>NW_027325358.1:4691571-14691571 GCF_036924035.1 Leuresthes tenuis | reverse complement strand
TCTGCACCTGCTCGACCCTAATAAACGTACAAATAGACATACTGAGTTACTGAGAGCTGATTTTTAACGATCACACCGCGAAGCCACGCTTTAATACCAAAGAAGACGCCACTTATCAGAAAACAGTCTCACCCGTTTCCCAAGTCGACCATTCTGACCGGGTATACCTGGCAGGCCTGGAGAGCCCTGGGATTAAAAGGTGAGACATGAGTGTGAGATGATCCTGAAGATAACCCAAAAAAAAGCCCAGCTTGTTCAGAAATGAGTGTAAAATGAAGAACTAAGTGCAGCCACGACAAGTAGCTAACTTACTGGTGGTCCCATGTCACCACTCGTCCCCTTCAGCCCCGAGGGACCTGGGACGCCCTGAGGAACACAATAGAGAAAACAATCAAGTCTCTTAATGAAAATAACATATTTCATCACACTCGAGTTATCCTGTCCCGATAACGTAGAAATGTGTAGCTTTTATTGTAATTTAATTTTTAGAAGAAAACAATGAATATTTAATTTTTTTTTTTTAAATGCGGAAACGGGGTGAAATGTTTGCATTTTTCGTGTAATCTGATAATTACACAAAAAGCCACCAACATTTTAAACGTTTCACATATGCATATATGTCTATTGTTCGCATATTTGAATACAGATACGCACAAGGTGCTTCTACTACAAATGTTATGTAGAAAAAGAAGACGCAACATTCAGCTGTGAAAAAAAAAGTCTGCAATGGGATTCGCCATCTTAATGTCTATAATTGCAGTAACATAAGCATGTGTGAAATTATACCGGAAATACACACACTAAAAATTCATTTGACATCTTGCATAAGCTCACTCACCAGGGGTCCAGGTCTTCCTCTGAGGCCCAGTGGCCCCGGAGGTCCCTTCATTGCCAGCTATAGGAAGATGGAATAAAGGGGAGGGAGGAGTCAGGTAAATTCTATTAATCTTCATAGTGATACAAAATTCCAACTTTAGATGCAACAGCAATTGCATGTTTGTGTACCTTGGTCTGCTGCAGGATAGCTTGAGCCTGAGCCTCCTGTGCAGAAACCACAGCACCTGTCCGTGGATCGCCACCTGACTGGAACTGCACTCAGAAGAGCAGAAAAACGCTCAAATCCAACTCAATACTCCACCTAGTGGCCATTATATTGTACTGCCACTCAAGTCTTACACATAAGCTACACATGGGGACCAAGTTAAGGGAAAAAACTTCATAAATAAATCAGAGGAAAACATAAGACTTCCACACAGGAGTCAGAGTATTAAAACAATGTGAACTATATGTCAATCCCACCCACCTGATCTCAGCCAGAATAATTAAAATTTAAAGAGATCTACTAAATAAAGTACACATATCTCACATCTAAAATGTTTGCCACACTCTGAAACCCGAGTACAGGAGGGTTTCAAAGACTAACAGATGGTTCATTTGTGTAACAGTCTTCAGCCAGCCTATTTCTCAGTAACATCATTCAAAAAGCCCCATTTGCCCTAAGGCTTTGTTCAAGTTAACAGGACCAAATGACTCCTACAGCAATGTAACTGCAGCTTGTAAGGCTTCTGGAGACATAGAGGTATCTTTCTGTTACCGGTATGAGCATGATGTTTCCTGGAGGACCTGGTATCCCATCAGCTCCATTAAGACCTGGTCGCCCTGGAGGCCCCTGACAGGAGAGAGATGAGGACATTTAAGGAAATATTTCCGTGTGCTCAGTCTTTCACTCAGCAAACAGAGGGCAGTCCTCACCAGCTCTCCAGGGTCTCCTCGAGGACCCACTGGCCCTGTGATCCCAGGAGTCCCAGGCTCTCCCTGCAAATCCACACAAAATAAATCAGAGGGGAATGATGGAATTTATTTTTAAGAAATTATTTGTGGTTAACCTTTGTCATTGTCATTGCCGTTTCAATTTTGACAGAATTTCCCAAACGCAAAACTTTTATTTTGTTGTTTTTTTAAGTGGTATAGAGTTGAAAAATGTGTTTCACGTTACAGGTCATGCAGTAAACTTCACTAACCTCAGGTCCTGGAGGCCCATATGGTCCTGTAATCTGTGTTCCCTGCAAATACAACAAAAAAAAAAAAAGAAAACAGAAGAGCTTGTTTCTGCCTTTTTTCTTGTTAAGATGTAACTATTCCAGCCAGTCATTTATCTAGTCATATCTAGCCATTTTAATAGCCCATTAAATTCATTATGAATTACATCATAGTGACTTTTACAGACCATTAGTTTAAGACCACTCCTGCATTTGAATTTTTATGTTTATATACAAACATTAAAACCAAACAACGTCAACATTTTAGAAAATGATCCTCTTCATTTGAATATTTAGAAAATATAACCACAATATACCATTTTACTCGTTAACAGCTTCATCTATATATTTGCAGGGATCCTTTCATAATTTCCATACATTTTTGGTTTATTCAGCAAATTAAACAGAAAGTCAAAGTACTTATTTACACTGACGGATATGAAAATAAAAAACACACTGACTTGCATCATTAGTTGCGATGTTCTTAAACAGCCAGAGAAATGAATCGATGGGTTCAACATGACAAAAGTTGTAGAATATGTCTTCATATCATCTATATGTTCTCATCGGCATTCAAACAGGTGAACAAAACAACGCTTCTGTAGTTCAACTGAAAAGTCTCTGGTCGACACTGATTATCAATGTAATATTAATGATCAAATGTCACCATTGTACGGGATGAGCAGCTTATGTGTTTGTGAATGAATGGCTGGTCAAAAAATAGGAACAAGAACAAGAATCTGACAAACATTCACAGTTATTGCTAAAGACGTTACCATTTTTGTTTCTCAGCTCAATGGACACGCGCCAGCCAGTATCTAAAATTTCTGCGGTTTTGTGTGTATTTTTCTTACCATTCCAAGATAGCCTGGCTCTCCTTTCTCTCCTTTTTCAGGCAGATTCTGATGAAAGACGATGGCAGAGAAATAAAACCAACGTGAATATGTTTTATTAGGAGGGCTTTCGTGTTCCAATACAATGTTGGTGTTTCACAGCTTGAACGGCACCTGTGTGTTAAGAGCATACTCCCGTTCTCTCTCAGCTGGTCCGTACCGCTCATCGTATTCGTCCTCGTATTCATACTCATTCACATGATAGTGGTGCGTTGTGTTGTCATAGTCCTCATACTCTACGATCTGTCCGAGAAACACGCAAAGATACAATAACGAAGAACAAGACAAGACAGACAGAATGCATTTAAGCCAAGCTCGCGTTGTGGTTGTTCCTCTCACCTCGTACTCAGTCACGTTAGGACCAACAGTCAAGGTGGAAACAGAGATGTCCTCATCGAGGTCGCTATAGTCGAACTCTTCAAATTCTTCCACCACATACTTCTTAGGCGTTCGCTCCACCTGAGGAAGATAAAAGAACAAAAATAACGACTCAAAGGCCACAGAAAATCTTTTTTATCTTTACACAGAACATTCAAATGAGTAAATTTAACCTTTATATTGAACAGAAAGAGACAGGTATCTGTTGAGATTTCAGAGACACTTTCTCTATCAGCCTGTCTGAAAGAGAGCTTGATCAAATGAAGAGTAATAAACTACAACATGTCATCTGCTCATCTAACAACTGAAGCTGACCTTGTCTTAGTATTTTTTATTTTGGCTTCTTTAGATCAGCAGTTCAGGAAGAATTGTCCTCTGCTGCATGGACTCTGTCTGGAAGTCACCACAGGACAGCATCCACGCCCAGCTAAGTCTGAACCAGAGTTGTGTTTTGTGCGTCCTGCTGTGCTGCATGGTTCTGAGTGCTATAGACTGACACACAGTGACCTGAACGATTTTTCAACTTTTTTACATGAAGCACCTCAGTGAAAACACGAGCATCTTCTGATGAAGGACAATCTCTGACAGAGAACTGCTAACCTGCAGCAGATAGCAAAGCACACTGGACGCTGTTCTGAGATGGAGACACTGATGATGGCTCAGACACATTATACCTGAGTCTGTGCTAAACGAGACACCAGAAGGGAGACACGTAAATGGGGAGCTTCCATTGCCGCTCTACACCAAATAGTATTCAGAGCTAGCTCGCTTCAAAAAACCTCCTTTGTCTTGCATATTTTAGCAAGACCTTAATTAGCAGCTCAAGTTGCCTGTTTTACCAGAGGTGAGTCCTCTGATAAAAAAAAAGAAGAAGAAAGAAACAAGTTGGACTTAACAAGCAGAGGAAAAGGTATTTGAAACCTTTCCTAGGAGTGTGGAGCGTTGTTACACAGAGTAGACTGTATAGAGTGTACTGAATCACAAAAAGAAGGGAAATAGGGCTGGGGGAGAATCTGTTTGTAGCCTTTTAAACAACAGCTTATGACAATAAGAGCGTGTGTATGTGTTTGTCTGAGAAATAAATATTTACAGCGCAGTGGTAGCCTAATAGTGTTGAGCACCTTCATTTACTCTCAACACAGTGAGGATTTATCCACAAACCACAGGCAGTAATTAATGATGCATAGAGGATTCCAGAAATTACATATGTGGCCTGCACAACTGAACCATTTATCTGTTTGTCATATCCAGTTACTGAATTCATCATAAATACATGTAAAAGGCTCCTTTCTGCTTGAAGCCTTAGGGAAAACCTTTAATTCACAGCATCCAATCATGAGATACCTTATAATGTGTGAAATTTGTGGGCTGGGGAGAGTGAAAGGTTTTATTTAAACTATATTGTTCATTTAGTTCAATTTCTTCCTTCTTTCTATTAGTTTTTGATGATAACTCACCTCCTCGGTCTCTGTCAATATGTTGTCATAAGGTAAAGCTGCGTCACAGTCTGGTATGTAGTCCTGACAGTACGTCTCTGCTGCTCTGGGATCATCGATGAGCAGCAGCTGCTGGATTTCTCCCTTTTTCAAAACAACACACACAAATACAACCCTGAAAGTAATTGGCTCTACAAAAGTAGTCAGGAATGCACATAAAGCATTAGGTCACATCAAAGATGTCATCACTGGTCATAACTGTACAAAATGGCAATAATCTAAGAAATGACACGGCACATCCATGTGTTTCACATGTTTCTATCTTTGAATGTGTTCATTTAGTCAGATCAAAGTGACTCAACATGCTGTTTTTATTGTCGCTCTGCAGTTAATCGTCTCCAGAGTTTTTGTCTCAAGCGGCGCCAGCACATTACATCCACAGACAGTTAGAAACTCTTACTCCTCCTCCCTCTGTGTCAGACGTGCACACACATATTAGGAAGTCCAAGCCAAATACAGCTAGGAGCTGTTCAGTTAAACAGATGGCCCACCTGACATAACAAAGGTCACAGTCTGCATTTGAGGTCTGTCAGAATTACCTCAGACTTTTTGTGTTCTGTCAGCATTGATTATGGAAATATCCAAGGTCATGCATGAAAGGTTCTGGGTAAAAAAAAGGGCGCTGCACTGAATTCTCACAACCACTTGAGGGTGGTGCAGAGAGATAGGCCTTTATTTGTTTTAATACGTTTGATAGATACATTTTAAAAAGCTCCAACAACCACAGATGGTTCTAAGTCTCAAATAAGGAACTTATAGTGATGAAAAAAAGTTTGAAATAATTTCTGTTCAATTGCTTATATTTTTCATCAATAAAGACCTTAATCCCCAATGGAGTATTCAGACAGGTATCAGGAAAAGTATGCAATTTTACAATTCTGTTCATGACAAAAGAATGGGAATTATGATTAGAATCACATGTTAAAAGTTGATGGAATCATAGCCAGATGTGAATGGTTTTATTTAAAGAGCAGGAACCGAACAAAGTCTGATCTGGGAAACTGTATTAAGGCCTGAAAAGGGAACATTCTATAGGACCTCAAAAAAGAGTTGTTGAGTCTCATCAGACTGGAGAAGGTTTTTAAAGCTTCTCCAACAATAGTGGAGTTTTGACTCTATCAATCAACGGACAAATTGTGTACGAATGGTAGAAATTCAAAAAGACTTTTATTGTCCCATCGAGATGTCGTCCAACAAAGATCACTCCAAGAGATAGAGCTGTAATAGTCAAGGCCAACAAACCTCTTTGCTTGACTCTTGCAAAGTCAAAAAAAGAGCCGAGACCAACTTCTATACCACTAACCCCTTCTCACATTGGTTAATATCAATATTCATGAATCCATCACCAGGAGAACGCTGAAGAGTCGGGTGCATGGCTGCGCTGCAAAGATAAACCAACTGCTCTCCAAAAAACACAGAGCTGCAAGGAGAAGCCAGGGGGCTGCTTCTTGAAGTGTTCTGCAGATCGATGAGACCAAAATAAAACTTTTTGCAAGAAATACGAAGCACTATGTTTGGAGAAGGAAAAAATAAAACACGGCACTCCAGCATACAAATCCTATTCTTCTAGTGTCAAGATTCCACTTAAACTGGACCAGGATGGCTTGTCGTCAGCATTTATCAGCTGAAGGTCGCATCAGACACTGGTGCACACACTTACTCACAGATATATAATCACTTTTGTCAAATAATTGATCAAATTTAAATATTTTCTCTATGGGTTCCTAGACTTGTGTAGAAAATCTGAAAACAATTTAGGTCATATGAACAATTGCCACAAACTCTTAAGCGTAATTGAAAGTAATATACTTCATATTTTCTTCATGATTTGTGATTTTGCCAAAGCCAAATCAGTTTATACCTGACAAAGTTATATTCGACATTTGACAGGCTAAAGATGTTACCGGCGATGTGTTTCAACTCCCCTCCACTGTCCAAGTTATACCACATGACACTGTGGGACCCACAGAAATAGGCCTACCTCAAACACATCCTCATCCAGCAGGCGTGTCCCAAATACGGTGACACCGTCAGTGCTGATGTAGGGATCATGAGCTCTGAGCAGGTCCAGCGTGTCCACCTTCTGACAGTCCAGGTAGAGAGTCACTGTCTGGCCCTCTACGCTGTAGGCCACTCTGTGCCACCTGGTAACCAGAAAAACATGAAGAAAATCTATATTTTACAACTTCTTTCATAAGTTTGTGTCCTCTGTTTTTGTGATAAGATTAGTAGTGGGTTTCTTCTGTGTATTTGTTGCTAAGAATATTCTTTAGAATCTTTTTTTCATGCAGGGGAATAAATAATCTCAGTAGTTTTACAAACTGTATTCTTTTGTCTACAGATAAAAATCTGGCACATTTGGGTCAATTCTTTTAATGTGCTTTATCCCTGTTAAACATATCAAATAAACAAAACAAACTATGTATATAGGCCCCTGTGTATGTGTAGTTACCCACTTGCCATCAGCCAGGTTGATTTTTCTAAAGATGGGATAAAGTTCTGGAGTTGGTTGACCCTCATGGTCCTCATACAGGAATACAGGAGAGCGGGCAATCTCTAAACCCAGCTGCTGTGTGCCCTGATGAATGCAGAAACACAGATCAGAAAGAAAAACAGTTAACGTGTCAAAATAATAACATGATTTGCATGTCTGCGCACCAGTGGGGTTTCAACAGACTGTTGCTTACCTGTGTGTCATACAGGGAGAGGAGAAAAACCTGTGAGCCTTTTACAGCTTTAACCGTCGTCACCAGAGAGAAATTCACAGGAAATGGCGAATCTGGAGGAAATGTGCACATACAGAATAAGGCACATATAGCCAGTCAAATTCTGACACTCTGTGTTTGCTGAGCCAAACTAGCCCCAAAAACCTGCAGTAAAACTTACCTGGGAAAAGTTGCTTTGTGGGCGCGCTCAGTTGAATCTTCTTGTTGATTTTAAAGGAGAGGTCTGTCTCCTCTCGTCCCTTCCTGCTGGTACACAGTCCTGCCTCCAGTGACACGCCCTCCATGCCCTCTGAGATCTCCAGGACTTTCAGGACATCAATGGGATTAGCTGCAAAGACAACAGAACACTGTGACTGACAGGATCAGTGGGTTTCATGAGGAAATTACTTTTAAGATGTTCATTCTGGTGTTAACCTCATCAGAATCATTTTTGTAAGTATCTATGCCAAACAGCCATAACATTAATACATTTTCTATTTTGTGTAAGTCTCCTTTGTTCTGCTTAAATAGCTCTGATCAAAAAAACTTTTTTGATGTTTGATGGTATCCAAGATCAGGACAGTGTTGTATCATTTGGGTCCTTTGGTTGTGGGATGGGATTCCAGTACAATAGGCATCTGCATACCGCAGATGCTACCTCGGATAATGATCTGAGGGTTTGGAGGCTGAGGTTACTGCTGGTAGTGGCATTGCCATGGAGCGTTTGCTTGGTCTCCATCAGAATTTAGATATGTGGTTCTTGTAAAAGTATTGTACATGTTAATGTCAAGAACCAAGGTTTTCCAGCACAGCACTACACTGTAATGAGTCATGAAATGATCAATATTATCAATTTCACCTGTCAGTAATTCAACCGTGCAAGCAGTGTTATTTGCTATACTGCCAAGTGGCACAAATGTGTAACAGTCAACCTTTAGCTGAGGGAAAATCTGGTTTTGTCCATATGTGTGGCACCTCCATCTTCCTTTTCTGATGTTACAGCAACTACTGGTGCCTCAGTCATTAAAAAAATAGAGATGCACACACTGAGCTGCTTCACTGTCATGTGTTTTACACTGTGAGATGCACATATTTAGGTAGCAAGTGATTCCAATAAGTGATACAGTAAAAGTAATACAGTTTAGGGAAACAGTAACAAGTTGGTTACGCTTAGATTTGACAACTGCATTAGCTGCCTTGGAGCCACTGGTCATATCCCAAAAACAGTAACGCTAAATGTTAATTTCTCCATAGTTGAACCAGTCTATAAGCACCAGTGGAACTGTTATCAAAATTAAGTTGAGGTATTCAATTACTTCTTTTCAAAATTGCTTTCATATTTCATATTTCTCTACTGATCTTTTTGGACTCATTTGACTCATTTCTGGAGTTTTCTCACCTTGCCTTATCTCAATAACCTCCAGTCATGCATTGTCAGCAAACAAACTGTGACAATACCATTAAGTTAATCCACACTGGCGTTGACTAGTTTAACATCAGAAACAAGCCTAAGTTAAAATACACACCAAATGCACACATTCTTTTGAATGGGGTGAACACTATGGTCAGAGCTCTGCACGGATGGACTAAGCTGAAAAAGATGGGACGTGAAAGAAGTCTGGTGAGAAAGAAGGGGATGAAGAGGGAACAAGGAAGAAATAATAGATGATAGAGGAGAGGAGGGCATGCCTCTACTGGTGTGGCTTCTTTTAACACGTATTTCTGAGGCTTACGTAAACCCACCATCTGCCTTACACCTTTACACTCACACACGAACACATACACACACACACACACACACACACAGACACACACAAATATGTAGGTACATAATAGGTTGGCAAAATATAAGAGCCTTAGCGCCCGATGTATACGTTGCCCTTCAGGTTAACTTTATCCATTTGTTTGCCTGTTGGCATTCTGTCAGCTCATAATGCTGTCTGCCAGGTGTTTGGCACGATATAGTCACTGATATAAATAATGCTTTTAAAACTTGCCATTGATTTTTCTTTCTTTATGAGCTGACAAATGTCGGTGAAAAGTTTTGATTGGCATTGGGATTATTTCCTCTGTAGTTTTTGCTGAGGTTGCAAACTGCATCTCCACTGTTGGTGTGACATGAAATAAAAAATAAATAAAAAGGAAAAGGAAAAATATTTTCAAAAAGACAAGGAGAGCAAAGCAAATGTTGTTTTACCTTTCCACTGTGCTTTACATTTAGTCGCACATTTCATGTCACATGAGCCATATGAAATGCATAGAACCTAAAAGTTTTTTTTTCTTTAGTTATGAGTCAAATATTTCTTCATTTAGAATAGTAGCACAGACAAGCTCGCTATTCCCCACTGCTTCTGGTGTTTATGCTAAGCTAATAAACTTTAATGTCATATGAACAGCATAGACATGAGGGTGGCATTATCATTCTCTTCCAATCAAAATCCTCTCCTTCTCTCCTTATTTCACCTCTAAGAAAAGATCCAAAGCAACAGTCTTCTCCCACAAAAACATTTTTCACAAAGCACTGATAAACCATGTAAATGGTTCTGCCCATTTTTTTCCCAGAGACTCTATCCATTCGCAGGTTAGCAATAAAATAAAAAAGGGGTTTTATGTTTCTGTTTAAATGTTAGTATGACCAGCTGTTAACATTCTTTTGTACAGCTATAACTTGGCTACAGGGTAGATCTTGACATGTACACATGCTAGAGCCACTTCTCCTGAAGCTAGTAAGCAGTGTGTATAAGAAGAGGGGTTTCAGTCATACATACCAATGAATGAGCAGAAATGACAACCGAACGTACCAGAGAACAAGACAAGACATGGAAACTTTGTTCTTTCATTATATGCACATCTAAAAGCTCCAGATAATGTTTCCTTTTGTTTCTGATGCATGAGTCAGTGCAAGTTTAAAACAACATCCACATCATCACATGCACACACGTATGTGCACACTGTGCATATACTATGTTGTTCATACACATGGGGGGGGGGGGTTCTCCTCTTCTGAGTTGCTGCTGTTATCCCGAGGCTCTAAGCTGTGGTGCGAGGGGCACTGTGATCAACATGCACACACATGCAGAGTATGTCGTGAGCTTCAAGAGAAAGTAGAACAACTATCGTTTGAACAGAAAAGATCCTAACAATGGAATTTTCTTGACTGTCCAAGTCAATCACATGACTTAAATCCAACTAAAAATCTGTTCCACCTGCAGACGACCAGCCTAAAGTACCCCAAACCCACAAAGAAATGAGGTTGGTTAGTGCAGGCTTCAGAGAACAGAATCTGAGGCCCTGTTCTCTGCTGGTCATAGCAGCTGCAATCCATATGAAAAATACTTAATCATATTGATTGACTTATGTTACTGACCAGTTATGACCAGCGGGTGAAGAAGCACAAGCTAAACAGTAAAGTAGAACTGTTATTAAGTGCAACTTAACAAAAAAGAGAGGCAGTGGATAATGTACCACTTTAATAACTTAGGCTGATGCTGTATTTGAAAATGATTTTCTTTTCGTTGCCCATGCTGCAACTTTCCATCTTCCTTTCATGATGATTAAGTAGTTTTTGCAACAACAACCACATAACTCCACTTTGGATCTTTGAGGAGCAATGTGGAGCCGTGGTGCAGATCGACACATTGACAACACATATGAAAGTCTTTCGATTTTCTGGAAACCAGATGCGTGCCTGTGTTTGTGTGCATGTATGATCGATGACTGTGTTAGTGCTTTAATTGTACAAGTATATGCCTGTAAATGTGTGTTTGTGATTAGTTGGTCGTTACCTCAACCTACTTTTTGCAGAAACAACAATTTGACTTAACCCTTTCCACATTGCATCACAGCACAAACACAGACAAAACAGAAACCGCACCAGGGCTCAAATCCCCCACTGAGAGAATTGCCCTGAGTCTGTCATTGTAGTCTGAGTACTCTTTGTAGGCCCACTACCCTTCTTGCTTGCATTGAACATCCCTCTGAACTTCACATAAGTATCCTCAAAGACAAAACCATGCAAATGATAAAAAAAAAGAGAGAGATGAAATCCAGACGTAAGGAAAGGGCACAAGAGGAAAAGCAATGAGGAGTGAAAGGGACCATATGCTTCCTTTCCTCCGAGTTCATCTGGCTCTGATCAAAGATACACACTGGATAGTCTCCCCTGCTCTCAGACACACACACACACACATAGATTTACCTAAATTCATTCGTAGTTTCAGTGTCAGAGAGAAGAAAGCCTACAGACAGACAGACAGACAGACATGTGCTCTTCATCTCCCTCTAGGAATGTGTGCTGAAACCACAGCTCACCTCTAGTCTAAACGCCTCGGTTGCAATATTCCCTCCCTACTTTCTACAAATGAACAGCAAAGGGATTCTTTCGCATACGGTGCATCCCTTCCAGCAAAGCTTCTCTCAAGAACTACATCAATATTTGTCCATCACAGGGTTCAAAGTCTTTGCTTAACAGCTTCGCCTCACTTTAGGTGGCCTGTGTGCGCTGTTATTGTTGGATGTTAGATCATATAGAGGCTTTGATTTTGTAGAACAAAGAGTGAACTCATTCCCAAACACAAAAATTAGTTTTGACATGTTATAAACATTTTTTTCGCATCAAAGCCTGACATGGATCTACAAAACAATGATATAAACACAAAGACATGTAAGTGAACTGGCAAGATTAGAGACGTTAATCAATAAAGAGATACTTAATGCGTAGTGCTCTACTAAATCGATTCCAAGCAGTAAAGATCTGCACCTTCTGACTTTACATTCTGATTAAGAATATCCTTTGCTTGCACAATTCTTTAACTACTTGTTCAATTTTTTTTCCAACATGAAATCCTAACAATGTAAAAAAGAATATTTATCATCAAAACGTTTAAATCATCTTTAATATTTTGCGTCTTTGGCATAATTTGTTGAACAATGGAGTCTCCTTGGAGAAACAAGCAGACCCCCCCATTCACATTACAGAGCAGCCCAAGTTATGTCTGCTTCAATTTATCAAATTATTACAATTTCTACTTAATCTTTAGGTTATTGATTGCTTGTCAGTGGCAGCCACTGCTTTACAAGTTAAGAGAACACTATGGTATAGATCAATTTGAACTGTTCAGTGAACAGTAAATTATGTCATTATCTTTGATAGTTCTATAATCTAAAGCCCTGTCTACGTATACAACTGTGTATTTAGAAAACAAACTTTTTTTTCTCAGCATTTTGACCATCACACACACAAACATGAGTTTTTGGTGACTGGAAACAAATCTTTTGGTAAACTTCATCCAGGACGAAGATATTTAGATTTTCCATCTTTAATGTTGCTATGTGGACAAGGTAGAATTTTTGGCTAGCTCCATTAAATTGTGCTAATCTATTTCCTTCATTTGATTTGCTCAAATCTCCTCGTTGATTACTTGGAAATGACAGATGTGGACAAGATCGTGACGATGCTTATCTTGCAAACAGGACTTTTTACATGTTCGCAAAAGTATAAACTACCGTTATGCTGTTATCCCCCAACTATATCAAGGGCATCCAAATGTACCACAAAGGTGCAGCACACAGACTCTTCTAATATGAAGCCATGCTGTTGCAATAAATGCAGTATGCATTTTGTATTGCCTTAAGGAATTATGTAAGGCCTTCCCTGAAAAAAAAAATTGTCTGGATGGGAGCATATGTTGCCCTTAAACCTGTATATACCTTTCAGTGTTGATGGTGCCTTTTCAGATGTACAAGTTGCCAGTCCTACTGGCACTAATGCACCAACATACTATCAGAGATGCAGGCTTTTGAACTGAGTGCTGATAACAAGCTGGAAGGTCAATCTTCTCTTTAGTCCAGAGGATGCGGTGCCCATAATTTCCAAAAAGAATTTCAAATTATGATTTGCATGACCACAGAACAGTTTTCCACTTTGCCTCAGTCCGTTCTATATGAGCTTTGGTCCAGAAAAGATGGCAGGATCATGTACACATATGGTTTCATAGCGAGAGTGATGACCCTCTGGGAGCTGACCCTCAGGTTCAATTCCCGGCTGGGGCCTTTCTGTGTGGAGTTTGCATGTTCTCCCCGTGTATGCGTGGGTTCTCTCCGGGTCCTCTGGCTTCCTCCCACTGTCCAAAAACAAGCTGGATGGCCTGTTAGGTTAATTGACAAATCTAAATTGTCCTTAGGAGTGAGCGTGTGTGGTTGTTTATCTCATTTGTCTCTGTGTGGCCCTGTGATGGACTGGCGACCTGTCCAGGGTGTACCCCGCCTCTCCGATGACCGCTGGGATAGGCTCCAACCCCCCTGCGTCCCAACTGACAGATTAAGCTGGTATAGAAAATGGATGAATGATGACCCTCTGCTCATCTGAGAGACTCTCTTTTAGGTGCTCTTTTATACCAATCATGTTCATGACCTATTGCCAGTTAACAAAGGCTGTCCTTATGATTGTATAGGAACACTGCAGCAACATTACAGATAGATTTTCAGTTAACTAGAACAAACTGAATACAAATATATCAGTGCACAATGAAAATGACTTGTGCTTAACAGCTTTAACTGTAATGTGTGTCAAAACAAGAGAGTGCAGCCATGCTAGTGACTATTAAGCTAAACTCTCAGAGCGGTGCTTTGAGCTTGATACTAATATCACCATGATAAAATGCTATTAGTAATTATAAAAATACTTTCAGTAATTATAAAATAAATTACTAGCCTCTCTGTAACTGTAATTTCTTCTTTTTTGGGGGGATGAGTTTCCTCAGTAGAAGATAATAAATCTAATTATCACCAATTAGTTTAGCATGTTTACCCAATAACATCTGTGAATTTGTGGAATTTATATAGAAGATGGCCATTCACTCTGTGTCAGTACAGATGCGCCTTTAACCTGCTTTCTAACTTAGGGTCAAAAGAGAGCAAATTGGTTGAAATAAAAAAAAAATCTATGACTTCAGTAGAAGTCTAGAAGAAAATTACCCCAATGTCATGCTTCTGAACATAATGTCCTGATGAGTTGATGGTCTCAATCATTGCAAGTCTTCCTAATCAAAGAATTTTTGTAGAATGTGGTCCCATTTAAAATAAAATAAACTCCAAAAAGCAAGCAAAATAAACTACAAAAAGCAAGCAAAATAAACTACAAAAAGCAAGCTAGGGCTCAAAATTGGAGTACCCCCCACCCCCACCCCCACCCATAATTTACAACCTTTAAATAAACTTTCATACTGGTAAATCTTAAATATGTCTCTGTGGTTGCTTGAGACCTGAGGAAGATGTGTAATTTTTTCGTGTTGTGTCTTGGCAACCTCTAGACGGGGCATAACACATGTCAAAAAGCTGTATCATTGTTGAAATGACTAGTAATCTTTAAAGCCTTTAGGCTATGTTCAGAAACTTTCACCTCAGAAACATCCTCAAATCAAGTCAGGATCAACTTCATAACAAGAAGACCGAATGAACAACCTTGGAATCTTATCTAACAAAAGTTAAGTGCAACAATTGCTGCATCCGTTTTAGTCATAGTAGTACAAAGTAACTGCTTAACTGCGAATGTGCTCTGTCAGTCAAAAAAGATTAATGCCGTCGGTCGCCAAACCCAATGCAAGAAGCTCAAGGGAGAAAGAGATCAATCAGAAATTTGGTCATCACTTCTGCAGTGAATGTCAGCTGCATAGAACGCCTCCAGACACCGCATTCTGGACGAGCTGACCTAAAGACCTCCCTTCAACAATTGTGCTCACACTGTCAGTTAAACAACCACAGTAATCAATCACTGCACAATTTTTTCCTCCCGATGGGCAGGCAAACACCTTGCATCATAGCTCCAACGCCATCGCTGTGTGAGCACTTTGTATGTTACGAAAAGAAAGTGGCGTCTATCTAGCATATCTTAGTTATGTGCGGTTCCATGCTGACACTGGCTAATGATCAGTTAATAAGAAGTACAGCTCCTGTGGCTGTGAAAGCAACCAGCTTTGCTTTTGTTATTAAAGAAATGAAAATTCAATTCTGACCACGGAGAACATGGAGAGTTAGGACAGGCAAAGTACCACCCAGCATAAAGGAAACAAAAGCCTCATGGCAATCAATCCACTCGTTGTTCAATTATTCAAGTCTGCATAAAAATGGGAGGCCAACACAAATACTGCCGCCACCGGTCATACTTTACTTTATTAGCAGTATGGCGGTAACATACTGCCATGTATCAGAAACTGTGTCCTGTGTAATTGTCAAATGCAAACAGATTGTCACTGAAGGCTTCTGATTTCATCTTTTTGCTTTTTAGTCTAGCTGTGGAAGCACCTCAGAATGTAACAGTATTAAACTATGACTGGATTGACAATCATTTTAGTGATAAGCACATAAGCACTTCAATACTTTGGGGGCAATAAACCACATAGGTCAGATTGATGGCAACATGCTATACACAGTGAGGCAGTTAGTTCAGTGTCTGAAACACCTCGGGCCAGATCGTGACATGCTTGACCGTAACCTGAACACATAGCTCTGAAGTTCAAAATCATAATTCAGATACTGCAAAACCTGCTGACAGCCAGGTGTGAAACTGCATTTGACAGTGAGTACAATATCAAAACTGAAGATGGCTATGTAACCATTGTAATGCCAGAGTTCATTCAGTAACTGAAGAGGAACAAACCAGATGGTTAAAGTGTCCCTATTTGAAAGAGGGCTATTTTCTAATCAATTTTAATTTACAAGGACACCTTGAGAGATGCTCAAGGGTTCACACCCTGAGTTTGACTGAAGGTACCACTGAAGGTCCAGAGGTCACATTAGTCACTTCAGTAATGACCTCCACAGACAGAGTGAGGTTTGAACATGCACATGTTATCACTTCATATGTGCTGGGACAATAATTCTGTCAATCTTTGATTCCCTTTGCAATACAACATTTCCAGTGCATTATTTACCTTCATCCCAAAGACAGACCGTTAATGCTTGCTTGAAGGTTATTAAGGTTATACATATCGTAAATACTATTTCAGCCTGTTCTCTGACAGAGCAGGTGGAGAAAACACAATGGGAGTGTTGGCCAAGTCATCTGCTCACTACATTTCTGATGCAGTCATCAATACACCAGTTAGATGTTGACTTGCAAGTAAAATATCTATTAAATGAGAAAAACAACAAGTTACGCTGCATTAATTGTCCTTCATTTCTACAAGCACTGAGAAATAGAACCATTAATACTGTAGGACTGGGAAATGACATGTTTAACATTTTGTATACTACACTTCATCTTGCCATTTTGAGTCTTTTTGCTTCTTTACAGACTTATCCAAATTCATATTCACCAAGTGGACAAATGTGATATTGTTGAAATTCTCAACAAGATGCAAACAAGTATTGTTTCCATATTGTTCCTGTTCTTAAAAGCTAACACAGATTGAAAATATATATATATATATATATATATATTAAGTGCATCGTATGAGGAAAACACATTTGAAACAACTACAAACAACATGACTCCATCTTCAACGCAGGTCGGGTATGAATAACAACTCCAAAAAAGGATCTAAAAAAACCTTGGAGTGAGAAGAGTGCTTCCAGAAGAGTGCAGAGCCTTTCAAGTCTTCCGTGCCTTCATGGATACCCAGGTGGAAAAGAAGAAGAAGCAGACAGCACATGCTGGGGGCATGGCTGAGGGCGATGACTGTAAAGTTGTGACATCAAAACCAACCAGAGGTCCTGATGGCTCATTCTTAGGGCCCAGACTCTGATCACACACTAAGAAAATTGAATCTATAGATTGAACTTTTTTATATCCATACAGTATTTAAACAGCAGTTTACTTGCTATAATAAAATCTTTATGGTCAAGCTTCTTTTGGACCAACCAAGTTCAAACATTCTTGGTTTAATTGAGAAAGTGGGCATTTAGCAGTCTCCTTTGAAGTTTCTGTCATTATTCAAAAGTAGGGGATAATCTAACATGTGTGTGCAGTCTTGATTTTTAAGTTGATAAACATCAGTAACACCAGGCTCTAACAGCCATAGAAGATTAAAGTCCTCTTCTGCTTCCAGTGCAGCTCCAGGGGCTGCTGCATAGAACTGAGCATCCCCTGAACTCTGCACAGCTCACTTTAATTTGCAGGAGTCTGTGGCCCAGCTGTAGAAGTTAAATATCTGCAAGCTGCAGTATGAGAGAACACAGTGATGCAGCAGGTATGGCAGAACAAGTCTAGACAAATAAGCCTATGCCTTTAGAAAGTTTAGCAAATGTGCAGTGGGTTCCTGGAGACCGGAGAAGGGTAGTTAAGTTCAATGAGCTTAAGGCCTGTATGATCTGGCACGACTAAAAAATGGAAGTCTTTTTTTTTCTTTGGTAGAAAGAGTCGAAGATATGTTTTCGTATGGAGATACCCTGCACCTGACCAATATCTGACAAATCAACAAACCAAAAGTTTGGCTGCATGTACAAATTGATAAAAAAACAAAACAAATGTAGTTATGTTTGACGAGGAGGATTAAATAACTGTAAGGATGGCCAGAAGTCTATATATTCAAATTCAACCTGTTGAGACCCAGAGGGCAGGTGGTGCAAAGTGATGCGATACAGTTAGAGAAGGAGTTAGAAGCAACCAATTCAACTTTTCACAAATCACATGAATTTTTTTTTTTTTTTAAGTTTTAGCCTACCTGCTCTCGAGGTGTAGAAAGATGTGACAAGCAGCAGCAGCGGCAGCCATGACTCGCGCATTAAACTCCGTCTATCCATCATATTGCATTTGAAACTAATTATATGACCACCAGTAATTCTCTCTTGCCTCCGCTTCTCTCCGCAGGACACGTGCAGTCAGAGGAATTTCAGCTCTGCACGAGCTTCAATCGTTTCAAAGTGAGTCCGGACTCCGACAGCTGGGAATTAGGAGCGCGCATGCATGAAGGCTGATTAAAATGATGCTAGATGATACTCAGCAGTCCGTTTACTCATCTTCTTGCTGTTTTGCCCCTAAGTGGACGGATGGAGACGGTAGACCAGCGGGGCAAAAGAAAAAAACAAAAACCTAATCTGGTAAGGTGTCTTTTTCACCCGCAGAGAACTCTCCTTACTTTCTCTTCCCTCCCCTCTCTGCTCCTTTCCGGGGCGACCCCTCCCTCCTCTGAGACTCCTTAGACTCGTGGGGCTGTGCTAAACCATAATTACTGCGCGTGTCATCATTAGCATAATTATTGTCTGAGTGATTTAAGGGACTACATAACGTATCCATCTATCCCTTCCTCGCGCTCCCCGTTATTAATACGCGTGCGCGGTCGAGCACAAACGGGATTGCCGTGCACTTTCAACTTGGCATCAAAAGTTGCTCTTTATACAGGATCTAATAAAAACATCCAGCATGAGGACTGAGTGCTTGTGCCACTCAGATTTTAATGCTGTCTGCCTCGCTCTGAAGAAGCGCGCGCGCACATGAGCGCGAGCAGCATGCTAGGACAGGACAACGGTGCTGCCCAACTAATAAAAAATATGCTGCTGCAGACTCCAAATTCCAGTGCCTGTCTGTCTTTGCCCATCCCACACTCTCCTCTGACACACGGTATATTCTCCATGCGCACAGTGGATGCCATGTCTTCTTGTTTCAAGTGTTTACTCTACTTTATCCCTAAGGTGGAGAGGTCAAAAGAAAGCAGGAGCTCACTGGGAGGTTAAGAAACTCTTTATGAGCTTTTAGCATAGGTTTATGGGAGAAAGAGGCTGGCAGAAAATTAGCTCTGTACACGCACACACATGCATACATGTATCTGTCCTGCTTTAGCCACCATTTCTAAGAGGATGTTCCCTTTTGGATCGCATATTATGCAAAGAATAGATCTCTTTGAAAAGGGTATTCAAACTAATGCTTTACTTTTCTGTCTAATTTCATGAGGGTTAGAGGAACATTTCTCCCGGTGTAATTTAGAGGCTCATTCCAGCAGCATTTTTGCATAAATCATCCTAGTTGTTCTTTTGCAATTTATTTTAAAATTGTTTTTCAACTCTTTTTTTTACAATGCAGAGATGCACAGACTATCCTGTGTTTTTGAAAATGTACTGGAGATCTTCTGTACTGGAGATCTTCTGTATGGAGACTTTAAGCTTATTAGTCACTTAACTATAGGTTGCAAGTTGTTAAAAAGATCATTTCAATGTGATGTATGATGATTATCAGAAGTTCGTGTTTATTAAAACACGTGCTAATTTGGTTATGAAAGTCAGTTGGTTTCAGGCACATATAGATACTGACTGAAGGGGGGAAACAAAGATTCCAGGCATATTTCCTAAGTTCCTTCCTCTCGCTTCAGGTAGGGTTGTCTTAGACTTATGACTCCCAGCTACAATCTCGAGTTGAAATGTGTGAGTTTTTGTGTGTGAGACAGTCACAGAGATGATTTATGACCACAAGTAACGGTTGTTTAATATTTTCAGCAAGTCATGATGAGGACTTGTCTGACTGACTGTCAAAAATGAAAAAAAAAATCATGCTCAAGTGTTACAGAGTCATAGTTAACTGTCTTAGAATGAAACGTGAAATCTTGACCTTGCCTTTAATAATGGCACTGGCCACTAGATGGAGCCAAATCCATTTGATCTCAGACGACGACAATTCTTTTTATTTCTCTCACTCTTCACTGCTCGGTCCAGTTTTGGTTTTTAAAAGTAAAGAAGAAAACGTTCTATATTTTCATAGTTTATACATAGTTTTGCAATCTTCTACTTAATGGCCTACTAACCCACCACAGGACCGACTGACACGTTAGATAATCTCAACCTTGTTTGCGTTATGGCTGTGCGCTCAGTCCATGTGACTCGCGCTCTGTGTTATCCTCTTACAGTGGCTCTCACTTCAGATCCCCACTCATCCTGCAGAGCTGTTGGTCTGCAAGACTCTCAGTTTGCCATTCAAAACGGGAAAACAGCGGAACGATGGTGAGTCCCGGACAGAAAGTGGTGCTGATCACCGGCTGCTCCTCGGGGATCGGCCTCAGGATGGCCGTGATGCTGGCCAAGGATGAGAAGCAGCGCTATCACGGTAAATGTAGTGTATAGTATAAATAATTCTGTCAGTTTGCCAGCTGTGATAAGTATAAATAGATTATAAAGGGAGGGAAATCTGTAATCAACAGATAGCAAGTCTCTACAAAGATAATATAAGAACTATTCATAAGAAATGGTGAAAATAATCGCATCTCTATCCTCTGCTATCCTCTTCTCTGTTAACTCAAAGTGATCCCATCATGACTGGATGTAATAGTGTTACATGATAAGTTGTTATGGTGGACATGGTTGTGTAAAACTTTGTGTTTGAAAGCATCTGCTGCGCAGTAGTGAGATTAATTCTACCATCAGTGTTTACATTTCAAACCTCCAACAAATCTCCATAAATAAAAGTGATCTGATTCACATACTGACACATAAACCTAAAAGCAAACTTCTTGTAATGTATTTTTTCCAATCCCCACAATGGGGTCAAAGGTTCACAGTGGACTTTGTTAAGAATTATTTATTCAAAAGCAGAGCTTCCACTGGAAATGTCTTTTAGATTTAATCCACAGATGTCACATACCTGCCATGTTACAAGCTACCAAAAATTGTTGTACTAACATGTGAGATGACATTTTATATCTGTGTAATTGTTATGTTGCTTATAAGACTTGAACCTTTCTTAGGGAAAGGAAACTACTAAAGATATACATATGTATCATTTTGAAATATCAACCCCGAAAGAATTAAACAAACTTACTCTAAACTTCACTCAATCACTTCTCTCACCCAATAAATTAGACTAATTTAAGATAATACTGCAGTCATTTAATCAGGTTCTATCACCTGCACCATAATGATAGACACTAAAACAAATTTTGCCTCAAGGAAATTAAGCCAATGTGGCATCAGGCCCTCGCTTGCTGTCAAACATGAACGACCAAATCCTTCTTGATAACAGAATCAAAGCACACATAATCTGTCTGTATCATATATAGAATTCACAGTTTGATATAAGTACAATAACTTCATTGCTTTAGATAAATAAAGTTGTTGTCAACAGGGACAGACCATATCGTATAACAGACGTTACCATTTTCCTGCTTAAAGGGCAATACAAGGTCTTTATATTAAAAAAAAACTCTAATATTTATTTACTTATTTATTTATTCATATGTGTCAGTGTTAACCTAAGAGCCCAGACAGTTTGCTTAATTAAGCTTCTGTCTATCAAAGTCCTGAGACCCTCAGATGCAGAACCACACGGTACCAGCCAGTGAACACAAGCTTCCATTGTTGATTGTCATCGCACCTAACGCAAAACTACCAGTATGGGACACTGGCTGGCCCAATTCTTTTATTTGAAATTATTTGAATTGATTTGGCCACAAAAGGTTAGCTCTGATTCCAGTAGATATGGATTCCATTATCTCACAAATGGCACAGTAGTCTGGCTCCTTCACAAAAAAGAAACCAGTAAATTACTTTTGAAACAAACTTCACATCACAGCTATCCCCAGGCACATGCATGAACACCATGCTACTGAGTTCTGCTTATTCCAATGGATTTTTAGTGTCTAAGTATACACCAGCCTCCATTATTTTTAAGTTACTGTCCATTCAAATGCATTACTGTACAAGAATTCACAGCATACTTTTGAACACAATAAGTGATCTGTTTTTTTAAGCCCAGGCGAAGGAGATCAGTGTTAATTGAGATCAGAGCCTTTGGTGCGTCGCAATCACTAAGGTCTGAATTAAAGATGTCTGGCGTAAAGAAAAGCTCCAAGCTCACTATACCTATCTGTAGCCCAGTTCACTTATCCCTCTGATTCCAGTGTGGCCTCCTGGCTCTTAAGACAGTAGAGAATAGTTAAAAACAGCACCACAGCCGCACTTAGGCTAATTATTGCCTGGCTCGTAGAGCTCGATTGTGGATCCTAGGCTGAACAGGACTATTCTTGGAGCATGGGAGAGATGTGAGCACTACGTGAGCATAACGGTTAAGACTAATACTAGTATGTAAAGTGGTTGCTGTAACAGGATGACCACAGAGAGCTTCTTAAGGTTTATCCTTACCTTGTTTTCTATTTTTGGCACAAGATTTCTCTGCTGTTATTTCAAATAGTTATTCAGAAAGTGATTCCAGGTCAAATAATACACACAGGTTTAGGTAAGGAAATGAATGGAAAGAATGTGAGAATGCTTTCCTTTAATGTTTCTATGACTTTGTGAATATTCTTGCTTCAGTTATTCCTAGAATAGAAAATAAACATAGATAGATAGATAGATAGATAGATAGATAGATAGATAGATAGATAGATAGATAGATAGATAGATAGATAGATAGATAGATAGATAGATAGATGGATAGATAGATAGATGGATAGATGGATGGATGGATGGATGGATGGATGGATGGATGGATGGATGGATGGATGGATGGATGGATGGATGGATGGATGGATGGATGGATGGATGGATGGATGGATAGATAGATAGATAGATAGATGGATAGATAGATAGATAGACTTGTGTGCGTCTAAATGAACTTAATTTGACACAGCGTGTCCAGCCGTATTTACCTGGGCAGGCTGCCTAAGCATTTACTTACAGCAGCGCCCTGACGGGGGTCATTCTGTTAAATCCATTCACAAACTCAAACATTGAAGCTGTCTCTGGAGAAAGAGGGAACATGACTGTGTAATGAAGTGAGGAGGAACTGCAGATAAAAACTGAATAATTTGCTTAATGCTGAAACACTTTTGTACTTGTAGGGAAAAAAGGGACAGTTCTTTGTGCCTTTCATCCCACTCTATTTTTACAGGCTTGGTGGAGATGCTACGCTGCATGTTTTGCCAAATACATGTCTAGCAGAGCCCTCAAATCTTTGACTGCTTCCCCTTGTCACCCACCTGTCCACAGTCATAGCGACAATGCGTGATCTGAAACGCAAAGACAAGCTGGTGGAAGCTGCCGGGGATGCGTATGGGAAAACTCTCTCTCTAGCTGTTCTGGATGTCTGCAATGACGAGTCTGTCAAACAATGTATCAATGGCATCAAAGACCGACACGTGGATGTTCTTAGTAAGTCAGAAAAAGACATTTTTATCAAGCTGTGTCTTGGATTACTGAAACATGCAGTGTTGACCACTCCCCTATCCTCTATTTTCACTCCTCTCATCCTAATCAGTCAACAATGCAGGTATCGGCCTGGTGGGTCCGTTGGAGAGCATCCCCATTGAAGAGATGAAGAAAGTTTTTGAGACCAATTTTTTTGGGGTGATCCGCATGATCAAGGAAGTGATGCCCGACATGAAGAAAAGGAAAGGAGGTCACATCATCGTGGTCAGCAGTGTGATGGGACTGCAAGGTAAGCAGAAACAGCTGTTTGAAGGGGAAGAGGCGGGATGTGGCACTGAATGCTGCAGAGATAAAGGTTTGATGACAGGTTTGTCATCTTTAGTCTCATGGATGGGTGGGTGGATGATGGACAAATGAAAGCATGAATGGATGAAGAGGCTAAGTATCACTAAGGATCTCCACAAACCAGATTCTGCTTCTCTCCAGGGGTGGTGTTTAATGACGTCTATGCAGCCTCCAAGTTTGCCATGGAGGGCTTTTGTGAGAGTTTGGCTGTGCAACTTTTGAAGTTTAATGTCACGTGAGTACCACGCATGCTATTTCTATCAACATTAACAAAACAGTGACACACAAATGGGCGACTAATTCACGGGAAATTGATAGAAAACCTGTTTTTGAAGGTTCCAGAAACTGAAAAAATGTAAACTATTCTTCCAAAAGATTTTGCCTCATTTGATGTTTTGATGGGCAGAGCTGAATAAATTCACGATCGAAAGTCTTCAATTATACAGGCAGCTCATCGTGCTTTTAAAGCATCTTACTTTGATCTGACTTGAGCTCGAGGTGCAGATGGTCTTTCATTTAAAAAGAGGTCTTCTACATCTCCTGCTTTACAGTACACTTTTCATTTATCCTCACTGCCATAGTGTATTACAATGTCTGTTTGATAGTCTTTTCACACTGTCTGCTAAGATACAGAAGAGTACAAAATGCTGCCTCTGATTGTTCTGCATGAACAAGCAAAGGCATTTTTATTACTATGTTAGAATGTAATCTTGGAATAAAAAGCTTGTGAACCAACAGGAAAAGAAGGCCTAAGATGATTGAGTAATTACATCCTGTAAATTATCGCACTATGTGTTATATTCACCTCAGTCAGAATGTTTCTTTGTCACTTTATGACCGACCTGCCTGAACCTGTGATGGTTTCTAGCTGCCGACACACTTCGGAAAACACATCAAAATGTTAACCGAATAGTTGGGCAGGAAGAGAACTTACAGATTCTGGCTTTTGACCAACATTTGAGAAACTTTGTCAAAAAAGATGACCAACCAACAAATGAGCAGGACAACAATATTTTCTCTTTGAAGTGCCTTGAAAGTTATCAAATGTTGACATAAATTCTTGCATATAGTAAGAATTTTTTTTGTTTTCAATTCAGAAGGGTTTTGATAAGTTACAGTATTGTGTTAAAGCCCTAAGTCACCCCTTATATATTTATATTTTTCTTCTGAGGAAGCTTATAATCTTTTAAAGGCAATCTATGAAGAAATGAGGGATGGCTCAAAACTTTCGCACAGTACTGCATGTCACTTACTTAAATTGTTATTTCAAAACTACCATTTTGGTGTATGTCACTCTCTACAGACTGTCAATGATCGAGCCGGGTCCAGTGCACACAGAATTTGAAGCAAAGATGATTCAGGATGTGAAACAGAAGGAGTATCCTGGAACTGATCCTGACACAGTGAATTACTTCAAGAATGTCTATCTCCCTTCTTCTGTTGACATTTTTGAGGCCCTGGGACAAACACCTGATGACATAGCCAGAGTAAGGTCACACTCGCTCACTGACTGCGACCAATTTTGCGACCACATCGCTAATCACTCCTCTTTAAGTCTGACGGCAAACTCTGTTTTTTTTTTTCTGTCTTTAATTCCTTTGCAGTGCACCAAGAAAGTGATTGAAGCAAGCAGCCCACGTTTCCGTAATCTCACCAACCCGCTGTACACACCCATTATTGCGCTGAAATATGCAGATGAAACTGGAGGCCTGTCTGTCCATGCTTTCTACCACATGCTCTTTAACCTGGGTCCTCTGATGCACGTCAGCATGACCGCCATGAAGTATCTCACCTGTGGATGTCTAAGAAGAAGGACAATTTCACCAAACTAAAAACCAAAATGTTTTGCTTCTCCGTGTTGATAATAAAATATGAAATTGTGGACTACACACTGCCCTGGTTTTCAGAGGATCACAAAACATATATTGCCCTATGTCATGCTGCAAAAGCCACCCAGTCACAAATCAAGAAATATCAACACATTTAATGTGAACAGCTTTAAAGAGATTGTTGAATTACTTGTCAGACTTCCTGCTGTAAACCTTCCGTTTTGTATGGCATTTTAGTTGAATGTGTAGATAGATCATGAAAGTCCAATTGGGTTTATATACTGCCTATTTTAAGATTTGTTAACCTACCCAGAGTGCCAAATGAGTAGGGTCTGCAATTATGAGACAACTTATTCAAAAACCAGTTGATTACATTGTCATCATCAGTCCAAGACTTGTTAAACTATATATGATTCAGAAATGTAGATCCACACTGGTAATTAACGTATAACAAATATAAGCTATTTATATATTTACTTATATATTTGTATAATACTGAAAGTGTGTCTGAGAAACTATTGGGACATCAGAGTTTGTAATTTATGATGAAACTGCTTTAGAGCTTTAGGTAGCTTTCAGCAAATGTGGCTGCGTATGAAAGTCATGACGATGACTCCTGCTCAGGTCTTAAGAATAAAAACAAATCGATCATTGCAATAAGGAATTTTGTTGTTTCATTATTGCAATGAACGTTAAGCCCAGAGATGCTAAACGTGAAAATACTGGATGAAAGACAACAAGAAAGAAAACGCATTTTCAGAAAGTACAGCAACAAAACAGAAAACACGTTTTTCACAAAACTTGTTTTTTTAAAAGCATCAATGTTTTATCGAATGAAACATTGAATTTGGTTTTAGTGAAATACTTTTTTTTTTTTCAAAACATCTGTTCTGTGAAATGTCCACTTTGTTTTGTATTTGTGTTTTCTGCTACTTTTACACCTCCTTGAACTACACCTTTAAAAAAATGCTAACGTTTTGCTTTGGACTTCAAGTAGAGAAATGTTTGGCTAAATGGAAAATAAATTAACTGATGTATCTGACAGGGTGGTGTGAAAAGGTTTGTAAGCCTTTCTTTATGAATTTTCTTGAATAATTCTTCCCACCGGTGATCCACTTTTAATCTGTGTCATCGCTGGTGGGCAGCTAGCTTAAAGGCTATCAACTATGTTCCTAAATTCAACTGTTTATATTTGCCAAAATGTCTTTATTACACTAATAATATGTGCACGCAAGTAGTAATACCATCTGGGATATTGTTGCAAACAATATATGGTATAAGTATAATTCTTTTTCGTTAAATTTGTTGACTGTTTTTACAGGTAATATCACATAAACGTCTCTAAACGTAGTAATAGCAGAGCTGTACGATGCTGCAAGTTATATGACACTTGCCAATGGGCTTTTGTTATCGTGTCAAAAAATATTCTTCCCACTTATCGAGCCATCGGGGCTCCATTGCTGCTGCCTGTTTGAGTCGCGGGAAATTAGAGGTGAATCGATCACCGACTGAGCAAACACAAAAACAAACTTGTTATGAACAAGTTGCTGGAAAGTCTGACCTGAAGGTCTATGAACATGAAGTAAAAGGCAAGTGACACGTTTATCATTCCATACGCGTTTTTCTGTGCATGTATTTAAGTGTCACTTTTAGCTGTTGCTGTAAAGTTACGTTCAAACTGTAATTCGGCGTTAGCGCGCTAACTTTCATATGCTAATGTTGTGTTCCATGGTGTGTGACGGATAAACGGAAGTGCAGAGGTTAAAGTGTAAGGTGGTCTGTTGTGTGTCTGGGTGGTGCTGACTGAGAAGTATGGACACAAATGTGGGCGATATTGGACACTGTGAGGAGCAGCTGAGGACAACACTACACTGTGATGACAAGGAGAAGGTGATTTACTTTTATCTTCCGCTTCAGCTCCACGTGATTTCTACCATGAGCCTTGTTGTGCATCCTCTGACATTCATGTTATCCCCACTCAGCTTCGTAGGAAGTTGGCACAGTTACAAAGGGAATATCTTAAGACAGCACAGAGACTACAGGTGAGATATGTACTATTTCCCAGTACTTTGCAAAGGAAAATGTGGCTATAGTTTTGTGTCATGCACGTGTCCAATTATAACAGCGTGCTGAGCGTTTTGAAGCTGTGAGGACGCATGTCAGAAGTAGGATCTCCCAGCAGAACCAGCTGGACCAGAGAGACCCAGAGGTTAAATCGGACCTTTGTGTCAACCCCTCTTCTGTATCCAACACCAGCAATGCCACAGTTAAAGGCATAGCTCAGTTGCAGGGGCACACTGAAGGTAATTTGACCTTAATCTAAATAAATCTCTCTTATGTTGAATACTGTAACTCCAGTGTTAACACCTAAACTTACAAAGAAATAATGCACTCAACCCTTGATCACAATTGCTGTCACATGAAGTGCTTTGCCATATAGATTATATTAGAATTGAGACATGTAAGATGCAATTCACAAATGATCTCATGTTTGACCTGGTCCAGTAGATTCGGATACGTCCAGGAGGAGCCAGGTGATCAGGTTCATACTCCCCTCTGATGCTGCTTTCCCACAAAGCCCAGATATACACAGCCATGATAGATTGGGTAACAGACCCAGCCCTGCCCTGCGCCTCCGGTCACGACGCAGCCGCCTACGCTGGGAAAAGAGGGGTGCTGAGGCTTGCTGGGGCAAAGAAGACAGCAAAAAGAGGGAAAGGCTGGACAGTGCCAGAACAGAAGAAGAGGAGGGGACAGTAGAGTCAAAGGGAGCAGATGTTTTGGTGGAAAGTGAAGAGCTATTTTCTTCTGCTGAGTCTGAGTCTCCCTCTCTGCTGCTCACCCACTGGAACACACAAGGACACAGTGAAGCAGGACCTACAGAGGGAAAGGGGCATCAACAGCAAAGGGAAAAAGAGACTGAAGTTGAAGGGAAATCATGCGAAGTGGCTTTAACCACTGGAGAAAAGAGACAAATTGTCACGCAACATGGAATAAAGATGGAGAGAGTTGGAGATGGTGGCAGGAGTAGAAGACAAGGAGAGACGCCAGCATGTAAAAAGAACGGTGTTGAAAACACTGAGCAAAAAGCAACCGAGACAGTAGAAAGTGACGGAAATCACAATAAGGCTGTGGGGAAAAAAGAGGAAAGTAATGGGAAGGTTGAAGATGGGAAAGCTGTGAACCTCCTAGACTCTTGTACATTAGTCGAGGGACTACTATTCCCAGCAGAGTACTATGTTCGAACCACAAGACGTATGACTTTTTCACACAGCCAGCCGGACTTACAGGCTGTCATACTCTCCCAGCTGAGCATTGGGCGGCACCGCAGGAGTCGGGGTCGTGGCAGAGGACCGAACAGGGAGACACAGACCGGTGAACGTTCAGATCAACACACTCAGACAGATTTCTCTCCCACAACTGCATCCACATCTCCAGATTCTCCTAACCCACCCCATGTTCAGGCTCCCAATGTATCTACCAGACTCAGTCAGAGTTCCAGTGAGATTTCAGATCCCATCACAGCTTGTCAGAGGGACTCCCACGCTTGTTCTTTACCTATGGTCGCCACTGCTCGTCCGCCAAGAGGAAGGAGGAAGAGAAGAGGCAGGGGCAGAGGGAGATCCCAAACCTCACGTTGTGAACAAACCTCAGGAGATATCCAAGCCACCAGCACTCCATTGTCCTTCTGCCAGTTGCTCCATAAGGACGACGGAGCAAACCCCCGCCTCAGGCCGCATGAAACTGTTTTAGAACCAAAGGAAACCCAGCCTGCGTCCATGCACCTCACTGCTTCTCAGCCTTCCTCTGGAGTTAACGGAGATCCGTCCAGTTCTCTCTCTGAACGTCTAGAGAAGGTCTATCCTATCTTTCTGAAGAGCAGCATCAAAGCTAACAAACCCATCCAGCTGAACAGAGGTAAGACTTATGTAGCGTGTTTGTAAGACACTTTGATATGTTTCATGTTTGGAGCTTGTGAGCTCCATGGATATAAAAGAACAACAACATGTAGCTCTGTGTGGCATGTTCCTTCACAGAACATGTGTAAAACTGAGGTCTTTTTCTCTATGGTTTGAAATTTAGGTGAACGTGTCTGGTTTCAATTTCTGGTAGCATTTCAATGAAGACATGTCAAGATGTTTACGTTCATTGGTTTAGCAGAATGAGTGAGAAATGTGAAATGACTGACATCAAAAGAGGCCATAGGTTGCAGTGACACGAAAATTTGTCACCCATCAGTGGATGTGTTCCAAAAACTTCGGCTCTTTAAGACGCGTAGGTCTTTTTTTTTTATTATTATTTATTTATTGGGATGGCAAAATGTTGGAAATTTAGATTTGTATGAGCCACACTTGGATTCGCTGAGTCGTGACTTTAAATTGCACGAACTGAATCTAAAACGAATCTGTGTGGTCATGTTTGACATGTTATCTTTTTGTTGCTCCGCCTGCAGCTTAGCTCGAATGCACTCGTGACAGTGGGTTCTACATTCCAGGTCTATATCTTAATGCTTTCACGAGCTTTGGTGAAGATTTGTCAAAACGACCTGATTTTATACAAATCGATGGGCTTTCTGAACGGATTGGCATTACAGTTTCACACGAAACATAAGATCAGTCAAATGTCCAGATGATCTGGGATCAGATGAGCACGGCACGATGGTCAGCTGACCATCCTCTAAGTTTGATCACCGCTCATACTGTTTGTGCATACAATAAATAGTGCGTTTCTCAATAAATTCTTTGCCACTTAACATAGTCTAACCTGTTTTTTTCTTCCCCCACTTGTTGTCTACAGACTCCTCAAGCTGGCCAAATCTCCTGTTGCCCTCTTCCTCTTCACCATCTCAGACATCTCTTCATCCTCTCCCCTCTATGTTTTCCGGCTTCCTGGGCAACAACTTGATGTATTTGGACATTCAACAGGATTTCCATCTCCCAGACGAGCAGTTTGCCTCCCTGAAGCTGCACAAGCTCCGCCAGGCCATCGTGGAATCGGGACTTGAACATTTCTCAACACCGTCTCGCAACACGCGCAGCAGCCTGCTGCGCTCTAACCCAAACTATGGCAGCAGCGACCAGCTGACGCCTCGTCATTTCCCCCCCAGCTATACGCCCACGATCACAAATTCACCCCATCCAAATGAAGAAGAACAACAGCCAGCTCCACAGCACGTAGATCTCCAGAACTCGCCTGCAAAGCCCGTGTTTACGGATAAACTGATTAGCGGGTCCTTAACCGAAGTGCCGGATGAAAAAAACATTCCAGAAACTGATGAAGAGCAGCAAGCTGAACGCCTCGACTCAGAGACTCTCGTGAGCTCAACAGAATGTGTTTCTGTGGTAGAAGCGATAACTGAAGGCTGTGACTGTAAACATAAAGGGCACGAAACTGTGACTCCGCGGAGTCATAACCAGAGCAGCACATCTGTCTGTATTCACAGACCAGAGCCTCAGCAGAACTTAGCAGACGGAGCAGTACGCAAAGGGAATGATTGTGTCATAGAACACTCAGATGAACATCAAGCCGAGCAGACTGCTTCTACTAATCAAAGCGATTGTTGCGGCGTGGTCCATTCTTTAAAGAATCAGAGGTCTGGAAACTCTCACGTAGAAAACAGAGACGCTGCTACGACTCTTTCCTCTGATTACCTTCGAAAGGAAAAACCAGAGGAGCCTTCTAACAACTGCACTGCTTTACAAGCCTCTAATGACACAGAATATCCATCGGAGTCTCCTGTGAATGACAAGAATGTAGAATATTCTTCAGAGAATTCTAAAGTAACAAACATTTTGACAGACGGACTGACAGAAAATAAGACCATGTGTGGACCGCACACCTCTCAGCTCTTGTTGAGTTCTCCTCCAGCACCCTGCCCCATCATAACGCCACACCTGCCCTCATCCGCGCTATCCTCCAGCCCAATGCTGCCCTCCATAGGACTCACCCCGCACCATGTCATCAGCAGCCTCCTTCCACATCCCCCCCCCTCTGCCCCTTCTCTCACCCTGCCTCCTCCCCACAGCCCATCCACACAGGCTCTTTCTCCTCCAGCTCTTTCTCCCTGTGCGTCCTTCACCCAGCCCCACCCCAGCTTGCTTCCTCTCTCGCTGTCCAGTCAGGTTCAGGCTTCTTGCGAGCCACCAGCCTTAAGCGATCATTGCCAAGAAGTTCAACCAGCTACCTGCCCAACTCCGTCCAGCCGTCAGCTCCGGAGCTCAGCTGGGCAGGGGGGCGTGGCAGAGAAACAAATGATGAGACGCACACACACGCTGAAGGTATTCAAGATGGAGCGAAGGCGTGAAGGTGCCGGGTAAAGTGTTGCATATGTGCAGCGTCGAGTGTTGGTCTCTGTGTGTGTGTTTTTCAGGCTGCAGCAGGAGGTGCTCTGGTGGATGTATGCTGCCTTCTTGGGTCCTCAGGCGGTTTGTGTGTAGCAGCAGCAGGAAAGTGGGCCGTGTGCCTTTGGACCCAGACTTCAGCATCTGATTGGAGCTTAAGACACACCTGGACGTTCAGTGAGGCGAGTTACTGTGTTATCGACCCATAATGAGCAAGAGCTCCATGACTTGCAGCTGTAATGCAGAACGTTTGTAGTTGCTGGGCTCCATTTCTATCAATCTTGAAAGGTGAAGGCATGCAAATGTCACTCCAGGTCTGGTTGCGACAGAGCTGAATAACTGATGCGTTTACCTTTTAGCTCCAAACAATCATTGACTCAGTTATATTACCATGATACTTCAACAGGGCCGGCAGCTGTTTAAAGAATTTAGATGTTCAGTGAAATTTACCTAAAAGGTCCGACCCAGTAATTGAGAGGAATATAAATATTACGGTCTCATTGGCTTGTTTTTGTGTTTACAGCCCGTGATCAACGTATTTCCTGTCCCAGATGCTGCTGGGCTAATGTGTGTGACTTTAGGTCAGCTGGAAATCAGAGAAGTGAGGTGAGAACAAACCCCTTGTGAGAGATCTGCCCCTGCATTTGAACATTTTGGGTGGCTTTGTGCAAAAAGAGGGCACGTTTCAGTTCAATTGAATACACTTTGAAAGCTTGTCCGTGGAGTTCCCCACAGAAACGAGCTGCTACCGTTTCTGCTGCTCGACCTTTCAGGAATGAGATGCGATTAGTGATCAGGCTTTGACTGGATGCGATGTTGCAGGCGTATGAGGCAAAGAAAAAGCCCTCATGGACACGCTGACTAACTGGATTGTGTTGTTATTGTGCGCAGAGTGCTGTCGTGCTCCAGCCTCATGCAGACGCTGGCCTGCGACGGAGTCATCCAGGCAGTTGTGGGGATCTCGGAGTCCAGAGTGGTGACCTCCTCCCACTCGGCCGCAGGTTCCACCCTGCAGGTGTTCACGTTGTCAGACAGCAGTAGGTAAGACGGTGTGTTTTTACCCTCTCGTGTCTCGTCTCGCTACCCGGATACACAGGTGTTTCAGGGTCTTGCTTCTTTGTTTCTTTCAGCTCACCCACTGCTCGGCCTCTCGTGTCTCCTGGCGTTTGCGTCGGGGCCCTCGCTCCTGTGGAAGGACTTTCCGATGCTCTGATTGGTACAGATGAAGGTGGACACCTCTTCATCTGGTAAGTGAGATCAGGATAATGAGGTTTTGCTTCTGGTTGCTACACTGTTCTGCAGTAACTAAAGTTACTGGCAGAGAATGACTTGTGCTCCCTCCCCATCATCCCAACAGACGGCAGAGATTATACATTATTTGAGAAGTGAACAATTTTTGCATTTGTGTCCTTTTTGGAAAATTCAGACTGTAGAAACACAGAAACGGAGGTATGTGACATCCAACTGGTGAGCATCTCTAGAAGAAAAATGGACCGGTGGAGCCAGTTTGCATCTGAAAGCTGAACTTCGCCTTTTGGTAGTTTTTTTTCCCCTCAGGAATCAGACGAAGAATGAACTGTTCCTAGTTTTAGAGGAGCTGCGTGTTTGAAACCAGCTGACATGACTGTGGTTTCTTCTCTCCAAACACAGGCTTAACATCTTCTCTTTTTTTCAATGTTTCAAAAGCTTGGTTTGACAGTTCCACTGAAGCACAGCTTAATGTTGTGTTCAATCTGATTTGGCTTTTCCCTCGTTGGCAAAGAAAACTGTTGCAGGTTTAAATGTTGAACTTATCGAGATAAAGACTCCACGTTTTTCCCTTTGGGAAGAAATACGACTTGAGTAACTTGAAACCTCGGAAACTTCTCTACATGAGAACTTCTCACCAGCTGCTGCTGTTTACAGCTGTTTTTATTTCCGTGTTTGCTGCAGGAATGTGAAGACGGGGCAGCTGCTGTGCAGAGTCCCGCTCGGGGACGGTTTATCACACACAGCCTGCCTCAGAGGATACGCCTCCTGCGTAAGTCGCCGGTTATAATAAGGTGATTGTGTTGCTGCGGCTCTGGGTGATATTACTCCTGTGGGTCTTTGTGCACAGGGAGTGTTGTTGGTCCTGCTACAGCATCACTTTCTAAGCTCCCTGGAGGAAGAGGAGAAGGTAGAGAAAGTGAAAGATGTTTCAGAAGAGGAGACAAAAACGGCCTTTTTCTCCTTGGTCGGCGTCAACCCTCTGAGTGGGAAGTCCATCCCGGCTGCTCGACTACATCCGCCTGAAGCCTGGTCAGGCAGGTGAGATGCAGGCTGACGGAGGGCGAGGCTCCTGTGTTGGTGTTTCCGCGTGAAAACGTTTGTGTAATCGCATCTTCTCCGCAGGCTGTGTGAAGCCGACGTTGACCACTCCAGCGTACTGGGCCTGAGTCAGAGTGGCTGTGCGTGCGTGTGGGAGCTCGGGCAGCGAGGGGCTTCAAAGCTGGTGGAGGCGCCTGCGGGCGAGGACTGGCAGATGGCTCGGTGGGGGGGGCGAGGCAGGCTGGTGATCGGACATCAGAACGGAGACGTTTCTTTACACTGTTACAGTGCGAGTGGAAGACGGGTTCTAAGAGGACTTTTTCAGTAATGCTGAAGTCTCCCTGACATACTACAACATTACGTTGGAACACTGTGCTCAGTTTATCTTTACTTGATTTGTCTGCCCTGGTTTCTTTCTCTCAGCCACTGTACTGCAGCGAACCAGTTGTTTTTATACTGTAAACTGAACACATACCAAAGCCCGGTGGCCTCTTGTTAAGAGCTTTGTCTAAAAACATAAACTCTGCAAACTGGGCTGTTCGTACATCACACACACTAAACGTTTTATTACTGCTGCTGGTTTGACTTTTTGCTCATCCACAAACATGTTATTTTAGGGAAAAGAAGGTTGTATTAAAATGTCCATTAAACATGTGTTAAATCTTTGATTTATTTATTTTTTTCTCAATACTGCTGTTCAAAGTACTTCCCAGTAACAATTTGAGAAAGAGCAAACTCAAAAATACCGTTTATTAACTAAAGCAACAGGTTTGAGATGGTTACTTGTTATCAGATAATAACACCAAAGCTTCCTCCAGTCCACTGCACCTTAGAATCTACTTTAAATAGTTCCCACATTTAAAGCCTACGTGGGGCTGAGTGTGTAGATGAATGTTTTGTCCCTGGTCACATGCAGTATTGGATAATCACTTTTACTGCCATCATTTTCCGTTTTTTGTAAGGTGTCGAGACTGCTGTATCACTTCCTCCATATAACTGTAGTCAGTGTTCCACATCCTTATGTCAGAGACTGCAAGTGAGACAGTTTCTTGTGATTTAAGTGAGGCTCTACTTAACAACCCATGAGATCAGCTGTTTGTTTTAATGTAATTTCTTTCCAAGTTGTGATCTGAGGAAAATCAACCTTTTTGAACAATTTTAATGACATTGTGTTCTTAAGACTGCGAAACTAGACAGTTTTAGTGCTCAGAAAGAAATAAAAATATATATACACACAAACATCACATTAAACCCCTGTAATTTGCCTGTTTCAAGAGAACCTTTATTTAAACGTGGATATAGTTAAACCATCTTACGTGTATCCATATTCAGCAGTATGTACAAGTTTGTACATCTTGTTGAAAACAAGATCTAAAATTGTTATTAAAAAAACAAGTAAAAACTACAGGAAGAATGTACATGATGAAGACATTAACATGGTCCATTTCTCCACACACAGATAAAAACAGAAACCAGAGAAGCAGACCAGAGTGTCAGCTGCCACCACCACACACACTTGGTCCACACAGATGCAAGTTTGAAGACGCAACATGTGCACAAACTGAGGCGAACGAAGGAGAGAAAATGTAAAGCGAACGTTCAAACTTTTGACAAGATGAATTTGAACAGATGTTCATCTTTGCTTCCAAGACACATTTGAACATACGAGGTCGTCTGCTGTGCCATCAGCGGGAATGTGTTCAAAAAGTTAAGAGTTGGAGGGAGAGCATATAGACAGCAGGGGAGAAGGTAAAAACCAGAGGCTGAAATTACATCTTCAGAAATGGCATATGCAGTATTACCACGGCCTCCCTTAATAAAAATACATTTAAAAGGTTTTTCTCGTTCAAACGTCTGACCCCCACCGTCGAGGGCAAAGCTGCCCTAGTGAGCGGCAGGGGAAGGCTTGCTGTCCAACAGTTTCTCTACCATGAGCTTGGCGTAACGCATGCGGCTGGCGAGTTCCTTACAGCAACCAAACTCCTCCAGCAGAGACAGCTTGTAGGTGCGGAACTCCCGCTTCTCGTCGATGTAGGTAACCGCAGCCATCAGCGGACACAGGATTAACTTGGTGTGGTCCTGGGGGGGGACAAACGAAAGAATCTGTGCGTGAGGCGTCATGAGACGGAAAAACAGAAGCGTGCATAACGGCTAAAGAGGACAGGCGAAGAACGGCCGGGAGGCGGTGTCTCTCGTGTCTAACCTGGAAAAAGTTGATCTGAACGGTGCCGTTGCTGAGGTGCAGGACGATGGCGCTCTTTGTCCTGAACCAGAGGGAGAGGTACGGCAGCCGGGCCAGCTCATCTCCTTCCCGCCGGGCCATGTTGGCGCCAGCTTTCAGCAGGTGCTCGCTCATGTAATTGCGGAAGTATTTCAGCAAGGTTATCTGGAAAGAGGGAGACACAGAGGAGTTAATCTAGGACTGCACGGACAGAGCGGGATGCTGTCTGACAGACATTTAATGTAGGGAATCAGGGGAGGAAATCGGCAGCCCAAGAGAAGGTTCAACTACTGACCTTCTTGTTGAGAGCAGCAGGGAAGGAGCGAACGCTCAGGTAGGATTCAGCTGCCGCCTTGTCGATGTACTGCAGGCTGTCTCCGTCAGCGTACATGATGAGACGAGTGTAATCGTTGAAAAGAACGCCAACACTGTTGTCACAAAGCTGGTAGCCTGAAAAAGTCATTTAAAATGGCCCATAAGGATAGTTTTCCACAGCCCTTAACAGGACACTCTCCGGCTGAACCTTCTGGCATATCTCACAGTAGCAAACCATCAGCATATCAATCAAACTGTATCTGTGGCCTGTTGATTCATCTAGATCTCAACAAATGATTGTCAAATTTACTTTTCTGCACACCTACATTGGTGTTCATGTGAACCTAAAGAACACTCACAGATAGACATGAAATCAGAGTCTAACACCTACCGAGTCCATATTTATCAGAGTAGTCGACCCATTTGCTGATCCAGAAAATGGGGATACACGCAGGATCCTCTGCTTCTTCTGTAAATCCACAAAAAAGATGTCTAAGAGCAGGGTTCACAAAAGCTAGACCTGGGAAATGTCCAACACAAACTCGAACAGGACTCTTGACTGAAAAGTCTGCTCACCTTGACGTATGACAGCCTTCTCGGAGGGCTTGGCGGATATGATGCTGTTGAGCTGCTGCAGCAGGTCTTTCAGGTTGCTTTCGGGTGGCTCAGCCTCCCTTCATACATTAAAAAAAAAAGCAATACAGAAGTGTCACATAAGGGCCCTTTTGCAAAATTTCCCTTCCAGTATGCAAAGGAGTAAAGAGATGATTTCCATTTCAAAGGTCTCACCTTTGCATTGGCTCATCTTTCATGTCCATTTTCTCTGTGCCGGCTGAAAAAAAAAAAAGCAAACATTAGCATTCTTAAAGTTAAAACATTTTTTAATCCAGGTAAACTGACTTACATCCTTCCAATAATCACTAAACACAACATTTCAGTTTTATTTCCAACACTTGCAGAGAGAAACCCTGCAGGGTCCGTTACCCTTGTTGTTTATAGCAGTCAGGGGGCGTCTCTGGCTGAGCTCCAGTGCTGTGGACGGGGCAATGGAGAAGCGCGGGGGCACGGTGAGACAAGTGGTGGGCAGACGTAGGGGGATGTAGCCCGTAGTGAAGAACTCATCCGCTTGCAGCTGAGCAATGGTAGGCCTCTGGGCAGGATCGGCATGCAGCATCCTTTTGATGAGCGACGACGCAGCTGGGTTGATGTGCTGCAGTTGAGATTATGTGAGAGGAAATTACATTTTTAAAAAAAAACACCATACATAGCATACTACTTTTTTGCACCATCAAACAACCTTACCCAGGGGATTGTGTAGTTGTTTTTCTTGATGCGATTGTAGGTCTCCTTCAGACAGGAGGTCTCAAACGGGGGCTTACCCACCAGCAAAGTGTACCTGAAAGAACAGACGAGGAGAAGACTTCTTCTACTGACCCACATGCTGAAATGCTGTCATTTCTGCGCGCACTTGTCGGTCTGCACTTACAATATGCATCCAAGTGACCACACATCCACCTCATAACTGTGGCCTTTTTTGCAAAGCACTTCAGGTGCAATGTAGTTCGGTGTTCCGCACAGGGTCTTCTTCCGTTCACCATCGAACTCAATCTTAGTGGCCAAACCAAAGTCCCCTGGAGAAGAAGGACAGACGGATCAAAAGTTAGTCATGGAAAGCATTTATCCCAGAAGCGTGGAACTAATGTGAGGATGGGATACGACCCCATCCTCCAGCACTGACTCCAACATCTTTACTTATGGGATAATGCATTCTGATCTATGCACCCGGCACAACAAAAGGAGGAAATGCCAACTCAATTCTCAACCAATTACCTATCTTGACATCCATGTCGTCATTTAGGAAGATGTTGCCCAGCTTCAGGTCCCGGTGGATGACTCTGTTGCTGTGCAGGTACTGGACTCCCTTGAGCAGCTGAGTCATGTAGTAGCGAGTCTCGGGCTCAGTTACAGCCTTGCGACGTTTGTGCAGCTCCAGCAGAGACTAAAGTGGATGACAAGTCTGATTAGCTGGCATAAGATAAATAAAAAGAAAAAGATTAGAAAATAGATGGACACTTGTGACGAAACACTTTAGATCTCTTGCTGTGTGATTCAAAAGGGGAATATGTGGCAGCAATGCAGCCACGAGGAGTACTATCGGAAATGGATGAAAATAGAGAATATTCACGTTTTCTTATTGGACGTAATCAGAGTACAATAAGAAAACAAAGGGTCGAGCATCACTGCGTTTATGCCACGACTGTTGATCATGTTCAGAAGTCTATTGGCCTTTCTTTAGCCTCCCAACATTGTAATAGGGAGGGGGGGGTGAGCAACGGAAGAGGCCGCCGTGTTAACCGTTGGTCCTCCACAGTGTAGTCAGTGGAAATAAAATGTCTTTCCATTCTCACTCACCCGTCTCCTGCAGATTTCCAGGACCACGAAGACAAAGTCGTCGTCCTCGAAAAACCCATGGAACCCCACGATGTTCGCGTGATTGAGACTCTTGTGAATAGCGATTTCAGAGGTCATCTTTTCCCTCTGGTGCTGCTTGAGTATCAGGGATTTGGGCACTATTTTGCCGGCGAAAACCTGCTTGGTCTCCACATCTGTGATTTCATAGCATTTCGCGAAACCACCTTTCCCGAGGAATCTTCCTCTCGTGTATCTCTTCATTGTGCGTGGGTCAACCAGAATGTCAGGGATTTCTTTGAGAGGTGCAGATTTCGGATCCACATGTCCCGACGGATTCGCCGGCTTTGCGATACCAGCACTCATGGTGGATTAAAGTGCTCTTCGGTGTTTTACCAGAAAACGCTTAAAATACCCCAGCAGTAGAGGTAGCAATGATAGCTGCCAGGGTCAAACTATTGTTAACCCTAATTCAACCGACGTTGGCTTAGCCTTGGAAACTAGCTTACTCCCATACACCTCTGAATTTAAATCAAAACTAAAGTTAACACTCTTTGGAAATAAGAGTTAATTAACTTTTGATTCGACTATATAATGCATACGGATCTTGATAGTAAAAAACAAAAAAACCTGTAGAATATTTAAAATTACTCGGCAGACTTCTTCCTCGATGGTTGCTGCGTTGTCCTGTCCTGCCTTTTGACAACAGTCACCGATACAAGTTTAAAATGCTGCCTCGCTCGTTACTGTGCTCGCTGATTGGTCCGCTTGATTTGAATTCCAAGGCGTTCCAGCAAAGCATCGTGGGAAGTTCAGTGCAAAAACAGCCAATCACTGAAGGACTACGTTGAATCCCGTGCTGTGATTGGCTAAATGACAAGTGATGGTCACCCCTTGTTTCCTTAAGCAAGTATTGATGGGAAATGTAGTCAGAAAGGGGTTTAATTCCAAAATGTGTTGTTGATTTAATCGTGGTTTAATTCATGAAGAGAAACGTTTTATATTTAAATATGAAACAACCACTGATGCCCTGTGTAAAATGTTTACTTATTGTGTAGCTGTCGAAAACTTTTAAAACTTTTAACTTTTAAAAATATACTTGAGGATCAAAAGTGAAAGTAGCCTACTAAGTTATAGTTGTATCGTAGTCTCACGGCAAAACTTGATAGATAAACGAAAAATCTATGGATTTGTGTCCATTGAAACGATATTCGCAGTTGTTGTTTTTTGTGTGTGAAAATGGATGCAACAACAGGAGAACAAAGTGTTACAGGATTTGGGGAAGTCATAAAATGACTGTTGCAGGATGTCTTATACGTTACAAACCAGCCCATGTGTTTTTTACCAATCAAAAATACATCCCAGCAAACATAACCTTCAGGGACCCTTTAAAGAATGTTCCCTAAGTTCTGCAAAGGGTACAAAGCCTTTAACCTTTGAGGAAGGATGTTCCCAAAATGTTACCAGCAGTGTATCCTGTTAGTGTTTGTCTCTGCGTGTCGGCACTGACCACACAAAGGAAGCTTAGCGTCATAACATTGTGTTTTTTTTAAATGGGTTACGCTTAGGGTTTTGTCAGTTTTGCTGAATCAGGGGCTGATGTGCCAGTGGTATTAGTTTCCAGATGGGCATGTCTGTCCTACACGGGGTCCAGTCTAATTATTTTTATTGATTAATTTATTCATCCATCCATTATATTCTACTCATCCAATGTTGGTTCCTGAGACAACAGGTCCAAGAAGGAAATCCAGGCATCTCTTTCCCCAGAAACAATCGCCATCTTGTCCTGGGTGAATCCAAGGCATTCTCTGGCCAGAAGGGATATATAATCCCTCGAGCATGTTCCGAATCTTCCTTGGGGCCTCTTAATCCTAATTCTATGGAACAATTTGAAAAATAATTCTGATCAAATCTACTGATAAAGGTACACCTCCACCCCTCATTTATTTTACATTGTAATGCACAGTGTCATTCTGCAGGACATTTTCATAAACTTAACAGTTCACTTTATTGATGCCAAGTGAAAGGTGGCACCTACATCACGACAGCAGTTTTCAATAAATGAGTCATTTCCAAACGTTCTTCTCTGAACTGTTCAGAGCCACCTGTAACAAAAGACAGAAAAATCTGTAAATCTTGTGGATAGTCTGTGTTTCTTTATCCGATTTAAATGAGCACAATTAAAGTATCTTTTTTTTTGATAAACTAGTTTGCTTTTTTTTAAAAGCTATTTACTTTTTCTTTCTGAGCCTATTTCAAGTTAAAGTCAGCTGTTGCTGTCTTTTAGTTTACCTGCAGCTGACACAAGCTTGTTTTGAATATACAGCAACTTCTGTATGATATTTTTTCTAATAGTTTACGTTGAAGTGTGTCCCTGTTCTGTCTAATGTACACACTCCTGCTTGAATTTCTGGAATCTGAGTCCCAGAAATGAGAACAGCTGTTGAAATCACACGATCACCTGACCAATCGGTCTTAAGCTCTTTTCACAATCAAATAAATGGAGGCTCCTTTCCTCACACTTGCTCCAAGTTTCACAAACTTTCTATACACCATAGGCCATTATTAAACCTTTTGTGTGTCACGGTGAAAGACCAGCACTCAGTATTGAGACTTTTGATTGAAAAAAAAAAAGCAATTTAATATACAGCATCATAAAGGTCTTGTGCTGACTAAGTTTAAAGGGCCTCAGGTTAACATTCTAAAGATGAAGCAGATCAGGTGTTCAAATCTGTTTCTTCTGGATGTCATTAGTTGACACTGTGACAATAGCTGACGATATGCATATAGATATGCTCATACCAGGACACTGATCATGCATTAGAAGGCTGGCCCTGATCCCACCGTGTATTTGAGAGACGATGATTTTCACTGAATCAACAGAGCAACACTATTTTTGAAAACTCAGTTTTCACCACGGAGCATCATCCATGCCTAAAGCATTTCATGACAAAGTTTGAATTAGATGAGGTTAATAAACTGCCAGTTGTGAGTCAGTGTGTTTCCCTCTCCTTACCACTAGATGACACAATTCTATCTATCTATCTATCTATCTATCTATCTATCTATCTATCTATCTATCTATCTATCTATCTATCTATCTATCTATCTATCTATCTATCTATCTATGTTTATTTTCTATCCTGGGCAACATTCTAATCACATAAAGCATCCTGAAATGAGCATTCCTGGAAAAGTAAAATATAATAATTTTCGTCTCACGTAACACACGGTTGGCACAATATGAATGTGTCTTCTGGATTGAAAGCGTAGCCTACATCTTGCTGCAAGGATTACGGGAAAAAAATAATCCAAAATGTTTATGTATTTGACTTAAAAGTGAATCCCAGGAAATGCAGGAGTCAGTAACTTGTCCACCGGGTCACATTAACATGTGCTCTGTGAGGTCAGGGATTGATGTTCTGATTGTGGGACAACATTTGCAACTCTTTAGCCACAGCTCCCTCTCTGCGAATAAAATGTCTGTATCCTACATATACCGACTGTCTCCTTGCTTAGTGAGCTCAGCTGCATGATTGCTGGTTTATAATATTAGGGGTGCACTCAACATAAATGGAATAAAGACAATACAAATAACAATATATATTGTATGGAATAAAACACTTAAAACTGATCATCCTGAGACCGACCTAAAACTCTGGCCAACACACATAATATTTAGTCTCACCTCATGAGATCTGGGCCATATCTGGCCTATATAACACACGCCATTGCCTTAACTGAGCCATTAGTGCCAAAGATAGCCCAGATTAAGCCCAAATGTGTCGGATATCTGTAACATACACGAATGCACGACCTAATAGACCGCTGTATTTGGCGGCACTATTCCCAGTCATCGGTTAATGTATTTTGCATTGAAAGTGATAACCGGAAGTGTCCATCGCTGTGCCTGACTTGACTCCGGACCGATCCATTTTGTCCTCACATGAAGGGACATAGTGGACCCCCGACCGGCTTCTTTGTGTCACATGGACAGTTATGGGTGCCGAGGCTTCCGTTTTGCCGGTGTTCAACTCGGGAGAACTTTTTTGACTGAAACTCTACTCATTGCGAGAAAGAGGAACGCAAATCCCAGGAAAAAGGTCAGGACACCGTGTGACTGCCATCCGCAGGGAACTTTCACTTCTGCGTTGCTGAAGTGTCTGTTCCTGAAAACGACATTTGTTTACGAGACTCTTGTTAAGAGGAAGCTGGCATGGTCCTCCTTCAAGTTTATGTTTGATCGAACCTTCCTGCCCGTGTCGTCTCCCGGCTGAAAATAACTGCGCAACAAGTTGTTCTTTTCCTTTTTATTTTTAACTCCTCGGCTGTTGTTGTGTTTCCCTGCGCGAACAGCTGACTCACTGACAGGAGGCCAGGCGGAACCGGGACATGGCGGTGTTTGAGCCTCCTGATCAATCCGCCTCCGGGTAGATCCAAGCGCCTCGGTCGACACTGATATCCATGGGCTGAGCCCTCAGAGGGTGAAAATGATCGGGTCACCGGACCTGCTGGCTTTTACCAGCACTGAGGGGTTTGGAGAGGGGGGAGAAGAGCAGGAAACCCAGGGTATGCCCGAGGAGTTCTCCGTCCCTCTTTTCCCCTCTTCCCACCCCTGGACCTCAAGAGCCCAGTTCCACAGAGACTTCATACTGGTGGCTGAATTCTCAGAGCAGGTGTGTGTTTCTTCTTGTTGCACACAAAAAAGAGACATGCTGATGATTAAAGAATAGATTGCTTATGTGCAAATTATATAAAGATTTTACTAGAAGCATAAACACAAACAGGATTATAATTGTACAAGCATTATTATTAGAAAATGAAAAAACTATTGTTGGCTTATAGGTGTCTCACTGTGAAATCATGTCCTCTTGGGTTAATGTTTGCCAGTATGACCTTAATGCATTCAGTAAGAATATTTGAGCAATTGCCCAATTTATTTGATTTTAAAGTCATTCAAAGGAGCCAACAAACCTCAGACTTCTTTAAGTTTTTGTGCTTTCCTCTGCATATAGTTACTCTGTTTTGCCGTCCATTTCTTTGTGATGGTGTGGCAACAGATGAAGAGTGCGTTGAACTTTATTTTTCAGGAAGTGTCTTTGAGGTTAAGATCTTTTTAAGAGAAATCTGCATAAGAAAAAAAAAAACCCTGATCATTCTACCCACAAGACGCAGAGCGGGTCACACGTAGAAACCCTGGCAGACACGCAGGCCCACTCATTAACACAGGAACTATAAAACGTGTCACACACACACCACGCCTCCATTTGCATGTGGCTTTACTCATCAATGTTTTTGGGCTTTAAGCTTCGTCTTTAGAGACAAAGACACTTTACATTTAGGGTGAAGAAAACGTTTGAAGAACCTAACTAATATGGATTTTGGGGCTTTTTTAAAATCTCTCTCCAAAGATCAGCATCTCACTAACGTTTGTGGTTTTCTGTCTTATTTTAGTCTATTCGGTTTCTTTATGTACACCAATTTGCAACAACATCTTTCTGAAGACACTTTAAAGATGCAGCCTAATTCAGTTAAATCCATTGTAATGCAATGAAATCAAATTAATTCTAATCTAATTTTCCATATTTCAGCTCATAAAAACTTGACAAGGAAACCGAGGAATTACATAAATGTTTTTCTTTGATACTTTTGAATTATGTATAGTTGTATACACACAACCACACGCTCCCCCCCAAGAGCATTTAGCGTCCTCATTGCCAAAGTTCAGAGCTGGTGCGCAGGGCCCTTTAAAGATAACATCCCTGTTCATCTTGCATTGTGCGGTTGAAGTTCAACACATGTGTGACAAAACATGAAGTTTGACAGCTATATTCAGTGTGTTGTATGTGCTACAGACTGTACAGGCTCCCGATGCCTGTTTATAATATTATTGGGCTTTACAAACTTGTCCTCTGTCTCCAGGTGGGTCCGATGCCTGTGCTCACGATACCAGATGACCAGAGAGTCATCAGCTCATTTGACCTCAACCACTTCTCGGTTCGCATTATGTCTGTGGACTACCAGGCGTCGGGGCCGAGCCACGTCCCTCCGGCCTCAACTGGCCCCCGACTCAACTTCAGCGAGGACTCCAAAGTAATCCTGGGAGATTCAGCAGAGGACTCGTTTGCGTACGTTCATCACCTGACTCTGTACGACCTGGAGGCTCGGGGTATGGTGCGACCTTTCTGCATGGCCTACGTGTGTTCGGAGCAGACGAAGCTGATGGAGAACTTCTCTGAACTGTTGACGTGCTTCTCTCAGGCGGCCGACAGCCTCAAGACGGGAAACAGACAAGCGTTTTCCACGGAGCTGCAGAGAAAACTGCAAGAGCTCGAGTAAGATCATTTTCTTTTGTGTTTTGATAGATGAAGAAAACACAGTCTCTTTGGGATCCGTGGTTTACTACGTTTGATTCAAAGCCACAAATTCTACATTTGGATACGGAAAGAACCGTGTCGGAGAGGAATAAAGTGTGAATTCAGATGTGAAGGATCCATGTCTTAGGACAATGGGCAGCTGTGTGTTTAGACTTGGAGTGAGTTGGCTCAGAAAGTTGGTGGTTTGTCAAATTCAGCTTTTGGATTCATTGTGAAGAAAGCCCATGTGGAGCCAGAGAAATAAAAAAAAAATGGCAAATGAGCTGGACAACTTAGAAGTTTAACTTCTCTGTATGAACAAAAAATGAGAGAGAAAGAGAAAGAGAAACACTCAGAACTGTACAGGAAGTCAAAAACAGTTTTCAGGATGTGGGCAGAGACATTTTTTATCAAACTCAGTGACCCGGAACCTAAAATGATTCACCATACAGCCCTAAACTAAACCCAAAGGTCATATTATGTTTAATAAACACGTATCATAGTTAACTGCCAAAGTTGTGGGCAAAAATCCTTGCTTTGATTAAACAAAAAAATGAATGATTATGATAATCATTAGTTTACATACAGTACCATGATATTGTGTGGGTTCTCTCTGGGGACTCTGGCTTCCTCCCACCGTCCAAAAACATGCATGTTAGATTAACTGGTGTCTCTGAAATTGTCCTTAGGAGTGAGTGTGTGTGTTTGTTTGTCTCATTTGTCTCTGTGTGGCCCTGTGATGGACTGGCGACCTGTCCAGGGTGTTCCTCGCCTGATGACCGCTGCGATAGGCTCCAGCCCGCCGCGACTCCACCGACGGATTAAGCGGGCATAGAAAATGGATGGATGGTTTAGCTACTTTACAAAGTGTCTCACCGTTCACAAAAGAGAAACTGGCGAGCTTATTTTCCAGCTATGAAACCTCTGGTTCGTGACACCATCGTCAGTCCCTGTTCTCACAAAATAATCTCCTATTTTCTGCTGCTTGTACTGTTTTTACGGTGCAGTTTTGAAATAAGACTATGGGGAAAAAAAGACAACACATCCTGAATGAAAGACCACTCTTTCAGCAGACATCTGTCTAGCCAGAGAAGGTGAAATCATCTGATTTATGCTGGAAATACGTGAGAATACTGGACTCCGCGCACCGCTTGGGATGATAAATATGTCATCTGTTCTGCATGTAAAGGCAAAGCTGTTGTCAAAAAAATATGCTTTTTCACAAAATATGCTTTTGAATACTTGTTTAATTTCAAGTCAACAGTCATTTTAGAACGGACAATTACAGCTTCTGTATTTGAACACTCGATCGCTTTAAAGATTCAATCAAAACAGTCTTTTTTTGGGTCCATTAAAGGCTTCAGAACAACTGAAAAATCCATTTAGTTTTCCCCCATTGTGTAACAGCACACAGGGTCAGCTCAGGGTTCTATTTAGCAGATGGCTAAACTATAGCGAAACTAAGTCAAATGTTCTTGGAAAATCTCATCTCTGGACATTTTTCTTGTCACCTTGCTGCAGTAACATATATAGAGGTGTCCTGACGTCTGTGTCTCGCGACATCTCAGTTGCGTCTGTAGTTCTGGACTAAACATCCCTTTCTCTGACTGTTCCAGGTACAAACGGTCGACTCTGCTACAGGAGGCGACAAATGGGTCCACTGAAGTTGAAGGGAAAGGCGATGAGCTTGAAGCTGTAGAGCGTTCGATCTTAAATCACAGAGAGCTCCTCCGCCAGGTCACATCTTACCCAAACAGAAAGCTCAAGCAGCCTGACTTCCTGCCCTATGACCCTGCCGACTCCCTCAGTGATCCGATTGCGTTGCTGCCTCCTGAGCCCTGCCCCTCCCTCCCTGGCTCCACCTCTTGCAGGTCAGAGCGCCGTCTGAAGCCGCTACAGGAGCTTTGCAACGCCTACTTCCTGTCCCTGATGAAGGAGCAGCTCGCGGACGCCGAGCGCCGTCTGCGCGGTGACAGGAGTGTCCTGCGAACTTCTCGTGTCACACAGTCCCTTTCCAGAAATCTGAAGCTCACAAACTTTCTGTTTGAACTGTGGAGCCCAGAGGACCTTGAGGAGGAAGAGGCGGAGGGCGCTGAGGTTGAGCCACAGAGAGTTTCAGGGAGTAAGAAGGGTGTTGAGAGCTTACAATCGGAACCACAGAGCATGGATTCCTTCTTCTCCTGTGTGGAAGAGATAGCGATCAAACTAGAGGCAGGAGAAGCGAGGACTGCGACCCCTGACCCATTGGCTGCCTCAGAGATGACTGGGAGCATGAGCAGCGGTGACAGCATTGAAGTGCTCGGCACTGAGAAGTCTTATCGGACGCAGCAGGTCGTTTTTGGGTCTGACAGCAGAGGTACGGCCAACGTAAAGAAGTGTTGCTTTTTTCTCTTTTATCTGACTTTAAATATTGCTTCTTAGGCACATGTTTTTTTTGTCATTATCTGGTATTTTAGATAAGCAGTGATTGATAGAAAGAAAAATGAAAATATTTGCCACATCCTTTCTCATCTGTAGGAGCAGTAGTTGATTTGGCATTAATGAGAACGTCTCTCTTGTCTTTTTATGGATTAAACATCGATATTTGTGTCAAGTATTAATACTCGCAGGCATGTCCTACTTTTGGATGCAGCCAGAGTAGCTTTTTCTTTCCATTTTCAGGCTTTGTGATCAGCAAAACCAACTGGCTGCTGGTTGTAGCTTCTTATGGGACAAATAAGTGATCCTCCATCCACTCGTATAGAGATACTCATGAGCCTAGAGGCTGATGAGCATATTTCAGGAAAACTTTAACTCCTTTCAGCAGTGTAAGCTGTTCAGTGTAGCTTCAAAAACAAGTTGTCAGCTGTTTAATGAACATTCAAAAGATTCAACTGATTGAAATAGTCAAGCTGCAGCTGGCCTTTTGTTGGATGTCAGTATAAAATTGGAAAACGACCAATGATTAAAGAACGATTTTAAGATATCCCTCTGTTTTGATGTAATGTAGATAAAATGACAATCGGACAAACTGAGAGTCCTGTCTCCTCCACAGAAGCACCGGTGGGGACGACAGACGGTTGCATCCGACGTGCACCAGTAGATCCAGGCGTCCGCCGCATGCCAGCCTACGCCAAACGGGCCAATAGCGAGGACAGCATCGAAGTGCTCAGCACCACCGAGTCCATTTTCCCCGACGACCTCACTGCCATCACAGAGGAAGACGCAGAGCAGCACCCTCTCACGAATGGCTTTAAGAATGACGAAGAATCCCACACTGGGTGTCAGTCTGACAAAGTCGTCAAAGAGGAGCAAACGCTGAGGGCTGCTAATTCAGAGAATGAACACGAAGATGAAGGGCCTGCTGAGAGAGAGGAGCATTCGAGGCGAATGATAATGATTAGTGGTGGTGTTACGATTAAAGATGACTCAGATCTTGAGAGAAGAAAGGAAGTCCATGAAGACACCACTCATGAGAAGAAGTGCAAACCTCTGCAAGGTAACGCATCTTGTACAAAAAAATCCATTTCTTAACCCACATATACAGTAAATATAATGAGGACCATAAATCCTGAGCTCACAGTGGAATATTTATAATTGAAATATTTATAATATGAAAAAAAGACTAATCTAAGACTTATCTAAGTCTCCATTACTTGTTTGCCCTGTCTTTGATTTTCCTGCTCTGGAGTGAAGCATCGATTTCATCTAGCAGAAGATGAGCCATTAGTAGAATAGGTCCAGCAGAAAGTCCTCAGTTAACACTGCAAAGGTGTACTTACACTGCAAATTACAAATGTGTGGACCTTTCATTGAGAGAATAATCCTGTTTGAACTGGCCCGTCCTTTCTAAAGATAAGCCAGAGAGGGGAGAACTCTGCCAAGCTGTCAGATTTTGATTGGCAGCCAATAGTTGAAACAAAGTGAGCTTGTTACTTAGGTCCACGGTTGAAATCATGGTTTTATTTTCTTATTATGTTGATAAGAATGAGAGAAAGAGGCTATTCAGCTGCTGAACGTTGAGTTGAAAATGACTAAATCAATGAATTACCAATTTGATAAAGACGTAAAGTGGTGTAAGAGGGTGAATTTCACTTATTTTTTACAGCAGACATGACATTATCACATCAGTCAAATGACCTCAAATTTATCTCTCAGTAAATTTACACAGTAATTAAGTACAGAGGAAAGCTACTAGATTCCACTGGGTTAATCGAATATAATTCAACTATTTTTACCACACAGCTGAAGTAGCAGTGGAGTCGACCCCACAGTGGCCTGAGGTCCATCAGAGGGCGAGGGCGGTGCCCGGCCTCCGCGTGAACTTCGCCCCTCCGGTCGTCCTGGCAGAGAACAACTCCCGTGCTCCGCCATGTGCTCCTCTGAGGCTGCTGAGTGTCGACGAGATGTCTGACTGCATCAGCTTCACTGGCTCCTCAGACCCACCCTCCCCAACTCAAAGTAACCAGAGAAGCACCCACTTGAATAAGAGGAGGAGACGGAAGGCTGGACTCAGAGCCCTCAGGTTCATCAAGCAACACTCGTTTTCCCAGCATGCCGTGTTTTGTCTCCTGAGCGGCCGGCCACTGGTTGTCATCGCAGGAGATGAGATTTTGCTGAGGAAGCTGGTGGATGCTCTGAGCCTCTTCCTCCCTGCTCCTGGTCCTGCCAGAGGTGCTGTGATGCCGTGTTTGACCGCGGCCCTTCAGCTGACCGACCTCTTCACCTGGAGACTGATGGGAATACACCGGTGAGGATTACCTGCCTGCCTTTGTCGTTTAAAGAGCCCACGTCATGCACGTTAGCGATTCATTGTTTTATGTGGATGCTGATTCATGAGGGTTCTTCTGTTGAACTCGTCATTTTAGCTCACGTCTCTTAAAGGCCCGAGTTGCTCCAATTATTCACTAATTATAGTATTAAAGACTTTCATACATTCTTCTTTCCCCGAGTGATTCTAAGCTGTTTTCCCTGCTTTAATCTTCCGTTTGTTTGGGTTTGCTCCTAAGGGACGGTGCAGATTTATTAACAAGTGGGGTAAATTCAGAGGCCATATTTTTTTAATAAGTAGTTTCCAGAGTGATGCCACAAAATAATGAAACTGTGCTTCACGTCATCATGCTCTGTTGTGTGTTGGCAAAACAACTGCAATCACAGTTGGACTCAGCATAAAATAATCATCTTAATTTGATACTCTAGATTCCATAGGCCTTGAAGTGTCTTACTGTGTTCGGTAGTTTTCGTCTTTTGTCAGCTGATGAAACCCTGCAAAGTAACAACATAAATCCTTATTTTTCCCCTCCCCAGATCACCCTCCAACTCATCTTCCCCCATTATCAAGTCTCTGGCTCAATATAGTCGTTATCTGGCTCTCCTGGACCTCGATCAGAGGACCCTGCAGTCTCCCTCCTACTCTGGCTCCCTCATCAACGTACTGGCCAATCCTCATACTGGCATTGGTCGAGGCATCACCTACCTGCTGCACCTGGAGAGCTGCCTGACTTCGCTGGCCAACCGCGTACTGCTGCACACGTTCGCACCTCCTCCACGACGTCCACGCGCCGCTGCGAGAGCCAGTGCTACAGAGGGAGAGGAGAATCTGCGCGCACGAGGAGTCTGCAGCGGTGAAGGCGATTTAAGAGTGATGCACTTTCTGTCGGACCTCATCACGCAGCGCCATGCAGGACGTGGACCTCCGGTTTTAAAGTGCTCCTACAGCTCAGTGCATCTCCACAAAAATGCAAATGCAACATAAAGAGTGCAAAAGAAAAGACACCGAATGAGCACAAGATGCTCGATTTTAACACCTGCAGTGAAATGCAGGGCTGTCCCGTAACGTCAGCGGTTCAGGTTAAATCACCGGCCGCTGTGAAACGCTGATAAAAATCAGATTTATTTTCTACGTTACTTGTCGATAATCTGGGTCATATATTTCAGTTACTGTGCATTTGTGCACTGGTGTCTCACTGGCACCAAATACTGCGATGTGCCGGCAGCCTTTTACAGCTATATTAGTTTTAAACTGTGTGATCATCACATATAATCATATGTGAATTCTTTGTGATTTAACATAACTGAGCCCCAAATGAACAAATGAAGCAAAAAAAAGACCTCAACTATTCTGAGAGCACTGTCTAACCAGCACTGTATTGTGACCTGTGAATGTTTTAGGCCGGATGGACGGTAAATTCTTATCTTTAGAAGAAAAGAAAAAAAACTTTTTTAAAAGTATTTTTCCTGCTTTTTCAGAATAGCAGATGTAGCTCACAAAAAACTCAGTGTAATCAGACAATAATCAGAGGTCACCTCAAGACACGAAATAAGTCATTGAAGGTTTTCATGTTTAATGACACTGTAAGTATTGGAAAACCAAGACTCTTCCTCTTTTTGAGCTCAAAATGAGAATAGTATTGATGTTGATCTCACAAACACTGGGGAAATGCTTCTTTGCCTTCTGGTGAGACTTATATGAAAACGCAGATAAGATATATCTGTACAGAAGTGTGGAACAGAGAAAAATAATTGAGGATCCGAACTTGTAAATATGACTTTCTACCTCATAATTACAAGACATGGATTTTGCAGTTATGACAAAAACACAAAGATAGCTGAGCAATAATGTACCAAGGCAACACGAACCTCTCAGTTTACATGCGTTATCTGAATGTATCCGAATCAAAAATCAACCGGTAACCTAATTCTACATATCTGTTGACTTTAAAGTGTTGCTCTTATTGAACCCTACAGCTAACGCTCATTTAGCATCTTATTCTAAAAAGGACGATTCTTCAAAGTCATACTCGCCTAACTGCTGAAGCTATAATCGGAGCTTTATTCAACCGCTCGGGTTGTATGTGCATCACGTGCATTTCTCCTCCCTGTGGTTATATAGGGTTGTGAATTAATCGCATGGTTTTTATAAATGGTTATGGGTTGTTCCGGACTCGTCTTCTAGTAGACTTCCTCACTGAAAAACACTGCCCATACTTGAAAATCACTTTTTTTCCCTCGTGCTGCCGACTCCCTACTCAAAATAACATGTATTAGTTACCATATGTTGGCCAAGTGCCTCTCATGCATGTCCACGCTGCGTCTCTTCACCTGTTGCAGCTATGACTGATGCAGACTGATGCTCATCACCCCATCCTCTCAGGTGGCAACGACACAGCAGGTGTGACTTATTGGTGCCAAAAAGCTGTTCTCTGTTCACACAGACGAACCGACTCATTCGGACACGATTAATTCTTATGCGAGTGCAGCAGACTTTTCCTTTTGTTTGCCGAATAAATGTGAAGCTACAGTTGGCGACTGTTAAGACTTGAAATGTTGGAAACTTTACTCTGGCTCTTGGAAGCCAACACAATTCATAGAATGACACCTTTAAAAACTCCCCGACGTGTAAAAAAACAAAAAACTGCTGTAATACAAAAATAACGGCGTCGAGAGAGTTTTGTTCCAGGATGGTCGATTGTATCGTTTTGTTTTTCTTCTACATGTATGTGCGCGTGGCAGCATTTTTGTGTGAAACCGCAAACTGTGTTGCACCTAAAAACGAGCTGAACAGACTTTAACGGTGAAGTGTTCATATCGGGTTGAATACGAGTCATTTTATGTGGATCTGCAGTCGCACCTGGTGTGAAAAGTCAGAGGCTGAAGTGAAAAGATATCCACTTTAATTGCTTTTAATAATAACAACAAACATTTTCCCAAAAATAACAACCTCCACGCCAAAAAAAAAAAAAATCCTCTTCATTCTTTACATGAAGAACACGTAACACTTGCTCGGCCTCTAATTTGTGCCCGAGGACTGATAGTTTTGAGTATTCTAATCCGATTAGCTGAGATTTGGTCTCACACAAAGATATACAAGACTAGCTTTGACCTTCATGGTATAAACAGCTCATTAATCAGAACGTGTGATTTACGTACTCAACACAGTTTAATAACTAGGCTTAGGCCAAAACAAAAAAAAAAAAAAAAAAAACTGCAGCTATGCAAATTTCAGAGCAACCAGTGTTACAGCAGCTTTTCTGTGTTTAAAAAGATGATTTTTCTGTGTGGATGATTACTCTGAAAATAAAGTCACTGATGTTCTGCAGTCTGAGCAGCGATTTGCAACAGCATACAGTTGTTTTGTTTCCATTTCATCAAAGTGGTTCATTTGAACAAAAAAAAAAAAAGAAAAAAAAAGGTTTATTTAGCGACATAATTACTATTTATGATTAAATATAATAAAGTGAGTATCCAAACGTATTTCCACAGAGGAGTTAACATAAACGGCATTCATTAAACAAAACCTAAGTTCAAAATCAAACTCGTTTCTGGTTCAGGTCGTCGACAAAAAGGTCAGGAGTTTAAGGGCTGAAGCTACATCAAGAATCCTTCCATCAAAAGTAAAAAATGTTCCATTTGAGGTGCATCGGGCTGACGGCACCTGGTCTGTGCACACAGGTGCAGTCCGATATCCACAGGAAGTTGGTAGCTCTCCGCAATACGTCAGCCATGTGTCGGGGACAGACTGCTGTAAGCCGTGCTTCAGGACTCCCAGAGCTGTCCGGGATGTTCAGTCGGGCCACACGTCACTTACTGAAGAACAAAGAAACAAACCAGTCCACAGATGATTAACAACTGGGTTTTTTTAGAGATAAAAACCTAGTCACACGTTGTTGTATGATTTACCGAGATTTACTGAGAAGTTAAAGAAGATAATATAATCTCAATCTCTCTCACACAAGGAAAAATTAAGCTCGTGTGGGATGAGTGATCAGCGCCTGCTTCTTGAAGAAATAACTGCAAAAATGAGGGTTTTCCACCACAACTCATGCCAAGGACACAAACGAGGAGTTCTGTGTACAGAGGTCACATGATGCACATTCCTGTCGCCCGTGGAAGATGGTGCAACAAATGGGAAATGCATGATAGCATCAGGGGCAACCCCAGTTAAATGCGCAACATATGGAAAAACAAATGGTGGCAAACAGGACTTTAAAGGAGCAACAAGAAGACCATCTGATCAACTCCTGCCATCATATTTGTAGGGCCTCAGGCTGGGTTTCACGTGCGTTTGCACACAGCACCTAACTGACAGCGAGCGTTCTCAAAAGCTGCACTTTCCTCTATACAAGGACAAAATAAATAAAACCCAGAATGGCCATATCCAGAAGAAGAAGCTGCTCTGGGTTGTGACTTACAGTTGAGTCTGAGGGTGCAATCATTTGGAAGGAGTCGAGTTTACCAGCCAATGGACTGCCTGCAGACGGAAAAGAACGCACAGGGTTAAAGTCGGCTCAATACGGCGGGACAGTCGTACAAAAAGGGGGGGCGATGAACTTCACTTTGGAGCTTGAAACAGAAAACGAGGCAACAGGTTAGATTCACCGCCTTCTAGTACCTTCTACAGGGAAACCAGAAACTCCACAAGCGAGGTTTTCTGTGCTGAACGAGAGTCGCGCCAAATGAATGATGCAATATGCCTCACTGGATGTAGGCTGGGTTTAAGATAAATAAATAAAAATTCCATCCAAGTGACTGAGAAACAGAGATGCTGCGTTATGTGGCAGCTGTTTTACCACAGAGTGACTTCTTTCATTTACCAGCACGTCACAGCAGTTTTTACCACGTTTAAGAAAAAAGATCTGAATAACTTTAAGATCTGTAGTCTGTGCAATATTTTAATAGGCCAGGCTATTGTGGCCACAGTTTATGGACATTTTGAGTGGTCACAAGCTACAGTCACGAGGCCTGCTCATGGTTTCCACATCTGCAGGGATGTTTGGCGTCTCTCTTGTGAAGTGTGGCTCAACAGCAGCCGTCAGAAAAATAACAGCATTCCAGTTGGAACTACAATTTGGTTATTACACAAACAGATATCAGCAAGAATAACAAATTGTCGTAACAAAAAAAAAAATAAGACTTTTTACCGCCATTCACCTTCTTACACGAGCATCTCTAAACAACAACAACAGCATGAAGGACGCGTGGCTGTCAGTCTTCAAACGTTACTAACAAACTAGATGAATTAAAAATATCACTTTTCCCACAATTCTGACATCATATAGACGAAGTCTCAGATATGTTTCGATGATCTGACCGTTACTCTGTCCTCTGCATAGCAGCATGTACCAGACAGCTTGGACAGTTTGCCTGTTGATGCTGTTCCCGCGCTTTGCCACCAGAGGGAGCACATAACACATTAGTTCAGTTATTTTCTTCCTGTTGGTGGATTACTTTGCTGGGAATCAATGAACCCAAAACATCATTGCCCCGAACGAATGAATCCTTTCATCCGAGTGCTTTCCTACCGACATATTTCAAAGTGGCTGCTGATTCATTAAAGCCCCGGATAAGTTTGCCGAGAGTTTAGAGTGCCGACACTTCGTCAGTAGAAGATGCACTCGTACCTGTTGCGTTCGCCATCTCCTGCGCGATCTCCAGAGAGAAGGATCTGAGACGGTCCTCACTTGAAGACAAACCGTCACACAGCCACTTAAAGGCCCATAAATGGTCCTGCAAAGTACAAAAAGCTATTAGAAAAAAAACTTAAAAACTTCAGCTAAAAAACTTTTTAATCAGCTTCAGTCTTTTAAAGTCATTGTAATAAATAATAACAAACCGAGAAAATGCTTTTAAAACAATAGAAAACCTCTTGTCCGAGTTGGTAGCGAGCACGCTGGGTCACCCTGACGTTAAAGAAGTGAATTATTCAGCGATTATCTTTAACTGGAACGACCAAACCGCTTATACCTGCAAATGTTTGGCTCCAGGCCATAGTGGAACATGAAAAACACCTTTTCTTTGCAAAAGCTTTTGACTGCGTCCAAATGTCTGCGTGCAGAATGTCCAAAGAGGTGGACCTTTGGGAATTTCCAATCTTATTCGAATAAATTAATTTGGAAAGGTTGCGTCTTGTGGAGGCCGTGAACACTCATTTCTTTTTAAAAAATACACCGCAGCTCAAAGCAGTGCAGAGTAAGGGGATCGTTCTGCATCAGTTTTCTTTTTGACAACCCTACAACACATCATCTAAAGCCAAACGACCCACGCTGATATTCCAAGTCGAGACTTTGTATGATGATATAAGTTTAAACACTGAGGTAGATCATATTAATGGCAGTTTAATGCCTCTAATTTTCAAAGGTAACCAAGCTGTTGTGAGCTCTAAATGGGCTTTGCCCAGCTGAGAGATCGCCGGTTCTCCTTGAAGAGTTCTTTTCCAGAATTTAAAACCACAAACGGCATTGTTGCGTCTAAAGAATAAAGGTGCAGGAGGTTACCTTAAAAGAGTTGAGCACAGGTAGCGTTGGACGCAGAGCACCACTGAGGATTCTCAAACCTAAAGCTCCGGTCACCAACAGCAACAAGGCCTGATCTGGGTACACCTGCGTAAGCACAGCACAGCTGTGTACAGCTCATTTCCACCTCTAACACGCCCGAGTGTGAACTTCAATGCGTCACTTTTGATATACTGACCTCGTGAAAGGACTGTGGGATCTGCAGGTTGGAGCCCTGCTGACTGAGCAGCAGCGAACTCACAACATCCCGCGCCTCCTGCACCACAGAGGACAGAAAACCCACCATAAAAGTGTTCAGCTCAACAACATAAACAATTACAGAATCGCGAAACCAAAAAGAGACGATTAGAAACAGGTGATACATACATGGAGAAACTCTGGGCTGGGTTCCGGCAGCGCAGTGAGCGAGTCGCAGGGCGAGGTGACGATTGTAAGCAGGCTGGTCCAACACTGAGACTGCAGAAGATCAGACATACTGTCATGGATTGTAACAGAAATGCAAGAAAATCCCTGCTATAGAAATATCACAACAGCTTTAAAAGACAGAACTGGTATAAAGAACACAAATATATAAATAAAAGACTTTATTTATATATATATTATTGAAATATGCGTCTTTTTCTTTGTTTGAAGATGTAAAAACCCAACTGTCTTGCGAGACCATTTGTTGCTGGAGGAGACAAAACGTTCTCATGCCAAGTCTCAGCTGAATCCACCTGGCGGCAGCTTCACTGCAGAAGTCGCCGTCAATTTCAAAAGCAGATGTTCGGATCCATTTAACATTTAATGGATGAGGCGGAAAAGAGCGGGACAAAAGCAAAGCATCTGTGAGCCGTGCGATATGGACCGAACATTTCCAAAACCCATTTAATTTACTGTCTGCTCAAACTCCCCGTCAAAAACAAAGCCCCGCTGGAGACATTTGCAGTGAAGTTACCCATCCAACACATCTCAACCTCAGCCGGGCCCAATATTAACGGTTGTCTGCTTTCCCGGCACAGCTCACCTCTGCGTTTTGACAAGTGAAAGGTCTCACGCAGTTTGTCTTAAGTGGAAACACATGTGATGCCGTCAGTTACTTTTCATTGTCAGCCATCTGCTTCTCACTATACTGACAGTCACCACGCTAATGTACGTAAGCCAATCCAGCCACTGGTTCTCTGTCTTTTGTCCTGATTTACAAGAACAGGAGGAAAGTATTCAAGACATTCTTTCTGAAACTCAGACTAACAGCGTTTACATGCTTTTTAAAAAGGCCAGTTTTGGTCAGACTAACACAAAGATTTGGGACAACTAAAGCCATCCACACGGTGAAGGATAATCATGATGATGTCACAATGCTAGTCTTCTTTATTAAATACAATGCAAAGGATTTTATTCCAAAGACTACTTTATCCATCTGTAATTTCAATGAAGATAAAAATTGGGGATGCGTGCCTGCTTTTGCATGTATAAGCATTTATGCATGCAGTGCAATGACATAAAAGTAATCTAAAGAAGCAGATTTGACTTTTTCATTTTAAAAAAAAAGCTAAATCGGTATTGTAACTACAATATCCCCTTTAGTTGGGCAACTTCGTCCATAGCTACATTAAAAGGTCTGTATTTCCTTCAGATTTTTCCAAAGAGAATCTCAGAGGAACGGGAGCTGAAGACTTACATCAGTGTAGACAGCAGAAGAGCTTTTCTGTGCCCTGAGCGCAAACTTCACCAGCTCGGCATGCTTCAGTGGGACAGCATCTGCACAGAGGAGAGTCTGAAATGTCAAAAAGGTGTTTTTTTTTGGTCAAGTCAATCGAGTTGCAGAGTAAAATACGGTTTGCCTGACCTTTAACTGGCTCCCATGCTGCGTCAGAACAGCAGAGTTGCTCTGGCTGACTGACCGTCACCTGAGGTGCCGTTGCGGTTTTAAAGAGGCGGAGATAAAAGAGGAAGAGTTGTGGAGTGAAGCGGGAGGCGGGGGAGTTTACTGTGGGGAACAAACTTGTCAGAGCCGATGCAAAGTCGCCCTCCATGCACAGGAAGAAAGGTATGAGGTCTTGTATCTGCTGGAAGCTACCAGATGGAAAATTTCAACCCAACAAGTCAACAGCATGACGTCATAGCTCATGTTTAAATAAAGGTTTACTTTTAACCAAGATGTCTCAAATTGATATTCACAGATTGTAGAATATCTTGGAAATGAAAAAAAACACGGCTGAGCTCTGGGTGTGACTCTTAGCCACTGAACTGAGCTTTAATTGTTTTCTTTAAGTACGAGATTCATCTTCAGCAGCCATGCCAGGAAGTTTCAAAGAGCACAGATAGAGCGTTTTGCTTATTTTCTCACACAAATCGCACAAACGTGTGAGTGTATTGTCATAAATCTACAAATTGTTTGGTCTGCATCTAAAACATGACTCTAAATTGTCCATAGGAGTGAGTGTGCATGGTTGTGCGTTTCATTTGACTCTGTGTCGCCCTGTGAGGGACCGGCGACCTGTCCAGGGTGATACCCCGCCTCCCACCCAATGACAGCCCCCCCAAATTGCATTTCTACAAGAAAATGTTATATGCTGGAACTTAAAATAAAAGCACACTTTCTTTCACATACTTTCTTCTGTTGAAGAGCAGAAAAGCATGCAAACTCACCATTTGGAATCATCTGTCTGGACGACCCGTAGATATCGACACAACTCTCTGTACCTGCGGGCAGTGATGAAACGGGCAGCGTTTCAATGCGAAAGGCTGACTACATGCGTGCACAAAAGAAAGAATACGCGCAATCTGTAAATGTGTGAACCTGCACTGACGCTGAAGCAGCTCAGCTCTCAGCAGAACCACAGAAATGGGCTCATTCAGGATGTTCCTCTTGCCTTTGTCCTTACGGATGCCGGACACATTCTGCCCCTTCAGGACAGACACCAGCAGGACGTCATCCCAGGGTCGAACACACAGGCTTAGAGTACATTGACATCAAATTAGATCCAAAGTACATACAATAAATACATTTTAAAAATATATATATAGCTTGTGAACCAAAATGTGTTCCCTAAATTGATAAGAGCTCCCCACACACCTGTTTTTCATGCCCTTCATCTCAGCTGGTAAATATATTCTTTTCAGGTAAAAATCTTGCAGTTTGTTTATGAAATCTGAAGCAAAATTGGCCGTCACCATCTGCCTCTGTACTGATGCGATTACTCTGGAAAAACACCAGAAGACAAATACAAAGAAAAGAAGGTAAATATCCAAAGGAATCTGTTACAAATAGGACAAAAGTTGGGATTCTGTGTGCTTTCACCTCTGCATTAGCACCATCTTTGCATCAGAAGCACTTGCCGTAGCAGACAGCCCCGTAGGCCTGTAGAAAAAATGTTAATGAAGAGAAATTGAAGGGTGAATTCAACACTTGATAGATGCAGATCAAGTGCTGATCTCGTTTTGTGTACCCCGATATTCGAAAATGTCTAATAAAGTCTTGAGCAGCTCCCAGATTCAAGATGGCCGCCGCTCTGCTGTCCTGCTTGTCTGCTTTGTTCAGGAACGATGACACGTACTCAAACACGGGAGTGTAGCTGAAAGGAAAAGAAGAAAAAAAGGTTCACGTACATCCCTGATGTGCTCTGAGATTCCCCAAATCTTGAGAATTTGTCAAGAAGCTTTTTTGTCTCAGTTGCCCTGCAATAAATCAGTGCAACCTCCTGATTTGGGTCAGCCTTCCAGAAAATATAAATTTTCCTGCGATGATAAACTGCAAGAGGCTTACTTGTGGACGAGGCCTTGCTGGTTCCCGCTGTGGACCTGCAGCTGCGCCTCTCCCAACAGGTATGAGTAGAGAGTAAAGAGCTCTTGTCTGAAGCTCTGCAGCATCGTTTCTGGAGGCGAGCGGGACAAATCCAGAAAAAAAAAAAGGAGTGACGCGCAATTCGAGTGACATCACAAGTGGCCTGAGACTTCACAAGTGTGGACGCGAACTCTGTACCTGCATGTCGGAGGTGAGAGTCTATTTCGGACAGAGTGAGGTTGAATACCTTCAGCTCTCCCAGCAGTGCACAGTTTCTGAGGTTGTTCCAGAAGTCGCTTTTCTTGTGGCTGTTGCAGTGACACGCCCCACTGTGGCACCACATTACACACTGGAGAAAAAGAAGCATGACAAACACCAGTTTACTTTGAAAAGTCCAACTTCCTTCAGCTGCAAGAGACTTTTAATTTATTCTGAAGTGTTTTTTTTTTTGTTTTAAAATGATGAAGCTCACTTTTGATACATCCTTTAAAGGAAATCACAATATTGTACGAGCTGTACCAGGGCAAGATTTCAGTGTCTGTTCCTGTTTTGTGAGCCGTCACCAGGCTGAAAGGTAGCTTTCCTCTGAGTGCCAACATCAACTTTAAAATAAAAAGCCTTTTCTGCACTCATACCTGACTGAACTTCATTTTAAACGTGTCTCCGCTATATGGATCACGTTAAATTGTTGCCGTTTTTGGCCACTCAGCAACTGCTTAACCTTAAAAAAAAAAAAAACAACACAAATGAAGATGATGTGTGCAGTCTGCTCTGGCTCTGTTGGCTCCGATTGTGACACCGACATCAATTTGTCGAGTTCACACATTACAAATCAAAGCTGAATACTGTTTGGTGAAACTGACAAGAAAAATGACCAGAATAATTTAGCCTTTAGGAAACTGCAATGAGGTTACACAAACTGTATTGCCACGCACCGTTGATGCTAGCTTATCGCAGATGTAGCAGAAGCACTGATCACAAAAGAGCTTGTTGTCGGCCACTGGAACAACAGTCTCACAATCTGAAGCTCTGAGAGGGACAGAACAGAAGCAGTATGATTATCCAAGGTCACCTGATGCGGGTAAAGAGCGATGTGATACTGGGTCTGTGTGGCCATTTTCTTACATGAAAGAGTGTTCAGGACAGTCATAGCGAGCATGAGGTAGCACATCTGCCCGGCGGGAGAAGGTAACAACCAGGTCCTCATCCAGAGTACTCGGAGGTAACGCACGGTCTGAAACACAGATGAGGAACAGCTGTCGATCATCTAAAGCATAATTGACTTGCACAAAAAGCAGATGTGTAAAATAAAGCATTCATTACCGGTCTTCTTCACATCCTCCACCTCCACAATGAGGCAGCAGGAAAGATCATTTTCAGAGTTTCTGTCATCATCATCATCATCATCACTGAGGATAATTATTTCTCCACTCTCCCCCACAGAGTACATCCCAAATGTCTGACACGAAAAAGAGGAAGAAAAGAACAGTAATCAGCTCAAAGAAACTAATTGAAAACTTCGATTAAACTACATTTCTTAGTCTGGTATCTGCTGGGACTGCGCCTTAAAGAAACCCTGAATGTTTTGTTCCTCATTAGAAGAATCACGCTCGATTGTCTAGTTTGTCTAGATATTAGGACTTCTTGTCAATAAGATTTACATCACATGTCATGTGCATGACACTTTTCTTTGTCACAGAAATACCTGCATTAATGTACACAACCAGCTCCAACTAAATTACAACAGTTCATATTTGGGATGCTAGCTAACGTTTTTATATAAAGATATAAAGTCAAATACAAACCAAAGTCAAAATTTTAAATTTACTTAGTCGGTAAGTTTTGAAATAACCTTTAATCAACTGTTTCAACTGTGAGAATCATTGAGTTTTCTTACCTGCCACAGCCGAATCAAAGTAAATGTTTTTTCTTCGCGCCAGGTGAACCGAAAGCCAACCATCACCGGATGTCAGTGGAGCTTCTTCTTCTGCTGATGTAATTACGGCAGGTTTGGAGAGTTTAAAGTATAATGCTGCCCCCTAGAGACAAGACATTGCTGTTGATTTTGTATTCTGAAATGTATAGTTTTTTTCAGATTTTTTGTTTGTTTGCATGTATAAAAACAATGATAAAAGAAAAAGATTAGTTTTAAAACACAGGGATGCCTCTGTTATTGGCCATAGACACACAGTTTTGAGTAATCCATAGCTGTTAGACTAAAAAAGTGAGAATATTGAAAGTCTCATCAGAACAGTCACATTCAGTTCCAATTCAAAACCTTTCATAATCATCATAATTGATTTTCATATCCGGTAAGTTGTGTTTTTAGTGTTACATGTTGCTTGCATACTGAAACTACAGTAAATAGTGTATTGTTGCACACGTTCTCGAGAACTTGCTCAAAGTTCACTTCATGTGAATTAAAATGGAGCAAGTTCATGCACCAGTCCACAATTTGAAATTCTGAACTAAGTTCACACTTACATAAATAACTAATATAAATGCATTTCTCTTTTATATAGTGTCATGGAGTGCAACAAAATGCTGGATCAATGGAACCACGGCCATCTTGACAGATGCATACATATCTCTGCATTAAACTATATTAATATCATTCATGAATATACTCAAAATCAAACTGTGATCAAAAGAAATATGTTTTGGTGCATAGGTGACCATTTTTTAAATACTATTTTTACACACCAATGACATCATGTTAGCCATAAACGGCTCCATGATAATCTTACAACTAATATCACACTAACATAATTTCAGCACTGGGAAAAAAATAATTTTGCTTCAAACATGTTCAGCAATAACATGTCATAGGCCCAAAAGAAACAGACCAGCAGCTGTGTGACAAAAGAGGACAGAGTCGGTGAACACGCACCACCTGTCTGAGCCAAGGCTAAATCTGCATCACCAGTAATCTCCTCTGACTTTCAGCTTTAAAGAGTCCTCCTCTGTCTTTTTTTACTCCTTTATGGCTCTCCTCTGAAACCCTCTTTTATTTTTGGACGCTTCAGTACACGCTTGGTCAGTTTCTGTCTTGCTGTCTGCTATCGAAGTGATGCTAAGTAGTTCTACACATGTCTATGACGAAACATGACCATAACTTACCTAATGCAGTAACATTAGTTGTATATAAAGTGCTGGTGCCTGTGACTGGTGCAGAAATCTTGGTGAAGTCTGTGGCTTCCACCAGAGTGCACACCAGCAGGGTGTGTGCATGCACAATTCAGCGTGACACGTTCACTGTCAACAAGAACTGTGTTTAATGTGGCGAGTTATGTCACCGCATGCCTCAGGACTCTCTTCATACGTGTACAAATGCAAAAAGATAAACCACAAACAACAAATAGGTGACAAAATACTTCCTTCTAACTGAACCGCTTCTCTTTCCCTGCTTTGCTTCCACCTTTGCTTCCTCTCTGATTGTACTCTTAGCTTTTTCTGGTGGGCAGATTGGGTTCGACTCTGATGCTTTGAACACAACGCGCCAATAAAGCCTCACTGCGCAGGAACTGCAGTGTTACTATGTGAATGTCAGCACAGTTTAAGATGCAAATAATTGACCACATATCTATGCATAGGTTGAGTCCTGTCCGCTCTTGACCAGAAGCTCCTGAAAAATTGCATTTTCTGTTATATGACAGTTTGGCTGATTCAAGGTCAATTCAGATTATTGATTTACACAAGACTATTGTGTATCTGAACATTCATTCTCCTTAAAGCCAAACTCTGCCAGTGTGTGTTACCATGGCAACATGTAGGCATCCTGCAGTGAAAAATAAAGGATGTTAGTTTGGCGGTACATTTCTTCGTCCCAATTTGAGTACATCTTAAGTTAAGCACCTAGAATAACTTTTTTGTCCGCATAAGAGAGGAGAGGAGCTTCCTCTGCAGAGGCACGCAGAAAGTGGAGTAGGTTATCTCCCTTTTTACCTCGCCTTCCCTTCTCTTCTCCAGTTTTGGCTCTGTGAAATCTCAGGGGGGGACATGATGTAGAAACTTTCAACCTTCTCCCACACACAAAAACCATGACAATGAATTTTCCTATCAGAACAAAATGGTTGTTTTAATGGAACATGTTAAAAGTCTCACTGATGGGATTTTAATGGTGTTTAATAAATTTAATAAAAATTTGCAAATCAAGAGAATAAGATAATAATTTGTTTTGGTCTTTTCATGTGATTTCATGACTTTAAGGAACGTACGTAACATCAGAAAATCAAACTTATCCTTTTTGATCTTGTGCTTTACAACAGTTGTTATTTTTTGGGGGGGAATTTAACATGAGAGATTTCTTTTGACTGGCTGAGTTGGAATGATAATCACATGATTCCCCTCACTGTGCCTGTTTTGTGCATTTCTTTTCTGTTTTAATTGGATCAGTTCAGTCAATTTAAAAATTGAGTTGGAGCCCGGTCAGTCTGCTTTGCTAAGGAGGGTTCCTTACTGAATGATATGACCTAGAACTACCTGAGCAGCAGCCACAATAAGAGCTGTTTGAATTCTTTAAATCTCAAATGAAGAGCTTCATTGCGTCTTTTGTTGTCTCATTTCAAACTAACTATATAAATCACAGAGGCTTCATGTACCAATGTGATAAGATTGCATTTGATATAGTATCTAAAGCACTTATTGTAGAACATCACATCGCAGCTTAGTGTAGTCAGATTCTCATTCTTCTCCTAAGTCCTTACAAGCTTCTCCTACCATCTCCTGATCTCATTTCCCAGTCTGAACACAGTTGATTCATCCACTCGACTCCTGTGTTTGTATCTTGGCCCCTCCCACCAGAGATGCAAGCAGAGGAGGCTTGGTGAGAGGGATTGAACAAAAATAGAAGTCCTTGCATCAGGGAGTCGAGAGTCCTTTAAAAACAAAGGCAATGAAATATAACTGCAGCATCTAATCATTGATTAGCTGTAATATAACACTCGATTGAATTATTTCTGCCAGAGGAGTGTTAATTCTGTTTGACTTTACTTTGAATTCAGTTCAGAATATTGGCTTAATGTGTCACAATGCTCCAGAAGTCATGTTGTCCTTTCTTATTGCCCCACTTCTCGATCTTTCATCCTCCAGGTGCATTTTAGAACTTGAAACTTCTAACATATTTTCCTGTGAATGATTTCCAGGTCACAAGCGGGAGGACAGAGGAGCAAGGAGCCGAGGAGGCTGAAATTAGAAAAATTAGATGAGCCACATGTTTTCATTTCATGTCAAGTAAAAGAGCAAAAGAAAAGAAGATAGGAGGCAAATTGTTTTTTTTTTTGTTTTACCATTAGACTGTAGCATAGTTCTCTGCAATGCCAGTTAAATGCTTACATCAGCGAGCTTGCTGTGGCAATGTTGGCATACTCATTTAGACCTGATGTAGCAAATGTAGTGGAGTAATTCCTATGCTCTCATTTGTTCTCCAGCTTAATGTAGCACAAGTTCACCTGAAATGTTCCCTGGCTCTATATTTAACAAGTTTCTGTCCTCCAACACTGTTCATGTTTGGGTTTGTTCCAAGAAACAACATATTATATCAATTAAATATGAAAATTAGTTGAATTTGACCTAAATATAAAAAGAAAGCAAATGTGTGTTAACGAAAATTGAAGAGACGCAGAACTCCTTTACAGCATCGGCTGCTGTTTAGCTTAGGACAAAATGCACATTTCTAAATGATGACCCTAAATGAAAAGTTAATAGATCACCAACTTATTACATTAGTTCTTAAATTGGAGCACAACTGAAATGGAAATTAACTGGAGTATATTCAAATATAGCCCCTCAAAAATGGAGCACAGCAAAGTGCAACACTCAGAGTTGGTTTGTAAGATAAGAGGCTACCAAATCATTTAAAATGGTGATAATTATGATAAAACCATAACTCTGGACAATGTAAGAACATTACTGTCAACGTTTTTTTATTCAAATCAGCTGAGAAATAAAAAGCAATGAGAGTGTTGACTGTGAGCATGAGCTTTATTGAAGATTTTATTCAATTCGGGTCAACTGAAAGATCATGAAAGAGGAAAGAGTGAATGCTCTATGGAAGGCACGGATGCAGTGATAGCCAGAAGGATGATTCTACCATTTTGTTTAAACACCAGCAGCAGCATCCAGTCCAAGTCAGACAATTCATAACAAACATGTGCTTTTGACTTAGTTTAAATGGGCCTTACGTTATTGCACTAATCACTAGTCACCATCTTTTCACAGTTGGAGTTAAATGCAATCATAACTGCATGTCTGTTTTTTTGTGCATTCAAGTATGTTGTGTGTGCTAAAAACAGCCTTCCACACCGCCCCCCTTTTCTATCTCCATCATTTGTTTTATTTTTAAACATTATCAAAAATCTTACATTTATCCAAGGGTACAGAAAGAACTGAGCGGATCTAACTCTGAAGGAGAACCTTTGACCTCTTCTGGCATCCGAGAGGGGGAAAGCTTGCAGAAAACATGTCAGATCTTCCAGCCATATCCCCTTCCTACGTTTCCATGGTTACCATGTTTTGAATCATTCAGCGACGAAGAAAGCGTTATTTACAGCAGAGGAATGAATGTAAATCAGCAACATCCTTTCATCCTGTGTGCATTCTACGTTGTGGTTTGAAAGAGAACAAGAGAGCAGCAGAAAGCAGCGTATGTAGCCATCATACATCAGGACATTTAACACTAGGCAGTTAGATAGTGTAAGTTATGAGTTATAGCATCCTACATGTCTGTTACACCAGTAGTTATCACAGATAGGCACGAAGAATAGGAATAGCTCGTATAAGTTTGACTGGAGGTGAAAAAAGTAATGAGCAACAGCACATTCAGTAAAAACAACAAGTCACTGCAAATCCAACACTCAGTTGAAAGCCCAGCAAGAACATTTGGTTATTAAATGGTTATTAGAAATGGGAAAAAAAAGGTAATGACTGCATTACTTTGGTGCCATGACGTCCAGTTTATCAGCTCCAATTTCCACCACACAGCCATCCAAACAATTTCACAAACAGACACAGGCACACATATGCGAAAAGAAAGAAAGAGCCAACCACAGCATCCACCAGTAGTTTGAACCGTGTTGTCAGATTGAGGAGAAGTCCTTCCTCAGTATTCCCAGAGGGTGGCACTGTCCAGACAGTCTGCGGTGGCCTTCAAACCTCCAGCGTGGTCACCTTTAAGATACTTGCCTCCCACAGCACGGATGGCCATCTTGTTGAGGTCACAGAACTCGAGCAGGAACTGGACGGGTGTGGAGCTGCTGCACGCGATCGCAGTATCGTCTCCAACACACCAGTACTTCCCCTGGGAATCTGGACAAACAACGCTCTTAACGAAGCCTATACAGTACAGCACATACACTATAGGCTGGGCTGAAATCTGTTTATTACATTGAAAGTTGAGCTGAAGAAGTGGTAAAGGGGTTCAGATGATTAACCCACACAGGCAAATGTTCTTTCCATTGGTTGTAATGAACAGTGACTTTCTCTGAACGCCAGTGGATTTAACAAGATTAATGTGAGCGCCATTTTAAAAAGCCACATAAAAATGATTACATTTGTGAGCAAATCAGTCGAATTAAAGCCACATAACAGAAAAAGGTTTGTGAGGCTTGTGGTCTTTAAACTCATTTGCACTGCATTTTACAGAACAATTCGTGTCAGGTTACTCCTTTTTTTTGGTTTTACATTGTAGATAGTGCCTGGTACTTTTTTTTTTAGTACCTCAGTTAAGGTTCGAGGTAAACTAAACAAGTGGTGTGAAAACCCCAGCTGGTCAGAGAGAACGACCCACGGGTGTAACATCGCCTCTGCAGCAGTGAACTCACTCGCTTGACGATTGTTTGCAATCTTGTGCAATCAGAGTGTGTATTTACATATTTCTCCTTCTTTCTCAGCTGACCCTACATGATCTACGCAGTACACAGCAGTTATGCTTGACATGACTTTCCGACAAAGCAGCCGCTATCAAGAGGCAGAAAAGTAATACATTCCACATTCTTCACAGCGGCCTTTAGAATAAGCTGCTTTGCTTTTTGCTTTTTTTGAAAGTCAGCATCAGTGGTGAGCTTGGAATATAACGATAAAGATAAAGTTACACAATGGCTCTAAAAGATTTGAATTGTATTTGTTTTTGAGCATTGTCCCTCACCTTTGATGGAAAAAGCACCGTTCTGAAACTCCAGTTGGAAAACGTCGTAGGATGCTCGGTTGGAGTCAAGAGTTGGCTGTCCAGCTTTACGAGCCCCAATGAAACCATGCTCCCCACGGAGGACGATGATTGGCCGGTTAATTAGCTTCATCAGGAATTGTTCAGCCTCCCCTTAAGAGAAAAGGTAATTAGAACCTAACGTTTCAAATACATCTAAAGCTTTGTATGTTTATCTAAAAAAATAATTGTTCCAACTTGATTAATGGAAAAAGTAACAGTCCTCCTGGGACCAACAGCCCATATGCCAAAAGGAGCTTTTTTTGTGGTTTCTAACCTGATAGGTAGCACCTTACAATTAAAAATGCTGGTATTTTTCACATGACTCCGTAGCCTTAAGTGCAGATTGGGTCATCAACATTTTTAAGCCATCTCCAAGAAATGATGAAATACAATTAGGAATACTTATATTTCAATCCTTTTTTCTGTTCACTCAAACATGACACTGACACCATCTGGAGTAATTAGTCTCCTCTCCAGGACTCCTGCCATGACTTCATGGTATTTGACAAATATCAGAAACACAACTGACCTGCATTGTCAATAGTGGCAGCCAGCTGCCCGTTCTTCTTCGCAGTTACATACTTGCCGTTGGCTGCACGAATGCACACACGACCATCACGCCACTCCAGGTCAAAGTAACTGTTGGCAGACCTGAACAACACCCATACAACACAGAATTCGTCAGCGGATTGTTCAGCATAAGACGTACAGCGTCATGCGGAGTGACTGCGTTTGTGCATTTACTTGGTGGAGGCAGTGCACTGCAGTCCTCCAGCTGCTGTCAGTGTCCAGTATTTCCCAGCAGCAGTTCTGAAAGCGCACTTCCTGTCCTCGCGGCTCATCTCCAACTGGAAGACTTCCTGGTCCCCTTCCTCGTCCTGATTCGCTGACAAGTCCATGCCTGAAAAATGAGGCGGTCTGCTGTGAGCTTTCAGTTGTCTCTGGAGATCTAAAACTCTGTAATTCATGAGGCTTTCCATGTAAGACCCCTAAAGCGACAGGATATCCAGAATTTATGAATTTATGAAGTTGTATATTCAGAAGACATAGTTTACTCTGACGAAATGAGGACTGGAAATTCAGAAGCATAACATTCAGACCATGTGTTGGCAGAATGAAGTTCGGAGAGTGTATACTTCACCAAGGTCAGTGGCCTATTTTAAAAACCTTTTTTCTTTGTTTACGCTCCACCTCTGCACCAATTGTCATGAAACTCAGCTTAGCAATTATTATATACTCTTGCTGACAGACAAATGGCAAAGATCCTATGCCTCTGCCTCAGCTTTCACCCAAAGGAGCACTGCATAGTCATTTGATATCAGACCTATCCAGGTTTAGAACCAGGGATGCAACTAACTACTTTCTGAGTAGATCAATCCTGCAAAATATTCAGGGAAGACTCATGAGTGTCGTGTTGTGACCGACGTTTGCGAAATCCAACTCCGCCCACAGACAATCTGATTGGCTACGGTTTGGGGGCAAAGACTGAACATGGCTTCTACAGTAAGATGATAAACTGGATGCCGGTGGAGCCGATTGTATCAACTCTTTCTTCTCAAGGGTTGCAGCAAATTGTTACTCCAGCTTTGGCCAATTATATGCAACCTCCAACATTTATCTGCAACGTTCAAATCAGGGGCTTAAACTTGTCATGTGTGGTTAACGATAAGTTAACCACACAATTATACTTATTTCTGCAAAAAGTAGAGCCATCCTCTGCTGAACATTTTATGGGACAACAGTTTTAAGGCACTTCTTATTTAGCTTACCATGTGGCTCTGTCCATCTGTTATGTCCATCTTTTACAGTCTGTGAGCAGATTCCTTTGGTTTCTCCCGCATTACATCATTTGTGGGGATTCACTGCTGTAACAGTTACGGCATTAGCTGATTTTAAATGTGCATTTTTCACTTTTCAAAAGTTATTGAACATATTTAGGATATCCTTAAGCAGATATGCAGCTTGAAAAAAACAACAAGCACATTTGTACAAAGCTGACACATTTAGCTGTTACAAATGGCCACTGTGTCACCTTTTGCCTGTGAGGGAAACGGTTGAGCACAGCACTGTATTGCATCCCTCTGGCTGATCACTGGAGTGGATACTTTAACAAGAACATCCCTGCATCTTTGCATTTGTAGCCCAAATAAAGACGGAGAATCCCCGGTGGTTATTTTCAAGGTTGAATCTCCCGGCCACGATCCTTTTTAAAGGCACTTTTTAAACTGGACTAAACTTTGCTCTGAGATAAGTTGAACATATGTGTGTTTCCACGGTAACACCATGTGGTTTCAGCTAAACAAAGAGGAAAACGTGATTTACAAACTGTGGTTCATTACCAGCACTGAGGATTGACCAGTAAGAGGAGGAAGACTCATTCCCTGGAAACTGGCTTTGGTCAAAAGGACTTGAACTAATGTTAAATCTTTAACTGAAGATCTCTCTAACTGTTAACATCTTAAGCGAATTACTTTCTGCTGGAGTGGAGAAGCCTTATGATGCGGCAGGTCGTTCAGTCATGTTTTTCTGTTCTGGAAAACCCAGACATGATGAATTAGTCCTTATTACTGAGGGGATGCAATGGATATATTTCGACATCCAGATTAAGTCTGTAATTTGTTAGGTCATAGCCACATGTCAGTGTTTGAGAAATCGATCCAATGCAGGTCACAAGCCACTGACCTCATTCTTCAATCTATCTTTCCTGGAATGCACACACACAAACACTCACATTCCGAATACATCAAGGCATAATGACTTTGTGGAGAAACTGCTGTGAAGGATCAGTCCCAGTCGCAGAATCCAGCTGAGACTGAGTGGCGACAGGGAAAAATGGCTGCATGAGGCATAAAAATTCACCAGGCTGTCTGAATCACACCTCACTCTTTGTGGCCTCTTTTCTTTGTATTTGCTTTTTGTGTCTTTGTCTCCAAAAGAAACCCGTCCTAAATGTCTGTCTCTTCTGAGATAAGGAATAGCAGATATATCTGTGGATTAGAACCGACCCACCAGCAACCACAATGGAGTGATAGAATTACTGCAGAAAAATGTCAAGCTAGGAAAAGGCTGGCCAAAAGAAGGGGGGGGGGGGCAAGTGAGAGCACCATAATGAAAAACACATGGTGTGGGGAAAATGTAAAAAAAAAAAAAAGTAACCGGAGCCTCTGATTCTGTTCCACATTCTCTCTATCAGGCATCAAAATCATGTAACAGCTGCGTCTGATGTGCGCCCAGTTATGCAGTGACTCAATCAATTTGGGGGAATTTTTCCCTCCCCTCAAAGACTGCAGCTGCAGAACCTCACCTTGCCTCGTGGAGACATTTCTCTCGTTGCCTGCAGTCATTACGACCTGCGCGTGGCTGCGCTCCAGGCCAAACAGTTCGTCCTTTCCAACCCGGCTGCTCCTCCCAGACTTCATCGTGCCGGTGGGGCCCATGGGTGCCAGGTAGCGGCCGTTGCAGTCGCGGAATGCCACTTTCCCAGAGCGGAACTCCAGCATGTAGCCTGTATCCTTGTCCGTTTTGGTGGACAGGCTGCCGTCATTGCGGAGGAAGCGGTTATCACAGGTCTCGAGGTGGTAGCGCTGATCACGATAGACCAGTGTCACCAGCGAATCGACTCCCCAGGGGACATCCCGGTCTATTGACACCTCTTGCAGCTCCCCGCGCGCGCTCAGGTGGGCAAAGCGCTTACGCGCAAAGCTGTAAAGGTTGACCTGCGGGTGCACAGCCAGATGGACACTCCATCTCTCCGCTGGCGAGGCGGTCTGCGCAAAGCAGGTGATCCGATCCTCGCTTCCACCGAGGAAGCGACCGTGGGGCTCGGACTGCAGCGACCACCGCCCGTCCTCGTGCGCTGTAATGACGAAGCGGCATTCCCGGCCGCGCGTCTCGCTTTCCGCGGTAACGTTGCCGTCTTTGTCCGTGGCGAGGTAGCGGCCCAGGTGGGACAGAAGGAACACGGCGCTGCCGTCCTCCCCGGTCTGCTCCAGAGTCCAGGTCTGCTTCTTCTTGAGGCTGCTGGCCGAGGCGTTGATCTTGAAACCGAAGGTTTCCGCCGTCAGATACTTCCCTGCGCTGTTGATGAGCCCCAAAGGGATCCGCAGCAGGTCCCCGTCGGCGTTTGAAGACATGATGGTCTTGTGACAAGAAAAGAGAGATGCTGGGCTTAATGAGAGGAACAGACAGAGATAGACTGTGGGAGTGAACAAGGGAGTGATAGATAGGAACAGAGAGCTGCTCTTCTCTGATAGATGATGATGGTGGTGATGAAGAGTATCCCCTGACTGAAAATCCACACTGCCTCGCTGGAGCTGCAGGACTGTTTTTTTTTTTTTTTACGACTGTACACGCCCCACTAAAGACAGAGGAGTGAAAAGGAGATAGCTGCAATTTTAGGAAACCATCCCACCCCATAGCTGCTGATCTCTACAGTTCACCTATACATTCAGAATGTCCAAACCACCAGTAGTAATGTTTATTTTTTCACAACTTTTTAGTTGGAGTCCACTCATACTAAGTTTGAAGTGAGCAGAGCCTTTTCCCAACTTGCACCACCACCTTTAGGGTTGTGTTCAGTGCAGGTCATGATCACATTGTTGACTCTTTTTGTCTTTGTTTAAATGTCCCTTCTGTGAAATTGAACTGTAATGCCACATCATCCGAATAACTATGACATGTGGCTCACCTTTATGTGTCCCAGGTTGAAGAGCCCCCCTAAACAAAGCAAACTGCATATTCTGGTGTGCGCAGAGCCTTGGCCTCAACATAGTCCAACATCTTCAAGATGGTTCGGAATAAAGTCATAGAAATACACCAAAGCATTCAACATCCTGCCTTCACATCCACTTTTGTTTACACTGAAAAGACTTAACGGCGTGTGCTTATCCTTCCCTCACATCTCCTACAATCATATTAGCAGAGCTATGCAATGTTCCACAAGCAGCACACTGATCGAGTTCAGTGTTTTGAGCAGCAGCAATTTGTGTTTTCTTCCATAAATCTGTTTATGTGAGGATTTGACCGTGTGTTGAAGTACGCCGCAGCGTTATCTGCTTCAAAGCTAAGTGCTTGATGAGTCATGTGCAACAACAGCATTGATGTGTTCTGTAGAAGATTTGCTGTGCTCCAGATTGCCTCCATAAAGCTGAAATAACTTACACTTCTGAATGCGGTGTGAATCAGCTTGATGCATTTTTTCCATGTTGTCAGTGGAAAGAAACATTTATGAGTAGTTCACATGAATCTAATTAGCATTTTCTTGTCAGTGTCGAAGCAAAGGCCGGTCTGCAGTGCCACAATTGATGGAATGTGTGTGTTTTGATTTAGTTTGTTGCAGTATCACTGTACTGAAAATCAGTAAATGGTCATTTTGATTATTTTAAATCAGCTGAAGTCATTTACCAAGTATTAGGCAAACTTCATGGTTACAGCTTATCAAATCAGATGTTTTCACTTAAATGATTAATTGCTTAATATAATCTGCAGTTTTAGCCCCAACTGTCCCTCTATGGTCCAAACAATTAAGATCAGCTGTAATAGAGAAATAGATCCATAACTTAGATGTGTCACATATGCAAATAAAACACTTTGGACGTGTGACAGAGAGAGCATTAAAACTCCAGAATGACATACACGTCTCAACTTTGAGCTGGTGCCGACCAAAGTGAAGTTCTGTTTGGGACATTGGAGGTTGAACTTAGTACCTGCAGGACACACGAAGACTTGGGCTGGGTTGGATCCAGCCTGTAGTAAAACATGCGGGTGACACATTTAGATTTTGGGAAAGAAGAAGCTGGGACTGATCGACTGGATTGTTCGCACCTCAGACCACATCGCCCCCTCCTGGAGAGTCAAAGAAATGCATCACAGGTATTGATCGAAGTGCTTTACAACGAGAACAATGAATCAGTCTTCTCAATGTCCGGCCACAGTGTCTGAGCCGCTGTCCTCTGTGGTCACTGTATTGTGCATCGTTTCTTCTCTCGGCCTAATGGGGGTGTGGTTCACTCACTCACATAACTGTGGTTGTTCTTAAGTACAGAAGATGTCATAATGAATTAAGTTTGTTTTTTATTAAAAAACGTATAAAGTAATGTGTCTCCAGTGTGGTTATACCCAGCACCTTTGATGATATGCACAAAGTTGGTTTTGCTCTCAAAATACCTAAAGCATTAATAAGACAACTGCATGTGTGCGATGGGTTTGTTTTCCTAGAACAAAAGTAAGCTGATCTGCCTGATGGTGTGACTCCAGGGGTCCACCACCTGTACAAACAGTGAGTTAGAGAGAAAAAAACAAAAACTATCAAGAGTTTGTGAGGAAAAAGAAAGTGCAGGAGTTTATTTTCTTACTTTAGTGCTATCATGTATTCATTACATCCACAAACTCTGCATCAGATCAAGCATAAACAACGCATAACCAGTGGTGATATCTTCTCCTGTAGAGGTCATTTAATGCCAGCATCCAGTCTTGACATTCTTAAATTAAGTGAAATATCACCTTTTGGCACAGAAATATCAGGGGACGAGAAAGCTAGACAGTGGAGCAATGAATGTGTGTTGTAAAACGAGAGAAGAATAAATAATAATAAAAAGATTTACATGAAGATATTTAGTTGGACTGAATGCTATACAAAACAAATTTTAATAGCGACCTGCTGCCGTCAGAAGCCTTCATCTTGCACAGGAAACATCTCGAAAGTCTCCTCTACGTTCCCCTTTTCGTCTCCTTGTCGCTTTAAGATCCTCCATTTAACTACACTCCAGGAATGGATGACATGAAGCAAAGAAAGACAGAAAAACTTGGGGCAGTCCGTTCTTGGTAGGGGGGGGTGAACAGTAAATATTAACTCTGTTAAGCTACGCAAAACTATATCTACTTAACCGGTATAGATTTTCAAAATTATTCTGTTGTTGGAATACACATTACCTTCCACTTGAATGATTGAATATATTTTTCATAGTTCAGAAACAGCTATTAATATATTTGTATTTATGTAAAATTTTGTTAGCGATAAGCATGATTTGGTGTGAATTTCCTCAAATTTATCTTGTATACGCTTTTAATTTGAAGGCAAAGTCACTCAGCTTCCGGTAATGTCTTGACTTTCTCCAGTTAACTTTGATGGAGCTCACTAACAGCTGCCTGGTTGCTAGACGACTCAGTCCGCAACGCCGATGTGAAAACAGTAACTCCTGCTCGCAAAGACGACAGCTTTTAAACTAATTTTGAGAAGCAATGATTAACAGTCCTTATCACCGCATAAACGGAGGTTTCCCTGCAACGACATGCAGTTTTCTTGACTAAAAAAAAAAAAAATGGACTTGTAGCATAGCTAGCGTCTCTTTTGTTGCCCCGTGTTTTTACTAGTGGCAGGAGGGGCAAGTTGAGCCTTCTGACTGCAGAAAAATGAGGTTACACGAGAAAAAGAAATCGTGTTTTTTAGCTTAACCTAACGTTTGCTGAGCAGCTATGTTTAGTTCAACTGCTAAAATGTCTCTGGAGGCGAGTGATGTTCAAACAGATGAAGAGTGCGACGAGCTGGTGAGTGCTTAGCTTCGGTTAGATTTCTAGATAAAACACAAACAAAACTAGAAATCCTAGATAGGTCATTTGCCGTTTGTCTTTGAGTTTTTTTGTTTGTTTGTTTTAAGCCTATATAAAGTTGAGATATTTATTCGTTTATTAATTATTCAATTTCTTGACGTAGATCCTTTAAGTACTGAGCTTCTAACTCAAGCCTCCTGCAGCACAGTTTAGTATTGGGTTCTTTTGGTGTGGGGCCCCTAAAACTGAAGTTATTTCTGCTGTTGGTGCAGTGGTTTAAACATAGAAGACTTTAACATTATCAGAGAGGGGAAAAAAAATAGAAACTGTATCATTGGACCCCATCCAGGGTATTGATCAGGGTTGGGAACCACTGAAATAAACATGTTTGCAATTCATGCCGCTTTCCAAAAAAAGTTGATGCTTTTCTTTCTGTCTCTTACTTCTCTTTCCAACCTAGGCTGAGGATGGTTTCTCTCTCCCCGCTGATATTTCAGAGAAGGTAAACAAACTGCCTGCAAAACTCTTTATGTTTTTTTTTCTTTGTGGTTGTTACTTTGGTTTGGTTAATCCATGATTTTAGGGATTTACACCGACTGGTGGATTTGATTGAATAAATACTCTTTCCCTCCCTTTGAACGACACATATTCGTCAGAGAACAAGGAGGAAAAAATCTGCTGGCAAGCCTCCTCCTTCCCCAAGTAAGACCCGCTGGGCTGCTGTGTTGGAAATATTTGCTGACTCTGTAACAAAACCCGCTTTGCAAATTCCATCTTTATTTGTGAATGTGCAGGGTCACCGTACCTCTCCAGTCTGAATATGAACTCCAGAAGAGCAGCAGTGGGAGCCTGGAGACTGCCAAGGGCCTCCTTTGGGGACGCCAGAGGGGACACTTGTGGAGAGACCGGCTCAGCTCGACTCACGTCCCTCAGCAACGGCCACGGTAGACGCCACAAAAACACAACCACAGCTTCATAGAAAGTGTCGCTCCTCAGGAGGAAGGTCTGCTGAAAACACATGCTTGCTAATGGGAGAAGGATTGTTTTTTAGAAGGCTGTACAACTAACTTTTAGGGCCCTTATACACCATGGTGACAATAAGCTGTCGAGCACATCCGAAGCACCGATGATCACATCTCTCTATTGTATTTTGCTCTTGTAACTCTTTTATTTAAAAATGTTTACCAAAAAAAGAAGGGTGAGGCTATGCGAGGGATCAGATTTCGGCACAATGCCGGGTTGTTAATCAGCAGATTTTGCGTTCAGCAGCGCAGTTCAGTTACTGCCAGTAAGGCCCAACGTCTCTCAACTTTGCTCCATCTCTTCCTGTCTCCCTTCGATGTTTTTATGTGTTTTGAGCCAAAGAAAACAAAAACTAACCAGGCGACAAAGGCTGTAGGCGGAGGTAATGGGAGAGCAGCAAGATGGGGCATGCAGTATGGGTGATATACTTTCACGTTAATGATAAGAGCCGTAAGAGTGAAAACGAGCCCAAAAGCTTATTATGTTTGGCAAATTTTATTTTGGTGGCTTTATGACTTTGTTATCTTTGTATCCATTTGAAAATGCATTCCTTCCACTACTGAAGCAAATCTGACGTGATCTGTTTTAAAAAAAAACGTGTGAAGCCAATAAACAGGGCCTTGCGGTGCATTAGAGGAGTGGCGGGCAGTATAGGCATTGTTCTCAGCCCATCTCTGTCCGACTTTTTCAGATGTGTCTCAGACGCTGCGATCGGAGTGTGACGTCAGTCCGCAGGGGCTCAAACAGACCTTGAGCATGAGGAAATACAACCATCTCCGCTTTGCATCCAATGGTGAGAGAATGTGTGGGCGTTTCTGAATGAGAGATTTAGAGAAGAAAAGTGGAGACGAGTGAAGATGAAGGTCAGATTTCGCGCTAGACGGGAATTTATTGAGAATGGCAGAAAGAGTGGATGTGAGGCATCATTTTGCAGAACTGCAGGCTGAGTATGTGGGTGACTTTTTGTCGTTAAGCAACCTTCTATCTTGGTTCCCTGATGCTTTTGCAGGTTTTTCTTTGGGTGCAGGTGACTACAGAGAGAAGGAGGACATGTACGATGAGATCATTCACCTGAAGAAGGTAAGGAGTAACATAATGCAGATGTTTAAAAAGAGTACAATCAAAAGACTGTTGAAGCGTCAGGGAGATGTTTGCTGTTGGAACATTTTTCCCACTGCAGGAGAGCTCGGTCGCAAGTGTTGAATATCATCTGGATCAGTTCCACTATATTTATGTGTTGTTGATTCCCAGGTTTTAGTCCTCTGAGAAGAGAAGAAGACCCTTCATACGTTAAACTTGATTATTTCTGCTCTCCGTAGAGTCTTCAGGCACAGAAGTCTGACAACCAGCAAATGAAAGCCAAACTACGACGCCTGGAAGAAGATAATGCGAAAAGAGAGAAACAGATTGAAGAACTATTGGACCCCACAAAAGTACAATCACAGAATTATCTCTGGCTCTTTGTCGCGAGGGTTGAGATTTAAAAACCTAATAATGTTTTTTTCTTCATCTGCAGGGATCTGAATATACTCGCAGTTTGGTGGATAAGAAAAAAGAGGGGAGTGTGGTGAGTGCGTTGATGAACATATGGGACAGCTCTTTAGGAATCGCATGAAGCAACCTTCTGAAAACAAATCTGCTCTTTAAGGTTATCAACGGGCTGAAGCAGAGAATCCTGAAACTGGAGCAGCAGTGTAGAGAGAAAGAAAATGCCTTAAGGTAACTTGCTCCGTCTAAGTCCATTTAGTTTCATTGCTGAGCAGCTTCATACTCAGGTAACCCCCCCCCCCCCCCCCCCCAGTAAACTGCAAAGTGAGCTGAGGACCACCAACCTGGAGGAGCTGAAGATCACAGTAGAAACTTACTTTGAAGAGGTAAACATCTGCAAGAATTTTTTATTTTTTTTGTAGCATTTGGTTTAGTTGCACAGAGTGACATCAGCTGTGGGAAAGGAAACTTGTAACAAGTGCTTGTGTCACCTTGTTCTTCAGATCCAGAGACTCAGGTTGCTTCTGGAGGCTGCGGAGAAAAGGTTTGTACGTAACTCAAATGCAATACCTTGCTAAAGGAGTTTTCATTTAGATATTCTGTTCATGAGGTGAACAAGTAGGGACAAATCCTTTGGAGTACGAGTCAAACGGTAATAAAGTGCGGTATAGAACTGCATGTTTCCCGCAACAATCACAGACATCCCCAAAATTCAGCAGAGATGGTAGAGATTCACACCATATGCAAGTTTACGTGACCTTAGAATGAAACAAATTATTTTAGTCCAACAAAAAAATACTTGCAAACATGTTTGTCTGACAGAAAGCACAAAATCAAGCTTCTTCAAATTGGACTACACAGGTAGTGCATTAAGGGATTGAATCGCTTTGATTAACTGGACTGGACCGACGAGCTCTGTTCATGCTCCAAAGCTCCATCTTTTGTAAAAACCCTGAAATATAATTGTATGTTAATGCAGCTGAATTCCCACTGAAGCTGCTCTCATTCACGTATTTATCCATTTCTTTTGTCAGATAGCTAAATGTGTCAGAAATTGGGCCTTAACCCGAATTTAAAGTTATGGGTTGCTGCAGCCGAGGAAGTAGAGTGTTCATCTTTCAATAGGACGATTGCTGGTTTGATCCCCAATTTCTGCACATTGCATTATGAAGTGTCCTTGGGCAAGATACCAAACCCTTACCTTTGCCCCCCCTCACATTCCTCGTTTTGTAAGTCGTTTTTGGATAAACGCATCTGCTAAAATGATTATATGTAATGTGAATTTAATGTAAAGTTAACCTTAATGGTTCAAGTATGCCCATTTAAAGGAAATGGTTGTAGAGCATAAAAGATACTGTCATCCCTGCACATTGTCTTCATCTGTGTGTGTGTGTGTGTGTGTGTGTGTGTGTGTGTGTGTGTGTGTGTGTGTGTGTGTGTGTGTGTGTGTGTGTGTGTGTGTGTGTGTGTGTGTGTGTGTGTGTGTGTGTGTGTGTGTGTGTGTGTGTGTGTGTGTGTGTGTGTGTGTGTGTGTGTGTGTGTGTGTGTGTGTGTGTGTGTGTGTGTGCAGTAGTCGAGCAGAGAGCAAATGTTCCCAGAGGCAGCAGAAAGCTTTAAGCTCCACAGTTCATCGGCTGTCTGAGAACCTGAAACAGCTTCAGCAGGAGAACGCATCACTCCGAGAAGAGCTCAACACTGACAGTCCTGCTGGAGGACTTAAAGGTCTTTGCTCAACCGTCACTGTTTTCTTTCACTCCAAGTTGCTCTTTGTCTAAAAACGGCAGCTCCAACTTGAATGATCCAACTTGAATGTCAGTTTGCTGTTTTTTTCCCTGTTGCTCTTCTTACCAGCGATTTAACAGTTTCATAAATGAATTGTTTCCTAGGTTACAGAGAGTGGAGTAAACAGAGGCTGTTAAGAAGGCTGTTAGAGGTGGAGAAGGTGAGAGTAAACTGTGACTAGTTGTTCATGTGAGCGCCCACAGTGGTCCGTGTCGGACTGTGGGCTCGGGCGCTTCATCACTGACGGACTCCTCTCTTCCCCTATCAGAGGCTGGAGGACGGCAGGAGACACACCCAGTCAGCAAAGAGCAGCGGCAGATTGGATCAGGAGGTCCAGGCCACGCTCACAGAGGTTCTGGGGATAACCATGGCAACAAAGGCAGTGGTCTCTGTGGGAACAATCACTGAGGAAAGGGAGGAAATTTCTGATCTTATCGAGCGCCTCAGCAGCTTGGAGAAGGAGAGGGTGGAGCTTCAGGAGACGTTGTCAAGCAAAGAGTGAGCGACCACCCACTTCAGTGTAACATATGAAGTCAGTCTATGTTTGCCATAGTTAATGTTAAACTAAATGTTTGTCATAAACACAGTAAAGAAAATGCTCTGTGGGGTTGCACTGGCCTGTGGCGGAGCGGCACCACAACTTTATTACAGCAGCTACAGATGTCAAGCATCTGAGTTTTGCTCTCGAAGCTGAATCTGTCATGCGTTTTTTTTTTTTCTTTCAGTGACGACTTGACAAAGCTGAGGACAGAAAGAGAAGGACTTGAGAAAGAGACAGAGCGATGGAAAGCAGAAGAGAAAAAACTATTTGACAAAGAGAGACAGCAGTATAGGTATTTTTTCCACTTTTTATGGACATTTGATCTGACCAGATAATGTGGAATTCCTTTAACCTTTCTGTACAACAGCTGCAACTAAGCCACATTTATAAGGTTGATCAAACATTAAACAATAAGCGTTTTTACAAACACTAAACATTGTTCGAGTAGCTAAATATACCATTGCTCAACTAGTCTGTGATGTTAGAAAATGTTAGAAAGATGTTAGAAGATGTTAGAAAATATGAAATTAATTATTATTATTATAATTAAAGCTCCATTACAGACTGCTGTTACTTGGAAGCATTATATACCTACTTTGTTACTTTGTCTGTTCAATCTACACAAACTAGTTTCCTAAAAACTCTACAGACTCTTAGTTGAGGAACCATTAACATAGATGTAATAATATGGAGGAAAAAAACAGCCTTTGATGTAATCAACTCAGAATAAGTGGCTGCTAGTATGTTGCCATTGCTTAAGGTCGTATCTGATCTCAAGAGCGGGTGACAAAGTAGGTTCTCTCTAAGATTAGCTGGAAGACATATACGGTTTCACTCAGTTGCATTTTGTCATCCGTTCATGTATTCATTTTGCGTTTGTGTTTCCCAGACAGGAGTTAGAGGAATTGTGGGCGAGGATTCAAACTCTGGAGGAGGACAGAGGCAAACTTGCACAGGCTGAGCTCTCCTCTCCTCCTCCTCTGTCGATGGCAGAGAGCCGCGGGGACAGTCGGTGCGGAGCAGGTCAGGAGGAGGGAGAGCAGAGGGACACTGGATGTAAAAAGAAGGGGGCGGACAGAGACGAAGATTCGGGGATAGATGCAGAGATGAAAGTGAGAGAAAAGGCAGCTTTGATCATCCAGACAAACTGGAGGCAGCACAGACAGATGGTATGTAACGCACCCCACTTACATAAAGGAAGTCACTGATGTGTGAGAGAAATGATTACATAACAAATGTTCAGACACTGTTCCAAATTTCTCCTTCTCGCTCCATCTCCATCGCTCCGCATGCTCTCTGCAGGACATTGTGATGTTACAGTCAGTGTTAAGAGGCCATCTCCTCAGAGACTCAAAGCTCAAGGACCTGCTGAAAGACACACAGAATAAGGTTTGCCCGCACTCTTTTACTAAAGGCAACAATCCGGTGACATTTCAGAACTTTCATATTCATTGGTGCCTCTTCCCTCGATCATTGTCATGGGCACTTCTTGGTTTATAGCTCTAGCCATTATAATCGAGAGAATAAATTGTTTTTGGTAAAAAAAAACAACATTATTTTCAAGAACTTAAGAATCTAGACAACAGTTACATGCTTTCTGATGCTAGACTATTTGTCAGCAATTTTGGTGACATGCATTTAAGAGTGAAGGACTGGAGCTTATTTCCTATCTCCACATTTCTCCATAAGTCTCAATACAGTTATGTCTTAGCTGTATATCAATTTTAACTCGTGCACATTTGGAGTTAGATAAACGAAATCTCAGTCTTCTTGCAATGTACTGTTGTAAAGCTTGATTGACAATAAAGTTCGCTTTGACTTTGACTTTTGACACATTTAGATCAAAAGATTGGTAACATATATGTGCACGGACAAGCTTTGGGTAACACTAATAAGACACGGATAGTCTTGTGCTGAGATAAACCAGAGTTTCAGCTAAATAACCAGAGTTTAAATAACCACTAGATGGCTCTAATAGCTCCTGTGGGCATTTACTGTGAGTCACGTTTTCCCACAGAACCTTCCCATTGCTCTGTCTCATCTTCTGTTTTCAGGCTGTAAAATCATTCAAACGCAGTAATGTAGCCGACTCCGACGGCGGAGAGCTGGATGCGGTTGCCTTGACAATGATGCAGTCTGCATTCAGGGGACATCTGGCTCGTCGTAGTCTTGCAATAAAGAGGTAACTCAATTATACACAGAACTTGAGGAAGAAAAACACCGATGCAGTCAAAAATACATTTTGCAGAATCGTGTGTGTGTTTGTGCATTAGCTCAGGGTTTGCTGTGCCTTCTCCAGAGGAAAGCAGTCCAAGAAGAGCTGGCTTGACTCCAAATCACGGTGAAACATGTAAGTTTACTGTTTGTACAATAAAGAAAAAGGCTGTACACTGTATCACCCGAACAGAAACTTAACCAAGGCAGTTCAGCTGTGATAGGAAATAACACCATGGCTGCATCCACATAGATATTGGGCTCCAGCTTGATATACACTGATGTGTGCAACACCATTGCATTGCCCTGCTCTAAACCTCAAGACAGCCCTTCAGACACCTTAATGAGTAGTGATAGATCTAGCGGACAAGCTGATCTAATTCCACAATGGCTGTCTCCTCTGCACCAGCCAGAGCTTTGACATCTACCTATCAAAGACTGGTGAGGCCACTCAGCAGACTTACGGGCCAGTAATTCTGCTATCACTTACGGCACTTAAAGATCTATTGCTCAGAGCCCTGACCAACATAACCTGTGAGACTCCAGCGCCCTTCCAACACGTGGCTTTCCGCTCCACCTCCCTGAGTTTTGATCAGCATATGGGTGCACAGAGCAGAACGGCAATGTCTGCATTTTTCCTGCACACCTACAAGGCTGCTGCTCTGCTTGCTGCGTGTTGGGCTTCAGTTCAGAGAGTTTGTACCGCACTGTATTAGCTTGAGTCACAGCTGAGAACGTATCTAAGACTTTTGCAGTAAGACATGTTTCATAATCGTAGTCTGGCTGTATTTAAGATAAGAACACAATATGCTTTCAGATACATTCAGATGCATCCTGTTAAAGGTACCATAGGATGTGTCTTGATAGTTCATAACTGACTGGGTGATGTGTGGTTTTTTGTCTGCAAGGTGCTGCGTCCCTCGGTAATGATGCTGAAGAGGAGACTGGACAAGACCTCTGGCTTGTCTCTCAGACTTGTGACTCCAGGATGACGCAAAACACAAAAGGTTGGAGAAAGAGGGAAAATCCATTTCTGAACTTGACTTTCTTAATAACGCAAATGTGGACATCTCTGTGTGTTCATTTTAGACATTTGTGGTGATCTTTTGGATTGAATTGGTTTGAATATGTTGAACAAAAGTGTTAAGTGGGGTGTCTACACATAACAAAACAACTTAGTATAGATCCAGTTTAAATTTGCATCTGTCGCCTGTTTCAAAGACACCATTTGTTCATGTTTTTATAGTTGCACCCATGAAAAACGCCAAAGATATCACAGTTTGGCAGGAATAAAATAGTATTTTTACATCAACAAGGTGCTTCCAAAAGACTTATTAGCAGAAAACTTGTCATATCTCAGCTTGGTGGGAGTGGAGGACAAAAGTAGAAGCGGCTGGTCTAAAAAGCTATCTTTACCTTATGTACTGTAACTCATTTCAGCATCTATTCCCTATTTCCCTGCTTTATAAAGAGATACGGAGTAGCTGAAGGTACTGTTATTATAGCGGAGTGAGCGACCACAGTCACAGTTGTCTCCTGTTTGTCTCTTTCAGCCCAAACAAAACTCGGTTCTACAGCAGAGTTCGACGGAGATGCTGCAGTCGATTCAGATGATTCCGATGGCATCATTGTGTCGCCGTCACGGCCGCTGAGGAGCAGAGAAGTCTTAATGCTATAGACCCGCGAGAAAGTGTATCTGTGAAGAATTTCCTCTCTTGCACATCCACCAAATCACGTTTGAGATGAGACCACATTTTGACATTTCCTGCTTAAGAGCCTCTTCCATCTAATAACCGCAATATCCTTGGAAGTGGATTCTTTTACAACTTGGAAATATAGTAAGCGGCAGATATATGCTGGTTTTGGTGAAGATTTGATTTAAACCCGTCTCACAATACGATACGCCAATTTGTCTCAAGGTTGTCCTTTATTAGGAGGCGAGATCATTCGTATGAACAGCCCCGTTTAGACAAATCTGTTAATCTTGAGTCAAATCCTTCTCTAAATTGTCACAGCTATTCTCCTGATTGTTTTCCTGTGCCGAAGTGCCTGTTTGCATGATGATACACATTAAACTTACAGTTTAAGTTCCGCTAACCTGACGGGCCAAAGGGGGCCACTTCACTGGAAATTCCTCTGATCATATTTCAATATGCCTGATTTCAAACCCATTAATATCAGCTCAATAATGAACCATATGCTGAAAAGATGATGACTGATTTTGAGGTATGACTGGGAGCTGATTCTCAGCTGATGCACTATTGAGTCGAACTGTGAATAAATTATCGATAACTCTGCTGCAATACTGAGGAGTCCGCGGAGGACGCACAGGGAGTTTCTCTAATGCCAATATCAGATCATGTGCTTTTAAATAGTGGAATAATTTGAGAGAGTCGGCAAAAAACAGAGGATGAATGCAGTTTTATCAGCATGTGTGTAACTTAAATTTCTGAGGCATTCAATAAAATGCTGTATTTTTAAATAAATGCCATTTTTTTGATGATTTTTGTTGTTTTTTTTAACTGGAAAGCTGTCATCATCACTTTAACAGTTTTCTGCAGTTTAATTGTGTTTTTTCGGTTATGTCCCTCTACTCATTCACCTCTAATTTTCCAAGAGAAATGTCCAGTTTGAGGTCACTATACATGTTTTTTGTGTGATTTATTTTTAACAGTGTTTCTGGGTTGTGATCCCTTTGGTGAAACAGATGTTTGGAGTCCCACCCAAATGCATCAGGATTCACCTGCTTAACCCCTCAAATAGGTTGAGTTGAAGCGTTTTCACCCACAACGTAAAAATGTCGTATTTCATGATTTTTTAAAAAAAAAAAGAGGGCTTATCCCAAGAGTTCCAAGTCATCTCAACAATTTTCAAATATGACTGGATGACTTTGGGATTGTTGGAGATCAACTTTGCAGTTAGAGGGACGGTAATTACATTAAAAGTTCTTAGTTGCTCTGCGCATATGTCATCATTCCGCCATTTTTAGATCATTGTCCCCACTAGTGGGAAGTAGAGCACCCTTTTTTCACATTGTACCAAACTATTTCTTACTTTTTCTTACTTTATTTGTACTTGGAACAGGTAGCATTCAAGAAAGAAAGAAGCAGTGCTCAAGTAGCATAGAAAGTAGAATACAAAGAGCAACATAAGCACATATCTACATACACAAAGTGGACAGTAGAAAAACAGTGGGGCATATTTTTATATATATATATATATATATGTATATATACAGATATTGACTTAATGGTGTGTGGTTTCAGGGAAGAAAGACCATAGATATCAAGAAATGTTTTGTGAAAGCGATTTGTAAAAGTGGATATAGTTGTTCAGATGTTCTGTGTTGCCATCTCCCGGTTTTTCAGAGGCGCAAATAACGTCTCTCAGCTTAAACGGAGAACACACAATTCGATTTTACACAAAAATGTCATTTTAAATCCATCCAATTTTTTTTTAGACCTCCCAACTGGTACCACACTTGTACTACCGTATTTGTAACGTCAGGGGGAGGCCTTTTTGCGCATTTGCCCTCCCCACCACACACACACACACACACTCACACTCACACACACACACATTCACAGCCGGAGATGCCGCAAAGCCCCATCCTCCACGGCTTTTTAAAGACCGTGTTTGCCTCACGCTCCAACAATATCACCCAACTGAAGAGCTGCGCCGCCAAATGTACCGAAGTGATGGTCATCGTGGGAACGAGCACAAATCCTTAGGGGAGGATAACGACGGCATCGCCGGACTTTGATTAAAAAAAAATAGATACTGGGTTGCGGGTCAAGGAGTTTAACCCCTGATCTGCCGTCGGGGAAGGTCGTCGAGGCGGTGGGGCGTCTTGGTGAAATGTGAGCAGACCGGGTCGGTGGCCGTTTTCCGTCATTCTCAATGTGGTTGGGACTGCAGCCGTCGCAGCTAGCTCGGTACAGCCGCGTTGATGCAGCAGCGCTCGGGTGTCGTGTTCAAATCCTCCGCCGGATCAGGGAAGACAATAGGTGAAAGACACGCCGCTCTGGACTCCCAAAACTACACTGAACGAGAGTCTGCATCAGCTCGGGCTTCGGAAGGTAGGCTGTATCACGGTTCCCTTTCCCCTAACACCGAAGCTTTGATGCCCACGGGCAGGCGAATTCCTGCCTTTTCTCATCCTCGTTGCCTTGGCGACTCCGCGGCAGTTTTAACGGACAAAGCAGGATAAAACGAGCTAATCCGCGGGTTGCTAACAATTCATTGACTTTGGCAATAAACGAGTCTGCGTCTTTAATGTGTGAGGGTTCATTTGTCTGAGCTGACCTACATGTGTCGGTACAGTAAATTCGGCACAATAGGCAGAGTCATGGCGGTGCGTGGGGCTTAATTTAACGCCCATTTCCCCGTCCTCAACATATTTAACTCACGAAGCCTGTGTTTTTGCACCATGGACGTAGATTGGGCGATGCGAGGGAGCTGCCAACGGGGTTAATGTCATGAGCGCATTGGTCTGATATTTGCCCACAATGTGTCCTGTAGGAAAACTTAAATGGCCTAATTGTCTTTTTTATGACATTCATTTGCTTATTGGGGATGTTAATTATATGAGATTGTTGCCCACAGTTATCACGACCCTGGTACTGTTGATGATATGTCAGGCAGTGACCCCCAATACATTACTGTAATGGAACAAGAATCACATTGATTTCATCTTTAAGCAAATGTTTTTTTTCTGGTATTAGATTATTCGCCATATTGCAGTGTTTTTGTGCTTTTAAGCAGGCACATAGAACCGTGTGCAGGGGTGTCAGAAAGCCATAGCTCCACGTTTGGCAGCCTTTTCTATTGCTGATTGATAAGTCATGGCATTCGCCTTATGATGATGTCATAATATGGTGGTAAACACTTTTAGCAGAAGGGAGCTGTGGATACTGCACCGTCATCCGACATTTAAAAAGTTGCCTTTTCAGGTTCACCAAAGCCGTGACAGCTGGTTGTGATTGTCTTTACAGTGTCCCCGTGAAGAATCAGGTTAGACAGCAAAGTGACAGCCTGCAGGCATCAGGATGGCGGCCGTGGTGAACTATTCTCCGCCTTGGTGGGTGAATCTGCTCCACCGGTTGCCTCATTTCAACTTGGAATTTCAAGTGGTGAGCAGCGACTTCAGACCAGAGGACTCTGAGTATCAGAAGGTAAGGAAAGTATGAGGGAGTAATGACCTCCCACGCAGAATTCATCATCCTCTTCATCACGCAGCATCACATTATCGTCCAACCTCTTGTCATCTGCGCACACTGTAATTTCACAGCAGACCGACCAAGGAGTTACTCAGGCTGTCCTGCAACCACAGAGTTGTGGAATCCCTCAATATATTGATCACTGCTCTAAGTGTGAGGAAGAAGGTTAGAAATGTCAATCGAGTCAAGACAGTGAACCTCTTGACTCTCCGACATTGTGATGGACAATTAATAAATGTAAAAACTGTTAGTATTGGTAATGTTGGGTGAGTTGGTCCTGAACTGATCCTAAAGGGGTACCTCTTGCATTGAAAACTGATGCGAGGGGCCCATAACCAAATGTGACAAGTTAGGGCTGTGTTGTACCATGACCTATTGGGTTTGACGGCTGCCGCTTGCAGGCCTCAAATTTGCCATCAATCTGTCTCTATCTTGTTTTTTTTTGAGCAATAATTTACATCGAAGGGATGGATCTGAGCAAGCACCCTTTAGTTAACAGCCACAATCCTCAACGGCATCCCTTTTCACACAGTAGTGGTCAAAAAAGACGTCCTCGTTAAGCAGCTGTTCCCTTATGTTGTTCACACGGACCAGAGAGAGACGGATCAACACTGAACCACTGTGAGCTCATACACAGAACAAGGTGGCGTCATAGAATCTGCTGTGTGACGCCAGCGATGTTGGTAAGAGAGGCGCGTCCTCCATGCTGGCTCGGCCTCACACGCCAGTTCAGTTCTGTAACGGCCTCCATTGCTCGCTATGGTGGGCGCTTAGGGTCAACATCAACAGGATCAACGTCGACCCCACCATTGCGCCTCAATCCTTAAACATGTGCGCAGTGATCCATTGCGCAAAAGAAGCTCGCTTTAACTGACTCAAAGCGGCTGACTCACTTTTGGAGCCACAGGAATTGCAGTTTCTGGCACTTCTGTATTGGCATAATTTTTCAGCCGTGTTACCGCCTGGTTGAGTGGTCTTATAGCACAGAAGGGAAAAAAAGGGACATGACATGCAAACCAAATGATGTGTTCACTTCTATAGTGCCTGTTAAAAGGAAACATTTGATGATTGCTAAAAATCTTTCGTTATCATACAGTAACCTACCTGAAGATCTATGAACAGGCTGAGTCATTTATCAAAGCAAAATGCCAAACATCATCTGCTTTCGGTTTATTATTTCAGCGTGTGTCTCATTTCACACGTTTCTGACATTTTGATGAATTCAAAATGAATGTTTGAACTGCTTGAATTAGTTAAAAACTTAAAACTACTTTGAGTTGTCCTTTGATTAACCGCTGACTGAGTTGACGGTGCTCGCCTCGGAGAGCAGCTCTGTCTTGAAACGGAGCTCTGGCCCAGTTTTGCTGCATTTCATTAGAATCCTCTAACAAGGTGACTTCCAGGTCTCTGCAGCAGAGAGCTCAGCGCTCACGGCTCCCTCAAAGCTGAAATGCATCGCTTAGAATCCCCCCCCCCCATTTCACGCGCCGGCGGTCCACCCAGAATGTAGTTTGCTGACATGCAGAGGGGGGGAGGAGAAGGACGTGCAAGTTCAAGAGCTGAGCGTGGGAAGGCACCCACATCCAGGAAAGAAGGGAGGAAGACGAGAAGTGGAGGGAGAAGCTGGGAGAGAAGAGGAGGAGGAGTGAGAAAGATAAAAAGACTGATTGGAGCCGAGGGGTGAGAAAGAGGGTTCGATGAGCCATGGGAGGTGCTTCTAAATTGCCAAATAGCCACTTCCTGTGAACTATTCAGTGTTTAACTAAGGGCCTTTGTGCATGTGTGTGTCTGTGTGTGTGCCCACTGGAATTTTAAGAACCCCCTTTTAGACTAATTACATAGTGACATATTTCAGCGAATAAGGCGGTTTCTATGTCGGCGAGCGTTTTCGGCTTTGATCACATGTTCAGCCGTTATTTGCGCGAACAGCGGAGCACACGAACATGCTGTATGAATATATGTCATACAGCATGTTCGCTTTCTGTGTCAGTGCATATTTAGCACTTTGTGTTTGTCGAGGTGAGGTCACTGAACCCCCTCGGGGTGAGTGAGTGAGAGTGAGTGAATATAGGGGTTCCTATTCAGGGTGAAATTGTTCATTCCGGCGAGACAGGAGGGAGGGAAACATAGAGGGTGAGAAGAACAAGAAGAAGGAGGATGAATTGGACCGGGGGTGCAAGGGAGTGAGAAAGTGAGGAAAAAGGGGAGGGGGGGGTAGATGGAGGTAGGGAGTAGGGAAGGGGAGGGCTGTAGTCTGTTGTGAGAGAATGCTCTCTTTCTTTCGTTTACTCTTTCACTGAGGCCCGTCTTTAGATGGGCTCAGTATATCTGTCTCAAAGGCTTTCATGCATCCACTCATCCAGCTGATAAATGCATAAACACACACCAACATACAAACAAGGCCCTGCACAGTGTCCGTCAGTGGGCCCGCAACGTTACACACACCCTCTCACACAATGGAGAGAGATTCTTCTGTGCAGCGTTTTTCTTTCTGATGCGACTTGGCTCAGGTTCATTTGCATTCAGCTCTTGAGCTCTGACGCTGCTCGAAACGTTGCTCTCACACATTCGCTCGCTTTGATTCTTCTCTCTTATGTCTCAAAAACTTTTCCTCTCCCAAAAAAGCTGTTCGACATCCGTTCAAGAGAACAGCTGCCGTCTGATGACTCCTGACTTTATTGGGGGACGCTGACTCTGTGGCTTTTCCACGAAACGTGTTTTACTTTTCTTCTTCTTTTCTTTTTTTTTTTGTTGCCTGGAGAGCTGAAATAGAAACCCTTATCCTGAGGCTCCGCAAAGGCATTGGAATATGTGGGCCTATGCATGTACGTGTCTGCATGTGCACTCGCCTGTTTGTGTTATGGTGGAATCGCAGAGTCAGCTTCCAGCCGCAGTTAAACAGCTGCAGAACATTACAGAGGAACCACGTGACCCCGTAATAACAGATATTCCCAGCTGTGGAGACTAAGTCAGTAATTGTCATTTTGCTACAGTTTGCGTTGTGGAAGAAATTATCTCATCGCAGTTTTGAACGGGATAGACAAAAGATGCCTTTTCTTCTTTGGCGTAAGAACAAAAAAGTTACTGTCCCAGTTTTCAAAAGCCTTTGTTTAAATCTTAACGTTTGGTGCGATGGCTGCTCTCGGGCCGCGTTGATCAGGTAAATATTAGCTGAATGAACTTGAGGTCAAGCCACTGCCTCAGGAAAAAAAAAAAAAAAACAAAGTTGAGAGTCCAGTAGTAGACAATGTCAGACTACAGACAGACACACAGGCTGGGAGAGCAAGGACAACCCACGGAAGTGGAAGGGATTGATCCTGTCAGCTCAGACACGCCGTCACACATTCATGCATGCGCATGTACGCACACTTAAATGGCGAGATTGGAAGTAGATCACTGTGCCTGGGAGTTTAACGTTTTAGCCCCTCCTCCAGCCGGCAAGCAGATCCCCGGTAGGGTGGATTTGAACACACACACACACATTCATGCATCTACATGCACACACACATGTATGGCTAACCTCGCCGTGCTTATTAGGAGCTAATTGAGCCACTTTTAATCTGCTTTGATGCATTCTCAGCCTGACAGTTAATCTCGAGGCCACCAAACTCACCAGGAAGACAGCGGGGTTGTCGAGTAGCAGACAGGCAGAGAGTTGATACGCGGTCACAGCCCCAGACAGAAGAGCCCAGGTTCACTTGTTTTATATTCAGACTTCTCGTGCGAGTCGTGGATACAGCCAAGTAGCTGAATAAATCACTCAGTGAGCGCTTCCAGCTCTGTAAATGTAATCGTGTTCTACATGCATTTAGTGTGTACTACACTGAACATCTGATGCCCTGAAAATATCCTTCAAATGTGACATTTCTTTTTATTCAACACATTTTACTCCACACAGGGTAAGACCCCTCGCCGTGAAGCTAATTTTAGATGCCAAAGAGATAACAATATGTAATGGTGCCCCAATATGGCTTTACCAAAGCGCAAATTGTCTTTGCACTAATCCTATAGGTAATAACATAGGATAATACCAGAGAACAGGAATCTAAAGAGCTTATTTCCCCTTCCTCGGATGTCATCCTCAGTCCGTTCAATCCTTGATCTTTAACCTCTTGAAGAGCAACAGTCAGCCGACATCCTCTCAGCTCTACTTCAGCGGGCTTTTCTCATGAAAAAAAAACAACAGTGGGATTAAAACGACCACAGAATTTATATGATAGATCTGTAAAAAAAAAATTGTCTTGTTGATTGTGCAAGTCTGTAGATTAAGAGCCACAAATAGAGGTGAAATCAAATTACATTTTAAAATGATTTAGATTCAGTATGCAGAGTTTAGCCAAGATCAAGGTTAAGATCAAGCAAATTTCGAAACTCCTGGCCGGCCAGGAGGACTTGGAGGTACTTGGAGATGTAGTCAAGTTGTCTAATGTTTGCTGCTTTTAGATGAAGGGATTTCTTACAGGATTTCTGCTATAAGTAGTTTTGCAGGTGGAGAATTTAGTTTTCCAGGAGCGTGCCTGTGTCTCTGCATGGTCCTGCAGCAGAATGACTTTTCAGTGTGTGTGTGTGTGTGTGTGTGTGTGTGTGATTGAAAAAAAACCAGAGGTCGGAGCGGTTTAGCAAGATTGATGCAACAGTCCTCATCTTTGTCTGTATCCACTTCTCCCTTTTTCTATGTTGAACTCAGACATCTTCTTTCACATCTACTTCCTTGTTTTGTCTCTCCAGGTCCCCCCCCCCAACTCTTCATTTTTCTGTCTGTGTCTGTCCCCTCCTCCTTTTCCTTCTTTTGCACATCAAAGCTTTTGGAGATTGAGTGATCTGTGTTGTGGGTCTCTGGTGCACACAGCTCCCCAACAGCAGCCCTTCCGCTCACTCTATGGGGGGGGGGTACACATGTTCTGGTGCACAATGCATCAAACGCCCATTAAAGAGCCACTGTTTGGTGGTCTCAAATAGCTGAAGAGCGTTTAACTGCTAAATCATGTGGTCAGTCTGTGTGTCTGGTTTCTGCTCATATCAGCTAACTCGCTTCCTGTAGCGTTAACCCACATCCTAAATTGTCCACTTCCCTGCGATAAGGCTAAAACACAATCAATTTGTTCACTGACTGAATCAAATGAAATGTTTTAGGGGAAAAAAAAGAAGACATTTAAGCGTATGATGACATTAAGGTTGTTTCAATGGTTTTGTTGCTCTTCATTCCATCTTCTCCCCAGTCTGTTTTGCTCATCGGTGCTGTGGCTTTGGTGTGTTTGGGCCTGGACCTCCTCTTCCTCCTCTTCTACTCCTTCTGGCTTTGCTGCAGAAGACGCAAAAACGACGATTCTTCACATTCCCATACACACTCCCAGCAGCCCAGTGCCGACTGCTGCTGCACCGCTTGGTGTGTCATCATTGCCACGCTCGTCTGCAGGTGAGAGGCGAGATGAGGAAAGCTTGAAAGCTTGTGTATTCTTAGACTGAAATGTGTTTGAGCCCCCCCCCTCCACCCCTCTACCTTTCACAGCCAGTGCAAGAATGATAGAAATGTGTTGTATTTAGGATGCCTGAGCGAATGAGGCTTGATTCAGCTCATCCTTCTCCCCTATTAAGGAATTGCCCGGCAGCCAGAATTTCTTACTTTCCCTGTGGATCGTTTAAATCTGCTATCAATGTAAATCAGCACAAGTGATTCTGATCCTTAATTTAGGGCAACCACTTTGTGCTCTCTTTCCATCTGCCGCAGTTTGACCGAGGTTCTTTTTCTGTGCACTGCTGTCTGTTTTTGTGGGCCTCTTGTATATACAGCAAGTGCCTGTAATTACTGAGAGCTGTCTTTGAAATTCTTTGTCATTTAGGCGCTTGTATATTGCTTGTCAGTAGTTGTTTCTCTACACAGCAGGACTAGTTCTAAGTGTGTATGATTAGAGAGATAGGAGCTCACATTTATAAATACACTGAAGACAGGCAGAATAAAAGAGGCCGAAATGGCTTTCTTGGAGAAGTAAGACATGTCATGTTACGATTATAACATTTCAAATGATATGGCAACACAGACGATTGCTTGGCTCCCGTTGTTACCACAGTAACTCATATACTGTGAGTGTTTGTTTCCCAACACATAATGCACATTTCAAAGCTGAATATTTAAGAAAACTAGCACGAAACTTCTGAGATGCACAAACATTGTGGGGTTGATTGACATGTTTATGAAGAGAAGACACAATAAAAGCTGATGGAATGTGATCTCCCAGTTTTCCTAGAGTATCATGGAACTCGCCTCGCCTTCCGCCGCAAACGCAGTGTTTATTCAGTCGTTGCACGCTTCCACTGCACCGTACAAGCCCTTAGAAAAAGACGTAAGAAGTGGGAGCGTCTGGAGCTGTAGGGGTAACAGCAGTAACTCCATCTGCATCCTGAAAAACTCCAGATAGAGCTTAATTCTTTTTGATATGGAGTGTGGAGTGACGACAGTCTAATGAAACCCTTTACTGAGCCGGTAAACGGACAACATAATAGCAGCTATATGCTGTATACCGTTATAAATGATGTAAATCTCGCTCGTTTACCTTTCACACACACTCGGTGTTTTCTTTCTTTTATTTGAGCCTGAAGTCCATGTGCTGGAACTGGGATCCAGCCAAGTGGTTACGCTCCTCTGTTCCTGTTTATCTGGCTCTCTGAGGGCTGCGTATACACTCTGAGGTCCTTCACCCTAATGGTCCAGCAGCAGGGTAGAGCGTATTTTGAGCACAGATGATTGGCTATATGTTCGTCTTGGGCACACAGTGGCACCTAAAAAGATGATTATAGACACACAAACTGGTCCTCTTTTGCTTACTCTCAACTACTTCTCTTCTTTATGTCTTTTCCTTCCTCCTATCCCACTCCTCCATCTCTTCCTTTATATATTATTTTTTCTGTTCGGTCCTTCTCCCTGGCCTAGAAAGGTTGCCATGGCAACAGAAGCAGATTTGATGCAGAGACAAGAAATGAATTATACAGTCAGGGAAAGCTGTGTGTGTGTGTGTGTGTGTCTGTGTGTGTGACTGCAGGCTAAAGAGAGGGTTTTTTTTGTAGGTTTTTAATGTTTTATGATTGGCTATAATATTCTTTTTAAATATTTCATACGCAGATCTGAGCATATGTGGATGTGTTTGCGTGCGGATGCGTGTGTGTGTGCGTGTGTGCACGCTTCTTTGTCCACATTTTAACATGACATCATATCCTATTTTTGGCTCCGTGCCGACAACATGTGGACTTCCTTCATTTGTGTGCAGGTGTAGCATCTTTTTGAAGGAGAAGGCTGTGCTTCGTAGGCCGTCGCCGTCGTGCTGAGAGCACATGACAGTGAAAAAAAAAAAAAAGAAAAGAGCTGTTTTGTTTTTGTACCAATGAAGAAACGGTTGATAAAGTTAAAAATTGCGGCCGTGGCTGAAAGAGGAGCGGGAATGTCGAAGTAATCAAGCTTTCTTGATAAGTGTTAATTAAATAGCTGTTAAACAAAACCAACCAGAAATATTGACACGAGTTCGTGAAATGTTTTTTTTTTTTTTTTTTTTTTTTTTTTACTACTTAAAGGTGGATGATTTGTGAAATAGAAGTTTGTAATTAAGTTAAAGCCGGTATGGGACTGGTTGATCTTCGATAATTCTCATACTCTGATAATAATGTGGGTTCATATTCTGTGGTTTGTGGTCTTTAGTGTCTGTGTGCTGTTTACATGAAAGAGTAGTTTGTGCACTCGTAAAATAAGACAATATTTAAGCACAACATTTACTTTCCTATGCAGCCTTCTTCATTTAAGTACAATAAAGCCTTTTTTTTTTAGAATGGTTTCAAAACGTTGCCGTTCCTCAAAGGCACATCTCAGTAATGTGGGAGCATTTTATGTTTGAGCTGAGCTGCCAATCATTCAGTTTAAGAAGAAGCTTTTTGTCTCATATCCACATTTGTTGGTTAAGCAAGTAAGAAATCTCCTGATAGGACCAGCAGCTTTTAAACTACAAGACGAAACGCACGGAGAAATAATGGGAGAGGTGAGGAGGACTGGGGAGAGGAAGGTAGAGAGAAAATGGATGAGAGAAGAAGAAGGAGATGGTTTCCTGTTTAAAGAAAGAACACATGGAGGACAGAGTGGAGGGCAGGGGTTTGTAAAAGAATGGACCAATGAATTAGCTGATGTTTACCTCAACACACAAAGGGCATCAAAGTACCTAGATGCTTGTATTTGTTATGCTTCTTTTCTGTATTTGTTGCTTTATGCCACATGTACATAATAAAACTTGCACACACACACGCACACACACACAATGAAAAGCCAGTTGTAACACTGGGACTGTTCAAGATCTAATGGGCTAGAATGAATTGCCTTAACAATGGCCATAAATTTGTTTCTATAAATCTGTCTAGTGTTTGCATGCAGACAGCGGCGTCAATACAGAGTGCTCACTTACACACACACATGCACACATAGAGCACACAAAAGGAGGGCGGGGGGGGGCACACAAGCTTTTACAGAGTGCAGTAGAAGATGAAGCATACTGGGGTGGGGGGGGTTGGATGTGATAAAACAGAATGAAAAAAAGATTTCTGCTGTTTTGGTCGTGTTAGTTGTTTTGTGAACACGGTTAAGTGCTGCCTTGGTTTAGAAGAAAATGGTTTTTGGGGTAAGTGCCCCAAATATCGATGCATGTGCACTCTGCGAATGTGGGCCCAGCGCGGCAGAGGGTTCATATTAGTTGTGGTCTGGTGACCCAGTTATTGTGTAGACCTTGTGTGTGTGTGTGTGTGTATCATTCCTGGTAGTCCTTTGTTTGCCTTAGGCCTTAGGGTTGACACCACAGCAAAATCTAAGACCTCAGTGTTGCCTGTTGCTGGTTAAAAGAAGAACTACACCCAACAACTCAGCCGGCAGTGCTGAAGTTTTGTGTGCTCATGTATGAGATGTAAAACAGCAGATATTACTCATGTCATCAGTCTGTATTGATGATTTAAATTTGATCTGGAGGCTGAAGTAGTCGTGCGGTTAACATTTGGCTCTTCCTGTTATCTGCCTCCCAGCGCTGGCATCGCTGTAGGATTCTATGGAAACGGGGAGTCGAGTGATGGAGCCAATCGTTTGGCATACTCTCTCCGTCACGCCAACCGCACTGTATCCGGGGTGGAGAAATTGGTGAGCTGTCTGCCACTGTGCTCAGTATTTTCCTTAGAGATGAAACCCACAAATGAATTAATGACTGAAAGCTTTTTTTTCTTTGTCTCTAGGTGTCTGACAATGCCCTCGCTTTAAACCAGACAGTGGAGGAGAACTTGGTCCAGTTGGAGACCGTCTTCAAAGATCAGACAGACTATGTGTCCATCGTCCAAAAGCTGCAGGGACAGCTTGATGAGCTGGTGAGGCTGATGGCTGATGTTCCTTTCTGGTCCAACACTGACATCTCCCTGGAGGACTTGGCCCTAAAAACGGAGATCTTTGACTTTTACAGGTTAGTACTAACAAATGTTTGCAAGAACAAATGGACTCTGCTGAATATGTCCATATCTTACATATGTATACTTATACAAGTATATCAATACATTACAGACTTATAAATATTGCTTTTAGGTCAGGGATAGCTTATCAAAACCTACAAGTCAGCCACTCTCGTCTGACCATAAAGTGTCAATTTTAATGAAACAGTGAAAAGCTCGTTGACCAAATGATTCTGAGACTAAAACTTTAAACAGAAACAGAGGAGTGATCTGATTATGACCGATAAGTGTAAAATGTCCTCTGCTTGCACATTTTTGTCACTGACTACTATATCCCTCCATTTGTGTAAAACCCTCTGGTTTCTGTGTATGATTACAGGTGGCTGGGGTACCTTGGCCTGCTGTTGTTTGACGTTCTCATTTGTCTTCTGGTGCTCTTTGGTCTGATACGCAACTCTAGAAGCACTCTCATTGGGTATGTGACATTGCATCATTCCCCAAAAAGCTGCTCCTATTGGACAAATCAAATCCCGTCCAGCCTCTGGATCTGTAATCACTAAAACCGTGACATGAGATGAATCCTGACCTTTAAAAGGCTTTTTTTTTCATCCTTTAGAGTGTGTCTGCTCGGGGTTCTGACTCTGATCATCAGCTGGGGGTCCCTGGGCCTGGAACTGGCTGTCGCTGCTGTAAGTGTAACCATGGCAACATTGCTGAGCTCTCTGGCACTGCAATGATGTAATCTCTACCCACTGCTGGAGAGAGTGCATTCACTGTAGCCTGATGTGTCATGTGTACATACCCTCTTACAGTCTGCCAGTGACTTCTGCGTTTCCCCGGATACCTACATCACCACGGTAACCAAAGAAAATGCTGTCATCAACCAAGGTACGCAGACAAAATGATACAGCAGTCATGAAATGGTAGCAGCCATTTCTCTCCTTTTAGAGTTTTTGTGCTGTATTTCCAAATCTTTTCTCGATCCAGTCGTGAATTTGGTCATTTTACTTGGTTAAACTGTCAAAAATTATTGGTAAAATGATCATTTAATCATTGGACCTCCCATATGTGCATAGTGTTAGCTAACAAATAAGCACGAGAATGCAGGCTCCACTCCAGCGTCTGCGCTGACAGTTGAATCTCACACTAAGATCGCTGCTTCTATTTTTAAAAACCACATCTTTGCATTGATGTGCGTGCCAGTGTGTCTCCTGCGGGATTGTGTTTGATTGGCACTTTGGTATCTAAAAGCTCTAACTTGCTCTCTGCTGACTGCAGCGTGCATACTCCCAGCTCACGTTTCTTCAGAAGCATCACGAGAAACCGATTCTGAACGCATTTTGCACTTTCATTCACAATCCTGATTTGATTTGTTCTTTCTCTTCACCCTTTTGCATCAGTCCTTCCCTCTCAGTTGATCCCCCCCCCCCTCCTGCCAGGTTCTCTCCCTTCTGTCTACACAGCTAATGAGTCTTGTAGTCTGCCAGTAGTTTCTGCTCTATCTGCTTGTTATAGAGCACAGATGCTTTCTTTGTAACACGCGCACACACAATTATGCGTGAGTTATACTGCAGGCATGCCCCAGTAGAGCAAATCAGAGCATAGAAAACATTACAACATGCAGAGTTTACCTTTTATTTATCAGACTTCATACACCAAATGTAAGCTGTATTATGCTGATAAGTATATTTTGGTATTTTGCCAGATATCCTACAGTATTACCTGAGTTGCAGCTCTGGACAAATTAACCCCTTCCAGCAGGTAACTTTGTCTCTTAGTTTTGAATCAATTATTTGAGCTGCATTTGGGAATCAAACTGGAGGCAGTTTAGTAACCAAACCTCATATTTGTGTGTGTTTCGTGTGCTTTTTGCGCCTGTTGTATGTTTTGTAGAGGCTGTCGGGGAGTCACAAAGCATTGGTGGAGATGCAGGATGATGTGGCAGAGCTACTGAGATCAGCAACACGTGACTATGCCAGCACCAAGGTGTGTGTGTGCACGTGTGTGTGTGTGTGCAGTGATCTGTAGGTCTTTGCTTCCACAGATGAATGGATTTGAAACATTTGGAGCAACACTAAAGTGTCACTTGCTAAAGAATCAGTACATGCTTGTTTATCTTCCTGTGTGCAGAGGGAGGTATCTATTTATATTCAAAGCTTACATGTGAAACCCTTTTCTCTGCGTTTGTATGCGTGCAGGGGAGTCTCGAGCAAATCCAGTCTGTCCTGAATTCCACCGAGGTTGGTCTTCACCAGCTGACAGCTCTGGTCGACTGCCGCAGCCTACACATGGTGAGTCACTTTCCGTTTCGTTTGAGAAGAGAAAAGTCCCAGCCTGCGTTACCAGTCACCTTCTCTCGCCTCTTCACCTTGCAGGACTACGTCCAAGCATTGACTGGGCTGTGTTATGACGGGGTGGAGGGTCTCATCTACCTGGTTCTCTTCTCCTTTGTCACCGCTCTGATGTTCTCATCTATTGTGTGCAGTGTGCCACATACTTGGCCTGGCAAGAGGTAAAACACACACACACACACACACATCTGTAATTTCTCTCACGCACCAGTGGCCCTTTTCCAAGATGCAGTGTGGGTCGACTCGACTCTACCACCTTTTTTTTCTTCTTCTTCTTCAATTTTTCAGGTATATAGGTATTTTTAGGTCATTTTTCAAAGTAGGTTGAACCTTTTCACGGGTATTTTTTCTAAGCTGAGGTCCCCTGCTAGCTGATACCACGCTGCACACTTCCTTGTTCTTTCAGGACAAGATTCGTGTGGCAATCTGTGTGCAGAGTTTACAGATTTGTGGCTATTTGAGGACATGCAGAACTGCTCATGAGCACGGCCCCTAAAGAACTGTGCAGAAGTCTTGACCAGCCCCTCTTTTTTTAATATTTTGCTTCCAAGGAGCCAGACTTTGTTGTCATTCTTTAAAGTGGTCTTGGGCGTTAGTTCTCCAGGTTTGCACTCGTTTTCAGTCTAGTCCTTAAACTTGATCATTTTTAGAGGAATTCGTTTTTTAATCCACTTAACATTGAACTTATAGATCATTTAATCCTGAAAAAGTGACTTAACTGAAAGGAAAAGCCTGTGTTGTGTCTACACATATAAGATAACTTAGTAAAGAACATTTTTTCTTTGCAATATATGAAGAAATGAAGAGTGGACTTTGAACAGTACTGTAATTATACACAAATTTATATTTAGCATATATAAACACATATAAACTACTGATGATAAGAGGCTGATCCCGCTCATATTGAGGGGATACTGTCTACAGTTAAAAGCAAATTGGAGTCGAGTCGTACCCCGCAATGTAAAATATACTGGCCACACACTCATTTTTACACCCCCAACTCGATATCCTTCGGTAATCTTCACACTAATGACTGACACAGTGCTTGCTCTAACTTTTCTTCTGTAATTGTCTTAACAAATCCAGCTAAAGGACTTGAAAACAGTGGAAAAACCCATAAAGAATCTACTCGGTGCTCATGCATGTCAGTACTTTGGGTGTATTTGCCTCCTTAACTGTTGTATCTTTCCATACGTCTTCCTGCCTTGTCTTTGCATCCATGCAGTTTTCTCTCGTTTATTTTATTGTCTGCCTTCAGCGCCGCCAGCCCCGGCTGTTTGTCTCTCTGTTTGTACATATCTCTCATTTTCTTTTCTCCTCTATGGACTCGGAGCACCGGCGTTGTGTGAGACAGTATGTCACCACGTGTTTTTTTTCTGTGCCCCACTTCCCCCTTCTGTTCCTTCCCTTCCTTCTCTCTTCCTGTCCTGATTTGGAAATGCTTTGGGCTTCAGCAATTGATGGTGGATATTGAAGAAATTGAATGACCCTTTGGTCAGACAATCAGTCCATGCAGATAGCCTTTGCACCAGCCTGATAATCCAGTGGTTAGACCAGTGCAGGAGCTGTAGACCACACATGCAGTGATGTTTTTTTATTTTTTACTCTGGTGAATGATTTGAATAATGAAACAGAGCTGTGCCAGATTAGTGGTGTTTTGTGCTTGTCTGTTGGGTTTGAATCACAAGCTATACAAGCATATGGCCCAGCAGGTATTAATTTGTGATGTGTTGAATTTAAGAATAACTGCTCACATTGGGTCGATTCCCTAATAAACTGACTCTGCTGCAGCAGCTTAGGCCGTTTGATGGGCTGCGCACTTAAACTCCATTTTTGTTGAAAGAGCCAAACACCTCCATCTGATGGTCAGTCATAGTAGCACCATCTCCTCGAGCTTATTGTCTCTGTAAACGCAGTTACATGCTAAAATATTCTCTATACAGCTCCATCCATCCGTCTTTAAAACATATCCTCTCGGATGTGGTATTTTCAGTGTGTGGACAGTGAAATAGGATTGATATTTGGTATTATTGAGCATGCATTATGTGATGATTGGTCATCAACTTATCTGTAGCCAGAGATCCAACTTCCAAATCAGCACAAATCTTATTTAATGCCTCATTTTGTTAAGTTGCTGACCGTTTTACATTTTTGACCATTTTATGTCTCAAAATGGTTTGCTCAGTTCAGTCATATTATCTCCTTTTTTGCCTGATGTTTTTGCTTTATTTTCCATGGAGCACACAGAGATGCACGAACTCTTTATCAAAGAAAAAAAGGATTCTTTGCATTTAATGCTGTTTTATTCATTTTGACATGGGCGCCAAATAACAGGAGCAAATGTCAACATAGGATGTCTGCATGAAAAAAAAATGACTGCATGTTTTCAACTATTAAAATTATTTTGAGGAAATTAGAGTCTGCTGTACTTCCAGTGTGATATTACAAAGCAACACACAGAAATCATTAAAAACAGCTTCATGTGTCCAGTTTGGACTCCTTATGTACTTGTAGTGGATCTGTTTTGTAGATGAATGCTGCCCATGTTCCGTTTCTTCTCGTTCAGCTGCTTTGGGGCTCGAGTCATGGCCTCACTGAGTCTTGTACCTGGACAACTCCTGATATTATAAGTACACCTTCCCTCTCCTAATCTCCTCTTCAGCTACTTGTTTACACTCTGTTGTCTCTCTCGGATCTCCTTCCCCTCTACCATCCCCCTCCCCCTATCCATCATGCCCTCTCGTGCCCTGCCCTTAACCTGACCAATTGAAGGACGGATGAGGAGGACGGAGAGGACGAGTCGGGCGCCTCACGTGGCGGCGTGCACGATAACCTGTACCGCGTTCACATGCCCAGTCTCTACAGCTGTGGCTCCAGCTACGGTAGCGAAGCTAGCCTGCCCGCTACAGCCCACACTGTCAGCAATGCCCCCGTCACAGAATACATGTGAGTTAGCACCCACCGCTAGCTCAAGGCTAGCAGGATCAATACATTGCCTGCCCTAGGTAGCTGATGCTTGCCCCCTGTTACCCAAACTTGCAGCATAGCAATATTCACTGCCTGATATGATGTGATAAGTTAGAATAGTTCAGTTTTCATTCTCTAATTAGTATGGCTCGCATGCCCATTGTGACTCACTTTTCAGCAGTATTTGTCACGGTGATTTAGAACCCATCACTAGATTTCCCTTTTTATGCTGATAGATAAATAGCTGCTTCCTGCATCAGCCGGGCTGCCCCTTCATCCCAACAATATTTGCAAAATAAAAAGAATGCACTTGCATAGAATAAGTTGGTAATAAATCACCTCGCTTGCTACGTGTTGCTGCCACAGGACTGAATTGCTTGCTCTCAATTCAACAAAAAGTACAGTAGAGAAATAAGCACTTATGTCTCTATTCTGTGATCTTTGACTTAATTATACAAATGGGAGCTGTGACACCTTAAATCAGAAAATAGACAGTACTTGTATGCTGAAATTTTTGTACTATTTAGAGTTTTTTGGACCTTAGAGGAACCGTGTTGTTCATGTTTTGGATCCTCACCAAAGAATATTTAACAATACAGACGACGTCATTGGAAGCGCACCGAATGAGTGCAAAGGGAGTTCATATCCGTCCAAGTTGCTCGATAATCTCTTCTGGCCGCCACCAGAATAGACTGAGATTGATAGTCTCTGACCTTGACTATCTTACCAGTGTTACTTCATCAAAGCTCAGATATAAATGCATGATTCCAGTGTCACGCAAGTTTTTTTCCTTGGCGTCTTTGTTGAAGTTCAACCTCAAGAACAACTAAAAAGGAGTCACCTAATTCTGGGAAATCAGTTCAGTACCTTACAGATACGAAACTGTTTTTGCTGCAGCGTTAGATATATAATTTAGCTAAAGAACCAAAACATGACAAATGAGAGAAGTGTCCTAGTCAAATACATTTCTCTAGCTTAAACAATTTGGACAGTTTCAGGTGCTGTTTTCCCTGTTAGAACCGATTGTCCCATTCACCCAGCGTGTCCTTGCATTAATAAGTTGAACCGTATTTTGCTTTTGTTTTGTTTTTTTCCCCAGACATTTACAACACCAGCCTGAGGTTTGTAGGTGTCTTGCTCTGCCGTAGATAAATTAGCAGAACATATGGAGCTATCTAAATGTCCCCTTGAATCCTTTAACAGTTGGAATGTTGCCCTTCAAATTACCAAGATAGACTTCTTTTCTATATATATACATATATATATCCACCTTTTCTGTGCCCCCCCCCCCACACTGATAATATTTTACAGAGTCACTGTCTCATGTTTAGAGTAGTTTTCTCTTGTCTATTAGAAGGACACCGTGTTATATGGTGCCAAGCTTGAATCCCTCGGTTATGATTACTGTATTGATGAGGTCATTTATCAAAGGGCATTTGTCAGAGTCATGCTGAGCACATCACACATGAGTAAAAGCTCAAGAGCTCAGTGGCAGAGTGACCACATGCAGTAACCTCTTATTCTATAATGCAGGAGCCAGAACGCAAACTTTCAGAACCCTCGGTGTGAGAACACCCCCTTGATTGGCAGGGAGTCCCCTCCACCCTCTGTAAGTGCACACTTTCTAGAACACACTCTTCCCTCAGCTATCTTCCAATACCCACAGTGCAGCTGGGGAAAATTTCAAACCCGTACAGATGGCGTTGTCTTATTTAACGAATAATGAAGAAAAGCACGGTGTGAATTATCGACTATCCTGTCTCTGATATCTCATGGCGCGCTATTTGTGGATATTGGAAGGTAGTCCCCCCTATCCCTACACCACTGCAAGTGTCCTATGTGCTCAAACTAGACCGTGATCATGGATTGCCTTCACGGAGGTCATTTTGGCAGCCTGGGAAGACTGGAAGTTTAAAAGAAGCCTGTTGTCCGCAGATTTTGCACTTGCATCAAAAGAGGGAGCTTACTTGTGTTATTGTTGTGTCACGTTAGGCACAAAGTTGGCCTCTATTTCTGATGTAAAGAGTAGGTTGGTTTCGCTGTGGCTGTCGGTGGCGTGTGAGGAGAATGTGCAGACTTCAAAATACTTATTTGTGCTGCTGACCAGCGAAAAGAGATGTTGTGGAACCGAAAACCCATTTTTGACAAATGAAGTACTGACTTTTGTGGCTTTGAAAAGGTGCTGCTGGGCCTGTAGTCGTGGATGTTGTTCCATCAGCTAGCCTCAAACGTACACACTATGCATTACAATGCTGTGGACTGAAAAAAATTGAACAAATTTAGCATTATTACCTTTATGCATTTTCACGCCCAATTATTAGCAATTCTGCCCCCGAGCAAAGTTGAGCCCACACCTCCAGAGTTCCCGCTCCCCCTCCCCCCTCCCCTTCCTGTTCCAACACTGTGTCTATGTGTGCATCTTCTGGTCGAGGTGTATGTGTCCTCTGTTTCTGTGCCCCCTCACTTTTCACCATTAATGAAGCACAATAGCACTTATTTCCCACCTCCACCGTTGCACTTAAGCAGCCAGCAAAATGGCCACAGTTGATCATTCGTAGGCATCATTCGCCTCCTGTGCAGAGCTGTTCTTCTGTCTCCTGCAGCGATGTGGAAACCAGAGACCTCCAACTGTAACTACCTTGGTGCTCACACGAGACCACTAACTCATACCAGGCTAACCTACTACATCAGAAGTAGAGCACTAACTACGAATGAACCACATCTGCTAATTTACAATAACATCATCCAGACCTAATCAGCTGTTAAATAATGAATGAATGTTGTAATCAAACCCCGGCTGTCCAAATGACTGGTCACAGTAATTCTGCTGACATCTGTGTGTTTGTGTCTTATGTCACCATTTGATCTATCTATCTATCTATCTATCTATCTATCTATCTATCTATCTATCTATCTATCTATCTATCTATCTATCTATCTATCTATCTATCTATCTATCTATCTATCTATCTATCTATCTATCTATCTATCTATCTATCTATCTATCTATCTATCTATCTATCTATCTATCTATCTATCTATCTATCTATCTATCTATCTATCTATCTATCTATCTATCTATCTATCTATCTATCTATCTATCTATCTATCTATCTATCTATCTATCTATCTATCTATCTATCTATCTATCTATCTATCTATCTATCTATCTATCTATCTATCTATCTATCTATCTATCTATCTATCTATCTATCTATCTATCTATCTATCTATCTATCTATCTATCTATCTATCTATCTATCTATCTATCTATCTATCTATCTATCTATCTATCTATCTATCTATCTATCTATCTATCTATCTATCTATCTATCTATCTATCTATCTATCTATCTATCTATCTATCTATCTATCTATCTATCTATCTATCTATCTATCTATCTATCTATCTATCTATCTATCTATCTATCTATCTATCTATCTATCTATCTATCTATCTATCTATCTATCTATCTATCTATCTATCTATCTATCTATCTATCTATGTGTATTTAAGGCTTAATCATTTTCTGTCGATGGTTTCCTTGTCTTCTTTTTCTCCCTTTTTCCTGTCTCTTCTTCCTTGCCTCTCATTGTTTCCCTCTCTTGTGCTTCCTGTCTTCCTCTGTGTCCTCTTGTCTCCTTAGTACACCTCGAGTATGAGAGCAAAGTACCTGGCCACCAACCGACCGGACCAGAATCGACGTTCTGTTCCCAATGACCAACTTGATCCCTCTAGCCGGCCTCATGCCGCCGCCCGACCACAGTCCTCAGTCCACTAGAGACCAGTTCAACCCAGTACTGCCTCAATCCAGTTCTCACAGCCAATAGCAAGACCCAACACAGCGCTCACGCCAGAGCTCGACCAACGCTGAGGGCATTTAGGCACCAACCGGACCCGAGTTTGTCGAGGGCCACTTAATTTCACCACCAGTTCATCAGAAACAACACAGCAAGTTGGAACTCATCAACCAGGCATCACAGCAAATGGCCGCACTTTGAAGGTCAACCCTCAGTTACCTGACAAACAAAATCATCCTCGACGATCGCTATTTCATGGACACACGCACTCTCCTGCTTATTCCACCACTGCTCCGATGGATCGGCTCACTTACCCACAATACACAGCAACAAAAGCGCCTCGACAGTTTCTTCTTCTGGTTTTTTTCTTTTCCAAATATCTCACTCTCAGCTGGGATCTGTTCGCTGCCTTCCCTCGGAGGCGCCTGGCGCCCCCCTCACCACTCATCCCCCCCGGACACTTTTACAGACAGACCACACACAGACAAGCGCACACCCACCCACACACACACACACGCTGTACAGAGCTGTAAATAGTGAACACGTGCTTTACTCTGATCTCATGAAAAACAGACTGTTGAATCCTTACTGGTTATGTGGCGTGCTGCGTGTTTATCAATGAAATTCTTTGCTGTATTTCTCGTACAAACACACACACAAACTTGCAGATAGACTAAGTGAACACTCATGCATATAAAAAAATAAGCCAGTAAGTCAGAAAGCCATGTTTAGATAGGAACTGAACTGTGCCACCACATTCCCTCTTTAACTTAACATCGTCGTTTAAGACTTGAATTGTGAACTCAACGGAAAAAAAAAAAAAGAAAAAGAAGAAAAAAAAGTGTGTCCACGTTTAATTCCACACTTGTTTACGTGCGCATACAGTAGACACATCGATTACTGCATTGTTGAATATGAGCCAGGAATCCTGTTGTGAAACAGCTGCATTTATTTTGGAAATGGAGTCAGAGACAAAGGACAAAAGAGGGCTCAAACCTGTGCCAAAAAACTGAAAATGAAATGAAGGATGCCTGATTATGTCATCTCCTACTGCCCCCAGTCTCAAAAAAAAAGGGAAAACCAAACTCAAATGGAATGCTTTCCCTCCAACTGGCAGAGATAAGGCTCGGGGAAAGACGCTTGAAAACGAATGCAACGGACAGATAATTGTGACTTCACTTTTGTCAGGTGCTATGTAAAGCTGTCGCGAAGAACTGAGAGGGACAGAAATGTTTTTGTCACTTTGATGAATCTTTTTTTTTCATTCAGGAACGTGTGGAATATGGAAAGCAGCAAAAAAAAAAAAAAGAAGAGCGGCTTTCAGTTACATAAAAGTGTCACGGAAAGGTGGGCGTTCTTTTTTTTTTTTTTTTTTTAACCTTAAGTTGATTTTCAGGATACGATACTGTGACCAGCTGTAGTATTCAGTTTCTTCTTCTATACTGTCGTGTCGTCCCTTTTCCGCGTTTATTTTGTCAGTTGGATTGCATCCGGAAGAGTGAGTCTCATTTTTTTTTTTTTTTTTTCTTACCCACAAGCACAATTTCTGTTCAATTTGACATTGGGAGATGGGAGAAGTCGAACTCACTGCCTGGGACACTGCCAGTGGCTTTTCCTCCTGCTCTAAAACCCCTGTGTACAGTGTATAAAAACAATAGTCGTGAACCTGTGTGTGTGTGTGTGTGTGTGTGTGTGTGTGACATCACTGCAGCCTGATTGGCTATCGCTCTATCTCAGTGTTGCTCTGTGTGAGTTCAGTTGATCAGTGTGTCTTGGCAGGCTGCTGAGCCTGAGTCATGTCTACATGGGCCGCTGCGCACACAATAACGCACACTTATACAGCACATGCACTCATACATGCTTTGTAGGCACACGCGCATGCACACTGAGGTGTCATTAGAAATCCGTCTCTCCATACTTTTGTCCCGTTTCCGTTGATATCTAGAGCTGTAGTAACTGCACACGAGCCCCACGCTGATTTGCATTATGGGTAATGTAGTAGGTAGTGGCTGCATTCCGCAGGGAAGCCAGAGTCTCATAGTTAGCCGAGCGAGCAAAGAGCCCTAACATCCAAACACGGTCCAACCGCCGTTTCTGTACAGCATTTTGTTATTGTGCGATTAATCAATGACCACTTCTCGTATTAGCGAGACAATCTTACATGTGTGATTTTACTAGAAAGGAAATGTCCATGTTATGGTAACAATGCTACCTATGGTCTAGTACTTTACAGTGTTTTCTTGCACCACTGATGCAAACAATGTCAAGATCTGTGGGACTAGTCACTGAATAGTGGCCTTTCATAATGTTTTTAAGCTCTTAAAACACTTCATATCCCAACATGTTCTTTTTTTTGTTCTTCCTCTTGTCTTGTAAAAATCTGACTTTAAAGATAAAACAATAGATAGCTGTTTTGTAGGAGATTAAAGGCAAGAGCAGCTTTTTCCTCTCTTATTAATGGTGAATGACTCTCTGTCTTGCAATGTTTTAATAAAACTATTCCAGTGTAGTCTGCACACCTGACTTCCAGTTGTATTTGAAATCCTGCAAAAGGCTTTGAGCGATCTGGTAAATGGCGTCTTGATGAGAAAAGAAGGGAGTAATGCTCATAGGTAGGGGTCAGTAATGTGTGCGTGTGTGTGTGTGTGTGTGCGTGTGTGCCTGGTACTTGCAGGACTTCAAATACACCTGTGTCCAGATGTCGCAGACAATGTTTTTTATGGCTGTTTTTATTTTCTGATGGTTTAACTAAGATATTAATGATATACATGTCAAAACTGTGGTAATGATATTCAGCCTGGAATAAATGTTTAAAAAAAAAAAAGAAATTAAAGCAACTTTAACGTACTGATCAGGACTGTTTGTTCTTCATAATGCCGTTTCATTTTCTGTGATTTAACCTCGCTTTTTACCAGGGTTCGTTCCTCCCATGAAACACACTGTTGAACAAAGCATGTCTTCTCTTCCAACAAAAATTTCAAAACAGAGAGTAGTAGAGAGTATATTTCTCTTCTCAGTCTTTAAATGGTCAGTATGAGGCCTAAATGTGTTCTGTTAAACTTAACAACCATATAGTCTGTGAACCAGGAATGTTGTTGCCGTGACAAACAAAAAGTTATTTATGTATTATATATATACATGGACTGTATTTAAATACTGTTTATACCTGACACACTGTGTGCTTCAAAGACAAACGTCCTTGTCGAAGCAGTTCTGTAGAGTTTGAGTGGACTTTGTGCAGTACGCGAGTCAGAAGTCAAAGCTTTTCACATATGTCATTCTGGTGTGCTGAATGAATATCAAAATATGTCAAAGTAGTGGCTCAGGCAGTTTCCTTTAGGAGTTTTAACCTTGTGCAGTAAAACCTGCTGCCAGCAGGTGTCACTGTCTGCACAGCAGCTTAAAATACATTAAGACTATAACATAGTGTCCACATAGCGGGTTTGAATCCCTGCTGTGGCACTTCTGTGTGTTTGTGTGTTCTCCCCGTTCATGTGTGGGTTTTCTCCGGGTACTCTGGCTTCTTCCCACTGTCCAAAAACATGCATGTAGTTCTAAATTGTCCCTAGGAGTGAGTGTGAGCATGCATGGCTGTGTGTCTTGTGTGGCCCTGTGAAGGACTGGCAATCTGTCCAGGGTGTATCCTGCCTCTCGCCCAGTGACAGCTGCCTGGGATAAGCTGAATTTTTCCCCTGAATTGGAATTAGCGGGTATAGAAAATGAATGGATGTAATTAACATATTTCACAGCAAGACAGTTCCTGGGTTGAATCTTGGCCTCGAAAATGAATGGATGAATAAATGTCCACATAACCCGGTTGTCAGAGATGCGATCACACGCACATGTAGTGCTCATCTGTCTGATTCTGTCTTTACTCTGCATGGTTTGGTCATAGGTAAGAAGTCCATAAAACAAGAATCACGCACAAAAATAATCAAAAACATAATTCAAAATGATTTTTATTAACCATTTTTATTAGCCTGCATACAATCCAGATACTGGAGAGAGAAGATTTGCTTCAGATGCCACCGTTCATTACTTGCAGCACAGTGGCAAAAAATTACTTTCACTGCACAGAAAGAAAGAAGACAACTCAACATGAGTCATTTCCCAGTAAAACTTTAAAGTGGAAGTTGTTGCTACACTGCTGCAACAATTCAAAAGCAGTCTAAACTGCGTTCTGATCATAATCCATTAACCATTTCCATCCTTTTACCTGGACACAAATGAGTGACATCCAATTTTCTAGAAAAGAATTCTGGATTAGAAGCTTCACCAGATGAGAAATATGATTGTTAAATAGTCTGACATTTGGGGAGATCTAGAAATATTCCTTATAGGACTGAGATACAAGCACAGTTGTTATGGGAATCGTGAAAATTTAGCATTTATTCTGTTAACCCAAGGACTGTAGACAGCCTGTACCAGCTCACTTTGAATCAAATGTTAATTCTTTGTTTAACCAAGCCCTAACAAGTCAAGCAAATAAGCATATTTTCCCAATGGTCAGACTATTCTATTAATGTGTTTTTATAATAATATCGAGAGCAAACATAAGAAATAAAACATCAAAGTGCTGAAGTCATGTTACATACTACAATGGCAGGTTAATACTGAACACTGGGCAGACAAAACTTCAAAGTGTATCATCTCCAAATCCATGGAAACGGTTTGTCCTTTACTTTGGGATGTTTACCCCCCAAAAAATAGCAGATGACTGAGTCCCCATGTGATAGATTGCTTCATCTCATCTACTCTCGGTAACAGTTATAGTTAACATTAGGGCATGAAGGGGAGGAGGGTGGGCAAACAAGTAAACATCTTGGTTTAACCTTGAAAGGATGATTTCCACTGATCAGGAATTAAGAACGGGCATGCTGGAAATGTGCAGGATTGTGAGGAAACGCTTTACAGAGTTCTTTAAAAGGCAGTTGTTTGAGTGAAATGTCATGACTGATAAAATTATATCTAAAAAAAACGCCCAAAAAATGAGAAAAGCTGCAACAGAGGAGGCCGAGTTCAGATACTACAGGCTTATGCTAGCATTTAGCTCAGTGAACATCTGAGCCTGATTACTGCTCAAGCTAACAAACGCCCGAAAAGCTCCAGCACACATGGGACAAACTTGATTCTGGTAACAACATGATCACCCTTGGGATTTCTTTTCAGCAGTTTCTAAAACAGGTTTCCACTCCGTCATGAATCCCAAACAGGGACCATTTGATCTTCTGCTCCCGTTGCACTTTTTGACCTTTTGACTCAGAGCGACCCATCACCCGGTCAGAGTTTAGGCTTCACAGTAATTCAACAGTGCTCCTTCCAAACTCAGACATCTTTTCCACCATCAGTTCATCCCTCCCTCTTCGTCTCTGGATGGGGGTTAAAGTCGCCAGGCGCTGGGGCACCAAGGAGTGTCTGGGTACAACAGACAATGGACAGACCTGAATCTGAGAAGGAGAGGGAAACAATGTCACAATGCCAGGAAGCTACCAACTAAAGGTTTCAAAATAAAGCCGTGAGTACAATTAGTTGTGCACACACACAATGAACAAAGACAGGAAACTTGTAGTAGTAGAACACGGACAATAAGAAGCGTTTACATAAAAACACAACTGCAGCACAAGTTGCAAAAACAAAATCTTTCCCTGTGACACAATTCCAAAGCTGTTGTAGGTCTGTACTGAATACATTTCAAGGTTTACTACTGTATGTTAATGACTTTTTTCCCCGCATCAACCAACAGCTATTAGGTTGCAGCACGCTTATCTCATTAGCCATCGGTGTGTGAGCTAACAAGGTGCAGAAAAAAAAGTTTCAAGACCCAACAAGAGTTGCTGATAAGAAGCAAGAAAGCAAAAGAGAAAATGAGGAAGACTTTAAATCAGTTTGAGTTTTCTTTAGCCTCTCGTTTTGTGTGCCTGTAATGTCATGTGATGTGTTATGGTCCATTTACAGTAAAGAATCTTGGAGAGCAACATTTAATGGAGTCTGATTGTCCATTAAAAGTACATATTTGACACTAGGTAATCATGAATAATTATTCGAGCTAAAGCAAACTACTTGATTAAACAATCCATCCCACTGCAAAAAAACAGCAGCAACAACAACAAAACTTTCAAAGTTTCACAGGTCTGAGGGATTAACACTTAGATTTTTTCAAATCATTTTATTTATTTACTGATTTTGCTGATCTATCTTGCATAAAAGATAATCCAAATAACTTTTAGGTCCTTTACTTTACCTGGTGGGATCTTCACTTATTGAAAATGGTCCTTTGACATTAACAGCGTTCCTGCTGTTGTCCACAGTGCCGTAGCTGAGAGTGATCTGATGGGAGGAGCAAATAAACACAAACATGACTTCGCTCGTGCGGATTTAACAATGAATAGTGGCTTAGATCCACGACAATGAGCACGACAATGTACCTGGTTGTTTATGTCTGACACCAGCTCCAAGTTCTCCAGGTGAGAGTGGAACAACGCAGAGCGGGTGAGGCTCACGCCAAGCAGCGCCTCCACTATGTAACCAACAGTGCAGTCATCGGGGAGGCGAATGTGCTCAGCTGTGGCCATGAAAGCCCCATCGCTGGGAAGGAAAAGACATGGAGCATGAGGAAGAGGAGTTCTTGTGGTCGTGAATGCTGCCAAAAGAAATCTGGGCCTACCTCGCCCATGGTTTCATCTTCAGAGCGAGACCGCGGCTCAGACAGAACCCTGCTCCTCCTGTGGCGAACCAGAAGCGCACCTGCTTCTGCACACAAGCAGCGTAAACTTAGGCATTAGCCCTGGGAAACAGACTGGATACTCTTGATCACTGTCAACCGGAGCCAGCATTTTTAATGAATGTGCTTAAAGAAGCTTGACACACCCTAGGACATCTGTCCAGATGAGTATAGTACATTTTCATTTAGAGTGAATGATGTGAACTGACAGAGCTACTTGACTACAACGTAAAGCATTTCAATTTCAAGGCAAAGTGCTTGTTGTCATTTCAAATCACCATTTGAGTGGTGCTGAGTGTCTCCGTGGCCTCTATTGGCCGCTCAAGGCTGGGTCGGCCGACGTAAATGTCCTTCGTGTGGCTGTACTGAGACAAGAGTTTCAGGAGGGCCCCGACATTCAGGTAGTTATCATCATCAACATGGCAGAACCACCTGCAGAACGTGTCGGTGACAGTTAGAAAGCTGCCTTCTCAGTACGTTTAACAGAATGTGCTACAGTGTGTTGCGCACGCTGACTCACTTCTTTCCAGAGTTTATGAAGGTGTCGTACTCCAGAGCCATTTTACACGAGAGGGCCTGACGACTGTGTGCAGCTGAGCAGTTGGTGTTGATCAGGTGAGCTCCTGATGATCAATAACAAGCAAAAGGCAATAAATAAGCTTATCAACAGCAGCAGGAGTCAAACAAAGTACAAAAATATGTTTATTCGAAGGGGGAATTTTGACTGAATTGTTCAATTTGAAGCAGGAAAGCTGATAAATGTCTGATTATATTAAAAATGCTTGAAAGGACTCTGTAAATAACCTAATCGCACAGTTTTACTCTGAATCCTACAATGTGTCTGATAAAAGAAGAATACTTCATTGAAAGTAGAACAATTCCATGAGTAAGAATAGGAAAGGCATGTTGATTAATCTGAAGTGACTTTGTGCACTTCAGGGAAACAGAGTTGCTCAGTCAGCAGCCTGGTTCCTGCTTTGCTGCCTCTCATGCGGCAGATAAAACTGCAGCGACTCAGCGAAACTCGTCTGCGTGTCTCAGGGTGAGCGTGTGCAGCTCACCCATCCTCTTCCTCAGCCTCTCATCCTCTCCGTCCGTGAACACGTACGTCTGTGGAAAAAGAAAAAAACACAAATGCAACACAGTTAAATATCAGGTGAGCAATCTTTCCGAGCCACGAGAAGAAAAACACCATCCATACAGCTGCCCTCACTGCTCCACCGCCATTGTTTGGGGATCACCGTTTGTGATTTCAGGTGAGACCCTCCCCCCTCTCGTTTCCACAAGCAATGCTGATACTGGACGGAGGCCAAGCCAAAGGTAAGCCTCCTGTCTATCAGCAGCAGAGCAGCTGGTCACAACTCCGCAGCTGAAAGGGTGACTGTGCATGTTTTTGTGATGAGCGATGGGGGTTGAAGGTCATCATGTATTCAGGAAGCTGTGTAGACCCCATTATTTTCCACGGGGAGTGATCTAATTCCCTGGGTGTTGTTAATAGTGTGTTGTTTTGGCTTTGTATTGCAGGATAATATATTTTAAATGAAACAATGCCCCTCAGGTTCACTTTGGGCTTGTTTAAAAACAGCAACAATTCTTCTGATATTTGCACACACAGAACTGTGCAAATAGTCTTGAATAGTTCTCATCCATTTATATTTTGCCTCCAAGCAGCCAGAATTTCTTGTGATATTTTAAAGTGGTCTTGAGAAATAATCTGTCAAAGTGGACATTGGATGCTCTTCTTTTTAACTAATTTTTAGTCCAGTTTTTGTACCTGAACATTTGTGGCAACAGATCTTATGGAGGAACGAATCCTCCCCAGAGCCTGGACCTCAACATCAATGAAACAGTGTGGGATCATCTTGGCAAAAAAACGGAACAAAAGGCAGCCAACATCCAAAGAAGAGCTTTGGCTGTCCTTCAAGAAGCCTGGAAAACTATTCCTGACAACGACTTAAAAGAAGAAGAATAAAGTTGGCCCAAGACGTTTCCATGGTACTTTAGTTTTCAAGATGGAGGGCAGGTGGTGCAGAATTTGGAAGGACTCTTCTGTGGATTTATACAGTCCCGATGTGTTCTGTCTCTTCTTACACCGCAATCCCCAACTGACCTTCATGACGTAGAGATTTCGGTGTGACTCTTATCCCAGAGGATAGTTGTTCACATTTCTCAATGTACATTTAAGCTAACTGCCCACAGTCAAAACTGTCATATAATAAAAAACACGCAACAACCTCATAAGTTTGTGTTAACATGTGTATTTGTTTTAATATCCCAAATGCAATGTGGAAGAGCCCTACATTAACCTTCCAAGCATTATTTGAATTAAAAACCTGCATAAAGCTCTAACATCACGCCCTGGAAAGTCAGGGGGATTCCACTTTACAACCCGCCTGCCTCACAGCTTGAATATAATAAATCTTGGGTGCAATTACTGTGTGATCACATCAGTGCTTGTGGTAAAGAGACTGGGGAGAAAAAAAAGAAAAAAAAGAGTCAGGCCAGCTGTGAGTTTTTATCAATCTTCTTTTTTCACTCTTAAGAGGAGTCAACTTCTGCATCTGTGCATGAGTGTGCGTGTTGGGGGGGGGGTGTTGTCAGGAGTGGAGCTTTACAACACAGGAAACAGTGGCAGCATTCACCACTAAGATAGGAGCAAGTGATAGGCGAGTGTGTGCGTGTTTATTCTTGTGATCAGACACGTTTTTAACTTCCCATGAGAAATCCAGAGTTCCCAGGGTGTGTTTATGAAGGCAACAGCGAGACTTTGTGTTTGTGTGTGTGTGTTGCTGTATTCCCTTTGCTCAGCAGTCTTACAGTGAAGGGGTGTGTCTGGGAAACAGGTAGAGTTACGCACACCTGACTGTGGGAGCAGATGCTGGAATGTGTCACATACACACCCTACACACACACCAGCTGATTCCCCCCCAACATAAACTGTATTTACATGTCAACAGCTTGGCGATTACTTGAGCGAGTTCCTCCTCAAACACCGAGGCTTTAATGGAAATCAGAACACTCACGGAGCAATCTGCAGTCACGTCTGCATTTGATTAGTAGCTTTGAAGCTGATGGGTACAGTTCACCGCTGCCCCATGTGTTTTATAGCAACAGATGCATCTATGACTCACTCATCCTTGTGGTTAAGACCAAAAAGCTGTCTGTCTATTGCTTTTGATCTAAAATATTTATCTGAGAGCCAATGAAACTCCTCCTGAACCAGATGAAACTTTTTTTTTCTTCCCTTTTTCTTTCTTTAAACAAACTAAGTTGGGAACTAATTTAATTTAAGTGTAAATGGGGGGAAGCTCCTCAAAAACAAGAAACATTTTGGGTGTTAAGTGGTTATTTGGTTAAACAAATTGTTTAAAGGAAAATCGCCTTGTAGCCTGAGAGCTTGTGGGAGTCATTTTCACATTTGTGATCAGTTAAAAAGGGAAAATGATTTGTAAACGAATAAAAATATAAAATCAAAATTGCAATCATTGTTAGTCACAGCCTGAGTCAGATAAACTTGAGTGAAGGTAGCCATAATAAAGGGAAAATGCTGATTTGAATTATGCATTCACTTGAAAGGCACATTGCTGGGTTTAATGGTACAGGGTATGCATTAAACTGGGCAGCCGGCATGTTGCATGAAAACTCTTGATCGGTCTGGCTATTAAATGTAGAGTGAAAACAAAGCAGGGAGACGGAAAAACTGAAAATGTTTGAGTGAAAGTTACTCAACAAATGTGCATCTCATGCAGCCTGCTTATCCATCCATCTATCTGAGCCTCTCAATGTCGTCTTTACGTAGTCTTTCCAGTTCATATCGCTGCTGTTGTGTCAACAAATGGGCAGCAGTGTGGAGTCTTTTGGCCCCCAAATCTCCACCTCAACGTTTTTGGCAAATTGATCAGATTAAAAAGCCAGGGAGCCCAGTCCAAATATAAAGGCTCTTTTGATAGCAACTGTTGCACATCTATTCATATCATATTACATTTATTCATGTCATTTTTGTGATTTCTGATCCTGAATCATGAGCACCTAACATGAGACTTTCCCTTACTAATTCGTTAATTCGTTTTCAGTGCAGCGCTTCAGCAGTCTCCAGCTGCACAGCTTGACTCACCTGCGGTGTGTTTCTGGAGAGCCAGGTGTCCAGCAGCAGCTCCAGTCTCTGCCGGTGATACCTCCCGGTGGTTTTCACTGCCACGAACAGGTCAGCCTGTGTGAGCTGCTCCACCGGCCGAGGGGGAGCGCTTCTCCGCGCTGGGCCGGCCACCGCTCTCCTCTCCCGGGCCAGCCGCCTGAAATAAGTTGAGAAAACATCCGCGCCCCCCGCAGCCGGCAGCTCCTTCGGGTGTCCGCCAGTGACCACGAGCATCCCGGTCACCAGCAGACAGGTGACCGCGGCGACAGCAGCGCGAGGTCCCACTGGGCTGAAGGCGAGCCTCGGTCCCCCGGCAGGCTTCCACATTTTGACTGCGTGGATGAGTGCACCACAAAAATATTTTTTATCCAGTTCACAACATCATGCTGTTATTAACTACAGTAAGCTCACGTGTTGTATGTCAGTTCCCTCTGAGGGATCCTGAAGTTGTGTTTCGCAGTGACATTAATAGCATAAGCTCCGCCAGTGGGCGGGCCGCGGGGCAGCCTGGGTCCAGTGACCGACTTGAGCGCTCAGTCTGGGCGGAGTTATCGAGCAAAACATAGGGAAAACTGCGGATGGACGTCCACTTTGCAGCAAAAAAACAAACCCCCACCCTCTGTTTTTTTTTCACAATACCTCCGAAAAGCTTTTTCTGTGAAGGTGTTTTTGAAATACTAAACATTTTGTGGATTGATCTTAAAACTTCTGGATCCAATCAGCTTTTTCTTCATATGAACAAGTCTCAGTCTAAGCACTGCATATCAAATTTACTGTCCACGTGGAGGTTGATATGAAGACATTATGTATAGTAGCTTCTATGATTCCACACATTTAATTCAAGAACAACAGCAATAAAAAATAAATAAATCTCAGCCATTTTTTCCATTAAGAATAAACACAACAATAAAGAAAAAACTGCTACATCTTATGCTGTTCTCGTTTTTTAAAACATATTTTGTTTTCTGAATTCTTGGTGTGTCTTTGGTTTTGCAGTTTGTATTTTATCCACTGCTGACACTGCCAACTTGGCACCAATTTAAGCTACAACTGCAGATTTGTTGCCAGAAATCACGAACAGACCTCTTTCCTCTCAGGATTTCAGTCAATCTGAGTGTATGCGCATTTGGTCTTGTTTGGTGTTTTAATGGTGGCGATGCTATCGAACATTTATCATTTATCATTCTTTTACTTTAATTTCTGCTCTGCACCTCAGAAAAACTCGGTCTCTGTAATATTACCCGACCTCTAATAACTCACAGCCTTTCCAATGACGATAAAGAGGAAAATATGTCTTGCTTTTCATGTGCAAAGGAATGCACACAAATAATCAACACTTAACAAGTGCTTTCATATCCCAGGCTTGAAAGTAAATGTTTTCCTCATTGAAGAACAATGTGCCTTCAACTCCCGTGTATGCAGGCCTGGTGGGTCATTCTCCAAGTGGACAGATGTTGAAAAAGACCGTGACATTGGATTGTGTGTAGTGCTGCCAGCCCCACAGACACAGGAGACAGACGTGCCAAGCCACCAGGTTTCCAGATCCACCAACAATCTGAGGAATGTTTCCTCTCGAATAATGTGCAGTTTGTCTACACTGCATATCTTTGCTGAATCCCTCTGGCACAGTCAGTGTAGTGTTGCATTTCAAATAGATCCCAAAACTTTGAGTCTCTCTCAAAGAACTGAAAAATGACAGTGGCATGATGTTGTGTGATAAGGATACTAAAGCCTCGTCATAAAACAGCCCAGCACACAGTCCCCACACACTGAAGAATAATCTTCTGAGTGTATCACACATTTTTTCATGAGTGAACGGAATTTGTTCAGTTATCATGAGGAAGCTAGAAAAAAAAAAAGCCAACGCAGGAATTTAACTTTAATTTCAGGGTTTAAAACTAAGCTGCCATGAGCTGCTTTAAATTGAATTCATCAACATTTTTCAAAAATCAATTGCTCAGATAACTAGTGTAAAAAAAAATCTCATATTTTAGTTCCGTCACATGATTCTCAACATTTCCAGATACAGATGACTGTTTTCGATGGAATATACTTGAGCTGCACTGTTTCATATGCCCTGAAGAAGACAAACTTTGTGACTAGCAGGAAACATGTGGAATTTTGAACAGCTGTAGAATCAGATATTTCCCCCAGGAGTTGGTGGAGACCAGAAACAAAAGCCCTTTTCACGCAAGACATACATAACATTAATAGCTTCATCTGTCTGTAAGCCCCAGCATACAGTCATTCACACACTGGTCACTTTGTCAGTGTTCCTCACCCTTCATTTAAACATACCTGTGAAAAAGAGTGCATGGAGTGTGGTATGACAGTCCAACATGTCGTGCAACCATAAGAATTAATATCAGCGCGCAAAGCTCACAGTGGTTGTGTGAAAATATCACTTTTCTTCATGCTGAATGTGTTTAAACACTGTGATTCTGCGAGGGTCTAATTGCACTCCATTAGCAGCATAATTACGATCATCTCCAGAAAAACATGCTCTTTTAACTCACACGAGGACACCTCCTCCACTCCATCAGTGTTGTTTGTTAGGAGAGAAGAGTTTCCATGAAAAAACTCTGCAAGTCCATTGAGATTTACAGTTTTTGTTTTGCCACACGAATTCACCAAGAAAAATGACAAAGACAGAGCATTGTGTTGAACACAACTGTGGGGGGGGGGAGGAGGGGTTGAATTACTGGTCAGACAGGAAACAAAGGCTTTAGCCACAGTTACATTCTGTTAATCTGACCACGACAGACTTTTGTCTTGTTGAAAGTGATTTATGCATGTTACCGGGGCTGGAGTAGTCAGATTGTCGTTTCAAAACAAAACCGAGCAGCACCAGAGTGATAAATCACGCACGATGCAGACTTGCTCTACTGCCACAAGATTAACTGAAAGCAGGGAATGTGTGAAAGAACCTTAAGTGTGCTTTTAACATTCCAGTGTTTAACACTGATCTTTTGGCAGAAGGGCAATCTTATTTTTTCATCAGTAAATAGTGACTAGTTTGTATCCAGAGATGCGGTTTGACCTTCTCCCCCCACTACCGTACCCCATGAGGGGCATTCACAAAGTGATCCATCCCAGATGCCTCTGAGCCCAAAGATGTCGACCCTGCCGCCGGACAAGATTAACAAAAAGTTTCTTTATTACACAGTCGACCTTCCTGTTGCAGGCTCTTGTTACTTTCCAGTGGAAATTATTTTCCGCACTGTGTGTTTCTTCATACAGCGTCTGAGTGACTACTGCATTTGTTTTTGTGGCAATATGCAGTCTCACAAATTTTGGAGATCTGCAGATCCGTCCGAGTAGGAGGGAGCCAGAGTACCTGGAAAAAGCCTACATGGACAACATGCAAATTACCCACAGAAAGGCACCAGCTGAGATCTGAATCAGGAAACTCCTTGCTGCGAGGTAATAGTGATAACCATCAAACAGTTGGGCCTCCCTTTTATTTTGTCATGAATATACATGTCAGCCAATATTAAGATCACAACTCTAAATTTAAGTAGGTCCTTCTCAAGTTGCCAAAGAGATCTGACCTGACCTGTGGATTGAGCTTGCTTTCCAAAGATGCCAGCAGAGTTTCAATCAGTTTTAAGGCCATGTGAATATCTCAGACTCCTTGGTGTGTTCTTTGACTGCATGGGTGAGTGGTCTGCAAAAGGGTTTAGGTGGGGACAAATGTTCAAATGTTCAAATGGAGAAGAGCACAACCAGACTGCTCGTTATCCTCCGTCTCTTTGTCCTCTTTTGGCTGTTTGTCATGAATCCTTATTTGTTCCTTCCTGTCAAAGATAAGTGCGGCTCACTGGCTTCACTTTCATCCTCCTGAGGATCAATCATAGCACGACAGCTGAAACGCACGCTCTTCCTGATGGCTCTAATTTCCTCTCAAGCCATATCAGTGCAGCCAAAGTGTGAGCTGAAGCTTCGTCTGCGTGCTTGACTGTGCATCAAGAGTACTGTGTGCTGTGGTTTGTTGAATAAATGTGAATTCAAACATGTATATGTATAGTATAATATATATATATATATATATATATGTGTATGTGTGCTGCTGTTTTCACCTTTTATTGGTGTTTTCAGAGAAAATTAATGATCCTCACAAGAACTGTGTGTGCTTAATTTGAGCAGCAGTAACATAAGGGGGCAGTGAGGCATCACACTGCTCCTCCATCTCCTTCTCTTTCATCAGTTGGAATCCTACTGTTTCCACCTGGCTTGATCTCACACTCTTTGATTTCTGCTTTTCAAATCTTTTGTCTTTTCTCTCTCTTCTCTTTCTGTTTTCTCAATCTTCTTCCTTTTCTCAATATGTTACAGAATTCAGAGTGCAAGGTCACAGTTTTCCAAGCCTCAAGTTGGGACTTTTCCCCCAGTTTCCTCTCATTCTGGTAACTCAAGGCACATAAACAGAAAAAAAAAACCCGAACTAAAAAAAACCCCTCACATTCTTGTGCTTTCAAAGTCTGTTCCATCGCCACGTTTGAACCAAATCCGATAAATGTGGTTACTTTTGAGAGAGACAAAACTTGTGAATGCCATTGGGACAGAGAATTCTAAAGAAAAAGAAGGATGTTTTCTTCCTTTTCTCTTGCCAGAGCAAGATTTTGCTTTTAGACCACATCTAATGGAGAGGATGGTGACGAGAGGGTTAGCGAGGACGAGAGCCAGTGATGGGGTACAGGAGGAGAGGAAGGGGTGAGTTAGATGTGTCCCAGGTCTCAGTCTGGGACAAAGCTTTGTGGCTTTTGTGGCGTCAGTCACGGTTCTCTCTGATTCTGATTCATAATGACATGGTGATTAAAGCTTTTCTCTCCTCAGAGGGGAAAAATCCCCACAAGGATAAGAAAACGATTCATCTGCTTGTGTAGTTGTGTGTCCGTAGAAACCTTTTAAATGCTTCAGCAGGGTAATCTTCTCCTCTTGATGTTGGCTCAAAAGATGGTACAGTGTACAGGGTTGAGGGGAAATTCTAGTGTAGCAGCAAAGAGTGAAAAGAAGTGGAGGTAAAGAGAAGTGAGAATAATAAAAAGAATAGGATGGAAATTGATTAAACCAAATAAGAGCAATGAAATGACTATATGAAATACTTTCTGTGACTCAAAATGACTCTCTCAATTAAAGTGAAATATTTTGTAAGAGCAGGATCAGTGTGAACTGCCGTCCAATGCTTGAGCTTGAAGATGCGCAAACTCACATCAACTTCTTGGAAGCTGTTGACAGAGCGATTAGACTCATTATGTTATCTTTGTGTATACTTTACATATCTGCCTTCTTGTGTACTGGTGAGTGATTTGTTGTGATACAGTACTGACATTATTATATATATTTGATCATCTTATGTTAGTGAGATAAATTATGTTGTTCTCTTTTGAATAAAGAGTTATTTTTGGTTACATTTGGTTTTTGGTTCATCTTGAGTTTTTCCACTTGTACTTTACTAAAAATAACTGTGAGCTATGTCCTTTTACAGCATATGCTTCTATATGGAGTGATGACCTCATGTATGCATCTAATGTTTATCCAGCAGGCTACAGAGAGTGGACCTTTGATGGTGGGAACTGTTCAATACCAGATGCGAGTAAAAATGTTAAGAAACGCAGCTAAAGGGACAATTAAGCAAGATTTAGAAAAAAAACTAAATCTAAAAATAATAAAAAAAAGGATTTCATGTGGTAAAACTCTTAAATTTGGTAACAGAACCTTTAGAAACAATGACAGCCTCTGTTCTTCCCATTAAAATCACTTGCTTGTGTTTTCTAGTAGTTTCCACCACTCTTTCATTTCTGTTCATTCAGGCTCTTCAAATTTGCTAACATGACTGTCTTGCAGCCTTTGGACTTTTGGACATTTACTGATGTACTCTGACAGCTCTCTGGTTTTCACCACTGTATAAAAAAAAGGAAACTGGATGCAGTCAACCTTTTTTTGCAGTAAAATCATTATTTAGTGGCCACTTCAGCTCATATGAACGCTGACGCTTTCTTAAATTTTGGTGGATCATTTTGTGGATCATTTTGTCTGGGGTACAGTTTATGCTTGTGCTGAATATGAAAGTCTTTATTGGTTGTTGTTCAACTCACTGAGTTGGTTTATTTGCATTCATTTCCAAAGATATACAAAGGAACTTCAGTAGTGCCAGTAATACCATGATGATAATTCTGTACCTCTGAATGATTAACAAGGCATGATTGAAACCTCGGATGTCTAAAACTACCATTTTCTAAAACCCAAGCAATTAAATCACTGAAATCAGTTCAACAATATTTTCATGCCAGCTGTTTGTTTAAGGGCTCATCTATACATGGTTGTGGACTCAAACAACTGGGGCAACACTTTTGTTCTCTTTTATAAAGCCCATTTGTAGGACTAGGTTCCATACATCCTCAGTAGATCGGACTTATTTCACAACTCCAATCCTCAGATAAGTGTGTGTAATCACATCAGACTGGATGATGCACAGTTATGAGAACAGAACCCAACACGCCACTCTGATGACAACATTCAGGTCAAATGTTTCCCTAGAGACTATGGTGTATCATACTCATACACCATTTAAAACTCCCTTTTAAGGTGATGACTAATTAAAGAGACAGTATGTAGGTTTTGGTGACACATAGTATTTTGGAGAGTCCTTGCTTCATTCTCAAGCTCAATTTTACATGAAAAACTGGATGTGTCACAAAAAAAAAACAGAAATTGTCAGATGGTGACAGTTTCTCACAACTAATGCCAACACGTAACCATCTTTTTCTTCAATACTATTGCCTAACTATGTTCTCCATAAGCCTTGTATTTCTCAACATCTAACCCTAAGCATTTATTTCTTACGCTTTACCCTGACCAGCTATGGCTGACAGTGAAGTACAGTAGAAAAATTAAAAAGTTCCAGACAATATTGAGAATGTCATTTTTGAGGATGCATGACAAACACACGCAAAACACAGGCATATTATGATTTTGGAGCCTCGAAAATTTAGTGTCTTTCACAGTTTTTGAGCCTTCGTAGTGAGACTTCTGTGTTTGGAGCACATTCTGATGTGAGACTGCGTTGTCATGTTCTAAGGGTGTAGGAGAAATTACGGTTGCCACAAAAACACACACAAAGAAATGGGAAAGGCCTTCTCTGGAACCAGTGTAACATGGTAATGTCTTTGGAAGAGGACCCACTCTATGTGTGGAAGGATAGGGTTAGAAAAAAAGAAGAAAAATACACATTTATTTTTATTTTCAGGTATTCAAACACTTATGGAAACCTAATGATGGCTTTCATTTCTGCCAGTACAACATCTTCAGTACTACACACTAAAACTTCAACTGTAAAGCTTTACCTTTAAATTCTAACTCCTATAAATGACTCATAACAGTGGGGTGAGGTTACAAAGATGAGGCCAGACATCCATACTCAACAAACACAGTCCAGGTTACACACACAGTGCCTAAATCTGTGCCCTTTTCATTGTGAACCCTGAGCAGTGCAGGGATACAGACGACTGTGTGCTCATGGCAGAAGCCCCTCGTTTCCTGCTTGTGTTTCACATCATCTGCTTGTTTTCATAGTGTAATGAAATTAAAACCACATTAACTGTGAAATATGTGAGCGTTTATATTCTGAGACCTTCTCTTTCTTTTCCTGCAAAAATAAACCCACAGACAAGAGACATTATCTTTCACTTTTCAAGCTGCTTGACAATTTCCAGAAATGTGTGTGAGGGTGTCTCTGCATGCTGTGTGCGTGTGCAGCTAAAAACAAGGGTTCTTGTCATCTTAACAAGGATTGTACAGTCATGTGCTTCTCGTTAAAATACTTCCCTCAGTTTCGAATGAGAGGACTGATGCTTTGCAGACAATATGTTAATGAAAACTAGTACTGTACGTATCGTTCATGTGGTGGTAAAGTAATTTACTTCCAGTCCAATTTTGGGAGTTTTGGGAGTTCTCATGTCAAAGATAAGGAATTTGATTTGATCTAAGGTGACATTATGATAAGGTGAGGAGTCCTTATGGCTAGAGGATTTACTTTAAGTCTTCAGGACATCAAGAACACAAGTGTGTGCGGTATACTGGTACTCTTATACAGTCCTAATTAAGAGTCTAACAAGTGGTGTTAGGGATGAACTGTATTATTTATACTCATGTCTTACGTGGTAATATCTGGCATATAAAAGTGTAGTTAGACCATTGCTGCAGCTAACAAAAAAGCCCAGAGCCACATATGCGCATTTAGACTAAAAGACAAAAAAAAAAGAAAGAAAAAAACGAGTGATGATGATCATATGATTAATCGAAAACAGGAACAAATCTTCATGGATGACCTGGCAGCTACTTATGAAAAGCTGATTAACTTGGACCATGTGAGCCCATCAAATGATATTGCAAGTGCACATACCACCCAGCACGTGTGTGTATTCCTGCGTGCCACTGGATCTGTGTGTGTGTGGGTCAAAGGCGCCTCCTCTTAGCAGTTGGAGGCGGTCTATGATCTGCAGGGATTTGAAGCCTGATCACAAGATTTCACAGCAGTTCTCTTAATGACTCTGCTGTGTGCACTCTGTGTGTGTGTGTGTGTGTGTGTGTGTGTGTACTATAACGTGATTTACATTGTATGCGTGTGTCTGTAACACAAACCTGCAGGCAAGCAAACGTGTGAGACTGACGGACTTGACAAGCATGCAGATAATTAAAGACAACTGTTGAGCTTTTTTACAGATTGACAGATTTGAGAAAAATGCTCATCTTGTGAGTTTCGCTGCTCGGAAATATATTTTTGTTTCGCTCTTTTGACTGTTTGCTTCTCTTCTTTACAATAATACTGCTTTTTTACTGACTGGATGCTGTTGTGCATCATGTTGGGCTTTTGAGGTAACTGGAGAAAGTTAATCTGTTTTTTTGTTAGTATTCTAAAAGAAGTAGTGTTAAAGCAACGAGTTTGAGTTTAAAGACAAAATATCTTTCGGAGAGGGAGTGGCTGGAAAAGCAAGATATATTTCCACAACAAATGTTTGCAGTTATATGCACACTAGCATCTTTTATATTCATAGAATTATGACATGGTATGTCTGGGACTCATTTTTCAGATGCCAGAATGAATTTTCCTACCTCAGATTTAGCTCCAGCAGGCAAGGCAACATTAGCTTTCATTTTGAGCCGTGTCTCTGGACACCTGATGGATGTAACATTTCACTCTGTTTTTGCCTCCAGACTCTTCTGGAGGGAATACATGCTTCACTTCATCAGCCAGCGACCTACCACATCTCCCCACTGCACAGTGCTGGCTGGGTGCATAGTGAAGTTTTAACAGAACCTGTGAACAGTTGATGGAACATAAAAAAGCTATTAGTCGCAACTGCGAACATTCAGTTTCAGTTTGAATCTGGATTCTCTAATAGCATTACCCACTGAGGAACAGTTAAAAGTGTAAGGTTCCTTGGTTAATATTTGGCCTCTCACAGTTATTCATACATTATGTATGAAGGAGTGTGAGCTTTTCAATATGTGCATGGGAGTTTTAAGAGAACTGTGAATGTGTGACTGAAACTAAAACAGCATGTGTGAGAGACTGGGGATTTATGAAAATGGAGCTGCTAAGTGAGAAATACTATAGATTAGTTGTAAAGGGTAATATGGGTGTTATGCAGACACATTTGATTCATCCAGTTGTGTAGTTATGGTGAGTGAGACGGTTGACCTTGTCAAAACATGACACCAGAGAGAGTCATCACCTCTCCCACGTCTGCTTCACAGGGCTTCACAGGGCTCCCATCATAAACTTCTACATTATCTCTCACATCAAAGGCAACAGCAGGATAATAAAGGCCACTTTGTGTGTGTGAGAGTGTGTGTATGTCCCACACTGAGGGTGAGAGACACAGTTAGTGTTCAAAATAGACAAATGTGCAGAGGAAGGGGGAAATTAAGGGATGTTTAATTTGGTTCCGAGCCAAAAGGCGAATAATCAGTCTGGATTAATATTGACACACATGTATGCACATACAAAAAGGGTAAAGAGAAAATAAATGAATGAAAGGAAAACAAGAACATGAAAGCCAGAAAGAGAGAAGATTCTGGGTACAAACAGATTTCTCAGGACTCTCCAAGAGCAAAGCAAAAGAAGATGTTAAAGGAACAGTTCAACATTTTGGGAATTCTCTAATCAAGAGTGAGATGAAAAGTAACAGTTAAATACATGTGTCTGTTAAATATGAAGCTGACAGACTCAAACAGAGGAAAACATCTTCTGAAAGTTAATACTCAGCAATGTTGTATGTAATTATGTTTAATGAATTTAAGAATGTGTAATCAAGTTACCATCATTAATGAAACATTTTGGTGATTATAAAGGAGCTCAATCCAAACAATGTCTTTTCAGTAATGAATCAGCAATGATAACTTATTTTCAATAATGTTCACAGTGACAGATTAGAAATGTTTCCTGTTTTGTGGAACAAATGGAAACCAGAAGTTTCTAAGTCAAAGGGATGGTAAATGACCAACTATCATATTTCTGGAATGTGAAAACTGACAGAATCGGACAGAACCAGACCGCTGACACAACTGGAAGTGGGAGGAAGATAACTCATCATGAATTTGAACCTCTTTCACCCAGCAGTTATGGTTTTGTCTTTATCTCATTTCAGAAAAAAATTGACGGAAAGTTTCCAAAGATAAACTTCCACTGAAGCCTAAAAAATGTCCGGCACTCGCTTGCAGTGGAAGACGTGGTGCACATTAGGGGGAATGGAAACAAATTTGCGAATCACAGCTGACTTGGGAAACCTACCAGCTGTTTCTGGTTTGATCTTGAAAACAAACTTAGATACTAATGGATATTGCCAGAGATTTTAGTATTTCCTGAAAAACTCTCTCAGATTGCCTCTCGTGGATGTCCACCGCTGTATGCTTTTATTTTTTACACATTTTTCAATTCAAATTTTTATCCAAATTTTTATTTTATTTTTCACCTGAAAGTGTGTTTCCTGTTACAACTTCCTGTTGCTTCCTTGTCTGACAAAACAGTGCAGAACGATGTGATTTTTTCAAACTATAAAGCAACAGAAATAGGAACTCTGTTGTAAATTAATCTCAATTCCTCACCCTGGTGGATGAAGGAATAATGCAACATTTTAGAAAATATACTTCTTTTTGCAGACAGAAATTTAAAGGAATGTTTTGTGGGGATTAAAAATGTTTTGCTGTCTAAGTGCTCCAGCTGGTCACTAGGGTTGAAGAGGTTAATTATTTTTTTTGGTTCCCCTCAACTAAAAATCTCCACCCTGCAGCCTTTACCTTAGGCAGCCGCTGTCCTCTGTGTTTCCCCTCTGACCTCTGAAATCTAACACCTAATTATGTTCACTGTCCCCTGCTGATTCAGATTCAGCCCCTGCCTTCCTGCTCTCTGAAATAAATACCGTCTGCCCTGACCTCCTTTAACACACACACCGACCTTCACACACTCTCAACAAACTTAACCCCAATTTTGGGCGCTGTGAAAAGAGCTCTAAGCCATGACAAATGCAGGAGAGCCACCAGTCTGTGTGTCACGCTGCCAACACAATCATCTGAAACTACAAGGTGAATCTGTTAAAGTGATATGGACTTGAAATAAATGATAAAAGGCCCTTTCAGAGAAAATTTCTATGATGTGCTTTTCTGCACAGGTGCTAACAGCTTATTTTAAGTTAATGTCTTGACTGCTGCAGTGGGAACATGCATCTGATGAGGATTACACACATTTCTTTCATACATGTTCTCATGTTCATAATTTTAGATGGGAAAATGTTTTAATTGTTACACAGAACTGAGCTGAGCAGGATGATGGTGGAAGGAAAGAAGAAGATGCAGCAGCAGATCAGGTCTGCTTTGTCTCACAATGATAACTGTACAGCTGTTACTCATTCTGAAACGTATGCACCTGGTTAAATTGTCTGCTGGAGTGTGTGACAACTGAGTTTTACTTGTTAAAGTAAAATAAACTCTCAATTTTACACACAACACATGTGGCAACTGTTGACCTCCCTGTGTGTGTAAATGTGACTGCATGGGAACTTGGATTCAAATACATCTGAATTATGTCATGCCATAAAAATGTGATCCGATAAAACCTCCCATTAGAAATAACACAAGTGAGTATGTAACAACATAGACATCACATAAAATAAAACTGTCTGTAAACGAATTGTAATTCAAGCTTGCAGCAGCTGGAGTGTCGAGTCTGAGCTCCCTGGCATCTGTGTTCTGAAGAAAACCCCCAAAATACTTCAATCACTTCATTACGATTGGCGTTTTCATTACTCAGATCTGTCTATTGCATTGTCAGACAATCACCTCATTCTATCTTAACAAAGCTTGCATCCAGAGAAAACAGCAGTATCTCTACAGAGGCCGAGTTTGAACTTGTATTTGTGGATGCAAAAATGAGCTGTGTTCACTAACAAAAGTTTCAAACAGTGTTTTGGCACTATGTAATTAAGACTTAATCAAACTGAATTGGATTGAAATAAAAAAAAAAAACCCTCAAACCTCAAAAATTTAACAACATTTCCATCAGGGAGTTGTTTGTTTCCGAACTGTAGAGCTTCTGTTACGTTAGATGGCTGCCCACCTGACATACAATATGGCTGATGCGGGCCTTCAGGGTGTGTGTCAGACTTGTTTGATGTTGCAAGTGGTTTCTAGTTTAGCTCCCCCATTAGGATTCCCTTCTCATTCTACAGAGAACACACTAGTTGGGTTTCCATTGTTCTTTTTGATTTGCATCTGGAAGATGAGAACAAGAAAAGTTAAACTGAAACAATATAATGGAAAAACGTCCCCTAATGCACACACACAAAAAAGGTATGACTGAATGAGGTAAGGATACAGTTTTTTTTTTTTGTCAGTTTGAGAGCAGACTTTATGCAGAATGGGGGAATGGAAGCAACTTTATAAATTGTGTTTGACCTGGCAAAGATAAAAAAAAAAAAACATTCACTAGCTGTTTCTGGTCTGAGCGAGCAAACAACAAACTCAAGTGATTGACGGGTGTTTTCCCATTCATTATATTATATTCCAGATATTCCCAAAGATTAAAGTAATTCCTCAAGAGGTGCTCTCTACATCTTTCTTTTGTGTAGGTCCACTCAGTATTCATTGTTGTTGTTTTTCTCAGTTTCCCATTACTACAACTACTTCTTCTATTGAGTTTCAAATATGAGCAACGTCACTATTTTGCCACCCTGTGGTGTCACTGTGTAGTTTAGTTTATTCCCACCAGTCTGTGGAAAGATGTTAGGCTTTTCTAGAGATTGCTTCTGATTTGTTTCACTAGTGAGTGTAAACCTGGCTTCTGACAAATGTCTGCTGCAGTTAATACACTGACTTCTTATAAGCATTTCATACAGCCTTACTTAGACAAAAAAGCGCCTCCCTTTAATATGGAACAAATATGAACTGATTAGGAAAATACAGCTTTGTGACAATAAATACTGAAAGAGATACTACAGTCACACTACAGCATTTCCACTCAAGTGAGAAAGAAGCCCATTAGAGAAGTTGGGGTAAAACCCACATATAGACAAAAATTAATGTTATATTCCTGTAAGAATATCAAAATAAGAATGTACTTGTGCCTGGTGTGTGTGAGGTGTCAGATTGATAATGATGCTTTAAATATGGCAAGGCATTAATCTGCCAGGATGAAAGGAGCTGCCACCTCTCAGTTAGTGTGAATGTGATAGTGACAGTCTTATCTTATCAGTGTGGTACATGCAGGCCTGTAGCTTAGGTGTGTCACATCAGTCTGACACCCTCAAATCTCCCCTCAGACACTGCCAATTACACCCTCATTATGGACAGATCCATCACATGCACAGACATGCATTAGACGTACATACACATATTCAAAAGTCTACTTGGTCTTCACTTTTTCGAGTTCTCTATTCATCATTATGCAGCTGTTTATAACAGCAAAAATAGGTAAACTACTAATTTCCTTTATCCTTAAGGTCAGACTACATGCAATACCTTCTGAGCACAAAGTGTAGCATTATAGAAAAATGTTTGGAGATAAAAGCTCTCAAAACCTTATTCTATGTAGGTTTTTTTGCGCGTTGCCACAAAAAGTAAAGGGAAGGCGCTCTCTTATTCTCTTTGGAGAATCAGAAGCTTTCCTGATGCTCATGCTAAAGCTACAGTATTTGGAACATGTCACCAGAAAAGTAAAAATTACACAATCTAAATCAACATAAACCTAAAAAATGTAATTGCAGTTTGAGCGATGGTTATAAAGTAGAAATTTACCCTTCTATACTGTATTTTTACGTTTCTGTATCAGATAGTTATGTACATCAGGTGCCTCTGTGTAACACAGTCCAAACTGTCACAAAGTGTTGCAACCTGGACTGTTTTAAAAGAACCACAGACAGTTTATGCTACGTGGACTTCTGCACTGGAGGAAGTGTAAACAGCTGCTTGATGCAGTGAAATATCTGCAAAATTTGAACCACAATGTATTTTTTTTTTAAGTTTGTGTTGTCTTAGATGTAAAAGAGTTGTTTGACTGGTGGCCCTGTTCTGTGCAGCGATTAACTTCGGCTCAGCTTCTTTCTCCATTTTCAAATTTCTCTTGTAGAAGCCATGAAAATGTGGTAATTTGGAAAAAAAAGCGAATGTTTGGACAGCGTGTGTGATATATAACTGCTGATTTATTTGCCACGACGGTCTGACACCTGTGGAATTCACTTAAGCCTTTGTGTTTCACTAGAGATCAAATGGCTTTTTAAGGCGACCTTTAAAACTAAATGTGAGTGATTGTTGATGTTGTAGACTTAACGGGAGTAGCAGTCGGTTGAGGAATTGGAAGCTTACTTGATTTATTTTATATGTGTTGCATTCAGAGCTGAAAAAAAGAAGCACACTTTTGACTGATTTGTGATTCCATAAATTCCTATTTACCTGTGACGGAACTGTCTCCCTCATACTGCAACATGTCTTTGTCTCAGAGTGAAAGATGCAGCCAGGCTGAAATGTTGAGTGAAGCATTTTGGTGTCCCCTAATTCAAGAGGGTGTGAATGTGAAAGTGTGATGCCTGTGTGTGTGTGTATAATCTCCTAGAGAGACTAAATCAAGGATAACTGATAGCAAATTAAATGTGAGGAGTGTCTGTTGTCAGCACTGAGTCATCATAGCGTGAGAAGAATTGCTTTCTCACACACAATTGGAGACTCACACATAAGATCAGCTGCCCTTACAGTGCAACACTTTCCACAGACACTGATAAGCAAACCGCCTGAGGGACGCACAGAAGTAGTCCTGCTTTAGCATTCACTACATGCGTGTTTGACTAGCTGTAGTTTTGAACACATCACACAGTGTACACATATAAGTGCACATATAAATCATTAAAGGTGTTTCTTGCAAGACGTGCATTTGATATAAGTTTCTGAGATGTATCCATATATGGATTTAATCTGACTGACTTGAGCCAGTCAAAGATAACTGAGCATTAGATCCACAGACAAATTCTGCTCAGATGAACTGGCCCTTTAACCGAATACGGAGTTAGTTTCAGACGTGTAAAGACTGCTTCATTCCTCTGAAACTGTGTGCATATTTTATATGCAATGGGGGGTGTTGCTGGACCATCCTTGAAGAAATGAAATGATCGTTTATGTTCCACAATGCTTCTCCAACTTTCAGTGTTAGTATTTTCATATGGTTGTGCTAACTGTGATTTATATAAACTGTCATGTGATGTGTCATGTGATAAATGGGATAAATGTGAGGACAGCCAGCTGGGTGTGAGCAGCATGTGATATCTTTCACATTTGTGATTTTTTGAATAAGAAATGATAAAGCACATGTGAAAGAACACGATAAGAATACACTGAATAAAGTTCCAAATGCACTCTTTTGGAGGGCTGCACAGTGGTGTGGTGATTAGCACTGTCACCTCACAGCAAGAGGGTTCCTCTGTGTGACTTCTTTTTCATCTCTAATATCATCATCACTTACGCCCAATTTGACAAATCCCACCCTGCGTGACAGCAGGTTTTACCCTGGCTTTGGCTGTGCCCGTTCGGAACAGATAGGAATTGGATGACATGTCGTATATTAGCTGAATTATATTGACTTCTTGTAACTGAGTACATCATGTCTCATGCCTCTGTGAGAGTGTTAGACTCAGCAGCCAGCCAACAGAAAAATGTTCTCTTGTATCATTGTCCACAGTGACTTAAATCATTATTTAAGCAAATATAGTTTGTACTTGTTCTGCCAAACTAGAGTCTAATCTAAGTAGAGATGAGTAACCTGCAGTTTCCTAAAGGCTGTTCCAGCTTGTTTATTAATATATGTACAATGGGGCTGTATGTAGATCAGGTTTAAACGTGACTGAGCTTTTCCCACCACCAGATGACGCTATAACCTCTTTCTCTGGATCAAAGTCACAAAGGTAAATCCTCAAAGAATATGTTTAGCTTTAGTAACCATGAGCTCCAGACACACACATAAACACACACACACTCTTGTTTCTTTGTTTTCGCTGGTTCTCTCCACTGAAATAATGGATTCTGTGACCTTGACCATCACATTTACGGAGTCTGGATTGAACTTATTTCAGTCCTAACGCTACAGCAAGGTTAAAACCTTGAAACTAATTTCATCCAGTGTCATTCTCTCTTACATACACATTCCCAGACACAAGCTAAAACATTCTTTTTTGGATCTATTTTTATAACTGTGAAAATCCAAAGACATGCATAAATGCATCTCCTCAGGCTCCTGCCATCCTCTGCCCTGAGCTCAGTCTTTAACATGGAGGGTGGGATGGATGGTTTAAACAGGCGGGGAGAGAGATGATGTGATCTACTCACCATGCAGCTCATACATCTTAACCATGGCAAGGACGAAGATTTTCGGATGTGTCAGTGTACCAGAAAACATCAACTTGAACGAAAAAAAAATCTTTTGGTGCCATAGGGGATTACACTGACACAGTTTGTCTGCTCACCCCCCACCTCCTCATCCGTGGTCATGCATACACATCCATATTCTCTCCCTGCTCTTTCAATTCTTCTTCCACCATTTCGCTTATAACTATGCCCCCTGGCTGTTTGTGTCAATGCTCCTCCAGGAACTGCCTGGCGAAATGAGGGTGGAAAAAAAAAAAAAGTATTGCCTGTAACCAGAAGATAAAAAAAGGGTCAGTTCTTGTGCGCTGATATTATTGGTTGCTCATTTTATGTACAGCAGGACATGATGTTGTTTAGATTGAAAGGATAAAAGAGTGGAGAGTTATACACACAGTTTTGCTGGTTATGATAGGTATATTTCCAAACACTCAGATTAAATGTATCACAATTCAATTAGTAATATGTTGTGGCAATGTTGAGAATCTTAATGTTCAAATGCTTTAAAATTCCTTCTTTTACTTTATAAAGTCATATATCTGCTTAGATATGTCACATTTTTAATCCAAATAACTGACTAAAGACATTTTCAAAAGTAATGTCAAGTATTATTTTGAAATATCAAAATATTGCCAACTACAGTTAAACAATCCCAAGAGACCCTGTCAGTAAAAAGAAGACACACATTGCTATCACGGGTTATTTCCATGCTCAGAAAGCCTGTGATAAGAAACAGGCGGAGAAGGACAGAGAGAAGATGAACTATAATCAGATGTGTTTTTAGACTCCACTCATCCAAGATCCATAACTCAAAGAATGATCCAACTTCTGCACAATAAACAAACTGTGAGCAGTGAGCTGTCTATGAGTCACTTTAAGTTTTAATGTAATTTTTATAACTCAGAAGTAAACAGGTCACCATGTGGGCGCACTTTAGCGCATTGATTATCTACTGTGTGATTCCATCCAGCAGATGTAGCTATTTATTGTTATTCTTACCCATTTGATGAAACCAAAACTTCTACAGCTCCAGGTCAGAATTTCCAAGCATTTAGCTGTTAAGGGCAGGTTATAATTAAGAAATCCAAACATTTATTCCAGGCAGTGAGCAGACACTCAGCAGCAGGCAGGACAGTAAGCAAAACAGGTTGGTGGCAGGCAAAAAGGCAAGAACCAAGCATTAATCCTAACACTCAAAACAAATTAACAAACAAGAAGGAGGAACAGGTGACAATCCTCCATGAATGTCTCAAGAAATAAATATACTTTTACCTGAAGAGAACAGAGTTTTCCAGAATAAACCAGGATGTATAAGTTAAGTTAACTGAGAGAAGTAAATCCATCCATCCATTTTCTACACCCACTTAATTCAATTCAGGGTCAGGGGAGAGGCAGGAGCCCATTCCAGCTGGTATTGGGCAATAGACAGGGCACACCCTGGGCAGGTCGCCACCTCGAAGGTGGGAGGAAGCCGGAGGACATGGAGAGAACCAGTGTGCATGGGGAGAACATGCAAACTCCACACAGAAAGACCTCAGCTGGGATTCGTTAAGGGAAGTGAATGACAGAGAAAAACTAAATAGAACTGAAAGTGATCAACTGAGTGCATACTGACTCTCATTAAAGGGATATGTCGATATATTTCTAAGTTAGGTTGTGTGAGGTCTTTATGAGTAGTTAGCAGGTACCTGTAGCAGCCAGCGGTCAGTGAAGAATAAGTTAGTTTCTTGACATGTGAGCCAAGCTAGCTGCAGCTCATTACTGGGATAACTTAAGAGCAAATTTTTACCATCGAAAACAACTCAAACCTGAAAAAGTTCTCATTTGTCCAAGTTGTTTTTTTCTTTTGTCACTACATTTTCTCAAGAGTCATCTCTGAACCCTTCAGTTTTTTCTGGTGCCACCTATTAGAAAAGTTTATGTAAAAGTGGGTCAACATATCAATCAGAACGATCAAACCAGTATTTTACCCCTAATTCTTCTAAAGAAGCCTGTTTTATAGTCTTTTGAGTTGCCATGTGCAGAGAATTGGGATGCCTAAACAGAGGCAGTCAGACAAAGGTTATCACACTTATTTTACAGCTATCTTGAGCGAGGCAACAAGTAAGCATGAGTCTTTTCTACTGGGTGACGATTTTCTTCACTGACACCGAGCTCAATACTGTTTGAAGCACAGGAAGTTTAATGCAAGTTTTATTTCCAAAATTGACCTCATTTGACATCCGAGTTTGACGGAGGACTTAGCATGGGCAAACGTTACACAGGTCTCACTTTACAGCGGTGCTTCCGGAAAGAGGTGCTGTGCAGAATGTTGAGTGTGAATCATTTCCGTGTCTTTAAAAGCCAGTGCAGGGACAGACAGGTGACTGCAGGAGATCCTGGGGCAAACCCAAAACAAATTAGTCACAACCATTGGATGAACTTAGAACTTTAACTTAGTAGTTGGCCTGTCATGTACCACATGAAGTAACTTGACGAGGTGGTGAAGACTGGAAAGCAGAGCACAGCATCTACATGGTAGAGTGGATAACGGGCCCAGGGAGCAGGCCAGCAAGCCACGGAAGAACAGAACAACACTGACAGACAAACGGTGGGGGCGACACACAACCAAAAAAACAGAGAAATAAACCCCAAAACAACAGCAAAGAAGGCAAAGCACTGCCAGACTACGACATACTTCATCTAAATACGTGTGCCACCACTGAAAATAATACCTGCTTTAAAGCAACTGTAATCTGTTTGTGGGGAGTCTCAGGTCATGTTAACCTGACCACGTCAAGAATGCAACGGAACTTCTATTTTTGGTTGGGTTAGTAATACGCTGATGAAGATGTTTGTTATACTGTCAAAGTAAGATTTTACAACTTCAGAAATATTCAGATAAAAAACATGTCATGTTTGATTGCACAAATTGTAAAATAAACTGCAGAAATGTTACATATTATGTTAAATAGTATACCAACAGAGTGCTGTTGCATGTATTTAACTGCAGTGTTTAGCTGGCTGAAGTGAATGAATTGGGATCTTTTTATTTATTTACTTGTCAGGCATACCACTGTGGGTCTGAACGAGCCCTTCGAGCCAACCTGTGATTTGTCATTTTGACCTAAAATCAAAAAGGAGAGGAGGCACATTAACGTCTACAGCAGTTTCTAGCTCTTTTAACTTGCAAACAGTGTGGAAAACCTGCTGATAATAACACACTCAGAAGACATCAGTTGAATAAATAAAATCTTCTTCAAAAAATGTTTGGGTCTCTTTCAAGGTTCGAGCTCAGGGGAACATGAAGGTTGGTTCTGCCAAAAGGGAACTTTAAAGGCAGAGCTGTGGGCCAAATTATTTTTATTTATTGAGCCCAGGTAATAATTTGTTTTTTGTCTTTAAATCCTTCAAAATAACACAACAATTTCTGGAACATTGATGAATAGGCTCAGACGTTTTGATGATTTTAAGCTTTGAACTTTTTTAAGCTTGTGTGCTCAATTAACAATCTTTCAAATCCTGCAACAAGTCCTCGTGTGACCCTATTTCCGTGTTGCACACACCAGAGCTGGTTACAGAGCCACCATCATGTTCTGTTTTTCTTATACTCTTGTTATATAATATTCTTGTGAGATTGACTCAGCAGTCTGCAGTCACACTGGCCCGCAAATGATCTGCAATGCAGACACATTTTGGTTTTAACAAAATGCATGAAATTGGGAAAAGTTGGAGGAAGCAGACACTGAAATATAAATCAGGGAGAGAAGATGGAGTGAAACTTTGCATGAGGACATGAGTTTTTAGACTGCTCATAGTTTTCCTGTTATAGAGGGTAATGGCCAAACTGAGAAACAATCAGCTTGCAGCCGGGACACCGCAGTAAAGCAAGAACATTTGGTGCCAGACTATGAGAGTTGTTTTCTTTATCAGCTGCAGAGTTTTGAATCTGAATGAAACATCAAATTTGTTTCTCCTCCTCTCAGTGTAAAGTATGTGTAATTCATTACCCCTTCATACTAACTTAAAAGACAGAAATAGAGAATAATGTATATTTCTGAATCTTAAATCCCATTAGGAGCATCATACTAAAATAAAGACTCACAATTTCTTTTGCACACACTTGTATGAGAGGCATATGTACAGATAACTTTTGAAGAAAAAAAAGTACTTATGATACAAAATGTAGAGGGTAAGAAGTGAGGGACTGCCCCAGGCTCACTGAGATGCTGCGATAAATTTCAGAAGCATCAATTTTCTGTGTAACACACACACACATACACTCATCGATACATACATATGCTAAAGCATCAACCAGTGTGTGACAGAGGACTCAGAGGTATCTCTGCAGGAAATTGGATCCATGATGAGGAAGCTAGGTTTCTTTGCTTGTTCATGTGGCAGACAATGAGACTGAATGAAAGCGTACACACTGAGTGTGAAACTAAAGGTCACAAAAACATATATAAAGCATCAAGATATACCACATGACCAATTTTGATGCTAAACTTTAAGATCCAGCTGATGATGATCAGTACTATGAATATTCTGCACATATGATCAGTGGCATAATCTGCCTGAACATCTTTGCATGAAGATAGTTGAGAGGTTCTGTGGCAGCTGCACTGTGACTGTTGCTTGTTACTCAAACTTTATGCCTTGCTGCAGTGTGTGCAAAGATCAGCCAGTTTTACTTTATTTATGACTGACCTTTCATTGCACAACCCATGACGTAGCAGCTACTTTGAAAACAACTCGGGATGAAAAATACCTAAAATGTTCCAACTGTCCGTTTTCCCCACAGAACAGCTGTAAGCTCCTTTTTTTTTTCCCTTTCTTGAACTAATTCCTGATGTTGAACAGACGGAGAGACACATGGCATGCCATTAGAATGGGAAATGTGTTGACAATAACCATAAAACTTCACAACCCTGACATCTGCCTACAAGAAAATAAATCATTTGATGATGTGCGATGAAAAAAAGATCCCTGTTGACATTTAGGGGCAGATTTATCTGTACCAAGGAAACAATTGTTTGGGTTTTGTATGTTTTTTCTTTCTTCCTGCATGTGTCTCATTTTCTGCCTCATGAACAAGCCATCAGTCATAATTGATGGGGACTGTCCATTTCTGCAATGACGTCCTAAAACTGCACTCATGTTCACACAAACTGCTAATTACAGTAATGACCAAAGCGGTTTACAAGGAGCAGTAGCCTTTGATAATCAATAGCCTTCAGCTCACGATTTGCTCAGCTCACAGTTTGTGTCATGAACATAGAAGCAGGAATCTGATTACCTGTTCAGCTTAGATATTTAAGATGCCCTCTTTGGGTCAGATTTAAGAAAAAAAAAGGTTGGGTCGACTTTGATGAATAAACTACTTTCACATGAGTTTCATAATGCTTTACTCTGATTAAACTTAAACTGCATTCAAATATAGCTTTTTCTTTGTTTTGAGGTTGGACATCACACATATGTTGCCATACGTTGATAATAGCGGAAAATCTTTTGGGTTCATCTAACAACAAGCTTTCAGTAGATTGTGGTGTAATCTTGTGCTGCAGGTGTTGCCGACTCCCTCAGTTTAGATTTAAGGTCATCCTGTTTCCTCCAGTTGGCTAAGAATAATGTGTATTGGTAGTTGTTCTCATAACATCTTCTTCTGCTATTTTAAGTAGATTTATATGAATGGAAAATATTTTCCTTCACACTCTCTCTCCTCCCACCAGTGTTGCACAATACCCGTGCATCGTTGGAGAGGAATGTTTATTTCTGCATTTATTTTCAGTGGTAAATGATGGTGCACTTGGCAGTGGAGTGCGTTAAAAAAGTGTGGTAAATCACTCTGCATGATTCCTTTGAATATGTTCCTCCCTGATTTTGCAATATGAAAGGGAAACATTACTGCTCTTCAGATTAAATCTTATCTCTCAAAATCAAAGTCAAATTTATTTGTATGGCACATTTCATCTACAAAACAAGTGCTTTACATAAAATAAAAGCATTGCAGCGGGGAGCAGAAAAAGCGTTACAAATATGTTAATAAATATAAATAGAAAGAAATAAATTAATTAAAATGTATTAAAATTAATAAAAACAAGCAACAGTCTAGATAAGTTAAAGGATACCGTGCAGATTTCATGCATAGACACATGAGAAAAGAAATGTTTTTAACCTGGATTTAAAAATGTCTACATTTGATGACAGTTTAATCTTCACTGGCAGTTTGTTCCACTTGTTTGCAGCATAACAGCTAACACTAACACTCACCCTTTATTAGAGACATAAAGGGCTGTCAATCATTTGTAGAAACCTTTACTTCCTGTAGATTATCATTATTATTGATTAAGCCATACAATGATCAACGGCAACATCAAGACCACTGACAGGTAAAGTGAGCAACATTGCTCATCTGTTACAGTCCATCCTGGCATTCAGTTTTCTGTCCCATTTTATCTTTATGGTAATCGCAACCAATGCCATCTAAGGGTATTATTAGATCGAGTTAATTCAAATCCAAATGAGTCCAATTAATTTACAGCCAAACTGAAAAAAAAAGGTGCTTAAGGAAATCAATGGATCGCAATGACTCTTCTCTTCGATTTAATCCTCCATCCTAAACAAGCACTGGGTAGCACTTGAGGAGGAAAACTGCCTTTTAACAGCAAAAAACCTCAAGCAGAACCAGATTCAGGAAGGGCGTCCACCTGCCTCGACTGGAGGGAGGATGGATGTTACTTTTAACATACTGTAAATTCTTAATGACCTTTTCAGTGACGGATCATAGAACAAGACTGAAATGTTCACCTGACCTCTAAATGTTCTAATTATCAGTTTGATTGGATTTGGAGTGATTTGTAGAAAGCGAGCCCCGAGCCAGCCATCTACAGGGCCCAAAAGATCTATTGGTAACATCCCAGTACCAGACACTCCAAGATGCCTTATTATGTTTTTGGTCCAAGTTCTGACCGGTCAGAGCTGTTTTGATGGAATGAGGGGGACCCACTCAATGTTACGGCTCATCAGCATACAATGCAAAGAGAGACCAAGTACGGCAAAAAGTAGGGGGATGGATCATAAATCAAGTCCCACACAAGGCCATTGACTAGTGTCACAAATAATGTAGGTTAATATTGATTTGATAATAACCATCTTGAATTACTGATTTATTGTGACTTCCACACAAAGGCTGACAAGATCTCTAAAATTAGTGTTGCAATGATGAATTATTTTTATGGAAAAACATAGCATCAAAGAAGACCCAATCAGAAATCAACACATTTTTACTGGACTGTAGTTTCTTCAGGAACAATTTGTGTTGGCTGAGGATGAAGAATTTCATAATATGGGGATACATGGTATCTAATTTTTGCTGATATCCAATACTGTCCATTTTGGCCTGCTGACAATGCTGGGTTGATTCAGAAAAACAAATTTTTTCAATCTGTGCAAGACTGCTGATTTAGTAGCTCTTAGCATTTTATGAGAATTATTGCTGTTTTTATAACACATGTTAAAGGTCATGACTACATGGTGCTAAATAGAAACAAATTTAACACTTTTGGAGGAAACTGTGAGAAAGCTGAGGAAAAAGATTAGTTACATGCTACTATATTGATTTACCTACCTATCAGTGTGCTGAAAAAGTGTGAAAGATATAGGAGACAAAGGAGAGAAATGTGCATGGTGAATGGAGGAGTATACTCTACTGTATCTGTGCACAGGGGGTTAATCGTGCCTGGAGAAACTATCCTCTTACACGCATCCTGATGACTGAAATGGTTCGTTAAACACTTCAAGAGATTAAATTAATTTCAAACATTGGACAAATTAGATTGTGCCTGCGTGTGTGGTGGTGATGTAAAGCATGATTCATATGAGCCTACAGCAAGGATCCCAAGGTTACCACAGAAAGATCTAATGATTTATGATAATCACTTCCTGTCACTAAAGGAAGTACAACATGAACAATGATGTCAGAAAGACAACTGACAGAGGAGAGGAGGAAGAGAGAGTGTGCCTGAAGGGGTGACTGGTGATTCAAAACAGGGCGAGACTGTCGATGGAACTGGCGACTTACGCACCAGTCACTATAAATGCAAAAAGGTTTAGGCCTATTCAGGTTTTAGATGTGCATATGCTCCCAGCCAGATGAGGTCTTTTTCAGGGAGGGCTTTAGATATTTAAGCAAGACAATGCTAAACCCATACAGCATCAAATAACAACAGAATGGGTTTGCAATAGAAGAGACTGGACTCCCCTCAATTCCCAGATGTTTATGGGCTGTTGTTTAAATAGGAGTGGATGCTACAGAGAAGTAAATATGGCCCTGTCCCAGTTTATTGTAAGATTGTTGCTACCATCACATTCAAGAGTAAAATGTCTTGCTTTAAACATTTTAAGTTTTCTATATAGCCTTGGCCAAGATAATGAAGATTAAATAAACTTGTTTGGATCAAAAGTGAATCATTGCAGCAAATATAATGGCTTAAGGTAACTAGAATAATTCATGAATTCTTCGTATTGAGATGATGTTTTACCTTGTATGCCTTGGTAACATTAGTCCTGCAATTTGGAGGTAGTTGATTAAAAAAAGCATAACATAATTGTATTCCAGATGTGACTTTAAAATAATCTAAAAGTCAGATCTGGAACATTTTAAAGACCTTTGAGACCTTTGACTTACTTGAGCATACTATAAGCCTTGCAGCCTATAATTCAGTCTGTCATAATGCTGCCAGGAGAAAATATTAGCGGTGAACATTTCTGCAAACTACAGACAAAAATAATCTCAATGTTTCTGGAGCATAAGAGCCCAGCCTCACTCCCAACTTGTCATTTCAACAAATTGTTTTTCCAGATTGTGATCATTCTCTTCCTCGACCTGCTGTGACTCTACAGAACAGCTGGGAGACAGAGTGTATTCCTCTGATGTCAGCATGTGATACTGGTCCGAGCTTATTCTCAGGTCAGAGATACACTGAATGGGAAACAGCAGAAATAAGAAGAAGAGGAAAGAAAGAAAACAAACACTAAGAAACAAAATAAGGCCGCAATAAGTAGATTCGCTCACGATATCGAAGGATGTGTGTGATGAAAATCTTTTGTGATTCATTTATGAGGTTGACCTTCAGATTGCTTTTTTGGCATCATTGACGTATGAGGAAACAAGTATGCTAGTCTACCAAAATGTGCTCCAAACGGAGGAAATCATTGTGGTCTTGTCGTGATCTGTGTATTTTTCTGTTTAGTTGGTTAAATCCCCAGTTAGTTTAGTCCTGCCATTTCCTCACCTTTCCTCAGTTCCCTCCTGCCAGCTCCACTCACTTCACCTGTGCTTCTTCCCTCAGCTGCCTTCACTCACTAATCACCATCCTCTGCATTTAAACTCCCAGTTGTCATGCAATCATTGTCAAGTCCTCTGTCAAAAATACCCATGGTTTTCCCTGGCTCGCTGGTTCTTGGTAAGGTACAGTCTGGTTTTTGTTATTTTCCTTAGATGTTTTTTTTTTTTTTTTTTTTCTAGTTTAGTTTTTTGGTATTTCCAGCTTGGCTGGGATTTTCATTTCTATTATGAATAAGCCATTTAAGTTTCCTCCTGTCCCATGTCTGCATCTGGGTCCTCCTTCGTCTCCACTGCCAAACCGTGACAGGTCTCTTAGCATTTTTTTCTTCTGTAGTTCTTGAATTTCTGACGGTCAGATTTTTGTCCTGTTTTCAACCAAGCTGAAAAGCATGCAGACACATCTTATTTGCACATTTTAATAGAGTAAACATAATGTCTCTGTCAGATTTGTTGGGCTTCTGATTACATGTAGCAGCTGCTCCTGTGAAGGCCACTTTGTCTGCAGAATATGGTCACAAAGCCCCAGAACTATAGGAAACCGCAGTTGGTCAAATGTGTCTTTTGTTGCAAACAGCGTGATTGTAAAAAGCCATGTGCAACAAATGAAGGAAAATTTGTCACTTGAATAACAATGCCAGCCTTTGTGTCTTTTTAAGGCTCATTTCAGTCATTGTGTCTTCATGTCAAAAACACCACAGGCCACACGGGTGAATCTATTGCGCTCCAAAACCATTTAATCAGATTACACATGCGATCAAAAAAACCTATGGTAATTTGCTCTCTGTGCCAGGGTTCTTCTATTTCTGCTTGCCTTGCATTACATCACATTTTTCAGAAACTTGCTCTTAGGGAGGATGTTATTGACTAAGGCAATCAAATAGGCCTGTTTCAACTGAGCAAAGACTGAGTAGTGCTTCACAGTCTGTGGACTGATAAAGAGCTCAGTATGCAGGATTTGGGGGATTTCAAACAGTGGGAGCTGGTGGTTGAAGCAGACTATGAAGCAAAATCAGCAGGAACTGGCTGTGGTCATTATCCTCAAGAATAACATCTTTTGATAAAGTGTTTCAATGAAGATTTTTGATGAATTTTGGGCAAACGAACTATAACAGCTGTCAACTATGGTAACAGAAATACCCAAGCTTTACCAATAACGCCTTAAAATTCACTATATTCTAGAAGAAGCTATTGTAATCCGCTCCCTAATGTATTCACCTGACAGCTTTAGTTACTAATTACTTTTAAAATAAGATTTTGATAATGTATTGAGCTTATGAAATACTGTGCAATTTGAAGATTTCATTTCACAGAGAACTTCACCTGAAACACTTCATCTACCCTTACAGTATAAGAAATTGTCTTTCATAATCACTTAAGAGCACAGTAGCTGACCTTCTTATATTTTTGTCAGATGTGTTGATTTCTTTCCACATTGTGGCAGCTACCAATGAATTGTCATGTATAAAAAGAGGGGGGGGGGGGGGCTCCATCTTGGAGGTCTGTCACAGTTGTATGAAAGTGTTGAAACTGGATGTAATGATCTGAAGCCCATCCAGCTCCTATCTATGCATTAATTGTGCAACGAAGCTTAAACAAAGCATTTACAACAGTTTTGCAGTTTTAAGCAGCGACTATAATTATTTTCTAAGTGGAGTTTTGTGAAGTACTCATGAGTAGTTGGTGTTTTATCTGCAGTAGAACAGGATCAGTGTGCTCTCAGTTTGAAAAACGTGATTGTTTCCTTAGAGTTGAGCTAAAGCAAAAAGCTCCTCGGGGTGGAAAAAGAGCTAATGTTTCATCGCTTAAAACCACTCCAACCTAAATATTTTATAGTGGTTTGAACATGAGCTGTATTGTGAATATTTAAACTGCGTCACTTTTGCACTTTTATTTTCACTTTCCCTAGAGCAGTTCATCCGTATGACAACACTGTGTTCCAAAACACTGTATGACTATATGAAATATGTTAGGTGGACCTGATGCAAAAGTAAGGCAGTGTAAATATCCACATGATGTTTGCTCAAACCACTGTCAAAATGTTTGGTTTGTATTGTTTTCAAGGGAAATATTTTCTAAGACTGTATCTAAAAAGCTATTTATAATGAAAACAGGACAGGGCCCAGAATGGCACTTTGAGGAACTTCACAATGTAATTTAAGACTCAACCCCTTTAGAAAAGTACCTTTTTAATGCCTAGGCACTATTCAAGCTGTTTGTATTGAACTATCAATATACCGCTTTAAATACTTTACTGTTTAAAACCAAGCTGAAACTTTTCATAGATGCTAATTTCATCCATTTTGCAGCTTGGTAAGATTGTTTTTTTTTTTTTCCCAGAACCTTAGTCTGAAAGACATGAATATTTCTTTTTGATAAGCGGCTGCATCCCAGAATGTTTCAAAGCAGCTGGAACACACCATGAAATAAGACATGTTTCACAGTACATGAATGTGTGACCTGGCAGTTTTGCCTGATTAACCCCAGTGCCAGATTTTCTTTTACAATTTGAGTTTTGGGCCTTAAGCCTGACATACACTAACACAATTGGTCATCTTTCATCTAGAATAAATGCAAATCAGACAGTGTTTACTAGGCTTAAGGCATAAAACTGAACTTGCAAATCAGAGAATCTGGCATCGAGTGGAGGCAGGCTTGAGATCTTCATGCTGTTGTGGGTAATCGGGCAAGTGGATGCAGGTGGGCTGATTAGGAGCAGTTGAAGTGGACATTTCAAGCTGTAGAGTAGCATAGAAGAGTATCTTTAAAGGACATTGCAATGAAAATAGTTTAACGGGATCAATGTTTCTTTACAGAATTTTTGTAAATGGTGCTTTTCAACTCATTGAGCATCTCAGAGTATTAGACAAAGGTATTCAAGTGGTTTGAGTTTTATGATGAGAATGCCATCGATAGAAAAGAAGCAACAAAACATGTCCAAGTGAACTTGCTCAAGTTGGGATTTGATTCAGACTCGTCCTGATGTGCAAAGGTGTTCAGGAAGAACTGGAGATCCTGCTGACCTTTAGTTTTCTTTGCCCTTTCCGTCCTGAAACACAGACTCAGAGCTTCTAAACAAATAGTTGCTCATCATGAGATGACCCACAAAGGGAGTAAACGTCATTTACGCTGATGCATTCAGTATATGAGGCATGCCTTGCCAACATGGTACACTCTCATCTCTGCTTTACATCAGTCAGCAAAGAACATCCAAGGTCACACAAATGTTTAAAATCCTGTTGATAAAAGTGCACTCTTGCTTGTAGTTATTTTTTATTATTAAATATAGCTAAAGCTTGTTTAAGTGGCAAAAACCTGCTTAACCTTCATAGAGGAGGCTGGAAATAGTTTACATCCACAATGATATTACATCTACTTGACATTTCTAATTTGATGCATGGCTGCCTGCCAGATAACACTATATTTGGTCTCATTATAGGAAAGGCTGTAATTGAACTGATGTGCTGGAGTGCCTTTTTTTTTTTTTTTTTTTTTTTTTTTTTTTTTTTGGCCATTTCTAAACCAATTTTGTGAATTATCATAACAATAACACTTTTTAAATGATGTAAATGGGGTTTAATTGTCAATATGCCATTTGGACCGTTCTGGTTTTGACACAGAGATACTGACCTGACATTCACTGTATCTTGGGAATAAACATAAATGATTCAGTCTCTAAAATGGAACTAAATAATGAATATCATGAGCTGACTCATACCTTCAACACTAACTTGTGTCAGCAGTCAAAATTTCAGAATGGGAGTCCATTAAATGTTTTTCATTTTGTGTTTGTGATGGAATTTTTGATTTCGAGGTGGAGGAAAAACTTCAATATCTCAAAGGACATAATTTCCTCTGTTGCTGTGAGGTATGCATAGTTAGTTGTATAAAATGTGCCACACCTTTCTGATATGGTCTTTAAAAATAAGTCACTGAAAATTAATGCTTTGGAATGGGGCACATGAGATCAGGCATGCAAAATTTAAAGTTAAATTTACCAACGGTGACGCTCAGATGCACCACAGAAAATGTGTTGCTTGGTTAACCCTGCATCCAAAGGGTGAGAACTGGATCTTTTGCCATCAGCCATGAACTTCCTGTTTGTAAATGAATGAGAGATGCAACCTATCGACCTTGGATAAAATGAATGAGTCCACTGTGGAGGGAATGACAGCAGGGAATGCATGAAACAGATGTCGGCCTGATCTAGTCAACATCTTATATGACAGAGAATAATTAATACACTGATATGAGGAGAAGTCTGATATTCTAGATCAATGTTCCGAGTTAATTGGATGAAATATACATATTTCCCCCATATGATCTTACATTTAGAAGCAGAAATGTATTCTTCCATGCTCAGTGTGGTGGATCGGCCATCAGAGAGTTCTCTGAGCTCTAGTATAAGCAGAAAACGCACTAATGAGATCAATATTGCCTAATTATTCTATCCCACTGGATTAATATGAAAACATTTTCTGTTTATTCGCACATTTATGTTTGAATTTTACATCTGCTTTTATATATCAGTTTCAAATGCTCCACAATATGAGACTATCAACAGATTATGCATCTTGAATTTTCTTAATATGGACACATACAATGTTTACTTTTTCCACAGTATTCCTGTAATCATTGTCTGTTGTATATGAAATGAGGAAGTGAATAACATCTGGAGTGGTGCATTCATATTTGTAGTTGCCTTGTATTTCGCAGCTCGTCCAGGACAGAGACCTTCTTTGCCTGAAATGTAATTAATCTTCAACAACTTTTAAAATGATCCTATTTTTGTTTCAAACACACAAAAAAAAGTTGTTGGACCATATTGGGTTGAGTGGGAGTCGAACCTGGTTCTGTAAAGCTCTGTTGATTTAAAGCTGTGGCATACATAGACGAAACATGGGCCAGAAGCAACCCTGGACAAAATAATTTGACCTTCAATAACAAAGTAAATAAATGAATGAATAAAATGCATTTTATCATTGAATCTTGAGGTGAGTGAATTCAAAATCAATAAAGTAATTCAATATGTTTACTAACTTAGTACTGGAAGAACCAGACTAAAGCTATTCTAAATTAAGCAAATGTGCATTGAGAAAAAAAAATTAACAAAGCTGCTTGGCAGGATATTTTCAACCATTCAGGAGTCAGCAAAGCCGGTTAGCTACAACATATCATACAAGCACAAAAGAACTAAGCTTTCTGTGACTCTGACTATTGAAATGTATGAAAGACGCAGATGGTGTACTGTGCCCATGTTCCAACGTAATGTGTGGCCCTTTATTTGCAGTAAGTCAGTATGGCCCACTAGATAAAAGGTTGCTTATCCCTTCTCAGTGGTATAGTACCACCCTCCTATCCTCTTATACTTGTTTTTATGTAATAGTTGTGCAGTTTTATATCTGAGAAAGGTCCAGAGATGCAAAAAATCTAGCAATTTGCAAAGGGAAATGTAGGCATGTAAAGTCTAAGAAATCTTGCAATTTTACAATATTTGAGAATGTAATGCAAAACATAGACATGTAACAATTTAGGAGCCCATTAATTGTAGTAATTTCACAATTTCTGAGCCTTTACTGTGACATTGCTTTATTTATTTTTTTTTTACAGTGGACCATCAGAAGTATTCCACTCTGGAGTGAGACACCAGAATGTGATGTTTTTGAATGTTGGCGTGACCTGAGGCTGCTTTGGAGTTTCTCATGATTTAACCCTCTGAATGCCTCCGCCCTTCACTCCCTATCACATGTCTTCACCTGGAAACACAATCCATCCAAGGGTGAAGTAGGACTGAACACCTTTCAGCAGAATAGATGTCAGAGTAAACGTACTCATTAGACAATGTTGCATTCTAACACTTAGTTTGCAGAATTTTTGATATATTAACAAGTGAGTCATTAAAAACTTGCTATTTCATGCCTTTACTTATCATAGTTTGAAAAAGAAATCTTTATATTTAATTAGTTAATTATCTGTCTTGTATGTAAAATGTGAAGATCTGGCATGTATGTGGTGGAGCAGAAGCTTCAAAGTAGTCAAAAGTTACTTCGATAACTCTTCATTCTCTCAAGGCTTCTCACAGTTGACACCCACATGCTGAGGGCTTGTTTTTCCTTCACTTAGCAGTCTAACCATCTCTCTTGTGTCAAGGGTGGGTGATTGTGGAGGCTTGATCATCTGATGTAGCACTCAAAACCCTATTTCTTGGTCAAATAGCTCTTACAGAGCCGATAATGTTTTTTTTCTCCTACCGAGCTCAAACCAGATAAGATGGTTTGGTCATCGCTGCCGAGTTGTATGGTTGCCTCAAAAAAAAAAAAAAAAAACACCCCCCAGCCATCACACCTCCTGTGCTCTTCCGAATGGGAATCATACATGACATAATCCATTAACCTTCAATGCATTAAGATATTTTAAGTTGATTGTGTATCCTTTGTTTTTCTGACTTCAAGCAGCTCTCTTCTTTGAAGCGATTTCTCTACAGAGGTTTGAACATCAAGGTCTCATACTCAGCAGTTGGTGTTGTTAGATATTTACTTCTAATTTATGATGCTGTTAAAGCTGCTCAGTACCAGAGGTTACTTCAGGCTATATGGGCAACGCAGTGTCTCAGAGGTTTGTGATACTGTGAAAAAAATGTAGTCTATGCATTTTCTTTTTACTTTGAATCTTTCTTTCTTTCTTGCATACCTCGACAGATTGACGACTACATTGCGGTTATTAAGTGATATGGCATTTTTCGAGACTCTTAAGACAGGAGTCTTACAATTCATTTTTACAGCTAAAGTCTGCATCAGAAGACTGGAAAGATTTGGCAGTTAGTTCACACTACATCGATCGGGAAGCAGGCACACTGAAGTCAATAAACAGCTTTTTACACTAACCTTAGTTTAAAAATCAAATATGTGATACTTAAGGAGATGTGTTTCCAGAGGACAAATTTACTCTTTAGGTTTGCTCATCTAATGCTCAGGAGACCAAAACATGACCTTGCCTTCTTGTCTGCTAGGAAGTGCTAATAGTTACCTGCCTGAACTGCTCCTACATTTGAACATTTGGATGTACTGCTGCCTCTTGTACTTACTTCTGCTGCAGCCACCACGTCTTGGAAAGTCTGTGACGATTGGACCAGACGTCAACAGTCTGTACATACTTGAAGAGACACAGAAACTTCAGTGACCATTGCTGGAATTGTTTTGTGCACCTTCTTTCACTCACCTAAGAATCTATCTGCTGAAGTGAAGCTATCCAAGCTATCTGCTTCTGATTAAGAGTCCTTTCCTCTACACACAACAGTTTTGTATGTGGGGAAGAGCTTCCGATTGGGGAAAGTGCTACAGTGATTACTATGTATCAGCTGCCAACATGTTATACAAGTTACTACCATTTACCCAGACCCATACTGGTTCCTTTCTTGTCATTGCTTGCTTGCGCTTCTTTCATCTATTCCTCATAGCACAGTCACATTAGCTTCACAGCCCCATCACACAAGCAGTTAGGATAAGCTTGGTGCCGGATCCTCCAAACAGTCTATGCAGAATATACAAGCTGTCTGATCTTGCCTTTCTTAGACTTTCGGTGGTGCTCTGCAGATTAAAGCAGAAATCCTCATCCATGGCACTGATGGCTATTTTTTTTTTTCTCATGAAATGTCCATACATTTTTTTTCAAATGAAAATGTTGTCAAAGTTTAAAAAAAAAAAAAAAAAAGATAATCAGCAGAGGGGAGCAAATACAGTGAAGGAAAGGGATAGGAAAGTTATTTTGCGATAAATTGGATTTAAATGTTAGCTTTAATTGCATTGTAGTCACCATCAAATCTTTATCAGATCATTTCACTGTGTGAAATACCTATGAAATACAAATCAGTCATAAAAGATGATGAATAACAACAGACAGCAAAACAACATACAAGTCATTTGGGGTGAGAATAAATTGAGTTCATGAGAGGTCTCCGATTTCTCTTATTAACATCATTTAGAGGCCCAAAAGACGAGGCAGTAAGAACTAATTTGGAGCTTGATTAAATTTCTGTGCAAGTTAAATTAGTACAAACTTAGAGACAGGAGAAATAAGCCACATCCTCATTTCAGTTTCACACAGAAGTCATAGTTGTGTAGGAAAAATAAATGAGGCATCTTCAGATCTCTTCTAATTGTATTATCCTCTGGGTTGGTAGAAGTGCCTTATAATATTGATGATTATGTTTTCATTTGAAAAGAACTGCAGTAGAACTGCATGACAATAAGAATGCTTGTGCTTTCATTAACTGAAAATTGTCAGTTTATACCCAAATACACCCCAAATTGCCTTCTGCACTCCTCTGCCGTGTTCCAGTGGACCAGTAAGGACAAACCAAACCCTGGCTCTAGGGTGGGTCTTTAGTTGACCACACAAAAACCTATTTGCTATTTGTGCTGTGAGGTGTTACTACATCCCATGGAGTTCATTCATTGCCATACCCTTTTTTTTTTATCCTATTCACCCTAACCCTACACCCGTGACAAGTTGTCAGTCCAGGACCAACACAGACACCCTCAATTCATCCATTTTACACTCACTCCCAAAGTCCATTTAGAATCACCAATTGTCCTAAGGTAAACACTATCAAAATGTGTCAGTTACAGCATGTTTCAAATGACCTTTTCTGACTTACTCGTCTGGATGAAGCGTTCCACTTCATCTGTAAAAGACACAAGCATGGTGCAAATGGAAAAGAAGCCTCCCACTGATACATGCTGAAAGCTGTGCAAGATTCGTGTCCATGGACACAAAGCCAGTTGTTTTAATTTCATGCCTCTATTATACTATACTCTCGGCTACCATTAGACAAAGTTGACATTGGAGCTATTTGAATAACAACTTCTTACAGATATGGGTGGCTGACATTTTTGTAAATACATATCCCAGTTTATTTGACTCTGTCAACGATCATCAAAACGTTTGGGTGTGGGCAGGGCGATTTCTGAAAAATAAATATAGCCTGAGAAAACTTGAGGTGTTATATTGAGCTTGTCAGAATCTGCCATCCTTGTTAAAATATGATGGGAAATAAGTTACAAGTCATTAAGTTGTGGCTCCCAGCGAATGAATTAATATTTACCCAGGCCTCAACAAAAGTCGAGAATCGTCAAATGTTGGGGTTGCAAAAGAATATTTTCCCTCACTTTAGCTCATATTTCGGGGTTTCTAAAAAGCCATGTGCGCTATATGGATGAGTGCGCTGCTATGCAAGTGTATGCGAGTGAGTATCCGTGACTATATTCCTCCCTCTCAGTCCTCACAGTCCTGCAGTGGCGGCTGCGCTCGGAGCTCCCACAGGCAGGAGCGCAGACATCTGAGGAGCCCGTGTGCCAAAGAAAAAAGCTGACGGAGACGCACTGAGCTCTCCCAAGGACCAGTCTCACTGAAAGACCGATACGAAACCGCATAAACCAACTGTAATCGATCCAGGAGGAACTTTGCCGTTGTCTTCTTCTATTCTTATTTTTGTTATATATATAGATAGATAGATATTTGTCTTGGTGCAGATCCTCAGTCGGCATCTGGCAGCGTCTTGAGGTTTTCGACATCAGAGATGATCCGCACATGCACGGTCAGTAAACATTGATATAAATGAAAAGAAATATGTGCTTTCTTAGTGGGTTTGCTGATTCCTTACAATGATTTTACAGACAAAAATACTACATAAAGATGTGCTTGATTTGGAAAATATTCAAAATAAAAAAAAAAATGATTGTGACTTGTGTGTTGTTTTTTTCTTCTAATAAATGATTAAAATAAACCCTGCAGAAAGGTAATGATTATGTTCTATGTCATATGGTACTCTCTGGAATTTATTATAGATGGAAAATACCATGCTGCTAATTCTGAGTCATGTCTATATGTTCATGAATGACAGTGAAGTTATTTGTTGAGCAGGAACATTACTTACATGGATCCTTATTGTTTCAGTCGTCTTTCAGAGAGTGACACACACACACCGAATGAAATATTAAAGGAATTTGAGTGTTTTTCCTTCTCTGGAATGCATTGTTTGGTCTCGTTTGTTATGCTTCAGAGCTGTTAATGAAGCTGCATTTGGAATCAGTCTGACATGTATAATGTTTCTTTAAACAGATCCGATCGTATCAGTCTGATGAATTAAAGGCGTGAAGAGGAAAGGGAATTGAGGAGGCGGGAAGTATTCATGAGATTTACCTTTCTTGAAGGTGAGAAAGTCTATTATTGTGTGGTGGTGGATTATCAGGTTTAAACAGCCACCCCCTCGAGGAATACGTATGTTACATAAGAAGTGCACTGGGACCAGAGCGGAGCAGCATCATGACTCCAGCTAAATCAGAGGACGTGTCTTAAAATGGGGAGCCATGATCTTCATTTTTCTTCAGAGATTTTTGTCCAGTCAGAGGGAGCTCAAACCCTCAAACCCTCAAATCCACAAGACCAGAATGGAGAACCTGTTGTAACACCTTTGGTGAAGATCTCATGACTTTCTGTGGATGATTTAGATTTTGCTCTCTCCTAGCTGTATGCTAGATTTTAATGGAGGCCAAGGGTGACATTTCCATACTTTCTACTCTCACCCCTCTTTGAAATATTTTTCCTTTTTTTTTTTAAACCATTTTGCTGGAAAGTGGCATGGATCTGCCGCAGGACCAGCTGTTGAGTTTGAGCACAGTTGAGCCAAGCTTCTCCCCACTGCTGCAGGAAAACCTCAACCACACCTATAACTTTCACAACACTCTATTGCTAACATCCACTTTCAGCTACCGTCTCCATCAACCTCTGTCCTCTCCGCTTCCCTCCTCTCTTGTTCCATACTCCTCCCTTATTTCCTTCCCTGTGCTTTCCACAACCTCCTCAGCCATGAGGGTGCCATCCACCTCCTCCTTTCCTTTGTCCCTCTCCAACATTTCAGCAAATGATTTGACAGACCTGGAAAGTCTCCTGCTCTGGACCCTCCATGAACCCAGCACCATCGCTCTGACCATCATGTACTGTCTGTCCTTCATTTTAGGATTCATTGGGAATTTAATGTCCCTGCGGGTCCTCACCAGCAGACGTAGTCGGCGGCTAGCTGGTGTCAGTGCTACACGCAGTCTCCTGGTGAACCTGGCAGTGTGTGACCTGGCTGTGGTGTGTGTGTGCATGCCCATCACTCTGGGAAATCAGATCTATACTGCCTGGGTCTACGGTGACCTCTTATGTCGAGCTGTACCCTTCACGCAGGCTGTCTCGGTTTCAGCCAGTGTGCTGACGTTGACAGTGATCAGTGTGAATCGTTACTACAGTGTACGATCACCGCTAAGAGCTCGCTCCATGTTTACCCGCCGACGAATCTTGGCAACTGTTGCTGTAGTTTGGATCGTGTCCTCTGTGATGTGCGCTCCAATTGCAGTGATGAACCGGAGGCGAGAGATCAGCTTTGAGACTTTTACCATCTTGATCTGTCAGGAGGAGTGGCCCCAACATCGCCTTAAACAGGGGTAGGTACTGTGACAAATTACACAATGTACTGAAGTAGAATTACTTCATTTGTACAAATACATTCAGACTGAGTTCATCCATGGATGGATGAAATGGAGTTCATGTATCCCTTTAAACTGAGTCAGCCAAGATTGCTGCTGAACTGTGGTTAAGAATGGGCCTCCATCACCTGTTATTGTTGTATTCACCAACTTTGATCCCAGTAAATGCCTCTTAATGTTCGATTAAGCTTGCTAAAATGGTGAAGGGTGTTAAGGATAGATCTCTGATTCGGTGTTCAGGCTGGTCAGTCGTTGTATAATTTTTGTCAGAAGTTTTGCAGTCCATTTGTGAGTCACTTTTACTTAGGTATTTCAAATTTGGTTGGTATTTCAATAGCAAAGTGCCTCAGAATGGCTTGTAGTGAGTACCCTCTGTTCTTACATGCTGTGCTATTGTCGATTCATTGTCTGTCAATCGCTTCTCATCAGTGTGCAAAGTGCTCAAAGCAATATCTTAAAACCCTGTATTCTTAAGCGTTCTAAGACTCCTTTATGTGCCTACTGGTAGCTATAATCTTGCCATTCATCTCTTGTATCAAAAAAGAAGGAAAATAGATCTCCTCAAGAGAAGCCCATTGTCCCATGGGTAATACACACAAGCTGCAATGCACAGCTTTAAATGGAGCCCATTTTTGTTTCAATAATAACATCACTGGTTCACCAGTGTCTATATGGTGGAGAATGCCCATTTTCTATTTTACCACATATGCAAATTCATAAAATAGTTTTAAAAATCACAAATCGCAGCCTACTTCAAATCAGTCTTTTCTCAATATCACATAAAATAAAATAACGTCTCTTCTCAAGGCACTTTACAGTACATATAGCGAAAAACAATTCCCTTGAAAATAACCTGCCTCTCCTCTGGAGTTTCAGGGAAAGCTCCCATTGACCTCAGCATGTTGGATTGGTAGCAGAGCAAGAGAGAAAGAACAGATAGACACGTGCAAAAGGCACAGGAACGCTGAGGTTATATAATAGTCTATCAATCAACATCAGTTGTTGTACGTTATTGATGGTTTCTCCTGTGCAGAGAGAAACTTTACTCTGAGAAGAAGCTATAAATCAAAACAACAAACAGAGTTCTAAGAACTCTCTAGCCCAAATACTATTTCCAGAAAAGATGGGAAGGTTTCTTAAATGCAGCAGAACTTAAAAGTTTGATTTGTAAATTTGTCTAAACTTTTATTTAAATTGACACATGTACAAAATGAATTATTTTCTTTACTAACCAACTTAATTGTTTTTAGAAAATAGGAAGAATTCTTGAATTGGATGAAAGAAAAACACTGAATTAAAGTCAAGGAGGCAAAGAATGACAGAAACAACAGTTGAGTTTTCCTGACACAAACACAGATGGACAAAAAGGCAATTGAAAAGTGCACTGTGGTCCGATTAGTCCACGTGTCAGCTGCTTTGGTAGAAAACTGATTTCTTTTCAGTACCAAAGATGAGAAAAAACATTGAAATTGTTGTAAACAACAGGTCATTCTGCGTGACTTAAAACAGTGTAGCTTCATAAACAGGGTGTGTGTATGTGTGTTTTCTTGACTGGCTTCTGTCCAGATCTGTCTCAGACAGATGTGTGGTGCAATACAGATTTACATCATATAGACGATAAACAGACAACAATGACCATGGGACTGTTGAGCTGCTGAAATCTTTTATTAAACAAGAATGAACACAAATACCTCCTGTTGTATAGCAACAAGTAGTATAATTTGTTTCCAAACAGTTATAAGGTGAAATTTGACAACACAATATTAAACAGGGTGTGTTGCTGGCATCAAATTCTTAAATACATTGAAGTTGGTCAGATAATACATAAAAAATAATTTTGTGTCAGATAAACAAAGGTTAAAATACATTAATGAATTACAGATATAAGTATTTGTTGCAGTTTTGAAAACTTTTCTGAAATGCTCCAGTAGTTAAAAAATACTGTATGTACAAAAGTGCCAGCAACAGCAGATCAAACATAGAGCTGGAGACACATGGACAAAGTTACTTGATCCTGATGTTGTCAAGAATAAGAACGACTTTGAATAGATAATTTGCTTTATGAAGCTTTATTGACAAATGCAGCATGATATCTTCTGTATAGAAATGAAAATCTAAGTTGTGTTTCCTACTAATATTGTGTAAGAGAAGCATGCATATGGTGGAATATTTTGTTCTTGGCACTGTACCCTGTGGAACTCCATGACTAACATTGGTGCAACAAATGACTCAATTTTGACATCAACAAACAAGATTTTATGTGATAGATATGACTTAAACCAGCCTATTGCTTTTTATTGCCATGACTAATGAAATTTGAACAACTATATGTCTGAAAAGGGCAACTGACTTGGTTATTAATTTCAAACTTTCACTTTTCTTCAACAGATACAATGTGTTGCTGTTTGTGATGCTATACTGTTTGCCAGTGACGTTCAACCTAACCATCAGCTTCCTGACTGGAAGACAGCTTTGGGGAGGGAATAAATCCAATTTTGCTGATCTTGATCCTCGCAGCCAAGCACTTCACACCTCACGCCTAAAGACGAGACAGAAAATTGCCAAGATGGTGGTCTGTCTGGTGCTTCTCTTTGCAGTGTCCTGGCTGCCACTCTACCTAGCTGACCTTTGGATTGATTGCGAACAAAGACCACCATCTTGGCTCCTGCAGACACGCCCATTTGCTCAGTGGTTGGGCCTGACAAACTCCAGCCTTAACCCCATCTGCTACTGTTTCATTGGAGATCTTTATCGTTCAGCAAGGGTCATACGGACGCGATACTGTCAGAAGGTTGCTGCTCTCTTCAGCACCGCCTCATTCTCCAGCTCAGCTGCAGTAGCGTCCCCCACTGCAGTGATTACAGACATCAAGGTGACTTCAGCTGAGCGTCACCATATAGGAGTTGCTGTGGCAGCTTCTGCATCTATGGCTACCTTCCCCAGACTGCTAAGCTTAGCCAGAGGCCAGGGACTGGGGCAAAAGGTCAGAGACAGCTCTAACAGGCGAGCGGGATCAGACCACAGTATCTCAGACTGGTTTCGGTCCAGTCCCAGTGTTTATGACAGTTCCTTGTTCTCCTGCCAGCTTCACACACTCCAGCACATACAAAAGCCAGAGTTACAGCCAGCAAGAAGACACTCTGTAAATGAGATTTCCGTATCATTAGGTTTACAAACTGAACCTGTGGAAATAGACCTGATACCTCTGAGGAGACATTCAGGGGACAGAATATATGGTCTGCCAGCTGATAAGAGAGACGTCATTACCATAGGCAGAGAGGCATTCTGTTACACTGAGCAACACAGAGGCAAAACATCACAAAGCTACTCTCTTGAAGGAAACATGGAGGATGAAACAACAAAGATGACCAGCCTATAAATGCAGCAGATGATTGAATGTATCAGCAGGGGGGATTTTTTTTTTCTTGTTTTCCTGCAGGGAGTGAAAACACACAGCTCCCGATTCACAGTTTGCAGTTCACAGGGTGGATTAATCCCCCTGCAGAACCAACTGTTTGTCTTGTGGATAAACTGACATGGTATAAACTCTGCGTGTACTAGTTGCTCAGTATTTCAGGTTCTTGAGAGAAAATGGAGGAAGCAGTGATGTAATGAACCCCACAGAGAAACAGCTGGAGTGTTGTTTAAGCTACTTATCACTAAGAGGGAAAAATTGTAGTAGTGTGTCATAACATATAAGTCACATCATAGTCACAGCAGTTCCTATCATCTACTTAAAACAATAACCCAGCAGGACATAAAGTTTAATGAGTTGTCTGTGCCGATTCTTTTCTTAATCTCTCATTGCTTTGCTGATGGTTTTGATTGTGTTATTTGCTCACAGAAAAGGTCAAACCTTTTGTGATGGTGCAAAATGGGAACAACTACTGTGCTTTCTGACAGGTACTCACTGCTACCATCAATGTCTGTTTTGTTATCTAAAATCAGGTGAAAAAAAGATTCCAGGCATAAATGGAAAGGCTTTTTTTTTATCATTAAGTATAGCTTAAAGAAGACTAGACTCATTTGGCAGATCAATGACATGTGAGAAGTGTACTATTTGTAATGACTCTTACTTTTGTAATGAACACTATTGTATTCAGTTTTCAGTGGCTGTAGGTCTTGAAAAGGAGCATGTATATGCAATATATCTCCATGAGTAAAGTGAAAGCAGGAAAGTAGCTTACATGAGCATGTTTAAAATGATATCTTGGTTTAGTTTTGTTTTCTCATGCGTTGCTGAATACATAGATTAAAAGATAAAGATCTGTGACGGAGAGCAGAGTTTATAAGAAAACATGCTCAATGGGTTTGCTGTGATTTTTAACCACAGCTAAAGGATTTGTCAGTTTCTATTAAGAATGTGTAAATAGCGTAAATGTTTTTAAAATCAATGCTCAAGACCGGTTCTTACTTTGCAAAAAACGTTGAATTGTCTCTGAGGTGATTTAAAGCCAAGTGAGGTCCTGCTTTTACGTGTGTGCGGTGCAATAAAATAAAAAGTCTAAATATAAGGGAATATTTGCATCAGGTCATTGGCAAATAAAAACAAAACAAACCCCCCACATAAAATCAGGACATTGTTCAAGGACTTATCCTTGAGAGACATCAGTTGTTGCTGTAAGAAATCTAGTATTGAGACCTTCAGCTTGTTCTCAACAAAAAATATTTTCAGACAAACCACTACCGATCAATTACATCCAAAATGGCATTTTCAAATAATTCAACAGCTTTGGAGAAACAATTGAAGAACGTTTCAAACCAACCCAGTGTCATTAACAAAAGGTGGAACAGCTACTTTTGAAAATGTTTCAGTTTCCTTATTAGGGTTGACAATTTTGAGATGACGTCTTTCCCTTTCTGCTCTGTACGGACATGCATGTAAATTCTAACCCTAAAGAAGTAGAACCCTGTCACATTTACATTGTTTTTTTCTTCTTCTTAGTATTTTTATCATTGCAAATTCCAAAGAGCTGGGATGACTCATAAACATAAAGGCTGTGCCTAACCAAATTTAAGTGTGATTGACTTCAAATTTGAACTATTTGTGCTGGTTAGTGTTCTCTTCCAAAAAGCCTCATGCATCACTTAAGTCTGCCACCTTGGAATTTTGCTGATTAGCACAGTGATGGAGAACATGAATAATGTGATCTACTTTTGAGTTTTTACTGTATCAACACCAAATTTGGAGCACACCATTGTGGGATGGAACAACATAATGTTTACCATAAATTAACGGGATCAGTCACACAACATGGCTGACACAGATGAAACATTTTCATCATGAGGACGGAAGGAAATTGGCGGTAGCTCATTGACCATTACTCCAATCACAATAATTTTCAACTGTTTACATGCTGGTGATGTGTCTTGGAAAAAAAAAAAACTAAATCTTTTTGAGGCCATCCCATCGAGGCTGTTGTAAATGCCATGACTGTGCATATCCAGCAACAGTTGAGATAAACACAACTGATTTGCATAATATGAAAAAGCATCACATTTTGAGTATTACCTTCAGTAACACCAAGTGTATCAAACCACTTCATAGAATTGTTGTACACCACAGTACTAATAAGCAAAATTGGCCCAAAATGTGGCTACCATAGACCAAAAATCATGTTACGTTTGAACTAAACATGGAAAAAGTGTGAGTGCAGATGCTGTAGAATATTAATTTCCTTTCTTAGGTGTTTGATGCTGCATGGGATTGGCTTGGAAAACTGATACACAGAAATAGTTGCTATTGTGTGTAGTCTTTCAAATAATTGGCAGATATACTGCACATGAAGCAGTACATGTTCAACTCAGAAAAAAGGGAATGGTTTTGATCTGCACATAATAATTCTGATGTTGCTCTTGCAAGTTTTTTGGTTCATCTAATACTTCAAAAGTAAACTAAATTAACTGAACTAAGCCATCAGAAGTGAAGTTCAAAGGACAGCTCAAATCACAAAACACAATTTTCATGTATCCATCTTGCACAAACAAAAAAAATAAACTTTTCTTTTTAAGTACGAGGTAAGTTTTGAATTAATTTGCACAGTCTTTGCAGAGGTGGTGGCCACAGACTTTATCATACCAAGCAGCTCTGAGTTGCTCAGTGACCACATATAAGCCTGCTCTGAATCAAAATCAACTGAAAATCTAAATATCTGGACTATTCCTCAGCAGAAAGTACCTCCAATATAGGTGGAAATTGAATTGGCCTCCATTGATTGGAAACAATTTCAGGATCAGATTTTTGTAATTGTAGACATATTGAGCCAAATGTGTTTACGATTTAGGATAACTGACACTGACTGTACCGTGGTGCTCCACAACACAATAGAAGAACTGGTCACTTTATGTGAAACCAACACATGCTTTGATGAATGAAGAATTCAAAAAGGCTGCCAGAATGACTTTAAGGTTAAAGAACTGAGGAGCACACATTTACAATCACAGCCACATACAGTAAACTCTGATTTATCCCCAAGATGCTTCCACTTGTGTGGAAGATTAGGGGAAGCCAGTTGGAGAATAACACGAACCGGTGTGACATCAAGCTGCTAATCTCACTTTTGATTTTGCAGCTTGAAGTGATGTAACACTCGAGGGAATCAAAGTGCACCTGAACTGTCCGGTTTTTGTAATTTCATAAGGCTGCCTGTTCCTTTGAAAATTCTAAAGTAATTTTGCTGTGATAGTGTGTCTCTTCTTACTCTCCTTTTTACTTGAAGACGAGATAACGTGAGAAAGAAAACAGACCCTCTTTCTGAAGTTGTACATATCAGGACACATTTCAAAAATATATTTGGTCCTTCCTAGTTCCTAAAATTAGGTAAATGCAACTTCAGATGAGTAAATCACACTGCCATTATTTATTCAACAAATAACAAGGCAAAATGCAAAAGAGGAAATTGTTTACCCTTAATGTTTCCACAGGTCTAAGAGGGTAGCAGCCAGAGGAATTTGATTAGCAGCTAATAAATGGAGCTAATCAACTCGACTTGATTAACTGGTCGTCTGCAAGCGTGACCAAACCATTATAAAAGCCCTAATACATGTTAAACCTTAAAATTAAAAGAAGATGTTAGTCTTTTATATATTGCAGCAACTCTTTTGCACTTCTGTTGTTATCAGAGGGAACGTGTACTAAGTTTTGTGCATTTAATGCAAAAGCAATAGCTGGTTTGCTATTAGTGCGACTGAGAAACTGAAGGTTCAAAGGTACTGCAACAGTTCTTCTTTAAGGAATTTGAACATTTTTAAACGTTCTTAAGCTAACAAGGATAAAGTGGGAGGCCTGAAATAGACAAAACCGTAAGTTCCAGGGTCATTTTTATAAGGTTTGTAAGAGGCTTCTGCCCTCAGGCTTGATTAAACCTTAATGGGATCTGAATTTCATTATCTAAAGCACTTGTTCCTTTATTAAATTAGGATAGTGACAAAGAGGGGAATCACTAAAGGACAGCCTTCAAAAGTTTGATTAGTAATTGCAAAAAAAAGGTTGACATGCTAAATGTATTTAGATAGATAGATGGATAGATAGATAGATAGATGGATACTTTATTGATCCCGAAGGATTGAGTCAGTATTCAAATTTAGATCTGGAGTTTAATCTTTGTTCACACTAATGCTTCATACAGATAAACGAGAGACCGCGTGGTTTTAGATTTAAACTTCATATTATAAAACAAATCATAACTGAGGTGGTATGTTATGTTAACAAATCACACACAGTCTGGTATGAAATCACATACAGTCGAAGTCGAGTTTTAAGTGACTACATTAAAAAAAAATGTAAAAACTTATTTAATAAGCACAAAACAAAGGTCATTGTATGTGTTTGACGCCAAATCATGTTTTTTTTTAAATCATGTATTTCATTGGAAGCTTTCTTTGGTGCCTGCATTAGGTTTGTATCTTTTGCAACTGGAGCAAGACTCATCACCTTCCAAAAGATGTGATTTCTGACATGATGTGTTGAAAGTAAACACCAGTTGGTGTTGGGAAACAAACTCAGGTCTCCTGGATAAGTCATATCAAGTTTTTTTCCTACCTATGAAATAAGAGTGACATTTTCTTGAATTTGAACGAATAGATTATGTTTCATGACAGGCCACTGGAATAAACGGATGTAGAAATATAACACAGACTCTACTTTGCAGCTGACATAATGAGACAGCCCACTTAAACTTTGTTTAAGATCGGGGTGGGAGAAACAGAACATGTCAGTAACTGGAAAAACCAGGGTCTGATAAATTAGGAAACAGATGGCAACTGAGTCCTTAAGTGCATTCTTGGCAGGTGGCTGAATACACATGTTGATTAAAATCCCTAAATGAAATGGTAAAATGTGCTGTACATTACCATGTGCCAGAACGGTTCAACGCTTCAAGTATTGTCTGATTGAGAGGCCTCCATGAGCATAACGGAGATTTGTCCGTGTCATCTTTAACTTTTTCAAGTTACAGTTATAAAAATAAAGTCTCTGAGTGGTTAAAGTTTGGTTGGATGTAGACATGCAAACAACAAATGTCAGGCTGTGGGAGGTCATAGTCTGAATTATGGTTTTTTGAACCTTTGCTATCATCTGTTTAATCATTTGGTGAAGAAAATTTGGCCGTGGATCAAGCCAACGCTTATCATCAATGGAGAGTCCAACATTTTATCACTTTACAACGAACGTGTCCTTTTGGGGACTTGATACCGCTGGACTAATACCACAATACTTTCTCCTCCTTTGCTTTGGACCAAATGTGAATCAAATTCTCATGATCTTCAGATGGGTGTTGTTATAGATCAACATCAAAAAGGGATTGTGTGACACAAACTGATACAATGGTACAGGCCTGAATGTGTCATCTGCTGGTCGGGCCCATTTTGAGCCCTTCAGATTGAAATATTATGCTGAGGGTGGATGACAAATTAGGGTAGTGGGTATGAAAGTGATGTGAGTCACATGCTTCATGGCCATCAAATAACACCCTAGCTGAACATCAACAGGGGTATTTGGAGCAATTGCACTTTCCAGCACCAACATAAAAAAACAACTTGGTGAGCTATCATTAGCTCTCAGGGACTGGAAGAATCTATATGACAGAAAGCGCAAAAGCTGGTTTGGAGCTTTAAAAAGATCCAACAGCTTAAGACTCTTCTTCTCCATACTCCAACTGTAAACCAATAATGAGTTATTGATGTTTTAGTGAATATCCGGTTGTGTGTTCCTTCATACAGTATTTGTGTCATATATGTAATTTCATCCAGTAAACACTGTTTAGCTATAAGAGTAAAAGCTTGTTAGACTTAATTTTTTTATATTTCCTGTATTCATGGAAAGTATAACTCACGGACTTACTTTGCATTTCCTTTCCATGAATTGTCCTAAGTCTCAAAGCGCCCAAGGATATGATAGGCACACACAGCCATGCAAGCATACACCATTTCATTATCCAATTTCAGATCTCCTGAGGACCCTGAGGAAGTACTTTAAATTATGAGTGCTTTCATTTCTCCAGAAGTCTAGCCTTTCTAGTCCTTTCATTCTCCTCTTCACATCTTCTCCTGCTCTGTTTTTCTTTTAATATTATCCTCCATTTCCCTCTCTCCTCCCTATCTAAACCTATTGGCCTTGTTTCTGTCCATTTCCAGCATTCTGTGTCCTCTTGCATTGTAACTCTGTCAGCACTATCACGCTAACAATAGCAAGTTTTCTTCCTCTCTTGTTATCAACCTCATATCTTTTTATGGCAACAAGTCAAGGTCCATTTAACAAAACAGAGCATACCCAGAGGGATGGACAGCATACTAAAAATGCTGCAGTGACCTAAGAACACTGCGTAATTATATACACAGTATGTGGGCAAGACCTATTCTAATGACAACAGCTTATCATGATTAAATGAATCCATTTTTTGACCATTTCTGAAGTCAAAATGATAGAGATGTTGCTCTGCAACCAAACTATCTATAAATCTTAGCAGTCATAGTTAGAAATCAGACACTGAAAACATACTGTGAAATGTTGCTTCACCACGGTGCTTTGGTTTTTAAATGTTGTCTTTAGAGAAAAGAATTGAGAGTGTTTCTACTTGGGGTCTTTTAAGATTGTGCATCTGTTCCTGCTCAATCTTGCACACATTTGCACACAGCTGAAGGATTTCCTGTGCACACATGTTTGGCAACCTAAGTCTACACCAGACATTTTGCAGTTTTTAACCAAGACCGCTAACTTTTCATTATTGTTTTTTAATCCGGGCTGAATATGAATTATAGAAATGGTATTTCAGGGTCAAACGAACATTATGTTTGTGAAAATTCCATAGCCAGATGGTTAAATATACTTCAAGGGTACTTCTATTCCCTGCAATTGGAAAACCCTTGAAAGTGTTGTTGCCTCATGTGCTTTTATAATAGTGCTACTCAACATGTCAACTTTTTATTCACTATTTATTCACATCATCATGTGATGCATTAAAATTAGTGCATTGAACTCTACACACTACATTGCTTGAAACTGATCATGATGTGCAATAGCCTGGAGCTAGGAGCTGACAAAGTGTGTCACTGCTAATGCCAGTGGGGTCATTTACTTACCTATTGAGAATGCCAAAACAATACTCCACAGTTGTCTCAACAGGGAAGTGGTTAATCTCTTTTTCTGCCTGAGATTTTAGGGCTTGAAGATTTTTTTTTGTAAAATGTGTACAGGAGCAACATGTGAAACTTAATTTGATCAGTTTAAACTTTACACGTGCCAGGAATATGTCGATTTTTAAGTATTTGCATGCAAGTTGTCAAAATGGGGCTAACTTGGCTCTGAAAAGAGTTGTTTACCAACTGTTGTTATGAATTAAAACATTTAGAAGTATTTTGTGAATGTCAATTCAATGGGCTACATGGTGGTGTGGCGGTTAGCTCGGTTGTCTCACAAAAAGAAAATGTAAAAGTGTCAGTGTGCATGGTTGTTTGTCTCCGTGTTGGCCCTGTGATACTCTGCCCAGGGTGTGCTCTGACTCTCACCCAGTGGCAACTGGGGTAGGCTCCCTGGCCCCCTGCAATTCTGAATGGAATGAAGTGGGTATGGAAAATGGATGGATATCAATTAATAAATAGTTTGCTGAAGATTTTTAGATAATTGCAGCTGCTGTCATTGCTTATGTAAGTGAATACAATGCAAAAAAAAAAAACTAAACTAAAGAATATGGGTGATTTGTATCATAATGTTTTTTTTGTTGTTAAGTGAGGTTTTAATGACAATGTGTTCTAAAACAAAAACAACAACCTTGTACTGTCCATCACCTGAGATTTGGCATGTACCTACCTAGCAGTTATCTAATTATGTAACTGTGACATGTGACTGAATATCAGGCTCATAATTATTAGGTACCCCTGCAATAAAGCAGTATTTGAAATGCAGAGGCAGCTGTCTGCCCCCATAGTGACTCCTCTATAAAACACTGAACACTACATAGTGAGTGATTGAAAAATGGACAATGGGAACACTGCCTTGGTGTGGATGTGTGTTTGAGTTGAGACAGCTGATGCTCTATGATTGGTCACTCCTCCTGAAGTACCTCCTGTGGATTAAATCAGCAGGTTTTTTTTAAAACCTCAACTTGTCACAGTGAGGAAGATGGATGCAAATGCAGACACAGAGCAGGAGCCAGGAGGCAAAAACAATTCGGAAACTAAACTCAGTTTATTTGGAACTGGAAGAAAAATTGCTGGCAAGCTGGAACACTCCAAAACTAAACTTGAAAAACAAAAAATACCTAAGAAATAACAAAACGAGACTGTAACATATCACAGGAACAAGAACTGATGGGGGAAACCCACGGATAACAACGACAAGGAGTTTGAATACAGAGGAGGATGATTGGTGTATGAGTGCAGCTGAGGATAAATGAACACAGGTGAAGGGAGTGGAGCTGATAACCAGGGACGAGGGAACTGAGGAAAAAGGTCAGGGAAATGGCAAAACTGAAATCAGACACAGATACATAGATCGTGACACAACTGACATGAGCTTCCCCTTTCCACACCTTCACCTACCTTGGAGAGAGCAGTTAGTTCATATGAATCACTAAAAACAGTCTTGTAACAGTCTTTTGAAGTTTGTGTTTAGACTGAATTATAGAAATTAATTGCAAAAGTTTAATCATTTGGTAGTAGTCTTAATGGAGATTCATAATTAATTAATTATTCATCTTAATTTTCATTCATCACTAATTAAATTTTTTATTTTCTTTTTTTTTAGCACCTCAAATTAGAGCTTTGTCATTTGCTTTTCTTTTAGCGTAGTAAGATCGACAGTTGATAAATTGTTATAAGTATTTTTGTTTGGTCTGAGTGGAGGAAATGATTAGCTGCAGACAGTTTAGCATGGTTGCACCGATTTCTCTGATAACACAACAATGCCTTTGCTGAAATATTCCACAAGCTCAGGTCATGACAGTTAGCATGTGTGAACGGCATCAGGACCCTGAGACTGAATGAACCAAATGGAGGCCAGTCGCTGTAAATTTCATGAGAAACGTATGGCACACACAATTGTATTACCTACTGATGTCACACAACTGAGGATATATGAAAAGGGGAACTTGTTTTTGTGGTTGTATAGAAATGTAGTATTTGTTCACTGTGTAAGGGAACTTGACAAGTCCAGAAACTAGTCCCAGATGCTGGAAAGTTTGGAGAAGAATTCAGTCTTACAGCTATAGTCGAGTCAAACCTGTCCCCTGAGGCCACGTGAAGAGAAAAATTGACAGGCAACAAACAGAAAACTCAACAAGTTCTCAGCCCGCAGGCTCGGAAAGCTGGAGGGGAGGCTATATTTTTTCCACACTAACCTCAAAATTTCATCATGTATCAGACTATCTCTGCAGTGTAGAGCTGTCTCTATGCTTTTATTGAGCAGCTGATTAATTTAATTATTGATTGAGTTATTGTTTATTATATATAAAATTATGATAACAGGAACAGTTTTCTGGAGCCAAAACTGATAAATTGAAATGGCCTTTTTAGTCCCACTAATACCCCAAAATACAAAGATTTGAATAGAAGGGACGCTAATATGAGTCAAAAGACACCAGATATTACCAGAAAACATCAAATACACAACATCTGTTGTGTCTGTAAGATTTCGTTATCATGAAAGTCTTATGATGCATAGTAAAGACATATGTATCATATGAAAAAATTAAACCTATCTGACAACAGTTGGGTAACATAACGAAGTGTAGATGAGGGCATCACAAACTACACGGGCAGATTCAAAGCACTGCACTAAAATTTGACATCATTTGTGATCACTGCATGAGCAATACTGTAAAAATAATCAAGAGCTGAAATGACACAGAAATAATGGCTTCTGCCTTCTTTGGACCCAAGCTCATTTGCAAAAAAGGAAGAATTAAAGAGGAAAACTTTAATTGGAATAAACGATAAGAAATTGATTGACGCCACATCATCAGGCCTAATCAGGAAGGAAACCATGCAGAGCGTCGGCACATAATTCACAATCAAGCAACCATGTTGGTGTGGTTATGCATCACAGCACATGGCGTGAGTAACTTTGACTTTTGTGAATGAAACATCAGGGCAGAATACTGATACAGGATTCAGAACAACGTGCTGCTTTACGGATTGAATTTTTTTGCTGTAAAGACAATAATAGACACCATCCTGCTCGTGCTACAACAGCGCAGATCTATTGTCAAACACTCCAGGGCCCTCATATATCGGTCTTGTGTACATAATGTAATGCTAATAAAATATATAAACACTTATTATATGCACATTAGAAAGTCATCAACTGTTGATAACACATAACACATATTCCATATGTGTTATGTTCCAACTCCATAACACACATTCAAAACCACCATGTTGGTTCCATTCATAACCATTTGTATTTAGAAACGCCTTTAATTAACCAGATATGTATCCCTTTAAATTCCTTAAAAATCTCTTTTAAAAACACATGGAAATTTGTTTGTGTTCTTCCCTGGAATAATGGCCAAGAAAGCAAATGAAAGAAACTTTACTTTTTGGGGTGGCTATAGGTCAAGTGTCCTTGGGCAAGTCTCACATACAGCACTCAAAAGGGATGTGTGTGTATGTGTGTGTGTGTGTGTGTGTGTGAATGAATGACTGTGGCTTGTTGTGTAAGAGCTCTTTGACTACAAGACTAGTAGCACTATATGAACGCAGTACATTTACCATTTACTGAAACAGACACGGAGCTGCTTGTTGCTGAGACTGAGGCCAATCAAAATCAGCTATTTAATTCAGTTAGCTCAGCCAAGTCAGGTTTACTTCTGTAGCACACTTTGTGCAAGAGACAACACAATGTGCCCTACGCAAATGAAAAAAAAGAAAACACAACAATTTGGGGTATTCTCATAAAAAAGCAAGTGCAGATGATTATTATTCAATTATTCAAGTGTATACTCCTACAATGTATTGTGGGACACCTCTTCAGAGAAAACAAGTGTTAATGCTGTATGAGATCTCTAAGGAAATAAAGAAAATGGTTTGATATCAAACTAATTACCAAAAAAATGCCATGTTGTCACACAGATGAGACATATGAGCAACTGGAGGAGGACACAGCACAGCAGAACATATTACTGGCATCATTGCAGATACAGCTCTTCCTGCTTGATTTTGGCTCGTTGTTGAGTTGTCTAAAGGAAACTGAAGGTATTTTGGGCCAAAGGAAATGATAGCCTCCAACACAGATGACTTAGTCCAGCTCAGTGAGGGTTTGGAAATGCCTGATCAGTGTTTCATTTCATGCTGAAAAGTCCAGTATTTTGACTCCAGGGTGGACAAAACTTGGATATGCACTACAACTGTGTTTGTGTAGTTAGTATCTGTCTGTCACACAGATTAAAAAACAACAACAAAAAACATCAATTCGAAAATCACTCCAAAAATGTAGCAGGATCTCTTTTAGGTAGTGATGTCTATTCAGAAGCCTCTCTATGCTCTGACAGCAAAGATCAGTTTGTAAAACCAAGATACTTTTCAAACACCTGTCTGTCACTGACGTCTTTCATGAAATTTAATGAGTCAAGCTAAGTGTCCATTTCTAGTTGAAACTAATTTTAACCGAATAGTTATTCATTTGAGGAAATCAAGAACATATGTAGGTGTTGAGACTACATACTGCAATGCCAGCAATGTCCTCTGTTTGCAGTTTCCCATTACCGTTAGATTCTGTCTGCAAGTTAAGCTGTACTAATATTTGCACACATATCCTAACTATAGGTTGGTAAATTCCATGTTTTGTGTGGAAATCCTCTTACGCACACATATGTGCATAAGCACAGTTAATGAAAGATGTTTGAGGTGCTAAACAGAACTGTCTGCAGTTCTGACCCATTAAGAACATCTTCTGAAATGAAACAGGAGGCTGAGAAGTGTTTAGCCGGAGACATCCTTCATCAAGCAAGAATGAGAAAACATTTTGTTTGAAAAAGTTAAGCAACCCCAGTTCCCAAAAGCCATCAGGGTGTTGTTAAAGTAGGAGGTGATGCAACACAGTAGTAAACATAAAACATAACCCAGCCAGATGTGTTGCTGGCATCAATCATAAAGTTAGCTTATATAATATATTTATATTCATGTGCCAGTTTAAACATTCTATATAGTTTTTACTTCATATAACATTTATTACTGATGTTTCCTAGTATTTGTAGAGCATTGATTGAAGTCTTCTTCAGTGTGAATAAAAGCAGTTTGCCTTCACTCTTTCACTGAAGCAAGGGCTGAGATATTGATTTGGAGAGACATCAGAGGCACCATATTTAAAGAAAAATCTGATCAAACCTTAAGAGACACAGCATATGGAGAAACCCAACAGGATAGAGAAAAGTCTCGGGAGGTAAGAACAAACATAAAAACAGTGTTTAATACAGAATCAAAAAGAAAGAATCCTCTACGGGCTTTTCTTGGTAAGATCATCTCCAAAAACTAAAATTGATCATGCAATGACACTGGGGATCTCATCAGACCGGCAGGAGGTCATTGTTCTGCCAAATGTGATTCAGCCAACTAAACAGGCAAATTGCCCTGCTACATCCAGGATGCTAATTTATGTCTGGCAAAATCAATTATTTTTTATTTTTTTTAGACTGATTGTTGAATCTGAACAAATTACAAATCTGTGTCAATAACATTTGTGTGTGTGTGTTTTGCGTAAGAAAGAAAGGAAGCCAGAAAGAACTCCCCTTTTTGTTTGTGATTACAGAAGGTCGTTTTCAATGTAATTATGAACAAATAAACTACGGCAGAAGTTTGGCTGGAAGTCATCTGCACCACTCCTTCTTGAAGGTCAAGAATGTAGGATATGGTGACATCGAGCACTGAAGCTTGCAGTAGAAACTACAGTGGCCACAAAAAACGCCATAACCAGTGTTTGATTTGACCGCTTTTGGCAACTGTATCAATGCGATTTAGCTTGGCTGGAATTTCTAAGACAGGCAAGCGAGCATGAGGCCAAAATCAAGAGGCAATGCTGATATGAAAGGCTATTTCATCTGGGATCAACTAATAGTGCATAGCTCTAGTCACACAGATACTACTACTCATCTAAATAATGACCACTTCAATCCACGATGTGTCTGTGAAGAGAGGTCGCAAACCAGCTTAACTGTTGTGTTCACGTGTACATCATTTACTAATGATACATGTTCTGCTTAAGACAGCACTGGATGAAAAGCTGACATAATTCCGTTATATAAATCATTGCATGGGCTCAGGGGCAACTTCCAGAAATCACTGTCTGTGAAGAATGGCATGAAGGAGAATGGGACAACGTTCTTCCCAAAGGTTCAGCAGCTGGTCTCCTCAGTTCCGAAATGTTCACACACTGTTGTTAAAAGAAGAGGGGATGCTACACAGTGGTAAACATCAACCTGTCCCAACTTTTTCTGAGATTGTTGCTGCCATCAAATTCTAGATGAATTAGTATTTGTAATGAAATAGTAAAATGTCTCACTTTCAACATTTGATATATTTCAGATGTTCCCATGTTATTTTTTTTTTATATATTCTGCATTCTGTTCTTATTTACATTTTACACAACATCCCAACTTTTTTAGGGCCGTTTTTTTATTAGCTGTTAAACATGATGAAGTGAGGGTGGGCTGACCAGTTCAGTTTGCTAACATACTGTTTCTGGGTAAATAACTAGGACAGTATTAAAAAGATTGATTAATAAACCACAGACAAAACCACATCCCGCTGTAAGGAAATTGTTTGCAGTTGGACCCTCCATTATGTCTTCCGAAACCTTCTTACATTTATTTTAGCTTGCTGACTCTTTATGATTTACATTAGGATTTACAAATATACACCATGTTGTACAATCATTCTGCTGCAGAAAGAAGAATTCCCACTGCGTGAGAACATTTACGATGACCTATTGGCAGAAATCCTCGATATCTTTGACTCGGTTTGACAGTTATGGTGGTTAAGAATTACAGGGAATTAGATACGATGGGTTTTTATGACCTTAAAACGCTTAAAACAAGGTGTTTACATTACATCTGTGTCACCACAAGCCCAGGAAGAACAAACCAAGCACTGGCTCTGGGGCAGCTCCTTTCTTGCATTGTTTGCATGTAATATGGAAGTAGATTGTGGATACCCAGTTGGTTGCAGTTTGCAGTTTATATCACTAGATGTCGCCACACTTCATCTCACCTACACCTTCATTTATTTAACACTATAACACTTCTGATCAGGAATCCGGCTGACCAATTCACAGATCATCTATGCAATACCAGTGATACGATGTTTGGTAAAGAAGTGCTGATAAATATAATTAAACTGTGGATAAATCTGATTGCAGCCACAGAGACACTCACTTGATTCTTTGCTCCTTTTGAAACCAAACAACTCCTGACTTGCTTGAACCTCCCATGCGTCCAACCAAGGCACAGACTGGCTGGCACTTCTGTGCTTTCGTCCTGCACTCAAGGGGCCAAAACATTGCACTTTGAATGTTTTGTTCTCGTGTCCAACAGTTAGAACAGAGGCAGTACCCCTGCAGTAAAACCTGTGAATGTAATGCATAAACTGAAGAAAATAAATTCTAAAACTACATTTCTAGAAATAAGGCAGAGTTGCTTCGAAGCTATGCCAAAAATGTGGAGTCACAACAAACACATTTGTTTTGTATGTAACTGCACAGCCAGATAATCCTGCTTTGTAATCATCGTGTCTGCTCTACATACACACAAGCTTCAGCGAGCTTGCCTTCACTGGCGTATTAACTCCTTTGTCACAGGAGAACACACATAAACACAAATTTATACAGATTTAGTCAAATATGGGAACTGCCTGCATTCTCACACATTTGATGTCTGCCTCACTCTGTCAGACTTTAATTTATTTTCTCAACAACTGAGTTGTGCATTAGAGTCACCAGTCAACCTTCAAGCTATTGTTATTATCAGCTGCAACTGGCACATGACCCTGATTAGACTATCTGTGTGAAACTGTTATGGAGGCTGTATAAAGAGTGCACAAATGATTGTAAGACCAAACTCAAGATAAACAGAGAAAAATACACAAACACACTTCTGAAAAGAACATTAATTGTTTTTTTTTGGCAGAAGGGTGCTGAACGTGTTATTTTTAGAGTAGCAGATGCAATTTTCTTGTTGAAACTGTGGTAGACTGTGCATTTTCATTGTTTATCTCTGTTTGTGCTTGTATATGTTGATCTGGGGTACACACAGAAGGATGAAGAATAAGCTATTTTCTTTTTTCAAACATGACACAGTTTTTCATTGTTGATGGATTCATTGCAGCCTGAAACGAGTTTCCACCCCGGAGGAGGCTTTATCAGCACACTGGTGTGTGTCACCTCTATCACTAACTTCCAATACTTCATATCTAAATCAAGTGAAGCAGAAACAACAGTTTGTGGCTTGGTGCCAAAGAAGAGGGACAACCTGGTGAGACTGGCTCTGAGATTGAGCTGCTGCTACTTCCCATAATGAATAAGAGGAGAGTAATGAGCTCCAGAAATAACTGTTTCTTTTCAGCTTACCAGCTAAAAAAGCAAATGATTTATATTTTTCTGCAATGTCATTTGGGGATATTGGCTTTACTGTAAAAAAACACCAAAAATTAAATTGATTGATGGTTGCAATGGTTTAAATCGGCATGATCTGTATTGGAATGAATCCTCTGCTTTGGAAATGTGACGTCTTCACATTTATCACTACATTCAGTTATCCGTGTGACATGGTATGAAAAAAAAGGCAACATCATTTGTTGCAATGCGATTCACCCAGACCACACATATGATAGCACAAAGATTTTTACAAACAAATATCTCAATGGATAAGGAATAGAACAATACATAACAAGTGTGACACTTCCCTTTATAGCAAATTATGATCAGAAAGTATTTTGTAGTTTGTAGAGGTCTTGAAGCTAATCTTTGTCACCATTTTGCACCGTGCAGTTTTTCTGGAAAGTTCAGTATACAGTACAGTGGATATAGTACATTATACAGCATTATGGCTTCACTGCCATCTGCTATTCTCAGTTTTATTTGTTTCCCTTTTTATCACAAGACACTGTCTAGAGGTGAGCTAACAAAATTGAATATTAAGAAATAAAAACACAAGAAGAATATTAAATGGTTATCTTTTATATCCACAGAACGTATCTCTGAACACGAGTGAGTGGTCTTGATCAAAGGGTAATGGAACAGTTATAGAGGCCAATTTTCACCGTCTGGTTGGGTTTCAACTCTGTTTTCTCTCTTTTCATACCAAAGAGTGATGTTACCCGCTCATATCATCAATCAAGTGAAGTGAGAGGATCCAGATTTACTTTTAGTGTGATATAATTGTCCTCTCTGTGGATCACTCTCAGTTTTAGGTTCTAATCCTTGCTCTAAAGTCTGTATTTGTTTTTGGTCTGGTGCATCAGAAACTTACTTACTGTTTCTCTGTGGTAACAGTTTCTCCTCTATTCAACCATTTCGGTAAACCAACCATTGCTAACTGACATAAATGTGACGCATCAGTGCTGGAATGTCTAATCAAAAAGCAGATTAAAACTTTAGAATACAGGAACAAAGTAGATTTGGCTGGTGCTAATAAATTGAATCAATACTGAATGATCTCATTCAGCACTGCATTAACACTAACTATGAATTACATGATATACAACGTGACAAATTGTTCATAATACCCTGGAATGGAATATCCTAATAGGAAACAATTCTAAAATTAAAGTTTCATGTTAAACAAGATGTGTGTGTGCCATAGTTCTGTGTGTTCTACCTTTTTCGAAGGATGTGTTTGAATTGGCCATTCGCCCACTATATAGTGAGTCAACAGTTATGTTGAACTGTTTCGGAATTTCAATCTAAACTTTTCATTAATTAGTACATTATAAACCCATCACATGCCATACCAAAATGATCATACAGGAGCTGTATACGAGATAGGTAGAAATAGACCATCATGCTTTGCACCCTGGAGACAGGAGCTAACAGTTTTCAAATGCTAAGGCCAGCTGGTGCTAATGTTCACAGCACTATATTTTGATTTTCTGACCCGGTAAGAATATTTGGTGAACAGAAAATACTCCACAAGTGTCTCAACCACGAAGGGGTTAGTCTCTTTTTCTGCCTGAGACATAGGACTTATCAAAATGATTAAAATCATTATATTGGAAACTTGAAAAAGTTGACTAAAAGAGAATATGCTGTATAAGATATGTTGTAATGCAGCTTGCCTTTTTAAAGATTTGAATACAAGCAGCAATGATGGGGCCCTGTGGCCTTGGGAATTTTTGATTGGTCATTAGTACATTGAAGGCTACCTAACTGTTACAGCTGCGGTCGATGTGTGTGAGGGTGGAAACAGTACAATCAATTAATTACAAGGGTACTTGTATTTGTGTCATGAAATTCTATGTCAGTGTTGTAGAGAGAGATATTAGATAAAACATGTTCTGAACAGCAACCTTCTGTTGTCCGTCACCTCAGGTTAGAGATGTATATATGTGCCCATTGTTTATGTGATGGGTAACTGTGAATGTAAGGTGCATAATTGTAAAGCGTGTCTGTGCTCAAGTGGTGTGCAAAATGCACCAGCAGTTGGCTACCCCTACCCACTCGTGAGTCCTCTATATAATGAACACTATATAGTGAGTGCTATTTAGTGAATGATTTGTCTCTTCTCAAATGCTGTCCTCCCCCAGGTGCTCTCAATCATCCATTCGAGTCAGGAGCTTAGAAACCAGTAGAGAATTATGACCTGTACCCATGTGCCCTTTGCTGTATTTGCATTTTATTTAGATATAGTTTAGCTAGTGGTTATTGATTCAGTTAATTCAAGATAAGTCAACTTAACTATTTAGTCTCTGTTTGATCATTTCTTAAATGTCAGGTGTACCTCTGTTGTCTCGCCTCCTTTTTCCCCCCAAGTTGATTTTGTGTTGCTGCTCCAACACTCCAGCGCTCCAGGGAATGTGTCAGTATAGTTAGATGTAATCCTACCGATGCATTATTCATTAAAAATACTGTGAGAAAAATGCAGAATTACTCATGCTGACCTCTAAAGCCTATCAGTCAGCAGAATCTTGTGGAGGACTGATTTTAATGTTTAATCAGATAAAGAGGATTCTGTTTAAATTTCACGTTGGGGCTGATCGCTGAAGATCTTCGTCTCTTCAACTACTTAATCACAAAAGACATATAGCTATATATATATATAAGATATAAGATATATAGCTAAGTGTCCCCTAGCACAGACCATAACTCTGACCTTGCTCACATACCAGGTACTCAAATAATCAAGAAATTAGAGTACAATTGAAATACAGGAACTTTTCAGTTTAAAAAATAACACCATTATGGGTGAAGATTAAATACAGACCTGATTGTCCATTGGCTCCGACAAATCAGGGGAATTTGTACTCTGGGTGAAAAAACACAAAAATTTTTATTAAATGCTTGAATTGATGAAGCATTAAATTGATGCTTGAAAATAAATCTAAAGAATAATGATAAAATCAACTTCTATAAAAGATGATATGACAGAAAATGTATCTCTTGCTGGCTTTTTGACTACACTGTGGTAAAAAAATTTTTTTTAAGATTGATAAATTGTGTTTTGTTGTGTTTGGAAACACCTGTGCCTTAAATCCAGCGTTTCTTCAAGGTGTCATATCCATACTGGCACACGCCTGCAAATGAGAGTTTGCAATATGAGTACCAACAGATGCTTATTGTTTGAGGAGGCAGTACATCAGAGCTTTTGCATAATATAGTTTAGCCACTGCAAAGCCAGAGTAGCAGTGCACTTCCGTCTGTGATAGATTCATTCATTCATGCATGGCTTGTGCTCATTGTTCCTGGGCTGAAACTCGACCCTAAAACTATGCTCCTGATCATGGTTTCTGCACACCTCACTCTTTCATCATCTCCTATTATTTTTTTCTCATCTGTTTCGGCAGTTTACCTTGAAAATTATATAGTCACTTTCATTAAAAAATCTTTTATCGGTTCTCTCTAAACAGCTCTCACTTATCCTTCCATTTATTGAGCTCTTTCTAATTGTCATGTTCATATATTTGAATGTGCACATCAGGAGGTGTAAGCACCCTTGGTGTGAGAGATACTGAACTATATCCCAAAATGAAGTGATTAAATCCACATATTTCCCCACATGTAGGTGTGGATCTGGTAGGCGTTTCTGTGTTTGTCTTACCACTTATTTTCCCTTTTGAGTCCTAGTGTATGATATGAAAAGGGAAAATATAGCATTATGAATCAGTGACCTAGCTTGCTTTTTTATGGAGTATCACACCCATGCACCCTCACAGTTTTTTTCCCTTACAGACTTGCAACTGGGATGGAAGAAATAACACATTCATAGGCAGCATGATTAATCTTGGCCCATTTGCATGCACCCCTGTGTTTCCTGTGATCAGGTATGTGTAGCTAATGATGGATAATGTTTGTTAATACTAAGATCCTTTCAAACACTGCGTCACATTATTCTCACTGTAACTGGGCTTGTCGGCATCGTGTTTGAATCAGCAACCCCGATGCTTTCCAGGAAATTTTGGATGATAATCTTACAAGCAGCTTCAATATATCCCTTTCAGCACAGCACATTTGAAATGCATGCTGTCATATCACACAAAGTAGCAAGTGGTCTTAATTCGACACGTGATCTGGTTTTTATAGGAATGTGACAGATCAGGTCATAGAATAAATAACGGTGCTGTCCACCTATTCTGACTGCACGGTATTCCTTGTTATAAGGAGAAGCATCTCAGCATTTTTTTTTCAAAGCGCATAAGTAAAATGAACAGGAAAAACCTCGGCTAAATATTCTCTGCAGGATTTTAGGTAATGTTGTAACCTCTCCTCTAACAAAGAGTAAAAATTTTTTTGTTGCCACAACAAATATAAATTCAGCTATTAAGAAAATAAAAAGCAAGGTCTGAACAGTTGTTGCTGCCTTTGGCAACGCATTTACATGACCGAGGAACGTAAGGAGCACTGAAGGAGATGGTGTGTCGGTTTGGGTTTTGAACACAGTGAGAAACATAGTGTCTTCCTCTCCCTCCTCAGATGATGTGGTGAATCATAGTAAATGGGTAGAAAAATCCGATTGCTTAAGGAAAGTGACAGAATAGTTTATTCCATCAACCCTGATCCAAATCTGGTAAGCTGTTCAAACAACAATTGAATTCTACTGAATTAATGGACAATAGAGTAAATGTTCGGCATGTTTTGATATTTTGAGATCCAAGCTAGCTTGTTTTCCACAACCATTTACTTATGCTAAGTAAATTTTATTGTCTCAGGGCCTTTGGGACACTTAAAGCCTTTTCTGTCATTCAAACATAGGTGACTTTTATGTTAATGTGATTTATTTTAGAGCTACTGTGATAACACGGCATGTAGACGGGAAGATATTATGTCTTCTTTCTCTCAGGCCACTTCACTAGACTTTAAAAGGGTTTTCTCATGTAGCTTTAACAATCATCAAAAGCATTTGAGAATACTGATACGTGTCCATATCAGTTTTATCATGAAATGTTGGGCTCTTTGATAATCATGCTGTATCTGACTGTAAAAAGTGTTTGCATGTATATTTAATCCTTCATGCAGTTGAAATGCACAACTACTTGAAAAAAAACATCTTCTGGTGGTCTGAAGTAGAAGTGGATTTTTTTTTCTTTCTCTTTTTTTCATATGGACTGATTTAAACTGGAAAAAAAAATCTTCTCCTGCCTTTAAAATAGGCTCTGTCAGTTTTTGATAGTTTATTATGCTGATTTTCTTTATAAGACTTGAAGGTAGGTTGACCCAGTTAGTCATGTTTTGCTTTCTCTCCGTCTCTCTGCTTTATTTCTGCCACTGCTGCGGTCGTTTTATTGATCTGACTGCATTCAATTTACACACATTGAAATATATGTAGAAATGTTACAAGGTCAGTTCATGTAAGACATCTTTCACAGAAATTTCAGAAGGTTGCATATTTATAAGTGGGGTCAGTGAGGGCCTGAACTCTTTAAATCAAATCAAATCTAGAAATGAAAAACAACTGGACACAAAAACGTAGTTGAAAAAATCTCCTTTCTGAATTCACGCTTACTGAATTAAATTTAGATTAATTTAGTGATTGCTGTGTGTAAGAACTGGGAAAGAGGCATGACGCAGATGCAGCCCCTGGCATCATCAGCTCTTCCTCTTACCTCCATTAACAGATACAGCAGATAAATGATGACAGCAGTTCTGCAGCAGGAGTCTGTGTGGCAAAATATAATCCCCTGCAACAAAGCAATTATGCCATTAACTGGAAGAACTGTTTCTAACAGTAACCTGGTGTAGCATCTGTAATAAAAGCACATTTTGATCATATTTGATCATAGTTGGCTAATAGATTGCACAATAGCAGCAGGCTGATGTTTAAATACTATGAGCCTTTCAAAACATTTGAAAGATGAAGAGGAAAACTTTATAATGACATTCTTTTATTAAATGACTGTATCTGTGACTTTTATGATTCCTTTGGTATGTTTTCACTCCAGTTTTAATCAAAGAGCCATATGGCAGCTTCCCTTATTAGATAGAGGAGAACAAATATTTGGGGCCGCATAATGCGAGTTGTATAGGAAAGAGACATGAAATAAACCTTTCAATAGAGACACATTTTATACCACCTCCTCCACTGATTATCCAATAAGTTCAAACTATAGACAAGGACATAATGGGAAACACATGAAAGAATAAATTAACCATTTTAAAGATTAAGCTAGTCAATCATTATCTTTTCAAGTCAACAATAATTAATTAATCTCGCTCTATGGTGTTTGCATTATCCTTTGTGTGTATGCTGTTGGTATAAGAACAATTCTCTAATGTGTATTAGTAGCCTATTACATGAGGATATACAGTAATTAGTGTCAGAATGAGGGACAGGAGAAACAGCCACTAATTAATCATATGGAAGAGCAAAACAGTTCAGACAATGACCATTTTGGATTGGTATTTTCTGAGTTTGTGGTTTGGACTGAAGTGACTCTAAAACTGGTGAGGCTAGCAACATCCCTGTAGTTTGAGATATTACACTAGATTTATTTTCAACCAAAAGGCGCAGCGAAGCCAGATAGCAAATTCCAAAAGAACACTAAAAAAAACCAAACCCAGGAACTGACAAAAACGACGAGGCACAGTAAAGAACTGGGCCCACAGACCCTCAGCAGCATCCACAACTCGGGAGGACAACCTGAGAAACTTCAAGGAGACTAAATACTGTCGGGAGAGTGATTGGTGAATGAGTGCAGCTGAGGATAAGCGAACACAGGCGAGACAGAGGAGTTAATGAGCAGGCAGGAGGGAAAGTGAGGAAGTGACAAAATTGAGACGAGACAGAAAAAACACAAAAGACACAGATCATGACATCCTCATATATTATTGGAAAAGAAAAAAAAAAAGAATTCAGGGCTGTCAAAATCATCCAGCAAGCAAAAAAAGAATTTGGTTGATGCTCACATGCTGCCAAGGGATTTGAAGTTGGAAAACAAACATCCCTTCTACATTGATATAAAACTAAGCCTTCTTCACAAAAGCTTAAAAATCTTGAGATAACAAGAGGAAGCAAGACCATTTGTTGGTTGTGTGAAATGTAGCATTAACAGTATCATGAAAAGTGGAATATTCTGCAGGCGGTGGAGGGGAAGTGATGTGAACTAATTTACATATTCATTATTACACGTGTCAAAGATGTTGAGTCAATATCTGAGCCATTGTTTTACATTTTTAAATTCTAAATGTGTCATTTTGATGAATTGATATGAGTGTATTTTGGCTGAGAAAGGGAGAGAAAGTTTAATGTTATCCACTAATTTGAAGAATATTAAATTTGGAATATTAAGTTGTTGTTTAGAGCAGTAAAACTTTTGTTGCTAGATATAAATATACTGTGACCATGGGAAACCACTTGCATATGAACAACAGCAACTAAGCGTAGAACTAAAATTGGACATGGAGTCTTTCAGATAGCTCTGAGATCTTTATCTTTAAAAAAATATATCAATATGGATCTTATAATTCTCTTTGAGACAGTTTTTCACACCTGAAGGATGTGGTTTATTCAGGGGAGGAAAACCAAGAACACGGCCGTCCACATTGAATAACGTAAGAGGGAAATATGAGTCACACAGAAGGGAAAAGGTTGCAAACTTTGGTATACCATAATTGCTGCTCAATTTTCATAAAGAAAATGGTTGTGTGTTAACATCTAGAACATTGTATGACAGACAGCTGATTACTTCCCACTCATTAAAGAGCATCCTTAACAAAGTCAAATTAAGACCTGTACAAATATCACTTCTCATGTTTCATTGATGTAATTATTTAGTTGTACAGATGATCTATTTCTAGAAAAAGCTATAAAGCATAAATGTAGACCCAAAATGTGCAGAGGTGGTGTTACATAAAATCCTGAAGATTAAAGACAATCGCTACATTTCAGCTGCTGTTTTGATTTTTCTGCTTGCTTTCATCTAAATTAAGCAAACCATACCTTCTGTGCAACTACATTTCACCATCCGTGACACATATGCTTTTCCAGACTTGAGCTTGCTGTCGCTGCTTACTGTCTGGTCAATAAAACAGTGTGTTTAGGTACAGACACGATCTGTTGGGCAGACTCATAAATCCCTAAATTCAACCCTGCAAATAGTCATCATTTTACAGCTTCTCTCAACAGCTGTGACCAGGGAATCTGATGTGTCTGAGGCAGAGGTGGATGGTTGGTGAAGCAGAATACAGAGCATAAGACAGTGAACCCAGTGGCTGTAGTCATGATTCATGAGAAAAAAGTTTTGAAAAGAGATTTTTGGGGAATAACCTGAAATGTATCATTTCACTTTTGTTTTAAAGGCTGGAAACACAGACCGAAGATGTTCCCAGCAAACAGCTTATAATCCACTCCTACCAACTACCTTCATAAAGTAAAACAATGTTCAATGCAAATGTAATGCACTTTATCTTTCTGCACTTCTTTCTATGCCTACACCCTATCTCTACTCTGTCACCTCTGACATAGTCAGACTAGTGGGTTCCTTCTATGTAGTTTATTGTTAGCTTTATATAGCTTGTTAAATCTTCATTTGTAAGTCGCTTTGGATAAAAGCGTCTGCTAAATACATAAACATAAACAAACATAAACATAAATACAATGTATGGAACATATGAAATAATCCAGCTTCATTCCATTCAGGACCGAGGGGCTTGAAGCTTGACCCTGTTAACATTAGGTGAAAGGCAGGGTACACCCTGGGCATGTTGCCAGTCCATCACAGAGACAAACATCCATGCACATTCACTTCAGGATTCATGGGAAACATGATTGGACCAAAAACTGTCAGTGAACTGTGCATAAACGTGCAAGGCTGCACATAAATGGTATTTTTGGTTCTGTTTTAGTATTACTTTTCTGTTCTTATTGTGGTGAGGGATAGGTGAGGTTGATTGTGTTTATGTGGGATTGACTATGGTTATGTTCAGGGATATGTAGTATTCCCATTGCAAATATTTATTTACAAAAAAAAAAAAGAGCCAAAAAGTAGTATGGAACAAGGACAACTTAAGAACAAGAGCTTTGGTGTGGATAGGCCAACCGGCGCTGAGGCTAGCAAATTCAGGTTGATTAGGGGCATCCCACATACCACACAAAATGGATGAAGACCCATGACTGGAAGACTTATTAACAGGCCATGCAAGCCTACCGCACAATTCATCAATATAAAAGTAAGTAAAACAAATCAAGAATCTATCTATCTATCTATCTATCTATCTATCTATCTATCTATCTATCTATCTATCTATCTATCTATCTATCTATCTATCTATCTATCTATCTATCTATCTATCTATCTATCTATCTATCTATCTATCTATCTATCTATCTATCTATCTATCTATCTATCTATCTATCTATCTATCTATCTATCTATCTATCTATCTATCTATCTATCTATCTATCTATCTATCTATCTGTCTGTCTGTCTGTTATTCTTGTTTTCTGCCCTCCCTGCACACCTTGTGTCCATCAGACAATTATCCCACCTGCCTTTCGTTTTTTTAATACCCCCCGGGTTTCCTTTGTTTGTCGCCGGATCTTTGTCTTCACCATCCTTTTTTTCGTCATCAGTGTGTGTTCAGCTCTTGGATTAACTGATGCTGCAGTGCTTTTGTTTAAAAATAAAATCCTCAATCTCGACACCTGCCTGCCTGCCTACTGCTTATGAGCCTGTGTTTGGGTCATCAGCATTCACACAACATGACATTTTTGGCAGGGAAGCAGTGCTTCAAAACCTGGGCCAAAACATGGGATGACAAACTGCAAAAATGGATCGCTCCAATAGAAAATAGATCAAGAATTCAGGCGCAATGATTTCACTTTGAATTATTTTACCTTTGGTCAGGTGCCGCTGTTTGTACATCTCACTGTCAGTTTATTTGAACAGCAACAAGAAAATATATCAGGGACACATAGTTTTAATCCCCTATGTGTTGTGTTTTGCTCTTGTGAATATTCATGTAAAGCACCGTTTTTTTATCTCATAATGTGGCACTGTCTTACACAACTTTCCCCAATGAAGCATACTACCTTACACAAAATCAAACTACACAAAGTTGAACAAGATGTTTGTATCTTTTACTTGAGTTTCAGTGTTGATTAATTTCCGATTAGTATTCTACAAAAAGAAACTGTGTACAAGAGGTCACTAAAATCCAAGAAAACTGGCAGAGTAATTCCTTCCTGTTGCCTGTCACCACTGTCACAGCTCTGGGGTCAGAAATGAGGTGTCGGATGTGTGGATGGAATAGGTGACCATCTGCCCTCAGATCCCCCTCTGGCTTTCAATCCCAGACTCTTAATGGCTGTTGACCTCTGTTACTGTTAAAAGACTTTTCTAAAACTGATACTATGTTAGCTTCCAAGAGACTATAAAGATTCAGTAACCAACTAGATCAAACACCCATTTTACTGTGTCATTTGGCTGTGGTCACATATACCTGTATGCAACATTGACTTTGCATGCACGTAATGCTCCTAAAGAAGATAATTAAGTCTTGTTTATGGATCCCCTTCCAACTGGCTTTGAACTGGCAAATGGCAAGAGTTAGATTGTATTAATTGGTTCCACTCCATTGATCAAATTGGACAAATAAACTGTACAAGTACCTGCTGTATTCCAAACAGTTTCCGTCAACAAGCCCCCAGCTTTCTCTAAATATCGAGCCAATTTGCATTTTAGGTTAGTAGATGTGGTCCAACAGTAATTACGGCATTGATCAGAGACTACAGCAACACTCCCATGGCATACTGCTCTCACTACAGCACCTATCCAACACAGTCTTTCGTGCATGGCACTGTATTTAAGCCATCAGCGCTTTCTGCTCATGAATAACTATTGCCGCACTGCTCACATGAAAATTATGCTGCCGCTGCTGCTGTCTGAATATCAAACACCACGACTTAACTCCAGCATTCACCTGGTGAGGAACGCCTGACGTTTCCTTGAAAGTTTTAGAGAATTTACATATCCGTCAAGAAAAGAGGAACATTCATTTGGATTTCTTACCTTTATTTGAGCTTTTTCTTTACATCATAGACAAAATGCCCCGCTGTCTATATCAATCATAATTCGATCATAATCTGTAGTCCATGAAGGTGACTTGTTGTGGTGCCTGTATGCTTTTTTTTTTTGGATTGAAAATGATCAACCAGCTCCTCAAATCACCCCTTTGAGAGCAGTAGTTGAACCAATTTGTAGATTAGTACAGGCCAAGGAAGCTACAAAAGCTATTTAGATTTGTTACCCCTATGTGTATCGTTCATTTATTTATTCATTGTTCTTAGATAGCCTCTCACTATACCTGCTTCATTTAATTTAGTTTGTTCAATTAAATTTGAGCCGTCCTGTGAGTATTACTAAATTAAAAGTGCCTTGAGAATTACAGCAGATACGCATAGGCCTTGGGTTTCTACATCTACATATAATTTATGAATATGAAAGCCATAACAACCTAGACATCCCCCCTGAACTGCAAATTGTTCAACATGCCTGCTGCCACTACTTTGTGGGATTCAGAGTGTAACAAGTTACTATCATCTTAGAGTAAAGGCTGACAGGACTCTTTGCAATCTGACAATGACTTTACGGCCCAAGTTCTCCGACATTTATGTAAACCTCATTTGTATGCAGCAATTCACGTAGAAAAGCTTGAAAGCATGTGAAAGTCTGGATGTGCTTCAAAGAGGGATTTTCCCATGAAATCAAGATACCCCCCATCAACATTCTGGTTGCACAAGGATAGGTTTGTATGAGCTGTTTTTATTTTTTATTTGAACTTTGAAAATTAAATTTATAAGCATGGCTGAAAAAATGATGAATTATTATGAATATTATCATGAGATTGTTGCCACTTTTTTCTCAAATCTAACATACCAAATGCAAAGTGTTTACTGCAAATCCACATGTCCAAGCCTGGATTCCAGTAGGAATGTGTGAAAGTGTGTTTTTTGGGAGGTTGAGAAAAAGAAAAACTGTATTTCATACTGGATCTGTTGGTAGACACGATGTCAATTGCACAACAGCTCTTTCCAGTTTTTGACGTATTTTGTGTGGTTTTGAGCCAGTCCAATAATATGTGATCAGTGAGCCAACTGTTTGTCTACGTGACCTGAGTGCAGTCACATACATTCTCTCTATAGAAGCAGTTCTGGCAAATCCATACAGGGGAGAAGGAAGATGGTAGAACACAGATATGAAATAATCAATTTGTAAGCACATAAACAACTCAAAGCATGAAACAACCAACACCAACTTGAGAGTAAAAGAGACCCAAAAGACAACAGTGCTAACCACCATCCCACTGTAAGTAATGATCTTATTTGATCATCTTGTTTAAAAAATGTAACAACCACAGTTGTTCATTTCAGAATAAATGAGTTGCGTTAGAAACCATTTCGAAGAAGCTGCTTCATTTATTTAATCTGAAATGAAAAACAGGTAAAAGGGATTTAGGTTAATCGAAGTAAACAGCTTTCCAACATTTCATGTGAAATATGAAACATGTAGGGTTTGTGTGGGTGTGAGCATAATTAGCTCCTATTGCTGCGAAATAGAGAATTTTTTGCTGTTGAGAGGATGCAAGACTTGCATGAATCTTTTCCATATTCAGCCATATATTGGAAAAGAAGGACTTGTTATGTTGTTTGTGCACCTCAACACACATCATGGTGGCGTCACTTAATGATGGCAGCACTGTGAGTAGAGTGGTGAGTTCTGTAATATCGGCTTGATGTGTAGAGGCACATGAGACGGTCCCTGTTACTACGTTATTTAGTGCTTAGGGGAGTATCAGCGGCTGATCGACTTTGATCCCCTGTTAGCCCCCGTACTTTCACACACGACACGATGCACAGCCTACCCAGCTTTAAAAATGAGTTATTTTGGAGCTTTTTGGAGCCTCGTAGCAGATAGTTTCAGTGGATAAACTGACGGAGGAAGGTTATTTGAATTGAATTATTTAACACCATATAAGAGCTGGGGGCCCACCTTCCTCTTACAATAATTACATGTGCACACATGTTTCAGAAGTTTAAATAATTTAAAATCTTATCATATATAAGGTACAGAACAGCTCCCATGTTCTGGAAGCCTATTGTTGATAGTGCATACCTGTCTTTCTGTCTGATAATGTCGTAACTGCAATTTAAATAAAAAATGGTCAAATCTATCAAGGTTCCATTGCAACTGGTTATTTTCAGGTTACACCTATTTCATGCTACTCTCACTCTCACAGCTCATGGCCCTCTCTTGCAGTCTGCAGACAGACCCATTTCTCTCTATTAATACTTTGGATGATGATAAGTAAATAGTAAAGTTTGGTTCAGAGCCTCCTGGAGGATTAATTCTGTAATGCTAACTGTTGACTGTGACTGTCTGAGTGGGTTTAGTAAATTACCTTCTGTCATCTCATCTGTTTACCCAGCATGATTTCTGTCTTTGTCTCCATCTTCTTCTTCCTTGTTACGCTGAGTCCATCTGGAGTTTTGGATGTTGGATTATTTGTTTATTTCTACATCAGATGGACTTCACCTGCTTAATCTCTTCAACCACATTCAGGCTGTTTTCCTTTCAGCCTGTGTTCCATCCTCATGAGTTTTTTTTTTTTTCTTTTTTTTTAAGTTTTCAGTGTTTGCAAACCAAAATCGATGTTTTACACTTTCACTCTAAATTTTACATGAAAATCTGCCAAGCAAACAATGCAAAAAGACAAATGCTTGATTGCTTTGTTGTGCATGCACCATGTTGCCAAGTCACACCATCAATTTATGGCACAGCTAGAATAATGACAACACAAATGGAAAGTGTATGCACGCACAGTTGATGGAGCGAGGTGGATTAAAACAAGTGTGTTTATAGCTTTGACTATTTATCCATCCTCAGACAAGAACCCGATGTTATTTTTGCAAAGTAATGTCATCACACTGGCAAAGATGAAGATGAATTCGCAATTAAACGAAGCACAGATGGAAGCTTGTTGGAAAATAACACAGGAAACATAAGCATTAAACACATTTAAACATGATCATTCTAGCTGAATTGTTGTTGACTTTTGAGTGCAAGTAAACATGACAAAAGCAGACTGGAAACAATTAGGAGATCTTCGTAATTTTATAATAACTTTTCAAAATAGATTTTCTTAGTCAACTAGTCATAGAGCAAGTCTTAATGCTCTCAACAACCTTTCACTTTGACAATTAAATGAATTATTTAACACCATATAATGATTTTAAATAAATAATTCATGTGACCCTCTTGGTTGTATTTTTCCTTGTGCTAGAAAAACAGAGAACATTGTTAATTCCAAACACATTTGTAATCATACGAATACTAACAAGTGAAAGTAAAGCACAAGTAATCAATTGTTCCAATCTGTGTTTTTCATTAAGGGAAGTTTATTATGATGGTTTGTGGCTGGTGAGGTTGTGTCTCATTTTCTAAAATGTTCAGCAGAAAAATTAATAATACTACTATGTAAATAGTATGTTAGTGTGTTATTTTATAGCATTTCATTCAGCAAATAATAATCAAAGTGTTGCTCTGAACTTTCTGTTCACAAAAATTAGGGTTTGTTCGTTTATTTCCATATTTTAAGACAGAAACATGGTAGGACACAACCTACCATCTTATTTTTAGATGATTCTAAACCTCTGAAAATGTAGATATATATTAGGGCTGGGCACAATTATTTGTCTCCCGTTAACAGTTTTTATTATTTATTATTTTTATTGTAAACGTATGTTTCTCACTAGCTTTTATTTTGAAAGGATCCATCGTGAGCGAGCCTTGTGTGTTACTTACTGCTGCAGCGCTCACAGGAAACAGAAAAGAAAAGCATGACGGATGAAGCGGGCTAAACAAACAAGGAGAAGGTTACAGAACTTTTACATGGCCATTTTCATTTCAAAGTTCTTCCAGACGGTGCAGTCGACAGAGCCAAAGTTATTTGTAAGCACTGCAACGTTGAATTGTCTTATCACCGGAGTACTTCTATCATATGACGGTACAGTTCCAATAAAAGTGCACTATGTGCTACTTTTGAATTCATTATTGGATTTTGCATTTAACAATGCGATTGATCGTAATTAATCACAGGAAATCGTCGATTAACGCGATTAAAGAATTTAATATTTGCCCAGCCCTAATATGGATATTATATTGCATTTCTGTCAACAGGTCCTCCAAATTGCGCTTAGTACAAATCGTACAGCACTGTCCAAAAGTCTTTAACCAGGCATCATTTGTTTTTCACTTTTTTTCAGTCCAATTCTTCAACATTTAACATTTGATTCTTGTGAACACCAGCAAGATTATTTACAAAACCCATTATCTTAAAACTTCTGCATCTGGACTCTAAGTCGATCCATCGACTCTTCGCCTCATCTGAAATGGCCTCGGTGAAAGGGTGGCTGTCAGGTGAAGGCCACATACTTAGGCATAAGTATACTCACACAAATGATACAACCCTCACATTAACATTAACAAAGTGATCACTCACACAGAAAATTACAGATCTATTAAATCAGTGGTTACAGAGCAGGTGCCATTGATTGGAGCCTTCCATAAGGAATAACAGATGCAACCCCTATGATTTAAATTTCTGGCATCTAGGACCAAACGTTCTCTTCGATATTGATGTGTGGAGTGTCATCGTTGCAAGATCTAAAGAGTTCTTTTGACCCGTGAGGCAGATGTCCTGCGAGAAAACATTTTCTGTCCATAAAGAATATTAGAGGAAAAACAATAGTCTACCAGGGGATATGCAGCAAAGGACCAGGCATTTAGAAATTAATGTGCTCTGGGCTGATGAATTAAAGATACCGTTTTTGATCACAGTAATGGTATCTATGTTTGGTGCAGACCATAGCTATCTTTTCAAGAGGGGAATACCAGCTATAAAGCACAGTGGTGTAAATGTTATAGTCTGGGGTTACTTCACTGCCCGAGGAACTAGTCAACATTTAGTTACGATTCCACTCTGAATAATGCATCACATAAAAGAGTGCTTGAAGCGTATGAGGCCATCTTTCTGAAGATGGATGTAAACTGGAGGATGACCTAGTCTGGGCAGTGACAAAGTTGATTTCCCAACAAAATGCTGTGGGCAGGATTTAAAGGGAAAAGGAATTATGAAAAATATCTTGCAACCGAGGAAATTTTGAATGAAGGATTTGTAAAAGAATTTCAGTAAGCAGATACCAAAAGTCTTGCAGACAATTAAACAGAAGAACTATGAGACGTGAGACGAAGGCGCAGTACTAGATTTGTTGATGTGAGCTGAAGATACATTTTTCAATGTATTTGTGTTCTAGTATATCTCATGTATCTTAATACAAGGTTTCAAAGTTGATTTGATATCAGAAAAGCCAGCAGCTTCCGAGTGATGTACTTACTTTATCACAAGATCATGACGAATATTACATATCACGTAAGAAAAATATTCCCTTTATCACTCAGTTCTCACATTTTTATCAGTAGCTTTGTTTGTTTGACCAGTTTCCTTTGAATATTTGATGTGCAGGTGGCCACTGCTGACAGAACCAGAGAGGACAGGTTTCAAAAGCTGACTGATAGAAATAATCAGCGGGAAATGATAAACTGAACCTTTCCGCCACACGAAGAAGAAGCTGGATGTGGGTTCAGGTGTGGATCAGAATGTGTTTGATGACAAGAGAGAATAATCAAAGAGGAGCTAACTTAGTCCAACATTTTCAGGAGATAGAATTCACATCAATGCATCAAATTCACACTCTCTCTCTCACACACACATAGTCAAACACACCTCTATTTTAAAGGTCTTACATCTGAGATTTGATTTATTTTTCCTCAGTAAGCATTATGACGCTGGAGTTACTGATGTTTTTTTTTGTTATTAACATTGTCAAGAAATAAAACATCTGAAATGTATTAACTGCTAATAGAGAAAAAAAACCTGTTCACAGCCATAATTGCTTTTTCTTTTTTTTTTTTAGATTAGTTTGACGATTGCTGACCTAAAAACCAAACCGTAATGATACGCTAATTGATTGTCATAGTGTGGTACTGTGACAATTTTGAACAAATTCACTGTGATACCTCCATTCTTCTCTCTGCACTCTATCAAAATATGCACTTATTGAATTCTTCTTCTTGGGTAATTATAATAAAAAAAAGCACTGAAGCAAAAAGCATTGCATCTTGCACCTTAATGGACAGACACAAGGCATTTGTCTCCATTATGTATAGTCACATTGTGATGCTCTGGTTTGTAAAAGTTAATTCTTAGCAGGCGTGACTACTGTGTGTGGGTCCTTGTGCTTGAGGTGAAATTAAGAATGGAAAATGTGCCACACCAGATGAAAAAACAAACAAATCAACAGCTGACGTAAAGCGTGGATAAAGTTGCACCCTAGTCTTGCTTTAACAGATTCATAATGTGTTTATAATGTGTTAGTGTTTCGCTTTAAAGGACATATAATCTTAATAATAAGCATATAAGCATAGCATCACCGTGTATCTCATAATGGTTATGTTTTGCTTTCCTGAGACGCATGGACAGACGAAATTCCTGAAATTACCTCTATTTGATTAGTCAAGATTTATTTGAGATCACGTGGCCATGCCGTGCTAGAAATTTTAAACCATATTTTCAAAGTATGTTGTTCAGCCTCCCTGACAATGCGGAACTATCACCCCCTATCATTTGCTCTATTTTTTCCCTTTTCTCTGACAGGGCGGAAAATGAGAAATGTTGGAAAAATGATCATCACCACATGAACATAAAACAGAGCAGGGGGTAGTCTTGGAATAGATAAATGGGACATGTTATTAGTGGAGGTTTCAGATATTGTCTCCCACTGTTTCTTCCACGTTGGTGTGTGTGAATGAGCCAGAAATGGTGCTGTGCTGGAGCGGGCTGACGATGAATGAACACAGTGCCGGTTCATTTAAAGTGACTCAGAATCATTTGCTCAGACTTAAAGCCACACACCAGGATTGCAGCGATGACGTTCCAAAAACATATGAAAATACGTGAAATTGCCAGAACTTCTTAACACAAATCAGACTGTGAAAGTACATGATGTGTTACAATTGCACGTCTGCCTCGAGGATGAGTCAGAGATGATGACACCACCACGGCCGTGAAAAGGATGGAGATTTTGTATTGAATTAGTTATATAACAACAAAAATCCTTTTTCCTCCATAAATCTTACCAAACAGTAATTGAAAAGAAACAAAAACATTTTCCATTAAGACAATGAAAAAATGGTCCCTTTATTGAAAATCTGCAGTTGTACCTTTCAGGAACCCGTCTCTCCTGCCTTTAACTTTTGTAATATACTTTTGTGTACTGGCCACATGTAAGGAGAGAATTTGTGTGCACATCATGATAAAGCTGTTGTAATGTTATTCTAAAGACCTTATGGCCTTTTCATGTCATTTAATCAATTGATTTATTCTCATGACCTGGTTCTACGCACCAAACATGCAGAAAAGAAACAATGCAAGAATTAATAAGTGGGCAGATTTGTAAGCCACCTCCACCAGAGCTTCTAATTTTCAAACTGTCTCTGGCTTTATCGCTGCCATGTCTGGCACTTACGTATGCCACTCTGTTTTGCACTTTGGTGATCTTTACTGCTGCCTCAGGCACTCCATGTTTGCAGAAAGGCATGTTTGCAGAAACGGAGCCATGCTGCCAAATATATAAACTGCACATGGGCGTAATTATCTGTGGTCCTGACTGAACCACATTTTAGGTCGATGCAAACCATTCAAATCTAGCTTTATAAATGCATAGCTCTGCAACGGGTGTATAAAATATTTCAGTTAATTCTTTTGGTCATATTGCATTTAGTCTAAATGTTTTCATGTATTTTCACAGCTTTTTTTTTTTTTGTTGTATGAATGAGTTCAAAGAAATGACCTGAACACTCGGAAGAGGAAAGTATGTTTGACTGACTTTACTCAACTTGTCTACAGGCGGATGAATCTCAAGCGCATAGAAAACTACTCTGTTCAACATGAATCTAAAAAAACTTCCAACAAACATGTAACAAACAAAGTTATCATTTTTTTTAAGTGAAGACTTTTCATTGTACGTCCTCTTGGACATGAACGTCTGCAGGACACATCTCCCCTGCCACAACTCAACTAGATCATTCTCTTTGTTGGAGTCCCAAATGTTTGATTTAACATGTTTTATCCCCATTCACTCTTGGGTAGATGGAAGTGCTGTAGATCTGTCTGGGTTTTGTTTTGTTTCTTTCACCCAGTATCCATGTGTGTTTTACAATGCTGTTTGTCAGCACAGAGAAAAAAGACCAAGCTACCAATGGCAACCTTATTGAAAATCTTAATTTCTCCTTCTCGTTCACTCATCTGTTTCCTGTTTAATTTTTTTTTTCTCATGGAAGCAAACACATTTATCCTAATTTAAATTCAGTTATGATACATTGTTGAAATAGCTTCTTGCGTATGCAATTCCTGACGCTCTGTGAACTGATAGCATCATTATTATTCATTCATTAAAGCTTTTTCATTGCCCTTGTAATGACTGTGACCATGGCAACTAGTGCTTCATTCACATTACATCCACATATGAAGTTCCATGAAGGTCCTTTTTGAGGAAGAGGAAGGAAGAGGAAGTAGAAAATAAATAGAGCAAAACTGTTGATTGATGACTGAGGTACCAGGGGCCTCTGGTACCTCTGGCCTCTCCCACATTAACATACTCCTCTACCCTGCTGTGACACTTCAGCCTCTAGCGTACAGTAGAAGAGATTTTTAAGGCTTCACTAATTTCTAGGGTTAGTCCTTGGAAGTCTTAGTAGAGTGTAGTAACATTTATGTAAAACCACCCGGGGAGGAAAGAAAGAAAAGAAAGTGACATGATTTTAATTTCAATTCTCGTTTAATCTCATCATTTTGCATCCATTTGCCAACATAATTTATTCAAGAAGAGGTAAACAATAATTGCTTTAATTTGAGATAACCTCTTTGACTATTAAGTCCCCTGTTGTAAGACTGATTGGGTTTGTTATAAAGATGCAACCAATGCCATTTGAAGGTTTCCAAACACTTTATCGCAATTTCTTTTTCTTTTTTGTCTCTCTTTATTGGCCACTGAGCATTATTGGCTATAACACAAACCGGCATGAAACTCTGACTGAAATTGAAATAGCATTTGTTGTGTTCATTTCAATGCAAACATTTGTTATGAGGTTATTTATTATTCCTTTTGATTAGTTGGGGCTGTATATCATACAAATGTAAGCTTTTGATGATTTCTACATATCTGAAGACCTTTTGGAGCTTAAAGTGTAATTAAAAAAACATACCATTAACAACGAAGCAGTTACATTGTTGACAGACACTGAGTGTAAAGTTTGAAGAGATTTCAACGTGCTTAAAGCTGAAGCATGTTTGTCCTTGCTAACCACAACTATAAGAACAAGATCAATTTAGTTTTTCAAGGTTTATGCTCTATTATTTGGAATGTTTTTCAAGCCAGTACTTTGCCCAGTGAAATGTAGCTTACTGGTCCCACTTCAGTCAAGGCTGACATAAAAAGAGAGAACTTTAAAGCGTTCGTAAATAACAAAATGATTTAAAAAAACAGGTCGATCAGGCCCAAAGTGACCCCAACAGCATTACACTGAGGACACAAACCAGGCACACCAGGCTGTCCTCATTTGGTAAATTAATATAATCTTCAGCAATGATGAAATATCAGAGACTGACTTAAAAAAAAAAGAAAATAACCCCCTTTCATAGCAGCACAACAAATTCATTGAATGCACCAGATGAATCATAAGCCTTCTGCAAACAACAAAGTATTGCAGAATCCAGTTTGTGCAGCGGGAATACATTGATAATAACCTGGCACTCAAAAACTCAAACACTAGCTTTGACCAAACAAAAGACAGAGTGGAACATTCAACCTCCTGCTTCACTTGCACAGGTTCTAACTTATGTCAAAAAGGTTGTTTGGATTAAATGTTGTCTTTCAAAGAACCCTGAAAGACCTTTTCTTTCCAAACAGGAATCTTTAGTTCTACTGTTGGTAGAATTCATGACATGTGAGGAGGAACCTCAGAATTACCAGCTTCTGTATCCTCGTGATTTTACTTTAGTGCACAAAAGGCTTTCGCTACCCTTGTTCTGTAGTACCCTTAAATACACCTTTCTCTTGCTTTTGAAGTCACTTCTGTGGCCAACACTCAATAGTCAGGTTGTGGCAGTTGCCACATATTTCCTGCACTATATGGCAGACATAATCAGTGTGGCAGATTTTCCCATTTTAATTTGCTTTTAAAAAAAATAATGCTAAAACCTTATCCAATGGGTTTTCCATGGAATGCTAACAGACCATTTAAGGTAATTTAAACCAATACAACCAGAGCACTAATCTCATTTATAAAATATTGTTTTTTTATGTGTTTGTTTTGTACATGTTATCATCTAATGGAAGGGGATAACGGAAATGGAAAATTAGCCTTAGGTAAAGAATTTTCCACTTACCTATAGCAGTAATGCAATCTAATTAAAGCTATAAATAAGTGACACAAGGCAGCCTTTTTGAAGGGAGATGGGGACATAACCCTATGTGGTATGACATTTAAAGTACCTATTATTATAAAAACATTTTGGAGATTAAAAATAATTACTCTCATTCTTTGATTAGTCTTACTGATTTGTTGTAAAAATGTATTATTTACCTCAGACAGTTGATAACTTTGTTGCTACGCTTTTCCACCTGTAGGACATCCTCACAGCAACGTGAGGCTTTGGCATAAAGTTCAACAAGGGAGACGTGATTCATTTCTGTCACCCCTTCTTTCTTTTCCACTGCTTCTCTGCCACTTTCTTCTTTCCCACGCCGTCAAACCTTCCACATTAATTATGATCTTACAGCTCTGGTCCAGTAGGTCTCCTGCTTCCTTTCTCACCCAGCCAATCAGTTTCTTTCCCATCCGTTTCAAATCTCACCGCTGTCACTCTCCTTCAAGACTGGGCACCCCCCCCCCCCCCCCCCCCAACCCCAACCCCAACCCCCCTCCCCCCAAGATAGAACCTCCACAGAATCCACCACCAGCGTCTAGACTCGGAGGCTTTCCTTTCATCCATCATGTCACATCTTGCCTTGATGCAGCATCAGAGTTTAACGGCCAAACGTTAATTTAATTCCTTGTAGACCAAACATTTTATAATTATTGCGCAACAATAAATTTGTGTCAGCCTTCCGTTTGATCTCTCCTTAGTGAAAAGGTCCACGGTCTGATCCAACGCGGTCCAATTTACAACACCGTGTGGCAATGTTGACCACGTTAGCCTGTGCAGCTGTCTGATGCAGTGGTGGCATGGTGTAAAATGCACAGTGAAGCTGTCGCTCAAACTGCTATGAAATTCTTGAGGTTTGAGTTGAGATGATGAGAAATTCTCACAGCCCCCTTCTGTACAGCTTTTAGATAAAGTTGCCCATAAGAAAATATTTTGACACTCTAAATTGAGAACAGCTCTGTCTGCTGCAGGTATGACAAGTACGACTCACGACCTCACTTTGAAAAGCAAATACAAAATATCCCTTAAATCAGCAGGCAGCAACTAACCTTTAGCGTGTTTGTTACCCTGAGGCAGTTGACAGTTACCTTAACAGTTATTGAGTTTTCACTGGCTTGAGTACAACAAACAATAGCGGTGGGTTTGCAATATACTCTCACATGCTCCTTGTCTGACTAATGACTGCAGCTCTTTTCACACTTTGCTCTCTGTCACTGACACTTAACAGTCCCTCCTCTTCTGGGGTTCTCTTTGTTCCCCTCCTCTCCTTCCATCCCACATACTTGGCACCCGTCATCATGCTGCCTCGCTCTCCTCCCACAGGTTGTGCCTTTTTACTCTCCTTCTCTTCACACAACTCACCTTCATGAATGCTTTGATGCTTTCCATTTTTGTGTGATCAGACCACATGGCAGATAGGAAGTGTCAGTGCAGCTGGTTGTGTTCCAGCAGATGGCTCATATAAGCTGACAGACCGCAAAACATGCACACAACCACAAACAACAATCCCTGTCTTTCACAACAAGTGACTTCCATTGGAATGCGATGTGGTACATTTTGGAATGAGCTGAAGGAGAGGTGTGTTGAACTGTGATGTTGACAAAATGCATTGCCAGTAGTTATCTACACCTGGAGTTGTGAATTAAAAATGGTTTCCACTCACATTATTGTTATTATTATTATTATATTATTATATTATTATTCTCTCTTCCATGCATGTAGCAGACATTTTCGGTGTGATTGAAAACTCCTGGGAGGAAGGGGTCAGGAAATGATGTGACATGGATTTTTCATCCCCACTTTCTTGTCCCAAAGGGAGGGATTATTTAATTTATTGGTAAGCTCAATTTATTTTTTATTCTGACCTTTTTAACGCATCAGTGGGTGCATTTTGGATCCGGTTTTCTTCTCTGTCTGTAAACGTGTGTGCAGTAGCGTGTACGCCCATAAACTAATATTGTTAAAGTATTCCTTGGGGCTCAAGAGCACAGAAAGCCTGAATCAGCTATTGACTCTGTCGTCCTTCATTAGAGGAGTATAAAATCACTGCACTATTGATTCTTTGCTTCATTTGATCACTATTGTTGGTTTCTCTCCCTCTCTCTGCTTTCTCCTGCTATTTCCTTCCTCTCATCTTCCATGTCTTACTGCCTTTTTTCCCTTATCATGCCTATCCTTGCACTTTATGGACCACTCATGACCACTAATTCCTATTCCTGTTCCTACCTTTTGCCCCCTTTGAACAATTGCATTTCCCTTGTAAAGTACGGACACAATATTTGTCGAGGCAGCACATTGTGTGTGACTGACATTGACATGACAGCATTTATTTGATTTTATATTGGGGAAAGCATGAAGACGTACTGACGTAGGAAGCCAGACTCTAAACCCTTCTCTCTGACCATCTTAGTCACATGATTATCCGTTTAAGTAATTTATCATACTTATCTAAAAATACATTGTTTGTGTTATATGTTTCAGTTTCAGAGAGGGAAACCCCTATAATGTAAGATTGCCTCTTGCAAGCTGCCTTTTATTTATTTTTTCTCTTAACAGATGGCAGTTAAGGGTACATCTGCAGGCCTAAGCAATGATTTACAAACTGTGCACGTGTATGTGCATCTGAATATGAGTTTTTCTTGTGTGCATTTACATCGTCTTACAGAGATCACCGCATTCAGACTGACCTCAGGATGGCGAGGGCAGGTAGAGACGGTGACTAAAGTGACAGAATACCCAAGAGAGGAGTGGAGGTTGACTCAATCAGACTGTGACAAATAAAGGTAGACAGTGAGGGGAAAAGTGTTAACAGCCAGTGAGTGCAGAACATAGTGGGTCCAAGAGAAAGAGGCAAGAGACAAGAGGGGCTGGGACTGTGAGGTTGGTGCACACAAAGAGGTAGAATACACATGGGGATGAAAGGATGAAAAAGAAAGGGACAACGCCAGAGTGAAAGGCTGCTATTATGTCACTCTGAGGGCAAATTGTGTTTCGTTTGACCTTTTCCGACAAATTCACACCCTTTCACTCTTTCTCTCTCACATCAGGTAACATTTGAACGAACTGCTATCCCTGGCTCCCCCTAACTTTTCTTATAAGTTCTCCAGCTGCTCTCTATGATGAACATTGCTGAGCAAAGCCAAAGGAATGGCTGACTTCTTTTGGAGATTTTGTGCATTTGACCCATTGAAGGTTTTTTACATTGTGCTGTTGACACGCTTGTGTTAAACATCAGCTAATCCTCAAGATGTAACCTGCAATACAATAATCAAAAATCAACTAAAAGCAAGACAACAAACAGCAAGGACTTCACAGAAATTGAGTGTGAAGACTGTGCAGAAGGCTGAGAGTTACTGTTGTTCAGAAAATTGTTTGAATAAACTTTTGGTGATTTAATTACCTTTTGGGCATAACGTAATGGCCCATAGTCTTATTTCTGCAAATGTATTTCAAACTGTCAACAACAGTCAACTACGGTAATACCTTTTTTTTACCATCAGTGAAAAAACAAGGTACCTTACACTAGTGCCAAATAAACGTCCATTCCTCAATGTGTGCACAATACTTTCTCACATTCATGAATGCAGGAAATGAAGAGTCAGTTGCAGCTTGTCTCAGATTTAAAGTTCCATTTATGAGCAGAAGCAGACCTCCTGTGGGTCTACCACTAGAACATTTTCCACGATCTTACGGTGTGAAATTTAAAATCATGAATACAGCTTTGCTGCCCTCTGCCGGGTTATTACTATAATTGCAAGTTTTTGTATCCACATGGTAAACATATTCAAATAATGTTGCCAAACTGACAGAAAACCCATCTGAAAATAAAATGTTATGGCTCAATATATTTTCTATTGTGATGTGATGTAATCTTTCCTCTATATTCTCATCTTATTCATGAAATTGTCACTTCTAATCTCCTCCTAAATCGCCTAAATTGTTGCCTAACCCTATCATTAACTTTATGTGACAATTAAAAAAAAAATTAAAACAAATCTAGTGATTTCTTGCACTTCCCCATTTATGTTGATTTATCCGACACTTGCTTTTTCTCCATTTTTGTCTCCATTTTTCAGTTTTTGACATTACAAAAAATATTACGTTCATTATCTCCCGTTATACATATAAACTTTCACTGCACAAAAAGTTTTATTCCCTATCTTCTTTTTATATTATTAAATGATTTATAATACAACAACACAAAACAACCAACTTCCGGATGGTAGTCTCGCGATACTACACACATTCTGTTCGAGTTAAACTGGAGGGAGTTCTGCTTATCTTGCAGCTAGCACGCTAGCAGGTCAGGGATAGCTGACGAAGCTGCTCCGTGTCACAAACAAGTCAGCTCTGAGGTGAGGTGTCGTACATCCAGCCAAAACCCTTTGCTGTTTTTTTTTTAAAGTGATGAGCTTGCCAACACGACCTGTAGACACACTGTCAATATAAAATGTAGCTCATGTTAACCGTGTGGTCATCTACTGACAAAAACAACGGTTCAACACGCTAACTTCAACTCCAAGGGATGTATTGAAATTGTCAGAGTAACTGCATAATGCGCTGACCCACTTAAATTTGGCTTTTTTGTTTCAACTTTTTTTGGTAAAGTTGTGTAACTTGTGTTGTGGTTTGAAATGGTGAGCATGGAGGCTAATGTCGCTTTACCCTTAGATGCTGTGTTGTATGACGTTAACCGATGACACAAACTGTAATCTGATGTCTGAAGTTATTAATTGCTCCACCTGCTAAACTCGCAGTGTTTGAGTTCAATAACAGTTCAGAGGGTTCTTTTCATCTTTCCCATTCTTCATCCTGGGAGACCTCAGATTTATCCGTTACCCTTTGTCTAATCCGTTGCTCCAACCAGCTATATCTCCAGATACTACAACAGTAACACACTGCTTATTAACTGAAGCTTCCTTAGTAAATAGATAATGACGGGTAATTATTACAGTTGTACATTTTTATTGCTGGCACTTATGCACTGTTACTTTAGCAGAGCTGTTTTTAGTGATGCACTAGAGTATGTCACATTCATGTGTTTGTGTCCTATAACTTTCATGAAGAATGTGGGTATTCTGCCATTATCGATGAATGTGTTGTTTCAGATATTTGTGTTGCTATACTCTTGTTCATAACTCGAACCTCTCATTAGAGCTCTGTAACACCAGTGAGACCTAAAATGGATTTAGAAGATGACACTACCGTATTAACAACTCTGAAGTCCTTCAATACCTTCATCAGTCGCCCAGATCATCCACAGCGGCTGTCGGATCACTCTGCAGGAAGTGGGAACCTGCAGAGTCAGTACAAACGCAGCATGGAGGTAAACAGAAACCCGCTAAAAGCAAGATCGGCATTCAGTCGCTGCGCTGACTGCCTTTTCTCTCCCTTTTAGTTTTTGGAAGCAGCGGAGAGGGTACGCTCTCAGAACCGCTACCTCCAGTTGGACCAAGAGAAGAAACATATGGAAATGAGTCACAAACGAGCTCGTTTTGAACTAGAGAAGGCGGCTTCCGACAGTGCACGAGACTTGGAGGTATAGGACACATACGATATGCTTACAGTGAATTAGAGCAGAATATGGAGATGGTTTCTATTTGCATGGAATTCGCTGCAATTGATTTGAGATTGAGAAATAAACCTTGCTCTCAATCGTTTATGTTAAAGCATGAGGTGGACAAGAACCAAGAACTTTTTGGCCGAATAAAAAAGTTGGAGGAGAGAGAGACGGAAGCGAATAAAAACCTGTCAGATCAGGTGGAGGCGAACCGAGTTCTCCGTAAAAACCTTGAGGCTCTGAACAAGAAACTTGAGGAGCGAGATACCAAACTGAGTACATCCAATCAGGTAACCCCCCCCCACACACACACACACACACACACACACACACTGGCATACTGACACATTTAGCCTGTCATGTCTCTTCTTATCTCAGCTCACCCCTGTAATCTTTTTCCAGACCATCAGTTCTTTGAAGGATGACATCAGAGAGCTACGGCAGAAAATTCTAAACCAAGACTCAACAATTTCCACCCAAACCTTGGAAAAACAGGAGTTACAGGAACAGCTAGACTTACAACGCAGGTGCCGAGCCAGTTTCATGGTAAAGAATATCGAGCCGTTCCTCCATAAGGTGATGCTGAACGCGCATTTCTTTGTTTGGTATTTTTCATCAGAAAGTATCAGGAAGTCTCTCAACTTTGCCAAACTCTCCAAGCTGCCCAGTCCTCTTGCTCCGAGCACATAATCAAGATTAAGGTATGTTGGTTTTTCGGACACACTTTGATCTGACCTCACGGAGATATCGCATTGTGGACCTATTTAAATATCAGGCAGAAAGTGAGATCGCAATATGTCTTTCCACCAGTGACAGATCCCGAGATGCAAGTGGGTGAAATAGTTAGTTAGTAATATGAGAACACGATGATAAATGTTATATTTATGGTCTGCACTGTGATTTTAAGTTGGCAGTACATTGTGAAGATGAATCCCTTGCCGCTCTCAGTCACCCTTTTATTAAGGACTCGGATAGACCAAATTAAGAAAAGAGCAGGGTTTAAGTTGTCAGATGTCAGCTGCTTTTGTGCAAAAATAACATTAAGTCAGGAGACTTTTCTTTTGATCATTTTGAACATGTCACCTTTCTTGCATTAACTGTCTTTCTCTGTAGTCTCTTAATGATATTCTCATAAACGGTGTACATTTTTGCTTAAAAGTTGCTTGTGTGTGTGTCAACAGCGAAAGCCCTGAATGCTTTAGAAGTGCACCGAATATACTGTTGGCTTTTTTTAATTTTTAATTTTTTTTTAAATCATTCTTTTTGGGAATTTGGCAGGAGTTGGAGAGGTGTCTTGCACTCCAGGAGCAGGACATGGCCATCGTGAAAACTGTTAAGTCAGAAGCGGCCAGAGTTCCAGATATGGAAAAGGAGCTTAAGTGCCTCAGAGATGATAACGCTTTTCTCAGGTCAAACTCATTTCTGTCTGTTATGTGCCGTTATGTGACAGATGACACTGCTACTCTTGCTCCCATCTGTTCAGGTTGATGCTGTGTGTCCTTTATCATCTGAATGCTGTATGCAAGCTTTGGGACTGAAGTGCGGGAAGCGTCGTTAAAGGGGAACTCCGGTATTTTTAAACCTAGTTTATCTACTCACTGAGAACAGTTTGGTGAAAGTCGGCGTCCTTCGGAAGCTATTTAGATAAGTCGCGATTGGCGTATATACATATAACGGAGTGAACGGGGCAGGGACGATGCAGCCTCTAAATAAGGCATTATCTGTCTTTATTTCACCAATACTTTAAGAAGAATGAATGAACGAATGTGTACTATAGCTCTGTTAGCTAATAGGTGCTGTTATGTGGCTACTTGCGGCTATAGGAGAGCTAACGGAGGGATTTCTACACAGACACTCTCCTGGGACCACTTCATCCACACGCCCCCCTGCAGCACAATTTATTTATTCCTTGCTCTGTGACAGTCTGCTAACTTCACACAGAGTTTGCTACTGCTAGTTTTGTGCAACATGGCAGAATATTTATCAAATGTTGACAATGTGAACGACGACTTTGAGTAAGATGGACGTTCTTACCGGAGTGAATGAGCTGCTGCAGCCATGTGTGTCGGTGAAGTGGTCCCAGTAGAGGTGTGTATATCATGCCAAAAATTAGGTCTAGGTTTAAAAAAAAAAACAACGGAGTTCCCCTATAACATGTTACCTTATATGTGGAGTTACATGTCTGACAAACCAAAGTAATGTTATCACTCATAACATGTGTTCGCTGTCATCTGCAATACGACAATGTTAACAATGTTGAAATTTTGGTGGGAAACACGTTTTCATTCAATGCTCATGTATTTATGCTCTATACATCTGACCCCTATTGGGGGGAAAAAAAAAGGCTACTGTTCATCTTTTAGACCTCATAATTTGCAGTATTCTGTGTGTGTGTGTTGCTGGAGTCTTTTGTAGAAGCTTAACAGCATTTGAAACCGGGTTTCAAAATCCAACCCTGCTAGTGACCAGAGTGTCAATTCTACATTTATCGATGAGTCCAAAGAAAATTTTGTGGCTTTGTCTTTGCTCTATTCAGGGAGAGTCGAGAGAATTGCAGCCTGCTGAAAGAGGAGGTGGAGGGACTACGGAAGAAGTTGGAGAGGATGGAGAAAACCAAGGAAGAGTTGGTCAACATCGAACTGGAGAAAGAGGTAAGCCTTGTGCAGTTGTGCGTTACAAGCATTTACTGAAAATGGGGAATTTATTAAAAGTGAATTTGGTCTGTTTTTAATGAAGTGGAGCTGATAGAGTGGCAGGCCAGATTTTCCACTGCATAGCGTTTTGTTTTGTTTTCCGTTCTCCACTTTAGGAAGTACCACGTAACTGATATTGATACTTTTTAATGACACTGCCGCAGCCCAGGTTCCATGCCAGCCAAGCTGATATGGTATGATTGCACTGAAGACCTCTGAAAGGTCAGGGAGCATCGTCACCTGTGGCTGTAAACGGCAACATCTCCGCAGCAGCAGCACACACACTGACACACTCCCTTGTGCTGTACAGCTGCTTGAAAGTCTGACAAACAATTTCCAGCATAAATCTCAGATCGCATTGCATCACACTGCAAAGACCGTGCACGACCGCTGAGTGCATTGACGTGGGTTTAAAGATCTTCTTCATTTATCTATTTCTTATTCTCTCGCAGCTCACAGCAGTTGAACCCTGCCATGCTCGGCCGTTATGATCGCTCTCAAAAGACGTCCAAACCCTGCTCTTCTAAAAGCCTCTCGCAAACTCATTCAGCGTAATAAGCACTCCATTCTCCTCACTTACCGCAGATAAGTGTGTTTTGAAGAAAGTCGTATTGACGCTGTATTGGAGACTGTGAAGGAGCAAAGGGGCCATCACTTTCTCAAAGGGATATTTCAAAGCAATTGGAGGATTTCAACATCCGTCTGCATTCGAGTTTAACTTAAGCTGTGCTTGTTGAAATATGAAAGAAACTAGAAGATGGCCGTTGGACATCTAAAACGTTTACGTGATGACACGGAATCTGAATGATAGGAGTACAGAGCCAAAAAGCACAAAAGAAATGGCCACGATTTTAAGACTGTTGAGTTGCACTTTGTTAAAAACAGATATGACTTCGCGGCAGTTTTCCACTTCACCCACTGAGCACGTTGTGAAACACAAAGTATGATGATGAAGCTTCCAAACTGTCGCAAAGCCAGTTATCAGCCTTAGGTTCGAGATAAGCTTTACATGTTTGATGCATTTTTTATTTTTATTTTTAGAGGCTGACTGAGAAGCTTCACGCCTGGGAAAACCTTGGACAATCTACTGGACTCAACATAAGGTCAGAGAACAAAAGATGGACGCAAAAGTGTCCATTTTTGACATTATATTTGTAATGAAATACAAGGCATCGCCAGTAGGTGGTGCTTTCGTCATTCCAAATAATTGTACCTCATCATTGGATTCATTCACTCGTGGATTCATTCCACCAGTGTGCATAGTCATTTGTTTGTTTTGTCTCTGCTTGTGTGTGTTGGTATCAAGTGTGTCTCGATGCATTTGGTCCGCTTGACAATCAGAAAACAGTATGATGTCTCCTTGTGAGCGGTGGAGCGGATCTGACTGGTTTTAAACCAGTGCATCACATGCATGTGCATGTACTCTCACGCGTGCGCACACACCATTTTCTTTGTAATTAGCTCTGGCCTTTATGTTAACACAAAGGTAAATGTAGCTCATCCACACAGCATGTTTGGTTTATACCATATGACAGTGAGGTTATATAAAATAAGTGTTTCTCCTGCCTATTGGGCCAAAAAAAGGGGCAAAAAAGATAGATGCCAGCTTCTGGTAAATTACAAAATAAAGTGAACCCTTCTAACCTGGGAGCCAGTCAGATCTGTCTCATTTACTCTGGCAGAATGCATCTGGTCTCCCTCCTGTTTTTCCAGCTGGCCCGGCCCTGACCGGCCGAACCGCCGTGGTTTATCTAATATGAGGTATGTTTGATATGATAAGACTTCACAGAGGACTGCTGTTGGACGGTGGGTTGCTCAGCACCACATTGTGCATTTTGTTATCGCTCTCCAATTCAGTCCAGAGTTATTTTTGATCCGCACCTGTTGATGGCACCTCTTCATTAAAAATCTGTTTGCCGAGGCGATTATTTCTCATTAGTGCGTTCGTGTCATAATGCCAGCCCCAAAAGCTTTCCTCATCTGAGGTTACTTTTCAGTTTGTGTTTGCATTATGGGACCTGACACCTGTTTAATTTACACTTATTCAAAGAGGTGCAGGAATGCAATATGAGCTTGAATTTGAAATATAGCGTATATAACCGAGGGCTGCACGGTTGTGTGGTGGTTAGCACCGTCGCCTCACAGCGAGAGGGTTCCAGGCTCCATCAATAAGCGGGTATAGAAAACGGATGGATGGAGCATATAACTGGGCTGTCCATTTTCCTGAAAGTCCATTTTGAAAGTCCAACTTGGCCGTCAACCTGGATAAATTGAGTTGGAATTTGAAGCCTTTTTGAAAGCCAGGTGATCAAACGTCCGTGTCATTTACCGCACGAGTGCAGTTGATCTTCAAATCACCTGGGTTTCAGGAACCCCTCTGAGCTGTTTTTGCTGGTTTCACCAAGAAAAAAAAAGAATTGTTGTTCTGTTAAATGGAGGAAAGTGTGTTTCATTGAGCAGTTTGTTTGCCTTTATTGCACTCTGAGCAACAACAACGCCGTATTAAAATGAGTATTGACACGGATTTCTGCACGTTTAGGAAATTGTAATCGTCTTGTAGGCTTTTAAAGTGTCACTTTAGCGAGCCTGTCGGGCAGTAGATCGTTTTTATGAGAAAGTTTAGGAATTACAATCTCGATGGAACTGAATCTGGATTAATGAACCACTGTAGTTGTAGTTAAATATAGTCACAAGTTTCAGGGGAAATTAAAGTGGGTGACAGAAAGCTTCCTGTCCAGTCATTAACTGAAATATCTCTTCATGTCTATTCGCTTCTGGTTGTTCAGTTCGTTTCCGCTTTGCCATTTTAACTAAACAAGCTTCTGGTGATTTATGTTGTTTGCTGTCAGTTAAAATATTCTAACTATCTGTCACATGCTAGGTTGGATATTGTTGGTGTGAAACGAATATATATGTAAATTGACTTTGTGTCCTGCTTCCCGAATTTAGATAAACAGCCCCTTTTTTTTGTTGTTGTTGTTTTTGGCCAAAAAAACAATAGCTTTTGGACAGAGGAGACAATCAGTGTGGCTGCCTGGTGAAGTAGACCCGCAGCTGGAGCTCGCCAGCAGCTGGCTGGTTGCTACAAGTCATTTCTTTTCCTTCTGTTGTGCCTGTTGATAAGATTGCGCATGCTTTTGTGCAGGCCCATGTGGTTTTAAGACGTACACCTGAAGGAACTGGAAGATATTTTCCTGGAATTTCAGCTGCCCAAGGACGGGAAATTGAAGTGTTTTTGAAGAAGTCGCTGCAGACAATATCTTGGTCGCTCCTTGGTGATATTTTCATCAAGGAAGCAGGACCTTTTATTCAAAGGGGGTGTATTGGGTCACACTGGATGATAGAACTATGAGGGCTTATGTGTGTGTTTGCCACACGTGAAGCTGTTTCTTCGGTTGCCACGATCCCGCGGTCGGACAGTTTTGTCGTGCATTTTGGTAGTGGTTGCAGTCCCGGTGTATCTATAACCGATGCCGACAAAATTAGTTTTTCCGCGACCTGCACTTCCTCGATCTGGCATTTGGATTAGCTCAGATGCAAGAAGTCTTTCTCTTTTCACGGCACAAACTCTCCTCCATATTTCATGTGAATGTGTGCTGGTGGAGTTGGTGTGTAAATATTTTAGAAAACATAAAAATTGTATGTTAAACGAGGTTCAGTAAAAAAAAAAAATAAAAAAAAAATGGCTTCCAAGTCCAAGTTTGAAATCGGGGTGATAAATGTGTGTGTCTGAAAAAAACATGAGCGTGAGTTTGAGTGGGAAGCATGAGTTTGTCTTTAAGTTATTCAATATTTTATGAAAATTCAGCCCACAAGACTTAAACAAGGCACTAGAGTAAAATCTGGTGTTAATCACGCCCCTCATTTACCAAAGGGGGGGGCTAAAGCAGACTAACGGCAGACATGCAGTCCCCTGGCAGCACATTTACTCTCGACTGTTACACCTCGCAGTTGTTCGCAACATCTCACCCGATAGCATGCAACCTGCGATTTTCAACATCAACGGAGGCTTGTGATCTGAAAGTGGAGGAAAGAACACCGTATAAACTCAAGAGAATGTTAATCATGCTCTCTTCAGGGTAATGTGGAATAACAATGGCTCTTTCTGTCATGATGCGAGAGGTGCGATAGGTATTATAAGATTCACAAACATGTAGTTTAGTCACAAATTCATATCCACACATAAACCGTTGCCTAGCTACAGTCGAAGTGCTATAAAAGCCAAATAAGCCATTGCATTTGGCCATTATATTAAATGACTGATTACTTGATATGTGCAGATTACTTAATAATAGGGCACAACACAAAAAAAAGGTCAAATTTTTCAAGTCTGTTCCACTTGTCACCGAGCCTGATATAACTGCTTCACTTTGGCAGGATATACACAGACGTGACGCTTTGACGCTCGACAACGTGCCGGCCTGATGTTCTTGTCAATGTGGGGGACAATCAGTCGAGCGATCTGATTGGCTGTTACATGTGCTTCCGCTTGAAAAGTTTTTCTCAACTTTTCCCTGCAAGCTTTACACCATCAAAGCAAAGCAATGGAAGACATCAGTCAGAAGCAAGGCCATTGACGCCTGAAATGCATGTGTGGGAATCCTTTATAAAAGTCTGACATTTTGAGCCAAGGTTGCCAGCAAAAATAAGCTCATGCCCGTTTTACAGGACATAAAGATTGGGAAGGCTGAAGTATCTTGGATGAAATGGGTTTAGAAGTATTTTGAGCTTTTGCATCGTTATTTTTCCAGTTGGCGTGCGAGTGTGTGTGTGTGTGTCTTTTGTAATCTGTCAGTCTCCAGCGCTGAATGTTTGTTTAGCTGAGTGGTGTCCAGCATCCTTCACTCGTCTCTTTCTGCCTGCTGATCATTTTATTTCCCAGCTTCCCACTGGCCAAGAAGCTAAATAATAAGACAAACCGTGTTGTTTTCATCCACTCTTTCCTTTCTGCTTTCTCACTTCTATTGATTATGCATCCTGTGTGTGTCCCTCTGTGTGTGGACATGTTTATGCTAACTATCCTGCGCTGTGTGTCTTTCTGCAGGAAACCAGAGGATCTGTCCAGGGAGGTGATTCAGATCCAGCAGAGAGAAATCGCTCTCAAAGAGCAGAACTACACGCTCAACAGCCGGTAACACACACACACACACACACACACACACCGTCTGACTCAGACAAAATCCCTTCCTCTCACTTCAGACCTATTTCTCTCAGTCTGTCTGCCTCGCATGCCTCTCTCCCTCATGTATCTATTAGAGCATATCTCTGAGAAGTCCTTAATTGTCGCAAAGTTAATTAAACTGGCCTTGCTTCTGATAGCACTCCTGACAGTAACCATTGGTGTGTGAGCGTGTGAATGTATATGTGAAAGCTTGTGAGCGTGAGAGAAGGAATTCACTAATTAAACTTGTCCTCTTTAGACAGGGGTGATGTCTTTAGGGAGAACTGTGTGCATACTCTGGTATATTCATGCTGCAGCTGAGTCCAGCTAAGAAGGCTTTCATTAGTTAACAAGCATTTCTCTGCTGCTGAATGTATTGAGCTCATTATGAAATATTAGAAAAAAAGCAAAATGGGAGAGTTATGAATATGGGAGGGGATGGTGAAAGGGACTTTGGAGTATAATTATTGCCCTTCAGTGTAATTATTGTTCAGTTGATCAGATGTGGTGCAAATCCCCTCTGCAAAATGATTTTTGGACTCTGGTGTAGCAATTATTAGGTGTCAGTCAGGTAAGTTGATTGTTTGGGAGTATTGTTCTAAATCGACAATAAATTGCTTTTCTCGACTTGTCTGAACATCCAACCATAATTTACCTGCTTCCCTTTTCCCAGCCCTCCCCCTCCTCTTATTAATATGCGCACACGCACACACACAATTACCTCCCACCTATTCATTTATTCTGCTCTTTCAGGGTGAGGAGCGTGGAGCGTTCGCAGTCGGAGCTTCGTGCAGAACTGACCCAGCAGTGCAGCAAGACTCTTGAGGAGCAGAAGAAGAGAGAGGCACAAGATGCTCTTGTCCGGCGGCTACAGAAGCGAGTGCTGTTGTTAACCAAGGTACCTGGCAATCAAAAACACTCAAACACCACTGCATCAGCAAGTTGCTTTTGAAACTGTGGGAACACAGTAGGGACTTGAATCTCAAGACGAGTACAGAATTTCTAATATTGCTCCTGCCCCTCACTCCTCCTAATTGGCCAGCGACTGTCATGTGACTCTTCTGTCTTCCTTGCTCCTCCTGCTCTGCAGTACTTGGCGAGACCTCCCTGTGATATCGATTTGTGTGTATGTGTTGTTCCCTAGGTCATCGTGCACAGTCTCTTAGCACACAGCTCACACACGCACTTGTAGCCACACCATCATAAGGAGGCAGAATTAAATGCGACTCGGAGAGCACTTTAAGTCATTCAGACTCAGCCACGTTTTCAGCTGGTGTGAAATATTCTTGTTTATCTTCCACCCCCTCCAGTCAGTGAATTACAGAGTACATCTGTTGCAGTTGAGTACTGCACTTTTTAATATGTCGCACCTCTTTATTCAGATGTGCTTGCTAGAAGTGTTTTATGAACTCACCACAAACCACATAAGATGCATGCGGTCTGTGAAATCAGCTTCCCAAAAATGCAAATACAAATGATTTTTAGGAACTAAGTTAGCTGTTTTTCCACTATAGTCTAAGGATTAAAACTCTGAGAGAGAGCGAGAGAAAGAGAGAGAGAGGAGGAGGAGCAGGAGGAGGAGCAGGAGGAGGAAGAGGAGGAGGAGGATCACCAAATCTTTGACAGCTTTCATAGCTAATGATCAATGGAGTCATTTGATCACAGAGAACTCGGGTTTCATCATAAGTTGAATACCTCAAAGCTGCATTATGAGCTCCCATGTCAAGCTTTACTTTGCAGAATAGGCTATACCTCTATGTTTAAGCCAGTTTGAGTAGTTCTTCTACTGCCTGGCCAAAAAAAACCCAAAACAATAAACAGTCATACACTGTTTCTGTTGGACCACCTTCAGCTTTGGTTATGGCATGTTTTAGCCATGCTATCAAACCAACAAATATGCAAATCAATGTTCTGATTTATGGCTAAAACACTTAGTTTTTTCTGATTATTTTTTTTTTTATTATTATAGATTTGAATGTTGCCAGATGTATATAATATAGTGCGAAAATAACAGAGAGCATTTTGAAAGGCAGCAAACTTCTCAGACTTTGGTGTGAAATTTGCAAAAAACAAACAAACATTTTTGTAAGAGATCTTGTTTCATCAAAGTCGGTGTGAAACTCACTGCTGCTCACTGAAGTGAGTACTCTATAAAAAGGGAGTTCAGTAGTATTTATCCATGAAAAAGTAGCTCTCTGTGGTCACATAGTAATTTGATGATGCATTAATTAGCAAAATATTCCCAAAGTTCCTTATGGCTACCTTAATGGCTGTAGTTGAGACATTCATGCCTCAACTGCCTAAATAACTTCAGGCTTTTATTCATCACTTTTCTTTCATTCATTTTATATGATTCCACAGAAAACCGCTGCACACTAATGGATGAAAGACGGCAGGGCTGAAACCAAAGTCTTTATTATTCATTATAATAATATGCCTTCTAACACCAACCCTCATTGATTTAGGATTCTGCGTAAAAGAAACTTTTTAGTGCCCTTAAACAACTCAGATTTCACGGCAGAGAACGTCAGACATCTTGTAAAATGTGTTTTAGTTACTGCTGCATCTCTCGGGTGTTTGACCTTCACTCTGCCGAACGGTGAAAGTTAAGAGTCTGACGCCAGAGAACTGCTCTTAGGTTTGTCTGTTGAAAGTGGAAACTTCTTTGAGATCCCCTTAAATCTGAGTTTAAAGCTACGACATCGTTTTTTTTTTTTTTTGGTGGGTGCATAATAACTGGTTTGGAAGTCAGTCGAAGAGGCAGCTTATACAAGTGTGATGTGGAAGCCTGAAGACTGAGAACGCTCTTTCAGATTGAGTCTTGGAGGTTTGTCTCGATCCTAGAATTTTAAACTTGATGCCAGCACCAAAGAAAATATTCTATATTTGAAAAAGTTGTTGTACCACCGATGGAAACATGACTAAGTGAAAATAGTCTTTGGCCTTCAGACTACCTTTTTAACTTTGTAAACCTTTTAAAAATTGGGAACACCGGTACAAAAGTGTGCACCCCTTAAATCCCCTTAGATGCCTCTCTGCTGCATTAGCGATGAATGAGTTGGTCGTAAACAGACGATTTACAGTAAAATGTTCCCAAAAAAAGTATTTCAAAGGGAAAATATCACAGTGAAGTCTTACTTTATCTATTTAGGGGCCATGCAAATAGATAAACAATATGAATGTTTTTACTTTAAAATTCTATTTCTGTTCTTCAGCAAAACACTCGTCAGTAATGAGGAAATAAAGATGGAATAAACACGTGCTGAGCTGACCGTTGTTATTTGGTTGACACATCAGCATCACCTGCAGTGAGCTGCACAGACGTTGTGCCATTTCTGAAAACGGGATATTCACGGAAGCCCTTTTTAAAATGATAAATGACACTGATAGGTAGTGAATGGCAGCTTTTTGCGTTGCGGCTTGGTTGGATGTACCTAATTTAGTCATTTCAGTCTCTTCTATACAGTCGATTAGTTGATCCCTGCCTATCAAGCGGCTGCACAGACCCGCAGCAGCTCAGTGCGTCTGTTTAATGCAGAGATGATATAAGTTTGTGGTTGAGCAGCAAGCTGCACCTGAAATGTGGAACATTCTCTCTTTTCTTGCTGGATTTTTACCTTATAAACTACATGATCGTTTCATGTTGGAAGGAAATCTTTGCCTTTGATTCCACGTCTTGGTCATCCTGTCCATAAAGAGAAAATAAAAACGTTTCCTCCTAATATCGAGGGAATGAAGTGAGCAACATCATTTGAAAGACATCTAACCCAGGTTTCTGGACTACTTGATCACTGTGTAAGGAGGGGGGGTGTCAGCATTTTCCGAATGCTTCTCCATCCTCATCATCTACAGTTGGATTTTCTCTAGGTTTGCTATTCATTTCTTACTTCCGTCACTCTGCCAATAAGCTTTGAAAGACTTTAAATGGACAGGGAGTTGGGGAGCATTAAGACAGCTTTTTCAATCTCACTAATAAAATCTGATCACATATTTCTCTCCTCACATTTACAACTTACTGAGTAACCTCTCTTTACAGACAAACTCAGCATAGTTCTGTTCATTTTGGCTCAGTTTGTGGCCTGAAGTTTATTTCACTTTGTCAGCTTGTACAGTCAAGTCAAGCTGAACGTCTTTGTTCTGGGTTGGCTATTAGCTTTTCAGTGGCCTCTAGGGTTTGGACCAGCTTTGCCATGGTGGGGAGGTGCAAAGGGACACTAAAGAAACTCTTTTTCACCTAAAATACACAACTTAGCTCGGCAGTTAGGGCTGCATGCTGTTAATGTTACTTCTCAAACACTTGCAATAGAAAACTACTTCACTTCTCACTGAAAGGTCAACATCACAGGCTAGTTACCCACAAGGCTCCTCTCCTGGAGGAGACACTTGCTGGGTAAAATTGTTTGATCCATATAGCTCCTTCTCTTTCTTGAGGTACATTTCCACACACGCACTGGTTCACAGGTGCCGCACCAACGCACCAACTTTTAGGTTGCATAACAGAGAACAAACTGGGTTCTTTCGCTCTTTCCAGTGAAATGAAGTCGTCTGTCTTTGCCAGAAGGCCATGTCTTCCTCCTGCTATCATTTGCCTGCACTTACACTTTATATTGTTCGTCGTATAGCTTTGCTATATGGGCCTCGCCGACCCATTAGAGGCACAGCCCCGCTTCACGCACAAGATAAAGCGGTCGACACGAAAGCAATTTTGAAATAAAAAGTAGATGAAAACCGTAACGATCTGTCCTCTTGCTCCCTTTTTGTTTTTGACTGGAGAGTTTTTTTTTTTTCTTTTATCAGAGCAGAGCTGACAGATTTTGATTAAGATTGAGTGAATATCTTTGCACGTTAATAGTCCGTAAACAGCCAAAGGGGCCTGCTGATCAGTATTTGCAGCAAACTCTGACCTCCAAATGTATTTGTGCCGTCCGCTAACGATTTCCGTTCACTCTGATGTCTGGTTTGTGTTCTTCTTTCTCCTCGGTGGCCGTATTCAGCTGCTGTGTGATGTTGTGTCCGTTTAAATGAATCCAACTTGGGTTTTTTTTTTTTTTTGTATTCGTCTTTGGGCTTTTAGCGCAGATGGACTCTAATTGGTGTTATCATGTGCTTTGTGTTCAGGTACTTGTCCTCGTGCTAATGTGACTGGACAGTTGCGGCCGAATGATAAGATTTTACATCCAGGAATTACAATCTGCCTTTAGGCCAATCCGCACATATTACATGTTGTTATCTGGAGTGGTGTTTCTTTCTAAGTGTTTATTACCTTAATTGAGTCTGAAATGCTGGCCCTTTCCCAAATTAGCCGTGCTAATGATTGACGATTGAGCTTTCAATGACTCTCACAGTTCAAGGAGAGCCCTCAGCAGCCTGACCATTTATTAAAAACCTGATTGTCAGAAAGAGCCGTCTGCTTTACTCTATGACACCGAGTGGGGTAGCACAGGGAGAGAAGGAGACTGGCACTGAATTTGCATCAATAAAAGGTTTCTTAGTACTTTACTGTTAACTTTATCTTCAGGCGTCTTGAATTAAGCCCGAGTTGAGACCTTAAACGTTACATTTTCCTCAGCACACAGTTTTAATCATTAATCCGTGCACTCAAAATACAGAGTGAATATTCAGACTTGGGCTCTCTGAGGTGGACTTTTGATGAAGACAGTGTAATGAGTTGGTGACAGTTACAAAGCCCAGTTATGTCGCTTTGCTGTGGTGTGAGAATGAAAATAAAACATTTCCACTCACTTTGTTGCCCTCAGTCCCCTACACTCCTTACTTTAGATAAATATTTAAAGTCTTTCTATTGTTTTTTATTTTATTAAAGAACGTGACACAACACTCGTATTGTAATGGAAGATTCTATTTAGGCTTATGCTTGTGTCTCATCGTGCTTAAATCACTTTGTAAGACTTGATATTCATTCCCAGGCATTAGATGCACCAGATGTTACAGTACAATATTTCTTTTGTTACTTGTGAAACTTGGTCTCCCTTTTCCAGACAGATGTCTCCAATCAAACAATTGTGTATTTCATTGTTACATTTTGGTTTGTGCACTCCATCAGGCCACCCAGCTCATCAGGAGATAAGAAGTTGTTAGCTTGCATGGTCTGATACGTGGACATTTCTTTCTTCTCCTGTGTATAATACGACATGCACTAAACCTGTAAGTCAGCTACACTCTGACACAGGAGTCTTGCTCTCTCTTGTACAAGAACTGTTCAATAAACCTGCCTGAGCGCTGCCGTTCTGTCCTCTGTTTAAGTACGTTACTCCTCCGGGATTTGTAGTGAGTTTTCATCACAGCCGAACACACTTGCTTAGTTCGGGGAGAGTTTTTGGACTCTGCCGTTCCTATCGGACAGTTAGGATCACCCAGCTTTAATTTTCCGTGTCGCTCGCATAGAAATTGCTTCCGTAAAGGGTTTCCATCTCTGTAAACCCATTTGACGAGTACCTGTTTGTGTTTCAGGAGCGTGATGGGATGCGTGCGATACTAGAGTCCTATGACAGTGAGTTGGCATCCACAGAGTATTCCCCTCAACTCAGTAAACGCCTCAAAGAGGCAGAGGAAGTGCTGCAGAGGACTCAGAGCCATAATACAGAGATGGAGGTGAGTGTGCAGGCATTCATGTTCACATTTTAGTGTAAGATACTTTACCCGTGTGTAATGTAGTTTAGTGTTTACAGAAAAAAAACTCCTTTTTTAGATTTCCACTCCTTTACCTGCTTTCCATTTATTACGCTTATTGTTGTGTGCTGTTATGCTGATGGTATAAAGACCCTATTATATAGGCCACACGTGGTTCAGTTGCAGCTACTTGTTGTAGCTACATACTCAACCCTCTTTATTTAGCAAGTTATTATTATTTTCTTTGTCTATTAATTGAAGTTTACAGCTGATAGAACTTTATTTCAACCATTGGTCTCTATACTCTCTGTATTAGATATATGTGGGATGATGTCACTGTCCACTTTATGTGTGGAGTATCTATTTATATTCTTTTTTTCTCCCCTTTGACTTATCAATTAAGACCCAGCTGACCAAAGCACAGGCGGAGTGTGGGGTTCTCAAACTCCAGCTGCAGACAGTAAGTATTTATGCACACCTTCCCTAGACAGAAGGTAGCCAAAGTGTCAACCTCTTATAAAGACTCCGTTCAGCTTTACTTCATCATGCTTCTTCATTTTCTGACAACCAAAAATAGAGAAAATAAATAAGGGATCCGAAAAAGTGTGAATTGCTGTTATCTTTACTTAATACTTGTCGAATATCACTCGATGTAACCTCATTATCACCTGTGCTGTCTCCGGTATTTGGCAGTAATCCCATCACATGGGATGTGAATCAGAGATGTTAATTAAGTAGTATTTAAGTATTTTCACTCAACTCAACAATGGCGATTAGGCTGCTCATCCTTTTCTTAGTTATGCCTTTTATCAATCTGCTAATTTAGCAGTTTCTGACCTTAGTTGGGAATCGCATGTTCAGAATTTCACTCATGAACTAAAACTAGTAATTTGGCAGGTTGGATCTAAACTTTCTCACGGTCTTTTGTATTCTTTGGGTTTTTACTCAGTTTTCCTTCTTTTTGTGGCTCCTTGTTGCCACGGTGATATCAACATAGCCATGGCACGGAGTACTGACGCATGAAATCCACCTGTCTCATATAGCAGTAATTACTTCCTCGTCTTGGGAACACTGGGAGTGAGGATGAGAAGAGAGGCAGACGGATGCCGTCAGAAAGAGAGAAACTCAAATGTAAATGAGACATAATTGCAAAAAGAAAGCAAGATTGCAGAGTAACTAAGAGACAGACACATGTACAAGTGTAGAGAGGACAATGATTAGGACATTATGAAACAGAAAATGAGTCTGAAAAATATTTGTGTTCAGATGTTCTGCCTTTTCTGTCCTGATGTAGCTGTCAGAAACAGCAATCCGGTGTAATACAATTGTCAGGATTTATCTGCAGGCTAAAGCTTCCTGCCAGGCACCTGCCAAATGCGGTGCGATGGTCGTGCAACGGACTGATTTTCTTTCCATTTGTCTCAGGTGGAGCTGGAGCTGGATGCTTTAAAGAAGCAGCAGGCTGCTGCTGCTGCTGCTGACAGCGGCTCTTTAGTGACCAAAGAGGAGATCAGCATACTCAGGTATAGTTGGCCCGCGCAACCTGTTGCAGCAGCCAGGCCGTGAAAAACTCCTGGTTGTGTAGATAAGGTTACCCATTCGGTCAGCTCCATTCTCCATGGTAAATAATGCGTGTGTGCATACATTTTGCAGACAGAAAATCGAAGATTTGGAGACAGAGCGACAACGTTTGGAGGGACAGAATAACATACTGGAGATGAGACTGGAGAGACACAACCTGCAGGTAGGCACCCAAAATTCCTTTTTTTTTGTGATGGATTAACTCCTGTAGCACAAGGGAGCCAATTTAATAAACCCAAGGGCAGCAGCCTTACCTGCAAGACACCAAAGACTGAGTCACACAACTGGTTCTCATATCTGACAGTTTTTCAAGCACAATTGGACCCAGCTGTCATTCCAGCAGCGTCCACTGGAACAGTTGTTGTACAGCGCCGCCTTTATTGGATGAAGGGATTACAGTGGACTGAGCATTGGGCTGGGATGAATAAATTTAGACCTTCCTGAGTTTGAGATGTGAATGAAATTGACTATAAAATAAGTCCTTCTTGGTAGCGACCTTAACATTACTGACACGCACAAACACACAAGTTTAACTTCATGCAGCTAATCCATCTCGTCCCTTTGTTCTAACTGATCCCTTCTCCTTTTTAATGGCTCTTTCTCTCCACAGTGTGTGTGTGTGTGTGTGTGTGTGTCGGGTTCTCTTACTCCCCTGACTCAGACTGGGGCCAAACTAAGTCCACCAGGTGACTTCAGCGAAATGTGTGTGGGCAAGCGGTTTGGTTCCATTTAACCGTGGAGTGAATGAAATACAAGTCTCGTCAAGCATGGCCGCTACCTTTTAAGGCAACGAGCGAGTGTGTGCAGGAGTGTGTGTTTCCAGGTTTCAAGGTTACACAGTCAGTGGATCAGGTCAGTTTTGTTCGGAGCTAATATTTAAGACTCCTCCGTGCTCTAATGCACACTAAGAGTCCTCTACATCAGACCGCGTGAAGAGGTGAGCGACTGAAAGGAGAAGTATTTTAAGGGGGAAATGAATGGCTGAATGCATGGAAGACACGCATAACTGAATGCTTCAAGAACCCGACGATCGGATTTTTCATTACACTAACTCGTGCGTCACATTACTGCAGTCTAATCCATAATTTATGCCTTGTCTCTATATTTTGATCACACAGACGAGCGTGACTGTCAACCACTCAGGCTGCTGGTGTAATGAGATCTCCGTCATGGACCGAGCAGTTCAACAGTATATCACGGCACCGAGTCATCAAGTGCTTTATTAGTGATCAGTACAAACAAAAGAAAACGAGAATCAAATCCAATCAAAACAGCTGTTAACTATTTGTAATTAGAGGAGAGACGAGGCTGACCGAGCGGAACGTCGGTCCCCGCAAACAGGATTCCTGGTGTGGCTGGAGTTTTGTTGCGTGGACGTCAGAAAGGAGATGCGGCGCGGAATACTGACGTTTGTGACAGGGATTCATGAAGCAGGTCACTAAAGTATTCATGCGCCCCTTCAGTGTTAAAAGTAGTCCTAGAAGTTACTAGTTAATCGATCGTTTTGCAATATGTGCAAGAGAAATTTGCTGTAATGGATAGGTCATTGCAGATTTTTGGCATTTATCTCTCATAATTCCCTCGCTCTGGCTTTGATGAATGTTGAGGTCACAGGTTCTGACTTATTTCCATACGAACATATTCATTCCTGACTGCTTCCAACCAAAGCAACTTGTGGGATTACTATCTTGTGTGCAGACACTGGCTTGTAGATTCTTTTATAATGATAGATCTTTGTCATTGCCAGGCCTTCCTGTTTAATGCATTCCCTTTCTTATTAAGAACAGCTTGTCCAGCCAAATTTTAGGATGTTCTGAAGACCGTCTTATCTGTTCAGGTGATTAACGTTCTTTGGCCTACCTTTGAAAGGAGCCATACTCTAATGCTGCGTCACCCAAGAGTTCACTTACTGGGTTATATTTAAAAAAATCTTTGTTTTGCCCCCCCCCTCCTGGCTTTTTTTTTTTCTTCGTTTTGTCTTGGCTGCTGTTGCTGGGCATCCTTACTAATGAGCTCTCTTCTTGAGAGGAGAAGAGGCTAGAATTTTAGATCTGCGAGGCTTTTATCTTTTTATTTTCAGAACCACTGGTTTCCCTTTCTATTTCTAGTGTTCATTATTGATGAGGACACATACGTAAGCACATTCCCATCATGTGTACCAGATTTTATTTCACGTCGTACGCCGAGTAGTTCGTAGCAGTGCATGCAGAAGTTTTCCTGTGGTTGGAGTTCTATCACATGTGATCAGTTAACAGGGATCGCTAAGTCATAAACTTGACAAATGATTTTTATTTGAACAAAAACTGATGTCGACTTATTGATTTACAGACATTTTGATATTTGTTTTAGTGAGAATATTTGCTCCAGATTTGTTAACCATGAATTTCCAAGAGGTTCAGTCTTGCTGTTAAGGAGGCTGTACTGTGCTCATTTGGAGGTTCAGAATTGATCAAAGCTATCCTTTTATTGTTAAAAGAACAGATCCAATCCCATTTTTGACAAATCAGCTCAGACTGGTCATCACAGATAAGAGAGAAAGACTCATAAAAACCAAACACGTGGCAAGATGGCAATTATAAAGAAATATTTTGTGGACTGTCAGCTGTCACTGTGGCCTGGGATAAACGGCTGTTATTTCAGAAAATGAAGCTGAATATAAGCCTGCAGGTGCATCGCGGCCTCTTTGCCGTTTGGTAACTTTAGCAGCATTTCTGCCATTGGAACCTTTTTCAAAGAACCAGGATCTTTTAGTTAGTCCTTTCCCCTCGATTTCACCTGCAGCAACCGGTAGCTAAACCGAGTTCTGTGGGAGGAATTCCAGCCACAGAACAGGGCCCTGATAGGGAGGTAGTTTAAAATTCACAATAGCTCATAAAATCCCCAAATTCTATTAAGTGATACTGCCGGAGTAGTTATGTAAACACAACATTCAGAGCCTCGTGTTGTAAAAATCCAGAATTGTAACAGGAGAGTCATCAAAGCAGAGCAATGAAACATTAATCTCTGATTGTTTCACAGCGTTTGCGCTCTAAGGCACAGAAAAACCAAACAAACTAAACTGAAACTCCACAGGGAGGGATTTTTAGTGAATGTAGACGAAGTGCATTTTCTTGTTTTTTTTTTTATGCTGCTCCGATCTGTCGGACACCGTCGTCTCCACAGAAGGCGACAGCGTCAGCGACGGTCCTGATAACTAAAATGTGCTTGAGAGCAACAAAATGTTCAGCTCTAATTGTTTCACTGCGATAAGGCTCCGAAGCGCACGTAAAATCCGATTTAATAAAATGTGTAACACGGGCAGATTTTGAGTTAATACAACTGAAGCCGACCTTGTGCTTTTCCTGCAGGTTCAGTGTGATGCTGTTCAGACAATGACCGTCACATTCCAGCTGAATTAATCAGCAACAATAGCAGCGATAATAAGAAAGCAAATGAATCTCGTTAAAAAGTGTTTATGTTTTTGGACTGCAGCCCGGCAGCAAACAGCAGCTTGTTGTAGGCTATGGTATAATGGTGCGAACGAAAGAAAGAAAGAAGTCACTCTGCACAGTGTGTGTTGGAGTACTGCAACACTTGTGTGTTCTTGCATGCGAGTCTCTTTCAGAAGTGGGAGAACTTTTGTTTTTTTTTAATTGTTTTTTCTCTCTTTACACAGAATCAATCATCTTTTATGGGTAAAAGGGCACCTGCGGAGAGGGGGGGGGGGGATTAGACTAGAATCAACCTTGCTCTGGTTTCCCTGAGATGATAAGCTCTGCTCAGGTTCAGGATTCTGCTGCCTCAGTGCAACAATCAGCCATTTTTTTTTCTTTTTTATGGTCCTCCATTGCTCCTTTTCATTTTCCTTTATCAAGAGCAGACCTTATAGTGTCAGAACTTTTCAATGTTCATTTTCTGATTAAGTGCCAGGGCTTATTAAATTGAAAGTTTCTGTGTTCAGTCCTATTTTCCTCAGCTGTACTTTGTGCTCTTTCTCTCATTTTTGTGTCTAGACCGATAATTGTTGCTGTTACAGGAGGTTGCATCAACAGTCACTGGATTGAGCGTGTGCTTCCACGGGCAAGTTCAGCCGTGTAATAAACAGTCAGGCAGATTTTTCCCGGCCATTCTTTTCAGATGAGATATCAATTATTAGATCAGAGAGCCATTGATAGTTTGTCCCACCAATAGTAGCCCTTTAGCCCATTACACCATTAAGATGATTTAAGCCATAAATGCATGGCAACAGGGTTATACAGGAGCTGAAAATGCTGTACTTCAAAATGCTTAAATTGTGTTGTGGTGCTTGGGTTTTTAGGTTTGGCGTATGCTGGGATTTTGTAATGCTTGGACATAGTGCTAAAATGAAACTCATTGTCCACCATTGATTTTGCTGTCACAATGCCTTATGAGTGGCAGTTATATAAGGCTGCTACTTCCCCAAATGGCTTCAGTCTCTGCACATTACAATAGGAGAGATATCAGTTCTGTTCAGCCCCTTAGATTTGAATCCAAGCTCAGCAAAACAGGTGAAGACAAAACTGAAGAAGGTAAAGGAAAGGCCCACCAAGATGAAGAAGATCAGAGAGCTGTGAAAGTCTGTGCAATGGCTGCCTTTCAGTGCAGATGGAGAAGCTCCACCTTCTGGCTTCTACTTTTCAAGGGAAACCCGTTGAAACGAGCCAAACGGGGCAGCGACTTTGACTGAGGGCAGTTTCACTCGGGTTAGAGCAAAGATTCGTGGGACTGTTAAATTGAGCTCCGCATTTTTTTATTTGTAAGGCAACTGTGGCTCAGTTTTGTTGCATTTGAACTTTTTCAACTGATTGTTGTGGATTTGAAGGTTAAGTGGTCTTTCTTAAACGATGCCTTAAAACCTAATGGGATGTAATTATATCAGAACGAACAGATAAGGACCCCTATAACAACAAGTAACATCCACGAGCTCATCCAGTTAGCACTGTTTTACAGCGGTATCAAATTATCTTTGGGACGCTGTCTTAGTGCCATCTTTTATCTAGGAAAGCTGTGGTGGTTTACTTTCCTTCCGATGCTACCTTTCAGCTGCAGACTGTGACCAGAAGCAGCACAGCGTGTGACTGAATCGACATCTTTCGGTCTGGCCAGTAAACTTTTAACATTATTAAAGCAGTAACTGTCGAGCTGAGCTGTGTTGGTTCATTATCAAACTAGAATGTAGCCACATAAAAGGTAATCCTTGCTAACATGTAACTCCCCCCCCCCCCCAAAAAAAAAAAAAAAAAGCTATGAATCTTAAATATCTTAAATAGATCTCAACATGTATTTTTCCTCACCGCAGGAACTAACTTTGGTTAGTTAATGCAACAGCATAATAATAAGTGCAAAAGACGCAGTTAACGAGCTTTAGTAGATGAAACGCGTACACTGACCCATTTGCAGATGTCTTTAATGAGACTCTCCAATAATAGCAACACAGTATTTACAGAGAGTAGCAGGACAGGATGGACCAGGACCGATTGGCAAATCCCAACCTTTCATTTTCTTGACCTCCAACAGATGATCTGTCATAGTCTTTTGGTTTAGTTCTTAGCTTAAACACGAGGTGCGATCTCTCTAATTACCCATTGCTAATGTTTGCTTTTTTTGCAGATATTGCAGAGCATTTAGCCAATAACTGCCCTATGCTATGGGAATTTGTGGGAACATCCAAGTAAGCAAGGGAATAGGATGCATTTGTACTCCTGGTTTCTTTTCTAAAAAGTACTGTGCTGAAAGGGAATGGAGAAGTACACCGATCAATTGGGTAAAATGTAACCATGTTTGCAGTGAAGTCAGGCCCTTGTTAGCTCAATTTTAGATATTCAACATGTTTTTTTCTCAGTTAAGTGCGTTTCTACGTCTGTGTTTAGATTTGAACCAACACGTCCTCTGCGTTGGTACATTTATATTTTTATTTAAGCTCATGCCTCGCACAATAACACACTGAACAGCCAATCGGAGAGAGATCGTTCTCATTTCTGATCCCACGCTGCTGAGAAAAAAAACAAAACCCAAGACAGGGTTTGACATTCCCCATGTTTTTGACAGCAGATTGTTGATTTGGTGTATAAATGCCCTAAGGCTCATTTTTCCATTCAAGTCACTGCGCTGCCTTCATGCCTTCCAAGTACAACCTCAATCTCCGCTGTCTGTCAATAAAGTTCCCAAGGTTCAAGTCCCAGTGGCTGGCGCTGCCAGTGACTCTGAGGCTACAAGTACATGGACAAACTGGGTGAAAGACATGGAGCCAATGAACAGTCCCCAGGCTCATTTATGCATCTCGGGATTTGTTGGTCAGTTCTTCTGTTGACGAATGCTTGCTCTTCAAACTCCTCGGCTTTACTCTTCAGAACAGCCTCATAACACTGTATTAAGTATCCTATGTTATAAGGGTTTTTATGAGAATATGATGGAAAAATATAATTATTTGTGTCTTGCAGTAGCACTATTATTGCATCCGACGCTTTCACTCTACATCTTCTGTACATTCCACCAAAGAGAGAGACTCAAGAGACGCAACATCTGTTTTTTGATCTTGCTGTTCATTGTGATTTCACCCATAAAGTGAGAAGCATTGGAGTGTAACTTCCACCAAGCTTCCCCTCATTGCCTTAGAGGCATAGGTAAATAACCTGTGTAGTTACGTGGTGCTTTAGACTTCCATACCCTCAGTTTAAACACTCTGACTCTCATTTGTCATTAGAACCTCGGCTGTTCCGTCGGTGACTCATATGTCCCCTCTTTGTTGGTACCATGATGAGTCCGTAAGTGGATGTTTCAGTGCAGCTTGTTGGGCAGTGTTAAAAACAGAAGGTGTTCCCAGGACTTCTCCATCCCTGATGGAACAACGTCTTTCTTTCTCATGCACTTATTTCCGTCCTGTGCTGCTTTCACTTGCTGGCTCGAGCTCTCTTCCTATAGAGGCTTTGTACCCTGGTACTAGGTGTGTTGTTTTTTTTGTTCTTTGCCTTGGGCACTTAACACTCCACCTTGCTTCACTGGAAATACATTTTGTAAATTTTATGTGAACATAAATTCAATCACGCTGACAAAATAAGCTACCTGGGGGGTAATATGGAGCAGTTTGCTTACATACTTAGAAAGTCAGTTTTTGAATTTTTTTTTTGTTTGTTTTCTGTGACAATGAACACCAACTTTGTGCAAATGCAGTTGAAAATGGCTTGATATAAATACATATATTCTCTTTTCTTCATTTTTGGAAACCTTCCTTTTGAATTACACTAAGTGTGTGAGGCTTTTCTTCCTCCATCCCTGCTGCTATCTCCCTGTTCCAAAGGCACCCCAGCACCCGTTGTTTGGTTTCTTTTCTGTGTCCTTCCCTGTTTCCTATCCTAATGTTCCCTTTCTCTTTGCCCCCCCCCCCTCCACCTGTAGTTTATTTGCAACCATCGCTTGAGGGCGTATGGAATCCAATTTAGCTATTAATCATGAGCTGTGATGTTTGTGTCTTTTTGTGTGTGTGTGTATGGCTCATCATCTGGTCCTCCCACCAAAAAAGACTCTTCACCTTACAGAGTGAGAAAGAAAGTATGAAGTTTGATTCACCTAGATTCAGCAACCCTTAAAGCGCTTTTTTTTTCCTGAACTGGTTAAGTAATAAAAAAAAGAAAAGAAAAACTTTATTACACATCGATATGTGTCTGTGTCTCTACTTGTCCTAGGGAGACTACGATCCAGTCAAGACCCGAGTTCTCCACTTCAAAATGAACCCCACTGCTGTTGCTAAGCAACAGCGCCAGCAGGAAGTGGAGGTTCTTCAAGAGGAAGTGAAATGTCTCAGGGAACTCGTCCGTTCCTTGCAGGATGGCGGCGCGGCGGTGCATTCGCACGATGACTCCAGCATGTACAACCCCAGCCACAGCCTCAGTTTGCCACCATCAAAGGAGGTGATGGGTAAGCCTCACTAACCTGTGCTATTAGCTTGTGCTGCTGTCTTTACAAATTAAAGGTGGAGTTGCTGCATTGGCTCTGTCTTTGTTTCTCTGGAGCTGAACATTGTTATCATGGCCGAGAGAAGAGATCTTCACAAAGACGTACTATAGAAGACATTGTTACACGATTCAGTGAACTTTAGTAGATATCACTGAAGTTGATAAAGTTCATGAGAGAGAGAGATTGTATTTAAACTCTTGACAAACTTTAATGACAGAAAATAAGAAATCTTCGACCTTACCTGCTATTTATTACATAATAGGACAAAGTACTGCTTCTTGGAATAGCCCCATTAAGATCTTGGGTTACTCAGGCCTATGTCACCATTGGAGAGTGGAAGTCAAACAGGTAGTAGGAGGACTTCTAGATATCACAGACATGAAATTGGGTTGTATAAAGTAATGGTCTTTAATTTGTTTGCTAATTTTGCTTTTTTTTATATATATCAGTTTGCTTTGTTTTGCACCAGCAGTCATCTTTTCAGCTAGCTGATGTGCAGTTTCTGGACTTTTCCCCATATGCTCTTAACAGCAGGGGATTCTGTGCTGGAGTTGTGCTCTAACAGCTGGCAAAGTGAAGGCAGGGTGCAGGGCAGTGTCTGTCTAAAGCACACAGGAGGCAGGACACCATACAAAATGTACTCTGTGGAAATCTCTGCGTTCGATTGCAGCTCATCCAGAATGGCAGCTTTAAGCTCCCTGATGACTTTATGTTCATATCAGTACCGCATGTGTGGCTACAAAGGAGCAGAAGACAATGAAATGTAACATACACGTCTGCAGAAAACAGAACGGAATAGAATCTAGTCTTTGCATAAAAGTAGAATATTTAAATGTGTTTTTTTTAAACGTGGGTAAACCCGCCTGAGCAAGTTAATTAAGTATTTTCTGCTGTGTGTAGTAGCAGATCTATTATCAATGCTCTGTGGTCTGAAACGTACGTGTCCAGTACATTTCTACCTCCCAGAGGACAGGGAGGACAGCTTTGATAACATGAAGTTGATGACAATACACTAAATCCTGCCGGTGGCTCCGCTGATAATTTAAAATAAAAAAAATAAAAATAAAAAAAAAAGAAAAGAAGTTGTTGTTCAGAGCCTGAAAATGATGTCACGGTTGGCAGATAGAAAATGTGAGCTTTGCTCATTTCTGTGGCCCTGGCTGCAGCATCCTCAGTGCAAAACAGACCCGGGTCCTGTAGCCCATTGAAGCTGAGCTGAAGCCGATTAAAACTCGCGTCTTTAGACACCAATCGTAATGCCGATTAAACACTTTCCTATTGAGTGAACTGTGATGTCGCCACAACGCCGTAACCATTCATACCAGAGCTTGAGTTGGGCCAGCTTGTGTATCGGACAACGGGCTACAAAACTGGCTCAAATCTGACCCCACAGCACATCATGTGCCAGGTAGTTTGACTTGGCTTACGCTGCCTTTCGCTGTGTCAGGAATTATGTGCATAAAGTTAGAAAGATAATTGTGTCTTTAAATGAAAGCTTTTTAAACATTAAACATATTATTCATATTCTATAATTTCATACAATTCAACCTCCAACAGCTGGACTTTTCCCAGGTCTTCACTCAGCTACTTTTACCACTGAATCAGCACAATATTACATTGGTTTTCTGATGCATCGTGATCTCATTTTATAGATATGCACGACCCAAAACCTTTGAGATCGTTTATATCCTGAAGACAGAATTGTAAGATGTCGGTATTACCTTTTATCTGGTAATAACTTTATTTGTGTGTGTATTCAGCATTATCATTTCAAAGCTACTGAAACGTTATGGTTTCTCTTCACATGTCCGTTTGTTTGCATGGGGGTATAAACTGATGGATTACCATCCATTTTCAGGGCAGTTTGATGGCTGTCTTAACATGACAGTTTTGTCACAATTCTGGATTTTGAAGCGTATTTATCAGCACTGACTGACACTCGAGAGGAGCTCAGTCACCCAGGAGACACACATACACAGATTATCACATAGTCTTAAGCCTATACAGTCTAGCTGTTCACCTCCTTAGATAATTATTGTTTAATGTCTAAGAGCCAAGATGTGTGAGGAGATGAATGATTGGTGGAAATGATGATCAGCAACAGCGGGTTTTCTAGCACTGGATGTAGTTGCACTCTGAAGAAACTGAAATGCTTTTGACCTTTAGAAAACCAACAGCTCTTTAGAGGTGTTAAGTATGCATTTATTCCATTGGTCAAATAGTCTCAGATTTAAAGCCCCTTTTAGCCCCCTTTTGTCTGAATGGGATAAGGCATAAAAAAGTATTTATTCAACATGGTTTAAGCAGAAAACATGAATAACTCACAACAGTTACAGTTATAATGGCACATGCCCCTGTTATCCACGATGTAAGTACATGCAGATATGTTTAATTTCTCAGCTCGCACGAGATGTTTCATACCTCATTTTAAAGGTGATTATCTGTGCCGTGGTGCACTTTAAGTTGATACGTTCGTCTGTTTTCAAGGCTGCAGATTGGAGCTGGGTTGGTCGTGATGCACTTGGGCCTGTTGGAGACCAAATCAAAGACATTTCTACGCAATGTAGCTCAAATATTCAAATGTAAAAAAGGAAGAAAAACACATTTTTGACTCTGACTTTGTCAGAAATGAGAAGAAGCAATGGTGGTTAAATAGCTGCAGAACTGGGGACATTTTTTTTTTTTTTTGTGTGCACATAAGCGAACTGTTGGGAAGATTGTCAGCGAATGTGAAGTTTGAATGTGAATAGTTACCATAACAACCACAAAGACTAAATGTTTGCCTCTTTGTGATGGCTCTGTTCACCGTGCTTGTTTAACCCTCTGTGCTTACATTATTTTCCCCTCACACCAGCATTCACAGCTTTTTCAGTCAAGGCACCATGGAATGTAATTCCCGACACCACAACTAATTTCTCCTGTCACAGAGCCATTTCAGAGACTTCTCAAGTCAAGTCCCCAAATTAAAGTAATTAGCGCAAATTGATTTTCAAGAAATTAGAGTGTTGCTCCATCCAGTTTCTCCTCTCCATCATTATCTTTTCTCGACTAAGATGGGCAAGCTGGCTGCTTTAGTCACTTCACTCTGCATTTGTAGTATGCTGTAGACCCAAAGTGAGCAGATGGATTGCTGCAGGGAAAGTATATTTGATATGGACCTGCCCTTCTGTGAGCTTAGCTGAGCTGTTAAGTTGTGGAACTCTGTGGAAAAGAAGTGTACACATGTGGTGGAATATTGCATGTGGAGTGTCTTATCCGCACATTTAATCAGGAGTGATGTTGCAAAAACAAGTTGGCGTTACCAGTCATGCTTTGTTGCACATTTCCATTCTACCGTCAAATTATTTGACCGATGTGTTCTGCCAACCTTTGTCTGTGTTGCAGATTTACGTAAGCAGATGGAGAGCGCAGAGCTGAGGAACCAGAGGCTCAAAGAGGTGTTTCAGAAGAAGATCCAAGAGTTCCGCACTGTTTGCTATGTCCTGACAGGTTACCAGATTGATATAACAACCGAGAACCAATACAGGCTCACCTCAGTCTATGCAGAGCACATGGACGACTCCTTGCTCTTCAAGAAGGTACGCACATTACAATGCACTAAATTAGAGTCTAGGTCCTTGATGTTAACGTTAACAAGTATCTCCATAGACTTACAATGCATCTGCACTCATTTCAATTTAAAGAGTTCAATTTACTTCTCTTTGGTTGAAATTTTGCATCTAACTTTTTCTTCTAGGTGCACTGCTGCAAAATTTAAGTTGACACCCAGTTTTTTTCCACATCATTTTTTCACATAATTTTCCATGGATGTCTTTAACTGTACTATACACCAACATATGATACTCAGTTCAAATGGAAACTGATATCAAAGGTAAATTAGAACCAATTTCTCTGATGCTGTGACCACATCAGCTTGCCTTTGTAGCTTTTCTTGCATTCTCCGCTGAAGAGACGTAGTATTAGTGAAAGGTCGTATTAGGTTACACGATTTAAATAAAAGGTAAATTTGTTATCGTGGGGGGAGGGCATTTTGTTGGTCAGACAATTCTCACGGCTGCCAGTGCGTTCCTTTGACACACTGCTTTTGCAGCGTTTCAATTCTGAATGCTTTGACAACAAAAGCACCCTTATTGATATGCTTTGGCCTCATTCTATGCAATAGATGCAGTGCATCGCATTTTTATTGTACTTCAGCCACAGAAACTGTAATAACCACACGCATATTTTGGCCTGTTTATTTTAATTTGGCTCTGGCTCTGATGCTACCTCTGATGCTGGTGCCCGGGTACCTGTTTGCCATCTTAACAGGAACATGGGTCATCTCCTCTGATGTCAGGTCCAGATTGGAGCTTTCACAGCCATAATCGGGTAAAACGGGCAACATTTCTTTTATTTTATCTTTTATTTCTTTTTTTTACTTACAGAGGACACACTCGCTAACGTTTAGGCACACCAGTGTTATCGAAAGCCTCCTACCTATATTTCTTAAGTCGTTTAGAGTCAGATTTTGGTACTGAGCAATCATCCATTCGCTTCCTGTTTACAGGAGCTTATTCATGCCTCTTGTATGTGGATTATCATACGCGTTTTCAAGCATTTTACTATTGACAAAGATTATTTCGGATTCTGTGTTTAAGGCACTGTATGGAGAATTGTTTCTTTCTGAGGTCTTTAAATGAGGCAGTCATCATCCCATCACATTTAATGAGATCTGATATGGTTACAGCAGGTAGCTAAGAGCTACTGGCAGTGTTTCCATAAGCATATGCACCGTGATCATTAAACAGAAGTGTGAAGTTAAATTGGGCACACCGTCAGCACCAAGCTTCCTATAGGCTGTAGCATCTGTGCGAGTGCCGATATCGGTGTCGCTCACCTCTTACACAAAGGCTTGCCGAAGTGCAAATTTGACCTTGCAATTCCCCCCTGGTTTAATGTATTTGTTGCACTGTATTTTTTACTGTATCCTTCAGAGCCATGTTTTCCACGTTGAAGCTTCACCTGACTTAGCCACACGTTGAAAGGACCGCTACGCCAACAGAGACACTTGAATGTGTGTTCTGAATGTCACCGAGCAGGGGAATGTGATGTGTGTGAGGACCACAGTGATGACGGGGCCGTGTCACAAGGATTAGCTGCATTAATCGATCTGATGCTCCCTGTGCACTTATTGAGAAGGATAGATAAAACTGTACATGTGATTGTCTCTTAGCCGTTGAGTAAATCCTTTTCTTAAGTAGCTTTCCTTCCTCTCATCTCCCCATCGCTCTCTTTTTATCTCCCCCACTCTCCCTGTAACTCGAAACTGAGCATGTAGCTGTGGCTAATCACTGTGTTGTTGCTTTGATGTGTTATGATAGGGGCCCTTTAGCTAGAACAGAAACTGAAGAAACCAGGCAATCTGGCAAGGTAAAAAAGCTGCTTTATTATCTCGGCAGGTAATTATTGTGGTCATAGGTGCCTTGCTCAAAGGACTCACTTGAATGCTGCCGGAATGGAGCATAACGGAGAAATATTAAATCTGGGTTTTAGGATATGCACGTGTGAGGACGTGAATTTTATTCTTGCTGATGTGTCCAATCCGTCTCGTTGAACCCACCTGCGACCCTGCCCCAGGAATTAATTCACCGTCAATATTTATTAACCTCAGACTGTGTCCATAAAAACACACACACACACTGTCAAAATGCCCTCATGGCGCTCATTGTCTCACGCAAATGCACAAATGCTCGCTTACACCTTCAGTATTGGTATTCACGAAACCGCCAATTTGAGTTTGTATGACACATGCATGTAGAGGGGCCTGTACTGCTAATGAGTAGGATAAATGCACCCCCCCTGCACATGCACACACACACCCATGCCTGCTGGAACAATACACACAAATGCACATGCATGCGGTGTATGTAGGATCCACAAGATGCTTTCTGTGCACGCCTGGATGAGCGTAATCAAGGCTGTGGGAATATAAAATGATCTAATTGTAGCATGATGCGGGAGTAAGTGGAGAGAAAATGTAGGATTTTGGACGGGAAGCAGAGGAGTCTTTACAAATAGGATTCTAACGTTATTCACCTGAGCAACAGGGTTGCCGGATAATCCCGCTAATGTTCCTCTCCAGCAGAGGCACCCAAATCCCCCATCCTGCGATATAAGCTGTTTAACCTGCAACTGTCACTTTCACCCACTGTCTCTTTCCACATGCATTCATCACCTCGATGCACCTTTATTTTTCAGCCCTTTAACATTCGTTTAGTTGGTTAATTGAAAAGAGACACTTCTCACTTGTTCGGTGTCGTCTCAACAGGGGCGGCAGAGCCTGATTATGCCGTAATTGCAACTGCAAGACTGTTTTTTTTTCCCCTCAATCAGTTTTCAATTTATCACTTGGCCTCAGGTGTTATTTATAAAACTTTGTACACTTTATATGTGTTAGTGAGATGGTGTTTTCACAAATTCCTCTCTGAACACGATTTACAACATCACACCGTTGGAAGATTTGGACGTTTTGCTCTTATTGTCCTCAGGAGGGATGCTTTTACCCATCCGTGTAGCAGGGCTGTGGTTATTCAGCAGGCAGTGAGCCCATCAGTCCAGCACTGGTCCACAGTGAAATACTCTGCCTCCAGAACTGGAGGATGAATTACCTTGAAATTTGACAGACATTTATGCTCCTCAGAGACCGAATCCTCTTGACCTGTGATCCTCTGATCATTCTCCTGGCACCAGCAGCATATCCACATTCGTGCTGTCTGCTCAACACAGTACTGCAGTCTAATTCGACTCTATAGTCCATCCATGTAAATCTGCCTCTGATTTCACTTGATATAGAGAAGACACTGAAAAAGGAAGATCTAGTTTAACACTGCAACAGTAGGACTATTCCTCCCTGCCTTTAATGAGTTCATATCATGGAAAACATCTTCACAAGAACCTTAATTGTAATTATTCAGTTCAACCCGACTTAAATACAGCCATGTATACTACTCAGAACTGCTGAGAGATGCTCGATAATCCCCTGAGTCTGACTTTATCAGAGCGAACGCTGAGATGGCAAACAAATCTTTTTTAACATTCACATTTACATTTTTGGACATGTTTATATACTTTAGGCTTAAAGGAAATCAGATAATATTGGCGCTTAAGTATTTTTCTTTCTTATTGACCAGTTTGTATGGAATACAGTCCAAATCCTGACTGTGTGATCCTTTTAAGATGGTTTTAATTGAGTGGTGAGACATCAAACGTTCTGGGCAGTTCTTTCATGGTGATATAAACACGGACCAGTCAGATGCAGACGCTGCCTTTGGCGGATAGTTTGCACGGAGAGATGCAGTTTGTTATTTAACTGTGAGCCGTGATATTTTGGCGAAAAAAGTGCAGAAATTTGTTGGTGCATTGGTCTAACTTCTGTATGTAACTTGTATTTTTAGCTCACCTCTAGGTTTGAGGGCTGATTAGAATCACTGATTAGGTGTTTATGAGGTTCTGCTAATCAGTGAGATGAACACCCAAGCTGTGGGAGTCGATTGTTTTAATATTTTTTTCTTACTCGAGTTTCAGGGAGACGGAGGCTCTGCTTTCATGTTACCGTATTATTAACTGAAAAGGTGAGGATTGACAAAGTTAAAAATAAATAAATAAGAAATTCACTTGACAATGAAAGGATAAAGAGAAAGCTGGAAGTATTTATGCAAAGTTTATGAGTGATTGTCCTGAATTTTATATTTACGACAGGGTGATCCTCCACGATCTTGTCCACATGTTGTTATTTTTTGCAGCGATTACGTTGCGAAGTAAACAAATTTCAGTGCTTTCTAAACTGTCCTATTCAAAGGAGTCGCGTGTTATTATCTTTTTCTTTTGAGAAAGTGTAAGATTATTGAGCTATATATGCATAATGCCTGATGAGTGGCCAGTTTGTACCATTCTTTAACAATGAATGAGCTTCATATCAGACCGGTGAGCCGACCAGAGGATCCGACCCTTCTGTAGAGACGTTGTTGTGCAGCAGCACAGTTCTGTGAAAAAGCCTTTTTTTCTTGTTATTATTATCACATTAACGCATTTAAACCTCTTTTTTTGTAAACTCTCAAAACAGGAATGTGAGATGAGCAGCGTTTTGGCCTGAAGCAAAAGTAAATATTTGTAACACAACTGGAATGATTTTCATTGAACACACAACACCGCGACACCTTGAGAAAATCAGCAATTCGTTTGAGATACAACTCACCACTTTGGGTGCGAACTTGGAGCAAACAGATTCTTTTCATTTGTGATTTGATCCTTTAAACTTGAGTTTAAGTGATGGTTTTTCTCATTGATATGCACAATAAATCATGTATTCTGGAGCAAAATGTCCCCATTAAGACACGAGGAACTCTCTAAACACGGGCACAGTGTGCATGACATCCGTTGTGCACCGTGAAGGCTTGAAAGTCATCTTTCTAAAGACCTTAAAACTGAATTAAAATAATGAATTTAAAAATCTAATCTTTTGGCCAGATCAACCAGCGCTATCATGAAGTTATTCTAAGGTATTAGAGGAATGTTGGCTAATTTGGATCAACGGTCACATTGGTTGAAGACGTGGAGTCGCTGGAATGGAGCCTATTCGTCAGATAGGGTTGAGAGTGACTCGCCTCTAGAATGAGACTTCGAACTTAATCAGATCACATAAAAAGAGTCACGACTTCGACAAAACAAGCCCTTCAGGTTTTTTTTAAGTAATCCCCCACAGCAGACCCACCACTGAGCTTACACACCTCTGGTATTGATTAGCTCATTAACAATTAAACACACACGCACAGAGCTGTCTGTTGCAGTAGTTACTTAAAACTTCGAGATGTTTGCCATCGACTGAGTTTCCCTTCCCTTACTTTGTTCTTTCTCACTCTTCCTTTGCTTCTTTGACACTTTCTCCTCTGGGGAGATGAAATCTCAGGGTCAGCTCATTAAAACCTGAAAAAAAAAACTGAATTAACTGTCAAGACTCTCATCAGAAGGAAGATGGAGGAAAAGAAAAATCTAGAAAAGAATGGTTAAAAAGTGGAGGATATCTCAACGGTTCAGAAGCAATTGAAAGGTCCTGTTTTAAAAAAGTTCAATAATTTGTGGGGTAAAAGGAAGGAGATCAGGTTTATGAACACTATCCTGTTTTAATGGCACTTCTCTGTTTTATCAGCCTCTTGGGAATGATTATCACCACACAGATGTGTGTATTCCTGTGAGCGTGTGTGTGTGTAACATCAGTCTTGTGATTACGCTGGTTCCCCAACTTCTGTTAACGCAATATAATATTTTTTTTTAAATGGCATTTTTCAGTGTTGCATTCATATGTACCTTTTATATGCTTTCTTTTGTAGATCGTATAAAAGAAGGTGAACTTTCTCCAATAGTTAAAAGAAACATGGAAAGTTTAGTGCAAAAATGTGGTCAAACTAATAGTTTAATAGTTTACCCACTATTTGCGAGTTCTGTGGCGAAAAGTTAAGGCACATAACAGCACCCAAAACTTAGATGGGCCAAGTTTTTTTTGTTTTTTTTTAAAGGAAAATGTCAAATGTAAAAATGAGAAGCAGTTCTTTATCCATTAAACAACCAGGAAGTATCCACATCCATCCATCCATCCTGCTGCACATCCAGGTTTTCTTTGTGCTTTAGCAGAGCCACGTTCCCTTGTTTATGCTTTCAAAAGTAGTTGAAGCAGTGAAAATGAATCTAAGAGTAAAAGATGAGTGGGTGTTTTGAAATATTTCGGAAAAAGAGCAAAGGCTGGATTTCTCTTTGCTTACCGACTGGAACAAAACACCCACTGATGTTTGCTGATAGCTATAGAGATGAACATGAGCAAAGCACTAATAAACAGTAAACACAGGGGCTGATGGGAATACAAGAATGGATGAATTAGCGGCATTTTAAGTAGGTATGATTTTATGTACTTAAACCTTTGGAGAGAAATCCCTGAGAAAGAGGAGCCTGTTGACTCTGATTTCTCCTGACAGGTTTCTGTCCTGCGTGCCCCGAGGGTGCGTGTGTGTGTGCGTGTGTGTGCAAGTGTTTCACGTTTGCGTGCCCGCACTTGTTTTTGTCACTAGCTCTTCTGGTCAATGTTCAGAACATATGTCCTCTGTCTCCATGGTAACATGATACATCACAAACACACATGAATATTCCTGAGCCAAAGAAGACCGGTGTCTTCAAAACGAAGTATATGATCAATTTTGATGCTAGATATTTACTGTTTAGAGCTGAAATGGGGGGAAAAAATGGGTTGGAGAGCCACTGGTGTGTTCCACCTTGCAGGTTTGCCTGTGCTTTACAGTCTGGTAGGGTGCGTGTGATTTGAAATGTCATCTTTGATGTGGGTGCGAGCTCACCCTCTGCAGACGTCTGCGCACCTGCCACTTAGTTGGGAGAGCTCAAACTGGTCGAAGCTCGTATGGAATGGTTCTTTCTGTTGGTCTACTGTGCATAACTCTCTGATGAGAGCGATTTTAGGCTGAGATATAAATGAGTCCTTACAAGAACCTATTTTGTGTGCCCCTCATCTCTGGCAGAGGGTTAACCGCAGCTAACATAGCACAACAGAATCTTTGACAGGACTCTAAGGAGTCACCAGATATCGTTGAGGATGAATGTGTGGAGCAAAAACGACTTTTATCGACACTCTAAGCTTCAGTGTTTCATGCTGTAGATGTTCTCTGCATTGGTGTTCTACAGTGAAAGAAATTTACTTCCCTGGGTTTCTGTTGTACCAGAATGTGTGAGTCACACAGATACACGGTGTGTGTGTAAAAATCCATCACTCCATTTGCCCTTCCATCCATCTATTATCTTGAGCTGTTTATCCTGTGCGCAGTTGTTTTGAGGCTATTCCAGCTGCTGTAGGGAAAGCAAGCGGTTGTGTGCGCCTTGAACAGTTCGTTATCAGTCACAGGGTTAAGATGGATTTAGACAACCACTCGCGCTCATACCTGAAGTCAACTATTATTCTACAATCAACTTATCATGCATGTTTTTAGACTTTGGCAGAAAACCCACTCAGACACAAAGACATGCGAACTCCACACATTACTGAGGCCCTGAGGAGCTTTGTCACCTTTAAATATGCCTCGTTTTAAATAGAAAAAGAGAATTTGGCTTAACTTTTATTTCAGTGAACCACACGGAAGTGTGTGATTTTCAGTTACAATTAAAAATGTTCCCCGTCGTGTTCATATCGTGAACCGAAGACAACAGAAAACGATACAATTGGCTGATTATAGGCTCCCTCCACTGCAGCCTTCATGAATCATTTCTTGAATTCTAAAGATCGAATTATATAATAGTTTTTGCAATTTATTTACCCCATAGATTATGCATCATTGGATTTCTTAACTAACACTTATCATTCTATACACTGTAAGGGTGAACTGTTGATTGAATGTGGATTAGCTGCATCATGCTGGCCAACAGTCCTCTGATGCATTCACAAAATGTATGAAGGTCTGGAAGAGCACTTGATGTATATTTGAAGCAAAGGGAGTTGCATCAGTGGTGGATTTCAACAAGCCGCAGCAATCATTTTTCTCAAGACTACAACACAAACAGTAAAGATATCCAAGTGAAAATCCAGAACAGCCAACAGTTCATATCGAAATATGGAAATTCTCACCTGGAGAAAACCTTGTATGCTGGTCCGGTCTGTTTTGTTCGCTGTTCCGTTTGAAATACAGGCTTGTTACTGTATCTTTTGCTTTTCCCCGTCGCTGCATATAAATGCCCTGTCCCTTCCTCACTCGGCAGGTTTTGCTTTAGAAATTGATCGTGAAAAGTCCAGACCAATGGGTGCGTTTGTTTTGCGATACTTCAGGCCTCATTCAGCTTTATATGGACTCGGGAGACATTTTATTCTGTCAACTCTAACCTGCTCATTTAACGGCTGATTTGACCGCTGGTCAGTTTGGATATTCAACGAGGTGACTGGGACATGGCAGAACTGCATTATTGATAGTTTTACTCTGTCCGACACATTGACTCACAAGTGTTGAAGGAAACATGGAAGACAAAACACCTGGCGCACGTAGGGGAATAGGACAGGATTATTAAAGATAAAACAACAGTAACTACACGATTAACTCCTGAAGTTACAACTCGAGTTGCTTCATGATCAGCAAATTAAAGCAAAGGAAAGGCAAAACAAAGTTTAGAGTTTGTTTAACATGTACATTCATTTGATGTCTTGGGGTTTTAGGCTGTCGTTCTCCAACAACTGAAGCTGCCCCCATGTTTTATGTATTTATGCGACTGAGAATCAGGTTAATCAGTTGCTCAGTTAAGGTGTTTATAATATCACTGGCAAAATTGTTTGTAGTCACCGGATATTTATTGCTCATACATATGAATGACGTTGTAAGATCAGTGAGCAAAAAGCTGATTAGAATTTAAATATGGATACATTTGCTGCTGCTTTAATTGAATTCGGATGGAGCTCTCTGCCATTTAACTCTTTCTCCCTCCCTTTCTCCCTTTTGACATGCTGTTGTGGAATTTAGAAAAATGCCAAAATCTGCATTTAAATTGAAAGCTACTCATCTGCATATTTCTGATTATTTAATTCATTTGCCTTCTGTTTCCCCGGCACCATTAAGCAGCTACGCCATCCAGTAGAATTGTCCGTCGCTGATGAGGATGCATTTGCCCGGACAGTTCTGTGTGTGGACTGATGAGATCAGACATGGGAGAGAGTGAAATATTAAAACGGGTAAAATGATTAAAAGCTAAGATTTCAACGTACATTCTGAAATTTTCAATATTTTTATCAGACCTGTGACGGGGTAAGTCTGATAGAGATTTCGCTCGCAAATGGAGGGAAGAGTTAAATTGTAAGAGACGGAGAAGAGAGGTCTCCTCATTAGCACTGGATTGTGGAGACACAGGTTAACTGATCTGTGAACTGCATGTCATCACCTCAATATAGAGCCATCTGTCACATCTCTGCATGCACTTATTGTCTGAGGCCTCAACACTGCAGTTGTATTGACATGTTTTCCAAGGTGTTGTAAGGAGTCATTATCTGCCCACTACACTATTTGTTCCCTAACTTTCATACAGCTGAGCCAAGAGTCACAGCTAAAGATAACAGAAAAGGCTTATCAAACAGAAGCAACAGTGTGGAGAGCTTTGCTAAGAGGAAAAGAAAGAAAGGCTGGAGCTGTGTGGTCTGCAAATATGATTAAAAAGAAGAAAGGGGGGGGGGGGGTAATTTTTCTGTAATGCAAGAATCCACTCACCAAAATTAAAGCTGACACTTGTAGTAAAAAAATGAGAGAACTGATTGGAATTAGAAACTGGTTGAAGTTACACTTCATTCAAGCATGTGAAAGTGACGAAGAGAACCCCTTCTGTACTTCTCACATTGTGACTGGGAGAAGGAGAGAGAGAGCAACGGGCTGTTTCCTCGTTGGAGTCGAGGTCATGCTTGGATAGGTAGGGTAGATGAGGTGGAGAAAAAGTTGCCTCTCTGTTGCAGCAACAGATGAGCGCTTTCACGCAGTTTAGTGGCTGCAGTCTGACTGCAGCACGGAACTGCGAATGTAAACACATTGTCGAGCGGAAGTCATTAGGAAACAAAAGTTAATTGCCACATAAAAGCCCCACATCTTAAGGACGTATTGTTAACTTTCATTGCTTTGAAAAGCTCCAACTGTAAAAGGAACAAAGGACTCAATGGTGTGTTTAAGCACACCTTGTAAATTCCATAATCAGCAGCTGGGATTGTACACCAAAATCTGCAAGAGTTTATGGTGCATTCAAGTGCACTTCAAAAACACAAATGGTCGTGACATTTGAAGAGGAAATCTTGTTCCTTCACCTATGCAGATGTATCACATCACAGCACTGTTCAAACGGAGACGTTTTGACTTATTTTTCAACAGAACTTGAACAATAAATATTTCCTATTATCCTGTGTTCTTGTTTTTTTTTCTTTTTTTTAGCCGTATCACCCTGCCCAGTTATTTACCACAATCTGTAAAAGTATAACGTTACAGCAGTTGAATGTAAATGTCAATATTAACCCAAAAAAGACAAAAAAAAAACTCGGAGAACTGTATCTTCCAAGAAGAATCTTCTAATCCCCAACCAGAGCGCTTCAGAAGTATCTTATCGAAAAGGCTACTTGCTCAGGAACATTTGATCAAACATCAGGTTTTTTTTCCTAAACCATTGATTTTTGCACAATTTTGACCTGATGTTCAAAAGAGCCACGAGACATCGAAACTCTTTGTTAAATGTATGTTTCAGTCATTCTTTCTTAGAGAAACAGAATTTCAAAGAGGAAACTGAAAGCCTCATTTTGCCATTATCAGTATCTGTGAACTTCCAGCGTATTTGTGCCTGAGCTTCTCGTCTCAGTGACATCGTGTCGTTCGCTCCCCTGTTTTCCGTGCATCGGCATGCCAACAGAGGACTGTATGTTTGGCTTTTATGCCTGCGGTAAATCTTTCTCAGGTTGTTGCCGTGCATCTTTTTCTTTGACCCTGCCGGTGGTGGAAGAGGAGCATGTTTGTCATTCAGACGGTACGTAGCTCCCGAGCCGGATGAGGTCACTATAAAGCCCCGCCCTGCATCTCAAGTCCGTAAGCATTGATTTCCTTTAATTGGATAGACAAATGAAAAGATGAATGGGATAGTAACCCTCCCCCGCATTGCTGAGGTCTGTCCTTAAATTTTGTACGCAAGTTGGCCTTCTTTATATCCGTATTTGTGCTTTTCAGGAAAGGTGAAAGTCGAGCCTCTTTTTCCATGTTGCATAAAGTTGATGTGGCCTTGTTGGAGGAACCGGCGATGTTGGTATTTACCTCAACGTTGCCTCCCGTGTTGTTGTAAGGTTCTGTTTATTTTCTTTGAACACACACAGAACCTTGTTGTTCTCATAAAGGTCAGAGATTGTTTACTTTTTAGGGAAGTGTGAATATGCAAATGAGCATTGATAAGGTCAGCATTTGAATAAAGCTGAAGTCTCCCCTGACCTTTCACTAATTTTTCAAGTTTTCTCCTCGCAACAAAGGAGAAACGTGAAAAACCTCTTAAAAACTTTGGTGGCTGAAGTTTTGTCCTGCTGGGTGTTTTTCTGTTCAGAATATTCTTCTGTTTTTTTTGTTTTTTTTTTCTTTTCTCCCCCTGTGATTACATTTTAGGACAACTTTCCACAACACAAAGTCTAATCGGAGACAAGCTGTGAACGGTTTGTTTTGCCTTCGGACTGAGAATGAGTAGCAGTGACTCATTCGCTTCATCGGTGCTGAGGTGCAGGATGTAGTGGCCACTGTTGCCGGAACAAGCATCTGAATTTCATGAACGTAATAATTAAATCGGCCATGCACTGATGTCACTGCTACAGCTGTCAATTAGCTGTCAGGAGTAGCGACATCCCCATTCAGCCGGCTCCTGGGACGCTATGTTTCAACCTGTTTCCCTAGAATCAGCTTTTGGAAAGATACAGAAAGATCCCTTTAAAACCAAGCGAGATTACCGGGTATATCTTTCTTTTTGCACGGTCAGATGTGGAAACACAGGGCATGTGTCTGTGACGTTTCTGGCTCGAATATGTTCAAGTTGAAACAAAAACAACTCTTTAAACCTTTTCAAATCCCTTGGCTGTAACGGTCACCGTTGCTCTTTTTTAAAGTAACACAGCATCATAACGACATATTTGGCATTTGTACCAAGCCGAAGGCGTCAAACTGAAAAGGGTTTTTGTTGAGCAAACAGTGAAAATTTGTGTAATTCTCTTTGGTAAATGAATCAATCACAAATGTCTGGTACGTTCTGTGTTTTAGGTTAATCTTTGTAAAGTGTCTACGAAAGGCTAAGATTGCTTTTTTTGTTGTTGTTTTTTTTTTTTTTTTTTGTTTCCTGTGGAGAAAAATTGTGTTAGACTTGAGGGAAAAGTGCACCAGAGCAGACGTTAAAACAGTAACACAATCACTTGCCTCTGACAGTCGTCCTCAGACGTGGGGTTTGGAGACAGTAGGCGGTGACCCATATCTTTCTAAGATATATTACTTAGTTTAATATCGTGTTTATGTTAAGGGGGTCAAGTCTCTGGACCCCCATCCCACAACTTTCTCTTATTAGACAGTCATGGTCAGTTTTGCTGCTCTGCAAGAAGTGTTAATAGTCGAGGGTTTCTTTCTAAACCTATTAGTGTCTGTAAATCCAATAAGTGGGAGCATTCAGCATTTTCACCTCCGTGCTGAACTTCCTCTCACAGGGAAACGTGCAATTAAAGCAAACAAGGTCGCGACCGCTTCATTCACTGTTGCAAAGAGGAAAACGTCAAAAGTTCACCGACGCTCACCGCAACACTTTGCTGATTGTTTACCTCAAATCTGTGTAAAAGAAACAATCGAAGACTCGCCACGATTGTCAGACTCTCACATCTGAACAGTTGGATCAGTCGCCAGGAAATATCAGACACTTACGGTTCCCAGAGGACTGATTCTAATGCCTCTGGTGATCCTCTGACTCTTTCTGAAGCCCCATTATCAGGTCTAAATTCAGTTTGATCAGTACAAGGTTTATGGCTCAGTGGGGGATACTTCCTGAGCAGTTGGTCAGCCACTCCACTGCTGTTTTCCAGACTGAAATAACTTCAACTATTGGACGAATTGCAGTTAAATTTTTGACAAGGCTCCGAGAACTTTGATTTTCGAACCAAGTCCTAATAATCCCGATGAGATTCTTCTCAGCCTCGGCTGTACTTTGTGTTTAGTTCTAATTAGTGAAGGTTGGTGTTGGGCAGATTGCGTCAAAGCATTATCATTGTTAGCAAGTTGGTGCTCTGAGTTTTAACATTCAGCTCAAGGCACCACAGTGCCCAAGTGCAGCCTCACAGAGCTGGTATCGTAGTCGGAGACGCTCATCTGTAAATGAGCAGACGAGCTGAATCAGCGGCTGATGATCCAATTAGAAGCAGAAGTTTTAAACGATGGAAGGCCTCCGTTATGAGCTAAAGGCAAGTTTATTCATATGGCACAATTCAGAAACAAGGGGATTAAAAGTCTACTTCTCTTCGGTTTCAAAGTTACTTAATAATGATGAGAGAGAATTCAAGTTCTTGAAAATCTAAAAATCTACAGCTAGTGTACCTGAAATACTGAGTTTCCTTTCAAATTAAAAGCTTTATCGTGGTGTACAGTATGAAGTGTCAGTTCAAAAGTAAGTATGCTGACATAAGTAGATACTTCCCTCTTACAGTTGAATTGTTCTTTCTGTGTTTATGTGTTGGTGGATCTCAGAGACGGAGCACTACTGCCTCACTTCTGTGTCTATAGCCATATGCAAATCTGCATAGCCTTTGTGTAGCCGTCTGTGTGTGTGTGTGTGTTTGCATGCACATTTGCCCACTTGAAATCAAATATTGCGTGGGAGCGTTTCACCAGACTGAGACTGTTATCTTAGTTTTCTGTTCCAGCTGACTGTGGGGTTCCTCACAGTTAGCTGGGCTCCCATAGGCTTGCATCAAACAGTCCACTGTGTCTTGCACACACCCACTCGTACACACAGTCTGTTCTGAGGACAGACTTCAGCATTAAGGTGTTTCAGGCACTGAGATCGCCATGGTAACTAGTTGTAGTGTTTTTTTTTTTTGTTGCTTTGATGTATGTGCTCCATGTTCCCGAAAGCCCCGGCGGTCTCTAGAGCCTTCTGCACACTTGTTTGTTTGTGCACCTGTGATGGGAGTAGTGAGCCTGAGGATATGCTATAGCTTTCAGCTGGCCACCCGGGGGAAAAACACGGTGGGGATTGTCAGGGATGTAGAGCCAAAGAGTGAGCTGTAAGATGAAAAAGTGGGAAGTTGTCAAGAGAGACATGGTGTTGACTAGAAAAGACTCTGAATTTACCTCACTGCGGCATTCAGACCAGTGTATTAAAGATTAATTTAGGATAAAACAAGAGCTTGTGGAAAGAATTAATGATTGAAAAGCTGACCCAAGCCATGTTGTTGAGAGGTGTCCTGACGATGAAGTGCTTTGTAGATGCCTGGGTGTTTTAGGCTGGGGTGGACAGAAACCTGACAAAAGGCACACAAAAGAAGAAGAAGAATTTGAAAGTAAACTCATGGAAGCTTGACCCGAGGTAACCTCCACAGATCCCCTCTAACTTAAAAGCAATTCAGGGTTCCTGTGTCCGTTTTTCCAGGAAGGTCGACAACACCAAGTCCTCCCATGTCCTTATATAGACTCTGGAAATCGGCTTTTGTGGAACAGCTAAAAACAATCCACACTCTTTCTGAGAAGATCTGTGAATGGTTAGTCTCCCATCACAGGTTCATATATTCTAAAGCCTAAAGATATGAATGAATGAGCCATGTTGTGATTTAAAAAAAAAAAGACTTCCTTCCTAATTCTTAACTAACGTGTTTTTTTTTTTTCTCGGCCATGATGTGGGTCAGCTCTACATCTGCGTGTGCTGGTTCTCAGGAGAGGATTCAAGATACACTTTGCACAGTTACAGATGTAGGCTGCACATATGAAGTCATTGTCAAAATATCTAGCAAAAGAGTTCTTGCTCGTCTTTCTGAGACTTTGCTTTAATGATGGATCCATGCACCCGAGGAAGCGGCTCCGCTCTCTTTTTGTCTTTATTCTATTTTGGGAGAATTTTGCCACAAATGAGCCTCAATCTAAGGTGCTTTACCACATAACCGCAACAAATCCGGCTCGAGACTTTAGTTGCACGTCGTCCTCTCTCTCTCTCTCGTTCATTTCCCGTCTCTGTCCACTTGACTGTACACCAGAAAAAAGGTGAAGGTGAAAGAGTCAAAGTTAACTAACACCGTTTTATAGCTTTAACGGCACCTTTTCCTAATATTAAGACCATGCATTCGTAACGGACTAACGACATCATCTCTGCAAAAATCTGATTTAGTCAGTGAGAGTCAAAGAAAGCGTCCTGGTTCTGTGCATCGGTCGAAAGTCTGCAAGCAATTAATTATCTGTATAAAAATATCATTCTTTCTTTGGATAATAGAGTGATTGTACCTTTGATTAATCTGCTCTAAAAGGGGATGTGTTGAGCTTGTCAGTGATCAGGTGATTTGCCTCCTCTGAGATGACTAAACTCAGCTGGTATGTAATTAAACTTCTGCCAGCTGAAATCCTCTAAAGTGAAACTCATCTTTCAATGTCTGTGACTGTAAACCAGCGGAGGTTCTTTTTGTACAATTGGCAACAAAAAAAAAACCCAGAGAATTGTTCCGTCTGTGCCTCTTAAGCACTTTCTACACATTTCCATTTTCAGTTGAGCATTGTGCAGTCAGCTAGTAAATGCCATTAGTTCAGGAATCCTGTCCTCTCAGCCATTAGAGATTTGTGACGGTTCATGGCCGAGTTCTGCCTTTCAAGGTCCTGTCACTGAGGTCTGGTCACTTTTCAAGTGATAATGCTGAGCACATTTTAAATGAATGTCTCTTTTTGTCATCTTACTCGAAATCACTCTCGGTGGGTAAACATTTACAGAGTTGAAGCGTTCATGCGGGGATTAAAATAGTGGCGTATTACTGCTTTCTGTGCTCATCTTCTATCCTTCCTTCTCTTTGGGTTCTGGTCCTGTGTTGCTTATTGAATTACCTTCCTCAGTATTCTCCCGTGGCCCACTGTTATAAGATAAAAGGTGTGTGTCTCTGACACACACCGAATCAGGACATTTCTCGGATGTCTCAATCTCGACCCAGTATGTCATGGGACTCTGCTCCTCCCTCTCTTCTTCCCTCCCTACATTGCTTTAATTACTTTATCCCCTATTTCCCTCATCCCTTTCTCCTTCACTCCATCGCCTCGAGCTGCTCCTCATTCCTTTTAATTAATCCACACAGATTTAGACACCCTCGCCCTGCTGTGATTGTGTACACACACAGATGCGCGTTTAACTGTTTCCCCTGTCGACGTGAGCAACTTGAAGTGATCCAGCTTCACTTTGAAAGTTTTCCTCTGGAAATGGATGTAATTGCTTGATATCATGTGTCGTCTTTTGATTCAGGGCTCCAACGGGAGCATGCAGCTCATGGAAACCGAGTTCTCTAAAACTCTGGGAGAAATGGTGGCCCTTCATCTGCATCACCAGAAGAGCATCCCGGCCTTCCTCTCCGCCGTGACCCTCGATCTCTTCAGCCGACAAACCACAATCTGAAGTGCAGGTGTACAGATTTAACATGGCGTCAGTTTTCTTCTGGAAAAGTTTGAAAAAGACACAAGCTGCACCATGTGAAGCAGAATAAATGTGTTCTGCCTTTTGTTATCTCTCTCCAGGCAGAGCATCATATAAAAGGTTTTATGCTGTCAAAGGAATCCAATTTGTGCCCTAATAGAGGATTTTCTGCCTTTTATCTCATTTGGGTCTTGGTGTAATCTGTCCTTACGTTTTTTTCTGGCCACTTGTATTAGAGGAATCCAATAAGGGAGAAGTGAAACATTTCAGAGTCAACCAAACTTTTCTCTCACATTTGAAATTCAAGCTGTCGTTTCAGTGTGAGAGGAGGGGGGGGGGATCAATATTTGATCTGCACTAAACCTGCCAAATTCAAGGTTCACAGTATTTAATCACGAGCAGTGCCATGTGTTCAGATGGGGATTTTTTTTGTGCCTCCTGTCACCAAAGCTGGTATGCCCTGCTGCCTTCAGTAAGCCAGTTATTTTTTTCTATAATCTCAAAGGGGGGGGGGAAGGGGGCAAAAGAGAAACTATACAAATAATTATGGCACAAAACCATGTGTGAAGTCATTATTAAAGGATCATGGAGAAGTGAAATGGTGCCTTTTAAAGAATGCGACTGGTTTACTGCGAGTTTAGCTCTAAACAGAAGTGAAAAACCACCAGTCAAGAATGAGTCCAAACACAATTTTCAATTTTACTGTGTGATAGTAGGTCAGGACGGCAGGCTGGTGTACTGCTGTGTTTGATCACCTTCGGTGTGAATCTTACAGGTTCTCTCTGGATGCTCCAGTTAAATACAACAGTTCAAAGACGTAGATGCTGGTTCAACTGTTGTACTGTCTGTAGGCGTGAGTGTGTCTGTCTCTGTTGTTCCTGCGGAGGACTGATGGCCTGTTTTCAGTATTTTTATTACTGTTAATGGTAATGATAAAAGGTTTTTATTGTGTGGCTGCTTCGTGCTGATTGTTGATAGACGGCGACGTCGCGAGGATGGGATTTGGACGACACCAGGGAAGATTTAATGTGTGACATCTGAACTGAAAAGGTCTTTTACTGTTTCAACACAAATACGTTTTAGGAGATTTATTTTGATTTAGACGAACTATAAATTATTGCTGTTCAGGCTTTAGTTCGTGGTTGTGCTTGTGCGTCTCTTTGTTTCCGGTTTTTATAACACGAGACAAATGAAATTACTAGATAGCAACGAAGCAAAGAGGCACAAATAAACACGAGGTGAAGAGAGTAGGAGAAAAAGTGAAAAACAAAAGGAAGTGAGTCACGATCGAAGCCACTTATTACAGCAACAATATAGAAACTCCAGCTGGTGCAGCCATATGTCCCATGAGAAAACATTCTCCTGTACAGTACATGCCACATACTGTCCTTGTTTTTCTTCTTCTTTTTTTTCTTTCCATTTTTATCACACAGCTCATCTTCTGCGCAGGTTACAGCCCTCAACTGGACGTCGTTTTTTCCGAGGAAGTCACAAAACATTGCCGTTTTGGGGGGCGTGTGATGTGTTTGACTTTGTTGTCATGTGCTTCGGATGCATTACTGTACTCTCTGTTTTGAATTTGAAATACTAATGGTAACCAATAAAACTGCTGAAAATTTCACGTGACTCACAGTTATTTGCTGCGACAGTGAAGTGCTGTGACTCAGCTGTTGTGACTCCAACCACAGGAGGTGCCCTTGACCCTCGGGCTGCCATTTGAGGTGTGATGAAAGTAATGAAACTCCTGAACAATGGACACTGATGGGACTCCTTGACAGGAAGTTGGCACTTGGGTGACCAGTTGGCAGACTTTTCCCTGTGAGCATAATCCGCCTCAAACCTTTCCGAGATCGTCACAGAGCAGCAGGCCAGCAGGAAAATCCTCCCCTTTGTTAAGTTATTTAAGCAAAAGAAAAATCTTGCTGCCCTTCCCACCCATTAAAATAATTTTTTATTATCGTTTTTTGGGGGGTTGGGTTGAAAACGGCAGTCACCGTGTGACACAGTTTTGAGAGTCAGCGAGGAATTGTAACAAGGGAGCTTAGCTAGAAGCTACTTAGAACAAGGCCAAAGAAGAAGAGCACATTTTCCCAGTTGGGGTGTTTTTTTTGTTTGTTTCAGAGGGGACTTGATGTACAGTAGAGGAAATGCAACTCCACCATTATCCTTTAGATATAGTTGATTTCTTCTTTAAAGCAGCTTATGGGAATGTGTCATATTCACATTTCTTTTGGCAGCTTTTAAAAATGTTGCTTCAGACTTTGCTTCGGTAGTAAATAAAAGCTCAGCTATTACATGCATGTTGGCTGCCCTATGTATCATATCACTGATCAGACTTGTGCAGAAATTTTTAAAAAAATTAAAAAGAGGCTAAGTTGTTCTGCTTTTCCATGGTTTTTACAATTTTTACTGGCCCAGCAGAATTTTGGGTCCCTGCTGATAGGGGCGTGATTTGTTGGGCACAGATTCAGAGAAATATGGATAATCTTTAGGTGGGGCGATACTAACAAATAATTGCAAAAAATAATAATGAAGCAAAAAATAATATGGGGTAAGATTCACAATGTGTGGTGTTGGAAAAAACTGTAAGTAATGTTTGAGGTTTGAGTTTAAGATTGCAAAAACTTGCTCTTTTGTGTTCTGAGTAGCTGTTAGCTTCAAAGTTTCTCTCTGAACTGACCAGCGCTTTGATCCTAACTACAGTGAAGACGCTGACTGCTCACGAGTGTGTGAACCAAACAAAACGACTTTAAGAAAAACAAAAACCTATTACTTCTTGATAAGTTTCTCCTTTTGTACGTGTTTGCACACCGGTTCCAGACTCACTCCACCTTCCTACACTCATCTGTTGGGTTTGACCATGGAATACAGCGCCCAAAGTATTATTATTGTGAACTCTAGGCCACAGTAGTTATGTATTAAAACTCATGTTGTGACATGTGACACAAGACTAACAGATAAAGGTTGGAAAAAAAAAAGACTAAAACATACTGCTGTTGTTGAAGCAGTAAGAGCGGGAGGAATCCGCGGAGGTCATTAAACAGCACTTATTTGGCTAATTGTATATTTTCAGTTCTCCGCAGAGGACAATGGCTGACCTGGAGCATTAATGTTGGATGATTAAAGAAATGTTTTAAGGATGTCCTGAACTGTTTCATCACACGCTCTGTGGAGAATGCAAAATCTGTATTGTTTTCCCATCAGGGCTATCGAGACTCGTGGAGAGCTATTAAGCATACTCAATGGTTCTTGCCACAGGCAAGAAAATAAATAAAATTTAAATGGCCATACATATTTTAAAGTTTTGTTGTGAGTTCAACATGGTGAACATCAGCTCTATTTATGAAAGAACAGAGGAGCAAGTGTTTTTCTTTTTTTATGTACCTACTTCAGTTGTTTATGGGAGGAAAAAAAAGCAAAAAATCCTCTTGACGTGTATTTTTTACTTTATTGTAAGACCTACTCCATGTAGGTCATTTTTATTTGTCTTTCATTCACTGTCAAACCACAATCTTCACCTCTCAGCTCTTCCTGCATCTTCTCACTTCCCTTTTTATTCTTTTATCTTTCCATCATCTCTTGAGTTGAAAACAATTAGAGCATCCCCTGACATCTCATTAACTATAAATGAGGTGTTCGAGTGAGGTTGAAAAAGCCAGTGCTTAGCTTTTAAACTCCACGGCATATATCAGATATCACACCATAAAGCAGTAAACAGTCCGGTTTGAAAGGAATGTTTTAAAGACAAGCAAAAAAATCATATCAGGACAGCTTTAAATCTTTTAATGCAATTCTTGGCTGTGATTAATTTATTCAAACATAAAAAGCTGTCATTTAAATTTTATCGTTCCACTTTTCGTTTTTTTTTTTTTTTCCTTTTTTATTAAAACAGATACATTTATAAGTGAAACCTGCTGAGAGGAGATGTTCCTACAGAGTCTCGGCTGGAAACCAGAGGCTTGTCGGACAGTAGGAGAGTACTGACAGGACCTGTCACTTCCTTCTTTCATCCTTCCCTTTACTTACTCTCCACCTGCTAGTCTCCACTCACACAGGAAACGCTCTATCATTTTGTCTGAAGTGAGTCTTTCTCCCGTCGCTCCCCCCCCCTACTTTCTCCGTCTCTAAAGGCCCAACAGAGAAAGATATAGAGCAGCTGTTATGCTTTAGCTCAGATCTGAGCTTCTTCTCCAGGATCCCCCTGCAGAGGATACGCCGCGTGATACTGTATTCTCTGAGGAAGGTGTGTTAGAGCATTCGCTTGTTCTCTCCACACATCATATGGTGGGTTAGGAGGGAAAACTGAGCTATGTAGCTTTTTTTTTTACCTGAACTCAGTCCAGCATTTAACTGCAACTGCCCTGAGGATTGTAACTAATGCTCAGATTTTCAGCAGTTAATTAAGAGTTATTTACTACAAACTGGTTCAACCTGGCAAACTTAATTTCTACTGGGAGCTGCTTCCAGTAGAGGCCAAATAGCTACTGAAAACCTCAGTGAACGCACCTCTGATACCTTTATGTTTCTATATTAAGCAACACCAAAGAAATTAGTTGACCATGAAGCTAATTACACACCTTTGTCATCTGTTAACTGTTACTACAGTTGACAACCATGGTTTCCAGCCGGCCACCATCATTGTTTTGTTTCGCAGTGCCTCGTCACGCACAAGCAACTTATTGACTGACTTAACGACTTAAAAACTTTTTGGAAGTGAGGAAGTGTGCGTGCAAGACAGGACAAGAATAAACATCAGATTGGATTTTACTGCCGGAGAGAGTTCAGAGAAAACAACAGAATGACAGATCGATGCAGAGTTAGCTTCATTTTTGCTATCAGTAAGTAATAAGTCATTAGCTTTCCTGTTCTGTCATGTTTATTTATTTATTTTCTTAAAGCTCTGTTGGTGAAGTTGCGGATGCGAAGGTTCAAATGAATGGAAACAATTTGACCACAATCCTTTCTCCTTCTTCTCTCTGAAGGCCGTAAATCAGAGTAGATTGAAGCTGTGGTCGATTCTAATGATGAAACTAATAAAACATGTTTGCATACTCCAGACATTTGCATTAGTGCTCTGTATCATGACTAACGGAAATGCAAAACATTACAACAGTAACTTGTCCATCCCTGTCATGCTATTTGTCAAAGATTGAATTGTAAATTATAACCGTATCGCCCGGTCTTAAAGATGAAGAGTCAAGTTTCAGACTCACATATAAATTGGTTGTTCTCACGCAAGAATGTTTGCTCAGTTTTTACTAATGTCGGGCCAAAGTCTTTGACGTTTGCAAAGTTCTCTCCTATATTGCAGTACATGACACTGTAGTGTCATGACACTTAAGTTTTACTCCTCCTTTACACCACGTAAAAAAGTAAATCTGAAAAAGGAAGTTGTATTACAGAAAACTGGCACAATTAGTTTGTTTTTGTCTTTTTGTGAGCCTGTTTGTTCATCACATCATCATCGGGATGTAAAAATAAGTCTTATCAAATATAAATAAGGTCTTTTTTAAGATTTTTTTTATGCTCTGCAAACATTACCTTACCTTTTCACTTGACAATTTTGGTGGCTGTAGGTGGTGTCCTTGTCGTCCTCTTCAGTATAACAACAAGTTTCTGTGCTCGTGCAGGACTCAGACAGAATTTTTCTTTTTGCGACAGTGATATTGCATCTCACAACTGTCGGGGGAGCCAAAGAGCAAAATATTGACCAATTCATAAGTGGTGCTTTAAGTATAGGCTATTAGAGTAGAAGTGATGTGTTCTCTTCTCCTGGTGTTATACAGTGTTCTAGCAGCAGCATTTTGAATGAGTGTCTAATGGTCTTAATGCAAGTGCATTACATTAAAAAAAAGCATGAGCATCTTTCAGTCCTGCTAAAACATTATGTTTCTCATTATGGTTTGATTTTTAAGAAGCCTGAGTAATGACTATCTTACAACTTTCATGTGAGCACTTAAGTTTGAATCCTCACCACGATTGCTTTACTTGGGTGTTTCTCTCTAGATTCAAGGTGAGTTCAGAGTACTTGTTTTCTTTAGCTGCTTCTTGTTTGGTTGCTTATATTTGTTTAGTTGAATAAAGTGTTGTTGCATTCCAGTTTTCTATTTTCTCTATAGACCGAATTATATCATATTATATTCATTTTGGTGAAATTATTATATAGGTCTGAATGCCATCTGTGTTGCTGTAATTGGCTTTTTCATAATCTTGAAGAATATGAAAAGATGAAACATGTGGTGGTTGAAAATGAGGGGCCCAATGATTGATCCTTGTGGGGCTCTATGTCATGGCTGTATTTTCACATTCATAGTCAGCAACTCTGTCTGGATATCTCATGCCTTCTTAGTGTAATCTGAATCTCACACAGTTGCTCTGACATCTGAGAGCAGAGGACAGTTTTCCAATTTACCTATCTCAGAAGTCATTCTTGGTCTGTGGTATCAAAGACTGTTCCAACATTTAGTGGTGCCAGATGCATTCAAAATGTGTACACACAAAAACAATGTGCACATCTTTACTTGAACATAAATTGGCAAACTGGTATGAAAGAGGAATTTTCAAACAATATAGAATATTTTACATGACTTGATGACCCTGATAATTCAACTTTAGGAGAATTTGCAGACGGTTCTGATTTTCTGGCTCGAGATGATAGTTGAGTTGGCACCTGCACCTCTTTGGGTTCCAAGAACTGTTCTGTTGGAGGCTTGGTCCACCGTAGTTGTGATGCTGTGTGAGCCGATGTGCTATTTAGTCTTGTTCATTTTCAATCTGATTCTTTTTTACCTCTGCAGGTCACTTACAGAGTTGATCCCTTCTTTTTATTCAGTTCTGTTTGTGATTCCGGAGCTGAAACCTCCAAATAAAGCAGATTTGGTTTTCTCTTTATCAGTAACGAGTGTCTCAATTGAGTCTCTGGTGTCACTTTTACTGTCATGTCTATTTAGTTGTGCTGCAAACAGCGTTTTTATATACAAGTGAGTAAGTTGACGAGTGTTCGTACTTATTCATGAATAAAGATGGAAGTGGAAATAAGCCTTGTGCACGTACTTTTTAAAGAAAACTCCATGTACACAGAGCTGTATAAATCTTCAAAAAGAATCAAGAATCAAAAAGAATTGCTTCGCCTACCAATTTTAGTCATGTGACCACAGAGTTTAACACATCTGCTGCCTAGACAGTTGGACTCTCCAAGTAATTTCTTAGGCAAAGGTCATTTAAAGATCTAAAACTGAGCTGTGTAAATACTGTGATATGAGCTCAAACCTGATTGAAGCTGTCAGGGATCTCAGTTGTCAGCAAGAAGTTAATGACTAAATTTAAAACAGCTCCCTCTTTAAAAATCACTTACTTTAATCTCTAGGTTAATTTTTTAGACTTTAGACAATCATGGGCTTCAAAAAATCTTCTGGTTAGATTGATGTTTTTAGGGGGAAATCAAGAAACCATCCTAATTTTACCTCTTTACCAAGTCGTTGACAGAGACATCTTTCACAGTTTACAGACAACCACAGAGTACCATTTTGGCTGCTCACATATGCAGTAGTTGTTCATGCTCAGGTTGTTTTTTGTCTTGTTTTGTTTTACTGTGAAATTTGTACAAAGAGTGATTCGTTTGCATTGTGTTGCTCTTTTTTGTGCTGCCATGTCTGACCCATCAAGACATGAATGCAGGACCTCAGGGATGTTCTCTTGTCTCTAGAAGCAGATCCTTGAGTTGTTTGACCACAAGGAATCAGCCTTGTTGTGTCACATCCCACGGCAGCTTACAGTTTGGAGACCTTGGAATGTAAATCGTGTTCCTCGAGCTGCCCCTGAGCAGTTTTTGTGATGTTTCAGGGCTTGTGGGACTGGTGGGGGATGCAGCTGCTGCACATGGAGTGTTGTTGCCATGGAGAATGTACTTGGTGTGCAACGATGTTAAGGTGGCAGGTATGTGGTAAGGCAGCATCTAAGTGAATCCCAGGACCCAGGTTTTCCCATCAGAACATGGCATTGTAACAGAAGGATCACAGTTATTCTGTTTACTTGCCACTCGTGTATATCTGTTAGTTATAACTGACAGAAACAGATATCCAACATGTAGTTCAAATTGAACACTGATCTTTGATTGCACTGTTACAGAGTGGTTGAACTCCCAATAGACACTTCAAGGTGTAAAACTGATCCTCCTTCAACAGGAATTATCCCTCAAATTCACACATTGAAATATACGATCAATAAAAGATTTTTTTGTCCAACTTTTTGGTTACTGGCTGCTTACGGTGAAGAAATATTTGTTTGTCACAGGTGGTTGTTTTCATGTTGAAATGAGATGAACTGAAGGAGTTGAAAGTAAGAAAAAACTGTTAATATTGTTTTTATTCTCTCATTATTATGAGCTGGAGCAACGAGAGCAGCGGGGAATAGCAGTTGGGCAAACGCCCAGGTCTAAAGCTTTTCTTTTCTGGGCTCTCATCCCGTTATTTCTTTATATTAAAAAGCACATAATAATGGTAATATCAAGACTTCGATTGAAGACAATCAGAGCAAACCTTTAAAAAAGAATAAGTTTTGGTTTGTTTTTGTTTGAAAATGAAACATAATGCATTTGCCTGAGCTCAGGTAAAAAGTGTTGCTTCTTGCTGTTTGTATGTGTGTGTGTGTGTGTATGTGTGTGTGTGTGTGTCTGTTTGTTAGGATGTCAGGTCAGCTAACAACACAAAGATACATCAGGTCATTTTTCAGTGCACCAAAATTTCAAATATGTAAATTGTCACAAATGATTACAAAGGAAGTTTAATACAGTCTACAGATAAATTCTGGTGACAATGTTGCAGAATGTCATCAGGAGAAACCAACTGAGTGAACAAGAGACATGTTTTGAAACAACAGTATTCCTTTTAACAGTTGCTCTCATTTCTTTTCTAAAATTAAATATTTCCTCATGGTACAATTGTATCCGTTAACGCATGCCTGTAAACGAATATCTCCAAAAAGTTTAACCAGCAACTTCAAAGGTGCATGATACAGTATGTTATCTGAAAAATCACAAAGGGAAAAAACAACTGTAACTTATGTCATCTTACATTAAAATGTCAGAGAGAGAGAGAGTCCAAACAGCACCAGGAAACAAGAGACTTTGTGATTCCTTCACTGTGAGCTGCTTGCTGTGATGGATTACCACAGTCGACCACATTTCAAGTTTTCAAAACTGATTGTCCAGCTCTACTGGTATCAACTGGCAATCCATCTAATAACTCAATAGCATGGTGTATCTGCAGCATATATGCTTTTTAGTGCACTCAGCAGAACAGCATCTGATTATCATGATGTTTATGCATTGATAAAAGCAGACACTTTTATCCAAAGCAACTTACACTGGTAGGGTAAGGGGGGGTCTTGCCTAAGGACCTCTACTGGAGGCAGTAGGTAGCAAGGTAGCAATCTTATCTCTACACTATTCATGTCACACTGTATGAGGAAAAAACAGATGCAGAGCAAACTTGAAGCCAACTGATGAGGAGATGCAGGACTCTCATAAGCACTCTAACAAAAACACTGCAGGGCAGGCACCCTAAAATCTCTGACAAAAGTAGAAATCCAAAATGGGCAGAATGGAGCTGAATGAAGGTGAATAGACATGATAACCTGGCAGAGAAAAAAAAAAGAAAAATGTGGAGATTAGATACTGCAAGAGGTTATCAACTGATGAAACACAGGTGTGGAGTAATAAGGCAACAAAATACATCCAGGAGGCAAAACCGACTGAGCTGCAAGACAAAAAACTTTTTTTTTTCAGAATGAAATAGAAAGTCAAACAAACACTGACTATAAAACCGGAGCGTTACAAAGCAATAGAAGTGCAAAAAAACAACACCAGAAACTTAACAAGATCAAGACAACCAATAACTACAGGTACAAAGAAAATTATCCAAAACACCGTCCATCCATTTTTCATTCCTGCCCATTCCTGTTCAAGTTCGCAGGAGTACTGGAGACTATTCCAGCTGCCACTGGGCGTGAGACCCTGAACAGGTCACTGGTCCATCACAGATGATAAACAACCATGTGCACTCACTCTCACGGTCAATTTAGAATCACCAATTAACCCAACATGAATACTTTTGCTCCCTGCAACCCTGAAGTGGATTAAGTGTGTATAGAAAATGGATGGATGCATAATTTTGAACTGTGGGAGGAAGCTGAAGTAACCAGAGAGAACCTCATGCAAAGAGAGAGCCAATACAGAAAGAGCTCAGCCACAGACATGAGGGTTAAGATATTAAACTGCTTAGTAGTTATTCAAATAAACAGTTGGACAGTATCTGCACATACCTGTACTGGTGTTTTGACAGCACATTTTTCTGCTCAAATGAGTTTAAATTAAAACTTGCAGACATTTTTATTCGAAATGTTTGTTTAAAGTCGTTCACATTTAAAATTAATGATATTTTCACCAACATCTTGGAGTTGACCTCTGGCAGACAAGCCACCCAAGACAAATGGTACAATAACAAGTTCAGAATTGATTCCAGATCATTAGAGCAAATTTGGAAAGGAGTTGTAATGAGGTAAACATCACACTGGACCTCTGATGAGGGACACCCACAGAGCAGCTTTAGTAACAAATTTCCCTTCTTTGATTAATACATTTTGAAGCTGTTGTAGGGCATGTAATTCCCAACAGCTGTTGCCTCTAATCCTCACTCCCTTACAGTAGATAGTGTATGGCTGTTCAGAGGGATAGTGCAAATGTGCAGACAGGCAGGTCTCCAGGCAGACTGCAGTGTGTGTTCCCGAGGAGGAGAGTGACAGTTTAGTTAATTAGAACATTTTTCATTTCCACTGCAGAGATATCCTGTTCTAGCCTCTTTCAATCTCGGAGCGTCCATGCCTGTGCAGGAATGAATGCTGGTGTGTATTAATATGTTGGCCTCGCTTTGATCACCTTGTGTGGTCACCTATTTTACTGTATCTATCCTCAAAGTTTCACCCATCTCCAGACATCTGCTATTATCTGCAAAAAAAACTGCTGCAGATGTTTTACCAGTCGGTGGTGGCCAACGTCCTCTTCTGCGCTGTGGTTTGCTGAGGAGGTAGCGGCAAGAAGAGGGACTGTGTCCGACTGGTGAAGAGAGCTGTCTCAGTGGTGGGCACAGAGCTGGACTCTCTGGTGACAGTGGCAGAGAGAAGGACTTTGGACAAACTGCTGTCCATACTGGACTATACCCACCACCCTCTGCACAAAACCTTCAGAGGACTGTGTTCAGTGGCAGACTGCTGTCTCAATCCTGCTCCACCAACAGACTCAAGAACTATTTTGTCCCTCTGGCCATCAGACTGTACAACAGCTCTAAGTGATGGTACTTCTGCTACTTTTACGGTCACTTTACATTTTTAAATAATTTTTGTATGTTGAATGTATGTAATGTTACTTTTTGCTACTGAATGCTTGAATTTCAATCATCCATATATCTATCTATCTATCTATCTATCTATCTATCTATCTATCTGTCTGTCTGTCTGTCTGTCTGTCTATCTATCTATCTATCTATCTATCTATCTATCTATCTATCTATCTATCTATCTATCTATCTATCTATCTATCTATCTATCTATCTATCTATCTATCTATCTATCTATCTATCTATCTATCTATCTATCTATCTATCTATCTATCTATCTATCTATCTATCTATCTATCTATCTGTTCAGCTGATGCTCTTTATTTGAAGCTATCTTTTTAATTTACACCTAAAATGTTCCTGTTGAGACTGGTTTTCCTGTATGGTTAAATGAAAAGCAAGTTAGATTATTTTTTTCCAGTCAAGGAAAAGGTAACCAGTGTAATCGCTGACCTAATAACTCATACGTCATGTTGTTCGCCTCTCAGCCTGCCTCGACCTTTCCACAGTGTTCTCTCACTTAGACTCTACATTATTAATGTTGCTCGGCCACTTTGTGTTGCTGTGTGTGCATATGTTGCAGAAAGAAACAGGGCCCTCCCTTTAGCAGCTTGATTTTAATATGTTCTAATGCAGTGGTGAGAATGTTTCTCATTATTACTCCTATCATCATGCTCTATCAAGCCTCTTCCCTCTACAGGCCGGCCCACATTAATTTGCAATCTCTGAGAAAGACAGCGGGTCTAATTTCCATTTTTTAAAAGAAGGTTATTTCACAATGACGACCCCCCCGGGGGCTCTGAGAGATATCAAAACTGTGAAAATGAGCAAAGAGTGTCTTTTTGTCCTCTTTTATCTTCGTTTTCTTAATTCTGTTTCCTTCTCCTTTCTGTGTTTTTTCTTCAGTCTGTCCTCATATATCCGCCACCCTCCATCCCTGCCGGAGGCATCACTCTAAATGCCATGTGGAGATTGAAGGAAGGGTTATTGTTTGTGCCTGGAGAGGCCTCTTTTTGTTACTTAGAAGCTTATACAACTATAGAGTGATGGGGTAGACAGACAACACACACACACACACACACAAACACACACACAAGCAAAGGCAGATATTTTGGTCACTACAGTGATGACTCTGACAAACTTGACAACTTCTTGTGTTCTAAGCACAGATGCTGGAGAAAGCTGGAGGCTCCTTTTCCATTCCACGTCAGACTGCTTTGATAAGACTACCTATAGAAAGGGCATCTCTCAACCAAAACCCTTCAGAACTAGAGTTAATGTAGGTTCCTTTCCACTGTAAGTGGCAGTTATACCAGTAGATGTTTGGCTGCCCTTTTCAACTGCTCCACCGGGTACAGAAGAAAAATGTTCCTTTTTTTTACCCCTTGTCCTGTCCAGCATTATGGCAGCAGAATTGTAATCTGAATACCTTTTATGCCAAACAGATTTGCAAACAGATTATTTATTTTTGTTACAATATTAAACATGTAATAGTGCTGAACCGGACCGGGGGACAAGGAAAGAGGAAGAGCAAAGAAGAAGAAACAGAACAAAAATAGAAAGAAAAACCAGACAACCAGCTGCTACTCCTGTAAAAAAAAAAAAACAGACGACAATGTTTCATTCCACAGGCTGGGAGTGCTCTTTAACAACCTTCCCCATGTCCATGACAGTGTTATGTACATTAACTGTAAATATCATGAGAAATTTTAAAAGTTCAACAGCATGATTACATGTAAACAAGTTTTTAATTTCACTACTTTAAGGTTTATATATTGATGAAAAAAATATATATCTCACCATTTCAGCATCTATGAATGTTTTCATTTGCTGAAAAACACTTGCAACCATTGAGAACTTCTGTCTGTCTGAGTTTGAGGGGGAGCGTCAGATCCGAGATACCTCAAAGGATGGAAAATGAGAAAGACGAAACAGATGATGTAACCATAGAGACATACCAAACTCACCTGCCTTGGGTTAAAATCACATGGGACAGATGGGAGCTTAATGAAAAGCCCCAGCAAAGACGTTCCATTCACACAGCCGTTGTAAGATAAATACAGATGAACCTTACTGATGTACCGATGTTGCAATTTTCAGGCAGTGATTTCAGGATATAATGGAATTATATTTCTGTGCACAAATTTTACTACTCTTGTGAATCTTAATAGGGATTCACCACCAGGCTAATTGTACTGTGAGTCTGCCTTTACCTAAATGTGTACCCAGCTGCGTTGTGAGATTAAAGCAAGCACTCAGAATCCCTGCAGTGAAATGACCAAACCAAACAAGTCAAAATTGTGTTTTAGATCAGTGAAAGAATGACGTTTCCTGTTACTGCTTGACAATGCTGTCCTATGAAACAGGCACTCTGGGGGAAGTACTTAATTGTGTCTTTCTGAGCAACAAAAAGTTAGATCTGTACCACTGTACTGTATTATAAACCTGCTGAATCTGGCCACTGACTTTTGTCCTGAATGGGAAAAGCTGCATTCATGTTTGAGTCAAATAAGTCTTATGACACCTGGGTACGCATGTACATGTTCCTTTTCCTGTACAAACCTACTATCAGTAATAATTATAGTTTAACCTTGAGCCTCAAATAGCATCCATCTCTATTCAAGCAGAGGAGAGTTTGAAACAGTGAAATATTTTACATAAAATAGACATTTTACCCCTTATACTCCTGGCTGGCCTTTCTGTCTTCATATATATTCATGATGTCAAATGTGCCTTTTTTAGGAGTCTCATCTGCATTTAAGAAAACCATACATGCATGTTATTTTGGTATTGTAAGCCTAACCTGACAAGTTTCTGACCAACAAGCTCTTTTTTAAATTTTTTTAAATGGGATATTTAATGAATATTTTTTGTATGTTTAAGCAAGAATGTTCTGCCATTCAGATAAAGGTCCCTTTTGTCAGGTATTGTGGGTGTACGTGGCGTGGTAGAAGTTTGAGGACCCGGATGCAGATATATTTTAAATAAAACTTTTATTTATTTAAACAAAAACAACACAAAGCGCGGCTGAGCCGGACTACGATAAATCTAAACTGTGGAGAAACAAACAAACAAAACTTTACTGTGGCTGTGAAAAACCATGCAGCAAAACCTCACAACACAAATGACGGTGGCATTAATAACGGTGAGGATTTCGCAGTGAACATGAGGGAACCTGGAAGCTAAATACTGAGGGGAGGTGATTGGTGATGGAGTGCAGCTGAGAACAAAACAGGTGACGTGGATGAACTTAATGACGGGGCAAGAGTGACTGGGGAAAAAAACAATGGTAAAACTAAGGACTTAATAGAAACCTAAAACATGAAAAACCTAAAGTCACAACAGAAAAATCAAGAACCAAAAACACAACAAAACCCACAGACGTGACACCTCTTATGTCCGTTTGTCACAGCTTCATTCAAATATACGCAGAACAGTGCAAAGTAAGCCACGGTATGCATGCAATCTATTTGAAAGCAGTTTAAAAAGTAGAACGGCTGCAATGTCAAGGGACTCTTATTACCCTCTTCCTCGCAATGCTTTTATTGCACTTACTGTGTTACAAGCGTGGTTGTTGTCTACTCTTGAAAAGCATTATCCTTCTGTTCACCCTTGTTCACTTCTCTACCGGCACCGCTTTGGTGTGTGTCTGACAGGAGAGGCTAATGCAGAACTTTAAGTAGAGTTAAATTTTAGTTCAGGTGCCGTACCTAATGTAGAAAAAACAGCAGGAGAGTTTGCTCTGCGCTGTTATTTTATTTGGTGATGCAATCTGTACGATGTCTCTGAAAAGGAAATTTTACACCAAATCAAGACCCACCGCAACTATGTATGCCTGCAATTCAAACTTTTGCCTTTTTAAAAGCGATACAGACGGAGTCTGTTTTGTTTATAATTAAACATATAAATGAGGAAGTGCACTTAAGCAGGAATTGCAGCTTCCTTTAGTCGGCAACTTGATGAATGATAGCTGGTGGAGTGACGCACCAATCAAACAAGGTAGAGACTGCTTGGGAGTAAAACATGGATGTAATCTAGGTATGACGTAATTGATCAAAATATTGCAAATTCTTGATAAGAAAAACTCAGAGATTATGAAGCAGAGTTGAGCTCTAAAAGCCACTTTCTTTCTTTTTAACTTTTGCTCTGCACACCTTTGCCGCCCACCTTTAAAGAAACCACACATTTCAACTCCACTCACACAGTATATTTTATCTTTTAATCACTGAATTTAAACACCGCACTTCGTTTAATATGATTTACGGAAAATGACATGGTGCTTCTATTTCTTGACGAGCAACAGTTCAGTGACCTCACAGCGTCTCTGCCGGCTGCTTCTCTGCATCACGCTGAAAACCAGCTGTTTCTTCTCTCTTTTGATCTTCATGCTAAACTAACCTAATGGCATTCCACCTCTAAATTCCTACTTAACTCAAAGAAAGTAAAGGTGAAAGTTTAAATCAGGTTTTTGATTGTGTCCTTTCACGACATCTTACCTGCCATATCAAACACCCACATTATCCACTCCAAATCCCACTCAGTAACAAAGCTTTTGTCCTCATAATGAAATGTTACCAAGTTTACCAGTGGTGTAACTTGAAGTGATGTTACTGACAGGCCTTTTCGGATGCAGCGGAAGGCAGACAAATGTCAGACTGAAAAGAACTCCTCTAAAACAGTACATTCATCTTGTTGTGTTAGCTCAGTAAAAACCTTAAAATTTAGCATTGACATACATCTCCACACCAATCGCTGTGTGTCAAAAACATCCATATGTATAAAACAACTAGCAACTGGATAAGCACCTGTGTTTTTATGAGATTCATTCAGATGCTTTCCTGTTTCATGACCATGAAGTCAGACTGCGTTATAACTTATATCATTTGTTGCATTGCTGAAAGCACCTGATTCATGTTGAGAAAGCCGCTGTTTAAAAAGCCCCTGAATGAAACTGGATGGTGTAACTATGCAGAAATGTCTGTGTTTGTGTGTGTGTGTGTGAGTGTGTGTGTGTGTGTGTGTGCAGGGGGGTAAGTTTTAGATTGCACTGATGTTTAAAATGCTGACAGTTTAACCTTCGAGCATGTCAAACCTTTTGTGGGGCACAAAATGCCCTGAAAATGCTAAATAAGTAGGTTATGTCAGCAAATTCTGTGCTGACAAATCCAGGTGAGTTATTGCTCAGAGAAGAGTCAAAATTGAATTTTACCAGGTTTATTCAAAAACTAAATTGTAGAAATATGTCTTGACATATACTGTGCAGTCACACTTTCAGAACACGCTTCATTAGATAGGCTCACTTGAGCCATTCAGCTACTCGTGTCAAATTAAAATTAGACAAAGTGTTGTCCCAAGGACACCCTCAGAAGTCTACACCATGGAGTTAGTGAGCATGATTTTGTTTTATTTTGTCTTTCAATAATGAATGTGTTTTGAATTGTCAGGATCCACGGTCATCCAAATGTTCCTAAAGCAAACTTTAGCTCGTTCATATGTTTCCTCATACTTTGCTTTATTTGAAACTTTTTTTCTCATGGATAATGCAGGTTATTTGATTGCATTCAACTACGGACAAAACGCTATTCACAAATTTGTCAGTCACAGATTGTTTATTGGAAATTTGTAGATGACCTAATTTTGCTGTGTGATGTTCTGAAAGCGCAATTTGTAGTAGATATAAGTTATATATATATATATAGTAAACACGTGAATAACTTAGTTGTAACTGTGGTTGTTTAGCCAGACAACTTGATATTTAAATGCTAGTCATTTCCCATCTCACATATCACTACTAAGTTCAACTCAAGCTGATATAATAAGTCTTTGAATTGTGTTCTCTGTTTGCTGGTTTGCCCTCCATTTTGATCCAGACGTGAATGCAGCAGGATTAATGGTCACTTTGAATAGACATTTGTGGTCCCAAGAGGACATAATCTGATCATTCCCAGGCTGCAGTTTCAATTTCATTCAAATGAGTAAACATTAGCCTACAAACACTCTTCAGTAAGGTGGAGAGCATTGTAAAAGTATCCATTGTGTTAGCATGATCAGTGTGAGCATATTAGCATTAGCTCCTCAAAGAGCTTTTAGTGAAGCCATTGATCCTTGTTATTTTTTTCCAAACAATTAGCCTATATGAGAGAATTCAGCACTGCAGACATAACACAATTCACTTTCATTGTGTAGAGGTGAAGGCAGAAAACAATGAGTTGAACTGTGTTTGAATTGTGAACCTTTAGGGAGTTTGACGCTGACAAGAAATACTGGTCTACTACACAAGAAACTAAGTACCCAGATGGTACAGTAAATTACATTTAAAAAGTTTTCATTAAAACACTGTATGGTACAATTGTTTGAAAATAAGCCAGGCTAAACGAGAAGGTTGCTTAGTTTGTCCTCCTTTACTGGGATCTCACACAATTCTTGTACATTGAAATGACTTAAATTATTCTAAAATAAATGATTGAATAATTATAACCAATGACATAATGTATATAAGATGGGCCATTTCATCTGATCAATTTCCTTCTGGAACTTTAGGAGAAGTTTTCTTTTGTGGGTTTTATTTTACTTTAACAGGACTGTAAACACGTAAATTTGAATCACTTGTAACAGAACATATTTCAGATGTAGTGTTGCTGCTTTTAAGGATCTAATTGCACCACAGACTACTCCATGTGCTTTCAAAGAAGCAAAGAGGAATATTTTCATTCAGTCAGTGATCTGTTCCTCTTGCTACTGGTCATACATGATTATACTGTATATAAAAGGATTATGTGATCTGCAGGATTATTGTCTCTCTCAGATAGTGCTTGATAGAGACACACGGTTAAGGTTTATTCATTTTGTTGTGTTATAGTTTAATCTTTGTCTGTTTTAATTTGTTGTCTTTACCGAGGAATACACCAGGCATTTAAATGTTTGATCTCAACAAGTTGTCAGTGAACCCCGGGCAAATGTTGTTCATCATTTCCAGTCAAAGCTTAACTTGCTGTGTTCGAGATAAGACAAAACTCAGTCATGGGGCTGCACAGTGGTGTGATGGTTAGCACTCACTGTAAGGAGGATCCTGGTTCCCTGTGATGGACTGTTGGGTGTACCCAACCTTTCACAAGATGCAGTTGGGAGGCCCCCTGTGACCGTTAATAGAATTGAATGGAAAATGGATGGATAACTCGGTCAATATTCATGGTGTGCAAAGGTAAATGATATTAACGGTAAACCCAGAAAGCTAAAATAATTGTAATCGTGGACGTAGACTTGAATCGAATCCCATTCTGGACAGATAAAACTCAAAGCTCTCTGAGTGAAGAATGCCAGTTGAAGTTGCATGAGAAACCTCACCTGGCATCCATTAAGTCTGTGATTAAAACTCCCTCTAGATCCAGGTATTTTTCCGTTCTCCAGGAAAGTGTTGCTCCTGAGGCAGTGTCCTCATTGCACTATTATCCAAATAGAGAATACTTTTAGGGGTAATTCACATAGCTTATTTTTTAGGAAATAGATGTCTGTTGAATTCTTCAACACTGAGCACCACAGACAACATTTGGTTTCCCTGTGTTGTATTGAAATGGAAGTAGAAATCTTACAACCTTGACAAATGATCAACCCTGTAAACATTTACTCAAGAGTAATTCATCAAACATCTTTAAAGTGTGGAATAAAGTCCTGTATGTATTCAAAACTTCTGGCTTACATGTGATTCCTCCAGGACAGGAGACAGCGTAAGGAAGGCTATTTTATTGTGCTCATTTTAATTTTCCAACAAGAAAATAAAGAAAGCCTCCGAGAGATCCTATGGCAGAGCATTCGCTCTCTCTCAAGTTCTCTCTTGCGTTCCCGCTCCTGAGACATTCACTTCAAGAATTTGACACAAGCTTCCACTGAGGATCTCCTTGCCGTGTGCTCCATTGCCATGTCTGTCTGTTCTCAGTAGGACCTCAGTTTATTTCCACTTTCTAGGCATTGTTGTCTCAAAAAACACAGTTTTTCTTCATCACGGTTCAAAGAAAAGCAGCGCTGATTGTGGTCACCGTTGACGGGTCGCCTCGATCACCTTCATGATGGCGTCCTACTCTAGACGAGCTTCGCTGCTCTCCGACACATGACAAATTCAGGCTATTACTGTTAATAAACAGAATGAATAAACAAAAACAATGTTCAATACATCGCTACATTTATATAACTATTACTCAAAGAATGCTCAAGTGAGTCTTAAGAATCAAGCAATTATAAAATTGCAATCAGGAAAGTATAAGTTATGAAATCAGTTGTGTTTTTTTTTCCTTTCCAATTTTCAAAGCAACAGTAAAGTTAAAAAGATTAAAGAAAATCAAGTGTTTTAAGGCTGTCGTTTAGTTAAAGCCACAATCTGAGGCATATGAGTCAGAACCAATCACAACTCAAAAGTTTTCTTTCAGATCAGAGGTGGACTGTTTGCTGCAGAAGCAGAGGAACCATCTAATAGCTGCTGCAGTATCAGGAGAGGAAAAAACTGTCTTTTTAACAACACAAATTAATGTGGCTTTGTTGCGCTATAAACAGTTGTGGAGAATTTACTAACCCATGATTATGGCTTTAACCAGGATTAATGACTTGAGCATTCCGAACTCATCACAGCAGAGAAAATCATTATTTTTTACAGTGTGTCCATTCACCAGTAAACTCTTGTTTACCAGCTCTGTTGTTTCTGTTGTATTGTTGAAGGTTGGAGTCGATTCTGTTTCAAATCAGAAAGCAACGTGGGTGCGATCTACTCAGTATGTGTATTTGTTATCAAAAAATCATAGTCAGTAATGTGGATACTACACACTTGTTAAATACAAAATATGCTGAGTTGAAATTGTCTTGACTCCATACCTCGGTTACTGTCTTCCTATATAAGTTATAGCACAGTTCACTGCAGAATATTCTACTGTAAATAAGCACATGATCTTGTCTTTTTTGCCTGCAATATTTAAATCCTGCAGATATTTCAGATATAGTACACATAGTGTCTGCTCACCACACAAGTGATACTACAGTAATCACATTTTACCATAACACTTCTCATATAAGACACCATTGCTAGTACTTGAACAAACATCTGCAGTGACAGGTTTGTCTTTTGACAAACTGGTCTCCAATGAGCCTCAGTTTGGTCACAATTGATTTTGTAGAGGGCCAATAATTCCGTATTTATCTACAGTTCTGAGCCACAAGTGGCAACCTGAAGGATGTTTTCTGCCAAGGGACAGAAAACTGTTTGAGTTCAGCTCGTACATCAGAATCCACCTGCTAAACAGAATTAACTCCTCATAGAATACATTCATCTGTTTGTGATTGTATGAGAATGAGTAAGCTTGAATGTGTATGTGAGAGTGTTAGTGTGTGTGTGTACACGTGTGCTAGTGTAGTAACTGTCAAAGTGATAGTGGGTCAATAGCTAGATCCTGGTCGGGGGCTTTAAGGGTCAATTTACTACCACAGTACTTTGGTCATAGAAATGATTGAAGGATAGAGGGGAAGCTGGAAGCCAATGATGGAGGATCGTTTGTGCAAATTGTTTGGTTTTGGCAAACTGATGTGTACTGATGTGAAGGAAAAGAGGTCTGTAAATATTAGTATTTAAAAGTATTTCAAATACTTGTCATTTATCAAGCTGGCACAATGGCACCACAGTGGAACCAGAGAAATCCCAAAAAAGATAAAAATTTGGGAAGGAAATGAAATGTTTAAAAAAAACACACACACACAGTGTTTCGGGAAAATAACTAAGAGTTTCAGGTCTTTTCCTAAGAGTCGTTTTTTGATTTTGAACAGTGCAGTTATGCTTCCCCTGTGGGAATTGAAGACATTCATTTGAAGATTGGATTTTTTTTTAGTTCAATTTCAAAATCAAAAACGTACCAGTGTAAGTGAGCAGGTAGGTAACTAACTTGGGACTCTGGTTTCTGAAAAGTCTGAAAGAGCTCAAAACCATGTTGTACAAAGAAAACAGTCACCTCTGTTGCAAATATAGAACTTCTCTGTCATCTGTACAGCGTTCACTTTTTAGAGAGATGAGGAGCAGGTGTAGTAGGGGTTCACCAAGAGAAAAGGCCGGCTTGTTTTTTTGGCTCAGCAGACAGAGCACATTCCTCTTGATAGAAAAGGAGGACTCAAATGTCTCTTCCATTGTACTATTTGTTTCTGTTGTTGTTCTCAGCTGAGAGGTTCAAAACAGTCAAAAAACACAGTCACACAACGGAGCCATGCCATATTCAAATAATAGAATATAAATGATGAGGATCATAGGAATAATAAGAATAATGAATAGTAATAACAACATATCGTACTTTTTTTTTCTCAATTCTGTATATAAAAACAGTGGTGAGGAGAAGTTGGTACACAGTAGGGCTTTACTATCCCCTTGGTTGATTTGGCACATTATACTCACTCTCTGGTGAGAGCTACCTACTCATTCTCAGCACAGTTAAATATTACTGTTGCCTGGCGACCCATCCAGAATTTAACATTTAGATGTTTTCAATCTCCCAAATCATGGAGAACTCTTAAAAAATGTCGGCCGTCGTGGCTGGATCGCAGGGCGCGATAAAACAACCAGCCCAGCAAAGCATTTCTTAATCCATCACCACCGTAATGATTTTTGATAGAGGTTAGTGTCAGGGTAGATCAAAAACATTGCTGAGATGTTCGGGATGGGTCTCCTAACAACACTTAAGGATTCTATTTGTTATGTTGATTCTATTTTTCTTCATTCAAAACTTAGTACAAATAGCTACATAAGTCTGAGCTATAATTTCCATTACATTACAAAAACTAACTCGGTCTCTATAAGTTAAGAATTTCGGAGTTCAAGATAATATATTAGTTTGGTCCTCATCCATGTTCTGGGAGGAAAAGGCTTAGTTTGTGTCAAGTATGGGCCTGTTTGTGTGTGTTTGTATAAATATGTATGTGCACTTTGAATCTGTAAATCTTGTAAGCTGTGTGTGTTTGTGTGTATTTACATGTCTGTAATGAAAAAGTCTATGTAATTGTATCAATATGTTATGGATTCAGTGTTGTTTTCCATGTTCTAGATGTGAGCGGTCTCCACATGTGGGATCAGGCTTTCTGCTGGGCAGACACTCCCTTCCAGTAGTCCAGTATGTCATGAAGATCTTCATCCTTGGCAAACTGAACCTTTCGCCTCAGCGCGTGTCCTGCAGCCACATAGCCTTCATCCTCCATGGAGGCCTGCCGGTGCCTCTTACGGTGCAGTTTGAATCTCTCCCAGAGCCCCAGGGTTGGGGTGCATAGGAGCCCCTCCTCCTCCTCGTCTTCCTCAGGACTGGAGCAGTAGCTAAGGTTGTGGTACTGGGGCGAGAGTGGGTAATGTGGTGAAAGCTGGGAGTAGGCTAACTCACGCTGCTTAGCCTGCCTGCTGAGAGTGAGGGGGTCTAACACAGAGGGTTTGCGGCCCCCTGGGTGGTGGTGGAGCTCCTGCAGGATCTGTGGGTGCTGCAGCTCCTGGAGATGCTGCTGTGAGCCAGGATAGGAGTGACGATGCTCGTTGTACTGACGGATTCTCTGGGCTTCGGCTCGTAAGATAACTGCTGCTGGGTTAACAGTACGGATGCCATCTCCTCCTCTTTCTCCTCTTTCTCCTCTTTCTCCTCTTTCTCCTCTTTCTCCTCTTTCTCCTCTTTCTCCAGGGGAAGTTCTCTCAATGTAACGGGACTCTGATGAGTGGTACCCTCCCTCTGAGCGGAATGAGCGAGGGCTTCGGGCGGAGCCAGGAGAAGAGGAGGTACTGGGCCTTTTGGAGGTTGGAGGAGCTTCCATGCTATGGTGTCGCTGCAGTGAATGATGGAATCCCCTCCCCCTCTCTTCTCTTCCTCCTCTCCCTCCTTTATACACTGGGGAAAGGAACTCGCCTCCTCTTTCACCTCTTTCTCCTTGATCAGATAGAAGCACCAGCTGTGGCTCTGCAGTCGAAACCGCTCCTCCTCCTGCAGATGAGGGGGATTTGATTCCTTGTTGAAAAGAGGTTGATTCAGATTTGAGAGCATCTATACAGTTGTTGATGATCTGGTTAACTTTGTCCACTTCTTTAGCGATTGTAGATATCTCTGCTACTGAGCCCTGGGGATTTGCTTGTGGTGACATCTCCCGGTCCCTCTCTCGTTCCCTCTCCCTTTCAATGCCCGAGCCTCTGACTTCCATGTAGTTAAGTTTAGCAGACTTGTGTCCTGGTGTTTCTATCACCTCCTGAAGCTTGTACGGATCTATCTCGCCACCCTGGGGCAGGTAGGGCATTCTGGACAGGCTGTCCCCAGCGGCAAGCTTGTGAGAAACAGATCCTCCACTCCCTCCTTCTATATCAGCTTCTCCACCATATTTGAGCTCGATTAGAGTCCTCTGGATCCTGTTCATCTTTCTCTCTTTCTCCTCCATGATCCTCTTCTTCCTCAGGCAGTGGACAACAAGGCCGAGGAAGAGCAGCATGCCAAACAGACAGCCTAAAATAGTCATAATGTAGTGGGTGGCAGACGATTGATTGGGAATCCTCTCAGTTCTGGCTCTGCGACCGGTGGAGATGGTTAGACAAGTGTGGTTGAACCGTAGGGAGTTCCGTATAGAAGCCACGCAGTAAGTGTAGTCAGTGTTAGGTTTTAAGTTTTTTAGCTCAATATCCTCTCTTTGTTTTATCAGGTTCTGGATGTCTGTGTAGAAGCTGTTGTTGTACAGCATCAGAATGTACATTTTCCTGTACGGATTTGGAATCTGAACCGTTATGACAGCACTTGAATGTTGCACCTGTTTTATTGTCATCGCTGGTTTGACATCAGAGAATATGGGACTCGAGCTTATTACTTCATCAGGTGGGGTACCAGAAGCACAATCATCCAGTCCGCAGGGAGAAGCGAAATCGGGCAACTGGGTAGTAGAGTCAATGACATAAAAGGGTGTCATGCTACTGCCATCGTCTGTGCACACAAGACTGAGCACGTGCAGAGCATTGCGCTGAGTAGGCATGCGGGGATTCTGGCTCAGCAAGTTGTAGCCTGAAAATCCTGCAGGGGAATCACACACCATCCTCTCACTGGTCCTGTTGGGGAAGGCTGAGAGCCAGCGCAGGAAACCCAGGAGCTCGCAAGAGCAGTTGAAGGGGTTGGTATAAAGTTCACAGGTGGTCAGCTTGGAAAGTCCCGAGAACAAACTGCCATCCAACACCTGGATCCTAAAGGGACACAAAGAGGATGTTTTTTTAATGGAAATCTGGAATCTCTTCAGATATACTTACACGGTTGAACACAGTCAATTAAAAGTACCTGTTCCTTATACTGTTTGCATTCAGTTCATGGTAAAATAAAAACATCTCTCAAAATATCTTTCAGTGAGCCCAGAAGACATTTAAACTTCTTTGTTACTGGTATTGCTTTGCGTTTTGGTCAAAAGATCAATACTAATTATGCTACTATCACTGAGAACAAGGCCGTTCTTTCTGTTGGGAAAAAGGGAGAGTGCCCTGCTACAGCTTTTTAATGTTATCTACTGAGGATACTATCAATGAAAAAAGAAGTATCTCTGCTTCTTTGGCAGAGGATTTTACCACACAGGTCTGCCCAACATCAGTAAAAAGATGTGACCATTTTAGTACCATTTTAGAGATGAAGCTAAGCCTGATATTTGCCATGATGCTTTGCTCCATTTACAAAATATGACAAATGTCCAGTTTAACGGCAGTGTAAATGTACCAGATTCTTTCCCTTTGTTCAGATACCGTCGTACAACAATGAATTACAAGATTCCGACTCTGGAGGATTGTGAGCTTCTAACTTTCACTGTGGGAGATCATCACACATCTAACTTTAGCTGAATTCACGGCACAGAAGTTGCCTTTAAGTTACAGCAACTGTGATTTTGTCGGATGATGCTGCAGTTCTAAAATCAGAATTTTATGAGAGCAGAACAACAGCCTGGAATGGCTTTAAATGGCTACAACTTGACAAACAGTCTTAATGGTCTGTTTTCTGCCCTAATTACTGACAGGTTTGGCTGACTGACAAAGGAAACAGAAAAATATGTGAATGAGAGCTGCTTTCTTGGGAATTCAGCTGTATATTTTTTTTTACATTTTTAATTATTTTTCCATTTTTTCCCCATTTTTACAAAAAGATGGAACTGTGGAGCATGTACAGAGCACCTTGGCTCATTGATGCCACTTGAGCATATACATGCAGGAGTGTTTCAGTCCTCAACTGTATTGAGAAGCTCAATTTTGTATGATTTTGGGTGGACAAACGTGTATTTTAAAAGTCTGGTATTGGTCTGACTGGTATGATAATTTGCCAACATGCTTAACATAGAAAACCAAGTAGCTGCCTTCTTTTTCTGACATTTTTGCAAGAATTGAGAAATATTTATGTATCCATATATGAAGAAGACATTATCATTCCCAACTCGCTGCAGTTTTTAATGCATGGTTAACTGCTCAGTAGCTATATAATGCCAGGTAGCTCTCTATCCCAGTCAGTGACACACTGGCTGCTACAGTAAATGGCAACAGGAAAACATTCTATAGGCTGCCCTCTGAACAATTAATGTGGACTGATGAGTGAGGTTGGAGGGAAACAGACACCTGACTCCTAACCACGAGACTCTTGTTCGAGTCCAACCATGACACTGCGGTATTTCAATTTCTTTTTCTCCTTCTTTTTTCTTTATTTTCAGTTCTGGTCTTTATTTTGACTTACTTTATTCTTCTGCTACTATGTTAGCAAATCAAAAGTATTTGGTTAAGGTTAGGTATGAACAGTGTCTGATTATGGTTTGGAAAACATCATGTTTCGCTGATGAATACACAATAATATGCATTTTATCACAAAAAGCTTTGCTGACAGTTTTCACATTGCCATGTCCCCAGGTATGTTACCAGATTGGAAAACCCCACACATCCAAAGGGGATGCTTTGAGGGTACCCTCTGCATTCCAGTCCAATGCAGCTGCCTCCTGATCAAACGTCTGCATGTGATGAATTGTGACTGAGAAGATGTCGATGTCTGAGAAATCCTAACTGTGTAACTACTATCCAATTCATTCATTTGTAGTTTGACTGAGACCAGCCAGACTGAGCCTTGATTTTCTTTTGTAAGGTAAGTGGAACTATGTGCCGTGTCTCTTGTGAACCTATTCTTGTGATAATAAAACTTGCAGACACAAACCCCTTTGTCGTTGTTTGCCACTTCCTCTCCAGTACAAGCACACCTCTAAGAGAAATCTGTCCATAGTACTTAGAGGGAAATGGCATGAGCAGATGAGTGTTTTTACCCCACCCCCCAACATTTTAAGTGAAGCAATAAGTGCAAAGTTTGCATGCTACTTAGAACCAAAATGGCAACATTAATGGAAAGTATAGAATACTGATATAAATGTTGTATGATTGCAATGAATTGAACTCCAATTGGCTTGAATTGGACTGTATTATTTAAGTGCCTTGAGTTGACATTTGTTGTAATTTGACGCTATATAAATAAAACTGAATTGAGTTGATGGACAGTTGAGTTGTCAGTTATGTAATCGGCTTTTCAGCTCTAGGACAGCAAGTTTTCACTCATGCTCTTCACCTGTTCATGGAGAGGTCTATATTCTCTATGTTGGGACATTCCCAGAAGGTGCTGGGTGTAACAGTCTCTATCAGGTTGGCTTGGAGGTAGAGATACTGCAGCTTGCTCAGGCCTCGCAGCATCCCCTCTGTCAGGTTCCTCAACTTGTTAAAGCCCATCTGGAGAACCTGTGAGACAAAGACAAGTGGGATTATCCTAATCTTTGAAGAGCGAGCCTGTGCCAGGCAATGCTCACTACAAGCTGGAAACATACAGAACAAATAGATGATGGTTCAGTACAGCTCGTGTTTCACATGGTGATCTAAGCCTCTATGTTGTGCTGAATTTACTCAGATCTCTCTTGTTCACATTTACCTCCTGGCACAGCTACAGCAGCTGGGGTAGATGTGAAAGCATCACAGTACATCGTGGCTAAGTTGTCTGAGTATTTCTGGAAGCCATCAATGAGTGGATGTTGTCTTTCTTGTGTCTGTTTTTGCAAATTTATGCTGGGAAAATCTCGACCCTTTGAGTGAGTAAAGAGGATAATAATGATAATAATAAGAGCAGAATGCAATTGTTGTTTAAAGCATCTGAATTAATGAGATGCAGTATCAGAGCTCTGGTCATTTTTTTAAAAAGGGATAAAGTTATGTGCCTGTGCCTTCCTTGTTGTATTTTTTTTCAGTCTGAATGAGTTTCATTACATGTGCAGGATGCGACTCAGTATTACCTTTCTCAGTAGACCTTTCTATGCAGAATTTTCCAGTTTTTCAAACTATTCGTCCTGAAAATGCAGTTCCTATTATCTTCTATACCTAGTCATGTTACTGACTTCCTGGTCTTTTGTTGGCCTTGTTGCATTTTTTTTTTCAGTTGTAAAATTTAAGTATAATATATTGATAAGTTGTCACTGTACAATTTTCAGTAAAATAAAGTAGCTAATAAAATATTAGCAAATAATTGCAGTCACAACATTTCAAAAGACAGGAATGTACACTCAAGTTTGTGTGTGAAATGTTATCAGCAACATGCAATGAAAAATACAGTAGTATACTATTTTAGGGTGTCATTAAGAAACCAGCGCTAAATGTTTTAATTGAATCAATTTAGCTTAACTGAAACAGTCTAGTATTGATGATTCAATAACACAATTTAAATCAGTCAAAAAAACTGATAAGTATTAACGGCTGGTATCAAAATATCATTGTGGCTTGATGCAGAGTTTTAAGTAAAGACAGAATGTAATTACAAAACTTATCTACTGTTGGATAAAGACATAAACAACAGCTTTATTTTGCACCTGGTTAAAACTGAGCAAAACTATTAGTATAATACACGCTAAGTGTTTACATTTTAATTTTAATTAATCATCTACACTGTTGCATTACCCAGTATTTTTCTTTCTTTTTTTTTTACCAAATGCAACAATTAGACAAATTGGTACACTTAGTCAAATTGAGCATTTTGTCTAATTGGTACAGTTTTAGACAAAAGCACATGACACTGTTTTTCTTTCTTTTGTTCTTCCATATTAATGTGTGTTCATGGATGTGTATACACAAATATATGAATTCATATTGTGTCACTGCTCACCTGCAGATTGAATTGTGCTGAGAATGCTCCATCCTCCACATAGCTGATATCATTCTTGGTGAGATTCAGATAGGTGAGGTTGCCAAAGCGACTTAGTGAAGAATAATGGACTGACCGTATCTTGTTCTCATTTAGCCTCAGATCAACAATAGTGCTGTGGAGAGATATGAGAGGTCTGTAGATGTTTGTCAAAAGTGTTAAATACTCTGATAGTAGCTCTTATTGTTCTTACCTGTTAATGTGGGAGGGGATAGCCTCATATGGAGGCTGGTTCATACTGCAGATAGCCAGCCACACAAAGCCTTTCTCCCCTTCGATAAGCCAGCAGTCAGCTGTTACCATTGGCAACCGCAATGCTGACAGCAGGGCAAGCCAACAGAGGAAAGAACTGGCTGTGGATAAGATCCCTGATGAAGAACCTCCGGCCGCGTTATGTCTCAGCTGTCCTGTACTCTGGGCCATTTGGGATGTCATTGTCACTGAGAAAGCAGACCAGAAATGCTTGCCATCTAACATTCATTCATGTAGACTAGAGCCATTGGAAAGGGAGCGAGGGCTTGTTTTATATTGTAATACTTTGGGGTACAGTTGCTCGTTTTACTTATATTTAAGCGGTACAGTAACAGGCACGGTATGGTTACTGTCTCTGTTTCTAAATATGTGTTGTGTTAAACCAAGGAAATAAGAGTGTTTTTGAATAGAAATGAGTGCAGGAATGGGTCACTTTACTGGCAGTATGTGTGTCAAGGTAAACAGTATAATTGTTTAATCATGGGTTTACATTTAATGTTTTATGTATAAATTGGCAATTGGAAGGTGCACTGGTGCCAGGTTGGCTGGTAGTCATGTCTTCTGTGGCCATCTGCATCTCTGATTTGACTGGCACCTCTTCTCATTCTTCCTCACTGCTTGCTGCTCTGTACTTGATGTGAGAACTCGCCCCTGGTGGGAAAGGACGAAAGAGATGGGAGGAGGGTGTTAGAAGGGGTTCGCTAATGAAACACACTGGTTTATTTGTGAGATGCAACATACCCAACCCTGTTAACAGCATGATGAGGAAGTTACTCCCTCTTGTGTAACCGTCTGATGTGACACACACACATCTCGCCATGCACACGCTTTTTTTTTTTAATATTCAGAGCCATTATTTGATAAGGTCAGTTAGTGCAAACACTGCTGTGAATATACAGCAAGCTCCTGCAGATCATAAAAGCTTGTTGTTGCTGTAAATTCAGACACACAGTTTCTGCTGCTCCATTAGCCTCAGGGCCTTGACAAGCCTTGGCTAAGAATGGCCAGAGCTCTGAGACTGTATCTAATTAATTCAGATGCTCTAAATAAAATTCTTCCTGGGAAAAAAAAAAGAAAAAATAGAAATAAGCAATCAAAACAGCTGATATATGATTGATCCGAAGAACCAGAAGGGTGGCGAGAAAATGAAGGGGGCTCAGATTTAGCCATGAAGAGTAAGAGGAGATACAAGTGGGTGAAGGAAAGCATTAAGGACAAGCTTGAGGGTGAGATGATGGGAACAAAGAGTGAGGAAGAGAGAGAGGAATGAGGCGGACGGCAGAGGAGGCAATTCTGTATGAAAAAAGGAGGCTGGGAAGAGAAAGACATGAATAAAGGCTGCCTGTTCTCATTGAAAAGGGCCATTCTCAGTTGTGAGAGCAATAAACAGGAAATTACATCATAGGCATGAAGGAGAAGGAGTGGGAAGTAGCAAAAGGTCCAGCCTCCCAGACAAGCATCTTTTGGCTGCTTCTCTCTTGTTATTGATTGCAAATGAATAGCCAGGCACCTCAGATCTGAGATGGAGGATAAATGAGATCAATAGTTTTTGAGAATGAGACAAAGCTCTTCTGAATTTTTCTTTTTTTGTCCTCTCAAAGAGCTGAGGCTCTAGTCTCAGTATCTCTGTTCTAGCTATCAATGACTTTTATGTGTTCTTGGGATTTACTCCTTACTTACAGTAAGCATTTGGGCACAAGGTTGTACAAGAGTCAACCACCAGTGCAAATATCAAAACTGTATGGAAAGAAGACGAGATCAAGTGCTTATCCTCTCACGGACCTGTATTTAACATAAACATCTTTATGAACTGTAAACAAACCACTAGTTGTCAAATATTGAGTTTACTGTGCATAAGAAATACGAAACGAAAAAAAACATTGTTCTATTTAATCCAACAATCCTCAAAAAGCAAATGTTTGGCATTTCAAAGAGTGAGATCATTGAAACTATAATCAACTGCCAATAAAGATAGAGTGAAATGTACGTCCTGTTATGCGTCAAAACAAAAATTAAAGTATAATCCAGTGTCAGTGTCAGTTTTTCTTAAGCCTGGAACAAAACCTGCATGTCCTAGTTTCATGTCTCTACATTAACATCACAAATCTAAACTAGCACGTGTGTGTGTGTGTGTGTACAGGAATATATGAGCATGGAAGATCTTTCCCTCCAAGTCAGCACAATCTATATTTGATGGTGAGACTTCCTCCAACAGAGCATCACACAAACAACAGGTAGGCTGACACAGAAATCATAGAAACTGCTGCCAGCTACTCACACAAACAGGCAGACTCCCACTGGCAAAGGAAGTGTCCATTTTGCTGACCTAGAGTTAAGCTATAGGAAACAAACTGTTGAGAACAAAGAACATGGGGTGTAGAGAGGATGCAGACCTGGCAGGGTGACCAGCCAGTTCAGTTAAGATGCAGAGACAGCTGATTCCTGCCTGGGCTCTTCTTGCACCATGGTAAGTGATGTCTGTTGACATGCCACATGAGGGAAGGTCGAGGAGGGGGGATGTATGTGGGTGTAAGTGGGTTGCACTTACAGTTACTGGCTTGCACTCATCCTCCTTATGTAGTAAATACACTTGTAGCTAACATGATACAGGCAGAAGGAACTCTAAAGAGGCTGTCAGCCTCTTTTCCATTTTGCATCATTCATCGCATTCCCCGCCTCGCTTACACTCACTATGTGTACTCACGCACGGCCTTTCCTCAGTGGTGGAGAACAGCCCTGTGGAATATTTCAGCACTCAGCATCATCCTTACTTTCCTGTCATGTCACACTCAAAGATTTATGGGGTACAAACCATCATATGGAAAAAGATTTGAGGTGGGTCAAACCCTGCTTTTCCAAAAGGAGGATCGTAATGATGTCATGCCTTCAGTAGTTATAGAATATATAGTCAGGTGATTCTTTCTGTGAAAAAAAACCTAGATAGCACTAAATCGGGTCTTGGAGACAGCACTATAATGCACAAAGACAGCAGCGTAATTTTTCTCCCACACTGTGCCAAAAAGCAGGATACTGAGCCTTGCTCCTGTAGAAAATCCCTATTTTGGTATGCAGACACACACACGCAGTGTTAACCAGCAAAGCTGGCAGTTAACAAGCCAAAAAGAGAAAAAAAAAGTTAATCGTTCTTTGATTTAATTACCCGAGAGAAGTTAAGTCAGATGTTGGAGACTCTCCATACAAACTCATTGATCATAATTTGTGAGGCAGTAGCTTGTTGGAGTATAAAAAGAATATAATATAAGAAATAAACGAAGCATTTGATAAAACTATTAAAAATATAACACAATAGAAAATGAAGCTTTCTGAAATGAAACAGCATCTTTATTGTATGCTGATAGTCCGTTCTCCCCCAGACCTTCCTTGCCACATAGGATTATCCAACAACAACAAAAATGATCCACAGTATTACTTGGAGAGTTCAGAGAAAGAGTCTTAAAAAGCATAACAAAGAGCTTAAATATCGCAACAGCGATCCTGAATCCTGTAAAGGAGGGTTAAACCTATTCTTTCTTCTCCTGCCAAACTGAATTTTTCGTTGTGTTAGTTTGATATTTGTGACATATCATAGACAATTGTTTGAAAGTTACCTTTTTTTCCTGATCCAGGAATGTTAATTATTCAAAATAATGTTTCTTTGAAAAAGATCTACAGACTACCTTAGAAAACATTAGAGTGTTACACTGTAGCAGAGGTTGTTCGCCTTTTAAAAGTCATATCCCAGAATAAACACAGAGCGGTGAATTGTTGAGAGGTCAGAGGAGAATTAGCAGATTGGTTGGAGCATACAGACAGACTCCAGTAACTGAAACATTAAGTAAAACTGTGGTGAGCTGTCTTCTTGAAATGCAGGAGCAGTGTTACCCAGCAGCGGAGGATGATGTCATTAACCACAGCTGAGGAGCACAGGACTGCTCTGCATTTTGACCGCATGCACCTTTTTTCTGCCCCTTTCTTTACAGAAACGATAAGAGAGGTGAGAAATTTCACCTCCACAAACAACCCTGGTAAGGATACATTTTGAGATTACCTGAAACCTTCAGGGTATGGGGCTTGCTGCTCGGAAGATTTCTGATTGGTAGAGCATTCCCAGCAGTTCATTTCCAACTCTCTGTTGCGGTCTTTTTGTGTTTAATCTAAATCAAGTCTCATAAAATCTGTTAACTTCAAGTTGTACCACAGGAATACTTGTTCCAGTTTGTAAACTGAACATCCAGACTCAGTCATTCATGTCTGCTTCAATTTACAGAGAAGATACAGGGTTACCACATGCTGGAATATTCAAGAGAGCTCGAGAATAAATGAAGAGTGGAAGAATTGATCATGACAAATAAAGTGGGAAATCAAAGCAATAAAATGTTAATCTCACATTGTTTCACTGCCATTGGCACATATAAAAGCATTCACAAGCCACAGAGACGTGTAATGCAGCAGATTTTGAGTTGAAAAAGCTGAAATGCACTTCTGGGTTTGACTGCTTTATAAGCTGTTGTGTGACCAACAGAACAACTGCAACACTCCAGTGAGTGTTCTGTAGATCTCAGTGGAAATGTAAAGTAATTTTTTCAGTAGCTTAAAAAATGCCCCAGGCTATTAAAATTCTACTATTGATCAAAATGTGCGGTAGGTTTTTGGCTGGTTGTTGATCGTTTGAAAAAGGAGAATTTTTCACCTTATAGGCATACTTGAATGAAAAATCTTATGACAGAGGAATGATAAGGGAAAAATACATGTTTTTCATTTGAAATGTACGGGGCTATTGAGCGCAGTTCAAACATGGTATAACTTTTATTTTAGCTCATTAATAAGTCATATTTGAATCACAAAAATCAGGACAGCCCTCAAGCCGCAACTATGGAAATCACCACCTGTATTCTTGAGTTTATCAGCCACACGTGTGGGAAATGTCACATTTCATGCCACATGTATGGGACACAAGATATTCTATTGGCCAAAAGAATTGGTCAAATTTTGACAGTAACTATTACTCTTCTCTGCAACATTTTAATTAATTGAACGCAATCTTTGTTTGCCTTGCTTTGCTGCATCCTATTTGAATATTGTTGCTTCCTTTTGTTTATTATCTGTTATTTGGTACTTTGTACTCTGTCATGACTTTAAGGAACATCACAATGAGCCGAGTGGACTTTGGTGGCTTCTGCAGATTGACCTTCCTGGTATTACAGTTTGGGATGGATGCATTCATGCCTTATTAACTTTAATACATATACTTTAATACTTTTACTCATCAGTCATAGGTGTATTATGTGAATTAAGTGCCTGGCACAGTCTTTTCAGTATCAGCCACTGCTCCTTCTTTCTGCCCCACTTCATTCTACACAGCGACAAACTCCCAACCAGCATGCTTGGATTAATTTTCACCCAATCTTTAGTTCACACAATAATTCAACTTTCTCTGCCATCTTTGAGATCTATTATCAAAAAATGTGATCTCATATCAAAAAATGAGATCACACAGGTGGCAGAGATTTCTCCTTCTGTCCATGGCTGTTTCTGATTACACAATCATTTGTGTTGGCATTGAGGTGGAATCACATGACTGCGGCTGTCAATTTCTGTTGATTTTAGATTTAATTTTTTTATGTTTGGCATGTTTTATAAAGAGGAAGTAAGCACACTGCTAGATATGATCTTAAAAATGATCTCATGTAATTTTTTTTTTTTAAATTCAACGGCAGATCTGAATCTACACCTTTTAAATGTTGTAGATCAGGAGATTCACATTATATGTGTGCAGCTGATATATCTGCAGAGCAATTGTGATGCAGAAATGTCAAGATGGAGCACCATTTCAAATATCCATTCCATGAATAGCTGAGATTGTCTTAGAGCAAATAGAGTCTCAGTGCCGAGTGTTATTATGTTTTTTCCAAATCGAGTGCAAGTTACAATTATGGCTAACCTCGGAGTTTATTTAAAACCTGTATGATACACCTAAATAGATTTTTTTCCTGTACTGTGACCAATGCAAACTGCAGGCATATACCAACACCCCAATGTCCCTTTTTCTCTTTCATTTGACTGATAAGCAGCACTTTGGAGATGGATTTCGCCCTGGGCAGGTTGTGACTGAGGTAGAAATATGAGCACATTAATAACAGGCACGTGGTCTTATATGCACTGTGAACTAGACACATAAAGACGTACAAAAAATGCTTCCTGCAGATCCCCATCTCAGTGTGTAGTGGTGCGTCACACATTCAAGCAAGTACTCCCATTGCTATTCTAAATCACTGAGGAAAGCAGCAGCACCCAAGCTGCTCGAGGCCATCAACAGAAAAATGATGATGGTGGTGCAGAGAACAAAGAAAAAAGATTCATAGCACACATGTACAATACCATGTATATCTGTTGGCGTGTAGTGTATATGCAAACTGTACATGCTTTTAAGAAAGGTCTTTTAAGAATACATTTGAGTTTGATGATTAAAAGTTTATTCTCTGATTTTGCTTGTTGTAACGTGACACCAGAATGCTGTGTCATTCTTTGAGAATCATCTGGCACATTAACATGCAGACAAGGCCTTCCTCATCTTGGTGGCTACAAGATACAACACACACACAGCGTGTGTGACATTTCTGGTAAGGACAACATCAAAACACTCTGTCTTTACATGGCAAATATTGTTTATTGCCATATAAAACTTTGGTATTAACATAGCCTTTAATACACACACTAAAATCCAATTGTCAAACATCTTCAAGTGCAACAGCACTGGGGTCAAAGCTCTGTTACCGCTCAAACAAACTTAACCTTTTTCAACTGCCTCTGCTTACACTGTATGACAATGTTGGTAACATAATTTAAAGTCTGCTGTGTAAAAATCTACAATTTAGCGCTCCCTGGAATAACTTTTTTAAGGTTTGACTTGTATTAGATAGATATCTAGACGGAAGGACGGACGGACGGACGGACAGACAGACAGACAGACAGACAGACAGACAGACAGACAGACAGACAGATAGATAGATAGATAGATAGATAGATAGATAGATATGACTTTCATTGCATGCAGGATGGCTTCCTAATGCTGATCAGCCGAGAGTCACAGTTCTGCTGGTCTAATTCCAAGATATCAATTCCAAGACCATAAAACTTTTACTATCTTTTAAATCTTTACAAAAGTAATACTCAGCAGAAAGCTATCCACCAAGTCTGACGCAGCTCTTGACGGACTGCAGTAGATGTTCTTCTACTGCAGTGTATACTATGAAGTAAACAATGTGCTTATTTGCAACATTAAAGCATGTAAACTCCTCCTTGCAGACCACCCAAAAATGCATGAAGCTGTAAATGAACACAATATGGACTCTCTCAGTAACTAAGCAACTACTTTGTAAAATAATTAGACTTCGCGTCAAAATGCCTTTTTACTACTGTCTCATGTTTTTATTTAATCATGGCCATGGTGATTCAGGCTGAGATTTAAGAGGTTTATCCATGATGACAATCTCACTGTGTGAGCGGTGGGCAATGCACAGGCTCAACACAAAGGTCAAGTCAGTGTGGAGTGGTAGCTGCATGACAAATGCTGGGCCTGGGCATGCCATCGCAGCGGTCAGGATAAGAGTACGAGTTGTGGTTGGTCAAAGGAGCTTAAGTTACCGTAAGAAGCACTGGTAAAATCAAAAGGGTTCACTACCAAACAACAAAAACATCAAAGTATTTGAACTACAATGCATTTTCCAAATAAAGTTGGGGCTGAACTATAAGCAAGATACTCCTAGTACTAGCATAAGAATATAGTTTAATTACTTGCAGTTTCTTCACACTGAATAACATAAACCCAAAGTAACACAGTGGGAATTCAAATAAAAATCTGCATAAGCTAGCAGCTACATTCCTAATGACATAGACAGTCAATGTTTGTCATGTTTTTATTTTTGGTTTAGTGGAACATGTGACAGGTGTTACGTTGCCGTGTTCATCCTTTCAATTCTCTCAATTCTTAACTGAACAGGACCGTTTTCATCTAATGAATGTGAAAGCGAGTACATCTATCATGTGTGGAGAATTCAGAGGAGCTCATAAGAAAAGGGAGAAATCAACATGAATTAGTACCATTTTAATCTTTGTGAACTGAATTTAATTAACTAATTAACTAATTCTAGTAATGTGTGGCATGTACAGCACTGAGTGTGATGTAGTGTAACTTGCACAAGCAAGTATCAAAGCAAACAAATGTGTATTTGGAGGTAGCTTTCACTTTGGACACAGTGGGTCCACTCCATCTGGTCCCATTTGTTTCTTTTTGATCCCTAGTTTTTTTAGTTGTCTTTTTTCTTTCTACTTTCATCATCATTCTTGTTTGGTCAGGCAACATGACTGATTAGGCTGAAGTTAGGTTTAGGCAACAAAACTACATAAATGACATTAAAAAAGCTCATGGTTTTGCATAAAATATAGTCTTTCAAAACATAGTTGAGCCTAAAAAAGTGTCCAAAAACATGTATGTTAGGTTTCTAAAATTGTCCTTAGGAGTGAGTGTGAGAGAGTATGTGTTTATCTCTGTGATGGACTGGCAACCTGTCCAAGGTGTACCCTGCCTTTTGCCAATGACCACTGGGATTTCACCTCAATGTTCCACTTACAGTTCCTGTAACTGCAAAGCTCTTGATTCTACTTACACTTACTGGCTTCTCTGCACACGCTGTTAGGCGCAGCCTTTGTTGGACTATTTTAGGATTACTGCCAAATTATTTAGGTATTTACACAACACAGAAACATGGACGTTAGTAGTATACAGTTTTTCCCTATTGTAGCTTACAAGCCCTGACAAAGATATTCACAAGTTCATTGTGTAAATTCGCCTGCTTAAAGGCTTGAAAATGTAGAAGCTCATTTCTAGGATGGAGTTCAAGAACCTCATTGGAGCTGCGGGAGCTGAATCCATGGAAGTTGTCATTGCTTTGAAAAAATTTGAGTTTTTTTTTTTTTTTTAGATGCTCTGCTTCTGTCTCTCTGTCTCTCTGTGCCCAAAGCCATCGTCTTATTTGTCTTGAACTTCATCCAAAGTTTATGATTGCCTTGATTCTGAAGTCTCCCTTGCAGACTTTATACCACAGAAGGTGCAACCCAGTTAAAAATTGATTTAGCACATAAAAAAAAGAAGAAAAAAGAAAAGGGCAGACAATTCCATAACATAGCTTATTTATTCCAAAGGACATGGTGATGTAAAACTGTGGTCAAGCCTGGGAAGAAATAATGTATTCTCACTGTCTTGGGACTTTACATCAAAGCATCTTACACTCTCTCTCTGGGCAGCACAGAGGCTTTCAGGCCCTGGTATTTTTGCACTCACACACAACAAATAGATATACTTTACAAGTCAAAAATGACACAAGAGATTTGTGAAATCAATGAAAGTGACTCATCTGGATTGGATTAGATCATGGGGAAAAGCTACGTGAAGAGAAAAGGAAGAAAGCAAATATGGGAATGAAACAGATCAAAAAGCAGCTCACTCTGAGGCAGCTTCTACTACACTTCACACTGCAAGGATAATCATGCAAATGTGCATCTGTCTGTCGCCCACATGATTCAGAGACATCCATGAGAGTGTAATTCGTTTTGACTCTCATTCTCACCCTTCTCCCCTCGTCGGTTAAGAGTGATTGACTTTTGCAGAAATAAGGTTTGAACATCCCCCAACTTCACAAATCCCTGAGGAGAAATGGAAGCCTATGTCCTCTCACCCCTTTCCCTTTCTCATTTTTTCAAGAAGTTGAGGGGTGTTTAATGAGCAGGAGGAGAAGGAGGAGAGGGTGAGGATACTGATGAAGGCAGAGATGGGAGAGTTAAGCTTAAGGTTAAGCTAACGTTTTGACTTGGTGTGACGGACATTTCGATTATAGGAATATTCCTCTGCCTCCCACCCAGCCTGGGCTGTGAAGTGTCTCAACTGGGGCATAATGAGAAAAAACATCATTCTTGCAAGCTCTTTTACTTTTCCCATCTTGATATAATGTATTTGGCTTATCTGTCTTTCTTTTTTTTTTCTTCTTCTTCTTTCATAGCAGAGTCCCCTGCTGTCTGTATATGTGTTTCTCTCTCTTTGCAGTTTGGGGGTTATGCCAGAACAATAGGCAGTGCTGATATAGATCTCTTCCATCAACCCTGCAGCGCCACACTTGTCACTCTCCTGCAGAGACAAGTGGACATATGAGATGCCATGGATGAACCTCTGTGGCGAAGCATTGTCTGGTTATGTAATGCGTTTAGTATTCAGGGAGGCACACAGAAAGAGAGGAGCACTGAGTAAAGATGAGCGCAGAGGTGGAAAAAGTCTGAGCTACATGACCGTACCAGGCTGGAGATATGCCATATGATTTATTGTGATTTCCCTGACAAAGTGAGTGAGAAGTGCATTTTCTACAGTAACATTAAAATGTGGTTGTGGGTATGGAGAACTGACTCGAAAAATCATATGACCCCAATTCCCAAAAAAGTTGGGATGCTGTGTAAAATGTATTAAATGTTCATTTCCACAAACAGGCCACATTTTTCACCCAAAATCTGTGGGGAATTTCACTGATGCTCCTGTGACTGAATGGCTGCAACGTCTTGCCCCAAAAATCTGAAACCTAGCCTTCTGAAGTGTTTCGTTTAGTATTTGGTAGATTGTGTGTGCCTACCATATTGTATTACAAAGTAAAAAAAAACAATTTACGGTTGTTTTTTTTATTTTTCACGTATCGTTTCCTTCGGTTATAATTTAATTTGGCATTCACAACATTTGAACATATGTTGGTAGAAAACTCAACATGAGCTCGGACACAGTCCAGAGTTTATGGTGCAAAATGTACGTTTGAAAATGACGACATCACCTGACAGAGCACAAAAGCTGCAACGCATCCACACAGACTTACTCACTCACACACACTGATACACAGGCCCACAGTGAAAAACAAACACATACACAGGTGTGTCAACTGTGTGTGTGTGTGTGTGTGTGTAGACTGTGTCGCTAAAGCAGGCAGTAGGCCAAAGAGGGTTTTAACACACTTAATGGGATTTCACACTCTGAAGTACACATGCATACACACTCGGACACACACTAATGTTGAAGATAAACATGTCTGAAAGCTATGTGTGATCCCAGACAAATAAACATACACACATAGACACCCATGCACACTCAGTGATATAAAAGGATTTGTCAGGCTCCAACATTGTACACATGCAAAACTAATGGACTCCGCTATCCACTCAGAAACATTACTCATTTCCAGTAGACGTAGCTTTACACTCCAGACAGAATGAAGACACAGAAACACAGGCACCATACAAATCTGCCATTATGTGTCTGTCCTGCATGAGTGTGGCATTAGTGCTGCAGTGGTCACTGTGACCTGTCTCTCTGAAGGTGGTGTTAAAGTGGTGCTTTATTGAAGATCTACGTTTCAGGCTCGGATGCTGGCTGTGAGCAGTTTGGAAACAGCTTTTTTATAACACAGAACATACATAACTTTTTTATAACCTTGTAATGATGTAATCCTTCTTGAAATTAGAGGAAATTTCTCTATATTCTTTAAATCACATGGAAGCCAAGAGGGCTGGGTCCTTATCGATTTAGAAGGTAAGCAACAATCATCTGAGTGGATTACTTAAATTAGCATTGCCCCCAATAATTATTTGCTTACATTTAGATAATGTCTTTAAAATTTGACATAAGATGAAAGAAATTTGGCTGTTTATAAAGGGAAAATAATATTTGTTGAACTTCACATTCTGGTGTAGCATCCATTTCGTAGTATAAAGTGCATTATTTGATTTTAAAGTAAATCACTTTGTCTGCCACCCAGACCCTCTAACATTTTGCAACAGATGAAAATATTTCGTAAACTGTGAGTTAGGGAAAAGAGTTTGGTAGAGGACCGAACTCATTAGATGGGTTTCTAGTTTCTGTTGAATCTATAGTCTGACTTTCTTACATTCATTACAGTTGTTGGTAACAGGATGTCATCGTGGACTATTAGCCATAGAACATTGAACCACAGTGTCCCTGGCCTGATTCTGGCCAATAGGTACTGAGTCTGTTTCTATCCACATCTTTATGGGAACATTTCCAATTTGCATGGAAAGAAGTCTAAATGAAAAAAGGCTACTGACTGATTTGTCAATTTGACAGAACTGTATCATGAGATCTTGGAAGGGAACAAAATTATTCTCGACAAGCAGCTTCACAGTGGGAATCTGTTGTCATCAGAGCTTTCAGTAAAATCTGGAAATGTTACATCGAGAGGGAGCAGGATAGATCCCTTAGGAACAGAAAGCAGAGCTTATGTCCTCTATCAGGTGGACCGTGTTATGGGGCTGTCTAAAAACTTTTACAAAGTTTGTCTGTAGAACTTCACAAGACAAATTACTATTGCCACATACCATAATTCACAGAGGAAAGCATCTTTCCTCCCTCTTTCTATTTCTATCTGTCTCACATTGAAAAACACACATGACAGACATAGCTAGCAGCAGCTGAAAAGCATCATTCAGACACCTCAAGCTGTTCATTTCCTTCCTGTCTTGATACATGCAGCCAACTGTAAAATATCACCATCAGTGTGTCCGCTGAGCACATGCACAATCACACAAGCACACACACACAAATACAAAACAGACAAACAATCAAAGACAAGTCACCTTTTCTAACTTTGTCATAAACACATTTTTGTTAAAAGTATTTGCACGACCTGTAAATGTGCCTGTACATGTTTGTATTGTTGCATGCCCCATGTGTTTCACATGTTCATGTGCCTCATGCACCTGGTGATACGAGGCTGAACATGATGGAAATCCTGCTCACTACAATCCTACTTGCTGTGATGGAGGGGACTGTAATATGATGGAAATCACAGAGCATCACAGTACAATTTTTTTTCTCACGTTTTTCCCCATTCATCGACGCATAACTCAATCGGCTATATGTTCAACATCAACTAAAACCATGGGGGTTACATAGAGTCAACCATAACTTTACATAAAGGAAATATAAAACTAGTGTGGCTAAACAACATCTATCTGAGTGGTTGATTTTATGTGAACAGATTTCAATCTGGTCCCTGTCAGTTTTTGGACCTGAAGCAGCAGAATCAATAGCTTGTCAAATCTTTGTCACACAGTTGTAAATGCTCTCTTAGTCTCTTTGTGCAGTTATAAATCTGCTTCAGTGTTTTTATTTGCCTTGTGAACTCAAGTATCTTCCTTTGTCAGTAGTAGAATATATCCCTATATTAGTTGTGAGCAGTTTCACTAAAGCCTATTCCAAAACCCGAACCCTGGATAATTCTGCATATTAATATGACTCTTATCAATGGCAATAGGTTAGGAGGAGGGTTATGAACCCAGCTCTGGGAAGAGACAGGAGGTCCTCTGTCCTTCCCCCAGACTCGACCACAGTCCTGTTCTTGAGGGGGTGCAGGCTGGTGGGGACGTTGTGGGCCTGCATTCACTCACTCTCATCCTCCAAATAACCCATGTCGACGGGGTGCTGGGCTTTTTATCTTTTATTTTTGGTGTTATCAGATCGCCTTTGTTATTTATTAATAATGTTTTGGATGAATATATTTATTGTGTGAATGTGTGCGCTTGTGCTTTCACTTATTTATGATGTATTTTTTGCATCTTGAATGATATCTAGGGCTGGAATAAATATTAACCCCCTATTCAAAAGGTAAATCTGTGTCTTGGTGAGGGAAAGGTTTTTTGCCAAATTAATGATCTTACGGGCCAGAACAGGTGTAACCTCTTCACCCCCTCCTGAATCAGGCTTGATGGGGGAAAGAGTTTAAATAGGAAACCCAATGATTTAAGATTGCACTGGCTGTTTCTCTCATCTGGTGCGCTGAATCTCTTTCATACTTCAACTTTGCAAAGCCAAAATGTATGGTATGTGACTAAAGATGTGGTTGCTCAATATTTGTATTGTTCCTGCCAAGGAAGGGCCGGTTCAGTAGTTCAGCATTGAATAGAACATAGAAAGGGGGATGAGGTGAAAATCAATAAACTCAGCTGTTTTTTTTACAAGAAAATGGTGTTGTTTTGTAGCTTAAGCAAAACCCAAAAACTCTGGACTGGAATTCTGGATATCGATATGATTCTATTCAATGGCAATGACTTAGGAGGACGGTTTGGGGTCATAATAATGGTTTCTTGCTTTTGGTTCGAAGAGCTGCTCTCAGAATAGCTGTCACGCTTGCAATTTTGTACTTGTTCAGTTACATGCCCATAGACTTGAACATTGAAAGAGGAAGGTCCAAATCTAAATCCAGTTTAGGCTGACTATTACTTAGAAGTTAATATATTTATTTCTTCATTTTTTTGTAGAAATCAACAGCAAACTCTATAAAGCTTATGCGTGTGTGTTCTGTAAACAGAAAAGCTTCCCTTGAGTGTTGTTCAGAGAAACTTTGTCAAATGTGACTTTTAGGATCTCAAGCATATTTCCATTTCTACTCAACAGAAGCACCAGGAGACATCTATAATACAGCATGATATAATTAGTTTTTTTTTGGCAAGGGATTATTACTGCACAATTTTCCCTACTTAAAGAACCACTGCTTACCCCTTGAATCTCTTGCATGTCATCACATTCATCTTGTGACTTTCTTTAAGAGGCCCTAAATTCTAAGATAGAAGCCATGGATCTTCCATATAGGCACTTCCGTTATCACATTATAACATATTGCATGTGGCAGCTGCTAATTGAGCTTTCCAAAGCCCAAGTAATGTCTGGAATAAGACCAAAAATCCACATGTGTAAAGAGGAGATTTCTAGGATCCAGGAAAGGGACAATATGGAGAGAAATAAAGATTCAGTTTGAACCATTCCTTTACTTGATCTGCATTGGAAATGTTAGAACAGTAGCAGATAAAACAGACCAGCCCTGATGAGGAAGGAGCTGACTATTTCCCATACCCTAACCTATCTACTTGGCTTTCAGACTATAGAGGAGTAGACAGAGACTGCAGACAGAGGGTTAACAGTAAAGGAGGGAGGACTTCAGTGCTTGTTAGCAACATCTGATTTAATCTTCAACTTGCACAAAGAAGGAGTGTCCCTGCACCCTGGATGTTGAACTGTAGGTTGTGAGTTTCTGTCAATGCTGTTTTTTGAGAGACCTCACCTGTGTTACCTGCCAACATTGTACGTGACTTTATCAGCTATCTTGTTGCCAAGCTACAGAACAACATGCCCAAATTATTCATGGTGATCTCTGAATATTTCAATTAAATATTTATACAATAGTACATTCTGCAGCAAAATATTTTCCCTTCAGGGGTCAATAAAGTATTATTGAATTAAAGTGAATTGAGGATAATTGAATTAAACTGAATTAGGCTGAATTGGTTTGAATTATATTGATTTGAACTGAACTATGTCTCGTGAGTTTCAGAATGTGCTGCTATACACTGAATTTCAGGTTACTTATGTTATATGAGTATATATATAGGAGTTTTATGTTGACTCACAAAAAGACTGTCATTGCAGTAACATATGAATAAGTGTGTTGCATTGGATAACTTAGTTTGGAAAGTAAGAATTAAAAGCAGATGTGCTGCGTTGGAACCTTGTTCATTTTTATTCTGCCTAACTCACAGGCCATAATGTTGGAGTTGGGCTTTCATGATTTTAGGTTGATAACTTTGCCTTGTTATGATAATTTGGCTTTAATGTTTTTTGTTGATATCTTGATCGGCAGCTCGGACCCAGCCACTGTAGCCACAGCCTCAGATTCACTGCCATTAACTCACCTCACCACCTCATAGTAAATTTGTGCGCTGACATTTTACAGTGTAGAGCAGAAGGCTTATGGGTGGGCATAAATGACATATTTCTAAAAATCTCAGCTGGATCAATTGCTGAAATACTTTGTGGTTTCTCTTGTGGGTATGAAGTGATACGACACAGATAAATGTCGTAGGTTTACCATGAATACCAAAACAACAAATGTTCAAATGTTGAAACAGATTAAGTTACATTTGCTTTGAGTTCTTCTCTAATGCTGCTCTGCTTTTTCATTTAGTCTCATAAAATGTTTGCAGTTTTACACCGAAATCCTTTTCAGGGCACCTTTCACAGTGTAATCAAACGTCTCTAAACTCAGAGATCAAGCAGATTCCAGCAGCATCCATCATATTCGGCATCAACTGATTTAAATTCAGTGTTGTCTTATGTATGAAGTCTCATTAGACAGTGCTGTGTTGTCTGCTCTGCCCTAAACCGCTGCTGAAATTTCCTCATTATGGTAGCTGCAGGGCACCTACAATATCAATGACACAACAGGACAATGGATCACATGTTCAGCCACACACCCACACACACAATTAGGGTTAGTTTTAAACATTAGTATGCCTTTGTGGTTGCTCTTGTGAGTGAATGTTGTTATGTGTCAGCAGAAAAGAGAAGCACAGTAAACACAGTGAATGCACACAAACACAAAGCCCTTCAAGAGCTTAATTTGATCTGAAACCTGGCTGAGAGCACTCAGAACAAATGAGTGGATTTATTTGATAAGTTAAAGCACTTGAAATAAATGTACTTTTCTTCTCTTTAAGCATTAGTAAATGAAAAAGATTTGATCAAGTTAAACACTGCAAAACACGTGGTAAAAATGACAAGTCAGTAACTGGGATAATTAGCTGGTGTTCCCAGTTTGGATTGGTTAGTGCCTAATAAAAGCGGTCCAGTGAAGAATAAATGGCAAATTGCTCATTGAGACATAGGTCAAATGCTGATTGGTTGGAAGTTATCTTGAGCTCGAAGGAGCCAACAAAAAACCCAACAATTTCATCACAAAGAGGACGAAGAGGACAAAATCGGTTACAAAGAACTAAGAAGAGTGAAGAACAAAGAAGCATGAATAAGAAGGACAGACAGTATTAACACTTAGTTTTACTCCATAATGAGTTATTGAGTTTGTTCACTTTGACTACTCTCTTTTCCACAGCAGAGCAAAACAAAAGGACCAACGGCAGCACACTGGTACAATCCAAGGATAGCCTCCATCTCAGATTGTTCAATAAATTGCCATAACATGTAGATGTACATTTGGAAAGCACCAGCGAGAGTGATCGTTGAGTCATATTCAAGCTGTCATTCATGCAGGGAACAAAGGCTAATTTACATAGTCTAATCCCACTGTAGAGATATTGTAGCACAAATAGGAAACCTGACTTTACATCATGTGACAAGCCCCTTTTTAAATGGAACTAAAAATGTGCTAACATCCACTAACATCTGACTTTTGAATACAGTTTAAAGTGTTTAATTGCCATTCAGAGTAGCGCATCAAATTATGATCCAAAGGTCACAGGGATTTATTGGCTCCGAATCAGCATGGCATTGATAGGAACACAATTTTCACTGAGCAGGTTCCGATTGGGGCAGAACTAGCTTTTTCTTCACAGATACACATGTTTATTGAGCGCAACGTCTTCAATGAAGGCTCAGAAGTTGACAACAACAACTCAAAAAAAAGAGGACATGATTGATTCTTTATAACAGACTAACAGACAGTTGGCAGCTAACTGTCAGTCCTGTTATGTGGGTCCTCTTAAGAATAACAAACTAGCCTAATTATCTCAGAGAATTGTGTTTAGCAGAAACAGTGGTCAAACATAGGCTGGAGGATACAGTGTAATGTTACAGACTTGTTACCTTGGAGGTAGTAATACACTGGACCGGAAAGATGTAGGCCTTGCCCTCAGGGCACTGAATGTAAATGCTATTAGTGGCAGTGGGAAAGGATTTAATTGGCTTGTATACTTTTAACTAAAAAGTTCAAACTCACTACTTTTGGTATTAGAATTGCAGTATTAAGCTGTGCACATAGTACACTGCATCTTAAAGCATGTGGAGGTGCATGCCTGCAAGCCAGTCAGAGTGTTCATTTTGACCTGTGTTCACTGCCAAAATTGTCTACATTTGGCACTTGAGCAACAGAGCTGAACCACTGGAAAATGGTGAGAGGTGGACTGGTCTGATGTATTACATTCTACTGTACATCATATGAATGGTCAGGTGCAGCTGTGTTATTTACCCGAAGGAGAGATGGCGCTGGAGCAAGAAAGACTGGGTGATGCTGTTGGCCAGTGGTTATCAAATGTTTTGTGCCCAAGATATGCCAAGGGGCATGCCAGACTGCAAAGGTTTACAGATATTCAAATTGGAACAAAAGAGCCTTTATATGAGCTATCCATCCATTCTGTATATTTTCTTTTAAGGGCAGCAGAGGCTGGAGCCCATCCTAGCTGTCACGGTGGAGAGGTGGGTTCACCACAGGGCTGACAATGTATAATGAGACAAACAACCATGCAAACTTACATTTACACCTACAGAATTTAGAGACACCTCTACCGAAATTCAAACCTTAAATCTTCATGCTGAAAGCAATAAAAACAATTTAAACAAACGAGACCATAAAAAGCTGAAATGACTAAAGAGAGAAGCGACTCAACAGAAAGGAATAACCTCCTGTTTCTCTTTACGTGAACCAGTGTAACGAGCGCAAAACTTCAGGAGGGAGCTGGAAACAAACATAGGCAACCCTGGTGTGAGATAAAGTAGAGTGAGTGAGAACCCTTCAAACATAAGCTTCATTGTGCCGTCCAAAAAGAGCTCTGTGAGTTATAATCATCCCGAGTTGACCTTTCTTGTTGAGGAATCTTGATTGAAATGCTTTTTTTTGTTTTTTACGAGATTCTTCTGTTTTGCAGAAAGCACTGTTTTCATTTCACTTATTTCCATCATCTCATGCAGCGCTGTCACACATACGCTCAAATGTTCTTGGTACTTCTGGTTAAGATCTCCAGCTCTTTTTTGGAGAAGCACATTTTTCTTTGAGGCAACAATGCAGCTAACTTTCATTACACTGTTTATGGATAAGGTTTTGCCTCCTTTCTTTAGGTGGTTGCTGTCTGCACTGGTGGTTAGTTGTGTTTTGTCCCATGCAAGATATTGATATATTTTCTCCCCTTTTGGAGCTTGTATGTAGGGTTGTTACAAATGGGTTCTGCTCATTGTAAGATTCTCCTGCATCATTCCAAAGGGAGTTTTTCTCTTTCACAGCAGTCATTGCTCCTCCGTTGTCTGAAATACCTTGTTTATCATCAGGGTTTTCTTTTTTATCTACATCAGGATAAAACGTACCTGCACAGTGAGCATAGAATTGAGTTTCAAGCACAGGCTCTACCATTTTATTCAGTAAAGGCTGAGCTTTTCAGAATAAAACTGAAAAGGGAGTGAGCAAGAAGGAGCAAGAGGTACTAAACCAGTGCATAGTATCAGATAAAAAATGTGTTTTGTAAGCATTTAGAACATCTAAACCTCCTCTGGTCGACACCTCAAATAAAACTATGAACCTTGGAATCAGCATAACATGAATTTGTAAATGGATTTTAAAGCTTGGGTGCATGAAGTTCTTGGAGACACGACAGAGAGAGGGGATTAGTTTAGGGTGATGTTTTATTATGGTTTCTGTCTCATTTACGTAACAAATAATCAATAAGTGGTTATAGTTGTGAAACAGTCAAAGAAATGTTGCCATTCAGGTTAAAAACGGGAAACAAAGAGCTGCAATGATCAAGTCTAATGTTTCATCAACCCATCTATCCAACCAGACCGCCTCTTGACTTCATAGCCCTATAATTACGTCACTTGACTTCCTCCTACACTACACAAGAGGGTGCTGTTGCAGTCAAATCAGCCATAATATGACGCTTGCACATAGAACCTTCAGGGTTGTGTTTTGTAATGCAGGACAATTCAACTTCAAAGTATCATGTGCTCAAGCAGACAAAACGTTAATCTCTTACAAAGTCACCTTAATTCTATCTGATTACATTGTGTTAATGTCGAGATACAAAGATTGATGAACAGGTCCTTTAAAAATATCCATCAGAGTAATCTCCAGGCACAAAACCATGAGGGTAACGTCTAAATCTCCTTTTTCACCTCTATATTGGTGAGCTCGTGCTCTCACTCAGTACATGTGTGAGTCGGCGTGCGCTTGCTTTGGAACTGTGTGTCTGAATAATGGCGAGATCGGTGATTGATGGAAAGGTTAATCATTCCAGACAGGTGGTATGTGCTGCTAAATCAGCATTAGGTGAAGTCAGAGTTTGTATCTGTGTGTGTATGTGTGTGTATATCAAGGCATGCATGTCTGCTTAAGCTGTAATGAGCGGGTGTTTGCCACCTAATTGGCTGTGAGGGGAGGGAGACCTGGCCAGTCAGGCATCATGAGAACCAGTAGCCTCATTATTTTCAGTGTGGAGAGACAGAAGCAGTGTATTCAACACTTGAATCGTGAGCATGTGTGTGAGAAGGCTGATCTGTGACTTGAAACTCAAAGCAAGGCGAGGTCAACACCTCATCATACCAGAGCTTTATCTGACTCCATACAAATCTACTGCCAGCATGCCAAGATCACTTAATTGAAATTGTGATTCAAGGGTTGCCACTGACATGACCCTTCGTGGGGAGACTGTGTATGTTTGTACGTGTGTGTAACAAGTCAGATGAGATTTAATAAACCTTTTGTCTAAATCTCATAAAATCTCTTGACCTAAGGACATCCCTTCACTGAATTGGCCAACAAAAAGCTGCTACTCATGCAGTAGTAAACATGCGTACACTCGCAGAATTAATTCACAGCTTGTTAGCTTGTCAGTTTTCTGAAGAAATGTATTCCAACCCAAACACCTCCATGCATTTCATACATTAAACATGATTTTACGCCAACAAAACTCCCTCACACAAGCAAACTCAGCAAGCACATGATGATAAACGCATCATTGCATCCTATTAACACACAAGACACAACTGTACAAATAAACATGCACCGAAGAACACTGGAAAATGGAAGGAAAGATTATGAATGAGACAAGGACAACAAAAGATATTTACCGTCACAACCACATTATATGGTAGAAATGTGATTAGGGTTTCATTTTCTTCTCTTTTAAGATATATTCAAGCAAAGACTCCTGTGGAATGACACTAAGGTAACTTGCCCAGTTAGCCTGCTTAGTGTTCTGTTACTGCTTATTACAACTGCCATAATTATCATACATAACTCTGAGGATGAAGATTATAATTACTGTTTCAACAGATCATTGGTATGGTTCGACAGTAATAATGCCTTGAAATTACTGTCTGTCTTCTTCAGCTGGGATGTTATGCAAAGGTGAAGGAATCACAAAAAAAAATCAACAACAACAGAAAAATGACACAACCCTGAAATAAAATACAACAACAAAGCAGGATACACAATATTTCAACGCACAGCTTTCACCAAACATTTCACAGCGCACATCAGAGAAACAGAAAACACATTTCTTGAACCGGAGTGTTTCACAAATGTTTGTCTTTCGGAAATGTTGTCGAGTTCTGTTTTTTTTTTTTTTGAGATCCCATGTTTTCTGTTTTTGTTGTTTTCCGAGTTGTCGGTGTGTCTTTTATTGTGTTTATGTGTACTCTGATCTCTTGTTGTGTTTTCCTAAATGCGTTTCTTACATTGTTGTTTCTTATTTTTTTGGCTTTTTCTCTATTATTGTTGTGTTTAATACCTTCAGTCCAATATATATTTATTTCCAATATAAACAGCTGGTAGGAAGTAACAACGAATAAACAATAATTCAAAACAACTCAAATGAATAACTCTTGTCTGTGAATCTCGGACCGTGTGACGAATCACTTTCTCAACCAGCACAATGCTATATGATTGACATCTCCGAGGTGCTGCATCAGAGCTTAATATTCACGGGTACAATTCCACTGAGACACGACAAGCTGTTAATAATCCATTTCACTAATGTCATATCTCACCACTGCTGCTTTCTTTTAAACACCCGCCTCCTCATATTATCTGCATTATGTCTCTCCAGTTGAATACTTACCGAGCGAGCACAGATTAAAGGGGTCATTCAACACCATTTGGAGACATTAAAATACCTGCTGCTCTTGTAATATCGCAACTTAACATGAGGCACAACCATAAATTCAGAGGCTGTTGAGTCAAGCAACCATCCATCCATCCATTTTCTGTTCCCGTTTAATCCAACTCAGGGCCGCGGGGGCGCTGGAGCCTATCCCAGCTGTCACTGGGCGAGAGGCTGGGTACACACTGGACAGGTCGCTTGTAGTAAAGCAACCTGATCTTCAAAATCATATCGAACAAGGATCAAAAGAAGTTGTCAACATTGTGAAAATGTCTTGTTTGGGTCTTCTTCTACATACGAAATGTTCTCAGTGATCTAAATCTATGGTGTTTCATATCACAGCTTTATCCATATTGGGAGCAAAGCAGTTTACTGTATGATGAACCCAGCGACATTTGGCTTAAATCCATCATAGAAATCACATCTCTAACTGTTTATGGCTGCATTTTTGTTTTTGCTTCTTAAAAATTCAGCATTGACATGTTTTAGAAATTGATTTGCAACAAAAAACCCTGTAACTACCACTTTACAACATTTGTTAAAAATGCTGCTTTTATCCTCTGACAAGTGTCATGTTTTCAATATACAATCTTCTATAACAGACTCGTATAAAGGGTCTCATGCTGGGCATAAAAAATCCATCCTCCAAGAGTACATCTCAAAACTGCAAACACACACACAAAAATGCACAAGCTTGTGACGGTTTTGCCCAAGTATTTGGGGGATTATTCAATTGCGGTGCCAGCCAGGTTTCTCTCCTGACACGTAAGCTCATTTTTGTGAGACATCAACAAACCCAACAGCAGTTTAATTGGAAATCACTCGTACCAAAAACAACCTTTCAGTTCAGGCGATACAACACAAAGCTCTGTGTTTTACTAATTCCCACTTAAAAAAAACAAAAAAAAACAAGGAAATCCACAAAGGCACAAAGTTTTTGTCTTTGAAACAGAGGCAGGTAGTCACAGAAAATTGACCAGCTAAATGGACTTCACAGTTTCATCTGCCCCCTTACCCACTCTCACTCAGGCACTGCTAAGCTCATAAGAAAGGGAGTAATGGGCTGAACATCCGAGCCAAATCCGAGGGTTCTAACAAGGTCTGGGCGATAAGGCTTAAAAATAAAATCTTAGATTTTAACCACCTAGCTCGATTATAACCTAATTCTTTTTCTTCCTTTTCTTAAAAAAAAAATTCTACAAATGTCAGAAGTGACTAAAAGCAAGTTCTGCTTTTATTTTGATAATTTTTTTCTGTGAGACAACCCAAATTTAAAGTTCAACTAAACACAAGCTTTGAAACATGCTTGTGAAACAAGATGACAATGAAAATATAACTTTGACATAACATATGTGTAACTACTAGCTACCATGTCCCAACAACCAGGGAGCAAGTTCCTCCATTTTAAGAATATATCTTAGAGCATTCCTCACTTTACACTGTGTAACTTTAAACTAACGTAATGTCTGTTGTGGTGGAGTCAAAATACACCCCCGCCAGCTCTCTCGTGATCTTTTCACATGTGCAGTTGTACAGACAGGACAAGGCAACTTCAGCTTAACATTTCTGGCTTGTTAGCACATACCTGGGGCCTAAAGCTTTCAGCATGTGAATAACGCTGGGCTTTACCATAAATAGGTACCATATATTTAGCAATATGCAACGTAACCAACAAATCTTCATAAACAGCACATTCAAATTAATTGATAAAATCGGTTTCTTCCCCAGCCCTGGTTCAAACAGCAGTGGGGTAACCTCAATGGAAAAAAAAACCTATGCGGTGGCATGTTTAACGGTTGGCAATCAGGCTGTCACAGGTTGACTATTCTGGCTTTATCACAGCATGTGACAAACAAATATACAAATTTGAAAACGGCAATATATGTGCAAAACTTATATGACTTATGGCAGTATGATAACATGCATTTGTAATATTAACACCAAAACAAAATAAAATAGTAAAGAGGAGTCCTGAGGTCAAAGAGATGATTCACAAATGGTAGCTATACATCCTAATCAGCCTGGCTCCAAAAGTGAGTCAATCCCCACAGACTCTGCATGCTAAGATACCCAAATTCACAGCAGAAACAAATATGTTTGCTCCCTTTAATAAACCTTTATTACAACTTTACAGAGGGGCGAGTTACAAAATAACTCCAGTTTTAACTGTTTAAAGTTTTAAAGTTACATATCCACAGATCAGCGGATGCATATAGCTTTGAGATTCCATGTGACATCTGAAGCCACAAATTTGAATTTACAAATTTGCGACCACACTGATCACACCTGACCGGCAAAAGCAACAGTAAGTGTGTTGACTTAAGGACAAGCGTCTTGAAGCTTGGCCTAAATTAATAACTATATTAAATTAATAACACTTAAATGCAATGGCATGACATAGGATGATATGGACTTGTTTTTGTGACCTCAGAAAGTTCACTCTCTATCCAACTGTACTTTCATTCCAGGGCCAGATGTATAACCACAGTATGCATATCTTTCTCCACACACAAACTGGAATTGATAAAGAACTTCTATTCAAAGTGGACATACATGACTAGTTTCAAACCCTGAACACACATTGTTCAGACTGTTCAGAGCAAGTCAAGCATGATATTGTGAAGTGAAAATGAAAAAAACAGGCACTGAAAAGGGTATGTAGTCCCACTTAACCTTATATGACTTGTATATTACTTATTTATGTGCTTATCTATTTATTTATTTTGCTATGAATAGCTGCAGCCTTACATTATGGCTGTGCATTAGGGTGGCGGCTCCTCACCCACAAGAACCTGGCAGTATATCTGTAGTTGGGCCATTTTTCTAGTCACCAGCCTCCATTACTTCATTCCATTCAGCAGTTTTTGTTCTGATCAGGATTTCAGAAGCACACTAATTTAAACATGTTTTCTCCTCTCCTTTTGTCTGTCATTCCGTACGTGTCGCAATTTCACAATATTTAAAGTTGTGTTCCCTCTTTGAGGTTGTTTTGCTGGCAGGTCTAATTGCTTTTTTTATGTGCAAATTAATAGAGGGAATGTCTGCATCCATTCGTAGCTAAGAGGAGCATGAATGATAGGCTTGTGCACAAGATTCATTAAATAGAACCATGTGTATGCATGGTTTCGTAAATCCGTAGACAGGAGTTCTTATGCACATTTATTAGCTCAGTTGCCAAAAAAAGAAAGGATTAACCATTTTATGTTTCTAGAAGCCAAAATTACATATCATGTTCACATTTATAAGCCAAAGAATCCCCATGTGACCATGTAATACAGTGTCATTTTTTTCTTCATGTACAGGTTATGTAAGGTGTGTATTTAATGCCAAACCGTGTTGTTTTCTGAAGCCACAAAGTGAAACAGTGATATTCAAGGTAAAAACAAAGACCAGTCTCATGCAGGACATCTGTTTAATAGACATCCAATATTTCAGAAGCATCCACATTCCCCACCTCTCCCAAATAAGTTAACATTGGTCACACGTGAATAAAGTGTGTTGTGCATATGTCCACAAAGATTGACACCATCAATCAACAGTTGAAGTTCACTAAAACTACTAAATCTACACGTTTTATGATTCTGGCCTCTAGTTATTTAGCTACTAATTCTCCACTGTAGTCACGAGCTATCCTCACTAACTTCTTGTGCTTTGTAGCTATGAAGGAGTTTATATTATACACAACGTATAGTGGGTATTCTGGGTTTTTTTCTCTTTGAAATGTTTTTACCTTTAACCCTTAATCACAGAGATTGCGCCAAATGTGTATCAATAAACTGAAACAATGAGTTATAAACTTTGACAAAGTCTCTGTCTTCCGCAGCGTCATGTGATAACCCTCGACCTCTTTTCACATAATGCATAGTCACTGAATGAAGCACTGTGACAATATTATTTATAAGCTACTTTAGGATATGATTTTAACTTTTTTTTCACCTTTTTTCTGAATACAAAACTTAGAAAAATCAAATGGATTTGCCTGAACCACAAGAATACTTTACTAGATGAAGTGCTGAACTTTCCTGCATAAAAATCCATTTGGTGAAACGTTGCTGAGCACTTAGAAACTCTATTTCCAATAAAGTGCTGCATATTTTTGCCTGCTATCACATCACTTGATGCTTGAAATGAGCTCTTTTCTTTCACTGCAGCTTCACCAGCTTTCCCCAACATCTTCCCAGCTTATTTCTGGTTCCCTATGCAGCAGATGGGTATTGTTTTGGATTTTGTAGGCTTATTGTATTAGTCACTCTTGCTTAAATCATATACAGGAGAAGTTTCAATATGGTTTTAGGTGCTGGATGGAAAAGATCTGACGAGGGAGCAGATTTCCAGAAAGGTTTTGACCATTTTGCATAATCCTGGGAGACATCTGTCTGAGTCTGTTAGTCCCACCTAGAATGATTTCACATTTGAAGAATTCAAATCAGGTGCTTAAAGACAAGACACACGAACAGACTTTTGCAATCGCATACAGGCAAAGATGCTAATTTCCAATGAAAGATCTGCTGTTTGAGGAATAGTTTTTGTTGCCTCAAAGCAGGTTTTCACTTTGAAATCTAATAACTTGACTGTTTAAAGTGAGTGTATCTGTTGGTGAGAAGAAGTAAACCCTTTTTCTTTTGATCTGTTTATCTCTTTGTTTATATTTTTTTTATTGGATTTTTTTCATTTTTCATTATTCAGTGGATGAGGAGTGGATGATAGCTCTCCACACACATGCACACTTCCCTCCGTTATGCTCTGTACATCTGTAGTTTGTCTGTATACTAAATGCACCACCTCATACTTTGATTCTTTTTTGTTTGTTTTGGATTTTGTTTTCCTCGCGTTTCCTGTCGCTACAGAAGTTCTCCTGTCAGATCTCAGAGGCGTCGTTGCACGTGTGCAGCTAATGCGTGGGCCTGTGTTAAAGTGAGGAGAAGTTATGCGGATGATTTTGATCTTCTTTCAGCTGTCAGAGAGCTCTGCATCAACTTCTGTCTGCCTCTCTTTCTACACCTGTCACCGCCACGCTGCGGAGACAAATGAATCACACAGATGGTGACGGGATCACTTCAGGATCATTTCAGGATATTATTTGTCTGCACATGCAAGTGTTATTTGTTTTTCTAAGCTTAGCTTTTTAAAATTAATATGTTAAGACAATTTGATTTCGAGGGTACTGTCTGTGTTAATGAATACGTGAAACTGTGTGATGTGACAGACTGGCAACAATGATGCACATTTTCCCCACTGAATCACATTAATAGTGTTGCTCTGATGCACATGCAGTAACTGAGGAGCTGTTCTTGCATTGCCCTCACAAATGTATGTCGATGCACATATTTTTTTTTTCTGCTGAATTTGTTTGTCAGATTTCTTTAATGTCAAAGCTCACAGAGGGTATGAAAAGGCGGCAAAGGAGTAGCTTCCAACATTTTTACTGGTTAGTCTATCTATTTAGTGAGTTGCACTTACTTTGAAGAAAAAATTGTGACATTTATAAATGCTTGCATAAATATCTGTTCAGTGAGATATATACATGGACAATTAGAGTGTGATGATCATGATGGCTGAGTGCTGAAATGTGTTTCCTGCTGCTGCGCTTTATCAGTAAACCAAGATGGATCTGCTCTGTGTGCTGCGCTGTCTAATTTGGATGTTTACCAGAGCCTTCACCCGACCAGAGACACACTGTGACATTAATCATATCATATCAGGCTGTGCACAGTATTTCTGGCTCTATCAAATCAATTTGATCCATATTCAAGAAAATTTTCTAGTTTCTATCTTGGTTCTTATACCATTTGTCAGAATGAGGAAAAGACCTGAATAAAGTCATAGAGACACTGTCTGTTCACAGAAAAAAAGGAAAAAATTCAAGATAAATGCATATTCCAACGTCATTTTGAAAGAACACACCATTCATTTGTTAATATTTTGTAATTTTGCTGTATTCCTTTCATTGTTTTATCTTATGAACCAATGGAAAAAATTCAATGTTTGCAGTCATTTTAGGCTCCACCTTAAGTGAACGTTGATCAACCTCTACTAAACCTGCTATGAGCATGAACTTATATCACTACCATGAGCCAGAAAATCAGACTTGCTCTTTCCTCCGTCTTGCACAGTCAGCGTTCACTAACAGCCCTGCAGCAGCCATTGTATCATTAAGCACCATTACATACTGTGAGTCATAACAGCCTGGTGATTGATCACGCAGGGGCTGGTTTAATTTACGATCTGATGCTGCACATTTGGAATGACAATGTGTGAAGCAATTTACTCCTGCTGAAATGAATATCAGGCATGTGGGAGTCACTCTCTATGAAACCCTGCCATGACCTCAAGACTCAACCTTGTGAATGATTAAAGGGGAAACCCGCTGGTGGCACTACATGGTAGTAAATTGAATAACAAGTCTTAAAATTGTTTATGTCTAGTGCTCTATGAGTTAGGTAAGATTTTGTTATGGTGACCAATATGATAACACAGATTTGGAATATTTATTTTCACCCCTTTGAACCCCTGTATTTGAACTTAAACAGTTCAAATACAGTCTAAAGGACAAGTGTAGACTGTAACCATGTAAACCCTCATTGTCGTATTTATTGTTTCTGTTCCAGCTTTTTGCCGGATCAAAATTTGACATGCAAAGGTTACTTTTACAACTTCTGGGTGTCAAGTCCATTTTTCGGCGGGATCGTGTTTCTTCTAGAACGAGAAAATAGTGACAAAGTTAACTAAGATCGGATGCAATAGTGAAGAGTTGTGATTAAAAAAATAAAAAAATATGCAATGTAGCATTTGCCGAAACGCTATGAAATTTTTTAAAATGTGAGTTGTTTTAGTTGGCAGAAGTTTGCTTAACGTTTGTTCCTAATCTCAGTAGGTGCTAGCTTGGAGCCTCCATGAGAATTTTTCATTGCTTCTCCAAACAGGCGGTGCTCGATCTGCTGCCAGCTGCAGATAAGGTTCTAACTACTCATAACTACGTCACATAACCCCAGTTCAAAAAACCTGAACTATCTTTTTAAGTAAATCCTTCATGATCACTTTTGGTTACAAAATAAGCTACACCATCCCTTGCTGGTGCACTTATAATAAAACCCTGATCAATTTCAGTGTTAAACATACTGCTGGGCTCTATGTGTATGTTACATGTATGGTGAAGCACAGTGAAATGATGCTGTTTTAAAAAAAAGTCCATTTCAGTGTGACATATGTGTTTTTCTTCCTAAGTATTCCTTCTTTATGCGGCCATATGGAGCAGCACTTGTCTCTTTCAGATGATCCACTCTCCAGTAGTGTCAGCTTTCACTTTACCCCAAAAGATAAAATAGACTACAGACACTTCTCTGTTCATACCCAACCACTCGTCTTCCTCTTGCCTAGCACTTTTTCACTTTCTCACACACACTCACAGGTCCGTGCCAAGTTGTTAAATTTGAGCTCTCCATCTTCTGTTCCACACACACACACACACACACACACACACACACACACACACACTCAGATAGTCAGACACTCCGGCAAAAGTAACACTCATCTTTGCATCCATCTCTGATACTGGGCTAAGAGATCAGAATCCTTTGGCAGGAATCTGTTTCTTTCCCTCTCTCTCTCTCTCTCTCTCTCTCTCTCTCTGACACACACACTTACCATTTCTATTTTCTATCTCAACAGACAAATTGAATCTGCGGTCTTGATAGGGCAAGAGGACAGGAAGGACAAATAAAAATCACCTCATTACACACGCACATGCACTCATTCAGACAGAATAACCGGTCATACACATGTACTAGGGATGGTAGCAGAAAAACCTTGAATCCTGGTCAAACACACATTGGGTTTGTAAGTGCTGATAGGAGAGGGCAGGATGCCACATGTGTTTCAAGGATCAGAGACGCTGTTTGTCAGAGAGAAGATTGAAATAATGGAGGAACTATCGGAAGCACAATGGTGTATACATTTGCCAAGTATGAAATAAAGATGACAATGATTAAACTGATGAATGATGAAGGTCACAGAGACAATATTAGCAATGAAACTGATGATAATGACAGTGTTCTGTCAGCTTTCATCTCGTTTCGATCATTGATCTTAGCAGACTGGGAGGATACAATTATGGCAAGATCTGAAAAAAATGTCCTGCTGTTAATTTTGTGTCAAGAATCTTTCAGTTTCTGTGAAACCGTGAAAGACAGGGGGAGGCTATGGGGATAAACTTAATGAATCACTGGTGCATTACAAATGGGCAGAACCAATAGATATCATAAAGAAGGTTTTATCATCAAGGGATCTTAAGCCTGCAGTAGCTCATTTTGTTTTAAAGGCAGCAGAACCAAGCAAGGGAAACAACACTAAAACGTTGTCACCTTCTACAGGCGCTTTGTGAAATGCACCAGACAGAGAACACTGTTACAACCTGAACAATTGCAATGTAATGTTCAATTTTAGAAGAGTTCTCACTCTCACTAACAATTGTTAAACATACAAATGGTTGTCTCAGTTGGCATACTGGTATTTGTACCTTGTTTACTTGTTCAGTGCCGGCTTTTTGATGTGGTAATGTTATCTCAAATCAAATATGACATGATGTGCACTAAGGTTGATTATACCATTCGACTAAAACTGCAGCAATGGCTTTTTGAAATATAGAACTTGTTGGACCTCTGACCATACATCAAATACAACATGAAATTTATAGACAAACATCAAATAACGCTACAACATCTATTGTCGTTACTACTGTCTGTTAATGTGAGCTAACAGGCATTAACACTCACTCATCATAGTCCAGTCAGTACTTTCAGGGTTTTTTTTCATCAAAGGACTTCCAGTGCTAGTAAGGTGCCAGTGCTAACTTAGTCATTTTTATTTCGATCACAAAATCCACGGCTCCACCCCTGAAAAAACGGTGATGTAATGTGGGTGTGAAGTCGAAGCAGCGGATAAAGAACGTGTTCATTGTGTTTAGTTTTTGTCTGCCATTTAATGATTTTCTTTGCTAGTCCCGAACTCTGCCTAATGCACCGCATAGATTTGAATTGACAATCTCTGCTTACAGGTTAACTGTTTGCGGCTACATTTATATAATACTTTAACTAACATGATTATGACTTACACATGATCTTACAACTTTAAAACTTCAAAAGGCTGTTTGCTCTAGGCTTAACTATAAAACTTTAAAAACAATAAGAGTAGATTTGGAGTTGGAGTTAGGCTTTTGGCAATGTGATTAATGTAATTTTGAAATTTACTCTCTCTAGCTCTATATCTTTGTTTTTCTCCATCTTGTCTTCAGATGCTAAATGATCCTCACCCTTCACTGCTTCCTTTGTCTCTGTCACGTTTTGAGTTTTGTTTTGTTATGTTTTCAGGGTCTTGGTTTTTTTTCTTGTCATGTTTTTTTCTCCTGTCACTTAGTTTCACTCAAGTCACCTGTTTCTGTTCCACAGCTGCACCTCGTCACCAATCACCTCCCCACAGTATTTAGTTTCCAGGTTTACTCACCTTACCTTTCCTGTTTGATGCCACGTTTATCCATAGTCTTGTCAGGTCAGGTTTTTGCTTCTTCCTTGTGTATTCATAGTCTTGTCTTGTTTGTTTTTTCATAGTCTTGTTTTGTCTTGTTATTTTTGCCACAGTTTAGTTTTTTTGATAATCTTGGTTCTTGCCTTGTGTTTTGTTTTTTGTAAATAAATCTCAGTTTTTTTAAGTCCGCATCTTGGTCCTCCCTTTTCGCACCCCGAACTGTGACAGTCTCCCTGCTTAGTCCAAAATCAAAAGAAAACTGCCGAGAAAACTAATTTAACCGAACCAAGATTTTGTCTTGTTTGTGTTTCACTACCATGCGCAATGCTACATGTCCACACAACTAATAGGAGACATTAACATTCATTCAAGAATCTTATTTCAGTGTTGTTTAGTAGCTTCTGCTTCTGTGACTGGCAACATAAATTTGTGAATGGCCCTTGAGCAAGGCTTTTGATGTGCCAAAACAACTGTTCCAAGCTGTGGCCAGCATATCAGGCTGTGATCATGCTGGGTAGCTTCCAGGTGCCAGTGTGTGTAACAGAATATTAATTTCAGAGAATTAATTCTGTCATTTGAGTGAGCCTATACATTGAAACACAGTCGTGATGTGAATTTCAAATACTCTGAAAAGAAAAAAAAAGTCTCTAACAATTAACAGATGCAACAAATACAACAAATATATGTTTCAATATCATGTTGTAATATTTAGTTACATTAAACCTGGTTAATTATAATGCTGTCTCTCTGAAAACACAGCTCCAAGACGAGTGTACAATAACACACTCACTATATTCTTCACTGCAAATCCAGTTGTCCTTGCCTGGCTGTAACTGCCAGGCCTTTGACAGCTCAGATCTTTCCCATAAAGGGAAAAGAAAATAGGATTTTCTTATATCTTTTCACACACATACACTTGTGTCTGGCACCTCCAATGTCTGTGTCATGAACACTTTCTCAAAGGAAATAAAAACTAAATCACGCATGTGTGTGTGCATTATTTGATAGTAAATAATTTTTGGTGCTTTGTATTCTGCAGATGTCTTCTCATCCTACAGCAGCTGTCGGTGTTCATAAGCAGAGACCTAAAGCAGGATGGAAAAAAGGAAGGGGAGAAAACTTTTTACCTTTGCAGTTGGAGGTCCTCTCTGAACCAGCTGAGCCTTCAGTCTCTGTGCAACTTTTCACATCACTAATAAAACAAGAGAAAATGGGACAAGGAATGGGAAGGAGTGAGTGGAGACAAAGAACAGATAGAAAAACACAGGTGAGAGATTTCTGAAAATTGTTGGGCAGCACATCATACAGAAGGTCAATCAGATCAACAATCTCGAACAGGAACAACTACTTAAACACTCATTAGTTTGAGCTTTTCCAAATAGTTGAGCTTTTGTCAAACTAGGAGAAACTCCTTCAAAAATAATAGAACTTACATTTATATAACACATTAATAGGACACTTTTAATCTTAAATGTGTCAGAAAAGGAGGAGAGATTGACTGGAAAACCGGAGACAGAAGCGGAAATACGCGGGGGATTGTTAAAATAAGGGCTGTCTAAAGAGAAAACAGAAGGGGATTCCCATTAGAGAGACAGATGAAGAGACAGCCGAGGATGACAGCAACATCTGACAGTGATCAAGTCGATGATAGACAGAGAGGGGGAGTAAAGAGAGGAGGAGCCGCTATTTCCGAGGCTAATATATGGCTTGGCCTCGCAGGGAAAGCACATCCTCACACAGAGTTTACAACCTCTGTTACATGACTATTTGTTCATGTCAAATGAACCTATGAGTGTGTGTGTTAGAGGGGAGAGAAAATGCCTCCAACAATTCAGAGGAAGGACAAAACAATAAATACAAGCCTCTTATAAACCTAAAGTATTATCTCGTCAGTCCTTCACCAAAATATGACCAACACATTGCAGAATGAACAACACCATAAACCCCAGACTCCAAAAAACTACCACAAAATACATTGAACACACTCTTGTGATATACTTGTCAGTTTGCTAAGTTATTCTTGTTATCCCTGTCAAGCTTCCTGACCTCAATATAGTGAGCTAATTACCTGATTCTTTATATTTAATAGGTTGATTGTGTCTGTCTTTCAAAAATGACAAATATAACATGTCACTACACAATTTACAACACAATTTCACTCCCAACTAATCACACATTTTTAATGCACTGTTTCAAGTTAATGTGTCAAGTTTATTCTTGAACTTGCAGGGTGGGGATTTACATTAGCAGTTTGTCTGATGAGAATTTCTGGAAACACACATCAAGACCACATTTTGGGCTCCTGTTTCTGCTTTACTTTTGTTTTCCTTTTTTTTTTTAACAGCTCAGTAATGATCCCTCTATTGATCAGTGCATGAGCAAATTATGATGTGAACACAACACTCCAGCTGTTTAGGCGAAAGATTGATTGATGGTGGACCCACCGCTCTCTTGATTCTAAACAGTAGGCATCGCTGCTAAGACCCCATAAGTACCCCATACTTTGTGCAATAAATGCACAAAAAGAAGTTGCACAGGAAGTACATTCATGTATACACAAACGTAACTACACAGTTTCAGACTTTCTGTTTTACTTTTAAGCCTTATTTGATGTTTCTGTTACATTTACATTCATTATATTGTTTTGTATTTTGATGGGTTGTACAGATGCCTATAGAGATGGACCTGCTCATACACTTGTCCTTGCAGCTTCTCCTATTTTTCTTACATGCCACTCACTCACACAGCGTATGTCAATATTACAGCAAAGCAATGATCAAGAGGTGGAAACCAGTATCTATAAACTCTATAAAAACATTTTCAATAGACAAAACCCCTCAAAGCATCATACTTTGCGTTCAAATACAGCCTTTTTTTTACAGCTTTTAATGACATCTCAACAGACACTTATTCCTTTACATGATCCTCCTCCCATTCTCTGATTACCATGTTGACCAGTCCTTTGACAGTGACAACACTAGTAGAAACCATCGACTGACAGTCCAGTCTTATGTTGTTAAACACTAACCTAAATCAAGTTTTGTTATTTTCCTCAGACTCGAGCATTTCATATTCTTGATTCTTTCATTTGAAACCTGCAGATAGAATCTTGCATAATTTCCATATCATAATTTTTTCTACTGTGCCATCACGCAAATACTTTTCTTCCTCTGGGATGTTATGTCGGTCTAAATCTCAATCATGAAGCTCTACAGATGTCCATCTCAAAGTTTCTGCTTTTGCTTGTGAGAGCACATCAAAAGCAGTGTTGAGACAGTTTTTGTAACGAGTTACACATCACACATGACTGTTGTACCGTTTGCTCAGCTGTAAATGGGAAAATCCTGCATACCAACGTGTTGCATCTTTACAGTTCGGAGGGATTGACCGACCATCGAGCAGCAGCTATTGCAGCCTCAGTGATTCAACAAACTCCTCCACAAATCCTGAATTCGTAAGTCAGTCACACATCTCGGGCATCTAGGACTCCCTGGTGCACCAGTAATTTATGTTAGAGAGGAAGCAAAGTGTACACTCAAATAAACCAAATCACTTGGAGTCACGTGTGTCTTCTTTAGGTAGAGGCAAACTGCCACAAACTAGTTTAGTTATTGTCAGATTGTCTGCTGATTGGAGAGACAAACTCCTCAGTCCTTCATTCAACAGACAACTCTTAAATGGAAAAGTCATGAAACATTACACACTGTCATTGGAAGATGTTGTCATGCCACAACTACCCAACACTGATAAGAAGCCAGACTTTACATTCATAAGTCCATCCAAGTCTAAGTCTTCATAAACAGAGTTCAATTTGTAGTAAAAGCTTTAGGTGTTGGAAAGGAAAAGATTTAGGTGCACTGTGGTCAAAGTGGTGGCACAGCAATGCTGCTTTAGCTCACATTTTACTTGTCCTTTCAATTCATAAACCTAAAAACACTTGTGGTGTGTGTGGCAATGTTAAAGAATGTATGGTTTTCCAGGTAATAAACGTACAAGACTTGGAGGATTTTGCGCTTGTATGTCGAGTCGTTTCAGGTCTCGAGGGTGTCGAGTAGACCAGACAAGTCAAGTTACTGGGTGTATAAAGTCAACAGCTGGAGCTTCTGCTTTGAGCTGAATCTGTTAAATCTGATGCTTCTTGTACAAAGATGAGAAGGAGAACTGTGGAAATGAGGAGCTTAGCTACACCAGCAGTAACACTAGCAAAACACACAGACAAACACATCCATGCACTGCAGCTATGTTTTTTTTATTTATTTAATTCAATTTAAAAACTTTTATTAGCAAGAAATTGTTTGAGCTTGAGGGTGTAGAGATGGACAGAATCAGCATAGAGAAAGAAAGGGGCAGACTGAATAAGGAAGAGAAATGATGATGCCTGAGAAGACGACACAGTGTTACAGATGAAGTTGAATGTTACTTACAGCTGAATGATACTGCTATAACGTGTTGTGTGTACATGCAGCCTATAAGAGCCTGCAGGACAGAATACAGAACAGAACACACTAAGATGTTCAGTAAACATACCCGAGCTCCACACCTCTGATTTCTAATCCTCAGGATCAGGATCAGTTTGTCAACACAAACATCTCAAATGTTCTATGATCACTGCAGGTGATGAATACAAACTGTACACAAGCACATAACAATGTAGACATTTTTGTCTCTGGTGTCGTTTTTTGGCTTCAGTTCACCTCACTGTTATTTACGTCATCTGACATTAAAGACAACACAAATGAAAATCATTCAGGTGAAGCAGCATGACATAGAGGAGGAAACAGAGGAGGTCTGGTAGCAAAAAGACAAAAAAACAGAGGAGAAACAAAGGTGAAAGCATGAGGGGAGAGATGGATGAAGAGCCAGCAGAAAACCAAACAATGGCTAAAAAATGAAGCTCTGATGCAGTGCTGTTGGCAAATTAGAGACACACAGAAACTACTACTGAAGTGTCTCACACACAGATGCATGCACACTATTTAGCTATTCCTAATGCATCAGCAGCATGTTTGCTCCTCTGTAGTCCCCTTGACTGCGAATAGGGAGGACATCAGAGGGAAGTGCTGGGTGTGCATTGTTATCCTCGCAGACTCGTGCTTGTAAAGGCTAAAACCACAGTGACCAGCGAGCCCAGGAGCAGTGTGTGTGAGTCAGACTCAGCTGGTCTGCATCAGTGGGAGGTCTGCAGTGTGGGTTATCTGATTTGCTGATGAAAAAAAAAGAAAGAGAAAAAGTAAAAAATTGGCTGGCCGCAGGCAAGCTCAGGGCGTGCTGAGCCGGCCACAGCAATCTCTGTCTGACTCTTCTGGTGGTTATATTTCTGCTAAATAACATATGCATTTCATGTACAATTCACCATGTGATATATGTTTGATGTATGTGTTGTAAGAAGGTGAATGAAGTATAAGCCCCTGGAAGCTGTCCATTCCCTGCATTGTAATAAACAGCAGGCAGACTGAATGATCTTTATCCTTCTTTGCTGTCCAGAACAAACATGCTCCCATCAAGACTGTGAGTGTTTGCTCTCTGGAGTGTATAACAGTTTGCAGGACTGTTAATGAATGCACAGACTTAAACCTGCTCTGTGGGACATGAAAGGACTCTCCAACAGAATTACAGATTACTTTAGTGTCTCTGTGGACTCAACAAAAATCTGTTTTCTAAAGGACAAACTGTGGCGAGAAAAGCCATCAAATCCTTTCTAGACAGAGGAGAGCTTTCAGGACTTTGGGACAAGGAGGATGATAGTCTGTCCAGTGGGAGCTAAAGAGGAGAATAGAGGATGAGAAGAACACCTACCAGGAGAGGACTGAGGACAATAGGCTGCAAAAAGCGTTGAAGGAGGCGTTGAGTGTCATGAGAACAATCAAGTGGCCAAGTGGACAGCTTAAGAGGGAAACAGTCAGTGGTAAAATGTAGAATAGAAAAAAGCACTTGGGTTTACTGATACTCTCCTTCATACCTCTCAACAAGCGTGTATGTGGATAGTGCCACAGAGATGATTCTCAAGGCAGTGATGTATAGGGCGAAACCCAAAAGTCAGTCATTTCTTGTCAAGGTGCTTTTTAAATCAGTGGTGAAGAGTTTACGTTCTAAAGGGGCGAAAAGCACAGCTTTGAGTTTTGCCTCGGAGCCTCTGAGTGGGTGAGCTGGCAGCTGAGCAGGAAGGGACAGAGGCAAACAATGTAAAAGAACTCGTGCCTGATAATTGTAACTTACAAGCAGAGAGCGGGCAGCATTTTCTTGTATGTGGCAGGAAGTGGTGAAGTGGGTGGACTTATTTTAGGCTGCCAACAGTTTGTATGTGTTGAAGGTTTCATTAATTCCCAGCCTATGATTGACAGTTGCAGCTTATCTAAGGTTTGGAGGTGTATTAAACTGTCCCTAAACTACATAAATGCCCCATATATACATATATACTGGCGCATATATGCAAAAGGAGCTCCAAATAATATAAATCAACTATTAAACTATTAAACTATCAACTATTATGGGCATACTTATTGCCCCCCAGCTGTGTGCCAGTACATTGGGGTTTACCCCAGTGAACGAGAGGGTAGCCTCCCTCCGCCTTCGGGTGGGGGGACGAGTCCTGACTGTTGTTTGTGCCTATGCGCCAAACAGCAGTTCAGAGTACCCACCCTTTTTGGAGTCTCTGGGGGAGGCACTGGAGAATGCTCCTACCGGAGACTCCCTCGTTCTGCTGGGGGACTTCAATGCTCACGTGGGCAATGACAGTGAGACCTGGAGGGGTGTGATTGGGAGGAACGGCCCCCCCGATCTGAACCAGAGTGGTGTTATGTTGTTGGACTTCTGTGCTGGTCATGGACTGTCCATAACGAACACCATGTTCAGACATAAGGGTGTCCATATGTGCACTTGGCACCAGGACACCCTTGGCCGCAGTTCGATGATCGACTTTGTGGTTGTATCATCGGACTTGCGGCCGTATGTCCTGGACACTCGGGCGAAGAGAGGGGCGGAGCTGTCAACTGATCACCACCTGGTGGTGAGTTGGCTCCGCTGGTGGGGGAGGATGCCGATCAGACCTGGCAGGCCCAAACGTATTGTGAGGGTCTGCTGGGAGCGTTTGTCAGAATCCCCCGTCAGAAGGAGCTTTAACTCCCACCTCCGGCAGAGCTTCAACCATATCCCGGGGGAGGTGGGGGACATTGAGTCCGAATGGGCCATGTTCCGTGACTCCATTGCCGAGGCAGCTGATCGGAGTTGTGGCCGTAAGGTGGTCGGTGCCTGTCGTGGCGGCAACCCTCGAACCTGCTGGTGGACACCAGTGGTGAGGGAAGCCGTCAAGCTGAAGAAGGAGTCCTATCGGGCCTTTTTGGCCAGTGGGACCCTGGAAGCAGCTGATAGGTACCGACAGGCCAGACGGGCTGCGGCTTCGGCGGTTGCTGAGGCAAAAACTCGGGCCTGGGAGGAGTTCGGTGAGACCATGGAGAACGATTTCCGGACGGCCTCGAAGAGATTCTGGTCCACCATCCGGCGTCTCAGGGGGGGGAAGCGGCTCACAGTCAACACTGTTTACAGTGGGGACGGGGCTTTGCTGACCTCAACTAGGGATGTTGTGAGTCGGTGGGGGGAGTACTTCGAGGAACTCCTCAATCCTACCAACACGTGCTCGGAAGAGGCAGAGTCGGAGAGCTCGGAGATGGGGCCTCCCATTTCTGGGGCTGAGGTTGCCGAGGTGGTCAAAAAGCTCCTCGGTGGCAAGGCCCCGGGGGTGGATGAGGTCCGTCCTGAGTTTCTCAAGGCTCTGGATGTTGTAGGGCTGTCTTGGCTGACACGCCTCTGCAGCATCGCGTGGACATCGGGGACAGTGCCTCTGGACTGGCAGATTGGGGTGGTGGTCCCCCTCTTTAAAAAGGGGGACCGGAGGGTGTGTTCCAACTATAGGGGTATCACACTCCTCAGCCTCCCTGGTAAGGTCTATTCGGGGGTATTGGAGAGGAGGATCCGTCGGATAATCGAGCCTCGGATTCAGGAGATGCAGTGTGGCTTTCGTCCTGGCCGTGGAACAGTGGACCAGCTCTATACCCTCGGCAGGATCCTGGAGGGTGCATGGGAGTTCGCCCAACCAGTCTACATGTGTTTTGTGGACTTGGAGAAAGCGTTCGACCGTGTCCCTCGTGGAGTCCTGTGGGGGGTGCTCCGGGAATATGGAGTGCCGGACCCCTTGATAGGGTCCGTTCGGTCTCTGTATGACCGGTGCCAGAGTTTGGTCCGCATTGCCGGCAGTAAGTCGGATACGTTTCCGGTGAGAGTTGGACTCCGTCAGGGCTGCCCTTTGTCACCGATTCTGTTCCTAACTTTTATGGACAGAATTTCTAGGCGCAGCCAGGGCGTTGAGGGTGTCCGATTTGGCGACCTCAGAATCGGGTCTCTGCTTTTTGCAGATGATGTGGTTCTGTTAGCGTCGTCAGGCCGTGACCTTCAGCTCTCACTGGAGCGATTCGCAGCCGAGTGTGAAGCGGCTGGGATGAGAATCAGCACCTCCAAATCCGAGACTATGGTTCTCAGCCGGAAAAGGGTGGAATGCTCTCTCCGGGTCGGGAATGAGATCCTTCCCCAAGTGGAGGAGTTCAAGTATCTCGGGGTCTTGTTCACGAGTGAGGGACGAATGGAGCGGGAGATTGACGGGCGGATCGGTGCGGCGTCTGCAGTGTTGCGGGCTCTGCACCGACCCGTCGTTGTGAAGAGGGAGCTGAGCCAGAAGGCGAAGCTCTCTACTTACTGGTCAATCTACGTTCCCATCCTCACCTATGGTCACGAGTTGTGGGTAGTGACCGAAAGAACAAGATCGCGAATACAAGCGGCCGAAATGGGTTTCCTCCGCAGGGTGTCTGGGCTCTCCCTTAAAGATAGGGTGAGAAGCTCAGTCATCCGGGAGGGGCTCGGAGTAGAACCGCTGCTCCTCCGCATTGAGAGGAGTCAGATGAGGTGGCTCGGGCATCTGGTTAGGATGCCCCCTGGGCGCCTCCCTGGGGAGGTGTTCCGGGCACGTCCCACTGGGAGGAGACCCCGGGGAAGACCCAGGACACGCTGGAGAGACTATGTCTCTCGGCTGGCCTGGGAACGCCTCGGGGTCCCCCCGGAAGAGCTGGAAGAAGTGGCCGGGGACAGAGACGTCTGGGTTTCTCTGCTCAAGCTGCTGCCCCCGCGACCCGACCCCCGGATAAGCGGCAGATGATGGATGGAACTATTAAAATTAATCATCAAAAAGATTTAAAGTCATACTTCCGTTTCAGTTATACAAAAGTGACTGTTCAACTTCAAAGTCACCATTTGGATGTTTTAGACTGTTTTCCAGTTGAGCATAACTTTGCCATCAGTGGGCTTTCCACCTTAGTGCTTGTTTGTGTGGTGGCTAATTCACCAAAACCAGGAGCAGAAGGAGAGTTGGATCTATTCCTGTCAAAAATTATTAAAAAAGAAAAAATCATTTAAGTGGGTGGTAGTGGAAAGTTTTTTGGCTGTTGTCTATCTCACTGTTAGTTTTTCCTCAGTCACTTAACAGAGAAAAGTAATATTGACTATGGTTATGCACAGGCTGGAAAGTTTTGATTGACAACTGTCTTTGTAATGAATTTCAAGTATATCAACAGAGAAACTTGATAATAAAACATTTCTTAATTTGGGTGCAGACTTTTTTGTTTTTTGCAACTCATAAAGTTACAATAAAGATCAACTTGCTGTAATTGAGAATGTAATTGAAAACATTTGACTTTAATATAAAGTACAGTCAGATTTCCAACAGCAGAGCTCACAGCTAAACTGTGTCGGTGAAAAAACATTGTTTTTAGTCATTACTCCCTGCATTCTGTGCTGGATCTTTCCCCTTCCTGGCAGGGCATCAAACCTGCTTCTCTTCCTCGCCTGACAATGTTTTGCCAGGTTTGGTACTAATTTCTCCTCCAAACAAATGGAAGTGGATTCAGAAGTAACTGCTCACGTACAGAGCTCACAGTCACAGGAAAAAGAAAAAAAAATCTATTTCTTGTTAAAAGCAGTCAGTCAAGCGATCGGCTGTTGGATACTGGGCAAAGTAACACACAAACATGTCCACAGACACACATGCCTGAAACACACTGCCTGAAAGCTGAATGCTGATTTGTTAATGAGCTGTCATGGTGACAGATACTGCCATTTAATTGGCTGGGAAAGGAGGCAATTAGAATTCCGTACATCGATGCACATCAGAGAGTCAAGGTTGAGGGTTTCTGTACATTACATTTGAGAATGTGGGCTTCAAAGTGAGACACTTTGTGGGATGTTACTCACTTCTTTAAATTATTAATTCTGATGATCCTGTTCAACTGCTCTGTGATCTGCTCCTCAGTCTGAATACAAGTGTGTGTGTGTGTGTGTATCTAGCATCTAGGTGCAAATGTGAAAACGCATTCAAGGTATTTCTCTGTATTTCTTTGTCTTCCTTTTCATTTTCCCAGTTTCATTTTAAAACAGCTTCCATCACCCTTCCTGCTCTCTTTTTTCATCCACATCTTCCACTCTTTATGTCCATGTTACCCCTCTCTTTCTCTCTCTTTCTTGTTTTCCATTTTTCTTCCAATTCCTCCATCTGCCCACTCAGTATGCAGCGTCTGTGCAACAGTTTACCATCTTCCTTTGGTTCTAATTTCTCATTTTCATCTTGTTTTTCTTCACATAAATCTCTATTCATGTATGCCAGTCTATTGTTATTCATTGATCATCCCCTCACTAATTTCAAACAGAGAGGAGACAACAATTAAATAGATCGATACGTTTTATACACAGTTTTTAGCCTTTTATATCCAATTTTTTATTTATTTAATCATTGGTTGGAGTACAAACTTCCAGCTACACAAAGGCTGCAGCCAAAACACATCCTGAGCACAACAATTTTAAAAAGAAATGGGAAATACAAACACAGACAGTGGTTTCTGCAGAGAAATGCACCAACTCACAGTTATAGTGGGTCAAGACATGACTGGGAGAGATTACTGTTGCGTAAAGCTAAGTTAACTTTATTTCTCTCTTTCTCTCTTTCTGCTTTTAAGAAACATGAAGCTGTTAGATTCAAGAAAAAAGTCGACAAGAAAAGCAGTTCTCCATGTAAATTTTAGACGTGCACAGCAGCCATGACGTTTTCCAGACATGTTCCATATCTATTTATCTATCTGTCTGTTTTCCTGTCTACACAAGTGCATTACCACCTACACAGTACATTATAAAGAAGGATAAAAAAAAAACAGGAACAAACCATGACATAAAAAGGCTTTTAAAAAAATCCAATTAAGAAAGGGGACATAGAAGAACGGCTTAAAAATGCTCAGTAGCTTTCATGTGTTGTCCTGCTGGTTTCTCTTCAAGCTGTGACATTCTCTGACATATTTTAGTATATTTATTTCTCTGAATGAATAATGGATTATGTTTCGAGAATACTTCAATTCTTATAATCTGAGTCATAAAGAATTTGGTTCTGCACGGTTTACAGAATAACACAAATCTCAGTGAAAAATTATTTTATCCCTGAGGTCTATGATCCCGCCGGTGTGATCAGATCGCATGACGTCATTACGGCGCCGTCGAAAGCAAACTACAATTCATTCTGACATTACAAACGAGAAAAAAAAAAGATACCATGGCAAACTTTTTTTTTTTTGTGGTCTATAAAGGCAAAAATCAAAAGTATCCAAAAACAACCAAAATGGGCTCAGATCGCAGAAGGTTTTTTTGCTCATAAAACTGACTGTCTGCTTTGGTTAAGAGGGTTTAGTGGGTTGTCCATTAATTACAGTTTTTTTTGTTTGAATCCCTCATTCGGCCCTTCCACGTGTCGTGACGTCCCAAAGCTCTAAATCCTTAAGTTCTTTGGCAAGAGCGCACCTCACACACCCTCTTTATTCTATGAATATGTTCAAGAGCAACAGGCTATAAACTCTTTCTGGCAAAGCATATAAGTGCAGACCGTATGATGTTCCTTTTGCAGTGGACATCATAATGTACTATTCTGCACTATCTTTTGGTGACTAAATTAGCAGCCCAGGAATTGCTATACTTGTCTTTTTCTTTAGCTAATTCATTTTCCTATTTCTATATTCCTTTCTATTTGTCTATTGCTTATCTTGCACATGGCTAAAAGCCTCCACCCCATGCCTCGTGAATAATTTCGAGTGTTTTCAAAGTTTGCATGCACGTGTGTCAGTGTGATTTTGTTTGTAATTTGTGCATGGGAGTGTGTGTGTTTGGAGGCAGCGTTCCAAGTATGAGCTGGTGGAGACCATGCATGGAGCATCAGTGACCTTCGTGCTGTTACATTTTTAAAACAGAGTGTGAATAATAGATTACGTTAGAATAAAACAGAGAAAGATGAAATATGAATTAAAATAACGTGAATAACAGAGATGGGGGCTGAAGGAGGGTGAGAGGGAGGGATAAATAAAGCGAGAAAAAGAAATCAACAGATCTCAAAGAGAATGGATAAGTTGAAATAGATGAATGACACTGTAGATGAATTTGTTTTTATAAAAATGTCACTATTACATGATGTGAAGGCCAGCAATATTGCTAGTTAAACAGATAGTTAACCCAAAACAACAGCTACACACTGTCGTATATTTTGAGTCTTCAGGTGTCACTAAATCCCATTCAAATCCCTGTGATGCACACTCCAGCTAAAGTGGCTTTATCTAATTGAAATCCAAGGCTCACCTTGCAATAAATAAAAAAAAAACACTTCACCAAAATTAATGTTGTTATTTTTTTAAGCTGAAAACTAAACTAAAAAGAAAATGTGTACATCATTTCCAAAGAGGAAGTCTTTCTGCTTTGCAGTTGTAATTATTTTTTTGTGCTTTTGTTTTAGAAACCCGAGACCTTCCACTAACGCTTTAGCAGGCTCAACAACAAAGAGAGTTAGATTTGAAAAAGTGAAATCATTTTGACAATTAAAGGATTCTCAAAAAGCTAAACTAAAGTAGCAGCAAATGTCCTATGGAAAAACTGAAATTATGGGAAATATAGTCAACATAGTAAAACAACCAGAAACCTGGTGAGAACACGAAGACAGGCTTCAAAGATAGACATCAAACGATTTAACTGAGCAATAAATGACGCTGAGAAGTGAAATCTTGATGCGACTTTAGCTTTGGTAACATGACATTTTTACATGGGTTTTGGATGATTCTCCTGTGTGAAAGTCTGAGTTGCTCCTACAATCAGCTGCTCTACTTTCCATCTGAAAGCATTGAATTCATTTTCTTGCTTTTAATTTCTACGTAGTTTATTTCTAATGGAAACACTGCACTCAGCAAACACTGGGTCCTTATCATATAATGACCAATTCTGTATCTCATTATTATATTTTGCTATCTCAAAAATTTGAAAAAAACAATCGTGTAATGAGATTCTTTCTGTCATAATTATCAGATCGTGATCTGGTAATTATCTGTCATTGTTGAGAACAGAGCTGTGATAACACTACCTGATTCAATTTGATTGGATTTCCCCTTTGGTTTGACAGAAAGAAATATTAATATTGCTGAGTAATGTTGATGAGTAAACTCACTAGACTGGTGAGCTCCAGTCAGATAACCTCAAGACGTAATTTTTTTTAATGTGAGGCTGATGTTGCCCAACAATACATTAATCTGGTACATAACACATCATGCAGCAGAGTTTCAAGTACTCTAATACCCACTAAGAGTGATATCATTGTAAGCAGAACTATTATGTCTGCACTGTGCGTGCATCATATAGAGGCCTCGCTCGGGCAGAAATAGGATTCTTATGTTTACAGCTGATCTGCTCATTAATGCTCTGTTAGGATAAAACAGTACAGGGCTTTATGGAATCTTACAAGACATACATCAGAAATGCACCCACGCTATCTACATGTGTTATCTTAATAGTATGGAAACATTATGGTCACAACTTTCAATGTAAATCGTGCCACAATAATGATAATAAGAACATTTCCCTATGAGGTCACAGAATACAGCTGCTTTAATCAGTTCTTGTTTTTGTGTGATAGTATGCCATCAGCTATTTTTTCCCCCTTTGGTAAATTAACTGTTTACTTCTCTTTTTGGCTCTTGCACAAATTTAATAAAACAAGCAACAGAATTACAGCAGTCAGCCACAAAATTAACATTGATGATCTCTTTACAATACAATATTCTGCTGGCAAACTCTGACACCTCCAAGTTGTTGACCCCGCCTCCAAACTTCACAGATTCCAAAGGGCCCCAAAAGATCTGCTGCTACCTCTCCAGTGCTAGATATGAGATTGAATCACCATGTTCTATTGTTTTGTGAGCTGTTTTGATGGGGAATTTTCTATTAGATAGGTGGCATCAATGATGTAGCTGATAGCTGGAAACAGGTTAAGTTAAAATAAAATAAAAAGAGAGAGAGAGAAAAAGGTCGAACTTTTCCGGTGCAAAAGTTTTGATCATGCTTCTGTAGAAACAGGATAATGTCGCCAAAAGAAAGAGTTTATTTTCAGACATTTTATCAGACTTCTGGGAATTGATACCCACAATTTAGCACAAGCTGCTGGCCTTTCTGACTTCTGCCGTACTTCATGAGGACAGCTTTGATTTGACATTTGGAAGAGTGTAGTCCTTCATCGCTGCTTGCCGTGGAGATCTACTGTCACTCCTTGCTATAGAAAATCTATCGAGACTTCCAACTTTGAAGTCCTCCAGATAACGAATGATCAAAACAAATGAGTTCCTGCTCATCAGCCAACCATCGACTGCTATGCTGCAGATGCTCATTAAATTCTGAGATAGTAAAAATGAGCTCTGAGTGAGACAACCTTATGGCTGCTCTTTGCCTTGTGTTGGTGCAGAGAAATGAGAGAGGCTGAATGATGATTCGCTGACAAACCTCATGAGAAACAACAGATCATCATGGGAGAGGCTCTCCTTCGATAATTGACTTCATGGTGATAGAAAACTTTACTTTGTTTTGTTGAGTTGTCTTAACAGATGTAGTCTCATGAAAGGCAGCAAAAGCTGCCAGCCATGCCATGCTCTGCTTAGTCAATTAATCGGTCCATGAAACACTCAATGAAACAACAGCACTGCTACTTCTTAGGTCCACTACAGCAGCATCCCGGTCATCATATGATAAATTGAAGTCACCTCTGTGTGTGGTGAGATGCTCTGCTCCTTTGTGCCTTTGTGTTAATACTGATGACATTTTTCATAAATCTTGTCATATTTTTTATTGAGCAGTGAGAGAGACCATCTAAAAAGCCGGTCACCAAGGAGCACCAACTGTGGGAAGAAGGTAATTTAGCTGACAGTGAGGATGAAATGTATTTCGCTTCCCATTGTCCTAAATGTGAAATTGCCAGTGAGAGAAATTTAAAAATAAAATCCAGTGCGCGAGCCATGCATGACACATCGTTTTTCCTTTAAGGATGCGCCTCTCCATTGATAAAAGGCTCACGCTTTAACAACTTAGATTCCCATAGTGTTACTAAAAATAAGCTTCTTGAACAGATGAGCTGTCTTATATGATGTCATATTTTACAATTTGCTTGTTATTACTGCAGCTGTTGGACATATTACTCAGAGGATATGTATTTTTACTCAACTCAAAAAATGTGTTCCTCCAGTCAGTAGAATGTATCAACAATAATCACTAAGTTGTTTTAAATAACTGCATCTTTTCTGAGGATAAATAACAAAGAACATAAAAACTATTCAAACTTCAGCCAAAAGTTAATCACTTTGGTTAAATTATGCAACGTCTCGTGTAAAATTTTCATGCAAATCCATCGTCAACTCGGTTCGCGTAGCCCTGCAAATAACCAGACTAATCAAACTACCCTCACAACCTCCTCGGTGGAAGTAAATATTGAGCTCTCAGTTCCTGCCAGAAAACCCTCTGTTGAAATTCTGCCAACAATTGTCCCAGCGTTCAAACAACATAAGATTATTTAGAGTAAGGGGAGAATTTTATGTGCGGTAGTTAAAATGAGTCTGAAATATAGGGACATCATGCTACCCGCTGCCCTTTTCAAAGGGGCAGTGTGTACATTTTAGTGATGTCAAGCTGTGAAGTTGCAGAAAGGAAGCATCTCCATTACCCCACAGGTCTACCCCATACGTCTCTATGGCCGCTGTTTGCAGACTGTTGTAGTCTGTTCAATGTAGAAACATGGCAGTGCAATAATACTATATTCTAGATAATTAAAGTATCTAAACAGATTACAACAGTGTCATCAGTGAAATCACAATTACAGAATTTCCGTTGCCCTAAATGCTCCAGTATGCCACTTATATATAGACAAAAATATGTGTTAAGCCTTCCAAACTGATCTCACTGCCCTGCATAAATACGTTCACTGTCCTATGAGTAGATAGATAGATTAACATATAAAGGATCCACATGCATTTCTTTCCCTTATATTAGTTCCTTCCTTTCTGACATAACATCATTATCTGAATCTTCTCTCCAGGCCTTACTTCTATATTGGGCTTCTAAATAGCCAACACGAAAGTATAAATTCCTTGAAAAGGATAATAATAATGCCTATATACCCTGAAGCTATGTGCCACAAAGGAAAAACACTAATGAGACATCAGTTTCTACCCACCCGATGAGAGTTACATTTGCAGCCTGTCTACACGTACGAAAATGATCCGGCTCCATCACTGACGAAGCGAAATGATAAATCAACAGAGTCAGAATACAAAACTAAGTCTCTCAGTAATATGAAAAAAAACAATATCACACAAAGTCTGGAACACAGGTGGTAAAAGAAGGGATACAAGCCTTGGTGTCTTGTATACGAGTCTAAGTTTGTTGGTGTTTTATGCTAATAAGTCATTTAACAGTCATACAGGCAGTGTGGCTCTTTCCTCTGTGATATTGGTGAAGACCTTAGAGGCCATCCACTGAGGGTGACACTGTAGCAAGTCACATTTATCTCAACAGGTGTCAGTGCGGAGATCGATCACCTTGGTCACTTTGTTAGCAATTAAAATAAAGAGATAACAGCCGCGAGACCAAGAAAGTGAAAGAAGATAAAAGAGAGGTGAAATGAAAACAACGGTGGACATCATTTTTATCGTATTGTGTTTTTCTGCTCTTATTACTGTCCCACTACGAGTGGAAAAGCATAGTAGGAGCAAAATAAGCTATCTAAGAAGGTGGCTGTTAATAGTTGTTCATTTCTATTGACATGCTTTTTCTTTTAATTCGAGCTGTGTGTGTAAGCTTTGTGTCATTTGCAGTAAATGCAATAAATTAGGGCTGTCAAAATTGATGCATTACTAACGAGTTAACGAAAATCCCTCTTAACAACAAGACAATCTTGACACAGGATTGACATAGGCGTGTTCCGTGAGTGCGACCCTTAGTCTGCCCTGTAGTGCAGGGAATCAAGAAGTGATATAGCCTGATCTTGTGAATGGCTAAAGAAAGACCAAAGTTATCTGCCTTTACTGTAAATGTGAATTGCGTTATCACCAGATCTCTTGCCGGCTGATGCAGAGACCCTCATTCCCCCAAAGGCAGACCATGCTGAGTAGTTTGATGCCTGGACAACTCTACACAAGGCAAGATTAGATACAGTTACAATGTGTCTGATTATTTTCTTAGAGTGTGAATGCAACACATGTGAATTCAGGTCAATGTGCCCCTCTGTTGTTGCATGTTGGGCTTGTGTTTGTCACATATGCTTTCAGCATATTTATACACACATATACATTTATATGTGCACACTGATGTTGTCACGATTTAGGTTTTGATTCATGTCTTGTCTTGTCATTTCCTGTTTTATTTTGAAATATTAACTTCCCTCTCGTTTCAGGTACCTTGCTCTTCCTCCTGTGTCAAGCGTCTGATTGATTCCCAAAGTGTTTCCACCTGTTCCCCTCTGCTCAATTAGTCTGCGTCTCCCTTGTCTCGTGCCAGTGTGTTGTGTTCAGTCATGAACCTCACTCTAGCGTCTTGGTCCACAGAAATCCACAGCCACAGAATCCTTGAGCCTGCAGTGCAGCGATCCTCCTGCAGAGCGTATCCTTTGTTTTGTAAGTTTAAAACCACGGTAAGTTTCATAGCCTGTTTTGTTCCTCCGTTTTTTTGCAGTGATTTTTAGTTGTTACCTTTTCATAGAAACCTCCATTAGAGGAGTGTCGCGTTTTTTAAAATTATTGTTAATGTTTCATAGAAGCCTCCATTAGAAGGAGAAAAAAAAAAGGAGTTTTGTTTTCTTATAAAGTTTCATAGTGCCTCTGTTTTCAAGAGAGCGTCTTTTGTTTAAGTCCGCCTCATTAGGATAACATAGTTATTGAGGAGAGTTCTTTAGGAGTTTCACAGCCCTTTGTTTTGCTCTGTTTGGAGATCCTCAAACTGATTATTATTAATAAACACTCTAGCATTGAAATCGACCCTGCATCTGTGTCCTGTGTCCTGAGGCCTGGGCAGATGTAAGAAACACTCATCTAGTTAATCTCTAATGATTACTTTGAGAACAGACTGTTTTTTTTGTATTTGTATTTGCAGTTCTTCATTTTACAGGTTATAATTTATTGTCAGTTCATTCATTAGATTAGTGCATTTAAAACTCAAGGGATCTGTGTTCAAATCTGATTAAAAAGGCATAGGAACTCCCCTTTTATTTCAAATTTGACTGCAAAATCCTTTAGCTTCAGATTAAAATATGCTATTCAAGGAAATGTATCACCCAAATACATGGTTTTTTTTTTATCCTAAATGCTTAATGCTACAACTAAGGTTAGCAGGTTTCTTACATATTACATTATACATGTATATTACATTACATTATGTATGTCATTATGTACACTTTGAATTAAATTTAAATTTTCTTCAATAAAAACCGACAGCGGCTCAGTGTCATCAGTAACTTAATGGATCATACACACACACATTATATATATATATTAGTATTTTTACATTATTTTATTAATATTCACCATTACATCTAATTGTTAGTTGTATTGGTAGCGTTTTTTTTAAAAAAAATTTATTAATCTAAACTCATACTAGTACTACTAATTTTATAGGGAGTCAATGATGAGGTTCGCCTAAAGCTCCAAACTAGCTTTGACTGGCACTGTACTAAACTAAAGCTATCCCACAGTTTTACAACCTTTATTGTTTAACTAGACTGAATTATTACTAATATCAAGCATTGTGTATGAACAGTTGATCAAACAGAAAATTCTCCAAGACCTAAAACTCCAAGAGTTAATATTTGAACTCTCTGATTTACTATGTTTGCAAGGTTTAATCTTTAATAAAGTCAGACCTTAGGTGTCTCCGAGCATCGGAGCTACAACAGCCACATGTTGCATCAGGTTGTAAAGGCTTAAATAATCTGTGGTTTTACACCTTATCCACACTGTTGAGGTCAACCTGTACCTCTTTCCGAGTCCGTTGATGCAGTGAAGGAGGAAGACAGAGGAGACGATATAAGAATCATCACAGTTTTATTTGCGCAGTTTGCAAAGTGCGGAGAGCAGTTCAGTACAATGCATGCGAACAGCACAAAGTACGGAAAAGCTCTGTCGTTGTCTAGGGGTGTGATGTTATATAGACTTGAGTTCAGTCTCCGCCTTATGAGATGTGTGTGCGTCAATATCTTATCTCTTCCTCTATGTGTGTGTGTGTGTGTACTGGTATAAGGCGTTACTTTCAGAAGACCGTTGTAGGTGCGGTCCTAGTTTTACAACCTGTTGTTCTCAGAGATATTTCCTTATCAGGCTGCTGTGCAAGCACAGAAATGAGCAAGTCGGTTATACAGGATATCACCTTATACAGCTATCCTCACTCACAACACTCACAGTTTTGAGTGCCAAGCTTCAGCAGTTGTAGGAATAGAAACCACAAAAGCATATGGCGCTTCCCACTCATCATGTTTGTATTTGTGGATGATGTGCAGGAAATCACCTGTGCAGGGTCTGTAAAGGTCCCCAGCTGTACCTCTCCTGCCTGTTTCACACGACCACTTTCTCATGCATTCTGTCATGGGAACACACACATGTACACACCTCTAACCTCTCTTCACGTCTCATCACCCTCATGACCCACATAGACCAGGAACTAATTCACACAGCCCAGAGAGAGGCTGGAGAAGAGAAACACAAAAAGAAAGATAACGATTGGAAGACAAAATGAGGAAGACAGGAGGCAGCGAAAAAGCAGGAAAGATCGTAAGCAGCAGCAGCGGGGATGCTGAGGGGCAAGATGAGACGATGAATCAGTAACGGAGGGCAAAAAAAAAAGCAAAAGGAGAAATGGAGCTGGATGATGTAGCTGGTAAGTGATAGACTGAGCAATGGGAGAGGTAGAGTGAGGTCAGATGGAGAAGGGGCTAGAAGGAGAGAAGAGAAGGAGTGAAAGGGAAATTTGGGTCGACAAAGTGCAGCTGCATCGGGAGAGGAGAGGAGAGATGAGGAGGGTAAAAAGGGGGAGAGACAGGAGGCAGGAAATCAGTTGAGCAGACAGAATGTAGAGTATGTGTAGAGAGGATTAATGGTGGGGGTGAAGATGAGAGAGAGAGGTAGAAAGAGAGGAGGATGAAGGGGAGAGATGTGGAGTTACAGTCATCAGTATTCCAGCCTTGTACTCACTTTCCAGCCAAGACAAATGCGAGCCAACATCAGGGAGGAAGTGGATCAGCTGAAAACACATCAACCTCTCCCTCTGTCACCCTGCTCCTCTTTCTCTATTTTTCTCCCTATCTCACCTCTAACCCCCCAAATGAGAAAGAACCTTATAGCTGCGGTAGCTCAGAGTGTGGACCTTCACGACCATTGCACAATTACACAGACTTACAGCACCTTGGATAAACAATGATAGGAGTCATGCTCAAGCTTTTCCCAAGTTTTTTTTCAGCAGCATAGGACTCTCATTTTGAGAAATTCTCTTCCCCAAACCAGTATTTTATTCTTATTATTATTTGTGTCAGCCTCCTATTTCTCAGGGGAATACAAATGATAAATAAATACACACGTGCTTTGGTTTTTGCTAAACGTTGAAGATTTCAGGCTTAGATCAGTGATAAAACTTAGGCACCAAGGCAGGAACTGATCTCTGAACAGGGCAGAAATACATTACATATTTGAGTGTGCACCAGATATGACAACAAAGTAAAAAAATGGAACACAAAATGAAGTAATCAACAAAAATGAGCGACACATATGGATGAGGTATACGCTGTGTATAAGCAATTATAAACACAGCAGTCATTGAAGATTCCTGAAAGTTCCGAAAAAATCTTCAGTCTTTATGTAAATCCGTCAAAAAAATTCCAAAAAGGTGATTCCCACCTTCTTTAATTCAACTAACCAACATGTCCTAAATCGAGTCCCAACCAGAATATTTACCCGGTCTGGAGATCGAGCCACCTTCCTGTGCCTCAAAGTAATTCCAACAGCTGTGATCAAGGCATTCATAAAAGCAGAAAATGAACCTTTTAATACACTGGATATTTGGCATCTAGTCTCTAACATAGCTTCAGGTAATTACTGAACCACACAAGCAACTCTTAACTTTAACCAAGAATGAATTCATGATTGTGCAGTCTCATGTATAATGCAGAACAACTCTACCTCTGTTTTACACTGCCAACTTTAGTTCCACTGTATGACATACAGTCTCTTGTTGGAGACTTTGTGGTAATACCTGTGTGCCATCTTGTATTTAAGCTTGTATCTTAAGCTTTTCTTACATATTTCCCAAGTATGTCTGGCTGTGACCTGCGGTTGTATCATCCAACTCCGGTTAAATCCAACTCCATCCATTTCTACTGGTCAGGGTTCCTACTGGGTTTGCTGCTCGTATTTCCCACAGTATGCATATTTCCACAGTATTGTTAAAGCTTTCACAAATCTTGAAGAATGTTAAGAACACAGACGTTCAAATAAAAAACAAGCTATACCTTTTTTCACAAATGATCATTTAAAACTGCATCATAGCTTCATTTAACCATTGTGGCCCATTTACATGAAATTTCCCAAGTCGGAAAAACATTTTTAACTATTTTATTTATTTTTTTTTTTTTATTGCCTTCAAATTTCTCAACATCTCCACATAATTACTGCCATAATTCAGATGACAGTAATTACAAAATCATGAAGTAAGTCATACAGTAGGTGAAACCATGAGTCAAGGGAAGTCTGCCGGAGACATGTTTTGAAAATAGAAATCTGTTTTTTAGTTTGTTTGCCATCAACATTAACATCTTAACTCTAAACTGTGAGAGAGCGGTGCTTGAGTCATTTGCTGCTCTGTGTTATTCTATTAACTATAATCCAACCTTACTGTGACCTCTTGTTAGTGCTGTTACAACCACTTGCGGCAGTATTACCCAAATCACACCTGTTTTTTAAATGTATGGTTGAGCATTTCGGGAAATAGATTTGAGTTTCTATCTTTTCTTAAAAGAGAGAGAACTTCGCACTAATAATTATCCAATAATGACACAGGTAAGATTCTCCAAATCATTTTATGTTGTCAAATCCAACATTTTCCTCTGCAGTATGAAATATTTGAGCAGAACACTACCGACGCAGTGTCGCTAACTTGATCACATGCTTTTTAGAAGCTTTGCTGATTGAAGGGTGTAAAAAAAAAAAAAAGAAATATGATCTTGATGACACCATATATAAACATGAAGCAGTCCCATGCTCTTGGCCCTGCCACAGCCTTCAATCAGTGTTGAGTTATCCCCTCAGTATAATCCCTCCCCTTCCTCCCCCTCTGAGCAGCACAAACAGCAGCACACACAGTAATGATTCCACCCACTCCCTCTCTGGCTGCCCCCCCACTGGGTATTCCTGCTCTGATTACTGTTTGTTCATATAAAAACCAAACCCACTGCGAGAGGATGTACAATTCTGACAGAAACTGAGGAGACAGATTTATCATCTCTCTCTCACACACACACACACACACACTCACACACACGCTTTGGTGTATTCATAACTTAATAGAACATTGCATTACTAAATACATACATTTTTGCAACTTAATGTAATTCATCACAAATTATTTTTTTACCATTTTGCTTTCTTTAAAAGAAGACATTGGTAATATTCTACATTTCCAGACAGTTAGCCCTGTCGCCTCACATCGTTCAAAACCATGCATGTTAAGTAATTGGTGATTCCAAATGGACTGTAGGAGTGAATGTGAGCATGCGTGGTTGTTTGTCTCTGTGTCAGCCCTGTGATTTACTGGCAACCTCTCAGGGTGTACTTCACCTCTCACCCAATGGGAGCTGGGATAGGCTTCAGCCCCCCTGCAATCCTGAATTGGAGTAAGCAGACATAGCAAATGGATGGAGGGATGGATACATGTATGTATGTACCGCTGATGAACAAGCTGACAGTGCACTATTGACAGGTAGACTTCATGCATACTCGTGTGTGCATGTGTGTGTGATCTAGGATAGAAACTACAAAACAAGATTAAAAAACACAAAACTATACAGGTCATGCATAAGTTTGTCACTTTTTCTTTGAAATTCAAACATTCATTCAAACACAGGGAAAGATTAAGCATTAGGGACCTGTTTTAAATTCAAAATCACAACTTGTAAGCGTTTAACGCTACAGGCAGTTTAGATAGATACATCGAACCATTACAAGTAGTTTTCCTTATGAACCAGCTGAGATTACCAGCTTGACTTCATGCATGCCCCAGTGACCTCAGTAAAAATAAAAAAGAGCTATGTTTGCGAAGTTGCCATTAATATGGAGGAAACTAGCAAACAAAGTTGTGCTTGGTGGATAATCACAAAGCTAAATAAACAGTGTTTGGAAGTATTTTGCATTTTAAGCTGTTAATGGTACAGTAACAATAAAAGACAAAGCCATTTGCTGAATTTGTACAGAGCAGCTTTCTTTCTCAGCAACAACAAATCTGCAGACTCACCACATTTAAGAGAGTTAACGTCAGATGTTAAACTGAGACTAGCAGCTATTTGGCACAAAATTCTGGTCCAAATAGCAGGATTTATATGCAAATATATGCAGCCCATGGGTATTACTTCAGGAGAAAGATTTCAGGAACAACTGATGGAACTGGAGCCAAGACAGAAAATTCCTAGTTGGACTACAATCTCATCACACATAGGAACACTGTGAGATGCCACAGATGGAAAGGTGATGATAAAGGATAAGACACTTTCTGTAGTCAGAGACAGATGAGCATCGCTGTCCACACTTGCTTAAGTGACGATCACAGCTCAGTATATTTCAGACCCCTGCTTACTTGACAGTAACGGCTTGTGTACTAAAAAGCCTAGACAACATTCACTTCCATTCAAGGAACTGTATGTTTAGTCTAAATTTGTTTAAGCCTTGTCTTTGGAAACAGTGACAGCACAACATGTTAGTGTTGTGGCTGCATGCAGACCAGAAATATTTAGAAATATTTCAACAATATTAGAATCCCTAATCCAGTGTTATATTGTTATTTGCTCTCCATTATGATTTTGCACAGACTTTTGTGAACCTCTTTTCTGTCAGTGCCTCCACCAGGTTATCTCTCCTATCTCCCCTTTTCTCAAAGGTTGGACACATCAGCACATTCTATATATTCCTCTCAAGATGAAATGTAAACATTTGCTAATATTTAAACTTTTTATCAGGTCAACATTTAATCAATCAAATCATGAACATTATTGCTATACCTTAAACACCAGCATATTGGAGTTGTCACTATGAACATATCAGCCTGCTTATGTGATTATTTGCTACATTACATATTACACATTTCTGTCTGACTCCCGTTCTAGTTTAGATGCAACATTTAACAAGTTCTAAAATTCCACAAGTTCTCTTAGTCTTATGTTTGATATGTCTCTGTATTCATTTAGAAGACTGACATAATCTTAAATCCCCAAAATAAAATTTTTAATTAAGCTATATGCCTACAGGAAATTGGCGTGTATTTCTTCAAATCAGGCTCAGAGCATTTATTTAAGGCTCTATATTTAGACATTAATTAAAGCATTGCGGCAGTGTGCTGCAGAGAACAACAACCCCATAGTTATTGCAGCCTCTGTATTTTTTTCATTGCTTTCTCTTTCTGATGCAAACTGCACAAACAACAATTCACACATGCACATGTTTGATTGAGTAATAACGAGAATAAGATAAAGGAAGCCAATTGTCTCTACTGTATCTTATTTGTACCGGCGAAGATGAGCTATCAAACGGAAATTAAATGATAGGGGGAGGAGCGGAGTGGTGCAGCAGACAAAAAAAAGTGTTGTTAAGTTGAATTTAAAGTACTCAAAACTGGATAAGGACCGTAAAGAGAAGAGGATAAACAGGAGGAGGAAAGAATGGGTGGAGGGGAGAAAAACAGGACGGGGGAGTGGAAATTAGATTATTGTATGCATGAAGCTGCTCTGCTCCTTCTTTTTCGTCTTTCCCATGTGTCAAACTAACCCTCTCAACCACATACGCAGAATTTTTAACTCATCTGTTTATTGTAAATGAGCCTAAATAAGGGCAGAACACAAAGGAGCCACATAAACACAAAGGATCCACACAGAAAACAGTTGTACTGCATAATGTTTTTTTCTGTTTCACGCCTTGTTTGTCTTGTCTTTTTGCCCCAGAGCGTCCTCTGCAAATTTGCCTCGTATGTGCGTATACTCAAGGTTTTGACAGGACTCGTGGCTAAACTCTTAACTCTAAAAGCACAAAGACACACATACAGATATACCCCTGAGGCCTACAATATCCTCTGACATGCTGCTTCTCTAATGGTGGAAGCAGGCTGGTGTATGACTGTATGTGAAAGAAACAGTGAGACAGGCGCACACTGTTCACTGATCCAGTAGACAAACTTCATACAAACACTGTGAGGCTCTGATGACTTGTAACACTGGTGGAGACACAACAAAGAGTAGATGGCACGTAAAAAGGTGCCTTTTTTCCTCCATCTCAATTTGAAGAAATACTGTAACTAACCTTTTCAACATCTGCAGGTGTCCTTGAGCCCTGTGCATGTCAGAAAAACCCATGTGGGGAATATTTAACCGCCAACTGTAAGTCACTGTGGGAGTTTTCTGGGTGCTATATGGTTTGCATGGCTTATGCACATTTTGACAGATAATATAAGAAGCTGCACAAGGCTGGAATGTTGCCTTGTCTTTTTTTGTTTGTTCAGATAATCTTTAAGAGAGAAAAAAAATACCTTCATTAAGAGTATGAAATGTAGCTCAGCCATACTTTGATTTTTGCATGTTCTCAATCATACAATCCCTGCTTCCATGCACAAAACATTCAGGTTTTTACTTTTTTCACCAGCTGAGCTCCCCCTCCACCGAAACCCTTGAAATCCTCATTTTGTAAATACAAGGCATTTAATACCACCTGTTCCTTGCCATCGTGTTCCCCTGCAGTTGAAGCTCCGCAGCAGATTGCTCTGCTACAGAGAAAGCTCCAGTATGCAGTAAATTACTTTTTTGTAAGCCTGTGATAGAACACACTAGATTAATGCAAACTATTATAATAAGCATTCAGTCATTTAGATGCGGAAACTATGTAAAATGCGCTTTCAAAGTTGTGTTTTTCCTCTCCTGAGGGGTTGTAGATAATAAACAAGGTGCAAAACTCAAACAGTGTTATACATCACCATATCAGTGTTTTATATCTTTAATGTTACTTTAACAGCATAACACCTAAATTTAAAATTCATATTAATATGGACATTGATACCTTGATAAACCTTGATTTAAAAAATCACACCCGCTTTGTCTTTCTGGTTACCAAATAAGCAGTTGGGTAAATGTACAATGTACATTATCTTCTATCATTTGTGTAGCCTTCATTATTCTTTTCTTTTTGGCTAAAATTTAATCCTTTTTGTTTTTTCATCATGCATTTATTGAGTTTTTCTCATTTATCACTGATGACTGTTCATGTGTGACATATGTGTTGTATATGGTGGTGGTTTCTGAGTTTGTACACAAACTGATGCTCCAAACAAATTCAGTTCATAACAAAAAAGTTCCTTGAATTGAATATAAATATATATATATAAAAATTCAATCTTTTAATCATGTTGTATTCTTGAGTTTTCAGGTTTCATTGAAACACTGCTCACTACAACTTAATGGCTGTGTATGTTACTTGTAACATGCCCCGACTTTATGGAAAGTGCTTCTTAATGATCAATAACAACCAAGTAACCTTATAGATTAACACTGGTTATGGCTGGAAACCGTAAGATTGAAGCCATATTGGTACATATCTTTACCTTATTAGGGTTCAACAAACATTGCACACTGATTAAACAATTTCATAATTACGCCATTAAACACATTATCTAGATTGTTATAAACACAAAGCATAATGGAAACAACCTTTGTACTGTTTTAAATTTGGACGTGTGCCTTGAATCCCAGGTGGAAAAAAAAAATAACTGCATTTTACCATCTCAGATACATGTATAATAGAATGTAACCTTTCCTGTCCAATAAGTGTACTGAGTGTCTTAATCATGTTTCTAATACTTGTAACCATGACTTTCGTATCACAGTCTCCGTGGCATGTCACATTTTCATTTGCCTTTGCCCACATTGCATGACTGTCATGTTTCTTTCTCTCGACAGAAATGTATTTATTTTGCTTTTACTCCTTTGACCTCAGACTGTTTGACTGAGTAAGTAGCTTCAAGCAAAACACTATTTTTCAGGTTTACCAATATACAGCTTATCTTTTAGTTTTCTGGAATTCAACCTGTTTGTTACTTTTAAGGTGTTTATGAATGATCAATTATTTATTTATATATATATATATATATATTGCTTTTACACACAACATTAATATTTTTTTAATATAAACCACAATGAGTTGTGCTTGATTTTAAAGCTCTGTTATGAAAAAAAAATCTAATATAATGTATATATTGTTAGTTTTTGCCTTTGCCTCATACCATTGCCTTTGAAGTGCTTTCTATCCATTTTTTTTTTTAAATATATATTTGGAGAGAGAGAGAAAGAGAGAGTATTAACCAGGTTAAAGTGACTGAGTTATCCCTTCTGGGATGTAATGTGTGCTAAGCTGGTTGCTGCTCTTATTTAGCTGCTTCTTAAAAGGCCATTTTCAGTTTAAGACTTTACCTGTTGCTCTTTGATCACTTCAGCTGGGACTTGAAAGCACAGAAAAAAATCGTTTTAGTTCTCCTGAACAAACCAGGAGGGCTACACTCCCTTGAGGGTTCATGCTCTTGTTCTGCACGTCTCTCCTGAATATTAAGATTAAGATCAGATTTATTGTCATGCATACAGTCATACACAAAATCTGTTCTCCTTTTTTAACCCATCCATGTTGGCACCTGTTGACACACACATGCACTTGGTCACATACTCATAGAGACAGATTCCATACACTGGAGCGGTGGACAGCCATTAACAGTGCCCAGGGAGCATGGGAGTGACAAGGAGGTGGACTGACCCCCCTCCAGCTGTCAGTTTCACCAATCTTTTTGAGCGGCGAGAGTGGGAATCAAACCGCCAACCTTCCGGTTATTGACGACCCACTCTAAACACTGAGCGACTCATTCGTTTATGCACTGCTCAGGGAGTACAGTAGGCCAAAAAGCAGAATATGATCCCTGATATTAGTGCTATGGATTTTCATTTCCCTCCGCTGCAGTATAATTGTAAAATTTTGTAGTTGTTGACGCCCTCTAAATAAGATTTTATTACTGTATAAAATGATCCTCAGATATCTGTAGATGTTTCCATCAATACCAATGACTCGAAGCTGAGATGCGTGTGAAAATTACTGGTTTTCAAAGTTTTCCTTCCGTGATGCCTCCAGATCCACAAATACACACAGCATACAGCCACAGTTTTAAAGGTGCGAGCTAAAAGCAATCACAATTTCCTGTCAGACCATAAAAGGCAAACAACCTACTTTTAAAACCTGTGGATTGTACACAGGTAGTAATTACTGATAATCGATAAATTACACTTTTCAATATCTGGTGTTGAAAACTGTAAATATAAAACAAGTGAACAGATGCAATGAAGTACATACAAACATTACTCAGCTGAAAACATAACTGAACGCGCTTCCACATTAAAACCACCTGTTGACGACGGCAGAGATAATTAGACCATTTAAAGCAGGAAGGCAATTGGAAGTTGCAATTTCACTATGTTTGCCTTTTAAATGGCATTCACCACATTAAACATGTCTTTTTAAAAGAAGTCCTTTTGGCACACTTCACGGGTTACTGGGGTACTTAAAAAGAACTGAAACACTGTTAATGTCTACAATTTGTTGTGAAATCGTTGTTTCTATTGTTTTGCCCTTATGCACTGAAGCCACATTCATTATGTTTTTATTTGTGGTTTAGTGCTGTCTGAAAGGGTACTAAAACCATAACAGAAGGCGGTGGAAATTTATAAAAATGATCCAACAAGTGCATTATGATCTGCGGGATAATTTCTCTGTTTGCTGCAGCCCAGGACCAGACCTTCAATTGGATTCACTGATAGCAGCTGTTCAAGGAAAGGAATGTCTCAAGCAGTGGTTCATGCTAAAAATAAAAACAAACCCAAACCAGCCAACTCTTTGCCAAGCCATCAAAGTTCACTTACCAAAAGCTTCAGAAACTGTCGTGCTGTGTCCTTCAACGTGACTGATCATAGACAGTATCAAAGATTTAAGAAAAACAAGCTCTGGGAAGCTCTTCTACTTTCTTGAACGTTGAACTGCGGAAACACTAAATTCCAGTGAGTTTGTATCACTTCTCAAGCAAGCTAGTTACTATGCAAATTTATCTCAAATTTTCAAGACATTAAACATCTTTCACAAAAGAGTAGCCAATGCGTTCTCATGACAGATGTTAAATATTTACGTTCCACGAAAAAACATCTTGCAATATCACAATAAAGGCTCAAATAATAATAACTATAATAACAATAACTATCACGTAGTGATGTGACAACGTTGACACTTGTGATGTAATGATGTCAACAGCTGCTACTCTTGACCACAGAGGGATATTTTAGGGGAAAGGAGGGCTTAGTGGCGGGTTAAACCCCTGAAACTTCAAATGAGAGATCAGTGGTTCAGATTTACTTTGTACTTTGGGATTTATCACTCTTCTATTTCACTCCTACCCACTAATTGTTAGGGTTACTAGTTAAAAGCACATGTTTAGGATAAGAATTAACTCCATGGTTAGGTTTAGCTGTTAGAAAATACATAGTTGGGGTTAGAAAACTCAAATGCAGTTTTAATGCTCATTGGTCTTGGTTTCTGTCACATGACACCACACTTCCCTGCACAAAGCGACTGCCTGCCAATATGTTGTTATCTTGCAATTTTAAAGCCCCGATTATGAAATCTAGTACTTATTGGACGTGGGACACATGTTCATGTTTCACAGTTTTTGTAGGGACTGGATAGTTATAGCTTTGTTTGCCTTTCATTCTTAATTTTTAAATTGTTAAACAGTTTTCAAACTTTACAAAGTGCACCTTTGATGCTATTTACAGCATCAACACTTTTCCTACTTTGATAACTCAAGACTGTTTTTGATTAAAAGTGATTTTGGATTAAAAATGTATTTATTTGTTTATTTTAAAATACAATCGTCAACCCTGCAGCTTCTTCAGCAACCGGTCACATTTCACATTATGGGAACATTTTATGCTTCATGGCTAAAGTTAGTTTAAAAGCATATCCATCCTCACGAAACCCAGTAAGCCCTCGGATATATATCTGACAGATGATTTCCTGTAGTCAAATTGACAGAAATAGTATTTGTGGTTACAACAGTGCCGGCATGTCCAGTACAGTACATTACAGTCAGGTGCCACTGCTTTCAGTTTCGGACAATAGCTGCTTCTTTGGAGAAACATGTAAGTGACATTTATCACATAATTATACGACATGATATAGTGCCTTAATGACCACAAAAAACGGTTTGCATTATGAGCAACATTTGCCCGTACAGCACTTTTATTCTACACACATTACACCTTTTCTGTTATGAATGCGAAGCAAATTTCAGAGGCACAATTGCAACGAGTTAATGGAAACAATGCTATGGGTGTGAATTCATTCTACGCAGAGCAGTTACTGAAAAATGATATCCACATAGACTGAAGGTCTTTAAATTTAAGCAGGGAGCATGTTGTTCGACTCAACTGAGAGTGAACACAGAGATACAAGTGGGAAAAAGGGAGGGAAGGAAACAGCTGAAAGAGGCTTTGGAGTCTGTCTGAGACTGAGCTGTCATACAAGCACACATTAAATGCATGCTTTTATCCAAAGCAATCACAACAAAAGGTAAAGTTGAGTTGATGAATCATACCTTATCATGCAAACCTAATTTGGAAAATATCAATATTACCTTCTGTTTCTCGTCTGACTTTTTGCTTTCGCTATAATATGAATTGGAAGATGGTCAGGAACATCTCAAAATCAGAGGAGAAACCAAAATCTCAGATCCTGCAGCGTGCCAAAGTACCTCATGCTGCACAAGAAACCTTTAGTTCAGTGGCTGGGCATATACAAATGTCATGGCAACTACTGATGGCAGGGCAACATCCAGTTTTACTCTGCATCACTGCTCTGTTTACCTTGCGTAAGTACTTCAAACATGTTTTTTTTAACAACCAGTGGGCCTCTCAGGGGAGACATGATACACTGTACAGATGATGGTAGAAGACGGCAAGTTTGAGAGGATGAGGATGAAATATGGCCATGTTCTGCGCAGGCCTTTTGAGTATGATTAGCATTATAAAGAGGACTTTGATTTAAACCCCAAGCTAAAGTTTCATACAGTATGTGGATTTTGGAGCAGCCCACATACCACATCAGTGATTCTGAATTCAGTTCATTTTTCATCTTAATGTACAAGCTGTGCTGTCTCATAACTGTAAGCATGCACAACTGCGCATCTCGTAGTCTTCAGAGGAACACATTTGCAAACGTCTGTCATCTCAAAATGTAAAGTGGATTGATGTGGTTTGTTGTAGCGCGCATTTAAATGAGGAACTCATATTTTTGTACCAGGTCTACTTAAGAGAGTGTTTAGAAAAGAGTTTGTGTTTGGTGATTCATATGCAGATGTTAAAATTGGTTGAATCAATTGATTTTCTAAGAATAATACGGCTGGTGTGAGGTGGTTAATCTGGCTGTGTGACTATTTACCATAAACTTCTAAATGTCTCTAAAAGGAAAAAATCTAATTAGTTATGATTCTAGTATTTCCTTCAGCCTTTCCTCGTTATACCGTACAGATAAAAACACACATAAAAAGCACCACCAGGTGCATGCAGTGGCTGAATTTGGAATCAACAAATAATTGTTACAACAGATGCCACCACTGCTTTCAAATAAAAAAACGCCCTTATTCGTGTTAATAATTTTTTTAATGTAATTTCATTCATCTTTAACTCAATACAAGATTTGTTCCATTTGAAAATCAGCAACTCTTTGTGTTCATTAATCAAACATAGTTTTTGACTATTTCCATGAGTTTCCTTTTAAGTAAAAAAAAAAAGTTAACTGCTAATAATTTATGATTTCAAACTATATACGGAGCTAGGACGGATTCTAGATCATCTTCACTGAATGTAAAGCAGCAATGACATCTACAAAGCTGTTGTGTTGTTGCTATTTCTGAGCTTCTTACACATGCAGGCATGTACAAACAGACGGGTTTCTGTGTAATGTCATCACAGAGGTTTGTGGACAACTAAGAGACAGAGAGCCGTGCTCATTTGGTTTGTTTGACAGAGCCATGCTCCAAAGCAGAGATGACAAGGCATATAATAAAATAAGTGAACAGAAAATGTTCAATATTCCGAGGGGACCACAGCCAAGAGCAAAAGAAGATTGTGGATCCAGGACAGTGAAAGGGCAGACTGAGCTCCCACAAGTCGCAGGAGCAGTATAGTCTCTACAGGGGCCACTTTGTTTCTCAAAATGTAAAAACTTTGAGCCCATGTCATAAGACTTTAGCTTTTACAACAACACAGAGAACACAACTATTATATGGAAGGATTTGAGTGATTTCCTTTGTGAGTGATTTCCTTTGTTTTTCCTCAAAAACATATATGTATCAGGCCATGTACATACAAGTCATGCCTTCTCTAAGTAAAGTTTCCACTCCAGTTTTCTACTCCATAAAAGCATTGTGTGCTCAACAAGGGATATAAATAAGAGAATAGGAAAAGCAAATTAAACAATTCACTAGTAAAACGCCACCAATACTTCAAACTTGTTCAGAATGTTTAGAAAAAGGTAAGTTTACAAATCCTGAAGCTCCGATTTTTTTGCCTTTCTTATGAGCAACAAAATCCATGTTGTAATAGGACATCAATCTGAGAGGACTGCAACAAAAGAATGTTAAAGGTGTGGGCTTCGTTATCTTAGCGCCTTTGCCCTGGAGTAAAACGGGGGTTTCCATTTCTAAATAAAAAATGTGCTGAATTTTTTATTTAAAAGGACATTCGGGACATTATGAAACCAGACTGAATGACTGGTGGAACACAGCTTCTGAGCATGAAGGTTGGAAAGCATAAATCATTAAAACATTCATCATTTTTAAGTATCTAAATATGATGAAAACTGACTGATTCAAAATGTTTTCATACAGTAAAAAATATAGAAAGAGAAGCGGTACGTTGTGCAAAATCACGGCATGTGTTCATGCACCTGTACTTGGCAAAGTCGCCATCAGCTGCAGAGGTGAGGAGACGTGGGGTTTTTAGTTATACATACACATATTCAGTATCTTTTCACACACTCACTGCCGTACGTCTGCTGGCTCTATTTCAAACCATTTAAAAATTTAGCAGCTCATCTTGTGCAATAAATGTGCTACTAAAATTCTGAAAGACAGTGTGTTTGCGTCCGTGTAAGTCTGAGTGTGTGTTTGGAGAGGAGATCTGTCTGGTTGTATGAACCTTCCTCTGAGCAAAATTGCAAATGTGAACGTAAAGTGTGGTTTTATAGTAGCAGTCACACAAAGTATACGCACACACTGGTTTGTGTGTGTGTTTGTGTGTAAACAGCTCTGGCTGAAGAGCTGAGTCAGGCTTGTGCTCTCACCCTGTTTAGTATCGCACAACCATTGGGCAAAAGGTTGAGACCTGGCAGTTTAATATGTGTGCATGTTATGTGTGTGTAAATAAGGCGTTGTTGAAACCAATTATTAGTCAATCAATTAATCAGCTAATAGCAGCTATCGGTGTTCAGGAATTAAGCCATTTGTTTAAATCAATCACAGGCCTGAGAACAGAAGACGGGTGAAATGTTTATGGAGCTGAATTTTTGCTCTTCGAAGCTGCAAAGGTCTTCCAGTCTAAGCTACATACTTCTGGGTATTGTTCAAATTGGTGAGTCCTCAAATTGTCATCCGCATTCTGAAGAATTCTGTTGTCTAGAAATGTACATGTTTACCACGTGTTGCAACTTCTTCTTTCAAGAGCTACCAGGTCTGTAGTTTTATCTAATTCTGGCCTGATATATGACTCAGCTCCTCAACAGTATAGGGCCTCCTTTGTTGGCTTGTTTGTTTTTCAATGCATAAAATTCTTGAAAACGATGACAGGTCTGATCTGCAAACAGGCCAGTTTAACACCTGGACTTTAATACGGAGCCATGCTGTTGTATTACAACTATATATTATTGTTCTTGTTGAACTAAGAAAAGTCTTCCCTGAAATGTAATCCGACTGACCGCATATGTTATTCCAACACCTGTACTTATCGATCTGCATTTTCTATACAAGTTTTCTATACAACTGCACAAATGTTCCACCATCATGGATGCTGGTTATTGAACTGTGTGTGGATAACAAGCCAGTTGGCTCCTCTCTTATTTAGCCTGGAGGACAAAGTGTCCATGATTTCCAAACAGATTTTAAATTTTCATTCATCAGACCACAAGACAGTTTCCCACTCATAATCATATTTAAATCGTTGGGCCCAGAGAAGGCGGCAGTTTCTCTGGATCTTGGATAAGTGTTTCTTTTTTTGCAGGATGAAGGTTAAGTTGCAGCCATGGGTGCAGAGATTAACTGTGTTAACTGACAGCGGCTTTCAGACTGTGCTCGTCTCTTGATTTTCATTACAGTCATTTCAATCATGTCTCATGTTTTAAGGCAGTCTTAAGCAGATTTATTTGGTTTTGCTTATTTTTTTTGTTCCTTTTTCTTTTGTTTTGTTTAGTTGTCACACAACTTTTCCAGTCTCTTCTTGCTCTGTCTCAGATTCTCAGCTTCTCTGAAATGCACGGCTGGCATCCAATTCAAAATGACAAAATGTCATGCTTTTATAGGCTGATGTCTTTATCTTATTTACTGTTAAGATACACCTGTATCTCGCACCTTGTGTTAACCACGGATCCTTAAGGTCCTTTAGGCTGCTGGGTGGAGCCTCCATAGTTCAGGCTTTTTCTGACAAATACACATACCTTCAGATTGGGAACCAGGAAGTTTTGAGGGCAGGTCAATGTCTTTGACTCTGTTTCCTGTTTCCAAAGCTGTTTGTGAGCAGTTTTGTACCAGTATGCAATCTATTGCTGTGTGAGACTGCTGCCAGCTGGGAATTACCACTATTTTCAGGATATGTACTTGAACTATGTTGTAGGTGTGCGTCAGACAGTAAAATTCCAAGGAAACCAGGAGACAAGGTTTCTCTGCAAAATATTTCATCATAACAAGATGATCAATTTTATTCAGTTCAAACTCTAAGTGGTTTTTAAACTTGTTACTGATCACTTTATGTATAGTGGGATCTTTAACCGCATGTGAGTGTAAATATGTTGTTCATGTGCTTCTCTCCCAGTGTGCAGGCGAGTATCATCTGCTGTAATGATAATTCACAATCATTACGTTTTCTCATAATAATCATACAGGGTGCAGCTGCCAAGCAGACACCTTGATAATCCTCTAATAGCCTGCAGTATTTCAGTGGTTTCATGAGCCAGGTAGGTAAGACTTCAATGATTCTTTCCTGGAAAACAGTGACAAAAAGCTGTTGAACATGTGCCATCATATAAAAACATGGAGCTGCACAACAAGAACATTTGCGCAGATTTGTATATTTTCCTGTTCTCTACGTCAGAATTCAACACTGAAATCTTGCAGACTAGTGTACATTCATATAAAGTATATAGCAACAAGGACACCGGTGTCTTTTAAGTATTAGGCTCATCATCCCCATCGTGTAACTATCACACATCACAAACGCACACACACGGGTCAGTAACTGTTATTTCCAAACATGTCCACCTCGTGCGCTATGAGCATCTTTCTCCCTCACGCACACACAAATACATTTTTACCCTGCGTTGTGATTGACAATGGTTTTGTCATCCAGAGAGGCTGAGACACTCGGGTGAAAAGAATGGTCTTGCCTGCTCTGTTTCTTACCCCATTTCTCATCTCCCGCTAGTCTTTTTATCTGTCTCAGTCCTTTCCTCTTGGCTGTGTGCATTTTTGTGTGAGTGTGTGAACGCTCGCCTGCTGCAGCTCCCAGCGTTTCATTGAAATGTTATTTAGCCAACCAATTAGACGTGGGGAACAGCAGGTGAGCCCTTGGCTCCATCCAATCAATGACCTTAATCCTCCCAAATCAACCAATTAAGATTCTATTATCAGCAAAAAAAATCACACCAATGCAAAGACATACTTAACCACAGGGGAAATGCAGAAATGAGGCATAATCTTATATGTCTGTAGAAGACTAGTATTAAATTACCATAAACTGGAAATGCAGCTTTATACAATCCATCTTTTAAAGGAAACTTCAAAAAATGAAGAAAGCAGATTGGGAGTTTGTGCAACTAATTGTTAGTTAACTGAATTATGTACAGTTCCTTCAGTTGTCTGATTTTTTTCAGAAGTAACTTTCACCAATCACCCTCCTCTGTATTTAAACTTTCTGTTTCCTTCACTTTTGGCCAGATCCTTACCGATACCCCCGCTCATGCTCTCCCTAGTTCCTTGGGTCTATTTTTGTCAGTCAAGTCCATTCAAGTTTTCTCAGCGTTTTTGATTTTGTTTTCCCATGTTTTAAGTATTGCGTATTTCCAGCTTTGCCACACTTTTATTCAACACTTTTATTCATTTTTGCCTCCTGGCTCTTGGTCTTTGTCAGCACCTGGGTCCTCCTTCCTCGCCTCCACCAAAGACACGTAACAAAAAGCAGTATTTAGGTGTTGAAGCACAGTTATTGAACAGAAAAGCTTTGGTGGGTCAGAACCCTTTTTGGTCTAAATATGCAACTCGTAGATGGGTATTTTTCACTATTGTCAGTATGTCAGCATGAAATTGCAAAAACTCAACAGAAGTGCTGTCGAGAGCTGGTCAAATGAGTAGTCACCTTCCTTTGTGAATTGCAACACCAAATACAATGTTCAGAACTATTTCAATCAACATTGCAAAAGAAAACTAGCACTGGCTGCCAGCTGGAAAAAAAGGGAAAAAAATACACATTATTACTTTTAACCCCCCCCCCATGTCATTTTTTAATACCTTTCTCCTTTGCACCTGTCACAACTTTTGCAGTCACAAAAAAGTTAATGGATTTCTGCAATAAATAATTTATTTGTTTTTGTTTCAAAGCTTTTTTTTGTTTGTTTCTTTCTTTTCTGTATATGTTTTTCTTTGATCCTCCAGCCTGTAGGGTCACTCAGTCATTGAGTGCTTTTATGGAACAATTTTTCCCTTTTCTGACTGGATCATTAAAGGTTAAACCCAATTCAACACAAAGATGAACGTCCCTCCCCACATTTACCCTTTCCTTCCCTAATTTTTTGTCTCTCATTCATACTCTGAGATAAAAGTAAGACTTCCCATAAATGTTTTATTCCATTGCACATATGCATACTCCAGAATCCTGAAGAGTCTTATTTGCAATTTAAATTTTTTCTAGCATTTCAAGATCGCAGATATCCAGTTGGGAAAACAGCCTGAAATGGAGGTCACACTGACTGAGAGATCGGGATGGATTATTCAAATGGATTCACTAATAATTTACACTAAAACAAACATAAGTGTGTATAAGAAGATAAAGTAGGGATGCGGAGAAAAGGAAATTAGATTTCTTTCCGCAGAAACTCCCTCTAGTCTGGAGGGTTTTCTTTAGTAATCCACGAGAAATAACTTATTCCTTCTCTGCCTTTAAGGACTTGTTTAGGAATTACATGGACACGTATAATTCCTAAGTTTGTACGTATGTGTTTGCAAGGCAGAAAAGACGGACAAGACACTTCAGATGCTCAGCAGCAGTGACACATCCTCTTTGTATACATCTTATTACTTTTCTTCATTGTTCCTTGCTCATCTGCATTACATTTCTGTAGCAACTGCAATCCCGACATTTATTCAGCTTTATTTTAGTTCAGAGTATCTCAAACAAGGCAAGTAATTGTTTGCTCTGAGCAATGAAATGTGGGCGGGAGCCAGGAAAGTGAAAGAGAGTGAGGCAGGCACGGAAAGTAAAGAAATTCCTAGACAGACTAAAACTGTATCATAATAAGGACATTTTTGAGTATGCAGGCATACGAGTGATTGTATTTTAAGCATGTTGCTTATACAAGCTCAGAGAAAGGACAAAACAGAGGGAAAGAGAGGAAGGTGATCTTTTCTTTACATGAGAACAGCAACTTAGACAAGAAGGAAAACATTTTTTTTCCTCATTACTGATGTATGTGGAGCCGCAGAATTGTGGTGGTTTTTTTGGTGCGGAGCCGCTTTTTTGCCATATAAGAGTTCATATTTGCTCATTTTACGTGTTTATTTGTTTGTTTGTTTTTATTCCTTGCAAATTTAGCTCTAATGGTAGTTCAGCTCAAACAAGACCAGTTTGTTGATATATTATAAATCTGCATCTTCTTCCTAAAACATGCTTTGTAGCACTGTCCAGAACAAGGCTTCCTTCTTTCATGAAAAGATGTGTTGATACTTAAGCACACACTGCCTTCATCAGCTTTTGAGATAAAAATTCAGCGAATGATCAGCTTAGTCAGTACAATATGTGAAAGTGCAATGCCAGTCCTGGCTACCAAAGGTGTAGCCAATGGCACTACAACTATCTTTATGACACATGTCAGGATTTGGCTATTTAAAAGTTTAAGTGACCCTTGTTAATACAGTGGCAAGTTTAGTCATCTATAACTGACGGCAGCTTTAAGTGTTAGACTGACCTTTTAGATATGTCATGCAATCATCATGGAAACACACAAGATACAGTAATGCTCCTATCAAGAAGATTGTGTCCATTTTGTCTCCATGTTTTGTTTTCATTCAAATTAAGGCAACAGAAAAAAATGTTTTCACTTTGCTCTGTCACAGGCAGCCTCCTGCTGTGGTCAGCGTTTAAGGTGGAGTGTTTTCTTGCATTTTCCACAAGATTTTCCCCCCAACATGACAGACGTACTCTGTAGATAATTGGATATTGTAGCACCTAAAAATGCACATGAATCTTCACAGGAATAAGTAAACAGCACATATTTTATTTTTTTATTTGTAGAAATACTGTTGTGTTGTTCCAGTGCAACCATGACATTTAATTGTTTTATTCATTGTACCACAATGCACATCTCACAGCATTCCAACAAGCAAATCTTGTCAATTTTTTTCACTTGACATTCAGTCATGAAACACCTCTAATTGTGCACATGACATAGACAGACACTGCCTAACTAACACTCACCCAAAAGCCCATTCATCCCTAATCCCTAACATATGTAGTGGATTTCAGAAAGAGACTGCTCTGTGTGCTTGGATATTGTAGAAACAAAGCACTTGACAATCTGACAAATTACGGTCTTGACAGTCCAACTGATAGCTATGTTAAGCCCCTTTTTTACACGCGAACAAGCATTGTTAAAGATTACTTGAATAGTTAGGTCTGGACCTTTTACGCCTTTGCCATCCACACATGTTTTATAGCAGGAGATTTACTGTGCTCACACAGCTAGATATGCACACAATAGAGTGTATGAGGCTGATTAAACTCCTTGAACACTGTTTTTTTTGTGTTCAACTCAATATTGCATGTTTGAAAGTATTCACAGTAACAACAGAAAGAAACGTATATGGAGAAAAGAATATGGAGCAGGAATTCTTACCAGCGCGTACATTCGCTTACTGTAAAAGCTTTAGACAGTCTCGTGAACTTATCTGGCCAGCTCCCCCAGTAATTTCCTCTGAATAAATTCTCGTTTGATGCCCCTCTGAAACGTATCTTGAAAATGTCGGGACTGCAGTGCATGTGTGAAAACGGTTATGTTGGTGACATCAGCGCACTGGTCCACAGTTCCTTTTTTTTCTAGCCTTCTCTGAACACAAGACAGACAGTATCTATGCTGCCATTTTTAGCTCACATTCTTGGTGCCAGCAGTTGGTCATACTTGTTGGCTGACAAATCTTGCCCAAATATTGACAGAAATGAACTTTTGACACTGTTTACTCCCTGAGAGACACACTGTAGAGAACAAACATTTCGGTCTCAATCTACAATAAGAAGCAGGGAACCTGGTAGTCAGCAGGTGACCAGATTATTGTGACATTTTATCAGTTTGTAACAACCCATCGGGGGCCCCTTGTATAATCAGTCTAACGTCACTGACCTCGCTGTTCAACAATATTCAATCAGTGAGAATGTTTGGTTCTTAGACACTGAAGATAAAAAATGTTTTCTCTGTGGCTGTTTTATGTTTCATGTCCAAGCTTCACGCCAGCCTGTCTAACAGAAGCCTCCTTCTATCTCAGTCATGAAGCCCCCCAGCTGTGTTCTGTGTTGCCATGGTATTCTTGTTTGTATACATCCTATGGTTCAGTGAACACTTCTAATTTCATTGTGTAACTCCATGAATTTTTTGTGGCTCCGTCTGTATTTTGTATCTGTCTATGCACGTGTGTGTGAGAGGAGGAGTGCACTCTGCAATGCGTTTAAACAGGGCAGTGCATGCTGAGAGAGGGGAACACTTCTTTACATCTGCCTTAATTGAACTGCATTCAAGCATAAATTAGTACACCCTGCCAGCTCTGCACTTTCTACTGTGTTGCATTGCACGCGTGTGTGTGCGCGTGTGTGTGTAACTGTCCACACAAATTCAAAGCTGGACTTTTTGATGATTCCTCTATCTCCGACTTTTACGGTCACACTTATTAATAAAGGAGGACATTAACTCTCCCAGTCTTGAGTTTTCCTTGTCTCAAAGGTGTGTACTGATACATTTCATGACACTCATGATTAGCAGATTTTACATTTTCTTGCTGTTGGCCACCGCTCGACTCTGGGGATCAACTCCTTCAGTATTTGGACCCAGAAAGACTTTTTTTCTCAGATACTTTCAAAGAAACAGCCGCGAAACTTTAAGTCCTCCAATTGTAACAAAAATCTGGCTGTTTGTAGTTATATAACGCAGCTCTACATTACATTACAAAAGCAATCATATAGACTATTGAGGTTTGATAATACATTGCGAAACGGTTTGCCCGTTTCGCAATGTAACGGCAACATCCTATTGTAATAATTCAAGCAACATTCAGACACGTTTTGAAGCACATTCCTGGGCCTGAAACTGTCCTGGAGAGTCTTGTGGCTGAGATGTTCACAACTTTGGTTTCCAGCCATGTGCACTAAACTGCTCTGCTTTATGTTAACATGTCCAACAACTAAATAACAACACACTTTTGGCAAGATAGATCAAGTTGGAAAAGCTCCTTGGCAGAGGCAGCAATGGGACCCAAGACAACACTATCAGAGAAAGTGAAGAAAAAGAGATAAAATACACAAGCAAGACACAGGACTTTACTGCTGAGGAGAGGAGAGCTCAAAGAAACAACAGGATGACAGACAGATTTAGCGTTAGCGTTGATGTTAATAGTCGGTAACCACTGATTATTCCCCTTGTTTAGTGTTTTGTCACATTTGCTTTGCTTGACTGATGGCAAAGTTGCTGGTATGCAGGTTTATAATCATGAATGGTCATAATAATGGTTCCTGCTGCTCTGCATAGATGGATGGTTCGGCTATTTAGAAGGGAATGAGGCTGTGGTTGATTCCTGTAATAAATCTACTGAAACATATTTGTATATTCTAGGTACTTACTTTAGTGCTCTGTATTAAGACTAACTGGAAATAGACAATACTACTGCAGCAGCTTTTGCTTCCACATTATTTACCAGGGATTGAAACGTAAGTTCTAACCTTACCGTTACTGTCTCTGCCTCACAAATGAAGCCTCAGTTACCCACTTCAGTTACATCTCACTCGCAAATAAAGTTCTTCTCATGTAAAAAATTTTGGTCAGTTCTTGCAAAGTATCTTGACAAAGTTATGGAAGTTTGCAGCATTTTCAAAAGGGTCTATGTTAACTTACAATGCAAATTACATCGCACAAATTGATTTCAAATCCAACAACTGCAGCAGGCGCCACGGAGCAACAAGTAACACTAATTTCTCTAGTGTTACTTTAACTTTATCTTTTGGGTAGCAGCCATTCCTAGCAGTCCCACCACAATGTCTCTAAGCATAGTCTTGTTGAATCTATTTAAAAGCTGCTTATTGTAGCTTTCAATGATTACTGAAGCATAAATCCCACAACAGGTTCCATTTCAGATCTGCCTTATTTAGGCAAATAAACCAGAACAGACTAATTGTAAATGAAAGAAGTCTGCAGAGGGGGAAAGCAAAACCATTATTTGTAGGCTCGTGGTGATTTTGCAAAGTTTTAAAGTGTACGTTATAAGTGCTTGAAGTCATCAAGGCATGCTTTCTCTGTCAAAACTTGCCTGACTAATAAACATACCTGGTATTCAATGATTCCTGAATATTGTCACCATGTGTCTGTCACTTTACATACATGTTTCTTTGAACCATTCACTTTCTTTGCCTCATCAGTCTGCTGCACTGAGAAAGACCAACTTCCTCTCGACTAATAGTCACAATCAGTGCTTCTTTTGTCACCTTCCCTTCTCCTCCACCCCTCTTACTTCACCTCTTTCTCCCATTCATCTTTTGTTGCCTCTTCATCACTATGGAGACCATAAGTTCAAAGGAATGAGGGTGCACTTCAATCAAATCATCAGGATTCTGACAAAAACCTCTTTCTCCATCTCCCTTTCTCACATTTCTGTCATTTTCCGGGTAGGAGAAATAATATACATCTGCTCTTTCAGGTGAATGGGTCGTATGAGAGATTAAGGGAACAGAACCATGAAGGAAAGAAGAGGAAAGACAAGTAAAAGGAGACAGAGGAATGAAGAGCACATAAAACCAGGGAAATGAGTTGAATACAGTGAGTTGAAATGTATTTCGCTGTTGCACCCAGTCACACTCCAGTCCAGTTATTGGTATGTGTGCTGACGCACTCAGGTGATTGGGACAACTCGTGATCAGCTTTCACAGGTTCTCGTGTGAAAATATGTACATATTTGCAGATGAGATGATGCTTCTTTATAGAGTTTCATCATTTTTCTATCCACAATAATGTATGTATCAAAAGGTATTCCCTTTGTAAATATGCACAAATAGTGAAACTGTAGCTCACACACCCTCACTGAGTATTGTGGATCTTGTCGTGTGTCTCGTTTCTATGGGGATTTGAATGTTCTGGGATAGAGATGAACACAGGCAGTACTCAGGCCATATGGGGTATAGCTGAGTTAAAAGGTGCATTCTACTCAGACATACAAAATGCTTCTCATCGAGCCAGCGAGAGCAGCACTTGAAATTAAAAAGAAGATAAGCGAGATGCTGTACAGGTTTCATATTGACAGTCAGAAAATAAGGCTGGGTAATACTGATAAACAGGCCTTTATATACAAAAACAATGTAATACAAGTTTTAGTTAAAATGTTATGAAGAAATTCATAAAAAAAAAAAAGATTACATTGCAACTGAGCCTACTTTCAGAAAGAAAATCAAGCTGATTTAAGGAGGCCATTATAATAGATTAATGACTGCAGAAAGTTATATAGATAATAAAATAAATACATGGAATTTTCAAGAATTTGTACATTTTTACAGGATTTGATAAAACAGTTTTACTGTAGTCAGCCTGCTATTTCATTGTGCTCAGTTAGCACAGTGAAGTCAAGCCAGTGGTAATAGCTGAAAAGGTTTGACAGGTACTCACATATTTCATTCTGATGTAGTATCCGGGGCTAATTAGAGTCTTTTCAATCATTCCTGCATTCAAATTAAAAATGGTAAGAATAACACAGTATTGCTGTAAAAACCTATTTCTGCATTCAGCAGCGATACCTTTATCAGGAATTGTGTCTTTAAAGCAACCTGGAAAAGAAAATAGATAGATCTCACTGCACAGTTCACAGATAGAAGCTGTTACAGTTTCTACTAAACATATGCCACCTTTGATGTGAGTGACCTGGGTTCAAATCCCCTGCATGAAAGGTACTACCTCCAGTAGGGGTACTAAGGCAAGACCCACTTACCCTATCTGCCTACCTGTAAGTCGTTTTGGATAAAAGCGTCTGCTAAATGCATAAACATAAACATATATATTCTAAGATTGCTGTTCACAACTGAGGGTTTTCTCGAAAAAACATAAATATAACTTGCAAACTTCCTACAAATTTCTTAACTAGAGATGAAATAGTAAATAATCAGTTTGACTCTGATACTGAATCATGTAATTACAAGAATTCTTCAAAAAAAAAAGTGTCATAAAAATCAAGGAAGGTCTTCATATCAATTGAAACACAAGTGAAACAGAACTGGCCTATTGAATTCCTCTGTATATTTACAGAGAGAATTTCTTAGGGAGATTTCCTATTTTGTTGATACGTAAGCAGCTTACCAGGTTAACGTAGCATGTTAGCATGCTAAAATTTGCTTGGCCACAACTAGTCAAAAAGCATTCAGCTGAATGTCATCAGATATGTTTACCACATGGGGACACTCAAGATCACCATACCCTGCACAATTATTCAGTAGGGAACCATAAATATGCACGCTAAATTTGTTTGAAATTCGTCCAGTAGCTATTGAGGTACATGCACAGTTAGCATTGCCCTTTTACATCTGCCAGTACATAAGGCTCCACTAGTATCTGCTACACTTCATCATCAGGGGTTATGGACAAGGTGCTGTGCAAGGCCTTCTCCCTCCCATTACGTAGCAGCATAACAACTGCATCAACTACTAAAAGAAAAAAAGTATAGACACTGATTGGGGATATATCTTAACCAAACTCTAAGTCGATTAGAAAATAGTCTTTTTAGAACAACTATGTGTTTGCAGTTTCCACACGTCCATGTATGCATCTGCAAGGGGGTATAATTGACACCTGCTCTGCTATGAAGAGGTTGAATGACTGTCAGACATAATGACCATATGGCTTTAAATAAGGTCTAAAAAATATATATTAACCTAGCTGCAATGAGTTGAATTACTAGAAGATTGCCATTGTTAAATGGTTGTTGTTTTATCTTGTCTTATAAGACAATTTCGACCTGCACAAATAGACGCAATTTTATTGACATTGTTTGTGCTCCATTAAGAAGTAAATTGGCATCTGTGGCATCTTTCGTTTAGTAACGCAGAATACATTTAATAGCCTGTGTGGCAACATTTTCCTGCCCCTAAAATTTGAATATCAGTTGACAAATATCTAAATTAATATGTGAATATTTTGTTTGATATGTGTTAAAGTATCGTGTCTTATGAGGTATTCTTGAATGGCAAAAATATAAATATTTTTATAGATTGTGAGTTTGCCTGTGCAAGTTGTTTTCATACTAACTGGCATGTTCCCTGCACGAGTGTTTTATGATGTCTGGATTCCAGCTAAATGTTGTATTTTTTGCCACAGAATCACTTGTTCATGGACTATTTTTGAATTTCTTATTCAATAGAGTGATCGATGTAATTGTTGCTTACTTATATAATTTATTCTGTACCATCATTACACTGACTTTGCCAAGACAAGCATTCTAAAATGAGACTTCCCTTATAATTCAGCATTATTTATTTAATGTGGATAGCAGCAGCTGTTTCAGGGTGGGATCCTATCAGTGCTGAGTTTATAACTGTATCTTTTTTTTTAATGTTACAATATATTGTTTTTGTGAAAAACAGAATCCTTCGAATGCTTCTGATGAAATTTGCTTGACTTAAATTCATCATCTGATGCTACCATTAGGTTGAACTTAACCAGACTATAAATCACACAACCAAGCCTTAACTTAATTTTCTGCATTTGCTGTGAGTTAGTGAATGTGGGTGAGCTGTGTTGTCACCTCTTACAGAAATACCACCATAAGGCTCTGCTCAAGGCTGTGAGGGACGCTGAGGAGAAGCTCAGTTGCTTCTCAAATTCCAGACAATTTCAGAAAATTTGATCAGACTGTAGGCAAAACAATAAAGCTGAAAGGAGACTAGATTAGTGCAGAAGTGATATACTGGTATAATTTTAAGAATGTGTTCCGAGGCACTCATATCCCTTTGAAAATTGTTTTCTGAGTTTTGTGGTGGAAATATAATCTCTTTTTGGATTATGCCCAAATCTATGTTTAGTCTTGGACACTTTATTTAAGGTTAGCGGATGCATGGACAGTCACATTGAGGTTGACAACTAAATCGGCAGCATTTATATGCATCAGTAAAAAATAATGCTATTCGATCTCCTTCGAAATGCATTTGCACCTGTTGTATTTCAGTGCCTTTTCTGGTGCAAGGTTTGTCCAAACAAAGTTATTATTAGTATATCTAAGATTTTTTATTATTGCGCACTTAACTTAGTGGCATAAGGATAACTTTAAGACATTTTTCCTAATCACTGGGTCACTTTCTGGTGTTACAGAAAACAATGTAGTTTTGTATTTCTATCACATATGCTTCATATACGTTTTGTGGCGTGGAAAAATGTAAACATTGAACACTTTATGATGACACTGGGCTAGATACATTGTCCATCCATCCATCCATCCATCCATCTATTTTTGAGCAGCATCAGTTCGTGATGCTTATATTTGGATTTTAGAAAGAGAGAAGGTATCATATACTCTTACCCATCTGTAACACACATTATACCTTATGCATAGCCTCATGAGTGCGCATATACACCCACTGTTCAGAGAGATAGCAATGTAATATGCAGTTTCTGTACAGAGATAAGAGAAAAAGAAACTAATAACATCCTTACCTCAGCTCCCTCCTGTGTTTGTGATACCCTTGATGTGCAACCAATGCATGTCTTCGAGTTGAGCAATACACACCAAAATCCGACTCAAGCTTGAAGACAAATGAGCCAAAAAACATTTGATCTGATCAAATTGTGGTGTGGAAATCTCCCAGGCAGATTTTTCTTCTTTTTTTTTTTTTTAAGTCCCAGTGTTCACAAAGCCAAATGAGCATGCCTTAAAGCTCAGTCGTGACACTCCGTAAGGAGCAAAGCACTTTGATTTCACTCAGTCAGAAAACATACACATCTGCTAATGTTCTTTTCTAATGCAAACCTGAAACCACAGCACAGTCTTTAAAATGCCATATGGGCAAGCTCGGGGCCTGGCTGAGAATTCCCCAGCAGCATCATTTAGGTCTGCTGTTAGAAGGCATAAGGAACACACGGTGCAAAACATGAGGAGTGGATGCCTGTTGCCTTCCAGCCTTTGGCAAGACATTAAATATGTAAAGTCATTTGGTCCAACATCACTCTGGAGTGCCAATACTGGGGCAGGCTGAGAGAGGGCTATAATAATTCTTTCCATCCACACCAGTAAAGCTGCAGCTCCCTGGGCTGCAGGATGATTTGGACCTCAATGTGACTGTCCATACATTACTAAGGTGGACTTAGAAATGAAAGCCAATATGTAGACTCAAGACCCACAGTACCTTATTTTGCCAGGTCACAGAGATCACAAAGCAGTGCTTTACTATCTGGACTTTACATTTGAGTACAAAATTAAATGGTTTCCCTAATGAATAATGCATGTAAGTTTTTCTCATCCCCATTATTCTCTGTGCAAGAATGATTACAAAGGCATTCCCTGGTTAATTAGCACATTCTCATCACCAGAAAAAACACAAAAGCAATGGTATGTATTGGGTTTGATGTTAGGAAAGAAAACTGGCGAGAAACTGTCCTCAATACTCTGCAAGTGCTTTCTTAACTGTGAGCTTTTTTAAAATACTTCCCCAATTTATCTTTACCATTCCTCCTCTTTCCACCTGCCTTCTGTGAAATATATTGCTCATAGTATTTGAATGTGTTGCAGTTTTGAGTCGGTTGGGTGAAAAATGACTTTCATCTAGGATTTGAGGTAAAGCAAATTACCCCTCCGGTGGTATAGATTACTTTTAAGGAGGTAGGATTGGATACCACGAGTGAGAGAGAAGGAAAAGCTGAGGAGAAAGCAAACCAGTGGAAATTTATTTTGAATAGAACATGAAAGAGTTAGGAGCAACGCATCAAAGAGAATAAGAGGGAGTATTAATGAGCAACAACAATTTGATCTTCAGGTATTTAATTAAGATTCAAACAAACAACACTGGCAGTCAGGCTTTGTAAACCTACAGCAAACATTATTCTTACAAGAGAAAATCCACTTCACGGCACCTGAGAGAAGAGCTGGCTCAGCTGGTCAAACAACAGGGGTTTTATTTATTAAACAAATACAATATGAAGATCTTTTGTGAAAACTGAATGACGTTTTTCACAGTGTCAGGGTAGAGCATTTTAAAAAGTTACTGTCAGACTCAACTCTAGCAGACACGCTTGTGTGTAGAACCTCATCGCTGGAAAAGCACAACATTAATTTTTGACTGACTTCAAACATGGCAGGAACAAGAGAGAGAGACAATCAAAGTTAGAAAGGAAGGAAGGGAGGACATGGTAGAAAAGGAAAAAGACAGGAAAGGAAAGAAAAAAGGGGAAATTGTGAGGGAAAAGTAAAAGAAGGATATAAAAGGATTTTCACAATGTTGGATGGAGAGAGACGACAAAGGAGCAGGGAAATGATAGCCACTGCTGCCCCGAAGCATATGTGTGTTGTGTCGCACCAACAACATAGAGACAATTATCTAATGACAAACCCTGCTGGAAGCCCTCTGTCCCCTGTCTCACCCGGCGTATCATAAAGTCTTGACACAAATACACAGCACACAAGGACATCCATCACGCTGCAGCGATGACAATGAGTGAGGTGGCTGCAAGCGAGCTGGGTGATAGGTGGGGATGACAGATGGTCCCATCAGCACGGGCATCAGAACGACAACGAACTTCCTCTTTATCAAATCCAATGACCTCTCGTATGCTCTTTATCATACTTTCCTTTCTTTTCCAACCTTCCACCAACCCCCACAGCTTCACAGGAAAACGTTGTATCTCAAAAGCATAATTCATTAACTAGAGAATTAGCTGAACTTTTAAATTAACAACCTGTATCCCTAAGTATCTGATTGATCAAAAAGGTGAGATAATAAGGGTTGATTTCACAGAAACATGTGACAGCGTGACCTCTTAACACCACACCACATGGCACCGCACCTAATGTGTGAACAACAGGTCGTGTATTATGCTGTTCCTTCTCAAACTCATCGGCCTTACATAACTTTCATAGATCTCTGTTCTGTCTCAGTGATCCAAGAAACTATTTTTTACACCACAACATTGTTTCTTTTATTTCAGTGTTCTGTCACCACTAAGTAGTGAGTAATCGCAGAGGTTGCAAGCATTTTGCAATTTTTTTTTTCAACTGTAAGACTCGATAAGGTAGAATTAGATAAGAAATAAAACACAAACAGGAGAAATTACATTGACCAGTTTGACAAAATAACTTCAAGTGAAAGTACTGTGATGAGAGAAGTGCAAAAAAGTAAGATGTGAAAATGAATGGGTAAGATAAAAAGAGACAAACAGAGCAAATAGATATATTAAGAAACTAGATTCAAGAGGTTAATTAGATATCAGGAATTAAATTACACAGGTGTGATATGTTTAGAGGAATGACATTTTAAAAAACTTAACGGTTGCGATAAGGGAGGACAGACAAGATGAATGGAATAAGATGACAGATTAACAAGATGAATGGATTTAATAAAAGGAAAGAAATCAAATAGACATCCAAAGGGATATATACTTTAGATAGATGAATTTAATGAAGTTAAGAAATGAAATAATAATTAAGAAGAAAAAGTGATTTGGGAGACAAAAATGAGAAAGGGGAGTAATACCAACATATATCCGATGCCTGACTTTACTGACGTTACTATCACAGATTAACATTCACCATCTGAGTCTCTGTCCATCTAACAAAGTATTGCCTTGGATTACCTGAACCACCTGTTAATAGTTGAAATGTGACTGTTGTGTCAACAGTATGAAAACCAAGTTTCATACTCAAAACTTGTTGGTAATTGATTAAAGTTTGGATCTGATTGAAAGAATTTTTGATGGCAGTCACTGTGAGCATGTTGAGAGAGATCGGTGCTCAGCCTGACTAAATGACGCCGCAATATTGCAGAGCGGCTACAGTGTGTGACAGACATGCTATCACGCAGCAGACTGGGGGCAGCTGCTAAGATACTCTGGCCAGCCTGATAAGATATGACACATGGGCTCCCAAATGTCTAATGCATATGTAGTCCAACAGTGAATTCTGATCTCCACACGTCTTTTTCCAGCTCATGGCATCCTGCAGGTATTATCGCTTCCCCTTTCACTGAGCAGCACACAGAGGTGGACTGACTGACATCACCTGTTGTTTTAAACCTCCCTCTCTGTTCTATGACTCTGCTTAAACTCCTGCGTCCACGCTCACTCTGCCATGCATGCAAGGAACAGATGAATGTTGGAATTTTTGGGAAAATCTTATCGCGTAAGCAGAAAAATATTTAGAAGTAGGAGATTAGAGACTCGAGGCTGATAGTCACATCAAAGACCGATCACCCTTACATCTATCCCCTCCCTTTCTCATTTTCACTCTCTCTTGTTCTCCCTGTCTCTCTGTGACTCTCCCAGCTTTCCCTTCATGTATGCGTGGGTGCAGCTGGTTCCTATGGCAATGCCACTCTTTCTAAGCTCAACCCCTATGTCACCTCTTTCAGAATATTGCTACTTCATTAATTATGGACTCATATGGACACAGGCAGGGTAGTTTTTGGCATCACATTCATTACGTCAGCATTTTTTGTGATTACTACATACTGGGCCAGCATGCAACATGTAAAAAAATCCCTTTCAAAGATGATGATTACAAGTTAAGAGTCCAGATTGGTACATGGAGATGTGGCACTTCTCGAAACTACTTCTTCTGTGCTTGAGCACCTCAGTGCTTTGACAAGGCTGATAAAACAAGACTTTTCAGTGACAATCAAAGCAGATATTCATCATCTGCACATCAGGGCCATTGATAATTAGCAATGATGTGACACTTTATTTATCTCTCTGGGGAACATCTTATCATTCGCAGTTGCCCTCCAGCTACAGAACGGTGGCTTGATTTAAAACTGGAAGGGAGTCAGATTCCTTCCCAAAGACACTTTGGCAGACTGATTATAGCTGGTTATTGCTGGTTATTGTTGGTTATCGCTCGTTATCATCTCTCTAACAACCAGGTGACAGACAACTGAGGAAGATTGGCAGTGTGATCAGTCTGTGCCTGGCCTTGGGTGACACACTAAGAGGATTCATGCTCATGGAAACCAGGATTAATTGAGTTTGATAGAAACATTTTGAAAATTTACAGGAATTATTTTTCTAGTGATGCACCTATTGTTGGTAAGAGCATGAACACAGTTACAGATTTGTTTATGTGACATTTCTTCAGAACCATACATGGTGATTTAAATGCAACTGTGTTGTATCTAACTACTATCCACACTTTACTTCCATCTGCTACCTAATGTACACTGAAGTCAATTTCACAGGTATGACCTTCAGATAACAGAGTTATATGTAATAATGACATGCCTCAGAGATAAAAGTAAATCAATAGATTCTACAAATAACGCAAAAAATGAATTAATTAAAAGAAAAAACATTTTCTACAATACCCTTCTGTAAAGAGATGATGGCATTTTTGAATAATGACAACCTGTATGATTATGACCAGTAATTAGTTTGTCTATAAAAAGAGAAGCCTAACTGATTAAGAAAAATAACTTGATCTGAATTACATTTAACTGCTGTAAACAAATGGGCTTATTACTTTATATTAGTCCATGCATCCTGGGCATGAGTGTATTTATAGGTTGAGCATTAAGCCAAACATCTGAATGCCTCAGAGGCTTATTCGAACCCTTTAACTCGATTATTTACCACAGTGCCCCTAGTTCAACGATACACTCTGATATTATTGCATACTGTACTTCCATGTTTTTCCAGGCATTAAGTCTTTGAGCCAAGCAGAAGACATGTCCAAACAAATAGCAACTGCTTCGGGCAACCTCAAATCTGGCATGAGATAATGGGAAATTAAATGAAAAGAAATTACACAGAAATGATCAGATACATTTTTTTATGAAAAAGAAAATGAATTTTACTCTCAGGTATTGCTACACTGCCTGACAATGCCAGCTCACAGTGTACTTAATAAGACTGAACAAGCGTCTGTGTAAAGAATCATCTCAAAGAAAAGTAAAAAATGATGGACAGCCGCCTCCCTCATTCTGAGAATCTAATGGGACAGAGAGGTAAGGTTTGTGACTTTACACACAAGATTATATTAAAACTATATCTATCATTCTTACTGATTGGACAGCAACAAGGAAGGATTTCATAGAAAATGTTGAAAAAGTTGAACCCAAATATTCCACAAAGAAGCTTTTGTTCAGCTGTGTTGAAATGCAGCCACCAAAGGTGGAAAAAGGCAGTGATAGCAGCTCTTGTGAAGCAAATAGTTTGGTCTGGTATGTGTGGCCCAATCAGATAATTGGAAAGATCTATTACAGTATATCAACATATACATGTTGACTCTTCTTGGTCTTTCTCTGTCACTTTACCTTTTATTTTATATGTAGAAAAAAAGCTGTTTTGAAAGCATTGTCAAATTGTTTAATCTAATCAATATATAGTTATAGATTCCGAGAATTTCAAGAATGTAAACACTATATTTTTATGTTAAAGCGGCTCGAATTTGGTTCCCTTCTACATTTAGAGAGCAACATGCAAGTTGTATCATTTACACAGTATATGTAATATTATTTATATTATATATACTATACAAAATAATAATTCATGGAAATGTGGGTTTGAAGAGTTACAGACCAATTTAATATGTTTTATGAGACATACATAAGAGAGGGTGAGTAAGAATTTTGAGCAGTGCTCCTTTTGAGCACTTTTTTGAGCTCAGTTTTCCAATGATTCTCCTCACATTAATTTTTCTCCTCACATTACAAGGTAATTTCCATCTGATGAATTATGTTTCCTGTAATCCTTGTCCTGCCCTGGTCTTTTTGTCACCTAACAAGATGATAGTTACAGTATAAGGCTGCTGACGGTCAATTGCATATGCATTTCAACGCTTTCAGTGTCAAAACTCCTGTGTGGATCCAAATGTCTTATTGTTTTCTATTCTGGCTGCTCTCCCACATCCTACATCACTGCAAAAGTGTAATAAGGTTGACGTGTACAAAACTCTGATACTTAAGCTGCTCTAAATATCATTGTAATCAATCTATCTCTTTAAACTTATTTAGTGCTTCATTTCCCTACACTATAAGTCACTGGGGTTGTTAGTGTACAAGGTGATCTTTAAAGTATAGTGTCCCTCTTGTTTAGTCAAGATCCAAACTGTTATAAAAGTAAAGACATTTTCTGTAATCACATGATCAGTTGGCTATACATTACATACAAATACAAAAGGACTCCCCTATAAATACAAATAAAATGGCTGAAAATGAAAAGAAACCTTGTGAACTTTTGTTACACTTCATTTTAAGTACCATTTTACTATCTGTATTAGACAAAGTCATCATGTCATTCAGTCGAACAGTCCAGTGTCTTGGGATATTTAACCAAAGGAGCCCTGCATGATTTCTGATTGGCGGACTGGCCCATTGATGCACAGCTACTGGCTGCACACATCAAAGGGCTTTGAGGATGGAGGAAAAGGAGCCAACTATTCTGGCATTCACTCAGTTCTAATTGTAGAAAATGTTGACTGAGGAACAGTAGTAAGCTGTTCAGCCATCATAGAGAGCTTCATTCACACATACCCAGATCACAAGAGCACACACACACACAGCCACACAAAAACACAGAATGCAACCGAACACTTCCACACATGTATACATCCCAGAGGGTCTCATTACTGTGATTGGTTTCAGGACCTTTTGCTGATCCGGACACTCCTTTATGTTGCATTTTATTTACATGTTAAGTAAATAAAGCGCCTTGAATGCATGTGGGTGCCATGTGAGCAGCCGGGAACGTATGCGACCGTGTGCGTGAGAGGTTTAGTTAAGAGTTGTGGAGCAGCAGAAGCTAGATGAGGGAGAGAAGGGAACAAAGGAGAGGTGGAGGAAAGAAAAGAGGAGTGGAGGCATGCATGGTCAGAGAGGGCAGACGTGAGCTAAATAGCTGACTTGGCAACTGTAAAACGGAGAAGGAAGAGAACGATGGGTGAGTCACACTGCTGTGTGATGAGGTACAGTGTAAGGACAGTGAATTTTTTTCTTTTTCTTCCTAAGGGAATATGTTCTTTCTGGCCGGAAATCCAAATTGTGGCTGCTTAGTCGTGATACTTAGCCTATGCTGCCTTTTTACCGTATTTCACATTGAGCTGTTTTATCGACGAATCTGTGGTTTTACCAGAAGTTTTACAGTTTTACCAGAAAAATTAGAATAAAAGAAATGTATCACCAACATAATCTATAATCTGGTGGATTTTCCCCAAGATTGATTGGATCTGTTTATAAGGATTTTCTTTCATTTAGCATTACCGGACACAGCCTCTAATGTGGATCAGTAAAACCTGACATCTCTTAATCATCTCTAATGTGCCAATATCCAGCTGATCAAAACGGACACCCCTAAATTATAAACTAAGAATGTTTACCATCTTCATAAATAATGCAAATTTATTTAACATTAAGTAAGAATGATTTAAAACAATGCCCAAAGATTATTGATCACCAAAGAAAATAAAAACCCTTCCACCCTTCAGAGATTGGTTTATATAAGCTCTTAGCAGCAACAGATTTCTCCAAAGTTTTCAATGGGATTTTGGGCAGGACTCTGTGCTGGGCAGTATAAAATAGTCCATTTCTCCTTAATGCTCTTCTAAGACAAAGTCAATGAGATCTATTTTTCTTTTTGTTGAAAATAAATCTAAAATACAGGTAAATGATCCATTGACATCTTGGCTAAAATTGGGTTACATTTGATTCAAAAGTAAAAGTTTAAGAGACATCTAAGCTTAAATGTTCACATGTAGCACTGTGTTCTGACGCTAAGTAACAACATTTCAGTCGGAAATATCCCTGGTAATCTTCTAATTTGATCAGTCCTTTGATGTCTTCAATGCCTCTAGTACCAGAAGCAGTAAATAAGGGCCGCAGCGTGATGGAGACTTCTCTCTGTTTCCCTTAAGGCAACCGTTATGCCACCTACAAACTGGTACACTACATTCCCAAAGAGTTCTACATTGGTTTTGTCAGCACACAGACTAGTGTTCCAGAATGTTTCTATTGCAGTTTTGTAAATTCTGGTCTTGGCTTTGTGGGGCTTTTTTCAAGTAGTGGTTAGCTCCTTGGACTTTACTCATGGAGCCTTTCTTGGCTCAGTGCGTGATGCGTGGAACAGGCTGTAACCATTAATCCAAACTGTATCAGATCGGTTTGAAAGTCTATAGATACCTTGAAGAATGATTCTTCCACAATCCACACAAACCTTTGCAGGCCTCCCCCTTTGAGTTTCCTCTTAGTGCCACATGTTGGAAGCAGTTTTATGAAACTCCTTGATAACATTATGAACTGTTAAAATTTTTTTGGAGATTGGCTATTGTTTTTTGGTATTGTTATGTTTTTTTTTTGTTTTTTTTTTGATGATGCATGTCTAATACAGTCAGACAGTTCTCTTGTCCTTTCCATTGTAAAACAGAAACCTTAACTATCATCCCTTTTTTAATGCAGTAAAACACATAGATTGACCTTATTTGTTAATTATGTTGAAGAAATGTATTAATATTCAATACAGTTCCCTCAAATAATTTCCAGGTACAATTTGAGTTTGCATTGCTTTATCAGATCATATAAACGGTTGTTGTTGGAGAATTTAACAAAACATTCAGATGATACAAAAGTAGTTTGTTTGCATTTTCTGAGGATATTCAAAGTTGTGTACTTAAAAATCAGGGTGACAGATAGTCCTGACCACAATATGTACAAATGAGTATCCTCCTGCTCATAGTGTCCACACAGAGATCCTCCTGAAAGTTCTATTGTATAAGATTGGGTACAACATGCTCAGAGTCCTGTCTTATCTGTCTAATGGCCAAATGAAACATACAGAGCAGCGTGGTATCTTCCTGAGTAATAGCAACACAAGAAACACTGTTATAAAGCTTGGGATGTAAAAATACATCTGGGTCCAAAGAGCCTGAGACTGTGAACAAACCTCACAGCATCTCATATCAGGAAACTCTTGTACAAACAGTATGGTAGAAAGGCACCACTGCAGTGAAACAACAACGTTTCAAGGTACATGCTGGCGTGTCAGTACTGTTTAAAGATAGACAAGAAAAATTGTAAACCTGGTTTTCCACAACAAAATACGGAGGAACATTTCTATGTGGTTGGTTCTGTGCAGGCGGCATAAAAGTATTATTTTCATCTTTGTAGTCTTAAACTAGAGTTCAGCATCTAAACATAATTTTAACAACTAACCACATACAGCTAGCATCATAAAAAAAGTGCTTCAATACAGTAGAAGGCAACTGGAATTATTTCATATAAAAGCCCTGTAGCCTTATATTGAAGCTCTTAGGAATACTATGACCTAACTGAAAATCTATACTAAGAAATATTATCTTAAAACACTATCTTAACTTTAGGAACAATTCTTCTCCTCCAGCTGACCTACATCTAATGATAGAATATCTCAATGCATTACTGTTGTGAGAGTGTCTCCTTGCTTGTGTTTTCCAAAAGTCCGTTTTTTTCTTCGCAGCTATAAAAAGCGAGGGGTAAAGACAGAACGAGTTCACATCTGGTCTTACGGAGGATGAAAATTATGTTAACATCATGCTTTACATAATGTGTGATACTTGCATTTATATTCACAGTATGTAAATGTTTATATTTCTTGTGAAACATTGTCTTTGGAGGACATAGAGCGGGATTCTGTTATCTTACAGTTGTTATTTTACCTTCTGAACAGCCTTGTCCGCATACATTTGGTTATATAGTGTTGCAACTGTTTTCCGTTTTTGTGGTGCAGAAACACACGTTTAAATGTGATAGAAGTGCATATGGTGCTGGGTGCGCCCAACTTTGTGTGGCAAATGTGCTGATAAACACCCAATAGACACAGTACAAAGCTGTGTGAGATATTTTGAGTTTACACATCTCAATGTGTCCTTGACTGAGCTTGCTCTGAGTGACGCACAAAGGAGCTCAGCGTTCTGTAAAGTCCCCCAACACTCACATCTCTCTGCTCTCTTTCTCTTCCTGTCTCTCCCCACCCAGCAATCCAGTCTTAATTCTAAGGGACATATCAGGGGTTTAATACAATTTGGAGGGGAAAGAGGCAGAGAGGGATGAATGATATATTGACTTCTATATAAGAGCAAGGCTGGGGTGGTAATCTCATTTTAGGATACTGTGATGAGATTTTGGCCTGTTTTCTCTCTAAGATGATGCGACTTTGGTCCTGACAACATCGTGCTGCCGCAGCTGGTGTGGGTGTGTTTCATGCTCTATGATATGCTACTCTGATTTTATCTCGAACCTCTGCTAAAAATGGCATTTATTCATTTATTTATTTTGCGTGGTGGAGATAAGATCTTTTTTTTCCTCTCTCTGAAGTCACTCTTTACTTTCCAAAATTCTTCAGAGCATTGCTGGTATTTAGGTGGTAAAATATGATTTGTTTTAAATAAATATGCTCTCCTTTTAATGTCAGAAATGTTCATGAGGAAGGCAGAGTGAAGGTCAGTCAGACGCACTCTCTTCGGAATAGATTATCAGGACTCAATTTAATGAAAAATGAGTTTTCAGCCTTCCTTAAAGGAGAATATATAATCTTTTTTAGTCAGACTAAAGGAAAATATCCATTTAATTCTGTTTCCTTTCTTTTTTTGACGTGCAGGACTCACTAAAACTAAATGGGTCTAGCTCCACTCGCTCTACCATTCAACTACCAGTTTTATTTTTCAGTTCCTCTGGTTCAATTACGGCCCTAATGTACAATGGCAATGTGCATCTGCCTAGTTGACCAGACAAGTCTCCTAGCAACAAGAAAACATCTTCAAACTAGTCTTTGAATGATAAATTAAGGTTGTTTGCTTTTATGGTTTGCCTACTGTCAATCTTATTTGATTCTGTGGTTTTAAAAAAATAAAAAATTGATGCTAACATGAGTTGTAGCCCTGTTCAGTGTGGCAGGGCTCTGCGGTATATCCCAACTGGCATTGAGCATAAGGTACACCCTGGGCAGACATTCCATCACAGGGTTAAAACAGAGATGAAAAGCCATATATGTTCACACGTACAGCAGTGTGGAATCACTAATTATCACCCATCAGCACATAGATCCAGGGCCTGGATGCATGTTAGATGTAAACATAAAAAACAATTCTGCCAATTTACTTTTATTTATAGTAATTGTGGGTACCATAAATAACTGCAGCCATGCAACATGGCCAAACCTCACTAATGAGAGTTTAAAAAGAAAACCTTTCTGGTACATTGTCCCATAGGCTACCGCATGGCTGTTTAGATTAATCCGTAAATCTGTGTCTCCCTCCTGACCATCTTCAAGCAAGAATGTACACTGTGTAAGTTTTGCATTCATCTATTGCAGTAGTTGATTCTTCTGTGATTTTTTGATTGATTGCATTGTTGATCCTGTCCTGTCCTGTAAATATAATTCTTAGAAGTTTTTAGTCATCCGCCATGATGCACATAGAGTTGTAAATGTAAAAAAAATAATTTAATTTAGCTAAATTATTCATTAGATGCATCTGTCCAAGAGATTTTAAATGAATCATAGAATCTCCTCTCATTTCATCAAACAGAAGAGCTTTCCGTCCATTTAAATTTTATGCAAGAAGCACTTTATAAACTAGACTTATTTTTTTGTAACCTAAAAATGTGTAAAGTCTTATTGAAATGCACTCCAACAGAATTACATTAGCTAGTCATTAAGATTCAGATTTTTTATTTGGCACATGCATAACTGTACAAACTTTTTTGTGCTCCCGTGGAACAGTTCCAAATTAGGTTTAGGTCTACTTCTGAAGTTCACATGACTGAAAGCTCCAAATACAGAGCTGACATTATTTTGTTATGTGTTGTTTAAGGTTAAAGAAAGACCTTTTAGTCCTTAAATGATTTCAGATTTGTGTCTGGGTCTATTTAATGATTTATGGGCTGACATTAGCAGCTCGACACCTGATTCAGAGGCAACTCGTGTAATGCTAATGTAAGATTTCTGTTACCAAAAAGGTGTCAGAAAAGGAAGAGTTTATTTTATTGAAAATGAACATGTCACAATAATTAAATCCAATACAGCTGTTCAGAATACATTCCTGCCAGCTTGTACACTATATAGATCTTTTAAGAATTTCTCTAAACTGACTAATAAGACCGAACACTAATCTTGGTGACATCTTGTTCTGTTTTCATGTATCACAGAACAGAGCATTGTTTACTGAATCTCTACAAAACTAGAACACTTCTGAGCACTTGACAGTGTGGCTTGTTTGTCATTACCCATGATTCTCTGGGTTGTCATGGTAATGCATGTCTGTGAAAGACCTTAGGGGGATAGAGAAATAAAGATGGGAGCACATTTAACACGGACCAACTGTGATATGTGTAGAGACTCTTTGCCTTTCTTAGGTTCTAGTCATTTGGTCATACCTCCTGAGGATGATGTCTGACCTGGGAAACGTTTCTTAATTAAGTTACCTGAAATTATCAGCAGAAGCATTTTTTTATATTTAAGTTTCACTCTTTCCAACTTTTGGTGGTAATTTCGATGTGCTGGTTGTCCGTTTGCCACCTCTGCACATAGCAAAGTAAGCTTTCCCCTTCTTCTATGTTGCTTATAAATACCTTATTAATATCATAGTTATACTTTTCGAAAAAAAAAATTCTTTACAGAAGAGATTCACAATGTGGAACTATTTCTTTATAAAGTATTTGAGTTGTGGTGAAAAATTAATTTTATGCCCTGCTTTTAACCTCTCTTTAAAAGTGTAGAGGCTGGAATATACGCTCAGTTAATAAACCTGTGTGTCAATGAAAAGTTAATCAGAAACTGCCTCTCTAAATAAATAAACCGTCACTGAATCTGCAGCTTCAACAGTGTGAGAATTATTTCTGTGTTTTATTAATGTTAATAAAGTATCGTGTTTTCAGTTCTGTTGGTCACTTTTTTTTTGCGTCATTTCTGATGTTTTATTAATCAGATAACTAATTCATCAATCTGAAATTAAGTTCAGATTTGCTCATATGCTACACTGGATAAGTGCAACACTCATATCTCTGAACACTTTTTACAACTTCGTCAAATGAGCTGAAATGACACACCTAACATTTTGTTTGGAGCTTTCTGAACCAAACCAATGACAAAAGACTTTAAGACAACATGTCACATCACAACACAATGCTAGAGAGACAGAGAAGTGACAAGTAGGAAAATGATAGGCTGGATGCAGACAGCCATTATACAATCATATACACCTAACATTGCTTACACCCACACTTTCAGCACACAGCATATGCATAAATGATTCACTTCAAACACAGTGCATGCTGCCAACATTTGTCAGATATGAACACTGTACTCATGTTTCCTTTTCCTTTTTCTGATTCAGCTCTCACACATGCACACCCTGCATGCACACACACTTGCTCCCTCACACTGACACTCGGTGCACTTCAGTGTGTCTGCAAGTCAGTTACAAATACATGCACATCATTCTGAGAAATAAAAAAATGGGATTTCAACAAGGAGAGATATTTAGCGCCCCGTGATGGACTGGCGACCTGTCCAGGATGTGCCCTGCCTCTCGTCCAATGACAAATGGGATGGGCTCCAGCCCCTCTGCAACCCTAAATTGGATTAAGTGGTTATAGAAAATGGATGGATGGAGATATCTAGTTTGTCTTGATACATTCATTGAGAACCAATCTTTTGAACAGCATAAAAGACATAAAAGACAACCAACCTAAGATGAAGATGACCTCTGACCTTTTAAAAACTTGGCTTCCCACTCATTCCCTCGTGAACACAAAACATCAGTGTACATAAGCACTAAACAGACATGACAGCTAAGCACTGGTATTTCCCCTAGATTTTACTACATGCTAATTGTCAAAGGGCTTGTGGTTGAACCTGTGTGGTGATTGACAGCTATCTTATTTCACAGAGTTTGAATAATGGAACTGCACAGAAACATCAATGAAATTAACCTTAAAAACAGGCATCTGTAAAAATCTGACAGTACTGTATCACAATATTACATCCATAAATGGAACAGCAAGGCATTTTTACACACACTCCCACTCATCAAATCACTAGTCAAAAGTTGTTTTTTTCTTAAAACAACTTCAACCAGTTTTTAGTTGACGCTCTAAATCAATGATCATTTATTGTATTTGTCACCTTTCAATTTTTAATGAAGTTGGTACGTTAAAAAAATGTGCTACTTTCTTCTGTTAAGTTTTTTATGTATTCATTCTTGTTGCAATAATCTCTGCCTCAGATACTCTGTTATTTTCATTGGCATCGTACATCTGTACTGTGTTAGTAATTCAACATTGTTGATTATTTGGTCTGTTCTGATAGTACTTTTGGCACATTCAACCTTAAGTAACATTAGAAAATTTGGCAGTTTTTTTTTGTTCTTTGGCCCACGCTACAGTTGTAGGATGTAACATCAATGTCTTAAAAACAAATCCCCATCTGAACCATGCATATGTACAGCTATACACAAAAATGTGTTGTGTTGTTGAAGAAGCCATAAAGACGCCATCGAAAGCCCTCAAAAATGCAAGGGAACAGCTGTAAAGCCAAACAATGTGGTGTAAGGTTGAAAACAAAAATCATGAAGTGCAGTCTCTCAGCCCCTGGGTGCTCTTGAACAGTTCCAGACTTCCTCAAAATGAGTCAGAAGCACATAGTTTTATGGTTCAGAAGCCCCTTTAATGTTTCTTTCAGTCTTTTTTCTTTATAGTCCAAGTAAAACAAATTCAGAGATGTGCATGGAAACAAGTTTGTGTTTGGGAGTTGTTACTTTGAAGCATGTCAAAATGCAGAGAACTGTGTTTTACTGAAATGTGGAGTTGGACTATTTTTCATAAATTTTCTGTTCAGGATTTTTAGGGCAGGTATTTAAGGTGAGCAAAGACCAACCCCATCTCTGGGACTTGAACAAATATAAATAGACCTAATATGATGCATCAACCTGAATGTTTTGCCTTCAACATGGAAAAGAGTCTTCACTGGCGGCTGCAAGAATCTTCAGAATTTGGGCTTTACTTAAATCTCTGAATCAGAATTAGAACAAGGAAAATTTGATTAACACTGTGAAGAATAAAGCTGAAATGCATCACAACTGCAGATCTGGCAACAAACCAAATGTGCTCTAAAACCCCATCGCATCATGGAGATTTCAGGGTAGCTACTAAGAAAACCAAATTAGTAACTACAGTCAGTTGAGAATCTGTGGATTCACTTTTGTGCAGACCTGCACTTATAGAGAACTCAGAATAACCCCTAACACCTCATTTACATTCAATTCATTCACTTGGTATCTTTGCTAACTTTTATCAGACATAATTGGTATTAACGGATACCTGATACACTGCTGTGACTGCTTGGCTCGTCACCCCCACCCCGCCCCTGCTATGTTTTTAGAAGCAACTGATGCACATAACCTTAACCAAATGAGCGTGGTGTCTCTCTCCCCTCAATACTCACAGAGAAACGTGGTGAGATTTCAAAAGCTGTATGTTATACCAAACCATGTTTTTTTTTTTCCAGACCCAAACACCAAAGCAGTTTTGCTGCTTAAACCAAAAGAGACAAAAAGTGACAATGAAAAATAAAATAATAATAATCTCAGGAGAAACTATAAAAAAAATGTCATAAGCTAAATGAATACCCTTGTGATTTACAGTAATCCACTTAAAACTCCCAACCTCCAGCTGGGGGCTTGTTTGCTGGCTGATAAGGCATGCACTGAGTGCACAATGGCAACTTCAGAAACACTGAGATTTCACATATCCATGCCTAGAAAAGAACTGTGACTGATATTGTTTTCTTGGCCAAATAATGTGGTCAGTCAGAAGGTTAATTAAAAAATCATCACTGTTTTGCAAAGGTTACTGCAAATATTAATCTGTGTTCAAACTGCCAGAAGGACTGCTTTAAAACACAAGTTTTCTTCTTCCGTTCAATTTACACCACGGTGACGCTGCTGTCGTCTGTGCCCCAGCCCCTCTTCTCCTGCCCTTCTTCTTTTTAGCTCCGAGGTACCCTCCACACATCATCCACGCATCATTCACATTCACACAAGTTCTATTATGTTGCAGCAGAGGAGAGAAAATTGTTTTTATCTAATTTCTGCACAAAGTTTGTTTTACTTTTTTATGTGATAAATCTTTTTTGCTGGTGTTCACTGAAAGCTTGCACTCGGAGCTACTGTTAGCTGTGAGCACATGACAAATAATAGGATATTGCACTGTGCAAACAAATCTGACTTGACATCACTTGACAGACTGAAATAGCAAGAAATGTGATTCTTTTTTGCAGATGCCCAATTTACACAAATAGCTTCTTTAGTGCCACATTGAGTCCATCTGATCATCTAACATTACACAAAAAATAAGAAAAAAAGGTTCTACAAGGTAAGTTTTCTGAAAGAATTCAGATCTGCTGACTGTGGTTTCCTATGAATTATCAAAAATAACCTGTTTGTCCCCGGTAAATGCCTCTTCTTTTGTATAGCTCTCTTATTTTGCCCGACACATGCAATTTACAATGATACTCCTGACAGATTAATCCTTTTATAATAATGGACACTTGATGTCAAGTAGCCAGACAATAGGCAGATCTTACATTTCTTCTTGATCTCCTGTCACTGGGAAATCAGTTTCTCACTTAATCCAAGAGAAGCTTGGAAGAATGTCAGCTCTCACTCTGACATTTTAGTATTTCAATTTGACTCATTATAAAGTGAAAGGCCTGTAAAAATGGTTTTATGCAAAAATGCATTTGAGGCCTATTGTTCCAAGAGGACGGGGCAAAATCTGCATGTTTCAGTCTAAAAGACACCTGGAATACATGGACGTGTCGTAGACCTACTCCTTTTTATTTCATTTTGAATTAAAGAGGCATTGAGCTTATGCACCAGTGTCTCCTTTTTTAATCTTCTGGACAGATTTGAACAAGCAAGTAAGAACTTGGCTACATTTTTCAGTGATTTAGCATTTTGGTAAGTATTTTAACCTTCAGCAGAACAAGAGAACAAGTTTCAGGATGAAAGCTAAGGTGTTTAGATGGTGTTTCTGGATTGTAAACTTTTCTGAATCACTTGGTTTGTATGCCATCAGCGCATTAAGGGGCTGTTATCATTTATGAATCCTATAATTACGAACCGGATGGCCAAACATAACAGTTGGTCCAGGATGTATTTTACTGTATGTACTGGAAATAAGCAGCAAACCCCGGAAGATGAAAGCCACGCCTTGCTCTCAGGTAAAGAGGTGCATAAAAAGTCTTTGCTGACGTCTTTGTGAGAATAGCTCCATTTTAACCCAAGCAACAATCTTTCCCTATGTCTCATGATTTGACTGCCTAAACACAACCAACCTGTAATTAGAAACAAGACATCTGCAACTTTAAAAAAAAGAAATTTTCTGCATCAAAGTTCACCGAACTTTCTGGAGTTGTGTGTGCCTTCTAAGCCGCGTGCAGATTCATTCATTCATTCACTCACACCCTACACTGTGCTCACTTCATTGAGGACTCACTCAGGGATAGAAGCTGCTAATGAAGCGCTGCTTCATAATTATGCAACAAATATTCCGTTGCGAGTCAGATAAAGAAATCCAAGCAGAATAGGTACATGTTGAATAAGATGTAATGGACAGCACAATTTTGCTGTTTTTAGTTCAGAACATGTCACAGTTAAAATCATTCTTCATCACTGTGAAACACCTTTGAACACATTTGTGCAAACACATTTTTGTTTCAGTTTATTAACCTACAGAAACACTGTTTACTGCAGCTGTAACTATAATAATCCTCAATACTAATAACGTCATACTAGTGCTCATGGAAATAAAATGTATTACTGTATGTCAGAGTACAGCCACTGTGGCCCCAATGATGGAGTGTACATCCAAATATTTAGATATTTATTTCATTTAAATATTTATTTAAATATTTAATCTATTAATTGATGTATTTTTCATTAAAATTTGTTGTTTTAATTTTCTTTAACTTTGAATAGGATTAAATGTAAATGTAAAGCTCAAACAAAAGGAGGTAGTGGGAATCACATAGTCATTGGTCAGGAGTTGTATAGACAGGACTACAAACCATCTGTGATCGTAAAGCCTTCCTTCCATTCCTTTGTTGGGGAAATATTTTTGAAAAGCCTCCATATTTAAATGTTTAAACTGTTACCAAACAACTCAGCTGAACACGCTACGGTAATAAAATGTAACAAGAATTAAGTGGTCTTTCATAGTTTCACTCTGAGGATTTTCTTTACATTCAAAGACAATTCTACGTGGGTTTTTTTTTACTTAGCACATTTGTCAGTACATGAAAGTCAAGGAAGGTTTACATGACAATGTCTTTGGCAGAGCGTGAATATGAGGCTCTGTACAGAAATCCTCATACCTGCCAATCTGACAAGCACACTTGGGTTATTGTTGCATGCATACAGAGAGTGTCTCTGTAAATGCCTTTGCACTTCACTTGTATTGTATGCTTAATCTAAGTAGAATTCTGTAATAAGAAGAATGCCGTATGCATCTGCGTCAGTTTCTCTTCTTCACTCCTATGAGAGTCATATCTGTCAGCTCTATAATAAGTGGACTTAATGTTTTTTCAAAAGAGGGACCTTAAGATTCATTCAGTTCCTTAAATATAAATCTTCTTTTAGATAACGGGGAGAATCATCTTCGCCCTTCTTCTGTATCATTGCCTCTGTCAAAGCCGCTCTCAAGATATTTCAAGCAACAGGATGGAGATATAAATGATGCCCAAACCCTAGAGAAATTTGTCACCAGAAAGGAGAAAAAATTGAGATAGAGAGATGCCTGAAAGATAAGAAAGGGAAGAGACCAATCAAAAAACAATCTCCCAGCTCCTATCCTGCTGTTGGTATCTCAGGGTTTAAACAACATACCTTTGTTGGGAAATGGAGGAACAGCTGATGTGCTCCACAGTCAGGAGAGGTAATACGATTTCAATAGTTCAGTCTCTTGTAGCTAATGGAACAGCCAGAGTCATTTTTCCTCTTAGCCCTGAAGAGCTTCCCTGGACACAACATCAGAAGAGTTTCAAGTCTCTCTGAGGCCACAGTGTCTCCGAACTACTTCTGCCACAAAAACAGTGATGTCTGCAGAAGAAAGGGCAATGGTAACAAAACAGAATAGAAATGAGCGGGATGGGAGCAAAACACCTCTATTGAGTTTTTTTTTCCATCTTTCCCACCCTGCTTTGTTCATTTCACCCTATGGCATCTCTATGGCATGTCTATCTCTCCTTCACCATCTATCGCCTCAGCCTCCCCGCCTTTCCATGTTCCACCCTGCTCTTTCTTCTTCTCCTTCTCTCAGCATCCACACTGCAATTTCTCCTTGATTTCCAGAGAGGGACGTTATAGCAGCAGCCGGCATACAAACTAGCTGACTCAATACATACACATACGCATGCACACACACACACACACAAAGCCTGCATGAACAGGGTGTGTGCAGCGTGGTGGTATGGAGAGATGGAGGCAGAGATGCCGTTGGATGAGAAGAAAATGAGGGAGGAGAGGAAAAGTGTAATGGGAGGGGAAATTTAGAGGAAAAGAGAAAGTATAATGCTTTGCTGGAGAGTTTAGGATGGAATTGGCTCTAACTCTGGCACAGTAGTAACAGCAAGATATGCGTCAGCAAACATTAAGCAGCTCATTCATCATTCACGCTATGAACATGAGGTATGAGGTCACTGTTTGGTTGTCTTCGAAATGTAATGCTCGGGTTAATGAAGCCAGCTCTTAGGAATCTTTATGCTAAGGTTTTAGACCCATAATGATTCCTGCTTTTAGGATATGAGGAAGCTTTCCAGCAGAGTTGGAGAACAGAGCTGAGCCCATAAATTGGCTCTGAATGCACAACCTTAAAATGTCAACTAAGTATGTGAGAGAACATATTTCCTCATGTCTCTCATCATATCTAGTCTAGCACATGTGATTGTCTTATTTACCCAGGTTTTTAAGATTTAATCTATAATACATGCCATCATCATTGCAATGATGACAAAGAAAAAGTTATTTGAACAATTTTTTCCAGAGCCCTCTTCTGACAAAGAGACCATTTGTAGAAAGTTATGTCCTTTTTCATAGCAACGTGCGACACGAGAGCCCCCCCACCCATGTTTTCTGATGATGTGTTATACACCAGAAACTGTGTCCTTAATCCTCTGACTGCTGGAGGTTTGGGTATTTTAGTATTCTAATGCACTTGTCTCATTTCAGTCATCTGTTGGATTGTTTTTAAGGTGTAATTCGGGTTTTATCTTGGATATAGTCTTCAATCTGATTCAATCTTTGGGATATTTCATGTTAGCTGGCCTAATTTTTCCTCAGTCAGTGTTATTGCTGCCCATCTTTGCAGTCTTGAAAATCATTCTTTTTTCATCATTTTTTTAATAATAAAAGAACACTGGCACACAAGACATTGGTAGGAAAGAATAATGAACTGCTCCCTTTTTCACTATTTGCATTTTGTATGTGTGCAATTGTATGTGCTTGCAAGGGCGTGTGAGTGAATTGCAACTTGTAACAATAACTTCCTAATTACAGTTCCCCAGTGTTTGTGCAATCTTCCTGAAATGCTAACTAGCCCCCTACAGGGACTGTGGTACATTATTAATCCATGTGCTTGAGCGTGTGCATCTTGGGCTGGGAAGAGTGTGTCTGTCGCCCATGTGTGCAGTTTAATGCACGCACATGTCTGTTTGCGTGTATGTTCACATCGCTTTTACCTTCTCATAAGTGGTTCATTCACATATGTGCCGGGGGTCATGTGCCAGATATGTATACATGGAGCCACTCTTATCCCCACTGATGGCCTGTACTTGCTGTTTTAAGAGGTTGCACACAGGTCAACTGAAAGCAGAAAACTGTTTCTTGCCTCCCACAGCCAGGGCTGTGGAGATGATAAAGTCTAAGGAATAACCTTGCTCTGGGCTTGTGGTAAGCTTTGCACCAGCACACCCTGTTGCACAATATGAAATTCAGTATAAAGACGATAGATACGGCTCGTTTATATCTTTTCTCTTCAGTTTACAGGTCAATTTTGACACATTTCTTTAGATCTTCAGAGATTGATTTTTTTTCACTGTAGTTATACTTTCACAAGAATTTCAATCACACTTTTTCTCACGACATATTTAAACTGAAAGACAAAATATGAAGGATGAAATAGAAAATTTGAAATAAAACAGAGAGACAACATCTGAGCAATAGGACTGTAAAAAAAAATCTCTATACGCTGACCCAGCTAGCAAAGCAGTGTCGTGTTAACTATGCATACAGATTTGCCTCCACACCATGGGGCATTCCCTCTCAAGAAAGATCAACATTATGACAACAGATACAACTAACACCCTCTGCACCAACATGCTTAACATGGAGGGCAAGTTTCTGTTGAAATATGGACGGTTTTGACAAATAACAGCTGTTGGGACTTGATTCTGAAATTAAGTCTGGGATTTCAACAGATATGCTCTACATGTTGCTGCCTTACAGTGGCAACCAAAGGAGCGAAAAAAATGCAGTAAATGGCTGGGAGAGTGAAGAGGGAGCTCGCATAACACAGCAGTGCTTTTTAAATATTCCTGAAAAACTTGTCCCACAGTGCTGCCTCTGGGTACAAGATTGTATCATGGGTGGATAGCTCACTCTAGGGGCTACAGTCAATGATAGGGCATTAGATGAAAAGAGTCCTTCACAACTTCAGGTGAAGGTTGAGAGTAGAACTTGAGCGCAGTGACAAGACAGTGCAGACATTAAACCCATCACTTTTCCTCCATTTTGTACTTGCAGACAAGCCGGTAATTCCTCTCCACTAAAGTTGTCACCTTTCATTACGGATGATTTTTAATGTTTCCACCTGCCTTATTACAGATGCAACCATCAGAGTCTCAACCATCGATGACACTTCTGCTGCTGCAGCACAAAAAGCTTTCACTGTGTAGCAGCTTGCATAGAGAGATGTTGAATGGCTTTATCAAGTCTGACTTTTAGTGCTCAAGAACTCTAATGTTTAAAAGTCCCCTTTATTTGAGCCCCAGCAGGAGTATCCCCATAACTTGTGTGACTGCTGCAGCAAGCACTGCAGTACTAATGCAGGAGCAAAGCAAGATGAGCGACCTCAGAGATACTTATCAATGAATTCCCAAGATAACAAAAGACTTCACTGTGACAGGGGATCTCTGGCCATGACACAAACCAGTTGATCATTTCTCCATCCCAAATGCATAATGCTCTGTTCAGGATGCTAAGCGTGTGGCCCTGTTCCTCTCCCCCTCTTTCTTTCAATCTTTCTGGTTTCCTTTTCCTCTCACTTTCTCTCCCTCTGTGGCATTCAGCCAACAATTGGAGTCAGTCAGTGGAAAAACTCTGTTAGTAGTCCATGCCCTGTGGGACAAAGTGGCAACAACATCCGTTACGACAGATAGTGGGGCAGCCAAAATTTAACTGGCTGAGTGACTTTGTGTCTCACACATGCACCCAATGGGCTACTGTGTTTGAACCTCACAACGAGACTGTTTTAACGGGCATGGAGTTGATCCACAGAAACACATTTGATTGAGTTGTGCGTTTTCATTCATCTCAAAGTTGTGGTACAAGAGGAAACCTTAAAGAGCAAATAAATGACTCACGATTTTTGTTTTCATTTTAGAAAGGCTGAAAAAAAAAAGAGAGCGAGAGCCTTTAACCCGGAGTGTGCAGCCGCTGTCCGGGTGCTGAACGCTCAGGTTCTGACAATGCATCCTGTCCCGGGACAAAGACTACATCAATACCAAGTGACGAGCTTGAAAATGGGTAAAATATGGCACGCGTCAAACACAATTAAAGGCTGGAGAGACTCGGGTCAAATTTGCACAGTTATGGGCTGCATATGCTGGAGCACATCATCTACCCCACACATTCAGCAAGAGCTGATCATGTAAATTTCAATCTAGGTATCTGCACCCGCATGATCAATGCACACGGTCTTGGAGATTCGACTAGCAAGCTTTCGGGGAATACTCAACTTGTATATTTCCTGCATTTATCATGACCGCTCACGAACACACACACAAAACATAAATTGATTTCAGAATCGCAGGAATGCCAGAGCTGTCGGCATATGTCAAAGTTGCCTACGCAATGCGAGTCCAGCCTTCACAAGACAGGAACCTAAAAATGAAGCCAAAGCTGTGTGCGCAATCTACAGATGTTCGTTTGAGGTTGTCACTTTACCTGCTCCAGATGCTTACAAGAAGACGCCGCTCGTCAGCACAACTGTCCGCTCGATGCCTCTGGCAGTGCGTGTGGCTATGTTGATGTGTGTGGATGTTTTCTTCTTTTTTTTTTCTTAGTGTTTGTCCGTCACTGATTTGTCCAAGCTTTCCCCTGACCCCGTCTGTGGTGTCTAAGAAGAGCTGTGCCCGGGAAAGGGCTCGGCGGTCACAGCAGCAGCCGATGTGGCGACTGACCCGCGTCAAGATTTTTGAATGCAAAACGGCGCCTGATGCGATGTGCTGCCTCCTCGCCTCTGCCTCCCTCGTTCTCAGTCTCTCTCCTCTCAGTTTCTGCCTCTCACACTGCGTCAGCCTCCACTCCTCCTCCTCCTCCTCCCCGCCTCTCTCTTCCTCCCTCTGTTTGACTGCCTTTACCTCTCTCACACGGGAACAGACGGTGATTAATTCGCTGGAATTCAGTTTCTCTCTCCGCCTCTCTTCTTTCTACAGCCCCGCGCTTCAATCACCTCACAACCCGTCGCTTCTCCTCTGAACTGAAGCGAGCGCCGGCCAGCTGTTCCAGCGGCGGAGAGAGGCTCGCGTGGCACTTGAGGCGCCGCAGACAGTCATTTAGACGATGCATTTTCATGTGGAGTGCGAAATAGCCCTTTCACAGCCAATCTAGGAAACTTTTTGACTAAACTGTATGAAATCTAGGCAAAGAGAGCTCTCTGACAGAGTGAAGCAGACATACAGCTAAGAAATATGGCTCAGTTTTTAAATGATGGAAAGCCACATTCTCTTCACGTTTATGGTGGATCCATCAGGTCTCTGCTTCTAGTGGCAGAGCAACAGCTACGGGACTAAGTAGTTTGATGCTCCAGTGCTCTATGGCGTAAAGCAATATCCTGCCAGCAAATAAAGTCAGATGTACTGCCTCTTTGAAACGCAAACAAACATTTATCGAATTGGAGCCATTACATGTGAAGAAGTGTAAAACAAAAGGGCTTCAGTTCAAATTAGCTGCCCTTTTATTACCACCTTAGAACATTCGAAAAAACACCGCAGTTGATAAAGGGTGACATTTTTTTCACCCTTTATTGCTCAAACATAGGTAAATCCTGAATAGGAAGAGGTCTGATGTAAAGTCTCTAAGTCAATGAAGTTGTGAGCCACCTGAGCCAGGTCATGTTTGTTTTTTGTTTTTAATTGTATCTAATATGTTTTATAAGCCCAAAAATTGGATGCTAGTGATGAGTGCAAGAAGGTCATGCATGGTAGGCCCAGTGAGGACAGCATCTGCAGCCTAGTAATGCATCAGTGTGGAAATGACTAGAACAAAGGGAGGGGCATTTTGAATGGCAGAGCTACAGCAGGCCTGCAGCTGCCCCAACTACAACCTCCACCCCCCACACCCCCCACCCCACCCCACCATTACCTCAACTGGACTCAGAGATTGACATAAACAGTTCTGCCTATATGTCACCAATGATGAGCAGGTATTCAAGGTCACAGGTGTTTGACAGTAAGGAGAGACTGAATGTTAAACCAAATAATATTTGTGAGGAAGCAGGCTTTCTTCGGATGCTTAATCTTTCGGGTGGGGACTCTCTGTCACTCTCTGTCAAGAATATTAAAGGATCATCAGAAGGACAAAATCAACTTGGGAACTCAACATCAATATATCACCCTGATGCTGATCGGGCTAGCCTGAAGTTGATTTTTATACCCCAGAACAAGTCCCTTTATTTAAAAAATTTCCTTTCAAGGAGCCACCCCTCATTGTTATCTTTTAAAGTGGTCCTTGGCAGTAGTTCTCCAGGCTTTCTGAAAGTCTTTAAAATAGTTTTTTAAGTAATTGACTACGTTTTCACTTAATTTAATGCCATTCCTTGAACCTGACCATTTTCACAGGAATATATTTTTTCTTGTGTGTTAACACTGATCAAGAAATGAACCAGTGTTGTTTCCACACATAACAAACACATTGACAAATAATTCATTTTACATTGCTTCTTTTGGCACAGTTACATGCACCCTGTTTCAAACACGTATAATTTGTTACCATTCTTTAGTTGTATCTAAAAATGCTGAAGATGTCACAGATTGACAAGACTGATTCCTAAGGGGTTGCTAACTGAAAACGTAATATGTTTCGGTATAGTTTTCTGTGCTCCCATGGTTTGAGGAAATTGGACAAGTGGAGGACAAAATAAGTGGCCTTAAAAAAAAACTCTTTGCAGCAGAGGAGAACAGTGTTTGAAACAACCTTTCTGACACAGGACCAGAGAGATGCATCTGGACCTTCAGTTGATTCATCCTCTTGACTGAAGCCTCAATAGAAATGCTCTCAATAGAAGACTGGTTGTCAGAAGACAGGAATCAGGGATAAAAGTATACCAAATTAAACAAGAAGTGGAATGAAAATCAGTGGCAACAGGTCGTATGGAGTGATTCATCCTCTGCCAGAGCCTTAACCCTTAACATAATTGAAGAAGTGTGGAATCATCTTTATGGAGAACAGAACAAAAGGCAGCCAACATCCAAAGAAGAGCTTTGAAATGTCCTTCAGGAAGCCTGAATAACTGTTCTACTAAAATAAATTACAAGAAAGCTTGTCTAAGAGGATTTGATCTGTATTGGAGAATAAATATGTTCAAATCAAATATTGAATTTCAAGCTCACATAAATTCCAAAAACTGTAAATACGTGCCGTAATCACATTTGTGTTTGCACATATTTGAATAAATTGCTGCACCAAATGTCCTGTTTTCCTGTTATTATATAAAGAAATGAGGGCTGGCTCAAGGCTTTTGCCTATTACTGGAATTGTAATTGTTATTTGGCTCTTGAATTCACACATTTGTTTCTGATTTGAAGTTTTGCAGAATACTGCTCCTAGCTTCTGCAGAGTTTAGTGCAATATCTACATTCAAAGTGGAAGTTTTCCAAGTCACATTGACTCTATAGTTTATAGATTTTCATTCAAGTATTAAAAGCCTCCCCTTGTTTATATAAGATAACAGCTGTCTGTGTCATAGCCGGGTTAACATTGTCATGGCTCTTATGGGTGGGTTTATACTTTGAAATTCACATTCTTTTTGCAGTTAAGATTATTTTAGTGCTAAAAAATCTCCCACAACCACTTCAAACACAAAAGGAAGCTGTTGTTTACTGAAGTGATTAGTTGAGTTCCTGGGGCTAGCCGGTGGGGACACTCGTGTAAATGAAGCAGGGAAGGTTAGATAGTTGGAAGCTGGATACACTCTTTCACCTGAGCCAGAAATATATGACTACAGTTTTTTTTCTGGTTGTTAGTTAATCTGTCAACGTTAATGTATGTGCTGAGCAGTTGCATTGTACATTTGTGCCTGGTCACAATTGCTGTGTAGGCTACATAATTCTTAAAAACAATCTCAAAACACTTGTAAGTGGTGTGCTTGATGAGCAGAAATTCCATAAACTTGACTGAAACCAATGTTCGATCAAAGTTTGGGGGTTTATAAATTACTTTGAAATTAATTGATTCAGGATTGATGTGAATAGGCGTAACACATCTAAAGACCTTACTTTTCCTCACAAAAGGTCACAAAAGAGGCCGGAAAAGTTAATCTGCAGAAGAAAAAAAAAAAAAAAAAAAAAAATATATATATATATATATATATATATATATATATATATATATATATATAAAATCAATACAGAAGGTCTGAGAGCCTTACTGCAGTATACTTCGTTATGATTAGATTTACAACCTGAAAACTCACCAGAATGCAGGGAATGAAAAGTCTGGCCATGAGCCCATCAATCGGTTATATAGTGTGTTCTCCAGCTTGCATCATAAGTCGCATTAACGGAGATGTTATCATGATATGAATCCAGCATTGTGCTACTATAAGGCTGTGATGGCTGACTCTGGAGTGAACTGTACCCTGGTGACCCTACTAATGTATGATGGAGAAATTAGGAATTAGGAAGACGAGAAGCTGATAAGGTCAGGGAGAAAAAAGGAAAGAGAGAGGCCTCATCAATTCACACAAATCAGTCTCCCTTTCTGTTTCTGTGCACATCATATGGATAGAATCAAATCACAACTGATCTGAACTAAAGTCCCAGCAGAGCTGTCTGTGAATCACAAATGAAAAATTTGCATATGCTACTGCAGCAGCTGACCTCCGGTATGACTTATGACCTATTTCAGAAGGGGTAAATGTATAATGAATCACACTATTATCTGAAAGCACGAAAATGCATTTTAGATAAAAAAAAAATAATAATTCAATGTTATATTTGTCAGTAATTTACAATAACATAGATTATGATAATACTTTTTAAATAAAAACTTTTACATGATGGTAATTTTATTTGCTGATTTAGACACAGTATGTTTAAAATCGTCAAGATCACCTGGCTGTTCCTTTCAACTTTCAGTTATTGTTTTACAGACCTGTTGCTTTATGGTTTCAGTTGACTCTCACTGCTCACATCAGTGTTGTTTCCAGATATAAGTGGTGGTTGTCAGCAGAAAAGCTCTGTAGAGCCTCTGAGCACCAACAGCTGAATCTATGCCTGAATATTAGATTGATGAAGAGCCTTCATAAGTGACTTACACCTGTGTGAGCATTTATTTTGCATTATGTTGTGCAGTATATTTTTGCTTCAGTCTTCAATTTATACTCCTAAAGTTGAAGGGTGGGTTTAGACGCTGCTTCAAAAAGTGTTGCCATTTTTGACTTGCATTTAGAAGATGTGAAGATGATAAGTGATGATTTTTGTCAGTCTCAAAGAAGACTTGATGTGCATTAGTCAAAGTCAAATTTATTTGTATTGCACATTTTATGTACAAAACAATTCAAAGTGCTTTACATAAAATAATAGCATTGCAGCAGGGAGCAGAAAAAGCATTAAAAATGTAAAAGAATATAAATAGAAAGAAAGAAGTGGCGCTCATCGAAGTGGCAAAGTTTAAGATGATGGTTAGAAATAATGGTTTATCAGAACTATTATAGAATATCTCCCCAGATATAATCATCCATCCATTTTCTGTACCCGATTAATCCGATTTAAGATGCTGGGGGGGGGGGACAGATTGCCTGTCCATCACAGGGCCACACGAGAAACACAACCATGCACTGGACAATTTGGTGTTGCCAATTAACCTGATGTGCATGTTTTTGGATGGTGGTACCTGGAGAGAACCCATGCATACACAGGGAGAACATGTACACTCCACACAGAAAGGCCCCAGCCAGACTTGAACCTGGAACCTTCTTGCTATGAGGAGACAGTGCTTACAACTACACCACTCTACAGTCCCAGATATAATATCCCAGATATCCTGAGAGCCTGCTAGTCAGAGGGTCTGATTCACATGTGGGGCCATTATTTTTCATATCGTTTGATTTCATTTCTACACTTAAATGGGTTTTTCATTTAATTTTTGATTAAGTTTTCAACTGTGGTTTGATTAATCTTGGAAAAAGATCATTACTTGAGTCAAAACGGACCCATTAATAATGTCAACCACAAGTGATCAGCACCATTTCCTAGTCGTGTCCTAGACGTGAAATATATATTCCTATTGAACTATATTAATCTAAGAGTCATGATATCATTAAATTAAACATTCATGTTCACCTACAAGGAAAAAAGACGAAATTTCTTCTTTTTTATAAACTGCCACAAGATTGAGTTGACAAGATTGAGTCTGACAATCAGAAGGTTGGTGGTTCGACTTCCTTAAGTGTCCTTGGGCAAGACACCAAGTCCCACAAACTTCACATAGCTTGTAACATTATATAGATGCAGATCTGCTGTATGAGTATGTGTGTGAGTGGGTGAATATGGCTTGTAATGTAAAATTTTTGAATAGTGTACTAGACAAGAAAAGTGCCATTACAAGTACAGTCCATATATCATTTATCACACACACAAAGTCAGTCATCACATTTAAATGAACTGTTTTCATGCAGGGCTTGCACTACAAAAACTTTGATATCATGACTTATTTCGAAATCAAGTTGCGTCGCATTCATTATGAGAAACTTCCTCTAATCTCAAACATACACACACTTCAAGGTTTGAAAATCATAGTGTGTCATTCCCTACAGATGTTCTTCATGTTGGCAGCAGTTTGAAGTGAGACTACACATAAACAGAAGGTTATGGATGTTTGGGGAAATGTTTGTGGACACTTGTTCAACAGTGATTGACAGTTATTCGAGGAGAACTGGAGGTGAGATTTCTCAACAGAAGCATTTATCAGCCATAAATAATCTGCTCCACTCAACTGTTGTAAGATCACAAACTCGCACATTTTAAATTCCTGAATTGCAAATATGATATTATCACCCAAATGAGTTTGGAAGCAGTTCTGCTGGTTGAAGACTGATTTACAATGAGCGTCTCTCATTATCAGACACACAGGATCAAATGTTGTTTCTGATTACATGTTGGCTCACATGTTTTCTCCTGTTAACATCAGGAAGTGTGAATCAGAGATAAATTACCCCAAAAATATCCCTGCATTGGGGCAAGGAATCCAATTTAAGCCTTTAACGCAAAGCATGAATACATTAAGTTATCAAACCTCCTCAAAAATGACACTTTCAGGTAATACTGTAGCAAGTGATGAAATAATCTTTAGTTAAACATCACACGCTAACTTCAACCAATCAGGTCAACAAAGGTTACAAGCAAAGTGGGCTGCACCATCTCTTCACACCTAAGTCCACTTGTCACGATAGGGCGCTCGTAGCACTGAACGTGTGGCACAATGGCTTTTCTCATAATCATAATCTTGCAAATTTAGTTGAATATCCAGCGACTTTGCAAGATAAAAAATCTAACATTAATTACACTGTGTCATATAATTATAAGCATATATTTAAAAAATGCTTTCTGCTTACAGGTGAATGGTTATATTCATTAACATAATTTATTTTTTTTTTACCTACTTGATATTTCCATAGAGCAAAAGAAAACCATCAAACCAATCAGGACACCTGTAGACTTCAGCTGGATATGACGGTTCAGACTGTAACTTCCTGTTCAAACCGGCAGAAAGCTGCCCCGTCTTTACAGAAAGGCTCATTGTTTAAGTTCTGAGGAGGAAAGAATAAAATCCTGTTTTTATTTCCCCGAGCAGGGCGTTTTATTAACTTCAGAGACGTGTCTATTTTCTGTGTGATTGTGCTTCATGTTGCATTTACAAAAAAAGAATAAAGATGAAATCTTAATGAATGTGAGGACAGATGTGACTAGAAGTATTCATTGAATCAAATAGTCAAGGTGCATGTGAGGTGTATTCAGTCTAACACTGATGATTGACACCCTCTTATTGTGTAACTCCTCACACTGATTAATCTGTTTCTGTTTCTTTTCTTTCAGCGTGTGAGTTTTAACAAAGGCTGGACAATGACAAGGAAATGTTGTCCTTTGGCTGTGAGTCATACATATTTGCAGGACTGTAACAGGACTTGTCAGTATTTCGAATCCAAGAGCAACTCTCAACATGCCCTACCTTGTGGTAAGATGTGGATGTAATTGACATCTTTTCCTGCATAATTACTGAACTTCTGTGGCAAATGTGATGGAAACATTAGTTTTTTGCTGGGTGACAGACACTTTCACCTGATTTATTTTTTAATCTCTTTAATGAGTCACTTTGTTTGAATAAAAATCCACAAATCCACATCTGTAGTGATGTGATGTCACATCACATCAAGATGTTTGCTACCTTTGGCCATTTTTTTGTGAAAACAAAAATACATAAAAACAGCCAATGGACCAAGCAAATATAGGTGCTTCAACATGTGATGCTGTAGAGGTTTAGGTTAGATGTCTCCTGTGAGTGTCCAAGTCTGAAGAGGACATTTTAAGAGTTGCTGCCCCGATTTTAAGACTGAGTTAAGCAGTGTGTGTTTGTCATCAATTAAAACATCATGTTGATTACCTTAATGTGTAAAAATACTACAGAGGCAGTATTAATGCACATGACTGTGAGTGTAAAGTGTCATCATATATTCTCAATTTGCACTATTTGTACTCATTTTCAATTTACTTATAGACATAAGTAGTAGTAAGTTTAAGGATCTGAGTGTCTTTGTAAGTGGCCAGATTATAATAGCTATACAACAGGGTCGGATCATCTCCAAACAACAGATCTTGTGGATTGCAACTAGTATAGAGTGGTTAGCAGCCTCCAAAAATTATCCAAGGAGGAACAACCAGACATCCACTTATTACGTCTCTGGATGAAAACGATACAAAACCAGTTGGGAATAAATCCCTGTTCGAGCTCAGAAACAAACTGTGAATGAAAATGGGCATGTGTCAGCTGTATCTGAGATTAAAAACTTATCTATATATATGTATACATATATTTTTGTCTCTCTGCTGTCAGAAGAAACCTCTGGTGAGATAGGATAGGTCTGCAATAGTCTGTTCAGGACACCGTGACAGTGATTAGAATTTTTCAACACCAGATACAATACCAGATACAAATGAAGGCAGACAAGAGTGTCATTTTACTTTTCTACTTACTTCCTCATTAGGATTATTTGATTTTCTTCTCATCTCTCACCTATGAATGGTTAGGTTTATAGTAGTTAATATTACATGGTCAGTATAAAGCCTTACTTAGGAACACATTCCCATCTCACAATTTACATAGTTTCTGTTGAAATTGTATTGCTACCTTATAGCTGCATATTCATAGATGAGTGCCACGAACATCCCAGCAGTCCCTGATGGCACTGGCTGCTTTCTGCACCATAACATGTTGCCTTGCTGCTGAAATTGTGTAGGAATGGTTTTTGATGAGAGTTTAAGAGTTGAATGGGTCAACTTGACCTCCAAATTCCACAGACTTCAAATGGAATGAGCATCTGTGGGATGAGCTATATAAAGGACTTAAAGCACCTGCTGCAAACATCTCACCTGCTATTATTAATGCTTCATATTTATAGTATTCTAAAGACAGTTGCTGCTGTGAAGTGACGCAGAGCTCCAACCCTGGGTCTGTTGACACTGCCAGCAACAACCAGCTGCAGAGAGCGAGAAAGTCTTTGTAGATATGGTGACATTCATTACTAACTGTAGCAAAGTCATTTACTGTTAAGGTGGACCTAAGCTTTATTAGGCAAGTGATTTTGAATGTTGTGTCCATATTCTATTTGTGTAGATAACATACGGACATACACACGCAAACAATGACATTCTAACAGAGCACAGAAGCAGGCTGACATGTTGACAAAGCTGGCTGACGGACAGACAGACAGCCAGGCAGAGAGGTACGGCGACAGATGGGGAGTTACAGATGAGTGGCATCATGAGAGAACAGGAGGATGAAGCTGAAAAGCAAGTCTATCAGGCATTGTTGGGTTAATTTTCACTTCTGTCACTTTGCAGCTGTTAGAAATGTCACCTTCATTTCATTTGAAGGCTAATGATAAGCAAAAGATCAAGGTTAAGTTAATGCATATCTGCAATAGTATCTGACTACGATGAACATGTAAGAACCAAAAAAATAAAATGACCTTTCCCATGCAACAGCATTCAATTCATAGTACAATAATCTAGTAGTCAATCTGCAAAGAATGTGCACACCGGGCTGGTAAGTGTCAATGTCGACTGGTAGCTCAGTTGCATAGAGGAGAAGGTTGTTCCTAGGTTGCAGGTGAGGCTAGGGAAGCTACTTCAGATTTGTGAAGAGGAGGGATCTTTATCAAGCTGGTCTTTCTCGGTGGTTCTCAAAGGTTGTTGCATCAACACAAACATCCATCAAGAGCATCCATTCATCCATTTTCCATACCTGCTTAGTCAAACTCAAGGTTGTGGAGGGGGGGGGGGGGGGGGGGGGGGGCATATCCCAGCTGTCATTTGGCCAGAGGCAGGGTACACCCTGGACAGATCACCAGTCCATCAAATGGTCAAACAGAGACAGACAACCATCCATACTCACACTCACTCCTAGGGACAATTTAAAAGTCACCAATTAACCTAACATGCACGTTTTGGGGTGGTGGAAGTAAGCCTCAGCAGAGAACCCACGGATACACGGGGAGAACATGCACACTCTACACAGAAAGACCCTAATGTAACACAAACACCATTCATGAAAACAAGTATTTCCAACGAACAACTTTAAAATGATCATAGCTATATTAGACAGCGTTTGTCCCAAACAACTGAAATTCTTATCTTATAGCAAATTAATAGAAAAATTACATAAAAGTAAAAGATGAACTGAAACTGTGACACGACTGCTGACAATAAAATATCAACATAAAAATGATTATCAAATTGATAAATGAAAGCAACCATTTATTAAAGACTAAATGGACACGTGTAGTAAAGTATAAACCTTACTGCATGTTATACAGTTTCCAGGTACAGTTTTGCTGAACAGTGGCTAAGATTTTAACTGAGACACCTGAAAATAGAAATTACTTGGCACTCCGAAAAAAATAGAAATAGAGCGAAACTCAATGGATCTTGAAAAAATATTAAGTTATTCAATTGCATCCTATTCTATGTGCGAGACAGGCATGACATTTTAAGAAAATAAGAAACAAAAATATTGCTGATGCATATCAGTAAATACAATTCTGATGAATATGTGCAAAGCACTTGTGCAAGCAATGTGTGTGCGTTATTCTGTGTCAGTGTGTGTTTGGGTTTACAACCCCGGAGGACCAGAGTCTCCTTTGATATGTAACGAAAGGCCAGCGGTGGCAGTGAGGACTATTTGAGGCAAGAGAAAACATGAAAGCGGCAGCCATAATTATGCTTAACCCTCAACCCTCGAGGAGAGATTTGGTGACGCAGCATCACTCTCACGTCTCAAGAAAGCACAAGCACCTCAATCTACCTTTTGTCGGGCTGATTTAAAAAAGAAATTAATAAAGAATAAAACTGCATACACACATTAATGCAGAAACCTAATGGACAGAAGGAAGTAGGAGAAGTTGAACAAAACTGCACTTTAAATCTTTTGATGGCAGCATTTGTAATCTCTCTGTAATTATCTTCAACCCTTCAGGGTGGGTTTGGACATGTAGCATCTCATCACCTCCATCCCGCTGTTCACACACACATGGAGATATACAGGCACTCATTTATCTCAATGCAGTAATAACACTAATGATATCCCATGGGTACCTCAAACTATAAAGTGAGTCTGAAGAAGCAGAGTGGGAGAATGAAAGAGCAGTAGAGTAAGAGTCTTTGTGGACTGTATGCTCTCATCTCTGTTGGCAGGAACACCATTTGTGAGTCTGTATGATGTTTAAATAGAGACAGCAACTGACGCGTGCGCACACACACACTCAAAAACACTCACACATAGACACAAAGACGAGTGTGTGCGCTGACTAGAAGACAGAGACTGGTGGAATTGAGAAGAAAAGAGGATTTAAGCGACACTGGCAGGCTCTCACACTGTTTTTAGGTCAATGACAAGAAGCCTATTCAACAGTCACATGCAGACTCACAAGTGAAAAGTACACTGATGCTCATAGTGCTGAGCCCACAAGAGTAGCTCAAGCACATACATTCATAAACAAAAGCTGGGTATACGTGCAAAATACAGCAGTATACTTTGATGCATTTACCGTCAGTCCTCAATAAAGACTCTGCAAGAGCACATAAAAGGCTTGACAGTTAGAACTCTCCTCTTTTTCTTCTCCTCTGTGTCCATCAGGAGTTTCTTGATGCAGTTTTGCACTTGGAGCAGCTCCATCTCATGTTCCTGTTTGGTAGCTGTGTGCTCCTGACCCAACATCTTGGCCAGGGTTCAAAGGGACAGTGTGTTTATTTGCGTATGAGTGTGCACATGTGTGTATGTATGATGTCGGGGGATTCGGGAGCAGCCATACAGATCAAAGGGGGTTGAAAACAGTCTGTCTTCCCTGTAGGAAGTATCAACTCATACATATTTACCAGAGTATGTGTGCGTGGTCATGTTCATGGGTGTTAGCTTGAAGTCCAGTCAATAATAACTTATTCAAAGCAGGCATTCATAATGTCCTGCCAGCTGTGACTTCCATGATCCCATTCAGATTAAATGCTACAGTTTGATTAACACTATTTATTTTTCCAGGACTGAAAAAGACAAGATGAGGAAGGCCACCCATCCATGAATTTATATAGAAGTCACTACAAAAGACAATTGACTTGAAAGCAACTACAATTCCATACTAAATCTCAGATATAAAACACATGTTTATTGGTACACCTCACCAGCATTCATTATATATCTGAAAGCATTAAGGACAAATGAAATCTTAATATCCCAAGTGGTATCATATGTTTCCATGCTGAACTGAAATGAAATTCCTACTTAAGATAATGGAAATAAAAACATTTTTACAATGCTAAATATATTTGTAGAGATGAGAAAATAGGAATAACTGAGCTGCTCTTAATGTCAGTATGGATTCTGTAGATCAATGTTATTATTATTGTTGCTTTTATAGAATCTTTTCGACCAGTATTTCCAAAAAACTTGAATAAAAAAATTGCTTTAATAAAAAAGGCTTCACTTGTCCATGGATTGTTGTCATGTTTCTTAGCATTTCTATGTTGTGTATTCTAGTTACCGTTATTGCTGTTTTGTTTTAATATCAGTTTTCCCTCTGCTCCTCACTGCTCCTTGCCTCACTCCTGAGATCAGGTCAAAATGTCTTTTTTGTTTGTTTCTCTGTCCTTTTCTTTCCTATCTGCGCTAAATTATCTGGAAATATCTAAGTAGCTGCCACAGTGGGAGCTGGTTTAATTCTCTGATAGCTAAGAAAATTAGCTTCAGCACCTCCTTGAGTGTCCCTTTAGCATAGGAAAGACTGGATTATACAGTTGTACAAACTGATAGTGGTGTACATAGATGTGAGGACAGGACAGGAGGAAGCTTGTGACATCTCTAATTTCTGTGGCTTTCTTTCTTTTCTGTTTTTTAACTATCATTCTTGAATATTAGAATCTTGTATATTTTATTTTCTATAACCATCTCACTTTAATCACCTGACTTTAACTAAGTACCTTATAATACCTAACCTCAGCTAAGTATTTTTTTATGTGTAAAACAGCAACGAAACAGTAATATCGAGCAAAATAAAACAGAAACTGAATGCAAAAAATGACATTTCAAAGCAAGTCACTTGTAAACAGAAATGATCAGACTGGGATTCAAACTTGGATCTTCAGCTCTGTGTGTGGTGTCATCCTCCAACCCCTCCAACCTCCAAATGCTGATGTTTTCACCTGGGAAATGTAAAGCGAGAGAGAGGTTTATATTATTCCTGCATTTGGGTCCTCACTTCACCACCCACCATGACAATATTGCATTCTCTTCAAATTCCAATATGCTGTAATTTGAACTTTAATACAACAGCAAACAACTATTTGATATTTGAAGATATTGGTTTATTGATGTTCTTATTAAAGCGCACAACCTCTGTCCCTGTGGGTTTCCTGCTTAGTTTACAACTGATAGATCAGCCTCTTGTGCATGAACTCATACACATAAATGCATCTCCCCTTGCAGTGAGCCACGTTTAAGCTTTTCCTTCACTGAATAATGCATGTTCTTCAGTTAAAAAAACACCAACATAGAGAGGGATGCAGTCTCAGTTAAAACTGGACAGTTTTATCTGAAATAGGGAGTTTTTATCAACTTTTTTTATCAACCTTGCTTTCACTTTGGGTTTTGGCTGTGTTTGAGTTGCTGCTCAAATTAGTTTACTAAAGTCGCACAATATCCATTTAAGTAAAAAAAGAAAGCAAGAAATATAAAAACCCTTGTCTGAACCCGTTGAACAACTGTAGATAGTGATGTTTACACCTTGAAATCAGCAAAATAGTAATGAATAGACGAATGAATGAGTTATTCATTGCAAAATCTTGGTTCACTATAAATACGAGAAACATTTAAGTTAGTGAACAGAAAGTGACTCCGCATCCATAGTAGAAGAGTAACCAGTAGAGTACAGTAAAGCCAGACACTTACCATAAGTGGTTCCTGTTCACGTGGGCAAAAAGAAAGTAAAATCCAGTAAAGCGTGGATGAAAATCCAAGCAGAAAAAGGTGAAGATTAAAAAAAAAATCAATCATGGCCACTCTGGGGATCTGCACTCTTTCAAGCAGCACATGGTTGCCCAAGAAGAAAATTCATCTGGTGCTGCATACAAACTGGCTCTGACTTTCTTCTAAATGTTCCTTTTCTTAGTTGTACTTGTGTGCTTTCTGTACTTGTATCTCAGAGGGCAGATCTAGTGTTCAGAAACTGGATATGATGTTATTTAAGACCTATCTCTTTTCAACTTGCTCCTCTCCATTTTGACACATACATACTCCCTCTCTCACATTTCCTATGACCCTTGCTACTTCCCTTTCATTCATGGGGTATGAGTGAAAAGGGACAAAAATCAGAGAACTGACTACCCCATTGTTTTTCTTTGTCATTAGTCAGACAAGTTATAATTGTTGTCAGTAGATTTAAGGACATCTTCAAGGACTGTTATACACCAGGCCAAGGTGAAGAATCAGCAAAGACCCCTTGCTGTGTCTCTGACTTACCAGCACCAAAAATCAATGATGCCCCTCTTTAGTTTTTGGTTGGTCTCTCCTGACTCATCATTATCAGTTGAGCCTCAGATTTTTCACTCCAGAGGGCCTCGTTGTGAAAATTGCTGTTTGTTTTGGATAAGCGAAAATGACAAAGGAGAAGAAATTGTGTGACAAGTTATTTGTTTACTTTCAGTTTTCACTGCTAACTCCCCTGCTGTGCACTGTTTTGCCATGCTGAACAGCCCGTCAAAGTGATTTGTCTCACCGACAGGCGCAACACTGAAGGAACATGTTGAATCGATTGTACTTTTTTTTTTTCAAAGTCCTACAATGCTAGTGTTGCGTAAAAGGCCAAAAAAGTTAGAGTCAGGAGTCCATTGACACGCCAGATGTTTCCAGCGGACGATCAATGGCTCAGTTTAAGGGTCTGCTTTTAGGTGAAACTGTAATTTAATATTTTTGGTGTAGAGAAATGTTTGGTTTGGTGCTGTTGTCTTCAGAAATGGGCTGCAGCCATGTTAAACAACGACAGCAAATGTAAAGTTACAGAAACATGTGACCTGAGTTGGAGACCACCACTTCTTTGTTTTCCATTTTCTTTTTTCTTGCTGTTGAATTTTTATTTTACTCATTCTTTGGTTAGATTTTGGCATCAAAACTGTCTGGTTATCACCAAAACTTACCTTTCATGAAAACTACAGTATTTAAAAAAAATGTATTAAGCCACATATTCAAATACGATTAAATTAATTTATTTCTTTCCCCTCATTTATCACCATATTTTCGCATTGCTTTTCCCATTTCCAAATTTGTTTCACCATTTTCCTATTGCTTCTATTACATAAAGATTTACATGACCTTGGAAATAAAGCAATTATTGTGTTAGCCCAACCAACTGTACTTTTTCAATGCATGTGCACATGTAAGTCTGACCTTTTTACTTTTGTGAGAATAGTAAAATATAGGTGTATATTAAAACAGCCGAATTCCCAATGAAGCTGATCTCATTCACATATTTTTCAGTTTATTTTCTTGAGACAGACAAGCGCACCAGAACTGTGACTCCAGACTGTTAATATTCTAGTAACTTAGAGACCATATTTGGCTGTTCTTGCAGGAATAATCTCCCACATAGAAAGTTTTTCTTACACGGTTCTCAGCATTACATTGTCAGACATACTTTTGTCAATAATTCAATTCTACTCCCATGTATCCTGGCACAGGAAAGGTGGTCCAATTGACTGGCAAGCTCAAGATCTAACTGTAACTCGACTCAACTCTACCTGTCACTAGCCTGGTGAGTTGAAGAGCACACAGATGCACTTGGCCTTAAACCGATAAACTTTGACATGCAAGTGACCCACTTAAACCATTAGGCCCAGCTTCTGACTGAAAGCTAGAGTGTGTGGGGGGGGGGGGTTGTTGTTTTTTAAAGATGTACTGCCAGACGTATAAATAAGGGTAAGCTGAAAGCTGTACTGAAGTCAGGAAAAATTGTACAATCTTTCCTCTATATGTCCACAGGTTATAACTTTCAGCTTCAGTGGCTCCATATGGGGCCATACGGTTGGTAAACTTGTGTTTCTGTAAGAAAAATGGGTGTGAGTTTAAAATTCTATGGAAAGAAAAGATGACCACAGCCACTGAAAATCAGTGCGTGTGCCTGGATGGTGTGTTCCCACTGATGCTGATCAGAGCTGAAGCTAATAAATCCTCACAGCTACCTCATAGTCATTTAATGCGTGAATGAATGGCGCAATTAAGCACTTCCTCATTGCACTTGAAATTCAGATACAGACAAGTGTTAGAGGATTTTTGACCAGTGTAGAATAGCTTTTAAATAAATCCTTTTTTAGCTTTTCTCATTAATTTTCCCACTTTTTTACAGATTTCTTTTGTTCTTGCAGCATTCTTGTCATGACCTACATAACAACATAATTAGGATATGGGATTAGTTATTTAGGTCATTAGATTGACCTATTAATAACATGAATCCAAAGTTTTGGATACTGATGTACTGACCGCCATTGTACACTGTTTATGTAAAAAATTACCTCTGTCTATATTGATTTCTCATGACAAAGGCTCTAAAAAAACAGAAGCATGTAACTTCGTCATAGTCATAGAGGACAGGCAACAGAGCATGAGCCTGTCAGGCTCATGTATCTTGTAGCTAATACTAACCAATCCACATAGAACTAAAACAAACAAAAAAAGTCGCGTAAATTTAAGTTTGGTTACTTTTGAACCACAGCAGTAAGTGCAACAGTGATATTGTAGGTTGCTTATGATAGCAATCTAAACAATTTAATATTTGACAGTAATAATCTTGCACAGACTACAGATAGAGCTTAAAATAAGCTGCAGGCAATCAATGAACTGGTGAACACTTCAGCCGATGCTGTTTTAAGGTGATGACAGTCTCTTGTGTCAAAAAATAAACACAAAACCAGAACTTATTTTAGGTAGACCCTTATAAAGTCTGAAGATGTATCTGCAGATGTATCTGCACCAGTGGTTGCTTGTGCTGAGTCTAGGATGTGTTTGAGCTGTGGATAATACTTGAGTCATTTGCAATGATTTTCATTCAGACAAGAGCCTCTTTCAAGGAACACTTAAGCAACAGTCAGGTCTTTTCCATGTAGTGGTTTGCTTCCTTTTTTGGTGAAGCAGAGCACAGTTTCCTGTTGCCCTTGGGTGCATAGCTGTGATTTGTGAGCTAGTTGTTTAAAGATTTATCTTCCCTTCACACTCTTCTTTACTTGGATAAGAATTAGAGGTCTGCATAGGGTGCCTGTGCAGTATCTTCCAAGAAACAACATCTGAGAAATACTGTGCAGAATAAATGCTCTTAAACTGGTCAGCATTCTGTTTCCCCTACAGTTACCTTGCAATTACTTGCTAAGTTCTCCACTTAGTACATATTCAGAGAGTCAATAATGAAATGATGTCTAGGTTAAAGATACATTTTTGAATAAATCACCATCTCTCAGCATGATTGTCTTTGACTTAGTATTTTAAAATAAGCAACAGCTTGGGTTACAGAGCAAGTTTACATACATGTAGTTAGAGGGCTAGTTAGATTAGATGAAAATTACATAAAATTAAGATATACTTTATTTATCCCAAAGGGAATTTATATTACCGTGGTAATCTTTTTTCTCTTAACAATCATTATAAGCTTTCATTATGTATTGTTCTTAATGCTGGCAGGAATTACCTCCTGTATCTCTTTGTGTTGCATTGTAGTTGAAGAGGCCTCTTTTTGATCACACTCCCTTGTTTCAACACAATGTTATGAAGAGGATGGGCTGTGTCTTTCTTTATCAACTTGTGCGGCACTCTTCTTTCAACAATCAGCTCCAAGGGCTCAAGAGCAGTCAGAGCCAGAGACTCAAAGAAACTGAACCATTTCATAAAGAAGGCTGACTCTGATGTTGCTGCCCCAACAGATGGCTGCAAAGCAGATTGCACTTACCACTGCAGACTTTTAGAAGATTTATAACATCTTGGTACAGACATTGAAGGACCAAAGCTGCCTTAAGAAGAACATTCTGTTGTGTCCTTTCATTTGTACAGCTTTAATGTTGCATTTCCAGTCCAGTCTTCTGTTCTGGTAAGCCCCCCTCCTAAAATTCACAATCATCCTATTTGTTTTGTTTCTATTCAAGTTGAGGGGATTGTTCTCATACCATGCCACAAAGTGATTGACAAGTTCCCTGAACTCAGCCACTTTTCTATCATTGCCTCTTATCATATCATATCACCCAACAACTGCAGAGTCATCAGAATGTTTCTGGAGATGACAGGACTCTGAGTTATACTGAAAATCTGAGGTGTACAAAGTAAAGAGAAATAGAGAGCGAACAGTCCCCTTTGCTCTTATGCTAGTGACCACCCTCTAAGACACACAACCCTTCAGTCTCACAAACTGGTCTGTTTATGAGGTGGTCAATAATCCAGGTGGTTGTAGAGGCATCCATTTGTATTTTCTGGCGCTTCTTACATAACAACACGGTGGGAGTTGTATTAAAAAGATTATCCTCATCTTGCTGCGTGCTTTGCCCAGATGTGAGTGGCCTCTCTAAAGCAGGTGGATGATGGCATCTTCAACACCAACCCCAGGATGATAAGCAAACTGTAGTCTCTCCAAGACTTTCATGATATGGGATGTTAGGGCAACTGGTCTGTAGTCACCAAGGCCAAATGCATGAGATTTTTTTTAGGTACTGGAACAAGGTAGGATGTCTTCCACAGAACTGGAACTTTTTCCTGACACAGGCTAAGGTTAAGAGGTGCTGTAGAATTCCTATTTCTAACTACCTAATCCTACATGCTGTAGATTGCAGTTCCATAGGCATAAATCACAGCTTGGGCAAGGGGGGGGGGGGCATGACCTGTTCATCTTATTAAAAACAAAGCGTCTTCATCCTCCCCAGGCAACTCTGTCTTATTCCTCAAATTGGTTTGATCTATTCTAGCGGTCTTCATCGCTCTCCCCCTCCTCCCCACTCGTACTACGCAGCAGCCCTAGGCAGTAAGAGTCTATTTTGCAGTGTCAGCAGTCTGTAGCCTTTCAATTACTCAATATCTTGAGTAATTGAAAATCTAATAAGTAATTTTCAACCATACATATCTATACCAAGAATAAATGAGAAAAGGAAAACAACGCAAAGATCAACTTAAAAGATTCATATATATATAAATACGTTCTCTGCCATAACTCTAAAAAAATGTTTTAATTATTCTCGTCCCATGTCTTGCTTATGCATTTTATCCATTTTCTCTCTTCTTCCTCACTTCCTCCTATACCGGTGTCTTGTTGCTTGCTGTATCTACCACCAACTGTTTTTTTATTCTAAAACTTTCTTTGTAACTTTATATATAAAGGCGAAAGGCGATTTTTTTTACCTTGTTCATTATGACAACAGTGTGTTATTGTCTAGGTGTTGGTGCATTACGTGGTACCATAAAGCATGCACAACAGGAACAGTATCTCAGTCTCCAAAGCTCTAAGGCAGTTTCAGGCCTGGGAATGTGTATAACAAAGGTTAGTGTATGTCTAAATGAGTCAGAAGCACATAGATTTAAGTTTTAAGGTTCACAGACTTCTCTACTCTTGCTCAAAATAAGTTTGGTAAATTTCATATGATTCTGGTCTTTCACATAATCAATGACAAACAAGGGAGATATGCTGCATTGGGAAAACTAAACATGATCTGTTGGCTTTAGCTTGGTTAAGAAGTATTTGTGTCTTTTGTTGGGAGCCAGGTCAGATGAAATTGCAAAGGAATGAAAAAGAGAGATGTCTTATATCAGTGGATCTAAATGCCAAGTAAGTATAACGTCCCCAGTTTAATCAGAGGGCAGTTTGATGGGGAACATTTCTTATCAAAATAAGTCATAATGATGTTATAATGAGAAAGGAACTTACACTACAAAGCTGGGATCAGAGAGACAAGAACAGCCAGATAGAGGCAGAAAGTCTCAGGTAAGTATGTTATTCTTTTATCAGTGGTATTAAATATAGAATCCTTGATTCTTAACAAAGGTTAAGACCACAGTCTTGTTGAGGTGCTGTTGAGTATGTTTGGTAGTTTTGAGTATGGAAGACGATTTTCATCTGTTTAAAGAGACATGTTAACACACTATTTTTGATATAAAAAAAACCTGCTTTTATAAAAACAAACAACTAGGTGTGTTCGTAACAATAAAATTCAGCCCATCAGAATTAATATTCTACAAATAATGACAGATATTCCTTCAAGCAGGGGCTTTATGACAGAGGAGTCCGTAACTTGCATTTCAGTGGTATTTGACTAATATCTGCCTTCAGATGTTGGCAAATATAACACCAAATAAAATTAATCCTTATCTCATGACAGGATGTCAAATAGCAATTGGTCAACAGTGCAAAACGTTGTAGTTTCACTAAAATGCTTACAGACTTTACAGTTACTATGTTTTCCTTATTCTGTCCCCCTAACGAATGCAGCTGAAGTTTCTGTTCATCAACATGTCTCCATATGTGTTTCTTGGTGACAGTGTGCACGTTTCATATCTCATCTGTTTATTTGGTCACATTCTCTCTCTAGATGAAGTGGATGGTGAAAGGCAAGACATTGCTAGATCGAGACCTGTCCTGCACATTTTTCACAGTCTTTCGTCCCCCTTGCCACCACTTACTTTTCTGTCGTTTTTCTCACACTCAGATGGAGTGGGTTAGGAGTAGAAAGTACTTGGTGAGGAATACATGTTATGAACTACATGGTTAGACAGTTACGAAAGTCCAGACAGTTATGGCTGACACATTTTATTATTCATAGGCTGTGATTCCCATCATGAATGCCTCTTTATAGAAAAAAACAGATTAGGGAAATGTCTCAATTTACAACAATGTATTTTGATACTACAATGCTTGGACGTGGACAAATGGACCTATTGCACATTTTCTGGTGAGATTCTTGTCTCTGTTTTGTATCTTAATTCTAAGAAAGTAAACAACTTTGCAAAGGATTTTTACAAATTTGTAAGATTTTGTATTCTCGGATGACAAATTCCTCCTCTGCTCCTCTTGTTGTTTGAAGATGTACTCTGTGTGTTTCTAAGTTGCAATTATTTTTTAACCCAGTACTCACACGTGGTTACAAACAACTTCTTTGTCAGGTGTTTCCATTTTCCTAAAAGAATCTGCTTCAGAATTTTGAAGCATCTACACTAAGCGTAAACACTGATTTGGGAGAAAAATGAACCATTTCAGAAGCCAATAAACTAAAAATACTTTATGTAGAAACATAATAGCTGCCATAACTCGCCGACAGCGTAACATATCCTTTAAGACCCTAAATCTCTTCAAGTATGTGTGGATTTACATGTGTCACATTGATTTATCTGTTGTCAGATAGCTACTTTAAATGACTCAATTTAATGACCCGCTCCGGATCATTAAATGTAGCAGGATTCTTCAGAGTTACAGGAACAAATGCAACCATAACGCTATCATTTTATGGGATCAAAGTGGTTGTGTTTGCACAAAGACATAATTAAAAAGCAAATAGAATTTCAAACAAAAGATATAAGGTCTTTTTCACATGTCATAATTTGCAGGAGATACAAGGATGTGATGTAAGTGACAACCTTTTGGGCTTTTCTAATATGGCCATCTGTGGATTCACTCCTCTCCCTGCAAAAATACACCCTCAGGTAACAAGGACATTTAATTTGAGTGTGTGCACTCTATATCTGTGCATTCATGTCCCTGTCTTTGTTTGCGTGCCTTCACAGATATTTGCGTGCAGTGTATGTGTCAAGGACAGCTGTTCCTTCTGTTTTTTAGGAGGGCTTCGGGCAAATCTCTATCCATTCTGTTCAAATGCTCTTTTCTTTAGGGGACACAAGAGACTGTCACCACACTTCGTCCTCAATAAATCCTTCCCAGCGGCAACCACCACAATCTGAAGCCTCCACTGCTCAAATTTTCTGTTTGTATAATTTTAATGCCAGTAGCCTTAGAAGTGATAAATCTAATATGGTCTTCCTGCATCTCCCTGCCATCACTCTCTGAATATAATCAACAGTATGTACTCAGATAGGTTGTTCAAATTTCATCAGAATCAGAATCACACAAAAAAACTACATTTTTGTTCCAACTGATGGTTGCTACCAGCTAACTGTACATTTTGAAGAAAAGCATAGGAGGAAGGATTTGATGCAACACAGCCCGGTTAGATGCAACAAAACTCTACCATTACATCGACAACCATCATTGTCCCAGAATACATGCAGAAGAGGGTAATGGAGTTATTGATGCTATGTGAACTGTGTGAGAAAATGTTCAAGACATTCTGTCACTTCAAGCTTTTTCTGTGGGAGATCATTGTACACATAGGTACAGCTCAATTCACCACACACACATTGTCCTTGAGTTACTTTAATGGTGATTTTGTCCGATGATGCTGCGATTATAAAATCAGGATTTTATTAGAGCAGAGCAGCAGTCTCGAAATGCTTTATGCTACCGCGTATTGATGCAAAAGCCTCTTTTACATATGCCTTTTCAAACCGGGCCCTGGGCCCAATGCACCTTTGTTGCGCATCATGTCACGTGTGAATGCACGTAGGCAGAAAGGGAGGTCGAAGTTGATCCACCGCTGATATGCCTCTGAGCCAAAAAGTGAGGTTATATCAGAGGCAACACAGTCCTGCCTTGTGTGGGCCTACACACATCGAGCCGGCATTGTGGAATGCGCCACAAGGAAACAGTGAAGCGTGGCTGAGCTGACTCTTTTTGGCATGTGTGAATTACAATGAGGAACAGCAGCGGAAGAACGAAAATGTCTTTTTTCACCTTTAAGGCGTAACAGAAATGTCAAAGAGGCTATAGTCTTGTGATTTTCAAGCACAATTTCTGACTCTTTTAGCTGTATGATAAAAGAAAAAGAGTGAATGAGGAAATTTATTGTGAATTCAGATGTAATAATATACACTTGAGCTTTACTGCTTTAAGAAAAAGATGTGAAAAGTTGGAACTTTGGAGCACGTATGGAGCACTGACACCCATTTGCGTCCAGTTGAGCATATACATGAAGAATGAGCCCCAATCGCCTTATCTGGGTGTGTTAGTCTTGCATTGAGAAGCTCGATTAAGTATGATTTTGGTTGGACTAATATGTTTACATGCATTTTAAAAGTCTGATATAGGTCAGACTAATACATTGAGAATTTTTTTCCAGTATCACGTAAACACACTGTCACTCTGTGTTTATGTGCAGTCATCAGAACATGTCGCTCACAACAGCTGACCAACTGCAAAAACCTGATGTATTCACAGCTGCCAAGGTACAATTATTCCCCACAGTGTCGAAGCTGCTCCTATTCAAAGCTCTGTGGTTGATAATTACACACATTATCTTACCAACTAGTGTTGATACAGGGTTTCTTTTTTCTTTTTTCTTCTCATGCTTTTTTCGTTATCTGCCCTTTAAAGTGCCGAAAAGTAGACATAAGCTCAAAGAGGACTGTGACTTTGCTGCTGGAGCTCCACACTTGGTGTGGACATTAGACAGGCCTCTTCTCTGTCTGTTTTTAAATCCCTCCTAAAAACCTGTCCCTTTTTCTTGGCTTTCGGCAACCTGTAATTTGTTGAAATTGTTATTATTATTTTTTTTATTTGACTTTATTTTATTTTACCTCTATCTTATTTTATTTTTTGTTTTTACTGTATTGCAGCAATTTTTACTTATGTTTTATGTCTTTTAATTTACTTATTTTTATTAATGTCTTCTGTACGGCACATTGCTACATTGCTACAGTGTGGGTTCTCTCCTGTACTCCGGCTTCCTGCCACCACCCCAAAACATGCATGTTAGTTTAATTAGAGACTCTAAATTGATCGTAGGAGTGAGTGTGAGCGTGAATGGCCCTGTGATGGACTGGCGACCTGTCCAGGGTGAACCCCGCCTCTCGCCCAATGACAGCTGGGATAGGCTCCAGCCCCGCCGTGACCCTGAGTTGGATTAAGTGGGTATAAAAAAATAGATGGATTGGCTTGGACTGAATTGTCATATTTAGGAGCCTTTATGCAGGACTCGGATTAAAATAAGTACTTTGATTAAATCTGCCAGGATCACTGGTCATTTTGACCAGTAAAATCTACAGTAACCAGCTATTTCTATTTTGGTCATTTAGAGGTGCATATGTTTAAATTCCCAATTTTCTGAGCACTTGAAAGAGTTCATTGCTAAGGGAGGTTAAGAAAAAACAGAATTTGAGAATAAAGTTTTACAATTTACATTTCCATGAAAAATCATGAACTCCATTTGCTGTAGAAGACCACATGGAAGGACTAAAAGCTTAGACCTCATGATTTGATTGCTTGTTTACCTTTAATTTAGTTTTGAGTTTGAACTTAAGTTTACATGACAGGCGTTCCACTCGTGAATTTCACTTGCAGTGAAGTAAGCAGTAAGCTCCATGCACATATTATTTCTTGTCAGGAAGTTGATTCTGCGAGTAGATTTTGTTATCTACTAATCTAAAGGTGTATGTTCTGTAGTCTCCCCACGTAGAAGAGTCCTTGAGCAAGAACCTGAACCTGACAGTGGGAGTATTTGTATGATAGGGAAATGGGGTCAATGTTTAGAATGAAAAGGACTGTGCGGATATGACTTGTGGTTAAGAGCACTTTCGAATTGGAAAATCATTTTGTGAATGCAGTCCATTTTCTGCTGGTCATGGGACTTCCAGCTGCTTCTCTTATCAGCTGGCTGTAAGCATACTTGGCTGGAAAGAAACTAAAATGGAATGAATGCACCTATAACTAAGAGCTCTATCACTCTTACTTCAAACTGATAGAGAGACAGCCTGTTGGAGGCTCTTTCAACAGACTGCCTATTTATAAAACTAAATATTTGAAGTGAGTAAAATCAAATAAATATTGCCTTTAAAAATAAATAACTTTTCCCATCACTACATGCGTATAGATTATACATTTGCTGCCATACATTTGCTATCACAGCTTTGCCCACCATCCTGCCCATATAGAAATGATTATACACAGCATGTAAGCTTTGTTTTTTTTTCTTTTTTTAAATGTATCTCCTAGTATCTCTAATTTATGGTCTGAGTGCCTTTGTGAACAATCTTCTACTGTGCAACACTCGGCAAAGCATTTTAACAGCATTTATGGACAATTTTCTTTCAGCTTGCCTAGGCTTTCAGCTTCTGCATATGCCTGCGCATGCACACACACACACACACACACACACACATACACGCACGCACACATTTGTTTTTTATCTTTGTGCTGATTCGCCATTGGCAAAATGCTTTCCGTAGCGGCTAACCCAAACCTAACCATCACAGCTTAATGCCTAAAGCCACCATTTGGTCTCCACATAAAATACTGGATCCCACAAGTACAGTGGGCTCCTGGGTTTTGGTCTTTATGGATATAGAAAAACGAGTATACACACACACAGAATCTCATAAAAGAATGCAGGGAAAGACAAACAGCCACCTTCACTGTGTGAAATCTAAAAATTGTAAATTAAACACACACAAAGACACACTTAAATAATATGATGTGTTCGTGTCTCCAGGCAGCAGTTATTCCTTAACACAAAATGTGTTGTTAAAGCAGGAACCCCTACAGCGGAAAAGACTGCATTTCCAATATCCTCCAATTTCTCCACTGAAGTGCTGTCAGAAACTATTTTTCCCAATAAGTGAACTTTTGATATTTTATGCCACTCAAACCAAGACTTTTTGTTCATTTTGCAGGGTATGTAAGTTCTGAGCCTCTTCATTTTATATAAAGAAACTAAAACAAGAGCAGAGATTTTGTATCTGCTTGTTTTATATGTATGACAAGCACTAAGCCGATGTATGGTAGCCTGCACATGTTAGATTGGACAGGAGGCCAGTAACATTCTGGCACTAGGGAAAAGATGTAAGTTACAAGTTTTACTAGCGTCATTCAGCAACGACTGGTAAACGAGCCAGGAATAAACCATAACCATATATAAAAACCATCTGATTCATTTACAGCCCTATTTAACTGTTAGGATTATGTTTATCTAGAGCGTGGGATCATTTCATTTGACTACATGTGATGTCTGTCCAACCCAAGTGCTTGAATAAAGCTTCTGTTCAAAGTTTCAACTTCTGTTTCAAAGTTCTTTTAACATTTCAATTGTCAGACCTAAAGTAAAAGCCACCAGTGTCCATAAGCTGTCCATTAGAAGTAATTTATACAAAAGAATAATTTTTGGTTTTTCAATTGCATATTATCAGCAAATACTTTGACAGCAGGAGAGAAACAATTTTTTCAACTTCCCGATTAACAATGTCCTTAAAGCATACTTCCTCTGCAGAGATCGAATGATCAGAAAAGTCATGTTTGTTTGTTTTTTGTCTTCTTGAAATATTGAATGAAATGTTGAATTGTGTAACAGAATAGTACATTTAAAGAGCAGCAAATGTGGCCTATCCATTCTATCAGTCCTTCATAATCTTCAAGTTATTTCATAAAAAATGTTCCTAACCTTTCTTATAAATCTATTAATACCGTCTGATGTCAGTTTATTGCAAAGGATTCCTGAAACATAACCAACCTAATTTCCTGCATGTAAAACCATTTTAAAAGCCTTATATGCACTATTGTATGCACTGTTCAATGGAAATCAAATTGACTTCTCTGTTAGTTGTGAAAGGGACATGCTAGAAAAAAAAAATCCTTCTACTCCGCTGAGATTACCAAGCAATCAACACTGCTGGAATACCTGTATTAGAGGTACTTGATTGGTCATCTCACATGAACCCGTGTTTCTGGAATCACAAAACATACAACAAAGATACCTTTCTTTTCTTTTTTTCTCATGCTCAGAAAAGTTACCTCAGCAGGAAACCACTTGCTTGATTGCAACGGGCTTCAAAATGTTCTTTCAGAAAATTGGTAATCCTCATCGGGAAAAATACATTTCAGTTCAGGCCTCCACTGTGACAATAAAGGCAAGAGAAACAGGAATGTGAAAGAGGTCCTTATGACTTCATCTTGATGTGGTAGAAAGCCATAAAAACCAACCCTCCAACACAGTCTTTGAGTCATAGTGCATTTGCCTGTGTGGTCTGTTGGCTCAGAAGGTTCGCTTTATAGCCTCCAAACACAGAAGAAAAGATTACACGTTTTTCTTTACAGTATAGCTCAGAAATTGTTCTGCTCTCAGTGTCAAACTCAGAATTCCTGTTCATCACAACTCCACAGTTTTTTTCTCTAGGTGGCTTATTTTTAAATGGTACACATTTACTTTGTCCTTAGGAGGAACATTTGAGGCATGTGTCATATCTTCAAATTTTGCCTCTGTAGTGCACCTTCTTCGTTAATTATATTGTAAGAGACTGAAACTGAAGGGCTCTGCATCTATTTTTACAGGAAATTCATGAAGTTAACACTAGGATGTAAAGAGCCAACACTCACAAAGTGTGAACCTATCTGTACATGTGTTTGAAACATCACATAAGGCTGCTAGTTTTGAAGTGCTAGTCTTTAGACAATAGCTTTGTTTTGCATTCTGTATATCTTAGAAACATTGTTTGTGTGGCTGAGGGGATTTGGATGATTAGATTGAACCTATGATTGATTATTCTGTATTGAATCTTTCAAACAACAGTTTTGACATAAAAAAACTGCTGTGGGGCGTTTAGTCTGGAGGCCGCAGGGCAACCATGTTCTTTTTTTTTTTTTTGTTAGATTAGACTTTCCATTACTTCTTTGGATGTGTCCTTTTTCAGACACTGCAGCCTTCAAAGGGTGCATTTGAAGGCTGAAGTTTTTTTGACAGTGGAACAATGGAAGCTGTCCGAATTTCAAAGCTTCCTACAAATGTGTCCATATTTTACTCAGGTTGTGAAGGATCCACTGAGCGGATTCTTTTCACTGCATGTAGTCTCAGGAATCAGCACGCATTGCATTTTTCGATGGGTAATATAATTAACTCTGTCAAAGACATTTTACATTACATTCTGTGCTTTTAAATGTAAATACTGGCTTTTAGCAAATTGCAATGGTTAACTATACAAATGTTAAAAGACAAAGAATCTTTTAAATCTAAAAATGTAATTAGCTAATAATTAGTACACTTAGATGTTAGCGAGGCCATGAACTTGAGCTCAGCTGCATTAGTGCTTAAAGTCTTCGGTGGCTATGTTGTCATGTTATCACAGCAAAATTCAGATATTAGCCAATGATCTTACTCTAAATAAGACTCTGCTATGTAAACAGTTTTTTTCTGTAACTTTAACCCAAATAATTTCATATTTGGAGTAAGCAATAATCCCTTTAGGCTATGAGTATGCCAGTTTAAATCACAGTAGACATGTATAACTGTACGGTTATGTTCGACCAGTTTTCACAGGATCTGGGTAAACACACTGCTGCTTTCTTTCTTTTGATCCACATATCACAAGCAACTTTGGACTTATTTTGTGAGAATCCAATCACTTGCTCTGGATTTGTTTTCATAGAACAGCTTGCTTGTTTCGATGCAGAACAGGATGGCTGCAGATAAAATAGATCAAAGCTACAAGGTGGTCAAATTTAGACAGCCATTGAACATTGCACCCTTTTCCATCAGTTTATTATCGCTTTCAAATTCCAATTCAAACATGTGGATGAATTACACAGTTACACACTTTGCAATTCAGTTGCTTTTTTCAGGTTAAATCTGATGGTGTGAAGCAAAATTCTTAGCAGAACTCTGACATTTAAATTTGTTTTAAGAAAACAATGTTTTGTTCATAAAAACTAAGAATGATGAATGACAAATGATGAACCCTTTAACTTATATTCCTTGGATGTGTTAACAACAATGACCAATTTGTTATTTCCTACATTCAACTATCTTGTATTCAAGCTTAGTTTTATTGATCCTCTTCCTATACAAAGTCCATAAGAATAAAACTCATAGATGTGGTGCTCTTTTTTTGTAATGTCAGTATAATGTAATACATTTCTTTTTTTTTTTAGCTGTGCAACAAGATATTTTCGCTGAAGTTTTGCTGTTGTTGTTATTATTGCCAAGAAAGCTCTGTATCTTGCCAGCCCTAGTAACTCATGAAATATGGTTTCAAGGTCTTCCATCATGTTGCTGGAACAACAGGGTCAATGTCATCAAGTGAGTTTTACATCACCTTCAACTGAGAGACCCCTGCTATCAAGAAAGAAGCTCCTGCCGAGGAGCCGACTCCTTTAAGCATGACTTCAATGTTTCATGGTCACATGAGACAAAGACAGGTATGAAGGTATGTACGAAAGAAGGTATGTTTGGAGGAGTAAAAGTGAGTAATTCAACATCACTAACTGTTAACCACGATGCTCTGGAACTGATAACACAAAGTGGATAAAGCATAGGAACATTTTTTTTCCTGATGAAGTCCTGATGCTAACCAGGTCAAAAATACTGCATGTGGACATAAAGGCCCGACAAACAAGAAGCGAACATCCCCTGTCTTTATTTATTCTCTTTTACTCCTGTCCTTTCGCCCCCAATAAGTTGAAGCAGATGATCCTGCCTGATGCTGTTTTTTGTTAGATCTCTGAGATTGCTTCCTGTGAAAAGGGAGCGTTTTCTAACCACTGTCGCCGAAAACTTGCTTAGGTGGAATGGATTGGATTTTATACACGGAGAACACCGAAATGGCTTCTTTGCTTCTCAATCAGAATTCTGCCACATGTTTATTGATGGCTACAAAAAGTTTCTGGTCAAAGAGCACCATACTAAGGGTCATTTAGTTAAACATTAGGGATCTTCTCTCTGGAATTCTGTGTATAATTCATTCCCACTGTTGATTCCAGAAATCCTACAGTAAATTAAAACATGTGCACCCAGTAAAGTCTTTTTTTGCCTCAGAAAAAAAAACTCAAAGACATTATCAAGACCCCATTGTTGCCAGGATTTTATTTAATCCATGATGAATTTATACAATATATGGAGATATATGGCTGCACTTGTGTATCTGTGTATGTAACCAGGCTCTTCCTGTGATTTCAAGGTTTCAGATAGAGGATCTGAGGGTTATAGCTAATCAATCAACTATAACATCACATAAACGGTCAGATTCTGGAAGGAGTTTGGTTCCAAGTCAACTCAAAAAGTGAAGCTTCAAAATGTTGATGCAGACATGACTAGTTGATATAAACCCAATGTTTTAATTGTCTACACTAGAATTACTCACTCCTCAGTATGCATTCCTTGTAAGTCCTCAGGGAGAGCATTAGCAGCAGCAGATGTCCAGTGATTATAATATCCAAGAATCTTTCGGTTATCAGTCGTCTTTGCCTTGCTGCCATGGTAAAAATATCCCAAATGCCTACATTATACAAAATGGCATTTTCTATCATTTAGGCTCTTTCCAGTGTATCAGTTGTTATTACCACTGCAGTATTTGCTTGACCAAAATCTGCAGTTGAAACCATGTAGCCATTGCCAGGCCATCCCTTTTACTGTATGTCAAAAAATGTTGTCTATCAGATACACATAAGGTTCCATTTGGCGAACCAGCCACAGTTGTGTGAGAAGACAACGGCAAACACTGCAAGCATCATTCTTGTGTGTTTAAGAGCAGGCAGGAGACGCCTAATGAGTTGGTCGGAAGGGAGCAAATGACAAAGTAACAAAGTTTTGTTATTTATCTGTGTGGTTTAGCTTTAGGGACCAAACAAGTTGATCAGACACTGTTTCATAGTAGTATTCTTACATGTTGAAGATTAATTGAAAACTTAGCGTTTCACTGCAATGAGAGATGGCACAAAGAGCTTAATTTTCAGAGTAAGTTGCCAAATAATAACACATACACAACTTAATTTTTAATCACTTTAAGTCCCACCATCTGTTATTACAGAAAAAGATTAAATCCAGTAAGCATTGATACATGTGTGATGCTGAGTTAGAAAATAAGAATAGTAATAATGTATTATTTGATATACTCATTTACTTGAGTATCGGTAATGCAGTGTAAAAGTATCTGACAGTGATAGGACTATTTCTTCAAGTGATTATACAGTATTTTGTGATTCATATCATGTCATTCGTGGCAATGACTTTGGGTCGAAGGTGTATGTGATGATATCAGTGTTCAGTCAACATATTGCTCTTGAGGAATATGCATATGTATGAGTGTATGAGTTGTTGCATATTTTTTTTGTATTTTTGATTATCTTGTGTTTTTCACTTTGTAGTGTATTTGTTTTTCCATCCAAGCACTTATGTCCCCACTGTTTATCACCAAACAGTGACGGTCTTGTATCTCCAAAGCTCAGCAAACAAAATTGAAAATATTTTCATCAGTCAACCTTATTACCACATAGAGCTGGGACCCAAGAAAAAGAGGCTGCAAATCTCCAAGATCTATGGCCAGCTTCTGTCACTTGACAAGCTTTACATAAACCAAACAAGAGCTGTGTGCTAGAATGAGATGATACAGAACACACTGACGACTGATGGAAGGTGGCTTACTTGTTAATAAAAATGTAAAGGATAAAAAAACAGAATTGTGACTAGGCCTTTAGTATGGGTGTTAAACCTGTTAACACCAATATAGAAAGTCTACACATGAACACACACGCGCACACACACACACACATACAAAAAAAGGGTTAAGTTCAATAACCAAATATTAAGGCTTGGTAAATACAGCTTGGTGAAGGTTAGGGTATTTATATTATAATTTATAATTTATAAGTATTTATAATGAATGTGTTTTACTACCAACTACCAACTAATTAATACCAACTCAGTATGAGGTGTAATGTGAAAGCTGTCAATCTTGAACTTGGTGTTTCCAGACTCAGGCAACTGTTTACAACAACACTGCGAAGTTGTCCAAGTAATGTGTTGTTACTTGGTAATGTCCTCACTGAGATTCCAGAGATGCTTGATAAGATACAGTATAGTCACTGAAAAATGTACTCTGCCAAAGGGTAGAGGAGAAGATTAAAGAGTTAAGTGACCAAAGACTTTGACATTTACATCAGCTAAAAGTTAGAATCATAAGGAGAGTGAATATAGAAATAGATTTTAGAGTTGGCCATAATAAATCTTATGTGAGCGCATATAATTGTCAAAACATTAAACCAAAAAAGAATGATAAGCTAATGGTTAAAAACATCAGTTAATCACATGTTTGGAAATGTAAAGTTGCAGTCATTTATTGGACATTTCTCTGCACTGTTTTGATAACCATTTATTGTGTCTATTTTGAAATGCATTTACTGTGCTAATTAGCACTTTCTAGAAGATGAATGTGGTTGTTCAATAACACAGGGCGGTATCCAGTCCTGCCTGTCAGCCCCATGACGTACATCCACCAACACATCATCCACATCCTCACAAAGTGCTGTGGACACGCATATCTAGTACTGAAGCATGTTTGTACAGAACAGTTTTATGCAAAATGAGCAGCAAGGCCACATAGCTATACTCCATGCCGCATGGCAATAATGAAAAAAATATTGCCTGCAGTTTGACTAAATTGAGCCTTTACATTTCATTCAGCATTGTGACATACAGAGCAGGCATCAAATGGTTTTCATAAATTGCACAAGATGACCTGCTGTAATGGACAGAAACTGATCATTTTGTTTTCCTGTGCAACACTAAAAATGTCCTTACATGTGTTTCCTCTTAAAGCAAAGCAAGAGCAGCTCCATGGTTAGTAGCTGCCTCCAAAAGACCTCCAACAATTTCATTTCAATCTCATTTTTCTATACTGGGTGGGAGTCCTTTTGACACGATGACACTTAAATACTCTGCTTTGCATATTTGTTCAAGAAGAAAGTTGTCTCTCTCTCTTTCTCAATTTATGGATATTCAAGGTTGTATTAGATTCATACATTGCTATTCAACCTCACATGTGGTACTGCACAAACTTTTACAATGGCTGCTCTGGGGGTGGGCACCAATGACCGTGGATATTGTGTGCAAAAGAAATTGAAAATAACATGTGACAATGGAATATTTCACTTGAATAGGGTTTAGCTCAGAGTGCAATATTCATTAGTCCATTTATTCTCCAAGTAAAATCTGATACCTCCAACACCTAAAACCATTTTAAGTACCAATTGTACATTAATTAATTCTCCTTTATTTACTATTGATGCATTTGGGGATCATGGACACATTTTTGCCATTACCCCCTGCTCACCTGAGAGCATGAAGTGCTCTCTATTATCTAAATTAGGTCAAATGTATATACAGCATGGGCATTTATGTGAGAGGAAAACAGAAAAAGCCTGTATGTGCAGCTCATACATCAGTGGAACTGTCCATGCTATAAATGTCGGGGATAGGATATATGGACTAGTTTTCTGAGGGTAATGGGTGGAGGGGCTGCTGAGGGAAGAGATGCCCAGTATATACTGTAGCTAGCAATCTCATCTGGGATGAAAAACAGCCCGCTCTGGGACTGTGAACCAACTGCAAAGCTCACCTTCCACTCTTATGAACAAGGACTGCACTGTGTGTGTGGGTGGAATTTAAAAATGCTTTCTGAGAGTGTTTGTGTGTTTCCTCACAGGCTACAGTTTCGCCTGCCCTTCACAGGCATGAGTGGTGTGATAATTAAGAGAGGTTTGGCCCAACAGCCCTAGTCAGTTTGTCTGTTACTGCATCAAGCTGTGAGTTACATATGTGCCAGTGGACTAGAATAAGCACTAATTTAATCAGTTGAGGGACAGTTCATCTTTTCGCTTTTCTGTGATTCATTAATTCACACTCAACAAAATCTGCAGGAGTCCAGTCTGCAGATTTCAGTTTCTCCCCAGCATCATCATTTGGTGACTTGATTAGAATGCTTTTAGAAGAAGAATATTCATGTTTTTTCCATTTCAAATTTTTTTTTTGAAGATGTAATGTTGGTGCTGCAAACAATTTTGCTTTATAATTCAAGTCCTGCATCAATCACATCATTCCTCAAGGCTCACCATCTTCAGATTGTTCAAAGGTCTGTTTCCTACACAGACACCCATGGAAACTAAATTAAAGCTCAACTCTTTAATATAGTTTATAGTAAGTCTTTGTGTACCCACAGACGTATTTTCTCTTGTTCCAGCTGATTAGATCACTGCCTCAAGTTGAGTGGAGCTAAAGTGAGATGAAAATGAGGTCACCACACTCCACATATCAGTAAGAATGATCCTAGTGTAATTTGTTTCACCCTAAGGTACATCAGAGCAGGAGAGAAACTGAGATGTATATCAAGTACAGGAACTGAACTCTTAAAAATCAGTCCCTCATTTATTCTTCCACTGCACTTTATATAAAAGATCCTTTTTTTTGCATCAACACCATCAGGTGTGAGTTGTACTACTTCTACTTTATAGGATGGCAGTGTCTATGCCTACCAAAATCACCAGATATCACTGATGAGAAACACAATTTTTTTTTGGTCTGACTAATATGGTGCACAAACCTTTAAGGAAAGATTAGGATTCTGGTTAAAATAAGTACACAGTTGAATTATGGAAAGTAATTTGATCTAAAAAGGACCTGTGTTGTCATGGTTACAATTATAATAGCATTGTTAGGGTCTGGTGTTTATAATGGTTGTCAATATGACAGGTTTCTCTATCAGTTCATCTTAAGGTCCTTCCAAAAGGGATTTGGGATAAGTAGCAGAGCAACATTGGCGGCTGTTTTGTGCAGTACTTATCCAGGACCAGGTCACAGGGGTCACAGGTCTGAACAAAGTTCCCCAGACCTCCTTCTCCCCACCCACCTCTTCTAGCTCTTCTGGTGAGAACCAAGGTGTTCAGCACCCATTCAACAGTCCAAGACACTCCAGAAACAAGTCTCACATGCAGTTCTCCCATCTGGTTGAACAGGGACTGACTGACTCCATATTCCCAAAGCACCTCCCACACGTTTAAGTTCACAAAACATAAGAAGATGAGGTTGGACAAACATTCATCTCTCCTCCAATGGGTAAAGAACTGGTCAAGTGCTCTATCACCAGGATGAAAGCTGAGGTTCAACTTGTCTATCCAGTGTCTCAGTGTCACATTAAGTGCAAGTATGTTAAGGTTTGCAAAGGAAAACATTAGCATGTAAAGTTTTTGGAGCATGCAAAAGGTTGTAGTTTTACATTTTTTGAGTATGTGTTGTTTGTTTGAAGTGTGTGGGTGTGCATATGTCTCTGTGTGGAAAAAGAAAATATACAGATGGTTCCAAGAATAACAGTGGAAATCATAACAACAATAATTATCTAAATTATATTCATTTATAATTATGACAATAATAAAAGAAACACCCATACATATGCGTCTACAAATCCTGCCTTCCTGCTAACACTGCTACTATCTGTAATTTTGAAAATAATAATAGTATTAATGATAATGACAGTATTGATTATAACCATATCAATTAAGATAGTTGATAATAATTATATTAATGATAATAATGAGGATGATAAAGATGAAAAAAAAACTTTCGTTTTCGTTTATATATAGGTTAAAGCTCTGTGTAGCAGCTTTTTTATTTCTTTTCAGATGTATTCTTACTGTGATAATACAGAACAAATATTAATGAATTAATGTGTACATAAGTATCAAATTTTCATTTTTTGAGTCCACGAAGTAGATAAAGAGAACCTACATGAACTGAGAGCCATATTTCATTTATGTGAATAGTAGAAGTATGTTTCCCCTGACTGTTGACCAGCCTTGCACATAACTTTCAACATCAAAACATTCCTCCTTACAGAGCAGCTTCAAATCTGGGATGTTGATGGGTTTCATCATATGAACTGTTACTTCATGTCCTTCCACAACATAGCTATTGGATCGAGATCAAAGCTTTGACTTGGCCATTCTTGAACAGTAATTTTATTCTAGTTTAACCTACCTCTTGATAGACAACTCTGGGTACTTGTCTTGTTGTATGACCCAGTTTCAGTTCAGATTCAGTTCGGGGACAGATCTGCTCATAGATCTTCTTTTACTTTAGAATTTACCGCTCCATCAATGATGATAAGCTGTCCTGGCAGCCAAACAGGCCCAAACCATTATATTACCTGCACCGTGTTTCATAGCTGAAACAAGGTTCTTATGCTGGAATGCCATGTCCAAATATAACAATCCTCTCTGAAGCCAAAGGTTCTCTTTTGGTATTCTTTGTCAGCAAAAAAATTCTTCTTATCCAAATCATCTTTAGGAACATTTTTCTCGACCAGTGGCGTTCTCCAAGCAGCTGTGCCCTGCACATCCTTTTTTTTTGTGATTCTGCAGTTTGTTTCATACCTTGCTCTTGGAGTCATTCTACTACTTGAACATTCCTGTGGAGGTTAACAATTTCCTCCAGTTGCACATAATGTCTGAGTGTGGATTTGTAGAGTTAAAAATGTTTAGAAAAGCTTTATAACTTTATTCAGTAACATTTTTCTGAGGGCTTTTCTCTTCTGAGGTTTCTCTTACAGTGATAGGTGCCCACAAAGTATTGTGAAGCTCACACTCTAAAGGTTCCTGTTCTTTAAATAAAACTGGCCATGAAATTTCTGATTGGTAATCCCACAGACTGAAAATATCTAGAGAGAGGAGTTGATGAAGAAAGAACTTATCAAATTAAGACATCTTGCTTTGGCTCCATCGTACAAACACTGTCTCTCTTCAGAACATCTTCATCTCACAGTGAAAAACACAACACCTAGATCATCATACACACAAGTATAGCTGAATTCACTGCACACATGTTGTCTTTAAGTTGGTTGAATGGTGATTTTGTCAGATGGCTTTGTTAATATACACTCACATTTTACGGTTTTTATAAGAAGATCAAACTTTGGAGCCTGTGCAGAGAGCCCACGCCCATTTTAGTCCAGTTGAACATATACATGCAGGAGTGTTTCTAAACCTGACCACATTATCTGGGCCTGTTAGTCTGGTTATGAGACGTTGGAATTTGTATGATTTCAGTCAGACTAACATTAGATGCATTACAAAAGTCAGTTTTTGTGATACTTTGCAATAATTTGTTTTTTCTTGTGTCATGTAAACATTCTAACTGTTTCCACCAATCTGATATGAAGTAGGCTCTCATGCTACCAAAAGAACTCTGACCAGACAGGTCATGTCCAAAAAAACATTTGAGTGTGTCCTGGAGCATCTGTTACCAGCATATTTGTAATAGATCCTTTCAGTCCTGTGCATTATGGGGTGTGGACTTTGTGGGTTGACCTTGTTCCCCGCAGATGCCATCAGCTGCTGTCAGATTGGTATCTGGGGAGTCTGAAGGCCAGGTGAAACCCTCAGACTCTGCAATGACACATTAAAGCTCCACTAGTGAGCCCTTTCTTTCCTCACTTCCCTTTCTAAGTGAATTTGAAGGAAACAAGACATCTTTCCAAAGATTTTGCTGAGATCGTTTAATTGGGTCATGTACAGTAACTTGGAGAAAAGAGGAGATAAGAAGGTGCAAATTAGACAAATATGATGAGCCCTGGTAGGAGTAGTCAGGATAATAAAACATTCAAAAAGCAGGATTGAGCATCACAGGGAAAACAACTTTCAAAATAAATCAAGAAACACAAAAATTAACCAATAAAACAGAAATTCTGGACTTATACCCAGTTTTTATTACTTATACCCAGATTTTTTACAGGCATGCACTGACCAGAAATGAAGCAACTACAGGTAACAAGACAGAGAACACAACAGCAGTAAGATTCAAAAATTAAACTTAAGTTTCAGTAGATAAATGATGGCTGACAAAGGCCAGGTCTCTGGAGAGCACTGATGGCAGGCTGTAGACAGAGCAGAGTGAGCAGTCATTGAAGAGAGCAGAATGAATGATCCCAGTGACTGAGCTGACAGGTGAATGGAGCTTGGAATGACCTGGGAAGAGTGAACTGGCTGGCAGTAGCTTGGAGGTGAGTACAATGGGGGGAGAGGGTGGGCAGACAAGCAGGGCTGAAAATGAGAGCGAACTGGCAGGCAGATGGCTGTGACCTGAGTATGTGGGCTGCCTTGATAAGAACAATCACTCTTAGTATCAAGCAAACACATACAAATATGCACCGAACAATATTTATAAGCCTGAGAACATAGCTACCGCTATAGGTGACAGAACAACATGGTGAATACTGGAATGAAAGCAGAGGGCAATGTTCGACTGGACTTTTCCTTAAATAGGACTAAGATGCCACAAATTCCAACACACAAGCACAGAGAGACAAAAAGAGACCCAGAGGAAACAAGAAGGAAGGGGAAAACAGTCATACTGTGAAAAAAAAAAAAAAAAAAAAACCACAGAGGTGACCAAAGACCATGACAATCACAGGCATGCAGGAACAGTTCGGTGATTTTCATTGAAGAGATGTAAGGCTTACAGGCAGGTGCAACAACACATAGAGCTGCCAAAAGCAAAACATGATAAGAAAGTCCTCAACATACCGAGCAAGAAAGATGACAAGCTGGCTGGGACTGAGTGTGAGTCATAGCTTTTGATACAAGACAACTGAGAGGAAACCGGGAACAGGGCTGTGGATGCAGAGGATGATTTGAAAGCATCAGGATTAATGGGGAATGGCGCATCAGGGGCAAAATTAACAAAACAAAAAACACAAATCAGAATATTTTCGTCACATGAATACTTTTCACTTCTACCTTCTAACAACACACAGTGTTGAAAATGGATCTGAGCCATAGAGGCAAGCTCACCTGTTTTCAGGTCTCTTGCCGTCTGTTGTTCCTTCATGTAAGAGTCCACTAATCAAAACTTTGAAAAAAGGAAAGCTTATTTTCCTATTACTATAGTTACCTAGCTACATCTGTGAGAATCACAACAAATAGCCACAAAATTGTAACTGATGAGAGTAAAAGAAAAAAATCAACCTCTATGTGGCTGATTACCTCTGATTGTCTCAAAGACAAGATTACCTCTTATCTGTGTCATGTTTGCCTGTGCCTGAGTACCTAAGAGGGGGGGAAGTGTGAAACAAGAAACTGAAAAAATTTAATGAATGAAAAATGTATGAGAGTTCAACAAATAGAGCAGTGAAAATGGACGTAAAATGAAAAGGAGGGCAACTAATGATTAAGTTATTTATCAAAAACAAACTAACAAACATCGCTTGCTATAAATGATGAATGTCAGTTGGTCGTGAATGATAAACGATGATGGCTGACAAAAAAATAATAACACACAGTCAAGAAACTCATCAGAGGTATTTAAAATAAAATTTCACACTTTAATAATAAGCATTCACACTGCCTATTTTTTCAGTTATTTTTGTGTTATTTCCAATGCTGATGTAACTGGCTTGAAATGAAAAGTAGCAGATATTGTGTTCTAAATATGAACGATAAGTGCAACACTGGAAATATATTGAAACATGGTTCTGTTTTCATTAATCTAATTAATCTGATGACTTCATATTTTAATCAGTTTTTTCAATAGACACCAATTTTAACTGCTAAATGGAGAAAAAAATCTGAAAAATCATTAAACAACAAACAAAATGCAGGGAGACTATCAGAAGGTAAGGAACAAGTGGGAAAAATGGTGATCTCAGATCTCTCAGACAGCACTGCATCATTCACTGATAGCTGCACATCAGCAAAAGACTACTGTGGGAACTCTTTGTCAGGCACTATAATATGGAGACAAAGCAAAACCACTGCCTCCAGTCTTGATCTGTCCCCATTAATGAAACTGTGAAGAATTTTGAAAAATCTAATAAGAAATAACTTCCCATTCTGACTATGAATGAGAAAGCAAATGAAAGAAGAACACATCTGTCTGGTGTTTAACTTGCGCAATCAGTGAGCAGAGTCTGATTAATTCAATCCTACACCAGAGGGTTCCCCGGTGGAACCACCATATATCAGGTTGTACATATAAAATTCAGGCTTTCACCAAGAAGCTGGTTGGGCTGGAATACTTGAGGGCACCATTGAGAAAGAGAGAGATGAGAGTTCAAAGAGAAAGTAAGAAAGCAAGATAATGCTAAAAACATGATAAAAGACTGATAAAAGAATTAGAGCACAGACAGAGAGCGGGTTTGCAGGAGAGATAAAGGAGGTGAGGACACGATGGCCATCCCTGACTATAAGTAATGTTAAAAAAAAAAGCCTGAGAGAATTTTAAATCAACGAAATTTATGCAAGGCTTGTTCGTGATCTTATACATAATTATTCTATTGATTTCTATGTGCCTTATATGGGGTCTTGGGTCATTCATTTGGTGTTTGTACTGCTCTTTCATATGATATGATTTATCACTGAAACAGGACTGTAAGTACTGTGAGCTTTTGTGAAGACTTGTTTGGGTTCATATTTTGGTCTCTGTTTGACTGCAACACTTGAGGTAACCTATCTCATACTTTATAACAGAATGCAGGATTTGCATTGTCAAGTGGTGTAGTTTAAGCCAAACCACGAGCTTTCCCTAATCCTCACGAAGTAGTTGTTGAGCTTTAACCTAATCAAGGCGTTTTGGAGTCTGAAAGTAGCCAACGAGTGAGTTAGCAAAACAGAAATATAATGGTTTCACACAGAACTCACAGGGACAGGAAACACAAAAAGAATATCACTGTTTGGTGTCCTGGTCGGGGGTGAGGATGTTGTGAACATCAATCATTCAGCAGAGGCATGTGTTATCACCAGGACCATCTTTTTTCTCTGTTAAAAATAACAAACCTGTATCACATCAGGCTGCATATCCACAGCAGTGATTGCTGCTAAATATAAACACACTTTTGTCACACATTGTAATGCCAGTATTTTACAAACACAAACCAGCTACAGCCTGGGATGAAGGAAGTTCTGACATGTGCAGTCATGTGAAAAAGCAAAGTACACCCTTTTTCAGTTCAAAGCTTCTAGGTAACACAACAAAATAAAATATATTACATAAACTACATCTTACAATAAAATATAAGCTCAGATATACATCAACACATGTCATGTAACTGTTTCATTATCAATTTAACAAAATACAAGTGCTCCCCATGATTTGTTAGCTTGTAGAAACACTTTAAGCCGCTATAACTTGAAGCTCTTGTTCTCTGTACGATGTTGTCAATCTTCTTATTGTGTTATCAGGCTGTATTTATTTATCTATATGTATATATTTTTTTCAGTCAGTTTTTCTGTAAATAGGCTTGGGATTATTGTCCTTTCGTATGGCCCAATTTCAGTCAAGCATTAGCTGTCAGACAGGTGGCCTCTCGTGAGACTCTAGAATACTGTGGTACATCGACGAGTTCATGGTTGGCTCAGAGACTGCAAGGTGACCACAGGTCAGGACTGGATAGACAGGTCCTGTGGTTGCAAAGTTAGTCCAAATAATCAACCCTCACCACTGTGCTTGTCGGTTGATGAGGCAGTTGTGCTTTAATGCTGTGAATGTGATTTGTTCAGATTTTGCTAACCTCAGCTGTGCTGCCATGTTTTTAGAAATAAGAGGTTTTCTCTTGGCAACCCTTCCAAACAAGCCAATCTTGTTCAGTCTTTTTCGAATTGTAGTCAAGAATTTTAACACGTAACTTGAGGTGTAGCGTCTGAGATGTAGTTGTAGTTTGTTTTTCTTTGTAATTTCTCTGAGCATTTCAAAGTCTGTCCTTTGGCTGAACTTGCTGTAACTTGATGTAAAATGATGGGCTTGAGATTGTTTTGAACTGGCTTTATAAATTCTCCCAGATTGATGAGCATAAACGATTCCTTCTCTAAGATCATGGCTGATGTCTTTCGTCCTTGGTAAGCTCCTACGAAGGTGTGCATAAAACATGATTTGGTGTGGGTTGAAGGGGAGTTTCACCACTCTTGCTGCCTATAGTGTGTGCTGAGAGTTAACACTGACTGAGTTTTAACAATAAACCAAGCACCTACTTAACCCCTTGTGTTTCGTCTCTATTTTATGTTGTGGCCGAACGAGTCGTAACAACACACTCAAATGCCCACAGACCAGCAAACTACCAAAACCTCTACTTTCATATTCGCCAATTGTATAGCAGTACCTGGCTTATATTCAGGAGGAATTACACTCCTAATTCCTAATGGAAGCAGTGAGAGTCTACTTAATTTTTTATTACACAGTGATTCTGCATTTTGGTTTCGTTTTTGTTGATTAGATAATGGCACATTGTAATATGTCATATTTTGTTGTTCTTTTGAGGTTGTCTTTAAAGCCTTGAAACTGAAAGAGACTGTAGTTTGCATTAAAGTGAAGTGGACGGTGGCACAAGATGAGAAGTCTGAGGATGACAATGTTTATGTTAAGGTGAATATGATTGTATGTTCAAATTTACCTGCAGAAAATGGTGTTTCATGGCAATCTATCCACTTTGTTATTCAGTACCATGCATGTTCCAATGCCCACACTGACTGTACAAAATCTCATGACAAGCCATCCAATGGTCGTTGAGATACTTAAATCTTAATTACAGCCATGAAACAACTGACAGACTGAATTTACCATCCTCAAAGTCATACTGCGAGCATGGCAGAAAAATTATCAAGCTGTGGACTGACTTTGTGACTGCTTTAATGATGAAGTAACTCACATCAAAGTGATGTCCTCGGAGAGGCAATCTGTGGTGCAACACAGAACTTAAAGACACAGTTAAAGCACATCAAATAAACTGAATCTACAACAACCCAAATCATCCATAGCAGCCATGTAAAACCACAGTCAAGGCTAACTTTGCATTAAATGCATCATAATAAGAAAAGTCAGTTCACTGCACATTCCCCATGTATCCATAAAATTACATCCAGTTCTCTATTGTACTAATATCAAAGCTGACGTATAAACATGGCCATACATACAGGTGCATTCATGCAAGACCAACAACGTCTTTAAAAACTGCAGCAACTTCTTCTTCGTGTTAGTCCCTTAATGCTTTGCCCATACACCTGCTGAAGGTAACTGAATTACACCACATACACAAGCCCTTGTACAAAATCCCCTTTGCCTCGTGTAGTTTTACAAATTTAAGTTGAAGGATTAGTTTGTTACCATCCACCACCACATATGAAGAATTAACGGACAAATAGGCAAAGGTGAAATGGGAAGTCATCCTCTGAAATAAATCCAATTAAAAACTGTTTCTTCAAGGAAGAAATAAACATGTAAACAATAGCTTTTAATCAGCATAAACCTAATTAGGTCCTTGTCTTGGATCGAACATGTTAAGGATTAAGTCCTGCTCGCATAGGGCATTTGAACCATTGATATACCTTTATCTAACCATAGCTCACAGAGTCGTCATTGCGTTTTGCATCACAGTCACTGAGCTAATAGAGTTCATAATTTAGCTCTTGTACCCATAGAAAGAAAAGATCAAAGTGAAACAAGAACAAATCAGCCAAAAGACATGCCACAATCCATGTAACTACAGTTGGTGGTTGAGAGTTTGCACTGGTCCCTTTGAGATCCCAGATGGAGGGATTTGTCCAAGCTGACATGTTGTATATTCATAGCCAGACTTTATATAGCAAATGGATGAGGAAGGTTATTGATCCAGAATGAAGGCTGCAACTGTGGGAAAAGCCAGTTATCTCTTAATTAGATACAGCTGTGCAATCTAATGCAATGCAATGCCAAAAACGCAACAAAATCCCACTTTTGTGAAGCTTCTAATCAGTTTCTCTTTGAGCTTCTAATGCTGTGTTAAAGTAATGAGAGATGAATAAGAAATGGGAAAGATTCCCACATTTAATAAGTGCTCATAGTTCGTAACATTTTCATGTGTTTATCTTAAAATTAGCATGAAAGGGTTTAGAATGATATTGCTTAATTCTTCATCTAAGACCAAGAAAATCCAAACAAGTGATCTCAATTACCCTGATTAGTCAGGTGGGGTCTGGAAGGAATTATACAGGAACCTCCATCGTGTCGACAAACTCTTAGTAATGATGAGGGTGTCAGTTGTTCTGTGCTTACAAGTAGGCAAGCCTCAAGAACCACTTATTTCACAAGAATGCTCAGATTAAATTATCTTTCTGCCTGAGAGGTGTTCCTGCAATAATTGGAATGTGGTTTGTTTGTAACTCATAATATTCTAATTGTCACTCCTCATCTCCTTTGATGAACATGTTTACGTGTTGGTGAATGTGGGGATTTGTGAGAGTTTTTCATCTCAGTTCTAAGATACTGATAGAAATACAAATACAACCAAAGGATATTCATACTGATGAGCTCATTTTTCTGTGGTATTGTATTATACCTTTTTCTTCATATTGGAAGCATAACTTGGATGGTGAGGGTTGTTTTTTTAAGCGATTCAGGGGTCATGAAAATTTTCCACATATCCTCTTTTTTCTTTTTTAATTGTATAGGTTCTATCATTGTTTTTTTGGCTCAAACAAACTGGTGATTTCATCATGTCTATCCAGTCAGAGTAAACAAAAAAATCTAGATTCTGCGGTGCCTTAAAGCCACGTGGTGAAACACAAACTCTTTTCATCCCTGTGGAAATATATGTATATTCATTAAAAGGAAACACTCTATACAAACTCTGAATCAATCTTGGCTTTGAGTCATAAGCAGGGCTTGAAGAAACAGCTATGGTCTGAATGAACAAACCCAAAATTTTAAACCACACTCAGCTGATTTATTGAAAAATACCAGCGTCCCCCCCTGAGTAATGAAATATGTGAAGCCGAGATCTGTGTCGCTGGAGATGCTCTCAGCACACTAATATTATGAAATGTTAATCATATGATGAGTTACACCTCGTCAGCAGCAATATGAAACTCACTTATGTCTGCTGTGGTCTGTATTTCAGTGGCAGTGGGTCAAATGACTGGGTTTCATTTTAAAGACGTAGCTCACCTGGTGATAAATCTATGTTTTCCTCCACACTGTCAACATGATTTTACCAGCCTCAGTAGTATGGCTTGGGCTGTTTTGACCTTGTTAGTCAGTGTGTCAGCGTGGCAAAATCACCTCAGAGACAAAGGTGGTCATTAGTGCTGCGTTTGTATACACAGAGTTTCCCATTTTCAGCATTTCTTTGGAGTAAGATGTTGGTGAGGGGATTCATTTTTATTCATTTGGGTGAACTGTCCTATTAGAGCCCGGAGCGAGAGACGCCACTGTGCATTTAAAGGGAGGAAAAATACTCTTCTATTAAACCTAAAATCTCACGACACAAATAATCCCCAAATAACTGCCAAACTGACTACATTATTCCCAAAATTGTTTATACGCTTCAAAAGATTGCAAATCAATAAAGAGAGATCGAATGAAAAAATATTTAACATTTATCAATGCAAAAAGGATCTATTTAAAAAAGGTTTGTTTTCCAGTTAGAGTCCAATGCATCATCGTGGTGAGTGGGGACATGAATAAAGGAATGGGGAAAAGATAGGACCCCCTAAGTCTAGAAGTTGGTAGAGGATGAGCAGAATTAGCAGATGACTGATGATTCAAATGAGATTCTCGGGCATTGGAAAGAGGCTGTAGATGGTGAGGAGGCATGTTGCATGCACATAGTGAGAGAAAATGACAGAAGGAAGAGGAGATTTAAAGAATGGGAATAAGGCTGATTGGCTTAAATGAAGGCAAGTACCCATCAGACCACATCAGTGACATCAAAATTAAGAATCAGGTGAGTTTATCAGTGTTGAAAAAAGTAGCAGGAAAAAGGTCAATACACCCTGATGAGATGGAACAGATTATTGAACTTTCAGCAAAAGGCTTCTTATATGGTTCATGAGTAATGATCATTCATCTTATTTTACATGTTTTCATGGTTACTGCCTTTAAAAACTGTTTTCTAACCTTTATTCAACCAGGTAAGTAGACATTTAAGATATCTTGTGCGAATGTATCCTGACCCAGACCCATGTGACACACAGTAGTACACACAAATTGCATGTACATAAATTAATAAAGAATAAGCATTCCTAAGCATTGAAATCATAAACATAAAAAAGTAAAAGAACATCAAATACTGAAATATTTAGCTAGTGTGGTGAAGGTCAATCACAACATTTGTGTTGAGAAGCGCACGCCATAAAAAATTACTGTAAATAATACAAGGCTTGTTCATCATCAAATTCAGGTGTTTATTCCAGCTGATTTCAAGTGGTCCATAATTTCAATCCTTCGTTCAGTGTGAATAAAAGAAGAGAAAAAGTCTTTGAAGGCAGAAAACTATTTTTTATAGTTATTTTAAGGCTGTATTGTTTGTCTGTTTGTAAGTTCGAGAAGACCAAGAGAAATGTTGTTTTTGGTTTCTTTAGTGCTTTATCCAATTCAGGGTTGTCAGGGGGCTGGAGCCTATCTCAACTGTCATTGGGCGAGAGGCGGGGTACACACTGGACAGGTTGGCAGTCCATCACAGGATCACACAGAGACAAATGAGACAAACAACCACACACACTCACACTCACTCCTAGGGACAATTAAGAGTCACCAATTAACCTGACACCCATTATTCTGGACGGTGGAAGGAAGCCAGAGTACCCGGAGAGAACCCATACATAACACATGCGAACCCCCACATTACTGTGATGCCCCCATTCAGAAGATGTGTATTGGTTAACGGTCAGGACTTTGACTTGTCTATCCAAAAACATTATTCTTTTCTCCTTTAACAGATTTAACAGAAATACAGTGTTTTTCTTTTCCAAACATGGTGCTTTTCCTTTCTAACAAAAAGTTTTGGTCTTTTCTATCCACAAGCAAAGCTAAACTCTGGAAAACTAAAGACAGCCAGCGGTGTTCTTTTTACAGAGCAGTGGCTTTGTCCTTGCAGCCATGTCATGCACACCATTGTTATTCAGTGTTCTCCTGATGGTGGACATTAATATTAATCAATGTGTGAGATGCCTTTAATTGTTTGGAAGTACTCTGGGTTCATTTGTAGCTTCAGAGACTTCAGCTTTGCTGGTCGACCTCTCCTGTGGAAAGTAACAATGGTCTTTTTCCACAGTCTGTACAAAGTCTGTCTGAGAGTGGGTTGGCAAACTCTTAAGAAATGAGTTCTTAACCTTTTCCGGCCTAATGAGCACCAACAACTCTTTTTCTAAGGTCTCCAGAAATTCCCAGAGCTTCCAAGAACTTTTCCTTGTTTTTGGAGCGATAGTTCATCATAAAACATTCAACAAAGTTTTTGTTTACAGAGCAACCATTCACATTCCAACAATATACCACATATATATCCAACAATATACCACATATATATATATATATATATATATATGTATATATATATATATATCCGATCAGTAAAAACACACATAAAAAAGAAATACAATTTTTTTCAAAAGAAATGTCTTAGTTACATTAAGAAAAGGAAGTCTATATTGCATCAGATTTACATACCTATAGAATTCTTAATTATATACAAACATTAACATATATATGAGGATTAAAAGTATAAAGATTATAAATATAAGGATTAAAATATTTTAAAAAATGTCTGTCCCACTGTAGCTGCTGAGATCAAAACGATGGCTGGGTTTGAAGATGGGTGTGATGCTAAATGGCCATCGGCTGTTAAGTCCTTATGCTAATGCATGTTGCGGCTGGTGGTTATCCTGTCTCCAGATGGTCCTTAATTTGACCTGTTTTTATGGCATTTGGCAATCATTTCTAGCCACAGCAGGGAACTGTCTAATGGCGAAAAATAATAATAACGAAAAAAGCAAACTTGTAAGGTAAATATGCATCTGTGACTGCAAGCAGTTTGCATTCGTGACTGACCCTCCCTATAGTTGTTGGTGTCACTGGAGTCATTATCGGCTAGCAAACATCTTGCCTTTCCAAAGTTTATTCAAACATATGCGAATTTGAGTTCAGCTCTAGTGACAGCGAAACATAATCATTAAATGTGTGCTAGCAAAGCAAAAAAATAATGATTCTTTGAGATGTCTACTCATGCTGCCATTGTAATCTTAACCAACTGCTACTGGCACAGTGGACCATGGGATGTAGTAGCATGAGTATCCAATTAAAGTGGACTAGTTGTTTGGCATCTTTGGGCAGAATTGAACCTTTCAGAATTTTGTGATTCAAGCAATATGAGAGGAAGCTTGAGCTCCTGCTCTTTGCACACACAGACAGAATTGAGCGATTGATGGTAACAATCCTGTATCCTGTCTGTTTTGGCACATTGTGCCAAAGTAATTCTAAGATTTACTTTAGAATTAAGACATCATTGTCCCTCATGTGAGGCATTGTTTGATAAATGTACCTGAAAATATCTTATTCGTTATTATTCTAAAGAGTTACTTTGAGAGCCAGCATCTAATTTTGGATTGTAACCTTTAACATACAGCCCAAGTTCACAGTATGACAAAGCAGAGTGAACTCTGCAGAAACCCATACACATGAACTTCTGACCCACTGCTCTTCCTCTCTGGGGGCTTCTTTTAGCTGATTTTACACATTTCTATCAAAGCTGCCCAGTTACTTATCATGTAAATGTAACAGAACCTAAGTTAAGCATTTTGGCTGAAGATAACACAAAGAATACATTACATTAAACTGACCGCTGACATTCAATTTGTTGGTGACAAAAGGCTGTAACGAAGATAAGAGGTTTGGAATAGCGTGATAACAATAATTAGTTTTCTCTCCACAAATATGGTCGCCAACGTCATTATCAGTAATGGTATTATTGAGATATCAATAAAACACACAAATAAATTCATCACTGTCAGGGTCATTCATTCCAACTTTTTTTGTGTTTTTTGTGTTTTTGTTTTTTTTTTGCAAATTGATTTACAGTCAAAATGGGAGGAAAATAACTTTAAAAATTGCACAGAAACCAATCTGCATTGACAATGTTTTGATTTTATCAACTGAGAACAAATTGCGATGTGTTTGATCAACACAATTTCAATACTTAAATCTTTTAATATCACATTTAAGGTCAGTATTCATATATTGCAACACCTCTTGTTTGGAAGATTTTTTTTTATGAATAACAAAACAACTTCAGCCATATTCACACATTTGGAGCTTTTCAGCTGCTCATTTTAAGCCTTAATCAAACACTGTTCTGGTTAATGAGTTATTTGCATGAAAAGAAATTGTTGATTTGAAGCTGATAGTACAAGTGCATTACTGTTCTCAGCCTTGAACAGTCTTTCATTTACTACCTTTATTTTCTTCTTTTTGGTTTACACAAAGTATGCTGAATTTCAGTGAATAAGTGAGAATGTCACAGATGAGATAAATTGATGCTGTGAGGGAGAACACGTAAGTGGTTGGCATGACAGAGGAAGATGCAGAGGACAGGTAGAAAACGATGGTCCTTCATGGTGACCCCTAACAATAGCAACCAAGAGAATTAACTATACTATATAATTTCTATGCACCAGTGTTAGAAATGATCAATTCTGAGGTTCACCTCTGAGAGCAAGTCTTTAGTCGGGCTCTTCCTTTCATCCAAGTAAAGTCATTCATTCTTTCACAAGTTCTTCTGAGACAATGTACCAGACCAGAGACAGTTAGCCAGCAAAGCCCCTTTTCCTAAATTGCCATCAATTTTTTCTTTGTTCTTCCTGATCTGTCACACTATCACAACTTTCATCCCTTCCGAGGCTGTGCCTCTGGTCCTCCCCATCTCCCACCCTGCAATTAGACTGCACACACTTTTTCAGTCCTCTATTGGGCCTGAAAGCAAATCAGCTTCTATTCAGTTGAGAACCAGCTGAAACGGTGTGTGTTTGTGTGTGTGTGTGTGTGTGTGTGTGTGTGTGTGCGTGCATGCCTGTGATGAAATGGCATAGGACATGTCAACAGCAGGTTTTTGCCTGTGTGTTGCCACCTAATCTCACGCATGATTAGGAGAGCAATAACACGACTGTCTGAGCAGGTTACAAAAAATGTGGGCTTACCTCTCAGTGTGTGTCTGCATACGTGTATGTCTGCTTTTATGTGTGACAGTCAGGAAAATGTTTATTGAAGCACTAACTGTCACATTATAACCAGACTCTTTATGTCCTCTTCCCACCTGTGCATCCTCTGCCTTTGGTTCATACACGCTGGATCTAAATTCCCAAGTCCTGACCTTCATCCAACATTCTCAATCCTCCCTTTTTACCTCCTCAGTCCCCTGTGGCCTCCCTCCAATTTCTTTTCTCCGTGAAAGGGTGATTGCAGAGTTGTCCACTGGTTGGATCAGTAAGGAATCGACACGCTCACTTGACAGATGCTAATGGTCTCATCTTGATGTGCTTTTTTTCTTAAAATTTCTGCCCACCGCCTTGCCTCCACCCCTCTGCCTCTCCTCCACTGCTCATCCCTCACCCTGACTGTGTTTTATTCTTTCGCTCACTTCCGGACACTGCCCAGTCTGTGAGTCCTCCATTGTGCTCATTTTGAATATGAAAAATATGATGTGGTGGGTGGAAAGAAATCAGGAAAGCAGATGGCTTTTATAGTCATCTTTAGGAACCTTGTGTGTGTGAGAGAGAGAGAGAAAGAGAGAGAGAGAAAGAGAATGGGGACTTAACAGGAAGATAACCCATCTCATCCTCTGGGGAACAGCACCCCCATGTGGTAGCTAACTGTTTTCTTTTTAATCTTGCCTGTTAAGTAATCTAAGAAGGTAATGTTTGTGAGACTGAGAAGCTTTTATTCTTTATCTTGCAATGGGATGAATTACAATACTTTGTATGAAAGTACTAAATGTATATCTGTACATTCATTTGCTACATTAATCCAAATTTGTCAATAAACTTATCAAATAAGAAATGGATTTATAAAAACTGCAGATTACACTCAGTAGATTATTTGTAGATGTGGGTTCCTTTTTATATTGTCAATGAAAAAAGGATAAATGAATGAGATATGTATGTTGTGTTCTTCTTGTATTTTAGTTTGTTCATCTGTGGAACAATGGATTTATTTTGGAAAATTGCTCATTGTCTTCACTATCCCTTTCAATCTGTCTGTTCATGAAAAAGTGCCTTACTATAAATATTTCCATGAGACCTCTGGTCCTCTGTACATGGCACCTGAATCTCTGGTGTGGAAGGAAAACACAGAGTTATGTGCGAAGAAAGTAAAGAAATGGCAACAGAAAAAATAACAACAAACGTATAGAAATGGGTATACTTACAGAAATCATTTGTTTGATACCCAATTAGGTTGTGGTACTATAACTTGTTAAAACAAAGTGTGGTAAAACTAGTACATAAATTGTGTTGGGCACAAACTTTTCAACAAGACAGTGATCCAAAAATTACAGTCAGGCTGGTCAACAAATAATTAGCAGAGACAAATATTAACATGTTAGAGGGCCCGATCCAGATAACTGGATGTCCTCAAGAATCAGTGGGCAGAACTGTACTCCAAAGTGATAATAGAGAGGAACGTGTTACGACCCATGTTCCAGTCTTAGTTTTTTTTCCAGCTGTGTAGTTTTCTTTTGCTCCATCCGCCTCCAGCTGACAGATTTTGTGTAAGCAGCTGGCCCCTGTTTCTCTTACACTTTTGTAACTTCACGTAGACACTTCTGGAGAAAGTTAGGGTGTTTGATTTGTTCTGAGACAGAACTCAGCGAAACTATCAGTGAAATTTCTGTCTTGTTAGAATACTAATCTGATCCTTGTTTCTTAGGCAGACCTTAAGTTTGGTCTTAGGGGTGTCTCTCTGTAATTTGGGTTTTGACTTGTTTAGTTTTCTATAGTTTTATTTACTTCACCATGTAGAGTAGTTTCACTTAGCTTCTGTAATTTCTGTTTTGTTATGGGCTGTTGTCATTGTAATTTATTTGTTAAAGGATGGCTGGAATTACTTTTGGGAAAACTGAGTCCTTGTCATTTCTTCTGTTACTCCCCTTTTCCCCTGGCGAGCTGAACATTTTGGTTAAAGAAGATCCCCCATTAATATAAATATGGCATTGTCATGAATAATTTTGAGCTTAACCAGCTTTTAGCAGGGAAGCTCTTCTCTGGGTGTCCAGCTTTGATTCTCAGCACAATATTTCTTGATTAAAAGCTGAACAATTCTAATTTGATTAGTTGGTTGTGAGCAAATATTAATAACCTACTAATATGATGTTCAGTGCTTGTTCGGTCTTCGGAATGCTCTCATAGGTTTTGCACTAAACTGAGCACAGCTTTGACTACCAACAGATTAAATATACTGAATCGCAGACAGCCCGAATTAGTGCTGTATGTCAGCTGTGTGAACAGTGATGTTACAGGTGGCTTTGGAAAAAACAGCGAACAAACTACAATGTCTGCCAGTATGAAGGCTCGAACTCAGCTGTATAAGGCAAAGTAGTTTGTGATTTCAACCTTTTCTCAAAATGAGGGATGGAGAAAAAAAAATAAATCCACAGCCCTCATTGTGTCTATGACTTCTTGTGCTCAGCTGAGGCAATTATGAGGCTTCAGCCTTGTCAGTCAGTCAAATATAAATATATAAAATACCAAATCTTTCCCAGTGTCTCACTGCCAGTCATAAGCCATGTTTGTTCCAAATCTGTTCAGTTTGCCTTCTCATGTGTCACGTACAGTATGTAAGCATTTGTCAGCATATCCGGCTCAGCTGCAAGTGTTGTTTTTTTTCTATTTCTGTGTCACATATCTTTGTGGGTCAAGATTATGTTTATTTTAGCTTTCCTTCCCTTTTTTGCTCAATATTTTTCTGTCAGTTTAAGAGTTATTTAAATATTTCCCACTGTGTTTATTGTGTCTACACTGCAACCAAGAAGATAACAAAATTACAAACTAAGAAAGACAAAAAGAGTAAAAATACAGCCAGTCTGCTTCTGACTTTCTACTGGGTGTTTAAATTTCAAGGCTCGAGTCAATTTGGTATTCCACAACTGTATGACTCTGTCAAAAAAATGTGTAATTCCAAAGCTTTGCACCCTTAGAGAAAACATCACACCCTCATGTTGAAACCTTTTCTTGCTTCCCTCCATGAAAGGTAAAAAAAAAAAACTTCCCCTTTGTCCATGCTCTTTGAAATGTCATCTTTGAATTTCAATTGAGAGATCACCTTTTCCTCGCTTCCATTCTTAAGACGCCTTCCCTTAAAAAACAGCTCCTTTATATTCATGTCACAATACAAAATGTAGATGAAAACTGCAGGAACTGCTCTGACTCTTAGAAATTCAGTGGCAGCTGCATTGCAGGACTCCTGAGTTACCACTTTGCAACACATCAGACACTAACCGTCATAGATAAGGCTTTTGTTCAGATATCAGAACATGAAGAATATAAAGACAAAGGGTGTTTCATTTTGGACATATGAAAAGCATCAGGAAAACTGCCAAAAGAAGCACACATAGAGTGTAAAATTCAAGATAAACACATGAGAACGAATTAACAAAGCCAAGCATATGGACTAAAATAAAAATGTTGAGCTTATACAGGGGGCTGGAAAATGTAGACATACATTTAGTTAACTCTGTCTCACATGTTTATAAAGTATTCTTACATCTTCAAAAGTGTTTAACCTTTCACACTTTATTGGTATGAACTAATACCATGCTGAAATATGAAGTCATTTTAAATGCTCTTTTTTTTAGAGTTGAGCTAAAAGATAAAATTGAGGCAGAGATGGTGCACATCTAAGAGAAACTCAACAAAGCTAAGAAACAGGAAAACACCAACACAGTTAGTCAAAGTTTCAGTGTCTCAAAGTTTAATTTCCTCGTCATTCCATCAGCTTTGCTGATGCATAATGCATGATTGGATACTTTTATTACAGATTAGGTCTTTTTAAAATCTTGAGTGAAATGACTTTCAAATATGTCAAAACAAAGGTACTGGAGCAATACAGAGGCCACGTAGAAGTGGTGTAACAGGTGAGTTTGAGATCTGATTTCTACCCAAGTGATGAAGGAATTCTAGTTGTCTTGATCATGATGAGTGTTACCAAAAATGTGCCTGACAGTGTTTAGTCGTTCATTTAGTCGTCATCAAGTTTTGATGCTGTCATGCAAAAGTTGTGATCCTAATATATACATGAACGGATGGTAACAGAATTTGTTTTAATAGTAAGGTGTCTTAAGTGTCTCCACTTTTCACAAACACAATTTTACCATTATTATTATATACTATCACTTTATTTTTAATGTCACAAAATTCGAGGGGCCAAAATGACAAATTACAGCTATTTCTATCATATCTGAAAGCAAATATCTAAATAAATGCAAACTGTACGATAAAATCATGTGCAGTGGTTGAAAGCCCTTATCAGGTCACATAGTTTAGTGCTACACCGGAAGTGAGGCTCTTAAAAGCCAGTTGACAAAGGCTAGCAAAGGTTAGCCGTCATCCGCGTTCCGTCATTGTGTAGAGATGGAGGTAACACGCAAAAGTAAGGAGCCATGCAGCTTTAGCACTCTGACATTTTATGCTCTTTACTATACATATCATGACTATGTGCAGCAGAGTAATAACAGTGCATATATTTAAAACAGACAAGACTGAAAAGGCGCATCTTACGCTGTTTGATAAATTGTTAGCATGCTAGGTAGCATCACTGCTTAATGTGCTCAGCTGCTGGCTAGCTCGCGTACACGCTAATATTAATGGACTTTTTCTCCCTCCAGATTTTAAAGATTGTTTAAGCACTGTGTACAGCGCGATAGACGAAGCTGACTTCCTTGCCATCGATGGGGAATTTTCTGGTAACATTACCTCTGTTTTAACTGAAGTGGGGATTGAAATGGTCTCCACGGTGTGTGTAAAGTGACATGTGTTTTGCATTTTTAGGGATAAGCGACGGTCCCAATGTCAGTGCACTAACTAACGGGCTGGATACACCAGAAGAGCGATATACGAAGCTTAAAAAGGTTAGCAAAGTTGGAGAACACTACATTCCTGCTGCAGGCTGCGGTACTAACACCCCACGCCAGCGTAGTCAGTCCATCCTCTGCCCCAAAATCAAAGCCGATGATCTGACCATGTCCTTCTTAGTATTGATGATTTTAATACTTTGTCTCTGTCCATCAGCATTCCATGGACTTCCTCTTGTTCCAGTTTGGAATATGTACATTCAAGTATGACCAGACAAAGTCAAAGTGAGTATCATCTTATTGGTCAATACATACATTTAGATAAGTGTCATATATTCTGTGCGCTCCCTCTGCAGACATGCAATGCACCAAAACTAAGGAAAATGGGCTCCATTTCTTACAGTGCAACGCTTAAAGCCGACAGGCTTGCTCTTTCGCTTTTTGTCTGTGAGCTTTGGAAGGTCAGGGTTAACACATAGACCACAGTACTAAGTGAGGAGCTTGGGGGAAAAAAAAAAACAACCTGTTGTCAGAAATTCTGGTTGAAGAAGTCAGGATGTGTCGAGACGCATTCAAACAGATCTCACCAGAAATTCTTGAAGATGGTTTATTTCTATTTGAGAATTAAACCTTGCGTCATACACACAAAGACCTATAGCACCACTCGAACACATTCCATACATGAAATACAGACACACAAACTCGTGTGCAACTGAACAACACCCACAGACCAACACAGCCTTGCACTGAAAAATACACACTCCCACAGGCACAGACCAAGACACATGAAAAATGCATAGTGGGTACTCCGGAAGACTCCCAAGTTGCATACACAAACGCACATTACGCAGCATTACACACAGCACCACTCACCGGTGTACGCACTATTTGTCCTGACACACAAAGCTGTGTGGCACTTCATACATGCACTACACCGTGTAACAACTTACACAAACGGAAAATACTAACGCACCCACACACAGTAACGCCTCATAAATGCACACATCCACCACGATACAGTTATATACCCAGATAAACGCCGGACTCGCACAGATGGACCGCTCTTGTTTTCTTGTTGGGTTTCAATTCATTCGATCTTTTAGTTATTCCTCTGTGCTCTTTCCAGACAAAAAAATAATTAATTGTCAGGTCCTTAAACATCTTGAATGTAGTTTAGCTCCCCTTTTAAAAAATCTTAACCATGAGCCACCATGAGGGTTATGTTTTTATGTTGTGTACATTTTTTAAGGGGCATTTTCAGGTTTTTATGCAAAACTCATACGTAAACAATAGATTAAGAATGGAGGTAATTTAGCTTTTTCTGTGATTTGCTTCCAAGATAATGAAATTGCCACTCTGCTGTCCACTGTCGTCTTTTCTCTGCAGGTATATCACAAAGCCTTTCAACTTTTATATATTCCCAAAACAGTTCAATAGGACATCTCCTGATGTAAAATTCATCTGTCAAGTAAGTGTGGCTCCTTGGGGTTATTGGACTGCTTCTTTGTAAACATATTCAAAAGCTTTTTTTAATTTTCTGTGATGATAGATTAAGAGTGTTTGTTTGTGAATTACCTGTTTAACCACGGAATGATTTTAAGAGCATGACGAGAATAGCCCATATGTCATTTCAGAGTTCCAGTATCGACTTCCTGGCCAGCCAGGGATTTGACTTCAACAAGGTGTTCTGTCATGGTGAGTGTAGATCAACTGTTAACCTTTTCGATGGGAATTATATTTAGGCTATGTTTTGCTAGTTTTCCCTAAATGTCACTTAATTGTTTGAAATGTTGTGAAATAAAAATGTTTCTCTTGAAAAATGTATTGCAAAGAATAAATCTTCACGGATTCAGGTTTTCCATTTGTGTCACTGCTAAAGACTTAACATTACCGTCATAGGGCTCAGTCTTTTAGATGGTCCACCTAAATCTACTAATCGGGATTTTATCCTCGATTCAGTACAATAGAGTTCTTATTTGAGTGTTACCTCCATGTGTGGTTTGACTGAACAAACTGCAGTGAATTAACTTACATTAATCATCAATGCATTAATAGTTGGTATTGACCCATAATCAGGACTCGGTTTGCAGGTGAATACCAGAGAATGATTTTACACAATAAGCTGTTTATGTACGGAGCAAATGTAAATCAAAAGTTTGCTGTGCAGAAGTAAAACTGAGACTTACTTTCTGTTCTTTTATTTTATTTTTTTTAAGGAATCCCATATCTAACACAAGAAGAAGAAGTTCAGTTACGAGAGCAGACAGAGGAGAGGAGAAATCAACATGCTAACGGTCTTGGGACACCGTCGTATATCTCCCCCTCATCCTCCAAAGGCCCTGCACATGTACCCGAGGAACATAAAGACTTTGTTAACAGAGTGGTGTAAGTGCTACATGTGGCTCTATTTGTTGTAAAAGACCTGCTGTGCTATCACTGCCCCATGTTTTCACTGGGGTGGGACTTACCTTCTTGGTACACTTTGGAATAACTGTGCGTTTCTTTAAGTATTAAATTGATGCTAATTCCTGCCCTTTTTTTCTATTTCTGTTTTTATAACAGAGGGAAGGTTGAAGCCCTCTTCAGTGACAATGAGAAGACTTTGGACTTGGAACCGTGTACTGGGTAATCGAGCCGTCTTTTTCCAAAAGCCAAACTGCCCCTGAATCTTTATTTACCATGTCAATTTGTATTTATTGCGTATTCTCAGGTTCCAGAGAAAGCTGATATACCAGACACTGAGCTGGAAGTGAGTGTTCTTCAGATTCTTCTTTGTATTATTGTTCCTCCTGTTTTTTTTTTTTTTTTTGTTAAATGAACATTTGTCCCGCTCCCACAGGTTTCCCAAAGGTCTTCACGTGGAAACTTTGGAAACGGAAAAGGTAAGCGTGTGTTTTTGTTTTAATTTGTTCCTTTTTGTTTTCAGTAAAAATTGTTGATGGAAGTGCTGCTGTGTCTGCAGAAAGAGCGATACATTCAGGTCAGTAAAGTGGATGAAGAAGAGAGCAAGAGGAAGAAACAACAAGAAGTGGAGAGAGAGCAGGTGAGTTTGGTCACAAGACTTTTCAAACTGCAGTGTGTGACCGAAGGAAAACATGTGGTGTGTTCTGGATGAAAGCATAACAGAATAAGAGATCTTTTTCTTGTATTTAATGTTTTAATCCCACATGGCTTCTCCTCCCCAACAGGAGAAGCTTAATGATGCCGTCGGCTTTTCCAGGGTCATCCACGCCATTTCTAAATCTGTGAGTCGACCTCCATGTTGTTTAAATCACTTCACACAGTTTCAAGTTTTAAATTACAAGATGTAGAAAAAGCAGTGAGCAGAGATCCAAAATGTAGTTTTGATGATGTCATAGGTGGTTTACGGTGGTTTTGTGCTTCTTGTGAACAGGGTAAACTTGTTGTTGGCCACAACATGCTCCTGGACGTGATGCACACAATCCACCAGTTCTACTGCGCTTTACCAGAGGTACATAATGTTTTTTTTTTGTTTTGATTTTTTTTTAAACGTGGCCTGCGCATTATTCAAACCTTTCACTCTTATCTCCAGAATCTTCAAGACTTCAAAGAAGTAACAATGTGCGTCTTCCCAAGGTAATTTCCTGTTTTATTCATGTGTTTTCATAACATATTCCCTGTTTGTCTTCGCATTTTAATGTTTAATGCATCTATTTCTTTACTTGCAGACTTCTAGACACAAAGTTGATGGCCTCCACTCAGCCATTCAAGGTAAATCATTTGGTTAAGCTAAAGAATGCGGTGGCTTTTACATTTCTCCTGTGGCAACATACTTGACAAATAAAGCTGATTATGAATTTGAATAGGGCTTATTAAATCTGTATGTTATTGGGTATGATTGCACCATGAAAGTGTAACTTAAGTTCCTCGATCAGCTGAAGCTCTATATTGTTTAGAACAATGTGCATTTACAGATAATTGTGCAGTAACTCTTCTTTGCTCGCCAGTCATTGTAACCTTATAGTCTCTCTCCATTTTAGTGTTTTGTTTTAATTTACTCAATAGTTGTTTTTTTTTGTTTTTGTTATTTATCATATTTTATACATATTTTTAAGGATTGTATTTCTCCATCTGGTCTATCTCAGTGCTGCTGCGGACAAATTTCCCCTCTTTGGGACAAATAAATAATTTTTCTGTAAAGGAACGTCTGAGTTATGCTGACATAGTTTTTTATGATTTATGCTCTAGGAGCTGATCACTAACACCTCTCTGGCAGAGCTGGAGAAACAAGCAAAAGAGAGCCCCTTCAAATCTCCACAAGTTGGTAGGTTGAATAGAACAGTTTCCCTGAAAAGCAAAACTCTGAAAAATAAAATAATTTTTTTCCTCCTTTGTGCTGTTATCAGAAACAGCGGAGGGCTTCCCCAGTTATGACACAGCCCAGGAACAGCTCCATGAGGCGGGATATGACGCTTACATCACCGGCTTGTGTTTCATCTCTATGGCCAACCATCTGGGTAATGCAAGACAGATTGTAGCAAATTAAAGGCAGAAGTTGAAGCTTTGGTGGTTTGTTGGCTCTGTTACTTTGCGGCGTGCATTCTGCTGGGATGGTTTACATCCACCAAAGTTTAATTTAGTATGTTTTAGCTACATAATCATCTTCATTTGGGATTTATTTATTTTCTTGCTGTTGCCAATGTGCATGCAGCTAAACACGAAGACTCAACAACTTGAGACATTTTGTTTTGTTTTTAATTAGTCGCACATCCGTATTAGTTTGTAAATATATATTTTAATACACGTTTCAGCTTGATTGATTTTCTCTTTACAGGTTCTTTCTTGACTCCACCCAAAGCTTACATCTCAGTCCGCTCCAAACTAATCGAACCTTTCTTTAACAAGTAAGCCAAACTTAATTTGCTACTCTCCGTGATCGGTGACGGTATTTCTACTAATTTATGGTACTCCTCAATATTTTCCAGGCTCTTCCTGATGAGGATTATAGATATACCCTACCTCAACATCACAGGACCAGATTGTGAGTTGGTTCTAAAAAATACTTTATTTGTTTTTAAACTTGCTCAATGCTGTAATTTCTTCAAATTTTTCATGTGGGTTTAGCTCTGAGTATTTGAAATGTTGGTCTGAGCCTTTAGTTGTTCAATGGAATCTCAAACCAAAATGGTCAATAAGGATGTTGCCAAAACATGGACAAAGCTGCACAGATGATTTTCATTTTTTTAACTCTCACTTCTCTTACAGTGCAACCCAAAAGAGACCATGTCTTATATGTCACCTTCCCTAAAGAATGGAAGACTAGTGATCTCTACCAACTCTTTAGTGCCTTTGGTAAGCCCTGATTATTGGATGTTAATTGTGCTTGCAAATGGGTATTGGACACTGTTTAACACTCTCTTTTTCCTTTTGGCATCCCTGCAGGGAACATCCAGGTGTCATGGATAGACAACACGTCAGCATTTGTTTCCCTAAGTCAGACAGACCAGGTACAGATAGGTGAGTTTGACATGCCGGCCAAGTATCTATTCCAACCTGTACAGACGAGTAACTTTGAAACTCTGCTAATATAATTTCTGATTCCGCAGCTATGAACACCAGCCGCTATGCAGAGAGCTACAGGATCCAGACATATGCAGAGTACATCAAAGGCAAACAACAGGAGAAGGAAAAGCTTGGCCAGACAGCCAAAACCTGGGGCGAGGATGGCTGGTTGAAACCCCACTATGTCTCCTCTGCTGCTTCTGCTGGGTTTGGATATCCCAGGTATGCCTGTGCTCCTAAAGGCTACACTTAAAAACTTCCCATTTTGTGTATTTACACCTTCTGCAGAAGCTTCTGAAGGTTTATACAAAACTTTTTTTTCTTCTTTCTTTTAGTATGAGAAAGCGCAGCATTGGTTCCGTTCAGGGAGAGCAGGGAACCGAAGAGGTGCCCATTGCAGATGGCTGGAGCCACTACTCGTATCTGAATGACAGTCCAGGCAACAAGAAGCTGAAACTTGGTGTGTAAAAGCATGCTTGCATTTATAGCTCATTGCTGCTGTGCTGTAGCATGCAGTATGTTTTCCTTTGGAAAGCACAGTGAGCCCTGAGGAAGAGGGGGGGGTGTTGTATCTTGAATAGTCACAGCCAAGTAGCTAAAGCGTAGGTAATTAACATCGGAATTTAATATATTGTAATTGCCTCCTGCTCCCAAACACATGGTTGAGCTGCCTTTTTTTATTTACAGCAAGGAACACGGGAATCATTTCCAGTTATTTATATTGTGTTTTTAGGTTCACGGTTGAAGTTATTCAAAATGTGTCAGTTTCACCAGTGTCGTCAGAGTCGGATATTTCAAACATCGCACCATGTTTGGGATCAATTGTCATTCATTCAGTGCGGTTACATGCGGGCAATCGGATTAATGGCTAAATTACAATAAGATTGAGTTAGATCGGGTTACTTGCGATCGAATTAAGACCCTGGGATAACTCGATCCGATTGCCCACTGAACGTGCCTTTAGACGACAGTGGATGGGATCGAGCGTTCTGCGCATGCTCGAGATTTTTTTCCCACGATCATCACTAGGAAGTCGAAGGAGACTATATTACTGTTGTTATCCCATCAGAAACAAACAAACAACGTGATGGAGAATGCGCCGTTGTGCATCGCGTTTGTGCCATAACCAGCTCATCACCAGAGGGATGTAGCTTCATCTTGCTCTTCGTTCGTCATCTTTCTCGAATGCCTTAGTTTTGTTGTTGTTGGTGGTGGAGACGTCAACCAGAAGTGGCTCTATTAGCGATAGTTGAAATGGATACAGTGCCACTTATCTACTGTGGTATTGCTTGCTTTGTGCCAGGTAGCAAAGGATAATTACCCTTGCTCAGACAAGGAGCATAACCCAACTATAGCTATAATCGAGTTAATCTCATGTAAACCCACTGACTGTTGACCTTTGATACCTGAATGACACTCAAATGTCATCGCTCACATTGAGCTGAAATCAAATAAGGGAAAGTAACTTGAAATTGTTTCAACAACATAGAAACTATTTCTTTGGTTCTCATACCAAAGAAAAATAAATACTTGGAGAGTTGGTTCTTATTTTCTGCGTGTTTTTAGAAGAATAAAAATACACGCTGCTAAAGCAGATCTAATTCAATGTCTTGCGCCGTTTTCTAGATACAAGTGGACAGGCCAGTGACGAGGCTGTTGAAAGCAAGACATCGGAGGGATGGTTGAAAACAACGTAGGTGAAAAGCACTCATCTCTTCTGCTGTTACTATTTTTCTGTTTGCTGTGCTTTTAGTCACTTTATTGGTTTTCTTCTACAGAGATGCATCATATTCATCTGGGTCAAGTCCAGCTGCTGACGATAAAAGTCCCAGCTCAGATACAGGCAGTTCTGCTGAGGGGACAGTCGCCTGGCAACAAGCCCCAGCAGTCCCTGGGACGAAAGGTCAAAAGAAGAAGAAAAAGAAGTCTGAAGGTGTGTAGATCAAAGGAAGGGTTGTCCTTATCCATTGGATCCAATGGCATTGAACTAATTGGAGGTTAAAGGGGAACTCCGGTATTTTTTAAACCTCTGCCTTATTTCTGGCATGAAGTACGTTTATCTACTCACCGAGAACAGTTTGGCAAAAGTCGGCGTCCTTCGGAAGATATTTAGATAACTCGCGGTCCATATAATGGAGTGAATGGGGCAGGGACGATGCAGCCTTTAAATAAGGCATTATCTGTCTTTATTTCACCAATACTTCAAGACGAATGAATGAATGAACGAATGCGTACTATTGCTCTGTTAGCACATAGCTACTGTTATGTGGCTACTTGCAGCTATAGGAGATCTAACAGAGGGAATTCTACACACACCTCTACTGGGACCACTTCATTGACACGCATGGCTGCAGCAGCTCATTCACTCCGGTAAGAACGTTCATCTTACTCAAAGTCGTCGTTCACGTTGTCAAGATTTGATAAATATCTTGCCATGTTGCACAAAACTAGCAGTAGCAAACTCTTTGTGAAGTTAGCAGACTGTCACAGAGCAAGGAATAAATAAACTGTGCTCCAGGGGGGCGTGTGGATGAAGTGGTCCCAGTAGAGTGCACCTATGAGCTAACAGAGCTGTAGTACATGTTCGTTCATTCATTTGGCTTAAAGTATTGGTGAAATAAAGGCAGATAATGCCTTATTTAGAGGCAGTATTTTCTATGCCCTGCTCTTTCCCGTTATATGGATGTACACGATCGCGAGTTATCTAAATATCTTCCGAAGGATGCCGACTTTCGCCAAATTGTTCTCAGTGAGTAGATAAATGTATTTCATGCCAGAAATAAGATCTAGGTTTAAAAATACCAGAGTTACCCTTAAAAGGGTGTGAGAGGATATTTAAAAAAAAAAAAAAAAAAAAAAAGGCCAAAACTCACAATATATATGTATATGTGACTGTTTCAGTGTCATGGTAATGGTACAATCAGCAAATGTTCAATTTAGAGTATTCCTGTACGATACCCATGCAGTCAAGCTGCTGAGTGTTACTTTCGTTCTAATCTGACAACGTCTCTACCTCTTTTCACAGCGGCAGAATCTACGACGTCATTGTTCGAAGTCCCAGAAGTCTGGTAGCGAGAGGTGAGGAGCAGCGAGGCCACTGTCCCACAATGGGCTCCTGCTCAGGGTCTCTTCCTAAGCACTTGGCGCGCTCTCCTTCGGGCTCCTACAGCACTGGGACTGCTGCATGCCCTAAATTCATTTGTTCACTCACAGCTGTGGATGCAGTGTCCAAAGCTACCAGCCAAGCTACTTGACTCAACTATTTAAAGAGAACACAAGCCATAACAACAGCTGCCATATTTTGATCCGACACCAGAGGAGCAGGCACCTCCTCTGCGGTAACGCATACGTAAATAACTCCTGGTTATCTTGGAAATATAAGCTACAGAATATTTTTCATTTATACCTTGATGCGTTCAGACTGGAATCTGCCATCCACAGCCATGCATTCACTTTGGATATATTCATAAATTTTAACAACGGTCACCTCTAATCAGTCTTATATTGAGTGCGAGTTGTGTGCGAGTTTGTGCATGTGAGGGAGCTGTACCTTTTCTCTAGTGTAGTTTCCTGTGAATTGGTTCATAAAATGAGAAAAAAAAAATGCCACTTGACAGGTTCCGTACTGTACAATGTCAGGGTCACTTAGTATTTTAATGCAGTCATATGTTCTCATTTTAAAATAAGGTTAAGTTGTCAACTTCTCCACTTTTAACCGACCCCTGTAAGCTCATCAATGATAATTTGATATTTATTGTTGGTGACATTCTGATCCTTCATAAAAGGTGCTTGTGTTTGTTGTTTTTTTTTTGTACAGAACTGTTTTTCTTTACCTTTTCTTTTTTTTTTTTTTTGTAACTGTGTCAACCTGTGACAACGTCAGAGTATCTTGTAATGCAAAAGGTGTAAACGTTAAGACGGATACATTTTTGTATAAAGTATAAAAATCCTTAAATATTTCCTTTTTAAATGGGGGAAAATTAAAGAATGTTTCTTGATCACCTGTTTCTGTGATTGAATTTTTTTTTTATTTTCTGTTTTCAAACTGCTGTGCTGAAAAACATCATGGTACAAATGTCACTTTGAAACGAGTTCATAAGGATATAATTTAATGTTGTGAACATCTGGAATAATTGTTGGAATTAAGACAAGCAGAATTATACAAGGCACCTACAAAACTCGACTTCTGGGCAGTTGTAATGGCATAGCCAAAAACTGGGCTTAAATGAGTCATTTGATGTACATTAATCAATTTCATCGACTTAGTCTTTGTTTTAAAAAAAAAAAAAAAAAAGATACAAAAAAACTGCTCTTGGCTATTTCAGCAAAACTGTTCAAAGTATCATTAAAAGTTTTATTTTAGGAAGTTCATTTTATTCCATGATCCGGTGGAGACTTTTTGGTTTATTCTCCTTTTTCCTCAGGCCCTCGTTTAACTTCCAATAGACACAAACCTGGATGCTGACCATTTGTGCTGGGAAAGGAAAAAGGGCAGAATGTAGTTCAGAAATATCAAACTGGCTAATGATTCATGACTAACACTGGGAGAGTTTTTACCTTGTCTGACCGAGCAGCAACACCACGGACAAGGTGCCACCTGGGAGGAAGCGGAACACTTTTTCAAGCCGGCGGTCGAGCTTCTTCATCATGAGGTCCAGTTCCTGATCCTATAAATATTCCATGTTGGAGTGATCGTTACATATCAGGTGCTGTGTGTTTTTGTTTTTTTCAAATTAAATTACAAAAGATACTCGTCAGTTGAAACTGGACTCTTAAAACATCCAATTTCTTAGATTTCTTCTGCTGCCACAAGGCCAAAACAACTGAAATTCCAGTTTTAAATTGGTCAGGTTGTAAAACATCCAAACTATTTAACACCTTTTGGACTTACCAACTTATGGAACTGAACTTTCTGGTGAAATGAGCTACAACAAAGTGGAAGTCAGGACTTCACTTTCTACACACACACTTGTGAGTTGTACAATTCTCTTCATGGGAGGAAGGTTTAAAATCAAAAACTGAAATCTCACCTGATCAAAAGCATTCTGAGTGTTGCTCAAGCCCTTCTGACAGCGATTACATTTTCTCCTTTGCTACAGGCTATGTACATGATGAGATGAGATGGTTTCTCCAGACAAATCCTCTCCGGCCCCATCAGAATGGTCGAGAATCATTTTTGAACTGCTATCCTCAGGTCTCCACACAGATGTAGTATTAGGTTTTAGTCTGATCTCTACCCAGGCACCCTTCACTGTTGTGCTTTACTGTGGAGTATGGAGTTTTCTTCAAAGAGCTAGTGGACACACTTCACTTAAGCTAGGCAGCCAACTCTAAAAGGAGTCCTACAGGTTCCGTAAACCCGAAACAACAACACCTGTAGAGATTCTGGTGACTTTGTGAGTCTGAATGTGTTTGTTCTGAATCATTTTTACAGTTGTTTTCCTCTGTTTCCCTGCCTCATGCTTTAAAAAAATAATAATTTAGACGACATATAAACTACTCTAAGCTGTTGCATTAATTACGTCACTAATCAATAATCACTCAGATTTTACTTTCTAAAAGAGTTGTTGTGAGGACAGGCTGGGAGTCGGAACAATCCCAGCTACGATGTTTGAACCGGGTTGGAACAAGATGAAACCAAACCATCGCATCACAAAAAAAAAAAGGATTTGATCTTATCCGTGCCTCAGAACTGTTGTTCATGCAGGCTGTCCTCTGTTCCCCTGCCGCCACCCCGCCTGCTTCTCTTGTAGTCAATGCAGTTGTCACGGCGGCCCATGACGGTAGGTGAGGAGGAGTCAGGGATGGACAGATTAGGTAGTTGTCCTTCAGCAGATCCTCTGAAGAGCTGAGGGCTGCGTGCTTGCCCTCTGAACTCTCAAACTCTGTTAAGCAGACATATTTGGGTTAGAACTGTACTCAAACTGTGGGAACTCCTACACTTGCTAACCAACAAGTGCGAATAGATATTATAACTCACTTATACATGCGTATCTTGCACGTTTTTCCAATTTGGCGGGCAGGATGACGCTCTCCAGCGCACCGAAGCGGCTGAACATCTCTCGGACATTTTCCTCGGACAGTTTCGATGAGGTCGTAGTGAGCTGCAGCTGTTTACCATTTATTTTAGCCGGCAGCGACCCGTTTGCCGTTTTAACGCCAGTGACACCGGAACATTTTGCATCGAGTGCGTGTCCATTAAACTTTACGCGTTCAGCAACATGCGGACTTAGTTTAGCAGCGTAGAGGAGATTGGTATTCAGAGTATCGCCCAGCAGAGTGTCAAGATTCAGATCCAAGTCTAGCATCGACTCGCACATCGGCCTCTGCACCTAGAATAAAAGAAACGCTTTTACAACTCTCAACAAGCTCTGGGAAAACTGTGATGTAAAGCGTAAGAAATGTTAAAAAGAAGTAAGAGGACAAAAAGAAAAGAGGAGGAAGAGCTACCTTGATGGGCTGACCCAGCACGCAGAGTCCATTCAGAGTCTTTAAAGCAAGCGTTGCTCCTTCCAGTAGCTCAAATTCTACCTCTGCATGAACCTGGAAACCAAATAATGACGCTCAACCAAAAACAAAATAGAGGCCAAAAAAAGATAGTAGTAAGCGCTGACAGAAAGAAAAATAGATTGTTAAACAAGACGTACTCTGAAACTTGTGTTCAACATTTGGATCTTCCTAACTGGGCCACAGCAGCGAAACAGCTGCCTCACTTCCCTCTTGGTGAAGCCTGCAGGGAGCGGCCCGGCAAACACCACACACATATCCCGCAGATTCGCACACACCTGCAGCATAAACACAGCCAGTTGTACATCCGAAACAACCCCACGTGCAACAATGCAAAACGTTGAATTCCTCACACTCCGGTAGAGCTGCTCCTGGTGAGGGAAGCGCCTCGTCAGGTGGGCTGCGAAGGAAGAAAACTGGAGGACAGAGAGGTAGGAACTCTTTGTCTGTTTCCTGAACGATGCCAACACCTACAGCAGAGAGGATTCAGGCGAAAAGACAAAGGAGCAGAGGGTGGAAGAGTTTAGGGGAGGACAGGGAGGGCAAACAAGAAGGAATACATGGAGTGAGTGAGAGAAAGTAATGCAGCCGATGTTAAACGCTGCTGGTGTACAATTACCCAAAAATGACATTTGACATAAAAGATTATACATGCCTTGATATAATCAGAACATAATGCAGAGGAATGTCTAACATACTGGTGAAGCAGAGAAAAGCAAGTCTTCGTCAAGTTAGTCAAAAGCTGTAACATTTCACTTCTCACCTCCTTGTCAGAGTTGTACCAGTGCTGGTTTGACAGATCCAGTGAAATGTCAGCACGCTTCCCTGAAAAGGCCACAGACCGACCAAGTGTCTGCAGTATGTCAGCAAACCTGCACAAGCAAGAACGATGGAGAATCTGTCAGATAAGGTACACCCTAGATAGGTCGCCAGTCCACCACAGGGCCACTCACACTCACACTCACACTCACACCGAGGGACAATTTAGAGCTGAATTAATGCTTCAGTGGGCTAATGTTTCAGTACTTGACAGCATAGTGGAAATCTGGCTGAACATGTCTCTATTCGTGGGTGTTCCCTGTTTACAGTCGATTTATGAATGCAGTCCTTGTAAATCATTGATTCTGCTGGGCAACTAGGTCAGAGATGTAAAACAGAAGAATAGAGGTTTAATATGCCGCACCTGTAACTTGGTGCTGGTGCAGATGTGCAGTCAGTGGACTCTTCTTCTATTTTGTATCCCCACAGCTCCTCCAGATGAAGCTCCACAACCTAACAAAGAGGAAGCAGAAAATATTTGCTCATTTGTGTGTGCGTTTTGTTGGGGGTTTTTTTCCGAAAGGGTGTGGGGGGGGGCAATTTAAGCTACCTTACGAGGTCCTGTTTTGATAAAGTACTGAGCCAGCTCCAGGGCTGCCACAGCATCCTCGGTGGGATTATGACCGTTCTTCTCTTCCATCTGGATTTGCCTCCTGGGATGTGAACAGAAAATCTAATCATTACTCTCGGTGGGTGAGAGAGGCTCACAGAGACCGAGAAACAAGAACTCACTTAAGTATCGTCTCCGCCAGGACCTTCAGCTTAAACTTCCGTCCAAATTCTCTCCTGTACAGCAGGGAGGTGTCAATTACATGTTGGTGGATAAGCTGCAGGGAGGACAAGGAGACAATATGGGTCAAAAATTAAATTGTAAAAAACTTCTGGGTCTGTGCTTGAAACTAGAGAAAAAATTACTCATAGATTATCTAAAAATGACTACTGGGACATTATGAAGTACTTGGGTAATGTTGAATTATTACTATAGTGATGACAAAATGTAACCTTAAAATAATAACCAGCAGTCAGGTTACCAGCATCTGGCTCCTGAGTCCTGCTTATAGGTATCCATTCATCTTTTTGTGTCTCAACTTTGTTGTTTCAGACATGTTCACAATAACCCAACAAAGCATCGAAGGAACATTTTTTATCTGCTCAGAAAAGGTTTTCTTTTGATGACTCTTGACTCTCATATTTGTGCAGGTGTCACTGCACAGCAGATCAGTGCACCACCACTCGAGTGTCTGCTTTTGCGGTCAGACGGGGGGTTTAGCTTAGCTTTTTACCAAATCATACGAGCAGAAACCTTTCCTGTTCCATCAGACCTCGATCTTTCCTGTTAATCGTTGTTACACACTGAGGAAACAGACACCTAAAGATGACTACTCACTTTTAGAGCCACGAGATCATTGTTGAGGGAATGGCCCACCAGAACTGCGTCTCTTGGCAACAGCATTTTAAGCTTTGCTTGAACATCCTGCAGGGTGGTTTTGATGGGTCGCAACATCGCTGGAGTGATACCAGAGAACCTGTTAGGAAGAAATGTGTTTTAACATTTGAGCATAGGACTAAATGTTGTCAACAAAATGGAAAACTTTGCCTTTACACGCGCCTAAAAGATGTAACCAATTTCATATCAGTTGCAGGAGGGCTGCTGCAGATCCCCTCTTGTACAGCATGGCCATAAAGCTTAATTTTGTCCACAGATGTGTGTGTGTGTGTTTTCTCTCTGAGACAGAGAGAGATAGAGTGTGCCTGTAAATGTACTTTGTGAGGTAGTTGAAGACGCGGTTCTGGGGTTTCACAAGATCATCCAGCACACAATTCCCATCACTGTCCACCAGAGAGACACGAGTCAGCTCATATCCCTTCTCTGTTTGGCACTGAAACGCAACATAAACACAATGATAAACTGCTTGGAACAGCCGTAGGAGAAATGTAATAACTCAAAATATAATAAAAAAAAAATGTAGGAGTAGCTGGATGACAAAGAGTGGTATGAATTTGGTTATTTGTGCAGCTGCACAATGGATTTTAACTGTCATTTCTCAAAGTGCATCACAGGTAACTTTGAACCACTGCAGCTACAAACAGGCCAGATCAGTGGAATATCAACGCCAGGTGAGCAGATGTTTCCAATTCACAGTTAAGCACAATTAAATACTAGGAAACAGTGGGGAAGGAAAAGCAGATGCTTAAAAAGAGATATCCAGTCAACAGTTTGGACAGTATCTGGTTTTAAGAAGTGAGTATGTATTGCCATAAAGACTGTGAATCACACAACTTGTGAGAGGAAAGGATTCTGTGGTAAAAGGGAGAGTTGATCATATATTTAAGAGCACCTCACCATTTCACAGTCAAGTCCATACAGAGGGCTGCAGTTGGTTACAGACTCAGCGCTGTCTGTGCTCACAAAGTCCTCAAAGGCTGGCATTCCTATGTCAAAAGACACAAAAAGAAAGGTGAGAACGACACCATGAGCATGCTGAGCTGCCTAAATTTGAACATTCATTTTGTCCTCACTGAATTTGAGTTTTCACTTACCAAACTGAACTCCTAGTGTGGATAGATATTAAATAAATAACTGAATATTTGAGTGTGAGCATGTAGATAAAAGGCAATGACACAGTTTGGAGCGCTGTGGCAGTAAAATGACTCGAAAGAGTCAGAGGAATGTTGCTTTCACATGTACATCATTCAAATTTGGTTTGCCTTGCTGTGATCTAGTGACAAAGTGACCCATCATTGTTAAAGCATCAGTTTTGTTTTCTGGGTTAATCAGTTGGAAAAACAAAAGAAAGGTCAATGAAAACTACACAAAACAAACAGGCCATCTAATTCCCAGTGCGTACACATGCGTTTTCCAAATGCAAAACTAAACTTTCCTCACCCTCGATGGGATAGTGGTTCTTCATCTTCTCTTCCTGGCTGAGAAGAAATGCAGTTAATCCTCTCCTTCGAGTCCCGTAAGTTGTGATAACCGGGTGATGTTTCACCGCTGCAGCAGGACAGAAAATAACCCCGCAAATACGAGCAAATTTGCAAAGAGTGAAAACACACAAAAAAAACTTTATGAGAAATAATATATCTGACTAAATGGCATCATCATGTGATGAGTATTCATATGACAATTACAGACAAGAACACACAAAAACATGAACTGGACAAGCCCACTGGTGAGGGTAGTCATTTTTGATCACCTCTATGCAGCTTCTCGTCTGGTTTGGAAAAAGATAAAAAGTCCACTTTAGGAAGTTCCCTGCTGAAGATTTCAGAGGCTACGTTGTTAGATGACGGAGTGAAGGTGACCCTCTATAAGAATTCAATTGGAAACAAAATAAAATTTAAAAAAGAAATACACCGCAATGAACAGAATTCTTTACTTTACGTAATCTATGCCGGTACAATCACGCTCTCTCCGGTGGTTACTTACAGAGGTGTAGTTGGTCCGAAGGTGTTTCATGGTGAGGTAGTTCTTGTAGAAGTCACTCTGTGTCAGACCTTCCACAATCACAATGTTTAAACCCCCAACCTTTCTTTGATGGCTGAGACGGCACCAACTGGTAGAAGCAGGAGGATGCAGACCAAAAAGACAAGAAATAATGTATTTCTCAAGTCTAATGACTGAAGTACAGGGACACTAAGTTAATTACAGAGAATTATGTGACACATTATTGCCACCTGTCATTACCTGGGCTGTTTGATGCCTCCTTTTTTCCCCAGAGCAGCAAAATGGAGAAGCTCTGTCAGCTCAGTCAGTGTGATTGGCTGCTGAAGGCGGTCGAGCAGCGGTGAGATCCTCGGTGAACCAGAGGGACGTCCACACTGCGGCGCTTCATCACCTCCTGGATCTGCCTTCAATCTTTTGGCCTCCTCATGTGCTTCGGGAGCTTTGTTCTTTCTTTTCTTTCTGCTGCTCGCTGTTGCTGCTGACGATGATGAGGAAGGCTCCATGTTCAAGCTGATGTTTCTTCAGAGGGGTAAAACTATATATGAAAACACATTGCAAATGTACACTGTTCGTAGGTATCGATGAAAGTAGAAAAATCCAACTCTTACTTGGGCTGGAAGAACTCCGTATCAAACCATAAAATCTATTATGCATTTCCTAATGTGTGTCAGTAACGTTTACTATCATGAAAATTTTAATCAAACAATGTCAGTTATGCTTTATCAGGATTTTGGTTATTTACTTAATTTGACACTTGTTTAGCAAAGTTATAGATTTGTACGTTTCAGTTCAAACTAAGCACAAACAGAAATCTTTATGAAACATAATTTGAAATGTAATTAAGACTATACAGCATGATAGATAGCTACTGAAACAAGTATTTCAACTAGTATATATACCAATACAAAACTATAGCAAATATCAGATGACTGTTCAAAATTTCGTAAGTATTTTAACCATATAAGGGGCTTTGGGTACCACTGCTTAAACATCCTGAGGCTCAATTTCGTGTTTTATCATTGGAGTAGCAGAAACACTATGTAGCTAAACACTTTGTAAACTATTTAAACATGTCACACACATTTATAGTTTCTGAGTACTCCGTAGTCTTTGGAACAGTTAAGAGTGTAAAATTAAGCAAAAATACCAGGTGTTAAAGGTCCAGCTGAGTCCATACCACCACAGCTCCAACAGTGCTTGAGGTTAGTAACACATTGCTAAAGCACGTTACAGTGAAAGCGGAAAACGTTGACAGTACTTCCGTTCTGCAACTTTCGTAATAAAATCATTGAGTATTATGTGACGCGTATATAGTGGCGAATCTGTAGTTTTTATGCCGTTTTACGGTTTTATTTTCTTAGTTTATGTCTATGAGTGACACAGACATGCTGGCCTGTAAGTGACGCATGAAATATCCAAGGTTAATCTTTCTACTATGGGCTTTTATTCTGAAATAAAATGCTGTCCTGCAGCTCTGTTGCTTTCGATAAAAACAGCAGATTTTTCTATGATCGACTGTTTGTTTCGATCTTGCTGACTTGCAGAACCAGCTAATCGAGCTCAGAAACATTAATGTTACACATTTTTAAAAAAGAAAGCGCTATTTTTCAGTTTGAGATCAGAGCCTGAGATCGGTCCAAAGACTCTCTGTTTTAGAGATCTAACAAAAATCTCACCGGCTCCAACTCAAGTGACAGCTATGTCTACAAAGAAACTGGCGAAGTAAGTGAATTCGCCGTAAAAGACGTTCATGAATCGAATTCTGACTTTTTGGAGATTTACACATTTTAAGCCTTTAAATGCGACGAATATACCTTCTTATAAATAGTTTATACACCAAATTTTGCAGTTGAATGCTCTGTCATAGCATTGTTTGTGGTTTTGCAGTTTCTGGTGAAGTTTCTGTTCATTTGGACTAACAATGGCTTTTTAAACTCTAGAAAATTAGGATTGTTGAGGCAGCGGAGTCAGTCTTCCGGGTCAAAGAAATCAGTGATATCCAGTGAGTGCGATCATTTCACATTTCATTAGTTTAGACCTGATCTTAACTATTTCCACAGGAGTAAAGACCGTTTTTTCTTTCAGATCAAATATTTTCGTACTTGATTGTGATTGACTTTGAGTCCACTTGCTGGAGAGAAAAAAATAACTGCAGCCAGGAAATTAGTAAGTAACATATTTGAGATTCAGCTTTTGAAATAAGCTTTTTTTTTTTTTCTCCACAATTATTGCCGTCACCATCTGTCCTTTCTCCCTTTCTGCAGTTGAGTTCCCTGCTGTTCTCCTGAACACATCTACAGGGGAGGTTGAGTCTGAGTTTCACGCTTACGTTCAACCCCAGGAACACCCCATTCTGTCTGAGTTCTGCACTGAGCTCACTGGCATTACACAGGTTTTTGTGCTTTGGCAGAAGAGTTTGAGTACAGAGTCAGGTACGGTATATAGTTTAACATTACATATAGCAATGTGATGTCTAACAGGTTCAAGTGGAGGCTGGAATCCCCCTTCAGATCTGTCTCTCGCGGTTCAACCGCTGGCTGCAAAACCTGCAGCTCGAGGCGGGAGTGGCGTTTCCCAACAAACGGCAGGCAGGTCCGGCTCCTTCGCCTTCACCGAAGATGTGTGCTTTCCTCACGTGGTCAGGTAAAAGTAGCTTGTATTTGTGTACATGTATTTTTTTGCTGTTAAACTACACGATCCTCATCATAATCATTATGATGAGGCTAAACATACAAGCGAGATTAACTGTTGAAAACTATTAGAAAAAAAAATGATTTAGAACACTTTTAATTGAATGTGCCTTCATCTTCGTCCCATATTAGACTGGGATCTTGGAGTTTGTTTGCAGTACGAGTGTAAACGCAAGCAGCTTCACAAACCAGATGTTCTGAACAGCTGGATAGACCTGAGAAGCACATACAGGGTAAATGCCGCTTTATTTGTTGTATCTTTTCACCTTCTCTGTCTTTTATACTATTTTCTTTTTTTTTGTAATCAGATAATTAAAATACCAGTAAATTATCATCTATATTAACAGAGACAACAATACAATATGCTTATTTGTCTTAGTGTGACCACATTTTTTTTTTCAAATTTACAGTTGCACAAAGCGGGAATAAGTATGTTTCTGTTTCCAATTCTGTTATTTTTTTGGTATCTACAGCTCTTTTACAACAGGAAACCCAAAGGCCTGAACGGGGCGCTTCAAGATCTAGGAATACAGTTTTCTGGGAGAGAACATTCTGGTACGAATTAAAAAAAAAAAAACGAAAATCATAAGTGAAAATTCTCCAGTCGAGATATATCTACATATAGAACACCTTCACCCCCTCTTCATCGTCCCTCTATATCCACCTCAGGTTTGGATGACGCCCGAAATACCGCTCAGCTGGCAGCAAGAATGATGAGAGATGGGTGTGTGATGAGGATCACTCGGAGCCTGGAGAGGGTGAGTGGCCGCCCGATGAACCCCGACTCCTGAAATCCCTCCAGAGGTTTTTAAAGGACGAACCTCGTTTTTGTGCTGAAGATTTTATATGTAGAAAGATTACGCAATTTAAAACTTATTTATATAAATAAACAGAAAACTGGGCTGCGGCAAATGCTGATCTTGCTGCTTTGTAACTTATTTTGTACTTTAATCTTGCAGAAATTGTGTTGGGGCTTGTGGAAGTAAAGGCGTGATTATTTCAGTGGTGCTTGAGATTTCGTGATCTCTTTGGATTTTCATTTATTTCATATTTTTACTTTAACCTCAAACAAATCAGCAGATTTTCATACACACCCTAAATAAATCTAAAGAGAACCTAATGACACAATTCAGACAGAAATGTTAAAGCCAGTGGTTTATTTGCCAGAGAAACATTTCTGATGGCGATAAGATTTCCTTGAGCAACAAAAATATGAACCTTCAGGATCAGCAGTCAGTCTGGAGGTGAAATTGGAGTTGGATGTTTTCAGTTAGTGGGTTGACAATCAGGTGTGAGAGGATGCTCTTCTTTAATATGATATACTTCAATAAACATGGAAGTGTATCAAGGCACAGACGAGCAAGATTTCTGAGGAGCTGAGTGCTCCAGAGACAAGATTGTGAACAAATGGTGGAAATTCAGGAACATTGTTACTCTCCCTCGGAGGGATTCACCAACAAAGGTCGCTCCAAGAGATAAGTGTAGTAGTCTAGGAGTACAAGAGGCTTTTTACACATTGACTAATGTTAATGTTCATGAGCACACCATCAGGGGAACATTGAACTCCAACGATGGTGCACATGGCTGTGCTGCAAGGAAAGAGTCACTGCTTCAAAGAAAAAAAAAAACCTTGTTGCACTTTGCAAAAAGATTGCAGGAACCATCTAGAAAGCTGTTAGGAAAAACGATGGGCTGTTATATATTTAATGAAACCACAATAAAACAGTTTTTAAATCGAAGGAATATTGTTTCGTGAAAGGAAAACACCCAATTCCACCTGGGGAAGCTTATTTTATCTCTGAAACGTTGTGGCATCATGGGTTCACAAACTTTCTTGCACCGCTGTAAATGGTATAAATACTGTGTAAATACTTTTCTAGTCTGGCTGACCAGTCAAAGCGCTTTAACACCACATTCACTCACACACTCATACGGCACATGTTAGTCCACAGAGCTACGCAGTGCTTTCTACTACCTTCACACACATTCATACACCTATGGATGCATCAGCAGGGGTTCAGTGTCTTGCTCAAAGACCCTTCGACATGTGGCCCCGGAGTGGAACCACCGACCTTCCGATTGGTAGGCGACTGCTCTTCGTGCTGAGCTACAGCTGCCCCTATGTATTTGGCTGTAAGTATTTGCCTCAAGTGGAGGTTTTACTTTAAAGTGACTGATAGATATCTTCTCTTCTTCTTCTTCTTCCTCCTCGTAGACCCCAGTGATGGTCAAAGCCGCGTTTGGAAGCGCCACCGGTGCTGCAGAAAACCAGAAAGAAAATCTGGATATCAATAAAAAAGAAAACGTGTCCAAACTCTTATCATCCAAAGTTCCTCTCAAAACTATTCAAAAACAGTCATGTTCAGAGGACGTTACAAGAAATGCAGACACAAAGGGAAACTCAAATATTCCCAACGTTCAAATGTGTCGGAGCCTGATTTCACCAACGACGCTGCTGAGTGTCACACCAGCGCCACTGTGGGGACGCAGCCGCGGGTCAGCTTCAACACAGAGTGCTGTTAACCTTTCAGCCACAGCTTTGATAAACTGTACCTCAACGCACAATAACAGTGGCCATGTTCTGTGCCCTACGACCGTCAGCTGCTTTTCAAATCTGCCTCAGCGGGACCAAGCCTCAAAAACGGGACCTGTGGATGAAAAGGAGGAGAAAGCAGAACTCTTAGTGGAAACGGAGGAGAGGTGTGGCTCTTATGATGATGTGATGTTGGAGGGTGATGATGTTATAAATGTAACAGACAGAGAGTGTGACCCGGAGTACATTTCAGATTTTGACAGTGGATGTTATGAGTGGGAAGAGCTATCTCATTCACACTCACCGGCACATCAATCCACAGTGGAGGATAAGATGAGAGGCTCTGTGAGTGCTGGACGCAACTCTGAAATGCAAAATATCACCAGTGATTCATCAGTCATCCGTCAATCTACGAAGACATCAAACTCGCCTATCGAGCTCTCGACTCGCACAAAGGAAATGATACAGCCAACGACAGCATATTTTGCTGTGCCTAAACCTGTTAATTGGAGCAATTTAAATTGGCGCAAAGCAGGCCTTAGAAGCTCTGATCACATTCACCTCCAGTTTGAAGGACTTAGTAAAAATGAAAAGACAAATATGCCCTCTCCAGTCAAGCCGAAGCCCTTTGTGCCAAGAAAGACTTCAACCCCAAACACCTCCTCCGTCAGGCCCAAACCAATCCTCACGAAACGCATACAGCCTCTTAAGACATCTTTTACCATCTACTCTGAGCCAGCAAAGCAGGCTGCAGGGTCTTCCCATCGCTCTTCATCTGGTTCTCTGCACACCTCCAACAGCATCCTCTCCTCTTTGTCAGCCAACACACTTTCCTGCTGTACCAATCGCTCCCGGGTTTCTGTTCCAGCTAAAGGACCGCAGAAGATCACCTCCCCTCTTTGTGCGTGCGGGCGCCGTGCAAAGCGGCAGCTTGTGTCAAACGGAGGCCCAAACCACGGACGGGGGTTTTATTGCTGTGCGGTCCGCCGCTCAGGCGGCGGAGGTAGGATGGAGAAAGGGTGCGAGTTTTTTAAGTGGGAGTCTGCTCTGATGAGGAGTACTTCTCCTGCTGTTAGGTCCTCTGTGTCTCTCTGTCAGATTAATTCTTCTGTCTCCCAGCGTCCAACCCACAGAGCACCATTGAGAAAAAGCTGTTGAGCAGCTGGAGAAGCATCTGCACGAGCACACATCAGTCACAGCGACATGCCGACACAAAAACAAAACTATGGGTTTTGAATGATTCTATTTTCCTTTGTGTGCTGGTGTCCACTTTTCATGTAATATTTTTAACAAGGAAAACCTCTGAAGAAAGAGGTTTGGAGACAAGAAGAGAGATTTAATTTATTCCGCTAGCATGTTTGAAAGTTCTCTTTTTATGAAGTAAAACTGCTGTCAGATCAATGCCTGCATTAACTTATCATGTAAAAAATAAAGATGTATGCTCATTGTCAAAAAGAAAATATGTTATTTGCTTTATAATTTATGTGCCATCACTGTATTTAGCACGTTGGAATTTTTTACTTTTACACTTTCTTTAAAACAACACCTAGCACTTGCGGTAAGTTTATCAAATGTTTAGTAGAAAAATATGAATGTTTCAGTCAAAATCGTCATTTACTGTGTTGATTAGAAAATGTTAATTGTGTTGTACAGCAAATGTGAAATGTTAATTTTTATTCTGCTTTAAAGCTCAAATAAATGATTTTGTGATGATAAAGCCTCTGCGCTTTGGTCTGGGCGCTGCTTTTTGTCCCTCCTCACACACCGTAGGGTATTACCCACAAACGTGCAATGTTGTGACTGAGACGTCCTGCCTCGATCCATTTATAAGTTTAACCTGAACACATGTGGGGGTTGTAAATTGCCCGAATCTACTAACTCCTCAAGGTTTTCACACCGAGAGCGCTGCAGCTCTGAGACCTTAGAAAGCCTGAGTTAGCTTAACTAGCGAAGCTAACGGCTAAACAAGCGAAACGAGAGCGTAACCGGCTGTTGGTGTGCTTACACCCGCGATTTCGACAGCATATCTGCTGGAAAGCCCGTCGGTAACATGTCAGCCGCGCAAAACGACTCCAGGAAACGGAGCAAGAAGCACTATGCGGTCGGTCACCACAACAAGCGGTGGAAGGGCTCCCGGGAGCTGGAGGTGGGCATGCAGGGGATCCTCATCACATGCAACATGAACGAGAGAAAGTGCACCGCGGAGGCCTTCAATCTGCTCAATGAATACGCGGACAAGCTCTACGGCCCCGAGAAGGTGAGTGTGGAAGTAGTCATTTTCACATACTAAGAGTTCTTATGATTAAGTGCTACATGAACTGAAAGTAGGACTGAAAAAAACAATTTGCTTGAATTAAAATTTGAAGCATAAATAGCCTTCAGCAGCTACTGTGTCGTGTTCTAAAAACTGAAACTAAATGTGAAATGTGTCAACACAAGGATGCTGAGGTAGTGTTGCGTTCACTTGTGGGTATGAGTATGTGTGTATAATGAAGGTGTATTAATATATCTATTGAGGCTTCTTTACAGACCCAAAAACTACAGGAATGAAAGCAAGCTTGAAATGTTTTACAAGAAATACTAAATGCTTAATTAAAATTAAGATATATTGGTATCTTATGTGTTTAGATACTGTGCAAATAATGTGAAATACTCTAGACTTTTACCAGGAATTCAGAAAGCTTAACACGAGAAACTGCTCCTGATTTCAATGGATCAGTCAAGGGCAACATTTGTGCATTTTCTATGCGGCAGTCACCTATAAGGGAGCGAGCAAAAAGTAAGGTTTAAAAAAAAAAAGGATGAACTATATAACCTCTTTACAGTTATGTGCTACTCTGGCAAAAATCGTTTCTGTGCCAACCTGATTTCCACCCAGTAAGAATTTTCTGTCTGCACAGCTGGTATTCACCAATACTGATATGATCAGCCGCTGCTGCCTGCTGATTTTGTTACAGTGCCTCGTTCTGCGTCCTGATATTAACGTAGAAGTTACACTGAAACTTTTCGCCTGCCTAAACATTTTTAGCCCGGTCAGCAAATAATTAAGAATAACTCCCAGATTATTAAAGTTCCACCCTCAATCACAGCTTTCAGATGGCAATGGGAGCAGCGGCGAGGAAGAAGAGGCTGAAGAAGAAGATGTTGATGTTGCACTGAAGAAGGAGGTCGCACAGCTGCAAGCATCTGGAACTAAACAGGAGAGGCGCTTCCGGGCACTCGACAGTGGAGCAAACAATGTCATCTTCATCCGAACTCAAAACCTGGGTACGAACTCTAAATGTACAATTTATAGGTGGATGATTTTTTTTTTTTAATTCATTTTCAGGCCTTTCATTGCTGTTTTTTTTTTTTTCTGTCCTAGAATCTGATAAACTGGTTCATCACATCCTGTCTGATCTCCACACCACCAAGAAGAAGAAGTCGCGTGTGATTCTTCGAATGCTGCCAGTGAGAAGCTAAAATTGATTTCAATCTGTGGTTAAAGTTATTTAAGAAATGCAGCAGAGAAGAATGTTAACCACACAGGGAGTCGTGGGGTGTTGAGTCAGGCTATCGTTCAAATGACCGATATCATTTACAGATTCTGCCATGTCGCATTTTAGCGCTGACTCCGGAGTTGTTCTCTCACATCTGTCACATTAGTTGCAGCCACCAAAGCTGCACTCCCCTGGAAAAGGAAAAGCGAAGCAGATCTATTATGTCTGTTGCAATCTGCATCTTTATCGCTAAATCCTCCCCACCTTAAGCACCAGAACATCACTGTGCCTCTTCTGTCATCTACCAGGCTAGATGTTAGAAGCATAAAGGCTAACGTAATTTGACTTTTCATGCTGTTATCTGTAATGTCTGATCTTTTCGTCTCCCTTCAGGTTACTGGAACATGCAAGGCTTTCCAGGAAGACATGCTGAAATACCTGACCACGTTCTTGGAGCCGTGGTTCAAAGCCCCAAACTGTGCGACCTACCAGATCGCCTTCAAGGCTCGCAACAGCAGCCACAACAAGAGAGATGAAATCATCAAATCTATTGCAGGTAGACTTGGACCCACCTTGTGTCCATGCATTACATGATTGTTGCACCCCTGCTGACAGAATCTCACCTGTCCTTTTTGGCCCCCCCCCCGTAGGTCTTGTGGGGAAGCTGAACCCCAAAAACAAGGTGGATTTGACAATCCCAGAACTGACAATCATTGTAGAGGTCATCAAGGCTGTGTGTTGCATCAGTGTGGTAAAAGACTATACACTGTATAGAAAGTACAATGTGCAGGAAGTAGTGAAAGAAGACGCACCCAAGTCCGACGCGATCGCAGCAAACACGGATACGAACGCAACCGAGCAGAAAGAGAAACACGTTGGGGAGGAGACCGAAAAAGAAGAGAGGAAGGGCGAAGAAGACGAGGACAAAAATGTGTCGCAGAACGAGGTTGATGAGGGTGAAGGTGGCAGGGAATGAGAGCGCACTTTGTTTTGTTTTTTTAAAAACAGCCAGTTGGTGTGACGTCATCTTAAGTCGCTTTATGTCGTAGTGCTGTTTTTTTTTAAATAAACCGATAACATGATTTGTCAAAAATACTGAGGTTGGCAGGAGTCAGAAGCATCCTAATATAATTTAATGTCTTGGGGTTTTTTTTTAATCTCTTCGTAAAGCTTTCAGGCATACAATGATTCACTGAGCTGAATTATCAACACATATCATAATTTTGCTTTAAAAGTTGGACCAGCTTCCAGTTTGTTTGTTTTTTTTAAATGAATATGAATTCGATTTCAGTTAGATTCTAATTTGAATGATTTTACTTCAAGAAAAAAAGGTTTTTTTTCTCAGGTCAACAGGTTTGTCACATCACAGATGTTATAAGGGAGATACCTGTCATTTAAAAACTCCTTAATGCCACCATCTTAACTTTGGTCAAATTTAACGACAGTCTTCTTTTTGTAACCGTTGTTTTCTAAACCAGTTGTTGAATTAAAGCCACCTGTGTTTGACTGATCTCTCTCAAGGTTTTTTTTTTACGTATTTTATGATGTTTCATGGTGTAGCGATGGAAGAAGGGAAGGACAGAGACCTTTTGAAATCACAGCATAATTTTCATAGCCAAGTATAATGTTTTAAAACTTTTAGTGGTGTCCCTCTGTGTGTTTGTCTCATTCTTGTGACGGTCACCAAAGTTTCAAGGTGGACACTTCTGTGGGTCTTCTGTGCTGGCGGGTTGTAGAAGTGTAAGACAATTACATGTGTTTTAGAATTTGTAGCATCTCTATTTGACACATTGTTTCCCGTCAGGGCTGAATATTTATGTTCTGCCAGAATCTACTTGATCTGACATGAATGTACACTCCAGGTTTGAGCTACTTGTTAATACAGTAAACAAACAGCAGGACAAAAATAGCATCGCTTAAGAAAGTTCTTTTCACATGTGTTACTTGTACAGATAAGGGCAGACGTTCTCTAGTATCAACTCAAGAGAGGAACATCTTAGATTGTGGGGAAAATGGAGTCATGGACGTACGCTGCCACTTTACTGATAGAGGGTTCCATTCTAGTTGTAATTACAGTTTACTCCACAAGATGGAGTTAAAGCCCCACTATTCCAAGACATGCTTATTATAGGAGACTTACGCTTTAGATATTCAGCCTGGATGAGCAATTTAACGAAAAAAAATGTAAATATTTCTGCATCACAGCCTTTGTTCTAACTACATCGCATAATGTTTCAACCATTTTATAACTGTCCAGCAGATATTTGTTAATTGTGAAGAAAACACCGTTGTGGGGTTTTAAAATGTAATTCCCATCATTACTTCATTGCTATGTGTGACTGTCGGCTGGGAATATGTGTAATCTTTGATGTAATGAATTCAACTCAAGTTGATTTGTGTAAAATTTGACATGATGTTAATTTTTTTATATTTATTTGTATTCGTGCAAAATCTTGTGATAGTCTGTTTTGGAAGCACATCAAAACGTCTGAAGTGGACATGAATGTGTGTGCTAAGTCCATCTGATATTTACTGAAAGATTTCAATCTTGACCAGAGTAGCCATCTAAGAGTGACCAAAAATGATACAATATGAGCTGCTTTCCATTTTGTATTTGTTGTGTTTTCTAGTGTTTGCAGAAGGTCTTGTATCGATGACTCTTGGCTCAGTTTTGGATACAGCGCGGCTTTATGTCAGAATATAAACCAGAGTCTGTCCTTTGCATGCACCGAGCCTTCCTCCATAGGTCATGGGCAGTTTTATAGCTTCCCTTTCTGAGGCTACAATATCACCTTGGGATATGGCTTAGTTTGTTGTTTTGTGGATGGACACATTAAAAATTAATATCTTCATAGAAGAGAAACTGGGAAAATGTCTCTAATTCAAAATAATTGTGCTATGTTTTGGATACATTGCAGTGGTGATAATTAATCATTACAAGAACCTCCAGTTCATGTTCTCTGCCCCTTTCACGTACACACACACGTACACACACACACACACACATGCATTAAGTGATTTGTGAATTCCTTTTCTGCTCATTACACTGTGGCTGAACTGTTGCTGTGACCCACCAATCGTTATCTCCACCACGTTCGGCGAAAACTCTCAAATTACGTTGCTGCTGCCTCTCAGGTGGCCCAGTCGTTGAGACCTGCTGACAAGCCTGCACCTCCGATCGAAAGCGGGGGAAAAAAAATCAGCCTCTCAGTGTATTATTAGTGAAATACCAATTAACTATGTAACTAGACTGCATAATGGCAAACATACAGTGATGCCTCATAATGGTATTTCTGTGGTCTGCTGAAAGCAGAGTATAAGTGTAAGAGCAAATGCAAAATGAATTATTGTTTGTTAATGACTATATTAGTTTGAAAAAGTTGTTAAAACATGGGAGTAATTACAATTTACCGCCCAGTTATTACTATTAATCTTTTTTCTTTTTTCATTTGGGGGCTCTGGGGGGTTAACAGCTTTAAATGTTCAGCCAAATCCCAAAAACACGATTTTTTTTTTACAGCAATAACCTAACGTAGTTGTCTGTATGAGAAAAGAGTCTCTGATGTTTTAATTACCCCCAAGGCCATGTCTAATTAAACCCCTGTGGGCACTAAAGCCACTGTTTTCCAGCCAAAGGTGTACCTCACATGTACACTGTTGTGTCACACAGGACTTTGCACTCATTCAGGTCTAAATGTCACAGGCCTGTGAAACAATTACATCCACAGGCGCATGTGCACACAGTCTCTGGGGTCCGGATTAGCATCCACTGGTGTGGCTCCATATCTGACCTTTATGAGTAGCTAAGTAGTGCTCTCCGGGGTCTCATTTGTCTCACTTCAACCAAACAATGGTCTCAGCCACCTCACAACTGCGGCTTTATCGCACTCTCTGAGCAGAATGAAAATGGTGAGGCTCGAGTCATTGAGTTTTAGAACATGTCAAGGACTCTAGGTCTACTTTCACTCACGTGTTTATAAGATAATCATGACAGCAGCTGAAAATGTAGTCTGAAACCCTAAAAATGACATTTAGCACTTTATACTCAAGACAGTGTAAATAGCAATCGAGCTTAATCAAAAACTATTTAATTCCACTTTATCGGTTACTCTTTTGTGGTGTTTGAGCTTCTTTTTGCAGCAGAAACAGGAACAATACAGTATGTGTTTTTTCTAGTTTTAACACGTGAATTCTTGATGCAGAAGGATGAACGGTGGACAGTTTCCAGTGAACATACATTCAGATTGAGAGAACACACCGTAAGTGCTGAAGCTACTGAAATTAACTGATTCTGGGTTTTACAATCAAAGATAAGATGTAGTTTAAGGTTTACCACAAATAATGTTTCAAGGTAAACCTTGAATTCCATGTTGAGTATTTTAGATACTGTATTTTATGTCTGTAAGGGATTGTGCAGGTTTTATTCTGTACTATGATATAAAATACAGAATTCTGGTAGCAGTAAGCAGAGGGAGACGATTACTCAAAGGACTCGGTTAATCTGCTTTACTCGAACTGTGTTGATGTTTTGCCTGCAGAGATTTTGCCTGCAGGGTGCACATTAAGTTATTTTACTGAAGTGCTGAACTTAAGCAGATATTTGGGATGCTTTTGTACAACAGCATACTTCTACTCCACTAAATTTATTCAACAGCTTCAGTTGCTTTTAAGATGAAAATGTTACAATGGGAATAATGTAACAAACATGTAACAAAAATGACATTTTACCTAATTGAAATTTGAAATCTTTTGTGGTCTGGGTCACACTTTAGAGGTCTCTGTGTTGTTCATTTCTCCACCAAGTCTTGATTTTTGCATTTAAACATTTCAAATGATTTCAGCTCAAAGAATGTATCAATTACCCAATTTTCCACCAAACTCAAAAGTTAGAACATTTTTGAAAAATTGCAATAGATTTTGCTACAAAACTTTACTTTTTCTCTCCTTTCACATTAATCATATGACCACAATGCAGATGTATCTGATCTCAAAGTGTCTAAAACTGGTCATTGAGTAGTTTAAACCAGCTTCACCTCCATCAGTTACATCAGTAACATGTTGCTTACACACTAATGCCTCAGACTTAATAATGTCATGATGCTATGTAAAACAAGATATCTGAGAGACCAAACCAGCACTTTCCAACTTTAACTACATGCTTCTGCAAATAGTGAGAAGTTGCTGTTGCTGTATTGTTGCTTTTACTATTGAATACTTCTTCCGCTGGAGCATTTAGGAAATTGAATTACCTACACCTGTTACATTTTGGGTTTATAAAGGCCTGAGGAGATGACAACTGAAAACAGAAATTGTAGAGCCAGTGAGTAGAATCAGTATAACATGTAAGACTAAGCAAACTAAGACAGCAGTACAGGGATGATATAGAAACATTTGCACGCAGGCATTTGAAAGTGTGCCACATTTCAGCTACATTTCCTGTACGTCTCTTCCTTCACAAAAATGATTATGAATTCAACCCTAAACAATTGATTTTCAAAGAAAGGATCAAACAAACAGTTTGTTCTGAGTGCAGCACTTTCAAAGAGAAAAAGCAACACAGAAGTGAACCTTTCTTTCTTATTTAAAGCGTTGCTGTCATCACGTTCAATGATAATCATTTAACAAATGTCACTTTTGACATTGTACTATTTCCAATTGCATGTACAGTTCAAATGCTTTACAAAGCATTGTACTGAACTGATGTTCAGGAAATATGGTTGTACATCAGTCACAGGAGCACCAACATTATGCACTGAAACAAAAAGTGAATCATTGGAAGAATGTGGGTAAAACACAGTGCAGCTTCATTTATTTGGCAACTCACTAAGTCTTCCCAAGCAGACCAAGAAAGACACTGAATGTGGTGTTGGCCTGATAACAAATTACAACCCCCAAAAATGACCACTGAGTTAAACCCTGTGTGTCTGTCTGCTGCAACAAAATGCCATCGTGAGCTCTGCCAATCTGTTCAATGCACAGCTATTGTACAGTGAAGGCTTTTCTGTAATTCTGCCCATCCCCTCATGGTATGTGTCAGCTTATACCTTTTCCAGATATCCTCTCTTTTGTCATACATATGCATGGTAAATTGATGTACACATCAGTGATTTATTTATTTATTTGTATCTGTTGTTTGCAGCGATGGCATATATTTTCCTTTGTGAGTGTGTGTTTGTGCGTGCCAATGTGTGTGTGTGTGTGTGTTACATGTGTGTGTATGCGAATGGGGTTTGATAATGAGAAATTCTTATCAACCCTCAACAGCCTGTCAGCTCGCTGCTATTAGCTGTTAACCCAACAAAGTTACAGGTAGGCCAAGAGTGCTCTTATTGATTCCAAACATGCCCGTTTGTCTTCCCAGAAGGCGCACAATCAGCAGACGGATTTAGTTGATTGGGATTATGGGTAAGTCATTTGCGCAGGAAGTAAGTGGGCATTTTTAGCAGAGCTATTAATGTTGAGAAATTAGTTTTCTTAATACCTGCGGTGGAGTTGCTTTTTGAATATAAATGATTGTTTATGTCAGTTGTTTGTGAATGAGAGAAAGGAGTGTTGATTCTATGAGGAAAGCTGAGAAACAGTTTGTTGAACTGATTTAGAGACTTAAAGAGGGGGGGGGGGGGGCGACAGGACCAAGCATACTTGTATATGTTGAGTTGTTTCCATCGGTGTTAAAATCCTTGCTGAGGGGGCTTTCAATATAACCGAGTGGCTTTTGCTGTAGAGAGACCCATTTAAGTATAATGGTAACAAGAACCTTGACAATTAGTTAGACAGGGGAGGCCATGCGGGGGCAGAGGGGCAGCAGGGCAGCGTTCAGAGTGACAACGTGAATAGACACCAGAGGGAGAACAGAAGGGCAGCAGACTGAGGAGAGGAGGCACAACCTAGTCCACAACTTTGTTACGATGCAAGCAATTAATCACCTTTCATTCCACTGTGTTTCTTGTAATTGGTGCTCAAGAGGAAGCGGATGTAGGCCATACTTCACTAATCAGACTGGTTTGATTCATTTACCGCATAAGGACACTGAGATGTTGCTGATACGACTTCAGTCATGCCATGAGCTTTTCACAAGACTTGCATCAGAAACAGGAAAGTGAATTATGTTGTTTTAGCAGCACACGACTTCATCAGAGTTGACAGTCAACTTTAAATAGTTATAAAAGCTTGTGCAACAAAGCTGAAATAGGAAATTACACAAACAGAATTTTAGTAAGGGAACATTTGTTGAACTGAAAATGTTATAGTATCTAAGCGGCGGATTTTTGCGTACGTTTATATTCTACATCGCAAAGCCAAGACACAGCAACTACAGACCAGATTTTTTTTGGTCAAAACTGAATTAAGACTGGACTTTTATCACTGATTTATCTATTAAAAGAATACTGTGCCACAAAAGTGTACAATTTCCTTAAAAAGCTTCTCAAATTCCAAAAAGACATATCATAAGAGATGGTATTAAGCTCAAACAAGACCAGCTGAAATAACAGAGCTTGTAAGCAAAAGATATCTGGGAGGATAGTCACTACTAACCTTATTTAGGGCTATAAGTTTTCTTATCATTAGTAACTCAAAGATATAACATTTGGCTACCGACATTTTTGCTATTCAGTTTCTCATGCCACATAATTGATTGAATGTAGCCAATGCAGCTGAAATTAAATCAATGTTGGAGATATTTCAATTATTTTTGGTTACACTTGCTAGAACAAGCCAATTGAATATGGTCTCAATCCTAGTAGTGGCAATTCCTCTGGGACAAACCTGTAACTGGACGGCGGACATCAGTACCAATCTCATCTCTTTGTCTGCTACTTGTTGCTGTCTATTTCAAAGCCTCAATGTGAGATGTTAAAGTCAGTAAATGTGTGTTTCTGAAAAGAAAAGGTGAGCTGTGCCCACTCTCGTAGCCCCGACCTCAGCACCCTCATTGAAACGGGTGTGAATCCAGGTTTTGCTTTGCCATCAATGCCCGCCGGAGCTGAAGCTGAAAAAAATTATGCAAGACTGAATACCAAGTTTATACTTTCCAATTGCACTCAAAACGTCAGATGTCAGTGGGTTTTTGACTTGTTTAGAAAGGGATTTATATGCCGAAGTAGTTCTCAGTTTCATAAAGCACCAGTCCTTCCAGTTTCTCTTTTCAGTTGTCAGGTCCTCAGAGCAGGTTGTCTTTTCAGTTCAGCTTCCTTGCTATTAATTTGTTTTGTCTTCTTTTTATGTATTTTTGTCCTGTGTATTTCTCTAGGTCATGTAAGCTTCCCTGTGTTTTTTAATTTTTTTTTCTGAATATTGCCTCTTGCCAACCACAGGCCTGTTTCATCCACTTTGCTGGCTGCTTCTCTGTATGACCTCTGCCAGTGTGTTAAGATTTGTACATGACTTTTACCTGTTTCTGGTATTCTGCCTTCCGTTCGTCACTCCTCTGATTCATCCCACCTTATCAGTTAGGTTTTGGTACCTTAACTTAATCAAAGAGCCATTTAAAATTAAGGTAACGTGTCAAAATAAAAATATATAATTTCTCCTGGTTGGGATATGGATCTGCATTTCCTTGATGAAAGCTGAACGTTATTCCACCACCAATTTATCCTCTTAGTATTCTCTTATATACTCTGACACTTGTTGAAATTTTCTCCTTCTTAACTAGTTTACTCTTATATTCATATAAATATATATAAAAAAAAACAGCATAATTGATATGACTAAAAGATAATCATCTAATCTTGCTATGCCATTGCAATCTTTCTGTAATAAAGTGTTCTGTTCAGAGAGAAAACTCTAAAGCTAAACTTTTTCTTTCCCCAACATCTCTGTCTCTTTGGTTGGGGTCACTGCTGCCAGTACAGTAACTGTTATGTAAATCCAGTACTCTGTTTGTCACAGACATGTTGATTATGGCATAATGTGGTAGTACTTTTAGGTTGGACAAAGGCTACTCATTCTGTTGCTAATCATGTGTGTGTGTGTTTTCAAGGAAGACCTTCTTAGATTGGATACCAGCTGCCACAGAGGATTGAGACTGTGACAGTGAAACATGTATATGAGATTTTCAGGCAGATGTCAGACAGACAGAAGGGTTCCTTAAGAGGACATACAACTTTAACAGGATTGGAAATGGTAACGACCAGCTGTAAGTGGTAAGAGCAAGCAGGGGATGAGAGTCAAAAAGGAGACTACGGAGGGGTGGCAATGCTAGAAGTGTTTTCTTTTAGCCACAGAGTTGACCAAGAAGACATTTTCGTTTGCTGCACCAGCTTAGAGGAAATGGATAAGAAGGATGAAATAGATGAGAAAGAAAAGGACGGAGCTTTGGGATTGAATGAAGCTGTTTAAACATGTCATCAAACGCTGGAGGCACAGCAGGGGGCCTCGGGATACACCCGTCTGAGAGATGGGTGGTGTGGATGTGTGTGTATAGTTTTGTATTGGCCTAATAAACCATCCATCTGCAGGGAGAGGAAAGCAGTGGATGTGAGTAGTGGGGGTGTACCCACTCCTGACTAGTGTTCTTTTTGCTCCATATTTACACCCATTTCAAATGCACAGACCGACAGGCGCACGGTCCTGCCCAGAGGTTCTTTGATGCTTGTCGATAACGCTGCGTGATGATGTCATACGGCAGAGAGCAAGGGAGGGAGGCATGATCAAAGGAGAGAGGGAGGGATGAAGACGCAGGAGAGGATATCCAAGACAACAACGGGACAAAGATGGCGACTGCTTCTGCAATGGGACGTCCACTGGCGTCAACACCTCCGAACGACCAGGAGGAACCAAGGCCACACAGCAAGTGTATTCCATTCCCTTATTCTAACAGGATGACCACCAGTATTATACATATGAACCTCCACGCCAACCTCAGCCTTCTCTACCGCCAGGCTAACACGGTAAGCTCTCCGTCTACCTTTGCCTTTCCTCCGCTGCCGTTAAACCTCCAAACCCTCAACACCCCGATGTCTAGTTACCATCACTCCATCCGAAGTATTTATCATGAGTTGCCATTCTTTTTGATTTCACATTTTCTACCCATTTTCCTTCTTTTTCTTAGCCCTTTCATCATGGTCTTTTGCCTGTTAATATAGGCCTCTCTTTGCCATCAAAGGCAGCACATCAATTGCCTTGACTCCCAAGTGTATGTGTGAGGGTGAAAGGGAGAAAGGGAGAGAGGAGAGAAAAGAAAACACCATGTACCAAAGATCAAGGCAAGCTTTCATGCCTGTTTTGGCCTTAGTTGGGTTTTGCTTGCAATCATCTTTCCATCGCCTTTCTCTACCTCTTCCAGCGCTACAGATGCTCTCCGAACCCACTGATAATTCCACCGAATCCTCCGAATTCTGCACTCGTTGAAAGATGAAATTAGACGCTTGTATGGGGAAATGGAAGCAAAGACATTTTTTTCTGGTTTTCTTTGAGAATATTCTGTAGCTTGCGGGCTCCTGGGCCAGAGCTTTGCCCCAGTGATGACAATACGTGAAACAATATTTGAATAAGCAGCAGGAGGGCAGCCAGCTAATCCACTGTGGCTAATCCAGTATTGGCGCAGGCCATATTGGTAGCTGGAGTATTCAGCCCCATCACAATACACATCAGCAGGACGCCATGGCAGATATACTGACACTCTTACTACAGGCATGGCTGGGAAAGGCCAACAGATGGATGGATAAATAAGAAATAGATGGATGAATGAAAATACTAATAATATACCTGTTTTTTTTTTAATATCTTAGTGTACTTGTGTAATTCAATTGGAGAATTTTCAGACAACAAAAAAGACAGGAGGCTCTCAGAGGAAATACGGGCGAGATACTTGAGGTTCAGCTCACAATGTCATCCACAGCTTTATGATAATGTTAATGTCTAATCTCAAAGTAAAGGCTCAACATTAATACATCCAAAGTGCTGATAACACCTTAATCAAGACATATTGGCCATATAGGGTCCACTGTACAAGTGTTATTCTCCTGTTGAGTTTTTTTTGTTTGTTTGGGTTTTTTTTTTTTGTAATTAAGCAAAATACATGTCTCCAATTAATATTCTTAAAGAGTTGGGGTCTGTTTGTATTTCAAGACATTTATAATGAAGATTTCACTCTCACTGTGAGGATCTAAATGGGTCATTGTGCTGGGAGGCCCCCAAGAGATAAGCCTGTTTCTGACAGGCCTCCGTACAGACGCCGAAATCTGCTGTGGCAGCTGGAACAAAGGAACCCCCTGAGCTGGACCAGTTCGCTGACAAAAAGCCCCGTCTCAGTAGTCCAGGGGGCTGCCTCAGTTTAAGAGTTAATAAACTACTCTTATCTCCCCTGGAATAGTTTAATTTCATCACATAACTGACACCATTTAAAGGGTGGTTGGATGGTGGAAGCAGCATCATCAATCATTCATTGTAACAGTGGCAGAGTACACATGACAGCAGAACACGCCATCATCTGTTTATTAGTCCAATCAGTGCATGGTGTGCCACACATGGCACACTTGGAATAAAGCAGAAAAGTAGGGCTGTTGTGTACTGTGAAACTTATTTAGTCATTACAATATTGATTTCATTTGGCACAATTTTCAATGTTTTAACTTACAGTGATACATTCACATGGAATCTGTGTGATTTGAGGATTTTTATAATTCTCCATGTAACTTCATTTTTTTACCCCCAATTAAAACTATTGCTGAGGGACAATTTTCTTACCTGAATAGTTGTTCAGAGGGTGGCTGTTATCAGGTGTATCAAAAATCAAAAAGGAATAAATAATGGCTAAATACTATGTGTATATTTTACTTTGAGCTCCACTCTGCTCTTTCCTTAACTATGATATGGTACAAAAGACCCACAGCTTAGTATGAGCAATTAAAAATCCTCAGCATCCCTGTGTGGCACAATCGTGTGACGTGTGTTGTTTCATAGTGATAATGCAACATATTGTTGTATGTCCAAGTCCTGATGTCAAAGTACATTTTCACAAAAATAATTAGCTAATTTGCCCAATTTGTCCATGACCCAACTCTTATTCATCATGCACCGATTCTGCTCATCGCTTGCTCATCTTGGATGTGTGTCTGGCGTGATCTGCACATGCACATTGTTCCACACAAAGAAAGACGTGACCTCACACAGCAAAGACCAGGACCTCAGTGGAGCGCAAACAAACTACAGGCTCACAAATCAACAACACCTGAAGCTGTTCAATCCTGACATCTTCAAGAAGATAGATAGATAGATAGATAGATAGATAGATAGATAGATAGATAGATAGATAGATAGATAGATAGATAGATAGATAGATAGATAGATAGATAGATAGATAGATAGATAGATAGATAGATAGATAGATAGATAGATAGATAGATAGATAGATAGATAGATATAGATAGATAGATAGATAGATAGATAGATAGATAGATAGATAGATAGATAGATAGATAGATAGATATAGATAGATAGATAGATAGATAGATAGATAGATAGATAGATAGATAGATAGATAGATAGATAGATAGATAGATAGATAGATAGATAGATAGATAGATAGATAGATAGATAGATAGATAGATAGATAGATAGATAGATAGATAGATAGATGCGGGGTGAGAGCCAGGTGTATTGGTGCCCCCCTTGTGTGATGACCTTTCTTCAGCGAAGAGCTCAGACCTCTACAACACACACATACATAGAGGAGATTCATTATAGATTCATAAGTAGCAACATGCCCCCAACACTTCCACACCAAGACATCGTAAAGGTCAAGTTCATCTTCGTCAGTATTCTCTCTTTGTCTCCCTCCCTCTCTCCTCATTGTCTCTGGGGGCACCGCAGCAGCAGTAACAACACCAGCCTGTTGCCACAGGAAGCTGTGAATGCAGGTGCTGTGTGTGTGCGTGATTATGAGTGCGTGTTGAACACTGAGAATATTGGCCAAAGCAATGTGAATACATTTACATAATGAAGTGTGTTTGTCTTGGCTGTAAAGTCTGCCAATCAAGCATGTTGTCATTTTCTACACAACCTGCTGCCCGTCTTCATTTCTGCCCCCTGAAAGGCTTCTCTGGATCTCTGACTGAACAATTTCACACTGATTATCTGTTTAAAGACATTTTGATTGTTTTAAACATGCAGGGCTAATAGAGTTTAGGGTGAAAGTGTAAGAGGTTACAATGTTTTTCACCAAGTGTCATGGGATTCAATCGCACCTATCTAAAAGGTTTAAGATATTGAAATAATAATATTTTGCATTGTGACTCAAGATGTGGGGAAAAAAATCAAACTTGATATTATAATCGACATATGGAAAATTATTTTTGGGGTTCTAGACTGGCCCTGGTGTGCAAAATACAACAAGAGAACAGAAAGAGACCCATACAAATGAGAAGCACAATGTTTTATCTAAAAAAAATTTCAATTTATCATTTACAGCTTGAACCTATAAACACCTTTTCAACTGCAAGTCACCAAAATCAGTAATACTGCTGAGGTGATGATTTTATAGGTTCAAGAAAAATGTCTTATCTGTCAGATACATATTTTCATCTTGAGTTACTGTCATCTAAATTTTGTCCCATCAGGATTGAGCCGAATAAATATTTTTGAAAATATTGTGTAAATCCAGCTGAATTCCACCTTTATCTTCAGCTGTTGTCATACTCATAGGACTGTTCTAGTTCACATTTCTAGCTCTACTGTATTAACATGGAGCTGTTGCTCTTTACCAACCCATTACCATGGTGACTCGCAGTATTTGAGCTCTGTTGATTTTTTTTTTCTTTCTCTGCATTGCCCACACACACACTCACCTCAGAGTGAACATACTCAGAGCTGATTGAAGTAACACTTGAGTCCATCAACTCAGAGTTCAGGGTTGCACTCATAAACTCGTAGGTAACACATGAGAAGTGGACATAGTCAAACATTCTCTGACAGTCAAACATTGTCAGACATGAAGCCATTGTGGAATGAACTTAAACTGCAATAACACTGGACTCAGAACATCTTTGACTCCAATAAACTCCCAATCAAAAAGCATCAACTACTCAGATGAAATACTGAATCAATAATTACTTTTCTGATGATTTACGGAGTTAATAACATTTTTCAAAAAGTCATCATGGTGTCATTCATTAGATTTACTCCTGATCAGTGTGTCCCCTCTGAAAATTAACTTTATTTAAGCCTCAAAGATACATACTTTTGTCCAATTAGCTTTCAAGCTCCACCCCCTTGTCCAAATATAAACCTAACTCACAGAGAAAACTTTATATGTTTTGAATGCTCTTGCATGATAAGTGTATTAATGCTATACATCTGTATACATCTGTAAAATGTAAAGCAGCGACGAAACAGTGACTAAAGTATGGTGACTTTAAAACATCAGCGGTTGGGACAGAACTGGAACTCAGTTGTTTTGCTTGACAGTTCAGTTTTAGCTCCATTCCCCAACCCCTCTGACCTCCAAATTACAGACTTTATTGTACATGGACATGAAATTCATCATTTGTGCCTATTTCACATACTCCTCTGAAACCAAGCTGCGACCTGTGGCTGGTCCATCAACTCCATCCACATCCAGTTTGGCCTGTCATGTAGTAAGGTCACATTTGAGTGGATAAAAAAAATCCTGCCCATGTCCAAGTTGGCCCCTTTTTGTCCAAAAAGGTAAAACTTCAAGTATGCAACTGTCTGGCCTGCGAAATACCGAGATTTGTTTTATATTGAAAAGCTGTTGTTTCCTACTGTGTCAAACGTCTGCCATACATCGAGAATCTCAAACAAATAACTTTGTCAGTCATCACCAGCAGTTGTAATACTGTGTTTAGTAAAAGTTGACAGCTGAGAATACAGCTCGTCTTTTTAATTTGTGACTCTAGCTCAGCCTGATAAAACTGCGGGCATCTGGATGGAGCCACAATTGTGTTGCTACCTAACACGTCTGTGTTGAGTTAGAAACCCATAAAGAATGACAAAGTATTGCTAGAACTCCTACGGCGATCTTTGATAATGAACAGAATTCTTAAGGTTATGCATTTATCAGCATTGTTAACTTCATGGAGAATTCCAACCAAATGCATTTGATTTCACTGTAGTTAGGTTGTGAGAAGAATAAGAGTAAGAAGTTGGTTAATGTCCACTGCACATTATTGATTTTGAGCTACATTGTTGCTGTAAAACCAGAAAGCAATTCTGTTGCACAGTCAGTTCATTTCTGTGTACCGTTATTATTATCACTGCCACTATTTTACAGCCTCAGGTTGTCATGGAGAAGAAGTTCATCCAGGATTGGACAGAGGTGAGGACATGTGTCTGGTCCCAACCTGAGCCACCGGATCCTGACCTCTTGCTCATAGGACAACCAGCCTGACAGCAGCCATGGTGAGCTACTGTACATGATAGGTTTTACAGGCAACATTTCAGAGGGCAAATCTATCCAAAATGAATGCACCACAGTTTAGGTTTCTTGTTTGGACTGTCACGATTCCGCCGATTATCATCTGTGTCATTTTTTATGTGTTTCTATTCTGACCTGGTGAACTTTCTGGGATTTTCTAGGTTTCTGATACACATTCAGATCAAAACCACCTGGATGTCACATTTAGTCACTAATTAACTGTTAGAGTACAAACTCCAAGCTTAAGTTGTTATAGTAGGTCAGGTGCTAGTGTATTACTGCATGGTCAGATCCACAGATTTAGGTGAGTGTGGTCTGTGTAAGTACTGCTGATTATTGTCATGGAATCAGGACTGCATTAGTTTTAGTAAAGAAATGATCCATTTTAATCAAGGCTCACTTTTAAGCTTGGAAACAACAAATTCTGCTGCTCGTAGAAAGTGAAAATGTTAACATCTTCTATTCCATATCAACCAGACTAGGTAGTTAATTAGTAAGCTTGGCAACAGCCTCTAAATAAGCTTTAAAGTGTTTTATTCACATATGTTTCTTATTTCTATGCTTTCTTTAGTTGTTCGTTTAATGGAGGATTTTCCAAAAATGTTTTATAAGATGCATGCTTATCACATGTAAAACTAAGTCACATGACAGCATTATTCATAAGCACAGGTGTATGTCAGATATTGGTCATGTCAAATTAAAGGCGTGTTTGTGACATGCAAATTAAACACCATGTGATAAGTCTATATTTCGACATGTGTTGTTTTCGCACTCATCATATGTCTAACATAACTTTCACTTCCCACGTCTGTTAATATTGAACGGCCACCTCTCTGTTTCTCTTTCTTTCTCTCCCTCCCTCTAACACACACACAATCTGCTGGCAGCTTCGTGCTCCTGAATGACTGACAGTCCGGCGGAGGAGAGTGACAAGGAGGATGCTCAGGTGGTGGCAGCAGCATGCTCTTTCTGTTCTGTCATTCTCTCTGTTTGATGGTACAGCCTGTTAGATCTGAGGACCGGTTAAAAATCCTAGAGGTGAGTCGCCTCCTTAACATTTAAGTTGCTTTAGATTGCTTTACCGTTCAGACCAGTTGAAGGAGCAAAGTGAGCGCTTTACCTGGTCATATTGTCTGGTGCACCAGTGCTGTTCCTGTGTTTATCCAGTGTTATTTTTCCATCATACGAATCATTATTTATTTATCTATTATTACGCTTAATGACAGTGTGTTATCCAATTAGGTTATAAAAGATTAAGTAATAACTTCTGATTAGTGTCTTTAGAAATGTTCCGTTTAGATTGCAAATCCTTTCACATTGTCAAATTATGTAATGACCTGTTCTTGTCGTTGGGGGCGCTGTGTGGTGTATTTTCGCAACCTTGACATAGAACTGTAAAGGATAGAACCGATATAATGACTTTAAGTCACATACATTTACAGAGAGTAATGCCTAAAACCTTAAACTTTGGGAACATTTTTTGGGGGGAAGTTCATACCCCGTAGAAAGAGAATTTCCTCTCGGGGATTAATAAAGTATCTGAATCTGGATTTCAATATATGTTACGTTTTATTTACTGCCTAATGGCTTCTTTTTATTCCATTTGCTGATAAACACATGTGATTTTAATTGTAAGTCCAGTAACCCAGTATTTTAACATACATGTTAACATTGCGACAGAGGACAGTCATGAAGATTTTTTTTAACACCGTGCCTTTCACAACTGTGGCCTGTACGTGAACATTAATACATCTTAATGGAAATAAGTACCCAGAGGATGTGTGTTTGAAAAAAAAAATGAAAAAAATGCCCAGTCCCAACTTGCTGATAAAGTTTAAGATAACCTCATGAGTAGAGTAATTAAGTTAACATTGCACCACACTATTTATGCAACTCCTCCTTCATATATGAATGAAATACAAAATACTACAGTGAGTCAAACAACACAATATTAGCAGAACAGTTCAAAATAGTATCTCTTCAACAAACATTGACTTTAAAATGCTGCTTCAATGACAGTGCTTCAGGGAAAATTGTTTTGTTTTTTTTCAGATTAGCTATTCCTTGCTGTTTGCTTATACATTGCGGTTTTAGAAGGTACTAAGTAGTAACAGGTTGCATGTAATGTGGACAACAAATTACATTATAACCTGCCGAGATTACATTTGAAAATAACATTCTTCTGTCCTTATTCTAACCATGTCCTCTAACCATTAAAACATTTCTTAACGATATGAAAATAACCTATCAAAAGCGTCAATTTAAATGAGATTTTTCTTTGTTTAATGATGATTTATTCACAAGGGTGTCTAAAATCACATTTTGAATAAATACTCTTCCTGCGTTACAAGGTCAGTTCTTATGGTGACCTTTGATTAAAAGCAGCAGCGACACAAAAGAAGAAGCCCCAAGTGTTGTAAAATGCACGCAGCACACAGAATACATGCAGTGCATTTCTGGACTGAATTAGTTCAATTGACCAACGCAAAATTCTTAGTTTGTTAAATTCAGTCTATTTGCATTTATTGAAAATGTTTTATTTTGTTTGTAATTCATTTTTCTACATTATCTAATATTTCAATAATATGTTTGATTTCCAGGATACCCAAAAGTAAAAACTCAAATTGATTACGTTATCAAATACAATAATAACCATGTAATTCATATTCAGTTAACGGCTACATTTCAGAGTTCTCAGACCCAGCCCTGATTGTTACCTTTACTTTGACAAACTTATAAAGAGTGCTTTCTTCCAGGCTGAGCTCTTCGTGACACTTGGTGCTTATTGCTTCTATCCCCTACAGGTCTATAAACGTACTTCATTCCGTACGCAGTCGGTGTGGACGCACGTAGTCTCTCGCTCTGTATTATTGCTCTGAAACTAACCACCATGGGGAGTTAAGGGCAAGGCGACGGGATATTTTTTATTAACATTTAGTGACTGAAAGCTATCCTTATGCTGCGTTTCGGAGCACATTGTTCGCGCCAGTATCCCCAATGCAGCGGATTAAGGGGAACGGGCTTTCAGAGACGGTAGGACCAACACTTTTAAGGGGAACACGGGACGTTAACGCACCTAGCTAAACTAGCCAGCCAGTAAGCTAACAAACTAGCTCACCCACCGAAGCTAGCTGGCGCTGCAGCCACTGGAGTGGAAAACGTGCCCTCGCTTTCTTGTTTCGTTTGATCTCACATCGGGGGAATTGTTGGGGTCTATCATTCAGAAAGTTTGCGTTGTTTCTGTGGGAGTTTGCTCGGCACGAGTAAATGTATAGCCCACGGTTGTGTTGAAGTGTTCTTGCACGCAGGCCCGTCTTGTGTGGCTGTAGAGTTTGTTGCTGTACCCATCCCCCACCGTCTTTGCAGGCCAAGATGAATGAGATTCTCACTTCAAAGCACTGGCATTGCTGGTGGCATTGCTACAAGGCTAGCTAGCTGTCTTAGCTTGTTCACACCAGTTGATTGTTTAGGAAAATTAGGTTTAGCTGCACGAAGTGCGAGTTTTAAGGGCTGTTAGCATGAGTGAGTAAGCTTATTGATAAACACACGACCAAAACTTGATGGTGAACTTAAGCTTGAAAACTTGCATACGTTGTATTCAGTTGTTTTTGGTCACTCTTAAGTCTTGGTTCAGTGTCGCTGACGGTATGCAAAACAATTAAAATGTAGTTGATGGCATGTTTATGCGCCATATTAGCATCTGATCAACTGTTGTCGTTTTTAAAAGTGTGCTCTCATTTTTACCAACACTTACCGGCTTCTTTGTGTCTACTTATGGACTCTTATTTGATTCTGTGATATTTTTAACATGTATAATGCGGATGTGTTCGTATGCGTGTGTGCCTGTGTTTATTTTGGTGGTCTGATTTTGTGTAGCGCGTGCAAGATGACTTACTCATCATTATCATTTTACAATTACTGTTTATTTCTGTTGTGTCGACTCACATTGCTGCAGCTAACTGCTGTTCCTGTTTCCATTCTAGGGTGAATTGTTTGCCAGCAAAATCATTGCTAGAGGGGAGCGTCTGACCTCTGCCTTGTGCAATCAGAGACATGAGTGTTGTCAGAGAATTACATGGGATTGGATACAGGGGCGGTGGAGGGGTTGTGGCCTCTATGAGCGGCCCTACCCACTTTACCGAAGATGCCCCACGACCTCCAGTCCCTGGTGAGGAGGGAACTGATCTGGACCCCCCAGTCCAGTCAGTCAGCACCCGTCCAAACACCCTTTCACAAAGTCTAGGCTATCCTCCGTCTTCTAAAATGGGGGATTCGTCAAGTTACACACCGTCGTCATCATCTGCGACCCCACGTCGCCCTGATCTGGATTTGGGATATGAACCTGAAGGCTCAGCTTCTCCAACTCCCCCTTATCTGAAGTGGGCTGAGTCGCTACACTCTCTCCTAGATGACCAGGAAGGCACCCAGCTGTTCAGAAACTTCCTGAGCCAGGAAGGGTGTGCAGACCTTCTTGACTTTTGGTTTGCATGCTCAGGGTTCAGGAAGACGAGCCAGGAGAAGAGGGCAAAGCTGGCCAAGGCCATCTACAGGAAATACATTGTAGATGGAAGTGGGATTGTCTCCAGGCAGATCAAAGCGGCTACCAAGAGCTTCATCCGAGACTGTGTGGGAAAGCCTCAATCAGACCCTGCCATGTTTGAACAGGTGATTATAGCTTATCATACAGGTTATCAGTAAAGGTTCCTATAAGAGCGATGTATTATGTTGGCCCTTGGAGGATGGAGGCTGGAGTTTAACCATTGAAACGGTTCAGTTCTGATGTGGTATTTTTGATTCATGTAGACACGGTACCCAAGTGAAACTGAATTGTGTCTGTTTGCAAGACGATGCATGACACCCATAAAATTAGACAGTGGGCTTTGATGGCTGCACTGGACACAGTCTGACACCCCCCCCCCCCCCCCCCCCCCCCCCCCCCACCCCCATCTTACATCTTGCTAGTACACAAGTGTTATAAGCCTGTCAGCGTTTACTGAGAACTGAGGGAAGCTTAAAGCTATGTCTGGTTTCACAGTCGAATAAAGCCAGCCTTAGAACAGGCAACAAATTGTATACAGATGGTGTTTTAAAACATGTCTGATGCAATTTATTTGTAATATAAAGAATTTATCGTGTGAGTGTACATATTAGCTGCAGAGAGTAAGATGTGTGAGGAGTTAAACAAAGGTTGCTTAGTTGTAAAAGAAAAGATGTCAAAGTTTCGGTTAGGAAACTGCTACAAAATATTGTAAATAAGATAAAGTTTTAGTTTGGCTTACACTTCCTTTAGTGTTCCTTACATTCTTTTAACCCGTGTTGCCTTTATTCTGCTTTCCTTCATGGCTCATTTTTGATGCAGTAAGTCCCTTTGATTTGATTGGGGTCTTTTAGGAGTCCTTTATTCGCCCTTCTCCATTATGATCACAGGAAACAGAGGCTAAAACAGACTTTTAGTGAAGAAATTTCACCTGCAAAACAGCCTAGGTAGGAAGGTAGCATGCCCACCTTAATCAACTGAGGAAATGAAGATGTGCCGCACACTGCGAGACGTCTCAGACTGTGACAAGAAAGTAGTAAATCTGAACAGTTAAATGTTAGTCTCTGATTATTTCCCAGCTATTATTTCTGTTGATACGGCTGCATGAAATTTCATGCAATTCAATTCGTTGTTGAGCCTCCTGAGGCTCTTCTTTAACAGTTAGCAGTGGCGATCTGACAAGGTCGGACATGATCATGTGTACACGTGGTTTACAAGACGGCACAAGTCTGAACTTTTTTTTAATCGCTCTAATTGATAAACACGCACAGTAGGGATGGGTGTTCATGTGATCTGCTCCTTACAGTCGGCACTCAGAGTGCAGTGTGTCACTCACAGTCCTTTTGAAGCATCACCTGTTCAGTAAGCTTAAACGGGTAGAAAAGGGTTTGTTTTTTTTTTATCCGCTGCTTCCATTCATCACCTGTATGTTTCACACAACCACAGCATGCGGGAAATGCTCATGGATTTTGGCGACGTGACGTGTGATGAGAAAACTCACTCTCAGGGCTTTGGTGTTCTACTTAATTTGCTGTACTGTCCAGTTTGCATGATTGGCAAATACGGTGCACACCATGGCTCTTTCAGCCGCTGTCAGGGGTTTACCTGCATGAAGCCATTAGGAACATTAGAATAAGAGTGATAAATTTACTGAAAACACTCCTCTTTTACGGTCTGGATTGAATATTAGCTGGGTGGTCGGTTGTGTAATTTCAGGTTGTAATTGTGTTTGTCTGTACTGGGTCTGTTTGACAAAAAATCTAATTATCGCATTTGTCCGACCAAAATCAGACATAAAACATGTTAACACGTAAAACACGCCAACTAAAGCACCCATTTAATCGCTTCAGCATATTTACTCTGAACTGGATGCAGATGGACCTCTGCGCATGCATTAAGAATTCTTTTTTTTTTTTTAGGAATAGTAAAGTGTAAACTTATATTAGTACAGTTGAATTACCAATAAAGCTGCTCACTTTCACCTATTTTTCCTCTTTTGTCTGACAGCTTAACAAGTCAGATTAAAAATCACTGAGACTTTGTGTCAAGTTAAATTTAATTATTTTTAAACTGTTGCTCTGCTCTAATAAAATCCTGGTTCTATAACTGCTGCGTCATCTTAACAAATCACCATTCAAGTAACCAAAAGACCGCGTCTGTGCAGTGAATTCGGCTGTACTTGCATGTATGATCTGCCATAGAGAAAGTTAGACGCTGCAGAAGGTCTTGAACGTTCTCTCACACAGTCCACAGGCAGTAGCTCAATTCCCCCATACTGCGCATGTATTCATGGGCAAAAACGGTGATCAAGTTAAATAGCACACTCGAGCTTAAATGGTGTAAATGTAGTAATTGAGAACAATTGAGAAGTAAGATCCATGTCAACAACTTTGAATCCCCGCATCTTTGCTCGAGTCTAACATTAATATCAGCCATGAGTGGGCTGATTAAAGTGAAAAAATGGAATCAAATTTGAACTAACTCTTAAGTCCATGTGTGTGACCACGTTGTATACCAGGCCCAAACAGAGATCCAGGCCATGATGGAGGAGAATACCTACCCTTTGTTCCTCAAGTCTGATCTGTATTTGGAGTACACGCGGACAGGAGGAGAGAGCCCCAAGCCTAATCCCAGTGATCAGAGCCCTTCATCCGGGCCAACCAAACCTGTGCCTGGGTACCTGCCTACACTTGCTGAGGATGAAGAGTGGCGGTGAGTTGAGATGAGCTCGATTCTAATATTCTTAAGTCTTGCACAAGGTCTGTGTTTGATGTCTGGAATGATTGAACCGTGAAATCCACCGACTGTTTTTTCTAGTGGTTGGGATTTTTGAATGATGGAATGTGACTGTGATTGAATAACCAACATTAATCTGATTTTTAGGTGTGGAGGGGGAGGGGGGGTTAGGGAAATGGAGGAAGAGAAAGACGAGGAGTGTGGCGATACACCAGCTGAGAGGCTGACTCATAGCCTGCTGATGCAGACGGCACCACAGAGAGCCACGACGAGCAGGAGGAGGCAGGACAGCAGGGAGTACAGGTGCGTGTTGTCGTGCAGCTACGGAGCAGAGCATGGCAGCTCAAATTTGATTCTCTCTTGTGTCATAATGCTGGTATTGAATTTTTTTTTTTTCATAATAAACTGAATTAACTCGTTCATTAAATGAATTGTTGCGTGATCAGAAAAATAACCCAGTATGTTTTTAATTGCGCATTCTTATAATGCAAAACAAACGTGTGGACGTAAAACGGGAAATAAACGGTTTAGTTTGGGGGGAAAAAGAGACGAAACGGACACGCACCCAACATGCTTTCAACGTTTGCCTCATTTTTTTTGTTGGAGCGGAAGAATCACAGTGTCTCGATCCTTCCTCAGGCCGTGGAGGGAGCCGGTAAACCCGTACTACGCCAACATGGGCTACGCTCGGGCTCCAGCAACCAGTGCCAATGACAGTGAGCAGCAGAGCATGTCGAGTGATGCAGACACACTGTCGCTGACCGACAGCAGTGTGTAAGTACACACAGGGCATGTGTTCATTACTTCCTTCACACCTTTTATTATTTCAGTTACTTCAAATGAACATGCTAGACCTCTAGGATTAAGTAAGGGACACTTAAGAGCTGTGGTAATTGTTCTTTTTTTTTTGTGTGTTTGCACACAGAGACGGTATTCCTCCCTACAGATACCGGAAGCAGCATCGTAAGGAGATGCATGAAAGTGCCAAAGCCAATGGCCGTGTGCCCCTACCTCATATACCTGTGAGTACGGATGCTAAACACACCGTTGGAGAAAGTAAAAGTGAACATTGTCCAACTTGGACGAGTGTCTCTTTCAAAAATAGCCAACTTATTTGAAAGTTGCCACTCGAACAGGGAAAAGAAATGACTCTTTTGCCATTCCCCGTTTCTGCTCCTGTTCACTTTCTTATTGAAGCGAATTATAGATATCAAATGTACTTTGGAGCTTCTTGCATTATGTTTATGCGTTTGGCAGACGCTTTTGTCCAAAGCGACTTATGACTCACATGACTCTGCGAGAACCTGCGTTCATTGAACTTTATTTGGTGAAACGCACCATGTGACTTGTGTGCAACAATTTATCACGTGGAAAAATTTTTTTAACATCATTGTTTATTCTGCTTTAAGGAGAGAAAGTAGATGTTATATGTAATCTTTGTGAAATAATCATTGTAACAAGACAGAGCCATAACATGTCTTTTGGGAATATTTCATTATCGTGTCCAGAAGTTGAGATTCTGGCCTTTTTTCATTTCTGCCCAGGGACTTTCTTTTGCTCCTCTGTAGTTCTTCCCAGTTTTCGGTTCCCTCCTCATTCTTACTTTTCCCCATCTGGAATGTGTTGCTTTACAAGTTTGGAGTGTAAATCTTGGCCGCAGATGTGTGTAAGAATTTATTGATTGCCATTTTTTAATGAATTAATTCATTTTTGTCTTCGTGCCTTTCATAAAGCGCACACATCGCATGCCAAAGGACATCCACGTAGAGCCGGAGCGGTTTGCAGCGGAGCTCATCAGCAGGCTGGAGACTGTTCTCAGAGAACGAGAGGCTGAGGAAAGGCTCGAGGAGAGGCTGAAAAGAGTGCGACTGGTGAGTGGGCGACTGTATGGGAACTCTCTGTGACGTGAGGGAAGCTTCAGTCTGGCTGATATGATTTTCCTTGAAAATGCGCACATTGGGCATTACGGTGTGAAAGTCAGTTTTGCTTTCCAGTCTCCCACGAGTTGGTCATTTTTTTTTCTCTTATTTTGTTGTATATTATGTGTGCAGTCTGGTTTACAGTAGTGTTTACCTTTGTTTTGACAGGAAGAAGAAGGGGACGACGCTGACATCTCCATAACGCCCTCCATGTCCTCTCATACCATACCACTCCCCCTCCCCACGTCATTTCCACCTCTATATGGCGCCCGTTATTCAGAGACCACTGCTAGCACAGGAACAGCTGCCACTTATGGCGGCCTGGTTGCCATGGAAGATTCCCATGACGACGACCCAGAATCTATTTTAGACGAGCACGTACAGCGGGTGATGAAGACGCCGGGCTGCCAGTCGCCAGGGGCAACCAACAGCACCTTAGGAGGAGGAGGAGGTCGGCACACTCCTCCCAAATCATCGCGCTCGCCTGATGGAGGAATCGGGCCACCTCACTACGCCCCGCACAGAGGGGGAGGTCACAGTCTGCCTGCAGCTGGGGTCAAAGGTAAGCGCTGTGCCGGTGCGTAGACAAATGTCCGTGGGGTGGGATGTATGAGAGCCCGACCTCTCAAACGGACCTGTAGCTTACAGTGTGGAATAAAACTTTGTCGGTTTACTGGTGAGCACGTTTGGCCACGAGAGGAATTGGATGCAGGGTTGCAAAAATGTGTAACCCGATGGGTCGTTGACTCAATACTGCTTGACAATGAATGAATGAACGTTTCAGTGTGCCCACTTTCTAAAGCAATAGTTAAAAATGCAGCCTGTAAGCCACTCTGCCACTTTGTGTGGCTGTAGCTGAAGTGCACTCGCTCCTTTCACTTGTGGCTTCTCTGCTCTGTCTGTGCGCTGTAGATGAGACCTGCTCTCCTTAAGGGTGTGCAGCAGCGACGAGAGACAGTTTTGGGCACGGTAAAAGCAACAAAATGCAGACTACTGAGCCGGCAGCTGCTGATCTGTCCATTAATAAGCCAGTGGTGATAAGTGACAGACCGGCCGTGGGAAATTAAATGTGGGCTTTCCTTCAATCCTTGAGTCGAGCAATCGTGCATATAGCCGTGTTATAGCTCATCTGTGCCATTTAACTGGCCCACCGTCCTTGTAAATGTATACAAACACGAGAGCGGAATTGAGGTATTGATTTAGTTCTGTAGTTGGCCTGGATGAGTAAAACATTACAGCATGTGTAGACCACTGAGGCTCATTCGGGTGTAGTTGTGCGTATACAGACAGGAGTGATTCCATTCCACAACTGCATTATCAGGATGTGTTGGGCCTGTTTTGAGAAGCTTGATCTAGTACGATTTCAGTCAGACTAGCATGTATTTTAAAGGTCGGTTCGTTCGGACTAAGATTTTGTGTGTGTGTGCCATATAAATGGGCTTACTGTGTTCTTTCTATAACTTTTGTATTGTTCAAACAACATGAAGGATGGTTCATGGCTTTTATGTTTTTGATGGGACTGTGACGCTTAGGAGGTAGTGAAATATATACACTGCAGTCCTGGTTTTAATACTAAAATAATTGCGATTTCATAGAAGTTGGAATCTTGCGAAGTATCATATTTTCCGGATACGTTTTTTCCATAGTTTGGCTGGTCCTGCGACTTCTAGTCCGGTGCGACTTGTATATCAAAATATATATAATATAACATGTTTTTAAATGTAAAATTCATACTGACTGATATGAACCAAGGAGTAAACATTGCTAATTGCGGGCTGCAAGCGAGATGGCCAGAGCTGGAGGAACGAGTCCCCAGGTGGGTGCTTGAACAACGTTCAGCCGGGAGAGGCTCGTCAACGGTGCGGTTACGTCGCCACGCCCTGTTACTTGCCAAGGAGATGAATATAAATGATTTTGCAGGCGGGCCTTCTTGGTGTTACCGCGTCACGCAACGCAACCGCCTCTCTATCAGAGCACGGACTGTGGTGTGTCAGAAACTGCCGGCAGACTTCCAAGCCAAGGTCGACAGTTTCCATGAGTTCATTGAAAAGCAGGTAACTGAACACAACGCATCACCGGATCATATTATCAACATGGACGAGGTCTGTTCTTGGTCTTGGATTTTGTGAAATTAAATTCTAAATAAGTGCGACTTATACGCCGGAGCGACTTATAGTCCGGAAAATACGGTAACTGCTCTGTTGCAAGTGTTGAACTGAGCCTCGGTTGCCGTGTTTTTTTTGGACTTGAATGTAGAATATCTTTAAGAAGGGCTTTCACCAATTAACATCTACTGATTTGCCTCAGGAATGCATCACCATAAGCAGTTGTTGCACCACAGAGGAAGAGAAGGGCAGGAGGAGGCAGGCTCTAGATCTCAGGCCAACTTCCTGTGGAATGGAGACCCAGCCAGTCAGTACACAGGAAGAAGAAACTATGCTGATGGAGCTGGAGCCAGCACTCTGGAGGGGATGGGTTACAGGTATGCATGCATGATTAATCCACAGTAAAATGTAAATGGTAGTTCATTCAGATGGCTTTAATTGGTTTACGTATATGTGTTCATTCTACAGTAGTAAAGGCAGCACACTATCGCGGAGAGGTTGTAAGAAGACCTCTGAGACATCAGGCAAAGGTGATGAGAGTGGGCGTGGCCTGGAAACACAAGTGCCAATGGAGGATTTGGAGAGAAACCAGAAGATCCTTCAATGGATGATGGAGGGAGACAGACAGAGGAAGAGCTCTCATGGGTGAGTAATAATTCATTGTTAATGTCAGAATGTAGAATCAGGCAACTTGTCCGACATTTTAATCTGTTCATTAAGATTTTTTTGTAGCTGAAGATGTTGAGTAGACCTGTGTTGCCTCACTCCTCGTCCTCTTGGCTTCATGTGCAAGAAAAGCCACTTTCACACACATACTGGAATTGCCATGTTTGTAAAGAAAATGCTGTCATTTCCACACATACTTTTTGCATCACATGCTGCCTCCCAGACAGCCGTTCCTTCACACCTCCTCCCTCGCATATTGAGCCAGGAGAGCTCATCTTCAGCAGAAAGTCTCCCACTGCGATGGGTTAGCATGAACAGCAACTGTGAATAAAGACCAAACCAAATTGCCAAAGGTTCTCCTGAACGTCTCCAGTGTTAATGTGTGAAAGCAGCAAAGGATTTGCATCGATATCATATTTTTGAACACTTCTATCTCACTTCTTTTTCGGTTAAAAAAGGATTCTCTTATTCAGAAATTCTGTCATGTTCTTTTTTCTTTTTTCCTCCTCAGTGGCAGCACCAGCAGCTCCAGGAGGACAGGAACCAGCAGCGAATCACCGCGTCCGACATCAGTGGAGCGGCCCGGAGCTGTGCATCCCTGGGTCTCAGCCCAGCTGCGGAATAACCCCTCTTCTGTGCCCTCCACTATCCCTGGCTCCTCGTCCACCCAGGTCCAACCATCACACCCTTTCATCCAGGACCCCGCTATGCCTCCCAACCCAGCTCCCAACCCCCTCACTCAGCTGGAGGAGGCTAGAAGGAGGCTAGAGGAGGAGAGGAGACGAGCCGCACTACTGCAGGCCAAGCAGAGGTACATGGCAAAGTCTTTTTCTAGACTAAAATCACCTTTGTCCCAGCGTTTTATTTGCCCGTGTTCCTGGTTTTGAGATGGATTTTCTTCTATTTTAGGCATAAGTCTGGGAAGCGGCAAGTATGCGAGAACATGACGGTGGCGTACTACTTTTGTGGAGAGCCGATCCCATACCGGACATCAGTCAAAGGTCGTGTTGTGACTTTGGGCCAGTTTAAGGAGCTGCTTACCAAAAAGGGCCACTACAGGTTAGAACACACAGTATACATACATTTGAAAATATATATATATTGTGTGTGGAGGGGAAAATTTGTTGATGGTCACGTGTTTGTGTGCAGGTTTTACTTCAAGAAAGTGAGCGACGAGTTTGACTGTGGTGTGGTGTTCGAGGAGGTGCGTGATGATGACGCCATCTTGCCTATCTTCGAGGAGAAGATTGTAGGGAAGGTTGAGAAGGTTGACTGAAACTTGGGAACAGGAAAAAAAAAAAAAGAAACTGAAAGAGATTGTTTTAAAAAGAGGACACGACAAGAAAACGTTCAGGTTGAATAAAAACTCGCCTGCGACAAATTGAACGTCAGGAAGTAGAAAGATGGTCTCAGCAATGTGTGACAGAAGGGAGATTGTGCTGCATCGAAGAAGCATGAGTATTAAGGAGGTGGATGTTGTTGGTTTTTTTTTTTTAAATTTTCCTATGGATAAATGGATATCTGTGTCAGGGCCTGGATCAAACCCACAAAAAGTAAAGAAGCTCGGCCAGATGATACGGGAGTGGAGCAAAAGAACAAAAATATTTCACCAATCCTGTCTCTCATGGAGAGCTGTAAAAAAAAAAAAATATGTCTGACCAGTCTTCCACTTCTGCTGCAATGGATGGAAAAGGGTGAGGGGACCTCTGGAAGGAGAGACGATAAAGTAGTCTTCCACTTCTGCTCTGGAGGAGTCTGTCCTCCGCAGACCATAACAATGCTGCTACATTACCACGGAAACTCTTCAATCGGTGCTCGGGACAGTCAAGAAAACGGTTTTGTTCCTTTTATGGAGTCTAGTCTGCCTTTTGCTGTTTCTGTTCCTCATCAGCTGATGACAAGGGGAGAGGACGGAAGAAATCGGGCAGTGGAACTATCAACCTGCTCCTCCCTTCGTTGACTTCATGGCCTCAAAACAGAGAAACTTGCTCACCTTTGATTTGTAGACGTCACACGGTGATTTCTCACATTAACACCTTCTGACAACAGTTCTCTGCATAACTTGTTTACCAAAGCTACATATTTTTGATAAGACAAGTATCCTCACTACTTGTTTTCATTTTATTTGAATTGTGTATGTACAAGGCAGGTACTATTATTACAGCAGCTTAATTTTGTCATATCTCAATATTATATTATTGTGTATGTTTTGAAGATCGTTAATTTGTCATGTCAGGGCAGCCAATTTGTTTCTCCTCATTAGATCACATTACAGAACGTCACTTCTGGCATTCGAGTGTGGAGTCCTGTTCCTCTGAAAGATGAGTTTTAGCAGCTAATTTTTTTTTTTTTTTTTTTTTTTTTTTTTCACTCTCAAGATTCTCATATTATTTCTAACAGGTCTCTCTGTTCCTCTTGTGACTCTTTATTTTTTTCTGCTTCATCAAAAGCCTGTGTGTTAAACCCGGAGCTCATTCTGGGTGCCTGCCCGCCCGGCCAGTGCCATAACTCTCTAGAAGCTTATTCTTGAGCGTGTTGTTGAGTGTGAAAGCTTGTGTCCCTCTTGTGTGCCTGAACTCAGCCAAAGAGCATAACGTGTGTGTCCTATATGCCTACATGAGTGTCTGTGCAGTCCACAACTATGAAATGTTTTGTTTTTCTTCGTGAGCTGAAGGGGGGAAATGTACTTTCTGCAGAGTCCCAGAAGTAAAACATAGTCCTGCAACACTGAGTTAGAAATCTTAAATGATTCGTTTGACAATTTCGAACAGACTTAAAGTTGATCCAACTCTCATCTAAGAAGTACATATGAAGCCAAAGCCAGCAGCTCTCAGTTTATAGGAAAGGATGGAAAGTAGGAAACTGGTATTTATACCAGTCAATCTAACTAGGTTTGCAGCTTAAGGTTATTGTATTTTATTTATAGTGTTGTGTTTTTTTTTTCCATTGTTATTGTTTTATTATAAATTTATCTAAAAACAGCTTTTGTCTGGCTTTACAACATCTGTAAACCCAAAAGCGACAGACAAAAGGATTGCAGCTTAGAAGCTTGAAAGAAAGTACGGTCGCTCTCTTTCGTTCTGGACTAATTATTGTAAGGCACTCAGCTTTGGCTCTAGAAAGATGTTAATATGGAAAAACTAAAAGGTGCTGTTTGGCAGATTTTTTTGCTGAATCTGGACAGAACCAGGCATTCTGTCTCCAGGCAAGACTCTGGCTGTGGCTAATTTGTTGGCGGTTGAGGCTTCATATTTATTGTGGAGACATGAGAGTTGTTTTAGGTTATTTAATCTAACTGTTGTCGATTTATCAAAGAAACAAAAGAGGGAGAAAAAAAAAAAGCACATTTTAAACCGTGTATGACTTGTCCTTTAAACTGCTTGTATCTGTCTGACCTATACTGCAGTGAAAGCCTCGGTGCCAGAAAACCCTAAAGCACAGTGCCACAACTGCACTGACACACCAGCTATGTAAGCTGAATGTAATTATTATTATTATTATTTTTTCTTTTTAAATTTTGCCCACATCCTTAAAGGAATCTATTAGTCGGAGACATCATGTCTGACATCATGTCTGTCTTCAGGATCGAGCTCAAGCTGTTGGCTCGATCGTTGTGTGTTATCTATCTAGTTAATCGAATGTGTTCATCGAACGAAAGAGGTCTCGCAGGAATGTCGCAAGCAACAGTTTGTCCTGGGTTGGGCCCAGCAAGGGGAGCACAGAATCAGAGAACGTGTTCGTCCTTACAACCATTAATGCCTTCGATATGAAATTTAGATATGCATTTGTTTATCCAAAAATAAGAAAAAAATCATTTTAATAATCATCAAGCATGTGCTTTGACTGGAATGTTTCCGGATGAGTTGAATTCTCTGTTAGGTTTCCATGTTTCTGTGCAAGCCCCACCCCCCCACCCCCCCGCCCATCCACTTCCGGCTCGAACACTTACTGACATGTGAATGATAACTTTTCTCAAAGGTCTTCGTCTGATTCTGATGTGATGAACAAAACGACTTCATCCGCTGCGTTGTTGATTTGCGTGAAACACAGTGCCTTTTCTCATGTTATCTTTCAAATGATTTTTATTTGAGCAGTCCTTGCTTTTAATGTAAGTTTGCTTTCAGTCAGTCCTAATGTATCCTTAGCTGCACTCATGTCTTTTTTTTTTTTTTTTTTTTTTTTTCTCACTTCTGTTCGGATCAACCCTGTGCTGTAAATATGTACATTATCATTTCATACGTGTCTTCAGATCTGCACCACATGTCCATGGTGTTTCTGTTTTTCAACGCCAGATGTCACTCACTGTGCTGGTTCCACTTGTACATTTCTTTTAAAAAGGTACTTCATAATAAAGATGTTGAATAAACCTTTCTTCCTTTTTATTGTTCCAGTCGAAGACGCAGCCCTCGCACATTTCTTGTAGCCGTCCCTTTCAATGACTCCATATGTAAACTGACAGTGAGCCAGCATTTACTTATACTTGGTCTCAAGCCTATTCATCTATAAATGTAATTTTGCGTAATCTGGATCAGTGATGCATGTTCTTGTATTATAGTTTCTCCTCCATGATGAGAGCTCAACATTTTACTTTCATTTGATCCATTCAAAAGTTGGTAGTTAATTAATGAAGATTTTACACGAAAATTAGACTACGTTCTCTTGTGTATGTATTGTGGAAGAATTGGTAACTTGAACATAGTTTTTAATTAGGCTTCATATTGATTCATGTTATTGGAATACATATTTGTCCTCTCACAGAAAGCAAGAGGTACTTTGACTTTTGATTCTCTTGGTTTACACTTTGACTTTAGTTTCACAGTGAGTTTTAAGGGGATGTCATCAAATTGTGATAAAGTGGATTATATAATATCAAGATATTCATATATAGTCTAGTATATATATAGTCTCATAGTCTAACCTTCTTTAACTCCAACTAAATAATCTAATTCTACATCCGAATAAAATCAGTGAGTGATTAGAAATTTATATTAACATGGTAAAATACTAAAGCTGCTCATAAAAAAAATATCATCGAGCATGTCATTTAATATAATAGATTACGTTTGTTCTCAGTCCAAAGTAAGGCTCTTTGATTCCTTGGTCGTGTTGTAGACAGCAGCAAAGAATTCCTGCGTGTTATTCGGTAACATATTCAACAGCGACTGACTGTACTGTTAGATGAAGACGTTTTCAAACTATATCTGTCTGACTGAACAAAATACAGTGCATCATCTCATGCTTTTACACCGGCCATAATTTACCAGATGTACTACAGCGCCATCTTCTGGATTTATTTTTACCGAATAGACGCACAGCGTGAGGTCAAAGTTGAGTTTTGACGTGCACAAATACAGACCAGACGTACTGGAAGATGTAGTGGTGCTAGCGTTGTGTAAACAAGCATTTTGTGAACAGTTTTTCCCCTTTTTTTCCTCGTCTTCTATAACATAATTATGTAAAAGAAAGGACTTCGGTAGTTTGTCCTTATTATCCAGTGAACCTTTTAGTTGTTAATGACCACTCGTGGTGTTGAAAAGCCGGTAGTTAGTTAGCATGTTAGCTAGCTGGCAGCATTAGCCCAGGCAGTCGCATACCATGGATGCTCTGAGCATAGTAGCGGATGAAGTGGCTTTGGAGGGACTGGACGGGATAACTATCCCCACTCTTTGGATACGACTAGAGGATAGACAGCCCAAGTTTCCCCTTAAGCTAGACGAATGTACCAAGGGGTTTATCTGGAGGTCACTTGTGAACGACACCGAGCTGAGGTTCTATGAGCTCCCAAAGGAACGAGAGGACGTGGAGCTGTTAGACAGGTGACTTTATTTTTACTCGCAATCATCATGAAAAAGTCAAGTTAAAAGAGAAGCGCGTGCTGTCTCCGGTGGGATCACCCAAGATCACTTCAGATCACCCTGTCAATAATTTAAACTTTTTTTTCTCCATATCTGTGGTGATGCAACGTCGCTTTGGAGGCTGTTTGTGATGCTCCTTATAGATGCAGCTCAGATAACCCTCTTGGTTTTGTTTGATTAAGTCCAGAGCCCCAAAACAGTCAGTTATTTATCTGCCTGTCTGTCATCTGTCAAACAACATTTTTGTAAATGTTTTTGCTTCAAAATGACTTAAACCATTTGTTCAGGAGAATGGTGTTTTATTCACCCCTATTCGCATAGCATGGAAAAAAACAACCCTCAAAGCTCTTTTCAGCACTCTTTGAATGAAGGACTGAACAAAGTGGTGCAAGTGCAATTCTTTTTAATTGTAGAGTCCTGTGTCAAGTTTAAGAATAGCATTTAGTCATCTTACTTTGGGGCCTGTGCTGTTGTGTGTTTGCAGGTTTAAGGACGTCGACCCAGAGACGGGCATTGAAACAAAAGAGACGAGTTCTGAGGATCTCAAAGACGTCTATCCCGTCCATGTCATTCCAGAGACCAAGGATGGGACTCAGGGTTCTTGTGCCTTTTTCAAAGAGAGGAAAGACGTCACAAAGCATATCCGCTCCAAGTCCCTCACCCCATTGATTGACATAGAGGAGGCTTTGGAAAAGTTGGTATTGACTGTATAGTAGTAGATCGATTTCTGTTTAAATTAACACTTGTTTTTGGACCACAAACTGCCTACAGCCAACTACAGTGGGGATCTTCTAGATATTATCTTTCTCAGATATGCAGAAAATAACTATTTAAAACAACTCTCTGGGCATTTTATTGTTTTTTTTTTATATAAACAGTGGGTCATGTGAAAATACTTTAGTTAAATGTATTTTAACAGATCATTTAATATTTAATATCGCTCCTGGACAAAAAGTGTTAACATGGAGTCATTTCAGTTTAGTGCATCATTATGTCCACCGTGTTTCACATTTTCTTTTTTTTTTTTGACTTCCACGCTCTCAGGTATGGGCGAAAACTTGTCGTGGTGGCGTCTCAGGCTGTGCGATTTCGTGCCCTGATTGGGATTGAGAGTGATCCTGACTTAAAACTCAGCAACGACTCTTACTGCGTTTTGGAAAGAGTGGCCCGAGCACGATGGCAGGGGGAGCTACAAAGGGATCTGCACGGAGGCCTTTTCAAGTAGGAGAGATGCGCACTGTCATTTCACACAATGCTGTTTTGTGTTTAAGCTGTGTTTAGTTTAACAGACAGTGTTGTGTTTTGAGCAGGGCAGACGCTCGCAAGTTTCACTACTTTCGGAAGTCTCTTGTCAAACATGAACTGATCACCATGCAGCCTTACGTCAGACGACCGAAGACGGGACAGCAGCAGCACTCCATTCTTCTCCTCCTCAAACGCTTCCATGTAAACAGGTCTGTTTCTTGCTCTAGATCACATGGTTCACGGCTTGGCATTTCTACTTCGATAGATCATTATTGCTAATGACATATTTGCCTCAGAGGGCTTTGCGATCTGTTCAGCATAGAACACGCAACCTTTTTTTAGATCCTCAGTTTGAATAAAGAAAAATCCCCTGAAGAAAGTTTGCTATTCTCCTCTGTCAGCCACTGACACGCTGCTGGAGTTTCTGCAAAGTAGGGCTTTAATGTTGGCTTTTTTTCTGTATGGGCACTCTCTCACTCTCCCTGTAATATCCTTTCTCCTGGACAACTTTGTCTTCCCTTCCGCTCTCTCAGACGGACCATGTACGACATGCTGATGGAATACGTGTCCAACTTCCTCCAGCAGTCACCTTATCAGTTCGTCACTGTGGACATGCTCAAAGAACATCTTGTAAGCATCTCGGAGTGTTTGATGGTATGTTTTTGTCGTTTTGTTTATGGTGATTAACTTTGTGTTTGTCCTCTTTTGCTTGTTTTCTTCTTTCTCCTACAGAATCTGAACGATGGTACTTTTAAACGCTTATTTAAATACTTGCGAGCTGCCAAGTTGACCGAGTTTTGCCAGTACCCTTTAGAGGACTTGGATCCCAGCGCTGGACCCTGCACCAACAAAAATGGTGATTGAACTTTGTAAATAAGCATTACGGTGACTAGACTCATTTCTCATACATATTGGATATAATCAAATCACAATTTGATTATGCCGTCAGTTTTTATTGAATTATTCTCTTTGAAATTTCAGTTTGGAGCAAGATTTACTTTTATATATTGAATTCAACATAAGAAATATAAATCTGAACTGGATTTCTAAAGTTACCATTTGAATCTTTTAAATCTACATTGTTTCAAATCATGGACAGTTTCAGAGCATTCAGACTAAATGGATAAAATCAAACAATGATTATATATATTAAATTACATTAAATTATATATTAAATTATTATATATTAAATTACTTACAAATGTAAATGCAAACAATTATCAGAAGTTTTCTTTTGTGTCTGTTTTTGGTGGTAATTTGTGTCGCAAAAGCATATTTAAAGCTGTAAGTGTGGTGACAACATAAGACGAAATGCAACAAAAGTGGGAGGAAGAAGTTTTCCAGGGAGATGAATGTTGTCCTGTTGGCCTGTTTGGGCTCAGTGTATAAAGACACTTTGGAGAATCATAAAATACACTGAATACATGCTAATCATCACAAGGGCAGAGTGAGATCTGAAAATCCTGACTGCGAAAGGAAGCGCAGCTTTGTTGAAAGGGACACAGGCACAGAAAAGGTTGGGAGTCACTACAAGATATGATCAAGCAAAAGCTAATGAGTTCAGTCATAATTCAGTTGTTTAAAATATTTTATTCTTACTGTTTTCGATATAATGCGTAGAAAGTGCTCTTCATTACTTTATTTGTGTTCCAGGCAGCAAAGTGCTGGTACGGTGTGTGAAACTCTTAAAGCCATATACGAAGAAGGGCGTCACAGAAGATGACGACGACGACGAAGATGAAGAAGAAGAAGATTATTCTGGTGCAAGAAGAAGAGCCGACCCTTCAGAGGGGCGACTCATGGAGAGGAACATCATGATGCAGGCTTACCACATCAGTATGTTTGATCACAGCTTTCTCCGTTAAGAGATGAACAAATCTGATTCTAACAGGGATTCATGCTGTCATGAGCAGGCAAATTAGTCCGAAAACAGAACAGCAGCCTCCTAATGTTCAGCTGATAAATAAGATGGAGGATGTTTTCATCTGATTTAGGGTAATCCATGACCAGGAAAGACCATGACAGTTACTTTACGACATAACTGCAATGATAGTTTCACTGTGCAGGTTAGTCTGGTGTCCGTATCAGTAACTGAAGGACTGGCAGCAATTAAAGTAAAACATAAAGTCAGTTTTAAATTGTTGATATGATTGTTTTTAATCTATGATTAATTAATAGCAACCAGTTGACTACTGCATTTAATATTCCCGTGTCTTGCTCTCTTCATTCAGTACTGTCATCTGGTACAAAGGGAATTCCACAGAGAGCTATCTCAGTAAAAATGAACATTGGTAAACTGGAGTCTCGCATGATCTGGCGAAAGCTGGAAAGGGATGGTTTTATTAAGGTAAGCCCCCGTGTTTTTACGCTTTTTCTTTTTTTTTTTGGCCCCCTAAACAAATTTGTTTCCTACAGTTAAAACTCCTTTTTTTTAATACATCGGCTTCACATTGGCAGCCCAGTCGCATGTGCAGAATGTGATTTATTTTATTCATTTATTTATTTTTTATCTCCGCTCCCTCGTTAGCAGATTAGATCATCCACACCAGCTCTATGACACCTGTGTCTAAGCTGCTTGCCATCTATCTTTTCCTTCTTATATCAGCCTAATAGCAGCAATGCAGCTTTCACTGTGGTTTCAGCCTGAAGGCGATATGTCACCAACTTCAAAACCAACAGCTTGACTGTTACCCGATACGTGATGATGGACATGATAAAGGATTTTCTATTGATTTCAGCAACTGCAAGTGACTTGTCTCAGTTCACAACTGGGCAAATTCCCCGCCTGTTTTTCAATCTGATGAACCAACGTTTGCACTAAACTTTTGTGTATTTATGGGCATAAACGAAGGCAAAGAAAGAACAACGAAAGAAAGGTCGGTGTTGTTAGTACACACATTCAGCCATGAGGTGGCAGTTCAGCAGAGCGCATGCTATGTACGTGCTGCACTGACAATGTGAGACCAACGTCAGAGTCCTGGAAGTCCAGTCTAAATCAGGGAAGCCTTTCTAAAGGGCTCGCACAGGGAAATGGAGACGAAGTGCTTTGACGTCAGATTTTGTTGATCTGTCCTGTGCAGCTTGAATTTCTGTGCCTCTCAATGTCATAGCGTCTGCTCTCCCTCACTTTGCAATAAGTGGATTTACCCTCCACATTATTGTTAGTTTTTATGATGGTCGCACACATGAATGTCAAAACAATCGTTGTTTTTTTTTTTCTTATGTCCGAGAGCAGATTTAACCAGTCAAATGCGGTGGAAATAGTTTGACGGAGCTCTTTATTTTCTTGGAAGAAAACATTTCTGTGACTAAATGTCTTGGACACTTGCTGCGTGCTGATTAGCATTTATCAAAAATTAGCATTTAATTAGCATTAGCATAAATTAGCATTTAATGCTTATACTTTCACAGAGCCACAAGGATAACTGTCATTTTGAACTACTCTATGCAAGTTTTTCCACTTTTCAGTTTATTGTTTGTGACGACTTTTATCCTGCAGGCATTTATGGAGGATGAGGGTCGGCAGAGGACTACAAAATTTATCAGCCACAGGTTTGTATCCACAAACTAAAATAGAATTCTGAATCCTTGCTTCAGCACAGTAATATCACATCCTATCAAATAGTTAGATTTGTTTTTTATACTTGTTGTTTATACTTATTCAGAATGATTTGTTCCACTCTCATCTCTTGGCAGGTGTGTGGGAGTCAGTGATCAACTCCAGCTGTTTGCTAAAGAGCAGGAACGGAAGAAACTGCTGTACTCCTCTGCGCCCGAAATTCCAGATGCCGACCCTGCCACCTTTAAAACACTGTCGTCCTCAAAGTCGCCAGCAAACAAAAAGGGCAAAACACCTGCTGCCAAGAGGAGCAATAAAGCAGGTGTAGATGAGAATAAAAACGCAGAGGAGGAAAAAGAGGAGATGTGTGATGATGGAGGAGGGGACGAAGGCTTGAGTGGAAGAAAAGGTAAAGCGAAAGGAAAATCGGGAGCAGGAAGAAAGACGTCAGCAGAAAAACACACTGTGACAACAAACCAGACGCAACCCGGCATTCCCGTCCTACAACCTCCAGCAGTCGAATGTGAGCATTCATTTTTATCTTTGCACATCATCATTTCTGGCCTGTGATAAAGTATTGGCTTGATAGTGGATCACAACTCTCTATGATTTAAACTCCTGTCGTGTCACAGGTGAAACTCCGGCCTGCAGTGGATCAGTGACCAGTATGGAACCTGACTCTGTGCCCCTTCCTGCTCCAGGTGATTCTCAGTAATGGACTTTATCAGCTAGACTTCAGCCACGCATCAGAACGCATCAGATCTGAGAAGAAGCAAGGGTTTTTCTGTGTTTTTAGGCGGCAGATAGAATCAGCAGACCTGCACTGGTTATTAAAACACAAGCATTCGTTTGAAGACGTGTTCCTGTCTAAATGATGAATGTAAATTCAATAATCATCCTGTATAGAATTTTTTTTCAATCCTCTTATAATTAATTCCGCATTACGTTCATAAGATCGTCACAAAGTATGTCTGCCTGTTTGGTCGGCACATGTGGAGATGAGAGGATAGTTTTCTTAGCTTTTCAGTTGACCTATAACCAGCTGCTATGATCTACGACACGGCAAAGTGGAGCACTGAGATTAAACAATGTAAAACATTTTAACAGTTTAAACGTTATCAGTGTGTTTTTGTTAGAAGAACAACTGCATTTGACCTCAGATGTAGGGTGTCTGATTTAAAAAGCCAGTGAACTCAACGTATTTCACACGAGACTAGAATATGTTCCTTGTGTTTCTGTTTGTCGGGGTAATGTTTGTTTTGCTTTCACGTGTAATTTGGATTGTTTTTTTTTTCTATCAGATCAAGCGTCGGTTAAAGAGCAAGAACAATCCAACTCCGGTCATGCCAGTCCTTTGCCTCAGAGTGAGGGTTTAAACACAGCTGATAACTCGGCAGACAACAACGTTATGGTTGTCGACAGTGTTTTCCAGCCACAGGTGAGTCTGATGGATCTGTGCCTGTGGTTTGTTTTTCCTCTGGCTAGAATAGGTTGAAACTGACCTGCTCGTCTTCTTGTCCCACCAGAGGTTTCACGAGACGTACCGCCTGTTAAAGAGGAAGAACCTGATTGTCGAGGCTGTCCAAAAGTTTAAAATCATAGAGGGCCTTTTCCCGTCAGTTCGTTTTGGATTCTAAGTTTACCTTTTAATGCATTTTGATTTTTTTTAAATGTGTTCATTCTTTCTTATAGGCTGCAGAAGATGATCAGTGATGAAGAGAAGCAGGATGGGTTCAGTTCAAAGTGTTGCAAAAAGACTATTTCACGTCTCGTCCAAACTCTATCTAAAGAAGGCCTGCTCAAGATGTATACAACTACTGTTATACAGGACGGCATCACCAAGAAGGTACATAATATGCCCTTTTTTGCAAGCTGATACAGCATCCTGAGTTCTTAATGAAATGCCTGTAACATGCTTTGATCAAAATGATACGAAGAGACTCTACAGCGACTCCTTTTTCATCCATTATTTGACACTTTTATTCAAACTGATCATTTCAGGTCGTGGCGTGACCGACTTTCTTACACAGGGTCTGCCTCTTTTGGGATCTGTAATCTGAATTGAGAATTTCTAACTTCCCACCAGTAAAAAGATTTAAAAACGCTGGTTAGATTTCAGATTTCCTTTGTCAGGATATAAAACATCGGACAGAGTACTGGTAGATCTTTATTAGCTTATTTATTTCTTATGTTAAGAGAACAACATAGATAATAATGAGATTGGATGTTGTTGTCAAAGCAAGAGCAAAAGGGTTTCCATTTCCCACTTAATGAGGATCCGTGAATGCATCATCATCTCAGGTTGTAGTTAGGGAGACGTAAAGAGAGAGGTGGCTGGATGACCTTGTGGTGATGAATGTTTGCCCTGCAAATCTAAACGGTTCACTGAATGACACGACAACAATAAAATGTTGGGTTTTTCTTTCTGATCTTGTGGCACATGTAGGTTGACATGGTAGTTCATCCATCCATTCAGCCCAACGATGACAGAGTTAGTCAACTTATTGAGCAAGTCCGGTTCAAAATCTCCAGCTCTTACTCAGCTGTACGGTAAGCACATACGAATTAACTTCAAGTCAAATCTGTGAAAGTATTTGATTTTTGACACATTCAGACTTAAGTCCATAGATATTTAAAGGAACTCAAAGTTCTGATGTGCAGAACTGAGAAAGCCAAAGGTTGAATATGAGTCAGATCGAAGAGCGAATATGGGCTCCAGATACAAAGTTTGTTTCCAAGTCCTTAAGAAAAAAATCAGCTGGTTCTTATGAGCTTCTTTTGGGAGCCGAATGCTGTTGTAACTATGATAAAAATGTATTTCACACTCAGGTCTCACTCTGAATTATTACCTGAGCTCGCCTTGTATTACATTTCTTGACCAAGCGGCTTCTCATTTCTGTGCCATTTTGTCTTGTGTCCTACAGACAGCAGCAGGCTGATGAGAAAGCCAGAGAACAAAAAATGTCAGATATTCTGAACAACTCCTTATCACCTAGAAGCAAGGGTTGCAGAAAAGGTGGAAGTGGTGAAGACGACATAGACTTCAAGCCCACACCAGGTTCTTTTTCATTGAATTTCATAGACTATAATGAGAAAGAACATGTGGTTGGGGTGTGCTGCAAAGCCATATCAGTGGAAAAGTGAAGTATGTTGAAGTTTTGTCATGATGTCATCTCATGTCATGATGAGGTCTCTTTTTACTTGGCACTGTCACCGTGGTAACTTACACACTTTACCTGCTAAAGGGGAGGCTGTATGATTATGCTTTGATGTTCGCTCCTGAAACGGAGTCTGTTATACGCTGCTGAAGACAATTGACCACTTCTAGAATAACATGCTTATCGTATTAGATAAAAAGTTAAAAAGCTCCAAGGTGCAGCTGCCACACCAGAAAACTTCAGCAAGGCACTCAGAGTGCAGTTAATGGTCAAATGAATGTATTTGTCCAATTATCCGAACAGGTTTGTCCGTTACTTTCCTTTGTAACAAAATTGTTGCTCTTTACAGAACTCATAGTTAATGTTCTTTACAGCTGTGCATTATAACATCTTCCCACTGAACTAAGCAGCATACTATCTGTGCATCTCTGTCTCTGTTTTTATAGTTCGAGGACTGGGTAAGACTTTGGGGTTCCAACCCAAGATGCATCGGCTGCGTCTCATTCATAACTTCCTCTGGTACCTTATCTATGGGCACCCGGTCGGACATCACTCCACTGACTCAGCCAGTCAAATGCCAACAGACCCAAACAGCTCCAGTCGTGATGCCAAACACCCGGACGCCCAAGCAAAACAGAACACGAAAGATAAAGAAAGCTCATCTGTGTCGAACTTGGACGAGACATCGGGTAATGAAGAGGAGCCACTGAATGATCAATCGAAACCCGGTCAATCTGAGTTCGACATGAAAGGTGAGAACATTGTATAAGAACTGGGAATCTGTGGGGCATTTCCAAGAGGCTTTCATTTGAACTAATAGTTTCTTCATTCATTACCTGTCCCTACCTAATAGGAAGAGACTGCTCTTGCAGAGATAATTTTCTACTAATTTCCCCATACTAAGCAGTTTGATGTTTTTTTTGGTGTTTCTTATAGTGTATGTTGATGAGGAATCGTGGAAGAGATTCATCCCTTCTGTCCGTGTACACAAGGATTTTATCAGTGGATGGGCAATGGTTGGCGACGTGCTCCTCTGTTTGCCTCTGTCCATTTTTGTGCAGTTCACACAAATCAATTATAAGGTGAGATCAAAGTTTTCTTCAGGTTTTAAAAGGCTGTTGTACATCTCACTGACCAGATATGAGGAAAAAAGTCGTTTTTATGGTGGCATAATTTTCAGGTTTCATTTGTGATTGCTGTGTCTGATCAGTCTTACAACCCACTTGCTTGTTAAATGAATCAGAATTTGTGGGTTTCCATTTTAGCCAGCAAATATCCAGATCTGTAGGCAAAGACCTGTCCCGTGTGGTAGTTGTTGTACTAATTCAGAAAAACTTTTTAAAAAGTTAGTAAGGGGATAAATTGATGGTTGGTGTTACCTGACAGTTTAGATATTTAGTTTTGGGAAATCTCTCCTGCTGGTTGCATAATGTTCAAGTGCATGCAGTTGGGCGAGTTTTAACACAATGCCAAGGGGGAAAGACATCAACAATGAGAAGCAATTGTTGCTGCCATCCTTCTGGGAAAGGTTTATGAAGCCATCTCCGAGCCATTTGAAGTCCATCATTCTCCAGTGAGAGAGATTATTCACAGGAAAACATTCAAACACTTGTAAATCTTCCCAGGAGTGGACGTCCCAGCAAGTTCACATCAAGGTCAGACCGTGGAATGGTCTGAGAAACTGCAACAAAACCCAAAAATCTGCATCTCAACCTCTACAATCACTGTTAGCATGTTGAATGTTAAAGTTCATGACAGTAGTGGAGAAATGGAGATGTTTAGTTGTTATGCCTCATACCAGCTGTTAAGCACGGTGGAGGAGGGCTGATGATTTGGGCTTGTTTTGCAGCCATGGCACCTGAACACCTTGCTGTCATTGAGTCCACCATGAACTCCTCTGTTACCAAAGTATTCTAGAGTCAAATATGAGGCCATCTGTCTGACAGCAAAACAACAGATTTAGTCAGCAACTAATTTTGTCAACTTAATGGCTGGTGACTAAATGTGAATGATTTCAGTTTAATGAGCATTAATCACAATAATAATTGCATATCTTGCAGCTCATGAGAAAGACCACACAGTATGTAACTGTACATGCCTGATATGTGTCCACAGGTTGATGGGCTGGAGGAGTATCTCAGTGACCCTGTTAAGCAACACTGTCTTGTTCGAGCGCTGCCTGCGAGAATGAAAAGACACCTTCTTTATAAACGGTGACTTCTTTTCTTTCCTGTTCACTCTAATGTGGTTATTTTTTTCTCTGCAACACATCAACACTGTCGTTCAAAGCTAAAAATGTTTTTTTTTTTGTAGGAAATACATTCACTCGTTTCACGAGAACCTGCAGAGGTTGGCCTACATGGGTCTGCTGCAGTTTGGACTTGTAGAGAAGTTCAAAGAGAAAGACCAGGTACTGAGCATCATCATTGCATCGAGTCCTTTACTGCAAGTGCACAAAGAAAGAATGTGATGAAGCAAAGCAAATGTTTCTGGTGATTTTTGTTACGATGCTGGGTATCAATTTAATGATTGCGTTATGGTTTTTAGTTTTGGAATGGAAGTGTTGGCAAATGAGCCACAATTGAACATCTAGGATGAATTTAAGTTAATGGTTAAAAAAGAATGGAAGCAGCAAAACCCGAGCGGATTTTCTTCTCACACGTTTTTTATTATTATTTATGTCCTCACTCTGATCCAGGTGTTTGTGTATCTGAAGCGCAACGCCACGATTGTTGACACCACCAACACCGAGCCTCACTACTGGCTGGTCACAGAGTCTCCCGACAAACCATTTGAGAGGCGCCAGTACACATTCAGCACTGCTGAGGATGTGGAGAGCTACTGGTTCGACCTGATGTGTGTCTGCCTCAACACACCACTGGGTACAAACAGCACAGCACAGCTGCGAAAATGCACGTTTACTCAGAGCAATGAATGTCGACGTGACTCAATTATCTCTTGCCTCTCTTTCAAAAGGGGTCATTCGTAATAAGAGAAATGTCGCAGAGGATGAAGCTCCTTCGTTTGTTCACGAACGCAGTGTGTTTGTAGGAATGGCCTATCTGCTAAAGTAAGTGGAGTATCACAATGTTTTGATTTAAACAGGAGATTTAAAAGAATGGAGAAAGAAAACTGACACGAGGACCTTAAAATATGAGTTTATAATTGCATTATTTTAAGTAAAGCTGAAATATCCTTATCTTTACTGGTTTGAATGTATGGATTTTACCATTTAGGACTAACACGGCATTTATGTCACACTTGTTTGTGTTTGGCATCGCGTCAGCCGCAAACTTACACTGTAAAGAAAAATGTGCCGTGATCGCAAATGCATTTAAATTCATGACGGACACAGTTCATGTGTGCAAAGTCAAACCAACCAATGCTTCTCCGTACGAACACAATCAGGGGCAGTTTTGACGTGTGTGACGACGGGTCGATACCAGGAGACGGTAAAGGAGCAGGAGGTCTGGACTCTGAATTCTTTTGTCATCTTAAACGCAACTGGTATTGGACCAATCACCTGCTGGCTTGTAAAACGGTATTTACCCAAAACGCAAGCATGTTCATGTCCACTGTCTATACATATGTCCGCCGTACAGACTGAAAGCAATTTTTATCATCATTTTTAGAAGCCAAGTGGTTCAGAGGAGCCACAGATCAAGATGAGACTGAAGAGCCTCGTGAGTAAAAATGCTCTCAGAATTGCTCTTCAAGCTGGTGAGTTTCCTGGAATCCGATACATTTCCTTCCAACCACTTTCTGTACTCAAATCTTGCACAGCTCTTTGTGGAGCTTGTTACAATTTGACATCGAGCCTGAATTTAACAACAGCGATTTCTACAACAGGAGAAAACAATTCCCGGCGTTATTTGACCAACAAGCGGCCCCTGATGACAGAAAATGTCGAGGTACGACTTCTAGATTATTTCGCATGTATTTATTAATGTATTTGAGATTATTTTGACAGATATGGTTTGAGAAGCAGGCGAGGTATATTCTGTTGTACTGAGAAATACTTCCTTTATTTTCAAAAACCACACTTGTATAAATAAATACAAAAGAACACTACGAACCACATTCAGTCGAATTTACCACTAATATTTTTGTTAATTTTCCCAATATTATATTCCACCTAGTTTAAAGAAAAGCACGTTACTGCAGGCTGTGCCACAGAATGTCGAAATGCTTTGTTAACAAAGACACATTCATTTGAAGTTGAAAGGTTTTTGTCCAGTTGGTAATGAGCTCAGCTGAATGTCTGAAGAAATGTTTCTACAATTAGTGACGAGTGATACACGGCATTTGTGCACTGTGGCGTTTTCTGTGGCGTCTTCGTCTCCAGGTGGATGTAGAGCCGGCCTCCAGAAACCAGCAGGTTGTCGGAGGAAAGGGCCAGAAGAGAAAGAGAAGCAAAAAGGAGGTCGTCAAGGGCTCACGCAAGAAGAGGAAAGGTGCATTGTGTGTACGGAGTATGTCTCTGAAGGCCTGAAGGTAGAAAGCTGACTGAATGTCTGTGTTGTTTGTCTTGAAGAGCCTAAAAAACGTACTCCTGCTCACGATGAGGCTGACCACCAGGCCTTGAAAATGATGACCAAACAGAGAGTCTACTGGTCTGTACAGGAGGACTCACTGATGATGCTCTCCTCTGTGGCCTCATACCTGCTCAATAGCAAGGTACACGCTACCGAAAATTGTCAGGCAGTCTTCGTATAGGGACCTAATTTTCTGTGTGTTTGTTCTATACTGCATATTGCATGCATACAATTACATTATTGGGATGAATCCAACAAAAATTGAACAAATGAATGACCACTTAATTAAATAAAGACTGTGTCATGTTTGCGGACTCTACCGTCTCTCTCTCATGCATTTTTCCATTCATGCTTAATCATCGTCCTTTTTTTTTTTCCCATGTGTTGCAGTTAAAAAGACCGTTCATACCTCACTGTGTGGTAAGAGATCTGCTACATGCGGAGTTTGAGATATCGGTAGATAAAACCTCTCTTGCTGTCGGACGTCGCTCAAGATACATCCTCAAAAATCCTCAGGCGCTTCTAAACTACAGGTGGGTCGAGACGGTAGACACAAACATATTTTTAGTCGGTCTCTCGGGAGGTTTTACTCAACAAGTATCTGTGGTGTAGGATCTGTCTGGCTGAGGTGTACCAGGACAAAACTATGATGAGGCTGTTGGAGGAGAAGAAACCCTCTGACCCCGATAAACCTGAGGTGTCTCTTTGTTCGTGTACTTGCTTTGTAGAATCTGTTGAAGGCTGACTTTTTGGCTTGAGATTTGAATATTTCCACCCGTTTCTTTTTAGGATTGTGCCAAAACGTTCTCAGAGTATGTCAAGCTTCTAAGACAGAAGTTCAGCTCTGTCATGAACGCCCGTAATGTGATCATGCCTGACTCCAAACAGCAGCTCTTCTCTCGGTAAGACTAGCAACAGGTTTGATGTGCTGATTTAAAAGCAGCTGTGCTTAAAGTAAATTGCTCCATGTGCGTTTTTGCAGGTACAAGGTTTCTGCAATAGATGATGGCAGACGGGTCCCATGCAAAGACACCCTCAACAGGTAATAATTCAGACAAATTTCATTAAATGTTGTTGTTTCTTCATCTGGCAGATGTTAACCGTCTGTGTGTCTTCTCAACAGCACTGATGACATTCATGGCATTGTGTTACATAACCTGATCCAGAGCACTCTGGCCATGACGAACAGTCAGATGAAGTCCTCCAGATCCTTCCAGGTACCGTCTTCAGTTTTATACCCATTTTTTTTTTTATTCGTGAAGTTTCGTGAGCCGAATCCCAAAACATTTCAGTAAGGAAATTAAGAATAAAACACCATGCAAACGTTAATGTGGACAAATGTGACAAACAGATAACTGAAAAAATGTACACACAAACATTTGTTTACTTGTTGAATCCAGATGACTTTTTTAACATTTGGTAGAGATTTAAACTTTTAAGCTTTTGGACTTTTTTTAAAAAATTGATTTTTAAGCTATTCAGTTTTTGTTTCATCATCATCATCACCCAATCTTCGAGCAAAATGCTGGTTCTGTGAGAGTTCTGTGGGAATTTATGGTCATGGCGCAGGTGGCAGCCCAGAATTATTTATAGCTCTTCGGTCGAGGCAAACGCTAAGTTTGTGCCACTTTAAACAGTAAACTTGAAATTACTCTTGTGTTTTTCAGATGAAATCTTCTGTTGTCATCTTAAGCATTTTTTTAAATAGATCAAATAACCAAAAATATAATAATGATAATGATACAGTGCTCCTTCTTGGACTTGGAGTTACAAGCGAACAATGGATCTGAAGGAAAACGGCAAAGACTAAGCAATCCTGTTGGGTATCAGCTTGTCCATCACAGTGAAGCCCTGCCCTAATGAAGACCCTGACACAATGACACAATATAATTTCAGTTTTAATCAAAATTAGGCCATAGCTCACAAAATGGAGACCATTCATTCTAAATGAGATGTATAAATAGTGGCAGAGTCCATAAACATTCAGAAAATGTTTATTTTTTCCATAAACTTCTAAAAAAAAAAACATTTATTTTAACACATTAGTCGCCCCCCTGCTGGCAATTCAATAGAATGCAGGAATGAAGCACTTCTGCTTTGCAGCGTAATGTTTTTTGTTTTTTAACATAACTTAAAATCTTCACAGTAAAAGACACGTTGACATGTTTTTAGAGAAGTCTATATTTTAAATAGTTTGATACTTCTGTCCTTAAACAGTTTGCCTCTCACAGAAAGAGAAAACAAACAGCGGTGTAATTATCAATCTAATTTCTCTCTTAGACCTTCCACACGTACAGTAAGTATGACCAGGAGCTGCTGTGCAAAGTGTTCATCCAATGCAGGAAGAGGCGTCTCGTCAACCGCCGCCGTATCAATCAGTCATTTGGGCCAAAGAAGAATCGAGCGCTGCCCATTTTACCCATGTCCTACCAGCTGTCCCAGTCCTACTACAGGTATACCACCACTCGAAGACTTTCTGCCTGTGTTTGTTTGTCACACATAAATCGCATCCTGCCTCTTATCTATAGTCAACTCACAACATTGACGTTCCAGTTGCTGGCAAACACATTTTTGATGATTTTTGGTGTTTTTTGCTGTGAGAATAAACACACTGAAATCCTCACGTGTCTTTTTGCAAAACTTTTGACCACCTCTGTCCTTCCTCTTCCTGACAGGAAATTTTCTTGGCGTTTTCCTCAGTCATTGTGCACCGACTCCTTCTGCTTCTTAAAGAGCTTAATCACCAACGGGACTGGAGATGAAAGGCCCGTCATAACTCTCCACCACGAGACTGAAGTAAGGTCACAGAACGGTGAGGAAGTGTTGGAAAGAAAAACGGAGGCGTCGAGAAAAGAAAAGAAGAGTGGAAGAAAGGAAGGTGGCAGAGAAGTCGATGAACCACAGATACAACCAGAAGTTGCTCATGTTGACTCCACAAAGGAAGGAGAAAACGTCCAAAGTAAAATGGAAGGAGAAGAGAAGTTGATGGAGAAGGACGCGAACAATGAGAAAACTGAGGATATAAGCGTAGCAGAACAACACAAGAACCCAGAATATTCCCTCCCATCTGAATCAAATGAAGCGTCATCAAACAAAGAGCCAGCAGAAGATCAGCTACCCAAAGAGCAGACAGAAGATCAGCTACCCAAAGAGCCAGCAGAAGATCAGCCACCCAAAGAGCCAGCAGAAGATCAGCCACCCAAAGAGCAGACAGAAGATCAGCTTCCCAAAGAGCCAGCAGAAGATCAGCCACCCAAAGAGCCAGCAGAAGATCAGCTACCCAAAGAGCCAGCAGAAGATCAGCTACCCAAAGAGCAGACAGAAGATCAGCTACCCAAAGAGCCAGCAGAAGATCAGCCACCCAAAGAGCAGACAGAAGATCAGCTACCCAAAGAGCCAGCAGAAGATCAGCCACCCAAAGAGCCAGCAGAAGATCTGCTACCCAAAGAGCAGACAGAAGATCAGCCACCCAAAGAGCCAGCAGAAGATCAGCCACCCAAAGAGCCAGCAGAAGTGTCGGCCGCTTCGGATGCGGCTCCTCAAGCCTCAGCGGATCCTCCAGATGTGTCAGACATGCTGCGATTCTCTCTGAGCTATCCAGGTGGAGCCTGCGTGGCGTCTCTAAGCCTCATGACTCTGGGACTGCTGAACGTCCACGTGTCCATCCCTAAACAGATAGTGGTGGTGGACAGCAGCTTGGTGGACAACGATGTAGCAAAGAGGTGAGTTATGGTTCACAGACAGCCTGTGATGGGTTTTCATTGAACTTGCACTTCAAGAAATGAAAGTTGTCACTCTCTCAGGCTTTGTGTCATAGTCACAAAATGCACGGTGCTTTTTACACATGAGAGGTAGCTGTAATAGCAGACTGTTTCCTCGCTGCCATCCTCAAAGATTGCTATTCAGTGTAAAAAGTGCTTAAAAGCCTGAATTTCTGTCACCACCAACTTATTTATTAGTGAGGCATTCATTCTTTAGCAACTAAGATCTTTGTAACAAAACCTCATGATGTAGCAAAAAACAAAGAGCCAACATACAGATAGCAAACACGAGGTCATTTTAAGGGCTTTTTTTTTTTCCTCTTCAGTATGGCTGCGTTGGAGGAAGATGATGACGATGATGAGGGTGAGGAGTGTGAGGGGAGAAAACGACTGCTGGTGACGTCACACCAAGCTTCACACACCAACTATTTAATTATGCGAGGGTACAGCTCACCTGGCATAGGTAAGCCTTTACTTTTCCCAGATTGATAGGTTCTGTATAAGTAAAGTGTGACATTTCTCTTGTGCCTGATAGCATGGATAACATGATAGCATGGATAACATGATCCCTTAAAGATTAACTTAAAAAAATGTAACACAGAAATGGTTTCGTTTTTGCAAGTACCATAAGCTCATGAAATATTCCTTATAAGTCATTGTATACAATTATATTTTGAGCTAATTTACTGGAACAAGACACAAAACGTAATACTGTTAAACTGAGCTGAATACAAATGCTGACAGAAAAATGAAAACGAGAATCTTTGATTTACAGACAAATGTGATCTTTTATATACTTTGATATAAAACCTTCACATACTTTTTATACAACTATAAAACACAAAATGCAACAGAAAGGAGGTCTCTGTCGACTAAATGGAGCCTTAATTTATGTGCAAACCACTGAGAAATGTTTTGTAATACGTAAGAATTGAAATTATAGAATTGAATGGAGTATAGTGGATATATTAGATCTATTTGGGGTCAAATTAATACGTGACTATTTTTTGGAATGCTCCTAAACGTCTGTTATTTGATTAGAAAAGGAAAACTAAAATAATGTGTGAACCTATTATGAAAATGTTTGTTGCAGCCTGCCGCAGATTTGCTAATTGCCTTGTGTTTCCCCAGTGCAAATGCGTAACCTTAGCAACAATGATAACATCGTGGTGGAGTCTTGTATCATGAGGTTGCAGCTGCGCGACACACCCGCTCACCATTTGTTCAGTGAGGAGAGTAAGTATCCGGGCAGTCGTGACTTGTACTGCCAATTTTGATTTACACAAAAAAACCTTCTTATGTTCTTTCTTGATTTTATTTCTAGACTGTCCACCGCTGGACTTGACCAAATGTGGCCCGTCCCTGCTGCCCTCCATGCTTACCCGCTACATTCGCTCACCCTTCGTCTGTCTACCCAGTGTGGACGAGTGTGACAGGCTTTTAACTCAGCAAAGACAATACACGGCTCAGGACATAGACGTGTGCGCTCGGCTCAGGGGGAGCTTGGATGAAGCTGGTGAAAATGGTTTGGACGAGCAGGACCTCCGCGTGGCTCATTTACGCCTGCTGGAGCCGCAGTCTGGGCACACCAACACCCTGCAGCAGTATCTGCAGGTAAACGGATGCTCGGCTGTTGGGGAAGGCTTCATCTATGTTTCCTTGTTTCTTTCTTTTCCTTTCCTCCAAGTTCCCTTTATTACCTCCTAAAGAATTAAAACTGGAGGAAGTGTATTGCCTGGCGAAGCAGAGTTACCAACGTAAGAAAAATGCACCAAAGAACTGTGAAAATTAACACGTGAACCAATGTGATTAAATCTGAACCAGTGTTTAGTTCAACTTGCATTATTTTGTTCGGCCCTCTTCTACCAACATGCTTCGATAGCCTCCATCCCTCCGTGTGTCTTGGTGCTAATAGTGAGGCTTTGGTGCTGTGCTGACAGACAGTTTTTAGACCCAGCCGAATTTTATCCAAAGCGACTTCCAGGTAGGCAGGTAGGGTAAGGGGGGGTCTTGCCTGAGGACCCCTACTGGAGGTCGTACCTTTCATGCAGGGGATTTGAACCCAGGTCTCCCACACGAAAGGTGACAATCTTACCACTACAATTCACCAGAGTGACAGAGTCAACACGGGCCTTTCATTGTTTTTCTGAAGCTAAGAGCCTGAAATAACCTTTACCAAAGTGTTCAATCCCTACTCAAAGTACCCAGTCAAAGAACCTTTAGCAGCTGCGACAGACTCATGATTCCTTCTTGGCAGGAATCTACGGGCTCAGCCAACTTGGATTGCGAGCGTCAGATGATAAATATTTTCGGTTTAAACACTCTCTGTCCTCTTTGGCCAATGAAATCACACACTGATTTCAATTTCGATTGTCAGATTTTCTCTTTATTTAGTTTGAATTTGCTCACGTTTGGGTGGACAGCTGTTACAAAATGAAAAGAGAATATTCACAGCGTGAAGCATGTCGTGGTGTTAAAGACATTTTACTCATTTTTTTTTCTTCTTTTACTTAGTTACTTTTTTTTTTTTGTCATTTTTGCTCCAGGCTTTACAAGAAGAAGGCCAGGTGGTGCGGGTCGGGAGTTTGGGTGTTCGTTGGGTGCTCATGCGGCATGCTGAACCATGGCTGCTGACTGTAAAATCCCAGCAGTCGTCTCGTTCTCACGTAACATCGGAGAAGTCTCCCTTTCTGAAGAGTCGGCACAACATCCCTTTCATGCGTAAGAGATCCAGTAGAGAACTGAATCGGGAGACCGAGGGACCGCCTCCAAAAAAACTGTCTGTGGACAGAGGAGAGGGTGCTGATGTAGAGATTGTGGATGAATGGAATAACCTTAAAGAAAAACCCAACGAGGAAGAACAGCAAGAAGAGCATAAAGGGAGGGCAAACGAGCAAAGTGGAGACAAATTGCTGAATTTGGGTGAGGAGGAGAAAGTGCAGACACAGCCTGAAGAGGAAAGGGGTGGAGAGGTAGGACAGGTGGAAGGTGAAAAAAGACAGGATCAAAAAATGGAGCTGAGGGCCAGAAAGAGCAGTTTAGATAATGAAAGACATGCAGAGGCATGCGCTCCACCGACAGGATCAGCTGATGAAGGGTGAGTATCTCCTCTGAGATGCTGGCTTTAAGGATCTTTTTGCCAAGGGAAGACCTTTTCCCTATAAGTCATCTCTTCTCTCTGTTTCCATCTCCAATCTACTCCACACAGGGAAAGCATGAGTTTCATCAGCCGGCCATGGCGCTTGGTTGATGGCAAGCTGAACCGGCCGGTGTGTAAAGGCATGCTGGAGGCCATTCTTTACCACATCATGTCTCGGCCGGGCCTCACACAGCAGACTCTGGTGGAACATTACAAAGATGTGCTGCAGCCAGTTGCAGTGCTGGACCTTATGCAGGTAAACACACATAGCCGCATGTCAGGTCCCTTTTACTCTTTTGTGTATTCCTGCCTTGTATTCTCTGTGTATTGTGTGGTGGAAATTTTAGCAAGGCACAGAGTCGGTTATTTTCTGAGGCGATTAGAGGCTTTTGATAATATCTTGCAAGAGAACAACACAGTACAAGGTACGGAGCTGCTCTAACCACTGAGGCAAAAACACTATAATGCACATTTTTGCATCATTGCTCCTTGGCTCCAGTGGAGCGTTTTTATCTAGTCTAACCTTTACTCCCTAACCACAGTTGACAGACAGCTGCAAATACCAGCTTCATTTCTGTCCTCCCTAAAGTGCAGCTCGATCATTTTAATGAGCACGTGATGTTTAAGGGAAGGAAGAAAAACGGGGCTTGGTGGTATCCACTTTTAGTGAAATAGTTTTATCTGGTAATATGCAATATATGATAGACCAAAGTCGGCAGCTAACTTACCTTTTAACAGCTGATGTTACCCACTCTTTTTCCTCCGCAGGCACTCACAGACTTGGGCTGTGTGACGAAGAAAACTTTGATTAAAGAGCCTAAACCCTCGCTGTTCGCCCGCTCTGAGCATCAGACAAGAAGCGAGACGAATGTGACGGTGGAGGAACCTGACACAGTGTTTTATGAACCCACCATCAGCTGCTGCTTGCGACTCTGTCAGGTGTTACCCAACGAACGACACTGGAACGACAGTTTATCGTGAAAGTCTTCTTCAGGCTCACGCCGACTTGGCTCCGCTCTTTTTTTATTTTTTATTTTAAGCCCCAAGGGCTAAATAAAAAAGTAAGACGTTGTAGCAACGATGAGGCTTATGTGATACATAAATAAGGACACTTGACCAACATGTCATCTTTTTTAGATTTAGCAGTCAAATGTTTTGTGTTCTTTAACTACTCTGTAACTTTAAATTCTAAATAAAGGTACATTCTTGACTCCCATTGGTATTCCACTTAAGTGAGCAATTTTAGTAAAATCGTATGACCATGTTGTATGAACTTGTTCAGGACCTCGAGGAGTCCAGTTCAGGAAGCCGTCAAGCTGAAGAAGGAGCCCTTTCAGGCTTGGTTGTTCCGGGGGTCACCTGAAGCAGCTGACAGGTGGCTAAAAGGGCTGCAGCACTGGTGCTTTCACAATATAGAGCTGGACAATATAGAGCTATTACTTGATAGTATTGTAATAGGATTAAACAATAAGAAAAATTACCATGTGAGCACAGTGTATATTTCTGAGCATTCAATGAGGAACTGGGATGTAGAAATGAAATTTTAAGACACCTTAGGAAGTGTCTGGTTGTTCCTACATATTTGCCATACGTTGCTAATCAACCCCCTGTTAAAAAGCCTGTTACATAAAAACAGAAAATACACCTCTTGTCCAAGGTGTTGGTAGTTCAGAAATGATTAAACGTGCCTTTAGCATTCACTTCTTTTCCGACAGTTTCGTTTTCAAGTCCACAGGGACAGCCTTCATACACAGTGCACCACACCTTTTCCTGACTGGACAAGAAAAAAAAACTTAAGAGAGGATATGAGGTGGGAAAACAGGCTGTGCTGCATACATTCTTCTGCTGACCCTCCAACAAAGACAAAGGAAAGCGAACTCATACAGCAGAATAGATTTCTGACCTCTTTTGGATTTGATGTTGGATCATTTTGTTTTATTTGAGGTGCACAAAACTAGCAGAGAGAATGTTTTTCCAGTTTGTTCTGTTGGTTGTTTCCTTCATGAGTTTTCTGTGCATCTGCAGTGCGTCCAGCTGTGGTAAGTTAACAGTTTCCATCTTTGTCATCAGGCTCTTTCTGCTGTAAATGACTTGTTGTTTTGTTGAACTTTTTTGTTCATAAAGCATGACCATCCTGCCACTGCTTAACGTTAGCCTCAAAATAACCTTTATAAGACACCCTGCTTCTAGTGTGAAGTTATGAAGCTGTTCTCTCTGCGTTTCCTTTGAGTCTCCGTCGTTTTCCTAATTGTCTGGACTTTCTGTAATCTTCATGTAAAGTCCCAGATTATAACAGTTATTGTTCTTACTTTGAATAAAGTACATGATCAGGATGTGTTGTTGATCATCTTGTTTTCTAGATATCAGCGACTCCTTAAGTACAAAAGTATAGTCAGCTAAATGTTGCATTAAAGAAAGATTGTGTGATAAGATTATTGTGCTGATGTGCAGAATCATAACATTTAGGCTTCTGTGTTTCTTACAGATACATGTTGTACACATGTTCCTGAATTCACTCCATCCAGACTGGTAGTGAAGTACGGTGATCAAGCCAATGCTACATGTGTAGCTTGTAAGGATGACTGCAACTTCAAATTCAGCTTGTTTAGTTTGGAAAAGCCTGTTGGAACCATTTCAAGGGACAGTGAAACCAAGCTGTCGTGGAGTGTTGACAAACTTACTGAATGGGATCCACCTCTCATTTGCTATTTTTTTGTTAATAATGTCCAATGTCTTTCCAACCTGCCTGTTACAGTCTACCGTAAGTACATTTGCTCTGAAACCAGACAGTTGCTTGCGAAGAGTTTCCGTTATTATCAGAATTTGATCTCTTCATTTGTTCAGGTACACAGCTGTCTGCAGATGTTGACAGACTCTTGCTTGGTTTCTGTGTCTTTTCTTACATCTTTGTTCTTTTTCTTGTCTTCACAGAGCCTCCACAAGAAGTGTCCATCAGCTTTGTAAATCACACTGGGCCCATGAGGGAGGGTGGCCGTTACACACTGCAGTGTGATGTGCTGAATGTTGCTCCTATCAAAGACCTCACTGTGACCTTCTACAGAGGACAGACAGCACTGGGTCACCTGCAGTCCAGCAACACAAATAAGAAACTAGTGAATGAGAGCTTCACGCTGAGCTTCAGCGCCAGTAAAGAAGACGATGGAGCAGAGTTCTGGTGTGAAGCCAAACTGGAACTGGGACCTCAAGGGCCACAGCCCCCTCCAGTGGTGAAGTCAGGAAATCTCCCTGCTACAGTTCACAGTGAGTGTGACGTCATCTAAATGTAGCCTTGAGCAAAAAATGACAAAACACAAAAGTCCCAGCTTTGGAAAAAGTCCAGATGAAAACAAGTCATCTTCATCTCTTTTGCAATCTACAGCCATACTAGAGGAAATGCATCTTATTCTTATTCACTCGACTGGGTGATGATACTCTCATGTCTCCCCTGCAAAGATGAAGCTGTGCAGCACAGTTAGTAAAATCTAACATGAACAGTGGTAACAGTGATAAACACCATGTACCACCTCAGAAAAGGTTCAGCTCACCAAGTACCACCATTATGACCGATGTTAAAAACTCTTTTCAAGCAAATTATCTGTTCAATTTCTGAGTGTAAAAAAAAAACAAAAAACAAATGCAGCTGCTAAGGTCTGATGGAAAGAAAACAGAAAGCATGTAGAGTGACATTTGAACATAAACAGATCCTGTAACTCTGAAATTAATCTAAGGAAACTGTGATAAAGTAGGAAGTTCAGTAAATTGAATTGATATTTATTATTGGGCCATAGCATAATTAGGCTAATAGCCTAAGTTAGTAGGCTCAGTGTCATAGGTTCATAAGGATAGGCTGTCAAACAAGCACCAAATGTTAACTTGTGAAACATCAATTTCAGAAGCTGTCACAAAGGGTGAAGCAGCAACAGGTCCCTCATCCTCTGATACTGTGGACTTGAGACAAGGTGGGTTTAAAATGAAAGCGCATCATTTTAGCTATTTTTACTGTAATGTGTTTAGCAACACCAAAGTCATGCTCTGTGTTTTACTGTAGCCTATGTTTGGCTATAGCCTAATTACTATAAGAGACTAAAGGCAATTCCATCCAAAGTTGAGTTGACTTTTTTGTCACATGTGTAGCAAACTCAAGTGTGGAATTTAATACAAACGTAAGACTTTAAATGACTGCAACATTCTTTTGTGGAGATGGTCAGTGTGGAAGTACCAGATGGGGGATTTCCCTAAAATTCAAGTAGACCAGTAAATGAGTAGTAGTGATTGTTTTGGTGCTTTTTCATTTAGACTTATGAACTCACATCACCTTTCTGTGTCCCCACAGGTTCAAAAATATCAAATGAAATCAGACCAGGCAGTGATGCCACCAGCATATTCAATTCACAGGTTCATAAGTTCATAATGTGTTTTATGCTTCTATTTTCTGTTCAGGTTTGATGTACAAGGCTGCTTGTGTACAGAACTATAACTCACAACTAAAGCATGTGACTCTGCAATTAAAGAGTTTATGGCCTTTTCCTAAATAGCTTTTTATGTAATGTTACCAGAAATCCTTCCTTTCTAAATCTCGCATTTGACCACTAGAGGGGATCAGTCCTGCAAGTGACAACTCATTCAACGATTTTTGCTTCTCTGAGAAACACCAAAAATGCTGCAATTATTATATGGTTAGTGTCTTTTTTGTAAGATGATTGAAATAAGAGTCTACAGAACTGAAAGAGAAATTTCAACGTGCTGATATCCACTGTGCTTTCTGACTTACTTTCCTGTGTTAATATTTCATATGAAAGTCAACAGTACCTCTGAGGCTGGAAGGAATGTCATTGTTTTCCATGTATTTGGTGGTAAAGCACATTGGAGGAAAAGCTGTAACTCAGATGTTTGTGGGGAAATAAATGTCCAACCTTTTCCAATTAATTCATTAATGTATGTACAAAATAAACTCATTTCTTCACTAGAACTGTTTTTGAGTGATTGTTAGAGCCGTTTTGAGATGACACACTTTGGAAAGTGTTATGAACACACAACAAAACATATTCATGTTATGGAGACATGTTATAGAACGAAGAATGTAGCATTGTGTATTTATGCCTTTTTTTCATTACAGTGTTTGTTAGCTCAAAGCAAAACAGAGGAAAGCAGAGATAAGACCAGCAAGAGAGAAAACATGTCGAAACCAGTTTTGCTCCCAGTCTTGTAGAAGACAAACAACCACATATTCGTTACTCACAGTGCTGTCTTGTCTGACGCGCCTGTTCAATGTTGCATGGAGGTCTGGATCAATGTCTATGAAGTGGCAGACCGGGGTGGTGGTTCCCCTTTTTAATACCTCTGTTTATCTGTTTGATAAGACTGTTTGCACACACTTTTTGCGCATACATTTTTGCACAAATACATTATATATTTATACTGCCTCCTTTCTCTGACCTGGTTTTTATTCTATATCTTTATACTTTTTATTCTTTTTTTATATTCCCTTTAGGATATTTATCCAACCGTTTTTAATCGTGGCCATATGCATCGTAATTTCATTCTGCAGTGCATTTCTGATGTTATGTTGAAAGACAATAAAAACAATCTGAATCTTAAACAAAGGGGACTGGAGAGTGTGTTCTACTACAAGGGGGATCACACTACTCCGCCTCCCCGGGAAGGTTTACTCCAGGGTGTTGGAAAGGAATCTCCGACCGACTGTCGAACCTCAAACTCACGAGGGGCAGTGTGGCTTTCCCCCAGGTCGTGGCACAGTGGACCAGATCTTTACCCTTGCAGAGTTGCTAAGGGGGTCATGGGACTTTGACCACAGTCACTTCGTCAGAAGAGAAGCTGCGCCATGAAAAAAACTCTTTTAAGTCCTTCTTTTGCCACAAGAATCCGTATCAAGCTCACAAACATGGAACGTTGTCTTATAAGTAGTAACATTTAAAATATTGATAAATGTTCTCAGAGCAGAAGATTCAGATGCAGTTCAAACACTTCTCTTGTTCAACGGCTTAGATATTTAATTAAAAAACCATATCGGAGCTATTTACTACAGATAAAACATTGATGGAGGAAAGTTTGACCTGCAAGGTTATTTGATATCTGTCGGTTTCCTCTGAACAGCTTAGAACATGTCAAACCTGCCGCTGCTGCGTGTCTGTTTTTAATGTGACTGCATCAGTTTGTACTTGTGCCATGTTGAAAGTGATTCCCATTTTCCAGAGCTAGTCGCATTTCTGTTTCTTAAAAGTACCGGGTAGGAGGTCATTTCTCGTGGCACTGGCATGTTTAGTTGGCACAAAATTAATGGAGAACAGTCCATGTGTGGAACGGGCTGGAGCGTCTCGTTTTAGGAGCTTAACAAGCTCAAAATGAGCAAGGAAGAAGTGATGTCATAGTGCCACCTGCACCTTTCAGGTAGCATCTCTGTTTTCTACAAACAGCCTATTTTTTGCTGCTGTTGTGAGGCCATTTATCATTGATGTCAGTGTGTCAAATTCAGAGGCCATCCTAGTCTCCTGCTGTTTTGTGGAGTTTTCACTAACACAAGTGAAATCGTGAAGCCTCAATAAAAGATGGTGAGCACATTTTCTCCCTCAGAAAGCAATTCAGCTCCTTCCTCTGGCACACTCCAGTCTAAAGAAATCCGCACGCCATCATTGGAGTGCTCAGGCCTCACAAAACAAACACAAAAAAAGTGAAGTCGTTCATCCAGACAGACTCCTGTTGTGTTGTTTGAGTACCTCTAAAAGGTGTTGCTTACTGCCAGCAGGTGAGCATGAACGAGGACGCCGTTTCAGATGGTTTTTGTGAAAACCTCTAAAGAAAATCTTTTCATGACATGTCATCTGTGGCTGTAGAGCTCTGGGCGCTGACCAAATCAATCCAACCATTCCCTCGTGTATGGAAGCATCTGTCAAAGCGAAACAAATGAAGAAACCAGCCATTTCTCAGTGGTACGGCATTGTTGAGCTCATTCTAGCAGACTGACCTGCTTAACCATGATGATCGGTGGGGTAAACACGCCTGGTGAATTTGAATTTGGTAAAAAGTCTTTTCTTGGTAGAAATCTAACTTTTTTATGTAAGTGAACTTGATCTACTCCATTGTTTTTGGGCAAGGCGGAGAGAAAAGTGGCTGCAAACTAAAACATACAAATACATTTAGTACTGAGTGCCCAGATAAAGGGCATGAAACCCACAGTGGGATGAGAGCAAAAATGTTTTCCCTTAAAGAGGCCAGAAGCACAGACACCTCTGTGTGATTATTTTTTCAGTGAGTTGCACCTTAAGTCTTTCTCAGCAGTTCTTTCTACATCTGCTTGTAGTCAGTCGAGCATACTTGTGAACAGTGGCTCTCAAGAGCTTGTAAATATGAGATTAATCTCAGGAAACTGTGATATAGCAGGAGGTTCAGTAATGCACTGCCCTCAGATCTGTTTCCTATTCATCTGAAGGCAAAATTTCCACTTCTTTCTCAACGAGAACTTTCAGTTTTTGTTTTTTTTGTTTTTTTTTCTCCTGCTTTTGTGTATACAGCTAACAGAGCCACACATATTGTTCACACAAGTTGAATACTGTGTGATATCTGTGTTACATGATTTATTTCAGCGCTTTGGATCTGAAAACACAGGATAAACCTTTGTTTCATTGAAACAATGTAACATTTTCATCCATTTGTGCTTCTCCAAAAGAGGCTTTGCTGCTTATATATTTATGGACAATATAGAGCTATTACTTCATAGTATTGTAATAGGATTAAACAATAAGAAAAATTGCCGTGTGAGCACAGTGTATATTTCTGAGCATTCAATGAGGAACTGAGACGAAAAAAGGAAATTTTAAGACACCTTAGGAAGTGTCTGGTTGTTCCTACATATTTGCCATACGTTGCTAAATAACCCCCTGTTAAAAAGCCTGTTACATAAAAACAGAAAATACACCTCTTGTCCAAGGTGTTGGTAGTTCAGAAATAATTAAACGTGCCTTTAGCATTCACTTCTTTCACAACAGTTTCGTTTTCAAGTCCACAGGGACAACTTTGATAAACAATGCACCACACCTGCATATTTTTAGAAAAGAAAAAAAACTTAAGAGAGGATATGAGGTGGGAAAACAGGCTGTGCTGCATACATTCTTCTGCTGACCCTCCAACAAAGGCCAAGGAAAGCGAACTCATACAGCAGAATAGATTTCTGACCTCTTTTGGATTTGATGTTGGATCATTTTGTTTTATTTGAGGTGCACAAAACTAGCAGAGAGAATGTTTTTCCAGTTTGTTCTGTTGGTTGTTTCCTTCATGAGTTTTCTGTGCATCTGCAGTGCGTCCAGCTGTGGTAAGTTAACAGTTTCCATCTTTGTCATCAGGCTCTTTCTGCTGTAAATGACTTGTTGTTTTGTTGAACTTTTTTGTTCATAAAGCATGACCATCCTGCCACTGCTTAACGTTAGCCTCAAAATAACCTTTATAAGACACCCTGCTTCTAGTGTGAAGTTATGAAGCTGTTCTCTCTGCGTTTCCTTTGAGTCTCCGTCGTTTTCCTAATTGTCTGGACTTTCTGTAATCTTCATGTAAAGTCCCAGATTATAACAGTTATTGTTCTTACTTTGAATAAAGTACATGATCAGGATGTGTTGTTGATCATCTTGTTTTCTAGATATCAGCGACTCCTTAAGTACAAAAGTATAGTCAGCTAAATGTTGCATTAAAGAAAGATTGTGTGATAAGATTATTGTGCTGATGTGCAGAATCATAACATTTAGGCTTCTGTGTTTCTTACAGATAAATCTTGTACAAAGTGTCCTGAATTCACTCCATCCAGACTGGTAGTGAAGTACGGTGATCAAGACTCTGCTTCATGTGTAGCTTGTAAGGATGACTGGAACTTCAGCTTCAGCATGTTTGGTTTAAAAAATCATGTAGGAACCTCTTCAAAGGACAAAGAAACCAAGCTGTCATGGAGTCCATACCTTGTTTGCTATTTTTCTGTTAATAATGTCCAATGTCTTTCCAACCTGCCTGTTACAGTCTACCGTAAGTACATTTGCTCTGAAACCAGACAGTTGCTTGTGAAGAGTGTCTGTTATTATCAGAATTTGATCTCTTCATTTGTTCAGGTACACAGCTGTCTGCAGATGTTGACAGACTCTTGCTTGGTTTCTGTGTCTTTTCTTACATCTTTGTTCTTTTTCTTATCTTCACAGAGCCTCCACAAGAAGTGTCCATCAGCTTTGTAAATCACACTGGGCCCATGAGGGAGGGTGGCCGTTACACACTGCAGTGTGATGTGCTGAATGTTGCTCCTATCAAAGACCTCACTGTGACCTTCTACAGAGGACAGACAGCACTGGGTCACCTGCAGTCCAGCAACACAAATGAGAAACTAGTGAATGAGAGCTTCACTCTGAGCTTCAGCGCCAGTAAAGAAGACGATGGAGCAGAGTTCTGGTGTGAAGCCAAACTGGAACTGGGACCTGAAGGGCCACAGCCCCCTCCAGTGGTGAAGTCAGGAAATCTCCCTGCTACAGTGTACAGTGAGTGTGACGTCATCTAAATGTAGCCTTGAGCAAAAAATGACAAAACACAAAAGTCCCAGCTTTGGAAAAAGTCCAGATGAAAACAAGTCATCTTCATCTCTTTTGCAATCTACAGCCATACTAGAGGAAATGCATCTTATTCTTATTCACTCGACTGGGTGATGACACTCTCATGTCTCCCCTGCAAAGATGAAGCTGTGCAGCACAGTTAGTAAAATCTAACATGAACAGTGGTAACAGTGATAAACACCATGTACCACCTCAGAAAAGGTTCAGCTCACCAAGTACCACCATTATGACCGATGTTAAAAACTCTTTTCAAGCAAATTATCTGTTCAATTTGTGAGTGTAAAACAAATCCAAAACAAATGCAGCTGCTAAGGTCTGATGGAAAGAAAACAGAAAGCATGTAGAGTGACATTTGAACATAAACAGATCCCGTAACTCTGAAATTAATCTAAGGAAACTGTGATAAAGTAGGAAGTTCAGTAAATTGAATTGATATTTATTATTGGGCCATAGCATAATTAGGCTAATAGCCTAAGTTAGTAGGCTCAGTGTCATAGGTTCATAAGGATAGGCTGTAAAACAAGCACCAAATGTTAACTTGTGAAACATCAATTTCAGAAGCTGTCACAAAGGGTGAAGCAGCAACAGGTCCCTCATCCTCTGATACTGTGGACTTGAGACAAGGTGGGTTTAAAATGAAAGCGCATCATTTTAGCTATTTTTACTGTAATGTGTTTAGCAACACCAAAGTCATGCTCTGTGTTTTACTGTAGCCTATGTTTGGCTATAGCCTAATTACTATAAGAGACTAAAGGCAATTCCATCCAAAGTTGAGTTGAGTTTTTTTTTGTCACAAATGTTTTTTTTTTTCAAAAAAGACTAGTGAGTCAAGTTTTTAGGCTACCTTTGGTGGCATTTACTGTTACAGCTTTTAATCATCCTGCAAATAAAACAAAAATTCAGTGAAGTCTTGTGTGATTAGAATATTTTTGTTGTACATTTAAGAAATTAATGTGTGGTTAGAAAACTGGTAGTGAGCCCTTGTTGTTGGATACTTTCAGCGTTGGGGGGGCTTGGGGCTGGGCACTGCTTGTACATAGGACCCAGAATTTGGTGCTACGCCCCTGAATGCACTGCCCTCAGATCTGTTTCCTCTTCATCTGAAGACAAATCTTCCACATATTTCTCAACCTGAACTTTCAGTTTTTGTTTTGTTTTGTTTTTTTTCTCCTGCTTTAGTGTATACAGCTAACAGAGACACAAATATTGTTCACACAAGTTGAATATTGTTTGAGAACTGTATTACATTATTTATTTCAGCGCTTTGGATCTGAAAACACAGGATAAACCTTTGTTTCATTGAAACAATGTAACATTTTCATCCATTTGTGCTTCTCCAAAAGAGACTTTGCTGCTTATATATTTATGGACAATATAGAGCTATTACTTCATAGTATTGTAATAGGATTAAACAATAAGAAAAATAGTCGTGTGAGCACAGTGTATATTTCTGAGCATTCAGTGAGGAACTGGGATGAAGAAATGAAATTTTAAGACACCTTAGGAAGTGTCTGGTTGTTCCTACATATTTGCCATACGTTGCTAATCAACCCCCTGTTAAAAAGCCTGTTACATAAAAACAGAAAATACACCTCTTGTCCAAGATATTGGTAGTTCAGAAATAATTAAACGTGCCTTTAGCATTCACTTCTTTTCCGACAGTTTCGTTTTCAAGTCCACAGGGACAGCCTTCATACACAGTGCACCACACCTTTTCCTGATTGGACAAGAAAAAAAAACTTAAGAGAGGATATGAGGTGGGAAAACAGGCTGTGCTGCATACATTCTTCTGCTGACCCTCCAACAAAGACAAAGGAAAGCGAACTCATACAGTAGAATAGATTTCTGACCTCTTTTGGATTTGATGTTGGATCATTTTGTTTTATTTGAGGTGCACAAAACTAGCAGAGAGAATGTTTTTCCAGTTTGTTCTGTTGGTTGTTTCCTTCATGAGTTTTCTGTGCATCTGCAGTGCGTCCAGCTGTGGTAAGTTAACAGTTTCCATCTTTGTCATCAGGCTCTTTCTGCTGTAAATGACTTGTTGTTTTGTTGAACTTTTTTGTTCATAAAGCATGACCATCCTGCCACTGCTTAACGTTAGCCTCAAAATAACCTTTATAAGACACCCTGCTTCTAGTGTGAAGTTATGAAGCTGTTCTCTCTGCGTTTCCTTTGAGTCTCCGTCGTTTTCCTAATTGTCTGGACTTTCTGTAATCTTCATGTAAAGTCCCAGATTATAACAGTTATTGTTCTTACTTTGAATAAAGTACATGATCAGGATGTGTTGTTGATCATCTTGTTTTCTAGATATCAGCGACTCCTTAAGTACAAAAGTATAGTCAGCTAAATGTTGAATTAAAGAAAGATTGTGTGATAAGATTATTGTGCTGATGTGCAGAATCATAACATTTAGGCTTCTGTGTTTCTTACAGATACATGTTGTACACATGTTCCTGAAATCACTCCATCCAGACTGGTAGTGAAGTACGGTGATCAAGCCAATGCTACATGTGTAGCTTGTAAGGATGACTGCAACTTCAGCTTCAGCTTGTTTAAGTTGGAAAATCCTGTTGGAACCATTTCAAGGGACAGTGAAACCAAGCTGTCATGGAGTGTTGACAAACTCACTGAATGGGATCCAGCTCTCATTTGCTATTTTTCTGTTAATAATGTCCAATGTCTTTCCAACCTGCCTGTTACAGTCTACCGTAAGTACATTTTCTCTGAAACCTGACAGTTGCTTGCTAAGAGTTTCTGTTATCATCAGAATTTGATCTCTTCATTTGTTCAGGTACACAGCTGTCTGCAGATGTTGACAGACTCTTGCTTGGTTTCTGTGTCTTTTCTTACATCTTTGTTCTTTTTCTTGTCTTCACAGAGCCTCCACAAGAAGTGTCCATCAGCTTTGTAAATCACACTGGGCCCATGAGGGAGGGTGGCCGTTACACACTGCAGTGTGATGTGCTGAATGTTGCTCCTATCAAAGACCTCACTGTGACCTTCTACAGAGGACAGACAGCACTGGGTCACCTGCAGTCCAGCAACACAAATAAGAAACTAGTGAATGAGAGCTTCACTCTGAGCTTCAGCGCCAGTAAAGAAGACGCTGGAGCAGAGTTCTGGTGTGAAGCCAAACTGGAACTGGGACCTGAAGGACCACAGCCCCATCCAGTGGTGAAGTCAGGAAATCTCCCTGCTACAGTTCACAGTGAGTCCCTAAAATTCAAGTAGACCAGTAAATGAGTAGTGGTGATTGTTTTGGTGCTTTTTCATAGAGACTTATGAACTCACATCACCTTTCTGTGTTCCGATAGGTTCTCAACTTCTAAGTGGCCCTATGTTTCCCCTTTTCATTTCTGTTTTTTGTTGGGGGAACTGAAAAGTCTTATTCTTCACGCAGTGCAAAGTGTTTTCTGTAGGCTAAAGATACCTCATATTTGAACGCACAGCACAGAATTTTGCATATTTCCCGAAATGTCCCACTTGAGAGAGTAATTGGTGTGGTGGTTGACACTGTGGCTTCACAACAACAATTAGTGGTTTGAGTTTCAGTTCGAGCCTCTGTGAGTAGAGTTCTCCATGTGTCTGGTTTTCCCCGAAAACTGAAGTCATTCTTTAAAAGTCCAGTTTAAGTCTGACTAAACCAATGGCTTGTTTGATTGGTTTTAACCCACGACCAATGCCACACTTAGGAGAAAAGAAAAGTGTGAAACATTCTCAACTCACAAGACCCCAGCTGAGCATAGGCGCCGATTCCGTGGGTGCTTCAGGGCCGGGGCACCGGGCTAATGACCCCTCCGCTACCTATTAACGCATTGCCTTATGATGTCAGATAAAATGCCAAAAAGGCTGGACAGCAACCTGCTGTTAAACTAGCAGCGGTTGATTTGGCCAACAAAATGGACAAATTTGTCACAAAAACACCGTCTTTCAGTGAAAACTCTACCGTGCCAACGACTGAGGACAGTAGCAGTGCAGATGTTAGGCAGAAAAAAGGTCGGACTGGAAAGATAAATACCCATGGATAAACTACGATGCTGCAAAAAACAAAGTGCTTTGTGAGGTTTGCACTGTTGGATTGTGGATTTGGAGTCTGAGGACTTGGGGGAAGACTCAGCACCTTGGTGGAAGTTGTTGAGATACTTAAATAGCTTCCCGGTGGTAAAGCGCTGTGGGTGGACGAGATTCGCCCTGAGATGCTAAGCGCACTGCCGCGATTCTCAGCTGAGTGGGAAGCAGCCGGGTTGGAAGTCAGCTTTCCCAATCCGAGAGAGACCATGGTTCTCAGCCAGAGAAAGGTGTAATGCTCTCTCCAGGTTGGGAATGAGACCTTGCTTCAGGCAGAGTTTGAGTATCTTGGTAACTTGTTCACGGGGGATGGCAGGTTGGAGTGAGAGAAAGAAAGACGGACTGAAGCTTCGTCAGCAGTGACAAATGATCATTTTCTGTGTAATCATTGCTTAGATTCATATTCAAGTCAACCCTCCGGCAACCGGAGGAATTCGTAAGAGGCCCTTCCTCATTTTGGTTCTGGCTAACAGAAGCCTCAGGAAGACCAGCATTGTTTTACTCGGTGGTCTTTACCTCACTGTGAGGGATTTTTTTTACCTCTCTGAGCTCACTTCCTGAGACCAGTGTGACTTTTATACGTTCACCAGTTACTAAGAATGATCCTGACCTCTCAAAAGTAATAGAAACACTCATAACTGGATTACATAACTGGATGTTTCATAGTCTTACCGACAGTAATCGAAGGAAGCTTTTTCAATTTTCTCTTTCTTTTTTTCATACACATATTTATAGTAAAAAATTCAAGAGATTCTAACATACGCAGTCTCTTTAAAGACGTTTTCTTTTTCTTTTTTTTTACCTTTGCCATCATGATATATCACAGATTCTGAGAACTGGATATTTTAATAACTTTCTCTTTTAAATCTAAACTATATTGCAAATAAATCTAATTAAAGAACGCTTCTTATGACAGTTAGAATTTGATGACTGTCTAAAGTGCATGACTGTTTACTCAAGCGCTGATGGTATTCTCTTGCGCAGCTCGCTCCATGTTTTTTCTCACGTGGTAGCCTTCTCCTCGTCCACTTGTGCAGGCCTGTTGCTCTTTTCCTCATACCAAGTGTCATTAAAATATCTGGGCTTCTGATAGAGTTATGGCGCCAGTGAGTATGAGCTGGAGTCGGAGGGAACTCGGATCAACAGTTTAAAATGAACTAGGCAGTGAGAGTGAAAATGATCACAACTGAAGTGGATTTAAGTGTGTGAGGAAACGAAACGGAGTCAAGGCAGGCAGCAGGGGTGACAAACAGCTTCTCAGCCATGAATGCTGATGCCGGACGCGCCTTCTCCTTTTTGCTAAGTGTGGGGGAAGTTATCTCAGATAAGAGAAGTCCACCTTTGAAGCTTCTTGATTACCCCAGCAAAATTTAGGTTGAAACGTTTTTCTCTGTCGCTAATCAAGGACAGAAATAGGCTCATTACAATTAGACAACTCTGACGTTATAAGTCACATAAGAACAGTTTTGATGTACAGATGCTCTGTACTCGATTCCTACAAAAGTATTGTTTTATTTACTTTTTTTGTTGTTTTTTTCATGAAAAATATGACAAAATAGCCAATGAAAGAGCCTCGAGCGCGTGTGTTCATTGATTAAACGTAGACCTAATGCATTTCTTTCACCTCAGAGACCTGTCTATTCATAATGAACTTTCTCTTGAAATGGCAAATTGACGAAGATGCTTTCGAGTGAGATGACGAAGCTCAGCGGGACAGGCCCAGATGAATGGTGACGGCTCACTCCGGTCATGAGGGAGCCACTCATGACCTGCAGACAGCCCCGGGATTCCCCAAAAGCAGTAATGGTTCCACTTTCAAAATCCTTCCCGTTTCTGTTTTGCTTTAGCGGCAGTAACGACGCTGTTTGAGTCACGCGTTGTGCCTCTCAGCTTTCCTTCTCTTTTGCGTAAATCATGGGAAAGGGGAGTCGACCATTTTGACCGCATTTCGGATCAGTTCGAGCCACTCTCTGTCCAACCTTGAGTTCGGCGACTTGTAACCTGCAGACACTCTGTACACCCACGAAACAAACGGGAGGAGATGTTTCTCTTTCACACATTTTTGGTGTTCTTCTTGCTCAATTCTCTGCCCGATTCCCAGGTGTCAGGCTTTGGTGAGTTTTCCGCATTCGAGATTAAAATAGTTTTTATTTTCTTTGTTGGTAGACCAAAGAGACAGTTACTGTTAATGTTAACCATCTCATAGACTAGTCGTTTAGTTCAGATTTGTGGCGTGTTCATACCTTCAAAATCAAACAAAACCATACAAAATCTTTACAATAATTACCGTGTTTCTTACAGATAATTCTTGTACACATGTTCCTGAATTCACTCCATCCAGACTGGTAGTGAAGTACGGTGATCAAGCCAATGCTACATGTGTAGCTTGTAAGGATGACTGCAACTTCAAATTCAGCTTGTTTAGTTTGGAAAAGCCTGTTGGAACCATTTCAAGGGACAGTGAAACCAAGCTGTCATGGAGTGTTGACAAACTCACTGAATGGGATCCAGCTCTCATTTGCTATTTTTTTGTTAATGATGTCCAATGTCTTTCCAACCTGCCTGTTACAGTCTACCGTAAGTACATTTGCTCTGAAACCAGACAGTTGCTTGCGAAGAGTTTCCGTTATTATCAGAATTTGATCTCTTCATTTGTTCAGGTACACAGCTGTCTGTAGATGTTGACAGACTCTTGCTTGGTTTCTGTGTCTTTTCTTACATCTTTGTTCTTTTTCTTATCTTCACAGAGCCTCCACAAGAAGTGTCCATCAACTTTGTAAATCACACTGGGCCCATGAGGGAGGGTGGCCGTTACACACTGCAGTGTGATGTGCTGAATGTTGCTCCTATCAAAGACCTCACTGTGACCTTCTACAGAGGACAGACAGCACTGGGTCACCTGCAGTCCAGTAACATAAATAAGAAACTAGTGAATGAAAGCTTCACTCTGAGCTACAACGCCAGTAAAGAAGATGATGGAGCAGAGTTCTGGTGTGAAGCCAAACTGGAACTGGGACCTGAAGGACCACAGCCCCATCCAGTGGTGAAGTCAGGAAATCTCCCTGCTACAGTTCACTGTGAGTCTGATGAAAAACAAATAATACAGCTATTCACATTTTTCTATCATTTTGGAATTCTCACTTTATTAGTATTTTGATTTGCTCAAATTTATATTTTTATATTGGCAATGAGCCCTTGGCTTCCAGCGACAAATCCACAGAGAATTATTTCCCAAATCTGCTGTTTTCTTCAGCGTCCAACAACTTAACTGTTTTGGTTCTTCCTCTTAGTGGTCATCAGTAAAATCTCCTGCTATAGTAGACCGCTACGTTTGGTGAGAAAGCTTGTAGAACGCTGAGTACATGATATACTTATCGCCAAACAGCAGAGAGACAGAACAAGCATCGAGCTGCCAGAGACAGAGAAGGTTTTTTTGATTAAAAATAAAACAGATATTCCCCTCAGAAGCTAGTGAAAATCAAAAGTTGGAGGTGGTCTGAAACATGATAATTGTCTAAATTAATATTGTTATTGTGGTTGAAACAGAAATGACAAAAAGTCAGTTACTTCTTGTTTGAGTAAAGAAAAATAGAAATGATTATTAATATACATAGAAATATGCCTGTTAAAGCAAGCATCCATCCATTTTGTTTACCTGTTTATCTAATTCAGGGTTTCAAGGTGGGGGGGGCTGGAGCCTATCCCAGCTGTCATTGGGAAAGAGGCAGGGTACACATTGAGGAGGTCGTCAGTCCATCACAGAGCCACATTATTAGGGCCTAATTAGAATCACCTCTACCTAACATGTTTGATCGTGGGAGAGAACACACAAACCCTGTTTTGTTCAATTAAGTGGCTCATGTGGGGAAAATGGTCTTCTGAAATGTGAAGGAGTAGAAATAAATGGTTGCTGGAAGTGAAAGTGAAGTACAGTGGACTGTCAGTGTGACGCCAGTTGGGTACTTTCCACCTTACAGTGTGTTTATCCCTGAGTAATATTCAAAAAGTCCCAAATTGTTTCCATCTGGGTCAACTAACATGTTTTATTTGATCCTCCCTGAACCAACACATAGATGGGCCTGTGCTGGATGGATCGGGAAACCGAGAAAGAACCATCAAAGAGGGAGAAACTTTGCAACTGAACTGCTCGGCTGTGGGAAACCCCGAACCTTCATACACCTGGATCCTCCCTTTCAGTGGCAAACCCTACAATGACAGTGTTCTCACTGTTGGGTCTGTAGGTCTTGAGCATAAGGGGGAGTATATATGCAAAGTCAACAACAGCATAAAGGAAATCCCAGTGACATTTAACATCCAAGGTGAGTTTTGTAGTGTTCACTTCTGTGTTCTGATTGTTTTTGGGAAGAGAGTCACAGAAAAAAACCAGCAGTATTTCTGCCAGTATTGCAGCAGGTAGTTAAGAAATAAGTCTAACCCACACGAAACCAAGAAGGAAGTTCATGGAGACTGTTTTGCTATTTTGTGTTGTCTGACATGTGTTATTCTCTTCTTCTCTGCAGTCGAGCCCAAACCAAGCATAATCATTTTAATCGTTCTTATAGTCGCGGCTACTTTCGTCTTCTCAATCCTACTCCTGATTGGATACTTCCTCTGCTACAGACCGAACCGAATGGGACAGTACAACCTTAAGGATGTTTTCCGTTATCCCATGCAGCACATTGCGGTGCCCATGAAGTAAACCTGCATGGACATGAATGGACAATCTTGAGCTGAGGCTTTGACTTGATGCAGAAAAAAACAGTTGCAGTATTTCCAGTTTGAGTCTGGCTGATGGTTTCCCATCATCTCTTCACCAAAACTAAGCATATGAAATGATAAGTATGCTCTAAATACCGAATGGAGCAAATCCTGTCCTCGCATATGATTCAGTTTCTTGTTCCCTCAGTCTCTAAATTACAACACTTACATGTCGTACATAGTCTCACTTTATGCTCGAGGCCATAATATAAAACAGATTTCAACAGCTTTTATTGTTAATTTTACAATTTACTGAGTTAAGGAGACAAATGTACTATAACAAAGAGTGAATTACATATGCAGACTGAAATAAACAATGTCTGTAGTAGTTTACTGTGGAAATATTTAGGAAATATTTCCAGCTACTGGCAGCAGAACTGTGTGTGTGAGACTCACTTATCACAGTGACAGAAGACTGAGGTCACATTATAACAGACATCATGGAGTTTTAGGTTTTTTCATTTGAAATACCCCTAGTTTGTCTCAGTTTGTTAGTTAAAGTGACTTTTATTGTTCTGTGTTTGTATATCTTGCACTCGTGCTTTCACTAAAATGTTGGTATGTTGGTTACAGTGTAATGTTCTTAGAAATTATTATATTATTATATAAAAAAAATCATTTTTCCATAATGTTTTCTAGAAATCACTGGCGTTTTATATATTATGTGTAACTGCATGTGGAGCTGTACATTGTGACCGTTAAAAATGAAGAGTTCATTTAGCATTTTCCTCAGGGAAATCGTAACAAAGTGTCATCTCTTCAGTGATATTAGTGCCTTAACTTGAAGAGGAGCTGTTGTAGATATATGGAGATGCCTATAAATATATATTTTTCTTTTTTTTTTTTTCTTTTACTGCCTCAACAATGTTTCTAAAGGGAGCTTTTTAGGTGTATTTGCATATGTTAGAACTGGACAGTGTTGGGATGTACTCTGACAATCTCACTGAAATTCACTGCTGCCTGTGAAACCACTGAAAGAAACCCACAACTAGAAGCTGAGCAACGGTTGTCATGTGCTCATAATTGCTGTGCACATATACATGTTGTATATTATGGTGCAAACTCAGTGCTTGTGAAAGAGCGGAACAAAGCTTGTGATAACTTTTAAATGATGACCTTGCAAGCTAAGATGTATCTTTATAATATATCTTTAACAACCGAAATAAATAACAACTTGAAAAACAACTGTGGAATAGGTCAAGACCAGATAGTCAGCAATTTTTCCTGAAAATCTCTGATTTTTAAAGGGTTGTAAACTGGCTTATAGAATTGGTAAATGTACATTTCCTGTGTGTGTGAGATTCCCTGTTGCTATTGCTTCTTCAGCACTTTTTCTTTGGTTTCGTTTGTTTAAGTCTGAGTCTTTTACAAGAAACTGCACTTCAGAGCTTGTGTGGGGTGGGCTGAGTGAATACAGTTCCAGAAATCTGTTACAGCTCCTCTTTCTCCCTTTTACTCCCCCGCATGGAGCGAAACGCACCAGGAAAAGTAAGGGTGTCCTGTTATCTTAACACTGCATAGCTTCTGCTTTCGGGAAATGTGTGGCTGGGGTTTTTACAATCTTTCTTTTTGTTGGGAAAGGCTGCTTCTGTCCACTGTTCAAATGAGACTTCAGTTTATGCATATCACTTGCAATCTACGCATCATTAGTTCTGCTCTCTACAGACCAACTACTATGTCACGTTTGTTTGTAATCGCCCCTGTGTTGTTGCTAAGTTAAAACAGGATAATTGCCTCTGTTTTGGAGTGGTTATAAAGTTTTGGTACCCTATACAAATCAACTATAGTTTATCTCTTTAAAGTCAAGAGGATTAGTGACACGGTTTAAGATAAGTCTAATATTTTTCTCAGTTCTTGCCAATTTTTCAAACTGCTCACAGTCTCTGTTGTTTTTCACTCACTCTTCTCTGGCAGGCCCAACACCATACTAAGATGCCTAATGTGTAATTTTCCTTTCACTGTAACAATGTGATGTACTGTGCTTCGTGTTGTTATTGGGAGAATGAGCGCTGGTGTTAAAGGTGGCACCACCACATACAACCACCCCATTTTGAAAGGGCTGATTTCATCCCCGTAACCTTTTTGAAAACATTGTTTGTTAAGAAATGTTCTGACAAATACATTGCACTCGATATAATGAAAACTGAAAGAACTAGAATCCTTTGAACAAGGCTTATTCCCACTGGAAGAAATAAATAGTACAATCTAGATGTGAAAGAGACACATTTGCATTGTCCAGAAATGACTGGACGTCAGTGGTTAGACCTGAACTGTTAATTCATGGAAAACTTTTACAGTAGATGCAAGCACCATTGAAACTATGAGACAATTGAAATTCTTGCCATAATTACAGTTTTCCTCATTGAAGCACCCTTCACACCTGCCTATCATACAGTGTCAGATATTATATGTAGAAATCCAGGCAGTCTGTTAGGTATTGTGTCTGTCCCTCAGTAGGTGAAGTCAGCACACTGCACATTGTGAATTTAAAACAGCCGTTTAAAGCTTCCTCAGATTCAGGGCACTATTTCCAAAAAGAATGTGTTGTGATGGACTGCCTTTGCTTCAGGGGGTTATAAAGGGGCAGCAGATGCACAAGACTGATAAGCTCAGTACAATAACCAGACAGCAAGCTGCAAGCTATCATGGGATGTTGAAAAAAAACAAAACACTTCCACAGAAACCATCTGACCTGGGCCTCTTCCTATGTGGATCTGCGTTAGAGACAGCAAATTTCTTTTGTGCACCAAATTAAAAATATCCTTGACGCAACAAATACGTAGATATTGAAGGATGTGGTCAAATTAAACTGTCATTCAACGGATTAACCAGCTGGTGAAAATAGGACACCAGCCATGAACTTTTTCTGTGTTTTTTTCTAAATGTTGCTGTTTCTTTTTCTTGTTAAAGAGATCATCCAAATGGTGAAAAGTTTCACGTTAGAAATATAAAGAGAAAAAAGGAAAAAAAGCCGAGCTAAGGTGGTTACTTTTGGTCTTCCAGTAACTCAGTAAATTTAGCAAGCCAGGAAAGGAAAATCAATCAATTTCACTGAAAAAAGCAAGCAAACAAACAAGCAAAAACATCAAACAACATCATATGATGCTGGTTATAGGTTAGCAGCATCGCTTCACAGCAAGAAGGTTCCTGGTCTGAATCCCAGCGGGGGCCTTTCTGTGTGGAGTTTGCATGTTCTCGCTGTGTTCTCTCCGGGTGTTCAGGCTCAGGCTTCCTCCCACCATCCAAAATCATGCATGTCAGGTTAACATTGAACTCCACTGGCTACCCTTAGCCGCCCGCATCAGCACTTACCCTGCACTTCCCTACCCCCTCTATCTTTGCACTTTATCTTTCTGCACTTCCTTCTATGCCTGCACCCTATCTCTACTCTGTCACCTCTGACAGAGTCAGACTAGTGGGTTCCTTCTATGTAGTTTATTGTTAGCTTTTTATATAGCTGTTAAACCTTCATTTGTAAGTCGCTTTGGATAAAAGCGTCTGCTAAATGCATAAACATAAACATAAACATAACTGGTGACTCTAAAATTGTCCCTAATAAATGAGTGTGAGCGTGTGTAGTTGTTGGTCTCTGTGGGGCCCTGTGATGGACTGACGACCCATTCATGGTGTCCCCTGCCTCATGCCCAATAACAGCTGGAATAGGCTCCAGTCTGATTAAGTGGGCATAGAAAATGAATGGAGGGTTGTTTGAGATTACTCTCTTTTATTACCACGTGGATTTAAGGCAGTCACCATCAGAAATAAATCAATTTAATTTAAAGTAATTCAGGGATACTATTACTATATTAGGGCTGTATTAAATGATTCTTCATCTATTTGATTGCTGAAGGGGGTCCTCAACTCCCCTCCAAACAGCAGTGTACATAGTTATGGCTTTGGCAAAGAAATTGATCTTGAAGGGAATAATCCATTGGTTCCAAGTTTTAAGAAATGTCAAGAGCTTGTTTCTGTTATCGATATATAGAAACTCCAGTTGAATAATTTGAAATGTTTCTATAAGTGGGGGGAGTGTTGGGATCCGTTGTTACAGTATTTGAATTCTGTCTCTTGCATTGTTGGTCTGTTTATTGTTTCTTTTTCTTCTCTTGTTGCTCCTGAGTCTGCTTGTAATGGTCGATGTCATTTAGTTGAACATAGGGCACGAGGTGGACAACTGTATCCCTTCATCTCGTACAAGACACAAATCATATTGTTTTCTGCGCTTGACGCGCTTGATTGACCTCATGGCACGCGGTGATGCCGTAAAAAGAGGATTCCCTTGAGCTTCTTGCGTTGCTAAGAGGATTTCAGAAGCCGTGTATGCCTTGTTTGCCCACTTCGCCGCTGCCATGTTAGTGTAGCGTCTCCTTACAGTATATAATTTGACATTTTAAAGCGAGAAGTTGGAGAAGATGAGCAGCAGAGCGGGTATCGACTACAGCGCCTGGGACCACATCTACGTGTCCGACGACGAAGATGTAACCAGTCCATACGTCGACACTTCGAGTCTGTACAGAATGAGACACCGGGTCAGCAGAGAAACTTGTTCTAGCTGTGACGTTTGGAGTTTCATACTTGGTTAGTTTTGTCGCTAGAAGTTACATTTACGTACAGGGTCAACTCACAGGAGTTGGCACAGACAGAGTTTGTCAAGCAGGTGTTACGGAGAGATCCGTGAGCCGTCTGGTTTTGGCATGGTGAAAGATCCGCTAGTTTAAGATGCAGCTTGACTCCGTGACTTTGTCAAAATTCGTGTGCAACACGATAAATGACAGAGCTCAAGGTGAAAGTCGGATATGAACAAATAGGATTATTTTGCAGAACACTTATTCTGTTTTTTTGTTTATTTATTAAATTTTCAATGAAAATATAAAGGTACGTGGTTTCAAACTGGGATCTCGCGTCTCTCCAAATGATCTCAAGGCAAGCGACTGTAAATGATGCAAATTAAATATGTTGGGTTGGGTTGAAATCTGTGCACATCTGGATCGTGTTAAGAGGCAAAACAAAAGTTAGAAATAAGAATAAACGTAGGAACAGACCCACAAGCTTTGAATAAGGTGGGAATATATGTTAAACATCATGCAGCTACAAATATTGGATACGCCAAGTAACATTTATGTGAACATGAATGAATAAAAGATTCTTTATTTATCCGTAGGGGAAATTCAAATGTAATGTATATAAGATAAATTGTATTACTATGATATATATACATACTATATAATATACTAATGATATAATATCATATAACATGTATTATAAATGGTTTTTGTGAATTCACAATTTGTGCTTAAAATGAGATAAATGAAGTGTCTAAGTACAAATATATTTGTCACAGTAACTCCACTGTTTGCTGGCTCAGGATCTGAGTAATGAGCTTAACTAAATATTGCCTTCCTGTTGCATGACTTCTTAGGGGAAAGGTCTACATTGCCTGATAGCTTCCAGTATCCCGATTGCTTCCCTTGTCTGTTTAATTTCCTTTTGCTACATTTGATATCTGTAGAAAACTTGGCTTGTTGTTGGGAAAGTCTTGTGGACTTGTGGAAATGATAAGAGGTGATATAACTGTAACTCACTTGGTTCATGATATTTTATTTTATCTTGTGTGAATGTGCAGATTGTCAGTCTTTCTCATTTCCCCACATACACATTTTTGTCTGGAAGTGTCTTTTTTCAGATTCAGTTGTTACATTTAAACATTTAGTTTCAACCACATGTCTTTAGTCATACAATTGCTTTTACACCCAACTCCTCTGCCCCGTGTCTCTTTTTTTAATTTAAATTGCTTTGTTCCCATTCACTCTGACATGCCGCATCAGGCCCGGCTCGAGAAAATGGCTGAGTTCCAACAGAAAGGCGAGGATCTGGGAAATAACTTGGCAGAATGCCAGAGGCTACAAGAGGAAGCCCAGCGACGACTTAAAGACCTGGAAGTAAGGATGAAAGATGGAGAGCAGGATGAGGAGCGAGAAGCTGAGCTGAAGAAAGTCCGGGATGAGGTGAAGAAACTTAAGAGGGATGAAAAGTCATTTGAGAAACTGATGGAGGAACACAGGCGAGAAGAAAAGAAACTATCCTGGAATGTAGACACTATCAGCAAAGAGGGTTTCAACAAGGTATTGGAAGGATTTCAAGATTTGATGTAGCTTGTCAGTATGCCCGTTTATCTCTTCCCTTTACTCTGTTTTCCAGAGTGTGCTCAACATCAAGCCTGTAGGAAAGGAGGAAACACAGGAGACAAAGGTGGAGAAGCACAAGACCTTTATGGAGAAGTATGCACAGGAAATCAAACACTATGGTACGATCTCTTTTTGTTGTGTTTGCACTCATGCTCTCTCAAATCATTACTTTCCACCTATTTCAAATCTTCCCTAGAAAATATCCATGGGACTCAAACCCTCATTTTGAGCCAGTCTTTTGTGGATTTGCTCATGTTGTGAGGATCTGCAGCTTGTGAAAAGATCTATGATAAAGAATTCATTGTTCACTCAAATCATCAACCAAGATTGAACCGCCCCATTTGCCACCATTTTCACAGCTGGTATGAGTTTATTCACAAGAGAAGATGTCTGTGATCTGCACCAAACACGTCTACATACATGGTGGCGAAATAACTGTCTTTGGTTAATTTGTTCACAGCGCATTATTCCAAAAAAAGCCTGGTCCTCACCTACATGTTCATTGTCAAACTGTGTTCTAGTGTTCGTTTTGGACACCAAAGGCTTTGGCTTTGCACACCTACTGTTCAGGTCATGTTTGAGCAGTCTCTGTCTCATTGGACACACGTCCACTTTGACACCAGTAGCTGCGAGAGTAAATTACCTCTTTTTGGACTGAATGTCCTGCTTGAGACTTGACTTACCTGGGTTAGCCAATCCTGGTCAAACCAGCACTTGATTTAGAGATATTTTAAAAATCCTTTTCCAGATACACAGACAAACTCAGAGGTCCTTAGATCTTGACATGATGACCCAACATACGAAGAGGAACAGAAAACAAAGCCCAATGAAAATCTAGTTTTATTGACAGATTTCATTCTGATATATGGTCCAAAAAATAATATGATAAGAATTGAAGATGGAGGGACTGAGAGAGCTAGATCTTAAACTCCTAATGAGGTATGGACACATTGAATCCAGTGTTTCACATGATTAAAATGAAGCTTCTACCTCAGATAGTCAACTTTCTTCAGGAAAGAGCAGGTGGAACAGACAAATAGGGTACTTATACTGTAAACTACAGGTGATAGCAGGTTAAAACAAGAGTTTTTTAAATGATCATTAATTTAATGTAATGATCCTTACCTAATTAATCATCATATTAACAGCCAATATGTGTGAAAAGAAATGTTACACCTTCTCCATCCAGCAGGAGAACAAACTGAGGAGTTAAGTTAAAACCTGTTATATTTGACTTCCTCTATCAATGCCAGATTTGTGTGTTTTACCAGGCATGTTGGGCCGCTGGGACGACAGTCAGAAGTATTTATCAGACAACCCACATCTGGTGTGTGAAGAGACAGCTAATTGCCTTGTTGTCATCTGTATCGACTTTGAGATCGACGAGGTGAGGGCCACTGGAAGAATATTTCTGTGTGCTCTTGATTAAGAACATAACAAAAAACAGCTATGTTCATCCTGGTGAAGCCTGCAAAACTCTTAATCTCCTTATAGAAACACGCCCTTATGGAGCAGGTGGCCCATCAAGCCATTGTCATGCAGTTCATCTTGGATTTGGCTCGAACTCTGAGTGTTGACCCAAGAGGCTGCTTTAGACAATTCTTCTCAAAGATTAAGGTTTGTACTAATGTGTTATTAATGTGTGCTTTGATTTGTAGGACATTACGGGGAAAAATATGTGCTTTTTGGAGGATATGGTTTATTCCTATATTTTGGTGTCTATGTTAGACTGCAGATAAACCATACTTGGATGCATTCAACCGTGAACTGGAGCAGCTGAAAGAACGGGTCCGCAGATGTGCACAGATTCGTATGGAGGGTGCCATGAAGGAGCTGGTGGAGGAGGAGAGGCAGAAGAGACTGGGCCCAGGGGATTTAGACCCAGTAGAGGTCTATGAGTCACTACCAAGGGTAAACTATACGCCCAAACACATACCTCAGAGATTTTTTAAGAATAGACGTTTTGTTTGTATAATGAATGCTGTATTGTTTGATTAATTACTTTATTTAAAGTTGAAACTGTTAGCGATGAGTTGTGAAAGATTTGTGGTGGATAATCATTTTTTCGAACTTCATTGAGAAGAGTTACAACATGGTGCTGCAAGGGATCGTAAAGATTATTTCACAACTGTAAGTTGTCTGAAACATGCTTCGGTCAAAAGGACACAGCTAGATACAGTGCAATGCTTCTCTTTTCTCTTCCCCAGAGTATGTCCGAATTGAGAGCTGCCAGACAGTTTCAAGTTATCTTACAAACATAATTGCAGTACAGTTAATAGCCCACAACAGCACAAACAGGAAACTGAGCTCAGACACTTACCAACCAAACTGATAAGAAAAATAATTGACCTTCCATTTTCTTCTCATATATTTACCTCATCTACAGTTAGTTCTGCTTCCTCTTTTTCACGTACTGGTCTGCTTACAGTTTAATACAACAGTCAAAAATCACGCAGCAGTTCCTGGGCCTTCACTGTTGCTCTTGTCCTCTTGTGTTTTGTGGATATGTTAAAAAAAAATGTTGCTTGTATGGGTTATTTTTAACCCAAGTCAGTTTTTGTAATGACGGCGGATGAAGCATTCAAGGGGGAAAAAAAAAAGACAAAATGTTAATTACAAGTCAGATTTTTCTAGTTTTGATGCAAAACATTTAACAAAGGCCTGATAGAGCATTAGTATATAATTTTCTTTGTTCTGTGGATGTATAACTAACAATTAGGACTGATTGATAGTAGCAAAGCACAAAGTAAGAGGGAAAGTGTTTCAACTTCCCTCTTCTGAGGTACAGCTGATGCAGCATGACTTTGAACTTTAAGTTGGGTGCAGATGAAGATGAGGAAGCTGGAAAATTTGTAGATATCCCCTGCAAATCTTAGCTTTTCTTGTCATAACCCATTGCCCTTAAAGAGTCATCACGCTAACCCTGACACAATCCTCAAGAAAGAATATTTCTCTTTTAGTCATCCATTTATTTTAGTCTAAGGCAGAAGTGGCATTTTCAATGAACAAATCAGACCTCATGTTGTAACATACAGCAAAAAAAACAACAAAAAAAACCTGGTGGCCCTGCACCGCATTGCCGAGAGGCTGGATGAGAACACAGTGTCTCCCATTATATCTGGTTTATTCAGCATAATTCAACACTGTTTTGTTGTACTGGTTCAAGTTACAGTCAAAACACAACCACAAGCTATGTTTGTTTTCTCCCAAGTGTTTGAAACGGCACCATTTTGCTCTTATCTACAGTATTGTTAAACAGTGGGTACAGTTACTGTAAAGTGCTGCCTCTGCTCATCGGAGGAATAGCAAAGTTGAGTTTCATGTCCTACCACATACTTTCCAGCTTTTGGGCTTTACAGTTGTTCCTCTTCAATGTCTGCTCTGAGAATATGAACTTACTTTCACAAAGCATTCACACTGCGATGGATTATTACATCTTACATTACAGTATTTTATCTATTGATTAATTAATCCTCTTGAGGGGAATTTTGCTCTGTTATGAAAATATTACGGTATCCACTCAGTTTCCAACTAAACTGCCTCCTGCATTGTTTCTGTTCCTTATTCTTTTCAAATATTGTGTTGTTTCTTTCCCAGAATTTGGCGTTGAGGCAGCCTTAGCTTGAGCATGAGCAATGAGCTCATAATTCTCCATTTATATCTATTCTGTGGAGCTCTGACATAGAAGTAACCAAAGATTTAGAAAAATCCTTTTTTAACCCTAAGCCTTTCTTCAATAGACTATAAGGTGTTCAATAGGCTCTTTGCCATTCAGTGACATGTTTAAAAAAATCCTGTTGCTTATACAACCCTGTAGCTGTTTTGAGGGACTGGATTTTTTCAGGTAACACATCACAGTAGAATTTGAAGCATCTGTTGACGTAAAATATATTACTTTTTTGGCCTAATGAAAGATATAGGTCTACAGAAGAGACTCCACCAGTCAAACGTGTGCTCTCTGTGCCAGGTAAAGGATAGTATCTATTAAGTTTGCACATATGCTTAGATATAAGAATGTTATGCTTCTTTTACTCATTCAGTGGAAGTTATTAGTAGAATTGTATTGAGTCTGAAGGAAAAATGTAACTTAATGCTGTTGTTGCTGGCAGCGCCGTACGCAGGGCCCAAAAAATGCTGAGGTCATGAGACAGAACTTCTAGGCAGGTTCGGGGGCATGCTCCCCTGGAAATTTTTTTAATTTTGTTATTTAAATCTGGCCATTTTCAGAGTCTTAAGGAGCAAAAACAACATCATAATGGCTTATCGGCTTATTTTTTTTTGTTTGTTATGAGAGAACATCACCCTCATCCTAAATGAGTTACATTGTAAAACTGGAGAATGAAGTTCACCAAGTCATGGAATAGGAATAAAAAGGAATGAACTGTCCTGGGACAGAGGGATAATAGATACAAATGCTTCATATTTCCTTCAGTATTTAAAATAGATACCCAAGCCCTATTACACTATCATGTTGATGATAGTGCTTAATCTGTTCACTCTTGTTAAGGAAAGCCAGCTTTTGAACACATTTCTATTATAATCTTACAGAATACTTCAATTATCATGCATTATACATCTGACTTTTAAAACGTTTACAGTTCTGGCATAGTCTCTTCTTTTTATAGTACCTGCTCTCCCTCTATCACTGCTCCTCTTCTTGCTGCTTGGCCCAAAGATGAGCTTGGTTTGGCTCAGCCTTTTCCTCCCTATCCTGTTTTCCCTTTAATGAAGAATATAAACACAGTCAAATACTAAACTGATAGAAATTATGTAAAAATGGGGCATTCTGAGGCTTCCTGGAGGACCATTATGGTAACTCATGAAGTAAGGGCAAGTTACCACAGAAAATAATTTATTATTATTTTGAAAATGAACTGGACTGGTGTGACTGACTGTCTCACTAACGGTAACAACATCAACGTCTGACTTGTGTGTGGTAGTTTCCATAGATAGATAGTGCATGTTGTTGACGACGCGCAGCACGTATGCTCAAACTGAGCCACTGTTTTATTAAACAGTCGCGCTACTCTTGGCTCTTCAAATATAAAACCACCACAATTTAAGCAAAGAAATAAAAAAATACAGAGGACGCGACCTCGGTGTCCTCTATGGTAGTTACGGCCTTGGCTGCTGGTGTTTTAGCAGTATGAGATATTTGCCACTTAGACTTACTAATATTCAGACCTGGCACATCAGCGTGGTGTGGGCAGCCCAGTAGGTGCGCTGCTTCTTGTCATTGCTCTGATAGCTCTTGTCCCGTAGGAATTACAGAGGAGCTTTGATGAGAAGAACATTGACATGATGCAGGAAGCAATGAGCAAGCTGGACCCAGAGGTTAGTGAGTATCTCACCCTGAAGAAGTCCATTTGGATTGTTAAAAGCAACCTAAAAGAAAAAAAAATTGTTTCCAATTTTGAAAGTTAATTCTGTGTCACATATGTCTCACAATGTCTCTTTCTGTAGGAAGGAAAATACCACCTGATGCGGTGTATTGACTCGGGATTGTGGGTCCCTGACTCTGGAGAGGGCGATGATGAGGAGAAATATTAGAAATAACCAGTTAAACTGCACACATAACAACATTAAGAGACTTTACTTTCTGTTTGTGTCATTTACTTATATTATGTCAGATATATCTTCATGAAAATCTATTTTAATCTATATTTATGAATATTTAATAGCACGTGAGTTGCTGATTTCTCAGCAACTTATGCAGCCAAGTAAACAAATAGAAGTATGTTGTCAGACATCAGTCATCATGACAGTCGATCAGAAACACTGGTACAGGGTGGATGAGAAACAGCCTTGGATGCTGGTTTACAGCTCGGATTAATAAAACTCAGGAACAAGCAGCTGTGTAGTTGTGACTTCTCTGTCCACTGCGTTCTGTTTTCCAACTTCAGATAAATGGCGCCACCTTGAGTCTGTTTGCAGATAAACTGTTCAGACAATCTGAAGCCTGTAAGAAAAACAATTCACCTTGTGTAGCCAGCTATATATATTTTTTTGTTGTTATTAGTGAGCTTTACGCACATAGATAATTTAATAACAATCATTATCAGGCTAAATGATTTGTAAATGATCTATAGTCAACATATAATGATTTTAAACTTTTAGCATCCCATGCCGTGGATTCAAATATTTTGAGATTTTGCTGTGGGTACTGTTCAGTGGACAGAATAACATTATAGTATTTTAATAAATATGAATAACTTGAATTTTAATGCATGCATTTTTGGAGTAACAAAAATATTAATGTTACACGAATGTTGTTTCCACGAGGGATCATCTTTGGCATGTTAGAAATAGCAGGTAAGCTTATAAACAGGCAGAACTTTTTATCCTCTTCATTTTTTCCAGCTTTTTAGAAATTATTTATGTATCTTTTTTTTTTTAAATTCAATAAAATGTAACTCTCAACATTTGCTGCCTTCTAGTTATGTTGGAATGTCTTTTATATTATTAGCAAAATATTGCATTCTGTGGTTTATTTACATTTCACACAGCATCCCAACTCACTAAATACACATTTGAGATCATTCAGAAGAAGTCTGTGCATATATCGTAACATTGTTGTGACGAAATACTTTTTGAACCTCAATAATACAACATTGCTGAGTCCAAAGTCTGCAGACAGTGTATACCAGGAGCCTGAACTTTATGTAACTATTTATTACAGTCTTACACAGCTTTATGATTAAGGCATATATGTCTGTCGTTGGCTCGATCGATTCACATTTTCAACACTGGTCGTGACTTTTCAGTCATTGAAATCTCACAAACTGTGTTCATTTTAGGATGAGATATTTCCTTCTGTTCATCAACATGATATTTTCAGAAAGCACAGAAAATCAGAATAGCAAAAGCTGGAGGTTTAAAATGAGATTTACGTCAGGTTAGTATTTTACATTAAAGGCTCATGTTAACTTTTAAAAGATAAGATGCGAGTAGTTGCATATCAAAATATTGGCAGATTTTTAAGCACCTTTCATTGACGGACTGATCAGATAGCTTTTACAAGATGTACATTTGCTCTAATATTTGCCTTTGAAATTGAATCTGCTTTTAGGTCATTTTTAAGTACTGCTGCCATTCTTCATCTACTTTATTTTTGATGTTCCAATCTGTTCCTCCACATATCACTCACTCTTCTTCACTTACATAATTAATTGTCGACTCTCCCTCTCTCCTCTGCTCATCATAATTAATCAGTGGGTTTGATTTAGTGGCCTGTGCAGTACTTGTTTTTCCTTTCTGTTTATTTTTTAGATGCAAAGTTTCTTTGTGAGTTCACTTCAAATAGAAAACAATCATTGCATGTCAGGGCCATGAATCAACTCTAGATAACGCCTGCCTTGAAGAGCAGTTTGAGAATAACAGATGACCTCACTGCTACATGAAGAACAGCATGTGTGTGTGAAACAGACCATCTCTTGGTATAAAAAGCCAGCACAGGTTCAGCAGGCTACCTGAATGTAAAATGTGTTTATTAGATTCCATTTTTAGGGTATTTGATGTATTAATACAGTATAGCTGAGACAAACATTTTATTTTTAATCAGTTATTTAAGGTATTTTTATTTATGCAGAAATGACAAATATTCTCTGATTTCAGCTTTCCATATCTGAGGATTTCCTGCCTTTACTTACATGATTTTCATGCATGTGACAAATGCAACAATAAGCAGTTTGTTCATTCTTAACTGAGCTCAAGAATTGTATCTTGAAAACAAAAAAACAGAGGCGCTGGCTTTTAACTTTCCAGCTTTGCTGGTCCCAGTGTCCATATCCATTCTTATTCCAAATTGGTGAATGAAAGAAAATGAACAACATGATTCACGTTAATTTGGCTTTAAGTGGGTAAATGTACTGTATGTCCTTGAATGGCTGTAAAAGGACACAGCAAATAGGAGTGAAACAAAAAAAAAAGGGCAGAGAGAGGAACAGCTAAGGGAGATGCGTGCTTTTTGTGATTTTTCAGTGTGAGTGTTGTGCATCAATAAAAATCAGCTCATTGTGTGGGTGTGTGTGATGGAAAGCAATGACGCCTGGCTATAGAAACAGGATGGGTGTAGGGCTGCTTATAAAATGAAAAAAAGGCACTGCCGGATAAACAAAAAAGAAATGGCAGAGGTACTGATGGAGAGAGGAGGAGCGGAGACGTTTGTATGGGATTAATGGACACACTGTGCGTGTGAAGGGAGGAGGGAGGAGAGATGGGCTTCTCCATGGAGGCTGTGGTGGTGTTGGTGGGAGGGGGTGGCTGGGGGAGACCACTGTGGCAGGGGAGAGGGAGAGGAGAGACAGGGAGGGAGGGAAGCTGGTGAAGCCGTGGATATCCATGAGAACGGCGAGTGTTTTTTCTCTCGCCGTGGTGACACTCCGCAATGTCTACAGACAGACAGAGAGAGCTGGGAGGACAGAGGGGGAAGAAGGCGAGTGAAAGCAAGACGAGGCTCAGCCCATCTTTCCATTGATCTTCAGGCGATCAAGGTGAGTGTGTTTTCATTCTTGCATCTTGCAGCCTCTGTGTGAGTGAATGTGAATGTATGTGTACATGCGTGGCAGTCTGACACACACCTCTTGCAGTATGTGCAGACAGACATGACAGCAGGGCAGTCCTGTCATGTATGCACGTTTTTTTTTGGACATGTACATTTTGATGTATTGTAACAGAACAGCAGGTTGATAGTTGGGCTTCTTGTTGATGCATTGCTGCTTGGTTTTGTAAGCTGCTTTATCTGGAGTGGAGGCTGTACTGGTGGTAGCCATGGTGTGTGTATATGCTCAATTTGCTCGTAGTGTGTGCATATATATGTCACTGTGTCACTATGTTTTTGTTGATTTCTCTGCACAGATCTGTTTTTACTCTGTGAATGTGTGCTGAGTCTGCTGTGAAAGTCCTTTCACTCAGAGGGTGTGTTCTCGATGACCCTGGTAGAAGTCGTTTTCACTTCTCTCAGTCTGTGTACCAGCTTAATCAGAAACAAACACTCTGATATACTGTATCTGTCCCATCCATTGGAATTAGGTTAACTCGGACTGTTCAGAGTAATTATATAACATATTGGTGTTGCAGTATTTGCTCAGAATTAGCCACACTGTAGGTACTGTCCCCTTCAAGGCCACAACACACCAAAATGTTTTGTTAGGGCTGCCCTCTTTCTGACTAATTTATTAGTTGGCCCAACATTCCTTGGGAATCTAGTCTAGAAATGGCAATATTCATTAATATCTTATTAGATGTATTTTCTCATGCATGAGATAAGCAGTATGAAAAGAGTGAATACTGAATACTGAAGAAGCGGGATAAGGGTTCTATGGCTTTTTTTTAATATCTAATTACTTACTCCTTTGAAACAGAGAACAGTGAGAGAGATGAGACGATAACAAAACTGCCTGATTATTCTTGAATTCCTGCTCACTCTAACTCTTAATTTCTGTTTTCATGCAGGGATACAGATTCCAGGTTGGATATTTTGCCAGATGAGCCAGTCATATCCAAAAAGGCCTGTCAAACACAGTTTGGATTCAACTGACCAATCAGGTTGTAGAAAGACAGGAGTGAGCCAATGCAGCGTCTTCAATAAACCCTTTGGATTCTTAATTGTTGGAAACTTGCATTTTTTTGGGAAACTGGCAAGCATCATGCGAACAGTCCTCCAGTTTGGATAGATATTTGACAGAACTTGTTACAAGGTTTGCATCATCATGAACTCTAACCAGGATATCCCATGGTCTCATCTGGACAAAGGAAAACAACGCAGGGTGATGGTTGTTTCTTGAGTTTTAGTTTGCACCATTTTTTGGCTTTTGGAAAAACAGCATAGCAAAACAACGTATCTGTAGCCTTCACGTAAACATGGCGTCAGTGAGAGGCATATAAATGCTCCTTAGCTGTTTTGCAGCAGGAGGACGCCACATTTCCGCCATCTGACGACTGAGGTGTGGACACAGCGTAGGCGCGGCGGTTGGCTGGCTGAGTCAGCTCCAATGGAGGCCGGTTGTGACCCGGTCTGACCCTGGTTTGAGCTTGCAGTGACCTTTGACCTCTCCGGTCCTGGCTCTCCACCTGCTCTGCTGCCTGGGTTCCGGAACGCTCCGCCCTGGGGCCCAGAACGAGCCAATCAGAATGAAGAAGAGCCGCAGCGTGCTGTCGGTGACGGGAGAAGAGGTGAGACAGAAAATGTAACCAATGAGGGAAAATAAAACATTTTTTAAGGCAGTCAAAGTGAAGGGAGATGCTAGAGGTGTCAGTCAAACTGTACAGTGTGTGTGTGTGAGACATACAAACCGCTTAATTTTCACACATCGAAGCTCTCTTTGTTCCTGCCATCAAGGTCTGTGCAAACACTCAGATGTCCAAGAGGACAGTTAGTATCCTTCAGCCTACGTTCATTCAGCATGACCCCCTCTGTCACAGTCCTGTATGTAAATAATCTTTTGCTAAATGAGTGTTCTACATAAATGATCTATTTTCTTTTAAAGGTAGCATCTTGGCTGAAGGACATGACACCATGCATTATTCAAACACTCTTCCATTGATTATGCTAACCAGGTGCTCAAACGCTTGTGAACGTGTGTGTACTGAATGTGAGTGTGGATGTGAACGTCTATCCACATCTGGGTCTGGACAACATCAAACGCGGCATGGAAGCAACACGGCACTGTTGCCTAGCAACTGCTACCATTCCCCCAGTGTTTTGTTGCTACGGTACTGCAGTGCAGATCAGCCTCTAAGAGCTCAGCCTGTAGAGGCCCTATCTCAGACACACACACAAAGCCGAAATCACGCATTCACAGTAACACACGTGTAAACACACATACATTATCAGTTTATAGACTGTATTTCTGTAGAAATTTCCCCACTTTTAAGAATTGAAATGTGGCAAATTAACTCCTATTGGAATATGTGCCAAAAAATGACAACAGCAGTGAGCAAGTTCCTTCATTTTAATTGCTGAATCTGATCTTTATTCAACTGTCAGATAAATACCGCAAAACATTTTTATCTTTATATCTTTCCACTCGCCTGTTTTCCTCATATATTCTCCCTTCTGCCTCACAGGGAAATGACACAGATGTAACTGATGCTGGGGAGAAGGCGGAGTCATCTCGCTACAGCCGATCATACACGTCTGGGGCCACGCTGGGGGCTGAGCTGCGCAGGGGCAGGAGCAGAAGACTCTCGCCTAGTCTCCAGGTATTGAGCATGGGCACATTAACGTACTTGGGGTTTGTAGAGCATAAAAGATCCATGGATTCCTGCTGGGAAGTGACTCTTTCTGTTCATGCTTTGCAACCTGTCACTTCAAATTTATATCAGGGCCATAACATAATAATATGATGCTGAATGACAATCCACAAGTTTCACAACAAATCATATACATCTGTAACTACAGACCTCTTCACTGAACCTTGCTTGAGTCATGCACTGCATAATAATCTACACCAAATCTGGATAAATCTTCTTAATTTTAAAATCAGTCAATAGCACAGAGTTGTGTCATTTTTTCTATTGATTCTTACAAGATCTGAACCAGAAAAGACGAATAGAAATGCTATAAATCTAAACAGCGTCCACTAATGCACAAAAGAGTTTATATGCCCACTTGAGGTGTTTTTTTGCTGCTTTGAAGACTTGATGCGCAGTAGGGAGAATGAAAACAGCTTTGTGAATCAGATGTGTGACCTGGCAAAGATTAAAATGAAGTGACTCAGCAGCTGTTTCAAGTCTAAGCCGCAAAACAATTAACTCAGATGACTGACTGGCATCTTCCCAGTTATGATATGATATCCCAGATATTCTCAGAGATGAAAAGAAACTCCAGAAAAAGAGCTTGCTTAATTTTTCTGTTCTGTACAGCTGCCACACCTACTGTTGTCTTGCTCTTTTAGGTTTGTGTCCTTGACTGATTTTGATTGAAAGTGGTGTAATTGTATTGGGGCTGCTCTGTGATCTGGAGATTGCATGTTGCATGCATGGGTTCTCTCTGGGTACTCCAGCTTCCTCCCACAGTCCAAAAGCATGCATGTCAGGTTAAATAGTGATTCTAAATTTACCCTGGGAGTGAGTGTGGGTGGTTGTTTGGCTCTGTGAAGGACTGGTATGAGGCAGGCTTCAGAGTGTACCCTGCCTGGTGGGTATGGAAAATAGATGGATGAATTGGACTGTATCTTACAGTGCATTTTTGTTGTGAACTGGCACTATACAAATATCACTGAACTGAAATGAATTACATTGCAACCACTAGCATCATAGCCTGCCTGTACTGCCACACTCTATGCAGCCAAGTTTACTTTCTTTTCTTTTTCTAAAAATCACTTTAGATTTGCTTCACCAGTTGGTTGAAACCTGGGTTAAAAATACTGTGTAGAGTATTGCAGCAATTGTGCAGCAGTCAAACAATTTTTTGCATAGTTAATACCATCTTTTGATATTAAGTTACCTTTCTAAATGAAAAAAAAGGCAAGTATTCATGAACTCGTTCCATAAAGAAGCCTGTGTGGTGTTGTTAGAAGTCATTAACATAGATAAGATTACACATGGGATGAAATCCCAATACAGATGAAATCCCTCACTGTCCAGAGTGAAGACAGCGTGGAAATGCCTTTGCATACAATACCTCTTTGGTTTTTGGGCACATTCCAATGTTTTTTTGTCATCTTGTATTGTCTGTATTTTGTCTCTGGACGTAGAAACACCTGATCAGTTGTGTTGCAATGACAATCTGACAAGAAAAAAACATTAAGTTGTGACGTGGATCCACAGATGTGAAACTTCAGCTTTTACAAAGACAAAATCCCATTAGATGCTTTTTCTCATGCAATCTTATTAAGTTGTCTCATACAGGCTGTGTAATATGGGTAACCTAGTGATAATACATCTTTTTAACTGCACCTGGTCATTGAATTGAAAAATCATAAATGGGAAGAAAAAGTTACTAAAGTAAACTATACTGTTAACATCAGGAATGACATTCACATTCATCCTCCTGTCCATTATCCACACAAATCCCAATTAGTTGCTTCAACTGCATGCAACTGCAAGGAAGGACAGTGTTTAGTCCTTTCCTTTGATATGAGGCTCCAGTGTGTCCTTTGTTAAATGAAATTAGGCCTCTTTTCTGAACATTTAAGGAATTCAAACAGCTCTTTTCATGGCTGCTGTTTAGATACTGGTGGAATATTTCCTTGACTAAGCTAAAAGATGATAATGGGACTGGAACCATTATCTTTTAGAAAAGTTGTTCCCATGACTTCAAATGTGCATCAGGGTGGTGTGGTGGTTAGTACTGTCGCATCACAGCAAGAGCGCTCCTGGTTTGAATCTCAACTGGGGCCTTTCTGTGTGGAGATGTGTATGCATGGGTTCTCTCCGGGTACTCTGGCTTCCTCCCAGCATCCAAAAACATGCATGTTAGGTTAATTGAAGATTCTAAATTGAGTGAGAGTGATCAAGCATTGTTGTTTGTTTCTGTGTGGGCCTATGATGGGCTGGTGATCTGTCCACGGTGTACCCTGTCTCTCGCCCAATGGCAACCCCAAATTAGATTAAGTGTGTATAGAAAATGGATGGATGGGAAATGTGGATCAGTTCTCTCTTGAAACAGGAAGCAAGAGCAAAAAAACTTAAAATGGATGTCAAAATGTCAATGGTGAATGTCAATGGTGAAAATTATTCTACAATAAAGCTTCAGTAATCAATATTTTTATTCTAGCAAGAGAGCAAATAACTGTTTAATATCAGCAACCTGTATGCTTTCTCTTCAGCACCACAGTGACTAATTTAGCAGCATGAACCTTGTGAAACATTAGGAAGTTAAAGTGGTTACACTTACAGTTTGTAAACACCAAAACAGAAGAATACTGGATATTTGACATAGATTTCTCAGATACTCTCAGTCTGTTAGTGTTTACTAAAGGACCTAAGGATGTGTGTGTTATACCCCATTACCCCACTTTGGGATATAGGCGATCAACAAGAGACTTCCACTTGCCCCTCTCCTGTGCTGCTGCTCCAAGCTGGTACCAGGTGAGGCCTGTCCTGTGATGTTCGTCTGAAGGTTTCTTAGTTAGGCTTTTCTTACCCAGCCCCTGTCTCGTGGGGACTCCATATCACGTCCTGTCTGGTAATACTTGATGCTTGCCTTCACAGCACGTGCCTAATCCATCCCTATCTTCCTCTGATTTCATTTTCTGCTGGCTGATGTTGTATTTTCTTCCACAGATAGATGTTACTGATCTTATCTGGCCAGTTGATCTGGAAGATTCTTCTTAGGCAGTTATTGATGAATGTATTTTGTTGGAGATGGTCTTTGTCATCTTCCATGTCTTGTAACCAAACGTCAGCTCTGGTTTGACTCTTGGGTTGAAGATGTGGATCTTAATTGAATTTGAAAGCACTCTATAGATCCAGATGTTCTTGAGCTTCACAAAGGCTAGCCCTTAATGTCTGCATCAAGGCATACTCTCACGTAATGAAAGACCCGACACTGCTGTGGTCCTTAATAGGTACATTTGACTGAAAAAGAGTTTTGTTTCTGTGCATGTCTCCGAATGATTACGTCAAACCAGATAGCAGTGAAATTGGACACTTTGGACCCCTGAGGCAGTTGTCAGCTTTGTTGAGAACCAGCTTTGAATCGTAGAAAAATCGTGTGCAGACTATAATGTCTTCCTTCAAATTTTAGAGGCGTCCACTCCCATTTATCTACAAAGTCTATCTTTTGTCTCATCAGGTACCCTGCTGGCTCCGCCCTCGAGACCGCACGCGTTCACCAGAGGTCCTCAGCGATATGTCGCGTCCCACAACTCTTCCACTTCGCATCCCACCTCGCATCTCCATCACACAAGCAGACACTGACAGGTTTACACCAAATTCCTCCTAATGTCAAACGACTGATTTCCCCTTGCATAGTGCTTTACAGAGTAGTCATTTTCTGTCTTGTCTAATCATCTTTATCATGTTCCAGTTATGAAGCAGAAAATGGCGTTTCCCCGGGTCACACCCCTCTGGGCTCGCAGAGTCCAAGCCTCACCTTGCACACCTCATTCCCCCAGGGCCAGAGAAGGGAGTCCTTCCTGTACCGCTCTGACTCAGACTACGACATGTCACCCAAGGCTGTCTCTCGTAACTCATCCCTTGCAAGCGAAGGGTGAGACAAAAAAATGCATCTATTATTTTTCATTTTCGAGTCTTTCCATAGATTCTGCTCTCAGTCTCTTTTCCAACTGTCCCTCCTCTCAGGCACACAGCAGAGGATTTTATTGTCACACCTTTTGCTCAAGTGAGTGAGACTCAGAGTATTACTTTGTATTACTTGATGAGTAGTCATAAAAATGGTGTTTCTTACCACTTCCAATGCCTAATTTTTAAAAAAAATGGAGTAATGTGCATTTTTCTTAAACAAATATTCAAGGCACTATGAAACATTTACCTCTTGTATCTGGACACCCATATTTGCCTGAAATTGTTCTGTGTATACACAATTATTCTCTGATATCATGTTACAATTTAGGTTCTGGCCAGTCTGCGATCAGTACGGAGCAACTTCACCATCCTTGCCAACGTCTCTACGCCAACCGTCAAGTCAGTGACACTAAAAATATTCCACTTTTGCGTGTAATACAGATTGAGTCAATCAATTTTTTGAGTACCACTATTTATCAAGCTAAGCATGCTAAACTGCATGTTTACAATGATAAACACATGCACATATTTTCTTTTTGCATTTTTGATTTGAGTTTTTTTTTTATTTGACGGCAGGATACTTATACAGGTTTTCACACTCTAAAAGTCCCTGCTTGCATGAAAATATTCCACCCAAAAACTGTGTTTTTGCATTCAAATACACTGTCTTATTCACAAAGATCCTGTGCATATGAACACTTCTCCTGGAGCTCAGTCTTCTTTCATCTGCTTGCGAAACTTCTCCTTTATTGATCTTATCTTTTCGCTTTCAGATTGTTGTAAAAGAAGCACACTGTCTGAGCTTCAAAACAAGAAACCTTGCTCTCAAATGAAAAAGCGCTTGATTAAAGATAGTGATATACCCCCTATAAATTTACATTATTGGCCAACTGTCAACACTGGGTTCATCAATCCAAACATTGGCCACTTTTACCTATTTTAACCTATTAAACATTATCATTTTCCCATTTAAGACTTTCTTGCACGCTATATTGATGAAGCAAATAAATATGTAATATTTGCTATCGCTGCTCGAAAAGGAAGACACAATGATCTATTTTTTGTTTTGCTTAAGAAGTTTCTTTATCTAAAAAAAGTTTTCAACAGATCTACAAATAATAACATTTTGTAAGTAAAAATCAAACCTTAAAAAAAATTAAAAAAAACCCTATGTTTCTTAAAAACAAGATACACAAGATATTTGGGTTGTTGAGAACAATCTTAAGTGTACTTTCTGTTATAACTGCTGTATTTTTTTTAGGAGGTCTCCTCTTGGTGGAGTGTGCATCGGTCCCAGGGGGACACTATCAGACCAGCAGTACCAGCAGCTCGCCCTGGATACACTGGAGGAGCTGGACTGGTGCTTGGACCAGCTAGAGACCATTCAGACACATCGCTCTGTCAGTGAAATGGCTTCCAACAAGGTATTAAAACATCTCTGAACCAGTCAATCAACACATCAGCAAACAGATAAAAAGTTTATCACAAACTCATTACTGTTGATGCGCAGTCTACATTTGTCATAACTTAAAAGAATGTTAATGTTTAGTTATCCTATACTTTTAAATGCTCAAACATAAACTTGAATATTGCTTTTTGATGAACTGACTGTAAGTAATGTGGACTAATATATACTGAACAGGGAAATATGAAACCCATCACCAACAGGGTACAAGGCATTAGTATCTACTAAAATTTGTAGGAGATCCTCTTATTTTAGTTGAACAGTAGTTTTACTGCAACCTTGAACCTCTGGACCTGCTGATGCTCTGTTCTGGATATCAATCCTCACTGTCATTCCACAGAAAATGAGAAAAGAACTCCTTCTGAGAAAGATATATCAGACTGACTCAGACTGTATCTCTGCTTTATTCTCACTCTGCCACAGTTTAAGAGGATGCTGAACAGAGAACTCTCCCATCTGTCAGAGATGAGTCGCTCTGGGAATCAGGTGTCTGAGTATATCTCCAGCACCTTTTTAGGTGAGTGAGACCAGAATCTGATTCATGTTTATATCACATGTAAAGAAAAACCAGCAAATTCTCTCATGTGTGTTTGCCCCATTGATCTGTAGACAAGCAGAACGATGAGGAAGTCCCCTCTCCGACTCTCAAAGACAAACCTATGAGTCACATCAGTGGAGTGAGGAAACTGTCTCACAGCTCCAGCCTCTCCAGCGCTTCGATGCCTCGCTTCGGTGTCAACACAGACCAGGAGGATGAGCTTGCCAAGGTGCTGTTTTCTGCGCGGGTCATTCTGACTCACAAAGAAGAAGTTACACAAATCAACACATTTATGGTCTGGAAAAATGATGCCACTTTAGAATTGAGTGACTCTATGGAAATGATTCCTTTTTTTCAGCATTTTCTTTGTTAAATCTAGGTTTATTGTTCTAGTTGTATGTGTGAAAACTATGCACCGTCTTTACGAAAGTAAATGTAGAAACACTTTGATAAAAGCAGAGGTAAAAGTTAATAAAAGTATTGGCATTCAATGTGCTTATAAAAGTAAAAAGTAACCCTTTGAGGGTTAATTTGACCATTTGTTTCAATACAAATCTACAAGAACCTCACATCAAAATAGAATTTGAACAATATCAAACCTACGATACAATATAATACAGAGCAGTGTACTGTAAAAAAATAGATACTGACACAACAGATGATCCAGAAATTGTTCTGTACAGAAAACAACTTGAAAAGGTTCACTTACAGATGAAGAATAACTAGCTGCTCTGAATTTACTTCACTTTCATCCATGTTGTTAGTTACTGGCTCTTCTTGTCACACATATTGCAATTTACATTTAAATATTACACTGTCTAGATATATTATATTGTTACGTCGTGTTAGGTCTGTGGTGAGATCAGTGATGAATAGTGAAGAATGATTACTAATAAGTACTTAAAACTTCTGAAAATGCAAGTAGGAGAAAGTACTGATATTTGTTTCAAAATGTAGCGGGTAAAAGTAATCAAAAAAAGAAGTACTCAAGAAAAGTACACATACCTGAAAAGTACAGCAACACTTGTACTTGTACTTTGTTATTTCCAACCTTGAACTTTACGTTTGGAGAAGACAAAATAAAACATTATCACATAACAGACATCACATTTTAAACCAGGGTTTTGTCCTGGTGATCTAGAGAGACACTGCTGTTACTAACTATTAAAACATTTAAACACAAACTGTTTACATGCAAGATGAGCATCTCGTGGAATCTCAGTTTATCAATTTAATGAAGAACTAGTTATCAAAAAGTTAATCAATGTTAGTGACATGACGGATTGGAAGACACCAAACCTCACCAACAGGAGCTTCAGCCATGCACTAACATTAAGGCAATGAAAGCTGGATGATGGCATCTTTATGAAACCTGCAACAAGTTTAATGAGCACGATCCTTTGAGCTCTGCTTTGACTTTTCAAGCTGCTAAATGCTCCATTATGTTCTTTCACTTGTATGCTGTCCTTTGCTGTTTAAAAGGTATTATGAGCTTTTCTCTCAGAGCAGCTGAGGGTTATTAAATTAAACAAAACCAATATGGTTATAAAGCACAAGTGCACATCTGGATGATAATTCTCTGTGGATTCGTTAATACAAGACGCTTTTTCTATGACGCACATCTGTTGGCTCATCAACAGTGTCGATGAGAGCAGCTTTGAATCCATTGGACAATAAATTGGTGCCCTTCCCTTTTAATGAAATTTAAAAACCACATTTGTGAGTCTTCTTGGGTTGATCCAGTTATATCCACTTACAGATGGAAATTCTTAGATTTGTTCTGCTCAAGGCATCGATCAGGGCTGGGTTGTTTTTTCTTCAGGGTGAATAACTTTTGTGGGTTTTTTGACATGTGATTGTGTGTCGTTTTTGGTTGATTTTTCTGTTAAACATGTTTAGGTTTTGTCTTAACCTCTGAGCACATCATGTGACCACCTGTGACAATTTGAGAAGAGCTGCAAAAGATTTTCAGTTCATTCTTGTCTTTATGATTGTTTGCTGTCTGACATAACAATTCACATTATGTATTTCTGTGTGTTGTGTTCAACCAGGAGCTGGAGGACCTGGACAAGTGGAGTTTTAACATATTCAAAGTAGCAGAGTTCTCCAACAACAGACCTCTTAGTTGCATCATGTATGCCATCTTCCAGGTAAAAAGAGACTGAATCTGCAGGACTCTAATTTCTGGATTTGTTCTTGCCTTTGCTCATGCACACCACATTCACTCGTTTTTGAGTTCTGGCTCCTCTCCTCCCTCCTCAGGAGCGGGAGCTGTTGAAGACATTTCGTATCCCTCTCGACACCTTTGTCACTTATGTGATGACCCTTGAGGACCATTACCATGGAAACGTAGCGTACCACAACAGCCTCCATGCTGCAGATGTCACCCAGTCCACACATGTCCTCCTCTCCACACCTGCTCTGGATGTATGTCAACACACACACACACACACACAAGCAATGATGATGTGTGATTGAAAATCTAAAATATTAAAGAGAAGATGGTTATCGTCATAAAATCTGAGTAATTTGCTTTAAATCTGATGTAGTTCAATGATGTAGTTCATTAAAGAAAACTGATGAACTTCTGGGGTCTCAAACACCGTTTCCCATTGTATGCCTGCTTCAAGATTACTGATAAGTTTAAACAATTAGAACAAGAGCGTTACAAGATACATGCAAGGAACTGAGTTAATTTATCAATTCTATTTTTTTTACATGAGATGTTTGCCAAAGCCCCCAGAAAAAAAATGGTAGTCAGCTTTCAGTAGATTCACCAGGATAAATTGAAGATTTTATTCCTACAGTTCGGAAAAAAAATAAACAAAACGAAAAGTTGAAAACCGGTAACAATAATGTTTATTAACTAATGCAAAAGATATTTGCCCTAATTGGCAATGTTTTCTGATTTTAAACAGTTTATCTATTTATTTATCATGTAAGAAACTGGAAATCAGCTTGCTGCATGTTTTGATTATCAATTATTTTGAAATGTAATGGGTTGAGATTTTTCAACAGATAATATACCTGCTGTATTTTAATTACTTGGTAAAAGTTTGTCACATGATTGCTTTGGAGTTCGTTTGTTTGTTTCTCTATCAAATCTTCAGAATTGAGAAGTGATGCAGAAAAGTCAAATAACAACACGTAAAATAACAAAGTCGTCTTGTAAAGATAAATGATGCGGATCACCATCGTAATTGGTCCCTGTGCAACAAAGACAGAAAAAAAAATCCCTTTCCGGTGCAAACAAAATGAACTGGGAGCAAAAATAACTGAAACTACACACAGACATAGCCCAGTGTATTTACAAAGATCACATTTGATCTCTTTTCTGATCCTGGTCTCGTCCTCTCAGGCCGTCTTCACTGATCTGGAGATCCTTGCCGCGCTGTTCGCTGCAGCTATTCATGACGTAGACCACCCTGGAGTTTCCAACCAGTTCCTCATCAACACCAGTAAGTGCACACACGTGCACAAACCCTATAACACACACCATAATATCTGTACAGCCCGTGTTCACACCCCCTTCCCTGTGCTCAGACTCAGAACTGGCCCTGATGTATAATGACGAGTCAGTTCTGGAGAACCACCACCTCGCCGTTGGCTTTAAGCTCCTGCATCAGGAGAACTGTGACATCTTCCAAAACCTCACCAAGCGGCAGCGCCAGAGTCTTCGCAAGCTTGTCATTGATATGGTATGGAACCACAACTTCTACAAAACAGACAAACTGTACCCAAACAGATCAGTTGAAGTGATCATTTATTAGTTTTAGATTTCTCTTTCCACGTTTTATACTTTTCTTAAGAAGTCTGTACCATAGACTTCTGTACCACTATACAGGTGGTTAAAGGACATGATTTTTTTACGTGTTCTTAACTCTCGGTTGTCACTGGCAGTTTAAAACTACACAGGTGTGCGTTCTTCTGTTCTAAGTTTGTGAAATTTTTGTGTATTAGTTCATATGTTGTTGGATATTTTTCTCATTAGACACAGCTGAAAGAAGGTTTGAGGCAAAGAGAAGCAGCTTTCTTAACATTTTATTACTCTTTTCAACAGTTTATCCAAAAGTCATTGTCAATTTCAGTCTCAATTATGCACAAATCTGGTTTTCAATGGATTTGTTTCTTTATTTTATAGTTAAGTTGGTTCCTTTGTGAGTTTCTCTCAACACTTTTAAAAAGTCTTCTCAATGACACTTGGTGTTTTTAAGATTAGTTGACTTTAACCTCTACTCTAGCATAGTAGATGACTTTTTTGTGCCGCCATTGTTTATTTTCAGAGCTACTTTTAATGATACAGCAGTATAATTACAGTTTGGAAGGGCACCGGAGTACATTTATGAACTCCTCTGCCCTTACACAGACCTCCTAGATCCTATGAAAAACTGCTTTGGCTGTTCTCCAATTCGAGATCAGTTAATAAAGGAGATGCCCTTGTAGGTGCAGGTCCAAAGATACGTCCAAATGTAAAGTAAATGTACTCTCTGTATTAATGTTCTTAAAACACACCTGAAGACAGAGTTGTTCTCCATGACTTTTAAACTGTATTTAACGCTCCTAGTATATACATATATATAATATAATCTTTAATAGGTTTTCTCGTTCTGCATTTACATGCTTTTAATCTGTGCCTGTTTATTTGTTTTGTTTCCTATTGCCATTGTGTGTTATGTGTACAGCACCTTGGTCAGTTGTGGCTGTTTTAAATGTACTTCACAAATTGAATTTGATTTAATTTGATTTAAAACAAAACGAGGAAAAATAAGAGTCATTTTTTCAACTGTCTGTCTGCAGGTGTTGGCCACAGATATGTCCAAACACATGACTCTGTTGGGTGATTTGAAGACCATGGTGGAGACCAAGAAGGTGACAAGTTCTGGTGTGTTGCTCCTGGACCACTATACAGAGCGCATACAGGTCATCTCTCATTTTTTCCCTCTGGGATCATCAAAATATTTCAGACTTTTATCCGTATAATGACACTGCAAATGTGGGTATGCATTGAAAGAATATGACATAAAATCACTGTGCAATGATCTTGTATGTACGTGCTGTAGGTACTGAGGAACATGGTGCACTGTGCTGACCTGAGCAACCCCACCAAGCCGTTACCGTTGTACAGGCAGTGGACAGAGAGGATCATGGAGGAGTTCTTTCGACAGGGTGACAAGGAACGAGAGAGAGGGATGGAGATCAGCGCTATGTGTGACAAACACACTGCGTCTGTCGAGAAGAGTCAGGTAATGAACCACTGTGTTAAAACAGTGATGCAACTTTTGATTTCCTTTCAAAAGTCGGTACAGATGAGCCATGAAAAAGCAGGTTTCTGTGTTGGATGAAGTGGACAAAATAAAGAAAAATACTGCTCAGTATGATAAAACGTTCCTGGAAATACAATCTGTATAAGCTACAAACCTTTGGTGTGCTTATACAGAGTGCTGGATGCGGTAAAGAGGCCAAATTACACCTTTTGGGTTAACCTATCTGCAATGTGTTATATGGTTCTTTTTTGTGCATATTAAAGGTCCACATACAAACTCAACCCTCAAATTTTCTTCTCCCACTCGAGTCTCAGGTCATGAATTGCCTAAGATACCGTGTTCAGAGTGAGGCTTTTTTCCCCCTGCATAATGAAATCATGATGAATTTTAGCGTTATGCCCAGTAAGTGGCTTGTTTGGAACACTTCAAACGAAGAAAGAGCACTCATACTAAGCCTCTTTGTGATATCAGCTAGCCAATCAGGGTAGGCTTAGCATTTTTGGAGCTAAGGAGCTAAAAACTGACAAAAGGTGCTCGAGCAATCTACATAACTGAGAAATGATGTGCTCTTTGTACATTTAATCATGTAAAGCTGTCCTGGTGTAACCTCCTTATATAACTATAACTAACTTCTTAATATGATATGGGCTCTTAAGTTATTTTTAGGTGCTTCTGATATTCTTTTTCAAACCACAGCAAAGTTGTGTGATGTAGCAGCTTGAGACAATTGAACAAATTTATTCAGATTAATATAAGCGTCACTGTCCACCAAACCTATTGTGTTGTCAAACTAGCACAGCTTTCTATACAATTCTGTACTCTCTACACTATAAAGTCCATCAATTCTTTTACAATAGGAAGCATGTCGTAAAGTCTACCAATGTTTGTTACTGTGAGAGTTAAAAACATTATTTAGTCATAATTCTTTCCTTAAAGTGATGCTAAACAATAGTTTGCATATCATTAACTGGAAGTAGATACTTCTCATTAGTTTTGCATGATTTATATATATATATATATAATTCTTTAAATCAATTTACTTACCATTTTCAGATGATCCGAAAAACACATTTTTTAAAAATGTATTTCTCAAAAAGTTACTGCTCCTGATCAGGTCTCACCTTCAAGCTCTACATTGCAAATAATTGTAGATTAAACTTGTTTTTTTCGGTAATACACAATACACAGTGCTAAGAGAAATTTAAACAGTTCAGACTCGTTGTCTTCCATGTCATCTTCCACCCGATACAAATCAGCCAAATTGTTTTAATCAGTTTTACTATATCAATCATGAACATGTCCAAATTTGTAGATGCAGTGAACGATGCTGTCACACTTTTATATGATGCTGTCACTTATGCAGATGTCTGTTGACAAGGCATTCCCTCTGTGCTTTAGAACACATTTGCATTCATGCTGCAAATTCAATCTGACCATATATGGCCCAAACGCCTGCAGAAGTGGTGAGAGCAGCTGGATTCAAATGTATTCTCACACGCATGCTTATTGTTCTTCTAAGCATAAGCATTGTACTTATAGCTGTCTGCTTGTAAGCACACCATCAAAAACGTGTGTTAACCACCAGCAGCCTGTAATTAGTTAAATCACATATCAAGACAACATAGAAGCTCCTCTGGCCTCTCAGTTTTACTGTTGAAAGTGGCTTCTGTTAATTTGAAAGTATTTTTCTTGTAATTCTTTTTTTTTTCTTCTTCTTTTCTTTTAGGTGGGTTTCATCGACTATATTGTCCACCCGCTGTGGGAGACATGGGCCGACTTGGTGCACCCAGATGCCCAGGAGCTGCTGGACACGCTGGAAGAGAACAGGGAATGGTACCTGAACACCATGCCTCAGTCTCCTTCACCTCCTCCCGACAGACACCTCCAGCATGATCGCTTCCAGTTTGAACTCACCCTTGAGGACCTGGAGCACAACAACCACAACCACATACACTTGAGGAGCAGCAGTGGGAGAAGTGGCAGCAACGGCCACGAAACCATCTGCAATGACAGCAACGAGGACAAAACACAGGACGGCCAGACAGAGAATGGAGAGCAGGAGAACCATGCAGAAACTGAGAAAGACGACTATGAGAATCACAACAGTGAACAGAATGGAGTCGAGGAGGAGGAAGAGGAGGAGAACACTGGTGAAAGTAAGGGAGAAGAAGCAGAGGAGGTGCAGGAAGATGAGCAAGTGCAGGAGGAGCAAACAGAGACAGCAGAAGAAGAGAATGATGCAGAAGTGATTGATGCAGCACAAGAGACAAAAGGAGAGAAGGAACAGAGAGAAGAAGAGATGGAGGAGGAGGAGGCAGAAAAAGAAGAGGAAAATGATGAAGTGGAAGGTGAAGAAGGTGGAGAAAATGAGGAGGGAGATAGACAGGAAAATGTGGAGGAGACAAGTGTGGAAATAGATGAAGAAAACAAAGGGGAAGAAGACATTGAAAATGAGGAGGCAGAAGTGGAGGGGGTGACAGAGGAAATTGTGGATGAAAAAGAAGAAGATGCAGAAGAAAATGACAGTGACATGGAGGAGGGGGTAGAAGAAGAGGAGACAGAACTGGAGGAAAAAGCTGAGGAGAAGGAACAAGGAGAAACAGAAGACAATATGGAGGAGGAAGAAGCCCCCCAAGAGGTTGATGAAGATGAAGTAAAAGAGGAAGAGGAAGAGGAAGAGGAAAGTTAGTGGAGCTGACAAATGAACAGGGTCAGCGAGGGAAAGCAAAGAAGAGCTAAAGAGGGCCTGAGAGGCTCCAGTAGGTGTCAGTGTGGCTGCAGAAGAGAATGAAGAGCGCAAGATGCCCCTCATTCCAGATATTATGCTCCACCCACTTTATCATGTGACGCTCTCATCTAAAGGCCGGTTCCCGACTTCAAACATCTTAATAGGCCCAAAGTAGCATTCAAGATCAACAGTACAACGCCACAGATATGGAAAGAAAACCTTTCCGGACACTTTCTGAAGAGCCAGATTGTTGCAGTGAGCTGATCAGGCGATAGTGACAGACTAGAGGCCTCTTCACCTGGTATCTGTGCGTCTATCACTGCCGTTGGGGACAAACTGGGGCATAATAGTAATAAAAGCAGAGGGACTTGTTTGTAGCTCCCAAAAAAAAGGACATTTTTAAAAAAGTGCTAAAATACGTACATGCAAATTAGTGTGTGCCTGTTCTCCAGTTCTTATAGACTATCACCCATTGTCTTTTGGTCACCGTCTATGTCTTATTGATGAGGAAGATGACAAAAAATACAGCAGCCATTGACTCAAGAATGGCCATTAAAAAAAAAAGAACAGATAATGCAAAGAAGTCTGGAAGGCAGGGTTTGTCTTATTATATTAACTACAAAATCCTTCCACTTGTGAACAGGATACCGAGTGCACCTTTGAGCTGCGGTCAAGGGGTAGCGTGACCTCCTCACATACTAATCCTAAAGCGGCAATGCTAAATATGTGGACTGTTTTCTCAAAGTGGAAACATTCGCAGCTTTAAAAGGCTGATCTATTGTATGTGTCAATGTCAATTCATGTTGAAATAAAAAAAAAAAAAAAACAAAAACAAAAAAAAACAAAGTCAAAGTGAGTCAAAAGTGTTCATCCCCTCGTGACATTGTCACCTGAATCGTGCCAAACTGTCCCACAACCAGCACTGAGCAATCCAGCCTCCGAACGGGTAGGCTACTCGTCACGAAGCAATGAAACCGTGGGACCAGGCCAACGGGTGTGATGGTCTTCCACAAATTTATTCTTTTCTTTTCTTTTTCTTTTTTTGGTTTGGTTTTGTAAAAACTGTATTTCGCACTTTATCTAACACCCGTTAAAAATATGTACATAGTAAACCTGTATTTTAATCTGCTGATGTCATATAATAAATATGATCAATTCAATTAATGAATTTGTTGTGGTTGTTTTTTTTCTTTGCTAAGAATACTCGGGTGTAAATGCTTTATTTTACAGGTCGGAGACTTCCTAAAGGCAGAGCCTGAACAAGTAGCTTTATTTATTTATTTTTTTAAAAAAACACTAAAAAGCATCTTAAAAGTATTGTTTTTGTCTGAAAGCATTTTGGGTGGTTAAATATATATATATGTATAAGTATATATATATATGTATATATATATGTGTAAAGATTTTATCTGGACAGATGCTAGTTACCTGTAACTTGTCAGCATACACAGATACAGTCAATAGTAAACATACTGTATGAACATGGGGCTAAAAAACAAAAAAAATCCAATAAGAACCATGAAAACTTCCAAAAGAGATGTAATCCAATATGTAAATTAATAGTCACTATTAATGATTAAATGTTAACATTGTTAAAGTGGAGCACTTAAGTTAGAGGTTATACAGTCAACAGATGATTGAAACACGCAAGGCAACTTGTGATCGTGACACTGATGAATCATCGGCAAACAGTAAACGTAATCCCAGTAAAAACATTGCACCTCTGCAAGGGCAATTCAAGGTTCATTATTAATTTAGGTTTTTGTAATCCTGACACAGGATTTTAAAGTAAAAAGGAAGACAAACATTGTTGTTTTGACGTGCACAATGTGAGAGTTGATAAAAGAATTCTTTATTCTGGGCTCAACAGGAACTTTAAGCTTTCAAATACAGCTCGACAGTCAGAAAACACTGATGTGGTCACATGGGACGACAGTGTCATAATTAGCTTCAAAGAGGCTTCACACACACATACAAATCATGCAATGGAAGAGAAGATCAAATAAGACTAAACAAAATGGAGAAAATGAACAAAAACAGCACAGAGAAACATGTTGCATTAAAAAGTTATTGGGAGAGAAAAAAAAGAAAAAAAAAAGAAAGAGAGATGGGGAACTTATGATGTTAGGTCTAATCTAATTTCTCACTGTCATGTGGTGACGTTCTGGCAATTCCGTAACTTTATTTTCTGTCTTGGTATAAATTCATTTCTGCCACGTGGGTTCATAGATTTGCTTCCACTTGATCTGTTTTTGCATAGTTTGACTTTTTCTTGTTTTCGGAGCCAAAGCTCGGTCAAAATGATCAAGATTTGGTCAACAGTTTAACTTTAATTGTTTTAATCTAGTTGAAACTTAATGGATAATACAGTCATGTAATCAAAAGCATAACAGAACGAGTTCAGAGTTTTCAGCAAGTCTGTGACCTAAAGGAGAAAAATAAAACTTTTCTTCTTTACAGGAAACCTCATTCGTAAAAAATAAATACACATTCAAAACAAATCTTTCACCTCAAGGCACTTTGGGAGTTTTGGATGTTAAAATACACAAAAGCAAATAAATACAAAAAAAATCTAGCCCTTGACGGACACATGTAACATGTCAGCGTACACAGATGCAGAGAATTACAGTACAAATGCCGGGCTAACAACGACATGAGCAAGCGACAGCAGAAGACGCCCAAAAGGATGTCGCAGTACATTAAACACCTGAGTCACGTGATGAACCAAACGCACCTGAAGTGCTGACATCAGCACATTTTCATCAGGGTCGGACAGCTGGGCTGCACGATATAAGAAAATACGTGATATGAGATATCACTGTTGAATGCTGCAGTGATGACACGAGTTGCGATATGTAAACAAATATTTTAATATCTGGTGCCGATCTCAGGCGTGTTGACTAGTACTTCCATATGGTGGTTGGAGACAGAACGTGAACGTCCTCCGTGTGGACAGCAGTCCTCTTTAATACACCCGAGCAAGTCAGAATGTCTCGACTTAAATGGCGTGTTGATACATGCGATGATACATTTTTATACATCGTGCAGCCCGATCGGGAACATGTGGTAATAACACACCAGGGCTCATCATAGTAATAATCGTCAATAATAAACTATGTCTTTGGACGTTCAAGAGCTTTTTGGAGCCATCGCAATTACAAGAACAAATAAAACCGAGTTTATTCTAAAACGTTCATCAAAAATGTCTAATTTTATTTATTTCGTAGACTAAATAATACCAGGGATATGTATGTGATGGCAACAAAAACACCACTGATAAACCTACGCTGTTGCTCTAAGAAATGCTGAAACCCTCAGAGTTAAGGTTAACAGCCCTGCAGCATCAGGACTCACAGCTGGCAGAGATCAGCTGATGGACACTGAACTTATCCCATTACAGCTAATCAGACTCTGTGTTTGGATCAATTATTGCAATTCATTAGGAAATTGTATTTGGTTTGTCTGTAAAATAAAAAAGGTGTGGATGGAGAAGGAGCAGCGAGTTGCAGTCAGAGCTTCTTACCTAGTTTAAATCACTTTGTTTTTTTAAACAGCGACTTGACAACATACAGCTACTGTGACCTTTACTGTTGCACTTCATGGTTTAACACTCATAGTTGTTGCTTGGAATGAAACTGTAGTACACCAGCAGGCATTTTATTTGCAAAATAGAGTTTACACTTTAAAGTTGGAAAGTTTCCAAAATCATAGCCTTGTTTAATTTCATGAAGATCGGCTACAGTCACTGTAAGGCTTTTCTCTTCCTTTTCTTCCTGGGTTCACTTACTCTCTGTCGTTGGCATGGAGATGTTTGGTGCAGCACAGTGTGTGTGACTCTGAGTTTGTGGAGTTTTCAGTGGCTGGTCAAGGAGGTCCAGTCAGGAAAGCAGTCAATGTCTCCGGTCTTGTTCAGCGCTTGGTTTCCGTGTGTCAGAGTCAGCTTGTAGCGCAGGCGAACCTTACGCTGCAGGACAAACAGTTACATCTTAGGGGGAAACTGCTGAAATATAACAACGAAGTAGAAGAACGAAGTGTGCTTGGAGGTAAATGAATAAGTACGTTTATAGATGTCTCAGCCGTTGTACTATGTAGAGTACGCTGTCTAACTGTAGCTTTATCATTATGCATGGGTCTGTCCTAGATTTTCATCTTCGCTCCCCAGCGCATCAAATATATATATATAAGATATATATATATTTGATATATAAGAAAAAAAGAAAAATCCTGTTTAGGTTTGAAACGAAGTAGTGTTGCATATATCTACAGGGGCACACAAAACATGGATTACAAATCATTGTTTGCACTGAACTTGAACTGTAATGATGCAGAAAGTCAAAAACAATAAACTCTACTACAGGTTTATGTCATCCTATTCTTACCTTAGACTGCAGTTCCCCTCTTTCCTCAAATTTGAGGGTTACTCAGAACGATAAACAGTGAAGTTATTAGTTGTCCCTCTTTTAGCATGCTGGCTGCATCAGTGTATTAGTCTCACTCGCTGCTGACTTTTCTCTTCATTCTCATGGCACGACACACTTAACTATATATTTGAACACGCCGACAGTGTTTCCTTGAAATGATTTCAATATGGCTAAGAATTTCTTATTCCTAGTTAGTGCACTCTTTTGTTGTTTCTCTTTTTTTGTTTGTTCGTTTGTGAGCGATCATCTCATTCAACTGATCCCAGTTTATTTGGTTAATCGTGGTTTACATTTCTAAATATCAGCTGTAACGCAAGGAGATCTCAATGTGAGGTAAAAGCAACCACACGAAGAAGAAATTTGCCCCATTTTGAAACGGTCCCTTTTGGTCCCTTCCAGGTGTAAGAATCTGGTGAAAAACGACCTACAGATGAACAGTGACACATGACGTGTTTCACCCTGTCATTACGTATATCAAGAAAACTAAGCAAAAAATTCCCATGCAGTGTGTGAAAAAGTAAGAAAACCTTTGCTGCTTCCACAGCAATTAAGGGAGTAAGTAACAGCCAGGTGCTGCTAATCAACTGCACCTAATTTTATAACCACGTAAGAACCTGATGACTTATTTCACGAGTCACTAATATGCAAAGCCTGTTTTTTCACATCACGATCTCCTTCACCAACCAGTGTTTGTAGTGAGCTCTCACATGCTCTCATACGTCTCATCTGCTGCTGCAGGAACAGGAGACAACATGTCTTGCACCCTTTTCCTATTTTATCTACAACACAGCGATGTCAATAATAACCAGGCCGGTGCGCTCTTTCTCTCTCTGTCTGTTTATGGTGCCATGCTGCTGGTGAGAAGCACAGAGAAACCAAAAAATAAATAATAATGCATGCAATCAAACTTTCTTGTACATGTTCCTGAGAACATATCAACATATCCAACAGCAGTTCATATCCTTGTTCAGAGAGGAAGAACGATCTATGCATCATGCGACATTTCTGTGCTCTCTCCCTGTGTTCCGCGCCAGCCTTTATGTTATCTAAACATTACCAGGTCAAACCACTTGAAATGCGCGCGCAAATGTCCTGCGTTTTGAATGCTAAGTTTGCAAGATTCGTTTACATTTTGCACAACACCCACAACCTCTGTCCGTGGCAAAATTCATGCATATAAACGCATTTATACTCACGCTTTGAGGATTAGCTAACAGGACGACCTGCGAGACTGCAGGTGGAGACAGGAGAGGGTTGTAAGGAGGGAGGTGTGTCCCAGAGGCAGACTGAAGTTTCACTGACATGGTCTGCAGGACAGTTGTTGAAGTGAGAATCAGCTGTTTGTCAATACAAATACTAAGAGATAAATACATGAAATGATCAAATGATTTCATACACAGTGCTTACATATGTGTATGTATATATGTGTGTGTATTATATGCAAGTATATTTAAGCAGTGTGATCAGTTTACCTTTGGAACGGCAACTTGAAACATGAAGTCTTTCACATTGAGGGCAGATGTGTTCACAGCGGACATGACAACCACAGCAACATCTGGATGACCAGGTGGACAGTCTCTGGCGAAATGGAGTGACACGTGGACACCTGCACTATTGTACAGCGTGATTGGTTCCAACTGACCTACCACAAACAAGAAGCAGTTAAACAAGACGCCCACTGAGCAATGACACGACAGCTGAACTTGCAAATGGCTGCTGATACTGGGAAATGAATGTGAAGTTTCTCACAGCTGCATAGTGCTATTAAACTCATTGTAAAAAGGAGGTCATCCAGCTTCAGGTGACGTACTGGATTTGATGGTCTCCAAAGGAACAAAGATATTCTTCAGTGATTGAGGGGGACAAGAGCTCTCCTCCACTTTCATTGGAGATTCAGACAGTTCATCTGGTGGTTTCTTTGACGTGGACGGTAATGCTGACTCTGTCGACCGCTGAATGTAAGGGACTGACCTGACGGGACAGAAGGCAAAAGCAGATAACAGAAGCTGCTTACAACTCAAACAAGCTACGAGTGAAGACTATAACTAATGCAATCGAGCTGACATCTTGCGGGTATCGAGTCTCAACTTCTGTCTTCCCCCCTTTGTAAAGCCATCCTTACCAAATATTCGTTCCATTTGATGTAGCGCTGCTTCCCCCACACCCACGGGCTCTCAGCAAAACTCCTCTCCCTCCGTTCTGCTCAGTATGTGTCATCTGAACAGCTTTGTTCAGCTAAAAGAAAGGAAAAGGTATGTTACACCAGCTTTCCCATGAAACACACCTTTAAATCTTTATCTTTACACTTTGATTTAAGTCTCACCTGCATCAGTTCCTCACAATAAGACTTTGGATTCCCTTGAGTCTGTTCTGAGACCATATTATCAAACTCTGTAATTACACAACCCCACATCAATACATGATGAAACATTAGTCTTAGGGATAAAACACTAGGGGGTAAGAACTCAGGCCCACCTAATTCATTTAAGTCCTGTTCAGCTTCTGAGAAGAGAGTGCTATCCAAAGGAGAGGAGAAGGGGGGCGAAGAGGATTCGAATGCAGGTGAATCAGCTTTTCTGTGGATCTGTGGAGAGTCCAGTGCTGACAGATCGATGAGGTGGTAGCTCTTAATCTCTCGAGGGCTTGTAGAAGCTAAACAGAGAGAAAACTAGATCAAACACACAACAGAGCCAGATACATGCCAAGGTTTTGTCCTAAGAGACTAAAGACAAATGTAATAACAAAAGGAGGCCTACGGATATTTTTACTTGTTACTTCTTCACTTTTGCTTCTCGCTCTTCCACCGTTACACTCTCCTGTCCCCATCAGGTTTTTGTAGGCATTCACTGCAAGAGTTAGCTCATCGTTTGCCCCCAAGATCTTCGCCAGAGCTGCGTCATCGTCCATGGTGTCGCTGGCCAGCCGGAACAGACAGGGCCTAAGCCGGTCACAACGCTCGTACAGTGACTACAGTTGTTAGAGAAAGAAAGATCAAATGTTGGGTGGCTGTAGTTTTAGTTTCACACTGATAAGATATCAGTGCGTAATGTGTTCTGTACGTTAGGTGGGGCAACATATGACTTTTTTGGTCTGGGCAGACTAAAACGGCTCGAGTTGGGTCAGACATAACTGGTTAGCAACGATTGAACTTTAAAAATAAAATACTGTAGCTGATGGTAAAAAAAAAGTCCCAGCAGACTCTGTGTGTCAGATGCAAAAGCATTTTCACCATAGATGCAGGATTTCCTAAATCAAGAACTCAAGACTCTAATCAGTAGGTCAAAAAAGAGCTGCCTAGTAGTGCTCTCAAAAGATGGAGCCAAACAACGCCAGTCACTTGAGGTGAGCAAAGATAAGTCAAAACATATTTATATACTTTGAAGGAGCTCTGACCAACTATGAACTAAGACCCAAAAGCACTGTGGACTCTATAGTCCTGACCTCTACAGTCACCTGACCTCAACCACACAGAATATTTACGGGCACCTGAAGACTGACGACAGCAAACATTCCTGACATCACAAGATGCTTTGGAATGTAATCAATTCATGTTGGGATGGCAAGGGAGTGGGACAAATCATTTCCCTCTAATTACATATGTCCGCTGAAAAGCTAGATAATGAGTGGAGTCTAAAGTGCGTACTAATTAGATAAGATATCAATCACTGGACTTCCAAAGCTGGCTTCGAAAGCCATTTCGCTTTGTCATGAGAGCCGTTTGTCTGTATAACGTCCAACGTACCTTCACATCGTCGCTGGGCTGCAATGATGTTCCAGTAACTTTGTGCTGATTCAGTAGCTCTCTGAGTTGTTTGGTGCTGTTCTCCACCTCCTTCAGGGTTGAGTCCCGTTTTGACACTTTTTCGGCCTTGTCCTGCTCCTAGAAACACACACAGAGAAAAGTTCAGTTGTACAATTATCAATGCAGGCATGAACAGTTGACCAGCACCAGCAGATCACTCATCACCTCTTTGATGGTGCTCTTAATGAGCCTGTTGGCAGTTTCCAGGTCTTCAGGACGACCACTCTTCAATAATCTTGCTAACAGCTGATGACACACAGACACGTTAGCAAGATGAAACTTAGAAGACAGTCCCGTGTAGTACCATCACGAGCACTCACCTTGGCCTTGTCATCTTGGTCAAAAACAGACTCTGTGGCTCTTTGTGGTGGAGGAGCCATAATAACTGTGTCTGGCAGTTTGGGGTCTTCCTTCACAATGCCTAAAACAAGTGAAAAACACAACAGTTTTCCTCTTCAGGGAACATATAATCAAGAAAATAATCAATTCATTTCAGCCTGACAGGAAATGTCACATTCATTTCCAGTTTAAAGTGAAGTTGTTTTTTTTCAGACCGGCAGACTTGCATAAAGATTTCATCATTCGTGTCTGCGCTGTTCCTCACCTTGTTTCTTCAACATGCTGTACGCTTCCTGAATCTTAGGTTCCTCTTTAAGCCAGAGCGTCCAGCCGTAGAGGACCTCCGTAACTCTGTCTTTAACTTTCTGTGGAGTCCATGCGCCGAAGTACTGCTCAAAAAAAGGGGATCATGTGACAGCATTAATGTGGACAAGGCTCATATTATTGGAATAAATCATTGAAACAGTCACAATCATGTTTTAATGTCAGGCTAATTTAAACTCCATATATTCTTTATAAGGGTTAGGATAACAATGTTAGTATTTGTCTTCACAGTATTTTTCTATCACTTTATAGTACTGGCATGTGTTTGCTTGGACAAAACAATCTTAACAATAAGTGATACATATCTGTTTTCCATTAGACCATTTGTGAATATCGTAAAAAGGATGTCAACATAAAGCGCTCAGTGTGTTTCTGTCTGCATTCAGCAGAGCTTTTTGAGTTTTAATGAATTCATCTGATCAGGGTAGAAGTGATTAACAATGTCCAGGATATTCTACAGGTTTTTTTCCCCTTTTCCTCCAGTTTGTTCTATGATTTTTTTTTTTTGTGCACATAAAAGGTCTGAAAAGGTCAGAAAGCCCAAAGGACACACTAAAGCGAGTTATTCTCTCTCTAAGAGGACACTGCACCTGAGCTGCCTGAGACACCTCGCTTGTAGTGCAGGCTTAACTTAACTAGTACCTTCGGTGTTAAGACTTTGATGAGCTCATTGAGGAAACGAAACTTGGCAGCCTCGCTGTGGAACCTCTTTCCACAGTTGTTCATGCAAGCCTCGAGCACCTGGAAAAAACCAAACAAAAGATAGTCGCTACTACCAGAGACCTTAAAAGAGAAAAACGAAAGAAAATCCTTTTGTTGGTATAATTCAGACGGGAGAGCAGGATGTTTGTGGTTTACCACCCTTAAATGTCAGATGATACATAAGGCACATGACCCTCGAAAAGTTACGTTTCATTGTAATACACTGATCTGAATAAACTGTCTTTACAGACATGAGTCTGTGTGACGTCACAGCAGACTTGAATGCAGATTTAATCTTTATCTCCTCTTGTTCGTGTGGTTAAACTTCAGCTACGGAAATCATTCACAAGACGGTCCTTTCCCAGAGAAAAAAACAAAGACATTTGTTTTTCCATGAACTCGCCGTGTCTTTGAAAATACTATGCAAAATGTAAAGCGTGACTTTAATACAGGGCGTGAAATAACAAGAGATGGGCACTGTGTGTCCACACTCATACAAACACGAGATGGCACTCAACTGCCGAGTCCACAGCTAAAGGAAAATGCTGATTTGAATACACTGTAACATGCTTCTTCAGTAAGTTATACATAAATGTGAGCAGTCTGTTTACTCACAGTGAGAGCCTGCAGAGCCTCTTTCTCCTGTGGGGACTGGATCTTATGGGCAAGAAGACGAGTGGCAACTTGTGGCCTGAAAGCAGAAAACATTAAATCACATTAAAATGGCCGCTTCCACAAATTGCCATACCTGTCTGCAGCAACCAGAAACGGAGTGAAAGTCATAAGCATCAGGGCATGTCTCAATTTGTGTCTGACTTTGCTTTACCATCAGACCTTACTCGTGCAAAAAGGGCAAAGATTCAACAGAGTTCCTCCTCACTTTTATCAGTTACAACATCTCAAAATGGTGCAACTCAAAAACTAGGGTTGCAACTTGAGAAGCAGCTCTTCCTCCAATGCCACAGCTGCATGAAAGTAACTGTCAGGAGAAGTGGCTTGAAACTTTACTTCACACCTAAAACAGCAGAGGAGACCCTTGCAGGGTCACAAAAAAATGCTCAAAATGTAAAAATCACTAAAACTATGCTCAGCTCACCCATCGGACTCTTGGTTGACAAGTTGGTAGAAGCCCTGAATGCAGTCCCATTGGTCCTCTTGATTATTTGGGTCTGTGGCCTTGTCTGAAACAATTCGGCAAGAAAAGAAGGCTGAGCACAAAAACAAATCATTAGATAGACTTTCATGTTTACTGATAAGTAAACATGGAAGCCTTGAAACACTATTTGTTAACTAATCAATGGCATTTAATAATGATGATCGAGTTGTTGTGATGTTTAGTTTATGTATGTGTTGGAGAAAAAAAATGAAAAACTAATTCCAATCAATTCTAATTCAGAAAGTGTTACACCACCATGAACCGGAGGGTTGCAATAGAAGAAATCTCCAAATTCAACACATTCGGCCTGGACTGCAGACTGCATAGTTTCAAAATGCATTAGTCTACGTTAACCAGAGGTATGGTTTGAGTAATAGACGAGTAATTGCGATGTATCAAACCTGAGACCCCGTACCTGCTGTCAATCGTAGTGGTGGCTGTTTTGCTTTGGGGCCATTTTGCTATCAGTATAATTAGTAGATTACACAAAGAGGATAAAGCAATAACCTCAGATCATCAGCTAGATTGTTGATACTTGAACACAACTGGGTGATTCAGCAGGACACTGTCTCTAAGCACTCTAAACCTAAATCTGGTTAACATCAAGCTTTTTGGGGTGAGCTTCGAAAAGTCCTGACCTCAGTCTGCTGTAATATGTGGACTGTGCTTCAAAGTCAGCAAAGCAGCAGCTCTTATTGAACTATACCAACTCTGCCAAGAGGAGTGGTCAAATATCCAACCAATGTGTAGGTGACATTCAACCAAATATTAGGTGTGCTGTAGGTTTACTTTTGTTTATATTCATGTATTTTCTTTATCTATTTTTTTTATTAAAGATGTTGTTAAATTAGTCACTCCAGGCACTGAATTGCCATATTTTGCAAAAGCTTTAATTTCACCTCAACTCTTTTGATGTTGGGTAGTTTATGAAATAATTTCTTATGGATTACTTTTAGAAATTATATTTTGTAATGTAACTAGTTAGAAACTAATGGAGTAACTAAAAGAGTATGTATGTTGTGGGATTAAAAGTACAGTATTTGTATAGTTAAATGTTAGTGTGAGGAGTCAGTAAAGGAAAAAACATTCTTACACATCTTAAATTCGTACTTAGCCTCAGTACTTGCGTAAAAAAACTTAATCACAGGAACAGTCTACAAAGAAAATATCATAAGGACTTCTACCACACTTCTGAGCTCGCCCACCTTAGGGCGCAGACAAAACCGCTCGTGCGCTTCTCAAGCACGCGCACGGGCTAAGTGACTTCCTGTTCCAGCTATACTTTCTGATTGCTGCTAAAAGTAATTTCACAGTTAAAGACAGTCGATATACCAAGCATTGACTCCTACATAAAACTTATTCTTGCAGCAATGAATGCTGCCAATAAATGTACCGTTAACAGCGACCGTTGGAGGAGATAAGCGGCAAGATGTGAGCTAGCGTTGCGTCGCAACTGCAAGTAAGCAGGGAAATAAATCTTATTAACTTATTTTGTGTGCGTTCCGTGTTTACTTACTTAGCCACGACTCATAGGTTGCCTGGCTGTCACAGCTCGCCATTAGCGCCCGTCTTCAGCCGGTCCAGAGATAGTTGCTGACCTGCGAGTGTCTCTGCGGGAGAAGCGGAGGTGTCAAACTGCCGCTTGTTTATGGTGACATGTGACACTCACGCTCCGTCAGTCATGCTTCTGACTCGCCAACCAAGTTACACGTTACACCCCCTTCACTCAATGCATCTGCACTGGGCTGGGAGGGGCACTATTGATCTTTTAGCAAAGCAAAACTTTATTCTGTCACATATTTTCTGTAGAGTGAGAAAAAGTTTGTTAACCTAATTAAATACATCTTTTTTTCTTTCGTTTTTTTTTATTGCTTCAGCCGGTTAGTGGTGTTAGTGGTATTCCTACTTCTCTTCAAACTATTTCTTTTGAAAGATTTCACCTGTAACTAGAGAGATATGTAGCTATGTATGAGGTTAAAGTAAAATCAAAGCACCTCAAAACTATAGCAGTACTTATCACTGAATTGATTATGATTATATTGGCCTCCAGGGTTGATGTACCTACACTATACCATAGTACTAGTATACAAGTATGGTGCAAACATGGTATGTACCATTATAATGCAAATACCACAGTAACTTACTACCCTTCTATGGTAAATACCACTAACATGTACTCTGCTGAAGTGCCTCTGCACCTATAATGTCTCTTTAAAGTCTGACAATGACCAAAGAACTGTAATAATAATATATCTATACTATGACCTCTGTAGTTACCATAGTATGTGCCATGGTAACATCTTTAAAGGGACTATCAAAGAGAAGGGACTATTCACTACAGCCCTTTAGAGAATCATTTGCATTTGTGGCAGGTAACCATAGACATTTATCCATCTACTCTATATACTCTCACCTCCTATGAATTTTTCATTACAAGGTACTTTTATACTCTAATGTCACTACATACAGCTATGTACTTTTTATTCTGCTAAATTTCTTTGACATTTTTCATTGCTTGAGAGATTACTTGAAAAACCTTTTATGAGTTTCTTTCTGGTAAAACTAAAAAATAGAAATATAATAACTAAAATTAGCTACATTGCTGCCCACGGCAACATAATGCATTCATTGGCAGGTGATTTATTTATTTTTGCTTACATAATAGCGAACCGTAATATTCAAAGAACATAACAGCACAACTGACCGCTCATTCTGCAGAATGATGAGATTCAGTTTTGTGTTTTGATATTGCTAATAATATCTTAACTCAAGACTGAGCTGTGATACCGAGTTTTTAAAAGAGAAGGGAAAACAATTAGCCTTAAAAAATGCATAAATATTAAAATGAAAACAAAAGGCAGCATAAAAAGTGTCTCTGTGACACATGTGGGAGAGCAAAGCCTTGACTCTACTCCACATAAGTATTAACCCTTGAGAGCTTGTTAAGTGGTATGTTGTGAGTAGAAAATGTTATTACATCACAGAGAAACAGTTTGAGCTAATTTATTAAATGTATCATCTATATTATACAGATATATTATGCCCATCATTTCCATGTTAATTATATGATAATATAAATACTGTAAAATATTCAATTCCAAAATCACAAGTAAGATGTCAATGGCCAGTCATCAGCTAATCAGATATTCAATATTTATTATATAGTGTGTGGTCATGAGAAAGAGCCAATAATCTAAATCACCCAAAGCCGTTTCATGGTAAAGTGTGTGCTGTGTCCCTCTTTTTGCTTTACTTTTTCACATTTGAAGGGAAAGTTTTTCTTTTCCTTATGACTGTACCACACACCTGTAAACAGAAGTTTGTTAAAATTGATTTTCTTAAGTAAAGCACATCATTTGCATTAAAAAATACCAAGGTACTTCCCATCAGTCTGTGCAAGGAGTCAGCTGATCCTGTAAAGCCTCAGACTACAGACCAAAAATAGATCACCAACAAAAAAAATGAGTCCTCAATTCTTTTATAAATATCTGCAGCTGTTTCAGAATGATTCAACGTATCAGTTCATTTCAAATGCGGCAGAATAACCACCTGAGACATAAGGCATGCGCTTCTCTCAACATACAGGCCAAGTCCAACAGCAGCTGTTTGTGTTTGGCTCCAGTCTGTCAGTGAGGTGGAAATGAGGTGATGTGTTAACCATTTTTAACTAGTGCTTGAAAGCTGCAGAAGCCTCTGGAACCGATGGTTGATCTCTGCAGGACCCAGAGACACCATCATCTCAGCAACGCTGGGACCTTGCTACGTGACAGAGAGGAACAAAGGATCAGAGGTCAGAGAAGAGAGAAAACCAGACAGAATCTTCTGTGAAACGCAATCAGAAACAACTTCCTCATTCTTTACTCCTTCCCTAAATACATGCAGAGCTGCTGAGTCACAAAGGGACCACTAAAGTTGTAGTAACGGTTAAAAATAGTCATTTACAAAACACTACATATGAATTTAGAAGAGCCATGACATGGGTGGAAATGAAGAGATACACATGCAACAGAATCTTTGTCTTACTGCAGCCAAATCTGGCTGAAACCCCATGATGTGCGGTTTGAAAAGTATGGTTTTAGAAGTTAAAACTGCAGAAGTGAGAGTGACGTGAAACAACTCACAGTCACTCCTAGTACCTCCCAGCTATGATAAAATGCAACGCAAACGCTCTAGACAAAATAACACAAACATCGGGCTCAGAAAGACAAACATTAATCTTTGCTCGACTCAGTAACAGCGTGCAGTCAGTCAGAATGGAGTCAGAGAGCATTTCAGTTATGTCTTTCAATATTATACAGACTCTAGAGACTTTTCAACAGCTCTACTGAAGAAAGCTGCGTTAGTTTGACAAATGTATCCAGTAGCATTTCTGACTGTGGACATTGTGACAGAGGTTGCTTCAGTGACTCTCTTCTAAAAAAGCAAAAGCCTAAGACTTGACGTTGTGTCATATATTAACTCGAACTGTAGTCGGGATTCAAGTTAAAAGCTGTATGCTTCCACCAACCAGACGAGTTCATGTCCACCTGACTATCTGCCAAGTGGAAGGTCATCATTTTATTCCTTCAGATATTTAAGAAAAAACGGTATTCTGTCTCCAACCACATTTTCCACTTTGGTGGAGGAGTGAAGATGGTGAAGGATTGGAAGGTCCATCTATTTTATCCAAGAAAAAAAAAAAAAGAGTGTTCTTTAATTGACTATTAACTGCAAGCTCTTGTGACTGAAATGAAAACTGGCCGAGTTTACAAAACAACGCCATACTGGAGTCTTCACAGAAGTCATGTGAGCCTCAGATAACTTCCAGTTTTGAGTGTTTGAGATGCATTTCTGTTCTTGTGTGTTATTAGAATTTACCAAGGTACCTGAAGATGTGAAGTGTAAAGAAGCGTGAGACAAAAAAAATCATTTAGTGTCATAGAAAACGTGAGACACAAATGTCTTAGTTAAATAATCAATGCACGACGCCCACTGTTCACCCTTAGAGCTAAATGTCAACATTTAGAGACAAAGAACAACAACAGATGTTCTACGTTAGCTTTAAGTTTAAAAGAAATGAGCATACTTTAAGCATAAGAATACCTAAATCAAATATTTGGTCATTTTTTTAGTCCAATTATTATTCTTATTCGACAAAACCCAAAGCCTTTGCTTTCCCCAGTTTCAAAGCATTTCCAAAATTGTCAGGTTCTGAGCGCTGACTGATGCAAACTTCCCTCACTGCAGAGTTACATTTTTTTAACATGTGCAGCAGCAGTAATCAACTTTCATTAAACTAAATGAATAAATAAACGCTTTGGGTCATATGTTAGTAGCTGAGATGTTTGCAAAAAGACATCCAGCTTTTGTGAGACTTCACTCATACGGCAAACAACTTATTCACTCAAAGCATTCGATGTTAGAGGAGTTTCTCATTGCAGAAATGCGACTCGGGCCATTGGTTCAAGTTAGTTCTGACTCAACAACTGCTAAACAAAAGGAAACCAAACAGAGCTGCTATTTACTCTTAAAGAGACACAAAGCATATCAGTACCTGTAGACCGCTGAGAGCCAAACGTAACAGCTTCATCACCTCTCTGTACTTCGTGGTTTTAGTCTGCTTTGCCAGAGTCTTTAAGTCTTTACTGAGATGCTCCAGTGTCAGCTCCTCGCCTTGCTCTTTCACTAACCTAAATACACAGACAGAAATGTTCAAAATCCTCCTAAAACACTTGTTGTAAGGTGAGATGAAATGTAAAGTTGAAGACTTAATACTGTACTTTAACACTGATGAAGCAATGAGGTGGGCCTCTGCAGTGAGTGCTGCCACCTGCTGGCTGGAGAAGGAAGGACGAACCCACAGGTAAGAGTAAGTAGGGCTCACAAGCTCCTTCAGAGTGGATACGTGACCCTGTTGGTGAGAGAAGAGGTTGGGTTCAGCATTACTGGACATGCAAGAAGCCCCATCAGCTTCCCTGCAGGAACAGACCATTAGTCAAAAACAAAGTACAATGAAGGACCTTGGAGCTACATCTTAAAGTTTAAATGTTTACGCCTTTGAGGAAAAATAAACAGTATCTGCAAACATTTTGTCAACAACTTGTAAATGAGCAGAGCAGCAGCTCACAGTTCAACTAGTTTCATGACCTCCACATACGAAAACATTGTAGGTAATTTATTATCCAGACTTGTACCTACAACTACATACTTGAGATGATAAGAACATTCACTATGAAGAAATGCACAATGTGCACTTGCCTTCTCAAACAGATATGAAAGCTCCTAAGTTTGCACCAGAAACGTTCACCCTCTGTGTGACAGCTTGCCTTGGAAGCCTAATGTTTATCTTGTTAGCTTCAGCTGTGTAACAGACCAGCTAAACTTCCTGTCCAGGTTTCATTTCAAGTTCAAGCAGCTACCATACAAACACATACAAAGAAAACTTTAGCCTCTAACATTCAGCAACTTGGCACCGCAATTACACACACAAAGTTAAATTACATTTATAAGAGTGCTGCTGTGAATACCTTGCGGAAGTGTAGCACCCGTCTGATATAGTCCTCATGTAGCACGTTTTTGTCCTGGATCTCTGCTGGGTAGGCCTGCTGGATTTGGTCCTGCAGCTCTTTTATCAGATTACGACACTGCTGCTCGTCTTCAATTCGCTGCTGCAGGTGGATTCTGTCAACGTCAGAGACACATAAATCAGTTATGATCCTAAACAACTTCATACCTTAGGGAAAAAAAAAAACAACAAAAAGTATATGGAAAAAAGCTATTTATACTTTGACTTGATTTACAAAAACTTGTTCATATTGATGTGGCTGAATCTGAATACACTACATATCCTGGATTGGTTTGTGGGGTTGGTGTTTAGAGGGCACACGCCTCTGTGCTTCTGCAGAACAGGCTCTTCTTGTGGTTACTTCGACAAGACAGACAGTGTGCGAGTGAGACAGAGGGAGGACACTCCAACTTTGAGTGCGAGCAAATAACATCCCCCAACCCATAAAATGAAGCTTCAAATACTCCCTGAGACTTACAGTCAAATATCTGGAGTCCAAAAAGTGGACAGATCTATATTGTCAATGTGGCTGTTTGTTTTTGTTATTATTTCATCTATTTTCTTTCTTTCATTTTCTTCTATTTCATCAGGTTTGGTCAGCGTGTAATAAATGTGCCTGTATGTCTGTCTTTGTGTCACCCATCATTTTGCATTTGCAACTCATAATAATCAGGAGGAGTTTAACAGAATTCATGTCCCTTTTTGAACAACCAGACGTTTTATTTTTTCGTCCCACTAGATGCTGCCACCTAGTGGACGAACAACCACCCTTTCTTCTTCCCTTTCTGTTTGTTTGCAGCCAATCAAACAGCAGGCCGGAAAAGTACAGATCATACAGTCTCTTGTTTTTTTAAGTTTTAAGCGACAGAGATAAACAGACGCGCTTTTCTGTTTCAAGATCAATGACTAACATCAAGACTAACATTTTTAAGTTGCACTGTCTGTTATGCCCTGAGTTTTTGAGCATATATAGTGTATACTGTACACTGGAAGCATAACAAGTGCATAGCAGATGACCTTACAGTTATCTTCATTAACAAGAACACAGTCAAATGGTTTTTTTTGTTCTTCATCCAGAACTACATGGCTCAGATTTGTCTTGCTCAAAAACTAATTTGCCTTCACTATGTTTGAGAGCAAAGCAAAAAGAACTGTTGAACTCCACCGGAGATGATAAATGGTCATTTCACACTACAAACTTTGTATCCATAAAGTAAAAGTCAAACTTTGACTCACCTGTTGAACTCTGGAAGCTTCTCCAGGTCTAACAAAGCGGAGTGAGTTGTGATCTTTGAAGGATTAAACTCTGAGATCAGCTCATCTATCCTGCGCCCCATTCGATTTGCTATATGCAAACAAAAGCATATTAAATGGTAAATGGATTCTATTCATATATAGCACTTTCCTATTCTACTTGACCACTCAAAGCACTTTTGTGCTACAAGTCACATTTATCCATTCACACACTCATATGGCATTTCTTTGGCTATACAGTGTTACAGGCTAAACAGTAAGCAAAATCTATTCTAAATGTATAAATTGTCTTTAGAGATGACTTCATCATTGTTTCAAACTTGATTTTTTTTTTTTAACTTTATTTCATCATCACTCACTGTTGAATCCAGATCCGCAGTTTGTTGTGATATCCAGTAGAGCTTCCGGTAGAACCCCGTCTCTCTGGAAGCTTTGAATAAATATGTCCCCCTGTCTTTTAGACAGTTTACTGCCATCTTTGTTCATAAGAAGGGGCAGATGTCCAAAGGTGGGAGGCTGCCACCCAAGAGCCTGGTACATGAGGAGATGTTTGGAGGTGGAGATGAGCCACTCAGACCCCCGCAAAACATGGCTGATCTTCATGTAATGATCATCTACTATGTTCGCAAGGTGGTAGGTGGGGAAGCCATCCGCTTTTATCACAACAGGGTCGCCCTCCACCTAAGACAAGAGGACAGATCAGATGGACCGATTTTAGAAGACAGATACTAAAGTAATTATATGACTTCAGTTCCAACGATTTTAGCAGGAAATTACATAAAAATGAACTCTGACCTAAGCATAAGTTGATGCTCCTCACACCGAACACAAAGTGTGACTCACTTTTTTTTAGTGTGAATACTTTTGAAAAACAGAAATTGCCACAAACCCAACCTCTGCCACGTCATGACGATTCCACCCGAAGATCAGATCCTGAAAAGGCTGAACACCGGCTTCCAGACGAAATCTGATCACATGTGACACCCCCTGAGCCAGCTTCTCCTGAACCTGGTCAGCTTGCAGGTGACGACACCTGTTGTCATACCTGTGGAGGCAAGGAAACAGTCAATGCTTCGCCCCTGACAGCAAACATGCACATGTCTGTGTGCTTCCCTCAGATGTCAACAGAGGAAAGGGGTAATGTGGAAAAAGTACTTTTTATTACCTTGGAGCCTGTCCAGCTCTTAAAGCCTCTTTTTTCAGTAGTTCCAGTCGATGAAGACTGCAGAAACAATAGTAGGCATGTCCACTCTCAATAAGCTGCTGTGCTGTCTGATGGTAGAGGTCTAATCTCTGAGACTGCAGGTATGGGCCCAGCGACCCTCCTCGACGAGGGCTCTCATCTGGAGGTATATCTGCAGGAGAAGATGAGATTAAGTAGTCCACAGCATAGTCTTGCATCATATTTTCATCTTTGTGCCCTGATGATATTGAACCAAAAACAGAAGAATGAGTTCCAAGTCAAGAAAAAACATTTTTCATGTATATTTCATGTATCCTACCAGCCCACTCCAGCATGTCCTCTATGGACTCTGCAGCTCCTGGCACCAGTCTGTTCTGATCTGTGTCCTCCAGTCGCAGGATGAAAACACCTCCATACTTTTTTGAAAAAATATAATTGTAGAGAGCAGTTCGGAGACCTCCAAGGTGCAAGAAGCCTGCAGAATAACACAACTAAGCATGAGAGCTTCAGGCTGCAGAATAACTGAAGCCACCTTGAATCAACCTGCTGTGGCAGGAAAAGAGAACACACGATTCTAAAAATGTAAACAGCTCTGGCTCATTTTGAGAGTCTAAACAGCACACGACAATGAGCCAGTTCCCACAACACCAACACAGCGAAACTAAAGCAGCTGAATGAAATTCAGTTAGTTAGTATTTCCTGCTTCAACGTATAAAAATGTCTTCTCTGAGAAATCAATTTAAGACGTTTCTGCTGTTGTCCTTCAGCTAAAATCTGTACCCATAGCTTGTGCTGAACAACAGTTACAAGTCAGATATGAATGACTTTGACATTTGACTCGCACATATAACGTTCCCCTTGACAAACTACCTGTGTTTATTCATGTAGAAAAACTTGAGTATGATTTATTTTCTAAAAAAATACAACACAAGCATGCAGCATTAAACATTCCCCAATTTTTGTAAACTGCCGAAGCACACAGGTCATTTCAGAACCCATCTTGTATGGCATTATCCTGATCAAAACGTCTTCTTGATCATTCATGCAAACCATTTAAATCGTTAGACTTGAAACATGTATTAACGCAGCCTATATTTCAGATTCAGACGCATTCAAGTTCCCAAAGACACACTTTCAACAAAATAAATGCAACCAGTGACTTGAAAAGAACACAAACAAATCAGACGAGTCTGAGTTTGACAACCCACCCCCTTGGATTACATCCCATATCATTTTAAGAAAGTATTTGGAAGGACTTTACCTGTGGGACTGGGGGCGAACCTGACCCTCACCTCGCCCTGAAACGTGGAGCAGCATCTATTAACGGCGGCACGTAACCGGACCTCCTCCGGTTTGTTTCTGACCACTGTCAGACACCGAACCCCACCCCGAAGAAACGAACGGTGCAGAAAGCATCGTTTGCAAGATTTAAACCACAGTGACATGATGGCAAAGGTTGTTCAAATATATGTTATTGTCGAGACACACGTTTCGTGGATCACACGAGTGACACGAAGAGCTTCATTTGGAGATTCACTTTTATTTTATAGCTTGATAATCATGTAGTAATGTTCGACAGATGCTAAAAGGTGATAAAAAGCTATACCGAACCAACAACAGCAAATGTCTTCATGTACGAATGTTCAGCGGTGTTTGTTTGGGTCAAATGTTCTTCTTCGCCGACACGGGAAAGCAAGTTTAGTAGCCAAAGCTCACCACTACACGATGCTGCCACCTAGTGGATGAACAACTTCCCTTTCTTCTTCTTCTTCCGCTTCTTCCGAAGATGATAATGAGAATTATGATAGTATACAGATTTAAACATTGTTTTTTCCTTTTACTATCCTTAGAAATTTGAATTAAAATATTGGGCTTGAATTGACTGACATGTGCACAATGTATCATTATATCAATGTGACTCTTTCTGCTGTGATAAAAAAAAATATAGAATTTATGTTCGTAAATGTAATTTTCTGTGCTGTTCAGCTCATGTCAGCAACATGATTATGTTAAACTGACAGTTAAATCAGACACTTAAGTTGCACGGACAAGATGATAAGAACTTTTTTTATCTATGTTTTTTTAAGAATTTTGCTGATCTGGTTGTGATTTATTTTATTTTATAAAAATCTTCCCTTCAACTTGAGTGCCACTGTTTTTGCCATTGTCCATGTCCTCCAATTTTTTTTTACCACATGTCCACAACATAATTTACATGGATCCATTTTGTATTCACTTTTATCCAGAATAACTTTCAAGTGAAGAACACATAGACAGCAATGGGAGGTTCCTCGTCTTGCCCAGGACATGTGGACTGAAGAAGCTGGAATTAAAGTCCTTACTCTCTGGTTGGTGTTTGACCCTAACTCCTGAGCCAAAAGCCCCCACAAAGTACCATCACAAAGCCTAATTTTGCAATCCGGAGAATTATAAAACAACCCAATTATTTTTCCGGTGAGTATTCAGCTCATTTAACATGATAATTAGATCACTAAAGAACATGCCAAAGGGAAGTGATAAAGAAAAGTTTGTTGGAACAGGGGTTATATTTTTGAATTTTCAGTAGAAAGGGAAGAGGAAACAAATGCTAGATCTTTGGGGAACAATTGTAACTGCCAACAGGTGACTCGCAATAAAGTAACCAAAACAATGTGAGAGACTGACAATACATGAAAGAGCATCCCACTGCAAATAGCCTTTAAGCATGATAACTATGCAGGTAGACTGCTGGGGATAATCATGAGGATGTAGTTGAGGGAGTTGTCATATGATACAGAGTTGAGAAGTCACAGAGGAAAGCCCTATCCAGGTTACATCACTTGTTTTCGGAAAACAAAAACTAAATCACAAACAAACCAGATGGCAAAAACCAGATAAGTGATTAAATGAACTACATAGAATAACCAGGAGGATAGTAACAGCAAGGATGTGACAATGACTGAGACAAACCAAGGAGCAGCAATGCTGTGGGAAACTGATGAGTGACTGACTGCAGCTAAGACTAATGTGATGTGAGTGCGGAACTGAGGATCAAACAGGGGAACTGAAGTAAACTACTGGTGAGGAGGATGTGAAACTAAACTGAGACCAGGACACAAGCACAGAACTGAGGGAAGACAAATCTAAGAGCACGGACAAAAGCAAGAACAATAACGAAGACAAACCACAAGAGAGACTAAAAACAAAAAACAAATCAAGAACAGACTAATAAAAACTGAGAATAAATCTTAATTCAAACCAATAACTCAAAAGACTAAGAACACAAAAAAAGAAAACAGAATCAAACAAAACACAGAAAAACCTAAAAAAAGGAAACAAATCCAAAGTCCTTCCTCAAACTGTTAATAAGTCTTGATTTCATGAGTTTTATTACGATCTGTTGTGCTTCTGTTTACACGACACCATTCTAGAAAACCATAATTTACTCTGAATTTATCCTCGAAAACAATGTTCAGGAATAACATGAGTTCAGTCTATTTTTCCCTAAGAAAACCAAACCGGTTTTTCTTGATGTGAATATGCCTGCTATGATATGTTTATGTGTGTAAGTGTGTGTGCGCGCGGGCACTTGCAAATGAGGAGTCAATTTCAAGAATTGCTTGTGTTCTGTCACAGGGATATATACACTGTGATCTATGAGCAGAGTTTCGATTTTGGTTTATTTTTAAGAAAGCGAATAGGTAGACCTCCTTAAAATATGTGATGAATCTGTTTAAAAAAACAAGTATCACCTTTAAATCTTTCAAGGTGATAAAATCTCTTTATTATAGTAAACCAGTTTACCCCTATTTTGGCATTTAAACAAGGCTGTGAATCCTGAAGTGGGTGTGGTGAAAATGTTTCCTGGAGGAGCTGTTCATTCAAAATATATCCAAACGATGTTTTATTCCACACAAAACCAGTAGCTTATATAATCAAACACAAAAACTGTGAAAGTGTAATCATCTGAAAAACGAATCAGCTGTTACTTCAAACTTTGTCTCCCTTTTTTTCCCTCTCTTTTCTTTCTCACTTTCACCCCAGTAATCAGCCATACAAAAGTTCAGTGTGCACGATTTGCAGTACAATACACACCTGGAACTAGGTTGGTTCCACCCCATTGTGCGGCTCAGAGGAGTCGGCAATCATCACTTGTGTCACCGTCACAAGGCAACACACCCTTAATGGTACACCTGTTCCTCAGGTGTAAGGAGAGAGACAGTGTTTAACAGCAGTGTCCTACAGCACCCAAAGGACTGAGCCACAAACAAGACTTGGTAAGAGATTCATCTGTGATTTCATGGTATTATGACTCTTATTTCAATGATAAATCTGTCAGACCGCCTTAAACAAACCATCACAAATCTTAGGCTTTATTTTTAAATGTATATTTTGATCTATTTATAGGGACTGATGTATATCCATATATGTAGAAAAATATGTGGAATAACTGGGCCACAGCTAAGTCAGCACAGCACATGTCGGAGTCTGCTCCTTTTGCTGTGTCACTGTGTGTCTTTAGGGATTTCATAATGAGTTATACCTCATTATGTCGAGTTAGAGCTTATTACAATTATGTCTAAAACAAGAAAAATATTTGAACTATATAATACTTTCGGTTTGTAACTCAAAAATCGTACATGGTCAAATGTGCCAATGGAACTCTTTAAAAACGATGCCTTAATACATGGGTCTATTAGATATTTTATAATTTTAAATAAATAAACATCAATCAATAAACATTCATTGTGTTTAATCAACACAACCAATATTAATCTGTTCTACTTATAGTTTATTAGTGTGGACCCAGTTATGGTTTCATCTCTATAGCAGTGGGTCCTATAAAAGCTGACCGTTTAGACTGTAAATTATTTTGATAAACATTAGTAATAGAGTATAAATTTGTTTTGAGATATGTATGAATTAGCAAAAAAAAAAAAAATCAAGAAAAGTATTGCGGGATTAAACTTTTAAATCAACAAAAAGATTTTACACACGTGATTCTGAGCAAACACTTGAATTTTAACCCACCATTTATTCTATCTTAAAGGATATATTGAAAAGACATATGTGAGCATGCTTGTTAGTTGGTGACATAGTTAGAGAAAACATTTGTGAAGCAGTGACAGAACTATAACCCTTTGTCATAAAGCTTTGAACAGACTTTTTTCCTTGTTCAGTTCAGTTTTTACAGCAACTTAACATCGTGTTATTGATTCAAATGGTTGTGTTTCGATAGTTTATGGAACATCACTGTGATCATGTGACAAAGAAATATTGTTGAAACAAACTTCCTATTTGATGACTATTGATGATGGTCAATTTAAAGTAAACGTATGGGTTGACAGTTATTCAAACTGAAGCGATGAGACAAAGACTTTTACAGTTGAATGCGGAGTCAGTGATTAAATTAGATTTTTTTTTACCTTCCTCATCTGCTACCAGGTACTCTCTCATGGGTGTTTAAATAGAGTTGATGTAATGACTTAGTAAAGTTTAAGATTAATTAGCAAGAAAAATACGAGACGAAAGTAAATTATATAGATTATGGCAGAATTTGTTGTCATTTTTCGGTCGCAGAAGTAAGGAAACTGAGCAATGACTTTTTTTTTGTGTAGTTTTCTTTCCAAGCAATTCTAGATTTGCTGTTGTATTGACATCTTTTCAGGACTTTTTAACCTGAATTATATCTCCTTTTAAGAGCTCTTTTCTCAAAACTTACAGCTCTCCATGTAGTTTCATTTGAAGATAATGGAGCGTGCATTTACTGTAAGAAGGGCAGTCATTTCTTGTTTCTCTGCTGTCAACAGTATAGCTGAGTGTAACTGAGTGTAACTGAGTTGTCATGAACACTAAAATATTGCCAGGGCACCTGTAGCTTAGGGGGTAAAGTGATCTTCCTTTAAATGTGAGATTACTTCTTCAATTCCCAGCTTCTCCAATCTACTTATCAAAGCACCCTTACCATACATTTCTCCTCAGTGTGGTCCTCTCTTTTATATAAAACTCTATATAAAAGCTTATGCCCATACCTCAACTCTCCACCAAATTCTATAACAATGTACCCATGGGTTATTTTTCTTTATTCATTTTTTTAAATTTAGTTTTTAAATGATCTGACTGACAGACAACTAGCTATGAAACCAAAGTATGTTCTTTGGTAACATGTTGCGATACATTTTCCAAGCAGCGCTATGGGCTTGATGTCTCTATTCTCATTGTTTGAAGCTGAATGGTGTATTCATTACTGTCAACTCATGCTGCTGTGTTAGAGGTCAGAGTATGCCATTGACTGTGATATATTTCACTGCCACTCCCTGATTCCTGTCTGCCACAATCATACAAGAATCAGGGTAAAGGGCCAACAACAATGATCTAACAAAAGTTTTTTTCTATTCAAGACTGCTGTAATTTATCAGGCTTTGAGATACCTCGACTTAAGGAATTGGCTACACTTTGTCACACAACTTTAGAACATTCATGCTGCACCTATTGTTGCCATATGAAAAAGGTTTAGGATGTCGTGGCTTCACTTAGAAATGAAGAAAAAGTTAATAATATTATTTAGATTAGACTTCTAACCTACTCTTTAGTCTAATAGTGCTTGTTGGTGAGAAGTGACTCACTGTGTCACCTGCTTTGTCTTGTTCTCTCCCCAGTGATTTCAACCAAAGAGCCCTCTCATCCCATGAGATTTATCAGATTATGAAATCACACTACGTATTCTTGCTGGTTTACCTACAAGGGACCATCTTTGGTAAGAATAGATTTTATGTCTTTAATGTAAACAGACCCTTAAAGGAAGCAAACAAGTGATATTTTCTTATCATGTATAATGCCATTCAAACCCCAAGCCAACAACAGACTGATTCCATTAATTCTGTATTGTCTGTGTGTTTGCAAAAAACTCACTGGGTGACACTGCCCTTCATTATTGTTTCCCCTGACCTTCAGTATGTAATACAGTTTTTTTGTGCATGTGAAGGTCTACATATGCTCAAAAGCTTTTATCAATCAATCACTTGTATTATAAAATCTATTTAATAATAATACTGTATTAAAACTACAGTGCTGAGCTGGAAAGCAATCTTTACAGTGTAGTCTGCTTCTGCAGGAGGAAGAATGAGGTTGAGTTCTTTAGACTGGGGTATTTCAGTGTGAAAGCATTGAAAGTTGGTGCATCAGTGTTGTTTGTCTTTTCAGTGGACAATAAAGGAACTACACAAAACTGGAGCCCGACTCTATTGTCTAAAAGACAAAGCTGTGCTCATGAAATCCGATAAAGAAAACGAGTTCAACAATCTGACTGTGATTACTTTGTGGTATCCTTCCTCTGATGCACAGATTTTACAGAACTGCATGAAACGAGCACAACGTCTTAACACTTTGTCTAATTTTCATGCCTCAATTATGTCACATTGTCATGGAAAGTTACAGGCTTGTCATACACTAAGCATTTTTACATGACAGCAGTAAAAGGAATTACCACGTGTGTCCAAACAAAAACTTTACAAAGAAAGAAAGAAAAGAAAAGAAAAGAGCATCCTGAAAAACTTGGAACTCTGTTTCCAGCCAGAGTTAAAACTCTTGGTTTACAGTTTAGCATTTGTCACACATTTGTCGACCGGTATCCCCTCCGGTTACCAAGAATTGATTATTGCTGTCTTGTTAGGAATTTGTGTGTACAGTATGACAAATATGCTGAATGACTGTCTGTTGCCATTGTTTTCACGGTGCCGACACAGAATTTCATGAAATATATTCCAACACGTTGTGTGTTGTTAAAGAAATTCCGCTTATTTTTGTGAGATCAGGTAAAAAAAAAATGTATAGAAACATTTTAGAAAATTCAATTTAAAACATGATCACTGTTTTCCTAAAATCTGGTATTTTGTTGGACAAATGTTAGTAAAACATGACCAAAAAGTGCATTTGTGAGGGTTGAGGATATTTGTGAGATTTGTTTGTTGGTAATTTCGTTCTTACTCTAGATTTTCATGAAGGTGTGTTTTAGCTGTCTGTGGAGGATTGTAGCACAGACGAAAAGAATAAATCATGCTGTAGAAAAACAAGGGAAAGTTTTTTTTTCTTTTCACTGGATATATTGACAGTCTGATGTGAGCAGATACATCCTGCCACATTGTAAAAATGACTACTTCCACATTTTACAGCTACTGCTGTGCAGCCAGTATGTTTATTCTATTACTAATATGGCTAAACAGAAACATCAGGATGATTTTTGGCATTTATTGATAACAATCAACTCTGTCTTATCCCAACAGGGGGATCGAGTTCACAGAGGTAAGTTCAGGACATTGAAACACTCAGTGAAAAACAATACATAACACTGTGTACACACAGAGCTATTGTGCATATGATGTACTTTCACATTTGGTAAGACTTCTAAACAACCATGACGTACTTTGTCTCTTTATGCTCATCTGGTCACTTGTCTGATGGAAAACAGAAGAAACACAACATGTGTTGCAAGAGAAACCTGTGGCCTGGTGAGTAAAGCGCCATACTGGTATCTCCAAATCACATGTTCTTTGTTTTCTTTGTGTATGAGGATGAATCTTGATTCACGATCAGAGACAAAATTCCTTTTGAAACTGCCACTGCAGGTGTCATATTGTGATTTAATGTGTGTGTTTAAAGGCAGTTTCTCAGATTGTTAACTGAACAACAAGTTATGGAGTTTTTCTGAAGGGTACACAAGGTGTTATGTAATTTTTTGTTAATCACAGCTGATGTATTCAATCAAGTCTTTATTCAGTGCACACGGTACAGCTTCAGGATTTGCAAATATTCACAGCTGAAAATTGGAAGCTATGATTATTGTTTTTTTTTGGGGTAAAGTTAAAGAAATCTCAGATATCAAGAGTTTCCTGATAGTGTCATGAGAGCCGTGTTGCATGATAGAAACACCTTTAAAGTCCCGGTTTGCTTGTGGCACCTTTACAGGATTCCTGATATGACACCATCACGGTTGCAAAACTGCCCAGGTCACATTCCAAGAGGATCAGCTTTGTTTGCACCTTGTTCAAGTGTCAGATATCAGTGACATTTTCATTGAAACTGATAAAGATCTATGAAGCAAGATCACATACCTATCAATTGTCTTACGAAATTTAAAAAAAAAAAGACATCTGTGCATAGGGAGTGCATCTCTTTGAATATAACACTGTCTAAACCTTTTGGCTTTTACCAACAAGCTTCCTTATTCTACAGACCTCAGCAGAGGGAATTGCTGCTCTAAAGCTAGTTTTCCTCATTCCAAAATCAATATTGCTTTTTTGTCTATTAAAACCACTAAACCATAAAAGATTCCTGTTTTATCAATTTCCTGTAACTCCTGACCCCCATCCAACCACCCACCCCCACACACACACACACACACACACATACAGCATGATTGCACCTGAAATAAGACAAACTACAGGCCTACATGCCTGAAGTATCCACCTGAAGCAATCTCATTTACAAGCATATTTACTTGTGCTTTTAATGATTAGATGGCGGTTCTCATGAGTATCAATGTACAAATTCACATGGTCTACAGTCTTTTTGCAGTCTGCCCTCCAGACTTTGACTGTGTTATTTTCAGGTTTGAGTGTATATTTAAATTCCTCATATTTGGCAGTGAATTGTTGTCACTTTAGCTTTGTACCCCTTCTGATTTTTTTTTAATCGTGGAAAGACATGCTGTTGCTAAATTATACGGCATTATTTCCTTGTTCCTCAATTTTTCTTCTTGTCATTGAAGGAACCGGATGCAGCCTCTCACTTCATGCAGTGTGTGGGTTTGCCTGCAACAGACACAGGAAGAGACCATATGCACAGGCTGAAAGGAATGCTTGAAGCGACCATGGACGTGTACTCCTTTGTGGTACGGCTTTATGCATGCAACGGAAAGTTTTGCACAAATTCCAGTCAAACCAGCTAATGCAGTTACTGCTGTGATTGTTTAGTTAATTTTTTTCCATGTCATCACAGTCATACTGTCCAGACTGTAACATACTTGAAGTGCACTGATTAATTGCGTAATCTAAATACTTTTCTATAAGTAAAGGTGAAATATAACACATTAGTCCTTTATTTCTACATGTTTCTACTATTTATCAAAATCTACATTATATCGATGGGTATCATTCCATGCCCTGATTATTATAATTTTTTGTTAAGATCTTCATCACTGTTTTTTTTACAGAAATCCAGCATAACAGGTGTGCCACTTCTGAGTCTGGAGGGAGCGTTGGAATTTAATCCAGGAGCCATACCTCTCCAGAATGAAGCCCTAGTCCAGATGTGGCTGGAGGTCAAGATGAAACCGCTTCTCAAATCTATCACCAAGCACTTCCTGTCCTGCCTGAGCACCAAGAATTTCAGCTGCTCCACTTATCAGACTGTGTATGTCTGTTTCTGTCTCTGCTTACCTTTAGTGATTCAGTGACATTGGCCTTTATGACATTCATTTCTGTACATCTCATCTTTTTTTTTTTCAGAGTAAGGGAACTCAGTCATCATTATTCTGAGATGAATCCAGTCAGACAAAAGTGGATCTACACATTCTTTATGTACCCCTTCCTGTCTGGAGACAGGGTTTCTGGTAAATTTGACTAGCAAAACATGTGTTTAAGATGTGGCTTGAGGAAAAAGATTGGACTTGAACCAGCTAATTATGGTGTTAAATTTAGCTTTAAAATGCTTTCAAAATACACATATTATCAAGATTGAGATAATTTGATTGCACAAATAGGATGGTTAAGAAAAAAAATAGCAGCAGGTTAAGAAACAGACATGAAGGCGCAAATGCGAAACTCAGATAACATTCAGCAGGTTTCAGGGGAACAAAATAACACAAGATAAAAAGTAAAGTGAGGTAAATAATAAAAAATTAATGACAAATGACAAAGACCCGAATGAAACAACTAAGTCCATTAACTCAAATTGTAGAATTAAATTGTGTGGACACATACACTATGTTGGATTGGACCAGCCAGTTGTTGTTGGACCTAAATTTCAATTAAATCACTTAACAGTTTTCGACGACAAACGCAACAACTAATAATTATCTTTTTAGATTTGTCAAATGCACTTTATGAATATGCAATATTTCTTTTTTGTATATAGAATTTCTATATGTTCGCACAAAGGCTAAGTATATACTGTACATCCTCACTCAGTGTGTGTTGTTGTGCAGGTTGTGTAAACCCAGAGGAAGGCAGTGAGGAATGGTTGATGAAGAATTTTGGTGCCTTCAGAGCAATGGCCCGAATGAAGGACTTTTCAGCTCTCAACATGGTCTTCAGTGGAGTGAGTTAGACTGACACATCTTTACATTTTGTAGAATTTATAACCGAGATTGTGCCAGGGGATCTCCGTGGACACATGCTTCCTCCCCATCTGACACTTTTGTCCTCTCTCCTGCTCCTTTTCCTTTATTTCCCTTGCATTTCATCACAGTTGGAGGTACTTCACCTGCTGTCTCCAACACAAAAGGCAGAGCTGCTCCTAAGGCCTGAGGTGGAAAGTTTAGACAATGGCACCTTAACCCTGGTCTTCCACAGCTTGTTGACAGGTGGCTCTGGCCCTCCACCCACTTACAGACCAGGAGGAGGCCACAGCTGGACGAGCCTCGGATATACATCACCGTCCCCTTCCCATCGACCACCACCTACACATAGTCCCTACGCACCATCTCCCCAGGACAGCCTCAGAGGGGTACTACAGCAGGATGTCTGCTTTCAAGTCTTTGATGCTAGTTAAAGTATTTGGAACAGCAGCTGTAAAATTGCATATTATATATTTTATATCACGGATATAATGTGAGAAATCAAGTAATTTAGATATTTTACATGATCAGCCATTATTACAGAAATGTGTGACAAAGTGCTATGTGTTAAAGTTGCTTTTACTGATATTTTTTATATTTACAACAGATCCCATAATTGTTGATGACAAACTCATAAAGAATGACTGCAGCTTTCTAGTTTACCGTTTTTTTTTCAGTCATCACTTGTACTATTTTGATTCATTCTTCATGCTTTTTTAAAATGAACGGATTTGATATTTAAATGAGTTTGTGCATTCAGTGCAAAATCAGTGCATTTAATGCAAACCTACAACAAGCAGCTTGATAACCTAAACATGGACAGTAAAAAGTTCTAATTTGTTGTTGGAGGTGTTGCCAATGCAGAAATACCCTAAAGTGTAATGGAATGATGGTGATAAGTGTAAGCTCTACAACAGTCTAAACTACTTTAGGTCCAGTAGACCCCTTTTCAAAAAAAAGATTTTTCTACGATTCATTATGGACATTTACTCCTTCATTCCTTCTGATCAGCATGCTGATGGTCCTACTTAATACAGTTCGGAAATAAAATAGATATATAGGAATTAGTCCTCAAATAATTGCCTTTTTGTCCATTCAGCTTTAATGATCACACTCCAGCTCCATCTGGTTGTCCTAATATGGTCACAAAATTTTTTCAAGGTTTCACAATGTTTATTTAAAAAAAACAATGGATGATGTCACCGTGATGTGATGTGTGCACCATATGTGCACCTCTAAATTTATACTCTGTGCACAGGGACTGTAAAACTCAACAGTCACTCTTAAAAGCTCTCTAATCAGATGATTGAATCTGACTGAATTTCTCCAAAACCGTGTAAAATAGTGTTTGATTATTTATTGTGAGTGGTTGGCAGGACTGGAAAACCACCTGACAAACAAATTAAGAGATTTTCATTTCCAGCCATAATAAAGGGTTTCATCTCATCTCTTTTTACACACTTACAGGTTATAAACGGATTCATGATGGCTTTCAAACCAATGGGGAGCTTCGCCCATGAGTTTGTGTCCTTCACACGTGAGGTAAATTCATTCTGACACACACACATGTTTTGATGTATTGCGAGCAACGATGAGTTGTATAACTCCTGGCCTGCTGTTCTTACAGAGGGACGTGTCAGAAATAAGAAGCACCACTCTGACTCAGTTCCTGCTCAACTTCACTCTGGCTGAACTGGCCGACATGTACCGACCAAAAAACACCACAGTTCCGGAGACGCCACAGTTTGATGTGACAAATGTAGAGGACTGGTACCAGCAGGTTGTGATACCACTGTTAAGGAGGTTCCTGCCGAACGACACACCCCTGATGCACCAAAATATCACCCTCGCTTTTCACCAACTGTTGTAAGTAGAGCAAACAATGAACCATATACAGAACATCAACACTTCTCATCCTTATATACCAGTTTTTTTTTTACCTGTTTTGTTTTTTTCTGTGATCACAGAACTGGGAGAAACAATAACGTTAGATGAAGTCAAAGCTCATGAATCTTTATATTTAAAAAGAGCAAATGCTCATAGACACATGGTTTAGTTCTTCATAGCCCTTCATGGTTATTACTTTCTTAAAATTAAACAGGTAGCTGCTAAAGATCCAAACATTTCCTTGGGACTTGGTGGAGCTTACCATGAGAGGGAAATTTGAACCAAAAGTAAAAAGCATTATCTTTAAGTATAGAAAAAGTAAATTTTACTGGATGAAGTGAGTGGCATTGTTATTCCAGTTTTATCTATATCTTATCAACCATTCGCTGTCACAATGCTTAAACTCATATTTAAGGTGTTACAATCTAATGGAAGCTCAGCCATTCATGACTGAGCTCATTTAAATAGAAATTTCTTGGTCATAGCAAATTAATCACAAAACTGCATTTTTTTTTTTTTTAGCTTTTTGGACCATGGTTTGGACAACGAAACCTCTGAAATCCAAGATGTCTGTAGTGTCACGCTCGATAAGAGCAACGGCCATTGTGGGGTGAGGTTTAATTTAGTTTTTTTGATAGATCAAGTGTGACTGTTAGAATATTTAAATATACACAGCAATCTCCAGGTATCCCATAGTCTTCAAAAATGTTTCTTAAATGGTGACACTCGTCTTTGATCTAATATCTCCACTGTGATTTTTTGTTCTTACTACCAGCTGACAGATGCAGTGGAAAATGTGGCCTATGTTTTGCACTGTGCGGCTCGTTCAAACCTGACGATGGATGAGAAAACCATCATGAGACTGATTGTAGAGCTGACAAAGCGTCTGAACTCCCTGATCAAAGAGTTTTCCAAATCAGTGAGTGTACTAACCTCACAAGCCTGTCAAACAAATTCCAACAAGCATTTCCAATAAAAAAAATCAATAACGGGTGCTTCCTATTCTTCCTGCCCTTTAGAACTTCAAGGAGGTGGTGTCAGACTTTAAGGAGATTTTTGGTGAGAGGCCTCCATCTCCAGATCTGACTCAGGAACACCTGCAGGACCCAGACTTCATCAAGCTCTGGTTCCGGATCAAACTGCTGCCCCTCCTGCCTGACGTGCACCCAGACCTCCTCTCCTGCCTGAGCACCAAGAACTTCTCCTGCCCTGTTTACCAAACCCTGTGAGTTCACAGTTTTTAGTGGATTTTGTACGTTTATGCACCTGCATGGTTTTGCATCATCTTGTTTTGTGCATGCTGTGTGCAGTGTGGCAGCACTGGGTGAACAGATGAGTATCATGGATGCTGATCCGATGCACAGTCACAAGATCTATGAGCACTTTGTCTACCCGTTTCTGCTGCATCCCAATACTTCTGGTAAGCAAAACAACAGTAGAGGTATGGTGGTAAAAAAAATTCAAAATTTAGAAAAAAAAAAAGAAAGAACATAATAAAGCCTTCTTTATTCAAAGGGACATTTACACACTTTAACAAAAAAAACCTTCCCATGATAGAAATAAACTTTTTTACAGAGAACATAATTAAAAACCTTATTCAGTTCAATTTAATTCAGTTTTATTTATATAGCGCCAAATTACAACAAATGTCATCTCAAGGCACTTAAATAATATAGTCCAATTCAAGCCAATTAGAATTCAATTCATTGTAATCATAATCCAATGAAATCCAATTAATTAATTTCAAAATCATCCAATTAATTCAATTAACAAACAATATCCTAGCTAATGAAACCAACAGATTGCACTGAAACTTGTCTTCAGTCCAATCTCCCGTCCTGAGCGTGCCTGTGGCGACTGTGGAAAGGAACAACTCCCTTTTAACAGGAACAGGGACCTCTGGCAGAACCAGACTCAGGAAGGGAAGCCATCCCCTTCGAGCAGCTGGGGTTTGAGAAGACAGAAAAGAGGGGGGAAAAACACCATAACACCATTCAAAGGATACCTGTTGGAACAGGGAAACACAAGTTAATAACCACAATAATGTCACATGTACATAATATCATTTGAGAAATTAAACAGGGGGAAAAGAGAGCAAAGTGAGGAAAGGTGTGTCAGATGAGGTCCCCCAGCAGTCTAAGCCTATAGCAGCTTAATTATGGGATGTTTCAGGATCACCTGAGCCATCCCTAACTATAAGCTTTATCAAAAAGGAAAGTTTTAAGCCTAATCTAATTACAAATACACCTCGCTCGGAGCATAGTTATCATCCCAATTGCATTGAGAATGTTTTGATTTAAAAGCTAACTACATTATAAGAAGTAGTTTTAGATGTTGAATAAATGTACTTTAGTCTGTACATGACTTTATTTTGTAAATATACTTTATTTTGTAGATTCATATTTTTGTATATTTTGTAGATTCAAAACAAAGAAATATCACTATAAAAGGTTAACACAAACTGCATCAACATTAATCAACAATAAAATGCTCTTTTTTTTCCTTCAAATATGTTTCAGATCCCCAGTGTGTCTCTTCAGCTAATAACAGCGCAGACTGGCTGAAAAACAACTTTGGTTTCTTCTCAAGATTTGCCTCCATCACCGACTTCTACAAGCTCAACCCTGGTTTCTCTGGAGTAAGTCTGGAAAACATACCCACTCTGTGTTTTTATTCATTAAAAACAACTGCAACTGAAGAATTAAGTAAGTAATATGCATATGAAATTGTAAATGATGCCTTTTCTCCTCCTCTCTTCTGTGTATGGCTCAGTTGGAGGTTATTCACCTCCTGTCTCCAAAGCAATTGGCAGAGCTGATGCTGTTGCCTCATCGCCCTCCCCCGCAGAAAGATGTCATTATCAACCGTGTGTTTGACTTCCTGATAGAGTCACCTGAAGTCAGGAAATTTCCACAGGTTTTGCACTTTGTGGTCCAGCTCGCTAAAGAGGTAACTGCTTTTGTCAGGGTACAAGTGCTGAAACTTTAACAGCTGTGGATGATTGATTGTAAAATGTTCCATTTTTCAGACCGGTCCTCCATGCAGTGTCTACAAACACATGTGAGTACTTTCAGGTGCTTATAACATGGGATTGAGATTAATACATTTATACCTGAAGCAACATCAGTTTGTGTATCCCTTTAAGACTTTGAGCGATGCTTGCATGACTTTCGTATCTTTCAAAGCCTGTTTCTACATGATCTGACATTATGTTTGGGTTCAAACCAGGCATAATGTTTCTTTGCTCTGAGCTGGTACTGATCATATGCACAACTCTGTTCAAACACTTTTTGCTGCATTGCCCTAATGGCTGAAACTGAAACACAGGCAGAGCATGAAATTTGACCTGGGTTTCAGTTTCAGCCATTAAGTCAATGCAGCCAAAAAACTAAAAAAATATGCTTTGGTAAGGGATAAAATACAGACAACAGAGAATTCAGGGTGCTCTGGTGTTGAGTCCTCTCTGAGAAAACAGAAGTGCGTCCTTTTTATTACGATTAATTAATGATCTGACGATTAAAATATTCAGTCAAACTCAATTAAATATTTATAGCGCTTTTATTAATCTTTGTTTTTTATTTTGTGCATTTTTGCGTTAGCTTTTACCGGTTGTATGGAGCTGTACCATCTCTGACTCCAGACATGGAACCAGTGGCCTGGGCGAGCATAGATGATTTGATACTTATTGCACCAGATGGTGAGTCTCTATGTCTTGAACACACAAGCAAACATACCCAGAATAACTAAATACAAGTTATACAACTGTCTCCCTCATTTAACCCAGATGCCAAGGTGAAGTCTCATTTTTCCTTTTGAATCGTGGACGTAAATCTGTCATTGTGCTTTTATCTGCTCTTGCTTGTGTTGACTAAATATTTTCTGTTCTTTGTTGTTGACAGAGTGTGTGCCAGAAAACATTACGGTGAGATTTCTTTCTACTTGCTCAGTCTGTAATTTTCCATATTTTCACTTTTTTTTTTCAATGTAATGTGTCTGCAAATATTTTATTAATCTGTAAAACGGGTCATTCACAGTGTCCAGAAACCAAGGTCAATGGTAAGACTTTTCACTTGTGTGTCAAAGTTTCATATTATTACATTACGTTTGCGTAGGTACTTTTAGGATTAAAATCTTTTCATTTGATTTCTCACCCGATGTTCAACAGGCACTAACGTCTGCAGAGGCGTCGACAGGTATCCCTTCTATAATTTAAATCCAGACAGTCAAAACTGCTATAATTACCTTTATGCTGAAATATATCTGCTTCTTCACATGATCTCACAGCTCTGATCTACAGTCCTACATGAACATGTCTATGCATGTTCCCTGCAATTTTACCTTGGAGAAATATGCTTGTGCTCAGGTGACAGTCTACTTTAAAAAGAGTTTGAATACAAATGTTCAGACTTGTCACAGAGAGCAGGTAAATGACCTCTCACTGTCCCACAGCTGGAGGACATCACAGCCAATCAGCTGGCTTCTCTCCTGAGGTGTAATCTGCTTGGAAACAGCAGCCACTCCAAAGTGCTATGGAAGATGCTGCTGACCAAACACTCCTATATTTTGGATGCAGCCCTGGACAGGCTCGCTAACATGGTCAGTAGCTTCAAGAACCAACATACCATAAACCTCAATTACGTAGACTACAATTCTAATGTTGTGAAAAGTTTTCTATTTTGTAACAATCAATCATCCCTTCTACAGTCCATGGGGATGGTTGGTCCATCAGCACAGGATATTTTGGATGTGATTGGGGAGATCAGGGTATCATTGCTGACTGATGAGCAGCTTAGGGACATCAGCATCATCAAGTTGTGGTTCTCAAGCCGTCTGAGTGGCTTCCTGCCGTCCGCTTCAGGGAGGTTTCTGCACTGTCTGAGCAAGAAGAATCTCAGCTGTCAGTCGTACCAGCAAATGTAAGTACAGTCACGCTACACCATCTCACCACAAATGCCTTCGTACATTCCTGCCTGCTATTGTCCCTCACTTCCTATCATGTCTCACTGCAAATAATTTGCACTGCAGCACCTGCCAGCACATGTACGCAGTGAGGAATTTTGAATGTGTAATTGCTTTAGAAAATATCCGTCTCCCTCATTTGTCATACTGAAATAGTGTCACAGTTTGCATTCATTTTACAACCTTTTGACCTCGTTTCTAAATTCAGTGTGCAGATTTTGAGCCGAGTCCAGCCACACATGACGCTTGCCAAGCAGATGTCTGTCAGCACAAACTTCATGAAGGTTTACCTGACTAAGAACAACAACACTGCAGGTAGGCTCCTGTATTCCTGTCAAAGACAAAAAGTGTTGGAACCCCAAGCAAGTAGTTCATATGAGAGAAGCACCAACAAGCAACAAGCATAACCAGAGCCACGAGACAAATATGACAAAAGACATGTGACATCTTAGATCAATTTCACACAGAAAACACACTGTATTTCACACAGTTTCTTATACTAAAGTATACTGAAGTGAACTGTGTTCATTCAGAGCAGTAAAGCTAGCTTTCATGGTTTCAGATCCTTCCTGCAGTTCAAACGTCAACAACAGCGGAGAGTGGCTGCAGAAGAACCTCGGCGGGTTCTCTGTCCTGATGTCCTTCCAGGAACTCCTAGGGCTCTATTCCGAGTTTTCACCGGTCTGTAGTGCTGCATTGTGTCTCCCACCTTTGTATCTTTTAATCAGCTTATTTTTTTTTTTTGTCTTTCAGTTAATCATTAGTCTTACTTTGAATATGTATGTGTGTGTGCAGATGGAAGCCCTGCCACAGCTGACAGTCAGGCAGCTTGCAGAGGTATCTGCCACACCTGGGCAGCTCACATCTCCTGACCATGTTAACATGGTGATGAAACATGTCCCTGACCAGTTTCTCAGTTCTTTCTTTGATGATTTCTCACCAGCAATCATGGTAAGAACACATCACACTTTCATACTTCCTGCAAACACAATCTATGAAATAACATGTTGTGTTAAGTTGGTACTGATGAACACAGCATTTGTTTAAATCAAGTAAAAAAAAAAAAGTGAGTACACACCTAATTAATATATGTTGAGTTAATGTTTTATCAAGATTGACAAGCACCAGTGGAATAACATTTTTGTCATTGTCCTTCTCAAGCAGATGATACTTAAAGGTGTTTTTATTGAATTGGTCTTTTTCTTTCTCTGCAGGGTCATGAAAGCATGTTCCCCTCTCTGGTGAGGTCAGCCATGTTGGAAGTTGTGTTTGATCGTGCAAACCTCTCTGATCCCTCAGTGGATGACTCAGTTGTGTTGGTGTGGCTCCACAATCGACTGCGCCCCCTGCTAGTCAACCTGTCCCCTGTTCATGTTGCCCCATTCTTCCAAATACTGGCAGGAAGGAACTGCAGCATCGAGCAGCAGGGGTGAGTGTAGCACCTAATCAATGACCGGTATCAATTCAGCCATTTTTGACTTTGGACCTCTTTGACAAATCTTTGTATTTTCATACTGTTTCAGTGTGGAAATTCTCAATTCGACTATTTCATCTCTCAGTGAAGATGCACAGAAATATATCCATAATCACATCGTTCAGTCTCTCAAAGGTAAAGAAAACACACTGACAGGAAGCTTGTGAAGCTCCACAGAGACTCGATGGTGTGTTTTCCAGCTATGTGGAAGTGGCCACGGTTTTGTACTTTTCTCTGTAGCTCTAACACAACTGTCTCTGGATGTCTTCATGTGACTAACCACATCCAATAACAGCATCCTCTGTTATGCTCACAAATGTTTTTTCAATGCATTTTCACAATTTGATGTCTTCTGGCTTTTGACTTGTTCAGTCCTGCTGTAAGACTCTTTAAAAGAGAAAAACAAACTATTCCTTTCAGTTAGAAACCTGATACTAGGATTTTTATACCTGTCATATAAAATACATATAAAGTATATTTTTTAACACTCATCATTGCATTGTGGTTACCATCATTTTTACTTACTGTAGAATGGCAAAAGTTCATTATCTTGCAGTCACGATTAGAAAAGGCCAAGAACCTTATAATGGACATGGCTCAATCATACTTTGGCTTTTGTTTCAACCAGTGATGTAAGAAGTATTCCCAAGTAGAACGAGTTGCATTAAATACCAACCAATTCAAGAACTGCATGCAAAACAGCTACGAATCTCACACATCTAGAAAAGTTTCACTGAAGAAATTGCTGAAAATCTCCCCGCAGCACTGAGAGGCAATTTGTTTCTGCCAAAAGATGTTTGTGTGCTGTGATACGCACTAAAAGTTGTGTTGCAATAGTTAGTGGCCGTGCCCAAACTATTGCTTCAGACCTTTTTTCTGTTGTTGAGACTCTATATTAGATGGGATTTAAAAAGTAATATCAGCATATGAAATATTAAACAAATGTATTATTCTTATTCCTTTAGGCATCTTTTTTCAGTGTAACCACATGTTTACTGCATTGTAAAGCATACAAAAAAGTGAATAAAAAGACAGAGCGAACTAACACAGCACCATGAAAACTCACATTTGATTGACAGCTGACCTCTCTCTTTCTCCTCCATATTAGGTCCATCACCTCTCCGTTGCTATGGTGATAACTACAACCACAGTTTCTACAGTTTTCTCCAGCGGTCATTCATGGGATTCCAGTTCCCCAACCTGACTACCTTCTTGTCTCTCATGCCTCATGAAAGAATGCACTTGGTGTGTTGTGTTTAAGACTGTCTGGAGTAAATCCAAACGAGATGAAGCAGAAAAATTCATTTTTTTTTACTCCCGTTCCTCTAGTTGATCAACTCCATGCCTCCATCACATATTGGGGATTTCTTGCGTCGCCCTGATGTTGTCGACAATGAAGCACTGCTCTGTGAGCTCTACAACAACTACATCCAAATACCAATGTTTCTGGAGACTGTATGTATCACACATTCAAACACAGAGAAATGGAGATATGTTGTAATGGTGTCAAGACATTAACCTGTAATTTCACTGCAGGAGTCTCTGCCAGAGGTGGTGAGGCGCCCCACCCTGCCTTGTGTTTGGCCCATGGCTCTCAGCAGTTCCAATAGGTCAGAAGTGAACGCTTGGTTTGACCGACGCCTTCACAACTACTTGGTCTTCCTTACAAAGAGTCTGATCAGTCCGAACGCCACACACAACACCTCATGCCTGGCATTCCAAAAGCTGTATGTCTTGCTCCAAATCTATCCATATTTTGTGTGCGTGTGTGTCCTGTGATTTAATGCTGTGTTTTTTCAGTGTTTCAGTTCTTGGTGAACACAACTACACCGCTGCTGACTTTGTGAAGCAAGATGTGTACAACACCATCAGAGTTTACCTCATGTCAGGTCAGTTTTTAAAGCAAGAATGAGGCCTCAATGACAAGAGTGATACATACAAAACAACAAAAATGCTGAAACTCTTCCTTTTATCATTGTAAATCGAATGAATGTCATGAATATTTGACTGCATAAAGACATAATCTTGTTCTTAAAAAGTTTTATTTTCGTACCTTTTGACATTTTTCAGAACAAACCTTTGATCCTTACATCAGGTTTAATTCCTTTAACTTTGGTCTCAGCACCACAATAATTTTCAACAAAATGACATAAATGTGATGTTGTCTTTCATTATTATTGTGAGAACAGAAAGCATCCCACTTAAATTATTATGAATTGTTGTTGTAGCAACGGCACCGAGGTGTTACAACCCAAGCGACCCTGAACTCAACTCCACAGCTTGGTTTGTTGAGTATATCGGCCCTTTCATGCCTTTCCTCACCCTGGAGGATCTTATGTCATTTGGATCTGAACAGGTACTGACTCAGGATCGTGGATCTTAATCTGCTGTTTAGATTTTGTTCAGAAAAATTCTGATTTTTTTTTGGACAGATTTAAGACTCCCAGACTTGTTTGCCTTCCCTCCCTGCAGGTTCTCCAGGTGTTCACAGTGAACCCTCTGAATATTGCGCTGCTCAATCACTCGGTTCTACCTCTGAACCTCACCAACTTCTACACTCAGCTGCTTTATCAACAGAACAGCAACTTCAACCCCTTACTGTGAGTTTGAATGTGTTGTGTCAACAACAGTCACAAAGTCCTCGCAAATTCTAGTCCTGAGCGCTGCACTTTCTCCCTAATTTATCTATCAGTGTTAGAACTTTTTCCACTTTCTTTGCAGTCTTCCGCTGTTGTGCCGGTGTGTCGCTCCTGGTCCGGCATTTATTCAACTGACTGCGGAAGAAAGTATGACAGTTCTGTACAACCTAACCAATGTCTGTACAGACCTAGATCCACAGGTAACAAACTGTTATACAGCTTTTTGGCCAAACGAACAGGAAAAAATCTGAAAGGAAAATCTGAAAGAACAAGTGGGGGAAAGTAATGACTATGATGTGTCCACGTGATTGACAGAAAGTGACCTGGGGAAAAAGTATTTCAGTATCATTGCAACATTGTTCCAAAAAAACCTTTGGTCACATTATAATTCAGGTGTCTTTACTGGAAACTGTATTTTTGCTCAGTAGATGCTGTTTTAACATCTTAGAGAATCTAAGATAAGCATAAGAAAATGTAAAACATAAAAATCCATTTATCTCATCACAATTTTTTTGTTTTTGTTGTTAAATAAGAACAAAATGGGAATGACTGGGTAGCAGCAGGGTTTTTAGGTAGGAAGCACGTTAAGAATTGTGTCCTTGTTGCTGCAATTGCAACTCATCCTGATTTGTTTGGAGTACAGTCATTATATTCAGGTGTTGAATCTACTTGTTGTCTAGTAGGGAGTAACATTTTCATCCTTTTAGATGCGTAATTGTACTTATGCATAAGGTTGAACATAAATGCACTACATGGCCCCCGTTGCTGCTGCTCCAGGAACTGGGCTATGTTCTCCAAGACATTAGGACTATGTACACAAATGTGACTACAACAGACTGAGACTCTTCTTTTCATCTGCAGATCTCTGCTGCTTTGGCCAGCAATTTTGGTGAGAACATTGATGCCACAGCCATTGCTGCCCTCGGCAACGAAAGCACCGAGATGTCAACTGGCCAGATCAAGTTGATAAAGCCTCAGGACCTGTTTCTCTCCGTCAGTATTCTCAGCACTGTGATGGGCTGGAGCAACGGACAGGCCAGGGCCATCATTCAGGCTCTGATATCTTCAGGGATGATGCAGGTAGCTAATGTCTTCCCAGATTTAAGTACAGAATAAAAGATCATATCTGTTAGCAAACCAGTTAGAAGTAAGTCGTCTTTTTTGGTCACTGTCTCTCATATGTACAATGCCTCCATCCTTCTGTCATCCCACCAGATCAACAACCAGTCATCACTCGTAATGCTGGGCTCTCTCATCACGGGCGTACCCTCCACTGTGTTCAGCGCCATGAACAGCTCTGACCTTCTAGCTGTATCCAAAAACCCCTCCGTGTTGGCACACTTGATGGACGCTCCGCAAATTGTCCATCACACTTTTGTTTCACAGGTATGGGAGCATCATTTATGATACAGGATGTCAGCAATGAACTTGATTTTATTTGCACAGCCTTTTATCAGAAAAAAAGGACAAACTTAAAGAAATATAGGAAAGATATTACTTTATTATTACCGAGAGGAAATGCTGAAAGAAATAATAGCCACGATGTGTTGTTGTCCTGTGTGAAATGAACATTATGTGTCAAGTAAATGGCTTTAGAGGCCGCTTTACAGCTCTCTGCTATTCATCTTTCTCTCAGATCATATCAGTGAACAGCAACAGTGATATGATCATCCAGAATGTTCCAGATGAGCTGGCCACTGAGATCCCTCGAGTTCTGTTGCAGGGCTTCTCAAGTAGCACCACTGTCATCACCAAACTCAACAAGAAGAAATGGAAACGGCAGCAGGTACAGGTTTTTGTTTATACTTGATGACTAAGATCTATTGCTATTTATTTCAGCTATCATTACACACAGTGTGTTGTTTGCTTTACAGGTTGAGTTGTTCTTTGGATCAATTGCCACAGAAACTGCCACTGCTTCCCTGGGAAGTGCCAGCAAGTAAGTTTGAACAAAGTTTCCAAGAGATCGGTGAGAAAATGTCCTGCAAGTGGATTTCAGTGTGAACACGAGCCTAATATAAGTCTGTGTGTGCGTGTGTGTGTGTTTGTGCAGTTACTCCTCCGATATACTGCAAGGGTTCACGTGCACAGGAGTAAGAACAATTAAAAAGGTGCAGGTCAAGAAGCTGATCAGAGCCTGCCGGAGGAGAGGCAAGAGAAAGGTCAAACTGGTTGAGACTCAGGTAAGTGTGCAGGAGTACATAGATGTTTGTGTGTGTAACATTTACAACTACAATACATATAATTTACAACAGATTTATCTCTAATATGTTTTGGGACCAGAACCTTAAAACTATGGAGTTTTACGGCTGATTCTTGGAAATAAATTTAAAAAATAATTACAGAATGTTGATGTGATATTTTCAGAAGTTAATTAAACACACCTGAAAGATTTGGAAGTCCTAAAATGTCTTTACATCACCATTAAAACAGATTACATTTGAGATCGATTATATTTTGGGCACTTAGAATGGTATTAGTATTGTTACGCATGTGTCACAAGAAAGACTTTAAAATGTCTTTATAGCTTTACTGAAATGCTTTTGTTAAACTGTACATAGCTTGAATTTATCCTAGTTTTTCATTTTTACACATTTCATCGGTTTACCCATTGACAGTAAAGACGCCAAGCAGTACAGATGACAGTTTTGCTTTTCTCACCAACAGCTGACCTGCATGTACAACTATATCAGAGGAGACTCAAATGTCACCAGCTTCAGCCTTTATCCTCCAGATATGCTGCTGTACTATGAGTAAGAAACCTTCATGTTTATTTGTGTTCAGTTATGAACAAATAGAGGTTCGGCTTCAATGATAATCCTTTTTTTGTTTCTCTGTACAGTTATTCTCTGGTGCCACAGGCCAGCTGCAGATCCTATTTTGAACAGCTGGCTGATGCAGATTTCTCAGTGTTCTCCGGTGTTCTCGGCTACAAACAAACTGCTCTGTTCAGCAATGCTAGGAGCTGCCTGGTGAGACCCTAAACAGCTGATATTAAACTACATCTCAAATGGGTCTCATCTCAAAACATCATACTTGAATACATTACCAAAGTCTTTTTCTGTGCAGTAATTACTCCTCTAGAATTAATACTCTCCTGATATTGAAACCCCTCAGATGAAACTGCACTTTTCAAAAAGGGGTATTAATTTATTAGAGTTGTACTTGTTTTGTAAAAAGTTTTCTTCTTTTTAATGCTGTAATCTGCAATTCATTTGCATTCTTTCATCTTCTAAGGGTATAACAACTACAAACTTGACTGAGGATAATATATCAGTTTTGGGAAACATGTGCTGCGAACTGGAAGGGTCCTACATTCAGAACTCTGATCCATCCATCTTGGAAAAACTTAAGAGCTGCCCAGATCTCACTAAGACTCAGGCAACTGCTGTTGAAACTCTGCTGGCTACTGGGAAAACAAAATATGGGTATTTCTGGAACTCAGTTTTTATGCCTTAAAAAGTCTGAAAAGCTTTTTTTCTTTCATTATCAGTCTTTACCTGGAAAAATATTTATTACAAAAGGTTTTGAAATAACAATTTTTCTGTTTTTGGATAACCAGAGCCCCCGCAACATGGAATGGCCAAACTCTGAAGGACCTGGAGATGTTACCTCTGTATTTGTCTTCATCTTTCTATGGTAACTTCAACAAAGTGAGTAACTCGTACATACATGCTTTTAGCTGAAAAGGTCACCTATAGGGCATTGGACTGAATTGGATGACATGTGTTTCTTTTATATCTAAATGCAGAGAACTAAGCGCACTTTTTTGAGGACCTTCAACAGAGTTCTCCGGAGAAACAGAGTAGAAAGATGGAAGAGAAGGCAGTTGAGAAGAGAAATAAGAAACTCCAACAGAAATAAGTCAAAGCGATCATTAGGTCAGTCTTCCTCTTTTAATAGTTCTGTACTTTTTTGTTAAAGAATTTATTGTTTTAAACAATCTTCTCCCCTTGTTTCAGTCACTGAGTGTACAGTAGGAACGATCACCCTGGTGACTATCAGTGATGAAGCCTTCCCCTTTGACTATGACGATATAAACCAATTCAACTGCTGCCTCAGTGCCAACACCGTCAAAGACAACTTGGATGCCATCACTGAGAAGGTGGACGAGGAGGAATACCTCAAGATTGTTCTCAGCAAGCTGCAAGAGGTAAGTAAAAGAAGAAAATAAACATGGTCCAAATATGCAAGTTTGTCTGGCTGCGACCTGCAGTTGGATCAGCCAACTGCGCCCACATCCATTTTGACTGGTTTGTGTTAGGGGTAGGGCTGGGATTACTGGGCTTTTACAACTATGTATAACTACTGTACATAATTATTAATATAGTTAATATTTTTACTCATTTTAAGTCTTTTAAAAATGGTGGAAAGTTAAATAAACTTGGGTTGGAGAAGATAGCTTTAATGATTCTGAATCGATCCCTGTTTTTTAAGATGCTGTATGTAAATTACTGTATTATATATAGTATACTGATAATAAAGTGTATTGTATTCTAATTAATTTTTTTAATGACGCCTTCATAGTATCTCTTAATGCCAGATAAAGCTAACATTGCAAAAAAGTTAAGCTTCATCCGACTCCTTTTTAAGACAGAAATTGTTCATTTACATTGTTATTGCATTGTACTCTCAGCTGAATCCTCAACCAGATCATTTCAACTTCAAATTTCTTCTCCCGGATTTTCACATTTTTATAGGCTTACAACTCCACCATCCCAGAAGATCAGGTTCAACTTTTAGGCGTAGCATCTCGTGTTGCAGCTATTGACGACATAAATACGTGGATTATCACTCAGATCGACACGCTTGCTGCTTTGATGGACTCGTCTGATGGGGACTGGCACCCGAGCTTGGTGAGCAAACGCATTTAAATGCAATGTTCTTCTGTCCATACTTTATGGGCTTCTGTGTTCTTATCATGGTCTTACTCATCCAGGTTAAAGCCATCATCACTAAGTATCTGAGTGTGGAAGGGAACAAACTTGGCAGCGCAGAGCTCAACACCATCGGTGGACCAAACCTGTGCTCCCTGGATGCTGACGTTCTTAGGAGCATTTCTCAACAAAGCCTTAGGTAAGAAATCAGGGTTGTGTTTAAGGGATTGTTGTACCAACACTAACAAGCTTTTTATTTCTTTCTTCTTTATTTTTTCTATCTCACCGAGCATACTGTGTTGTGGTTTTGGAGTCACATTAGCAGCTTGCTCATTTCCCAGCCACAGTACTAGATCCTCCTCATGTGTAGACATTATTTTTACAAAATTATCTATCCTGATTTATGTAAATTGAGGATTATTGATATGATTTATCAGTCCGCTGCTAGTCCTATTTTAGTTTTTTTTCACCTGCTTTCTCTTTAAGAGGATACAGTGGCACATGAAAGATTATGAACCCTTTAGAATTTTCTGTATTTCTCCAATAAGAATTTCCTTAAACGTCATTAGAGTTAAACACAGATCCAGGTTGCTTATTTATTGAAGAAAATTATCCAGAAAAGGGAAAAATGACCCTGAAGGTTTTGGTCGTGAGGTCTGTGAGCAAAACCGTATGCGGACCTTCAGGATTAGCAGTTCCTTTAAAGGTGAATCTGGAGTTTTCAATAGGACAATTATCAGGTGTGAGTGAATTTCCTGTCTGATTTACAGAGCAGAGATCACAGTCTTCACAAAAAAGGGTTTGTGGAGTTGTTTTTTGAGGGTTTTAAAAGTTACAAAACCATTTCTAAAGAGTTTTGACTGAATTTATTAATATTTGATTGACTTATTGGGAGGAGCATTTGGTCTTCTCATATCTTATCTGCGTCTCTTGCAGAGATGCTGATGCCTTGGACGTGTCCAACTGCACCACAGAGAAACAGAAGGAACTATTCAACATCGCCAGTCAAGCATTTACTAGCACCACCCGCTCAACTATCTCTGGTTCCTCTTATCAGCTCACACAATCATACATTGGTAGGCAAATAGACACACCCCCACAACATTTTAACATAGTTACAGTGAACTGACTGTTCTTTATTATTTCATATTTTCTCTCAGGTGGTGCAACACTTGACTATGTCCGAAATTTGGCAACCTCCAATGTCAGCATGGACCTGGCCACCTTCTCCAGTATGGATGAGAATGTTGTACTGGTCAGTATTAAGTGTGTCTTTCAGTTTATGCATTAATTGTGAATTTGTTGTAAACAGCACCTCAGCCTCTGGAAAACGAGTCAGCTGCTGCACACATAACTGCTGTACTGATTTGTTTTCTGTCCTGCTGGGTGTATTTTCATGATTATAAAATGCATTTTTTCTTCTCTCTACAGAACTTGACGGTTAATGAAGTTAAAGGTCTTCTTGGTACCAACCTGCCTGATCTAAAGTCTTATGAAAACCAAACACTGGTACAGAGCTGGGTCAGCAGGCAGTTCCAGTCACAGCTTGACACACTGGGATTGGGCATTGAGGGAGGCAGGGCTGACCCCCCAACCACTAACTCAACAAACACCACCCTCAACACTACACCCACCTCCCCAAGCACCAGCTTTACAACAGCCAGCTCATCAAGCTCAACTACAGCTATAACCACTTCATCTACAATGGCAACAACTTCTGCAGGGTCTGGATCTGGCAGTTCCTCTGTGATATCTACCACAAGTTCTCCCACAAGTTCTAGCGCAAGTTCTCCCACAAGTTCTTCCACAAGTCCTCCCACAAGTTCAACAACAAGTCCTCCAACAAGTCCTACCACAAGTTCTCCCACAAGTTCTTCCACAAGTCCTCCCACAAGTTCAACAACAAGTTCTCCCACAAGTTCAACAACAAGTTCTCCAACAAGTCCTACCACAAGTTCTACCACAAGTTCTACCACAAGTTCTACCACAAGTTTTACCACAAGTTCCACCACAAGTTCTACCACAAGTTCTACCACCACAGGTGAGTCCTGCAAAAGTAGTGTTGTGTAAAACAATGTTCAGGGGACAATGGCTCATATAAGGGCAGAAAACAACAACAGTGTAACCGCTCAATACAGTCTTGCAGTTTGCACAGTGCAGTTTTTCTTGCCCTTTGCCTGTAAGAAAGAGTATCCATTGTTTTGATGCAAAGAGCAGTGATGTCTGAGACAGTACACATTTACAAGCTTCAGTATTGGGATATTAATCTGATTATAACCTGAATAAATATAGTAAATGGCATTAAGTGCCAATCTAAGTCACAATATGTAGACAGCCTTGCACTATTATGGTCATGTTAGAGATTTTACAGCATTTTGAGACACCCACCGCTTGAGACAACCCAATCACTTGATCATGTGAGCACTAAGCTCCTCCAGAGACAGTGCAGAACAGGAGAGCTGCAGGAAAAAAGGAGACACAGTAATGCTCAGTGTTTTGATGAATATTGATGTAATGAAGGCTTTGGACGAGCACAAAAATTGCAGTGGCCCTGTGTGTCTTAATGTGGGCATGAGTCATTTATCAAACTATGTTCTGTAAAACGTTAATGGAAATATGAATGGAATATCCATATGTGCAACTCGTCCCAAACACCGTAATCGGAATATATCTGTTCATGTAAATGAAGTCTGTGACAGGTTTTCATAGCATATCTTCTATCAGACTGAAAAATATCTAAATATTTTATTTATTGTAAAAATGAAGATGCTCTGTCATTAATGAGGCTTTTTCTTAATATGCATGTAGGCTGAAGCCTTGTCCATTCAGATTTACTGGTCAGAAACAAATAACAGGTGTAAATCAAATACTGAGAACTCATACTGTCAAACCACAGACAATCTAGTTAATGATATCTACTAACAGTAGATGAAGGTATCAAAAGATAGGGAGTAATGATTCCACATTTAGGGCTTAAAATATGGCGTTGCTGATCCCTAAAGTTATTTTGTGCTTCTATTTTAGGTAATGGTGCCCGCATCCAACCAGACGGTGGCTTCACCTTCCTTGTTTTCCTCACACTCCTCATCGCTTCTCAGCAGATCGTAATCTGATGAGGCAGTAATTGTAATTTGACTAAGGTAAACTCATTTAAAGGGTGAAATAATGGTAATATGACTTATCGAAGGAGATTTTGTCAAAAATGTGCTGTAGCTTACTGTAAAGAAAATATTGAATGTGCAATTACACAAGAGATTTGAAAATTGTCTTTGATTACAGAATCAATTAGTCTGTTTGTTCTGAAAACTTTTTTTAAGATCATACATTTGATTTGTATTGTCTTATTGCTTGTGGTTTGGTTCATTTGTGAAAGGGGGCATACTACAGTTATTTTTTAGCTCTATATTCTTTTCTATATTCTTTTTTTTTCTTACGTACAGCAACTGAGAGACAGCAAGCTACAGCAATGAGGAGGATGGAGGAAAATGCACAGGAAGCATATAAGAAATGTTTCTGATGCTCAAAATAAAAAAGAAACTCTGAAGAAGGATTAGTTTGAAAATTAGTTTGGTTTTCAATGATCACTTGAATGTGGTTTTACTGTTTTGTTATATTTAGTAAGAGGATCAGTCATCGCTACACTCAGCAGGTTCATATTAAATACTGCACAGTTAGACAGGAAATTGAAGTTTACAGTTTCTGCTGTACATGTGTGGCTGTATCCCTTTTCAGTTGACGCCTTCTTGAGGCAAACTACCTTGAGTACTTTACACGAATCATAATAAATATCTAATGAGTATCAGTTTTTGGTCACAATTTGTTTAAATTGAAAAGAGGAATGAAAGAGGTGAATAGTCATATCTGTGCATTAGCACCAGAAACAAAATTTAGCTCCAAAATCATCATGAATATTCACATTTGAGCAGTACGACTCCAGCGCGACTTTGTGAGATGAAACAGCAGTATTTGTGAGCTGTAAGTTAGTTAGAAACTACAGTGGGTGCGAGATAAAAAATGCTGAAGGTCCATCCAAGAGAGCCTTTTGCTCTGTTTGTTTGAGCTACAGTAAAAACGTGGTGGTGAAGAGAACAACCTCTGCTGTCTGGTTTCGCATTTCTGCAATTAGATTACCCTAAATGTTACACGCTGTAGCTTTAAAAAGACAAAACAAGAGGTGTAAGTCAACATTTAACAGTGTCACATTCAATATAGCAAAACATTCGGAATTTAGTCGTTTCATTCAGTCTGCTTTATTGATGTGTTGCATAGTTTCTTTTTCATTAGTTCATATTCCATTTAGTTTCTCTATTAATCACCTTCTACGTAAAATGTCAGAAAAGAATAAAAAAAAGGTCATTTCTCAGAGCTAAAGATGTTATCTTAAAACTAATATCCATGACTAAGAGGAACATAAAGTCAACATCTGAAAACAGTATTGATTTTAAACTGTAATGCTTTTTTTTAATAAATCTTCTTTTAGCTTAATAAACTGATGAATCAACTATTCATTGGAGCGTCAAAATCAGCTACAGACGTTTATACACCCCAAGTACAGTCTTGCAGGTTGGGCAGGTGTGCTTGGCATCTTTCAGACGGTTCACACAGAACGGGATGAGGCAGCAACCTAAAACAAAGCTGGAGAAGACAGCAGGTACTGTTATGATCATCTACTCAAATCCAGATGACAGAAAAAGTTTTAGCAGCTAGTTGTCCCCTCAGTCAAAATCAAAATCTGCAGCTTTTTCAACACTCATGGTGAAATCGAGTTTGATCTTAAGTGTCTTTATGATCTGTCTTACATAATGACGTAAGCACCAATATCTGACACAATAGAAATAAAAAATGTTTTGTCAACATTTTAATGGCATTTTAGGGTTTGTCATTTCATTAGATAACTAAAAATCTTGATGACTCCACCTATCCTTTAGGACTTCTTAAAATCTTTTAAATTAAATTAAAAGCTGATAAGAAATGGTGAGCAGAGTCTGGTCATTTCATCGGACCAATCAGTCACACTGGACTTTTACGGAAAGGGGACGGCACCAACACTTCTGTTTTTACAGGGTCATTTTCATTTTAAGTGACACTTGCAATTTAAACGGAACTTTAGGTCTATTGTACCCTTATCTGCTGAGGGCGTTAGCACATTTGAGTACATTTTGATAATAAGGCACCCAACTACAACTGTACATCAGTTTTTCCATGTCAGTCTCCGTTTAGCGGGTCATTTTGCTCAGGCTAGGAAGCCACTTGCTGTCACCTGCTCCCCTGCTTACAGTCTTGCCAGAGAATACCCGAATAAAGGACATACATTATGGACACTGGGCATTGTTTGAACAAAGGAACATAAAGAATGTTTTAATAAGCTAATAAGAACATACATCAATATCAGACACTAGTTGTTCATTTTAAAGTCCTTCAGCTGCATTCTGCCACTTTTGCTCTACATTTGAGTCTCTGTGCCAGGACTCAGGAGTATGGACTTATTCAAGGTGTGGTGCATGATGATTACATTCAATACATTTCAGTTGAAATATATCTCCATTTCTGGACTTTGTGGGGTTGAAATGAACAACTTTTTGTACCAAGCTTCTTGTTGTTACTTTTCGGAAAGTGTTGTCAGAACTGCTTTTAACATGCAGCTTAATCTGAAGGCTTATGGAGCAAATTTTAGCTAAATGGAATAAGTTAATATTTGGGGAAGTGCACTTATTTGCTTCTTTTCTGTGAGTAAAACTTGGAAAATTGTACTTATCACATGTCTCTGTGAATGGAGCGCAAGGCAGAAAGCAACTAATCCAACATAGCCATAAAGATGTAAAAGCTCATCTAAAGCTCACTAATTAAGACGTTATCTGCAAGTATTCCATAAGCAACCAGTGCAGTGAAAACAAAAAAAGTTAGGTTAGGTTACTACTGTTGGAATAGTCACATAACATCAATAAGAATAATATTATTGGCTGTCCACCTGCTATAATTAGGCAAAGTCTTATTAGAATATCTCAGGCCTAAAGAGACATTTTAATCGTCATTCCAAACATTTAACTTTTTACTATACTTGACTCTTTCTTATGCAGTATATTGCTTGAAACAAATGACACTCATGCTCCTCTTACCCACAAAGGAAGAGTCCTCCACAGAAAAGGTAGGTGAGCAAACCGGAGGAGTAGTCCACCTTGGAGAGGACTGTCTGATGGCACTTGGGACAGCCAATCTGAACAGGATTGTCTCCCAGTGGACCAATTGTCGCTACAAGAAAAAAAAAACAAAAGGGAAAACAGCAAAGAAAAACATGAATGATGAAGGAAATTGAAGTTTTAGATATTTTAAGCTCGTTGCAACCCTTTGTACTGCATTTGTCTTTGCATGACACACTGTAAAGACTCACCGACAGGCACTTGTGTATTTGACATTGTTGCTGTAGACGATAACAAAGATGAGGGTGAATACAGGCAGCAGCACATACTGACATGTCATGACACAAATACAGAAAACGTTGTAAAAATTATGATGAATTTTGACCATTTCAAAGCATGTGATAGTTCAACCTGTCATTTGAGCTGCAGTCTGAATATGCACAGTATGTCTGAGATCCATTTCAAGCTGGTTAGTAATAAATTTGAGAAGAGCAACATTTGTAAGCCTTGTATATATTTATGCATTACAAACACGTCTGTGTCAGCCTTGCAGACTCATAGTAAAGCTGGAATCTTGCATCATCTAACAGTTCTGCACATAATGAAAACAACACTAACAAAATGACCCCTAAATTAAAAGTCACACAAACATAATCAGTTTAACAGATTAATCTCATGGCATTTGAATTAGTACTTACAGTTTGGGCAGAAGAATTTGTGGCTTCAGAGCGGACAGTTTTCCCCACAGCTCAGGGTTTTCTGCAGGGCCACACCTTCTCTGCCAGCCTTAATTGATTCTTCAGGAGTCATGAGATTGTCTTTATGAACCTAACTGACCAAACCCAGACTCCCAGAGTATTTATTCACTGAAAATCTTCCCCGACTGCCTGCATCACTGATTTCTATTCAGGTACACTGGCTTTTATTGGCTTTCTTATCAATTGGGTAGCTAATTCATCTATCTAATTATTGTTACTGTTTTTGTTTTATTATTGCTTTTTTTTTGTTTGCAATAGTTGGGAAAACCAGTTTGTAGCTGGCATTTGCGAGATGTGGGAATATCCATTAGATAGGAGGCTGCATAAAAGGTCTCTGTTTCTGAGAGACTTATGAAGCATGACACTGAAAGGAGACAGATAACACTCCATTCAGAGTGGAATTAGTGGCACATGATCATGCTGCTCCAAATTTCCTGTGGCATTTAACTCTTCACTGAACGCAGCGGTGCTGCATTCATGCCCAGACAGTGTCAATCTTTTCCAAACGTTGTAAATATCAAAGCTGGATAAGAAAATTTTCTAAAACTAGCGCCTTCACATCCTACAACACATCCCAAATAACACATCTGTCTTACAGATGTGGACCACAAATGAAGCTAAATTACAATTAACCAAAAAAGTTCATAAAAAAAACACCCAAGTTATTTACTTAGTGTGATCAAATCCCTTTGCTCTGCTGTAAAATATGTCCACAATCAAAGACAGCAATGCTATAGGATGAAAGATTTTTTAATCAGTAAAAAGTTATTTCACATGTAAACAATTGCAGCATCTCATTCTCAATACCTGAATAGTTACATAGAAATATTTTAGTGACTCGAGCATTTCTGTAAAAATAGATCAGTGTAGCAAACCCTTTATTAAACCCCATCAAATAAAAAAAAAAAAAAAAAAGAAATAAAGAAAAAAATCTGATTATTTTAAGTGCTCTGAAGCTCATTACATCATGTCACTTCTCAGTTTCTTAAGCGGCCCTCAATCACTGCCATTAAAGCCTTAACCTGCCTTAGTCTGGCAAAAAAAAACATGATTTTACCGGTACTATATCATAAAGTCAATTTTGTGGAAGCTTATCTGTAAAACTACAAGGAAGGCCTGCACAAATTGATGACAATTATGAGGAAAACTTCCATTACGACAAGAAAAATATCCCTCATTTCATACGGTATGAAAGTCAATACTAAGGAGCTCCTCAATATAGCTGAAAAGAATGCAAACTGACAACCGGCCAAAATGTTGCATATTAACACCTAAAATCTCCAAAAAAAAACATTTTAAAGCAAATTTGCAGAAAATATAGAACCTGCCAAATCATTTGCATACATTTGACTCTTGGGCTGCAGGGCATTTCATACTGGATCACCAAAAAAAAAACAGCCTGGACCTTTCATTTACCTCAGACAGAGGAGAACCAGAATTTAGTTCCACAGTTACTACATTTTTTAAGTAGAATGTTCATCGTTTCATTTATTTCCAATAGAATACTCCCACTTTGCCTTCCAGATCAATTTTAAGCTGACAAAAAAAACAAAAACAGCAGTAATACTGCCACCTTCCTTTCACTGAAGAGCTTTTTGTACCAATGAAATCAGCACAAATTGTTTCAACCCAACAGTGTTCTTTCTCCCTGTTATTTATTGGTGTGGGACTTTGATGCTGCTATTTAAAAGTAAAAAAGTGGAGCTTCACTTGGCCTTGAGCACTGAAGGTTCACTCGGGTTGTTTCTTCAGCCTTAAACAGGCATCAGATCTTTGCAAGCGCAGAGAAGTTAGAACGGTACAGTTTGTACTGAATTAACAAATTAGTGTGTTTTCATGAGCAGATAAGTTCAAAGCACTTTTTAGTATTTCATCATTTGATGAGTCCACTTTTAGTTTTGAGTGTTTCCTATTCAAGAGTCCTGACTTGTTCTTAAAGACATGTCAAACTTTGGTCAATGCATCCCCCTTTTCTCTCAGGAGATGAATTGGCTTGCTGCCTTTAACACATGACCTCATTTCAGTATCATATTCCTCCCGTCTCACGACTTCTCAGGGTCTCATCACAGCTTTTATTTTCCTCCTCCTCCAGGTCAATCCTTCCTTCATTTTGTGCCACAGTTCCGTCTTTCCTTCCCCTCCTGTCTCTGTGTCATTCCCAGGGTCGCCTGCACTCAGGAGGCCCGATGGCTTCTTTTCTGTTCCGGCTCTTTTCTCTCCACCTCGGCCTGCTCTCTCGCCTCTGTCCTGTCCTTCAGCGCCCTCAGCAGGACCCTGAGCAGCGTGTTCTCATTCAGCAGGGTTTCCGACGTGTCAGCCAGCTCCTGCAGCCGCCTCACCGCTTCCCCGAGCTGCCGGCTTTTCTCCTGAAGTTGCTCCTCCAAATTTTTTTCTATGCTGCGAATGTCAAATTTCAGTTGTCTGTTGTTACGCCACAGCTGCGCCAGCTGTTGGGAGAGACGCTCACGGGCGTGATGCAGTGTGCGGACTTCGCGCTGGAGTGCGAGAAATTCTGCGTGGAGGACGGCTCCGGGCCCCGCCCCCTCTGTTTTAGCAGATGGTTTGTCTGCAAAAGGTACAGAACCAGAGTGCTGCAGGATGAAATGAAGGAGGTTGGGTAATGTGATGGGAAGGTCATCAGGATACTTCACGCTAAGATGTTTTCTTAAAGAGAAAGAAAAACAGGGAAAACGATGGTGACAACAGCTCGGCTGAAATTCAACGTTAATATCTCTGTGACAAAACAGTCCTTTAGGTTTGTGTTTCTTTTGTATACGGTCTCCTTTCAGTTCAACAGTTAAAAGTCTCCGCATACTGTCACGTGACCAAGATGGTGTTGTTAAATTTAACAATAATTAACAAAACCAGACAAAGACAAATGCCATAAAAGACACACAGTAAAGTAAAGTAAACTAAACATAAACGACAAACAGTATCCAGATATGATTAAAAAAAAACAGGCTGAATTCCTGTCAAAAAGACAGATTTTTATGATTAAATCATCTTTGTTATAAAAAAAAGCCACAATAACGATATTGTTCTAATAAAAGAAAAAAAACCAAAACAACAACATTAAGACAATCAAATGTATTCAATCTTAACTTTGTTTATTGTGTGCTTTTTTTGTATAATTTCTTTGGGCAAATGAAATTCTCTTAAATCAAAAGCATACGCAGGTGGAAAGATCATCTTTAACTGTACAAAAGCATGCAAGAAACAAACAAAAACTTAACAGACAGAGAAAAGACGCAGCGTTTTTTTTTTATGTGCATCTCTGTAATTATGCTCACCTGTATCTGGGAAACAGAAGAATGGAAGGAACGCGATCCACCATGAACTCCCAGGGAAGGTCATTACGTGCAACATTCACCCTGATCAAAGGACAGTGTGTGTACATTATTTCTGTTCATTCTGGTTTAACTACAACAGCGAACTAAAACATAATTCAGACACAGAGTCGGGTAAACTGTACCTGGCCACAGTGATGGCACGGTTTCCCTGTAATAATCTGGCCAGCTGGATGATGACGTGGTTGAGAACGGAGCAGAATCCACACCACTGAGTGTAGTAGAACAGCAGCACATCCTAAAACACACACATTTAAACAGTGAACTGACGGCTCCTGTGAGATCTGCAATGTTTTGGAGTATATGAAAGTTGTATGGCGGTACCAACCAGGACAAAAAGGCACCAACAAATACAGAATGGATGTGTTGAGAGTGTAGGCTGCAGGAAGAGTCAAAGCCACAGCATTTTTCTACCTTTTCAAGATCCATAATGGAAGGCAGGAAGGAGGAAGTGGTTAACTCTGTGATGAGGAGGCGTGGAGGAGAGTGCTGGTGTTCATCTGGACGCTTGGCTTCCTCTTCACCGCCCTTACTTCCCTCTTCCCCAACCAAATGTCTCTGTAAGAGGCTGTACGGAGCGCTGAAGTTCCTGATGAAGGCCTCTTTATCGTGACATGCAAACACATGAACAGACATAAACAAAGACGGTGCAAACAAGTTTCCGTTTGGTTCGTATTAATTATTAATTACTAATCACTAATTATTAGTGACAAACTGTTGACATCTATGCAAAATATTCAGGCAAAAGGGTCACTTGTTTTTAAGAAAAAAAAAACTCTTTCAAAGGGTGAAATCTAATCCAACACTTGCAGACGTAACAACAGAAATCCAATATGCAACCCCAGAAAACCACTGGATGTCATGCTCGAGCAGCACTATCTTGGCAAACAAAGATGGAGTAATAGAGGAATAATGTGAAGAATAATTTGACTAATTTTGCCAGCTGAAATGTAGCACCGCAAATGTTGAAGGGGCTGCACACCATCTCAGAGAATCAGCTTTAAGCTTAGTGCACTGAAGGGACCATTAACCAGACCAACTACACACCATGGATTAATGCTCTGAGGATCCAGCAAGACGCACCAACACAGAGAACTTAAGCTTGTGTATGATTTCACAACAGAGTTCAGCTCTGTTTCCAATGCTGATTTCAGTTGGTATGAGGTCTGTCAATCAGTGTCTTCAGCAGACATGCCACCAGCTTATTTTGACTTTTTTTTTGTATTTTCATGATTCATGTTAAACTGAATGGATAATAACACGTTTCTGTGATGTGAGAAACGTAGATTTGTTTCTGCTTTTCTAAGACGTCAAAGCTAATACTGGTATTTCACACTGCACTTTGAATGAGGACTGTAACTATCTTTTCTATTCATTGTCCTTTGTAACAAGCGTCATACAATGGCAATAATGGACCGAGCTGCTCAGCCAAAAGTAACGGGCTTTATGTTAAATGGAAAGAAGAGAGTAGCATCGACCACAATGAAATGAGTGCAACTGTTTCTTTGTCTTACCCAGAGACTCTGTCAGTGTGGCTGCTGTGCTGCGGTGAAGAACATAATGAACCTCATCTTTCAGGTTCACAATAGCTGCGAATGACCCGTCACTGCTCCCATCGCCCTGTGCAGAAGCCTCTTGGTGCAAAGAAGCACTTCTGTTTCCTGATGCTCCGAGCCTCACTGCCAGAGGCCAGTTGAGAGCAACATCCAGCACATAAAACCTGAGTGTCCTGTTGGTCTGGCACCTTAGCCCTGTGATGCCTTCCTGATGAGAGGTGGAGGATGGAGGGATCAAGGAAGAAGGGGGAGTAAGGTGAACTCCTTGCATGTCTGGCTCCTCTTTGGCTTGCGATTCATTGAGTTGAGGTTCTACTTTTTTGCAGCAGGCACTAAATTGACTAAACGGACTGTAGCTGCTCAGAAAATTGCTACAGATCACTGAGGTTGCAGTTTCTATGGACATGGGAGAAGGTAGTTGGTGGAGGCAGCAGTGTCTTAGATAAGTTTGAAACCCATCTCCTCCCTGGGTCAAGGAGGGGAATGAGCAGCGAACAGAGGAAGCGGGGAGGCTCGGCCCTGACAAGTTCAGGCACACCTCACACACACTTGTACTGGACTCCGGGAGAACAACTGACTGGCAGCAAAGTGACTTAGAAGGGAAACTTCTGTCCCAGCTGGAGTAGTCACAGGAATGATAACGGACAGCAATGTCTGCAACCTAAAACAACAAACACACAATAAATATATTAAGCACAAAAACTAGACATCAAAGGACTGTCTATGTGAGACTGAACTCATCCTCACTGAAAGCAAGTGGGAAGCAACATCCAAGAAAACAAAAAAAAAAGTATGCAGCAGCAATAATCATCAGCTGCACACTATCCACCCGAGTCCCACATACTGTAGTCTCAACTGGACATTCTGTGTAAATTTGTCCGGTACGACTGACTGAACACAATGCATCTTGAGTACAAATACTTAAGACATTCTGACTGATGACTCTCTTTCTTCACGCCTCACATGAAGCAACTAGTTAAAAAAAAAAAAAAACTAAAGTTGAAACTTCTTTCATTCCTGCTTCCTGGTTAAATAAAGGTTTAACAGTAAAATAATAGCAGTTTGCAGTGTGAAAATGGCTAAAATGTGTAGACAAAAGGTAAAATGGACTTGAAACTTTAAACAACATTAAGTTTGTTTGGGAAGGAATTTCAAAGCCAAGGAGCTGGGAAAAAAAAAAAACAGGAATCCATCTCAGTCTTGAACTGATGTAATTAGGAAATGAATCCTCAAAGAAAGTCAAAGGCAGTAAAGTAGAGATGATGCAGTCATGCTTTCCTGACTATCCATTCCTAAAAAACCGACAGCAAATGAAGGGAAACGCAGGCTAAAAAAGAAGTATTGGTGCTACAGTACGTGATGATGAAAATAATAACATGCATACATTCTGTTGGCTGAGAGACAAAAATATAATATCAAATTTTCTTTTTTTCTTAAATGGCACAAAAAACTAACTACATCTCAGCTTCATTGCTCCAACTTTAGATATAAGGTTCAAGGTTCAAAATTAGAGTAAAGAATAATAACTATAACTACTTTCTGTGTATCATAGAAAAGGGCAGTTAATTAGAGAGTCGCTCACTGCAGTTTTTGCAATGCACCAACATACACAATAAACTAACCTTCTGTAGTATGGGACTGGGCTCAGGCCTCAGTGGATTGTGCGGCAGGAACAGCAGCAGTGCAGGGCCTTTCGTTAGCTCCTGTTCCAGCAGACGGGACTTTGTTCCTGGGGGCTGCAGCCACTTGAGGACAGTCTCGTGGTGTTCATAAACCCAGCTACAGATGGCCTGCGACGTGAAGTTGCGTTCCTTTCTCGGAAAAACCTGGAGGGGAAGAAAAAAACAACAAAAAGAGAGTGAAAAGTGGTTTTCTCCTCCGTTTACCCTTTATTTCTGTGTTTTAAATGGTGCCAGCTGGTGATGCTACTTACCAGAGAGGAGTTAAATCTTCTGTGCAGGTAAACGGTTTCATCCTCTCTAAGTGAGATGGCCTCTGCCACATGCTTGCTAGTCACGATTCCAAAACGAACAACACCGCGGAAATCTGCACCATAAAAACAGGGAGAGTCTGACGGACTTCCATTCTGACCTCAGTTACAGTGTACTTGATGATGTGATCACATCTTTTATCAATGGTGGACATTCTTACTGGAACCCTCACCCTAATCCAATAAGCTTAAAACTCCTTGTCTCCTTCTTACCCCTTTTTAGCGCCTGCAGAGCAGAGGCCAGGTATGTGATGTACCCTGGTGGCTGCGGGGAGGAGTTAAACTGGAAGAATCCCACAACACGAGGCTGGCAATTCACAAAAAAATCATCAACAGGACAGTAGAGAAAATCAGGCTACAAGACATAAATACGGTGATAAAAAGCTAAGAAATACCTCATGATAGGCGAGGAACTCTTCGAGGTGCGTTCTCGACGGGAGGTAAGTAAGAGGTGTGATGACTCTGAGGATGAAACTTTCCACATACGGAGCCACAAAAGGACCTTTGTATTCTATTGGCCCAAACCTAAAGAAAAATTAAAAAAGGGACATACTGTAAAAGACCAGTCAAGTGTTAAAAGGCATGTTCCAGTTGAGAGGTTGTTGCTCATCTACAAAAACTCCTAAATAATCATTAAATTACGCCCAGGAAATAAAACACTGAAGCTGCATAAAACACACACTCAGCAGTCCTGACTATTTGCATATATATGTGTGTGTGTGACTGTACGCATGTGAGTCTAAACCATCAGACAAACGCTGATAAATTACTCTTGTTTATAAAGCACAGATTTCTGCTGGATTTCCTCTTCTGTTGTCAAAGAAAAGATTTTGAGCTTGTTTCAGACTGTGTGACATTTTTTTTCTTCTTTAGTCATTTGGTCAAGAAACATCATTTCATGTAAATTGTTCAAAGAGCCAGGAGATGTTGTATTTTCAGGGAGAGCGGGTTTTTCTTACCGTCTATAAAAAAGATGGATGATGGGGTACTGATAGAGGCGGCTTTGCCTCCTGCACTTCCCCTGACTCCACCAGCAGTTAACGGCCACAAACTGCACCTGTGTTTGTGTTAAAGAAAGCCAAAATGAGGCTGAGCAAACCATACCAAACTAGACCTCAAGCAGTGTATGTGATGTTAAAATACTCAGTCGTGTGTGAGATCAGACTCCAATCTGTCCCATTTAACTAACAAATAAAGAAATTTGCTTGAATTAACAATCCAGTTGCTAACAATATTCTTACTGTCTGTTCAAGGGTTAATGTGCTCTTGTCATTCTAATAGATTTCTATAAACTTCACCTTTAGTTCAGGATTATTACTATAAACTCAGGCCCAACCTTCCAAACTTAGCTATTCAAACACAGGTCTATATTTCTTTAGACATCTTAAAGGACATCCATCGGCCCCTGTAGATAAATTAAATTTCTCAATGCAAGAACAAGTTTCCCTGTTGCCTCTTTAGGTTGTCCAGCAGAGTGTACGTTAAGGTTTCTATCTGGTATTTAAACAAGGTCTTCTGTCACTCTTCTGTACCTGTTTGGCCAACTTCTTAGCAACCTGCTGCACTTCCTGTCGGGCAGCCATAGAGTGAGCGCACCACGGAGCGTAAAAGAAAATAAGAGACACCTCAGCCATGCTCCTGAGACGCTCCACCTGCAGAGACAGCATTGATGTTATGATTACATTGACCTATATATTGACTCTTACTAGGCACAGACACTTGTAGATTAACAGCTTTGAAAAGCTGGTTAGACTGTGACTCACACAGCATGTTTTTTGCAATTTTGCACGTTTTCTGCAGCTTTCTCCCATTGTTTTTCTAGTCCATTTAACACGCAGACCGAAGCATATTATAGGAAGTGCACACCAGTTAATGTCTGACTCATTACTTGACGTTCTGCATCGGTTCTCTGTGTTCTTGAATCTCACCTGGTCTAGCTGACCCAAGTAGAGGTCCACTACCGGGGCCTCGGCAGCGAAGAACCGCACAGGAGGCCGAGCTGCTGCCACCACATCCTTAGCACGGCTTCAGACAGAAAAGAAACGACAGAGGGGTGCGAGAGGTGACAGTTAAAGTCTTTTCAGGGTACTTCAACCTTTAACAGGGTCTCAGCCTCACTTTCACAAAATCTACACGAGGCAAACACGACTGTTTGGGAGCAGTGTTTCCACCACCACCAACAGCTGCTCAGACTTGTCACTGCGTTTAATGTCACAGCCGCTCATACCTTCACATAAAAATAAACATATAAAATCTATGTTATATTTGGGGAAAAGAGAGTATCTGTTTATGGATTGCAGATCCTCTTAGCTGCGGTTTCAGGAAAGAAAAAGGTAGATCTGCTCATTCCCCCATTGCCATGTGAAAGGATATACAGTTGCAGTGATTTTATCCATTTTGCCAACTCCTGTTGGGCTAAGCGGAGAGGTCTCCACATTCTGGGGTGCTTACAGCAGCAGCAAAACTGCAACAATCAGTAAACAAGATGAGAGGCAGGATGTGCCACGGAAAATTTGTATGCAATTTGCATCAAGTTGCAGCCTCACGTCCTCTGCTTAACATTGAAAGACTGTTCAACATATGAAAGAACCTGAGATTTAAAGCACTTACATTTGGATTAAATGACTGATCATAAAAAGAAATGCCACCAATTGCCTTGAAACATCCATTTTTGAATGCATTTTGCTGTGATACTGCTACTATTCCTGAACTGAAATATCTCAGCACCTCCATCGGCACAAAGAGAAGCAGGATGTGCATCAGTGCACTCGTTTGCTTTATGTTCCAGTCTGTCAAACTGCTGATGGCTTAATCTCAATGAGATGACAACAGCATGGCATTGTCAACTTTTCTGTGGATTTCCTCTCTCTCTTTCTTTTTTTATACAGTTTTAGGAAAAATTGCAATAAGAAAACATAACAATGCAATAAAACATAAAAGCCCCGATATATTTCCTAAAAGGTTAAGATGATGTAATCAAACTGCTTAGATTTTCAAACCAATCCTCCAGAATCCCTCAGATGTATTCAATTTATAATACATTTACTACAAGTAGCAACAGAATGATTGAGCATTTTTGCACAACTAAATCAGTTGAAAATGGAGCTGCTCCAGTTATGTTTTACGGTGCTGTGTCGTTGGGAAATCATTGTTAAAGAACCCAAAAACTAATACTATGGAAAAATCTGTTTGGACGAATTAAAGCATTGGTTAATCCTCCTGTTTTAGAGTTGCGGTCAGTTTCAGATTAGCAACATAGTTTAAATAAAACACTAGATTTACAGTTACAGTAGATGTTGAGCAGCTAGTTTACAACCTAATAATGCTTACAAGCGACATTTACCTTTAAGCAAAACAATAGCTTTAATTATCGTTGGTGTTGAGTGCGTGTAAAAAATAAAAAAAAAAACAAGCTCATAACATCGTAACGGAGAAAAATCCTGTTTACCTGCATGTGAACTTAACCGCCAGTATGAGCAGGACGCTGAGCACGATAGCCCCGCAGAGTAGATCTGGTCTCCGGGCCATCAGAAGCAGCACCTGCCGGAGAGACTGCCTCACCCGGCGCAGCATTACAGCCTGTCGTCGCCTCTCAGGTGCATTTATACGCCCCGGATGCCGCTTAACGCATCCATTTGCCTAACAGGGGAGGAGGAGGAAGACCGGTTTGTCTGGGGAGAGAGCTGACCTGGATTGGACATCAGTGCTTCTCGAGTTCAAGGTGTTCAAATACAGCCGGACCAACCTTTCTTCCCCACGTAGACTTTTCACTTCCGCAACAACGGTATCGGGGAGAGACCACAAAGTGAAACGGGTGGTTAAAAACGTGCACTACGCTTAACGCTTTCACAGTAAGCTCATATTAGAATATTATTCATAGATGTGCTAGACTGATGATAAAGATGAATAAAACTAGTCTAAGTAATAGCAACGTGTTGAATTCTTTTGGAGAAAGCGTTTTCAATCTTTTTGCGTATATATTCGTACATGCTCATTTTTAACATTCCCTAGATTGTTACAGCGACCATATGGCGACAGCCCTTGCTGCAACGACGATCTTCAAACGCTAGAGGGCGGTCGTTTTAAAATCATCCACGAAAACTTTATTTACATGAAATCTGAAACACACGAAAAAACGACAAAGAGCGTCCAGTTAGTATTTTAAGAAAATGCAGTAGCAGGAATTCACGATACGTCCTCTATTAATTCATGCATTAAATGACCATGAAACAAACACAATCTAACTATGACTTCTGCATATGATGTGCACTCTTATGATAATATAATAGGACTTTAAATGTGACAGACAATTCCAAAGTCTATTTATTAGTGTAGAATAAAGTCCATGGAAATACCAGTCCCTCTTTCTGAAGATGCACCATTTTTTAAGATTAATTGGAATTCATTTTGTTAATTCAAACATGTATAAATCCATAAGGAAGCAGCGTGAGTGTATGATTCTTGATAATAGCCTTTAGCCAGTAGATAATATTTGCAGATTTGAAAGCAACACTATTGGAAAGCTGCAAAGATACTCCACCAGGCAAAATATTTCTGCTTAAAGCTTGTTGTGTGAACTGGAAGCCTCAGATTATAACGTTGCAGATGGTTCAAGATCTGACTGAGGGGCCAGTCATTGTCCTTCAATGTATATAAAATGGTTTTTATATACATTGAAGGACAATTCAAATCATTATGTAGTTACTCGGGTGTGAGGAAAAAGCAGGGAAGAAAGATAAGTAACGTTTTTAGTATGAACTTCCTGTTTTAAGTGAGATAAGTCACATATAACAGCTTTTCACATTATGTTCTCTCTACATATTGTATGTCAAATATCTTGATATTCCTATCTGTCCATATCCTGTTACAGAATTCCAGTTTAAAAAATTGATTATGTCACATGTACAATAATAACATCCCTTCAATATGATTTTATTCATTATAATCTAATTCTCCACCTATTTCTCCACATCACGAGATCAACTCCAATAACAGGGCAACAGCATTTAAATTAAAAAGAAGCTTTATTTTTTTGTCATTCGAGAACACAGAAGAACATCACAGTGTTGATTTTTAAGTGCAAATGAACAACGCCAAAAAAAAAAAAAAAAAAGACTGATTAGCTTGGTCTAAAGATGAAATGGAAAGCGTACTGCAACGAGTTGAGTAAAAAATGTGCAACACAGTATCTGTAAGCAGTACAAACAAGTAAAAAAAACAAAACAATTTCTTAAAAAAAAATCAAAAATTGGAGATGATCTGCGTAAGCATCATAACAAATCTTAAGAACATAATTTTTCCTCTTTTTTTTTTCTCTTACAGATCAGTGTCACGTCTCAGAGCGATCATCAACGTTAAGCATTTCTTCAACAAAACTCTTAAACAGGCACTAAAGCCTGAGAGTGAGAACCGGCTGCTGAACTACAAACCCCCGACGTTTAGATGTTTCAATCATGTTGCCAAACCTTTTCAGACAGCTCTGTAGCACTGAGATCACACTGCACTGAAGAGTACTTCAACATTCATGTACAGTGACCAGGACTTATATACACACACACACACACACACACCATACTGATCATTTCTGAATCAGCCGATCATTTAATTTAATGTGGATTATATGCCCTCCCAAACACAAAGAAAAAAAGTTTAATTTCCAGTAGCTGCACACTCACCTTTCACTAAGCCAAAGTCATGTCAGTGCTACAGAGTTATCAGCAGCAGCAGCGTACGAGGCCAGTCTTTTGGACCGCCAGTGTTTAATTCGACTTATTTGCATAAATGCCTCCTGGATCATTTAGGCATTGTGGTTTCTAAATGTATATACGATGGAAACCAAGAGAACGCTATTTCAGTGCGTCTCAGTTCCTTGGTATTGTTTCTCCAACAGCTGGGTGCCTCTCTTTTTTTTTTTTCCACACTGCAACCATCCAGCAAAGAGAGAAGACAGAAAGCAAGAAAACTTCCTTGCCATCAGCAAACAAAGCCAGTCTCATGTGAGTTTATTGCTGAAAATCAACACTTCTCTTCAGCAACTGGACTTGAGAATATATAATGTGCTGTGAGGTGTACAGCATAAATTAGGCACTGGCTACATGAAGTCCGTCACAGCGCCTGCGTTTCAGGATGCATTAACTGCTGCACCACCAGGTCTATATTAATGATGGGACTGAAATAAAGAGCCCAGTAGAAGAGGCAGTTGCACACAAACTGTGGGACAAAAGGCCACAGGAGGGCGAAGGCGAATCCCTGAGAGAGCATCTTCCAAAAGTGGTTCCACATCTTTTGCGGCAAAGTCCTGCAGAAAAATGAAAGACACAGATAAGTGCACTGTTGTGTTGCACCACTGCAGCACTTTGAACTGTTGTCAAAGTTTTAGCTTTAGCTTCTGGACCTTTTTCTGGACCTACATTTAGGTTAAATATGAACATGGAACATTTGTCTAAATTGCAGTTGTTTTTTTTTAAATCCGTGTCACACTGTGTTTTTCTAAATGACAAAAATTTTACTTTTGTGTATTTGTTTCCTTTTACTTCTGTGACATTAAACCCTTGTTGACAACAAGTTTTTTATGTCCAGTAACAGAAGACACTCCAAACTCTTTTCATGTGTCGTTCCACCATCGTGGAACGACAGAGTCTGACTAGTAGGTTACTTCTATGTAGTTTATTGTTAGCCTTTTTTATATAGCTTGTTATATCTTCATTTGTAAGTCGCTTTGGGTAAAAGCGTCTGCTAAATACATAAACATTAAAAAAAAAAGCAGGAAAGGTCACAGCCGACTCTTCCTTTGCGTGCACCTGATCCTGGCTGTTGTCCAGAGCCTCCACAGAGCGCAGCCCTCCAGCACAGAGAGCAGCATGGCGTTGACCACAATGAAGCGGGATGTCCAGTAGTGGATGGCCAACCAGTCCCAAGCAAATTCTGCAATCAGCTGGTATGGAAGCACGCAGTATTTCACGAGGAACTCCACCCACTGTCGCCAGCTGGGTTCCAGCTAACAAATGCATCCCAAACAGATTAAATCATTAAAACGGTATGTAACTAAAACACACCAAGACAAAAACAGGAAGATCCACTTTGCTACTGTCATCCAAAAGCTCAAGTTAAGAATTATCACGGGTGACACTAATTCTGCTTTTAAAAGCAAAATTTAACAGCAGCACTTGATTAAATTAAGTTGATTAAATGAATCACCTTAAATATATCTATTGGTCTACATTATGATAAGCAATATGATACTGAGACAGCTCCAGCTCCAGCTGCTGTCCTCATCTAATAACTAGCAGCAGTCACAAGATAATGCAAATTACGCAAAGGCTTCACACCTGTGAGTTGAGGAATCTGCTCTCCGACTTGTCGATGTGTGTGATGGCCGGACAGCACGTGTGCAGGAAGGGAAGAAAGGTCTCAGAATAGTCAAATAAATACAAGTAAAAGATTGTGAGGCGAGGGGAGCGCTTCAGAGCGTACAGCATGAATAGAGACTTCCCTGCATTCGCAGCCTGGAAAAGAGTCAGAGACAGCAGGAGGACGGTCACTTAACTGTGCATGAAAAGTAAGACAAACACCACAACACAAACACAAATCTCAACTGTGGAGTATTTTATTAAACGAGGCACCGTGGTTGAACATTAAAAGCAACGATAATAGTAACTCAATGTATGCTTCTGCAGGGGAAACGCAAAAAATGTACAATTCTGGTTGTTCGAAAGATGTCAAGAAGAGCCAAACATCAGCACATGCAGCAACCTCCAGTACAATGTCTTTGCAAACACGTTCTTAAGACTTGGACCTTACTTTGTATTCCCAGAGGTTCTGTGGAGGTTTGACCCCCAGAGCTTTAACTCTGTCCAGCTCAGCCAACACTGCTCGTCTGTGAGCTTGATTCTCTATGCTGTAAGGCGATTTCAACAGCTCTTCGTCCCCCAGCATCAACAGCAGCCTGGAGCATAAAAATGAACAGCGGACTGGTAAATGACAGGATCAGACAGAAGCGCTGCGATGCTCACAAGATCACGTTTAAAGTTGCTAAGCTTGGCTGAGGTTCGTCTTACAGGCTGAAATGTGAGCGTATTAAATTATTTTACGCTAATGTTTCTCCAAATGTTGATAAACTGAAACATAGTGAAGTGACATTATTGCACTCGTTTTGGGAATCTAAAATTAATAACTCTCTCTTGGTCAAAGATGTTTGATTTCTATTGTGGCGTTTACCTTAGATTTTTTAGGTCTGCCTTCACCTATCCAAATACAAGTATTGATCGGCATGGTGATGGTTCAGAAATCTATCGTGACAGCACAAAATAAGTCCATGGATGGTTTCCGTTACTCATATGAAGAAGTTACAATTCATTGATCTGAGATGACGCTATAAATGTGGAACGTTGGGGTCAGCTGTTACAATATTTAGGTTTTCTCTGATTGCTTTTGTGTTTTTTTTAGTTCTTCCTCTTTTCTGTTGGATTTTGAGACTGTACTTTATGTAGATATGCTGGGTTATTTGGAGAATTTATATTGAGGAATTCTGGCTAAGCACCATTTGTTTTTTATGTGAGTTGATGTGTGTGTGCGTGTGTGTAGGAGAGCAGATGGGTATAGGGTTGTCTTGGTTACTTCAAAAGATCAGATAGAAAAAATATAAAAAACTGTCTGCATTTCAATACCAGAATAAAAAAAGAAGAGAATGAAAGAAATGAGACAAATGTCAAATCTCTCTACCTTCCGTTCACATTCTCTTTCTGGAAGGGTTCCCTGTAGAGCTCGGTCCATGGACCCAGGTGTTCCAGCCAGGACACGACCTCCTCTGGCGTCCAGTGAGATACGGGTTTACTGATCAACAGCTCGTGTTGTTCCACCACACCACTGCCCCAGTGATACACCAGCACCATCACCTGGAAACACAGAGACATTACAAACGAGATACAGTCAATCAACTGCTCACAAAGTGGCAGATCACAGCTGACTTTTGTACAATATTTCAGCTGTGGTAGATGTTATTTTATGTGCTGCTTTAACCAGCAGCTGCATCACCCCTCTGCTTCTTTCTGTCACCGTTACTGCAGGTCAAAGAGTGCTGAAATATAAACTATAGTTTCACTAAGCTACAAGTTCAGCAAAATGTGACAAAAAGAAGTCGCTGTAAAACAAAATTTAAGAACTTAGAAATAAATGTCCCAAAATTCAGCCAAACTGAGTGTCACTTTTTACACCAAGAACAATATATCACCTGACGGATAGGAAAATTGGATGACAATTTTCCGGTCGGAGTCTTTTCTTTTTGTTAAAGATCTGAAGTGTTGATTCAACTGATCTCTGACGTCTGTTTCATTTTAAAGAACTATGACTGAAAGCATGCAAATTATTGCTGTCGCTTTTGCTGTAATTGAAAATCTGACTGTGTGATCACAATAAAATGTTGAATATGAATAACTTCTACAAGGTTGCCCCTGGTTACAGTGCCTTCTCCTTCAGTCAGTGGAAACGACGATAAAGTGCTGAACTGATGCATCTGTACAAATAAAATTCAGCTGAGAATTAATTACAGTTTATTCCCCTGACAAGATTAAAGGTCCTTAGCCTTTTTTGATTTATTACACATCTCAAAAAGATCATTAATCTATTATCTGATGTGTATTTTGAGACCAGGTTATGCTTTAAATTTCTGTAACTTCCATCCACAACAGCAGAAAAGCACTAGTCATCCAGTGCAAAGATTACCACCATTTTTCCCAGTAATGGCTTCATTTTTTCATTTGCTACACCGAAGCTGAGGCTAGGCTGACCGTGTGCTCTACCATTAGGTTTAGCCACTTTGCCTTGGTTAGTTTTGTTATAAGAGGCGTGTTCAGTCAGGCGATGCCATTTAAATGTCCGAATAAGTTCGCTTTGTCCAAGGTTGTTGCTCATTTACAACTTATTTCCACCTTACAAATATTACTATTCAGGTCTTCTTGAATCCCAGTGAGAAACTTCTACACCAAAGTCCTGCATTGTGTGCAAACTTGTGTTTGGATATGTCACTGTGTGCATGGTGCATTTACCTGACCAAGTTCAGCTTGGTGTATCAGGCCAGAAGAAACTTGTAATCGATCTTTTATAAGCATAAAGTCGAATTGAAATAAAGCAATGAATGTAGACCCTTTACTTACTCAACAGTAGACGTGTGGTTGTTTTCAGGTGAAAAGTTACCGCTAATGTTCGGGAAACTGGAAGCCGAGAGACAAATAAAACCTAGTCTGGAAAACAAGGGGGAGCTGCATGGGGCCGCAGTGCATCTGAGGTCACATCATCTATCTTTACCCTACATGGATAAAACTGGTGCTCTGTGCCTTTGAATTTGTGAATATGCATTCTGTGACAACCTTTCTTTTATTTCCCCAAGATGGTAACAGATTCTGATAAAAAGTCATTCTTTTGGTCCTCTGGGACAGCCGAGAAACAAATTTAAGCCCAAACCACAGAGGTCTCATCCCACAGCATACAAAACCCACATTGCTTCTGCCGACACCCTCAGAGGTCTCATTACCACACTGAAACCGGTCAGAGCCGTTTTAGGCAGCGTGACGGGTACCAACACGGTTTACAGGCTGATGCTTTCAATGTTAGGGATGATCTTCATTTAATGCTCTACAGTTTGCAGGCAATGCTACTCGTCTGTGCAAATAATGTGAGCCAAGGAAAACACACAACCAAAGGCATCCAAAATAAACTCACGTTCTGTACACAAACCAAGGCCGAATTCTCCTCAAAAAACCTGTCTCAATAATATCCTTCATCCATGACCTGGGCTGAAAAACAATACAGGAATCTATTGACACACTACCAGCAGCACACACTCCGACAAACAAACATAAATTTACTGCCACGTGGCAAGGCACACATTGACATCGCTCCCAAGTGCCACATGGACAAAATAAACATGCCCTGCTGACAGCATGAGAACTGACCCTCAGAGTCACAACTGTGGTAACAGTCTAATATTACATCCAACTACGGTGCGGTGCAATGGTTGAAAACATAAACTGTATGACAACATATTCAGTGACCATCTATTGAGAGGTCAAACTGACACAGACATGCACAAAGCCTGACTGCAACATTTTTATAGCTCTTCTGGTTTGTTATTGAACTGCTGCAGCCCACAAAATGCCCCCCCCCGAAAAAAAAAAAAAAAAAATCTGAAATGGAAAACACTAGGGCTGTAAAGTCATAGTCGACTGATTGGTCGATGCGTTCTTAGTCGACCAAAATTCTGATTGGTCGATTTTTTTTGCCGTGTTAATTTCATCAGGAGGAAAGTACCAAGTGCTAATGGGGGTGTCTTCAGAGAACACGCCCCTTGCTTTCATTATTTTGGATTAGCCCAACCCACTAGAGACAGGTAGATTGAACGTCCACGTTATTCAACGTCAGGTGGGTTGCTGAATATTTATTTTTACTTTGAGGGTTTCATTTACAGTGAGTCCTCCTCTGCCATCCATGTCAAAGACATCGCAGTGTGGCAGAATTTTACCAAAGTAGATGGCGGGAACATAGTTGAACAGTTGGCATATCACAGCTCGACTTCAAACATGGCATAAAAACGGTAATATTTCAATATTATAGGCTATTAACATCATATTAAACATATTTCAATATTGTTAGTCGGTGGTTGGACATGTCTTTCATTACTTATATTATTATTAGTCTTCTTGTTAGTGCTGCTCTGCTCAGACTCATGGGAGACGTGCTTGTTTCCTGCTGTCTCCATAGCGATAGCGGCGCGCCAGAGAAATTTCTATTGTACTTCTTTTTTCAGCGTGAGAAATACCACGTGTGGCGTGTGAGCGTGAGAACTTGTTGAAATGCGTGCGTCTCACGCTCACTGCGTGAGACTTGAGAGCTCTGGATATTCGTCTTTTGTGTTTAATTGCCTTCTTGTGCTGATATCAGCATATTTTCGGTAATCGTGGGCTATTATATTGCGCAGATGCACGCGATGCAAAACGCTGTCAGAGCTGTCAGAGTCGTGCCCCCCTCCCACCTCCCGATTAGTCGATTTTTAGTCGAAATTTCAGGGTTTCAGTTGACCAAGAATTTCTTTGGTTGATTACAGCCCAAGAAAACACAGGAACAATGCCGGGTCTCCGCGGATGAACGCGTCGATTCGGATGAACTAATCGGTGTGAGTTTACGAAATGGTTACAGAGACATCCTCGACAATATCAGAGGATATACATGCGCGTGGAACTCTGCTGTTGCGTACTTACAGCTACACATGTGAGTGCAGTTAAGACTCCAGAGAAGAAGAAGCCCGCTCCTTTATGGTGGTTTGTCTTGGACCTCCCCAAGTTGTCACCATATCTTAAGATGAAGAGGAGGAAGATGATTACATCACAAAGGGATAAAACACTTAAGCACTTAATGCATCAGACAGCAGGCAAAGACGAGGTCATTTCTGTTAGGTTCAAATATAAGATAATCTGCTTACAAGTCTCGAATAAATTCACAGCTCCAGAAACATCACGTGTCTGCTTCTGCTGCATCAAATTTGTTCCATTTTGCTTTTACCTCTCCGTTGTAAGGCTGAGTGTGTCAAAGCAATTAAATCTGAGCAGTACAATGTATTCTTTTATTTATGTTTTTCTCCATCTCCAATGAATACACCGAGACAGCCTTCCAGTTTGATTTAAAAATAGTGTTTACCATAGGTTAAAGTACCTCTGGAAGGCCAGCAAGCTTCGAGATATTTTGGGGTTTGCCTGGATTTCTGCTCTCCTTCGCTGTACGACCTCACTGAAAAGCTTGTCAGTTGCATCCCTAAGAGGAAAAAGAAAATGATAGCAGTGGAATGAACAAAGTGGCAAAGGTATTGGGTGTGCTCTTTGGCTTTTTCTCTGGCAGAAGCCTTCAAGTCATAGCTCAAACTATTATGTCCTAACATGTGTCAGAGAAGACTGTGTGGAACTGGAAAATGTGTGGGTGTTTTAATACAGTCTGTGATGTAGAGGACGCCGACGCTTTGCATCGCTTTTCCTGCAATTACCCCATCGCGTTCACCCGTTTTCCCATAAAAAAAAAATAAGGGAGAAGAATAAAAGACGGTGATAGTTGGAATCTTGCCATGAAAAGCATTTCACTGGGTAATGTTACTTCATGAATATCAGAAAGGATAAACTCCTATGTTGCTGACGTTTCTCCAACAATTATACAGATAAGGTAGGCTGCCAAGCCGATGAGAACCCTCCATAGGTTTAAAAAAACAAAAACATTCATAGTCAGAAATTAAACTACACTCACCCACTACTGGCCCCTCATCTCCAAGCAAACCTTTTGGGAGATTTTAGCAACTTTTCAGATCCTTTTATTTTGAACAAATCTTAGAAAATAGCTCTCTACTTATTGGCTTCAGCCACAGAGACGGAAGATTTTGTGCTGACGCATCACTGCAAATCAGAATACAGCTCAATCCAGGCCAAGAACTCATTAATTATGCCGATTTCTCCCCTTGGAATGTGGGAATTCCCAAAGCGCTTCAGTTTCACACTGCAGCATTTCATGCACTATACAACTATAACTTTTTTAACCTTATTGTCACATACCACCTGGAAATGGGTCAACAACAAGTTCTGACCACCCTGCATCACTTCCTCATTTCTCTGGCAGTAAAGTACTTGTGTCCAATGGTAACTTGCCTCCTCTTATTTCTAACACGTGAATGAAAACCTGGTCACGCGACTTTTGTTTACAAGACTAAATCCCTTGTTTTGAAAGACAGTGAAACAATGGTGAACCCCATCATGTTACATGCCGACGGTTTATTGACAGTCCACTTCATTATGGATATAGACTGTGTGTGTGTGTGTGTGTATATATATATATAGCACACAACTGTAGAAACTAATTTTTGAAAGAGCACTGAAAATACAGGAATGTTGTGTTATTATAGCGCAGAACTCAAGGAGAAGTTCCCTGGTCTGAGCCTCAGCAGGTGCTTTTCTGTGTGGAGTTTATCCCTGAGCCTGTGTGGGATTTCTCAGGTTAGTCAGGTTTCTGTTTTTTGCACGGATGATACACTGAACAGCAGTTAAAGTTCGGTATTGCTCCCTTTCCATTTTTTTAGACAAGCCACCAGAGTGTGTAAATACATCTTCAACCGATGTAAGAACCCACTGTGGTAAACGAAGATTTAATGCGTGTTGAGGAGTCCAAGACATGCCTGCACAACTGCAGATTATCATAAACAAGAACTAGAATTATGGACAAAGGAAGCTGAACAACCGGTTTTCTTCAAATCCTAAGAGCAGATCATATTCTCGATGTGATCAAAACCAGGAGAAAACTCAAAATGGGATACTAGCGTGCAAGTAAAAATCTTCCAAACATCACAGTCCTAAGAAGATATTCCACAACCTAGTGTCTTCTTACAGGCAGTTATATGAAACTGTCATTTTGACTAATGGGCCTTCTGTTTGTTGATTAGAAACAATGGAAATGTGCTTGTGTCTTTAAAAGACTGTAAAGTATCAAAGGCTAGAAAACAAAGCTTAACCAAGTTTATAATATATGTAGGTCTTTATTCGGACGTCTCCAAAATCTAATAATAATTTGAGCAAAATTAAAATGCAGCCATTTGTGGCATTTACATTTGAAAACCCTGACATGTTTCATGTTAAAATAAATAAATAAATAAAAATAAGACGGGTTTTATTTCCCTGAAATCACAAAGATGGCACTACTATAACAAAATCTCAAACCTCAGGGGAAAAAAAAGTTAGAAGTCATTCAGGAGAAATAAAAAAATGAATTAATTAAAATGTAAAAAATGAATTAAAAAAAACAAAACATTTAACCACTGATGAGCTGTGAGAGGCATACCTCAGCAGTATGTTGATTTTAGGAAAGCCTTCCCACTTCTCCCGGCACTCTGGACACTCATGCTTATGCGAGGACTCCCACCACAGAGCCAGACAGTGGCGGCAGAAGTTGTGGCCACAGGTCAGAGTGGTGGGGTTGACCAAGATGTCGTAGCAACAGTGGCACGAGAACTCATGCTCTGAGATGCTGCTTGTTGACGGCTTTGACTCAGGAGATTCAGATGCGAAAGAGGGCCCATCCATCAATACTCCCAGACCATCATCTTCTGAATCCCACTCCATCTAGTGCAACATACCCAGGCGTGAGGAGGAGGGATCACATGGTTACAAACACACAACTTCCTACAGGATTTTAAGAGGTACAGTCTCTAAATGCCTGAGAAAGACACTGATTTGCAGGGCCATATCCAAACCAAACAGACTAATGGTATCCCCTTGACCACAATTCACATATGCAACTAACCTATTTTTGCAAACTACTATTGTATTTTATTCCTATAATCACGCTGACCTTTAATAATTGACACCGACAAAAATCAGCAAACTTTCCTGGGTTGTGTAACAGCCCATATTCATTTTCTTTTGTAACTGCTGTTTATTCTACTGTCAATAAACCTTCCAGTTATGTTTTTGACATAATCTAGTGAAAAAAAAAAAAAGTCAACTTCATATCTCCTGTGATGGAACTGACAACTCGGGGGTGCCTAACACAAGTAAATCAATAAGATCAATCTCCCATTTAAATTACACTGCAACTTATTCAAAGGGGCAGCAGAAATGCTGCGTATACAGTAACTCAATCGCAGGTAATTAAGGCTAGCTAAAACAAAATTAGCGCTGTGTTACGTCGTCTGGCAAACATCAACAGATATTTGGGATTACAGTTTACAAGGCTTATGAAAATAAGTTAGCCAGCAACAAACTACAAGCTTCTCAGCATCGTATCCTCAAATATAAAGAAAATCCATGCATTATCATAGACACGAACATCTGATGTATTTCGACAGCTTATACATTAACTCATCAACATGCTGACCTGGACGTTAGCTGTACTCTGTAGGTGGTTAGCCAGTGTTTAGCTACGAGCTAAATAAACGACAACAATTTGGGGTCTCACGTAAAGCAGCAGGAAGAATTTAATGATTTGCGATACTAGAATATACTATCATTAGCTTTCAGGCTGACACGTTAGCTAGTCTTCGAAATGATAACTTCACGCTAGCTAACAGAGGAATTACCTTAGCTAAGTTAGTAACATAACTGCTCATTAACGTCGTTCAGGAAACTAACCACGGTGATCTCAGGAATTCCCTTTGACAGGTGAAAAGCTGCAGGATGACATGACTGTCCGGTTAACTAGTCTGAGAGCTCTTATCACTAACTTAACTCAAATGAAAGCATCCAGACAGCACAAATATATTTCTGCTTGAATGGCTGTCGCCATAACTCCTGCTGCCGTGGAAACTCCCTCCTACTCCGAACGCCCACGTCAACATGATCATGCGGGTACCTGAAGAGGTGCAACGTCTTCCTCGATGGTGGAAAATCCGAGTTACAACTGAGCTCTGACGTGCGGGTTTTAAAAGCTGCCTCAGATCAAAGTTCAGACCCTGTCAGTGAAGCCTCTGGTCTGAGGTGGCTCTTTATTTCTGTCCAAGATAGTGATGAAACTGTAACCTGTTAACTTACACGTAGGCTCGCGAGTCCCAGAAAAGTTTAAGGTTTGGTTTCTCCCGAGTCCTCAAACACCACCAGAACACTCACAGACGGATAATACCTTATAAAGTGACACACACCAGAACATAACCAAGTACGTTTACTAATTTCGGTGTAAATTAACTGACTGATTATTAATACCAGAAGAGAAATTATATTGTTCCAGTCTAAAACTATACTAAAAGACATCAGCTCTTAACATAGTAGATATCAATTTTCCATTGTAAATCAAAACAAGCCATTTCTATAAATGTGGCATTGGTTAGCTACTTTCAAAACGATATTTTGTTGGTACTTTGTAGCAAAAAAAGGCATTTGGGATTTCTTTTCTGACTTAATTCTTTTCTTGGTTATACAAGTCTGGCACACAATCATCAACAAGATGTACCGTATAGTTGATATCTTTTACCACTCTCAACCACACTGCAAGTCTGTTGTTAGAAAAAGTCATCAGTGTCTTCACCTGGTGTGTTTTTCTTATTTCTACTAGCTAAATTAGTATCCAGGACTCACCACAACACCTTACCAGGTGAGTGCTGTGCTACACTGTCATGTCAGCATTGGTTGTTGGACATGTTGTACTTGTGTTGACTTCACCAGCAATGACTGTGGGTGCATTCTGTCCTTTAGCTGCAAGGTTCGAGCGAGAATGGCATTGGGCGGGCAGGCCACCCCCTTTTAAATCACTTGGTGCATCGTTGGTGTCACAATAGTGCGTGCCCACTCTGTTGCTTACCTTTTTGTTGTTTTAATACTGTTTAAGATCTTCAGCGAAACCATTGTGAACCAGATTTTAATCGTAGAATCAGGCCATCGAATGGTTCACTGCACGCACTTTATTGTTCCACGTTTAAAGATGGAAAAATGTGTCCTTGTTTCAATCTGTCAATTACGGTAGATTCTAGATTTAAATGTGACTGTTGAGATTAGTATTATTCAAGGTATTCATTTAAGATTGCCATGTCAGTAGATTGATACATTTTAGAGGTTTCAAAAACTCTCTGCTGAGTGACATATGAGTGAAGGCAGAGTGAAACTGGTGCCATACTATGAGAGAGATTTAAAGAAAAGCTTTTGATCCAGTGATTCCAGTGATAATGTTTTTTAAAAAAAAACATATATAAAGCTTTAGTATTAGTTTCTGTCTTAGATAAATAGCTTGTTAGAGAAAGTCACAAGTTTTAGATATTTGTTTTGTTGTTATTAAGAGAGAGAGAGAGAGAGAGAGAGACTATCACTTTTTTCTAAGATAATTGATCCCAGCAGTACTTTTGCATGTGTCTTATTTCAAATTTTTCTTACCAGACCTGGTAAGAAGTGATCAAACTTTGTGACTTTTAAACAGGACTGAACCTGAGGTGAATTTGCTAATTCCCAAACACTGCTTCGTCCTACAGGCCCCAGGTATCACGTTGTGTGTTCTTGCATCCATATTGTTCCCCTTTTTGAAAAGCAACAATGATGAGTCAAACTGGACTGTGTAGTGCAGAGAGGAGTGGCATTTCTATGTCCTCTGTTGCACCGATAGTTTTAGATTTCGATCGAACAGCTGTAGAATAAATCCTGTATCTTCTTAATTTTGTAGCTGAAAAGACAGCTACAAAAAAGAGAGGCTGTTTGTAGTGTTGGCTTTGCTTTGCAAATGTGGAATGTTTGTGGAGCATAATTCTATTGGACTTTAGTTTTGTATGTAAATGAGCAAAAGTTGTGAATGTGAATGAAAACCATGCAGCAAGGGCATTTTTTAAAAAAAAATAAGGTAACTCACCCCTTTCTTTTCTCTACTGAATTCTGGTCCCTGACAATAATAATAATAAAAGGATCATCAGGAGCCAAATTGAAAAAAATTACCGGTTTAACAGTAAGTCTGGTCAGACAACAAACGTATCAACTGTGTGCAAGTCAAAATTAAATTGAAAATGACAAATGCTTTGTTATTATGGCCAGAATGAGCGTCTACACAGAAGGACACACTCACCTGGAGCTGCTGACAAATAGCGCTTTTTGGAAATGCTGCTGCAGGGTTGCTGCATCAAGGGCATATTGAGTCATTTGTTCACACTGAAGAAAAAGAAACCAGATGTTTAAGAGCAAAAAAAAAAAAAAAAAAACATATCGAGGAAGACTAAGACCAGGAGGCAGTAATGCATTGATTCCAATTACCGTAAAACCTCGAAGAAGAAAGAGGAGTAGGCCGAGTCGGAAAATAAGAAAAAGAAGAAGACAGAAGGGGAGGGGTGAGAAAAACATGAAGAAGAAGAAGTGGTGGCGCAACACAGTTTAGCTAGCACAGACTGTAGGGGTAGATCATGACAGCGGCTCTCATCTGGAGTATTGCTACGACTTGGCTGTAATATCAGCTCATCCTGGTTGTCTTATGTCGTCCTTCAAAGCTGGCACCCACCTCGCATTATGTTCGAGGTAACGTCGAGAGCGCAGCTGCTGTAGGGCTGTCTGTCGTTTGATTGGTGTTTGGATGCAGTCAGAAACTGTTAACTAGCTGGGTTAACCTGGTTTGCAGACCGATGACAGATACATCTGAGCTCGTCGTCTGAATGTGAACCCCGATAGCTTGCTAGTTAGCGAGTGGTGATTGCAGTTAAACAAAGCAGTTTTGTTGTCATCAGTTTACATTTTTGCAACTTAATGATTTATTCACGCCCCTGGCCAAAGGGGGGGAGTAGTTAAATGTGTTCAGTGTTCAGGTGTCTTTGGGATTAAAATGTGACAGGTAGCCTGCGGTAATCTAAACATGTAACACATTTTCTGTCATGTGTTTAAGGCAGACATCACTAACAAATCGCATCACCTCGGGTAAATATTACAACTTGAACACCAGAGTCTAGTAAATACAAAACACAGTGAGTAATATGAATTTAAACATTGTTGTTTGCAGGTAATGTCAAGAGACTTGAAGCCAAAGTCAAGTAGTATATGTTCTAACAATTCTGTATGAATAAGCTGTATAATCACGGTGCTAAGGTAAAACACAAGTGCAAACCGGTAATGTTGTGTACGGCACCCAAAGGTGTTGGGTCGAGTTTGCACAGATTGAAACAGACAGTGCTTGGGAAACGTCTTTGTTGGCTACATTAGTAGAAAAAGAGACACAGGGATAATAAGATGTGGGCTACCAGCAGGGATATCTACAGATTTATAACAACTAATATTGTTACAACTTGGTTTTGAATATTTTGTAATCGTCATAGTTCTCAATAGTTTAGTATGCCGATTATTACAGCAAAATACCATAATGCTGTCAGCAGGTGGCCTTTTATTTTACAATAAAGCAAAGAGAAGAGGCAACACTTTGAGGATGTTTTGCATTTTTGCTCCACTCAGTTGCATAATTAAATATCTCATTCATCGCTCCAGCTCTATTTTCAGATTTACTTGCACCTTCAGTGACGTGGAACTATAGTTGTCCTTCAAGAAGCCCTCATCTTTGGCTGTTCATTAATGATGTGGCCTCTTTATTAGGAACTCAATGCTAAAGCCAATGAAGGACAGATGTGTCGATTGAACTTACTTACATGTGGAGATTATAGTTTACTGTGCTGCATTACGCTTGGAATTTTTTCTAAAATTTCCTCCACTTTGTTTCAACCCAAACTCCCCACAAGAAGCTATGCAAAGCCTTTATGAAATGTTAAGCTATTTGTTTGAATTTTGTTTATATCCACATTGACAGATCAACAATCTCCTGAAAGTATGTGGTGCAACTGCTGTACCCACTTTTTTTTTTAAATTTCTAAATTGTATTGGCACTGTTTGTGGCATAAATTAAAACATCTACATGCTGTACACATTTGACTAAGTTGAATAAGAATTAGAAAAGCAGCTTGCCACCCAACACAAGAAAAGTCCAATCTCACGTCTGACACAGTTGTATATCCAGGGATCAATGAATAACATGTATAAAAAGGTTAGACAAGCAATTATCATAGCATCAAGTCAATAGAGACATAAGCAGAAAGTTTCTGTATGAACAAAAAAACAGATCTAAACTTAAATGGATTAATTACTTTTACTCATTTAATGTGATATAAATGGTTGAAGGTCCGTATACTAGCTGAAAATGTTAGATTAGATCTTCAAAGGAGGACTGGACGGCATAAAGACTTTTTTTCAAAGGAGATATTAGATAAGATAGTGTCGTTTATATTGATACAGTCTAACCTTCCGCCTTTCCTGTCCCCTATAAAACCATGCCTTACAGCTCCTTCCCTCTGCGTTAGGCAGCAACAAGCTGAGTTGCATTTGCTTACAGCGTTATCTTTGGCAACTTTGTTTATAAAAAAAAACAAAAAAAACAACCACCATGGAAAGGTTTCGCCAAAACACATGCACTTGCTCTCCCTCAACTGCTTATGTAAACTAACATTCACATAAGTAATTCCCCTGCATGTTAAATTAAGTAGTTTAACTCGTTTTTTTCATGTAAGTAAACAAAACAGTTGATACGGAGATTTATACACGACAGTGTCTCATTTGTACAGTCAGTGACTGCTGGTCAGCTGGAGTCTTAAGGACTTTTATTTCACTATGCAGTGGTGTATTTAACAGGCTTATGTTTGTTGTTTATATATTTGTTATTTGCACAGCTGTGTCTGCACCGCTCCAACCTCGAAACAGTCACATATTTCCATTATGTTATATGAGCAGTCACATTTATACGAGCAGAATAAAACAACAGTAACTTGACTGTAACGATATTTCATCCAATGAATGACACCCGCTGCCAACTTATAGTCTCACGTTGAATCCAGTGGCTCATCCAGTTTGTTTTCTGATTGAAAAAACTTGCATTATTGAAAATCGTTGTTTTCTTTTATTATTTCTTTGCACACATCTTCAAGGTGTTTTGTCAGCATTAATAATGTGTGCGTTCCTTAATAGGATCCTGAACTCCAAGATCCATTATCGCAGAGTCTAAAAGAAAACTGCGGTGACCAGACTTCACCAAAACAGGAGCCAGAAAAAGCACCCGGAAGTCCCGGCTCTAACTGTGAAACGCCGGAGATCCGAGTCATCATCAAAGAGGAAGAGGAGGGCTGGACTGTGAGTGAAAATCGTGAGTGAAGAACTCTTAGATATCTGCATCATTTTGTTAAATACCGAACATACTGTTGCTTGTTGGGGATTTTTCACATCTTTGCTTTGCTTTGCAATATTGAATACAGATGAGAGTTTCTGCCCAGAGGGAGAAAAAGATGAACCTTCTACAGACATATGTCCTCACCTCAATGCATGCGGGAAGGAGAACTCTGTTTCACGTGAAGTGAAGAAGCATCAGAGAGTACATCCATCGAAGAAATGCTCTGAGGAGTTCGATGACCACAGCATCTGTGGACAGAGCTCCGTTGCCATAGAGGGGCAGCAGAGACATTTGTCTACGGGCTCAGATGAGAAACTTAAGTTTTCCTGTATATGTGGCAAGGCGCCGGGAAATGTTTATCAGTGCAATAACACAGGAGAGAAACCCTTCACCTGGCCAGCGCGTGACATGAGCCCCAGTGACAAAAGGAACAGGAAATCCCACCTGAAAACACATGCAGGGGAGGAGTGCAGTGCCCAAGAACAGAGCACATCTTCACACATGGAAGAACCACGCCAGACCAAAATTTCTGCACCGTACCAAACTGTATGTTTAAAAACTGTTGGTTTTTATTTGTAAAAATGGTAAAAACTATGAACCGATAGTAATTCACAAAGAAATGTTCCCTTCTCCAGACATCTACCAGTTGATTATTTCATTTGTTCATTTCCATTTGTTTTAGTCACATCAAATTGGGCCTCATGCATTAACTTATGAGTGTCAGTGTTAATTTGAACGGCTTCAGGCAACACCCAAGCAGTTTTTTCACTGTAATAAGGGCTGCGTGATATATCTTTTCAGCATTATCGTTGTGAGGTCACATTCCCTGGTCACACGTCTTGTTTTTTCATTACTACAAGATAAGTCTGATATCATTCATTCAGATTTCAAAGAGACATAAATGCCATTTTCGTAATTTGACACTATTTCCTGAGGTCCTAATGAAATGTCATTGACATGCTTTGGTGCCATAGAAAGACAGACCAACTCCTTTTTTAACCTTGAAATCACACTTCTGCTTAGGTATCGTCTTAGTGTATGACTGCAAGTTGAATTAGGATGGAAATAATGGGGAGGGTGGATAACTACTGGGGGGGACTGTGATATAGGAGATGATAACCCAGAGTGAGACCACCTCTGTAGTTTTCTGCCACCGGGTTAAACTGGATGCTGAGAAAGGGCTACATTTCCTGTTCTCCCCAACACCGCCGAGAGAGCAAGATTTAAAAAAAGGATTTAGCCTCCCGAATGAAGAAGGGAGCAATAATGACGCAGAGGGGCGCCCTCTCCATTGTGGCTGGGGTCAGCAGTCTGAATTAGGCAAAGCAAAGGCCCAAATCTTACAAAGTTAGCAACCTCTTCCCATAAAACTTTATTTTTGTTTACCTGAACTTTGCTGTTTAACATATCAGGAGCAGTGAGAAAAAGAGGGCTTGGGCTAATGTTAACTTGTGATCAATTTACTACGACATTTTTAATGTTGTCCAGGATTACCTATGAGTGTGTATGGAAGCACTTTTAAGCTAAGCCTCTTTCAGTATTCTGTTGATACTCGATTATTTTTATTAAGACACACTTGAAGTGACTTCTATGAGCATCATATTCATGTAGACTTTTCTCTTTGGTATATGTGGCTAAAAACAGTGCAACATCAGCTACTCTAAACTGTTATATCTCTAGTTATGGACTGCTTTGTGTGTGCCACTAGTACTTAGATTTTTCTTTTTTACTGAAATTCCTCTAAATGCCTCTAAATGGACGCTTAAGTTGCAGTTTGAGGGTTTATTCTTGAAATTCAGTGAATGAGCCCAAATGAGCAATTCCCAAAATCTGTACAGTCTTGAAACCCTCATAGGGTCATAAATATGGTGCAGGATATGTATGTAATATTAAATTCTTTCTGCATGAGGCCTATCAAGGAAGACAAATAGTTTTGTAATCTCACTTCTTGTCAGGTCTGCTTTTTTTTTAGGTTATGACAAAAAGGCAGAAAACAAATGCATTACAGCCACTGTGATCTGTGTTTAGGATTCCCCTGAACGCAACCGCCTGATGTCACATGGACTCAAGATGGCATCTGCAAACTTAAACGACCAGACGCTCCATTTGACTGTCAGACTACAAGCAGGCGAGAAGGAGGACGAGGAGGAACAAGATGAAGAAATTGGAGGTTTGATCAACTCTGATGGAGAAGTGGTTGAATGGGATGCCAGTAAGTTATTTTGAGCAGCATGCTTACTGAACGCCTTTATGGTTCCAAGTTTATATGATGAAGAATCTTTTGAAAAGAACATAGTCTGACACGTTGTAATCAGATATTTGAAAATGAAGGAAATGCAGGCTGAAAATGACAAAACTCTCATTTGAACACATTCATGCAGTTTATTCTGGTGATGTGCTTTGGGTGACTCCTCGTCCATCGTGTGTTACGTAGGGACCTTCTCTTTCCAACTGACCCAAACAGGTCATTTCTGTTATTCTTTATCTATCTGTCTTTACAGGAGACACCTCTGACCAGGGCTCTGATTGCACAGAAGGTCCTCAGTCGGTAAAGGTATTTTATGTTTTATTTTTCAGAAAGACATACAGAGAATTTATACCTGATGTCATTATGCAGCTTGAAAATCCTTTTGACAAACTTATTTGTGTGAGGCAGCTCTCAAGTCTGTCTCTGGGGGTATCTAAGTGGCAGCTGTCTCCAAATGACAAGGAAAGGAGCTCCAATGATTCCTTTAAGAGCTCCTTCAGCGTAGGATGCACCGGACCATCCTTTATGAAATAATGGAGATAATTCTGTCACACGATTCCCTTGCGGCCGCAGCTTTCATACCAGCGCTTGATTGCTTTCATCCAGTCCTATTAACTGTGATTTGTGTGGATAGATGCAAAGACAGGAGGATGAGAGTGGGCTTTCTGTGACAGCCTTCTTTTCTTTTTAAACGATTCTTTCCTTTTTAATTGCAAACCTTGAAAATAATGTTCTATGTTATCTCTGTTGTGATACATATGATAACCTTTGTGTAACAATGTGATATGATCGCATTGCACAAAGTATCTGAAGCGCATTTTGTAGAATATTGAACATGTGTAGTTTCGGTGCTGCGGACCTACATCACAACTTAGTGTAAGTGTGGTATCGTGACCTTTAACCCCATGACCTTTTCCATCACGGTCAAGGGAAAGATCTTAGAAAGAGATGATGGAGGGTAATCTTTAAACAACAAAAATCAGCACCCATCTTCTAACAGTATGCAACTGGATCAGGTGCCTCTCAGCAAACTGACAAAGTATAGCAGAAGGCTGGAGCTCACTGATGCTTTGCCTCTGATGACGACACAGTAGTGTCTGTTTGCACTATCAAACTGCATTAGCATCAGTGAGCTCCAGCCTTCTTTTATCCTTTGTCAGTAGGTAATGCTTTTTGACTATTTGACTGGACCGATTATCATCCTTACAGAACTATTGTCTACATCTTTACTTCTTTTTTTATTGTAAATTTTACTTTCAATGTTCAAAAAATTTAAATATACAGTAGGGAACTAAATGTTACCTCTCCTCAGTCTGCTACCTGTCCTTCGCATTAAGCACTTTTGTTAATTGACGGTTAAAAGTGACCTGTTTCTGCTGCCTCCCGCCTCGCACGGATTAGAACAACACCACACTGCCTGTGAACTGTTTGGATTACATTTGATATCTACAGGCACACAATGTGTTTGTCTGCTCACTTGGAGGTGTTATATACTCTCACCCAGGGAGTTTTTAGGGTGTGACTCTCATGGTTTTTGTTTATGATCACAGGGTGTCATTCTGCCTGAGCTCCAAGGCCAAAGCCAGAGGGACAGCAGCAGTCCCACACTCATCATGGAAGTTGCGTCTGTGGGGGAAGATGAAGAAAGGGACGAAGGGAAGAAAAAAGAGAGAGCTGTGAAGAGGGCCGCAGTCTCGCCTTTACATTGTGGTAAATGCCAGGGAAGAAAACGTGAAAGCAGGTTGATCATTGATATGGTTGCTATCTGAGGATGCCATTTGGTTCATGTTTACAGGAAAGAGACTAAGAAGAAAGAAAAAGTTTCCAGTGGAGTCGTTGGACATCTCTGACACAGAGAAAGACGCTCCTGCACACACTGGTGGGTAGCATAAAAGTTTTGCATGTGAACGATTCAAGTAACTCCGAATGGTTTCATTTCACCTTTAGTACTCAATGTCAGTGTCTCTATGTCATTATGCTTTTCCATTGTTTATACATAAGCAAAGAGACGAGGCAGAAGGAAGATTTCCCAAATCCCACCGTTGTCTAGTGACAACATAGAGGCTGATCCAGGGGGTGAGGTTTCTTTTAGATAATATGGCTTTTCAGAACCCACACTTGTGAAAAAAACATTTTCTACATCATTGTTCTGTTCTGATTGTTCCTTTTTATCTTAAAGCATCAAGGCGTAGCCAAAGAAAGAGAATTATCCGCACCATAGCAGAACCAGAGGAGTTCCACTCAAAAAGCCTCCGCCGTGTCCCTGGTAAGACGAGAAAAAACTGATTTGCTATGTTGTTTTATGCATTTATTTAATTGTTTAGCTGACACTGAATCGAGTTCCTCTCTTTCATTCATTGCGACTGGATGAGCAAGACTTTTAAAAATGGGGCTGGATATAGATGCCCTTGTCTTGTTTGTTTTTCTTGATCTGCTGAACCGCGGGATGGTGAGCGAACAAGTCAAAAGGAGTCATTCAGAGTAAGCTCTGCCAACAAAAGCAACAACTTTTAACAGCCCCTTCTATTATGTGGTAAACCAAATAAGGAAGACACTTTCAACAATAGACAAACACAAACTCCCAGACTGCAGCTTCTGAAACACATTAGCAGGGCTGGAAAAGATTTCCCCCCAAAGAACTGCAGCAACAAGATGTTCTGATCCAGTTTTCGATGGTCCACCCATAGTCGTGTGATAGTTTTAGCAGTTTATTAGCTGTATATTTTGTACTAATACTTTTTTCTTTCTATTTAAATGCAGCAAAGCAACACAACAGAAGGAGGAAAGATACCAAACCATCTGCTGAAGGAGAAGAAAACACTGGTGTTTCAGCTGGTAAGAACAAGTAAAATGTGTTCACAACTCTTCCCATTCTTTTATTTTTGCTGTGACCGCGAAGTTCACTGAAGGAAAGAGAAAGTGGCTGTGTTTATTCCAAAGGTAGCTCAGTTTCAGCAGTGCTTTATCTGCCAATGTGAATGATAGTACGGGTATTTCTGCAATGGAAGTTTAGAGCCTGATAACAGACATTAACAGAGGTATCTCATCTTTGTTGGTCATCCAAACTCAGTACGACCGATGTCACTTTTCAGCTAAAAAAACCCCCCAGATATTGACGATAATTTCAGCAACAAATTTTTGATGTAGACAAACTGATACAATACAATATACAGAATCAGTTTGAGTGGAAAAAATACACCTGCTTGTTAAAAGTAAAAAAAGATGAGATTCCAAAATAACATCAAGTATAAGCTGTGCAACATATTTGAGCCCTTGCTAATAAATGCCTGGTTTCAGGACTGTTCTTGCAGAAAATGAACATCAGGAGCTAGATATATATATTTTAACTTGTTTAATCATACGTCAAAACAAATGTATTGATAGTCAAAGTTAGAATGTACAATTGTTGAAGAGGACACATTTGGTGGTACAAAGGCATGGATGAGGCGTATCCATCTGTTTTCTTTTTTGTGTAAAATATCTGCAAAGCTACGGCGACCAGAAGAAAGGGAGTCATTTCCTCCTGCAGAAAACACTGGGCACTTGACAACCACTTGGTCATAGCCTAGGGTGAGACAGGAAAAACCAGTGTGGATAAATATTCTAAATCTTTAAAGAGTATATCAATGGGTCTTTGTTTGTTCAAAACTGGGGCAAAGAAAACAGCAGTTAAGAGTATAAACTGTGCATCAACTATTACCTTCATATGGTAATATTAACATGTCCATCTCTGCACAGCCAAAGAATTGACGCTCATGTTTCCCTTCCTATGAAGGAAAGGTCGGCATTGGTCTCAGTATAACCTGAAAAGTCAGAGATTTATGCAGACAGCAAATAACGGTGTCAAAACAGGATCTGGTTGGAAATGAATAAGCCATTTTCTCATTTCTCAACTCTAACCTGATCATTTTACCTTCTTTTTCCCATGTATAGGCAAGAAGAGACCAGGCAGAAAGATGGCGTGTGTTCCAATAGAAATACCTCCAGAGCTGCTAAAGAAGCCCAAAGAGAAGATAGAGTACCGCTGTTCAGTTTGTGGCAAAGAATTCCCTCATGCCTACAAACTAGAGCGGCACGAGCTGATCCACACAGGAGAGAAACCGTACTGCTGCTCCATCTGTGGGCGCGGTTTTAACCAGAAGGGAAATCTGAAAACGCACTACAAAGTCCATCTTGGTGAGCGCTGTCAACAATGCTGTCTATCTGGTTGGTGTACAGAATTGTTAATCTAGAGGTACTGTACTGTAAAGCTGAGATAAATGTAGCAGTAGGTGATATGTTTCATTACCATGAACTTGGTGCTGTCTATTGTTTACTATTGTCCCATATTAATAATGTAAAATGTGAGGGGAAATCCATACTGCCTTATCTCCTGCAAAGACTGCCACATTTGAAACAATATAAAGAGTAAAACACGAGATCTCTCTATATTTAATTTCTGTTCAGGTAGAAAGGGTGCTGTGGATTTTGACGATGAAGGGAATCCCTCTGCGTCAGAACTCTCAGAATACTTGAAGTCTTTGCCGGGAGAATCCAGGATCCGATCATCTGTTCGCTGCCTGGAATGTGGAAAGGACTGCGAGACTCAGACAGCTTTGCAAGAACACAACATTACTGCGCACAACGACATGGCTGCTGAATCGGACACAGTTGAGCACAGCGTGTCACTGTTTCTCTTCTGCCGCCGCTGTGGCATTCAGTTCAGTGAAAAAGAAAAGCTGGAAGAACACATGAAAACCCACATCAAGGAGAAGCCCTACTCGTGTCCCGACTGTGGCAAGAGGTTCATCAACGAGAGCTACATACAAATTCACCAGCGCATCCATACCGGAGAGAAACCATTCCTGTGCTCCCAGTGTGGCAGAGGTTTCCACACAGCTTCCTCTCTCAAGCTGCATGAGATGCAGCATTCCGGGGAGAGGCCTTTTGCATGCTCCATTTGTGGAAAGACTTTTAGGATTAACTCGTACCTAACGGCTCATTACCAGACCCACATCAAAGACAGACCTTTCATTTGTAGTGTATGTGGGAAAGGCTACTCCAGGTCCGAGGAACTGAAGGTCCACTACAGGCTTCACACTGGAGAGAGACCCTATGAATGTGGAGAATGCGGGAAAAGCTTCATTTACCGCCAGGGACTGCGCCAGCACCAGCGCACACATGCCGGAAAACGCATCGGGCCAACCAGGCGACTTGGCAGACCCAAACAACAGGCCAGACTGGACATCTAACAGCCGATCCAGTGGTGCATTTATGTTGTGAACTGTGTTTGACACTATTGCAGTAATTTGCTCTTCCTCCTCGCTCTTCTTTCTTCCATACCTCCCACTTAGAGCAGAGACGAAAACTTTGTCTGAAAACGTGTGCCACATTCAGCATGGGTTGCCAGGAATAAATAGGTGGCATACTATGTTGTCTTTCTTGTACTCATGTTTTGTGTCTATGTTTTAATGATTCCTCTTCCGTAGTAGCCCATTTGTACAATTTTGAGTGCCTTTGTATCCTGCATGCCAAATGATAATACTTAATGTTCAAAAAACATGTGCTATATTCATGTTATTTTAAAATCCATGTTAATGGAATACAAACATTTGTTACAAAAAAAAAAGTTTATTTTTTCTTCATTTGAAACAACATATTGGTTGTTTAAAGCTTGGAGAAAGACCCTTAACTTTCACTTGAAATGCTAGTAGCTTAAAACAGGATCTCATCACTCGCCAGCGTTTAAATACTTGTCAATACCCCAAATGCGTTTATGTGCAGCCTCCTGCTCCCTGGCGCATTTTATCTTTATCAACAGACCAACCAGAAATCACTCGTCTGTAATGAACAGAAGAAAAGTCATGCACTAAAACCACACTAACAAGGACAAGATTTAAAGAGTAAATTAGATCAATGTGAGGGCCCTCCTCAGGCAAAAGCTTCTGCTGATAAACAGCCGAAACACTTGCTGACCCTATGGTAGAACACTGGAGATTAGTGCTGAAGTGATTCCTTTTGAGACATGGTAGTGTAAAATCATCACGGCTATTGTAACATTCCCTTATAGCACATATAATATGTTTATGCTGTGATGTGTTAGTGTAGAGTTAAGATTGTCAGGACATCTCTGAATCTTGCCACCTGCAGAGGTTATCTGATCATTTCATGGGGGTGGTGGGTAATGGAGACAGACAGGGACAGAAGAGCTGGGTACTCGTTGGTGACTTCGTGATCATGGAGGAATCACCTGCTTTTTTTAAATGTCACCAAGATCAAGGAGATGGTGGCCAACTTTGGGAGCAGATCATGGAAGAGGAGGATATTGGAGGAACACTACAGGTGTTTGGTTTCCCTCATGAAACACAGACAAACTGGAGGACTAAGACCAGGACTGTGTACAAAAAGGGACTGAGCAGGTTTCCATGACAATGAAAGGTACGTTGTCAGATTGTTCGGCCCTGACTGTAATGCAGGATGATGCCTTTTCTTAAAAATGATTGATAAAAAATATTTTCATAATGCTAAATAATTTTATGCTGCTGATGTAATGGCATAATTAATGTTACTATTAATTAATATTAGAATTATTATTATTACCATTATTCATTACGAATCAATTAACATAAATAGTGATATTAACGTAATAATGAAAGCACACCCCATTTTACAGAGCAGAGTATATATTTGTGGTCAACATTATACCCCCAAGGAAAAAAGCGCTTATTTTTTTCTTCTTCCCTGATGCGGCAGGGGGTCCTGTTTTTGTTGCTGGTTCTTGATATCTGTTTGATGTGTGGGAGCCCTCCCAATGGTATATTTGCCAAATCTTTTTGGAGTGACAAGGTTTGAATAGAAAACTCTGATAAGCATGCCCTCACTCAAAGACAACAACGGTGCATCGGCTGCCTCCTCCTTAACGGACATGTTTATCTCTGCTTCAGCCTGCCTTCTTTTTGAGTTGATCTTCTGTTTTGGCGTTCATCTTCTGAGTTATGCTGTTGTTTTCTGGAGGTCTCTCAGCCTCTTCTTGTGGGTTGCTCCATCTGCTTCCTCGTTGCACCACCTACTGCTTCTAAAAATCGCATGCAACCAATCAGACTCACCAGGACCGTCTCATGCTAACGCTGCGCCACCCAGCCGCGCATGCGCTTTCTCACTCCAACTCAAACCCTGCAGCACGCAGCCTCGGGAAAACTTTTGCCAATATAGTGGCTGAGAAACATCCAATAGCAATGATAAAACTGCCTATTCCTCCCTTGCTAATAACAGCATACACGGCAAAGACGACTAAAAAGAAGCAAACCAACGACGAAAGGCGAGCTTTACATAAAGAGTTAAGTCGAGTCAGAGACAGAACAAGAGTCAATATCGGAGCAGCTTTTCCGAGATGGAGAGAGCTACGGAAACAGAAAATAATCAAATCAGACGCGGAGTTAGCCATATTTCTGCTGGACAGGTAAGTAACCCTGAATTATTTCTTATGCTTTTTATTTGTAAGGTGGTAACTGCATGGGTAAAAGCGTGAAAGTTACGTGACTGTTATATTAAAAAATGCATACTTTATTATGCAGCTGTTATTCTGCAGTCAGGCTAATGTTAGCTTGTTGCAGGACTGTGGACTAGGGGGCTGCATTGGGATTGGGACCAACTCAGATCTCGCGGGAGCGGGCCGTATGAACTTTGCCGCGGGCGGCTAAAGAAAAACATATTTAAAAAAAAGCTGCAGTGCGTAACTTCTACGTGTCTCTAAATATCCGTTTCACCCAAGGCTCTACAAGAGGAGACGATACAAGGCTGATTAAGCCGTTCGGCTCCTCTAACACCTCGCGGTATTTTTCTGTATTTGTTCTTTTTGTATTTGGTATCCTGTGACACATTCTACTCGGTTTTACCTGACACTGAGCCATACGTCATATTCAGGTGCCGGCCACATCGTTGTAATAACGCAGAAATCCTCTAGGGGGCGACATAGGTTATACACTGCAGCTTTAAGGTATTTTCCACCCTCTCGTTTTATTTGGATTATTTGTAAATTAGTGTTGCAGACAGTGGTGTAATGGTGCTTGAAGAAGTTGGCATACTCGCTCTCTTGCCCCCAATTTATAGAAGTCTCCCTCTGTGATGTGCCTGTGTGAACATCAGCTATACATTTTTAAAAAATGTATCAAATTGCTCGCCCATTCTCTTGAACACATCCAATGGTCATGTATGAACACAATTTTTGTAAACAAAAACATTAAGACTCAGCCAAACCATGTGTCAGTATCAATGAGTCAGGAGAGGCAGGTCGCACAGTGGCAGCTGTCATAGTCAAGTGGGCTGGAGAACGAATGAATTAATGAATGAATGAAACAAAAGGGTGAAAAAGAGACATGAAACATTCTTTTCCGATCATTTCGGAGCGTTTTGGCTCTAAAGCACAAATGAAAACGGCCTTGAGGGCGCCACGTTGCTGAATTGTGGGAGAAAACGCCAACACTTGTGTCATATTCTGTATATTTCTTGCAGGTATGATGCAAGCGCTTCACCTACGAAATCATTACCAGCTGAAAACAGGAGGTAAGATTGTGTTTATTTTATTTAAATTAGTTGACAGTAACATAATGAATTGACAGTAATACTCTTTAGACCTTTGACTCAGCTTGTTTCCCACCAATACGGAGCCTTCCTTCTTTTTGAGTTGATCTTCTGTTTTGGAGTTAATCTTCTGAGTTTTGCTGTTGTTTTCTGGAGGTCTCTCAGCCTCTTCTTGTGGGTTGCTGCAGGCTCATTTCCATCCTTTCGCAGCTCAACTACAGCTATCACAACTTGCTCTTGTTCCATTTCCTCCTTATTTTTCATGTCTACTAGCTTTTGAAAGATCTGATATTTGATAACATCCCTGACCCCTGTACGGTACCACATTTTGCCACATAAAGCTGGAATATGTCTGTCACTTAAATGTACATATTTTTTTAGAACGCCATCGACGGAGATCATTGTTGACATTGATAAAGAGGACTTGACTGATATTTCAGAGTAAGTTGTATGCGTGCACTTTATATGTGAGCTGCAGTGTGTTGAGTGCCATTGTGTAATGATTTTTGACCTTCTACACAGTATTGATCAGGCAGTTGATGGGATGTGTTCTCCAGCGGAGGACATGGGAGAAGTCTCAGAGGAAGAGGAAACAACAGAGGGGAACAGTTTCTGTGATGACAGTGATGATGAAGACTACATGCCTCCTTCGCATGTTCAGTAAGTTAACCAAGAGTTTTTGGTTCACCTAAATGTATTTCCTTTCTCATAGTTTTTTTCCCCTTCTGACAGAACGAGTAGTGTTGTAAAAGTAAAGAAAAAGCTGAAAGCAGTTCAGTCCATGAGCAAAGAGGATGCCGTGCCTGAAGCTCCCACCGAAGAGCCGGGAGGAAAACCAGCCGTGACGGATGAAATTCAAGTTTTCAGTGAGAACAGCATCGTCGGTCATTCTACATCCATAACTTTCTACCTCTATTTGAAACACCTCACACAGTAACCTCCAGTACATGTGTTCTAATCCAGGTGCAAACAAGCACTCACATTACTAACCTGCTCCGAGTCAGACCTCAAACTACCACCTGCATTATTTGCCACAAATTTCTTGGAAGTGTACATGTATTTGACGGATTGAGCTGATTCTAACGCTGAACAGGGTCCGTTTGTAATCCCCGGGCCACATTTATAAAGGAGAATATTCTTCCTCTTTTGTTTTAAATCATTTCATATGAAGTCATGGGTTCCTTTTTCGTGGTTTAAAAAATGCTTGTTTATGCAGCATATACCATAAACTCTCTGTGATCTGTTATTAACTGATTTATTTATTTATTTTCCTCTTATGTCAAGTAAAACCAAAGAAGAAATACATCTGTCCAAACTGTGGAAAAGAGTTGCCTCGCTATAACGCCCTGAAACGGCACCTCGTGATTCACTCAGGAAAAAGACCTTTCAAATGCTTCATATGTGGACGAGGATTCACCCAGGATGGAAACCTCAAAACACACATGAAGGTTCACAAAGGTAAGAGGAAGCTCTTTATTTTATTTTGCGATTGCTGTCTCTGGATTATAGCTTGCCTCACGATTGTCTGGTTGCTGCTGATGGACAACAACTACTCCCTTGATCCCCGTGACTCCTTTGCCTCATGAGCTCAGACTAAATGTTTTTATCTCATGATTCTAAGATATGACTATATGAAGAAAGCTTCTTGCCAAAGCTTATTGTATTCATTTTTACAGAACTGTACTTCTGTAAACTTACAAGTATATTCTACTTTCAAATGTGTTTTCTTTGCTTTCAGTGGAATAATCTTGTGTCCAAAACTGAGAATTGAATCATGGCTCAGGGACTCAGAACTTAATCAAATTGTAAAATATCTAAACATTCGTAGACCTATAGTTAACACAAAAAACTAATTCATCACCACCTAATGGGCTTTGGCAGCTTTATTTGAACATGACGACAAATTTAGCGTCTCTCTGGAAACTGTGGTCATTTTATGAAAAGTATTATATTTGTTTTAAATGCAAGTGTGACTAAGCCTCATCAATACACAGCTGTCTTAAATGATAAATGCTTTTTGGCTCACAGGGGAGCTGCAGAAGTGGACATTAGTTCAAGAGAAGAGGCAGCTCAATGAAGCTCCTGTCACCGCTCATATTTGTGGAGAGTGTGGAATGGACTTCCCCGAGAAACGGCAGCTGGAGGAACACCGCGAAAGTCACAAGAAGCCCTACGCGTGTCCTGACTGTGGCAAGACATTCAAAAGGGAGAATTCTGTTGAAATCCATCAGCGCATCCACTCGGGAGATCCCCCTTTCCGCTGTTCCGAGTGTGGAAGGACTTGCGGCACAGCGCATTCTCTTAAAAAACACGAGGCCATCCACACTGGGCAGAAGAACTTCCACTGTGACCAGTGTGGGAGGTCATTTTTGCATCACATTTACCTGAAATTGCACCTCAACACCCACACGGGAGAAAAGCCTCACCTGTGCTCGGTTTGTGGTAAAAGCTACTCCAGAGCGGGAACTCTTAGAAATCACCTTAGAGTTCACACAGGAGAAAAGCCATATACGTGTGAGAAATGTGGGAAAGGTTTCCGCTTCTCTCAGACTTATCAAGCGCATCTGAAGATTCACGACAAGAAGCCCAAACCTCCAACGAAACCTCTGGGGAGACCAAGACAGCAGTTGTTAGAGGGAAACCATCAAAATAATGTCATCTAGAAAAATACAGCAGCAAGATTTAGAATCGGTCTCTGATATACAGTGTATACATGCTGTTTCAATGAAAGCTTGTATTTCCTTTAACTGAATACATATATACAAGCTGTTTTATGTCTTGGATTGTCACAGGAATTTGTTAGGTTCCCAGACTGATGTAAAACTGTTGACTGTAATCCAATGGATTTGACCAAAAAGTCCACTCATGACACAAGATGAGATGATGGTGCTGCATCATGGACCTTTTTAAACATAAATTTTCATTATCCTTTCAATAGTTTCCATTGACAGTTCTCTCATTGCAGCCATGTTTCCTGCCAATCAACAGCTGCAACTGCTGTCTGTTACAGACAGACTCCTTTGTGTAATATCTGTTTTATTAGATTTTTCTCAAATTTAAAAAAGAAAAGCTGAATGAATATCTTCCAAGTGTGGAGGCTCCATAGTTTTTGCTCCCGGTGATGCATTACAAGCCTTCGTACCTTCGTAAATACATATATATGTACTTATGCCTATGATTGCACCACCTACTGCTTCTAAAAATCGCATGCAACCAATCAGACTCACCAGGACCGTCTCATGCTAATGCTGCGCCACCCAGCCGCGCATGCGCTTTCTCACTCCAACTCAAACCCTGCAGCACGCAGCCTCGGGAAAACTTTTGCTAATATAGTGGCTGAGAAACATCCAATAGCAATGATAAAACTGCCTATTCCTCCCTTGCTAATAACAGCATACACGGCAAAGACGACTAAAAAGAAGAAAACCTCCGACGAAAGACGAGCTTTACATAAAGAGTTAAATCGAGCCCGAGACAGAACAAGAGTCAATATCGGAGCAGCTTTTCCGAGATGGAGAGAGCTACGGAAACAGAAAAGAATCAAATCAGACACGGAGTTAGCCATATTTCTGCTGGACAGGTGAGTAACCCTGAATGATTTCTGTAGATTTTTATATGCAAGGTGGTAACTACTTGGGTAAAACCGTTAAAGTTACTGTAATATTCAAAAGTGCATACTTTATTGTGCAGCTGTTATGCTGCATTCAGGCTAATGTTAGCTTGTTGCAGGACTTTAAACTCTGATTAGTGGAGTGTTGTGGGCGAATAGTTGAGATTTGCTTCCCTTTTTGCAGTTTCTCCACTTTGGTTAAGGTATTTCCCACCCTCTCGTTTTATTTGGATTATTTGTAAATTAGTGTTGCAGACAGTGGTGTAATGGTGCTTGAAGAAGTTGGCATACTCGCTCTCTTGCCCCCGATTTAAACAAGTCTCCCTCTGTGATGTGCCTGTGTAAACACCAGCTATAAATAAAAAAAAAATGTATCAAATTGCTCGCGCATTCTCTTGAACACATCCGATGGTCATGCATGAACACAGTTTTAAGACTCAGCCAAACCTTGTGCCAGTTTCAATGAGTCAGGAGAGACAGGTGTCACAGTGGCAGCTGTCATACTCTAGTGGGCTGGAGAACGAATGAATCAAACAAAAGGATGAAGCATACTTTTCCGATCATTTCGGAGCGTTTAGGCTCGAAAACACAAATGAAAACGGCCTTGAGGGCGCCACGTTGCTGAATTGTGGGAGAAAACACCGACACTGATGTCATATTCTGTATATTTCTTGCAGATATGATGCAAGCGCTTCACCTACGAAATCATTACCAGCCGAAAACAGGAGGTAAGATTTTGTTTATTTTATTTTAATGAATTGACATTAACATAATGAATTGACAGTAATATTCTTTAGACCTTTAACTTAAGACCTTATTCTTATTCTTTAGACCGTTGTACGTTAAAGCTGGTCCATTAAGTGGTTTGATTTCTACGGAAGCCCTAAAGTGTCATACATACAGGGCTCTAATTGAACTTTTTTAATCACCAGCCAATCAGAATTTCCACTAGTCACATTTTTCCTGTGCAAAAGAAACCGATTATGAGAGCCACTGAATTCATTTGATCATTTTATTCACTAAAGCTTTAAATGAATCTTACAGTGAAGTTGGGAATGTATAAAACAATTATAATAAATGAAACTTAAGTACATACAAAAATTATCATAACATTTAATTTCTCATTAACCAATTTTTGGTACATAAAAATAAAAAAAACTTTTCTTTTTAGCTAGAAATTTGAAGATTTCTCTTAATGGGACCCTGAATATAGAAAAATGGAAATATTTTACAACTTTCTGAACATGTTTTAGTTCAGATAATGCACAAAATCATGTACAGAGACTAATTATGAGGCGCATACTGTGAAATGCTTGAATATGAACATTATGTAAAGGTTAAACATCGTCAGAGCTCTCTGAACTGTCTTCGGACTCTGAATACTTTGAAATTATTACTTCCCACCATGAAATGATTTGTTTTGCGTTTTTCTTTTTCATATATTCGGCAATCCTGACAGAACATTACGTTGCTTTTGTGATCAGACCCGAGTTACTCACAACCAGTTAGCCATTTACAGTTAAATTTCCTTTTTTTTTTTTTTTTGCAAGGTCCAATATCCTCCTTCTCCCCTGTCTTTGGGAGGCATATCCTTTCTCGTCACAGCCGGCTGTCCCAACCATCACCACATCTTGTTTGTGTTTGTATTCGTATTTGATGCGTTCCCATAGAAATCGTGCTCAAGCGTCCCGCAAAATAGATGGTGAAGTGTAGACAGCGAGTGAGTTTTTTTTTTTTTAATACACGCAAAAATGAATTTTCACCCACATTTGGCGGGTGTTAATTTAGAGCCATGATACATACATACATTTTATGCTACCTATTTTCTCGTGATAACGAGATAATTATCCTCTGTTTTCTCCGTCTAGTCTATTGAATAATTGCAGGAAACATAATTTAGTGAATGTCAGAGGAGCAGGAGAATATCGTTTTGTTTTCTCGAGATCTCAAATTAATTATCTCGTTATCACGGAAAAAACGGAGGAAAAATATCTCGTTAACATGGGAAAACGGAGGAAAAATATCTCGTTATCACGGGAAAACGGATGGGATAAAATATATGTATGTATGACCCTTTAGGGCTTCCGAAGATTTCAGTATCGACTGCGAATAATTTTTTCTTTAATCTGAGGACATTTTGCATTTATAAAGAGGAGTTTGTTTCTGCTCTGTTTAGGCCATAATGGAGCCACGTAATAAAACTTCTCCCCAACTCTACAGTTGTTATTTTCTTTCTCCTTCACATGATAATACACTGGTCAGCCATAACATTATAACCATCCGCCAAATATTGAGTAGGTCCTGATTATGTGCTTCTCACAGATAGGACTCTCTTTTTTTTTTGTCATCCTACGTGTGTTTGCATCCATTCAGCATGCAGAACAGCAGGAATGCAGCAGTCATGAATACACCTGCACATTTCTTGGTGTGACATGTCAAAAATGTCTGCTGTGAAAAGGTCTTGGAAATTTTAACTGACTCTGGTCATGACCACTTATTTCTCACACAGATAATAATCACGAGTCAGTAACATTTGCAGTCTGTAAAGCAGATGGATTTTGGTCAAGAAAAGGTGTGACCAGGAAGAAAGCGGTGGCGTTTTAGTTTTTACTTTAATAAATGTGTCTTCTGCAGAGAAGATGACTTTGCAAGACAGTGTCTGGATTTCCACGAGGAGGAGGAAAGGTATGTTCTTGGTTCACACAGTTGAGCTTGAAATAATAGTTATCATGGTGGGCCTTCACATAGTCATTAAAGGTGTTTTTAGTCAATTCAGATATATGAGAAAACCTTGTTTGTTTGGGGTTTTTTTTGCCACTGAAAATGTACATTTCTGCATTCTTTTTAGAATGTCATCAATGGAGATCATTGTTGGCATTGATGAAGACGACTTTAGCCATACTCCAGACTCAGAGTAAGTTTTTGGCGTGCACATTATATGTGAACTGTGACGTGTTGAGTGTTATTGTCTAATGCCTTTGACCTTCGACACAGTATTGACCAGGTAGATGATGGGATGTGTTCTCCAGCAGAGGGCACAGAAGACATTTCAGAGGAAGATGTTTCAGATGACGAGGACTACATGCCCTCTTCCTGTGTCCAGTACGTTCTTCACCAAAAGCTTTGTCTCACAGAAAGTGAGTTTTCTGTCTCATTGGGTCGTCTCTTCCCACAGAACTGATGGTGCCATCACAACCAAGAGGAGCCTGAACGCTACAGTACAGCAGCCACCAGCGATGGACCAAATTCAAGTCCACAGTGAGAACATATTTTTCTCACTGTTGTTTTTTTATTATTTTTCTGTCATGTTGACATGCATAATTTGAAATATAGCCCCTTTATAGTGCTCGCAAAGAAAGATATTTAGGAATGAATGAGGAATCTAATCAGAAACATAAATTGCTGTCGCAGTGGATAAAAGAGAATGACTTCTCTTATCTCACAGCTTGAGTAAAGAAACTGCTCCAAGTCTTTAATCAGCTTATGCTGACACACCTTACTGATATCACTGGTGCTCGTTATATTGATAGAAACTATGTTCCTTAACTATTTAATGATCAACTTTAACCAGCCTCGGTTTCTGCAAGACTTTCTAGCTCTGACAATGATCCCATTCTCCGTTCTTGGGCTCAGGGATAAGTAAATAAGTTTTAAAATGTATTTACAGACAGCAGCGTCTCATGTGGACCATCTGAATCTGACAGAAGTGCCAGCGTGTGGATAAAAGGGATGCGGGGGATTAATTTTACCGGTCTGCACAGCGACTGTAGCTCATTCTCGGTCAAAATGTTTTGGGCTGACTACTCGAGCAAAATTATAATAAACACTTTTTCCGAGAAAGTCTTAAAATACCAGAAACGTGTACATGTGCAGAACCCAAAGCTAAGAGGGTAACCCATGCTGCTGCTGCTGCTGGCAGTGGGAACAGAATTAATCACCTTGTATGGGCAGGAATCTGCATTTAAATAACCTGCATATCTGTGCTGAACTTTGTGTAAAACCTTTATAAATAACCTGTGGGTGGTATATCAGCATTGACTTAAGACAGTTGCTGTAGATTTGGTGTAAGCTATATTACTCACTTATTACTGTATGGCATCTCCACATTTAATGACCGGTTTGAAAAGTTTGCTTCATTTATTTTTACAGGAAACATGTCTTATCATCAGGTTGGGAACCAGGAAAAAAGTCCAGCTGAGAACTTCAACCAGGTGAGTAAAACAGTAATTGTATCCAATTAATGGGACCAAAACCTGAATGCGTCCATCTGTGCAGCAGCACAGCGCCAGGTGTATTGTTTCAGTGTTTGCTTTAAGTGAAGCTAAATCACCAACTTGCACTTTGTCTAATAGTGTCAAGCCCAGTGTTCTTACACATGCTAAACATTTGAACAGAATAAAGAGCACTTTGAAAGGATCTCGCCGGCAGAGCGGCCCTCCTGGCCTTCGGGTACTTCCTCTGTACTTCCGTCGTCTGAGCTCGGGCGCACCCCAATGAAAATGCACGTGAACAAGGTGGGGGCAGAGGTAAAGCACCGCGAGACACACAGACCTGGAACACAGGACAAGAATCCCAGCTCAGCACCTGCAGGGGAGTTGGACTCAAAAGGTGAGTGTCACCTTATTTTCCCCTTATTCTGTTTGCCATAAAAGATAAAGTAGCTAGATATCTGAAATCATAGATGTTTGCTTTTGCCATTTTTATGCCCGAAAAGCATTAAAACAAAGGAAAATATTTTACACATTATAGGTAGAATTTGACTCCATGCTTGTCTGTATTCTCACTAATTCTTCACTCTTTTCTTTCCCCCTTTTAAGGCCCTTCTCTTAGAAGCTCTGAAGATGCCAGCGAACACTCTCCTCATGACTCTCAGGAAACGCAGCCTGAGGAGCCAAAACCGAATCAGGGGCCTCAGACACCAAAGAAGAGCTACGTCTGTCCGACCTGCGGGAAAGTGTTCTCCCAGAACCAAGGCCTGAAACGACACCTCGTGATCCATTCAGGAAAAAGACCTTTTAAGTGCTTCACGTGTGGAAGAGGATTCACACAGAGCGGAAATCTCAAAACACACATGAAAGTTCACGAAGACCAGAAGAAGCTCCTGGCGTCCTCATGATCGTTTGCTCGTTTCTGTTCGCGTTTGTTGCACCCTTTGTGCTTTTCATTGAAATGCTCGAAACTGTTCCTATTTTTCCACATAAGTAAAACAAACTACAAAGATCTGTTCCTGTATTTTCACTACTCAGTCTACAAAGTGTTGTCTCCTAGTTTTAAAGTCCCTCTCTTGGCACGGAACAGACCACTTAAAACTCATCTGTTCATTAAAAATACTTTTTTAAAATTCCTTTTCATTTTTACATATTTTTATTTTTCCTTTTGTCCCTTTTATAGCTTAGAAAAATCGAATTTTGTGTGCAGGGATCTGTGAACATACTTACATACTCATACTCACCTCACGCCGCCTCTGCATTTGTGAGGAAGCCCACCCACAGACACTCACTAGATCTCCTGGAGATCACTCCGTGTGTGTGCTTAGATTATTCAAAAAGAAACTTGGAAAAAAGAATGGAACTGGAGTCTCGGATCCATGTTCGTGGACAATTTGGAGACGGAAATCAGTGAATCAGACAGGCGGTGAAATGAAAACGGATTTAATTTTATTTCACTCATTATTTTGATCAGATTTGCTTTATCAATAGCATTTAGTAGACTTTACTCTTCGTTTCTGGCCTCAGTCTCCACTCAAACTGTTTTGCAAGGGTTTACTGAGTTTAACATAATTTTGAGTTAGCGCTAACTAGTCGACATACTATTTATTTTTTATTTTTTTAAATGGAGCAAACTACAAAGTCATTGCAAGGAAATATCCGTCAAATAAGCAGGACATATTTGCATCCGCCAAACAATGAAATATAAGATTAATTAAATAACTGTTGTGTAAAATGACAGTTTTTAACCCAAACCTATATTCTGATGCGTTTGCTCTGATAGACATTGTCTTAATGGTTTTATTGCAACACAAAAAGGGACAAAGGTCTGGTAGTTATTTATGTTGTGTTGATTTGATGTGTGTCAGTGTATTTCTTTCTGAGAGTCCACCACACTTTGGTGGGTTCCAACAGCTTGTATGGGGCCAAGAGAGTGGGCCTCACATGTTTAGAGGGATTTTTCAAGGTCAAAACTTGATTCGGTGTTCATATTAGCATAAGTTTAGGTCTAGGCATTGCGGAGGGCTAGAAATACACTGTGTGTCAGTGGTGGATGACCACAAAAATGTAAACAAAATGTTGGCAGTCAAGGAAAGATTCTCAGGACAAAATGGATTGTTTTTCTTTCTCTCTCTCTCTCTACAGTAAAGTAATAAGAAAAACAACAATGATAATAACAGTATCTTGACCCATTTGGACTGGATTAAATGAGGGACCAGGTTACTAGGAGGACTTGTCCTCCTCTTTGTCTCCACAGTTTTCACTGTCCCAGTTGGCTCATTGGCTTCACCTGTAAAGGTGTGGGCTTAAGCTTTTCATTCAACTTGTATCTTTTTATATTGCGGTCCTGATTGCTTTTATACATTTATTTTCCAGCTGTTGGGATTTAACTTTCAGATCACTGGCCAAATTAGTTATCTTTCCCTGTGTATAACAACACCTGACAACAGCTTTAGGACACAAAGGACACAAATTGGTTTTTTTCTGGATTGTTTGAATTTTTTTTAAATCAAGAAATCATACTTTCATGTCAAAATGGTATGCCACTTGTGTTTAAAATCACAAACAACTTATCAACAGCTGGAGCCACTTCACTGGTGGTCCACACATGGCTGATGATCAGTTCCAAAGCACCGTTAAGTGCTTCCAAAGATAAGCTATAACATCATGAACCTCTAATATCAAGTAGGTCTCCCTTTTCCCACCAAAATAGCAATGAACATGAACCGTTCAATCATGATATTCACAAGACCGAGGGAAAGTTGTGGCGTCTGCAGCAATCCTTCAGTAACAGGTCACTTAAGTCTTGTAAGTTTCCTGGTAAGGCCTCCTACGATTAAACTTGTTTGTCCAGCTCACCCCATGCATTATCAACTGGATTAAAGACCTGGAGACCATGTGAACACCTTGAACTTTTTGTGTGAGTAGACAACGTCTCATGTGGTATGTATGCAGGTCGACAAATACCTGCGCAAAACATGACATAAATTTGTGCTAACGGGGCTTTTATTGTTACTTAAAAGCCAACCGGAAGTTCCGACCCTGCTGAAACTCAGCTAGCTAGCAACTCAAGCTGGAAAGGTTGTCATCCTGCCCAGACGTTGATCTCACATAACTCATTAATTTGTTTGCAGTCATTTTATGCACCGTTTCAACACAGTAAGCATGAGCCTTATAGAGATGTAGAGGTACCGCCACGTCGTTTCAATAAACTTCAGTCGAGAGACTTTTACCCGAGGGAAAAATCTATGCAGAGGTTGGTCCAACATGTCTATTGTCTGTTGTTAAGCGTTAGCTAGCCGAGTTAGCGAATGTTTTTAAGGACTGACACGGATTTTGCAGGAAAATTATAATTTTCACCGTGGCCCTGATGATGAAGCTCTCAGAACTGCTATTTAAAGTTGTTGCATATATCCCGTAGCTGTGGGGATGTTTGGTAGCTAATTACAAAAATCACCATAGCTAATAACCGCCATATCAATGGCTAGCTGGCTATCAACAGTCCTCCCAGAGGTGGAGGTAGACGTTGACCAGATCGGTGGTCACCGCCGCTGCGTCACGACTGAAACATCTCATCCAGAGGTCAAAAAATGAGTGTAGAAAATATTTGCTCGTGTTGTCATGATCTTAATTGGAAACCAATTTAGTCTGACAAGGGTTTCGAGTGGTCTGCTAACTCAAAGTACAACCAATGCGAGACTTAAAAGGATGCAACAAAATGAGTCCCTCCCAGCTAATGCTGCTGAGCCAACAGGGCTATTCAGCTCATGAACATGTTCGTTTACCTGAGTGCTTCACTTTGAAATCACTTGGAAAGCACAGTTAGTCGTTCTGCCTTAATTTAATCACAGTTACCACTCAGTTGTAAGGAGAACTTTCTGTATGCTTTTAGGATTCAGCCCCTCAGCACAGCATCCTCCCTCTCCTTGGGGAAATGGCCACTGGATGTCCTCCAGGGTGGAGGCACTGAAGTGTAACTGATTGTTACAGGTGGATGAATATATTGCTTGATGCAATCCAGTGTTGGCATTTGAAATTGAAAGCAGAACCAGGATGGAATTAGTAATGAATAAGCTTTGAATATTGATTACTACAACCCTGAATATAATACAGGGGATGAAATGAAATATAGACATATGCATGTGTGCCCTGCTTTATGTCTGTAACATGGAATCGCTTTTAACAGAGTACACAGCCTTACGTCAGCCGTATGTCTGGCCAATTTGTATTGTGTCATGACTTATAATAATAAATGTGAATATTGCAAATGCTGCCTATTACTTTCCTGCTTCTTGCTTGCAGAGGCAGGATTTGGGTCGTTAGAAGTTCCTGTGATTAATCTTTCTCTAGAGATGTAGAGCTTTGTAAAGAAGCTTTTTCTTGAAATTTTCTTGGGATCAGCAAAAATTGAAATCTCAAATGAAAAGCGGTAAACGGGGTGAAGCTCCTGTCAGAAATTACAATCCACATGCTGCGGCCATGTTTTAGAGAGCACAACACATGACTGTTTTAAATATGTAAAACAATGGCCTGAGGCAGTGGGTGGATATGGGTGTGAACAGTTTATTGCATTTGGCTAACCCTTGATGTGACATAATTTATTACTACACTACTTTAAAGGTAGCTTTGTTAATCTGAGTTTATGTTATGTTGGTGTTAGGGCTTTAATGCACTTGTTGTTGGAATACACAGCAATAACAGGGTTTTGCTACCACTGAGAAACTGGCCCATGGTATACTATCACTGAAACCAGCTACTGATCTGGCCAATGATACGCTAGCGCTGGGAACTGATTGGCAAGTTTTTGGAAATGAGAAGGCGACTGTTGGCCCAGCTACTAGCTTGGCTGGTCCTCAGCATGCTGAGGCTTGCAGGGAACTATGAGGTATTGAAAAGTCAACCAAAGTTCTCATCTCTGTGTTCAAATGATCTGCCCCTAAATTTATAGTGCGTTGAGTTGTTAACGCAGCGCTCTGCGCTGTTTCTGTTCTTTAACCATAAAGATGGAAATCCAAAAGTACTTGAAGCTCAGAGGCGCCGGCTTGTCCACAGTTATGCAAGCGTCAGCTGACTTTTTATTCCCATCCAGTCAGTTGCTGGCCATGGTGTGCTAACAACCAGCTTAGACCTTAGCTCAGCAACGGGATTCTGAATTAAACACATAAGTAGCTGCTTTCTCATTTCCCACTGCTTGTCTTATCGTTGGCCCGATCAGTAGCTTGCTTTGGCATAGATGTGGGCTTCTTCGACTTCTCAATAATTTTTAAATTTGTCCCAATTGAAGTGCCATAAAAAGCTGATTTTTATAAAGAGTTAAATATAAAAGTTTAATATTTCAAGCAAGATTCAAAGTTATATTCCCATATTTAACAGTTTCAGTGCAAGAAGAAAGTCAAGGTGGAAAATTTAGCGTTCTGTGACTAAATACCGTTGTGCTAAGGCAACGATTATTTTTCATGGAGCTAAGCAGCTGCTTATAGTTGATGGTAATCGTTGGGACAAAGTTTGAATAATAATAAATACTTAATTGTTACATTAGTGTGTTTTTACTGAAACATACTTGTCCATCTTTCACTAGGTTGTATATTTAAGAGATGGGCTCTGAAAACCCAGACAACTTCGAACCCGCTGTCATCCACGCTGATGAAGATCACCAAGAAATAGGGGGCTTAATCAACTCAGATGGTGAAGAAGTGGATTTCTCAGAGCTCAGTGAGTGCCTGAAGTGTGTCTGGAAAACTAAAGTCTTTCAGTGTTTGACAGAATGACTTTGTTGTTTGTGGCGGTCAACAACGAAACATCGTACAAGATAATGCTGAACTTTGTTTGCTGTGTTTGTCGTACATCATACTGGAGTTTGAGTTTTTTTCCTTCCAACATTACAGTGTAATTGTTTTCAAGTATGTTTAGCAATGAATGCTGAGCCTAAATGTAAAACTTTGCACCCTCATTCATAATGACTAAATAGAGCAGCCTGTACGGGTATTTCCTGTCTAGCACGCCATTCTGTATCTGATTAATGTGCGAATGCATGGATGTAAAATACGTGTATCTGACAGTGAGCTGGGTTTTTTTTTTAGTTATCCAGAGTAATCCCTCTTTTTGTCACCAGTCCAGATACCTAAATTTAGGAGGATAAAGATAAGTGTGTGCAGTACAAATATTATTTAGTCATTTTGACATTATTTTGTACTAGAAGCAAAGATAATATGTTTGGCAAATTTTCAGTGTGCCATCTGTATCCTATCTATACTCAGATAGTTTCAGAATGAAACAAGTAACAATAATAAACAATACTGAGTAGCAAGCAGTAAATTTAACTGAAGAGATATTGATACTCAGTAAACTAACAGATTCAAATGTTTATGTTGGGCTGAGTGTCGTTTATCTGGAAAAATAGTTTGGAATATAAATTGTGCTCTTGACTTGTCATTTAGCCAAATATTTAGTGACAAAAACAGATCCATCCTGACTTAAATTAGCATCCCTGTAAATACATTGGACTGAAAATGGTTAATGGACTATACTGATATGTAGCGCTTTGAGCGTTTTTACACTACATCCCACATTCACCCATTCAGCACTGACACATCAGTGGATGCATTTGAGGCAATGTGGACTTTAGTGTCTTGCCCAGGGACACTTGGACATGTGATCCTGGGAAGCCAGAGGTCGAGTCACTGACCTTCTAAATGACAGACGGCTCCTCTATGCCTTGAGCTACAGCGTTGAAATTACAAGATTTGTTTTGAAAAAAAAATGTGCTCAACTCTTTTTGCAAACAGAATTAAGTGCTCTTCTTTGTGTTCAAACAGGCGTGAATGCTACCTCTGGCTCTGTACCCGTAGAGGCCCTCTCAAAGAAGTTTAATCAAAGTGAGAATGAAAAACCAGCGTCCCTTCACAGTTGCTCGGTGTGTGGGAAAGACTTCCCTTACGCCTCTAAACTTCAGCGCCACTTACGTACCCACTCGGGAGAGAGGCCCTTCCCTTGCTCCATGTGCGAAAAGAGATTTCCAGAAAAGGGGCTTCTCATGATCCACGAAAGGGTCCACACTGGGGAAAAGCCATTCCCATGCACTTTCTGTGAGAAGAGATTTGCCAGTCAGGGCGAGCTCCGGCTACACCGGCGGACACACACCGGTGAGCGGCCCTATCACTGCTCCATCTGTCTGAAGAGCTTTTCTCGTCACTGGCACCTGAAAACGCATTTAGAGGCCATGCATTCGGAGGTCGTTGCGGGCTTTACGAGGAAGAAGTTCCCTTGTTCAGATTGTGACAAGAGCTGTAATTCAGCAGCCGAGCTGAGGGATCATCAACGGACTCACACTGGAGAGAGGCCCTTCCAGTGCTCGTTCTGCGACAAGCGGTTCGCCCTGTCAGGTACACTTGTCAGACACGAGCGCCTGCACACTGGCATTACGCCGTACCACTGCTCCGACTGTGGCAAGACATTTGCACAGCAGTGGACCCTTACTACTCACATGCGGACTCACACTGGAGAGAAGCCATACAGCTGCACGCAGTGTGATAAATCTTTTGTTGCACCAGGGGAGCTCCGGAGGCACACCAGGATTCACACCGGAGAAAAGCCGTACAGCTGCACAGACTGTGGGAGGCACTTCTCACTAGCAGGAACTCTCAGAAACCACAAGCGGTCATGTACACAGAGCAAGAACGACTCTGTTACTGTTGTCGTCTCAGGAGAAGATCAAGCTTCAGTGCATGAGTCGTCCCAGCGAGATCTGGCCAGCAACGTCACCAGTAAGGTAGTGACGATACACAGCAGTCAGTAAAATCTGTTTCTCTTATCTGCTGTTTTGCCTCAATTTGTTCTTATGATGCTCTATTTGTAGGTGCCTGACAGCCAGAGTCTGCCAGTTGCTGCTGAGCCCCTCTCCTCAGAGGGCCTTAACTGTGTCAAAGCAGCTCAACCTGAAATGAACCCGAAGGAACCGACAGACCAGCCGGAGCATAGCGTTTCCACTCCTCATATGAATGTAATAGTAAAAGAAGAGGAAGAAGAGGAACCATTATGTGGTACTTAAGCATGACACTTAAGGTTTCCTTCTTACTCTGCACTTGATGCAATCGTATGTGTACCTTCAATGATGATGTTTAACGTGTATGTGCTGGTGTGCTTTTCGCAGAAGAAGAAACTCCGGACGTGGCTTCTGGTGGTGAGGACAGCACCATGCCAGAGGAAGCTGAAGATTATCACCAGGAAAGCAACACAGAAATAAAGATTACAGTAAAAGAGGAAGAAGAGGAACCTGTCAACAGTAAGAAAACCACCAGACAGCAGATGCTGATATGCATTTATTACACTGAAGATGTTGATTGTGCTATTGCAGTGTTCCCCACCGAATTACCGTAAATTCTGAACTATAAGCCGCTACTTTTTTTCCCAGGCTTTGAACTCCGCGGCTTATAATACGGTGCGGCTAATATGATTTTTTCTTTTTTTTTCTTTTTTCATGCTGCCAAAAACATTTTGCCTCGTAACATTAGACCAATAAAATGAACGAATAGTTCACAGTGGTCCAATGAAATTGTACGATAAATCAAACACATTTAAACTACTAAATTATTGTAAATCGGTCTTTTGTACTCACCTTCAACATGGAAAACGAATGAAGAAATGCATATGATGCAGCTTTTGAATTAAAGGCGAGCAATCTGAGATGAGATTGTGAGAGCGACAACAAAGAGACTGAAGTGAGTGACAAAGTTTTGAGGCAGTTCAATTTGGACACTGAAGAAGATGACTTTGATGGTTTTAGTGCGCAGGAGGAAGATGAAGAAGGTTATCAGTGACTTTTCCTGGTAGGCTACTGTCTTTTTTTATTTATTTTTTTACCAGCCACTGTTCGTGGGAAAAAAAGCATTTACGTCACGTATTTGTGCGTTACGGATTGGTATTTAAGTTGAAACCCTCTGTGTTACAGGCACTGTTCGGAAAGAAAAAAAACCATTTGCAGTATGTATGTCTGCATTTAATTAAAAGTTTAAAAGTCCTCACGTGACATCTTTCTGTGTAAATATCTCATACTACAATGTGGAGACCCGGGGCTGATAATCCGGTGCGGCCTATACATGTACAAAATGGATTTTCTTTCTAAAAGTAGAGGGTGGGGCTTATATTCAGGTGCGCTCTGTAGTCCGGAATTTACGGTAAATTATACTTGTGGTGGCCTGGAAGAACATGTACCTTCAACCATAGTAATATATTTAATTGTTTATAGCACATAAAGAAAGTGACAGAATATCATAATTTTTCTCTTCTTTCACTCACATTGAAAGGAGGAGACCAGCTGTTGGATCTTAGCGAGAGGAATGTCGTCTCATTCTTGTATGATATAGGATTCTAGCTCATCAAGAGTTCTGGGTCTTCTTTGTCAGATTTAGCATTTCATAATAGCTAAATGTAAAATCCCTTTTACAATTTAAGTATAAGGCGGATCACTGAATCTGATACCTACCTGTTTTTACCCCTGCAAGCAGCAGGTTTGTTGATTTCATCTTCATTGTCACTGAATAGCATCTTTCAACTCTTCCCATCCACAGTGTCAAGAGTGGATGCTGATCACATCACAGGTGGCGAAAAAGACAGTCTTCCAGCATCACCAGTGCAAAAAAAGTGTAATAAGATTCTGACAAAGAGCTCCTATTGCTGTGGGCTCTGTGGAAGAGACTGTCACAAGATGTCAGCGCTTCAAATTCACATGCGAATTCACTCGGGAGAGAAACCATACCAGTGCACTCTGTGTGGAAAACAGTTCACCCAGAAAGGCCAGCTCAAAGGTCACTATAAAGTCCACACAGGTGAAAAGCCGTTCTCCTGTCCGGATTGTGGCAAGAGCTTTGCCCACTCGGGCGCCATGAACAGACACCGGCTCACACACACGGGGGAGAGGCCCTACCACTGCTCAGTGTGCGATCGGAGCTTTAACCAATCTGGCCGCTTGAGGGAACATGAGAAAATTCACTTTGGGGAGAAGTTTGACTGCCCCGAATGTGAAAAAAGTTTCACACGTGCTTCAAGCCTCAAGAATCACTTCAGGCTCCACACCGGTGAGCGGCCGTATGGCTGTGACATCTGTGGGAGAGGGTTCAGCCGCTCACAAAGCCTGAGGCTCCACAGACGGAAGCACCAACAGATTCAGACTGAGTCTTCAGTCACTCTGCAGAACGATGACTTCTCCCACAGTGACGACAACTCTCCAGTTAATATGTGCATCACAGAGAAAAATGACTAATGTATTTATTATTCACTGATATGTATTGTTAGTATTACTGCAAGACTTAAGTCAGTAAAACATGAACCTGACAAGTGGAAAGTAAGGACCTACATCTGTGAATATATAACTATTAAACTCGTATGTGGTCGTTCACATGAAAAATATTCAAGTCCCAGGAAAGTGCAGACAAGTTAATGAACAGAAACATGTCAGATGAGGCCGGGCAAAGTACTCAAAATGATCAAATTCATATTTCTTCCATCACAAGTTTCAGAAGATCTTTACTAATCACTGGGAACATGAATAGTAGAGGTCATATTGACTCCGAGTTCATTCCTATAACTGAACAGAATTATGTTCGACTCTCGCACCCACATTTAGAGTATTATAGTAGTACAGATAACTCTTTCTAAGGTCTGTGATTTCACTTTGTCTATGCGGTATTTGTCATCAAAAGAATTGTGTACTTGGACATTGAACAGATAACTGCGTTTGATTTAAGCATTAAGTTGGCCATTAACCCATTCAGACCTAAGGCTTTGTTTTAAAAAGTCTTTTTAAAAAAAAGTTTAAGAACTTAAAACTGTCCATTAAAACCATATAATTTTCTGCCTCAGAAGAACCTAAAAATGTGACATGAAACAACCGGAAAGGGGTAAACATTTAGCTTTTATTGTCAATGATATATATTCAATTTTAATAAAAAGAATAATAATCTGTATGTCTATATGGCACTGCAGTCATTGTATAAGCACATAAACAATTAATTAAGTCTGAATGGGTTGAGCAGTTAAAAATCAGGTGAGGCTGAAATTCAGATTCTAATGTGTCACCAAAGCAGTTGTTGTCGGAGTGGGAATCTAGTCTGAGCTGTTTTGTGCAGCAGTTGTGCAACAACCATATCTGTTTATTTTTAGATTCACATGGTTTTTAAAAGCTTCAAGAGGCCAAGGAACCCTTGTGAGTAAAATTAATCGTATTAATGCTGTGACACGAAGGAAATCATTTAAAGCCATGGAGATGGTAAATACTGTTCTGGTTAATGTATGGGATGTGTTAAACTGAACAATAAAAAAAATACATATTAAATGATTAGCTCGTGATCATAGGAGTGCAGATTTATTCTTTGAGCGAATTTCTGGCTCATTTGAAAATATAAAATAATCAGTCACTTGACTGGACATGCTTGGCAAACCATTTAGTGGAAACAAGTAGAAAAATCATGAATATTTTCATCAGGACAGTGAACCACCACATCTCCAGGGTTTCAACCAAGAGGAAGAGTCACCGCAGCAGCCAAAATCCAAGTAAGATGGTTTGTGACGAGCTGAACGTCAGTCGTGAAAATATATGGACTGTCCCGACAAATTCAGCACCAACTTACAAAGAAAGCATTGTTTCTTCAAAATAATGTTTCCACTCGGGGTGCTTTGCGTGGAAATTAAAAAACATACTTCTGTTAGCAGATGCTTTGCGTATCATACATTAACTGTATAAAGAAAGCACGCTCCTGACGTCTTCGCTTTTGAAAACAAAGCCTCTTAATAATCATAAATTAGTCACAAAGCATTAAGTTATTGCGAAAGTTTGTGGAGAATAACAATCCTAATACAGTCCGTCGGAGAGTTCTTAAAGCGGAAGTTGTATAAATTTCGAGGTGTCCTGAATGCGGCATACCGATAAACAGACGCACAACGTGCCAACACCAACAGTAAAAATCGTAGGCCTCCTTAAAGAGGTTATCTGTTTGAAAGACTTCGTCAACGTAGTATTCATTTGAAGGACAAGTCGCTTTGTTTGCAGAATTTTTGTGTCTGCAAAGCTCAAAGAACACTCAGGTAAGTTGCTGACAGTAACTCTTGTTGGTGAACGTTAGCTCCTGTTAGCTAAAGCAAAGACATGTCAAGAACTTTGGATTAAATTACTTTGCTATTAAAGTTGGCTAATGCTAATGTACATCATATGCTACATGAACGTACAGGTTTGTTAGTCTACGATTGTCTTGTTATCATTGTCTTATTTAAAAAAAAAAAATCAGTATTGTTACACCAACCCAGTCAGTCAGTCTTTAAAACTGGAATAATTCAATGACAAAATTTCGAATTTAAGTGCTGTGACATCAACAACTTTTTACAGCTAACTAAAGTTGGACATAACACCCCTTCTCACTAGGGCGACCCCGCATAACTGTGTGTATTAAAATAATACAATGTACCCCATGTTCTAGATGTGTTGTTGTTGAAATCTAAAAGGTTGTAAATGTAATTAACTGTAAAAGCTCAACTTGTTCAGGATGAAGCGCATTCATTGCAGTCAGAAATATACTTGGTTCAACTTGTGCTCTGCTGTCTGTCATTCTGAAAGGCGTGCATTACCACAATGGTGTCCTACAAAAGGCTGAACCCTGAAGACGTTCAGTTTTCCAGTGCAGTTTTGTCAGAAGAGCCTCGTTCTGTTCAAGAGGTCCCAGTGAGTTTACATCTATTGACTGCTGCTCTCTCTGCCTGTGACATTCTGTAACTGTTGAAACTGGTCTGATCTTTTTAATATCCGGTCATGTTATTTTTACAGTATCCTGAGTGTGATTCTTCTTTCAATTTCTTTGTGGTGTTCCAAGGTGTTGGAGCCAGAGGAGGCTTCTTTGCTCCCACGTAGGCCATCGTGCTCCATCACAACAGCTCTCCTGGTAATTGGCTGCCTACTGCTGCTTATCTGTGGAGGCTGGCTACTAGGCTCCTTGTTCTGGCTGCACGGTCCCTCCAACCAACAACCACATAGACCTCCGCCACCAGCCTCAGGACAAACCATAGGCTCCGGAGAACAGACATATGTAAATGACACTGCAGCTGCTTCCCGTAATGAGGCTTGCAGTTTAATCCCAGAAGCATGGCGGTTTGATTGTTACCCTGAAAGAGGGGTTGTTGTGACCCGAGAGCTGTGTGAGGCCAGGAACTGCTGCTTTATCCCTGCGTCCACTGCCTCTCCCCCAGCTGCCAGACCATCAGGGAAGAATGGCATCCCCTGGTGTTTCTATCCGCGAGATTTCCCTTCTTACTCACTGTTGTCACTAAATGACACTTTGCTGGGGCAGAAGGGTACACTTGTAAAGGAGGTGAAGACTTACTACCCTGGAGACATCCTCACTGTAGAGGTGGAGACGCGACATGAGACAGACACACGACTGCGTGTCAGGGTGAGTAGATGCAAGCATCCATTTTTTTTTTTTTTTTTGTCTGATCATTATAATTGAGACATGGACTGTTTAGACTGATTATTTGGCCTAATTTGATTTGTAGGAAAGACAAAACTGTTGCAGTGTTAGAAACTACACTTTTCATTCTTTTGATTGAACAAAATGGTTGAAGCTTCTGTTTTAAACTTTGCAGGTCTGGTGACATGTGTACAGCATACTGATGTCAATTCTTTGTTCTGTATTTTTCAATAAAGATAACTGATCCTTCAGCTTCACGGTTTGAAGTTCCGATCTCTGTCCCCACCGCCACCAAGAAGGCAGAAAATCCTGAATACATCGTAGAGCTTTCAAAGCAGCCATTTGGTCTCACTGTGAAGAGAAGATCTACAGGAGCGGTGATGTGAGGGACCTGATTAATGATCTCAGACTTCCAAAATTTTATTTAAGACATATAAATTTCCTCACAAAGAACAGTATATTTGACACCATTTGCATAATACAGATCAATAGGCTGTGTGGTCAATTTGGTTTTTGACTGGGATACAAAAAATATGAATTATTGTAGTCTGAGTTTGGCTTAAACTGACGGGAAAGCACACCATCACAAATCAATAAATATTTTAGTACTAGAAAGTCTCTAAGTTATGTGTATTTGTAAAATCAACCTTTATGTTCTAATACAATTCTACTTGTTGTTTTTTTTTGTTGTTTGTTTTTTTTAGCTTGAACACCACTGTGGCTCCTCTCTTCTATGCGAATCAGTTCCTTCAGTTTTCCACCTCTCTACCCACTCAGTTCATTTTTGGCTTGGGTGAGCACCGCTCCACCTTTCTGCATGATGTCCACTGGAACACACTCACCATGTGGGCCAGAGATGTCCCCCCTATGGTAATCACAGTTGTCTTTATTCTGCAAACACTTGAGTGCTCGTGAAGGTCCTGGTTTTGTGTTTTGGTAAATATTTCTGTGAACTGGGCAATTGTGAGAGAAAATGATGATTTATAACAGCTGCAATTTGGACAGTAGTTGGAGCAGTCATTAATGAGTAAGGTTAGGATCATGCAACATAGAACTGGTACTATGTAGGCAATTAATACAAAGCACAGCTGTCTGCTGGCTCATGTGACCCTCATGTGACACCATGTGACACTCAGACTGGCTTGTTTGGATATCTTTAGTGTTGTGCAGATGATTTGGTTAAAGGAAAGGTATTGATATTGTTTCTTTCTGGAATGCAGGAACAGACCAATCTATATGGGGCCCACCCATTTTACCTGGCGATGGAGGAAGGAGGGAATGCACATGGTTTCTTCCTACTGAACAGCAATGCTATGGGTTAGTCTGCCTATCATTCCAATTCTATAATTTAAAGTTAATCTACGTGCTGTGATACACCCACTTGTGGTGGAACCACTCGACGTCAGCAGCTGAATATAAAAGCTGATGTTTGTATTGTCAAGATTTTGCAACAGTTCAGATGATTGCAGCTGACAAAGTTAAGACCTTGTCAAAATGCAGAAGTCCCAGTTGGACTTTCCTGTGACTAATATGAGCAGCATGAGTCCACATCGACTTTCCTGTATTGTTTAAGGACAAAGTTCATGCACTGTACGTGTCATGGTGCATTTATATGATTAAGTTGCTAATCATTGATAAACCAAACCGAATTCCAATTGTAAATTTTAATTTCATGAGTTTAATTCTGCACTTTAAAAGCAGCTGTCATGATGCACTTCATCTCCAGAAATGTTTGCCTGCTTATTTAACATATCTATAAATGTGTACCTTTTACACTTATTATATACTTGCAGCATTTTTTGTTCTCGCCTTTTCTCTCTAGACTTAGAACTTAATGGCCTTTGTGGTAGATTGCTGACCTCAATGTCTAACCCCCCCCCTTTTTTTTTTATTTTTTTTTTTTTATTATTTTTTTTTTTTATCAGATGTGGTCCTCCAGCCTGGCCCAGCTCTCACCTGGCGTACTATTGGTGGAATCCTTGACTTTTATATTTTCCTCGGTCCTGATCCTGGCTCAGTGATTGAACAGTATGTGCAAGTTATAGGTCAGTAAGAGTGCTGAGATGTGAACATGTTGAGTACTGTGCTGCAGCTGCATGATTTTTAATGCTGTATAATAACTCCTACAACTCATCTCACTCAATGTGAGGTATCTGTGTTGAATAATCTGACACTAAACTGTTGAAGAACCTTTTCAAACAGCTTCTATTCTAATAAAACTTTGATTCAGAGGAAATGATACAAGCAGTGAAATACAGACGTCCTTTCTGCCAGCCTAGGCTCTTTACTCTTCATGAGATGGCATGTGCTGCTGTCTAATGCACTTCTTTCTTCATCCATCTGTTTTTTTCCCAGGATACCCAGCAATGCCCATCTACTGGGCTTTGGGATACCATCTCTGTCGCTGGGGCTACGACACCAGTAATTCTACATGGGACGTTGTCAAGAGCATGAGGAATTATGGAATACCTCAGGTATTTTTTTCTTTTGAATGTGTCCATATTTTTATATATGCTTTTATTGTTCTTTTGATTTGTTCAAGAATTAAAAATAAGAAAATGATCTAGGAAATAGTGATGACTTGTGGGGAGAAAACCTCAAGCTTATTCTGGCAAGTTACATTTTTCTTCTTTTGGTAACTGATTTATAGATTTGCACTTCCTCCCTCAGGAAGTCACTTTGCTTTTTTTTGGCTTATTGTTTCATCAAGTGGAAAAGTTCTAGCTTTTTTGTCCAACATTCAGATGACCTATTTGCTGCTAGAATTGAAAGCTTATCTTCTTTGTTGTTTTAAACTAAGTTTGGGTGCTCAGCATTTTTATTGGCCTCTGCTTGTTAAGACTACGTGTCTGTTTGATTGCAGGATGTCCAGTGGAATGATATTGACTACATGGATCGTTTCATGGATTTCACGTTCGACCCAACAAAGTTTGACACACTGCCTGACCTCATCAGGGACCTGCATGCTCATAACCAGAGCTATGTCATGATCCTGGTACATCGGAATCTGAACATAGTTTCAAGTGTTTTGCGTCTGTTTTGGTGTGTGTTTAAACATTTTATTTTTTTTTTCCCCCACTTGCAGGACCCGGGTATCAGCAGCACACAGCCTGAAGGCTCGTACTGGCCCTTTGATGAGGGACTTAAGAGAGGAGTTTTCATTAAAGATGCTGAAGGAAAAACTCTTATTGGGAAGGTGAGACAGAAGTTACAATACAACCCAGGTCTGCAATGACATAATATGAGGATGAGAAGAAGAGCAGCAACACTAGGATGAGTTTGGCAATAACAAATACATATCCACATGGTAGTATTTTTTATTTTTATTCACATTGGAGATAGCAGGGGGAGGAAAAAAGACTACATCTGTACACTGTGTTCTCAGTGCTATTGTAAAATCATACATTGGTTGGTAGGAGGATTCGCTGTTCTGGCTGTTTTTCTTATTCTTAATTTCCTATGTCTCTAAAAATACATTAAATTGATCTGTAACTTCTCAAGCACTTGTTTCCACAAAAAAATAAAGCTGAAAAACTGCACTTTTTAACGATGGCGCTTAAACCAGTGACAAGTGTGTTTTTAAGGATGTTTCTTTTTAGACCTGCAGACCATAGATCCAGAGGAATAGTTTCTTACTGAGTGAAATTACATCAAAGTATCTTTGTGGCAGATACATTTATAATGTGCTCTTAAGGAAAGAGTCTTGCTTTATCGTTCCCTTTAGCATAGGATGTCTTATTTTAAAATAAATATCCCACAATTCCTTGTGTCAGCAACATTCAACACGATCAGATAAGAAATGCCATATAAGTTGCAATGCCTTGTCTTTGGTTATGCTGGTTCAGCTGCTGGGCACATAAAAATATATTGCTTTTTGTTACTACCCACCCCATCTTCTTTTAGGTGTGGCCTGGTCTGACCGCATATCCTGACTTCTCTGATGAGGTGACGCATGAATGGTGGTACGACAACCTACAGAGGTTCCACGAGAAGGTGCCATTTGATGGATTATGGATTGTAAGTAAGGGACTAGGAGACATTGACCCAACAGTCAGTGATTCTTGAGTTGAAGGAATTTATTGACATTCTCTCCCTGCCATTGTCTCCATTTTTGTTTTAGGACATGAATGAGCCTTCTAACTTCTTGGATGGATCAACCAATGGCTGCCCGTCAAATAGTTTTGAAAATCCACCTTACACTCCAGGTTTGAGATGGTTATCTCAACAACAAGTCACACAAAGCATAAAAAATGTCTGCATAAACATAGAGACAATAAAACTCACTCTTTTCCTTCAGGTGTGCTGGGAGGTTTGCTGAGAGGCAAAACTGTGTGTGCAACTGCCCAGCAGAAACAGTCCACCCATTATAATATGCATAGTCTCTATGGACTCATGGAAGCTAAAGCCTCTGCAAGGTGTGGAGAAGCTACAGAGAACAAATGCTAAGAAAAAATCTTTGTTTTTTTTTCTCTAAATCCTCAGTTGTTTTCTCTCCTTCCCCTTCGTCTGTCCAGCGCTCTGAAGCGGATCGTGGCGAAGAGACCTTTTGTGATCTCTCGCTCCACCTTCCCCAGTCAGGGGTTGTACTCTGGTCACTGGCTGGGAGACAACAGGAGCCAGTGGAAAGACCTTCGCACTTCTATTGCAGGTCAGAAGTGCACCAGAGTTGTCCCGCATTTTAAACATTTACACATTTATGTAGTAACGCTACTTGTTTAAAGATTACTGCTACAACTGCTTTTTATTGAAAATAACCAGTAATGTGTGATTTTTATTTATTTTTACATGTATATGTATTTTACTATTTTTTTATTTTTTATTTTTTATTTTTATTTTTTATTTATTTTAATGGGTAGTTAATCGTTTTTGAAGTGGGGTCGTGTGAGTCGTCGGTGCCTGACCCGCAGTAGACATCTGTCAGCGCTCTGTTTTGGTGAATCAGGAGTGAATTCTGATGGACAACCCAAATTAAAAGCTCATCAGAAAAAGGGCCATGAGAAAAAAAAAATTTCTTTTTCATTTAATAAATCTACAACACTTCAAAAACTAAATAAGATGAATTGTTGTTCAAACAAATGCTATAACATAACATATAATGTTTCTTTAGACATCACTTCACCAGATTGCCTTTTACTTTGTCACCATTCTCTCAGCCACAGAATGTTTGTGTAGCTGTCTGTCAGTAGTTTGACGTTTGTTTTGTATCTCTGATTTTCTCTCATGTTCTTTCCCTCAGGTATCTTGACCTTTAACCTTCTGGGTATCCCGCTGGTGGGAGCAGATATCTGTGGCTTCAGTGAGGAACCACAGGAGGAACTGTGTGTCCGCTGGACCCAGCTTGGAGCTTTCTATCCCTTCACACGAAACCACAATGCCATTGACATGAAGGTTAGAGTGACTTACTGACATGAAATGGCGTTGTTGTGTACCACAGCGTGCAGTTATGATCTGCAAAGAATTTCTGGTTTGAGAAAAGGAGACATTTTATATTACAGGTATTATTTTCTTTGATACAATGGCCTGTAGGCCATCATCGAGAATGATGCCATTGTCTACCAACCCAGTTCTATACTTCTGTATTGTTCAGATTAATTAATTTTGAATGGACTTTTCTTTTATCAATTGAACTGTTTGAAATGTTTTAACAGCCTCAGGATCCGACGGTTTTCAACCCGCTGGCCCGTATAGCCATGAAACAGGCTCTACTGCTGCGCTACTCACTCTTCCCTTTCCTGTACACTCTCTTTCATCATGCACATGTACATGGACACACTGTTGCAAGACCATTACTGTTCGAGTAAGAGCAACTTTCTCATTTTTCTTTTGTATGCCTGCAAACAATTCTTTTTGTTTGATATTTTGGCTTGAGTTGGAGGATCTTAATTTAACCATTTGTATCCTCTTTGTAACCACTAGGTTCCCCAAAGATGTAAAAACCTATGGGATTGACAAACAGTTCCTTTGGGGAAGGAGTTTATTAGTGACACCTGTGTTGGATCCTGGAGTCAACCATGTGGTCGGTTACTTCCCAGAGGGTCTGTGGTATGATTACTACACGGTAAGACTCATAAAAAGATGGAAATGATGTTTTAAGAAAGGGAAACAAAATGGCTTGAACGTGGTACTGAACACACCCGTGTCTATTTCTTTTCTCTCCAGGGTGACTCTGTGCGCAGCAAAGGTGAAGAGCTTCAGCTCCACACACCACTGGATAAGATTAACCTGCATTTGCGTGAGGGCTCGGTTATACCAACGCAGGTAAAGGGGGTCGCAGTTGAGTTTACATTGTTTTTCCTTAACATACAGCCCCCTGCTACACACACACACACACACACACACACACACACACACACGGTACATCAGCCCTTCCGTGTTTATTGCAAACACATCAGACCAAGACACCGTCAGGGGAGGAACGCTGGCTGTCACCAGATAACTTTAGGAATTTTTACACTTCATAGCAGAACTCTCTGGCACCTTTTTCGCAGAAAAGCGCCCACCAAAAAAAATGTAGCCGTCTTTACCAGATCTTTGTTACTTTTTGTACAAAACAGCCCCTTCTGCAGCTCCTCTGTGCCTCAGACACAAGGTGGAGACCTTGTACCTCTGAATCACAGATTTGAAAAGAGACTGTTATCTACACTGCAAGAGTGGTTGAATAGTCAATCAGTAACAAATATTGATAAACAAAAAGTACTTTGTAAGATACTGTTTTAACATACCCCCCCCCCCCCCCCCCCCCCATGCTCACACATACACACACTCTTCTCCAACACATAGATGAGTATGAACTCATTCTGTGTTCATTTGAATTTCTCATTATGTTATCTCCATGTCTTTCAAGGCACCCAACTTGACCCTGTGGATAAGCAGCGGTCAGCCTCTTCATCTGGTCTCGGCTCTTTCTGACGATGGCTCAGCCACCGGAGATCTGTTCTGGGATGACGGAGAGACCATTGACACATACGAGACCAAGCAGTACTCCTACATCCTCTTCGGCGTCGCTCAGGTGCTCATGCTCAGTTTGCCCTCACTGCCCTGGCTTTCTTTTTCAGACTGAGATTGTGATCACCATTCTCCCGATGACTGTTGATAACCTGCATGCCTGTTGTCTGAACTTGTTTACACTGTGTTTGGAGATGGATTGCAGGTCAAAATGTGCTTCAGGAGGTTCTACAGTGAAATATCAGTTTTCAAATTCATTTACATTCCTGTGCTCTCAGTAAAACTGAGGCTGAAATGAGGACTTTCTATGGAAGAGGATTTTGTGACATATTCTGGTAGCTGATCAGGTTTATTGACATGTCTTGTTTTCTAGAATGTGATGACCTCCCAGGTGCTCCACAGAAACAAAGAGAGTTCCTTCATCACTGTGGAGTCGGCCACCTTCTACGGTGTCAAGGAGAAGCCCAGCAGAGTGCTTGTGAACTCCCAAGATGCACCGTTCACCTACAGAGTCAACCAGGTGAGGTTAGGAGTCATGTAAGCATGGGTGATGGTACATGTATCTCTTTATGGGTCGATTGGGGGATAAGAATCATGATTACCTGTAATCTTGGATTCTGAAGTATTTTGTGGATACTTTGTACCAACCAGCAAGATGTTAGAGAACCTAACTCCAGTACAAATATCCAACAACCTGCTGACCAACTCACACAGCGGCACTTTGAAAACTTAAACTTTGGTGCAGGGGATAAAATGACTGTTTGTCTGTTTTGTATCAAAGGCCTGTGCAGGTGTGCAGACTTCCAGATAAGTGCTAACATTCTGCAGCAGTCTTCTCCATAGCTGGCGAAATAGAATCAACAACAAGACGGCGATTCGCTCCCATAGCTTTCTCATCTAAAAAATACAATATTAACCAGTAAAGCACATCCTTCTGTTGTTGCTTTTGTACTCGTTGAAGACTGGAAGATCCTTTTAAGCGGTAGCTGTTAGCTTGTACATAATAACGGAGGGGAAAAAGCTATACTTAAAAGAATTTTCCTTTATTTATTTATTTATTTTTCAAGCAGAAAATACCTTGATCAAAACCACTAAACTGCAAATGGATAAGTGACAAAGGACAGGGATCGGGCTCACAGTGAACTGGAGAAAGAACCACTTTTTAGTACATGAACTGCATTTAAGTAGTGCTTTTCTTGTCTTGTTGACCCCTCACAGCACTCCACATAACAAGCTACGTTCACCCACAAATGTATACAAATATTGTGCCCCTTGTTGTTTTTATTGAGTCATCAAAAATGCTTTTGATGTGTAATACTCCTGCGACCCTGCATTGGGTTAGGGTTAAAAACTAGTTTATTTCATAGTGTTTTCCTCTCTCTCCGCAGGTGTTGACGGTAGCAGATTTGAGTCTCAACCTCAGTCAGAACTTCACCATCAGCTGGATGTGATGATTTGGTCACTGGGTTTATTTGTGGTTGCACATATTTGCTGACTAAGAAAGCAGAGCGTCAGTATTAGGATAGGGATGTTTTTATTTGTTTTGACTCTGTATTCCAGAACACTGGATCTCCACGATGATGTCAGGTAATCTTGACTTATCTGGGCTATTTTACACCCTTTTTTTTCACCCAAAACCTTTTTCTTTGGCTGAAAGTTTCTGCAGCGAGCTGAGTGGATTAACTACTGGAGATTGAGGTTTCCATCGGAAACCAATTTTGTTTTGTTCCCTTAGAGTACAGAGCCAACACAGAAGTAAAAGCAAAGGTACTGGAGAGTAAGTTGGGTCAAGTGTTTGTTCATGTAAACATCATCCTAAACAGGCTTTGCATGGTTCAAAAAGACAAAAGCATCTTTGTGTGCTGATGAAATATACTCTGAGGCTTGTGAACATGCATCACTGATCTAAAACACCGCATTAATGTGTAGACATTGCATAATGGTGGTTGAACTTGCTTGACTTGGACTTTTTAACTTTGGTTTTTATCTTTGATTTAGTTTTAGCTGCATTTTTTAAAAAACTTTTCATCGATAGAAGGATGATGTGCAATAAATGAGCAGGAGGGACTGTCTGTTGTCCTGAAACTGTGACAATTTTCAAAATAGTTCATGATGTAATATATTGTTCAGTATGTGCTGAAGTTGTGGACAGACAGTTTTTGCACTGTGGATGTTGCAGTAGGCAGAGGTGCCTTATGATTGTTTGTTTGATAGCAAATCTGTTTTTTCCTTTAATCTTATGTGTTCAGCTTTATACCAAAAACCCATTGTCATCACTGAAGACCATCGTACCATTCATGCAGCCTTAATGTGCCCTGGATGCTAAGTGCTGATTTATAGTTTATTAGTTTTTGTTGTCTGTTTTCTGGAAAATCAGCTTTTCAGCAGCTCAGTGATAAATGGGCAAAAATATCAGATGAAAAAGATGTTTGTAAAGTGAACAAACAAAACTTTTCATCAATTCACTTTTGATCTAAACATCTAAAGACGCCTTCTGTGTTGTTGAATTGCAACAGTTGGCTGTTTTTTACCCTAAATTGTTTCTTGTAAGGTCTTACACAAAGGATCTGAGCGCATTTCAGTGTAGCAGCTGAGCAAAAAGATGATTTGAAGCAGAGTGTTTTGTTTTTAAAATTTCAAATTCAATTTGTAACTTTTAGGCTTTGTGTGATCAACAGATTTTGTTTGAATAAATTGTAGTTGTTTTTTTTAAATCATGCTGATAGCAGTCCTTCTAACACTAGAGGGCAAAGTTCCTCAGTGCTGTTATTCTTCTCTTTTAACATAACTTTAATTTCCCTCATGACAACACACACTTTTATGCATGTTTTGTGTATTCTTCTGGGCTTTTTAAAGCGCTACGGAGGCTCTGAATCCACAATGGCTCTGAAATGGTATCGTAACATTTAAATATTAACTTAATGTCCCTGTCGATCAGAGGCTGTATAGTTATTGTTTACCCTTTCTGTTTCACCGCAAGAACTCTAACAGCCATTGATGTTGAAATCCTGGTGTGTGTTTGCACAAATGATCAAACTCTAAAACTTTTTTTGCCCTCAGTCTCCACCTCCTTTGTACACAGCAGTTTGCTGATAGAGGAGTTTCAGGATGCCTGCCATTAAGATACACACGTCATCTGAGGACAGATATATTTGCTTCTATAAATAACTAAATTACTTTAGTTTGTGCTGCCTGCCATAGAAGCAAACCAGTAAACAAGATTTGAAAGAAGCACGGATGCAAGGCCAGACTTTTCTCTTGATCTAATGAATAATGACTCCAAACAAATATTTCTGTCCTCAACACACACACGGGCTCCAGAATGTGGAAGCAAACAACATCTCTCGTATTTTCCCTCTGTTAGCGGGGTTGAATTGTACTTCGCTACTGATAAACTAGACCTGCAACAGACGTGTTTTTATTGGCCGTGTGCGAGCGTTCACAGGCTAATTGTTTCCAGATGGGAGGTTGAAGAGGGGAACATACATCATCCAACAGAGGGGGAGGACAGAGCACAGAGAGAAAGAGAGCAGTGGGGGTCTGTCAAAAGCATTCTGTTCAACTGACGAGGGCATTTCCTGTCTGGATTTGGGAGGATTAAGTATTTGTGTATGTGGGGGCTGTTTGTATGGTTGGCATGTGGAGAGAGCAGCAAAGTACAAGACACTGTGTGGGAATCTGCTTGCTTGATGTGCACGAGCATGTGTTAATGGAGCAACTCTTCAAAAGCTAAAGGTGGTTCAGTATCAGGGTTTAGACTCTCCTGGGCCTTCTGATGAAGTTCAGGCTTTTTTTATGTTGGATATTTTCTTCTGAAGGTTTCACATTTGTGCTTCAAGGAACAATTATGTTCAGCGCTGTAGAATGAAATGTTCAGTTTAGTTCTCAAGCAAATCATCATTTAATCATTATGACAGGTGGTTGTTGTGCGAGAGAGTTGTGGGAATCATTTAAAAAAAAAAAAAAACTAACAGTGGCTTCATTGTTTGGTTTATGACTTTTCTGGCTGAAAGCATCATTTTAACATTAGAGTTGGTGGCATGGGACTGTCCACAGAAACAACACAATGCTCCATTTTTACGACTCTTTAGTGTTTCTCTCTGTGTGGGCTCCACATTCCTGTCCCCTTCTTTTTGTTATTTCGCCACTTTTGTGTGTTTTTTTTTTTGTTTTTTTTTGTCAGTCTTCGAGTTGTGGATGCTTTCAGGCTTTAGGTCTGTGATTTCAGTCGATGACGATAAATTGAAAATCCTCACTCTGTTTAATGCTTGTAAAGTGTAGCTGTGACAGCTTATGTTGCTTGCTTTGATCGCTTTTATACTTTCCCTTTGGGATTTTTTTTTTCCCATTTAATTTTCATAGCCTACCTTTTTGTTTTTGAAAAGAACAATCTGTTGAATATAACTTTAGCAGCTCAGTGAGGAGGTGGATGAAATGGAGCTTTGAGATAACACGCTGATGGTGTAGAGATTACCAAGCCCTTCATTGTAGTTTAGCTAACTAATATTCGTCCCAACATTTGGCTGTCCACAGTAAACTTAAAACAAACCGAGGCAAAGTGCATTCACTCACAAAAACAGTGTAAACGGTATAAACGCGATATACAGACCTGTTTACAACATAACTTTGGACTTGAAGAACTGACGGTGGCTCTGTGTTCCAGTAACCATTTCTCACTTCTGACTCAACATGAATGCATCCCAGCTTTTCCTGTTATGGCAACACAAAAATTAAGAGTATGAACAAGCTGCAAGAGAAGTGATCAATTCATCCTGCTGGAGACCACGGGTGTGTGCGTGTACCAGATGTCACCCTAAAGATATTATGATGCTTCAGTCATGATCATGTATTTGGATGTCATGTTGACACTTAAGGAACAAGTCATTGAGCTGATGTGAAACTCTTGTTTAATAAAGTATTTGAAACTGTGAGCTTTCCCTGCTGGTTGTTCGGTGTTACACCCACATGCCTGCAGTGAGTGTGTTTGGATTACACCACTGCATTAAAATTTGGTCCCCCTTAAAGGTGAGTTGAGAGCTGTTGCTCCATCACTGGATAAGTGTTTTTTTTTTTTTTTTTTGCTCTAATAATCCCTCTTTTTAGTCCATGTTGTGTGAATAACTCACATCTGCTCATCACAGAGTGACTTCAGTTGTAAGTTACCTTCAGCTAACAGGTTTGCAGACTGGTCCCAAGCTTTTATTTCAGTAACTTTTCCAACCAAATCCTTTGCATCTGGCAGGGAGACAATATATGGCTGTGAAACAGCTGATGTTCATTCAATTTGTTTAAATATAGACCTAACCGGTTTGACCTAGCCTCAGAGAGGATTATGATGACGCAACACGTGTGTATGACTAGAAAAGGCCAATGAGCTAGTTATTTATGGTTAATATTTTCCTAATTGCGTTTCCATAGAGAACTGTGTTTTGAGCAGTGAAATTCCTTTATTATACCGCGCTATTTAAACCCAAGTATTACATCTAATCAATTACATAATTAATTGTTCACGTGTTCTCAGAAACATTGTCCAGATATCTTCTGCTTGCCCTTTCACAAATTTTGAATTTTTAAAAAAATGTTTTATCCAATTAAAAGACTGACCTTTAGGTTTTAAAGTAATTTGAAAGTGTAACAGTTTAACACTGAATACATACTTTTCTTCTTTTAAATAATCAGCATTATGGTGTCTGTGAAATAAAGCGTAACAAACATCGCTATCACTGTTTGACAATAAAAAATATTAGTTATGATGAATAAAGTCATGTTTATTTAGAGGTTTTTTTTGTGATTTTATTCTCTTAATTTTGAGGACGCTGGGTTAAGAAAAGACTTCGTTTATTAGAGCTTTTTACTCTTTTGCGTTGTTTAGTTGTGCAAATTAAACACTCACCTGAGGCATATACTCTCACTAACTTATTCTGATTGGAACTTTGAGGTCTGGTACACCTTTCAACATTCATGTCTCACGTGCTAATCTATCCTCGAACGCCTCATTGCTGCTGCAGGACATTTTATGTATTCATTCAGGCTGACTTGTAGGAGTGGCGTTTAAAGGTTTAAACTATGGTGTTGAAATTGCTGGTAGGTTGACATTTAACATTAGTGACACTGCATTGAAGTCTAAACTTCTTTTTTGGTTCTGTTCTTTGTCTCCAGCTCTTTGGCATTTAGCTGCTAAATGAGCCACTGTACGTGTTTTTCCACCTCAGCTTGACTTTGTATTCTTTGATTATCATTTGTGGTGACATGTGAAGCTGCCATGACAGTAAAACAAAACCGCAGCGGCCACAAAAATGTGGACTCTTTTGATGAGCCCTAAGTAATGCCTTTGAAAATCTGAAAGACAATAAGAAAACTTACACTAATCAGCCAAAACAATGAAGGCTTTCAATATGTTTACATATACTGTCACAGTGCTAAGGTTCGACTTTTTCATTTAACTGGATATCTCTCTTTTGTCCCCATATACATGCATGGAAGGGAAATCAATTTATTAACTGAAATATGATGAATGCCACAAGCTGTGTACTGTGTGAAAATGATGTTTAAGACACTCGGCCTCTCAGAAGAGATGTTGTCTTTAAGTTGCTTAAATTTGTCATATGACACTGCAGTTTTAAAGGATCAGGATATTACGAGAGCAGAGTGGCAGTGTGGAAATGCTTCATAAGCAAACGCAAGAGGGAAGCTAGTCTTAATAGGCTGATTTTTATTCACAGTTTCGTACAAGTTTAACCGTCTGACAAAAGAAACGGAAAAATATGTGACCGAGAGCAGCTTTATCGAGAATTTGGCTATATCGATGTAAAATGTACATTTTACTGTTATGGCAAAAAGATGCACGCAATACCTGGTGGTTCTTCTTTATCACGAGCGAATTCACTTTCTCTGTACTCTATGGGAACCGTGGAGCACCTAGGCCAGTTTGAGTCCACTTGAGTGTATGTAATTTGAGTAATTTGACCCCCAGCTGCATTATGTGGAGTTGGTCCACTTTTGAGAAAGCTCCATTTTCTACACTCTTGGTTTCACTAACTTATTGACATGCATTTTAAAGGCCGGTTTGGGTCAGACTAACAAATCTGCACACCTATCACAACCAGCATAACCACTGGAAGTGTTAGACTCGTCTACAGCTTCTCCAGGTACCAATCTGACAGGAGCCGATTGCATCTGTGTGAGGCAAGCTCAGTCCACAAAGACCCCACACCACAACTCACAGGGCCCAGAGGATCTATTTACAAAAGCCCTGATACCAGACACTTCAAGAGATATTCCCTGTCCACGCCCTGACTGGTCTGAGCTGTTTTGGCATTTATTAGGCCGTTGGTAATAATCAAATCAATTCTATTTTTAAAGCACATTTAGAAAAACCAGAGCTGACCAAAGTGTTGAAGGCAAAAAGCTAAACAAATTCAGTATATTCATAATCATATAGCTGCTTGGTGTATAACGTCAAATAAAAACTTTTTTTATGAGTCATGTATCAAGTTTGGCTAAAACATGACATAATTCAAAGAGTGAATGATGATAAAACTCAGAGAAAAGTGAAACATTAGCAGAAACTACATCAGCAAAGGAGTATGTCTGGGTGACAGGCACTTGCTGTGTTTTATAAGTGGCTACGTTGTTGCCCAGTTACCATTTTCCATCTTTTTTTTACAGTAAAACATGACTGAATCAAAATCCTCTTAGTAGAATACAACATATTAAATATAGAAGTCTGCAGTGAAGAAACAGAAACGGTGTTGTCTATGCAGGTATTCACATGTTTGAATCGGAGAAACAAAGATGTTGTCACCCTGCTGCTTTTATGACGAGGGCAGGTGTCAGGTAACCAACACACCTTGCTAAACAGGACCAGACTGGCTGATTTGGTGAAGCTGCTAAAATAGCTGCAGAAAAAAGTCTGCCCACTTAACAAGAGCTCTCTATTAAGATGTTTTAAGCAAGACTGTTCCCTGCATGCTTCTGGTGTTATTTGTGGGGTTTTAACGATACGGGGATGCATCTATATCACATAATTAACACAGGCATAGGGTGAGGGACACTTGTAGTCATTCTGGGGTGAGATTAAAAATCAATCCAGCCAGCAACACAAATAGGGTTGATTGTATATTGATAGGGTTGATGGGAAGATTTTTATAAACTTATTGGGATGTTTTTCTCTTGTAGTTTGACTTGAAATGTTTAAAGGCTTTTCTACAGCCCTGGGGTTTCGGTTGCATATAAAGGGCAGTGTGACTATTACAGAAAGAGGTCTAAGAGGCACAGCAACAAGCAGAACTCCACCCACGCCGCGTCACTGTCGACGTTTCGCAGGTGTCACAAGCAGTAACTCTCCTCTGTGTCAGACGCGAAAAGGTGATTCCCACACACGGACATCAGTCAGATTGTTGTTTCCCGGATCTGGTGTGTCCGAGCTGCTGTGGAAAGTTTTTGAAGACTGCTGACGGAGGGAGGCGGGGGGAGAGCTCTGTGAGCGCAACAGCGGCTCTGCTGCACTCACTTACGGTCCAGTCCGGCTCTGTTCTCCGGGATGGCGGCCATCAAGGCTCTGCAGCAGTGGTGCCGGGTCCAGTGTGAGGGGTACCGGGATGTGTCCATCACCAACATGACCACGTCCTTCAGGGACGGTTTGGCTTTCTGCGCCCTCATCCACAAACACAGACCGGATCTCATGTAAGTAGAGCTGACAGTAAGAACAAGGCAGGAACTAAGAGAAAATGCATCCGATTTTCATGTTCTTTTAGATAAATCCTGCCTGTGCCACGCTGTTAACCGTAGAAACACTGTCAGTGGTTTTACTCCCAACTTTAAGGAAGATTTCACCCGTTTTTTTATGAAAGAACAAACTTGAGCTCTGTGGGTTGGTAGGAAAACCAGGAGGAAGGGCTCCGCTGTGGTCTCAGCTGTGGACTCAGCGGAGCGCAGGGACCAAAGGGGCCAGTGTGTAACCACGCGGTCCCTCAGAGGTCTGCTTGTCATTTAGGGGTTTTGAAGACAGCGTGTCTACACATCTAAACTGGACTTTATTCTTATGAGGACGTATCGGACCAACCTTTACACTTACTCCTCCCAGTTACATGTTATGGTGTGATCTCACAATTGGACAGTGAACAGTCAAGAACAACAGGCATAAAGTAGAGGGAAGCAAATAATGGCTGTAAAGATTTGTGTAATGTAAGCATCCAAACACCTAAAGTTGAATCCCACTAAAAAGAATTTGTAACACACAAAAAAAAAGAAAAAAAAATCATTACAAAAAATGTCTCTACCCAAGAGGTCCTGCTACTTAGCAGCCACCATTGGACATGAAACAGAGTTTTTAAATGGGCATCCTTTCTCCATCCATTTTTCATTAGCGCACAACTTGTCTGCAGTCTTGATGGCATCTTCTTGTTCCTCATACCAATGTCCTCCCATGTCTTTCTGACCTTTTGACAGATTAAGGTCAATTGTGTTTGGCTCTAAGCCCATGAAAACGGAAAAGGAATGGCTACTGCTGTAAAAATGAAGAAGTACATTTATGGAGCACAGACAATGGCCGTGCCTTTCAATCTTCCCTATTTTTTTACACTCAACTTCATGCCACCTCAAAAGCAGCTCTTTGTCCACTTTGTCTTTTGTCTCTTCTGCTGCAGGGCAAAGCTAAAGGCCCAACAAGACCACAACACAAACAAGAGAAGCTACACTCCAGGTTGTTCACTTAATATTCACACTGCTCCCAAAGTTGTAATAGAAAGCTACCATGGGTTGATGTGTGTTGACATAGCTGTTCGTAACTTAAATGCAAGACAAACATTGTAGTGTGGTGGAATTTGTTGAGCAGCTGATGATCTTTTCTTCTCGTCCAGAATCATGAGGACTTCTTGCCTCCTAAAGTAACCAATCAATACTGACTTAAGTTCTTTCCTCTCATCTAGAAACTTTCGTAGTCTGGTTGTAGAACCTGTCATAAATCTACAGCAGCCTAAATTGTACCTCAAACTCTTCATAGCCCAGTTTTTGGGCTCATTCAGCGAGCATGTTGGCGTAACACAGAAAAAAAAAAGAAAAGACAAAAAAAAAATCTATATCGTGTTAGTTTGAGCAAAACCGTACCGAATCGATCTTCTCAAAGCCCCCAGATAATGTGCTTGGGGATCAAATCACTTCTGCACGTACACACTGAACTAGACTTAAATGACCCTTGGTGCTTGACGAATGCTTCAAAATGCCATATTTTTGTAAGGACAGCAAGCATCATGTAAGTTATTTTATTTTTAATACAACCAAACTTGGAATGAAGCTGCTCTCAATCACATATTTTTCCACTTCTTTTGTCAGGCAGCAACATGCGTCTGAAATTGGGACTTAAAATCAGCCAGACCACATGTCAGTCTGTGGTCACTTAAAGCATTTCCAGACTGTCGCTCTGCTCTAATAAAATCCTTGTTTTGTTATCACAGCATCATCTGACAAAATCACTAGTCCAGTAACTTTAAGACAACGTCTGTGCACTGAATTCAACTTCCCTTAAATGGACAATGAAGTCTCAAAGGGAAAGTTAGAATGTCTTGAATGTTTCTTAATGCAGTCCATAGTGTTGCAACATCTGACATTGTTCAGTCAATAACTTGATTCCACTCCCATGCATGTATACTGGGACAAGGATAATGGTCAGATTAAATGGTCAGGTTGAAGTTTAGCTGTAGCTAGACCCAACTCTGCAGGTGAACGTACTGACGTATTGTTAGCTTGGTGATGTTGGTCTAACTCTAATGGAACTCATTAGCAGTCACAGAGGGAAATGTGGGCAGTCAGCCGGTAGCTAACAGCATCTTTTAGTCAGCTGCAGCTAGCTTTACTCTGCAGGTGAGGAGAGATTCCTGGTTACTTCAGATTCTTGAGTCTGATTGTATAGACTGGTTGTTCTTATGGCCTTGGCGATGATGGCTTTTGGTTTACACTCAAGTGCTAAAGCTAGACTCTTTAAGATGTCCTCGTGTTTTTAGTCTGAAGTTACAGACCGAAGTGTCCTGGCCAATGTTTTTTTTTCATCCTGTGCTTTTCAGTCTGTCCAACTAGTAAAAGCATCTGGCCTCCCTCTGTGTGTCGATTTCTGTCAGGTTTCCTTGTATTTTAGAGGATTTTATTCTCCTCACAGAATCTTTGTTTGGAGCTTGCTCAGATAAAAAAAAAAAAAGTGAAGTCCCTTTCCTCAAAAGATTTAAACTCATGATTTAAACTTGACACTTTCAGACCCATAGCTTATTTAAATTAAAACAAAATCCTCTTAAACTTGAGTTTCCTGAAAAATGTGATAAAGTGTCAAGGAAAAAGCACATGAGAAGTTAAACCATAGGCTTTTATTGTAAATGATTGACTTTGTACGTCCTGTTTATTGATAATGAAAAAGCTTGTGTCTTAAAAATGATTAAACAACTCTCTTGTCAAAAGTAACCTTAGTGTGATGCATCAGGTTTGATTGGATTAAACACTGAGGATACCTTTAAACCATGACTAATAATGTTGTCCAATTGTTATTTGCTTCCTTCAGAGCTCTTTATCTGACATGTGATTAGTAGAGCCAACTGTTTGAAAAATAGTTGTCAGTTTTGAAAGGAAAATGTTTGAATGACTTATTAACCTTAAGTAAAGTTGAGGTTAAGATTAATGTAATGTAAATCCGTTCCATAAAGGTGACATTTTTTGGGGGTATTTTATGTAGTGATAAATATCTTATTTTTCTTTTTTTACTGATCAGAGTAATATTTATCATGCTATATATTAGTGTGGTCTATACAATATCATCCCAGTTCTGCACAGAGTGCTGGAAGGAAAATGTCTGGTGTTTATCTTTGAGTCTTGCAGGAAACAAAAAGAGAAAGGTCAACCCTTGAATCCCATAACATTTTTAATTACAGACGGAGTTTCCACCAGGAAACAATGGGTTTGTACCTGGAAGCTACGGTATAAATGACATGGGTACATGCTGGCTTGAATAAGATCAGACGGTTCGTTTTTCAGATATTCCAAATTCATAACTCGCTATCACAAACTGAATCTGGGCCAGTTGCTCTTTATTTTTCCTCACACCTCGTTTTGTTTCAGGGAGGAACATTAACACACAGTGCCATCATTTCAAGAGGAAATCTACACTTTTCTCCACTCCAGTTTTTACCCTCAGCCTGGACAAAGTGATAAAAGCCTAAGCATTGGTTCAAAGCTTTGCTCCACTTGCTCAATATAGACCCTGTGATTAATGCAGGCTTGGCTTTGTGTTGCTTTCAGTTTTAGAGCGTGGGATAAGTGACACAGCAGTCACAATGCTGATCTGTCTCACTGTCATGTCGCAGGAAGGAAGCTATGCATGACTAATGAAGATATGCTCCCTCCATTGTGCTTGTAAATAAATGAGGGCAGTGAGAAAGATGGATCACATGCTTTGTTGCTCATGTTGTCATGTTGTTCTGTTGCAGAAATTTTGATTCTCTGAAGAAGGAAAATGTCTACGAGAACAACAAGCTGGTAAGACATGTTTACGTTCAGTTTTTCTGATGGTGTTGTAGGTCCGACACTTTAACTGTTGATTACACTGCACCCCCCACCCCCTCCAACACATTATTAAAACGTGGAAGAACAGCAGTGAACCATCATCCCTGAGGAAGAAATATAGTCTTCAGAAAATCCTGAACTGTCATGATCACCCTAAACATTTTGGTGAAATCAAATCGAAGATAATCTAAAGTAGAACTTTTGGCAGCGGTTAACCGTGGAAGAGCATTTCTCACATGCGCAATGCAAAGATGAGCCAAGGTATTGTGGCTAAACAGTCGCGTAGCTTTAAGAAAAACCCTTTTCTGGTGGAGGAAAAAATGTCTTCCGTTTGCAGGGAGCAAAAAGATTGGACTCTGGAGCAATGGATGAGGAACATGGGCTCAGACGAGTCCAGATTTACTGTTTCTAGAGTGATGGGCCCTCCTGAGTAAGAAGAGCGGTGAAGTTCTGCACCCATCATGCCTCATTCCTACTGTACAAGCCTGTGGGGGCAGCGCTATGATCTGAGTTTGCTTCAGCTGCTCAGGTCCAGGTTCAGCAACACCATGTGCCCAAAAACTGAGGTCAGCTGACTACCTGAATATGCTGAAAGAGCAGATTTTTCCAGGTTTATTCCGTCCATTTTTCTTCTTTGGCACATTCCAAGATGACAATAACTGGATTTATTGGGCTCAAATTGTAAATGGATGGTTCAGGGAGCATGAGACATCATTTTCACACAGAGGTTTTGTCTACAATAATTTCACATCTGTGCGCTCTCTTTCCTGAGTTGGGAGGTCTTTGCTCTGAATTGAATTAAATTAATTGAATAGTACTTTATTAATCCCAAGGTGAAATTACATTTAAACTAAATTTGCAGTCAAAAACAATGATGCATCCCCTCTGTTGTCAGGGTTACTGTTGGTCTACATCTACTTCCTAACTTATCCCAGGCCAGTTTGCGGAACAACTGAAAGTTGAAATGGTATAACAATTTAACCTCTTTTAAAATCAACCAGTTTTATGGAAGTTTTGCTTTTATGGCATACTCAATTTTTAAATCACAAGAACTGCAGGCCTAAATGGATTAAATGGAGTAAATCTGAAACACAGGACAGTTTACTCTTGAAACTGAAACTGATGATTTGTCACAAATTGACCCGCATCCCACTGTAACAAGTATTGTGAGGTTCACAACATTTGAATAGAGGTTTTTTTTTCATATATTAAATGTCGATGAACCCTGTGAGAAGCAGTGGAATGCTTCTTAAAGTGGTTGCCGTGTTAAAGTTGTTGCTAAAATAAAGTTGTTGCCTTTTGAGAAAATGATCTAAGAATATACTTTGCAGTCAAATCTGTTGCTTTTTACATGTCTGTTTACTCTGGATGTTGCTTCAGTGCCACATTATGTTGGATCACACGCGCCAAACACAGTGGTTCAGTGTGGTGCTGCGATTTTGGCTGCTTTGATGCATTCTTTACTTTCATTTTATGCTCGGGCTTTGGTGTTGAGGTCTGATTCTGGCAATAGATCTAACATGGGAACAAACAGGAGAAAGTGCTCGTGAGAGGTGAAGGCTCAAATTTGGCAACAATTACATGACACTACCCTCAACTTAAAGTGCTCTTGAGCAATGGCTTGATCAATGTAGTTTTTATGGCTCTCTTATCTGATTACTACATAACCACTCTGGTGCTCCTTGGCTTGCCTCTGCTTGTTTTCTTCTTCTTCTTCTACCAAGGAACTGGTGAATGTGATTCTGGAAATTCCTGTCTCACTCTCACTCTTAAGTCTTACTTAATCAAGTGTGGATTTAGTCTTTTTTCTGTAAATAAAGACACATAGCCACTCACTTTTTGTTTGAGGAGAAAGTAAGCTCATGTTCATATTGAGTCTTCAAAATGTAAAACATATAACAATTACATAACTATATATACATAACTAACATACTTAAGCTTAAAGGTGTCAAAATGTGGTCCTGTAGTAAAAGTTAAAATACATAAATCTCAGAATATGTATTATCTTATTCATTGATTTCATTATTACCTTTATGACATCCATTCTCTAAAAGGATGCCTCGAAGGTGGTGTTGGAAGCTTTTAAAGATTTGTGAATGTTTATGGATGCTTTTATTTGTTTTTTTCTTTGGCACTTTGAGCTTGTTCTATTATGTTGGTTAAAGTTTACTTTCATTTGCAGGCGTTTAGAGTTGCAGAGGAGGAGCTGGGAATTCCAGCATTGTTGGATGCAGAAGACATGGTGGCTCTTAAAATTCCTGATCGTCTCAGCATTCTGACCTACGTCTCGCAATACTACAACTACTTCCACGGACGCTCCCCCAGTGAGTATTGATACTGAATCTCTGTGTTCGTCCTTGCCTCTGCCCATTTCTCCTCATCTCATCTCTGAAATCTGTGTGCACACAGTTGGTGGTATGGGAGGTATAAAGCGTCCAGCTGAGGCCCCCACCAATGAGCCCTCTGGGAAGAAGAACCAGCCTGTGGTGTCCAAGGTGTTTGCCTCTGCTAAGCCGGCAAGAGAGAACAGTCCTCCTCCCTCTTCCAACATTACAAAGCCCTCTCCTTCACCAAAGCAGATCAGGAATTCAACACAGGTAACCTATGCTACATGGATACCTCATACTGCTTTTCTAATTAAGATGGTGCTCGATTTCCAAAAGTGCAAAGTGCAAAAGTGTGTTTATTTTTTATTATTATAATTTTTTTTGGAAATACTTTTCAAGGCAGAATGTGTAAATTCAACAAGTCAAAGCCATTCAGAAAAACCTAAATGACTATAGTAATGCTTAGCTTTGTCAGCTGCAATAGATGAACATGCTACTACAAAATGAACAAAAGCACCCATGAGTATGTTTTCATGAGTGAAGTTCCTCATCAGGACCTTCTCTTTTTCTCTTCCAGGGTGTTCATGTTGAGAAATCCCATCCGACAGGCACTCTGAGTAACAAATGTGTGTCCTGTCATAAACATGTCCACCTGGTGCAGCGACATCTAGTGGAGGGGAAGCTCTATCACAGACACTGCGCAAAGTAAGGACACCGATGCTGCCGGAAGATAATATCTGCTGAATTCTGATCAAAGTGAACTTCTATCACTGAAGAAATTTCCTGCAAAAAATGCTTATTGATTGTATACTGTACATGAATATTTTTTTTAAGCAAACTACATAATATTACCATGTAAAAAAAAAAAAAGTTAAGTGTTCCGTGCAAAAGTATTAGGTACAAAAAATGGTCCCTGTGTCTGCAGACTTCACTCTCGCATTAATATAAAACAGGATTTTACTGTTGTAGTTGGCTGAAGTTGAGCTCATTTTTAAAATTTGGTGTCCAACTACAGTAAAAGATTAGTTTTAGCATGAATTAATCTGCTGATTATCTTCCCCATTAACTCTGAGTTTGTAAAATTTCAGAAAGTATTGATAAATGCCCCGAGGCACGCTCTGTACATTCATCAAGATAATGATGAAAGGGTTTACTGTCTAAACTGTTTCAGCATATCCTTAGATTTTATAAGTTCCTCATATGTATTGTGCGATAGCCCTCAACTGATAAGTTAACCAGTTACTAATGCTGCTGGATAAATGTAGTGAGGTATCAAGTCTAATATTAACCTCTAACTCAAATGAGTCGGTTTACTTGGACAGATTCCAACACAAGTTTTCATTTCCTTGATCTACATCAAAGAGCATTTATCTTTTTAATCAGTTAGTCAGTAAGAAGAACATTGAATTAAAAATAACATAATTTCACTTCAGTCAGAGTAAGTCTTTCTATTTTATTTTGTTCCGTTATATTTTCTCTCTTTTGGCTCAACTTTGTATTTAATGAAAAAAAAGAAGCACCAAAGTTTCTAAAATATCACAAAATCAGCCTCTCAGTAGTTTGACCATTATTTTGAAATGTACAAAAGAGGATAAAAGGGTACATAAGCTTATTGACTTTACCTGAAGTTAATTAATTAGCTAGCAATGCATTTGTGAAATAATTTCTTTCATATGACTCACAGTGACATTATGGAGCTCTATTGTGACGATGTCAGGTTACGGTCTTGGTTTGATTGTGAATGATTTTAAAGTTGCAACATTTAGATTTTTCCAGGACAGTGTTCACGTTAAAAAAGCAGCTTGTTTATGAGCCCTGGAAGACTTTCCTCATGTAACCACGTTGTGTTTTCTGTATTTCAGGTTGCTATCAACAAACATAAGCTCACCGCTGTGGGATTTACCCACAAACACCCATGTTTCCAAATACACTCCACAACCTGATTCCAGTAAAGCCAACACAACAACTCCAGCTCACACACCGTCCAGACTGGGACCAGCATGGCTGACAGAGAAAACCAGCAACCCTCCCAGTGTCTCCAGCACATTTTCTACTTCACCTTCTTCCCGGCCTGCATCAGGTCTTGCTTCTGCTGCGAAGGAAAGTCTAACAACCTTCGTCTCCAAATCCACACCTTCTCATAACACTACCTTCACTACGACCACCTCAATCAGCACTAGACCCACCGCTGCTCCTCGTACTTTAGTTACTGCGGCCAAGACGCGAGAGAACAAGCTAAAGTTCTTCCAGACAGATAACACTCCTAACCACGAAGAGAAGAAGACGACAACCATCAGCATGGACATAAATAAAGGTCAGAGTTTGAGTGGTAAGACACAGGATGTAAGGGCAGGTCAGGCTGTAACTGTGGTTGTAAACGTTAAGGATGTGGATAAGAGTAAGGATACAGCTAAAACAACAGGTGTGGGTGGCATGGCTCGCATGAAACAAGAAAACCATGAGAGTAATAAGACAAAAGCATCAGCAGCGGCCTTCATCTCTAAGAAACTAGCTGAGGAGAGCAACAATAACAACAATAAGCCATCGTGGACGACTGTGGCTCTCAAGAAAACAGACAAGTAAGTAGTTAACCTCAGACACACTCAAGAACAGGATTCATCTTTACATCCTGTTTAAGTCTGACCTCTACTGGTGAAGAATGGCATTTAATGAGTTTACCACCACTTTTCAGGCCTCAGTCTCAAGTAGAGACACCTAAAAGGGAGACAGAAGGTGTCAGAGGGAGGGTGAGGCTGAAAGCAGACCCATCACTCCTCGCAGACCTGCAGCCTGTGAAGCCCCAGAGCCCTGCTCGCAGTCCTGCTCGCAGCCCGGCCGGCAGGAACGGAAACACAGACAGGACTCCAGACAGAGGAGGCTTAAAGACCGGCAGAACATCACCCAACACATCAGGTTAAAGTCATACACACTCACATTGGTGTTGTGGTGTGCAGCGTTTTCTCTTTTTTCCTTTTGCCACATCTCCCCTCCTGATTCATTTCATTGCTGGATGAGATGATAGATAAAAAATAATTACACACAGTAAATACAGTGTATCTGATAAGTGAAATCGCACAAAGTCCATTAGGGCTGAAATGTTGTGTTTGGCTAATGTGTTTGTGTGTGAAGGTGTGTGTGATTTTTAAAATGTTTTCTTGGGCTAAGCAACATATTAAAACAATACAGATTAGCATGGCTACTTGAGTTGGTTTATTGGTTTGAGAAAAAAAAAAATAGATGAAAATAAAACCCTTGATACAAAAAAAAAGTGTGAACCTTAAAACTGTCATTTACTTAAAACTATGTGCTTACAGTATAGGCAAAAACCTACATAACAACATATAATTTTATGATTTCATTTAGTCACTAAATGTTTAGACTAATTGCTTATGAAACTATTTTGTATAAATTCTACAACAACTTTCATTCAAAGTTTTACATACTGTCGCTATAGATGTAAAGACTTACTTAACTTTACCTTTTGTCGCTATATATATATATATATATATATATATATATATATATATATATATATAAAGACTTACTTTAGTAAGCAGCAGAACAAAGTAAATACTAAAAGACTAATCTTACAAGTAAAAGAAAAAATAATCTAATTGCGTTCTAAGGACACCAATTCATTCCACTAAAAGTTGTCTGACACAGAGTCGAAGATTGTTTATGTTATAAATCAAAGTAAAATGAATGCAGGACAAACAATCATTAACTTGAACTGATTTTGCAAATCGAGACAGTTTATTAAATGAAAAACGGAATAAAAACAACCTCCTTTCCTAATTGTTTGTGAAAAGTGAAAAACAATTAGTTTGTTTCAATGAATTTCCCCCTTTTTTTTTTTTTTTTCAACAGTGTCAGAAAATGAGTCTCCAGCGGAATGGAGGTTGAAGCTCAAGCATGTTTCCAAAGAAACAAAGTAAGACTTATTTACATACTTATTTTATTTGTGTTGTCACTATCTCTATGGTTCTGAGCAGTTCGTATCGCCTGGCTCCCGTTGCTGTTGTCATAACAACGGGGAGTGTCTGTACACAGGTGGACTCTCAGCATATTAACATCATGAAGCATTAACTGTCGAGGCTCCCTTTTTTTTTTCTCCTGATGTCTTGTCCATCCATCCAGCCTGTGTTCCAGTCTTCCATCCGTCTCTCCAAACATTCCTCCCACAGGAAGCCTGTACCTGCTGCTCCTCCAAATGGCTCAGCCATCATTTGTAGTCGGAGCTCTCGGTCTCTCCTCTTCCGCCACATGCGTGTTAGCCCCAAATGGTGTCAGGACTGAGCAGAGTTCTCTGTGGTGCAACATATGCTCATTGCTCAGAGTTCCTTTCCTACATGACCTTTACTTTCTCTCTCATGAATCAAAGCTACAGACTGTAGCAAGACAAAAAAAAAAAAAAGGGGGGACTACTTGTGGAGGTAAATTAACTGTTGTTTTAATTCTCTAACTCTTGGCCTGTTCTTTCTTCATCCATCCACAGACCTGCAGGCGCTCCACTGTCTTCCCCTAAGCCGTGGCCTAATGGATCTAGAAAGACTTCAGAGCCTTCTGTCGGGCTTTCCTCTTCCTCCTCTCATCTCGCCAGCCCGAGCATTTCTGTGACTTCACCAGCATCAAAGGGTAAAAATGTAGTAACCTGTGTTGCGATTTTTGTTCAAATTAGATATGAATTGTACAAGCAGCAGAACAATACTCTAACACTTCTTAGTACTATTTAATATTAATATAAGAATTGTTACTATGGCAATCATTTCCATTTTTTTTCAGGGGTTTCTTCTTATTTTTCTCTTGTTCTCAGCTTTATTAAATCACTTTGTATATTCTACCTATTTCCACTCAGGATTACAGAATGGCCAGAAAGAGCAGACCGCAAACGGCACCAAGTCAGAGTCAAAGATTTCTAAGGTAATGACCCTCTGACGGAGAGACTGTGCTTGTCACATTTTTGTCCATCCTCAGATTGCAGCATCACCTTCCCGCAATCCGGGAACAATGTTTCACTTGTGTTACTTGATTTAGCAACTTTTCACACTATCCAAGCAACTTTTTTTTTTTGCTGCTTTTCAAAATTGGAACCTTTCAATAAATTCTTGAAACCGATTGCTAAAATGCTCACATTTGAACCTAAAATCGTATGTCGATGATTTGCTCTGTTGCTCACTCTGTCACGACACACGATCTTTCTGCCCAGTCGCACAAGTAGATTGTAAAGCCGGGAACAGGCGCACACTTTGTCTGCTGGGCTGAGGCTTCCCATGCATGGGCATCAAATCGGTCTACAGTAGCAAAGTTGCTCTTCGTAGCTAGCATCTGTGCTCTTCTTTTCTGTTTGACACATTTCAGCAATAGTTGTGTTCGTCAAAATTTAAAAATAGGGTAAGGTTTGTTTTAAATTGCAAATAAAAGATATAGGATCTCATGGGGATTACATATTTTCTAAGGGGATTCAAAAAGGATCAAAATTCGGGTATTTTGCAGGACCTTGAATTTTTTTCAAAAATGTCTTAAGCCAAAATCCTGATAAATTCAGTCGTGGCAAAACATTTCTGCATGCTCAGCAGGTTCACAGCTGTTGGTTTAGTGCGCTCTGAAAGATTTTACACTGCAATAGACATGTAACAGACTGTGCCTTGCACGTATAAAAGAGTGTGAACATCCTGAGTCACAGCTTGGACACACAAAGCCCTTACAGAATCAGGAGGCCTTATAATTAAACATGCTAATACATTATAGCTATGACCCTGTTTTGTTGATCACCTTTGTTTTATCAGATCAGAAATACTTAGTATGAAACCACAACATACACTGGACAAAGCATGTCAATCTAACTGACTCCTAAACTAATTCCATATTTTAAATGTGTTCCATACAATTCTCTTCTATAAATAAACGTATAGCTATTTGTTTTATTGCAAAAGGCAACAGATTTCAAACCACAGGCTGAAGGGAAAAATGTCAAGATGCTACCATTTCAACCCACTGGAAGTGTTTATCCAATACCTCTTTGGTATTTAGCTCAGTTTATCTTGTGTTATTTCACAAGAAAAATCCTTCTGGAACACTTTACAGAGAGAGTAAACAAGGTTAGGACAAGGCCAGTTCAACCCAGAAAAGAAGTTTACTGATATTACAAGTCCAGTAGGATTGATGGGCTTTGAGATGCTGGACCTTCTTTGGTCAGGGGAAGTTGAATGATTTTTCACTTAATTACCCATAAAAATGAATGTACAGATAGCTGTATATCTGACTTGCAGGTGTGTGTTCAAGCCTGCTTCAGTATGACTCCCGTTGGGTCCGCTGCAACAGGAATGAGAGCGTTTTACCTGCAATTCTTCTGTTCATTTAACCAGCTAATGCTGTTTGGTGGTGCTGAGGGCAAAGGAATAGTAAATGTACAGAGCTGAATATTAAATGTAAAGAAGTTAAAACTAAAAAAAAATAAAGTCAGGAAAACAGTCATTTATGTGTCAATGATGGGATGCAAATTAAAACTTAATTTTGTTTGCCCATGTGTGTCACATCTGCAGACAAAGCCAGACTACATTCCCAAAGAGGACATCATAAGGGAGCTTCACGAGATCGAAAATAATTTGAATGAACTGGAGAGGAGAGGTGTTGACCTGGAGATGAAGCTGCGCAGCAGCGAGGAAGGTGAGATAAACCCATTCAGAATGCACATGCCTCCTCTAGTCGGAACATGGTGTGAACTAACAGGCAGACTCGGAGGAGGGAGTGTATCTGTGACTAACTGAGTGTGTTTTCTCAGAGGGTGACGACGACACTCTCATGAATGAGCTTATGGTTGAATGGTTCAGCTTGATCAGGAACAAGCAGGTGGCCATGCGTCGGGAGTCTGAGCTCGTGTATATGTGAGTGCACACACACACACACTAAGAAAAAGGGCTATGCCACTATTTAGCGATTAGCAAAACAGACTTGTGGCCAGAAGGTTGACAGTTTGAGTTCCCAGTGTCCTCCTCCCTCCATCCCACAGCAAGGAATGAGGCAGCACCCGCCCCACCCCCACCGGCTTCACTGACCAAACAGAAGTTTGAGGCAGGATGCCTTTTTAGAACGCATACACGGCACTTCTTCTTTTGATACATAAATGCTGAAAAGGCTTAGAGATAGACATGATGAGAACTTTTTGGTTTAATAACGTCTGGCCACTTTGTTGCCACCACAAAACCTATATAGTAGATATAATGTAGTACATTAAATGTACTAATTATAACCCCTCTTACAGTATTTTGGCTGCTCATTTTACATCTTACAGCTATTCAGTTTTGACTCACTCTCCGTACACCACTTCCTCTGCTCTGAACAGCTGGCAGACGCAGTTAAATTCATTCTTAATGAAGTAGACTTGTTAACAGGTAAAGAGCTAACAGGAGAGTCAATCAGGAAAAAAAACATTTGATGCCAGTTTGAATTGATATTGATGTAAATTATGATAAAACCTAAAGGTGCAACTGGCATTAAGTCTTCTTTATTGTACATGCACCACACTTCCTAGAATTTATCAGCAAGCCTTATCTACAGTAGCTAACAAGACACCTCCTTAAATCTGCTTTTTTTTATTTTCCTGGTCCAGTCTGAAAATATATGCTGCTTGACTTATGTTTAATGTTTGTCTGTTTCTCATCATGTGCAGTGGAAGAACTCAGGACCTGGAGGAACAGCAGCCCAGCGTTGAGCAGGAGCTCAGGACGCTGATGGAGAAACCAGGTGAGGACTTCAGAGGAACAGTTTCAACAGTCTACAGCAGAAGCAAAAAAACTAAACTCTGTTTGTGTGCACAGAACATTTGAAAACGGCCTGGGACAAGAAGAGAGAGGAACAGTTGATGGAAAAACTGGTGGAGATTGTCAATGACAGAAACGCTATTGTCGAGGGTCTGGATGAGGACAGACTGAGGTGAGTTTTTACACTTAAAAAAACGGGAGGAGACTGAGTACGTTGTGTATGAAAGCTAGGATGTGAATATGGTTAAATGTCATCTTAGATTAACAGCATACAGTTCTTTTTTAAAGTGATGTTCCTTTTAAAAAAGATAAATAAATCAAATGGACAGTTGTCAGAGCACTCGGTTTGAAGAATCAATGTGGGATTCTCAAGCTGTGGCTCACAAGGGAGCACATAAGAGCTCATTTTTGGCATAAAAAACAACTCAAACCTCAAAAATGTCATAGCAGTATGAGCAAATGCTATCTACACTGACTGTTACACAAAGTTTTATTGTTTCCTTTATTATTTTGTCAACTGAGCAACATCCGTGTTGCTCTGCGTCATTGCATGCATGGTGGGCGCGAAATGAGCCCTCCCACTGATCGGCTGAGTCCATTGGGAGTTGTGTCAGACTTGTTGGATTACTCACTGCTGGGCATCACATATGCAAAGATTTGAAGGATGTTACATGTTTGTGCTTCTCCACGCTTTCTATTAATTTTTACTGTCTTGTCGTTGGTGTTTTGGGATTAGACTGGCAGACTCCCCGAGTCACAGCTGATCAGCGGCAGGAAACATTGAGCAGCCATTGTGCATGGAATGACGTGCAACAGCACAAACGTTGTTCAGTTAAAAACTGTATAATATTCTCTATATATGGCGTTCACTTGAACTACTGTGGTAGTTTTTAGGCTTGAGCTCTTTGGTCCACTTCTGGGTAGCTCTTAGCTTTACTTCCTGGTTAGAATTCCTCCCTGATTCTCAAACGGAGTGTCATGACTGCTGTCTGTTGCAGGCAAGACCCTGACTACTCACAAGTACTTCACACAACCCCACATGAAAAAAACAAAGTAGCCCTTTAAACACGGCTTCTCAATTTTAGGACAGCAATTCTAAACAGAACAAAAGTAAAGTGAAAATCCTCAGAAATGAGCACAAAGTGAGGAGTTCTGGACACCGACAGGAAACGGTTAAATCCATTTTGCAATAGAAGGTTTTGCTCCATATACAATTAATACAATAATTTTTATAACACTTACTGTTTCTTAGTTTTGGTACACTGTAGGAATACAGTTTATGCTCTCACAGGTATGGACTGCCGTTAATCCATGTTCTCTCTTTGTGCTTCCTTGTCTCAGGGAGGAAGAGGAAGATGAGGAGCTAAACAAGATGATGAAGAATTTCAGTGAGTGTTTCGACTGCCTCCACTGGCACCCGCTCCTGTTCTGTTGATTAGTTATCACAACCTTAGTGTCCCCACAACTTATTTGGTTGATAGATTATGAAGTTGTGAATTTTCATCACGTGCATCTCTAATTGAAGTGGATAAAATTCTCATTGTGCTTTATGGAAGTTTCGGTGCGTGTGTGTGAACTTTTTCAGGGTGCCATTGAGTAATGTTTTCATTTAATTTGATCTAATGTCAGCTAATGGAAAATGCATCTAACACAATGCTTCCCCTGCTTCTTTTTTTTTTTGGTCAGCATCATTCCTATTACACAAATGGATAATGCAGGCGTTTAATTTGACCCTCTGATAGAACAGAGTTAAAGCCGGCTTCATTTGCAATTCATGATCAGCAATGCGGAGCTGAAATTGAGGAGATTTATTGAACTTCAGTGAAAGGTCATGTTTCAGTGAGTGTATGCAGACGGTGGGCTAAAGATTAGCCATTTCAGAGGAATGAATTAATAAAGTTAATGCCAGAGTTTCACAGTTCATTCTCACTTTGTGTACAGCCCTGTACAAGTTTGTGTTTATTTGGAGTCTTCTTTTCTTTCTCTTTTAGACATCAAGAAGGAAAAAACAAAGAAAAAGTCTCCCATGTCCAAACTGTTCAGCTGGGGAAGCAAGAAGGAGGGATGATGCTCTGCAAAACGCACCGCTGTGTCTCTTTGATGTTCTTGCCTCTTACTGTCAGTGTACTCAGCCTGTGATTCATTGTGTGACACAGATACCGAGCGAGCGAGCGTGCGTGCGTGTGCGTGCGTGTGTGTGTACAGCACACGCAGGCGAGTGTGCATGCAAGAGTGCTGTCATCATTTTCCATGCGTCTTAAAAAATGCCCTTCCCTCTGTCGACTGCATCAGTCAAGATCTGACATTACTCCTGGTTGCCAGTGTAACGCACACACAAGCACACACAAACACACACAAACAGATGATGTTTGAGGGTTAATGACTCCCCTGTCGTGATGTGATGGAGTTCAGTGCTCTGGTTGTTTAGTTCTAATCTCCTTCCAGTCTTAATCTCTACAATTCAACCCACACACACACACACACACACACACACACAAACACACTGGCTGCTTCCTTACATTTTCTTACTCGTGCAACTCATCGAAACATTGGTTGAGTACTGTAACACTGACGCTAATGGGACCTCTAACAGGGGTCAGACGGCCGTCTTCTGCTCATGTTGTAGTTTGGACTGCAAAGCAGAATTTAAGGCTCGCTGTCTTGCCTTGTTGTTGACCACTTTTGTTTACTTTCTTTGCAGAATAATCACAGCCCTCAGACATTTTTCTTGGACAGTAACTATTTTACCCAGACCACTGTTATTTGATAGCATTTTTTTTTTATAATGAATCTTTCTTTTTCATATTAAGGGTGTATTTTATATTAATGGTTCACACACAAAGGTCTTGACACAGTTGAGCAGGACAAAAACCTTCTTTTACAACATAATGTGCAGTGTTTTTTTTAATTGTTTTTCATCATTTCTGTTAAGAGCAGACTTTTTCTGTCTTAAGAATTGATTTAGTAAGCAAATACAAACTGGTGAGAGAATATTCACTCTGTGGTTCAGCCATAAATTCCTGCAAATAAATGAATAATCTATAAGGACAACCCGTGGCTCGGCTTGTAAAAGCTTGGAAAGGTCCACACATCTTGATGAACTCTCGGATTGAAACTAATGATTTAACTGATCGGCTCTCTCTCTCACCTGTGAATGTTACTTTCCAGTAATGTTATACTTGAATGTGAAGAGAGATGTATATATTTTTTTTTTTTATATGGCCAGCATAAGCAAGAGGATGAATCTCATTTGTGTCATGTGACTCATAAGGTATTCATTGACTGGTTGTCTGTAAGTGAGAGGAATGCTAGATGTAGTCCACATTGGACCTGGATTTGTGAATGTTTTTGATATTTCTCAGCTGAATTAACTTTATAGTGTTTGTCATCACAGGTTCAAGAGGTATTGAGTCGACCTTTCGTTTTTTTGTGTTACTGTCAACCTTCTGAGCTATTTGGTTATACATGTAAGTGGAGATTGTATATATGTTCATATTCTCCCATGTGTTTACTCACAACAGTCTGATTATTGACCGGATAAACTGACCTGGATTTTAAATAAATTACTGCAGTAAATTTACTCTGACTTCATTAATAAAAAAAAAAGAAAATGTAAAAAACAATTTGTCGCATTGTACTCTGTGGTTATATTTTATCTTCCTTTTCTTTTCATACAGAAATAGAACTGTATACTTAAGTCGAGCATATGATTAGTACGGTAACGCAGCTCTGCTGGCAGTTATGATTCATGGTCTATGGTGGTTGTGGGGTTATGTATCTCTTGCATCATTAGTTTAGGAATGTATTACTTCCTGATTATTCAAATGAATTTAACTACTTATCATTAACTGAATTCAGATGAAAATTGGTCAGTTATTTACAGCAATTCCCCAGCTGAAGTACAGATACAGATTCTCTGTAAAAACCACTAGGAGGCAGCATGTGACTTTTCATGTCAGTTTTCAGCGACTGAAATCGTCGGTGTGTTTAATCAACACAATGAAGGTACATCATAAACACAGGGTTACATATGTAGATATTTTCTTTTTCTGCTTTATATTTTTAAGAATGTCCTCGGCTTCTGAGTTTTTCCTCTGCTCACACTTCAGCAAACAGACTGAACATGCCTGGCTCCTCAAACAGCAGTTTTTCTATTTGAAACTTTTACACCATATCCAGTGTTCCAGTCTTTTATGGTGCAGTTGTATTATCTTTTCTTTCAAGAACATGTCAAAACCAACATTTACCTGGCAACTACTTGGACCATCAATACTATCAAACAGTCCTGACCAGACATCATGAGCTAGAATGCATATGTGTCACAAAAAAAGGTATTTCAATAATCATAACAATAAAACAATGAAGTGGTGTTATATAGATGTACTGTAGATGTCGTGTAAGTGGATTATACACTGTATTCAGGATGTAGGTAGAAGTTCCAGGCACCTCCTTTCAATACAAATAGTTCACCTTGTTTCCCCTTCAACTACTGCAACCTTACTAATGAAAACACTGTAATGAAAACACCATCTATGTATAGTATTTGGAGAAACATCAAATATAGCATTTGTGAGGACATGCATTCATGCATTCAGGCTTGTAAAAGCAGAATCTCACATGGAACCATTTGAAAATGCCTTCCTCTTTTGTCAGGATTTTTTCCCCTTTTTTTCTTTTTAACCAAACCTTAGCAGCCGGTTCAGGTTCTGTCATCTCTAAAAGCTACAGGTGAAGGAGTACACATGCAGAAAAAAATGACTGAATAGGAAAACCGTTGGTGCAAAGAAATACTAAACAAGGCTTTCAAACACAAGAACAATCTCTCTGCTTCAATTTATAAAATAATACAATGAAAGAAGAAAAGAGCAGGGAAATTGACTTTTAACTTCTTGTTGTTTTTCTTTATGTCTTTTAGTGTGAAAATACAAAATGGTGTAATCTTTCTCCCTCTAAAGGCAACATCTGTTCCTGTTGTTATGTGTGAAAATGTTTGTTGATTCCTCCCTCAAACCGTGATAAAATGTTCCATCACTGCACCGCTGTGTCTGAATCAATCATGTCTCTGCTTAACTTAGGAACATGTTTATCTTTGGGGGTAAAAAATGTGCCTTGAAGTCGACTCAATAAGGCGCAGTTATAATGTGGGAGACCAGGGTTTAAATATACCTTTGAGGTGGTTCATTTACATAACACAGTGGCCCCTCACACATTATTTACACAGACTTTTAAACAGTTTTGTGAGCTGCAGCGAGACTCGACTCTGTTCTGACATAATGTGATTGAACCATTCACGGCACATATCTGTTTGATCCATGTTAAAGTTGTAAAAACTCGCTATAAGCATACTCCCTACTTGTCAGTATTGTTGTTTCACACATCTTTATGTTCTTTTTCTCACTATTTTAAAAGAAGCTGTGTTCATGATTTGACACACCGTGCACATGTCCCTCTTAAGCACTCAGAAGTATTTATGTTACACTTACAGATTTGGTGCTGCTTTCAACTCAAGCTGTCTCCTTTTTTTCCCAAACTTTTTTGGTTGAACATTTCTCCCTCCTGTTGTTACATTCAAACTTGTAGGAAATATGTAAAAATTGTTATAATAACAAGTCTCCTTTAGACTTGTGAAAAGAAAACTTCAGTTGTTCGATGCCTATGAAATTTCACATTAGATATCCTCTATTTGCATGTCGAAACACAACATTTTATTCTTAAAACCTGGTGAACATAACATTTTTTCCCTTTGGCTCTTGAAAGTGTTTTTATTAAGTAGTTTAAAAGAGCTATTAAAAACTCCCCGATGCAAAAACCCTTTGTTCTAATATTTCAGCTACATGTAACAAGAAAGTTCTGATTTCTGTTGTTTAGTGGCTATTTGTCCATACAGAACATATAGTTAATATAATCAAACATGAAATCTCAGAAAACTTCAAACAAAAGAATTCAAGTTTGAATAAAAAAAAAATTCAGGAAGCTTCGTTGTGATATCAGACTAAATTTGTACCTTGTTGGACCGCCGAAGGTCTACGTTGGAGCCGGAGTTTAATTTGTCCTTTCAGGGTTTTCGTAATATGAGGATGAGGATGAAAAATGTCATAGGGTCGACAAAGGCAACCTCGAGCAGTTTTAGATTTAAGTAGCTTGTTGAACATGAATGAAAACTATGAATTATTTTACATTTATGCCAGTAAATCATCCTAAATGTCACACATTATTCACACATCCAGCAGATAAAGAGCAACATTATCAAATATTTGCAGTTTTGTTTGTGTTTTCCTGATGCTGAAAAACTACATATTTCTGTATCTCCATTCTGATCTCCTTGAGGAAACTATGGGGCTCCCAATACTTAAATCCTTTATTGTTGCGCTAAAACAATTTATTAACCCTAACCCCTCTTACTTTAAATCTTCATGGGTCTGTTTCTTTATCTGTTGTAAAATACACTCCCTACAAATTCCTTATGTAATTTTACAAGCAGCACGACTTCTTCAAAGAATTTTGATGGACTTCACAAGGTTAATGTAAACCAGCAACAGGTCATAGAATGGACCAGATGAAGAGGTATAAAGTGTTTTAATGTCATTCTGCTGGCTGACTTATTCAGAGAAAAATGTACCTGTTGACAATTCTGCGACATTTCTTTGTATTTACGCACAGAAGCACAAAATGCTTTGCTTCAGTGTAACAGTGAGTATAATCTGTTAAAGTGAGGACTTATTTTTGAATGAAGGCATAGAGAGAGAGAGACACGCTGGATGCGTCTGGAATCCATGGCAAAGTGATTTTTGGTGTTTTTCTGCCAACCAACACAAGGTGAAATGACATGGTTGCTACTGAACTGCTGCCTTTTCATTTGTTTTTATTATTTTTCTGTCTAAGCGTGTCTTTGTGACGACTGTGCTGGAAAAGCGATCACAGCTTAGGGAGCCCCTCAAGAACCTCTGGATGTCGCCCGTGGAAACCCTTTGCATGTGGTCTCTACCAGCACAAACAGACACACACACAGTAAAAACGCACAACCATCTCGGTAGCGATGACATGAGGGAAAACCATTGCAGGACTTTTGTTCAGGTCTCTCTCTTTGTGTTTCACCAAGTGTCTGTGACAAGGCAGCAAGGTAATGATCAGCATGTGTGTGTGTGTGTGTGTGTGTGTATAGTGTGCACTCATAAGCTCCTCCATGAATGGATACTGATGTTTCTGTGGATGAGTATCGTGAAAGACAGGGAGAATGTGTCCTCAGCGGATCCCAAACACAGTGTTTGAAATTCACTGAGGATGTACTGTGTAAGGGGAAATGTTTATATGTATATCTGTTTATAGCCATGTACAGGCTTTCTGAAGCCTTAGCTATGATAATTCATATTGCGTGCCTCTAAATACAAAAGAGACTGTCCCCTGAAAAGAAATCGAAAGGTTGAAGTCTTCTCTTTGTTCTCACAACTGAAAAGGTTGAAAACCCTTTGGTGAAGAATAAGATATTCAGTTGAACAACATCTCCCACCAAATAAGTTCTTGGTTCAAAACCTGCAAGTCCTGTCTGTGTGGAGCTTGCATGTTCTGCTCGCACCTCTGCTTTACTTTCACAGTCCAGAGATACTAATGCATCGAGGATATATTTCAGGTATCATAACCCGACCATCTCTGTATTCTGGACCTGCTGATTTACTCTCAGGAACACTCATGTTCGCTCATGAACAATGCAGAAAAAGGTTTGACAATGATGATGGGAGTTTTAGTTGCCTAAGACTTACCTAAGACTGTTCATAACTAAAAATTGTTTTGCTCTAATAGGCTATGCTCTTAGGTTTATGTACCGTAACTACTTCTCTATGATTAGGAAAACTTCTTTGCTTAATATATACAGCCCTGCACATTTCTGACAAACAGCAGTATTTGACAAGTTAGGAGTCAGAAAGGACCTCTTGGTTCAGGAATGTTAAGATTATATGTATTAGAGGGTTGCAGAAACTTAAAATTTTTATTGTTTTATTCCAGGCGAAATTGAGGGGAGCAAAGCCACCAAGATTTGCAAGAACCAGTTTTCTGGATGAGAATCATGTCTCCAACTCCACCACCAAACCCCTCAAGTCCTCTTACACATACTTTTTCACCTTCACTCCTTTCATGACACTTTCTCAAAATACTACAAGGCTATATTCCGACCTATAGCTATTTCCATGGCCATTTGCATAAAAAACATAAAAAAGCTGCGTACCAGAGCACAAATCAATGAATCTGTGAGAGATTTAAGAAGTGCCATGAGACTGTGTTGTCCTGTATATGAAAGCCAGAGAAGAACATGTCAGCTCATATTCACAGGCCTCATCCTTTACATGACACTCAACATGTTTACACAAAGCGAACAAACAAAAAAAAAAAGGGTCATCCTCAGCCTTCTGCAGAGCTTAAAGACCTGACCCATTCATTTGAATCAGATGTGCTGGAGCAGGGCAACATGGAAAACATGCAGGGCGGGGTGCCTTGATGACCAGGATTGAGAAACACTGATCTAGACCCACAATGGAGGGCTACTTTAGCAAATCTATCCTGCTATTTGTTGTCACACTTTTTGTTACTGATGTGGCACAAAAACTTAAACTTTTTTCCCTCCCTTTTGTTCATGTCTTGTCATTCCATATGATTAGCCTGTACCAAATGCTGTTATTCATTCATATGGTATTACATGCAATCACAGCAGGATATTCATTCATTTCCACACCATGGCTGTTTTTTGTTGCTGTTTCCTATCTGAAAATTGCACCTTTTCAGTGAAGAGGTGTTCAACATAGGTGTGTACTAGATTCTATTTCTGATGCTTCTATAATGTGTGTGAATTTCCCCAGTGTGGGGTAAATAATCTATATAAATATTGATTTATCAGCTCAGTTGAATTGAGATCAGCAGCAGCAAAAGCTTAAAGCAGAAAATGAGGGAAACACTCAAGTGGCTATCAGTCTTTTACAGGAAGAAAAGTGAAGGAGTGGAGGGAGGAAGGATGAAAGGAGGTGATTTGCAGCATTAATCCAAATTGAATTACAATGATAACATCTCTTTTGTCGCTGTATTTCATATATTTTTCCATTTAATTTCAAACATCCACTTCACTCATTGTTACTTGCAGTTTTGAAGTTCTCAAGAAGATATGAAACACAGTTTGTCTTTGGTTGGAGAGGTAACAGCTGGCTGGTTGATCAATATGAATTTCTTTACATACACAAAGCTACTGATGAACAAACAACCATCAGTAGGTATTTATTAGACTGTCCTCCTTCTCATTCTCTGTCTCCCTGTCTCTGTTAATAGTGTAAATTAGCATATAAATGAGAGGTGGCACGTGGTAGAATCCATCCTGCTTGAATCGGCCCATTGGGACGTTTGATTATCTCTTTCTCCTGATTTTTTCTTCTCTCCTTGTGACTCATTTCTTCTTCTCTCTGTACATTACTGTCAGTCGACTTTGTTCGCAACCATCTTGGTTACTCCTTTTTCTTTCTATTTGATGACTTCTTCTGATGTCATTAATTGATGCAGTTTAAGTGAGTCATTCGATGTGTTTGTGGTTGTTTACCTGGACGTGTGTTCAGTCTGCCTCTGTGTGCAGTTAGTTTAAGCGCACTTAATTGCTCTTGACTAATTAGCTGAGTTGAGGCATTTGGGAGATAGGGATCACATACAGTACAAACACACAAGCGCTTATCTAAACACAAACACACAGACACGAACACCCACATTTATAGCACCTCTTCACTCGTGTCCTAAGTGTTCGTCTCCTGTTCCTTCCCTGTCTTGGCTTTGTGTCCCCAGACAGTTGAAGCCCAGCGATACACAGCAGGAGGTGTTAATGATGTGAGGGCTCTGTGTTCTCTTCTGGGAGCGATCTGTTGTGTGTTAGCTGCTGTCTGTCACCACACGAATGGAAAAACATCTTCATAGTTCATATGTGTGTGTGTGACTGGTTTTCCACTTTCCTTCGCATGTTAAAAAATCACGAGCCTCTTGCCTATGCGAGCTCAGCCAAACGACACTCAAATAACTCTACTGGCATGTGTGTGCATACATGGCTTTTCAATTTTTAATTCTTTGCTTTGAATCACTGTTACCGTTTTGTAATTCAGATATTTTTTTGGCCATATTCACATAATGCTGCATGTGTTCATGCTGTGTTTGCGTTTGTTGGAAAGATTTGTGTGAGGTTATGTTTGGCAATGTAAAAGAAACTTACAGTGGAGACTTTTTCTATGCCTCTTCTGCACATCCCTATACGTTTATTCCACTTTATTCCTCAAATGACTGCGGATTCGAGTTGCATGCAAATGAGACGAGCTCGTTCAGTTGTATGCCACTTCCATAATCTTTAATGACCAGTTTCTTTATCCAACCATCTATTTTCGTTGCCTGTTTAATCCAATTCAGAGTAGCAGGGGGGCTGGAGCCTATCCCAGCTGTCATCGGCCGAGAGGCGTGGTACACCCTGAAAGGGTCGCCAGTCCATCACAGGGCCACACAGAGACAAACGAGACAAAAAACCACGTTCACACTCACTGCTGGGGACAATTTAGAGACTCTAATCAACCTAACATGCATGTTTTTGGAGAGAACCCATACATACATGGGGAGAATAGGCAAACTGTTTCATAATGGAGATATAAAGAAGTTGTAGATAAGACACTGATGAGAACACATTGGTTGCCAGTTTGTGAAAAATCCTCACATGCTTGGGTCATTAAGCTTTAACTGTTTATTTATTGCACTATAAACATTTATAAGTGAATTATTTTCACAAAAAGGGTTTTTCACAGCCTAAATGTAGTCTCATCTTAAATGTGTAGCATCAAAAAACTATTTGCTCGACTTTTTTTTGTTGTGCAAAATTGAGGGGAAAAAAAGTCCTTTGAACAATAACTCATAGCCCAAAAATAGCTAAACGTGTGATACAAACATCTTATAGAAAGTAGTTAATTATCTTTTATGTACTCCACTGACATTTGAAATGAGGAAACAAAAGAACAAAGAACTGTTGCAGTCATTTTCATAAGTGACAATTACACACAACAATAATATAATTACAATAATGAAACATTGTTTTCTAGAACAAACAAGTTTGAGTCAGAAATTCAGTAAACTCAGATGCATAGAATCTAACCCTGTTTTTAACATTATAATATGCTCTGAAAGCACTCGTGCTACTTATAGACCCCCAAACAAGACATTTTTTAAAGATTAGGTCACTCCCCTTCCATATTTTACAATAGTTTGATCTGCTCCCCACCATTACTGAGCTGCCTCATACAGTTCTCAGTAAACAAACATTTATGATAGAAGGAAATAATTAATTTTTGTGTTAGTCAGAACAAAATCAGATCTTCCACAGAGAGCATGAATGTTTTCATGCTTATATATGTATATATACACATATACATATATAAGCAATTTAGTTTGTTTGGAACATCAAGAAGGTATTTATACAGAATGTGCAGTTTAATTAAAAATGGGGTTCTTTATGCCAGTTTTGTGATTGAATTACCCACCCTTTTCACAGTTGAGATAGTATATACATGCTGTATGGCTTATGATTTCTACTTTTAGTTTCTAAGTTCTTTTTCTAAACTGACACAGTCTTGCTGAATGATTTGGCTCTGTGAGCATCTTGGAGACAGCGGGAGCAAACTAAGACACACATGAGCTTCATGTGTCCATCATCAGGACGATTAGTCTCTGCTAATGTTTGGAACTGGTGTACGCTGACTTGCCATTTTCCCTGGATAAATACTTAGAGTTGGCAATGGTTGATGCACACACACTCACACAAATAGAGCAGATGTTAGAGTAAACATTTGAGTCTTAATTATTGCCTCGTGAAGCCATTTTTCCAGCGACTGAAACATGAAGCTTCGCCAAAAGAAACACACACTTTGGCACCTTGCTTTGAGAGAGAAAGCCAAACAAAAATGATTTATCATGTTTGGGAACACTGGTGCTTCTGTTTCATCAAACATGGACATGGATTCATGTCTTTTTATTTTCTGGGTTTGCAGCACGCTGCTTTGCTTTTTTCTAAAATTATTTTTTGTGCCAGCTGCTAGATGATTAGTCTGCACACACACACACACACACACACACGAAGTGGTGTTGAGTGAGTGAATTAAAGTGAATCACAGTGTGTTAGACTGTTGTCTGTTGGTTTCTCTTTGACAGGAAGAGAATTTCAAGCCACCCACAGTCAAATACACACACAAACCAAACCCTTAAGATCTGACACCCTTTCAGATATCCGCATTAGACCCTGAAATCTAATTCCTGGCTATCGTCTTACAAATCTAATCATGACACACCACTCATATTCAATATCACCAAACCTCCAGCCTTTTAGTTTGGCCTCTCAAACCACCGTGTAAAAGCTTCATCATGGGCCATGCTGATGAAATTAGCCTCTATTATCCCTCTTCTCTCTTTCTCTTTTCTCTCCAACTCTCACTCTTTCCATTCTGTCTTACTTGAAGGAGTGTGCAGATTTAATTTACAGCAGGACTCATGAGCCACTTAGAGCAATCTTTCTCCGTGTGCAAGGACTGATTGATTAGGCCTTATCTTGTTATCTGGGTCTGTGGTCTGATAGGCCTGTTTGTTCTCTCACTAGTCTTTCAGCCTTTCTATCTGTATCCTTTTCCTCTATGTAATTTCATGCCTTTCCCTACTGTTTGGTGTGTGTGTGTGTGTGTGTGTGATGGCCTCCAGCTTCTGTCTACTTTCCCTCCAATGTGCAGATCAGACACTGATAAGGATGAATTGTCTTGCAAGATCAGAATTAGGAAATTACACGTTTTACCCATCGCAGACTCATACCCCTCCCTCTCTGTTGGTGGACTGTGAGTCGATATTGTTTCTCAGAATTTGCTCAGAGTTTCTCAGCTGTAGCTAATGGCTGGCTAAGTAAATACTCCATTGATTCAGTTTCAGCCAAAGGCATCAGCATGATCACTGTAAGCATCTTGTTGGCTCATTCCTTTCTTTCTTTTTAAAAACTTTTTTCATAAACAGTATAGCACCAAATGGTCAGTCCCTTGATAGGGTCCGTTCGGTCTCTGTATGACCGGTGCCAGAGTTTGGTCCGCATTGCCGGCAGTAAGTCGGATACGTTTCCAGTGAGAGTTGGACTCCGTCAGGGCTGCCCTTTGTCACCGATTCTGTTCCTAACTTTTATGGACAGAATTTCTAGGCGCAGCCAGGGCGTTGAGGGTGTCCGATTTGGCGACCTCAGAATCGGGTCTCTGCTTTTTGCAGATGATGTGGTTCTGTTAGCGTCGTCAGGCCGTGACCTTCAGCTCTCACTGGAGCGATTCGCAGCCGAGTGTGAAGCGGCTGGGATGAGAATCAGCACCTCCAAATCCGAGACTATGGTTCTCAGCCGGAAAAGGGTGGAATGCTCTCTCCGGGTCGGGAATGAGATCCTTCCCCAAGTGGAGGAGTTCAAGTATCTCGGGGTCTTGTTCACGAGTGAGGGACGAATGGAGCGGGAGATTGACGGGCGGATCGGTGCGGCGTCTGCAGTGTTGCGGGCTCTGCACCGACCCGTCGTTGTGAAGAGGGAGCTGAGCCAGAAGGCGAAGCTCTCTACTTACTGGTCAATCTACGTTCCCATCCTCACCTATGGTCACGAGTTGTGGGTAGTGACCGAAAGAACAAGATCGCGAATACAAGCGGCCGAAATGGGTTTCCTCCGCAGGGTGTCTGGGCTCTCCCTTAGAGATAGGGTGAGAAGCTCAGTCATCCGGGAGGGGCTCGGAGTAGAACCGCTGCTCCTCCGCATTGAGAGGAGTCAGATGAGGTGGCTCGGGCATCTGGTTAGGATGCCCCCTGGGCGCCTCCCTGGGGAGGTGTTCCGGGCACGTCCCACTGGGAGGAGACCCCGGGGAAGACCCAGGACACGCTGGAGAGACTATGTCTCTCGGCTGGCCTGGGAACGCCTCGGGGTCCCCCCGGAAGAGCTGGAAGAAGTGGCCGGGGACAGAGACGTCTGGGTTTCTCTGCTCAAGCTGCTGCCCCCGCGACCCGACCCCCGGATAAGCGGCAGATGATGATGATGATGAGTATAGCACCAAATCTCATAGCAGTAGCAATGAGTGTGCTAGTTAAGCTTTAATGTACAGTACAATGTGCATGAAGCACATGAAGTGTGCTTCAATCCAAAGAAAAGTAATCCCACACAAATCACTTCTTAAATATGTCACTATTATTTGAATCTACATTCTTTTTCCTGAAAGCACTACACAATGTAATAACCCAACCCAGTCGCACTGCAAAATGTGTAAACTCATAAAAATTTAATCTACTGTTTTGTGTCCACATTCCCAGTTTTTGAGTTTTTTTTTCTTGTTACAGAACACACAAATGACTCCATAAATCTGTGTCACAGCAACAAAACTACAGATTTAATCTTTTTCAGCTCAAAATACATAGTTTTCTGTTGTGTTTGTATGTACCCTCGAGATGTGCAGAACTGTGCGAAGGGCTTGATCCACCTCTTATCTTTTAATATTACTTCCAAGCAGCCAGACTTTCTCCTAACCTTTTAAAGTGGTCTTTGATAATATTGTGTGTGCTATTCTACAAAACACATAACGATATATACATAAACAGTAGTCTGGTATGCTTGAGTAATGCTGCTTGTTCTATATGTGTCACAAAATACTGTAATAATTCTAATAATTCTTTGGCTGAGGTTGATTGGGTTTTCAGATCAGATAGTCTGACTGTGGACTGGTAGTGGCAAAAAAAAAAAAATCCACCGGACCAGAACTTCTTCTTGTCTTTGCATGTATCATTTAGCTTAGCCTCTTAAGTCTTATCTAGTTCTAACAAAAACCTTGACCAGGCAAGCTAATGATGGCAAGATTTTCTATCCTGCCAACACAGAGGAAAACAAGCTGTGTGTCATTGCTTATTATTAAGCAACAATAGCTTCCATTTACCAAATCATATCAGGATCCATCCCTCCATTTGAATCCATTTCAGGGTTGCGGGGGACTAAAGCCTATTCCAGGTTTTACTGGCGAGAGACAGGGTACACCCTGGACAGGTCGCCAGCTCATCACAGGGCCTCATATCAAAGTGAATATCAAAATAGACATTTTCCAAAGCAACAATAGAAAACAATAAAAAGTGTGTAGGGGTAGGAAATTAACTTCCTCTGCACATCTACAACATGTAGAAACAATGTTTTGAGAAAAAAATAAGCATGTGGTTTCATGCCTATTTGACCTTTATTGTAGAATGAAAAAGTAATCATTTTTACATAAAAGGGTGTATCTTCAGTCCTGGCTTTGGCAAAAGATGATGATAAAGATGTTGACTGCGTTGTCCTGATGGCCTGAACCCGTCAAGCTCTCACTCTCAATGCCTCCTGCCTGCCTTCAGCACCTCTTTTCTGGCTCGAAATCTAAACTCACCTCCCTTCATGATGTCTGAACTGTACCCTTTCTCAGCCCAACTCCCCTCTTTCTTCCCCATCCATCAGTGCTGGCCACCTGGACTGCTCCTTTTCCTCCTGCTCTCATCCTGTGCTCGAGCCACCTCCTGTTTCCTCCCGTATCCTACACTTTTCCCACCGTCTGCCCCTACCTGACTTGTAAACACACTCATTGACACAAACACACTCATCCACTAACGCACACACCGAGTGAAGCGGCAGGTTCTCTCTAATGACATCCTCGGAGTATAATTAGTCTGGCCAATTAACAGCAGTAACGATGCTTGCATTCATTATGTCAAATTACACTCTGCTGACAAAGTGTCAACTCAGCTACACTCACCTGCTGAGAGTATCTTGTGTGTGTGTGTGTGTGTGTGTGTATGTGTGTGTGCATATATATATATATATATATATATATATATATATATATATGTGCAACTTTATTAAATCCTACTTCATCATGCTAGAAATGAAAAATGTCCATTCTCATTTATTCATTAAAAACACACACACAGGCATGCATTCAATTAACACACTAACAGCAGATCTATTATTATGGTGCTTGTTGTCGTGGTGATGCTCTAGTGGCCAGGAATAAGACCTTTGGAACTAGTTGGATCAGTACATTGCATTATTAAATCATGGAGATTGATTTCTGTGTGAGTGTGTGTACAAGGTGTTATTAAAGACTATATATTACAATGAGTTGAAAGGCATGGTGGCGGCTGTGATTTGTGCAGCCTGAGATTTTTCTCATTTGCATAATAACGCTGATGTGGGAGAGGGGCGGGAACTAGAAAAACTGGCGGTGGATTCATCTTAATTAACATCTTGGGCCTCTTGAGGTGAATTACTCAACTGGGGACAACAACAACCCACAAAGACATAAAATCTGCTCAGCAATAGTAAACTGAAAATGTTCCATTACAAGAAAACATACTGCATTCTAAACTCCCTCTAAAGGCTCAGGAAGATGGCTAAGCTTGACACCACAAAAGTCCACAAACTAGTGGGTGACGTAATGATGACTTCACCCTTGATTTATTATACAGTCTATGATCTAACCTCTAGCTTTCTGCATGAAAACTTTACTTACCCGACACGTGAAATGCTTATTCACTGTGCGAAACTAACCATCCTCTTCAGAGGAATGATCTTTTCTAACATAAAGGTTTAATCACATGAAATAGCATCCTGTAGGAATCTGAGAAGATATATTCAGTTAAAAAAACAGATTACATTAGGATTTATGTATTTAAATTCATACATATGCCAGAGCACACTTAAACACGGACGAGATCCAAGCAAAGGACAAGAACCTGAGCAGTCCTCTGATATACAATTAGCTTGTGAAGTGACACTGACACGCATGCAGAGGCCCTAACAAACACACAAAGACAAATGCGCAAACACACACATGCACACAAGAGGCAGAGCTGGCTTGCTCTCTTGATGAGCAATTAACTTACTTCAGACACCTCATCAGAATGTGAACAAAAATCCTCCTCTAATCGGACACACAAACACGCACACACACGTCCTCTCAGCTTTGCATATGCAGCGTTCATTGCAACATTGACATGCAGCGCGAGAGGGAGAATCTGTTCCTATTGCAAGTCCCTTAGCGTTGCTAAATTTCAAATGGCACACACAAACACACATGCTCACACAAATACACGTATATATATATATATACTCATCTGAAGGATCAAAGGGCAGATGATTCGTCAGGAGTCCTGCTGAGTTAAGTAATCACACTCGGGTGTTTAATCACTAACGAGAACCTGATGATGCTCTTTAATTAACACATCACTAATTGAAGAGGGCTGGTGAATCACAGCTCTCAGTCCGGTCTGTTATATGAATAATTGCAGAGCAAAGGATTGTGGGCAAGGAGCCTCCAGCTGTATGTTGGTCAAAAACATTTTTTTCTTTTTGTACCCTGGATATTATTAGAAGAGAAAATAATTGACAATTATTCTCTCTCTCTCTCTCTCTCTCTATATATATATATATATATATATATATGTATATATATATATATATATATATATATATATTTATATATATATATATATATATATATGTATATATATATATATATATATATATATATATGTATATATATATATATATATATATATATATCATATCATATATGTTACTATATAAGAGACATATCATTCTGTTTTTTCACAAGCTGACACAACACCGAAGTCACTATAGCAGCTCTTTTTTATTCCAATAATTTATACTTCTGTTCAAGCAGAACATTTTAGAGCATGCATATGGGTTGACACACTCAACTCCACTTTGTCCCTTTCTTCCACAGAATCTGCATCTTTTGAGATCTGTAGCGGTGCACGAGATTGTGCTATGAGAGAGCATACAGTATGTAGGAGAGCTCAGACTACACACCAAATTGATAGAAAAATACTTGACTGGTATGGTTTTTTTTTTTCAAATACATATATTTGTCTCTCATCTGCAGTGCATCATGGACAAGTGGTTGGCTGCTGATACCTATTTTAGGCATAGTTTAGTCTGCAGCCATGTGTTGAACTGGAGTTATTGAAACAGTCGCCACAGAACATAATGGCTGCTGGCTGGTTATTAATACCATTGAGAACTAATGTCGTTGGGCAGCATTTCATCACTGTTTGAAAATGAAATTTTCTAAAATATGAAACACTCACAAATTAGAAGTCAGATTTCCTTGTTGTGACATGAAACAGACTACTGATAGATTATTATTAATTCATAAATTTCTTTAATTAAGTTAACTATGTTGCTAATGATGAGATTTGATGTTAAACTCAAACACAGATGTATATATTGGTGGTGCCTGTTCCCTTAAATTAATATTCCTTGCTTGGTGCATGAGCTAAAAAAAGCTTCTGGATGTTTTGCATCCCATTGCACATGTACCCATAGATTTAACACTGGGAGTATTTACAAATATGGAACCTTAAAAAAACATTTTTGCAAATTTGCAAAGTTCTCCTTGCTAAACAAATTGCATTTATATGGTTCTTGTGGTCTGGTTTACCACTTAAAGTACTTCATACTACACATCACAATGAATTGGAAAGTACTTTGACAATTTCAATAGGAAATTCAATTGCCTTGGTATATTATATACTTCCAAGATAAAGTAAAAAAAAACCCTGAGAAATGGCGTAGATGAGGGTGACAATTAAAAAATGTCATATAGAGGTAACCATGATCATGATACTTGATAATGACGTCTGCTCAGATGTGGAAATGCTTGTGTGAGTGGTTTCAAGAACCCCATGCTGTTGCACATCTTAAAAAATAGAATAAAATACGGTAATAACAACTGAGACACTACATGGCTTGATAGCCTCAATGCCAAACATCTTTTAAGTGTTGTAAGATGTAGCCCAAAACAAAACATCACAGAGTGGTGAAAGCTTGGATTCCAATGACTGCAGGTCTGAAATGCAAAAATGGATCCATAGTAATAAATGAAGTGATATGGATGAGACAAAACATAAAATATCACCATAGTGAAATATGCAGTGAAATATAAGTAAGTGTAAGAATAGCTAAATAAACTGTCAGGAAGTGGTTAACAATGACAAAAGAGAACAATAACAATAACAATAAAGAAGTAATTAAAACTGCAGCTGATTGTATTCTCCTTGCTCAGAGATCATATCGCAGACTGTTAGCGGTTTTATTATTTGCTTGGCTACAACTGTTGTCTGTTTTTATGTCACTTTGAAAATAATTGGTTTTGAGGATTCTATTTTTCCAAATAGAGGTTAAGTGCTATATTCTTTATAAGGTAGATGTGTTATGCATTGTGCAGAAGTGACAAATACACGACCACTCTCATTGGGATTCGACTTGTTTCTCAACTGCTCGATGCCAAGTGACAAGCAGGGAGCCTTCTCAATCCTTTGTTCAACACAGATTTTCACGTTTCATAGACTTTGTGTAGGAATAAAACAGCCATAATTCATAATTTGCCATGAAAATACAAATATAGCAGAACAGTTTGTGTGAGAAGCTGATAGGATTCTATTGTTAAAAAAAAAAGTAACTGCAAAGAGCGAAAACACTGTGTGAGAAGTGGGATGCGATTCCACTGGGTTGATTAGATAGTTTCTTCTAAAGTGGGATGAGAAGTTTGGTTGATAAGTTGTATGTGGCAGAGAGAAGAACAGAAGAGAGCATGGCAACTTGGAGGGGGGATTAGTGTTTTGTTAATGAGGATTACCGTTCAAACCGGTGAAAGGCAACTAAGCCGAGAACCATCGCCATCAAACCGACTTAGTTCCTGGCTCCTATTTAGAGGGATTACGAGACAATGTTATTGTAATTACAATTGTTCTAGCATCGAGAATGTTATAGCTATTCTTGTCTGTTGTCATTTTAAACTCCATGGCTAATGTAGCTGTTCATTTCTGTGTGTTTGTGCGAGTAATCAAAGTGTCACATTTTGCATGTCCAGGAGAACCTGTTTCATTAAATGGGTGATGCTCAGCATGTCACAGGTAAACGACTGTACACAAAAACATCAATTGCAGGATGAAGATAACTCTGAGAAATGTTTTCTTGTCTCCCCCTCCACTTCTTGCTGCTGCTGTCTATATGTCGCATATGGGGAAAGGACAAAGGTTTAAAAAGAAGGGGGATTTCGAGAGATAATTGAGGAGAAACAAACAGGCAAACTATTGACGGAGGAATGGAGGAAGGATTGGGAGCAGAGAGGATAACAGAGGAACGGAAGCTACCTTTGTTGTGTCTCAAACAAGTGGATGAAAATGGCTTCTCAAATGCCATGAATATGTATTATGTCAGGTTATTCATCCACTGCCATTGTTTCTTTTCAAATTATGTCCCAGCAGAAGTACATATGGGGATGACAAAAGAAAATTGGTGAAAATGAAAATGTAACAAAGGCAATAGAAGACCGAGCTCTTCTTTTTATGTCCATGTAGCCTCTTTTGTGGCAGTAGAGGAATCTTTAGAGATGACTCACTATCATCCATCCAATAATGGCATCTTTTGATGAAGCAGCTCTAATTAACATCAATTTGAATAATCTGGTTATTCTACAGTCCTAAAATGTACTGTGCAGGAATAAATGACTTGAATGCCTTTTGTAATCACCCACTAATACACCAGAGGTAATATTAGATGTACGTAAACTAAAGCCTCATGGGAACAGAAAGATACAGCAAGCTGATTAAGGAGATTTCTGCTGGATGGCTTCTTTCCTTGAAATTTCCCATGAATACTTTGGCACATTATCACTGGACTAATTTAACTAATTCTTGGTTCTGTAAAATTGCCTATAGAATATTGTTAACTATTAACCTCACAAACAACAGTCTTGTTTGTTTGTTGAGATAAAAAGTGTACAAATAGGATACTCAATATACTGTATTTCTATGACATTTTGTACATGCACTCATGTTGACCAGAGAATGAATTTAAAGCAACTGCGTGACCTTCTAACACCATGTGTAAGCTCACAATTGTGGGTTTCAGGGAGGTGACTGCACCTCAGGGAGGTGACTGTACAAAATAAGCCTTATCACTCAGGATGTGTACTTTTATCACCATCAGAAAATCATAATATGTAAATTAAATGTTACAGTAAAGTGTTTCTCAACAAATGAGAACAGAGTACTTTGGTTTTTCAACATCTAGCGTGCATAATATTCCAATCAGGTTCAGGGAATCTGACAAAATCTAAGTGCATAAAGGACGAGGATGGAAACTACTGCACTGATGTGACCTTCAAGCCCTCGGCTGGAACTGCATGAGAAACTGTCATATCACCAAGACTGATATAATCACACGGGTCCAGGATTTTCTTGGAAAACCATTTTTACTCAACACATTCCAGGTGGACATGGAGATAGTGGACAAATATTCCGTGGTTAGAGGAGTTTCAGCTGCTTTCGGAAGACAATGACATAATTTTCCATGATTTACAACAGCGTGGTTGCATAGACGGAGTGTGTATGGTTGACTTGCAGTCCAGATCTGTCTCGTATTGCAGATGTACGCTGGATCATGCACAAGAGAGTCAGACAACAAGCACTGACTGCTGAGCAGCTGAAATTTTGTATTCAGCAAGAATGTACACTGATTCCTCCAGCAAAACTGCAACAATCATTATCCTCTATTCCCAAATAATTAAAAAGTGAATTAAAAAGGAAGCCTAATGTAACACAATGGTAAGCAAGCCTTATACCAGCTTATTGGAAGATTGTGTTGGGAATTTAATAAATCACAGGATTTTAGAATTCCCAGGATGTGGACACTTTTCAGCTAAGCTTTATACAACTCTTTCATTTCACATTTTAATTACAATAATGTCCTACTGAATAAAGAATAAATAAATTGCTAATACGTCCTTTGACAAGTGGCCAAAATCATATTTGTTTGTTTAAATAAATATTTGCATGTAACTGAAGTACAGAAATAAATTGGATACATTTATACAACTGTCAAATCTGAAAAAGGATTTGATGATTGGATGACTTGGAAAACTGACAACTTAAATAATTTGGCATCTATTTTTCCATGTTGTTGATGGCTTTTGTGGAGAAACATGGCAAATGAAAAAATGCGGGGTTGATGGTAAGACACTTTATAATAATTGGTGTATGAGCAAACTATATTTGTCTGACAAACTAATAATTAGTTATTAATTTGCTGTTTAAATGCCCTCAGCCCTAATTACCATCTTCTTTGTTGTGTTTATGTTGTATATGCATTCTTATTTAAAGCTACCTGAGCATGACAAAGTTTGAAGAATGAATTTTGAAGATGGGGGCACACGAAGGGCACATGAATGTGCCATCAGACTTGAATATTTCACTTGTGATAGTGCTGTGTGTTGGTCTACAACAAACGTATGAATTTCGTAGAAAATATGGTGCTAGCATTGATGATGTGCAAACGTCTTTCAACTAGAATGCCATTTGATCTTATGAGAACATACGATTTGATCAGACAACGCAAAGATTAGCCGTCAGTGATGTTTAAAGTAAGAAAATAGAAAAAAAAGTGGCTTTAACTTTAAGTTTATCTTTTCAAATTGGCAGAAACTGACAAATTGGTACTGACAAACTGGCAACTTTCACTCTACATGATTTCATATTTGATTTGATTATTTGGGCAACAGATGCACAGAGACTGAATGGTGCATCCATTTTCAGAAGGAACTGCTATTCCCCCGTCAAGCAATGAACATGTGAAACAGACACACATTGCAGGATCACAAACACAATAATGTAGGTAGCACTCACCTGGAGGGAATGAGGAACAAGGGGCTAATTAGTGATGATGAGAAGTTAATTTAGTCAGACACCTCAGGTAATATTACACCCCCCCCATCCCTCCAATGCAATCTTTCTCCTTCTCACCCTCCCTCTCTCAGTTGTTCCACACTCTGCATATTACTTTTTTACTCTCCATCCCCTACAATTTTCATGTTCACACTAGGTGTCAAATGTTCTCTTTTGTGCTTTTGTGTCCCTTAAACGTGACTTTCTCTCCATGAATCACTAATACAGACACATAACACGTGTGTTCTTCAGAGATTGGAGGGGCTGCAAAGCAGGTGAGATTGCCATGTGGACTAAGTGGGAAATCACATTATTTTCTGCTTTGACTTTGCTGAATTGTGCTGTAATGTGTGTGTACGTGTGCATGTGTGTGTGAGTGTGAGAGAGCAAGTGAGCGAGATGGTTCCTGAGCTAAATGTTTGCTAGCAGGTGAGCCTGTTGTTGACAGATGGTGTTTGTGAAAGAAGCTTGCTGCCTGCAGAGTCACACACTAGGAAAACACTCATGCTAACACAGAAAAGCCCACAGTACCAACACAAACACATCGGTACAGTGTTACTGCTCTGCAATGTCACAAGGTGTCAGGGTGATTTTAACCTGATCATTTTGTGTTGTTCACAATGCAACCGCATGGGACTGACCACAGAGCACAGCGAACTGAGGAGAGCGTTACTGAGTATGGCGAGGGAACACTGCTCTGTATCCACGATTCAGTATCAAAGTTGTTATACAGATCCTTTTGGAAGTAAGGCACAATTTTTATATTGTTGCTGTTGATTGCAAAGTTTGAATCACCATGTTTTGTCATTCTCATGTTTTATAAATGAGTGCAACTGGTCAACTTTTAAATCTGAGTGCAGATTTCACAAATATTCTACCAATGAGAAGAAAAGCTTGTGACTAAACCTCATAAATCAATTTGATCCTCAAACAGTTGGCAAAATCTCATAGCACCAACCCACTTATAAGTTGAATCAAGAGCTGCACATACATAATGAGAATGTTGTTTGCCTTCATTAACTTTAACAATGTTAATTTTACAGCAGGTTTTTTTTTAAAAAAGAGTTTTAATAGTTTCTTGAAAAGTCTTGAAACATAGTATTGGAAAACAGCTTATGGATGATATGTAAAAACAAATATCTTATAAACTCCTCATTACTGTCTTAGAAATCAGTAACAAAGCTATTGTAGCCTCTGATATCTGGGATTTTAGGTACACTTGCATGATGACTACCACTAATGGTTGAACATATCAGAAATTAAGGCTTTATACTGAAAAAGACTAATTAGGCCTATGAATGTACATCCTAAAATATATATATATAATAGAAGTCCCTGAAAGACATAGAAAATGTTTAACTGCTACTCCAATCCTCCAAATTGAAGCTATCTGCTGTAGATAACACATTATAGAAAATTAACTATTGTGACACTTTAACAATATTTTGAGCTGTGTTGCCATCGTATTGTCAAGTTAATCTGCAGCAAACTTGAATAGTTGTATCATATAAAATGCTCAACAGTCTTATCTCTACTAACTAGTGGGAGTCTAATAAACTGAGCTGCATGGCATTGCCATGCATCAGGTTGCTAGGTCCCGGTATAACCAACTCTACGCATTGCTTTAATGAACAGAGTTGTGGTTGCTACCTAAATAAAAACTTTGATAGAAGACTTTGGACAGGGACACAAAAAAAACTATACCAGATTTAAATGGAAAGAGGTCCTCAAGAATAAGTTTAGTTTGTTTAGTTCGTCATGTGGGTAAGGGTTCGTAAACAATCGGCCATCAGGAATGACCTGTTCTTTGGTGAATGTCTTTCTCTCTTGTATTTTTGGTGTGTGCACTCCATCGCTTTTGTTGGACATCTAATTTCAGCGGATGCAACTTGTAGAACAATTGTTGAGTCTGTTGTGAAAAAGCTCACAGTGATTGGCTGTTCAGCATAGCGATTAAGTACATGAGAAGGGAAGCAGCAGTGATGACAGAAAGCTAACAGCTACATGTTGGACATAATTTCTTCTTCTCATTTGTCCAATTTATTTCTCCAAAACAACCAACACTTTCAAAACAACACGTTCATGTAGAGTGAGAAAACTGAAAATCAATTGATGATCATGACTCAAGACAGACCAGCTGTGTTTGACATTGCCAAAAAATGTAAAGCACACACTGCTGTATTTACGGTACCTTTTTTTTTTTTATCTACACGGTCCTCTGCTTTCCTGTATTGTATAACATACGTAGTACTGCCTCCCTCTGTCTATTCTGGTAAGCTATGACTTCTTGCACGGGTGTAAATTGCATATCTTTACTGGTAGCTGGAAGTCGTCTGTGTGTAAAAGTGTCTTTTTATTTGTTGACATGGTGGCAACGCGAGGAGACCCAAAAGAGGAGCTCTTGTTGGGAGTGAACGTTCCCATAGTTTGTTGTAGAAGAGCCCTGACATGTTCCCTACATCAGCACTAATTCAAAATAGGGCTTTCCATCTTCCGAATGTGAATTTAATCTTCAGAAAAAGGCAAAAACCACAGAACCACAGAAACAATGACAGCCAGGGTTCGCCCGAGTATACACTACAGAACTTGAGAGTAGCCATAAGCTCAAAAAGCATCAGCCTCCTCTCTTTGAAACTCTGTGAAAAGAGATGTTTCAAACATAAGAGGGAAACCATTTTCAAACGTACTTTTTACCAGTGCACTTTTTTAACCACAAAATTTTTTATTTTTAACCCTTTGGTTGCTCAATTCATCGGTAAAATCTCCTTTTTGTTTGCTACAGATTTACTGCATTTGCAAATGATGAAAATGGATATTATTTTTTAAGAAGTCATCAGGCTGAGTGAATAGTTACAATATATAAACACCACTTTTATTATTAGGAAGTGGTAATTAAGAAATAAATAAGCAAATAATCAAGTGAAACTTTCATTGATGCCAAAAATTGAAAACCTCCACCTCGTTTCATCATTTTCCTCCCCAGTCAACCGGCCACACATAGACAGCAGCCATTTTGTGCCAGTGAGATCGGATTAGTAGTCTGGTGGCAGCGCTTCCTAGCAGCAGGTCTGCTGGACCGTGGCAACTGTGAAAGAGTCACTATTAGATCTAATGGCAGACTAAACAGCCTTAAAGTCAGGCCTGTTGTGTGTAATGAGATTTAAAGTGTGATGACAAGGGGAGCATTGGAAGGAGGACCACCACGACACAGATAACTAGACATTAAGCAACATTAAACCCGCTTCTTTTGAACCTCATGTACTTATATATATATATATATAGGAATTTATAGAAATTTAAGGAAATGATAATAAATTGTCTTTCAGATGTGTCTATGAGACAAGATGGAGAGAGCCAGACTCAACATGTTACAGACAGAAGAGAGGTACAATAAGGAGATCGGCAACGAGTGAGAGCTCCTGTAATTAGTCAGTTAATTACATCTGGATGGTGATCTGCTCGGGGGGATGGATGTTGTTTGAGCTGTGTGTGTATCAGTGTGTATGAGTGTGTGCCTATCCTTGGCGGCTGTGTACACTCCAGAAAACGTTTACTGAAATGGGAGCTAATTCTCGCTGTCTGAGGCCATTACAGTATTAATTTAATTTGGGTGAGCTGTCGCTAGCTCATTAACACATCTAATTAATTCATTGACATCAGAATTAAGTTGTTTCACTGAAACTGACACCTCTCTCAATCCCCTGTAAGAGAGAGTGGGAGGAGAGGGAGCGACAGATTGAAAGAGAAACAGCGATAGAAGAGAAGATGGAGAGGAGTGATGATAGATTGAATCTCTTATCTACAAGAAAAATGTTATTAATAAATTTTGTCAGTCGTGGTGAGTAGTGTCAATCTGTTACAAGGAGCATGAATGATGAGTAAGGCTGAACACAGAAGTGCAGATAGTAATAGTTATATATAATAACTGCTCAAGGAAACAAGATAACTGATTGTTTTTTTTTTAAATTGCAGTCTTACATGAGATGAGGCCTTTTGAGATGCTGGGAAAACTCAGTACACAAGTTATCATAGAAAGCATCAAACAATCTTTGACTCTAAATGGATAGTCAGTGGGAAATTGTATGACAACAAAAGGTCTATTCAACTACAAGTTCTAAAACTGAAACAAAAACAAAAATACTTATTATTAAATTTAGGTGAATAAGAGCAAAACAGTTCACATTCTAACTATGTTGATCAATTGCAATTCATTGAGACTAATAGCAAGGCATTTGAAATGTGCTGAGTTTAATTTAGGGGGAAATGAAAGCCCTTCATAATATGAAATTTGTCATTAGATTCACAGTTGATTTGAGCTACAGTTAGAGTTTCAGCGGGACCGTCGTCCGTGTCCCAGCATACATGCTCTGGAAGGGAATCTGGTTTTTAACTGGAGTACATCCAACACCTCGACGTTTTGGATTCTGACTGAGAAAGTTTCGAAAACATTCTGCTGCTTCTAACTTTCCCCAAAGGCAATCTTTATACATTTAAGTATAGCCAAATTCACAGCACAGACAATTTAACCTTAATTAAATCTATATTGCATTCTGTCAGAAGATGCTGCGGTTTCACAATTAGGACAATATCAAAGCAGATTAACGCTTTGGAAATGCTTTAAGTGACACAAAGTCTTAACAGGCTGAGTTTCAGTCAGAATTTCTGGCAGTTTTGTCCATCTGACAAAAGACACATAAAATCATCACATATTTTTTCATATGTGAACGAAAGCAGCTTTGTTGGGAATTCAGCTGTCTTATTATACATTTACACTTTACTGTTCTTACAAAAAGATGCAAAAAGCTGGAACTTTTCAAGCTGTTCAAAGCCCATTTGAATCTAGATGAACATTTACACCCTGTCACCATCTGCACTATCTGGGAGTATTATTCCATCTTTGAGAGCTTTGTTTTTGCACAGTTTCGGTCAAACTAACATATTTACATGCATTTTAAAAGCCCTGTTTTGATGCTCAGTGTTTAATGTCCCTATCTACAACAGATGAGTTTATAAGTCCAATCGATGCTTTACAAAATGCTAAATAAAAAAGAATAAATCTTTTGTTGCAATTGAACACAGAAAAGGGGGAAGACGTTGAAGTAGATGGTGTGTACAACTATTAGTGATTTACTTTATACATAAATCCCTTAACGTTCTCGCTTCACAGAGGCATTAAGGGCCAAGCAATTTGCTGCTAAAATGACATCACACCAATCACAGCTGATGTGGCCTGCGTTGTTATAACACGGGTAAATGCACATGAGGACAAGGACAAGCTTCAATGCAAGTTATGACATATATTCTGTGTCAGTCTCTGCATTCCAACATAAATTAAACTTAAGAAGATACACAACAAATACAAAAGTATTCTTACCACCTGAAAACTTCACTTGTTGATTATTTCTGATCTGTGATAAGGTGTTTGGATTGGCCCATCCAATCAATCACTCATTCAAACATTGTATTGCCAGTGTGTGACTAGATGTTAAAGAAAGTTACCGACTATGAAATGAGGAAAAATAAAGTAAGGCACAGACACCTAATCTAAAATCCAAGGACTCCCTGCTATTTTAGGAGTTGGTTATAGTAGTTCTGCTCTCTGAAGGTTGGATCATCTTTTTATCCACCAAGCACTATCAAGAGCACTCCGTTGCAGAAAATGATTATGTAAATCGGGCTAACAGTGTTGGTATTACTTTTGTTGTGAGGCATGTGACATAATAGACTTATATTTCCTTCCGTGACAACAACACTCCGAGTTTTAAAGACTGGATAGTGTAGTGGTAAGATTGCCACCTTCCATGTAGGAGACCTGGGTTCAAATCCCCTGCATTAAAGGTACTACCTCCAGTAGGGGTCCTTAGGCAAGGCCCCCTTACCCTATCTGCCTACCTGTAAGTCGCTTTGGATAAAAGCGTCTGCTAAATGCATAAACATAACAAACATAACATAAAGAGTAATGACCGACTACCTTCTGATATGTATAGCATATAGTTGACAAATCTTGTTGCGGTGCATAACCACCAACAGCTGGAATGGAGAGTGGATCTGAAATCTCAACATCTAAACAAGAATAAATAGCACTTGTTTTAAACTACACTGAAGTGTGACTGTGTAGTGAGAGTGAATATATATATTATCTATGCTGACACTGATCGCTTAGTTTTGACACAGAACCCACTCTCTTAGGGAAAGATTACTGTCATGAGTTAAAGAAGCAAACATGAGAGGTGAAATGAACCATTGCCTTCTATAAGAAGCCCATATACATCACCCATCTATCCACCCTAACACCCTGACTTTAAGACTCAAGACAAGCAGCTCTCATTAGTTTTGTTTAATTATACTCACTAAAAATAGACAGTTAAACAAATTACCAATGCTCTGTAGTACAGTATCTAAAGACATTAACCAAACCAAACCAAAATGTGGTGATTTGTGATCAGATTGTTTAACTTCAACTATCCCCATGCTGGAATACTGGCCAAGTTGATTAGATTTTACAGAGTGGATTATTTAGGTAAAACCTGTCATGGGTGTGTAGTTAGAGGTGGGACACCTTTTAAAGCAGCACACAGTGTGAACCTGGCTAGAAGAAGGGATTATTTGGATGTAACACACAGTGGGTTTCTTGTTAGAGGGGGGCGTCGTCACAGTCTGTCTCTGTGGTAAATTTGATTAAGGCTGGCGAAAGGAGGTGGTCCAACCGTGAACAGGTGCCCCTCACAGCTGAGTCGGGTTCAACCCTTGGTCTCTCTTCCTCTCTCTGACATTGTATGTCCTGCTCTTTCCTGCTCTTTGTTCTCCCTCCGTCTACCCGTGTAATCTCTCTCCATTTTCACTGCTGTCTTTCCTCGCTGCTGCCGCCCCTCAGCTTCATCTGTCTCTGTTTATCTTGTAATCACCTCAATGGGAATGGAGGTGCCATGCAGCATTCAAGACCTCCACCTTGAAACACTTCTCCATCCTTTGCCCATCGTCTATGCAGCGTGACTTTCACGGCCCTTTTCAAACCTCACAACCCCCCCCCCTGCTTCCTATGTTTTCTCTACTCCCCCTCTGTACTTCCCACCTGTTTGGATCAGTCCAGCCAAACTCATGATATTGGTTCCAAATGTTGACGTTGACAATTACTCATGGTATATTTCTTATTGTGCTGATGTTCTGATTTAAATGTTATTCGAACATACTGGACTTCATTTACATTTTTCTGCATTTTGGGCCCTTCCTGAACATATAGAAACAACATAGCTATAACAAAGTCTGACAAAGCCAGATATTCCTCTGTTTTGCATGCTCATACTGACTGCTTGTTCAGTTTGTGTATTAATCACAAACTAATCTACTAACATTTTAGTTTGATTTGCACAACCTCAAATGGATGCCTGTAACTAAAGGAAATAGTTACATAGAAAGAATCAGCAACAGCTACATAAAAGCTTCTCGAAGGGTTGTCCCATTTTGTCTGGGAATGATAACCAACACCATATATAGTTTAATTTCAAGAGGCAAGACTTGTGGTTAGGGGTAGAGGTAACACTAAGAAATGGGATTTGGCCCTAGAACTTCTCTGTGTATGTTTGTGAAGCCTGAGTTAGCATCAGAGAGAAAAGATGTTTGTCTTTAGGACAAACAATGCAAGTTGATCGGCCTTCATCTGTACCTTTATAGTTGATCACTAAAAGTGTATACAGAAGGTCACGCTGATGGTGTTTACATTATTGATGTTTGTGATCAGATCAATCTTCATTTGAATGACCTACTATAGATTGATAAATTCCCATTTTGATTTTGAATATATGCAGCGTTATCCAAACATAGATTTTAGATGAGCCCGTCACCCAAGAATATGAACGCTTTATGAACGCTCGTAAATGGTAAGGCAGCACAAGCCTTCTTCTTTTCAAAGACTTGTGGTGTAACTTAAATGTCCTTAACCGAACTGAATTCGGATCAGATTGATTCTTTTTAATTCAGAACTGAATCAATTCAGAAAATTAGCCACAATCCCCAGGTTTTACATAAAACTACAGACTTGTGATTATCATAGATTCTTCAGAAATCCTTTGCTATGTCAGAACACGGTGCTATTCATTCATATTATGCATTTATAGTGCTTGGCACCCTTCAGGAATAATTACTGACTCAGTGTTGCAGACCAATCTGTTACTATATGTTACTCACTGAGACTCAGTGGGGACATCTTGTAGAGGGTGGTCTGAGATACCTAAACACATGAGCACAACATGCTTTCTTTTGTGCAGTTGAACTGAATGATCTAAGTGCTATCATGTCACCTTATGGGACTTAAATGGGAAAGGTTCATCCAGGGCACTCAATGCAACAAAAGTGGCATTAGATCCTGATGCTAATGAGAACCCTGTATTTTCCATGTTAAATAATCCACACAATAACGCAAAAAATATCCTATCTACAAAGCAGACCATTGGTACCAACTGCCTGTGCAAGTCTCAGCTGTCTGCGTTCAAAGAGCGCATCATTTCACGCTGTCACAAACCACAAATTGGCACTTTAAACACAACTGGACAATTCAGCTGTAACTGTGGGAGAGTCTGAAACGGAGATGTGCCACGAACAACTAAAAACAGATGCTGTAGGGTTTTAATGTGTGTCAGACAGGCAGCTTGTTCCCTAATCTGAAGGCGTACCAATAAACTAATTACAAATTTGAAGCAGCTGCTGGTTACTGTACAATACTGAGAGAAAAAAAAAATTCAGTGCAATTTTGAGGCTATTTTGTGATCTCAACCAAACTGCTCACGGCATTTTATATGAACCTGTTGAAAGTGCCATAAAAAGAAGATAAGTTTGAAAATGTAATACACATATATGATCCTTTTTGCAAGTCTCTAACTGTCTCCTTAACACTGTATCGGTCAGCTTTTCCCAAATGAGGGAAAAAGAGTAAAGTGATCGACAGAGAGAAACCTCACCTCTTTAGGACCATAGAGTTTCATCCCCAGCTGCAGCAATTAACCCCTTGTTCCTCTGGGGAACCATTAGAGGGTAAAATAGCCTTTAAAATTGCATATGGCTGCAATTAGAGCAGAGAAAGTGATGAAATGATTTGACTCAGATTTTTCTGTATGGATTTTTTAGGAAATGGCTCTTTTTATAGCACTATAAATTGGAATTAGATGAGTTAAGTGCTTTTTTGCCTCCCCGTTTCACACTGGTTATGTCTCCTCTCTTTCCTGCCTTTCTTTCATTTTGCTCTCTCCTAATTCTTTGCTTTCTTTCTCTTCATCTTCCTTTCACTTGCTTCTCTTCTCACATTGTATTTTGTTTCCTTTCCTTATATCTCTCCTTCTTTTTCCAGTCTTCCTCCTTTGCTGTCATCTCTTCCTGATCCAGTCTTTCAGACTCCATTTTCCTCCTGTTTTCACCCTTCTCCTTCTTTCTTCACTCCCTGTTCTCTTCAATTAACCTCTCATTCTTCACTTTGTCCTCATTTCTTCTTTCGTCTTTCTTCCTCTTGTCTTCACTCCTCTCAGCTCCTCCTCCCCTCCTCATCTCTCTTTCCCCTCCTACAATAACAGAAGGAGATGGCATAAGCATCTGTGTCATCAGAGCAGATTAATGTTCTAATAATATTCACAGATGTCATTTCAAAATTCTCCATTTGTTTATTTTTGCTCTCTGCCGGCTCTCTGTGGTTTCGACCTCCTTTTCTTTCTCCTGTCAATAAATCAGAGGACTAATCACGGGCTCATCACAGACTTCAAAGCAGCCACTTAAGACCTCCTGTCTCATTCGAGTGTGACACACACACTCCTCTCCAGCAGCGGTGTTTTTGAATCATTCTTAATCGGTATAATTACACATGAGAAGAACTAAATGAGCTAAGGGTTTAGTGAAAACGGGGCAGGACTGGGGGAGCTGATAGAGGAGAAAGAAACGGGCAGGGGAAGACAGCAGACTGCTTCCTGACCATTTATTCATTTGCTTATTATTTTGCTGCTGTAGTTGTTTGTTTACTCATTAAGGATAATCCAATTAAAGCATTTAAGAGCAGCTTAGGAAGAAGCATACACACACATACACCTCAGAGTGGCTCCAGTCTTGGAGAGAGGACAGGTTGTGGTGCGGTCTGTGAAGCCTGCAGTTTCCACCCCTCCCTGCCTCTACAAACAGGGCTTCAGGACAGCGTGCCAGGGGCTTGGGGCGCTGAGACCATAACATGCCTCCGTGGCGGCTTCATATTGGCTCGGGAGCTGGTCAGTCGCCTGCCTGCCTGCATCCCCCCGCAGTGCTTTCCTGTCGTGTGTTGGCTGACTGGTTCCCTAGTGCACATATGCCCACTTACACTGTGTTCTTCTCTAATTAGCTGCTCTTGTCTACACAGACGCAAAGGCTTTGTTAAAACATCGCTATGCCTTTGATGGCATGTTAGCGTTTGGTAAAAATGAATCAGCCTCACATCATCAGACACTGCAGACGGGGAGGTAATTCTAGCCTCAGGCGCAGCACACTGGCCTAATAAAGAGGATACTCATGCTTCGTTTTATACCAAACAAGCAATAATAATCTGGAGGGCTGGGAGTGCAGGTTGTCTTGGCAACCTGAGGATGGAGAAAATTCTCTTACCTCATTGCTGGTGCTTTTTGTTGAGTCATTTATTTAATCTGCAAGATCCCTTATTGTCTTACAGTGAAAACATCACTTCTCTTTGTCTAGTCAAATTTCATTAGTTTATCTTTCTTTTTGTGAAAGATCCTTCCTTTTGTGATAGAGATGCAGGGTGGTGAGAAAAGAGGACATGAGTGACTCTACCTTAGAGTTTGATCATTAATTATTAGTCCCTGGTTCCTCTGAGGAGAGAAGCTGATGACAGCTAATTAAGGATGAAGTGATGTATATGCTCTCTGTGTTTCTCCCCCCTCCTCCCTCCCAGTCTCTTTCCCTCCCAGCCCACCTGCCAAATCATCTGCTGGAGCTATAGACTCTAAATATCCTAAATAAATGTGGGGACAACTACATGAGAAGTTGTGTTTATCACATGCTTCACTGATCTCAGCACAGTAGTGTAGAGTGCTTATTGAAGGAGTTCAGACAGGTTAACAGGGACCGGACACGGTCATACAAAATCGAAATTATACAAAAGCAGATGTATAATGTAATTTCTAAAGAGCACGACCATTTTCTGATACAGATGGGCAGTGCTGTGTTTTAGTTTTTAACATTTTCTACTTCATCTCTCCTGCCTCCATAGTCCATAATTTTCTACACAACCTGAATATTTATTGTTGGACTGCTCACACACTTTGGTCTGTAGGGGCAACATTTGTTTCTCTGTTTACCCTTTTTATGTTGACAAACTGCAAAGCTCAGTTAATTCCTTTAAACAGTGCTTTCTTATGGACTATTTTCAGTGAGCTTTTACAGTGGTAGAAATGTATGCATGGTGCTGATTCTAAAACAGATTGTCATAGTAAAATATAGGGTGAAAAGGATTTTATTCACACAAATGGACACCAATTGGACTTTTTTTTTTCATGACACGAAACCAACTGTCAGAGTGATGTACTTTGGTGAAAGATTTATTTATGCTTGCCTTTTCACCAGAGTGGATTAGACTGGTAACACGCTAAGCTGGAAAATATAGATTTTTAACATGCGCTAGGCCAGCGATGTGAGAGGGTCTAGGGTCAAAGTGGTTTATAGTCATGTTTGACACCCCTTCTTCATCATAAAACATATTTTTCTGCCTCTTAAAACTAAAGACATTGTCTTTATAAGATAACTTTATTATTTAGCTGTTTCTATGTACATAAAAAGTCCCCAGAACATGACCGTTAATGTTTCAGGACAGTTTCAGAACCTGTCCTGTAACTATCTGGAGATAACCATCATTGGAATCCATGCAATAGAATCACCACCTAATCTTTGGACAACAGCAGAGCTTTAAAGTAACAAAGGAATTAGAGACAAGGCTTTGGCTAATCAGGTAGTACTCAATCAGTTAAGTATTGGTTTGGTCTTGTTACAAAAGGTAGCACTTTTTCAGAACCAGTGTTACAAAGTGCTTGACATCCTGCAAAGTGCAGAAACCGAGAAGGACATTTCAGAAAATTACTAACAGGCTAAGAGAGTTTTTTGAGAAAAAACACAATGTCTTTGGAGAAAATGTATTTATGATAACAAAGTTCTCAAATTTCCTTTATAACTGGAAATTTATGACTAGTAGTGGCACGTTGTAGCATTGTTGAAAAGCGTATCCTCCTCAGTTTCAGTGTCATGTATAATCATACGTAAACATGCAGGCGATATAATACACTCTCTTTGGCTTCTGCTGACTGCAGGTAATGTATTGTGTTTAGTGGTTGACAGCTTTTGGCACCACAACACATGACAAAGTTGATTTAAAAGTGTCCTGTCCACAGTTGAGTCTCATCTCTCACGCTTGTGGTATATTTATAAAAGCCAAATAACCATGTAGTCTTTTTTTATTGGACAGCCATTTCTTTATTTTCTTTACTTATAAATCAACATGCAATAAAACTATATAACTATGCCAGATAGTAAAGATGTTCCAAACTCTCTCCAAGTAAGAAATAAGAAGTGAGTGGTGATGTCCCCTCTTGGTTTTGGCCTCCTCCTCCTCTATAGTTTGTCTGTTGTGTCATTCAGCTGTACATGAATCCACAGAGAAGTGACTGGCAGATAGATCATCATGTCATCCCTGCTTTTCCTCCTCTTCCCCCCAAACAGTGATGATGATGTCTTTATGACATGTCCCTGGGCAGGAAGAGCAGTAGAGGAGGGCAAGCCAAGGACAGACGGTGGAAATAGAGAGAGGTGGAGTGAGGTGTTATTTTTAAGGTTTGTGGATGGAAAATAATGGCACATCACTGCAGTTGGACAATGACAGTGGCAGTCCCAGTGGTTCAGGGAACCTGAAAACTATATTCTATTATGCTGCAGAGGTGACACCAGATATGTCCAAGTTTAACCGGAATCATTCTGAAGAAATACATGCAGATCATTACTTTGTTTTAGTTATAATGGGCCCCCCGCCCCTCCCATTTTTCCTTTTCAAACCTCCTGTCCTGCCATGCCCGGCTCTCCGAAACCTTTCTCTTTTGAATTTGTGGTGACTCCAGCAACAGTAACACCAGTGGAGGAAATCATTTGTGCCTCCAGGCGAGTCATTACAGAGGCAGAGTGTGAGATTGCAGTGACAAAACTCTGTCTCTGGCCTCACGACCAGCCAGAGACCAGCATGCTTCTCCACACTCATTACTCCATACCTCCTCTCCTCTGCTCCTTTTCCCTTTCCTTTCCTTTCCTTTCCCTTCTTTTGTATGTCCTATTCATCTTTCAAATTTTTTATCATCACCTTGCCCACTTTTAATCTGTCTCTTTGCTGCACTCTCAAAAGTAACGGCCACTCTATTCTAGAAAGTCATCTTTATTGAGCTCACATTAAGTTTTTTTTCTGTTTTTATGTGAATGTGTACCCCAAAAAAGCATACTGATGTCTTTTCACTGATTATCTTTTTGGGATATGACGATGGAATATCAACACATTTTTAATGATTTTATGTTAATCAGTGTTTTACAATACTGTGCAAAAGTCTTAAGCACCTCTCAGTTCTTTATATATTAGCTGGAAACAGGTGCAGCTTTTAATTCCCTTTTTTCTATTGCATTTAATCAACATTGTCATGCTGCTGTTTTGGGAAGAGATATGGATTGATTTATGGCAATCTTTGACTAAATTTCTCTATATCACATTTTATATTTAATTGTTTGAGTTTTATTTACCGTTTTTATTTCTACTCGATTGTACTATGAAATTCATGTGATCTTTTTAACCAACAATGCCATTCTACTTGTTTTTACATTTCCGATTTTATTTGTTTCATCACCATGTATGAAAAGCATTTTTGGTCAGCTTCTGTTATTTTAGATCTGCAATAACAGATAAAGGTGACTTGACAGCAGTGGTTAGTCCTTTGAGTTAGGTGCCTTTTTAGCGCTTGAATGTGTCATAGGCCAGTACTAATGGGGTTAACAAACAAACAAAAAACACATTAATTTGAAAATGGTCAGGTGCAGTGACTGGACTAATGAAAGGGGTGAAAAAGCGACCAATGTCTAAAGGAAAACTTTGAAATATTCCAGAGTACTATTTTCTTCAATCACTTTCAAAGATTATAAGAAAGTCTGACTCCTGAAAGCAAAACATGAAGAAATGAGGAGTGGCTCAAGACTTTGCCACAGTCCTCTTTTAACAACTTTAAGCCTTTTTTTAAAAATAAAAAAATCCAGTTTGCAGCAGTACAATGAGACCAAACACATAGCCAGCCTCGTAAAAAAAAGAGCTTCAGCCACAGAAGAATGAGTCCTGCAGCAGATGGTTTGGCCTCTTTGGAGCCGTGATCGCAACACCATCGAGTCAGTTTGAGTTTACATGAAGCGACAGAAGATACTGAGACAGCTGTGGCAGGTTCTCCAAAACGCTCACAGCCCACCTGTCTTGAAAACCTGTGAGTGGTGAGAGTCTCTTTTACTGCTATCTGCATGAAATATAGTTTCAGGGTAAAAAAAAACTTCAACTTTGCATGGCACTGTATTTGTGCTGTGAGTCAATAAATACCTATAAAAGTAATCTAAGATGTCAGTGTAACTTTATGACTTTGACTTGGTCTAGTTCTCCAAAATTACATCATGGTGGAAGATTTTCAACCAAAAACAAAACAGGACTCGTCCTCTTGTTTTCGCGGGCTGTTTATGCCTTCACTGACCAGAAGGTGTCAGCTCTGTGTTGGATAGTTTTCTGGAGCTCCGCACACAATGCACAGACACGCGCATACACGTATAAAGCTGGTTGCCACGGCCCACTGATGTCCAGCTGCTCCTGTCAACACTATGCTACAGCGTGTAATTCACCCTCACACACAACGGCAGCTGAGACCTGACAGGAGCCCCACCCCACCCCCCTAAACGCCTGCCCACATAAATGTACACGCATACATTTGTGTACACATACAGGAGTCTGAGAAGATGAGAGCAAATAGAGAGGTGGAATATAGAAAAGCTGGAAAAGAAATGAAAGCAGACAGAGGGGAAGTCAGAGAGCTGGATGTGGAGAGGTTGAGCTGTGGGTGACAGACGAACAGAGAACCAGACAGACAAAGAGAGGGGGTGCGCTGTGTTTAAGTGGCCTAATCAAGGGACCTCCCCTTCAAAGGCTGAGCTGGTGTGTGAGTGTGTGTGTTTGGGCAGGGAGTCTGGTGGTGGTGGTGAGTGGAGGGGAGGGGGTTGCACATTGACAGACTGAGTCCAAGTTCCCCTGCAATTATCAACTTACCCATACTCCCTCCTCCTCTTCTCCCCTTCATCCCCTGAGAGACCCAAGCTGCTGTACCCATCAACAACTCATTCAGGCCTTAACAAAGCAGCACCACGCCTACCTACACACACACACACACACACACACACACACACACATTTTACATCTGCTTAGCTGAGTCAACTTTTTGCATCAATTTTTCCATGGAAAATTTGATATATTTAAACGAGAAAGTCTCTCTAAATGTTTATTTTCTTGTCCAGCGATGATCTCGTTATCTCACTAAACTTTGAAAATGTCTCTTTGTGGTCATCTGGCATTCAATCTCCCTCCGTAGTCACATCTAGCTTCAAATATATTTACATTCACAAAGTTTGGAAAAATGTTGCCAAAACATCACTCGAACTTCCTTTTTTAAACATGACTCTAGCTCCAGTGTCATCCCCATTTCAGCCTCATTGTGTTATTTTTGCAACATTTCCCTCTAAAAGAAATATTTTGCTTCTCTTTAATAATTTAGCAATCCTCGACCGCACAACAATAACTTTTTAAAAATGTCTCATTTTGGTTGTAAAGGTTGTGTCAGAGCTGTGTTACAGGAACAAGCTGTTTTAATAGCACCTGGAACAGAGGCTTTTTATGTTGTTACCTAAACAGGAGCCCAACCCCCCCTTTACTGTCAGAATCTAGTAGGGAGAAGCACACAGCAAAGTCAATTTGCATTTGTGTGTGTATGTGATGTACGTGGCTAGCGTGTGCTGCTCCACACGCTGAACATGCCCTAAGGCCAACATTTCACCCCCGGCTATCTTAGTGCAGAGCATTGTGCGAACAATATATGCATTTATGCCTACTTCTGCACGTGTATGTGTATTTATTCTCTAAGCCTTGAGTAATAAGGTTGGCCATGGTGCATCAGAGATAAGGCATTAGGCTGTTGACCTCTGACCTTCGCCTCTGTTTAATACGGAAAATCATTCACTAACACCCAGGAGAGGACATGTTAAGAGCCGCAAACAGCTTAATGAAATCGGTACGTGTGTGTGTGCTTTAGCTAGTATTATGAAGCAGCTGTGTTGAAAGTGTTATCCTGGATTCTGAATTAACAAGGGAGGTGTGTGGAGATGATTAAATCAAGCTTTTTAACATCAGAAAAATGTGTCTCTTTAGTTTCCACTTGACATGGTGCAGTATTGGTGGGTTGTTGTTGCTTCAGATCGGTGGCTCTATTATAAGAGCCCTTTTAGACATGGAAAGAGTAACATTTATTTGTTGTTTGAATGAGGTTAAGTGTTCCACTGTTTGGAGAGGACCCATGTTGGTAGTTTCTCCGTCAAGCACGACAAAACACAAAGAGAATGGTGGATACTTAAACCCTTAAATCTTACTAGCCCAGTGAAACAAATGAGAACACAGTCCAGTATTATTTGATCTGATTCTCTGATGCTTCATCACTGAAAGAGCCGTAAATGAAGAGTTCCTTTTATAAGAATATGTTTATTTACGATTGATTGTAGCGGATTAGCATGTGATGTATGAGTAAATTTGATACTGGTTTACTTACACTCAAATTAGGAATTACCATATGAGGAAAATCAATAATAATAATAATAATAATAATAATCTATTATAATAATAAATAATCTAGATATTCAGAATTGTGAAGCAACACACACATGCAACAACACTTTGAGACAGCTAAATAATTAAAAGCATCAGATACTATTACTATCACCATTAACCTTGATTTTGTTTTTCAGATGCTCAAAACATTCTTTTCTTTTTTGGGGGGGGACTTTAATAGATCCAATGGCTGCTCTACAGCCTCATCTCAACCTCTGTTAAGGGGAAATATTATGGAAAATTACTTTTTTTCTGTGCTTGATATTTGGTGTTTGAAGTCACTACCAACTCAAAAACTGAAAACCTTTCTCAGTTATTTTTATTTTATTTGAATTATTTTGCTCTCTTTATCTAAAACTATGCATTGAGTCAGTCTTTCATATTCGCAGGTTGTTAAAATTATCCGGATTTTTTTGTCATTACCTCCACCAAACTTCAACTTCAGGTGATGCTGCATTTGCTGTACCTCAGAAGTGGGAAGTTGAAACTCAATTGCTCTAGATTTTTGATTTAATGTTGACATCAAATCTCAGTATTGGTTATATAGTTAACTTAAGAAAAGAATGAGTTGCTAATGTTCTATTAATACTTTTTTTCATATTTCAAATTCTCATAAGGAAATTTCACTTTTTAATTGGCACTAACTCTTCAATTCGAAATTAGATTTAGAAATACTGACTTCCCATCTGTGTTTGAATGCATCATCAGAACAGCACTGGTAACAGCTGTCACAAAAATAAACAGCAGTGTAATATTGCCTATTTAAGCAACAGTTCTTAATGTTAGCCACAAAAAAAATCAAACAACAATCAAAAAAGAACCAGAGGAATGGAGAGACAGGGAAGTTGACATAAGTTCTCAGTGGTGTTATTAGCAGCTGTTTTGTTCTGCAGTGCAGCTTTTAACAACTTGGACCAGTTCAACGCATGACTCACAGCTAGATTGTGTCTAGAGGGATCTGTAATCTACCACTTGTCCATGGTCAAAGGGCAAGTGAGAGACTTGTACATATTTCAGAATAAAGTTTCTAGTTAAATATTTTTCTATCACTTTGTTGTTTTCCTGACTTTCAGGCTACTGTTTGCTCTTTAGCATACACTAGCATTTGGTGTGCTTGAAATGTTCAGCAGAATACAACAGATCTCAAAAGAGGCAGAGCTTGAGGAAAAGAGTTGCAGAGTGGAGCTGAGCGGGTCAATCCATGCCCTAAAATGATCTCTTTTTAATTAAGTTGTAAATAATTGGACAAAGAAGGAGCCACTGTGGTGCACTTCTGTGTTATTTTGACTAAAGCATATCACAAAATTGTATCAGCTTGTGAAAAAAGGTGCATATAATGTCTCCTTTAAAACAAGCCACAACAGAGGATGCAGACTTTTAAAGAAAACGCATTTATTAAAGATGGAAAAAAAAAACCACTTCATTCAGTTGATTCAACAATGGCAACAACACACCCTGATCTTCTAGTAAAAGTTTCTTTTTTGCTTAAAAAAAAAATCTATCTAATCTTTTCAGTAAATATGTATGCAACACTTAATTTCTCTGTGTGTCTCTCAGGTAGTTTTCCGGGTTTGCCCGGGACACTGAAGACATCCTCCAGCCTCTCCTCCACTCCATTAGGCTGTAAGTGGAGGCGGAAGTGTATCAGATGTGTGTGCATTGTGTTGATATATGTATGTGTGTGCGTTTCTGGTGTGTGGGGTGTCACTTCAGCTGTATTGGGGTCAGGTTGGGAAATATAGAAGCTTCCAGGCACTCAGCACGTAATTGAAAATCTATTTTGCTCAAAGTGAGAAGAGGGAATGAAAGAGGGGAGAACAAATGAAAGAAAGAAGCAAGACAGAGGATGAGGCGGAGGAGGAGAGGGGGGGGGGACAGCAGACCAAAAGATAATAGTTAGGGGGAGGAGTGGGTTTAGGAAGGCTGGAAACGGAGAATGAAAAAAGAGATTATTTTAAAAGGTGGAGAGTGAGACAATGGAGGAGATGGTGGAGGTGAGGGAAGGACAAAACTGCTTCATCGCCACCCTAAGTGGATAAAAAGCGAAGGAGACGGCTGAGAACAGTTCATTTTTCTATCCTGGTGAAGACTTCCTCCTTGTATTATCCAGTCCCTACTGATCTGTCACTGTGTGTGATCTCTACATGTAATACGGAATACCATTTTCAAGACCTTATTACTATTTGAAATGAATCTGTCACATGTATAAAGTATTCACAGACAGGAAAATAAGTGCTGAGAGAGTCAAATATATAAAACAGAATATATTTCTTTATAGAACTCAAAATTTTACATTTTAGAAATTGTCTGTAATTAATAGTAACAGTGGTAGCAATAAACGATATACATTTTCTGTAACAAAGTATTTATTTGTTTGATTAAGAAATAACCACATATTAATTCACATAACATGAGCTTAATTTTCCCTTTAGAAATATACACGGATTCTGTCTTTATGCATAGAAATGACTTCACATAAAAGTGTTCACATGGGATTTGTGTTTGTCTTAAGCCTAAAGTTTTTATGTCATTTAAACAGCTCTGAGCATAGACCATTGGTCCTCAACTTTCCAAGCAATGACCCTCCAGAATATTCAGTTTACTGGTAGCGACCTCCACATATCAGAGACTTGCACGCTTTGAAAATCACAGAATTACTCAGTAAAAGCTATTCTAACACAGGTTCGTGGTACAGATGATGTAATGTATAACCAAATCCCTTGTGTGTTATTTGATCTTTTCTTAGCAACATTCTGGCATCCCCAGATATTGTCTCGTGACCCCCCCCTCCGCCAGGGGTTTGTTTTAAACTATGTTTTAAGGGTAGAAGTGCTCAGAAGCTCTGCAAAATGTACTTAACTGTTAAATGTTATAAATACATGTCTTTATGAGCCAATAAAGACTTAAATGTCTACAATAAAGGAAAATTTATAGTCAAGTAAAAAAGGAAAACTCGTATAATCTTCAGGTGAAGGACTGAATGATGCGTATCAGTTATTTGGCTGATACCTGACTTATAACTTTATATCATATTCAAACGTTTGTATCGAGAGCCAAACTCAGGCTATAATATTTTTTTTCATTACCTTTGCCTAACATTTTTATGTGTTTGATATTTTCACTATTTGTCAACAGTGAACCTAATTTCCTATAAGACATTAAATAGTGAAACTGGATGAAAAATATTAAGCTGAAAGGTTGAGGCTATACAGACATCTCTGTAATAACACAGTGACAGTGAGAACAGCAGGCTTTGCGAATGAGAGATTTGTAATAATAACTTTAGCTTATTCATTCTATTTATCAGGATGTTAGAAACACTTGTAATGTACTCATATGCAGCAAGTATTGTAAGAGATTTAGAAATAAGCTGACGGTGACTGACTCGATCATCAGGTTTTCCACCTCTTCCATCCTGAGAACTCTTTGGCTGCTTTTGGAAAAGTTGCATGTCCTGCTGAATGCTGTGATAATGCATTTGGCTTAGAGTGAACACAGAATGCTCCTCTACGCCGTTGCACATGCCACAGACTCAATTTTACCAGCAGCCATATGTGGTATGTAGAGTCATGAGTTGTATTTTTTTTTCTCTTCAGTTTCCTGTTGACATCGTGGTGGTGATGATGATTTTTCTCTCAACATTCCACGGAACTTTGCTCCACTACTTGGCTGCTTTACTTTGTATGTTTTATTTCAAACTACAACCTTTATGATTTCAAGGCTCACCAGGGGTTTACATCTTGTCTCTGAAATTCTTCTCATAAAGTCTTCTCTTGATCACTGGCAAGAACAGACGTTCTGCAGATTATTCTTGACTGGCTGTGCACTCATGGTGCGAGTTTTATTCACTGTGCAAATGATTTTCTGCTCATCCTCAAGGTCCACAGTTAGGTTTTACATCAACATTTTTTCAGCAGTAAAAAAATATAATTTTCTTCTGTGTAGTAGATATATATAGCACACGTTTTGTTCATCTGTCCACATGTTTGTATGAGACTGAAAAATGATGAGGTAAAGTATGAATGAATGTGTGTGTGTGTGTGTGTGTGTTTGCCCGAGGCCTCTTCATCTCATCAGTAGAAATCTATTCTGCTCAGACTCATCCAATAAGGTGGGTAATGATACTCCACTCTAATATTGGGATGGTCCAAATTGAACACATTTAAACTTTAATGTAAGTCAAGTCCTGGGGAAAATGTAATCTGCCCCACTTAGTGTGTGTGCGTGTGTGTGGGTGTGCACATGTGTGTATTTTAAAGGTTGTGTGTATATGAACCCATGTGCATCTGTTTCTGTGGAATCTTAAGCACTTTGGTTTTGTTCCTCTGTTGCTGCACTAATTAATTTAAATATATTGAATTACTTTAAAGAATACAGAGGTGAGACCTGCAAAGGGATGAGGAAAAGTTGTTAAAGCAGTTGAAACAGTGGCATTTCTCTGTTGAGAAGGTCCTGCTAAGAGGAACTTTGAGATGAAAAAAAAGCATACTTTTAACCTTGCTACCTTCATCCTTTTATAGAAAGTGCCTCCTTCTTTGGCATAAAAATATCGGAAGATAAACTTTTAAGAGTAGACTTTTAAACTTTTTTAGTTACTATTAGCAGAAATATGGAAATGAATTGAGCATGACAGAGGAGCTATGACCACACAAAGGAGGCCTATGTAAATATGTTGAATGTAAAAATGCCTGAAGCATAACCCTTAAAAGGGTTCTGACCTCTGGTTTTCCATATTTTTTAATGTCTAAATATAAGATTGCAACAAACATAAGTTCATAGCATCAGCATAATTTACGCTTATATTTCAATGGCACCTAATGGCTTTTGGTCATGATTTAAGAAAACCTGCAGTCTGCCTTAATACAGAAAAAGTCCAACAAAATATTTTTCTTCAAATATATTTAGTCAAATCTCTCTCTGAAGTGCTTAGCAGCCAAAACAACAAATGGAACTATGAACGCAGAAGTCAATTTCTTCGTTGAAGAGTTATGGTCTTTGTTAGCCCTCTATCAACTTTAACCATCTCCTGCTAATGTAGTTTATCAATTTGGTGCCTAATTCACTCAAGATAAACAATGCTTTTAAACACAAATCAGCCGGTTATGATATTGCCTCTAATATTGTTGTGAAAATAATTCAAACATGAAGAACACAATTTGCAGGAGACACCATTGTGTGTTTGCTCGTTAGTTGTAATTCTGTGAGTCTGTGTATAAGACAAAAGTGTTGTGATTGATAAGCTGTGCTGAGAACCTCATTGACTCTGCGTGTGTGTGACTCCAAACAGTGTGTGTGTGTGTGTTTGTGTGTTTGTGTCAGTGTTCTACCACTTATCCATGAAGAATCCTCTTCCTTGTCTATTTCCTCTTCCTCCCAGGATGTTAGGGTCACATCAAAGGAAAAGCCGTGACTTCTGACCGCATGACCCCGATTTAGCAGCTTTACAAGCAAGCAGGGTGAGAATCCATTAGCAACAGCAACAACAACAAAAACAACAATGACGAAGAGGCCAGAGCCAAAGGTGAAGGAAATAATAGTTAACAGCAGTAAGTTGTGATATACGATGATAAATGTGATAACATAATTGTGAAGTCACTTAATACAAATTATGTTTTGACAGTATTCTATTCAAACAATTAGACTGATAACATGGTACATCTTGATAATTTTCCATTTTGAGCATTAATGTTTCAATGAATTATTTTCACCCTCAGATTAGGTTCAGATCCTTGTTTTCGTAACCAATGAAAAATGATAGGACCTACTGAAAGGGGCTTTAAATACTAACTGCTGTTTGTGCATGTGTGCGAGTGCATTTATGCTTGTAAATGGGGCTAACCCGCATTTAAAGCAGCCCTCTGCATTGCTCCCTGTTTTTGTCTTTTTCACAATGAGTAACTTATCTAAACCATCTCCTCTTCAGCACTCAACTTCAACTACCCATTTATCCATTTTGGGTTGCGTGCAGCCTGTCGTTAGTATTCTGGTACACACCTCAACAAAGCCATTATCATAAAAACACACACATTCACATGCAGATGTATTGCTCTTAGCCTCTTAGCTCTGCGGCTAATGGTGCTAGCCTCTTAATTAAGGTCACTTATGGGCAAACTCTGTTAGCATGGGCACTAATAAGTACTGCCCAGACAAAGGGAGTGTGAGAGTAAATGTGTGCATGTGTGTGCGGTAATGATATTGCTGTAAAGTCTGAACTGCAGTCTCCATTACCTTAAGCTTATTGAGTGGTTTGTTTTGCAGAGTGGCTCTCAGAGGTGGGTATCATTGAAATTTCACTAGATGGACAACTGGACACTTTAGAAAATGCATCACAATACATTTTGGGCTGAAGTGTGTGTGTGGCCCCTTTCAGGGGCACCCAGAGACAGGAAAAAAGGAGCAAAAGTGTCTGCAGTTTTCTCATCAAAACCCATGTGGAAACCGAATATCCGGGGCATCTTTAATTTATGGCCTGATGCTTCCCTCCTCTTCTCCAGCAGTTCTTTGCTCCCGTCCTCTCTTCCGGAGCCTCTCCTCAAGTTGCTTCATCTAAAAACAATTAGTTCCCCCGAGCAGACTGACAAGCCAGTCAGGTTGTAGAGTGTGTCTCTTGTGTGTTTGTGTGCTTGTCTACAGTATGTGTGTATGCGGGAGTGCCTGGTGCAGTCCCGCTGGGGAGCATAACATTACCCCCTAACATCACCACACAAGATGCTTCCGAAGTCTCGGTGACCTTTCACCTTCAGCAGGGAGGATGAGAGGAAGCAGAGGAGAGGAGGGGGGGTATCACTGCCCAGACATGACAGCTTAGTGCATGTCCCAGGAAATCATTTTGGGCTCAGTTTAGAACAATAGTTCTGGTTCAGTTAGCATACAGTACAGGGTGTTGGGCTGGATATATGACCGAGGGCAGTCAAAATTCCAAGTATTTGCGCAAATTGCTAAGATGAGTTATTTCAATTTTTGTTCTTAAAATGATGTTGCGTCATGCACCAGTTGTATCATTTTTCTTTGCGGGCCCTGTGCTGGACAGGGGGCCTATCCAGGGTGTACCCTGCCTCTTACCCAGTGATAGATGGGTAAGAGGTTCCAACCTCCCTCCATGACACTTATCAGGATTAGGCAGGTATAGAATTAAATGTGAATTAAACTTGAGCACTGGGTGAAAACATTAGTATTGAGACTTAAAATTCCTGTTCACTGTTGAAAATTAACAACGCTCTAGAACAGGCGCAAGTAGCACTTTTTCCAGAGGGCCACATGAAAGTAGTTGAGGTAATTAAAAGGCCACACTTTGGATTATGTGGGCTTCTGCTAGTCAGCTGTCATATAGTCTTTTAAAACATCCACCATCAGAGAAAGCCCTGCTCTGTTCTGCAAGCCTCTATGACAGCATGCTTCTAACTCTTCTTGATTATTTGTGGATTTGTTACTCCTTTGTAATTATATTTGACATTTTCCAGGCTTTTTCTTTGGCATACATTGACAATTTTGTAGCAGAGTTGGCATTCTTAGTTGAAAATGTCTGTTCATGCTGTAGTCTTTAGTGGTATTTTGTGATAATCTTGACATATCAAACATTCTGACTTTGAATCCCCCCTTCTGAGACAACATTTAGGCTATCTGCTCTTGATAAAAAAAACAAAACACTTGAACTTAATTATTTAAATTTTTTTTAAGGATTCATTCTAAATCTGTTTCTTTCATCATAACCACTGATTTTATTAACCTGTTCCTGGCAGAGACAGGATCTGAGGCCTATTCTAGTCTTGTCAAACCATAGGCAGCACTGCTGGAATTAAGTAAAATGGCAGTAGAGATTTTTCACTTGCCTCAAGATTCCTTAAGACTGTGCTTTTTTGTCTTGATTTGAAGCCGCTGGCCAGATTGAAATGACCTGGCAGCAGCTTCTGGTCCTTAGGCCATGTTTTGCACATTTTACCTATGTGCTCTATCAAGGAAGACAGGTGTGGGGTTTGCTATATCTGGACTCAAAAACCTATGATGTCACAACGCTGTGATATAAAAACATGGAGATAGATATGATTTTTTTCTTTTTGCGGTTGATGCCAGCAGAGTGACAATGATTGGAAGTTTTCAGTCCCACATAAAGCGTATCCCGTTCCCATCCCATTGCCAAAAGTGAATGAGGGTTTCAAGTGTCCTGATTCAGAGGTTTTCTTGGAGGGTCCTTATTTATTGTATGTGAAATAGAAAATACCCTATATGCGCTTTATTTTTCTGTTAAAACTTGTTGAATCTTGCACATTTTTATTTGTAGTGTGTTACACTTTGTTTTGTGATATCTTGTCTTTGTCAAGGAGCGATGGTGCAGGAAGGTAGGACCCAGATGCAGTACTTCTCAAAAATCAAAAAGGTTTATTCCAAATGCAAAAAACACAAAAACATGAACCAATGGCGCGGCAGAGCCGCATCTCAAAAATACTGAAACTGTGAATAACTTACAAAACTATGGAAAAACAAGACTATGGGAAACGAGACAAAACCAGACTTAGCTTTTCATGTACAGAACATGAAAGGGAAGTGAGCATTCTGCAAAGACTGTGACTGAACCTGGAAACTAAATGCTGTGAGGAGGTGATTGGTGATGATGTGCAGCTGTGAAACGGAAAACAGGTGACATGAGTGAACCTAACGTGACAGGGGAAAAAACATGACCTGAAACCTGAAAACATAACCAGAAACATAACAAATGACCTGAAAATAAGAATATTAAAAACATAAACTGTGACAGTCTTATTGTACAGCATTCTTGTACATTACCTTTTTAGTGCTGTGTTCTAGTTTGTTCCTGAAAGAATAAAATACTATTACACAGCTCAGTATAAAATAATTTTTCAATTGTTATTTTATTATATATAGTATTGTTGAACTATATCATTTCATGTCAGCCATATTAAATCACATCATTATATTGGATTATTGTCAAGGTAACCCAGTTCCATTCATGTGTTCAGCACGTATTTACTGGAGGAAGTGACTTATTGGTCCCCAGGTGAAAACAGCTGATTATGTCCTCGCAGGGACTCTAAAGAAGAGCTGTTTCTTTCTTTTTTCCCCTTTCACTTTCACCACCAGCTAATCCATCTTTCACCCCCACTGCCTGTCTCATCTTTGCTTTCTGTCTCCTTCTCATTCCAAAATGTCAAATGTGAACACTGCTACCAGCATAATTCTTTCCAGTGCTTCTTTTTTTTTTCCGGCTGACTTAGAAAGCAACCCTTTTTACATTTCTCCTTATTTTTAATCATACCTGTGCTCTGTGCATCTGCTTCAGGGGTGTACACCGTGTCAGGATCAGGAACCGAAAGGTCAGAGTTCAGATAAATAGTTGTCAGCGGGGCCCCTTCCCAGGGGAAAGAGAGACGTTTGTTTGTAGGTGAGAAACTTGAAACTCGAAGTGAAGTTAGTGTCTTACAAGACAGCTCAAGCCTCCTATTTTTTCATCTCACTTTGTTGGCCATTCCTGTGAATACACTTTTACGTTGTACATTGTGTAAATTAAACTTGCTCTCATTGCCAGGGTGTCAAATACTGCAGGTTTGTCAAAGCCGGTAGTGTCACTAGCAGCTTTCACACACACACTGAAGTCCTCAGATGTTCTGGAGGGGTTGCATGAACCCAAATGTTTATAACATTCACTTCCAACTTTCTGGATTTTCCTCCCACCCCCAATAACAAACTGTCCATAAAATCAGGGGTTGACACAATGAATGAACACGTCAGTAAATATTGTGTCTCTGCTGGTGGGAGTTGGGCCTTTCTGCTGACCTGTATGGTGCTTTCTTCTCACTCTTTACTATTGTGGCTATGTACAGCTACATGCCCTCATATCAACACAACAAGGAGCCTCATGTGATATTATTACCATGTTGTAAAGATAACATAACAGTAATTTCCACTCTGTAATGTCTGCATGATGTGCTGCCTCCTGCGGGCTCTAGACACACATTCCCCTGCACCCCTTCCCCTCCCATCTATTTTACAAGACAATATACCAATTCATGACAAATATTAGCTTATCTTTAAGTATTTGATTTAAATAGTCAGAGTTTGAATATTGAATTATCTACTATACATGATTCTCCACATTCTGAGAATCTGGAGACTTGAAATCCAAAGATCATTGTCTGTGATCACATTTCACTGTCATCTGGAAATGCAGATTAGTTGAAATTCTTTTTTGGAAATTATTGATGCTGTATCCTCCTGCTTGTTATGAGTGCTCAGTTCAAAAGTTTGCATTTCTGATGGTATTGTGGGTGAATGAGTGCCTTTGAAAGTGGCAACCTGCACATATGGAAAGGCACCCTCAATGCTGAAAGGTAAATTCAGGTTTTAGAGCAACATAAGCTCTCATCTAGATGACAACTTTTTCATAGAAGGCCTTGCATATTTCAGCAAGACAATGATTAAACATATTCTGCATCTATTACAACAACATGGCTTTGAAGTAGAAGAGTTGAGGTGCTTCCTTTTACCAGCTGAAAACATGTGGCGCTTCATGATAAACGGAATACAAAAAGAGGAAACAGGACTGTTGAACAGGTAGAATCCTGTATCAGAAAAAAATGGGACAGCATTTCTCTCCTAAAGGTCCAGACACTGGTCTCCTCGTTTCACAGATGTTTGCAGACTGTTGTTGGGATGCTACACGGTGGTAAAGAAGACCTCGTCCCATCTTTTTTGATAATTGTTCCTGCCATCAAATTCAAGTTGTTGTAATATTTTTCATGAAATAGTAATATCTCATTTTCAGCATTTGCTGTTTTCTATGTTTCTCTATTGTGAATAAAATATTTATTAGATTTGCAAACTGTTGCATTCTGTTTTTATTTACATTTTAAAGACAGTCACAAACTGTGGTTGTAGATACACCCTCTATACCCAGAGTGCACTATATGTTGCCTTAAATTACAGTTCAAGTACACTTAGGCATTCAAAATAGCTTGTGTAGTATAGAAGGAAACAACTTGAGAAGCATCGTATTTTGTCTCTTTCACAAGCAACCTGTAGGTTTAATGCAGTGTCTAAAAGTGACTGAGAATTTCAGTGCTCCTCTACGATTACGACTCAATATTTTAGCAGCCACCATAGAGCATGAAAAACGACAATAAATGAGAAATATCTTAAACACATTACTGCGTCCTTATTAGCATATTTTCTAACACATACTAGTGTGATATTTAAATTGGATGCTTAAACAAGATCTAGAGAGTATCTGAAAACACTTTCATTTAAAACGATCAGCAGCTTCACTCATGGATTTTGGTACGTTTCCGAACAATTCATTCTCTTAAAGCTGCTGAGGATTTTTCATTAACGAGTTCCCGCTGCCGATGAAATAGCTCTCCTCACTTTGTACACAGACTACAGCAGACTGTGGCAACAACCCCATTTCCAGAAGCCATGTGAAATAGATACGACAACAGAAAAATAGGCAGAGAGAAAGGGAGAAATAGGGACAGAATTGGGGGTTGGAGAAGATCCTGAGAGGAGGATTGAGGAAGGGGGAGATTGGTGGAAGGATAAAAGATGGATTAAGGTTGTGTTTCAGAATGGCGGGAGCAGTTTGTATATCCTGCATATGTGTATTTAATGTGTATGTGATTGGTGCTGTCAGTAAGCTGAAAGATGTGTGACTTTATTTGTCAGTTTTCTGCTACAGCCCTCCATTCCCTGTGTCTCAGAAGGAGAAAGCCTTCTTACCCAGTGTACTTATCTCTGTCTGTGTAAGTGCGTGTGTGTGTGGAAACCTCTTTACATGTGATAATGACAGCTGTAATGCCTGTCTGATATATACTCCGCTCTGGGACTTAGTTACATGTTTGTAGCTGTTTATGTGTGAATACGTGTGTTTGTGTACATGCACCTAATATATTCACGTAGGGCAGACATGCTCTACAAGCTCTTTGTATGAACACAGGAATGTATCAGAGACGGATAATCTGAAACGTGTGTGTGTGTGTGTGCAGGGGAACACTGTGTGATGAATGGTCTATGACAGGTGTTTGGGATGAGATCTTCAATTATCACACTTTAATACCTTTTTTCCTGTACACACATAAACACACACGCACACACATCTCAGTGTGGAGTGGCACAGTGATCCAGGAAAGAGTGAAAATATTGTAGGAGAGAGAAGTATAAAGAAGAAGAAGAAGGGAAGAAGGGAGTTTTATGTTTGCTGACCCCTTTGTTTAACTCCAGTTAAGTATTGTAAATGACAATAACTGTAACAAATGTGTTCATTTGTGCACATAAGGACTTGAGAAAAAAATGGAATAAAATGAGCAAAATCACTTTTGAAAACAAAAGATAGCTTGTCTTGTAGTATTATTTGCTTACCTTGTTTCTGTTCTAGCAGGACACAGAAAACTGAAATTATACATCTATGAACATGTGCTGCAATGTTTCTGTGAACCAGCACAGACAACTGTGAAACAGCTGGTTACAGAGTGCAAATCCCAAATCTCAACAGTGTGTTTTGTGGTGTCAAGTGAGTTTAATTGTTTGATAAAACTCCTTTTGGGAGGTTTTGAGGTTGAAAACATAACATACCATATATGTCTAAAAGAAACAGACATGTGCATGTCTGAAGAAGTATGCCAAATTCACCTTTTAGAGGAACAATATTCCGATGCATAGTGGCCAAATAGGAAATAGCAACTACCTCAAATGTTGTCCACCCTTTGTACAGCAAAATATTGCACCTATATTGATGGGCTTTATTACCTGTCAAAGAGAAAACTGGCTACTTTAGTGACACTCAGTCGACCTTTGCTCTTCATCAGTGAATCCCATATTTGATGAGGCTGATTCCAACACTGTTCCTTGCTCTTACATTACATGATCATCATAATCCTCCCTTTCGCAAATGTGTGCCCTCAACACAGGGTGAATCCTTCACTTTCATCTCCATCTCTCTTATAATAGTGCTCTTCTACTTACCTTTTATAGCTGTAATACGGCCATACTTTCGTGTAGAAGGACCCACTGCTCCAATAGATAGAAATAGTTAATTCTGGATTATCAAAACATAATAATTTAGCAAAAATACGAGATATGTCTCTTTGTTATTGTTGCACACTGTTTACTCTCTTCATAAAGAGATAATCGTATATATCATATATCACAAATACCATAAAACCTTTCCAGGTGAAAGAAGATAAGAGTTGGTTTATGGTCATTCAGATTCTGGAGGTACAAATTCATATGGTTAAAACTGAAAGCTCCATTAACAGTAGCACAACAAACACAAAAAACAAACTTACCATCTCTCAAGATCTCAACAATTACAGAATCCATTTTGCCAGATTTCAAGCATTGTCTCTTTGGAAAATTAACATTCCACCAGTCAGGGTTCTGTTGGACTTCTGGGTCTCACAAACTTAGCTCATGATAGATGCTGATAGATTGATCTAATCATCAGCCAAGTAGTTTTAGAAAAGTTCTTGTTCTATTTCAAAATGATTTTGAATGGACAACTTCCCAGATAGTGCAATGAGTTATGTTGGAAAATGATCCAGAAAGACTTTAGGGGTTAGGGTTGATAAGCTTTTTTTTTTTTACTTTCTTTAAAGCAGCTGACTAGTCAGCTAAAAGTGAGCAACAATGTCTGGTCAGTGGTTTCAGGTAATTACAGATGACACAGACACTGTCGATCCAGCGTTGTTGATTGGTGCCTGTGTTTATAAAGCTTTCAAACCATCAAACATGTGGTTCGGAAGGAATGAAAATCCAGCAAATATCCTCATCCTCAAAGTTGAAGAATAGCAGAGAAAGTGGCAGTAGATATCTTCAGAGGTCGCCATGAATGGATTGAGGTGTTGTTTTGGTAGCTTGGAAATAGATTACGTGCTGGGTGCACACCAGCAAGGAACTCGCTTAGTAGACAACACTGACAGGAACTCACAACCAACGGTTCAGCAACTGGTGTGCAGAGATGCTCCTTTTCTTTGACATGTCCAGGATTACACCATCTGTTGTTAACAAGCACTGTAATCCCTCCTCCTTCACTGTTACTACTCTCTGTGCCCATATCGTCTTAAAACTGAATGAAGAGGTGTTAGAGTGGGTTGCAGGTCTATGGGGGGTGACTTACTTTTAATGCAAGCCTTAAGCGGCAATTTGAAGATGCAAAAAAGAGATTAATTTTTTTCCTTGCCACTACAGGAGTGAGCCAATGTCATGACACTTTAATTCACACATTTTATTAAATGAGCGTATGAACCTATGCTTGTAATCATATGCACATGGACTCACTAACAACATGCAATCTGGCTCTCTGTGGTGAGGTGGTGGAGCTTACGTTCACTTTTTTGCTTTTCTTCATTTGATCGCTTTGTATCTGCTGCATCAGAAAGGCGCCATGCAGCACAATGACATCATCTAAGGGAGGCGGTGTTACATGACTGACGCTATCTGCTGACTGTCACTCATTATCATCACCCTCTAAAGCTTTATTTATCTGCAGCAGTGAGTGACTGACGGACAGGTGTGTGTGCACCTTACAACACATGTCAACACATACATGGCACATTTAAACTGCAAGTATGGAGGAGCTTTTTTGTTGATCCATTGCCAATCAACTTGGTGGCTGAACATACTTGATGTTATTCATAGTACAAGTGCTTCGATTGGGTCTATCGACTGGACTGGTGCGTATTTAATTTCTAAAACCCACTAAAAAAGACACTGAAGGCAGAAGTAAACAGATTAAACAAATTAAATGAAAAGGATAGTTTTATGGCAATGTAAGAGTTTAAAGTACTGGGTCAGATAGGAGAAAAACTCCTGGGTGATTTGTTTAATTCTACCTCCAAACTCCTCCTTTTATGGCTGTTTAAAGGGATATTAACTTTGAAATAATCACAATATGACAGCTAAAATAGAGGTAAAAACACGGGTTATCACAAAGCTACAATAAAAGAACTAGAGGCTAAAACTGAGCCTCCTTGTAGGGTAAAAAAGATTTCAGCAATAGATTATTTAATATATTGATGATTTTCTATGAGACCAACTGCTGTTTGATCTAAAAGATGAACTTCTGCTAACTAGCTTTTAAGCACTCATTATAAGCACAAGCAACTAAAAGAAGACGGTGGATGGTCAGATGTGACAAAATGCTGCTTTTTTGGTGTTTGTTTAAGTTTATGAGTGTGTCATTGAGACAACACACTTTTCTCAGCTTCTGGCCTTCACTATCTGTCTTTTATGTCAGATTTCAGACTTTCATGGTAATGTTTTTAGTTCAGAAAATCTTCACAATATTTTAGCTTTGTCCCATTGTACAACTCCCTTTAAAATTCCCTTTAATGATATCACCATTTTGCACAGGCCTTAATTTTTTCGGAGATTCTATTTTTTCAGGCTCTTATATCTCACCATCAAAAATACATCCCAACAGCTTTTGCTAATAACTGAAACACTGTAGCGGTGCAGCTGCAGGCTGAAAATCACTGGCAAACTTCTCTGAATGGGACCTTTGAAAAAATAAGATCTTTTTTTTCTCTTTTGTGTAAGCTTGTATGTTTGTAATGTTTATACGCTTTTGTATGTTTTTACAGAATGTGAGTGTGTGTGTGTGTCGCGTGTGACCTGTGTGTGTGTGAGTTATGGTTGGAAGACTGTCACAGGCTCATAAACTGCTGGTGATCCATGGTGGTGCATACAGTATGTTTACATATAGCACAGTGTTGCATGCAAGTGTGACAGTGTGTGTGAGTTGGTGTCAGTGTGTGTGTATATTTCCCTTGACCCACAATGTTTTTTGTTTCTCCAGAAAAAGAGGGGAGGTGAACAGAGAATTGAGCCCCAGTTTGGAACTCCACTGGCGGGGTGGCCTTGTGTCCCACAGGGCCTGTGGCTCCAGGTCTGACCCCGGAGAATGTTCCAGATCTGTGAAAATGCTCCAGCCACAGAGGACAGGTTTCTGTTTGAGTGTGTCCGCCTGTGTGTGTGTGTGTGTGTGAAATTGTGTGCATCTCTCTGATTAGCCTGGCAATCTGCTTATTGATGCACTGGTTAATGATGTCCCCAGAACGACACAGAGAAACAGACAGATAAGGGAGCTGAGGGGGATTGTACAGATTCATGAGCAAGAGCAATGATCTACAAAAAATAAAGTGTGTTCGTCTTGTTGCAGTGTGCTATGATGGATGTGAGATTCCACAATGTGACATCACTGTTTTGGGGAGTCATGTGCTGTTGTTGACCTTACACCAACTTAATATACTTTTAGATTCAATGCCTAAAGTTTACCTGAAGTTTAAATGAAATTAAAAAACATTTTTTTTGAAGATGTTCTTTAGAAACTGGGATAATATTGTTATCATGAATTCTTTTGGCCATAATGATTATGTAGTGAAAAAGAAGAAAATAAAAATGCTCACCTGTCATTGGCCTGTGCCCCCTAAATGAATAAAATGTCAAAGGGACATTCCTGTCACACATGTTTGGTGTGTTTAGATGCCACTCTGGAGTCTGCAGTGTTGGTTGTTTGTTACCTTGTATTGTTAAAATCCTCCTGGGTGCTATAATCCACAGTTCTGTACGTATTCACATGTTTGTCTCTATATGGGTTTGTATCAGAGGGTACATGCATGTGTGTTCATGTATGTTAGTGTGTGCATGTCGGTGTATCGTCCCTCGGTGGCTGTTCCCTGCTGTACAGACGCCTGTTCTGGCGATAGCATTGTCTCCATGTCCAAAGACCTGCCGGCTGCCCTATTTCACCATGTCTTTATCATGCTAATACAGCGAAAGAGGGAACAAGGGAGGAGGGAGACGGGAGGAGAAAGTAGGGAGTGAGAACGATAGCTCAACAAACAGAGAGAAAGGGTAATCTCTCCCCTCCTCTCTCCATCCTCTACTTCCCTTTCTTCTTGTCCCAGCACCCTCTTCATCTGCCGCTTTCTTATCTTCCCCCTTACTTCTTTGATAATCCCTTCGAACATTGTCTTCATAATTACACACAACAATGATTCCCATCCTTGCAAGAGAAATGTGTGCTGTGCTTGGAGAATATTTCATAGATGAAGACCAGTGTGTGAATTAATAACTTTGGTTTTTCATAAGGGATGGTACCACGTTTTTGCGCACGCATGTGCGTGTGTGTGTGCTGGAAGGGGAGGACACAGTGCCCAGTGTTGTTTTAACACGACTGTTACATTATGCATGCTGACAGCCCTGCCTGTCCCCATTACAGGCCCATCTTGTTTCCCCATTATATCTGCTTTCTCTGTTAATAGAGCTCTTTGTGTGGCACTTCCCTTTATACTGGGGGATGTTACAACAGAAAGGTCAGCGCCAGTACAACCTGTCACACCGCTGCGACTCGCACAAGACCCACAATGGCACAGACTGCATGGTCACCTCATTACAGAACTGGCTAGGGGGTATTTTGTTATACTTGTTGTAACCATCCTCTCTTGTAACTTGTGCACTCTTATTTTTCTTTCTTTCTTGTCTTTGACAAGCTTAAGCATACAGTTAAGCATTCAGTTAAGCATACAGTGGTACAGTCTGGAGCTGTTGAACTTCCTCCTCTGAATAAAGCTCCAGCTACGAATTGTCACATAAAGAGAGGGATAAGACCGATGCCAAAAAATCTACAAGCTGGTTAGGGAGAGTGTTAGCCCGATTCTTTCATTGGAAGCCCAAGAACAAGCTGGAGAAATCTTAAGTTAAACAAAGTATTTATTAGTGGTCACATGTGAAGTATATTGCAGCGCTGGACTCGGAGTGACAGAGCTGTCGCAGGAAATCAGTCAGGCCGAGCCCGAAATCCGGAAACATTTCATATTTATATTCAGCTTTATCTCACAGAGGTTGTACTCACACTTGACAGTGTATAATTGGACAGTTTTTAGTGGCCTGAGCGCACCAACCACTGTCCTTGTCGTGTTCTTTGGATGTGATAAACAATGTGTGTGTGTGAGAGTGCTGTTTTAGGAGTGTATCTAATGTACCAGATCTATCTAACCCAATAGAGATGCTTTGTCTGACCCAGTTGTTTTGTCTCACTATGTCATCCTAAACCATTTAAGGATATACATTGCGTTTGTATACATAATATCTAAGAACAAAGCCAATTATAACTAGAGGGTTAATCTGTTGTCACGCATCCACACCGGTGATGTTCAGGAGTTTTCTCCAGACTTTTCGTGCATTTGCTGTTTGTACGTACCCCACACTGGGAGATTTTTTTGCTGGACACGTGAGTGAGGCATTGCAGGGAACGTCTGTCTACAGTGGAAGGAGACAGAACATAATACAGGAAACGATGCTGTGGAAATCACATTATTTTCTTTAAAATGTGTTAAGAATAGCAGGTGTGATTTGGTTAATCTGAATGTATCTATAATAGTGAGGAGTAAGTGGAAAGCAGAAAAGTCAACTCTTACCAGTACACCCACTGGCTCATTCACAGTAAATACTCTGGAAGATTTGCTTCTCCACATCAAGTCTTGAGTGAATGCTGAGGACATCTAAAACATTTCAGGATTGCCTGCATGTGTGAAAAGAGACTTGGGTTTAATTTTTTATTTAATTCATTGTTGACAGAGATTTGGTTCTGCTCTCTAAGAGCAAGTTTTGAACATTTAAGTAGAATTTTTACCTGCGTTATATTCTTCTGCCTTATGATTCAAGTCATATTTCCATCAATTTTTTATGCATACTTTTTAAGCTGAGCATTACAGAAGTTAAATTGAAAAAAAAATTGTGATTCTCTCCTTTTTTCTCATGTGTAAAGCCAAGGCAACCAGTTTTGTTTGTTGTCTTCCTGTGCTCTTTATTCTGGTTAGTGACCACTACTCCAGTTATTACAGCCATGCATAATGTGGCCTACTTCACCACTCTATGACAATGCAGCCTGTTGTAGTTTGTATGCCTCAGGCCAGGTAATAGAAAGCTTACATGATGCACATTTGATGTGAATCCAACATCACATGAAACCCCACAACCGTGACTGTTTCCATAACTGTACAGAGAAATAATAAAAATTAAAAAAATCTGAAAAAATTGTTAATCACGAGTCAGCAGGTTTAATATGAATGTCATCGTGTTATGAAACATTTGCATATGCAGACTTGATGGAATATTTTTAAGAAAGAGCCTTTAATCAATCATTCCTCAGTCAATCGGCTCATTACAAAGTGAATGACGGATAACTCTTAAATAAAGACAGCTGTTAGAAATGTTTCCTTCGGCTGTGTGGCTCTCGCCATCACTCAGAAGCTGAACAGGTAAAGTATAAAGCATAACATTTGATGTCAAGTAGAATTCCTGAACAACGTAAAACCACATCTATGAATCTTGACTTTTAGTACCCATAATTTTGTGGGTTGGAGGACTTTCCATGCAAAAAGTGCCCTGTGTGTGAGAGAGAGGCTATATTTGTTTCAAATCCATCAAGTGGTTTTACATAGCTGCTACTTAGAAATCCTCCATCATCACAAACACTGTGAAATGAGTTTATTATAATGGCTGCAAGGCATCATATCCTGCTCCTGCTGCCCTATTTTCTCTTCATTTCATTCTTCTTGCTTTTTTCCCCCACTTTCCGTGTACCTTTTTGACCTCCCCCTTGCTCCTTCCCCTTCCCTCTCTCATCTGTGTCCACTGTGTGCAGGCCTCTGCCAGTGATCCATGGATGGTAATGGCCATTCCTGCTGCTCCCACAGCACAGTCCATTACAACTGGAACACCCAGAGAGTGAAGGAAGTAGAGGCAACACCCAGCAAAGGAGAAGAAGCGGCAGACAGAAAGAGAGAAAATGTTAGTTCAAAAAAGCCGAATGGTGAAATGAAACTAGAAGCATAACAGCATGTGAGTTTGGTGCTTGGATGTGTGTGTGTGCGCGTGTGAGTGTGAAGTTATAGATAATTTCATGGTGAGGATTAGCGAGGGCCAGGTAAGATATCTTGTTTCCTGTGACCTGCTCATCTCAAGGTTTCCCACATTCATCACTTCACTCTATCACAACCCCCTTTCTAAGATACAAAACATTAATGCAGTTCTTTCCAACCCCCAACTCACAGACACACTAACTGTTACATCACACACTATACCTTCATACGCTGCTGAGCTGGAAATTCAGATTGTCTCCCAAAGCCTCATATATATTCTCACTTTCAGTCTTTGAGTGTGTATGTGCATGGCGTTATATCCGTGCCATAGTGAAAACTTGAGGGATGTGTGTGTTTCCCGTAACTCACTGTGGGTTATGATAACAACCGTTTCTCCTGTCAACAACCCATAATGTCAGATTTACAGGGTTGCCCCCGGTAACCAGCCGTGCTAGCGGGGCTGAGTGATTCTACAGCATCTGTCAGAGCTAGAGAGGCCATCTATCACACACAGTCATACACAAACACATGCATCTTATGTGTCTCACACACAGATTTTCAGTTTAACGAGGGTTCGATGTCAGCACGACATCCAATCCTCTGTACCTCTGTCTGTTTCCCACCCTCGGTATGAGACTGTTCTCTGAAAACAGACATAATCATTTGTCTTTTGTTAAAATAATGTTTGTCAGTGATCGGTACAAATGAGAAAAGCCAGTGCCTAAAGTGTTATTGTCAATCTAAAACCTCCAAACTCATGCCTGGACATTTGTTAAGCATCAGTTTCCCTTTTGGTAAAACAACTGTGTTAATCAACACAGCTGGCAGCACGGAGAATAATATGACAGAACCAAGGAAAAAATAATAAGGGGATGTGGAGTAGCTTTTCTCTTTTTTCAGATTTGTAGAATAAAGTCAGACAGTAAAATATAATTTGCATTTGTTCAGAAGGAGAAACCACATAAACCTGGAATATACATGCTGTTGAAATAGCTGATAATAGACAAATGCAAGGGTCTTGATTGTTGATGGTTACACCTGTGTGCATCATAGAAGAGGACATGTTGTATCACAACATACAGAGAGACAGCTGATCAAGTTGTTAGATCCTGATGGTGTAGATTTCAGGTGGGCGTGCAGCATCTGGGAAACAGGCATTCCCACAAGAAAGGTCCCAGCTTGGCTGCCCTTCAATTCTTACGCTGAGCTGAAGCCATATGACAATGCCATCAACGTTTTGGTAGTTTCGTTGGTATGCTGTGTTGGTGGTGCAGTTGCACCACCTCATAAACTTCCACATTCTGTGAATGTATGCACATTGGCAGCTTGCATGCAGTCATCCTCCAGACCGGACCTTTGATAGACCAGAGTTTATACTCTATGCATTTCTACTTTATTTCAACTTCTCCATCTAATGGCATTATTCTTTCAATAAAAGATGCGATGGACAGTCTCACCATTAATGAAAACATGAAAAATACAGGACATTTAGTGTCTGTCTATCTTTGACAATGAAGTATCTCCAGTCAACTGAAAACAGTGGCAGAATGAATATGTCAGTAAATCCTGAGTGGTTTGAGTAAAATCATTCCTTCTGCCAAACAGTAAAACACCATACATCGATGAATGTTTTGTGATTGTCTGCTCATAAATTTATCTTTTTCAGCAATATTTTTCGGCTCTATGCTACTACCATGTTTCTCATTTACAGATTATTGCGCCATCATATCTTATCAAATAGCTCTCTGTCCATTGCTGCTGGTCATTGTGATCCTGTCATCAACTAAACATATGGCTACAATAACCTCCGTATTGTTCTGTGAAAATTGTTTTCAGGGTCCGAGTCCGAAATCACCAACCTGTCGACTCTGGACAGATTTTGCTCTCCATGGGCTCACTCTCAATATGGATGCATGAACAGATACATTAATCAGTGTTTTCTTTTTCTGTGTGATATACTGAGGTATAGAAACAATACAAGAATTTTCATGAGATTAATTTACTGGGTTTATTTAAAAATCATTATTCTGGAATGATCAGGGTAATTTTGTAGAGAATGAACCTACATTGAAATAAACATATGTAGCTGCTTCACTTCTTGGAAAAATAATTAGTACCATCCAATCGGAGGCTCCACCATTGCTCGATCACCACACCTGCCCACTTCATTGTGTTTGTTTTGCAACTATTGTGGCAATTCCTGGCATGTCTGATCGCTGTGCGTGGGGAGGCTACATGTCATTCATCAGCAACCAATTGGTTTTGTAAATATAATCTATAAAAATCAATGCATATCCGAAATCTCGGAAATCTGAGTTGATTGCGTTGAACCAGACAGATTTGAATGTAGAATAGTCATGAAAAAACTTTTCCATTTGTATCATGGCGCAAATAAGTTATCCGACTTGACACTTTTCCTTTTCAGTGCCAAAACAATGTATCCTGCAGAACTAATGTGCAGTCCACATATGGAGCCTTTCTTTTTTTAAAAATATTCCTTTGTCTGTGATGATTCTAGACACATACTCAGTGGTGAAAAAAAAGTACTGCACTCAGATCTCTTGCTTAACATTAGCAACAGCCCATTTACTCTTTATAAATATTATTTCAGAACATGTAGAATCTGTAGATGATGATGTAGTAGATGTAGATGTAGATATAAGTTACATGTTTGAATTTTAAAACTGACTCAGAGGTTACTCCATTTAGTATAGCCATCCATCCATCCATTTTCTAAACCCACTTGATCCGTCGGTCGGATTGTGGGGGGGCTGGAGCCTATCCGAGCGCTCATCGGGCGAGAGGTGGGGTACACCCTGGACGGGTCACCAGTCCATCACAGGGCCACACAGAGACACACGAGACAAACAACCACACACACACCACCATTCAACAAAATAGAAATGATCCAGCAAACTACCTGATTAATGATCTCCTTTGATGAGCTACACAATCCTTTTTTTAATGTATGCAGCGCAGGAACTGTAGCCAATTCAGGGAACGTAGTAGTTAGTTTTTTGGAGAAGTTACTGCGTGAAAGTCAGACTAATTTCTGTTGACCTGCATGTTGTTTTGCACTGATTTGACAATATTGTAGATACATTTTAATACACGTGGTTTTGATATCAACGCAAAAAGAGCCATCAAGAAGCCTCATCTGCCACTGCTGACATGCTGTAAAGAAAACAAAGTGCTTGCCACATCTCTTTTAGTAAACACAATAATGTATTTCAGTTTCTGTTTTAATATTGATTGTTCTTTTATTATATTGTACTTGACATTGCCATTTCCCAGTCTTTTGTTGCCCATGTCCCAACTTTTTTAAACTTATCAAAGGCATCAGATTTAAAATTTGGTTTGCAAATCACTGCAATGCATCCCTATTTTCCATGTGCCTGTTACATAAATACATCTTAAATTCTGGAATCAACACTTATACCTTAAACAGTCTCAAATTTTAGTCTGCAGAGATAATAGTTTTGAAACTAAACTGCAAAAGTTACGCCTTTCTTCTCAACTAATGTGATCAAAGCAGTGTTTTAACTGAGCCTCGCTGGCAGGCTTTTCCACTAATGTGAAACCTTGGGGATAAATCAAAGGATGCAATTGTGTACAGAATTCACATACTGACAGTTTAGTTCTTATCATGCCACACATTTCCAGATCTGATGGTGATAGCCTATTTTAATTCTTATCATAATAGACTATTTCATGCACTGATGCCTTTTTACTCCCATGCAGCTGTGATGAGGTATAATTGGTTTGTTATGCACATATTCTCATTCTGCCTATCTGTGCAGCGGACAGAATTTTATTGTGTTTTCTCTTGTTGCCTTTTCTTTTGTACTTTCACTTTTGTTCAAACTGCAGTGTTGGCCTAGTTCTCTTGTGGTGTATCCTTAAACACACACTTGCATATGCCCACAGACACAGACAGGCACATGCACTGTGGTGGTTAATAGTCACTGCAGTGGTGACAGTCACTAATAATTGTTCGCTGAAGCGCAACTGCTGTCTCTTCTAATCTTAAACACCAAGTCAGCGCATGCACATGCAGAGAGATGACATGTTTAGGTTTTCTGTTGATGAGTCTGTCAACCTGTAATTGCTCAAGGTATTGAGGTTGCATGGAAATTACTTATTAAAGCCCAAAAGAAAGTATTAGAGGCCATAAAAGAGTAAAAAAAAAATGTGAAGACTTTGCTCTGGCCCACAACTTATACCTTAAACAATGTCTGATGTTAGTCTGCAGAGATTAGTCTAGGAAACATTAGATTGTTTAATAAGGAAACCAAGACCAGGAGCTGAATCACAGATTTACATGTGTGATAGAAGTGGCTTAAAAAAACAAATATTTTTCAGGTGAAAATACAATTTTGATCTGCTGTTGTGTTATGAACTGTCCAGTTCACTAATACGGTCTGGGACAGGTCGGCTAAACTCAAGTTTGATTTAAAAGTATTCATTTTTCACCTTTAACTGTGGTTTAAATTCTCCTCTGTCTCCTCCCCTATGGTATTTTAGCTTTTTTTTCTCATGTTTTATCCTCCTCAAACTCTTTTATATCTTTGTTGCTATTCTGTTTCTTTTATATATTGCATTAATGCCTTTTATTTGTCATGTGAAGCATTTTATATTGCTGTGTTGAACTAATCTACTTGCCTCGTCTTTTCCCTATTGATTTGTCTTGAGTTAGGTAAGAAGTCCAAAATTTTTATTAAAAATTCTACAACTCAATACAGTCTTTTTGCACCGTTTGCAATGAAATAATCTTCATTTAATTTGTGCCTGCTTGTCTCCTCTCTCGTCCGTCTTCCTGTCTGTGACCTGGAAATTGATCTTAGCAAAATATTTTGAAAGATTTCTCAATTGCAAAAAATGCACGTGGAGGAGAGAGAAGACACAAGAGAGGAGGCATGCTGAAAGAGCTTTAAGTGAGGAAACACCTGTGTATCCTTTGCAGAAGTCTTTTCAGCATGTAAAGTCAATTACAAAAACTATAGACATTGTCATTAACATCTTTAAGGCTCATCTGGCATATCTGATAACGCAATGTATGCTGCAACAATTCATGGTTAAATTCAATTGTGTCACATATATTGTCACATATGACATATTTAACTGACGCCGTTTTAAAATGATTGCTCCAAGGCAAGAATGTCACATTCAGATGAATGCCTGCCACCTTGTCACCTCTTTCTATCTGTTTCTTCTCGTCTCCTCTGCTCAAATCTCTGGTGAGTGGAACTGGGATGCAAGTTAGGAAATGGGACTAGGGGTTCAGATGTTGGATATACAATCCCGATTCCTAAAGTTAGGACACTCTTTAATGTAAATAAAAACAAAATGCAGTGAATTGTGGATCCCATAAACCGATGTTTTATTTATAGTAGAACATATACAACATATCGAATGCTGAAAGTGAGATCATAAAATATATGTATATGCTCATCATGAAAGGTTAAAAAAAGTACCGTTATTATGTTTCCTTCAGTTACCTTTGTTTAAACGAAGGTACAGATTACATGATCAAGCATAGGTTCAACGTTCACCCACCTTTTCATTATGTGATAACCTTCAACTATCACGTGTTGCCACAAGTCGACATCCACCTGTGATGTCTTGCTACATAACAGCTCGATGTTACACAATATCGATTTGCCAATTTGTGAGAAGTTGGCATCAGGGGATGGTTTCTGCTTGCATGTTTTGATATCCTTGCATCTCTATTATGTGGATGTTTCCCTGCGCAAAACTACCTTCACATACATAATCATCTCATCTCCAGTATGTTTTGGAAAAAAGCTCAAACATATTAAGCATTAAGGTTTTATATTTGCAAACCTTTCTCAGAATCTAATGAAGCAGTTGAAGTCTTTAGAGTTAAGTCAGAGTTCTGTGTTTATTCATCATTTATTTCTTGTCACTCAATCACTACCTGGAAGAAAAATGACTTCTTCTTTCTTTTTTTAAGTAAGGTGACTAACAGTTGGATAACCTCAACAGCTTGGATTAGAATGAAACTATCTTGCTTTGATAATTAAGAACTGTGCAAGAGATAACTGAGTCATTGATAACAAGTCAAACTTTTGGGGTAGAGGTCAACTACAACTCCCAGGGTGCATTTCATCACTAAAAATACAATCACTGGGAAATCACTGCCATCATTTAACATATCCGTGACCTTGCATGCAAGTAGTCACCATGCCACCAAACATCAGACACCACTGAAGTGAGATTAAGCCACAGTGGAAGAACAATTCCGACCCGTAACGATGTATGAGCAGTGTAGTCACCGCCTGAGTGGGATATGTCACAATGTGTTATGTTAGTCACTGCCCCTCTGACAGCCCATGTCAATAGGTGGGTGATACAGCTGTCATCATATTGTGGTGTGAATGAGCTTGGCTCGACTGTGTGAGTCTGTATATTTGCACTGTGTGCGTGTATGTGTGTGTGTGTGTGTGTATCTGCAGTCCCAGACGGAAGCCCAGAGGACAGATGGTGAGTTCAGACGCAGACTGACACACCGTAACCAAGCGATTACACACTCAATGACTCCCTCTGACAAGAGGGAGGAAGGGGGTAGGGGGGGACAGAAGTGAGGAAGAGTTATATTGGGGAGGTGATGGGGGAGAAAGATCAATGCAAGAAAGTGTGGGACATCTATTGAAAAGAGAGGATGGTGTCAATTTGTCGTTTTACAGAGGAAAACGGGAGAAGACAGGGAATGATGGAAAGACAGCAGTAAAAGATAAGTTTAAATGAGAAGAAAAAGCAGTCAAAGTTTGGAGAGGTGGGATGAAGTGTACTGCACCAACATAAAGGTATAAGAAGATAGTTATGAATGGAAAGACTTGATAGCCAATTAGAATAAAGGATGCTGGAAACTCCCCTGATGAAACTGAAATGTGATTGGTTCAGGGTTTCTTATGTTCACTGAGATATCATTGACTCTTTAACATATTTAAATGCCCACACATGAACATTTGAACAGAATCACAGTTTATATTTGGTGCTTTTGAACTGCTACTGTGTTTGGGTTGTGATACTGCAATGCTAAGGGATAAGACATCTAATTTCTAAAGAAGGATTCTAACCTTAGCCCACAAAAAACACTGTTTACAACAGCAAGACAGACCAAAAGCCAACACATGCACACACACCACCACCATTCAAGTCTAGCACGGCCCAGGTCAGGTCAAGCGGGATCATGGGAAACCATTCCTGTGGCCCTTCTCACCTTTTTCATCTCAGAGCGTCTCAAAAACATCCCAGACATCGTGATCTCTGCGCCCCTTTTCTTCCTCACTGTCAACACGCCCTGACATACACACTTTACACTAAAACTTTTCAGTCTTCTGAGAGCCAAAGAGGGCACGCCGCTCTGATCGTAATGGGTGGGATTTCCAGGTTAACGCCGCTTCTGTAGAATCCATGTCAGACTTCATCTTGATCATAACCAAATGTGACTAAAAGGCACAGGGACTTTTCCTCTCAAGATGAAGCAGTACTCCAGTCTGTTGTGGTTGATTATACATCTTTACCTTCAAAAATATTGTGTGGCAGCTTAGTGGTTTAGTTGTGGACTTGACTAAGTTGCTTCTTTATAAGCATTATCACTGCCTAATTATTCAGGTTTGGTTGGGCTGTGCAGGGCTCATTCATTTCAAGAAATATCTATTTGCAATATTTCAACATCGGTTTTGTTTTCACTTACTGTTAAATGTAGTGTGGGCAAGAAAAATTTTGGATTAGAAAGGACCTCACTGTATCATGTTTACTGTGAATTAGACTGATACATTTCCAAGCTTTCCAGAAACATGAATCCAAATTTATTTCCAGGAAAAGAGTGTAAAAACTTTACACTGCAGTCACACCAGCTTGTACTTTTATGGAGAGGACTGTGATTTTAAGCAAATCAGAAAAACATTTTCGAGTTTCTTGAGACATTCTTAAGATATAGTATCGCTGGCACAGTCAGCTTACTTTTATGTGCTATTAAAAAGTGGCATTATATAAATTAGTTTCCCACTTAAACAATAAGTGATCTTAGGTTTGAAGTAATGTTCATACACCTACAGCTGTTTATGCATAAATGCACATATTTTAGCCTCCTTTAGCTTGGTTAGGCTGGCAATGAGTTGGCATTGTACTGACCAGGCTATTTTTGTGGAATTTCTTCTTTACTAGGTTGGGCAGGGGCAAATAATGAAAGAGCATTACTTTTTGTTAAACTTTAAATCCAAATCGTTGAGGACTTTAAAGCTGCTGCAGCAGATATATACAGTTTGAGGGATTTGGGAGATAACTCTTATTAAAACAGAGTCCTCATCGTTAGGCTGTCGTTTTGTTTAATCATTACTAAATGGGTTCATTAAATTCCCCCTTCAAAGTGTTTCAGACTCATTGCTTTGATAGCGTTGCACAGACATACACACTCGCACACCCTCAAAAGCAGAGACTGCGCTGACCCAGTCTGTTGAGAAGACTTTTATCAGTTGTAATTTATCAAGTTTCTAATGCGAGCAGGGCTTTTGATGCAGCTAATTTTCTGTGAAGGATTAGTTATGTGTGTCTGGGTGTGTGATGTACAGTACGTTGGTCTGATCTATTTGTCATTTTGTATGCTGTATGTTGTAGAGATGGGCTGCATTCCCTTGATACAGAAGATTTCTGAACAAATATTCTTAACATCGAGATGTGAAACACAATCAGACACAATGATTTAACAAATATATATTTTCCAGATGACACTTTTCCAGCAAGTCCTCCAACCTATGGGCCCTTATGGGTTGATTGTTCATATTGTTGATTACAACCCACAAGATATTCTTCATTACTTTTGTCGCCACACTCCTCATTAGATAGAGCATATAAGTAAACTAACCATATAGTATGTTTATTCGGACAATGAATTGAGCCTCATTTGAGTGACTAAACCCTCATTTTGAATTATTTATTTTAACAAGTCACAAAGTCCTCGTAAGGAGCGGCGAATGGCACTGAGGTCACTGGTCCCAACAGTGCTTTCAACCGTTGGACTCCAGTTTTAGATCGTGATTACTCAACTCTATTCCTTTCTTTCAACTTGCTGTTTATGAATCACTAATATTTGGTGAAGGCTGGGCAACACAGTTTTTTTGCTTAAGTTTAGGAAAACACCTTGGTTAAGGCTATGGTTAAATGCATTTAATCACAGCAATAATGTTAGAACATCACTTTGGAGGCCTCAGCACAAGATATAACATTGCTGTAATCACATTATTATTATAATCTATGTATATGCTATAAATTGTTATTACCATCCATAGTCTGCATCCACCACCCACCCCTTTGTACTATCCCCTTTTTTTCTGACAATATCAAATAATGTCAAGGTTAGTATTGTTTCATTAGTTGGCACAGAGTGATTTCAACCACTGTTGAATTATTTAGTACAGACAATCATGGTGCAGGAATTTTCTTTTTATGAACTCTTTTTTAAGCCAGAAATTTCAAATAGATGATTTTTATACAGTTAACACCCATGTCAAAGTTTGATCTGCAATGACTTTTCTATTAGAGCAGAGGAACTGACATAAACAAGAAGCAAAAGAATAAATGAAAAAAGATTCTGGATGGGATTCAGGTCTTGATTCCAAAATTATTACATCAATTTCTGTTCATCATCTCTTGACCACATTGTTTTTGATCACTGCCTCGTTTGAAGGTTTCATGAATTATGTGGAATAAAAATAACTTTCTTCTTAGTATAATCCATCATATTATCATTATCACTATGTTAGCATTATGGCACGAGCACCCTGCCTAAAGCAAGGAAATTAGTCTGTGCATGTAACCGGTGATCATGTTATCAGTCCAAAATACGTCGTAAAAGTGAGGATAACTCTGATTCTCCTACAAAGTATCTCATCATTCTTCTGCTCCTCTCCTTCTTAGTCTGATAGGTTTTTTTTTTTTTCTGAATGGCGATTGATTCATCAGTATATATATAGTTTACCATAGTTAGTATAGTAGTAGTTGGCGGCAGAACAACCCGTTGGACCTTGAAAACAGTTGATTACCTTTCACAGAGATAATAGCATGTTTTTCCCACGTAACGAATTTTAGCTTTCCTGGTTCAAATCTCAGTTGGGGCCTTTCTGTGTGGAGTTTACACGTTTTCCTCGTGCATGTATGGGTTCTCTCCCATTATCCAAAAACATGCATGTTAGCTTAATTGATGATTCTTATATTGACCGTTTGGCTATGTGTGAGCGTGTGGGATTGTTTGCCTCGTTTATCTGTGTGTTGACCCTGCGATGGACTGGTGACCTGTCCAGCGTGTACCCTTCCTCACACACAATGGCAGCTGGGATAGGCTCCAGCTCCCGCCCCTGCAACTCTGAATTGGATAAAGTGGTATAGATGACGGATAGATGGATGAATAGATTGATTAAAGTTTGCACTTGAAATGGGTTAGAAGTGGCTGTGCAGTGAATATCAAAGGCAAACAATTAGATAAACCTCATGTCGTCCCTAAGTTCTCACCTGTCTTAGCTCTCTTCACATAATCCTAATTTGTTTCATCCTGTCTCCTTCATCACTCCCTTAAATCCTCATCCTCATCTGTTATATCTCCTTTCTATTGGAGCCGAAATAGGTTGTTGATTGTTAATAGATTTAGCCCCTGTACTGTTGGAGAGACAATGAGAGAACCATCAATTTATCTGCCGTTTAACTGTCCCAATCTAACCTCCGTAAACTCACCAGGTGAAACTCATTTCTGTGTTTCCTTGCCAATCTGAAAAGCTATCATCTTGCTAATCTTGGGCTTTCAATTCGCCGGGGGGACAGGGGGAGTCAGACCAATCCCGGATCTCGGAGATGATCTGTCAGCCCAGCGTAAATGTTTATAACACAGGGCAATCTCTTGGGTTTATACGGTGATGCACACACGCACACAGACACACACACACACACACACCCTTTTTTCACCCTTCTTGTGTCTTTCTCCCTTGCTCTCTCAGGGGCATTTATAGGGATGTGAAAGCTGTTATTGGGCAGGTCAGTGGAGTGGAACTGTCAGATAATAGGCTAGTTACCGTGGCAGTGCATGAATGAGGGATAGAATGGAGGAGGAAGACAGAGGGAATAGGAACGCTCAACTCACCCCTTAATCAGAAGGTAAACTGGAAATCTGGGGAGTTTAGACTCCCTGCTGAAACAGATAGAAAGAAAGAGGAGGAGGAAGAGGGGGAAGAAATGTATGTGAGAGTAAGACGAAGGTTGACAAAGGGAGGAGGACAGTGGAAATGTGAATGAGCACGGAGCAGACACAGAGCCTATTATCATTCCGAGGGGGGCAGGTGTTTATTTCTCAATTTGTAAATGCTAGCTTCATTACCCAGAGTTCAACAGAAGCAGCCTGAGGTGCGGCCGCATCAAGGTCAGACTAATCAGACAGCGAATAGGAAGGAAAGCAGAAGAGGGAGTACAAATTATGTAATGCATCCTCTCTACTCTCTCCTTGCCGACTCTTATCTGTCTCTAGTCTTCCCCACTCCACCTCACACTCCTCCACAACCCATCTCCCCTTCTGTGGTGGTCCACAGAGAACAAAACTCTTCAGGCGGTTTCCCGTTCTGTTTCAAGGAGACTGACACAGAATGTTCCGCAGAATGACACTTGTGAGTCTGTGTATGCACATACTCCATTACCTTGAATTGTGAGCCAGTATTCCACTCGGCCTTCTTTATTACATATTTGCACTTATTCCATTTGGTCAGAGTCATACAGGAGAAGTTAGTGTTGATCACAGTGACTGTGACATCTTCAGAAAGAGATATTTGTCAGCAATTCATTTAGAAGTTTCAGGAGTAAAAGTTAGTTTGACATCAGTGTCAAATCATATTTGCAGGAGCTGTTGAAATGTTTATGCTTCAACGGGGCATGTCCCAGTATGAACATGTGCATGATTTTTTTTTAAACAGCTAAGATAACAAAAGGTGCTCAATATATTCAGAACTGTGTCTTAACCTGTCTTTGAGAGGTGCCTTTGTGGTGAATGGCTATAAAATGGGACTTTATTTCAACTCCATTTGGAAAGGATTTACTGTAATTGTATATTTGCATATTGACACTCTGAACAGAGGTACAAAGATAACACAGGTACTGTGACACAGTATCATATCAGCAGCACATTTGATGGTTGTCTGGATAGAGGGATAAAATGGTGAAAAAGGGGGAAAGCAGGTGCAGTTTGTTGTGGACATGACCTCTGTGCTGTCACTTCTTGACCCAGGATTCAGTCTGTTTTGTGCTCGTCCGGCCATGCGAGCCAGAGTAGGCTCTCAAACAATAAAGAGCTTGAATAAACCAATTAAAACCCGTCTGAAACTATTGCAACCTTAAGTGCGATTTACAGTTTGTTATATGAGGGTATCTGCATGCATGTGGGTGTGTATTAAGATAAGAAAAGCTTTTTTTTTTCTTTTTTTTTTAGATACACACATGACTCCATGTGGTATTGTAATAATCACAGATTCCTTTGATGTTCTAGACTTGAAAAACACTCTCAACAAGGCTGTTCTTCAAACTGCTAATCTCTCAAAGGTGGTGAAAAGGAGGAGGAGGAAGAGAGAAATGAATAGAGGCAAGAAGGGAAATGAAGAGAGAGACAGAGGAGGAGGATGGAGAAGCGGTGGTGGATGAGGAGATCAGTGCGAGCAGGCCAGGCTCGTGGAGAGATGGAGGGAGAAGAGGACAGAAATGGGAAAATGAATGAGAGGAAAAGTGATAATAACTCTTGCTTTTGAACCTGAAGAGCTTAATTTGAAATGTCAGCCTCTCCCCCCCCAACACACACACATTCGCCCATTCCCTCCTCCCAGCCACACTCTCTCTGCTCAGGATTCCCTGTTGTGCAGTAGTGTGGATTAAAATAATTAAACAGGCTCTGTTTTAATTAAGACAATAAAGCAGAGAGTCTCTAGGTAAGACCTGAGAGAGATTGTGAGAGAAAGTGAGAGAGGGAGGGAGATGATAAAGAAGTCTAACGAGAGAGGCGGGATGATAGGAGGTACAGAGGGAGATACCTTATCTTCATTACTTATCTGCCTTGTCTGTTTCAAGCCTCTGACTGCATTATAACAGTCTACATGAGAGAATTTCCAGTGGTCCTACAATAATATGTACCAATACCTATGTGCATAAGCGTATGTGTGTGTAGAAGAGGTGTGTAGTGCTGCCTGTGTAGTGACTGAGGCCCGTCTGTGAGCATGAATGTGTGAAGGTGTTTATATGGTCCCCCAGCCTGCCTGTTAGTGTTGTGCACGTGTGCATGCACATCTTTATTTTGTCTCTCTGAGTCTCCCAATGAAATATTTATTTATTTCTTGGAGTGAGGGTGCAGGGTGGTGAGAAACTTAAATGAATGTCATATCTCATTGTGTCTCCCCATGAGGAGGGAGGACAGAGGTAATAGAGGAGCAGAATTGCTACTGAATTATATACGTAGGATTCAGAGAGGAGTGATTAGAGGAAGATGGGGATATAAAGAGAAAGACTGTGGGAGTGATGAAGAGAAGGAGGATGAAGAAACAAGTCATTCCTTGCCTTCCATTTCTTGGTGTGTGTATCATGTTTTTTTCTCTGTCCTTCCATCAGTCTGCAGTTCAGAGTGTCTGTTTTTTGCTTTTTTTTTTAAACCCTGGCTGTTGTTTCTGCTATTTGCTGTTGTACTTGTGCATGCGTTCAAACTAAAGTGAAGCAAAACCTGCTGTAACATAGCCCATCTCGACACGTGTGGACGGTGGTTCATGGCCAGTTCATGCTATAATGACAGCCCAACTCAACTGTGTATCTAACATAATAACTGTCTCTCCCCCACAGTTCCATAAAACACATCAGCACCTGTCCATGCATACCTTTGTGTGCAACAGCAGCGTTTATCTTCACGAAGAGTTTTGACGATCCAATAAATATGTCGTGATTTTGGAAGCGGTCGGGAATCGGAGTTGTAGGGAGCAGGCAGGGTGAAGCTGACGAAGCCTGGTTTTTTCCCAGTAAGCATGCTTCATGAAATGGAACCCTGCAATTCATGCACAAAGACCTAGAGGCCATAGAAGGGAGGTCTGCTGTTGAATCTCTCTCAGTGTCCTGTTTCCTATCATGACCATATCCCCTCCTGACACCCCGAACCTTTCTCACGACCCTGAATGTCTGCACTGCAGGTGCAAAAACACAGCAAGAAACAAACAAACAAACAAGCTGTGAAAACAAACACAGGCTAATGAAGGAACAGCTGCACTCTGCTCACCGGGGTTCTCTCCATTAAGAGGTGAATGCTTCTTTATGACTTTCCTTGAGGGAGTTAATGTGCCAGGAGGAGAGTGAAGGTGTGGCTCAAACACCTTAGCAGTCAGTATGGCACAAGTCTGAATCCTTTCTCCATCTGTTTGTAAGATGGCTATAGATTTACACTCTTAACCCTGCACTTAAAGAGGGAAAACACACTAAGTGGTAAGCAGTCACCCACTTCCACAATGCTAAGTGTCCACATTAAAACTGTATATATGTCACTTATGTATTAAATCTGTGTTTGCTTCATTTGATCGGGAAAGGAGCAGGACCAAAGTAACAGTTGTGAAGTGACGCAGAATAGTAAGGTCTGGTCCACTGGCTGACGTTTACTCTATTAATGGTTGAATAATGTTGCACCCTTTAGGATATTAATATTTCAGTCTGGGATAACCAATAAAATACAGGATCTGTATTTGGGCCTAAAACGTCAGACTGAAATTAAATTTGTGGGAGAGAATATTGCGGCACAGAATTCAGGCCACAGGCAAGAAATGAGACTGTCACACCTACAATATTCAATAAGAAAACCCCATCATCTTCGACTGTTGGCCGGCCCTAAAACTGTGTGATTCACCTACTGACTCTTCCTGAAGTTTAAGAAATTATTTGCAGAGAAGTGAAATCTTTCAAATTCGTCTCTGGTGAGGTCAAGCTATTTCTGTGTTGCATATATTTTCTATGTGGCTAAAGTTGCACAAAAATGTACTATTTATATCAACTGTAAGCTAAAACACCTCACGTTTCTGCAAGTTTTTGGAGAAACTCATGAATGCCAAAAATAACCATTATTCAGATATAATGACTGCACACAAAGCTATGGTTATTAAAAACACATATAAGACAGAAACAAAAAGTTCAAAACATATGTGTATGAGAAATCCACCAGAGGAAAGTCGCATGTTTCATTAACAAGCATATCAGCAAAAATTGCTTAAGAAATTATCAATTTGAACCATCACTGTTGTGTTCTCCATTGTGAATGCCATTAAAAGCATGTGAATGAATGTCTTTCAAATGATTTTTCATCTTTTCATGATTCAAACAAGACATTCTGTGAATGCAAACAAAAAATTCAAAGGGAAGATGCCAGTAAAAACTGTAAACGTCAAGCAATAAACAAGACCAAAGCTTTCATATAGGCTCTCTTTTCGATTGTGAAGCATCTGAATGTGTTGGCTTCATGCCTGGACAAGCCTCGATGTCACTTTCTGTAGAAATTGCAATGGCAATTTTTCCATGTCAGACCTGTAACCTTTGCGGGTTATGTTTCAACATGGCACTGTCTGAACTACACACAGTCTCATTAACATGTAGGTATGCACAGTTGGGGTGACTTATGACCTGGCTCAAATCGCCCCTACAATATGGAAGACAAACAATGATTAAATGTTTTAGAAGAACATTTTATTCATCCAAATTTAGCTAAATGGAAATTTCAAATCAAAGGGTGTGGAAAACAGTCGAATAAGTGGTGTGTGGTAAGTGTGAGTGTTTAAAGGTGCAAATAAAACACAAGTTTAAACAGGAATGTCCAGTTCTGTGGGTGACAGCGTAAAGGGCTAAACATAGATCTCTGTATGCTTTCTGCTGGTGTGCATATGCACATCTACATGTTATTGCATTTTGCTGCCACTTGGGGGCAGTCTCATAAATATGCGGAAAAATCTGAGCAGTGAGCACCTCTTAGTTGTTTTAGTGGTGTTGTTGTTGCAAAGTAGCTATTGTCAGAGCTTTTCACCTGTGCTTCTTTCCTGTTAATGCTTTTTGGTGCTTTGTCCTTCTTGTTGTGAAGTCTGTTCTAGTCCAGTCTAGCCCGCTTGAGCTAACTTTTAACTATTTGATAAATGCATTGTGTCATCCCTAGAGCCTATGCGTTGTTAACTTTTTGGAGAACTGTACGTCTGTCTGTCCGTTTTGGAGAAAAAATATCGTTTAAGAGTGACGCAGATGGTAAACTGATCTACAAACGCATGTTGTGTCTTCCCATGATGCAGCAGTTTGTCAAGTCAAGTTTATATGTGTAGCATATTTCATGTTCAAGGTGCAAACTCAAGGGGCTTAAAAACAGATAGGGCAACAATAAGTATCAATTATAGCAACAGAAATAAAACAAATGAGAGTAAAACATGTAAGACCAAAGAGAAAATAGAAATAAAAGATGACAGTTTCACCAAATCTTCAAACTAAATTGAAATCGTGGAGAAAATGTATATTTTCTTTCTGTATTCTTACTGTTCAACTCTTTGTTTGGTTCAGTTTAGTTATCACAACTGCTTGGTTAAGTTTAGGAAAAGATTGTGGCTGGGTTAAACATGCTTTATAATGTTAATCCAGCATGTCAGACCAAACGCAGTTTAAGTTTGTTTAGATCTTGACTTCTGATTACGCTGATAAAAAAAGTGTCTTTGAATTGTAATTTAGCTCCTTAGGTTAGCTTCTCTACGGCTTCAATTCTTATGCTTGTGTCTCTTTTTTTCCTGGAGCTCCACTCAAGTGAACACTTCATCTGCTGTAAGAGATAATTCTAACATCTTTATTAAAAAGTACTTGTGCTTGGAAAGATGTGTGATTGAGATGTTCAGTCACACTGTTTGGGAAAACACAGTCTTACATGTTTTTTCCTGTTTGTTGACACATGCTTGTGTGTGTACTTATTTCATTAATAAAGTGAGGTTAGACTACATCTACACGGAGGGCTGGCCTCAGTTTGGTATATATGGAAAAGGCTGTACAGCTAGTAATAGCAGCAGGCATGTGGGAGTGTTTAATGGAGAGTGGAGTAATTTGCGCTTTTTAATGATGATTAGAGGAGGAAATTGGCTCAGATTTACAGTGTCACTCACCACTGAGACAGAGGAGGGGGAAAATAGAATAAAGGGCTCTAAATTGTCTGTGTGTGCATATCTGTGTGTGTGTCTGTGCGCAGGTGTGAGACAGAGAAAGAGACCCGTAACATGCGACTGACCCCCCTCACACACCCATCCACCCACACACTTCCACACCTCCACTTCCAGAGGAAATGTATCACTTAAACCAACTGCAGCTCAGCTCACAGAACCTAATGAATCTGGACTCAATTTTACGCTTAGCTGCCCTTCACTCTGACACACTCACTCACTCTCTGTCTTACACAGACACACACACACACTTAAATACTGAGGCAGCCTTACCTATAGCTGGGTGGTAGTCTTCGTAATGTAAAGAGGAAATTGGAAAAGTGTGATTATGGCACTGATTGGCAGAAAGTCAGTTTTTTTTCCAGTCCTTTCAGTTCTTCTCATCAACACTTTTTTACTCCTTTTGACTTCTCGTTTATTCAACCAAAACCTGCTGGCATATAACTCTGGCTTTTTACGCCTCTTTATCTTTTACAGCTCTTGGGCCCACATTTTTTTCTCCACTGATTGTGCTATTTTCCAAATTAATAGGCCGAAGTGCAATGGAGGAATAAGAATAGTTTTCTTAAGTTGCTGAAGTTAGGCCCATATAAAATGCACAGGAACACGCTAATTTTTCCGCCTACAAAGATTTCAGGTCGATCCCTGTTGGTATAGATAGCTTTTTTTCTGCTTGATAGCTGTTTGTGGGAGCAATATTTTAGTTAACAAGAACCCTTTCTGACTGCTCTACATAAACTCAATCATGAAGGCTTATGCTCCCTTTTAACTGCTGCATTCAGCAATGTTTGATACTGTCCTCCCTTTGCACGAGACAGTCTCAGTCCAGACTGTTCTGTGGTTCAATAATAGTGCACTGGGCTATCAAACGTCCAGAACAGGGTGTCCCTCTCTGCCTTCAAAAAATTGTAGCCTCATATTTTTCATTTCTGTTCTTTAAAAAGATTTAGAACCCAAAGGTTTCCTACTGTACTGAAGCTTAAATGTTTTTTCTTCACTTGTGAATCTCTTTGGAATTTGAGGTGATGCAAATGTAGCCAGCAGAGCTATGTTAGCTATCTTTTAAGTTTCAGCACACAGAAAGGCTTTAAAACACTAATGCTACACGCTGCTGTTGTAGTACTAATCGTAATATTCAAATATCAGTACAATAGTGACTTTACTTCTATGTTCTAAAATACATATGTTTTATTATGAAGGTTCACTCAATGACTAAGAAAAGATGTTGCAACACTTTTCACATAAACTTTAGTGTGTTTATCAATAATACTGATTTCATATTCAAACTTTGAATCAGTCATTGGCTAAGTGTACATGGAAGATTCCAATATTAACCCGAATAACGCTGAATAAAACACTGTGATGTAAACAGCGCTTACTCATCACCTTTACCCAGATATAGTCAGATTTGGAGTTAGTAATAAATTAATTAAACTATGTGAAGTATGCCAGAATATGCTCATTATAAGTGACTTTTTTTCTTCAGAATGCCATACCTTGTTTTTACAGATGTCGTTGAAGCCTTGAATGGGCACAGACATTGCAGTTGCTTTGGGAGATGTAATTTAAGCTTGAGCTATTAGACAAACTATGCTCTGTTACATGTAAACAGGAATATAAATGGAATCTCTGATCTGCATCTCATGGAAAACGTCCTAAATGGAATATTAACATAACTTTGTGAATACTTGAAAGGATTACCTGCTCTATTCGCTCGTGATCTCAGTCAGATTTTACATTGTAAAACGTAAAAAACCTTTAGTAACATCCACACAAGGTCTGCACCATCTGATGCTGACATTTGTGTTAAGCTCAAGGCTGTATAGTAGGCCACATGTCAGAAAATGGTGTAAGTTGTCACATCTGTGTTTTAATATAATAAACAGCAACTAAATGTTCAAATGGGTCAATATTGATCACTTATCAGACCAAGCTGGTATTCCATTGTACAAACTATACCAACAAATACCTGCAGCAACAATACATTACCTCTGTAGATTAAGTAAATGTCCATCCATCCATCCATCCATTTTCCATACCTGCTTAATCCTATTCAGGTTCATGGGCAGGGCTGGAACTACAGATGAGTGAGAGGCGGGGTGTACCCTGGACAGGCTGATAATCTGTCACAGGGTCAAAAGTTTATACTTTACACGTATAAGGCACCAGAATGAATTAAACCATGACTCTGCATTAGGGGTATTGGATCTCTGCTGCTCCACCATCCTCCCCCTGTTGATTTTTAGGAATTTTTTACACAATCTTGTGTCCTCAAAGACCTCAAACCCTGTGTGTCCAGTATAAAAGTAGCAAATACCTTTACACTGGCATTGTTTATGAGCAGCCATGATCTCCTGCAGTATGATAGCGGTCATGCTTATTTCTCTGAGATCAGGTTATTTAATTTAATATTTTTAATTTAATAATTTTGGCGCTATCATTATTTTTTTTTTTTAGCATGCTATACTTTTACAATGTCTTCTAGCTCTTTCTCTAACCAGGAAACAGAACAAAGCAGATCTGTACCAAACTTTTTGGAATCACTGCCAAAGTTATAAATGTGGGGGGTGGTAATGGAGAGGTCTGCAACAAGGTGTGGAAGTTATGGGAAATGTTTTAGAACAAAACTCTTTAGTTTGGAGAAAACAAGTTGAACTGCTGCCTAACCTCCCACCTCTGCTGCGAGCCACCCAGAGTTTTGAGTGAAAAGCTCTTCAAAATGGCCAGGAAAAAAAAATGGCATTTAGTTTAAAATCACTCAAACGGTTTTGATCATGGATAACAGCTCAAGAGGAGAGTAACCCTTGAAACACAGGGCTGTTAAGGGCCATGCTGCATCTAAAATTCCCTTTTTGCTCAGACATATACAGACAATACACAATGTGATGGCACACATTCTGTAATTCTGAACATGAGCTGTCCAGCTTTTTCTTGTAGCCATAGCATTAATTTCTCCATTAAGATATGTTAATTCATAATCTCTCAGAATCCCCTTTTACATCTATTGCTGTCTGTCATTCAGTCTTTATTCTCTCCCTCTGCTGAGATTTTTCCACTCTTTTCCTTCCTCTGTGTGGTGGTTTGTACTACATGTCTGTCTCTCTGCTCTGTCACCCTCTTCCCTCTGCTTCCATCCAAACAGCAAATGCCACTGTAGGAGACTTGTCTCGTCCCTAAAGGCCAGTTGTCAGGCATAATTACCATCAGAGAATTAGAGCATTGAAAACGCAGATTAGAGCTTTTTTTTTTCTTTTTATTCTTCCTCCTCTTTTAACACTGTCCCGTTTTTACTTTTGTCATAATTATGGCAGAAGAAAGAAAGAAATAGAAAACTGTGATAGAAGACTGTGGGGGGAAAGGGTGATGTGTAAGACAAATTATATTTCTTAATTTGGCCTGCGGCTGGCAATCACCTGAAATTATCTCTCTAGTTGATTGTTGATGTTGTCTTAGAGTGAAAGGCAGCTTCATAATTTCACACAGCCCTGTAGATGACATCTTTAAATGTGTTTTTCTGTCCCTCTGTAAAGCCAAAAACAATAGAAATTCAGTTAATAAACATGCCTTAGAAAGAAAGAGCAAAGAATGTTTGACTTTTTTTTTTTGTCAAAGTTACTAATTCCATTTGCTAATGGAGTAACATATGCATTAATTTAAGCGTTCCCTTAAATTAATGCAAAACAGACACACACAGCATTGAAAACCTTTAATACAGCTCCTTCTCTCCTCCAACTAACACACAGGCACACAAACTGCAGAAACCCCAATCCCTTCAACCCCTCCTGACACACAAGCGCTTACTTTCTTTAAAGCTCCAGCAAAATCACACATGAGCGTCATGCAACTGTGTTTGATACAGTGAGGAAGAAAGCTTGATTTGCTCCTTTGGCTCCCTGCAGTTTGGATCCTGTCCCTGCTCTTTGGCTATCCTCTGCCGTTTCTGCCATGCCAGCTCTGGTGTTCTCTTTCTTATGCATACACACACGCACACGCACACACACACACACAGTGCATGCCAACTGTTACACTATCCAAGCCAGAATGACCATGTGTTGTTGTATCCTTCTAATGTCTCCATCATAACAGCAGTGCTCCTAATAGCTCGTCTGTGACACACACAGTCTCCTTTCTTTGCTAACGTCCTCCCTGTTCTCCTCAGGTATTCAGATCAATGGTGGCTGACGTCATCCCAATACAGCAGGCTGATCTTTATAAACACGCGGATGTGCACGTGCACATACACTAGCCTCCAAGAATCAACACAATAATTGAAATATTTTCAACCTGATTAGGTCTGGCCTGCTGGTTGGGTCGGTTGCTAGGGCTGCGCTCCCTGGTTGCTAGGGGGAGTAAATCATCTGGCATTATTTGATTTCTGTTCCAGATATGAAACCGTTACCGCGGCGATTAAATGTCTCACAGCTTAGACACCTTGAGGGGGGGGGGGAGACCGAGGAAGAGAAAAGGGAGAAAGACTGAGAGAGATTAAGTTGAGGGAGGAAGGGAGGGAGAGAAGCCCCTCGTGAGAAAGAAATATGAGAAAAGGTGGGAATGACGATGCCTAAATACAGAAATACAGAGCATGTGTGAGGGAGAGAATAACAGGGTAATAAGGATGAAATGTTTTCCTACACTTGCATGTCTCAGTTGGCTGTTCTTTCCTCCAGACGACTGACAGGTTAGTGTGTGTGTATAATGTGTTTATGCTCATGTGCGTTTCCGATGGGGCTAACATGCACATGTGTGTGCGTGTATGTGAGTGCACGCTCCGGAGTTGTTTGCACTGTGTTGATATAGAGATGTCTACAGAGTCACGGATAGGGCACAGGGATCCGCCTACACATGGGAGCTGTGGGCGTTCTCGAATGTTTATAAAACACAAACTGAACTAAGTGCTCCCAATGGTATGCACGTTGTGCCACACATAGCAGAGGGAAACGAGCGGAGACAAGAAAAGACAGAGCGAAAAGTAAATTGTCATTCTGAAGGATGCCGCTTTACTTGTTTTTTAATTACTACAGTACCACAATTCTTCAACAGATTATACAGAACTTGAAACTGAGGATGAACCCACTCGTACTGTGGCACAACCAGGGACTGGAATACCAGGCCTTACTATGTCCATTTACCTTACTACTACCATGGCCGAGCCGTCACAACCTCTCTTGGCAATCCATTCTGACACCACACTTCTGAGATTTGGTCAGGAGCCATGAGAGTAGTTTTCATATTTGGTAAAGGTACCCCTATAGCACGAGTTTTCAACAGGCAGGTTATTTCCCAGTTCGTGACTTATAACTGTGGTGGGACGCATTGCCGTTTTGATTTTGAAAATGCTTCCAAAAAGCTTTTCACAAGGAAAAGATGCACTCTTATTCCTATGTTTTTCTAACCCTAGTGCTCACCAAGTTATTAACATGCCTACACATATCCAGGTAGTTTTAATGCTTTAAGTTTAATAAGCAAAACTAATGAGATAATTAACAAAAAGAAGTAAGGAAAACATAGATATCTCAAGGTCAGTTTTGAAAGAGAATCCCATGTTCTGTGGCTATTCAACCTGAGTTCTACAGCAGCGTTGAAAACTGACACACGGGGCCCCTGACAAAGTGTCGGTAGTGATGAGTTGGGAATGCAAATGTGTTGCTCTGGGATTCTGTTGGCACCAGATCATTGATTTTAAAAGCTTAAAAAGTGCCCAAAAAAACAAACAAACAACCTGCACAATGATTTGTGATATAATGAGCATCTTACACAGCTACTGTAAGAAAAACAAGAAATCGCCTGGTTCTATTTATTCTTCTTATTCAGTAGTAGACATCGCTAAGGCAGCACACGTATCCCCTACTCTTCTCGTCATGCTGACCTCTCAAAACCAAAGCCAGCAAGCCTTGCCTGATAGGATTATAGCAGTTATCTTTTTTTTACTTCTCTTTGTGTGTGTAATTATGTGTTCTTTTTATGTTTTTTTGTTACAATACTCTGGCCCTGTCTGTTGAAATGACTGACCTTGTTGGGACCAGTAGTCCAGTCCTAATGAGGCAGGACATCATCTCTGGGGTCCCAGTTAAGGCAAGGGCTAGGATGAGAGTTGAGGTTCTATCAACGTTTGGGTTAGGCATTAACTTGTAAAGGGTTAGGGTTTGGCTGAGGCTGTGCTCATTGAATTGAGATAAATGTAATGTCCTAATAAGGATGGCTGAGCAACCTTTGTGTGTGTGGTGTTTCTCACTGAGCAGTGGACATTGTTGAGTAATATAAAGCTACTTGAACATGCTGACAGATGGGGAGGTGAAAATGAAAAGAGAATAGAGACGACTGTGTACCACTCACAACACTCCATATCAAGAGCTCCCAAACCATTTTATGTCAAGCACCTCAGATAGTTTTGTTTTTGATCATGGACCCCCTTTGATACATTTGTGTTGTTTCCTCACATTCATAATGGCAACAATCTGAATGAATGGTGTGAGAGGCTTTGAGCGTGGTGATCCAGTGAAGTTCAGTGTTTTTTACAGCAGTAGTGCATTCTTACATGAGAAAGCTGCACATCACTAAATGTCACAACACTGCCTGCACCGAAGTTGTGGTTTTATTATTAAGTGAATAAAAAACTTTAACTGTAAAACTCAGACAGGCAGAACTATTTTTCATAAATAAAATCACAGACTCGGGGGAGCACTTCTTGCTTGTTGATGCCCTGTGAAATCAAAACTTTTCTTGGCCAACTAGCTTGTTAACCCTCAGACCTTCCACGCATCAGTCGCTCAGCTCAATTTGAAATGAATAGACTGGTACTGACTTGTTGATTGTGTTGTGTGCAGCGTTAACATGTGGTTAGGAAGCAAATCAGTGAGGGCTTTTGTTGCTGACTTGACACAGTTCTATAATTGTATACTACAGAAGGAACTATTCAAAGCAGAGAAAGACACCTCCGAATGCAATCTTTTTATGTAGGACCATAGATAAACACTGCAGTACGTTTGAATTTGTGTTTAAAGAGTGACCACACTGTGCTGAATTCGATGAGACAACATAGTTTTTGTAGTTTGCTCTTTAAAAGAGACATCTTGGCTGCAGTTTATTTCCTTTATTGCTCAATATATAGCTTGGATTTCTAATGTATTGTCTGATAACTTTCTTGTTCTCAGTAATAAATCTAAGTCTGTAGGGTGAAAATCTTGTGTCTGATCAGGTCTTCTAATCTCTGTGGCCTACTGAATTTATTAAATGTATGTTTTGGAGGAAAGAAGGTGCTGAAGGGGCTCAGATTTTTATCTGGTATGAAAAGCAATCCAAATGATCGACCTCAACTATTTTACCTCCCTAAGTATCTGTATTCAAAACTACATCATCAAAAACTGCACCTGTCCAATCTGGCAGCACAATTCCAATGCAGTTTGGTGCAATCTTGTCTCCCACTAAAGAGTTTCCCTTATGGTAGTAAAGTTTATTAGTTCTGCTATCTTTACACCAATGAATTTTACATGCACAACCACTAATAATACTTTTTCTTATGTTCTCGGCCATAAGACACAGTCTGGAACAAACATATATTACCATATATGGTGTATAGACTTCAATTTTGGGCCCAATTGGGACATAAAATATCTACTTTTGATAGAAGTCTGTCATTAATAGGATTAATTGATGAATATGAAGTGTATAAGCCCTATTGTAGATTATACTAGTCAGACACTTAATTTTTGGCTTTGAAGGTGTATGTATCCAAAAGCACCACGCCTTCACAACTATCCAGTGACAGAATGAAGTGATACACAACGTACTTCACACAACACATGTCTGTGCAGATAAACACTGTACGATGTAGTTAGTCTGTGGTTGCACATGTATTCATTTCGTGCAGCTCGTCATATTTAGGCAAAAAGTTGTAGAGCCCAAATTTCCTTTTTATTTCAGCTGTAATAGTGACAACAAAACAGCAGCCATGTTCAACAGAGTCCCGTTTTACTTTCTGCAATTGATGTGATATTAGTCACACTTTATGGGTACTCAGCTAACTGCGGTGTTAGGATCATAGTGGGTTTCTGGCAGAAAGTACACTACTCTAATTGCCTTAAACCTGTTTCTCCCTTCTACCAGTCAATAAGCCTGCAGTGAGTGTAAATGTGTGTGGGTGTGTGTGTTCCACTGGTCAATAAAGCGTGTGCTAAGAGGCAATTGGTTGTTTTTCCTCAACTTGACACGTTAAATGCAGTTACACTTCAGATAAATACACGTTCACACACACAAATACACGCACACAACCCATGGACACACATGCTACCAGGCTATTGGGTAAACTGTATCGATTCTGTTCTGTTTTCAGCCTATTTTCCCTCATAACCCCTCAGAGCTCAATCACTTTCAGTCATTGACGAGCATGGAGAGTCTCTTAAATCGCACCCACATGCAAACACAAACATTTATCTATAAGTGCGAACACAGCAACAGAAACACAAAGTACTGTTGTCAATGGCATTTCTTGACCCAACTAAAGAATAGATTATGGAAAATTACTACTGACTGTTTGAATTATTTAGTTTTGAAGCCACTCTTGCACAGTATATGTATTGTCTTCTGCCTGCAGTCAGACACAGTTGTTGCATCTATATTTAACTGCTTTAAGCTTAAGTTGTTTGGGTTTTACCTCCTCCAGTGATGACTGACAGGTAGGACTGCTCATAGTTTATCTGCTGCTGTTTTTTCAGTACAGTGGCCTAACCTTGCAATAAGTATTTTCATTTGAAACTGGAAGATGAAAGACAAATATTTCCACAATTTCAGCCTTATTTTGCTCATTCTTTTATGGTCAGTGGCAGAGACTGTTGTTCACAGTCTTTTTGTTCACTGTCTGCGTAAAATGTGGACAACAAAAAATTTAGTTGTTAGGGTTTTTTTTCAATATCACCATTCTTGTTCTAGTTGTTTGTATTGGATCAATATATTCTATTAACTCTGGACTACATAGTCTACAATAGCCTTTTAGAGCTGCAGCAGTTATCAGTTTAGCACAATAATTGAAGAACTCGACTCAGTAATAGCTGTTCCAGATGTGACAATGACACAGCTGTTATTTTCAGTGCCTTGTGTCACATAAAGACAGTTTGTGTCCTTGCCAAGCCACAAAGGAGGCTTGCAGAGCATTGCGCAGTGTGCTCATATTGTGAGCTGCAAAGCGAGAAGACATGAAGCATCCATCCTGGCACAGAATATGTACTGGAGGAAAATCTGACACAATACTATTAAAGTTTCATAATTTTGGTCATGATGCACAGTTTTTCTACAAATCATTTTATAATTAGAACTTATCCTGTTTTCCCCACTTGGTTTGGCATGAGACAGATGTATCTTTATTGCTGACTACATTTATCTGCATACGAACCAGGAGCTTCCTGCATGCCAACAACAAAATAATACACAGAAGATTTGAAGGCTCCCCTTTATTTGCCCTGTACTCTGCGACCAACAAGTCCTCCAATCTCAATGGCCAAGTGGGTGGTTTGTTAAAAACCTTAAATATGACCCATAACTGTGTCCTGTAAAGTGTGGCCGGTGGGAAATACAACTCATAAGACTGTTTCCACATAGTCAAGTCTGTTGTTTGGGAAGCTTCAAAGTCCCCACTTGGAGGGAGGAGGGGGGAGTGGATGGTACACTTAGCGGAGCTTTAGGTCATGCTCTGGTTTCAGGCTGTTTGACTGAGTTTAATGTTGACGCCAGTGCTCTGCCACTCATCAATCTCCCCTGCCTTCTTATTCCTTTTTGTTATTGAAGATAATTCTTTAAGACTCTGGCTCTATGTTTGGGGTCATATTTTTAACTTCATTAAAGTGTTATGAAACCTAATCTATTGTTTTGTGTTCTTTGACACTTATTCTTTTTTATGCAGTGGACATGAAAATAACTGAATGTACGAATTTAGTCTCATGGTAGTTCATGAAACTGCAACAAAAGGAGGGATTATAAACTTAAACAGGAAAAAAAGTCAAGTCAAGCTTGGAGGCTGGAGGGGACAGATGATGAAGCTATTCATGACTCTCAGCCAAGTCTGTGTCACTGTGGAGAACTGTGTTTATACTGATGAGGAAAAACTGTAATTAATCCATGTTTGGATGAGTCTGCAACTTAACAAAAAGTGGAAAACTTGAGAGGGTCTGAAAACTTTCTCTCCACGCTGCATGTCAGATGGGTGCGACGTCTTTGTAATCAGCAGAGAAATCTCAGCAGAAGGTCCATGATGACTCTATACAAACACACAAACAGTACTTCACCTGGTGGAGCAGCACAGAGCAAAGCCGAGGGCAACACTGTTTTTTGAGGTGCAGAAGGACGAGCTTTGACACCCTCGCCGTGTCCAGGAATAAATAATTAATAGAGTTGGCACTGGAGAAGTGGGGGGTGGGGACAGATATGTCATTATTTACGCCAGATCATAGGCGCACACTGCACATGCACACGTGCACGTGTGTACACTTTAACAATTACCACACACATACTTGTGGATGTACTGCAGGTCACAATTGGCTTTTTATTAGTGTGTTGCATTTAATTGTATTAGATGAACAATCCATATCATAACTGGTAATTGGGGATTTGTTATTTATGTGATTCTTATGTCTCCTGTTCTCTTGACTTTACCTATAGCGCCACCAGTAGGCTGACATGTGTTCCCATGAGCCTAACATCTCAGTCACACATTGTTGTAAAATTTGCTGTCTTCTTTCCCCCTCCTATTTTCTTCTGTTCTTATTTCTAAAATCCTCTTCTCTCTCATATGTACCACCTTTCAGTGCCACTGTGTCCTCCTGTTCACCCCATCCACCCCACCCCTAACCTGCCCCACTCATTTCGAACTCACTTCAAGCAGACATCCAGACGTTTGTGGACTCACATCTGGAAACTGCATTTAGCTCTGGTTCACTCTCAGGAAGTTTTCACACTTCACGATTCATTAACCTGCAGGCCTCCCAAGCTAGAGAGAGGGCATCAGAGGAAGTGAATGGAGGAGGGGGAGGAGGAGGAGGAGGAGGAAGCACAGATAGGGGGATGATGATCTGGTAACAGAAAGTTAATGTCAGATGATAAAAAGAACAATAAAATACAATGAAATAAACTTGATTTACCATACTGGAAAAATATATTTGTTTGATTTAATTGGTTGGTGGCAGTGTAAAACAGTGAGTTTTAATTGCTGACAGCTAAAGAAGATACTTGAGTCAAAGAAGTTAACATCCAACAAAGAGCAGATGATTTGGAAGAGGAAGAGGCGTGAAGATGTCCAGAAAAACAGATCAGCCAGAGGACAAGAATGAGGGGTGTTGAATTATAGGCTGGGTTGTGTGTGTGCATGCGTGTGTTGTCCAGGGTGTCTGCGTCCAGCCCTCTGTGAGTAATGTGTCTGAGAGAGGAGCTTTCTAATGAAACACTTTTCCTGGAGTGATAATTACACCAATAGAGAGCAAGGACACCTCCAGTAGATGTGTGAAACTTAGCTTACTAAAACACAAAGTTTCTCCCTGGTTGCTCTGTGTGTGTGTGTTTGGGAGACAGGATTTCATAGGGTGTTCTTGAAAGACTGACACTATAGGCTGTGCTTAATAATCAGCCCAATAATTGAGAGAAAAAAAGATGTGTTTGTATTTTTCTTTTGCAGGGATACACAAACTGACATTTACATGAGCTGAAGGAAGCTGATTTAATACATTCCCTTTCTATAAGCTTACTGTATATCAAGGCTGCCTTCTATCATAGGGTCTAAAATGAAATGATATTAACTTTTTCTTTTTTTCCCCCTCTCCGTTTGGTTTGTTCTTCCCTTTTCCCTCTCTGATTTCAATCTTTCTGGTGCAGCTGACTGACAGCCTCTGCTTTCACTGCGTGTCACAGTGGTTGAAATCTCACTGAGGGGCTCGATGCAGATAAGCAGTGGAGATGTGGATAAGCAGTGACAGAGCTGGGGCTTAGATGGGGAGAAAAGAGAAAAGGAAAGATACATATTTTTTATATGTATTGGAGATGCACAAGTACACAAAAGATACCTGTTCCTTTAATGGATTCTGCAGGGAATCTTGTATCACACTTCAACAGCCAAAGAATTTAGTTAAACAAATCAGACCAGCAGAACAATTCAATTATTCTGCGTGGCTTTAATAAATGTTTGATATGCATTACATGGAAACTTTCTAATTCAAATTTTACGATTTAACAGTTAGGGCTTTTCCCATTAATTCTCGACACACAAAGTTACAATTTGAATTCTGAGCGTTTATTCAATAAATATGAAAAAGTCTAACAAAATTATAGTTGGGGCAGGATGGGAGAGAGATTAGTGCACACAAGTAAAACAAAAGTTTCAGCTACCGGTGCGTTTATAATACTAAACTCCTGGCATGTGCACACTGGGATCAGGAAGATGAAGTATTTCATTTTTATCCGCCTTTTTGGAAATTTGGAAATGCCCCAGCTCCTTTAACACATGCAGACTTAGTGTCCTGCACTCTGCTGATGGCACTTTGAGTCAATGTAATTTCTGCAGGCAACCACAATGCTGTACAAGTGGCAAATTTGCAACATCCGGGGATGATAAAGGTACTGCTACCAATAAAGAGGTGATTACAACAAAAAAATATTAGTGTTTGATACACAAAAAAAATTAAATAAAACCAAGAATCTGCTGTGCAGCAGCACTTAATCCAGCATTCTCTTATAGCTTAAGTGAAAATACGTGAACACGGCTAAATATAACCTCCTCAAACTTAATCTATCTTTCATTTCCTCCTGCATTTGATGTTTATTTTTGTGTACATTCAACCTGCAGACTTTAGTTTGGGTAATTGAATGACGAACCCTGACCTTAAAGTTTATCCTTTGGGTAAAGAGATTGTTTGTATGAGAGATAAGTGGTGATACGAGCTGCCAAGCTGTAGCCAGTATCTTTTGCTTTTTTCAAAAGAATTTAGACATTCCCAAAGGTATGACACTTTCATAACTTCTAATGATTATACTTTTGTTTTCACTTCATAAAACATGTTTCTACATTGGGCCTTCTATTAGACTGCTAAAAAAACAGGTGTATTCATATATGATGCAGTTTAATATGTAAACTGTGAATAAACACGCATATCCACTCCATAAATAAAAGAACAGGTGCAGGGAGGAAACACAGGTGAAGCGTGAAAATAGAGTGAATGGAACACACCACCGATGGTACGTTTCAAGCAAAGCTATTCTTCATCAGAGAGTTGTCTGAGGTGGGATTGATTGAACCAAAAACATGTAACAGATATTTTTTGTCCATGTCCAAAATGTAGTAGCACCAAAATAATGCGGAAATTGTGATATTATAAGATTGTAAATCTCCTTTTGTCAGGTCTGCATTCAGGTGACATGATATGAAGTTTAAAAATCTTTTAGCCTGACAAAGAGTTTTCAACCCTGACCATATTTTTCATGCCATACTCTGTCTGTTTTTGACTGGCAAAGTCAAAAAGGGAGAAGTTGTTGACCAATATTAGTTCAGACTGGGATTAGATTTGGCTGTTTTATGCCTAATTAAATTCAGATGCTTCAGTGCAAAGCAACATAGAAATGAGGAACATTTGTAAGTCTTTGCAGCATGGTAGGGGTCAGTATCTCACCCAATGATAGTTTGATGTGTAGAATGGGGATGTTGAAGGTCACACCAGAAAACTTTCAGTTGAAAGACAACCACTCTATTTCTTAACCCCTTCCTATGCTTTTGTGTATCAGTCAATGGTGAAAAGCCACCACCACCCCTTCTGTAAGTTTTGCACAATCCAAAATGTAAATGTGATGAAATAAATTAAAATACAATATTTCTTAGAGCCTTTTAAATGGAGTAATTATAATTTTTTTTGATCATGTATGACAGAACACAGGGGGATTGAAAAGGTAGATGTAAGCAATTTTTGCGCCCAACTGTTTTGACCTGGTTCACGATATTGACACAAATATAACTCCACTGAACAACGCGTCGTCACCGCGTGTCTTCAGATTGTTATAAATCCACTGGTGCTTCATATCTAACAGGCAAAAACATCCCCATTTGGAGGTTGGAGGAGATGGAGGAGGATGCTTCACACATGACTGCCGAGTTAAATAGCCAAGATTGAGTCGTGTCCTGACCTGTGTGAAACTTCCCACTGAAAGGCCCCAGTCGGGATTTGAACCAGGAACCTTTTTTGCCACATCATCATCATGTGGCCCTCAATTGGATCATGTGAATCAAAAATATTCCATTTAGTTTCTTGTAGAACAAATTAACCAATGACCACCATCTTCACCGTGGGGTAATTTTGTGTGTTTCCAAAAAAAAAACATGACAGATATTTTGAGACTGTCCTCCTCCCCAAAACATACCCATGTGACATTTGTTCATGCAGGCAGATAATTACAAGAATGACAGACATGATGACAGGTGATGGGTTTATGGCATGCCAACAGATATCATCACTTGTGAAATCTTGGAGATTTTTTTTAAACCTTGCATTGTTACTATAAGCGTCTTGCCATACTCACAGTCGGACAGCAATTATTAGGTTTACATTCTCCGTCTTGATATATTTGCCTATTTTGAGGCTGCGTTAGCAGATTATGTGTCGCTTTGCCCTTGGCAGACATCAGTAAAATACTCCCTATCTTACCAAACATAACTCATTTAGCGTATTTTGAAGAAAAAAATCTTCACTTGAATTTCACTATTTTATTAAATTAGTGTTTAAAACAAAGCTGTCAGAGCACTGACACTGACAATGTCACTTTTAGAAAATGATATTGCTCCAGTTTGTAAAGCTTCACTAATATCAGTTTTAAATTCTGATATGAACATAATATTTAATGATTTTATGTAGATAGAAGTTGATTTCTTCATCTGTAATATGTACAGAATAATCAATAGAGAATCAGTCGCAAAATGGAAAAAAATATCAATATTTAGGATCAGAAATAAAAATAATTAGATTATCCAACAGGAAATTAAAATAACAGTCACTTCACACATAATATTGTCTGATAAGTCCTCCCTTAGACCTCTGGGCCCATACTATTATTGCAGATACGCTAGGTTGCAGGTTGCTATAAGGAAGCAAAGACAATTACAAGTGCGGCTTGGACAAACCTCAGTGATAAAGTCAGCATGAATGGCCCAGATACACAACACAGACCCACAAATTCAGATGTTCTCAGCCTTCAGGGTGCTGTTTCCTGATTTCAGCTAAACTGTTCTTACTTATCAAAAAGGTGACCATGTTTTTGGCTCGCAACTATACTTTCTGAATGAAACGCATAGCACATATTTAGAAAAGTTGACTGCTATACGTAGTGGAATTATTTTGCATATTCAGCTTCAACAACGAATGTTACTGAAAAAAGGAGGCTCGTAGCTTTAGTGGATGTAAAGTAAGGGGAACCAAAGGGGCTTTTTTGCCAGCATCTAGTTAAAACTAGTAAATGATTAGAAAAAAATAGAAATATATTGCACTATGATCACTTAAAGATATAAAATGATACCTTATATAAACAAATCCTTTGACATTTTATAGATAGGGAAAATAATTTGCTCTTTGTGGTTTTGTTCATGGTGAATCCAGTTTTAAACAAGCAAGCAAAGTTTTCTGAGGCAACACAAACATGAAACTACTGCAAACAGAGTGATTATTTGGATATGCAAATCCAAATCTGTTAATTGAGTTTTCCAAATGGTTTTAGCTAAAAGGCCAAAGAGTTAGCACTAATTAGCTGCTGGGTTTTAATCTACCAGAAGTACTTTTTGAGCAGCTGAAGTCATTTAGAAAACCAGTTATGCACTTGGAAACTTTTTTATTGCGGTCCAACAGATCTCCCTCTCTACTGTACAGCTGTGGCGGGGAAACATCTGTCAGACAAGAACATAGAGTTAAAAATAAAACTCCACATTAAGCAAACTTTGTTTACTCTGCCTAGCACAGCATCAGGGTTATCTTTGAGGCAGTAATAGATATTCAGCTGTAACCGCTTTTAATGAATAATACAAACCAAATATTTCATCCTATTGAAAATGTTCCGGTTAAATATATCTCTGTCTTTCTCAAATAAGGCAAGTTCATCTAACATTTTCTGTTGAAAATTGTTATCTGCAAACAATAGCCGTCAAATCTTTGTGGTGAGTAAAATGTAAAGTTCATTCTGAACTCTAGTGGAGGTGTTTTGCATAAATAGAATGACATGGAAATGCCTGAGTTTGTGGTAAGTATCGTTTTCATCAGGATTATTTCTCATAATGATACTATTATTTCCTCTTGCTGCCTTTCTTTGTCTCAGCTTTGGAACAGCAGTGTCCATGGCTGATATACTGTAAATAGCTCATTTACAGTTTTCAGAAAGGCCTGCTTGTACTTTGCTTGATTATTCCTATTTTATTCCTGCTTTATGGTTCTAAAATGAGTCGGGAACATTGTCCCCATTACTCCACATCTAAAATCTGATACGCTTTTGCATCAGCGTCATTAAATAGTTTAAAGTCAATCAACTACACTTACTTATACTTTAACACACTTATATGTACTTGCTCAAATCCTTCACTTTCACTGTAGTTGTACTTAAGCTGAATATTTGTGTTTTATGGTAGTTATTCCACAGATAATAGAAATATCATATGAAACACACAATGATAATGAGATAAACTATGAGACAGCAGCAGAATTTATAGTATTGTGACCACAAATATAAAATGTCACTTACACATGAACGCATGGGTTCTAATAAGTATGTGTAATGATTCAAATGTCATTCTTCACATATTTTTCAGTCAATTACTACCTTTAATTTTGAGTGCTTGTCATTTTTTTTATTTGACAATTTGAAGATATAGTGAAGTATAATGCAAAATTATTCTTTCATACGGTACATTACTGGCATTTGTTCATTTCCATTCAAGCATCATATGAAGCAGCAAAATATTCCAACGTGGTCACTTTCTGAACACTTACTCTGGCATTGTACAGTTATTTAACATGTTGTAGCAGTCTTTAGCCAGGAAAAATCTAGTATTGATGATCAATATCTGATGAAATAGTTTAGTTGTTTTAATCTTTTGGTTAGGATGTCTCTGTCACTTTTGTGCTTCAGTTAACCCCAATCACTTGGTGCCAGACCTTTATTGAACAATTTGTCTCATAGATATCCTACTGTAGATAAATGACGCGCGCTGCGTGTGTGTGTCTGACTGTGTGTGCGTTAAGTCTGATGCTGAATCAATGCGACACCTCAGGGATGGCACAGCGGATAGAGGAGGTGAGGGGGGGCTATGGAGGGAGGGTCTCATGCCAGCCTCGTTCTTAACACTTTTTTTTTTCTTTAAAGCAGGGGTGTGTGCGAAATAATACCCGCTCATTAGGAGCGCGCTGGCTCCTGCTTAATTCATTCTGGACTGTCAGGAGCTTGTGTACGACCCCCGGGTAACACATAAATCACACGCAGAACCAACCGGTCGAGCGGCAAGTTTCATGCCCCTAACGCAGCTGATTTATCAACCAAATTACTACGAGTCCTGCTCGGCCCCAACACTTTGCAGAGGAAATCACCGAGTAACCCCTGAGCGAACCGATTTATTGAAAAGCTGTCCCCCTCCACTTCCATCTCTCCGCCCTGCCCTGCTTTCTGTGTCACTCCACTCATCTCTCACCGACTTAATTAAAATCTATCCCGTTGGCTCGTTGGCATTTATTACAACCACTGGGCTAATGAAACAAAGAACACGACACAACCAAAGCTGCTTTGTGCCTATAAACGCTCATTACACTGCAACACACACATGTCCTGACTGTACTTATTGGCACTTAAACAAGGTGGGCTTACTTGGATGTGTGTGTCTCAGTCAACATCCAGAAAACACTAAAGAAGGGATTGAAAAAAGAGAAAATGAATCCTTGTGTTTGTTGACATTAGCTTTGCTCCTTTGTAATCTCACTCCTGCATTTGAGTTTGCAAATGCAACACTTCTCTTCTTTAACCTAAAAGGTCTTAATGACGGAGACAACATTTTTCAATGACCGGAAAGCATCATTATTACAGTAATCAGGAAAACTGGTCGTGTTATATATGTATTAATGGCAATATATATCATTTTAAAATAATAAAAGTTCATTTTTGACCAAACAAGTAGGATGACCTATTCTGTTGCAAACCTTCTGTCAGCTGTTGGAAAAACTTTTGGCAAATTTTCATCAAATCATTATAAGAAAAAAACAGGTTGTGTCCGAGATAAGTTGAGCATTTTTAGTGAGGCTCCTTAAAAATCACCAATATTGATTACGTTATGCCCTAAACCTGAGCTAAAAGGCTGACAAAGACATTTCAAATCTAAAAAAAAAAAACAAAGAACTCTAATTGGCCTCACCTGATTTGACATAATAAAGAATTCGGGAAAGGATTTAACGTTTTCCACGACATTAAGCAAATCTGTGTTTTGGAGAAAGTTGTGTTTTATTTTATGCTATTTATGCTCTGTCAACACTTCTGACTTACCTCAAAAGTCGACCTTGACCTCAAAAAATGGAAGTTTGACCTATAAACATACATTTCATTTACTTTTCCGGAGCTCTCAGCCACATCGCAACTTTCCTCCTCAGCACTGGTCATAGAGTAGATTATTGATTATCACAATAATAATGGAAGTCCATAGAGAAAACTTACAAAACCAACACAACGCTGACAGCGCTTGAAGACAAGTTTAAAGACCGATTTGTCAAAACAAAATGAGCAGAACTACAAACTAAATCTTTGATAATGGGGAATATGAACCACACTGTAGGCACATCAGCTGTCACGCCAAACGCCCTTTGCTTCAAAAACCAAATAATGACAGCTTTGTTTGAACTTTTTCTGACAGCTGTTCGGGCACATGCTGTCCAGCAGATCGCTGTTTTCTGAGTTTAGAGGGTCTAACAGAGGATCACTGATGTGTGATGTTGGCAGTGGGCCCATCCAGTCTTGATCAAAGACGCCTAAAACCCAACGACACAAGCTCCTATTGACTCCGGAGCCTGGGAGGGGATGGAGAGTCAGAGACGTTTGAAGGTAGCGGTTGAGATGGGGGTGGAGGGAGGGTAATAGGTTGAAATCACGGCTGTAATTAACTGTGCAAATTTCTTTCAATTAAATACAAATACTATCTATTGAGTAACTCAATTTGCATTGATTAATCCTGCCTCTAAATAGCAAAATAGTAATATAATATCGCAGATAGACTATCCCGCTACTGATTCTTATAACCTCGGGGATCTTTCTTCGTTGGTGGAGGTTAGAAAGCCATTGGACTCTGTCCTGTCCTGCGTTTTTTCTTTTCTTTCTTTCTTTTTTTTTGTCTTGTCTCCTCTCGAGAATTGGAAATGGGGGATGGAGGCGGAGAATGTGGAAGGTGCTAAATTAGCTGGCTGATCCGCGCTCATTGCAGCATACACATCCCCCTATTACTGAGCCCCAGCCCCGCTTAATATTCCGGGCATGGCGGGCGCTTCTAGATAGCAGATTTATCAAATGGGAAAATGAATGTATGATGATCAGTTAAATTGAAAATCAGCGCCCGGGTGACAGGCCGCGCTGACACCTCGGTAATTAGAAAGAAAAATGATGGCGTCCGAATGCATAATAGAGCAAAAACAATTTGCGCTATCCCCCCATGCCGTAATGATCGCGCGTTCAAATTGAAAATTTCTCCCGGTCGAAATTGAATTCATAAAGTGTGATGCATGAGCGGCACGGACACAGCGGGAGGGCCCTCCCGGTCCAGGTTGGCTTGATCGATTGGTCGTTTGTGTTGGTGCCAAACACACACACTCACCCTACTCGCCCAATGCCTCATAATAAAGCCTCTAAATTGGATTAGATAGATAGATAGATAGATAGATAGATAGATAGATAGATAGATAGATAGATAGATAGATAGATAGATAGATAGATAGATAGATAGATAGATAGATAGATAGATAGATAGATAGATAGATAGATAGATAGATAGATAGATAGATAGATAGATAGATAGATAGATAGATAGATAGATAGATAGATAAATAGGAAACACTAAGAAATAGGCTGAAGTCACTTTCAAAATAGACTTATTGATCAATGATTATTTTAGCTGCACATTGTGGTTATGTGTATAAAGCTGCTGTTCAGGGCTTTTGAAGGGGCAGATATGCTGCCTTCTAACTACATGGATGCCAGGTTTTCTGCCCATATGCGAGGTTTTATGTTTCACAAGTTTATCCTCTCAATTGTCTGAAAAAAAAGTTCCAAATTGTGTTGCAAATACGGCTTTTTGATTCGTTATGTCTCTCAGCACCGCAGCCAGAGCGCGCGCGCACACACTGCAAGGCCTTGCTGAAGGGAGATCAAACCTATATTTTCTAATTAATCGCGCTCTTGAAACTAACCCGTTATAATAAAGCGTTTCCCTTGGAAAAAAAAGAAAGGATAAAAGAAGGAATTTCACACAGTGCAAGCGGAATGGACGATTTAATGTGATTGTTTCGGTCGAAGGGGACGTTTCCCGAGGCCTTATGGGGAAATAATGTCCTTATGAATTAAATAATAGGGTTATTACTTTCATTGATTTTAGCTGTCTGGGAATTTAGTGTTCAGCTTCGGTCTTAACCCATCCTCCCCCTGCTGTTTTTCACTCTGGCTCCCTCCTCATCCTCTTGTCTAATTATTTTTCCTGCAAGACCCCCGCTTCCTGCAGCGCAAATAGCAGAGTCACTGAGCGAAAATTATGTAAATATTATTAAAGGGACTCAGGCACGGAAATTCATTTTAGGTCGGCGCAGCAAAGTAAAGCTCTGTCCCTCGGATCTCCCTCAATTTATTTGCAAATAAAGGCGAGGTGACCGGGAGGGATAAAGGATATTTAGCCGGGCTGTCAACACTGCTCCTCTGTGCACCGGCTCGCCAGAATTAATGGTTTTAATAATTGGGATTTCGGTTTCCAGGGAATTGGTGGCGTTTACACTTCATAAGCCAAACACACTCTTTTCTAAGCGGGGACGGGCGCAGGGCCGGCGAGTGCACGCATGCCAGCGCGCACAAGCACATTTGGGAGAGCATGTCTCCTAAACAGCTTTAATTTACCCATTCTTCACTTTCCTACATACTTTTTCTTTGAGCTCAGACAACAACTGGTCAAAAAATACAAATGCATGCCTGGCACATCATTCGCCTCCTGTCTCCTCTTCCCCCTCCTATATCTTTATCTGTCTCCCCCCCCACCCCGAGGGACTCGCAGTCCTATTAGAACAAATGACGAGGGGCCCAGGCGCTTTTGTAGAAAGGCGCAGGCGGGCGGGCGCGCGCCTGTCCTATTATGTGCGACACATGATCAATAGGGCGATAACACAGCAACATCAATATAAGCGACAGAACAATGAGGGATATCATCGAACATCTATCTTAATATAGCCGACTACAAGGGCCGTCTGACAGCCGCGGCAGCTCATGAAAATTCCGCCCCACGAATCTACCACCATCTCATCCTCCTCCTCCTCCTCCTCCCCGCGCTCAATAGACTATGCGCACTCACGCACACGAGTCGCACGCAAACACACATCGATGGTGCAGCTGGCGCGGCTATTATTTTCCCATTTCAATTTGACACCCCTGCCTTTCATGCTAATTCTATTATTGTAGGAAGTTTATGTGATTCCATATCACTAGAAATCGGTAATGTCTAATAACCCTTTGGGCTGAAAGGAGGGGAAAAAAACTGCCTCGAGACCCGCGGCAGCCAGTGGGAAAATAATTACTTTCATATCAAAACTCAGCAGGAGGCGCAGGGTCCCATAGCCCGCGGCCACTAACCTCATTCCAGCTCGGCCTTTCAAATGAATAAATTTGTTAAAGCAATAAATACAAACAGCCAGACGGACTTGAGCCACAGCTCCGGCTCACTACACAGGGGGAAAAGGGGGGATTTATCTGCTGTAACATGACAAAACTCCAGCCGCCATGATCCAAGGTTCTGCCACACCATCACCCTTTTTTTCCCCCCATTCCTTTCCCGCGCATAAGATGGCCCTGTAAAGACAGTGATTCAATTTAAACAATAACTTTATTTATCAAAATGTTAACATATAAATATCATTTTCTCATTTTACAATATCTGAGGATTTATGTTGCGTGTGGGATGTTTATTGTAGCCTAGAATTTGTTACAAGTTGTTCACAAAAAAAAAAAAGAAAAAAAAAGATGAAGAAGAAGAAAAAGAAAAAGAAAGACCTGCTTAAAGGTGTTCACAGGTTTACAATAGGCCTAAAGCCCGGTTATTGGGGTAGCCCAGCTTTGAGGGGCCATGTGGATTCATCACACCTTATGATTAAAAAATAGACGAGGATTAAGTCTCCTGATTCCTGATATGCTTTATAGTGTCTTTAGAGCTTTGGGAATGTTTGAATAATCTGAGCGTTGTTCCTGGTCCTCTGTTTATGTTTGCTTGTGTTAAAGTGTTAGTCCATATCGAGATCCTCTCCATCTGTTCCGGGTGTTTCTTGACAGTCTGTGTTTGTCTTGAGACACTCGGAGAGGTCTGGAGACGCTCGCTCCTCTCTTGCACCCTTGTCTTTTGCACACAGCTCAGCAGATTGGCAGCCATTGGTCACAGCCTCCGTTTGAACTTTGAGACTCCTTTCCTCGCTCGTGTCGCTGGAGTGTGTGGAGCTCAGCCTGGTCAAAGCTGCCTGAGCCACACTGTTTGGTGGAGGAGAAACAGGAAATCTTGCATTACTGCAGTCACCACCACACTCCTCCATGTCACTTTCCTCCACTCTGTTGCTAATGTGACTGTGGTGATGCTGCGCATTATGCTCCATGTTCTCAGAGTTCAAAGGGTTGGTGATGCTGCCAAAGCTGGAGAGGTCAGAAGGGGCTGGGCTACCCTCAGTTGTCACACACCTTTGTCCCAGGTTGAGTCTATTAATGTTGTCCTGACATGGTGTGGCCTTCAGGGCTGTTTGGGGCACTAGAAAGCCCAAAGGCTGATGGGTAATGGGATAAAGCAAGAAATGGCCTTTACCCACCAGTGTTCTCTGATTGGGCAGCGAGGGGAAGTCCAGCTGGGATTTCCGGCGGGGCATGGTGTCAGAGAGGAGGCTCTCCACGCTGAAAGGGTTTCGTTTCTGTAGGGCAGAAGACCTCGGGCCTCCAGGACTGGAGCTGTGGGTGCTGCCTGGAGAAACCTGCTCTGATTCTCCTGCAGTTCTTTGGTTTTGGTGGTTTTGCAGATGACCGAAGTCATGGCGCGTTTGGTCACAGCTGGATTCATTGTGGAGTCCTCCTGAACCTTTTGTCGCTGGCAGTTCGATGTGAATATTCCCATTAACGCTTGAAGGCTGCTGCTCGCTGTCGGTGAACTGTGACACCCCGCTGTCACTCTCTGAGCCTCCGGGTGTGTGGAAGCTTTCACCTGTGAGAAGTTTATTCTGTGACTTCAGCAGCTTCCTCTCCTGTTTGCGTTTCTTCTTCTCGGCCCGCTCGTGCTCCCTTCGTGCAATCTCCTCGGGGTCCATGGGCTCCCCGCTGCATGTGGTCGGGTGAGAGTTGTGAGCGGGCCGCCCTGGCCCCTTCTTTGTGTTCTCCTTTTTTCTCCATTTAGCCCGTCTGTTTTGGAACCACACCTATGCACATGTACACACATAAATATATACATGAACACATTTACACACACAGGTGGCACATGTTCTTGTAAAAATCTGTCAAACAGCAGCAGGTCACACAAAGGTTTCCGCAATTGTATTGAAGTGTTATGAATTAACTGACTGCCAGAAAACCATTGATATATCTTCATTTCAAAATGCTAAAGATTTGGTTTCCGTAGTTTCTTTAATCTGGATATTTGGTAGTATTTTTGTAAACACATTTTTCTATCTTGGAATGTTGGTTGGAAACAAAAAAGCTAATTCAAGACCTAATCCTTGCTTGTGATGACCATTATGCCCTTATTGCTGACATTTTACAGAATAAATCAGAAAGTCAACAAGTCAGCAAATCAATCCCAACAGCAATTACTGCAGCCTTAGTTGGGACAATGATTTTTATAGACCAGCTTTGTAAAACAAGGTATTTGTTTAGCTTAGTTTAATAGGAACATCTTTACAATACAATAAAAACATCCTAATAAAGGTTGGAATGTTCACTTTTTGAGAGCGCATCACAGGTAAGTTGAATAAACTCAAGAGTTTTTTTTTATAGTTTTGGTGATAGCTGAGATATGTTTTCTCTCCTTGACAAAAGAATAAATAAAATCAATAACTTAATTCATTGAACAGTGTGGGCAACATTTCACATGAGCCTGACCTCACATCTGCAAAGATGTAAAGAAAAAAACAGATTGATTACAAATCCACCCAGATTCCACAAAATCCTGAGACAAGTGAAATCACTGATATGTCTCTCTGGGTCTTTGTGTACTGTAAGCTTTAACACTGTACGACTACATGAGGTCAAGAGGTCACAGCCGTGGACCAGCAGATGAACAGATGTGCCAGTGTTAATTACAAACGGCTCTGCATAATGGACACCTCTGCCAACTGCATTTAATTGTTCCACAGCTCCTCAGCCATATCCCATCTATGCGTATTCTTCAACACCCAGCCGTCTGCTCCCACGTATGGGGTGCGGAGCACAGCGGCCCCCTCTTCTCACCGAGCCAAGACAGGCAGCTTCCCCCACCTTCGAGCTCTCACTGCCCGGCCTCTGGGCGATCTAACAGCCTCATGTTCGGCACTGATAACACCAGGAGTTTAGCATGCACAAGCAGGATCTGAGAACATTGCATAACAAGTATGGGAGTCCAACATCATGTGTAACAATGGTGCTTCTTATGAATTGTTAATGTTGGTTCTATCTTTCCCTGGCAAACCTGGCGATAAAGGGGCGTTAAGCAGCTTGAGGGAACAATAATCTGAGGTTTAGGAACCAAATCCCCCAACAACATAAAGCAACGGCGAGCTCTGTTTCTGTCCCGCTTTACCCATCCGGCAAGTGAAATCTATGTGGCGTACTTAGACAAACATGAAAAGCCTCTGGCCTATAAATTACCATAGATAGAATATAACTATTAGATACAGCATGTACAAACTTAAAAAAAAAAAACTAGTACCAAACTGTATATTCATCTCCATCATTTTAGTGTTATCATTATTATCGGTTGTAGTATTGTGCTTGTTGTTGTTGTTGTTATCATTGTTAATATCATTAGTATTACTATCAAGCCTAATATCATCAAATTAAACAAACCACTAATAGGAAGCTATAGACGGTAATATCACTTAGCATATGTTTTTATTTTTGGTCCTATATTGATTGCTGAAAAGATTCTTTATTATTATTATTTTCTTGTTGTTTTTTTTGTGGTTCCTGAGCACACTAAAGCAGATGTTGTTAACATTGAATAATTCAAAAGTAACACTAAGAGACTGTTCACATTAAGCCACTGCTGCTATTGCTTCTACAATAACACAGCAAATAATAATAATAATAATAATAATGATGATAATAGTATAATAATATTAATTCTACACATTTATTCCATAATAGGACAATCATGATTTGTCTAATCAAAAACATATCAAAGTTATGATTCAACCACGTAGAAGTATAAAAACAGAAAAAAAGAAACGTGGCAGTAAAATACACAACAAACAAAAAAATATATGAAAGAATTTGGATATTAAAAGTAAAGGAAGAAGTCTACATCCTATTTTCACCCACTGCTTAGCCTACAGTAAAGAGCACTGTTTTTATTAACCCATAAATCATTTGGCTGCCTACATGCATCATCTTTAAAAAAATAAAAATAAATAAAAAAAACTCTATTGGTTCTTTGATTATTAAGCAGTAACTATCTCAGTGTGGGGCAGGCCGTCGCGGCCCACCTTTCAAACATATTTTGTGGATGTGGGTGTTTATGATTAATAAATAATATGATTTTTTTTTTAATTTAAGGAATAGATTAACCAAAGCAAAGCGGAAATAACGACCCTCAAAACGAGTGATTGAAAAGGTTGTCTTTACCTGAACTCTTGATTCCACGAGGTCAAGCCTGAGCGCGAGCGCCTCCCGCATGAACACATCCGGATAGTGACTCTCGTTGAACGCTTTCTCGAGCTCCTCCAGTTGCCACCCGGTGAAATTTGTCCTCGTCCGTCTCCGTTTGCAACCGGGACTGTCCTTATCCGGGTCCCCAGAATCTGCAGACGTATGCGTGTGCGTGAGTTTGCGTGTGCGTGTGCGTGTGTGTGTGTGTGTGTGTGTGTGTGAGAGACACAGAGAGAGAGAGAGATGTTCATGCAACAAGACGCGCGGTAATTGACTTGTACATTTGAACCAGTTTAGTGTAAAACTTAACGTGTGAAAGAGTGTTTCTTTTTCTTTTAAAAATTGTGTTGCCAGCGATAAATCACCTCCTAAAAATGGGGCCTAACACGCACTGGAAATAATCTATACTTTGCACGCTTTTCGATTAATTGCACTATTCAATTTTGACAACTAATTGGTTCTACAGTATGTATCAACAGCCCATAGGCTGAAAACAAGTTCGTTTTTATTTCAACCATTAGGGGGATTTTTCCGTAAAAACGATCAACCCAAAGCATACATAAACTTTTGAATTTTCCTGTTTTCCAAGCCCTTAAACTAATTCTTCCTCCTGTCCGTGTCCATAAAAGCTTGCACTCAGAGGCTTACTTTGGCTTCACTAAACTTTTGATGAAAGCGGTTCTGTGGCCATCGAAGAAGCAATTCAGGAGCGATTTAACACACTTCCTATCAATACAGTCACCACTCACCTGTGTTAATGGTTAATGAGACATCAGACACAAAGAGCCAGGCCTACCTGAGAGTTTGAACTGCTGACTGTCGGACAACAGAGGGTTGGAGCTGACCACCGAGGCCGAGCAGGAGCCGTTTAGTAATCCGTCTATAGAGAAAGGTACGGCGGCCGCGGACTGCAGCTGGTGTCCGCTTGCGAGCTCGTAGACGTGCTGGTGATGGTGGTGGTGATGGGGACCGAGCGGGTATGGGAAACCCACCAATCCGCCCAAGGAGCCTCCGAACTGGGCGTGAGGATGCTCGAGAACCCGACTGTCCATGCTCGCCGGGGCTGCGGCGGGGCCGAAGTGAAGATGCAGAGGGAGGCAGTGTGGCTGAACATGCAGTCAAAAAAGTCAGCGAGCGGACGAAGAAGCGGCGAAAGGGAACAGACGGAGGAGGTGCGAAAGCGGAGAGGGAGAGCGGGGACCCAGGCAGACGGCCGCCTCCCGCGGCCACGGTGCGGTCTGTAAAGAAGCGGCGGCGGTACCGGGTTATGGGAGACACTTGACGTTTACAGTCCAGTCGAGATGTTAACCCTGCTCTTTCTCTCTGAGAGCCAGCTCATTAGGACTCCTCCATCTGCTCGCGGGACCAATAAGAAACGTTAATCGCCACGTGACGTCAGAGACGCGGTTAATGGAGTAAGGGAAAGCAAAACCAGTGAGAGAGAGAGAGAGAGAGAAAGAGAGAGAGAGTTTTTTTTTCTTGCTCTTCTGGATCAATCGCTAATTACCTGACGCGGTCCTTTAATTCAGACCTGTCAAAACAAAGAGAACGACGCTAAGCTGGTGTCTGCATGGGAAATATCAAAGTGATGGAATGACTATCTCCGTTAAATCTTCATAAATAAAACCTACATGTTTTAAATTGAGATCAAACCTTTTCTTCTAAAGTTACAGGAGCAGGCCTACAGCCCCTCTTTCTCTCTGCCTGTCTCATCGCTCCTGCTTCGTGTATGTAAGTGTTTTACAGGGGCGTTCAGGGCCAGATTGATCCAATAACATCGCCTTTATCATCCCCCCTTTTCCTGAGCTGTCACATAATATTTTAAACTACATGCCTCTCTCACCACCGCTCCAAAACACACACACACACACACACACAGACACACACACACGCACGCACGCACGCACGCACGCACGCAAACCCTCTCAGGCCTTACTCCGAATTCATTATTCCGATTTTTCACCTGAACAGCTTCCACCAATGTTTAGTTGTAAAGCAGACTGTGGTCGAAACACCATGATGCAGTGTGTAGTCATGGGTGGCTGCTTTCTTGTACATAGCCAGTACAATTTATCTGGTTTCTTAGAAAAGGGTTAAATGAAAATAAAAGCACATTCATAGAAACACAGACAAAAAAAAAAAAAAAAGAGTTTAACCATGAACATTTGCATGATTTAATGAATATATGATCAATTGAACATTAAAATCTTTCTGCTCTATCATATAAGTAGAGCATCCCCAGCTGACACTGAACTGCAAAATTGAGTAAATCCTTATCACTGGTTTACAAGTTGAATTTCAAAGTGAAATTCCATCAAAGACAAAGAAATCTAACCCTGAGACATCAAGATCTATGCAGCAGCTCCTCTGAAGTTTTTAATTTTTTTTTTATTGCTGATTAAGATGATTTAACACCTGCTTTAGTTGAACACCTGCTGTCTGGATCCTGAGGAGTGACGTAATATTGAAATCCTTTAATCTTATTGTGCATCAGTGAGGTCAAATAAACTGTTTAAACCATTCTTCCACAGAGTTCATACTGGTCAAAATAGCTGTTTACAGAGACTGGCTAACAGTCCGATGTTTATGCTCTACGACAGACATGTCAAACTGATTTAAGCTATTCTTTTAACAGTTTTACACCATTTTACACTGCACTCCTATAGTCTTTTCTAGGTATTTTAAGGGACGTTTTCGATCTTTTAAAGTAAGGTTGTGTGTAGTACTTATAGTGTCTTCCTGCAGATCACTCTCAGTTTGGAGAATCAGAAAGCTTCCTGACAGAAGAGCAAAAGCTTATAAAGCTACTCAGAAAGAGGTCACCAGAAGAGCCAATTTTTCGTCATCTAAAAAAACTCCAACCACAAAATTTCATAGGGTTTAAGCGAACGCCTTTGCATGGATTTTTTTTTTTTTACACCACATCACTTTTGTGTGAGAAGGTTACACGGACTGGATCTGCATGACATGGTTCACGTTGTCATATGGTGTAGCACTTTAACATGGATGTTCAGCAGCTGAAAAAGTGTAATGACAAAGTAAACTACTGTGTGTAAAAGATTATGAATAGAAAACACAAAGCTATTATGTACAATACTGGAGTCTGTGTTTAATCTAAACAAATGCTAAAGCACAATGATTTTTCAGGTGTCTTCTCTGCAACTCTGCCCTGACTGATGAAAAAACTATATTGATTTACATTTAAAAACTGTTTCAAACACCACCTGTAACAGTAGATTGATTCCGTGCCTTCTAAACATTCTCAGACTGTCATTTAAATACCTTATGGTCAATGTTAATTTGCTTTCTGTGCTGTCGTGTTTGAATGAAATTACTCTGAGAGATACAGGCATGTTTTATAACAGTCATTTTCTTACTAACACGATACACCATATTGTCAGACATGAATGACGTGTTTACTTCAAAGTACCTCTAAAGCATATTAAAACTACAACAAGACCACAACAGCCTCGAAAGCTTGCATGAGCCACAGTGGGAATATAAATATACCGTAGAAATACATGAGCACATTGTGGTTTGTCGTCCCTGGCTGCAGTAAAGCGGCCATAATTTTGGATTCTTTACACTTTTAACAAACTTTTAACAAAATGAACAACCACTTGTTCATTGCTACTCTTTAAAGAAACCAAAATTGTGGAGACTTCAGAATGTAAAAGTCGACGCTGACATAAAATAGACACATTCCTGCAAAAATGACAGCGTAATCAATGGGATTAACATTTGCAAGCTCCCACAAAGAGAAAACCTCAGACGCTTTTTACAGGGTTTTCCTAAGAGAAAGGACATTTACACAGAAACACAAATGACAACATATTCTCGTGGCATTCTGTATACAGCATGCCAATTTTGGCACATTTTTAGACTTCATTTGTATGCATAAAATGAGATTCCAAATTGTTTGGGGAGGGTAATAGTACAAGACTAGGTGTGACAACTTCAAAGTTAAAAACACAAAATGACTGGTAATGACACGCAACTTGAGTTGAGATATTATTGAAAAATCGTGTTTATACTCATTTTACCAAAGATGTGGCTGGATTGATTTTATTGTTATCAGTAGCTACAAAAAAGATTTAAAGCATATAAGCATGCCATTTAAAGGCATCTTTGACACAAGCCTTAAGCTTATTATAAACCAATCAAACTGTGTGACACACCACTATTAACGACCCGCCTCTTCTCGCTGACATTGAATTTGAGCTTTACATCACGATTTTATCATAATGTTTTATTGTGTTGTTTATAGAATGCTTTTTTTTTTTTTTTACTACTTTTAATCTCATCTATGTCATTGTCTTCACCCATTGCGTTTCACTATATTTTTATGGGACAGTGTTCTAGCTTCCTTGGTTCATTTAATAAATGTTGTGCAGCACTTTGGTGCAACACCAGTTTATTTTAAAAGTGCTTTATAAATCAAATTGACGTTGATATTGACACCGGCCCAAAGCTTCGTTGAGATGTGTGAGGTGTGCAGCGAGATCAGTGGTTATATGTAGGTCCAGAGGCAGATTTGTGGCTATGTGAGGTAGAACCACTGACCTAAAGCAAACATATATCATGCGAACAAGCTCAGATTTTTTGTGAAGTCAGGTGCATTTAGCAACACATCCTCATATCAATAGGACTGTATGGGTTGCTTGTTCATATCCTTCCTAACGACCCACAACAACTTCCTGTAAATTAGCACCCCCACAAGCGGCCAGAAGTAAACACAAATAATATGAGAGTATCCACACTGGAGCAAGCGCTTCCAGCATTTTCAATCCAACAAACGGCTGAAACTCTTTTAAAAGACTAACACATGACAACTGTTCCCGCTTCAGTTTTTTTCTGCCTTTTTCTGCTCCTAAAAAAGGTCTCTACACAACATTCAGGGACAATAACAAAACAAAAAGTGCAGAGAAAGGAATGATTGAAACACAAGCAATATTAAAAGTGTGCAAAACCAAATGTGTCCCATGTTTTACTGTCTTAGTTAAGTGCATTTCCTAAGTAGCAGTAAACACCAAGCGCAGTTTAGGAGGATGGCAACAACAGAATACATGTTGGAGGCCTTTGATGATTAACATTATCCAGTCAAATGGTGGAACCAAATTGTTTTAATCTATCATGTTGGAGGGGACGAAACCAGTGGCTGTCAAGACATTTCACTGAAAAAACAAAAGGTAAGCTCAAGGTGGTGCTAGAGGAAAAGTTAACGTTTCACAGTTGTGAAAGTTGAGGTATTTTTAAGCAGCAGATCAGCGAACCATTGTACAGAGCAAAGCAGATCAAATCCAAACAAAAAATTCTAATGCCATAAAATGTTATTCTTTTCCAGTGATCAGCAAGACCCTTTGAGTCGTACCGAACAGAACACATTCAAAGAGGTGCTCTTGTGTATGTCTGGTGGAGGTTTAAAAATAGAAGATGGCTACAATCAAAATTTCAAGCTATCCTTTCACGTGAAGGGTCTGGCCTATTGTAAGAGAAATAGTGCTCGAACTGAAGTGTGCATTTGAAAATGAAAGGTTTCGAGACTCACAATTATGGCACAGGCCAGGAGCAACTGGGTGTCCAGGTGGACATCTTTAGGGGAGCAATGGAGGAAGGGAGAGAGAGAAAGATTATACATATAAATTGTAAATGGTGTCACAGGGGCCAAATCTTGCCCGAGGCGGTGACCGCTTCATTTTGTGTTAAATTTCTTGACAGAGAACCACCCTCGTGCTGGTGAATACTGAATGGTAATCAGAGCTGGTTGAATAAGTGCCTCCCCTCCCTCTTCCATTACTGTGAATTAATTCGACTTTATTTATCCAATTTCTGGAGCTGACAGAATGTTAATTTGAGTTGAGATTTCTCTCTGCTGTTCTGCCTGTGACCCGTAGCCCTGGGATTGGCGTGTTGTAATAACCTGAATCTTTCACCAGAAGCTCCGATAATTGTTACCTTATTAGCATGTAAATTGTTTAATTAATATTATTATGAAGAACCATATAATCCCTTCGTTACTTGACCCTGAGTCCACAAACGAGCAGGCTTTCTGCATTTCAATGTCTCGGTTTTAAATGGACTCTTTAATGTTGGCTGGTTGCCGGGCTGTTATAAACCCCCTTTCCCCGATCTCAGAGCAACTTTGAACGGCTTGAGAGGCACTTTTCATGTCATTCCTCTCTCTATCTCTCTGTTCCCTCTTTATTTCTTTGCTGCTCTCTCTGATGTGTATTTATTTTGTTGCTGCCATTTCTGAACATCAAACTCCAACGCCTTCTTGTCATTTGCTTATAAAAGCTTTTTTCTTTTCTTTTTTAAAGGCCCCCTCCCTCCACTTTCCCAGTGGCTGTGCGAGCCAAACACATGCAGTGCTGAATGAAAAGCAGCCCTTGACATGAGGTCCTTGGAGACCGCAGCATTTAAATGAGCTTTTCTTCCTTCCTCCTCCTTTTTTTGCTGGGCACGAGCGACATTGTCAGATGCTAGCTTTAATTAACTTGATAATAAGATGGGCGACTCACACACAGGCCAGGGTTCGGTTTGCTTTGCCTGCAGCCCTCCTCCCCTCTCTCATCTCTCTGTGCAGGCAGCAACACTCAAGGAAGAGAAGATAAAACCAAAACAAAACACTGGTTCCCACTGAGGTGAACCAACTTAAAGCTATTGTCATCTAAGATCTGAAGCAGCATATCTTGAGGAACTACATCTGAAAACATTTTTAATTTGGTCAGTGTGATCACCAGAGGTCCTGTAAGAGTTGGACAAGATCCCCAGATTTAAGACCAAACCTCTTTCATGAGCTGATGACTGAGTGGAGACAAGACAATTTATGTGTAGCCACTGAGCAAAATAATTTATTTATTAAGATACTATCATGTGAAAAGTACTACCCTTGGGAAACGAACACTGCTCTTCTTTAAATACATTGCAATGAAGACTGTATACTCAAGTGAATTACATATCAAATCAACAAGTTATGGTCATATTTAAAATTAAATTATAAAATATGTTAGTCACCCAAAAAGGTGAGCTGATATCTCATACTTTCTAATCGATATAACTATAATCAGAGGTTCTGCCAATGACTACAACCTTCATAGTCAGAATCTGTCTTCTTACTAACCAAAGATCTGAGCAAAACAAAAAGAAAAGAAATAAACAAAACACTGTGGACTGGATACCTGGCAAGGGATTTAAAAAGTCAGGATATTTTTAAGTAAATGATTCTACTGTGTAGAAAATCATCTACGAGGAAGTGATGAAGATTTCAAATACCTGCCAGTTTATTTGGTAATGGTGACCTCAGGAAATCCATAAAAAAAGTGTTTGATGTGAAACAAAGTCCTCAGCAGCTGCCTTATTGGTAAAATTGTGTTTCTGCTCTCATGTCTGTTCAGTTTTAATGCAAACAATGTTTTGGGGTTTTTTTTCCATTATGGTAGCATCCGCATCAATTTATGGCTATAAATTGGAGTGGAATTTAGGCTTATGCATGTGTGTAAAATGTCACAACCACTGACATATTTAAAAGAGAACCATTTGTACAGTACAAAAGACTTTATAAATCTGGACGAAAAGAATGCATATCCACATTTCTGCCTTTGTGCAAACACACAGTTGTAGTCATGAAACCATACACATTTATCCAAGTAGCATCTGGTCTTTTGGAACAGTGTGCTGTGAAGTATTCATCGAATATAGAGTTGTTTAGCCGCAGTAACAGTTGATGAGTTTGGTGTAGACCAAAGACAGCTTTTCAGGGAAAGAACCTCATACCAGCTGTGAAGCATGGTGGTAGAGATATCATGGTTTGAGGTTGCTTCTGTGCCTTTATCCTGGTAGTGACTTTACGCGTGAAAAGTGTCACTGCCTAAGATTTTGCACAAACCATGCTACTATATTGTTTCCACCTCATGCCTCATCCATTGCATTTTACATATTTGTGTTTCGTGTTTGTTTTACGCATTTTCTTTTTTAACCTAACTTTTTTGCTTTTTTTAGTACTTGCTTACTTGTACTTACCTTAACATGTGTCTTAACAACTGTTCTGTTTAATTGCCCCACAGGAACAAATGAATTGTCTGAATTTAATTGAATTTGAACTGCATTGGGGAAGTAAAGGGTAGCTTTTATTGATTTATTTAACTTTGAATTCTGCATCATGTCCACAAGCCTGTCTTTCTGAAAAATAATGATAATTAGAATAACATTGAATCCACTGAAGAATGGCTCTAAAAGACATGAAGGATGCTGGAATAGTCGAAGGGATTAGAAATTAGGCAGAACGGGAGGAAACATTTAAACATTTTTTTTCTCAGGAAAACCGGTCAAAAATTACAACAAGCCGTTGTGACTGGTGGGCAAACATGGCTACATGAATTTATAGTAGTGTCCGAGGACAAGTGTGTACTTACTTTTTTCTAAAGAAGAATACTATATGTGTTCATATTTTGGTCAAATCAATGACTGATTTGACAGCACAGACACAAATGCAATGCAGAGACGTATCACTTTGCCTGTCATTCCTCTTGACCTTTTCCAACACAAGGTTAATGAGACTGCAGATCACAGAACTGGCACTGGAGCGAATACAAGTCCTTCAAAGGTGTCAGATTGAAAGAATTCTCACTTCCTTTATCATTTCTTGATTTTAATTATGATCTAAAACTGGCAGCGGGACATACACAAGCACTTCATAGGAGTCTGATTTTAGCCTTTAATATTAATGAACCTGGCCTGGGGCTGTTCAGTCTGTAACTGAGGGTCCCTTTAGGTTCATTGCACACATAAAAATACTGTTGGTAAAGCAAGCTTAGTAGCAATTTGTATAAAAAAATGTTCCAGTGTAGCAGCAAACCACTTGGTTCTTATAACACTGGATCAATCGTTCTAAAAAATGATAACTGATAGACCAGCATGCATGTACAGCATTGCGACTGGGAACTTCCTGCTGCTTAGTTCCCATTGCTGAGTCCTGCAGTTTCTTGAAGGGCCATTAGGGACAACCATTATGTGCACCGGGGTAAGTTAAAAACAATCAGATGACACACTGAACACACAAATTAATGTTTAGTGTATTTGGATAGTGTATTTGGAGTCAGTCAGCTAGCCCACTAATGAGGTCCAGATTGAAAACTGGCAATGGCTTGCAGGGTGTTGGAAATGTGTGCTGCAAAATTGCTGGATCATCCTCACAAGACCTGATCAACAGATCTGTCTTGGCTAACCCAAACCATCCGTTGAGGTGTGAGTTTGTGTTGCTTCCATCAGGGCACAGATACATTCAGATACATTCAATGCAGAATGATTCAGTTCAGGAACTCATTTATTCCTGCTGTCATCAGTCTTGTAAATGACAATAGTTAAGTATAATCTGTGTTGGTATGCACTGATGTTTACTGTTTTATGTTATGTATTACTGCTGGCTGTAAACCAAATTCAACCTTGGGGATAATAAATAAAAAAATAATAATAAATGTAACTTGACCTGACTTGACATAACGCTGTGATGTCTTCTGCAGATTTTCATATTCATGGCCCCCAAGATGAGTTCTTATTTGTGGATCCTCTGATGTGAGATTGATATTTTTTGCTTACTGTATCTACTCAAATATTGCATGGATTTGAAATATTTCTGAGGAAGCTTGTTGCTGAAGGGAGAGGTTTGCTGTCTAACATTTAAAGTTGTCAAATGGTGTGTTTTAACCCAAACTGTTACTGTTTACAAGCCATGACCAGTCAGTTTTATTCCCTAAATCTATTCAAACAGCAAGGAAGATGAAAAGTTGTAACACACAATGAAAACACTATAAGTAACACAAGGAATATTATTTTCAGTCTTCAGGATGAAAATCCTATATTTTATTCCTCCTTGATATCTGGACATTGTTTTTATACGTCTTCACCCAAGATGAAGTGGTTTACTCACCAACAAGTTTAAGTTTTTGCTCCAGTGGTACCAAGAGTAATACAATGTGACTCCAAATGCATACTTGCCATCATTTAGGTTTCAAGGTATGTGATGTTTAATTTCTGTGAGAATCAGAGGATCGCTGTCATTAATCCAGGTGAAATCTTATCTGTTATTTCAGATTGATTCAAAGATTCATCATGTCCATAAGCCTGGGTTTCTTGTATAGTACTTGTCCTAATTTGTGGCTAAAGTGATGGATATTAATGAACCTGCTGTGTGAAAACAGACAATTGCAGCACTAATATGGTGCTTCGGTCAATGAGCTCACATTGATCAAAATGAATTCCCATGTTCCCATCATTACAATTACAGCTGATAAGAAAGACACATTGTTTGAAACGATGACAAGTAAACAACAATCTGATGCAATCTTGATACATTGTAATAAAAATCTACAATAGCTTTCACTGAATTTGCTCTTCTTTGGTCCCTGCTCTCATTAGCTGTTAGACTGACGCCTTCCTGCTTCTCCAACAGAGAGTGAGCTACTAACTACTCATAAGTATGTCACACAACAAAAAAAGTAAGCACTATCCCTTTAATTAGAGAAAAAGTTTATCAGCATTTAAAGGTCAGGTTGGAGTGCACTTGATTAAAATATTCATATAAATTCTGTCTTTCTATCAGAAATTTTCTTTGTTCAAAAAGTCAGAGACAGAGAGCATGACCAGCTGAAACGCTGCATCTCTCGTATCATGTGGTGATTCACGCCATCAACAGCCAAATACAGGTTCTGCATCCACTTAAAGACATGAAAACACAGCTCAGAAGAAACTCATCTGGCGCATGGGAATTCTAAGTTTATATTGATTTTAGACATGGTTCATATGAAAAAGATAAACCTCTGACCCTGTAGGTCACAACACACATTAATGAAAATCTCTGCTTAGCCACCAAACCCTGAATCTGCCTCCAGAGAGGAGGAATCAGGTCATTTATTTTTTTTAATTAGCAAACTAAGGTGAAGCAGTGGAGAGGTAATTACTTAATTACCGGCTGTGAGTTAATTTTTAACTCGCCGAAATGAAGTCAGCCATTATTTAGTCGATTGGTTGATAATTAAGAGTCTAATCTAAATTAATTGTTGGGAGGTAGTTTTTGATCCTGCAGAGCTTTTTGTACAGACTTCAACCTGGAAAATAGATGATGTTTTTGGGGTGTTTTATTTCTTTTTGATTTTTTTTCCTCTCAGAAATCTGTTTCCCTAAAACAAAAATGAAATTTTGATCATTTGAAAATAAAGAAAGACCCCATTTCAAGGCCAGTGCAATTTGAACCTTCTCTCGACGCAATTACTTATTTCTCTTCAATCTAATTATGAATGTAATTGTGCCTCTGATAGAATATTGGGAGGAAATGCAAATTGCACAACTATTTTCTCTAATTCACGTCTCTTTTTCAGTAGATTAAACCTCATGCCTTTAGAATGAGTCTGCCAAAGTCTCTCGCTGTATAAGCTATATTAAAAATTGAGTATAACAAAAGGCAAAGCTCCTCATCCATTTCAATTAAAACTGATTTATCGCCCTTTACCAATGTGTGATTATTATGCCAATAAATAAATAAAAATGTGATGCTTGATAAAGTCCAAAATGTCATTTAATTGTTATCAGTGAGTCTGATCCCTCTCCTTCCCCCTCTTTCCTTAGCCCAGCGCCTTTTTCCTTGGCTTGGCTGTCTTGGCACAAGCTGTACGGAAATAGACCTAATTAACCCCCCCCACTCCGCAGGGAAATCCGCAATGCAAATGAACGTTTTCAAAATATAGTAATTTGAGTAAAATTTTTCATGCACCAATTCCAAGTATTTGCATGCACATTTAGCATGTTTAATACCTCTCCTCCTCATCTCGTGATCATTTGAAGCTTGTGTCTGTGTGCTTGTGTCTGCGTATGTGTGTGTGCGCGCACATGTGTGGAGGGAACGGGGTGGGATCTGATGGACTAGTGCATGTAGAGGAAAAATGGATAGGCCTACTGGGCCACTGGCTGGCTACTGGAGCCCAACAAAACCATCTGCTGAGAATGAAGCTGTGTAGGAAGAGGGAGCAGGAGGGGGAAGCCCTCACCACCCAATACTGCCACCAAAGAACTCAGCTCAAAGCTGCTCTATAAATGAAGAAGAAGGATTTAATTAGAAAGCAAGTTCATTTAAATTTTGCATCTCAGTTAAATCACTTTAATGAATAGCTCATTCAGAGTGGCCCGTGAGCACTGACACAAAATGACTGTATGAAACCAAGGCCCTTCTTTTGTTGCACTTGATTCAGTTTTTGTTTTCTGAACTCACTGCTGCATTACGACCCGTTTGACAGACATAATATGACACAGGTGATAACTGTAATTCTTAGCTAAGTGTCTAGAATCCAAAAGCTTTTATTAAGAACTCAAGTACTCTCACTTCCCTAATGTTTGGATAAATGGGCCTTTGACCTACTATTAACTAAATGGTTAAGAAAAAGCAATTTTTTACAGTGTGTGTCTGCTGTTTTTTCACTGTTAATTATCTAAGGAGGTAGTCTGACTGCCAATCTATGTTCTCTTTAATCTGCCCCATAATCCATAACTCACGGCTTTGTACATATTGACAGACACCACTGTTTTTGGGGATCTTTCACCACACTGTGAACAGTTACATCACAACTCGTCTTTAGTTTTCTGAGCTAGTTCAAGAACCAGAAACATAGCTACACGTACATAACAATATATTGTCAGTGCGTATTCCCAAATCCTCAACAGCTATTTTCAAAAACAGTCATGGTAACTCGCATGCTGCAGTCAACAATGTACAATGCCTGATCAGTCATATATAGGATGATTTACATTTAAGGTGGTTTTAAGGCTGTGTTTAAGGCACAATCAATTATCCAGCTCATTGTTAGTCACCGGTTTGCAAGTACTGTACACTTGGGCTTCAACTTGACAAAACTGACACAATTTCTTGCCTCATAAATTAGCATTTATGCTGTTTCATAAAGTCTTTTTCCATGTTGAAAGATTTCGGGCAGGATATAGATCCTCCTGACCACCAAAAGCACAAGATTATTGAAGTCCTTTGACTTTGCATCCCTAAATTAATTTAGTGGAAATCCTCTGTTTGTGAGGGTTTTGAGACTGACAACCAGGGGAGTAGCAATGGGAAAGTTTAAGGAAAGTGTTTTAAATTTCACATCCGTGAACTCCTTGAGGTTTAAAATGTATTCCCAAAGCAAATTTTGAAGAATCTATGATGTTGCAACATCCTAAAAATGTATTAAAACACATTTCTAGATAGTAGTGTCTGATTAATGTAGTGGTCTTTATGTGGTATTCTAAGAAAAAATGTTGTGCATACTGAACTTTTTTCTGGACTCAGTTGCTTGTGATAATCCTACACAATATTCATGGGCAGGTGGGCTTTGCAAATGGATAAAAACATTTAGTACATTGGCCCTCTTCAGGATAGATGTTGAGTGTACAACACATAGTCAAAATGAGTCAAGTAAATGTGGATAATCAGACAAGTTATGACAAGTTCATCAGTGTTGTTCATACAACTCTGGTGGAGGAGTGAAAAAAAGCCCTCAAAATTGCGGTTCAGTCCTCTTTATAATGGAAGTAACCACTTGACACTGTATCTCTTCCAGTGTTATTTGCCTAGATATGACGGTGTGCAGCTGATGGCTCGGAGCCAACATGACAGAACAGTTAAAACAATTAAAGCTCAAAAATATCAGTAAGAGCGAATAATTTAACTTAAACTGCCAGTCGACCAAGCACAGCCTGATGATACCCTCTGGATTATCCCATCCAAACATATGCCTAATTGTTTACTACTGCTTGTTTACATAAATAGAAAAATGCTGCAGGGGAGGATGGGAGAGGGGGTTATGGGGGGTAGAGGAGGGTTTAGAGTTGGTACATTACACGACAGAGCTGGAGAATTAATAACAATTTGCGGCAAATAATTACTTATCAATTAAAGCTGTTATCCTGCCTAATTAGGCAACGTTCATTAAATTCAGCCAATTTAAACCTTAATCAGAGTTAGCAGGGCCTGACAGCAGAGCCAGAATCAGTGGGGGAGCGCCCCCCAGTGGGGGAGACACAGAAATATTTGATAAGAAAAAAATCTTTTTCACATTTATGAAGTCTCCTCTTCTTCATCTTAGTCATATTTCATCTGCATCAGTGGAGTGGCTAGTACTTAAACGCTTTGCATATGCAATACCAAAATCTAAACATAGTGCTCAGTGGAATGTTATCATTACCACATAATTGTGTAGCAAATTTTTTTTTAAAAGCTAAGCTTATTTTCTACTTTTTATTAGCACCCATGCTGTTTGGTGGATTATATCCCATTATATCTCAGGAGCTTTGCATTCCTATGTGTTGTGTGTAAGTCCTCCCAAGTATCTAACAAGCACTAAAACAATAGAAGAAGTGCTAAAAGCATAACTGAAATGCAGACAGTGGTAGAACAAAGTAGAGTAAACTTGAAATGTAAATACAGCATGTCCACATTAACCTGGAACAATAAAATAAGTATTTTCATACATTACATTTTATTTGTTTGTTGATTTTTTTTTTTTTTTACAGTATGTACAATTAAAATTGCCAAAAGCAGGGGCTCCTGCAGTTACTTTCCATAGATGATAATGATGATAATTATCAGTAGCATTGCTACTTGAATTAGGTCAGGTGCTAAAAAGTACTAATACCCATAAGTATTTAAAATAGTATAAGCAAAAAGAATTTATTTACTTCATAAAAAGTACAACTATTTTCTTATAAATATTTGCCATTTTCAATGTAGCTATATATATTGTTCTTAATGCATTACTGTGATTTAGTCTTTATCAAATGCCAGCCCCTTTTGACGATTTGACAACATTTACCTCTAAAATGTTGCGAAATTTAAGAAAATGTGTACCAGCAAAGTCTGAATAAAGAAACGAGACAAGCACAGTTTATTTTTCTGTTCAAAAGCATAAAAATCTGCTCTCGGGCACATAATGACTCGGAACAGCCTCCTTCACCCTCTGGCCCACGAGGCCTGATTTTAAAGCCTGCACGTCCAAGAATGTGGTGACCATTTGACAACAAAGCACGCGCTTCATGGGGCGCGAGACATGAGGATTGAGTTAATTAATATTGGCTCTTGTTTGGTCTAGTTAATGAATGAGTAAATTATGCACCTCTGGGACACCGCCTCCCCGATCACTTTAAATTATCCCCCGCACCCCTCTTCCAACGTTGTCCTCCAATTTCCCCACTCTGATCCAGCACTGATGGGGTCCCTGTCACTAACCAAACCACTACACACTCACACAAACACACACACAGACCAAGGCTACCCCTGCCGTCTCCATCTGTCTGTCTTTGTCCTGTTCATTGTATCCCGCACACTTATTGACTGCTTTCTTTTTCCTTTTTTTCTCAACTCCTCTGTTCAACCTCACATCTCCAGCTTAGGGAGGCAAATAACTTCCATCCCATTAACTTGTTTGAGAGGACGGGCTAGTCAAACAAAGCTGTCCGCAATCTGATCCTCTACACACACACATGCACGCATGCACACACCCACTCCATCATCCTCACACAAATACACACAGTCCTGTTGGAAAGAGCGTGTGTGTGTGTGTGTGTGTGGGGGTTCCATATTATTTGCATTAAAAGCCTCACACCGTGAAATTCATTTATAATTACAAAGTGGGGTACCATGTGTGTTATGCAGATCAGGGGCATGTGTGTGGAGGGAATCTGGTTTGAATTGGTTATTTTTTCATAGGCTAACACTAAATGTATGGTGACAGATTGCAATTATCCAATTATTGTAATTGTCAAAGTCAATTCATTGCAAGATGAGTGCAGCCGGCATGAAAAAGTCTGGGATTTGCAAATTTGATTTTTTTTTTTTCCTCAACTCCACCGTTTACAAATACACTGCAGTCAGGGCTTAACCTCTGACAAATAATCCCTCTGCATTTGTTTTTGCAAATCTGGGCAAAATGGAAAGGTTGTTTATTTATTAGCTTTATAGTCGTTTAAAACCATTTTTGCACCCATCGAACATGTTTTTTTTTAAAAACTGAAGGGTTTTGAGTCCAGTTAAAGGAAGATGCCATTTAACAGTTATCTCTGGTGTTTAGGTTTTTATATATAAAAATGTTAACGTGGAGAGCATTTCATCGTGTTGAAAATAACTTGTGCATGCGGATGGTAGGTTGGTGAATCACCTGACTTGTTTACTTTGTCATGCATTATGGGCCTGTCTTGCATGTGTACGCACAATAAACTCCCCTTGAAATACCTCAGCTTCCACGAAGTTCTCACGGATCCTCAGCGACCTCTTGTGGACAGAGAGATACAGCGCAGGTCTTCATGCAACAAATTTACAGCGCATTTTCTGTCAAAAGGCTAAAATGAACAATTCTACTTTAATACTTTAAGCAATAGTAGATATCTGGCTTATAATGGAAGGATAGTTTATGGCGCCTCATTTAAGCCCACGTCAAAATTTGCACTACAAAAGGAGTCGACACAGTAAACCAAGAACTACCAGAACACCCCAACCAATCATCTTCTCAGCCATATACAACTCTTATGAGCATTTTAAAACCTAAATTAATTGTGGTTAGCAAGCTGCGCAATAAAAACAGGAAGATAGGCCTGCCATAGCAGCTGTGAGGTAAACATTTAAAACATCAACACTCAACGATAATACATGTTAAGATAAAATAAAGACAAAAATAATCAGCAGAACAGGGGGGGTCACGTGACGCGCACACCTGCATCAATTTGTGGTTAATTAAACCTTTCCTGTCTCGCTCTACTCAAATCACAGAGTCTGTGTGTAAACCTGGATACAATGGCTGAATCTCGGAGAGTTCCGCTGACCACTTTGAGCTGTGGTGTGTCTTCATTTTGTGACAGGCCCGCTTCGGACCGAAGGTCTTCTTCGGGTGTTCTGCAGGCGAAAGAAAACCCCTCAATCAGACTCAGTGACGCAAAGACAGTCCGCCTCGTCCTCACTTTGACTGAGCCCGACGAGCGGACCTTTCCTGAGTTCAACTACTGCCAGCTTGTTGATAAGAAGGTGGGAAAACTGTTGAATGGGATGTGAGGACTAACTTGGAGGTTGCAGCTGTTTACGAAAAAATAAAAAGGAGAGAAAAAAAACTTGATTGTCATAATAAACTAATCCTTTTTACGTTTTGACACCAGGCTAAAATCTAAATTCTGACCGTGCCAGTAGATCCAGCAAGTGTAAAGGGGATTTAAAAAAAAAAAACAGCATGTAGACTTAAGAGACTAAAGATAAGAAATTACTGTTATTGTGGGGCTACATTTGATGTCTTTCCATTTGACAAATATACCTTCAGGCAACAGAAGCTGCCTCTATGAAGATGTTTGTCTATTTAATGTCAGAAATCCTCTCAGACGTTTGTTTTCACCAAGAACACCTACAAACTACGATTATAGAGAATTTCTCGTGGATGCAAAAAGTCGTCTTACTTTATACAAAAAAAACCATTTTCTTCCTATTTTTTTGTTTTTTACTTGTCATTTTGTAAAAGATCTAATTGATGTGAACCTTGACATTGTAAGGTCAACCAAACCGATGATGATGTTCAACTGAGTAGACTTGAACTGGGAGAAAAGGACGAATCTGATGAAATTGCTGCCATTTCAAGAAAGTTGGAGGAAAAATATGTGAGTAGCTCTTTTGCCAACTCACTCAAATCTCTTCAGGATGTAACCCCTGCCTCACCTTTCAATATGTTGTCATTTTCAAACGGTAAAAAAAATCTCTGGAATCTTCTCATTGCAGGCTGGCAAACCTAAGAAAAAGGACCGCATTCAGGACTTGATTGACATTGGGTACGGTTATGATGAAGAGGATTCTTTCATTGACAACTCTGAGGCTGTGAGTCAGTATGATGCGGCACCTTTGTATTGCTACAACATTGTTACTATAGTTACTATCTACTCAAAGATGTGGAACCAGTCTTTTGGCAATGACAAATAAAATAATAATTTAAAAAAATTTAAAAAGCACGTACATTAAAAGAAGTGGCTCACAGGCATGTCAATAAATTAAATCTAGGCTCTTTCAAAGTGGTATGTTTTAGGGTTGATTCTAAAAGCAAAGAGGGCATCTGTGTCAGATAGCAGTTCAAAAGGAGAGGAGCCTGAAAACTAAAGGCTCTGCCTCCCAATATAGTTCTAGAAATTCTGGGAACAACAAGTAAATCAGTGAAGAGAGCAAAGTGTTCTTGTGGGGTCATGGGGAACAATGAGATCTGTAAGGAGCTTGCCCATTATAGATTTTATGTATTGAGAAGAATTTTGAATTCTATTCTACACTTAACAGGGAGCCAATGTAGAGAGGCCAAAACTGGAGAAAAGTGATCTCTAATTGTCTCGTTTACACTTGCCCGCAGTGTTTTAGATCAGCTGAAAGATCTTCGGTGAATTACTTGGACTCTTAGAAAAAATGGTTTTAGAGCAGTCCAGTTTTACATTTAACGCAGGCATTGGTCGGTTTCTCCAGCGTCACTTTGGTACAGGTTTCTACTGATGTTGGTGCGTAAGGCTGCTGTTTAGGTTGCTGTCCATAGAGGTTTTAACCTTTTTAGCATCTACATAACTCACCACTTGAACTTCTCTGCTTAAGCTGTTCTCACTGCTGGGGCAGTCAATAATGTTTATTTAAAAATTAAAAATGCAGGCTGTTCCAATGGTGAATGCAACATTTTAGAAACGAAGACGCACCGTTAAATTATTTCCTGTAAAACTTGTTCCCATGAGTTTTACTGACCTGGATATGTTTCAGATTTATGCAAGCTGTTACTCATGTTGTCATCGTCTCTGGCTCATCTCTAGTATGATGAGTTTGTGCCGTCCTCCATCACAACCAAATTTGGTGGATTCTATGTGAATTCAGGCGTGCTGCAGTTCCGCCAGGCCTCTGATACAGAGACCGATGCCCTCATGACAGCAGAGAGAACATTTGAGCCCACAAAAGTAAGTAGTGCAATGATATGACTTTTAAATGGACTTTTTGCCAATTTCAGGGCGTTGATTTGGTATTAAAAATGTTCTAAGTAATTCACTGTTTTCACCACAATTTGATGTCATTATTAGGCTGGAAATATACTTGCATTTACATTCATGTTTATCATGGCTGCCTCGCATATCCTGCGTTTGTTTGGTGCATTCTCGTCCTCAGAAATTAACGTTGTGGGTACACAAGCTGCAATATCTAGGGGGTGTAGGGCTCGTTTTTGATTATCAATCTCTCTCCTTGTCAGAACGAGTGAGACATAACTGCCATTATCAGCATTGTCCACTGAGTTGGTTCAGGGTTCTCGTATAGCATCTGCGATACCGCCGCAGTCGCTTTTTCTGTGGAGATCTTAAGATCAACAAAATGCTGACCTCTTCTATTGATGCCATGGTTACCATTCACCTGAATGCTTGTACTTATATCCTGTAAATCCAGCAGCAGCTTTATCTGGTCTGAGTGATCAGGGGTGGAATCCTCTGGTAACGAGTGTACTACACAGGCAAGTATGTGAGGAGCACTTACGAGTGCGAGATAGTTTCTTACATGAGGTGAAACAGCAAGTATATTTCCAGTCTTAGACCTTTCAAACTGTATGCAACACCTAATGCCTTGCAACTAATTGTTGAAAGCGTAAACTCAATGGTGAACAGGATAAGCCAAAGAAAAAGCGGTGCAGAGCGAGTGGAGAAATGAAAGGCGACGCAGATCTGAAGCCAAAGTGAGGCTGAACAAATTATAACTTGTTTTGTTGGTGTGAACATTTGGCTTAATTCACCTATAAGATTGTGTTTACCTTGCAGAACTTTGTCTGGACCACATGATGAGAATAAGATGAAAAAGAAGAAAAAGGCTGTTAAGACATTGAGTGTCACCAGCATGCTGAAAAAGTTTCAAAGAGAAAAAGAAAAGGAATGGCAGAAGATGGAGAAGGCTGCTGCAGTTACAAGTGCCGCAGCACCCTCCCTGTTCCCAGCAGATGCAGGTGGTGGCGGCGGCTCAGGACTGACTGACCCTCTTCTCAGTTTGATTGGCTCCACCACTGACCACGCTCTTATCCAAGCAGCCAGCACAGTGGATTTTGATATTGATTTGGACTCTTTATTAGATGTCAGTGAAGACACTTTGTCACCAAAACCCCTTCCTCAAACTACGATAGAGAGGCAGCCGATTCAAAGCAGGACAGATGATCAGACACGGCTTGACATTTCGCCTGATGCAGAGGCACAAGTTCTGAATACAAAGCCCAACTATCAGCCAATGCCTCATCCAGAGCAAACCCAGGCCCTGTCCAGACCCAGTTCTACATCAACACAGTCTGCCCCCCTGCCAGAGGGACTTGCCCAAAGCCTGGAGGATAGCATTAGAAAGCTCATGGTGGTAAGATTTTGTTACTTGTGAATACTGAGGTGAAGAATATCAGCACATATGCTGATAGACTCAGTTGTTGTGAATAGATAGATTTTGAGAATTTTTACATTTACCCTAAATTTGCTCTTATTTTTTTTTTTTTTTTAAAGGCTGCTAAGATATCAGAGGGGGAGTCAAAACTTAAGTTCTTCAATCCAGATATCAACTCAATCCTGCTCGAGTGAGTTATCCCACTGTACATAGAAATCAATGTAGTTCATCTTGAACCAGGATTGCACTAGGAACCCATTTTAAAAACACCAGAAGTTGTTCAAATCATGTTAAATGTCATTTATAAGATCAGGAGTGCCTTCTCTACACTCCAGGACTTATTGGTTTATAAACTTTTTAGTTCTTTGTACCCAAATTAGAATTTGATTACCGTGGCTCACTCTTGTGGTCACTGACAAGAATATTTTGATAATGGAAAGCGTGAACAGCGGCCTGCTAAAGGACACTTGAACATGGAGTGAGGCAGACCAGGGGATTAATGCCCATACTGATTACTTGATTATCTATTCAACCTGCTGCCACACTGAACACTTTGTCCAAGTATATTGTTTCATGCTCACTGTGTCTTGATCCAGTATTGAGTTGCAGTGTCAGGAGCAGGGTGGCCAGCTCCGCTCCAAGGTGTACAGACATCTGTCATCTTTCTTGCCCTGTAGCAAAGATACACTCCTCAAACGAGTAAAGAAACTCTTAATCACACATGTGGTGAGTGAGCTGCTGAGTGTTCAGCTTGTATTGCTTGCAGTATGAGATGTTCAAGATGTCTGCATGTAACTTTGCTCTTTAACTGTTAAGAAAGAATCACCAGGTGTGGAAGATCCCTTGCAGAAACTCAAGGAGGCCATTGGAAGATCGATGCCTGAGCAGATTGCATGTTTCAGTGAAAGCTGCCAGGCATATGAACAGGTCAAAACTTCAAAGTACGTTCATCAGCATTTATTATTGGATTATTTTAAGGGGATGTGTTTTGTTAGTTTACTTTGTCATTGTCACCTGCGTCTCATTAGGTGAATAAATTAGTCCCATTACTTTTTTTAAATTTTTTTTTTTATATATAATGAATTTAACCAAACAGAATTCTATCTTTTTCATTTCTGTAAGTGGTTGCCAAGCACAAGTGCATTATGCTGGTCTTAATGTTGTCTGGAACTCTCGTTCTAACAGGGCAACAGAGGAGGAACAGGTGGAGGAGAAAGGTGGCAGGAAAGGAGGTCCAAAGAAGTTGTTCAAATGGAATCAGGAGATTAGGTCATTCATTTTGTGGTTCATATTTCACTCATGAAACAAAGAAATCTGAGAGATACTTACTTTGCTATAAATATATATATTTTTTCCCAAATGCAGAAAGTGCTTGGGTCATGTATTGAGGGAGAAAATGAACAAATGTAAAAGTGAAGGTAAAGAGGGCCCTGAGATTGAAGAGTTCCTTAAAACCCTGCTAGACAATGAGGTCAAACCACTATGGCCAAAAGGATGGATGCAATCTAGGTATGCAGTTTAAAAAAACCTGACTTCTACACATTTAGAAGTTTTCTTCTCCTAAATGCATGTAAATATACCCTTTGGCAACTTTTCTTGTTTCAGGGCCCTGATGAGGGAGAGCAAGAAATGGTTGGGTCTCTTAACTTTATTACCGTGAGTTCAGTTGTGAATGATGCTCCAGCTAAAATGTAGCTTATAAGCATGAACTGACATTGTAAACTCTTGTGTATTCAGAGTGACCAAGACCAAGTGTTTAAAGGGGGCATCTTCCAACAGCGGTGCTTCCAAATTGGCAGATGGCTTCAACAGTCTTCGGGGAATTCCAGCACTTTCAGAAGACCTCCAAGGAACAGATCTTGTCCTCACTGAGGGCTCAGATATGCCCAACCGTGTGTCTTTTGGTGGTGATGAAAAACAGGGTGCTGCTTTGATAAAGGGTGACATTAAAGTGGAGTTTGGTGCCCACTCCTCATCACCTTCTGATGGAGACAAACCTCCAGTCAACGGTGCATCTGCTCCAACACATTCACTTCTTGATATTCTTGCTGATGAAGCACTGGCTCGTGAGCAAAGTCTCCCACTTTCCCATGAGTTCTTGGCTGCAGCTGTTGCAAAACACTGGCGCTTTGGTTTGGACCCCAACAGTCCTCCTCTTCCTCCTCCTCCTCCTCAGTCCAGCCCAGTTGATTTCCCTGAGAGAATGTGTGGGGTGGTTTTCCCTGGGCTGCTGCAGGGCGGAGACGAAATGCATGAGGGTCCTGGTGAGGTTCTGATTGGCGCTGATGATACTGACATTACTATACACTGACCACTCTTCTACAGACCACAAGTAAGTGTCGTCTTTTTTATAACCTAACATTTACTGGCTGAGGCAAAATACTTAATTGGGAGAATTAAAACATGTTGTACAAGAAAGATGAAGGGGTTTGTGACGCTCTTGTAGAGGTACAGAAGACCTGGAACTGTTTGAACACTCCCACTCGCATGTCTTATCTATAGTGGTCAAAGTCCATAGGAGTTGGCAGCATCTATGTATGGTATAGGACATGGCTGTTCAATTGCTAGACTTAGTTTTGAGTTACCCGTTTGTTTCAGCTATGAAAATGCATCCAACTCTGAGGACCTCATTTCTTTAAGACATTTTCACACATGCACTGCAGTCCTGAGGGAACACGACTGCAGTGAGGAGAGCAATCTGTTTAGAGAGTAAAGCTTTGAGATGTGAATGAACAAAAGTTAACTATCGCTTGTGAAAAATGACCTTGTAGTATTGACCTAAAAAAAAGGTCTAACATATAAATTATTTTCTTTCACTTAAAATATCGCACAGTCAAACTGCTTGGAAGCAAATTAATATATTAAGTTAGTGTTGATACAGACCCACTGAGGTAAATTTTTCATATTTATTAAAAAATTATGTACAGTCTGAAAGTCACATTGGTATTGACAACTTATGTGTACAGCCATCTTAGTTTCTTTCCCTTTTTCAATTTGGTTAACAACATTATTCAACTGTTTGTATTATTTTATGTACAGCTTTGTTTCTTTTCAACTTATATTGTAACAGCACAATTTAACAATGTGGGAGGATTATTACTTTTTTCACTGTTGTGGTAGACCAGAAACTGAACATCCAGTATTTACACAGGAAGGATAAATGATGCAAAAGTTCAGATCTGAAAGGAAGCATGTAACTGAACTATATATGAATGTCATTCAGAGTAATATTAATTTTGAAAATATCAAACTTCATGAGCAAAAAAAAAACAACTTTAATCTTAAAACGTGTACCTGATCAGCAGCTCTCTGCAAGATAACTTGATCTACTTCTACTTGCACTTCTTTCTGGAGTGTTAAAAATGAAGATGCACAGAAAGACGTTCAAATTAAAACTGGATCTATTTTGAGATGAGATGCAAAACAATGTCTTCCCTGATGAGCAGTTCTCACAGAAGGTCAGTATGGAGAGGTGACTCATCACTATTGCTTATTTTACAGACCGCTAATCATCTGAGCAAGAAGGACAGCCAACAAGAAACATCCTTTGCTGCTGTTTGTAGTCCCTAAGGAAAAGGAAGAGATCTCATAAGTACAGGATGACTTTCAGTTTCCCCCTTTTGATCATGTGAAATCAACACCTATTAATCTCTGGGGGAAGGGCAGAGAAAGTGTAAACATAAAGTTGCATTTGAAAACCTACCACTGTCCTCTAATGGTGGTGGGTTTCCTTTCACCTTGCACTTGAAACTGTCTTTCACCTGCTGGTTTGTAGGATGAACAAGCTGTGAATCTGCTGAAAAAATGAATTAATGAATAGTTACACGTAAGAATGGAGAGTCTTGTTTATATGTATGTGCACTTTAAATGAATAAACAATAAATCCACTCACTGTGTACAAGTGCTGAGATTTTTTCTGACTTCACTACTGGAGGCTGCTGCGGTCCATCAGGTCCCAGTTCCAGCTTGGCTTCACACCAGAACTTGGTTCTGTTATGCTCTTTGCAGGGGATGATGCTCATGGTGAAGCTCTCATTCACTGGTGTCTTCTTCGTGATGTTGGACTGGAGTTGAGCCAGTGCGGTCTGTCCTCTGTAGAAGGTCACAGTGATGTTTTCTACGGGTGCAACATCATGAACCGTGCACTGCAGAATGTACTGATGTCCCTCAAACATCGGCCCAGTGTGATTTACAAATCTGATGGAGACTCTATTTGGAGGCTCTGTGGAGGCAGAGTGACAGATCAATCACACCAAAGAGACACAGATTTTTTTTTTTTTTTTTGCATATTGGAAGGACAACACTGTTAACTCACGGTAGACCATTAAAGAGAGCTCCTTTGCACACTGTCCTCCCAGGTCAGAGGCTGCATAACATGTAGGCTTGATGCTCCAGTCAGTCATCTTGTCCACACTCCAGACCAGAAAATCCTCCATTGTTACTTCAGGAGCTTCCTAGATTTGCAAAAGGAAACTAATCAGAAAGCTGTTGAACATTTGAAATGATATTTTCTTGAATCACTCAGTTTTGACTCAAGACTGAACAGTATATAAGAAATGATAATTCTGATAAACATGTCAAATGTCCTCATCAAAAACTGGGGTCTGAGCATCTAAGTCTCCGGGTTATGCACTGTTCAACACAAAGGTATGTATGCAAGGCTAGTTCCTTACCAGTGAGACTTTCCAGCCAAGGAAAGGAAACCCAATCCCCTGTTTTGAGCAGTTAGCTTTGACTGGATCACCAAACCTATGACGGGAGAGTTTACAGATGGTTAGATGTCACCATCGTCTTTCAGACATGTAGCCTTGTCATTCATTTCAGAACTTTTCTGAGCTTGCTTGTTTTTATGTAAAAGTCAGACAAGTTATTTTTCCAGATCAATTTGATAATGACCTAGTAACATTTTTTGTTACAATTGTTTTCAGACAAGTCTGTATGAATGAGTTCACACTGTCGGATAGAGACGCAGGATGTCAAATTAAAGGCTTGATAACTCAAGCCATGTCATGACTTCTTAAATTTTTTTTTAAAAAAGCCTTTAGTTTGCGTAGAAAAGGTAAAAAGTGAGCATCCAAAGGGGACCAGTGGTACAAACACTAGGGTTTTTCATCAGCCACATTATACACACTAGTTTTTGTGCTTGATCGACTTTTTGGAGGAAATAACATTTGGCAAAAAATAAAACTATCTGTTTCCCTTGAAGTGCTCATCTCTTTTCTTTCTTTATGACTATTTTAAATGGGTATTGGCAACAGAACAAGTATACTGTCGAGGGCATAATATGGCTGATGAAACAGCCGGAAAATGGTGAGCTTGATATTTTTGTTCACATCCAGTGTTCTCAGAGTATTGCCCACAGCTTCACTCCTCATGTTTTTACTGTCGTGTACATCTTAATTTACCCTCATGAGAGTGTCTCTGTTATTAGCAAAGAATGCGAGAAAATATTCCGACACATTTGCATGTTTCTGGTTAAATGACCTGTTAATTACTGAGCCACCACCCTTCAGTCATTCCTGCCATACCTGACCACAAGAGTGGAGGACGATATGTTCAGATGGCACTCAGCTCTTTCTGTGGACTCCTCAGAGCTGCCGGCGACTGGGGAGGTAGGGGATAGGAGCAGTGTTGGCATCGGAGATGGAGGTGAAATTTGTGGCGGCAGAGCTGGAGCAAGTGTGTGAATAATGACGGGGGATGAGGTAGCTGAGGGAACAGGGTTAGTTAGGGAGTGGGAGAGGAAGCAAAACACAATTAATCACTTTGAAATATAAACACATTGCATATATGGCTCCTTCCAGATCATTTGGATTAGAGGAGTTTCTCTACAGTGAAGCTCAGTAAAACTGAAGTTCAATCCTTCAGTATTTCATGTCTATCCTTACAGTTTTGTTATTTTTCCGAAGTCTTGCCTCCGAGAAACTGTGTCATAGCTTAAAAAAAATTACAATAAAACACACAACCCGAATAATACCATTAGGTTAGAATGATGTCATTGAAATATTGATTACCTTTGAGTGGATTTGAAAGTAAACACTAAATGAATGAAAAGATTTATTTTCCAAAGTAGTCCAAACTTGAGTCTTACTACCTGTCTTCACCTCACCTCGAGCCACTTTATAAAAGACCTTGTTCATGAAAACTTTAGAACGATTTTCGCCACGCTTGCTGTCTGTCTTATATTGGGGTCAGTGTAGGTAATAATGGCTGTAAACTTTTTTAGTGATCCGGATTTTCAAGGAGGGAAGGTGATTTGTGTTCTGGCTTGGCCACGCTTTTTGTTACATTTTCCTTAATAAAACAAGTTTAGTTTTCCTTCTCCTCCTGCTTGAACCGCGTCTGCATTTGGGTCCTTCTCCTCTCCCCACCCTCCGTCCTGACATTCTTCGCATCTTTTTGTTTTTCTTTAGATTTTTGCAGTGTGATTGGGCAGCCTGAATGCTGGGGGAGTTAGTTTCTAAGGTGACAAATCATTCACACTGGTGTTTTGTATTCGATTTGGTTTAAAGATCTTAAAGTAGTATTAAAGTATTCATGATGTTGGTGCTGATTGACATATTAAGCATGAATACAGTGATGCATCTCTTCATGTATTTAACTTTGGTACTCTAAGCTACAAATGCAGAGTCATATTCTCCTGTCTTTGCAAAACACAGGCAAGGGTCAACTGAATTTTGCCATCTTGTGAAATAATACCCTTTTTGCTGATCTATTGTGTACTGTGCACTGAATACACCCAGTGTGTTCCTCTGAGGAAGGAAGGACACCCTGCCCAAGTCAGAAGAACTTACTCCTCTTTTGAATTGACCATTGTTCCACCTAATCCTGAGGTTGTTCTTTGGCCTAGCAGATGATCTCACTCACAGGAGGCATGGTGCCTGTCAGAATTTATTGTTATTTTTCCCACTTACCACTCTGCCAGTTGCTTCCAGTTATGCTTACACAGGCAGTCTTATCTAAGCAGGCAAAATACTGTCTAAAATGTAAACTTTGGATTGGAGTACATTGTTCAGATGTGATGGAAGAAGCATTAAAATCCTTTTTTTAAGATTCAGAATATCATCATTTCTGCACTCTAAATGTTAAAGGTATGTAACCATGACAAAAAAGCTTATATAAAGCCTCAAAATTATAGCACAATTAATGCTAAATGGACCATTTTATTGGTTAAAAGACTGTAGCAGATTGATGTTGTCAAGTCCATTAAAACTATCTTAAACATGAATTATTTAGTATGATTTGTTTTAAAGCTGCAAGGTCAAAAGCAATCGAAAGCCCAATGTTCCTTCTGAAATGTATTCAAGCATAACATGAAGTTAAATTAAATCGAAATGCTTTAGTAAAGTACAAATACTTGTAAACGTGTGAGTGAAACACTTTAATACAGTTAGTAAGTTTCTTTATAACTGCTTAGCGTGCACATACTGTAGATGCCACCTGTTAATGACTGGTTTGAGTTCTTGGCATTGTAAGCTAGAGTTTTTCCTCTTTTGTGCTCCTAAAATGTAAAAACAAGCAAAAAGAAAGAAAATACAGACTGCGATGCTAGCATCCCATCATCAAACTGCTCTGTAGGGTTGCAAGTATTTTACTCTTTGTAACAACAAGAGACAAAAAACAACTCGCTGTTTCAGATTTCTTCCTGTATCACCTGTTTCTACACCGAGCGGGTTCATCTTATTACACTTTCTCATAACACTCAATCAAGTTGTTTCACTCACCTGAGCCAAAGAGGCAAAACAGAACCAGAGTGATTAGCCTTCCAAGAGCGCACATCTTTCATCAGTTTCTTTCTCTCGGAATATCTGCTTCTGATGAGATGACGAGCTGAAACCCACCTACTGCGTGCTGATGCTGGGACACGGACTAATGCTTCTGAGGAAACACTGGGTACTTCAGGTTTTTATGGACTTGTGGGTGTGTGCGTTTGCTCTGCCTCTGTTTGTCTGAAGCTGATGATCAGGCAGTTCCTTTGCTCTGGCCTCTCCACCCTGGGCGTTCTCTGTTGGTATATCAGGAGAGGAAGGAAGGGAGGGTCAAGAATAATTCAGTGTAATGCTGCAGCGTCAAGGGGGAAGAACAAGTGTTCATACATGTGTCTGAGTGCAATTGCTTAGACAGAAAAAGGTCAGAAAACCCAGCATTATAAATGCAACAGCTGATGAAGTTTTTGTGTATTTTCAGCCCCACCATACATGTAAACTATATCCACATAACAACTTAACTTCAGCTCCTGGAATGAGTATTTTTCTTTGTCTTAACTATGAAGGTAGTCATAAGCAGTAACAAATGTACAATAATTGTTGACTGACTTTAGTTTATCTTCCCTCTACAAAACAATTGAGTGTATTTAAGATCAATGCTTTGATGATTTTAATGATTTGGTTAGCTTCCATTACTGTCAACATTCAGCTGTCCTCAGAAAAAGCCTCCTGTAAGTCACCTGATACATTAAAATAGAAACATGTTCCACAGCAACTGTATGAGGTTGTTTATGTTTGCGATCCCATGAAAAGGCAATAAAATCATCAGTAATTAGTTTTCTCTCATACTGACTTGTAGTGCTGCTTTGTTTGTTGTCCATTCAGAACAGCAGGGGGCAGCAGCTGAAAGCTTAGTGAGCTGAAGTTGTGCCTCAGCTTGCACCTTGATCGCTGGCACTTTGGTCAAACTTTGTGGCAGGTGAACTAGTAAACACTGCACTCTAGTGAGAGCTACAACTCTGTTCTTATTTCTACTGTCATTTTAAAGATTTTTTTTTTTTGGCGTAGATATGGTGTTCAAGTCTTTATATACACGGCTATTTTTAGAAAATATCTTTACACAGACAGAAGGGTGATGAATTTTAGGGAAACACTCACACACACAAAATGAGAGGACAAACACAATGAATGCAAATGTTTCCACACAAGCGCTCTGTGTGATACAAATCAGCAATTTACATCCAATTGTGCTCTTGGGGATATTTAACAATACTGGGCAGGTCCAATTGATGCTGATCTGGTTTAAAGAAGGTAACAGGAAAAGATCTCATTGACTTTGAAAGAAAGTTCATCACTGGGGCACGGACAACCCAAACTGGCTGGAATTCTATGGGAACAGTAACATAAGTGACGTCTACATTTACATCTATTGAAAACAGGTCAGTTAAGAGGGGTGGAAACTGTGCTCAACCACCACATTTTCGCACACAACTCAACACATAATGACTCTTGAACCATTGGTATTGTATTTATTGACCTTTTTTTTTCAGGTGAGGAAATTGAATATTCTCAGATTACAAAATGCACGTTATATTCATATACAATTTAAATTTATATTTACTTAGAGAGGAATAGCACAGCAGAGCTAATCAAGCTTTGATTACCCAGAATTCAGTGGTGAAAAACACGTGGCTCTGTAGAGACTGGGAATGACCCTAAATGCTCAGGTGAGTTATCCAACTCCTGTGAGAGCACAGCGCAGTCTTATGGAAAAACATCGCAAAACAGAAACACGTAACAGAACTTGATGTATTTATGCTGAGGATGATGAAATCTGTTGGGTTTTTTGAGCCATCCAGCATGACGTATGTCAGTGTGTCAGTTTTAATGCAAGCCATGATGTTCCCCTAACCCTAACTACCTCGTTTTAATACCAAACCTTAAGCACGTATGTTTTTATACCAAACCTGAACCATGTCAGTTTTTCATGCTTTACCTTGACCAGGGATTTTGTAATGTGCAGAAGCACGGGAAAACGGAAACTGAATTCAAAAATGACATTTTGATGTGATGTAATATGAAGGCACTAGTGATCAGCACGACTTGATAGTGACGCTTGGTGGTCAGATGGGTCAAATGTGGACTTTTTGCCAATTCAGTTCAACAGTGAAAACGTAACTATTTCATGGAATCCTGTGGCACTGTGTTGCTCTATTGTCACTTCCAGTTGTGAGAAAAACTGCTGTGTGGCACACACCAAGACGACAGATGGGGCCATCGACTGTACAGTGAGAAAATTGGTCCTCTTGTTGTTTATCATTATTTTGGTCATTGTTTCTCTCAAAAGGAATGACGTCCCTTCAAACAAATCGGTTCTGAGCAATCATCTTTATCCTGTGATGAAATATGTCTATCTTCTTGACGATTGTTGCTTCTTCCAGGATGACAGTGTCCCCATGCATTATTCACAAATGGGTCACAAAAAAGGTTTTATGAGGATAAACATATTCAGGAGATTTTCGAGTCGTGTGTCATGGCAATTTCCACCACTGTTATCAAAACAGCAAATGAGGAAATATCTTCTGGAAGAAAGAAGATTTCCCACCCCTGCAGAGATACACTGACTTCCCTCGGGTAGCACTGGAGCTGTTCAGTGGAAGGTGGTGACCCAGTGATGAGACTTTTAAAGATAGAATTTGTTTTAATTTATGATGTATTTTTACTCTATATTTATACTGTTTCTAAAAAAAAAAAGTCATTGGAGATGAATAGTTGAGAAAACAGTATCTCCAAACTCAGCTTGATTGGAATTTATAATACTCTACTAATTTAATTCAAGAACTCCTCGTCATTTTATCAAGTTGATTTTTTTTATTGTTTTTCTTTTCTATTATCAAAACAGTTTGATACTAATAGTATACTAATGAGCGTCATGTATACTAATGATACATATGACACCGTCCTCCATCTAAGTGAAAGACTGATGTTGCCAAGCCTATAAAAACGCGGTGGATTTCTAATATCTGATTGCTTCAAACTATCAGAAAGATGAAGTAGTATAATTTGCTCTGCATTCACCAAGTACACCAGCTCACACATGAATGAAACAAAAACTGGCATGCCGATTGCCATAAATGATTGATTAACATACGAATAATTGTTGTTTACAAGTCTTTGTGAATTAATGTTTTTTTGTTTTGTTTTTTTCTCGGTGGAGCTTTCGTAATCTGTCAGACCGCCTTGTAAGGTACAAATTGTACTCAAGCTGAAACCGAAAGTGAAACAATAAGCCATTTTTTTCTTCTATGAACAGTCGCGTATCCGCAGCCTGACAGTGATACGGTAAGTTTAGTCTATTTTGATTTTTAACGCTCATCTAGGGGCGATCTGCGATTTTATGAAGCTCCTGGGCTGTATTCACAAAACGAATCGGTTCAAAGTGCAGCTGAGCTGAGGAGCGGACACTGACAGAGGGAGATCTGTTGTTTAGTGGCACACAGTAAGTTAAAAAAAAAGTCCATCAGTCAGTCATCAAGTGTTTAATGTTAATAAAACGTTATGTCGCCAAAACGATTATTAAAACCTATAAGTGAGGACTAATGTGGCGGACAGATACAGATGTGACCTAGTTTAAAATTGTAAATACGTTGTTATGTCGTTTTTGCGCCTCTGTACTTCCTGTGTGGGATCTCACAACGCGTGGCAGACTGCATTACAAAACTGCAACAGTCTAGTCACATAACACTGCTATTTGCAACAAACTACAAAAAAAGGGAATCCCACAAAATACGATTCTCGCGGCAGAAATGTGCAGAAAGGAGGGCACTTCTAGGGATTTGTAGGAACCTTTTACACCAGCTTGATCAGGAAATAGCCCCGAAATAGCTTTAATTTTTGACTGTTTATATACATATATTTAATCAAATTTGATATTAAATAGTCAGATTTAAATTGATATGTATTCATTGACCTCGTTTACGTTCTGAAATTATGGATGGCTGCTTAATCTTGACTGCAAAACCTGTTACCTTATTACATCACTTGACTAGCTACAATGACTTTGTGGGGGAAAACTCATGAAAACGTGGTAATCTACTGTACAAACATTCACCCCTGACAGAAAGCTGACCACTGAAGGAGTTATTAATGACTGAGTCCTGTTTGTAACTGGATGAATGTGAGAAACCCTTCTTTTGTGTGAGGAAATAATGGCTGAAAATATTACTGCACAGATATGAGAGTGGTGTCAATCCTCTCAAATCCTTTCGTATTACGTGTGTCACCAAAGCAAATCAAAGTGTGTTTGAGGTGTTAAAGGGAAACTAAAAAACTAATGCCTCCTTTCTGTCTGATCAGACATGGCTGTTCAAATGCAGCTCGTCGAAACTCTTGAAGGGATACTTGAAGACGACTTCAAAAAATTCAAGTTTTATCTTACGCTCGAGGTCCTGGACAGCTGTCGCCCAATTCCAAGGTCCCGTCTAGAGAGTGCAAGCCGGATAGAAACTGTGACCCATATGACACAGGCCTATGGTGAAGAGATGGCCGTGACGATCACCATAGAGATCCTGAGGAAGCTGCACATCAACGACGCTGCAGACATGCTGAAGAAGAAATATGCAGGTAGTTGTGGCTTTAAAAGTCAACTTCAAGCCAATATGCCGTCTTGACTAATTCCCTGCATCTGTGTTTTCACTCACAGAGGGCTTAAAACCCGAATCCTCCAGCACTGCTGCAAGACCACCTCCAACACCCCAGTCTTCCACAACCTCAGTATCAGCTCAGGATGGAGCTTTGGTCTTCGCCCCCATACTCAACTCCAGCAACCCTGGAACATGGAACGTGACCATCAACACTCATAAATAACACGTTTTTTTTAACACAGCGGAATTACTTAAAGGAAACAAGTCATATTTTTAACTATTTTGTTATTCAGAATTTCTTCTAGCACTTGCATTTTTTCAGTGACATTAAAGCCATCACGTAAGCTCCTTTACCTCTGTAAATTATGTCTGATAACAGCTGCAGGCCAGTCAGACACAAATGCATTTTCTCTGAGCCTGGTAATAGATTTTTTTTTTTATTATATGCGTCACTTTTCAGATGAGATTTCTAAAAAGTATATACATATTTAAGAAGCCATTTTACAATTGAACTCAACAAAAGGATTCACAGTTTTATGTTATTTCCTTTATTGCCAGCAAAAATGCTTCTGTTGTGGCCGGTACATGATAGAAGGGTGTAAGATGCGAGCAGGGAAGGTATACAGATACAGGGATAACTGTGCCAAGTGATAGAAATGTGTGATATGTGGCAGTGAAGTCTCCGTCCAGAGGAGTGTAGTCCTAAGCTAATAACATTTCAACCATCTGTTTCAATAAAAATGGGTGTGACATCAAAGTTGAAGCCAGTTTCTTATTTTGTCCCATTGTGATGTTTTCTTCTTTTAAATTCATGTGGCTAAAATAGCAAATACCTCAGTTTTCCTCCCTATTGAAGGTGGGATTTTTTTTACTAGTGACTACAGTACAGAAGGTGCAGCTTAGAGAAAATGTTGAAAGAAGAAGACTCACGGCCTTTTCCTATTGTGGAGGATAAAGGGTTCAAAAAGCTTGTTAAAGCTTTGCCCTTTGGCATATTGTTTGAATCTAATTGTTAAAAAGGCTCTTGAACAAAACCCTGTGGGTTATTTCAAGAGCAGCACCACTCCAAAGGTGAGTTCTTTATCTCACTGATGTATTCCTGATGGCACACTTGTTTAAGTTGCTGCTGCAGTGACATTTGAATCAATCACTTTTTGTTGTCACATTTTGTAGGAGAGACTAGTACAGGTGAATGAACAAATGGGCAGTCCAGAGCTAAAATTAATACAAGAGGTGGATACCCACTGGAACAGCACCTACCGTATGCTGCAACACATCTATGACCTGAGGGATCCTGTTGGAGCTGCTTTGGCTGGCTTATGCACAGACATTGTGCCACTTTTATCCAAAAATTATGTGATAATCGCAGAATGTCTGAAAGTTTTGTCACCATTTCATGATGCCACAGTGGAGCTATCTGAGGAAAAAAGGGTCTCAGTATTCAAAGTTATTCCCCTGTTGGCGATGTTACATCATGCAATGGAGGAGGAGGATCTTGGAATCCTACAAATTCCAGAGAAACTCATCCTCCTCCACATCATCCTCATCAGAAGCTTCTCTGCCTGGAACTCAAGGTAATCGATGTATTTTAATTGGCGTATTGCATATATTTTTATTGTGTCATTGTATGTAGTTACTTACAGTCGGCTTGTCTGTTTGGATGCCACAGTCCAGCAGAGAAGAATCCAAAATGAAACCTTGGATGCATCAGTGGAGGTCAAAACATACCTTGCAGAACCAAATGTTAAGAGATCAGAGGACCCGCGACAATACTGGGAAAAATATTTAAAAAAATGTACATCACAACTTGTATAAGCTTGCTGTGAAGATGCTGTGTACCCCAGCTTCATCTGTCCCCTGTGAAAGGGTATTTCCGAAAGCAGGTGAAATAATCTCAAAAAAGAAACCGCCTGAGACCAAGCACTTTTGAAAAGTTGATGTGCTTAAATAAAAATGACTAAAAATCCCCCAGAACAGAAGGAACACACGCTCATTTTTGTCTACTAGCATAATCATTTAAGTACAAATTATGTCGACGCTTCACATAGTGAAGCCACGTTGTCATATCCATAGACTTATAAACACTCTGTATAGTGTCCATGGTCATTTCAATCACAACCTGCTTTACATTTATTATCCACTTGATGGCGCAGCAGAGCAAATTAAGCGTCATGAAGCTTCGGCCAATGTGTGAACTACTCGGATGGACAGCTTCAGAGCGTCATGAGGTTTCATCTCGTCATCACTGCTGATTAGCTATCTGTGTTACCATGCAATTTAACAGGTGTACCTAATAAAGTGGCCGGTGAGTGTATTGTAAAAAAAAAAAAACATTTATATGCAGAAAGACAGATGTGATCATTGACAATATGACTTCTTTTTTTTTTTGCTACATTCATAAAGCTGTGTGTATATGGTTCTCTTTTTAAACTCTTAAACATAGATCATAGATCTATGATCTATGTTTAAGAGTTTCAATATATATACATAAATATGCGTAGCAACATGGCAACCCCAGAGATCTCATCCGACGTGGAGGGTCATTCTGTTCATGTGAACATTTACAGCCGGAAGCTCGCTGTCAAAAAATGGACCACGTGACCAAACCTAGGGCAATTTTTCAAAGGTGTAGACAGAACGTCTGAATGAAAACCTCACGTGTTTGACAGAAAAGCCACACACGATTGGTTGATTTTTCGTGCGAAGAGCATTTATAACTTACGTCTGTATTTCTGTTGATTTAGCTGCATTTTCATGGCAGCTGCAAACGAGAATAAACAGCTGTAGGCGTCCTGGTTGACGAATTTGTCCGAACCCTGTTTAACGTTCTGCTGTGCGTTCAAGACCAGGAAGTAAGCTATTGCACTCGTCTACAAGCTAGCTGTTGTCTTGCGCGATGAAAGCACAAAAGAAAAACAGAGTATAAGATACGCGGTTATCATTTAGCAACAAACAGTGTAGGCTAAGTGCCAATACGTTGTTTTTCAAGCGAAACAACATTGTAAGTGATCTCGGATACGGTGACGACTGCAGGCCAGCGTACTGTTTAGCCATCTGGTAGGATTGTCGATCGCTAATATCACCAGTTACCGTTAGCAGGTTTGGTAATGGCCGTGGTACACAGAGACTGTTGTTTGGCTGGATTGTTACTCTCGTTACTGCTGTCTGTGTGCAACGCAAGAATACACAAGCTCACCCTGAAGGTAAGTCGACAGTCGTGTTATTATGTGTTTGTTATAGCAGCGTTAGCCAGTCAACGTCACTCCTCCAGGCGGCATTTTACCAGCTAGCACGTAGGTGTTGATTAGCTCAAATTACGTGAAATGGGCAAACATCATGTCATGTTGTTGTTACAGTGTTGAATTTCTGTTGGTTTGTAGACAAATCTCAGAAAAAGCGTATCGAACATCTCTGCTTTTGTTTGATTTTCTTCTCAGAATGAAACCCGGTTTGCTGTCGACCTCAACAACTTTGGTTTCTACGCTAATGGGACTTTGGATGTGAGCCTCTCCGCCCTGTGGCTGAAGGAAACTCTGGTAAACTACAGCACCTATCCGGTAAGGAGTGTTTGTTTTTTGTGTGCATCTTCTGTTCATTTGAAGGAGTGAGTTCAGCTGCCACTGAACATGTCAGAGGTGCATTTGTGTTCCTTTTAGGTGGTTCATTATGAAAACAAGTGCAAATTGCCTAGCTTGAACAAATACAAACCACTTCATGTGATAGGCGGTAATATACAAAACGTTAGCATAGATTTTATCTTAGCTAAATGTTCAAAAATCAGCATTTGTTGTCCAAAAAAATAATCATTTTTATTCATGGCAAAGCTCACTGTGACAGGTGATGTTGTTCCAGACTACATTATATCAATAGTTCTTGATAAACATAGTTTTATAGCAACTTAGTCAAATACCAGTGAATATAATCCAGTACAGGATCTATAACTATTACCTCCCTAACTAAACATGTAATTGGATGACTGCCTCCATTACATTGTCAATAAAATGTGAACATTGTTGGTTTTATGGCACATTAGATTTTACTGATGTGCATATACGCTATCGCACCCTGTTTTTTGCTGCATTCTGCGACACATCCCGATGTTGCAAACTGCTTTATGATGCATGCTTTGGTGCTGGATTCAGCTGCATTCCCAGCTGTAAAAACAATAAAATGTTTTGCTTCATCTAATAAAACATTGGATAAAGCACTTTTAAACAAATGCTATCTAATTTCTCACTAATGATACGTGAACTTTGTAACTGATGAAGAGAATTTGTTGACAACAATTTCGAGTAAGTGTTTCCAGCAAGCAGTAAAGGGGCAGACTAACTGAACAAATACGTAACGCATAACATAAGCTGGCGCTTTAACTGGAACTTCTTCTTGTGGGAAAAGTGCTTTCAACCGAAGTGCTCCGACAGTATAAACTCACAGTCAACATTTGCACTTTGTTTAGGTTGGTTTCAGCCTGTCCAGGTCACGTGTCAATGGAGTCTTGTCCTACACGGTAAGTGCGACACCTTTTTGCCATTATGCTTTCTAGTAAAACATTTTCCATATATCATTTGTCATCATACATTTATTGCTGGATATTCTAATTAGATTTTTGATTTGAAAAAAAAAATGGGTACAGTTCGTGATGATTTGTTCATATGTGATGATTTGACTGTTTGTTGTGTTCCTTGTAGGCAGAGGAGACTGAGACATGCCCACTCACACTGACAAGGCCGACCAACGATGAGCCTCTCATTCTTTTTTTTATCGATATCAACACCCTCAGGTGTGTATATTTTTCACCGTCACTGTAAGTTGATATTTATTTCATTGTCCTTAGAGCCTTTTGTGAAGCTTGACGATTTATATTTGCGTAGTGTCAATGTGAGAGCTATGGGTGTCCAAGACAACATCTTGACAGCAAAGGCAAAGGCTGAAGTAAATAAAGGTCGGTGCTGTTCACACTTTACACTTCCTCAAAAATCTACAGCAGGATGAAGAATGAAATCATTTGAATCAAGCGGAGCTTTGAAATTTGACTGTTTTGAACCTACGTTTGTACCCTTTAGGTCAGAGGAAGACCAGATCAATCTCTGTTGATACTGCTCAATCATTAGACAATGGGAACGCAAAGTCACCCCAGTCAGATGATACGTTGAAAGGCACCAAAAATGAAGAGGTGTCCCCGGATGTGAAGAAGCCAGATCAGCCGGATGAGAAGAAGGATGCTCAGCCAGATGAGAAGAAGGATGCTCAGCCAGATGAGAAGAAGGAAGCTCAGCCAGATGAAAAGACGAGTCCTGATGCAGAAGCTGAGAAAGCTGAGGGAACTAGATTCCTGGTAACATACCTTTGTGTTTCTGTACTTGTTGGTCGGATCTGTTCATGAAATCGCCTGAATGAACTAAACAATGAACTGTGTCCTCTTGTAGCTGGATAAGTCTACCCCGCTGACTTTAGCTCTGGACAAAGTAAATGGCTCCTACAACTTCAGTGTAAGTGCACTGATCTCATCCTTTATATGTCATGTGACACAGTATTTGATTGGCTATAGTTGTGTGTGTTATGGAAGTTTTTATCGCTTGCTTCCTAATACCTCTGATGAGCAATGAAATAGAGAACTTTACTTTTTCTGCCGGCCGGCTAAGGTTTTATTCATCGTTACAAGGAAAAAGATCAGTCCACACCATTCAGCGGCAATGGTATGAAAAGATACAAACAAAAGGAACCCAGAGCATTTATACCTGACGAGGGGGCTTTGTTCTTTAGGTGTGTAACCACACCTCCGGGGGGGGTAGGATGCAGTCTTGATGATAATAATTAAGAAGCAGGAGGTTGTCTGGGTGTTAATTAAGAGGTAAATAGTTGGATTAGAGCGTTTGTTAGTCTTGAGACATAGAATTTACCATCACATGCAAAACATCTCGCCTTTTCTGCACAGTTCCACATCGAGGTCGGCCCAAAGGCGCAGGGTCTGTACAGCCTCAAATTCCACTACTGTCACAACAGAGTGCCTGGAATCAAACTGCCTTACTCGTTCACGGTGAGTTGAGTCGGTTTGTTCTTGGCGCAGGTACTCTCAGGTGTATGCATATCTCAATGTGAATGTATCCCCTGCAGGTGGAAGTGACAGAAAAGAATCCAGGAGGCTACCTCTCTGCAGCAGAAATTCCATTGTCTCGCCTTTACATTTTTATGGCCGGAGTCTTCTTCAGTGCTGCCATGGTCTGGGTTTACACCCTCATGAAACACAGGTACATCAGTGTTTACCACTTTGTGTGGCAGAGTCTTCCAGCTTTTTGCAAAGTCACGTCCATTTGGATACGCCGTGGGTTTGTTACAACATCAATTTTGTAACGACACTAGGATGTTCCTCATCTCAGTTTAAAGAGTTGAGCTCAGATTCTTTGCCAATTAGCATTAAATTTGTGAGGAAGCTGCAGCTCATTGTGGCCTGTTGGCAGTTAAGATTTGCTGTCTGAAACCACCAATGTTTACAACACCTATGTGGAAGTCAGACCACTAGCTGCCGGTCGCTGCCTCTAGATGAGCAATAGAACACCTCTGCTTACACAGCGGGAACACAGACTCTGTGCTTTATGTGCATAAAGTAGCAGAAAATCTACTGAAAACTGTCTTTGGATTTGAGCTTAGGATCTAAAATGAACTGCATGCACGGGAACAACGTGTGGGGTGTTACTGTGATGCCAAATTCTTTTCATCCCTTATCTTTCTAAATGGTCTTTCTATGCAAATCTCTCACAGAATGTAGTGAGCATTTCCATGCATTGCAGTAATGATCGTAGCATGAGCCTACTCTAAATTTGACAAAGAAAACGTGGCGGCTGACTCCTCGACTGCACTCCTTTTTAGTAAAGTGTGGGTGAGACAGAGAGTGGACTATCGAGGCATCGTGTCACTGTCCTCAAAAACTCCCAGAAGATGTAAACGCTCCTGTTTAGCGACAGCGACACAGACTCGCCTAAAAGAGTTGAAACGTCTTTCCCTGTGCGCTCGTTTACAGGTACAGCGTGTTTAAGATTCACTGGCTGATGGCCGCGCTGGCGTTCACAAAGTCCACGTCCTTGGTTTTCCACAGTGTAAGAGCACCGTCACCACAGTGCACACTTAATCCTAGTTTTGTACATCACATCTGTGTTTTGAGTCCTAAAACAAACTAAAGCCAAAGTTGCTTCATGCATCCCTGCTCTATTTCTCTCTTAGATCAACTATCACTTTATCAACACTGAGGGGCATCCCATCGAAGGCTGGGCCGTCATGTATTATATAACACACTTGTAAGTACGACGTCTGCGCGATATGTTGTTTGTTCCACTTTGTGTGTTGTTTTTTTTAACATGTGTATGTTTACATTTACTAAAGGCTCAAAGGAGCTCTCCTGTTCATCACGCTGGCACTGATTGGCACTGGCTGGGCTTTCGTCAAATACATCCTGTCTGACAAGGAGAAGAAAATCTTCATGATAGTCATCCCACTGCAGGTACTGTTCAGTACGCTAGCGTGAAGTTTACCTGTTGTATTTTCCTTCTCTTTTGACGACTCCCTTGCCTGTCGCCCCCCAGGTTCTCGCTAATGTCGCCTACATCATCATTGAATCCACAGAGGAAGGCTCCAGTGAATACTATCTGTGGAAGGAGATCCTCTTTCTGGTTGACCTTATCTGCTGCGGAGCCATCCTTTTCCCCGTTGTCTGGTAGTGTTTGCACGTGGTCTGTCTAAGCTGTATCGGTTACGGTTTCCATCTATTAAAATCAATTGAAAATTGAATCAAGACCAGGACTGGGACTAGCGTCTGATCTGCTTCTACAGTGGCAGGTTAAGATAAGAGGTGTCCTTCATATTCCATGCTTTAACTTATTGAAAGCCTAAGAAAGGATGTAACTGTCAGGAGACCAAAGGTAATGTTAGATTGCAGGTACGATGGATGGTTGGATGATCTATATCCAGCCAGTCTAAGACAAGTCGTCCCATGGAATGGGTTCCTTCTAATTTTCTGCATAAAATCTTCAGTGATGGAATTTTCCAGACATCAATTATATGGGGGGGGGGGTGCATCCGTGGTCAATATAGCATTTGTTAGGTCAATTTGCCTTTCCCATAGTGCACAAATGTGTTCTTAAATATAAAACGTGTGTTCACAGGTCAATCCGTCACCTGCAGGAGGCTTCTAGCACAGATGGAAAAGGTGGTAAGAATTTTGATCAGCCACAAGGTTTCTGAGCTGCTGCCGGCCATTGGTGTACTAAACCTGCTCCATATTTCTTTCAGCTGCCATGAACTTGGAGAAGCTCAAGCTCTTCCGGCACTATTATGTGATGGTGAGCAAGACTCGAGCTCAGCAGTGTTTTTCTTACTCTGTTTTAGAGCTCAAAGCGCAGCATGAATGTTGACATTGTTCTAACGCTGACGTTTTCAGCGATGCTGCTGATTTCTGGCTTTGGTTTTTTTTGTTTTTTTTTTTTTACATTATTTTATTTAAGCTTAGCTCTGGTTGTAAATTATACTGAGTCACAGCATTTAGCAAAGAGTCTGCAGGCTTTTCATTCAGCAGAGTCATTGCTGTGGAGCCAGGATTAAAAAAAAACTTACTTTTTCTTGCTTTGTTTTAAAATACTTTATCTTTTATTAAAAAAAAAAAACAGTCTGCCCCATTTTGTGTGACTATTGAAATTGTTTTCTCCGTTTTAGATTGTGTGTTATATCTACTTCACAAGGATCATAGCCATTCTGCTGAAGATCACAATGCCTTTCCAGTGGCAGTGGTGCTATGAGGTGAGACAGCGACGGTGTACGATAACAGTCTGACTTTACTGCAGAGCACCGCTTTGAGAAAGGTCAAAGACATTCTGGAGCTCACTCTGAATCGATGATGACTAGGCGTTACTGTCTGATGTGCATACTTTTAAATGCATTACTCCTTTAGAGCCCTGTATTGCTTTATTACAAGTGGCCAGGAATGCCATTCTTAGTTAAAGGGGCCGGTACTCCTGTTTATTAATTTGTAAGCCAAAAAAAGCTAATAAAAAGTGTGATGGAGCTGTCGGCTTTCTGCTTAAAGTTGAACGCTGTGGCTATAAGCCAACTGCGAACATGATTCATCTTGGTGTTGTATTTGACGTGCGCACTCTTTTGTTTCCCCAGTTTCTGGTGGAGGTGTCTACTTTGATATTCTTTGTGTTGACGGGCTACAAGTTCCGGCCAGCGTCCAATAACCCCTACCTGCAGCTTCCCCAGGACGAGGAGGACGTAGAGATGGATGAAGTGTAAGCACACAGCGCTAGTCCACAGCCCGATTTCAGCATTGTTGAATTACAGGGTTCTGCTTTAATCTCACTGAAAAACGGGACTAAGCCGAATACGTTGGGTAAGAATGTGTCCAGCCCACAGAGAGAGAGAGAGAGAGAGGAGTGTGTCTTCAGGCAATGGATCGTGGTAATAAGTGTCTTCTAAGTGGTGAAGAACCCAGATTTGTTCAACTCTGTGGGGCTTCTTCTATATTGTTCCATCGAACCTTTCACTCTTTTCACTCAAACAACACATTCTTTTTTTTCTATGAAGCCAAACTGTCTTTGAGATAATCGAAGAAAGGCTTGAAAGTGTGTGCAGGAAGCAGTAAATGCCCACAGAAAGGTTCTGCTAAAGTTATTCAAGCTATATCCATAGATACTCTTATGATCAGCTGTTTACTCGCCAATACAGAAGAAACTTTGTCAGTTAAACATCAAACTTTTATTATTTTGCTAATCAAACTCTTGTGTTTTCAGAGGTGGAAAAGCAATGTCAAAATATTAAAAGGCAGTATGTCTTCTCTCTGTTCCGATCACTGTCCAGGGTGACTGAGTCTGGGGCACTGGAGGGTATTTCTAAAGTCAAGAAGACGTCCAACGGACGTGAGCGCCAGAAAGAGCCCACCTTGTGAGCGGGAGGCTGCATCTTTGGGAGGGACCGACTAAACACCCCCAGGCCAGCTGGTGTGAAGGGGTACACATGGACCAAGGCTCCCCACTTCCACGGACAGCTTTCCTTTTAAAACTCTTTAAGTGGTTCCAGTGGTCATGCCCACTGTCTGGCTATGCAAAAAAAAAAAAAAAAACAAACAAACAAAAAAAAGACTAACCGGTTGGACACTCTCCATTTCCCAGGAACACTCCACCCAGAAACCGGGAAGTTTCAGGAGGCACCTGCCACAAGGATGGGTGGAGATACAGAAAAGGAGCTCTGGTGTTCTCAATCATTTTCGTTTCTCTCTTTGTCTCTCCAAAGATAATTATTATTTTAGAGAAAGACTTGCTTTTGAGTGCGTTTAATTCTGCTATTTAAACCGGTACTTCTGCGAACCTCTTAGCTAAATGTGTGACATGACGACACAACTGTATGTGTGTGTGTGTGTGTTTGTGCGTGTGTGTGAGAATTAGGGGCACCACCAGATTTAAACACAACAGATTTATCCCTTTGGAGATGATAGCCCATTCTCAGGTAAAAGGCTTATCAGTGCATTTCAAATTTAAGCAACAGCAGTCTCTGCCCCACTATTTGCAGGTTGGTAAAATCCCGTCAATCATCACAGAACTCTTATTACCACACAGTACCGCACATTTGTTTTTCTTACGCATTTGATTTGCATATTGAAATATATAGATTTAAGAGGTTGTATATTTCAATATATTGACTTACTGCTTATTGAAATGTTTGTATTTCAGTATCATTGTCGATGTTGAAGGGGCAAGCGTTCCTCCCAGTCTTGTTGCTTGGACCGCTGCTGTAATTTAGTGCTTTAGTGGTTAAGGACACACCCCATCTCTGTGAATTGAGCCCATGTGGATGACATGTGGACCTCTTCTTGAAAGAACGGGTTGGATCAGGCTCTAAAATAATCTGTGCAACGGCCTTGTTGTCCTTTTGGCCTGGCTGTGCCAACCTGGGCTGAGAAGTGACCTAATGGATTTTTGAATTTACCTGCTATTGGTTTATACTTATTGTTTTTTTTTTTTGCTCTTGATGTGAAGCTTCTTTGATTAATTATTAATGACTTCTCGGTAAATGGCAGACCAGCAACGTGTGCAGCCAGGCAGGGTTAGATGGCCATTTGTAAATAAGACGGTTGATACAAGAAGAGACGTTTTAACTATTAAAGAACTTCATGGTGTTTCAGACAGTGTTGACGGTCGAGTTTCAGTGAGATTTTTTTTTTTTTTTTTTTTGGATTCCCTGTTATTGAAACGGGTGAGAACTCGAGGGAATGCTACTGAGATTTAGTGGCTCCTGTCCGGAGAAGACGGAGCTGCACAGTGTTTACACACAGTTAACATGTCTCCTAACGGGCTGAGTACCTTGGAGGAGCGAAGGTAATAGTATACATTTATTTCATGTGGTTGAAGAAAGTCTTTTGCTTGTTAAAGGAGGCTGTTTGATGTTTGTATGAACTGTCACAATAAAGCTGGACTTCTGGAACAGTCTCAGATCACACAGTTGTGTATATACACCACATGCACAATTATGAGGGGAATTGTGTTCCTTTAGGATGACTTTTACCCAAAAAATAAAATGATCCGTCAATACGAAATGTTGCTGAACCTCGAACCTGTTTTTTTTTTTTTTCTTTTAATCAAAGGAAAACTGAGAAATACACAAAGATATTCAGTAATTAACAAATAAAAAGATACAAAACAAGTTCAACTCACTTGTCGATAATGTGTAACAACTGACACAAGATATCAAACGTTTAGCCTTCCAAAAATATTGTTAATCTTTTTAATTACTGCCATGAGCCCTTTATCTATGGGGTCTGTCGGCTGTTTAGCCTGTAAGTGTTTGGAAGGGCTGAAAAATTCATAGTAGGATTTAAATCCACTGGGCCAGCTTTTGAGATCTCAGCTGGTTTGCTGAATAGGAGCCCCTGGCTGCTCCAATGAGTCATTTCTCACTCTGTCTGCCCTGAAAATCTTACCCGTCAATTAAGCCATTTTTAGGCTTAATTGTGGGAAATGTATGTGATCAGTGGTGCAAAAAGTGGGTATGAACTATATACATAGGGGTGCTGCAGCAGAAGGGGCGCCAAAGCGATCGGGGAAAAATAATTTCAAGTAGGCATTTTCTTTAACATCTTTTCTAAATGTGTAAATGATATGATCAATAACAGAGGCGCCCCCTCCCCCTTCACACCCCCTCGCCACACAAAATGCTTGCGCTACACGACTACATAATCGAAAGTCTTTGTATACTTATTACTGTAATCTGATAAATCTGATTACAGTAACATGAGTAATCTGATTACAGTCAGTGCGGTTACATGCGTGCCATCGGATCGGATTAATGGCTAAATTACAATAAGATTGAGTTATTCAGTACATGTAGACACCTTAATCTGACAAGAAATCGGATCGGGTTACTTGTGATCGAGTTAAGAACCCGGGATAACTCGTCCAAATGCCCACTGAACGTGCATGGAGACGGATCGAGCGTTCTGCGCATGCTCGAGATTGTTCAGTTAAGGAGCATAACCCAACTATAGCTATAATCGAGTTAATCTCATCATGGATACCCACTGAGTAATGAGTACTGTAATCCAAGTAATCTGATTACTCAAATTACAGTAATCTGACTACAGTAACCCTCAGACTGTAATCCAATTACTGTAACCTTATTACAGTAATTTGATTACTGTAACCTTATTACAGTAATCTGATACTGTAAACTGATTATTGAATTGTTATGAATGGGGATGCCAGTCATGTGTCTGCATACCCCTCAGAAAGTAGTTAGTTCCACCCCTGTATGTGATGGTTGTATTTTAGCCGTCATGTCTCGGAACACTGGGCACAAAGTGCTTCTACAGTCCGGGAACTGAACCGTTCTGAAATATACCTGGTCGATGACAGGTCGCTATGTGTATATTGAAGCAAGTTTTGGTTCATTTCAATGAAAAGATTGAATTAAGGAAAAAAGATCTCTGAACATCATAGGGAGTGACCAGACAATTCATAGTGGCATTCACTGGTTTGGCTCCCTCTCTGCCTGGTAAATGCTATTGTCTGTTGAACTTAACAACCACTGTAACAGGGGTGCTGTTGCAGCTGCTCAACCATAAATTACAGCTCACAGTCACAAACACACTGGGTGCTTGTCTGCTTTTTGCTTTGAGTCATGTCAACATCTTGAGGTAGGTCACACTTTTCAAGCCAGTCTCGTTAGTTATTGCTAATCTGCAAATGTTTAAAATGAATGATGAAACAAAGACAATAACTGTGTCCCGTCCTCTTTCTGATGTGTTGCACCATTTCAGCAGCTTTCCGGGATAAAGCGGCCATGAGAGGGCCTAATCAGTTCATTCTTTGTCCATTTTCGGCTATTAAAATGTCAACAGTTAGAATGATTGTTTTTCTCACTTTTGGTTGTTTCTTGAAACAAATTTGGATGTGAAGACGTCACTTTGGACGGCCAGACATGGACAGATTTAATGTATGGAAGAGGAAAAAATAATTAGAAGTATAGATAGAATATAGATATAGAACTAACATTGCAACATTTTTCTTTCAAGTCGGCTTGAAACCGCCATCATAAGTATAAATGCAGCTTGGAGTGTCTCAGTTATGAAGAGCGTAGATTCGAGGCTCTCACGTCCTAATCCCCCCTTGTTTGATGCACAAGGTGTTTTATTGATGATGGCGGATTTTTGGCAGGCACATGTCCTCTATATCGGTAGTCGGCCCCTCCTTTCTGTGGGCTGTGGGCGGGTCCTGGTCCCCTCTCCTCACTGCAGTAAATCCACCGGCTCCCATCCGAGTGCAGCAGTCTGCAGTCTCCACCATCTGCTCCTCCCTACGCTCCACTGGCAGGTGGAAAGCTCCCTCATACACACGGGGCCGCGACAATGTGAGTAGTTGATCTAAATAACAGAACACTGATGATTACTTTTGATAGACTGTCATCTGCAGCTCATTTCTAACGACTTTTTTTTCTCAGCCCGATGCTCAGGTAAAGTTGATCTTTGCGTCTTTCTTCATCGGCCGTGCATGTAGGAATTGAATTGCCACTCATTGTTTTTACAGGCTGTTGTTGGACTTGAGCAAAAACACAGAGTGAGGATTTGAAAGTGACTTGGTCAGGTTTGACTGTTGTTTTAAACAAATCACCCTTTAAATGAGACAATTCTTCTTAAAAATAGATCAATTGAAATAAAAATAAAGAAAAGCGCGTTCTGTTCTTAACCAGATGTTTGGTTTAAGAGGCTTTTAAAATCTCCCAAAAGGCTTTGATCAAAAGATGGTTTTCAGCGCTGTCCCTCCTTGACCTCAAAACGCCTTTGATTCAGAAGACACAGCCTGATGATGCAGCAGATCTTTCCTGTCTCACCTCTGTGCGTCGCTCCGGCAGCAGGAAAACGTGTCCCGTTTCATCTCTGCAGTACCAACTCCGGAATGCTGCATCCTGACGCGCAAACTGGCACAATTAAAGTCTGCGGATCAGGATGCCTCACCTGGCGTTTTCACATTTTTCAGATTGGTGTTTTTGTTCATTTTGTCCTCCATCATACACCTCATCATACACCCATTCAGTCAGCATTTTATACTCAACCTCGAGAATTTATTTTGTTGTCGCTCCTTATTTTCAATGTTTTTTTTCTTTCTATGGCGCATGAACAATAGATCCAGTTCAAATAAAAACATGTGAATTGTGTGTCTTTTCCAGGGCTTTCATCTCACTCTTAGCCGTTTTGACCCTGGTGGTTTCAGCTGAAGGAAGTGTTGGGTAAGTTTAATGTAGGGTTGCATCTACATGTTCCAAAGGGATGGCATCCAAATCCATCTGTGACACTTGGGCTGCTCTGTTATGGCAGCGTTTTAAACTGCATAGACCCGACACCAAAATCTGACAGTCGTGGTTTTTTGCTGATTTTTTCTCTTCCATCAGGTCGATATTTTTGTTCTAGAATGACTTGACAACTTAATGGATCAGTATTAGATTTCACTCAAAAATTCTTGCGCCCCTTGGGAATTATTCTCAACAGTTTTGATCTCTTTACTTTGATCTAGCAAATTTTTACTTTGTCTAGCACTTTGACTTGTGATCAATCAGAACAGCGATGACATTCCCATCAGCCTCAGCTGTTTGTTGTGTTTAATGCTTGTCAGTTAATGTTAAACTAAACATTTGAACTGTGAAACATCTAAGCACCATCAGTTTAACAGCGAGCATGTTAGCATGCTGTATGTGGCTAACTCAGACCTCATAGAGCTTCAAGCACTGGTGCACATTGCCCTCGTTTTTAAATGTATTGTAGTACTTTTACAGCTTGTTAACTATAGACTTCCAGTTCATCCCAAAGGGTTTGGACTAGATTGAGGTCAGACGAGGCTTACAACAATCGGTTAGGTTGCTTTGCACCACAGTGCGAGAATATCTCTTTTTAGATTTGGTTTTCTATGTGTTAAAAAAAAAAAGGTGACCTTCTCTAAATTCGGAATATTTCTAAAAGGTCTTTGCGTCTGGTCACAATAAGGTTTCCTTATTGCCAAGCTCAATTATTGAAAAATGGATGTCTACATGTTTGCAGTCATAGTGTTGCTGAAAAATAAATGTGAAGTCTTTTGTCACTCTGCTATAGACTGAGTACCAACACCAGCTTCTGCACAGAGTCCAAGGAGTGTCTGGAATATGACCTGGTCTGCAAAACAGACGAGTATGAAGTGAGTGGAAACCTCCATCAGCCAGCTCAAATACTCACATTACCTGAGTGCTTATCTCTCACTCACTGTGGATTGGGTTGTGTGTTTGTGTGTGTTCAGGTGCGACACTACAGCCCCACTCGCTGGGTGTCAACAGATGCCGAAGCCTACTTCATGGGGGTGGGTGCAGCCATGGCTTTTAGGAGACTTTTCCAGTACATCACTGGAGCCAATGAAGGAGGTCAGGAGAGGACTGGGCAGGAGAAGTAAAATCCACTTTGACTGAGTGTGTTTGTCTCTATTTTAATTGTGTGTGTGTTTTGGACAGGCGTTCAGATGGAGATGACCGCCCCTGTCCTGGTTAAGATCCCAGAGGAAACCAAGATGTGGGAGCCGGCTATTTACACGTTGAACTTTCCGCTGCCTGCAGCTTATCAGGACAAACCGCCTACCCCCACTAATGACAAGGTGAGCTCACAGGTGATGACGGATGTGAGGAGCCTTAATGTGAAAATTGGTAAAAGAGTTTTGCTTGGGTGAAAAGCTACCCTTTCCTGTAATCAGGTCAAACGCTGCTTATCCTCCCACGATTTTAGTGTAATTTGATCAGTGATTTTTGCTTTGAGCTTAATAGAGAGCAATGATGAATGCAGAGTATTAACAGTCTCTGACTCCAGGACTGCATAATGAAAATTTGTAGTGCAGGCTCAGGTGGATATCCTGTTTTATGATTGCAACATCTAAATGTGGGCTTCACAAACTGAGAATATAATACCTGGCCCAGTGTTAGCAGTAGGACTTCTGCAGCTTTAAGGACTATTTTAAGCGTGTCTACCAAGGCACATTTATAGTCAATCATTTTTACCTTTGAATTGAAGTAACTTTTGCTGTTCAGTCAGTTAACTCATCCCTTTGGTACATTTGTCTTCTTTATTTGTTGTTACAAAGCAGCCTTTTGCCTAATCTTAACCATAATTAAGCTCAGAGGACATAAGATTTCAGATATTCTCATTAGCTCAATGATTCATATGAACTGAAAGTGATATAATTATCAAATATTTTTTACAAAGTTCAAGTGAATCGGTGTTAAGTTTATGATTTCTTGCTCTCAGTTTCATACTCTGCTTTGATATACATGGTTTTCTGTGGATTTTAAATTGTCTGCAGCATATCAGTGATGTACTGTGGCTGGTGTTCTTGCTGATGTTTTGTCCGTGTTGCCTGCAAAGCTGTATTTCACCGAGATGCCAGAGATGGACGTGTACGTGAGGAGTTACGGAGGCTGGATGCTATCAGTCACCTCCAGGCTTCACGCTCACCTGCTGACTAAAGAACTGGAGAGAGTGCAAGCTTCCTACAACCACAGTTATCACTATGGAGTTGGGTATGACAGGTATGAAAAGCATCCGTTTGTCCCCTCACTGCTTTCTGGGATTTACTCGCAGCCATTTCATACATGAACTCTGCAACACAGTCCGCCATCTTTCGTACTCATTAAGATTTCTGTTGACAGCTCTCTATCTGCACTTAAACAAGTGATCAAGCAAGATCTATGTGAGAGATTTAATGTTTCACTTTGGCATTTAAAACTATATTTTCTAGTGCCATCAATGTAACTGTCACTATGTGATCTGTGTGATTAATGCCAGTCGGTATTTGTGAGCAAAACTTAAATACAGCTATATAAAGTCATTCATTTAGAGAATTGTGTGTGACCTTAAGAAAATCAGTCATGGTGGCTCAGACTCACACTTTACATATAACTAACCTGTGTCCATTGCTCTGTTGCTCTTTCCTTGTGTGTATGTGTGTTTGTGTGTAGTCCCTTGAAGCTGCTGAACAGGCACAACGAGGTGTGGTACGTGGCTGAGGGGCATCCAGTGTGCACAGACCCGCAGGAACCAACTCCTGTACATATTCCCCGGCCAACTCCGTCCAATTTACCCGCAGACGCCCCGTCTGACCCTCTCCCAAACACACTCTCCGATTCGCCTTCATTCACTCCCTCCAACATGTCCTCAAACATGACATTCAACTCTTCATCACAGCTGCCTCCTGACACACCTTCTGTCGCCCCATCTAAAATTCCTGTCAGTCTTCCCTCTGACCTGCCTGCTGAGTCCAAATTCAGCCATCCTCCACCCTCTGCCCACATCTCACTGGACCTTGTAACCAACTCGTCCGATCCCGTCTCTGTGAGCCCGTCACTCGAGCCGCAGCCTGATGCTGGCATGTGGAACAGCACAGCCCACAGCTCTGTGGACACGCAAGCAGAGCACAACACTGAGGTTGAGCCAGACAACACCCAATAGCAACAATCAGATTTGATTTGAGCCCCACTCTAGGTATAACAACCTGAAATCTAAATTCAAACCAAACACTGGAGGTGTCATGGAGCGTGTTTGATCGATACACATGTTGCTCTTTTTGTCCTGTCTCTCTATTTCTGTGTAATACACCAACTCCTCTTTACAGCACTTAATGTTACATATGATCAGTCACAGCTTTGCACCTGCAACTTCCTGTATGGCCAAACATACGCCCTTCCACTTTGTCGTCCTGAGGTTATCAAACAGCTGCATCATAGAATTACGTAAGCTGTATGTGTTAGTTTAAAAGTTAGTATTCAAAGTTATCATGTTGATGAATGAAGCTAGCACAGAGGGAACAGATGTGTTCGTAACAGCAGTTTAACCCAAAAACCGATTTCACTTGAAAACTGTGTGTAACTGATAAACATAATGCTGACCAGAGTAGTAGAAACTGACCTATCTTAATGTGGAGTTTGACACAGTAGTTAGTGATTCTTGAAACTTTCTGTCCAGTCTTAACCTCCTCTAAGCTTCATCGGTTACTGTCATGATGCTGTATGTGTAGCAACAAATTGGTGAATCTTAATCAGTTTAATGTGCATGTTCGTTGGGATCTTGGCTGCAGTATTAAGCCTTCCTGCTAATAGTAAAACTCTCCAAATTGTCATTTATATTTTGTCCTTGGTTCAAGTTTTTTCCTCCTTTCTCTCAGTATAATTTTGTTTTACAAAATGTACGCTCATTTGTTTTTCAGGTAATTAAGAGAAATGTAACACCCCTGGTAGTTCAGGTATTCTATTGATTGGAATGACATACAATCAAATTAAGTCGTATGTATATAGCATCAAATCATAACAAATGTCATCTTTTGCACTTGAAAGATAGTCAAATTCAAGCTAATTTTAATCCAATTCATTGTAAACAATAAATAAACATGGATTATGACGCAGTGAATATGAACAGTTTTTCACTTGTAAACATGGCAACAAAGAAAACAAGAAATAAATATTTAAGTAACCTAATCCAAACAACTCTGGCATTAATAAGATTAAAAACATTTCCGCTTCTCATCTATTTAAGTATGGCTCACATTGTCCCTGACTGAAAACTCTAAATCTATTAAACTGACTTTTTCCTGTCCATAATATCCCTTGTCAGTGGATTCTTAAAGAAACTGGTAGAGTTTTTGACTGCTAGAGGTGCAATGCAGTAATGAGAAGGCTTCAGGTGTATATGCTGTTCTTATCAGCAGTTGAAGGATGAATATTACTGTGAATGGCATGAGGTCAAGGATGACATAATGTCTGTTATTTCAGCAGAGAATGGTAACACTTGATGGCAATATGTTGCCCTTCTAAAGGAAGACGTTTCAAGTCGAGAAGAAAAATGCCACAAGTTGATGTAAGGGCTGCAGGTGTTTGGCTTCTGGGGCTGCTCTAAATGTTTTCAGGCCCTAAGAAGATACCAATTTTTTTGGGGGAAAAAAAGTTGAATGTTAGCAAAACTGTGACTCATTATGAAATAAATATCACGGATTAAATTTATGTAGTTTATGCACAGAAAATAAAGCCCTAACTCCACTCTTCCCCACATGAAATCTGTCAAACTTTTTCTTTAGATCTGTGAGGAGAAAATGAATCCACATTTCCTAGCAGAACAGAAACTGTTCAGCATACAGTGTGACACTGCAATTTATTTTTAGTAGGACTGCACCAAAGATCCCAACGAATCACGCCTGCCCAAACCAATGCAAAAACATTTATGTATACTGGTAAAAAAAACGTTCCCTACAATGCATCTCAGAGCGATATACTGAATGTTCTGACGAAGGCGCAATAAAAAACAAACAAACTCTTATTTGTCTCATTGTGTTACTGTTGGTTTTGACTTTATAAAAAGAATCTCTCTGATCTACAGTGTCTTATTGTCATAGCTTTTTAGGATTTTAAAATTCAAGTTGTTATAGGCATGAGAATAACACTTTGGCAGGCACCAGTTCACACACACACATCATTACTGTGTTCAGTCTCTGTTAGCAATACATTTATTATTGCCTTCTAGTTTTAGGCTTCAGGCTTTACTGCAGCAAAGCACATGTTCAGAAAGTCCAAGTTTCTGCTGTCAAAATGCAGATTTGTGCTTCCCATTTTAAAATCTATGAGTCAGCTCCCGATGCTGTATCTCACCCCTCAATTTACATGGGCCTTGATTAGACTCCTGAGGCTGCCTGAAGACTCCTGTGCAGAGGTCAGGTCAGTCCTTTAGCCACAGACATCTGTCTGTCTGTTGTCACATCGTATCAACACATAATATCTGCCACACTCACTTCAGGTTACTGGTTACTACTACTTGACATTTTTGCTACTTGACATGTGTGCTGACCTTGAAACTAACATATAAGCAAACCTCGTTAGATGAGCAGTCATGTTTGTCAAAATGAAGACCCACTTAACGTACTGCAATGTAAGGCCAGAAAGGAACTCGGAATTTTGTGCAAACTGGAACTAAAGTTACCTTTAAGTGATTGGCTGGTTTTCCCATGTGAGATAGAAAATTTACTATAGGTGTAAAGTCTTTTGTTTGCATGTCTGCTTTTTCCAAAAAAGAGAAAAAATATATAAGTCTAATATCCCCTGAATAATACCAGTTTGCTACCAAGACTGACAGACAATGGGGATTAAACATCTAACACCTTCACTGCAGAGATACAGTTTGAAATTAAGTGAAAATTTTAAAATGTATCGAATTACCCGAATTGTGAATTACCCTTTAAATTTACACAATATTATTCACAAGTGTGGCTTAATCAAAATTAAATAAAGTCTGACAAATAATCCAGAAATCTGAAAGTACAGCAGCACTCCTGGTCATCTGTCATGAAGAAATTGGTCGAAACAGAAAAAAAAAAAATCAAGACTGAGTGCGAATATTTGTTTTACAACTTATTTTACATGAGGTCCCAGAGCGGAAGGAAAGGAATGGAATGGGGCCACAGCAGTGATCCAAACGGTGGTGGTTTCTCAAGCTCCTAATCTTCTGCTGATGAGCAAAACATCGCAAAGGCAGTGACATCACTTTCATCTTTACAGTTACCCCCCACCCAAAAAAAACAAACTTAAATGCTCTGAATTTAACCCAGTTTGTATCAACTGGACAGGGACATTTATTTCCATATAAAAGAATAAAACAGCCATTTGGGACGGAATCTTATTCCCAAGGTTGGGCGCTATCAGAGAGCAGCCACATGGGTGAAGAAGAAAATATCAAGAAAGGGACGTGAAAAAGTGAGAGGAAGAAAAAGAAAGACAGAGCAAAGTACCTTGATAATTTAAGTTTAATCCAGTTTGTCATTTCATACATCTATACTGGTCTGAAACACACCAGTTAACAGTGTGCACTCCATCAAAAGTGGGAATGGGCTGAAATAGCGTTCCATCAAATCTGAGATCTGCTTATTAAATTCTATCAAATCTCTCTTTTAAGTCTTTTAAGATGGTCTATTTAGAAAATATGAACTGTTTTGATTTGACTCCAGCGTGTTATCACTTCTCTGTGACATTCACTAACCCTGTCCTGATTGGAAATCCCTCCTCACCAGAGAGCACGACAATCCACCTCGAGCAAACGAAATGAAAATGTCATTCACTTACACTTAACATTTCAGTTTATTTCCGCCCTGTTCATTCATGCAGTGTTGTTGACAACCATTTCCCTGAGTTAGCACTTGTTTGTACACTGTATGTCAGTTTCCTTTGCAAATGACTCTCATGTCAGAAAGAGGCAAAAATCACTTGTGAAAGAAAGAATAATTTGGGGATTCAATAGCAGCAGACCTAAGAACTATTTCAGAAATAGAAGAAGCTATCAGCGCCCATCCCTACCTGACAGTATGGCAGTCCTGTTATCTCTAAATGTAAGCATGTTGTCACACGTCATTCATCTTCTGCTTTCGTGTCATTGTACAAAAGTTATTTAAATAAATCTAATGCTCACATACCATCAGATGATTCAAACTACATGTTTTCGCTATAATACTATTTCAAATGAGCTTCTACCAGACACAGTAAACGACCATTCATGCTGTAGTCCTCATCTCAGAAAACCACCCACAGATATACCGATGCTCAAAAAAGCAAAGTCTTTTTAATGTCTGACAAAGTGTACCTCTGCATCACATGTTTATGGCTATCTTTCATTTTGCAGAACAAATGTGCTTTCATCCACCTAACTAACAGTTGTTGGTAGAAAATAAAAGTCCAGCCAGTCATTCTGACATGAAGGTACTTTCTCTTTTGTTTGGCTTTCTCTAAGAAGGACCGTACTGACGGACTCCACAGAACCAGAGAGGGCCACAAACTGGGCGTTCTGTGAATGTCCCATTTTTTCCAATGCACAACTGAGTGGTTTAATTTTCTTTAAAAGAAAAGTTTAAGTTTGTACTTCAAACAATTAAAGTATATTGTAAGTATGAGGCCTTTTAATAGGATCTCCCTTGTGTGATTAACAATAAAAAAAACGTCCTCTGAATAAGTTTGGATCTAATCTCTGAAAGTTGTGCGGTTGACATTTCGATGGGCATGAAGGGGGATAGACGTAATCTTTTGCATTTTCTAACAAAGATCTGAGGACAAAAGAAGTAAACTGGCTATATGCACACACGTGGACCCGTGTGTGTGCACATAAATCAGGAAACTACTTTTATGTTTGACTATTTTCACTTTAATTACATTGTAATTATAGTGTTTAATTTAATGATAAGCCAGCGTGATATTGTTTTCTCGTCATCACTTGGAAGAGACTGTCTTCTTATTAACAATGCTTGCTCTCCTGCTTCCTCCTCCTCCTCCTCCTCCTCCTCCATGCCAAAGATGACTGGGGATAGTGAAGGCATCGACACTCATGCCCATGGTTTTCGAGGGGATGGCACTAAACTGCTTCCTATCTGAGCTGTATTTGTAGATGGATTCCACCTGGGTGGAGCCAACTGTCCGCGGTCCCACTCCAGCCAGTCGTACGAGCTCTTGGGTGTCGGCGTTCATGGTGTAGACGCCTCTGAACTGACAGCTGGAGTCGCGGAAGAGAATAAGGAAGTGGTTGGCCGGACTCTTCTCCATCTCCTGAGTTTGTGGCAAAATGAAGAGGACAAAGAAAAGATCATACTGGTTGTACTTTCACTCTGCTTGTATGATTTTCAAACACAAATGAAAGTCTGGAGGCTGTGGCCGATAGGAAAGCAAAATGTGAACCACTACCTCAACTATCTTGTTTTTTTGGGTTTCGTTGACTTTCCCAGCAAGGCAGCAGCGAGAGAGAGCGTTGTGAATGATGAACTTGTTGGACTTGAAGCTTGGTTCTTTGAAGAGTTTTGGACCTGAAAACGGTAAAACAGGTACAGTCACTTCACAAACTCAATTAAAATGCACGCAGGCACTGCAAACAAGTCTTAAAGAGCCAAGAGAGCTACTGCAGTGTTTACAGCAGGTGTGTACCTGTGTATTCTGGGGCCGGCGAGGTTCCATTGGAACCAGACTCCCAGTCCTTGTCTCCATTCTGGTTCGCCAGTCTGCTTGGTGTCCCACTTCGTGAAGGTGAACCAAGATGGCTGCTCGAGAGACATCAAACAATGAACCAGTGAGCCCTCACCTCATTACACTTGACAGCTGACTGTAGGACAGTGAGCAGTAAGTGGAGTGACACTCTTGTTACCCCTTTAAAAATACAGCCCAGACAGTTAAGCAGAGAGCTTTAATAACTACCATCATGCCAACACAATGTTCTTCACTATATCATTTCAGAAGACAAAAAGTATTTTTATAGTTTGTGGATATCACAGCAAGTTCACTCCAGGGTAAGACAAATGTCCACAAACCTCAATGAACTGAAGCAACATAAAGAAGAGCAAGCCAAAGATTCTCCACAATGATCTGAGAGACTAGTGACATCACACAGGAAATTAATAATTTATGTTATTGCTGCTAAAGATGGTTCTATAAGCTGCTGCCGTCTGCATTTTGGCTTAGCTTTTGTTAAAAAACTGTAGACATTGACATAGTATAACATGTGTTGTTGGTCATCCGAGGCCACATGAACTTATGTTCTAGAGAAAATACATCTTTTTTCTTGACATCCTGATACAAACTTGGATCTCGCCAGCAAAAGACATTCATGGGGATCCATGACGATCCATTCCTAATTTTACATATTTATACTATCTGAAAAAAAACAAGACCGCTGACCAGAACTATTAAGTGATTCACCTGTGGCTGAAACAAAGATTACAAGTGAGAGTGAAGAGGCACAGAAATGGCTTACACATCAGGATACCTGTGGGGTTTCTTTGTGGGGTCATAATTATTGTTTCCAGGCTCATCTGTGGCTACAAGGTTGAGTGAGGAGTGAGAGTAGACTTTTGTCAACTTAGAGCCTGGGGGAACAGATGTTAAGATGTTACAGTTAACATTTATTTGATTAAAATAATGTCCAAATATCATTAAGTTGAGTCACCCTGTTTCACTCTTGGACTTACTAATTGCTCCCTTGGCAGGACTCAGAGACAGCTTTGTTTCCTCTCTGGTCATGCTGCGAGGCCTTGAGCGGGATTTTTTAGCTGATGATCGGCCTTGGTTGGTTGATTTCTGGCGAAGGACTTTGTCAAGATCTTCCATGATTCTGAGCTGGTGCCGTCGTGCGTACTCCTCCCGTGTGAAATCTCCACGGCGGACCGGAGTAGCTGGAGGTGTGGGGGAAGGCGAGGCTGTGCCCGCAGGAGGTGTGCCGGAGGGAGATGCTGCTCTCCTGTCTGAAGATGCCGATCTGAAACCAACCGAGAGGAATAGGATTACTTTCACATGCGTGCAGCTTGACTTTGACTTTGGATAACTGACAGATTCATGCACAGCAAAGTTTGGATGCAAACAGCTGGCTACGTGAGCATTCAGTTTGTACAGATGATGAAGTAAATGTGTGTGTCACCTGTTTTCCCTTTCTTGCTCATGCCACTGTCGCCTCCTCTTCAGCTCTTCCGTCCTCTTCTGCTGCCTTTCCAACAGCAGCGCTCTACGCTGGGCCATCTCCCTTTCACTGTGAACCTCCTCCTACAAAAACACAAGCACACCATCACAGCTGACGAGGGTGTGGTGGCCCTGAGGTCCAAAATACGACAAAACTCAGAGAGAACCAAAAACAAGTCAGTTGTGTTTTCTAAAATGCTGCTTTGTCTTGTTTTTTTTTAAACGTTGTTGTGTTTTCCACTGTTTTGTTGAGTTTTCTGTCTCTGACTTTTTTTGTTTTGTTGCTGTGTTTTCACCTCAGTGTAAATGACAAATTTCTCGTTCATAATCTCCAAACACTCACCTTGAAGAAGAATCCAACTCCTCCTCCTTTGTCACTCTGCTCTCCGCTTGGCTCCAGGATTTCGGTGTGTGTCATGTGTTCTTCTTTGGATTCTTCAGTTTGCTGTTCTGGCAGATCACTTGCTTCTGTAGCCAGATTGAGACGCTCGATAGGATCCAAAGGTTCTGCAGAGAGTCCTCTAGCAGATTCTGTGTGGTCGCTCATAGAATCAGAGGAAAACTCTTGCCCCTCATCAGTTGGTTCATCACTGACCCCCTCAGGCCCACCAACAGATGTTAACGACACTTCAATCAGGCTGCAGGTCTTTCCGGCGCGTCCATCTCGTCCTCCTTCGCCTCCTGCGCTGTACGCAGCAGACAGGGACAAGGTGTCACTCTCAAATGAGCACTCAGAGGGAGCACCAGAGCTGCTGCCTCCAACAGCTCTTGGTCGCTCATGTCTGAACTGTGGTAAGACTGGCAGCCCCCCTACTGCTTCTACATCCTCCTGCTCCAACTCCAGGCTGAACTGGGTGGGTGTCTCGCTCGAGCCTGTGTCTGAGGTGCTCTCATCTGGCTGTGGCTGCTGGGCAGGCTGAGGCGACTCTTGAGGAGTCTGGGGTCCACCAATACGGAAGGAAGAGGAGGTCTGGACTTGACATTTGCTGGGGGACACACGTCGCAGGTGGGGTAATGTGTCTACATTCTGGGTTGGTGTCAGGGCACGATTGAGCGGAGGGAACTTAAGTTCGGAGGGTCGTGGGTGGGGCTGATGCTGGAGACGCGGGTGATGCTTGGGGCTGCGGGGTGTGGAGGAAGAGGGAATTTTAGTGCGAGGAGCTGGGCAGGAGGAGGAGATCATAGTTTTTGGAGAGGGGGAAGAAGAAAGAACGTGAGAGCGCCGTGATGGAGAAGAAGCAGGGGGTTGATTGGGTCCAGCAGGAATCATCCAAGCTTTAGTAGTGCTCTTGGTAGGAGTCCTTGTTGGGGTTCTTGGTGGTGTTTTTGTTGGGGTGCGAGGAGGGGTTTTTGGTGTTGTTTTGGTATTATTTCTTGGAGCAGATTTAGGAGGGGTCTTGGGTGTATTTCTGGGTTTTTGGTTGCTCATGAGCAGCTGTTGCTGTTCTGTAAGTTTCTGCATGTCCTTCTGTAGTGATTGCAGAGCTTCACTCAGTTTCTGCACCACTTCATTGTATTCCACAATGACAGATTCGCCTGCTTTTTCGGCTCCTTTTTCTTTCTCTGCTCCTTTTTTACTTTCAATGGAGAATGTGACTTGTTTCTCTAACCGAGGAGGGTTGGAGGCAGATGGCTTCTCTTTTTCTTTTTCCTCCTTCTCCTCCTCCTTTTTCAGTTGTTCCTCCATGTGAGTGAGACGCTCCTCGAGGGTGAGATTATCCTCCTCGGCTCCCTCTACTCCTCCTTCTCCTTGCTCTCTTTTCAATTGAAGGAAAGCAGTTTTTCCAAGTCTCTGTCTGTGCTTGGCAAAAATAGCTTCAATGCGCCTTTTTTGAGCTTCAATGCTTTTGCGTTTCTCCTCAAGGCGAGCTCCCAGCTCCCAGGCCTCAGTGCTTGGTTCAGGGCCTCTGGTACCCAGGCTGCCCTGGTGACCTGATGTGCCTGCTAGTGTGGAGGGGGTGTGTGGAGTTCCTGGGGTTGTTGGGGTCGGTGAAGAAGCTGCCTCTTCACCAGGAGCAGCAGGATGTTTTCTTCGGTTGTCTCGTCGCTCAGCAAAGCTTGTCATGTGTGGACTATTGTTGGTACTATGGTTTCCCTGGCGACCGTTAGCAGGTCGAATGTTACCCGGGGCGTTTCTAGGTATCTCATCAGATGCTTCAGAGGAGTCGATGCTGCCATCTCGTAGAACAGAGTCATCATCACGTGACATATCAGCGCTCTGGCCTGATCTCTCCCTCCTGCCTTGCCTTTCAGTATCACCAGCTTCCCCTCCGAGCGGCCTATAGAGGCCTTCTGTGCGACAGGGAGCAGAGCTGCTAAGCTGAGGATTGTTCTCTTCAGGGCAGTGCAGAAAAAAACCTGCAGGTGCTCCCTCAGGACGCAGCCTTGGCTCAGGCCTGCCTACTAGCACTCCTCTCCCACTTTTCTCAGCTGTTCTCTCCTTCTTACGATCTTTGCTGCCAGACATATGAACTACCTGTAGCGCCTCCTCAATGGTGGGCAGCTCTCCCAGTGGTGCATTGTGTGTATATGGGCCCCAGGACGACCGCTGCGATGGGGCCGATGCGCTAACCAGGTGGCTGAGGTCTTCAGGAGGGCTGTACAGGACATGAGTCATCCCTGCTGCTGTTGCCGGTGAGGTCATTGCAGGGATACCAGTGGCGAGGTTGTCAGTGCTGACAGAGCGAAAGACAGAATCTATTGGGTTTCCCATGACAATGTCAACATCACTGTCCAGGCCAAATGGGATGCTGAAAGTCACTGCAGACAGTGGACGACTGCAGAGAGGTGGGTGACGACAGAGAGATGGACAAATGGATGCCAACAAGCATTGAAAAGCAGAAACCACAGAAGCCAAAGTAAGGGGATTAAAAAATTAAAATATGAATGCAACACAACATTTATGATAGAAAACACACATTTTCATCTACCTCATTTGTTTCTTTGTCCAACTCTTATTTTCTGTAAAGAAAATAGAAAATAAATGAGCATATGAAAGTCTGATGTAATCTTTAATTGTAATCAGATGCATTATAAAGATGCTTTCATCCTACCTGTTGACACTGGAGAGGAGATGGGCACAAAAGGTTGTTTGAAGATGAAAGAAGGACAGCCACTGAAAAAAAACAATTTATTTTTTATAATTTTGTGTCTGTGTTTTTGATTCCAGGTCCGAGGAGTTTCCCTTGGCTTGTCCAGGTCCCGACTGACTATTATTTGTTGTCTTGTTGTTGTTTTCTTGCTACTGTTTAAGCTGGTTTATCTGGTTTAGCCTGATTTAACTAAAATGTGTGTGTGTGTGTAGGTGTCGTTTCGTTAGCAATCTGGTACCTGTTGCTGTTACCACTGACAGGACTCGTACAGTCAAGTAATCCTGAAACATCTGAAAGATACAGACTCACTTCAGCTTCAGGGTCTGATGATCTCTATGATGATATTTATTTGTTAAAATAAGCACACAGCCAGTACAACAGTGGTGGAGGTTCTTGTTAACATGCTGAATTTACAAACCTGTTAGGTCAATAGGTTGTATTGGCTCGACAAAATCTGGCTTCTTAACCTCAAACCACTCCAACAGTTCTGCTATGAAGCTCATGATGTTTAGCTGAGGAAAAAAAAAACATGTTCGGGTGACCATGAAGCTGACACATGTCAAACATATAATGACAGGACCATCAGCATTCATGACTGTGGTTTAAGGGGACATTAAAAGCTAACAAACTGTCACTTTAAATGAAAATGTGACAGATTAGCAAGAGTCCAAAGAGCCCAAAGTGGAAAATGCTATATTTTCAGAAGTGATGACTGTAAAATCTTGCTTGCAGAGTCATCTCGTGGCTCCTCTGTGAGCTTTAATCCATCACAGAGCACAAGGAGACTATAGTGAACCCGCCAAACCAAACTGGAATGGTGAATGTAATCAATGTCTAACCTTTCCCCCCACAGACATCAGTTTTTCTCCAGAGTGTGCAGAGAGTACAGTTTCTTTTTAAACTTAAGTACACACACATGAAGATGTTTGCATGAACCACCTACGGAGTAATGTCACAGATCATTATGCCTACATGTAGGGCGGGCGGAGCGTAGAGTAGGTCCTCCACAGCGAGGGGACAGCAGCTCTGCAAACTGCTCTCACAGAGCTCTTTGATGAGCTGCAGGTTGTAGACACTGTCAGCCACTGACATTGTGTCCTTCAGACACACATCTAAACACAGCAGATAAAAGGACATATCAAAACGCAGCTTATGATGTTCATGTATGTCTGTACACGTCTGCTTGTAGCTATCATAGACCTGTGCAGAAGTGGTTTGAACAGCAAAGTTCTCTAAATTTAAGTGGCTGAACATAAATGAAGACTCTGCCGCTCACATAATTGTTTAGTGAATTCCAAATAAAATGTAAAAATTATTATAAAGATCTACAGTAGAATCAAGAAAATTTCTCAGAAAATAATTTATTCAAGATACCTCATTTATAGAAAATATTTCTGCGATTGCCTCTCATTTACACTGTACATCAGCCAATTCTAAACTATTTCCAACCAGTACATCCATTGCTGTGTATATGGTAGTGTTTAGGTTTGTGTGTGTACCCTCAAGAGGCAGCAAACTGGGGCAGTAGTAATGCAACACAGCAGCAATTGCACAGCCATTAGATAGATCTTTGACCGCAGAAACCAGAGGAAAAGTGGGAGTCAGCTTGGACTGGACTTTGTCCTTCCTATAGCGAATCTATAGAAGAAAAAATAGGGAGGGTGGAGGAAGTTGAGACAGTGACAAAAAGTATTTTTCAGACAGGAAAAAACAAAAGATTAAGAGAACCTGTGAGATAAGCAGACAAGAAAATGCAGTTGTGAAATTAAATACAAAGGAAATGTTCAAAACACAAGTCATGTTTAAAAGAATCAAACAGACTTAAAAGCAGCAGAGGGAATATAAAACCAGCAAGGACTATCTTTCTGTTGGACAAGAAATAAAAGTGTTGGCTCAAACAGTGAAGCCAGCCAAGTTGCAGAAAGATGAAAACCAGCAGAAATAAAGCAAATGACCAACAATGTCTCAATTAATAGAAAAAAAAAACATTTGCACACCTATACACACACCAACCAACAGGTGCAGACCAAAGCTTTAAAAGAATAAAAATACAATGAAAAGAAAGCTATGGATGGAAAGTAGAAGTGAAAATGAGGATATTTGTCCTCCGGTGTCCATGCAGCAGAAACAGGCACTGATGACACTGTGAGCCTTCACTTCTGATCAGTAAAAAACTATATAATCAAATACAAATCCGTGAAATTTACAGTGCGCGTGCTGTGTTGCCATTTGACATCCAAATGACATAGAATACAAAAACAAAACCAACGCTGCCTCTACGGCTACGCAGCTATGTTGGAGGAGGGCAAAGGTGGCAGGTCCAGTATCAAACATCCAGCCGTGGTCCACCTCCTCTAACATGGCTTTGTAACACAAAACATAAATGTGGATAAACAGTGTTAAAAGCAGATAAGTTTGAATTGATCCATCCAGCCTCGGGGCTGGAGTGGAGATTAGATTGCAGTCAGTGAATCGGTCAGAGGTTGTTCGACAACCTGGGTGAGGGTGAGGTGTGGCGATTGATCAGTCTGTTAGTCAGTCTGTTAGTCAGTCGACTGCGTTGCTACGGGAGACGAGGAGGATGGGGGTGAGAAAAGAGCGAGGTGTTATACGTTACCACTGGTGGCTTATTCCCCGACTCCTTCAAACAAAAAGCGATAGCATGCTGGATGGGGGATGGCAGAGAGAGGGAAACAGGCATAAATGACAAGGGGGCAGGTCATCACGGGAACCGCCACACGACAAAGTCACATGGCTCTGCTCAGGGAGAGAGGAGCGACGGAGGAGGAGGAAGAGGAGAGGAAGGGGGCAAACAAAAGAGGAACGTAGGTCTTTTGATAACCATTAAAATTATATATTTTTAAACATTTCACCTCCCTCTGCTCCTCTCCAACATCCCATTCTCCCCCATTTCACTGATAATCTGGGCATTTTGAGATGAAACCAATGACTGAACGTAACAGTCAGAAACACCAATACAAAACATCCGTGTACACAGCATCATCATTTGATAACAATAAGAAGCTACAGGACATACGAAGCATCTAATTGCTCAGCTTATACACACAGCAGATATAAAAACAATAACCTTCCTACGTCAAGTGACTTTTCACATAAGAACATATAAGAGGTATGTGTGGCATTTCCAGCAGGCACAGTAAAAGTCAGCCATAGCAGATGGACAGACAGAGAGAAGAACAGACAAGAGAGGAGCACACTTACGGGAACTAGTTTCCAGTACCAACGGGTGGACTGACACTGTCAGAGAGTGAGGAGTGACAGAGGCAAACCAGGGGAGAAAACAGAGAAGCAGACCAAGGCTGATATTAGGAGCTGCAGCATCACAGCAATGAGACACAGTGCTTGTATAGAAGATCATCATGCGTATTAGTATTGTTTTTGTTTTGTTTTTTCAAATCCTGTAGGGGACTTCAAAGAAACTGCAAACTTCTTCAAATCCAGGCTGTTTTTTTAGAGGCTAAGCACCAGGTTTGGATTCAGGGGTTGGGTTAGGAATTTGGTTGGAGTAGTTAAGGTAGGTTGCAGGGCCCACAGAAATGTAGTATGTTAATGAAATCCCCCTCTGGGATAAAGAAATAAAAAGTATGCATTGGAGAGTATTTTTTTTTTACCGTTTCTTTAATAGGCTGCAGGTCTGTACATGTCTGTGACTTGGGGGTTTCTTCTTCTTCCTCTGTGCTTTCTCTCAACTTCTGGTTCAACTGAAACCACAAGAGAAATGTTGTGTAAGGAAATCAGTACACAGTGCTCTTTCTCAGGAAAGTAGCAGGGAGGTATTTGTCCAATTTAACTGAAAAAATCTATATCAACATGATACGCAACGTGAAAAGTAGACATTCATGTGAACCCAGACTTATAAAATACATAGTGAAGACTTTCTGAAAAATCAATAAAAACAGTCAGTATATACAAGCACATCATTTTCAAGGTTGGCGCCCAAGACAAGTGACATCAAATGTGAAATATGTAACAATCTGGCTTCTATTCCTGCAACTGGTGTTGAATAGGCATTATGAGACTACAAAGAAGACTACAAATTCGACCTTGTGTACATGTTGACATTTTTCCCAAGCCTAAAGATGTTTGAATTTGAAGGTGTTTAAGAGATTCAGAATAAGGTGACAAGTTGAGGAATACATTCAGGAGTAATTCAACTCCCAACTGCATTATCGAGGTGTATTAGTCCAGTTTTGAGAAGCTCGATTTTGTATAATTTCAATGAGTTTACATTAATTTTGAAAGTCTGGTTTTGGTTGGGCTAACACAAAAAGCAACTTTCGTCTGGCATTATGTAGGCGTACTTTGTCTGTGCCGTAAAATGAGCTACTGTGCTCTACAGTGTAGCAGCGACTCTTGTATATGTAGTGGTGCATGTTTTGCAGTCCCCCTAAACCACACGTTGGAGTCGCCATACATTGTTTTTTATTTCAGGTTTCATTAATTGTTTTCTGGGTTTATTATAAAAATCCAGAGGTGAAAATAATGTCACTAAACCCTGACAGATTACATTTGGTCTCTTCAGAAAAAGAAAAAAAATCCCACAAAACTTACCTTTGAAATCAATTTGTAAGGAGATTCTAATTTATTAAAATAAGATTAATTCCACTGATTGAATGCTCGATAGCTCCCGAAGTTGCTATGAAATTTTGGCATCTAAAGATGTTGGCTGTCAGTTGACATCAGCACTGTAGTCTGGTTGATTTTCGGCCTCACCCTGTTGACCCAGAAGAGCAGAGCGTTCTCCCACGGAGCCCCGACACCGATCTGCTCCGCCTCCGCTGCCATCTTCACATGGCCCACAGTCTCCTTGGCTGCCAGTGACATCAGCGAGTCAATAAGGGCGAGATGGGCTTTCTGTGCCAATCAGCGACAAAAGAAACACTTTTAGTAGCTCAGCATAGAGCGGAAGGCAATTTGATTGAGAATTAATAATTTGCTTCCTTTTTATATAACAGTATTTTCTCTCTTCCTCAACTGTCCTTTGGAAATATGTTCATTTAGCTTCAAACTGTGTTTTTAATTCTCATCTGAGTAGTACATGCAGTGGAGTGGTGAAACTGTCTGACGGGTTTCTGCTGCACGCACCGTTTTGATGGGGGTATTGCAAAGGTCCTCCTCTGTGACATCTGCATCCTGGACCTTTGGAGTGAAACCTTTCTTAATGAGGAACTGCAGTAGGGCTGAGTTTTCAGCCGGGGACCCCTGCGACGCCGGCAGAGAGACCCCATGTGCCTGTGCCAGCAGGGCCTGAGCCCGGCAGTAGATCTCAGGGGAGAGAAGCAGCTTGCATACGGACGGTTTGAGGTGCTCTTGTTCATATTGGTCCTTGTAAAGCGGCTCTCGAAGCTCCACAGGAACGTTTTCTGAAAAAAGCAGAACAATGGACGACAAATTACTTTGGCAATACATTTACTTGTCTCCAGAGATCTTATTTCACTTCCCATTTGCACCATCTGCAGGTCAACTTTTTTGAAAATCAAATTTTGTTAAATACAGCGTTATTTATGAGATGGACTATGACTAACTTTGTATTTGTCCCTAGATATCTGTGGCACCACACGGAAGTTCACATTTGGGGCTTTAGGCGAAACATCTGAACAACTATTTGAACAAGTTTTCAATTTAGTACAAATATCAACATGTAATAGCTGCTGTAAGCATTTAACTTTGCACCAGGAGCTATCTACTGTTCACGTATTCAGCTTGACCAAACACATGCAAAATAAATGACATTACCATCAGCTGCTGGGCTTGCGTGAAGAGCTTATTAACAAGCCATACTGAAACAAAGTGATAATAACAAAGATTTACTTATGGTAAGTAAATCACAGGTGTTGTTTGAAAGGTGAAGAAAGAAACAATAAATGACTAGATGAAAGAGTGCTAACACAATGTCAGAGAGGGAATACTAATCCACTAAAGGACATTCTTGGAGGTGTACGCGAGCAGAACCATGAAGCAGATTGAGGTGCAGTTACAAAAAATTTCTGGCCTTACTTCAGCTTTGTTGCCCTGACCTTTCAGATAGAAATCCCTTGTGTAACTCTGCTGCAGAGAATTGATTTCGTCCCTTGTAAAAGAAGCAAAAAAGGTTGTTGTGCAGGCTGCTGCAAAGTGAGTGCATAAACTAAGCAATTTTTGAACAAATCCAAAGGAATTAGGACTGTAGGGGAGGATAACGTCATCATCTGCATGAACAGCTCAGCTAGGTTACTCTGACAAGAAAGTATGTGTGCGTGTCAAGTCGTCTCAGACCAATAGGAGTGGGTCATTTCATAGACACACACACACACACTGTAGCCACAAAAACCCACACTTCCAAGGCTGACCCATATTCCCACTCTGGATAATCCTGAAAATGGGAATGGAATTCTTTAAGGAGATATCTGAGTTGACATCTCTCCCACTCACTCTGCAGTCAGTCTTCATTCCCTAACTGTTTCTCTTCTGCTGATTTAAATCTACACACTTCCAACTGTGATGAGTAATGAGGGCCACAAATACTTTTGCTTTCTGTCTCTCTGTGAGCCACTGTTGAAATGCTTTCCAATGGAACTCCTTCTTCCTTTCGGCTCATTTCTGTGTACAGCTGAGAGGAAAAAAATCTATCCAGGTCACTACTTCAACAAGAGTTTAACTACACACTGCACTGCAGTGTGACACTCACTGGGGTTGAACCCGTGCCTTTTATACTCTGCTCCGTTGGGGGAAAGAAGGGCTGCCATCACTATGGGAACGGTGGAAATGGAGTGCAGCCATTTGTCCCAATCATGGCAAAAGCAATGAGACAGGACTGCAGAGCAGGAACCAGTGAACGACCCAACATAATGCTAATTCCATTGAGAAGAAACAGAGTAGGCCTGTGAGGCAAAATAGCAGAAAGACATTCACTGTGTGGGTTTTAAGATCGATCGAGTGCTTGAAATCACAATAACTAATAAGATAATCTTATTGAACCTATCCTATTCTAATGTAAACATTTGTTTCCTATTGAGCAAACAGGTGTTTATCAGAGCAGATATTCCTTAGTTTCACCATAGATTTATCTGCTGATTTTTTTTTTTAAATCCACCTTAATATTATAAACATTTAGCAGCTAAAGTCGGAGTAAATAATGGTCGTACATTTATTTGGTGTTTCTGTTATCTTCAAGTGACCAAACTAAGGTATTGTAAATGTGTATGTTTGCAAATGAATGCAGATGTACATGTTTAGCTTTTCAGAGTAAGTTTTACATTTCCCCTCTGAGTATATATATTTGATGATTGTTAATCAATCAGTCTAATCTATAAGGTATGTATCTGATGCAGTCAGATCTTTGTGTAATACTGTAAAAACTTTATTTCCCCTTACTGGGAAAACATATACCACTGACATAATAAAACACCACTGACTATAACATATTCTCAACAGCAACAGGCACAGGAAATGTCATGTATTTAGCTCATTTTGATAGAAGTCAGCCACTGACTATGACAGGCCGACAAAATCCCAGCAGCATCAAAAATATGTGTGGGAAATTAATTCCATTTGTGGCTCTATAAGTGATATTTTCTTTAGGGCTTCCATTAAAATTCACAGAGGCAGCCAGAGGGCATTTTCCAGTCGACAGATAACAATGAAGCCTCCCTTCTGGAACATTTTCTCTCCTCTAGTCTCACTGACTGACGAAGAAATATTACACTGAGGTCTGCCTGCAGCCATAATGACAACAAAATGACACAATGAGCGAACACGCAACTTTTCAGCTGTAGTGTTAGATCAGTGGTCTGACATCCCGGTGTTAGCCAGCGGAGCTTAAACTTTGACACACACAGCTTTTGTGTACAGAGTCAGATCATTAATCAACATACAGTGTTAAACCAAAAAAACCCCAGAGCTGAACAGACAAAGTGGTTAAAAACTGTTTTCGTTTAAAAACAAATTGATGACTTAGGTTCCTCTAATGTAAGGATTTGCTGCTTTTCTAATTATAAATTCAATGAAACTGGATTTTTGATGGCAGGACCAATGGTCTTGACAATGTGATGAATCGATGATCTTGACACATAGATTCTTCAAACTGAACAAATCAACGATTGCTGCCCCAAGTGGGAATATCTAGAAGAATGATGTCATCCAAATCTAACATTAGTAAAAAAAAAAAAAAAAGACCACATAGATGACATCACATTTTTGTCTCTATGTCATCAAAATACTCTCCATGAAGCCTGAATGTACCTCAACTAAATGAAAGGGGACTGCAGTAAATCTGAATTGCTTTAATTTGCTTTCACCCCGTTCCCACACCTGCTTGGATATAGATAGATTTATGTGGGCTTATAGAAAAATATTTTCTTGCTTTGAAACTCAGATAAAATATCCTTCTGCACATGATTGAATAGATGCATATAGGACAGCTGCCTCTAAAAAAATACTCCATTGTCTTAGAAGACCTACTGTGTCACCTTCGCTATACTGCCACGCGCCAAAAGCTTGCGTGCGTGCGTAACACTGACACATATTTTATGTAGCCCTGACCCATTTGCATCTGCCTCACACACAAGCAGGGTATGGATCTTTGCCAGAAGAAGATTTACCCGGCTGAGAGCAATAAACCTTTTCTGTCCTGGTTAATTCTGCCTGGTGAAAATCTATCCACGGGCCTGATGTAGTCCGGCTACGACAAAAGGCTTTGTTGCATTGCAGCGCTGACAGCCCCCAGTTCCGTCATGCATCACGCATGACTGAGGAAATTCCTTCTGACAAGCCTCAAATTCTCATCAAAAAATGGGCCGAAAATCCTCCTCAGCGTAAGTAACCTACGTGGCAATAAGCTGCACACCTGGGGAGGGGGGCATATAGTGAGCATCAGGCCAGCGGCTGATCAGAATGGATACTAGCAGAAGGATGCTCGTGGTTCCCCGAGATGTCAAATAACAAATGAAGAGCGCCATACACAGCAGAATGAAATGTTGAGCGCCCCACCCAAGCGGCGCCTCGGTGATGCGAGGACCGGAGTCTACCTGCAGAGCCGTACGATTTCGACAGCAGCCACCGGACGCTGGCGCAGATCTTGGCCCGGTTGAAATCGTACTGGTCCAGCGGCTTGATCTCCGGCACCGAGAAGGTCTTCTTCATCGTGCTGGGAGAGTCCACCATGGCCGCGCTCAGCCGCACGGAAGACACGGAGGTACCAGCAGCAGCAGCAGCAGCAGCAGGACCGCACAGGGAAAATGTGTGGAGGAGGGATGGAGGAGGAGGGGGAGGAGGAGGAGAGATGGAGGAGGACCCTGTGATGTAGGCACAGGCTAAAAGGCATTAATAGGACACATAATGTAAAAATGTAAACAGCTTTTGGGAGAGGATGAAAACAGATGAATATGCTGGTCAAATTATTTAATAAAATGACTCACTTAAGCAACAAAAAAAAAAAAAAAAAAACCCGGCCCCACGCCCCCCCATCCCCTCACGTCCCCTCACGTCATACGTCGGGCAAAGCGCACGTCGCAGAAAAGAAGCTTCAAATCCCTCATGTTCGCCGCTGCGGCGCTTGCAGGCCTGAGAGTGGCAACATTCCTTTCAGAAACCCAAATGTAAGGAGACGCCATTCTCCAAGAGCAGTTCGAAGCCGGGAGAAGACACCCGTAACATTTCACAACTCCTCCACATGGAGGTGCCCTCGTGCAAGGCACCAACCTCTGTTGTTAGGCTTAAAAGTTCACATTCTGATGATTTAACCTCAGTTCTTACTCCCATTGGCTGTTTTTAATACTCATTAAGAGCTTCAGTGATAATAAAACATAAATAAGTAAAAAAGAAAATGAATAAAATACCTCATATGTTCACAGAGCCTGTGACCACCTGCCTCTTGCCCAATAGCAGCTGGGATTATGAAACTAAATGAGTCCATGGACTCAAGTGTCAGAGAGTGCCTCACCTGTCCTTCAGAAGACAAAAGCCAAGACTGAAAGAGACATAAACCAACCACAAATCATGCAGATACAGAGTTATGTGTACGTGTTTCCAGACGTTTTATTTTTTAACCAAATGTCTTTTTGTGGTCTGTCCATGGAGAGTTTCTGCTGATTTGGCCTCTTTCACTGGATTTTCACTATTACTGCAGCAATTTAACATCTCTTTGTCAGTTTTGGTCTTTAAATGGTTGTTTTGTGTCTCCAGTGGGCACTTTGCTGGTCTTCTTGGTTGTTTGTCACATTGTGGTTGTTTTGTCATTTTACACCTCTCCACATTGAGTTTGTCTCTCATTGTAGTTGTTTTGTATCTCTTTGTAGCCATTCACAGGCTCTTTGTGGTAATTATCCATCGCTATGTTGCCATTTAGTGTCTTCCTGGTAATTTTGAGTCTTTCTTTTTGGCTTGTCCACAGGGCTTCAGGCGTACGACTACGACTTTCGCCTTTCAGTCATGTGACATATGACATTGTGGTTATGTAACCTATGTGTACCTCTGTTATCTCTTTCTAATAATGAACCACTGTGTACCTACACTACTTCCTAGTTGGCCTGTAATCTCCCCCGTTTGGCAGGGATGTTCACATGCACCTCTAATACCCTTTTATTTAGCAGACAAACAAACAATGCTGATCTATTTACAGTCACACTTTCTTGCTGGTTTATTGTCCATGTGAGCAAATCTATATCCTCCAAGCTGTAAAACTGTGACAAGTAAAGCTTTCCTGCTGTACATGTCTGTGTAGATGTTTATTAAATTAAAAAGAAGTGTCTGGCACTATTCATTCTATGAAGCAGGTCTTTGAAGTACAAACATGTTTGGTGTCTCTCAAGGAACAGAGACTGAAACAGGCTTGGAGAATGTCACAGAACCAGTTTGATCTTCCAGTCAGTTCCTTTTGCTATTGGTGTACGACTAAGTCTTGTGGCCGATCTTTCCATTAGATAACAGGTAGATGGTGAAACTAGTATTAGCTCATCGGGTTCTTCAGACACTTTCCATGATGATAAAAGTAAGAGCAGACTCATGATCACCAGAATAACACTTGAAGTGAGCACGGAAGGCTTGTGAAAGCTGCTGCTCCGACTGCAAAGAGGACTTTAGCAGAGTAAGTACCTTTATGTGTGGGACGGTGTGAAAATGTTTTTAAAAAGTTCTTTACTTACAATTGACATGTTTTACTCAAGTTTTCATCTTTAGAGCGCATATAGACCCAGGAGCCGTTTGTATTAATTGTGCCAATGAGTGGCGACTTTTAAAGATTAACCAACTTAAGCTTGAATGTTGTTCTTCACTTGTGATTTGCTCTGGATAAAGAAGAAACAAACTGCAAAGTGACTAAATGTAACATTGTTAAAGCAAATCTTTGTATCAGTGTGAGAAATTTTTTTTCTTTCCCTTTTTCATACACCTTCATGTTAAAGAAACAGAGACATCTCTGATCCAAATGTAAGAGAAAATCTATAGTAAACTGTGAGATTTATCCAACAGATTTTTTTCTTTTTTTGCTTCTGACATTTTCCAAAAGTGCTTTTCAGGAAAAAAAAAATAAAAATACAAACTGGGTTTTTATTGAACTGATTTTTCTTCCTCCAGCAGGTCAACTAGCTATGGGTGACTCCTCCTGGAAAAGGATCTTCTCTCGGAAAAAGAAGAAGTCGTCGCCTCTGAACAAAGCCTTTGGTCAACTGAAGAGGGTGCTACCCAAGAAGAAGAGCAAGAGAAAGAGCATTCTGCATAAACTGAACCCGGATAACCCGAAGAAGGACAAGCAGTCCCAAAAGAGATTCTCACTGCCGACAGACAAGAAAGCCTCAACGCCGCTGAAGAGACTCTCTCTGGGCAACATAAGGAAGGAGTCTCTTCAAAATGCTTCAGCAGGAAGGAAGGAAAAGGACAGAGGGGGACTGGGCCGAGTCAGGGAGCAGATAAGAAAGAAGTTCGCTCAAGAGAACAAAAAAGACACTGGTGCTCAATCTGAGGTGGTTCCCCCACCCGTGGACCCGAAGGAAGAAAATAAAATGTCTAAAAAGAAGCTGAAAGAAATCGTAAGAATCGGCCGTCAAACAGAATCCAAATCAAACTGACAAAAACCTTAACTTAGGCAGGAGGACGAAGGAGAGTCTGGAAGACACATGGCCTCAAAGCTTTTAATGTCATTATTGTGAATCACAACCATAAAGTGTCCTGCATGATAACAACAAGATGTCAGTTAGACTTGATATTGACATAAATGAGCTGCTCTGTATTTAACTTCCATCATTCCATCACCTCTGTTACTTACACGTCCTAAAAGTATAGCATTAAAAACAAAAAACAAGATGTCTGCTCGATCGCCATTTATGTTGGATTTCTTCTGGTACGTCTGACGGAATGCACTTAAGATTCAATTTGATATCTACAATGTCATAAATAAAATACTATATATATATATATATATAGATATGTAAAACAAATATTACAGAAGAATATGGTGCATAACTCCAGCGGAGACCATTTAAATTGTGCAACAAATAACAGCAGCACATGTGAGCAAAAAAGACAAAACACTTCTAAAATGCTGTGATTGTAAAAACAATTAAAAGAGAAATAAAAATAAATACATGGCATTATGTCACAAGCCAGTGTGCTCGCTTTGATATTTAAAAGCAAAATCCAGAAACATTGATTGAACATTGATTTCTTAACCCTCCATCATTTTTAATCTTAAAAAAAAAAAAGAAATTGGCAAAAAATACCACATGATCTAAAAATTCACCCCCATTCAGCTTAAGAGGAAGATTCTGATTGGCAGCAAACATCTTCAGTACAGGTCATCCATAAAAAGAGCTTCCCTGTTGCCACGCTGCCAGCAACTTTGAAAGGAGTTCTTACTCTCACTGCGATATTTCTGCTCTTTTATTTAGCTTTGCTCGACTACGACGGAAACTGTCGGTGCAGTAATCTATGACGCTCATCAAGACAGAAGGTCTGATGAGTCATAGATGTAACTGAAAAATTAAGAACTGACTTGCAGATTTAAGAGGGTCAAAAGCACTGATGGGACAAGTACACAGTGATCACAAAAAAACAAAAAAAACAAACACCACTGCCAAAACTTAAACTAAAGATACGCAGCTTAAAAGGCTTCAAGTAAAAAAAATAAAATAAATTTTTAAAAAAGCTTCATTTTTTTTTATTTGATCGCTTTGGTGGTTTTCAAGGGACAACTCTGTCCGTAAGGTTTTTCTTGGGTGAGTTAAAGAGAGCTGCTTACACAACAGTTACGGTTAAAAACCCTACAACTGATCAACGAAGCATTATTAGACTTTTAAAAAATATATATTTTTAGAAACCATCAACAAATCTAGAAGTTACAACTTACAACCGAAAAAAGAAACAAACGAACAAAAAAAAGTTTTGGTGTCCCATTTCCTGTTATTTGTGCACTCGGCTGTCAGTTCACCTTGGGCAAAACCCAACGCAACCAGATACCACCGTACCGCAGTTAATCCTCCCGTTGTGCAGTCACTGACGTTCCGTTTCAATGGAAACCCCCCCCCATGGTTGGGGTTGAGTAGGCTGCATGATAGAAAGAGACTTGCTTGAAGACCTCCGATTATTTAGTTGGATCATTACAGTCGAAAAACACTTTTGGCAAAAACTGATTAACAAAGGGTGATTGATTGCAACTTTGGACTTGTGGCATTACATTAGCCGGCACATCTTGTTTATTTTAAGTCAGGCTTACCAGACAATCTGGCCGAAGATGGCGTGTCTATACCAGATATATAGATGCTCTAACTACAAAACGCATTGTCAGTCATTTCTTCAGCACACTGTCAACTTGTTCCAGGTATTCATCTGCCACATCCTGCTTGGGGGAAAAACAGTGAGTCATCGAGACTAGCTGGGGGTGGACGGTCTCCTTACACCTCCTGAAGCATGAAGATTATGGAGTAACATCTGCCATCATGACGGCCTGCTAATATAAGAAGTTGTTTTTTCCCCCACTTATAGATTTACCAGACACCAACAGGGTAACCCCCACCCACTAACAGAGGTAAAAACTCTTTTTGAGTCATTTCAGTCTGCTGGCTGGCAAAAGACACCTCGAGGGTTGTTCACGTCATTGTCTGGTGGGAATGCGTGTCTTGAGCACGCCGAAAATGTTCCGTTTGCCTTAATTCCACTTTTCTGAAGAGGCCGTGGTGTCCTCCATGCCTTCGTGTATGAGAGGTGTCCCGTTGCTCCCTTCTTTCCTCTGGATTGTACGCATAGACTTCTATAGACAGTGGTGGAGAGACAGATGAGAGAATGAGCAGAGGAGGAAGAGAAAAGTGAGGATTAGATTCAAGAGGATGAAAAAAAAAAGAGAGACAGAAAAATAATAAAGAGTGGGTTCGTCATGTCCAAACTAGCAAAAAGAGTCAAGTTTACTGAGAGGAAAAAAAAAATATATGAAACAAATGGTTATCCCACAGATAGCATTTCCACAAAGTTTGCCAGGTTTCTTAAAGCAAATGTCACCGGTTATCACAAAGAAGCAGTCAGAGGGGGAAAGCCGACAAAGCAGGCAGGCAGACAAGACCAAACAAATCACAGATTGTGGTCAGATTGTGCATTTATTCTCATTGTAACAATGTTTGTACAAAAATAAACCCCAAATAATATGAAAATATTCCTCAACTGTCAGATATATACCAAAAGTATGCCTATAGTAGGAAAAAAAGTGTTAGCACAATGAATTATTTGTAATCTAAGGACAAATAAGATGGTTGTAATACATAAACACCCATTGAATAGTTTCTTTTAGAATAATTTTCTTAATAAGTATTCATAGTTAATGATTTGCTGTTACCTAAAAAAAAAAAAAAAAGCTTAAACTTTCTTTGAATTACATGCCTCACTGCATATCTCACTATCACAACACAGTAAGGACAAAGGCTCTCGGTCCCGCCTTCCTTCCCCGCTCCAGCTTCCCTTTTGATCTTTATGTCAAAAAACAAAAAAAAACAAAACATGGAAAACAATGTTTCTGTGAATCGCTGCTCTCCCTCAAATATGCAAGTGCACGCATACAAGATACTCGTGACTGCACTTCCTGTGTGTGCGTGACTGTGTGTGTGCAAGTGCATGCTTCCAACATACACACATGCCAGAGTAACGAGTCAGAGGAAATGTGGCAAAAAAGCATGACCTGCGCTAACCAACAGCGTGCATCTGGACTAGCTTAAGACTTTACAACACAAGCACACAATCTAAGACGCACACAGTAACCAAGCTGCACCGAAGAGGCAGAAATACTGTGGTCACAACAAACTAAGTAACAACTTAGGGGGCAACCGTAGGATTCCAGGCATCTGGGTAATTCCATAAAAGTCGGCTGTTTATAGCGCAAGGCACTGAGGCCATTAAGGGCTTGTTTTATGAGATCTGAGGAATCTGATCAAGGTCACTCCTTAGATGTTTTGCAAAGCTTTGCCTCATGGAAAGTTTGACTTCTTGGCTGGATTGGCTTACATATGCATCGAATTATATTTTGCATGAATACTGGGACATGTGTTGCACACAGAAAAAGATTATTTGTACAAACATGAGCTAGATTTGGCAAAGAAAATAATTAGCAAATGTGGCTGTCATGAGAAACAATGATTTGCATACGGCCGATACCAAAACTTCTTAAAAACGCTACAGTATTTGTACGCAAGCCAAAGTTTACAGTAGAATGTACTGTAGAAGCTGCAGACGCACAGGAACACGCAGAAGTGGCAGGTGCAGCTGCAGCAACAGGTGAGCAAGGACACACGGAGGGGGAAAAAAAACACCCAGTGGTCTGAATAAGTTCACTCCTGAACTGATCGGATCAAGACAAAACTTGTTACAAACTTCTGCTTCGGCATGAAAATGAGGCACTCCTCGACCAGAGAGGTCACACAGGAGAAATGTTAGCAGAGTTTGGGGTATTATCAGCTACAGCGTGTGAAAAACAGCGAATACTACCCACAGGAAATACACTGTGGTTCACTTAAAGCAGTCGCGATTGTTCCACAAAAATGAGAAGATCCAAGTCTTTGTTTGTGCTTACAAACGTCCCATTTTAGTGTCTGAAGTGAAGCAAAAATTAAATGTCAAACACATGGGAGGAAATGAAAAACACAGCACTGAACCATAAATATAAAAAAAAAAAAAGTGCACCAAGTGCCTGGTGCCCCAATCACTCCGAGCGCACAGATCCACTTCCCTTCTCAAGTTTTTATGTTCAGTGAGCGGAGCATGAAATGGTAAATTAGGATTTGTCCACTGGAGTAATGGTGAGTAAGCCACAAATTAAATTATTTTCATAATCTGCAATCGCTTACTGTTGTTCATTCAAACCAAATGTCACTTGTGAATTGATCTCGAAGAGTTCCGTAGCTGCAGGACTGTCTCTTTGGCCGTGAATCTAAATTCTAAAGCACTTTCTGAGGCTACTTAACCATGCGCCTCCTTATTCCCCTTTTCATTCTGCTCAGTTCTCTCTTCAGTGCAGCAGCAACAAACACTGGATGCGCCACAAACACAGATGTAGCAGTTAAGGCACATACAGTACACATAAAACATGAATAGTTCACATTCAGACAGGTTAAAGGAAGTCACACGGTTTTCACCATAAATACAAAGTCATGCAGCTCTTGCTCCAAACTCCCAAGGAAAAGATCCGCCTTTTCTTTTTGGCCATCAATGAGCAGAAGTCATGTGACCCATCAACTGGGGTGTTGGGACCTCTAGTCGTTGACCTCCAAAACAAGAGTGGCACCTGATCCCTGCGGAATGTTTGGGTAGGGATGGGGCACACATTTGTTCTTGCCATATGGCTACACAAATGTCACCAGCTTTTCATATGAAAGCTTCATGTTACGACCGCAGTGAGCGCGTCAGAGGAAGAGAAAGTGGGGAAAGCACAAATTAAAAAGCGTTAACCAACATCAGTGTACAGTGTCAGATGATTTGAGACGAGGTGCTCAAACACAGGCGCGCGCTGTAGCGTATCAATGTATTGAATGAGGTGGGTTTTTGTACCTCTTGTATGAGCTGAGTGTCTACACTCATTCACATGCAAAACGTGGCTTTTTGTAAGAAAGGAGAAAAAGAAAAAGAAAAAGAAATGCATTGCTTGCGTAAACCCACAGTTTCAGAGTGGCAAAATGCTCCGTGACATGTTGAAATTTTAAGAAGTGCTGTCATAGAAACCGACCGATCAAGTCGAATGAACAAGTCTCTTGCACAAGTCAACGCAGTGACAGTGAGTGCCAGACGAGAGAGAGAGTTGGATGCCCAAGAAATGACAGCGTCTTAGGCCTTTTGTCCACACAAACACGGGCGTTTTGACAACAACAAAGAAAATAAATCCACTGCGCCGGCTGACTGCTCGCAAGGTAAAAGTGGAACGCACTTGAATCGTTATTTTTCAAACCATCTTCGCTATAATACACTTCAGGGCACAAAAAAAAAAAAAACTGTTGTGACACTTTTGACAAGTCGCTCAATATCAAGAGAGAAAACTGCCGTTACTCTGCAGCAGTGGAGACTTTCAGCTCATGGTTGCCTAACAACCAGAGGTCTGATCGATTGTCTGGCAAAGTAAGCGGTTGGTTCTGGGTTGTGTGACACTGGATGCCGCAGCTCTTTCCGATGCATAGAGTAACTCTAAATCTATGCTCTATGAGCAGGCATGTAAAAGCCTTGTTAACATGGTCAGCACCTTTGAGGTGGTGTCTCCTGTCGCTACGTCAACAAAGAGGGGATTGGCACATATACTGATGTCGAAACCAAGCTGATAGTTGAATCCAATCTGACAAGGCAACCACCCTTGAAGTTGCACAATGTGCATAAAACGCATTAAAAAAAAAAAAGCCTGCCTTTGTTAAAACACCCGTGTTTGTGTGTACAGTACTTGAATTCCTTATGTACACTAAAACCACAAAAAAAACTAAATGTGTCCAGCTAAGCTGTCGAATAGCTTTCGAAAATAAACAGGAAACAGATCATCAACATCTGTCTAAAGTCGGTGTGATTTCAGGGCTTTGAAGCTAAAGGCTGTCTTTAGTGCGAGTGGTTGTTTGGTTTGTGATTGCTGTCATCAGCTCCGTTGCTCTCAGAAAGTACCTCGTGCTCCATGGTGCTAAACTGAACTTCAGAGATGCCCCTGTGGTCCGAGTCCCGATAGCACGGGCAGGTCAGGATGTCCTTGAAGGTGCTCCTCATGTCCTTGTCCCTGAAGCAGTAGATGATGGGGTTGACGAAGGAGTTGCACTCGGCCAGCACCAGGAAGTACTTCTCGACGCGCAGCACCTGACATGCTTTGCAGCCCAGGCCGTCGAGCAGCAGCACGACCAGGCCGGGCGTCCAGCACACCACGAAGCAGCCTGCCGACAGAGAAGAAGGCCGAGGTCACGTCACAAGGACATCTGAACTAGTGCCGCACTCAAACAAGAAGAGTAACAGATAAAATAGAAGTTTACTAGAAGGGGGAAAAAAAAAAAAAAGAGTAGAAATTATAAAGAATCTGAAGAAGTAGGTGGTTATTTGAATGGAGAGGGAATGAACTGTGAAATCCCTCGTCTACACACAGACACGCAGTCGGTACGATCCGGTTTCATTATCATAATATTTGATAGGGCAGCACAGGAATGTACACACACTTGCCGCACGTTAAGCACTCATGTATGCACACAAACAAACTGTAGAGGGAAATGGTAAGATGATGTGGAAGGACAACGTGTCGTGCATTCCTCAGACCCCTAAAGAGCACTCTTAACTGTCACAACAACATGCTACACCTCCAATTTAAAAGGAAAACATCGTCCATGACAGCAGTCTGAAGAGACGCCAGCACATGCTCACTCCAGGGGAGAAAAAAAAAAAAAAACAGAAGAAAGCAAAAGTCTCTCCACACCAGTATGAGTGTGTCATACGTGCACAGATGAGGCAGTTTGCTGAAACAGACACGGAGCTCTGCGGCTCCCTGTCAGGGCACGCTCGGTGTTTTCCTTTTCCTGCCTCACAAGCCAAACGCCGCGATGCTGGCTGCTGAGCGACAGGACAAAAGGCGTGTAGCATTTTTGAGGAATTTAATCCAAGATTCATAGAGCGTGAGCAAAGGCACGGGAGGATTTCATAGAAACCAAGTAAGGCTAGTTGAGAAGAGAACAAAGGGGAGGTCATGTTTATTGTGGGAGGTAAAGTTGGGTCTGACAAGTACAGACAAGCTGTGGCAGGAGCCTGCATGGCAGCCTGCGATCGCATTTGTGCGGGTTCGAGTGGCTTGACACGTTTCTCAAATTCTATGAAATCCATCCGAGGCCACATTTGAGTTTCATGCCCTGTGAGCAAAATGAGTCATATACAGAAGTAAAAGCCCTAAGTTAACCACACAGACCTATTCTGGACAGGCACCCAGGTATATAAGAAGTTAGGTGAGTCATGTTAGGTGACTTATTAACGTACCGATTTGGGAACTTTATTGTTCCATGGCAAAGCTGCACCGATTCAGCCGAATTTTAGCTCATTCTGAATCAAAACCCGGTCGTGTTCGGTCGGAGGGATTGTGGGTGGTAGATTGCAAATTTAATGAGAGTTTATTCACTCACATTTCTGACACCTATAGCAACTTCTTTTCTAATGAAGTGATGTTTTTGAACAATCCACAGCTACTCTCAAATTACAGCAACTTTTCCCATTTTACATGTAAATGTGGTTAAAAGTACAACACGGTATAGCTGTTGTTTCAACTTCTACCACATGCCATCTGCAAATATAATGACAATGTTCCTTTAAGGGGAAAAAAAACCCCAAATAATACTGACTTTACAACCCACAACAAGCGTGTGTTGGTGAAGACTGCAGTTTCCTTTAGGAAAGGGTCTGTCAGGGGTTGTAGAAACTGTTTTTCAAATATCATTAAAACAAGCATATGGATCAACTCATTGGCTTTGACAAAACCACAAGTTAACCAGCTCTAGCAAACTTAGTGCAAACCGTGTTTTATAGAAACAGCAGTAAATACTGAGAGTTTGCTGCAGAGGAGCACTGCAGGAATGTCCTGGGTTTGAGATAAGAGGATCAGGAAGGAGCAGCCGCGGTGTCAGAGAGCAAGCTGACCAGTTCGACTCCAGGCCAGCCCGGACTTCCACTGCATGGCATTCCCTACTCTGTCCATTAAAGGCAAACTTTGTATCGACTCTGTACAGCAACTGCATCCGAGAGGGTTGTTGAAGCACGAGCACACAGCGTAACATGCCTGCTCAGCGTTCCTTTACTTACACTCAAATCACACTCTACCCACAAGTGTTTGCGACCACACTGAGTTGAGAATAACACGACCAGAGATGTTGATATATTTAACTGTTCTTCATTTGAAAGAGCTCTCCGACTCTGACGTTTGCTACCTAATAAGGCTCCTCAGACCACTGCCAGTGTTTTGTGGCCTTCTCTGTAATAACATAACATTATAGAGTATAACCATATCTAAGGAGCAGGGGGGCAACACCCGTTAGAATACATTTGTCATGATATGACGGTTCCTGTAGGCCAAAGCACGAAACTATTTGACCGAAAGTATGTCATGTTGCCACTGTGGCTGTTTCATTGCAACAAATTGATTCTTTTTCAGCCACTCTGTCGTAGATTTGCTGCTGCGTTTGGGATCCCTTTCTTGTTACATTACTCAAGTCGAGCCAAGTTTTAGCTGTTAGACAGGTGACCTCAGAGGTGTCGATGCAACGGTTCCAGTGGTTCCATGGCTGTAAAACAGGCCCAAATCATCAGCCCTCTTCCACCGTGCTCAACAGCTGGAATGAGGGGTTTGTGCTGATATGCTGCGTTTGGTTTTCACCAAAAGTGGTGCGGTGCATTATAACCGATCTATTTATTTATCTACATTTTATTTATCTATTTTACGCAGACTGCTTCTGGCTTCATTTCTGTGATATAAATAATAATGCTGTGTACAATAATATGTCATGCGGTGTTGTTCATCTGAGGTCGCATTCAAATATTGTTCAGAGCTGGTGAGACCCAGATAATTTTATATTATGCCCTGATACGTAAAAGTTTAGAGTGTTTAAATCACTCCACTTTGAAAGCCATCGTACAGGTTAGACATGAGTATAGAGTCATGATTTGAGAATTCATCCCATCTTTAAATGTAGCTCAAATGTAATTTAAATACGTACCATTATGCTGTAAGACATATTTAGATCATTTAAAGCTAATTTGTTTCACATTTTCATCTGTTTTAGGTGGCACAATACTCCAGTCACCAAAAGGCTGTAATTACTGTTAACAGATCAGAATAGAGGAAAACTTCCTCTTCAGAAAAGGTCTTTCATGCAAAAAAGCATCTCACAGGAGCATAAAACTGAAATATTAACAACTAAATGAAACTGACTGCCGATTTGTATTCCGAGGTGAAACACAAGGGTAAAAGAGATGAGATCATTTGATCATCAGATATTCATAATGTAGGTTTAATTAAGTTTGAAGTGTAAGCCTTTGATTCGTGTTTGTACTGTGTGTGCGTGTCCTCACCCAGGATCATGGAGACAGTCTTCATCAGGCTCAACACGGTCTCCCTGTGTCTAATCTGGGTTGTGTGCTGCGACATCTGCTTGCTTTTGTGCCTCACATAGAGAAAGATCCGAGTGTAGACAGCCACCATTATGGAGAAGGTCAGCAAGTTGAGAACAGCCCAGAACACCAGGTAGCTGCGGCTGTATAGCGGCGCCATGGTGGAGCAGTTCAACAGGTCACACAGGCAGTGCCAGCCCATGGTGGGAACCAGGCCCATAACAATGGACACGAGCCAGATGAAAATGATGATGACGAAAACCCGCCGGGTGCTCATCTTACTGTGCAGCTGCATGTTGAAGATGGTCTGGTGTCGCTCCACGGCCACCGCTAAAAGGTTTAGGACTGAGGCTGTGAGGCTGGTGTCGATCAGCCCCTGCCGCACAAACCACTGGTACTTAGACAGCTTAATAGTCCAGGGACCAGTATGGAACATCAAGTGGAGGTAGGAGACACCTGGGAAGAGGGCAGCAAGGATTTTTATTAAAAAACAGTTTGACATGTCATGTTTGCTAAAGATGTAGTTTGAGTTGGACGCTGAATAAACTCCTGGTCAGACTGAGTAAACTGGACTTTGTATTCTTGGTTTCTGTTTGCAAAGTTGCTTAATTCACTACAAGACACAATTTTTTAACTCCAGAGGAAACAGTGGTGCAGACCAGAAGTGAAACTCTCAGCATTACAGGTGGAGCACATGTCTGCTACAGCTCTGATGACCCAAAACACACTTCAGCTTCAGCTTCAGCACACACACACACACACACACACACACACCATTTACATTACGCTGCATTTACGCCGTCAGCTCTCACAAGACCCCTCAAAGACGGACACATTCCAGCTACTGCTCTCTCATTTCGAACTCAAAGTGTCAAGGGTTTCAGTTTTAAAAGCACCTGTCTGTGCTGCACTTCACCCCCAACGGTTTGATAAGATGACCTTATTACAGTGACGCATTTTTACAGAGCCACAAATTTTTATCTACGTGAAAAATCCGGAAATTTACATAAGCAGACCTGAAACTGTTTAACTGTTTAAATACCGCTTACCAAGCAAATTCACAGCTGTCTCAAAATACATGAGTTTTGAAACTATGATGGAAGTCAAAAAGGGACATTTCCCTTAGTTACAGCCCCCCCCCACCCCCCAAACACAACCCATCCACCAAGGAACCCACTTCCTTGACAACAACATTACATAGCAACAGAATGACATTCCTGCCTCGTCCAAACTGAATTTTCAAAACTTTTCAAGCCCAGTAGATAACTTGAGAATGTGTCAAAATAACTCAAAGTTTCTGATGCTAGAGTGCAACTCAGTTGGGCCTGCGTGAGCTACATGTTTATACCATCTTCTCATGATTCTAATAGTAACATAGAAACAGATACAGAGAAGTAATGTTACCTGAGAATAGGTCTGCCAAAGCCAGATTACCCAGTAAGTAGTAGATGGGAAAATGAAAGCGTCTGTTTTTGAAAATGGCCGCGATGACTAAAAGGTTGGAAAAAATAACAATGAAGCAAACCGCCATGCCCAAAGTGACGATCACGTAGTCACGTTTGCGCCAGTGGGCGCTGATGTTCTTGCCACTTTGCTCATAGAAGAATTTGACGGAGCGGTTTAAGTAGCATCCCTCTTCGTCAGGATAGACTGTATCCATGCTGAGACAGCAGGCGGATGAGGGACCAAAGAGGAGTTGAAGAGGAAGGACTGGAGGGAACCCCCGTCACACAGGGAAGCGAGGGAAGAGTTGTAGGGCGGAATTCAGACTCGACCTCTATGATGGGCTGGAGATGGACGTGCCATCAGGTGGACAGATGAGGACCGGAGGGATCCAGTTTGACGTCGAAGGCCTTTCCTGCGATTTTCAGCCTGCAGAGAAAACGGTAATCAGTTTAAGAAAACAAACACAGACACCATGTACGACTTAAATCCAAAGTTCAAGATGCCAGTGTTAATCAAAAACTTTGGCAAACGATGATATGATATTCAGTGCTGATGCACAGAATCATTAACAGTGATAGCAACGAACTGAGCAGAAGCATCATAAAGCGATCAAATCCTCGACTTAGGCTACGCCTCCAAGTCATTTCCATGTGCACAATGTGAGGAGAACTCAAACTATTAGGCCTAAAGAGTTTAACAAGCCCACTTGTCATTGAGGCCAATTGAAGAAAAAAAAATAAAAAAGGCTTCACCTTGCAACGGAGCATAAAGATCAGACTATGAAGTAACAGATACAGGTCATGTGGTCTGATTATTAATCCAGGTTTACTCTATTTCAGTGCGATAGTTGTGTCCAAGTTAGAAGTGCAGCGAATGAAGTTCTGCACCCATCCTGCCTCATTCCTACTGTACAAGCCTATGGGGGGAGTGTTATGATCCTGTGGTTGCTGCAGTTGGTCAGGTCAAGGTTCAGCAACACTATGCGTCCAAAGAAAAAGGTCAGCTGACTACCCGTGGGTACTGAATGACCAACTCTGCTTGCACAGAACACAATAATAGATGCAAAAAGTATTGTAAAAATATGATTTTTATTATGCAAATGCAAAAAACAAACAAATACTATGTAAATACTGAGAACTTTTTCTCTCAAGAAGGCAGAAAAATCTTGAATCGGAGTAACATTTTACTGCGGAGTCAATAACAAGCATCTACACAGGCTGACATGTCCCGGCAGGAACTTAGTGGATGTGTCTTTGTAATCAAAACCAGTTCAGAACAGAACTCACCCTCCACGACAAGACACATGTTAAAAGCGAGGCCAGCGGCAACCGACTTTAACCCTCCATATACGGTAAACTCGCCGCGTGGTGCACTCGGTCTCCCCCACCGTATGGTCACCATTTTAACACTTCATCGCCGCGGTTTCCAAGTTCAACTCGCTCAACAATGGAAACACCGGAGCAGCTCTCTGCAGCAGAGACACACCTCACAATTACACAATCCTGCTATGTAACCCAATCTCAATCCAAACACGCACGATGCAGCACACACAGGGAGGAACATCAGCGACCCGTTCTCCTGCCAAATGTGTGTGGGGAGGGGAAAAAATGTGCAGAGAGCAAGAAAAATTTCAAAGGAATGAAATGATGGAGGAGACAAATGTGAGAAAAATGTTTGATTATGGCATCAGCCTGAAACGAGAGCGGAGAAAAAGCAGTAGCGAGGGAAAGTGAGAGGACTTTAAGGTTAAAACCACAGCGTTATGTGGCCGAACATTATCACATAATGCCAAAAGTATTCACTCACCCATCCAAATAATTCAGTTCAGATGTTCCAATCACTTCCATGGCCACAGGTGTATAAATTCAAGCACCTCGGCATGCAGACTGCTTCTACAAACATTTGTGAAAGAATGGGTCGCTCTCAGGAGCTCAGAATTCCAGCGTGGTACCATGATAAGATGCCACCTGTGCAGTCGTGAAATTTCCTCACTACTAAATATTCCACAATCAACTGTCAGTGGTATTATAACAGAGTGGAGGCAATTGGGAACAACAACAAGTCAGCCACAAAGTGGGAGGCCATGTAAAATGACGGCGTGGGGTCAGCGGATGCTGAGGCGCATAGTGAGCAGAGGTCGCCAACTTTCTGCAGAGTCGATCGCTACAGACCTCCAAACTTCATGTGGCCTTCAGATTAGCTCAAGAACAGTGCGTAGAGAGATTCATGGAATGGGTTTCCATGGCCGAGCAGCTGCATCCAAGCCACACATCACCAAGTGGGATGCAGTGGTGTAAAGCCACTGGACTCTAGAGCAGAGGAGATGCGTTCTCTGGAGTGACGAATCAGCTTCTCCATCTGACAATCTGATGGATGAGTCTGGGTTTGGCGGTTGCCAGGGGAACGGTACTTGTCTGACTGCATTGTGCCAAGTGTAAAGTTTGGTGGAGGGGGGATTATGGTGTGGGGTTGTTTTTCAGGAGCTGGGCTTGGCCCTTTAGTTCCAGTGAAAGAAACTCTGAATGCTTCAGCATACCAGGAGATTTTGGACAATTTCATGCTCCCAACTTTGTGGAAACAGTTTGGGGATGGACCCTTCCTGTTCCAACATGACTGCGCAACAGTGCACAAAGCAAGGTCCATAAAGACATGGATGAGTAAGTTTGGTGTGGAAGAACTTGACTGGCCTGCACAGAGTCCTGACTTCAACCCAATCGATCACCTCTGGGATGAATCAGAGCGGAGACTGTGAGCCAGGCCTTCTCATGTAACATCAGTGTCTGACCTCACAAATGCACTTCTGGAAGAATGGTCAAAAATTCCCCATAAACACACTCCCAAACCTTGTGGAAAGCTTGCCCAGAAGATGTGAAGCTGTCATAGCTGCAAAGGGTGGGTCGCTGTCATATTAAACCCTATGGATTAAGAATGTGATGTCACTGAAGCTCATCTGCGTGTAAAGGCAGATGAGCGAATACTTTTGGCAATATAGAGTATGTCATCACAGTGTGTGTGCGTGTGTGTGTTCCCTAAAGTGTCACACACTATATCTCACACTCGTGCTGAGAAATTAGAAAGCAAAAGGCAGTGTATTTGTTTCTTCTTCAGCGAAATGAAGTGCTGGTTTAGGTTTTGACAAAGAAAATGATGAACTCAATAAATCAGCTGCAAAATAACCAGAGGAGACTTTTAAAGGTCAAATAAGGAGAAGAGCTGGCATCTAGACTCTTTTATCTTGATGTGCACAGTCAGGGTGTCGTAGTAGCATTTAACCCCAGTTGCAGAAAGAAGAAACAAAAATGTTTAGCAACAGACTAGACAGATGATAATCTCAATATTTAATCCGTAAATCATCCATTTACTCAAAAAAAAAGAACCTACTGAACTTTGCTAAAGTTGTTTGGACTGAAGCGCTTCACAGATCTAAGGTTGTTGTGGGAAAATACATTTGAAATTCCTCCAGAGAGAAAGCTGTTTGAAGGCCAAACAGAAGAACCTCTGACAACACACATTTATTCCGACCTTTTCGCGATCCGCTCCAAGGCGTCTGAAAAACAGACCATCAGAGCAGCTGCACAGGAGTAGAGTGCATCTGAGGCTGCGACGTCTGCAGTGACGGCCGCAATACGGCACAGCTCGAGTTCTCAGGGCGCCGCAGAGCTTTTTTAAATTTTTTTTCAAAGTTAGATGCTGCACAAGCGAGAAGAAGAAAAAAGGTTGAGGTTTACAGGTTCTACCAGCGACTGTATGTGAGGAAAAACCAAAAAGACTGTGGCAGTTCAGTGGAATGGCAGAGAGTTAGTTAAAAGAGGAAGAACAGAAGAATGTACCACAAGGAGGAAGACGTGCGGACAGCGAAAATGAAGAAGCATAAATGAGAAGCAGACTGTGCTGAAACAATCTTTACTATTTTTAAAAGTTAACTCCGCCACAAGGAAGATCTGTCGCCATGACCCTACCTGGCAGGAGCTGTGCGTGCAGGAGAAAACACAACATTTGGAACTAAAGGTCCGCCATACAAAGCTCCTGCTCCAGGCCATAAGCTCGCTTCATGGGGACATACAGGAGGCTGGAAATGGTTCAGCTTCACTGCTGATTTCACTACAGTAACAGGTGAAGGAGCACCACAGGGACCTCTGTTCTTGATTCATAATGAGTAATGGTGAGTAATGAAAATCACAAGTGAGCTGGTTGGGGACCAACCAGAGCTTAGAGGAAAGTGAAGAGTATGAGTCAAAGTGCAGCCGTTTCTGCACCGACAGCTTCTATTCCCCCAGAAAATCTAACAACGTTCACAATAAATAGCGCTCCGAGTTCTCTCCACGACTGAGATGATCTCGGGGAAGATGCTTTTCAGCCGACATGTCGACAAGAAGCGCATTTATACGGCACAAGAGTTGTGTTAGTTCGACCAAAACTGGACTTTTTAAAAACCACGCAAACACGCAAGTCAAAACCGGGCAAAACACACCCAGAAACTGCGGTTGGGGAACAAATCACTCCAGCATATATGTGCTCAACGCGCTCCACAGAAATTTAGATGCACATCAATACGGCCGAATTTCACATAAAGATCCCCCTACTGACATATTTTTCCTTATCTCCACCTTTCCAAAACACAATATTAGTGAGCTCAGCATGCAGGGGACCTGCATACAAGACGACCTCAAAGCAACTGGGATCAACAAGGTGTGGAAGCAAAATAGCGACCCTCCTATAAACCCAAAATTAGGTAAAGTGCGACATCAGCTTCACATTCTCTGAAAAACATCTGCCTCAAACTCCCAGGTGAACCCACTGTATTCAATCCACAAACGAGTGCCAGTGTCAAGAAGAAGTTACATGTGGCACATGTAGGCCCCCCCAGCCCTTTGAGACGTTATGTGTGGCCCTGAACCTTTTGGATCTGTGTATGAGCTGCAAGCATTTACTCCAAGATGTTCCTTGTGGCCCTTCCACCACGTCTGTGTGTCTCCAAACGACCGCATTTGCATGACTGTGTGTTTTCATGCGCCATGTGTCTCTCTTTGTGTGTGAATGGACTGGGGTTGGATCAGTAAACACCGGTTAGAATGCAAACCGGTCATTACCAGAGGAGCCACACCCAGGTCTCCACTCCCTCCTCCCTCTCAGAAAGAAGAGCCTCAGCAGGCAAACTGCAGCCAGTCCTACGGGAGAGGACAGGCTTCCAGCACACAGCGACTACAACCGTGTGGCAACAGACAGTTGATCTGTGCTCATCTTCACAGGAGCAACCTAATGATGACTCTGAAGCACACAAACTCTGCACTTGCAGGTCATCTCCTCGATCACACTGCGGGCAATCGACCATAGAAGGGTTTCCTTTTTCTTAAGGAATAAACAGCATTGTGTCCCAAAAATCAAAACAACAACTTCTGTATAACTGAGGACACATTCAGACACGCTTTTTTTCTTTCCACCGTTGCCTCGTTTCCTTAGATCAGCAACTTTTGGACCAATTTGGAATTGGATTATGATTGAGTTACAATGAACAGGATTCTAATGGGCTTGAATTCCAATTCCTTTCCGTGTCGTTGAAGTGCCCCGAGATGACACTTGTTGGGATTTTGGCGCTGTAGAAGTAAAACTGAATTAAATTTAAACTGAATAGGCTATAGGGGACGTGAAGTAGAGATAATTTGTAACAAAGAAGTCCATTAAAATAAAAAAAATCAATGGTAAACGAGTACCTGGAGCAAAGAGTTCAGTGGTGTAGTGAGCTTACTGGAGGAATACGTGTTTTCAGTTTCAGCAAAGGCAACTGTGGATTTCAGTAAATGAATAACACTAACAATAATCCTAAATCACTGACAGGAAAGCACTCTGGGCGTGTTTGGCGCTAGGAGACGAGATAGGATTGCAACCACTGTGTCTCCCCATCATTTAAAAAAAAAAAGAAGAAAAAAACAATCTCAAAGTCCTGCTTCTCTAAACTAAAGACTAGTGTTGCTCTGTTGGTTGGACAAAACAAGCGTTTTAAAGTCATCACTTTGAGGCGACCGTGCCAAACACGTCACACCTTACCCCCCCCCCTCAGTCCCTTAGAGTCAGCAAATGACTGAAGGATGCTGATTCTGGGCCAAACTCTGAGAAACGAGCAGGCTGTTCGCCGAAAGTCTCTTAAAATGAGTGCTGCTCAGGTTCCACACATTGGTTTCAGCTTCTTAGAATAAGAGACAAACTCACATCACTTACCCACCGGCTTCATCAAGAACAAAGATGCGAATACTTCTACAGCTCAATATACATCAGGAAATAGCAAACGCCTTTTTTTTATTTCGTTTCAGTTCAACTCCACATCACCAGCATTTACTTTCCGAGTTGAGTCAACACTGCAATAATGTGTCAACAAAACCTGAGCGACTAAACCCCCGCTGTGGTTATCTTTATTGCGGGAGTTGTTCTCCGAATTGCCTCACAATTACCGCGCAGGTAACGCATCGAAACGGCCCACATGTGCAATCAAAGTATGTTGAACTATTATCTGTTTGGCCAAAATGCGAAATGTGCAGCGGAGGCATCCCGCAGGAGGGAGATAACAAAAACGAAAGTTTCTTATCTTGCTGGGAGAGATAACAGCGCTTTTTTTTTTGCAGAGAGTAGGGCAAAGTTGTCTGGCATGGACAGATTTCTCAAAAGGGGCATGGTCAGAGGAGACGGTGCAAACGATGTTCAGATTGCAATGAAACTCCAGGCTCCTTCCTCCAAAGTGAGAGACAGTGCGGATGCCTGAGCGCGCTGATGGGAGCGACGACCCCCGGGCAGAAGAGCAGCAAAAAAAAGAAAAAAGAAGAAGCCCCCTCTTCATTTACACATACTTAAAGTTTTCAAATGAGGTGATTACCACAAAGGATTAAACATACATGTACAGGATATGAGTAAATGCATGTATATGAACTCACCTTTCTGTGCGTATGAACTTGTCTGTCAAGTATATCCAGATAAAATCTCGTCGAGGTGGGAAACAATGTACGTTCGCACCTGAGATCACCTTGTTTGCGCTTCCCTCGGCGGACTGAGAGAAAAAAAAAAACCAAAAAGGAGTGCAAATACAGACACGTTGTGCTGTGGTTTTTGGGGGAGATTCTGTCGAAGCTTCCTTCCAAGTCTTTTCTTCACGTCCCCAAAAAAAGTTAAACGCGGCGGATATAAAGCGCGTCCCCTGTGTTGGCACTTTCTGCTCGCTTCCGGAAATCTGGGCGGTTGTTACCTGTGCGGAGAGATCCGCGCAGGAGGAGCTGTATGGGTGCGGCACGATCCCGCGCGGCTGCGGCAGCTGCTGCTGTTGCTCCACTCTCTGGCCGGCTCGTTTTCACAAAGGAGCAGGTTGGAGCTCTTTGGTATGCTCCCTCCACCAACCTGAGCACTCGGTGTCCGCCCCCAGCTGGCCGCTATTGGCTGTCGAGGAGACAAACCAGCCAATGAGAGTGGCGTTGAGGAGTGATGGACGTGACAGAGAGACGGGATTGTATGACTGAAATAGTATAGAAGGGATGAATTATTAATGAGTTTGAGTAAAGTCGGGCCGAGGTTAGGGAAAGTTTCCCAGCATATGGTGCTGAAGCAGATCAGTTATATCAATAAACTGCCTCAGTTATCTTTTTATTTATTTATTTTTGCTGTTGTTACCCAAAGGTCGTTCAAAGAAGTCATGTCAAAAACGAAAATTGCTACAGACACATTCAAATCTTCACTGAAATAAAGTTTCAGAATACTTGGAAAACACAATGATAATTTTTTTTTTTTAAAAGAGATGAGTAGAACATCATATACGATTACCTTGCTGTACATCCAGGTGTGGCTCTGATAAAGGGAAATGGGGAAAGAAAGAAAGACGTAAGAGGCAACAAGCAAGAAAGTAAGAAATGCTCTTTGGAATTTCTCACATAAGGACAAAAATGGGTTTTCAGACTCAATCTGAACAATAACCATTGTTATTTGTAGGAATGGTAGCTAAAATGCATCATCCCATTGTCCCTGCTCTGACAATGGGATGACCAGGGACCTTTGATGAATGTCATACTCCAGGTCACTTTCGCCTTATTCCTTATAGTCAGCAAAGTGTATATACTTAAAACTAACATTAGTCTCTTTTCACAGCTGTCTACTGCAGGTTTCTCTTCCTTCTTCTCCATAGTGCTCTACTCATCCATCTGACGTTCCTCTTCTTTACACTTGCTTTTGAATTGATTTTGCGGTTTGTTTTATGTGCAGTCATTTTTACTGTACCATTTCTGTCATTTATCATGTGCTTAGCAGAAATACCCAAATCTCCCTCTTCCCTGGTAAACTCTCCAAGCTCCTCAAAGGGGATACCAAAGCATTTCCAAGCCATCTACGAAACCTGCTCCTGCTCCCTCTTTATCAATGTGGCCTCCCCAAAAGAACTATCTGGGATGAACTTACAGTACGCTCACCCCTTGTAGGAGCCAAGGGGGTCTGGTTCATTTAGGATCATGAAACCACCAAAGATAAAGGCTTTGACTGTCCAGTCTGTAGCTGCCAAAACTGGATATAGGGAGATTTTCTTTGTCACATTTAGAACAGACCCTGTCTGGAACTATTTCAAGTAGGTTTGTGATCTCAAAAACTACAAAGAGTGTGCAATAATGCATTTATTTGGTGAGGGTCGCTGTTATTGTCATATAGCATAGAAGTAGAATTAACCAACCCCTCTCTTTAATATTTTTTTTCATCTGACTTATATCTAACCCATCTGACCATTTTGCACATCAACAGAAAAAGTGCAGGGTTAGGAAAGCGTGGTTCTTCTTTCCTGTTTACACAAAGGACCACGATTGTTATGTGCAGTGTGTGTGAGAGATGTAACAGACCTTATTAGGCAGGCAGCGTGCAACAGTGTTGAAGCCAACGCGTGTGTTCCAGCTGTCATAGTTTCCAGGTTGTCATGTTGGTCCTCCCACCCTTCCTTTCCGTGTATCCCTGAGGCAACTATTGTGGTTTTTGTTTTGCTGCTGATTGACCTTGATGCCCTATATAGTTTTTTGTTTTTTTTTGACACAATACACAACCAAACAAAACTCTCATAACCAGGCTTATTGTGGAGCAGGCCAGGTTTACCATAAGGCCAGAGCAGCATCCAATTGAATTTAAGGTTGAAAATTTGATATCCTTACACAAAGAAACATATGTTACAGCAATTATCCGTGTGAGCGGCAACAGACACTGGCAACAGAGCAGAAGTTTGTCTTCTATATTGACCACTAAAACCAATTCACAGCTTACTGAAATGACAGAATTAGGGATTATTACAATACCTTTAAAGATTTTTCAAAATGTGTGGCTTTGAACTGAAAGATACTGTCTCACCCATCACCCAAATTTATTTCACATGACCATCTGTAATTACTGTAATTGCTGGCAAGTCAGGGTGCAGCAGGTAGGCAGTATGAATTGTTGTATTTTGGTTACGTTGCATTAAGGATGGCAGATTTGTTCTCCTAACACGTTAGGATATATCAAGTAATATATGAACATTGACATCAATTATATATGTTAAATATTGTGGATTGAGCATACACACACTGTCGTAATCAACATACAGGTCAGCAGAAAAGAGCACACACACATGTATGCTACTGTATTCCCACATAGGCATTCTTCCAGATCTTCCAGATTTCTTATAAGATATATGGCTGGGTGATTTCCACGAAAGTCAGATACAAACATTGGGGACTATGGTACTTGTTTCTGTGTTTAATGGAAATACATAAACAAGTAGAAGCAAATAGTTTTCCACTATTCGCGATTTTGAGGGAACCAAAAAATATATTAACATTGATGTTGCTCTTATAAATAGAAGGGTTTTATGTAAATATTCCAGATGGAAGAATCTCCTCATAAAGAAAAATACAACAATGTGAAAGACCACCAAAATATGGTTGATATTAGTGTATAATTTTCAGCATTTCAGCTATAAATTTTCGTTTTTCAGCCTGTAGCCCTAGCCATGCATTTCATACTTCTTCTCTTATGATAGAGATGCATCTCACACAAAAGCTGCCATCCCAAGTATTTCAAATGTCAAACACTGCGGCACACATCAACTTAGCTGTGGTTTAAAAGTGCAAGCACACAAAGAGAAACACAGCTGTCTAAGTTGTTTATGCTACACAAGTTGCCTTTCTCATGACTGTGGTGCAATGAGGGCATTTCCTGAAAGGTAAAACCACAAATCCAATTTGTTAGAAAAGTTGAGAAGCTGAAGCTGGGATGATAGTGCTTTGTTGAAACGTTAGCTGACTTCAGTGTTTCATTTGGCTGTTCTTTACACTCAATATGTGTTTGGTCATTCTTTAAAAATCAAAAGTAAGTATTTCCCCTAAAAAAAATTGGATAAATATTGGAATTTTCACAGATTTTTAATGTATCTTAAATATATCGTAATGAGTAAGTGAAAAAGTTTCTTTTTTTTTTCTTAAAGATATATCTCTGTTACCAAAATAGTGGCAACAGACAAAAGGAAGTTCTAATATAGGCTCGGAACAGGATGGAGGAAAAGGAAAGGTTGTAAGAAATCCCTATAGAACCACGGAGCAAGAGCAGAAGTGCTTCAGAGTGATTTATTGAGAAGGGCATAAACACTTTAAGTCGGTGTGTGGTGAAACAGCAGAGACAGAGAGGGAAGACCCAGTCAACAACCAAATGGCAGCCAGATCCAGTCTCACAAGCGACCGAGTGCAACTCAAAGCAGATCGTGAGTGCATGTTGCGTGTAAGCAGCAGAATGTGTCAGCAAGTCCAAGTGTGTGTTTTTGACAGAATTATGTGGAATCTTGTGCAATGTGTTGAAGCTTAAAATTGTGACCGTGTGCGTTTGCGTGTCCATAAATCACATGTGGATTTGTTTATTGTCATCTGGCATCCATTCTTGGGAGGGCCTTGATGTCCCAGTGATTACTCCCATCGCTGATTTCCACCCCCCACCTCTTTTAATGTCATTAACGGGAAGACTGTAGCGGTCCTCTCTAAATCTGTGTGTGGATCGGAAGCCATAAATGTAGAGTACAAGCTGCTGGTATGTGGTATTGTATGTCTGGGATTCCTGTCCATCCCCCATCTCTAATTGCACATATTATTCCCTCTTAAGGAATGACATCACAGCTCCCGGAAATGTAACTCTGAGGAGATGCAGCCCTCACTTTAACCCTGCTTGTTGAAACGAGATATGACTAAAGTGTTATGGAGAGTATAAAACTGTTTGCTCAAGGATACATAAAGCCTAAACAAACTCATAACAGATAAAAGCTGTATAGGAGAGTGTGTAAATGTTATATTGCACAAACAGTTACATTTTAATGCAATGATCACAATTTCTTATTACTAATGGAGAAAGAACTTTGATCCACATCTGTTCCAAGCTTTAATGGCTTCTTCAAAGCTCAAGTACGAAATAAGCCCATGAAAAACGAAACAGCTGCAATAACTTGGAGCAATCATTCTCCGTCTAACGTTCAGTCTGGCCCACGTGGCTTCAGTTCATTGAGATTTCCAGCATTGGTTTATGCACATCTCAGAGAAGTTCACAGTTGACTCGATGACTGCGAGGTGTCCAGACCGTGTGGATGCAAAAAAAGCCCAAATCATCAGCCCTCCACCACCGTACTTGACAGTTGTCATGAGGCGTCCATCTTATCTTTCCAATTGCATTGTCATGAACTTTAACATTTAGCAAGCTAACTGAGGCCTATAGAGTCTATTAAAGAGCCGATGGAGTATATCGCTCATTGTTTTTTGTAGTATCTCTAAGCATTGCAATCCGACATTGGTGTGAACTTGCTGGGACGTCTATCTATTAAGACCACTGCTGGTGTCTCACTTCCTTGGTATTGTGTTAACACACACTTACAACCCTACAACTGTTGTCTTTTAGTCACAAGGCTGGTGGCAAGACACTGAATGAAAACTGAGTGAAAACATGATGTATCCTGTAAAATCCATGTGTGTCCATGTGAATAGGTGAATGAGAAACACATGTAAAGCGCTCTGTAGAACCTGGACAATGTCAAAATTGGCACGATGCAAGTGTTTAAGCATGCTGATGATCAACTGATCAAGTGCATTTCATTAACATCGACTGGCTGCTACGTACCCTCTTAATTCCTATGGAAGCGGCGAGGGTGGACTCATTCACATGGCTGTAAATGAGTTAAGTATCCAAGTGAAAAGTTCAAAAACAGAAGGAAGGAAGTATGAAACCGTTCCTATATGCAGACAGTAGCTTAGTGCCTCTCCTTTGTTATGATAGATATCAAACAAACTGGACCTGAACAGAAAAAGCCAAGAATGCAAAGAGTTGTGCTTCCCTGCATTTGCAAGAGGATCCCATGACTTCTCCCTCACTTCACACAGCCTGCTTGAGTGAATCAGCTTTCAAGTTTCTGTTGACACACGCAGTACAATCCGATGTTTCTCATTTCCCTCACAGATGATATAGCTCGTTTTCATACATTCAGTCATTTGGCAGGTTTTACACATTCCTGGGCTGTACGGGTGTTGTTTTCAGGCCAATTGTCTTCCAAATCATTCTTATCAGCAGAAGTGATTGCACGAGTGAGCGCAGTGTATCAGCAGCATCCCTTATATTAATGCTGGTCTTTTCTCATCCGCTCACCTGATAAATTAAGGGGCCAGCTTGGCAGTGTCCACACGTTTTGTTTCTCTGACCTCTTGGAGAAGTGGGGGTTGTGGAAATGACGTAGGTTTCTGTCCGGCCCTGTGTGCCATTCCAAAGGATTTAAATGCAATGTAAAACCATGAAGCTACTCATTTGAAAGTCAAAAATGAGAAGAACGTGAATATATTTATGCTTGCTAAGTAAGTTAAAGAACAGAAAAGATCCACACAGCAGCAGCAGCGTTTGGGATACAGCAGAAATAACACCGTATTACTAACAGTTTTGTGTCCCAAGGTTTCAGAAGCGTGATTCTACACAAATGAAGATCCTCTTAAATATACAGTACTGATGTCTGAACTTCAGATATTTGTGAACCGTGCAACTCATGCTCTTCAAGTCTTTCTGTTGTTTCTCTCTAACCCGTGACTGTTTGAGTCAGTTTTAACCACAACATCCTTTGCTACTCTGCTGCACTAGCACATCCTGCACAATGTTTCAGTTACAGACCAGAACACTTTCACACCTTAAATAATAAAAGGAACCTCATCTTACACATTTGTACTACAGTGACAATTTTTACCTTTGAGCAGCAGCAGTTAAGGGCAGCAATAAATGTCCTACTGGCAGAACATTTGAGTATTGTGTACATTTACTGCAAGCATTTGAAGCCTTTTCTCTAAAGGGTAAGAATGCAATAGTGTATATAGTGTAATATACTGTCTTGAAATGACATTTGTTGTGATTTGGTGCTACAGCAATAAAACTGAACAGAATTGAATTTGCCTGTTATTTGAAAGGACAATCAGTCCTAAAAAGCTGCAGCATTCAGGTTGTCACGTTTGATAAATGTATGTTCTCATGCAAGAATTTTTACATTTGTACAAATTAAAGGTTTTGTCTCAGAAAGCTGACTTCATCTCACTGCATCTTTAGCTTAATTGAACAGAATTTTTCACAGCTACTCAAACAAATGACATCTTCACCAGTTTAATCATACTTCATTATTTTGCAAAGATGTGATGTTCTTTGAAGTCCTAAATATATATATGCATACATATGTATGATTCTAATTTGGGTTTTAAACTATTTTAGTATTTAGTCAGCCTTCAAAACCCAGCAGTTGTTAATCCAATAGTGTCTGTATTCCCTGTCACACTTTGACTGAATGCATTCATTTTTTTTTTTAACTCATAAAATTGCTAAACTGAGGGACTCCATCTGCTGCTGTCACCAAAGTGCCTGAGGTTTTGTACCATATTGCCAGAAGATAACATGTTTGGTTGATAAGATGTGGGGGACAGTTGAATAGTCAAAACAAAGCAAAAAAAATAAATTACTTAAAGTTTTCCTTGACCTCAATCTCCCAAAACACCTCGAGGTGAAGGAAAGATAGATACTAGATACTTCCTCAAATGTGTTCTTTTGTGGTTTCAGGGAGGCTTCATCATATGCATATAAGCTTCAACATAAAATACAACCCAACTGTGAAGGACACTCATTGAAGGAACAAAAGTTTACATGAATCCTAATCAACATAACTGGATGAAACTTGCTTTGCATGTTGCAGCAGCAGCAAGTGACGGCTGAACCCAAACGCTGGCGTCCGGTCTGGGTGTGATTCATTCTAATGAGAGACCAAAGCTCTGCTTCTCACTTCGGACGGTGACACCAATTTACAGCAGAGGTCACTGTTTGCTGCCCGCCGCGTTAACGCGAGCCGAACTGAGGCGAGACAGAAAGACACAACCGTAAGCACCACCAGACATTTGTTGTTTTTTTTAATATCATTTTAATACTTTTCTTAAAAAAAGATGCTGTACTCCATTATCTGAAGATGACTCTACTGACCTCAATGCCTCATTCACCAACATACCAACACATTGTTCTGGGTAAAATAAACCAAAAGGAAAATAGCAAAAGAAGAAGGAAAGAAAACTCCAAAGGAGATTATGAAAAGAAGAAAAAAAGAAAAGAAATGAAAGAAACAAAAAAAGTGATTATAGAATTGAAAACGCACTCAGATCTCTGGGCCAACCTACAGAAACCGAGGGGGAGGGGGGGGGGGGGGGAGCTCCTGCTTCCAGAAAAACACAATGGCACACAAAATCCCAAAAACGGTTACCATGGACGATAAAAACACATTTCCAGAGTAAGAACTAAAAGACAGAATCAGAAACAAGAGCCTATTATACAGACTGCTGAAGCTGTGGACATGATTGTGGCAGACAAGACGGTTAAGAGAGACTAAAAACATGTACATGATGAAAAGAAATAATGGAAGAAAAACAAAAGAAAAGATGTCAGTAAATAAACATTGAAGTGCAGATGTATCGCACAACTACATAATGACGGGACTTAGTAGTCATAAAATTACTTTGAAACCGCTATTTTTTTCCAACTATTACAGAGCAAACTGTTGCATAACTTCAGATTTAAAAGGGGATAAAGGAAAATTAAATAGCAATAAAAACATAAGTCTTTAATATAAAGTGAAAAGAAAATTCATTTTACATGTAAAAAAAAAAAAAAAAAAAAAAGTGAAAGAAATTTCAGCACTCAATAGATTGGTTTTGGCATAGAGTTGAGAGAAAAGAAAAGAAAAAACAGAAAAGGTATGAGGGAGAATTACACGAAACAATCCTCTCAATAGAACCATAAAAAAGTTTTTTTTTTTTCTTCTTTACAGTAAATTCTACAAATTCAAAACCAGAGCTCAGAGATGAACACAGAGACGAGCTTTGCTCCCCACAATCAAAATCTCTCATATTCTTTTTCGCTGACTTTTTGTCCTATATAATATATATATATATATATTTATGTATATATATATATATTCATATATCCATGTATTTATTTATATATAATATGTATAATTTGTAGGGTATGATAATTACTTTACAGGCCAGAGCGCTAAGGCAAGGGACACACTCTGAAACGTTTAAAATGCGATCGCTCCCTCCTTGAATGCTGAATGTGGCTGAGGCTCCCCACCTCCTCTGTTTGTGACTGCAGAGAGAGGCAGGAGGAAGTGACGGGAGGAAGGAGGTCTCAGAGAGAAAAAAAAAAAGGGGGTTTGTGTCCAGGCTGTTTAGCTCTCACCGTGTCCTGAGAAAAAAAACAAAAAACAAAAAAAAAAACTCTCAGATGATGGCTGAACCTGACAGACTCCAGCCCAATAAAGAGACAAGATAAAGAGAGGAGGGGGAAAATAAACTTTAAAAAAAGACAAAAAAAAAAACAAAAACAGTAAAGTGATCCATTATTTTGTTCACCCGTTCCTTTTACAATCCCCCCCAAATCTCTCCTGTCACATGCCAGAGGAAAAAAAAAGTTTTCTTAGTTTTCACTCAGTTTCTTAAATTAAATCCTGCCCTTCACCATTATTACTTTTAAATTAAGGTCTGTCCCCTCCTTTCAATGATTCCTTGATGGAGCTGACTGCTTGGCTGCTCGTCCTGCTGTTCCAGGAGATCAAGAACAAACCGCCATTAACATCAAGCCAGAAACATGGATCTCAGACCGGAGGAAAAAGACTTCTGCCTATCTAAATCACTTCCCAATCACATGACACAAGCCAGCTGTTTCAACTACTGAGAGAAAGGGACAGTTATTATTAAGTCTGTATAATGTGGGTGTGCAATTGTGAGGCAGCAACCATGTGTATCAGAGCATTGTTATTTATGTGTATTTTGTGAATCTGCTCCGGTGCGACTATAGGTCCTTCTCTCACGCAGTCACCTTCTGTTCAGAACAGATTCTCTTCAAAAATTGCCATCAGGTCGCTCTGGAAATTTATGTCAATGGTGTCAGCCATCTGCAGGAAAGACAGCAACAAAAAGCGTTAGAGGCTGATCGGAAAAATGATAACAACAGAAATTCCTAATCTGCACGTCTCATTGGCAGTCGAGTTCGTACCGCCTCTCTCCTGCGCCTCTCCTGTTCGCGGCGGCGAGCCATCTCCCTCTGCTCGTCCAGAGCGTTCTGTGCAGCTGAGGTCGGAGGAGGTGGGGCTTGCTGTGGTACAGGTGGGGCTTGCGGGGAGTGAGTGGGTGGAGTTGAGGCTGGGGGCGTTGGAGCCAGCGGCGACGGTTGCTCCTGACGACGGCGGGCATCTTCTTGCGCTCGGCGAGCATGCTCCATGGTGTCCTCGTCGTCACGGCTACGACACGGAAACCAACGACAGCAGTGAGAGAGCTGGCTTCTCACGAGGTTTATCAAAGCGCTCGAATGGTAAAGAAACATTACGTGGAGGCTCAATGTAAAAAGCCAACACAGATACAGTCAAGATGCGTACTGACTGGAACATTTAAGGAATAAAAAGTAAAAAAACCACATATATAAAATTTTTATCTATTAATAATTTGGAACGACCATTTCTTAAAATGCTTACCATCAACAGAACTTTCTCTTGTAATTACACACTGTTTTTAATCTGTGGGTTGTAATATTATATTATATTACACATTTCTATACACAATTCAGAGAGCAAGATGTATGAAATCAGTGGCAGTAGCTGAGAAGAAAACGGATGTGTTATAGTGATTATCACATAAGGCTAATCTTATTACCAGAACACTAATTGTTATTTGCAAAGTGTGAGATGCATATCATGCATCACCACATCTCCCGGATATGATTACAAGCACTGTCAGAGGATTTAGATCCTCTTCTTTCACGCACTACATGCAGCAACTGCTTTACAGTCATTTAAAAAAAAAAAAAAAAAAAGGGGGAATTATAATCAACCCAAAACTAAAGTGTCAGTTGATCTGAAACTTCATTGAGGGGTTTCAGTGTGATTTTCATCTGTTGTGTGTTGACCCACCAAACTAAAAATGATGACATTCGCTTCTGACATTCATGCAAAGAGCAAAAACAACAAGGAAAAGTTGGAAGGAAGGACATTTTTCTTTAAATCTCAGATCCTATGGATTATTTCTCCTCAAATCCCACTTTTGTGCCCCTTTAAGGATATTCTACAGTTCCCATTCCACACTCCTCACTGCTCCCTCAGACGTACCGTAGCTTTTCTTGCTCTCTCCTGGCCTGCTCTGCTTGTGCTTTCAGCTGTCTCTCCCTTTCCTCCTTCTCTCTGGCGGCCCGTCTGAACTGTTCGAAGCTTTCGCTGGAGGAGCGCACTGAGGAAGCTGGTGTGGACTGAGACCTCTGAGCCAGGCTGGCCCAAGAACCCATGTTTTTTAACTTTACATCCTAGAGAAAAGAAAAGTGCATGGTGAGAGGAATAAGTTAATGTGGAATTTAATGTGGCTTACACGTCATTTTCACATATCATGTTTGTACATACCTGTGTCTTCTTCGGTGCGATGGGAGTTTTGGGTTCTTGCTTGATTTTGATGTCCTGTTGGGAGCAAGGTGGGACAGGGGAGTCTGGGAGGTGGGGAATAGGGCGTGAACCATCCAATGGCTTCATATCTAACCCTGAGGAAGACACAAGTTGAGATCGTTTTAAATATGCATCTTGAGATGCTTTCACACAAGAACATGTAAAGAATGTTAACAGATGTAAGCATAGATGTGTTCTCACAACAAAGAAATACAACACCTGGAGTGCACATGAGGCAGGACAAGATGCAAAAAGTCACAGGTGGAAATTACCGCTTTACAGCATGTCAACAATGGACAACGAGGCTCTTAATCTTAAAAAATGATGTCAGCACAAAAGACTATGAAGGAGCAACTGCTATCGGCACACACACTTTTCTGGAGATCTTATGAAGTAACTAACTGGGCAATATCTGCAAGGAGTCCAGACATGAACTGTGGACATTAACTTTCTCACACACAGCCCCTCTGGAACATGTCTAGAAAATGCCCCGCCCGTATAAAAACTGCTTTCGATAAGAGGAGGGGGAAATCAACACGGTCTCTGTGAAGTGGCTGTGACAGAATGAGAAGAGAGAGGGAAGCCACAACATGACGCCCTTCCGGACAGGTTGCACACAGTTGTGTACTCACTGTGTTTGCTGTCAGGTTTGTGTGTGTCTTGACGAACTGCAGGGCTGAAGGGTGACGGGGGCAGAACTGGCGACTGCGAAGGCTTCTCCTCTTTCACTACCACGAGGTTGGACCTCTGCTCCTAAAAAAAAAAAAAAAAAAAAAAAAAAGGACAAAATTGGTGCATTCACATTACAAAGTCAAACCAAAACTGTTGCAACGTTTGTGTGGCTCAAAATATATTAATTTGTTTGGCTGCTGCTTACAGTCATCACACACGTGCAGCAGAATGTCATGAATTGCTTACATGCTTCTTGGTCTGTGAGGGCGACTGCTGTCCCATTGTATGGAACTGAGGCATCTGTGGAGAATGCATCAGAGGAGAAGGGCTCTCACGCAGGCAGCCTAAAAAACAAAAAAAACAAACGACAACAAATATTACAATATGAATATATAGGAATCTGAAATAGTGGACTTTCCGTTTTGGGCACATCTTGCTATCGCAGATCAATGAACAGTCATTTGTCATGATGTGGTACTCTGATTTATAGTCAGGAAAAGTGCGGTGTGTCGAATATTGGCTGCAAACAGAAGAAAGCTCAGGCAGGATTTTATGTTGAAACATGAACAGAAGAAAAAATTTAGTGAATATATTCAAACCATCATAAGTACTTCGACACAAGTCCTCCTCAAAGTTGATGCTTTTGAATGTCCCCCAGGTTTCTAACAGGCCTTTAAACTAGACAATCTGAAGTTAAGGGCATCTAAGGGGGCCTGCTGGGTTCCACCACTGTGTGTGGTTGTTTCGGTAGTTATACAGTGCACTTTAATGTGCTGTGTATTTGCACAGCTGCAAACATGACCAAGAGATTTCCTATGTCAATGGGAGCTTCTGGTACAATAATGGAGCTCCACCACAGTTGTCTCCAGTCTCACGGGGTGCAGCTCACAGGTGAGTAAACCTCTGCCCACCATCTCCGAGTGAGAAACACTTCCAAATATCTTACCCGTTGTAAAAGGCTCCACTTTGCTTCGTGGCGAAAGCTGTTGTTGATGTTGCTGCAACTGCTGGACCTTCTGTTGCAGGACCGCCCCCTTCTGCTGCTGCGACATCGACGTGTGCGTGTGCGGAAACGACGGCGGCATGTGGCCTGGGCCTTGTCTCTGCGGGAGGGCTGGGGGGGCTGTCGCCATGATCTGCGTGTGCATCGGCAGCACCAGCTGCGGTGAATGTGTGTGCAGCGCTTGCGTCTGTGAGGTGGGTCTTGCCTGAAGCGACTGCAGGAGGTTGTGCACCTGACTGAGCGGTGGGGTTTCAGAACTAGTGAGTGTTGGCTCGTCGTCGTCCTCGAGCAGGGCTTGGGGTGGCTGAGCCGAGAGGGTACCCAGAATACCGTGCGACGGCGGAGAAGGGACCCGTGGGCGTGGGACGGGCTGCGGGAGGTTGAGGGAAAGCGTGGGCTGAAGGTGAGGAGAGGAAGACGGAGGCAGGGAGGAGAGCGAGGATGGGGGAGGCTGTGCAGGTTTGGGCGGAAGAGGAGCAGCACGGTTGCTAGGTCTCGATGGTTGCTGAGGAAGAGCATTATGAATCGCTGCAGAAAGGGAAGAGAAGAAATGACAAGAAAGAAAATAATTGAGTTGTTTTTAATCTGGTCACACTAAAAAACTTTTTGAGAACTTTTCTGTAGGTGAAAACTCCATCATAGCTTCATGCCGTTTAAAATATGGCAGGCAGAAATAGTTTGAACTCTTTATGAAGTTGGACAGAGGACCGTCACTCATTCATGCATTTAAGTGGAAATCACTTATTTCAGCATCATTAAATTCAGGTAATAAAGACATAACCTCTCCCTCATTAACAAGTTTGCTGTGAACTACGCTGTTCTAGGGTACATACCTGGAGAAGGTATTATGGGATGTTGGTTTAGGAAAGGGTGCGTCTCGGTGGGCGTGTGACTGGTGGGTGCGTTTGCATTGAGAATGCCAGAGACAACAGGGGCACCGGCAGCGGCAACGGTGGCACTGGGCTCAGTGTTCGACTGCGTTAGGTGAGGGTTCATGAACTGGGCCAGAGGATCAAATCCTGAGGTCATTAGTTGGGAGGAGTCCAGAGACGGGACAGAGACAGGGACAGGAGGAGGGGGGACAAATGGTGGTTTGGACTGGACCAGCTGAGGCTGAGTCTGGAGCACGGGAGCAACCGGGCCCACTCCAACACTGAGGGACTGTTGGTGCGGTCTCTTTGTGTCCTTATTGGTCAATGTCTTCTTTTGTTGCTTGGGAACCAGCCCTGGCAGGAGAGAAATGCCGGAGAAGTCTATGAAATGACGAGATTCATGCTGATCAATTGCAGCTGCGAGTTAGCCAGCCATGATGTGCTCACACACAGCGGTGAGTGGGTGCATTACCATTCTCAGAGTCTTCACTATCAGAGGAGTCACTGCTGCCTGAAGATGAGGATCCTGTCTTCATCTTTGTCACATTCGTCATTTCCAAAGACTTCTCTACTGCAACAAAAGCCACAAAATATAAATGATAACTTTTATATTAGCTACTATGCCTGCTGCAGCTTCAACATAAATGTCACAAGGAAGTGACAAAACATGGAAAAATGAACAAAACAAAACATCTATGATTTGGTTTGATGGTTAATGAAGAGAGTGTCAATGCAGGCAAATAAAATGGTAAAAGGCAATTTGGGTTCTTAAATCATCTTTAAGATCAGATTCATTATTAGCAAGATTAGATAAACTATACATTTTGTTATTACCCAAAATAAATGCTTTTTTTTTTTAATGAACTCTTTGCTCATGAAACAAATAACATCAAAAGATTCCATAAGGCATTTGAAAGGATTCAGATTTAACAAGCAGATTTGAAACTGGATTTGGCTTGATTGGAAATAAAAACCCCATCCCCAGTTGTTTGGAAACGATACCGAACAATCACAACTTTGTGTAATAAAATTAGGAGCAGGTGCTTGAAAATGTGGACAAGCAGACTTCAACATAAAGTCTGCGCTTCAGAGGAACTGAACGGACCGGGTCAACAGTGTCAAAGCTTTCCTGTTCCACATTAAATAGGCAAAACTATCACTGTTACGCAATTAGGATGATGAGACTTAGGTAACCATTTACAAAACTAATCATACGAGTGAAATGATTGCGATTCAGATTACGGATCGGGATTCTACCAAAAAGTCTACTGGCCTTAATGAACTTAATCATTTCAAATAACAAAGTTATTTTGTTATCACTGGATTTAAGGGCTTAATCATTTCCCTTGTGAGACAAAGCTGAAGCATCGTGTGAAAACATTGTACTTAGCAGAGTGTTAAACTCCGGCACAAAGGAGCAGCACGGACTGCTGCACTATCACAAAACTTCCTCTCGAAGCGCCTAAGCCGTGCGCCTGCACAGCGATTAGCATAATGAATGCTCTCTGTGACAACCATGTACTCATCTGTGGAGGAGCTTATTTTTGTTTTGCTGGGACCTCGAACAACAAGCAGTTTGCCGTTTGACAAGCTGTAAGACTGGACTGGTTGGTCCTCATAAGGACTTCTGACTCACTTGCTGCTGCTCTGAGATGACTGAGAGCGCAATTAAAAAAGCATTTAACTTGCCTCAGCTGAGCCTTACTTGAAAGGATTTTGGTAATAATATCACAGTACTTTTAAAGAGACGCTGGGCACAGATAAATAAAAGCCAACCTGATGGTTTTTTCTTCTTTTTGAGGCAGCTGGAGACGTATTTCTCCAGCTCTCTCAGCGTGGAGGGCTTCAGTGTCTCAAAGTCTATCTCAATCTCATCGGGGTTTGAGTTCTTCAGCGAAGGCTCACGCGTTTGGATTATGTGCACGACTCGACCCAGTTTGTCACCAGGCAATTTGTTTATGTCCAGGCTCAACTGGCGCTTCTCCTCGTATGACATTGGCTTACATCTGTCAGCAGACAGACCCCCAAACACATCTGAAGAGGAAAACATCACAGAGGACTGACACCGGGTCTTTGATATATGACAATCGTTATCTAGTACTCATGTAGACAAAAATGACATGCATTAGTATTGCATCAGTTCCGTGGTATACATACCTACATCATCCTCTGCTTCAAGAGAGGCCGAAGGGACAAGAGGGACTGGGCCTGGCTGAGGGGGCACAGCTGGGCGATTGTTTTTGATTCCCTCTTTCTTACTGCAATCGAAAAATGATCTAATCAGCTCCAGTTCAAGCAGCAACAATAACACCTTGGTTTGTTCCCAGCGTTAAACCTACCCGGGCTTTTTCCTGTCCTTCTTTGCCATGACAGGATCCTTGCCGCTCTTGGCTTTCTTGGAAGTCTGAAGCATCCCGAGGGAAGGAGGCTCCACAGGTTCATCTGCTCCTATCTTCTTCTTGTGCTTTTCTTTCTTCTTCTCCTTCTTGTCTCTCTCTTTTTTCTTGGGCTTGCTGACCTGTGGCTGGGAGAGCGCTGCCAGCTGCTCATGGACAGCCTTAAGCTGAAGGTCACAAACACACACAAACAGCTGTTGGATCAAATTACTCATTAAGAATAGGAATTTACCTCTCTGTGTTTACCCATGATTGGTTCTGCATGGCCCACCCACCTTTCATGCCTCATAAGCCTCCCTCCCCCTTCAATTTCCATCCTCTAACCTGTTCCTGTAACTCAGCCAATCGATGTTGCCGGTCCTGTTCCGAGTCTCCTGCAGAGGATTCCGATTCAGAGGAACTCGAGCTGTCGTCGGAAACGGCAGAAGGAGGTGGGGCTTGCCGAATGGAGGGTGCAGGGTGGAGGGCCGATGATGGTGTGGGAACAGGGGTGGGCTCCTCGAGATCGTCAGGCATTTTGGCAAATCGCATCTCAAACACATCCTGTTAGACAGGAGGACAGCAGGAGAAGCTGTGAGCTTGACTGCAACCATAAATGATTTTCGACATGTTCTGCACAGTCTGCATACTGCACAGTGGGTAATAAAACATTTTCAGATCCGTTAAAGTCTTCCACTTTATTGAGACTGAAGCCTAAACAAAGCTACAGTATACTTTTTCTCTTTTACTGATCGTAATGCTGCTTTTCTTACGGTGATGCAATATAATGCCTGAATACAGACTTTAGTATATAGAGACTAAAACTGTTCTGAAAGTTGACTTCTCAGCACACTTTGGATCTTCTGAACTTACCAGAAAACACAAACTGGATAAGACATTTTCACCCCTGACCAAACATGTGCATGCAGCTCTCAATGCTGCTCTTTTAGCAGAAGAAGAGGAAAGAGGATCACCAGATCTGTGGCAGCTTTCTGAACACAGGCTCTACCACTTCATTCGGTTGTACAGAGCGCCGGGTTTCACCAGCTGTGGAAGAACTTGGATCTGTGGTCCAAGGTTTCATCACAGAAAAAGCTCGGGTAAACAGCTCAGCAGGTAAAGCTATTCAAGAAGCCATGACGTGTGATTTCTACGAGGACTGAGGCGAGTAATGAGGTGACAGACACCTTAAATTCAGGAAACTTCAAAATAAAAGGTGTGCAAAGCTCGCAGGATTCCTCCCAAAACATAGCTGAAGCTGTCATCGCTGCACTGATTGGAAACTCAATTCTCATACTTTCAATAAATCGCAAAAACACTCCAAATGGTTTTACTTGACCACTGTGGAAAAATTTATGCTGATTAACGAAGAAAAGCCCAAAACAAAACAAAATGTGGAAAAATGTAAGGGTCTGAACATCCAGATTTTCACATAGTTCACATACTTCTGATCATGCCGGGTATCTAATCTCTGCCCTAGTTTGCTTGATCATGTGTGAAATGTGTCATTTACCTGTAATTTGCGTGCCATGGAAACCACATCATGGTCCGGCGGGTTGTACTTGTAACAGTTTGAGAACATCAACCTGACGTCTGCTGCAAACTCTGCTGCTTCTCTGTACTGTCGGTTGTCCAACTTTTTCTGTGGGAGACACAAAAATGATCCGCGGTGATCAAGAAAAAGCTCGTCAGTGTGAGGTTTAAAACGCCGCCATTCGTGTTGGTTTTGCACAACAGAACTGCAAGTCGAACAGCTGAAATGTGACACATAAAGCTTAATCTGAATGATCCATTTGACCGCACAAACTGATTAAATGTTCCACCTTAACACATACTGGCAGCCGTAGCCTCAAAACATTCACCACATTCAAGTGAGAGGCTATCTATTCTTATAAATCACCTTGATGGCACTGAGATCCATCGGGTGCTTGATGATTTCATGGTAGTCGTGGAGGCCGAGGGCTTTTGCATCGACGGGTTTGTAAAAAGGCCATGCGTACGCCACGTGTTTCTTAGACAGCATCTCTCTAATGAGGCGCGCGCAGGAGCGCAACTGCTCCTGACGCTTCGGCGTCCCCATCCCTCCCGTCTCCAAGCCTCCACCCAGGTGATGCTGCGAGTCTGGCTGCGAGGGGTCTCTTTTGGGTTGCTTTAATGGGCGATTGCTGTCTCGGCGCGGCCGAGTCGCATCGGACACGGGAGGCGATTCACTGAGCTGGTCATTGGCTGTGGGTGTTGTGGTGTCTGCTTTCCTCTTCTGGCTCTTCCTTTGCTGTTGCAACATGAGAGGTATAAAGTTAGAAGTTGAAGATCTGCTCGTGTCGTAACAGAATGGATATGGACATGGTTTTACCTTGATGAGAGCTGGAGAACTCTGCAGCATTGGGGCAGGAAGGAGGCCTGGGTGCGTCACGGCTGGAGGAGGAACAGATGTCATGCCCTGGGTCAGGACATCTGGGGTCGGGAGAGGGAACGGGGGTCCCAAATGTGGAACATGGTTGGTGGGGGTGGGAGGCACACGTGGGGGCTGAGGCAGGGTTAGGGTTGGGGCCAGAGGACCACGGGGATGCGGAGTGGTTGATGGGGATGAAAAGCCTCTCGTATTTGGGGTGGTGGAAGGGGAGGATGACTCTTGCCCTGAATCCGACTTTGACGTCAGAGCTGTAAAGGAGTACAAGGCAAGACAAGAGGAGCGCCAAGATTTAACCAAGGACACAAAACAATTCAGACACTTTCAACAATAGACAAGTTTTACAGGCTCGGAGCAACCGAAACCTGATTCAACAACTTACATATTAAGCCAGGTGTAAAACAAGTACAGACAACTAAAGTCAAGTCAGATAAGTACAATTTACAGTTCACTGAAAGTGACTCCTCCCCATTATCTTTGGAGTTTCCCAATAATTAACTCAAAAACAATAATAATCTCTACTGCAGAGACAAAATACCCTTTGGACTGAAGGACTGCGAGGTACTCCTGACCTTTATTGGTCACATGCAGAAGTAAGAAATGTAAAAAATACAAAAAAAAAAAAAAAAAAAAAGGAAAGAAATCATACCCGACTCTCGCCTGCCACGCCGTCCTTTAGTCTCCACAGCAATCTCTTTTTCTTCCTGCGGCATCTCTGTAATCTTCTGAAGAAAGAGCTTTTCCAAGGCCTCAGCCATCAGGACAATATCATCCCCGGGCTAAACACACAGGTAAATGGACTCGCTTAGGGTACATTTATCTCGCTGTACAGACACCTTCTCCATCAGTTAGATTCTTTTAACTGAGGCCTTATTTCTAGTAGCATTAAATCAATTAATCAGTTTCTCCTAATCGGAGGCTGTTGTTAAACTAAGTAGTCAGGAAATCGGTGTGACCTCTTCCTTTAATAATATCACGTGACATGCACCCCAGTATAAAGCACACAAAGAGTGAAAGGGATGATAACTGAAACTAGAAGAAGGGAAATGTATCAAAAAAACAGTATGGCTCTAAAATTTAGTCAAACATGTAATAACAATCTGTACCCGTAACTTCCAAAGTCAAGTTCTTTCAGCCGTTATATTACACTGTAGCAGTGAAGAGGTTGCAGGTTATGATTGCGAAAATTGGTCAAGTAAGAAGAATTTTCCTTTTAGTTCTGTTCACACAACAAGATTTTCACCGCTGTCGGACTGCTGTATTGTTCTCACTTCACGCCATGTTTCTCTTGTGTTCGGGAGTCTTTGTTGAAATAGAAAGGGTCCATTTCTCTCCACAGTTTCTCTATGTCAAGTCTCCCATGATATGACATCAGAGAGGCATGGGATGCTCTTGCCAACAGACTCTGCTCAGGAAACTGAGCAGAATCTGTGACATCTCTGCAAGCCTAACAAATCCCCTCTTCGCGGTAATCACACATAGCGACTGGTGGCTGATCTAACAGCAGATTAAGCCTCAGATCTGAACCACTTGTCTGCGTTGAGAAAACGGGAATTGAAATCTTGTGGCGTGAACTCGGCTTTAATGTGAGTGATTAAACATTTGGGTGATGATCGTGGAAATGACGTGGCACAAGACTTTCTAAGGTGGCTGACCTTGTTGTAGATGTAGCAGTTTGTGAACATTGTGTTGAAGTCCTGGATACACTCCTGGGCGTTCCAGTAGTAGTTGTTCTCGAGCCGTTTTCTTATCGTGCCCATGTCCATAGGAATCTTTATGATCTTATAGTAGTCCTTGATGAAAGAGGAGAGTAGGCAACAATTATTCTCATCTTGCGTCATAGCAAACTCTCATAAATGTTATTATTCCTATCATTTCTTCATCCTGACTTATAACATAAATCAATAGCTACAACCTTCAATTTCACTGTACATTCTTCTTCTGTACAACCAAAACCTGCAGTAACAAAATACTGCAAGACTTCAGGTACGAAGGGAAAAAATAAAAGAAGTTTCAGTGGACTGAAAAAGTCAAGTCAGCTGCTAAATGTGTCAACTGTGGATGTGAGTCTGCAATAATTATTCATTTAGTGCTTGGCTGGTTGGCTGCACATCCACCTGCACTGCTGATACTTTGCATACAAAATTCAATTAGCGGTCGCCACAATGCTGATGTGTACTTTGAACTATGAAGTGTGATTACAGGAACCATGAGAACAAAACGTGACTCACAGGCAAATTGAGTTTGACTGAATCTACAGGTGCTTGGAAGGGCCATGCAAACTGGTGTTTCCATAATGTCTTCAACACCACTTTAAGCAGGTACTGAAAAAGAGTCAAATTAGACAAAACAGACATTAAACTGAGGACAAAGAAGGGGATATGTTACCGACACAAACCAAAATAAAGCTACCTGTAGCTGGTTGGTCTGTCGTTTGGGTCTGGAAGGGTTCCATGTTTCGGGGGGAGGAGGGTTGAAGGGGAGAGGTGGTGGAGCAGAGGGAGGGTTGTGGCTGCTGCCCGCCTCCACTCCGTCTCCCATCGCAGAGGTGGGTTGCAGCGGCTGAGCGGACAGTTTAGGCAGACTGGACCTGGCAGGGGCAGGTAGTAGCGGGGCCCCCCCCCTCAGGCCATTCCACTCCTCACGTGACTCTCTGAAAGGGGGATCAGAAAAGCCGTCATCCCCACTGGCGTTAGCGTTAGCCTGTGTGTGGGGGTGTGTTTTTAACTCTTTCTCTGAATACACATCACACGTATCACCGTTATCAGGCCCAGAAAACAAACCACTATCAGGAACTCGGTGTCAGGCAACTTTCTATATGTGCCGTTTCAATTATCTCTCGCTTTCATGACGCTGTCTGCATTTAGCCTCAGAGGTGTCTGCGTGGAACAGAGAGGCAACATGGGAAACAGTCGACCTCCACCCCTCGAGAAAACTGCACAACATCTCCTCTCTGGCACTGAAACTGACAAACTATGTGGCTAATTTTGTTTTAATGCAGTGTGCATTAATAGTGTTCTCTTAATGAGGAAAACAATGTCTCTGTTTAGAGACTCAAACTAAAACATGCATAACATGTTTGCTGTCAAGTTCTTAGTCTGTAACATTACCGATTACAGATCAAACATCGTAAACACTGTTTGGCAGCAGACACACCAAATACTGGAACTATTAAACATAAGCATGTTACATTTAAACCACTATTGGTTTTAGATTAGTCGTATTGGAGCTTTTGACAAAGTCTTTTTACTACACGCTGACAAATAGCCTGATGTATCAGGAGAAGGCGGAGCAAGTGATGGCGATGGCTACTTTACTAAAGATGAAACTAAATGGTCATGGTTAGCGACAATAAAACCCTTTTTACACTAGTCAAATAAACCTAACACTCGCTAACATCTGGCTCATGAGTGCAATGTGAAAGTATTTCATCTGCATTCAGTCTCTCCTCAAATTACTCTGCAGTCGATGCAGGTTTTAATCAGCTCAGCATCCGAGGGAACGCAACATCTGAGTTTACACGCTTACTTTCTCTGAGAAAGCTGTGTGTGGCTGATGTCTGAGGTCCAGACAAACGTAGTAAGCTAGCTTGATCATTTCAGAGTTGCAACTACCATAAAGACAACCTGCAGGGTACAGCGTATCGTCATGGCTTTATGTTGTAGCGACACGCTTGTCCTCTGAGAGGTTACAGGCATACAGGAGAAGTAAGTCGTTCAGAGGACTGATGAAAAACTGATGCAAAACGTAATGGGAGGTGTATATGGTGTATAAGCTCTTAAAACGCATGATCTCACATTTTTATAAACTTTTCAACCACAGGTCAAATGTAGTCCTTCACTTACATGAAATGTCATTGACAAAGTCTTGCATGTGATTTAAGATCAATCTTACAAAGACCAAATATTTTCCAGGGACTTACATGTTTGATGCTTTACAGCTGTGCTCTAAAGTACTAGAGTGATCATATCTCAGTTGGTGAGGCAGCCGTCTCCTGAGGTGACACGGGACGCTCGTCAGTGACACGTTGTGGCGGCAAGGAAACCACAACTCACACGATCGGAGCAGAGCGTCACACCTGGATGAGAGAAATACACACGTGACTGCAGGATGCCAAATATGGATGGTTTCTACCAAGCATTGAAAATAATTGAAGAGAAACAAACATCCGGTCATGCAGTTGTACGCATTTGTGATCAGAATCCATGATTTTCCATTCAAGTAAAATGGCACAAACAAGTGTTGTCCTCTCTGATATTTGCACAGCTCTGCAGTCAGAGTCATTCTTTAAATATATATATATATCTCAAAAGCTTGGTCTTGAGTAATAGATCGCCAGACATTTTCTTAGAACACAAACTGTTTTTTCTCTCTCTCATCTTTAGTTCAGTCTCCGTTACCCGAGTGTGTTCAGAGGAATGTGTTTGTTGCTAGTTAAACCACTTAAGACTTGGCTATCAATCACTGAAGCATAAAAAAAAAAAACCCAAAAGATTAAAACAAGAAATGACATAAATGACAACGTTGCAAAGAACCAATTTTAAATTCCGTCTTGAGACGGTTAAGTTACCTGCAACCTGTCACACAAACATAATTTCATCTTTAGCTCCATCTATAAAAAGTGCAAAAGATAACGCAGTTTGACAGACATAAAACAGTATTTTTAAACCCACAAAGGGATTATCAGATTTTTGTGAGTGGAAAAACTAGGCAGATCTCAGCATGGTGTGCACTGTGCAGTGTGTCCTTAAAATATTTCAGGACACTGGACAAGTGGAGGACAAAATAAGTCTAAAAAAAAAAAAACCTGTCTACAGCAGATGAACACTAGCTCAAAGTGACGTCCTTAAGACAGGAACATTACAAAATCCAGTCCTGACCTAAGAGATATGTCTGACCCCACAATTGATCCATTTACTGTTCACTTAAGCCTCATCGACAATGGTCTCCGTGGTAGGATAGCTGTCAAGAAGCCATTCTTAAGGAAGGGAAACAGGAAGAAAAGGCTGAGGTATGCCAAATGACACGAGACATGGACTGAAAATCAGCGGCAACAGGTCTTATGGAGTGATGAATCCTCCCCAGAGCCCAGACCTCAACATCATTGAAAGAGTGTGGGGTCATTTTGATAGAACGGAACAAAAGGCATCTAAAGAAGAGCTTTGAAATGTCCTTCAACGAGCTCAAAGAACTATTCCTGAAGTTCCTTTTGCTATTCCTCCGTTTTTGCCTTATATACAGTATTTCCATTTCAATTGCACATTTCATTAAATTATTACATCTATTTCCTGTTTTCCTTGCAACGTTTTAAAAATAAAAATAGGGGGTTGCACCATGACTGCTTGATGAGTGAGGAATGTCTCTCCTTCAGAAAACCAAAGCACTCAAGTTGACATAAGATTGTCATGTTTACAACCACGCTCCAGAGATAAAACAACATAATCTAGAATGCATATCCTAAGGAGACCGTATGGGAACACGTTTAATACACCAAGTTCAACTTTATGCTAACAAACTATAGCAACAAATAATCGTATCATACCTTATTGGTATATGAGAATTAAAATAAAATGCTGAATGCATTCAAAGTTGATCAGCAGATTGTAGCTCTGAATATCTACATATATAGTCAAAAGACAGACTTTCTCGACAGTATGTTAAGTAAATATGATGTCGTTTGTTTTTAATTCAATATTACATTGATCTTGCTTTTAATTCTAAATGTACGCGATGCTACAAATGTGTACCGACATCAGCAGTGTCGCAGCTATTGTGATTAACAACCCAAACATGCAGCGAATATGATTAGACAGATTAGTTTCAACAAAATGTCTCAGTTTGCTGCTATTCCACGACAACCACTGTTGCTATGCGAAGAAAAACAGAAGTTGCTGGCAGGAGAAGCGCTATTTAACGCGAACAACAAATCCGGGAGCACAGCTGAACGAAAGCAAAGCTTGTTCCACTCCTTTTCCTTGCTAACCTTCCATGTCAGTACGTCGCCATGTTCACTGTGATCAAGTGACAGCTCCGCACGTAAACGCCGTTTCAGGGTACAACTTCGACCGGATTGATATTCTCGAAATGACGTACGTTGCGCTTCACAAGAGTTTCTGCGCCATCGCGCGTAAACTACGCTACTAAGAAGACGTAACTTATGTCACGAATACGGCCTACGGGGCTACAAACAAACAGCCTAGCAGCTAACAGCCTAGCATGATACCGACCTGCAGCTAACGTGCACACTGACAGCACCGACTGTCCACTGCCAAAGAAACGACGTTGACAGAAGTATTAAGAGAGGGCAGATACAACACAGAATATGCACAAGAACGACAAATAGCGCACAATTATAACCTAAAAAAACATATATCCCTTGTGCCCGTACCGGTGCAAGGCCTGCGAAGACAGCTCATGCTCCGCTTGCCGAAGCGCTCACTGACAGCGCGGGAAATACGGCACCAATGACCGTTGTAGACCACTTAACGGATCACCGGGGTTGTCTACTTTCGTTTGACATGCTAACGCCATGTACACAGAGGTGTTAGGTATCATTTTTACCTTCTTAAGTCGGTTGTCAGCGCCCGTAGACCTTCCTCGCCCCAAATCCAGAACAAACAGTCCCGTTCTACGTCACTGACGTCAGACGTAACGGGGGAAGGCCGAACGTGTGTAAACCGAAATGTCAGTTCTAACTCCTCCCCCTCCCCCCCTCGGGTAACATCATGCAATCCCTTGTAATAATTTCAGCCAGTAAACAGGTTGCTATTAGACACTCAAACTGATTAAATACATATAAAATTAAGATAATTTTGCACGAGTTGTGGACGTTCTCCACTAAAAGGTGAGAAAAGCCTCAACGCAGTACATCGGTTGTTTAAAACGTACATGTATACGCGTATATATATATATATATGTACACATTTATGCACGCCGGTAAGAAGGAAAGAAAGCGAAATAATTTGGCAGTATACTTTTAATAAATGCATTCACAATGACATTTTTGCAGCCTTCACTGTTATGTTGAAGTAACGCAGTCGGATGCGTCGGTTATTGCTCACATTTTCATTCAACCAGCTGAACAAGAACGTTTTAGTTGAACATATTTATCAAGTGAAACAAAGTGAGACATCAAATTATGAATGAGAAACTTGAGTTCTTTTTTTTAACAACACACACATCAAACTGAGAAGATGGCGTTTTAAGAAATTACAGAAAAAATGTCAAGTGTTCGGGTTAGAGGGAATTGGTACGCCACCTGCTGGCAGGGGGTAGTGTTTAATCCTTGACAGCTGTCACTGCAAAGGTTGGCCAAGTCCGTGTTAAGAAGCCACCAGTTTGTATTAGACAAAAAAAAACAAAAAAACTTCTAGACTTAGAACAGATCTAAATAAAAATACCAGCTCTCAAGGCAGTGAAAAACACTTTATTCTGAGTTGCAACAAAACTTCACTTTTGCTGTTTGACCTCAAACTAACAAAACAAAAATCTAGCCCATCTGTAACTGCTGTACCTTAAACTCAACTGCAAGATGACAAAAACAAAAAGTGACTTATTTAACAAGTTTATTTCTCGGTTAAACAAAACTGTTACATGACTGATGTGTATTCCGAGTGATGCTCAGAGTATTCCACACTTTTCCACAGTCACCTTAACTACAAGATTAAAAAGCTCACTTTGACTGGAAAATCATCTGTTCAATCAGCATGGTCTATAAACTATAAACGCTTTGTCATTGAGTGAACCCAATTTGTCTCAACATTACAATACTTATAATCTCTTAACCAATTCTAAACAACTGAAACATTTCACGAAAAGGCACAAAAAAAAAAAGAAAAAAAAAAGGACATTTTCAGCAACACACAGAGCTGCCTTCTTCCCAAGTTTTAAATGAAGAGATCAACCCAAACCCCATCTCTCATTGAAAATGGAGACTGGGCGAGGACGGTGATCCTTTCACAATAAAGACCGGAAGAGGCGAGACCACTCAGCCAGCTATGTTCCAAGTCCTAAAAAGAAGTCTACCAACATCTCTAAAGGGACAGGCAAAGCCATCATGCATAAGACAAGAGTTACTTTGTGTAACTTAAAAATCATTTTTCATTTTAATCTCAGCAAGAAAGTGAATAATGGTATCCAAAATGTGAAACTATTCCTTTAGCAAAAAACATGAAGAGATATGAGCTTGGACTCTGACAGTGGAAAAAAACCCAAAACAATAGAAGTATACTTCTTAATACTATTAGCAATGGGACTGGACTGAATGGACAGGAGGGTGGGAATCACCAGCTGATCCAAAGAAATATTCAGGTCAAGATGTTACACAGAGAAAAAGAGTCATTCGTGATCCTCGTCTTCCAACTGGTTGTCAACTCCCTCGTCCTCTTCCTGGTCACCCTGTAATCCCTCTTCGCCAAGCTCATCATGCACTACATATCCCTCATCCTCTTCTTCCTCTCCAACTTCAAAACCTTCTTCTTCTTGGTTTTCCTCCTCCTGTTGCTGCTGCTGCTCCTCCTCCTCCTGCTGCTCCTGCTGTTCCTGCTGTTGTTGTTGTTCCTGCTGCTCCTCCTCCTCCTGCTGCTCCTCCATCTTTTCCTCCACCTCTGCTGCTGCTGTCGTCGTCGTGTCCTCCTCAGCCACCTCTTTGCCAGTCTCTCCATCGGGCGCAGCCTCATCTTTGGCAGCCGCCACCTCCGTCTGGCTTTCTGCCGTCTCACTGGGTAACTCCAACTCAGACACGTCCATTGCCATAGAGTCCTCTGGATCCTGGTCGTCTTGGTTACCGATGAATGGGTTTTCACCCTTAAAAAAAACAAACAAAATTTTTTTATGTGTATAAAGTTTTAAATTTGAGATCAAAACCTCACTGTCCAATCAAGGTTAGAGTGCTGCTCTGTATCCGAGTTCAACTGAAAATCTATTCAGTTCCACAGCTTCAGTCAATACTCTACCAGATTTAATTCTAGTCCAAAGATCAAGTATTTACACAACGAGCAACACTTGATAGCCACTGTTCAAATATTTAGCCAAGTTTTAGTCCAAAGCAAAAGCTAATCTTCTCTTTATGTTTAAAAAAAAAAACCTGATACAGTATTATTCCAATAATTTAAACATGGTTTCAATCGGATCTCAGATTCCCACCGTTAGCAGATGTTGCCAGGTTACATGTCTGTTTTTAATAACGCTTTGTGTTGTTGTTGTAGTACAGTGTCTCTGTGTGACCTAAAAGGCGCTTTCAAATAAATTGTACTATTGTTATTATGATCATTAATATTATCACCATGCGATGCTGCACATACCTTGAGGTAACTCTCCAGCTTCTTGCCGATGAGCTTGTGATTAAGGATGCTTCGTGCAACTGACAGACTTCCCCGCTTGGACTGTTCCATCATACCCTTGGTAAAAGAAAGAAAAGAAGTTAACAGTTTAAGGTCGAACATAAACCGAAGGAAAAATATCTCAGGAGCAAATATCACAATGTAGGAGCAGTCGTTTTTTTTTTTTAACTGGACCAGTTCGAGGTCTTCAGACACGATATTAAGTTCTAAAACAAACTTTAATATCGTCGCTCACAGAGCAGCAGCTGGTGAAAAAGTTCAATACAAATACCAATCTGTTCACAATCTCCAATACAACAATGCTCATAACAAATGTTTGGCTGCATTTACATTTATGTTCATTTAACAAAGCGCAGCTGAAAGCAAATATCTGGATCAATTGAGTTCATTTCTGCGACTTTCCCCGCCTCGTTTTTTTTTCAACCCATTTTTACTAAAAGGACATTTAAAAAACACACTGGGCACGATCCGCCGTACCTTTCGGTTGTAGTTGTGGTCAGGAGACTTGATGTGCTTCTGAATCAAGTGGGGCTGCATGGGAATGAAAAGGTCACATGCTGCACAGTGGGCCGCTTCCACCTTCCTCATGAAATGCTCCATGCCAAGATCTACAGAACGGATGGGAAATATCTACAGTGAGCAGACGCTTCACATCTAGTTTTTGGGGGGGGGGGGGGGGTGAGTACACACAGAGCTGCCGATGCTTACCCTTGGTAAGATCCTGCTCTCTGTACATCTGGCAGATGGCAGCACTGTGGTTTTCCAACTGGCTGACCCTCTCCTCTGTCTTCTTGAACTTGTTTTTCAAGTACTCCTGCAAAAGCAAAGCTTTTATTAGTTTACAACTCCTGTAACCGTCAGCGAGTGCACTGACCCCTAAAGTATGTAGAAACGGCTAAAAATTGTCCTTAAGAAAAGACTTTCATTAGAGAGGACTGTGGACCCTGCAGTTAGATACGGCAAAGGCTCGTAAATCTTGAAATAGGTGGCAACAACGTTCATAAACGTGGTGAAATGTGACAACAACCCACTCAAAGTACCTCTGAAAAGAAGGATATTTCACATTGAAACTGATGGGTGAAAGTGCAAAATATGGAAATGCACACGTAAATAAGATACATCCATTAGACTTAAAAAGAAATGTTCCATTTTCTAAAAATGGAACTGAAAATGTTTTGTTAAATGTACTCGACTGGCAACTTGTTGAATGTTCTGCTCCTGGAGGGAGACACAATATAATATCACTCACTGTGTAGATCCATTTTAAAAAAGGTGTGAATGCAAATTCATGACAATGCTCAGTGACCTGTAAGAAGTCTGTGGTGGGTTTGGACAACTGGCTGGAAAGGAACTTAAAGTGGTCCTTATGGAAGCGACTTTCAAGGTGAGTTTCCATCTCCTCCTTGTAGAACGAACGGAACTTGCACACAGAACATGCAAACATCACCCTGGGAGGAAAAAGAAAAAACAGAAATGTCAAAGTAAAGTGGGACTCATCTCTGTTAAATAAGAACTAATGACACCTAATTTATTATTATTTTTTCCTCAGGATATGCTGAAATTACTAAAAAAAAATGACTCTCTTGTCTGTCCCCTCACCTTTCCAGGAAGCCTCTCCTCTTTCTCATTTTCGGGTGCTTCTCTTGACCCTGGACAGGGGTCTGTTTGCCCTGAGGCTTTTTCTTCTCATCCTGTTTGGGTGAAGCTGATCAGCAGCACAAGAGCAAAAGTGAGGCACGCCGAATATTAAAAACAGACTCTGCTAATGTATGTTGTACAAGTCTAGTGTAAACAAGCTTACCTTTATCTCCATCTTCAGTGAGTTTTGTATCCTGGACACAAAAAAAGAATTCATAAACAAATGTTACCATTTAAACTTAAGGATACATTGTTCTCCTGATTCTAGGGCTTTTACAGGGGGGCAAAAAGACAATTGTCCGAGATGAGCAAAAATCGTACGAATGAATTCAAACTTTATTGGTAATTTTCTGCTGATCACAGAGACACAGATCCTATGAGGAGGTCCTCAACTCACCTCAGTGCCGGTCTCTGCTTTACTGTCGCTGCCATTTTTCTCTGGTTCTTCTGTTACATCAGAGCACAGGAAATCAGACATGGACAGTAAAAAAAAAAAAAAAATCTTGCCTGCACAGCAATAATGTTATCTACTCCTAATTTACAGCACTTATGTTACAAAGTACCTTTTGTAGCCTCTGACCCTTCACACTCTGTCCTGTTTATCTTTGACTCTGGCTCATCAGCTGCGGTCAGAGTCTGCTTTCTCTTCTTCTGAACTTCTCGCTGCGGCTTCACCTGCTGTAGTAAATTATATAAAAATTTGCACTCACAAACACCTGATCTAAAAATAAATCAAATGCAGACATGACAACCGGAAATAAATCGATACATTTATATGTGTAATCGAGACCTAAACCTGCAGTGCAGAGCTTTTTAGATGCTTATGGCATTCCGCCTCTGCCACTTCCTCTGAACACGAGTTTCTTTTTGCACTACCAGGACAAACAAGACTCTTAGATACATCTTAGAGGTTTCACGTGTGCCGACATCATCTCTAGTTACACCATGTATGCTTTCGTCTTCAAGTCTGACAATCTAATCCTTGCTGGATGACACAAAAAAAGCATAGCTACCAGTGCTCCAACATGGAAATGTGACCATTCACATCAGGTTTAAAGGCTATCGCGCAAACATGGCGCTCGTGGGCTTAATCAATATCATGTGAACTCATCTGGCTTGAATACAGCGGCTGTTCGTTTAGACAAAAGGCTTGCAGTGCAGGTTTAGTAGCAGATTGTTTTCATTCCGAGTATTTAACATGAATAGTGTGAAACTTGTGTTTTTTACCCACGACTATGAAAGAAAGTGAATAAATGATAAAGCGAAAATAAAACCCTGGAGCTACAAGAAAAAAAAAATAAAAAGGCAGACAATTATTTCTACAGTGGAAAAAGAGCACTTCAATGGGACATTTCAGCCAATGTTAACTCAATGGCCTGATGGAGTTAGAACAAGTGATATGTCAAATGTGTGTCTTCATCTTTTCTATGTGGCACATTGCTTAACATGGCAAGTAACACATACTAGCACTTTAAGCTGACTTGCCAGTTGGTTATGGGTAGAAAAAGGAGGGAATCAGAAAGGGCTTAACTTTTGCCCAGGGTCTGAGGTTTTATTTGCCTGGAGGTACTTACTTTGTTGAGGGGTCTCTTGCGGCCTCGCTGGCGGCCAGCCCGTGGGCCCCCTCCAAAATGCCTCCCAGGAAAGTCGTGAGGCCCTGGAGTAGAACCCTGGAAACCCCCGCTCTCAGGGTACATGCGGTTGGACAGGAGGGATGGGAGCTTGCCTCTACCACCTCCTGGAGAGTGGCCACGGTGGGACTGGCCCCCGCTACCACTTCCCCGCAAACCTCCACCCAATGGAGTGGGGTCAGACCTGCGGCTTCCAAACCCTCCTCCAGCTCCTCGACCCCCAGTACTTCCACCCCTTCTGGGGGAACGTCGGCCTGCTCCAGCCCATCCTCCACCTCCAGAACCTCCTCCCTGGGCACTGGTGAAGGGCTCCCTCATACTCTGTCGCATTTTTGCGACTCCATAGGAAGAGGAGGGGCTGTCAAAGCCTCCTCCTCCCCCTAGCCCCATTCCCCCTCCGAAGCCCGAGCCTCCTCGCTGACTCAACAGCATGCTGTCCCCACGGCCATCCCCAAAACCATAGCTACTGCTGCCAGATCTGTAGAGATCTCGGGAGGAGGAGAGACCGGAGGTGCGCGAGTCGAATGACTCGTACTGGTCAAACCTGCAGGAGGGAGGGAGAGGGTTGATAGAGAAGAGCAGAGAGCAAGGGAGGCAGGGAGGGCAGCCAGGCCTGGATTTCTCCACCTGCTATTCCTTCTCCTCCATCGTCTCGCTTTCTCAAGTTTCCATGTCACTCCCAGATTCATTGAAATCACCAAATTAGCTCAAAACGTTGATCCATACAAGCTAACACTCTCCTTGTGGTCTTTTATCATAATCATTTTCTTAATCTTTACAGACTTTTTGAAGGTAATGAAATGCAATTTCTTTAAATCTCCATTTCTTATCAAAAGATATGCTGGGAACCCTTGAACAGACATGAACATGGCCCAGCGAAACATTGATGCCTTGAGACAGGTGCAAGAGCTAAAATATCCTGGGATGTGACTCGATAATACTGAACACACCAAAGAAAGGGCAGGATTTGTAAGCTAGGCATTTCATCAAGCATTGAGTATACGTTTCTGTACAGTAAAGCAAGTAACCTTCAATAAATGTTTCAGCTTCATAGAGCAATACCAGGCCAGCACCTGTAAAACTCATCTCTCTTGCGTAACCTAAAGCCAGAACACAGGTTAGGTCACATGGAGGATGAGAGAAACAAAAGGTGTAAACACAAACACGTCAAGACAGAAGCAATGTTTGAGGAGAGCTACTTAAAAGATGACCTCAAATTTACATGCCAAGATTTGTCTTTCTGTTGCAAAAGAAAATTTGGTTCAATAACTGCACCTCCAAAAAGAAGACCATGCCCATCTGCGGCATCTAAGCTTTATGGGGAACGACATTTTTTCCCCCCCTTGTCAGATAAATTGCATCAAAGCAAATGGTGAGCAAACGGTTTTCTCAATATCAAGGCACTCATTTGCAGCCTGTGAGTGGCTCACGTTTCTTCTGATAAGGGGACTGAAGCATGCATATTTTCACAAAGGCTGGGCGCACAGTGTAAATCAATGCCTCTGCAAGCTAAAACTCCAACCGACAATATCAGCTCCGTGGGTCCCAGTCCACATTGGCATGGTCTTTGTTTTTCTGTTTAAAAAAAAAATAACCTTTACACTACAGAGCCGAAGTTGAGAGCAAATCTAGGACAAGAGCTTTTTTTTTTTTTACTTTTAAATCGGCAATAGAGGTCCTAGACACGCGCAGATCCTTTCCAGTCTAATCTAAAGCAAGAAAAATCTAACTGGCTGGAAATGTTTCAGACATGAGACAACATTTAGAGACAATGCTCGTGCTCTATACTAACCAGACGCGATATTATAATGTATGTAATGCGTTATAGCTTTAAAATATGAAGCGCCCTACTGGGAAATGTGATGTTGTCATTGACATAAATGTGCTGCAGTGGTATGTGACTGATGAATATGGAGCAGAAAAAAAAGAAAAAAAAAAGATACATCATTATTCTTAATAATAATAATAACATTACCTGTCACCCCGAGGCCCCTTAAACCCCCCTTCCAATTGAGTGAGCATGTCCAGGCGCTGGTTAATCTTGGCAATGACCGCATCTGCATGTGTGCCTGTGGATGACGAGAGCAGAGAGCCTCCTGAGAGCCCTCGCTTCATATGGCCGCCGCCGCCGCCTCCTCCTCCTCCTCCTCCTCCTCCTCCATAGCCTCCAAGCCCAGACATCGAGTCCTTGAATCCTCCCCCATACAGATCAAAGCCACCGGAACCTTGAAAAGTGAAGAACAAAAAAAAAAAAAAATAAATGATCACAGCTTCTACTATTATGTCCATTACTGATACATTGAAGGGTTTCAGCAATAAACCAGTTCAATGATACAACATAACACAGAAATGGACATTAACTGCATCATCAAAATTTGACCTATGATGCAGAGCTTTCAAAAAAGCAAACTAACTGGGTATTTTGCTTGCGTCTGCACTAATTTACACACCACTTAAGAAAAGAAATCGATTTGAAGGCAGGAATAAACTAATCAGTCTGCAGTCTACATTCCACCGTGCTGTGAAAGAAGAGCTGCTATGCGAAGCATTCATTGGGCACACTTAATTGCATGGGAATTAAAAAAAAAAAGAATAAAGAATACTGTATTCAAGGTATTCCCAGAAAAAAAAAAAACACGTAATAAATACATGTGCAACACATACGTTTTTATTAACTTTGATTGTATTACTAACCCCTGACTTAAGTAAAGCCTTTACTGAATGAAAATACTGCAAGAAAACACGACTTTATGAATTTCAGTGAGCGTCGCAGGTGAAATGACGTATCGTTAGGCAAACATTAGTTACGCTCGTTTCCCTACCACCGAAGAACAGTGGCGGGCTGTGCAGGCACCTTGCCATGCCAATGCTGCATGAGCCAGCGCATCTGCTGGATGATACCCTCAGATCCAGCAGCTCAGAGTTGTTAGGATTCCAAGAAACAAGGTAGTAAATGGTAAATGGACTTTTACTTGTATAGCGCTTTTCTAGTCTAACTGACCACTCAAAGGTAGTCTCGTCAATCATTTATGACAACAAACCTTGATCACTGGCATGTCACGGGAGTTTTAAGATGCATGTCAATTCCATTGACAAACGCATTTTCCACTGTTTAAGTGACGTTCTCCTCCTTCATCATAACTTATAGCCAGCTTGGGCACTAATAATAGAAAAGGAGCGAACCCAGTCTTCGACCCAAAAACGTCACTGACTGTCAAACAACTTGCCTGTTTTTCTTCCTCAATTTTATATCATTGGAACGCTTTAATGATTTTCATTCGAGTTGATCAAAGTCAGCAATACCTCCTGCAAGTGTGCTTATGTAATCATTCATGATGTCTGTCAAACCTAATTATATAGATTAATTCAACCAAAGATACAGACAAAATATACAAGATAATATAGATAAACAAAATATAGTATAAACACATTTTTAAACAAAACCATTCAATAAAAATATATTAGAATACAAATAGTTTGAATAATAACTTAAAGTAATAATAGCTTTCTGACATGGGAATTTGTTACTAGGCTCTGGTAGTAACACATTTTCTCACCTCTGCTGCCTGAGCCTCCACCTCCCCAACTGGAGTAACCTGCACAGGCAGAGTGAGAGAGGAGGTTAGTATGAGGAAAATAAAAGCTAACAGAGACCGATATTACACACACACAAAAACACCCACAATATTTGGATACGTGCTGCAAAACCACAAGCAGTTTAAATAATCTCCACATGAAATTTAACAACGAATTGGAATATGCACCAAAAGACAAAACGGGCCAGCTAAATGTCGTCCGGTTTCTCTTTTAGCGTGTATGTGTGTGTGTGTGTACGTGAGTGTGTGCATCAGGCTGGTTCAACTTGAACACTGAAACCTGATTCTGAACCTAGAAATGTTAATGTAAAGTTATCGACGCATTCAGAGCGAGGCGGCCATTTTACCAACCGGCTTTTAAACGTTGGCTACATAAATGCTACCTTAATTTAAAAGAATGAGGCATCCAAATTTAGCAGATCACTGAAACGTTTTAACACAGCCTAACAAAAGGTCCAAGACACCCCGTCAATGTTAGCATATTAGCAACACAGCACCATGATGGCGAAGTAACGGCCTAGCTATAGGCCTTGAATACCGCTAACGATTGTTCTCGTTGTCTCTCAATTAAACTTATCTGATTGATACCTAGTTTTACAAGAAAATGGACATTAGCTAGTTCCTTGTTTCAATCTGCAGTCGGCTAGACTGGTTGTAGTAGCTGGCTAGCTAAAACGACATATTAGCTTAGCTCAGAGCTAACAATGCGGCTATATTCCTCGGTGATAAAACAACCGGAGAAAATATAAGAAAAACTGTTTATATTCACCAGAACCGTAGCCTCTGCTGTCCATGATATCGTCGTGCAGCGATAAGACAAAACTATCGACACAAGCGGTCAGCTATTGGTGGCGAAGTCCCTGTCTTGCAAAGCTACGACGAACTGACCGGGTGTCGTGCAGGATGCGCTCTTCTGACGCACCCAAAAAAAAAAGCACGTGATCAATTAGGCCTCGTTCCATATTTCGCCCACATATAATATAATATAATATAATAGAATAGAATAGAATAGAATAGAATAGAATAGAATAGAATAGAATAGATTACCGATTAAAAGTTAGATTTTCTTGTCATGGTATAAAAAATTTGAATATTTGTAGAACATTATTAGCTGATTTATTCAAGTTAACTGAATGAATGGATGTTAATAGCAAAGCAAAATTAAAAATGTTCTGCTTCCAAGAAACAGTGAATGCAGCACAGTCTGCTGAGATACAAAGAGAGGAAGCTGGATAAGTTTGAAGAGTGAGGTAAATGATTCCTGCAAATCTGCAGAGCTAACTGAATATCAGATCATATGTTTCATAATATTTCCCCCTTTAAGTTTTGTAGATATGATTTCAGTAAATGAAAAATATCTTTTTTTTTGGTGTTTTGGTTTTGAATTTATCGTTTTGTTTATTATACCAGTAGAGTCACTTTTTCTTCTGCTGTAAGTCATGCTTTTGCCAACCATGTCAACATGGTACAAAACATTTAATCAGAATTAAATAATTTTTTGGGTGAGTAAAAAGTGGGTGTGGTTACTAATCTGTGGAAATTCTAACAAAACATGAGTAAACACTTTGTTTTCCCAACCTTCACTCTCCGCTTACAGCTCAGTTCAGTCTATGCCCCGTCAGGCACCCTGTGGACGGTGCTCAAAGTTTTCATGTCTGAATTTACTGTTACATACCTCCTCTAAGGTCTCCAGTCGTGGTGCATCGGTCATAGACAGGTAAAGTTCTGCTGTTGCAATTTTTTCAACCTTCAACTCATCTATCCTCGACTTGGTTTTGAACATGGACGGAAGGTAATTTGTACTCCAATCGGAGATAATGTGCATACACAGTAACAGTTTCCTGTTTATCAGATTATGAAAAAGTTTCCACTACTCTCACTATAAATCCCCATTTTTGCAAGTTTATGTCAAAATCATTTTGTTGTGTCGTAGCCTTAAGGGTTATGAAGTTTGCACTTGAGCTGATTGACAATATAAAACATTTTCTACAAAGTTCGAAAGAAAAAGGAAAAACATGGTGTTACAAATTCAATGATTTTAATGTATTTTTGCAATGAAAATCAACATCAAATGTCATCTTAAATGGCATGTAATAATACATATATATCAGTATGTAAAGAGAAGATTGGAAGAATAGGATGTCACATTGTTATATAAAAACAGTTACTTTAAAGGTGGCTAGCTATAATTTAATGATCTATTAACATTAGAAAAGCTCAAGACTTAATTGACAAGTACACCAAACAATAATCATATAGATATGCAGTTAAACATGCAAAGTCATAACAAGAGGGAGATCCATTTGAACTTGAAACCTGTTACTTTACTTTTCTAACACTGGCAGTAGTATGTAGCAGTTTGTGTCGATATCACAGAAAGTTATCACGAGTGTCTTTAAAACTTGCAGAATAGATATTGAGGAAGATTCAAGAATGGACGTGGCACTCGGTTGCTGAGAAGATCATTATACACCTCGCTAAGGCAGGACGGAGATGTCTCAAACAGTATAGATATACTTAATTTTGCAGTTGCGGGACTTAAATCCAAATCCTGTCTTGCACAGGGTCTTGATGCAGCTGTCCTTGCTCTCTTTGTGGTTACCTGCTCAGCTTGTTTTTTTTCACTTAATTCAAACAGAGGCAGAGGCCGCTTGTTTCTTTCTGTATTTTTATGCATGAGAATATGAACGTTACCAGTGTTAAAACAGACACATATGCATGGAAACTGTAGGAACATTTTAGTTTGTTTTTTTCTTTACCTCATCATCATGTACAGTGTAAAAAACACCAGAGGGATCAGTAATAAAACAGCCACTTTTACTCCATTCATTATTGTCACAGATTTTCCTCGTGCTGTGGAGAGATCAGTGTCAAAACATTACATAGAAAAGTTGATATTCTTTTGTGCGTCTCTTTCAAATCACAATAAGCAGGACAGAGCTTTCTGCTTTCACTGATTCAATATTTTTATTTTACTAACTGTATGTGACGTATCCTTGGAGAAAGCTTCCTGGCATGACTTTTGAAAATTGTCTCTACGGCGGAGCAACACCGCATGTGTATTTGATCAAAGTTTACTCCACATACTCACCTTTGACTGTGAGAACCTTCTCAGGGGAGCTTATAAGGCCCTGAATTCTGACAGCGCAGGAGTAGTTTCCCGCATGCTGGCAGTCGACAGGGTCTAGAAGCACATGTTTGTTTTGGTTCACAGGCCCCCTTAGCTCCTGGTCGTTCAAATACCAAACGTAGGCTGTGCTTTCTGTCAGGGGACAGCTGGTACTGCAGGTCAGTGTGACCTTCTGACCCTCTGTCACCTCTGCAGAGGGATTCATAGTCACTTTAAGACCTAAAACATGAAATAGGCCATTAAGACACCACTGTATTGAGGTACAGATCTGAATCAGATCTCATATAGATTGTGGGTGAAATATCATACTAGTTTTAAACATGGCTACTGCTATTTCATCTAATCAAGTCTGGTAAAAGGTAATGTTTCATAGAGGAATAACTATCACAGGTTGTACAAAAAGAACTATCATTTGCAAAGAGGAGCCACCTTCAGACAGTACATGAAACTGCAGTCGAATTTTGCATAGATTATGAGCGCTTTGTCGTTTAAGTTAAAGTATTACCTGTGACAATCAACATTACTTGTGGTGAAGGACACGGTTCATTTTCCATGTAATCCTCCTTGAGAGAGAACATGTATTCTCCTGAGTCATTCCTCTTCAGGTCAATAATTCTGAGCGTGTGCAGGTTTTTCTTGTCATTGTATTCCACACGGCCCACAGCCTCTGTTAGGGGCTCAGCATTGTTCTCTTCAAAATTGTGCATTTTTTTATACCATAATTTCTTGCCCCTCCAGTTGACAGGGTGTGAGTATGCACTGGAAATGTCAACGGAAGTGCCTTCCAGGGCGCAGATTCTCCTACTAACATAATTCACTTTCTTACAGGATGCAGCATCTCTGCCTGGAATAAGGATCACACATCTTAGTGGCAGCGAAAGTCACCTCTGTTTTAACCAAGAAACTAATTGGGTGACTCGCTGCGCTACAGTTGTCAGCACCCTATTCCATGAGCTAGATCATACTCACATGTTTCATCAGAGTACAGATCCTTGTTGCCTTTTAAAGCACAGGAGAAGATATTTTCTGAAATATGGAAAGATGTAATGTTCTGACTGTTGCAGCAACAGAATAACTTTCTGTCCAAGTACCACCTAAAGGCAGTATTTGGGTCAGCCACAGGACAGCTGGTGTCACAGGTCAGTGCAACATAGTATTTTGCCAACGTTAGTTGAACACGCATATCTGTTGGGAGACAGTAATTACATTTTTTCATTAGGCCCTATTGTACATTTTATGAAAGGAGTGTTTGAATATATATATATATATATGGAAACTTCACCTCTGGGATATGTGACCGAGCATGGCTCATCCACTGACTTTAGCTGATGAGAACACATTTTCCCTTTTTCATACGTCACACTGAAGCAGTTTGGAGAGACAAAATCTGCACAAAAAGTGAACAAAGCAAGATCTTTCCCCTTCTAGTTGAAACAGTTTTTCGCAAAATATTAGATGCTGAGGTGGAGGTTTAGAAACATCACTCACCCACTGAGACCTCAGGGGCTCTGAGATGCTCGTAGCCTTTGATAGCACAGGAGTATCTGACTGCTTCCTCACCGCTGACCGGCTCTTGGTACCAGGGAGACCAGTCCTCATAGAGGAACTCTCTGTTCTTGTACCAGATGAAGGCTGCAGGGTTTTCAGTCAGAGGACAGCTGGTGCTGCAAATCAGTGTTACTAACTGTTTCTCTGTGGCGGGAAACACCTTCACCTGCAGGTCTGATACGATGATGAAAAAGTCAAAATAACTCACACTCAGATTTCATTCTTATACTAATACTGATTAAGGAAAAAAACAGCTGCTGCTGTACCTGCAACACGAATCTTGGTAGTGTTTTGCTGGCAGAGCTCTGGATTGTTAACTTCTTTGCAGCAGTAAAATTGATTGTCATCACTCTCTCTCACATCTATGATTGTTAGAGTGCTGAAACTTTCTGAAGTATTTTCACTAACAAAAAGCCTTTTCAGGTGAATTCCGTTCATGTTGGACCATCTCACTTTGGCAAAATCTTCAGCTGGGCAGGTCAGATTCACTGATGAACCTCTTAAGGCACAAATGCTACTTTCTTTTCCCAAAGTCCCTTTAAAAGATGCACATTAATGTATTTCGTACATTGGATTAACTGTTTCACATATACTTTTATCAACTGTCTTAAATGTGGTCAACACAATTGCATATATATACATATGTAAAGATTGTTTTAGTACTGTTTTCTCTCTATCGCTCTATTTACAATACAGTTAATTGCACTTAATGTCTACAATAAACTCTCAGTAATACCTGAGATGCATAGAAGGAAACCCATAAACAGCCATTCAGCCTTCGACAATTGCATGGCCACGGCAGTTCTCCAGTCTGTGGAAAAGCATAAATTAATACATCTTTTTAGAAATGATTTTCACCAGCTTTTTAAAAGCAGCTGCTTTAAAACCATACATGATGAATATATATAAGAGACCTCACCAGTCAATCTGACAGTAGTCTTGTTGCAGGTACTCTTGTCTTTGGTCTCTGTCTTTTGAGTGGAAAGTTCATTTGTGCAATCATGATGAACAAATAGCATCCAGCTGCGATTTTGAACCTTGTCTTCCTTCCGCTTTCAAATATGTTATCAGATACTTTCTGATAAGTTTTAGCAAGAGTCACGTTTTTATATTTAAAACCCTGATTTCATCTAAACACACATGGAAGACATGTCCTCTATCTTTTCAGATCAAGTATTTTAATCTTTTATTTCGACATTGCACCGCAGCATGTTGATGTTGGAGAGACGAAATTAAGAACACAGCAATGTGACGGCGCTTGTCAAGAACATGTTACCAGTGATCCCAGTCTGTGAACCAAAAATGGCCAGTTACGTCATAAATTGAGCTAGTAAGTAATCTATAACACATATTAGTCACAGTAAATCATGAAAGATAAAGGGAAGATGGTGACGGCAAATGTTCAAATTTTCAACTCAAGTTGGGGAAGTGGTTGTTGATGATGTTTCACACCAATGTCCCCTGAGTGAGAGAAAACCTTTTCTTTCTCATATTTGCATCTCTATGTAGTGTACAGCTACAACTTTAAAAACTGCTATCACGTCAGGAGATCTGTAATAATAGAAAAAGGAAAAATCTTACTGCTGTCAATGTAGGAATTCTTACTGCGTTGAAACTTTGATGTTGGTCTTCCCCCGATCACCACTTTGAATAAAAGGGCGATTGACGACATGTAAATGTGTGCTAATTGACCACAAGATGTTGTGTTGACGTTGTTCATGAATTTTTCTTTTTGTAAGACTTCTTTGAAAAGTTCCACTACCAGTTACATTCATGTCCTGTCTCATTAGTAGTAGATAGTAGAAGTAGAAGTCTTTATTGTCACTATAGAAGTACAGCGAGATATCGTTTGGAGCAAGCCAACAGATGCGCAGAGCAGAAAACAGTAGGTAAAAGCAGTTAGAAGAGTTAAAAGATTACAAAAATGTACAGCAAATATGTAAAATGAAGTAATATATAAATCAAATATACAAATATACCTAATGAGTATTGTACAACAACAAAATCCTTACTGGTGTTCATCTGTGCTAGCAACAGGGCATTTGAAGATAAAGTTATCAGCACTATAATTTCAAATGAAAAGGCAAGACTGTTATTTTTAAAAAAAGGTTTAAGTTAATTAAAAAAAAGAAACATCAAACAAATTTACAAGGACTTTTTTTTTTGCATGTGAGAAACTGAGGAGGCTCAGTCTAATCAAACAGTTGAACTAGTGGTTAATAAAAGAAAATAAATTTGATAGCGTGCCTCATCTGCTTCACAGCTCAATAGATTTCAGTCCAAGAGATCTGATTTTGTGATAAGACGACTGATGATTTGTCCAAGTTTTTAAAGATACCACTACGTCCCGTTGAAAAAATCTCTTGCGTGTGCCCTCCACCGGAAGTAATGAGACAAAAGTGATGAAGGAAATGTTAGCAAATACACACTGTTGAGGAACAGTGAAAAGCCCTTTTAGCTCAGTGCTGTACTTAGAAGGGATAAGTCACATGGCGTTATTGCAGTCTGTGACTTTGTTTCCTTAACATTGATCAGAAATCTCAATTAAAGGTGTTATTTTTCATCATCTTACCCTGGTGGGAGTATTACCCTGACACTTCTAGTTCTTTTGGTTTTATGCTGCATACTGGTGGAAACACATCGGCTCAAGTAGAGGACTGGCTGAACATCTCCAAGATGCCACTCCGTATATCAACTTTTATACTCTGAGCTCTGTGTTAAAGCAAATATTAATTTAGTTTTTCATTGTATCAACCAATCTGATCAGTAATATACTTACAGTTAGCAAACATTACAATGATTAAAATGAATGAAAACCAGACAAAATGAGTGTTTTGCTCAGATTGTAATTTAAATGTCATTCGCGTGTCATAATAAGATTTAAAATTCATATGACATGAGCTTAGAAGGGAACTTTATAAGAAATTTCATGGTAGTGGTGGTACTGATCATAACCATGGAGACCATAAATGAAGATTGAACAGATGTCAGTTCATCCAGAGCTACAAAGCTGTAGGTTACAAACTAAACACTAAAATAATACGTCACAACACAGTTATTTCAAGATACGTTTCAAATATTTCTTGCCCTTGCTTTCCCCTGATATGGGCAAGGATTATGCAGCAGCTCAGGAGATGTTTAAAGTCAGAATTTATTTGGAGAATTGATCTAAATTGCATTTGTTTAGAATTGTTCATGATTCCCAGACAATATATCTAATGATTGTGTACATCTTCAGACAGATATTGTGCACCACTAAAGAGGAAAGTCTCAACTATTACTCAACACAAAATAATGACACAGAAATGAATGAATTTTGGTCCCAAACAGTAAAAAACCAACATTGTCATCTTGTCATCTAGTGCCACCATCTGGTAAAAATGTAAATTTGCCCAATTCGTAACCATCTGCTAAACAATGACAGAGTCTGCTTCAGCTGCACTTTGTGTCGTGCCAAGGAAACACATAGCGATCATTATTTGATGATATTACCTACAAAACAAGACAAATGCATGATACACACACCAGTTCCCAGGCTCTGTACTTTATCATTAAACTTGGTAAGGGAGATACTATTCTTTCTGATTTTGTTTTGATTATATAAACAAAATCAAACCAAAGTCATCAAGTCAAAGTAAATAATACAAACCAAATGTTTTACCTAATTTATTTGAGCAAAGGGAGAAAATGCATAAGGTAATAAAGTAAAAATCACCTTTCACTGGTTAATTCAAGCAGTTTGACCATTGTAAATCAAACAAAGTGAGTCTTTGTTAAATGTAAAATTTGCAACTGCAAAGTTTTCAGGCGAGATTTGACATTTCCTCCAAACATACTTATTGATTTGTTAACCAGGCATTCATTAATTTAACTTGGAAATTTAAGGAAATATTGTAATATTGTGGGTGTAGATGTTGTAGTGATGGGATCTGACTTGAAAGTGATAACTGGATATGAACACATCAAGCTGTTCCACGACCTATTATTCGATTAGTAATAGGTCAGTTATATAAGGATTTTGTCCAAAATGCTGTTGAACCTGATTTGAAACAAGAGCATGACAGTATTAAGAAACTGAAACTACATCCCTCTCAAGTACAACCACTCAGAGTTTTTCTTTCATTATCAGGACAGAATTAAAATGCTTTGAGTATTATTGACAATATAGCTCATCCCTGAGCATCATCATGTAGTTTCCAGCTTCTGACCATTGGAGGGGGTCAGTGTGCGAGGTGAGCAAAGGGTAAGAGTGTGACAAACTGTTAAACATAAAGAAAAATAAAGGAAATATACAACAGAATGTTTTATACATTCATTTTTTTTCTGGTTGGATTAGTTAGGACTTTAAAATTTATTTACATATGATTTTTTGCATCCAATCAAATATTCCGAGTCTGAAACAAATAATTTGGGGAACAAGTAAGTAAAACAAATGAATGAATGAATGAATGATGAAACTGTGATTCTTAGATGTACTAAACCCAGTGTATTCATGCTTTTTCTCATCAACTTTAGTTAACCTGCTAATATGTGTCCATTTTTGCATGTTAAGCCTGCAACACATTAAAAAAAATATGAGATGGTATAGGTTTAATCACTTTATTTCATTTCCATTCCTTCTCACTACACTGAATGTTGTTCTGGCATTGAGGATCTCAAGTGATGCAACATTTCAGTTGTTATTTTGCCCCATTATCCATGCAAACATATCTTAAGATGTGCAGCAGTAGAGAGTCAAAAGGTTCCACACATTCTCTATTGGGGACAGGTCAGGACTGCAGGCAGGCCAGCCCTGTGCTCGTACCCTGTTCTTTCTTGGTCATGCCTTTATAACGTGTGCAGAATGTTGAAAAATCCATACAGATGAACATTCCTGGAGAAGATGTTGTCTTGATGGCGGCATATGTTGCTCAAAATTATCAGCGAACTTCTCTCCAATAGTACTACTATAACAGAAGTGTAAATGAGCACTGCCAAGGACACTGATACAACCCCATGCCATCACAGTGCCTTGATTTGAGACTTGTTGCTAAAGTCTGGAGGGTCCATTGCAGATTCCCCCAGGCCCAGGGAAACTGAAGGTGGCTCTGAAGGTTGACATCAAGCCACATCACTTTTTGATATCTCAACTCTGATCTCCACAGTGTTTGGAGAGCTCCATGGGAGTCATGGTGTTGCTTGTTCTTTCACAACAGGTGCATATATATACTGAGATCGCTCAGATTGCACACAGGTGGACCTTATTCAGCTAATCAAGGGAGTGAAAACACATAAATATCACTTTTTTACTCAATTAGTAAAAATATGTATAAAAGAAAAACGCCGAGTGGATCCTTTTGGGAGCCACTGTAAATTAGGCGGTGTTTATTTTAATTTTCCATACTGCCCCTAACTTTCGGGTTAATGGGGAAGGGTTGCGTTAAAAAGCACAGCCGTGTTGCTTTTTAGGCTGCTCACTGATCAATGTGAGTTTGTTTTTTAAATCAAACTGCGGTAGAATGGCTGGTTAGTGGTGATGCAACGACATGAGCCGCATTAAATGACTCCTGTCTGTAGAGTGAACAGCTGGCTGAGGGGGCTGGATCTCCACCTCTTCTCCACCCCTCCTCTCCTCCATTCGGACAGCCTCTTCCCTCCTCTCCGCTGCTATCAGCTCAGTTGACCAGCGTCGCAACAGGGCGATGCGTCTCCGTGAAAGATTTGACATTCCTATTGCGAAGTGAATAACCTCAAATTTGAGTGGCAATTTAAATTTTTTTTGGCTCTCTGTCTTTACTTTTTTCATTATTTTGCATCAGGGTACTTTTGAAAGAAAACTATTCTCAAGACAAGGTTTTTCAATCGCATGTCTGAAAACTGGCCACTTGTAACAGGCATCCCCTCTACCTCTCTCGTGAACGACTCCCTGCGTGGGGGATTGCCAAATTAATAACAGATTGGCTCTGTTTTGAAAACAGCTGATAACTCAATCGAGGATGGTACAGGGAACGCTGGACAAACTCGCTTGATTTTGGTTAATCGTGCGCTCGAGGGCTCGACAGCATCTTCACGCAGACGATTGGAGCGAAGGAGGCGGTCTCACGGTCCACAGGCTGTTGTTGAAAGGTAAACCATATAATCGCATAATAGTATAGTGTTGATGAACACCACAGTCCTTGATAATTTGGCCCCTGGTTTAAGGACTACGTTTCAGTTCTGACTTTGTTGAGGCACATTTATTTTCCATGGCATGACCAAACAAGATTTACTTGGAATTAGATGCTGTTGCTGAAGCATATTAGTTTGAACTCTAATGTAAAATCACGTGCATGAGGTACTTGCGTAGCCTCAGATGGCATATGTACGCACAAATACAAAAAACATCTGGAGAGCCACTGGAGAGCCTCTTTTAGTTCGTAAAAAAAAATCCCAGAAATCAAGTGTTTAAAATGTGAAGATTTGTTTTCAAATACACTTTTTGATATAACATGACATTTAAAGATTTTCAAAGGGAAAACGTATTTCCTCTATCTAATTTATGCATGGACAAAAATATCCAAAATAATTAATTGACTTATCGAAAATGGTGGAAAGAAAATGACATACTTACATGTATCCCTTAGATTTCCTAGCTCCTCAAGGTTTTATCCTGGGTCCTCTGTTTTTTCCCTCACACCAACTGAGATTTCATCTTAGAAGTTCAGTGTAAGCCACACTGTGTGACATGAATCTAATAAACTTGAATGCGACATCTTGTTTGATCCATATAGACTGTCAAATAAAAATACCCTCTTAATTGTATGCTGTGATGCATGGCTGACATTCCTCAACTTTTTTCCTCTTGTCTTACTTGGCATGGTTATGACTACAGCTGGAGGAGATAAGAGTGGACACAAGTCCACTACATTTTGTGGATCTATAATCCCACAATCATTTACAGTAACCACATATGGGTTTGTTCTGTTGTTGACCAATCTATCATTTCATGCTGCCTAAATATTGATTGGTTTGTAAATGTTGCACCACTTACACTGCCAGATGATCATCCTCAAATTTGGACACTGTCAAGACTTTCTCTTAGCTAATATTTAGACACAAAAGAATTGCAGCGTTGTAAGGATCACCATTTTGGAGCCACAACCAAAGATATCACTGCATTTCTTTCATGCTTTGACATCTCCAAACAGTTTATGCCCGACTTGAAATATAATTCTGCTGGACTGTAAACAGAATTATTTTATACTGCTTAGTGTGCAGACATAAACCAGTGGCCAGACGTATAAAACGGTGCACAGATTTACAACTAAAGTCGTGTGTAGCATAGAAAGAGGTTCATACTCATTTTGTGAGATTTACAAATCTGTGCATGAGCATAATAGTCTTTATAAATCTCCGTCTTCATGAAATGTACACTTACATTCTTATCTTTAGCTGTGAATGAAATGAAAAGTGGACACTTGCCAAATTAATTGAAATCACTAAAATTACTGTTATAATTGGCAAATGAAACAATATTAAACATGACAATAAAAACAGCAGCAATGAAAAACTGCCCAGGGTGTAACGTGTCTTATGCCTGATGGCTGCTGGGATAGGTTCAAGGCCCCCCACGACTGAAAAAGTAATAGAGGTTATCGACTTAGTCATGGGTATAGCCAGAGGTTAGAAAGAAATGTTCATGATCTCCAAAATCCTTCAGCAACCACAGAGCAGCAATCCTTATACTAAACATTATGCGTGCCAGAGGACAGAAAAATTGATGGCCTGATGAAATGAAGTACACTCTCAATACTTTTCAGTCGAGTTTATGAGTAGGAAATTAGGTTTGTGTGTAAAATCAATTTTAAAAGAAAAGTTAAAAGATTATTTTCATATTATATATGCATGCTTGTTGAACCTGGTTGTTTTGGTGTGTAGTAGGTTTGAGGTTCTTACATTCTCCTCCCAACTTCTTCCTTTATGATACCGTTTTGTGTGTAGGAACACAGGGCATACATTTGGTTTATGTGTTTTGTATTGTTCATGCATCTGGCTCCAGATGTTTGAGGAAATACTGGTGCAGAATATTGATTTGAGCAGCTATGCTATAATTTACTTGCATGACTTAGCACAACCTATATGAATGATGTTTTTCAAGGGTTCAGCAAGCTCCAGGCTAACATTTAACCAGAGCCTGGCTTAAGGTACGAGGGAGGAAAGTACTCTGAAGAATTCTAATAACTCTACAGGTCTTGTGGAGGAGGTAGAGGGAGGAGATGGATGTACAAAGAGCTGGACTGGTTTTCATCAAAAAATTACCAAAACTCATTTAGTTACTTTACTGTAAAGCTTGTAAGTGCTTATTGTAGTGGTCTGGATGCCAGATTAGGAAATAGTTGGGAATATCTTCCCAATATCTTGGGAAATTTTAGCAAGCAATCTTATTCTATGTTAATATATTAGGATGACTCCAGCTTCCACCCAAAAACATACATGTTAGGTTAATTGGCGAATTAACTTGTCCCTAGAAGTGAGTGTGAGTGTGCATGGTTGTGTGTCTCATTTGTCTTTGTTTGACCCTGTGATGGACTGGAGACATGATAAAGGTGTACCCTGCCTCTCGCCCAATGACAGTTGAGATAGGCCCTCTAAATTGGATTAAGCGGGTATAGAAAATGGATGGATGGATGGACATTAGGACGACTCAGTAATATTGAAACCAGTTTTATAATGCAAAATGTGACCTCAGTGTGTTAGTATGTTGTATAATTTACAAGGCTAATTTACAAGACTACAAGGCTACCAAGCTACCTACTACAGTGTATGGCAAATCCAAAATTTATCCCGAAAGTTTATTATCCTATAAGTGGTCCCAGTAGAGTGCTTGCGTAGAAATCCCTGCGTTAGCTCTCCTATAGCCACAAGTAGCCACATAACAGCACCTATGAGCTAACAGAGCTATAGTACACGTTCGTTCATTCATTCTTCTTAAAGTATTGGTGAAATAAAGACAATGCCTTATTTAGAGGCTGTATCATCCCTGTATCATCACTGCGAGTTATCTAAATAGCTTCCGAAGGACGTCGACTTTCGCCAAACTGTTCTCGGTGAGTAGATAAACGTATTTCATGCCAGAAATAAGGTCTAGGTTTAAAAATACCGGAGTTCCCCTTTAAGCAACACCTATGAAAAAACCCACTAGGAGCAAGGTAGACACAAACCCATTAAGTCCAAGAAATAATCCTCCACCCCTCTGACACAGTCGTGACTCCTCATCTTCCCGAAAAGATGATACACCTCTCTAACTAAAATACATCCGGCAGTACTTATTCTAAAACTCTCCCTTCAGCTTAAAATGCTCAGGTTCCCAAAAGACTCGGTGGTTGTTGGAGTGACCTATTGTGTCAGCCCCACAGAATTCCCCAAACTAAGTTTTCTGATATGCAACATTAAGATTTTTTTTTTTTAGCTTCTCATGTGAGTCCAGCAATATGCAGGTTGCTGCCTTGTTGCATCATGCTGATCTCTCAAGGTTGGGCAGATGCTTTTGGATGGATTTTAGAAAAAGCCCAGAGCCAAGCAAACTCCTCTCCAGTCGTTGATGCATCTGTCTTGCAGCCCATTCCACCCACACTGTCTGATATACAGGATGGGAATGCTGCTCATACATATGGGATCTGTCTGTGTTCCTGTATGTGTCTGAGTTAATATAAATGTGTAGAAAGAAAAGAGAGTGGGAGAAAAGCAAATAGTGATACTGTAAGAATGTGTCAAGAAGAAGGGTAAAGAAAAACAAATGAAGCAAAGAATGTAAGAAAGAAGGAATGAAAGGAAGGAGGAGGAAGGCAGATTAATGTAAATGAAAAAGGAAACAGAAAGAGAAAAAAGTAAAACAAGAAAGGAAAGGGAGAGCGGTCTCAACAAAGTTAGATAAAAGCAAAGGAAGGAAAACATTTTGCAAGTGAGAGAAAAAGGAACGTAATTAATGTAAAAAGAATTCAAGCAGAAACATAAATCAGAAAGTGAAATTTGAAGGAAACAAAATGGGGTAAGCCATATAAAAAAAAGGAAGTAAACAATACCAGAGAGAGCAGATATAAATGCAAAAAGATCAAGAAAGATAAGGACACTAACAATGGTGGAAAGTTGGAGTGAAAGCCAAAAAATGTCAGAATGAGAGATCAGAGAATGTAACAAAACAAAAGAGAAGGTGATGAACAGCTGAAAAAGCCCTGAGGGTAGGCCTACTCCTCCATCACTCTCCTCCTCCTTGTGCATCCAATGGTCCCTAACCTGGAACCTCCTATGGAAGCCCCCAGTGAGGCTGCTGGCCTCGACCCTCTGTTGTCTCCATACTTTCCCTGATGTTTGTACATCATGGGTTCAGTGGGTTCAGCCCAGCTATAAAAGCACCACTCCCCCTTTTTCTCCCCCTGCGGCACAAGCAGGAGTTAGCAGGCCTTGTGTGTCAGGAGGGTGGTGTTGGAGGAGGCCTTCCTGGTTCTCCTCTTCTACATAACTCTGTGTTTTCCACTCCTCTCCTCTCCTGGCTCGTTGGCTGGCTGTGGTAGCGTTTTCGGGCCCAGCCCTGTACCAGACATTCATTTTTCTCCTCTTAGTTTCAAACCACTAACTAACCACTGGCTCCCTGTATCCCCCTCCCCTTCTCCTCCATCTTAGGAATGTCTTATTCACCTCCTCTCTGTGTCTCCACTCTCATTCTTACATGCTAAGAGCTCCCATGCGTTTGGGCCAACATCTGCAAATAAGCAGACAAATGCGCAAACATGCTTGCGGCACACATACCTTTGCCAACATGCCGCCCAATTCACTAAACACACACACAGTTTGACACACAAAAAGCCCCCCATCAGTTTGTGCCGACCACCTGTGAGGGCGCACACACATCCATAAACCTCTCTTTCTTCTCCCTTTCTTTTCCATTATCCTCCTGAGAGCCCAGCGCCGGGGCCTTCGCTTCCAAACCAAACACAGACCAAATTCCAAAAACCCCAGCTCGACAACCCCCCTCTTCGTCTCTCCTTCCCACCCCCTCCATATTCGCCTCTCCCAGTCTCTCTTCTTCTTCTTTTAGGTCTGTGTTTGAGGAAGGAGAAAAATGAAATGCTGACTTCAATGAAAAAGGCTTGGGGTGAGCTGTGAGAGGAAGAAGAGAAGAAAAGGGATAAATTATGATTGTATAGGGGGATCAAGTGCCACGACAGATGAGTGGGGGATCAGAAACTGGGCGTCTTTTCTGTACCAGTGGCCCAAAGATGTGGACTACAATGGAAAGACTGTTTGTTCTTTTTTCTTTCTTTTTAATTTGATGATGTCAAATTTGTGCCAACATAAACATATATATTTTTTACACCTTCAGATCCACAAAATTTAATTTGTGAGCTCCAGAAGTGCTAATTATTAACACCTCCTTATATAAAGACAGCTGGAATGTGTTTTTTAGTTAAACCTCTGACATCTTTGGTCTTCCCTTTGCTATTGCAGTGTATCATCGTGTCATTGTTTACTGAGATCTCCAAGATGTTTGGAAAAAAAGACAGTGGAGCCATATGGATATTGCAAGCAATTCCAAATTATGTGACACAAATCATTAAGCTTTCAGCGGAATTGTCAAACAACAACTGGGGTAGATTTCATGATGGCCAGTTCCTCCATGACTGACAATTGCAATTCAATCAGACTGAAAGCCAGCAAAGTCTCATCAGAAAAGGTGTAGAACATATGTTTTTCTAGATTTAAACATAGCCATTTTACAATCCATGGTTAGAAAGTGGGAGAGGACAGTGTTTCAGTTGACAGTTATTTTATGTAGGGACATGTTGAGTTAAGTGATGGGAGCCACAACCATTGAGATTTAAACTGTCTAGTAAGTGACAGTGTATAGTTTTTCTAACCCTAACCATGTATTTTGTAACATGCAAACCTAAATATGTACATTCATTTTTATCCCTAAGCATTAGCTTTTAACTTCTAATCTTAACCATTTTGGGTTGGAGTAAGTAGTAAGTAATTTATGGGGAAGTACACCCTTAACTAGAATGAGGAACTCCCATTAAAGGCGAAATTGGACACATGGATCCAAACCACAACTTGAATGGCTGGCAGCGGCATACATTCGAGAGGCGGTGATGCTAATCTACCTTTAAAGGAGATATGTTCTGCCCTTTTATCACAAGGTGACACAATTTCCTGAGGTCTTGAAATAATGTCTATGACATGCGGTGGTCAAAATGACACAGAGAGACACTACAACAGCTCCTTTTTCTTCCATTGATTTTGGGGTGGTGGAGTAACCCCCTTAACTCCACTCTGTAAAAAGCAAGATCAAAAGATAATCAATTTCCCAATGAATGCAGCATAACCTGAAATTGAAGGGAGATGGATATAAGTAGGGAGGAGGTTGGGTAATATTTCAGAGTGATGACAGTTTCCCCAAACCTTACTGAATGACACTTTTTCAGTTTTTTTTGTGTGTGGAGGACAATCAAGTGATAAATTAGTTTGGAGTTTATTTACGTCTGCAGCGGTTTCTCTAAGAAGTGCTTGTTGGCTGGGTGGAAAAGTCTAAAGGTGGCTTTACTCTAAAGATCCCCATTGAAATATGTACAAGTTTTTTCAATTGACAACAGAGCTCAAAATGTCTGTTAGTGTTAAATCATTAATAATTCTTCCTGCTTAACTCTCAGCTGACTTTTTTTCCAGCTCATTACTCTGATATTTGATGGAGCTTTTTCCCTTACCCTCCCTCAATGTTTCCCCACTGAAATTGAGAGGAACGGCCTACAGTACAGCTGGGATTGGTTATTATTTACTGGCTTGGAACACACACATAAGCACGCACGCACGCACACACACACACACACACACACACAGTGGAAACAAATTAGGTGAATCTGCTCTGCACATAGGAATGTGAGGCACATGTGTTTGTGTGTTTTAGGTCTGGATGACAGCAGGAATGAAAAAGGGATGCTGAGAAATAAAGAATGAAAATGGAAAAAGAGAATAGAGAAAAAGAGGCAAAACTAACAAAGAAAAAGGAAACAAAAAAGGTACTGATTTAATGGATTTGGGCTACTTTTTGCCTTGTTTGTCTCACCTGACAAGTCAAAAAGCAAATTTGTCCCTTAGCCTCTACGCATCCCTCCACTAACTTCCTCCTTCCTCTCTCTGTCTTTCATTTCCTAAAGTCCCTTCCCATTTTTCATCCTTCCTCTCTACATATTTTTCGGGAAAAGACAAAATGCCTGTGCTCTCTTTTTTTCAGCATGTTTGCACTTCTTTCCCCTCTCTCTCTTCTCCATCTTTAGTCTTCCTCATTCTCTTGCACCTCAGAGGGCGGCTGTGGATGAAAGTGTTGATGGGGTGGGCGGAACCTTTTGCTTCACTGTTGGCGAGGAATTATTGTGAGAGAAAGCAGAGAGAAGAAGTGAAAAGGTCTGCGTTGACCTTCACTGCCAAATGGTGAGATGGTGGTGTTGGAAGGGATTCTGGGTGGAGGTTACAAGTCTAAGTGAGGAGAAGGGGCAGATGTAGATAAATGAAGAGAGAAAGGGAGGAGACTGGGGATGGTCTACTGGTGTGGAATGAATATGAAAGCAATATGATAATCAGAACTATGCTTCTTTTTGTGTAGAGTTTATATTTATGTCCCATTCAAATTAACAACTTATAACCAAAAGTGCAGTGGGAAGCTCTCCTGTGCGTCATTACAATGCCATGTTACTATGGCAGCCCATAAGTAACAAACCAAACTATGGCTCCAGAGAGGGCCTTTGTCTTTATCGTGGTCACTGTATTTTGGAAGTATGTAGGGATATTCAGTTAGTTTTAAGTTTTACACGCTGGACTGTTAATTTGTCTCTCGTGGCTGGGTTGTGCTGCTCCATTGTGATTTGAGGAGGTTAGAAGTCATAAAATGGATTTATAAAGCAGTTTTTTTCAGGATTGTATCCAATATCAGGTTTATACCTTTTCTATGATTAAACTACAATTGATAAAACTTAAAGAAACAAACATCTTGCTCATGTGCTGCCACTTACTTTAAAGTGACATAAACCGAAGGCCTGTGTAAAAATACCTGCTTTTGATTGGCTTGCAGTTAGGGACTCTATAAGGGGTTTTCTCCTGCTCACCATATACGATGCTCATATTTTACTTGTCAGTTTCAATTATTTTAAATGGATTTTGAATTATTACTCGTATATTTGCAAAAAACAAAAACAAACAAACAAACAAATCTACTACCCAATGAGCAAATACAACTTCTTACTGTCAAAAAAAATGGAGCTCAGTCTCCTACTGAGAATGAGGCATTAACACTATTCTACATTGTTTGACAGGCAAACAATGTATTAGTTGTACGGTATATTCTTTTTGTTAAATTTGTAAAAGTTACCAGTTTAAGGGCAGCTGGTGCTACTGGAAAATGGCAGCTGATACATTACTGTGCAGAGAAGAGAACAGTAGACATACCTTCAAAGAAAGAGTGTTAGTGTGTGTGTGGCTGTGCCACTACATATATGACACATTCAGCTATGAAATTCAGCTAACTCTGGTCACCTCCCAAGTAATCACTGCATCCATATTTATCTAACTGGTGTCATATGATAATTTCAACAAATTCCCTGCTACCACCATGTCATGTTGTGATTGTTGTACTTATTTGTCTGATGCTAGATGCCAATGTTGCCTGGCTTTCACACTGTATTGTCCGTTTAAGTTTAGTGTAAGTAGCCTATTCAAATGTTTGCAATGGTCCGACTCCACACCAAGAAACTTTGCTGTTGAGTGTTTTGGTGTAATAGTAAGTGGCTGCTCCAACCCTTTAAAGTTACTTTACTTTTCTCACTTTAGAGACTTTAGTGGCTGTATACAGTCAGGATAAAACGTTTTTCAAGTGCAAAACTAGTCCTTGTCTTGAGAGGTTACTCCCCTGCTCCTCTGCCCCTTACAGCCGCCGACCCTCCCTTTCTAAGTGGTGAAGACGCCAGTGTCAGCGCGAGAGACACTACAGGCTCCACTGGTGGCTATTGCAGACTTACCCTGCAAAGTTGCATCACTTAGCACTGTCGAGACGCAAGAGAGACAGAGAGAGGGAGGGAGGGTAATACTGAGACGAATAATGGGAAAAGTGTGAGAGGAAAGGGTGGGAGCCCATGTCTGACTCCCACAGTTTCTGATTTCTACTTGAGGTTTTCACCCCCTCCTCACTCTCAGTCTTCATGCACCAAACCATTTTTTATGTCCTGAGGGAAGTTCACTGTCCTGAATAATACCACAGAGAGCTTGCTTTGAGTCAGAGCTGACATAATATAAAACAGTAGTTCAACACATTCAGAGGCTGTGAGCAGTCATTACGGTTACATGCACAGTTGAGTTGAGTTCCTGTTACAGCTCAACCTTGCCATTTCACTGGACTGCTGTCCTTGTCGTACACATGCACGGGAGCAGAATCGAATAGTTGTCCAACGCTACGATGCAGTGCACTGTATAAGAAAATATTTAAGACATTTTGTGGGTGTAGCTGAGCTTATACATGTAGGAGTGATTCGATCTCCAACCGCGTTCTCTGGGTGTGTTAATCCTTTTTCTCTGCCATTGTGGCAAAAACCCACCAAATGTCATAATGGCCAATTTTGTTACAATATAAAATGTAGAACATTTTCTTCCTGTCTTCCTGCTTTGCAAAACTTTTTGCCTCACATGATGTTTTTCTTCCATCTCACCTCAGTTTGTGGGGGTTTTGGAGCTCACTGTTAATTCCACCCTGCTTCTCAGCCTCTCTCAATGTCCTCGGAATCTGCTTTTCTGCTCAGCACTAACCATTGTGTCATTTTGTTTTTGTTCACCGCTCCTCAACAGGTGTCCAGTTTCAGCCCAGTCCAGCATTTCTAATGAATACACCTCATCCTTTATGACCAGTTTCCAGTCAGTCTACTTCTCTCTGCCTATGCATGCCTCCAACCCGTGAAAACAAAGCCTCCTGTCATCTTTGCTGTTGCAGCCGCGTTGCGTAATACCTTAAAAGGATGTGGGCTGGAATGATCAAAGGATATAACCCCCCAAAAATATGAACTGATGTCTTTACTAGAAATATATGCTTTTGTACATCTCACCTTCCTCCCTCTGTGTCGTTGCTTGAACAAAACACTCAAATGGACTGCTCCTCCTCAACACCCCTCTCCTCCCTGGAAAATCTCAGCTTTTGCAGATTTCTTACAGCAACTTGTGATAATTTGCCAATTTCTTTTCAATTATTTGTCTAGGGAGACAGAAAAACAGACTGTTAAACACGATGCATCGTTGTGTAAAGTGAGAAGGACTATACACAACACTGCAACTGTGCATGGTCCCAATAATGAGACCAGAAAACTGGAGAGAAATGAAAGAGGGGAGCTCAAAAATGCACTGGAGAATAAAAATGTGAGAGAGAAAAAAGGAGTGGGAGGAGCAGGGAACAGGAGAGGTATGCTCTGCTGGAGGACTAGGAGAGGAAAACCACAGGAAGGAGTGAGAGGGAGGGATGAAGAGAGAGGGGAGTAAAAAAATGACTAGGAGGGAGAGGCCAGATCAGGGCACCATGGAAGCAAATGTTTCCTGTGAGAGGAGGAAAGACTCCATGGTGTGTGTGTGTATGTGTGTGTTTCTGTACGTTGTACCTGGGGGGTAAAAAATGCACTTTAACTTTGTGTATGTGAGTCTGTCAAGAGTGATTTGGTGGCATCATGCGTGTTTTAAGTTTATTAGCACCACTGTATGAAAGTCTCCAGTGCTCAGTAACACACTGTATTTCAATGGGGACTCATGGTCATTTGTGTAGTTTTGAATACTGCTAAAAAAACACAGTTTTAAGAATACGGGTGTGGCCACATCTACAGGGCAATATATTTACTGTGAGAGTACTGACTTTGTATTGCCCTTAATTCACTTGAAAACATTGTAATGAGGACGTTTCTGACTTAAGAAGACAATTTTGCTAATTGTCACTTCTTCAGAGATGCAACTCGAGATAAACAGTCATTAGCGGCTCTTACAAGTATAAAAGGACAATTGTTTGTGACTCTCTTCGAGTGAAGAAGTCCTACTCTTAACATCTGCTTGGAAAATGCACTCTGTGTGACTGTATGTGCACGCCCATGTGCACACTCTCATGCACAAGCACATATGTTTGAGTGCAAGACTGTAAATAGTCAAAGTATGTGTTTTGTTAGGCAGGGGGGGATCCATAAGAGGGTCTGGGCATGTTGCCAAATCACAGGTCATTGAGGAAAAAAAAAGGGGAGGAGCTGCTGCAGGGTTAGGACTCAAGTTGATGTTTGCTGGTGTGACCCTAGTTTGCATGTGTGCCTGGATACATAAGGTCCTGTATGTCCGTGCCTTCACAATTCCTCCAAATAGCTGCATGTATGGGAGCGTGTGTGAGAGAAGTTAGCGAGGTTGCCGTGGAATGAGAAACCAGTGCGGTGAGGTAGCTGGCAGGCCAGCAGCAAGACCTAAACACTGACTTCATTGTGGTTTAGCCTCTGCCTTATATTATGTCGGGGAATTGTGTCAGTGATTGTGGAAGAATTTGTGGCGACAGCGAGTTTAGAAGTTAAAGAGGTGTACATGTAGCTGGAAGGTTGCCGGTTTGAATCCAGCCAGTGAAAGTAAATAAAGGATGCACTCACTGCCAGATGTCATTAAAGAGCTATACAGTGAGACACCCAATTGAGGTTTTGCAGTTGTGTCACAAAACTACTTGCAACCCACGTCTGGCGCCATTTAAGAGTTCCCCCACAGGCAAACACTGAGAGAAAACTACTGTCCAGAAAAACAGATGTCTGAAAAACAGTTTTGGGTGCAAGGTTTTAAGTAAAAAATAAAACTTTTGCAAGATAGGTTTGTCTTTTGGCTGAATAAAACTAGATTCACCTTCTTGTTGGAGATTAGTTAATAAAAGCTATACCTATATCCTGTTTGTGTTTTCAGACATGTGTTGGAGTCAAGTGGGAGTCTTGCACCAATGTACCCAGAACAGCACCTTGCTGTGTGTAATGTAGAACTGACATGGTGCGTCATGCTACTCTTGAAAGCAACAATGTTGTCACACTTATAAAGCCAGAAAACTTACAGTAAGCAATGGTGGTGTTATGAGATTTTACTCTCCAGTAGGCATGGTTCTTTTTTTACTTTTGCTTTTGTTACTTGTCATTAAGGAAAATCCATGTATGTGTGTGGTAAATTGGATCTGCTGGAGGGCTTCTAGTCCTCTGTGATTTGTTTTGTTTGCTAAACAGCTGTGAGTGGTTATTCTGCCATCAACATGGGCTGCTGACATCACATTCCCACCTGTTTCCAGCAAGTGCTCCCTCTCTTCAGTCTGTTTTTAATGTTCAGTAAAAGTCCAAATGTGGTTTCATATGAGGAATCACTGTTTTCTTTTAGGCAGAACCAGCTTAAGCCTTAACCCTTGTGAGGTAGAGGAGGACCCAAAATGCAGGAGCTCAGGAAGAGGCAGGATGAAGGTCAACTGAACAGGAGAAACTGAGGGACACTGCAGGTGCAGGGAGAAGAAAATACACAGTTCAACACTCAAAACTCAAATCCAAAACTTAACTAGAAAAGGAGTCACAAAGAAACCTGTGCTGATTATAAACAAAGGGACAAATGACAAATGAACAACAGGTGAAAGTATTCACCAAGAGAAACCAAGGGTGACTAGTAAAGCTAAAAGCAAACAAGTGAAGTGAACTAGGATCAGATTCTACAGAATAACACAGGAAATGAAAAAACCAGAGGACACAGAATATGGAAACAGGACACCGAACAGGAGTAAAGCAAAGCAATAATAACACTGACACCCAGATAAACTTGAGTAAACTAGAACATATTACCACAGCATGACATTAAGAGACTTAAAAACCACAAGACAAAGTCCAAACCTGTACCCAAAACCCCACAAAACATGATGCTAATAACCCTGCCCTACCAAATTGGTAAAGCAATTTTAATTTTTTTAGACAATTTGGAACTACCTTAACCATCTCTTCCACTTGGCTGAGGTAAGAAAGGATAGAAGAAAGTATATGTTATGCCATTACTTTTGAATTTTTTGGTATATTTACCATAAAGTGTCTCTCCGATCAAGTTTGAAAAAGAAAAAGATGTTGATCTAATTGTTATTGCCTCAAAGAAATGGAAATATGAGTGGCTGAGAGGTGTTTGGAGAAAGAAGCAAAGAAGGACATGGATGTGTAAGGCATAAGCTTCTTGGTGCCGCTGAGAAAAATGTGGAGACATAGAAGTGCTAATTGTCATCTGTCGATTCACTCTTGGATGCAAACTGTGCTGGAGGTTACCCCTTAATGAAGCTTCTTGGCTGCACTTAGAAAATCTGTTCATGAGGTAAAATTCACGTGGATATGTTGTTTTAATGCTCGATGGTGGGCGTGCCCAATGTTTTGGATTGAAGCAAACAAAAATACTTATTTTTTTATAGGATTAAGGATTAAGGATTAAGGTTAATCGGGCAATTTCATTGGCCAACACCTTGGCTTCTGCTTGAGAAGTTGAAATATTCTCAATATTACACCGTAAGTTACACATGCAAAGTGAAGCAAAGGACACAGAATTCAGTCCTGCAACACCTTGTTGAGAGTGAATGAGAAGCGAGACCATTGATGCCTGAAATGTGTACATTTGAGTCCTGCCTTGAATTTATGAATAGAATTGTTGACAAAAGCCATGCCTAATGTAGACCAACCCCACCTGTGGGAATGGGTCTGACATACTGCAGGCAATGCAAAGCAAACTCTTGTTCGTTTTATATGTGGATCAGATGGGGCATAGCAGCAGGTAGAATTCCCTATACTCCCTGACAACACCTCATCAGACATGGTCATAGGCCTTCTCCGAAACCACACTCCTACTTGTCCCCCAGTATCCTTAAAAGCTCACAAATAGAGAAGTCCTGAATAGCTGATGCACCAAGAGTGCAGTTGGCTGCTGGGTTAATGACAATCCCTGTGTTAGCACCAAGTAATTTGATTACAGCGAGATGTTGCTCCACAACAAGATAACAAGCAATGCCTGATAAGACAAAATGCCCTCAATATGGAGCTCGCTACAAAACGAAACATCAGATGAAAACTGACTTAACAGATAAAACTAAGTATATGAGTCACATCAACACAGAGGGACATTATAAAGTATTTCAACAAGACAATAGGCTCAATTATAAGGTTACTTAAAGAGGCTACATGTACTAAACCTCTTTGCTGGAGTTCATTCAATAGCCATGCATGTGTTCTCAGTTTTTGATGATATTTACTCGGGTTTGATCTCTTGATAATCTCTTCTAAAGGAAAGTCGTGAATTTACTTTTGCAAAAGGTGAAACTATACTTTTTAGTTCTGTTTCAGCTTTATGTTATCTGCTCCCAAGTAGCAAAGTGCAACATCCTCACAGTACATAACAGAGGAAATAACTTTAATCAGATTGCTAACGAAACAGATGTTAAGTGATCGGAGCTTTTTGACAAAACTGTGCTCTGTCAACCCTGGCCTTGTGCTAGCTGCCACATTTTGATTTTCAGTCCTGAAAACATCGCCTGTGTTCTTGTAAAGACTAAATGTGTAAGGTCAAAAACGGTGGTTGCTAGACTTGCAGAAACGATATCAAAGTAAACATGACTGTGGGTTTGCAGGGCAGCTCTTAAGTGTGAAACCTCTCGGGTTTTGTGTCAACTTTTCCCAGCAGCTGTCGAGAGTTTCCCAGCAGCAGGTTTTGTCCACTTCACTGCAGATTTTCCTCTCTTTGGTTTCATTCAGTGAGACTTTCTCTTTGAAGCAGATATCTGGGTCTTGAGTCATTTAGTCTAACAAGAACACATGAGATGAGTCACAGACTGGGATAGCTTTTTGTCTCATGCCTCATCCACTGTGTCAAACCATCAGACGTAAAACACCACTGTAAAATCCGACCACCGAAATGCAGAGGAACACAGAAACAAACCAACACCAGGTGACTTCTCTTGAGTTTTTTTTTTTTATCCTTTCAGAAACTGAGCTACAGCTGAAAATGCCAGCAGTGGAGCAAACAGTGCTACATTTTAAGCGTATTAAGAATATGTGTACTAGGACAATACATTGAATTTAGATGATTGTAGAATTATTTTAAAATACTATTTGTATATCTAAACTTTTTGAACATCCACTCTTGAGAGTGTGGTATAATTTTAGATGGGTAGTAGCTCCTAGTTAAGAAAATTGGAAGCTGCATGCTGTTTAACACAGTGAGGTTGTCTCTAACGCAACAAAAACCAACCTCATGTTGCCCAGTTTGACAATGAAACATAATTAGACTAAGAGGTCTGACTGACCCTTTCAGCACCGATACCAGTTGAGAAGGGGTACAAAAACATTGTCATCCCCTGACTGGTCAACGTTCCACTTCTCAAAGTTGTTTTGATAGCTGGTAGCCAGACATATGATTTGATTTGTGAATCAGAACAGCCTCACCTCACTGTGGGGTCAGGGAAATAACTCCTATAGCAGTTAACACCCACGTAAGGCCTGTGGAACCCTGTCAGAGGGAGAGAGAAGAAGGAGTAAGAGGTGCACTTTGCACTGAGTACATTCGTCAAGCCAGAGGATATTCAATTTTTAGTCTTAAAAATCTCCAAAATCCTTAAATAACCTGTCTGATTAAACTAGTGAGCGTTAACCTAGTATGTTAAATGAGTTTAGTTGCTTTATTTTTTAGGTTTTCATGTTTTCTTATGTAGAAAAACAAGAAAAATAAATAAATAAATTGTACCAGTTGGTTAGCCTTGCACTAGAATAGGATTTTCCATTTATCTTAAACAGTGAGCCATTGGGAGGACAAAAATGCAAGACACAGACAGATAAGTCCAAACATAAAAAGAAAACAAAAAGACAAAAATTAAAGTCTAAGCAGTCCAAACAACCAGGTACAACAGGAATGTTCAAGGGTGGGCAAAAGGCTAAAACCAGGAGTGAGCAAGATATACATCATATTTGAAACTAAAAGCATAAAGAATAATTTCAAGCGTTTGACTATGATTAGTAATGTGAGAAAATAAGCAGAAAGAATCAAGTGAAGAGTGTATGGAGGGGTTATGAACTAGCAGGACATGGATGTGGAGCAAAAACAACACAAGAAGAAGAAACTAACAGAGGTGCACAAAATAATTAGAAAACAAAACAGGAAATAAATGATAATCCAAGATCATGACAACATCAAAATCAATTATATTCGGATGCCATCTCACACCTGAATGTGAAAAAGAAATTGCAAAACAGAAATTATAAAATGACTACACAAAAACTGTGATATTGCAAAGATATTGCTTAGTCAAAGACGTCCTTAGAGTGACGCTTTTTGGATATATGGCCCAACGTACCTGTTGTACAGTTTCCTGTGAGACTGGGCTGAAAAAAATAGTACAAGTTGAATTAAGATATCACACTTTTTATCACTCGCTTTAAAAACTAGCTGAACATATTTTGCATGAAACTGTTGGTTGTGTTGTGATGCTATAATGTGTTTTGTTTCTGATATTTTTCCTTATATTGAACCAGACACTGATTTACTCGGTTGGTTAACTTGTTGTTGTCTTCTCAGGTGGGTAATAAGAAGCAGCCACTATGCTGTCACTGGACGAGCCGCTGGACTTAAAGCTTCCCTCCGGACGAACAGGTGGTCCTGTGATATTAGGAAAGAGGTCTTGCTCCTCCTTAATCTGTGGCCCTCTGAGCGCCACACGACCGCGGCTACAGTGTACAACCTTTCCATCACCTCCCCCCTCGCCAGGTAAGAGTTAACCAGGAAACATAGTGTTGTTAGCTGCTGACATATGGACAAGGTCTACTCAGATTCACACATGGCAGTGATAATGCCATGTTGCTTAGATTAAGCCCATCACCATGATAATTCAATAGTGTAATAAGTTGATTCTCTGTTCTCACTTTCCCAGTAACCTAATATTGTAAATCCGATAAATGGAAGGCCTTTTCTCTTCTCAAACAGACATAGATTGTCCCCAGATTAGTCAGTGTTGCCCATAACTAGAGGAGCGTGACACTGACATGAAGTGACCCCAAGGAAAACCACAGCCTACACAGACAGAATGAACAGTTTGACTCCATACTTGACTTAGTTTATGTACTGAGAAATGTCTCACAGTTGTGTTTATGTCAGTCTTCTTCTTTACAGCATGTGTTGCTACATTCCCAGATAATTTCCCCTTTCAGCGATTTTCTTCTGTGTCTGGTAGATGCGCAATATTTTTACTTCATGATGTGATGCTATGTTAGTGTTGAGTGTACATCTCCAGTTAAAAAAAAAGTTAATCCCATAGCTAATATAATTTGAAAAACCTTTTCTTGCACCCTTTCCTTCTGTGAATACTTAAATGACCTGCTATTGCCTCTTGTACAGTTCCTCCCATAATATACACTGCAGACACACCAAGGTATACTTTCCCTATTTTAAAAACGTACCTTAGAAAAATGCACAAATATCTGACATGGGCAGAATGTACCTTCAAACCAAATTAGGAATAGTAATAAAAGTGCCTCCACCTTTGTACACAGTTCTGAGGGAAGTAAGAGAGAAAATCGAGTTTTCTTTAAAAAAAGAAAAAAAAACATTTTAAACCACAATTCCAATTAATTGATAAAGTTGATTTATAATCCAGTGCTCTAACAGGCGTCTGAAGCTCTCTGCAGCCATGTGAGAACCTGCCAGATAGTCGACCATCTAAGCAACTCTTCATTTTATACTGTATGAATCCTACTGGTGGCAGCATCATGCTAAATGGGGGCTTCTCAGCATTAGTAACAGGAGAGCAGCTTCCAGAATGTCACAAACTGGCCATATCCGTGTTTTCAAAGTCCAGAGAGACCTACGCAAGAGGACTCAAAGCTGTATTGGCTGCTGAGGGAAATTTCAAAATACTGAATCAAAGGTTCGAGTGCTTTGGTTATTTAGAGATTTCAGTTCTTATCTTTTTTAAAATAAAAGTTGCGAATATATATATAAAACGATCTTATATTACATTTATGGGAGGTTGGGATAGACTGGTAGCAGAAATGCCATTCTTACTGAACTTCATTACAATGTAAATGTAAGGAAGTTTGCAAAATGTGACAGCATTGGAAGTAACTGTCAATGTATTTAAGATAGATGTATTTAAGAGAGAAAAGGAGAGTATAAAAACACCGGAGAAAGGAAATATTTGAACAACACACATTTGAAGGACAATTAAAGCAAAAAGGATGCACTTGATGCACTAAATGCAAGAATGATGGAAGAATATCAGAACAGCTTCCGGAGAACACTAACCTAATGAAACGAAAAGTAACATCATCACGTTTTTCACTCTAATCTTCAATCTAGATTCCCAGTCTTCCTCTCAAGAACAACCCGGGTCCTGCTTCACTCCTCCAGCTATGGACCTCAGCCTGTCACCCTCCTCCCGCCATGCCTCTTCCCTGTCCCCATCTTCCTCCTCCCCCTCCTCCCCCCTCTCCCTCCTCACCCCTGGAGTCCCCTCACAGCAGCAGCAGCCCTCAACCACATCTCTTCTCCCGGGTGAGTCGACACAGTTAGATTACACTGACACTGAGCTACTTTTCCAATCTGCAACAGTCTGCAGTTGGTGTGGAAATACAACAGTTGCTTGTCATTTTAGACAGGATTTTGATCTTTGACTCTAAATGTTTAATTCCCATTGCACCATGTGATTCCATGAAGCATAAAGTTTTATCACCTATCTGTCTGGTTCAAAGGTCTTGTGAAAAAGAGGCCTACATATTGTTTATAGAAGTTTGTGAGTACTGTTCACGCAGATTGCACTGATGGTAGTCGACTGTTGCAGGGATAGTGAGACGTTTGTTTCGAGGAGTAAAACAAGGCAAAATGTTAGGAAAGTGAGTCATTATTTGTAAATCATAAACTTGCATCATTTCACATTTGCAAAATCAAGCATCTGCTTTGGAATTTCAGTTCAGTCAGTTGGCATGACAACCGGAAATGTTCAGGGCCGACAATGTGGGCTTACATTAACTAATAAAATCCAGTGACACGCTTTGATAAAATTATGATCAATGATCATTTTAGAGAATTAGTTTGAAGACTATAAAATTAGAAAACCTTAATACCTTAATTTTGCTATCCCAAAATAAAGGTATGGTTGACACGTTTTGAACCTTTGTACCTTTTTTGCAAAGAATGTGATAAATGATTACATCACATTGATTCAGCAGATGCTTTTAGTGAAGAAGTGAAGAAGTGGTGACAATGTGCAGTTCATTATCTTGCCCAAGAATATTTTGGCATTTAGACTGAAGAAGTTCAGGGTGGGACCAGCAAGTTTCCAACTGAAGGACAACCCCAGTTTATGTGTTTATGCATATGGCAGATGCTTTTATCCAAAGCGACTTCCATACATATTCCAGTTGGCAGGTAGCGCAAGGGGGTCTTGACTAAGGACCCCGACTGGAGGTAGTACCTTTCATTCAGGATTCAAACCGCGGTCACCCACATGAAAGGTGGCAATCTTACCACTACACTGTCCAGCCGAATGCTAACAAAAATGAACACACAACTTGACGTGCAAAGCCTACAAGAATGAGATTTGAAGTCATGCATGCAAAGCACAACGGATTAACAGGCCTTTGCCTTAACCTACTCTATAAATTGATGCCAAAGTTACATCACACAGCTGGTTGACTTAGTGTACTGCAAAGACTAAAAGCAGGAGAAAGAGCAGCCTGCTGTGTAGCACCTGTAAAACTCACAATGAACATTATACAGTATGAGGTAATTGACTGCAGGCTATACCATAGCTTTGTATTTACACTACAGAGTGTCAAATCTAACTCACAGCAAGAAAAGAGATGGGTATGTTTCTAAAGATATCAAATCATTCCCCTAATGTGTGTCAAACTGTCCTCATATTTCCTTACTGGTGCATCACTGCCACCTCAACCTCACCCAGCCTTTCGCCATCATGTCACGACTCATGTTAAATGGGATAGTAAGATTAAGCTGTTTCATAAAATGCACCTACCTCTCTGTAGGTGTGTCATCATGTAATCAGTTAATCTGGTAAATCTGCGTGACCACAGTCTTCTCAGAGTAATCCAGCCAGGGACTAATTGTGACTGAATGTGCTCACTCTTCTTCAGGGCTGAATTGAATTGGGATCCTGGGAGTGAATCTAATTTGTCTGCTCACAGCCATACAGAGACAGTCTAAATCGAATTCCAGCCTTGCTTATAAGGCAAAACATCAAACACACACTTTAAATCTCAATCTCGATCAAGATGATTCATTTAGCTCTCAAAGTCCCCTTTTTCTAAAATTGTCACAGTCCTTAAACGTTGCCCTGACACCTTTATCAGGTTTAAAGATATATTTTAGACACTTTTTGTCTGTACTAACTCACTTACTGACTAGTGTGAATGAGGATATGTGAATTTGAGCAATTTATCTGTAACTTTTTTTTTTCTTTTTTAGTAAAGACAGTGCTAGGTCAAGCTACATGGTATTAAATAGGGATGCAAAGATGTATCTGACTAATATTGGCCAATATTCTACTAAATGACCAAATAGCATAACCTCAACTGACGGCTGACCAATATTTATCTGATGTGGTCTGGTTGTGTTACATTTAATTTAGTGCAAATTTTGCTGGGAAATGTAAGTACTAGAAAGTTGTTATTTTTTACACAGTAGATCTTTTTATATTAAAGGATATATTACCGGTTGGTATGAAAGAATTAGTCCTCATTCAAAGATATTGTGATGATAGGCTGAAACACAATAAAACTGTTATTTAGTTGATCCTGCACATCTTATTATTTGCCTGACAACATTAAAGGGAAAATAAATGACAAAAACAATCAGTATTGCTCATCAGCCATATTATTAACTTTAAAATTGGTATCAGTATATCCCCAGAATTCACAGTCCAGTATCGAAACAATTTTCAGTAAATCAACAGGTTTAAAATAGGTCTAAGGTCTGACAACATTGACAGCCATCAGATACAACGCGAGACCATAGATTCCACAGAATAATCCATCCCTTTTTATTCTATCATCTTCTCCTGTTACCAGTCATAAGTTATTCTTCTTTTCAGAAAGGTAAAAGCTGAGATGTAAAGGAGTTGCATGTAGTTTTGCCTCTTTTCCTGCCGTTCAGGTATAACTTTGAGCTGTAAACTTAATTTGTTTTTCATGCAAAAAGCTAGTAGATTTACATCCAAACGCGTGTTGTTCTCTGTAACTTCTGGAAATGTTTGAGTTTTAAACAACCCTGTGTCTGACATAAATCCCGATCCTCCTTTACTGAATGTATTCCGCAGTCAAAGTTCCACACTCCATAGTAATGTATTTGCTAAAATTAACCTTTTTACTAAAAAAAGTACAAACTGGTACAACTTCAAACATTTTTATTCATCTCTGTTGATATTTAGGCTAAAGTTCACGTCACTGATAGTTTTCTTTCCTATGCAGAATCACTCTCTGAATGATCTGATATGACCGTAGTGCTGGATTATCTGGCTGTGACCTCTGAAACTCATCTCTTCATCCTCCTCTCTTTTAGGAAGTGGCTCATCATTGGGGTGTTGAAGGTGGAGCTTCCCAACACGTCTACCCGTTTTATCTCCCACTTAGAAGCCCACCAAGGGGCTACAGCTTCCCGTCTTCCATGATCATTAGTCACCATAAAGAGAAGCCAGTTTCCCCTGAGCCCTCCATTGATGGACAGCTGGCCTGCCGTTGGATGAAGGTAAATACAGTTATGAAGGTTCAATGTTTTTTTTTCAAAATGCTGGACAAGTTTTTGCTTGAATGTTGCTTTCTGTCACAAGTTAGTTAAAGTTTAGAGTTATTTTGGAGAGAAGATCTGTAAACGACCTGTCAGGCATCCAACCCATAAACTGTAAAGCTTATGATCCAACACCAACATTTCATTTCTGCTCTGAGAAAATGAGTGTTTGTGGAAAAAGGTTGCAGCTTTTCCATTGACCACTAGGTGGAGGGTTAGGGCAAAGAAACACAGTTAAAGAAAAAGAGACAATTTCATTAGAAACAGGAGCTGCAGTGAATATTATTATTCATTTTTTTATTGTGAATTATTATTTATAATTATTATAATATTATTTTTGTAAATTATATTTGCATCGTATGCTGGATTAAATAAATCTAGATATTTAAATGTGAATAACTCATTGTTTGGAATAAGTAGCACCTGTAATAAGACTGAAAAATGAAGGCTCTGTACATATTCAAGCATTTGCGTGATTATGATCCTGTTTGAAACTAAGGAGACATGGGAGTCCTTTATTATGGCACTGAGCTGTAAGGAAAACAAATGTTCTATTGTCAATGAACTACACCAGCATAGTCACACTTGTAAAGGTTGTTTTTTTTTGTCATCATATCATGTGTCTGCATGCTCACATTCCTGTTATGCAGAGTTTCGAGGGCAGATGAACACCTCACGTTATTTTGTAAAGCTCTTTTACAACAGACCTTCCCAACATATCATAAGATGAGCGGTGTTACTTGCTTTACTTGTTGGTGTATGTCGCATCATTTATACATTGACATTTCAAAGAACAAAATTCAAGTGACGCAAAATGATATACAGTAATTGTTAAAACCCTCATGTTGGCTGTGAGGAATTAAGAAGGGCAGGGCTTCACTGGTGGACAGTGAATGTTAGGAGTTGAGATATGTGTCCTCTTTTTATCATCTCTACCATTTTGTTTTAAGTGTAGTTAATCAAATCAAAGGCTCATTAACAACAGCCTTTGTTCTGATTTACTGTTCAGTGAGATTATGAAGTGAAAAATGATGGACTGTAAAAACTTTGATCAAAAGAAAAGCGTTATGTGTGAAGTTCAATAAACAGTAAAGTTAGTCATTGTATTCATGTAGTTTAATTCAGTGGTTTCAGTTCTCTCTGTGTCTGTTCTCCAGTGCCACCTGCTGTTCGACTCGCTGCAGGATTTGGTCGATCACATCAACGACTTCCACGTCAAGCCAGAGAAGGATTCTGGGTACTGCTGCCAGTGGGAAGGCTGTGCTCGAAACGGAAGGGGGTTCAACGCCAGGTACTGTGTGCACACAATCACTAAAAAATCTAGAGACTTCATAATAAGCTATTTAGCTCTTAAGTACTTGATTTTTATACTTATTTTATATCTATATTTAATAGGCTTCTTAAACCGGGGCCTGAGTCCTAATTTCGAACCATAAACATGTAAATGTGAGCTGGAATGACAATAAAGTTCCTTGAGTCCTTGAATTCGTGTAATGTCCCTTTAGGGAGTTCTGTAAACTCTCCCCTTTTGTTTACACCTTGCAGACTGACTGGCTCCTGCCTTTGAAAGAATTCAGTGTTTTTATTAAGAAAAGTGGATGTTAAACAAAAAACATAACTGATTTATGCACACAATCCAACATGAAGAAAACATCTACTTTACAGTACAAAGAGCTGAACCTAAGAGTATGTTAATTTATTTCAGTAAAAGCTCTATCCTGGTAGTCTCGGGTAATAGTCCACCGTTTCGGTTTAGTAGCCCTGTATGTTAATCCACATTCAAACCTCTAACTATGTAACTAAGCTTATGGTGTGTGTCATTGTTCTCGGGTTTGTTTCATAGGTACAAAATGCTCATTCACATCCGCACACACACCAATGAGAAGCCGCACCATTGTCCCACCTGTAACAAGAGCTTCTCACGCCTGGAAAACCTGAAGATTCACACCCGCTCTCACACAGGTGAGTTCACCATTCAAGACTTCATCACACAGCTTTAACAGGAAACGTTTCATATTACATTCTTTTTCTCTTTAGAAAATTGACTACCTCCACCATATCAGTATCCAAGGCCTGATATGGTTTCTACCTTTTGGTCACAGACCTCCAGTCAAGGCCTATTAAAACACACCACTGAGCGACAAAACTTGAAATGAGCCCAGAAAATGCAACAAGTATTTTCACAAGCAGATCTCAGCTGCTGAAAAGTGATCTTAAAGAGTAAAGTTTGCCAGCTAACATAGCATTCTACAATTTCTATACCCGTTTAATTTGTGACAATAACAGGAAACCTGGGGCTTCAAGGCTCAGCTAGCTGCTTCCTCCCTTCAGCCCTTTTTATTGGCTCTTAGCGCAATGTTACAATGGCTTGAACTTTTGCAGCTGACATTACTGTACTGATGGGATTTGTCAGCCTTTGTTTATTCTAGAGGTATAAACACAACTGTTTCTAACACTGGATGTACAAATAGAAAATAGTGGATGAGTAGATGCAAAATCCTCATATTCATATTTTAATTATTAAGAAGTGTAGATAAGAGGTCAAGTGACTGTTTTGTTGTTGTCAATAATTAATGTTAAAAAGCTATTAAAACTGTACATTGGACCTAGAGTTTCTGGAGAAACAAATTATTTGTTGCTATTGTTAGCCCAATTCTTTCATTGGAAGTCCAAGAACAAGCTGGAGAAGTCTTAAGTTAAACAAAGTATTTATTAGTGGTCACATGTAAAGTATGGCAGCGCTGGACTCGGAGTGACAGAGCTCTCGCAGGAAATCCGTCAGCCTGAGCCCCGATATCCTGTAACATTTATGTTTATTTATGTTCACCTTGTAGGTTGTACTTACACGCGACTGAGTATAATTGGCCAGTTTTTAGTGACATGAGCAGGCCAACCACCGTGTTCGTCATGTTCTTTGGATGTGATCAATAACTTGTGTGTGAGTGAGTGTTGTTTTAGACGTGTATCTAATGTACCAGACCTATCTGACCTGATAGAGACGCTTTATATGACCCAGTTATTTAATCCCGTTATTCCATCATAAAGTCTTGGATCATTCAAGGACATACATTGCATACTATGAGCAGAGTGGAAAAGTACAAAATAGGAACATGGCTTATTTAGAAAAATACAGAATATTAATACATAATTTCTAAGAACAAAGCCAATTATAACACTATATCTGATTATAAACTTACATTTGAACCCTAAAAGCTCTCTTCATTATTAGCAGTGTCCATAATGACTTATTATCAGAGTATTTAATGTTGGTTATTTATGGATTTAAATTCTTGTAGTTATCTTTGTACTGTGTGAATAGGGTGACCAGATTCCAATTCACCAGATGTGAGACAAAGACATGGAGGTAGTCTAAAATAAACATCTCTATTCTGCCCCTTAGCTTGTACATTACTATGGTTTGCCATCTGGTTGATTCAGCGGCACATAACAGACTGCAAATAAAAACTTAACAAATATATCTTATTTAAATGCAACTTTCCCAAGTTATCTCACGTAAGAAAATATAGTTAGCATGGAGATTTCATACTATTTCACATTGCCTCTCAACTTAACACAACTGACTAAAATAGAATCAGGGCTCTCAAGTTTTGAATGAAGGCAAGAGTGAGAATGCTACCCCCCCCCCCCCCCCCCCATTGGAATATTATTATTATTTGTGTTGTTGTTAGTGTTGCTCTGCTCAGACTCATGGGAGATGTGCTTGTTTCCTGCCGTTTCCATAGCGATAGCGGCGCGCCACAGAAATGTTATTATATTTTATTTTATTATATTATATTTTTTTCAGCGTGAGAAATACCATGTGTGAGCGTGAGAACTTGTTGAAATGCGTGTGAGCCCTGATAGAATAGACAGTCACGACTACAATTGTTCTTTCAATTATAGTGCTTTAATAAGGATACGGCTTTCCTGTATTTTCTCTAACTTTACCAGACTCGCCTTGCACTGGTTTCAGGGGTAGATAGTTTCCCAGTCTTTGTTGTAGCTGCATTTTCTTTCCTTAGTTGTACGAGTCGTGCTTTCCTCCTTTTCCGTCCATGTCTCGTGCTGCATGCCAATGGCGTTCTGACCTGATTTGCATTGTTCTTTTGTTGGTGGGCGCGCCCTTAACCTGCGTCCGCGTTCCCATTTCATTGACATGATCAAACAGCCCGCCCCGTCCCCTGATGACAGCCCTCACTGCTTTCTCCACACAGCCATTTGATAAATGCCAAATTATAGAACCCGCATTTCAAAACTGGAGTTTGTCAATAAAAGTGCGGGAAAACGTATGAATTTGCGGGATATTTGAAAAGTAATGAAAACGCGTGACTGTTCCGCACAAAGCGGGACATCTGGTCACCCTAAGTGTGAAGAACACAGGGGAAGTTACAGAGCCTTGTGGGGCTCCAATAGAAATAGTTCAGACAGACCACGTTTATTATCAATTCTTTGTTAATCTCCCAATCGGAAATGAGATAATCTAAGTGATTAAGTGTTAAACAAACATTAACTTTAGGCTTATTCAGGTGCGGATAACTGGTATGACACAAAGTTGGAACAGCGATGTTAACCCGCAACAGAATATGTGAATGATGGGGAAAGAACATCTTTTTATCCCCAGAGATATTAGGTTCACACATTGATAGTCATTATCACACATAGTGTCACTCCCTCCAGGATATAAATGACGTCATAGTTATTTGTTTACTGATGAATTTATTGACTCAAATCTCAAATTCTCATACTTAACACACTTTTACAGCCCCACTAAAAATATGGTTTGCCGACAATTACACCTGCACACACTAACTTATGGCCTTGTGTTATTAGCATCGTGATCATGGTTGCTGTCTGTCAACGCGTGATGTTTGCTTGTTTGCCCTTTTTACTGTTTTTGGTGCACTTAATTAATTGGAACTGTCCACGACATAATAAACTAAAAAGAAATAAATGAAAATAAATAAATAAAATAAACATGCATAAAAATCCACAGGTCAAACTTGCTGGCTGCACACAACCAAGAGGGAATAAATCAGCTTGAACAAAAAAAAAAACTCCTTTGAGAGTCAGTGCAACCCATTTCAACACCTTCAAGTAGTACAAATGTGTTCTGCTTCACATGTATTCTAGGAAGCCACTGTGTCTACACGTGATTCCTACTTAATTTTATTACAGATAACATCAATTGTCTGCTACATAATCACAAAAAAACCCCCAAAAAGTTAAACAATGACCTAAATAATATTTATGGCATTTAAATGTAGGGTTGCCTCTTTTAGGCATTGAACAGATAATTAGGGATTTCCATTGAAGAGCAACTGCATATTCTACCTGTGAGTGTTTAAACATTTTCATTAAAACACCTGAGAGATGAGGACATCAGATCATCAAACGGCAACCACAGATCTGATCAATCTTTATTAAACAGCAACCCCCTGAGTTAAATTTTCAGGGCTTTCTGTCATGTGCAGTGGATAATTGCTTGCCATCTTCCAAACAAACAGTCCAACATGCCATTGTTCACAATGTGCTGTGAGTGCAGTGGTGTGCACATATTTAGATTTCTTTAAATCTCTACATTTTTTAAAAAAGGCAAACATCTTTTTCTGCCTCTCATTCATACATCATGCACATTTGAAACTTAAAAGGGGAAAAAAGGGCAAACAGAACATTTCTTTGTTTTTTTTTTCTCTGGACAAGCAGGATTCTTAAAACTAAGTAACCATGACATTTATGACAAACATTAGCCTGTGTTTGTCTTTTCATTGTGCTTAAATGTTCATGGCATCTTTGTTGATTTAAGCTCTATCAAATAGGTACTTGCTGAATCAGTTACCACTCCTTGAAAAGTCAGCAATAGTGCAACAGGATCTGTGTGACACGGAACAAGTAAATCTTTCCTGGTAACTAGTATACACCCAGTTTGTGCAAATAATTATTCTCTGTTGTGTTATTTAAACAGCAGGTAGCCTTTTAAAGTTTTTTTTTTGTGTGTGTGTGGTGAGCTGCAATTAATCATTTGAGGATTTCTTTTCTTTCATCTCTCTGTCCATCTGAATCTCATCAGCTGCCAATTACATGTTCTACTACAGTGACAGGCCTCATATTTCTCAGTGACTTTGGTTTCATTGGTCAGTCAATACAAGTCTATCTTATTTCTGCTGGTGATAAATCTCGTACGTGATAATTCTTGTATACATATTGGCAAGTTCGGTGTAGCTTGCGCAATCTGATTAAATTGGGAATGGAATTCCATCCTCATAGACGGATGACTTTTTATTCAGTCGATAATTAGTTGTTAGCTCAGTGTGAATAAACTTGTTTGATGTCTTGAGGAAATTGCTTTAATTGAGGAGACACACAACTATTAGGAGATTTGAGGGTAGTGCGGAGGGATACCATCCCCATTGTGAGCAAAATGGCCAACATGCTTGCCTTTTGTTAACCTTCAACCCTCCTGCTACACTATTTAGAAGTGGAGAGAGTGAAGCAGCAGAGAGGTTTGCTTGGTTTCTTATGTCTAATCTGCCTGGCTAATTGTCTCTCTGTCTTACTGAGGTTCGTGCAAGTTGGATTCTATGACCCTGACCCATGTCCCCTGTTGATAAATCCATGGCTAGTCTGTGTTGCTGAAATGTGTTGCTATGTCAAATCAGCAACAATAATGAAACAAACTACAGAAATGAAACAAACCAACAAGGTTTCAACATACTGTGAGAAAATATGCAACTAATTAAAGGCTGATTTGTGCTTAGTTAGCTTTATGACAATGAATAGGATTATTTGTAAAAGAAAATTTATTCATCTTTATAATTTCCCTTTTGATTCAGATTTAATCAGATTTTCAGTTCACTCCCAGTTGGTGCAATTTACCCACCGACTCTGATCAAATTACCCCAATGTCGGGGGCAAACAGAGCCATGAGAAAACTCATTTTGTAAGTCTTTAAGCTGGGAGACAAGGTGGGCATATCACAGCCATCCATCAGCTGTGGTTTCTGCCAGTCGTGGATGCAATAAATCATCATAATACATAAAGTCACAATCAAGAGGGGATATCATTCTATTGCTGGTCTTCCTAACACCATCGGTGCAATGGACTGCAACATGTGTGTGTTAAAGCCCCCTCGCCAGATTCATACCCATACCTCAACCGCAAGCAATATCGCTCCATAAATATCCAACTCATTTGCAACTCCCAGAACCACCAAGTGAGGGCAGTTCCCAGGAGGAGCACACAACTCCTTCATCTTACAGAACAGCTCTGTGGGCATGCGCCTCGAACAAGGAGCAGCTGGTGACGCATGGCTCATTGGTACATATAATTTAATGATCAAGATTTTCTACAACAGTGCCTTTTTATTATGATTTGTTTCATTAGGAGATCAAGGATATGCCCTGCTCCTCTTGTTAATAACATCACTGACCAAACCTCAGACTCACCAGGAGGTTTTATTTAATCAGATGAATGCAGGTAATCGCTCTGCAATCGAGCACACTATAGGGATCTTAAAAGGATGTGTTTGCACACGCCCCTTTGGTCTCATGTCCTTTTATGAGCATTTTGGAGCATTTACTTATGTAAATTAGGGACAGCTGGCACACCCTTTTAATTGACATTTGTCATTCATCAATCTCAAAGGAGCAAAGATACAACAATTCTCGCTTGTCTGAGAACAGGTTCATGAATCTGATGTAGAGTTTTCTTAAGAAACTTCTTAAGAACAACTTGCTTAAGAAGATATCGGTGAATGAGACCCAATGTTAGCATCAATGAAAATCAACCTTCTATGGCTTTGTCCTGTGTAAATTATTCAAATTTTCCTCCCACTGTTTTTATTTCCTTTGTTAACTTGTGTCAGTTTTTTTCTGACGTCACTTTTTGTCTTTTTCTCTAGGGGAAAAACCCTACATTTGCCCATATGAAGGCTGCAGCAAACGCTACTCCAATTCTAGCGACCGCTTCAAGCACACTCGCACCCACTACGTGGACAAGCCTTACTACTGCAAGATGGCAGGCTGCCTGAAGCGCTACACAGATCCCAGCTCATTACGCAAGCACATCAAGGCTCATGGGCACTTTGTTGCCCAGGAGCAAGGTACCTCCAGCAGGCAGGGGATAGGGTTGGGCTTCCCTGGGCACCGGAGTGCCAGTGAACTACCCTCTGTAGGAGGGACACACGTCATCATCCCCGGGGCTGCTGCAGCTCTCCTTGGGGGTCTTGGGAGCTCTTTGCCACTCTCTGCTCTCTGTCACGCCCGAGCCCTAAACCATCACACGGCACCACTCTTCATGGGAGGAGGCAGCATAAGGCCAATTGGCCTTTCAGACTCAACACTGTTACACTTTGGACTCTCAGCCGCCTCAATGGTAAGAGTAGGAGCTGTGGGAAGTCTGGGGCAAATGACAGGAAAGGAGCCAGAGGACGAGCAGGAAGAGGAGGAAGGAGAGGAGGGAAAAGCTTTGAACCTATCTGCAGGGGTAGGGCCCAGACAAAGTGATTCATTGTCTTGGGTGGTTCTTCCTTCAAGGCCACTCTTTCTCAAACCAGCTGTTGTCAGTTAAAAGGTACTGTTAGCAGTGCACGCAACCTGGGAGTGTCTGTGTTTTTACTATTTTCATTTGTGTTCTGTAAACAGGTTGAGCTTAGGTACCTGGTCTGAAATGTCAAGCCAGTGAGAGTTAATTGTACCAGTGCAATCGGAGAGTCTAGTCCTTCTGCTCAGTGTGCTGGTGACCCTTTTGGACAAAGTTACATAATTGAGTATGCACATAGAAGACCTCAGAAGAGGTGTAGGTCTGAAGCATCAACTTATTGGCACTCGTTACTTTTGCTTTCTTCTGGTTTTGGATGACCAAGATGTCATCAGCCAAATACTAAATTAAAAAGCTTCAGATTGGCAGTCCACAGACCAACAGTTGAAGTCACATTAGGCACAACTTCTTCTTTTACACATTCTGTGTTAATATAATGGTAGCATTTAGCTCAAAGCACTGCTACAGCTTAGCAGGACCCATGGCATGGCATTTTGCTCGAATAGAAAACAAAATGTGTGTTTTAAATTAAATGGCCTGTTAATATGCCATTTTTTAAATTTACACCGTGATTTTCCAAATATTTTTCAGTAGATATTTACCAGTAATACATTCGCCAGACCAGTTTATGACCAGTTTTTATGCTTGACAACCCCCACTGATTGCTGTGTGACACAAATTTTTTTTTTTTTCATCTGATAAGATGGGGTACAGCAATTTTGGGGAGCATTGAGTCCACACACAATGTAATTTGACAATGAAGTACACACTGTAGACTTTGTAAAGGTCTACCTTTGTTATCTACATATTTTTCTTTCTTGCAAAGTTAAGAGTTTGTTAAGGTGTGAACATTTGACACCCCCTCCCACCAATTATTGATGTCAAAAGAAAAAGGTATTTAAAATAAAACTGTTTACAAGATATTTATGAGTTTGAAAAGAAAAATGTAAAAGAATTTTGCACATTGTTTTGGATATAGTTTTGCCATGTAAATGAGATTTCTGTTCACCAACTGATGTATGTGATACAGTAAGTGATACACTCTGCTCAATTTCCAAGCCAACAGGAAACAAAGTAATGAGCCCCCTTGAGGAAAACCAAAGGCTGTCGTACATGACAGATTATGACGTAGTAAGCTCACTCATTTATTAGTGGAAGAGTGATCTTAGTGCGGCTCTGTTGTTTATTTTAGCGAAGATTGACTTAGATTTTAATCACTACATTTACAATATTATAACGTGTGATGACGGATAAGAATCCACACAGCTGTGTGGCTGACCATGTGATTTTCAAGTCGCAAGAAGAACAAAAAAGTAGGGCTAAAGTTTACTCTTTTGTTTGCAGTTTATACTTGCTTAATCTTAGCTAATCATCCATAGACAATGATCTCAACTGGATCAGCCCTGCCTTGATGAGTAATGAGTGAGAACAGACTTCAAGCAGGAACAGACAGGTAGACAAAGGTGTGTATTAGTACACATTTGCTTCAGATTGATGTTACAATGCAAATACGGTACAAAAGGAGTCAAATTATAGCTAACCTTCTGGGGTCTGTCAAAGTGACAAAAAAACTGATTTCTTATTTTGTTGACAACAAGTCTGATGAAACCCATTTGCATTGTTGCATGTTACTGTATGTAAGAAATTTTGATAATGCTTTTGGACTTACAATAGCACACCTAGTCAAATTGCTCAGGTTGTGCTGGTAAAATAATAGTTGTTTTGTTTAAGTTACTGTACTGAATGTGTAGATTTATTATTATCATTATTATTATTTCTGGCATATAAAGCAAGTGATTTATGGCACCGGCAGAACTAAAACTTTGTCTAAGACCTCCAGAGGCTTAAAAAGCAGTCTGGGTTATTTTTGAATGGTAAGTGTTTGACAATGGCCACATGTGACCAGTATCTGTGTTGATTTCACTTGTATTCTTGTTTGCACATTGACTTATCCTAACCAGTATTTCAGAGATGTTGAAGTGCCTTGTATTTCAACTGAAATGTATCACACAGTATATGAAAAATATGTATGCAAGTGTAAAGTGTGTAAGTGTACTTTTTGTAACATTTTAAAGTCTGTTAACAACTTGACAACGGATGTTATTTGTACATCAAGGCCACAGCACCTCTTCACAGACATCAGTATTGTTGGTATGACTTTGACGTTTTGTCAATAAACACATGAGAGGAAAATCAACCTCTTCTACCGGCCATTGTATTTGACATCTGAGTGTGTGTGTGTGCTAGTGTGTGGGTAAAATTGATATTTTCAGCTCTTATGGCAGATTTTTTTCTTTTTGTTTATTATTTATTGCAACATTTTTTATAGGATTGTCTGTAATATGAGCAATTTTGTTTCTTTGTGAAAGACCTTCTTAACTTTACATTTGAATTCCGTCTGAGTTCTCTCTAAGTCTTGTCTGTTTCACCCAAACTCTTTGATCCGTTATTAACCAAGTCCTGGTTGGGAGTAACAGCAATGAAAAGAAGAAAACAAGAACAAAAGTCTGCTAAGCAAAAAAAAAAAAAAAAAAACGACCATTTACTTATTTCACTTTCAATGAGAAGCTTGGAGAGCTACCAGCTCGAGGTCAGTGACAGCACACCTCTGCTGACTGAAGACCGCAATCTGAAGATTTTATATTCCCTACACTTTTCACTGAATAGTTTCTGTGCAGAAATGTAAAGGAAAGTCTGGAAAATTGCAACGCACTCTGCTCACAATAAAAAAGACATTTCACTGACCGTAATACCTTCATATGCTTTGTTCACTGTTGCTGTAGCACAAATGAGGCACAAGAGGCCGTCTGCGGATGACACTTCCCTTTGCGTTTCCATATTGCTTCATGATATGGTTACAGGGTGTAACTCTCTTCCTTACATGCCTCTAAGTGAGGCAACGAGTAAGAGTTTTGACTTGTGTGTTGACTTGAAGAAGAAAAAAAGAGGGGAAGAGACGGATTGGTTCAGTTTCTGAGCACACCTGTATATTACTTCAAATCTAAATGTACACTGACGCAATATCTTTTTTCAGTTTTAAGAACAATTTAGCCGATACATTCCCTTTAATTGTGTGATTTAAGCAGAGTTGTTTGTTTGTCACTCTCTGCCCCGCAAGCGTGACACCAAGTATGCGCGAGACTCGCATCATAACTAATGCAACAGAAGGTGTAAGGCCATTATACTCCAGCAGCCTCCTCCCTCTACCGCGTGTCTTAACCCTCGACACATTCTGGGACCATTTCATCTTCCAAATTAAGAGATGCGATTCGTGAAAGTTTGTAATGATTAACCTACGGGGTGATAAACCTGTGATTTCCCGGGACGAGCGAGGAAGAATTAAAAAACAAAACGAAACAGAAGAAAACAAACAAGGAAGGACGGGTCGTAGCAGTCATGGAGGAAACGGTCTCAGGTGGAAATGCTCCGAAAAGGTAAGGATTTGGAATCACTCTATACTTACAAGCCAACTGATCTTTAATCTTTCACCAAACATCTACTTGTTGTGTGGGTGAAGTTCGGCGTCACACCCACGACGCCTCGTTTGTTGTGCTACTTCAATTAAACTAGAACTCCTTATTTCTTTCTTTCTTTCTTACTTTATCGCTTAGGCTACTGTTGCCGATATTCTGTAAAAGTCACAGAGTGAACTTGTGTGATCCCTGTGACGGTTAGAGTTAGCTGAGGGCACACACGAGAGGCTCATGTAACATTTCCGCGTGAACCCGCAACATCATTTTACAATTCTTTCAAAGATCCGCCGAAATTTTGCACGAAAAGGGAGTCCGTTTAACTCCCAAGTTTAATCTACTTGATCAATTATTAGATCAATTTGATCTCATTTGTTTGATTTTTTTATTTTTTATTTTTTATTTTTTTTAAATGTATGTATTTTTACAAGATGTGATTAAAACGATCCATACATGGGTGGAAATAATGTAATTAATTCAAGTTGAACAAGAATAAATAAGTAATAGAATAAATAATAATAATATTAGATCGATTTTAATCCCAGCTGAACACATTATGAGGGCTGGAGTTGTATCCGTTGAAGATGAAGCCCATATTTAGTATAAATGCAGTGGCCGGTGCGTCCCTTCCCATGACGTCTGCTTAGTCTGGCATATGTCCAGCGGGTGGTGGTGGGTTGGGATGATAGTGGTTGCGCTCAGAACGCACTCAACAGGCCCAGGTAGGAGCAGAAAAGAGTGAGTGAACATACTCGGGAGAGCTACTGAGAGTTATTTGTTCACAGTCACTCTTAGACTTTTTTTTTTTTGTTGTTAAATGTTGGTGCATCACACGGGTCTGCTCACAAACCGTGCCATTCAAAATGAGGCTATATCAAAATAATATATATCAATGGAGGAAATCAGATGTTGACATTGAATCAAACTGTTTAACCTGCTCTTTTTTTCAGTGAGCACATAGAATGGAAAATGTGTATTTGGCAAACATTTATTTTTGTGCACAAAAAAAACAACAAAAATCGTTATCTGAGACGTTGGCGAAGAACGAACAATTGACGGTGGAGTGGATTTTGATCAAACATTTATTTTCGTGCGGTTGTCTGAGACGCGGGCGCGTCTCCAGGACGAGCGTTGTGGCTGTTGCATGTTTCTGACGCGTCGCACCTGTTCCCCTCTTCTGATAACATGCGAAAACCGACACAGAGAAGCAGACACTGTCACACTGTGCACAAATCAGAAAGGTGAAAAAAAAAAAACCCAAAAAATAGGTGTGTGCACACGTGCTCTTCAACGAAAACTATAGTGATTGTCTGATTAGAACAGTAACTAGTTTTCCCTGAGAACTAGTGACACTGTCATAAACGCATCATGTTTTTTTAGTCAGCCAGAATTCAGGAATGCAGTCACACCAGATGCACTCGCTCCCCACCTGAAGTTGGTATCTATGTCATGACGCACGGTTGAGGATGTGGCATTCAGTGGCGCCTCGTAAACTTACGCCCCTTTACAGAAATTGCGTTGTTCCTCTCTTGCCATTTTCTATCAATATTTTGATATTCGAGTATGTAAATTCTAAGAAGACCATATTCGTGTATAAAGGACTGGTGTGGGTAGAAAAAGTGAACATTTTGTAGCTTATGATGACTTTTATCCAGTGTTTTACATTGGATGACTTGCTTTTGATTATTAGAGGAGCCAAAGTGGCTAGAAACTGAATTGAACTAAAAAGTATTACTAAACTGAGAAGAAGCAACAACTAAGAAATCTAACTTTAGACTCTCAGGAATGGAAACCTCAGACTTGAATGATTCTTGATTAAATTCCTTTAAGTTCCGGAAGTTCATCACCAAAGACGACTGCGGATCGAGAGTTCAGAGTGGCTGTGGATTTCAGAAATATCCAGATTGCATGTATATTTAATGATTAAGCCCTCTGTCGATCATTGCAGAATCTATGTGAGGCTTGCAGCTGTGACACAGACTGTGTCTTACCTTTGTACAAATCTTACGTCTAATTTGAACTGACTTAGTTTTACTGTTAGTGATTGATTGATCCCACAATCCCATTGATTGGAAATATATGGAAAAGAATCTGATTTTGGGACACGATGAACATATGATGAAGTCAGCTGATTTGATAAAAACTTGGCAACTTTCTGTTCAAATAAAGAACATTTGAGAACAAATCCTTTATAAAAAAAAAAAAGTAAATGTGGATATCATGATTTCAACACCTAATTGCAGAAATGAATGAAAAAGAAGGGGGGGGAGTAAGAATGAAGTAAGAATGAAAACTCAACCTGCGTGCCATTCGAGAAGATTTCTGAGTTTTCTCTGGGTGCACCGTGGTGATGAAGACGCGCGATAGTTTTTGAGGTGGAGAAAGTGCCACTTTGCTCCACTTTCCTCCTCACATATTTAAGGTCTATGCCCCACACGCCGTGACGTTTGTCTGTTGCATCCCTGCTCACTGTGGCGCTCTATTTAAACGGATGTTCACACATCTTTTCCAAGAAATGACCGATACACTTTGTAAGTATAGGGCCATCGCTATGCTGCCAAAAAAAACCCAACTAAATGCTGAAACTTTCACAAGCAAACGCGACGACGAACAGCTCATCTCATGGTGTTTAAAGACGGAGTCGTGCCCTTATACTGCAGCAGCTGTTAATGGGACGGCCGCTCCAGAACGTACGACAAAGGTTGGCCTGTTATCAGGTCAGTGTCCGACAAATTTGCTGTGGATCTTCCTTCTCATGAGGGGACACATGGACAAATATGAAATCCAATTAGATATCTTATTTTTGGAGAATGTCAAGGGAGGTGCACACCTGCTTGGGTTGTTTCTTCTCTCTAATCCAACAAAATAGAATTAAACAAACTAATGTTCTCAAATCCCTGCTCAGTCTGACCGATAACATTACATCCCTTATGGAATTCACAAGAGCAGAAAGCCCTCCCGTCCACCACAAACTTATCCAACAACTTATTATCAAAGTAGTTTAATTCTATGTCGAACTAGCTACTTAATTTAACTTGGACTTGGTTTGAAAGCTATACTGCAGCGCTGAATACCTTTCTCAGACTAACATCATTGACGGTATGTCACAGAAAGAAAAACAAGATGACATAAAACAGTTTGCTTTCTGTTTTCTGGAAAAATCAATGTCCCATAAATAAAGCTGGTGAAAGCATTGCCTCAATATCCTCTCCAAACATACATGCTCACTGTACGCTTCAGTCTTGTCCACTTTCTCTATCTCTCTCTCTCTCTCTCTTGAAGAAGAAGAATTGCACAGAATAGAATGCTCTTTATTGCCTTTGACGCAGAGTGAAAACTAGGAGCTCTGCTCCACCACTGACATGATAAATGTAATGAATTAGCAACCTAAGAAAATGAGCATCTGTTAAAATGCATTCTGTACAGTGCAATGTCGTGTTAAACATTGATAAAGTGATTCAGTGACTATTACGGCATGTAAGAGTTTAAGGTTATGATGGCTTGGGGAAGGAAACTCTGGGTCTGGGTGTGTGGCATTTAGCAGTCCTGTAGCACTTACCTGATGGTAGCAAGTGGAGATCATTGTGGTCATCATGTATTATGGTCCTTTATGATGTACTGAGGTAGCAGGATTTGGAAATATCATCCAATGTGGGCAGTGAACAGCCAGTGATGTTATCAGCAGAATGGATGACACAATGTAAGTTTGTTCTGCCGTACATCCTGGATGAAATATGGTCGGGAGTACGTTTGGATAATCTCAGAGCAGTTAAAGGCTACCAACAGTGTCTTCAAGAGATTGTTTCTATTCAGCAACCTCAATAAGTTGAGATGCTGAGATGTCTTTTTTATAATGACAATGGTGTTGACAGCAGACATCATCAGAGATGTGGACCCCCAGGAACTGACCTAAGAGGAGTGAATTTCTCCTTAAATGTTTAAATTCTAAGTTGGCTTTAAAGCGCCTCTTACTTCAGGACTCATCCCTTAAACGTGCAGAAGTAATCAACAGCTGCCGCATAGCTAACATGTATGAAGCTGCTGTGTTTTGGTGCCTAAGAATTGACCTTCTCCTTCGACAAAGAATGTTTCATAATTAAAATCGGCTCCTTAAATGGTTTGAAACAGATTTCTTAGTGATGGACTTGGTAAGACGGCTGATGTTTAAGCCATAAGCGTCAGCCACGTTCTGGTTCCACTTGTAGATGTTCACATAGGGTGTGCCAAACTGCACACGCAGAACTGTTAAAAGACAGGCCTGAAGTTTGATGGGCAGGCCTGAAATAATCTGTAATTAGTGCCATGAGCACACAGTAATGTATTTTGAGCATAGGGCGGAACCATAACAGTTGTTCTATGTCATGTTAGCATATATCAACAGGAATGATATACTCGCTAATTTTTTTTTCTTCTTCTCTTTGTAGACAACTTGTGGAAATCCAAAGGTGTCAAAAGAAGCCTGCGTTCCACTTCTGGTTCAAGCTCCTGCTTTTGCTTAGTCTGATTTTCCTGGTATTGGGTTTAGCCCTGTCCGACAACGCTTTGTCATGGTGGGAGCGATTTAAACTGCAGGGGGACTACAGATGGTTTTCTAACACGACCTATAGAGCTGATATACCCGGTTATAGAGCCCATCCAAAACACACAGTTGTACAAAATGAAATTCACGAAACCACTGAACCTCCTCCTGTGCGACTCAAAGGTATCCAGTACCACCAAGCCTATCCCCGTAACTATCAGTTTATCATGGATAACACAGAGGTTTGCAAAAAAGAGACCCCTTTCCTGGTGTTGATGGTTCCAGTGGCTCCAAATAATGTTGCGGCCCGAGATGCAATCCGGCAGACATGGGCCAAAAACAGCACTGTTCAGGGGGAGCTGGTACGTACTCTGTTCGTGCTGGGGCTCTCTGGAGGAGTTGATGCTGACAAGCTCAAACAAGAGAATTCACTGCACCACGACCTGATCCAAAGTGACTTCTCGGACACATATCTCAATCTGACCATTAAAACTATGGTGATAATGGACTGGCTGACCACACGCTGCCCCACAGCAGCCTACGCTATGAAGATAGACTCTGACATGTTCCTGAACATTGACAATCTGGTGATCATGCTAAAAAAACCAGGGATCCCCAAACTGAACTACTTGACAGGAATGCTTATGTGGGACAGACCAGTCATCCGTTCCAAGGACTCGAAGTGGTATGTTCCGGAGGAGATGTTCCCCGATCCCAATTATCCGACATACACTCTGGGCATGGGATATGTCTTTTCCAACGATCTTCCAACAAAATTTGTGAATGTGTCAAAATCTATCAAACCCTTTAACATAGAGGATGCTTACATTGGAATGTGCATGAAAAAGCTGGGACTCTCACCCACTTCACCGCCAGATCCTTCCCAGTTCAAAGCCTATAATACAAACTATAACCGCTGTGAGTACTCCAAGATCATCACGTACATTCTCGCCTCCTCGCAAGAGTTGGTGAACTATTGGACAGACTTAAAGAAGCCTGGAAAAGCCTGTTAAGACACCATCTTGTACAGATGCACAGAAAATCACTTGGGTGGCAGGGGTTTAACTTATTTTTAGATTTTACTGTGAGGGAACTTTATTTACTGGGGCTCCTCATTTTTGAAGGAAGGTGTTCGACAATGCAATGTGTAAAGTTCTTTATATTCTGCTTTATATATGCTTCATTTTGTTGGGGAAGCATTGGGGGGTGCAAGTTTGTTTTGTTCTTTTTATTTTGAAGATGACGTTTATTACATTAAACACATAATACACTATTTTGAATACTTTAGTGCTTTCTTGCTCATAATGCTTTAGAGAACGTGTCTTAGGTGTTTTACACACAGTCATGGTGGACATGAATGGCTTTCAGAAGTTTCTTTCATGTTCTTTTTCTGAAGCTGACATGTGTACAACCAACATCTATTTTCAGTAGAAAACAGAACAAAGAATTTGGTGTACAAGTTTTAATAGATTAGAGGTTGTCTGAGATCAATACAAATATACTGGGGTAAGTATAGCTCACCTAACACTGCAGTCAACATCTTAAGCCATCTTTATGCAGTATTTATTTTTTTTTCTCAAATTCAGGATGATTGTTTGACCACCCCTCTTGAAATAATTAGTTCATTTAAATTATTAGGTTTCCAGGCACAGGAGAGGGTTGTGGTCAGAACGTTTAGATTTTTTTTTCTTTCAATAAAGCATGCTTTGTGTATCCATCCATCTATTCCTGTACTCGCTTAATCCAACTCAGGGTTGGATCTATCCCAGCAGCCCCTGGGTGAAAGGCGGAGTACACCTTCACACAAAGACAAGTGAGACAATCATGACTGCTAACACTCACTCTTTGGGTTCATTTAAAATGGCCAATTACCCTAACCTGCATGCTTTTGGATGGTGTTAGGAAGCTGGAGTACCTGGTGTAAACCCACACTCCCTTGATAATATACACAGGAAGCACCCGGCTGAGATATGAACCAGAATCACACTTTCTATGTAAAGCATATTGAGTTTAGTTGGAATAAGATATGCTAAATAGATGTGGTTGCCTTTGCCAACTTTAGCCAACTGACAGCAAGAGGTGAAGAGGTAAGTTATATTGTTACAAAGTTATTCACAATGAACGCTCAGGTCCCCAGAGGCCCATGTAGAAAATGTTCAGATATTAATTATGTATCTGGTCACAATGCAATCCTCATGTATACATATAGACCAAATAGTTTTGAGCCACTGAATTAATTAATCCTTTCCATACTGCCTGTGAAGTGAACCCTATTACACTGAAAGAAAATTCAGTGTAAAAAAAAAAAAAGGTTTTTGTGTTGCTCTTCCTGCCCTGTTGCTCAGAAAGGAAATGAGTGGGAACAACAAGATAGGGTTTTTTTTTTCTTGCTCAGCACTAGGTAAAGAGTATGTATTTATATTTGTACGAAAAACTTTGGAAGTATTATCTGAAGCTCTGTCCTGCCATTATCCTGTTTTATACTCTTTGTGGCATTACTGTTAACTGAGGGGAGGCTAAATAACAGATGGATTAAAATGTCTGGTAAGCACTAAAAGGTTTCCTGATCTTTATGGACCCATTGTCTGACATGATAAAGTTGTGGGACTTTCGCTCACTTGACTTTGCATGAACCTGCATTACTTCTGCATTTAAAAACTGATTTACTCATGCCATTGCAAAACAAGAAGGCAAAATTCCGAGAAATGTTCTGTATTTGACACTCCCTTTTCCGTTTATCTTGAGCTATTTTGGTTTCTCTTATAACAGAATCCGATGGGGTTATGCTCAGATGTTGATCTCTTCCCATACTTTTCCCTCTGGATTTGAGTTTGTTTGGACAGTAATTAAAGGCATTTCTGCAGGAAACCTTTTGTCCACAGCCTCAGGAAGGCAACCCATGGTACAAAGCATGGAGCTGTGATGAGGTTAACTTCTGGATAGTGTAGTGGTAAGACTACTACCCTTCATGTTGGTGACCAGAGTTCAAATCCTGACCACCTCCGTGCATGAAAGGTCCTACTTCCAGTAGAGGTCCTTAGGCAAGACCCCCATTACGCTACCTGCCTCCCTGGGATGTGAGTGTAAGATGAGTATAAGTCACTTTGGATAAAAGCGTCTGCCAAATTTATAAACTTCAACCTTCACCTGGAACATTGCTAAAATCAGCCTGGCTACAGCATTTTGTAGCATTTAGGTACTTACAAGTGAAAATGAGAAGGCAAACCCTCAATATGTCAGCTCCTTTAAAGTCTTGAAGGTTAATTTCAACCAGGGAAAAAATCTTAAAGAGAAAAAAGACACAACTGTGCCCTTTGAACATGGAGCAATCTCCAGTGTCAGAAAGAGTACAATAAAAAAGAGGGTATATGTTTTGACCTGGAAAGGTCAACCAAAGGTTAAATCTTTCTTTTTCGCTTTTTTGTCTTCCCCGGTCATCTTCTTTTTTGTTGTCATATCTCATGTCTTACTGCCAGGGCATAGGGATAGCTTTAGGAAATATCACAAGAAGTTACTTTTATTCAAGTTACCAACTGCAGCTTTAAAGCTACACAGAAAGGAACGTGACAGAGGGAGTAACCTGTAACAAAGCTGGGAAGCTGGTCCCAAGAATCTGTCTGACCAGATTTCCTGTCTGAAGGAATGCAGCAGATGACAAGTGAAGCCCAGTAAACAAGCACCAGAAGGGTTAGAGGAACACAGTAATGTAGTTTTTATTTCAATTGAATGAAGGATTTTTAAATGACAGCGAGTTGAACACACTTGAAGCTGTCTGCTGTGTCATACCAAACTTTCCATTGGAGTTAGTGAGAGAATTTGAAAGGCTTCTCTCCATTCAAGGCTCATAGCTGAAATGCTGTAAATGTGAGCGCTTTAGTAGTTACATTGGCTGAAAGGGGACAAATTTCCCTACATTTTAAGGTAAAACTGGTTTATGTAAGTTAAACTGTATGAAAGTTGGAGGAATTTGTTTGAATATCAGAAAAAGCTGAAAGTTGTCAGTGCTCAGTCTGCTGGCTGCTCATTCATAAAAACCAAAAAGGAGGAAAAAATTCTCATATTTTCAAAGCTGAACAATTTGGTAATAGCTAAATGTCTTGTGACCTGTTTAAAGTTTGAATGGTGTCTCTAGCTGAAAGTATGCAGAAGTGGTTAGGTTGAAAAGAGGAGGAAGAGTTTAAAGCATTTCCCATTAATTTGATGGGTAGGAAAATTTGAACAAAAGTTCAATATTTTAAAAAGTGTGAAAGTCAGAAATACCAAAAGTCATTGCACCCATCTCCTGAACGAGCGGAACGTTTTGAGACCAAAATTGTTGAAATCACTGAAAGTATGCAGGAATAATTACACAACAAAAAATGTATGGAACTAAGATGTTGGAATAATAATAATAAATAGAAGTCATCGTGAGAATGCTTAATCACAATAACTCACAATAATATGTGAGTAATCTTCAGTTTATTGAATTCAATAGAAACATGTTATCAACTCTGAGCGGAGGGTGACATCTGGTGGTGGAGACAGCTTATTGCAGGATAGATTGCAATGCTAAAGCCCATCAGTATACATGCTATTTAGAATATTTTCCTATTTCGTTTAGGCTGAGGTGTAGGTATCATTTCATAAACTTTGAGCAACTTACATGGGTCTTGTTAATTGACTGGGCCGTTATTAACCATTCGAAAAAAGAGTAGGCAAATATAGGCTTTTAAAAAAAAAATTTTAAGTAAAAGAAAGAACAAGTTTGAGGGAACGACGGACCATCCAAATACTAATTAATACAGCAAATGACAGGATGGTCTATCGAAATACAAATACAGTCTGATACAAAGCTGTTATTTATCATCGCAATAATTCAGCACAAAGCGTCTTGAGAAGTGGTTGGAAAAAACTTCTCTTAAATAATTAATTTACTTCTTTTTTGTTTTATTTATTTTGTTAGAATTGTTGTTTTTAGATTGAATGTTTTGGTCGACTTAACTCGCCGGTAAAGAATTTGGTTTAGCGCCACTACGTGATGAGCAAGACAACGAGGAAGTGAAGGAAGGAGTTTGTTGTGAAATATGTGGGTGGTGTTACTTTCCAGGCGCAGCTTTCAATGGCAGCTCGCGTTGCTTAAGGTGGGTTTTCTTTGGCTCACTTCTTCGCTAACACGACCCCCTGGTCTCCCGGGAGTTTACCTGTCTTGCAGAAAGGACAACATAAAGTCCGGGTATTTTTAAAAAACCTGCAAAAGAAGCAAGGTATGTGGTGGCGTTGTGATCCACGTGTGATCCGCTGCTGTTTCAAGGACTCGGTATGTTTGTTACTGCTCAGCTTCCATTAATCAAACGCTGTAATAAAAGCCAGAACTTTGATGGGTTTTTAATTGTTTTTAACTGAGGCGAAACACAGCCTGCATTCGCACAAAGACCAACTTCCGTAAATGATTAGCCTCTTGCCTTCTGTATTTTCTTTATTATTATGGTATGGCAAGTTTATTTGTAGAGCACAATTCGTACACAAAGCATTTCAAAGTGCTTTACAGCTACAGAAAATCACAAGAAGGCAAATAAAATCATTCCAGAAACATAAAAAAAATTGATTTATTAAATCAAAAGCGAAGATGATACGAAGATGTCATATGCACAGCGAAATTGAACTGTTTTCAGCCTAGATTTAAACATTGTCAGAGTTGGTTGTTATGGCTCTAACATGTCAGAGATGTACTTTGGCGCGAGACCATGAAGTATATATGTATATAGACTAGGGGTAGGATTTAATACGTTTTTTTTACTTCTTCCTTCTCCTTTTCGAACATGAAATTGAATGCATTTGACATTTATTTATATATATATATACGTTTTTTAAATTTCTTTTTTTTTCCTGTGTTCGAAATAAAATAAACCAATCAATCAATTGTTCAACAGCCCAAATAGATTAAACTCTTGCATACCTGAGGGAAAACTACTGCAAGGGGTTGCCTATTTTAAAAGCTACTATCAAAAAGGCAAAAGCCTATCTAAAACACCACTTAAAAGCCTATTAAAATGAAACAATATTATATAATAGTTTAACATTAATATGATGTGCTACGCTAATACACAAAAAACACTACAAACATGCAAACATTCATATTATATTTCTCCTGTCAGTTCAAATGAATGTGGTTTGGAAAAGGGGGCAACTATCAAACCTGGCAGCGCAGCACACTTTAGGCATCGTTTACAACTTGACCACAGTGCACGCCTGCAGGTTACGAGAGAGACGTACACAGGGCACAGAGTTAACATTCACATGATGACATTTTACGTTTAGAAGGACAGTCATAGAAGCACGTTAGCATTTTTCTGAAGTCACCTGACACAATATAATTCTGAAACTCTAGCTCTAAAAACTAGTTAGAGAGCTACTTACATTAATCTACAGCTACTTGGAAAACAGCACTCAAATTGTTTTTCATGCACCCGCCGACGTGGAGGTAAGCCAGTCACAGGCAGGCAGACAATGAAATGGTCCAGTCCACTGTACAGGGGTGTCTGACATTTTTACTTTACCTACCTCCCTTTGTGGGTGTGGACTTCATAGCTGTTTTTCGGTGAAGCAGGATGTTGGAACTGAGTGTCATTTGTGGCGGAACAGGTTGTGCTTCCTGTTAATGTCTTTGTTAAAGTCGGAGTGTTCTGCTTTTTCTGCAGTATACTGCTGTCACTGTCCCTCGGGCTGTGAGGTGCAGGATAAAGTGTGTAGTGAATGAAATTTGAGCAATGAAAAGCGACAGCTGTGACCAGCACAGACACGTCATGGTTTTGCTCCACTCTACATGTATGTATTGCTACCAGAGTTTTCAACAGATTTGAACCGTTTAGTGAAGATGTTGGAAGATGATCCCAAGGTACATTTGGGAAACAAATGTTGAAAAATCAAGCTCAAAAATCCGCTGCAGGTGGAGGGAATTTTGGGAGAAGTTACAAAGACGAAGGTGTTGATCAAACTTGTTCTGAAGCTCAAATGATGTAGTTTTCAAACTTTCAGAGTAGTTTTATTTAAATTTCCCCTGCCGTGTTTTGTTATTCTCAAATGAAATGAACGTTTTCTTTTACTTGCTGCTCTTTTAATTTGTCAGCCGTTATTCTTTTCCTGAAACTTCAACTGCTGAAAGTTCGTGGCTCAAGACATGATCAAACTTCCTGTTGTTGTTTGCGAGAAGAAACGTGAGTGTTGACAGCCGCTCAAATTGTAGGTAGTAGCTCTCACAAAAAGAAAAATTGGCCTCTTCTAATGCTCCTGCCATTTGTGTTTTTTTTTTTTTTTTTAATTAATGAATTTCTTTTAGCAGCGTAAGAATGAACTGTTTAATCTCTGCTTGGAACTCCTTTAACTGCATGTTGTGGGTTCATACCAACAGCTTCCAAATGCATATGCTGTAATCGATATATTAATGACACTGGAGAAAAGGCCCACTTCTCTCAATTCAAACTTTGAGCTCATTCATTATCTAAAAGGATATGGCGTTTAATAACTTCTTTAATTGTGTGTTTGTGCCTGTGAAATTGAGGTACTAAAACCTCAGCATTTAATCCATAGGTTGTCAGAAATCCTGAAAGCTTTATTGAGCACTTATAGTTACTGTAGTCCTCAGAAAGTTTTTCATTTGTGCTAACATGAGTCTTTTCTTTCAGTATAGTTTTAATGGAGAACAGACGACATCTGAAACGCATCTTTATCTGCAGTTTGACAGCGGTGTCCGTCGTCATTATCTATCTAAGTACTGAAAGATCAGAGCACTGGACTGCTCTGCTAGCCAGAACATTCCCAACATCAAAATCATTAGTTTCCTCATCAGCAGTACCACAGTGGGAGGATCCAGGACCTTATCATGTGGCCTATCCACGGAATTACAAATTCATCATGGATGAAACTCCAACATGCAAGACCACAACTCCTTTCCTGATCGTTATTGTTCCTGTTGCACCCAGTGAAGAGGCTACCCGGAATGCCATTCGGAATACATGGGGAAAGGAGAAAGTGGTTCTTGATCAGCTCGTTGAAACTCTCTTCATAATTGGTTTACCAGGAGGACACAATGCTGAGCAGCAGCAGGAGAAACTCGAACAGGAGAATGAGCAGCATCATGACCTCATTCAGAGCAATTTCCAAGACAGCTATCACAATTTGACCATCAAAACCATGGTCATGCTGGAGTGGCTGGTTCAGCACTGTGCCAAGGCGTCCTTTGTCATAAAGGTTGATTCAGATGTGTTATTTAATGTCCAGAATTTAGTTAAATTGTTATTGGATCCCAACACAGCTAAACAAAACTACATGACGGGTTTGGTATGGTGGCACAGCCCGGTCATAAGAAACCCCTTTAACAAGTTTTACATGCCGAGACACGTGATTCCTGAGTCAGAGTATCCTCCATATCCCTTGGGCATGGCCTATGCCATGTCTCTGGACCTCCCTAGGAAAATCTTGGATGTGTCACCTCAGATCAAACCAATCTTCATTGAAGACGCCTACCTGGGCATGTGCCTAAAACGGTTAGGGATTTCTCCAACTCAGGCTCCTGAAGAAACTATGTTTCTTGTAAAGCCTCAACATCCACTAAGCGACTGCAATCTCTCAAAAGTCATTGCCGCGATGACGACAGAGATTTCCCATATGCAACTGTACTGGCTGAGGATCAGACGAGGAGCTCATTGCCCGTCAGATTAACAAGAACATTTTTATCATATGGTGAGCCTTTTGTCTATATTTAGATCATGAAAGGAGAAAGATGTTACTTTATTAATCCCCCTACAGAAAAGTTCTCTTTTATTTTTCTGTTAAAAATGAAACTCACTCACCAAAGTGTGAACAGGTACAGTATAATAATTGACAGTAATATTTATTTTTTTTATTTTGCATCCAACCTAAAATGCTGCTGGGAAAATAGACCTACATCATATTAAATCATGCACATATCAACTCAGTAGTTACCTGTTGACACAGTGTCAGTTTAACTGGATTTACATTAGCTATTGGGCCTATGTCTTCAATGCCTTGAGAATTTAATGTGTCTGCAACGTCGGATGTTTTTTCTTATGTTCCGTCATGGCTGCAAACTAAGTTTCACACACGCGAGAGTTGGTTTTCAACAGACAAGGTGGTTGGTGTGTGTGTACCGCTTATCTTATTCAACGTGGAATGTGAATATAAAAAAAATTGGAAATAGAAATAAATATGGGGGAAAAGTATTAAGTAAAAAATGTGATTAATACATGGAAAAACACATGTTCTTAATGATTTATTTATTAATTTTTGATTATGGCAGTCTTGGTCCTTGATACAAAACGAGGTTTCATGTTGTTGTTGTTATTTATTAATTTTCCCATCTTTTCTGATTAAATTCATCAGCCTTTAAAAATCATCGGTCTTGCATTTTTGATTCCCTCCCTTTAGTGGGGATATTAACCTACAATGGTAGGTCTTACCTCCCTTTTATGATAAATGTATAGAGTATCGGCCTGTTCCCAACAGGATTTTAGTCCCCAGCTGGGTGTCGCTATTCATTTTTCTTCCTTAGTGCACCAACCTCTTCACTCAATTCAACTCAAACTTTATTTAAATGGACAGAACATTTCAAACAACCAGGGTTGACCAAAGTGCTGCACAAACTAAAAGCAGCAAGGATGATAAAAGTGAAATATTCACAATGATTGATTGAGGTGTTGAAAACATATTATACAGATAGATAGACTATTCACAGGTTCACATGATTTACAATAAAGGAAATAGGCATATGATAAGTTAGGTGATATAAATACAGATGGGGTGAGGATTAAATAGTACATATATAATAAACAGTGGCTACCTTAGAGATAGGAGGTCCCTTGGGTCTAATAGATAACTTGTGAACCTACATTTTTTACAGGAAGAGGTGGAGTGGCCGAGGTTGACTTATGCTTTGTTATCACATATGGTTGTAACCAAAAAGACCACGTGTAGTCTGAGAAGTACATATGTGAAACATATGTTGGTACAAGATTTCTGAGGGATTGCCGGTGTGGCAGTTGGAATTTTGTAATGATAATAATTTTGTAATAGTGGTCCATATCCTTGGAATTATAAACCCCTGAGGGCATCAGCAGGCACTGACACCCTTATTGACCTTCTATCCATAATTAAAGGACAATTTAAACCAAGTTGTAAACTGAACGGATGCAATCCTCTTTTAATTACCTAAAGACACCGAGGTCTAGTGACACAGGTCTTTACATGGTTGGCTCACATGAAACAGGTTTAAGCAATCACTCTGACCCAACTGCTTTACAATGTGCATTACAATTGTATAATGAATCGTTTGTACCTAAGACAAAGCAATGTAAAATTCTTTCTTTGTTGTTCCCCGCTGTTAAGAAAATAGATGTAGCGCCCTCAGCGTTGGCTTATAAGGGTAAATATACATGTTTCATCCACAGGGGTACAGGTAAGAAGGTGGGCACAATCATATCAGATTATTGTCAAGAATCCATCAGTGTCACTCAGGATCTCAGGCATCTTGGTTTTGGAACCAGACTTCCATGAGAGCAGACCTCTGGTGGCTGTGTGGGGATATGAAACTGAGGCCCGCCCTTCCACCTAACTGGCAGGGCAGCTGTGCACAAACCTAATGCCTTTCCATCTATTCCCTGTGAGGAACTTTAAGGCCATGGGTCACAAATTCTCTCCAGAGAAGCTGCAACGTCTCAAGCGTTCAACTTTGCATGGGGGTTCATTCGACAACAGGGTGTACGTGGATAGCATAGGGGTTCCGAGAGGAGTTCCAGATGAGTTTAAAACTAGAAATCAAGTTGCTTCAGGGTTTGAATCTTTACTTTTCTGGTGGGCAACAATAAATAATAATGTTGATTGGATAAATTACATCTATTACAACCAACAGCGCTGTGTGACACTACATTAGAGATACTGTTAGAGGCATTGCTGAACAATTAGGTCCAACTTCCCTAATGGCATGGCAAAATAGAATGGCTTTGGGCATGTTGCTGGCAGAGAAAGTGGTTTGGCCGGTGGAGCGAACTAGTTGCTTCAGTACTGCTTTCTCTTTCTGTTGTAGCAGCCATACTAGTCCCCTGTGGTTGTTGTTGTATCCCATGCCTGAGAGGACTGTTCCAAAGACAGATTAAGACCACACTTGCCCGCACAATGTATCAACAGGTAGAGAGTGACGATGAACTACACGAGGATCATGGAGACAAGGATGCAGATGACGTTTAAAGTATAAAACAGTGCTTTGCATGACCCCCGAGTGAATTCCCAATTCACTCAAATCTCCCTGAAGTGTTAAACAACGATGTAGAAGTTGTACAAAGTTATGCAAAGATTGTAAAAAAGAAAAACATGTATTTATGAATCTACTGTGAATTGCGATTTACACCCTCTTCTAGTATAAACAGCAGGAAAATTTTATGAGAAAAGCAAGTACCATGTGTGGATGTTTTATGTTGCAGGGTCAAGGGACACTTTGTACTGGAGAAGGCCTCCTATCTATTTTATTTCAGCCTCTGTCTGAACCTTGCTTTACTGAATTTCTCATAACCTTGTGTGGCCAGTGATTAGACATAAATAACGATAGTATAATTATTTTTTAACTCTGACAGCTGTGGGCCTGCTTTGTGATATGTTGTGCAGACTTGTCTCCTTGCTGCAAGAATAAATGTTTTGTGTTCATTCTCTCCAGCAAACCTGAGCAACCCTCATTAAGAGAGAATTTTCTTGACAAAAAGTAAGCTTTTTATTGTAGTTTGATGTCTATCTACAAGTGCACCACTGTAAGGAAGTCTTCATCTGTACTGTTGTAGTTTGTCATCAGGCCAGAAGGGGTCAGGACAACATCTGATAAAACCCAACTCCTGGACCCAGGCTGACTGAAATTCTCAGGGATATAATAATCATTATACTGACACAGACACATGTTGGGCAAATTACATTTTTTACTACTTCAGCTCAGACAATGTGTACTGCACCGATTCCAAAAAAGTTGGGACACAATGAAACAGAATGCAAATTATTTTCAAATTTCATTAACCAATATTTTATTCACAATGGAAACATATCAGATGTTGAAAGTAAGACATTTTATTACTTCCTGACAAATATTAGCTCATCTTGAATTTGATGGCAGCATAAAGTATGTCGGGACAGGATTGCCTCTTCTTTTGAAAGCAGTCCATTCTTTTCTGATATTGAATTCTAGCTGCCCAACACTCTTTGGTCTTTTTTTGTCGTATTTTGTGTTTCCCAAAGCATTATATGTTTTCAGTAGGTGAAAGGTTTGGACTGCAGGCAGGTCAGTCCAGCACCTGCATGCACCTGGATTAGTCATGCCATTGTAATTGATGCAGTATGTGGTCTTGGGGAAATATGCAAGACCTTCCCTGAATAAGTCATCATCTGGATGGGAACATATGTTGGTTGCTGTAAAACCTGTATATACGTCTCAAGCTTGATGGTGTTCTTCCAGTTGTTCAAGGTGCCAGTGTAAATGGGTACTAATGCACCCTCACCATCAGAGATGCAGGCTTTTGAATTGAGAGCTGATAATGAGCTGGATGGCCCCTCACCTCTTTAGTCCAGAGGATGCGGTCCATAATTTCCAAAAAGAATTTTGATTATTCTGACCCCAGAATAGTTTTACACTTTACCCCAGTCAATTTTTTTTAAAAATGGCATAGTGAGCTGGGAAAACAAGAGGAAAGGGGTTCTTGAAGTGTTCCTGAGTCCATGCAGTAATTTCCATGATAGAACCAGGCCTGTGCCACCTGGTGGCCAAAGATCATGGACGTCTAGTGTTGACTTTCGTCCATGCCCCATGCACACACAGATATCACAGATTCTCTAAATCTTCTTTAAATCTTTTGATGATACTGTGCACTATAGATGATGGACTAATATAAATGATAAAAATATATAATATAAAATATAAAATTTTATGTAGAGGAACTTTATTCTGATAATTACTCCAGAATTTGTAGACACAGTTTTGTGGCAGATTGCTGAACCTTTGCCCATCTTTTTTCTGAGAGACTCTACCTCTCCATGTTCCTCCTTTTATACCAATCATATTACTGACCTATTGCCAATTAAATTAATTAGATGCAATATGTCCCTCCAGCTTTTTATTTTAGGTACCACTTACTTTTTCAGGCTTATGTTGCCCCCATCCCAACTTTTTTGAGACATGATGCTGCCCTCAAATTCAAGGTGAACTAATAGTTTTCGTGAAATAGTTAAAAAGCCTCACTTTCAACACATGTTTTCTGTGTTCTGTTCGCAAAATATTGGTTGGTGAGATTTGCAAATCATTGCATTAAGATTTTATTTTCTGTTTCACACAGCGTTCCCACTGTTTTGGAATTGGGGGGTGCAAAACGTGTCAAAGCTGCTGGAGAAAAATCCTCTGTGACAAGAGCAAACGCTCTTCATGGTTTTCTCTTTACACATCAATCACAAAAATTCAGTTAATCACCAGGGTCAGATATGGCACAACTAATGAGGCTACACAGGAAAATGGGCCACCGCAAACACAGATTGATTTTTCTCTGCTAACGGTGGGGATACGTGCAGGAATTATAGTAGCCTACTGTGACCTGGTTGAGAAATGCCTTTAAAAAAACAAAACAGGGTAATGTTCCCTTTCAGTGTGAGTCCGGACTTCACAAACATTACCATCTAGTCTACTCTAAGGTTTCTAAAGATTCTAGTGTGCGAGTTGCATCAGTTAATAAAGGTTAATAACAAAATGAAGGGGAGCTGTTTGTGAGGATAATTACAGAAATTAATACTTCCTACTTGGCCAGTTTATTTTTCTCTTTGGCTCCCTTGACAATCTCTATGTGAGGTCAGCAAAAATACAACCATACACATGAATTTTTTGACTAGGCTCAAGGACGCCATCGAAAGCTCACAACAAATTAGCGACTGCAAAGCAAAACGTTGTGGTATGGGGCTGGAAGTTGTGAACTGCACTTTCTCTGGACAGTTTTAGGTAATAAGCATAAAAAAGCTCAACGTGCTTCAAAACAAGTCAGAAGCACATAGCTTTAGGGTTCACAAACTTCTCTAGTGTTACTTTAAATATTTTGTTTTAGTCCTCTCAACGACACATTATAGTCTAGTGTGTATTTCATGGATATTTTAGAGTTTTGTGTCTTGTTCTGGTACAAAAGTACAAAAGTATGTAATTCCTGCCCATTAGGCTGCTTGTATGGATGTGGATCTGCTGAGCGTGCATGTTTTTTTGGCCCGTTAATTGTCTCTCACAGAGCCCTCACAGAGATGAGACAGACTTTCTCATTTGTACACACAACAGAGGAAATTACTCATCTTGTCCCCTTCCTTTGATGCTTTTAGCTGGGATTGAGTTGATCCATTCCACGGTAACTCTTTGTGTGTGTGGCTTGTTAGGGATGGGATGTTATTCATTTTCTTTTCTCTACCCTAACATTAAGACACCTCTTTAAGTTTGTCGGCAGCTGAAGTTAATGAGACAAAGTTCAACATACAAATAGAAAGACAAACATACTGTGTTGTTTTTAAACTGGCAACTTCTTTTGCAAATAGAAATGGATTTTAAAATGAGAGAGAAGACACACACGCATACAATATATTCTTGTTCCATTGTGTGACATTTCAGAAGTTTCTCTCAGTTATTCCTTTACCTTTACCTTGATTATAACCATGTCTCACATTAAAAACCATGGATTAAACTTAATTTCAAGGACTGGCCAAAGTCACTCAGGTTAATTTTCACACTTGCTCTGAAGCATTTTAAAGCAGAAGACATACACAGATATTACACAGTTTTGCTCACAAACCTGGGGCCTTAGGGGTGTACTACAAGGTGAAATTAGAGGCTTACTGAGCTCTGTTGAGCTGAAAGATCTTTCAGGCTGAACTCTTAACCTGCTCCAGAACATGCTATGAGTTTGCATATGGAGATCTATGTTTAGCTCTTAAAACAGTTTTGTTACCATGGGAACCATGCATTCAGTTGATGAATCGCAATGGGTCACATATGTTTCTATATCATGGCCTGATTTGCCAACATGTCTATTCCATAGCATATTCCTAATATAGTATCTAACTGTCACTAGAAAATAAATGACTCTAGGCCTACATAAATTTACTTTGATTTGGCCAGTGATGGTAACCATGGTTGGTTTCAAGATAAGAGATCAGCACGTATAAAAGCACTGCTGCCTGACTAATCAATTGTCTTAGAAAATGAAAAAAAAGTCCAGTTCTGCTGGTTCAGGGCCTGTGGTGGCTGGGGGGCTGCTGGCCCCCTGGTGTGCCCGCAGCGCCACACCCCAGCGGAGTTAAGGGAGGGGGGACGTGCGGATGTATGTGATGTGCTCGTGTGTTTGGTGATGACTGGGCCAGGGTCTGAGACTTGCTGTCCTCTGGCCTGCTTGTGCTGTTCCCGATGGGGGGAGTGTTGCCTCTCCCAGCTTCACCCACCTGTGGGCACATCTTGACTCCCTTGGGGCACTCGGGCTCCTGGGGCACGGGTCTGAGTGGCTGGGGCCTGGTGGGGTTGGTGGGCTGTTGCCCCTGGTTCCCGGGGGCCTCTACCCTATGCTTATGGGGGCTCTTTCCGGGGGCTTCCTCTGCGGTCTTCTGGGTGGGGGAGGGGATTGTGGCTCTGTACATTTATACACTCATAACTAAGCACTGTTATCATGTCAGACCTGTGCCATCTGTAATGCATGTTTATGCACACACACACACATGCATTCATTAGCCCAGTAGAAGGCTCGCTAAGCAGTTGATGTGTGATCCTGTGGTTTCAGGTCATCTATCCACAGTTGTGTTGTAGGCGATTGCCGCTACTTGTGCTTGTTTTTGTGTTTGTTTTTTTCACACTTTCAGGTGCTCCCGGTGGTGCTAAGGCTGGATTCCCTTCTGTTTTGTTTTTACAGGAGTAGCAGCTGGTTGTCTGGTTTTTCTTTCTATTTTTGTTCTGTTTCTTCTTCTTTGCTCTTCCTCTTTCCTTGTTCCCCGGTCCAGTTCGGCACTATTACATGTTAAATATTGTAACAAAAATAAATGAATAAATAAGCAGTTGATGGGCGTCAAGGAGAGCTTTACATTTATAAAGCTTCCCTTGGCAAAGCAAAGCAAATCTTGCAAAATTTGAAAGTAACACTGATTACTCTTATCAGAGCCATCACTGAAATATAGAAGATTTTCTGTCATTTTTTGATATAATATATAAGTGTGTAGTCTATCACATTAGCAAAATTTCAATGATGTCTGTATTTTCATATTGTATGAAGTGTTTAAAAAGAAATCTGAATTAATTAATTAAAATCACCAGACAACTAAAAACGTTTTTGTTCTTCATATTTGAGCCTTCATGACAGAAAATTAATTAAAACATTTACTATTAAGTCCCCTGATTTTTTTTAATGGCTATTGCTTGTTTATTTATTTGTTTTGGTGCAGAGACGTTTAAAACAGACGTTGTTGCATCTGTCAGGATAAAACTTTTTCACAGACTTTAAGAATACACTTCCTGTACATTCACTTAATAAAATTAACGATCAGAAATCAGTCAGATCATCTCTTGTTTTAATGGAATGGCAGTGAAATAGATCTGACTGTCTAATGCCACCTGCAGCAGAGTCATAAGCTCTGGGTTGACTTACTGAGTTGACGGCCAGCATCTTAGCACAATCTCCCTTGTTAGGTTTAGTTATGCCAGAGCACCTGAAAATAGCCTGGATATGTTGAACCTGTTTCATAGTACAAGAACCAGGTGTTAGTGTAATGTAACTTCCCCTTCTTCTGCACCCTGCAGATGGGCTGGCTTCTCTTTCACCCTGAGAAAACAGATTGCCCTGCAGGGCCATAAACTTAAGCTGGTCCTCAGGAACACACACACAGACACATTTCACCTCATTTCAAAGACCCATCCTCATGTCCATGTTGAGTTTACAGAGCCACTATTTGTCTAAAATTATAACTTATTGTTTCAGGCCATACAGTTACATATTGATTTACATAAATGTGTAATAAGTTATTTCAATTATAAAGCATTTTGACTTTGAACAAAGTGTACGCACAAGCAACTGTGCTTTCTATGAAAAACCACTCCTGGATCATAATGAAACAAGACTGAATCGAACTGAAACAGATTTATCCGAATTGATTGAGAAAAGATCAAGTTTAGAGTCTGAATTGTGTTGCAATCTGTGGGAAAGCATGTTGGAAGTCTAAATGTAAGGCTTAAAAGCCACACACTCAAACCATGATGTAAAATGGTCACATTGATCCATAGCAAAAAATGTAGCTGTTTTGCAGTGTAGGTTAAAAAATGTGTAAATTTACTTCACTTTCTGGCCTGAGAAATCAATGAATGTCTACATCTGCCTTTCAAAGCTCTAATAAGCCCACTTTTTGCAATATTTGCACAATTACCACATTTCCAAGGCTCCCCAGCATTACATGACTTTGTTTTCCGTTGCACATTGACACATTCATCTTTTTCATTCAATAATATTGTCAGAAATGTTAATTTGTTTGCACATGTGGGCAAACATATTTATCTCTCATTTTCCTGTGAGGCGGGGTGTTTAAAAGATGCAGAAATTATGTTTTATTTCTTCTGTCAGCATCTGTCACACACCGTTTTTGTCTCTAACTCGCTCTCTCTCTCTCTCTCTCTCACACACACACACACACACACACACACACACACACACACACAAATATGAACACCATGAATGTGAAAGTTAGCCAGACTCAGGGGTGATTTAGGGGTAGCAGACAGTAGGAGGGTAGAGGCCAAGCTCTGGGTCTCATGCTGTCTCTCTCCATTCACCAGCCTATAAATAATCACACAGACATTGACACTATAAGGAAGCTGCCGTTTGAAAAGCATGAGAGGAAAAAGGCAGGGAGGAGATGAGGTTTTGTGACGAACAGAGACAAAGAGCACCCCAGAGAAGGAAGGCAGGTGTGGAAACTTGAGAGAAATTCAGGCGTCCTGCTGCTTCTCGACCGGGGTCAGACAGAGGGGAGGGACGTGGAGCAATCGGATAGTTCAGACATTGTTTAAGCAGTGAGCAAAAAAATCTAAATCTTTGACTGAAAATATTGTCATAGTCAATTTCCTTTAGTTAATAACTGAGCTGCATAATCGTTTTCATACACACACAATCTTTCAAAATCCGAAAATGCTCCACAGGCACATGGGACGTGTCAAGAAATATGTTCATAGTAGCTTTCGTAGCTTCGTCAAATGAAGTATATTCACAACATGTTGTTCTTTTGACACCAATGAACACAGCTGTTTTTCTTCTCTTTACATTTTTGTCAAATTCCTCTTCACCACGAGGATCCCTGCCACTCAGGTTCTCACGATCCCTGTCAAAGAGTCACTCTGTGGGCTGTGAGAACCGACGGCTACCCCGGCTGCTGGAGGCCCCACGCTGTGAGTCGCTCCCCAAGTGCACGCACACAGACAAAAACAAAAACACATAGAAACAAGTCATAGGTCATTTTATGTTGTATATATACAGAATCAAACAACTCTACATAAATGCACTCATCACATCGTTCTCCTGATTTTTCTCCAGCATCCTTTTTCCTCTTTCATTCATGGAACTACAGTATTGTACAATAATGTCATTTACTGTAACTCTGTTCAGGTTTCCATTCTAAAAGAGCTCTTAATCAACTCATACACTGGAAGTGCTATTGCTGGGATCACCAATATGCGCAAGCTTAAATACACCATTTTCTTAACTACCGATGCTCCTTCCAATTGCAACCAGACTAAACTCATCTCTTTCTCTATGCTTTTGCTTTAAAGACAACAGTGTCACCACTATTTTTACCAAGGATTCATGACTTCAACTACGTTTCCTTTTAAATCAACTGCCACAATGAACAAAAAGCACAACAAACACTTTTAGCATCTGTAGTGGAGCAACCTTGCCTCTTGTGAACAATGCTTTTGAGCAGAGTTTGCAGCTAAAAGACTACGGAGTCTCCTTCAATGTTCAGCATAGCTACAACAGCTACATTGTACGCTAAATGTAAAAAGAAAATGCACTAGTAACTCCTAGAATCACAAGTCACATGATATAGACTTAAATCCATTCAGTAACACCAGTTTCATAAATTTTAAATTCTTTTTGAAGCAGTTTTGAAGCTAATTCCACTCAAATTCTTTTTAATCATTTTATCAATATATCATTTTCCAGATTCAGCATCTCGGAACAAATAGCAAGAATAAATCTTGGGTATAAAGACAATAACTTCCCAAGACTCTTTGAAAAATAAAAGTCTGTAAATATAGAGGAAGCAGACCAAGATTAGCCTTTTAAATAAGAACATACCACTGACTGAGTCTGCATGTAGACAATGCTGACCTGCTAAAAAAAACTGCAACAAAAAGTGTCGAGTAAGAAATGCAGAATTTCTGATAAAACAAAGAACTTCATGGTGGACTATATCCGGTGCATGTAAGCATTTCAAAGATGCATGTGTGTAAATAGCGTCGCCATTGCACCATTGAGAGTGCATACTTTCGCTTTTTTTCTTGACTGGAAAACACAACTAATATCTTAAATAAAAACTTTGAGTATAAGTCTTCTTTTTCTCTACAAGTTTTTGGATACGACTTATAACTCCAAGATATTTAAAGAAATACTCAATACCAGAGCCATGAAAAGTGGTAATAAATGGAGGATGACTCAGTGAGAGACTGGATTAGTGTAAACTCAGGGTAGTATATCACTGTACCATCAGCATAAAAGTGTAGAATGAGATTAGAAACACTTTGCCCTACTGCTACCCATCCCAGTAGCCCCATATAAGCCTTTCTGAAATGACGCTGGTGTTTATTTCTAACATCAAAAACAGCCACTGTGTCCGTATAAAGGGGGATGGAAGGCCGGTAGAGGGAGGAGGTAAAAAGCAGGAGACTTGATATTAACACCACTTTGTGGTCACTGTAGTTCATTCTATTTTTGGACCTTGCTTAGGGTGTGAAAAGATCATTTTCATAATGTTTACTGCAGATTAGACACTATGTTCTAGATTGGCTCCTTTAAGAGAATCAGTGTGCAGAGCTCTGAAGTTAGAGGGACTCCTTGTAATAACCCAACACATTACTAAGGCCCTTCTCTCTTTTTCACCTGTCTATAATTGTAATTCGTGGGACTATTTCAGGACTGTTAACTATGTCTTTTGTGGGATAACCGTTACCATAGACAGGCTGAGTGGAACATGTTCCCACCTGTTACCATGCTGTCTATCAGCTGAGACTTACATGTGTGTGAACTGCTTGATGTGCAGGCTTTACTCTGACTTGTATACTAATTCTTTTAGCCATTTCATTAAAATAAAATCATCTTTTTGATAGCATTTGCAATGAAACTTTTCTGGATTTTCTTTTCCATGTTCTCGTATCTTCAGTTTTTCCAGAATTATGCTTCCTCTGCAATGGCGTCCATCCTCACACAGTGTCTCACTACAGCTCATTACATGCAGTAGAACTGATGACTCTGAGCAGAGACTGCAGTGCGAAACGTCATTAACATCTGTTTGTGGTCCACAAAGCAAGGTTAAAGGCTATGTGAAAACAAAACAACACGGACGAGGCTAACAACTGCAGAGTCTGGAGCAGGGACCAAACATGGGTTCCCATGACTGTGTGATACCCCTCCCTCTTCTCAATGTCAGCTTCTTTCTCCCCCATTGTTTTCCTTCCTCCCAACTTCCCACTCGTTGTCCATCATTAAATCTCACTGTTTCTTCCCTTTCTCTTTCTTCTCTTGTCTTTTACCTTCCTACTGCCTATCAGAATTTTTTTGCCTCCCTCTCTTTCTCACCCCGTCTGCTTCTTTTCTCTTATGATCTCTTATGGTCGTAGCATCAGTTCTCTGATAAGTAAAGGGTTAGTCAAGCAGCTAGGTGGTGACACAACGTAGAGCAGGCCTTGATATTAAGCTTTTTCGTACAAGTGGCTGATATGCCCGTAAAAGGTTAATCCTGATGTTTGACCTTGTAGCCAAACTCACTTCACTGAAATAGAAAATGACTTACACAGTTACTATAATCTGTTATCTTTGTCAAGAATGTTGATATGAAACTGTTCTTTGACAAAATTAATCATTTTTCTGCGGCCTACTTATACCCAGCTTATGCAGGGTATATATTCTATTTGATTTGCACTATAACATGAAAAGAAAAAGGTTCTATATGCTGAGCAAGAACAGATGTTACAGATGTCAGTTACATGGAGACCACTGATGAATACTTGACTAAATTAATATTGCACGACAGACCCATCTGTTCTTTTTTGTAACTGTGAAACTTCAAGCTTGTAGAACTTATTTCTGTGCGGACACAGAAATGCACACTTTAATGCACACTACCATAACATCAACTTCACAATAATCATTCAACTGATAGGTCCCTAAATAAGTTGGGAACTTAATTTTATGTCTGTTTTCTTGTGGAGCTCCTGACTCATCCTGTGTGTTAAGACTGGAAATATCACAGCACGAGAACAACGGAGACTGATTGGTCAATAAGCCACAAATGCAATCTATGATTGGTAGACACACTGAACAAGAAGCATCACGAATGGCTTGTTGATGGCAAACAAAAACGCACAAGTTTTGAAAATAATAATAATAATTAAATATAATTTTTTTTTTTTACTTGCTGATGGGACAACTGTATGAGACTTTCTGCATGTCTAAACAGAGCTTAGTTGCCCAGCTTTTAGTTGGCAAGCGGGCAACTGTTAATGTCAAACCCTGAGGATGTTTCCGACTTTCTACATCAGAGAGGATATGTTCTGCCAGAGTGCTTAAAAGCAAGATAATAAGATCAAGCAACCTTTATTACCTTTTTCCCCTCTCGTTAGCTGGGGCATTTAGGCATCTGATGAAGGAGGGAAGAAGAGGAGAATGAATGAACTGTAGTCTGCTGTTTTGCTTACAATACAGTGTAGGGTGCAACGGGTGACTCTGGGCAGTGTGCATGAGAGTTTGCATATATGTAACCTGTTCACAATTTTGTCAGTGCAATCAGGGTTTTTTGCTGTTCCTTGAACTTGGCCGAAGAGTTTTCATTTCTCCCAACCCGTTCTCTCAGAAAAAACTGAAATCGTCACATGCTGTTGAACATGAATTCTGTCATTTTTTTGTGCTTCTCTGGATGACCTCTAAAGTATTGTATATCAGTAAACATCTGGCAGTCAATTCTCTGTAGACCTCTTTATTAACTGAACTTTGGTTCGGTTAATCAGAGCTGGAAGTGTAAAGTCTGCTGTCTGGAGCCACTGATTCACATGTCTGTGCTCTGACATGCAGCTCTTTCAGCTGCGTCTTCAGTTTTTCAGTGCTGCAGCACATGTGTCTCAGCTGCCAGTCACAGCACAAACAAACGTTATTTTGATAACAGCAGATTTTTCTATGCATTTGTGCCTGTGATCCACATGGTTTGGGAGCCTGAAACCAGGCTTTTTGGAAAAAACTTTTCGAGATGCACTTTGCATGCCCAGCCTCCTATGAGGTATATAGAATATTAATACTGCAAAACTAGGATCTCTGGAAGAAAAGGTTGTTTTTTGTACATGCAGTGTCTTCACAGTTATCTTCATTTGCCAGGTGTGTAGCTTGTTTTCTTTATTTAACCCAAAGCACTTTCTGTCTACTTGTTAAAGTGCATCAATGTGAGTGTGTTTTATGTCAAGACCTTTGAGAAGTTACACACGATCCATTTCAAATTTCGTGAATTGAAATTAAGGAAGAATCTAATGTTTTTTAGGAGAAGAATACTAATGTAAAGGTGTGTCTTCTTGGGACTGCATAACTGTCTCAAAGATATACAAAATGAATTGCATTTACTGGCACTGTCATGGAATATCATTAAGGTAATATTACTGGAGAGCTGCCCCCCCATACAGCACACAGACAGAAACACACAAGTGTGCATGTGTATAGTGTGACAGGGTACACAGGTTGCTGCTTCATCTGCTATTAATATACCATGAGAGACGCACACACACACACAAACCTACACACACAGGAGAAATTCTATGTCAACAAATAAGAAATCTGTCATGATATTATTCTCCATTGTACTAGATTCTCACAGAATCAGAGGGAAGCAGCCCATCAGAGTAGCTCAGAGACAGAGAATCAGGAATTTTAAAAAGCACTGATGCTGTTTTCTTCCTCCTTTAGTGTTCCTGGCTCAGACCCAAACACCGAATCTGACCACCTCCCATGGGGAGAGTAACTCCAGGCTTGGATTCCTGTGTGTTATTTCATGTTTTCCTTTCTGCCGCAACATTTTTTCCCCGAGACACAGTCTGTGCACCAGCCCTCATTAAAGGAATTTAACCAAAGTCTACAATGTTGTAAAAAAGAAAAAGTACAGACAGCTAATGTGCGGTATGAAAGCACACGCAGACTAGCTTCCATGCACACAAATCAGCACAGGTAAGCATGCTGTCTTGTTTACGCTTTGCAAACTCATGCTTCGTCCACTTTGTTTTTTCTTATTTACATGCCTTTCAAATATACAAATTGGGAGGGAAGGAAGGGGAAAATAGAAGGCTGTACATAGGAAGAATTCATTTCCGCTTTGTTGGGGAGGTCTGTGAAGGGTCAAGTCTTCCACAGCCCCGGCTGTGTGAATCACATAAACACTGACTGAAACACTCCCACTCTCTGCAGCTCTCCTCTGCTGCTCTCTCACAGAAGGAGCCACACTTGGCCAATTACACACCACTTTGTACTGAAGTAAGAGTGTTTTGTAGTTGTTGTATTGTATCTTATGCTCATTAAAAGTTAAATCTGGCCACACGTATGCATTTTTCACCCTTTATGAATTTGAAAGGATTTTGAAAAGCCATGATGTCTGAAATATTCAAGATAAGGACATTACATTAAAGAAAGCTCCATCAAAACCATAGAAGATCATATTCAACATTTTCCATATGAAAAATCATATTTGTTTATATATAAAACTGTGAGATAGCTCTGAATATTTTTGTGAATTTTATCTCTGAATATAGATTTAAACCCTTTTCACAGAGCTAGGTGAAGCCTTTCTTCTTGTATTTGATCTGGAAGAGCATTAGAAAGTAGTTTTTATTTTGGTGTATTGATTTCTTCCCATGAGAAAATTACACTTTAGCGTTTCATTGTCAAACAGCAGATCAAACATAGCTGTGAAGGATCTGGATGGCTGTGTTTGTTTTCTCGCACCCCTGTTAAAATCTCTTCCTCTTTCTCACACACACACACACACACGCCCGATGCAAAGTGAACAAGCCCAGCTGACCTTGATGACAAGGTTGAGGCCACTGATTGCAGCTACAGACAGTAGATCAAGTGTGGAGGTTGAATTAGTGAATATGTACATGCCTGCTTACTTAAAATTTATTAGTGTGAAAATGTGTTTGCAGCTCACTGTTTGTCTCTACCCTGTACTGGGAATCATCAATTTAATTTGGACCAATAAGATTGCTTCTTACATTCGTTTTATCATTTAAAAAGAACAACAACGCAAAAACGCTGGCCATTTTCTGGAATTCAGTTGAATTACTTTAAATTCAACATTACTTTATCAGTCACCTCAAATATCATTGTCTTCCTGGTATTGCCGTTCCACTTCAGGGCTTTATTTTTCACGTGCCACCGATCTCACATTTCTCATGATGATCAAGGGAAGAAGTGGTTTAAACTTCCTCTTCTCCTTCTTCAGTTTTGTTCCTCCTCTTTCCTTGACATTTCCAAAGTGGCTGCTCCCAGATGCAAAAAACTTTCCAGTTAGCCTGGTTACACATCATAACAGATCTAAAAAGAAAAAAAAAACCCACAGCATCCAAACCAGCATATAGAAGGTTTAAAAGAATCAGCAATTTCACAGAAAACACACATGTCCAGAGCTACTGAGGCTACTGCCACTTGTGCAGTAACATCCAAGAGCAAATTCAAACTGTTACTCAAAATGCACTACAACAAATTTAATTGAGTTAAGTTTAGAAAAAAAATTGCAGCCAATTTATGAACTTTTTTCTACGAAATCAGACCTTTAATAAACTGTTACCTCCTGAGTTCGTATCTCTATTTTTAGTCCTTTTTTCAGTTCATCTGGACAGTGAACATACGTGTCCTGGGTTGTTTGACTGATCTTCTCATTTTAGACTTTCAGATCTCATATAAGTGTGTTTATATGAGTGTCGGCATGTGTGAGCAGGCTGATGCAGCCACACAAGTTTGTATTTGAAAATAAAAATGTACATAAATTTGTTTGGTTATCCCTATGTTTGGTGGATCGTTAATGCCTGTGGAACAGTGTTTGTGTATGGATGATACCGGTGCATATGGGTAGCTGTCAGTGATGCTGTTGAATCCATGTTGTCAGACCAAGGGTAGGTGCAAATGATGAGGGTTTCAGGCTTTCACTGTTACTGCACACACACACAGCACGGACGCTTGAATTAAGCATATCCATCTGCATCACATTTACAGCTTAGATAAAAGAAGACAGCATTTGGTTAGTGGTGCACCTGCAGCTACTTCTCCATCACTGTGTATAAATAAACATACTGAAAATGGAAATTCAAAGTATGATTAGTCTGTGGTATGGATATGTTAGGAGTGAGCAGGTTCACTGTTTCACGTGTTTGACAGTGAAGTCTCACAAAGCATTATAGCTGTTCATCTAAAGAGCAAAATGTATTACTTTTGAAAAGGTGTAAAATTACGACCATGCAGTACATGGTTTAATTTGGATTTAGAGAAGTGTACATAGAGCTTTTTGTTACATATGTTAAACAGGTCTACAAGAATCACCCTCATCTGACAAATGCATGAAAAATAACGCATGATGGCACTTAATGTGTTCAAATTACCGGCACCACAGAAACAAAAAGACCCTTTTGCCTTAATGTAACCAGGCAGATTTTTGCAAATGTCTAAAATTATAATTTGCAACATGTAGACATAACAAAGTACTATAATTCTAATCCTAACCACCCATGGGTAAGAGCAGAGTGAAAATGTAAGGAATGGGGAGGTGGAAAATTTCAGTGACTGTGGAAAAGGTTGTTCAGGACTGGTGTTGGTCCGTGGTGTCCCTCTGCAATCCTCTTCTTACTTCCCTTAAGCCTTCAGAGCCCAATGAACTCGAGTGAGATGTGGAAAGTGGATGTCATTACATAATAACTCATCTGGGGACATAGGACGTTGACATGCTGATAAATTAAAACTCTACTGCATCCGTGTAGTGGCGAGTGAGTAAGGAAAATTTTGTAACTATTCAATTTCCGAGCCTTTGTTGTGAATCTGCACCGTGGACCAATGGCGCTATTTCAAGATCTGGCATGAGATTGGGCTTCTTATCATTATAAATAATGTCAGTTTTGTTTTCCCTCTTCTGTTTTGTTTAGGTTAGGTGAGGACAAACATCTACTCAGCTGTGACTCAGGGCCTGATGAAAAAGTCGCAGGTTTACACCCAGCTCTTTCCATAGCATTTCCACTCTCCGCTCCCTTTCCATTGGTGTCCAATGTAATTACTGTTTTTTTTCTTTTCTTTTTACACTATTGCCATTTCTGTCCTATGAGATGCAGTGAAGATGCAACACTAAGGACATGCTATTTTTCAGCAGAAAATGTTGGCACACTCAGCCTATTGTAAACCTTGATGAAACACACAGCGTGAATCTTGAGACTGGGTTGCTCACCCACAAGACAAATATTGACTCTGCATTTATTATTTCCCTTCACTTGAACATGATGCGGACAAACAGTTGTAAAAGCCTTGAGCTCTGTCACTTTGTTTAATTAGTGGGGAAATATGTTTAAACTAAGTTTATGTGGATTGACGGTGACTAACCATCAAGTTATTTTAGTGGAAAACAACCACATTTCCACTTCCATCAAATCTGTCTACATTTAGTTAAAAGGGGAAGAGATTTTTACCAAATAATTTCCATTTAAATTTGAATGATAGTGTTCAATTCCATCCAGTTTAAAGAGTAAGTTCAGAAAAGTCCCAATTATCAGATCAGTTCAGTCCAATTATGTTCCATTTGAATCAAATTATGATCCATTTCAGTCCAATTTGTTCTGAATTTATTGACATAATACAAGCCTTGTAAAATAAATAATCATTAAAGCTACTCTCAACAATGATTTCATATTTAAAATATACCAGAGAACCATGTGGAGGCTGACAGCCTGGCATATCCTTTATGAACCTTTAGAAAAAAAAGTAAAACTAGACACACCAAATGCTGTGAATCATGTGCCATGCACCAAAGTGTTTAAAAAAGTTTAAAAAATGTTTAGTGACAGAGCTACAGACCTGTCTGATAGGGAAGATAAGTTAACTTTGATAGGGATAGTTTTTGCAGGTGCAGTCTGTGTCGGGAACGCGCTTGGCTGCGCGCCCTTGCTTCGCACTGTACCTCCCACTTCCCAGCTTGTCTAAGTGCTCGCCTTCTTAAGTTGAATGAGCGCTATTGTTGAAGTTGTGCGCCCTGAACGCTGGCGTACCGGGGACTCAAAGCGGAGCGAGTGCGCTGCACCTTTTTTGGTTTTTGACTTTACGTGAACGTTTCCTCTGCTCTTTGTTACAAGAGGACACTTTTTTTTGTTTGCTTTTATTTTTCTATCATTAACGTTTTGCATCAGTAGACCTGCTGAAAAGCTCAACGTTTGGACAGTGGCTGGTCTAACGCATTCCCGCGGACCCTGGATTACTGTGTAAAGGTAAGCATATCGTGCGCTTTCATTTGTATGTTGTTTTTAAACTTCCAGAGCACGTTTTGTGGAGTTGAAGAGCAGGGTAACTCATGTTGTGCGACAGTTTAAATTAATGCCGTTTTACATACTTTTATAGCCATAAATATATTCAGCTAATACTTTGAATCACTCAGTTGCTGTGATATCGATCAGAATGAGTTATCAGTTCCTCTGCACACATGAACCTTTCTGAAAGCTGATCCAGAGTCGACTCCTTGTGCCTTCACCCAGCCTGCTCCAAATGTCAAAGCCTTCTCTCTTGGCAGTGATTTTGTCAGCGTATCTTTGCATTCCTCTCCCGGTGCACGGTTCAGAATCTCGGGTCAGGATCTGCCGAGCAGTTGCGCCCAATGGGTCGCGCGAACAAGGCAGAGACTGTGTTTCCTGCAGAGATGTGTGGAGACACGACTATCTTATCTTTGTCACTTTTCAGGACAATGTTCAGGATTTGATGTCGTCACATGCCTCTTCCAAGGCTTTTATCTCATCTCTGACTGTTATCACCTCAAATGCGAACCTTTTATTTACGTGGTGATCTCAAAGAAGCAATCACGGTAGTGCGTCTGCTTACTCAGAGTCTTGACTTGATGCCTGTTTTGCTTTCAGCTACTCAGACTTTAATTCTATATTGCTGACTCTATATTCTCTAGTGTGACTTTGTATGTTTGTTTGACGTGTTATTAGCAACATTTCTATGCGTTGAACACACATCTGACACACTTCAGAGTTCAAATCAGTGCAATTTTGAAACAGTAGCAGTAAGTTTGAGCGGTGGTGAGTACATTAATGATGGGCTGATTGACAGCTGGCAACATTCACTGCACATCAAGTTATTTTGATGTTTGGTCCATTGTATTGGTTTCGGAAATATGTAATGGGCATTTCTCACTCTGGAATTATTCAAGAAAGCAAGAATAAAGAATTACACTCATCTAAATCTGCAACTTAGAGTTTCTATGAGTGTTTGTAATACATGATTGAATAAAGCAAACATTACTCTCAACAGTTTATCACACAATTAGAAGATGCCATGGTAGGTTTTGGAAAATGTTACAGGCATTTTACTTTTCAGTACGATTTTTAATGATATATACTAGTTTTAGCTGTACTTTTTGCATGTACTGTCCTTATTTGAAAATAGAATATTTTTGAGGATTGTGGTGAAATGAACAGTTATTGCTTAATAAGAATACAGAATCACGAGATCATCTTATGGAAACATAGGAATTATATGAGCCTTTGTTCATATAGATTCATAAATCTGCACCCCAAGATGATTGTTTGGAAATATATTAGAATAATATCAAAGTTATGTTTGAGCTTTCATCTATTAAATCTCGACAGGGATGTGCTGATCATGACCTCATGCCTTTTGCCTTATATTGCAACTTGCTCCACTGTCTGCTTTGTGAGGAGTTTGAAGTTCTAAAACAAACCCAGCGTGGGGCATGAGTATGGGAAAAGTAAAGAAAGGTGGAGACAGAGGGATGGTCCAGAGTACGTACGGCCGAGAGGGAGAGCAAAGCAAACATTCCTGCCTTGGTGTCTCAGCAATTTAATTAAGGTTTTTGTGAGATGCTGCAGCGAGCACCTCGAGGTGAAGGCTTAACCCCCCCCCCCCCCCTTTTTCAAAGTTGGACTAATCCCAAGGGTCAGCTAATAAGTGTTCGGGTCATGCCACCATGACAACTAAACAGGACAAAACCTGATGGAAAGTTCACCAAAACGGGAGTTAATAACCCCATGAGGGAAGTTAAGAGGTACAAGGTGAAGAGGATGGAGTTTTGGACTGTGTGTGATTTCATTTGTTATCAGCCACACCAACTAAAAGCCCCTCCCCTTTGTGGAGTTTAAGTGTGCCCTGTGGTGCTCTGTTGTTACACACCAATCCACACACACACACACACACACACACACACGCATAAACTCACTCCTCCCCGGAGGTCAGATTTCGGTCACTGTACCACTAGTTAAGTAGTTTTTTTTAAATGCATTTTTTTTATAAGGAAATTACATCAATGGTAGCTCATCTTGTTTCCACTTGTAACTAAAATCTGGCTTTCTTGAAAATCTTTCAGTTTATATTGCTGTGACTTCTCAAGCATTGATGCACCATCTGCAAAGATTTCTTGGCTTTCAGAGATAAAAAAATGTCTTCCTGCTCTATTTGACTTGGCTACATTTGCCTCTCTGCCATTGCCATTTTTTGCACTCAGCATCAATTATATTTGATGTGACGTGTTTCTCTTCCAGACTCATCCTTTTGCTCCCTTGTCTGGTTTCAACCTTTTCCTTATTCCCTTTTTCTTTTCTGCTGTTGTCCTACTATTTTCCCTGGAGTTTTTCTTGTATTTGGAACAGAATGTCACAGAAATTGTCAGAAAAAAATCAAGCAAAGGTAAAAAACAAAAGGTGGTTATCATCAGATCATAAACAGGCTATGTGATTGCATCACATTTTTTTAACCTTCTCCTGCTTTCTGCAGGTTCTTACCCATTTGCAACTCTCTGCCTTCACTAAACTGAGTATTTCCTGTTGTGAGGATGCATCTGACATGTTGTGTGCTACATGTGTGAAGAGACAGTTCCAGAAAACATCTGTATCTGATTCTTTAGACACTGTCCTCAGAGCATTTGTCGATATGGCTTTACTGCAGAGAAAAACATGTTTCCTCCTGAATTGGCCCTTGATGTTGGCACTGGGTTTAAATGGTACTTTAGACATGTCTGATATGAACTTTCTATTTCATTGATCTGTCTTCTGCCCTCGCCGTCCACATAAGTTTGTTTTGAAATCTTTCTCACATATATATCAAGCTTTTCCATTGCAGGTTTAGTTAACTCTACATAAATCATATATTTTTGGGGACTCTCTGGTGAAGTAGAATAAATGGCATCAAAAATGAGATGTGAGCGTTTTAGAAATCCCTCACTTTGGAGGCAATTGCTCATACATATATTGCCAATTAATAACATAAAATCTATTTGCTCAGTAACTTTAAATGAAGAGGAATTGTGTTGTTTTTTAAATTTTTTACTTATTTTCAATATTTTTAAACTCAACCACACTTAAAAAATGGGCTATTTGTTTATATATATATATATATTCTTTAATTTCTTGAGTCTGGATTTCTCTTTTTGGGCTCAAGCTGTTCATAAAAAATGTGGAATAAATCACAATTTCTCCGTCTTTCTGCTGCACAGATGCAAAGTGGGGGTGGGTTGAGCTCATTTGGGAACATTTAAGGAAGCAGGAACCTTGCAGATGGAGCAGACATCCAGCATCAGACCTCAGACTGCTGATAAATCATCCTGCTCAATTTAGTCATTACACTGTACAGAGTTTATTCCTTTAGTTTCTTCAGCAGTTGACAAGCATCTATCCAGCACAATAAATCTGAATTTTGGAAGTGTGAGAGGTTCAACTAGAGTCACTTTGATAGTTGAATAACCTCCTGTTGCCTTATAAATGGCAATCACATTTCCAAGACTGAAAAGTAACATCTTTGATTTCTTTATTTAGTCTGACCAGCAATCCAAAACTCACTGGTGGTAAACTGTAACTGAGAAAAGTTGTTAATCTGGAAAGACTTGAACCAGGACACCTGATGTTGCACAATGTCCTCTGCTGATTATTCTGTCTTACTAGAGCAAATTTTAACATGGATATGTTGAACATAGTGTCATTTAAGTGTCATAAGTTTGGATACAGCTAAATTTAGTTTCTCTTTTCTGTACTATAAAACCGCTCAGATTACATCTTTACAAGCTTCCTTGACACTAGAAGAATTTCAGTGTCTCAAACATCAAACATAGACTCAAACATCACAAAGTAGGTTGAAACTTAACATGTTCACCCAAGGGGAACCTCTACTTTCCTTGAGCTCCCACCCTGCCTCCTTCCCTCTACCCCCCAAGCTGGTTTAGGGGTTGTTACTCCTTTACTAACCTAAGGCGTGTCCTTAAGTGCCTTCCCCCGTCATCCTCACAGTGTGCTGTATAAACACAGTGGTTCAGTAAAGAGATAAAGAGTGTGGCACACACATATTCCTCGTAACATTCCTTAGTGGTACCAGGAGGCACCAGGAGAGAAAGATACGTCCAATGGCTGATCTGTGGTATGATTGCCCAGTACATAAATCCATCTTCTGACTTTCTGAAATCAGCTCCCGCACTTCATCTCCCTTAATTTAGTGTTAAGAGGAAAATATAGACATAACACAATTACCTCTGAAGTCTGACCCTTAATAAGATCATCTGTTTCTAGGAATATGAAAATCAAACTTTCAAGTCCTTAAGATAACTCAGCACACTCCAAACCATAGACAGCAGCCATACTACTACCTGGGGGCATGTGGGTCTGTGTGATTAGGGATGGGGCGTATTGAAGTAAATGAATGTAACTCCACCTTACAGCCCCCTTTTCCTGAGTCCCACTCTATCTTTTTGTCCTGAGGGCACATAGTCAGGCTGCACACACATCCATCCTTTTATCCCCATTCAACAGCCCTCATTCCCCTGCACACACACCAACACGTGCATGCACTCAAGTTGCAAGTAGACAGCAGCCTTAGGCCTGCAGGGCTTTACAAAGCACATCAAAGAACAGAGATCTGGACCTGTGATATTCTGAACAACTCAAAGGCACAACAGGTAAGGAGAGATGTGTTTTGACTAACAGAAGGTAGTCAGCCGCATTGGTAACCTTGGACAGGTGTATTGAAAGCAACACTGATGTGGAAGACTTTGTGTTGCAACATGTTACTGTGACATGTTGTTTTGGAACTCACTACATAATGTGGTGCCATAGAAACATTCACCAGGAGAAAGGAAGTAAACAACTGTTTGATGTGATATGTACAATTCCACAATATAGCATTCTCTCAAACTGCTATGGTTTCAGTTGTAATAGATGGGGAAAATTTAGCTTTGCAAAGGGCCTGCTTCTAAGAAGTTTTTAGCTTCAGCTTGTTCATCTGGAAATCATCTGATTCTCCAAACTGAGAGCTCTCTGACTGATATCTACTGTTAGTAAGATACCGATTTCTCATAAGTCCTACATGCTCCCTCACTTCAGTCACCAATATATCCCTTTTAATGTTTATTTCATATAATCCAGAGGGTTAGGGTAAGTGTGCATGACTGTCTGTGCTTTTGAACCACCCGTTTTCACTCCCAAACTGTCACATGTGCACTATTGATCAGAATCTTCTTGAAAGCATCACTGTTCAGCTCTCAGGTTACTTATTTAGTGTCCTTTCTTGGTGACATGAAATAAAAAAAAATACTTTATTTATCCCAAGGGGAAATTATATTGTTACAGCAATCTCTGTTTTTTTCCTTTTCTTTTTTTCAAGCAATCACTACAAGCTTTCGTTATAAACAGTTATTATTGCTGACAGAAAGGACCTCCTGTATCTTTCTTTTTTGCTGTGGCGTCAGAGAAGCCTTAAACTGATCACACTCACAGGTCTAAGATACCTTGCAATCAGTTTCAAATTTAAGGTAGCAGCCACAGACTGCAGTTTTTGGCAGCAATGCACAGCACAATCTTCTTCTTGAGAAGAAGGAGATGCCAAATCGCAATTATTTTTCCTGGCTTCAACATAACAGTAACCAAAGAAGTAGACCATCTAATAGGATGTCAGCCTGAGCATGCTCGTTGCTGACCAAGTAATGCTCAACCTAATGTTTTGTTGACGCAGAAAATGATCTACTGGGTAGCTATGTAGGACGCATTAGTTATCACCCAAGTCGAATGACTAGTAGCACCCCCATTTCGCAGCTGCCTGTTACTCTGTTATCAGTACTGGTTTATCGTTGCCCTGAGTGGCTTCAGCAGGGCTATTGCCTTCAACTATACTGGTATAGCTTTTGCTATTAGTCTGCTTATTAGTCTGAATTTTGTCTTATTCACTGTGCCATAGATCTTAGTCGGTTTGGCACCTAAAACAAAGAACCAGTACCGAACTAGTTGTAATCCAAAACTAATATCTGGCTCAATGTGGTCAAAATGGTATGAAAAGTTTCCCTTTTCCTCAGGTGAAGACTATTATTATTTTCTGATGTTCCTATGATTTAACATTTTATTCAGTTAAGAATGACTAAAGTTATAATGATAATAATAATTATAATAATATTGCTGCCTTGTCCGGTTGTATGATATAGATTTTGCATGTTCTCCCTGTGCCATTCTGGGTTCTCTCTGGGTTCTCCGGCTTCCTCCCACAGTCCAAAAATAAGCCTGTTAGGTTAATTGGTGATTCTGAACTGATGGTAGGAGTGGATTTAGAAGTTTTACTGTGTTAAAAAAAGTGATGATCATTGTGAAGAATTGGCTAAAAGTAGATTTTATTCATAGCTTCATAAAAGAACACTTTTTTTTTAAATGAAAAAGTTCAGTTGGTTTACAGGCAGCTGAGTCTTATAAACAAATACAGCAATTGCTAATTGGTGTTAATTTGAAGATTAATCCCTTTCATGTCATTTCAGAGTGGTATATTCATGGCTTGTTGAGACTGTGTGTAAGTGAACACACAGCGTGGACCAACACAGGTTGTGCAAGAGCACAAGTGTGTATCAACAAAAGTTAATGTTGTTTCAGCTGAATCCCAACTTTGCAAGTGTGACACAGTGAACAGTGTGTCTGTTCCTCAGCAAATTCTGCAGTCAGATAACTGAAGTTTATGCAAAACAAGCTTAGGCACAATTATCTGTTCTTTGTTAAATAACCTCAAGTGTAAATATATCAGGTTTTGCCTTTGCTCAGCCTTGCCACACTGTGTTATGTTGTAACCCCATGCAGCTCATTATTTAACTGACACATTCCCTCACATTCTTCTATTGCACTGCTGCAGGGAGGCTCAGTGTCATGCACACTGACCTATCCGCACTAACTCATGATGTGTCAATAAAAAAATCTCTTCTAGATTATCCTAACTTTAAAAAACGGTATAGATATACTGTTACTATACCCAAGCAAACATCAATGTTTTGCAAAATCTCTTCTTCTCTCCCAATCACACTCAAACACATGCACACACACATCCACATAGTCTTCCTTTGAGGCCTCGCTGCAGCTTGCTGTGGATTAAGAGGTCAGGAGTCAAAGGGTGAACCAGTCAACCCGCAGACCGGGACAGAACCTGATGAAGCAGAAGAAACACAGGCACAAACACATACAGAGAGTTTTGAATCAGAGTTAAACTTATAATCCAGATGATCCAAATAAGGAGAAATTGACACTACTAAGTGAGCATGCTGTCAAGTACGCTTTGATTCACCATATTCACGTTTGGCCTGAAGCCCAGTGGCTGATGATTCCAAAAAAGAGATATTGCATGAAACCAGCAAGATGAGGCTTGTGCAGGATTGTCAACTGCTGCTCGCTTGTTTTTATCTTAATGAGAACAGGTTGTGTGATTTATAGCTCAGTCATTTGTTGACTGACTTGTAAGTCACAGGTCTAGTAAAGTGTGTGGAATTTTAAAAGGACTATTGAGAATGAGCTGCAGTAAATTACTGCCAAAATGTTAGAAACTGAGTGCAAAACTTAGATTTTTTCTTACCTCACACTAATTTGGTACTAAGTGTAGGTATGAATCATTAAGTTTTTTATTAGATTATTCCTCTGCCAAGGCAAGAGCCAAGATGAAGGTATGTGATTGTTGCGGTTCGTTTGTGTTTTTGGTTGAGTGTTTGTACGAGTATGAATATATAATTTACCTTATTGTAGACAGATAACTGGTTTCCCATGGCCGTGAGTATTTACCACTCACAGAGCGCCTGTCTCTCTGATTTAGGGTTAATGATGAATTTGGGCAGACCTACAATATTAATCGAGTGGGGATGCTAGATGTGAGTATTGAGTGTCAGCACATGCTGTATTGTATCCAGGTCTGCATAGTGCATTCCTTTGTGGGCAAAACATCACTTAAATTGTTTGTTTCTAACAATGCACGAGCTTATTGCCATGTGAAATTTAGCATCCGTTATGTGTACTGTTATTTTGATTTTATTCGTATTGTATGCAGGCTTCAGTTTAAAACAGTCAGCTGTTATTTCCTTTAGAGAATACATTTGGACAATTCTTGTTGGCATGACAGCATAGCCATAACATACTCACATAAAACGTATAGTTAAAAAAATGTCTTTAGACCTCTCTCATTTTCTTTTTCACACAGCCTATGTCATTTTTTTCCACTTTTTCCTTGTTTTGTTTCGGGTTAGAGACCACTGTGTTAATTATTGTAAGAAAGCATGTGCAAAGTACCCTGTAACTCCGACTTCTAACGACACCACGCAGCCTAGTCTTTTTTGCTTCAGAGTAGTTGATGGAAACAAGCCTGATCCACAATTTCTCTAAGGTGACATTTCAGAAGTTTGCTGAAAGATTTGCTTGACAGCTATATGGAAACGCAAAGTCTAAAAGTGTCTAAATGTTTCAAAATGCAAATGTTATTTTAATTAGTGTTTGTAATGTGTCTCCTTCGAGGATGGCAGTTTATATCTGTAACTGTCATTTTTGAGTTTTGGATCATTAGTGAGGTGGCAGTTATATATATATACATGAAAAAAACATCTATATTAACAAAGGCAAAACTACAACTGACTCTCAGAAGCCAAAAGTTTTTTTCAGGAGTCACATACCTATGAGCCTCTGTTTTAAAGTTCCAAATCTGAGGCAGTGTTTATTATTTTCTGTCTGTCATGTGCACGGTATCAGCACATTGGCAATTGCTGCTGTATAAAGCAAGACACTCCATAAACACAGACAGACCATTGCAAGTCCAAAACAAGCAGTCAACAGGTCAGTCAGCTACAGGAAAGTTACTCCATACCTCTGATGTGGCCAAGACACACCAGACGGCTCTCAGTACAACAGATGGGACATATTAGACAAATTGAGGTAGCAGGGACTGACCGAGCAAATTCACAAGCTTAATCAGAAAAATAACTTGATATGTTAGTGCTGAGCCTTGATTGGGTTGACTCCACGGTCCATAACTCCGTGGTCATTAATATGTGTCTGCCTGTGCGTCAGCACAATCTAACACCTCATCAGGATTGACACACATGACAGTTGAGTGAGCAAACAACAGTAGGCATGGAATAAAAAACTGTAAGATGACCCTTTGTTTGAACTGGAAACAAATGTTACTTTTATTTAATAATTAGCAGCTAGAAAAACAAGTGGACATACAGAGACACTCTACAGTCCTTTGTTCCACCCATGCTCAGGCACTGTGTGGTTATAGTAATTGCATGTGTTCTTGACACACCAGATTTATAGCATATGAAGTCCTGTGATCGGAAATAATAGAGCAATGTGGTCTTAGTGTTTGCTCAGTGCTTGCAGTTAGATTTAACAAGAACATTTGGAATCCAGGCAGTGATCTAAAGTCAAAAGTTGAACTCACTATAGTTTAATAACAAAAGACTAGGGTTGTGCAGGTTGTGTTTTTTAGTAGACTGCTTGTGGCTTAGCTGTGACTAATCCATAGGAAATCATGTTTTGAGTAAATATATGTCTAAGTTTCATATTCTCTGCATACATACCTGGTTGCTCACTCGGGTATTTTCATCAAAGCTAATGTGAGGAAATTGGCCAAACCACAAATGCACAGTGACATACCCCGTATTTGGTAGTCATGTTAGTTGTTCAGCAGAGCCTCATGGTCCATGGGCTGTTAAAAACCGACTCATATCTAACCCTGAAATCAAACCCACAAAGATGCTATCTTTAAAGGAATCTCAAATGAGCCTGGCATCATTATCACTGGCCAAATTTAGCTTCTGTGAAAGTAATTTCTGTTTCAAAGGCCTTCAGAAGTTCAGTTTAGAGTTTCAAATGAAAAATAGCTCAAAAATATAATATACAGCCAAGTCACCCCGTGTTATGAAACCACATTATGTGTACTTTAAGGGAGCTCTCCACTTGCATTCCTAGGGGTTTGTGTGAGTGAATATAAGTGTGTGTGTGTGTATATATGCACTCCTCCTATTAACATAAACACAACACAGTTTTTCTCCCCATTCTCCCTCCAAACATCCCTGCAAACCCCCAAGGCTTTTTTCAGAGTCGTGTGTCAGCGCCTGGTCTGCAGTGAAGCATGTCGTCGCCATTCCTTCACGTGTCTCTACCTCGGAGTCCAGTTTCACCACACAGTGTGCACTGAGCCTTGTGATTATACTGCAAGCATACGTTTATGATCAAAGTAAGCGGTCATCGGGGCTTTGTCACAGACAGGGCAGTGTTCTGGGACTTTCTGAGGGATCTAAAAGTTTTGAAATATAATTTACAGCCCTCCAGAAGCTACTCTGCTGCCTGTTGTTTCTCAGCTGTGTCATGTGATTAACTGCACTGTCTTTATTTTTAGCTCACACTAATGACTTTAGAGTGTAATCATTTTTTTTCTCTTGGCTTGTGTGATTCCCATCAGAAATAGCCTTTCCGGATGTCCATGCAGTCATAATTTCAATCCTGGCTGATTTGGCAAGACCTGTTATAACACTAATTGAATGAATTTCCAGAAATACACACTGGTGGAGTTTACATTACATTGAATCATTATTATTGATAATGACTGATAGATCTATCAATAAATGAGTCGGTTAAAAATAGCTATAATGTGTGTCGTCGTAACAAGTATTTTTCTACAAAGCAGTCTTTGTGGATGCTCTTTTTGCCTTTACTCCCTTCTTAGTTTAAAATTTTGGCTTTGATGAAATTTATTTTGTTTAGTCTGACTTCTTCACATTAACAGCCACTCTGCACTTTGAATAGTTTGCAGTTGAACATTCCTTCCAAGATAAAAAGACAGTGTCAGCAAGACAGAGTGTTAACATGATCTTTAACCTTAAGCAACTAAATCATTTATAGGGCAATTTGAGTTGTTTCCCCCACCAGCAAAACGGCGTAAATTACAATCACTGTGACATTAGTCTGGGCTCTGAAGAAGTTTTTTATTTGATTTTTATTTTTTTATTCAAGTGAAGTGTTCATGGATTTGATTTCCGTAATGCAGATAGTAAATCAAGGGCCGAACAGGGACAGAGTCTGGGTTCTTTCATGATTAATGGTATGTTGGAGAGATAGGCTAACTGAAGTGTGTGCGTGTGTTTGTGAGTGTGTGTGCGTGTGTTTATGTATGATGTCATCAGTGGTCTGAATTTAAACCACTTTGTGAGTTTCGGTAACAATTTGCTGTGTTGAAATTGGAGTTTTTTAATTTGTTGTCTGGCTGGGTTCTGATATCCTGAAAGTTTTTCTGTTCCTTATGGCAGTGACATGTCTCTCAACTAGAGCAGGATAAACTTTGCTTAAACTCAAATGAGTTCCATATTATCCCTTTTCTCCAGACACAAGGGGTTCTCAGCAGAGTCGCCCTCTCAAGACACATTTTACGTGTCTGTAGCTGCTTTCACACTGTGAAAATAATGTCAGGGAACAGGTCTGTTCTTGTAAACTTGGCAGAGCAGACGGCACGGTGCGGCACCACAAAGAGTTAAAACTCGGATTTTCTGTTCCTGTGAATAATACAGCCTTTGTTTCTGGGTCATGAACCAGTCAAGGTCAGTGGCTTTAACCGAGCCAAACAAACACACAAGCAGTTCAGTTTGCACTAATTGATTCCCCTTCCAGCAAAGACAAGAATGAGTGTGTGTGAGAGTGTGTGTGTGTGTGTTTACTTTAAAGGATCTGTCAGGAGTCAAAGTAAATAGATAAGTGACAAAGTAAACAGCTATCCCACACACATGCCAAAACAACATCCTTCCACGGGGATGTATTTTTACACTCGCTCTTTAACAGTTTTCACGGATGTCAGAAGGTGAACTCATTTTTCAATTTTAATCCAATCATAATTATGTGTGAATGTGTACTTCCTGGCAGTTCCTATGAGGTCCCTCAACAGTAAATCCATCCACACACTGGGTTAATGAGGTGTTCCAGCTGCAGGAGATGGTTGGTACAAGTCTTTGGGCCTGCTTCAGTTTCTTTGTGTGTGTGTGTGTGTGTTTGTGTGTGTGTGTTTGTGTGTACACGCAAGGGATTAAGTTGGTGTAGCAGGCGTTGTATCCATTTCGGTGTAAAGTTGAGTTTGCATGGGACAAACTGAATCTGGAGACGTGTGATTGTGAATAACAGTGTCGATTGTTGCTAATTCTGCGTGTAAATTTCCAGCGCAAATTACTTAGTGAGTTCAAGTGAAGACGGAAGTCCCGTGATGATACCAAGCCCCGTGTCTGTAGCTCGGGGATGAGTTTGAGGTGAAATATGGAAAAAAAAAAAGTTCTGAGCACATTCATAGCTCACATTGCATGTACTGCTTTACTCAGCAAGAAAAAAAAAGAGGAACAACAATGCAAATGTTGCTATTTTATTTTATGTTTTATCATCATTGTTAGCCCCTCACATAACCCAATGCAATACAACCAGCATCCAGCAAAGTGAATGATAAAAACAACGGAAATGTAGGATACTTTCTGACTAAAAATCAAAACTCTAAAAAGGTCTATGAATGCTTTCCTCAGCCACAAGAATAATAATACAGTCATTTTTATACTGGACTGTTGATACTTTAATAGTCTGACGTAATAATGATACAAGTATGTAAATGACAATCCACATAGCACCGTGTGGGGTATGTGAAACTGAATTCATATAACAGATGTGCAGATGGTAGAGCAGATTCAAGCAGTGTCTTCACTATATGACTGTAAGTTACTGGCTAGTTTGTGAAAGGTAGTAAACCTTTCACAAACAAATTTCCCTTTCAGCCTAACTAACGTACAAGCATATGTGTGTGTATATACATACATTACACATCAAAAGTTTAAATCCTCATTCAAATTATATGGGTTCAAGTGTCCAAACCTTTGACTGGCACTTTGTGTTTCTATAGACTTATCACATTGCCACAGAATCCAGTGTCACTTGAGCTGTATTGCACACAAGTGTGACAACAACTACTACTGTACAACTTCCAAGGTAATCATTGGGATAAATGAGAAGTGTGGTTACTGACCTGCTATGTGCAGTGAAGCTCTTATAGTAAATCCAGTCAGTGGTATGTGTATAAGCAGTCTCTGATTACTGCTGTGACCTGACGTCTGTGAGCACATGCATGGGTCTTGTCCAAAATTGGATTTGGACATTTACGCCTTGCTTACTTGACACATACTTTCTGCTCGCATATAGCTCATGTGGGACAGTAAGGGGGCAGTAAAGATAAGATTTGGTGTTGAGCTCTGTTTTCCTGCAATGTGTATGTGTGGTGATGGACAGAAAGTAAAATGTTTTCTTGTTAAAATACAGACAAGGTGGGTACAGTATCTGTCTGGATTTGCGCAGTTCCAGAGGGGATACATCGAGCACCCACACTCACCCTCGACAGTCCAGCCCAACCTGTATGTTGCCAGAGACCAGAATTTGGAAACTGACAGCTGGGTTTAACAAGAGTGAAAGGGTCCCTGTTGAGTAAGATTCCCCCGGTAGTCATCAGTCAGCAATCAGACCTGGAGGTGGAGGAGTGGACAATGGATAAATGTTTGTATGCAGGAGATAAATCAAGAGCAGAGACAAGTGAGGTGTATTTGATATTATATAAAAAGCTGTAATGTGTATTACTACAAAAATGACACCACAGGGAAGTTTATTGCATGAAAACAGTGCCAAAAGTGAACTCCTGTATCATTCCTCCTGTGGAGGTGATGTGATAGTCAATGTAAATATTACATTGGTTCCTGTTCTAATGACCCTTAACTCCTAATAAAGATATTAACAAATAAAAACAAAAAACACATTTTATAAGCAGTAAGAGGAAGTGAAAAAGTCGGATACGTGTTTGACAGGACTTTGTTTCTTGCCAGTTGCCTGCTGGCTCACCTGAGTTAAGCTGACAGGCTTATTTGGCTCGAAGCCATTGAAGTGTTGAAACATAAACGCGCACAAACACATGCAACCGTCATATTCATTACTGGTTTGCTGCTGTAGTTAGTAATGCAGGATGTTCCACTGTGCTGGCGATGCGTCATTGCAGGCATTTATACCTTTATCATCTCAGTGGAAAAACTGGTATTACTAAAACTCAGTCTTAATCAAGGGCAGGGAGCATTTAGAAGAACAAGTAAACACAGATTGCTTAATTCTTCTTGAGTGCATGTATAGTAATTTAGTAATGCCGATTTAATTTTTTCCCCAAATGCAGATACCACCACTAAAACAAGCCAATTAAATATTTTTATAGTAATGGGTTTATCTTCTGTGCACTCAGGGCAGAACGTACCTGTCCATTATACCACTACCACCCAGGCGTCAAGTCTGTTAAGTAAGACAAGTTCAAAGGATGACTTCACACTGTATCATGCAGGCTTTGTTTGACTATTGTTTTCAGTGAGCTTTCTGAAATAATTAGACTACATTATTATTGGTGATTGGACAGCAGCTCTCAGCTCTGCACAGCAGGACAGAGAGTGGATGTGCTAGATGTCTTGCAGTCAGGTAAAATTGAAATTAGCATGTATTACCCAGGTATTATATTCCTCATCGGTGCAGTGCTGAGCTGGAACCATGTGTTAATGGGCTGACATTTAAAGCTTTTTTCAAACAATGTAGAAGACAAGTCCGTTTGAAGCTGGTGTTGTTCCATTTTGGTATTTTAAACAGGTGCAACCAAAATGTGAAAAGCGCTAGTCTATGCTTACAAACCGCGAGCTGGCTACCTGGAAATTAGATGAGTGACGACAGCGTTGTTGGTAAGTTCAGTTTGCTACCCTTTGCTGCTTCCCAGATTACACATATATGCCAGTTTGGCCCTGTGGCTACCTATGTTACTAGTTCAGAGACACATCAGCTTCGACCCGTTATTCCACCTCTGTGCCTTACAAACAAAAGGGCGATGCACAACGAAGCCACATAATTTCCACCTAGCGAAAGGGCTTGTTTTTCCGTCCTCTGTTCCCTGATTACTCTTTTTACTCACATAGAGGGTCTGTATTTTAAATATTTACAGATTATTTTCACAAACATAGCAAAGAATACACTTTTCAGGGAGAGTGATGATATGTTTCTCCACTAAAAATGTAATAATCTAAATATTTCATGCTTTATGTATATGCTATTATGGTGACAAAGGCAGCTCTATGGTATATTTAAAGTGCTTAATAGACATATCAACCTAGAGTGTGAAAAGATGCAGCAAAAGGACTCAGAGGGTTTTTCCACCAAGTACTCATGTACTCCCACAATGCCACAACCACTCTTTGCATGTGGAAAAGTTTTATGTCCTGTCAGCACTCGAATGCAGCATATCCTGCTAATATTGAATGGCTGCTTTCTGCTTTAGTACTGACTGATTAGTAGAAAGAAATTCAGTTTGTCTGTGGCCCCAATATAATTATCTGATCTTATATCCTATATTAATCCTATATTGTCTGATGATAAGCTGCAGGTAGCACTTATATATTCCTATTGCATCAACAGCAGAGAGATAGCTGAGACAAAGAGTATTAGAGTAACAGAAGTCTACTGAGAAAGTTTGGAGGTGGCACACAGCAGGGATGGCTGGAGGAGATGATTTAAAAATCGTACAGCAAGTAAAAAAAAGCCCTAACTTGAATTCGATCAAAATCCAGCAGCTGATAAAAAAGCTTTCAAATAAAAGCAAGAGGTGGACTGTCACTCGACGTGTAATTAATTTGTTCCACAGGTGGAAGGTCATAGTCGTAACACAACTTCCTGTATCTCTCTTCATAACTCATCACTGACGCTTGGTCAGAACATAGAACCAGATTATAGTCTGTGTTGGCTGTGGAAAATCAAACAGTCTTAGCCATGTTCTTTTTAGAACTACCGCAAAACTAGCTCCTGCATCAGATGTGAACCAGCACTGGAACTGCTTTGGTCCTGGGGGGTGTTAAGGCCAGCAACACTTTGAAGGACTTGGAAGTGTTATTCTAAGTGAGTGGGGAACAAGAAGAAATAAACTGTTGGATAGATACCAAAAGTGTTGAACAACAATGCAGAGACCGCACCTTTGAATATCTGAACTGTATTTTGTTATGCCATTGTAAGCATGCACAGAGCAAACTGAGCCACAGAACTTGATCATCAACAAATAATCACAGACAAAGAAGGTGCAGTGAATTAATACTGTATGCTCATCTATTCAAATGAGAACACTGGCCAGTCATATTTATTCACAGATTGTCAAGTTTTCACCAGGGATATCTGAACACCAACATATTGGAAGTATTCTTAAGAGAATTTTGTGTAATGACTCTCTGACTTTTCCCGCATCTTTTATTTAAAATGTAAAATATCAGAACAACTATTGGGTGGTTATTCACAATTTCCAGAAAACAATTTGTAAAGCCTTTTACCTCATCGGGATTGATGTGTTATTGTGATACTGATACACATAGTTGTTTATGCATGTGTGTACACATCCCCATGCAGCAACACATGTACTCCGCATATACTTTATATGCTTACACAATAGCTTGGGGTGGACAAAGAGTTTTAGAAAGATTGGAGCTGTTAAACAGATTTGGCTTTAAGCTTTTCAGGCATGAGGTAACAGGATATTCCACTTTGAGGAGTTGTTACCAATAACTCAAGTTCTCTTTTTTTCCTGAAGGAAAATGAAGTTAACTCCCCCTGCACAGGCTCTCTAATGCAATTTATGATTCCTGCGGTGCTTCTTTGTACTTTGATTTCTGACTCTTCCTCTTTCACATCTTGCTTAATCAGTACCTTAAGTGGTCATTTTGAAAAAGTTTTTTGGTTGATTTTTTTTTTCCTTGCTAAAGTTTAGTTAAAGTTTATGCTAAAGTGGTCAATAAAATTTAACCTGAATAATTCTGTATCCAACAGAAAGAGGGACTACACTTAACTAAAAATAGCACATAGTGGCTCACCTAACCTTTGCAAAAGCTCACCTGGACAAAGAAGAACGCTTTTAACCATCAATTATGTGGTTAGATGAGACAATAATTGGGTTTCTTGGATAAAGGGACATGGCTGTCATTTTTTTTTTGTAGGAAAGTAAAAACATACAACCCAAAAAACACCATCCGAGCAGTCAAGCAAGGTGAAGGAAATGTCAGGCTTTGTGTTCTTTTTCAGCTGGTTGGCCAGTAAGCTGACAAAAGCAAACAGTCATTAGCAAATCACATTATAATTCTGTAAAAATGGCTTACATTTAAGCCCCTAATCCCTCCTTCACTGGAAGAACAGAAAAACAAAATGCACACGTCTTCTTTACGTAAAGTAGTAATGTTGCTTGTGTAGGATTTTCTGTGACTCCCCTGAGCACAATTTGAGAGAAAATGCAACACTGTTGTATTTAGGTTGTGTCATAAACTTTGGGTTTAAAAGAGTCAGACTGTGATTACAGCAGCTTGTGGATGAATAGGGCAGTCGTCTACTATCAGCCACTACTAAACACACATTTGTACTTTGTGTCTTTCTCTTTTTGTTCTTTCCCTCCTTCACTTTACCTCTCACACTCTTCTCTCAGTCATCCTCCCTTGCCTCCTGCTACCTTTTTCTTATCACAGGGGAGGACAAAGGTTTACATGGGCCTCTCATTCTGTCTCACAGTGAGGGATGGCTGCAGTGTATTGTGGGTAACAGAATCCAGCTGTGTTGTAGATTCTATGTTTGTGTGTGTCTGCTGGTGCGAACATTTGCAGGAATGTGTGTGTGTTCATGGCTGTGGGCTGTGCTGCTATGCAGGTTGTTGGTGTGTGTTGACCTGTTTCATGTCATTTTGACAGTGACATTTTTCTTTCATCCTGCTGCTGTATCTTACACAAACAGCTATGGAAATACTATAGCGCAAAGTCTTACTGTAGCAGAAGAAGACGCACAGTTAATTACCAATCTATAAAACAGCAAAAATAACTTGTTTTGCAACTCCCAGTTAGGTGATTGCAGTATAAAGTGGGAGTGATGGCACGCAGTGTATAAGTGCACCCTGTGTTTTCATGACTGTGGTTAATATGGTACATGGCAGTTTCTTCCCTGAATGATGTGGGCACCCGGTCATTATCGAACATCACAGGAGGATCTGGATGTTTAAAAAAGAGAGCCATACAGTTGTTGAAACCGTCATGTGCAGATGAAGCTGTAAGATTTCCTCATTTCACACCCATTTATCATGAAATTCCTTTAAAAAGCTCCGCCAGTTTTGAAATAAAGGAGGTGTTTATGAAGCCAGTTGTGAGCAAACTTAAAAACAGATGTACTTCCCTGAAAGTTCTCTACAAATGTTCACTTAGGGTTTTTCTGCCATGCCAGTGTGTTGTTTGATACTCAACAGCACTGGACTTAACGCTCGTATTTGTGTGTTTGTGGCTGAACCGAGTGGACGGTAGAACTCAAGGTGTCGTAAGTGCTACTATTGGCTCCTCTGCTTATAGTGGCCATTAGAAGTTACTATGATTTTAAAAGGTTTAGTTGGAAATATATATAAACAATGCAGAATACAAACAGTAAAAAACTTATTTGACAGTGACAGATTTCCACATATGACTATAAAATATATCAATAATGAGTAACACCATGTAAGGGAATCATGCTGATCATTAATTGAACATGAAAACACTGCCACCATACAGTTACCAAGGATGCTCTGACAGTGTAGCAACCTAAATTACTGCATAAACTTTAATAAATGAATACATCCAGCTTGGAAGTAGATTGTTTGTGTGGTGGATTTTTTTCCTTTGGCTTTGTTTCACAAGGAAAAAGGAAACTGCTCAGAAAATGCCACAATAAACAAAGTGTAGAGAAATGCAAGCACATAAAGTAAATAATTCTGCAGCAAAGCTTCAAAGACAGTGTACAGAGCCACACTGCTCACAAGCTGTCAAGACTGAAAATAAATGTAAGAAATAAGATGATGCTTTCTGACTCTTGAAGGGTAACTGATTTTTCTTCACACTTTTCCACATGGAGGTCAGAGGTCAGGTTCAGCCACAGAGCAGCCTCCATGATGCAGTCAGTTTCTTAAATGAAGGATGTTTCAGCAGGGCAGATGGTTGAAGGCTTTTTTTTTCAGCCACTGTCAGACTGGTATCGAAGGACTTCCCCCACCCCAAACGCACCATGGACCCCTAACACCTCACAAAAACTTCCACACCTCACACACTGTGTTTTTATTTAACCACGTCATCTTTTTGACTCTCTGGGTTTGTCTGAGTCTCAGTCTTCCTCCAGTACTCCAATACTCAGTTAATGTAATGTGTATTCCTATGCATGTACTGTATAGTCTTTATTTTCATGTATACATTATAATGCTGCTCTTTTAATTACAATCCTGTGGTTGTGCAAATAGCAAATATATCTGAACTAAATTTGAAGGTTTAACATCCAGCAGTGGGTTTTCTTTTATAAAACTAGCAAAGTCTTTAAATATCACTTCCTGCTAGATGTGGTTTACCCACAGTTTGTGTCATGACCATGGACATTCTGCATGTCCATGGTCTAAAGACCACACACACATTTGAGTACTGAAATCAGAGACCTGTTTTATTAAAATGACAATTCTTTAACAGTGTTGTACTGTTAATTAAAAAATGCATACTGTAAAATGTGTTAAAGGCCAAGCCTTGGATTTGGCCACTGTCTGAGCATGTAAAGCTGTAATATTTTATGGTACACTGTATTGTAACTACATGGAATGAGATGACATGAAAAGCAAAACATGTTATTTTCATACAAGTATTCACACGTCATCTCATGGTCTCACACTGTCTGATATGAATGATTAGTTTCTTTACTAGCTCTTTCTGTTTTGACTGTAGCACGCGATTCTGCGGTCATCAAATCACTCGATGATAGCACCAGCGGGTCTGTAGCACTCTTACGTCTCTATAGGAAGTATGTGACTGCAGACAAAGAAAGTTCTGGATTTCAGTGTGTCCTAAACCTAAAGGTATCTGAAACAAAAGCATTCGTTGTCATAGCAGAAATATTTTGTCATTGGTGGAGCGTGATGTCAAACATTTTTTCTTTGGTTTTTTGTCTGTAGCTTTACGTCAAAGAATAATGCTGATAATAGCAGCTCTTTTTCTCCTGGATGTTTTGACAGAGTGGTTTGGTGACTTTGATTATGTTTCGGCTACAACTGTGCTACAATTTTAGAATGAAAACGATAAGCAAATCAGCTATTATGAAAAAATATATATAGTTTGGTATTGGTATTTGACATTTCCATTTTTTCAAAAAAAGATTTTCTTGCCATTTTACTTATTTTGCCCAAGCAGACAGAGAGCACTAACAGGACTCAAACAGAAACAATGTCTTGTTGTTTCAGATTTATGGCAGATTTAAACTATTTTCCTTTCAGAAACCATCAGTCTGTGGTTTCGAACAAGACTACGACAGACTGGAGGTTTGATCTGCAAACTCAGAGGCCAAATACATCCCATCTAATTCTTTCCTGCTTCCACTCACTTATTACTGTCCTTTTTTATTGTTGCCGTCACATTTTATAAAGCATTTAAAAAAACATTATAAACATGCTGACAGATGGTACTCACAGCCCAGTTTCACTTGAGAGGTTTGAGGTGATAGTTTTGATCCAGCTTTGTGGTCACTTGTGGTTGAAATTTACAGCATTTTGGATGTGAAAAAACAAACAAACTGATGTGATGACATTAGTAACAATTAATCCTCCAGGTTAATGGCAAGAACATTTCAGAGCTCCAATGAATGTTTTAGACAATCTGACACTACACAATTGCCTTCTAAAATGATTTTGATCAAATAAAATATAGGGAAAAGGGAGTTGTAACTCACAGTGTCTAAACTCAATTTAAGCTCTCATTTATCTGTGCTAACTACACAGCAGTGTTGCAGGTTTCTTGCTTACCCAGAAAGGGTTATCCAAGATGGTCTGTATTAACTATTTGCTTGGCCTGTGGGACATATTATTAAGGGTGTCAAATCTGTGTATGTATCTATGTAATATACTATGCTGTGAGTGTCTGTGTATGCTTCCTTGACTGTGATCATGTGGACTATTGAGGATAAAAAGATAAGGAAAAAAATCTGGTATTTGAGCTTGTAAAAGACTTTAAGCATTATGGCAAAAGATATTTCTTACATAACTGAAATTAATTTAAAACTATTCATCTATATTTCAATTTGGGTTTTGAATATTACCAGATCAACAAACAAATTGTGATTAACACCAACCCTTCTTTCTCCCTTGTTTTTCAGAGTTGCAAGCCAGTCATCAACATGCTGCTTTGCTTTATGCTCTTCTTCCTTGCCTCCGGTATGGTGTTATCCTTTGACTGCCAAGCAGACTGTGACTGCCGTTCCCATAATTCAATGTTCTGCATTCGTAGAAGCTTCAGCACTGTACCCCATGTCCCTATTACCACTCAATATCTCTACATCTTCGAGAATGTTATTACCACGTTGTCCAAAGATGACTTCAAAGGCTTAGTTGAGTTGGAGCTGCTAGATGTGAGCCAGAATGAGTTGTCAGAAATTCCAGACAGGGTATTTGAGATGCTGTCAAAACTGAAGAATTTGGATTTATCCTCAAACCGTATTACCCACATTTCAAAAGACAGTTTCTCTGGGTTGGTCCAATTGGAGAGACTGTACCTCCATGCAAACCGTATTCAGAGCATTCATTTGGAGGCCTTTGAGAATTTAGAGATGCTACTTGAACTCAAGCTGCAAGGGAACCAACTTATCTCCCTACCATCCCTTAATTTCCCCAGGCTTCTTCTTTTAGATCTTAGCAACAATAACATCCCAACCCTAAAACCATCTGATCTCCAGACTCCTCATCTAGAGACCCTTAAGATGTCCTCTTTAGGTCTTACCTCATTGGATGAGGATCTCATAGCCTCTTTGAAGAACCTCCATGAGCTTGACATATCGATAAACAAGTTACATGAAGTGTCTCTGGCTCTTAAGCAGGACTCTCTCAAAGGGCTTATCAGACTAAGTCTGGCGTTCAATCCACTGCCTGAGCTAAGGGTGACAGACTTCGAGAAACTGATTGGTCTTCAAGAGTTGGATCTCAGTGGACTTAATCTCCAAGGATTTCCTGAGAGATTTTTCAGAACCTTCCCAAAGCTGATGCAATTGACAGCCGCTGAAAACCCATTTAACTGCCTTTGTCCGTTAGCTTGGTTTCCTGTCTGGCTGGAAGAGACGGGAGTTACTCTTAGGAGGCCCGAGGAAACCAGATGTCACTTCCCACTAGTTAACGCTGGGAAGATGCTTTCAGCACTGGAGCACAAAGATTTTGGATGTCCACCAACCACAACAGAATCAACTGGTTCCCCCATCGCAAATACTCTTGTTCCTCAGATGCCAACTACATCTCCCAAAACCACCCATACCAATGCTATTCTTCCACCTCCACCACCTAGTAAAGAAACAATCTTCTCAAAAACAGACAACTACCCCCTTCCACCAGAACCTCCGGTCTCCCCTAGTTCTACCAGTGGGGAGTATGTGCGCCATTTCTGCCCAGCAAACATTTGTCTCAATGGGGGGACTTGTTATTTTGACCCATTGGGACAACTCAGTTGTTGGTGTCCCTCAGGAACATCTGGACTCTACTGTGAAAATGTGGATGAGGTTCCTGAACCACCACATCCCTCGGTGACAGAAGTCTCTGGAGTCGCCCCTGTGATGCCTGATAAACTTGACACCATCAGCTCACGGCAGGTGACCTCCACATCAATTCTTCTTGATCTGCACCGCTTCATTGAGACACGGCCACATATTCGTGGCATCAGGCTGACCTACCGTAACCTCTCAGGGCCCGACCGCCGACCCATGATACTGAGTGTACCGATAACCTACCCCGAATACACATTACGTGGTTTAAAACCTAACTGTACCTATTCTGTCTGTGCTAGCCCACTTGGAGAGAGAATCAACTCTAGAAGTAACAGCTCCATAGAAATGGGGTCATGTACAGAGGCTCGCACTGAGGGGGTTCCTGCAGCATCCTTAGGACCCGGCATGGAGACAGAGAACTCAGTGACATACATTCTCATGACAGCTCTGGCTGCCCTAGCTCTAGTTCTGGGGTTGGCTGCGGTGGCTGGGACAATCATCTGTCTGCGGAAGAGGAGGCAGGAAAATGCTGGAATGGAGCTAGAGCTGGGCCCGGCTGATACTGACCCCATGGAGTTGGAGGGTACTAAAGCTTGTTTGGACAATGGGTTAAATGGTATACTACCCCTCAAGCAGCCCGAGACTGATATTTGTCTGACCTCTCTGCCGCCACTATTGTTGCAACAAAATGGTGGTTTGGACTATGAAGCACCCTTGATGCAAAGTCATTGTCCATCAAATAATAATCTAGCATCCCTAAAGCCATCATATTTCTGACCCTAAGCAGATTTTAAAGAGTTCCCATCAGGATTTCTTGATCTGCTATAACTCACTTAGTGGTTTAGTTCTAATTTTCATTCCAATAGCAGATGTCCGCAATTTGAGAAAGGGCACTTAATTATTCTGTTTTTTCCACATGATGACAGAACAGAATGGATGATCTATTTAAGAGACACTGAATGGTGGATGTGAGATTATAGTTTATTGGAAAAGAGCTTAACCACTGTGGGACATTGAAGGGGATGTGGTTTGAATCCATCAAGCAAAGTTTGGTGGTGGTAAAGCCTAACAAGTTAAGTGCAATCAATGATAAAGGGTCTTATTAGTGGACAAAACAGAAGTGCCATCTTGCAGTGATCTACCTGTAATAGACAACTCTTTTTTTTTTTTTTTTTTTAAGATTCTTTGTTTATATCAAAGAAACAATATAAAAGAGCTCTAATCCTGTTGCTGTATTTGGAAGATATGAAAAGGAGAAAGTGCTGCAGCTTTTGGATCACAGAACTGGAGAACTCACAGTGGTCCAAATGATGACTAGTTTTTGCAAACAGTTTCAACGAACTCAGATGTCACAACGGAAATTACAAAAAGCTACAAACTTGCACTGAACAGAATTATTCTTTTTCCTTTTCGATGACCCACTCATAGACTGGCACAAGACTGATTGTCACATGGAGATATGATTAGAAAAAAGATCTTTAAAAATGTAGGAATAGGTTAGTGACTATAAAAGTTGTATGAATTCTTTGTTTGCTGTTGACGTCATCTAATCTGAAGCAACTTTCCAAGTTTCTTTAAATACAGATATGGAGTCTTCAGTCTCAATATATCTACCACAGTTGCCCCACATCCCATCGCCTTTTGGAATGAAATTTGCTGTGAAAAAGATGAATAAGAATGGACTTTGCCTGCATTATTCTGTGTCATGATGAACAGGCTGTTTTACTTGTTGATGCCATGATATTCTACTTTTCTCATGTATTTTTGGATTTTTTTTTACCATGTTTTACTCTTTAAATATGTTGCAAATGATCATTCAGTATTGTCATTGTTGTGTTTATAACAGCTCCTGCTTAAAGAAACTACATTCATCATCATGATTTTTTTTAAATGGATTTTTTCTTATATTAAGATTACACAGCTAAATCGTTCCTGTGTTACAGTATGTACTCAATGCCGAAGTAAATACCAACTTAATGTCTTGCAAGACCAAATCTACTTACAGCAATCAAATATCTACTAAAGCTTGTTCATGTTAGGATTACATTAAAACTCACATCTGTATACAAAGCAGATAACTTATATCTGTGTATATTTGAGGAACTCACCAAGTGAATGTAACTTTCAGACACTTTATTCTCTCTGCCAGGTCTGCCGAAGCCCCATAAAGTCATGGTTGAGATAGGTCTCAGAATATGTGAACACCGCCTCTACCAAAAATGTGCTCAAACACTTTTAGCTATAGATCTCAGTCCTTTAAAACAACACACAGTTGCCAAGAAAGTAATGTGAGTTAAAAGAGATTTAAAGCAGGAGTCTTTACCACTAGTTGTTCTGTCATTCCCTTGGTTCTCTTTAACCACTCAATTTGTTTTTGGTCAACAGTGATTATTAGCTTATGTGCTTGAAGACTGTTATGCCATTTTTACTGCCAACCAGACTGTGGACGGTACGGGCTAAATGCAACAGTCTGATGTCTTCTTCCTGCCTGCGACTGTGGCAAACTTTTACTCTTTCTATTTCTCTGTTTCCAAAAAGAATTGGTGAGTAGAATACATTTTGTGGTGTTACATACAGACTTGCATTTCAAGAAGAAAAAGAGCCTTTTATTTTGCCTTACAACACTCGGCATTTTATCACATCACAAAACATAAATGAAGAAACATGAAAAGTATTTCAGCCAATTTTGTATGATTTTAAGGAAAATAATTTTGTCTACTCTTGGTCAGCCAAAAGCTCAGATAATTTTTTATTTTTTATTTTGTTCGCATGTCTGTTTGCTTCTGTCCTCTCTCTGTGTGTGCGCACATTACAGAACGTGTGTGCTTGTTGTTTTTTTCATACTTCATTTCATTTAGTCTTCTCCAGGACTGTTTATAACTAAGTTACAATTTACTTTCCTCTGTTGATCCCCTGTAAACACAGTCACAGATGTTCATTCGGTATATATGCTTTCCCTCCATCATATCTGTAACTGGAAAATGGAACTTTTTTGGCCAGTGAGAACGGCAGGAAATGTTTGAAATATTTTCAACATGCTTGGTACACTACCTTCCCTGTTTATTTAGGGAAACTTGTCTTTTTTTCTATTGTTGTCTGTCTGTCAGATAGTTTGTTAATAACATTTGTGTGTACGTTTTGCCAGAAAAGCAATGCTGAGAAAAGAACAGTATTAAAATGCCTTGATGATAATACATGTGTGGTTTTGTCTTTGATTCACTTTTTTGTTTTAAATGCTTAAGTATAGTTCCTGCTAAACTGCTCACCAGTGAGGGCGGTTTTTCCTTCCCTGAGGATTTTACAAATTTTGGGCCACTTGAGACTGTGAGTTTTAGATGTAGAGCAAAGTTAAACAACTGAGAGCCTGCATCTCCTCATTCCCTCATTATTCACACACATTTCTCTAACCTCAACCACAATGTGATTACTTTGTGATGTATTGGGTTGTGGTTAAAGGTCATTTTCAGTATTTTCCGCTAATAACCAAGAACAGATGCCAGTGGAAAAAAATGTACAATAACACTAGTTTCAAATTAACTATATTACATGGCTCCACTATGATTTGCCACTGCTTCAGAATCTGAATTTTTCATATATCATCCACAGAAAAATTATAACAAAACAGTAAACTAAAAGTTCAACTTTACAGTGAAGACAACAATGCAGTCTCACACAGAACAGTACACTGGCACACAGCACATAAGGTAGCAGTTTCAGAATAATGGGTTATTATAGGTTAATAATAGTAACATGCTTAAGTTATACATAGAATCGAATCTTGTTTAATCTTGTTGTACCTGTGTATAGTGACAATAAAGGTATTCTATTCTACATTATGTGAAATTGTGATATTTCATCTGAATAAGATGTTCAAAAACACTTCTGGAGTTGTGGACTGTTATGTTATAGGACCACATTCAAGGCCCTTGTGACCCAATATTGCACAACAACTTTGGTTGTCTATATAGCATGCCTAAAACGGCGTAAAAACCGAGCTCGTATTTAGCGATTGAATCTGTCATCATTAATGCTTTTGCCCATGTCCCAGTGAGTACCTGTTCTTCAGTCTGAGATGGGTGATGCAGACCGATGTGCAGTTTATCAGTTTATAAGTGTAAAAACGACCTACGATGTTGTCCTTGACTGTCGGACCATTTCCCGCTGACACAGGGACATAATACATACACTGTGTGTGCTGGCAGCGATAAACCAATCAGAGAACATTAGGTAATACGTACGACTTATAATCTGGTGCGCCTTATGTATGGGTTAAGTACAGAAATGGACCCCATAATTTAGGGTGCGCTTTATAATCAGGTGAGCCTTATAGTGCGCAAAATACGGGTATACATAAATGGTTACAAGGAATTAGACCATCTGTAGCTAAGCAGCAGCTAGCAAGTATATGTTTAAGCAGTTTCTATCTTAAACCTCTCATTGGTGTCCTTTTGGAGTTTGATTAATTTCACCCACCGGTTAACCTAACAACTAACCTACGTAATGACAGAAAATTGGTTTGTAAGGCAAATCTTACTGGGGGCTGGAGCCTATCCCAGTTGTCATTGTGCGAGAGGCAGGGTACAGCCTGGACAGGTTGCCAATCCATCACAGGTCAGGAATCATTTTATTCTTATTTTCTCATCATCATTGTCATTTGCAGTCAATTAAGAGTACTCCTGGACATCCTGAAAGGAGTACTACTGAACCCTGCTGCGAAGAAAGATGGTGTTGGTGACCAGCTTTGATGAAAAGCTTTGGTGAGTTTCATTAAAGTCAGCTTCAGTGGCAGCACAGAGCTTTCCGCTATCCACCAGCTCTTGAATAGCCAAATAAGCTATTTTTTATTTCTTTTTTCACATCTGGTTTTGAGAAACAGCTGGATAATTACTTGAACTGGATCTGTGCTAAACGCACAATGTGGGCAACATAGAGGGAATACAACACATTTGAGTCCAGGGTACACCCAACCCTTCCAGGCTAAGATGAAGAGGGTCGTATACCGCCTTTAAAAGACTTTCAAAGTGGGGCTGAAAGAGTGAATGGGTTGAAATCCAGCGGCAGACAGATTTCTTGACTTGATAATGTTCTAAAGTGATCCTACATGCTTGTCAGTTTCTCTGATTCTGATTTTGTGTGTATGTGCGAGGAAGGTGGGGTTGGTTTTTATGTCATTATGTGGACGGAAAACTTGACACCAACTCATGTGGACCCCTAATTTGAGGAATTTTCAAGGTTAAGACTTTGTTTTATAGTTAAAGTTAGATTAGGTTAAGTATCTGGGTTAGTTGTTTGATTGTGGGCAAATATGGGTGTGTGTATTCTGTTTGCATTCTTTATGTAACTTACAACCCACAGATTCCATATAAAATAAATGTATGGTGCAATATATCACTTTACTAAAGCTGTGCACCCACTGAAAGCACGGTGAAGTCTTGAAACCTTGAGCTATTTTTTTGTCAACTAAAAAAATGAATCCTGAAATTCAGTCAGTTCCACATCTTTAAAGGAAAACTGAACTGAATGAAACTGAATTGAAAATAAATTGACATTTGACTTCTGCTTCATCAAGACTGTAAAATAGATATTAACCTTGTAACAATGAGTCAATGATACTGAGCATGTTGACTCTCTGCTGCAACTGAAATAAAGCACAAATCCTAAATCCAGTGACAGTCACCGTTATTACTATGCAGTCTCTCTGATCTTAATGTTCCATGCTTGGAAATCTTGTGTTGTATCTCAGTTGCATTTGTGTAAAAACAATATGATTTCCAACAGAGCAGGCTCTGGAGAAGAGGAGATTAATGTCTTTTGGCTACTGATACATTTTAATTTGACAAAATTCTGGCACGAAAGAGGCTCAGATGTCTCAGTTAAAAGGAATTCCCTACTCAACAGTTTTTAGAATCAAATGGATGTACGACACCTTTTGACACTAAACCATAACAAAGATCTAAAAAAAACTATGATATAACAATGAAACAATCTTGGAATGCCTTTCTAATCTTTAAAAGGATATTCTATTTGAGACCTGGAGTCTTAGCTTGTATTCACTCTCATCCCATCTCGATGGCTGCCATTTGCTGGAGTTATGCATCCATTCCATTGAGTTGAGTTTACCGACTATACCTACAACATCTGTCCATTTTCCATACCCGGTTGGGTCCCAGTGGTCATCAGGTGGGGTACACCCTGGATAGGTCACAAGTCCATCACAGGGCCACACAAAGACAAACAACATCACACACTCACTCCTAACGACACTTTTAGAGGAAGGTGGGAGGAAGCTGGAGTACCTGGAGAGAACCCACGCATACAGGGGGAGAACATTCAAACACAGAAAGGCCCCAGGGTGGGGACTGAACCCGCTTGCTGTGAGGCGACGGTGTTAACCACTACACCACCGTGCAGCCCCTGCACCTTCAACATATCTAAATTTACTTGACCAACTCTTTCCTGAGTTGAAAATGTTTCTTGTTGTGATTGGTATTATTGGCTGTCTGTGGGGGCAGATCATCAAACAAAAAGACACAATTAGTATGTACATTTGTTTAACCATCATAGTGTCCATATAAAGTGGCTATATATTCAGCTAAATTGTTTATCTTATTAAATTTGATGTGTCTCTTGTATTAGGAAAAAATGGCATTATACTCCAATGTTCTTGAACTTTAGACAGAACATTTCTGACTTTCATTGTTTCAGTGCTGGTAATAATTACTTGAATAAGGGTTAAGCTATGAGCACAGCTGTGCTTTAATGGTAATTCATAACATAATTGTGGACACAGTAATGTCAGAAAAAGTAATGTTCAACACACACCTTCTTGGGTGTCTGATGAGAACCTAGCATTATATTCTCTGGAAGGCAATGAAACATTATTCGCAAGTGTAAACATTTACTTGCCTTTTGCACAAGATGGAAATTCAAAGTATCAACTGATGAGTTGTGAGGACTTCCCTGGAATCATATATTTGTGAGACAAAGCTGACCGCAGTCCAACTGATTGTTATTGAGATAATCCACTCTTAGTCACAAATATGAAAAATATCAGAAATCCCCTTTCAGGCTGTCAACACATGACTTGCATAGCTCATGTTAAAGAGCTGTGTGACTTAATGGTTAGCACACCGGACTTGCCATGACTCTTAATTTGGACTTGTCTTGAACCGTGTCAAACAACTCTGAAATTTAATTAAAACACCCAAAGAAAAGGATTGCTGAAAAAAGGGAAATACTCTCTGTCCTTATGTCACTGCTTTTTACACCAGCTGAATGACTTAACGAGACACAGCTTTGTAGTTCTCTCCAAAATGGCTTCACACACTGTCTGGGTTGAGAGCTCTTGTTTCTTACTCCCATGAGAAAATCTCATGGATAAGTCAGCAAATGGCTTTTCTTGCTTTCTGAAATGCAGTACAAGGTTTAATTGAATTAGCTTTAACTGCAATTCATCTGCCTTTAGAACCCAAAGTCTCCTCTTACCCGAAGGCCTTAATGATTTCCATGTCCTCTGAGACAGAAGTTAAAACTGCAGTCCTTAACACAGCAAATTCAGCCCACCCGAGATTCCCTCATCTGTGATGTATTATCTAATTACTTTTTATAAAAGAATGCAAACTGGAGCTTTTGGACGTATTTGTTGTAATTCATAGATTATATAAAAACATTGACATTGGGATGTCAATGGAAGATGGGATGAGAATAAAGGAAAGAGAATTTTAACATTTCTGTGGTTAAACTGTCACTTTCTGGAAAGTCCAAATTATCAGAACATTATGTCAAAGTTCTCAATTTTCTGTGAAAGGATTGATTGCAGCAAAATACCACAAAAGACCTTCAAACTGAATTTGACACCACAGAAAGTGTAGTGAGCAGAGGTAACTTGCAGGTAATGAGAATAAGAGTTGAGTTTAGACCTTGGAGCAGTAGCTGAGAGCTTACTGAGCTCTGGCATTCTTGCGGCTCAACAATACACCCTCAGGGCCAAGCACGGTCCTGTTGTGATTGGAAATGACATGACTGCACAGAGCGGGGATTACTAATGGCTTACACTTTTTTAGGCCTTCACTGAAGAGCATAACAGACAGGATTAACACTACCCCATGCTTAGGCATCCGTGCCTGTAAACCACATGCTCACAAACATGCATATGATGTGCAAAAGGCATAAATCATGCATGAGCATAGAGGGGGCCCATTCATGCATGCATGCATATCTGAAACACAGACGAGGAAAGCGATTTCAGAGCTGATGAAAGTTGTTATGTCTTGTGCTAAATTTCAGATTTCTTGTTTACAGAACGCATTGATGTTGACAAGTAAAGGTAAGCCAATATTGGATTTATTTTAACCAGGCAGAGGACAAGCCCTTTTAATTGAACACTTTTACTAAAATTTTTATTGTTCTGAGGCCAAAAGATATTTTTGAGTTTCGGGGTAACAGTTACAAGTTATCTCAAATAACTGACATACACAACTTGCTATGGCTCAGTATTAATTGAGAAGCAAAACTAAATTCTTCAATTTTTTTATGTAACGGATATTATTGGTATCAATGTACATTTATTGCCCTAATTGGCATAGTACTTTCAGGTATGTAACACCAATAAAATCTATACTTACAATGGGACAAGTGGGAATTTTTTTGACTGGTTATTAAATTATCTTAAAAATCTGATCTGATCTAAAGAATAATATAATTGTATGAATCGACAGATAGCTGACCAGTTGAAAGGAAAACCTCGACCCTTGACTCTAACTGTGAGGAGATCTGGTGGTTATGTAATGCATTCTTCAGGCATTCTTCAGGCATGCTTTGGGTCCACAAGATCAAAGTTGACCCGGGTGGGTGCACACCACTACCCTGATGGCAGTAGTCTCTTTCAGGATGGGAAAGCTTCCATCTGTAGTGTTTAAGGGATTGTAAGGTAAACCCTATTCTATGGTCTTCAAAGGTATTAAATCCCAACCAGTTTAACACCTATGGGAGATTAAGGGCCAGCATATTGGTGCTCAGTGCTCTTTACCACTGTCATCAAACACCACTGGAGGTAATGTCGCTTGAAAGATTGATGATCCAGTCCAACAGTAGAGCCCAAGATTCTTATAGAATCAATCTGAAGGAATGATAAAACTATCCGGGTTTACGTTACTGTCTTTGATTTGGATTTAGAAAATGTGAATAAGAAAAGCTGAAAGGAAATGGGGAAAAATGGAAGAAAAAAAATACCACTAATGCACAAAAAATGTTTGAAGGGATTTTTGCCTTTTTCAAAGCATTTGATGCGCATTAGTGGCAAAAATCTCGACCTGGCAAAAATTTTAAATGACGTGGCTCACCAGCTGTTTCCTGTCTGTTCTGGCAAAAACAAACTCATGTGAGTGGCGTCTTCCAAAATGTATGTTATCCCAAATATGAACAGAACTCTTGTGTGTGTCCTTCACAAACTTCACTAAACTTTGTTTAGGACTTCTTCTACTGAATTACAGCCACAAGCACTTTATGACGGTGTTTCCTCTGGACTGTCATCTGCAGGTAATTTTCACCCCTTACAATTGTAAAGTTGTCTCAAATGCACTTCAGAATATCCACAGTTACACAATTACATTTCATTCGGTTAAAATCTTAAACACACTGGATTAATTCTGACTTAATCATTTCATTCAGATATTTAGAATGCTGTTAACAGTGTCTGTTTTATCAAAACAATGCCCATAGCACTGAAGTTTCTTAATTTGAAAATTCATAATTTTCCATGTGAGAATGAAGTTGCTGATGTTTGATTTTATGATCAACTGCAAATATGAGATGGTAAAACTGGTAAAGTTTGATGACGTGAACAATAATCTTGAAGCTATTTAAAGAATAGACAAGACTAATCCTCACTGATATGAAGTATAAGCATAAGTAAGATAAGAGAAATCACAATGTATCCAAATGAAACAAACTCCTATGAACTTTCACTTAAATATATATATATATATATATATATATATATATATATATATATACATACATTTTATGTAGTGTATGGCCTAAAAACTAATTATGTAACCGCTTTCTCCATTGATATTTTGTTTACAGTAAGTTAACACTGTTCTGTTTAGTGTAGCCATGTGCAAAGTTGGCTATACTTGTACCCGCTGATTCAAAAATCATTAGACAAATTTGTTTTAGTTTATTCTAACCTGTTCAATCTTCAGCATTCAACTGTTTAGCTTAAAATCTGGTTTTAGTGCCACATTTAGATTTTACAACAAAAGGCTCCTCTCTGAACACTTCAGTGCTGCAGGGCATGTTCTCCTTGACCTTTAACCTTTCCAACAAGTGACCTTTGACCTTTTGCAGGAACAGGATATGACCAGCCTCTTTATGCTCACTTATACAAGAAAGGGCATGTTTGTAGTATTTTGCTATTTTTGGTATCACATCTCATCTCCTTGTCAACTTCAGTTACTTGGCCTCTGTCATCCTCCTCCCAATGTGTCTTTGTTGCTTTTAATCCACCCCCCCCTCCTCATTTAACTCAACATGTCATTCTTTGTCTTCAGACTCTCAGCTACACTGTGACAAATTTCTTACAAATGATATTTCTGCCACTTTTTCATTATTATCATTCTTTACCTCCTCTCTCATTCAATCTGTTACTCCCCGTTGTAAAAAGAAATACCAGCTCAGCCTCTGGGTTTTTTTACTATCATCTCATCAAATTGATATAGAGTTATTGAATTGCCTGCCATAACAAAGAGCACTGTTTTATTGGCGTTTTCAAGCCAGATGTGAAGCAGGTCTTAACATGACCTAGCAGGAAAGAAAACAGGAAGGGGGACGAAATTGGAGGGGATGAAGAGGGTAGGTAGGAGGAGCAAAATTTATATGGACACCTTTAGCCATGTTGATTTTTTATTTTTATGACATGATGTTTATTTGTTTTGAGGGTCACATTTCACAAATTGTTGGGGAGATTCCACAGTGTTGCTATGCTATTAACATTTCTTTGGCTTTAAAGACTTAAGGACCGGACATACCAACAGGAATTATTCTACACACTAGTTTTTGTCAAACTAATCAAAATTAATTTATTAAAATAAATTTGACTCAACTTAATAGCTCATTTTGATTCAGTTTGATGTATTAGGTTCTTTTAATACATGATCATTTTTTATATGGAAGACAAAGAAATTTGTAACCATAACAAAGAACTTTTTAAGGATGAATTTGGCCTAAGAGAAAGAAAAAAGGAAGATCACTGATGGAGGCAAGATCATTTATTATTTCATGTATTTATGTTTCCCTCGACTTAGCTGCATATGTTAACTTTATCTTCTCAGTATTTGTGTTTCCTTTTATTGAAACCGAAACAAATTCTCTATGAGCTGGCACAAGAGAACAAAGCAAAGCAATGTACTGAGCAGCTACTGACAAAACCAATGCTGGATTACCAGCTAAATCTGTGGCTTTTGTGCACAGAAGTGTGACAAAATGTGATTAAGTTATGTGATCTGTGTACTGTGGTCGACTCATTTGTCACAAAGACTTTCATTGCAGAGAATCTGAAGGTACGTCATGCTGTGTTGCCAATGCTGTGTTGCCATGCTGAGACAGGAGCGCCATCTCATAAACTTGTTGCTCTCCTGTTACCTTCACCTACTGCCAATTTTGCCTGGTTAGTTTTTGTTTTGTTTGTCTAAAAATGGACAAATCTAACAGAGAGGCGGAGGGTTAAAGGAAGAAAAAAGGAGAGAGAACAGACCTTACTGGGAATAACTGATTCACACAACTAAATGCAAGATCCTCCCATTGATAAGCTGATGTTGTGTCGACTCTTTTTTTTCAGGCTACTTTATTGAAGTAAAAAAAATACTCCAAATATATTTAGCTGTGTATATTTACATGCTATGGGTTTTACAAGTCGCTACATTGATGATGAAGATGTATATTTTCTTTTAAACTTATTAGAAACATGTTTAACTTGCAGTGAATAGATTTGATTTAGCATTTGTTCATGGATAGAGTAGAACTGGACTGCGATATGATTTTAGGGCTTGATCATACAGTTTTACAGTAAAAACAATTCACTGAAGTTTGAATTCAGGGTGTGTGCAGACATGTGACAGGGAAATTGTTGTCAGGGTTGGTGGAAGCAGATGAATGTATGCAATAACCATCTCCATTTCAACTGTTGACTTTGTAAAAGTATTCTTCATTTTCTCAACAAAACCTAGGTGAAAACATGATTGAATATGAAGCTAATGCCTGTGGCTGGTCTGCTTAGACTGAAAGAACAGCGGAAATATTAGAATAAAAAATTCCAAGTAAAAATACTATTTGACTTTTTTCTTTTTTTTGTACCATTTAGCTAGAATTGAGATAAGTTGATTAGAGCAATTCTTCTTCACATTGTCAGAATATAAAAACTTCCTCTAACAGCAATAGATGCACTACCAGGGAATAGAAGAGCATGAACTACTGTCAGGTCATTTCATGTACTCTGGACTTTCCAGTGGCTTTTGCAATGGGCACTCACCATAATCCTTATTTGTATTTAACTGTTCTTTCCACACGGAAAGGATTATGTTCTTTCCGTGTGGTTTCTGTACCCAAACTTTTGGCTTGTATTCACTTTTGGTTTTTTTTACCAAAGATGGTTTGGGCTGCTCTCTTGCTCTTGGTGAGTGATGGTTAATGGAAGTGAGAAGGAAAATGAGAACTTCATGAGTGGTGTTTTTGCTAAATTCAGGGGAATAAAAGATCAGTATGAATCAGGGCTCAGTATAGTGTATGAATGTTTACTGTTTTGAAGTTTACTTTTAGCAAGAGCAGGAAATGTCTGGTTTCATGTTGGGTGGAGTCTGTCTCATGGCTCCAATATTTCATAAAACCCATACTGTTCCCTTCACTTTATTGGCATATTACTTTACCCTTTTTACATCTGCATTTCAGTCATCTTTGGCTACCTTAAGCTCGTTGACAGACAGACACCAACTCATTTCCTTTCACATAGACAGGTCCTCAAGGGCCTCTAAATAAAGGAGTAACCTCCCCTCTCTCAGAAATGAGGTTTTTCTCCTCAAACAAAAGATATTGTATCCATGTCCTCTGGAATGATTGTGATGAAATATTTAATCTTGTTAGAAGCTGTATAGAAGAGGCTTAGTTAGCAGGTGCAGTCTGACGAAGGCAATGATTTCACCTTGGAGACCAAAGAGACAAGGTTAAATATGCTCCCAGTGTGAGAGAAACACAGAGAGGGAATGAACACACATTCAAGTTTGAGTTGCGTCTTACTCCCTCTGTCCCTCGCTATTTGTTCCCTTATGATTATAAAGCTAAATAAATTCATGTGATGTATTGACAGTACACCATCTGCGTTTCCACTGGCTGGGTTTAAATGTTAGAAAGTCTTTATTTCATTCATGATTATCATTCTGCTATGCTCAGTACTGGAATTGCCGTGGGCCAACTGATCAAAACTGAATTATAAGTTACGTAAAACAGTTAACTTATTTGTTTGTGTGCTCAGAAATATTGAAATGGAGTAGTTTTTTTTTTTTTGGATTAAAGTATTTTCTCAAATAAAAACTGGGATTCTTTTAAAAGCTGGCCAGGGATGGGGTTGACAAGAACATCTATACAGTGGCCCCTAGCACAAAACGGTAGGGGTTGGGGTGGTAAATTTAATTGATATTCAATTAAATAATCCAGCTGTTTTTAACATTTTGTTGAACTTGTACTAAATCAAGCAGTTGTCTAAGTGATTTATCATTGTACAATGGATTACATTGATTGACATGACTAATAAGTGTGATTTAGGAGGACAGGGTGGGGGGTGCTTGTAAGAAAACATGATTGCATTGATTCTCAACCATTTCAAATGAGCCTTTTAAGCTGTTACATATTGTGTTTGTGCACATCTTTCACAACAAATTACCTTTTGGAGCAATCTATGTGATTAAATGCACAAATTAAAGGATATTTCATTGTGGTGGCCTTGAATTACAGCTAACAGACAAGTGAATCCAAAAGTCAACAATCAATTATTCGTTGTACTTTAAAAAGGTTGAAGAATTTTCTTATTCAGTGTAGAACATTTATACCAAAAAAGGCTTCAATATGAGAATAATTTTTCAAACAACCAGGTGTTTTTATTGGTATTTTCTTGTTCATAAACAAAACACACATCGTGTTGGTTCAGCGCTGAACTGTGTGAACTACGAAAAGCTTCCATGTGGGAGACTGGATATTAAAACTCAGTAGCAGGTCATGTGGAGCCTGCTGAGAAAATGTATGAGAAAGTATCATGTTGAGAAACAGCAACAGCACTGACTGGTTGTCAAGAAACCAGCAAAAGATTAACCTGATGAAACAGGATGCAAGACAATGAGACAGATCTGTGTTTATGAAAGGAGGAATGCGAGAGCCTCATGTGTATGTGGAGGCAGTTTCCACTGAATATATCTTTTTAAATATAAATGAATCGTATAAGAGGAAGTGTTTTTTCTAATTGGTTTTGTTTAAACCAGTAAGTGAAACTTTCATTTGGTTAAACGTCTCTGCATTTCACATAATCTTTCTACTATTATAGTTCTACTCGTATAGTTGAAGCTCATCTCAAGCCACATCAAGGCCTGACTTTATAAAGATTTCATTCAATGTTGTGCAAACCCTGCTTCCTGCCACACTGACACAAACAGAGTTAAATGTCTGAAAGCTTTTAAGTTTTTAGACATTGGTGGTTTCACTGGTTTTAAGCTTGACATTTCAATCATCCAAACCTGCATAGTTTAACTTTGACAGTGGAAGAAACTAAAGCTGTCAAACAAGAAAAACCGAAGTATGTTCCACCAAACTGAGGCCAAAACTAGAGCTGTGACGATAAACTAACCTTAAGGTCTATATGGCAGAGTGTTATGGAAATCACTCACTTTTTCTCTCAGAGTCATTATCTTTGGGAAGAGTTCAAATGGTGAACATGAAAATAGGTGCAACATGCCCACATTTATGATGCTTTCTATCTCAAACAACATCAGTTTACACTGCTCTTCCATCGTTTTAGATTCAAGTCTCCATGCTTTATGTACAATAAATTTGATTAGTATTATCTCGTTCTTCAGACCGACAAGTCTGTGCCATAAAAAAGACAATTTAATTATTGTTTTTCATGAAATGTTGTTCATTTTTGTCTATTCATTGGGTGAACTCAGTCCTTTGATCGTCATTTGTAAACCACTTAAAATACTGAGTGAACAGGGATGTTCGTAGAAGTTGTCGAAAGGACAGACGATTCCATCAAGATAACCTAATTTATTTTTCAAGCTGACGGCTGCTCGTCCAAACAAGTAAATTGCACTTCGGTTGTAAGACAAAGTGCCCTTTTGAGCGGTAAAATCAAATTTCTGAAAGCATAGTCTTTTTCCTCCAAGAGATGACATTTTGTGCCTGCCAGAATTTGTCAGACAGCAAAAAGCATGTTCTTCCAGTGATAAATTGTACTTCTTTTTCCAGTGGCCCGATATTTGAAAATCATTTACTGTTGCACAATGTTTAAGTGGTGTGTTATGTAATAATTGGATAGTGTGAAGAAATTACATTATAGATAGATAGATTATTAGCTAATTAAAACCACTGCAGTAACTAATGAAAACAGCGCTCTGTTGAATTTTAATTATTGACTAGCATTTGTTCTCTTTACGCTTTTTAATTGTTAAGGCAGGGTACACCCTGGACATGGTTCTTCACCAGTCGTTCACAGAACCAGAAACCATTAATGATAACCTTTTAAGTCCAGGAAATGTTGGCGTCAATGGAATCAACCACATTATATAGTGTTGGTGTGATGATCTGACCTGAGCACTCAGAGAGACTTGGACGATATGTAGCTGCCATCATTTACATTTTATGGTCAGATCTAACCAGCATGTGGATATATTATCTAGAACAACTGGACACTTTCTTGTTATTTAGATTCTGCTCACATTGTGATTGGAGTTAGGAGGACGGGGTGGGGGGCTTGTAAGAAAACATGGTGCATTTAAGTCAAGGAAATTTAGCAGTATGAGTTTATTTGATGTCTTTATAGGGGCCATGGCAAATAAGAGTTTGGCTGGGACAGGGTGGGATTGGGCATGATGTTATATTTTCAGTGTTTTTTGTATTTGCAGTATGTAAAGCTTTTTTGTGCAACATTCAGTTTTATATACAAAAAAGTGCTACACAAATAAAGTATGATTGATTGTAATCCTAATTCTTATTATTGAAATAGGCCAGGGATGATGCAGATGTTGACAGATATAAGAAGTCAGGGCAGCTTAAATATTTTTCTAATTTTGGTGCAGAAAGAAAATGTTTGTGCCATTTCAAACAGAATTTGTATTCTAATATCCTGCATGTCTTTTTGCTGCCATTTAAGTAGTATAGGCAGCACCATTTCCATATCTGTAGGCAACTTATGCAAATTTGTAGGTTCAAATCATACTCAGTCAATGATCTGATAACATTTTAAAACAGATAGTCCATACAGCTCCTGTGCTTTGGCTCCTCTTTGCTCTGTAATTTATTTGTTCTACTCAATGACTCCAGGGAGGAGAAGTGCTGAATAAAGGATTCTTATTTTGAAAATGTGGTTCATTTTGTGATATACTGTACTTGTAGAGAAGAAAAACATCTCCAAAGACCCCACCACATCTTAAAAAGACACAAACATAGTGCAGGTAGGACAGAAAGTGCTATCACAAATTCAGTGTAGCTACAGTTAGTGTCAGTTTGAAGGATTGCATCGTCCTATGTGATGCACTGATCAGTTGTGCTCTACTTAGCTCTCTTTAGCTTTTTCACTCAGCAGTCTCGTCATTTTGAGGTGAAAAACAGAGTCTTCTATAAGCTGCTGCTTTACCCTTCAAGTAATTTATACTGACCAAAGAGAGGTGGATCAGGGTCATATCAAGGTGTGTTTACAAACAACAGACTGGGACTGTAAAATCAGATGAGTGACAACAGTTTCATTATTCAGAATGGCGTGCTGCAACACAGTGTCTCCCACCTCCAGTGTATGGCATCTGTCTCTATGAGTGTGTGACCGTGTGGATGTGCATGTGTGTGTCAACAGGTGCCAACCTGGATGGGTTAAAAGCAGAGGACAAATTTTGTAAGTATGCATGACAATAAATCTGATCTTAATCTTATTTTAAATAAACACCAGTTTGGCTCTGTTGGCATATAACAGGCATATCAACAACATCAGTCCCACCTTGAATGTGTTGTGTGAAAAACTTCTCACCCATCAATCATCCATCATTTCCATCAGGTTCTTAACCTACTTCTTGTTTCTTCTCTCTCTTGTTATTTTTGCTTCCTGTTTCTGGTCTGCAGTTGCGAGTTGCTAACTCTTGAATATTCAAGAAAACTATATGTTTGTATTTAGATATGTTAATGTGTTTATTCTCTTTTTACACTATTCAAACTGAGAAGTTGTGTTCACCAATAAGATTAATTCACTGTGTGACTAATGTTTTTTTTTTTTTTTTACCAAATCTCAGATCTGCTTTTCTCATTCTGTGCCTTTGTCTTTGCCTCTCTGAGGAACAAGCAGACCGAGTGTTGACTGACGGACGGAATTACGAACGTGCAAAAACTCTGGCAACCCTTCCTGCAGTACCTCATAACTTTTAATCAAAACCATGCCCGGCACTTGCCCCGGACTTTTCCACCACAGCTCCTCCTGTGCACTGTAACACAAATTAAAGCAGTCCTTTTTTCATACAGCGGAAAGTTTACACAAAGGAGAGCTTTATCCCTGGAGCCTGTCCCTCTCTCTTCTTTCCAAATACTTGCAAGATGAAATCAAACTCCCTTTTGAAAATTACATTACAAGTCTCCTACTTTCATTCCTTTCTTTTTCTCTCTGTCTCTTCCCACTGAGCTTGTCAAATCAGTCCAGCTTTGCTGCGTTGCAGAAGAGGATCAGCCGTTATTCTGTGGGCGTCAGACATTGTTGCAGATCTCAGTAAGTGCATGGTGGGGTTTCATGGGAGAATGCTGAAGCAAAGGTCTCTGCCAGATAAAAGACAGGAGGCAGGAATAGGTAAGAAATAGTTCATGTAAATGGGTTGCATATTCTTTTCAGGTGACCAAACCAGATGTTCCTTATATTTACCAAGTCCTGTGAAAGTAAATCCCTCATTATACATTTCTTTTTTGTGATTTTGTTAATTTTTGTCATAAATGTAGTTCCATCTCTGTATGGTCATGAATCCTTATAAAATGCCTGGTGGTCCAGTGATCAGACTGATGAATGTGCAACTGTAACATGGTTCAGTACAATTCCTGACTGATCGGACCCGTGTCTCATTCAGTCTAAACACATAAAGGAATTGCAATAAATATAGAGTTTCTTTTGTTAAAATACTTGCAATAACTTGCTCCTTACACCCGTGAGGCAGGGATTTGTCAACTGAAGGAAATTGAGGACACTTAAGCTGTCCCCTAAGTCCTAACACTAAAGGACAACCTCTCTGTAACTTCAAGGAATGGGTCAACATTTTGGTAAACACACTTTGCTTTGGTTCAGAGATTTGATTTCTGCCATTGAAAAAAACACAATTTCTTTAAACTCACCTCACTTTCATCAGAGGAGAGGAACATAAAATAGAACACAGAAAACTGAACCACTGCATCATCTAATAGAGAAGACACCAAATATGTAGAGAATGTGATCCAACATATTTTGGTCTGAAAAGAAATTAGGTTGCCCACAACTGAATTTTAGTCTTAGTAAGCTTTTCTTCTGTAGCTCGTTGCCAATATGACAGACGAATGTGAAACATTTGGTGAGGCTGTAAGCACAGAGGTTGGATATTATTTCTCTAACTTTAATCTTGTGAAGGATTTAAACAAAAACCTAAAGGTGTAAATATGGGATCTGTGGAAAAGTGAACCATTGAAACAGTTAAAACATTCAGAACTTTCCTTGGCTTTGTGAAGTGGAAAGAGGGAGTGCGCTGAAAAGTGTTTTTGATGGAGCTGTTTTTCTCTGTGTGTTTCTGCTGTAAATCTAAGGTGTAAAGAGTGATGTATTTACTGCTGCCCTGCACTGTAATCCAAGTATCTTGTCATAATTTAGTCATCTGAATGAATGAATGAATCGTTTTTCTCAGGAATGACAAAACAACTCCTGGGTCTGTTCAGAAACGGCATAGTCCTGTTAAATTTATACCCCATAATCTAAAGAGTCCTGCTTTTTTTCAAGTTCGTTTCTTGTCAGCATTTTTTGGGCTGGGCGTTCCCCCTGCTGGGATTTTTCTTTAAATGTTCCCTTCTAAACCTCATAGAAAATATTCACTTAAGGATTTGCGGAAAACTATATGTGTCAAAATGCTTAAAGGAGGAGAGTAAAATGGGCTGTAAATGTGAGTTCATGTATGTCTGTGCACATCTGAAGTTTTATTGTATGAATAAATATAAACCACTAAAGAGAGGGCTCACAGAACAAAAATGGGAAGAAAAAGGCTGAAAAGACGAAAAATCTAAGAAGATTTTTCTTTTCTTCTACATGTGAAGTTTATAGATCAGATTTCCATCAAATTTCTTGGAAAATTGAATCAGCCTCTCAATGCTGAATGTCATTAATCTTAACCAAATATTCAATGGTCGATGAAGGATATGTACAACCATTTGCACATCAAAGCGTTGTTTTGTTGCCAATAAGTTCTTTTTTTCTTGTCGTCTTGTGCTATATTTCAGTCAGTTCAGTTTCTAAAGCATCAGTTCACAACCCATTTCATCTCACTGCATTTGAAAGAGAAAGTCCCTTTAGATAAATTACAATTTATCTAAAGGGAAAAGGGGTGGGAAATTTAAAAAAGTATATATATACTTCTTCCCACTCCTTTTTCGAACAATGTGTGGTGTTTTGTTATGTCTTAGCTCTTTATGTTATTTTATTTTTTTTTTCAATTTCTATTTTTTATTTCTTTTGTATGTACAAATAGTTACATTCTTTTTTTTCTTTAATACATGTTCGAAAATAAAATTAATTAATTCATTCATTCAATTCAATCCAATTTAATCCAATTTAATCCAATTTATTGTAACTGAAATCATATAGTGCTGCCAATACATAAAAGTAGCCTAACTAAGTAAACCAATAGCTTCTATTGAAGCTCTAATTCATTCAGGTCTTCAGGTTATCATCCTGACCATTTAGGGGACAGATGACCTCGTTGGAGAGGAGGAACTCCCATTTAACCACTCTCTACCGATCTCAAAAAAGTTATTCTGTGATTCAATCTGTAAATAAACAAAGGCCTAATCCAGGAACACAGCAATGGCCAAAAATTTAGGAGCAAACAATTATATGCTGAACAGGGCAATATGACAAAAGAGTGAACAGGTTGAGGTCATATGCACAAGAAATCACAAACACACACACACAAAGGCAAAGTAAATAAACAAAGCTGGAAAGCTACTGTAGTCACTGTAGGCATAGACAATCTGGAGAGGTGTGACGAAAAAGTAAATAACAAGTAAAAAGTGATAAAAAAAACAGCTGGGTGTGTATAACAAATCAAAGACCAGAAACAGTTAAATATGACCTCACGTAATATGAGCCAGCTCATATTACGTAAGTGAACGATGAACCATGTTTCTTTTTGTGTGTGTGTGGTGCAAAGATGAGTGAAAACAGAAAAAGAAGGAGAATTTGGATGCATTTTGACAGTTTTCTATTTTAATTTCTATGTTTAGGTTTTTATAGGCATTTTCTATCTGCTTTGTGTTGCAGAGTGGTTCTTCAAGCAAGTTAGAGAGTTACAAGGGATTTTACAACTGTAAATGCAATTGGCTACAGCAATTTATTGAAATTTAAGTGATATATGTGTTCAAATACAAATCACAAGTCAAAACAGCGCTACATTTGGTTGAATTCTAAAAAGTATAAGTGGTAAAATGGAGGGCCATTTGGGAGACTTTACATTAGACTTTACTTACGCTTTACTTCTGCAGTTTCATTCTACATGGACACAAGCAAAAGTAAATGGATAACAACTCAAAAAGATGGTGAGTATAACCTGATGTCACGATTTGTGATAGCCTTGGAGATATATTTTTGCCTATTATGTAGTGTACTTATCCATGTAGCATCTGAGCCATTGTTTTGTTGTAAATACAAGTCTAACATCTAACCTTGTCTACGCAGGAAAGGAACTGGATTTATGCTTCCAGAAACTTGACCCTTGCAAAGAGATTGAAAATGAAGAATGAAACAACTTAAATGTGTAACATTTTCCAGACCTGAAATAATAAATAAATACAATATTAAATAAAAACAGTGAAAAAGGGAGTTATTGAATGAGAGTAAAGAGGGATGAGGGGAAAAGTTTTTCATGACCAGTTAGAGCCAAAAGTGTGGAATCTCTTGTGTGTGCGTGCCTGTGTGTGCGTCTCTGCGTCTATGTGTGTGAAAAAGAAAGACATTCATTGCTTGTTTGCCAAACACTGATTACAGGAGTGTGGGTCAGTTTCAGTTTGAGAGACAGAGTCAGCCCTCAATAAACCCTGGCTAGGCAAACAGCCAGGTCAAGACGTCACATGACCCTGACAGCCTTAATCAGGCAGGCAGTGTGACAGACAGGCCAACCTTAACCTCTAACAGCACCTTCATCCTGTCTCTGACAGGACCTCCACTGAGGCCACCCCATCAAAAGGTCAGACTCTTACAATTCACCACCAGCAGCTTCCCCATGGGAGCCAATGTGTACAGAACTTGTGTTTGCGTGAGCATTTCAAAGTGTGCATTTGTGAAGATGTGAGCAGGCATGTATAGGTTTTATAAATGCAGACAACTTTTACAAAAATTTCTTGTTCAAGAACTTAGCAAATAGTGAGAAAAGAAACTAAGCAACAAAGAAAGAAAGAAAGTAAAAACTACAACAAAAAACTGACTTCTAATAGCAGAACTATTAGTGTAACACCACCAACTGTGACTATGAGTTAATGCATCCCATGTGTAGAATATGAACTATGAATGAATAATGAAAACTCAGTTGCAATTTTGTTACCTAAGTCATAAACCGGGATGAGATCGGGTGACTTAACCCAAGTCATTGTTCAAATCTCTCAACTAGTCCCTCTAACTTCATCTACATTTGGTATTTTTCCTCTCATAGAGTAGTCATTGATTATATTACATCATATGTGGGTATGCAAATACAATACAGTTGAGTTTTTATTAGTTGCTGTTGATAACAAAAACTCCCACCGCTGTCAGTCCTGTCACGCTTCATCTCCGTCAGAATGTTGTTTTACTGCAGTGAGACTGTAACGCGCTCCCCTTCCCACACACATGAGGTCACAGGTCTTTCTTTCTCTTCTCAACACACACCCCAAAGCCACATCCATCACCAGTTTCATCACTCAGTTTTTTTTTTCCTTTGGTTGTTCAATTGCACTTGCTATTCAAATACTGTCATCATGCCAAAACATCTCCTTTCACTCAGAGAGAAAGGTGTGGCTCTGTTGAGCCATACTTATCTCTTAAACGTCTGTCTTTGCATCAAACTGAGGCCGGATCATCACAAGGCCAGGTTAACTTACAACAAAAACTGATCACAAGGGACTGTTGATTGACAAAAAACTGTTTTTGTTATTTTTACATTTGTGTGGTTGACATGGCGCTGTGTACTAAAATGCTGGGGTTTCTTGTAAGTCTGTTTTCTTCTGTCTCAGAGTCCAGATGTTACATATAAACTAAAAGCAGCCTTTTTGATACACAGTAATCTATCTTTGTGGACATTATGAAAAAAAGAGCATGTTCAAAACTATAATTGGAAAGTGTATGCAACATTAGCTTTTTTCTGCCACATATCATCTTTAGAGTGTCAGCAAGCCTCTTCATTTATGCATTTGTAATGGCTCAGTGTTCTTTGCTGTGGTCGTAAAATGTTTAAACATGTTGATGTGACTCCAGTGTCAAGGACAGTGGCTGAGTGCTAGATTAAAGAGTCAGCGAGCAGTAAACTATCCTTGCATCTTTGGCACATTCTTGTTCCAAATACATAAATGTAGTTCAATGAGTAAGGGCTTGTGACAAACACGTGCTCAACACTCCCGACATGTCTGCAGCTCTTGCTCGCTTGGCAGGTTTACTTTTAAGGGTTTGGACACCAGGGTAGGGTGTTATGTCTCTTCTCCATTGATTGACCATCATTAGTAAAGTTCATTTCAAGGATCATTAAAGCATTTCAGTTCATCATTTAAAGATCTTTCAGTCCAGTTGCAATTTATTAAGTTTACTGTACAAACATGCCATCTTTGAACAAGCATTATGCTTCTAAATTTGAGGGGTGGGGTGGGGGTGGGTCTCTGCATCTTGCCCAATGGTGGCTGAGATAAGCTTCTGCAACCCACAGCCCAGTGTAGGATGAAGCAGGTATAGAGAATGAAAGATAGAACAACTTGCTATTACAGGTCATATCACTATATAATATATATATATATATATATATAAGCCAAAAGCTTCCGAGTACTTTGGTTCATGACCCATAATCTGTTAGATTAATGCCATTCCAGTTAGCCTGAGATGTATTTTATGGTTATTGGTAATTAGAAAATGGGCAAGCTAAGGTGTGCCCGCCTCTCATCTGATGACCACAGCCCCACCATGACTCTGCACGGTATGAAGGGAATATGGATGGATGAATGAGTAGTGATCAGAAAACTAAGGTAACTCAGAAGTTAAACATGCTAATCAATAAACCAACTGAACGCATGCTTCTAAGTATCTGAGAGCGTCAGAATTCTGACATTAGCACTTAGCTCAAAATGCCTCAGCGCAAATCTGTGAGCTGTCAGAGAATTGCTAAAAATGTGGGTAACTTTCGGACGATCTCTCAAAAAGAGCAAAAGGGACAAGTAATGTGATGATTCTTACATGAAGAGCTCAAACATAGCTCACTTCATGGTCAGTGACTAAACTATAAGGGATTTTTCTATGCTTTTTATATTTGTATTTGTAATTGTATTTGTGTGATTACAGTATTTAGCCCCAACCAACTGTCACATACAGTTTACATAAAGCGTTAAAGAGCTCTTTCAGTGTTTTAATTCATGTTTGTTGCAGGAGTGAATTTATGCTTTTGTGCAATTGGAAGAGAATCAGAGGAGAGGAAATTCTTGTGAGTCCACGTGTTTCATGAAGAGCAATAATTTGCTGTCAGACTTCATTCTTGGATCTGTCTCTTCAGCTCTGCATTCCTCATCTCATTATTCATCTTAACTAAACACAATTAAAATGAAATACTGCAATGGAAACCACAACTGAGACTGTCTCTCCCGTAAATAAAATGTTGTTGTACACTTTGTGAGGTAATCTTTTTTGCTTTTTTTTTGCCAAGTCAGCATGATAAACCGTACATTATGAGTGTTAAACAAAAACCTGTATTCCTTATCAAAAGCTCTAAAAACATGCTGTGGTGGAAACAGCGATGCTCCGTCTCACAGGCACCAAACTGAACATCATGTGGGAGAAAACTGTTCTGCAAATGGTAATTTTCTCTGACGCGGTTGAATTGAATTTAAAACCCTGCAAAACCACTTAACATAATCTTTTAGTTATGTGATGGCATGCGCTGGCTTTACAGCATACTTTGTGATTTGTAGTGTCTTATTATTTTAAATGGAAAAGCTGTGACAGAGAGTAGAACACTTCACTTCACTATACTTGTGAAAACTCCTCAACCGTAAATTGAGCATTACCTACCTCATGCTAATTAAATTAAAAATCTAATCTTCACCGCAAAAGGACATTTTGCATTTTCCAAAGTTACTTTTACAGTGTAAAATCTCAAATTATGTGTAAAGACAGTGGAAGTTACACAGACACATGTATGTATTTTGTACCATTTGGTCTAATATCACCTTTAAGATGGTGCCTATTGAAAAAAGGGGATTTTCTAAAACAAAAAAACATTGCTATTTATTAATCATCTGCATAAATATGTAAAAAAAAAGATCCAATAGAAAAAGTAAGTACAACCCCAGGAGGTTGAGCAGTTATCTGCCAATCTGAAAGCTGATGATTGGATCTCAGATTTCACCGTTCCACACATCAGCCTTTGAGCAAGACACCGAAGTCCACAATGGCTCCACAATTCATCTCTATATAAAAAGCTTTACAGGCCAAAAAGTGCTTTCAGTGTGTGTGTGCAAATGGGGAAATGTGATAGGCAATGTAAAAGAGCTTCAAGTGGTTATAAGACAAAAAAAAGTGCCATATCAACACAGTCTATTTGTATTTATCACTCTTTAAACCAAAAAAATCTATCCATCTATCTATAATAAGGGGGCCCTGTTTTTTTCCCCTAACATCTACAACTTTCATAAGACTTTTTAAGTGAACAGCATCCCTTAAGATATTCTGTGAACTCATTCATTACCCTGAGAAAGGCACAAAGACACAAATGTTCACTTCCGCCAAAGCAGTCATTGTGCTGACTCTATCTCGACAGCTTCCTGGTAGATATTCCATGTAAAGGCTGTTGTTTGTTCTTGAAGTGTGTGATTATTGCTCTTAGAAAGATAAAAAATGAGGAGGGTTTCAGTCTGTACTCAGAATGATCTGGAAAAAACAACATTCCTCTATTTTTATCCTTCAAAACAAAGTGGAGAGACAGCTTTCTTGGCATTATAGCTTCAAAAATCATTAATCTGACAGATCTGTCAGCCTTCGAGCTCTCTGTGTATGATCTGATGTTGTCTGCTGAACTGCTGGAAAAAACAACATAAGTCCTATAGTTAGGTTGAACTCTATAAACTGCCAACACTTCAACAATGGCTCGTGAAATTAGAACAGGCTTAGAAATAGTAAACGCTATTACTTAAAGACAACAATAAAAATTGCTGCTTGGCTCTGTTTTGATTGGTTGGCTTTGTAACATGTAAAAAAACTGGATCAGAAGAAACATCCCAGCTTTCACAGGATGAAGGAAAGATTGTTAGAAATTAGTGACAAAGAATGTTTCTTTTGATGAGGCATAGTGAAAACATGTTGAATAGAAATACCTGAGTATTTTTAGCTCTAGAGGAGCTTTAGAAATAGACTGCGGTTACTTTTGGACAGAACCAGGAAGCTGCTCACTGTTATGATAAGCTGTATGATCAGTATTCTGCTGTGGCTGAGAGCGCATGTCTAGGTCTCACTGTCAACCTAACACTCTGAACTTTTTGTTTTGGGACCCATATATGTGAAAAAGTGTCATTCAGCAAGCTGCTCAGATTGCAGTAAAAATCTTGTCACTCTTCAAGGTTATTCATGCTCACTGATTCTGTAATAACATGCTCCAGTGGTTATTAAGTTCTACAGATCTTTAAAGAGGCAAACCTTTAGGAAAATAGGGGGCTAGTAAAGTCAAGGGTATCACTCGGTTTCTTTGAAATTATTTGTTTCAATAGACGTGTAAATTAATATAAGAAAAAGGAGCTGCTGTACTGTCAGTGTTATTTTGACCAAGGAATGTCCCAGAAACTTCATTTAGACCTCTATAAACAAGTGCAGAATATATCTTCTTTAAGAAACCCATAAAGACAGTAAAGGAAATAAATGCAATGGAAAAATTATTAGAAGTTGGCAAGAATTTAAAAGAACATAAGCAGGGTTAAGCGCCTATAATTTGGCTTTACTGTGATGATAACAGAGAAACTTAATCGAAACACCCAAGAGAAAACACACCAACATTAGAGGTGTGATTCAAACTATGTACTCTGCTGAAAGTATAAAGAGCAATGCCACTGGAAATATCGTAGAAATGGAACATTTACATCATAAATACAAAAACGGTGTATCAGAATTTCAGTGTCTGTTTATCCAGATGACTGCAGAACAAACCTTAACCAAACTGAGTCAAAAGCTGATTACATGAATATAATCCCAAACTGCCTTTGTAGAACATAGTGCCTGCGCCACTAACAAATGACGATGATATAGTAGCCACACACACTCTCTCTTAAATAGCTCATGGATCACTCCTCCTGGCATGAAGGTCTGTCATTAAGTCATTCAAGAACCCAAACAGCAATCTTTAGGCTTAATGTCTAATTATGGAATCATTTTTAGAAGAAGCGCCACCGTTTTCATCAAAAGAAAAACAGTTTTGGTTATGAAACCACAATGGTGACTGGAAAAAATATATTGATTTAAGCCCTAATCATTTATGGGACACATACCATCAATGGTTTCATCAGTCTAATAACTGAGTCAGACGTACACCCACAGCATCATTCAGGCGTCCTTTCAACAGTGATGGAAATTCGATTGAGACTGGACACTTTAATAATAACAAACAAAAGTCAGAAATGAAAGAAATTGAATGGCATTTCTACATATTCTATGTCACATTTTGTGCTTTAAACAGCTCTCATGTTATTCTTTATTGCACCACTCTTTACCATTACCATATGAAAGTAGAAGCAGCAGCTGCACCACAACCTAAAATACTGCAGGTACACTCAGTCAAATTCTTCTTGGTCATTTGGCTCAGGCACAGTGAAAAAAAAAGAAGAAAAGATGAGGTGTTACTAGTATTGGCAAGGGAAAACACAGTGTGTCTTTGGACAGCACTATCATTTGTTTATGATGCTGACTGAAAAAACAGATGTCACAGTCACTCTGCCTGCTTGTTCTGTGTTGAGCATAATATGCAAATGTTACTGAATTCAGTCTATCAGGATACTCATTCAGACAAAATACAGTTCAGACTAGCTTAGTTGATGTCTCAGTTAATGAGATGGACTGAAATGTTTTGCAGTGGAGCAGAGGTGTTCTGAATCCAGTGCCTAACAGTCATTAAATGGGACTTCATTTGTGACATTTGTGATGATATATTTGGAGACAGAAAGTGATTTCGATGAACTTATAAAGTTTTGGAATGAAGACTAGGTTGACAGACAAAGATTAGGTTTAGATTGAGGTAAGCATGTGCAGATTTACTGATCGAAGTGTTTCAGACAGGCCCAAAAGGCTTTTGGAGGAAAGTCTCATGGTCAAATGAGGAAAAGATTTAGTTATTTTAAGCACTGTAGAAGTGACGCTTTCAATCTTGCTCATACTGTGTCCTGCTAAACTGGATAATGGTAGCACCAGGACTGTTTTGTTAATAGGGGAAGAAGATTCCAACACTTTTCAGAAAGCTAACTCCTGGTATCAGTACCAGTATCAGTAGAGTAGAGTAATAGAGGTTTACAGCAAATAAAAACAGTAACACCGTCTACATTACAATAATTTTCTTTATGTAGTGCAGAGGATGTGTACTTCACACCTTGACAGAAGATGAATATCATATGTCACCATCTCCTGCTGAGTTTTTTTTTTTTTTTTTTTTGCTACTATACAAAGACATGTAAATACGTTGCAGCCTTGGGGAACGATAGAGGGTCAAGTTCCTTTTATCTCTGCACGCAGTTGCAACAAGTCTGTTTTCTTTTCCTGACATCCTGAACAAAATGGAAAGACCACCAATGTTGTTTCACTTGGGTTCCTTTCATACATCAGAAGCTTTTATAGAATGTGACATGTACACCGACATGTCTACGTCTGTATTTCTTTTCAAAGACACAATGGAATCCAGTACAGGCTTGCTTCGGAAGGTTGGAAGAGATCTTCAGATTGTTTGTTACCCACTTATAAGTGTACATTAGAATAATACAGTACTTTTGTTGAAAAAATGTGTTAAATCTTGAGGGAATGCTTTGGGATAAATCAAATTGTTATTTTTAAGATTTTTTATTATTTTTTTTGCTGTAGATTGTATAAAACTATGTGAATATTTCTAAAGAACCACAAAATAAAACAGCATAATTAAAAGAACAATAAACTAAACCAGTCCAAAGAGCGATTAAATAATTAAAACAATTTAATACTTATGACATCTATGTTTCCGAGCCAAATATGATTCCAGCACTGGTATCTGAAGGTTTGGACAACTGTGATCAAGATTTCCCATAATGACTAATTTAGAGGGAAACTAACTGATGTCCAAAAAGCATAAATTCGATGAGAACAGTATGTCATTTTTAATTTAAGGAAATTTTAGAGAAAAAGAAATTAAAACAAAACAAAACTCTCCATTAAACACAGAAATTTTGCCAAAGTCAGAAACCTTAATTAGCTTGTTTATCACAAGTTAGAATGAGGTTAAAAAAAGTGGCTTGAGAATTTGCTCCACGGCCAATACTCCAGACAAAGCTTTTCTCAGGGTCGACGGAGAATATCTCATGCATGTAATGTATTTCACAAAACGAGCCATTTTCAGAATTAGAAACACCTGTTTCGTAATTAAGAAAAAATAAGAATAGCAATTATCACTTTAGTTTTTGTTCAATCAAACCCAATTTGTCTTGTAGTTCTCTAAGTTACCAAAGAAAATATATCAGGAATGAATCTTATTCATGTTTCATAATTCCCTGTGTGGATGTTAGCTGTCTTTGGTGCTTTTCTTGGTCTTTTGGAGGCGGTTCTACATGTCTGCTTTTCTGCTGTCTGTCTCACAAATGTCACTGTTGGAACCGCTGCTGTTTGTTACTTCACTACCGTGAGCAGAAGTTGCAGCAACACCAGCGATTTCTGCATTTTGAGGCACTTTGATGACCTTCCTCAAGCACCTTTTCTGTTTGAGCTCTCAGTATGCTCACACATCTTTCATTTATGATTTTTCATGCATCTGTGTCAGACTAGGGCCAGTATCAGTATCTGACAGTATCAGTGTCAGAAAGGGCCTGGGACAAACCCTCATAGGCAAAAGTCAATTATGTATGAGGTTGAAATGTGTAAAAGTATTTGGTACACCATAGCCAATTAGATTAAAGTGTGTCCCAGTTTAATATGCTATTTAATATGCTAGTATTAGTTGGTCATGTTCAAATTCTTTTCAAAACAGCTAAAGAATGATTAACTTGATCTATACCAACAAGAGGATCGTATTCCTTTTGATAAAACAAAGTGAGAATAAAGATGCTACAGCCTTATAAAACTGAAGACCTCAAAAATCTTATGGTGTCTATATTTCTGAATTTTGTATTTAAATGGTCTGACCCTATCATCTGACAGCTGCACGCCCCTAATAAGAAGATTATTTGATTACAGTAGATGAAACAAAAGGTCAACGCAGTAAAATTCACAAGAGTTTCTAACATACAAGTAATCAGGATAGACCTAGAAACAATCTGCCTATTCATACATTAAAACGAACCTTCAAACATCTTGTAAACATCTTGGAGACAAACATATGACACACATTATGATGTGCACTTTTGCAGACATCATTTACTACAACAGAACAGACTGGCCCGGCATATAGAAGTATAGAAGTTAAGTTTAAAATGTGACATAAACAGCTCAAGCTGCTGAAATCTCTATATATTTTCTGTCAGTATAAAACTGAATCAGGTGCCTCTCAGTAAATACCCTTACTACAGTAAGTCACTTTGTCAGATAAAGAGATTTTGCACTTGACAGTTAGGCAAACTATTCTTTTTTTTCCTCGGTGAGCAGAAGTTCACATTCTGACATGCTATGAGAGTCGTTTTGAGTCATTAAACTCTAAATCTTCTGTAATATAAATATAATATTCTTAAGGTCAGATAGATTTATTGAAGTTAACTTCATGTCATGATCTGTGTTCTTTTTTCTTGTCCTTTGAGTTTCCAGTCTTTTCATGATTTAATCATCGAGTCTTTTGGTTCTCAGATCCTCGCCATATAACCTCACATTACCTCAGCCATTCGTGTTCTCGTTCGTGTTCCAATTCTCAGTCAGATTACTGTGTTTGTTCTTTGGATTTGTTTTTTCTCTTGCCTGCGCTTTTTGTTCAGTTTTTAAATAAATCAGCTCAGTTTGCTCTCAACCTCCGGCCTCATCCGAGTGCATTTTGAGTCACTTCACATCTCTACCATCCATGACACCTCAATAACTCAATAACTGCAAAATTGTCCTGTTTGTTCTCACCATGTCTTCATTGGCCATAAAATGTAAAGAGTAATTAATGCCTTTGGACTAGATAGTAGGAACTATAGAACATTGCAAGGGACAACATTCAGGATAAATCGGTAATAAGTGAGTTGTTACGGTCTCAGTCACTATGCAAGGCAAGGCAAGTTTATTTGTAGAGCACAATTCGTACACAAAGCTATTCAAAGTGCTTTACAGCTACAAAAAAAACAGAAGAAGGCAAATAAAGTAATTCCATAAATATAAAAAATAATCATTAATTAATTAAATTAAAAGCAAAGAGTGCAGATAAAATACTCCTGACTCTGGGCACCAGCAGGAGACACCTCCATGAGGTTCTCAGAGTCCGAGTTGGTTCTTATGGCTCTAACATGTCAGAGATGTACTTTGGCGCTAGACCATGAAGAGACTTGTACATGAGCAGAACTGTTTTAAACTACATTTCTTTGTCCTTTTCCTACGCTTTTATCTGACTTTTCACAGACTTTCCTCTGTATCATCTTCACTGCCTCCCTTTTCCTCATCCTCTTAAAAGTCTCTATTCACAAACCTGGTACATTTCTCTGACTCAGCTTCGTCTTCGCACAGTTGCTCCTGTGGCTGTTGATGCTGACCAACGATGGTTTATCCAGACTGAACATTAGTCTGTAAAACTGCAAGCCAAAGCCAACGACACACTGCACAAGCTTTCCAAATAATCACTTTCATCACTGCTGCGGCCTGTCCAAATGGCTACTAAATGCTGTGTAGTGGAAAACTTTTAGCATCAAGCTGGCCTTTTGATCTCGGCTAGAGCACATGACCTATTATGAGAAGTAAAGTTTGTAGTACAGTGACCCTGTTTATAGCTTTTATTTTTGTGTGTTTTTTCCCTCTTTTTTTGTACCATGCTGCTTCATACCCTTACACTGATTCCCTCTTGGACGTTCCCCAGTGCAACTGCAGTCTTGGCCACTGAATCACCTTTCTGTGGAAACTGGAGGCTAACAGAAATATACCACCACTGGAGACTCAAACAGCCACTCTGTAACAGTTTGTGTAATTAACCTTTCTGGTGCTCTCAGTTTTCAGCCTAATGTTTCTGTTTCCACTTAGAGGTGATGACTTCCTCTGTCCTGCAGAATTTTTTTGAGCATTTCGGTATGTGAACTTGTCTTAATGAGCAAAAAACAGAAATAAGAAATGTCCTGCTGTTGGCTGTCTCCTTTGTCTCCTTTTATTCCAGCATAACTAAAAAGTTATATGTGTAAAGTGAGAGTTCTTGTGTACTTGGCTTCTATCATGAAAAAAGGAGAGTGGACACTAATACCAGCAAACCAAAAATGTGTCTGTTAGGTTTTCTGTTTGAAAAGTGAAAAAAAAAAAAATAAATACAAATAGGAGGATTCAACCCATAAAAATCTGATAGAACAGTGGAGGAAATGGGAATATGGTCAAAAAACCATTTTCATATGAGGATCATATGGACATCTTATGCCACATGAGATGTGCATAGATGGAAGCAATGTATTACAATTACTGAGTTTTTTATTGCGATTAAGTTCAAAAGCTGTCACAATATGCAATATGCTGTCATTAGTCCCTGTTCTTTATTGTTATTGGTTAGTACTCTGTTTCTTGTTCAGTCTGCTTTGTTATTAAGATTAACATTTTGATCTATTTTTGGACTTTAGTATTCCCTTCTCTGCAGTACTTTGGTTAAACTTTTTTTCTTCCAATAAACTCATTTGGTTTATCATCGACCCATTCTAAATCCAGTCCAACATCATGTTTGGATTTGGGTCCGGTTTTAAACTCCATAGCAAACTAATCTTTCTGCTAGACAGTTTGATTAGGGAAGTCCTTTTGACAATGTATTACAGTGATGTTTGCTCAGTCCACAGTAAAATATCTGCTTCTTTACTCTTATGACAATAAGTAGTACAACTTTTATTTGGAACCAATTTTCCAATGCAGTGTTTTTTCACCAAAATCATGTTTACATCTGCTTCATGATGATTAAAAACAGTGAGATTCAAACCAAACCACAACCAAAACACTGAGCTGAAGGAAGTTAAACTATTCATTGGATCTGAGGGAAACAGCTGATTGAGATAATTATTTGCAGCTTTTTCTTATCAAGCAAACCGCTGTACACTAGATATTGTTAATGTAAAAATATTGATCAGAGCAGCTAGAACTGTATAATCATCCTGCAATACATTCCCTTCTCTTTCAATTTGTCTACCTGCTGCGTGACCATTAACATGTATTTGCTGGATAAGTCCAGGCAAATGAGCACAAACAGATGGTGATGAGATCTGAACTGCACACAATGTGAAATGGTTAGGCAACTCTCAGTGAGAGGTGGACATGTTGAGCCAGCTCTGGACATATGTGAGTACTTAAATTGTTTCTGGCAGCTCTTTGAGTGCAGTGCCTGAAAACAAAACAGCAGAGCAGCGAATGAAAGACTTCATAAAAACATGCTGAGTAAGTCCAAGAAGCACTGGCTTGAAATGAAAAGGGACTGGCCAAAATGCAAACTGAGAGGTGAGGGATTTTTTGTTTTTAATTACTCTGGAATTTTACTGGTACTTCAAGGATTATTTTCTTCTGTCAGCAAAGCAAATAGGTGATCCTTTTATCTTCTCCTGTTCTTTTTCACAGAGTCCTGCTCAAAAAGTTTACTTTGCTTCATCCTCTACTTCACCACAAAACTTCAGCATTTGTGTCCATAAACTCTCCAAGTTCTTATTATCACTGTTTCTATCACATTGGCGGAGGAAAAGGATTTCAAATAGCATGGTTAGCAGTTTATGTGGCACTGAATTTTGTAATCCCCCCCCACACACACATATCATCCAAAAGAAAGCTCGATGGGCAAGAATTAATGCTAACAAGGGAGACATCGCCCACTCTCCCATTCCACTAATAAATTCAAGTGTAGCATTCCCATTTCACAACACAGTATTTTGTCTTTATTGACCTGGGAAACTTTGCAAGGTAGGTAAGCAGAGATGTGTAAGTATCCAGAAAAAGGAAGTTAACTAAAGGCTGGGACAAAGGTTCCTAAATGTCTGATTTAATTCTTCATTGTGTAGATTACTCTTCTCAGCCAAATAAATAAAATAAATTTGTATGAATGTAAATCAGGGGGGTGAAGGAGTAACTTTACATGTTATTTGCTCATTTATCATTAAACATGGATTATGCAAATCAATTTAAAAGCAAAATGACCAAATAAGGGAAGATGCTAAGACTTTATCTTTAATCGCTCATTAAATTAATCGACTACCTGATGTCATAGCATACGCTTCATGAATTCGAAACACAGGTCCACAGCGTAAAATGATAAAGTTTACAAAGATACAGCTTAAGTTTTGATTCCTTGGCACATCGACAGTGACCTCCATCTCCATATGTGTTTCTATTCGATGCTGTTCGTGTTCCTTCTAATGTTGTCTTAGCTACATACGCTTACATGAAGAAAGGAAAAGTTGGTGTAAGGAACCAATCTGAGGGCCTTTGCGACAGTCTGAAAAATGCTGTGCAAGAGCTCCTTTGAAAGTTGTCCTGCACAATATTTTCAACAGTCTTTATTCACCTGCAAATGTTGAGTTAAACGTATATGGTTAGGGTCCCAAATAATGTACATGGTCTGCATGTTTCAAAATACACGATTTGGCAGTTAGAAATATCAACATGGTTACAGTTTATACTGTTTTATACAGTATTCATGTTATGCGATTCCTGTCATGTCACAAAAATGCTGGAATGCCACTGGAATAAGAGCCTAAGGTTATGTTGTCATCTCATAATCTTCAGCCATGGATTGTGATACCACTGTGGACAAATGTATGTTTTCCATTTTTCCTGGTGAGACCAGGCTGTAATGGTATGTTTTCAGTGACATTGTTTAATGATAAGGCAAATGTTAATACGTTCATTTCATTCTTTGATGCAACTTTTGGTGACAAAACACAAATACTGCTCGCCGTCATTAAACCCAAACATGTAACTACTGTCCATGAAAGTCCACCCTTCTCATCTAAGTGCATGTTCACTTTCATTCTTTCCTGAAGTTTTTTTAGGAAGACAAACAGTTTTGTTTTTCAAGCATGAAGCAAGTACTGTATTTTGTCTTTCTTTACCTGACAAATACAAATGTAGCATAATTGATCAGTTATGACGGTTTTCACTTGGCAAATCAGCAATAGAACATTAAGTTTGCAGTTTCTTTCCTCCTTTTTTGTTGCATTTTATAAACTTGATTCAGACACACCCTGTGACAGACTGGCGATCCTGGGTGCACCCTGCCTCTCGCCCAATGACAGCTGGGATAGGCTCCAACTCCCCCTGTGACCCTGAATTGGATTAAGTGGGTATAGAAAATGGATAGATAGATGGATGGATGGATGGATTCAGACACATAAAAAGTGCATAGAGAAGCAACATAGTAACTAGTTATGATTTTAAAGCATCCAAAACTACAGTGGGAAAGTGCATCATACTGAGAAAAATCAAATATAAACTACAAGACATCATCAACAATGGTCTATGGCATTAACTAACATGATTTGAGACAATTTTCTGGTTGTAATCAAATATTTATGGGATTTTTTTAAAATGGAACATAGATGATCAAAAATAAAAAAGTGAAAGGGCAACAGTAGGCTCCCTTTTCCTTCTCTTTTTCGCAGAACTTAACATGCTGTGTGTACTACTTGTCTGTTGACTATAAAGTCAAAGTTCTACTTCTGAAAGTGTGCGATTTGTTTTCTCAGTCACTCCCATCTGATGAGGTCATCACTCTGCGTCAGGCTGGCGGCGCGCTGGGTGCCGTCCTGCAGCTGTGCAGCATCAGGCTGGAAATCCCCTCGTCCTCAGTCCCGGGCCTTTGTCGGCGCACACATGAACATGAGCACTCAGTGCATGTTGAGGTGTGTGCGTAGGTGTAGCTGGTTGTGCTTGTTGAGCTTGGCAAAAGTTGTGTGTATTTAGGTGCTTGCTTTAGCAGATGAGGTATTTGTAAGTGTTTTACCCTGCATGTTAGTGTGATATGAGTGTGTGTTTTGTTATGTTTGTGTGTGTAGGTGGATGGCTTGAAATCTGGATTCTTGCTGCCCATATGTGCACAGCATGTGGTTGTGTTTGACCCACTGAGAGGAGGCGTGTGGCATGAAATGTGTGTTAAATGGAGGGAGATGGGGACCAAAAGAACACAAAGCCAGGTTGGGGTTACTTTCATAACTGTGTTATCTTTTTCTACCTCTGTGTGTGTGTCTCTGTGTGTGTGTGTATCCATGTGTGTGAGGGAAAGAGGGGAGTGGACAAAGAAAATGAGGACATGACCTGTTTGTATAATAAATGCTGCTAACTTTCTTTTTTCTCTTCCTTTCTTTCTTCCATCATTCTAATCATCCTCAGTGTCAGCCTTGGCGCCCACGCACACATTCATGCATAGCCTCAATATTTACACTTGGATCTACAAATCTGATTTAGCCTTTTTCCCCCCTCATACCTTCAAAATCCACATCCCTAATCCAACCCCATGACCTCTTCCTTTCCGTATCCTTTATTCCTCCACTCTTGTCCTTGTTTTCTGTTCTCCCTCTAAACCTTGGTGTACTCCCCTGGAAAGTTGGCTTACTCCCCTCGAGCTTCGACGCCCACACTTTCCCCACTGCTTATTCACACAGAAACTCTCCACACACCATCTCACACATGCACATGACAAGCGCCATTTGTCTCCAGTTAGTGGTTTGTTTGTGGGTCCTCTGCTGCTCCTCTCAGTCACATATGTCTGTGTGATTATGAACAGTGGATGAATAGTTAAGAGCCAGGAAACAAAGACGAAAAGAAAGAGACAAATTTGAGGCGACCAGAGAATGTTTCCTTTCATATTCAAATTTGTTTTTCAAATGGTAATCAACATTTGGTGGCTTTTTTTTTGTCAATTCATCATTATTTTTATGCCAAAATCTCTTTGTATTTACACCACACTTCCTATTAGTCAACCACTTGCCAATCAAGCAGTGTGGGTGGTAATGGGGAATCTTTGTGCTTGGTTTCAGTGAGAGGAAGCTGGTCTGAAAAACCATAGCCATGGCTATAGCTACTCCAGCTCATTCCAGACTGAACAAATGACAAAATATCCCACATTACCACAGAACTCCGGCCTGTTGCATGAATTTTCCTTCTTCTCTGCAACTGCAGAATACCAAAGGTTTCAATATAATTTATATGCATGCATATGAATTAATTGAAGCAGGATATAAAGTCAATTTGTGTAGTCAACATGTCCTTAAAATATTTCTTCAATATTTTGTTACAGCAGTTTCCCTCATTATGATTTTCATTTGTAAAAAAAAATATTCAAAGCATATTATTTATTCCAACCAGGGTTTAGGTTGGAATAACCTATGAACTAACTTTTGGAATCGCAGGAATCGCATTACTTTTTAACCATGAAGTTAGTCAAAAAGCTTTATGAAGTTTATCCCACTACTAAAAAATTGAAGCAACTGTGAGGGGCTGTGTAAAAATAAAGTAACTATCAGTGAGTGGTAGCGATATCAAGTCTTTTATGATTTAGTCAAGTCCCGGAATGTCTTGCTCCTACATTTCCAACTATGTAATACAATATCATCTTTCCTAAAACACTCATGCTGGTTGAGTAATGCCAGAGGAGTGGCTGGAAAACTTTCTGTGATCTGATAAAGGTTACAAAGATAGTTTCTTGATGGACTGGGATAAAAAAAAAACAGAAAAGAGGGCCAATGACTCTGAAGCACAAGTCGGGGTCAAATTAACCAATTTTTACATAGCATTAAATCACAACACGTCATATAATATTTTAAATCAAGATTGGATCAATAACAACTTTGACATTTGATAGAAAATAAAAAATACTGTGTTAAAAACACACGTCAGTGAAATGGATGGTTACTGGCATCAAACGGAGAATTTTGTAAACATCCATATGTACAGACAGACATACATCCATATGATAGTACATAGACAATCATTGGTTCAGCGAGTGGATGAGGAAAGGATTGTTGTTCCCGTTGGTTGACGGTTCATTTGAATTCCAAAGAGCCAGAATAACTACTCATCAGTTTAACTGGCACTGCGTAACATGTTTAAGCCCCGTTTGAATTAGACAAATCAACCCTTGGCAATCTCAGTTACACTTCTAGAAAACCATTTTTATTATTACATCAAGGTTTAATATTTAATTTTTGCTGTCCGTTTGACACATTTTACTCTAAAAACTGGGATAAGATTTAATTGAAAATTTCACTTTGATTGTTGTTGATGTTGATTGCACCTATTGGGCACTAAATGGTCACCTTTAACTAAATGTGTTCACTACTGGCATTACAATACATTCCCACATGCCTCATCGGTGACCGTTTACATTTAGGTACCAGTTACCTGCTCTGTATGCAAATAACAAGGTAGTCCACCCACCTGAGACCTTGCAATTAATTTTTCTCCTATGTAATGGACATGGGTCCTGAGACATAAGTCAAGCATCATTCTCTCAGTAAAGACGACATCCTAAGGTCTTCTTGTGATGTTACAGTTGTGGAAGTGGGGCCCACAGAAAACCTGAATTTTTTTTAAGACAGACACTGCATTTTCAAAATTTAAAGGGACAAGTGAGGTTATTGATAAAGTCTTTATACATTTTAGTATCAATTAATTTGTTTCCTCAAAATGGGTTTTTAATTTAGCAAAATGTCTGCAGTTTACTCTTTCAAAAACAAGTATATCGAATGTCCTTTGTGTCAGACTTCCCACTTCCTGTTTTTAACCAATTTCCATAGATCAGGAAGAAGTGGGCTGGATGAGGCAGATATGATTTTGTTCAGAATTTATACAAAGGAAACAGATGTAAAACTGCCAGGGGACTACATGGAGGAGGGCCAGCTACTTGAACTGGAAGGTGATGAATATATCATCTTCTGAATAACATGAGCATGAACAAAGTATCTTCTTCAAAACATAATAAAAGAGTTTATCTTTTTGGAAAAATGATGTTATGTCCTTCCAGTAGATCTAAAATGACCTGGAAAAAGTGCATTGAAGCTGCTTTGTTTGCCCATAACCTTAACTATTCTTATTTAGTTTCTCATACATTTGTGTTTGTGGCGCTATTTTTTTTTTTGAAATGTCACATTCATACTTTGGCATCTGGTTGCCCACAGAGAACAACAATGTTGATGTGCTGAACCCTACAGAGCTTTGATCGTAAGGGAAAGGTACTATTGAAAAAACTGACATTGAGAATAAGTAGTGCTGTTTATGATACAATATTCTAAATTTGGATTCACATCTTTTTTTTTTGTCCATTGCACTTTAAATATAACTATTCAGTGGCTTGTTTTAAAAGCATCCTCACTTTAACAGAGCGCTCTATGACAAGACACACACACACACTTAAATGTATGAGCAGGCGTCTCCATAATTCACATGTAATCACAGATACCAAACTATACATTATCTGGACCTAAATATAGGACTCAATGCTGATTGGATGGATTCATGGGGTGGCGTTTGAACTGGTTTATTTACTTAATCCTATTTTATTTGTCTGTTTATTTTTGTTTTCAGGCAGGGGTATCTTCCCACGATCTGGCTGGGATGGAGCCAGGATAACAGAGATCCATGGCAGTCACAGGGGGCGGAGAGGACAGTGTCACTAACATCCTTCTGCCATAACAGCTACTTGACTAACCATAACCATAACCTTAACGTAAACATAAACTTTAACTGACTGTTAAACCATATAATCACCCTTAAATCTATTGAATTACTATATGGGGACTTACTTTTTTCCCTCAAAGAGGCCGGTCCCCACAATGTGACTGTGTAATTAGATTAATGTCCTCACAACATGAGCAGCACAAGTAACACACACACATGCAAACACCAGTAAATCCCCATGATACTGACAGTAAGCCAGTGGATTCACACATTCATCTCTGAGCCAAGTTCTAACTGACTCCAGATCATCATCTCATTCACATTAAGACATTATTTCAGCTGGGACAAAAAAACAAACAAAAAAAAAACAAATAATGCACAGGATTTTATACTCAGTATCCTCTTTTCCTCATACTCTGTTTATTATTGATAATTCATTTGACATCATTATGCAACAGAGGCTACTCAATTCAGACGCACTTCAGAAGAGTGATACAAATATTGTGTATAAATAATCCACTCTAAAATCAAATCCGTGACCCAGGGTGCGCAATAAGTAACTAATAACCTGAAGTAAAGTAACAGATATATTTTATAAATATTTTCAATAGTTTGATATCGTAATGCTTAGATATTCCCTTAAAAAGCCAACTTAAGACCAACTTAAAGCCACTTGTTATTCAGAAAATAAATTTGCATGCAGGCGGCATTGCACATGTTCACTAATAAATGTAAATATATTCATATCAATTGAATATATAAAAGGCCAAGGCAGTTGTTCCTTATTTGCTAAATTTGATCATAGAGTTTTCGATCTTCCCTGGATTCAAATTTCATAGTGGTAATAAAAAAAAGAAAGATCTACAGCTTTATCCTCAGCGCTAAATTACTGAACCTTAATCTGAACATTACAGTCAAAGTATTTGAAACATCAAAAGAAATGATTTCAGAGGAACGCTTTAGTTTGTTCTCTACGCTTGGCTCATGGTTGATTCTTTTTTCAGCTTCAACCTTAATAAGCAGAACCAGACGTGTGAGAAGTTCTGAATCTATGAAATAAGTAGTTTATATTCTAAGATAGAAAATGTTCTACCCAATGCAGTATCACCATCGTACTCTGACACATTGGCATGTTCCTGGGAATAGTCAAAAAAATCAACTTGCTTCACAAGGGAGATTTGATATGATTTATTTGTCTTGCACAGTGACTTTCAGCTTCCTATTGTTGCAGAACAGTCAATAACAGTCAAAAGTTGTTTTGAATCAATATGCAATTAAAGTTCTGATTAAACTTGAACTACAGATTATACGTGTAGTGTATTTTGGATCTATTCCTGCCAAGAGGAAGATCAGCATCCTTTCTCAAACCGTGATTTAAAATCCCTGTGAACAACATTTTAAAGTAAGTGATCTGTATCAGCACAAATGCTTAACTGGTCATTCTTTGTCCATGCTCCAGCTCTCCATATTTGAAAGAAATACATTTTTTTTTACCTAGTTCTTTTTGGGTATTTGCTGACATGAGTAATCTACTGTCAGACTTAAACATCGAGCATTGTTATTCATAAATCCATAAGGGAATTGAATTGTGATACATTTGGTTGCAGAGGATTGTGTGGGTAGATGAGACGTCCAAATCACGAGTGGATATTTAACATAAACCACGACTGCATCAAGAATGAAGGAGGAGGATGAGGGAAAGTCCCAAAAGGTGGAGACGAAGGGAGAGGAACAGGCAGGAAGAAGTGAGTCAAGGTCTGGACTTGTTATTGTTGGAAAAAGAGAAAGGGAAAGACTAGCAAGAAAAATGTTTTGGTATGTGTCGTGGTGCACAAGAATATGTATATGCTTGTTTCTAAGTAATATTTATTTTTCTATAAATCTGATATTACAAACACTGGTGAAAACTGACATTTAGCAATGTAACACAATACTTCTAATGAAAAAGATAATTAAGGGAATTATCTCTACTTAAAGATTGACTTCACTCTTGCAACTTCAAGCTAATCTGACTGTCTTTGACCAGCACAAAGGGCATGAAGCTAACAGGTTTAAGTAACATTTTATCCCATTTCCCCTGGAAAACTAAACTGGACATGCTGAGCAAATAACATTTGACCTGAGAGGTAATCACTACATCACTGTAATGGCACCTAACCACTTTGGTGTTGTGTGTCATGTCAAGAAATGACAGAAAACAGGGGCAAGATAAATGGGATATGATCGTTTTTCTAAGATGTGAAGGGAGGCACCACTTCACATCTTGTGTCTGACACCACAGAGCACCTTCAAAGATCTTCTAGAGTCCATGCATGTTGGGTCAGTGAAGTTTTAACAAAACATTTCAATAGCTGGGTTCCCATTTACTAGTGGAAAGGAATACGCATCAGACATGTTTTCATAGACTTGTTGGAAACAGCTAACCAAGGGGTGGGGATGGTGTAGGTTGCGTTGTTGTAATTAAGTAAAAGAGCTAGTTGTCGAAACTGAAAAAGGGAGTGAAGTGAAGATCTGTGAAGATGATGGTAAACATGGGTTTACTGTTTGCCCACTCTGACGAGAAACAGCTCCTATCAATTTAATCTTTGCCATGTCAAACCTGATTCTGTCATGTCACATTTTGAGTTTTGTTTTGTCTTGTTTTCAGGTTTTAGGTTAATTTCTCGTCATGTTTTTTCCCCTGTCACATTAGGTTCACTCTAATCACCTGTTTTTGTTTCACAGCTGCACCCCACCACCAATCACCTCCCCACAGTATTTAGTTTCCAGGTTTCCTCAGGTCAATGCAGAATCCTTACCAAACCTTTCCCAGGTGAGGTAAGGATGATTCAAGTTCACATTTGTCAGGTCAGGTTTTTGCCTCTTAGTTGTCACAGTCTTGTCTTGTTTATTTATGCCATAGTTTTAGAATGAATTATATCTGGCTCAGCTGCACTTTTTGTTCTTGCCTTTTGTTTTTGTAAATAAATCAAGTTTGCTTTAAGTTCTGCATCTGGGTCGTCCCTTCCGCTCCACGTTCCTGACAGATTCACAAAGTCTTTGGAGTCTTCTTTGGAACAGGCAAAAATCACCTCAAGTGTATAAACTTTTCTGCACATTATTGGACGTTTTTCTGATTCTTATCATTTTCTTTCTCCTTTGCCATTCAATCCTTTTAAAAACAGCAATTGAAACCCGGCTAAAGTTGTAGCTGAATGTATCTGACCTCCTGCATTCTTTTTTAAATAAGTCAAGAGAGGAAGAGCGTTTTGAGATTTTGTGTGTAACAAGTAAATTTTTTTGTGTGTGTGTGTGAAAGGATGCAGGGATCAAGCCAGAGAACAACATTGAGCAATCAAATAAGTTGAATTAAGATCCAGCCAGTATTTCCTCCTAAGCTGCTAAAAATACCTGTCCATGAGAGCAGCCTTGTCTGGCAGAGTCGGATGATCGGTGCTGCTGATTCGGTGCCAGTGCTGCTTTCTCACCAGTGTTGTCTTTCAAAAGCTGGCTCAGAGCCCTGAAGTAGACCACCAGCCTCATACTGCTGAGTCACTATAGTGTTGCTACAACCCTCTCCTTTCCCGGCTGATGTTAATGGAGAGCATCCCCATAAAGCTTTGTCTGAAAAAGTTACTTGTTTTTAATGGTCACAGTGTTTGTTGAGTCTGAGTACATTTATCTCTTTGTGTGCTCCTGCAAATGCTTAGGAGTAACAAAGTCGTGAAAATTAGTTGAATAGAATTTGACTAATGGGTTGATTTGTTTTGTATATGACAAAAACACACTAAAGGTATCTAGGTTAATGGCATTTTCGTAGAGCAAAACCTGTTTAGAGGTAAATCTATTTGCTTTCCATTTTTCCCTTTAAAAACAATAGTGTTGCAACACTTTTCTGTACAGGGACTGAAAAAGAGAATCTGAATTTCAATAGTTTTCTCTAATTAACTTAAAAGCAAAAAAACCAAAACATGTTGCAGTTTATGAAAACTGCATTTATCAGTGACTGTCACCATTTATCATTTGACACAAATCTATAATTTGAAACTCCAGAAGACACACCATCAAATCTCACAGTGAATCAAGTAACATCGGGGGGGAAAAACACAAAAACATTTCAAATGAGAAAAGAGCAACATAAAGAAAAGGACATACAAATACACAAAGAAACCAATTAGGAACTGACACAAAAGCAAGGGTGGTCTGATGTTTGAAACCACAAAACATAACCTCAAAAGGCTCCAGATGAGCACTGAATGCATGTAAGTCATTATAAACCTTTAAGCCCTTTGTTAAGAAGACCACTGACCAACAATGAGGACATAAACATCACTGCTGGTATACTGTTCATCATTTAACTAAGGCACCAAACAAGATTAATTGTTCTGTTGCCATGGTTTTGGTGAAACCATTAATTGGGCAAGGGCCCTCAAGGGCATTGTCCTTTTTTTTTGCGAGAAAGAAGTGACTTTCCCAAACACCACAACTAGCGTTTTCCCTCTATCCAAACGTTTTCAAAATTGGGGTGGTATATAGAAAGGAAGATGTGGCATGACTGCAGCGTGATGGAGCTAACAAACTCCAGTCTCCTCACACTTATGGCCATGTAGTACTCTTTTGACAGGTAAATAAAAAAAATATGAGTCTCACAAAGCCTTTATGTCAACTTAACCTTTGATGAGTGGCTACTCACTGGAGCCACCTCATACTAGCGTTCTCTCGCCCTTCAATGGCAGCCTGGAAGCACCATTCCTATATTTGATTCTGATACAAGAGAGTACATGTTCAGAAAGGTTTTTCTTTCTTTTGCTAACTACCACATTCATACAAGGCGAAGGTGCAGATCTAATTTGTTATACTGTATATTTGAAAAGAGTTTGTCAATTTGCTTCTAAACAAAATTGCAAATAATGTTTTCTCTTCTCTAACATATTCAGATTATTAAACACAGAAACATCTAGAGCTGTCATGAAATTACAAAAAGCAAATCAACCTCTGATCATTCAAACTAAAGTCCACAACAATGTATAATGCATGTTTTTTTTCTACTGAAACAGAAGAATAATTCGGTCCACTATTCCCAGAGATTCCAAAAGGATGCTTTAGTTCAGCAGAAGTTCTCAAAGATTTTGAGGTCAAGTCTTTGTGTATTCCAGGAATCATTAAACCAACCTCAAAATTAGTTGGTATTTAAGAAATGCCTGTGTACACAAAAAGGGTTTTTCATTTTAGCTCTACACGCAGTAGATACCATTTTTATCTTATTTTATTGTTTTAATTGGCATACGATGTAAAAGAAAAAAAAATATATATATATATATATATATATATATATGCAAGCTACAGATGTGGCACAAAATTCAATCCTTAATCTATTTTCCACTTTTCTCCAAAAGTCTTGAGATTTTAAAGTTTATAAAGTCTATAAGTGTATTGTGTAGCATGACTGTGTTTTAGATTTTCAGTATTTCAGTGTATATTTTAGTGTTTTCAGTATTTCAGTACACACCTACTGTAGTCTTAAGACCCAGGGTCAACCTTTTCATGGTTTCATTCTACTAAATGAAAGGCTCCCAGTGTCCCAGATATATTGGTGCTGTGTCCTTTAAAACTTCATAATTTTAAATCAAATATGGTTAAAATATGTTGGCTTAAAACAATCTGAGGGTAAATGTGAATTTTCAGTTGCTAAAGAAAAAGTTTAGAGGGTAAAGAAACACTCAAATATGTTTGGCTTTGTGCAAACCCCAAAAAACTATATTTCTTCCCAAGTAAACTGTTGTTGTTTCTGAATTCACCTCAGCTTGCAGTCATCCTCAAAACATACGAGGGCTTTAATGGTCGTCTAAAGCTGAATAAACATACCAATGAATTTGATTTTATAGATTTAACTTAAGGCTTAAAAAAAGGAAATTTTGATACTTTCAATAAAAAGAAGCTTAATTTTGAAAAAAAGAAAACACAATAATAATAATAACAATGATGATGGAATTGATTTATATGACACCTTTTCAAACAAATGTTAAAAAGTGCTCCACGTGTCAATTCAAGTCAAACAACTTAAAAACAAATCATTACAACAATATAAAATCAGTAGACAAAAAAATTAGAAAAATGTCTTGGAAAAAGACACTGACTCGATCTTATCAGGTGGCTCGTTTGGAGTTAGGAGGATTTGACCTCAAATGCACCTCTGAGCTCAAATTGTGTCTCCAAGAACAAATAAAAGTTCTCTACCAGTCTACATACAGGCATATGTTTTACTAAAAGGTCAGAGAAATAAGAAGGCGAAAAGCCACAACAGGCTTTAAGAATAATTAGTAAGATCTTAAAATCAATTCTAAAATAAACTGGGAGCCAATGCAAGGAGGCTAAAACAGGAGTAATGTGCCCTATTTTTATTAAAGTCTGGCAGCTCAGTTCAGAACAATCTGGAGCCATTTAATAGATTTTTGGTTGAGGCAAGAAAAGAGGCTGTTGCAATAGTCAAGGCATGAGGAGATCAAAGTGTGGTGAATGGGCTCTGTGTCTTTAAAATTAATAGTCCTTATAAGATTAAAAAATGATTTTGAACCAAATGCCAGAAAAATAACATAAATCAGACCAATATCGAAAGAAACATTATTAAATTGGAGACTAAGACAGAACTACTATGAAGACCATGATTTTTTCATCAGAACTGTATTCCAAAAAACAAATTAATTTTCTTATTACAAGACTTAAAATCCTAAGACATACTACTGCGTGCGCTCCCAGCTAAATGCAGCTAACGTCATCTATCTTAATGTGCTGATAAAAAGTTAAAAAGTTTATCACACTCACCATCTAATCTCTGTATGGTAGCCATTTTACATTTAATGCTCAACCCAAACTTCAGTTTTACCAAACTTTATCTGTAAACTTTAAAACCAGAGAAACTGAAACAATAGGTCAGGGGATCCTCAAATGTATTCTCTGAAGAATTAAACTGCAAATAATCTGATGGCAATCCATCAAGTAGTTATTTAAACGTTTCTGTTTCGGCAAAAGTCGCCGACTGACCAACCAAGCATAACTACCAACTCCAACTAACTAACTAACTGGTGATGGAAAGGTAAACAACACTATGTTCAGTCACAGCTAAAACTGTATGCACACACACGGAAAAATAAGAAAAATTGCATTCTCTTAGTTTTTGTCAGATTCATGAGGTTCTGAATCTACTCATATCTCCTTCATGCATCTCAGCCTCTGGCCCTTTTCACTCCTGTCAAGCGACACAAATAAAAAACATTTCTGTAGAAAGTCAGTCCGAGATCACGAGGCACAATGTGAATTGTGGATACTAGTATGGGTGTGTATAAACTGAAAAAAGGTCCAGTGACGATTAGGATGCAAGCTCTGTGAAACAGGCTCCTCTGTTTCAATTCCATCGTGCCACTGCACATTCTTTGTTTAGAAATAAAAGTTAGCTTGTGTACGAGGAAAAAAAAGGCATGCACGTGGCTTTTGTAAATACACATTGTTTATACATGTAGAACTATGTCATTTGTAACAGGATATACTGAATGGTGTTGGATATAAAATGAGCCAACAACTGAAGTTTTTGTTTCTTTGTGGGTTTAGCGAATTGTCATGAAAACATACAAAGTCCATCAGAATAAGACCAATGCGCCACCAACGCCTACTTTTAACACTGACTCCAGCTGCAGTCGGTCAAACACGCAAGCCTTCTCACAACTCTGCAGTTTTGGCTCGTTTTTCATAAAGTGTGGTGAAGCAAGAAGTTTCTGTTTATGGGCTCATCTTTCAATCTATGACAGTTCCACTGGTTGAGGGATCATCTGCCTGCTTGCACTTGTTTGCATCTCTCTCTGCCTGTCAGGCAGACTAAACACCTGGAAATCCTCTGAATAGAACAATAAAACATCATCAGCAAACACAGACACCTGAGATACTCGATTGCAGCACCATCAAGAATCCCACCTGCGTGTGGTCTGAAATCATGTGAAACTCGGATTATGTGTTCTGAGCAAACAGGGACAGCTTGGTAAACAGATGGAGGAGGTGTTGTAAACTCGTCAGTGTGGTGGGCTCAAGCTAAAAGCTGTGAGAACTGTTGTGTCCTGCTGTTTATAGCTGAGTAGAAAGAGGAAGGAAAGACCTTCATCTCACAAACAGGAGGACGAGGTGGGCTGTAAATCTGTTTGGAATGGTCACTATAGCGACAAGTGGTGCAGAGCTACCCCACCACTTTTTTTCAGAACATTCTTAAGTTAAAGATAAACATTCTGACTTTCCTTGTTCAAAGACAACTAAGGTTTGGCTAGCGTGTGGTGGTTCACACTATACAGAGCATAACTTTGGGTATTGTGTTTCAGGCAATGCATTTTCCAAAAGCTGGAAGGTAAAACAGGGACAAAAACACACATGTTTCTCATTACAGTCGGCAAACAGTCTTGTGAGCATAATAACGCATGGAGCAGCAGGAGATTTGGATCAGAAAAATAGGTTTGAGTCAGCATCAAGAAAGGTAGATGGAATTCAAATGGAGAAAAGAGTAACTAAATTAAGAATTCTGGGCCAAATCTCCTGTTGGTTTCTAAAAGTGGAAAGTATTACACATGTCCAAAGAGCTGTGTTATATGACTTCAGGGAGATCTCACATTCACATCTCTTGATTGCAGCAATAAACCTTTACCCAAGTTGATTCAAAGCAGAACTTCACAACAGAAAGAGCAATTTGAGCTGGGATCGAGCACAGAGCAGGACGGCTTTTCACGAGAGGAGGAGTCCTGCAGGCGCACACTGATTAGAGTTCAATAAGTCTGGAAGAGTTTTCTTCTTTCTTTCATCATGGTGAGTAATTGAAATGTAGCCTTTGCACACTCCATTTACCTACCCAAAATCATCCAGTTTTGGGAGCTGCTGAAATGTGCACAAATGTACATAAAAATGAAAAAACTGTGTCTGCAGGCCAGTGTGAACCCCCCCATGTGCAGTCCTGATGATCAACACTTTTACCATAGAGGCCCAGTGCAGCAATATGTTAATAAGTGGTGATGACTTTCTTTCTGCTTGGCCACAGCTGTTACAACACAAGAGAAAATAAACCCCCTCTGAGTCCACAATGCAGCACAGTCTTCTCCTTCCATTCTCATTCTTTTTTTTTTTATATCTCTACATCTGTCTTTCACTTTTTAGAGATTAAACATGCTGTACATATGCAAGTGTTGCTCTTTAAATGCTTATGGATAGAGACATGCAATTAGCATTAACAGTTACATCTTACAATGTTAGTAAATGTCACAACCTACATTTTACTCCAGAAGTTTTTTCTGAATGTGTGCCACTGAATCTAAGCTGCTTGTTTGTATCTCTTTTAGGTGGTTTGGTAGGCAACTACATTTTGCGTCAGTAAGGAGAACAAGTCGGTTTGGGAAAATATTTGTAACTCATGGAAAAACAGACGGGACTCACTTGTCTACCACAAGCATGGAGGGATGTCCGTGGTCTGAACCACTGGTTAGGCAGATAATATGTATCAAAGTACAATCAGTGTAAATGTTGAAACTTGAAAGAGGATTAGAGTTATTCCAACCCAGTCTCAGAGAAATGTCAAATAGGGACAAAACCTTTATTGATTCATGTCCACAAACACAATTTAGCAGAATGGAAGAGGAGGATACTGGCTGTGGTGCTGTGTTTCTGACTCGGCAGCAGGGAGAGCAGGGAGGTAGGGGAACCAGGAATCCAACGATGAATGCTAGGTCCTTAGCATGGGAATCCAGAGTGAGGAGAATAAACAACGGAAGCGGCACTGAAGAAAAACAAGAACGCAAGGTAAGCGCTACAAAATAACTCGCTATGGAACACATGAGCTGGCCTTATTACCACTGGTGAATTGAGACAATCTGGTGAAGGCTGGTAGCTCCTGCTGCTCCTTAAGACTGTGTGTTGATGAGGACAAATGAGAAACAGGCGTTAAGGCAGGAGCAATCCAGTCTCCACCCCAAACTTCCTGGAAACCTGCTCAGCCCCATCAAGGCCCAGAAACCACAGCAACAACACAGCCAAGCATGATCGTGACAGTCACTCTTGCATTTCAAAGGCAGAAAAGACATCCAATTTTGAAGGTTGGCGAGATTGTCAAACTGGGATTCATGTACAAATCACGATGTTTTACGTGACATTTTAGCATTCAATCACTGTTTTATACTTTAAAAGCTGAACTCTTTAAATTGTTTAAATCTGTTCTGTTCACTGAAAGAAATGTTGCACAATTGTTAACAAAATAATACTCTGTGTCCTTATCCACTGTAATCTCACACAGTACTCCCACAGTTTGCTTATTTTACCTCCAACTTCACCTTCTCCTATTTCACTCAACAAGCTCTTAAGCAGATAAGCAGAAGCAGGAGAAAATTGCTGAAATGCTGGGGTGGTTTCAGGCCTAATTTTTGGACTTCCCTCATCCTTATTTTCTCTGCCCTCAAACACAGGCCACATTGCTTCTTCCTACACAGGATCGCAGCTATAAGCACTGATTGTGGTAAATGTGCATGCAGTCTCACTGCAGCGAATTAAAACTCTAGGGGATTCTCACTGTTGTTATTTGAAGTAATGATAACGCACACAAAAGCATGCACAGACTCATACTGTATGGCACAGACACAAGCCTCCTACCTACTCTTGCTGAATCAGCAATTTAACCTTTTCCAGTCAAAAAGCAAGTCTGGAACCTCAGAACTGATCAAAGCCTGGGGAGAAAGAGCACAGACAGAAGGCGTCCAGAATGAAACCAGTCAGAAAATGATTCAAGAGCAGATAAAAGTATAGCTGCTCTTCAAGCACATGATGCTGAGGCCCATAAGTAACATGTGGTAAAGTAACAGGGGTTACATTATGGCAAGGATCTTTACAGTCTCACTGTATCACTACCAAAAAAGCATCACTGCAAGAAGTGTTGTACACAATGCAAAGAAGTATCTGCCCTGAGAATGGCTGGGCATTAAAGAGTTGGAAAAAATGTAATCCAACTATTTGGTGACAGCAATGCAGAGAGAAATGACAATCAAATCAAATGACAGCTCTGACACTGCAGCCTGAAAACAGGGGCACGGTTGGACAGAGCTAAAAAGCAAGTGTGTTTTCAGTTATTGCTCTTATGTCATAGCTCGTAAGACTGCAGGAGTAATGTTTGGCACATTTTGATCTCCTGCTTTTTGTCACCTGGTGCGAGTGGCAGTAAGGGCTTAAGAGAAAAGTTTGTGACATGGTCAGTCTCTACAGGCATCTGCATGACCTGTCAAAACCTAAGAAGATTCAACTACTGAACTTCTTTTTTTTTGTCACTTTATTTTCTGAACAGTTGGGTTGAGTTTATCCCAAGGTATAAGACTCCCAATGTGGAGTGGGAACTGCTCAGAGGCATATAGTGGTACAGTAGTTACAAGGTGTGAATGGGAGAAAAAAAAAAAAGAAAGAAATGAATGTCAACATCTGTCTTTACTCAGTTTGGACTAGAGAGCATGCAGTCTTGCGCCTCTCACCTCTTTTGCACAGCCTCCTGTTGACCCACAGCCTCGTTGTGTTTACACGATGGTGTCAACATCTGTTTACATCTCACCCAAACAAAATTTGTGCAAAGCGTGCTGCAGAGTTGAGATGAAGGTAGGCGTCTCCTGTAAAACTGACGGAAGGGGAGAAAGAGAGCAGGACCCTCTTAACCTCAACTCATATAGAATGAAGTCTTCAGTGAGAAGACTGCAAACACTCACACCCTCCATTTAAGCTTGTGACATTTAAAGTGGACTAAAAGGAGGAAATTGTCCACGCAAACATGCACAAGCACCGTTAAACAATGAAGCCACAAATCACTGGTTGAAATTTTCTGTGGCGTGTGTCAAAACACTGGCAGTTACATCACAGTATAAATATTATGGATATTTAAGGCAGATACCAAAAACATTACTTAAAAATAAAAGATGTTCAGCAAAGGATGTTAGGTAAGTTGGTACATTAAGAGCATATACTGAGTCACCCTTTATTTCTGATCGAACTGCCAAACAAATCAGTAGAGGTAGGATACAGGTACAGTGTTTTATTTAAACATACAATGATAAATAATAACTGTGATTATAAGGTTTTAATTTTTCATACTAAATAAGTCCAAGAAAAATCTTCAAACCTTACATGGTGAATTTATTATCATTTCATGCTAAAAAAAAACCATTTCAGTGAAGGTAAACCCCTGTAAATTCTCCTTAAGCAATTTATAGTCCATGGAAATGATTATGTTTTAGTCAAAATATGGGTGGTTAATATGGGACTTCTTGTATACATTCACTGCAAATCCTTCACTGGCAGTGACTGATGTGTGCCTTGTTTTTTTCCACAAACTATAAGCAATGATGTCCAATGACTGCAAGCACAAAAAAGTCAGAGGTAAGAAGTCAATTTGAGGGTTAAATGGCAGAACAGTCACACTTTCCATGTCCATGGGTTTGCATTTATCCAAACCTAATTTTAGCCACACATCTGAGTTGAAAATACCTCCACAAAATATAGCTATAGTATGGTGGTAAATTTGACATGCAACACATAGGAATGTTAATTTGGGATAGTATAAAAGGCATAAATCCCATACATCTCAATGAGGGCATGTCAGAATATATATGAGCATATGAGCTGGAACACTTTCTACATTTCCCTAAATCATGTTAAAGAGATGAATTTGTGTCCCTGTCAGCAGCTTAAACATTTATATGTGCCCGACCACCAAATGACAGAGTTCAGATACCAAAATGAGAAAGTAGCAGGGCTGTGTTTTTACGGGGCAGTCTAACACCTTTGTCTTCAGTAATCTATTCAGAATAACACAAAGTGACTCTATTTCCATTCCAAGTAATTATAGACCACTTGTTTCTTTGCGCCTGTGTGCTCCTGTAATTAAAGACAATGTGGGGGCAAATTGAGGAAGATTCCCATCCGTTCTGAATGGGAGGCTGCAAAGCGTTGGTTAGACTGGCACATTTCATATGAAAGTGGAAGGAAGCCCAAAGCTAAGAGATGTAGTTATTAAAACAGAGGGACAACTCTGTCTACTTGAAAAACACGAGGTCTTTTTAGGCATTTATTCATTTGTATTTTTGCCGAGGAGCAACTCAGCCTCATCTGTTTACGACAACCATTTGAATACCTTGGTTAACATTTCCAGACTGCATGGAGCTGAACTTAACCAGCACTTCTTTTGAATCTTCCCTTTTACCAGAAAAACACACAACGTCTGTAAAAATGCTGAATGTAAAGCTTGTTTGGATGATTATATGGCAATTGAATATGTGAATATTCATCCATCTCACAGCTTGACTTTATTTTCTAATTATCGCTGCCCATGACGTTTTAGGTACAGTTTGTTTGATAAAGATAAAGGGACAAAAGTTTCAGTATTGTGCACCTCAAACACTAAACTGAAATATTGATTAGGACCTACTAAATTACAAATAACGGGAAAATAAAAATATGGAAATGTAATGGAAGTACAAATATAGCAAAGCTTACAAGACATCAGAAACTGTTTAAAAGTAAAACATAGAAGTTGAAAGCAGAGGTTCTTCCCAAAGTCAAGGGTGGATCCTTAATTGCAATGATTCCAGGATGCCATGTCATAAAAACGTGGTGAAGGACTGTTCTGATGTCAAGGATTCTGAGGAATTTAGTCGGTTGTTGTGTAAAATTTCAACGATATGTTAGTGCATCATCCGTGTTCTCAAAGCACCTACAATCCTTCCAGATGTCATAGACAGAACAGATGGAAGATGGAGAAAGGACGACACTATATACATGGAAAGTTTTTGTTTGTGTTCACCATCTTTGTCGTCACCATAAAGTTGTTTGTACCGTAGTACGTTTCACTGGTGAACAGAGAAGTATAAAATGTGAATATGCCAGTAATGGCTGTCAGGTAGCCAGCTAAAGCAATTTATTAACCGCATTTTCAGCTGTTGTGTGGGGGGTATAATTGACGGTGGGTCAGTTGCAGTGACATATGTCCATTTATTAGAATTGTTACATTATAAGTTTCCTAAATGCAAGAAATGAGTCTTTCCCAGTCTAAGATGGAAGCAACTGCGAATGACTCATCCTACCAATGAAGCATCCTTGAATTTGAGAAGCACCATATGTGGTTATATTTGTGTATGAATTACTTACTTCCTGTAGGATCCCTTCTGTTGTTTTCTAAACGGTACAGCATGTTGCTTCTCTGGTAGTCTGGTAGTTTCTGGACACCATCTGTTTAGAAAGAAGACTGCAGTAGGCCGAATTTGATACTTGCACCAGTAGCCTGTAAACTTTCATGTGCTTATGCAACAATTTTCTAATGCAAAGTTAAATGCATCAGACATAAAGCTGGCCTCTGCTAGTGTGTGACGCTCTGGAGGGGTGTACATGATGAAACAACCCGATCTCATAACAGAATGTGGAATAGGAACATTTGACTGCAGCACAAAGTGTTGCAGCTTCCATAACTACTTTTGTTTTACTCTGTTTAGAGTCATTTAAGTTTTGATTTGTCATCAAATCGACGTTCCACTAAGTTTGCTGGTGATCATTTGACCATGAACGCTTATGAGAAAGAAGGAGGGTTTTGCATTTTGCACTAATCCACAATGCCATCTGCACATTTTCCACAGCCATTGCAATTTTTTACTTCCCTTCCACTTGTGACTCCATTTTTTTCCACTGGTGAGAGTGCAGCAACTGATGAGATTGCAAGGCCTAACTCGCTCCTTTCATTGTGCAGTATTCCAAATTGACAATCTACTGTGAAAATATTTAAAAAAGAAGAAAAAAAAAAATCTGTCAGCTGTGTGCAGCCCCTGGACACATAACTGTGCCATTAAGTGTCTACAAATATTATTCAAAATCAAAGTAGTGGTATACATGCATGACCTCCAGCAATAACTTCAGCACCTGCATTCATTTTGTCTGCACCAGATTTTAACTATTTAGTTATTCACCCACTTCATATTCTGAATCCCCAAAACTGACAACTGCTCAATCCCAACACAAAAGCTCACCGTCTCAATAATAATGACTCCAATAATGTCACATATGCTGAACTTGTAGTCAGTAAAGGGATCAATTCCTAAACACATCTGAACAGTATGCAAGCATTAGAGCTGGTTTATATCTTTACAGTATTGATTTCAGATAGACCAACAGTCCAACAGTCCTCCTAGGAGCTTACAATGCAAAGACCCCAGAGAAAAAAAAACTTGATTTATTTAAAGGAAATAACTCAAAGTTGCGGCTGTGCCGGAATATAAAAAACCTAAACCATGGAAAAACTTGCCAAAACAAAAACCTGACTATGGCTAAACAAAACCTGACTGTGACTATGAAAACACATGGGAACAAACTTGACATAGACCAAACCCGACGTGACATGAGTAGCTGAGATTATCAGTGACGGTGAGGATCTGGCAAAGTGCATGAAAGAACCTGGAAAACTAAATGCTGAGGAGAGGTGATTGGTGAGTGGGTGCAGCTGAGGGGAAAAGCACAGGTGATGTGAGTAAACCTGATGGCAGGGCATGAGAAAGTAAGGAAAACAAGGCAAAACTAAAGACTAAACCAGGAACTTAAAACATAACAAAACTAACAAACATGACATATTATTGTTGCTTTTGGCTGTATTTTCTGTAGAAAGTGCCATTCTTTAAGTCTCAAAATCCCAGCGTGTCCATCCACTTTCAGTCTCCTTTCCATCAGCTTAATGTTTTGTTTTGCCATTCTTCTTTGTTGATTTTTCCACAATACCCCAGCAAGAATACTTTTTGACACACTTTCATTATCAAAAAATAGTTCTTAACTGATCGTTGTGATGAAACAAAGGTCGGATAAGAGGTAATTAAAAAAGCACAGATAAAACAAAATCCAACTAGATAGAAAGAGCACCCCACCTGCAGCATGGGAACAATCAGACTGGGCTGGGTTGCATTTCTGCTCTAAAAAAAAAACATTTCTGGCTTGTTGCAGAGATAATAAATCAAACAAACCCCACCCGCCTAGACAGTTACAGCATTTCTTTTCACTATTTCTTTCTTTTCACTGACAAAAACAGCTGCCAAAAGACTCTTAGGCATTTTGGAAATCTGATGTTAGAGCATATATCTTCTTCAATGACGATACTCTAAATGGGGCCAGAGCACTAAACAAGATAAAGATGCATCCTCATAGTGATATACTGAAATTTAGAGTTTCGTAGAACATAAGGAGCTTTTAAAAAGCTTTGGAAGGTACCATGAGGGACTCTGATTGGCTGGGAAATTGAATATTTGTCTCTAAACAACCAGTTTATAGTATTGCATCATGTACCTTTCCCTCAAACTGTGTGAAACAAGCATAATTACTGTGCAGAGAAACTGTATCTTACCCATGCATGGATGCAGTACAATTTCATCTCAAATGAGTGTTCTGACGTTTTAGAACATTTTAGCTAACTTGTTTGCTGATAGTTAGATGGAAAATTATGAAGTTTGGGATGAGTATAGCCAGTTAGCCTTATTGCTGAGGGAAATTAACTGGCATGTTGGCTTTGAATTTAACTACTTTTCACAAATTTGTAAAAGTGCAATCAGTCCTCTCATCTAAAGAGAAAGACATTCTGATAAGTTCCCATTTAAGAGTCAGTTTTGAGTGTTTGATCTTTTCACGTCATCATCAACAGCAGAGGGACTCTTTTACCACGAGACAGCTAACTTTGAATCTTGGCGTTTAGTACAACATTCATGAAAAATCCCTCAAGTGCTAAAATAAAGAAAATAAATAAAAAAGGAAAATTTAACAACTTAAACTCAATGTTGCAGTTTAAACTTGTTCAGTGTAGGCTCTCCTCCTCTCTGTGAAACTCGCATACGCTCAATTAGTCCTCCTAAAGACGGAAAACACACTTGTAAACAGCAACTCGAATTCCCAGAATTACCATAAGTGGCTGCAGTTAGTAATAATACTTCAGGCTGTGCTTCTTGCTGGCCGTGCTGTTGTATGATTAATAGCAGGTCCTGTTTGCCGTGAGGCCAACTAAACCCTCCAGAGGAGACTGGCTGGGGGAGAACGTGGGTGGGAGAGACAGCAGGGGAGATTTTCCTGAACTGAGAGGATAGTGTGTGCAGTGTGATGCTGTCTGGAGTCATTCTCTTTGGGTCTGTATCAAATACATATTTTCAGGTAGAACCAGACATGCACATGCGCATGCATTTAAAGAAGCACATACCTGCGAAATACATTGATTATCTCAGGCAAAATATGGTAAAATCCACAAACATTAAAAAAAACTAATCAGCTCTAAACTCAGGTTGTTCTTCCATGCAGCGGCTGATCTATAATTTTTCCAAGTCGGGGGCAATATGAAGGCCATATTTGAAAAATTGGGCCAAATATGTGTCCAACGTCCATGCACAGAGTAAAACTTTAAAGCTTTATTTGCTACAAGATATAAACAGAGCACCAATACAATTTAAGGACAACAGTTTCAAACTGTAACTCATCTGTACAAAAAATAAAAAATAAAATCAAGCCACCAAATACAGGACAGGGGCAATTCAGGGACCAATCAGATTTCTTATGGTTTTGCCCCTGGAGGTAGGGTTGTATCCTCTACTGTTTGTGTCTGCTTTTTCTTATTGTAAAGAAATAATTATTTGAAAAATAAGAAAATAATATATAGTATATCTTCTCTGGTATTTCAGATATCAATCATGTGGGTCAGGAGGGTGTAGAAAAGTTGTGATGAGGGTATCACAAGCAGGTAAAAGGGTAGCACATTTAAACCTGTCGAACCATAAAAATATAGGAAATTATATTGTTAAAAATATATGAACCTAGTATACCTTGAACTCTTATTAGAATTAGGTTTGTTAACCAATATCAACTATTAGAATTGAAACGATCTATAGATTAAAAAATAATTGTAATCAGATGCTTTATCAGTGTTAATTCAGCATTCTGAACCAGTTTCTTTGGCACAGTCATAACATCTCCTGGTTTTCTGACTTTTGTGTCTTCTTCATAAAACATAAACAGTTTTGATAGATACACTACGTGTTATCATCCAAGGAAGGAATTGGTAACACCATGCTGTACGAATGCCACAGTACAATTAAGACATGGTCGTATTGATGTGGAAATAACAGAACTTTCCAAAGTAAAATGAGCCAGCCTGTGCAACCCAAGGCCACACCTTGCTTTTAAATAACAGTTAAAAACATCAGTAATGCTTACAATATCCTTTTTATTTGGTAAAATCCTCCTTGTAACATTTTGGATAAACATAACATCCATTCATTCCTGTATGCTTTAAAAATTACGTAGAAAATACTAATAAAACTTCAGCGACCGACCGATTTAGCAGCTCATTTCATATGAAGCAGTTACATAAAGACACTTCATGACCCATAAGTATAAAACTGTATAGCTGAAAGTAATATATAGTAATTTGTCAGGCCAATTCCTGCTCATTGCTATAATAATTTCGGGAACAAAAACAGTGACATCACTTTTGTATTTAGAATTAATTGCAGGTATAAAATTCTGTACGTAGTGGAAATACAGCACGCTGTAAGTTAATACGCAGCTGCTCCAGTCCAGTTCCGAACCATTTCTGCACATTGTGTTTTTTGGCGAAACCATATGTCACCCACAAGCTGCCTGCTATCGCCCAACCACAAGTGATTTCACTCAGCCACTCTTCTTTTCACAGGAGGACTATAAATCAACCAAAAGCCTCAAACCTGTGAGGAAGGAGGCAAATTGATAACTTGGCTGAAAGCAAAAGTCTGCGTCACAAATCTGAGGGAAATCTGAAAAACATTACCAGTCATGAGGTCATTGGTGTGTGTGCTCTCTGTCAATGTGTTTCTATAGTCGGGTGAGAGCAAGAGGGCTGGAGCCAAAGCTCAGAGGACTGATACAGAAAACCATATGGAAAACATTTGGCAATCTGGTAATCTGATGCTAAATCTGGGGTCAGTCTTTTAATAGTAGGAGAGGTAAGGAACATCTCCTTGACCCCTTGAGATAGGTATAAATATACATTTGTGCCCACTCACACACAGCAGTGTCTGCCCACATGCATGTGGTAGTGATCTGGAACCCTAATTAGCTGAGAATCGGGGTGGAAGGAAGGGGGGGGGGGGGGGGGGGGGGTGAAATTGGATGAGAGGTTCCCCTGATTGAGGGGAAATGGGAAACAGGCTGGAACCAATGTTACTCTTTAGCCTTACATATGTATGCACACACACTGCTATAGAAAGATCGTCCTGGATCAAAACATAAATATCTGTTGGCCCACAACTTGGTGGAGATCTTTGCCTTGTGATACTGGCCTCCAGTCCCTGGATACAAATGTGTTTTGGCCTGAAACAAAAAATAAGTTTGGAAGCCGGGATCTTGGAATGAATCTCAGACTAATCGCATTTAGATTACTCACTCTTGCCTTCACTGCTTCAGTCCTACAGCCCACAGTGGACTAGTGTCATAAGCCCTCCATTCTTTGTATAGTTTAGGATCTGACACTTATATAAAGAATTACAACAAATAAAGGGGAAGAGATCAGACCTCAAAGTGGCAGATGAATGGTAGTGAGGCCTTGAGGGCAGGTAGATGAGTAGAACCAGATCCAACATCTATCCATGCATGAATCCATCATGACAAAGTGTTCTCTTGTATTTAAGAAGTGCCTCCCAGCAATGTTCATGTTACTCTGCAGACGACCATGCTTTTTTTGTGGGTCTGAATGGGGAAACAGAGAATTGTTTTAACTCACCAAAGCTTGAAAAACTTTCAATCTTCAGTCTTTCAATCAACATGAGATTATTGGTCATATTCTTAAATATGGCCTTATGTAAAGTATTGCCCAAGTGGAAGTAGGGAAGTATGAGTGTTTTCACATCAGAGCAAATGTTCAAATTCAAATTGTTTAAGAAGCAATAAAGTCCCCACAATGAAAGAAATAGGGCAGGGGGTTGGGGGCTGAAAATGAACATGATTTGGGCTTAAGTCACTTTTATTTACAAAGGAGACGTCACCTTCTTGGATGCCATTTTGCTGGTTGCTGTGGTTACGTGTAAATACCTGGTTAGGTTTGGAAAATAGCATCACTTGGTTAAGGGTAGGTATTGAAGTTTTTGTTTGACTCTAGTATTTGTAATCCACCAAAGTCAATCCACAAATGTTTGGTAGGATACTCGACCTGCAAATGTGTACATAAAAGGTGCTATTTTTACACCTCACATGAAGTTGTTCTCACTACCACTGAAGGTCACATATACCTTGGACATTCTTTACCTTCTGAATTCTTTCAATTTCTAACTTTGCAGAGACAAACATTGTCTGACTGATATGATATCTTAGATGATCATACCTTTTAGGTACATTGTAGGAGTGAAAATGTTTTGGACAGATCCTGGAGTTGAGTCCTCCTGCTAAGCTCTTAACAAGTCAGATAAATACATTTCTCCTCTAAGAAAATACTACAGACAAACAGTAAAATACTGTGATGTAGCCCATTTTTCATGTTTAAAATGCAGAATCCACTTAGAGAAAATAAGCGCAAGACTGTAAGCCATTTTATGTTTGGTATGCTTTGAATGAATTATACTAACATCTAGAGGAAGAAAGCTGTAAAAGGAGGCAATATGCAATAAGTGGTAGCCTTCTGCATTCACTCCATTGTGTAAATTAAAGTAATAAACAGTTTTGTTCAGAAAGTGGAAAACTAAAGTTTTTAAAAAACAGCCAGACCACTGCTGGCATTAAACATCAATTGGCAGACAGGCAATCTGACAACCACAGAATAACGCAAACACTATCAGCAAATAATAAAATCATCCTGATTTGTGTTTACTAATCCCCGTGGCCACTTTTTCCCAATTAAACTGACTGACTATATGACAATTAAACATGAAGGACTCTTCACGAGTCTCACTTTCCTCCAGGAAAAATAAGCGAATTGGTGCCATCTATAAACCCTAAGAGTCCTCAAGACCCAGGGAACTCACAGGGAACAAAAAGGAACAAGTCCCAGACTTAGTGTTCTCCACATAAAACAAAATCCAGCTGAAAGAGCAGCCCAGTAGTAATCCTGGTAAATCTGGTTTACTATTGGAATATGTTGCTTTCGGGCTTGGAGGGCATTAAATCTCACACATTGTCAGCAGCTCCAATACATCTGCATTTTATAATGCAGGCTGTCACAAACAGGCAGCTACATAGTGCACTCAGTCACTGGCTTTTTGCGTGCACAGCCAGCATTCTTGTCCTCAAAACATAGTTATTCATCAGTCCTGCAATTGTAGCACAAAGGCATCCTACAAGTCCAATTACCCACCACACTCCGTTTTTAACCTTTTTGAATAACCCGTGAGAAGATGTCGGGCTGCTTGTCTTGTAAAGCTAAAGAAAAAAAAATCAATTAGAACTCCCCATGATGCCATCTCACTTTTCCCAGTTACTCCCAGCAACCACACGTCAGTCACCCTTGATTGGCAGAGAGGAGCTTTTACCTTTTTTTTGTGTAGCTGAAGGCCCTGCTAGACTTTTGGCATTAATTGTAAGGAAAGGTTAAATAATATCTTTAAGTCGATGGTTCTGGACAAAATGTGATTGCCTTTTATTGACTTTGGTAAAGTGTGGCTGTCTAGGATGAAATCTGCCACTTAATCAAGTTGTGAAGGTCTTTGTGGCAAGTATGTACCCATTCACTATTCAAAGTAGTATATAGCTGTGGGTTTTAATACCTAGTTGCTGAGTGACAGCCTTTTGCCTACAAACTGTTGGTCTTGCTTGTGGAGATCTTGGTTTTGGAATTCCAGACAAGCCAGACTATCTATTCCCTCAGAAGACAATTTAATTCAGTTGCACATGACAAAATGTTCTGCAGAATAGAGCCTGATTTTAAAGGCCATACCATTTAAGTTGTACATTAAAGTAGTGTCGTAACTGAATATGGCTCACCTCTTAATCTATATGCATTTGTTAACAGAACCCAATTACAAATAAAATAATAAATCAAGGACATTTTGAAATAAAGAACAAATTAGTTAAGTTCAAAGAATACGCGTGAAAGAAAAAAAAGATGAACCTGCAGTCCATCTATCAAAAATACAATTTATTTATCTTTATATTTCAAGAGTAAATGGCATGCAGCCCAGATGCTTTGTAGCAGCAAATCTTTAATTTAATCTATCCAGCCAAGAAAAAGAATTGTTGTTGATCAAGGTTAATCATCACTGCATCCCACGCTACTTTGCTTTATGCAGCTTAAAGGCTGAGGGTAAGTTGGAGTAGTTTAGCATGCTAACCAGCAAACAAATATTTTTTGTCACTGGCAAAGACAACAGTCGTTTAGTTTGTGAAATGGTCATGAAATGTTATTTATTTTGTGTCCTGGGTTTCTTATGTGCACATGGGCATAAAACATAACTGCATAAGCAAGGAAAGTTTGTAGAAAACAAAAAAAAATTGTGAAAATGTTATAAAAGAAGGGAAGATCAGAATTAACATATGAAAAAGTCCAAGGAGGCTGAAGGGGTTTGGTTGTGGAATTAAACAACCAGCAGTTCCTAAACCGTTCCACCCAACACTTTGTGCATTTACTGTAGCTTAGAGTTTAAAGTTTTTTGTTTGTTTTTTTACACACAAAGGAAACAATCCTCATACAATTTTTTTGTTTTCTGACTATTTGACATTTTCACTCTGAGTGCAGGTTGGCATACGTTCATTACTGACATTGCTAATCAAGTAACTTTGACTAACTGTACATACACAAGTCACGTGTTTATTCAACTTAATCTTAAATGCGACAAAGCCCTTTTTTTTTTATTCAGCCATTTTGATTCACTTTCAAAAACTGAAATGCTATCCAAAGCCTATAAACTGCTCATCAGGGGGCCAAAATGCCATTTAGGAAGTGGGGACATCCAGTGGCCTCTGTGGTGAAGGTAACCCAGGGTCCAGCCAAATAGTCTTTTTTGCTTATTCTTCCTCTATTGTCTCCTTTAATGTAGGAAATACTGAAGCATACTTTATGGAAGAAAGGAGATATTTCTCTTCTACAATCTTAACTACATTCATGTAGTTGTTCTAACTGTGATTTGTGTAAATGAGGACAGGAGGATGAGTATAAGCAGCCTGTGACAACAACAGCTCTCACCTTTGTGCCTTTTTCTTTTCTTCTTAGATTACAAATGTTGACAATGAAATAATAATTAATATCTGATTTAATGATTTATGTATGATGTATCCTCTGTGTGACAATATAAGATTGCATTTGATGAGATATCTACAGCACTGTTTGTACTTACTGAAGATCTGTAGTTTCAGTGCTGCAGACCCACATGACAGTTTGTCGAAAGAGCTTAGGAGGAAAAATAAGAGGTAAGTTCTTATTGACTCCTCAACTGTGCCCCTACGCCGTTGGTAGTACAAAAGCAGAGTCTTCATTTTCAGCTGCTGCATAGAATGTAATGGCACTTGGCATGTGACATGAAAGTCCTCCGCTGATCTATTTGTCATGTTTCTATAAGCTCCTTTTCTAATATAAAAAAGCATGTTTGTGTAAGCTTTAAACTACCTCTTGGCCAGTTTAAAATCATTGTCAGGTATAGTTGTACACTTATAATGCTGTTCAAGAGGAAGTAAGAAGTAATGTTGTAAATATAGAATAACTGTACTCTTGCTACTCTGCAGCAAAGGTCATATTGAATGAGTAATATGTTAAACATGTTTAAGCAATTGGCAGACGCTTTCATCCAAAGGGACTTATGAGGATTTAACATTACAGCTAACAAATTCAAATACAATTTAAATTTAACTGCATTTTCTATAGTTCAGTGTTTATTGTTTGAACAACTAATTCTTGGTAAGTGAGAACTTCTAATAACAACAGCAATAAGCAGAGGAACTCTTACTTCTGCCCAAGGGAGTCAATGGGGCACTTATTGGCTGAAATAAAACACATTTCAGTACAGAGAATGATGTCTTTTATGCAATAGTCTTGGATTTAATTTTCCCCCAAAAATACTTGACTATTTGCTCTTTTAGAGGAATCACAGCACTTTAATAAAAGTATAAATTGCAATGATACAATACTTATTTCATCCTCGAATCCAGCACAGAGACATATGGAAAATAGCCTCATATCAGTTCCTTGTTTCTTCTCTGCTGTTTCCTTAATTATCCTCAAACCAGCAACCAGTATTGTTGTTTTTTTTCCCACCGAAGGATATAGAAAGGCCATATTAGATAGGATATAACAACCCATTCATTACGACATGATGTAACAAGTGAAGAACGATAATGTAAAGTTCTAATGACATCATAATGACTGGAGCTGTGAATTACAGCATCTTAAAACCCTAGAAAAGAAAGGAGGAAGTTTGGTCTGTCTTACATGAGCTGTAAATCCACTGACTGATGTGATGACATCTCAACTTTACCAAGAGTCGTTTGGCTTCTATTCTAGTCTTTCTTTTTTTTTTACTTTCGGCACAGACTTCTTGTTGGATTTCCAGTGGCCTTATTGTAGTTTTTAGGCTTTTGAACACACTGGCCACAATCTGCTCTCAGATGTTGATCTCTTTATGCTAAGTTCATCTGGTGTAGACTTTAGATGTATTTCAAGATGCAAGTTGCTGATTAGACACATTAATTGTCTATGATTTAGTACAAGTAAAAGTGAAATTTGATTATATCTGCTAATTAACACTGCATACCAGCTTATGAAACTTAATTTGTAGTTATATGACTTCTAACTTCATTCATCTATGCTGCTGACTACGATGCCTATTATATCACATCATTGCGGTGTTTGATATACTTACAAAAGTTGCCTGTGTGTTTTACAACATTTGTCAGGATGAATGATTTTCTTGTCCCTGCATTAATCTGTTTGCAGTCCATAATAGCTTAGACACTACTTATAAGGATGTAGTTTGTCTTTTCAGTAAAACTCCATCAATTCAAGTACAAGATCTTTAGAGAATGGGACAAACCTGTAAACTGTAAAAAAAAAAAATAAATAAAAATGAGGCTGTGGTTAGCGAGTGATGCACTCAGTGAAGTTTCATGCTGGCCAACAGAATAATTACACAGATCAAACTGTTTACATTGTTTGAGACTTTGTCTCAGTTCCTTCAAAACAAAAACTCACCCATTTTTCCTCTCCCAACAAGTTAAACTGCAAAAGAAATATCTGCCTTGTAACTGTGCTACATGAAATCTCTTAACTGAGAAACTCAGGGAGCATGATTAAAGAAAATTTAATCTATTGCGTATTAAGGCAACTTATTGCAAAACACTGCCAGTGACCTATTTTGTATCACTGACTTCAAATTATATCATAAATTCCCCCTGGGATGTCACAAGTCCCGTTTGTGCAGACTGACCCACTTGGGACGTAAGCGTGTTTGGAAAAACCCGAACTGAGGCCAATGTTCCTGATGAGCTTCTGGTCAGATGCTGCGCGGTAATCAAGTGGGTGGCTGAACACATCAAACTGAGAGTTTGAGCTTGTGTGTATTCAAGCAAGTTGTTCTGTGTTGGGCAAATGATTACATCACTAACTAAATGCCGCCATCTATTGTTGCGTTTGTAAAAAAAAGAAAACACTGGGAACAATAAGGACTTTTATTTTTTCGCTTTTCCACTTCATTCACATTGAAATATAACTCATTTTCACCTCTTTAAAACAGTTACAGTGAACTGTCAAGTAAAAATTGTTGAATGATATTTCGCTTACAGGTTTTTCACAGATGTGGTTTTTTTTTGTTATTGTTGACACAAGAATCAACGTGACAAGACGGCACGAGCGCAGAGCAGCCAATCCAAACTCTCAGACCAAAAACCATGTGATTTTGAAACCCGGAAAAACAAATCACAGCTCTGACCTTTGAACCTGTTTAAGAAGCTAAACAGTCCAGCTTTCGGTTTTAAGCTCTATTCATTTGGTTTATGAATTAAAATGTATATAATGAGGTCGGCTCTGCTTCACGTGTCGGTGCCATTCGTGCTCTGTGTTGTTTTGGCCAACACGAACCTGTTCAGTGAAGTTGAAGTGGACTTGACTTATGAGCATTATGCAGAGAAAATAGTTGATTCCATGCCTGCTTTCTTGGCGATGCCGTGTAACTCTCTGGTTAATTTGGCTTATGTCTTCATGGGACTGTACTGATTGCTGTGGCATAGAGGCGTCAAGGAAGCCGAACGGAGCCGCTACATGAGAGAAGTGTTCGCCTTTATGGCCGTTTTCTACGCACCTGTGCAGTGGACGCGCCTGGCCACGCTGCGGCGCGCTCCCGCCGTGCTCGACCAGTGGTTCACCTTGCCGATCTTCGCGTGGGTTCCTGTGTGGATTGACTTCATAGAGCGTTTGCCGGCGAAGTGGCGCGCATCGCAGGCGGCGACGTTCGAACTATGTTCCGTCGTCAGTTACGGCCTGGCGCTAACGCACGAACGAGGCTTCGAGGTGGCTCTGGGTTGTCACGTTGCCTTGGCCATATACAAAGCAGTTCGCGTGCAGTTGACGCACGGAGACGGCCATACGGGGGGCTACTTCCTGCTGGCGACGCTGTCGTGTGCGGGATTTGTGGTGCTGAAGCTGCTGGACCACTGGCTCGCTCAGTTCTGGCTGTTTCAGCGACTCACTGGACATTTCTGGTCAAAAGTGTGCGACGTGCTGCAGTTCCACTTCAGCTTCTGTTTCCTGACAACGATGACACACAGGGCACAGGAAAAAACTGCAGCCCAGCGGGAGTGAGAAGCCCCGATGCTCCCACTCAGGAATACTTTGACTGCGATTAAAGACGTCCCTTCTCAACATTGTTTGACTATGGTCACAGATGTTCGGACTCCGCTGTGTTCTACAGTAGCACATCACCAACTACACATTTTCCAGATCAGGATGATTTAATTATGCATTGCACATAAGAGTTTTGTGCACACGGCCACAAATGACAACATGAATAAAAGAAACAAAGATTAAATTCATCAAGGTAAAGTGTCAAATTAAGTGTCACAAATATACAGTAAAACATCACACGTGCTGCATCGGTCTCAAGATAATCCCCAATTTAAAAAACTGCTTATGTCATGTGGGAAATTTAGACTGAATTTGCAGACGTTTGATTGGTCTTTAAAACTGTAAACTGACAACAAACATTCATCACTGGACACAAGTTGTTGTGAACCCCACATCTGCTTCACCTCTCCGATTATACTGCCAGTTCCTTAATCGAATGTTGGAAGAGGACATCTCGTCTTTACTGTCGGAAAGATCAACGTCACCAACTGTAGAGACGTGGTGGGGAGATATATTGGATCTCAGTTTGGCATGAAAGGTGTGGGGTTGAGGGGCTGCAGTGGAGTAAAGGACATGAGGTGTATCAGTATACAGTGGCATGCAAAGGTTTCATCTAAATTCACGTCACCTGTGTAAATCAAAATGAGTAAAAGATGAGCCAATTTCCACAAGTCATTAGGATGAAAATGAAATTTAAGTGTTAAACAGTTTTCATTTGGGAAACAATGACTGAATCAAACTAAATCCAAGACTGGGCAGTCCATGGTCGAGAGTGAGTTTCGCAATTATCTCAACTTATAAACAATTTTTGAATCCTGGAATGAGTTTCAGTTTTCATTTTGGCGATTTCGACCCCATTTTCTGGCAGGACACTTTTAGTTCTGTTGTATTCTTGGGCTGTATTCCAGGCGGCACTTTTTGAGGCCTGGACCACAGATTTTTACAAAACAGTTTTAACATGATAACTAGAGAAAAAAAAAACAAGAAAGATTTGATATAAAAATAACCAAGAAGTTTAGCGCTCTCTCTTGATGGACAGAAAAGAGATCCTCGAGGTTCAGACCCACAGTTCAAGAATGACATCACCAGCTCTGGGGAGTAGTGCATCATGTTTACTCGGCTTGTAAAACTTCACCAGCTTCTTGGTGAGAGTCATGTCATTTGAAACAAATGCAAACACAACAAATAAGTAATGTTGAGAAAATAATTAATCATACAGAATTTGTCCATTTTTGATGTAAAAACAATGCAAATACAAAAAATATCCACTTAGATCCCTTTAAATTCCAGTAAATACTAGTTGGTTTGGGTCAGGCTGATTGGACAAGAGTCAATATGATGTATAATTTAAACTCCACTGACAGCAATACAGTGAAAACAGTTGAAATGTGTGTAAATCTATGAGTCTTGTGTACTGTGTGGAAACATTATGCAGCAGCAGTGCAATAGACAAAAAAAGTCTGTGTAACAAGCAGCAAAAAGAGAAACCGGTAATTGCTACAAGTCCATCAACCGTGTGTAGTGAACTGCAGTTAAGGTTACCACAGAGTAAAAAAACGACTCCACCACAGTGACAGAGAGCTGCAAAGACAATGTGCAAGAAGTGCCTGCTGTGCTGGAGCCACAACTGTTCGAACGATGGAAAACAAAAAGCAGCACAGATACCTTTCCTTGTGTGATCTTACCAAGTGGTTTTGTTCTGGTTAAATAAACCTGGTGAAATATTACCTAAATAAGGAAAGGATAAGCCACACAACTGAAACATATTGTGGTAGCACTGCACATGACTTTCACAGTACATGAATCCCAATTAATTCAAGTCGGCCTGTGAAGAGCGTCATCCACTTTCAATGCCAAAAGCCTGGCCCTGTGCAACTTACGGGAGTCGATAAAGGAAGCATTGGAGCTCCTTTCCTTTGCATTTCAAAGAACTACGTGGCTCTTATCACGGCTGCCACTTACATACTTCTGGCTCATTTAACTCAGTTAAGGACCAGACCGCATGGTGAGTTTTAGCTGCAGCACCGTGGAATCAGAATAAACAGAAAACTGGATGGTGAAACTCTTCAATTGTATTCCTCGAGTAAAAAATGTTTTAAATGGAGTGAGTTTATAAACTGGGTCATTACGATTTCAGTCTGAGGTGGAGTTCAATGGTACGCATGTCTTTCAGAAGCTTGTAGCGAAACAAGCACTCGCACAACAGTCCCACCAGTTGATTAATGGAAACTGCTTTAAAATATAACTATCACCAAATTACACAGGGCATTATAATAAACTTGCACGACCCATAAAGACATGTCAATAAAAAAGTCAAGCTATAACTTCCACTTTATAACTTTATTTACTTCCACTCAAACCGTTTATTCAAATCCAGTTTTAATCAAGTTTCATAGCCTGCTTTATCTGGCTCATCTTCTATGGTTTTCAAAGACTGTTAAGTTTTGTGGAGCCCTGCTTCAGAGAGTCATTTCAGTCACAGTTCCCAGCAGTCAACATCTAATTTATTGTAATTTTAATTTTTTTTTCTTAAAGCAGATCTTGAGTGTCCCATCCAGTTTGTGGGGGGGTGGGTCTGTGGGTGTGTGGATGAGCCTGGCATCTGCATGGCCTGTCTGCCAACCTCAGTAATGTGTGACTGGGTCTACACAAACACCACTCGGCCTCTTTCTTCCTTTCTTTGCTCAATTTCCCAAGCAGGAAGGGTGGAGGAACAGTCAGTGGATTTCTTTTCCTTTACCACGTGGTTGTTGTTTTTTTTAAAATCTGCAAATGTAGAACAAAGGTTTGGAGAAAATACAGCTAACCCGCAGATGATGATTGAGTGTACCGTTTGTTGGTCAGAATAAAACTGTATTTAGATTGATGATCTGTCAGAAGACGATAGATGTTGAGAAAAATCTGACCTGCAATCGCGTGTTAGCTGAACATTTTCTTTAATTTGGAAAAGAAGCCTCCTTCCTCCTCCTTTTGCTGCTGCTTGTCCTGCCTGTCCTCCTCCGATGTCGCAGACTTTGCATGAGAACCTGAAGTGCTGCTGCCCCCTCCTGGACAAACACATGCATTACACCAGCTTAGTGATGAGGGACTGACTTTATGCATCTGTGTCAACAACTGAGCCCAGAGTGGTTCATAAGCAAAAATCTTATTTATGTTAAACATTTATTCAACCAAGAGGATTCTTGCCTAGTGGTCAAATAAAAAAAATAGCTTTAACTGTATCTGAGAGTCTACATCTAAGCATTGAAGAGCAGTTTTTATCAAATCTTAGAGCTGAACTCCAGTCCTGACCTGCTGAAGGACTGACACCGTTGACAGTACCCTGGACATCTGTCTCCTCTTCTGCATAACTCAGCAACAAAGAACGCTGCTTTCGAGTTAACTTCCTGCACGCAGGTGAGACCACAATTAGTGACACGTAAGCAGATTAATGAACTGTTACCAACTCACAGCGTGATGTTGTAAAATGTATTCAATTAAATGGTAAGCACTGGTATATCCATGCAGCTCTAACAATAAAAAAAAAGACTTTTTAACAATGTACTATCAGGTTAAATTAAATCATTCCAAATCACTTTGAGTGAGCAACTCACAGACTGTGTTTAATGAAAGACATTAATAAATCCTAACGAACCCGTCGAGAGCGCAGTCCGATTAAAAACAGACTAAAAGTGTTGTTAGATAACCATAACTTTGGAAATTAGGGAAAGTATCCATTTAGGACAACTTGGTAGGTCTTACTTAGGCACTCTGATCTTGATGTGAACTAAATGATCTCCGTAACTGTAGCTGTTCATCCTCCGAATGCCTTTTCCCTGCAGTCGGATGACCTGATCGGCCTGACAACCGGACGGAATCTGAAGACACAGAGCGGACATGTTGAAACTGACAGCAGAGATGTCAGACATGAAAACCTTTTGTTTTCCGTATCAGTATTACAGATACATCCAAATTCCACACAACAATGAGTTCATTGAAAATGTTAATGGATTCAATTAAGTATTTCAAAATCAACCAAAACCATGTAATAATGCACTGATGTAATATCTACAAGAGAAAAATCCTTTCTATAAATGTGCAACAATAGAATATAAAATGACTATAAATCCAACCATGCCTCATACTCACCAATATACTGATGGTGTCATAGAGACCCTGTGATGTGGCTGTGCCACCCAGGATGGCCTGGGCTATGGAAATAAATGCATCAGAGTGGATGTCAACTCCATGCCGTCTAAACACTGGGCTCTTCTGGACCTGCATAGTTCAAAGATAACAGATAAAACTAAAACACTAGTCCAATGCATCAGCTGCAGAACACCAATGACAGTGAAAAATCTCAAACCAAACTCAGGATTTCACACATACTAAACCAAAGAAACTAATTCCATTGCCTCACAGAGAGGGGCTGACATTGATGAGGATCAAAGTTCATCTAACCGAAGACGTTAGTGAAACAACATTTACTGTATCATAACATAGTTAAGCATCTTAGCATTTTTACTTTAGCCTAGTGTGACAGTTTAAACAGCTGTTCTCACTTTCTGAGCCATTTATTGGGTCACTGAACTCAAACCGTAGGCTCTACTCTTAAATGCGTCTCCTATGCACTACCTGGATTCACCTGAAGGTTTACAGATACAATACAACACCGGGGCAGCCCTGACTCAGGCTGTCTTTCAATCAGAAGATGAGTGATTTGACCACCAGCTCTTACACATGTTTAAAAGTCGTTGGTCAAAGACACTGAACCTCACAATTACCCTGATATATTAATTGATGGGAAAAAGCATGAGAGTGTGTGACGCGTTGAATAAAAAAAAGCATACTGTAAAATGCTTTGTAGAAGGTGCTTTATAAATCCAGGCCATTTACTAATAAATCTAGCAAAAGTGTAGTTACATCCAAGCCATGTTAAGACATAAAGGGATATTAATGAATACAGATTAGTTCTAGGGTTTGATCACTGTCTTTAAGCGCCTCGAACACTCAACTCACCCTGAATGTAATGAGGATCTCTTTTCTCCCAACTGACATGCGCACTGTCTGACCATTATCCACCCCTGTAAGGAAACATCACAAAATAGATGCATTTATCATCTTCAACATCTTTCAACCACAGATATTAATTATGCTGAGACTCTCCGGCGATCGTTCATTTCCGCAGCAGTTGTTACAAACAAAGTAGGTCAATAATTCGTGAATTAAAGCAGATTTGTGAATCTTTTTTCTCCCACTTGTTAAGATTCCATAGTGAAAACTCACCTGGGGGCACAGGAACCGCGACCGTCTGTCTCTTCTTGGTCTGGCCAGCTCCTCGGCACACAGCACAGGGCGTGATAATGATCGACCCTTTTCCCCCACATCGTCGGCACGCTGAGCGCATCATAAAAGGACCTGTGTTAATTGTCTCCTGTAGGAGACAAGACAGACAGAAATGTTCTAACCAGCAGCACAGTGGATGAGTGGGTAAACTCCTGAGAGAAGTCTGAAGAGCTTGAGAATGGTTATTCTGCCCCGAGGTGTTTGTGTGAAACTCACCATGCCCGTGCCGTTGCAGTAGTGACACTGAGACACCTTGGTGCCTGGCTCGTTACCCTTTCCATCACATCTTGGGCAGCTGTCATCAATGTTCACACTCAGCTCCTTATTTGCACCCTTTGCTGCTTCGGAAAAGGTAAGCTCCATCACATACTGTGGAAAAACAGGAAATTTGTTAACCAACGAGAACTTGGCATTCATATCTTAAGAGCTTACTACAAATTAGACTTGTATGTGTAACAGACTGCTCATTAAAAAGCAACATTGAAAAAGTTCAAATAGCTACATGTAAAATTATGGTTTAAGGTTATGACTCGATCAGCCATAACATTATGGCCACCTGCCTAATACAGTGTGCTCTCATCATCCTGCCAAATGAGCTCTAACCAGTCAAGATGTGGTCAAAGAACATCTGAAGGTGTCCTGGAGAATCTTGCACCAGGACATTAGCAGATAATCCTTTGGGCCCTGTGGGTTGAAGAGAGGGTCTTTGTGTATTGGGCTTGCTTCCCACAGATGCTATCAGGTCCTATCAGATTGGTAGTCTGGAGAGTGTAGAGGTCAAAGCAACACCTCAGGCTCTTTGACATGCTTTTTAGCCCTTCCTAAGCTGTTTTTTTGAAAGGCTCAGTGGTGACTCTCTGCAGAAAGCTGCTCATTAGGGGGCTGGTGTTGCTTTACTGTGTGGCTGTGGGACGGTGATTGGTCAGCAGAAATGTTTAGGTAGGTGTCAAAGTGAAATCCAAGTGAGTCCCAGAATGCAGGTTTTCCCAGCAGAACACTGCATGGGATCAAGACGAGAAGTATTGATCACTTTACCTGTCAGTGGTTTTAATGTTATGGCTGATCGGTGTATGACCTGCTGATGTTTCGACATACAACTACAGTGTTCTCTGTGACTCGTTACCTCAGGCCTTTGCTCAAACATGTTGTGGATGTCTCCAAAGCCCATGCCTCCTGAAAACTCTCCAAAGATCTTCCTGAAGAGCTCCTCAGGATCTATAGTGGTCCCACCTGCCCTGTAGTACTGCTGCTGACCAGCCCCTGCACGGTTCGGGTCAAAGCCCGCGGCTCCGTATGTGTCATACTGCTTTCTCTTCAACTCGTCGCTCAGCACCTACACACACAAAAACAAAACACCACAGCAGTGACATATTGAGCTAACAGATCAGGTTTGCATGAAATAATCTCTGTGTAACTGGAAAAGGAACTGTTTGGTGTTTTGTACCTCATAGGCTTCGGCCAACTTGGAAAACTTCTCTTTGGCCTCCGGGTCATCTGGGTTGGTGTCCGGGTGGTACTTCTTTGCCAACTGGAGACAGGAAAAGCGTGTGAGGAAAAATGAGGGAAAAAAAAGAATGCATACGTTTAGAAACATGAAATAAATAGTTTCCTCATTCAATGCATTTTGCCCTACACGTACGACAAAGACACTTTCACATCTTTCTACCAAACATTCTTCCCACTTTCCTTGTCTTTTTACACTTAATATGACAAAATAAGAAACATCATTGTACTGATGAAACAGAGTGCGCAGAAGACCTGATACCTGATAATAAGACTTCTTGATGTCCTTCTGTGTGGCAGTGCGGGAGACACCCAAGATTTCATAGAAGTCCTGTTTGTTTGCCAGCCCGCAGCTGGAGTGGAAAGCATGGCAGCCAGTTCCACGGGGACGTCTCACCCCTGCAGAGGGAAAAAGATATATGAACAAAGAAAAAAAACAAAACAAGACTCTAATACAGGGGTCTCAAATTTACAACCGATGCCATGCAAAAACAAAAGGAAATCGTGGTATTAAAATCGAAATACAGCAAATATTACAATAATTGTCTTTTTTTCGCACACAAAAAAGCACTGCTTAGCAGCCACAGTGACAGCTTCAGGTATGTCACAAAGCAGAATTTTTTTTTCCCCATTACAATTCATTTGTGGGCTTCACTTGCCTCCCAAGTCATCACTTCTGAATAAAGTAGAACTCCTCCAATAAATAAACCAGAAGATTTACAGCATGGCAAAATTGCCCCTAACAAGGTTAGTGTAGGTGCCGGCTGCTCATTATGAAAACACACTGCAAAATGTTAACAGAGAGTAGTTACATCACTCTTATAGCAAGGTTAAGCAACCTTGGAGAACTGAGCCAGCATGTGGACAACATCAACTCTGCACTATTTGCACGCTATAACGCCTGGATAATTGGTTATTTCAACAGACTGCATGAGGTACACTCAGATTTGATGATGTAAGAGACTCTGGGAATTGTTTTGCTAACAGTTGGCTAACTTATCTCACCAGACAGGCTCCTCAATGTCACGAGATTTCCGCGAGTCCAGGAGCTCAGGCTAACCGCTAACCCTCCCCGGTGCGCCTGCCACACTGTCGCTTGAGAAACTCCTCCATGTCTGACAGAGACAACAAGAAAACGGCCACTGAGATATCCAGAAGAAACTGTTGTTGCCAGCCAGCGTGTAGTAAGCCGGATAGCGGGGCTCGCCATTTTTTGCGTCACTACCGGTGTCAACGAGCAAGAGTACGTGTGCGCATGTGCGGTGGATTGAAACGGAAATTGAAACTCCCGTAATAATAATAATAATAATAATAATAATCATAATAATAATAATAATAATAATAATAATAATAATAATAATAATAAATAAAATGCTAAAAAATTTCAGAATTCCACACAAATCATATGTTTTATAATATGTCTCTTCATTATTCACTGAAATCTGGAATTTATAACCATTATTAAAAAATAAGAGTTTAGGCTATATGCTCGTCAACAGCATAATAGCTGTTTTGACTTTGTTTCTTGTTATACGTATTATAAATACTATGTGCCAGAGAGCCTACGAGCCCAATTAGAGTTTTATTTAGTTTTAAAAGCCATGAAAAACGTCAAAGAACATAAAGCAGATAAAGAGAGTCAAATTCAGCAAAGAGGACAAAAAATGTCACAGCCTGTATGAAGATTTTTTTAATGATTTATTTCTGATTAAGGAAAGTTGGTATTTTGGTTTGAAGTATATATGGGAAATGATCTATTTTTTCCTCAATAAATTAATGCCCACCCCCTCATTTAAAAAAAAAAAAAATCTGAAATTAAATTCCTGTAATACAGTTATAAAGAAAGTGTACTTTGCTCCACCGAGGACAATAAAAAAATGTGGTATATATGCTTCAATTGATGTTCAGGGTCATCTTTAACAGAGCTGCTACATTGTTGTGCTTTGGTTTCTAATGACAACATAAAACATAAATAAATTTAAAAAATCTCACCTGCAGGTATATCTGTGAGTCAGAAATGCCTTTATTTTTGATAAAAGTTAATTTGATAGGAGCAAAAAATCTACAAATTACACACCCTTGCTTTGCCCCAAATGAACAACAGATGGCAACACTGAGCTGACAAACAATTTTAGGGCAATCTTGTTCCACATACTCGATCTATAGCTCACAAATTTATAATCTTATTTTGATTTGGTAAATTACTGTGGATTATAACACAACGTAACAAAATAATGATAAATACTGAAGATCTTTTTTCCTCGAACACAGCTGCAGTGTGAGGGGACGCTGACCTTTGTGTTCAGGAGTGAGGGTGCAACTGTCAGTGAAAGGGTGTGGGGGAATGAACAAAGTTCCTTTGCATGAGACAGATGTCAAGGCTGGGTCATGCATACTTTGTACACCTTAGTCAATTAAAACACCCTCAAAACATAATTGGGAGCGCAAGGTTTTTCCCAAATTACTACCTGCAACACTTTGATTCTAAACTCGACTGCGCAGGTCGGTTTCAGTCTCAAAACGATCAACAAAGTACATCAGTGTGAATTAAAAGTCTTTCTTATAATGTTTGATAAAGAACAACAGTTTCTTCAAGCTCCAACTATCTCCCTTTCTATTACAGCTAGGTGCAATTTGAACATTCTGGACATTTTAAGAATATCTAAAGAATTTCTTTCACCCTTGGAAATCATTGTGAGATGAGAGACAGTCTTCAATATGACTTTTTTTTTTTAAACTGTAAAAACTTTTAAATGAAAGCCATAAATAATGAGCCTGTGATTTTGATAGAAGAAGTCATTAAGCTTTGAACAGACAAATGTGAAAAAACTGAAATAGATTGTGAAAAGAGAAAACAATGCCCAACATTACTCCATCGCAACAGCTGTGAAGAAGAATACATTTAGATTAGCTTACTTCATAGTCACAGTGGCAGTTGTCTACTCTGCTTTAGATTGATGTAGTTTTAGGCTTTAGCACCAAGACAAAAAACACATCGAGAGTCCCATGATATCCAACACAATAAGAAGGAAATTGAATAAGTGCACCATTAAAATCTAAACTGATAATCAGCTCAAACCTATGTCACAGTCAGTGATCTAGAGGTCTTCTAAGCAGCGAAGAGAGTCAAACATATACTTTTTTTTTTTTATCAGAACCAAGAAAAGTGTGGCTGTCAATTGATATGACAGGAGGACGGCATGACAGCTGAAAGCTGAGAGGGTCAGGAGGACTTTCATATCTCAAGACATGTCAGGGATTTTACGAGGCGGATGTGTTGAATGGCTGTCAGTGTGTGTGACCCGATGAAAGGAAACCTCCCGCTCCGTCCCTCTTAGTTTCCCTCTGCCATACCTCTCTCATTCCCTGCTGTCTCCGAGGCGACCTGCAAAACAGCATCCCAGCTGTGTGTGTCTGACTGGAATGTAGACCAGACCACAGTAAGCTGTTCTATGCCTCTCAGTAATGTAAATATCCCTCTAAGCAATTACTCTTATCTCAGTTAAAGATGCTCCAATTTTGAAGTTCTACACAAGGTCATACATTTTAAGACTGGGAAGTGGTCTACGAACAAGTGAATGTTTGCAGTCAAATATATAAGAAATAAAACCTCTATGCTCACATCTTTTGAGTGATCTGAATCAGCGAGTAGTTTGAGCCTTTGCAGATTATTAACCGGTAATTCTTTACTTTTTAATCTCTTCAACTCGGGAGGTGGAGGGCCTGAGGTCAAGTTAGCCAGTTAGAAAGAGGTGGGGCAGGGGTGTCAATCTTTATCTAACTGCTTACACTCCCTCCTTTCCACCTCTACATGAACAGATACATGAAAACACATTGTGTTGTTATCAAGATTCAAGGCAGAAGTGCTCATTGCAACCCTGTGGTGGTAATTAACGTGTTGAGGTTATGAAAGAGCTCCATATATCAGGCTCACTGCCAAGCACCAGCATGGCTATTTCATACCAATACCACAGGTCCAAACCCAGACGCATGAATGAACAGGGCTGACCCAGATCTTCGGTAGAGAAAGAAAATGGGGCTCACATGCTGTACTATAAAGCACATTTCATTACACGTCCACACAGTGTTCTTCATAAGAGGAGTTATAAACATCAGATTACAGGTGACATGGACAGGAAATAAAAGAAAGTAGAGAAATTCCAATATACATACATTATAATGACCAAATTAAAAACCCTGGCGCCCACCCTCGCACATGTCTATATATACAAATACATATATATACATATACATATACATATATACTTAAACTTTTTTCTTGTAGCAGCATGATGAGGGAAAGTCTTATTCATTGGTGAAAGCCCAATATCCTGTTTTTGTTAATTTATTATTCTTATAAGGGAGCTGTAATCAGTTCGTTTTATATTACTTCTGGGACTGTCTACCCGTGTGGTAACAACAAAGTGATCTCATCGGCAGCAGAAACTGAGCATCTTACATTCATCTACCAGAAACAAACAGCTGCTGATATAGCTCATGAGCAGAACACATATCAACAGTAAGAGGGAGCAGATGTCAAACCATGTCCAGTATGACACTCCACACTCCTCACTGTTATGGAGATGATGTTACTGTTATGGTTACAGGAGGTGCTCCTGAATTACTGAATGGTCTTTCTGTATCACTGTGTTTATGTGTGTCTACTGCATAGTGTACTACTGCATAGCCAATGTGTATTAAAATAATTCTCAGTATTGGAGCAAAATGAGTGCAGCAAAACACTAAACTTGAAGTGTTAAAGTGTTCAGTAGAGGTATTCCTTTACAGGCCTGTCTCTCTCTGTGTGATAAGTTATGTGTATATATATATATATATATATATGACAAACAAATACAGAACAAATACACGACAAACTTTTTGATGGTTTGTCATATAAATTTATATATATATATACTCTTTTAGTTTAGATATGTTTAGTTTTTTAAATTTATCTGAAATATTGTAAGTAATGTGAATAACAGCTAATAGGTTTTTTAACTGTTGTTACTTCAGACACCCAAATAAATGCTCTAAACTCAAAGAACCGAAAAAAAGCCTTTTTCTTTCAAAACACTGCATAATCCCTTCAAGTGTCTGTCTCTTTATTGACTACTTCACTATGCTTACAATTGGCAGCTAACTAGACAGGTAGTGTACATAAAGTTTATGAAGTTTGAAAGCTGCCTGCTAAACTGCAACACTGACACGAACCAAGAAATTCGGCATGGTCACACGCACAGTTGAGTCAAGCAAAAGTAACAGCTTGACTCGGCCATTCAACTAGACCACCGTTGTTGTCACAGTATGCATACACATGAGAAGTCCAGTTATTGACTGAAGTATGTTCAACTCTCCTTTGCTTTGGACTGTGTGAGTAAATGCTCAAGACATTCTGCTGCTCCCAATTTTCTCCGTGTCACGGCTCGCTGAGACAAAGTAAAGCAGACTGTTAAGCAGCATACTGGAAATGGCTTAAGCAATTGCGGGTTGACACTTATTGTTAATTTTTTTTATCACAATTTCTGATGCATTTAACCATCTGACAAAAGAAAAGCAAAATTATGTGAATGAGAGTAGCTTTATGGGTAATTTGGGTGTTAACATACATTCAAACGTTACTGTCTTTATAAAAAGATGCAATATAATGGAACTTTGGAGCGTGTGTGGAGCAATTCAAGTGTGGTTGAGTGCATACATGCAGGAGTGATTTGATGCTCAACTGTATTGTTTAGGTGCATTAGTCCACTTTTGAGAAGCTTAATTTCATAAGATTTTGGTCCAAGTAACATTTACAAGCATTTTAAAAGTCCAGTTTTAATTGGACTAACACAATCATTCAGCCTTTTCTTCATATAAATCTGCCCCCTGAAATCACAGGCAGGTTAACAAAAACAATGAGCAGAAAAAAGTTGAAAGTCTTATGGAGACTTTAGGATCATCATGACTTGAATCGTCCTTCTCATCATACATAAGTCTTTTAATTCACTGGTAATGAAATACTGATTGAAGCGGCATGAAAAATCATTCATCTTTGGAGTATCAAATATGATTACCCTCACTTTTCAAGCATCCAGAAGTTACTTTTCTTTATATATTCAACAGGCAACTCTTTGATGGTTTGTCATGTTTCTTGTCATTCTTTCTAATAATACAGATACCATTATACCTTTGCATTTTGTCTCATTTCAGGCCAGTAATTTTAAGTGGACTGACATGCTATATCTCAACTGATGGTTAAGTTATTGTATTCTCCAGACACCATGTTGTGTAGGTGGTCTGCATCTTCATTAAATAATTCAATTTACTGATATGAAACCAATTCTCTTTGGGAGTACTTGGATTACAGACTTAATCACATTATTTTTATCTGGCTTCCTGTGCCCAGAATGTCATACCAATCAAACGGAGATGAGCTCATGTGTTGAATCATACAACCTACTGAATGGACAATGAGAAGAATAGCAACTGAAAGTAAATCAGCGGTGAAAAATTGGGTTTTGTCTGCTTTCAGATGCTTTGAGTGATGGAGTTGTTCCAGTCATTTTTAAAGAACTGTAAACGATAGATGTAATCTATAAATCTGGCTCAGGGGTGTCGCTTTCGACTAGATGGCTGAATTCCCTTTTCAGATTTTGATGCCTTGTGTTTGAGCAGATTCTTTTCCTTGGTCAGACTAGTGCTGTTTGATCAGACTTCACCAACTGTAGCATACATAATTTGGAAAAAAAAAAAAAGTATGAGAACTGCTTTGTTTTTATTTTTCATCTTTTTAGCATGTCCATGTAGTCAAGACTTATACAGAACATGCTTAAAAAAGTACTCGTAAAAAATACAAAGAAATAACAACACTGTCAACCTTGGCACTGCAGTGTACCAACGAGTCTCAAAAATACAGATTCAAACAGCTAGTTTTTCCACCGCTAAATAAAAAACAAAGAAGAAAATAATACAAAAATTAGAAGAAAAATTGTACAATACCTGGAGGTCTTATTAAAATCTATTAGACAGTTATTGACTATTTTTTTCTAAATCACTACAACATACCATCTGACCAAAGTGCTGTACAATAAGTATGAGACTAATTGTATGAGTATGAGAGAAAGAAGGAATAAAGACAAACCTAAAACATAGCACAAATGAAGAGCAGGAATTAAAATGCAGATAGAATGAAATTTAAAGAATTAAAATGAACACATAGGAACTATACAAATTTATAACAAAAAAGCATAGAAAAAAGTAAGATTAAAATCACAGACAACAACTCTGTGACAGGCACTCTACTGGGACCACTTCATCCACACCCTGGAGCACAGTTTATTTACTCCTTTCTCTGTGACAGTCGGCTAACTTCACACGGAGTTTGCTACTGCTAGTTTTGTGCAACATGGCAGGATATTTATCAAATTTTGACAATGTGAACGACGACTTTGAGTAAGATGGACGTTCTTACAGGAGTGAATGAGCTGCTGCAGCCATGCATGTGGATGAAGTGGTCCCAGTAGAGGTGTTTGTAGAAATCCCTCCGTTAGCTCTCCTATAGCTGCAAGTAACTACATAACAGTAGCTATGTGCAAACAGAGCAATAGTACGCATTCGTTCATTCATTCTTCTGAAAGTATTGGTGAAGTAAAGACAGATAATGCCTTATTTAGAGGCTGCATCGTCCCTGCCCCGTTCACTCCGTTATATGGATATACGCCTATCGCGAGTTATCTAAATAGCTTCCGAAGGACTTTCGGCAAACTGTACTCGGTGAGTAGATAACGTATTTCATGCCAGAAATAAGGTCTAGGTTTAAAAATACCAGAGTTCCCCTTTAAAGTTACATTCATGCCATTTTGAGACATGAAGGAATTTTTTTAATGAAAATAATTCATTCTTATAAACAGAGATGAGTTCGCTTCAACCAGGGTTGATTTGTGCCTGTTAATAATGCTGAACAAATAAACTAAAACTAATACCAATCTGGTGGTGCTACTTACCTGAGAATGTAAAAGAGCACTGATTATGCAACCACTGTGATTACTCTTCTGCATGTTCCCTTAGTGCACCAGAGTGAAAGAAAGTCTTTGTGTGGTTGTGTTAAGTCACTAATCTGTAGAGACAACACAGGGAGGGTTTCTCTGCCCCTGTGGTTCTGTGGCAGCAGTCCTGTGTGGATAATGGCAGCCACTCATAAATGTCTTTGTGGCTAACTCTTCTTTCCAAACTCAACCCTCTATATATGTGTGTCTGTATGTGTGAATGGCTCCGTGTAAGGAGCAGCTTAAGACTCCCTGAAAATCCTTCCAATGGCCGTACGCCCTTGCATTGCATGTTTCATTGTGGAAGTTTTTACTGAATTAAAAAGACTCACAGCTAGCAATGTGCAACATTTGTTTTCTGTTAGTGCTAGCTGCCACTTAAAGAAGTAACTCATTTAGAGTCAGGTGTCTACTTTACAAGGCCCCATGATCATTATAACTGAATAGTTATGATCATCAATGCCATGCCTACAATTACATCCACCTGCCCAATCAAAACAATTATATAAAAAAAACGTAGGGATCAGGAGAATCACATCCCACACAGTAATTTTGCATGAAGCGCACTTCTGTTTTACAGTCAGTTTATGGACTACACAGGCTCTGATGGTGAGCACTATGACCTCACAGCAAGACGTTCCTGGTTCAGATCCTGACTGGGGCCTTTCTTATTGAAGCTGACATATTTTCCCAGAGCCTTTGTGGGTTCTCTCCTGTATCATCCGAGAGATCAGACTCCACTGTGAATGTGCATGTTTTTTTTTGTCTCTTGTCTTTGTGTTGGCCTTGTGCTGGAACGGCGACCTGTCCAGGGTGGGTAGCTGGGATAGGCTCCCTACCTGATAGACCTATAAAGCAAGTCTGGAAAATGACTAAATGAAGGAATAATCCACTTTTGTTGCTTCCTGGTTGGATATTTTACCAGGTTTATAAATCAAAACTATTTGGTAAGACGTAAACAACTATCACGGTTAAGTTTAAAATATGTTTTTTTTTTTAAATGTGATGCCATTTTTCCACATGCAGTTGCTCTCATGACTGCTGGAGGTTGATCATTTATAATCTAATTATCTAATTATAGGTAGTTTTGGCTGCTTGAACAAACACCCCATGAGGTTGTGTTTGGGAGGAAGACAGTCTCTTAAAACGATGTGAAGAAAATATCTGTATATATATCACATCCACGCATCCTAAGTCTAAATGAGTGTGTGTTTCTCTTTAAATGATTGAATAAAGGCACAAGAAAGAAAATTTTGGCTTAACAGCCAACATTCATTTTAAAACTGTTTTCTTTTCTTTCTTGTCACTTAGAGCTTTGTGGAAAAAGAATCAGCTGGTGTAAACACAGGGAAATACTGAAAGTGTGTTTATTAGTGCAAAAACAAGTGAATGGGACCTTTGTGATAGTTATATGGAAAACATTTTTCCCTGCTTGAAATTCAACCTAACCTTTTATGTCCCTCTATCACTTTACCAAACCTTATCCCTCTATAAATCTAAGCCCTGAAACCATCCAAATGGCATGCTGACGTCTTGCGGTTGTTTGTTCAAAGAGTTTGCCACAGTAGTTATGTTTTCAGTTTGAGATTTTGTTTTTTTGTGGTTAACCATGTAAAGGTTTCCATATGGAAAACATTTATATATCGACTGATAGAAGTTAATAGGAGTTGAACACACTTTTTTGGGAACTGTTTATCTGTATATTTTCTATACGTGTGTGATGCATGCAAATGTTGTGCATGTGTTAAAGAGATGAATGGCACATCGACCCACTGGTCAAATTTTGGCCAGTGTGGATGGTTCCATCCTGACTCTAGGAACATACTGTACCTGCACTAATGAATATAAACTGTTTTCTCAAGCTGTTTTCATAGGTACTTATGCAAACAAGGTCAAGGATTTCATGAAATACTTAAAAAAATCCAACCAGGTTGGTTTGTTTTCAGTAACATGCTGCTTAGTATTCTTGCATTTTTCCACATGTAACGGCAACATAATTACTCCTTTAAGCTCTGCTGGGATTGCAGTTTTTTCCTTTACTGACTGTAGACTGTAACCTTCACATAATACCTTTCCTTATAACTGCACTTAGAAAACAATAAAGACCCCATGTAAGCAGTTAAATAAGATAAAACAAAGCGGGAGTACATCAGTGACAGATACAGTATATGGATGTTGTTAAGTTAATACCAGTTCTTACATTTTGGCAACAATGGGACTGCTTCAGAGAAGTGATTAAAAGTAATATATCATGTTTATGAATAGGCGTAAATATCTTTATTACTGCTTGTGCAATCAAATTAAGATTGATATGCATAACATAACGTAATGAACTTACTGAACATAATTAACAAAAAACTACTTAAATATTGAAACTGGATCATCGTTTATACCTTTTATATTGATTTGAGATGCAGTACATACAGGGATGAAACCTGAAAAAATAAGAATCAAATAACATAACAGAAAATGGATAAATGAAAGCATCATCTACATGTTGTGTCATACCGTAACACAACCTGATAGAGAGTTACGATTGGTCAATGCAAAGTCTGTACCTCTTTTAGTGTTAACGGTTGCTGTTAATTACGTGTATGTGTGTTTGTCATGGTCACCAATTAATCTAACATGCATGTTTTTTGATGGTGGGAGGAAGCTGAAGTACCTGAAGAGGACACTTGCATGCACAAGGAGAACATGTTAACTCTACACATAAAAGGCCTCAGCCAGGATTTGAACCGGGAGCCCTCTTGCTGTGAGGCAACATTGCTAACCACCGTGCAGCTCACTCATGACACAGTTCCCAAAATATTTGAGTGCAATGAATGTAGATATCGAAATAATGAAGTGACGTGCGAACAATTCAAATTTGTTCAAAAACAATATCCAAGAATTTCAAACTGAGATTTTTTTGCATATTTTGAATTTGAAGCCAGGATCATTTTATTAAAAGGTTAAAACATACCATATTCTCTGCTTTGTAAGTGTTAAACATCGATCATTTTCATTATTTTCAGTAAAAGTGAAATGTGTGCTTTGCAGAGTATTTTACTAAAAAAGCTAACATGTTTTAAGCCCAGTGTGTCATATTATTAGTTTAATAATGCTAAACAAAACATTAGCATTTGTTGCTGCCAAACCTAAAACTGTACACTGATAAAAGTTGAAGGGGTTTTGTCTTCTTTATGGAGGACACAGCGTCCATGATTTCCAAAATGAATTTTCCAAGTTTCATCCAATCCATCAAACCAAAGAGCCTGACATGTAGATCATAAAATACCCCCAAATCCTTACAATGTTGCAATAAAAACAGTATTCGCTCATACAGAACCCTTTCCCATCTTTACTTCTAAAACACTCACTTTGTAAACCCAATAATATTACTAACCTTATATCTTTTTTAGAGTATGACTCAGTCTGTTTAAGTCTTTTGTTGTCTCTGTCCCAACTTTTTGAAAATATGTTGCTGACACTATTTCTTCAAATAATATGTATACACATTTTTGGCTGAACTATTGTAGGTCAATAAAGGGGTTTGATTATTTGCAAAGAACCACATTATGATTTATTTATGTTTTATATAATATACTAACTATATTGTCAAGTGAGTGCCCCCTTTAGAAAACTCCTAGGCTTCATTATCTGATGTTTTAATTTGTTGAGTATTTCCAGGGTAGTCTTCTGTCCGTATTTGCATATTTTCTGTCTGTTGGTTGAGTGATTATCTGACAACAAATGTCTTTTGCTCTCAGGTCATTACAGTTCCAAATGCAAACAATGACATTATTATTGGATGAGGTGCAGACACAGAAGCATTATTGTTGTTAAAGCTTTTCTGCATAAAGCCTCAGTGTTGAATTGACCCACTTCCTTCTGAGTCACTGCCATAACATTATTGTTATGCAAGTGTCAATAACTACCACATGCTCTAATTTGTAAAACTGTGTATGTGTGTCCCTAATTGCACAACTATTTCAATCTTCTACTTCTAACCACCGATTTCCCAGGAAGTTCCAATCGCGGCCCACTGGTCGTTCACATCAGTGTCTGACAACCCCAGCGTGCTCCAGCCATCATTTCTGCCCTCTCCTCGTCTCAGGTGACTGAAGGATTTAGGGCAGCACTCCACCAGTGCAGCCTCTGGCTATCAGCTGGTGACCACCGTGTTGCTGACCGGAACACACAACGCAGTTCCTGTCAGATTTGTGATACTCGGTGGAAAGAACAGAGCCAAAAACTGTCCGAAAAGTTAAAGGACAATTGCAACAAGGTGCAGGGTTGAGGTAAGCAAGTGTTTTGGGGGTATTATTGTTATATCTACAATCTTCTCTCTTGTCTTCACCCTTCTTCCAGCTCCCAGCAAGGACCACCAAAGCTCCTTTTATCTTTGACAAGACTTTGACAAATTCACTTTAGGCTCTTACCGAGTTGAGAAGGGTTCCATTAATGCAGGAACAGGAGAGTGTTGAAAGATATTTGCAGAAGGGGTGGGGGTGGGAAGGCAATCATGGTTGAAAACACATGACTTGGCAGGATGTTACTTTCTCTGAGCTGTTTTGTCAACATGAGAAGATGTAATTGCACACTTTACTTGTATTGTTCCTGTTGAAGGCTTCTCACCACTCCCCAGCCACTGTGAAGGATGGAGATTTAAAGAAAAGGAGAAAAAGAGGTTGTCAAGCCAGTCAGTTGTGTGCTGTTGTGACAGCAATTTTCCCCTGTCAATTTAAATAGTTTTTGTGACATAGTTCTAACAGAGTCACATCTACAATTCCTAATGTTTGACCAAGTGTGCTAAAAGGAAAGAGAGAAGGACTTCAGTGCTTTTAAGAAAGGGCCAGAGGGAGAAAATAAGAAAACAGACAAGAAGAAGCAGATTTACCAGAGTCAATGAAGTCATTGTAATTAAAACTAAACGTGACACTAGCTAAAGTTGAATCAACTCAGTAAAAGCAGTAAACTTTTAGGCTCTCATTGTAAGACACAAAATAGCTACACAGATGCTGTAAATGGCGTTTTCACAGTAGTAAAATGTTAAAAGAACAGATAAGTAGACTCAAAGTACCACCATAATGTTTTTTCTTTAGATTGCCATGTTTATTGCACAGTGCAGTGACTATAAAGTAACTTCTGTAGTTTCATGTGAGTAAGCATGTCATCCTTTATGAAGCAGAGTGTCTTTCCTTATGTAAAAATATTTTAAAAAACACGACACCCACCCACTTCACTTTTCTGAAGACACACACATGAATTGCTGTCTGCTTTTTTATGGTTCAAGTCTTTCAGTTATATATTGAAAATGCTCTCCTTGTGTTTCTTTATTTCCTGGTTGTCCTCCAACTGGAAAATTGGCGGTTTGATCCCAAATGTGTCCACGTGCCAAAGTGTCCTTGGGCAAGAAAGTGAACCCCACATTGATCGTTGTTGATCCAACTCAAACAAATGAATGTAGGTCATTTTCAACCAGAATTAATCACTCAACAAACCTACAATTATTGCATTTTGTGTTAGGCAAGCAAATTCTCATTTAGCCATTAAAACATGTACTATGGATTTTTTTGTTGTGCTATTTTTCTTAATTCCTTTTGAGTGCACAGTACTATGGAAAACTTTGTACACACAGACTAGACTGGTAGTTTAGCCACAGATGGGTGGTAAGTACAGTTGTTTAATGCGGGTGAAAGGTTTTTACTGCTCCCGGGACCTTTAATTTACTTAAAGATGCTCTCTTAACTGACCAATACACAATAATTGATTATTACTATTATAAAATTCTACATTATTACTATTATTTTTCGGTACTAATCTTATTCTCTGCAATGCAGTAATAATAATTAGATATTTCAATTTAAAAGTATTTTAAGTTATGAATCAGGTGGCGATTATGCTCTTTTGACTGCTGTAAACACAGAAGACTCTAATTAACAGTGGCTGAAACACTGACACCCCCCCCCCCCCCAGGCCTAGATCTGCTTACGAGATTAATGGGGTATAAAATATTGCTTAAGTGCTGTACAAAGAGAATGGCAACAGATGTTGGAATGTAAAGAGGTGAAATGGAGAAGAGGAATGAATTATGGTGAAGATAAAAAGCTTAAGTGTGATTTGGAAGTAAGATGTGATGATGAGCTGAGGTTGATGACTGAAAGTCAAGGCGGGGGGTGGGTGGGGGTAAGACATTATGCCGGAAGGGTGAACACCGTCATTTCGTTTTATGGAATATCATTTTCTGTTTGAACTGTGGAAGACGTGTTTCTATTTTGCTAAATTGACTGAACACTACAAGGAAAAGTATTTCATTGGCAGAAAACAATGAAGAATAATTTCCTGAGCTAAAATGTGTTAGTTCTCATCAAAGTACTAACATAATATAAGCCTATACCTTCACCCAGTGCATGTGCCTCTGTTCAGAATTGTTCAGATAATGCATATCACCAGGCCCTTGCACTTAGACACTTTGGCAATCATGACTGACTTAATGCACGCTGGCCTCCAGCTTACATTGAAAACAAAATGTCCTGTCTGTGACCCTCTTCTCATTGGTTTCCATCCACACCTGTACGCCAACCTGCCACCTGCCGGAGAAGAAGAATGAGAAGAGGAGCAAGGAGAGTAAATTCCCATATGGATCTTATCCTAGGTTCACATCTGTGCAGGAGTTATTGTGCCAGGCACGGTAGCATCTGCATGCATGACAAGTCGTAACCCTGCATCGCCATCTTTCACTCTAAGAGTATGCAGGAAATCCCAGCAAAGCCCTCCATGAAATGATCTGTCATCTTCAGAGAACATCTTGTGCTCTCTTTGTTTTTTGTGAATCCCCCTCCTTGTTAATGTATCTGTGGTGTATTTTGCCATCAGCTTTGCTTAACTTACATCACATGTCTATCTACTTTTCAGCGTATATTTTCTTACAAAAATCTGAATGTGGTTTCCTGTTAATAGTTGGAGTGCTTTTACCTCAGTTGCATCACCAGCCTAAAGAACAAATATGCTGTTCATTACAGCAACACTATTTAAAGTAGGCATCTTTTTAAAGAGTACATAAGTGATTCATCATCAAGTAAATTAACTTATGACGGCCTAGTGGTTGGAGAGAGGTGAAGTTGCAAACTCATCCCTTTGTGTACCATTGTGTACAGTAGCCAAAAAAAACAACTGTCAACATGATTTTTGTTTCCTCTGATGCCAAAATGATGTGCACTTGAATTGGTTCTAATTCCTTAATTTTTAACAGTTTTAAGTTAGGGATTCAGACCACAAACAGTATGAAAAAATGTATCAGATAGATAGACAAGGCCTTTCTTCTCAAAAATTAAGTTCATACTATAGCTCTTTTAATGAATAAGTTGCAAACAAAACCTAAATGTTTTTGTATAGATTTTTGTAAAAAAAAAAAGAGACTATTTCTCTCTCTTTGTTTGATGTAGAATAAAAAACAACCGTTGCCATTTGTTGACTTTATGGAGCATAGTTAACATTAAGACAAGGCTATATTAGTAATGACAAGCCACTATCAAATAGGAGTGTGTAGTGTCCATGGTTGCTGTCAGATCTGCTACTTGCTCATAACTCTCAGTTTAATAGCTGAGCTTGAGGCCTCAAAACATGAGAATAATAACAAAGGGTGGAGTTACTGTGGCTTTTTTCACACTGTGGTGGCACCTTAGAGTGACTAAAACGATGCTCTTATTAAGCCGTCGGTGTTCATATTTGGTTTTTCACTCAGGCCAAAGAGATTGCTGAAGTCTCTTCAGCAATGCATCAACGTGTGCTTACAAACAACAAGCTGGATATTGAGCTGAGTGATGACAGCGCCATTGGTAAGAATGGAGTGTCCTGCAGTATTAGCTCTGCCTGACACATGCCCCTTTAAAGCAATCTGCTTCAAGGTGGGGCTGATGTGAAAGTACAGTGGAATGGGGGACTGACGTTGATCTGCTGCTGATACATCTCTGTTCTAACAAGGGAAGCAATCATAGGGCTGAATGGTTTGTGTGTTTAGGGGAGAGCCAGCATCCCGGTACATACCGTTTTTGTTAGCAACACACATGGCTGTGATCTGCTTCTGTTTGGTCTGCATAAATTATTGAAGAGGAACGGGAATTCCCTTAATGCGTACATCCTTTTTGTGCCGATAAGGCGTGAACACTGATTGAAAAGGCCTACACACAGACCATTTTGTTTCTGTGACTATCTATGTTGCAGGTTCAAAAGTGCATCAGTGTCGGGCCAACTTTGAGCAGTTGGTGTTGAGCAGCAGAGTATGAATAATGCTACAAAATAATCAGACACTGAATACCCTCATTTAAAAGTGATGAACTCTAAATGTTGAGCTGGACCTTTTCTGGCTCTCTTGCGTCATCAGCTACATTCCTATTATTTCACTTTACCAATGTCCTCACAGTCCCTTCCTCCTCCATCACTCCCTCTGCACCCTGCAACACAAGTTATGACTGGTCCTCAGAAGTCTCCTAGCCTTAATCCTCCCCTAGCCTAGAGGACAGAGAGAGACACTTTGCTCCTTGCTTCCCTACCGTTTGATCCTGTTTGATCCTCACATATTGTGCTCTTCTGGTCGGCATGGAAGAAAGGGGCAGGACCCGGTGAGTGAGAATGGTGAACAAAAGAAATAAATGCACGGCAGAAGAGACAAAGAACAAAGCAGATGAGACAGAAAGTGCATGCTGACTTTGCCAGAATGAAAACAAAACATAGATTCACCAATGCCAAGATGGATATCTTTTGGTTTTGAAGTCAGGGATGATTTGCCTCAATCCCTAGATTGAAGTTTCGATGCTGTTATTATGTATTGTGCTGAGAGGAGGATGAAGAACAGAAGGAGGGTGGTTTGATATGAATTCCTGTTGAGGAGGACAGTTATATCAAAGCCAGTGGGCAAGTATGATATGTGATGAAACCTGCAGAGAGGTAGCACTGACAAGACGCCCAAAAAATGTTACAAATCAGAGAGGAGGGGAGCAGGGAGTCAGAAAGATTTTACAATTCTGTACAAATGTTTTGATGTCTTTGTCTGATGCATGTCAGAAATTCTCTTGAAATTGCCTCACTTATCATACCAGGGGAGAAATGATTTGATTGGAGAAATGAAAGGACTTAATGATAGGTATGAGTGTTTAAAAAAACTGTGTGTGGCATGTGTACACGGTATTGTTCAAGGGTGTCTGACTGGTGATTTTTCTTTCTTTGTCAAGGGAGGGCAGTTCTATACCCCCTTAAATGTGAGCATCTTGAAGGAATCCTGATCTTTGTGGACGGCAAGCTGGCACCTGACTATTGAACAAAGCAGAGGTCAAGAGGTTGGGGGTCAAGGGTCAGGAGCAGAGATCTGATGTGAAAGCAGAAAGGAGACTGATGAACCACCTTAGACCATTTTGTCTCTTTTTTATTAGTATGTAGCTCCTTGGAGGTAGGAGAGGAGCTGTTTCTTTCTTTTTTGGAAAAAGTTTGTCTGACTGGGACAACATCTGAATCACTTGCATGTTTCCTCTGGCTCAGAGCTACTTTGAGGCAAATGTTAGCATCTGTAGTACTAACGTCTCACAAAAGGCTAACATACAGACCACGTTAACATCTTAGTTTAACACCCCGGCAATACCAATATTTCATGATTAGCATTAATCATTCTTGTTGTTCATTGATCATAAATATCAAGTCATTATGTTTATTAAAAAATAAACTGAGCTATTTCCTTTCCAATGAGTCTCACCCACAAGTGAGTTGAGAACATATACCACAATGTTAGTATTGTGAATCTATCGCACCCTTACTTGCCAAAGCAGGTAGATTGCCATACCAAAGAAAACAAAAAAGGTTATGTCAGATAGATGTCATACTGTTTCTTTGGACCTCTGATTTTACTAATTATTTCTCTAGTTTTTATTTCCAATTTTTGTCTCAAGAGAAATCTTCATCTTGAAGTCTCTAGACTCGCATCTCAAAGGTAATGACACTTTATGGGGGTTCTTTACTTGGCCACCTTTGATTCAACCGCAGGAACCATGGATTAAAAAGAGCCCTGTGTGGGAAATTTCAGCTCCAAAAAGAGCGTTGGTAGGAAAGTGGTACTTATCAAATCACCTTAAGCCTTTAGAAAGGTGCTTGCAGAGCTGGAAGTTTCCGAATGTATTCCAGGCGTTTTATTTTCACTTTTCTCTCATCTCAGATTTAATGTCCACAATAGAATAAAATGTGTTAACTCTAAGTTGCATCATAGGAAGTTGTTATTCAGAAGTTGTTATCAGATATTCATTTTGATAGCTCCTGAATGATAAAAGAAGAACGCATTTGAATCAGAGCAGTAAAACACTAGCCTTTGGTTGTTTCACAGTGTACACACTAAGGCACAAATAAAAGCACAACAAACCCCATTATAAAATGTAGCGCAGACATATTTTGAGTTAACAGTTGAAGCTCACTTCCTGGTTCGACTTTAGGCCCAGCACGGTAGTGATGATACTGTGATGAGCCCTGATGAGGTAGAGCAGAGTAAATTTGCCTGATTTACAATAAACCTAATATAATATTTTAGCTCCTGCAAAAAATCCCTGTGTCGTTGAAGTTCGAGGTTCTATTGATAGAAAGTGCACTTAAACTCTCCAAATACATGGAAAGCAACATGTGAATATATTAGTGTATAAACACCTCTGTGCTCCACATTCAGAGCATTGTAAAGGATGGTTTATGGGTAATAAAGAAGAGAGTCATTGTAGTCCTCATTGGGTAACTGTGTGGCTGTCTCTCTGAAGTCAGACCCCCTTTATGGAGACTTAAATAAAGCACATTTACTTTCTTTGGCAATGCAAAGGGTAATTTAATTCACTTAAGTTGGTTGCGTCTTCCAGATTAAACAAAAGCACAAGTGGCTCTAGCATCAGGACATGGTGTCTGCTCTTTTGTACTTCATAGGGTTGAAATACTTATAAATGATGTCTTTCTTGATCAAAGTAGAGCTCACTGAAACTTAACAGAGCTAAGTTTAATCTTGCACAAAAAACGTCAACTTGGTGTCAGTTTTGCAGAATAGCTTTAATCACATGATAGGGAAAAATCTGCTGCTAATTCACTGAAGCATCTGTTCTCTCAATGGTAGTTGAATAATAAAAAGCAGATTTATTACCAGCCCAATGGCCCACTCTGCCCCTGTCTCTACATCCATCTATAAGACATTTCTTTTCCTCTTTCAAACTATTGAAGTCTTTCTTTCTTTTCTCACCACTGACAGGAGTTTTAGTGTCTACATAGAGAACTCCATAATTCAAGGGAGTTCTCAATTCAGAGGAGAAAAAGGGAAGACTTAGATGATGGCTTTACAATAAGAATGCCTCAGCACAGGATTTAGAGCACTTTGAAAACTCCAGATGTGGTGGTGTTTCGATATATTTTGAAACTTGTCACACCTCCGTGTTTGTGCCCTTTCTGTGTGGTGTGGTATTGTTGCAAACACCACCTTTAAGGGATTCAGGAAATGTCAGGCCAAAACTATGTAAACAAGAGTCATTTAGAAAATAGACTTTCGATTGCAATTTTTTGCCTTTGAATTCGACAGATAAAAATCCATGTGCTTTTGTGGATTTTCTCTGACCTCCTCCCTCTGTTCAAAAACGTGCACGTTAGATTGAATGTTAATTCTGAATTGACCGTAGGAGTGAATGTGAGCAGGCATGTTGTTTTTCTCATTTGTCTCTGTGTTGGACAAAAATGGATAGATGGATGATCACAAAAGACACACAGGGTGGTACTGTAGTTACATAAAACAGAGGATGAGACAATAGAGCAACAACTTGGGAAACAAAAAAAGAAGAAGAAAAAAATTAACCAAAACAAAATTTCAAATAAACACGAGGTCTTGCACAGCTTTTCGAAGAAGACAGAACAATAATGACTCCTGACCTAACCCTGTGTTTGTCTTAGGCTGGAGAATGTTTTGTTGTGATGGAGGAATGTATGTTAGCATAATTACGTCAGAATGCTCCAGACTGCCCCCTAAAGATTGGACTGGCTGCCAGAACAACAGCAAGGCAAACACTCAGTCCTATGTCTAAAACATTGTATGCACTGGAGAACCTGGGGTGGTGAGGGGTAAACATGTACAAAACACTGACTGTATTTAAAAGATGGACCTATCCCCTTTGCTTCAGATGCAATTAAACAAGGCACCACTGGCGGTCACAAGTTGCCCGGCTCTGAAACATATCTGGCTCCAGTGGACTCGAAAAGGCGTCAACTTCTCTCGTCAAATACCAAGTCAATAATTTCTTCCAACAAATGATTGTGGCCTCATCAGCTAGGATTTCTTCCTCGGACCAGTGTGCTGGTGGTCCCTCTGAAAATATATACACAATTTTCATTTTGTCCAAACTGGGTTTCAAGTATCACACTCTTATCCAAATACGGTCACTTCTGGCTCCAAAAAGACACAGATGGCGACGGCCAAATGCCAAAGTTCACAAACTCATGGGTGACGACACAGTCAAATGCATCTCAAACTTGTTCATAATGACAGTGTTAAAGTCCAAGCAAAGCAGATATAAATCTGCAATTTGAGTTTGTCACATTACAGAAAAATGTGTTATTCTTCACTCAGCAAAACATCAAGTAAATAAAATCAAGCCTCAGAATTACAGGAAAATGAGCAGTGCTCTGCGTCTGCACAGCACCTTGACTGACAGATCTCAGATCGGCTCAAATTAAACAAACCAACGGGTCAAGCAGCTCAATATAACCACAGCAAGCTGCTTAGATGTGAAATCACAAACGCACACCACGGATATGAAACATTTTGGTCACCTTCCAGCTTTTAAAGAAGTGTCCAATATTGTTAAATTGAGCAGCTTACTTTCTCAAACCTGTAAAATCCAGCCGAGGTTTCAGCCAAGATGTACATGTACACCAGCAAGGGGGGCAAGAGACTCAGTCCAGCATTTACAGTGATGTTATCAGTTAATCCCCACTTCCTCTGCTACAAGTTTAGAAAACTACCAGGTGAAAACTGAGCTAGATGTTCATAGTGATTCTCAACCACAGCTCTGCACAAAGTCTTGAAAAAAGCCTTTCCGCTGAGCACAGATTTGCTACTCTGAGATGGTTTGTTGACATATCTGTATTGGTACTCTTCATAAAATTTATTTTGGCATTTTTGTTCTCATTATTGCTCTACAGTTTAAATGATTTAAATGGACAGATCCCAATTCTGCTATTTCTAGCACACAGGGAAAATTTACTTTGTGATGGCAGAACAGTTAGCTAGCAAGCTAAATTCAGAGATTTGTTTCCATGCAAATCTCTGAATTCACTTTTTTCAGACTTTAACATGCTCACAATGAACAAGTAAAGCAAATAATTTTCACCCTCTTGGTGCACTGTGTTATTTTGCCAACACTGAATGATGGCAGAGAAGGACTGAGAAAAAAGTGAAAACAAAGTTGTCATATATTGGTCTTAAACACAATAATTTAAACTGAATTAGATCATTGGATGAAGATAGGCTATTCACCGCCCCTCTGCACTTGAGAGTTATGTATGCTCCGATGTGGAACACTCATATGAAGCGTGTTTCATTCCTATATGGTCTGTACTTTAAAGAACGCTGATATGAGTTGGATTTAAGATTATGAAAGGATATCTATTTGATCATTTTGGTTGGAACACGTGTTGGTTTCCTAACTCTAACCAAGTTGGGATGCCTAAACCTAATCAAACAGCGAATGAAACAGCAGAACCGAAGGAAAAGAGTAAATTAATAAAAAAAATTAAAAGAAATGTAAAAACAAAGTTAGCAATGTGGTCTTAAACTTGAGTTTCAATTTCTTTCTTGTTTTTTTTTCGGTATGATGCTCCATTAATGAGAATAATATGGATGACACAAAATGCATGCAGATATGAATCTGAAGATGGTGTAAAGTATGAAATTAAGGGATTATCAGACAGATACCGTCCAAGTAAACCTCCTAAACTATGATGAAAGTCAGTCCGGAAAAATAACAAAAGTGACTGAAATTCCTCCAACAGTCATTTAAATATTTCAGTTTAGACTAAAGAGTTGATCAGTAAGTATTGCCATCCAACACCACACATACCACTGGCATCACTCATAGTAACAGAAAACGCTTAAGCAGTGGCAGTGCATCAAAGAAATGCCATTAAAAGTCGTTTTCCTCAAGAAACCATAATTAATATTTCTTGAGAGCAGCATGGGTAAACTACTACCATTTTGGACATTTTTTTAATCAACTGCCAACTCTGTGTCTCCAACTCCCTATAATTTTCAAGATTATCATCTTCTGAGGCTCAGTGACTTCATTCCTGCATTAAAACTCCAGCTAATCCTCTTGTTACAGCAGCAAACGGGTTTTCAAAGTCTCTCTATTTGTTGCATGTAAGAGAATCTACTTTAAATTCAATCAATCAAGAGTAGATGGCACTTTTTTTTTTTTGTATGATGTGCCACCTTTATGGCATAACCTAATTGTTAAAATTAGGGGGTTTGTGTTGTACTCTCAAATTAGAATAGTAGAAAATGTTGCATTCTCAAAGAATCTTTATTCATTTTGTAATTTGTGTGTAAGAGTGAGTGTTTTGGAAGTGCTTCTCGTTTCTGTGTTATGCAGAAGTACAAAAATATTTAATGGGAGTATTCACTGAACAACAAAACAGCAAAACATGCAAAATATATGCATAAATCTACAATATTCCACATGAGCGGGGGTAGAGAATAAAGGGGTCATGCATTTACAGGATTTTTCATCAACAAAATACAAATACTGCAAAGGATCTAAATATTATCTTTCATCCTGAAGCCCTTGCTGGCCTCTCATATCAGAATGGCTCTTAATGGCTTTGTGGTAAATGAGAGCACAATCACAGAGGGATTAAAGAGAGAGAACATACTAGACATAAAAATAACTACAACAGACCGACTTTGATTACAGGCTTGACATCAGGCTTAATCTCCATTCAACCGCACTCCTGCAAAATAGGTTAGAGCAGAGTCCGAGCTCTGGAAGACTTGTTGGGACAGTGGAAGCGGAGATATTTAATGCTGTGAGAGTCAGTGTTGTGTAACAGTACTGGCTTACATGAAATCAGCTGCATTTGACATATGGGTAATGATCATGCACACATCAACACCCTCATAACTTAACAGATCAACTCGTTTTTTTCCAGTAAATCCATCAAGAAACACGTAACCTCTCCCATACTCACTCCCCCTCTCAGTTCTTATTTCCCTGTTCAACCGCATGGCAGTTTTCCTCTTTGTGTCACTCAGTGGCAGCAGCAAGCCTTTTGCTCGGCCTGACCAAAGACAATGCCAGAGCTGCAGGGGATGGAGACGACGATGAGGGGAGACGAGAGGGGGGGTATTTTGCCGAGTGATTTGGAGTGGTTGGCAGCAGGACAGCTTTTTTGTAGTGTTTGTATGTGTGTGAAAGAGGCTTATGTCTTTAAAAAGCTGCACTGAAGTCAAACTGTGAGCTGCAGAAAAAGCTGCGTGTGGTTAAGAGGTGAATCGGGTGAATTTCTTGATAGTGATCAGGCAGCTGTTTTCCTGGAGGCTTCAGCGTAACAAAGACCTGCAGCCGCCAGTGCTTGCTTCATAAGTCATGTGGGGACAAACCCAAGGTCAAAATAGTTTAATTTCTAAAGCATTGGCAAATGTTTGTTTTAGCTCTGATGTGGGTTATTTTGATTACACAGTAGAGCCACAGTTTAGATGGTTATTAATAAGTCTGTGTGGAGTTTTTTTTTTTTTTTACCTAGATAGAAAAGTTCTTAAAACAAAACAAACAACAACAAAAAAAACAACTTGCAATAAAACATTTTAAACTTACAATGACAAGCCTGTCAAAGATGGTTTAAGTACTGAGAATACATGGGATAAGAAGCCAGAGCTGATGATTGGTCCTCTGTAAGCATTAGCCATAGAGCAACTTATTCTTCGTATCAGTAAATATTACCATATTACATTACATTAAATACTGCAAAATATGAATCGTACACAAATACAGATTAAGATTATTTACAGTGTTTAAGTGGCACACACATTGTGGAATAATACCAGAAGGTTCAATTAATAGTATGTGGCCAATCAATTTACTTCACTCCATCTTTGTCATCTTTGTTTTGTTGTCTCTTCATACATATAGACTGGCTGCATTCGTAAAATTGAATCACTGCAGGTGTTTGCTTAAGGTAAGGCTAATTATTCAGGAATGTACAAGCAGTTTGCAGAAAAAGTAACAACATTGTACTGCTTCAATAAGATTAGGAGAATAAATAGCAGCCAAGTGCTGTTGATCAAATGTAGTTAATCAATTGATCATCTGCAAATGTGAGCACCTGTATGAAAGCAAAGGTGATGTGAATTTGATATATTTGGTACCTTCAGGTATGTTAACAAAGTGCCAAGGAGTAAAGACATTGTAGAGAAGCAGTAGTTGTTGCCCAGCAGTCTGGGAGGGTTATAAGACCATTTGCAAATCATTTGAAGGGCATCATTTGACAGTAAGAATATTTTTTTACTAGTGAAAAAACATTCAAGACACTTGACAATTTTTACAGGAGTGGATATTCTATGAAGTTCATCAAAAGGTCAGACCGTGCGATTGATTAAAAAAATAACCCATAGCTACATCCCAGGCTCCACAGACCTTAGATATCACGTTAGATGTTAAAGTTAATGATAGTACATTTAGAAAAAAGACTGAACAACAATGGCTTGGTTGGAAGAGCCTCTTCTCTCTGAAAAGAACACAGCAGCACAGCTTAAGTTTGCAAAACAGCATCTGAACAAACCACAAGACTTCTGGAACAGTGTCCTTTGGGCAGACAAGACCAAAGTGGAGATGTTTGGTCATAATGCACAACAGCATATTTGATGACGAACACAGCATGTCAGCACAAACACCTCATACCAGCTGTCAGCACTGTGGTGGAGGGTTGATGGTTTGGGCTCATTTTCGCAGTCACAGAAGGACCTGAACAACGTTTGGTCAACCATGAACTCCTCTGTATACCACAGTGGCTTTGTGTCACATGTGAGGCCATCTGTCTGACAGCCAAAACTTGGCTGAATTTGGGTCATTCAGCAGAACAATAGTCCCAAGCACCTCGAGCATATATAAAACAGAATGTCTGAAAAAGTAAAGAATCAACGTGCTGCAGTGAAACAGTGAAAGTCCAGACTTCAAACTGGTTGAAAATCTGCAGCATCTTAAGAAGGCTATGCATGCACAAACATCCTCATAACTTCAATTACCAAAGCAATGTTGCAGAGAAGAGTGTGTCAAAATTCCTCCACATAAATGTAAGAGACCGTTAACATTATATATAAAACTATTTCTTCATGTTATTGCTGCTAAAGGTGGTTTTGGAAGCAAATGAATCGTGGCTCGTACTTATTTTTTCACACACTGCTTCTGCATTTTGACTCTGTGTTTGTTAAATTAATTTTGACATAGGTTTAATATGTGTTTTTTTTTTATCTGAGATGAAATTGACCTAATGTGAAGACCTAGTGAGGACCAGTGAATTGTTGGTGCACCCTGATTCATTAAAACCTTAAAACAGAAAGAGGGTGTACTTTCTTGTTCCCATGACTGTATCCCTGGACAGTTACTTTGTGCTGGGCAGTGTCCAAGTGAAATGACAAGAATTGTGATCTATGAAATGTTAAAAGTGTAAAGCTCTAAACTCTTTTGTCATCTCACCATTTGTAAAATCTGAAAGTAACCATGTATTTTATTTCTTATCTTAACTGTGAATGTTTAACATCTAATGATTAGCATTCGCAAGTCAGACCAAAATAAAAAGTGAAAGGACTGTATGAAAGACTGTGTAGAATGCGTTTTAACGCACGGTGTCATGCAAGGAAGGAGACATAAGCTTCATTACTGTAACTGAGGGAACAAAATGTAATCGTTGTAAAATTTCTGAGCTTTTATTGTGAAACTGCAACATTTTGCACTGTGGAACAATGTAGCTTTTACTCATTCAATCTTGTTAGGTTGTTCAATGTGAGGCTGTGAATCTGTATCCGTTATGGCTTCTTTTTAACATGAAGGCCTTTGAGGAGGAAAACTGAAAAAAAATATGATACATACAGAAGGGAAATGGGTTTAACCGACATGTGGAACTGGATTTGTTACACTGCGTTAAAACACGAGAAAGACAAACGAACTGTCAAACCCTGTTGCATACATCAGAAACAGAGTGCTTGAACTTGATAACAACGGTGACTGAGGTGACTATAAGCCTTCATTATAAACATGTGGAGGAAAGATGGATATTTGAAAATGTTGGTATATAATCGAGTAGCAGGTAAAAGCAAACAGTAATTCTAGAGCTATTTTTCCTGCCTACTCACATCACTGTTCATTGGAAATAAAACCTTCCCACAGGATCCAGCACTTAAAACATCAGTCTTGACCACACAGCAGTAAAACTTAATCCTACTGTATGATGCCAAACCTCAGCTTCAGTTCTCTAATTCTCCATCCCTGCAGTATCCAGTGGTGGGAACAAGTCTGATGCAGGGAGGTAGACCTGTTTATCTGGAAAAGCAGCTCTGTGTGACACATAGAAAGGAAAGCGGGAGATCAGAGATTTAAAAAAAAAAAGGTGATTATTCTTGGATTTAATTTGACTTCACTGGGACAGAAGGTGTACTATTGACTGACCAATGGCTATACTTTGACATTTTAACCAAAGCTTACTTTTATATGAGAAGATTGATATCACCCTAATATCAACATATTAAATATAAAGCAAGCAAAGAGATGGTTAACTTAGCTCAACATAAAGACTGGAAAGAATTTGAAAAAAAAAATTATGCTGGGATTCCAACATCATCTTCAACTTTAACTTTATTGATATAGCACCTTTTAAACACAAGTGTAACCCAAAGTGGTTTACAAGGTAAAAACAAAATCAAGACCAAACAGCCATGGTAAAAAGAAAATTTAAGAAAACTCAAGATCATTCATGACAGGAATTAAAATCACAATAAAAGCAAGAGGTAAAAAAGATATATGGAAAAAATAAATGAGTGAATAAGTGAATAAACAGTGTAAGTGTATAAAGAAAAACACAAAGGTATATGAAAACAAATAGATCACAGGCACATTAAAACATTTTTTCAAAGAGATAAGTTCAACCAGTACCAGTTCCAGTACCTCTTAAACTCACTCACAGCACGGATCACACCAGACATACACCGGGTCTCATAGAAAAGGCTGTTTCACAAACCAGAGGACTCTGAACATGACATCTGCAGTACTGTCTTGCCACCCAGCAGAGTTATGTATTTTAGTCAGATGTCTTGCTCATGTGTTCAACACCTTTTATGGGACTGACAAGCCAAAAATTCAGGAAAAGAGTATTTTCATGCGAAACAGTATACAAATCAGGTTGAAAACAAGCCACGATGGTTTCTTGAGTAAAGTTATTTCAAAGCACCAGCTGCTGGGACGAGACTCAAACTTGCCTGTTTCTCTTGACAGTTGTGTGTGTTGCTCCGTCTTCCAGCCTCCAAATGCCGTCTTTCTGGCCTCTTAAATGTGATGTAACAGTTGTTTCATGACATGTGACGATTCTGTGCTTCACTATGTAGTAATCTTTGTGTCGGGTAGCACAAAGAAATACTACAAAAATAATTTCTATGGACGTGAATCAACGAATAGTTTTTATGACTGTTTCACATTATTCCATCCAAGTCCATTTAAAAAGATGAGATACATTCTTCAAAATGTCAGACTAGTTCTTCAGACTGATTAATGGAAGTCTATCTGCTGTGACCAGAGAACAGCAGCAACAAGACCTGGAGGTGTTTATCCAGAAAAACTTCCTGACCCTGAATCAGATATACTTTTACTTCCTAATGGCTGAGTGTAGAAATACGAGGGTTTAGTAATCTGATCTGAAATCTGTCTTCAAAGGGGCGAGTTGGACTTCCATCAGCTTATATCAGGTTGTACTTGAACTGCGGAGCGTTCAGCATTTTAGCTTGCCTGTTGTTAATCTGCTTAACTGAGCTTTAGAGAGATGGGGTTTCTCTCTCTGTTTCACACAACACACACACTCAAACCCGTTCTTTATCCTGTGTCACACACAAAGACACACTCATGTTTTCTACTCTCTCATATGCACACAAGCACACTCGTTGTATTCCATCCTGTCTGTTTTCATTTCCCCCCTCTCACCTTTCAGACCTTGTTACACAGTCTTATCCCCATCTGTCTCCTCTCTCCGTGTTCCCTCCCTCACAAACGACTGTATTTTAGTGCTTTATATGCACACGATACTGTCTGTTTTATGCATTTACTTGTTGGTTATTTGGCTGGATCCTGGAAACACAACAGATGAAAAGACAGAATGGAATCCAAAATCCAAAGCTTTTTTTCCCCTTTGAACACTAATCTCTTTGTGCAGCTTACATAGAGCCACTAAATTATGAAATTTATGTATTTATACCAGCTATCCACGCTGGCTACACTGTTGGCCAATGTCTACACATGGTTTACACCAGCTCTTCCAAGAGTAATATGCCAGCAAAGTAAGTTATGCCTCAAACTTGCATGAAGTCACTTGACTGTCTGCTTTTCTGCCACCGCAACCATCAAGCATTTGTTTTGTCCTGTGTTTAAAGTAGGTGTAGTCAGCCATTGAAGCATGTCATAACAACTGTTTAATGTCTGAAACATAAAGAGCTGTTTGAGGTTGCAGTACGCTGCGTGGAACCACAAATAATAGTCCAAACAGCATGTTTGCAGGATGCCAGCAGGGACTGGAACGACCTCACACTAGGTCCGACTCTGTGCCTCAGGTTTGGATGAAGGAAGCGAGATTTTCACAGCCTTCAGCACAAACTCTACAATCTTCTCTTTATTTTTGCCGTTAGGTGCTTTTCCAAAACCAGTTTAGTTGTGCCATAACACTTATGCAACTGCAGACTGACACAAAGCCTTTATGGTTCTGATGTTACCAAGCTTTCACCAAAGTTTAAGCTCGATCATTTTCTCGAATTCAAATTATGGGAATGCCTGTTTCATTTGCTTAATAAGGCCATAGGATAGGGTTGAATGAAAGAAAATAGCACATGAATAGTGAGTTGAGACTACCACAAAGTGGGCACGCACTAAATGTTACATATACTAAGGGTAGTCATGACTCATGGAGAGATGTTTGAGTGATAGATCCTCATTAAAACACATAAGCATAGTCTAATTGTGCTAATAATCCTTGCATAAAATACAGTAAGGCTGGTGGCTAATGAATCACAATTATGCAAATTCACAAGTGTAAATGATTAAGGGATGACTGAATATAATACATTTTGTAGCTGGCACTTATTCCACTGGAATTTCACCAATCTTAATACCACATTTGATTTAGAAAAATAAATGTATCAGTCAAACGAGCACAATGTTACATTCGAGTTTGGCATCTAAAGGAGCTTTAATGCCAAAAAAAGGAGTTTTCAAACTTGCTTGAACATGCTTTCATCTTAGTAAAAAAAGTCAGTGTAGCATCCCAAATCTATGAATGAAACACAATCAATCACATTTGGCCTTCATGGCTGAAGAGAAAAGCAAGCAGCAGCACAGATATGCGGGAAGGTCACTGAAACCTTATTTCACTGTCATCTTAGTCTTTGCAGGGGAAAAGTGCCAGTAAATTTTAAAATGATTGTTATTGATCCCTCAAATACAGACACATCTCGGAAATCGCTGCAAAGTTTGCATGCATCAAACCTTTTGCAGAAACTCTTTGGTTCTTTGGTCCAAAAAAAACTCTTTTTTGGACTGATGCAGAAAGATTATAAAGGGTATATTTGTAACAGTCCTGTCGTTGGTTATGCCAGTTTAGTAAAGTTGATGCTGTTGTATTCATCCTATCTGCTGCTATGATGATCTTTGTTTTGTCTCTCTTTTGGTCAGATAACCCAAAGACCCACGCGAAAAATGACTGGGTTTTTACTGGGACGTAAGTCTTTAACTAGAATGAGGTGCCCCACCTTTAAAATAGGTTTGAAATAGTTTGTGTCTATTTGTCATAAGTTTACCTATACAGCAGCAGTTCACTTTGATGATTCTGGTGCGACAAGCTTCACGTGTTTTTTTATCACCCGAAATCGATGGCATCCTCCTCTGACAAAAGATTTCACTTTGAACATACCTACTGCATATGACTACACCTCGTTCCAGAGTAGTTCTGTTAATGGAACACGCAGGAAATCAATGTTTTGATTTGGAGTAACCTTCTCTTCCACTTTGTTCAGTGCTGGTGAGTCAGTGGATGAAGTCACTACTGAAAACATTTACTTTTACAATTATAATTTCCTCAACTTGAATTTGAAATAACAGCAGAAACTAAACAACAGAACAAAAAAGTCACTTGCTAGCCTTTTAACCCATAGCTGTCTCCTCCCTCTCCTTTAGCAAGGTGTTGTGTCTGTGTTAAAAATCAAGGAGCATTCCAGCTTCAGTATTATCTAATATCAGACACAGAATCCCTTTCAGTTCCCATTCATACTCATTTGAAAATCCTCAAGTCCCTCTTAAGGAATTTAGTGACAAATCTGTTAGTTAAGGACTGTTTTCTGATCACCACAACTTTGTTTTATATAAATATTTTATTAGTGTCAGTACCATGCCAGAGGGATTTTTTTCCCTCTATTCTTTACGCAGATAACATACCAGAAGTAGAAACAGACAGCGATAGAAAATGCAAGGTTATAAAAATAAGAAGATGTGCATGCATGTGTGTGAGTGTTTTGCTGAGGAAGAGTAAATCTTGGAGTACAAAAGAATAATCCCAGTCAATGTCTCGAAAGCAGATTCCAACCAGTATATAATCCGTGTCTCTGAGCGGTTTATATTTGGGTGAAGGAGCAGGGTGGAGACAATAAATTCCTTGATATCACAGAACCCATGTCATATCTACCAATATGGTGTATTTTTATCCTCTAAATCCTGCTTCCCTCCATCAAAGAGTTGTCTGCCTGTTTGGGATCCACATCTGGGTCTGTAAATTTGATGCTTTGCTTTTTCAGCAAACACTTCAATGTATACTAAAGATCCACATGAGTCCGTTATTATCCGTCAAGCCTCCCGCAAATCCTCTGGCAACAGGTGCTCCATAAAACCTGTCCCTTAATAGCAGCTGGTGAAAAAGTTACGGGCAGTTCTTTTTTTTGTTTCAGGTCGTTGTCTTCTTTCTTTCTTCCTCTCCTTTATCTGTTTGTCCCTCTTCACCTGATGCCTGTTCAAAGAAAAGGTCAAGTGAATATATGAACTGAACACAAGCAAAAAGAAAAATAAATTGTGAAATGGCTTTAAACAAATCACAATAAATTTTGTCTTTGGTAGTCCAGTGAGTGAGAAAAATATATTTTTTTCAGATAAATAGTTGTGGTAACAGAAATACGCCATTATGTATAAGTTTAGGTTTATTATAGGAGGGTTACTGTGAATTCTAAGTAAAACATTTGCTTCTGTGCAATCAATATTACATGTGAAAGAGGCTTGATATTCATTATTACACTCAGCTAATGTAAGTGTGGCTTGAAGAAGTAGAAGGCAAGTTAGTTCAGAGGTAGCTGCAATGCTGCTGCAGCTGCAGAAAAAAAAAACCTTGAGTGGTTTAGGAACAAATGGTTAGCATATTATGTAATGTGGGTCTTGAAAAAAAGGGGAAGTTTAGGAGTGTGTTTTTATGTGTATGCCATGTGTATGTGTGTTGGGTGGAAATATTGGCCCGTGGGGGAAAAGGCAGGGTGGAAAAATACTGTAAATACCTCAGATCTGTTATCTGTTGTGTTGGTGTGAGAAGACAAATTCAAACAGGACAGACCTTCAGATGTGAAATCAACCACTGCATAAATGTATACACACACACACACACACACACAGAGAGCTGTATGCTCACCATTGTCTGTGTCTGAGTTTGGGCTGACTTGACGTTTGTTGGTGCACATGCACTCTAAGTGATCCTCCAGCCTCACCTGCACCTCCCTCAGTTTTGGCCGTCTCCGCACGTACTCCACTTTTGCCACCTGACAGAGACAGAGATGAAAGATTCAGGTGAGGAAATCTTTTTCAGAACCAAAACAGGATGAAATGTGTCTTTACCTGCTCTGTGATTCCAGTCAAAAGGCCTGAGAGAGATTTTTCACACCAAAAGTTGCAGTTTTACAATAGTTTTTTGAACGCCCATTTCTTTGCCTCAAATGCAGCACCTTCATTGAAAATGAATGTGTGCTCCTGGTTGCTGTGTTCCCATCAATAAGGATCTGAGCCACTGTTCTGATGATGACTATGTACAGAATGTTCTCCCCCTTCCTAGATGTCACATCAGCATTTCAAAATTTCCATCAAGGTTAGCAGCTGCTTGCACCTGCTGTTTATTGGCTACAGCGGTGTGAACACCTAAGCAACTCAAACCAGCGGTATTCCAACTGATATACTGTGCCAAGCGTAATAGTTAGTCCTCAGTCTTTCTTTTCGTAATGTCAAAGGTACAAACTTACTCTTTGAAAATGCAAATTAATGTGGAGGCTAATCCACTGAAATTTCAAAAGTCAGGACAGTTTTATTTCATCATTCTCATCAGAGTAGGGACAATGGCCGAAAATGAGATGTTGCTGCAAAGAGGCTTCAAATTCTAAAACTTAATACATAGCTTCATCAGATCTAAGCAATCATTGTGAGCATCCATGATTAGTTTCTCAAGATCTGGCCTCATATTAAATATGTTCACCATCATCCCCTTTGTCACTGAGTTACTTCATTGATTCAGAATTAATTACTTCATTGCCAGAATGGCCAGAAAGACGGCACAATTTTTTCATTGCTGCCTGGAAAAGCAGAAAAGTACTTCTGTTTACATTTGTCATGGTTGCAAAAAGACAGAGAATTTTAAGAGTCAGGACTAACTCCATCATCAATGTAGAGGGCATTTCTGCACCAGGAAACAGAAAACTCAAGAGATGCAACAACATATATTAGACTACAACAGTAGATACTAAGATGCTGTATAAGCAAGTAAGTAAGTGACTCCATAATTTGTATGTGTGCGTGCTTTTAGAAAAAAATCACATTTCATAAAAATATGGATCTAATACTATTTCAGGCTTAATTGTCAGAATCACTATTGTCTCTTTGAATCCTATCTGTATCCTCATTTCAAGTAAAATGAGGCAGCAGGATTTTCAGAGCATCTGCTGCAGACAACACTTTTCCTGAGCTTGTCCACAAGTTTAGATAAAAATGGCTTGATTTCACTTCCATTCAATTATGCATATTTTGTCTTGAGACAGCACACGCCACACTTGTTGTTGAATGTCTGAGCATAGCTGCTGAAACAGTACTTGCTCTGAAGCACGTTTTCATGCGCACAAACTGAGCATACACCAATCCAGTGACACAAAACGTACAAGCACACTTCTTGCTTCACACTCACAATCGGAGCCAATTTAGTTGAGCTCCAGGTGTGATTGCACAAGCATCTGTTTCAAGTCTGAACAAACTCTGAAACGGCCAGGCAGAGACTTAAATAAAAAAAAAGGAGAGAAAAGGGCATAAGGGAGGAGGTTTATCTAAGGTAAGAAACTCTACTGCTAAAGCATTCATCACCTGAGGATTTGGCGTTCATGACATGATGGCAGAAGCTGAGCCGTGATAACCTGCAGTGGACTGTTTAAGTATACCATCTAAGCAAGTATGAATCTGCCCCTACATGGCCACATTTAAATGTAGAGGTGCAGTAAGAAATCCAAGTCTTTACATCGAGTGCTAAACAATGTTAGTCCGTTCAAATGACAAGTACAGCAGATAAAGCCATGCAAAGAAGTGCACAAGTGAAAGTAAGTGTGTGTCAGTCTTAGAGGTGTTGGGAAAGAATGCGTTCTCAGAAGAAGTGTCTTCAAAAGACTCTTGAAGGTAGAGCGGGTCGCCCCTGCTCTAATTGGATTGTCTTGTTCTACCATCTTGGAATCAAAAATACAAACAGTCTGGACCATTCATCAAAAGGCATTTGTCGCATCTCACTTTACACAGGAGCATCGCAAAAGTACTTGCCTTAACATTCTACCCTGAACGACCAGCCAGCTGGAGCCTATGATAGATCTATCAGTAGTTACATATACTGTGTGTGTTCTTATTCAAAGGTATGAAAACTAACTGCATCGTGTACATTAAAAGTAAACTGAGACAATGATGCGTTTTCCTGACTGTAAGCTGATAATTAGTGACATACATGTACACACACACAGGACTTAAAATGGAGCCTGGGCATCACATCTTGCAGTCTACCCCTTTAATGCTTTAACAGTTCAACAAATTCACATGTGCACAAGTGTGAATCCTACCTTAGTGAGAAGACAAACACTGTGGCTGTTTTTTTTAAAGAGTTAAGCTTTTTAAAGTATTACAGCTACATCAAGTTAAATGCCCAGAATTGCAAGATACATGTAGCTTCACTGTCACTAACACAGTTGAGGCACCTATGAACTTTAAGAGCTGGACATTGATCTACAGGGGTGCCTTAAAGTTCCTCTATTATTGTATTGACCTAAAAAATCATCAGATTTTCACACAGTTCAGTAAAGTAGAACATGGAAATCCAAAGAAGCAAATGAGAAATTGCTGTTCTTTATCTAATATGTAAAGTGATCTACTGTAAAATATCTCTGAGTGGTAAAAGTATGTGAACCTCATTGATAAACTGAAGGTGAAATGAGAATTTTCAGTCAAGGCTGTGACAATCAGACTTGAGTGGGCGCTCTGTTTTATTCAAAAGAAACATGTCATGGTATGTACCAATTAGATTTCTGAACATGTCAGATATAAGAAGTAAGATGCTTATCGGGCAGGAAAGGGTTACAAAACCATCTCAGAAAAGAGTGGGTTCCATCTATCCACAGTCAGACTGATTTTATACAAATTCGGAAATACACCCTTGTTACTTTCCCCCAAAGTAGCATTGCCAAAACATAAATCTCTGGAACAAGCTCCAGCTGTACAAAGTCAGAAGGAAGCGCTGTGCACGGAGGCAGAAAAGCCACACTGACTATGACGAAAGCCACAGTAGCTTCTCCAGATGAGCTATTCCTTCTCTTTTTCTGGCTAACTTGCGTTTACTGGACAACAGCTCACACCCACTCCAGCTGAACTGGAGCACACAAAAAGAAGATGAGAGACTGTCGTGTTTTCTTCAGACAGAAATTGGGTCTTTAAAAACTAATATTGATCACATTTCTATTTGAGCTGAGCTTTACTGAGTTAAATGAGACTCCTAGTTGGGAAATCAGAGGAAGTGCTCCCTTCACACACAAACTCGTTTGACAGCAACTGTGAGGAATGTTATAGCGTAAATGTCAACTTTGTCCTTGTGTTGTACTTGTCTTACATTTGGCTCTACATGCTCACTGTCTGTTCGTTTCATTTAGTTTTTTTATCATAAGCAAAGGCGAGGTTCCTTTTAGCTCGTACATTTTTACTACTGGATTCTATCCTGTGTAAGATGTGTTGAAGTGCAAATTTGTGGTAGGAAATAGTAGGAATTGCTGTGGACATTAAAATTGCCGGTCTCTGTGGTGATATAATGATTTCGTGTTTGTTGCATGAACAGTTGATAAGTTAGTTTCAGCACCCTTTAGAGCTCGAAGCAGATGCAGAAACCTAGAATTACTGTTGTACTGCCCAGCAAAGACTGCATACTTTTGCTTTAATATTTATGCATCTGCACGACCCTGAGACTCTTGAACTTTAACCCTTGAGGCATTTACTTGCTCCAAACTGAGAGACAATGTATCATTCTCCTCCAAAGTACAACAGTCTTGAAGTTAGAGTTATAGACTCAGATCTCACCTGTGACATGAACCAGATATCAGTTATAACGGTGAAGATATGTGCTAATGTTATCTTTTTTTTCTCTCTCTCTCTCTTTTTCTCACATGCGGCCATAGCACCTAAACCTCAGTCTTGCCATTTTCCCTCTGGCTGTATGTGAATGCGGTTGCAGTCGTGACCGTTTATCCTCTTACGCTGAATCTCAGCACATGTGAGTGACTTTATTTTTGATTTCCTCTGTAAGCAGAGTCCTTTCATCTAAGATTGGGTTTCAGCAGGGCAAAGCACATAAAATCAAACTCGCCCTTTCCTCTTCCTTTTTTTTCACTTTCTCCCTCTTGACCTCTGGCAACACTCTTAATACTTCTTTCATTTTCAAATCTTTCACTACTCTTATTTTTCCAGCCACCTACCTTTCAATCTTCTTTTTCTAACTTTTGAGTAAGTTGTTCATGTATAGAGTCCATATTTCAACTTCTGTAGTAAATATTTAATGTTCACAGCTAGCATGACGATAGATGGTACTGTGTCATAAAATTGTTTGGAAAGAAAGGGCACTTTTAAACTAATTGGCATCTGATTGGATGATCCATTTGTCTATCACATGCTAGCTTCAACTGGTCTGTGAGTAAAAATCAGTACCACTCGTGTCATCTTTTACAATGTTCAAATATGCATGCCAGATCCTCCTGCTGTTTGCAGAATACACACACACTTGGGTCATCTCCCAGTTGGCTGTCTGTAACTGTGAGCCAGTTGGGGTTTACTGTGTCTTATTTTCAGCTCTGGGTGATCAAAAGGAAGCTATTACTTGAACCAACTCACTGCCAGAATCTCACACACCAACACACACACTCACACAGTAGTTAAGCTGGGAGGAATAATTGTTTTTGGCAGATTTCAGGTGTATTCTTTCAGTAAGCTGCTGTGTGCCCTCGGTGGTTTTATGTGTGTGTCTAGAGTTTGTGTCACTTAATGACAAATAACGGAAGAATTTTTTCAGAATGTTTGTAGAACAATAACCTGTTTTTACGATGGATTAGTGCCAACATTGTGTTTGTTTGTGTTTTGATCACATACTTTTGATACTGGGAGTGTAACAAAAAGTTACTGTTTATACCTCTAATATGTAGACTCAGCTTGAAATGGTCTATGATTTAGTTAAACACAATCAAAAACAACTGACAAAAGCCTACACAGTAACAGTATACAGGAATGATCAAAAGTTTGGGCACAGCTACAAAAGTCCAAAATTATTTTATGACTGGCACTGTCCTTTATTGGAAAGTTTATTCCAGATGAGAATAAGACAAAAGGTGTCATAAAAAAGAAAATCAAACCTAGACCAGTAGTAGTAGTAGTAGTATATCTCTTAAATGGAAGGAAAAACATCTGCTTGCAGGAGGAGGTGTCATTTAAACAGCTATAATCTGTCAAAGCAATCAAGGTTTAGTGTTTAGTCATTAATCGCTGACAATATAAATGTACCACAGAGATCATAAATCACCAGCAATAATTTGCTGATTGATTTACAGTCTGGAATGAAAAATATTCAACAGGGTCAATTTCTTTATTCACCAGTTCAACACTACATTGTTGCTGGGCAACAACAACAACAACCTTGTTATGTTTACACTAAATTGCCTTGGCTTATATTTAGTCAAATTTGAACTAACAATTCTAGTTTACAACAGTTATTTAGATTTTCTTGGATACAGTTCTAAGTCTGAGTATTCTAAGTATGATGGTTACCCTGTAACAGTATCTGAATAGTCTGTTGTTCAAGTATGATGTTCTGATTAAACTGAAAAATTACTCTGAAAAGAAACACCCACCACCACCTCCTGACAGCATCCATCCATCTTCTATACCCGCTTAATCCAACTCAGGGTCGCGGGCGGGGGCTGGAGCCCATCCCAGCTGTCATTGGGCGACAGGCAGGGTACACCCTGAACAGGTCGCCAGTCCATCACAGGGCCGCGCAACCATGCCCACTGACACTCCTGGGGTCAGTTTAGAATCATCAATTAACCTAACATACATGTTTGTTGGGCAGTGGGAGGAAGACAGAGTACCGAGAGAGAACATACAAACTCCACACAGAAAGGCCCCAGCTGGGATTCAAAACGGGAACCCTCTTGCTGTGAGACGATGGCGCTAACCACCGCGCAGCCCCTCCCGACTGCAGGTACAGGAAATATCTCTTTTTTATGCCGCTCAAGTCATAAGAGGGGGACAGGTTTCTCTCCTCAACTAAATTCTCTGTCATTTTACACAACTGTAATTCCCCCAATTCAAACACAAAGAGGAGAACATTGTATCCAACACTTTGGCAAACTCATTAAGGTAAAACCAGGTGCACACAAGAAGTGCAGGGGACTTTTTCAGATACAAGACGCAGGATTTTGCCTTCTACCTTGACAGTGCGGTGGTGTTTACGAGCTGCCTGGCACCTCATGTTGCTCGTGTTGCAGCAGCCAGTGCAACGTTTCACCTCGACGCAGGGAGGCCAGATGATGAAGTTGGCCGAAGTGGGGTCCACCTGGCTCCTGGGGATTTCATAAATTGTTGTGCGCACTTTGCACACGGCTGGAAAGGCCTCTTCCACTACTGCAGGTGAACAAAGAGGTCAAAGGCTTTTCATCAAACTTGCAGTAAAAAAAAAAGCAACATTTTGCCCAAAATACAAGATTTAGCATATTTTATAGTTGAAGCAATGGCAATATTAATATAGATGTAATATGAAAATGACTTTAGCACATTCAGTTGTCCGTATGTGTGTCTCACCAATGCTCCTCCTTTGTCTTGCATGTGGGTGGGCTTTCTTTAGATCGGAGTAGCTGTGAGAGAAGTCCTTGTGGTAGCTCCGTTTGTTCTCTGTGATCACCTCGTTCTCTGGATGGAGACAAAATAACACACACTTTAACTGTTAACACAAAGGTCTGTGTAAAACACACTCACTTGGAGACCTATCTTCTTACTGATAACAAACTTCCACTAAGTTTATTTTCTGGGAAACATTAATGCTCTTCAACTCCAATTCCAAAGAAGTTTAAATACTATGTAAAATGTAAATTAACCAATTCAATAACCAAAATTTTATCTACAATAGAACAGAGGAAAAAAATATATAGTTTAATCTCTTATGGAAGATATTAGCTCATCTTGAATTTGATTGCAGCAATACATCTAAGAAAAGTGTGGACAGGGCCACGTTTACCACTGTTTAGCATTTCTTCTTCTTATAAGAACATAAATGTCTGAGAACTGAAGGATCCATTCGCTGGACTTTTCGGAGAGGAATGTTGCCCCATTTGTGTCAGGATTTCTAGCTGATCAACAGTCCTGGATAATCTTTGTTGTATTTTATGTTCCATGAAGCACCAAATGGTTTTAGTTGGTTTAAGTTTGGTCTGCAGGCCAGTCCATCAGTCGGACTGTTCTACAACGAAGCCATGCTGTTGTAATAGATGGAGCATGCCGTTTAGCATTGCCATGCTGAAATATGCAAGGCCTCAGCTGAAAAAAGTCATCATCTGGATGGAAGCATATGTTGCTCTAAAACCTGTTTATACCTTTTAGTATTGATGAACGCACCTCCACACCATCATTGATTCAGGCTTTTGAACTGAATGCTGATAACAAGCTTGATGGTCCCTCTCCTCTTTTGCCCAAAAAGATTTCAAATGTTGATAAACTGACCACAGAACAGTTATACACCTTGCTAAAGTCCAATCCAAATGAGCTTTGTTCCAGTAAAGATGGCGGATCTTCTCGATGATGTTTCACATACGGCATCTTCTTTGCATTGTTGAGCATTAATCTGCATTTCTGGATAGAACATTGAACTGTGTTCTCAGACACTGATTTCTGGAAGTATTCCTGAGCCCATGCAGTGCTTTCCATGACAGAATCATGTCTGTTTTTAATGTAACGCTGTTTGAGGGCCTAAAGATCATGGATGTTCAGTACTGATTATGAGTTGTATTCCTTTCACACAGAGTCTCCACATTTACTGAATATTTTGATGATATTATGTACTGCAGATGATGGAACATAGAACGATTTGCAATTTTACATTGAGTTACTTTATTCTAAAATATATATACAATTTGAATAATCATTTTTGCAGATTGCTGAACATTTTGCCCAGCTTTACTTCTGAGAGACTCTGCCTCTCGAAGGTGCTTATTTTATAGGCAGTCCCGTTACTGACCTGTTGCAGATTAACCTAATTAGTTTCGACATGTTCGTCTAGCTGATTCTTTTTTGATACCACTTCCTTTTCCAGCCTTTTGTTTCCCCCAGTTTCCTAAAAGAGGAAGATTAGAATTCATCTTTTGTGAACCACGAAAATTCAGATTTTTCCACATTTCAGTGATATCTGGCCACTACATTTTCAAAAATGTTATTGGCAAAATTGTTGTTCAAGTCTAAAGTAGAAAATCATCCTTACTTCCCCGCTCTGGACCATGAGTGAGCTGTCATGATAAACTATAGTCTGATTGATGGATGAAAATGTTTTTAAAAACTTGGACGCTCGCACCCAGCAGCAAGCTGTTTATTACAAACGTCTTAATCAAGTGTCTTCTGATCAGAGACTAAGTTTAACGTGGTTATTCTAACTTAGTTATGATGTTTATATGTGTCAACAGGTTACTGAGTTCATGAATGCTCGCTGAGAGAAACACAGTCAGTGAGTGTATGAGCTTGATAAATCAAATTCACATAAATGCACAAACACACACACGACATCAAGAGCTTACTCTGAGGTCACTCATGGGTTGTCAGCTGAGAAAAGCTTGTTATGTGGAGTCAGTGCTTTAAACATTAAGTCATTAAAGCAATACACTCAGTAAAACTCTACCATCATGCTGGAATGTCGAATCATTTTTTGTTAAGTAGTTTTGATGTGAGTTTTTTCTCATGTCCATACTTTTTATATTTGTTATATGAATAACTTGATTGTGCAATCTGAATATTGATTCTATATTGACTATTTGATACGTTAAACCAGACAAAAGTGAATCTGAGGTCAGTTTATCTCTGAATCTAGCTGGTCATCAGACCAGACTGTTTAATGAGTTTAGGATGTGAGCCTACAGTAAGACTCAATCTCTGTCTGTGTGAAAGCAGGCTGACAGAGAAAGAATGAAGCCTGTCCAGAAAAAGAATTGCAAACGTTGAAGCAGCGTTCATGGGATGTTTTACTGATTTATATATTTGCACAATCACATATCCTGATGAGATCTACCTAAAATAAAATGGTCTGGAATGAGCAAAATATTCAGATTATTTTCAAACCTTCACAGTTGTCCCTGAAAAGAAAAAAAAAAAGAAACATGGAAACACATTAATTGGTTTCTGCAAGGAATAAATTCATAAATTCTCAATCTAAACTTTCATTTAGTCAACCATTTCTCCACTTATCCAAAGTGTAGTTTCACAATCCATAGTTAGAGATAGTCAGATGCTAACATACCCCTCAGCTGACATGATGGGAATAGCGACACATGAATATCAACATGTGTAAGCTATAACCATTTAGATTTTTATCCCTTACTAACAATTCATACATGTAGACCAAACCATGAAGATGATTCTAAATATGACCAATGCATTTTTAACGCCTCACTCAAACCATTCGCAGGTGAGAGTGCAGTAGAAAAGTATCTAATTGTGAGTGGGAGAGAAGTTGAAAAATATAGTGACTGATGAAAATATTGATCAGGAATCTCAAACAAGCATTTTCTTGCACATAAATGTTCTAAATCAAAAGGGGGAATGGTTTAGCACCCCCTGCCATCCCCTCCAACCACAAGCCTTTGGGACTATTCATCATGGTTCATCAACATCATGGCTGAACAGGTATGGTGACATGGGTCATCAAGGTGCTGACATATCACAACTCTAGCTGTATCTATGTAGGGAACAGTGGAAGAAAAATATGGTAAATGTATGATTTTTTTTTTATGATAATGAGATCGGTTTGTTTGAGCAGTTGAGTCCAACCAACGTATTTGACAATACTCGACTTGTGTCATATTTCCATGATCATTTAGTAATCATTAAATCAAACATATAAAAACAATCTAAATTGATGTTTATCTTTAATCTTTAAGTGATGATTTACCACTGTGCATGTCAGCATATGACTGGCAACCGCACTGTGTAGATCATGTTTTCAAACAGAGCTCTGTTTTTGAGTTGTGTGCCGTGCATGTGAGCGTGTTTCAGTTGATTCAAGCCACAAAAAATCCAGAGATGTGCTCAAAGCCAATAAATTCTTGTGTGTTAAGAGGAAGTATTTTCGGGTGTCAGTGTCTGAAGAACACACAAAGGTTCCTTGCAATAAGTGTGAATTGTGTCAACACAATTTCTGTTTGATTCCAATTACAAAGCCCCACTTGTCTTTTCATGACTGTGCATGTATGTGTGTGTGCAAGCACTCACTCAGATGCCTGCTTAAATACACAATGTTGTGGTGAAACACAACAAAGTCTACCTCCGACATCTCCCTCTCCATCTGTGCGTCTGTCTCTCGCGCCCTGACATGTAGGAATTTGAGCATGAATTATACATAGCAACACAGCAGCCTTCCAGCGAGCACTCCTCTCAAACCAATAATGGGCAGCATGACAACAGTATAATGAAGTGAGCCACTTGACCCCCACCGAGCCGGGGAGTCGTCACACTCGACATTTGCATCTCAATGATGCCAGGATTAATGGTGGCACCGCTTTGCTCTGCTCTGCAGACGTGAAAAAATGAATCAGCTGCATATCACAGGCAACGAGACAATCAGAGCAACAAAAAGTTTGTATGGCTGGAATTAGGAGTCAGACAGAAGTGTACATGCCTGTTTAATGCCACGGTTATTCCTCCTGTCTCACTTCGCAATTTCAACTCAGATTTATTATCTGGATCATGAGGACTGGCACCAGTGTTTATTGATGGTGATTACAAGAGTCTATTAGACTTACAGACTGTTTAGCATAGAATTTAACTGTGCACACAAAAGCCCTTTTTGTGCTTCTAGTTACAGCTCAAACTTTATTGCCAACACAAAGGAAAACAGAGATGTCACAGTTTTTTAAGAGAAAAAAAATGTTGTTCTCCCAGCAACATCTGGCGAGGCATCCAAGTAACGAGACGACACAGTATCCTTTTGCTCTGCACCGAACCAGATGCAACTAATGCCTCAAGTCAGAGTCTTTCAAGCAGAAAACATGGATGAAACAGAGCCTTGACCAGCCAAGCCTCCACTGGCTGATCTTTGCCAACTAGTAGCTCTTTAAATTTTCCTTTCGAATTTCTGTCGATGAAATGCTAAAATAAGCTGCTCCTCTCAGTTACTCAACATCGCAGAAGTTAGAAATCAGTGTTTAAGTCATGTCCCCCACTCCTCTTAAGCATTTCAGACCATTTGTCTGATTAACATTCACTGATTTCCAACTAAATGAATTACTTTGGTTTATTTTCACGACCACACATAGAAAATATCTCTCTCCTCCAAACAGTTTATTCAAGCTGTTAGGATTTAAAAAGAAAAGAAAATAATCAAGTTTCACTCGTCCTGGCTCAGCAAGACTGTCTACTTCTCACTCTTAAAATTCCTAAACAAATTCTAATGCTTGCTTCTTTAGTCCACAGAGGTCTTGCCCTAAGTTGTAACTCTGACCTTGTGTCCCTTTCTCCTCCCTGAGACCCTCGGGTGGTGCTCATCTTATTGTTCCAAGTTCCAGACTTAGACACAGAGGTGAGGGAGGCTTCACATTTAGTGCTCCTAGATTTTGAACTAGCTTGCCTGAGGACATCAGGGGTTCAAACTCAGCTTTGTGTTTCATGGATTTCTAAAAACTAACCTTCAGAAATTCCATGCAGTTTTTATCTTATGGATGTTTATTCAATTTTATTTGTACATGTTCTTTTTTGTTGTTTTTCTAGTAGAAATGATTTTGAGTTGACTGTTGGAGTACATTCAAAGTTACAGCTGCACTTTAATGTGGCAGTATGAAAAAGTTATATAAACAGACTAATTTTATGTGAAAACGTTTTTTTTCTTCATCTTTGGGAACTGGTTCGCAGGAATGGAATAGGTATAATAAAGTGCTTTACCTACGGAGTCTATCTCTAGTAGCCGCTGGAGGTCGCTGATGCTGCGGATCTCGCTGCGGGAAAGCCGCTCCAGCAGCTCCCGAGGGAGAGGAGACTCCTGTGAGAGGAAAGTTGGTCGGTTTTATTGGTAGTAAAACTACAAAGTCACGTTCACTGATGCGCACAAGATGCAAAATGATGATTTTGCAAAGACTATTTACCCTGAAAAAGCTTTTACTAAAGCAATTATCACACAAATAATGTGCGCTTTGTAAAAGCTTTGCGCGTAATTACGCAGAGAGAATTTGTTACTTGCAACAAAGCCTTCAAGGTAAGGCTCTGTTCTGAAATAACTGGTGGTGACACAAATCTAAATGTAACAGTGGGCAGGAGAAAGGATCAATCACAGAATATTTTCATGAAGCTCACCTCAGCAGCTGTGCGTAACAGGCAGAGGTAGCCGGCAAGGAGGTGGTAGACCGCGGCTTTCATCTCCTCTCAGATCTGCTGCATAGGCTCCAGAAGGGGGTGAAGGTCCACAGGAGGAGCCGGGCTGTCGCTCCCTGTTCTCGAGAACCCTGAACCATCCCTCGGGAGGATAGGCCACCTCCACAACTTCAGTAAATACACTTATAAAACGTCAGATGATCTTTTTAAATCCTGAATTATCGTAAAGTAGAGAGGCAAACTTGATCGTCTCGCGTATCCAGTGTAAATCACTGCGGGTGACAAAGGGCGGATTCTCCTAAATGATGAGTGACCATTAACCCCTTAAGTCAGAGGTGGATGAAAATACAAACCTCAGGGTTTCAGAGCCATTTGTCCACTAGTTTAAAGCATGACACACATAAAGCATTGTCTAGTCGTTCAGTTTTTCTTCTGGAGAGAACAGGTGCTGATGAATGTACAGGGACGTCTTTTTGCATCCACACATCCAGTAATATCCACTAATTTGTCCTCAGTATGATCCAGTGAGCGTCTTGGTATTTAGTGTGGGCAAACCGCTGACATCTGTTGAAGTATTTAAAGTGAATCACCCCAAGTTGAGCACTTTTCTTGTGGTTAAGAGGAGGAAAAAACGAGCAAACTACAAGAAAAATCTCCTCTCTGCTGTACGGAGGAGCGTGATGTCAGCTCCCAATGGTCCTGTGATCTCCAGGGTGAATGAAGTCGGGATGCTTTCAGTCAGTGAATATAGTTGTGCGCGTCCTCGTTGCACTCAACTGGGAGCGCGCTTTGCATGATACACTGGTGATCGCAGTAGCAGAGTTCACTCACGTGGCATTAAACCACATCGGATAATCGTGAATTGATCACAAGCTTACGTCACTTTTTCCACAATGTTTAAAGAAGAGAAGCACGAAACTATTTGGCTTTTATAGATAACTACCTACTTTACAGTTGCTCTCATGTGGTCCTCAAATGTTTACGCAGGGGAACTTCATCTATCAATATGATAAACAGTGAAATCTGGACTTTTGTCTGTCAGGAGTTCAATTCAAAGTTTAATAAGTTGATTTTACCTTTAACAGAGACTCTTGTCCCTTCACTTTTTTTAATTGTATGTAAGACACACAAACACTTGCACTCACAACAAGAAAACTGATGAGTGAAACAGATTAGTGGCCCTGTCTGCTGTGTAATAAGCCTCATTAATGAATGTCCGGTCTGTGATAAAACTGATTGAGAGAGAGGAATAAATACTTTCTTTTGGTCTACTTCCACCCTCACACATCCAGTTTTGAGGCTGCTTTGAATGCAACATAAAGAACATTTCAAATTATGTTACAATATAAAGAACTGTAGTCACACCTTCAGAAAAACTGTAATTAAAAAAAAAATTGCATGCATATACTCGTGGAATCAAAGAGGCATATCTCTTTAGAAATGCTATTTAAAACTTACTGAGAGAGAAGTCTGACTAATGGAATGGTCTGCTTCACTATATGGAAACAGTAAAGACTTTGTTCGACTGAAAGAAATATTTTCCTACTGCGAAATAAGTTAATCTTGAAAAGAGTGGTGCATTTCTCAAAGTTGAAAGTTATGTGGGCTGCATGGTGGAGTGGTGGTAAGTTCTGTCACCTCACATAAAAAATCCCAAGTGGTCTTTCTGTGTCTAGTTTGATTGTTCTCCCAGTGCATACAGGGTTCAGCTTCCTCCCACTGCCTAAAACCTGCATGTGTGGTTAATTAGTGATTCTTAATTGACCATAGGAGATTGACTTGGTTGTATGTCTCTGTGTTGTCCTGTCATGGACTTGCTGTGTTTCCTGCCTCTCTCCAGCTGGGATAGGCTCCAGCACCCCAAGCTCATGAGCTCCTTGGGAGGTGGCTCTAGATTTTGATTGGAAATAACATCAAGTTGGCTGTAATGTGTGAATCACATATTATGGAATACAAGTGCGCATCAAACTGATTACCAGCTCAATGAAAAACATTGATTCATTGTTTCATTGATTTATTTGGGTCAGTGACATAATTTTATGAGGGAATGTAAAAGGGGATTTTTTTTCGCTGGTCTAAAGCTTCCTAAAGCAGCACTGGAATCTGGAAATCTGGAAATCCAGCCCCAAGCATTCAAACATGCACATACACATTTATGCTACTTTTGTCTGCTTTTTGTTCTCATTCCCGTACTCACACATTATCCTTCATCTTACAACAAACACAGTCAGTTATGAAGATTCAGACTTTGTGGTTCTTATGAAGACAAAAGAGCAAAAAATTACAATAGAAGAAAAGAAGAAGAAAGGAAGAGGGGGATGAGGAGAAAAGATGACAAGCTCTTAAAGAGTGAGAGTAAGAATGGCAAAGAGAAGATAAGATTGTTGGCACCAAGATGAAGCTCATTTGGATTAAAGAAGATGAACAGTGTGTGTGTGTGTGTGTGTGTGTGTGTGTGTACGTGTACGTGAGTGACATGCTTGGGAAGAAAATCCAGCTTGTGTTGGACCAAACTTTCCCCCAATTAAAACCCATTTAGTCTGACAGAGGTTAATACCATCACAACAACTTCCACCCCTGACTCTAACCTTCCATATCCCCTTGGTTGGCTGCAGTGTAACCAACAGAAACACACACACCCTGTAAGATGCACACACAGAGAGACAAAGAACCGGAATGATGGAGGGGAAATGGGTCAGAACTTGAAAAGCATCACCGGTGCCGCGACGCCTTCACTTCCTTCTGGCAGCAGCTTCTTCTATGAACTCTCTGGTGCATCCAAGTTACTCTGTTGTGTCTTCTTCTTTCTTCTTTTTATCCTCTTCTGATGTTGTTGTCTGTCTTTGGGCCAGCAGGGCTCCCTGCCATCAGGGCTAAAGTGAGCGTCACGGACAAAGAGAAGGAACATCAGGGAAGTGCTCTGTTAACGTTTTCTGGTAAAACCTTTGTTTTGTCCTTAAGCTCAGTGCACCCAGTGCACAGTAGAAAGCTAAAGCCAAATTCATTTGCATGTACTGCATTTATCAAGTGTAAGGCACAATGTTTTCTGTACTGGGCCATTTATGCTGCTTCACTGTTTTGCTCTTATTGTTAATCAGCTGCTAACACAATAAAATAAAAGGTTGAAGGAGGGAAAAGCTATTAGTGAACCAGTTGTCCTCAAAATGTGTGGATTTCTAGAATAATGTCCTTTAGACAGATAAAAGAAAAGTAGAGATGTTTGGGAAGAAAACCACTGATTTGGGAAAGAAAGAGACCAAAAGAAATTCAGAGGGAATCAAAATTAATTCACAAGGTGATGAATAAAAAAAACAAAAAGATTTAACCAGGTGGAGGTTAATTTACAATGGTGGAAAAATACCCATTATAAACACTCTTTTCTTCCAGCCTCAGCTATGTCCAGATAGCATTAATTAATAAAGCCCTTTGAAAAAAAAGTCTGAATGACTTTCACTGTTAAACCCAGAGTAAGTCCCCTGTTGGACAACAGCCAAACCCAACTGTGCTCAACATGAATGTTTGGTCATCTGCCAACTGGAGACTTATCCTGGATTATCATCTGAAACATGCTGGTATTTACCTATCTGTAAAAAGTCACCCAACGCACCCCACCCCTCTGTTCATCAGTGGCCACAAGAGAGAATGCTTTATTTAAGTCAGTTTGGGGGAGTGAAAACACAGAGCTCTTTTGCTGTGTGAGTCACGAAGACATAGAGCCATCTTAAATTAGGGTGGGGGGGCACATACAGTAAATGCTGGACCTCCCACTTATCCCATAAACCAGAAAGTTCTCAGATAGTGCACAATGCCACAGTTTCATAAAACAATTCCCATTTTGTTACTTGACTAAAAGATTACTGCTTATACATGCTTAAAATTACAGGTGGATCTGGATTTCTATTAAACTATACATAATGAAAAATCATGATCAAGAACAGGATATGGAAGAAGGAAGAGCCTTACAAATTCTAACACTGATACTCTACAAAGTAAAAGAAAAAGAAACAAACCCTACATCCAACAATTGGCTACCATTTCATCCATCCATTATTGCTAATGTTTCCTTAAATATCAATGAATACATAACATAACCACCTTAGTAAGGATTACAAAGACTAAATACCACAAAACAGATACCTGATGCCTATACAAAATGAATGGCGTGTGTAAACTTAGCAACAGGATGTTTCTACTGAGGGACACACATGTCCTTTCTTTCTTATCAGAGCCTGGAGACCAAACATTACTTGCATGAGTACTTCCTGTGCCGATTTCTGTAATCCCTGTCTGTCACTTCAGATGGTGAAGGCAAGAAGCTGCTTTCACTCTCTGCTTCAACAGACAAGAAAATCAAATCTGGTTTGCTAACCACGCTGTTAAAGCCAGACATACTTCAGTCTTGTCAACCTTTCTCAGAAAAGCCTCAATGATATTTTCTGTCATATTATGAAGCAGCAACCACAGAAAATGTGTGTAGGCGTGTGCATTGTTGCTCCAAACTTGTTGATGCGGTGTAACATGGGCAGTGGAGTAAGTTGTAAAATTCTGGTGCAGCTGATTTGTAAAAATATCCATTTATTTTGATGGCTTTGGTTTCCCATTCATATTTCATAGATGAAAGTATGGGCCTTAGCATTCTCCAAGTGCCCTTCCAATTTACTTTTTAATCTTTTCTGTTATCCCTAATGAAAACTGGCTGAATAAACCTGAAAATAAACCTTTTCATTCAGTGATCCTCGTGTAAGCCTTTGTGACCTGGAAAAGCCTTCTGTGACACTGAGAGGATCAAAGCATATATGGTGACGCTGCTGCCCGCAATGATGTGACCTTCCCGATGGAGAGATTAAACACAGGAAAAGATTTGCGTAGTCAAGATTCCACAAGATCTTTCATTTTTTTGTAACTGTATCTGTCTCTAACTGATAGTTTTCTATCAGCCCGCAGTCTGTTGAAATGTAGCATACATCTCAGGGTAGTTTAAAAGGAAGAGAAGTAAAGAAGAAGTTTGTAACAGGGTCTTTTAGTAATGATATAAAACATGTCACGTTTTTGTCTTTTTACAGAGCTTCAGTGATGTGATAACATTAGCTATGTTAGCATTTTCCCATAATATCAACTTGAAATCAAATTGTTTGCTTATCCAAAAGCCTTTGGTTAATTACACAGTGATGACACATGAGACGATTCAAGCTTTGTTTGTTTGACTTAAATGAGGAGCAGGAGTCTGACGGTGATAGATTTTATTTGAGATCTGATCACAGACGAAAGAACATACCAGATTCATTTTAGTTGGAAAGTGAAAAAAAAACTGCTTGTCTTCACCACTGCATTAGAGCTGCTAATAGTTGACAAAGCCAGTCAAGTTACACTGCAAAAATGCCATCTCAAAAGTCCTTTTTTGGGCCTCGCTTCACACATGAAGACCTGGGAAAGTGGTGATTCAAGCCTACAGTAATTTTGTCAATTTAATTTGTTCGCCTCTCGTTCCTAAGTGAGATTGTTTCCTTCTTCCAACCAGCTGCAACAGAAGGTTAACACCTTTTTCCTCTTTCCTCTTCCACCAATTCTGTCACCTCCACCTCTGATGCAGGCCAATAGATTTATGCGATAACTGTATAACTGCAATTTGCACAGCTGTGCCTGAGCTAAAAAAAAAAACAACAAAAAAACAAGAAAACAAGAGGCAGTTCACTTCGACTGACAGGTCGTCCCAGCTGACAGCTGTTCGGGAACTATGACTCCAGAGTGTGTTAACAGGCGTCAGTGGATCAGTTGACCAGTGGAACATTTGAGTCCAAAGTTTGTCCGTCTTCAATTGTTCATCGTTTCGGTTGGGAGACTTTAATCTCCTCTGCGGAAATAATTGGGAGGCAGTGGGGGAGTTAATTGTATTTTCCAGTGTTGAATCATCAGGAAGTGTTGGTGAACCCTCTCTGACCACACACACTGCACACACTTGAACATATGCACACCCTTATGCAAGCAAACTGGAAGCACATGCACAGTCTGCAAATGAAACAAAATACACAAACTATGTGTGCATGCACAGAATTCTTCACACTCGTTTATTCCGACACTCTCCCACATACACACACATTTATCATTACCCACAGACAACAACAGTATGGTCTAACCCACTCTCCCTCTCCATATCACTCTCATTTTCAATCTCTCTCACCCTCTCTGATTCAGGAGATTAAGAGACCAATTAGCAAAATTTTCACGGCAGGTATTACCACGCTGGGAACTGGAGAGAGAAGAAATTCCCCTGTTTCTTGTTCCAAAAGAAGGATTTCTCCCTCATTGTCACCAGTTTGAGAGCGAAGGATGTGGGGTGTATTTGGAGGGCTGCTGATGTGGTAATTTTGGCTCGGAAACAATGCTGTGCTGTCTGAAGAGGGGTAATGGAGGGAAGTAATGGAGGTAGTGTTTTACCCAGTGTGTGTGTGTGTGTGTGTTTGCGTTCACATGTGATGCACACACTCAAAGTGAGGTGACATCATGGCATCACTTTGAAGGCCCCACTAGCTTCCAGATGAAGGAGGAAGCATCGAATTAACTCCAAATCAGGGTGCTTTGTGCGATTGTAATGAGCAGCAGGAAAGATACAGTGGAACAGAGACAGAGTGTGTTTTTAGTTTAAAGTGGATACATTTACATACATTATTTTTTCTTTGTCTTGTGACAGAAACGGACATGTTTCTGTCGTGTATGAAAAGTGCTTTACAAAGTATAGGGAACGATCCTGTGAGAATTTCCCAATATTCATGGGAGCTATTGCCAAGATGTTCATATTAACAATGGATGAAAGTAGTCTATTATCCAACTCAACAGTCTTCCTCTTTTAGCTGACTGTTCCAGTTCACTGTTTTGTTTTGCTATCGCTACTTGAATCGGTATTATTTTGGCCGGAGCTGTTTTTACCCAAAAAACATTTTTCTCCATTTATTCTAATCACAGAGAATATTCAGTCAATAAATGTAACTTCATGTTGATTTGGCAAAATAACTACAGTAATTTTCATGTATCCGTCCCATGAAGTCCTCCAATCAAAACAACCAAATGGGTCTTTTGACCCAGTAGGTGAGGGGTTTCCTGTAACAAGCCACAAAATTCTCACACAAAGGCTAGATGGGTTGGGTTAAATGGTGTAGTTGCATAGTGCTTTTAATCATTCATACATTCAAGATGTGATTTCAAAACCAACATAAGGCTGCTTTTTACCTTCCATAATTTGTTCCTCTTAGCTAAAGTAGACGACTCATACACGTTCTGAATTTCATGCAGACGAAATGTCAAGATGCCACTTCAATTGGAGCTTGATGGAAAGAAGCCTGGGTTAACAAAGAATTAACAAAGATTTAAGATTTCGTTATATCAAACCATCTAACACACGGTCCTCGGGATCCACTGCCCTGCATGTTTTCATTGTTTCCCTCCTCAAACACACCTGATTCAAATGAATGGCTCCTTATCAGGCCACTGCCTGACGAGCTGATCATTTCAATCAGGAGTGGTTAAGAGTTCAAAAACACTGATCTAACACAAAAAACACATTTTTATTTTGTTTCTGGTCTAAAGAGATTTCGCACTGATCTTAAGTTGAACACCAAATGAGCAAAAAAAAACAGGAAGCAACCATCTAATAAAATCTTACCCCGCTGGTAGATTAATCTGTAAGGTATAAAAGTTAAAGGTTACCTCTGTTTTAAGGTTCAGTCCCCAACCTTTGTGACTCTGCTGCTGACCAGCTGCAGCTGGAGAATCTGTAAGGCCATTAAATGACACAAGTGGGCAAAGCACCAGAAACACCATTCTGGACAATGCCGAATGTGAAACGGCACAAAATATTACATATCAGTGCAGATCCAAGTGTTTCAACAGAAATAAATCCTAATAACCTAACCTAACCTATTACCTACAAACACAATAAGAAGGCAGAATTAATTATATTAGCGTAGACGTTTTGGCAAGCCAAAGTGTGAAAATCCAAATATGCTGCTGAATTTACTTAAACAGTGACGTCTGTAAGGTAGCTTTAGAATTTACTAAGAAGTGAGTGGGCCAAAGTGGGCCAAAAGGGGCCAAAGAACATGTTGTCCTTGATGAAAGAAAGTGCATCCTATTCAAAAGGATTCAAACACTGAGAGAAAGGATCATATTCATGTCAGCGAGCAGAATAAAGATGACGTGCCAGGAACCAGCTGTTTTTTTACAGTTTTTACAGTTAGTGAATGCAGTTATCATAACACCTTTGATCCAAACATTCCACTAATAGCTTTTTAACAAGTTTTAGAGATCGTTGTTAGCTCAAGTCGAAAAAATTAGATAAATAAAAAATCCAAAACTAACGTCAGTTCATCTTTGGCACAGGGAGCAAAACTTCAGCATACTTGTGTATGTTTATGAGTTAATTATGCAGTGTTTCTATTACCTGCTTGCCAACTTGCCAGCAGGTGATGTTGGGGATTCTCACTTGTGTCGAGACATGAAGTGGCATGGCTCTGCTCCTCTTTTCATCAAACCCATCTCATTATTATCCACTATATAACTGTGAAGAAGTCATTAAACGTCCTACTGAAGCACTAAACGAGTCTGAGCTTGAGCGGCTCAACATGAGTGGGTTGAAGCCAAATTGCAGAGGCTATAAAAGCTACTGAGGCCACAGTCAGGTGTTAGGAGGCACTCACTCATGATCTGTTTAATTAATCTGTCAAGTTGTGTTTGGCACTAAGAGCTACATAGAAAGTTTGCTATTAAAACTTGATGACACACTTGAATAATTATGACAGAATATGCCACTTTTTTTCTTGCCTAATCATTTATGAACCAATGAACCTGAGATTTAAGACTGGCACGATAAATATGCATTGGCAAACAAACAGAATTAATCAACAATGAATTGTCACCTAGATCTGCAGTTCCCTATCTATTGAGCATTGTAGGATGTTGTAGTTTATTGTTTTTCGAATATAATATTTAACCAAATGCTTTGTTCAAACCTTTAAATTCAGAAAAGCTGATGCTGGATGGTCGGAGGAGCCTGATCAGGCCGCCGAAGTTGACCAGTCACAGCAAATTATAATGACCACCAACCAGCAAGTAAAAAAACTAGTCAGTATAACATCGCTATATAGTGTAGTAATTAATGATATAAAAATCTCAATATTTCTGAGCATCATGCATTCACATTATCTTATCATTCCATAGCCTAAGCCAGTGTGGTGGTAGGTTAGACTCCAGAGGATCAAGTTTTTCAGCTGATAACTTCTGCATTTCATTTCCAAACTTCCTTGAAAATGGACCACCTTTAAATTTACAAATTTGAGTGACAGATTAGTATATCAATAGTCCCAACAACTCCCCACACTCGTTGTGTCAGTAAATGAGAGTGGATGGGGTCTGTTTGTCAGAAAATGCTGTTTTATGCTGATAAGTTGCAGACATCTGATATTTGTTAACCGCTTCATATATCCTTGAATTTTACAGGCCAGTAATGCAAAGCTAACTGTAACTTCAAATGATTCTGAAACACAGTAAGATGCTGTTGTAAAACCTCAGTGCATCCTTACAGTGTGCACCACACCACATGAAAGACGGATCAAGTTAAGAGCTAGATGGTAATACTGACGCAACATTTAGCAGATGTTTCCCTCACAAGTCAGTAGAATTGTACTTGGATCCATCAAGTGGATAGAAGCTGAAAGTGGAACGACAACGTTGGCCTGTATTGAATGAATAAACAAGCAACTGTTTGCTGATGAGCTTCTCATTATCCATGTAGTTTCAGGTTTTACACAAGTTTTCTGCTGCCCCATAGAGGTACCAAATAATTGATTATTGCATGATAATAGTCTTCTTAATAGCGACCACAGGAAAACCTTATATTGTTTTGTGTTTTGTAGTTATCAAAAAAGAAAAGATGAATAAATTGCACTTTCTATTATTTCTCAAATGAACTGATCAGTCAACTGATTTGTGATTTATGAATTGTGAAAACAGAAATTATGTCCCATATCAAAACCACGACATGACAGAGGTGAGAATGTACGCATTTTCTAAAGTTTTCATCAAACTTATCGTTACTTTGTGACACAAATAATCAAGTGAATAGTTCTAAACAATAACCATCAAGGTATTAATTCATTAATGGGAATAGTTAATTGTCATTAAGTGCCTTTGCAAACCAAAGAACAGAGAACTATATGTAATATAAACAACTTCTTTTTTTATTTATTGTTTAAAAGATTTAAAAGATTACTGAGTGATACATTCAAGTTACTCAGTAGCTGTCTGTTACCACAAACTTTCAAAATGAAATGTGACACAGCGTCTTTAGTTCTTAGTCTTGGGCTCAGATCCACTCTGCTCTTTATGCAGACCAGAACAATTAGTCACTCTTTGTCATCAGTGTTCCTACAGTTTGATCTTATTCTTTTTTAACTTGCGCCATGTCAAAACTGTAGAAAATGTGTAATGGGTCAATACAATATTGTTTGGGTTTTTCACCTGCTAAGCTGCATTGAAAGCTGCGATTGTTTCTTAACAGCTTCTCAACAGACAACACACACACTCACGCAGATGCTTTGGCCTTGTCCCACTGTTAGGTGCTTTCTTTCTTAAAAAATGTTGTGGCTGGACAGTGAGCGCGACAAGGCTGCAACCTTGATAAGTTGTTCACACAAACACACACACGCAGACAGGCTGCAGCTGCTGTGGGTACCAAGCAGTTGCTCCCATTTTTTGCTGAATCTTTTAAATTTAAATTTAAAACAGTGCTAAAAGGAAATGATTTGTGGTCACGAAGCCCAATAGCATGAATTAAACCACAGCCAGTAACCGGGGTACAGTAAGGAAAACTACTGGATACTACTGGAGACAAGTTTGAAAGGAGTGATTAATTGCTACAGCAGCATAAGACTCTAACACTGTAATACTGAAAGCGCTAACTGCTACTGGGACAATGTCGCCCTCTAAAGCCCACTTTTAAACTGCAATAATGGGAAAGAAAAAAAGAGTAGGCCTGAATGGAGGTCAAGCGGCAGGGCAGCCTCCTTCTTTGACTCCACCAAGCAGTATGAAGGAGGATAAGCGCCTCTCAATGAGGCACGAGCTCCCCAGAAAAGAATTCCACCTCTCATTATGCACGCCGATGTGTTCGACTAGCTATTACCAATATTTTAGACTCAGTGATTTCTATGCAACAAAGAAATCCAGGTGGCAGCACTTCTTAATTTCTACCCGGACACAGCACAGCAAACAAAACACCCATGTCCAGAGATCTTCACCTCCAGCCTCTTGTGTCTTTGAGTGATTATTGTAAATGCTCTGATTTATTTATGAAGTATGAGGAAATTAAGAATAATTCGTGCTGCCGACACATTTTGGTCACATATAAGACCTCAAAGAGCATATTCACGCACGTGTCAGAATTTGTATGCACGCAGATTTTCTGTTGTGTCACTGAATAAGCTGGGCGTGCCATTGTTGTTCACTTGAAAAAAATCTAAAATCCATTTGTGGTCTGCAACAGTGGTGGGTTGAAGTTATTTTCCCAGTAATGCAGGAAGAATTCAGCAACAATGCAAACATACCAAGTTTGAACAGTTCTGCATGTTCATGGATGTGTCCAGTATTGTTAATCAGCAGCGAACCGTTATTATTCATATTGGTCCCTTTAAATAGCACCTGTTGCTTTACACATGCTTTATCTGCTCTTGGTGCCACACGTCTGACCTTTATGCGTCACATATTTATTAATATATCTGACACGTATTACGATATTTAGAATATATTTTTGCTACCAATAACTATACGGGTCTGTTAACTTTATCATGTTGATTTGTTTATTTGCTCGTTCTTTACAGTTTATCTACCAAATCTTGATTTGACTCATTTAGCCCACACTTGCACCAGGAATCTTTTAATGGTTTAATCAGCGTTCTTTGCTAAATCAAGATAAGGAATTCAATTCAGATTTATTAAGCTACAAAGAAACAGTCACACATCTGTTGTAAATAGTAATATAATTTATTACCATACTAGTATACACGTCAGTTATTAATTCAAATACAAAAAAAAATAATAATTAGAAAACAAGCAGTTGTTCGTGTTATGCAGCTCGCAGCAGGTCTTATACCCCTTTGTCCTTCAAGTAAGTTTCCACTGCAGCTGCAACAGTACATGGTAAATACAGGCTCGAGACAGGAAACAGTTACTGTACACTAAGATGTTTAGAAGTGTGCGTGTAATTTGTCAGGTGTGAGGCTACATATTGTGTTTAAGGTCAGTATAAATGACATACAAAGGTATGAAAATGTGCTGCAGGAAGATGAGAGGAGTTGGTACAGTTAAATAAGGCAGAACAGGTCCATCATCCAAGCTGCACTACAGAGTAACACAGATTTTCTGGTGGTAATGCAGGGTTGCTTTGATCATATGGCCCTAGGGAAAATGTCTGCATCTTGAGTGGCTTTGTTGCTGTTTTGGACATGTGAAGAGGGGATGAAGAAGAGGATTACAGTTTCCTCCAAACAAACTGGCAACTTTCTTTGTAACTCAAGAGTGGGAGAGTTGGGGAGGATGAAAGTTAGCCAACGCTGTCATAGTTCTGTTTGATTCCCTTGATGCTACTTCTTCTGACACCCCTCCTGTGTGCACAGACCAAGGAGTCTACAAACTGTGCTTCAGTGGTTCAAATACAAACTGTACACCTGACAAACACAGCAGTGAAAAGATCAGTGATGAGGTCACATGATGCTACATCACCCGCCCTTCCAAAGGTAAGCCAGAATTCAGTCATTTTCTGTGTCAGTTGTCAATGTCTGCCAAGTTTCCAATGCTGCTGCATACTGTGTTTAAATATGCTGCTCACTGTCATCTGTTTTAAGAAACAGCAAACCAACACTGATAATGCAGTTTTGAGGCAGCCACGTGGCTCAGTTGCATCTCTTCCTCCCTCTCTTATTTCCTGCAGCCTCTCTTTTAAATGCCTTGTGCTATCAGTTGCGTAGTAATAGTTTTGCAAGAGACTGGAGGATCTCCCTCTTCTCATACAGGTACATCTGGGTTTCCCACAGCATGTCCACCAGAACTGCATCGCTCACCTCATCCAGCATCACCTCCTGAGACAGCTGAGGACTCAGTCTGTGCAAAACACAAGTAACACAGTGGATACTTAAGTTTCAGGGTCCTTACAAAACAACTAAATAAAGCAGAAATAAATAATGATTGAATGATTAGCTGGTTGTTTGACTAAAACGTTTTTACATCACCTCTATATGTACTTTATCATTCCCATGCATATTTCCCAGACTAATCCACCAAACTGACACCAACCAAACATGTTTTGTGCACCTAAAAGTTTTGTCTAGCAAATCTGAGAAACCGCTACATGTTGCATCACTCAGTGGACAAGCTGAGGAGTTAAAACAGAACGGAGGGACAAGATGAGACTGAGAGAGAAAAACAGAAGGGGGCCTTGTAACGATGTAAGCTAAACAAAAGGATGAGGGTAAGCTGTATCAGACAAAGAGATAAAACAGAGAGCAGACACAAAAGGAAGGACGAACCAAAGACCCGGCATGTTCATGAACAGCTGACCTGTGGTAGATGGTGTCGATCATTTCACACCAGGCTCTGGCTCTGTCCACAGCACAGCCATCAGAGTCTGTGCACTGTGAAGTCAGAGAAGAGAGATATATCAGAGTCAGAAAGACAAAGAAATACTTAATAGAAATACTTTGAATAGAAATATATCTAAAATAATGTTTAGTTTATATGTTATCGTGAAAACAATAAAAAAAAACAGTCATCAAAGGCATTCAAAAGAGTGCGATATGACTGACCGAGTAGCAAAGCCGATGGTTAGAGTCCAATAACACAACAAAGACACACTCACGCAGTCCACCAGCATTTTGCCCAGCTCCTTTGCTCCAACAAAACTCTTGGCCAGCTCCAAAGGGTTGGATGGCCTGAAGACATCCACAGAGCTCACCACCTCCTGTGGAGGTTTACCTGGAAACACACAGAAAGCATGTTTACAACTGGTGGGATTATACTCAAACACACTCAACTCTAGCTTTTTATTCGCAAGGAAATGAGATGAAATGCACGTTTCTCTAATCAAAACTAATTCATAGCTTTAGTCCCATTATTTAAAAAGTATAACTACAATTCATCATGGTCATATGTCATGGGATACTGTATCAAACAACTGTTGCGAGGACAACTAACTGGAGCATAATGTTTCAAAGTGACAGTTGTACTTGTCTGGAAAATTGCAAAATACTTCAAATCAAAGTCCCTGTTTTAAGAAAGATTACATGTGTCAATACATATGACAAATACTTTATGTGCATGTAATAATATAATGAAAATTTATATACCAACTGAGGATGGATACACAACACTTTCGGTATTGCAAACTGGTCTCTTAATTGACCTACCTGTACCAAGAGAGACAACTATACCCAACTTCTTGATGTCCCTGTTGTGGCCCTGAGAGAGAAAGAAACAAAATGATAAATGAAAGTCTTGCAAATCGAATGGGTTATAGGTGAATGCACACTTTAGCAGCAGTGGATTCGTTTACCTCAGCTCTCAAGGCCTTGTTGTACTGATGGATTTCTGACATGGCGTCCAGTGTCGGGTTATTGGCCAGCAGCCCTCCATCCAGAAAGCGACCCATTGGTCGAAAGTAGGTAGGAGCAGCACCGCTAGAGCGGGCAGCTCTCCACACAAGTTGCTCTGGTATAAAGAAAAGATCCGAGTAAGACAAAAATCCATGACTCTCAGTCTGTGTGCAGGTTCTAAGGCTCTGTACCTCAGAACACTTTGGTTAAAGTTAAGTGCTCAACACTTAGATTAATAATCTATTGCCTAAAATGCAAAACATTATCCATAAGTATGTTTCTTCTTTCACCAGTATGGAATCACATCATTCAAAGAAAATGAGTATAATCTGCCATTTCAATCATCTCACTTTAGGGTTGCAGATGTAAACCGACAGCTAACAATCAGCTGCCAAAACTGACTCTGTGCCTGCAGCACGCATCAGAAAACCTTTATGGCAGTGTTCCTCATTTCCGGTCCTCCTCCTCTGCAGGTTTTTATGTTTCCCTGCTCCAACACAAATAACATGGCTCTCCTCAAAAGCTTGGCCTAAAGTTATGCACAAGCCTATCAATGAGCCATTAATTTGAGATAGGTGCGTTGAAGCAGAGAAATATCTAAAACCTGGAAACCTGGAGGGCCGTGGCCCCCTGAGGACCAGAGATGAGGAACACTGCCCTTCACATATGTCCACACACCTTCATCTGTCACCTTCCTACGCTTTCTGGGTGGCTCCTCTGTGTATCCTACTATCAACACATCCTCATCCTCCCATCCTGCAACAACAACATGGCTGGCACTCAAACAACACAGCACAAGGAGGCTTCTTCATAAATGTGATGAAATACAAACTCAGTTGTATTCAGTTTTTCTGTTCAATCGGACCGCTCCTAATCTGGCTTGTTTGCCTGAATTAATTTCGACATGAAAACATTGGTTTCATGTAGCAATTGCCTCATGAAGAGGGCGAACAGACTCGACAGTTTATAATAAAGCACCTTGTGGGACAGTAAGAGGCTTGAAGGTAGCAGTGGTGGCATACGGGGGCTCTCTGTGTGCAGATGGAGGGTCGTAGTTCCTGAAGATATGTAGCTCGCCTGGATGTCTGTCAGCGAGAACACTGGTCACCATCACTCTGTGAAGGGAGAAGTAAATGAGTGCAAAGAGAAAACTGAACACTTTGTAAGAACTCACTGTTGAACACTGAGACAGTTTGAAGCGTTTGAGGCACTGAATTGCTTTTCTGCGACACTTTGTGTCACATTCTGATGTGAACTGTTACCTGGGGAATCGAACGTCTGTCATCTTGGTGTTTTCTCCAAATTCTTTCTTCAGGAAGTCCTCCAGTGGTGCTGATTCGTAGGGTCTGGAGCCTTTGAAAACTTGTTCCTTCATCCTAAAGTATAAGCAGCGCAAGTACTCCATGGACTTACCTGCACAAAGATGAAACACCGTTGTTGTTTCCATGGCACATTATACGGTGTAAACTCTGTGAAGCGTATAAGCATACAAAAACAGACCGTGGATTATGGCGAGAGCAAGGATGCCCCCTGTGCTCGTGCCAGCTATCCAGTCAAAGAGCTCTCTGGTGGGTCGGCCTGCTTCTCTCTCTAGAGCAATCAACATCTGGATCAGCACCAGGCCTTTAATACCGCCACCGTCCAGAGACAACAGTCTGTCTATCCTGCAGGACAGGAGAGAAAGAAAATTCTTACCAGAGCTTAACATCCGGCAATGACATGTTTCTAGTAAACATGCTTTTTAAAACACTTTTAAATCACATCAGAAGTGAATTTTGAACACTGAACCACCGTCGTCTACAAATTTAGACAGTCCACTCATCAGCAAATACCAAAAGTACATAACATTCTTTTTATGAACTCAATCCCTCATAATAACGGTCCCATACTCACTCCCGTTTCTCCATTTTTGGGCCGTCGGTTTCAGTTATTCCTCTGTTAATTGCACCCATGGCAGTCCCAATGTACATGATGTCCTCAAACCCTGCAGGCCAAACACAAAAGCTATGAATCCAAAACAAACACATGGCATAAAATCCATGCAAAAAGGATAGAGAGGGGAAGAGGACGCTGGGTATTTCTGGGCTTGACAAAAGGGTCTCTGAGCATGGTTTAACTGTTTGGAAAAGGAATGTGCACAGAAGCGATGTCTGTCTCAGTATACCATTTATGAGAAAAGTCTGGGAGTGCAGCAACTCTGCACTCATTTTTATTTCAGCCAGCGCTAAAATGTTATCGTAAAAATAACACTTTGCACTACAAGATGCACTCATGATCAAAACAGAGCAACATTTTTTCATGCTGCATTTTATCTGAAAGAACACTAATGTGTTTGAAATATAAACATCAAACACAACACCACAAAAAGGTACCGTTTAAATTGATTTACGACAATTTTATATCAGTGGAAAATCTAGGTTGCGGTGGAGTCTAAGATGTTCAGTAAATACATAATAACCATATAAAAAAAAAAGGGACAATCTCATTAAGTTAGAAGTGTAAAAACAAAAAAAACTTCCCAGTAAAGATGATACCTAAGCAGAAGACAAAGTCAGACAGTGAGGGGGAGGTGGAGCTGCGGGATGATGGTGTTACCTATGCCTTGAGGCTTGGTCTTGTAGGAGATGGGAGGAGGACTGCCAGGGGAGGGAGGAAGGCAACGCTGGACTCCTACACTACACAGCATGTCCAGCAGTATCTTTCTATTAGGACCTTTTGTGTTAACACAAAAAAACACACACAAGCAAACGTGTTAGGCATGCACGAGGGGCACAAGCCGCACAGAGAGGAGACGGATTAAGATGGAGAGACACACAGAAGACAGAGAGGAAGCAAGAGGACAAGCCAGCTGTTAGCAATTATCATGCTATTCAAAAGTGAAAAAACAACAAACTCAATTTACCAACATTTTCTGCACCGGTTTTTATAGGAAAAAACTCTTCATGTGTTACTCAAAAAATGTTTATAAATCAACAATCACTCAAATTCAGGAGTATGCCTGAATCTTCTATGAGAAATCTAAGATATACCGGCTTATACAGGCTGCAGCGAGTAATTCTCAGGGGGATTTACAGGCAGCAATGTTATACGATATTCACAACTATGTTCTGAGGTTTTAGGTCTTTTTTTTATTTTTTGTGATTTACTGTATGTCTGAATGCACAAAGGACCCTCCCTCTCAGTCTCCACATTTGACTGCCTTGTTTTAGGGCAGCCCAGAGGATGGAAGTTTCATGGCCATGGGGATTTTTCCTTTAGGTTTTGAAAGGAAGAATGAGGTGGGAGGTTTTCAGCTGGTTTCAACCTGCAGTTCAATGGGCAGTTTATGTCACTGCAGTCTACACAATTGATCTTTAAGGCTCATTTCATATTTATCAGCATACTTAACTGTAAATAACATCTATCTATAACACAGTCACAGGCAAATCTGAATACAAGTGAATTCAATCTCCAGCTTGATCATATATGCCGAGTTGTCGGAATGATAAATATATGTTTCATTATGTGCACTCGGGTTTAATCACTGACACACTGTACAAAGTTGTTGATTTCTGAAGTGATGGGGTAATGAAAACACCACGCTGACTTTTGGCTTCAAAGAATGGAATATTTTGTAATGCCATTCATTTTTTAGCACTGCCCTCTACTGTTGAGAAGCAATTACTGTACATTGAGGAGGGGTAAAAGAGCCTCTGAGAGACCTCCCAAAAAAAAAAAAAAAGTCATTATCTCATTTCATGTAGCGAGAACCTGTCGTGAGCATGTCTTTAAGTGATTTATTATTATTATCATTGTCAAAAATAACTTTTTACACACCTATTTCCATGCAGATCTCCTCCATCTGCTGTGCAGCACATGCTTTTGAGCAATACATCCATTCTACTCCATTAAGATCACACGTTTATTGTTAAGCCAGGCACATTACGTTCTTGTTTCATTGTTAGTTATCACAGTCCAAACCCAGACTTTAAGTGGTTAACATTCATTTTATAACCAATTCAGTCCTTTTATACTTCCTGGCGTTAGACATTGTCATCGCCGAGCAGTTTAAGGGTTCTGGGCTCTTGCTTACCTTTGCTGGTGCGTGCAGCGATGAGTCCTGGAGTTTCTCCCAGGTCATTGTGGATCTCAACATCAGCCCCAAACACAATCAGAGCTTTGATCAGATCTATGTGGTCCATCTAATGAGCATAGTCACAAAAAAAGTGCTTCTTGTTTAGTGAGATACATATTCAGGTCCAAAAATATTTTCTCAAACGTCTTCAGTCACGTTAATTTATTCAGTGAAAAAAGGCAGATCTGCACAGATCATCCTTTCTCCTAACTCTAAAGTGCCAGGAATTAAAACCTTCAGTAATCTCTTAGTGTTTCCCCCTTCTTGCTGACACTGTCTTGCAAGCACTTAAATAAATTGGTGATAGCAGCCCACCAGTTGTGGAAGTGGAATTCCATAACATTTCCATTTCACATCAGGATTTTCAGTAAGACGTTTCCGTTTTTACCCCGAGAGATCAGAAAAACTAATCGTCTTGCACAAACCTTCATGGCTAGATGCAGAGCTGTGTTTCCATCCTGACCCTTGAGGTTGGCATTCGCCCCGTGGGTGAGCAACACCATGGCAGCCTCAAAGCGTCCCTTCTTGGTCAAAATGTGCAGGGCGCTCTCTCCCGTCTTACTGAGGTAGTTCACTTGACAGCCCTGCTCCAGCAGCATACGACACATCTGACAGAGAGAGACCAAAACAGCAGACAATAAGTTAGTACCTGGCCCTTCTCATCAGTCTGACACTGATGTCTTGGTGTGAGAGAACTGAACACCCACAGCTACACCAGCAACAGGCAACCACCACTGACATGGCACTGTGTCATATATCTATCCAGGATTAGAGGGTCACAAAGAAACATCTATTGGTGTTTAAACACGTGCATTTTTCCAGATTTTTACAGCCACAATATAAATGTGTCATTTGAAAACACATGTTGTAGTATTTGTTACCTCAGCGGTTTTGGTCCAGTGCAGAGGCGTCCCTCCATACACACAGTCTTCAGCTTGAAGCTGGCCAGGGTCTGCTTTGAGGATCTCCTCCACACAGCTGACAGACAAAGACATAAAACAATAATAAGAATTTTCTATTCACCAAAGCACATGACTTATCATTTATCATTCCTCACTCCTCTACTGCTTCTTTGAACCCTACTGGCTTTACAAGTTAAGAGCTTTGTGTTTCATTTCATTCATCTACAGGTGGAGATATAACAGGATGTCAGAGGGGGAACCAGGGAAACCAATCTCTTGTATCATTGGAAAAATACAGTTTCAGCTGAATCAAAAAAAAAAACATTCTGTAAGTCTTTGTCTTTCTCCAACTCACCCTTTCTCACTATATTTCATGGCAGTGTGGACAGGGTAGCCTGTGCCACCAATGACATCACACTTGGCCCCGCCCCCCAGGAGGGCTTTCACAGATTCCACACGTCCCAAACGGCAGGCCACATGGAGCGGCGTCTCCCCGTTCTTGTTCAGCTCATTGACGCCCGAGCACAAGCGGGAGCACAGGACCTGAATGTGGAGCGGGCAGCATGACGAACAACAGCAGGAAGCAGAGAGTGAGGATCACGTTAACATGAGATCTAATGGACGGTGACACATTCAACTTTTTCATGCAACACTCCGGCCTCAGTCTTACCTGAACGATGACAGGAGTATCCTGCTTGGCGGCATAGTGCATGGGCGTTTCTCCATTATGATTTTTGATGTCGGTGCGGGCCTGGCTTTCCTCCAACAGCTCCTTGACACAGGCCAAGTCGCCGCGCTCACACGCCAGGTGCAGTGGCGTCTGACCTGATGCATCGCGAGCATTTATCTGACTAGAGGCGGAAAGATGTTACAGCAGACTGTACAGACTGTACAGGTGGTATTGCATGCTTTGGACATTTTTTTCTCAAGCATAGGACTGGTCCTGAAGTCCTTTCCCCACTTTCTTAGCAGTCGTAAAGTTCTAATCCTGTCAGCAGATTATGAAAGCTGGCTTTATCAAGCTCTTGTTGTTTGATTGGCTTGTGTTGTCAAAAAGTAGCAAGCTTTAAAATCTCATTTCGGTGCGTCCCATCAAAACATTCCAGCCATTCCAATCTGACACTTCACAGGAACACTAAGCTTTTTTTTTTCAAGATGGCTCCTCATATAACATTCCACTGAAAACCAACAGACTCGAGAACAAATACATTTAATCTAAATCAGGGAATCTGAAGAATGGCTAACAGCTAAATTGTAGCTAATGACCTAAAAGCTTCAAAATGACTGTTGAGTGTTTTGAAGCCCTGCTTATATAAATGAGCTCTAAATTATTAACAGCACTGCATGCATCTGGCTGGCACTCCCATACTGACTGTTTACCAATCGTTTCTCTGTTGAAGGCGTTTGTGCATCATAACTTTTTCTTCATTTGGCTGTGTGATAATGAAATAATCAAGAAGTCAACCTGCTCTCTGCCAGAATATCATCGCACTATAATGACAAGTCTAGGTTTATTACTATAGTATCACACATTCAAAGAGGTCATTTTGAAGAGAGAGAAGTGGCATTGTTTGAAATGTACCTGAATAATAGACCAATCAAAATAAATAACTTGCAGATTCAAATGCACTGGAGCAGTCCAGAGGAAAAAAATCAACACCTCCCATCTTACCTTTGAACGTAGTTGTGTTTGAGACACTCTCTGAGGCCCGTTTCCACAGCGATGTGGGCCGAGCTCCAGTCCGGGTGGCTGCGGATGCAGTCCACGATTGTCTGCGCCGTCTCAGCCTTTAGAGGAAGTATCTCGTAGAAGGGTCGAAGTTTGAGGGCGTACTGAGGGAACCAGTTCATGGCATCCTCCTCTGACACCACCTGGAACAACCTGCAGACGGTTCAGCTGTTACAAACTGGAGTCAAACTGCAGATGAACTGTATGAGGAGAATTTGAATTCTGGCCTTTGGCTATATGATAGCACTTGTTGAAATGGTAGATTAGGATATTTAGGAAAAACGAGAGTAACGAATCATTTTTCTCCAGCGTCATGGAATTTGTGTTGCCTTGAGGAAAATAGGCATATGGACGTGGTGAAAGTGGTCAAAGAGCCACACGTCAGATATTTCAATCGGACATTTTGAAAGAATCTTAAACAATTCTTCAGAGACTCAGAGACTATCAAAGATCAGATCACTGTTCATACAACACAAACATCACATGATGCGATCCATACTGACCTCAGCACCACAGTTGGTGTCTCAGGGCACATAAGCAGACAGTCCCATGACTGACACTGTGTATTCTTGTACAGGAGCATGCGTCCATCTTCTTTCAACAGCTCCTTGCCTCCTCCTCCATAGTCGGACAGCGGCACATCTCTGACCCGGTAAGGGTTTGTGAAGAGGGTTGACACAGAGGAAACTGTGTCCAGCAGCCGACCCAGAAACTGCATTGTCACCTGAGAAAACAGAGATGGGGGATAACTGAAACAATCTAAACGTAGCGTCTGAACTTCGCGTGACAGTGCATGGAGTAAGCTCCGCCCCTTTCTGGTAGCTCACTTTGCACTACCACAGCCAAGGCGATTGTTGCCAACATTAATGAATAATTTATTTCATCCCCAGGACAAGATGTCATCCCTCTAGAAAAGCAACAAGTGAAATATCTCAGATATTACATTTTATGACGGCATACAGTGTTTATTAGAAGGCTAATTGAGTTTCGACCTGCACTTGCAAACCATAATTATCAACGTTGTAAAAGTGTTTTAATTAGCTGGGCTAAGGTTAGCTATCAACTACGTCCGCTCTTGCTCCATGACCTTCTTCTTGCTATGAAAACTGACCATTAAGGAGGCTGGTTCCCGTTTAAATGATGAATAAGAGGCTGCATTCATGTTACGAGTTTCAATTCATCCAGAATGACAGGACACCAACGCTAAAAACAGTTCATAGCGCTTAGACTCAAACACCTCTGTACATTAAATTTCTGACCTTCTGGCTGTAATATGCTTTTGGAGGAAAACATATTACAGTCGGGTATCTGCAAACCGGAGTTAATCGCATTAATTGCTATAAACCCAGTGAGATTACCTGTTAGCTGCTCTCCACCGTGACCGCCTGACTTCTGACAGCTACATCAACAGCCGCTCCCGCAACCAACCTTGCTGAAAATCTTGATTGACGCGTGAGTGTCCAATCAGAGCACAAGTACTGTGTACGTGCTGGCAAAAAGAGTGGAACATGATAAATCAAGATGCTCGGGTTTTCTTCAGAGTGGAAAGTCCCATCAGAAGATAAGTGACATTTGACAAACTAATGAACGACTCTCTTATATAAATCTTAGCCTACATGTTGAAAAATATTCCCACTGACTTTCTTTGAGTATCCAGAGAGAAAAATGGAAAAGAAAAAAACATTTAATTTGGTAAGTGAAATTTAAATATTTGATTTATTCATTTGATTTAATTTTCCTCAGGAACAGGACCATCTAAGAGGAGCAAACACAATAGCTGTGGTGGTAACTTTAAACACTAATCAGCTCTACTATATGGTAATTACCCTAAAAGTCAAACATTGTGAAATAATAACTGAATTATGACTCAAATGCTCATTTTGTAAAAGTAGCAATTCTATTTCTCCATTTTACTTCGCTTACTGTAAGTGAAGGCTATGTTTGACAAAAATGTGTAATTCTTAGTTATATTGTCAAGGATTTCTTGACAACATTTTCATTTCATCCTTAAAACGTGACATGAAAAAAAAAATCAAGCAAAAGAAGGAGTGCAGTTTGTTTTTATTCTACATTATTCAGAGTTCATATTTCTATCCAGAATGAAAGATGAACTTTTGAGTAACTGCTCCGTGTGTTATAAAGGGGAAAGTTCTCCATGTCAGCAATAATCAAAACCACATGTAGCAGCAATACAATCTTACACAATCAAAACAACATCTTTTTTATAATTCGCACAAAGAATGTCTGCAGTCATTGTCCATTACTGTAATGTTTTACGATTATTTGATTTGGCTAACTATAGCATATATTTGAATGTTACATTCTCTATCTGGTTTAGTGTGCATGATTTAGTGTTTGGATTTGAGGTGGTCCAAAAATATTCACATTAGATTAAGTTTTTTCATTGTTATCGAACCAATATATCAGACTTACAAAACATATCATGTTACTTGTATTGAGTAACTGGCAACGGCTCAGATTTATCTCTTCCCACCATGTTTGCCCTGTATGTAATAGTCTGCAAACAGCTTTATCTTTTTCAAGCGGTGACCAAACTTTTTTTAGACTTTGCTTTACTGGTACTAAAAAGCCTGAATCTGTTTACGCTAATGGTGACATAGTTGAAAAGTGCTTTCATCACTATAGCTGTTAGGATTTAATAACCTGAACTTGGTCATTTACCATCCTGACAGTCAAGTAATTTAAACTCAAATAGCTTTGTTTTTATTCTATTTTATCTTTTTTACAGTTCTGTGTCATTATCTGTACCAACGTACAGCAAATCATTACAGTTTACATGAAAGTGAAGTTTTCCTCAAAAACGCTCAAAAATTAAATATAACTATTTTTAATCGTCTAAATATCTGTAGAGTTTGTGTCCTGAATTTCAGGCGTTCAAAATTTGGTTTTCAGAACAAGCGGAGCATTCACATTGACTAGAGCATTGTATAATTGACCTTTTGACTCCTTGGGACAAGGCGGTCCCAGTGAGGACTAATGGCCCAAAGAAGGTCAGTAATTCTATAAGAACCATTCTTAATAACTTAACAAAGCAGATTGACACAATACCATACAACTATTGTTGCTTGTCATCCTTGCTTGGTGGGTAAACTCTTAATATCTAATATGCTTTTCCTGTACTTACTGATCATTAGGTTTTCCATGAAATGTAAGTGTAATCTTTAGCCTTACAAAACAATCTACTGTCCTATCAAACATTTAGGAAACTGAGACGTGAGTTTGTCTGTAAAACTTTGTTCTGAATGTGCACTGCTGCTGGTACACATCAGACTGCACATTTTTGACAACCTTCTTGGTGTTACTAACAATGAAAACTTGGTGAATTTAATTAGATCACACTGAGTTTTTGTCTCAGGGTGATGTTATCACGGCGAGACATGTCATCTAGGAGCTGAAGGAGTTTCTCTTTGCATCCTCTTCGGTTTCCTCACTGTTGCCAGGGCGACCAAAAGCCCACGTGACATATAGCAGATTCGCCGCACCGCTGCCCCTGCCGAGTATGGAATGCCAAGAGGGTCATATTTCACCCAATCCATCTTCAGTTTAAAACACTATTTTACATCTATTAAGTGCTTCTATTGGGGCCACCTAATGTTTATCAGTGTGTCGTTTACCTGTCTTAAAGACTTTTTATGTTCACAAGATGTAAGGTTCAAATGACTGTTAGCTTTGAGAGCAGGCGGGTCAGTGTCAGCTCCTAAAATGACAAATGATACTTATAAATTCTGCAGAAAAGATTTAACATTGACAGACAGAGGTTGAAACTGTAGAGCATCTCTTTGTTTGCTGGAACTTCATAAAACCATTTTGAACGTCTTTTCAAGACTGGATGTTTGAGAGAGGCAGTTCTGAAAAAGCAGTGGCATTAAATGTATATAAGTACTAAACCAACCCAGACCTTTTTTATTCATATCTAGCCTCCGATTAGGTTGCTGTTGTTGGTAGAGACAAAGTGATGCCAAAAGAAAGTGTTCTGATCAAAGCGATGCTCTAACCAATATTTATGAGATCATGAGGTCTGCCGTTGTTGTGATCTAGTTGCACTTGACTGCAGCCATTTCACACTCTACTCATACTTCAATTGCAACCACTCATCTACAATCAAACGCCACCAGGTATAAAAGCGTCACTTGGCCTTACCACTCACACCAAAAGCATCTTGCAGCCAGCTGACATTTATTTTCAATGGATGCTTTGGTTGCTCAAATCGCTTTTGTGAGCGATCACTGGCGATTTTTGTCGCTTTTGGTGTGAGCGCCTAGTTAAAGGCACACCTCTGCTGACGCTTGTAATGGCTGTTTACTAGACGCCAGGTGGCGTTTTCGAGGGGCGGGCGAAGTTGGAGAAAAATGACCCTTTTGGCATGCCAAACGCTTGTGTAGAGTGTGTTTGCATGTGCGTCTGCTACCTCTCACTCTGTTTGGCTGTGGTCAATTCAAGCAGAGAGCGGAGCTTGCCGACCGGAGAGAGACAAACAGAGACAGGGAGCTTAGCTCGGGCATGAAACATGGAGCCCTCAGCGGTGGAAGATCGCATTTTCGCCGCGGAAGCCATCCTGAAACGCCGCGTTCGTAAGGTGAGCCGCTACCACCCCGCGTGCTGTGACTGCTTGCAGATGTTGGCCGCTGAGACCGCGGCGCGGCACTGCTCCCGTCCATAGGCTCAGGGGCTGTCTTATTGCGCCTATGCGATGCTATGGAGGCCTTGTGGCTGGCGGATGCCTATACTTTGCTAGCCACTGTTAGCTAGAAGCTAACTAGCAAGGCTATAAATAATAGCTTCTAGATTCAGACAGTGGCAGGGCAATAAAAGACAAGGACACAAAGAAAGGGCTAGATGCAAAAGAACGAGGCAGCCCATCCCACTGGATGTGAGGGCTGTGCTGTGAAATGGAGGGGCTTGATTTCCTTGCCAGCTAATGGTAGCAGAGGCTATGTAGTCATAATCTGCAGTTTACAGCCTGTGTTAGTGTAGCGCCCACATTAAAGGCTTTCTGAGGCTGGTGAGTTAATCTGCAGTGTGTAAAAGATGGTTGCCAGAACATTAGTTTTGCACTCATGAAAAACATTCTTGAAGTTTTCAGCAGTGCAAGAAGGTTTATATCATGGAGAAGACCCTGCAGTTGAATCTAGGTTACCATTCGAAGTGACTGGTGTGTATTCCTAATCAAATGGCTCACCAGGCCTCCAAGTTACTTATGATTTGTCAGCCACAAGTTCACAGCTGCACCATTTCCTTTATAATGTTGGCAGTCCAGGAAAATTGTCAGAAAAACTTGGAACCAGTGTTGTAAACATTGATCTGGAAAGAGAAAATGTATGATCGCTTGTGAGATTTACCATATTTAGTCTGAACAGAACCTGAATGAGCTCATATCCAAGTGAGAAGAGTGTAGCATCCCAGTCACATGTGACTGAAAAGTTAAAAAAAACTTGAAATGTGCTCCATTTTTAGGTACTTTAAAAAAGAAAATGTGTGCTCTCATACATGACCTGTTATTGATTATTCATCCACACTTCTTTCTCTTGCAGGGAAGAGTTGAATACCTGGTCAAATGGAAAGGGTGGGCAATGAAGTAAGTGCCAATCCAAAGAATTTTAAAATAAGACTTTTTTATTTATTTATGTGTGCTTTAGTTGCACTGTTATTAATGTGTTCGCAGCCAGCTAAAAGTGTGCATCATATCTCCCTTTCTGTGAAATATTTGTCATTAATTGTGACTTTTTTTGTTTTGTTTTTTCCCCCACATTGTTCCGACCTTGTGAAGGCACAGCACTTGGGAGCCAGAGGAGAATATTCTGGATGACAGGCTGATATTGGGCTTTGAGCAAAAGTGAGTAAATCTGTCACGTTGGGTTAGATATGCACCTTGTTTTTTTTGTGTATTTATTTTTTTATTTTTTCTGTCTTTGTGAAAGTCAACATTACGAATAATCCAATAAACATCAGAATGTGCTCGATGCACCCCGCCAATCTGGTTTAAAGCAAAGCGGATTATTGCTATTATACTATTATTATACTATTGCTGAACACAGGTTAAAGTCTTTGACTCTAATCTTAACCATTTTAAAGCCTGTATGCTGTGTTTGCTTTTGCCGTTAGTCTTTGCTTAGCTTTTTGTCATACAGTCAGCTTCATAAATATTTGGACACACAGTTTTTAGTGTTTTTGCTTGGATTGTACTCCATCGGTTTGAAGCAAAGCCAAAGAAGAAAAAACAAAATGACAGCAGTGTTGTTTTCATAGAGAAGCAAATGTTACATTAATTTTTGCAGCCTCTCCTGGCTTATTGCATCCATGTATAAGGTTTTTACTGTGGACAGGAGCGACCTCTTGTACCCGTTATTATTGTTGCCAGGCTGCAGAAGCCTCTGACTGAACACAGTCTGTTGTTTCTTCAGTATGATGTGTGGAGGGTTTGCAGTGTTGTCCATTTAGCCGAACAGCTAACATGCCTCTTTAAACAGTCAGATCTGTGAGTCCCAGAGCACACCAGCAGCTTTCTATATTGGATTGTTCAGTTGCTCTGAGTCACAGGCTTCGATTCTGTTGCCTCAGCCATTGACTGTAAAGAAAATCGCACTTTCCGCCACGGGCTGTTAGCTATGCAGCATCGTGCATCCTGAGCTGAATTTCTTTTTGTCTCTTGCCAGGCCACTTGAAAGATCTTGTGCATCTCACAGAGATGTTTGCAGGAAACAAAAAAAACTAAAATGACACATCAAAGGGAAACAAAAATGGACATGAGAGTGTGGCTTCACGAGCTCTCTGTGCCTGCATGCTCTACTTTCACATCCCTGCAACTTTCATGGCTGTCATCTCTTGTTTCGTTCTGTTTATTCTCATTGTCGTGTTCTTTTCTTGGTGTCTCTTTAGTTTTTGTCGTTGCTGCCTGATTTTAACGGTCTTTTTCTTTCTTTTTTTTTTTCACCCTTTTCTTTTTTCTTTTCAAGGGAACGAGACAGGGAGATGCATGGGCCAAAGAAACGGGGACCAAAACCCAAAAACTTTGTGATGAAGGTACACTGTTGTCATTTTGTGCTTTTGTGTTTGTTCCAGCTGCTGAATGTGAAATTGTATCTCATGAAATCTGAGGCTTGTTCGAAGTTTACAGCGTTAGACTTTGTGCAGCTGTTAAAGAAACTCCTTTTTATGTTCCATTCAGTGAATTTAGCCTATCTTGGATCGATTTGTGCATCTCTGTTCAAGCTGCAGCACCTTACAGAGACGTGGAACTTTCTGTTTGTGGGCAGGCCATCTTGCCTCTTGAAGTCCGTTTTAATTCTTGTTCTTACACCAGACATCCATCTGGGTCCTGCTGTTTGATACACAAAGAAAGAATTATGCAGAAAAGCATTTGTGCTGTCCTCATTTCTTTTTAACGCAGCCATTCTTGTTTTTAGTTGGTCTTAAGAATCACAGTGCAGTTAGATAATGTTGATTTGCCTTAAAACTTCAACCTCCCTATATTTTAAGCCGCTAAGTCTTTTTTTTGGGGGATAATTGATATCACTGAATGCAAATAATAGAATGATTGTATTTGTTGTTTCCGTCAGGCTCGTGGTCAGAAAGGAGAGACTAGCAGCCAAGCCTCAAGCAGCCGCCAGAACACATCACGATCCTCTTCGTCCACTTCCAGGCAAGCAGCTCCTTCCTCATCTGCCTCAAGTCATCAGTTACCATCGCTGTCCTCCTCTTCCACTGTGGCACCTTCCCCGAAACTCAACTCTCTTGCGGCCACCCACAAGTTGAAAAAAGACATTCACCGTTGCCACCGAATGTCCAGGCGCCCTCTGCCTCGCTCAGACCCCATGGCGCCCACCTTTTCCAGCTCAGGTGGCTTCCCCTCCCGCATGCACGTCTCCCCGTTCTCTGAGACCGTCCGCATCCTCAACCGCAGGGTCAAACCCCGGGAAGTCAAGAGGGGTCGGATTATCCTCAACCTGAAGGTAATTGACAAGCCAGGTAGGGGTGGCTCATCTGCAGGCAGTCGGAATTCTACAGCAGGACGTCAGAACATCCCTTCTCGCAATCGCATCATTGGTAAGAAGGAAGGGGCCCCTTACAGACCTTTCCAGCCTCCTCTGAAAATGTTGGGGTTCCCGATGTATGGGAAGCCATTTGGGCTGCAGTGTGGAGGCCCTGTGCCTTTTCACTCCCATCCAGGGTCATGCTCCGGTACTGGGGCCAGGGACAGCCACAGCACCTCCTCTCAGTACCAGTCACCTCCTTCTCCTTCCCCCTCCAACTCCAGTGGTTCTGAAGGTAAATCTCCCACCGATTCCACAGCCACACAGTCTCAGCCTTCCGCTGCAGCATCTCCTCCCAGCAAGGATTCAAAGTCCAGTAAACCTCTAAGAGAAACCCAAAAGGGTCAAAGCTCAAATTCATCTGCTCCTGCCAAGTCCACCGACGCAAACGCTGTGGCGTCAGCATCTCCCTTCCTGCCTTCCTCCCCCTCCTCCTCGTTAGAGGATGAAGAGGACGGTGCCCTGGACCATTCACTGCCCTTAGAGGAAGGCAGGAAAAATCCCAGGCAACGCAAAGCTAAACGTCAGTTGCCCACCACGCCTCCCCCTGTCGCTCCAGGGGATCAAGCAGCTGCCCCGGCTGAACCCCAACGAGTGCCTGCCGAAGGAGACCCTGACTGGCATCCTGAAATGGCGCCAAGCTGCAAGGATGTGGTGGTCACAGACGTGACTACCAACCTGGTCACTGTCACCATAAAAGAGTTCCCCTCCCCTGCATCCGACCCCGCCTCGCCCTCTGCTAGCCCCGAAAGCGCCTCCTCCCCGCTTCCTGTCCCCACCTCCGAGGACTCCCCGCTAACGAAGCCATAAGATATCGCATATTATGAAGTTGATTGCCATTGAGGATAAATTTAAAACAAAACAAATATGCCAGTGTTGCCACTTCAGCCCTCTCCTACGTTACCCTACAGGGGTTTGTCCATATTTGTGAAACACTTAATGAAATTTATGTACTCAACACCGCCCAGCCATTGAATAGTAAAAAAAAAAAAAAGAAAAAGAAGAGCATATTTTTTTTAGAAAGAGATATATAAATTCAAAAAGGGGCAGCTAATACGCCCCTCTTGTCATTTTAAATTGCCATATTTTGTCCACTTGCACTGCATCGACTCTTGGAAGCAGATTCCGTTTCACTTGATGCACACTTGCCTAGTTGGTGCAATAGGAGTTGTCTAACAGTACAGCCCTCACTCATCTGGTGTGTGGGCTTTAAACTTCCATCAGCACACATGCTGTAGGTTTAATTAAAAACGTGGTTTTTTTTGTTTTTTTTAAACTTTGCAATTTAGACGCATACTCAGCTGTGTTGTTGGCGTTATGTCAGTTTCCCGACGCCTAGTGGCCTCTGAAGTCCAGCTTGTCCGTGTTAAATAAGTAGATGTGTTTTTGCACTTAAGACAGTGGAAACTCTCGGATATGGCATCAACGCAGCAAGGTAAACGCAATGCACTTGAAAGCATACTGTTCAGTGTAGTTCATCGATAATTTAAGGCCTTGAAATGCTCTCTGTAACGCACATGCATATACGTACAGTGTGAGTAGGTATTTATATGCACGCACAACTTTGAAAGCTGCAAAACCTACAAAAACAATAGATTTTAAGTTATTGCTACTCTTGCAGTCTTTCCTTACTTGCCTTGATTTCTCCCAAATCACCACCTTCTTCAACTCTGGGACTGGATAGTGTAGTGGTATGATTGGCACCTTCCATGTGGGAGACCTGAATCCCCTCCATGAAAGGTACTACTTCCAGTAGGGGTCCTTAGGCAAGACCCCCTTACCCTATATGCCTACCTGTAAGTCGCTTTGGATAAAAGCATCTGCTAAATGCATAAACATAAACTCTGTCATGTCTACAGCTGTCTGGAAAGATGTGCCAGAATTACGACATGTAAACTCCCAACTTGTCAAGGTCTAGAAAGTCCAGGAGCCCCCGACATAATTAAGCCAAAAACTTTAGTTTGTTGAGCCGGAGGTCTAATTGGCCATTGTTTCGGCTCTTTGGAAGATGAACGCAAGCAGGTTTGACCTGTAAGAATCGATGGAGAAAGTTGCTTTTTTGTTTTTTTTCTACCATACATTACATTTCGGCTGGTAAAACAAACGGCTTTTAGCACTTTGTTTCTTTTCATTTCTCAGTCGGTGTTTCTTAGCTCCAGTAACTGTTGTTATTCGTATGTTATCCAGTACTTGTGTCGATAGAAGTTGTGTGTGTAGCATGGTTCACGGTGTCTTCTTGCTACCCATAGGGCTAGTTTCTTCTGTACGAAGATCCAAACCTTCAGATCCATTTTAAGAGGTTACTGGTCACTTGTGTTGGGGTGAGACAGGAAATGAAAGGAAATGAGCTGTTTTTTCTCTATGGTATCTCTTTGTAGAACAAAGTTTTGTTAGTTTTGTTTTGTTTTTTTTAATCTTTTCTGTCTTTTGTCCTCATGAAGGGGAAATAATAGCGAGAGAGCTCCAGAACACCTTCGTTTGGGACTCCTGCTTTGCCCCCATCTGTTCGGCAGAGGTCTCTGAGCAACCCGGTAATCTCCTTACTTCAGACTGAACGCATACAGGGGAATGATGAGGAAATTAGACCCAGGAACACATTGCTATGCCAGTGGCAAACATGCGTAACATCCTCTCTTTGCTGCTGGCTTCTCTCATTTGAAATCACCTCAATATAGATTCTCTTGTCAGATCTCGTGAGACTGATGACCTTTATTAGGTTTCCTCACCATTTTTACCTGTTTTATAAGGCAAAAAAGAGATGAGGGTAAAAATGCATATCACATGTTTTCTGAGTGGAAAAGTTGATGCAGTTGCCCTTTTCGGTGGAATTAGTCAGATGGCATCAGGTAGCTGGTTGGTTAGAATTGAGCTTTGATCTCGGAGGATTTGATCAATTGCTTTCGAATTCTTGATGATGATCTTTTCCCAAGCACGTTGCCTGCAGGTTGTCTCATTTCCATCCAGGACTTTTCTTTTCTTTTGAGCTTAAAGCATATGAGGAGTATTTTTTTTCTTTTTTTTTTTCTGGTGCTGCCTGCCCTTTCCAGACCTTCCCAGACCTTGACCCCTTTCTCTGGATGTGTTCTAATCCCTCCGCATGCGTTGCCTTATAGCTGCTCCGTGCACCCCTTGTCTTTTTTTTATCACACAGGACAGATAAGATAGTGCTTCATTAGTCATGACTTTAAAGATCCTGTTATTCTAGCTTCACGCAGCTTCTGTTGTCTGCTTTTCCGAACGTGTTGAGCGGCTCGGTCTCCGTCTTTCACACAGCGGGACGACATCGCCTCCTCCCCTGTCATGTTCTGGTTGTCCTCAATGCTGTTTCAATACTCTTAGTAGGTTAAACATGGAAGGATTTATTCCAAAATGAAGCATCCATTATATGAAGAACAAAATGACAGCTTCTGAAGCTCAAATATAAATGAAGGTATTCTCTAAAAATGACGGTTCTTAAATCCTTACTTGATTAAGTTAAAACTCGGTGAACCATGGAATCATCTTCTTCTCCAAATGGATATATTGTAATTTGGAATAGATTTCATTCATGTGCTGTGTCTTTAATATCTTTAGGTGGTGGTAAATGACACTAGCAGCTGGTAGATGTGTAAGATATTAGGCTGCTGAGCAATTCTTTTTCTTCATTCTCTTTCTTACATGGGGTAGCACAACTCAGTTTTAGTGGCCTGTCTTTCAACCAAATAGGGCTCGATTATTTGATTTTTACTCATTTTTTTCCCATTTAAATTGTTCTACATGTATGTGTTGTAATTGCAAAGTGCTAGAAATCTTAGGCACTTATCGGATTAAAGGAAGGATCCATGTGTAATGTATGAATAAAGATGCTCAATTAATTATAAATTGTTTGTTTTTAAGCATTTTTTTTCCCAGTTTGTACTGTACTTTTAATACTTTTTTGAAATATGCATAATGATGTTGATGTGTTGCTGTTCATTTGAATGTCGTTTTTTTTCATTTTATTTTATTTTTTTCAAATAATCCAGTATGGGTTTTATCAGAAAGAAAACTTCTTTCTTTTTTATTTTTTTTTATTTTCTGTGTCAAGACTGCAGTTTTGTCTTGTTTTATGCTAATATGAATTATGTGCATTGATGGTAATGATATGGAGGCGGAGGATAATGATGACATTGTAATGTATCTGAACTTCTGAAGCATGTTTTGCAAACTCTTGCTGTACAGATTATGTATTCAGTGTCATGTTACTGTTGTTTTCTGTGTTTCTTGTACAAGGCTTTTAATTAAAAGCACTTTAAAAAGATCTCGTCTGATTTTTGTTTCACTCCTTCACTGTTTGAGCGTAAGCGTTGAGGCAGAATTAACATCTGAAATCAGATGATGATCACCTAAATGACCTAAGCTATTTACAGTGGAAGCTGATTTTTCTCATATGTGCCACAGAGAGGTGCTGTTCAACTGCTTTAGTGCTGCAGCGTCCTGTGTTTTCAGAGGGATTGAGAGGTTTGAAGAGACATTTAGGTCATCTCTGTGTTTTGACATTTAGATTAATCGCGCAAACAGCCTCATTTTCCACCATTTTCATCTTATCTTATCTGTTATTTCGGCTGATTGCATAGAAAGATGGGGATGGTCTATTCTGCACGTCGTCTCTTTTCACTATATCTCATAGATCTCTGTATTAAATGCAAGGGAACCACTCGGCTCGTGACCCAGATCGAGCTGAAATAGTCATCACAGTTTGACACGATTGGCCTACATCTGTGTGTCTTCGTGTGTGTTTAAATCAGTCTTTGAAGCTGACACTTAGGCTTTAAAGCTTGCCTTAAGATTAAGGTAATATTAATCACTTGCAATTGTTGAATGGTAAAGGGGCTTGAGCCCACATTACATTTATGAAGTAATCGCCACAGACTCTGTTTGTGCATGCAAGATCAGTCACCTCTGGAGATTAATTTAGAATCGGGCTATTGGACGGTGCACCGAAGCCTTATTAAACTGGAGTTTGCGCCTCTGACTGTGGTGGATGTTACATTGTGTCATTTTCATCTGATGTCCATTTAAACATTTCCCCCTGCTGTTTTAAAGATCTGTTATTGCAGGTGTTTGGCTGGTGGATGGAATTTAAAACAATTAATGCGGTCTGTGACGTCCTTCTACTGTGAATGGCTGAAATGAGAACACTGCGCTTTCTAACAGACTACAAGTCATGTCTTTGCTTGCCGAGCTCAAGAACAACCAGCGAAGAAAGGAAAGAAGATAAAGAAACTGAACTGTGTGGAGCATAAAGACTGTCTGACATCTCCTTCTGGAGACTATGGTGCTCTGTAGATTCAAAGCAGAAATCCTCAGCCATGCTGTTGATGGCTGATTTCACTTATATATCTTGTAGCACGTTAAAAAAAAAAAAAAAAAAACATCTTGTGGACATAATAAGAAGGTTCGAACGTGATTTTTAACAAAAGCACTTTAAGTTATGATGAGTAAAAACAATCAGTCCGGTGAAATCAAAAGCGGCACCTTGCTCTGAAAACACTGCCATCTAAAACACAATCCTGCTACAGAGCATGTCGTTTCACGTTTTATTTCATCTTTTTTAATCTAGTGGTGTGGGTCTAACTTTAGCATTGATGATTTAACAGTATATCCAGCCAATACTGTCCAGGTTATAACATGTTTCACATATTTAATGGAACGCTTTCAAATGTGGTACAAAGCTGGTGTACGGATGGTCATCATGATGAAATTCCAGTTGATCATATTGATATATTACATCCATTATTTCTCTAACAGGATAAGTTGCCTGTAAAACAGTATATCTCCATTAGGATTACATAGCTGTTGCTAATCATTATGATTAACAGCTAAACTGAAATAGTGAATGTAAGGTTGACTAAGCATTATACCTGCTAAAATGTGGCATGATTGCATGCTCACAATAGTATTAAGAAATCTTAGAGCATTAATTGCTGGCACGGCTCTAAACTGGCTTCAGAGTTTTGTCATTCAAAGTTGTTGTATGTGGAAGTTTAAGAGACATTTAAAAACTGTAGACTACAAAGTCAGGGAAGGGCTGATGGAAAGTGACACTTTACCAAAAATGTTTCCATTTCACTAAAGCAACTCCTGAAATTCATGGAGAATGAGGTTGATGCACAACCCTGTTAGGACTAGGACTATTGTGCCAGGGCTGGGTCTAGTATGTTTCCCCCCTCCTCATATGTTTAACAGTATTCCTTCTGTTTCTCTGATGCTTACTAGAAATTGGCTACATGGCCTATTTTTATTTTCTATCAGATGTTGTGCTACCGTCACATCTGTGAATGCATAGGCTGCCCATGTGGGGGTGTGTGCCAGAATAAGGATATGTGACCTGGCTTATTGTGACTTAGAATGTGTGTGCTGTTTGATGTGGACTCTATGTATCAGTGTAGCCTATGTATGACTCTGAACACGTATGGGCACTGTACAGCGAGATTTATATGTGATTTGAATGTTTTATTTACATTTGACTAAATATCATATAGCTAACATTTTTCTGTGAAAATGAGTCTTTCCATACCAGACGTATTAATGTCTTTATTTTCATTACAATATTCAATATACAATATTCAATATTCAATACAATTTTTTTCACATTAATACAATTTTATTTTATCCCCCCCAACACACACATACACACACATATATTTACATCGATCTATCACTGCCTCGTTTGCTTGCAGCTGTTATAGGCTCACCTCTGCACTGATTTACACACGCCCACAGTCTCGCTCCTCCTTTAACAGCGATCCCCATGGTAACGCACGGAGGAGAGCAGCTTAGCAACACGGAGACAAGAGGGAGCATCCCTGATCCAGACAGCGCGGTGCCATCGATATCACACGCAAAGGGTGGCAAGAAGACGATAGCAGCTCCATTGGCAAACAGTCTTGAATCTGCTGTAGTCAACGTAAGTGTCATATTTTAGCTCAAACAACATATCTTCTACTAATTATTTTGAAATGTTAGACTGACACTTGAGTTGAGCAACCAGGGTATATCGCGATAGACTACTCGTGTATCGCCCAGTCTGCCGTCTAATGTGAAGTTGCTTTACAGACTGATGTTGCAGGCTTGAGTATACTCGCTTTTGTTTATTTTCTTTAGTGTAATCTGCATCTGTCTTCGCAGTCATAATGAAGTTCGTGGTGGTGTTAGTAGGAGCGGGCACTCTGGCCTTCCTCGGCGCGGTCATCTGCATCATCGCCAGTGTTTATCCCAGAAAACGCGGCGCGCCTCCCGGCGACAACGAGACCCTGACATCCGAGGCGCTGCTCCAGCCCCTGGATTCTGGATCGGTGGCTCACGCTGGGCCGCTCGGTGCTCTCCACGGAGCGGGCTCTTACGATGTAGGAAACGGACTCGGCGGAATCGGCCTGGAGGTTCCCACTCTGAACGAGCTCAACCTTGGCGAGGAGACAGGTGGAGGGTCAGTGAAACAGTTCAGTTTCAGCCGACTGATCTGCACTCCCGTACCTGTCGGAGAATGTAAGACTAAAGATCTGAGGCAACAACGAGAGCAGCAGCAGGCTGATGACCCGCTGTACGGGAACGGAGATGAAGACCTCCGGACAACCGCGGAGGGACTCCGGCAGATGGTGTTACAGCAGAACGACCAGATACTCATGGACCAGAGGACAATCCGTGAGCTGACTGGAAAGCTAAGCGAGTGTGAAAGCGGCTTGGAGGACGAGAGGACCACCCCGGCGCGGAGCATCGGGGTCTGGAGCGGAAACCGGCGCGTCATGGCCGGGGATGATGTGAGCTCTTCCGCTGCCGCGCAGCTGCAGACAGCGCGGGCCGTTGAGGAACTGGCAAGGGCCATCATGGACCTCAAGGACCGCATTGAGAAACTTGAGGTAGGCCCAATTTAAAAAGAAAAGGTTTATCAAACTTGGTGGGTTTAACCTGTTGTTCTGGTTTGCCTTTCTGTTTGAGTTTTGTTTTACAACAGGGTAGAAAACACAGTCTTATAAAGTTTATGTAAGCCAATGAGTAGCCTGTTTTGTTGTCCAGTCTAAATGAGGCCCATGCCTTGTCCATTTCAGACAGATGTCCCCGTATTATGTTTTGGATTGCAGTAGCCTATAAAAACCTCTGCAAGAGGAGATAATCCTCTCAGTATGTCCTATTTAGGCCTACTTTAGCAAAATTAAAGGTTTCAAACAAAAAGTGCCACAGCTCTGCTGCTTGAAGACAGACACAATGACAATGATTCAGTTTAAAGGCCTGTACAGTGGCTAATGATTATCATCTTCTGTTGTGCACACTCCATCCCTCACCATCTTTATTCCACAATGCTTCTCTTGTCTTCAGCTTGCCTTCACTCTGAAAAGTAATTCATGACACAAGTGCCTCTCATGTCTTGCGCACGTTCCCACGGACTCTGGGGAAATCTATCCTTGCAGGCCCTCACATCCCGTCTCACCCCACCCCTCATTATGTCAGGCACCTCTATCCTGTCTCCCAGCATCCAACAGGCTAAAGACATGAATAAAATATGTGGCTGACTGGACAGGAAAAAGAGCGAGTGTGAGGGGGGTGTTGTGTGTCTTTGTGTGTGCGTGAGCTGAGATTGAGACACAGGCAGGCCACACAAAAACGCTGCTGCATCACTGCCCGCCCGCTCCAAGCACAATCAGTTACAAGGTTGTCTCCGTCAGAGGGAATTTATCTCTTGGATGTCCAGATCCAATCCTGCCTCAGCAACTCTCTTGATATTACATATCGCCCTTGCAGCTGTCTCATCCATACTAATGGCTCCACCTGTATTTGCCACTGCTTCGGCAACACCTTCTTACTATGCTATACTAATACTTTCTCTACCTATCTACTCTATCATCAATATAACTGCTTATATCAAAACCAATATGTATCCTTGGCTTTCATGTTCGGTTGCATCAAGTCAGCACAAGTGTCATCAGCCTACAAACAAGATTCACTATATCCATTTAATATAAAGGCAATTGCTGACCACGTTTTATCATTCTTATCTAATTTTTTCTTGGCTGTGTCTTCTCAGCTTGTATGTCCCCTTCTAACCATTATACTGACCCCAGCTCCACCAATAAATGGCAAATGGGACTGAAATCTCTCATAGTAATAGTAATTAGTCACGGAAACTTGAGCAACAGGCTCCAAAGAAGAAGACAGAATATTTTTGTGTTAGTTTCTTTTTTTTGCTATTTATTTAATCTTCACAAGAAAAGTGCTGGACATTTTGCCCTAATCCAAGTATTTTTTTACATGGTCAATCTTTAGACATGGATCAGAACCAGCAAGAGGGAATTAAAAGACTAATGATAAGAATGAACAAAAACTCAGATGCCAAAATCTCAGTTCACAGAAAACACCTCTATAGATGCACCATCTTGCAAAAGTCCAGGATAAATCAATGCAGTAAACAGCCATGACGTCCCTATAATGGAAATATACACTGTTTTTGAATATAGAATAGAAAAGAAAGGAAATGTTTTAATCTCGCTCTGAACCGTAGGATTTTCCTGAGTGTAATGATCTTCTGGAACTGAGAATTCTTACATAAATCGTATTTCTATGACCTTAGCGTCATATCACTACAGCATGCCTACTGCTAAACCAAAAGGTGCCACATACTACTAAAGCCTATAATCACGGCTACAAGTGCTGCTTCAGCTTCTACTAAAATTTGTTTTAGTGAAACCAGCTTGTTTACCCCATCAGGAAATACTGCCCACAAGGAAGCTAATAAAGTTGCTTAAAAATGTCTGCACAGATATGAGGAATCCACCAAAATCACTTTTAAATTAATTAGGGCTGTTTTATCTCAGAGCTTCATTAAGGCATAAAAACTCTTTTTCACTGCACGGTTTAACTTCACCCGATTGGACGCACCGTTGGTACAGATACTTTTCCGCTGTGATAGTACCCTCTCAACATTTGCTGGATTAGCCGATCATCTTGGCAGCACTGCGTGAAACTAACTTGACAAAGTGTTTGATGTAACTTGAGGTGCTGAGGAAAAGAAAGAGCAATGTGTAACTCCCTACTATCAACTTGTGTTCTTGGATTCATGGTCCATACCCATTGTTTTGCAGCCCATGAGCACAGCTCTGTGGCTCATGTGCCGCAGAGACATTGTTGCTACGTGCATTGGTGAAGATTTTCTCTAACCTATCGGTCGCCTGCAGTGCTTTCACTTTAACTGCAAGCATTGACTCAGCTTGCATGGAACCTCTGGAGTGATGCTAAAAAAGTTTCGAGCACCAGGTCACGTCTATAATGGAAAACAAAGTTTAAAAAAATAAGGGTAGAGTCAAGGCAGCTTGAACCATGTCATGCAGTGGGAGGACGTTAAAGCAACTGCACTGTAGATGGACACCTAAAGCTATAAATTGTGATATGTGTGTATTCACAATGACATTGTCACTTATAGATATGTGATCGACTTATAATGACATCCCACACTAAACAAAAAAATCTTGATTGTAATGATGGGGTGATAAATAAATATGATTTTAGTCATACTGTCATATAATTACACTACAAGTTGATCATATTATCCATATGAGTTTGATTTGAAGTTCATTAATATTGTGTTTATTATATTTCATGTGTCATATAACCTTTTAGATGTTTCATTTATAGATAGAAGTGCAGTAAAAAGTGTCCTTTGATTACCTTAGTTGGAAAATCCATTTAAAATCATTTGTGTACCAGCGTTTGAGGTGACTGGTTTCTGTGAAAGGAAAAATATGTTGAAATTGGATGAGGGGTTGCAGGTGTTTGGCTCTAATGTGAGAACGGGGGTCTGTTTTTTTTTTCTGTTCAGTAACCAAGGGTAACCGCAGCTGGACCTGTATAAAAAGATATGACTTTCTCCTTCATTTCAGGTGTCTGCAGCAGCTCAGCTCTCGAAAATGCTTATTTTCTATAAAGACTTTTTGTCCTTATAGCAACACAAGCCTTTAAAACTTAGTTCTTTTCCTATGACTCTTGAGTGTCTAACCAGTTTTTTGCTTCAGACTTATTTTTCTTGCTTTCTTTCTGTAGGCAGAGATAGGTCCTGCTGCTTTGAACCTTACTGACACATCTGTGGGTGCCGGCAGCAGCAACAGTGGCAGCAGCAGCCCGACTGTTAACTCTGGCAAGGCTCCAGCTCTGCCCACTGGCAGTGCTTCCTCCTCACCAGCAGGAGCTTCCCCAGGGGGCCGTCGTCCTGCTTCTCCAGCCTCCCCTGGACCCAAGCCTTCCTCAAAGGGTTCTCCTGGACGAGGAAAGGGCACCTGGAGGGTGGAGGACCTAGAGGGGGAGCTGGAGAGGAAGATAAAGATGCTTGAGAAGGAGCGACAGGCCATGAGGAAGGAGACGCAGGGCCAACATGAGAAAATCAACCACGGCATTGACACCGTCACCCACCGCATCACTGAGCTGGAACACAGTGAGTCTGTAGGAGACAAAGCGGGGGAGAGTAAACTGATGTATGAAGGGAGGCAGATAATTGCATCATCAAGCTAACATACATGAGAGCGTTGTGAGAGAAGGCTGAAATGAAAGTTTAACAAGCACTGTGGATGAACTGGGTCATCGCAGCAGTAGAGAATACACTGTAGATTAAGATAAGATTATTAATGAGAGCTGGAAGTTGTGAAATGTCAAACAGGGATAGGGGGTGAAAAAATGATAGAGCTAAAAAAAGATTAAATGGAAATTTAATTATCTGGTTTATTTGATGCTCTAGACATATAATCATCTCCACTCTATGAATTTATATCAGTGACTTTGTGGCTGGTACAAATGTGTTTTGGAGATGGTTTTGAAGGGTTTTAAGTGGAATTTGTCAGTACATTTTTTTTCTTGCAAAATTAAAGTGACTCTCATAAAAGCCACTGGTGAAAGAGGTATGTTTGATAGATGGAAGCCTCGGAGACATATTGAGAGTTGAAGGTTGCCAAAAGGGAAATTATTATAGAAAAATAAAACCTTTTTCAGCAGTCTGTCACTCTCCCAACTCTCTCAAGTGTCTTCTCTGCTTTAAGAGCTACCGTTGCCTCGAGTTCGATGGTCGATCATTAATTTTAACACTCGCTCTTTCTAGACACTAGTCCTTGTATAAACTGGCCATTAACATTCACATCTTGCTCCTCATTTTTCTCTCTCCATTTGCCTCAAAGTATATCCCCCCTCACTATCTGACTGTTTCACTTTATCTCCTTGATCTCTTTCTCAAAAGCGCTCACAGAGCCGCCGTTCCCTGATGGCTTCGTCCTCTCCTTCCCCATGCGGACCAACTACATGTACGGCCTGGTGAGAAAAGAAATAACTGAGATGTATGCCTTCACTGCCTGTGCATGGCTCAAGGCCAAGGAAGGCGGCATCGGGACCCCGTTCTCCTACTCCGTACCAGGGCAGCCCAATGAGCTGGTGCTGCTGCAGGGAGTCCACAATCCTGTGGAGCTCCTCATCAACGACAAGGTCTGAGGATTTTCTCACCTAATAGTGGCTGCTGCTTGTCATACCTTGGGGTTGGGACTATAAATTACTGGCTTAGAAATATTTTGGTGAAGATTTACAAAATAAGGTGTAAGCAAGAAAATTTTATATGGAAATGACAAGGTCTTTCTGGAGAAAAGCGTGGACACCATTAAGTTTAATTTCAGCTTTTAAGCTTAAACAAAATAGCCTGAAATCATGACTACATTATTGGGATTTTCCACAGAGCAGCACAAGCTAATTGCTGGCTCATTGTAATCCACTGATTAAAATGAAAGATGACAATTCTTGGAACAGAATGATTTTATACACCATTTACATGAGTGTTGAAAAGAACCAAAGGCAAAATGCCAAAGCTTTCCATCACTGATGCCCTCAGCAGGACGTGAATCACAGTCCACAGCAGATTTTTCTGGAGTCTGAACAGTTCACATCTTTATGTGCATGAGAACAGCTATAACAAAAACAGATGGTGCCCTCGAAAAGCACATTAAAATTTCATAACTCTTTTGTGGCATTTAAATGTAGGAGACAAAAAAAAAAGCATAGGAGAAACTAAACACTTCTTTAGGATAGTGATTTACAACAGGAAACAATAAAGAAAGAAATGTGAAAATGTGAAACCTTCTGGAGAAAAGCCACTGAGCTTAGAGCTGCAGCTCGATATGTTGCATTTTAAAGTGCTTACGCAGTTCCCATGGCAGACAGAAACTGAGTTTTGCTGTGGTGGCAAGAAGGCTCAGACGTTCCAAAATAAGTCATCAATAAATCCACATTCTGTCCACGTTTGTTTAATATCCAGTCATAATCCAAGCTTGGTTAAAACTGGACTTAAATCAGTCCTTTTGCAAAGGTCGGTCTAAGCACAGCCCCCATGTCCTCTGATATTTAGGTGGCGCAGCTGCCTTTGTCCCTACCGCAGGACGAGTGGCAGCACATCTGTGTCAGCTGGACCCTGAGAGATGGGGTATGGAAGGCCTACCAGGGGGGAAAGATGAAGGGAAGAGGAGAGGGACTGGCTGCCTGGCATCCCATCAAACCTGGGGGCGTTCTCATACTGGGACAGGAACAGGTGAGACAGAGAGATGGGTGGATGGATGTATGTATGGACTGATGGATGGATGAATATGAATAATAATATGATATGAATAAAATCTCTTTTAATGGACAATCATTAGCTCGTCACACACCAACAGGCACAAACCTAGTTGTGTTAATCTCACACTCAGCTGCCACTCTCCTTCATTAGTGACTCTTGTACGTTATATAACCCTTATGAAATCTGATGTTATTCCTCCTCCTCAGTGTTAAGGAACAATGTGAAACTTATTAAGCAGCTCACTGTTTTTGCATACAGGATATAAAGGAGAGTTCTGCAAGTTCAATTCAGCAAGGCGATGCACTGATGCAACAAGGCTCGATTTTTACTGGTTAGATTTTAGAAAGAGCGAGCACTTTATTAATCTCTGTAGCAGATGACTGATGAATTGCTGTTGTGAGGATGTGTTGACTAGATTTAATGGGAAAATCCCAGGACATCTCCCTCACGGGGGTACTCAGATGGAGAATAAATATTTTTAATCTTATTGATATGAAATCATCAAAACTCAGTATCCTTGTGCCTGGCTTAAGCTCCAGCTCCATTTCTATTATTATTTAATCAGGCTCGAAGGCACAGTAGTAAACCAGTTTCCTAATGAGTATTTTGGGGCTCAGAAATGTACCGTATATCAGTGTTGATATATTATTGGTGTTCACTGAAATAAGTATAATATTGAAGCACATTTTAAAATTCTTGTACAATGACAATAAAGCTTCTTCTTCTTCTTCTGAATATATAAAGGATGGGAGAGTTGGCACAAGACTTCTGGACACTACTATATGTTATATGGCAGATTTGGAGTTCACAAAATGAAGTCTCCTGCTTGCATAGAATATTCCCTCATACCCAAATATAATATACATTAGAAATAGTGTCCCAGGAGCTGATAAGGTCTGGTGACCAAAATAAGAGATTTAATTACTCACTTTTATTAGACCTAATAGACTAGAATATTTTTTGTTTCACTGTGGTAAGCTCAGTTTAGTTTTTCACGATTGCAATCTGATGTCCAATGCTTTGTTTGTGCTGACTTTACCCCCGCCAAGGATACACTGGGCGGGCGTTTTGATGCGTCCCAGGCCCTGGTCGGGGAGCTATCCCAGTTCAACCTGTGGGACCGGGTGCTGAAGCCTGCAGAGGTGGCCGCCGTAGCTGACTGCAGCTCCTCAGCACTGGGCAACATCGCCCCTTGGACTGATCATGATGTTGATGTCTATGGCGGTGCCATTAAGGAGTCCCTGGATCCATGTCACGCTGCCCAGAGATCTAATCCCTCCAGCCCCAAACAGTGAAGGCTGACCAGGGGAAGTCAGCCAGTTGTGGTCCTGTTTGATAGGTCAAATTAGGAGTCGACTCAGATGTTTAAAGTCGTGTCAAATGGGAGTTTAAAGAATATTTTCTTGTTGGGAGGTGATAAACGTGCTGATGGACTGAGAGCGCAGTTAGCTCATAAAGAGTGTTGTATCTGTTTGTGTTCTTTGTGTTGGTGTCTACGCTCATGTGTTTACTTCTGCAGTGAGATACAGTGAGTTTAGTCACAAAATCACCTTAGTGAAGGCTGCATGGTGGATTAACTTCTGGCATGAACACTTTTAATGGAGACGCTACATACGATAGTAGAGTCATGATTGGGTCTGGTTAAATGTACCACCTTGTGTCTCAATATCATTTTTGGTCATTTAGCCTTACAGGCTAATTTAGACAGCGGGCTATGCTGTTTTTTTTGTTTTTTTTTAGTGTGATGGAATGAACCTGTAATGGTGCCACATCTTAGGGCTTCTTCATTTTATAAAACAGTCACACAAAGTTCTGTCTTTGTTCATGTTGTGTCAGCTTGGTTGTGTTAAATGCTACAACTGATTTCTGACATGCTCTCGTGGTAGTTTTGACTTTGTCGATCAATGGGGAACTAAATGAATGGTGTTAAATTTTGAACTGTATATGATCCTGTTGGGTATTGTCTGTGTGCTTTTAAGTTTTCTATATTGCTTACCACGATTTGGTATAAGAGTTTACTTCTAAGTGTATAATGTGTAATGTAATAACTTCTGGTAATTTTGTTCTGTGCTAGTCTGCTCCCCTTGCTGTAAGCCTGTCACGCCTCACAGTCCTGCAGTGAAGTTGCAGAGGTTTGGTTCGCAACTAGACAGAGCAGCTCTTTCTCTTGACCACTGAAATAAACACTTCATGTTTCACTAAGTGCCAGTCAGGCACTGATTTTATGATGAGTTTGATAAAATTGCGGTTTCCTTGAATGTAAGCCAGATGGAATGGAAACTGCATGAGTGTTTTCTCCAAAGCCACATTTCCTGCTGCTGAAAAGAATTTCCTCATAACATTGTTAGTCTTCACAGATTCCCCCAAAACATGTAGATGTATTTTTGTTGGAACTCTACAGAGAGGGAAGAGTGCACGGTGTATTCCTTACATGGTGATCATTTTGTTCTTAATACCTGTTGACACACACAGAAGAGCCTGAGTCTGGTATCATCAGATGTTAATGAACTCCAGACGTCATGCTTTCACCTAACGAAAGAGCTCTCTTTCTGATTTGGACCACTTTTGCACTGCCACTGTTTACGCTATGTACATAGTTGTATATTGTGTGGATTTTGATGGCAAATTTACTATAAATGAAGGTTTTTCACTTCCTGCTGTATTTAGCCATATTTACAGTTAGCTGAGCCTCATATTAAATTCTTTAACAGTGAAGATGATGATTTACCACAGAGACACCAATGATAGAGGCATGTCAATGTTAATGTTTCTGTTATAAAGCTAGCTAATATTAGTATCTCCACGGGTTAATGTACTTGGTGTGTGTAAGCACACTTATGCACCCAAAGTAGCAAGTGTGTGAAGGGACGTTTGAGACACAGCCTTAAAGTCTTAAAAGGCATTTTTAATAAATTGATTAATTTATTATTTGTCAAATATTATTGATTCATGCTTTGTCACAGATAACTCTGATACCAAATTTTCGGTCATGCAAGCATTTACTCTATGTGAAATGTTCTATTTTGCACATTGACAATGAGACAGTTGGTTAGATAGACAACAGAATCAAAATATAATAATATTGTATTAAGCCTGTAGACATCTATCTTAAACAACATTATTTTTACTATAGTATTTTTTATTTTCCACACATTTGCAGCAAACTAATATGAAAATAATGTGAAATCTCATGTCGCATAGACTATTTGTTAACGTTGCTATTTAGTAATCTCTCCAAGGCAAGAATCCAACAACAGAATTTGGTCCTGCGTTTATTTTTTTGTCATGATACATTTAGTGAAAAACATAGACTTTCTAGTTTCCAAAGTATAATTTATCAGATTTGAACTCTGTCACATGGAAAGGAGATGTCTGTTGAATAGTTGGAACAACAACAGCATTGATTAACTGAGTGCATGTCAGTTTAACACATTAACACAAGGTAAATCTGTGGCTTTAGTCTGCTTAGTCAGTTACTACTGTGACGCTCTGTAAGTCACATTCTTGAGATCAGGTTGTTTCTTTTGTTTTCAGTGGTTTCTATGAAATTATATTCTGAAGAAGTTTGGCGTATAAATAGCATCTTTACTGGTGACAACAAGACGGATGATGATATATGTCTTTCTTTCAGACGTACAGCACAGGAGTCAAAGGTAAATCCAGCCAGACACACTGTGTTGGGTAAGGGTTTGATTTTCACCTCGACCACATACACAAACAATATGTCCTTTCAACACTGTGCAACAAGTTCTCTGTTCACTTATTACCTCAAGACATCTGCCCCACATTATGATTTGCCATACTGCTGTGAAGTGCCTGCCTGGGCTCTCATGCCCTGAAAAGATAAAAGGTTTTTTTGTCATTTTTTTAAAAACATGTTTTCTTCTTTATCATAATTTCTTCTTCTTCATCATCTCTTTCTTCTCCTTCTCTCTGTATCTCTTGTTTTTCGTTGTTAATGGCTGTGACTGTGCTGCGCTTGTCCTTATTTGCATCATCATGGATCTTGTATGGTATTGTGAAATAAATGGACTAAAACTAATAAAATTGTGATGGCAGCTTTGTTGTTGTAGTACCTATGAAAATGACACCAGCAAATGTTCTAAATGTGTTTGTGTGGTGCACGCTGAGATGGAGAGAGCTTACAGTCTTCTTGGCTGTGGTGTAGTCCAGGTGACTGGACAGGTTTAAAGAGATCTGTTGACCTTAGCTGTGCTCACAACCAGCATACACAACAAACACACTCATTTGTTTAGCCTTATTTCATTTAGCAGTGGTCAGACCGTGTAAGTGCATAATTGTGTTCTGACGAATTATGATGCATGTATACTGAACGTAGACAGCACTCTGCAGAGGCACCACAGAAAGTCGGATTTTGTAGACATGATGTATTACTCATGAATTTAACCGAGACCATGTTGATTCGTGACTGCTGATCTACCCACACACATTTCTTGACTCGTGTCTTAGCTGAACTAGGTGCTGGGAAGTGTAACCCCCTCTGATAATATGAAAACATCATTTTTGATTTATCTCACTTCGGTTTGGTTTCTTTTCATTTTGTACTTTGAGCTTTTTAAGCAGACAAACTAAGACGGAACTCCTGGCATATAATATAGAAAATATTTAGTTTCAGTTCACCAGCAAATAATTACCAAGCCCTTTAATGCTTTTTGATTTCAAAACTGATGAAATGAGCTTTTTTTCATAAAAAAGTAAATAGTGCACAGGAAATAAAGCTTTACAATTGATGTTTTTTGTTGGTTTGAAGAGATATATCAGGTTGATCACAATAAAATTGTGGGCACACATTCTTATTGCTCATCTGATGATTCCAAGGATTGTGGTGATTCATCCATCCATCCATTAATTAAGTCCACTTTACCCCTTGGTGGATCACAGGAGGCTGGGATCTACCCAGATGACACTGGGTCAGAGGCGGGATACACCAGCCTGGCAAGCTGTTAGCCATGCTGTTACAAGGCTAAAACAACCACTCATGCTGACTCCCAAACCTACGGCTATCCATAATCACATGTTAAGATCCAAATATTTGGTTGGAAGAAGGGGTAACTGTATCATCCTGCTGCTCACATTCAAGATCCTCAGGTTAAATTGTAATAATTACCTCTGAGAAGGTTGTGTGGTTGGTTTGGTATATTTGTCTAATCGTTAGCTTCCTCTAAAGTTCTCGAGGATGTTGGATGAAAATTTCACCAAAGGAGAGTTTATAAGTAAATAGCTTTTATAGTTCATTCAGACCTGGATGACAGTGTTGGATTCTTTAAATGCGGTCTCAGCGAAAGATTGCAGTCTCACACAGTGTTTGTTATTATCACAATCCAGTGAATTTTTTGTTTTGAGCCATCATGAAATTCCAGATTAAACCTCTTTTGTTCAGCAGCTGACGACTAACATTCTCAATAAAATTACACAAACAAGCCCTATTCACAACATTTTTTACATTTTTTCTGCCACATTTAAAAAGTTTGTTTCAAAATTGCTTGAAAATTATATGGACACGTTCCTTACAATTCTATAAAGCCCAGAAATGCACGATTTAAAGTTACAGTCTCATAATTTAATAGATTTAAAGAGAATTTCTGGAAAATGTTCAGAGAATTTCTCCTATTAACAGTGGCTTTACAACAACGTGATAACTCACTTCACCCTAACCAGGCCAATGATGTACAACAGAAAGTCTTGAAAATAAGAAAAAAATCTTGGAACAGCAATTTTTCCAGTCACATCTCATCTGACCTCAGGTGAAGAAACAACTGGTGACACAGAACCAGAATGAGGCTGTGGGTTCAGATGGTATCAGCTTTCAGGTCCTGAAAACCTGCACTGAGCAGCAAAACTACAGCACTTCTTCAGCCTTGGTCTGAGTCAAGTTCCAGTGCAGTGGAAGACAAGGTACCTAAAGAAAATCTGCCCACAGTGACTACAGACTAGTTACCTCAACATTCCATTAAAGTCCTGGGGAAACTGTTTCTAACTAAGTAAACAAATAAGCACCTTTCAGGACCCTCAGCTGGTATTAAAGATGCCATCATCTACCTGCTTCTACAGTCATCTGGACAAAGCAGGCAGCAGAGTGAGGATCATGTTATTTGATTTCTCTAGTGCTTTTAATACTTTCAGCCCACATTGTTATGTTAGAAGCTGCAGAAAAAAACAGGTGGATACCTTTACAACCACTTGGATTATTGACCGCCTCACAAAAAGACCCCAGTTTGTGAGACAGAAGAGTTGTGTGTCTGCGAAGGTGGTCAGCAGCACAGAAGAACTGCAGGGAACTCTTCACTTTGTACACCTCAGACTTCTAGTACAACTCAGAGTCCTGTCATCTCCAGAAATACTAATATGACTCCATAGCTGTTTGGTGTATCAGTGAGGCTGAGTACAGAGAATAGAACAGAAATGAGTTTTCTGCCATTAGCGCAGGTACAGGTTCATGTGCATTGGAATTCTGGATGCTCGCTGGCCTGTGGTGTCTCAGGTTGTAGCCTGAATCCACCCACTGAAACAGAGCACGAGATGGGTAATGTTTGTCTCCAAGGATACTCTGTGCGTTCCTCTGACAGCATTGGGTGTATATGGTGTCCATGGAAGGGAGACTGGAAGTAATGACCTCTCTGCAGTTTTGATGACGCGATGCAGTGATTTCCTCTCGGCCAGGGTGATACTGCCATACCACTCTGTGATGCCAGTAGTGAGGACAGTTTCAACGACTCCTCTGTAGATCTGTGTGAGGGGGTAATGTTTAAGTCTGGCCTTCATTAGCATCCTGATGAAGTGCAGTCTCTTTTTACTGTTGTTACAGTCTTTTTTTCCCAACTGAGACTCTCACAAGGCACAGGAAGTTGTGGGTGCAGCGGAGGGGCTCGTCTCCTAAAGTCCAGAGTGAATTCTTTGGTTTTGTTTATGTTTAGTATGAGGTTGTTGTTGTCTCCATAGACAGCAGTCTTATGAGTGGTGTGGGAACATTCACCTCATTTTGAACCCAAAGAAGACAAAGGAGGTGATTACGGATCATAGGAGGACTAGGAATAAGCCACAAAAACAGTTTCCATCCTGGGATATAGATGGAGGTGGTGAAAGACGACATATAATTGGGGTTTACTTGGACGACAGATAAATTCTGTCTGAAGGAAGGAACAGAACAGACTGAGGAAGCTTAGGTCTTTCAATGTCTCATAGTTTCAGTGTCTGCACTAAGATGTCGCATATCTTTTTTGGAGAGTGCAGTCTGCTTTGTAGCCATTTGTTGGGGCAGCGGCATCGGAGAAACTGAAGAAACTGATGTAGAAGAATGGCTCTGTACTGGGGACAGCGCTGGAGCGCCTGGAGCTGATTATGCAAAGAAGAATGCTGCAAAAACGGATCAACCTAAAGGATAACATTGCACAACCTCCACACAACATACTGATCAAACAACAAAGAGTTTTCAGTTCTGCTCCACCAAGGACCATTCCCGTCTGCAACATATAGCCAAACACAATGACAAAATGACAATTTGTTCTCCTCATTTATTCATTATCTATACTATAACAATATCTCTTACCTTTGGGCATTAATAAAAAAATATTTAATTGAATTTAATTGAATTTCCAAAGGCAGCTCCTGTCACCAATTTTGAGCTCATAGCGTACATTTGCTTCAGCCTTGTTCGCACTGATATGTGGGTTCCAATCCAGATTGTCATACGAAGGGAGTGAGTCGGTCAGCTAGTCATCAGTTACGCAGTTAATCAGTCAGGCAGTGAGTAACCCAGCCAGTAAACATTTTTTCTTTGCTGTCATTTTGTTATTGTTGGCTCTATCTTTCTGTTTATATTGCCTCAATCACAGCTTGTTAGCAGAATCGCATGGGGTCTTCCTCTTCCCTCTGAACAATCTGCTTCCTCTACTACTGAATTATAGATATAGCTTACCTTCATTAACACTCTCCCAGGGAGGCATGTCCTATGAAATCCTTAAGTTACCCACCACCTACCCGTACCATATAAAATATTTATTTTTTACTGAAAATATTCTTTCCTCTTACATATTTTTCTTTTAATACTTCTTCTCATCTCCACAGCACTTTCACAGGGTATTAGAGAGATAGATAACAAAAGTTTTTTGTTTTTTTTTAACACCTCACCTTACTGCCGTAAGCTTTGCAGTCAAGCCATTCTGTCTGATCCTAACATGTGTACATTAATGTAAATCCACTGATGACCAGTCCTTCACCTCAAATTACTCAATGTTAAAACCTGCTGCATATTATTTTACTATCAAATATTTACGGAACATTTTCCCATCCAGGTGAATTCTTTCCTTAAGATTTTTCTGTTGCCATCACATCGTCATCACTTTTATATGCCTCTCATTCCTTGGTATCTTTTCACAAGACCTTTTGTCAAAAAATTCGCCTCCTCTCCATTCTATGGTTGTTCTTTGGTAACATTATGTCAGCTCCCGCTTTTCTTTGTCAGATTTTCACCTGTATCCAAACCTCCATTTCATTCAGATTATAATGGGTCAAATGCATTTAGCATGCCTCACGACTTCTCAGACAGATGTTGTCTCTTGCTTCATTTAACAATTTCAGCATCATGCAACATGTAGCAAGATCAATACTGTCTCCAAAGTTAAATGTAGGTTATGTGTGCAATTTACACATATAGCATGGCAGCGGTAACTTACTCTGGAGTAATGTTAAGTTTAATGACTGGTCACTGTGTTGGACATGGTTAAGGGTTATTCATTATTCGTCTACAAGCTGACTTTCTTACTAAATAACACTGAACAGACCCCTGAATTACTTCTTTAGTAGAGTGCTGGTGACATGCTGGTGTCTTGTGCTATTTACCGCATATTGGCCTAATGACTTTCATGCAAGTACACAAGTTGACAAAGACTATGAACCTTGTGTCTGACAATCAACTCATTTTTTATTTAATTTTTTTTACAAGAAGGGTATGTGGAATGTCCACCTATATGCATTTCACAAACACATTCAAATAAAAGTACTAAGTGACTAATAATCATTTGGTGAAAGCCTTCTACACATTTCTTCAAATTTTGGCTTTGTAAGTATTTATTCTGCTTATATTAGATGGCTGTGCCCTTTAAATGACTGAGTTAATTTATCAAGAAAGAAAGAAATGAGCCGCTCTAAAAAATTGTGACGTGGTTTTTTAAGATGATTGACAGATTTTTTTAACCAATAGGAACGGAGCTTTGTTGTAGCAGGCGGGGTTTCCTGTACACATAAACCTTGTTTAAAATGTCTCCTTAACAACCGATCTGAGAGTCAAACAGCAGAAGTTTTCGTTGGACAGACGCGTCGTAAGTAAAGCCTCTTTGATACGCTATACTTATCGACTAATTCCAACATACTCTATTTTTTTTCATATCAGGACTGTGGAATAAGGTATTGTGATTTTGTGGTAGCAAACGTGATTCAGTAGCATCAGCTGTTTGCTTTAAAAATAAGCTAAGCTAATTAGCTAGCTAGTGAAATCACTCGCTGTTCCTAACCCTACAGACCACGGCCACTTTTAGGAATGAACAGTGATGTGTGTCATCTGTCAACGTAATTCGAACCGTCTGTTTGTGTGTCAACTACGATTGGATAACTGTTGTCGCTAGCTAGTAGTGGCTCAGTGATGTCGGCTAACCTCCTCTCTAGTTGGGTCATTTTATAGCGTTGTGGGTACAGACAAGAGACTGACATGCAGAATTTCACTGCCCATGCTCCCGATTAAATGCCTCTCGGTCATTTAATAGGCTTTCTAACCAGTCAAATGTTTTAATTTGACACGTGAAACATGTTTAATTGCAGGAGTCGGAATGGCTGGGACGGGTGAGGTAAAGAAAGAAGAGGCCGATTACAAGAGACTGCACAGCTTCCCTCTTATCAGGGTAAGACAGGGCATCAGGATGCAGAACAAGAACATCTGTTCTATCATAACAACCACTTGCAAAACTAAGGTCATTTAATGCAGTTGGTAAAGTTCTGACTTATAAATTGCATGTACATTGTGAAGAAGACTTTGGGTAACTAACACATGGTGCACATAAAAAATATGCTTGCAGAAATTTGTGTCTGCTTTATGTTGCGGTTCCTCTTTTCTAAAACGTCCATGTTGTGAGGCTGAAGCACAAACGGTTCAACAGCGAGCACAAATATCACGATCCGTAAATTCAATCTGTCAACTTTAACTTTGGGTTGCGGCTAAGAAAGTTTTTAGAAGCTGGATGTGCAACTTTACAGATTCATCGAATGGAGTGGTGGCATGCGGTCATTCTCACATGGCTCACCTTCACATAAATGTTGCTTGTGGCTTCTTTCAGACATATCCTCCGTTAGTGTTGGACGGAGCCACCATGTACACACAGTATTTGCTCTTGGCAAGACATTGACCAACAGAGGAATAATGTAGCTGTGTGAAACACATTGAACAGTAGGAACAGAAGCTTTTATAAATGTTTAAGCTTGGTGAGCCAGAGGTGCATAAAAGCACTTCATCCAACCACTTGTTTAAAAAGCATAAGCATGTCTAAAAGTGGCATTTTCAACTAACTGCATCCACCACTGACATGTTTTACTGTCAGTGTTTAAGGATACTTAGCTATTCACATAGTACTCACTGTTATTGAGTTTATATTGTAACTATATAAACTAATCTATGCCCTGTTTGGTTCCAATGCATTACATTTCAAAACATTGGACATTTTTATTCCATTTTGTACATCTTTGCTACTGTCGCGTCTGTGTGATGCGTTCAGTGTCCAAAAGGCATTCAGTGATGACACTTGATCAATAGACTTTACATGTACCGGGTGGCTCTGCTTTCACCGTGTTTATAGAGAATTAAGTTAAATGCCATAAGACCTTTTTAATTCTTGTGTGTGTGTGTGTGGCTAACTTGCATATATGTGTGCGGTGCAGCATACAGAAGATGGAAAATACTAGTCCCTAACAACTTGTTTGTCCCCAGCACACAGACATGCCAGAGGAGATGAGGGTTGAGACCATGGAGCTGTGTGTGACGGCCTGTGAGAAGTTTGCCACCAACAATGAGGTGTGTGTGGCTCATGCTAGTGAGATGTGAGATGGATCAGAAATTAAATTCAGGCCCCTGTAATAGAATTAAGTTGTGCCCCAGTGTTGTGTCATGACTTTGTTTATAATTGCTATAATGCACTAGAATTTGTGTTCTTATTGCTTTTTTTTTTTGTCCATGATGTCCCAGAGTGCAGCAAAGATGATCAAAGAGTCTATGGACAAAAAATTTGGCAGCTCGTGGCATGTGGTGATTGGTGAAGGTTTCGGCTTTGAGGTCACACATGAAGTGAAAAACCTGCTCTACATGTTCTTTGGAGGGAGCCTGGCCGTGTGCGTGTGGAAGTGCTCGTAGCACCTCCTCACCGACATGGTCACGGGGCTGGGAATGAACATCGGCTACCCGCCAGATGCTGGTTCCACTGCTGTGGTGGCAGGTCATTTTGTCCACGCTGCCGGCCACTGTGGCAGACGATTAAGTTCTCGTCCAGCTTGAACTGCAGTTGGCAGTTGGGAAATACATGAAAGGGAATTTAGAGTGTGACAGTCACTTTGTTTGGTAGGCATGAAAATAGCTCCATGCCTCGTCTGCCACTGTTCTTTCTCCTCTTTGTTTTTTTTACCCTCCATCTAACTCGCATCCTGACCGTTTGTGGGCGTGCACGTGCAAGCAAGTTCAACTTTTACAAAAACCTACAGCCAGCCAGGGTCTCCAGAGTCCTTTATCCTCCTTCCTCTTCAGGGAGTGTGCGTGCGAGTGAGTGAGTTTACGTGTTTGTGTGTGCTGGACACGCACATTTTTTATTTGGAATAACCTCACAATGTCGCCGTCCACTGTAGTCTGAGCAGATTTGTGCGACCCTTTTCTGGCCATGCCCCACTGAACTTTCCACACGTGTCTTTCTCTCTAATACAGCACTAGTATTTCAATACAGTTTGTAATATTTTTTATGTGTACATATTTTGATGCAACTTGGGAAAAAAAAAAAGAAACTGGGTTTTTTTTTTTTGTTTTTCTTTTTTGAAGACCAGTATCATCTTCTTACAAGTGAGGGCTTAGATACTTCTGAACCTAACGAACAAGATCAGCCTTTTCTCCTTGTGAAGGTGTTTATAATTATCCCTGATAATATGACCTCGCTGGGTGACGAAGCAATGTGATTGTTTCATGTTGATGCCAGTTTTAATGATCCAGTGTAATGGACCATTACATGTGAACTGATCTGATTGTACATTAAACTAAAGCGTGATGAAATGGGAACTGGATCTGTTTTGTTTTTTTGTTTTTTTTGTTTGTTTTTTTTTTCATTTTGTTTATTGCTGCCTAATGGGTTTAAGTTTAAAAAGACATTTTAGGCTGAACTTCTAAGCAAATGCAATTTTGTGTGACTTCTGTGGGGGGAAAGTAGCTGTTGAAATGGAGAGGATGCATGACAACATTAGGAGTTTGTCCTTTAAAAAAAAAAAAAACAGTCCTTTATTTATAGAGACCGCTTCCAGCATTTCTAAAAATGAGACACAATTGTTTGATGTGTCAATCAAATTCGATTTTAATATCTGCTCAAAATATGTGCTTCACACAGAAGAGAAATGTGTCAGCAGCTGCTCTGAAACGGCTTTTTAAAGATGGAACCAAAAAAAAAAAACACCCAGTGGAGCAGACTAAGAAAAGATCCTTCCTGAAATATCTGACCAGCGTTTATATGGAAAGACGAAGTAAACTGTGAAGTGTCAAAGTGGATGATGGCAGCTGAACAAGGAAGGTTATCTCTGAGAAAGTAATGTTTAAAAGCTTTTTTTTTTTTTTTTTTTTTTGGCCTTAATATCCTTTTAATGTTTAGTGAAAGAAAGAAGTGCACTTTGAAGTAGATGTAGATGATGCCCATTTAAATGCATCAATTTGTCTGTAAAAATCTGTCCCAGTAAAAATATATTTCCGGTGCATCAATCTTCATCAGTGTATCAGTAAGGCTGGTGTTAAATAAACCCCAGTCCAGCTCCGATCGCCATGATTAGATCAAATAGATCCGATGTCCAAACAAACTGCGGCCTTGTTCTATGAAGCTGAATTTTTGCATCTGTTCAAAAACGGAGAAACTGGTGAAATATTGTGTTGACACTGTTTTGACAAATTAAACAAAGGAATTTACTTATTTTTTTGGAACTGAAAGATGTGGCACGTGTCTGCGTGAGAGAAATAAATACAGTATGTTATGCTGTGTCGCCCAAAGAGCAGAGACCACTGTGACCCAGCGGTGAAGGTACAGAGGACGCTGTTATTGACAAATTAGCAGAATCTGGCAACTTCTGCTTCAGCGTTTGTGTACCCGAGACACCATGCCCCCACATCAGGTCAACCTGCTCTCTGGGCTCTCAGACACTCCTGCCATTTCACCATCTGCCTTTTGTTCACATTTACATGCAATATCTTTTATTTCAATTTGTAAGAGAATGTGTTAGTATGCCCATGAGGAGCCCGGCTTTGACTCTTACTCAGACTTTGATCATATTCCGAATATATTCCTCTATGAAAAGTGAAACCCGCTCATATCGTGGATGCAAGTTTCTGACTGTGTGTGGAGTCGTCTTGAGTTTTTCATATTCTCAGCAACTGTGATGATGATTGGAAACCCTGCAAAGGTGTTCACATGCCACAGTATAGTAGAGTCATCGGTGTAGAATATCCAGGTCTCTGGGACCTCATTCAGGTTGGAGAAAACAGAAAAAGATGTTTAACATGTGTAGAACACTTTCAGCATACTCCAAAAATCTCATCATGGCATCATATTGACACGCTTATTTTCTCACCCAATGCAGAACATAGAAAAGTCCAATTATCTGCTCTCTTACTTGAGTAACACTTGAGATTGTCCAAATAAGAAGTTACTGTTGTTTGCTGTGTTAACTGGTTCAATGAGTCACACATGGACAGCACAAAATGTACATAATATTATTCTGCGCCTTGTTTCTCTCCCACTGTTGTCTCTGTAGAGCCTTTGTTCGAGGCTGCTGAAGTAAAATGAAGTTTTACTCCTCAAGTGGAAATTTCTTTGAGCCGAGCAGATTGAGCTTTGAACCACTTTTGTTGAAATGCCAGAAACATTAAACATTTAGCTCTGTCAGCCACAAAAAAAAAAAAGGATTAGGCGTCTCACACAAAATGTAAGCTCTGTTTAACTATAGCAAATGAATCACTAACTGTCTGAAACACTGACGCAAAGTCATAGTGTTGCACTGATTTTTGTGCACTTACAAACCAGCATTAAAGTGTATATAAACTAAGGTTATCTTAGGTGGAAACTGAACATACAAGTTTGGATGTGCAACGATTGTTGTCCTTGCATTAACAGAATATTTCTAAATGGCTTTTTTCTTGCCTAAATGTTATGAGTAACCCCTGAATTGTGTTAAAACTGTAAGTCATAATCCTCCAGTCATTTTTATCCACAATGAAGCCAGCTGCCTGTTTTACTGCATGTACTGGTTCCCTAAGCACCAGAACTGTACAACACTATACATTACTAACAGTCAGGGACAATTAGTCTGGAAGTAATAATAACTCCTATCTAATCCCCTGATTAGATAAAAGCATTAAAAACTAGAGAGGAAAAATCTCCGGCGACCTGTCCAGGCTGTATCCTACCTCTCACTCAGTGGTAGCTGGGATAAGCTCCAGCCTACCCTCTCCACGACCCTGGATTGGATTAAGTGGGTATAGAAAATGGATGGATGGATGGATCATAGCTTGCCTTAAAATAGACCCGTCATTTTAACACGTCATTTTACAGATCTCCTCTTTCAGTGAGAGTGAGAGAGAATGCTTCCCTGTTTGGAAAATACACAAATGTGTCGCAGGCACAAAAGAATCCCTCCACTGAACCACATTACCTCCAAAGTTGTGCTGGATATCATGAAAAAATAAAAATGAAATGCAGAATTCATGCCCGTCAGTAAAAAAAAAAAAAACTTGCTTTTTGTCTTTAGTGATTTTAATTTTCCATCGAGACCAGGGTGACTGTCGCAGCAGTGACACAGCAAGGCTGCATCATCTCTGTCACACTCTACCTTCAAAGAGATTTGGAAGAACTTCTCAAATCAATGATTAATAGAATATTAATAGCTTTTTTTTTTTTTTTAGATCCTAAAAAGCCAAGAAACACTTCCACAAAACAACAAGTTAAACTAATGGAAGGTGGAAAAACAACATAAACGTTTAGATGAGACCAGAAATCAGATTCCCTAACTGGCAGTTATGTGTAACTCCACTGCCAAACCTCTCCAGCCCCCCACTGTGGATTTTCTTCATTCATTAAAACTTAAAAAGCACCCTCACTGTGATGGTTTTATAAAGTGTTTATAAAGTTCTAATTTGTCGTTTAAGTACAGAAAAATGTTTCATTTTGAGAGGTTGGTGCAAGAAAAAAGACAAGGAAAATCAGAAGTTCTAGCTGTGCAGAAAAGTCAGAAACATGTACTTAAACTACGTAGGTTTAGTGAAAATATTTTAAGACATTTACCAGGAAAGTCACTGATTTTTTTTTTGTTGAGAAACAGTCCCAGTTTGAGGATTGCTGACCTAATTTTGCATGTAACCATCCTAGCGTAATAACGAGATGGTTTTGAAAGGGATACATCTGGATGTGCTGGGATTTATGCCAGCGTAATACACTGATAGCTTTCACGCAGATTTACCTGAGCGACCTATTTCCTGCGAAGGAATGAACACATTCAGCAATTACTAATCTGGTAGATTTTGTGTTGGGAAACACAAAACCAAGAGAACCACCTCATCCATATTTCACCTCAGACAGTTTTTATATAACTCCTCCCTCTGCTTGTGTCTTGGTGACATTCTAAAATATTCATACGAAGAACAGAAAAGTCACTCTTGCAACTGCAAGTTTGTTCGGTCTCAACACTGAAAACTCTCCCCAGTACTGGGAATGAGGGCTAACTTTCCTGGTAGAGGCTCTGTAGGGATTTTGATGGACTTTACAGACATATTTCCATCAGAGGAAATGTTAAAAGTCAATCACCCTTTATGGCATTACCAAACAAATGGTCTTATATATTCCAAGTTTGATTAGGACTTACTGGAAAAAGCATATGCCTTCACTTTCTCTGCAGGTCATGGTTTTTCAATGTGAGATAGGTGACCTGTAAACAGAAATTGACGTGTTATTAGCCTACTGTCATTTTGTGTGGCTGGGGAGTTTCCTATCTGATGGTGGTGATGGTCAGTAAACAGCAACGTCTCCATTCACATACACTATCTACACCTCGGATTTTTGGTGTAATTCTGAGTTATGCCTCCTGCAAAAGTTCTCTAATTACTCTGCAGTGATGGGGTGTATTAGAGATGGGCAGGAGTCAAAGTACAGGAAACTGGTGGAGAACTTTATAGAGGAGTCCTTGCAGTAATTAGCTGCTCCCAAATGTCACCAAGACCAAGAAAAGGATTTCACCGTCTATGGCAGAGTGGGAAAGAGAACCTAAATGTAGGACTCAGCAGGGGATGACAAGCAGGAGTCAGAGCTAAATGTATTTAATAAACCAGCAGTGTGCAGGACAACCAAAGACCTTAACATTAAAACAAACTGGAGACTGGCTGACAGCAAGCTGCGATCGGGAGCTGGCACTGAACATGGTAAAAAAAATGGCAATTTTCTATTAGGGGAGATGATTAGGGGAGATGGGAGGAGATGATAACAAAGTAGACATGGAAGTCATTAACTTAACTGGAGGAGCAACTGTGACGCTGCGTGTAAGAGGGGGGTCGGCTGATTTTACACTCTGAAGAACTTCAGCTGTTTCAGTGAATGCGCTCAGATCCTGAAGATCTGGTCTGTGGTGACGAGTACCATCTGCGGTCCCGTGCCATCAGTGCCAGAGATGCCAGCAGGAAAAATAAAGTTCTTCATATGGCCAGAAAAAGATTGGGCAGCACGTGGGAATGTTTGACTAAGAGATGGGTGGGATGTCACGGAACAGAATGCTCTCTGTCATACACAATTCATCCCACCATCCCAATAACCTCCCCCTTAGCACAGATAAAGTATCTATCTATCTACACATTTAGGAGACAAAATTCTAAACCAATTTAAAGATTTATACATAAAACAACATAAAACTGGGGGATATGCATTAAATTAAAATATGAAACTATACAGAGCCAAAAAACAAATATATTAAAGATGGAATCAATTTGGAGACTTCTCAGGTCTAAGCAAAAGGACAGCCACAGTCAAAGTGTTCATATTGATTATCGCAGCACCAGGCAATAGAAATTTAGCTTTTATTTACATGAAGCTGCAAATATGAGTCCTCCAATGGTTAATGTTTGACTTCAAAGGGTTTTAGGGCATCACACTGGCCTCATAGGAAGCTTCTCACCGTGTAGGAAAAACTCTGTGCTGTATCTTAGCAACCTCCTTACCACCTGTGATGACAAGTGGAGCTTTGAAGCATCCCCGAGTGTGTGTGTGCGTGTGTGTGTATGTTGTTGACACACACAAGAGATAAAAAAGAGAAAGGATCAATGGTTGAATATAAAGTGACAGACAACTCAGAATTCTGCAGCTATTGTTAGAAATGGTATGTAAAATATGGATTTTCGAGAATTTATGGACTTAAAATTGAAAGATATCAGTTGTTCAAAAGTACAAAGAGTTTATGTGTAGATGAGTCACAGAGGATCGTGTTAGATCGGGTGCAACAGAGGACAGAAGAAACAAAGAGGGAGGGATGAATATTTTATCTGAATATCAATTGTGGACTTTTTTAATTGAGAAATAAGAAACACAGTACAATATTAATGTGTGTTTCAGTAGGTGTCTGTGGAGCAGTATCCATTTTGATCCCTGGTAGCCAAACTGATGCTTTCTATCTATCGGCCAAAGCCGAGACAGAAATAAAAGGGGACTGTAAATTTAGTTCAAATAGAGGAAGGTTTTTAGATTAAAAGAGAACAGAAAGATGGAGGAGATAAAAGATGAGGGCTGTGTGTGGATGTGTGGATCAAACCTAAAACAGTCTGTTCATAATACATCAATGGGGAGACTGAGGCAGAGAGCAGGCAAAAAGTGATTAGTCAAAGGCAGAAAAGGGTTCTGGGCTATCTGAAATGAGAAATATTGGAGGGAAGGGAATTGAAATGACAATTATGATTTTGCTTTCATCTTGACTTATGATTGATTTCTCTCATGGTTGTGATAACAGTTTACTTTTTCCTATTAGATTTGCAAATTAAAGAAAGAAAGTAAAGAAAATTCTACTGGTATTTTGATATTGTCTCTTAACGTTATGAAACACGACATCCACTTTAATTCTTGAATCTCTTTGAATCTTGAGAACCATGTAGAATATATACCAGATTTATTAGCTGTATGGCTAATCAATGATAGTAAATTATTCCACAAATGATTGTCATAAAGAAAAGAAAAAGTGCGAAGAAACATTCTCCATGTTTTGTTTTGTTTTGATCACTGAGCACATTAAAGGGTTAAATAAAGTTTATGCCACATGCATGCTAAAGAATGCTTTTTTTCTTCAAATGTGCTTTGGTTTTTATAACATCAGCATGAACATTTTTTTTCATTTGCATTTAGATCATGTTGTTATCCAACACTTCAATATCTTATGAGTGCTGGTGAATAATGAATGAACACTGTGTGAAAGAGCTAAATTCAAACGTTGTCAGTTTACCCTGTTACGCTGATATAGATGAGTCACGTTGCCGTTTTTTTTTTTTGTCAATATGCTCTCCACAGAGTGTCACATGCTCATGACACATACCACATGGATAGCGCTGAGTGTCACACTCACACACACACACACACTTACACAACATGTTGCTATGCACATGCTTTAAAGAGCCATACTTCACAGGAACGATGTATCCTGTGGGAGCCACGAGGCCTGAGGTGCCTGAATCAAAGTCTCAATGCAGACTCATGCAGAATATAAAATGTCTGTCCAGCTCACAGATGCTTCAATTTCAACTCCTGAGTGTAGGTCATTTAACTTGTAGAAGACACAAAGAAATGCTTCCTCTGTCCCTTCAGTTTGATTCTCATTGCAATAATTCCCTGACACATATTTTCCAAAGCTAAAATTTAAGAAATCATTTAAGAAAGTCAAACCAAACTTTAAACCAGCCAGACTATGTGTGCAATTAGACTGCTCATTCTGCAACAATGGCACAAATAACAGAAAATTTAATACTGCAATTAACATGTTTTGCAAGATAGACTGAATAACTGTGCAAAGTACATTTTGACTTTTGACACATGTAAGTGTATGAGTGTGTGACTAAGGTTGGAACATATTGTTCATCTCTGCACTGCCATCAGAGGTACTGTTAAAAATAAACATTTCAAGCTTAAAGTAAGCAGCGCTGGATTTTTCCTGTTGTACCCAGTACTGTGTCTGAAAAATAATGGTTAGAAATAAAATTTTGAGCATGAGAAAAGATCTTTTTATGCCAATGTTTGCAGCGTATGAAGTAATATAAGTATTATAATGTAATTTGTAATGTATTTGGTCCTTATAGACCATATAGAAAAAAACAGAGTCGAGTTTTGTAAGACAAATACAATGTCAAAAAAAGGCCTGGTTCAAAAGAGATGTGCAAACAAATTGATTTATGTTCGGATCACTTTAACCTGGCACCAATCCCCACCTGAACCTTGTAGAAAGTAGAGAAAAGTACAAACAGTTGGGTAAATATTGCCTGGATGCTGGACACTCTCTCTTCAGGCTTGTGGTAAAAACAGCAAGCGGAGCTCAGAGGTGTCAGGAAGCTTTTAAAAGGAAGGAACGTGTTGGTAAGTTTCTTTTATCTTCCTGTATAAAATGATTTTACACTGACTGGAATAAATGGATTTCAATGATATATGAGAATTGAAAGAAATAGGAATACATTGGCACTTACACTGTAAAGTGCTTCATTAAAGCCTTTTCCCATGCCTTGATTCTCAGTATTCCAACTGTACTTTCCATGACACTGTTATTATATCTTCACTATTCTTCAAACACATTCTTATACCACACTTTTAAATTTTCCTTCCATGCAATTTCTTCCCATGACCTTCTTATTCTCTTTTCAGTATAATGACATGGCGTGTGCGTCGTCGCTCCAGGACAATCTGTCTGTCCTTGGCCTTTATTACAATTTTCCTCCACCTCCTTCTGGCACTTGTCTTGCTTTCCACTCACCACCTGCCCTGTGACCCCCCACTGCCACCAAAGATACATGTCCTTAGAGACTTGGCACATACCAACACTACCTCCTCAGCAGGGATCAGAGGTTCAGCTGAGCTTCCAACTGATACCTTACAAAAAGATTCTTCCCATGAAGATGCCAAAAAAGACAACAAAGGTCAAGTGCACTCACTTTCTTATAAAAGCTTGTCAGTGAAAGAAGATAAAAATACCCCAGCCACCATGGCAACAACTGAGAGTCGCTATAGTGCCAGTCAAACTGAGTCTTTGGAATCTGACTTGTTAAAGTTGGAGGCACTGTTTGACCATCCACTTTACAACATGCCCAAGCCAACTATTCCTGAGGATGACTGGCTACTGAGAGTGAAACCAAAGGTGAAGGCAAGTGAGAGAAGCTCCCAAATGTGGTCAGTATGACACAGTTAATGAGCCAAAGACTGTGCTTGTGTGTTTGTGTGACTGACTTCTTCTGTGACCAAATATGCATTATTTTGCTTTTCTCATTTTTAATTTAATTATTTCAGTTTGACTTTGCTTTAATTTTAACCTCGCTCTGCAAACGACAAAACAAACAGGCTTAGGAAAAAGCTAAAAAACACATTGAATTGAACAGGATTAAACAGCATCATACAGTCGGGACATTCTTGTTCTGACTGAGGTCATATACCAGTTGGTTTCTTTGCATTCTCCTCAGATATTTACCGTAAAAGATTTTCACCAGATGGGTCAGACTGCAGGGAGCAAACACTCTCTTGCTGTCATAGGTGGATCATACAGTGACATACAGTGTTGCTGCTTTAGGTTTCTGTTGTAACTCTATAGCCACTGTATGTTGTCACGAAACCAAACTCAATGATCTTGAGTATTTGGAGACAAAAGCTTCCTTAACATAATATTTGTATAGTGGCTGCTCCAAATCTTTAACTCCTTCAATAATTTGGAAATCTTTTTTTTTAATTTTTTTTAAATATTTATCAAAATATTGTAAAAGTGCCTTAGACAGTGTTATCAAATTGCTTTTTTTGACATTCCAAAACTTCCAAATGTTTTGGTGTTTAATATGACAACCTGAATAAACCATGATTGCCCAATGCAAACAATCCCAGTGCTGACCCCTTTAACTTTTGATCAATTTGAGGGAATTATCTTTCCTGTGCCACTTCACTGCCCCTTAACTCCTGTTTCTTTCTCCTAATGAGCAGGCAGGTGTCTTCAGTGGCATCATTAACTTGTTCTTCTGTGTGAGTGGGTGAATGATGCTAATTCTAAAACCCCTTGTTTGTTAAGGCAGAAAGGTACCACGTGTTTACAATATATTAACCACGTGCAGTCTGTTTCCAGGGTGAGTGCCAGCCAAGACGGCTATGAAGACGTCCAGTGGAACCGCAGCAGTAACAGCCACCCTCCATGGCTGCGCTTCCACCTGGGTATCACACGCTGGGAGCTCTACGCGCATCTTGACCCCAAAATTGAGCTTTTGACCCAGCAGCTGGCCACAAACCTCATTGTCAATGCAGGTATGGCATGTGCAAAGTAGCTTTTCAGTATGTATTCAGCTGTTTTACCCCTCAAGAGTATGATATAAGCAGAGCACAGAGCCTGATACTGTTTTACCAGCAGCACACTGATCAGGCATCACAGCTGAGGTGTTAAACAAGCAGCGGCTGTATGCTTTTCATGTCAAGGACAGGGGCGTCTGATTCAGTTTAATTAAAATAGATGGACTATGCTTGGACTGCAATCTGCACAAAATTACACTTTGAGTTGAAAAGAGGTATATCTAATATAAATAACTTTGAAATTCTCAGCCAAACGTGGTTGTAAAGGTTTGTGGGCCACAGGGAATGTAATGGCAGAATAAATAAGAAGGCTGTTGTGATTGTGTGATCTGTGGTTTAGGGCTAGACTTTCAAATACAGAATCACTTTGAAGTCCTTCTGCGATGAAAGCTGTGAAGCTTTGAGGGACCTTGGACATTCAGTCACAAACTGTATGAGTTCAGTGGATGGCCAAGAACATAAGAGACAATTGTCCTGCGGCAAACTTTTTCGTGTCAACTTTTTCACTGTGTATTCTCTATGAGCTTTGGGAAGACTTTCTGGTTAGACTCCTGGAGATACTGGCTTCTGGCTGGTTCTTGTTTCTCACCTATTCTCACCTATTTGTTTCAAGTTAGCTAACATCACCCACCATTAGCCTCTGTTTATATAGGAGTAGTGCAGCAATGGCAGAAACAAACCTTAACAGTTTCAAACTGAGGCAGGGTTAATTAGATTTCTCTGACAAAAAAAAAATATGTATATGCACATATATTTTCACATATACAAATACATTTTCTGTGAGATGATATGATCGTACCTTCATACAACCTTGTCAAAACTACTCATACAGTACTTTGCAAAAGTCTTGAGCCATCTATCATTTCTTTAAATAATGCCAGGAAAACAAGAAGTAGGTGCAGTGATTTGTTGAAATGTGCAAACAGAAATGGGAATAAATTGTGAAAGGTAAAAGCAAAGTTTGTGCAAATGCAACAAGACTGAGACACAGTGTTTAGTATGAGCACCTTTATTTCTCAACAGTTTGAACCCTCTTAGAGAAGCTCTCTTGTAATTTCTTTAAGTAGTCTTAAGTCTGCCTTTTGTTCCATTCTCTGTCAAGATTACCCCACACTGCTTCAATAATGTTGATATTTGGGCTTAAGAATGGCTTCTTGGCAGCCACTCTTCCATGAAAACCATTTCTGGTGAGGCCTCAATAAACAGTAGATGTAGTTATTTGCTGTATTTTATTCCTATTTCTTAAGGACATGACTTTCAGATACTAGTCACCTCTTGTAGATACTTTTTTAGGCCTGGTATTTCCTTCATTCTCCAGTTTCCTACTTTCCTCAAACATCCTGTTGATGTTTGCATAGTTTGGCATAGTTTGACATAGTTTTCTGCTAAAAGCTCTTTAGGAATCACCAAAATATTATTCCATGCCAGTCAAATTGTGTCATCTGTGGAGTTTTTAGTGGATGAAACTAAAGAAATTGAATGAAATTGCATTTTTGTGACAGCTGTGAGAGGTGGCTTTAGACTTTTGCACAACACTGTAGTTTTAGGGCTCATGTACATGCTTTTACCATCCTAGTTTAAGATTGACTTAAACAATTTTTGTTACAGAAGTACATGTGTAAAAGAAGTGCAGTTCAGCGTCGATTCAAATTATTCTGACCTCTTAATCTGTCCTTGATCTTTTCATATATAAATATACAGAAACAAGCCTAAAAAAACAGAGGAGAAATATATCAACAGCTTAAATAGAATAACTATCAGGATGAACAGAATTAGAGCTATTACAAAAATTTACTAACATTTGGGATACATCCTTCCAAAATATTGTACTGAATGGGTCCGATAATATGAATATCAATTAAGCTGTGTAGCTCTGACAGGAATTGATTCAAATGATGCAAAGTGCTGGCAAATATATCAAAGCCATGTTGGTGTAAAGCACATAGATGGAGGTGGTTGTGTGTACACACAAACTGATTCAAATGTCTAAAGTGTCTTTGTGATGACGCACACATCCTCCTCATTACATTTTGGGTATGCTTGCTCGCATATGCTGGCGTGATCCGTTCATGGCCAGTGTGTTTGGTCACAGTGTGGTATGTGCAAGTGAAGTGAATGTGCCTTGTGCTTTGTTGCTATGGAAACATTTTCCGTACTGTTTTTCAGTGCAGAAGTCTGGAGGGACACAACTGAAGCTGGTGATGTCATTTCCCAACTATGGACAAGCCTTGTTCAAACCTATGAAGTAAGCTACACATGGAACAACAACATGTTGAACAGACACCTGAGACATGTACAGTTTAATCCGATACTAAGAAGAAAAGTGTTCAACACTGTGAAAATTACACCCTTATCTTAAATGTCTGTCTGCAGATAGATAACATTGTGTTAACATCCTGAGCCTGTGTGCGCTTACTCAGATGAAGCAAACAAGTAATACAGATTTTACCACGTCTTGATGCAGAATGTATTTGTGACTTTGCCTTTTCTCCTACAGGCAGGAAAGACATGAAGAGACCAACTACAACCTCTACTACTTCTCTGACTTTGAGAGACATAATGCAGAAATTGCAGCTTTTCATTTGGACAGGTACAGAGTCTGAGTTTTAGATTAAAGATACTACAACACAACCACAGTGAGCCGCTTAAGAGAAATGGTGGATGAAGTATCTACATAAAGGGTACTTGTTATTTGAAACTGTTTCTCGTCTCTCCCCTTCCTTCTCTGGCCTTTTTTTGGTCTTTTATCTCTGCACTTGACTCTGTCCTCATCTCACATCTTCTTTTATTCTCTCTGCAGAATTTTGGGCTACAGGAGAGTCCCTCCTGTGGTTGGGAGGCTGGTGGACGTGGTCAAGGAGATCAAAGATGTCACTCCTGACCGCAAGTTGGCCAAAACCTTTTTCAACTCCCCTGGTACACACTCCTCAATTATTCATTCAGATTGCTTGAATAGCCTTTGAAAGGCTAATTACAAATGTTGTGAATAATATTCCTTCCTTCAGCCACTTCAAACCTCTTCAGTGTCAATTTTTACTTTGTCATTGCTTTTGCCTCCCCATACTTAGCCCTTTTTTTCTTTCTTGGTGCACCTCTTGCTCCCCCTAGTGGGAAATGTGTGCTTCTATGGCCAGTGTTCCTACTACTGCTCCACTGAGCATGCTGTGTGTGGCCGTCCCCGGGACTTGGAGGCCTCCTTGGCTGTAATGCTGCCAGATCTTTCTCTGGCGCCTCGCAAAAGTTGGAGATCCCCTTGGAGACGCTCGTACAGCCGCAGCAAGCTGGCAAAGTTAGTGGATATAGACCATTCAGTGTGCTGGATGATAATAAGTGATTCAGCATTTCTACCTCTGCATGACCGAAAATAACTTACAATAAAGTGAAAGTTAGTTTTCACAGGAGCTCATTGTTTTCTATGTTTATTCTAAATGATTTTATTCATTTTGTTGTTCTGCTCACAAGTGTCTTGTGTGTTTCAGATGGGAGACAAACCCTGATTACTGTTCAACGGTAAAAAAGACCCCTCCTTACAACAAAGGCACAAGGCTGGTGGACTTCATAGATCTGGTCATATTGGATTTCCTAATGAGTACGTCTGTTCTGTGTACACCGAGTATCAGAGGACAGAGTTTATTTTTAGAAGCAGCATTCGTGTTATGAGTATCGAGTGGGATACAGAAGGTTGTCAAGAGTTGATGGTTTTGTTGTCACCTGGGCCTCGGCAGAAAAGTTTGGCTTTTTAAAAAGCTTTTTGAGGGTTCAGTGGGAATTTTTCACAGCCGACATTTTGACAGAGTAGAAAAAACAGTCAGATGAAGGTTCTGTTGTTGTGTATGCTATCTCACTCGACTTTTCCTGCAATGACAGATGTAAGATCTCAGATGAAGAAGAGTTTATCTTTTCCTCAACAAACATTCTTAGCTGTATGAAAAAGGGTGCTACTAACAGCACTAATAACAGCTCAGTTCTAAATCCAACTCAGCCAGCACTGACTTTATTAATAAAAACATGTGCACAACTATAAAATGTAAAGACACCCTTATCTCTAAAAAAACAGTATACAGGTAAAAACCACAACCACTTTTGACTCTGTATAAATTAATACATTTTAAAAAATGCAATGTGTGCATGCTTTGCAAGTTGCTGCTGTTGTTTTGGACAAGATGTTCTTTTTAAAGAGATTTCTAATCTCAACGAGATGCTTCATTGAAACATTTATAAATGAATTCTCATGCTCTTTTAAGATGAACCAAGGCTAAGTGGTGAACTGTTCTGTATAAATCCTGCATCCACACAATGTTTTTTTCAGGGAAGGCTTTGTGTATTGCAGGAATCAGTGCTAAACCACATTTTGATCCTATTGAAACAGCATGGCTTCATAGTGAATGAGCCTGGGTGCTAAAGTAACCTGTCTGCTTTACAGTCTCCTCAGCCATTGAAAACGTTTGGCACTTTATAAAATGAAAAATATGACACAAGAAACAGTTGGACAGCAGAAGTCTTGTTTCAAACCTGATGACAAATGCATTTGGCTGTTATTTGGGCTCACTTAAGCATTTATGGTTTAGTCACGGCATGGGTCATTTGTGTCATGTGAGTTATTTGTGGCCATGAACTGGGCCAAACTGGATTGTATCAGTTGTATGGGCTAGATTCAACCCAAATGCAGATTCATTTGGGTCATGCCTGGTGGATATGTAGCTAAGTCCTTGGCAGCCATCACCTTTGGTGAACAATGTCATTAACGGCAAAATGTGGGCCAAAGAAAATTCGGATTTAGACCATGTTTGGACCCTTTCTATCTGGTAAGCAGGAAACGGAATGTCACTTTCAAAACGTCAGCGATTCGTCTCCTCTTATGCTTACAGAGTGATGTTCAAGGAGGGTGAACGTGTCCCTGTCACAACCTTTTAACTTATCTAAAATATATTAGATTTAATATTTAGTAACATTTCACACAGCGTGTCAACTTTAGTGTATGTAATGCATTTGCGTCAGAAGAACAAGGCAGAAAAAAACAAACCAAACTGAAGTTAAAGTTATGAGCATTAGTCACTTGACCGCTACCACGAAGACAACCAGCTCCACACCCCAACTGAAGTTACTATGTGTTACTATGGCAACGAGACGTCGCCGTGGTTACGCTCCAACTTCTGCCCAACCAGGTAAGACAGTCACAAAAGTTAGTTTATATATATATATTTTTACGTTGGCATCTTCTGAATTATGCCGGAGTACTTAGTTAGTTTCAGAATCGCCACGTTCTACTCTTCTTGGTGTCTGAAGTCTAGCGGTATAATACAAATTTGTTAAACTTGTGGAAATATTGTTTTTTTCGAGTCACCGAGTTGACCTCAGCTGTCATAAAAAAGGTTAGCATCTTTAGCTAACGAGAGGCTGGCACTCGCTCATACCAAGCTTAGCAAGTAATCGGACAGTATAGTATTAGAGTACTGTAGAGGAGAATAACCGACTAATTGTTATTTAGTTTACTGTAAACATTGTGTTATCTATAACCCATATAATGTAAAAGATACGTGATAGAACTTGTGTTTTAAGCAAAACATGCCAAAGCAGACGTTTCTTTTTTTTCTTTTGTTTACTGTCGTTTCTGCAGAGATTTAAGCTAAATCCGTTTTCTTTTCATGTGCACGAGCAGTGTCTGAAAATGTGAAAAAAATCTGAAAACTAAAGATAAAGTTTGTGGTTTGTTTTGTTTTATAAAATATGTTTAGAATCTCTTAATCACACCACATTATTGATATGTAGCTCATAATACTCATAATACAACAGCTGATAAATGTACCATTGACCAAGTCTTTGCTAAAATAATCGATTCTTTTCTTTTTCCCTTCAGAAATGTCAGAGTGAGTAGACTGGTAAGAGGACACATTTTTTTTTTCATACCTAAATGGTATTAGTGGAGAGATCAGCAGCATGTTCGCTGCCCCTTCAAAGGAAAGATCTCATGATGGATCTTCTCAGATCTGTGATAAAGACATTTCAAAGCCTAGATCAAAGGTGAAGAAAAAGGTCTACACCCCTGAAGTGTCTTTACCACCTCTTTTCGCAAAGCCTTGCTACACAGCACACTCTGTGACTAAGCCTACGATCACTTGTGCATCCACCTTCAAAAGTGTCCCCTCTGACAGAGCTTTGTCTGTGCTGGAACTACCTAATGTTATTGCTCAAGTAGGACCAGGGAGAGCCATAACTGAGGCAAAATGGACAGAGGGACCTCGTCTTATGGCCTCAGCATTAGGGACTACCATCCCCACCAGAACAACTCATTCCAATGCACAAAGGTACACAATGGTGATCACTGGAGAAATTAGATTTTAAACTCACTCCACATATTTTATTTTCAGTTTAGTTTATATGATATGCTCTTATCTAATATACAAATAAAATGAAGTTATTGCATACATCATACATTTGCAGGAAAAAGATAGCATGGTGAATATGTAACAAGGGTCACAGGTGGAAGACCTCGGTGTGCCTTGGTTAACCTTTGACACAACCTAAGCTGAGACTTATTTTACAGACATGCTGTAACTTTATCTCTGTACCTGATACAATCTGTCAGATTTTCTCAGTTTACAAATAGCTTTCAAATTCAGCCATCGACATTCACTCCTCAATCTTTTTGAGCCCTTCTCTTTTTCTTGCGCCTCTGTTGTTTCAGTCTTACAGTGAGAGATGACTCAATAAAAGTGCCAACTTCTGAGGAAAAAAAGATAAGAGCGGATGGAAAAACGACCAACCCAAATAAATATCCTCTCACTGGCACAGAGGTCGTTGAGATGTTTGGCCAAAAAAGAGACCAGGGAGATGTGCAGTTTCACTACCTGAAGGAAACGGATGCAACTGCTTACAGGTAGAAGTAAGAGGGGACATGAATCACTGTAAATGTCAGACTTTCATAGATCCTCTCATGTTATAATGTTCTTTTTAATTGCAGGCTCTCATTTGATTTAGTGTTTTATGTGTTCATAGACCCTATGACCTGCGAGTGGTCCATTGCAGTGACGCTGGCTCTGAACACTATATCTTCTCCCCTAACGCTGTTCTTCACGTGACAAAGACAGGCTTTGGTGGACTTGTGAGCCTTGCAGAGTGGTACAGAGAGTATGTGTTGTGGACGGCTTTACAGCAGATCCCTTTTTTCAAGAACTTCAGGCTTCGGAAAACTTTTGCCTGGTAATATGGAGTCGCCGTGCTCTGCATTGCTCACCATTTGAGCACAACTCATGCGGCAGTTGTTTTTCTTACTTCTCTCATCATGTGCTTTGTGCGTTTCTGTGGCAGGTGGCATAAGAATGTGCGCACGATCCTTTTTCAGCGCAAATGTATCAATCTGCAGGATGTGCTTCTTCTCTCAGTACCACAGTTCAGAAATGCTCTTCATGTGTTCACAAGGTGAGAAAAGGATAACCTGAGTATTTGATTAGGAGTTTAGAGATTTATACCGAGGCACTTTTTGTCAGTGTAGAACACATGTAGTTTAGTGTAACATCAGACTTGACAGTGGCTCTAAATTGTTTTAGTGCATCTTGCCTTTAACTTGAGTTCAATTGTAGCAAAGCTGTTCAGCTTAAGAAAAATTCAGACACAATATTTTATATTTTATAGAGTGATTGAGGAGCTTAAAGGGAAGCACCGGATGCCTCTGGATGACTCGAAAACCTACACACTGCTGGAATTCAAAATGGAACTGAAAAATAAGAATCAAGAGTGTCTTCTGACTCTGGAGAAGTTATCCCAGTATCATGCTGTCATTCTCAACGCGGTACCTTCTTTTGTTTTACTCTCATGACTTCCAACCTTTGTGGATAGCTGTAATTATTAACTAAGAGCATGGCATTTCTTTTTCATGAGTATGTTTTAAGGCTACAAAGAACCTTTACCGAACATTGTAGAAATTTTCCTGTTTGATTTAAGAACTTGATCATTTTCCTGAATCAGTTTTAATGATACTCTTACATCTTACAGGTGAGAGAAGACAGCTTTAAGACGCACCAGGAGCTCCAGCTGCACATACAACTTGCAAAAAGGCCAAATAGATGCTACGAACCCATTCACCTACATTTGGCTTACCGGTTTGAGCTGAAGAAAGAGTTGGCTCGGTCCGAACGCACCTTGCAGAAATTGGGGAATTTTGCGGCGCTTGTCCATCAAATGATCGCACAGAGCCTCGTCACAATCATCCAACAAGATGCTGTTTCTTTCCTCAGTTGTCTAAAGGTGCCAAGAAAGTATTCGTCAGTGATACAGAACTTTATGCTAGAGAAGAAAATGTATTCAAATGATTGCAACCTAATGATTTTTGTTTTTACACACACTACTTTGAGAGAGCGAGAGAGAGAGAGAGAGAGAGACAGAGAGAGAGAGAGAGAGAGAGAGAGCACTTCTGGAGTTTGCTCTCAAACTGTCACAATAAATATTGACTCAAACCTGCTATTTCAGTGAAATAATAAGCAAGTTGGCAATAGCTCAAACCCACTGATGTGTTTTTGTTTGTCAGAGGGTGGCATCTCAGCAGTACTGTCTCTTCCACACTGAGCTGAGTTTCAGCGACAGCAAGCAGCTGATTGTGGATCCACCAGTACACGTGTTTCAAGAAGCAGTGAGAGAATCTCTCCTGACTGCTGGCACCTCTATTATTCAGGTATTTTGTATTGCATCATCCGTGTGCACATCAAACAGTGAAGTTGATTATTATTTTAATGAGTTTGAATGTTTTAGTCTCATGTGCTCTTTCATGCCACTATCATGAGTCTTTGACCACAAACATTTGTCAAACTTGGCAGATGTGTGACAGTTGTGGACTCTTCCTGGAGCTAAGCAACAACGCACTTCGCTCTGTTCAGGATTTAACATCAGACTTCAGCTGTATAAACCATTCTACCGTAACGGGTATGATCCCTTGTCTTAATGTCGTTGTTTGTCTCATATCATTCATTACATTTTATCATGTATTCACTCTGAAGACAGAATATCTGATTTTTCCATTCCTAGGAGAGAAAAGCAGCGGTAGGACGATTGGTCAGTCACTCGGAGACATGTCGGCTCGCAAGCTGGTGCTGCCTGAAGAGACTGTTCTAATGGTGCAAAGCAACATGGTGCATGGCTGCTACTCTCCTCTCTCCAAAACACAACTAGAATGGCAGATCAGCATCAATGACATTACAGAACAAGTTGAGACTGAGCAAGCCAAGATCATGCAGGTTAGACCGTGATAAGTCCAGTAGGAGCTGATGTTGATGCATAATTAATAATCATGAAAAAGACTTTGCAGTCCTGTGTGTGTGTGTGTGTGTGTGTACTTTGGACAGGAGGCTGAACGAGAAATCCAACAGTTGTGTAAGAACTATGCGTGGCTGGGGGACGTCCATTTGTTCGTTAATCAGTGGAGTCCAGCGTCTTTGGAATCCATGAAAGGTCAGCCTGCTTTGGTGTATGAAGACCACATTAAGAGGCTGCGCAGCTGGGCTGAAAGAATCAGCGCGATCCACTCATCAGTCTCTACCTCCAACAAAGTGTTCATCATCCATTGTACTCACACAAAGGAAACTTTAGGTATGTTGTTCTCATATGTAAGTAAAAGCTTCTTTTTTGCATAGACTCAAAGTTCACCTTGCAGGTTAGTAACCTCAGTGACTTTATGAACATGTAGTAAGAATCTAGATTCTTGAAAAAGTATGTCTATATTTGCAGTATTTAAAGTTGCATTTGAAGGTAGAGTTGACCATTTAAGACACGTTACGCAATGACAAATACAGAACCACATAAGACTTTTGACATTGAGGAGTTTTTTGTTGCAGTTGCCTGAGTGATGTGGCATTTCTTCAACTGAACAAAATGTACATAGACAGGAAAGTTAGCAGCTGGAGTGGAAATAGAATTACTTTGAACATCAGAAAAAGATCAACTAACTTTAATCCAATTACAAACATTTACTGCTGCACAGAGCTCTGAAGCAGAAGACTTCTCAGATGTGACGTGACTATGCCTACTTATTATTCTAAACTTCTGCATGTATGTCTAAAAAAACCCACATTAATTAAATCAATATCTTTTCAAGTATACATTTCCTCAAAATCGATCGTATGAATGATACAACATTGTTTTCGGTCAGTGAGCGTCAGAAATCTGATGTATAATTGGATCGTTGGCGAAATCTGTAACGTACATTCTGTTCTTCACAATAAATCCTCTTCTCCTTTTGCCATTGTTTCTTCAGGGCAGCAGCTGAGCCTTATTGAGAAGCAAGTGCTGAAGCAGCTGGTTGAGCAGATGAAGCTGCACTCAGAAAGCCTCACATTGGACTTGGAGAGAGCTACTGCTGAACTTAGGACTGAACCACAAGACTTACACGACCTCTCAAAATACGCCTTTATGGTACAGGAACTCTTTAAAACTGCATGTGCGCGGGGGAAAAATGTAATGATTGTTTAACAAGAAAAACATATCAATTCATGCAAAAGAGATAAAACAGCCTAAAGGGAGGACCAGCACATTAGGAGTAACCGTTTGTTTGTTTTACCGCGAAAAGGAGCGTTAATAGAACATTGGGGTCCTTTTGAGGCTCTCCTTTAGTCACAAATTCACTTTATCTGAATTATTCATGCAGAGGACACGGTCCTGTGAGAGTACTGTACTTAGATTCCATTATCTATACATATCCAATGCTGCTTGGTCTCATAACTTCTCCAGTATTGTTTTTACAGGCACACGAGTGCATAACCCTTGTGGCAAGTGTCATGTATAATGTAGAATTACCACTACATTTTTTGGATAATGATTTAAGTTCATGCAGAATTTAGGCTCTTTCAAAGTCCTCTGAAATAATTTACTGCAGTTAAATTTTGGGACATTAAATCCCTGAAGCAATGTCCCTGAATTGTTCTGTAATCTTTCAACCCCAAAATCTAAAGATGCGTTGTTTTAGCCCCTCAGAACATTGTGACGGGAGGTAATTTACAATCACTAATCAAATGTAATTCATCGAGCAATGACAAACGGGGAGAACTAATCTGTGCGCAGGTGAGGGAAACGGTGAAAGTGTTGGCTGACATGCAGAAGCGTTTGGCGTACAGTCTCTCACTCCATGACACTATTTGCACGAACTATAGGAGGATGACAGAGCAGGAGCTGACTTTGGAAGAAAAGGTTTGTTGACATAGAAATACAAATTTTGCCACAAATACCCACATCGAGTCTATGGTCTTGAGCTACTATATAAGCATTTTTTTTTAAAAGTATTGCCGTTTGATGAAGACTCAGATGTGGCTTTTTCTCTGTTTGTGTTCTATATTTAGATGCTGGGCTTGTGGGATTCTTTCATTCCCCTCTTGAAGCAAGCAGATAGCCTTGTTTGCCAAAGTCTTCCTTCAATGGCTAATGCATTGGACACAATGTTTTCCTTTCTGGCCTGTGACCTCAGAAATATAGTCTTTAAGGCTACATCAGGGATTTTCCTTGACCCAAGCCAGAAGGCTAATGAGATGGTTTACAAACTGAACTACATGTGTGCACATGTGCAAACTCTGAGTGAAAAAGTGGAAGAACTTAAAACGAACAGTGAAAACATGCAAGGTGAGGCCTGATCAGATGTTCCCAGGATTGAAAGGAGTTATTTCTGATGTAAAAAAAAAAAAGATCTCTAATTACAAGACTTCCATTCTCTCTGGTGGTTTTCTTGTCTCCTATTAGAACAAACAATAGATTTGACCGTTTTGACACTCGATGTCCAGAAGGTCATAGCCCGTAAAGAGCTGTGGCAACTCAAAGCTGTGTGCACCACATGGCTGGAGGAGTGGAAACTACAGAGCATCAGAGAGGTAACATGTTATATCATGTCTTTTTATTTAAGGCAAGACAATAAAATATGTTTGTTATGGGGGCACTGATCTGTGTGGATTCATTTTGATTCCTTTCTTCCTTTGGACCAAAGACATTGTCTAAAAGTGGGATACTGGCACCTATAATCAGTATAAATCTATGATATTAACTTATATAGCCATCCATCCATCCATTTTCTGTACCTGCTTAATCCAACTGAGGGTCACGGGAGGGGGGGGGTGAATCAGGAACTCTCTTGTTGTGAGGTGGCAGTGCCATCCACACCACCGCACAGCCCTATATGGATATCAAATTAAGAGTCTTTATTTCTTTCATGGGATATATCCTGAAGTATTAGTGTTTTCCACCTCTTTTAGCCAATTTTCCATCTGTTTCTGATGTGCTCTTAAACAATGTGAATAAGATGTTCAATAACGGGAATGGAAATAACTTTAGTAATCGTGTCTGACCTGGAAAAGATTAAAATGATGCGTTTCATCAGCTGTTTCTGGTTTGAGCTAGAAAACAATCAACTGATAGGTGTCTTCCCAAATATGATATAATATCCCTGATGTTTCCTGATAGGAGAGTAATTCCTGAAGAAGAGCCCTCTCCTTCCTCTTGTGGATGTCCTCCACAGTTGTTGTTTGTTGCACAACTAATTCTTCTAACTGATTCCAGCCATGAACATCATAAGCTGTGCTGCCGCTCTCAGGCAACACGAATATATTAGTTGCGTCTGAGTATCTTTGTTTTTTTTGGCTGTTTTTTTCAAAAGATCACTTCTAATTTGCTTCACTCATTTGGAATAGAAACGTGGCTATTGTGTCGTGTCAAATTGCAGCTCGGCACCTTCTTTTGAATCTATCCATAGATCTGTCTTTGTTGTCAGGTTGTGGTGTCAGAGGCACAGGGGAAACTTCTTAAGTGGAAGGAGCAAGCTCAGTCTTTGACCAATGTCATACCCAACGTCGATGCAGTGCTGCAGGAGACTTTAGGAATCCTGGAAAACTTCAGTCATCAAGTTGAAGTAATGGTGAAGCTGCACAGCCCCACTTTTAAAGAAAAACACTGGGAAACTGTTTTCCAAGGTCAGAGCACATATTGCACTGCATGCATACTTTGTGACCCTCAGCATATCTAATATGATATAAATGAATTCCATCGCACAGCCATGGGCCTTCTGTATGTCCCAGAGAAGAAGGTGACTGTTGCTGATGTCATGTCTCAACTTGTAACTCACCAAAAACTAATTAACAAGGTAAGTAAGTAGTAGAAAGGTATGGCAGTGCTACTATGGAAACAGTGGACAATTACTCTTTTTTTTTTTAGATATCTGCTTGTGAATAGATGTTCAATAAGGAACTGGCATGAGAGTACCTTTTACTTTGTCAGATTTGCAGGGATGCACAAACTGAGTGGAGGATGGAGCAGACCTTCCAAAAGCTTTGTCTTGGATGGGAAGACAGACTCTTTCAGCTGGGTGAATTTACTCTTCCTGCTTACAGAGGTTGGGAGTCACAGGATGGATTAACAGAGAAAGAGAAGCCCTCAAAAGACATCAGTTCAAATGTACAAACCACGAGTCAACACTCCCATAATGATGCTCGATTCATCATAAGAGGTGAGACTAAATCAAATCTAGAAGATTATTAATATTGATGTCCCTGCAAGTATTGCTGCTGAATTACTAATTTGGCTCGTCTGATGGGAAGAAAAGTGTAACAGTTAGTTATGTGTTTTCTTGATCAGATCTAGAAACACACTCTGCTGAGATCGAGAATGATTTAATGACTCTATCCACCATGTTGAAGTCACGACACAGTGATGCGTTCAGGCTGCAGTTGGAGGATTGGGTTCGGTCACTCCAAGAACTTGGTAAAGCAGTACTTAGAGAAGGATTTAAGAAAGATTTTCTGTATGATTCTCTAACTTGCTAGCATGCGGTGCATCGTCATGTTTTTTTTTCCTCCTTTAAATCATTATAGCAAATCTGCTGGATTTATTTGAAAGATATCAACACATGTGGGCCTCCCTGAAAATGATATTCGGAGAAACATCCTTTGGTGATCAAAGAGTGGATCTGGTATGTCCCATTAGCATCAAAATAGAACAAATCTAGTTTTTGTAAAACACTGAAACAAATTTATTTGGAATTTTATTCGGAATTTTTTGCGTCTATCTAATTTCTGTTTCTTTGCTTATTATTCCACAGCTGGAGCATTTTCAAACAGTTGACAAGACTTTTAAGGAGTTGATAGACTCAGTGTCATCCAACCTCAATGTATTACACTTAGTCTCCAGTAAGATAAATGACAGATTTGATGGTAATAGCCTTTGCCAGATTCTCGTGAATGGTTTATCTACAATGGAAGCCATTTCAAACCAGATGTTGAATCTCCTTCAAACCTTCTGTGAGCAGTTTCCAAGACTCTGGTTCTTGAGCAACAGGGAAATGATGCAGCTACTTTCTTGTGCAGCTACGCCTTTGTCGCTGCAACCCTTTGTACGTAAATGCTTTAAAGGGGTACGTTGGCTTGAAGTTGACTGTGAAATATCTAATACAAGAGATGTGGAGAGCTGCGGGGCTTCATCTGAACACCAGGAACCGATGCAGGTGCTGGGGGTTTTTGGCAGCCTCCAGGAACACATTGCTTTTCAGCCTCCTTTGAAACCAAATCGTGATGCCTTGGTTTGGCTGAGTGCCTTTGAGAACCAGTTGAAGTTGACCATGATAAAGCTCACGAAACAATGTGCTGTGCAGCAAAATCAACTCAAACCATGCAGTCAACATTTAGTATGTGACAAGACGGTTATAGACACCCAGCTTTGCTATGCTGACAGGATGGAAGATGTACAACCTGAGCTAACTCTGCTTTCTGAATGTCCTCTTCAGTGTCTGCTGGTGGCTGAGGAGGCAAGTTGGTGCAGTGTTGTTCTAAAGGCTTTCCAAGAAAAGAGTCTACTGAAGTTGAACAAAATAAAGGCACACAACTCTAGAAGACTGAAAAACCTGGGCAACATGATCAGGAATAAAGTCATTGACTCTAAAAGTGAATCTCTGCTTTCCAATTACACAATGATGTGCTTGCGTGCTTTAGTGCAGCTTACAATGAAGCATGCACAGCAGCTATCTCGACTAATGGATTTACCATGTGTACTGGAATCGTCTTTTGAATGGCTGAGCTTGATGAAATATCATATTAACACAGGAGAGCAGACCTTGGAAGGCAACGATAATCCAACTTGTTACGTGGATGTTTTAGGCCATCATCTCCAGTATGGCTTCGAGTATTACGGACCAGAAGACTCGGTGATGCTGCATACTCCCTCCACAGACCAGGCGATACTCGGGATTGTCCTTGCTCTGACGAGCTATAAATGTGGGTTTGTTAGTGGACCTTCCATGTCTGGAAAGACAAAGACTGTAGTTCAGTTAGGAAAAGCTCTGGGACAACAGGTTGTTGTTAAACATGGTTATCCAAGCATGACACCTTGTGTTGTTCAGCAGATGCTGCTGGGTTCCCTTCAGACTGGAGCATGGCTTCTATTGGAGTCTGTGGACTTATTGTCACAAGGGGTCCTGTGTTTCCTGGGACAGCTACTTGTAGACATACACCAGGCCTTCTTCAGGTTACAAAGACAGAATAATCAGAGACTAAATAAGGAGACACGGTATAAAACTGCTGGAAAGGTCAGAGGTTGCACAAAGATTTCTGATCCAGAATACCACATGGTAATCTCAGGGAAAAGCATTCCTGCCAGCCCAAGCTATGGATGTGTTCTCATCTCATCAAAAGGGTATACAGCCAGGATACAAGAAAGTCTGCGATTTGCAACCAGACCCATTGCATTCGCACATCCAGATTGCAGGATTATTGCAGAAGTGATGCTAACCTCGTGTGGTTTCTCAGAAGCATTGCCTCTAAGTCATCGTCTCGTGTCCTTGGTCAGCCTGGCCAAAGATTTCAACTGTCTGCCTGGTCTGTCCCCTAATGATCAAAGCTGCATTCTTGGTGTCTTGCAGAAGATCATCTCCGCATCAGAAATGCACCTACATCGTGCTGTATGCCAACGAGAAATTTCAAATGAGTCTAAAGTTTCGGCTGACTCACATGCGGATCTTACTGCTTCAGAAAATATCCCTGAACAGCTCTTTGAGAGGGATGGTGAAAAAACGGCAAAGCTTTCAAAATTCCGCAGTTCTCAGCTGTCAGTAATACAAGGTTTAATGGAGGAGACAGCTATCGTCAAAGCGATTCTTTCTGTGTTGATGCCCGAGCACAAAAAAGTCTCACAGTTCTACATCATTTTCAAGGATACGTTTCCTTTAGCAAGTCAGTTTCCACTGCCCCAACAAAATGTTGAAGAGGAAGAAAAGAATCAGCTTCAAAATGCAGTGAAAGAAGAGTTACAGGAAACACATCTTTCTTGTGACATGGAAATAATTTGCACTGCTCTTACACTCCATCAGGCCCTGAAGTTCTCTCAGGCGGTCATGCTCATTGGCCCCTCAGGTAGCGGAAAGACAACCTGTTACAGTGTTCTGGCTGGGGCATTCAATAGACTGGCTTCCAAGGAAGTCAGATATGTGTTTGAAAATGAGAATATGACTAAAAGAGATGCTTCACAGGCAGATCCACAGATCTCTGCCATGAACTGGTGCTCTGTTAACACCTTGGTCTTATTTCCTAATGCCATGTCCCACGATGAGCTGTTTGGCTGCTTCTGTGAAAAGCAAGGATGGAAAGATGGAGTCATTGCGAGGGTGCTGAGAGAATGCGATCATAGATGTTCTGAAATCTGCAACAATGACAGGAAAAGTGATAAAACATCGAAAGTGAAGTGGCTGGTGATGGATGGGGAGCCTGTGGGGAAGCCTGGCTGGTTAGATTACTTAACTACACTGTGCGATTCTCAGGATCCATCTTTGTGCCTGTCATCGGGTGAAACATTGGTACCTCAATCACACCTCAATCTAATTATGGAGACCACTGACCTGCGGGATGCAAGTCCCTCTGCGGTGACCCGCTGCAGCCTTGTTTATTTCACAGGCACTGATCTGTGGAAGGCTGTGTGGAAGAGTGAAGTGGATGCTCTCTCTTTTGAATACAAATTGGATCAAAGAATTGTGAAAGTATGGAATCGCCTGGCCGACGACCTTTTCTCTGCCACTCTGAGTTTGCTTGGACAAAATGCTTTAACCTCTGCCAACCATTTTGAAAGAGGATCTTGTGAAAGGTACGGCCTGCAAGAAATCATGTCGCTTGTTAGGATCCTGCGTGCCCTCCTGCAACATTCTGCGAAGCAGCTGGAAAAACCTAAAACAACCCCGCAAACAGACAAAACAGGTACGGTAATCATCACTGATCAGCTGACAACATTGTGGCAGTTATTTGACTTAAATGAACCTACTTTCATATCATCTGTACCTGTAGATGGAACCAACACCCCAGGCACAGATCCCCGAAGTAAACGAGAGTTGCTCACCAGAAATCTCTTCCTGGTGGCTTACATTTGGGGATTTGGTGGACATCTGCATTCTCGGTAAGAAAATCTTTACAGAACCTCTTGTGTCTTTATGTGTACAGATGTTCAATGGTATATGTTTTTATTATAAAAATCTTTTTTTTTTCTCTCTTTTTACATCAGCCACTGGCCACGGTTTGATTTGTTAGCCCGCCAGGTGCTGTTTTCTTGCAGATACAAAATTGAGGTTCCCGATGAAGAGAGTGTTTTTGAGCACTTTTTTGGCATTGACAGAAAGATGTACCCCATGAACTCACAGCTGACAAATTCCATCATTCCCAAGGTTTGTACTCACACCATAGTGGAAATATATAAAAAATGTTGTATTCATTTCCATTTAATTTACAGTTTAACCCTCAAGTTAAGAGTCTTAAATGTATTTACACAGTATGGCAAGTACAGGCGTCTGCTGAACCTCATGTTGGAGGCAAATCAACCAGTGTTGGTTGCAGGAGAGCCCGGTTCTGGAAAAACCACTCTGTGCAAAACTTTACTAAGTTTTGACAAACCGCACATTCATGTACCAGCGAGTCCACTCATGAGCTCCAGAGACCTGCGCATTATACTGAATAGCATCTGCAGCCACAAAGTCTGCGAAGACTCCGCAGGTTGCGTGACGAAACGGCCAAACCTGCTTCTGTTTGTGGATGACTTGCACGAAGCCCCCAGTGGTAAGCAAGAGAAATATGGCGAGGGGAATTCCTGTTAATTGATTTTCTGTTTTTATTCAGCGTGATATTAAGTTTTAAGATCAATATGTCTGTTGTTAATGTTGACAGATGTCTTTGGGAAAGCGTCAATGGCTCTGGAGTGTCTACGTCAGAGTATTTCAAAGAGAGAGATTCTGACATTTGACACCTACTCCTTAAAGTCATTGAGTTCTGGAAGTGTCAGCTATTTGACTGCATGTTGCGTCTCAGGACTGGGAGATCACTGCAGTAATGGGATATCCCCACGGCTCTCACGCCTGTTCTCTATCTTTGTGCTCCCCAGCCTGTCTGTAGATGTTATATTGTCGATCCATTCTCCCTGGCTGAAAATCTGGCTCAAAGGAATCCATCAAAAGCCCAGTGGTGAGGACATGTCAAAGTGTATCATCACTGCTACCAAAGATCTCTACCATGCTGTACGTGACCAATTCCAGCCCACTGCGCTGAGGCCCCAATTTATGTTTTCCCATCATGATCTTCAGAAAGTGCTTTTTGGGATGTCCCTGTGGCAGCCTGATAAAAATGTACAATTGGGCTCTCCTCCAGTCCTCTCAGGTCCTCCTGTGTCAGTTCTTCATACTGTGCATCTATGGATGCATGAGTGCATGCGGACTTTTAGTGATAGGCTCTGCTCGGAGGATGAAAGAAAAACTTTTTTGTCACTCTTAGTCGAGACAGCAGCAAACCATTATGGAGGCAAATTGGCTGATGAAACCAACCCAGACAGTTTAGATGAGCCACCCACTGTCAGGAGCCTCGATGTTCACACATCACCCTTGGATACAGCATGCATCATGCATGCAAGTCAGGGCCTTGCTAACACAAGTCTGCTTCAAGTACCACAACCAGCTGGTAGGTTACACCTTGATAAAGGCCATGCACTGAAAGAGACGGAGCCTTCTCTTCAGTCTGAAAGTCTTTGCTCAGACGATGCTGGCCGAGAAGCTGAAGCTGTGAAACCACAGATTCGTCAGCATTTGGAAGAAATAATGGCTCGGCTTGTGTATGGACCCGAGTCCTTCGAGGCCCTGAAGTCAGTGAATCAGTCGCACAAATATAAAGATGGATGGTCTTATCAGGAGCAAGAGCTTGATATACTTCTTCAAGAGCTATCTGCACTCATGGACAGAAAAGAGGAAGACGAAAGGAAGAAAGTTGATATTATCTACAAAATAACATCCAAATACTTTGTACATAGGCAGGGGGTGAGTCAGCTGCTGCGCATTCTCAGAGCTTTGCTCATACCTGGGGGTCACGGAGTTCTGGTAGGCTCAGACAGAGGAACGGGCCGTAAAACTGCTGTACGTTTAGCTGCCTATCTCACAGGCTGTCAGCTGATGGAAGTACATTCTTGTAATGAAAATAAGTTGTACGGAATGCTGAGAGAGGCTGGGAATCAAACGAGAGTCAATGGAGTTACTGTCATCGTACTGGTCCACGAGGACATCGGCCCACTTGTCAGAGAGGAGTTACTGGTGGCGATGGCCCACAGAACCTACCCAGCGCTGTACACAGAGGAAGAGCTTGGGAGACTTGTTTCCAGGGTGACTGCTGTGAAACACCCAAGAAAATACCTTATGGACAGCTGGTTAAGTGAGAAGTAAGAGAAAAACCTCATTTTCCCATTAAGCTACCATTGCTAATTGTTAGCACTTAGCATTTCATCTAAGAATTAGGCCTTGAAATTCAAAAATCGCAGTCAGTGCCCATTGGGACTTTAATGACAAATATGTGAAGTGGTAATGTTTTATACTGTAAAGGTACTGTAGGTGGAAGGATAATGGTGTTTTCCAATATATTTGCCTTCATTAACAACATTTTTGAAAAATATAGAGTGTGTGCACACTGTGGTTTACACATGGTCTGTTCCACAGAAATGTCCATGTGTTTCTGCTGATGCCTTTTACTGCGTCACACAGCTGTGAGCTACCTGTCGACAATGAAGCGCAAAGATTGATCGTAAGTCATTTCTACTAATGCCATTGAAACATTGTGCCAAATTCTCACTTACTGTGTGCACATTGCATTTCCTTTTTCCTGAAATCTGCTGATTTTACACTGCAGGCACAGATGACTAAGGCCACGAAGCTCAGCTGCTGTGTAGAGGTGTACCAACCGTGGTCCAAGCAGTCTTTGGTGGAAGTTGCTGTTCAGTGCCTCAAAGTCTGTCCCCACAAAAGTGAGTCACAACACTAAAGTTAATTTACAGTATATTCAGTCTGTTGTCACTCATTTTTCCTCGCAGAGTTGCTGTAGACACGACTAAGACATATCTGTTTTCTCTTTCTTTATTCTTTTTTTTTGTCATTAAGTTGCCCGATTGGGCTCTGAGGACAGCCTGTCTGTTGCCATGGCCGGAATTCATCAGTCTGCATGTCAGTATGCTTCCGTCTTTTTAAGAGCCCAGCCTTTCACCCCTCGGACTTATATGGAGTTCATTGCCCACTTTGGTTCCCTGTGCAGCCACCTGCACCAGCAATGGCAGAGTAAAAACAAAAGGTAGCAGTTCTTAAAGAAGGATTCCACATGTATTTCACTCAGGCTTAATGGGTCAGAAAGAAACAGAGGTGTTTATGTGAAGTTTTGTTTTTCAGAGTTACCTCTGCTCTGACTCGTTTGGATGTCATGAACAACGCAGCTGTGCAAAGTAAACAGGACTTACTCAGACTACGAAAGAAGGTTGCTCAAACCCAGCAGGTAAGGTGGTGCGACTAAGCACATGTCCTTTAAATAGGATCACTACCACGAACATATTTCACAGTCACCAGTGATTTAGACAGCTCTATGAGTATTTTGTTGAGTAATGTTCATGCCAAAATATCTTTTGCAATCTTACTAATTTAGATATCTATGTGTGTTTTTGTTTTGCCACGTTTCTGCAGCGTGAGAAAGAGCTCATTAAAGCTGTAGAATATCAGAAAAAACTGTTTGAGAGAGCCCTAAATAAATGTGTCGAAGAGGAGAAAAAGCTGGATCACCAGGAGGAGCTGAGTAATCAAGCTCAGAAGCAGGTCTTTTTCTTTTTTTTTTTAACAATGTTTGCATTCAAAGTCCTAAATATGACAAACTATACAGAACGCTTCCTTGTTTATCACATTCAGTCAAACATCATCAAAGATTTACCTAGGTATTGATTATAATCCCTCTTTTCCCTAGATAAATTCAGTGTTCGGGGCAGGCATCAAGATTCTTAAGTGTTTGAATCCATCTGACCTGGAGGAGGTTCGCCACTACAGAGATCCTCCTGATGGAGTGGTGAGGATCATGGATGCCATTTGTTTGCTGTTTAATCGTCCACTGGGCTGGGAGAGTGCCAAGCAACTTCTCGGACAGTCCAACTTTTTTCAGGTGTGTGTGGGGGAGGGGGAACACAGATTGTAATGAAAGTCAGTGCATTGAATGAATGAAGTATTACATTAACAAGGTTTTTTTTAGATTTAGCGAACCCTTTCTAATTTATTTTTTACTCCTTTATCAATTGATTTGTCCTGTTCTTTTGGAAATACATCTCTCTTTCCAAGGAGCTGGAATTTTTTGACCGCGGCAGCCTGACAGAAGAACAACTGCAGCAGCTTGGACAGATAGTTCACAGTCCTCAGTTTGTACCAGATTCTGTGCGAGAAGTCAGTAAGGCCTGCGAATCCCTGTGTCAATGGGTCCAGGCCGTGTACGAGGCCTGCTTGGTGCAACACCGACTGATGGTCAAGCAGCAGTTAGAGAAGCTGGCTGGAGAATCTCGAAGTCAGCTGCATTTGGCCAGGAAGCACAAGAACGATACCTACAAGCATTTAGAGGATGTACAGCTCCAGCTTCAGTTCATACAAAATGAGCTGGAGGACCTGCTGCTTCAGCTGCACAAGGCCGAGAACCAAACCAGAGAAGCCACCTCATGTGCTGAGCAGCTGGAGATGCATGTTGGTGTCTGGAGAGCTGCTTGTCAGGTGATGCAGAATCTGTAAATAACGTAAATGTCAGTGAGACACGCTGACTACTGACTTTTTCTACTTTTTTTCTACTGATTGTGATTGTCTTTCTCTTTCTTTCTTTCCTTCAGGAAGCAGAGTTACATCATCAAAACATTCCCGGTGATGCCCTTATTCTGGCTGCAATCATGTCCTATTTCGGGCCTTTTGGACCTGACATTCGCACAGAATTAATGAGCAAATGGAGGGGGCTGTGCCAGACGGGGAGCATCAATATAAACCCCACGGACTCCAGAACATCTCTGTTTGCAAACATGGACACGGAACCCATTTCTCCCTCTCTGGGTTTTCCCATTACCGTGACTGAGAAGCTGCTGTTGCCTCTTGGTCAGACGTTAGGGATGAACGAGTGGCAGCTTGAGAACACTCCGTCTGGACGATTGGTGGTTAAGCTGCTGCTGTGGGGCTACAGATGTTCATTTGTCCAGCGCTGGCCTCTACTAGCTGATACTGAGCAACATTTAGAGATGAGCTCTCAAAACCGGCTCATCACAGGTATGCTCTTACATTCATGAATATATTGATAAATAAATTGCTATTGTCTGCTTTAGTTTCTATATTGGCTGACTGAGAATAACAAATCCATTTATCTTTGACTGTAGTAGCATTGTAACCATCAACATAAATTGCATCCTTTTTACTTCTTTTATTCAATCACATTTTTTATATAGACAACAAATGCTTATGTTAATTATGTTGTAATCCATCGGCTTTAGATAAGATCATGTTGGAAGTGTACATCATTTTTAACTTGCTTCAAATTTGTGCTTGAAATCAGTGCATGTTACATATCCGCTCTACAGGACAGAATGCAAAGCTTGAGAAGGAGATAGGATTTCAGCTGGTGGTTTGTGCAGATGATCTGGAGCTCCTGCACCAGCTGGACCAAGCTGCTGAGAAAGGTGAATTAGAAGAGACTGAACAGATTGATGGAAGTACCTGCTATTTACATTTTACAAGGCGTTTTTATTGCCCCATAATCATTCAAACCTCATGTTTTCAGGGTGGAGAGTTCTCGTTACTCATGTGGAACGTGCGGTCCCTAGTCCTGAGTTTCTGTCAAAGTTGGCCCGGCCCACTGAATGTTGCTTTCCAGGATTGCAGCAGGTTCCTCAGATGGTTCACCCTGACTTCTGTCTCTTCCTCAGCACCCATCTGCCTGTCAGACTACTCAGCAGCGGTTAGCATCTCAGTTACAGTTGTCTTATGTATCATTTTATTTTATTCAGTTCTATTTTGATGAAGATTTCAATGCAGTAAATGCACAGGCACTCTTTTCGGCTGAAGTCTTGGTTAATAATGAGATCATGCAACGCTTTCTTTACTCTTGTTTCCTAGCGATCCATGCGTCCATCTTGGCTCGGGTGCATGTTATTGACCTCTCTCTGGGCTCAGAGGAGATGCAGGAGCTGATGCTGACACAGCTAACGCAGTCTCAGTGTAGAGAGCTGCTGAGTCGGCACTTGCAATTCCAGAATTACAATCAGTTGCTGCAGGAGAAACTGCTCACAGAGGAGGTGAGTAGACTCAACTTTAGCTTCATTATAAGTCATAAGTGTGTTGGTTGCTTTGTCTCATGTGGTGAGTTGAATAGACATTTGGTTTAGGTAGTGCGTATACTGCCCTCTTAAATTATACTAATTGCGGACTGAATTTTGTGTTTGCTTAAGTGTCATTTTCTGTCAAGTTGTGAATCTTATGTCTAACCTTAAATTAATTCAAATCCATACAAAGCTGCCATGCTACATACAATTTCACAAACAGTTAAACAGTTAAACAGTTATTTCATATTCATAACTGTACATTAATGTCCTGAAATGCTGTATGTCTTAGGATGCTGTGATGGACTATATCCTGCAGTCTGACACCTTGTTGCTGAATGACTCAGATTTTCTTCCTCGTGTGGTTGTTCACCAAGAAGAAATGAAGAAACTACAGACTGAGATCAAGCAGCTAAGTGAGGAGCTGGATTATCATGAGTCCCTGCTGGCTGCACCGCGCCAATTAATGAAGCTGGCTGTTGACCTCTATCAAGCACTGCAGGTGGTGTCTCACCTTTCTCCTGCCTATTACTTTTCCTTACATGGCTTCATCACAGCGATGCGTGAGGCTTTCAGTGTAAAGGGCAGGCCATTAGTGTCATATACGACAGGTAAAGCAGTAGAGAGCTTGTTACCGGAGATTATGAACACGATGGTACTCCAGCTGCTGGAACAGTACAGACCTTGTCTCTTTAAGAATCACTTTGCTGTTCTGAGGCTTTTGGTGTGTTTGGCTCTGCTCAAGCACAATCAGCTTTGCTCCGAGGCAGAGAGGATGGCTTTCCTCAGGGGTCTCGAAGGCATAGAACATCCTGTAACTAAAGGAGAACCCTGTGAGTCTTCTGGCACAGTTTTACACCCCACTGGTTCCCTCCCCAGCTGGATACCCCCTCATGTCCACTCAGAGCTTCTCTGCTTGGAACAGATCCCAACCTTCAGAGGGCTGATTTCCTCACTCTGTGCTTCCCCCATGCAGTGGCGGGAGTATCTACATTCCCCATCCTCTACTGTGGCAGGAAGTGTCCCCTGTCGTTCTCACTCACACCTGTCCTTGCTGCAGCGAGCTCTTCTCTGGAAGACGGTGCTCCCAGACTGGTTGGCTGGATTAGCAGACATCATATATGCCTGTCTACTCTGCCAGTCTGTCAAGATAGAATGGACTGAGTCTCCTCACACTGGTAATCCACAGGCTCTCTCAAGATATTTAGTGAAATATGAAGGACCCATCATTCTTACAATGCCTAATCCAGAGGAAGATGTGCAAATAACCGTTCAGCCTCTTCATTTAATAAATCAATTGGCCCACTGTGTGGCAGAGAAAAACGAGGTAATATAGCAGAATTCCTTACAATTCTTATCTTTTTCAGCCTAAAACGTTTGTTTCAGTGCTTGATATTTCTTTTAACATCTTTTAGGTTCAAGTTAAAGTTATTTCTTTTGGGGCACTGTGTGACAGAGAAGTCATTCTTTCAATGCTGGACAAAGCCAGCCGTGATGGTCACTGGCTGGTTTTTAACAACTGTCATCTGTTGGAACACTGGGACGATGAAGTGGCGGCTCGTCTCAGTCAATTGATCTCCTACTCGGAAGGTAAGCAACGCATCAAGAGTCGGTTTGAAAGTACAATCTCTCCACTCCTTATCATAGACAAAAGCTTGCGACCAAGAGCCAATCAAACGTTTCTTTCTCTGGTTTACACAGAGGAGCAGCGCCTGGTTCATCCATGCTTCCGACTGTGGTTTGTAACTCGAGAAAATGCCTCACATTGTGTCCCAGGTAAAAAATGTTTCTTCTGTTGTTACTGTTCTGTTATCTATCACCTGGTAGTAAGCTATAGATATTGTTATTAATGTGCATTAGTGATTGAGTTTATTTACTAATTTATCGATGCGGCTCAAAGAAAACACCAAACTCCCTTCCTTTTGCAGCTGCTGTGCGGATGTGGGCTCTGCTGCTGGTCTGTGACTCTCCCTGGGACCTGAAGGAGGAACTGAGTTGTTCTTTGCAACAGGCGTTGTCAGTCAATCAGCCTCGGTCATGGTCAGCAAACAACACAGAGCTGATTCTCCGCTGTGCCATCTTCCACTCGGTCTTGCTGCAGAGACAGACCTATAAATATTTAGACTGTGGAAAAGTCTATCATTGGTGAGGAAATGCTGTGGGCACACTTACTGCGAACTGTGACCACCCCAATGTGATGTTTCTTTCACAAATGTTTGGATTTTTGTGTCAAGTCTGTGACACCAAATCCCAAATATCTGGTTCGTCATATGGATTTATTTCTCCTTCTGTTGAAGGAATCAGGAGGACCTCTATGCATTAGTGGATGCCCACATTGGCATTGCCAGCCTCTGTCATGACAAGATGAAGGTTTTGCAGTATGTAGCAGGTAAGGCCACATTAAACAATAAAAGCTTTTTTTAATTCAGTGAATGCACACTTTAACTGGGGTTTTCTTTCCACTTCTAGTCAATCTTGTGCACGGCGGTCACGTGACGGACTCTGCAGATTTGGAGGCGGTTGAGAGTGTTGCCCAGACATGCTTCTCCACAGAGTCATCTCTTTTGGGCGGTTGGCCCCACATCCTTGCCAATTGTATCAGCAGTTGTGGCCATTTTGGTAATCAGAAGCTCACTCACATGTCAGCATGAACAGACAGTGGAGACATTTTAGGTTATTATCTGAAAACGTCACACAAAGCAAGGTAGCGAAGCGCTGCTTGAAAATAAGGCTGATGTCTAAAATCAATGTAGGCAAGTCATGAATGCATCAAAGCCACGTGTATGTGTTTATTTGCTGTTCTGTGGTCGTGAAAATGTTGATTCAGTGTGCGTTTCTTTTTTTTCTTAGATTTGTCAGGACTATTGCAGGTTTTGGCTCAATGTCTTCAGGGCTCAGCCGTCAGTGACCCTGTTCTGCTGGGTTTCAGTGTCGATGTGGCATCCGAGCTAACCAAGATCAACAACCGCAACCTGAACCTACTACTGCGGGCTTCCCAAAATCCTGTAGGATCATCAAGGAGTTTCAGCACCAAGCTGAACCAGCTTGCCAAACTGCCAGCCCACAGCGATGCAAAAGACAGAATGGAGGCTCTGAAAAGATCCCTCGCTCTCAAGAAAGACAGAGCACTCACAAATGTGGGGGCTGTTTCTCGCAGTCCCCTTCGTGACTTCCTCCTGGCTGAATGGGATGATCTCACTGATTTGGTGTCCTCGCTCATCTCACATCTCCAACAGCCTGTTCGACATCTGCTGTCCTTTGCTTCCCTCCTCAAGTTCATTAACTTGTCTCAGTTGGAGAGGAGGGCTGAGTTGCTCAGTGCTTATCTCTGGCACGACAGTGTTTCAGATCCACCTGGTGCCTACCGACTGTCTGCTTTCAGAAACGCCAGAGCCTTCCTCATAGCGGTGATGCGAGAGGCTGCTCAAGTAAACCGCAAATATATCAGTGATATAATACTGCAGTTCCAGGTAAAGCATACAGCATAAAATGACTTTTTAAATTTGGAACACAGGTAATATGAATAGTTTCTTTCTTACTGTAAACATTTACAAGTAATTCATGAGGATAACTTGAACCGTTTTTTTCCACTCCAGGTTCTGTGTGACAGCACATACCCAGGCTCACCTCCTCCAAGCGCTGTGTATTTGTGTGGTCTGGAGCTGAAAGGGGCATCGTGGGACACGCAGCAAGGAGCCCTACAGGACGCTCTCTCGCCTGAGCCATTTTCAATGCCTCTTCTTTGTGTCACGGCTCAAGTCAGGAGCTCAGACAGTGCCACAGATACTTTGTCTTGTAAAAGTTCATACGTAATGAATACAGGCAACGTTGATGCCGCAGGCGTGTCTTCACTGACTGGCCCACAGTTACCAACCTACCACTGCCCGCTGTATTTCGATGAAGAGCGGCAAAGTGGGAACTGGGCACTGACTGACGTTAACATTATCACGAAGGTTCCCCTTCCTTCCAAACTAAAGCCTGTTCTGTGTAGCTTGAGAAGGGTGCGACTCGTGAGTACCCTTTGACTGATTTGAGCTGCCGCCCCCTGCGGTGAAGCATCTAACCGACACTCAAATGCACCGGCGTTGCAGTGCATCAGAAAACGTGTGCGGTGTACTGCCAAGATTTATGAATTTTTATGAACTTGAAAATAAATTTGTGACAACACTAAACTGTCTGCTCATACCTTATATTATGTGATGCCTTGCACTATATGCCTTGCATATATATATATATATATATATATATATATATATGTATATATATATATTAAGAGAGATACTGGCAGTTTTCCACAAAACCAAGAGTAAGGAGCGCTTATCTGAATAAAGTGTGTCAGATTCTGTTGTAATATAGATGTGCGTGTTTTTATCTCCACCAATAAAAGCACACAGTAGATGTTAGACCCTTTACAGGTATTTTATGTCTTTACAACATTTGTACTCATTCTGAAAAGCAAAGCTTTAACTGAATCTTTTCTCTTCCTGCAGGTAACTTGGACAGACACCACTATGAGACTTTTGAGAAGTTTGGCAACAAAACCTCTCTGCTGCACCTTGACAACGGCAGAGCGTGAGTGTGTTGGGTGTGCAGTATGTGCTGTTCTTAACATCCATGCTGGAATTGTCCTACTTTCTCATTTGGTACGACTGCGACGGTGGCTGTGACTGACTGTGGGTCTGTTGTCACTGCAGATTTGGGCGTCACTCCAAAGATGAGCCTTCTATCTTAGTGCCTCTCGAGCAGTGCTGCAGGTACGAACAAGGATGTGATGATATGTTGTGAATTCTTCTTCATGTCCCTCTCTATGCTGCAGATATATTGTAAAAAAATAAATATCACCATATTAGAACTGCTTCCAGTATGAGTGAAGTGGTTTCATCTGCTTTGCTTATGAAGTGCAGTGAAACACTCAAATTTCAACCTAATTCTAACTGATGCTGTATCTCACCTTTTTGTCCATTTTAATCTTTTTTGTCTTGTCGCGCCCATTATTGCTCACTTTCTAATCACCCCCTTCTATCTCCATCAATCTGTTTCACTTTGTTCTTACTTTAGAATCCGTCGCTCCACTTGGTTACGTCTCCGTCTCCTGTCTTTGCGTCAGTATCATATCAGTGATGTCATGAGGGCCTCGCTGTCACGTGATCCCCTTCACAAGGTGGCTCCGTTGCTGGCCGAGCCTCACCTTGCTGCTCTCAGTCGACGTTTGAAAACTGTGTTGGAGACTGTAAGTCGTTGCCAAAACAAACAGAAAGAGAATGGCGGTGGTGAAGATGTCATCTATGATGACCTTGCCCATTTAAAATAGAGCCGCATTGGAGTCGAGAAACTTCATACTTTGGTCTTATAATGACCTCGTTTAAACATAGTTCCTTCAATTAATCCCAAACCCAAAGTCATAAGAACCTAATTTGTGTTTTAAGTTATTCCCGCTCACAGTAACACAGAATTTATAGATGTTACACTACATGATGATGCACTGAAGTTTAAAAGGCCCTCCATGATTAGTAGCACACTACATTGTGGCCAGTATGATGCAGAATTGCTGGATGGGGACATATTTTCGGCTGCTGGCTCAATCACTGTACTGACTTCACTTTTTTTTTCTTTCTGTGATATTAAGTGACAGTCATCAAACAATCAACACAAGTGGCTATACATTAGCAGTCCCACGACAAGTACTATGTGATATCCTGAATATGCAGTTTCAATACGTGTTCTGCTGCATGTGAAGTCCTCTGATTACGTATGCTTCCACTTTTGTCTCGTAAGAGCTGGGACAGTTTTTCTGGACTCTTTTTTTTTTGTTTGTATTGAATGTCAAGTATTTGAATATATTTGAATTATATATGTATATTTTGAAACATTCAAATGCAAATACATAAGATTTGTCTTGTCTTTAGAGTTTGTGGGTCTGTTGGTGTAGGCTTGGAGAACTTTTGTGATTTCCTGTTTGTGATACAGATGCAAAGATGTCTCTGACGTTTTCTTTTCTTTTTCTCTCAGAGAAAAATAAATATTGAAGAAATATCTCTTTTATTTGTTTGACAATATTGTTAAAGTACTTTGACTATCTCCACTGTTGTCAGTAATCTGATTCAAATATAAGTTATCAATAATAACATCATACTTTTGAGTAGACCTAATTCATTTACAATTAAAATAACTATTTAAAGTTGATAGTTTTGATATTTGACTTTTTTCTGCATGTTCATCACAGCTCTACATTTCTGTGATCATGATTTTCTGCATTTAAAAGACCTTTTGGATATATATTTGAAATGTTTTTGACTGGTTATAAATGATTATTTGCAACAAATTCTCACAAAAATGGAGGAAATGACTCAGAAACACAAACTTAAAGGTAAACACAAGTCAGAGGTAACTTTGATGAACAACTACATTGTTCAGTTGGAGTATTCTGTGGCTTATTAACTCCACTTATTTGTACCATGGTTCAGGTAGAGAAGGCAGGGCAGGTGCTCATGGCTGGTGTGAAGACAGGGCAAGCAAACAGAATACAGAAACAAAGAAAAAAAATTAAAAAAAATAAATCAAGTGATATGTAAAAATGACACAATCACACAAACAAGTAGGTGCACACTGACAGGAGAGCAGGGATGAAGTTGCCTTTTCGTCAAGCCTGCCATACTAGTACTGGCTGAAAAAGATACAATGAATGATTCCCAAGCTTGATTAGATTAAAAGAAAAAGTTTTAAAAAACTAACTAAAACTAATTAATTAAACCTAAATATTAGAAGCTATATTATATAGAATAGAAGCTAATATTAGAGCTGATTCAGTATAATCATCACACTGTAACTGGCTCATTGTTATGAGGAAGCTCTTCAGATCTACCTGTTGAAAAAGATAAGTAGACTCAATCAGTAGGTATGTTTCTCAGAACTCTCTTAAATGTCTGCCTCTGCAGGTCCGTGGGTTATTCAGTGTGACCTTACAGTTATGGTACTGTTACTGAACATGATGCTTTTCAGCTGAAGGTGTCATAGCCAAAGTCTCAACCACATAACAATGCAGAAACACCTGTTATTTCCTCTCAAGGCCCTGTATGCCATCGAATTAAACTGCGCTCCTTTCCCGACAAGTAGCTTTTTTTGGGGGCCAGCAGTTAGTTTAACTTCATTAGCGGTTCATCCTCAGGTGTGAACCTAAACGTCACAGCTAGTTGGGCAGCTGGCTGTCCTCCTTTTCTTTCAGGTCACCAATTAATTATTCATCTAGTCATATCGATGCCATCTACTCCCTTTTCTCTTCTTTGCACATGCTTGCTCGCTCTTTCCATGAAAACAAAGGGGTAAAGGAGCTCATTAGTGGATGAGTGAAAAAGAGAGAGGGAGGAAAGCACCATCATTCTATGACAAGGGTGTTATTGGCTTTGGATTAACAGCAGAACAAGTGGGACTGCAGTGAAAGTGACTTTCTTTGAGGGCGTCGAGAGAAGAAGACCTGAAGAAACTTTTGAGGAGCTTGAATGGGACAGCAAACTTTTTACGCAGCTTTGTTCTGTCTCTGACACTCTCTGACAGGTTTTTTTCTAGGTTCAGATTCACTTTTATCTTTAAAATTGGTCACCATGTCAGGAGTCAGTAGTGACCAGCTGCACAAATCAACTTTAAATGTCTACTCGGTGAGTTCTATACGTATCTGTTCTTTGGGTTTGTGGTCATGGCGTGGAAATGCGAGTCTGTGCAGCTTTTGGGTGCAGATGAATTTTCTGTTGGTTCGTCCGTTTGTCTCTGTGTGTTACTGTAGAACCTGATAGAGCACTTCAACCCAGGTCTTCAGAAGCTTGTTGCACTTGGAAGCAGCTATGTTAAGGCTTTCCAAGGTGAGTAAGTGGGTTTAGGCCTGGCTGGAATTCAGAATTGTGAATGTGTATCATTATCGATTTGCAGCAAAGGTTTTCTTCAGTACAAATGTATATCTTAATTTCTGTTTTCCAAAGCTGGAAGTCATTGTGGACCCTTGTGGAGTCATACAACATACACACGATTTAAAAAAAAATCCTTGTTGAGGCTATCAGACAGAATCTAAACTTGTACTTCCTCAGAACATATTGGTTTTCCTTCACTTCCTGTTTACATTTTTTCAATCGTGATCATCTCTTTAAGTTGGTAATTAGGTGAGCATCTCACATCTTTAATGCACTCTAGCTTCATACAACAAGAATAGGCCATCCGTCACCGGGCAGTGTGGTAACACGATACTCACTGGTGTGTTGCTATTCCTAAACTAGAATCACATATCACTTGTCACCACTGCCAGGCTTGTGTTCCTAATGAATGAAGGCAGCACTGACTGGCCCAATTGAGAACACTTTGAAAATATGTCATCCTACTGTAGAGCCAATGTTTTCTTCTAATGTTGAATTTTCATAAAGATTTGTATTTAAAAGCTGCATTTTCATCTGTGAACACTTTTAGCCTTAGCTGTCTGCAGTGAGGCCTACTTCAGCGCTGTGGCGAAGATGGGTGACCAGGCCCTTCACACCGTTTCTTCTCGCTCTCTTGGTAAGAATGCGTCTGTAGGAGTGTGTGTGTGTGTTTACATTAGTAACTGATTACTTAACAGGTTCAGCCTTAATGTACATCATTCATTACAGAAACAGAAAATAGCCCTTTAGAGGGGCCAAAGAGCTGTTCATTTCAAGCAAAAGGACACTTCCTAAATTACAAAGTGACTCACAAATGCAGTAACTTTACAGTTTTGTCTCTCCTGCTCTTGTTCATCCTCTTCTTTATATGCCTGTTTTTGTGTGCACTCTCATGTGCTTCGCTTGAGTGCGTGCATGAGCATGTATTTTCCATGAGCTTCACTTTCACTCTGACCATAGGGTTGTGTGCTGGTAATATTCGTGGCAATTAGTCCGATGCTAACATGTCCCCATTGAATGTAAGGGCCAGCTCAACACGACACACATGGTTCTGCTAGTTTGGCTAACTGAGAATGTCAAGGAGCCACAGCGTGACCACAGGCCCTATTAAGTAGCAGCCCTTGAAATATAGATGAGGACAGTCGTTCAGCTGCTCCCAGTTCGTTAGCTCAGCCACAATAGACAAGGTCAGAGTCACTTACAATGTAAATGCTCGACTGACTTTACATTTTCTGAGCAGCCTGGCAAACTTGATGACTTGAGCCGTGATATATTGTGGAACAGTCGTACATGAAATTACTAAGATTCCTACCAAGAAATTCTAATTATGTTTTCATGCAGATTAACTGGAATGACTGAGAGCATTTCAGTGGTCAAATATCACTGGACCTAGAGTATGAAATTAAGATTTAGAGTGATCTCACTTTCTTCAAATTTCTTTCTTTCCATATTTTTTACTGGACAGAGTGATAAAACAAATGAAATATTTAACATATGGAAACTGTTCAGACCTTCACAGGCGTGTGTCTTGGTATCTGGTCCGGTGTCGGTCTGTAAAGTCTGTTTTTGCTCTAACCAGGTGATGTCCTGATCCAGATATCAGAAACACAGAGGAGACTCACCGCAGAGATGGAGGGAGTGGTCAGTTCATTTTGTCAGTACATGAAGAAAGCCTGCATCTTGCCATGAGATAGAATTTAAAACATTTCGAAAACATCAGCAACAAATTGTAAATGCGCAAAATCTTTCAAGTAATTTCTTGATAAGTAAGTTCTACTTATCTTACAAATTACGTCTTACTACTTACATACTGGTAGACTTTTTGGGAGCACATTTTGTTCTTCCGATTCACTACTCCAGGCACATCAGGGCCTGCTTAATTGTGGTTGCTGTCAGACATCTTATGAAGCAAAGCGTGGCCTCTAATTAAACAGCTGGCCTGAGGATGGACTATATTTGCATTTAGATTTAGTCGGTCTATGCAGTGAACCTCATAATTAAACTATCTTGATTAAACAAGGGTGCAGTTTCCATAATAATTTGGTTACATCTCAGTCTTTGTTCCTGCTTCAGTTTCAGTGGTTCCAGATAGAGGTTTTGCAAACAATGGAGAAGAATATCAAGTTGGATGAGGAGTACATTGATGTGAGTTTACTTTAAGTTTTTACCCAATTTGAATTCTGCATAAATATCCTGAAGTAAATATGTATTTGTCCTCTTTAAATCCATTTATCACATTATTGAAACATAGCTGAATAGACATGATGTTCTGTATAATAGTTTTTGTTTTGCAGATAAATGTTCATGTTTAAACACGTTTTCTTTTGAAGTCATGATACAATACAAAAGTCATTTCATCAAACCAGACAGATTTTTTCTTTGTGATCAAGTCGCTATAATTACTTTTAAATGTCTTTTAACATACATTAAAATAGGAGAAACAAGCTTTTTCCAATGTCTTTACTTTCATCATCAGAATGTAAGTCTTTCAATGAGCCAATCAGGATTGCAAGAAGAAGTGATGTTAAAAGTGAAGGAAATAGATCCAGTCAAAAAGATCAAGAATACAACAGTAGGCTATGAAAAGAAAAAACACGGGAGAGATGATGCAGCTGTGCCACTCGTCATGACATTATAAATAAAATGATGACTCAGAAACATGAATGTTCCCTGTTGCATCAAGTTTCCTCTTAGGTAGGAAAAAAAACACATTTAGGTAACAGATATGACTTGCATTAACTTATTGAGTTAAGGTATCATATGTTCTGTTTAAACAAGATTAGGTTAGCCAAAACAAGATTTACATGACAAGCTTTTGGTCCAAACTGTCTGCAAAAACAAGTCTGTATGTGCATGGAACAAGTTGAAACCTCATCCAGCAGACACCAGCCATAGGATTTATCAAGATTATTTAAACAAAACACTTTCCAGTCCACACTGATTCATTTAAAAACAAAGCAATATTTAAACGAGTGTCAGTCTCATCGTGCAAATAATTAATAAATTAATTCAAATCCATAATTAAACTGTGAAATTATGCTGATATTTAGTGTTGAAACATAAGTGAAACTAACTAAAAGATCATTGAAAAATCTTCAAATTAAACACACGGGTCAAGTAATGGATCATCAAAATCTTATCAAGTTCATATATATAGTAGGTAAGACATGCTAAGACAGTGCAGGCATGATCAGATGACCCTTATCAGTTGTCCAGTGGTAAAGGCAACTGGTCGATGCATTTAAGGGCTGACAAGAAGCATCTCTACCAGTCTTGTGAACAGGGAAGCTTCCAGTTCTTACATCCGCAGTGTTCCTTCAGGCTTGATTAAGAGTAGAACAGGTGAACTATGCAACACTCCCCGACTGGCACTTCCTACAAACAAACTGTGTGAAATGTGTCCTTTTTTGAACCAAACTGTTTGCTGTGCTGCAGGGGAGTCGCAGAGTGTATGAGCTGGAGGTGAGGAACCGGGCGGAGGCTTTGGAGAAGCAGCTCAGACGTGGAACCTACAGGGAGTCTTTGGTAGTTCCACACATTTACATGCATCAACATTATGCAGGTTCTCTTACGAGCACATCTGAACACAGTTCAGTACTAATGCTTCTGTGCCACTGTGTGTGTTTATTACTTCCTTGTGCATGTTTCCAGGAAAACAGTGAATACATGTTGTACCTGAGGCAGAGCCAGCAGGAGATCCTGAAGGAGGAGGAGAGGAGGTATCGCTTCTTGGCAGAGAAGCACTGTGGCCTGACTCAGTCACTACTGTTCCTGATAAATAAGGTATGCATACACACCTTTTCTTCTCACAAGAAGAAATGAGCAATTTGGTGATCTCTGGACCTAAATCTGGCTTATGACGCTTGACTAATGTTTAAATATACACAATTGAAATCAGTAACCATGGTAACCTGCTGCATACTGAATACTGCTGTCAGAGAAACTACGGTGGCTTTTAAAAATTCCAAAGGCTGACTCCATTGCTGTCTTTGGTTTGTCCCGTCCGGGCTACTGTAGTGACATAGAATGCACAACAGTGGAGGGGAAATAGTCTATTTTAAAGTAATAAAACTCACATAGATTTTTTATATCAAATAGTTAACATGGACATCACATTGAAATATTCTGAAATCAAAGCAAATAATATTGGAAAAAATGACAAAGGATGGATTATTTAATGAACAACCATGTTTTATAGAGTTCTTATACTTAATTTTTATTGATTTGTTTGATTATCCTTGTGTCTTTTAGTTACACCGCCTGCCAGTAGGCAGTGCTGTGTCCACCTCGGCACCCATACCTTCAGCGTTCCTGTCAGCAGGGCTCTTCATCGAACAACATATTAGTTGTGGTCGAAATCACACACTCACTCACTAATCCTTCCTAACTACTGAGGGAGCTGTTTGTAGATGACTATATCGTGCGCTCGTCATTAAAATGAAAGAGAACTTACAGACACTACTTTCTTTAGCTCTGTGAATGGTTCTCTGACACAATTTAACACACCATGTATGTTTTTTAACACGTGTTCTCTGTATTTGTTATTTTTCCCCAAATAAATACATAGTAAATGCCTTGAGCTAATTTGTTCATTGTGCTGTTATGCTCCGGTCACGTTAATCATATTAAATTTGACATGTTGTTTTTATGCCACACTACATAACAGCAAACTCCCTTTAGTCCACCACAAAATGAGTAGTGAGTGATTTTCGGCGCAGCAGTTGAGTTCGTCAGTATTTTAGACGTTGCTTGATTATCTGATGAAACTCAAGTCTCATTTTGCAGCACATGTTCATCTTGTTGCAGCCTGATTAGGTTTAAATTTAATTTAAGGTGCTTAGCTATCATCTGTTTTCAGACTGGTGCATCCCTCCAGCAAAAAGCGGATGGATGGAAGGAGAAAGTGAGCGAGACTAGAGAGTCCAGATCTCCCACCCATTTAGACCAAGAGGCGCAGGTATCGCAGCTATATCTGGTTTAGCCGATTATTTCTATGATTAAGGAACATTACTCGTTAATCAGTGAATGTCCACACGATAAACGGGCTTTACCAAAGCTGGTCATGCTGGAATTGCTGCACAAGAGTCTGTTCAGAGCCTCAGTGACACTTTTATGGAAAATGTCCCACCACTTATTCAGAGTACTGTAAAAAGGGCATCAGTACGTCTTTAAAACACAAAGAATTACCTTTGTAAACATACAATCATTGGAGACATTTCTTTATTCTTTATGTCTGCTGCTTAGTAGGATGTATCTGTATATGTAGACGATGTCATAGCTCTACTAAGTTAGGTTTATTTACATTTTAAATACCACGTTTTCTATAGCTGGTTTAATCTCCCACATACTTTACATTGTTAATATTTAAAATAGTACAAGAAACCCAATCTGTTAGCCACAGTTAAAGTGAAAACATTGCCAGAAACTGGAGATGTCCAACGATCTTAACACAATTGATTTCCTTAAACTCTAATTTTCTAGCTCTACAACCCTAGAAAAATAATTAAATATCACATAAGAAGAAAAGAAAAGAAAACTTAAAAGTGAGACCTAACTTGAAGTCTCAGGAAAATGAAAACTGTTTGTTGCGTCTGCTCAGCTCCGGGGATCAGTGAGCTCCCTGCTGCAGACAGTTGCCAGAGATGAGGACATGTCCTGGGCCAGGAGGGAGCAGCAGGCGCTGGGCAGAGTGCCCTCTAGAGGTGGGAGATAGGTGCACCTATGGCAACTGCTGTGTGTCACAATGCTTGTGCATTTGTGAAAAATATATATACGTTTATGTATTTTTTTTTTCCTCTGACCATTCTTCCTGCCTTTGTTCTCCACCTGCAGCACCATCTCCCCTCCCCAGCCGCTCTCGCTCCAGTTCTGTGGGGGAATCTCTGGGTCTGGGAGCAGGAAGAGCCATGAGAGCCCTTGTATCTCACCCCTCTTCATCCAACCCAAAGCTGTTACCTTTCAACAGGGGAGAGACTGTCACTGTACTGGTGCAGGAGCCTCGCAACGGCTGGTTGTACGGACGCACTGACAGCAGCCTGCGGTGTGTTTGTTTATGGATGATATGTTTGCACAATTAGAAGGATCACTTTTATAATTTCTCACATTTGCTGTGTTTTCATAAACATCCACAAAGTTTTCCAGCATATTTCTGTGACTGTTGCCTTGCACAACCTTTCCTTTTCCATACTCTTACCTTGTTATGAGCAGTGGCAGTGGAGACTCGTTTTCACAGCAGAGATGGAAAAGTTTGCTAACAGAAAGGAATTTCTGTCAGCACTGTTAACAATTGACTTTATTTTTCACACAATGCTAGCTGTTTACTTGAATGGGCAGTGAGCGATAGTCTTGGAAAAGTGCTGGTTCGGTCACATTATTCATCAGTAATACAACAAACACACGCAGATACACAGATGTCCATCAATTGGGTAAATATCTACAATTTTATCACTTTAAACTATGAAATCAGGTCTAAAATGACAATCTACCTGTACACCAATAGCAAGACTGAAAATATAAATTATTAAAGTCAGAGTACAACAAATGTGGAGGCTTGCAAACCATTATATTGAATTGTGGAACAATTTTCTGTTCAGCTTAGATCTGAAACCAGAGCTTTATGACACCACAGAATTGATATTTAGGTCCTTAAGGCTGCCAAATAGACCCACTATAATTCATTTGCCTCAAACATGCCACCTAGGCCGTTTTTCCTTCATCACAGAAATGTGTCTTCCCAGAATTTGCAAAAACTGGATTGGTAAATTGCAGTGGAATAATGAGATGAAGAAGAATTTGATTTCTTTTGTGAAGACAAAAGCTGATTGGTTGCATTGCACATGTGGGAGGGGGCGACCAGTTTGACCCACACGATGTCACATTTAAAAACTTTGATCAGAGACCGCTTGGTTTACCAGATACAATGCTGCAACAACGTAAACTTGATTGAATATTTCCTACATCCATTAGAGCTCTCACAACGTGTCAGAAGGACATGCCGTCCGTGTGAGTTACGCAGTAAGAGATTGTTGGAATTAATTTGAGATGATTTCAGATGTTAAACAGCATCCACACTGAACATGAACCCTGCACCTTAGAAGAACTCTGCTTGATGATAGTTTTAATCGTTCATATTTGTCTGCATGGTTCGTGACACATTTTTCTGTCACGTGACAAATTCACTTATTCTGACTTTCACTGTTTAGCAGAATGTTTCACAGCTTGTTCAATTGTTGCACAAGGACAAGAAGATTTCTAAAGTTTGCTGTTGTCTAATCTGTTCTGCTTTATGTCCTTCAGTCAGGGCTGGTTCCCTGCTGCGTATGTGGCTCCCACTGAGGATTTCTCCAACACTTTAGCAGCCAGGTGGGAGTTTCCGTCAGTCTGCACTGAAAATGTTACATGACTAAAATCTTTGTAGATTAATTGTCAAGAGAAAACCTTCTCTCGCCATTACCCAAAACAAATTGTAGAGCTTAGAAGACAAGCTTCAGACTTTGTCTTAGTTCATAAAAAGATTCCAGGTCATTATCTTTTTAGGTTTACATTATTATATATTCTTTTATTATTATTATGCTCCTTTGACTCACACAGTGGCGGTTCTCTGAGAAGCCACAGCATGAACAATCTGCCGGACACTGACACCTTCAACGAGCAATCAGAGGGCAAGAGTTATGGCAATGTCCCGCCCCCAGCCACACCTAACCGAAGAGCCTCCGTAGACTTCCGACCGAGCTCTCCAGTCGCTGAAAAGAAGGCAGAACCAGTGATAGAGACGAAGCCTCCTCCTCCTCCTCCTCCCCCGCCCCTACCTCCTGCTCCCCCAAGTCAGAACCTCAGAAGGGGCTCAGCAGATTTTCGACCAATCTCTCCCTTCGCGGACAGGAAGAGTGACTCAGCATCTGATGTCCAGGTACTTCATGTTTAATTCGAATCAGAATTGTTCTCTGTAGCTGTAGTAGCTGTGATACTGTATGTTTTTTAACTCGATTCTACCCTTTTTTCTCTCGTTGTTGTCTACATTGACAAACCTCTTTGTTCTTAGACGTTATCACCACCTGGCCCCCCTGAAAACCCACTGTTTCCACGGTAATTATCAGTGTGTACTTGCTGACAAAACGGTTATAAAACATTTGTATACCCTAAATTCAGTGTATGATCACTATCAGAGCCTAGCTGATATTTTATTAAGAGTCAGCTGTGTGGGTGCATAGATCTTAAGAACTGATACCTGTTTACAGTGCTGGTGCATATATTCTGTAAATGTACTTTAGCTTTATGTTTTTTCAAGGCATTCGATAACAACAAGTGGAACACCTAGTTTGACCTCTAATTCCTGCCACAAATGTTTAAAAACATCGGGCAGTTTTACTTGTAGAAAAATGACCCGTGAAGCGTGCTCACCACCCGCAGTCAAATTGTGCCTTCCTCAGGCTGAGGTCAGTGTGGTGTTAGGTTCTCAACCCGGATCCTGTGCATGTGTGTGCGTTTGTTTAATGTGCGCTGGCAGAAAACACTTGAGCGTGTGTGAGATTGTGTAACATTACCCGCGATGCTCCTGTTTCAGAGGCACAAACCCATTTGCCACGGTAAAGCTTCGCCCCACGACGACCAATGACAGATCTTCTCCTCGGATCCACTGATGTGGCAGCACTCGCGCTGTGAGATCAGGTTGCGCAGGCAGGATATAGATTATTGTTGTTTTTTTCACATTCTCTGAGATGTTAAGGACTTTTGCTTGATGAACACGTTTTGTACAGTGTTAGTGAGGCTGTATTACATCTAAATGATTAAAACTATACAATAAAATAGTTGTTTTAGCATCTCTGTGTACAGCAGTTTGGTTTATATGTTGCTCTGTCTTCTAGATGTAAGGCTACAATCAACAGTAGGTTAGATGAGCAAAATGACTTCTCTGTGCTCTGATGATTTTTGATTTTTCACCTGTATGTTTTGTGAGTGTTTGTTTGTGATGACAGTGATCAACATTAAGTAAAGAGACGGTAACTCAAGTTTGATTTTTATTATCATTTCTTACTGATGTCTTTTTTTTTTCTCTTCACAGCTCTCCTTATATATGAGTTTATTAATTACATCATCTTCTCAGAGGCAGGGAGTGAGGTGAAGGAGGAGGGGACATGGATGAGGAAGAGGAGAGGGGAAGAAAGTGAACTGATATGTGAACATTCTGAAATGAAACCAATCAAGAAATAATACACAGTCTGAAATAAGACAGAGGAAGGAAATTATGATTGAAGGAGTCTTTAACATCTACACCATCTACAGCACTAGTACCACCTGCTTTTAGACCACAAGCTACCCTCATGAAAATCATTAAGAATGATTCTGAAATCCATTCAGCATGTGTGCGGTTAAATATTTATATATATATAAAAAATGAAAGTTAGAAATGAAACTGGTGCCTTTTATGCCTATGTTCCTCCTCATGGTGACTCTCTTTTGGCCTGTATTTGGTTGGGACCAGGCCTGGTGTGACTCCGTATGCGGGGTCCACAGGGAGGTAAGAGGAGTTTGAAGGTGGCAGGTACAGAATATGAATGCAGGGACGAAAAAGAGGTGGAAGAAGAAGGGGCTCAGCTGTCCCCTATTCATGCACCAAGGCTTCAAACTCTGGAAAATACAGAAAAAAAATTCAAATGAAGTTGTGCCCAAATAAGACAAACTGACCTACAAAAGGTTGACAATATAACATATTAACATTTTATCTACAGATTCAGTGAAAATAATAACAACGAAGTGATCCAGTTGTTTTGTATTGTAAAAAACTGAAGCACTGACTGATGATATAATATATTGTTGATTGCAGTCTTTTAAAGGAATTTGCAGATCGTACAAAGATACGACAAGTTAAACTACACCCGAGCAGCTGACATTGCTAGCAAAGGTTTTCTTTTCCTTGTTATGCCTAAAATCTCAGCTTAGTACAATTATTTAAATACATTTGAATGTATTTGCCCCTTTGTATTATAAAATCTACTTTTGCTATATTTACCACTAGTGAGAAACAAGGATATTAGGATGTCTGACCACGTATTGAATTTATAACGGATTCAATTGATGTGTGATGTGTGGACCTACAGAAGCCCACCCGTAGCCAAAATGCTAACCTACAGACTCCTCGTCCACTCCATCTTCACCCATTTATCCCTTTTCCAAATATAAACTTTATTATTAACCGGAGAGCAACCCACAGCAGACAATGACCCTGACCAATTTTGATGTTTTTCCATAGAGAATAAAGGCATTTCAAACATTTCTGCACAAACTCTATAGCGCGCTTTTTGATTATTTTTGTGGACCACTTTCTGTTTTTGATCAAGTTTTTCACTCCAAGCGGGAAGCCCTGTCCAAAGTGGACATGGGTTTATAACATGGGATGTTTCTGCCTTCACTCACCGTCAATGCCGATTTTTCCATCTCCATCTTTATCTGCAGCTTGGAGGAATGATTTTGTCTCGTCGTCAGTCAGATCTCTGCCATCATTAGAAAATCCCTTCAGTACAAACCTGTTAGAAGAAAACGATGCACACAACATTTGCTGTAGGGTAACACATGGCATTACATGTATTTGCTTATTTGTAGTATGTGTTTGAACCTTTTCTTAGTGTGTTTTTTTTTTTAGTTCCTTACTTGAGCTCCTCTTCCTCTATGAACCCACTACCATCCACGTCCAGTACCAGGAAGACCTTCTTGACATTTTCCGCTGACATGGCCTTCATTCCCACCATTTCAAAAAACTTCTTGGGGTTGAATGTTTCTGCTATAAAAGGCAAAGCAAAAAAGGTACATTCTGAACCACGAGAACATCGAGGGCAAAAAGATTTTAGTACTACAAAAACAGAACGTGCACAGTTTTTCACATTAACTGTGTGTACGTTGATATGAATTGAATAGCGGTGGTTACAGACCTGCAAAGGCATCAAGAGCTTTCTTGATCTCCTCAGCTTTTAACAGATCTGTCATTACCATTCTGCCAGCTGCAAAGAGGGACAGAGGACATGAAAAAGTCATTCTCAGGAAAGAGAGGACATTTCCACAGTGTAGATGGCAGAAGCTTTGGTCCATGCATCTGAAAATTGTGTTGATTGTAAAATAATAAATGCAATCTCCAGGTGATACATAATAACTGCAGATAGTAAACACCAGTAGGTGTTGGTAGGAAGATGATGCACTCAAACAAATGAAAGGACAATTTAGACCCTGATGGGTCTAGTAGGCATTCCAGTTTCAGAATGTGGCACAACAGGGGGTTTAATCACTGGCATCAGCTAACCATTTGTATTTTAATACTATTTGCCCTTTACTCAGATAAGCACAAGTTGTTCTCTCTATCATCTCAAAACACTTCATGTATTTGCATTCATCTGTCAATCTTCTATCTATCTGTTGGATAGAAACTGCTTTTGCATTCATCTGTCAACCTTGAATCTATCTGTTGCATAGAAACTGCCGGCTGGAGGACTGCATCAACTTCCAGGCAGATTTCTTTTCCTTTGTTTTACAGATTATTACTGTATGGACCATTTTGGCCAATAAACCTTTCCAATGAAAACACTGATTGTCCTGCAAAGCTCTTTGTGTTCAGAACAATAAGTGAAGCATGTCACTGAGTGACCCCCCCCCCCCCCCCCCCCTCTCTCTCTCTCTCCTTAGTTGCGGTGTACTGCAGTAACCTTTAGTTGTCAGTAGGTGTCACAGCTGAGCTGAAGGAGCTCACTCTCCACCTTGATCAGTTTACTGCACTTGGCAACAAGTGTTGAGTTGACAAGACATGTTTGGTAGATTTGTTTTGTATGTCAGAAGACTGAGCTCCCATGTGTATGGAGGAGGGAAGGAGCATGTTCACCTGTTTGTCTTGAGTCCAACAAAATAATGACACTCCTGACCAAGACACAAAGTAAAAGAAACAGAAATTCAAAGTCCTCCTCTTTCTCTCTGTCCAGTGTATGTCTCAGCTTTCTTGTCACCTATCTTGTGTCTCACTTTTGGCACCAAAAGCCAATTAGGCAGCATCTATTTGGGATTTTTGAGATGTGCTGTGTTTTTTCCCCCCAGCTATCAGATACTGTCTTCAGATAAAGATGTTTGAGGTCATCTGATGAAGACAGACTGGATGCCCAGTCGGTGTGCTTCAGTAAACACACCAAGGAAAAATTAAGCAGGACCTGCATCTCAGTCATACCTTTCATTACCTGACCACATTCCTAAAGTGCTTTCAGTCTAATCCTCAGTTCCATGTCCAAAAAACACTATAGAATATGCAAATAAAGCAAGAACAACTGCAATACAAATCCTTTAAACCGTCTTTAAAAAATCTAGCAATTTTTGTTCAAATCAAACTGTAGCAATTATCTTATTTCATGAAAACCTGATGCAAATTTTTAATATGATGCCAGATTTTACAGAATGGTTTAAGCAGTCCCAATAAAAGCCTGGAAGACAAAAAAGCACCTGGTGGATCGCATTATTCCTTAGGTTGATATGCAGCAAGTCAAGAACATAACTGGGTGTAAAAAAGAGCATCCCAGAGAGGTTTTTAGCAATGGAACTGGGTAGATCATCACCACTCTGTGAGAGATCACTTTATCAAGGAGATCAATGACTAGAATAATGTTTCTTAATAATCTCTGTGCTTGGAACTAGAGTGATGGGTGTTAAGAGTGAAGGGCTAAAAGTAGATGATATCTGATGCTTTTGATAGCTACTGATAATGAACATAGTTGCTCAATGCATCCAAAAATGCAAGTTAAAACTCTATGACACAAAATGCAGAAGTGCCACAGCAACCAAGTTATTTAAGGTGGTCTGAGGCAGAGTGGAAGACTGTCCTGTTGTGTAACAAATGAAATTTTGAAATACAGAAATCGTTGCATGTTGCCTACTGGTCCAAGGCAGAAGTGGGCGCGTTTGACTTGTTATTAGGGAGAAAAAAGATGTCAAAACACGTTCTTTACACCCTTTAAAGTAGAGGAAGTGTGTATGTTGAACTGGCTTGCCTGCAGTACAGATCAGTCACCTATTGAAAACAATTCACTTTGATACCGCAGTAGTTTGTCTCCTCAGGTACCAAACAGGTGCAGAGGCGGAAACACGACGGTAAAAATCCCTGAGTCATAACTTTATTAAAATGTGTTGCTACCTTCAGATTTGTATACATTTTTCATACAGCCATAACAATAGTCAGTTTTAACAATGTGATTTTTTTTTTCTGGTTTTGTTTACATTACACTGCATCCCGGTTATTTTGGGAACAGGGTTGTTAAGCTCAAACAGCTTTGAATTTGAGGTTTGTGGCTGATAGGTGTGGTAAGAGAAAAATGCCCTGTCATAAAAAGGCCAAAGGGTATATCAGAACCTCGTCCCTCCCTAAAGCTTGAAATCCTGTTATAAGCCTGTCCTGCAGACAGCATGACTCTGCAATTTATCTTACAGTGAAGAAGCTCTTTGATGGATCAGTGAGTCCATGTTTTAGCACAGTAACATGTCTATTCATCAAATGACAGACTTTCAGTGGGGATTGAAAACCCATTCGGGCCTTTAAGTGTGCTATAAATAAACTGTAGGTGTCAGACCTGAGTTTCCTCAGAAAATTGCCCACGGTTTTACTTTCTTATTTCTTTTTCTGAGGGAGGAGAAATTCGTAATTTGAAGAAAAAAACCAACATTGGGTGAAAATTCCAGGAAGTTAAACACATTCTGTGGTGTATTGGGGATGGTTGCCTTCAAACAGCCCGTATGTAGATGATGCAGGAAGAACTCTGCTGACACAGACTTAGTCGAACACAGAAACCTTTATTGTCAACCAGGTCTGTATCAGAATTACAGAATGATGCATCAAGTCTGGAGAGTTGTGTCAGGCCCGGATTCCCTAAAATCTTTGACGTACTGTGGGTGCAGCTCTTCGTTAAGTAGAATCTGCCTGTTCTTAGTGACCTTGAAGATGTTGTATGTTCCCATCCATGCGTATCTATTGAGCCTCTTTTTGGATAAACTAACTGGGGAGTATGTTATTCTCAAAATGTCCTGTTTTAGCCTGAGACTTACACAACTGGTAGTCATCATACTTCTTATCATTTCCCAAAACAACTTTGCACAGGTGGTAAATATCAGACACCTCAATTCTAAAGCACATGATTAACTAAATAAAGAAAACTCGTCAAGTTAAGGACTAAAACTTGTGATTCTGAATCAAGTCAAGTTTTCATTCTTCATAAAGTATACTCTGTCAAGGTGGACCCGCCCAGTAGAAATTGTAAAAAGAATGATGAAAAACATGTAATATGTACGGCACTTCATGCATCAACGCCTGTTATCATTGACACCAGAAACCAGGACAACACCCATTCGACCAGCACCTGCTCCTAAAATGATTATTTGTTACCAAACACTGCAGAGCTGAGAACAGTGTGAGAGAGACAACACATTGCACTGTGAGTGGGTATGTATGAGATGTGAAATCAATATCAAACCAAACTAATTTTAGATAGATGATCCTCTTCAGACTGCCCTGTGTTTGAAGCAACTAAAAAGCTTTTAAATTATGATTAGAACCATACTTGGCCTCCACATTTTAAGTTGTCACATTCATTTTGATGCTGTTTGTACATTTGTTTTCACTCCTGCTCCCAACTTTTCAACTTACATTAAGAACACATTTGTTGGGAATCAACGAGACATCCAACATGTTTCAGAATACTGACAATATCGTATCATATACTGATAGCATTTTAAGATATGAGGTTATAATTCTATAAACCTTGCACATCTTAAATCAGTGATGCTTATGATAGATTGAGTTTCTTGCATTCACCCAGAGGTTTATACAAATGCACCGCTGCTATATACTCCATAGCTGTAGAATATTCTATCACGGGCTGCCACTTTAGCTTTATCATTTAAACAACCAGCCGTGGCATTTCATTCAGTTCCAGCATATCTGCTTGTCACAACTAATCCCAGCAATCATTATTGTTAAGTTCTTTTATTCACAGTGGCCCAGAACTCAGTCTTGCAATTGAACAATCTTTTTTCTATTTGTGTGTTTGTTTTCAAACATCTGTTCCCTTCTACATCAATTGCTATTTATTTTCTGTCTTACCTGAACGAAGGGGTGGATGACTGCAGATGAGAAGAGAGAGAAGGTAAGAGGGAGGGTGATGTAGGGAGACTTGGAGAAGAAAGGTCTGGAGACTGTAGTAAGATGAGCAAGTTGAGGGGGGAGGACACAATAAGACTTTTATAGCTGCCTCCAGTCTCATACACCCTTGTCCCATGGAGCCCCCGTGCACCAACCTTATCCTCACCTCTCTATTTTGAGAAGAGGGGTTTGTCAAGACATGACGCAAATACTGTTGACCTATTAATAATACCTCTTTATCGGATTTCCTTCGGGCACAACATCGCCACCCATGGCTTCTCTCTTTGCTCTTTCGAACACATCTGTCCTTTCTTTGTTTAACTGTTGTGATTGATTCTGTCATGTTGGTATTATGAAGCTTATGTTGTCTAACTGCCACAGTGACAGCAGTCTGATGGTGTTACACTGTTGCACAAAAAGTCTCATTTTGTTCCCCCTTAAACGAGACTAAAAGGTCAGTATATCTTAAAAGATGACTGCTGTGATTAACAGTGCAGTCTGGAGGGTATTGTACATGATCAAAACAGCTTTTTACGAAATGTCAGAAAATGACAGATGTTCCCAGGGTACATCGTTTTTAACCCAACTAGATTCAGGAGATAGTCATCCATTCATAACAAGTAGCTCTGTTAGAAGAATACTTTGGTGATCCTCAATTATTTAATCAACTAACAGCTGAAAATGTTTCATAAATGTGTTGCTAGGTGACCTTAACAAAAAACCACAACACAAGTGAAGAAATAACACTGGCCCCTTTTATCTTATAAGATTATTAGAAATGTCCTTCTAATCCTGATTTGAATTTAAAACAAGCCCAGTGTTGGGATTTTAAATCCATATTTTATTGCTTCTCTGTTAAGTATGTTGTCAACTTTTGATTAATGAATCACTTTACTAATTTGATTATTAGTTTTTGATTACTAGCTTACCAAACCACTTAGCTTTTTTCAATTAATTTTTGATCTGGTTTGTGTGGATTCTTAGTCATCCAGGCCATGGTAATCTTACTGTAAGTACTTGAAAAAAAGCTGGATTTCCTTTCTTGGTTCTTAAATTCGCTTCACCTCTGATCCCAAAGACCTCTTCAGCACTGTCTGACTGGTGGGGACTTTCGGGCTTTTAACTATTTCTGGGACTGGTTATAAGCCTGGTTATTTATCTTTTTACAATACCAAATATTAGACCTTTCCATCTCTTCCTTTTTTAGCATTCTTTTGTGCTGTTGGATGTGTGCTTTGTTGTCCTGCTGAGACATGACGTGCACCTCTAACTTCATTTTCTGAAATTTAGTAGCAAAGTTTGACCTAAAATCTCTATCAAATCCCATGATTTGTTAATTTCTTTGATACATTCGGTGTCTCCAGCACCCCTTGAACATGACAGAACCTCCATTATGTTTCACTGTATAAAGGGTGTCCATAAAACATTATTCCAGAAGAGTTGTGGCACATCATCAATCTATTATTTTTGACTCTTTTTTTTTGCTTTTCTTTTAATCGCGGTATCTTTTTTGTATCCTTTATACATGAAGCACTGCTGGTTTCAGTGTGCTACTGGATGATACCACCTCTCCAGGTCTGTCCAGGTCAGCTTGAAGCTATTTAGATGTCTACACCAACCTCACAAACTTTTAAAACAGACTTCATTGTAGTTCCACAAAGCATCTTAAGGTTTTAAGTTGAAACCTCTTGATAGGACTAAAAACAGTTTTAACCAGAATGACAATATCTTTTTGTTCAGTTTTGTCAATGGTTTTTCGTTCTGTAATGATATATGAAGCCTTATCTTGGCATCTTTTAAATGGTGTAATATGTTAAATCGAGACATTTACATATCTGAATATGGTCTAAATCCGGGAGTCTCAGTAATTCTGACCTGAACTGATAGGAGAAACGTGTTCCAGTGTAACAATCTGACAATAATCTGTACTATGACAATAGTACAAAAGGCACAATGACAATATCATAATATCTGCACATGGAACTGCAACTGTAAGGTTATATACTATGATCCTTCCCTGATAGAGGAACAAAATTGAATAGTGTTTCACTTATGTGCAGTTGTCCAACTGCACAGATCACAAAAACACAAATGAAATTACTCGTCTCTGTGCCCTCATGTCCTGCACTGACCGTATATCCTTTCAGTGTCCTGTCCTGATACTCACTTAGCTGTCTCCTCTCTATTGAATTACCCCTCATCAGCACTTTCAAGCATTAAGAAAATGCAAACGGGAGGGGTGAGGAGCTGGGGACAACATGTTGGAAGGATTTGTTGTGAGGGACTGGGTCATGGGGGGAAGTTAGAGAAAGGAGCCTAATAAATGAGTCATTTTAGATGAAGTGTTGTAATAAATGAGGAGAATTGGAGCAAACAGTCTGGAGACACTGAAGACAAATAGTTGGGGGAAATGAAGGGACATGACTGACTCTGCAAAGGCTAGAATATACAAAGTAATGATCACACAGAGTGAAGTAGATGCATTCATGCATAAACACTGTACAGTGAACACCACAGATCAAACTGAAAATAGAGAAAGCGAGCTGGACAGTGACAGACAGGCAGAGAGAGTGAGAAGAAAGGATGTATTTTTAATGACCAACATGCTTTTCTGCAACAGGTGCTGGATTAGGTCATGGCAGCTACTCAAGCCACGATCTAATCTGTGTGTGTGTATGTGCGTATGGTACCGATATCACAGGGGTTTCCCTTGTCTACTCACCGAAAGATTAGCAGATAATGACCCTAAAAATAAACTTGGGAACCCGGTGTTTGTAGGAGGATATGAGATGCAGTTGAATATCAGACTTGTGATTGTAAAGTAAAGCCTCACTTAAGCAGAGTTCAACATCTTTTCAGTGCACCTTCATCAGTATTTGAACAGTATAAACTCCCATGTAGGCAGAGCTGTGAAAAAACATTTTGGAAAGATTACCGCCATTTTGGTGTTACATATGTTTATTTCTGGTCTAGAAATCATAAAGGAGAACCTAAAAAACAAGTACTGTTATGATAACAATAGATCAAATGATTGCATGCTTACAATGTGCGACACAACCACATATAGTCACCTGACTCTCAAGTTCCCTCTAGCTCACTGGGGCTTTGTAACATCTGTTTTGGTTCCCTCTCATCCCTTTCATTAACGCAGGTTAAATAAAGTCCCTTCAAATGTGACATAAATGACCTAAAGTTAAAACTGATATGATTTTTAAACAATAAGGCTTGTAAAGCTTAGTTTGCTTTTATTTCAATGCAGCAGTGCAGACAAAATGTGTGAAAGAGGGAGAGATGCAAGCTCCAACAGTTTTCCATATATGCACCTCTAGTTATGGTGCTAGAAATAGTGGTATATGTGGTCCTAAAATAACCACTTGTTTGCATGTGTGTGGGAATGTGTGGCAGAGGGTGCTTTTTTAAAGGAATACACCAAGCTGTCGGGACTTCAACTTGTTACACATTTTCCACATCATGATAGACTGAGTCTTTTATGCAGCATATGCTGTGTTTGCATCTGCATCATGCATACATTTCTTGGAGGCAGGAATGTTCACAACTAGTAATCATCCCTCGCCCTTTTTTCAAAGGAGTTTTGAGTGGTTTCTTTTTAAAAAATGGCAAACGTTTATTTATGATTCACTGCATGTGGTTCACTTAAAAAATCTCATGTTCATTCCAAAATGTTCCTCTACCTTCTGGGTAAGGGTTTCAATAAAGTGTCCGGGAAAGTATGAAATATGTTTTTAGCCTTTTAAAGGTGTGCATGAAAAAAAAAGATGTATGGAAAAACTATCCAGGCTGTTGCCTTTGTCCTGTATTCTGAGATCTTGCAAATTTTTCAACATGTCAGTGGTCATATTTCCTCTTGCATGTTGCAGCCCACTGGCTGACCGTAACACAGCTGTATGTATGTAATTAATATTAAAACAATGCTTTTCTGTGTACTGCTGACAGCAGACATTTATGCACTTTCATTCAGACAGACTTACAGTTTTAAGCTATGCAGCGGTGTGCTATGGTGACAGGTTCTATGTGAGCTCATTAGTAAGGAAGAGGAGCTGCAATGCTTGTTGATTATTGAGGAATGGCATGAAAAAATATTGAATATGTAAGTAATATATTCCGCTCAATCAGTTAGGAATAAGCAAAGTGTTGAAAATGTTGAATTTCACCCACAGTTGGGGTCACACTGAGCCATAGAAACCCTTATAATAGTAAAAGAGTCATTTGTCCTTTACATCTGCAGGTCATGTCATGCACAATAATTCAATCTTAGACCAAAACAGTTATTCCCTGAAGTTGGGTGACCCATATTTATACAATTTTCAGTCTACTTTATGTGTATTTTGTAACAGCTTTGACACTTTGCTCACCTTGCAGTTGTCTCGGCTTCTATCCTTTAAAAACTCAAGTGATAAAGAAGTGTTGGGTTTTCTGTTTTGACACTGACGGATTTTAAAAGTTTTCAAACTAAGCTTCAAGGTTTAACTTACGCAACATAAAGATTTAGAGTTTAGATAGCTGCCCAGCCTCACCTCTTCTGCTTTCTGCTATCTTATGATGCTGCTATGGCAACCAGCTGTCAACATGGTAAACACAGGCCGTGTGTTTGTTGAGGCGGTCTGTCAGTCTCACTTCTTGTGTTTCTGTGTGTGCGCACTTGTAGTGGTACCTGTCAACTTAATGTCTTTCTATATTTCATCAGCAGACTTTTTACAGTGTGCTTCTGTTTCAGCGTTACATTCCAAGGCCAACATGCAATAAACTATGTACAAACAGTTACAGTGGACTTGTGCTAACACACGCACACATTCACAATCCACAAATTCTACAACACACATACACTCGCACAAGCACAACAGACTCCAGCAGCTGGCTTGACCTTGAAGATAAATACACCCTTGAAAATGTTTCTGCAATTCATGGCTGGCGATGTTCCGTTATACGAGCAGCGTTTCAAAGGATCCATCTCAGGCTATGTGAAAATAGATATGGAGTCAATATGTGCTGCACCCATACACACTCACACACATTTGTCTTCGCACTGTTGCACTCACTAATAGTTTTTGTTTCTTTATTTTTCTGGCAAACACAGTCGCTCACACCCTTTTTTTTTATCAAGGAAATATTTACACCTGCGCAGTTTCTTGCCCCCCACACACGTGTACAATTTCTCTTGTGCTGTAGCTAACAAGCTGTTCACACACCACAATGTGTCACTGCTCTGGTGCACGAGTATTCAAAGACTGCCTTATGAGTGAAGATAACAAGTCAGGGTCAGGTTAGCACAGGATGAGAGAACATAACCAATTGAGCACACCCTTAAAGCAACTTGTTTAGTTTAGAAAGTTATGCAACTTATGTCAACTCTTTTGCTTGCGTATTTGCATTTGTTGAAGGTTCACAGATGTCATGATTGAGGTATTCTAAAACCAGCAAGTTGTGGCACATTTGGAAGCTCAAAGTGGCTGATTTAAACAGGCAGATTGTTTGCTGAGCCTCAATCTTTTGTGTGAAACATCTGAAGCCCTAACCAGAAGTGATGTCGCAAAGAGAGATCAAATAGATCTGTGCTGATGAGAAATCTAACCAAGTCAGTAACCTGCATGCCATCTTGAACACTGGGGAAACCAGTTTAGATTGAACAGTAAATCATGGTTGTTCCTCCTGCCTCTAACACAAACTCAAGCCCAGCACATCAACAACTTTACTGACATCTAGTGTTTAAAGAATTGAGCACCCAAAATGTAATTCAATTGTGTAGCTTTCTCCCTTCTGAGTCATGAGCTGATAACAGCCTTTGTAAGTGCCAGCAAGGATTAAACATTTATATATTTTTGCAAGTCATATGGTTGCAAATCAGTTACTCTGCTTTGCATTTATTGCTTAATAGTAGAGCTCAAGTCATTATCTGAGGTTTGAGTCATGCTAAAGCAATGTGGGTGTTGGATTGGAAGATAAAAGGTAAAGAGGTATAGAGTATGGGAATGTTGTGCAGGAAAGGGCCCTGGTTGGAATAGACCACAGGCTGCAACAGGAAGAACTCAGCTACAGGGGCACCCCTGAAATAGGCAACTGCTCACTTCCACTTTTGCCTTAACTAAAAGCAAGTTGAAACTGGTGCCATTATTGCAGTTACAATGTGTTCCTTGTGCATGAGTGAACCTGATGAAATTGTATGCATAAATATGTCCTAAACAGAATCAGAATTTTTACAAATAATACCTCAAATAGATAAGTACCTAGATATACCTATTCAGTTTCAAAGCTAAAATATATAGCAGTGTGAATAAAACCCTCTTTAAGTTCTAAGGTTGAAAACATTTGGTCATAATCAGGTTCTTAATAGGTTTTTAAAAAATAGCTAAATACAACTTCAAATAATCAACAACTCGAGCCATATTACAGAGTCCTTATAAGTCAACAAAACCAGAGCCAGAATCCAGAAGCAGATGTGTCAGCTTTCTGCATGCATCTGTACCAGAGAGAAGAATAAGTGTGCATAGAAGGTCATTTTGTTCTTACATCCCTCTTTTGACGCTCCAGTTTCAGTCTTGGTGGAACAAGGTGCTTTCCATTCCCTGGATTCAATAGATGGGTGTGGTTGCTACACTTTCATATTTTAAAATCCGGTCCACAGGTAAATGTTGCTCACGCTAAATAAGTGCCACAGGTTCCAACAGCAGAGTAAAGACTAGCTCTAATAAACTGTAGCTAGACTTCTCAACATTTTGGATGGCTGAAAATCCAAATTGAAAAACTTGATCAAAGACTTTAGCAGGTGAATGACAAAGTGGTTTATCTCTCAGTCAGTGCATCATTTATGGATAAATATCACAACTTGATAAATGGTAGTTTTGTTTTTGTAAGTGGTTTCAATAACATTAGGTCCCACTACACCCCAGAAAATGGCGTCCCTGATGGTTAAACATCACTGAGCAGAATACCTGTGTGAGTTTCACACCGGAGGACTGCTGGAAGTGGGGTGTTTCACACAAATAAGGCCCTTGTGTGCAAGATTGCAAGAACAATTTACCTGGAGGCCAATTGTTGACCCATACGAACCATACACATGGTTGATGTGGAAACTTCCCTAACCCTAACCCTAACCCCCACATATACTTATGGGTGTGTGAGTGTGGATAGAGTCAGAATGTATCAATGCTGAGGGGAAGTGTTGGAATGATTGATTAACTTATAAAAAGATAATGAATTGTTTTTCAAGTTTAGTTTAAATATTTTAAAGTAAATCCTGAACAGTGTTATGAGGAACCTGTGTTATCAGCTTATATTTGCCCATTACATCATATATGTTGTCCCATATCCGCCAATACGTAACATTTCTGTCTTTCTTTCAGTCATTCGTGTCGCCTTCAGATTTGGCTAATGCCTTGAGTGAAATTCATCCATGTGCGTATTTTCTACGAGCTGATCGCATGTTCAATTAGTTCAATTAGCCTCACTGCCGACACTTGATCAGCTGCTGCACTTTTCGCTTGTGTCATTGAATGCCTCCTGTGTCTGAGGGCTCCCCCCGCCCTTGCAGCAACACACGGAACATCTGCGCTAACAAATAAACGAACATTTTTTTTAGAGAGAACTCTCGCTTCCTCACTATTGCCTTTTTCCGCACTGTTGCGTTTGCAAGCTGTCCATACAAGCTGAGTTGGCGCAGGCTGTGCTGTGTGCGCGCACATTTTGCCAGCAACTCTTTTAAGAGCAGCTTTTTCTCAAGATTGTAGTTCAAGTTTGTTCGCGCGTCAGGAGCCAGCACAGAGCGCAATATGTCGCTGCCGCAGCAGATACGAGACGAAAGGTGAGGAAGATTCTGTAAAATCCATCATTACTTAGCGAATAGTAGTCCCCCTCAGCTCATGTGGTTATTGACCCGGAAGGATTGAAATAAAACAACTTGGTAATTAAAGTAAAGGCGGACTGTCTGGCAGTACAATTGTTTAAAGTTATTTCTAAGTGTATTATTATTTTTTAATTAAACATTAAAATGATCGTCTTTTCCTATTTTTTAGTGACTTTGATCAGCTCCCTCACAACATCCCTATTAGTGCCACCATTGCCGATATTGAGGAGAAGAAGGGCTTCATAGACTACTTTGTAAGTATTAACAATGACCACAACTGTGCCTAACTGAGCCTAGCGCCCTAAAAAAAGTGCACATTTGTTTACAACAGTTGTTCATGTCGTGCAAACTCTCCAGAAAATGTCAGAGCTGCATTCCATGTGTGGCTTCTGTCTCTCTCCCAGAGGTTTGTGATTGAGGTGAAAACAAAAGGAGGGAGCAAGTATTTGATCTACAGGAGGTATAGAGAGTTTTTCAACCTCCACCAAATCCTTGAGTCCAAATACTCCCCCGAGAATCCAGAGAAACCTGGTCCCAACACCTGCACCCTACCTACTCTGCCAGGTGAGTGTGTTCACAGCACTCATAACTGCAGTGGCATGCAGGCATGGAATGTAACACGATGCCAGATTTCACATTGTTCAAATACAAGTTTGTCATCGAGCTCAGCAGGAAATTAATCAGGCGTCCGAAATCAGGCAGGTAACATTCGTGACCCAAATATTTTCAGTTTCATGCCAGATGTTGTCTTAATGACAGGCAGTTTGTCAAACAAAGGGATAATCTAATTTGATGTTCCACTAGCTGATTTAGAAAATAGTTTCAGTTGGCACACCTGTAGTAAAGTACAAAAACTGTCTGATGTCATACATTGGCTTATTCTACATTCGGGCCATTGCCATGTTGGCTTTTCTAAAGAGACAGAAGGGGCAATATTTATTTCTTATTTTTTCTTGTTATTGTGTGGGCATGTATGTGGACATCATTTGAAAAATTTCTCTAAGTGGAAATTTAAGTATGTCATACTATATTGTATCGTATTATTTGTTATTATATCATATAGTATCCTATCCTATGACATTGTATTGTTTAATGTCACATTGTGTCACATCACACTTTATTGTATTGTATTTGGACCAAAGGGTAGAGATGAAAAGTGATAAAAGAAAATTACTGACGAGACTTCCATGAGAGAAGCTGATGTTTTTAAATGTCATCAAATGTCTATTAGAGCCATGCATGCTTTGGGGCTGGCACCTAGAGGCCTATGGCTTCATCCAAACACATGCTATTTGCTAAACTGTTTTTTCACCACAAATTATTGCTAACATACTTTTGGCTTCACTGGAGTTAGTTAAAGTAATGGAGTGATCCGTTATTATCATTTCTTTCTGCCATGCCGAGGACATATTCTGTCTTCTGAGTCTGTGTTTAATGCATGTACTGTGCCCTTTTCAAAACTCTCACAAATTCAGTTGGCTGTTACTCAATGGATTCAGTATTTTTACAGACAACTCACATGCAATAAAGCTGCTAGCATAAAGTCTTTTTCCTCTTGCTGCTGTTGCCTCATCATCTATAGTACCGTATAAGTACTGAGTGGCAGTGTGCCCAAACTTTCTGATGTCCAGGTCATGATTCGATTTGCTTCAAGAATTCAAAACACATTAGCCTCAGATGAAATCAAGGAGAATATCTTAAGGAATAATTACGGCGGTGGCCTTCACAGATTTGACAAAAAATGTTCCCAAGTTTGGTGTGAACTCAGTGCTATGCAAATCTAATTCTTTTCAGGCCACTTGAGTATGGTGTGGATATATTTTATGTGCCCGTTGCTGCATAATATTTTGTGACACTTGACAACTCGAGATGCTGCATTAAAATCTCCATTGAAGCATCTGCCAACTCAAGTGTAACACCACTCTCATCCATTTGAACTAAAGTTTATTTTCGCTTACACTCTTATACCATTGGACCTAATGAGCCTTATGTCTCTTCTCACAAGGTCTTTTGGAATAGCACTCCTATCTTTTTAATCACCTGAAGCCCAATTGTTATGAAAATGTAAAAATAAATCAGTATCACAAATACAAAGCAGGTGTTATACTGTAGTACTCCAGGGGAGTGTAACCTACAGTACAAGTTCACTTTTATAAATTACTAAACAGTAAGTGGGCGGACATTGAGGACGTTCCAGGAAAAGCTGATGGATAGAGGACTGCCATAGAGAGAATGCAGGTTAACTGGAAGCAAAAGATGTTGTGAGACGGAAGAAGGTGATTCATCCATCTTTTGTCAGATGGTATGGATCTTGTGCCTGACCATGATGGCAACAGACTGAGCAGAAGGAGCTGAGAACCTAAGCACCATTTTTTTTTATAGTAACCAGGGATTTACTATATATTTACTGAGGCACTCTCAGCTCAGCTGGGAGAGATAATAACTGCATGTAGTGTTTACTTCTGCCTCTAAGTGCATCAAGGCATTTACCATAACATCTTGCGCGGCTGTTTCAAGTAGAAAACAGCTGCAACTTCATACCTTAAGAATCTTAAATTTCCTTATGGAGCAACCATCCTCTTTGTAAAATTAGGGTGCGACTGCCCAATGCATAATTCACCAAACATTTCCAAATCCATTTCCTGAGGAGGACACATCCAGGATGATGGGCAGGAGCGAAATAATGAGCAAAAAGGAAGTTTAAACCATTTCTTCCTTTGATTGTTGTGGGTAACGTGAGATCATGGGCAAATGAAACATGTGAGCTTAGACTGCTGTCAAGAACACAGTGGGAATACTAAGAATGCAAGATTATGTGTTTCACAAAGGAACAAATTCTTGACTTCAGATTCCAGTCATTCAGAGATTGCAGACAAGAGCAATAAGAGTGAGGAGGAGGACAGAAGGGTTTGTTAACAACAGATGATGTAATCCTTGACATTCTATTCTATAAAGTATTCTTCTTCTTATTATTTTTAACTTCAGTTGTGTCCATCATCATCAGCATGATAACTTTAGCTCAGAAGATAACAATTAATAACTAATAACTGAATTTGCTTCATGTAATTATGAATGATAACATGGCAAACTGTGACTATTGAGCTACAGGGATGTTTAAAGGGTTAAGTATCCAGTAAATTGTAGATGGCAGTGCAGTTTTGACTGCCTGCTCCTGCTAAATAATGTGCATTTTTTTTGTAGCTGTCTGTATTATTGTTGTATGAAATTGTTAAATGAAAAAGAACTAAGTGGTATAATCATCTAAAGACAGAGAAGAGAAGAAAAGAGTAGAAAAAGAGAAAGAGAAGAGATAGAGTACAACCAGCAGAGCATGTACAGACATTAGATATCTAGGTTCCTGGAACAAAAAGGCAGTGGCCCCTGCAAGCTTTGTGAAGTGATGCCTATGCTGGCCAAAACCAAACAGAAACTTTAAATTAGGAAAGTGAGAGCAGTAAAGAGACGGATTCTTAAGAGTGCGTTTTAAAGCTCAATGTCACGTAGCGCACACAGAAGCCCAAAAATTCAATGTCACACAAAACCAATTTCCCAAAAACTGGGTTTGTTTAGTGGTGTTTATTGCAGTCTTTGATTCTCAGATATTTATAGATGATCTAATCCTTTAAGTTATATACAAATATACCCAGGCCTCTGTCACTGGTTATGCTGCTGTGAGACCGCTTGTCCTTATCACCTTGGTGGCTCTGGTTTTATTCAGCTCATCGTTTTCCCATAACTCTGTCTGACTGGGATGGGCCATCAGTGTCTGCATTGATTATTGGAGGCTTGAAACCAGCATCTGCACCAATAAATGCCTAAAGGCTTAGGTGGTTCGAACCATTGATTTGGAAGAGACGAGGGCAGAGGGAGGTTTTTGTGTGTGTGTATGTGTGGACCTTAAGAATACCTTAAGAATCAAATTGCAGTGCAGTTAAACCTCTTCCTAAGTCCCAGTCAAACTATTTTCTATTGACTTAAAGGCTTTAGTTTGTTACTGTTTAACAAATTAAACTGTGCAGTATATGTATTGCTCATTTATGTGTTACATACTGCAGCTGTACAGTAGAAGCACAGTAATCTGATTTTGAGAATCGTGACATCATCGCAATAGTTGCCTAAACTGTCACATTTTGGATATTTTAGAATTTTTCAATTAAAAAAATTTAATTAAATTAAATTTAAAAAATAGGAATGTCCAAATATCAAGAAATTGTGAAATCTGAGAAAGTTTTTACAGTCTCTATATAACACAGCTCCTCCAGCAGTTGACGTTATGACAGTAAAAAGCACATGTTCATGTGTTTGTAAATCATTGAAACCCTATTGGTGTCACAGAGAATCACAAAACATGGTGGAGAGCTTGAGCACACACAAAGACGGGACACATTTAACTCTGGATGTGGATCATGTTATTAAAGATTAGAACTAAACAGTGGTGTTAACTGAGGATGTTCTCCCAAAGTGGCATTTATCTCTTTAAGTGATTTTTTATATGGATACAACAGTGTTGTAAATCAAAAGCAGTTAACATTTGTAATCAGTGGACAATATTGCTCATATTTATTCGAGTGGTGCTATCTTGTGGCTGGAGCTCCGCCAGAGCCGAATTCTTCCCGATCCAATAAAACAAAGCTTGTCTTTCTGTACAGTTTATTCATAGTAACTTGAACTTGTAAATGTACTTATTTCAGCATACCATCAGAGCCACTATTAATTGTTTGATTTCTCTCTACATTGTCTTTAATATCACCAAATTTTCATGGCAAGGCAGTGTATTCTGAGACCATTCTTTAATTCTTCATTAGACAGCATAGACTTTTAATTTAATCTTATTACCCTCTTTGGTTTATTCTTTGAAGGAACTTTTACAAGAAACAAAGCCTTTGTTGTGATCATTTCAGCACATCATTCTTTAAAAACCTTAAGGCTATAATGTCATTTGCTATATTGGGAAAGTTCTACTTTTCTACAAACTCAGATTTAGCATCTGCCACTGCGGAGTCTGCTGGTTTAATTGGAGTGCCAGATCTCATCAGGATGGAAAGGGAATAAGAAAGACAGGGGGAGACTGGAGGGAGACGGGGGAGGAAGGGTGATGGGTATAGAAAAAAATAATGGGAAAAGTATTGAGGTCTGTCTGGTCAAACAGAAGCCATTTCTATTTTCTGTACGACACCGGGCCTTGCATGTTACATATTCCATTACATCCACGGAGTGTTTAACTCAACATAGGTGAGGTGAGCAGATGAGTGACTGATTCATCTGTTAGTGAATGAGTGGATTTGGGCAATTGAGTGAGTTATCATGCTCCAGAGTGAATGAGATGAGAGACTCAGAGAGAAGGGAGAGGGCTGAGGGTCATTAAGGCCGAGCTAAATTTGATTTTATAGCAGTGTTAGATGGCCATGGATGAATTGCTGGAGCTCGATTTAGTCTTGGGGGTCAGTGCTGTGCCTCGTAATTTTTGACTGAAGTTGGTGAGACATGAAGGATGAAGGGTGATACGTCCTCATTCTTCATTCATGTTTTTTTTTGTTTTTTTTCAGGCAGTATTTGGCCAATTTCAGACTAGATTAATGGTGTGAGAGTAAATATACATACTGCCATGATCCTGTATATTCTGCTTTTGTAGAACAAGTAACACATTTGCAAGGCTTTTGTTGGGATCATTGCTGATTATGTATACATATGTTTTATCAAGCATTGCATGCACTCTTTTTCTTTAGTGTCACTCAGTTTCTCATTATCTGTCCTGACAGATCTGCTCAATGTCAAGAGATTTGATGCAGAGAAATAGAATTGAAACAGAAGTTATTTGATGTTGTCTTGATTTGCATTAAGCTGCATTGTTGATATTTCAACATGCCACACTAAAATGCAGAACATAGTGCACATGTCAGGGGCTTTGCTGGAAGTAATTTATTTTGATGCCATAATCTTGAGATAACGATCTGATTATTCTGTAATGTTAAGGAAACAGCTCAATTTTGTGTGATAATTAGTTCATTTTTGCCACTTCGTGTTTTCTCAGGATCACAACACATAGTATAACCTGTTGTCATCAGAAAACAAGCTCTAGTTTATTGAGGTTACAAGGTCATTATGATGAGCTTGGATATAAGTGGTTCCTGTGTTAAACCTAATTTAGTTATTATTACTGCTGTGACAACTGTGGAGGATCTATAACATTAAGTCAAGGCATGCAGGAGTAATTCCTGTTTAGTAAATGTCTGCTCTTCGTCAGAGACTGTGGCATCTGTGGGCATATATAAGAGTATGTTTACAGTGACAGGAAAACAAACTAGAGGCCAAACTGACAAAATGTTTTTAACCGGTTCATCTCGAGAAAACAATACCTAGTTTATGAGATAACTGATACCTCATCACTACAAAACAAGTTTTTTTTTATCTCAAGATAAAGGAAGGTTTAAATTCTGATCTTATGGATGAAAATATTCATCCTTCCGTGGGGAGTAGAGCCTATTGCAGTTGCCACCTGGGGGGAGGCGGGTTACACCCTGAATGAGTCAATTTAGAATTGCCAATTAACCTAACATGTTTCTGGGGTGGTGGGAGGAAGCTGGAGTACTCGGAGATACTCCACACATGCATGGGGTAAACATGAAAACTACACAAAGAGAGAGGCCTCAGCTGAGATTTAAATCAGGAACCAACTTGCTGTGAGTGCTAACCAACACACCACCATGCAGCCCCTCGAGAAAATTATGTCAGAAAAAAAAGATTATTCATGGCCTTTCTTGACTTCTTTAAGTTGCCAAACATCAGTATCTTAGAAATGGTTCTGAAGAGTCTTAGCTGAAGCTATAATAGGAGCTAGTTTTGTTTTGCATTGTTAAAAGGTGTCTGTTTCTATAACAAATCATGCTTTAACCTATGTTCTTTTTTTGTACATCACTGCAACTGCAAAACTGAGGGCATGTCATTCTGCCCAATATAATCAAAGAAAACAGCTGCAGTTAAAAAGTACTACATTACAGAACATGTGAATATACAGTGTTTTTGTTGTGTGTATTGCCTGCATCGTGCAGCTCTTCTGTGCCACCAATTCATACTTGATGAGTGACTTTTTTCTGTTTACCTCCAATTGCAAAAACAGGAAAAATCTACATTGGAAACAAACAAGAGATTGCAGAGAGCAGAATCCCTGAACTCAACACGTACATGAAGGTAATCCTATTTAATTTTACCCAAAGTGCAAGTTCTTTGGTCTTTTGTACAAAGGAAAGAATTATTGGCATGCTTGCAAACTTCTTCAGCGTGCAGTGCAGTAGCCTACATCTTAGTGGGCTGAGCGATGCTGTAGGTGGATAAGCACTGACTCGGATATTTCAGCAGCAGTTTGGAGATTGAGCTCAACATGTAGGAGTTGCTGCTCTCTTCTCTTTGCTCTGCCCTGTGCCCACATCATGTCTGACTGACTGTATTTGTGGGACTTTTGACATGTTTCACTGTTGCACCATCGCTAAAAACATGATCAGGTTCTGTTTCTCCCACTCGCTCACTTCTCTTTTCTGCTTTACTGCTTTTTTTTTTCCTGCAACCTACATGGCTCTCGCTTTGCCATACTTTCTCACCTTTGTTCACCATACACTTGTATTACTTCTCGCCTCATTTCCTCTTATTTCTTTCCACCCTTCTACCTTGAATCTCTCACCACCCAACTTCTCCTTCTCTTCTTCTATCGAAGTCTCACTTTCTCTTGACACCCTTGATTCTTTATGAACATCTAGTCATCCCTTTTTTTTGCATCATGTCTCCTTCTCCACCCTTCTCTCTGTTTTCCCCTCCAAACACCCATCTTTGTCTTGTCTTTTATCCCCATAAATATAGCTTTGTTTTTCACCACTCATGGCTTATTCTCCTCTTTCTCTTCTTAGAGGTTGCTTGGTCTTCCAACATGGCTGTTGCTTGATGAAGCTCTCAGGATGTTTTTCTATCAGACGGAGCAGGACAGTCAGCACAGGCCACAAGCCCTCAGGCGTCTCCGCCCTCCTACCCGCAAAGTGTAAGCTCCACTCCTGATAAACATTAGGTTTTTAATATATAGACGTATTACTGCTAAAACAAGGAGAGCTTTTACTCTTTTACTCGTGCCGGAAGCAATGTGATCATCCTGCTTTACTGTGGTACCTGCTTTCCAAATTGTTACTTCGAAAGCATGACATTGTGAGAAAAGTAGTCCAGTAGTTTTGACTACAGCACCAGCCATACACGCCTGGATTAGAATAAGCTCCACCAAGCAAACAAATATAATGGATATTTCATATCTCTTTTTTTTTTCTTCTTTTTTTTTCTGAGTCTCCATGTAAGACATTTTAGTCATTGAATGTGCATTTTTAAAAGCATAAACAGGGTTACACTCACTCTTACAACTTAGAGAGGAGCAATTAGCATGTCAGGTGTTATGTTTGAACGACTGCAAATAGAGACTAAAACCAGTTAATACCGAGGACTTCAACAGGGTAATTTCAGTCAGAATGGATAGTACTTTTTCAGCTGGAAGGCAAATTTACCAAGTCAGATAAATATTCATACCAACAGATGCTGTTTAAATAAAGAAATTAGCCTGCCAGAGGAGACTATTTCTTAAGAAGAATACAGTTAAATATGGGGGTTGGGTGGTGGAGAGAGCACTTGCAGTGTAACTGCATCAGTATGATATCAACTGAAATCAGTGTCAAATATAACCAGCATGAAAAATTGCACGAATATAATTGGATGTCTGCTAGTCAGTTATTAGCCAAGCAGCTTTTGAATGAGTCACAGCTATGCTCAAATGATGCAGATATTCCAGTTAGAAAGTGAATGTTAAACTTAATTTTATCAGAACAAATGATGGCTTTTTATATGTAATATATAAGATTATGATTATGTTTTAGTTTCATAATTTTAGATATAAGTTAAAGAAGTCTTTATGTGAAGATTCCTTCCTTTTTTCAACCGTATCTGTTAATGAAAATTTAGCATGTGGAACATATTTTATTCAAGCAATCCTTAAAGTCGTAGTAATTGTTGGGTACTGCAGGAGAATGAAAAGGTCATAGAGAAATACAACATTTACAACAGTGCTTCGTTTATATCGATGTCAAAACCAGGACTGCAGAGCAGTCACCTTCTAGACTGGTGACATGACAAGAAGTTTGGCATTAAGAGAAATCCACAGAGCCTCATTACCATTTTTAGAGTCCACTTCCTCATCCATAACGGTTATTCAAGCTTCTCATTGGCCCATTTTCCTGTGGTCAGGTTACACTGGTGAGAGATGTGGAAAAAAGGGACTCTCTCAACAGGAAATTATGCAAATGTCTCAGTACTTCCCCTGTTCTTCCATGGATGTGGTTTTGAGCTTATAAACTTTGTATAATCTCTTTTTAATCAAAACATTTCATGAAACAGACCTTTCCTCTTTTGACTATTACAATATATCTAAGTCTGTCATTGTCATCGACACCAGTTGTCAAATTCAATATCCTCAGCAGGTCTTCATATCAGAAAATAGACAAACCAGAAAATAAATAAGATATTTTTCAGGAAGAGCCTTATTCTATCTTAGCTAAACTTAGCTTGCATACTTGTTTACTTTAGTAGGGTAAAATACCTAATCTTAGTTGAACCTTTAGCATTTATTGTTGCATAAGACAATTAGAATTGCTTAATTGCAGTGTGTCAGATACAATAATTGTGCATTCATTCTAATGGTAGCTGTGAGAATATTGCATTTTTGGTTCTTCATTGGGGTATTTAAATAATCTAAATGGGAATCCTGATTAAAAGTGAGAGTTGAGCAGCTAATAAGCACTACTGAAGCATTATATCATCTTTTCAGGCTTCATCCAATCAGGTGTCACCATCATCGGTGTGAGTTGTCTGCTAGTGTCACAGAGGAGCTGAAAGAAACGCAATTTGATAACACTTTCTAAAAACAGCAGTTTTTAGTTTCCCTGTTGTCTCAGCAGAAATAAATTAAAAGTTATGTATTTGACTGATTTTCACTACAGAGTCGAGAACGCTCACAATGACATCTAAAGCATGATCTGTCAACACAGAGCCACAGAAAAGTTCACTCTAATATGAATTTAGAGATTGTGGGATTACTGTGGACAAATGGATATGAAAGAAGACTTGAAATATATAAAGAAAAGATAGCTGGGGTTAAATAAATCTTAAAGTATAAAACAAAAGATAAATAGTCAGTGCACACGTGTTTGTCTCTATGCTTTGAAAAACTAATTTATCATCTGAAGTTCTAGAGACATATAGATTAGGGTTGGGCTATAAAAATATCGAAATCTCTGAGTATACTTCAGAGAACCAAACACTATTCGATAATGGGAAGAATATGGTGCTGCAACAAACCTGTCAAAAAGGGCAGCCCACCAGAATCACATACCAGGCTGGAAGGACCTTAATCAGAGGCCAAAGGTGAGCCTGAAGGAGCTGCAAAGCTCCCCAAGAAGAGTTTTCAGTGTTCTTTGGACTACTTTAAGCCATAGACTCCAAAAACCCACTGCAGCCCTGAAATGTCGCATGTGGCACAAACCTATCACCCCAAGTTAACCATCCCCACACTCAAGCATGGTGGTGGCAGTATGGTGCTGTATTTGGAAGATATCTATCTGTCTGGGAAAACCTTTGTCAAGGCCCAGAATTCATCCGAATAAGAGACGGGTATAACTAAATCAGGCTCTGGTTCACCAGCTGAACCCATTCAGCATGAAGGTAATTGATGCAAAAGGTATGAATTTTGAGAAATTTAATTTTATGCATGCTCATGTTTTTCTTTTTTTGTCTTGTGTAATGTTTCTTTCATAATCAACAATAGTTTATATTTGCAAAGTGGCAGGCATGTTGATCAAATTATACAGACCCCACAAAATCATTTTAATTGTAGGTTGTCATGCAACAATAGAATACCATGAAATGGTATTTGAGTAGAATTAAAATGAATATTGATGAGGTCAGAAATGTTTGTGTCAAATCTACCCAATAGTAGCTCAAGCATTTCATATTGAATTAGAAAGGTGATTTCTGCTATGGCTCTGGATGAAAAGTCAGGGCATCAGCGGTTCTAAAATATTCCATTTGAACTGTTGAGATCTTTCAATCTGGGCCAGGATAGGGGATAACAGAATGACCAACTCTGACGTTTGTTGAGTTTTTGCTGCTGCCATTACTCAAAACGCATGAAATGGGTCCAACTGGAACTACAGCTGGTGGAAATGCCATGCTTTAGAAAGCCCAGAAGATCCCATTTTGATGTCACTTGAAGGGATAAGCCTCTTGTTATTGGACACACCTGCAAAGAATGCTCATGACTTTTCTCTGTTCTCGTCTGTTTTCTAGAAAGATGGTTACGCCACCAAAGAAGGACATGTTCTCCTCCCCCAGGGCTGAGGTAATTGTATATGTTGTTGTTGCTCTGGTTACGATCACCAAGGCCACCCACAGAGTAACACCCTTTCAGTTAAAATAGAATAAATATTTCTCAACCTGAGAAATACCCATTGATCTCATCAGCAGCATCCTCTGCATCTCATGACATCTCATGACACAACTTTACAGAGTCCTGTCCACAAAAATGTATTACTATGCAAGACCAACAAATAACACACACTTAGTAAGAGACAACATACACAAGTGTATCGGTTAATTTTACAAATCAATATTAAAATGAAGAACATCAAGTGTTTTGCTGCACTTTTCCTCCTGCTTTTTTTCCCTTGACTTGTTTGACCTCATCAGAAGTTTCTGCCTCACTTTGCATCTTTTTTTGTAATTTCTGAATCAGTTTCTCCTTTCATATCAGCCTTCGTCCTTCTCTCCTCAGTGTTTCTCCTCCCTTCACCACCCTTCGCTTTAAACATCACCAAAGTTTAGTCCTAGTTCTACCTTTATTTCTCTCTCTCAAACCCTGTTCTATTTTCCATCTCATTGTCTGATTGTTTGCATTATGGTCTGTAAAAATATTTCTGGTCTATGTGACTGATCGAATTTTATATATTCATCGCAGTGTTCATAAACTTAACTACTAACACTAAAAATTCAGGTGCAAACGAGGACTGTAAATGTTGTTCTATACGGTGCGTTGGGCATTTTTCACAGGTTGAAATATATTCGCAGCTGGTGATATTACAATAATAAACTGCAGGAAAATGAGAGGAACACTGACCTCTTGTTCTTCCACTGCATGTTAAAGTTCAGTTTTTATTGTTATCCCATGAAATAAAACGAAAGATTTTTGAACGAAAAGCTAGACTAGCTCTTGATTTCTACATATGACGATTGAAACAGTTTACTTGGACTACTTAGTCTCCATGACCCGGGCCTCAGTCACCAAACGTAGCATTTCTTTGCTCTGGACCAGCAAAGAGTTCTTGCTAGCGTAGCATAGATTTTTTTTGTTGCTGGAGTCAGGGTCTTGGTGGTTGAAACAGAAAGAACTGGTTCTAAGTTCGGCTCTTGCTCTAAACCAGTATCGGAACCTCTTTTGTGGAAAAACCCCAAAAGTGAGAAAACATTGTAACTGCATCCACGGGGTGTTTATCTCCACTTCTGAGACACTGAACATGGTGAGTAACGTTTACGCAACATTATTTCTGTGACTATAAGTAATTTAAGCACTTCTGTCGAGACACATTCCTCAGCTGTATCCAACTTCTTAAATACAGCTCACAACCACATTCCTCACAATGCTTCTCTCTAAGGAGGTAAATCCGGCTGGTTTTCATTTAGAAATCTTTCATTTTCAAATATTTTAACGGATTGAATTTGTGAAGGAATCATGCACATAATCACGATTGATATTTTAACCACTAGCATGCAGCACTAGTATGAAACAAATTTATAGAATTTAGTAAAAGACATAACTCAAACAGCTGAATTTAATGTATATATTCATGTGTGTGTGTGTGTTGCACTTTGTCTGCTCAGCACACAGCCTGCATTATAAGTTCATGTCTGCAGGTGAAGTGTTTTTTCAGCTCTTGAACTATCTGTACTTTATCCCCCCACATAAGCATTTAACTTTCCTAACCTTGCTTTGCACTAAAAAAGTGAGGCTCTTACACACACACACACTGTTTTTATCCGCACACTCCAGCGGTCTTCCATCGCCAAACTCCATTTTACTCCCTCCTCTCTGTCTTCCTCCCTTCTCTCCCACACAGAGCTAAAACACTGGTGTACTCCTCTCATGAAGCTGCCAGCCTACTCAACATTTATTTTAGCTCATTTTCTTTTATTCTCTAGAACAGTGAGCCACACTCTGTGTGTTTGTGCATGCCTTGCTATGTGTGTTTTTTAGCATAGGAAAGTGCCTATTAAACTCCATCCAAAAAATTATCAGTGGCTGGTCTGAGCCTTATGGATAAAAAGACAGTACAGGCATTTTTCACCATGTTTACACTGCAACACTTTCCACTCCACTTAGAATTAGGTGAGGTTTCACCCTGAACAGTAAGATGAGTAATTGTTGTCAGCTGTATTACTAGGAGCTTTAAACAAGGTCAATGCGACAGGCTGCTCTCTGTAAGCATGATTTAAAAGATCTGCAAGCCGGAGGGATGGTATGTCAATGTGAAAAATTAGGACAGATGAAGAGGCACAAATAGATTAAGGACAGAAAAGAGGTACAGAGTTTCTTAGATAGACAAAAAAAAAAAAAAATCAGGTCTTAAAAAATCAAGTGGTGAATTGCCACCCTGCTATCCAAAATGAGAGAGAAATATGACCACATGACTCTGATATTGATTCTTATCTTTATTCTAAACTAAATTTGTCTAGTTAAAGGTTCATTATTGCATATGGATGTGGATTAATGTGATTAAACTGCCATAGATTTAGCAGGTTTCATACAGGGTTAAAAGACGACTTCACCCAACCAGTTAACCTCATGGAAATGTTTATTTGGCTAATGAGTAGAAAGGGCAAGAAGAAAGACCGGCATGTCTTTGTTTGTGTTTCATTCCGTTAACACATGAGGAGGCAGTCATGTTTTGTTGTAATTGGGTGACAATTTTAATACATACTTTTCAGCATATTGAATTTAAACGTCCTTTCAGCCTTTTAAATTTGAGCCCAAGCAGCAAAAGCAGTAAAGATAAGTCTGAAAACAGCACTGGAAGTTTACACCAAGATGAAGAGAATCAATCAGCTCTGAAGGAGACAATGGAGCCATATCTGTGATATGTGGCACAGCTTCCTTTAAATGCGAAGTAAAAGTTTCCTCTGAAGGCTACTCCATTAGGGTCATAGTTGAGTTGAGTTTGGCTACATCTTTCTGAAGATATTTTGTTGTCAAACAGGTTTTTGTGCCGTCTTAACCTCAGCCTTTTTTTAAAACATTACAAACAGGTGTTTTCCCTGGTTTAACACTAAAGATGCAAAGTCTAGGGTGTCTGTATTTTTATAAAGCTCTTGCATCTCAAAACCGTAGACCTTTGGAACATCTGTTCATCTTTTAAAAACATTTGCATGCCACTGTTGAAGTACCATGTCAGCAGGTGATGCGTGTTTATGTTGTTGCTCATAGTTTAACCTCCTGCTAACCACTTTCATATTTATGCAGCATATGTCCTTGCTCATCTAGTGGAAGAGAGAGGCTTTGGACTTTCTTTCCCGTTTCCAGATTTCAGCCTACCCCGACATAGATTTAACTACTCGATTAATCTGTCCTTGTGAAACAGTAAATACACTCTATAGGGTATTGACTTAATGATTAGGTTTGGTCTTGTCACCCGAGTCGAGTCAATCTCCAGCAGCAACAATGTTGTCTGCAAAAAAACTCAATAGCTAAAAAAAACTCTGTCTCTTACTCTAACAGCACTAAACAGAAGAAACACATTGAAAGTACATTGTGCCAAAAGAGCTAAACAAAAAAAAGATGAATGTTTTTTACAAGGGTTATTAGAGAGCCAAACAATGTAGAACGAGAGCTGAAATTTAATTAATGTTTGTCAGATAGTCAGACAAAAGGTTTTCAAATCAATTTTAATGACCTATTGCTCTACTAGCAATCATTCATGGCAATTTAATATAGCCAAACAAATGTGGAAGTACTTAAAGACGCTCTGATTTTACTCTCCATGACAGCTGAAAAGTAGGAGTGCCCTGCACAGATGCACACACACGCATGCAGCCTCTTACACCTGTGCTCATTCTTACCTCACATGATCCATCACCTGAAGCTCGATGGGGAACAAACAATCTATTAAGTCAATCCACTTCCATTTAACTTAAGAAAGAGGGAAATAAAAAAAATTCAATTCTAATCTCCACCTCCCTCTTGTCAGACTAACGAGCGGAGGGTTTAACAAGCTCATTAATGCGGGGGTCAATGTAAGACTAATTGTACTGGGTGATTGCTCCTGTGGCTGTGAACCCAAGGGTTGTTTCACTACAGTTAGACACAAGCCCGGAGCTAAGAACTTAAGATGCTCTTTAACCAAATATCAGCTCTAGATGAATACAATGTGTGCGTATCATGAAATGAAACTGTTTGCTGTGTATGGCTGGTGTAAACGTCCTTGGGGAGGCTATTAAACATGATGTGAGGATGAACTCTGTGACTACATTTCACTCTAGCTTAATAATATTGCTGAATTAGTGCTACTGGTTCTTATAATGTAGAATTTCAGATTGTATAATGTTTCAGCAAAATAAGAGTGAATGGGGGGGGGGGCGACGACAGTCTTTTAATTTTAATTTGATGGCAGTGGTGGCATAACGATGGTGGTGTTTGTTCATGTCTCTGCAGCTTGCCAGATTGATTTTAATATATTTATTTTTAGAGAAGGATCCTGTACTTTATATGCAGCAGCTGGAAGCTGTGGACTAAAATGTAGACAAAGGGAGAGTCGTTAAAGTAAAAGGATAAAAAGCTGAAACAAAGATTATGAGGAGACAAAGAGGGAGATGAAAAGAGATGTAAGAGAGGACAAATTGCTTTGTCACATCATGTTAGGTGTTTGTGTTTAAGATAGAAGCGTATCAGCTCGAGCACATTTTCACATCATCTATAAATTGCATCTACTGGCAGGTCAGCACTATAATAGAACAGCTCATGGAATAATGCATTAAAAATAGCAGTCCTGAATTCAAAGAGTGTGTGCATGAGTGTGTGTCCACAGGGTCAGGGTAATCTCAATGGATTGTTAATCCAGCTTGTTCCCTCTCTCCCCAGCTTCATTAATCTGCCACGCGTCTATGTCTCATTTTCCCTGGACACACACACACACACGCACTCACACAGTCATTTGAAGGCCTATACACAGTGAAATATATTTTAATCTTAATTTCTAACACGTCAAACCTTATTTCTGACTCAGACTGCCTTTAACATGTTGTCTTTGCTGCCTCAAGTAGTAAATCTACTGTACGTGTTGTCTCAGACAGATTACTGGGATTTACGTTATTGATTTACACTAGGTTTTCAACATGGAGAACAGAAGAATAGAAAGCTTCAACGTGAATTGATTTATAGCTATGGCCACTTGTTTCAGGGTCAACTCCATGAAGACATGATGTTAAAGCTGACACTTCAGTAGACAGTAGCTAATTTACACATCCAACAGACACGTCTCAGCATCTATTCAGTCTTGTGAACTGTATGCTTCTGATGAATAGACTCACTGTCCAGCTTTGTTTTTGTCTTCACCTCATCCCGAGAGACAAATCTCCCTGAATGCTCCGCAACATTCCCCACTTAACTTTTCTCCATTTTTAATGTAACAAGACTAAGTATTTAGATTTCTATAGAGCCTTCGAAACTTGTACTGTTACACGCTGATGTTTGAGTTCAGTAACATGCTAGTCTGCTGACAATGACAAATGCATGCTAAGCAGATATGATTATTCACTGTCTTAGAGAAGCATGTTAGCATGATAGCTAAGCCAATTGAAAAAGCGTGATTAACGCAGGGGGGTACACTGATATTTTAGAGCACATGTTGCCTTCGAGAGAACATCCTTTCTTTTTAGGGACTTCCATTTTTCAACAAGACAATGTAAAACCACATTATGTACACATGACAAAAGAAGAAGAGCGGGCACTGAGCTGCACACCATCTTGCAGTACTGACCTGTCCCCAACAGAGAATGCAAGAAACATTTTGACCCGAGAAACACAACAATTACAGGGTATATTTTGGCACACCTTAAGATGTATATGCCCAAAAGAATGGAACAAAATAACACCTGAATCACTTGGTATCCTCAATGCCAGACATCCTACAATCTATCAGATGAAATGACAACATTACAAAGCGATGAAGGCTTTACTGTCTCCAGTTTTCTTGAAATGTGTTTCAGGCCTGAAATGCAAGATGGATGTGATTTAACAAATTAAATTAAGTTGACGAGACAAAATGTGAAACATCTTGGGCTCATACTGTGTGCCATAAAATAAAAGTCAGTGTAAGATTTTCTCCATTTTTTTTGCACATCCCAACCTTTTCTGATCACAGGTTTTAAATCTGCCCCGATGATAGCAGTAGAGGTAAAGCCAGCTTAGAGTTCATTCAGAGAGGACATTGATATTTCCATGGTAATAATATTACTCTCAAAATCTGACTCACAGCAATATATGTCAACCTCTTTTGTGGTGCCAGATGAAAAATGCTGGTCACATCAGTGACTAAGAATGTTTGTATAGAACTTTATGAATTTATATCACTGTATCACACTCATACTGTATCACACTCCACCCAATCAAGTGGAGGAAGACTGGCGAGGACAAAGTGTAAATAAGATGCATGCATGCCCCAACGTTGAAATTAGGTTCGAATGAACAACTGATTTATAAGTCGTCATTTTCTCATCCTGTTTTAGCCACCATGGAGTGATAGATATAATAATAATACCCTATTTCCATTTCAGAAACCTAGTTTCCTAAATTGATTTAGTAGTTGTTGAATTACCGTTGGACTAATCAACAGATGGACCGGCATTGCTCTCCTTGGAGCAGTACTGCTGTCACACTTGTGCCACGAGAAAGCTTTAAACTGGATATTACACTTTGCATATCCAGTAAGATGGGCTTGTCGTAAATGTCTGTTTTGACTTTGATCGACTGTAACGTGGTTTTACATGCGCACGCCATAGTAGGGATACTGTCTGCCCAGAAGTGTTCATGGCTGCAACTAACAGGCCCTGACTACAAAACAACCAACATAAAGACAGCATAGATCCATCAGCTTTCTGCAGCCCAGTACCTCTGCATAACTTTAACTTTTCTTATCACCCCCTCCTCCTCCACCTACTCCTCCTCCTCTTCTTCACCTCCCGCCCACTGCTTTAACCGCTGTTGTTCTTTTTTTGGTCTCTGTACCTCAGTGATTCTCCAAATCTTTGTTAGTTTCACTGCCTCTTATGATGAATCTCCTTCTGTGCTTGCAATTCTCCCCTCAGTTTTTTCTGTCCAGTGTAACTGCATGTTATTGTATTTCACCACACCAGTATGTGCAGGTTCATTTCAGCCAGACTGAGCACGTACATTATGTTTGTTTTTGGATTTGCACATCTTTTAATTATTAGAAGGTGAAAAGATTATTATAGTTTGAGTGTGTGTATGGCTGTACATTTGCATTTGTGTGTGTGTATTTGAGTCTCTTAGCAAAAGCACAGGAGGGGGTTTAAAGCATGATAATGGCTCGACTGAGTTCTACTTTAGATGCAAATGCACTTTGTCAGGCTTTTATTCTAGACACCCTGATGCTAACCAAGATGGTTGAGAATCTAACCACCCTTTCAAATACTCACACATGCACACACACACACGCACAGTTTTGTATTGGCACCTGCTCAGGCTATTGACCTTTTACAGCATCCTCATCCACGTTTTTTGCTTAAAAAAACACACACACACACCTGAATAAATGCACAAATACTGCAGTTTTAGCACGCATAACATGCCATACATTATGTTAACGATACTTGTTCTGTCATTTCAGTCATTAATAAAAACAGCTTGGAAACAAATTAGCAGTAACTGAATGTAATTAATTACTTTCAATAAAGTACACAACTAGGGATGCACCGATATTCGGTATTGGTACCGATACCATGTGCGTGTACTTGTACTCAGTATTTATTGATCCGATACTACAGAACCAATACCAGTGTGACAGGAGCTTAATTTTCCTCCAATGTGTTTGTGAAAGATAAAATGTTAAAACAATATGTTGCACTAGAAGTAGTTTTATATTACTAAAATGCACAGAGTACAGTTGTATTTGGGTTGAATATGCCTAAAGAAAAGAAAATGTGTTTAATAGTAAGAACTGTAACGGCCTTGATTAGTACTCATATCGGTACTAAGTATCGGCAAGTACTAAAAGGTAAGTACTTGTACTTGGTTTAAAAAAATGTGATATCGGTGCATCCCTATACACAACTATACTACAAAACTGAGGTACCTGCGTTTTACGATATATTTTGCTCTAATCTTGTGTTTCACAGAAAAATCCAAATAAACGAAGTATGACTAATTTAATATAGATTAGCTTTTAATTTAAGGTTTTGACATACAAAATGTAACAAACTTATCAAATATTGCGCAATGGGTGAAGATGAAATTAATCACTTCTGTTTGTTGCTTTTGATTGGACAAATCAAATATTGTGGTGGGGTCTCTCTGGACTCTGAGATTCTCAACTGAGAAAATAACTAGCCTATTAATGTTAATAAGAAGACGTTGCAGCCTGATATGTTGAGCTCCAACTCCATCAGTTACATACATTTACATTAGTATTTGCATAATATATTGAAATAAATGCTTCATGCTTGTTACACCACTGACAAATTAAGTGTTTAAAAAATCATGACTGGTCTGAACTTTCACTGTCTGTGGACTGATGTTAGCAAAGACTTATTGTATAGACTATGAACTGAGCCCTCCCTTTTGAGGAAAAAAAAAGTAATTGTCATAGTTCAGAGAACATGGACACATCCAAAGATCGTGTCACTCACATTAATAATTGCTGAGAGAGAGAACAGTGTTGAAATCTCACATTTTTCACTATAAGCTCTTGTTTGAATGCCCGAAATATACAAGCAAATGTTTGAAGCTAAAGGAACAGTTGGACGTTTTGAGCATCATGATCGGCCTCCCAATGCATCAGTCAATGCTTCATGAATGAACAAGGAAACACATGACTGATTCCTTACAGGAAGCAGCAAAACCTGGGACAGAATGTCTTAGTTGACCAGTGACAGAAAAGATACTTTGTGTTTGACACCTCTTATTAATTACTGCCTCTTCCACTGAAATGTACGAGCCGCTCAAGTGTTATTGTGAAAAACAATACAAATGCTAAGTGTCATGTTAATGTAAAGCAGATTTTATGAGCTGAAACGGTGAACTTTGGTCTTTTCACGCTACAATCATCTTGGTTCAGTCTGAACTGTGGATAACGTTATAGAAACAAGGCTCTTGCTGTTACAGCTCATCCACAATTACTTTGTTTTCGTTTGAATTCCACGAGTTGTATTCTGCTGTTTTGGCTTCCATTTACACTGTTTTGGTTTGGTGTGATGTTACTCACATCAACACGGCATTCCAGGATATATCCCAATTAGTTGGTTTGTAGATGAGAGCCAAAACTGCAGTCACACTGAAGGATGATCGTCCGAAATTTCTGACAATGCCAGAAATGTCAATCTTTGGTTTTTAGCCATAATCAAAGATCTCAACACGATTCTTTCACTTTGGTCATTTTTCATCTGGGACAGATGATGTTTACTCTCATCTCCCTTTCCCCTGGCTTCTTTCTCTCTTTCTCTCTTTCACACACTCATAATCTTCTTTAACTGCAGACTTTACTTCTTTCTGCATTACTTACTCCTCAACAATAGGTTAAAAAAACTTTCAGCCTCTTCAAGCTGGGAAAATCTTCTCCATCATCCTTTTTTTCTCTTGCTCGCACACTTGCTCTCTTCCATTACTACGCTTCAAAAAGTGTGTAAAGTCTTACCCGTCATCGCTCACTCTTTGTGTGGAGTCTGTCCGTTTCACTCGTACTTTGATCCTCTTGTCTCTCACACACTCTTGTGTGTGCTCTGTCTTCTTTGTGTGCGTGCGTCTCAGGTGATGTTTGACTTTCGTGGTAACGACAAGGCAGAGTTGAACCTGAAGAGGGGAGAAGTGATCTTCCTGCTGCGCAGAGTCAACGCCGACTGGCTGGAGGTAAGAAACTGAGCAAGGCAGAGAGCGGGAGAGTGAGGTGGGAGGGAAAGAGAGGATGGTGAAGAAGGAGAGAGGAAGGGTTGGAGAGTGAGGGATGGGTGAAACAGAGAAGGTGCAGGGGAGAGGAGATAGAATTGAATAAAAGAGGAAAAGAACATTTCTAAAGAGAAAGAGATATTTATTAGGATGGTGGATTGGTGTTGGAGTAAGTGATGGAGCATATGGATATGATGGAGAAGAAGAGAAGCAAACATGGAGGAGAGAAAATAAGAGAAAAAGGTTAAGAGGGAAAAAGAGTAGAGATGCAGAGATGAGAAAAAGGAAAGGAGGTACACAGAAGATGAGTGAACATACTAACAGATGGTATGAAAGGATAATATGAATAGAAGGACATATTGCTGCAAACTAGATGAGCGCATACACATCCACCCACTACTTTCCCAGCATACGCTCCAAAAGTTTAGACAGTCATCTCTTGTCCAGCTTATAGTTTCTGCATCTATATGACAATTATGAATGTCCATGTGTGCAATATACTACATAGACTTTTTGTGCGAACCAAAATTTGGTGCTGTGGCTGCAGCATTCAGTGGGTCTACATGATGAGATTAACTCGATTATAGCTATCTGAGCAAGGGTAACTATCCTTGGATATATGGCGGTGAATGAATCGAATCACTTGCACAAAGCATGCCATACCCCGGTAAAATGCATCTAAGCACGTTATTCTGACCGAAATCAGACCTTTAAAATGCATCTAAGCACGTTATTCTGACCGAAATCAGAACTTTAAAATGCATCTAAGCACGTTATTCTGACCGAAACCAGACCTTTAAAATGCATCTAAGCACGTTATTCTGACCGAAATCAGAACTTTAAAATGCATTTAAGCACGTTATTCTGACCGAAACCAGACCTTTAAAATGCATCTAAGCACGTTATTCTGACCGAAACCGGACCTTTAAAATGCATCTAAACATGTTAGTCTGACCAAAACCAGAACTTTAAAATGCATCTAAACACGTTAGTCTGACCAAAACCGGACCTTTAAAATGCATCTAAACATGTTATTCTGACCAAAACCGGACCTTTAAAATGCATCTAAGCACGTTATTCTGACCAAAACCGAACCTTTAAAATGCATCTAAGCACGTTATTCTGACTGAAAGCAGACCTTTAAAATGCATCTAAACATGTCAGCCTGACCGAAACCGGACCTTTAGAAAGCATATAAACATGTTAGTCTGACTAACTCTGGAGGAACTTTGTCATTTAATTACCTGAGTTAATACAAATTTGAGAGAGTATGTCAACTTACAGCTTGTAGTTGGACACTAGACTGAAAGATTTTTTTAAGCATGTAGTCTCAAGACTGATAAGTGTGTACAAGAACACCCATTCAAGGGAGCAAATATTATCATATTTTGGCTTGGGTGCTTTACTTTGTCCATTCCAGTTCCTGAGCTTCCAATAAATATATTTTATCAGCAGCAACAAATTTCTTCTTCTTAGGGCAGACTGGATTTTATCATAACTGTATTAAAAATGATTATTTTAAGCTGATAAAGTAAAAGTCTTTTATTTCTAATTGTTTCCTTGTTGCGGTGTACGTCTGTGAAAGTGCTTGATGCTGTATTAAATTGTCTCTGCATGTCTTTATGTAGACTAACGCAGTCTGACACCAGGGGTGTAGTGAAAAAGGCTGTATGATTGTGCTGCGTGCCTCCATCACCAGCATCTTATTATGAACAGGCTAATTATTCCATTGAACTTCTCTCTAGATGATTCTCTGTGCAGCTTTTTTGTGGTTCATTTCTTTAACTCATCTTATCATCTGCGCCTGATCACTCCATCCTCTGAGATCTAAATTGTTCTCTCCACACATTTAAGTCTTTGTTTTTTTCTCTTTCTTCTTGTCTTCTTTTTCTCCAGGGCACAGTGAATAATCAGACAGGGATCTTTCCAGAGTCCTTTGTCAAGATTATTAAACCCCTCCCAGAAAGTGACTCAGAAGGTGAAGGTGGAGGCTACACATACAGCTGCCTCCGCTGCTTCCTGCTCACCCCCTCTGGGGTTGAAACCAGGTCTGTCTGACATAACAAGTTAACAGGATGTCTTCTGTTATTAGATTGCTCTGTGTGACATTAATTCCAACGTGAAACTAAAGAGGGTATTCAATCTTATCTTGAGTAGACAAGCTCCTGTTTCCACTTGGAGTGTAGATCTCAAACACAACACTTTGCACTGAGAGTATGCTAATGACTGAATTTATATAAATTTGGTTAAGTTAACAGAGTTTGTGTCCCATCTTACAGAGATGTGTGTGTACAAGAGGACCTTACCAGCCAACCATCACAGAAGGAGTTGCTGGCTCGCATGAGGTAAATGTTGTCCGCTTAAGTTTATCTGCTGTCTCTAAAACTCCATTTCTTGAAAAGTTGAGACATTTTCTAAAGTAGCTATTGGACACAAGTACAAAGAAATTATTTTAGTGTGTTCAGCATCATTGTGTTTAGAAAATTTAACTTTTTAATTCTGCTTTTTATCATTTGGAAACCGAGGATAGTCATTTTTGCAGCATTTCAGATGAATCTGTGTTCATTCTTGTGAATGCAAGATTTTAGCCTGTCAACAGTCTGTGGTTGTTTTTTATTCTCCTCTCCACAATGTTTTGGCTTTGTCCAGCTGTAGTAGCCTCGTTCATATGTCTCTTCATTAAGGGTACCTTCAGACATCTGCAAGTCATCTCAGCCGCCTCATAGCATTATAAACATTTGACACCTTTAGCTTATAACAACCTGTACGATCTTTCTCATCTTTTGCACATTATTATTTAACCAGAAGCTGACGCAACGTGGAATAATGTGACCGCAGAACATGTGTCCACTTTCTGTTCTTCTAAGATGAACTTGTGTGAACTGAGTGGATTTTCTGCAGAGTTAATATATGGCTTCCTTCTTGCATAGTACAGATTTTCGGTCATATTTCCGGATGCAGTGACGAACTGTCTTGACTGAGAGGCTCATGTCCACACTGATCATTCTGCCATGACAGTTTCTCACGCAGTGCCGCTTGAGGGCTTAAAGGTCTCACACATCCAACAATGGTTTCCATCCTTGGCTCCCTGAATCTTTTAACTCTGTAATGCCCTGTAAATGTTTGTTTTTTTTTTCAAAAATGCTTAGTGATGATTCTCAGATGGTCTGTCATCACCCATCCTTGTTTGGAAAGACGAAGCCTTTGGTGGATGCTTCTTTCATACTCAGTCCTGAGTATGAAAGCACTGTGAATTGTATTTCATATAACCTTCTCTGTCTTTGTTGTCCTCTCTCCCAGCTTATTGTGTCTTTCTGGTATTCAATTTTAACTCTGTTAAATGTTGTCTAAATTGTCATTAGTCAGTGAAGACATTGAAAATAATTTCCTTTGTTCTTGCGTCTGTAATTAACAAATTACTAAATTGGATTTTACTTTTCTGGGAATGAGGTTTGTAGCAGAACAGGAGAAAAGTAGAAGCAGAAGGCATGATGAAAGCATAAAAGGCTGTTTTTGATGTGATGATTTAAATGCATTTACACCCGTGTGGAAAATGCATCAACAAAGGTGTTGAGAGTAGATGGTTATTTAGCTGTGAATGGAGAAATGATTGTGTACAACGTCACACCTTTGAGTAAATTACAACACCTTTGTAGTATGTGATAATGATATTTTGATGAATACCTGATGTGAAGACAGTTAAATTGGACAAATCATGCACATTTTCAGGTGTATACTTTTGTCCAAGGGCTTCAGTGGTTCATATTTGTGTCATGAAACTCCTATTGATCTCATGTTGGCTCTTTATGCTTTATGCTGCAAAAATAATTATTTTTCTTTCTAATTCTTTATCCAAAATATTAATATCTGTATATGTTTAGCCCAAAACCGACATATTTGATTGGACATTGCCAACAACCCACTGTAACCTAAAATCGTTGCACAACTACACTGTCTTTTTGGCAACTTACTTGACATCCCAGCAGATCATAGTATTGCTATTAGTTTACATTATACAATAATGAACTCTCTTCTGTCTGCACGTTTTACAGTGTAGACAGAAGAGAGTGTATTTGAACAGTAGTGAGATGCATATAGTGTCATGTTGGACAGTTTTGAGATGCATATAGTGTCATGTTGGACAGTTTTGAGATGCATATAGTTCTCATGTTGGGAGTAACAGTTGTATCCCTTCTCTACCACATGCATAGCTGAACATATTTTCTTGTTTAGTGTTGCTTTCTGAGATGTTCTGATGTACAAAGCTGGTTGCTGACCTTCAACTGCCCACACTTTCACCTCTTCACTTCCTCAGCATTTTATATGTATGGTTGCAGTGCAATTCCAAAACAAACAAGGACAGGTAAAAGACTGTTAATTGACCAACCCACCCTAAGGGATCTGTAGATTTAGTCGTTGTGCACAGCACACTTGCAAACTGCCAATTTCTATCATCACCACTAATCAGATTAGTTCCTCTGGGAACTCTCTACTCTTTCTTCTCAGCCACAGCACCATCACCGAATGTGCTCATTACCCTGTCTGGGCTTCTTTGTCTTTTCCCTCTTTCATGCAGTCTCTTCCTCGATCTCTCATTTATTTGTTAATTTAGATAGGTATTGATGCCCTCCCCTTTCATAACCAGTTAATTGCCACTGCTTATCTGCTCATTATTGTTTGTCTGTTTTCAGGCCTATTGTGCCCTGGAGTAGGACGAATGAGATCCTGGTCTTGAGTTTTAATAATGCACATCACTAATAAAGGGAGGGGGAGAATAGGAGAATGAGAAGAAGAGGCTGGTGATGGGGAAAAAATCAACTTAAGAGACCAAAAGAGCATGTGTGTAGTAAAAGAGGAGAGACGATTATATAGTATGGAATGATGATAAAGATGACAACACTTAAATATCAGTAATAAATTACCAAGACGACTCAGTCCAAAAAAAGTCAACAGCTTGTCTACTTTAAGTGAGTCAAAAATTAAATGAAACCTTTGAATTTAAAGAAAAATGAATTGCTATCCATGCTAAACATTGTCAGGGACTGGACTGACATGCACATAAGAGTCCTGGATACGGTTGGATCTTTTCAGAATACCTTGTTGTTTGTTTGTAAATGTCTTATTCTGTTTCCACAAACCTGGAAAAGGTTTTATCCTGAAAACTGCCTGCAGTTTTGCTTAAGAGGATACGATGTCAGGTAATCATCTTTTCCAGGTTTCTGAAATTTTCCTGCTTGAGATATTAGAGACTTAAACTCATGGTTAGAAATTAGGATAATTAAATGAGTATCCAGCAGCTTATATTGTATGTAAACATCGTATCTATATATAATATATATCGATATATAGATGTACATATCATGTTTACAATAAATTTCAATTAAATGTTGTTGCTCGATGTCTAACTTTTGAAGTAAAAAATGCTCCTTTTTTGTGTTCTTTTTGTTTGACCTTATTTTGACTGCTGCGGTGTCGTACTTCAGCTCAGGACCAAGTGAGAAGAAAAATGTCTCTTTGGACTGACTCTGAAGTTGCCGTCTCCCTGTTTTTCTTTCTCTCAGTGACGTCTTCAAGGTGGATAATATTGCCCTGAACTACCGTGACCCAGATGGCGACCTTATCCGTTTACTCGACGATGAGGATGTCCAGCTGATGATAAAGGAGGCCAGGGGTCAGCAGGGAAAAGTCAAGAGACCTGTCAATCAGTTTCCATGGGAACTGCATGTGACCATGGCCTCTGACTTTTCCGTTTACAGCAGTGAAGGCTGAGAGACGAAGCAGAACACTGAGATATATTTAGTAGTCTCATATCATAAAAATATTGAAATATGTATTGATTCTAATGTTTTTTTATTGTTTACATTTATTCCTGCCTGTTTCAATTAATGGACCATTAATTTCACTTTGCATTAAACCAGTTTGTTATAGTTTTGCTTCCATTTTTCCATTTTTTTTCATATTTTCTTTGAAGTTTTTACTTTTATAAGTCTAGTCTTGTAGGTTATCAGCATTGAAATGGAATCTCAGCTCAGGGTAAAGAAAACCCCAAGGTGACTCATTTTAAGGGGCCAGAAATGAGGTATACTTTAACTGAACCGAAAGAAACTGTGGCTTTCATTCTTTGCTGATGATACGTATCTGTTCTTGCTAAATGTGCACACATTTTAGTCAAGAATGAGAGACATTATTATTTTTTATGTCTGCATACATTTGCATACTGAGCTACACTATCTCACATCTTTCCATACACTCACAATTATCTGACAACATTAACCCTGTGATCCATTAAACTAAATTGCAGACATTTTTGTTTTTTCAGCCTGTCCAATTCAAGCATTTGCTGCTTTTTTCTGTTTTGTACTTTAATATCTTACCTTAATATATTGTAAGCAAGCCAGGATATTTTTCAATACTTGAGCATTTTACCGATTCACATATTTGTATAAATCCGGTTTTGAAAAAAACAGCTGTTATTGAACATGACCATAGTGAAGATCATGGGAAATAAAAGCGAGCTCAGTTAAATTAATATTTCTATCTATCCCAATTTTCTCTCTGAAATTCGAATTTTTCTCTGACGTCATCTGGTAGCCGAAATCCTACACCTACAAATATATCTAGTTATTTTTGTTAAACATACTGGTCTCTGGTATGTTTAAACTTTATCTGTCTTAATAATCATTTTAGAAGTCTGCCACTTAAAACAAGTTTGGAAATATATATATTAATACTACAGGTTACAAGATGACACATCTGTCAACCTGACTCAACTATAAACTTCAACCAAACAAATGAACCAGTTTAAATCTGCTGGAGCCTGGAAGAGGAAATCTTTCTGAATTCTGATCTTGCAAATGACAAAAATGTTGCTGCTTCACGAAATAAACTGCAACATCATTCTGTCCACCTTCTTAGAGGTGAATAAATCATTTTCCTTATCAAAATGATCATTGAGTATTGATTTACCTTGCCAACAGATATTTAACAGTACTTTGGTGCTACCTAAGAAAGTCTTATTTCCTTCCAAGGTTGTAAAAATCAGTCACTTTCAAACGGTCTAACACTTTGAGCATGTTTTTAAGTTTTCCTTTAATCTGTGATGATGATGATGATGATGACAAGTGAAATATTGTATATGAACCTAAGAAAGCTAAGAAATGTGACCATTGATTCTACAGTCAGACTGTCGTAATTGGTAGAAATTAAGCAGTTAATTTGTGCTCAACTGTTTGGTAGAGCACATTTTTATTTCTATATCTTATTAAAACTTTATTAAAGCAAACCTGACTGAGCCGTCTTTACCTGTATCTGTTTAGGTATGTAGGCCTAATGCAAAGAATGCGTATATTTTATGACATTACTTTGTCACATTTTGAAAGCTTTAATACTTTTTAAACAAATTGTTTATAATACTAGATACAACAACTAGATAACTGATTACAAATAATAATTCTTATTATTCTTGCCTGGAAGAAAAATCTATTTTAATTGTTTTTCTTGTTTTTCTTGTTTTTCCTCACAGCACTGATCTAAAAGGGTTAAAAACTATTTTCTCATTTTGTTTTGATCAGGGATTCATCTTATTCCTTATTTGTTTACCTGGGTTTTAGTCGCATTCATGCCACAGATTCACATTTTGTTCATGTGCCTGGATTTCACCTTCACCTGCCTCGGGAAAGTCGGATATTGCCTTTGCACCAGTACAATTTTTCCTCATCAAAGTTATCCTCCTAATGTTCCTTCTTTAACAAGCCCTCCCAGGTGTTATGAAAGTTATGCAGTGTAAACATACCTAATCTACTGAATATTCAAGTGTATATCCTCACTTTGTGTTTGTGGATGTGCACAGTAAAGTTAACATATTTCAAAGGAAATATGCATTTTGGGAGAAACAACATGTTTATATCTTTTCATGCTTTTTCCATATCGGAAAGAGACATATTATAGTTTGATGAGAAATCCAGCTCCTTTCAGACCAGTGTCCAAAACGACAGCTATTTTGGACCCTCTAAAATGATGTTAGCTCTTTATATGAGGGCACAGCTGGGATCTCTGGACACGTGTAGGTGTAAATAGTGGTTTTTCAGGTGTTAATGGGTGTTTTTGTGATGATCTGCTCCTGTGAGGCATGGTACACTGCCCTGCATGAATGCATCACTCTCTAATGGGATGTTGCTGAATTCTGTGCTGAGTGAGAGTTTGTATCTATCTTTGTGAGCTGGAAGCAGTGAAAACACAATTGGTAAGCCATGAGGTAAACAACACATACTCTGAAACAGACACAAATAAACATCCATGACTCCTAACACACATTTATTCCAATGCAAATCAAACAACAGGGGTTATTAAAGTGATAAAAGAGCACATATTCTTGATAAACCCGCTTGTTTGTGTGCTAACATGACTGGCTTCTTTGTTTCTAAAGTGTGAGCAAAATGTATCCCTTTCTGGTTAATGAGAGGCGCAATGCATGAGTATAACTTTGGAACTGAATAAATGTGGGACTTGGTGACATAAGCCAAAACAGACACATGGCTCACAAACTCAAATCACTCTTTATTTCACTTTCTTGGCTCACAGAGCTCTGTGATTGCACCCAGTTGCTTTTTTGTTTCTGTTGCAACATAAAGAAGCTCACTCTACTGCTACTATCGTCTTAACTTGCTGGCATGTTTTCCACATATATCTAGAGTCTCTCATCCAAAGAAACCAGACGATTATTAACAGTACAAGGACAATATTGGATTGGTTAGTTATGGAGTTTCTCTGAAACTTGAGTGTGGTTCAGACAAGTCAAAGCCAGCTTTAGGTACATTTAAGGAACTAAATCTCTTGGAGAATATTTTGTATATCTGTATATTCCTGTTTGCTAACTGGCCCAGTCCCTCTAACATTTGATCATTTTTGCTGTCATTCTCTGTGTCTCTGCACTTCTTAACCCAGACAACCAGAAACAACAGGCTCTACCTACAGTAAGTGACCTGTACAACCTTTTCCCAGAATTTAATTATCTGCATTCTTCTTTTCTGCAACGCTGGCTTGTTGTACATCTAATTAACCACATAATGAATGTCATTAGGGCCAAAGTCATGTCAGCCTGCGGATGAGCCGTGTACCGTCAACTGACAATGATACGTGGGACACATGCTAAAATAGCAGAGAGCTAAAAGTAAAGGAATAACATTATAATTAAATGAGTTTTTCTTTACCAAGAGAATTAGCCACAATAATAAAACCACTGCCAGGTAACTTGAGTAACACCGCTCATTTTGCTGTAATGCAATGTTCTGCTGGGAGATGTTGCTTCCTTGCATTCATATGGATGTTATTTTGACACTTATCATCTACCTAAACTTTGCTGAGCAGTCATACACACTCCTATTGCCCTGGGTGACCATAATGTTATGGCTGACTGGAGTAAAGTCTATGTTGCTATAGATGTGCTATGTATAGATGTTTATCAATAAAACATAAGCTGCCAACTAAATATATTATTTGTGTTTGTACAGTATGGTGCATGTTCTTCTGCAAATGTCAGTGTAAAACTTCCAAGGTGAAAGGGCCCCTGAGAGAGACTTAGCTGAACTTAAATTCAGATGTCTGATTGGATCGCTGCAGATTTGAGCTGCAGACAGTTTCAGTGATGGGTAAAACAAGGACCACAGAAACTGTGAGGACAGAGGCAGCAAACTACTCAGGGTGGCAGGGGATATGCTTCTAATGGAAGTGCCAGCGAAAGGACAGAGTCAGAGGGAGAACAGGAAGAAGGCAGTTATCCTGGGAGACGTAAGTGTTCAGTGACTTTGCTCCATTACCTGGTGAATGTCTAAAATTACCTACTCATAGAACAATCTGACAAACCAGAGTCTGTAGGTCCAAACCCGGAGAGCCACAGCTCGAGCTGCTGAATGCTCTCTTGCGCTTAATATAGACTCACTTAGCATAGCAGGTTAATTGGGTCGCATCCTCCATTGACACGCTGGCTCTGCTGAGTCCATATGTGGCCATATTTTACAGTCACAATCTGTTCAGGGACAGGTTCAAGTCACATAAATCCAGAGGGTCTGAGGCAGAGAGGAGGAAATAAGAGCGGAAGGTCAAAAAGAATGGAAAGACAAAGAAGTTGCAATTACTCTCAGTGCAGGACTGAGAATCTGAATCTAAATCTGAACTATCCTCCTCTGTGGTTCCTCTGTAGGAGGATTTTGCCTTCAAAAATCTCTCAAAGGTATATTTTGTATTTGTGGAACCATGTGGTGCTTGACACATGGACATTTTATTGTTTGTTAGGATTAGAAAAGAGTTATGGGTAGGACTAAAAAATAATTATTTTTGCAATGCGAACATACCACCATTTTCACCCTCCACATGCAGTTGCTCTAACGGCCACTAGAGATTGCATATTCTTTCAGTGTAACTATTGGCCATATCTGTCTTCATGAACAGATGCTACATGGGCACGTTTTTTGGGAAGAGGACAGTCTGGGCTGATTGTATGCCTTCAGTTTTGTGATCAATTTAAAAAACAAATTTCAATGTTGACTCGAAGATGGAGAAAAATCAGCAAAGATTAGAAAATATCTGGAATGAGGTTTGACTGGACTTGCCAAATTTCATTGCAGTCCACAGGGAGTGCAGCCTAACATAAGGGATAGTTAAAACAAACCTTTCACTACTTTTGCTATTGCTGTTTTTTTCTGAGATTGCTTTTTTCAAAAGCACATTATTCTGCGATCCAAATTGCTTTTTGAAGAGCTTTGGTGTAAGGAGCATCCATTAAAGTTTTACTGTAAGGTAAATCCTGCCATTAGGAGATATGTAGGTTTTGGAAATTGTGTTTTGGACCTCTTTGTACTAGGCAAACTAAACACTTATTCATCACATACCTTTGCGATGTTAAGCAGAATACTGTGCAATCTCTGTTTGACTTGATTACTGTGTTATTGCTGGTTATTGCCATGCTTTGAGTATTGCATGCAAGCAATATATACAGCACCCACTTGAATTTAGAAGCCAGAACGTTTGAAAATCGTTCTAGTTCGTTTGTTCAAAACTGGACAGTTTTGTGCCACCGTGCAGCTGCTCACAGTAACATTCATATTTGAAAGGTTAGGTCATGGGGATTTGTAAAAACTGGCAGTAGTTTTGAAAAAATGTCTTTGTTCAAAATTTGCAGAAACAGTGTTATTACACATTCACACATCTTACTATTCTATCAAAATTGTCCACAGTAAACAACACAGAGATTTCAGAAATCTTTATGTAAAATGTAACCATCAAATACCAACTTTGTTAGATTTTATTTGGTTGTATATACAATAAACACCTGTTCTAATGTTTTTCAGATGTCACTGCCTAATAATCTGTGCACTCATTTAAGACCTTCTGATGCAATTCAAAATCCTCTAAAATAAATATATCTTCCCTTTCCTTTCCTTTTTTTTTAAAACTAACAAATTCCAAACTAATAAAAGCAGTTCTTGTGCTTCAGAGGATTAAACCATAGCAGGGTCAAAAGGTCAGCTTCTGCCATTTTTCATCTGCCTTTTTCAGGTCTCTCTACTTAATCTAAAAAGCAGAACTGCAGCAAAATGTAAGAAGTGGAAAGCCCTTTAGGGTCTGAGTACACTCTGATCAGTCTGTCTTTTGTCCAAATGCATCTAAATATAAAGGTGTTCATCTCTGATCCATGTTTAAGATGGCAAAACTTTAACTGTAAAGAGCGATTTAAAAGCTGCTAGACAATGACAACAACATTCTGTGGAGTAGAAGATTAACAAGATTTTATATTTGAAAGACTTACAGACTGTAAAAGAGTATTCGTCTGCTCACACATGAATAATTTAATAGAACTTAAAAAAAATGACAAAAAGACTAAAGCTTTGCTTTTAAATCTGTAGGATATTCATCTCTACTTACAAAAGGTGCACAAACACTCAGGCATATATCCACAAATTCAGAGCATGGTACACTAGAAATTTACTCTAGACTTAATTTTAACTTGCCAAACCCTAACCATAGAACATGTAATTATTGTCGGATGTAATGATTTACCTTGATAAAACTTTTTTCTCACAAAGAAGTCATGTTCCCATAACATTTTTTAGAACATATCAACATGACTAACACTCATCCATGAACACATATATCTTGTACAAACACATATGGGCTGGTGAGAGATGGATTTGTCTGTCTGCTCCTGGTAATGAGTACAATCCATCTCTGTCCAATTCTGCTCCATTCACCCCCCCCCCCTCCTCTTTCTTTTATGATCATGTAGTGATTTGTCATACAGATGGAAGGCACATGCACACAACACATGCTTCAGAAAGACGTCTACACATCTGATATTTCATGGGTGCATTATTAATTTAGAATAGAAAAAGTTTCTACCAACAGCACTGCACAAAACTGCTACATGTAAAAAATCTGTAGCGATTTATTCTTAATTCCTATTTCTAGTTACACTTATATCAGTCATTAATTTTCCAATGCAAACTTCAGTGCTAATGTCATTGCTTTACTATGTGAGCAAGAGATGAGGTTTTTGTTGCGTGACACAGGGGGGCACTGTTTACCTGTTTGAGAAATGATCACCTGAAAAGATTATTCAGTCACATGAACCAGTCAGAACTGAGGATAACCATATACACAATTCTGATCTGTTGCTTAAATGCTCCTGTCAAAAATATATTTTCCTTTGGAAACTCAAAAGGAAAGAACAGTGTTCCCTTTAAAAAAAAGAATCTTTTACACACAGCGTAAATGAGTTAAGATTGTGCTTATGTAAAAAAGAGTGAGAAAATTGAAGCTATTCCTACTTTGAAAAATGGGAAATTGTGAGTGCTCATCTGTATTTGAGTCCTGTGCATTGTCACCTCTCTATCATCCTTTTCTCTCAGCTTGAATTTGCCATCTTTGCCACAGAGAGGTGCTCCTGATCTGTTCCTGTCAGATGTCTGTGGCAAAGACTGTGCTGCAGAGCTCGTGTGCATCTTCATCAACATAATCATCGACATCAGGGTTCAGCACAAGGAGCACTGTCAGCAGCGTCCTGCAGCGTCCTGCAGGTGAAACTTAAAACATAAGTCCCCCTAGCTGCTCTCTGTACCGCTTTATCTCTGTTTGGTTATAGAAGTTTGGTTATAGAAGTCCAAGCTTAATTACCGAACACCAAACTAGTAAAAATGAAAAGACGCATAGCAAAAGCCACATTGCAGTCAGTACAAGAGCATGACTTGAAAAATCTATGTCATGCTGCAGCATATTTTCTATCAGACAAGAGAGGGGAGGAGGAGCAGTGCGGGACTTTTATGGAGAAAGTGAGTGATTCTGCCATCTCTATTTAATCCTGCAGAGTTTAAGGGGATTGGTAGAGAGTGGAGGAGAAAGAAAGGGCAAAGAAAATGAATGCAGATGGACCAGTGAAAATGTTCAAACAGGGTGACTGGAGTCACACAGATGGGCAATTCATGGTCAACACACAGAAGTTCAATTATGAAGCTGTGGAGGAGGCAGAGACTGCTCGGAGTCTGTTGTCAAGAACTTGGCTTGAGATGTTGGTGTGAGGATACAGTGTGTGTGCATGTGTGTGTCACTGTCAGGCGGTGTGCTTTTGTTTCTGTGAGAATCTTAAAGTTCGTTGGAGGATGAGAAAAAAAAAAGGTGAGGAAGAAGAGAATGTTAGAAGAGCAACAGAGATGTTTGATGTACATGACAACAAGAAACAGAGTCTGCACCAGGGGATTTACAGCAACAAATCTATTTGTGTGGACTACAAAATACCAAGCAAATTGTTTATTGTGTGTGACGGCATGTATGTGGGTTTATGAGAATGTGATGGGATGCAAGTGAATGTTAGAGTTGATGGGGATTACATACAGAGATCAAAGGTCTGATGAGAAAATATTTTGGTAAAATGATTGAAGTCTGAAATCCAAGAAAAGTACTTTCCTCTTGTTGCTAATCTCTTCTGTTCATGAAAATCTCATATACACACTGTGAGGATTTTTTTAAAAAAGCATCTAAAATTAGATTATGGTTCCCACCTGATGACCCCAATGAGATGTTGGTCAGCACTGCTCGCTGGTCTATATACAGTAGGTATTATAGGGAATTCTTCACTGAGTCTGGTCCATTTTTTTTAGCACAAGTTTCTTGAGTTTACTTTGAATTTGAATGGTCATCTCTGGCTCATCTAAGAGTCTTTTTTTTACTGACTGAGCTACTATCTGAAAACCTTTTTTCTAATAAATGCTTTATGCCTTGTGCGCATATCACCACCAACTTTATGCATCCATCCATCCATTTTCTATACCCGCTTGATCTAATTAGTGGTTGCAGGGGGCCTGGAGCTGGGTCTGGGAGAGGCACATTATATATCCTCTACATGTCCAGTGCATATAACAGAATTGACTAAAAAGTTTAGGACATTGTCTTCAACTAAAATGGCTTCCATAGACTTTACATCATAAATTAAGGGAGCTATTGTGTCATCACCCATTGGTTTATGGATGACTATTTTGAATGCTTGCCTTCTGGCATTTATACAAGTTGCATTCTTTTTTTTGTTTCTTTTTGGAGCTAGCAGCAGACCACATTGAGACGAGACAGTGGGGTAAAAGAGGGATTCTTGAAACTTGATTTGACAAAAGTACCTCCTTTTCAGGCTGACTGACTTGTTAAAAAAGGAGAGATCAGTTGGAACTGAATTAACTGATGTTGAATCAGTAAAGATTTTGGGGATGTGGAGATGGAGAGGCAAGCTGCATGAAAGTCAACTTGGAGGGAGAATGACAGAAAAGAACACAGTTTAATAGACAGGGGGATCTGGCTGATTGGGTTGAAAAAAAAGCAGGTAAGAAGACAACTGGAGCATAGCAGCGATGACAGAATTAAGACTGAGGTGAGTTTGACAGCATGAGAATATGGAAGAAACAAGCCCAAACATTAGAGAATCAGGGCAGACGAGGGGGAACAGATCTTCTGAACTTATGCATAAGCTTCATCTAATGTCATTATTATTTACAACACCACTATAGCAGTCATTAGAAGTGTTGCGCTTCAAGGCTCTTATGCACTGGCTTTACTTTTCAAGCTCAATGGGAATGGTATGTCCATTTTGATAAATCGTACAGTCTGTATATATAACTTTATTCCCTTTTACTCATTTAATGTGCACAGATCTGAGAACTTGCAAGGTAGCTTTCCCTCCATCTCCACACCTTATTTGTGTGCAGCTGCTCACCCTCAACTATGTTCAAACACACTTATGCCCTCAAGTTGACTACCTTATCAAAAAGCTAATTATGTGTTGCTAATGTTGCTAAGGTTGGGACGTGTAGAAATGGTCAGGTGTAGTATCTACTGCTGGCTTAATTAGAGGTACAACCTCAGGCAAACATCTTTGTGAATTTGCATATAAAAAATGTGAAAACCGTATTTACAAATTTCTGAAAAATGTAGCGTCCACCCCAAGTTGTCAGAAGTGGAGACGAATAACAACACAAGAAGAAGTGGAAATTCACTGAATGTGAAACTGAGAGTACTACAACTATTGAACTTTTTCTTCTTTCATTTAGGACTCAACTTCTGCATACTTTCAGCAACCAAAAATCTCATGTGTACTCATATTGAACTGCAGATCTGATATAATCTATCTTACAATAATATATATAACTGTTATTTGATTATAATTTTCCCTAAGTGGACAAGAGAAGAGGCATAATGTCAGCCAAAGCTCAGCAGTGTGACGGATGGTCATCATCCCTTCTCTCATTCTTTGAATGTTCACTTTACGAGACAAAACAGAGACAATTTTGAAGTCAAAGTACAAAGGTAGAAGCGGATATTATGTGGGAGAAACACACAAATATAGAAGCACACCATAAACAACCAGGCTTTTCTCTAAATAAACTCACACGTACACACTGAAACACACATGCATCCTCACCTCCACAGGAACTGTCTGTTCAGTCTACTGACAAACAGGAACACACACACACACACACACCCGACTTCTCAGCCGCACACACACACGCATAAGGATAAACTCTTATCGACATCACATACCATCCCTGTCATCGGAATAACCAGCTCAGAAATATCCAACACACACACGTAATATTCAGAGTGCTCAGACATGGGTGTGGGTGTACTGGTCTCCTTTCCAGGCAGTGTGAAATAGATTTGTACAATACATTGTTAACCTTAGGTGACAAAGAGAGGAAAACAGTTGGAAAAGTCCCTCCAGCACACTAGTGCACTCTTTCTGATAGAGCCAGATTAGGTAGAAAATGGAAGAACTTGCTCATGAAGTTTGTGAATCAGCTTTGTCTGAGTCATTGTTCGGATTTTCTTCATCCTGTCCACCAAACCTCACAGTATTTACACCCATCTGATATGTACATGGAGCCTCCATCCTACATCCATCATTCTTATCATGTTTCCATTTTTTGTTCATTCTTGTCTGTCTCCTTGTCATGTTGTGCCATTTTTGTCTCCACTATTGTCTCCATCCAATTCCATTCCTCTGCCAGCTCTTTCTAAATCGTGTTATCTGTCCGCCGTTTCCTCCTCAGTCTTACGCTCCTTCTGCTGTGTTGGCATCTGAAACAAAGGAAAAATTAAAGCCTTTGTACTTCAGTGACTTTGCATTTGATGTTGGAGCGGAAGTTTTTTCATGATGGTCCAAGCTGTAATTAGGGTTTGCCCATACAAAGAGCTGCTGCACTTAATGGGCCTTGTGTGGATAAACTACAGAAAGACTCACACCTTTAGCGTTGTTTGGGGGCGGTTAAGTATCTGTGCCCCCTGACCAAGGTGCGTTTGAACTGGTCTCTGCAGTTTGCCTTGCGGTGACACAGCTGAAACAACAACCTCTTTCATCGGGTTACAGTGGAGCTCTTTGAAAGTGCCATGTACCGTACTAATTGTGTAACACGGTTAACTCAGCCTTGTTTCATGGTAAATTGTTAAGTAGTCATCTAACAAAATACATTTGCATGAAAAACTAATACATGTAGGCCTAAATGTGACACAGACTTGGATTTCCTGGATGAAAGAGTCATGAACTTTGGCATTTGTTGCTCCTTATAACTGGAAGCTATCCAATATTCAGTTTTCTTCCCAGCAGCCAGACTTTCTAGTAATCTTTTAAACTGGTCTTGAGCAATAGATCCTCAGAATGGTAAAAACCAGCAATCAACGAACAAACAAACAGCTACGACATAAATCGGTTCATAAATCTGTCTGAATAAGGCTGAGTTTTCCCAAGATACCAGGAGCTTGAATGCAATCATGTTCATTTTGGAAGTTAAATAATACACTTATCAAGACAATATAGTGGTGTGCCTCTATTTAAATAAACCATCCTCCATCCTCTTTAATGCAAATATATATCCAAATAATTCCTGTAGTATAACTTGTATGACTTTGTTTCTCTGTGTGGAGCCTGACACCTGCAACTGCAGCGTACATTTTATCCAGTAGTGCCTGCAGTCACCAGCTTACTCTGACCTTCTAAAGGTCTTTAACTTGACCTTCTAAAGGTCTTTAACTTGACCTTTAATTTAAACCCATCATCCTCTCAGCTCGCAGGATAGTCATTCGTCAGAGGTTTACTTGACACCGTGGCCACTCACACTCTCACTGTAATGCTGTGACTGTCACACAGTTTTCATTACTATCTTATATTATAACTAGCAGGACAGTGACAGTGGCCATAGTAGTATAACACAACTTTATCATACTGCTGCAGCATGTGGTTGATGTGCTGTAATTTTCATTTTGATATCCCATATGCCAACAATAAGAATAAGGGCCTTAAATGAGACAGCATTCGCATACATTTTGTTGAAGCAGCAACATAAATTTCACTGATGGGTCTCTCTACAATTAGATAAAGTCACTCTTAAAACTTTAGAAATGGGAAATATTTTACTTTGCACTAAGCGACCTAACTGTTTTTTTGTCGCTTAATAGTGAGAAGCGACTGGAAAGTCTGGAAAGTCATGAAGCACATCTATGTTATATTATATTTAGTCTCTGCTTCAAGAAGACTCCTTACTGTTGCTTTCATGTGTGTTTTGTCATTTTTGTGCATGTTTTGGGTTGTGCCTTTGCCTCTGTATGCAGCTGTGTTTGCACCAATTTCACATTTCCACTTTGAGCAGCGGTAGATGCAGGTTACTATGCCGTGTGCAACTCAGTGAACGTTTGCCCGTATGCACACAAGAAGAAAGACAGAGAGGGCTCCACTTTCACTTTCAAAACATCCTGAGGAGGGAAACCGATACACTTACTCTTCAGTGTTACCGTCTACGTGTTTGGAGTTAGAAGTGCAAGAAGTGAGCCAAAGTGCATTCATCCCCTATCAGCAACTTCACCGAGTAAAAGCATTCTCTTTTACTTGGAAACCACCTCCACTACCACTACAGAACTGGACACACTGGCATATGGGCACTGAGATCTAAAACTGTAATTCTCTTTGCATCTGAAAAACAAATTGCTGATAACAAATTTTGAATCTTTATTTACAGACAGCCTTTTTGTCTTCTTTAAGTCTCTAAAAAGGTGACCCCTCTAAGTCATTGTGTATGTGAGTTGATGTCTCCAAAATTTGAATCAATTTGTATTCAGTTAAAATTGAGACAATGGGTTGGAGTTGACAAATATGTATATATATCTATATATATATAGATATGTATACAGTATATATATTCAGTACCCAAACATTCATACTTCGAGTTAAATATGAAACTGAGATGCTCCTGGTGGGTAAAGGCCAGGTCAGGATCTAAGAACTAGAGCCAACCTGTGATGCCTCTGTGTTCTGGACTGCCTGTCTAGACTAAATCTTGTGAGGGTGGTGGGTGCTGTTGGCACTTCCCGCTGTGAGCAGCTTGTGGGCAGATACCATTTCAGCACTTTTATGACCTTCTTCAACAGCTGTCACAGTTCAGATTCACAAACGGTACAAGATTAATAAAAAAGCACCAAGATCTTCTGGCCCTTTCAGGCCACAGGTTTGTTTGGATGCTTGACTACTTCACCGCTCACCAAGAGGTTAACTGATTCTCAATAATAATTATTATTGTGATCTAGTATTTCTGATAGAACAAATATGGCACAAATAATAAATAATATATAAAACAATCAAATAATGTTTAAGAATGATTTTCTTCACCTTTTGAACTTATTTTTAAAACTTGATCTCGCTTGATGAAATGATTATCAGCACAGCAGATAGTCCTTAAAACACATTCTATCCTACTATGAAAAATAAAAACGTGAAGGGTTTTGACAGGCATTTGTCAAGCACCTTTTTTGCCTTAAAGAACAAAGACATCATCTCTTAAAAAGTTGTCTGATGTTTTTATGAATGATAAATGGGTAGATGACAGTGAAGTAGTGCTGAATGGCGTCTGCGATGAATTGTTAACTCTCTACCCGTTTGTTGTTGATTCTTGTGACAGATATTATGTTTTTTTTATTAAAAAAACAATTAAATGAACATTCCAGTGGATTGTATCCTGTAGACAGCATACCCATAGAGGCGTTTGTGCACTGTGTTTTAGAGCAATGACTCGTAACTTGCTGTGAGCTCCTACACATCCCTACCAAGGATTGTTTGTAAGTATGTAATGGAAATGTTCTCTAAAAGGTTATTTGAATAGCTTGCATGCTCAGACTTGAGGAGAGACATGCTCTCCTGTGCTTAGCTTCTGAAAACTAGCTATACAATTATGCAAACACAAAATGCAACACTTGCACAACTCCAGACAACATACCCACCATGTGATTTAATACAAGGTAATCTCAATCTACAAAGAAGTGATACATGCCAGTTGAAGCTACGTTCAATGAGTAGGATACTTGTAAAAAAAAAAAAAAACATCTCTGTGGGAGGATGTGTACTGTTTTGCTCACTGAAAAAAAAACAAAAAAACCTGCAGATGCAATGTGTAGCAAACAGAAGAAGGACAGAGGTGTTGGCAAAATGAGTCGAACAGCTTCACATTGCATAAAGGCTTTTCACTAGACAGGTGCACTATGTTTGCAGCTGACTGATTGAGCTACACCATTTGTTAGCCTGCCAAGTGTTGGGGGATTCCCTTTATTTGATTTGTGCTGATATGACCTCTCTTACTTTAATTGAAACATTAATCTAAGACTGAATCGAAATGCACTTGTTCAAGTCTTGTCTTGTCCCAGCCAAGACAGGCAGAGCTCAAGTCAGCGGTAATAACAACGCACACTGAATATATTTGCAATTGTATACACTATATATATATATATAGCCAAATGCAAGATTACATATACATATAAAAATACATATAAAAAATAGATAAATGAAATAGATTCCATAAATACATTTAACAAATTAATTGATGTAGTTAGACTAGCTCCCTAAGATTCAGGTAGTTGGTGGAGCTGATTTCAGGTTTGGGGGCAGAGGACAGAATATTTAAAAGCCCTTTTCTCCAATTCATTAACAGGCACACAGTACCAGTTAAAAAGCACAAAAGTTGGGAAAGGAGACGATGAGTTCCCATACTTTTTTAGAGGACATATAGGACTGCAAGACAGCAGAACACCAAGAATAGCTCTGTTAAGTGAAAATATGTCTGTGTGTGAGTCTATGGGAGGTTGCAAACTCTCAGACAGCCAAAGAAAGCCCTTTAGTGCTGCATTTTGACAAAAATTGTAAGGTATTTTGGGTCCCTGGGGTATTTGCCAAGGAGCTGAAAGGTTCTTTAGACTGTCGGTTGCCATTTCCAACATGGTCTAAAGACCCATGAGAATTAGGCAAATGTCTTTCTAGATGAATGAAACAACTTTTCTTTCTGTTTCAGCAGTGGGACAGGGTTTGAGCCACAATACATGCACACATTGAGGCACTGTGTGTCATTTAGACTGTATTCACACTAAATCACACTAAATGTTTTATTTTTGCTCCTTAACAAAGTAAAAAAGTAGTGCAATTGTCTTGGCATACATAAACACAGCAGGCTCAGTCCATTCTGTGTGATATTTCTAGATTTCACGTCAGTGTATTTCTAAATAACAAGGCTCTGAATTTCCAGAATCTAAAACACAAAAGACACTGATTATCCCTACACTTTAAATGACTGCTCACACCAACCATGCATGTTTTCACCTTATTTTGTTCAGTGGATATGTCATTCTGTGCAGCAAATCCCTTTAGGTAAATTGTATTTATTTACTAACTTGCAGGAAAAATCTGGCTCCTAACAACAGACTTTAGAGAACATAACGAATAAAACTTCAAATGTAAGTTGGGGGGGGGGGGGGTGTTGTTTGTTTTTTGCAGCTACAATAGCTTGAGGATATTTCAGTGAATTCAGTTTAAACAGCGACTTTGCGACTCTTTTCTTTTGCAAAAAAGTGACAGTGTAATAAAATACAGTAACTCATGGGAAAAAAAGCAGAGATGTTTATGGGTTCAGCTTGAATATTTACTTTTGCATATGTGTGCAGACTCCAACATTATTACAAGAGAGAAGAAGAGCTAATTTCTTCAGTTCAAAGCTTCTTCTGATGCACCAGAAGTTCTTCCACCATCTGTAGTGTGTTTTTTTATGAACGCTTGTGTGTTACTCCACTGTCTTTGATGTGTATAGGTCTGTGCATGTCTCGTTCCCTCTCTAAGTTGTTCTGTATCTTTCGCCTCTGACATCTGGACAGGTGTGAAACAGCTGTGTCTGCTGCAGTCCCCCTTGGGATTTATTGCCTATGCACACACATACACACACAAACACACAGAAATATTTCCTCACATAACCCGTCAATTCTTATCTTTCCACAGCATTCAGCCTAACGCTGCACCTCTTTCTAACCCATCCCTCACCTTTCTGATGCAGAGAATTTGGGGATTTTAAGATGCATCTGGACAGAATCTCACCAAAGTGAGTGTGATAATGAGGATGGAGTGCATGACTGTGGCCAAGTTTCTGTATCTGTGCATTTGGCAAATGATGCAGTTGCATGTAGGAAATTTGCATAACTTATTTTATGTCTGTTTAAGGCTCCATGTGTGCAAGCACATGCATGTGGACACTCAAAGTTTCATATGTTTTGTACTCAAGCACCCCCATGGCAAACATTCCTCAGCCTCTGATCTTCCTCTCTTCTCCTTTCATCCCTCTGTTTATATCCTCCTCTTCTCTCCTCTCCCCCTCTTGTCACCATCCTCAGGGCAGCCATTCATGAGCAAGAACATTCTGGTTTATGTCTTTTGGGGGGAAAACAGTCTATTCTTTCATCTTTTGCCCTTTTCTGTAAGTCATTTGGATTACAACAAGCTTCAATAATTTCCAGCAGGATGATTTATGGGATGAAACTAGCTTGATGACATCAAATGCAATCTGAAAAGAATATCTGAAAAATACAAAGGGACACTCACAGCTAAAAACACTTCAACCAATTCAGTTCTTAACCTTGAACGGACCACAGCCACTCAACATTTGTCGCCATATCTTTCAGTTGTTCCTTTTCTTGTTTAACACGTCCGTGTTGGTCTCCCTTGTCATGACTCCCTAAGTTCAGAATTCCTCCTCCCCCTCCCAGCTTAATACAAATGTTGAGACCTGCCTTAATTGGCAACAGTATTCTCATACATTTCAATCAATCCACTTTTTCACATCCCTTCTTTTTTAAATCCAAATGTTTCCCTCACACTATTAGATCATTAATCACAAAAAAAGTTTTTTCATTCAAGTCAAATTGCACTGCACTGTTCTAGAAAACTGGATGGCTGCACATTCTCACTGCTAATCCTTTCTCCCTCGTGTCACTCTAAAAAGGGCCTAAATAGTCCCTGGACAAAAAAAAAATTTTTTTAATCAAATAATACAGCAATTAAAAAAATACTGCGATGTTCCTGAAATGACTGGGGACTAAATCATTGACAATGTTGCATGATCAAATCAGGTATATTTATGTGTCCAAAATGTACTGGAGGCTTTACATCCTTTACAGCCTTAATAAAGATAAAACATATTGGTGTCATAGATATATGGGAGACGGTCTGTTTTAAGTCAAGCCTTGATGATTTTTCCAATCGCATCCAGGAAGTTTTTAATGATTAACCTTGCTATTTCTGTGCCTTTCTTTTCAGACAAATGAAGCTTTACACACACAGTACATTTTCAGAAATGTAAGTTCAGACTCCTTTTGAAGCCCTGTGATACCTAATGTTTAAAATATTTTAAAGGTCACGTGTTTCATCCAAAAAAAAGAAAGAAAACAAGATTGGAATACGTCCATTCATGACTGGTTATTTCCAGAATCTTTACTAGATCCACAACACTCTTTGCTGCCTTTTTTCGACAAAACGTTGATTAATAAAACACAGTCATTGATATATGTTTATTCATAAATTCAAAAGCTGGCCCTCCATTTTCCTCAACTTTTCCTCCTTGAAAAGTCTAGATCTTATCTGTTTTATGGCTCCATAGTAGCACCAAGAATGGAGTTTACAGCCATTTAGTAAAATAAATTACTGTCAATTACATCAATTCTCTGGATCGCGATTCCCATCACTTACATACATGTGCTGGCATATACTGTATAGGTAGGCCATGGTAGAAGAAGAAAATACTCTTTCTGGACTTTGTAGTAAATATTCTGCATTTTGCAGCATTAGCAAGACACAGATTGCCACGCAAATTGAAAGTGTCAATTTTCCTTTGATGAATCACTTAAATACGCTGAATCTGGATGTCATACAGTCTGTAAATATCTTTAAAAAAGATTATTCTCAACATCAAAAATGTTATCACATCCAAATATTTCTATACAGATCTCCAAATGTGTATATTCCACCTTACAGCCTCTACTTCCAAAAATATATGTTTTTTTTCCCCCAGCACTGTCTGTTTCCATTTTTAACAAAACACTGAAGCTACAGATACTTATCTGCCTGACACACCACCTTTGTATGATATATGGCTTTTATGGGATGTTCGTTTAATGTAAAGGTGGGAGGTTAGGCAGAGAAATCGCATGCACTTGTATCAGTTTTTAAAAGAGGCACAAACTTTTTTATTGTGATTTATATCAGCAAAATGTTCTGAGGGAGAGAGGGAGTAACAGACTAATTGGAAACTGTTCTTGTGTGTATGTGTGGTTTGTGCATGATGGACTGCAGCTCCTTTTATAGCCGCAGAGCAGCGATTAGACTTGTCTGTGAGCTGATTAATATTCTCCAGAGACACTGGCAGAGGTGAGGGAAATGATTATGGGATGGACAGATAATGGAAAGATAATGCCCCCATGGATCACACTGTCAGAACAGAGAGTGTGGGAGGGAGGAAAAGGAAGTCAGGGGAGAGAGGGATGCAGGTACAGAGAGGAGGCCAAGTAGTGAAAACTTTTCAGATGAATGTACAAGGATAAGCCAGAGTAAGAGAGGTAGTAAAATATATCAAATCAGGTTAGGAAGGATGAATGAGGACACCTTACATACACGTTTAGTTTTCAGTGTTAAATCTATTTGGAGTTTGAAAATGGATAGTTGTCCAATATGAACTAACAGGTAACACAAGCACCAAACTGTTTGTAGTCTTTCAACTGAGTCTTCTCAGGAGGGAATGTATTACACAAGCCATTAAAACCCCTACAAACTGAGCTTCTTAAACACATCTGAAGGGAAGAAACACGGACGGTCTGAAGAGTGGTCGGATATGCATGTTTCCACCAGAGCACTACTGCTATATTGTGTGAACATAAAGAATAACATCTTAATCTTTACCGTAAAAACAAAAAAACATTTAGTTCCTTGGAAGGTTTATATTTATTGTTCACACTCTGAAAAACAACATGACTCTTGGAGCTGAGATAAAGCCGGATTAAGGTTCACAGATGAGTCCATTTGCTGCTCGCTGCTGTTGTTTTTACTGTTAATGAAGAGGCAAAATTCAATCAGGGTTGGTCACAGGATGTTAAGTCGAAGTTGGTGCCCGAAGCAAATCTAAATTATTATGCAGATACATGCTGTGTACACTTGTAATACTAAACATATTTCCTTATCATCATATGTCAAAATATAATTCAGACAGTATTTTACATCACTTTAAACATGTGGGTTATTGCTAATTCATAAACAATGATAATACATTTTATCCAGTACTTTGCATTCTTTGTTCTTACTAATGGTCAATTGAAGATGCCATAAAAAAATAATTAAGGGTTTCCTGATTGTGCAGTCTGAAGTGCCTCAAGCCTAAAGCACTGTGTATGTAACCTCAGGCAGATCATATTGTAAATGGGAGACTATTCATGTTGGTTTCATCAATCTGCACATGCTGACTATTCTTTCAAAACTTCAACCACTGGCTATTTTTTTTTATAGTATTACAATTTGTCCTCAATTTGACACAATTTCTTGAGGTCTAAATGATATTTCTGTGACACACTTTGCTCAAAATACCATAGAGACATTATAAGAGCTTCCATTTTGAGTAAGCAACTCAACCCCACTTTACCCTTCTGCAGGGTGGGGCTTCATTGAGATCTAATCTACAACTACAAGCTACTATGCAAACATGAATTTGGACACATATTACACTAAATAACTCTTGAAACATATTATTACCATAAAACATAGCAGATAGTCCCAAGCCTGAGAGCTCACAACAGCACACAAGAGCTAAAGTCTGTTGGTGTCACCAACTGGTGTCAGACTTCATTTGCATTCTGACACCTCGGGACTGACAACTGGAACTCGGGAACTTTCAGCCAATATATAAAACATTATTTTTCTAATTTCTTTGTAAGCTCAGTGAGTCATATAACTGATGATGAGAATTTGTTGTCAATAGCAAAGCAAAAAGCACGAGTTTCAACTTCCACCTTCCAGGGTACAGTGAATCCAGCATCTTTTGAACATGAAGTTGGGCGGAAATGAAAATGAGGAAGATGCAAATCTGAACCACTCAATAAATAAGAAATGTTCAAACCTTGACCTTTTTATTTGGTTTGCTTGGTTGTTTGTTTTTTGCTGTTGGTGGGGATGTTCATAGAAAAAGCTCCTCTTTTGTTGTATGTCCCCTTTATGATTTCTATTTTAATTTCAGGTACACATTGTTATATTTGTGTTTTGGAATATGCAGTTAGAACTGTTCTGTTTTCTTCTGTTTCTTCTGTTTCTTGATATATGAGCACATTTGCTCACATCTGCCATAACTGTCTTTTTTTTCTCCTCAGCTTCATAATTGACCTTTTGTCTGTGCCTAGCCATCTGTGTGACTCCAACTCTCCCGTTTGAACATTTATGTCTTCTTGGTCAAACTTGGTCTGTGCTGCTCATTGTTCCCCCTCTTTCTCCGGCTCATTCTGGTTTTTGGCTCCAGCTCCATCACCGCTGTAAGAAAAACGCTGGAATTTCAAGCACGCAGTTTGTACTTCCTCTATTTTCCTCATGTTGCTAAGGTAGCACTTCCTGTCTCAGGAGCTGGGGAAAACAGTGCTTCAATGCAAAAACACATACAGTACAGAATGCGTGCCCCAACACACATAGACACATACCCACTCTGGAACAAAAAAACAATGTAATTTGATGAGTCAGGGCAGGATGGAGGAGCTAATGCATTCGCAGGTGAGGTAAACAGACATAGAAACAAGACCAGAATTTTAATAAAAGTCACAAAAGAATAGAGGTAGGGTACCCAAAAGGTCCAAACAGACAAAAATCTAAATAGAAATGCTGGGGAATAACCAAAACATATTTCTCATTATGTAAATGACATGGTAACACTATTTGACGTTAGCGCCGCTAATTAAAGTGAATATATAATTAGACACTGATCCACACCCAATTCTGGCAGTCAATGGAAATACACTGTTCCAGTTTTCTAAACTAATCAGGAGAAAGAAACCACTCTTTGGCAGAAACTGCAGCATTAATGTGACAAGACTAACTTGAGGGCCATATACCATAATTGATTAGGAAAACTAAACTGTAACAGGGCTTTATAAAATGAAATTAGGACTTTGTTCGGATTGCCTTTTATGCTTCTTTTTTCACAAAAAAATAAACATGAAAAAAAGAATTGCTTTGTTTTCTCTCCCTGTCCACCCTCTTTTTGACAGTCACACCAGGTTCATGACCCCCAACTCGGCAACAATGGGAGACTGAAATACCATCCTGCTGTCATTCTGTCAGACTCATCTTTCTCTCTCTCTCGCTGGCCCTGACAGCCTGTGACAGTACGGAGAGGGACAAAACACAAAGTCACACACAGACACTCATTCTAAGAGTCTTTGTCACTGACTCACAAGAAATGCCATTGTCACCACAAATCTACAGATTGGGCTGCAGAGGAACTGCTTGAAGGCTTAAAAGAAAGAGAGGATGTTAAGTGTTGACTTGTGACTTTGTCAAACACTTGTCCTTGTATTACACAGCTGCAATTGAAGGATAGAGAGAGACAGAGAGGTAACAGCTGGGCGGAATGACAGATAAGAGTATTGACAATGGGTTCAATGGAAGATCAAGTCTTTGAAGTGAAGCATTTGTTACTGGTCAAAACAGATTATTGATATCATTATTATTATTATTGAAGGACTAAGCAATAGAAACTAACATAATAGCATCAAGTTTTATTTTGTACTTACAATGAAACTTGTTAGGATTCTAAACAGTACAGGTGTATAGCTGCATTGTGGAAGTTTAAAGGTCCCATTTTATTGATAAATGTGATGATGATGTTCAATAATGTTCTTCAACCAGTTTGCCAACAAGCTTTACAAATCAATAAGAACTGGAAAACAATTAGAAGCTAACATTTCCACAGTCCAGGGCCGTCGCTGCCTGCCACTGAGACCAATGTAAAGTGGTCTTAGCTTACTCTAAAATGTCCCAGCTAAGCCTATAAAAGTATTCAAACTTTGTTGAAGGTTGTGTTGTGTGAGCTCCTCAACTGTCAATTATGTGTGGGCAGTTCATGCCATGGTATGGAAGAGCAGTGTGTGCAATAAAGGCTAAGCAGTGAACTGCTTAATACAGAAACAGCAGAAAACATTTCAGCTTGAAAAAATTCTATATTTAGAATATTTTTAAACATTGTGCTTACTGTTGCACAATGCTTTTAACCACTCAACCATTAATTGACACAGTTACATCACTGTTTTCAGTCACCAGACTCATCAGCACACATAAACAACATGAACATTGTTGATATGTCATTTTACCTTTACAAATACCAAAGCTACTGGTTTACCATTTGCTCGATTAATTAGTCCGTGTTGTCCAGTGCTGGTGCAGAGCCTAACTTTATACTAGTACAGTAATGTCTTACCCATCGGTCAGTTTGCTTCATGTGAATTTGATGTGCTTGACTTCTCCTATTGGCTGTTGTGCTTTATCAATCATAGAACTCTTCATTAAAAGAGTGTGATCAGCAGCTCCTTTGGGAAAAAAAGTGCGGCCAGGAATGAAAAAAAAGACAAAAATGGGTATACAGGAATGATTAAATGAGCAGTGTGTGACACTTTGAATTGAAAGTGGAAAGTAACTCTCTGGTGAACTGTATGACTCCCCTTACCTATTTAACAAGGAGCACAATATGAAACCTTAAATGTTACCACATGTCAGCTCAGTTGCTTGACCCTTTCCTCGACTATAGTAAAGTCAAAGCGTGTCTTAAGGCATTTTATACTAAGAGCAGATGATGAAAGTAACACCTGTATTTTACCAGTGCTTACTAAATCTGCATTCATTCAAAGGTTCTTTGTTGAGGAGCCATAAGAGTGGTGCGCGAGTCATAACTCTGGTGGAAGACAAGAACATGGCTCACACCATTAAAAATGTTTTAGGTGATGGTTCATTGGCTTTATGCACACTGAAGAATGAAGGGGGGGGGGGGGGGGGGGGGGGGGGGGGGGGCTTCTTCATGGTTAAATTTCAGTATGCATAAATAAAACTGCCCAATAAGAAATTTGAAATGTTACTTTTGACATTCCAACAGGGTTCAACACCACAAATCTAGTGTCAAACTGTTTCCTGTTTTCACTGTAAATCTTCACATCTGCCTGACAACAGACCCATACATTCATGGTAACAATTCAAACTATAGAAAAACTGTTTGAGTTGCGTACACAATACTATATAATGCCAATACTGCCAAGGAATCAGCACCTGGAAGATCGTCAAAATGCACATGCGCTACCAGCCTGAACGTTGGTGCATACCAGTCAGTCACACAACTCAATGAAAATGCCTCATTCAGCAGGATGATATGCTCCATCACACTGCGTTCAGGAATGTTAGAAAGAACATTGCCAAGGCTACATTCACATTACCAGGCTGATGTGACTCAAGCCTGACTTTCTCATATCTGATTTTTTCAGTCTGGTTTGCAACACCTAAGTATGGATATCTGGATATATATTCAGTACACAGCTATGTGACTTAAAGAAGGACACCCATGTCGAATTTTCTGTGGCTTTTTGTCTACATACATTTGCTGAGTACTGACAGAATTCTGTCTTGAAGAAAACCCTAAATTTGGAAGTGTTTGTCAGTTATGTCTTCAAACGTAACATGTTTGTTGGCACCTGTTTGTGTATTGGGCTCATTCAATAAACAGATACACCTGGCTTCTTACATAAGTTAAAGCCTCCAAGGCTGTGGCACACCTACACAGTCAGAGTTTCCACAGTACTGACCTCACACTGCTGATATGCAGGCACATGCACTTACAAACACAGTAAACAGTGACTGTACAAGCATTCCTAGTAAGATGTGTACAGCCGGTGTTGATGCTCTACTAAGGCAAAGCTGCTTGAATATGTAGCCAGTGCTGTGCACACCATAAATCAGGCATTCATTCATTTTTTGATAGATTTACGTGCTTTATACAGAAACAGTCGATAAATACACAGCAAGTTATATATTGAGTTACTGTCTCTCAGTTTTTGGATGAGTGCCTACATTTATTTGCTTAAAAGTGTGTAACTTCATAGTTAATGTTTTAACTACAGGCGCTGAATCGGCACTAAGCAAGCTCTCTTCAATCAACAAGAAAAATATTCCCACACAGAAAATGGGACTCATGTACACACATATCCCAAGGAAAGGGTACAACAGGGCAACAAGCACGGCATAATAACCATCAAGCCAGGGAGGACAACAGTGGATTAGAGTGACAGAGTGCAGCAGAGACCGGGGTCATTACAGAGTGAGAGCGCCGAGAGGTAAGTAGAGTGAGTGATGCTGAGCTAAGCAGGTAAAAAACTGATGAATGATGGTGGATGGAAGTTAAGCAGCAGTATTTTTTTTTTTCAGAAATAAGGAAAACATTTTTAAAAGCCTCCTTTGTTCTTACCACTTCAGATTTGAGTTAAATTACTACTGTTACAGCTTCACTTCATGTTTCAGGTTTGACTCACATCAGTTGCAGAAGTATCTGTGTCATCGACAACAGCAATAAACCACTATTATCAAGAGGGATTTATATAGTATGTGACAAAATCTCAAAGAGAGTTGAATGCTTGACCTAAAGCAGCTGGTCAGCTTTGAATCATTAATGAAGATGAAGACTATTCCTCGGCTACAAGGTGTGTGCTACACTCTGCAGTGAAGCACATTTCAGAGGTGTTGTATGAGGTCGAGATCAGAGCCAGTCGAGTTCTGCATGAAAATACAGTATGAGACACTGACCAAATATACTTCAAAACCTTTATAATCACATGAGCGTTTTCATGTTGATGTAAGCAAGGACATTTATCAAAATGTTGCACAAAGTTGGAAACACTGTTCTCTAAAATTTCACTTAAACAAATGGATTTTTCCCAAACTATAAAACATGGCTATAGCCTAATTTTCTTTACTGAACAGTAGGGAAAAAAAGATAGATGCTAATTCATAATTACTCTATTTTACAAGACAAAGACGCGCTCATCCTCAAAATATAGCAAACTTTTTGTGAAATAACTGACAACCTGACTTACATGGGTCCACAGTACAAACATCGTAAATGTCTCCTGCTGTTTGTGCCACAGTACATCATGACATTCACCCACGACATGTAACTGCATGACAATGTACATGTTTTACACGGTCGATTTGGTCCATTGCATCGAAGAGTAGAAGTGGTGGATTTCAGTGTAGCTCAGGTGGACTTTTAATCTGTGTGTGCAGTCTGTTTGTGTGTAAATCCTTGTTTGGATGCAGAAAAGCAGTGCCTCTGTGTACTGTACTGATAGCATTGCTTTCGGGTTGCAAAAAAAAGTGTTTTTTAAATATTTTTGTGTAAACTCTATAGCGTGCATTTGATTATTGTTCTTGTCCACTTGCTTTTTAGAGTATGTACAAGTTTGTTTGTCTTGTTTTTTTTCCAACCTAAAGCTTGAAGCATGAAAAAAAACAGCAGAATCGAAAAATCAAAAGTGCACCTCTATGAGATTACTATAAGGACCCTAAAGTGCTTTTAAATCCATTGTTTTCCTTTTATTTTTCTACTTTGTGATCACTAGTTTATGGTTAAGATTAGCAGTTAAAAGCACAGGGAGAGGGTCAGAGCTTACACATTTTAATATTCATGGCTCATGCACTACAGAACTCTCACATGGATGCTTTCTTGACATAAAACAGCAGACTAGGGATACATTGCCATGTCATGATTGTTAACCATGAATTGTTACACAATTATATTTTGTTAATGACTCAATTATGCATTTGCCTCATGAGATTAAGCAGTATTTGAGGGCAAATGATTGATGTCATCATGATTTGACTTTATTTTCTTCGGATGTGTAAAAAAAAATCATGTTTGATGGTGAGACTTCTTCAAAACAGACCATCAGGAAAAGTGTGTGTGTTTTGAGGATGTGTGCAATATGTTGCAAAATGGGTGCTGCATTTCACCACATCCCCCAAGAAACCAGAAACAAATATAGTTCTGGTCAGAAGGAAAGCGGAGTTCCTCTTTCTATGTTATTTCCCTCGTGTTTTCATGAGAAGAACAAGTGCAGAGCAGCAAGATGAGAAGAGCGTGATGAAAAAGGGGGGAATACAGAAGGGAAAGAGAATTGGATTTTCAGGCACAGTGAAACAAAGACAAGGGGAAGAAATGGACAAGCACGCACTTCTCGTTTCACTTCTGTAAACCTCACTGGACATTTAGAAACAAGCTAATGCCTAGTAACTGCAACCAAGAGCCCTAGGACAAATAAAGTTGTTCTTAAAATACCTCCCGCTCTCCTGGGAATCTGCTGGCCCCGACACTACTCCAGCTTTTTTCCATGAACAACAACAACAACAAAAAAAATCTGGGTTAATGAACAACTGACTTATCCCAGAGCAACCCAGAGCAAATATACTCTTTTTAGACCAAGCAGGAGGGCATTGTCAGCATACCTGTTCACACCCATGAAATCCAACTTTACTAAGGTGGATAGGTAATTTCCCTGTGACGCTGACGGAAGATATTACTCATTATGACACCTTGCACAAAAAGTGGACAGGTGACACGGTAAAGAGAAAACGCTTTTCACATCACACTGTACGAAAACTTCCAATGATGAGCACAAACAGTGGAGGCAACGATGAAAGAAACAATGACAGACAGTTGATGTCTTGTTATACTTGATTCTATGGATTTTCTCTCCCCCACGTTCAGCCTTGTATAGATTGCTTGAGCTCCTTGCAAGATAATAACAGGAAACTGAGCAAGAGGTTGTGCTGAATGATTAAATTCCAAGCTATTGTGTGATGAAGTCAAATAATGCCAAATAAGGAGCAAGAGTGACAGCTGAAGTTCTTTGTGTATAAGCTTTTGTACTTGTTTGTAGAATCTTTGGGAGGACCTGAGAATTTCTGAGAATTTGAACATTTTTGGACAGTGAGGTCAATTGGACGCAGATGTCTTTTTTTCAGATATGTTGGAGAAATTAGGAGCTTGTTTTAGGGTAAAGGTTAGAGTTTCATTTGAGCCTTTTTTTCTGACGCATCATGTCTGAATCACATAAATGAATGATTGTAGTTAGTCTTTAACTTAGACTTTAAAAAATGCAAAAATAATAATAATATAAACTTAACACTTAGAAACACCGTCATCACAAAATATACATAAATGATGGACATGCTTTTGTGATTTTGATGCCACTAATTGGTCTGTGGCCCATCATTTTTAAGGCAAGAGTGTAATTTGGCTATAACCATAGCCAGAACCAGAGTTGCCTCCAACACATTATTGTTACCCAAAATGGTATTTCAAGACGACTGTGATGCATTTTTTAAGACAGTGTGTCAACTTACGGTTGCTTAAAGCATTTCCAGTCTGTCTCGCTGCTCTCAATAAATTCTGATTTCATTACTGCAGCATCATCTGATAAAACCACCATTCAAAAACCTTCAAGATACCGTATGTGCAGTGAATTCTTACATATGCCATGATATTACACAGAGAAAGTTAGAGGCATAAGGACGTCTTGAATGTTTTCTCACGCAGTCCACAGCGTTGCAGCATAGGACATACTTCAGACAATAACTTGATTCAACTCCCTTATATACTTGGACCAGGACAATGGTCCAGTTAAATGCTCAAGTCAAGTTGTTACCACAGCTTGACTCAACGGTGCATGTAACTGCATTGTAATAAAACAAAACCAGTCAAATCTGGGGATTAGGGAAACATTTGAAATAAAATATCATTTATCTGTAATCATCAAAAGTAATGGAAATGCATTTGAAAATAAGCACCGTCAGCACTGCACATTAGTCATGAGACTGAAATTAGACTTGTGTGCTTTGAGTTTCTTTTTTTTTTATTTGTGTTTTTCAATTCCTGCTTCACTTCCAGCAATCAACTTAAAATGCTGCTTAGATCTGCTGTCAGCAAACTGGAAATTAGCTTTTACTTGTATCAAAAAAGATTAAAACAACTCAAGGTCAAGGTGAGGTTCGGGGCACAGAGCAGCAAAGATTAAGACTTGGAGCAAGAGAAAACATTTAGTTAAGGAGCTCCCTGCAGTGATATTCACTCAAAATCAGCTGCTCAGTTTGACTTCATTGCACAGCCAGAGTGTGTTTTACATCATCCTCCTGTTAAATCTTGCAGATGTTTTTTCAGAATAATGTACACATGGTTGTGCATGTGTGTGTCCTAAGACAGGGTGGACTGAGGACAAAGTTGTGTGTGTGTGGGTGGGGGTATTAGACAAGGCCGCACATGGAGTCACAACACCCCCTCAGCAAACAACAGGGAGACCAAACTACCTGCCAAGTCCATGCAAACTCACTCTCACCACATGACAACACTATTGTGGCCAAGGGAGACTGTGTGTGTATGTGTGTTTGGTCAGTGGGGTGGGGTGGTCATCTTGGTTTCCTCCAGAGAGTGAAACAAATGGATTTAGGGAGATTCACTTCCCCATTGAGACAGACAGATAATATTGACAGAGTCTGTCACAATAAGAAGCAGACTGAGCCAAAATTCCCAACCCGGCAGGACAGAGAGTTTTACCGGAAAGCTGTTCAACAAGTGAACTAAATCTGAGTTAATAAAGAAAACAATGCAAATCGAAAAAAGCACCACTTTATATGCAGTATCATTCAGAGCCAGATCACAGAAACTGTAGCTGTGACCTCACTCTGACCAAGACAGAATTTTGTCACATGGTATATGAATTACTTCAAAGGCTCATCAGTGGATGTGGAAGAAACAAAACTATTCTTCACAGAAATGCTGTACACTGTAATTCTTGTTATCACACACTTGGAGCCTTCAATTGCTGTTAAATCCTTGTAAATCAGTTATGCATTAAAACATCAGCACTCCAAAATGGAGGTTTGGGTCTTTTTATTTAAGGGTCATGGTATTTGGCTTGTTCAGCTGGGAATTTGTAAACTTACTGATGATCGTTGCAGTGCATTGACCTGACATTTATCAGATTTTTTAAGTGGCACGGTGAATTTCTTATCTGTTTCATGGAAGAGGATTTCAACGACAGTTGTTTGAATTTAAATCTAATGAAGAAATAAAGTCACAATCACAAAAAGTCAAAAAGGTTTAATAATCACTTCATTTAATAATAGGGAAATTAAATCACTGCAGTATAAATTATCATGAAATATTTTCTATTGTTGTAGATAGCAGCTTGTAGTTGACAGACAGTGTTTTGTGTAAATCTAAATAAACTGTATACTGTCAGACCACTTGAGATAGTGTGCTGACTGACCTAATGAAAATTACAGCTTAAATTGATCTCTTCACCGTTGATTCATTGATTTCTTTAAGGTTTAAGTGTATGTTCAGCTGAAGTCAGTTCACAGTGATTCATTCTCAGGGAAATACAGTAAAGTCACATCTTCTCACGACAACGACAACATGCAATCTTCAACGTGCAGCACTGAGCCAGGAAGGTGTGTCTCTGTGTCTGCATAAAAGCATGTAATCATCTGTTTGTTTATCTGTTAAAACTGCACCCTAACCACTCAGACCTCTCCTAAAGGTGTGTGTGTGTGTGCATCTTGTCAAGACTGTGTTAAATGTAGGAGGATCGACCGCGCTGTTTACACAGGACGCCTTGGTGTGACCTCGGAGGTTGCCGGGGTCCATGATTGGCTGCCAGCTGCTAGCTCATTAAGCTGCTAGCATGGGGACACATTGCCAGAAGACACACTCTCCATTTGTTTCACAACACATGAGTACAATCGCACACACTTGTCAGAAGGACACCGCAGGTATGGTATGGCAGGCAGCCACGCGCACATGCCAACCCCTGCCTGCGCACACACACATCACTGGTAGCAGAGAGTTTGTTGGGCCCAGGTGACCTGGCTGAACTTTGGCTCACCCTCATTGGTTCATTACACCACACAAACTCACACCTGGACACCTATTGGCTGCTGAACCAAACCACAGGGTTATGGCTTACAAGGGAAAAGAAGAAAGGAGCCGAACACTGATGGCATGTAAGCTTGTTTGTTGGAAATATTGAAAAAAAAGAAAAGCAACTTCAGAGGAACTTAGAAAAAGAAACAGCCTAGAATTTGTTTTAAACTGATGACAAGGTCATTTTGACACTATCCAGTGGGTGTAGAAAGACTCTTGTCAGCAAAACTGCTGAGAAACATTTTCTCAATCCACAACAGAGCATCTCAGGATGGGGAGGGACCACCCACTCACGACTCTTTAGCATAACACATAGGGCCTATTTTCATTCCTATCGCTACTAACATAATTGTAATCAGTCAATTAAGTGTCTGAGAGCGGGGACATGGCAACATGCTTGCTTTTTATAAAGACTTTCTTATTGTGTGTCTGCTTGTTTTTGCTGGCTCTGGTGAACTTTGTCGAAGCTCTGCTGCTGTTTCCACAGCAAAAGAACAAACTGCACGTATTCTAACTTGGAGAAAATCCTGTTCCAATTAGTCCATCCTAAATTGAGTGTAAATAAGGTGCTGCTAATGTAAAGAGTAAACGCCATGAACAATTTTTCACCAAAAGAAACACATTTTATCAAAAATTATCTAAAACTTAAATTCTATTGTACCATAATTAGCTATCTATCAATGAATGCTAAACAGCCACAAACAGTTTGACCAGCACTGCATGTTATGTGACTGCACCTTCATCGTTTTTTGAGCATCATTACTTTTTTGCCATTCACACTATGCTTTGATTTGGTTGATCATATGAGTGGCTTTTCAATGTTTCAATTCCATGTCAAGGGTTTAGAAGTTTAGAAGACCTCAAGTTCACCCAAAATATTTTTTTCCGACCTATTGCCTAATTTTCAGAAACCAGAAACCTCTCCATTTGCTTTCTTTATTTCATTTGCGGAACAAACTCATCATTGTTTCTCCTTTAGTACAATATTTGTAATTCACAATTTGTGAATTTTTGGTGCCGTCTACTGGACTATGAGTTATAAGTAAAACATTGCTTGTGAACACACAAGTTTGCAAGATATCGAGGTGTCCAAATGTGGAGGTTATTATTTACAGCCCTTTCCCATTGTGTTTAAAATTTTCGTAGATATTAAGCATTTGTAGTGAATAAGAGCAACTCATAGATCTAAGTACATTGTTAAAGTTGGTTTTTTTTTTTGGTTTTTGCCACATCTAGGCAGTGTTATAGTGTTTGTTTATAAAAGGAACTCTGGAAGGTTTGAGCTGAGTCGTCATTTTTAAAGAACAGAATCTGCTGACGGAATTAGCTTTGCAGGGGAAACCCTGTTACACCAACAGAATGACATTTAAACTCCTTCCCTCTCCTAAATTTTCTTCATGACACGTCTCTGTCATAGTGTCCCTACTTTAATATTCTTCGTAATACCATGCCATGATTCTTTATGACATCGACTGTATCAACTTCTAAACACATTTTTCTGTCATGTTTCAGCACTCTCCACCCCTAACTGGGCCCTAAGCCTCTCCCTCTCCCTCTCTGTCATTCATCTTCTAGCCATTCCTGGGCTGACACCCTCCCTCCCTCCCTCTTCTCTCTTTCACCATACGATACTCTTCTGTTGACAGGTCTGTCCACGAGTTGCTATAGCAACCAGACATTCTGCTGACCCTTGCTTTGCCTTGCGTGACAGTGCTACAGGACTTACAGTCACAGAGCAAAGATTAGCAGATGATTTTAAAAAGCAAGTGCACATGTATATGCACATGCAAATATATTATGCATGCATATGCGTGCAAAGTTAAACACAACACTGAAATATTCCTTGACCATTTTTATTTTATAATAAAAATAACATTCATTACAGTAACAGTTGTACATCCAATAATTATAACCTGACACATCTGCAACATTAATTACACTTAAGAACCAGAGGACCTTGTATCCCCTTTTTTTTCTTTTTTTTTTTTAAATAAGTTAAGTCATTTTCCCCTGGAAATTATACTCTAAAAGCATTTATACACTTCAGTATTGGCTATAACTGGCTCACAACCATCCCTTAAAGCCAGGTCTTTAAGACTTGCCTTAATGTGGATATCCATAGCGCGTTATCAAAGCAGGCATTGTTATTCCATTCCATTTTGATCTGGCAGTAGTAAAGAACGAGCAGGTTATTGATAATTTCCAGTACAATTAGCTACAGTACACACTTGAGCACTTCTCTAAAGTCAGTGTAGTATGATCAGTGTACAGCTACTCCAGTGTTAGATAATGTTAGATTCAGACATTATAGGATAACAGTACAGTAATGTTTGGCATTGAGGCCTGAGCTGCAGTCTCCAGTTTCCAGTTATCATCCCAGTGTAGAAATCCAGTTCTCCTCATCTGTAGTTTTCAACTTGAACTCCACGTTTAGCCTCAAATGATAACATCCAAAGTTCAAGTCATTTGTTGATTTACATGTTAAAAGTAGCCAATCAATGGCTGCCACCTGTCTAGCTTCCATAATCCCTCAGTATTTGGATTTGTGGTCAAAACACATGAAACAAACAAGATCCAGTGTTTAGTGTGACAGATATCCTCAAACCCGAGGAGTTCATAAGATTGCACTTAAGTCAAGAACGCTGGATGCTTGTTAGCATCTCCGGAGCCAGAAAGTTGACTTTCTGTAAAGCTGTCCACTGAAAACAGCAGGACTGTCCGCCGCCTGAGATCCGTCCAAAGGATCTGAACGTTCATCCATCAGGAATCTCATCTTTCTTATGTCTCTACATTCCTTTGGAGCAGCGTTTCAGGCCAAAATCTTTTAGTTTTAATCACCACTTCCTATTGGAGAAAGAAGACACCAATACGGTAAGTTAAGTTTAATTTTTGTCCACACTCATACTTGATTTGCTTGTATAGCTCATGCCGCATATAATTCATTGCCATTGTTTCTTTAAACTTCTTTAGTTTCTTATTACTTTGACCAACATCTATGTACATTAACAACAGTCAGCAACACACAGATCAAATATCCTTAGCAGTTATAAAAGATATAAAAGCACAATAAAAAGCTTATTGAAGCGGCAGATACATTTCAGAATTAATTTCCCAATTTTTCATTTCATAACAGAAAACAGTCATATTCATCAAAATAATGGAAAGATCCACTATTCATCAGGTGGATCAATGGTCATAATGCAAGTTCAGAGGACCAAAAATACTTACACCCATCGACCTCATGTTAAATGACACTTTCCTGCATTACTGACTTAAGTAACTGGGTCAGAATTATCACCTGCATTACCACTTCCCCTCATCCCTCTAGCTCTGTCCTTTCTCTCACCTTCAGCTCTACATGATCATAGCTCTCATAGCGGCTTTGCTGATGCGTCTGCGGTGTTTTCTCCTGCGGCGAGGTGAAGCAGGTCGGAACGGCGCCTGACGGGCTGACGTTGACATGGGAGAAACAGTGGAGAATGCTGCAAGAGACCGGACAGAGTAGGAAAACGACAAGTGATCAGTCACTTCTTCTTAAGCTGCAACTGTAGCTGCAAATGTCATTTTCAGCATTTTTTTTAAAACACTGTCCTATTCCTTTCTAAATGTACATTCAAATTTGAATCGCATGTTCAAACATTAAAAATACATATGAATTTAATTTACTACAGAGAGAAAAAAATCTGTTTGCTTGTTTAGTATCAGCACTCAATACTTTAAGTGGAAGACAATATATAAGCAAGAAAATAAAGTTTGTGTGCACAAATTAAACAGGGAGTTTAATAAAAGTAATAATCCGGACAACATAGTGAAGAGAGGATTGAACTTGGTGTGAAACTTCTTCTACGGTATCCTAAAGGGTACCTGGTAGCCTTGAAGCCTGTGTAACAAAGGCTGTGACTACCTTCAGGTTTGAGTTGCATATGAAGGTCTCTGACTGCAGAGCTCTCAAGGGAATGAGGAAGAATGGCAGGACACATGTGGTGATGTTGTTTAGTCATGCATGTACATTTAGCTGCTTCCTGCCTGGGAAAGTCACACTGATTCTCTCATACAATGCAAACTTAAATTACAATACATGTTTTAACTCGAGAAGTGGAACAAGTGATAATGATGATAATAATAATAATGATACAAACTTATATTTCAGAGAGCATCACCATTCGCAGCTGGGAGAGAATAACCATGGGTTATAACCATGGTTTTTGTTTTTCTTATCATTGTATCGTTATTTTGTCGTTATCGTTATTCTATTTACATTATTTCCAAATGCTCAGATTTTATTTTTGAAGTTATAGACCCTCTTTTATAAATGTTTTGATGATAATTTATGTTTACAGTAACTCTGCGTGAGATACATTGCCAAGTATGTATCAAGCATACACAAACTCACTCCAACAAGTTACCTTTTTGCAAAAAACTTTGCAACATGACTACTTGCTTTTAAGTGAAGTACCAACTTACATCACATACACACACACACTTTCTTACACATTTGAACAGTACCTGTTTTAAATGTGGTTGGCTTTGGTCTTTGCGAAGGATGATGTGGATGGAGAATAGATGGTTTATCTGGTTCCCTCTGTACAATCTCCAGGAGCTTTTGTCTCCTTTCTTCCTCTGTTAAACGGCCATCCTCACTGCTCGCTTTAGAGTCTTTTTCATTCCCCTGATTGGCCAGCTTTCCCCCAGCCGAGTCCCCGCTATTGGCTGACCCACTTTCCTCCCTCTCATTCCCATCTTTTTGACTGACTGTCTCAGTCTCAGTCTGTTTGTGATTTGTGACCTCTTTATTTTTTTGGCTGGTCACAGAGTCTTTCTGAATAGTAAATGTAGGAAGGGTGGGGTTTCTCCCTAAATTGGGTGTCTGGGTTGGGCTGACAGGTGGAGAAGCGCTGTCAGACTGTGGAGCGTTGAGCTGATACTGCGTCCTCAGCTCTTGGTCCTCCGCTCCTCCACGGTTGTGCTGTTGTGGATAGTGTGGGTGATTATAATACTGATACTGTTGTCTCTGCTGGTGCTGTAGAAGCTGTTGCTGCCTCTGTGCATGATCAGAATGGTGTGCTTCTCCACCACTGTTTGATACTTGCACACCACTCTCCTCCCTGCTGCCCTCGAAGCCGCTCCCGTGCCCCACCTGCTGTTTGCTTCCCATGACGCTGTGCTCTGCCCTCGCTTCAGATGGCCAGCTGCTGACCGACCCAAGCAACCCAGTCGTTGCCTGGTGCACTCCTGCTTGCACATGTGTGGGCGCCTGATGCACCCTGGGCTGTGTCCAGTGCACCAACTGAGTGTAACTACCCTGCTGCCATTGCCTTGCAACTGGCTCACGCTCCTCAGGATGGTAAAGCTGCTGGTTGTGCTTAAGGTCATCATGGCGATGGAGATCTGCCTTGGAGGTGTGAGTCTTAGGTGAGGCAGGGTGAGCAGGCCGAGGAAGGGGCAGAGGAAGGTGGGAGGATGGGGGAGGCTGTTGCGGTGGAGGCGGAAGAAGACTGGGATAGCTCTGAGTGGCGGAGCGAGGAACAGGGACAGTTGAGGAGGAAGATGATGAAGAGGGTGCGGAGGAGTGTTGGCACTTGCAGCTGACATGATCTTCCACCGAGATGATGGCTTTTTCATAGCGGGCTTTCCGGTTGATGAACTGAATCTTTATTACCTGCAAGCATAAATAACAATGTTAATGTGGGGTCCAGACATGAGAAACACAGAAACCTTGAAAACAAAACCTTTTTGGTTTTTTTTTCAGATTTCTGACCATACTGTGAGAGTAACGATGCAATGTGCGACAAAGTAATGTCATTGTTGATGACACCATTGTTGAGGGAAGCTAATAAAGTCATGTCAACTGGTTTCTCCTTGTCAAGACTTGTTCTCCCCATCTAATGTTCAAAGGACAAAAATGTGGAATTACCTGTTTTTGTCATTTCACAAATTAAATCACATCCCGCATGTTAATTCCCAACGTCTACACAAGAGTATCAGGTGTATCTCATGAAGCAGTTAAACTGAAAATATATCACAAAGCTTTCAGAGGCTTCTGTGCCTTTGTGGCACTTTGACCTAATTGGTAAATTGACTGATACACTTTCATTTTAATCATCATATCTGCGTGGTTTCAATATGGACAATATTCGATTTGAAAAAAATTTGTTTTGTCAGTTTAATTACAATTCTACATTATTGCATAAATATTGTCATATTTATGCATTTTAACGATTTGTGACATCTTCTAAACCAGTTAAAATTCCTACTATTGTTTATTTTGCATGCCACTTCATTAAAGCAGGTGACAAGTGAAATTTACTCAGAGATACGCTTATTCAAATAATGCTTAATGATAACATCAATACTACTCTTGTGTATTTATGTATTATGAAACCAGAGACATCATCCAGTTAGCTTCAGTAATCATTGAGAATGGGAAAACAGTGGTAACAGACCCATCAGCCTTTGGCTCTGATTGAACTCATTAAACATTAAATTGCATTACTCTCAATTCCACTACCTCCAAGCAAAGAGGAGTAAATATTTGGAATGTTTGTTGGTTGCCTAGCAACCCCTCTTGAGAAATCACCCAGGCCATGCAGAGAAATGAACTGATGTTTTATACTGTTTTTTGTACAAATTTAACAGTAAGCTCATTCATATGGTTCAAGGATTCTGGTAAAGGGTAAGATCAAGCTAAGTGGTTGAGTCTTCAAACATTATTTCATTTACCACTGAAACAGGAAGTTAAATTAAGTATGATTCAAATAAAAGTGTTATTTCCAAAACTTGTTGGTCAATTTAAAGCCAGGTTTGTGATAGTGGAGAGCAGTGTGGTAAAGCACAATCCAAGGAACTGTTGGCATCTAAATACAAGATTTTCCACAACACATACAGAACCATAAAATAACAACTTTGAGTAATATAGACATTTTGCTGTGTATACTGACAGCATAATGCAGTGTGTTCAACCGTGAAATAGAGAAATACAAACCTGCTTCAAATAAATAACCAATTTTGGTAAATGAAAAGAAAAAAAGGTAATTTACTGTTCAGAAAGTCCTAAATTTCTATTCCTAAAACTCTATATAAGCACATTTACCAAAATGACAAAGTAATTTCTTACTTCTAAAGACAGACTCTATTAACATCAATACAGACTGAACTGGAAATTGCTTGAGCACTTATTTCCATGGTGAAGAATGAAATCACTTGTGTGTACCTGCAGATATCTGCTGGAGGTAACCGTGGGGACACACTGCAACAACCTGGTGTTGCAGCAGCCTGAACATCGCTGAACTTCTACACATAGTGGCCACAGCAGGAAGTTGGCATTGCGGCGGTCCAGCATGGATCTAGTTACTTCCATCACCTCAGTTCGAACTTTACAGGCTGCCTGCTGGGCTGGCTGTGCCTCCACTATGAGGACAAGAGAGCCAGAGAAGAATGGTGTATGAGTTACAACAAGTACAACAATAAGAAAGAGATGTGCAACAGATGAATAAAAACAGACACAAAATGCTAAAGGAAGGGATATAGATAAACGTGGAGCTTACCAAGGCTTCTAATGTATCGACTGTGGGTGGATTTTGGAAGAACGTCATGCTCATCTTCTTCATGTTCTACAAGAGAAAGAACGAGAGATTGGAGATAATAGATAACTTCAGACTTTCCAACTTTTACAAGAAAACGGGCAACACTATCATAAAAAGGAGAAGAAATGTGTAAAACACTAGAAGCTGCTAGGGCAGTTTTTAGCCAAGCTCATTGTTCACTGCACAAAGGAAGCCACTTTTTTTACCCTGCTGAAACAATTAGGCTATTTTCTGCTACAATTTGTCTCGCCACTGTCAAGAATACAGTTGAGGAGCGATATGAGTATTAAATATAGCTCAAGCATGGATCTGTGTGTGTGCCTTTGCACTCTCACATATGCCGTCATTTCATGCTGTAGCCCTTTAGTCCTAATTATATCCCCAGTGTGGATTGCTTTTGGTCACTGTGTGTGTGTGTGTGTGTGTGTGTACGCGCAAAAACACACACACACACACACACAGTGACCAAATACAACAGGCGTTACTTGGATGCCTGTTAGCATTAGCTGCCTGAAGCAGAAAGAGGACCCTTCCATATTGTTCTCAGAGGGCGCTTTCAATTCTATCTGTGCATTTATCTGTTTCTAAATATTTTGTTGGAGTAATTCATTTATTAGTCTTTCATACATTAATATTTGACCCATTTTATTCCGCTAAAGCCAGTCGGTAGAGTCTGAATAACTTGGGTTATGAAAATAACAACTTACAGGAACTTTCGGGTCCAAAGTCAATTTAAACACATAACTATCTAAAATTATAGTAGTTGCATGATGATTAAAACCATGATGAAAGAAACTTTTATTGGTGCCAGAGGGACGAAAAAAGCAAGAATGTTAACTCAAATAGATGAAACTACCCACAAGAGAAAAAACATAAAAAGAGTTAGTAGCTATAGCTACAAGTGAGAGTTCTTTGACATTTATGGGCTGTGAATATGCAAAAATGCTCACAAAAATATTGTTAACATACTGGAGTGTAATATTTGATTCATCTGATAAAAGTAACTTTCATAACTCGCATAAGATAAACAGCACTGGCACAAATAATGTTCAAAGCAGTGTGTTAGAATGTTAACATTTGCAAACACAAAGCAACCAACAGCTTAGGCTGATGAGAGAGTATAAATTATTATAGAACTTCATAAACAGTCAGGGATTACCAGTCACTAAACATGCACCCGGAGTAATTCATGACCATTTGAGCCCCATTTTGGATAAAAATCCTTCTGTAGGACCCAAGCTTTACACATCATAGTCAGTGGTTCAGTAAGCAAAGATGGATTCAATGATTCATTCATATACTTTGTCAATTCAGACACTTGCTAAAATTGGGAAAACTCCAAAACTAAAAACAGAAAAAAAAGGTTTATTTCAGATCAAAATGTACATTTTGAGTCACTTCCCCCATGCGCTGTTTCGAAGAATCCTTCCCTCTGCTGGTTCCTCTCTGTGGTCGCCGTTACGTCACTGTGTTATTTATGCATTATGGAATGATCAAAGGCCTGTCTATTAATATATGTATGTGTGACTTGGTTCCTCTGAGTGATAAGATGATGATGAATTTTTAAATCACCTGCCTATCTTAATGTGTGAACGGGTTTGTTTGGACTCCGTTTGGGGTGGAAGGGGGTGGTCTCTTTCTGTCACACCGGCACACACATCCATAATTCAAACCTGTTGAGGAATCCAGAGCAGGAGAACAATGCAATGACCCTGTGCTGGAAGGTTTTCTCTCTCCCCCTCCCCTCTCTGTGCCTGTATGTTAAACATACAAGGTCGCTGCTACTCTCTTACTCTGCCTCATCAGGCGGCTTCATCACTGCTCGTAACTATTGTCTGAACACGATGCTCAGCATGCATGCTGATACTCTCTCATACCGCATTCCTCTACGTTCAGGGCTTTGCTTGTACATTCACATGCTTACCTCCTCCGTGTCTGTGTTATTATGGTCTGTGTCTGTGTGTGTATATTTATGTGTGTACTGGTGATTAGTACCTATTGCATTGGTCTCCTGCTGCAGCAGCAGTTTTAGGTCTTCGACAGAGGTGATGGGAGAATTCCTCACGAGGTCGACCAGAGACGGAGGTAGTGGATCGCCCTGTGGAGAGAGAGACAGACAGTTGTAATATGCAACCCACTTTGGTAACACTTTTTATTTTGAGGTCAATCACTAGATCTTTGAGTGTGATTAGAGTGAATTCAGTCAAAAGCAGCGTCCCAGTTCAGGGGTTGGATTTGCCAAAACACCTTCATCATCACCTGATTGCTGATAGTTGCACATTCAGTTATTTTATCCTAACTTACAAACAAGATTTAATTAATGGGACCTGAATACACACTCTACTGTTTCGTCTTCGTCATTAGGGTTCTAGATATTTCACTCATAACAGACAACAGAGAAATTTAAGTTAACCAATGCTGTAAAACTACTCTTACTAACCTATTAAGAAGCTAGTCCTGCTTTAAAGAGCAATACTTAAGCTGGAATATAAGTTATTTGTGTTCTTTAATAAGGCTAGATGTCTGTTTGGGGAAGGAAAATAAGGGCTCCAAGTCTGGGAACCCTGAACTATGACACAGTTATTTCCCTGAGGAGCAGGGAGTGGCCTCTTTGGAGGAGAATGAATGCACTGAAAACACAATCAATTGTGTTAACCATTCTAAGACACTGAAAAAAAGTCATAAGTACTGCATGCCGAAACAACAGAGCGAAATTTGAGAGATTAACTTTTCTTTTGTTTCAAGTTAATCTGTTTTTTACTTTTTTCAAAACTGGAGATTAAACAGTGACTTGAGGAAAAAGAGTGAGACATTCAAAGGAAAATAATGGGGTTGGTGTATAATATCTCACTCCTTGATCTCCAGTCAAAACTTGCTCCAGTTTCACTTCCTCCATCGAAGGAAATGATGGTTTTGATTGGTGTTTGCTGCTGCTGTTGTCACCCTCTCCCTGTCTGTTTGCCCGCAAATACCGCTGTTGCTCCTATTTAGACACAGGAAATTAGCCTCTCTTTAAAAATTCACTTCATGTTTCCCATTTTCTATTTCAATTTGGATTTTTAAACATTGTTTCACAAATGTTGGAGGTAGAAAAGTTGTGAAAAAGTCAAACTCTGGAAAAGATGCTGTTGATTAACAAAGTTACACAACTTATCTGTTAATCACTCAAGAAAAGAGAAGAATTTTGACATTTAATGAGTTTTTAATGAATGCCTTTGCATGAATTCATTATGGATTCAGCATGGCCGCTTTTAAGGAAAGACTCGTGTGGTTTCTCTTTCAAGATCAAAGTCAGATTACTGTGAGCTCTGTGACGGATTTTGCTTAGGTTGGTTGTTAGTTGATACTATCTCAGGGCACAAAGAGCAACATTTGATGCAGTCACATGCCGGGAAGATGCCAAATCAAATCAAGGCATGGAACAAATATGAGTACAACTGTCAGAGAGAAAAGACAAAAGGAATAACATGTTCTTGGTTTGAAAACCATGCAAAATCTATAAGCTTGGATATGACAAGTTTACATTATATTCACTAAAGATGGGAGTGAAAAAAATCCTAATATCAAAAACAAAGCAATCTTAACACTGTAATACATCTATACAGTGTTATATGCACTGTACAGATATATGTACACTTATATACAGTGTATTTTGTGAAAACAGTGGTATCCATCAGAGCACTTGTTTTCCTCTTTCGATAGCTTTATAAACCTTGAATGACACAGAGTTGTGGCTTGCTGCAAATGGGGAAAAACATCTCACTGATAAGGTCTGCCACCTTGAAGGATTTAATTGCACACCAGAATCAACAGTGGCGTCAACAATCTGCACATTTTCTACATTATAAACTTTTTCTGATACCTTCGGGTGAATTTGTTTGTTTGATTTTCTGGTCCAAAGCCTTTGTTTAACCTAGTTAAACATGAACCGTATAAAATAACCCCCAACAAAACAGTCAGACCACTACCACTGAAACATTCAGATCAGATTTGTGCTGCACTCAACCCTGATGTGATAACGTCTACAGTAGTTGGTGTTTAACACACTGGGAGTACGGAGAGTTAAACAGCATTGTGATTACACTGAGCTCACAATGCAGTTTGATAAGGGTTTTCAGTTGTGTTTCCATCCAGCTGTCAAGCGAACTTTTGAAGTGTTGCTTTAAGGAGAATAATGCATTTTCTTGTTTCTATTACCTGGTTTGGAAACTAGGCTGCATCGTGTGGTGAGATGGTGATGTGGCTGCACTGTCTATGGCTGTAATAAGCAGAAAAGTAGTTGCTAACCTGACTCTACATCAAGAGCTGTAATGGCAAAGAAAAAAAGCAGCCTCTTTGGGGATAAGTGGGGATACAAGTCAAAATTGAAATCTTTTTTTCAAGAAGCCAAAAATCCCTTCAGGCGACGTTTCTGAAACGTACAAACAAGAGTTTGTATTTATCTATTAATATTTTTTTTTATATGTGCATCAAAATTGATAGAAACATGACTACTGTAAACTTAAGGGATTAATATATTTAACATATACAAGAATTTGGTTAAATTAAAAAATCCTTAATAAGAATTTTTCTCTCTTTGCAAACATTTTAACACTCAACAACAAAAATGTCATCTGATTGGACAACTCCACTGGCCTAGTCTCCTTTCGTTGGTTTATATGTCTGAGTGCATGATGAGGACGTACTGTCTTTGAAATTTAATTAAAGTAAAAACTCAAACATTAAGATTATCTACAAAGTCACTTTATTGTTATTGTTGTACAAGACTTAAACACATTTAAACTTTGAATTTGCTGTCTGAGGTCATCTAATTGAATTTAAGTGATTGCATAACAGGACTGTAGGTCGTGTGAAATGATTAAGTTCAAATTAAATATTCTTAAAGGTATATTTTATTATGCCTCCACTGTTTAGGGGATTCTTCTAAGGAGGGTTACCAGCTCAAAGTAAGTCTCTGGATTTAAAGTAATTTGATTAAAATTGTACGATTACCATTTAAGAGTTATGAAAACAGGATCCATAATATGCTTCTATACGTTTTGCAAAGGTGCTATTGTTTAGTTTAAGGTTAAAAATCCAGTGCAGCGATTTCCTTTTCAATGATACTTGTTTGGCCTTCCCTAGAAATCCAAATTCACTGCTTTCCAGACAGTGGCAGTTTAACTCAGCTCCAAACATGATGATGGAAACTGAGCCTTTGAACTAACGCTTTGGTTACAATAGGTCAGATGAGAATCAACTAATTTATTATTTCTTCAAAGTTCAATGAATGCATGATGTTTCCTAAGTCAATAAGGATTCATTTGATCTCAAAATATACCAAATGAATCATGTCATTATTAATAGGTAGCCATACTAGCACAATAGCTATAGCTGAAAGAACATCCTTTTATTTACAATTAAATCCTCTGTCTTGTCTGACCTAGTGTGGTATTAAAATCTTTTCATGTCCTTCTCTTTCCCCACTAAGCTTTCTCCTCTCTCTGTCTGCATTGTGGGAGGCGATGGCTCAGGACACCTGGATGACTTTCACAAGGCATTGGCTGACCTAGTTAAGCAAACACAAGCTCACACACACACACTCGCCCCCTATTTTCCCGTTTACATACAGATGCTTAACCACTGTCCGCCCAATTTGTCAAGACAGCCTCTCACACACAGACAGTTTTCACTCTGCACCAAGCTATCATTAGAGTCCAAGTGCTTATTGCAAACACAAGCACTAACACACATACATACAAATTAGACAGTGGAACGCACATACAGGAAATAGTTTCTCGCATGGACAAACAACAACCCACTGGTTTAAAAAAAGAACAAAGATTAGACAAATAACAGTGGTTTGACAAGAACACCTTCGTCCCTTCTTGCTGTCCTCTTTTGTTGCTTTTGGTCTGCGTTGTCCATAAATAAAAACTATTTCCGCGGGACATAACTGAGGGGGATTTGGCATTTTTAATTTCTTACACAGCAAAAGGATCTAGTTTAGCTTGTGGTTCATAAAGACCGCCTGGTAGGATGCTGGGATTTACAAGCCGGTCATATATGTACTCATGAAAAAAACACACACACTGCATGAGGCCTTGGAGAAAGCCTGGAGGGCAACACGGTTGTATGGAATGTTTGAGGAGAAAGGTGAAGTGTAAGGGAATGTAATTATGTGGCCTGCCGAGTGCTCACACACATGCAATCAAACAGAGGCACAAACTCTGTAAGGGAGAGAAAATGCTCACAAAAGCATCAACTTTACATGTGTGACGAGTGACTCATCATTACACCGAGATGTCCCAACACATGGCTTCTTTCATCAAAGTTATGGCAGATTGCCAATTTTCTGCTACGTAAACTAGACAGACCTGCTGAGCTCAGTGGATGCTCCATGTCATTCACACAAAATTATACACAGCACCCCGTATACATGCACCATCCCACCCCTGGCTGCAGAGATGAGGGTGCAGATGATGGATTGAGATATATCTGAAGACAGGAGCAGAAAGTAGAGCAGAGGGCAAAAGAGAAACAAAGAGAGGGGTTGAGACGAAAATAATAATGAGAAGGAAGAACACCGACAGCATAGGCCTGATCATTACAATCAGGCCATTCCTTTTTGCAGTGGCTCCAGAACAAAGCCATGAACTCTGTGTTTGCACAGAGGGGCATAAATCTATCAAAGTTATTTAAACTAAAGGGAGTTCCTCTGCGTGTACATTCTGACCACATACTATGCACAAAAAATACAAACATAAAGCTGAAATGATTTGTCATTTTGCTTGTGAACTGTAAAATAAATAAACTTTTATTTAATAAACTAAAGCACTGCAAAGGCACGAAGACCATTAACTCCAATCCAAAATTCCAATGAGTGTGACTCAGTAAAAAAACAAAAAAAAAGCATGAGAAAACAAGCACAACTTATAACAACGTCAACAAGGCTTTGGTTCAAAACAATGGAGGCCATAACTATATATGCAGAGGGAGATAACTTCAAACAAGATGCAGTTGAAGCTATTACTGAATCAAGACAAGAACAGAAGGGAACTCAACAGAAAACATGAGAGGAAAAAATAAACCAAATGAAATAGGTAGCAAGGTAACTGGGATGCAGGATGTAACCTGATGACAAAAATAAAAACAGAATATAAAGAATATACAGAAAATACAGAATATGGAAAAAGCAAAGAGCCACACAAAAACAAAGAACAAAACATCATCTATAGTAGACAACATTATAAACCTTCATTTCGATGTCAGCCAGTCTGCTGAAAGTCTGCTTTTTTATACTACAGTGGTTCCTCCAGGACTGTAGTGTCTTCATTTGTACACAATAGAAACACTACTGCCCTGGGACAAAACTGTGGATAAACAAAGTAGTTCAGAATTCCTCTGATTAAAATCAGACCAAGATATCATCAGTGAGAAACAAGCCCAATCCACGAAGAACCCACAGTTCCCACGGGACCTATTGCTTGCATCCCCATACTAAACACTCCAGGACACCCTGAGATGGTCCACACCCTGACAAGTCAGAGCTCTTTTTGTGGAAAAAGGGAGACCTACTCACCAGCTACTGGGAGTCCAACTGAAAACGTTTAATCATCCCTGTGATAAAAAGTGAAAATAAATCTTTGATTTAACCGTTGTTGCGCCTTTGTTGCAAGATGTTCTAACCTACTACAGCTTTAATTAAGCTCGATATGTCTGTAACTTTTGAACCAGGTAATTTGTTATCTTTTTTTAAAGCCTGGCACTAACCCACAGCTCTATTATTACTTTAATTATTATCATCACACCCATTATTTCAAACTGTCCACCAGGTTTCACTAGATTTTATCACTAAAACTGCAGGCTCACAAACAAATGCTCTTCTAATTGAGGCTTGCAGGGATGACTCCTGCCATGCACATATGTCTTACTAACACATACGCAGTTACACCAGGCCATGTATCCAGATGTGAGTGCATAAAAATACACATGCAGCTGCATGGCACACAAACACCATGAAATCCCTGGCAGATTAGTTGTTGTTCTTATGTAAAATGGATCAAGCCACCAGGCAACAGCCAGCTTGCTTGCAGAAACAACAGTCACACAACAACCTGTTCAAAAGCCACCAGTCAGCAATTGTGATTTAAACAGCAGATGAAGAAAGGATTTAGGTCTGACCTGATGTGTGTTTAACTCCAGCTCTAGTAAAGTGGATTTAAAAATGAATCATAATGATTCTCAATGTGCGTGCATTTGTGCTTGGGTGTGTGTTCAGCCACATATTGTATAAGCAGAACAGCTGAGAGAAAATGTTCTCTGCCTTATAAACAACAATGTTCTGGTACAACTTCTTACATCATACTTAGTGAACCTTTTGTGTCCTGACTTTGCTGAATGTGCATGTATTGTGTGCATGTGATGTCTACTCCACAGTTAGATGTGGCTGATTTTTTTCAAAGACGTTTTCTATTTCAGTCGTAATGCCACGAACAACGTTATTTGACAAGATGATTAGTGTCACAGAGGTCTCACACCTGCTGGTCACATGACAGGCCAGAGTTAATTTAAAATGTAAAAAGGGCGTCAGATGTGAAAAGTGCAGCCTGAAGTTGCTAAACCCACCATGTGCATTATAGTGAACATGCTAAGGTGATTGCAACATTCTGTTTTTGATGCGTGTGCTGAAATTTTCAGAAAGTCACGGTTTGCTCCCTTTGTTAGTTTCAAGATGCTTTGCTTTCCAGAAGAAATGCTGTAAGATTGCAGCAAATGTGAGATGTTAAAACAAAAGTAGAATGAGGCATAAAGACAAGCCCAAAGTCCAAGTCCAAATACTCAGTTTAAGGTCCTATCTGTCCCTCATTGCACAAAATGCTCAAAATGCTCAATTTGCGCTCGCGAGTCTTAACGCTGATAATGTTAAAGCTTTGCAAAGACTCATCGCAAAGCATAGAACTGATTTCACGTTAAAATAGTGATCTAAAAGTAATCATATAGTTTCAGCTGCTGAAACTTAACCAGACATTAATTATAGAGCTGTTCCCCTCAAAAAATGCACCTGATTTTGTGTCTTTTCAGATGTCATCCAACACGTCGCCCACATGAGCGACTTGATCAGCAGGACTCGTGAGACAGTTATGCACCATCTTAGGTTCTCAAGTGATATGAATCTCCAGTAAAAAGCAAAACCAACTGACTATGACCTTCACTGAATTTGATGGATAGGTAGATATTGGACATAAGATAATTGCACTTGCAGAATCCATTCCAGAGAAAACCTATTTCAGAGGTAAGTTGAAAAAATGGGAACCAATAGGACCTTGGTGTGAAAATGATGGATGCATTTTGGCTCCAGCTTCATACAGTAGTTTAACTCTTGCTGCCAAGCCCTTGCTTCATGATCCCCTGCCTCTTTCTGTGACTGTATGACTCCCCCCCGTAACACCTTGGGAAAATTACTGTTGTGAAGCAAGAAAATTAACCACTGAAAGAGATAGATCCCACAAACGAAACAAGCTGCAGATTCACAGAGGGAAAACTAGATAGAATGCTGAAGAGACTGTCAAACATGCACACAAATAGTGATATTTTTTCTTCTCACTGCTTTACTGCATTAGAATTCATCTACCCCACACTTGGTAGAGAAACGTCAGACGGTTAAGATAAAATAAATGTAAAATCCTATAAGTCAACCTTCTGTCAGACCACAGAATTCTCAGGCTTAAAACGATCAGAAAAGGAATCAATGCAGGCAAAAAGAGAAATCCCCAACATCCCCATCAAAAACGTTCAGAGGGAAATTAACCCAAATGGATTATCTTTCCTGTCTTTCTTCTGTCCTCACTCTGATATCTGTTGATCTATCAGATGTAGTGGAGGTACAGTCAACACCAATGTCTTTCACAGTATTGATACAGATGTTCATAAGCTTTTTGGCTAATTGAGTCAAAATTGATTAATTGTCTTAGAGTATGAAAAAACGTGTTGATTTCACCGTGATTCCCATAGTTTTTTTTTTGCATTTCAACCATATCTGTTGGTTTCCCCACATCGACTAGAGGTCATATGTTTACCGGCAAATTCCGCGGTCTCACCTCAGCGTTCCCGAGCCGCAGACGAGGCGTCAAGAGCGCAGTCAGCAGCAGCAGGACCCAGGACCTCATGTTGCCGCCCAGCCTGAGGAGCCGCAAGCGACCGGCTGGGCATTTAGCACCTCGGATTGCAATCCCACGGCTGCACCGAGCCTTGTCCCGGTGTCGTGTGCTGGCCGCTTGCGCAAAGTACGCACTGTTATATATCCCAAATGTGTCACTGTTAATAAGTGCAGCTTGTCCAAATGTTTGTTCACTGTGACTCACACGCAGGCTAGACGTCTGACTCTGTCCATACCGCTGTTTTGAAAACTCATTTAAGGAGATACCAGGTGAAGCTGTCAGTGGGACCGGCGCGTAATGCACGCTGTATGACAGACAATGGACAGTTCATATATACAGAGTTCCTACTATCTCAGAATTCAGTTCACAAGAGTCTCCTTTAATAAGCTCATTCAAGTATGTAATGTAAAGTATTCGTCTACTGGTGCCAAAAGTGTTTGATGCGTCCTGTTTCCAGGCAAAACTCTCGTAAAAAATATCAGATTTTAAGCCCTCGCTACAAAATTGCATTTCAGTGACACTAATGCAGCTTTCTGGTCACAGTTGAAGCCTCATATCTCCAAAGGTCCGCGCGTAAAAGTTGGTTCACCATGGAAAGGCGCTTCGTGCGTAATTCTCTATTGAAAAATGTCAAATGATTTTCAATGCAGCGCAATTCACTCAACTGAGAAAAGCTTATGGGTCTAATTTAAGCGTCCTTCTCATCAGAGGCGGCTCCCGGTAAATCCCATACTTGTCTCTGCGTCTCCGTTCCCCTTCCCGGTGTGTCTTGTTCATTTGTCGGATCACGTCGTTCTCGCCTTGCGCGCTTCTCAGCTCTGGTTGCGTCTCGAGCTGTGAGCGGCTTTACTCTGCTAAAGCTTGGCCTACCCTCAGAAGTTTTGAATGGCAAGTTGGACGTAGAAAGTCACATTCAAACCGGAAACGAGATGACTTTGCTTTCAAAATAAAAACAAGCTTAAACTTTTTACAAAAACGTGTCTTTGGCACCATATGCTGAGAGACAACTTTAGAGGAATAAATGATGATGATGATGATGATGATGATGATGATGATGATGATGATGATGATGATGATGATTTTTATGTCCCCAGTCTGAGATTTTCAAGAAGTCTATTGTGAATTCTAAGAAATCGTTCAGATTTGATTTTCAATCTTGGATGTTTCAGGCAAAATATAAAACACTGATATTTCATTCAGATACACCGCGTTTTATTTAACCAAGGCTACAGCTTGCTAGCTGTTATCTACATACAAAATATGTAGATACTGAGTAATAAAATGTCAACAGACATTTAACTCTCATTGCTAAATATGCTGTTCAACACATGAAGGCGATGCACTTTACAGTTGAATTTAAACTGTACAGGGCATTTGGTCTTATATTTTGAAAGTTCTAGATAGGATGTTTATATTTACAAATGATAGATTTGACTATTCTCTTCAAATTTGCCAGGGCTCCTTGTTCCTCTCTTGAAAGCAGGTCTTGCCACCTCCTTTTTAGGTTTAAGGGAACTTAAGCGACCGTGGAAGCTCTTAAAGAGAACGTTTGGTGCCATGATCCTCATTATTAATTCATTAATAGACACTAGTCTAACATAACAATATATATTTTTATATATTTAATATAAATCTGTGAAACACTCACACATATATTATATATATATATATAATATATGCATTTACAGATATTTTTTCCGAACAAGATGCTATGATCATTTTTAGCCATGGGGCCAACCTTATGTTAGCATTACATTCCAGGATATCCAGGATAACAGTATAAGTATAATGCAGTCCCCTTGACAACACAAAAGGGACAAGAGCAATATTCCTTGGAAATAAAGTGGGACATTAAGACCTATGAAAGCATTTTTCTCAAAAACACATCTTGCCCTTTTCTCGTAAAAAGATGTATCAAAAGTGTATTACTTAAACCGTAAATTCATGGGAAAGAAATATAAGCTGACATGGCTACAGGAACAGAGCTGCAAGTGTTCATCTTATGGTTAGTGGCTGACACAACCATTACAACAGGCTGATTCCTACTGTGTTTTTCATGTCTGTGAGTGGTCACTTGGTTTGCAAAGGATACTTATCTTGGAAGCAAATCATGCTCCTCATGCTGATATGGCTGATAACTATTTAACAGTTTACCTAGAAAGACTAATGGTATTATTGGCTTGTCAGGATATATTTGTGGGGATCAACAGATTATTTGCTTCAGTTCAAAGATACAAAATTGTCGCTTTCCTTGTGACAGACCACATATTCTTTCTCCTTAGTTTTTGTTTCTCTTTATCTCATCAGCTTCCCTGTAAAGTCTTGTCCTACTCTGTAGACAAATGTTATAAATATGTTTATTTTGAACCAGAAGACAAATCTGTTCTCATTTCCAGGGTAGACAGCAAGTGTTTTCCAGGAAGCTTGATTCTTCAAATTAAGGTCATGGCTGGATGGGTTGCCACGGAAGCTGGGGGTCGCAGTGGATTCTTCCTCTCTGCAGAGGGAAGACAGAGGAAGCATCCCTGTGTGGCTATTCCTGGACTACATTCACACAATAACACACAAATATTCACCAATTTAAAAGCTGAGCTTTTACCTTCATGTTGTGTACAGAATGAGGGGCAGACTGAGAGGACACTCTGCTGCCACTGACAGGATGAAGTATGACCCCCTCACCCCCCCCCCCCCCAAAGTAATGACCACAGTGTACTATGTACATATATGAGTGAACGACAACTTGAAAGCATATCAGGTTAACCGTGCTGCTTGCTGTCAGCCCTCAAAGTTCAACGTCCCTCTCATGTCAGAGAGGAAGAAGATGTTATGTGTTCATTTCAGCAAGAGAAGTCATGTAAAAAAATATCTGCAGCTTTCATGTTCATGAAGCCGGAGTCACAGGTTTCTGATCGTAGCTGCTATTTTTGTGTCATCACAAAGTCAGAGGTAGCACAATGCCCTTCTTATAACCCCCCCCCCTCCAAAAAAGAGCTAAATGTGCTTTAAAAAAGGCCCAGAATGGCCTTATTTTAAGAGTCCAGACCAAGACTAGACAGTCAATAGAGAAAGTAATCAAATGAGGTTTCAGACAGTCTAATTTAGAGTAAATCAGTTCATAAAGAGTTAGTTTAAGTTAATATTTCAGTGTCTCAGTTTTAGAGTCTTTGATGGTCTTTTCCAAGTCTCTTTTTCATTTGTCACCCCTCACTTTCCTTTTTTAAACTGTGGTGTGCATGTGAGTCTGGGTGGAAGCATTAATTAACTTCCTGGGCAATATCCTGATCTAATTCATAGAGACTTTTTCCCTTCTCCTCTTACCAACTTCCTCTGTCACCGCAGCCCATTACAGGATGAGGCAAACAGCCGCTATCCAACACCCAAAGTTCAGTCTCAGGCCACAGACTCAACGCACAACCTTTGAAACTGTTTCTGATGATGATAGTCTGTCTAAACCAACGTTGATTCTGGCAAATGTTATCCCTGATAAACTCAACAGGATCATTAGACAAGAAACTTTGTTTTAACTACTGTAGATGAAGTTATACTTTAAGAACATGGCAAGAAAACAATCTTCCTCTTAAAAATCCCCTTTGTTTATTGTCAAGAAGGGTAGCAGTTAAGAACAGTGAAGTCATGACAATCAAAGTGTTTAGCACATGAAACCAGACTAACTTACAAAACTATTAGACAGACATCATCGTTAAAGAGATTTGAAAGCAAATTTAACCTATTTCTAAATTACATAACCCTTTTTGCTTTTATTGTAATGTAAACCCATTTAATGCAGCGACAGATGCCGAGGCACTTATTGGCATGTAGGTCTTGGGCCACTTGAAGTGGTGGTGTTGGGTTACCCATAAGAGAATTTGCAAGGTGCAAGGAAGCATCGGGGGAAGCATAGGGTTAGGGGGATTTTAAAATAAAGAAACACACGGTTAGACTTAAATATAAATACCTACAAGGTTCCAGGATAATGTCACTTTGCCTGGATGCTTAAACACAACATTTACTGTCTCACAGTTTCTGTTTTTTTTTATTTGACACAGCTATGTTTTGGAAATGTGGACAAACATACCTATTATATTTTTCTAGTGAGCCTGGGCAGTTAGTTTAATATCAAAATTGGACTGTAAGATTAAAGATAACCACCAAAATCCATTCATATTCTGTATTGTTATACTCACCACCTTTCATATTACCACACATTTAATATTTTTCTGTAAAACACTGGAAAGTTGCCACCAAACAGCAACCTAAAAGTATAAAAAAAGTCATGTACTCATGTACTGTTGTTTAAAGTAAACAAGAGAACAATCCCAGTGGAATCAAGAACAGTAGAACAAGCAACAAACTTGTGTGAATGAGGAATAACTGCAAGGATTTTCCTTGCCAGGTCCTGATTTAGATTTCAGAAGCTCACAATCCATTTTTGGCATTCATGTTGTGTTCTAATCAAATAGTAAGTGTGAGTTGGAAAAACACAAATGCCATTTGGCATCGTTACAGCCCTGTGAATCCCCTACGGTTTCTTTCTCAAAGAACGCCTTGATGAGATTGAAAGCAAATGAAGGGACCACTGAGTCAAGGGAAGGCATGAGGGAGGAAAAGGTGGTGGGAGGAGAGGAAAGGAGATGGAGGGAGGGGAGAGTCACAGCTGTATTGTTGTGTGTTTTCCCAACATCAACAGCAGAGGAAGTGAAACGGAGCAGCTAAATATACAAACGGCACAATAAGGCAGCGAGTGTGGAGCAGCTGTGGAACATGGCTGTCACCAGGTCCAGGAGTGTGAAAAACTGAGAACCGCCTTCTATTTATAGAGGAGGAGCTACAAACTGCTTTTCAGACACACAACCTACAATTCAGAAGAAGTACATTTTCATACAGCAAACAGTATTGATAGCTTTATATAATTTAGTCCATTGGCCTTAAGTTACATGTATTTCTAACTCATCGCACAACAGGTAGTTTTTGATTTTCTGACTTCCAAGCAGCCAAGAGGTTTAGCTCATTCAATGTGCTATCAAAGTCAGAGGGCCTATAACATTGCCTACTAATCATGGCATTCATGTAATTCACGTTAACATTTACATCAGAGCATTTGTAGGATATTTAATTTGTAGGATATTTAATGGACACGTTTGATTACATGTCATCTCAGACACTGTTACAAAAATATTTCTGTTTTAACGGGAGGAGGATCGCAGTTGGAACACGGGTGTCAGGTGCAATTGCGTGGCAGTGGTAAATGGTTGGCATGGCTCAGGGGTCAGGCAGGAGGACACCAAGCAGAATTTTGCCTAAGGCCCCAAGGAGGTCAGGTCCTGTGCTGGTGTGTTGGAAATGTTTAGCATTCATAACATGTATTGTGAAGGAGTCTAAATGGGGGCCTCAAAATGAGCACGTTCCTGCATCATGAAAAAAAGTGTGTATCTAGAATCAACATGGACTTAAAAACAAGCAAAGTGAGCCCCTGCTCAGAGTTCAGTAGACAGATTGTTGCTGAGGACAGTTCTGACAGCTATGTAGCAGCTATGTCTGTTTGTATGCGAATGATTTGACCACTGAAAAAAGCAGGAAGACATGCAGTGGACATTTTTTCCCATTACCGTGACAACTTTGGATGCCGTTGTTATGACTTTATATAGAACTCATGATGGCTGATCTGATTAGTGATAAACACATGACAGAATGACTGTACTGCATCATCTTTACCACTGCTGACTGATATGTCATTTTGAGCAGAACTTCATCCACGTGAACGTCTAATCTCTCCCAGGATGAAAATGTCTTTTTTGGAAATAAATAGATATTGATTTCCTATCTCTATGTATGCTTTGGTGATAGGCTGTTGCCATGGTTATTATCTGTTGGGAGGATTGACTCAGCATTTGACTTTTGAATTTTTAAAAATTTGCAGCTTCTACAGATTTAAAAGGTGGAGTCAAAGAGATTACACTTTAGAACTTTAGACAAGAATGCAGCCGTTATCGGCTGTGTTGAGTTGTCATTCACAAAGCCATCCATTAAACTACCATGGTGTATGTCACCTTGACACCACAAAAACGGATCTAACGTGTTCAGATGCAGAAAGACTGTACGCCGTTGTATCAGGCACCCGCATGAAGAAAAACACTCCTTCTCAGCATGAGACCCCTGCAGCCAAGAGTTATAAAGTGACAGTATGTCATCATGCAATATAACACAGTGCAACACATTGTGATTAAAAGGCAACTCCAATCAATGTTTTTGTAAGATAACACCAAGTCTGTTCCGTAAACACTCACAGTGCTTGCAAATTTCCTTCTGAAAAACAAAAAAAAGACATAAAAATCTGATTTACATTGCCTACTTTGAGCATACTTTGTTGAGTTGCAGCTGTTATATGCATGATTTGTGAGGGGGTATAGCTCAGTGGCAGAGCATTTGACTGCAGATCAAGAGGTCCCCAGTTCAACTCTGGGTGCCCCCTGAAGATATTCTCTATGGTAGAAATATTCTCCAATCTACTCATATATGTGTTCTGTAGTCTTAATGAAACCACAAGTTAATGCATAAAGATACATAATGACAGGCTGTTTGTTTTTATTATATCATAAGGCTTTCTGTTGAAATGGTTTTCAATCACATTCTATTTCACTGTGTAATCTTGCATTATGTTGTATTGTTATATTACGTTATTGGCTACATGCTTATATTGTTAAGTGGATAAAACCCTATTAGGATAATGTTGGGTCATTGCTTGATGCTGCTGATAATGAAGGCCCATATCTGAGCGGTTTGGTTGCTCAGTTAGACGGAGTTGGGGTTATTGCTGAGACGATTATTGATATTGATATCCAGTCTGAATATCACTCATAGATATGGGGGGTATAGCTCAGTGGCAGAGCATTTGACTGCAGATCAAGAGGTCCCCAGTTCAACTCTGGGTGCCCCCTGAGGTATGTGTGTGTACAAAACAGCTTTGAATATACTTACCTATTTCAGGAAGTCATTCAAATCCTGTCACACAGCAACTACTCTTAACTTCAAATGAATTGCTCTAAACTCTTAAATTTCATAAGAACATAGCATGAAAGAGGCTTAATAATCCCTTTAAATCTAGCTAAAAAAATCATCAAGAAGGGCCAGTTGTAACACGGCACATCTTTTGAGGTGGACAAGACACATGTCGGCAGAAAGGTCAACACCCACAGGCTAATAAGCTTGTCAGAGAGGTTATGACTTCTGACCACCTTCGGTGTCTCATAACATCTGACATGAAAGAGGAAAAAGACAAGTAGAAAGTGAGCAACTCCCACAACTACAGTGCAAACACATTGAGTTACAAGAACGACACCAGTGACAACTGGGCATACCACAAGAAAGACGGATTAGTGCTAATATTTCTCTCACAACAAAAAAACTGGTATGAAAATGTACTGAGAAGAAAAGAGACAGGAACATAATGTGAAAAGGGTTGTAGGGAATCACTTAAAAAACTGACTTTGTGTTAAGTTAAACTGCTTAAAAAGTAAATGTGGGAGTGACACTCTGGTGTTGGTACTTATGAGTCTGGTTAATGAAGTGAAGGTCAATGTTCACTGTTGTTACAGAGGGTTAGACAGAGACAGTTAAACTTTTATTATTCCTGCGTGTTGTGTTAACTCCCACTATATGTTTTAATTGACCTCCTTACTTGGCAGACTTTAATGCTCCCTCTGTGTAGTTACATTGGTGGAGATGGAGCGCTCGCGTTCGACGAAATACATAAATGGGTTTGTCCATTCTGAAATGACAAGAGGGCAGCTTTACTTGAGGTAATATTAGCATGATGGGAACATTTACAGTACAATGAGACGCTGCAGGTGGCAGGAAGGTGCAGAAAATATGGTCTGTCAGGATGATGAAAAGTTCCCTTTCCTATACTGTAGTAAAGTGAGAAAAATTGTGATGCAATACACTGCAAGAATATGACTTTTCGCTTCATGATGTGACACAAAACAGTTTAGTACAAGACAATGGCATATAATAAAACGTGACTCAGCGCAATATAGTGCAACACAATAAAGGGAAAAAGTCAAAATTGTTTTAACATGGCACTATGGAACAAAGCTCACTGCAACATGCTGAGTCTGTAAGTATGTATGTTATCAGTATGAGGACAAACAGTGCTGTAGTATGCTGTATCATAACAGTTTCATATTTCCATATTTTTAATGCCTCATTCCTTCACACCTTTAGGTTCTTCTACTCTAATCTTAAGGAGCAGGTGACTACACTACAAGTAAAGCTCTGCTTTTGCAGTCACACAGACACAAAAATCACGTAAACACTTTGATCTGAGGGGTGGCTTGCTCAATCAGAGGGAATTTCCCCTCATATCGCTGTAGGAGGGTCTCACTTCCAATAAAGAAAGACATTTCTTTTTTTATCCTTCCAACTCTTCTAAAGCTCCTTGAGGGCTGCCCTTTGGGTCTGGAAGCCTTGTACACTCATCCCTCCTTTTTTCTTCTTTTCCTCTTCTTGAAGCCAAACTCAATCCACTCGTTGTTCATGGTGCTCTGATCCTCACACCGAACCCCTCAAGAGTTTTCCATAGGTCTCGGTGTCATACTTCAAACAGCCCCTTTAAGTGTTTTTAGAATATCTTCACTGTGTTGATGATGGGGGCCTATAGGAACAAGCAGCGTTGCTAAATGTGAATGTGGGTCTCTGTCTTTGCTTCAACTTTTAAGTCAATCTCAACAGTCAAAATAAAAAAGAAGAATCGGTGAAAGGAGACAAGGGCTGGGCTGGGCTGGGCTGGGCTACCTATAGTTTGACAAGATCTTCCACTCTGCAAAAAAAATTATGGCCTCGAACAAGTCACTCTTATGAAATATGACTTACTACAACTACTTAATGCAACTATTACATGTCCTTACACCCTTCCCCTCACAGATACAGGTTAAGACGTCTTTCATCAGCACATGCACATTTTTCCTCAGCATGCGGATGCCTTACCTCTTCAAACAAATTCCTACATGATGACCTCCACTTTCCAAGTGTTTACTTGGTCACAAATCCTTATTAAAAGGTTGGAGGAGACCTAAGTGGCACTTGGGATACCTTCATGCATGAGGCTTTTTCCACAGTCATTGTACTTTTCTTCTTCTTTCCCATGATGCTATCGCTCACTTTTGCTGTGCCCTTATTCACAAATGATTGGGATAAGAATGAATGTGCTTGGTTGGTTCTACATGTTACAAAATACACAACTAAACAGTTACAAAAACCATCATAAAACCTAGAAATTTCCCTATTCCTGAGTTGAGATCCCTGTCATGTTACTGGAAAACTGCCCAATAAAGGACAACAGCCCAAGAATACGTGACCATTTCACAATCTACAGCAATCATCATGAAGGCCTCTCTTGGACCTTCAGGGGAAGAGCTTGAACATGTTGCTCAAGTTTTAGACTGTCCTCGAAGTAAAATGCTGTTGAATAAATAGAATTGGTGTCGGAAAAATTAAGATGATGAATGATATGAATGATAAAATACAAGTCAAAGATAAAAGAGTTTTAAAAAGTTGTTGTTTTAAAAAATGTTTTAAAAGTTCCATTTTTTCTCTCAGATCACAAAAACATTGGATTTGCAAAAAGAGCCATATTTTTTGTATATGATTCACCTATATTATGACTCACTTTTCTAAGAAAATCATGTCCTTTGACAGTGAAAATTGTGATTATATTGAGTTTCTGTATAGATATTCCTGTATAACTGAATTGTCACAGATGCTGTCTTTGCAGCAGCCACGGCAGCTTGTTTTGAAGATGATATTGTGAGGCACAATCATCTGAATACTCATTCTCCACAGAAATAAAGTATTATTAACTTGTACTTTTCCTGCACCTGTGTTTCCCATCCCTCTGACTCCTGCAGCTAACCTTTACTCAAAATGAACGACTCTCAGTGAGGAGTGACCACAGCTCTTTCCAGTCGAGGTTATTTTCTCAACTTGAGAGCAAACAGAAAAAAAAAAAAAGACAAACTCTGATTCAGGTTTTTAATTTTGGAACAAAGCATCAGAAGTGTTACAGAAAAAGCACAAGCTGGTGCAAATGATGAACACATAAGTGTAGACGCATTAAGGAACCTGTAAACTGGCTGCATATGTAAATGTCACACAGCATGAACGGAAGCCACTTCCCTAAACTCCCCATCTGGGGAAGTTCTGGTGGTTTTTCTGTGTAAATTTGCACAGTTGTGGTTTTTTTCCTAAGGAAAATCCAAGGAGATGTGGAGTAGAGTACATGCGTCAGCAGAGGAGAACTCAGGACAAGCGCAACCATTCACACCCAGATGAGAGTAAATTGTGTCTGTGAGCAAGGGTGTGTATAACCTGTACAGTTAGGGTCATTATCTTAAAAGTAAGTTTCATATGCAACTCTTTTTATATTTGCAGTGATAATTATGTATGTATGCAGAGGCCATATTTACAGTTCTCAAATTTGAGCAAAAAATGGCCTCTGCAGATATGTTTGCCAAAAACATTTTTTAAAACACATTTTTTGGGAGACTAAAACTTTGGCCTTAGCCAACAACACAAGCCATTACAGTTGCTTCCTCTGTTTCCTGAGCAGCTGGAAACACAACTGAAACTAATCATATGAAAATTGTCTAGCCCTTTTACTTGTTTTGTTCTCTCTCTGCGTCTCAGCAACCCTGCAGTAATCTTCAGCTCCAGACATTTATACCGCTTGAGTTTACCTGACTGCCTCAGGACTTAATTTGAGACTTAAAAAAATAAAACATAAAAAAACTTCAAGTTCAGGCAGGCCTTATATTTGAAATGATCAGGCTCCAGGAAGGATGTGATTTAAGTCATGGAAAAAAACACTGTCACAGCTTTGCCAGAAACATTTTAAAATATATTTTACGTGAAGAACTGTATTTCCTATCAGCTTGCCAATTATGAACATCTGTAGTGGAACTTGACTTAAAGGACTTGAGAATGGACTTGGATGCATCTCACATGCCTTGATCTGCAACGTACAAGTCCAGTAAGTTTGCTTCAATATAATGCATACATAACTGAAGACAGATCATTTCCTAAACGCCATTCATATTGGGATATGGTAAGATGGTGATATTGTAAGAATACTGATATGAATACCATGTACATACATTCGAAAATGGATGTCTTTTAAGACAAAACAGCTCCATTCTGAGGTTTTTAACATGATTTTTTGAGATGTCAAAAGATTTTAATGCATTTATAATGTATGATGCCAGAATAAATCTAAATCACCAGAAGGGTTTTAGCCAGACAGTCTGATACCAGTCAGCAGATCTTAAACCTAAATAAGAGAAAAATGGATCCTAAATGGGAGGCAGGTGAGATTTTAATAAAAGATTTAAGTGGCAGAGAGTTGCAGAGAGACAAAGAGAAATAATAGGGGTAGAAAAAAAAAACTAAGAGAGAAAATGACTGCCAGATAAAAATATGTCTGGCATGCACCTTCTCTTAAAGTCTAACCAAGCCGCACCCACACATTCACAACCTAAGCCGTTTCTGCAATACATGATAAGGTAATAGCAGCATTGGGTTTCCACTCTCTCCCCACAAACATTATCTGATTTAGGAGACTCCCTGCTTACTCTCACCCCCTTCCCTGCTCCCTTCACTCTTTGATCTCAATGCCTCACATTGTGTGTGTGGTTCCATCTGTATTTGTGCCAGACAGCATATGCACCTTACAAATGTCATTCCTCCTGCAGGTTATATGTTTATCTAGTAATGTGCACCTATCTGTCCAGCTTTAGGTACATTTTAGTTAGCTTATACTATTGCATTATAAGGGGATTCTTGCTCATAAATGTTAGTTAAAACCTCATCATCTGCTCATGAGATTGTAACAAACTGTCTTCGGCACACAGGACAGGAACCTTTGCATCCAAGGTTTTGCATTGTTTACAAACCTTCGTTGACTAATAACTTGAATAACTATTTTATCAAATAGCCTAATATTTCAAAGTGCAGAGGTTCAGGACAAAATGGAACATCTAAGCTAACAATATTCCTGAATGACACACCTGGTTTTTGGCATTGTATGTTTGTTTATGCTATGTTTATGAAGTCAAAGTAAGAATGCTCAAAACAAGGCTGCTTTTTAACCAGCCCCATTTTACAGAAATTACAGCAACCACAAAGTACTGTAATTCCTAGATACGATTAACACCAAGCTCAGTCTGGGAAAATGGAGGGTAATGCTTACATTAGCAGCCTTGGTAACTCTGACCGTACCAATTAAATTAGTACATAACTTCTTCTTATAGTCAGAAGTGAACAGATCTCAACACTTTTTCAGACAACAAACAGATTATAGATGTATCCAAGTCTCTGTGATGACGTTGTGATGATGTCCATATCTTCAAATAGCTTCATCCATCCATTCATTTCCCATACCTGCTTTATCCAACTCAGGTTTATGGGGGGGCTGGAGCCCATCCCACCTACAGCGGGAAAAAGTTAAGGAACACCCTAAAGAGGTAGTCAGTTCATCAGAGGGCCAACACAGAGACAACAAACCTTACTACCCATATAGGTCATTTAGAATCACCAATTAACCTAATTTGCATGTCTTTGGACGGTGGGAGGGAGTACCTGGAGATACCTCACGCATGCACAAGGAGAACACACAAACTCCGCACAGAAAGACCCCAGCCGAGGCTCAAACCAGGAACCTAGCTTGCTTCCTTCTTTTTTCCAAAAAGGAAGAAAAAAAGCCCATACCTTTCGGTGGATTGGGAGCCTCTCAACCAATAATCTATAGATGTAACTGGATATGATTAACCTGGTTTGTGAGCCCAAAAAAAAAAAGCAGTTTAGCTTTCACTCCCACTTTCGTGTGAAGACAATTTTTACAAATATGAAAATAATATAAGAAAGTGCTGTTATAATGATCAGTTGTTGTTTTTTTTATTTCAGCAGTTGAAATGATTCATTGATCACATATTCTTATCCTGGAGCAAAATCAAGGGTGAACACTTGGAAAAATTTGTCTCTTTCGTCTCTTTGATTGGTTACAATACAGAGTCTTGTCTCAGACCCACAAACCCTGCACATTTTTCGCTCTTGCTAGTGAATGTGAGCTAGCTAACAATGCACGTTCTGTTCTGTTTGTCACGTAGCAACATCAGCTTTTCGTAGGAAACATAAACACATAGAAGCGAGAACCTCAGACATTGTCTCCATTAATGTCTTGTTTTATGATCCTTTGAGCTATTATTTACAATAAAAATCACACCATAAAGCACAAAAACTTTAAACAAAAATAGGGCAGAGACTTTGAATTTTGGTTCAGCTTTACTGATGTCTATTTTGGTTGTACAAGTAGGTATGTGTGTGTGTTTATAGCTGAATGTTGAACACAACTTCCACTCCTCCACTGATGTCACATCCGCTGTCCTCATTCTTTCCTGTTTACTTGATACAACTTCTGGCGGGATCATGATTCCCCTCACTCTTTAGATCTCGATAAGTCCATAAATAATACCAAAGGCAGATTAAAGCTGCTCTAGAATTCCTTTGGCTCCTCCGTCCCTCTGATGGAATTGATCATTGGCAGAGAGCGGGAAGTTGAAAGTTTAAGCGGCTCAAATGGCCACATTTTCTTTCATCTTGCTTCCTTTCAAAATGGTCTTATGTATAATACACATAAACACACACACACACCTAAACACAATCACACACACCATTCTGAGAGCTCTCTAATGTCCTGCCATGCAGGTGTGTTTTAATCTTCTAAATCCAATAATAATGGCAGTCCTGATCTTCACACAATCCCATTAAGTTCAATGGAGCAGCTGTATGATGCTTGTTTACAGATTAACAGACAGGCCCACACAAGTATAAACACACACGAATTATCACACACAAATTATAGATACTGTATCTGCTTGGCAAGAGAGTTGGGTTCTAGATAGAGAGCCACAGTCGGAAGTGGCTGAATAAAGGCTCTTATACACTAACCAGCGTAAATATTAAAGAACCAGCGGCGTTGAGAATACCCCAGCCGTGTTTCCTGAGGTTGTGTCTGGAAAAACAAAACTTGAACACTTCAAATAGATTGCTTCCGACTGCTGAGCTGGAGTAGAAACATTACACAGTAAACCCATGGTTCTCAAACTGTGGTATATGTTCCACCACTGGTACGCAAACTTCTTCTAGTGGGACGCAGAAGAAATTCTGATATAAACCAATTTACAAAATTTGCTGACAGTTTTAAAAATTGCAAAATGTGTCAAAATTGCAAAATTGCAAAAGAAATCTTAATTTGCTTAAACATTTTTAGATACGCTGTTGGTATACAGTTGTTGCTCTTGATGTTCTAAACTTCTTTTAATTTTTCACCTCAATGGTGGTATCTGGAGATGTAAACATTTTTCACGGTGGTACATGTTATAAAACATTATAAGGTAAAACTTAACACTGTGTAGTAAGAAAAACAAGAGAATTGGAGTGTATGTTTTGTGTTTATTTGTGTTTTATGTCAGTAATATTAGTCTCTGTTGAATCATGATTATCAGCAGCGTTTAGTTTCTTCACTTCACATGGCCACGATGTGTAAAATGTTTTTGGTTGTTTAAGGAATATTAGGACACCAAAAGATTGTTACTTTGGCTGTTTCTGCTCCCTTCTTGTGCACCCATTTACTGAGCTGAACAGCCAATCACAGTGAGCTCTCACTGACCCGATGCAGATTCAACAAACTGAGGAGATTAGACTGATAGTAGAGTATTAATGGGACTTTAAACACCTTTTCATGACATTAACTGAGTGTTAAAATGCTGCATTTTGCAGAGTAAGACAGTAAAATATGCACTCATTCACATGATGTCTTCAGATGGTCAAATCCAAAGAAGTCAGAATGACATTTTCCCCTTCAGGTTGTTAAGTTACCTCAGAAAAAACACATTTAAGCAGAGGATAAGGCAAATTTTCTGTCTTCTGTCCTGCCATTTGCCACATGCAAGTACACACACAGACAGACACGGAGACAGTTATTAATGACACATTGTACGTTATGGAAAAGACTATTTCCACATAAAGGATCAGGGAATTTACAGCTCTGAGACAATGGAAGAAATGTAGGAGAGAAGTAAATGAACATGTGAAAGACAGAGAGAAGGAGAATGATGAAAGGGGAAATGATTGGAAAGAGACAATAAAAAGAATGACATCAAGTCTAGAAAGATCATTAGATGACTGGAAATTGGTGGCTGAGGTTAAGAAACATGACTGGTTTTGCAATTTTATGGAGTGGGATGGAAGTGGTGAGAGATGGAAAATGAGGAGAAAACAAAGAAGCTGTTGAGGAGGGGTATTAAAAGTAAAGAAAGAAAGCATTAAGAGCAAAAGTTATGACTGCAAAGATAGAAGATGATGATAGGGCAGATGAGGACAGATGACAAAAGGGGAAAAGGGATGAAGGATTTAAAAAAGAAGGGATGAACCGAGTATATGAAACTATGGACATGAGAAAGGAATGAGCAAATGAGTGAGTGGCAGGTTGCGAATCACTGAAGGAAAGAGAGGCCGGGTAAATGGGGAAAGTAGACAAATAAAAGTGATGCCAGGAAAAGAATGAGGGTCCGAACAGGAGAGTGGAAGAAGCTTATAGATGTGTGGATGAACTGAGGGATGCAGAGAGTCACAAAGGACAATGTGCCTCTGAAGCTTACACATCAGCAAATACAGCCTAAACTGTGTTTCCTGACATGTTGGCAAATAAATAGAATTATTTAACTAAATTACATTAAAACCATTTCAAGTGTAATTTAGTTTCCATTGCTGTTCTTGAGGTTAACTTGCAGCAATACTACCCCAAAAAGAGAAGACTTGGCCAAAATATTGATCGCTTAGATTTGGGAAGCACTTGAACTGACTCTTCTGCATGCCTTTGTGAACTATACTTTTTCAAAACACACTTCGCTTAACTTTGCCATTTGCAATATTTACATACGTCTCAGCAGACTTGCAACTTAATGAGGGAGAGACTAGTTAAAAAGGAAAGAATAAGGAAAGAGGTCACGGAGCATGGAAAGAGGAGAGAAGGCGGCAGTTACAGAGAGAGAGAGAAAAGTGGAGAAAACATGTTCTTCATTAAACCACAGCTGAGAAAGTAACACGACAGCTCTTTCATTAATGGTTTGGTGTGGGCTCCCACGTGCAAAAGTGCGCATGCAGATCTGCAGCTGCATGCCTGATGTTACGTGTGTCTGGTCACAGCCTGAGGGTATGACTGACTGAGTGACTAATTGTGCCGTCTGTTCACCATAACAGACACACTCCCATGCACACACACCGAGATTACGCAATCATCATTAGGATAATCTTCTTGGCCTGGTATTTTTTTTCCCCAGAGGATGGATATCAGCACGTCTAGATTACTCTGTCGTCTGAAAATCCTTCACTCTGCTTGTCTAATCTCTGACCGCTCTGCTTACATTACTCCATCCATCCATCTATCCTTCCCTCACTGGTCCAGCACAGAATAACTAATCATTGTGCACTATTCCCGTTCATCTTGCTGTTTGACTTTAATTAAAATTACATTAGCAAAGACTTTGGTCATCTGTCAACTTAGTAAAAATTATTAAAAAAAGGATTAGTTGACTTACACACTATCTGATATGCAAAAACATGTTGACTTCAAACATTTCAGTCAACTGAAATTGTGAAGTGTAGAGATCTTCAATACAATGATCGCTCAAGTTGATATGATTTTTTTATGTTTAAGCATATTTAGTTAGCAAAAATCCACACTTGCTTTCCCTCGTCTGAGTAGCTGCTCGTCTGCAACCCTTAAAAGGTATAGAATGGACATAGAATTTATCCCCTCTATCAATTAACACTGTCTATGTATATATTATGTTTTGAACAAGAAAACACTGTAGAAAAGGCAATCTGTGTCTGTCCATCAGTCACTTTTTCTTTTGGATTATAATCTAAAAGAAAAACTGAAGTGAACATTAAGTGTTTTAAGTGTTTTCAAAGTTTTCTGACCATATGCACAACCATATGCCTACCATACGCCGTTGCTTACTTAATATGTGGATCACATTACACTTTGACGGGACAGCTTGTCTAATGTGTTAGAAAACGCTGGCTCAGACAACTGTCCTAATCTGCAATGAGCAACACAGCCACCGGAGAATCGAGGACAGATTGAAATAAGAGAATCAAGTACTGCAGGTTTGGTCTTTTGTCCATGCTGAGGTCATATTTCACTGCACTAGTTTTTCCAGGGCTCTTGGCCTGCTCTTAGGGAAGCCACAAATTCAGATGACATGGTTCAGATTTCTTCAAATGGTCCCCAAAGAAATAATCACAGCAGACTTGTTTCAATATGTAAACTTAATTGCTAAGGGCTTAAACATAACGTACTGAAATCTCACAAAAATCAGTGCATTTCCTATTGTGACATGTGAAAATGCTCTCACTGTAAAAGGAAGAAGCATGGAAAAAGCTTATTTCCTTATTTACCCTACAATTATTGCCTTGAATGAAAGTTATGAATTTTTTTTTAGTTTGTTGTCTAAAATCTACTTTATGACCCTATAAGAATTGTTTGGTCTCAGAGCACAGGCTCACTTGAGGTTCCTAAAATGTAATGGGTTAGAATGGCAGGTGGAGATTTCAGCTGTCAGGCTCCTCTGATGTGGAACAGGCTCACCGTTTGGGTACAGGATGGAGACACCTCCTCTACTTTAAAGTCTGAGCTCTCTTTTACAGAGCTTATATTTGATTAACTGATCCTTTTGTTCACTACTTGTTGCACTACTTAATATGCTTCTTTTGTATTTTCTATGTTTTTCTTTTTCTTTTGCCTCTTTTGTATTTCCATTTATATCAATATATGTTCTGCTCTTTCTGTATCATTTGATAAGTCTTCCTAATTTTTTGTACAGTTTTTTTTTTGTATTTTTTTTTAGCCGTCAATTTTGATGTATTTTCCTGTAATATCTGGTTGTTGTGTCAAAGACTCGGCAGGCAGTAATCCAAAATAACACATATTTTGATGTTATCAAAGTGTCTGTTTTAACTCAAACCTTGTGACACTTCCATGTTTTACTCTGAGACTAGGTTGGAAAGTCATATTGTAAAGTCATATGCTTGCAAATTATTTCAAGGTCTTGAGAAAGCATACGCACACACACACACATTCTCCAGAATAAAGGGAATGTTCTCTGTTCATGTCTATCCAGGTGTTTGAAAGGCTTAGATGGTTAGTCACTTTGAAAATGATTTGGATTTGTAGAATTTCATTAACATTTCAGGTTTCTCTGAAGTAAAAGTGACAGATTGCATTAGTGACAACTTAAGAAGTTACTCAAAGTAGAAATCTGCACAGGTTCAAACAATGATTTTAGAATTCTTGTGTCATAAAAATTTGGAGTTAGTTTAGCTAAATAAACTTCTCAAAAACATTCTAATCTGTAAAAGAATGAAAACAGAAGAAAATTCTTTCTTTCTCACGTATCAGCTGCACAATAAGGAAACCTTCCATACACACACATACACTATACACACTCTGCAGAACAGAGAAAGTATCTTGAGCACTTGCCATTTACTGTGTCTCTAGATTTAGAGATGATATGAAACATGCTCAGGCATCCTCAGAGAAATCTCAGTTGACAGTTATCATATTGTGTGTTTTCTTTTTTTTTCTTTTTTTTAATGCATGTCAGTAATGTTTATGGTCGCCGGCAGCATTTTCACCTCCATCCATCCTCAGAGGCCATATGTGTCTGTGTGTGTGTATGTGTGTGTGTGTGTGTGTGTGTGTGCACTGAGATGTGCCAGAACAAAACGGAGTGTCAGCTACAGTTCAGGTAACATTGAAACACCAAGCAACAAGTGAAAATCAAAACACAGACAGCTGGTTCCACACACAGCGGATTGTTTGCTGTGGAAGAGTTAGCACAGACAAATACAAAATGAAAAGGAGCACAAATGAGATTTGAGGAGGTGACAGACAGGACAGGAAAGAGCAGGAGGGTGAAAGAGTTCCCAGCCACTCGTACTGATATATTTGCAGTGATCATGACAGACACAGGAAGAACAGAATCAGTGAAAAAATTGTTTTAATGGACCACCATCTCTCATTAGCTCAAACAGATAATCTATTAATAATCATTAATATATAGTTTATTATCATTTATTTTTTATCCCAAAAAATGTGTGTTTTATGTCACAATGCCAGACACATGAGTAAATTACCTGGAGTGTACAGATGCAAAGATCTGGACCCAACAAATGGACATTCTCTGACTTTTCTGACATTTTGAAGTTGCCTGTTGGTGTCAGATTCGTTATGATAAATCAAAACAGAGCAAGCTGTTTCCATGGCGATTATTGTGATAATTCTCATTGCAAATAAAAAAAAACATTAAATAAAAGCATGAAAGATAAGAATGCTGCCAAAGTACAGTAAGTAAATCATAAAGTTGAGGCGACTGGAAAACATGTTCATAATGCTTGGAGAGCATGGAAAAATTAAACTCTCTGTGAGGTCATGACCCGGGCAAACATGAGTGTCTGGAGCTTCACACTGTTCATCTGGAGGATTTGTTCTCGTAAATCTCTTCCCCACACAGACACACACCCCACTCACTCATAGACTCAGACACATGCGTTCTCTCACACTCTCCCTCCATCCATTGTGGCCTTTCTTGTATCAATGGCTCCATTGATACACTTCCATGAGTGTCTCTGGGTGGATGCTGATTTTGGGGTTTAGACCTCCATTAGAGATCCTTACTTACATTCCCAGTCAGACTCACACACAGATTCAAAAATGCTAAATAAACCATGGTCAGTTCATAAACTGCATTTTTTTTCCATGTGTGCATTTCAGCCATGCTTAAATTTCCCATATCTCTTATGCTAATATTCAACTATTAATAAAGCATAGATTCATTTAGTTTTAGATTGAAGGGATTCTTACCTCCACATAGTCTTATTTTCAAAGTTGGATAGATGGGAAAATATTGTTAGCTTTAAGCAACCAGTTATCCAAATGTCTTAAAGGGTTGTATTGTATTTGCACATAAACTATCAGCATTAAAACATATGCTACTTTAAGGGGTTATTTCAACACTTTTAGACACATCTGTTTGTAGAACTACAAAGTCTCTGATGGCTCCTGTGGAAGTTTATGGAAATTATCTACATTAATCTAGGTGTAAAATGCTAATCATTTTAAAACAATTTACATGGACAAAAAAAGCTTGCAGAACTCAAAGTACTCCATACTAAACAAAAGGAAACTGCTTGATCTGAGTGATCCTTGACAATGAGAAACAATCAAATGTTAAGTCATGTTAAAAAGAAATAAAAAGATAAGAAATGATAACTGGCAAAGGATAGATATGTCCACGTTCTAAAAGTCAATGGTTCTTTTTTTTTTCAGTTTTTCTTAAAATGTTGTCCATATATGCTGGCACAAATACAGCAGTATTTGCTGTATAATCCCTTTTCATTTCAGACAGGCTGTGGGCAAGGCTCCAGACATGAGCTCACAGGGAGACTCCCTTTGGTGTGGTGGGGAGGTGGAAGGTGAAGATTTGTGTTGTCTGCAGAACCCAGGTGGGGATGCAGGGTTTTGGAAACATACCACGAAGACTGCTCAGATGCACAGACACACATGATTCTATGCATGCACACACTTGCACATCTGCATTCATCCGCAAACAAATATCTAATGCTCACACAAATATCTCACACATACAAAGGCGTTTAAGCGACAAAGATTTCGGAGTTGACAATTCAAATCCAGCAGCTGCCAAGTGGCCAACAGCACAATATTGAAGATATATAAGACAAATTAAGACAAAAAGATCTTTTTGGTTTCCATTGATATGTCTAAATAAATCATTGTTTTTGAGTATGTTTGTTGATTTAGTCACATTTAAAGCTTACTTATAATGAAAGCAGACTTGTTGGATTGAGCCCCTTGTTTACAGGTTGTCATTATTTGTACTGACTCATGGGGTTATATCAAAATAAATGTGAAGATTGTCCCTTTCCAGCATGAAAGATGAGATAAACAAGCTTGACTCATGTCTCATTTTCTGTTTTTCAGTCATTATGTTGCATGCTTGTTGCTTGTCTAATTAAATTTACATGGAAATGTCGTGTGTCTATTTTTAAGATTTATTGGAGGTGGTATATGATTTTTTTTTCTCCCTTGCAAGTTTTTTATTTAGAAGATTTGCATGAGAATATGAATGAAGCAAATACATACTGTACAACATCTAAGTAGCATCACAAAAAAGATCTAAAATCTAAATGTATAACAACAATGGTTATAAAAACAACAATACATTGGATTTATTGAGCTCTAAACAAGTCCTCCAACTAAAATTGTCATAAAGGCTGCTTATTCACACCTTTCATTAAGTAACGCCTCTACAGATGACAGAAAGGAAAGACGACTCATATCAGGATTTCCACATAAAAGTAGACATCATACTCAAGTCTTTTGTTTAAGAAGGCACAAAGTCCTTTTAAAGACACACTTTTGTCACTTCCTGGTTTGGTTAAGATAACAACATTTCTTAGGTAGGTTAAAAAACGTATCATGATTAGGTCGGAAATACATTCCTTTTACAGTGCAACCATTATTATCGTCGATGCCATTTTTCTGGTTGCCTTGGTCACATGTGAAAAGAACAAGTTACAACTAAACTTGATTTTTTTCCTGGTAGACTTTACACACAGTAACACCACTTGGTTAGAATTAGAAAACAAAAACATCTTGGATTGCTTTAGAAAACAGTCATGGTTAGGGCTAAAAACCTTCTTTTTACGCGTGACTGTAACCATCACAGATGCCTTTTTTTTACCCCTCACATGAAGTTGTTCTCCAGACCACTCGAAGCAGCATATTCTTTGAATGTAGTTTTTGGTTGTATGTGCATGGGCCCAGTTCAGGAAAGAGAAGGGTTCTCCAAAGCTGGAAAAATCTCAACAGTTTCATAGAGTTAAACAGACCCTTTCTGAGCAGTTTTGCATTGTGACACTGCTAAGAGATGTTGTTGCCTTGAATATGTATGTTTTATTTGTAACAACAACAAAAAAAATCTATCATGGTTGAATAAGTTTTGACGAGGGCTCCAAGATGGGGATTACACCATAGTGACATATACACTTCTCCATTTCTCTTCTGACAAAAAAAAGTAATTCAATCTGTAACAATGATTTACGATGACACTGATGCTGCAATTAATTTACAGATTAAGATGCACTATTCTTGATGATGTTGCTTGCGGATGAATACACGCCACGGCTTATGAAAGAAGCCAAACTTGGACAAAGCACCGACACCTGCTCCCTCAGTTAAAAAATTCAAGCATGTGAGGATAATTATTTTCACAGTCTGTGGCTTTGGAATAACACTGAGGTGACCTGCACTCATCTTCCTGTCCACTCAGCCCTCAGGACAATATAAGGAAGCAGAGATGATGTGTTTTGACGGTGCTAGACCGAAACAAAAAACAACCCCGATGTCCTTTTAAGGTGTCTTTCCTCTTATTGCCTGAAACCCGATTTGCGTCCTTTCCCTGTCGGTCTGTCCTGTACCTGTGATGTCACTGATAAAGAATTCCCCAGTGGTGAGACAGCATGGAGGCTCAGGTTAATAAGTGACAGGCTCTGAAATGGACTTTCAGATCTGAAATGGAGGCCTCACAAATACACAGAGACACACTGTCTCCCTTGTCTCTTTTTTCGGTCCCTCTCATATACAGAAATAAACCAACACACAGAGACATAAAGTTACGCAAGAGTGTGTAATGTCTGATATTAGATGTACTGTTATTCTTGTTTGCTTCTGTTGCCTGGCTGTGTTTAAACTGTGAAAGAAATACTGACTCTTCAATAGGTTGAACAATTCTAGCAAACAGTTTTCTCTTCAACAGCAAAAGGGCAACATTAGTTGTCCTGGCATCTTGTTTTAGCACTGTTTCTATGCAGGCAATCTGCTGCAGGAAATGAGGTTGGTGAAAGTTGATGAGATAAAAATGATGAGGCAAAAATGCTCTGTCAAATCAGTTAAGAGACACTACAGAATTTGGTCATAATTCACCGTGAGTTGGGCAGTACTTACCATGCCTTTCACCTGCACATGATCTATTGTTCATATAAAGATTTTGATTAGTGCAGCCCCCCGCATTAATCATAACCATTTATCTCACTCTGACTCTCAGGCGGAAGGTGAGTCCCCTGTGAGTAGATTAGCTGCCCAGAGGATAATTTCATATATTCTCTGTGGCATTGAAACATGCCACAGGTATACATGTGTCCTTTACCATGACAACCTCACAGACGGCTCTGACTCACCTTGATGACATAACTGAGGTGAAGTCATGGTCCTGTGGGCCTGGGAGCAGATTAAACTTGTGGTAGACTGCTGTCACACTGGTCTCAGGGAAGCTTAACGTGGCTGCACGAGATCGCTCTGTGTGGCTCAGCAGATTAAAATGTATGCCATGCTGCATGATGTCATGAAGTTGAGCTCTGAACATGACCTATATTGCCTGTCATCCCTGCTTCTTAGCTTTTCAAATAATCTCGACAGCCATCTTCTGCACAACCTGAGCACTGAAAAAACTATTTTTGAAGACCGCATCCATAGAAATTTAAGTTTCAAAGGTTTTTTGACACAGTTACATTGAGTTTCTTTTTACATGATAAAACAGTCATGATGGTTGAGCATTTCCACATTGGAATAGCACTGCATCTATGACAGTTTCCAAATGACGGATTCAAACTGTTATCGTTTCATACATCATTAATCATGTCGATATTGGAGGTGGGGATCATTTTTCTGGGCTATCAGTTAGAAACAAGGTATTCCTAATGTCAACTAGAAGGCGTTTGTGCACTTGTTTCAACCCCATTTGAAAGCATAAAGGTATCATTTGAAACATCTTAAAATATGATATTACATCTGTCTAAAGAAATAGTATCACTATCATACAACACTTGTAATCAGAACTTTTTTGGCAAAAAGTGTGTGTGTGTGTGGTGGGAGAACTGTTTGGCAGTAAATGGTTGTTGGCGACAAAGGAAAATCCATCCTGTTTATGCACATTCCTAAAATTCCAAAGGCCATACTTTGTCATGCAGGAAAACAATTATTTTTTAACTGGAAATGTCCCTCTGCGTGAGTTCTCATGAAAGGTTACACAGTTGGGCATTTATTTAGGGAAAAAAATAACAAGAGAAGCTGGGAAGAGAAGGTTGGCAACATTTCACCGGAATTTTCTCTTGAACTTTTTTTTAGTGGGGAAAGTCCTTTCCATGGTCATCACTTTGATGATGGATGACATTATCCTACTTACACTGCTGCCATACCAAACTATAATCATGTTTTTGAATGTGTCGAAAACTTATTCAACTTGGATGCTCCTTTCCAGTTTGATTTATGGAACAGTGAGAGCTGCAAACCTTCCTTAGGAAACTGAGGCATTGTAAACACCCATCAGGCGATAACCAGAAATGTCTGTACTCAGACCTGGGCCATTCAAATTTAAGCCTCTCACCAGACTAGTTAAATAAAATATTTAGCGAATGTTACTTAAAATAAACTAACCAAAGCCTTCGAGCCACCTCAGGCAAACACTGAGCCTGAGTGCAACACTTAACATGACAGTCCTGTTGACTCCATTCAGTCCACTTTTTGCAATAAGGGAGTCCATTGATCATAGTACTCTGTCCATATGCAGTCTACCTGTACTTTCTGAAGGGTAATGTCCCTCTTCCTTATTTTTAGAGACAAGCTTCTAAATCCAATAGATATTTAAATGTGCTATTTATGTGTACAATTGTATCAGCCTGCAATGCACAGAGGATAAACAGTAGCTACTTGTAGCTTCAAAACATTCAGATATTAAAGATAGTACAGTGACTATTTTGCTTTGTTTAGCTCTTGATTGTGATAGTGATCCTGCAACATTTCAACCTGGACAAAAACAGTAGGCCTAACAACTGACCTTTGTTGTCATACACTGTAAAAAAGACGAGAATGAATTTTTATTTGATACCATTTCACAAAGTGAACCTAAAAATAAAACAAACTACTTTCTTGTGTAAATAAAAAGTTATTACCTGTAGTAGTCATCACTGTGTGACGCTAAGCATATTAAATGTACTCACTCGCATTGTGTCTTGCGGCCTATTAGACCTTGATAAGAGATTGTTGGTGATGACTCAGGTAGTTTAAGTGTGTGCTTGTCTGTGAGAATGGGCTGTGTGTGTCACTGTCTGCAGGTATGCAGTATGTCTCTTCTAAAGTTTTCACTCTTCTCCTGTGTGTCCCCTCATGCCTCCTCTAAGCCCCCATTTCCCACCATCCCGCTTCCACTCTCTTCCTCACAGAAACAAACAGAGCCACGTACGCACATTTCACTCTCCCTATTTTTGATCGCATTCCAACCCAGTGACTTCAGCGTGTGTGTGTCCATGTGTGCCCATGACGTCAGCTGTTTGTTTGCGTTCTCTGGTTGTGTCTGGGGCACCAGCTTGGTAGATAAGGAGGGAGGGCGCCTGTCTGTGCATGTGAGCGTTGAAGGACAGAGAGGAGGGAATTGCCAGACATGAACGAGTGCATAAATAAATGTTCTGCTGAAATCAGTGAAACTGGCTTCGGGAGTGATGAGCTTGTCAACTTTATAGAGTCTTCATTGTTGACCAACTGATAATTGAGTATATTCTTATTTCTCTGTCTCTGCCGCTCCCTCACCCTAGGCGGAGGAAACTGCAACCTAATGATAACACACTCTGAGACAATGGGCTCAACAGGCGTAAATACACATGCACAGAAACGCATTGATGCACAATGCATACACATGCACATCCACTGGTGAAGCTCAGGGTCAGGGGTTCTGCCTGTGCTGCTGATAGGCTCCAAACCCTCTGAAATTATTTATCAAATATGGAACAATCCGGACATACCAGCCGCATTTCTGAGCTGTCTTTTTTTCCCCCCATGTTCTCTAAAATGACCTGTTAGAATAAAGAATAATCCATCTCCCACCTTCCCTTCCCTTCCAGATTTTTTTTTTTTACCCAGTGATAAGGTCAGATTGGGTTTATTTTGGGCTGCTTGCAGCACTGCAAAGAGTACCGAAGCCCTGAGGGTTTCCCTTAAAAGCATTTTGTTGTGTTTTGGGAGGTTTGGTCCCTCACGTGCGTTAACAACTACCTTCACTCTCAGAGAGGTTTGACCTTGATTGGCTGCATTACCTGCTGCTGCTGTTTGTGTTAAAAAAAAAAAAAACTAAACAAGAAAAAAATGGGGATGCTGTTTTAAAAAGGGCACACTTCAATTTTATATGTAAGACATGCAGCTAAGATAAAGATGTGTAATGTCAGTGAATATAAATTGTGATGAATTATGATAAGTTTGATGATTTGATGGCATTTAGTAATTGCTTTCATGCCAGTGTAACATAATTCCAAATGACCACGTTCAATGCTGCAGTAGGAGAGAAAATCTTACAATTGTTTTTGTGCTTCCTTATCTCAGAGTTTGTTTTATCAGTGTTCCTCCCAGACAGCATTATTTTGCTAGCAGATTAATATAGTACCTCACACCATTAAGCTTCTTCATCCTCAGCATATCATCCGAACTGAATGGTTTCCCCAATGAAAATAGTTTGAAAGACATGGTTTGGAAATTTGGAGTATATGTAGCATACATTAAATTCACTTTTCTTCTACTTCTCTTTATATATATAGTTTTGACTTAACTATATTATGAATATTACAGTAGTGGCAGTAATGTCATTGGGCAGTTAAATAATACTTGAGGACTGGCATTGTCTAACAGGCCTTTTCTCCAATGTCACCCGCAGCTAGATGGCTCCGCTGCGTGTCGGCAAGACTGAATTGCAGTCAGAGTAAAAATCTTTCTGTAGGCACATTTATTGCCACTAAAGGGCGCCATGGGTTTTGTTATTGGCAGATGTGTACTGCCGTGAACTCTTGCAACAGGACCGGAAACAGTATACAAATGTACAACATCATCAGCGGAGTCGTGTACCGAGTAAGTCAATAAATGAATAAATAAGGATTTTTTTAAAAAGCGAGACTTCACTATCAAATTCGTGAAAATGTAAGTTCGATCTTGATATTCAGCAATTTAAACAAGAAAATAGTGAACATTTCACAAGCTTATTATATGTCAATACACTTTATGATAAAATAACCCACTACTGGTGCAATGGCTTATATAATTATACTACTAATAATAATAGTAATAATAATGATGATAATTACTATAATAATAATAATAGTAATAATAAAAATTTCGTCCAGTAGCTGAGTCACGGTGGAGAGCTTTGTTTTGAAAGTCTTTACCGGAAGTTCCTGCGTCATCCTTTCTAGCTTGACCCACTAACTGTCAACATTTGTAGCGGTGTCACAACCATCGCCAGTCTGTCTGTTTCGCTGCTTCAGCTCACAGACATGACATCCAAATCATCGCTGCATCTTTGGGATATCATCAGAAATTACCTTTAAGGGTTTTCTTATGAGGTTTTAAACGAAGCTTCGTGACTGTGTGGACTGAAAAGAGGATTATCGTTTCCTTCCGAATAGTCTGTTAGTTGGCTGTTAGCGCGTTTGTTTTGTTTATCAGCGACTGACCTCACAACATAACGAGGTAAGTTATGGAGCAAACTAATCTAACTAATATCCAATGTGGTAGCAGTGTGGTCACACACAATTTAGACTTTCTATGTGTTGGTGTGCATCACTCTGCGGCTCTTCGGGATGCTTTTGTCTGTTGACTGCTTGCTGCGTTAATGGACTGTCGGTCAAAATGCAGACTGGTTGATATTTAGCTACTTTAACTCATTACTTTGACAGCATGCACAGTTATTATTGTTCGATTACATGTATATTAAACATATTAGTTCGTTAAACATATTAGTTCGTTAATGTATGGATTAACATTAAGTGTTGAGTGAATAAGAGCGGCTACTTTGAACATGTTTTTTATTAGAGAAACTTTCTAGCTTACCTGAGACTGTAACATGCAATCTACGGACCGTTTGCATCATTTTTACCTAAATATGATTACTTTATACATCATATTTAGTTCACACCGTTTTAATTAAATACATGATTATATATCCAGGGCCAGGATACAATAATCATTTTATATGTCCTAGAAAGAGACAGAAAATAAATGCAAACAGAGGCGTAAGAGAGATGCAAACCCACAATCTATACACTGTTACACAAACTTGGTGGCTTGAATTTGTCCTTTTGTTTTTAGATTGCACATAAAATCACATATTGTAACTTAATCAAAGAAATGACACTGTACAAAATGAGACACAAAAAGACCTGCTAAAGCCAAAGACAGACCAACATTGACAACGATATGAAGAAGACTGTATAGATTTACATAAACTAAAAATACCAAGAAATGACAGCGAGGTATGAAATGATGAAAAATACCAGCAGGAAACACAGGTGGAGACAGGAACCAGAAGCATCTGTATCTGTGATAATCTATCCATGTTTATTGACAAGGTGATGTTATTACAGTGAACTAAGCTACAGAAAAATAATGATTTCTTTGTAATTTGACTAAAGAGCAACTGCACGGACCAGCAATCAGCATTCAGTGGCTTCATGTGGTATCTTTCCAAAAGAGATCTGCAACTTTAGTAAGCTGTGGAAATTTTTAATATAATGTTTGAATTGGAAAGCTAATATTTCATGTTAAGTTTGTGGCGGGTTTAAATCGGTAACTTAGAGGCTTACCTTTTACTCAGGCCGTGTTTTTACGGCTACTGTACAAGTGTACAGTTGAAAACGCATGATCCAGTTGATTTTTACATATAAAAGGAGCTCAAAGAAGTCTGAGACACTTTAACACATGAGTGTTGTTGGGGGGAATAAAACAGTTTGTTGCAGGGATGGAAGACTCAGCTCTTTGACTGACATTCTCACACAGCGAAGAGGCAACATTTGACTCTAAAATATCAGACACATTCATATTCCTCAGCCCTAAACTGTAAACCAGGAGACAGCTCTCAATGAAATAGACAAATCAAGGGAAAGACTGTGAGAGAAAGCAAACATCTGGTTCACATTGATGTAAACAGACCTTGTAGGGTAGCTTCAAAACTAAATGACTTTACTTACTGATTTCCCCCTCTACTTTACAAAGAACGTGGAGTCATTTTTTTTTATGCCAGAGCACACAGCTGACTCGCATGCTCTGTTGGTCTGAATCATATTTCACTGGCACTGTCCTAATGTTAGTCACAGTCCTGAACCATTTGCCAGCCTGTTTTGGTTTGATTAAGACCAATTCCCTGCATTCCATTCCCCGCTGCTCCCTCCCACTTTATTCACATTTTTCCTCTCATTGGCCCTTCATTGCCACCGTTTTTCTTCCCTTTTTTGCATTTTCTACTCATTCAGGCAACTTGAACTTGCTTAAGCAGTTCTTTATACCATCAGTTCTTCCTGTGGTTTCACACTAGAAGTCCCCACTAACATTCCTGTTTCATCTTCTATTCCCCAATCAGTCTTTTGTTATGGTTATGCTGTCTCCTTTCTTTCTCTTCTTTTCTTTCCACCCTCGCAGTGCTTTTGTTCCTATCTGCTGTGGCTCTTACACTCTTTTGATGTCATGCTCCCATGCGATTTCTTTTTTGTGTCCTGTCAGTGCCAGTGGTCAGTGGAGTATTGGACCAGTACCGACGCCACACCCTGCCCAACCCTGAGCAAATGCCACTTTAATCAACTCTAACTCTTAGAGACTTTCACTTGTACTTTTTGTTACCTTGTTACCTGTAGGGATGTAAGATGCTCAATAGCTGACTGAAGCAGGTTCCAGCTTCCATTGAATTTGCATGGAATCTGCACATGATCCATCCCCTCGAACCTGAATCAGATGGTTGTCTGTTATGAGATGTTTCCATCTTTGCTGACATTGGCCTACTTTAACTGTGTGCATGGAGCATTATACAGCTTTTGAAGAAGGAACACTTAAAGTGGTGTTTCAGCTCATCCCACAGCAAATACCGCTTACGTTTTCTGCATTTGAGAGCATCGATTGATAATTGTAGGTGTAATTTTGTAAGATGCAATCAAGCAGTTCTGCAGCTTTTCAGTGAGAAAAGCAAAGGGAGGGGGTGGTATGTTCAGGAGGGGGAAATGTGATGAGCTCGGCTACACTGAGATGCCACCTTCAGCGGAAGGGAGGATTTCAGAGAACTGCTCCCCTCTCCGCTCTCTAAGCTAAAGCCTCGACGAAGAAGGAGGAAATGCATCTGGTGTGATGGGGGTATTTATTTCCTCTGTGGCAGATAACAGGCTGTTGTTGCCATGGAATGCAAATATTTGTGACCCTTTTTTTCTGTTTGTTTGTTCTAATTATAAGAATGTTGTCGTGTTTTTTAGATATGTTAGAAAAATAGCACAATTTCATATCTCACTGTCCAGAGTTTGTTAGCCACACCCATAGATATTAGCTTCCCATAATGTCACTGTTACTCTTCTGCCATTGCCTCTGTTGAAATCTCTCAGGATACCAATACTTATTGCAGGCTAGTAAGAAAATTGAAATTGCGAAATCCCATGACTTAAACAGCCCGCTGGTTCAAATTCACAGATGAACGGACAAACTCATTCAATGCAGCGTTTCTGGCCTGTTTTGCTGTACTTTTTATATTTTCTACCAAGTATCGAGATGTGCTCCTTTGTGGTTTGATGATAGAGTCTTGGACAGTGAGATCTCACATGTGACTCATTTGCAAACGCTGTTGAAAGGAAAAAAAGGGTACAGCTTCATTGTAACACTGTTGTTATTTACAGTAAACACAGAAAAGCGCTTTACTGCTGCCAAGTGGCAACCGCAATATTCAACTGCCGTGTGGCTGAGTGATGCACGAAGCTGCTTCTGTTGCAGTTTGGTTCATTTGATTTCACCCTCTTCGCTCTTTTCTCTGCATTCATTTACATACACAGAATCGATGGAGGGTGACGAGATTAAAGAAGATGTGAGCAGTCGTCGTTGTTTAGATTGAGCTTGGAAGCGAGAGGAGATCATAGATGCAAAACATCTGGGTTGTTCATGAGTTTGCAAGTCCCAACTGTTCGATGCTGATTACATCTCACAGGGTTAACCTTTTGGAGGGAATGTTTCTGCGTGCATGTGGGCCTTCACACTGTCTTCCTGTCTGCTGGTTAGACACTGCCACAGCTTCCCCTTCTGCCGTCTCCTGTCGCCCTTTTTCAGTCAAATGTAGTAGTTGCAGCAGACTACTGACGTCAGGACCCTTGCTGATTTGTAGCTTCGACGAGGGTAGGACCGGAAGTCTATTTTTTACCAGAAAACTTACACAGGCAGAAGTTAGATGTCTCATTTAGCTTAAAAAGATCCCAAGGTTAGTGGATTTCTTGACAATGTGGAATGAAAAATGTGGTTGTGTCAGTTGAATAAAAGCCGCTGTATTTGATAGGCTCACATGTAAATGTCAGGGTCTGTTTGCCCGACTTTCTACCATCTCACCGAACTTGCCAGATTGTGTTGCAGCTTTGCTAAAGGTATGCAGAAGGGAGTCAGGAAATGTAACAACGCTGGGTTATATTAAGTGAAACTTTAGTTCTTGTTTCCACACCTGAAGCTTAGTCAGCTTAGAGGGGAGACTACAGAGCGGCGTCTGTCGAGCTGTTCTTATGCACATGTTCTTATCACTGACAGCGTGCAGGACAAACACTTGATTTGAAGTCAAATGACTCGATACACATTCGTAATCTTATTTTTCAAATGGGACAAAGGGGCATCTTACGACACCAACACCAAAAGGGCTCAGAGCTTTTTTGGGAGGGAGTTGAACTTTCCAGAGATTTGGCGCTGCAAGCAGTAAAGCTTGTGAGCTGTTTACGCCACTTATCTGCACTGTAAGAACGCATCTTTGACCAATGAAAGTGCACAGCTTAAAATGTCTGTTATGTAATCTTTGTGATGGCAGTGTTGCTGAAAGTTAACCTTGTCGCTTCTCTGGAGCTAACACGAACAGAAGATAAAGCAGCTGAAACCAGGTTTCTGGCTCCTTATGCTGCTCAACTCTTGTGATACTTTACAAGATTTTTCTTCCCTCTAAGTATGCCGGGTCTGTTAAGGTATGCATTTGTTTGTTCATTGCTTTTTTTAGCTCTGCTGTATTGTTTTTTTTTACTGTGGCTCACTCTAAATGGGAGCAGAGTTTGTTCTTTACGTGGGTCTGTGTGTGTTGAAGTTGGTGAAGTTGTTTTTTTCATGCTATGCAATCTCTGTTAGAGAAGCGGGATGAATTGGTTGGATTACAGGAGACTAAGATTAACTATAAGAGCATCTGTTACAGACTGCTGCATTAGCCACAACAAGCACACTGCTGCTTCTTCTGTGTATTTCAGAGATGTAATAACCACTTACTACTCCTACTGGTGCATTTGCTGCTGTCATTTCTTCTCCTTTCATGTAGGACTGCTTTTAATGCTGCTGTGTGTGAACTATTACAGCCACTTCAGCTTCAAGAGATACCATAACCATCAATATAGCTGCCATTTCTGATGCTTCTCCCATTTCTGTCGCTGTGACAACTCAAATACTTCCACAGAGCGTTATAAGCAGCACCATCCTCTGCATCTACCACCTGTTTACTCCTGCCTTACCGTACATTACTGCCCATGCCAGGCTTGCTACAACCATACCTAGTTGGGTTGCTATTACTCCACTATTGTGTGCTGCTCCTAAAGCCATACTGTTTTTCATTTGCACCAGTGATTCACCAGTTTCTCGTTTTCTAATAGTAGCCTCCTGTTTTGCCCGATAAAGTGAGAAGATGGTCACAAAAATAGCCGCCCGAGTCTCTGATCATGTCACTGTGCTTTGAAGAAATGTTTTTTCACAAAATGCATGATGATTAAAGGAGCAGTGCGTAGGATTTTTGTTGTCATCAGGAGGCAAAGTTTCATATTGGAACTGGATGATTACCTCCTCCTGCCTCACCCTCCCTTCAATGCATGTAAGGGGAACTACTGTGGCCATTAAAAACACAAAAGGGCCCTTTCTTTGCCAGCGTTTAGTGTTCTACTCTGGGCGACCACTGAGTCTTTGGAAGAGGATCTCTGTGGTCTGTGGATATAAATTACTCATTTGATGTAACCAAAAAAAAAAAAGGGGGGGGGGGTAAAAACAACAAATAATTCTTATTTTTTCACAAGATCCTACACATATAAAGACGATGTTATGGATATGGATATTGTATCGCATTACTAACAAGAGATTGCTCTAAGTGTTACACTTTTACCTCTCATTCCATGTCTATAAAACATATCTGTGTGAAAAAGTGCAGATATTAGTGCCAAAAGCCTCTCTGGTTTCCGTTGTATGATTGCAGGCCTTCTGAACGCTGAACAGTTATGCTTAGCGAGCTTTGGTTGCACGCACACAATGAGTCACACGGAGAATAAAAGCCACATTGTACATTTGCTGATTGATTCTCAGGTTGACTGCTATTGTGCTTCTGTGCACCTTTCAGCTGTAACTGCAAGAAAAGTCTGTATAAAACAACATGAAGTATTGCTGTCTCTTTGGAGGGGAAGTTAATACTCTGTTTAAGTGCCAAAGTAAGAGAAGGGAAAAGAAGAATCGGAAATGAATGTTTCACCTTGTAAACACAAATGAAAAGGTTCTATAGATTATAATACAATGAACTTCCCTGCATACATAACCTGACGTGTATCTTCTTACATCGTGCTGAGTTAACCGCCTCTTATCCATCACAGCCAATGTGTGTTTTAAGGAACAACGTCAGATAATATTGATCCAGTTACGCATTATTCTTCTTCTCTTTGTGGATTTCAGTCATGTCCCGTAGGAGTACTCGCCTGCTGTCTGGGCGCTACTACAACTCAGATGAAGAATCTGACTCGAGTAGCGTGACAACTATATCATACCGAGAAAACACCGTCAAGTAAGTGTGTGTGTGTGTGTGTGTGTGAGCTTGTGCTCGCGTGTGTGACCGAAGCTTGGATGCTGATCAGCAACTCTGTCGCTAGTAACTGACTTTCTCTAATGCCCGTTTCTTCTTCAGGGTTTTCAAGAAGAAGGCAGGGAATCGCAAGGCTGGATCCCGAAGCTCTAGCAGAGCCAACAGCAATGCTAGTTCCCCCGAGTCACCTGTCACTCCAGGTCAGTATGACACTAACATCCAGACACTATAAAATCTCCAGCGCCTGGGCAGAAAGAAGGAGTCAGGAGGGAATAAATGCATGAATTAAACCGTGCTGTCTGTCTTGGGGATTAAGTTAAAATATTAATTCAAATGAATTAAGGAATTACAACTTTTTATGTTGTGAAATGTCCAATTATTACTCTTTAATACTCTTTCCATATGTTTGCTGGCTGTGATCAGAAGCCTAAAGAAGTAGAACAAACAAGTAATTCACAGAAAAGATTAGAGGAAAGTTGGACATAATCAGACGAAAATGCACCACAGCTTTATGTTGCTGGTATTTTTATTCCTCCGATCCTCTTAAACTTGTGAACCCACATGATACAAAGAGGACCAAACTGTAGTAGCTTATTGAAAAAAAGAATTTGTGTGTATTCATAGTTTTAAATTGTCGGGTAAATGTGAACCGAAGTCTCTCCTTAAAACCTTTTCATTTTCATCGTCTGTCTCCTACTACACAGCTCCGAGTCCGTCTCCTTTGAGCACTCAGACCCAGCCCACCATGAGGACTGTTCCTTACGTGCCCACGGTAGTTACTCCTCGGCCTGCCCTGACAACTTCATCGTCCAGGAGTCAGACGCCCACCCGACGGCCCTCCATAACCCCAGAGAGGAGTCCTCAGGCCGGGCTCTGCAGCTCCAGTACGGCAGGTTGGAATGGAAAATGAATTCTTATATGCATTGTATTGAGTGTTACTGTGTATAACCTGTAGATGACCTCCTGCAAGATACCAACTTATGTTGTTTTTCTGATTCCTTCCGAGAACATGGTGGGCTGGTTACTTGTTAAAGCTGCACTTTAAGGAGGATAGAAGGGAAGCTGGTACTTGGCACTACTCGTGTCTGTGTAACTTTGGTTGTAGTTAGGGAGGAAAAGTAGATAAGAACGCTCAACTATACCCCAAGGAGTATATTCTCTGTATTGTTCTCTCTTGCAAGATATTATTAAAAGCATCTTATCTCCTTGGAAAATAACTGACTCTGTGCCTTACTAAAATCCCCATCACACAGGTTTACACCTCAGACCCAACCACAAGGAGCTGACTCAAAGTGGCGTGGAGAGCTCGGGGTACTCATCATCCGAGTGCAATTACAGGAGGCCTTTTCCTGCAGCCATCGGCACCTGCAGAGTCAGCAGTAAAAGTGGGGCTCCCAGTATTGGATACAAAAGCAGAATCAGCAGTGCCTTCTTTCGACTTATTGGTGAGTGCTGGCTTTTTTTTGTGCATGTCTTTGCTTTAAAAGGGAATATTAATCTACGGTATTTGTTTTCTATGTTTTGGGCAGACTCAGGTTCATTGGTGGCTGCTGCGGTATATTCAAAAGTGCTTCATGTGACAGCTTTAGGTATGGTATCTGAACATGTGTTTATTCACTTCTAACCAGTAATGACCTCGAGAGTAAATTCACTGTTCTTTCCCTGGCACAGTTAACATGTGCTTGTGCACTATATGCTGTTCTCACATACCATTACGTTTGTGTTTTCTTAAAAGCTTCATGTGATTTGGCTCTGGCTTATCCCAATCCCTGCAAATGAACCATTCTTCTCTTCCCTGCAGCTAATTCCTCACTCAGCAGTCGAATGAAGAAGGCTTGTGGTCTGGTTCTCCTCTTCCTCATCATACTTCTATGTAAGTGTCGTCTGGTTGACTGGTTTGAATGGTTCAAGATACATTTTGGAAATGTTTCGTCATCCTGGGACAATTGGAGCAGTTGGCTGTAATATGCTTAAAAAAAACCTCAATTATGTCTTGATTATTTATTCATTTTTCCTTCATCTGTCTTACATTTGCTTGTATTTTTTAAAAAGTAGCCCGTACTGTTTTGCAATGATCTGTCTCCGCTAGACTTAATTTCCTGAGCATTTTAACATTATCAGGGTATTAGAAGAGGTTTTAGGGTCTGCTGCTAAATGTTTTTGGCTTTCAAAGAAGCACCGCTTTCTGTCTAATGTGTTGACTTTGTAGTTCATCTCAGTCTTCCTGACTGTCTCACAGACAAGTTGCTCATGTCACGGTCTTTTATCTTGGAGCCAAGAAATTGTTACTTTGTGTGTTTCTAAGTGCTTTTCTTAAAGCACTGTCCCTCTTGTTTTTTCCAGGTATTTGGTTGCTCCTTCCTTTGTTCACCTCCTTCATCTCCCGCATGACTTTCACAGAGACCCCATCACAGGCTAAACCCACGTGTCAACCCGTGATCCCCGCTACTCCTCCTCCTCGACCCGCCGCCATACCCACACCTGTAGTGGTAGGGCTCAACTACAGTTTTGTGTCCATGCTGGTTAAATTGGTTGCTGTTTGATTTGTGTGTGTGTAGATGGATCGGTGACTGTAGCTTAGTGGTTAGTGCTTCCTAGCCTTAAAAGTAGAATAACTAGTGTAACATTTTTTTTTTCTTAGCTTACATTTGAGACTGTAAATCAGAGAAACAGTTCTGGCTTCCATAAACTTTGTTTACGATTAATTGGCAACAAGAAGAATTTTTCGGAGCAGGTTTCCGACTCATTGGCCCCTCCCATTGAAATTTAAAGAGCTTGAGAAGCCTACAGTCACATTTATAGTATTTAATGGTGTTTTTGCATCGCATGGTTCGATACAAGAAATTCCGTTTTTTATCTTTTTAGGTAGTACTAAGTAAATAATACCAACTGATACTTTTTTTGTGGTAGCGCCTCGGCTCCAAGGAAGCCGAGTCGATACTATACAGTGACGTGGAAACACTGCAGATCACTGATTGGTCAGAAGGAATCACTTGTGGACACAAAGACACACTTCCTTGTTCTATGAAGTTGTTTGGTAGTCTGGCATACAACGTAATTCCCGCATATCTCATTTGGGTGCACGGATCTCGTTGCATGTATGCTGTATGCATGACGAATGATTCCATCAACATGTTTGTTAAAATGTATGGATGAACGAGTATGGATTTCAGATCGATCTTTTTCTCTCGACTGATCACATTGGAGCTCTGTAGAGAAGAGATATTCACCCCCCTCTGAGCTAAAAGCCTGTCGCGGTCTCATTAAGTGCTTTGGATTCTTCGTCTCAACTGCTCTACACTCATTATGCTCTTCATTTGCTTTTGATAAACGCATCTGCCAAATCAATGTGACGCAGTAAACACGCCCACATCGAGGAGTTACTGTCTGCAGTATAAAACCTTACTGTACTATACCGTACGTAGCATGTAATAGAAAAAACACCATTATAGGGTTAAAACATGAGCAGAAAGTTACCTAGAAGCACTTTATAACAACAAATACTTTTTTCTTTTTTTTTCTTTTTTTACACCTTGTTCAAGTTCTTTATTTTTGTAAACTTTAAATGTATTAAAGTACTTTTTTCCCTTCCAGGATCCAGCTGTTGTGTCTGCTGCTGTAGAAGCAAAGATGCAGCATTTTCTGGTAAGAAAGATTTCACATATGACAGAATAATGTAAGAAAATCCTGTGGTGTGGAATTAAATCTCTTCATGTTGCAGACTCGTAAGAAGAAAGGGTTTGAATGACTTTTGGACCTCACGTGCTGATCTAAACGAAGGTGTTTTCTGTCTGTGACGTGTAATTATTTTTACTTTTTTTGTTTTATTGCAGGTGGAGCTTCAGTTGAAGAATGAACAGCTTATTTCGCAGGTGAGACAATCTCCCCAGTTTTGTTCCCTTCTTTTCTGGCCTTTTCGAGGAGTTTGAGTGTTGGTTTTTTGTTTGAAAAGCAGCATCTTTTGCATGTTCACTGATGGAGTTTTCTTGTAGTGCCAGATGAATGTGCACACCTGAATTGTATTTTTATGTCTGAATCTGCCAATGACTCATCATAATAAGAGCAGGTATGATGATATATTAGTTCTACTACTGGAGAGATTTCATGGACTCTTTGCACATTCCTGTGAAAATGTAAGCTTTGCGGATTTAAACTAAGGATTTATACTGTGCGTCTCTTTAGTTGGTAAAAAACTGAACAACGTCAAGATGAAAGCCAGATTAGGACTCCAGCTGTGCTAGAGTAACATCTAGTGGTAAAGATGTGAAACTGTGAAGAGTCCAGTAGAAGCACATTTTTCGACTGATTCTACAATTTGCTGTTTCAAAATTCAAAGGCATCAGCTCTGTTACCGTTACAAATTTGAAATGCATGGATTAAAAGGTGTTCTGTATTTTGGTGGTAACCTTAATGTTAGAATCAGTGAAATGTCTCCATCTATGTGTCTTTTAATGGGAGATAATATGAAGATGTACATGTATGGTGCTCCTGGATATCACTGCAAAAGCCTTAGACTTTTCCTCAGCATATCTGATTCAGTGATATCTTCTTCTCTCAGATGAAGGAGAGTCGGCAGCTGGACCTGCAGGTTATGACAGCCAAGGTTGAGGTGGTGAACTCAGACGTTCGGCGTCATGTGGAGCAGGAGGTTGCTGGGCTGGTCAGGCAGGTAGCAGGTTACCAGACAGACAGCCACTCTGCTGCTGCCAGTCTCATCCTCAAGATCCAAAAGTTGGAGGCCCAGAATGCCAAGGTAACAGTTCTGATATAGATTTACCCAACTGGGGGCATTTCTGCTGTGCTTTCTGTGACAACAGAGGCATTTATCCTTTCTCTTGTCCCTCTTATCTTTCTGCATGACCATTTTTGTACACATTGTGTGGTTTAATTGCGACTCCATTTCTCTGGTAGCTGTCCCAGGAGTTGTCGTCCATTCAGCTAATGCCTCCTCCAGCCCCCTGTCCTGATACCAGCACTGCCCCAGTCCAGAACAATCTCACCCCAGAGCTCCAACAGGCTATGGAGAAGTGGCTCAGTGACCGCATTAAGGTAACAGGATAGATACTAAGACTGCGACTGGTCTATAAGGCTACTTTTAAACAGTAACCGGTTACTATGAATTAAACCACCTGTCTTATTTCTTCAGTTAGATGTGCATGTGTTTCACTTGCATGTTTCACTTTGGCATAGTGCTCACTCCATGCTCTTTTTGTGACTGTGAATCAGGAACAGGATGCCATCAGGTTCGGAGACGCAGGCAGCTGCGGAGAGTGCAAACGTCCAGCGGCGGACAAAATGGCCGACTTTGCCCTGGAGACTCAAGGTCAGAAACGATGGGTTAAAAATGAGAGTTTTCTGTGGCTTCCGATCTGTTAAATCTTCTCAACGCTGATATATTGGTATTTTTTAACATAAAACTGAGACGTTATCATTGAAATTTGGGGTTTTAAGATGAGATAAGATTAGATTTGCTGGTGATTATCATAATCTTGCTATTTAAGGATTAAAGGTAGTTGATAAATATTTTTAGGAAATCTAAACAGAGTCAACAAAGTTCTCTGTGGTGAAATTCTTGCATGACCGTTTGTTTGTAGGTGCCAGCGTTATCAGTACCAGGTGTTCGGAGACGTATCGTATTCGTTCAGCATGCGTGACCCTCTTTGGTTTCCCTCTTTGGTATCCATCTGAGAGCCCGCGTACTGTTATTCAGGTATGATGATCATCTACCTCTTTAGGTTCTTGTCCTCCCCTTGTGGCTTTACCTTTAGGGTTTGCAGGTAGTCAGCTCAGAACACAACTACTAGCAGTCCCAGTTTTTTCAGCTTGATCCCCGTCTCTTTTCTTCCAGGGTTACCCAGTGCTGCTTCCGGGAAAGTGTTGGGCATTCCACGGCGTCCAAGGTACTCTCGTCATCTCTCTGTCACACCCTATCAAGATAACTCATGTGACACTGGACCACCTGCCACGCTACAACTCACCTACAGGCCGCATCGACTCTGCACCCAAAGACTTTGAAGTCTATGTGAGTGCTGCTAGTTCAGGAATGTAGCATGATGCTACAGAACTGTGGACTTTTCCACTGTAAAGGTTTGAAGTATAAAGCATCTTTGAATAGTAATAATCACTGAAACTGTTACTAAATATTTAGGGTTTTACATTTCTACTGTATGTATTTATAGGAGCACATCATTTGATATACGATTTATACAGTTAAGTTGTTTCTGCCTGCCAGTGTTGACATATTTCATTTCTTTTTGTCTAAGGGGATGAAAAATGACACAGAGGAAGGAACGCTGCTTGGAATGTTCAGTTACAATGAGAGTGGGGAGTCAACGCAGACATTTAAGCTCCCTGTGAGTTCGAAGTGATCAGTCCAAATATTAACTCCTCATTTTATTTTTAGAATGACAGGATATGACTTAACTTAACTTAACTTGTTGATGTCAGCATATCTTTTAACACTTATCCCCCATGTCTTTCCTGTCTTTTTATTCCTGCCTCTGCCTGTTCTTTTACTTTCACCCGTGCTTCCACTGCTCTCATACAGAACCCAAGTGACGAGGTTTATCGGATTGTGGAGCTGCGAGTTCTCACTAACTGGGGCCACGTGGAATATACGTGTCTTTACCGCTTTCGTGTTCATGGAGAGATTGCTTCCACATAAGACATATCAAAAAGGACACATGCAGCGTGCTTAAAAAGATTAAAACTTCACTTACCATGCATGATCTGACGTGTTTAGGACCAAATGCTACTGAAAAATTAAGTATTGGCTCAGGCCGTTGGGGGGGGGGTGTTAGCTGGTTTTGCTGTTCTTTTTTTAATTGACATAATATTGAAAGAACGAAGATTACAACAGCTTTTTTTGTGCAGTGCACATCTGGCTTTGAATAATTGCTGAGTAAATGTAAAATGTATGTCTAAAAGCCAAAAATCTACCTAGTAAAACCATTTGGAAGTGTAAGGTTCTGGCAACTTTATGCTTTCAATACTCTGAGCGTGCCACTCTGTGTGTTTTTTTTTAAATATTTTGTTATGATTGATTTTCTGTGTATTTATGAGGATTTTCCTGCTTCACTGTCATACAGCGCACAATCCTATGTGACAGCTTTGCCTTCTCAGCGTTACAAGTAAGAGGAAGGAAACAGTTTCTTCTTCTTCACTGACCCTTATTTCCACAGGAGGTTCTGGGGTTTAAAACGGCAACAACTGGTCGATCGTTGCAGTGTCTCTCAGGGCTTCCAACCACAACTTATAACTATTAAAGTGACATAAATTAAATAAAGAAATAGTTTGTTTGTAAAATCCTTCACCCACCTAATAATTTACCTGGTTGGAACAGATGTTACGAATGTGTTTTTGACAGGACAGATTTTTGCTGTCAGAGAAAAATCTTATCGAAGGTATCTTGAATGATCAATATGATTTAGTATTTAGAAATGATGAAATATGCAGGTTTTTTTTAGATGTCCTTTGTTCTATTTTTTTTAGAAAGCTCCAACACATCAGTGTTGGTTTTGTTTCTGGTCCTTGAATACTTGAAAACTTTATTGCTAACCTCTTTGAAAGACGGCGCACTGAACACGTGACGACTCTGTTTCTGCTTTCTTGTTCATGGTTTTTAATTTAGTTCGAGCTACTTAGCCAAGAAGAAAAGTGATAGTTATTTGAAAAATGAAAATATCTGTTACAAATTCATGTTATTTGTATTTTGAAGGGTCATATCAACAACAATTGTTAATTATTCAAATTTTACACGTGTGGGAAATCATTCCATTTATATATATATATATATATATATTTTTTTTTTTTTTTTTAAGAGGTATGATTTTAATGTTGTTTTAGATGTACATGAGTGAGGTTGTTACGCTTTTTACACATCCCTGAAAAAGGTTGCTTTCCTTTCATTCTTAATTTAAACTGGAAAAAAAGAGCTTTCTTTAGTCTAATAATATTTTTAAGCAGTAGCTTGATTATCTGTGATCACAGATCACAAAATGTGGATTTAAAGACGCAGATAACGTAACCTTTTCTTTGCTTCTGCTTGGCCTCTTTTTTTTTCTTCCGTTAATTCATTACCTCACAACCCAGACTGTGTGATTCATATTATAGTTCTTGCTTACGTAAATGTGTACGAACAACACTTTAGCGCTTTAGTTCGTTCAATGCAGTCAGGTTAATTTTTTTCCGTCCACAAATTTTGTCCCACAACATATTTTACTTATGATATGAAATGCCAAATGAGGACTCCTCTCTTTAGATTAAGAAATGCAGTCACTTGTAAGCCAAGCCATTTGATATGTCTAATAAAACACCAAAATGTGTGACTGTTGTTGAACTCATTTTTTTATATTTTCTGTTTGCTAATGTTGTCTGGAGAGTCTTATTTGTGGAAACCTGGGGAACAAAAGGTTAATTCACGGGAGCTGCAGCAACATCGAAGCTCTTTACATATTAAGATGATGAAAGTCCAACCATCTTCTTTGCTTGATGGCTTTCTTGTTACTCTTTAGTAGAAAATCTTGTGGTGCCATCCAACGGTGCAGGTTTACAGCCCAGGTTTTCTGTTCCATCTGCCTCTGTCATTCATGACATGTTGGGCTTTTCTGCACTGCTGCAGCAGGGACAGTTTATCTTTGGGAGCTGATTTGTTCGGATGAGATAACTCAAGAGGCTGATTGAGAACTGTGCAGAACACACCGGTGATGACTGAAAAGGGCTTGAACTTGGGATTGAACTTTTCAAGCAGATACTCTCTGACTGGTGGGAGGTAGTGGATGTTAATCAACACAAACGCAGTCAGCGTGATCCTGATCACTCGCTTTTTCACTGGATGCACCTCCTTCCTGCCGCGCCGGGACATAAGCAGCAATAGATAATAAAATGCCATTTTTGCTGCCATTTATATTAACTTTACCAGTTTCACAAGTCACAGTGTTCTTTTCCAGGAGTTCAGGGCAGAAATTACTGTAATGAATAGCCGCAAACACCTTCTGACATAAACCTTGCTCTTCATGGGTTATATTTTCCCTACATTTGAATATGCACAGTCAAACCTGACAAAAGACAATTTATCTTGTTTTGTGTGTTTTAAATCACTCAGATGAACACCATCACCTGCTTTTAGAGGGTCTGGCTTCAATTAATAAGATACCCAGCTAGTTTTATCGCGAACCAATCGCCGCAGACTAATTTATTCCATTCGTAGCACTGAATTTTAATCTTAACTGAATTTTGTAAATCTACTTTGTCATTGTGCTGTCAATGTTGCAGCAGTAATGCAACTTCATGGATGCCGCAAAACCTCAATGAAGCAGAAATATTTTTCTTTTTTCTGCTCAGATGGTGTGACTGATAACTCAATAACCAGTGTTTCTGTATGGAGTTTGCTTTAAAGCAGAAATGTTAGAGTTAAGCAGAATTTTGAGAGAAAAACATGATTAGATAAAACATGCTTGGATGTACAGCTGTAAATATCAGACACTAAATCACTCAATCAAATGAAACCCTGAATGTGGAGAATAGCAGCTCTTCCATGACAACGTGCTGGGATGTACGGCAAGGCAAATTTATTTATGGAGCACAATTCAACAAGGTTATTCACCGTACTTTACAGAAAATACAGAAAACTAAAAGAAAGCATATTGACAACAAAGGATATAATAAAAATACTAAAGAAATGAACACCAGAGCCATAAAACACACAGTTAGCCATTAGACTTTACCAGCATATACTTTTTAGACTGAGGCTTTGTTTCTGGTTTGTATTTAGACTTGCACTTTCTCTGATGAAGCTGATGTAAGCTGCTTACAGTATGCCACAGTGAACATTAAAACCTCTGCAACTGTGTGTCTACATCAGTCTGCTTGCCCCCAGGCGGGTGTAGCTGTGGTTTTGGTTCAGGATTTGATAAATGTTGCTTTTGCTGAAATCATTGCAAAAAGAGGGCAGACATTTGATGAGGTGTTGTAATGCACCAGTGAGTCCGTACAAGGACAAGCAGAGCTTTGAAAAGTAGAAGAAAAAGCATATGAATCATTGGTAAAATTGTCATGTTACACATTGAATTGTCATTCAAGTATCAAGCCCAATACAAATATTGCACTGATGGTGGCCCTGCATCGATATGACGTTCAGGCATTTAACAACCTAGCTTAAGGAGCAGGTGAGGACCAACTCTGGTAATGGTATAGGGAATGGCGTTGACCCTTCCAAGATGGTGCATGATTTGGCATTAACCTGGAAACAGGAAGAGAGCTTTTAATCTATTTAGAAACTGGGAGGCTTTGGTTGATATGGAAGTGGAAAGAGGAAAGGTGGCAGAGCTGGACAGTGGGACCTTTATAACAGGGCAGTGACAAGTGTTTCCTGTCATGCTTGATCCAAGTTCACTGGCTAAAGAAACAAAAGGCAACCTTCAGGTGATGACAACGCAAGTCCAGGTAGCAAAAACTAAAGCAGCAGCAAAGTCAAATAATCCAAAATGAAGTAAGACATGGAGTAAAATGCCAAAAGGCAAAAATGAGATAAACATACACTGGAGACATGAACAGATTACTTAATAAGGACTAAGCGAAGCGTTATTAAAACTGTTTTGAAACATGCTACACGCTTCATGTGAGAATTAGCTTCGGGGAAAAATGATTTCGAGTAGGCATTTTCTTTAACAGCTTTTCTGCATGTGTAAATGATATGATCACTAACAGAGGCGCGTTACTGATTAGGCGCCCCTTCCACCTTCACACCCCCTCGCCACACAAAACACTCGTGCTACACGACTACATAATCGAAAATCATTGTAAATTTATTACTATAATCTGATTACTATATTTTGAGTAATCCCATTACAGTAATCCGATTACAGTAACATTATTACAGTAATTTGATTACTCTAACCTCATTACTGTAATCTGATACTGTAAACTTATTGAATTGTTGTGAATGGGGGGTGCCAGTCATGTGTCTGCATACCCCTCAGAAAGTAGGTAGTTGCATCCCTGCCAAAAGGGTTTACTTTTTTACACAGGCCAATCATTGCATTAGATTTCTCATTTGCCTTCCTTGCATCACCTGTTTACAGAGTAGAGTTGCATCAGTGCGACAAAAATTCAGCTGCAATACAACTGTAGATATCATACCCATAGGAACAGACCTGGTGTAAGTCTTTTTACAACCTAACATGAACCAAATGAGAAAACTGAAAAAGCAACCTCAAGCAAGCAGGGTAGATGTCTCATAATGCTACAACTGGGAATATATACCATGCATAAAAACTTCAACTCAGCACATACAGCAGGTTATCACAGGTTATATAATTACACACCACGCACTTACTCTATCAACAATATGTTCACAAGGAAAGTTGTTCAACTATTAGGGTCCCTAAGGGTATGACATGGGGTACACAAGTTTTTAATTTTTGTCCCTACGGCTCAATTTTTACATGGACACAAAAGCAGCTCCATCTAACTCAATCTAAACACGCCCCTTGAACATATCCAAACTATCCAATCACTGAAAACGTCCAAACTGTTAATTATCATTACTGACCAATGGGAGCTTACCTTAGACAAAAAAAAAACTAAGAAGGGATTGTAAATGACCCCTGGCCCAATCAAAAAGTGCACATTGTTCCTTGCGGAGTGAATTCACAAGTTCCCAGCCCCGATGATCTGCTGGTCGATACGATAAAGCTGTGCAGAGAGCAGAGAAGACAGGAAACGCGTTAAGGTAAGATGTGTTGTTTGGTTTTGTGTGGAGAACAAACTGCAATGGCATTAAGTATTATAGGATTAAATATGAGTAATCAACAGTCAAATTTTGCTTCCCTTCCATTCTGTCAGCATCCCAGCCTCTTTCTTCAACGTCAAAAACTTCTGGCCTACAATGTTCAACACCACCAGCCTGTATGAGAACTCTTCAAACATTGGGGGTCCACGTGGTCCTCCTCCATGGTATCAGTTTCCAGTATGTGCAGTCGCTCCTTATGGCTTTGTCTTCTACTTTGGGGTCAAGGTGTTTAACCTGGCACTTGGGACGCCATGTAACGTCCTGATCATCTGGCAGATCATTACCAGAAAAAAAGATGCCTCCACATCGGACATCTTTATCTTTAACCTGGCTATCCTGGATGCCTACTTCTGCTTGATGACACCTGTAGACATGGTCAACCGGCTGATGCTGGACAATGATGACATTTGGTACTTTCAGAGATTTGCATATGGGGTCAAGGATGTTGCACCACTCTTTCTGGTAAGTTTTTGAAATGCAGAAATCCAATTTTATTGTAGGTTGATCCCTCCAAAAAACATTGTGCATCTTATGATTGTTTGTTTAATTGTAGTGAATCTATATAAAGGAGAAATCCTAGATATTAGAGTTTTGGAGAGTATTCATCAAATTAAACACAGAATGAGTCGGAATACTTTTAGGGGTCCTAAAAACCTATTTGGAAATGTTGCATGTACCAATTATTTTGCTCATGAGCACAGGCTTGTATTTTATCAATGGGTTTCTGGTCAGTTTGGCAGATCTCAGTTGGATTTGTGTCAGTTATAGATACCAAAATAAAAAAGGGATCAAATCAACATGTCGAAAAACACAAAGGATTTTTTGCAAACTTTAAAAATCCATCACTCAAGTAGCGTCAAAGTTATTCAGCTAATATTCATTATGACTGTGAGGTTTAAAGCCACAAATTATTTAATCTAGCTCAAAACTGCTCTATAAAGGCTCCAAAATTACCAAAAGAAAAAAATAAAGTTTAACATAAGATGTTGGACAAATAGCAAAAACAAACAAAATGTTCCCACATATAATTAAATCTGCTTTATAAATAATCAAAGTATAGGATTTTAGTTTTACTAAATAAATCAATTAAATTTCTCAACAACTTCTACATAATCTTTCATGATAAAAATGGGCCCTTTTTAAAGTTACTGACATGAAAGGGGGGATAAATCATCAAACTTTAAAAGATATGTTATATATGTAAATTAAATATTATATGATTAAATATGCACCTATATGACTATAAATGGGGGCAGTTGTAGCACATTCATGTTTTTAACAAAAGAGATGTCCAGCCTTATCTGATAGCTGGTTGAGGCAAGAGCACTGTGACTTAATCTTTCTTTCTTGTTGTCTGCAACCTCAGGTGTGTATCTGTGTGGATCGCTACATGGCTGTGGTCCATCCGGTGTTTTTTGCAAGTTACAGAGACAACATGACTCGCATCGGCATTTCTGTGGTGGTCTGGGGCCTAACACTGGCATATGCCCTAATAAAGTCCATTATGGGAGTCATGAGTGTAAATGAAATCTTCAGCGGAATCATCCTCTTTGCATTTGCAGTTATGGTCTTCTGCAACATTTCTATTATCTGGGTCCTCCGCCGCTCTGTGGCGGGAAAGGAGGTAATGCACCCGGTGAAGAAGAAGGCCTTTAAGATAGTGCTGATAAATATGGCCATTATTGTGGTCAACTACCTGCCACCTGTGGCACTCATGCCCTTTGTATCATACTACACGTTTGTTGAGTTCCGCTGTCAGATCAGCATTAGCGTGTTCTCCATCATGGATCTGAGCTGCAGCATCGAGCCCCTCCTCTACATGACAAAGATGGAAAGTGTACGGGGCAAGTGTTGCAGGCAGGGAGTCTCACCAAAGGCACTGGATGCTAAGATTTAATCAAGCCTTGTCTTGGGAAAGTTCAACATACAAACTACAATTTGGTTTTCAGTGAAATGTTTTCTTGGATTACTGTCACTTCAGTAACTAAATTTCAAAATGTGATTCAGTTGAGAAACTGAATTCTTTGGAAGATATTCCATGGAAAAGAAAAAAAAAAGAAAAAGATGATGTTATGAAAATTTCTCTAAAGCATTCACAGTATCAAAACAGGGCTAATGCTAACTAATATGCTATAACGCTGTTTCTGCAGTCAGTTGTACATCCTTAGCTAACTAATAGCAATTAGAAGCTAGCTTGTAAATGGCCTAAACAGGTTCAATAAAAACTATCATGTACCATTTTTCCAAATGCACATATATAATTTCATGTATGTACTTCTATCAGTTAGTTATTCCACATTTTATAGAATTAGTTTGATGTTGTTCAACTGGGCTAACCACTAGAATTGTTACTGTCATTTTAGCTTTTAGCCTTAATGGCATTCTTGGCATTTTGATTTGATCTAGCTCATTAAATCAGACATTGAGGTTTGTTGTAGAATGATTTGATAATATATAGTACCTTGATTAAAAACTTCCCCCCAACCTCTTGTATTTTCTGCCAATTTATTGCATTACAAAACTAAAAATACACATCATTATACACATCATATAGTCAACCATGCATTTGTGCTGACAAAAAAAATCAATCTGTACTTTTTTATGCTATCCAGCACAACTTTCAAAGTAATGTATTTGAATATTGTAATGCAAGCCATGCTGTTTTCCTTACCTTAACCATGAACACTATAAAACTTAACCAAAATAGCTGTAACCATCTCAGTTCTAACATTACATTTTAACCAATTGGTTTGTTCAGTGTAAAACTGCGACAAAAAAAAGAGAATGAATACACGAGGTTACAGCAACAGAATGCAAAAAGATTTTACTGTCAGCTAAAAGCAGTGAATTAACCAAAAGAAACTTTGAACAGGGAACAATTGAATGCAAAACAGACAATTTAGAGTAAAGTTATTTGAAGACACTACTGGTCAGGGCGGGATGCAATTTCAAGTCTCCCACTTGACAGTCAGCTGTGTAACCTCCATCCCCCTTAACACAAAAACATGGACTTTGCTACTTATGAAATGTGGAAACTGTGGAAATCAGGTCTGCGGAGTTAAATCATTTGATTAAATTGACATGACTGTATCGCGTCTTTCCCATGAGACTGCGTTGGAACTGGAAATGTGTTGTAAGAGAATATATAAAAGGCACAAGCTGTTTCAGTCCTCCTGAAAATGGAAGGCTGGGACACGTGTTCCACTTTCAGCACGACAATCCTAAACACAGTGCTCAAAGCCTGAGAAATTACTTAAAGATTTCTGTAAGCAACAAACCTTCAGAACTTTTCTACGACAAATAAATCATCTCCTGTGATAGTCTGTGAGGCAATTTAATGTTGTCATTTAAAGCAAGGCAGATTATTCCTCGAAGAGGTTAGTTTGTTTTATGCTTCTCCTCTGGGAACCAGCAACAGAGACCCCTCTTGTTAGCACATACTTGTCTGTTTATTTCAAAGACAGCCTGAGGCCCTTAATTAGCAGGCCTAGTTTACAGAGCACTGATTAAGTACATAGTTATTATTTCAGCCTTATAACCATAAAAGCGCAGTGAGGCCAATTAGTGGTGGCGTAATGAGAGGTTATGTAGCCAATGCAAGACGACAAATGAATAACATGTTAATTAATACAGCGGCATAATTATCAAGTGCAATGATATCACACAACTGATGTAAGTAATCATTCAGCTTGAAATCTTTATAAATATATCCATTTTTCTTTTCTATCTTCGTATTTATTTACTTACTATCGTTTTTCCCTCTAAAATTTATATTGCAGTACGATAATTATTAAAATATAATTCAATTCAATTAAACTAAAAAAATTGTGCAAACTTACGAGTGCTTATTTTAAAAAAGAATTACAGTTTTCAGTGCAGCATTTTAGAAGCAATTAATGTGTAGTGCTATGTGTAATAAAAAAAAAAGTACTTTGCACAATTACTTCCAGCGCGAGAAAATGATTATTTAAAATACAGACACATCCGAGTCACATTTATGTGGATGAGAGAATTAAATAAATGTTAAAATGTGTTATTAAGTCTATTGTAAACTACATAGGTGTGTTAAAATTGACAGCTTTTAATCAGGGTTTTGCTCTCAGAATCAAGTAGTTGTCTTTCATAAATTTGAAATGCTTTTATTATTAATAAAACAAAGTGAAATAACAGGACATCACTTGGTCTACACTCATCCCCTTTATAAAGCAATGATTAGTCAAAACAATGACTGAGGCAAGTTTATGATTAAGAAAAGAATACTAGAATGTAGACTAAAACTATATGAAACAGCATTAATTTGCAGTAATTTTACTGTGCACCTTCTTCAGACTTTCCAAGGTGGCTTCAGGACCATCCTCTGATGTGACATATCCGGGATAAGTGGGGTGAAACTGGGGAGATGGCGGTTTTGTGGCGTCACCTTTTGCCCCGGACGAGGACAGAAACAGTGGTATCAGTTTGGCATGAGCGTAGTCGATCTCAAAACCCTCAAAAATAAGCCCCACTCCCCAGGCGCCCAATCCCTCCTCCAGGAGGTGCGACACCTTTTTGGTAGCCAGCACCAGAGCCTCATAATCTCCTTTTTCAAGTCTGAATATATCAGAGGTCAGAGGTCGGCGTGGGACTAACACAGTGAAACCTGGGGAGTTGGGGAAAGGAGTAAGAAAGGCCACATGACTTTCATCCTCCCACACTCGCCACTGCTGCTCCTCGCCTCGAACGATACGCGAGAAAAGGCCAGGGTGAGACGGATCGTCCCCAAGGAAAGTCAGATCAGGTGAAGCATTAGGCAATGGGAGCTTGGCTCTTATCTTGGTCTGAATATCAGTCAAGCTGGAGTCACTCCATCGAGGGGCAGTCTTGGAGTTGCAGTATCCCGGGTCATGAGTGTTGTGCTCCTCTTCTCCAGCTATGTGAGGTCGCCACTCGGCTTTCAGACCATGCAGGGGGAGGACACGGATCTATAGAGACCACAGAGAAAGAACTTTGATCAGGTGACGTGAATAACTTCTGTGGTCATCTCACACATGACATTTTGGCCACTGCTCAAGGGAATTCTGACTTCAACAGAACAGAACTATGACCGATTCTACTCGTGCTTGAGGCGTGTTCGATTCACTGCGGTCTTCAGTCTAAATGTTATTCCACACCCACACCGCTGTCACGGCAACACAAGTAATCATCCAGGATGTGAATCATCCATACACAAACACTGTTTTAATTCTTATGGATTACTTTTAAGCTGTTCTTCACAGTATTTTTTTTTTTAGAAAATTTTTTTTTGATGGGTCACAGAAATGCCTGAGGAGACGACCTGCTCGCACACCCTTGACTAAAGCTCGTCCACTTTTCAAAATCACCACTTCTGCAGCACATGACAGGTTACAGAAATTGTGAGTTGCACGAAAACAAAGCCAAAGTGCCCAACGTGCTTGTTACTGCGACATTATTTACGCGCGCTGCTATTCATGAGGGCGATAATGGTGACCATAAACTAGAACCTTTCAGGTCCAATATTCTGATGGAGAAACTCTGGTCCTGGAAGTCTCGTGGATGTTGCCCCATCCACCCCAAGCCTGCTCAACAGAGGCCAGACTCTGCAAACCAGAAGATCTAAAGGATCCATTGCCAAAATCTTTCAGTTTATTCTGGTCAATACATTGCATGAAGTCAACCAGAGCAGACACACAACAGAGCTGAGCCTTCAGTTTATGACTGCAGGCACATACAAATACACAAAAAACAGTCACAGAGGAGCAAACAACAGTTGAGACTCTCAAATTGAGCTGAATGAAAAGAACACATGCATATAATCAGGCTTCCACTTCACGCACCCAGCAAATAGTATGCTGCTGCTACTTTAGCTTCATACTTGAAAGACATGAAATTGACTTTTCTTACACAACCGTCTAATGTTACTTTACTACTTTGCATCAAAGACATATACAATGCTTCTGAAAGAATATTGAAAAGTAGCTTCAATGCTGTTTTGTCACTGGTTATAGAGCGTAGGCATTCTTACCTGAGCAGGCCTGTCCTTGTGGGGTCTGCTAACCAGAGCGCACCTCCGAACGTCCAGTCTGTCACACAGCAGTTCTGCCACAGTTCTTGCCCCCAGCAGCCAGGATAGGTACTCAGACTCCTCCAGGTGGAAGATACTGCCTCCTGGGCTGCCAGGAGTCCTGCTTTCAAGGATTACAGAGCCTGGGGTCCAGGGCTGCGGGTGAAGGTAGGCCACCAGCCTCTCTGACTCCCAGATGACATGACGACGAAGGGAGGAGGACATGCTGTAGAACCAGGAGGGTGAGGAGAAAATAAAGGAGATGTGTGATAAGAAAGCGGTTTTTTTCATCTCAAATTTATCCACATATAATAACGTGGGGTTAAAATATTAAAAATGTTTAAAGAAAAACTGAAAAGAGATTACAAGCCTTTTGAAAGTAATGCTCCATATTTTATGTATTATTTTTGAGACTAAGGCATATTAAACTAACCACGGTGGATATCTGCTTTTCTAAGCGAAAAACATACTTGACATGGTGAAGATGTCTTCTTCTAACATTTATATATAGAACTTTAATGACGATTGACTGGAAGTTTTTCACATAGCAGCACAAAGCTTTTACAGGTCTATGATGTGCAGACCTCATGTCGTCCAACGTTGTGACATTACCCTTCATGAACATGTTGTTTAATCACACACACTGTTCAGCATGCCAAGAATATAACCACATGTTGCTGACCAACAAACAAAAAAAGGCTCCCTGGGACGTTCACCCAAGGTCCCCTCGGAACATTGACCATAGAACATCACTGTGTACGTTCAATCATTCATCAGTCCTCAACCTCCCAATTTGAAAACCTCCGATTTTACATGACTGAATTTGCCATATTTACCACTTTGTTTCCACTCCCCGTTTCTGCTCACTTGTCTACCTTCTGGGGATGCTGGTAGTCAGTCTGAGTTGGAGAAGTGGACACACAATCTATATCATGGCGTCCTATTAAAGGCTGCACGACACTAAAGAACTGCAGAGCACTTTACACATGGACAGAATAGCTAACGTGAATAATGTTGTGTTATTATTATAAAAACGAGACAGGGCGTGAGGTTTTTTGAGGCATGGTAACTTTTATTTAGCTTTCTCTCGCTCTCATAACTTCCGGGTTTCTTTTCCAACACATTCTCATTGGCTGATACATTGTACGTCAGTAAACAAATACCATGCTGTCCACACAAAAACAGTACAACACCGCAGTTTATTCAGCTATATCAAACACAACTGCTCACATCCCAACATCTGCTTTCGGTATCAACTTCAGTTTCCAGTCTCTTGCAGTCTCCACAGATGGCCTCACTCCAAATCTCTGAATCACGCACATGTGACGAGGCTCTTGCGCCAGGGTTTTAGGTAATAGACCATGTAGGCCTCCTTACAATTTAATTTTTTATTTTTTTGTAGTTCCTAATTTCTCGCTATTAGATATTATTATATTCGTGTCTCGCTTACTCACAGAATCACGACGCACATATAAACTTAAATAACAATCATACTGCCCTGAAACTAAGCCTGATAAAGTCAAAGTGCGCAAGGAGCCGAAATATCGTCTGTACTGCAGATATATACGAAAACAAAAATGAAAGTGTACAGTAAAACGCGAGGATTGAGCGTGAAAAGTTCACACAAATTGAATTGACATACCTTCGAAAAGCTAACCTTGTAAACAGCATAAAGCTGCAGTTAAGAGTCTATAACCGACCTGTCGTCCTCTACTTCTGTCAGGTCGTAGTAAAAGGTTGTAAAATAAGCACAAACAGCAACAAAAGCAGCAGTAGCAGCTGATACTCTGAGCCACATCAGACAGTGCCGATTAAACTACACGCTGGTGTCTGATGCTTCCCTATTTTCGCCTCAGTTGACAGCAGCTTCTTCCTCTTTGGAAAATATACAGATAAAACCAGCAGCGAGGTGCACTCCCGCCATCTACAGGTCAGAGGGGAAAAATAAGGTTTTCTCACTTGACCGATCTGCTATTCTGTCATCCTGAACAAGAGCTCTCACTGTGACAGATACCATATTCAGTAGCACATTTGCCATAATTTCTGGCTGATTAATGTGGGGTAAATTTACATTTTACAGAAAATAACAATCATTAAAAAAAAAAAAAAAACTGACCTCTGAAGTACTGTTGACAAAACAGAACTTCTTCATGGAGAATCAATATAAGATTAGGGCTACTAGCAGTTTTTTCCAACAATCCCAGCCGTTTTCCAGTCAAAGGGAATTGCTGAATATTCAATCAGTACAGCACTAAAATTGGATGAAATGATCAGTAAACATAGTGATTAGAAAAAAAACCCAAAGACATTGCATTTTAGGAATTTCATGGTAAATGATTGCTTAAGTAATCCATCACACTGAACAGCTGTGCCTCCTTAGTGTATAGTGTATAATATACACTTGTATTGTGTGATAATGTTAAATAACTAAAGTGAAAATTGAGCAAAACGTGTGCACCGTGGCCGCAGTCATAAAACATCATTAAAAAAACAACAACAACATAGCCTCACTACCAAAAATAGCAGCAGATTTGACGTAAAATGTCACATCGTAGAAAACATCCATCCATCATGCCAGGGTAGCAAAGGTTCAAAGTGATACCAGTTACCATTTCAGGGAGTCCACATCCTCCTGGGAAAGGTTACAAAATTATCCCATAACAGAGAGACAGACACATGCAATCCCTACACATAAATCCAAAGGTTTGAAACCAGAGTATTATAGTTAACCCGTGTAAATTTACATCTATGCATTGTTAATGTTTGAAAAATTAAAACCCGCTAAATGAAGTGGAAGAATATATTTTTTGGGCCAATCTACTGGAGGGTTATTTTGAGCACCGCTTTGAGACCACTTAATGACACAGGTAAGACGATTTTCAGACATGCTTTCTCCAGTGTCAGCTGTAAAAGTGAAAGTCACTGCTTGCAGCTTTAAGACCTGACATCAGAGGGAGCCCTTGAACTGCAGAAGAGTGTGAATTCCTTTTAACTTTGCTGTCAGTAAGTTATTCACTTCCTCTTTCTACAGAATTTCAACATAAAAAACCCACACCGAGTGCTTTATGAGTTCCCTCTGATGCCTGAAATGACTCATTAACCACACCCATCCACACACACGCCACACAGTTTACTATTACACTTAGGAGAACCCACATTGACATAACTTTCCTCTCTCTTATCTTATTCTTTAACATCTCAGCTACTACAAGTCTATCTATATATAAGATGTATTGCAGAATATAACATTTGTTCTGTTTTTATTTTATTAAAATTTAAGGGGACCTCCTCATGTACTGAAACACAAATTCAGTAAGTTATATCTCCATATCTACATCTTGTCCCACTTTCAAAGAGTAAATCTGTCTCGCTAATCTGCGGCCCATGACCTCAGTAATGAGCTCAGCTGCTCAGAGATCCTCTGTGGACAATGTCAGCTGAGAGTGATTCACTTAGGTAGGCAGGGCGGAGGGTCGGACGAGGTGAAATCCAAAAGTGGCATATTTGTAAAAAGAACACACCAAGTGGTTTCTGACCAACTGTCTTTCGACAAGAAACCTCGAAGAAAATTATTTTTGTCACAAGAGTAGCATGGTTAAATGTTACATTCCTCGTCCCTTTGTATTTATACACTAGAAATCAAGAAGACCAGGAAAAGCTAAATTATATGATTATTTCTTATAAATGATAAGAAATAACAAGCTAAATTAAACATCTCCACAACAGAGTTGCAAACTACTCTGTATCGATAACTCCATACTTTTTAGCTAATTACTGTTTTGTGTTTTTTTTTATCTTCACTAACTGGTGCAAAGCAGTGGTGTGAGGTAATAAACACAGGATACCATTCAACAAACTAACCCCCTGACAAGAGCGGTAAGATAACATGGCTAAGACTGAAAGAAGACACAAAATGCAGTGAAACTACTTCATGGATCATACCAGAGTTGGAAAATCCCCGGGGCAGCATGCACATCTGTTTCCTCTGTCTTCTGCACAGCCCAAACAGAGAATCGTTGGTTTCTTTTTAAGGCTTTAACATCTATTTCATGGTTGGATAACATCATGTGAATGAATTAATTAGTGTAGCAGCAACAACAAAAATACTGACTTTTTCTAAACAAGTCATCTGACCGTAAAATATAATGCAATATCCCAAAAATACAAACCAATGGAATATGAAATGTGATGTGTTTTTTTTATAGAATTCTTTTATTCTATTTTTTTGTTCATTTATAGAATAAAATAAAAAATAAAAAAAGCATGCAGAAAGATATAATAGTAGAACTCTTAAGACATTTTATCACATGTTTTTTTTCCTATTTATTTCCTAATAATTCCATAATTGTTTCAGTCCTTGGAATACAAATACAACTGGAATGAATAAACAAAAAACTATTTAGATAAATGAATATCTTGTTTTGATGCCTGTATTGCTGTTTGTAATGCTCGACTCTCTGATGAATGAAAAAGAAAAGAAAAAACTGAAGACTAACTCCTTTAGGTTGTATCCAGAACATATCCTGTGCTTCCTCCAAAATAGCCACATCCACAGGTGGACATCTCACACATGAGTCGTAGTTAATACCAGTCAGGAATAGAGCTGTGAACGGCCACAGTGTGTCAGATTGCTTACCTATCACTGACTCACTGTACAGTAGGCAAACTATGAATAGCCTTACAGCCTTACTAGGTTTCACCCATTTGGAGAGGCAAATGCCACAAAGTCTTATACAGTTGAGGATTGTCTAAGCGGCCTGCACTTTAGTACTGAGAGCTGAAGAGCAGGCTGTATATGATACAAGTCACAACTGGTTTTACCGGGTTGGCTCCAAGTGACTGCTCTGAACAGAAAATGGAGACCGTCTTGCAATGGGTTCATACCAGCCGTGTTGCGGATATTCTGTCTCCGAAGAACTAATCATCGCTCTATCATTAGATGAGCACTTGCTACTCATAGGTTAACCAATCTTTGAACATCACGTTGATCTCAACTGGTCGTGATGCGACCCTGTTAGCAAAGTTTGTCCAACGAGACACATTCAGAACTTTGTTAAATGTTTGAGGTGGTTCCCGCTACAGAAGGTGTCTCAAGGAGCACATTTAGACACAATGACACAAACACAGACTCAATTACAGGCACGTGGTTGCATCGAGGAAGGCTTCAGTCAGTGGGATCTCGTCTGTTTTTAGGTTATGGAACACCTTCTGCTGACGATGGACATAATATTATAAACAGATAAGCAGTCCTTATCAGGTCATGGTGACACTTTAAAAATATAACATGACACTATTCAATTTCCAAGTTAATCACATATACATGATTGTGCATGTGTGCCAAATAAAAAAACATCTCACAGTAAGAATCACAAGGTTATAGTAAATGAAAGAGGCTAGAGGGTGTCTTTAATAACAAAGACATTCTCTGTCATATCTATTCCAATAATAAAGCAATTTGTGACGTGCAAACTTCAGACCACTGACTTGGGCATGAAAATGTCACGGATGAAGACACATGACTCCGCACCGACGTTCACAGGTTGTGGCCGACCGTGTTTCATCTAACAACACAAGGAAACCGCAATAAAATGCACAGTCACTGCGGAGAGAGCAAATGACCAGAAGGGAACTGCCCTAATCTCGATTATCATTAAGGAATGTGCAAAGACAGGAATAATCCACGCCGCTTCCCTTCATGCCACCACACCCATCATCAGCCCATCTACGGTTGCAGAGCAGGAAATGTTTCTGTCAAAAACAATCTAAAGTACAGGCATTTCCTGGTTATCCTCAGGTTAGATATGGTCTCAAAGATAGATATGGTTTTAAAATCAACTTCTGAGCTCTGAAAGGTCCACGTGAAGCATGCTCGAGGCTTCACTTACAGTCATTTGACTCCACGTGTTTGTAAAGCTCGGCTCCACTCCAGACTCTTGTAAACCTGTAAAGCATGTACTTCCTGCTACCTCATAAATTCTAACTCACACTTACTTAGTGATCCTTGCCCAAGCAGAATTAGTTGAAAATACATCATATAAGCAGATACTACACCATTCATCCTGACTGACAACGAGGGCTGGCACCCGAAACCGTAAAAACAGCACAACAAGGCAATAAAAGATGGGCTTAATAAAAGATGTTCCTACACACTGCAGAACTCTCGGCATTTTAATCCCTGACAGACAACAGGCCTTGGTGGCAGACATTTTGACATTTTAAGCCATCCGTACATGTGAATGAACAGTGCTAGCTGTGTTACTGTGCACTCTAAGTAGGTTTCCTGCCGGTGCATGCTGCGAAATGTGACAAACTAAGGCAAACTCAATGATGATTATAACAACCACGTGATTTCTCTGTGCGCCGCTGTCGGTCACTGTAGCAACACAAACCAACATGTGAAGGAAGAGCAAAGTTAAACCCAGTTTGTTTGCGAATTTCCCAGAAAAATCTTGGGAGGGGGGGTCTTCAACTGAAAGATAAATACTTTTGTTTTTTTTCTGTGGGATATTCGTTGAAAAGTTAGTGGCATCCATCTCTCTGTGTGTATGTAGTGAGAAATATCGTTCAGCAACTTCTTTCTTGACTAGAATACTGCAAAACAGCACATTTTTAGTCGTCTAGTTGTAATCGGCCCCTTTTTTTTTACCCTGAGATACAACAGCCACACACAACAGTACCTGCAACAACAAAAATAACCAGACAGACCGAGCATGCCTTTTACGGATAACAGGTACTTCCACTTCATCCGTTTGTCTTCTTAGCAACTGCCCTGTGGCCTTAACATTAGTCATAATAGAGCTGCCATCTTCTGTGTTTCTACTTTTCTTTTCCTTGCAGCTCAGTCATGCTTCTTATCTGTGTCTTCTCAGGAGGGCAAGGCCTCACTACTGAGAAATCTGTCAGGCAGGAGTGTGCGTGTGTGTGTGTGTGTGTGTGTGTACTTTGGGGGGTTAGTTGCCAGAACTAAATTTACACAGCTGCTTGACGGTAGTCAGCTAATTGAGCCGAGTTTAAACCACATATGCTGGATTTTTTTTACATGGACTTTCATTCCTCTCCAAGTGGCATTACAGTAATCGCAGTCTATTTGACAAATGAGAGTTTTGGGTGTTTTGATGTCCCACGTGAGCAGCATCGATAAAGTGCTTGTTTAAATGTGGCCGATAACACATCAAATATATGTGCGCATGTGACAGGCAGGCAGGCTTTGGACCAACCTGTACACGTCTGTGGCTCATGTGGTTTCATTCCTCCCCCACCTTCAGCAACACCCAGCTGTGAAGGTCACCATGTGAGAGACCAGTCTGGTTTCAGGATTACGAGGACTTTCTCGTAAACCTGTGTCCCAGCTGTTTCTCTTCTTCTTTTCTATTTTTTCTTCCCCGTCGTCTCTCGTTTCCGGAGAGCCGTGTTTTTAGCTCCTGCCAGACGTGACCTCGCTTCAACTCTTTCGGGCAAAGACTCGACCACGTTGAGCTTCACAGGCTAACTGTGAGGAAACTGGATACATGCTCACTTGAACTGCATTAGTGATTTTATTTGTGCATTTAAACGTCGCCTTAACACTTGACATTTAGGCACATAATCTCTTAACAGATCATTTGTTCCAGCTCATTGGTCTCACAGCTAGTTTTCACAACTTGCTCCTGGAACCAGCATCCAGGCCTCATTTCATCAATGTTTCATTACTCAGACACATCAGAGCAGGAACACAGGCCTGTTGGAACATGCATAGAACAGAATGACTGTGGAACATCAAAAGTTTGTTTTTAGGCAGTAGCCAGAACTCCTCTGCTCCTGTGTGAAGCTCATGCATCCAAGGATGGCAGCGAGGTGATAATCCCCGGAAACTTTGAGAAGCGTCTCACACTCAGGCTCCGTGTGCTTTTCCCTTCATTTTGAGTGGTTTTAGTCTTCATAAACCAGCTGATCTCAACTTTAAACTGCAACACTCAGATATTGCTGGATGCTTTTCAAAATACATTAAATTACAAACTATTTTGTTTGACGACACTAAAAAAAAAAAAAATATGAAAATAAGAATTATATCACCAATATGCTCAGTTGAGCATATTCTTTTTATTATGAGCTCAATTTATTTTTAATCCAATCCTACATAAGAGAAGCAACATGTTTTTACACTGTAAGGATGCATTAATAAGTTTTTTCTGCTTCAGAAATGTAAAATCCAAACACACACTTATATATCTGCCTTCATAAATTATGTTAAGACCATTTCACGTCTTCTAAAGGGCACTGAAACCATTAATCTGTACCACAAAGTGGATAAACCATTTTTTCCTCTATGCTTTCTTTCTTTGTCAACATAATCCAGTTTAACAATCTGAATTTTAGTAGTTCTTATACTGCTGAATCATGCTTCACTGACTGCAATTTAATTTGAACTGTAGCTTTAGCTCTAGGAGCTCTTAGTATTTGCAAAGAGTGGAGCTAAATCTTTCCAAACATGATGGTAGAGCAAACCGAAACAGAGTTAGATGTGGGCGTTATGAGTAAACTCATTTTTGAATGTTGACATTTTACAGGAGATAAAAGGCAGTTTAACCATCATGTCTCGTGTTTGTGGTTACTTGTTGTGACATTCGAAATACCTGAGCCCACCGACTGATCTTTACTGACCATGAAAAGATTAACTTCCTTCACTTGCTGCCTGAATCCCCGTCCCCCAAAAAAAGGCACATTACTCGTCGCTTAAGCACTAACAGATATTTATTAGAAAAAAAAAAAAAAAGCAAAGCATTTTACAAGCCAAACACCTGTACCAAGAGAGCTGGTGAGGAAAAGCGCAAATGTTTTCTTTTTAAAAAACATGAAATAAAAGCCACACTCTGCAAGCAAGGGAGGAGAAAACTATTTACACGCAAAACTCATGTTGGAAAAGAATTCATTCATAGATAGGCTGAGGCCCCTTTCTGGACTTTGAAACTGTTAGAAGATTAAACAAAAAGGTGACACTGGGTTAAAAAGTAGGTAACAAGGTAGATGGAGTTTCTCATTTTACTGACACTTATTGTACTGATCTGGGGTTATGGGACTGAATAGATGCTGGGAGTGTAAGGTAATGTTTTCATTGAGTTATAGATCAACACAACTGGGAACAAGTGACTAATACATATGTTTAGTCTACAGACAGAACCTACATGTTTGCACATGTACAAATTGAGTCAGAGTATAAAAGGGGATCAAACAGGGGACTGAGAGACAAGCATGTACAGATGCTCCACCTGACCAACTCTCAGCCCCCTGCTCTGAACAACTAATCTCATCAGCTTCTCTAAGCTTCTCATCCGGCTGTTTCCCTCTTCACTGTTCAGTTCTACATACCCAACCTTTAATCTCTAACAACCTAACCAATTCTACAAAGAATTACTTTGCTCGGCAGAAGCAACCATGGCTCAACTCTGCAACAGGAGGCTGTGCACATGGACGTTCTGCCATCTAAGCAACTGAACTGGTCTTTCCACGGCGGTGCTTTCGTACTTCCTCCATCAGGTCTTTGAGGTACTGGATCTCTCGGCTAATGGACTCTGCTTTCTCTTTCAGCTCGTGGTTCTTCTTCTCCAGCTCGTCACACTCTACAGTCAGCAACTCGTGTTCAACTCTCTTCTTCTGCCGGTAACGAGTGGCTGCAGTCTTATTCTGCTCCATCTTCTTCAGCTTCTTCTCCACCACCTTGGGAGCGCCAGACACCGATTTAACTTTAGGAGCCTTTGGGGAGGAAGAGACTGTTGGCTCAGGTTTGCAGTATGGTTTGGTCCTGGAGGAACCAGGTGCAGGGGAACTAGGAGGGGGAGTGGGATGACGTGTGGGTGAGCCAACAACCGACTCGATGCCGGAGTCGCTTTCGCAGTCGCTTGATTGAGAAATTTCAGTGGACTGATCAGAGACAGAGGGTGGTTCTTTGTTAGCAAGAACCACCACAAAGTGACCAGCAGCAGGAATGGAGAGCACAATAGGGCTAGTGGTCTGAAGGATTCTGCTGGGATCTGGGATGATGGTAGCAGTAAGGGAAGCGGCTGCTTTCTCAGCATCCAGGACATCTACTTCACTCCCGAGCTCCAATGTGAAGGTTGGAGAGGAGGGAGATGGAGGCTCAGACTTCACAACAACCTCTTGGACAGGAGCCACCTCTGTTGTCTTGGCCTCAGCTAAGAGACTGGTTTCTAGTGGGAGGGAGGGGATGCCAGGCAATGTCAGACTCACATCTTGACTGTTTGGCTGGACAGGGATGGTTGTGCCTAAAGCTTCTAGATCAAGACCCATCTGAGGGTCAAGAGAGGCCAGGAGATCTTCTGGGGAGCTGGGAGACTCATCAGATGAGCAGGATCCAATGAAAGAATCCAGGTCAAAATCACTCAAGTCGATCTTTTCTGTCATCCAATCCATGCCCTCAAAGGCATCACCTGCTGACAAAGGATTCGATTAATACTTCAAAAGAACTATTTCATAAAGAAAGCACTCAACAAGCATAACAACTAAAGTATATTATGTTGTGACAAATGCAGTCGTTCAATGATTCTTTACTCAAAATTACTTCAGATCACTTCCAAACCACCAAAGGACCTTGAATTTCTGACAAGAATCCAAAACACATTTTCTGATGACTTATTACCAGACAGACTCAAATTACACTCATTGCCTTATTTTAAGTTAAAGTGTGTAGTGGTATGCAAAAGAGAATAAACAAGTGTTACATGTGGAGCTGCCGCCAACAGGAGCTCAGTCAACACCGCCATATTTGATAACTTTGTTGCTCTGTCTGAAGGCCACTTTTAAACTCTTTGCCCACACAAAAACTATTCAAATCTGGGGAACAGTCTTCCACTGTCAATTAAATGTGGCCTTTCAACACAGCTTAAGACACGTTTCTCTTTAACTTCCAACTGCATTGAACACTCAAAAGCCACTTCAGTCAAATATGGTTTTAAATGTGCTTCATAAATTTGATTATTTAACATGTTTTATACCCAAGCTATGACTGTTGATTTGCACTTCTCAGTATTTAATACAGCTTATTTAATCCGGTGTGAAAATGCTTCCCATGTTTTGCCTCTTTTTGAGCCATTTGGTTCAATAAATTGTTAAATTTAGGTCACTCTCACCTTTGCCATCATCTGCTCCAACATGGGCCTCGAGCAGGTCGCTGGCACCCAGCAGGGAGAAGGACAGCAGGTCCGCTTCAGCCTTGGTCCCAAGAAATGAGGAGGCGTGAGTGGAAGGAGGGGAGGGAGGTGGAGAGCCAGAAGAGAAGGGGGAATATGACATGGTCTGATCAGGAGACGGAGAGGACGTACAGGAGGAGAAAGAGAGGGAGGGCGAAGCTGGCGCCTTCACCTCTAAAGAGGAGGAGGGAGAAAGAGCTTCTTCTTCATCATGGTCCAGAAGGGGCCCCATGGGGTCAGCCATCAGAAATGAGGGCCCTGTGCACACAAATAATCCATTTTTAACATATACCATAATGTTCTCCATAAAGTATTTGAATGCTTTGACAGTTAAAATAAATTTCCCACTACAATGACTATTTAATATTAAAGCAAGTTTTCTGTAAATAAGGGACATAACAATGGGTAGTTTATGTTTTAAAAGCTATAAAAAAGTTAGAATGTGATTATACTATTGATGACAAGTCCTCCTGTTAGCCAAACTTTAAGCTAATGTGTAAGCAAGGCTCTGTGTATTCAACATGTTGCAGTGCTTTGGGAACATCATTCACCACAACACCAACCTAAGTACAGGGCCTCCACGTCCTCCAAGGCCAGCTGGGAGAGTGTCATAGCTGCTGCTGCTGGTCAGTGGTGGTCGTGAGAAAGTGTATAAAAACAAAGTAGAGTCTGACGACGTTATCAAGTCGAGAGGTCCGGTACTGCTGTCGACGGCAGCAAAGCTGAGCGTGGTTGCCGAGAGAGACCTGCCACACAAATATAAAATCCATGGAACAGTGAGAAAGTGACAACATCTGAACGATGTTAACATTTAGAACTGTCATTGCTTAGTGCTCATCACAAATAAAAAACATTTTTCATCTGATCAATCAATCTGGGAGATGGTAACCCATAAGTTGTCAATGTGTATGAAAATAAACAACATGGCTACTGGTTTAGTGAACTTTATGAGTGTAATAATGAACTTCCTGAAACTAAAGCAATTCCTGACAATCAACCCTCATGAAAACAATGCCAACTTCCTGTGTGTACTACGGTTGTTAAGAACTTCCTACATGAGGGTGGGGAGGCTAATTCTGGCTAATCAGTTCATACAAAGTGTCATTGTTGGGAAACACCCCGCCCTTCACCGGGGGATAACATTCCCTAATTTGGTCATGGTTTGGCCTGTAGCTCCACCCTCCGTTGTTAGTCAATGTGGGGAAGTGGGAGGGCAACCGCCATTTTCACAACAGAGACGTCTGTGCTGGGCGGCACATTAGTGAAAACGATGGCGCGCGCCATTTTGGACACGCCACGTTGACAGGGTTTAATACGCACAAACAAGACAAGCGGTTTTAATACAAACACATAACCATATTACAGTTGTATATATAAAGTAAAGTTTCCTTTGCCCCACCGGAGCACAGTTGACAAGCCACGCGGATTAATCACAAATCAGCTGAACAAACTCCCGCCAGATGGAACTATACAAGGCGGTTTACTGTAATTTGACACGGACGACTTCAAACCAGGAAACTTAATTTTCCAGAACCCACATTGAATGTATCCACTAATGTTTCTTAAAATGTTATTTTCAACGGCTGTTACTTTATTTGGCACCAGTCGATGAAGCTGACAGGTCAGCTACGAGGTCACTTAAGGCTACCTCTATGAAAATATCGATTAAAAAAATACTTACGCCATTTTGCCAGAAATAGCCAGTGCACTTAGCCGTTGCACTGCCGGGTTGTTGCCGCTGCTGGATTAGCCGCTGCACGCCTTCACACAGCCATTATAGCGTGATATAGCTTCCAACGTTATACCAACTACACTTCAACAGACAGCAAACGAAGAACGACCAAACCCATCACACTAGGATATAAATAGTCGCAGCACTACCAAGTGTATTCCTCCGCGGTGGCACTCCAGTAGGGCGCTTGTTTTTCGATAGTATCACCGCGCGTGAGCGGAGTTAATATTTCCAATAACGATTTCACTGTCAATACCAGGCGTACATTTTTCCACAAGAGCACTATAGTTAATTTAAACGAACACATCCTTGTGTGCATGACGATTAATTTGCCTGGGCCTTGTTTATTACTGGCTGCGTACCTGACGTCTATGCGATTGAGGAAATAGATCCACCTGCAGTTTTAAAAAGGAACGCATATGTCAAATGTAGGTCAAAAGCAGAATGTAAACAATGTCAAACTCTTGAGGACCCTTGACACCTATATCTAGTACTGGCGAGGGCCTACTGCATGATACTTTCTTCAACGTATTTGTATCTGAATACGATCTTTTAAATGTGTATAAGAGTTACTCATTCCTGTGTATTTGATATATTTATTGAAAATGTTAGTAAATTTGAATTTTGAGTATTTCAAATATTATATAGTGAAGCTGTTACAAAGCATAGTTCCTCGCTAACTTTAGAAGGGAAGCTATGTGTGTTGATAGCAGTTTTACCACCACACCTTATTCTTTAGTGGGGTGTCCCCGCGCCACATATTTTAGTCCTATGACGCATCTGCCCATTGCTCGCATTACTGATGCCCTCTGGTGGTTAGCTTCCGCACTTGTACACTTGAGTTATTTATACATTTCTAAAGTCACATGCAGACAAACATAATTAACAAAACACATATCCTTGTTTGTAATTGATTAACTTTGGAAAAGTTTATTTGAGAAAACATGTGAATAAAAAGCAAAGTAAAATACAAATAAGAAAAAAGAAATGAGTGTTTGTTAAAAACTATTCCAGTAATATAGTATTCATAATAATCATATTCATTCAGCGTAAACACTTGAACGGTATCATTTTTTTCTCACACTTGTTCACACAGAAATACCACATATTAAAGCCTTAACCTATACTGAAACCAAAAGCACAAAATAAGACAAGAGAAGCTTGTGGAGCACAATGAAGCTCATTCTTATCAAGGCCTAGGTGAACAAATCTTTGATTTCCACGAGACGACTCAATCCTTTATCAAGGTCTTCTGCAAGCTTGCGGATTTTCACAGCAAGCGCTGATTCAAGGCCTTTCTTCACCTTCTTCCCATTTTTGCCTTGGATGAAGTACATATCCATGCCAAGCGCAAAGCCTTCGATCATTCCAGACGCCTTGATGCTTGTCTCTGCGGCTATGGAACTTGCCTTTTTTATGGCCATCTCCACTGCCTTTGCTGCCTTCCTTGGAGTCAAGTAAGTTTGCAAATCTTCCAGATGGTACTGCTTCAGCTGCTCTATGCCCTCGTTGATGAACCTCAAGCAGGCCAGAATCTCCTCATATTTGACATTAAAGTCATTTAAAGTCTGGTCAATTTTCTTCTTGTCACTTTCTAGATTTGCCTGGAAGAACAGATTTAATCATTTGTTACACAGAAGCTTTCAACAGATCCTGACAAATTTAAAAACATTACAAGGGCACAAAGTTATGCCTAACAATCTTTGCAGCACGTGATTCTCAATTTTCACATGTAGTATGATTTTTTTAGGGGGTTTCTTAAAGAATGTTGAAGACAAAAATATATTTTGAAAATCTGCCACAGCAATAAACAGACACTTGTGTCAGGAAACATGTTTTTTTCTTTTCATTGTGTCCATTTTTCAATATTTTGTTCTCTTGTTGCATCATATTTGTTAGCAACATCTAAGAAAGATACAAGATAGTGCAACAACAAAAAAGAGGGAAAAACAAAAAATATGCCAGTGGTTTTTTTTTTAACAAAAAGAAAGATGGATTAAAGAAGCTAGATAAGCTATGTACAGCTCACAAAATCATAAATAAAAAAAACTGAAACAGAGCCTTCAAGATTAGTGACTGTCTGGTCACCTTGTGTGCGATGGCTGCTGATGCACCAGTGACGCCGCCGGCTGTAGCCACGCCCACTCCAACTGCGGTGAGTGCCAGCGAGGCTCCAAATGTAAATGGCGACAGAATCACCCCGGCAGCTGCTGCCACTCCTCCGGCTACTGTTGTGGCTCCTCCTGTGATGCCAGCAATCTTTGTCCGCTTTGAAATCTTACAGTACAAAGTGCTCCAATAAATATTCTAGGCTTCAACTCAAGAGCAGATATCACACATTTGAAATCAAGAGTACTAAAAAAAAAAAGCTGTAGTCTAAACTGCAGAGCCAGATTTAGAATTTCATTTGTTTCTCTCATCATTGGAGGTGCTGCTTACCTTATCTAAGTTGTCAGCAATGCAGTACAGCTCACCAGTGTGTTGTTTGAGGGTTTCACCATATGTATACATAAGGTAAACGTATATTGTCAATGCTTCATAGAGATGATTCCCTTTAACCTTGATCTGCCTGCAATAATATGGGAACATTTTTAATGTTTTATTCGTGGAACCTACTCAGTTAAGTCCAAACACCCTGTAGTTTAAAATGTTAGAGCCAATGGGAGAAATATTAATCTAATCCAGAAAGATTTGTGTGGTGACTTTTACAGAGTAATTCATCCCCATTAGTGAGTACAAACATAGTATACTCACACCAAGATACCCAGTAAATATCAACATTTTGCACAGTCAGTTTTAGCTTGTAACAGAAGCACAGCTGTGCCTGCCCAAAAAAAAGTGAGATGTCAGAATTTACGTACTCTGCCTCCGCTGACCCTTGAAGACTGAGGTCTCTGTCCACATCCTTCCAGACTGTAGGTCAATAAAGTCAGCAGTTTAGCAACAGGAGTATACAAATGAACAATATCATTGAGAAATAATTTCAAGCTTCTTACTCACATGTCGGTTTATTTTTGAAATCTGACCAAGACCCGCAACACTGGTTGAAGAGAAGCAGTTTATAACACAGGTAAAATAGTACAGTTATGCCCCTTGATATTGATAAAGTGTAAATAAGTGTAAATGATTACGTACCAAGGTGTCATCGTTGTCGGACAGAGACTCCTTGTGCGTGGAGGAGAGTGGAGGAGGTTTACTTTTAACTGGTTCTTCGTTCTCCTATGAAAAACAGTGTGACATTCCAGATTAGCTAAACACTAAGTCTGTTAGAATTGTTTAGAAATTACCTTCCAACTGTCATTGTGGCAGTTCTGATCAAAGAGTCTTATTTGCATATTTGAATGTCTTGTCTGACCTCTGTGTGACCCTCGACTTTGGACTTGGCAAATCTTGCATCTATTGTCAGATAGGCTGTTCTATTGTAAGTTTTGTTTGCAGCTCTCTGTTGTATATTTCAGGACTCAGAGAATGTTTTCGTTCTAAGTGCAGAACTGAGCTGCACAGTGGTGTGGTGGTTAGCATTGTCGCCTCTCAGCTGGAGCTTTGCATGTTCTCGTCAGGTACTCCTGCTTCCTCCCACCATGCAAAAACCATACATGTAAAGTTAACTGGTGATTTTAAATTGGTTGTTGGGTTAAGTGTGAGCATGCAGGGTTGTTTGTCTCAATGTTGGCCCGTTGATTGACAGTAACTGGGATAGTCTCTCGCCAGATAAAGCGGGTACAGAAAATGGATAGTGGTGGATAATGCTGTATCATTAATGATTTCAATACTTTCACTATCTAGATTTGTTTGTGGTCCGCAATCTTGTTCATTCAAGATAGACTAAATTAGAATTCAGACAAATAAAACATAAAACATTTTGTTGTCTAGGGCTACAAGTTGTTAATGTGTGACATTTCTACCTGATTTGCTCATGATGTGCTTTACTGTATCATTCAGTGTTGTGACTGGAATTTCCAGGGCAATTTGCTGTCAAATTATTGCACAATAAATTTCCCAAAATATAGTGATGTCCAAATGTCCGTAAGTCTCTACGAATAAACAAGGCACTTGAAGTCAGTAAAGGGCACTTTCACAACACCTGAGAGTAAATACTTCACCAGAGAAGATTTGGAAAGAAAGAAGAATGTAAACTAAATGTAAAACAGCTGTACCGTGATTATTTCAATGTAATTGTTGCCAGTTTCAGTTTCTTCTGAATATTTTTTTGCAAGCCATGTCTTTTGTGACACTGGGGGCGGAGTTGAGGTGCAACTTATAGCTCTCTGAATCTAAATGAAAAACAACAAAACACAGTCATTAACAACAAGCTCTGGACATTTATTAGACATAAAACACAACTGAAATTGAAAATTTTGATTCAAACCATTTTGGATTATTGAACACAAACCTGTGAAGGATGTCGACGACTGGAGACAACTTTTAACAACTCTTCATCGAAAGATTTTGTTTGATGGATATTCTTCGCCCTTGGCGGAGGAAGAGGCGGCTTTGATTGCGAAGAAAAAAAAGGAAAGTCATTATTCAGCCTGTAAGGTTCTCAGGGGACATTCTGCAGCAGAATTTAACAGTTTTGGACACTTGAAGAGTCCGACTTCTATTTGAACATTTAAGCTATAAATAAAATAAACAAAAGTTTAAATTCAATGCAAATGAACTGTACCATTTGGGGCTTTTTTTGGCAAATGTGCTGTAGGTTTTTACCGGGTCATCATTATGGCGAGAGCAAATCAGAAATGTGATCAGGGAGAAATGAAGCTATCTGAATACCTAACCAGACCTGTTCACCTTTACCAAGGCCGCTGAGGTCAGAAGGTCAACAGAAGTGAAAGTATTCAAAAACACAGTCAAGCCCGTCAAACAAGACCGACTGCATCTGTGCCACATAGTGCATACTTTCTCTTTTGCTATAATCTGTTTTGTACTACTAGTTGATTCACTACAAACTATGTGACTTCACATTCAGTCACTTTCAATGAGCTGATAAATCGTGTTATATCTGTAGAAATATTTGATCAATCAAACAACACTTAATATCAGAGTCAAAGAGTGTCAAAATTAGGATGTAAGAAAAAGATTGACTGTCACTTTCAGGATGAGAGGCGGCTGGTTCACCAGTGAATTCAGTGGCTTTACTTGAATATTGTCTTTGATATATTTTCTTTGGTTAATATTTGCAATGATTAATTGCTAAAATCAGGAGGATTGGCTAATTATTGTCGTGTAATAATGAAAACTAAAAAATATGTGAAAGAGTTTGTGTTTCATTCTGGATATTCAGAAAAACGTGTCCACAATCAAATGAAATAATCAAAGAAGTTTTGTACAAGTGGACAAGAATAGTTGCAAAGTGTTTGTTTTGCATTGTAATGCTTGCTGTTAAAACCTCCTGACTGCACATGGAAGAAGTGTGCCTCTGAAGGTGATTGCTTTTGTCCCAATTCTTAAAAAACACAATTAATTAATATGCAGATCATACGTATGTGCACTCAAGTTTGCTTGAAACTCTGTCATAAATGTATGGTGGCCAGCTTTGGGAACCTCGATATATATGATATATATATATATGAGAGAAGCTATTTTTTAGGTTTGTGTAACAAAGTGAAAGACGTGAAAAAACAAGGAAATCCTTCGAAGATCTAAAAGATCTTCTGGATCTCTGCAACTGCAAAAGTGTTTTACTTGATCAAACCATAACATCATGAAGGGAACCAAACCTCTCCATTCACAAAGCAATGCATTTTTACACAAAAAGGTTCTTTTTTTTCTTCTTTGCTAATATTTGAACCTAAATGTTGAGAACTTGACACGTGAGCTGTATCACATCAGGAGAGTTTTGATGAACAAAGAAAAGTGTGCAACAAGCAGATGAAGTTTTCTTTGAGGTTGTAGTTTTTCTTGAACCTGTCAGAATGGTATGTAGTGAGCTTGAGCAGGATTGTCATTAAGTAACGTGTCTGCTGTGGCTCATGTGAGCACGTCTTTCAGCTCTTAGCCTTATCATAAACCACCTGAGAACAGGAGAAGACTGACTGAATCACCTTAGTCAGTCCATCAGCGAATGAATCTATGAGGCATTTTTAGTCCTGAAAACCTTTGAATTTTGCTGAGATGAGCAGGACATTTATTCTGTTAAAGGCGTACTGCGACACAGTCAAGCCTGTCAAACAAGACTGACCGCACCTGTTTTTTTTTCATCAACCAACGCATACTTTCACTTTTGCTATAATTCATGTTTATTGCAATCAATTCATTCAATGCAAACTACATGAATGCACATTCAGTCACTTTCAATGAGCTGATAAATCATGTTACATCTGTCGAAATGATTTGATCAATTATTCAACAATCGGTGTCAACAGTAAGATGTTAGAAGAAGGTAATCAACTGTCACTTTTAGGATGAGAGGTGGCTGGTTGCAACGGTGAATTTACTGGCTTATGCTGCACATTTTCTTTGACCGACTGTGTGGCATTTGAAGGTCTGGTGACATTAAATTCAGTTTTGGTCAACACTTTCAATATCTAATCGCCTAAACCAAGAGAGTTTGCAAACGAATAGGAAGGCTAAATCACAATAGAATATCATTTTCTTACCTCCTCCTGTTGTCATGTAACAATGAAAAACAACCCGAGTACGATGCAGATGAGTTGGAGAAGATTTGTGGTAATTAAATCAGAACTATTTGTTTTCATGCCACAAGCAAAATGCATTTTTGTGGGTGATTTTTACAAAGTGATGCAATTGTAAAATATGAATTTGTGATGTTATAGATGAATTATTGCTCTGGTTTAACACTATAATCTCTTACAACTAAATAAATCTTATTTCTTACCTTTGACATGATGCAACTGTTCCTGCTTCTCTCGTGCTGCAGTCACTCAGATAGATGCACTTGTTGGAGATTCTTACCAGGTGAGATGTGAAAACAGTCTGTAACTTGTGATCCAGCTGGTATTCGATTACGATGGTAGGAGCTCATTAGCTAACAGACAGGGGTGGGTCTAAGAGGCTCGGCCTTGCTAAAACACGACTGAGTCAAAAACAAATCTATGATAAGGAAAGAGTCTAAAGATTGTAACAAAAATGTAAAAGAATTTGTGTTTTTCTCTGGATAATCAGAAACACGTGTCCACACACTAATTGAATAATCAAAGAAGTTTTGTACAAGTGGACAAGAATAGTTGCAAAGTGTGTTTTATGTGCGTTGTAATGCTTGCTGTTAAAACCTCCAGACTGCACATGGTGGGAAGAAGTGTGTCTCTGAAGGTGATTGCTTTTTTTCCACTTCTTAAAAAAAATCATTCTTTTATGTGAATTCTCTTAACAGTTTAAATTCAATGCAAATTAACTGTACCATTTGGGGCTTTTTTTTGGCAAATGTGCTGTAGGTTTTTACCGGGTCATCATTATGTCGAGAGCAAATTAGAAATGTGATCAGGAAGAAATGAAGCTATCTGAATACCTAACCAGACCTGTTCACCTTTACCAAGGCCGCTGAGGTCAGAAGGTCAACAGAAGTGAAAGTATTCAAAAACACAGTCAAGCCCGTCAAACAAGACCGACTGCATCTGTGCCACATAGTGCATACTTTCTCTTTTGCTATAATCTGTTTAGTACTACTAGTTGATTCACTACAAACTACGTGACTTCACATTCAGTCACTGTCAATGAGCTGATAAATCGTGTTATATCTGTAGAAATATTTGATCAATCAAACAACACTTAATATCAGAGTCAAAGAGTTTCAAAAGTAGGATGTAAGAAAAAGATTGACTGTCACTTTCAGGATCAGAGGCGGCTGGTTGCATAAATGAATTCAGTGGCTTTACTTGAATATTGTCTTTGATATATTTTCTTTATTTAAAATTTGCAATAGTTAATTACTAAAATCAGGAGTATTGGCTAATTAATAGTAAGGCAGAACAAAATGTTCTTACCCCCTCTTATTGTCGTGTAATAATGAAAACTAAAAAAATTCTGGATATTTCAGAATCAAGTTTTGTACAAGTGGACAAGAATAGTTGTTGTGTCTTTTATGTGCGTTATAATGCTTGCTGTTAAAACCTCCAGACTGCACATGGTGTGAAGTGCGTCTCTGAAGGTGATTGCTTATTTCCCACTTCTTAAAAAAACTATTTCATGTGCAAATCATACATCCTGCAAGAGACAACACTAGAAAGTAGAGGCTTTCAGAGGCAAAAGGACATTACTTTTAGAAGATTACTTAAGTTAGTTTCAAACATTTCAAGGTTTCCCCTTGTCTTGCATGTCACATTTTTATATGATTTGGGAATGCAATGCAGTGGTGCACAGAGAAACATTTGAACTATGTCACCTGAAGCTTTAGTCTTCATACAAAGCTCTCAGATGGCTTTTTGTTTTGGATTTGCGGTACAGAAATAGGTTGAGGACATAAATGAGCACAGTCGAAAACTTGGTGCATTTCAATTTATTCCCATTACACATGAAGAATAGTAGAAATGAAGTTGCAGTTTCTGAAATTCCAAAATCCTTTTCATTCAGTTAATAACCAAATACGACTGGAATGGCAAGTATGTACTATGTGAACACTTCTCCTCCAGCTCCTACAATGACTTCACACGTCAAGTATTCTCCGGCAAAGTTTTGAGACAATAACGAATCGATGGATACATTTCACCACTTTGAAACCAAAACTTGTATTTCAGATATGCGACGGCATGAGAATCCAGAGCAGTGAAGTGGAACTGACTTCCAGGACATAATCTGATCCAAAAATCCACTGTACGTGCAGCGTCTCTTTTCACTGTGTGCGTCATTGTTTTTCCTCGACAGTCCTGCCAAAGTATTCTATCTGGAACTGCTGGAATTCCTCCTCCGTGAACAAAGACTGTGGCTCCTTGGCTTTCTTGGCGGGTCTGTCTGGGTGATTCCGGGACTGCCTCCCTGAATTGTGGCTGAGGATCTAAGCCAGAACGAAATCTCACTTTAGAACAAATTCACCAGTGTTGTACAAGTTCACACCTCACGAGAATAAGTTCAAAGTTAGATTTTCCCATAAACAAAAAAAAACAACTAAATAAGTAATTGAAAATTCAAGTTTAAGTTTAAGTCATTATTGTGGGTTTAAAAACAACAACTTTGCTCTCCAAAGTCCTCTTCAGTCTTATATTGTCAGTATCTTTTTAAAATCATACTCTGGTGCCAATGGAATAACCGGTCAGCACCGGGCTCAAAGTGTCACAACTATTTGGTTTAGTATTCCATCTGTAATCTGCCTTCTTCCCGCCTCTTGTGCTACTATCCACAATATGACATTTTTGCCAGAGCATGCCATCACAGGTTGCATGTCATTCCATCTCAGCACAATACGTGAACTGTCAACAAGAACGTTGTGGAATTCAGTGCAAGAGAGCTGCGCTCACTGCACGCTGACGAGTTAAAAAGTGCCTGGTTAACGCCCCCAACACTCATATTTATGATCAGTCTTCCTTACCTTCATTGTGTCTGAATCTGTTGCTTTACAGCTGTTTTCCATAAAGTATTTGAGGTTGGCGCTCAAATGGCTCTTTCCCTGCTTCTTCCGAAACTCTTCTGCAAATGACACCAAAGAAGAAGAACTTTAACGCCAAAAAGATAAAGCAAAATGGATTATATTGTTTTAAACAAACACCATCACATCAACGGTTTTAAAAATGTATTCCTTTTATTATACGTAATTTATTCTTATTTTCATTTCCATGTTGTTCCATCTTTCACAGAATTTTTCTTCAATACAAGATCATCAGACCAATGATGGACATCTCTCAAGAATCACATGCCGACGTGCACATCCCACTGCTACGGCTGACAACTTTGTGATGGTTCAGGAAGACAGGACTTAATCAGAATGTGGGTGGAAAGTTGTAGATGGCTTGATGCTCTTATTAAAGTTGTCCTTCTGTCATTGTTTAAATCAGTTTTTTTTCCATAATAACAATTCTTCTCATGCATAAAATGGCTCAGATGTAACTCCACATCATTGCACACTGATAATTTGAGCTCAATTTGACTTTGCAAGCAAACAACATAAATGTCCCTTAACACTCTTTGATTTATCTTGTTACTGATGATCAGATCTGACAAATGAGATCCAATCTGCTGCAGCAGGTTTTATTGTAAGCAACAACAACAAGAAACCCTAAACTATTCAGACTGCTAGTGCCTTGCTTACTTACACACACGCACACAAACTAGCATTTGCGCTTGCTACTCTTATTCTTCACACTATCAAGATCAAACCTTCATGGGTAGCTGGCCTTTCTTGTTGCAATTAACAGTGGTTTTGGACAGCAATGGTTAATATTTCAGAACAAAAACGTGTACTGACCCACTGCTGATTTGATCCTCTTGTCTTTGACTGTGGCTTTGCTCTTTCCGGGACCGAGGCGGCCCTGCAGCCTCTTGACTTGTCTGGTGACTCCCTGTCGCTTCGTACTCACCAGCTCCATCACTGTGGCCGAGCTGGGGGTCTTCTGCTTCTTCTTCTTCTCTTTACTGACATCTGATCGGAAGCACGGGGGAGAAAGTGAGGCAATAAACCTAAATTTAAGCCGCAAGCATGTTTTTTTATGAATATGTTCCAATTATTTTATCTATTAGTTTTTGGAGAAAATTTGAATGAATCAACCCAGGCAAAAACATTAAATGTATGCATTTGACTTGTTGTACTTCTAACCGGGCTTCAGTGAGCCGTCGCTTTTCATTGACCGGATGAATACCAACATTATCACTGAAGTCCCAATAAGACAAACTATTTCGAATATAAAGGTAGCAGCGATAGAATAGAGCAAAACGACTCAAAACAACTTTAGCCGTAAAGTTGGATCAACACTCAGAATATCCAACTTCAACATTGGTAATAGCTTCATGTGAGCGACTATCACCGTTGCTAATGTTAGCAAAGTGATAAACTGACAGGCTAAACTGACCTTTAATGTCATCACTCAGCAGCTCCAATCCTCTCCTGATCAACGACGCCGACATGCCAACTCAGAAATATAATGTTTGTTGAATTCTCTCCGTTTAACATCTGCTGAACACCAACGTCTAACCGTAGTGCAACATGTGAGCCATCAACATCCGGCTCCTGATGTGCGTCAACTGAAAGTGTCCGTCGGATAACATTCAAAGTGAAAACTGTTCCTACCTTCGACGACAACTTTCACCACGACTGCATAACAACAACAACAATAATAATAATAGTAATAATAATGATAATAATAATAATAATAACAATAATAATAATAATAATAATGATGATGATAATGATAATAATAATATTAAGAAGAAGACAAACAAGAAGAAGAATGTCTTTCATGCATACATTTAATATGCACTAATGATGATAATAACACGTCTTTTAAAATAATTTGTGCTGTCTTTGATACTTTTTTGTTTATGCTGCTATAACATCCTCCCAATGAGGATAGATGAAGTCTTGTCTTTTCTTAATGCAACTCAAGTAAAATTAAGAGTTAGAAAACAGAACAAGCTAAAAAAAATGATGTGCCATGTTAGGCTCAATTTTCTAAATATGAACAAGTGGGGCGTGTAGAGACTCAACAACTGTAATATGAAATCAATGCAACGTGATTATTTTAATGTTGTAATGTAATTTGGCTTCTGTGATGCGCAGCCGGCCACTTCCAGTCGTTGCTCAGTAAACAGATGGTATATACTCTCCACCACTGTTACCTTTGCTCACTCTGTCGTTCTCAACCTTTGTAACGTCTCTGCCTACAACACAACAACACTGACTATGGCGCTTCAAACTAGGGCTCTGGTCACCTCTAAATGGCTTGCAGATGCTTTGAAGATTCAGGGGAAAATGCGCATCTTGGATACTTCTTGGTATTTACCCAAACTACGGCGCCATGCCAAGAAGGAGTTCAAGAAGAAGCAAATCCCAGGCGCAGCTTTCTTTGACATAGATCAGTGCTGTGATAAAACCTCTCCTCTGGACCACATGCTGCCATCAGAGGAGGTCTTTGCGGATTATGTTGGGAATTTAGGAATAGAGAGCGACACGCACGTCGTAGTGTACGATGGCAGCGAAGTTGGTGCGTTTTCTGCACCACGCGTGTGGTGGATGTTCCGTGTTTTCGGGCACAGTGCAGTGTCTCTACTTAACGGGGGCCTCAGGAACTGGGAGCTGGAGGGTCGACCAGTGAGTAAGCAGTACGTCAGACCCACTCCCACAGAGTTTAAGGCCTCTCTTAACCGCTCTTGGGTAAAGACCTATGAGGATATCTTGGATAACCTGGACACCAAAAAATTCCAGGTGGTGGATGCAAGGCCCTCTGGCAGGTTTAGAGGACTGGACCCTGAACCCAGAGACAGTGAGTAGTCTGGTCTAAAGGAATAATTGCATTTATCTGTTCAACTTTTCTGCTAGCACAAGACAGATCATTCAGCATGGCAACAAATCCATGTGTATGGGTGGCTGTACATGGGCAGGGCTCACACAGAGCCTGAGTTGTGCTGTACTGCACTTGTACAACTGTAGTTGTTTTTATGACAATGGAGATGTTTTTATGACAGTGGTGTTACATCCTACAACTGCAGGGAGATCCGAAGAGCATAGAATCTGCCAAACTGTCTAGTGTTACTTTAAAGAAGACAAGCTTGGGGGTCTGTTAGAGAAAGAAGGTTTAATAACAAGCTCCGACTGTAACTTTGATATGATTGTTTGTGTATACAAATATAAATGTGACCCATACAGGCATCCTATAAAGCAGTGGTTCCCAACCTGTTTTGCTGCTGTGTGCCCCCGCCCCCCATGATGCCTGGACACACTCTCACGTACACGAGTACATCGAAAGAATAATCTCCAAAGCTTTACTGGCACAGGCTGAAAATGTAGAGGTTCAACCCTCATGATTCCTTTGATACATATTCAACAACATAGGTTAAATGAGACCTAATTTCCTCCCACTGTATGCTCATACGCTAAGTAAATAGGTGTGCAAAATGGCGTGTACAGATGCACACAGTCACTGATTCATTGCAGTGAACATTACTGTGGCTCGATGTTTTTTTTTCCAACAAAGCTCTCCACTTTACACATTAAAGCCATCTAAAATATGATTTATGAGTATTTCCACATCAGACCAGACATCACTCTCAAGTCATTCATTTACGAATACACAAAGACCTCAAAAGGAGGAAGCTGGGGTTGCTCAGTACCTGGAACCATACACGTCGTCATGATATGACATCAAGACCAAAATATAAGATTACCATCAGTTAAAAACCCTTTTGTCACTTGCTGGTAGGGTTCACTTCATCTGGTTAGGGTTAGAAAACAATCATGGTTAGATCTAAAAATGCAACCATCGCTTTCACGGATGCCGTTTTTCTGAGAAACATGGTTACATGTTAATGAAACACGTTATGGAGGAACTTTGGACAGGAAGTGGACAGTCTCAAATTCTTTGCTGACAAACCCTAAGAAGGAAATTCAGAGTTTCAAAACAGCTGATCTGTGAAACCTAAAAAGGTAAAGAGAACTGTAGTCTGTTTCTCTTCCTGTTGTCAGGGTTAGGCTTACAGAATGACTGATTCTGCCACTATTTGAAGTTGGAGTTATGTTTTTTGTATGACTCAAAACTCATAGGAAGACCACTGAGTTGAATTTTTGAAAAAGCGAACTTCCCTCGTCATGTTTGACGAGTTTCTGCTGGTCTTCCAGTGAACAATAATTTAAGCTAAATCATTGTCCCATGACGTTTACAGTTGTCAATTATCAGAAATGAGTCACTTTCACAGTGCAGAACTTGACATACCAAGCGGTTATCTTCCTCTTAATTCGTATGTTTCTAACAACAACTACAACAAGAATCACCTCAATCAAGTTACATGGGTTTAATCCTTAGTGATCAAACTTATTAATCATAAATTAAATCAGAGCAGTTCATCCAGTCTAGTCTAATTTATTCAGTCTCCTTTGAGCCCTTTCTCATTGTAAAAATGTAAATATTTAGGTCAGATTTATTTTCAGATTTACAATAATGCACACAAAAGGCAGATGGAATATTGAAAAAGCAAAAGTCTAAATCCAGCATCTGCTCTCCTGAACAAAAACCAAACCAAGACATGACATTCGATGGCAGTTTTGACTCATCATGGCACAGACATGCAGCGGAAAAGCCCCAAACATTTCAAGGCTTCCTTGTAAATCGGATTTTTTCAGACTTTGCTCTTGACAAACATGCAAAGTGCACACAGTGAGAATCAATGGAAATCGCAAACAGTAGAAGAGCAAACAGAGAGATGTAATCATGCATTTTATGTGTAGTCAGCGGCCCGTAGAGTCACACACATGCATGCACACACCATTGTGCAAGCTGACTATAGCAGATATTTTATAGTTATTGGGTTAGAGTTTAGATTTTGTCCTCACTTGGATCTATCAATGTTAGTATGATAAGACAGCTTCAGTAGATATTTGATCTAATTCCTTATACTTCTGTATCTCACACACAAACACTTGCATATGTACAACTGTGAAAATACACACACTGTCACATACATATGACACAGAAGAGCTTTCAGCAGTGAACAGTTTGGACAAATGATTGAAGCGTGTAATCATGATAATCACAAACGATGCTTACACATACCTGATGTATGAACAGTGAAGTCAACAGATAACAGCATTTGTGTTGACGCTCCCAATATGTTTTTGTTTCTCATTATCTTTGGGAATGCCTGTATTGCAATTTAAAGACATTGAAGAAACATGATTAGAAGTTCAAAACCATGCTTCATCACCCTGCCTTAGTGTTTCTGTAAACGACTGAATCCCCCAAATTATTGTCCCTTTCCTTTAATGCCGAGTAGTTCATTGTGTCCCACAGCTGGAAAGATCCAAACGTCTTTTATTTAGCAGTTTTCGGATCAACCTTAATTTAAAACCTTTATTTCTACTATGTCCAAACAAACAAACCAAATCACTAAAGTACACATCTTCTGGTGCTCTTTTATCTCTTACTGTGACTGATGCCTGCATTGCAAACAGCTGAAAGGTAGAAAATTAGTCACCTTACCTCATGCAAGAGATGTGGCAATGATATGACACATCGGTGACACCGTGTTTTTCTACTTCTTCAATGAATGAATGACATAGAGGTCTGAACGGCGCATCGCGCTTGATGCATTTCGAACGCTGCTTGAATGCAGTATTGTATCATAATTATTCATTATTTATTGGTAGTCGTTTGTTGCATACACAAAAGTTAGTGACAAGACAATGTGCTGCTTTTTGATAGTCGTAGCAGTATTATGACCTGTACTTAAACAGGAATAATACTCATCGAGATCAATAATATATCCATCCATCCATTTTCTATACCCACTTAATCTGTCGGTTGGGTTGCGGGGGGGGCTGGAGCCTATCCCAGCGGTCATCAGGCGAGAGGCGGGGTGCACCCTGGACAGGTTGCCAGTCCATCACAAACGAGACAAACAACCATCCACGCTCACACTCACTCTGAAGGACAATTTTAGAGTCACCACTTAACCTAACATGCATGTTTTTGGACGGTGGGAGGAAGCCGGAGTACCCGGAGAGAACCCACACTTACACAGGGAGGACATGCAAACTCTACACAGAAACCTGGAACCCTCTTGCTGTGAGGCGACGGTGCTAACCACTACACCACCGTGCAGCCCATCAATCATATATATGTCAATATTTGTGTTAGTTCCAGCACAGCAGCACCTCACTTCTGCCTGACACTCAACCAAAGTAATTTAAGACGTTCATAGAGTTTTGTTGCGTACTGATTTTAGTACAAACAAACTTTTTAGAGTATCTTTTATTTAAATGTTGCTTAAGAGCTGTCAGATTGGTCTGGGACACACCTTGTGCTTAGAATTTTTGCATTGGGTTGACCCTTTCTATTTATTACTCTGTGGCAAACTACGGAGCAATGGATAGTATGGCGAAATGGGCCAGAATGAACAAAGATGACAATTAAAAAGGCAATTGATATTATTCAATAGAGTGTTATCAATACCTATATAGTAACAGTGGAAATGTGCAAACGTAAGAATTTTGAGTTGTTTGACAAAAGACTTTTTAGTGTCTAACTGCTTGTTTTGATTTTTCAGGCCAGCATTTCCGTTGTTTTACTTACTGTTAATTTGTCTTTGTCTTTTTAAAAAAAAAAAACTTTAAATGAAATTTTCACTTCTTCCAGAGAAGATTAAGGAGAATTGTCTGTTTAGTGTGTAAACAGGACTTTGTAACAGCTTGTTTTATTGTAGCAATTTGTCCATGTTTGATCAGGGAAACGGAAAAAGAAAACGGTTTCTTTTCTCTCTCTGATTGACAGACACAGAGCCAGGCCACATCCCCGGCTCCATTAGCATTCCCTTCCACTCCCTCCTGGCTCCTTCGGGTCACTTTCTGCCCAGGGAGCAACTCCAGGATCTCTTTGTCCGTGTTGGTGTGGACCTCAGCCGCCCCATTTGTGTCTCGTGTGGCTCTGCCGTGACTGCATGCCATGTGGCGCTAGCAGCTCACGAGTGTGGCCATCCGGGAGTGTCCGTTTACGACGGTGGGTGGTCGGAGTGGTATACCCGCGCCGTGCCTGAGCATGTTATATCTGAAGGCAGAGGGAAACATTTGTGATTGATTGAAAACACCAGATGGTGTGAATGAAGATTTGAATCTGGATCACACTCAAACAGGATGACAAGAATCTATTTTTGGGTGCTTTGTATCTACATCCTATGAAGCTACAGTCAGCAGTGGGCTGGCAAAGCCTAGCATAAAGACAAGGGTCATGGAACACAGCGAGCCATACTCAGGACCTAACAGGACATGTTTTATTAACTCTGAATGTTACCACTGTACACATTATGCCATCTTTGTTAAATCCATGTGTAAAACTTGTGAAACATCACATTTCGAATAAACACATACAGTATTTTTACTTAGTTAGACTAACTGGATTCACAGTAAAGCACAGAGGGAGAGTGGTGTTGATCTTCTCATGAACCTGTCAGCCAAAATGCTAATAAATGAACGTCCTGAATGTTGAACTGTTCATTGAACACAAATAAATGTTAAGTTGTTTAACAAACTTTTTTGTCATTCCAGACGATTCTTAGTGGCTCTATTGAAAATCGGTAAGATGCGAACAATAAACTGGACTTTCAGTTTGTTTACAGCTATAATGCTTACATTTGAGCATATTTACTCAGGCCTTAGGTCTGACAGAAAGGACACAACACTTGGAGCAAAATTTAAGTAAGCACGTGGATAAAAAAGTGGTTTGACAACTGAATTTTCGTGATTTGCAAACATGCTGACTGTACAGTGCTTCTTTTCTTTCAAATTATATATACCAGCAATCCCAGTGAAAGGGGGTATATACAGAGGGTAACTTCTGACCCAGTGCTCTAATGATCACAAACAGAATCTCCTATCACAACTAGAGATCACATAACAAAGACTCCACAGCAAGGGGAAGCCAGGACAACAGGTCAAGGAGGATATTCTATTATCCCTACCGTTGGAGAATGCAACCCCCAGCTGACCTGAGACAGAACAAGAACCAGTAACCATCACACTGGCAGACGTCCAAGAGAGGGTATCAGGTATGAAAAATCGTACTGTAACAAGTACTAATATTATACATACTGATTACAGACAGCACTTCATGAATGCCTAGCAGCACAAATGAACTTACTGCTAATGAATGGGACCTACCCAGAATGGTTAGCAGGTTAACCTGAGGTCGGACAGTCCTAATCATGACGGATCCCAGAAGAGAATGACTCCATTCAACTACCTGCCTTGTGATGCTCTTCTCGGGCAGATGAGAGGAGTAGACAGGTGGATCAGTTCATGAGCAGGAATTGGAAGTAACACCTGATAAGTTACACACTAGCTATGGATCGACAAAAAGGCAAAATAATATATATATATATAAACATATATATATATATATATATATATATATATATATAAACATATAGTAGATTACATGACCTTTAAATAAAGCCACAGTGACATTGCTGAAATGGGGAAGTGAATATTCTTCTTCCTCTTTTCATGTAGCTGAACTTAATAAGAGGCTCATTGTCAAGTTAAAGTCACTTCTTGGAATCAAGTAGCTCAAAGAGGACTTAACTACATTCTTCACATATCCTCTATAGTCTTAAGGAGTAGCTGTCTCATTATAGCCCTGCAGTAACGGGTAAGTGTCAGTCTTGTAAGGATTTTAATTCTTGTTATCTTGCTGGGTTTGATAATACAATATTGTAACATATTTATTTATATATAACATATTTATTTACATGTATGTGTATATGTATATATACACATACATATATATGTTATAATACTTTTATTTATAATTCTAAGCAAGTACATGTATATGCTTGACAAGAACAAATAGTCTTTCTAAAAAAACTCTTCAAAATGCCTAAGCTTTACACACAGCTTTGGTGTAAGTTGGTTTTACTGATATCCACACCAACTCTTAACATTACAAAACAAGACAAGGTCCAGCATTACGAACAACAAATCTGTGTCTTCTCTAAACAGCTTCCTAATTCATGGCTTTCAAGCATCTCTTGAAGTCTAATTGTTATTGTTTTTTTAACTTAGAAAATGATTCAACAGCTCTAAAAGGGTCAGGGAAGCTTTCATGTCCTGACATACTGCTAAAGCTTGCTACGAGATAATCAGAAATGAAACTGAATGTTCGACATATTCTTTGAAATTTGTTTCAAAATACAGCAGGAAGTACAGCTAACTAAGGTACAAAACAAAAGGATATATGTTAGATGAAGGAATCAGCAAGGACAGATAAACAAATATGGGCAGAGGCACAACCAGCTTTGTTTTTAAAAATGTTATGCGAAGATAAAATCTTTAAACCTATTTACAGAAATGCAATAACTAATAGCTAATAGCTATTGCCATTACTGTAGAATAATTTGAAAATCAGACAGTTTATGACATTAGGACAAGAAATTTCCATTAAAAAAAGCCACCACGGGTCACTCTTTATACCACGCCCACCATGTTGCTCTATTTTGTTCTTACAGCAGACCAGAAAGGTCAAGGGACTTTCACATTTTTTGCAACAGCTATAGTTTCTCATACAGGTGAGGAAGGAGGGGGTGAGGCGCGGGGGTGTATTCAGATAGTTGTGACGTCAACAGACACTTCAGATTCAACCTTTCAATAGTGTGCCTGTAGTGTTGAGTTTGCACTACCTTGGTACTAACCATTACAATTGACTTAAAACAGAGACTGACACTTCAACTATGAGCTGTTTTTGACAAGATTGTTTTTTGGATAATTTAAAGTGTTTCACAGGCATTTCAGATCTAGTTTGGGAAAGTCCACAAAAATGATAGACTATTACATCATCAGCCATCAGATCATCAGTTACCATATGTCAAAGTAGCACTTCTTTTTTAGGAGGCAACAAAATTCAGTTACTGCTGTGTGTTTTTCTGAAACAGTAACTGGAATACAACATACCGGCAGAGCAAAGGGGTTTTTACCCTGCTGTCACAGTTCTTGTATAACGATAGCAAATCACCGAGTTAGCACCATCAAGGAAACCACAGAAGCCACTTTTTTTCTTTTGGTGGTGTACTCATACTTTTCCCATTAGTCACTTTAGAAATGAGGCAAATTTAAAAGACAAAAAACATTTTCAGTTTGAAAGACTCTATAGACATGAAAACGTGATAAACGAGACTCAGAAAATGGAAAGAGATGTCCACAGAGCACAGCCGGAGAGGTAGGTGCCTATCTCAGTTAATCTTCTTTAATAGCTGATGGTATAGATCAAACGCTTTATTCAGCAAATAGAATGAATGAGGTCTGTTGCAAGAATTGATGTCACAGGAGGCTCGGCAGCCATGATGAAGAAGATGATAACGTTAAAGTGTGTTTTGAGGACATATTTGAAATGGTTTTCAACATTGGTGGTTTGTGACCTTTTTTTGTTAAGTGAGACAAACTTCTTAGTAAAAAAATGACTGTGTGTTGAGAAAAAATACAAACTCAGGGTTAATCTACAGCTTGTTTACTGCCTCAAATCTTCAAATGAAAGAGCGATGACATTAAATTTTGGGTGTTTGGTAAATCTAACATTAGGGCGTTTCCCTGTTAAAATAATTGTTAAGCCATGATGATCCCATGATCTTATTGAACATGTTATGGAACCTATACTTGTCTTTGCAGGGAGCGACAGGTCTTAATGGGTTAAAATGATCTATATCTGATGTTGGTCAAGCATGCGCAGATAGAAATACAATTTTAGACAATGCATTGGCATTTGAAGTCTTTAAAAAAATACAGGTTTAATTCTGTTAAGCATTAAAAACTATATAACCACATCTTTGATTTAGTAACTCACAAGAATAGATACATTTTCATAATCACAAAAAAGAAGAGAGAGAGAGAGACAGAAAGAGTACAAAAAGGGCAGGTGTGGGGGAAACAGTGCTTGAAAATGAAAAATGTCATTTATGTGGAATGGTGACAAAATGTAGGAGGTGAGTGACATGATGCAGACAGAGGTGTGAAGAAAATGTGGTTATTTATTAAGTTATATAGCAATATTACATCATTGTAATAAAGTCCACAGTAAATTGTCAAATATTTATCAAAGTTCAAGCACCTACGTTTAAACTTTGATCAAGTAGATCTTGAATAAATCCACCCACATGGCAAAACCTTTAGCTGGTACTCCTACATGTTACATCCTGTTGATGTGCTTATTTCTCCTCATTTATTCAAAGCCACCAACTAAGAACCAAACAATGTTGTACAATCTCACTCTGAGGTCAGAGAGTCTATTTTTGTGAAATCACCTGAAAGTGTCAGTCAAAACAGAAGCTGTCTGAATCCTCTAAATGCTGAAGAAACAAGCTTCCCTGCTTCTTGTATCGTCTCCTTTAGTACAGGATACACGTCCACGCCATCCTTTATGAAAGGATCGATAATACAGTTCATCAGGCCATCCTTATTATGAAAACAAGATTCTTGTGCATTCATTCTTGCGCCCAAACACAGATTGTAGTGCTTATACATGACCAAGCAGTATCTGAAAAACAAAAGTATCAATACTAAAAAGAACCAAAGAACCAGTCCATTAACAATGGTCCTGATGGCATTTTTTCATGCTGCCATCACTCAACTTCAACAGATCATGTGCTACCACTATGTATTATTAAAGAGATTGTGTTTATTTCACATATTTTTGTGAATTCAGTTGTGGCCTTTGTGCCTTTTGGAGATCAAGTGTGCCCATATTGCATGCCAATGTTAAGTTGGTTTGTTAATGGTTTATTATAAACCATTTGCAATGTTGGTACATCTATAGGGTATTATAAACACCATGTCAAATTCACATGACAAATGACCTGTGTTTCTTCAAGTGGATCTGCTTCTGTTTGAACATGACCAGATCTCTGGTTAACAATCTATCACACTCTATCAGGAGAACTACAGTCTTACTCTGCAATGTATTCATTAGGTGAGGAGTCAGATGTCATTATCTATGCATCAAAATGCCTAGTTTATCTTTTCTCAGCAGTTGTTTTTTTTTCTTTTATTGGAAACAAAAGTGGCTGTCTGGAAAGAAAACGGGGATAGGATGTGGTTTATGTGCATGTTTGGTGTGTAGAATGTGGTTTTCTTGTTTTTTTTCTCTTTCTGTGAAGCAGAGAGGAAAGTGTGAAAAAAAGAGTGTGTTTTTTTCATTTTGAGATTGGACTACATGAGGGGAAGTCCAAATGTCAGAGGAACAAAGACATATGCAGAACATGAACATAACTTTGTAAAGAGTCTTGGAGGAAGTAAGTCGTTGAGATGGACTGTGACAAAGCGAGACTCAAAAGAGTTCTTCATTTGATACCGTCATTCAAAGGCCTACTCCACAAGCATGTTTTTTCCACTGTGCCAGGTTCATCACGATATGTGGCCGACTCAACTAATTCACACAAATTTATCCTGTTTCCTGCTGGTTCCTCACAAGTCATCAGTTTGGAAAGTCATTGCACTGTCCAGTGAGAGGGTTGACAACAGCTGCAGTGGAATTTAGTCTTACTTACTACTAGTCTTGACATTTAACACTAGCAGGCCCAGAGATTTTCATTTCTGCTGCATGCCCCCTCCCCTCTGCAAAAATTGTGTATTCTTCCCAAGGTGCTAACTGTCACTGTCCCCCACTGAGGTTGCTGCCTGTAATGACAAAGGCCAAACTGCTGCTTGAATGAAGTCTGTTCAGCCCAACATACTGTGTGTTGAGTTGTGTGTGTTGTAACCATTTTTCATTTCATATTTTATTTAGCCAACACACAGATGTACACATTCACCTTATTTGTTCAGTTGATCCAAAAAATGCTTTCTATTTGTCATATAACACTTATTTTTATAATGGCCTGTCATTTTAGGAAGGGACATACTAAATCTTTCATGAATGGTAATTTGGTTGTAGGTGACACCCCAATTTCAATGATAATTTACTCTGCCAAGCTCACAATGCCAGAGGACAAAGGACTGGAATTAACGCCCCAAAAAACACAATTTCAGCTTGGAAAAACTACAAACAGATCTGCTACTTTTTGTTTTTTATTACAAGAAGGGTTGACCTGCGTTGTGTCTTCCTTCTCATCTGACATGGCCTCTGTGTCTGAACTGTCCTCCTTAATCACACACTTGACCACCCGTCTCCTGGTGCGTCTTTGGAGGGAAGGATTTACTGGTGCAAGAGCAGTAGCGTCCTCATCCTTGTCATTCTGAAATGCGAGGTCCACATCGCCACCATCAGATTCACAGTCCGACATGCTCTGTAGAATTGCTAAAGCCTCCTGAGCACCGATCCTTCTTGGTTGCCTTGGTTCTGACATTGTGAAGTCTGGGTCTGCATGCCATTCCCTATTTATGGTTGTTTCTCACCCACAACATTCACACCTTTTACAACACTCCCTTCCCCTCCCTTCCTTCATCGAATCTAAACTGTATGATGTCCATTGAGTCTTAGGGCACATCAGCTATAATCAAACCCACATAGTCAACTTGAAAGACAGGATTTCTCAGGTAACACAATTTGTGTGTTATGCCCTTGTGAAATGCCAGCACAGTTTGTGTTAAAAATGTTATAGTGGAAAAATGGCAAATATTTTGGTTATGTGCCTTTTATGGCCAGTGATTCTTACAGAAGGGCACATCAGAGCTGCTGGCATGCAGAATATCCTGTGTGTAGGGGTCGGGTACTGGCAGGGACACAGCTCAATAATTAGGCTTCTTTATACAACAATGAGAGGCAGTTGGTGGTATGTTAGACTTATTCACACATTTGGGGGGGATTTCATTGCGGACTAAAGTCTGCACTTTGGTACTTCTTAAGCAGAGCATTAAAATACTATGATGAAGGGCTGTCCAACTTTTTGTTTGCTCAAGTGAGCATTTTTCAGTTGAAAAGATGTTTGAAAATATATATATGTCCAGTGGAGAAAAGAAACCCAGGGTGGGTCCAAATGAGAATGTTTTTCACCAACTACTTCGATGTGTTGATTTAGGGTTGACATTTAGGCCACAACTTGTTGTTGCTCAACAGCTTAGCTATGGATGTGTATCAGTTTATAAAGTATATCAATCTCTGGTTAACCATAGTACCTCTCACCAGGTACTCCTGCAGCTCAGTAATATGAATGTTTGGTTAATTGGTGATTTTAAATTGGCCGTAGGTGTGAGTGTCTCTGTGTTGGCCCTGTGATGAATGAGCGAAATGTCCAGGGTGCAATCCTCATTTCATCCAAGGGCAACTAGGATGGGCTCCAGCCACCTTGTGACCCTGAATTGTATTAAGCAGGTATAAAAGATGGAAGAATAGATGGATGGTTTACTGTAGCAATAGAAACCACACATCCGCTTTGCTCAATGCTCTGTTATCACATAGTAACTCTATAAACAATTCTACTTTCTGTTCAATAAAAAAGATTCTGTAAAGTAAAGAAAATGTCTCCTTTAATCAGCAGTGGTACCATACTGTAAAGAATTAAGCAGTCTGATACATATTACTGTGTTCACATTAAACTTGTTAAGTGTTTTTTGGCCAGACTCTATCTATGGGGTACCCACACTAAGTAGTACTATTGAATTGCTGTGTTCTCATAGTGAGGATACCATCTGCATGTGCACAGTGCAAGAGTATAGATATTTTGAGTTAGATTTGTCATTCATAATAATATTCCCCATTAAGCTGCCTCAATTGTTATCAGTTCTTGATTGCATGCACAGAGAAAGTCTCACATTATGTAAAGATCTTCAATTAGCTTTGACTGTACTGCGGTATGGTGGTTCGCACTGTCACCTCACAGCAAGAGGGTTCCAGATTTGATTCCCAGCTGAGGCCTTTTTGTGTGAAGTTTGCGTGTTTCCATGCAAAGAGTACTTTCTGGGTACTCTTGCTTCCTCCCACCATCCAAAAACAGGCATGTTAGGTTGACTGACGACTCTAAACGGACTCTAGGAGTGAGTGTGAGTAAAGATCTAGTGATTTGGTAAGAGATTAAACATACTAACCTTCTGAAGGAGCAGCTGCAGCACAGCAGCCTGAATGTAGTATATGATTTTAAGAGGATCTGTTCAGTTAGCTCCCTGTATCACACTTATTTTTTGCTATATCAAGTGATAATTTGTTTATGCTTAACACTTAATAACGTTCTAACAAGGACAAACTGATCTCTATTCATCAACTTCCTAACATATGCTTGTTTTCTATAATATACGCAGCAGGGAAGTCAAACTTCTCTTTTTTACATCCTTCTTTGTTAAGATAAATTAGGTTTGTGACCACAGACATTATCGCTTGTTATCTGATTAATGCTGTTTTTACAGCTGGAGGTGTTAGCAGGAAGTGCACCTATCACTTGGAACGTTTTTGATTCTCAGAAAAACACTCTGACCTTAATCAAACCTCATAAACAGGTGACCGGTGACAGCAGGAACGCTTGCTTTCCCCTGTGCACGGATATGATGTTGCATCTGAATACATTTCAGGGACACGTTCTCACATTTTTTCACTACTTGTTTTTGGCTTTATGTTTGCAGTTGTTATACTGCAGAGTTCGATTGTCAGTGTACTGGATCAAATCTAAACATGTAGTGCCTGAAACTTCAGAAAATATTGCCTTAACACAAAAGTTGAACATTTTTACACTGTTTTGTTATTGAATAAGAGAGAAGCTGTATTTAGGGCAGTGGGTGTTGGTTGGTTTACGGTTGACTGCAATAACCTCATACTACAAATCCAACATGAAACCCACAAACACATTTATTTTTCATTCTGTTTGTGACACAGTTTAGAAGCAAGTTTTACCAAGACGCAAAAGCAGACACTGATAAATCTTTTGAATATTGCCGTGAAGAACAAACTTGGGGATAAAAGGCTAAACTTACATGACAATAAAACTTCATCACAGGGTTAAGGCAACTACATCTACTTCCAATCAAGAATATACATTTAACCAACATGGATGTATTATAAATGTGGATAGAAGATGGAGCATGTGCAATTAAACTCATGTAGACACAGGTAAATCTTTAAATACTAGCTGTTCAGTAGGTTCAAACTCAGAATCTTGTTGCTCAGGTGACAGTGCTCCCCACTTCACCACCCTCCTACCCTCAGTTTGTGAATGTGCACAAATAAACTTGCACAAATGCATACAACAGACTGAAATCTTTATGTTCATGCATCATGTTTATGATTATGCATTTAGCAGACGCTTTTATCCAAAGCAACTTACACTGGTAGGTGGTTAGGATAAGGGGGTCTTGCCTAAAGACCCCTACTGGGAGGTAGTACCTTTCATGCTGGGGTGTCAGGATGTGAACCCAGAAGCACCCACATAAAAGATGGCAAACTTACCACTGCACCATCCAGAAATGACAGGAAAGTAATAGATTATGGTGAATTGTTAACTTGTAGAGGGATAAAAATGATTGCAGAAACACTGATGATGCAGTGGTTATCTATTTGTCATAAAATCACATTGAGGGTTGTTTTGTTTTTTCTTGTTCAACTAGCTTCATGGTATAGAAAAAGTTTCAGAACAGATATTAATCTCAGTTTCGCAATTGGTCAGTCAAAGAGAAACAGAATAGAAAAAACATCTCAGTGATGGTGATGCAAATCAGACTTCATACATGCAAATGATTTTCAGAAAACGTGGTTGTTTCAAACTGAGAGCATACTTGTGGTGACTTTGTGGTGAGATTTCTTTGCACTGGCCTTTAGGGAGTTTAAGGATTAAGTTCCATTTTATCTTATCGGTGGTTGGTAGTTAGATATGAAAAAAAGTTTTGTGCTTGTTTCTGTTAAGTCTTTCAATGTCTAACAAGACTTTATTTATCACAAACTATCATGACTTTGGATGAGAGGAACAGACAGGCAGCCATTCTGCTAAAATGTGGGGGTATTTTCCGATAACACATGAGAAAACAGCATTATGACTGTATATCTGTAAAGCTCTTTATTTAAATGTTTACCAAAAGTATCACAGTAGTTGCTATTTATTTGATAGAAGCACAGGTGATGAATTAAGACAATAAATCTCTACTTCAGCATTAAGTAAGTCCTCATAGTTACAATCAGACTGCTACACTTCCACTTTTGACTTTTCCAGAAATCATTAGGTAATTTATTTCCTTTAAAAAATGAACTGGTTTTAAACGTCTACAAATGCTAATCCTGCATCAGAGAACCTCTCATGCCATGTGACAGAAGACTTGACAACACATGTAACATATCTTGTTTTACTTGTGCTATATGCCTGTAGACATGTACTTTTGCATATCTTTGCTCTTTTCGTCTTTTTTCCATATTTCTTTGTTCAGTTCAGCATTGATTGAACAGTACGTTGGACTCTGAGTACTTCTAAGTTGTGCATGACACATTTAAAACATGGAGCCAAGCTGAACTGCGACAGCATTAAAGTACTGGTTTGGCTCTGGGCAAATAACGAACCTGTCATTTGGGAATTTACATTGGGAATTTGCAAGGATTAACTTTTTGAAGGTGTGTTAGGGTAAAGAGAGAGTAAGGAGCAAAACCATACCAACTTTAAGTCCTTTATTATTGAAAATGGACCATACAATATGCTGAAAACATGTTGAGTCTAAATGGCAGTTAATACCTGAAGGATTTTTCCACCTGATGTGAGTTATGCATGTGTGAGCATAAATGACTGACTTCTTTGTATATAGTGGGCCTCTATTGCAAAAAAATACATCTAGTTAATAGATTTAGAATTAGATTTGCAGTTCAGTTGCAGATCATTTCAGTTTTCACCTTGCAGTAATCATGGAGACTTAATTTAGTCAGAGATAACAAACGAGCAAAACAATTCACCAGGGAAGATAGAAAAACTCTGCCTCAGAGCTTGGTGCCATGTTACTCTAAATCACAACATGTGAGACTTCTGGGTTATGCTATTTTCATTCCCTAAAATAATAACTTGATTATACAAATAAACTAATGATGAATTATTAACTTGTTGAGGGATAAGAATTGTTGCAGAAACGCTGATGATGCAGTGGTTATCTGCTTGTCTCAAAACCACATTGAGGGTTTCTTGTTTGTTCTTGTTCCACTAGCTTCATGGTATAGAGACAGTTTCACAACATGCAGTATTCAGTTAGTTTTAGTTATTAGTTTTCAATCCCTCAAATGAAAACTAGATTATACAAATAAACCAATATAATTGAATGTTGTGCTGCTAATTAATTAAATTTGTTCTTCTTTTCTTATAGTATGTCCCTTTATCACCAGACTTGGTATTTATCAAATTTTTGTAAAACAGTTTTGTCATATTTGAGCAGGTGTTTTATCAGTATGCATTAGTGGAACCACAGCATAAATACTGAGGCAGGATCTGAAACATTTCTACCTTAGAATTTTCGACTATCTGTTGGTATCACCTCGTAGTCTTGCTGCATTTGTGGTTAGATGTAATTTTGATGTGTATGGGTTACTCGTTGCTGAAATAAACGAGTGGAAAAAGAACAGCACACAGTTTGTGTCATCCCTTGTATTTGTCAAACACAGAATGAGAAGAGGGAGACAGTGACTTAAACCGCCAAGCAGGTACAATCCACCAAACTCTACCCCAAATCTCAAGATCACCAAGGTTCGAGCACTACCCATCCCAGTGGTTTGAGATCTCCATGAAAGATCACCGATGACAAAATAAATGGAGAGAAACAAGAAAAGCCCATTCTTGTTTCTTCTGCTTTCTCTGCTTAAAGTCTGCGTCACCAGAAGTGAAGGCTGTCCCAGCCTTCCAGATAAGAGTTCGTAATGTTTTTTGAACTTGACTTACATAAATGAAGATGTTTCATCCTTTCCATGTCATTCAATCTCTACTGTTTTTCACAGATCTCACTTGCTACAATGACTTCAGTCATAACATCACTTGTTTTTGGAACAGCACAACTGCCTCTGATCATATGGATAGTGTGTGCACAATACATGCTCAAAAGGTTCCTATGAAGAAAAGGTAAGACCAGTAACAGCATGAAAAACTACTACAGTCATGTTCTTACAGAACACAATGTATGTTCAAATAACATCATGTGCAGCAAAATTGATATGAACATTGTTTGTCCGAGTGCCAGAGGATACAGCGCTAACTGTACACTACAGCCTGTTGATCCCTCCAACCCAGCCATAAGGAAGTGCTCCCTGATCTTCAAAAGAACTTTCATTGTAAGTGTTTAACCAAACATGATTGTTTCTGTAAATGTTTCATATCTGCACATCTGGAATAAGATCATATCTATTCACTATAAGTTATTAGAATAGGGTAATGACTTGAGTTGAATTTCATGAATGAATAGCTTCATGAATAGCTTCATAGCACTGTGTGTCAAGGCAAACAGAAATTCTAAATACAGTAATCATCACATTATACTTTATGTTAAATCTGGGTTTACAGTTTTGTCAGTGAACGTGTGGTGAACAGATACGATAAGACTCAAAGGAGCCCATGTGCCAGCCAAATAATCATTGATATAAGTTAGAAAATTACAGACCTGACCATTTGTAGGCAAATATTAAGGTATTTAAAAGAGATATTAAGATTCCTACTCATCTTTGGACAGATGATTCCTGCTCTCTCTCAAACAAAATTACTTTAATTTGTTCTGTTTTTTTTTTTTTTTAATTATGACATGTGATTCAGGATTTATATAGATTCCAGGAACATCTAATATTTTTAACTTTGCATATGAATGTTTAAGGATACCCATACTTAAAGGGATGTTTCTTAAGGTTTGCAGAGCTGTTTTTTTTTAAATAAAAAAACATTTTCTTTTTGTTCTTTCTTTAGTTTTTAGATTTTGATGAACTGTCCATTAATCTGAGCTGTATCCCTCCGGAAAAAAGTCAAATAATTTCCTACCGTCCAGCTTGTCATGGTGAGTATAAACTATAATGTATACCATGCAGGTGACTTGCCTGATGAGTGGTTCCAAGTGACCCAAAACAAACTGTGTGTTCTTGCAGTGAAGGTCAGTCCCCCAGCAAAACTATATGTCAACTCTACCATCGTGTCCTGGGTCAGCACCCATCGCCGAATCTTAGATTATAACTTACAGCTGCAGTGGAAACAAAAGGATCATTCATGGAGCGTATGTAAATGTTTCTGTCAATATATGACTGAATTTAAATAAGAGCAACAGGTAGAGAGATCCAGAAAGTGACTGTTTTTACAATTGACAAATTCCATGATTTTGTATGAAATCAAGCTTAAATGATCTGATGTGAAAATCAGTGTATCAGACACTCACACACTGCTCCCTTTTTTCAGGATCCATCAGTGCAGAAAAAAGAAATTCAGTGTAAGGAGAGCTTTGAGGCACAGCTAGACCCTCATTCTCTGATAAAAGGCGAGCTGTACGAGGCACGAGTTCGTGTGCAGTCCATTCTAAAGGGTGGACATGGAACCTGGAGTGATTGGAGCCCCAGTGAATCATGGATGTCAAGTGTGGGAGAAACTAAACCCCCAGGTAAAATGAACAAAGCAAATTGATTTAGTTGAACAAATTCAGTCAGTAGATAGCACCATCTTAAAGTCACAAGCTCAAGAGTTGCAGTCAGTTTGGAGCGTCTTATGTTCAATACATCTGCTAAAGAAGCAGGACACCCTACTGCAGTAGAAAATGGAAGAGTAGAGCCAAAGTATAAGGCAAAGCCACTATTTGCCATGGTCTGTTGAAATGTGTCCATCTGCCCTTTGAGCACACCTTTAATGCTCTAGATGGTTGCTCTTAAGATCTCTCAAAATCATTGACTTGAAACCCAGTTATCTTGTGGGTCTATTGACAGGACAATTATTGTACGCTTAACTGTGAGTGAAATGAATTTGTTCTGTGTTTGTCAGGGGTCGATGTGGATATTATGAAAATGAGTCTTGTGGGCCTGGGAGTGTTTGGCTTGTTCCTGGTTGTCATATTCTGTAAGACTGACAAAACCAAGTGGTAAGCGAAAAAACGCCAAAAAACACTTTTCCAAAAATGTTAATATCAGGTTACCTCACATCATTGTAACAGTTTAAATTCTACTGTGTTGTGTTCATAAATGTTTTTCAAACATGTTTTTGTTTAATTTTTTACAGGTTTTATATAGTAAAAATGATCACAAGTCCACCCCTACCAGACCCTGCAAAGACTCCTCTTTTCCAGGTGAGCTGATGGACTTTTCCTAATCCAATTCCTATTGTTTTTTGTAAAAAAATAACAACAACAAAACGATTCATTGTTACTTGTGACAATGGTTTAAAAGGAACACTGCATAATATCTTGGATTAATAATATTTCTTGAGTTTGGGTAAGTAAACAACTCAGAATTCTGTAAAATATTTTAACAATTAAATATTGACAAATATGTGCAACATAAACCAAAAAAATGAGCTGGATGGACCATAATGTTTTTGACATCAACTGCAGTTTTCCAAAAATTTGTATGTTTTCACTACCAGCAAACTCTTTCACTGTACACATGGTCTCTTGATTTGTTGCTAATCTGAATTATAGTCAGCTTTGACACAGGACAGCGCAACATATATCATATGGGGCAGAGCATAACTTGATATGAATGAATATGTAGACTGCAAAACCAGATAGACAAAGGTGCCCATCGGGGAAATGATTTATGACCTTCACACTCTTAACAGTTAAAACACAGCAGGAAATTTAGAAAAAGAAAATTAATCAAACTCAGGTTTACATCCTAATTTTCAAATACAGACTGCAATACTTCTGTCTTTTCAACATTTTCAATTCCTCATCCTCATCCTTAACCTTTGATCTTTTCTCCCTCAGACTTGGCTAACTCCGTACTTCACCAGTGAATCCTTTCATTCCTACTTCAAACCAGTGGAAATCGCTTCTGTAGAAGTAACTACCACTGTGGACGCTCTCACACCCTGCAGACCAGGAGTGAAAATGATGACAGACAAAATAAAGTGTGAGTCTAACAGCTCCAGCTTCTCCAGCCCAAATTACTCTGAACTTTTCAGTCCTGTGTCCTCACTCACGGCTGGGAATCTGGAGCCCTGTGCTGCGGATTCCTCTTACGGGCCCGTTTGTGGCCAAGGAGAAGGGAAAAACAAAGGACATGATAGTGATGTAGTGGCGGAAAAAAACCTAGAGATCCTTCAGTTGTTTTCCAAGTGTAGTCATAGCAGGAAGTCACTGCAGGTGATTTCAGACTATCAGAAGTTTCAGAAGGTCCAGCTCGAACGCCTCAGGCTAAAGAGTGTAGATTCAGGAATGTGCAGTTGCGAAGAAGTCAGCCAAGAGAGCATGGAGGTAGATAGCATCCATGTGACTGATGGGGGGACTCAGGACAAGGATGAGAAGGAGGGAGGGGATGAGAAACATACACATTTTCAGAGGTTGTTTGGGAGCAGTAAAGGTGATTTTGGTAAAGAGTGTATTGAGGTTTCCTTCGATTACAATCTAATCCCAAAGCTGCAGGCTGACAGCCCTGAGCTTCCAAGCCTGGAGTCGGGCATAAACAGCGGCGGTGAGGAGCACGAGAGTCAGGAGGAGAGCATGGAGGATGAAGATAAGTCCACTGAATCTACTCGCTTCCTGTTCCCTCCTCATCCTTCTACTGTTTTACCATGCTCCCCACTCTCTTTTAACTTCTCTGGGTTGGATTTGAGTCCGGCTTTGAAACCTCTTCCAAGTCCTGGCCTGTTTGAGAGGCTTGCTCTGATGTCAGAGAGTAGGTTTATGGAGCCCTCTGATGATGGGTACATGCCAGTGAGAAAGGAGCAGAGCTAAGAACAGACAGTGGGTCTAAAAGCACTGTAAAAGACATGTTGTACAATAGATCAGACATTATGTGCGGGATCTATCACTGCTAGACAGCCAGACATGATATTTGATTGTTGTCAGAATCTTATCTAATGTGGTGATCATTTTTATTGAATGTATCCTAATGAGGCCATTTTTCATTCATGTATTTTTTTTAAATACATCTTGCATATTTATGCCAGTTTATTTATAATTTGTATATGAAATGTAATGAGTGCTGTTTCCAAACATGAAAGAAAAGTTTTCTATGGATGTGCATGTGTAAATTGTGCTGCATGCTTCTTTTCTAAAACTATATTTCTGTGTTCAAAAGCCAGTAAATGTTTGGATACACAAAGAATACTGGTGGTTAAGACTCCTTTACAGGTATGATGACGCTTTTACCACCATTTGATCATGTGACTATCCCTGATCCAAACAAGTTTATTCACATTGGTAGAGCCACAGGTTAGTGCCAGTGGCTGTGGAACTATGAGAGTTTAGTGTCAATATACATAGTATATAGTTTCTATTTATGGCATTCATTGTTTAAGAAAGATATACCAATGATTCAAATTTGCATTTGCATGGCAGCCATGCTAAAAAAATCACTGACCTCTGTAAAACTACGAGAACTTATGCAACATCATTTAAAATGTATTTTTTTTAATAAAGGATGACTTCAATTTCATCAAATTGCCAAAATATTGCATAAGGAAAAAGGTTTTCAATCATTTATTTATTTATTTTTTTAGGATCTGTTGGTTGTCTCAATGTTGTGCATTTAGGGTGATGTTATGATTTGAATACTATATAAATGTTACACTCTGTGAACTTCAAAAATGTAATATCCTTTTTTGGCCTTTGGAAATAAAAAAATATTAAATACTGTATTTCTAAAAAATACCAAAACTTTTGAAATCATCATACAATTTAAATCACAGGAGCTTTGCCCAAGAACCAGGGTCTTTGAGAGTGTTCTTTCCTCTGCCCCCTCCATTTTGACCACAGGAGCCAGGGCCTAAAAAGGAGTTTGAAGGTATCAGGTATGAAGGTACTATTCTTGAGATCCATCTCTGATTGGTCGATTATTCCCAGCATTTTCTTTCCACCTTTCTGTTTCAGTCATCTCAGGTCTAATATCCATAATAGCTTGACAAAACTGTAAGCTTTAAATTGCACAAGAGGAATAGTTGTTTGTATTTGGACACAACAATCAAACTGAGACATTTGTGAAATCTGAGAAATAAGATGTTACTGTTGAGCACTTCTGTGGGTGTTTCAGCCATGGAGGGGAGAGGTGAAATCAGGAAAAGACCCTAATCTGAGCTTTTCTGTTCTTTAGATCACAGAGCAAAATGTTTCTCTGAGTGAGTAACAGGGAGGCTTTGTGAAGGCTGTTAGATTGGAAATTTAGACATCAACAAGCTGTCAAGGACAGTATGATTTCTCAGTGAGCAAGCAATTTGGAGTGATTCAAAATGATTTGGGCTAGTGATGTGCAATACCACTAATTTCATTCCGATCCGATACCAAATAAAACCAAAAGGGATTTTGTCGATACTGAGACCGATACTTTTCACAAAAGCTTAATGTGTTAAAAGAAGAGAATTTTAAACTATAGCTACCCAATGACAACAAAACTCTGCTTACCGTTCTTCTTCTTTATTTGTAGAGCATTTTCAGAAAAATTATGATAGGAGAAATTAAAACAAAATGATCTCCTGAGAACCTGCATATCAAGTTCAAATTATGGTAACTGACCTGTACAACAAGTAAGTCAAGATGTATCCTAACCGTACATCACATGTAGGGTCGTTTTTACTTCCGGATGTAAAAAAAGCTCCACACATAACCAGTTAGTCCCTGCCAACCGGCGGAGAATAGGTCCTGTAAATGGCAAAATAACTATGTACCATGTTGAAAAAACACCCATTAACACGAAATAAGTGCAGATCTGTGAAAGTATCAATACTTCTAATAATGAATCATCCTTAAATTAACATTTTTGGGATAGCAAATATCGATACTTAAGTATCGATTCGCACGACACTACTGTGGGCCAAACTCATACGAGTCAGTTTAACATGACTAGGGACTTACATGTCTGCATCCCTGAACAACGCGATCAATAATATAACAACACTAAATAGGCCATGTATGTTATATTATATACGATATATTTGCCTATTTACACTGAAAAGAATGTTGTTAAACCTGCATTTACGAAAAAAAAATTGGGCCTTTTGGTCATTTTTGGCTTTGACCTTTGGCTTTGATGAGAGGTGTGTGTTGGGTGGGGCTGAGGGTTTTATATACTCACTTGGACTCACTCAGCTGCTGGCTCATTCTCTGGGACAAAAAATTTTGCAAAGCTGGAATGTCAGGAGTTGTGTTAGCTAATTTTTCCCTTACTCTCTCTTCTAAATCCAGCTGTTGTGTAAAAAAACTTGATGTGGTGATTTCAGACTATAAACATTCTTATTATCTTTTGAATTAAACTTAATGTCAGACTATAAGAGTTTAGCAAAAATTACCAAGAGAGTAAATGTCAGAGAAAAGTGTATGGCCCCTCTATTGCCATTTATATAGAGTAAATTATCTGTAAATAAGCTTGTTCAGCATTGCCACATAGAATAGCCAATTCAGTTCTGAAAATAAAGATATGCTGTAGGCATGTGTAACTTTAAATGGCCAGCAAGCAAGGCCCTGCATAAAGCAGAGACTCCTTTGTGCTCGACGTAAGAATCACAAACTGTATTTTGGATGGTTTTTCTATTTTCTTAAGTTAAGATATGACAAAATGGACAGCATAACTAAATCTACACTTCAAGTTTTAGTGAATGCACTTTTTGTGACAATGTCCAGGAGGGAAATGTTTGACAAAGAAAGCAACATTTTAGTCAATCGTAATCTGATTGAAAGTCACAACATGCGATAACAGTAGTGTTTTTTTTAGAGAACATGTTTTTCGGCGGAAGTGCACCTGTTGAAATAATGGAACATTTTGAGTTCTAAAAAAACACTCTGACCTTTATCAAACTGCAAAAATAGGTGACCAGAGAGAGGAAGAATGAGTGCTCTCTTCTGCGCACAAAAAATGAAACAGAATAAACAGCACCGTGCAAAATCTTTAGAGTTAAGTTAGGCTACAAATAGTTGTATTCATCGGTTAGCAATCTGTACATGTAAAACCTGTGTGTGTCTATGTTTTGCATTTGAATTATTTAATTTTAGGGACACTTTCTCACAGTTGTTCACCACTTACTTTACCACTTACTTTGATTGTGGTTGTTGCTTAAGTCTAAACATGCCCAAAACTTGAAGAAAATACTGTTTAGCACAAAGGTTTTGTTTTTAATACACTGGCACTTTTATTGTGCAAGGCTGTATTTGGGGCCGTTAGTGATAGTGTGCTGAACAGATATGATTTGCTGGTTGTATAGCAGTTGACTAAAATAACCTCCTGATAAAATCCTACATGAAAACCACACACATATTTAGTTCATATCCTGTTTCTGACAGAGTTTAGTTTAGACTCCAGGTTGATCAAGATGAATAAGCACACACTGGGGAAAACTCACTAAAACACTAGGAGATCCTGAAAAAAATAATGAGGTTTTATGGAACCTGGTTCTGTGGTGTATGAGCCACCTCACAATTGTCAAAAGTTTCATGAATGCATAAGTGAGGAAATGGCAGACATCGGGGAAATCATAGATCATGAATTTGTATGAGGATGACAAACGTTGAATGTATGTGCCCACAGTGTTTGACATCATTGTGGGCTCTAACCACATCGGTTTAAAGTTAAAGAGACAGGTTCACAGAAGCTATTACTTATCAAAATGAACCTATCAGTGACAGGAAACTAGATTAGGAAGCTACTCTGTGGTGTGAAACTATCATTCACAATCAGAAGTGAGTGTCATAAACGCAAAAGTTATGCAGAAAAGGTGTGTATTCACACCAGGAGTAGACTTCTGAGGCTTATCTTTTGTAGAGACATTTCATAGAGGTTCTCTTCTAAGTTCACTCATCAGTGATATGGTTAGCAGTTGGTGTGCATTAAACCTAGTTTGATGCTTTATCACAAGGTATCAGAAGGAATGACTTCAGCAGTTTGAGACAAACCTTGTATAACTTTTACAACAGGTAAGATACTAAAAATTTTGTTTTGTGCTTGTTTCTCTTCAGTCTTTCATTGTCTCACAAGAGTTAATCCATCATATACTGTTGTGAGGTTGTATGAGAGGAGTAGGCAAGCAGCTATTCTGCATAAACGGGAAGTCTTTTTTGATTATTAATAAGAAAACAGTGTGATGACTGTGTATCTATAAAGCTGTCGACTAAAGGTTCTTCAGTTTGACCGAAAATCATTTAGTTTGCACAGTTCTGTGCTCAAATTTAATGATAGCGGTACAAAAATGTCAAAGCAAAAGTGGCATTGTATTAAACATCTGAAAACAATATGGGTAATATTCCAAAGATATTCTTTTTCAGGCAAAGTAAGCCACAGTTCACATTTCTATGTTGAGCAGTTTATTTTGATATGTTACACATGTGTCAGAGAGAAACAGATAGGCAGCACAGATTATAACCTTTTTGTTAAAGAGGTAATCCACTGCTGTGATCTCAGGATTCTTGCTGGGGGGAATCCTGCTCTTTTCCCTCACTCAATACACATGTGGACAGGAAAGCAACATGTTGCTTTTCTTAATCCATATATATCCACTAATCACCTTTTTAAGGGCACAACACAAATGTTAATTCTAGCCCAAGTGGAACCACAGCGTGTATACTGAGGCAGGATCTGAAACGTTTCTACCGGAGTGTTTTCGACCACCTGTTGCTTTCACCTCGTAGTCTTGCTGCATTTGTGGTTAGATGTAATTTTGATGTGTATGGGTTACTCGTTGCTGAAATAAATGAGTGGAAAAAGAACAGCACGCAGTTTGTGTCATCCCTTGTATTTGTCAAACACAGAATGAGAAGAGGGAGACAGTGACTTACACCGCCAAGCAGGTACAATCCACCAAACTCTACCCCAAATCTCAAGATCACCAAGGTTAGAGCACTACCCATCCCAGTGGTTTGAGATCTCCATGAAAGATCACCGATGACAAAATAAATGGAGAGAAACAAGAAAAGCCCATTCTTGTTTCTTCTGCTTTCTCTGCTTCAAGTCTGCGTCACCAGAAGTGAAGGCTGTCCCAGCCTTCCAGATAAGAGTTCGTAATGTTTTTTGAACTTGACTTACATAAATGAAGATGTTTCATCCTTTCCATGTCATTCAATCTCTACTGTTTTTCACAGATCTCACTTGCTACAATGACTTCAGTCATAACATCACTTGTTTTTGGAACAGCACAACTGCCTCTGATCATATGGATAGTGTGTGCACAGTACATGCTCAAAAGGTTCCTATGAAGAAAAGGTAAGACCAGTAACAGCATGAAAAACTACTACAGTCATGTTCTTACAGAACACAATGTATGTTCAAATAACATCATGTGCAGCAAAATTGATATGAACATTGTTTGTCCGAGTGCCAGAGGATACAGCGCTAACTGTACACTACAGCCTGTTGATCCCTCCAACCCAGCCATAAGGAAGTGCTCCCTGATCTTCAAAAGAACTTTCATTGTAAGTGTTTAACCAAACATGATTGTTTCTGTAAATGTTTCATATCTGCACATCTGGAATAAGATCATATCTATTCACTATAAGTTATTAGACTAGGGTAATGACTTTATTGAGTTGACTTTCATGAATGAATAGCTTCATGAATAGCTTCATAGCACTGTGTGTCAAGGCAAACAGAAATTCTAAATACAGTAATCATCACATTATACTTTATGTTAAATCTGGGTTTACAGTTTTGTCAGTGAACGTGTGGTGAACAGATACGACAAGACTCAAAGGAGCCCATGTGCCAGCCAAATAATCATTGATATAAGTTAGAAAATTACAGACCTGACCATTTGTAGGCAAATATTAAGGTATTTAAAAGAGATATTAAGATTCCTACTCATCTTTGGACAGGACAAGCCTGCCTATTTCTTCCTGTTTTCAGTATTTATAGGATGTGAACCTTCGAATTTGGATTTTAGCTTCTACTTCTACTGAACTGCAAGAGACTGGTATCACTTCTCAACTAATTCTTGGCAAGAAAAAAAATGCTCTCTCTCAAACAAAATTACTTTAATTTGTTCTGTTTTTTTTTTTTTTTAATTATGACATGTGATTCAGGATTTATATAGATTCCAGGAACATCTAATATTTTTAACTTTGCATATGAATGTTTAAGGATACCCATACTTAAAGGGATGTTTCTTAAGGTTTGCAGAGCTGTTTTTTTTAAATAAAAAAACATTTTCTTTTTGTTCTTTCTTTAGTTTTTAGATTTTCATGAACTGTCCATTAATCTGAGCTGTATCCCTCCGGAAAAAAGTCAAATAATTTCCTACCGTCCAGCTTGTCATGGTGAGTATAAACTATAATGGATACCATGCAGGTGACTTGCCTGATGAGTGGTTCCAAGTGACCCAAAACAAACTGTGTGTTCTTTCAGTGAAGGTCAGTCCCCCAGCAAAACTATATGTCAACTCTACCATCGTGTCCTGGGTCAGCACCCATCGCCGAATCTTAGATTATAACTTACAGCTGCAGTGGAAACAAAAGGATCATTCATGGAGCGTATGTAAATGTTTCTGTCAATATATGACTGAATTTAAATAAGAGCAACGGGTAGAGAGATCCAGAAAGTGACTGTTTTTACAATTGACAAATTCCATGATTTTGTATGAAATCAAGCTTAAATGATCTGATGTGAAAATCAGTGTATCAGACACTCACACACTGCTCCCTTTTTTCAGGATCCATCAGTGCAGAAAAAAGAAATTCAGTGTAAGGAGAGCTTTGAGGCACAGCTAGACCCTCATTCTCTGATAAAAGGCGAGCTGTACGAGGCACGAGTTCGTGTGCAGTCCATTCTAAAGCTTGGACATGGAACCTGGAGTGATTGGAGCCCCAGTGAATCATGGATGTCAAGTGTGGGAGAAACTAAACCCCCAGGTAAAATGAACAAAGCAAATTGATTTAGTTGAACAAATTCATTCAGTAGATAGCACCATCTTAAAGTCACAAGCTCAAGAGTTGCAGTCAGTTTGGAGCGTCTTATGTTCAATACATCTGCTAAAGAAGCAGGACACCCTACTGCAGTAGAAAATGGAAGAGTAGAGCCAAAGTATAAGGCAAAGCCACTATTTGCTATGGTCTGTTGAAATGTTTCCATCTGCCCTTTAAGCACACCTTTTAATGCTCTAGATGGTTGCTCTGAAGATCGCTCAAAATCATTGACTTGAAACCCAGTTATCTTGTGGGTCTATTGACAGGACAATTATTGTACACTTAACTGTGAGTGAAATGAATTTGTTCTGTGTTTATCAGGAGTCGGTGTGGATATTATGAAAATGAGTCTTGTGGGCCTGGGAGTGTTTGGCTTGTTCCTGGTTGTCATATTCTGTAAGACTGACAAAACCATGTGGTAAGCGAAAAAACGCCAAAAAACACTTTTCCAAAAATGTTAATATCAGGTTACCTCATACAATCATAATATTTACACCCTGCTGTGTTGTTTTCCAGATAATTGTGGCATTACATAATTATATTGTGTTTTTCTCTAACTTTTCCAGGGTTTACAAAGCAAAGATGATCACAAGTCCACCTCTACCGAATCCAGCAAAGTCGTTTCTTTTCCAGGTGAGCGAATGGATTCCTCATTATATTAGTGTACTTCTTTTGCAATAAGTAGAATTATTGCAAAAAAATATTAAATGTGTAAATGTTAAAATTGTGTAAAAACTGCATAATGTATTGCTTTGCATTAACATTTCTGGCATTTGGTAAAGTAGATAACACTGAATTATGAGAAAACATGATCATAATCCAAATATCTTTGTTGTCATTGTACAAGTGAAATAAAGAAAATTGAAGAGGAGCTCTCAGATTTGGTGTGATAAAACAAAAGTTAAAAGATTAACAGCCAAACGTCATGCAAAAAACGAATGGCAGATTAAAAATTGGCAACAAATAAATAATGGATGAATAAAGAGATAGATAAATAATAACTATAAAAATTTTAGTCAGTTGCTTTTTAGTCAGTTTGTTCTTGCTCTAATGATTATTATTATTTAGATTTTTTTAAGCCTTTTTGCTCTAACTAGATATGCATTTAATCATCTACTTATTTTGTCAGTCTCGTAATGGTTCTGGTTTAGGGCATTGGGGGCCACGTCTCCCTTTTGGAACAAGTGGAATTTAGGGTTTGGGATGAATTTGGACAAACATGCATCATTAGAATTAATGCATTTACTTGCTTGTGTATTATCCATTTTTATGTGAAGTTATTCATTTCTGTTGATCATAGAGTCCACAGCAAAAAGATCTATCTTAAAAAATTAGAAAGAGAGGCTGAAATGTTTTTTTTTTTGTTTTTTTTTTATGTTTTGTGTAAATGCAATTTTGCAATATTTTTCTGTGGCTTCATCCCTACCAGCAAAACATTTCACTTTACACTAGGTATCTTAATGTTTTACCAATCTTAAAATGGAAGTTCAGGTTTGTGGTGGCACAACACATCATATCTTCTGAAATGACAAGAAGCAGTAAGATGAGCGCAATGTAGACCATGATCCCAACAATTACTCATCAGTAAATTTTGATTTACATCCTAACAGACTATTACAGACTGTAATACGTTTGTCTTTTCAACCCTTCTTATTCTTAATCTTGCTCCTCTAATTTTGATCTTTTCTCCCTCAGACTTGGCTAACTCCGCACTTCACCAGTGAATCCTTTCATTCCTACTTCAAACCAATGGAAATCGCTTCTGTCGAGATAACCACCACTGTTGATGCTCTCACACCTTGCGAACCAGGTGTGAAAAAGATGACAGATGAAGAAAGCTATGAGTGCTCCAGCTCCAGCTTCTCCAACCCAAGTTACTCTGAATTTTGCAGTCCTCCTGTGTCCTCACTCACTGCTGGGAATCTGGAGCCCTGTGCTGCGGATTCCTCTTACGGGCCCATTTGTGGCCAAGGAGAAGGGAAAAACAAAGGACATGATAGTGATGTAGTGGCTGAAAAAAACATAGAGATCCTTCAGTTGTTTTCCAAGTGCAGTCATAGCAGGAAGTCACTGCAGATGATTTCAGACTATCAGAAGTTTCAGAAGGTTAAACTCAAGTGTCTCAGGCTACAGAGTGTAGATTCAGGAATGTGCAGTTGCGAAGAAGTCAGCCAAGAGAGCATGGAGGTAGATAGCATCCATGTGACTGATGGGGGGACTCAGGACAAGGATGAGAAGGAGGGAGGGGATGGGAAAAATTTAAGTTTTCAGAGGTTGTTTGGGAGCAGTGAAGGTGATTTTGGTAAAGAGTGTATTGAGGTTTCCTTCAATTACAATCTAATCCCAAAGCTGCAGGCTGACAGCCCTGAGCTTCCAAGCCTGGAGTCGGGCATAAACAGCGGCGGTGAGGAGCACGAGAGTCAGGAGGAGAGCATGGAGGATGAAGATAAGTCCACTGAATCTACTTGCTTCCTGTTCCCTCCTCATCCTTCTACTGTTTTACCATGCTCCCCACTCTCTTTTAACTTCTCTGGGTTGGATTTGAGTCCAGCTTTGAAACCTCTTCCAAGTCCTGGCCTGTTTGAGAGGCTTGCTCTGATGTCAGAGAGCAGGTTTATGGAGCCCTCTGATGATGGGTACATGCCAGTGAGAAAGGAGCAGAGCGAAGAACAGACAGTGGGTCTAAAAGCACTGTAAAAGGCATGTTGTACAATAGATCAGGTATTATGTGCACAATCCATCACTGCTAGACAGCCAGACATGACATTTGATTGTGCTATATCTGTGGTCATTTCTATTGAATGTATTTGTAGTGAACGGGGCCATTTTTCATTCATGTACCGTATTTTGTGCACTATAAGGCTCCCCTGATTATAAAGTGCACCCTAAATTATGGGGTCCATTTCTGTACTTAACCCAAACATAAGCCGCACCTGATTATAAGGCGTACGTATTATGTAATGTTCTCTGATTGGTTTATTACTGCTAGCACACTTAGTGTATGTATTATGTCCCTTTGTCAGAGGGAAATGGTCCGATGGTCAAGGACAACATCGTCGGTCGTTTTTACACTTATAAACTGATAAACTGCACATTGGTGTGCATCACCCATCCCAGACTGAAGAACAAGCACTCACTGGGACATGAGCAAAAGCATTAATGGTGACAGATTCAATCGTACAAGCTCGATACAATCTTTGCCCCATTCAGAGTCAATGGCTGGGATCCGCCTAACCCTGGATTCACACCTAACGCAAAGCGAGCTGTACGATGTATTAGAGCAAAGAGGCGTTGCAAAAGTGAACGTGGCGGTGAGCTGCGTGAAGGGAGAGCGGTGAACGATGTGGAGGGGGATTAATGCCCAGATGAATGCTTGGCACTCCCCGCAGTAAATTCAAAATGGCGGTATCCGTGACAGATTTTGGGATACACACATAAAGCGCACCGGATTATTTGGCGCACAGCAGTTTTTTGTGAAAATTTTTTAAACTTTTAGGTGCGCCTTATGGTGCGGAAAATACGTAATTTCTCTCATTATCTAACATATTTATAATATATTTAACCAGTAAATTGCCAGGTCATTGTTGTAAATAAGAAAAAAATAAAAATAAATTACAGGGCGATATATTCTGCCTGAAAATTTTTTAAAAGTTTATCCATTTGTCTTATTAGTTCTAAGAACTGTAATTTTGGTGCTGATTGACACAAATATGATCGATGTCTTTTTGCTCAGATATCTCAGAATATCACAGAAGACTTTTTACTTTGTTTTCTATTGATGTATACTTACACAGATTGAGTTGAATGCTTCTTTTTTAAAACTATATTTCTGAATTCAAAAGTCAGTGAATGTTTGGATACTGGGAAAGATGGTCAGTCTACAAGTATAATGAGGTTTTTTTCCACCATTAAATCATGTGACCATCCCTGATCCATATCTTTCACAAAGGTGGAACCACTGACAATGGAAACCAGTAAATTAGACCCAGATTAGAGGGGTGAGTTTGGCATGTAGAGTGTGAGACAGACCACCAGAGCAGCTCAAGTTGCCTGCCTGAGCTTGCTCACAGGTGTTGCATCATTAAAATGCTTACATTTTTTTTTATTGGCATAGCAGATATGTTAAAACCCTTTCACATCTACATGAAGACTTATATAACATAATTTTGGATATTTTGATTGGTTGATGATGTTTTTTTTTCTTTTTCTTTTCTATATACTTAGAAAGGATAAAAGGTTTTCAGTGTCTTGTTTTTATTCTCATATTATAAAGGTTTCCTGTTCAGTCATTATCAACAGCTGCAGATTTGTTTACATTCTGCAATTCTTCCAAGAGCACAACACATTGACCTTAAAGCATTCAAACACACAAAACATCAGCAAAGCAGTTTTCAAAAATGATTTGAAACCCTGTTCTTCTCTTTTATTGTTGTATCTACTTCTGTAAATGCCTCAACTGCAAACGTCAGAAGAACTTTATTTCCTCTTCTTTATGGATCACTCTGTATGTGTGTGTTCTCTGCTGCTCCATCAAGACTATTAAATGCTAACCATCATGGCTTTACAATCATAAAATGTCATCAGACATATCAGCATTTCTTGGCACATCACAACATATTTATCCTTAAAGGCAAATAAACAAAATGGAAACATTCCTTGCAGCACAGGTAATCTACAACAAAGCAGCTGGATGAATTTAATGGCATCTGTGATTTTTAAAACATGTCTAAATGCCTTTAATAAAACATATAAAAGAAGTTTATTTTATATATATATTTATAAGGATCAAAGGTTTTCCAGGTTTACTGTTTTTCTTTGTATCTTCTCTGTTTAGTGTATGATGTGACATAACTGCTTGAATACTAGATGTTACGCAAACTAACTCTCAAACTCATAATGAAAAAAAAAGTAAACCATCAATATTTCCTGCATTTCTTTTTCTTTTTGGAATACTTGGATGTCGTCTCTCAAATGATGGAGACATTAAGCAGACATGGAACTAACATGCATGGAAATAATCAAATAACCAAACATTGTTTTTTAAAAAGAAAGAAATACCGGAAGAGACAGAAATATTGACTCTTGTTGAAATTTGATGACACAAATCTGTGTTCAGGGTGTCGTAGACTTATGTGGCTCACTGGGATGCCTTGTTTTCCTGGAAAGTGAAATGAACTCTGCATTAACAAGCTGGTCACCATATAATCTTAACCCAGCTTTGTTCCCTACAGACTTACCTGAGCAGGGGAGTTGACTGCATCACTGTTGCCAGGTGATGCCACCAGCATTACTGCTGTGAACATGACTCATTGCGGGTCTTTATTAGATGTAACTGTGCTCTACAATGTGTATATTCAGTTACAGCAAACTTTTTGGAGCTTTGTGGATGCATGGAGATAACTCAGCTTATGTCAATGAACAAATTCAAGAGAGCTTTGGGAACCTTTGGACTTACAAACAAAACAGGATCTGTTCTCTGTCTGTCGAAGCAACATGTGTCGCCGTGTGATTATCAGAGATGCTTTGTAAAAGCTGTTAGATTGGAAATTGAAATATTAATGAACTCTCATGGATAGTACGATGATATCCTAAGGAAGAAGTCATTTGGAGTGATGTAATGGCGCTTGGGCACGGCTCAAAGAAATCAATTTCATGTGACCATGGGGTCACACCTGCTTCTATGGACCGTGGGGTCAGTAATAGCAACATAATACTCAAATAGTTATTTTGTATACAGTGCATTTGTTTGTAAATGGTGTTGTTAGAATCTGTATTTGCCAAAATTGTATTCAGAGGGATTTTTCAAAATGGAGCCAAATTGAAGTTAATTTCTTGATAACTAAAATATCCACAAAATGAGGAAGTTGCATTTGTATAACTTTTGTGTCATGATGGCTTTTAGGTTTCTATTCTCAAACCCCTTCCTGTCACAAGTGTCCTCGCTTGGTTTCATGTGCACAAATGTGAGAAAATCCCTTAAAGGGAAACTCCACTGAATTAACATCATAGTCCTGTTTCAGGTTTTAGGAGTTGCATACTTAACAAAAAAAGATGGACTGCATCAACATTGCAACATCACTTGAGTCTTTTGTTAGAAGTTTGAAAGAAAATAATACTAGACCCTTGCAGCCCACTTCCTCCTCTGCTCAAGGCCATTGCTTTTCTCAACAAAAAGCTATATACAAATAAATGAAAAATTAAAGTAACCACCGTGACATCAGCCATTTGTGTTCAGAACACCTTTTTGAAGCCTCAATTTAGGCATTTTGTTTTACCTCAACCAGCTCATCCTTTTAATACTGAAAAAGATGAGTGAGAGGTAAATCTGGCTGTTAAACATGGACAATATGCTTATCCACCGGGTAACTCATTTGCTGACAACACTCTTAAGTATATTATGTGTTTTATCTTAACAGGCCTAGAAAACTGATAGCACGCTGTATCAAAGAAGACATGAAACTAGATACTCGGATCTTAAACTTGTGAGGGGAATACTTACTTAAGAAATGTTACATGTAGGGCCGTTTTTCCATTAAACACTTGTAGAATACAAGATTTAAGCACCAAATTGTCAAATCGTTTACACTAGAAGACATGTTTCTCCTGTGTCCAGGTATTTAAAATTTGCAGGGTGTTCATGCGAAGTGGCTTTTTTGCAGCGAGAGCTTGCTCAGGACAAGATTTTTCACCAGACTGAACTCCTTGTCTTACTGATCTCTGTCATCTGACATGTCTCTGTCCACAAGAACACAATAAACACAGTACATCAGCTGGTGGTTGCTCCAAAATATTCAGTTGGTAGCTGGGACATGTCTGTGAGCCTCAAAGATTACATCTTTGGAGCTTTCACACAAAGTGATCTTTGACCACTGTTCAAACTGCTGATTTGCATCAGTATCTGAGGCATTTTGTCTGCTTCTTCAACATTTGTCTGGGACATGAAAATTGGACTTAAACGTTTGAAGTATGAATGAGGCCTTATCTAATCTTATCTTATCTGCTCTTATTATACTCAGAGGACTTAAAAGCAAGCCGATCAGAGGCTTTTCCGTCTTTTGCATATAGTCAAGGACTTGCCTCTAACACAGTACTCCAGAATCTCAATCCATACTGTTGGTGATCACTTTGCAATGAGAATATATCAGGGAAAATATAAAAGAAAGATATAAATTAGTGTTACTGTGTTGTTGTGTAAATCCTGATAGTTTTTTAACAGCCCTTTGGGTCATAATGAAAACATGTGCATGTTCCTGTGCACCTATGAGTGTCTTGAATTTTTCTTCCTTGGAAACACACCATCGGTAACACAATATGGACCTTTTCATTGTATCTTGACTTCATATTCTTAGTCAGCTGTATTCTATTTACAGAAGGTAAATTAGAGGAAAGATCCCTGTAGATTGTCTTTTTTTTTTCTTCAATTTTACAGATTCAGTGACCTAGTAAATGGGTCCTTTTACCCAAAGAGAAAAACCCAAACTGCCCCACCATGGCTAGAAATAATCCACCTCAGAACCCTGTTTCTCCCGATCCACCCGGACACACTGCAAACCAAAAAAAAAGACACGTTCATCTTACCCCAAACAAACTTCTCTTTGATTAAACCCTATTTAATTTTCTACCGTGTTGCTTTTTGACAAAGGACACACATTCTCTGTTGGTCACAATGAGTTTTCACTTGTTCTGAGCAGGTAGGAGCATCCATACAAAATGTGGCTCCACTGACCCGGAGGACTTGTCTTCTTGCCTTCCTCATCATCCCCATCGTGATCCTTATAGTTACAGGAGCCACTCTGGCCTGGTACTTCCTGGGTGAGTAGTTCTTTCTTCCACTATTGGATTTACTCATTGTCAGCATGCCAGTGCCATCGGTTCTATAGCTGAACAAATTCAGTACTGGATGGATCGCTGTAAAGTGGAAATAGAGAAATATTGCAACTGTCAGATCGATTGCACTGACATTGATTTAGAATTCATGTTTCTGTAAAGCGATTCACTTTACTGCTTGATCCCACAGATAATGCCATCATCAGATTCAAACCTTATTTGTTTATGCTCTCATGACACCACATCTAATGACACATATTAACCTTAACTGTATTGCTGCTAATTTAGAAAATGTCATTCGATGTTAGACAATTAACATGTTAAACATTTGTAAAACAACAGCATGTTAACCATTAATGTTATAACCAAAAGTTCTCTTGTATTAACGTGCAAATTGGAGATTTGTGAATTACAAATCTTTAATATGTAGGAATCTCTTTTTCAGCAATTCAAATATATTTAGGCTAATCAGTATAAAAGTCATTAAGATTTAAATATTTGACACTAGCACATGTACAGCAAAGTTTGTTAATGTGCATTATTACTAATAAATAAACAAATTAAAAGGGAGTTAATATATTTACAATATTTAAAATATATTTTGCAGACAGTCACTGCCTAAAGACTTGAACCCATGCACAAAGAATGGGATTCGTCTTTAGTGATACTTTGCCAGGCCTTTACTGCAGCTGTCTGCAGTTGTTGGTTATTTGTTGGTCTCTCTGTCTTTAGTTTTGTCATCAGCAAGTGAAATGAAGCCGGATTAGGTTGAGATCAGATTCTTGACTCAGCCGCTGCAGACTTCTGCACCTGCAAAAACTCCTTGGTTGCTATTGCTGTAAGTTTTGGACTATTATCCATCTCTATTCTGAAGCACCATTCAGTCAATCCTGCTACGCTTGACTGATCTGAGAATAAACTAAATTCCTGCGCACCGCTGGTCTAATCCTGCTGCTTTTACATTCTGTGTCATCATCAAGAAACATGAGTTACCCATTACTGTTGCAGACAATACTTCCCATGCAATGAGCTTGTTCTTGAAACTTAAAAATGTTTTGCACATTGGAGTCACCGTCTGTATTTGTAAAATCCAAAAGGTTTATTATACAAAAAAGAAGAGTGCTAAGGAGACTGAGTCAAGCTATCCAACATGGGCGACGGCGAGTAGGCAGGTGATGAGTAGATGAACCACAGCTGTGCTGAGAGAACCTGCTGAAGCAGAGGGGGAAACCACGCCCCAACCACACCACACCCATTCTCCAGGGGGAGACAAGACAAACACACACGAGGGAAAAGGGAATGGAAACAAAGGGCGAACAAAACGCCACAATCCAGAGATTCATGGCAAGCACTGGCCAACACCTGAGCATGATACAGTATTTGAGTTCATTTTTATAATTGAATTGTAATCCCTGAAAAAGAGTTCTCTACGTATAAATGAGTTACAAATCATAAACTACTAATCCAAATTGGGTTTGAATACCTTCAATTAAAATTCTATACTTTAACCTTTACAGTATACAGAAAACACTTATACAAGCAATTAAAATAACCAAAATTGTGTCATTGTCCAAATATATCAAGACCTAACTGTATACAGCCTCACAGATGGCATGTCTAGGAGTTATTCTTAATATGTTGATCTCTTTTCTTCATCTGTAACAGAGTACAGGGTTTGGGTGTTTGAGCCTCGTGTTCATCAGCAATACACAGCTTACCTAACAATCCTCAACAGGGACTTCTCCGCTGATATGTCCTCTCACAACAGTCCTGTGTTCAAGAAAGAAGCCATGGGAGTACAGAACATGGTGAGCAGAGAGCACAAATTCTAGCATGAACATTAATAATGTTTTAGTCTAAAACAACTCCACAACCATCACTGCTTGTTTTCTGATCTTTTTTTCATTCTTACAATGACAATCGGATACCTAATGGAAAATAAAATTGTTAATCATTTAGCTCCCAGACCATATTCAGTGTGTATAAAAATTCTGATTGATTATCCCAAAGAAGCCTTCGAGTTAAACAACTTACAAAATACATTTTCATAAATTAATAGACCTGAATAGTAAAAATGTGTTTAACAAAGCCCTTGAGAACTGGAATAATCATAAACTGACTGTTTAATTTTTCACAACATCAAAGCATAGAGCAAACTTGAGTACAGACACCAGAATAAACTGTTCAGTTCAGTTCAGTTTAATTCATCTATTCATCCATCCCTACATCCATTCTCTATAACTGCTAAATCCAATTCAGGATCGCAGAGAGGCTGGAGCCTATTCCACCTGCCATCAGACGAGAGGCAGGATGCAATCTGAAAGGCTTGCTAGTCCATCACAGGGCCTCAACGCAATTTGATTCAATTCAATTCAATCAATTCCATTCCATTTAAATTCAATTCCATCTCAGGGCATCTCAGGGCATCTCAGGGCACCAGGCCTTTATTTCTTTAAGATTTGCTTCCAACCAACTGATTAGTTTAATCTGGCTTCATGAATAACATCCACCTTGTACCTAAATGTTTTCTGTCTCCCAGGTAAAGAAGATCATGAAAGCCTCCTGCCTTTCTCGACATTTTAACTACACAACTGTGTTTGCATTTGGGTATGTGGAATAAACTGATATTTACACAGAGCAGTAATAATAACTAAGCCTGTGGTGACCTTGCATATGACTCTCACATATCCCTTTCACCAGAAACCCTTTACATTAAATAAAATACACTTTAATATAATAACATGACGCATGAAATGATTGCACAAACAGAGACTGAGGTGTTCTTATTGATGTCTTGAAACTGATGTGCTTGGATAGCTGCCTTTCAGCTGGTACTGAAGGCCTGTCCTGTGGAGGAAACACATGAATGTAAGGTTTTGCTAAGCCAATGACAATTACTTTTAAGGATACAATCAAGGCAATTCAAAGATGGATTCCTGAATGTATAATGTTCAAGTGTCTTATCTCTATCCCATTTCCAGAGTATTCAGGCTAAAAGAGTCCCCAGGTGGCTGAATTAAGGTGCAGGATTTAGGTGTTGTGTCTAAAACCAGTTTTTAGTAATATCCTGTTTTTCTAAGTTGTAAGTTAAGATTAGTATGTTATCAGTTTTGTAGATTTTTGTTGGGTTTTGTGGGATTTAGACAACCCCGATAGATAGAAGAGCTTAGGGAGGAATTAGTGGTCGTCTCTAAAAGGCTGTCAGTTCATACCAGTGGCAGCTGCTGCTATGACCTGAGGCTACCTGAGATACAGAGGTCTGTGTGTCATGTGTGATTTGTTTGTTGTGGGTGAATAAACACCTGGTTGGTCTGCACTAAATCTCTGCCTCGAGCCTCTTGTTTAATCCAGCCACTACGGGCCATCCTGACACCTAACAGGTTTCAAACAGAATATTCTTTTAATAGTGGTTCATATTTACTTTACATGCCAGCTGATTGAGTGGTTGGTTGAGAGTTAATAACTCGAGTAGGTATAAGTTAGTATTTGTGCACACGACTGTTGCTCAGAAGATCTCAGGTAAATATCTGGATACCCATTGCACTGTGAAGTGTCAGCTTTGAATCCAATATGGAACTTTGCATCTTCTATTTGGCTAATTCAAATGGAATTTAATGCTTATGAACTTTGCACTTATCAAGATCCAGGGTTCAATTTGACTCGCAAACATAAAAAATAGCTTTCATAAACGATGACAGTGAAATTCTTAATTCTATAGCTCGTCCTCAGCAAAACAATATATTCAGTCAATATGTAGCTCTTCAAACAGGATGCACTGCACAGTTTATGCTTTTAACTCTGTTTATAGCAATCGATATGCTTTTTGTGTTTGCTGCAACAATGAATAATGGGCTATTAGCCCTCCATATATCTCAGTATTTGAAAAATAGCTTTCAAAATCATAACAAAATGAGCTGTTTTCTCTGCTTTGAGGTGCATGGGGTCTGTCCGCTCAATCGAGCTATACTAACTTACAAGTTCCGAAACTCAAGGAAAACACCCTTACAAAGGTGGAAAACCACATTCTAGCACAAATGATTGAGCTCTCAAAAAACCAAATCATCCTTAATTTCACACTGCAGATGCCCTTTTTATCTTATGGTCTGAATTCAGATCATGAGGCTTCTCCCAACGTCACACCATTTTACCACACAGAATTCAAACATCACAAAGTGGTTACTTTCTTCCCTTTACGGTGATGTAGATGTATGATGTATTTCATGGTGTGGGAGTACACAGAGATCTCATCCACACAGAGCACACTTTAGACCGCACCAAAGTATTTTCAATACTTTTAGTATAAATCAAGCATGCATTTTTTTTTAGACTGACGTGTAACTGCTGTGTTGATTGTGGCCCTGTTTCATGGCTTTATTCTGCAGGGAGGGGAGCGTGGTGGCTCACTTCTGGATAGTGCTGTCCGTACCCAGCAGTCTTGTGGGGAGAGTTACATTGGAGAGGGTCACCAGCAGCCTGGCGAAGGGCCTTAGGGAATACAGTGGATCAGAAGTGGAAGAAACAGCCAGCATTGATGGCTACCTTTTGCATCTCCCTACACTGTTTGTCAGTGGTGAGGAAGGGAGTGTTTGTGCAAGACAGAAATGACAATCAAAGAGAGAATTTGTGTATGATTTAGTTTTCTTTTAATTTGTTTTCTTTTTGTTCTGCTCCCTACAGAAACTGAGCCCAAAGTTATAGAACTTTTGAAAGCTTCATTTGGTATTATACTTTATTTTTTTATTTCATTTTCCTTTTCATAATTTCTGCTCATGTATCACTTGATTTATTTTGGTTGATTTGTTGTCAGCATGCAGCAAATAATTCTTTACCTTGCCTTCACAAAAACTGAATTCATGGAAATAACAGAAGAATGAACAGAATGCTTTTTACATGTAAGGCAGTTTTTAATTCAGCCACATAAGGTAGTGTTGTGAATGATATAGTTAATATGCAAATTGTGAAAATGAGGGAAATGCAATAACTTGTTCAAAGGCAGTGAACAAGTAACTCCGGTTTGCTTATAGTTTATTTATTAGTGAAGACTGATGAGTGTGCCGTTATCAGAAAACTCCAAACTCTTTGTATACTGGGCATCACTGTGACTGCTCTACAGTCCCACTGTTCAAATCTGATGACTGCTCAAATGATTTATTCAATGCATTAACTCCAAATATAAAATCAAAACAAAAATGATTTCAGAATGATGTAATGAACCATATCCTACCCATGTATCGATGGCCCTGCTTTGACAAATAAGTTATTGAGCTAAACAAATACTTAGAAAAGAATAACTCAGCTCTTATTCTAATTTCTGGCTTTTTTGCCCCAAGATTGTTATCGCTATCAGAAGGTGGTGTCCAGTAGCCCTGTGGCTCTCCATGGCCCTGACACGAAGCGCTCCTCCTGCTTGTGGCACCTCCAGACCGCCCCTGGGTCCCAGCTCGAGCTCCACATGGAGTGGCTGCTGCCTGAGTGCCGAGACAGGCTGTTGGTGTACGACTCCCTTACGCCCTCTGATAATCATCTCATCACATCGTGAGTTTTTTCCAAAAAGACCAGAAGAGTTCGACTACTACACCAGTCTGTATTTTGCAAATGTATTGGTACTGAAAAATAAGGGAGGCATTCAAAAGAAAAAAAAATGCCTCGAACTTCATACAAAGTGCAGAAAACAAACAGAATTTATTACGGAGCAAAATATTTGGTCCAGCTGAGACAGACAGTTTTTCTACTTGGCTTGTTGGGTGTTTCGAGCTACAATTATTTAGTGGCTTTAAGATCAGGGTTCTGTGGGGTAATCCATCTTTGTGACAAAAAGTGTTCACTAGATGCCTCTTTGACATTTTTGCATGAGGGATAAATATAATCAAAAGATGTACATCATGTTTATTAGTTGTGACACATCGAGTCAAGTGTTAAGGCCTCAAAGTTACAGCTCAACGCATACTTGCACATTCTCCTCATCTTAGCATGAGTGAGAATCTGGTGTTAAAGTTACGCCCCTGTAAAAGGGTAAATAAAAAATATGACACAGACACAATGTAACTTCCGTCAAGTCCAAAGTTGTAACGGGTGAATGTAAGCCACACATTCCGTACACAGGCTGAACGAGGCATTAGCAACCATGAACAGATCCTCCAATCATAAACTGGTAGGCTACCCAAAACTTACAGCAAAAGAAAAGGAAACTTTTGTAAACAAGCAAACACGGCATATTTTAATTTAAGGTGCAGTTCTCCAAAACATTCTAGAAGTTAAATAAGACAGCATTCTAAACACCGATCATTTTTTAATCCTCTTTTTAGCCTCTTTTTCTCAAAAAGCAACGGATTACTGATCTACAGATCATAGTGCATTTTAACTTAGCAGTCTTAACTTTTCCCTTTTTCTTTTGTTTTTGACATTTTTAAGTATCCTTTAACTTAAATCACCCCAACTTATATAAACCAATTCAATGTATTCAGTATTGCCTCATTTTTTTTATCATCCTTACATTAACAATTACTCTATTTATTCCACCTTTTCCTTTCTCCTTCAAGTGTGTATGGCTGCAGCAGACATGAGCATGTGGTGCATGTCCTGTCCTCAGGCGAGTGGATGACGGTGGTTTGGAAACAAGGTCTTTACAATTACAAGGACCCATTTTCTTTGTCTGCCCAAGCCTGGGCCCACCAGGGTAAGACTGGGAGAACGCCTAAACCTTCTCACTGGTTTGTAAATGAGTTATGCAACAAATAAAGATAGCCTATTGAGATATTTTCTCATATTTACAGTATTTACATAAACACATCTTTAAATGTACTTATTTATAAAGTCAATGGGCTGTCTACTAAAGTTCAGTCAGCTTGGTGTATGTTTCTCTTCATCAGATTTCATGGTAATCAATTTTTTTCTTGAAAAATGTTACCAAAAAATTAATTATTGAATGCTGACCTTGTGGTGGCATGAGAGTTAATGCCAAGAAATCCCTAAAATCAGGATGATTCATTCTCTGAGTGATGTCTGTATCAATAGTGTTAAGATAAGCCATCGTGGCCATGCCAGAGCAGATTTATTAAGTTCTACAAATTTTTAAACAGCATGTGGAAACCTGTTAAGTTTAGACTAATGCTATTGATTTTGCTAGCATCTTCAAGTCCTCATGACCTAGTTAGGGCTGTCCGTAAGTTTTCTAAAGAGGGTGTTGTTGGACTAAAACTGAAGAAACCAAATTTCGATCCCTCTCAGCCAAAGAACTAGAGGCCCATACCCAAATCAACCTTGAATTTGAAAGATTTTGGAAAAAGTTGTACCTGAGCATTTTATATATTTTCAAGAGCACCTCAGAATTTTGTGCCAAAGACTTTTCCATAACAAGCTTTTCTTTAGAGGGTGTTCACATCTTGTTTTTTTTTTACTGTCTTTCTATTGCTGTTTTTTGTCATTGTGTTTTGTCATGATATTGTGAAGCACTTTGTGTTTTCTATCTAAGAAAGATGTTATATAAATAAACTTTACTAACTAAACTTTACTACTTTATATTACCTTTAATATTCTGAGTTTTCATACAGTATTTCGTTGTTGCTAAAAATAATGCCTCAAATAGGAATAGATTTGTAATGAAGTTTTAAAATTCACTCTTTCTTTGTCAGATTGTAATTCCTCTATACAGCTGAAAGACGTACTTGGAATCCAGGGAACATTAAGGACACCTTTCTTTCCCAGCTACTACCCTCCAAACACCAACTGTACGTGGAGCTTTACTGTAAGTCTCACCCCATTCATACATATTTCACTGAAAATGAGTATAATCTCATTCCTTGTGGCTCTGAATAGTTTTACTGGATTTTCTATCCTGCATGTTATGTCAGATGCCAGGTGCAGATGTGGGCTTGGCTCTGACGTTTGATGGTTATGAACTGAGCAGAGCCAGCTACAACCAGGCATGTACCCAGGGACAGTGGATCATCCAGAACCGCAGGTGTGTAGCAATTAAACAAGCTGGTCTGAGGTTCGAATCTATTGTATACACTAATATGCTCTTAATTCTTGGCTCACCAAGCCTCACTAACAGCAACAACCAATGAGAGTGAGTCTTTTTTGGCTTTAACTTAATCTTCTTTTCCTAAAACAGTAAAAGAGCTCATAAACAAAAAAGTCAAATTGCACATTCTTGGTGAAATGGTACTCCAAATTTCCCTTTTGAGAACAAACTTCTCTGTAAGAAAGATATTAATATTCTTCCCCAAAACCTTTTTTTTCAGCAGGTGCTGTGCCTCAAATGGGTCTTACTTCTGTTTTTGTCCCTCTTCCTTTCAGACACCACATGCAGCTGTCAGCAGAAAATTAAATATATATTAGAGATATCTATTAAGGGGAAAGAGCCTGTCCCAGCTACCATTGGGGAAGAGTAGACCCTGGACAGATCGCCAGTCCATCACAGGGCCAAACAAAGACAAATGAGACAAACAATCTGGCACACTCAAACTCTATGATATTTCCATGTCAAAGAAAAGTTTTAGATATAAGAAGTTAGATTTGGATTTCCGCTTAAGCTATGATATGCAAACTTTTGGTTGGTTTCATAACAGGTGAAAAAACAAAAACGTCAAAAGTGTCAAATTGCCATGCTCAGACCCTCACGTGCTCCTATTCTGAACTGAACACAAGGGGGCAGCATTGTCCCATGTGAGCATCCTGCCTCCTTCCACTGCCATTTTAGTTTCAATATAGATATCTAAAATTTGCTGATTTCAGAATGACGGCTTGTGTTTTCTGATCCTTAATTATCTATAAAAGGTTTTTCATTATTGACTCATACAAGCTGAGAGTCAGGCTTAAGTAATTGAAATAATGGCATTCAAATCAAAGCTCTCAGACCTGTGGGATTCCGCCACAGCCCCTTGTGCTCTCTCTACAGGAAAACATGACAGAAATATATTCTGAATTCCAGTTACTTTTTCCTCTTCTTAGACTGTGTGGTACCAGGAGTCTTCAGCCCTACTGTGAACGCCTCTGCCTGACCTCCATGACGACCACTGTTGTCATGACATCGGAGGTGTCTCTCTCCGGGCCGGGCCTTCAGCTGCACTACAGCATCTTCAACCTGTCAGACCGTGAGTTGTGTATGCAGGACAGTAAAGAAAAACAAGTTAAAAGGAATATTTCTCACATGTATTTAAAGCATCATTTTGCATAGTGTTTATTTGTGTGTGTGTGTGTTGTGAAGCTTGTCCAGGCCAGTTCCTGTGCACTGTGAACGGCCTCTGTGTTCCTGTGTGTGATGGCATCAAAGACTGTCCCAATGGACTCGACGAGAGGAACTGTGGTATACATTTTAGGATTTGAAATATGACTATACACAATTCGATATGCAGCATTGTGAAGGTAGAAAAGAAAAAAATCTAGAAGACAGCGATGCTTAGTGCAAGATGTTTTCCAATTTAATCTCTGTCTACACCCCCACTGCTTGTGAGGCCACTTGTGACACTTCAGGATATTTAAAGCTGCCAGTTTTACACAACAGACACAGCAGAGGGTTAGACTGTTCAAGCAAAACAAAGGCAATGTGAGCCTGCTCTGCTTCCTTCTGATGAAAGTAGGTTGGCTGAAAACCTGAGCGTGATGTTGAGGTGATCTGATTGGCCCATTCTCTCCAAGTCCCTTGAATCCACTGGGATGGCAGAAAATATGTCCCAGTTTAAGTGCTATTGTTGGTTAGACTTAGGTCAAGTGCCCACTGATTAGATGCAATTTTATGAGAAACATAGGAATTGATTTATAATGTAAGCTCATATTAATGTAATAGGTGCAAAACTAATATAATTTTATATTGTGTGGACATACAGATCATAAACATGATAATGAAATTGCAACATTTTTATTTTTCAAATTCCCTCAAGGTCTTAACTGTTTAAATAATGTAATTCGATACGACCAAATATACAGACACACATGCAAGCTGATACTAATGTCTCATCCTGTGTGCTTCAGTGTGTGTTGCGCAGTTCAAGTGCCCAGAGGACAGTCAGTGTGTGGACTACTACAAAGTGTGTGATCAACACCCAGACTGCCCTGAGGCCACGGATGAGATGAACTGCACTGATGGTAACACACCCACATACGCATATGTACACACACATATTCACACTTCTGAGTACCATGGCCATCGGCAAATTTCTCACTAATTCTAATCCTTGCTCTGTTGTGTGTAGCACCACAAAGGAAACTTCCTGGATATACTCTGCGAAGCAAAATTAAGAAAATCAGTCAAGTCTAACTGTCCTAAACAAGTACAATTTACAGCTCCAAAGCACAGCAGTAAATACACAGTGTGGGTTTCCATGTGTGTTTGCAGGTGTGCAGTGTACAGATATGACCTACTTGTGTGCTGATGGGACTTGTCTGAAGAAGCCAAACCCTGAATGTGACTCTGTTACCGACTGCCCTGATGCCTCCGATGAGAAAAAGTGTGGTGAGAATTTATCCTCAAGTTTTTGTGTTTTGACACAGCAGATCTTGTTTTCATGACTATCCCACATAGGTTATCAGAAGAGAATCTTGACAATCACTTGGACCAATGAATACCCGCTGTGCCTTACTGGTTCATCATGACTGGTTGTTCTGCACGTAACCTAGACTATCAACTAAATGGCATGTTGCAATAAAACAATAGCATTGGGAAAGAACGTATTTTGGCACAAATCGTGATCTTTTCCTGTACTTAACCAGGTGGTTTTGCTTTCTAATTCTAATCAACTAGTTTTAGTATCTTGGTCTGTCACAATAACCACAATTTTGTCATAAAGCAGTTTTGACAGGCCACCCGTAGGTGAAGCCTAACCACCACAGCAACCAGATTGTTCACTTTTTACATGTTTCAGTGTGTATATACTGAATGTTAAATCAATGACAACAGTATTAAGTGTCTATATCTGATATAAAGTGTCAGAGTTTGGTTTCTGGACCTTGAGTATTTCACTCCAGGGAATTCTCCAGTGGGCAGCCTGGTGGTGTAGTGGTTAGCGCTGATGCTTGAAGACAAGTACAGGATCCCCTTTCCATGACACTGTCCCAGTCTTCCCCCTTAGAACCTTAGCCACAACACTTTAGGTACCAAACTTTATAAGGATGGGGTGAGTATCAGAGGCCCACAGTGCTCCACTTAAGCTTTTGATATTGATTAGTCTCAAATATTGAAGAGTGCTCTGCTGTTGTAGTCCATTATAGACAATAGAGAGGCAAATATCTGTAAATGAGGACTTTGAGGCCTGTTCAAGTAAACATTTCCTGATCGTGTTTGTTCTTTTGATATAAAGTATGTATCTTGACAACAGCCTGCTAGAAGGCAGAGAAGGTGCCTGATGGCCAATATGTCTGGAAAGAATGTGCATTAAAACCACAGGTGTATGACAAGATTAGGTATTCATTTAGCTTTCAGTTTTTAAACTTCATTTAATGTAAACTTTGAATTAAGATTAAACTTTAAAATTAGACTAATTCTAATCATGAAGTCAGCATGCTTCAACAATATTATAAAAATATAATGGAGAAAATCAGTTTTTCCCTATGTTGTCTTCTTCATGTTGGCATTGTCCACGTGCGATACACAGGATGTAAATATTTTCTTTTCAGCACCTCTCAAGCATTCATAAACAATAATTGGCACATGCTGTTTCACATTTGAAATGATGTGATTGAAAATAACAGTGTGTGTGTATTCAGACTGTGGCCTGAGACAGTTCTCCAGTCGTATCGTTGGGGGTATGGACGCCTCAGAAGGAGAATGGCCATGGCAGGCCAGCCTGCAGGTGCGGGGTACCCACATTTGTGGGGGGGCTTTCATCTCCAATCAGTGGGTGGTGTCTGCTGCCCACTGTTTCTATGACGACAGGTAAGTGAAGGAAGCAATGAGGGGGAAACTACTGTGATGACTGTGCTGACAGATTGTTAGAACACATTTTCTCAGTCTTTTAAGTTTAAGTTCTCTTTCTATCTCTGTTAAACATCCTGTATTCCAGGCTGGCGCTGGGTCATTTCAGTTCATGGTTTAACTCTGACAACAGCCTGACTCACAGCCAGTGTATTTATCTGCTTATCTGCACTTGACTTTCAAATACAGCACCAGCTGACTGGAATGTGGCCAAAACCCTGGCTGCAACATCTTGTTGAGGATTAACAGTTCTCTACTCGATTGTTTTGTATGTGATTAAAATCTTTTCCAGCTTTCACTGAGCTGACATGAGGAGAATAAAAAGAATACAGTATACAATATGAATATAAACAGTTGTTCAGATATTTGTTATCATCAATCATTTGACATGACATTTGAGTGTAGTTGGAGAGGAAAAAATACATTTGATGCCACTGTGATACCTCTTTTCCTTTTGCTCCTGCTGCAGTCTCTATTCCCCCTCAGTGTGGACAGTCTATCTAGGCAAACTGCTGCTCAACCGCAGCAGCTCCACAGAAGAGGTAGCGCGAGTCCGGCACATCCATCTTCACCACTACTATGATGATGAGTCCCATGACTATGACCTGGCCCTGCTAAAGCTGGACCGGCCAGCACTTCTGACTGGACACGCTCGACCTGCCTGCCTACCACCGCCCACCCACCAGCTGGAACCGGGCCTGCTTTGCTGGGTTACCGGATGGGGAGCTCTACGAGAGGGAGGTGAGCTGGGGAGGATGTTAGGGGGCTGTTGGAGGACAGCACATGAAATGATGGGCATGGAAACAGTGTATCTAGTAGATTATGGATTTTTTTATATTTTAACCAATGATTACTTTTGCTTACCAAGAAGGTTACTAACTCTATGTTTTACTAAATTAAAACATTTTATACATCACTTTGTGACAGACTGCATGCAGGACCTCCAAGACAATTTAATTTCAGTAAATATTGTTTGGTAAACAAAAAACACAGTATCAATAAAGAACAGGATTGGTTGATAATTATTCAAAAATTCATTTGTGGTTATTTGTGGTTATGTGTGCTTAGCCTGCTAAATTTAATTCATGTAATGCTGTATAACTCAACATGAGAAAGATCCATTTACATCTGCATTAGTTGTAACTTGGTTAGTTTTAAGTTGAAATTAAATCCAATATTTATTACGACGAAGAAACTAACTTGGATATTTGAATTTTTGAGTGGCAATCTTATTATGATTACCGGTACTGGATATATTTTAGTGCTGAAGAGCTAAAACTTAGAGCCAAGTCGAATTTATTATTAAAGTGCCACATTTAAGCATATAAAACTGCTGTTAACAAAAGTGCTGCTCAATCAAAGGAAACCATGAATAAATGACTAAATCAATCAAAGAAAGATACTGTAGAAAAGGAACAAAAAAATAAATAAAAGCATTAAAAAGCTATAATGATCAAAAGGAGAACTGAAGTGACAGAAGGATCTTATTTTATCTCCTGCAGGCAGAGCCAGTAATCTTCTTCAGAAGGTGGATGTTCGCCTGGTCAGTGAAGAAGCTTGTGTTCGCTCTTACGGCCACCTGGTTACTCCCAGAATGCTTTGTGCCGGTTATCGCAGTGGAGGGAAAGATGCTTGTCAGGTACAGAAAAACTTGAAAATACATTAACAGAAGAGGTTCACTTAATTTCAAACCCATGGAAGCCCCCGCCTTTACCCACAACTGGCAGTGCTGAAGAGTATGAATATATGCTCAATGACAAAAAGTGGAATAGGTTTCATGAAAATTTGTTAAAATTGTCTGCCAAACTAAGTAAAAACCCATCCTGAATGTTCTCTAGGTAAAACTTTGGTGATTTGTGCTCTTCATAAAATATGAGCTACAGTACACTAAAGCACCAAGTGGCATCAGTGACTAAGTCACTGATAATTATGACAGCTTTTGTCAATGATTATGGTCACTTTGTGCCTTGGAGAGGCTAGAAAACCATTCACTGCTCAATTACTATGGTTTCTGTCAGGGAGACTCTGGTGGTCCCTTGGTTTGCCAGGAACCGTCGGGTCGCTGGTTCCTGGCTGGGGTGGTGAGCTGGGGAAAAGGCTGCGGACGTCCAGACTACTACGGTGTCTACACTCGCATCACTAGACTGACCGACTGGATCAAAGAAGTCATCAGCACCCTCTGAATCCCTAAGGATCTTCATCATCCCTACATTAATATCCTCAAAGCGTTTAAGTGGAAATTGAAGGTGCTGGCAGACAAGTCAAGATGCTTTTCATCAAACAACCAAATGGTGAAATGTGACAGATTTTATTTTAATAAATAACTTTTAGTCATAAAGTAATAAAGTTTATATCATTATTTACGTATCACCTCTTAGAACAAATATCAAGTGTTTATGAATTCTGTCTTACAGGCAGAGTGTTATTTGTCCCAGAATAAAATGATCATATTCCTTGTGTTTGCATACATAAAAACATTAATTCAAGTCCAGAACTATGCTTTCATCTGAATTTCAATGTAAATAAATACAGCTGTACATACTGTATGTTAAGCTGTTATGAATGAGACAAACGTTTGTCACATTGTTGCAACAATAAATCAGTTCCCTGATACATGCCCAATTAATTTTTTTAACTTTGGGATATTTAGGAAACATTTTTTTTTATCATTTCATCTATTGCAGACCACTGGCTCTGCAGGGAAATGAACACCGGTGTTTGTTTTGTTTACTTCTGTCTTTCAAATGACTTCCTCAGACCTGCTTGCAACTCACTGACAAATAAATGCAGACTGATTAATGGAGATGAAAGAGAATGTAATCTTTTTGTACCCTTTGAAGTTCTTCCACCTTAACTCAAACAGAATCTGAAGTATTATAGAAGTAAACAGCTCGGCTTAGCATGCTGAACTCTATCCCTAGAGACATGTTGTCAGCATGGCCAAAAACTACATCATCCGCCGAGTTCATGGACTAGTGAGTAACACCTCACTCTCTTAGAAATCCATGCAGCTGCAGCTTAGGTAATACTTCATGCTTTGGCATCCGATTTCACAAAATACAGTGCAGGTTTATGGTGTAATGTTATCCCTCTCAAGTCAATTTTGAGAGTGTTTGGGTTTTTTTTTGAGTCCATGAATCTCTGAACTCTATCAAAGTGGCAGTTTTTCTTTTGGGCTGATTTTATTATTAGCAACATTCATTCGTTCCCAAAGGTATGGGCAGCAGGTGCCACCGCTTGACTTCCTTCACTGTTTATGTGGGTGCTCATGAGTCATTGTGATTACCAGACTGAGATGAAGAGGGTTTGAGTTCCTGACACAATGTTCTCATATATATTTATTCTAGAAAGGTGTGATGCTTCTGGTGTATGTGTCTGTGTTTGTTTCTTCTTCTGCATAATAAGATGTGCCAGACTCAGCCCTTAGGAAGTTGGAATTTTTTTAGGTCACTGATTGACAACTGTGCAAAGAAGAGAGAAAGTGTGAAAGAATGACGGGGTCAACACATGCTTGAGTTTAAGGGCTGCCCAGTGGCTCCCTTCAAATGCTACGCCACTGGTAAATCAATTTTTGAAACAATTAGGCAATTCATCCATTTCTAGAGACAATCAGCCATTATTGTTAGGAAAATGAATGATTGCAAATGAGTGCAGTCTGAAGCAGAGGAAGGATTAACGCAACTCTGAAGAGAATCACAAGAGAGAAAAGAAAAAGGCTGACAGACTAGTGGGAAGGTGTTGATTAATGAATGGATATGTGACATCTTGCAATTCTTATGTTTTGCTTTGTCATAACAACTGCTATGTGGGCAGCTGCATCTGGATTCTTTCAAACGAACAGACCATAACAACGTCTGTTTTTTTCAAATCTAATTTCCTATTAAACACAGACTACAGTATTTTTTACCAGATATGAACAAATTTCTGTTTTTGCATGGGTAAACAAGACTAAATCAAGGTAGGGTTGTTCCAATAATTTATAGTTTTGTCAGACAAAATAGCTAAGAACTTACAGGCAAAACTCAGAGTAGACAGAGAATTCATTACAACTCAGGGGGGACTTCAACCAAGAATCCACAGCTCCGGAGGTTGATGCCCTGTCCAGTTAGGCAAAAGATATCGTTCGGGCTGCTATTTTATTGCAGTGTTCCCCTTGTCTTAAGAAACGGCAAAATGTGATCCAGTTTTGATTACAGTTTCTTGGTAGAGTTACACAGGCCACCGTGGGTCTTGGCCAATGCCAAAACAAAAAAAGCTCACACAGCAACTCTGACTTAGCTTTTCACACGAGTCATCACTGTCCTCCCGATACTCAACGATAAAACACTCAAAACAGAACAGCCCCCTAAACAAAGGTAAGCTAAGCTATAACATATGTTAATGAGTCACTGTCATGATTAACTGTACAGTTTTATGAGTTTTTGTGACTTCTGAGCTCATAACATATTCAATGGCGCTCAGTAATTGTCATTAACTATCTTATATGTGAATACAGTGATCCTTAACACAACAGTTACTGCTGATAGGTTACCCGATCTGTTACAGTATGTTACTTCACTTTTAGTCTAACAACAAAGCTTTTACAGTAATTTCCCTTTGTTGAAATCTTTACTGTCACGTTTTCAGTTTTATGTTAAGAAGAATAAATGAAAGTAAGAGACAAATAATAAAACAAGAAGTATTCACTCACCAACTACAAAATGTTCAGAAAGCTAACAAAGCTTGAAACACATTATCGCTTGGTGAGGGAATTTGCATGTGACCAACTGGTTTTCATTTGCTGTGAGTTCTATAATCTCTTCCTTGATTGTGGTGTGCTTCGTGGATCTGAAGATGCCCCTTGGACTCAAAAGCTACAAAGTTTGTTCAGAGTGCATTCAGAGTTTCTTACTGAAATGCATTATACTCATGTTGAGCATTACGACTGGAGGTGAGTATTTGATGAACTGGGATCATTTACAATGGTAATGCCATCAAATACATCTTATCTAACAGAATCAAACCCAGAAATAAATATTTCTGTAATCAATTCATCTTTGATATTTTATTGTTGCTATAGCTAAAAGCTAATATGGCAGTGACAGAGCGTGTTGTCCACAGCAACATAATATCTCCTCAATCTCCATTGGGATCTCCTAAGAGCTGCATCGTTAGAATATCTCCACTGAACTCACTGAACCGAGGACACTGGCCTTGCCGTGATGTAAGCAGTGGCTCTGTGAACAACATGACTCACAAATAGATTTTTCACAGTTATGGAAGAACTGAGTACATGCCATGATTGTAGGCGAAGATACAGAGCATTTATCAACTTAACTTAAACACAAAAGCAACAAGCACTCACAGAGTTGCACTACAGGAAGAGACTAAATTCCTCAGTATCTTGCGGAATTTGTCGATGTCAGTGAACACTAAAGTGTTTTGGTTTCTTATTAATTAGCTACTGCAGCACATTAACAAATGTAATTGTCTCACTGGCAATGTTTCAGTTGATCTTTTGAAACTCACTCTGGTCATTGCAGACAGAGTGATATGTCCAAGTGAAAACCAAGTGTAAACCTTAACCTTAGTCTTTATATACCTCTGTATACACTGTATATAGTCTATATTCATCCTTGCCAAGTCATTGTTTGACCATCTTCCTTTATCACACCTGATCTGCTTTGTACCATTGTTAACTGTTTCTAAATTGATATTTTTCTCCTTATTCAGCTGTCCAGAGTTTTTCTGCCTTTAGGTCCTCGCTTCAGCTCCTTCCCAACATATAGAGGACTGAAAATCATTCTTCCCTTTCAGACAAATGACAAAATTCTCTAAAAAAGGTTGAAGTTCAATTTCCTACACACAGACAATTACACAATTCTTCACTACTCCAGGAGCAACAGCTGATTCGATGTTCTTACAAAACACCAAAATCGTAATCATTCAGGAGTTTGAAAAAGTATGAAAATATATGCCAACATGTCAAACTTTTACACCAAATTTTGAATTTTGAGTGATGTATCCGTGAGTGAGAATGGACATAGCAGTTGCATCAGGTGATATTAACAAATGTCATGATAAGAAATCTGTGTGCATCAAAACAAAATATGGCTCAATCAAAGACAGTTAGGAATGAAAACTATGTATTTGAAGCGGTAGTTACATGTAGAGACCTCAAGAATTGTTTGCAGCCACTTGTGGTTCATGGGCTTTGAGGGGGAAGGTGCAGAGAGTGTCATTGAATTGTTATCAACTTTGCCTCTAGATGTCACTAAATACTACACACAGCTACTGTAATTGTTAGCACGAGGAGGCCCTCATTAAAACTACCACTCTGGTTGCAGCATTGCTTGGTAAAAAATGCTACTGTTTCTGCACTAACATCTGGTTTAGTTTGAAGATTTATGGTGTTTAAAAGGCATGTCGTTTAAAGTGTACTTTTACAACTCTGTGAAGTGTTGTAGTATTCATTGCTACTGCGACTGGAGCGATGTTTTTCTTAAATTTCTGATTGCTGCAAAATCTACTATCTTCTGTACTCTTGGTCAACTTTTTGTTTGCAATTGTTTTATGTGAGTTTACCTGCTTCTGTCACTCTGTTCATGCTAATGTTTGAATTTGCTGAGAGGTATTCTGAGGTAACGAGTGAGTGCAGGGTTTGACCTTTCGGCAGTGCGGGATGTACGTGTCATTAGAAGTCAGAACACTCTGTAAAAATAAACTGACCAAGTGACATTGCCATAAAACCCTACTGGTAGGGTGGATAAACAGCTTCCTGCACATCAAACTCCGTCTGGACTCACAAAGGTTAATAGCCCTTTCCAAAACTGACAGGAGTAAAACCCAGTTGTGGGTTATTATTCTGCCTTAGTCATTTTTTAAGCCCTTGCAACTCTGACTAGAGATGAAATGGAATGCATTGTTCAAAATGGATCATGTACACAACAGTTCACTTCATGAAATGGAACAAAATAACCTAATGTGTCAAATTTGTTGATGGAGTTATAAATGCAGCAGAAAATGGCTGACCCGGACAGTTATCCTTTGGCTTCTTCTTCTTTTCTTTTTTTTACTTTTAACATTATTTTATTTTACTAATGAAAAGAAATGTAAAAAAATACCTTTAAAATAAATTGATAATAGATTTAGTTTTGACAGCCACAGTTTTCATGCCATAACCTAGTTTAGGTGCTGTTAGGACTGTTTTCATTTACAATTTAACTGCCTTTGACTCACTGCAGCGATGGAAAAGACAGCCAACTATTCTTTTTTTTTTGCTGTCTTTCAAAAGTACTTTTTTTCTTCTTCTCTTCATCTCTCCATTGCTCCCCTGGGCTCCTCTCCTTCAGTGATGGGTTGAACAGCTGAAAGCTTTGTGTGTTTTCACTATGGTTTAGATTTATCTTGGGAGTTGTGGTTAGACTGGTTGAGAAGGAAAACGTGGGAGGAGGCTGTTTAAAGTGCACAGAGGTTCAGCAGGAAACATGAAGGGAGAGGGAATGGTAAAAGAATCTGTAAAGACATAAATAGAGAGAAAGGAAAGAAATGTGTTGAAGCTCATATTTCCACATGCTATGCACCATTGTATACTAATGCAGAGGTGAAATGCTGCCCCCTGCTTTTCTTATCCTCCAGCTTATATCTACAATTTATAGATTTTTTAAAATGAAAAACAAAAAATAAGAAGAATGGAGCAAATATACACAAATTCACTTATTAGTCTAATTTAGCTGCTTGCTTTTTGTGTCAAAATCTATAGAAGAAAATCCAATCAGCATTAAACAGATTAAAAAATAAGCCACCTATGCTTTTCAGTAACAAACGGCAAAGCCACCTATAAAGTGATGCACCAGATGCCAAGTCTAAGATTCATGTTACATGCTGATAATAAAGTTAGCAAATTTAAAATTTTTCAAATACAAATACAAATACAAAAGTCAGTATAACATTCTAAGTATTCAAAACGTAACTAGAAATAAAGCAGGAAACCTTGAAGATCATGAACAGCAATCCACTGGACAGTTTGCGAGTCCCTCCTGTCCGCTGAAGGTGAACTTTCAGATTTTCTAACAACAGAGAAACCATATACCTCTGATAAAGAGTCAAAGCCAGAGTCAACACTGTCCTGGCTTTCCTGTGGACTGAGCTGTTAAAAGTCAAACAATTCAGTTTGGGTTCCATTTATTCAGGCCTCAGATGCTGGCCCTTTTAAGTGACATCCAGTGGTACTGGATGTTGGATTTATTTACCTCTCAGTGAAACCCAATCCTCATCATCAAGAACTTGATAAGAATGCCACAGACAATGCCCAGTAACTCAGTTCAAAAAGCTCTAATGGTGAGACACAAGACATGAGACATCCAGCCGTATCCATATAGTTCTGAAATCTTTCACCAGACAGCCTTGTACATTTTTGCTTGAGCCTTCCTCATTGGCATATGATTTTTTCATAATCTGAGAAAACAGTGTCTATTCAGAATTTGGCAAGTTTGACCGTGAACTATAGTGTAACTAATGCATGAAATCAAATCTTGAACCCAGCTTTCATTTCATATAAATCTGTTCCTTTTGCAAATAGAGAGTTGTAAAAACATTTTCATGCAATCACAGTAACTTCTAGTGAAATGGTAAAAAGGCTGTAGTTCTTTAAAAGTCCACAGCTGGTAGGATGGATCTTCACCTTTTGCTGTTGTGTCCTGCAAACAAAAACAAGTCGGTGTGTCTGAGAGCCTTTTGGAGATTTATTTGACCACCTGACGAGAATCCTCCAAATGGCTCAGCTTTGACAAAAAGAATGAGGTAGGTTGGTTACTCTTTGAAAAGGGACACCACCATTTAATACATGTCAAGTTTATAAGGGATCAGGTGTCTCATTCTCCAGCTTTGATTTGTGATGATACTACAGCATTACACTGTCAGCTTCATTGCTTTAACCTCCTTGTGTACATATGTGCATTTGTATGAATAAGACCTACACCAATCAGTGAGTTAAAACAAGTAAGGTAGCAGAGAGAACAAGAATGTCAAACAAAAGCCATTTAAATATTTGTTTGAAAAGTGCTTGAGTGGGTTTTGCTCAGAACAAAAGCAAAAGTCAGAATCATAACTTGCAGTTTGTGAAATCAGTAAAACATAACCACCCCAGCCACACACAAGCGTACGGATGAGTCATTATAAGAAACGTATTGCGGCTTTGTTTCTGTGCGCCACTGGAAAAGATGAGACGTGAAAGACATCTGTCAATATACTCTAGAAGTGTTTGTATTTTTTAAATATTTTTTACCCTGTTATGTGACACAAAAATATTTAAACAGAAAGAGAGATCAGACAAGCAGACAATATAACAATTATTTTCTGGCTTTTTGTAAAAACGCACAATTAATTATTCTGACCCACATTCTGACTCCTTCTGAAACAGAACTTAATCAAAGCTGTGAAACTGCAGCTTATGTCAGTTACCCACACTTAGAGCTATCCCTATGTTCCCAGGCTCTTATGATCTCTATAGTTGTGTATATGTGCTGTAGTCTCCTTCGACACAGTCAAACCGCAGACTCTTATTGTCTGCTGGGACAAATCTGACCAAGAAAATCACAGAAAAAAAGAAAAAATCAAAGAAAATTATTACTACTGCAGGCGTTATTGTGTTTTTGATGCCTTGTTTCTGAAACAAATACTTGCATGTCTTTTAAATATTTAAACTTGAAATGGAACAAATTTGATCTGAAAATGAGAGCAAAGTTAATTTGTGTTAACAAATTTTGTTTTGATCTGGCCTTTAGCAGTTAAGAACTGAAAACCTCAGGAACTTAGGGCCCTGGGAACATAAATACACTTTTCTCTTATAAACAGGAAGCAGTCAGAGGGGGAGCTGTGAAGTGACTTCATTTATTCAACAGTAACTCAAGCTTGCAGATAACATTTTTTTCTACTTACAGCAGATTTTCACGTTTTCTTTGTAAGATTATATCATGCATGCTTGATTGATTGATAGAGCTCTTATACTGTGTGTTTATAAAATCACATTCAAATGCTATTTTATTCCCATGTTGTTGATTGTTGAAAATACAAGTGATGGGCGCCAACTTTTTTGATCTCAAGTTTGACATTCAAGAAAAAGATGATGAAGATCAGAATAAAAAGAGGTAATAAGAAAATTAAACTGGAATATGGGCTTGTTTTTCTTCAGGAAGAAACATCTACAGCATCTGTTGCACATAAATGTGAGCCTGCCAACACTTAATATACTTCATTTTTCCAGATTTTATATCCACTGAATCTTTCAAAGGTAATAGTGCCGTTCATAAATCTGTTGCGAAAACGACATGAAGATGAATATGAGAGAGGCAACCTAGTTTTTAGAATTATACTGATATTGAGTGAGCGGAGGGGAGTCAGCTGAATGATACAAAAACAGGAGCAGTGAAGCAAACGAAGAATGGTAGGCAGATAGGACACATGAAAGAATAAGGGAGATCACAAAGAAGCAGAAGAAAAAACGGTGAGGAATAAAAAAAAAAGGTTCAAAGTTACTTCAAAAATGACATGAAGAGGATTTGGGATAGAAACAGGCAGAAAATGACCCCAAAACTACAGGGTGGAAAACTTCATAAAGGCGAGATCCAATCAAACAGACAGCATGAGGGAAAGATGCTGTGGGGCTAGGGAGCGAAGGAGATGACATTCGGATGGAAGAGAAAAAAACAGAAGAATAAGAAGGAGATTTTAGAATAAAAAGAGATGTGGGAATTAAAGTGGTGGGCGTAGACAGACAGAGATGGAGGATGAGAGACTCTTGAGGAGCTGTCACATACATCAAAGTTGTATGAGCTCTAAGAGTCATCAGATACAGAATCTGGCTAATTATGACTTTAATGTCTCACATAGGAACACAGCAAGTCCTCTGTTAAAGCACAAGCAGTTACATTACTTTTAATATATTATCGAGTTAAAATATAGTCACATCGTCAAAAAAATTTAATAAAAAACAAAAGTGTACTTTCGTATGACTGTCATACTGTATTGAATGTCTTTATTTAGTGCAATAAATACAAGAATTTGTTTATTTCATCGTTAGAGGCAATGCAAGCTCAAGAAAGCAGTCAGAGAAGCAAATCAAGCAGTAAAGGGGCTGGTAGGAGACAGAGGCTGACAAACTGTCAGAAAAACAAAACCACACTAGGAATACCACGAACACCGAGAACTCTTTGAATATACAAACCATCTGCACAAGGGCAGAAATGTTTAAACAAAACGGTGATGAATGAAAACCCAAAACCGGGACAAGGTACAATGTACTTGGTTTGGATGCAGTGATGCAAAAGTCTGTCAAAGTTTGTGCAACTTACATGAAAACATAATCTATTGGTTTGTTTTAAGAGATGCAAGACTTTAACTGTTTTTCATGCCGGTGGACACAAATAAAATGGCAATCGTGAAATACAGTGTCAAGGCATTTGTTAAACTGTCCCAAGGGGTGTATTTATCTTATTCAAGTTGTGCTGTGTGGCATAAGAAACGGACAAACAACAAAGAGTTCTGTTCTATGACTAGGTTTAGTTTTGCTGTGAGAGGTTCGGTGATGGTGGCTCCTGAACTTTGAGTTTGCTTAACAATACTGTACCTTGACCTTTAAATCCCTTAGAATAATCACATTTGGAGGTTAAAAAGGGAATATTTTTAACAAGAACAAAAGAAAAAACAGACAATGAAATGTTTAATTCACACTATTTGCACCAGGCTGCATGTCTTATGACGGTCACATAGATTAGAGTGGATCAGCTTTTTGTTGATGTCTAACTTGTCATGATGTTCCCATTTTAAGTGTCAAGGCTAGGTGACTAGACGCCTGAAGGTATGGACTCAAGTGCAGACACAGAACACTGGGAGGATTGAAGAAACAGAATTCATTAAATAATGAAGTGTGAGCTGAATCTGGGAGAGCATTCAACTTTATTTTCCAGAGGGAATCAAAGATGGAGGGGAGGGTGCTGGCTGCAGTGCAAGGTTCTGAGTCAGCTGTGGAGCAGGCAGGTAAGTGGAAGAGGCTGCTGAGAGGGATCCAATCTTTGACGGAAATACAGGCATGAGGAAACCAGGACAAGGAGCTAGGACGAGGGAGACGAGCACTGGGAAAAAAAAAAAAAAAAAGGAAAGGTAAGAGTTGGGGAAAAAACTCACAATGGGGAAAAACACTGGAGTCGGCCGAATTACCAAAAAGGTAGTTAGACAATCTGGCGAAGACTGGTTGCTCCTGTAGCTCCTATAACAGTGTCCTGATGAGGGCAGATGAGAAGCAGGTGTGTCGGCAGGAGCAATCCAGATTCCGCCCAGGGCTCCCGGGAAATCTGTTCAGCCCCACCCAGGACTCAGAAACCAAAGCAACAACACAGCCAAGCATCTTTCCATCTTTGTAAATGAAGGACTACTTGAAAAAGAATGATTCATATATGAGGTGGGGAAATTTCAATCAAATTGTTGAGTATAATGCTTACAGCCTGAGTTTATGTAAAGTGTGAATGAAACTGCACAATCATTTTGTGACACATTTACATATGTTGCTTCTGAGTAATTAGTGTTTCAGTTCAGGGGAACTGAAAGTTAGGTAGCCCTCAACTATAAACTACTTATTCATTTCAGTCAAAACACCTTTCTCTTTCAAATAAGATTAATGGTTCACACAAACAGATACACAAACATGATCAACTCCCCCGGTCTCCCCGGCCATCTGTTTAATTTTCATTCACACTGAATTTCAACAGATGGGACCCAAAAGCATCACGCTGAGCTGGGAATTGATACAACTGGAAAAAAAAAAGAAAAGCGGAGCTGAGCTGAGCTGAGCAACACACTGAAGAAAATACTAGATACTAGAGAGATAGATAGTTTAATACACAGGCAACAAGGTAGCAAAAGGACTGAAAATGAATGTTTCTGATATGGGGAGTCATGTGGATGAATATTTACTCCTACCTGGTCTAGCTGTGCTGTATTAATGTAATGCAGTGACTCTGCCGCCTATGATTTCACTACAGTATAGCAGCAGCACTGGAAAAGTAAAAGTAAACATGCTTTTGTTCATGATTTTTGAGTACTATCACCAAATCAGTGTAATCTAAACATGGATTCAAACTTTTTTGTTTATTTGAAAGACAAGCACCAACTTTTTGGCCACACAATGAGACAAAAAAGATCTTATGAACACCTTGCGTACATTCATAAAAGCAGCTTTGTCTTCATCAGTGTTGGTTCAACGCATCATGAATGATTGCATGTTGTCTGGAATATCTAATCAAGCGCAAATTAAACTCTGGTGTCAATATGTAGGCCTATACTTCCACAAGAAGTGACCCATTTCAATTTAAGACTTGCCACACATGGAAAGTCCCATCTGCAGCCATGTCATGAAACACTCCTCCAGTTGATGATACATACACACACACACACATACTACAGCTGGAAAAACATGAATGGATGTAGACCTCGGGGGAAGTACTAACTTGGAACATATGGAGGTCAAAGCACAGAAGAACAATGACTGCAGAGTTGGATGAATTTTAAAAAAACATTCAGTGCCAACAAACTGTCCTCTTTTAAGAAAATGTACAAATATACCTACTTTGCAGATTGTAAGATTGCCATTTTATTTCTTAACATCCCCCGGATAACTGGAGGCTTCATGGCATTTTATCTTTGTCAATAAATCAGCAGTCACTTTTGAGCAATGAACCGAGAACTGTGTTATCCCCTTTCCCCATGTTTATGCATTTCCTCAAGCTCTTGTAGTCTTTCAGTACACGTTCCACTGAAATCAGTCCCAAGTTCAGGTGAAAGCAACCTGAAAGAGTTTTTTTTTTTTTAAAAACACGGTTCAGAGTCCTGACAACCTGCTCAGCTGTGAAAGATTTATTCAGCCATGGGTTCAATTTTTCCTTTGTGTCACCATTTTTAAAGGGAATGATTGAAATCTGGTTGCGTTGAATTACCCACTTTGTCTTCCATTTTACAGATCTAAAGGTCTTTGCCAGGAGAGGCAATTTCAACTGTCTTGCCCTCTAAGGGTCACGTACAACATGGTCTTATCATTCCATCGGTCTGTTGTATTGTGTTATAAAGCTTAGCTGAAGGCTATGTCTGGGTTTCCGTCTGTTTACAAGGTCTCCTCAAAGGTCTGCCTGTTGTTGAGAGAAATGTCAGTCAATATCATACTTTGTGTGGATAAAATGTGAACCACCTGTTTTCACAAGTTGCTATAGGGTGTCCGGACTGCAGCAAACAGAAGACATGTATTGCTTCAGCTCTACACTTCACATCATAACTACTTATTGTAAAGGGTGTGGATGTTATTGACTTCAACTATATGTTAGCCCGATTCTTTCATTGGAAGCCCAAGAACAAGCTGGAGAATTCTTTTATTAAACAAAGTATTTATTAGTGGTCACATGTAAAGTATAAAGCTCTCGCAGGAAAACCGTCAGGCCGAGCCCCGATATCAGGAAGCATTTCATATTTATATTCCGCTTTATCTCACAGAAGTTGTACTCACAGTGTATAATTGGACAGTTTTTAGTGGCCTGAGCAGGCCAACCACTGTCCTCATCGTGTTCTTTGGATGTAATAAACAATGTGTGTGTGTGAGTGCTGTTTTAGGAGTGTACCAGGACCTATCTAACACAATGGAAATGCTTTGTCTGACCCAGTTGTTTTTTCTAGCTATGTCATCCTAAAGTCTTGGACCATTCAAGGACATACATTGTGTTTGTATGAGTAGAGTGGAAAAGTACCAGCTAGGAACATAGGTTATTTAGTAAAATATAGAATATGAATACACAATGTCTAAGAACAAAGCCAATTATATCATGTACATGGCAATGAACCGAATATAATCATTGGATTGTCTTGCAAGTCCTAAAAAATCCATATAGAGAACACAACTGATCAATTAATCATTAGGGAAAACTTTCCAATATTACTTATATGTGAGGATTCCCAGATTCTCAGGCAGATCTTTGCTTTACAAGTTACCTTTGGCTACAAATACCCAAGAAGGCAACAACCAAGTCAGAAACTGGAGGCTATGAAACAGTAGCCCACACTCATCACCATGACTAAACCAACATCATATTTTACATACAGGACAAAATGCTAATGCCAGACTGCTGTGTTTTCCTATCTTTAAATGTAACGCCTCTCGTCTACATGTAAAACTTGTTTTTTTTGCCTTATTTGTCACTATAACAGTGTTCCAGCAACCTTCTAGCTTCTCTCTGTGATCTTTAGCAAACTGCAGATAGGCAGTAACATTCCTTTCAGAAAGCACCACTAATTCTTAGTGTTCTCTTGAAGGTGGACTCATCAGCATTAGCATTAGCTAATGTGAAAATAGCCTGTAGCTGTTTATGAGTCACTTTGGATTCCTCTGAGACCTCACAGACTATTACACAGCTTGCTGTTGGAGTGATGATCTTACTTGGCTGACCACTCCTGGGTACGGTAGCAATAGTCTTTCATTTTGCCCGTTCGGAAAAGAATTGGCCTGACTGTGGATTGGTGAAATCCAAACACTTAATACCTTATTTTTAGAAATTGTGAATGAGGGCTCCAGACTATGCAGTGGGTGGTTAGGTGAGTTGGTTTATCCACACTAAACTTTACTAACGGTGACGGGCACTAAGCCAAATATTTTCCTCTCAGCAGTGTGACTTCATCTTTACAGCTTCGTTAAGACATTTTGTTTTTACAGAAATACAGTGTCCTTACATAGAACCACTCTGTTTTGTCCCGTCACCTCTGAGGCGTCTGGTTGTCTGGCTCTTCACCATTAGGATGACAGGAAAAAGAACAAGCAGAACACAGCCAAATTCCTATTGAAAGAAGGGGAGTGTGGATGATGGAGAGTCAGGCAAAGGAGAAAGAAGGTGACCAGGAAAAGTAGGCTCAAGACAGCTCCTTGTAAATATCAGGATGTAACTGTAAAGATAGATGCACCATGATATGTCTGTGCTTTTTATAGATGAGAAAAAAACAACACAAGAGCTGTGTAATGAGCTGTTTCTACCATCACAGCTACCTCCCCAAGTACATTTCCATCAGTGAGAATGAAAAGTTTTAAGTTGCCCCAGGCCAGGGTCACAAAAGTATGACTTTGTTCTACTTCGACTTTGATCACATAAGTCTGCTGGATAACAATCCCCCCCTCAACTTCAACATATCTCAAAGAAGTTGCCTATGTTTGACAAGTGCTGTGGTGTTATTTTCTTACAGTATACCACAGCTTTTGAAAGGCATTTAAAGATTGCAATTTAGATATAAAATTGTTAGTGTAGTAGAGATATGTCACCTTCACCCTGAAGCTTTTTTGATTAAGTTCAAAGATGTCATATTTAACTAACGACTTAGTGCTTTTTAGGACGCAGTCTCATTCATTCCTATAAAAGTTATTCAATGTTTGCATAAGTCTAAAAAGATTTCTGGGGTAAATTATATAATAAATTAAAATGCTGCTTTGACTCCTCTGACATGAAATGATTTAATTGAACGTCTCAAGCCTTGTGGGTTCTGATGGATTGTGCTCTTATAATGCAAGCAGTCACTTCAAGATTCCAGTGACCCTCAGAGAAAATATTTGGATCTGTTTCATGATATAAGCTGAGAGCCTAAAAAAGACAGGAAGCTTTTTTAAAAAAAGCATTTAAAACAAAAAGAATTTAAAAATCATTCAAGATCTACACACCAGTTGATAACTAGACTAAACCAGCGACCAGAGACAGATTCTGTTTCTATAGCACTTTTCCCTAATAAAACAACAAAAGAGTAGCGTAAATTAAGGACTCAACTGAAGCTGGGGGTGATGAAACGAGGAAATGCTACCATGGATTAATTCCATACAAGTGTAATAAGCAACACATGAGGCATGATCAACTTTATTTTTACAGTATGTGACTCTCTGGACGTGTTTTTTCCATTTCTCGCGCTGACTTCTAAAACATTTAATTTACACATAATCAGCCATTTCCTGTCAACTTTTTGGATGCTGATGCAATCATGGATCCTATCATCTTTACTTATCTAATTTAATAATTTAGTGAACGCTTGAAACAAATCTCTAAAATAAAAACAACCTAAACATTTTTAAACAAATCATCTTATTCTAGTTTTTTAAACAAGATTATCATCCATCTCTAAAATAGATGTATTGAACGTGTATTCCTCCAAAAAGTAGAAAAGGTAAAACCACATATATGAGATTGTTAAACTGATTAAAATGTACAGATAAAAAGACAAATAATCAAATGAAAATATTTGGAATCCAGTTAGAAGCTAGACTAAAAAGGTAGGTAGGTCTAAAATTGATATTCTCTTCTGTCCTCAGGTGTTCTTTGAGTATGTAAAGTGAATTGTAATAATAAAAGAATGACTCACAGATGCACATCTCTCTTTATTCATTTATTTTTCCCAGGTTACAAATCTATATGATTTACTTTGTGCACATGAATGGGGCCATTGGTAGAATGGACTGAGCAACCAGGATGACCAGGAGATACGAACATGTCTGCTGAACCTTCGACTTCACCTAGATGAGGGTGGATTGCTCCTCACAAGTCAGCAGTGGCGTTAAAGTGTCTGACTCACCTTATCTGTTATCTGCTTATTCAAATTCTATTGACACTACAACTGAGTGTCCACAGTGCCACTGATTAATTACATTAATTATAGTGCAGATTTATTTGAGGCAAATCCAAGTAAAATGAGCTGCAGTCCAGAACCTGAGTCACTGGCACAGAGAAGTAAAATGTGGATGCAGGAGGGAGAGGGAGGAGTCGTGACCTATATTGCTATTTGGGTAGTTACAATCCCCCCCATGCAGACAGTACAAATTACTTAAGTAGGAGTGATGCATGAGCATTTTAAATGGAGTGATATAGTGGAAAGAGGGGGTGACTGATTGTTGACTTCTGATGTAAATTCATGATGGAGGGAGTGTGCTGCATGTGTTTTTCTGTGTGAGTGTACAGGCAGAGCGGGAGGGAGAGTGAGTGCATGTGTGTGGGGGGGAGTCAGAGACTGGTTTCCTCTTAGTTGTTCCACCTCTCTATCTGACAGCAGCAGTGTGTTTTTCCTCCTCGAGTGCGGTGAAAATCCAATAGGTAAGAGAAGCAACTTCACACTCTGACATGGTGTGACAGCGACTTTACAATAATCGGTCGACGCGACTCCGCATGATAATTTGCCGAAGAGAGAAAAAAGGGGGAAAAAATGTATAAAAATAGTAAAAAGTGAGTTAGAAGTTTAAGGAACACCCGGCGGCGCAGCTGTGTGCCTGCAGAGACGTGCAGGATCACAGAAGTTATTCAGAAGTCGCCAACTCAGCAGCAGTAGTTTTCCTTTTTTTCCAAAAGTTACTGGTACAGTTTCAATGTCGTGCGCGTTCTCACGCGCCGGCTCAACGCCTGGCTTTGTGTGTGTTTTCAGTTGTGTAGCTCTGAGTGGTTTATCCGGACTGCAGCTGCGTGCCAAATTGATGCTCAGGCGCTGTTGACGTGGCTTCTTACATGCATCTGCTGAATGTGTTGCGGTTGCCAGTATTACCAGTGTGTGTTGTGCTCATTAGGCTGCTCGTTGTCATGATCATGGTTTGGGGTGTGTACACATCAGGGTGGGAAAGGGGTCCTGCCTGATGGCCTGAGGGTCAGGGCAGGGGGGATGGTGGGGTGGAGGATGTTGAGAAAAATTTATATATGATGGAACACATGGTTTCTGCAGGCCAAGGATGTGAAGATGTTAAATCACTCATAAAGTAGCTTCTCTATACCAGCTGCAACTTTTTCGTTCTTTTTCCGGAGGTTACCTAACTTGTTATATGTTTATTAGATGTTTCTTTATTAGGAAACTATTCTATCTTGTTATGTAGGCAACAATGGCTTGATGTTATACGGTAGCATGTTGCATTATCAAAAAACTGTATCATGTGAAAATCTATTTTTCTGTTTACATATACATTTATATATATATGTTTGTGTGTGTGTTTTAACTGTTGTGTTACATCCAGCTATTAACACATCAACAATACTGAAATAATTGTCTCACTTCTTGGTTGGGTTTAGGGAATAATATCACTTGTTTAGGATCGGAAATCAAAATTACTTGTCTATAGTAAGAAAAAAATCATGTTTAGGGCCTTCAAAAATGGAACTTGCTTTTTGCATTGGTTACATGTCATACCATGTTATAAGGAAATCTTGTCACTTCCTGGTTGGACATAGGTGATATCATATCTTGGTTAGGGTTATAGCTAAGCACTACATTAGATATAGCTGGGAGTGAGTTTAATTTTCAGTAGCTCTATGCAGCCATCATTTTACACCACACATGCAGTTGCTTCCAAAGACCACTAGATGTCTCAAATATTTTGAATTTATGGTTATACCTGCTTGCATGAACAAATGAACCATGGGGACATTTTTAGGAGGAAAACAATATCTACAAAAGTCACTGTGGATGTCAGGAAAATGCACTCAAATCGTGTCCATCAGCAAGAATAAAATGACACTTGCATCCTGTTTATCAATTTAACAAGAACCATCACAGTTAACTCAATCCCACTTTGTAACTTTTACCCCATTAACACATGTCAATTACAATTATGTTCCCCCATTTATTCCAGTGGAGGCTGCTGATTTCTGAATCACTGGGCTCAGTTTTGACTGATTACAATCATCTTACATTATTGCAAGCAAGTCAACCACAAAACTACAACAAACGCTGTGGGAGCAACCAGACTTCGGCAGCTGCCCTGTTAAGGCGGAGACCAGAAGTGGCGCTGATTTCAACATGAGTGGGTTGTGAATGATCTTGATTAACTACATGGAATCATGCAATTAATCTTGATGAACTACTCAGAAAATTGCAATTAACAGTGATTACGTTTTTGTTATTGCTTGGCAGCACACTTCACCTTCCTCAATCTCTGGCTACATCATTATCTTTGTAGCAACAGCCAGGAAGTGGTTCGGGTACCAGGCAGAAATCAAAGCAAGTCAGACGAGTGGCTGTAATTTTCTTCCTTTTTTGAACACTGTTTCTTTTCTCTGTATGCTGCATTCCAGTGATGTCAAATTTACTGTTGAGATAAACTACTCTACTGAGGAAAACTGTGGTAACCACAGTGTAAATATTCAGAAGCCCGTGGGATTCTTTGAAGTCTCCAATCTCATTTTTAGTACCAGTGCAGTAAATCCACAGTTAACAGCACTCCAAGAAGAAGAAAGTATTCAAATAATCACTTAGATTCCACATTAGCTCAATGTTCCAATGTAAGCACTTCCAAGCTGCACCATTCATTCCGTCTTTATAGTATTCATTGCAAATCTGTAGCTTTAGTTTGAGTAATTTTAAAGGACTTGAAGCCATTTTGTTGTAGCAGGCACTGTTTTATAGATCAAAACTGTAAAACTGTATCAATGCAAATGATAGAAATAATGTGATACATTTGAACCAATTTAACAAACATATTGTGGAAGTAAGCACGTATGTGTCCTCTGATATCTGGCTCACTGCAGCAGAGATACAAATTTTGGTAATAACTGTTAAAAGTCGTATATTACTCCATTTCATTTTCTCATCGTCATGCTCCATCCATCATCTCGAATCCTGTTATTATCTATCCATCATGTGAAACCCACAGAGAATCGCTCTGTTATTCTTCTCATGTGTCTCGTTCCTGTTTATTTTGTTTTTCTCCTTTTTCTCTCAGTCTTGCTTTTCAGACAACTGGTGTTACATATCAGTCTCATAGATGAAGAGTGAATGTTATACACGAGAAAGAACATCATTTTTTGTTCTGGTTCAAAAGCATATCTCTCATCAGCTTTGTTTCTCAGAAGGAGGCAGCTAATCTCCTCAAACAAATAAATGTCAAGTGGACATGATTGATGAATAAGGGTTACACCATCCCCATACCTGGGGAGGCTGTTACTAACTAAGTCAGGAGTTAGTGGAAAACCAAAGAAAGATACTAGGGAGAGGTATCTTCTAGTCTTTTCAGCTGATTTGTAATAAGAGTTGTTGTACATAAATGAATTAGCAACAAGTAAATATATGTACCTTTGATTTCTTGTTGTTTACAGCAGTAAGAATGTCTTTCATTTGGTTGGAAAGATTACTTTACATTTGAATAATAAATTACATCTAAGAATATCTAGTGAAAACACATGTACTTTTTAGTCTTTTATAAACAATTTGGAGGCGGCCTAAAGAAATTGTTCTTACTGCTCATCACCTTTAAAGTTAATCATCAGTAGAAGTATAGATAACAAAATTCCCTAAATTAAACTTTATGTAATAATAACATCATCGTTTCAGTCTATGCATTAAGCTTTTCTGCCATCTTTGTGTAGGTTTGTGTAAGCCTAAGGAGCAGGGCAAAGACAAAGTCACATAAGATGTTACTGTTTCATTAGAACAGCTTTCAGCGGGGGTTATTCCACAGAAGGAAGTAGTTCTTATGCTCCATGATCAATATCAGCTGAGATACACTTCAGCTTCCCGCAGAACTGAACAGAACAAAGTGGGTTTAGAGACTGAATAGTTGGATGTATGTGTCGATAAACACGATTATTTGAGATTATTTGATCAATAAAGAGAGATGGTTTTAGAGACACTGACATTCCTTCTATACATAAAACCAAAGATCCTCTTATTGATCTAACTAAATTATCAGGAGCTTATATACTCAGTTATGACAGCTGTTTCATTGTTTGATGAATTGTTTGTTATTATAGCTTACATGAACAAACAAACTAAAGTTGAATAGGAAGACAGCAATAAGAACTGTGGTGTAGTCAGTCATACATCAGTCAGTCTGAAAGCTTAAAAGAACTAGCAACGACATGACTTCAAACTCCCCACACTGGAAGTAGATCAAACGAGCAGCTGTCAGTAAAAGTGAAGAAGACCCACAGCCAGACTCATAGATGTCTGATAAGTAAAATGCTGAAAGAAAAACCTGAAAATTGACCCTTTTTCAACATTCATTTATTTGTCCCTCAGTGGAAAAATGATGTCCTCTTCCAGGGAGTCCCAGCATGAGCAACTCGAGAGACTTAAGGATCAGAACAGCACTTGAAACATCAGAGGGTCCTGCCCTCCCAGAAGTCATTATAGAGACATATGTATTTGTGTTTATATTAAGAATCTTTGGAAAGAAGCATCAACACGTACCACATGTTTTGTGTTAATTCACATAGATGATGAATTATCTTATCTTTTTTAACTCAATGTTTGTTTATTTGGCCACTCAATGAGTATATTTAATGTAAAGCATATTGTTCTTTCTTATAATTTGTGGATATTTTAGTCACAGAGAGCGGTGATTGTTGCCTTGTGGGTATTGTGACAGAGGAACAGTGTTTACTAGGGAAGGTGCAGCGCACACAGCTCCTCAGAAATGTTTGTGAAAGCATATCTGATGTATAATCCCTACTGATGTTTTTTGCATCCTCTTGAGTCCAGCAGTTTGTGTGTGTTAATGACCACATTTTCTCTCTTTCTCCAAGACCTCTGAATGTCACATGATAACTCTGGAGTCAGAAGATAATCGAAAATAATATATGGCTTTGATCTTCAAAGCCATGTTTTTATGTCCTTGAAATCAAAAGAAAAAAAAACCCAATCTCATTAAAGATCGATTGTATCTTCTCAGGTGGCATCTGAGATTCCCAGAGATACTTTCAAAATAGAATATTATTGTCAAAGAAATATGCTGACAATTGACCAATTATCCACAGGAATGTGAAAAATACAGCACATAGCAAGCAGTAATGCTGACCAAAAATGTTGGGTTTGGATTTGATTTCAGTTTGCGGGATGTTTTACAAGTTCATCGGGAAAAGATAACAATTAGGCCAAATTTAATATTGTGCTATATAATGTTTCCACAAGACGTTTAAAAAAAAAAAAGAACTCTCATTGCCTTGTTTTTCGTTCCTTCTGCAGGTCGTTGCAGACATGCTGACAGCGTGTTTGAGGCTGCTGTTGTTCCTCCCCTTGTTTTGCTGCGTCCCCTCCCCCTCAAGACCCCCTTCCAGACTCTGCAGACGGTGCTGCGACCATCAAGACCCTCAACCAGCCACAGCTCATTATCAAATGCCTGAAGTCAGAACTGTCATCAACATGACTATTCTCAAAGGTATCAGGAACTTCAGTGCCTTCTGCTAGCAACTTGCTACTGTTGATTGCAAACTGTAGAGTTAATAAGCGCCAATTTAATTATATGTTAGCTACTCCACTCTTCAACTTTTCTTATGATTCCTGAAGGAATTCACATGAGAATCAACTTTTTATATATATTGTTTTTAGGTTTCACAGGCAGTTTACACTTATAGTACAGTGTTTGCGGGGGATTTTCGCAGTAATTTACTGAAATCTGTCACCACTGAATGTCTGTGACTAGCTCAATGTTGTGAGCTACATTTCCCTGATCACTGTGTCTGCTTATCTAGATGGCTGTGTGTCTGACAAAAGTAGTACTTAATCAAAAGAGCAATCACACTACAACAGAACTGCAAAGTGTAATTATGCATTGATGGTTAAGTGGAAATTAGACAAAAAAACAAGGAAAACTGGCATTGACAAGAAAATGAGATGCACCACTAATAGGAACAACCACAAACCACTTAAAAAAAAATCAGTCTCTTTTTCACATCTTGTGAGCACAAGGCCTGAAGTGCTGGTAGATTTCACAACTTTTTGACAGTGTCCGCCTCGGAACCCTGACAAGTATGAAGTGAGTATGGAAAATTAATGAATGAATAAATTACAGTATCTGCCATGGGAAAAGCATATGAATACATTCCATTTATGTGAGACATTAGGCAAAGAAGCCCAGAGAGGGAAAAAATACATTTTGCCATCTACAGAATATATACCATCACAAACAAGCCATTTATACAAATGTAGTCTGGCTCTGAGAGAAGCACATTGCTTTGTCTGTATCAGCATAACTTACACTATATAGATCTGAACAAATGCTGAACAAGCTTGTATTTTTATTGCATTTGTTATTAGAAGTCTTTTTGGCTTTGAATTACAATGTACTGAACACAAAACTATCTGACATATATTTGTGATACAATGAGTCAGTGCTTGTGACACAGCTACAGTGAGGTCTCAGTTTTCTCTGTTTTCTATAGCAATTACTTACAAATCATTCTCCATTCACTTTTAAGAAATTTGAGTAAGTATAACCACTTCACTTCACTTCACTTCACTTCACTTCACTTCACTTCACTTCACTTCACTTCACTTCACAGAATTAAGATAAATTAAACAGGCCTTTACATTGCACCACAATAACTTTAAGTTCCTTTAATACTGTACACCTTTTTTTATTCTGTGAATAATAAAATAGGTACAAACTTACTTGAACAAACCTGAACTGTTAGTCTAGCTGAGGTATCTGTGCTTAAATGGGGCAGTGATACATATCAATTATCCAGACATTTTATATCCATTTAACTTCAGGCCTGCTGTGAGTAAAGAGAACCCAACTACATTGCAAAAGAATGTGGACGCAGACCAGCAAAATTCCTCAGTTGGTTGTCCTAGAAACTCTGTGGACTCATGAAGACATCTGCTTAATACACTTGGCTGATTCAACTCAGTCTGGTCACAGTCAAATCAGTCAGTGACAGATTGTCCGAGGTAATGTTACTGGTCAGGCTGCAAAGAAGGTCAATGGCGAACATGTGTGTGTTGGCGTAATTGATTGTGTTCGTATGTTTGCTTTGCATTATTTGAATGTGAATTGGGATGTATAGTCCTGGAGGAATCAGGAGTCTGACAGTGTAAAAGGCTAAAAAAAAAAAAGACAGGGATTTCCTAATGCAACAAGTGCACAATCATTGCCAGAGAAGCATTTGTGGGAACATGTGTAACCAATATCAGATGCTGAGCAGGCAACTCAACCAAAGCAGTGCTGGCCCTTCGATAACTGAACATGCCAAGTCTTTTCTGACCCGTGATTAACCCCAAACCAGTCCAGCAACTGAGCCACAAAAGAGGAATAGAAATCCTTCTCTCTTGACTGTCACACTTGCATACATAGTTTTAAAGAGGGGCTGTAATACATAAAATAAATTGTGGTGCTTATACATTCTCAAAAGGGAAAAATAGTTGCAGTGAGTTATGCAGCTCATGTGTGTTATTATGGCGATCTTGAAAATAGCCACATATTTTCCTGCTGATTTGGTTGTGCAGGTAATTGGTAGCTGGAACCAGAGGCTAGGCCAGGGTGTTTCCGGAGTTAAGTGACTGAAACGCAGTCCAAGGGCCAGAGCATGCAATGGAGGCTGCGGCTTCTTGGCCATAATATTAGAGGCCTGAGGCTGAAGTTGGTACAGGAGGAAATGTAGGGATAGTAGATGTGAGAACTTGATTGTTGATTTGGTTGAGTGCTGTTCCAACTCCTCTGTATTTACATAGACAATAGGGAGGTTAGAAGGAAGAAATGGTGATAGAGTCGTTTAAAATAAAATCTGCATGTTTTTGACTCTGCAGCTACATTTACAAGATTTGAAGTCCTTTTTTACACAGTGTTAAAATGTTCAGGAGGTCCATTATGGCTTAAAAACATTTTAGATATGACAGAATCATGAAGTTGCACAAGTTTTTTTCCCCCTGCTTTTATATTGTACAATGTAAATATGTTTATTGAACGTATTCTCTGGATCTCAGAATAAATGTTGTAGATTCTTAAGATTTCAACTGTTAGGAAAATATGCAACAATAAGATCAGGAGAAGAACCGTCACAGATTTTTTAGATATACTCCTGAAATTGACTGGCCACCTTAACAAAAGGTACAGATTTATAGATGCTGTGGATGACTCAGTGGCGTCAATTGCATATTTACATATATCAGTGCAGAATGAGAGTGGAAAGCTACAAGTCTGGATTTACTGGGATGATTTGGACTTTTTTTTTTACCACAGCCACTGCAGAAACATGTCATCCCTCAACGAAAAGTGTCTCCAACTTTTTGTCCAGTGTTTTTAACAAACTGTGAAGTGTTTGCTCTTACAGCTCCTTTTTAAACTGTTGCTTCAATATGTGTGGTGAAGTCTTATAAAAAAGGATTTTGTCAGCCACCGTCAGTGCCGTCACTCAGAGTGTTTGCTCATTCAATTCAACCAGTCAACAGTGGCAGGTCAGGTCAAGTTGCACATATTTAAAATTCAGAAAAGCTTTGCTTTGACTGCTGAATACCTCTCAGTATTACCACACAGCTGACGGGTAGGAACCACTATACTTTTTTAAGATGTCATCACAGATGTCAATGTGATTTAAAGGACACATGATGAATGTTGATAAATGAATGCCTGCTCGATAGCCAGCAGCACATCAGACCTTAATGTCATATGTTTTTGAAGCACATGCTTTGGATAGAAGCATGCCACACTGATCATCATAAAAAAATAAATGAATAAAAAGCCAGTAATAGATACATGATCACAGGGCCAAAAAGTTGTAAATATTGGCAAAATGATAGTTGCTGACTAATATTGTAACGGGCATTGTCAGGAACTACAGAGCTCATTGTGTTTGACTTGGAACAACCTAACCTGTCAAAGTGTAATCAGTGTACTATAGAGGTGTACTGTGGGAATGATTCATATTAAGAAGTGTTTATGTGTGTTTATGTTGGTTTTTCCTACTATTCATTTATTTCTGTGTTGAATACATTTGTATTCATGCCAGTGTGTAGCTTAGCACTCGTGTTCTGATAAATACAGCCCTACTTTCATGCTTTTTTACATGTGTATGTGTCTCCTCATGTAAAGGAGAAACTTCCTACAGTCAGACTGTATTAAAAAACGGCTCACAGTTGTCAGACAAACGCGTCTTACCCACTTCTGTGAGAATATTTAGTCTTGAAGTTCAGAATTAGCATTAATATTTCAACAAAATAGCACTCTTTCAGATTTATTGTCATTTCTGGGCTTGTAATCACCATGAAAGACAAAGAAAAGGCTCAGTATTGTTGTGTGAGTGAATAAATGAACCATGTCTTCTGATTGGTTGTTTACCCAGGAAGCGCTGAATCTTTTTCCGGGTATCTTCCATAGACTTACAGAATCCATTTTAAGCTTTAGGTCTGTCTATCTGCACCCCTCATCTGTGTTTTCATCGTGTCCCTCCAGGTGATAAAGGAGACAGAGGAGACAAAGGCACTCCTGGAAAACCAGGACTGGAAGGCTCTACCGGCTTCCGAGGACAGATGGGCCCTAAAGGCAGCAAAGGCCAGGCAGGTTCCCCTGGAGATCCTTGCAAGATCCCTCATTCTTCCTTCTCTGTGGGGCGTCGCAAGTCTCTGCACAGCCTGGACTACTACCAAGCACTGGTGTTTGACACCGTCTTTGTCAACATCCATGAGCACTTCAACATGTTTAAAGGCAAGTTCTACTGCTACGTGCCCGGAATCTACTTCTTCAACATTAACATCCATACTTGGAACTTTAAGGAGACCTACCTCCACCTGATGCACAATGACAAGGAGCAAGCAATCCTTTATGCTCAGCCCAGTGAGAGATCTATCATGCAGAGTCAGAGTATCATGCTGGATCTGGCTCTGAATGATGAGGTCTGGGTTCGGCTCTACAAAAGGGAGAGGGAGAACGCTATTTACAGTGATGATGTAGATGTTTACATCACCTTCAATGGATATCTGGTGGCACCTAGCATCCAGTGAAAGTTTGAGAGGGAAAAATTAAACGATTGGCAGAATGTTGGATAATTGTTTTTCTTTTGCCACAGATACCACTTTGTGAAAGAATGAATGAATTAAATATAGGACATCACAAGTCTGGTGCTTATTAAATATTCCTTTCAGTCTGGAGAGGAAAGGGCTGTGTTTCCTTATAGAAGGACTACCCAATAATGTTAAAATCAAAAGGAAAAAATAAAAAAAGTTCCAATGCACGAGAAATTAAATTTTGTACAAAGCAAATAGTTTTTTCTTCTAAGAACTGTGCTACTGCTCCCTCTTGGGTCAGTCCTTCCATGAACATGATAGAAAAACACAGGTTGTATTACTTATCAGGAATCAGAAAATCTGTGCATCTGTGAGTAGCTGTCGGACCGAATTGTGTTTAGACAGACTTCTGTCAGACCTTTTAATAAATGCTTCCATTGTGCCTTTCAATGGGAAGACTTGGAGAGGTCAGTTCATCCAAATTACAAACAAAACACTGTCCCACTCACACCTGATGATGGGTAGCCATGTGGAAGCGGAAAACATTTTTTCTTTTTCTTTCTGAGCCTTGGAGATCCACCAGCCGTTACAATAATGTAGATAGTTTATGCTACTGGGGCAAATTGAAAATATCAGCTCCTATCACATCATATCACCAGAGCCACAAAGATAAGTAGAGGTATCCATGTTGAATTTAGATTCAGTTTTCAGTGTGTTTGTCCCCATGTCTCGCATCCAAGAACCATATAGACGTTATTTCTGAAAATTATAATTTGAAAACATAAATAGGTGAAATACTACCTAACACGAGTTTCCAGGAAATTTCTATCATATTCTTGTTCTTTAACAGAATCAGGATGCTGTTTGGGTCCACAATTTCCATAACATCTAATTATCATCGAGTGTGTTTGGAGGAGCTCTGTGAAATTCCCCTCAGATTTTGCATCTGTCTTTTATGATACCAATTTTGTTGAAGGGGATCTCCCACATTTCGTGTCTGTCAGACATGTTAAACAGTCGTGGGGCCAGGTTGTGAGGACTGTTTGTCTCTTGAAAGTGCGAGGATGCTGTCCCATCCTGTTAAACATCATTTGAAGAAAGTGGTTTGACTCAAATGTCAAACTTTCGCTCAGAGCTGTTGTGATGCTGATGGTAAGAGACCTCAGCTGGTCACCCAGTTCTCTCTCAATGTACTGCAGATACGTCAAGTTTAATATTATGGCCGAAAGGATGCACACCTCACTGTGTCTGCCGTTTCTTCACATTTATACTGCTCCAAAAGTGCAATTATGCCTGCCTTTTAAATCTCTTATAATGCATAACCAAACTAATAATAAAGAAATTAAGTGTAAATTTGGTTTGAAGTGCTCAGTCCATAAAAAAATATATATATATATATATATATTTAAAAGCTTGACAGTAGTACTTCCTTTTAGAAACAATTATGTTGTCCTGAGCAACGAATAATTAGTTTTATATGAAGGTATGCAAGAAAACAAAAACAAAGAAAATTTGGAGCCTTATGAATAAGACTTACACCCACACTGAGCATGCAAACATTTCTGCATTTGAATAAAAACATCTTTGAAATAATTGATATCTTTATTCAGTGAGGCTAGGCTGAAGTTACACAAGCCTTACAAAAGCCATTTGATCTGCACACATTTCTTTTTTTCATTCTTTTCTTTCGTTGGTATTGTAATTTTGGTTAACTGGCCGTTTGAAAACATCCCTGCATATCTAGATGAATCATAAAGGTGCTGTTTTATCAAGTGCAACAAAGAATCAGGGTTTTGAAAAATAAATATTGTGTATTCTTAAAGAGACAACAAACTGCAGAGCAGTTTATGTAAATAGTTGTATATTGGTTGTCTTTAATGGCCTCAAATTTGTCACGACTTTGTTGTTTGGGTTGGACTGTGTAGGTGTGTGTTCGCATTTGAAAGCAATTTTCCTCTTCACTTGCGGAGTCACTTTGTGTTCTGTATCACCGAGCTGCAAAAAAACTTGATTTCCAGAGATGGAAAGTTGTCATAACCGCACATGAAATCAAGAGCCTCCATGTTCCGTGGATAAAAAATAAAAATAAAGCATTTTTTTAAACCACTGAGCACATGCAAATTTTATTGCATTCTACATTTCTAATGTATGAAATTCTTTACAAATGACACCATCCAGTGTAGATCTTGGCTCACAGTGATGTCATTCAAGGCCATGTGGGAAATGGTATTTCAGATATAACTCTGTGACTTGGCCAGTTCTTTAAAAAAGGACATCTCAAACTCCTAGAGACTGAGAATGAGTCTGCAGCATGCCAACTCCATCTGTTGGGCCATATCTCTCCCATTAGCTTTAATGCCATCCTGAGGGAGGCTTTGCTAGAGGAAAGGCAGACTGCGGCACTGTAAATACTTTAAGCCTTCAGAAGAGATCTGAAAAGCTCTATTGGGAAACAAAGCAAGGCAACTATCCTGGTTTATCAGCCCAGAATAGTGGAGGCTGTTCCAACATGTACAACGGATAAGCTGTGAGTTAAAATGAACACTCGAAGTGTATAATTTGGCCTAGTTTGCTTTTGACTCACTTTGTTTTGGTGTTTATGAAAGATGAACAAACTTGTTACATGAGGACATCAAAATGGTAATTTGAGCAGATGGCAAAAGACCCTTACATATCAATTAGAATTAGATCCAACAGTGGATTCCTAAATAGTTCAAAAGACTGCATTTAGTAAACAGGAGTAACATAAGAGGCCGATTTGTGTTTAGCCAAAATATATTTTTTGGCTAAATAAATGACAAAAAAACAACAACTTTTCTTTAAACACTGTACCCAAAACCTTTCAACATAGCTGACTTTGTTGCCTGTTAAAACCATTTTACCAGAATATTCACAGTGTAGCTGCAATCAGAGTGATTACAGCAACATTTTACAAGAATGATGAAGACTGTTTAGTTGAAGTTGTTCCCTTTAATGATATTAAATGATAAACAGTCCTCACAACTATTCACTGTCAGTTATTCCTTATAATTGTAAAAGTCAGTAGTCACAGGTACATTAGTTTCCAGCAAGTATCTCAGTCTTTAGACAGAACTAAGGCAGTCTGCGTGGAGGCTGTTACTGTGAACTCACAACATGACTTAATAGTAGTTTTCAGTGCAACTAAAACAGGCCAACGTTTGACTACAAAAACAAAACATTCATCAGAGAGTTAAACATACTCGGAGTGGCAAAGTGAATGGATCGATACAGCCTGAGACGAGAGGAGCACATGAGTGAACTTGGCATTATGAAGAAAACGGCACTGAAGAAAAATCTTTACAAAACACTTTACACTGTATGGAAAAAACAACCATCCAGTTAAGTGAAGATCTCTCTCCAGAAGGATGATATATCATTATCCAATTCTGTGGTAAGGAGAGGATTTCATCAGAGCAAAAAGTACATGTAATTTTTTTTCAAGTATGGAGAAGCCTTATTAGTATTTGCTGACCAAAAAAAAGACAGTTCTGTGACAATATTCTTTGGTAGGTTAAACTAAGGTCAGTTTGTACCAGAGTAGCAGGCTGATAAATATGTGGAAAAGGCATGATCTAAAGCGTACACTATCATCATCATCATCATGTGGTGGTATAGACATGGATGGTATCAAGTGATACTGGGTCTCTGATGTGTACTGAAATTGTGGCAGAGGCAGTCGTATTCATTTTGCAGGGAGTGTAGGGATTTACTCTCTGCTCAGGTTCTGGAAAATGTGGCAAAGTTGATTGGAGGCTGGTTTACTGTGCAGATGAGCAATAACCCACAACAAGTGGGCCGACTCAATAATCTATTGTCAACCTGGTCAGACTGCAAAAGACAGAAAAAACAGAAAAATCCACAAATTGCTGCACAAGGGTTTGACAAAGGATTACACAGGCGGAAACCCAACCTTTACTAATATCTTTGGATTCCAGACCTAAAACAATCAGTACCTGCAAATTATTCTCAACAAAAAATTAACTCTGTTGATAAGTAACTTTCAGTCCCTTTAAAAGGGATTCTCCTTATCAAAAAGTTATAATTCCCAAAAAACTGGATGTGAGTATTCTCAAATTAGAGCTGAAAGTCTGAACTTTTAACCAACATTTGTATAGCTATATCCTTGATAATCCTTCGGTGAACAAGTTGAATGATAAAAATTTGCATCAGTAGCCAACCAAGAGCTTGATATTTTGGCCTTTCTATTCTAGCAGTTTGAGCCACAGTCTTTAACGACACCAAAAAAGAAATGCACTTTTTCAACAAATGCAGTATTCTTCTTGGGAAGAGGACAGTACACCCTTGGGATCAGTAACTATTAGTGCCCCATACCAAAATTAACGATGTAAGTACTTCACATGAATGATGCCATTGTCATGCAAAATTCCTTCATTTGCAAGATTCTTGAGAATTTTCTTGTATTTTCTGCTAGATGAAAATCCAGCAGCAAGCAATCCATCTAGAAATTTTTCCCAACCATGTTTTACAGCTGGTTTGACGTTCTTCTCTTGTAAAGATGTCTTGGTCTCTAACAAATGCATCTACTGTCACCTCAGCCGAACAGCTGTCTTTGATTTGTCTGTCCAGAGAACATTATTCCTAAAGCAAAGGCCGTCACCTACATGTTTGTTGGGAAAAAAAAAACTAGTTCTGCTCAAATGTTGTTTTTGGACAGATTAGACTTTTTCCTGGCACGTTTTTCACTCATATTAAATTACTACAAGCTTATTTTGTAGCTGCAAGACTTTCATAAAGAACCTGTGATCAAATTTAGGGATTCTTGGGGACTTCATCACAATGCTCAGCTTTTGACATGAACTTAGTGGGGCAGCCTGTTCTTGACAAATTGGCCGTCATTTGAAATCTGTATCACTTGTCGGTGATTTTGCTTGTAGTAGAATTCATAGTGGACACTTTATTTTAACAGTTGTAGTTTTGACTTCTCTATATTAGCTAAAGGCCTTTGAGTGCTCCTTTGATACTAGCATGTCAACATGCAAAGATGACCGTGCTTCTTATATGTAAAGATTAGGGTGTTCTAATCACTGGTATCTATTATCAAACCCCTTACTGTAAGGATATGAAAGTGTAAAAAAAAATTAGGGACGTGAGCTGTGTGCACAGCATTAACAGATGTTTCACTGAATTTTTAATTTGATTGCATTTTTTTCAGTTTTATAATTATTCTAGTTACAAACTGAGTTGATGCACTTTTGTTTATTATTTTAAGTAGTAATTTTAAGTGAAGTAGTTTTCTGTCTCAACATTCCCATGGCCTAAGGATCAGGTTTTTAGTAGACCTGACCTGATTAAATAGACCCTAATCAGAGAAAAGAGCATGTGACTTATCTGAGTTCTGTAAGAAGAGTTGCCATAAAATAACTTTTAAAGGGCTTTTCAAGGGGGTTTACAGGACAGATAAGCAGAGGGGATTTCAAATGTAAACCAAGGAGCAGACACACTCCATCAAACTTTATGCACACTTGAATATCTTCAGTTTCTCATTAAACTATTTGCCTTTTGTGACGCACTGATCTATCTTTATTCAGATGTTTTTGGCTCGCTGCCAGTCTTCGTACTGATTATGCTACCAAAGCCTGCTTCTTAACCATGAAAGGGCTCAACTCGTGGACATGAACTTAAACTTAAATCCAAAATATTTGCCCTTCTTGCAGAACATTAAATATGTTGTAAGGAAACAATCCCACACACAAAAGGAAGAGACAATTTATGTTGTAGTAATAAACATTATTTGTAATGTCACGTACCGGTAAATGAGGTTTCAAACAAATGTTCCCAAGAATGCCCCAAGGGGGAAGACCACTAAATCAGCAGAGGGCCATAAGTGGCCTCACATTCCCACAGTCACCTGTTGGTAATTTTTATGATGGATCTTTGTTTTTTTTGGGCGGATTTCATATCATGAAAAAAGCTATATTGCTGTGGACGTTATACTCATGCTCACTGCTGTTTTGCGTTACACTAATTTGAAGAGCTAACATAACATTTCATACTCCAATGGTGCCCCTTAATGCCCCTTTTGTCCGGACCCTTTGGTGTTACAAATCAACTTAGATAGAGGCCATTGGCAGCAGTTCTCAACACAGCTGGTAAAATTAGTAACCCTAACATAAGCCATCAGGAAACTGTCATACATCATACATACAAGTAGTTTTGATGCCGAAACAAACAGAGAATGAAAAGGAAAAAGAAAATATGGATGGAAAAAAGAAAAGGAGCCAAGCTGGTCTAGAACTCAGACCTCATGATTTTAAGCTCTGCATCTTTCCATCCTTTTTTTGCATACATTTAGTTTTTATGTTCAGCGTAAAGTACTTTGAATAGTCTAGCTGTTGAATTGCGCTATATAGATAAATTTGCCTTTCCTTCAACCCCCTCCCCTCAGACGTCCTTGTTGCTCATGATTAAAGAATCAAGAATGAAACTGGAGAAAATACAACAGATTTGTAAGCAGACCTGCTCTCAGTCCTATTAGGACAGGTCACATTGTGAATACGTTTTAACATGGTCTAGATTTATTTTTCTCTCTGAATGACATCATGATGTTTGTTTTTCTGTTTCAAATTTTCTTCGGTGGAAAATGTGCGCACTGGCTCAAATTTTCCACTTGAGCCAGTGCACCAATGTCAATGTAGAACTACAAAAAAACCACTGAATGCTGGAGAAGTTTTTGAAGACTAAGTGGATAACAAGAACCACCTGCAAAGTAAAACAATTTGAAAACAGGCCAGAAGATGCTGAGGGGAGGGTGGAGGGTGGGGGGGATCAATGGGGAAGCTATAACCTCTGATCTGTTCTAATGAGCCAAAACTAACAAACTAATAAGAATTCTCTGTAAAAGATGATGGGTGGTATCTTAAAATTTATAACTCAGCTCATAAAGTTGCCATAAGTATTCATGGTATAAGTAGTGTGAGGCTTTGAGCATTCCCGCATGTGGTTTGTCAGTTATGTAACTGACCAAGAAGATGGGAAATTAAAGTGGGGAGCCTGTGTGGTGGAGAACAAGTAATGATAAATGTTACAAGACTATGAAGACAGGTTAAAGACAGCTTTATTTCAGTTAAGGAGTTTGAGGGCTGAGCCCGAGGCCAACAGCTGTTTTCAGGGCTGTCTGAACTGCAGCCTGACTCTTGAAGATTAGAAACAGGAAGAAGGGCCTAGTGCTGAGGCTGGGCTCTCCTAATTACAACCACATGACCTCTGACCACACGCATCTGTCAGATCGAGACAGGACTGAGGAGCAGTTGGGGTAAGAAAGATGAGACGGGAGGGGGTAGGAGAACAGGTAGTAGCAAATAAGCAGCTGAGGGCTTTACAAAAGGAAGACAAACTGAAGGCTGAATGAAAATATGTATGCAAGATTAAAAGACACAACACGACATGTTCCTCACAGATTGTTCGTGTCACAACATAACAACACTTAAAAATCTAAATCTCCAAGATATAAATCTCCTAAATCTGCAAATCTACAGTCTGCAGTGTAAATAGTGCAGACAGGAAAGCATGCTCAGAGAGCCAGCTAAGTTCTCATTCAACATCCAAAGTAAACAACATAATTTCTAGGCATTTAAGAGTTACACCCCTCCTAGATGGAGTGCAAATACCAATGAGCTGCATTGTGTATGTTATGTTACCTCATGGACACATATACAGTAGGTAGTTTTGAGTTTATGCTGGCACCAGACAAGCTGTTTTTATTTTTTAGCAGTAAACTGACATTGATGGATGTTTATTGTTGTGTTTGGTGTGTGTATGCATGAGGGTGTGGGTGTAGGATGACAGTTAAAAATTTACCCAGAAGAAAAGGTCACATCAAGATTATACAGATGGTTGCTCAAGTACAGTTTAAGACAGACACAAATAATTGGATATACACGTGTTGGAGTTTGTAAAAGAGTCTTGTAATTTGTGGCCTTTCTTACGTTACAGTCTCCACTGTTTGGTTAATGTTGGTTTGATTTTATTCAGACATATACATTGCCAACATGCTTTATAGTCTCTGACAAAACTTGTACAAGGGACATAAACTGTATGAAAAGCAGCCAAGATGTCGTATAGAGAATTGTTCTGTTGTACGACAACAACAATTTAACTAAGCTAAAAACATAACTGATCACGATCAGAAAAGCAATTATACCCGTGTACGAAAAATGAAAGCACATGGTTTAGAAGCAGCACATGACAATAAGTGTTTCTCTTTGTCAAGGACACATCCTTGGCAGGATGGGTCCTTCCAAATCACACCTGTCTTAGGCTAGGAAAGCTCCTTCCTTGAATTTTAAAAACTCAGTACAACTGTCCTAAAAAGTGATCTCGGGTCACAGCAACAGCTTAACCTTCAGTTATATTCTACACAAACACACACACACAATAGCTGACAGCACTGTTAAATAGCTGTCAGCTTTTAACTGGCTAACTGGCTAACTGCCAATTAATCTTTTGCTGTACTTTGAATGAACACATTACAAGGCAAACGTCATGGTAACAACAAAGTGAAAACAAATGTGCTTTAAAATGTGCAAAGTATTGTTGGTGGCTTATGGACAATAAGGACACATAAAAGCGTCCTTGATAAATTGAAAGATTTTCAAAGGATCCTTAAGTCCTTCAGTCCTCCAGCGAGATTTTATGGCATCACATCCCAGATATGTAGTCATTAAAATGTTAAAAAGGCTTTCTTGACCTTGGCCAACAAAATTTTAAACTATTAAAATGACCGTCACATGACTAATCAACATACTATAGCTATCAGTCAATTGTTGTAACCCCACTGAACTGTTGTACAATTCAATTTATATAATCTAACTTATATAAACTTTGTAGGTCAAAACTCCTGCCCCATGGTCTAATTTTGTTTCTGCTAATACTTATTAAACAGGGAGCAATAATTCTGAGCATTTGATGTTTTATACTACACTATACAACCAACAAATGTTTACTTTTTCAATGCAGGTGTCTCTTAGTTGAAGAGATGGCGTAAATAATGTCAACTGAGTAAAGTCACAGTTGAACAGAGTGAAAGTCCAGCAATCACCAGTTGATGGACCTAATCTTCTCTCCTTGAATGTGTTCATAGTTGTTCCTACAGCTTCAGTATCCAGTTGAAGTTGTAAAACTGTTAAATGTTGGAGATTTCCACTTGTCTGGGAGTGTAACTATCAGTGCATCATCAGAATTGCCCCAAACCCTCAAAATGCATGCACTCATGTCATACAGTCAAGTTAGTTTCACTGCAAAGACTGGGATTCATTGTTATTTGTTATTCACTACCACAATTTCTGTGTCCTCCAATATGGGAGTGAGCCATTGCATGACAGAAAAGAAAGAGTGTGTGTTAGTTATAATGATAAAAAGAAACACCAAAAGTTAGAGTCTTAAAAAGTAATGACATCCAAAGTGCACCACAATGTTTAAAATGCCTCATAATCATAATGTGATACGATTCAAGCCCCATTCACTTATGCTTTGTGACACTTGAGCTTCAAGCTTTTATGATCACGGTTGACCATATTTGATGATCATCATAAAAAGCCTTTCTTTCTAAGAAAGAGGCTTCTAAGGCTTTCAAAAATGTAATTACACTGTCTACTTGATACATTCTGAAAGCCCCCCTTTAACCACAGTGTTGATTCAAAGTTTTTAAATCCAATACTGAATATTGTATGACTGTATAAAATGATTGGACTTGCCAGACAAAAAACACAATTATGCCTGGATCATAGCAACTATAATTCAAACCACTGCAGGAACTTAGTTGGGAGAAGTCCCTGTTCTTTCATTTTGTATAAAACAACAACTTTAAGGCATTCCTTGGCAATGCCTTGGCATTGTGTTGAGGTTTGGTGGGTTGTGGAGTTTGTTGAGGACAAAGTGCAGGCAACAGACCGGAGGCAGCATTAAACTTCTGAAAGTGTCATTTAGAACTGAAACAAACAAAAGACCAAACAAACCATTGGATAATTAAAAGATAATGAACAAGGAAAAGGGAACAAGGAACAAGGAACAAACAGTTGCAGCAATAGCAAGGATCAGACAAGGACTAAGAAACCAAGGAGCTTAAATTCACAGGAGACTGATGATCAAGTGACTGCAGCTGTGATGATTGAAAACCAGGTATGTATGGAAGAGCTGAGGAAACCAAACAGAGGGGACTGAGGACAACTATTAGTGAGTATGGGAAATTAAGACAGAACAAACTAGAAAGTGAACTAAGATCACTAGTAAAAGATAAACATGAGAACACTGAGACCCTGAGGAAAGACAAATCTAAGACTAGAGATAAATACAAAAGCAAGTCCAACAACCAAGGCAAACCATAAAAAGAGAATAGAAACAAAAATGCTCGTTAAGATTGTCTTCAGACAGAAAATAAATCCTCATTCAAACCAATAACTCCAAAATACTGAGAACACAAGCAAGACAACAGAATCCAACAAAACACAGAAGACAAAGAAATCTAACCAAAACTCACAAAACAGAACGGAAAGCCACAAACCCAGAATACTTTGTCTGAAACATGAACTCAGCAATCAAACTGCATTTCAGTTTAAAAAGGCTATTAACATTTTAGTTGTAGTGGATTTGAAACATCAAGATTCACAAATGCTGCTGTTTCATTTATACATTTTCCATTGCAGTGTCTGTTTCTATGTCCTTCTGTCAACACTCACCTCTCTCTAATTCCATTGTAAAAGTCTCACTATGTAATGTTTGAGTAATAGATCTAAGGAGAACACTACCAGAACGCTGCCGAGTGAGTCCGATATGACAGAGGGGGAGGATGTACATACATGGCACTGCCAGACACTGCTCAATGCTCCATTGGCTTTATTCTATTTTGCTCTAAGGCTCATTAATCGAGAAAAGATGAGCTGATTCAGGTCTGTGTAAACACTGTGAAGTGTTGAGCCAGCAGAGTAGGTCAGTCAATGGAGACCAGGGGCAGGATGAGTTGCTCAAAAAAAGGTGGAAACTTTAAATGGCAAAATCTAAAGTCTACTCGCATTTAGTTCACCAGCAGCAAAGCTTATGCAGTTTTCTTCCTAACAGGCTTTGGTTTATGTCTGTGCGTTAGTCTCATCAAGAACACTGCAGCACTGGAGCTGAGCAATGACCTGAAAGCCACACACCTTTCTGTTTATATGGTGGAAGAAATGCAATGATATCTTAAAATTGTATTTTTCTTTTTTTTTTAATCAATTCCAAATCTTTCTAAATACCTAAAAACAAAAGGTATTTTCGGCATTAAATACATGGTGGCAAATCAAGACCAAGCCAAAGTGCGCCCAAGGTTTTCTTGGGAAAAGAGATTTCTCCTCAGGCACATGTACAGACTGAGGAAAAACAAAAAACAAAATACCCTTTCCTTCTTATTTATCTCTCTATCAGAGGCTAATTTAGCTGTTTGGCCTACTGAGCCAGGGATGACAGCTGACAGGGCAATCCTCTAGGAGATGTTTTCTCTTCTGATCCAGGTCCTGATCTGCCCTGGTGCTCCCTCCGAGCTGAAAACAATATGCCGACTGAGAAACACTTTCCCCAGGTCAGAGCTCTTATCTACTCCCAGCACGGTGTGTGATGTTGAGAGGAAAAAAAGATTACTGGAGTAAACATGAGGAGTTGTCCTTGGTTATAATCTGCTTTGAGGGGTTTATGCGTATAAAGTACTGCCAAGAGGCTACAATAGATGTAAGCCATACGAGGATACTCACGCTTAAACATATTCAGAGTCTTACTCGTCAGATCCTTAAAAAAAGTGTTTGGCACATAAATATCTTACCTGATGTCATTTAAGAGTCTTTGTGTTTTCAATCTTGTATGAACTTGTTATATCTAGAATCTGCAAAATCCCTACAAAGCTTGTGGCCTTCACACACAGTGTTCATTCAGTCTTCCATTCAATTATTGCATATTTGTGCAAATATCTTTTTTTCTTCCCAGTGTTTTGATATTACTAATAATGGCAGCTACAGGGAATATCTGTATATATCATGCTCTTGCATCAACTCACCAAACTTGGACACAATTACCATACAAGATGCAATGCTACTTACATGTATTGGTCTTCCCTGATACTTGGAGGATGATCCAATGCCTAAAAATCCTCCATTAGGTATACATAGGTAAGCAGTGCAGGAGATGTGCAACTTCCTTATAACACTTCAATTCTTCACCTAAGCTTATGGTAAGGTAACAACAGAAACTATATTCTACTACATTTCAGACAAAAATGGAAAAAAGAAATTAGTTTCTGTACACTTCAAATGTTATGAATACACTATTAAAGGCAAGTGAGGTCAGGCAACAGAAATGCATATTAGGTTTGAGTCTACTTGTGTATGCAATAATCTACATACTAAATACCAAGGGACACATACTTTAAATCAAGCTATACGCAGCTTTTTCTCTGTCAGGTAGCCAAGTGAGCCTCAGGAGAATACATATCTATCATGACTAGGTAATTTACACCCCTGTCAGAGATCTAAGAACTATTGCATTAGGGGTGAAAGGTGGTCAATTCGAAGATACACAGCTGAAAACATTTGTCTCCTTTTAAGAAAATTGGACGCAAGGCCAAGATTTCTTGCCCACATGCTGCCTTATATCAGACATGACCTCATCGGCAAATTGTTACTAACAACCCTCATTTCACACTAGGTATATGGTTATCCCACTCGAGTCAACGTTTGTCTCTTAAAGGTATCTGGAGCTTGGAAAGCAAGCTGAACTGAGGAAGTAGAGGGATAATGTGACAATAAAAGCAATGCATCACTCTTATCAAGTGTGTCTCAACTCAAATACTGAATTTACTGAATATGGCAGAAGAGCAACTGAAAGTGCACAAAAGCAGCTTTTCTTAGGTTACAAATACACACCAAAGTCACTTTGTTAGGGTTAGGAAATGAGATGCCTGGTTAAGGTTAAGACAATAAAACTGTGGATACAAAGAAAAAAACAGAAACAGACTAAAAAACCTACCTGGATAGGATTGGGGAAAACAGCATGGTCTATGATAGCATACATCTTCAGAGTATCCAATGATGATGTCTAAAAATGTAGCCCCAATGCAATCAGATCAACAGTCAGTGGGTCTACATGATGAGATTAACTTGATTATAGCTATAGTTGGGTTATGCTCCTTAACTGAGCAAGGGTAATTATCCTTTGTTATATGGTGATGAATGAATTGAATCACTGGCACAAAGAATGCAATACCGCAGTACGATAGGTGGCGCTGTACCCATTTCAACTATCGCTAATAGAGCCACTTCCGGTTGACGTCTTCACCACCACCAACAACAAAACTAAGGCATTCGAGAAAGATGGCGAACGAAGAGCAAGATGAAGCTACGTCCCTCTACATTTGTGATCAGCGTGGTTATGGCACAAACGCGATGCACAACGGCGCATTCTCCATCGCGTTGTTTGTTTGTTTCTGATGGGATAACAACAGTAATATCGTCTCCTTCGACTTCCGGTTGACGATCGCCGGAAAAAATCTCGAGCATGTGCAGAACGCTCGATCCCATCCTCTGTCGTCTCCATGTATGTTCAGTGGGCAATTGGATCGAGTTATCTCAGGGTCTTAATTCGATCCCAAGTAACCCGATCCGATTCGATTTCTTGTCGGATTAAGCTGTCTACATGAGCTGAATAACTCAATCTTATTGTAATTTAGGCATTAATCCAATCCGATCCCTTCCCGCATGTAACCGCACTGAGTCAGTGAAAAACTTTTAGATTTTAGAGGACCAAATTTCCTTCAGTGATGATCCAAGCCTGCAAAAGCCTGCAGATATTAATTTACTCACTCATACACATACATGCACACACAAAATAACAGGCTGTTTGGCTCTGACTTCTTTTTTCGATTGCAAATTACAGACCTGTTTGGCCTAGTTAAGCTGATCCCACCCATGCTTTTCTCAGAAGCAACATGCACACACAGACAGACATACACATGCACATACACGTGCACACAGCACCATGCAATGCAGAAGCAATACTGATCTTTTCAGCCCCAGGCTTTCGCTCATCTCTGCCATGCAGCATGAGTTTTGCAGCAGCAGGAGTTTTAAATTAACACTAATGTTAACACTGACACACAAGGTCACTTTATAGATCCGATGTGATTTTTCTCCAACTGTAGGTAATGATAAAAGCTGCAAAAATATAGCTGAGTGATTTATTTTGTGATCCCCTTCAAACAATTCTTTCAACCTTATTGTTATATCAGTCCTCCTGGTGTATCACAAGTACAGCATTCACAACAACATGGGATTTATCAGGTTTGAGAGAATGGAGACAGAGTTTGAAGTTGATGCATTAGATTATATCCAAATTAGAAGTGAGTTGACATCAAAATAAGCTGTACCTCATAAGGAGTCTGTTGGACCCAAATAGCAGACTATGAACTGGGGATAAGAATTACAGGTTTATTGGTAAAACTTAAAGTTGCTTCCAGAGCAATAATATATAGTCTTTCTTAGGAAAGAGATTCCGGAATCCAACTCCTCTTTTAGGTCTGAATAGTCTCCAGGTGAGTCTCTTCAAACTGGTGGATGTGGGTGTGACTCTCCAGGTGGGTTTTCTCTCCGGGTTTAGCAGCAGGAATCCAGGGTTCACGGCAGGCAGCTTTTCCTAGAAGAGATTTCACTTAGGAGTTACGATGATCTGGCGTCAAATGAAAGTCTGACCGGAGAATATAAGCAGCAGGGATGATGACTCTGATGAGAAACAGCTGCGCCTTGAGAACCTGCTGGAGGAGGGAGTCAACCACGCTCATACCACACTGACACTCGCCACTCAGGGGGAGACAAAGATAACACACACACGAGGGAACAGGGAAAAATGACGCTGTAGGTAAACACACCTGAATCCTGAGATTCATGGAAATCTTCCATTTTCAGCTGTGTGAAAGAATAATTATCAAGGTCACTTGCATGCATCTGTATGAGTATCACCTCCAAAATAACAAGAACTAAAGTTTGATTGCTGCCTGACGCAAAGTCACATAAATTACTGGGGAAAGGAGCTGTCTGTTTATTTATTAAAAACATTCCACTTACCTTTTTTTTTTTTGCAGGGTTTGACAATATGTTAACATCAAAAGGATTGCACTAGTCTTGTTTTGCTTTGTGTTTTTGTCACATACATCTGTTTGTTTTATATGATGACATTATTACAGTGCACTCAGATTTTATCATTCTTCACACCACTCTTGAGATCAGAAAAGTGTCAGTGACACAACAAAAGAAATACATTGTTTCAGAGTTCTGCTGCATTACCATCAGTGATTAGTGTTTCCTTTTATTTATTTCTTCAATGCTTTGTTCAGTTGAGGTTCTTGTGGTGTCACTTTGAGTATCTGCTTATTTAAATAAATAGATAAATGAATAAATACATAAATAATTCAACCATTAGTAACCTTATTCATTTGTTTGTCTCTTAGTAGCTTTTTTGAAAGCTAATAGTATTTTGAACAGATTTCTGTCACAAAGAGATAAAATATCGAACACAGAGATATTGTAGCCTAGTATGCATTGCAGTTCACCAGCTTTCAGAACTTTGTTATTCTTTGACATTTCAATAAAACACCTGGGTGAACAACATCAAATGAAGCTCTCCAGCAGACTGTGGTATTCTTATTCTGGTTCAACTGTGCATTTTAATTTGACATGACCGTGAACAGATGAAAGGTGTAAAAAAACGGTATGACATTTCAAGTAGAAAAACAATATATTGAATTAATTACACTTTCTCGTTTTGCAAAATGGGAAAAAATATCCAAATCTGGAAATCTGTATGCCTCCTCTGCGGTCTTGAATAGCTTCTGTCATAGCTATACTGTTATTCTCTGGAGTCACAATATTAATGTTAGGGGTTGCTAGAACATGTTGGCTTTGCCATTTAAACACACATGACAGACAACAACAAAGTAACACAGAAGGAAGTCATATCACTTCATTGATAAGGCAGTGAGGTAAATTTGATGTCGAACAGACAATTGTGCCATGAAAACTTTGTAAAATCTCTGCAACCGTAGAGCACACCTCTTACTACAGGAGAAACAGGCCATGTGTCTTTACAAAATTCATAGCTTCTGTCCCAGTTCTAAACCCACAAGTAAAAAAAAACAGGAGCAAACATTTGGTGCCTCACTTTCCAGTGCCAGAGGGGATTGAAGCCACGCCTCAATGGAAGGAAGTCATAAAAGTGTTGACATTTTATATCTGATGCACTTTATAGGGTCAAAATACGTACATGACTTCATTATGATGCCGAGAAGAATCCATGTATGAAGGTCTAACTGGGAAAAGTTTGCAGGAGTTGCATTCCTTTATTTTCTGTAATTTTGATGCACAGGTGCTTCTAGTTATTTTCTTTAGTGTCTATGATAGATTAAAGATATTACATGGTTATTAGTGCTTTTCCTTTTGTTGGTTGTGCATACATGTCCCTATTTAAAGGTAAAAGGTGGATAGGCTTAAAGGGGAAAACAAATTTGGACCATATCTTGCCTTATTTATTATTTATGAAGGAAAAAACAAACACTCATTATGAACTTTTTAGTATGAAATGCAACATAAGTGCAGGAACTCTGCAAATGGTTTGTTTCCCTCTTTATTTAAATACTATGACCATCATTTCCATAATGCTGGCTGCAATGAATACAGAGCTCAATAATGGAAAATCTGCCGCTGGAAATCATAATGTCCTGTCAGCTATTGTGCTGTTAGAAGAGCAACACACATTCACAACGTACAATGTAATGGTAATGGTACAAGCTGTTCTGCTCTGATCCACTAAACAGCCCCTCATCTTCCCTGCGGGGAAATCGTTTTCTGTTGAGGTTATTTTTTTTCCTGCCTCAAAATTAGATTTTGCACAGCAGTACATTTAATTATCTGTTTTTGTTCCATGTACATTGTTCGGTTACTGTAATTTAAGAAAACATCGTTTTAACTAAGTGGTCATTAGCTGCTGAGATATTGGCATAGGTCATAATCAATTAGAAAAAAAAAGGTTACGAATTTGGTTGAGATGAACCACAGTTAATAATGCTGACTGGAATGTGAGTTATTATAGCATGAAATATTGCAAATGTAATGTATAATGATGAATAAAGACAAAGTAGGACAAGTAGACGGTAATGCATAGTTGTCGGAATGTTAATTCAAAATGAAGATTATGAAACTCAAAGGTTAAAAGCTTCACAATCCAGTGTAGGAAGAAGCAGAAAGTGCAGGTGTAGATAGGTAAATACAGCCCTGCTTGTATTCTGAAAATGTCTCTGAATTTTGACTGTCAGAAATCAAAGCTATTTCCCTGAAGGGAATGCCAAGTCTCAGCAGGCTGCCCAGCTGAATCCTGCATGATAAATATTCATTTTGGTCTGATAAGGATGTCTCCCACCTTCGTCTGTGTGCATATAGGCTGACATCAGTTGCTGTTTACTCAGTAAGGAGGGTTACTAAATGCTAAAAGTAATATGTGATAGAGAAACAATGATGAAACAGCTGATGGGTAGGCAAAAAAAGTGAAAGATTCAGTACTTCCGGTTTAAAAGGTCATTCCTTTTCACCAAAATAACATTTTACACTGAGACTGTGTGCCAGTACAGGGGACTCCTTATGAAGTGCCTCATAATTGTTTTTTATTTCTTTACAATACAACAGATCAATTCACCAATGGAACTAATAAAGCTCTACTCAATTTAGGTAAATTCAGTATAGTTTCAGTTAAACTCCAATGACACAAGATATTAAGCCAAAAGATTAAATGCTTTGGAGGGCCAAGAACTGTGGAAAAGGTTGCTTTTCTCTGGAGGTATTCTGTCAGTGGTTTCACATTGCAGTCACTTGACCCTTCCGTAACATAGAAACAGTCATTCTTCCAGCTTTATATGGGAACGTTTACAAATTTTCTGTGATTTTTCAATGAAAATATTCTGCTTTGGGGTTGTTGGGCAGCCGGTGGTTCGTCCCTCTTAGCTGAACTAAAATCCAACCTGTTTTTCTGCCATGGCCATTGTTGGGCTTTTATGATTACCATGCAGCACTAAGATTCAGAAATGCAGTATGTATTTCCATGCAGCCTGCCTGCATCTGTGTATATTTTATGTCTGCTCTGTGCATCCAGATGTTGGCAGTAACTTTGTGTGAGAGTGTCCTCAGATATTTAAAGTTCATTGTCTCTACTTCAGACCGAGAAAAACAGCGGCAGTACATTCCTTGGAGTGTGTGGCTGGGCAGGGAGTTGTTACACCCTAGTCCACTGTGGCTGATCTGGCACCCAAACTTAACCGTTAACTGGATGTTCTAACACAAAGTGGCTCCCTCCTTGCAGATGGATGTGTCATTGTGGTGTCGTGGCCTCAGATGACACCAAAGAGAGGACAGATTTTCTTTCCACTTCTTTCCATTTTATACTTTTGCTTCATGCTCATATCAACAAACTCAGGTATTACTTCAAGATTTAAGGCAGGTTAGAAATGTACCATTTTATTGTTTGAACAAAAAGATACTATAGTTTTCCTGAAGATGAGTCTCTGGTGGACTAAGAGCACGGCTAACAGTGAAATGAGTATTTTCCTAAATATCTGGTAAAACCACATCTTTTTTTTTCCTTTTATCACATCAGCCAGTCGGGCTTTGTGTTTCCTAACTGTTGCTTCATCTTTAACAGACATATTGTGGTTTGGCACCATATATATCTGATGTTACACCAACATAAAAAGGTAACTGCATAAATACTGCAGATCCCTAAATAAAGTTTGACAATAATATTGTCTTACAGTAACTGTATCATACTGGAGGTTAGTTAAGCGTGTTCCAACATGGGAGAGCACAAAACATTAAGGATGGCAAAAGGATCAAAACAGGCCAGTTAATATTTTTAAGCCAAATATTTTAATCCTGTCATGATGAGAAATTGTGTCTCGGGGCTCCTAATTTAACTGGAGCTACTGAAATATATAACACAATTAATTTAAAATCAATCAGCACTATGAGTAATGACAGCAAAAATGTTTTAAATTTTTTCGTAATACATTAATGTACATCAATTAGTTGAATAAAATATTTCTTTCAGTCAGCAGTTTTGACCATTATGGGTTTGCAACCAAATTAAAGTCAAGCTAAAATTAACTTTGATGCGTCCTAATGAGATGCAATGATGTGTATTACAGTGCTGCCCTCTAGTGAGATGACTGATGGATGACGCAAGTCACCGAAATCTAGAACCTGAGCAGAGCATCTACACACACGCTTCCTCACTTCGCCAGATGCCTCAAAGTCACAAAACAAACACGACAGTATTCGCATTTTTTAAATTAATTTATTATATGTCTATGTCATAGAACTTGTTACTTTTTGTTCATGGTTAACATACAGCCATTCATATTGAGAACAAATGAGTTTTTCATTCATTAGTTTCAATTAACTTAGAAATGTACACTCTTCTTTGTGACCCCACAGAGGAGAAAAATATCCTTTTGTTTTCAAAAGTATTGTGTCTCATTTGTGTTTTTTTTCCCCTTGAGGGTAAAGGTCCTGTGCCTCCTCTTCATCTCTCATTCCTTTCCTTTTATTTGGATGAGTAGTCATGGAGGCAAGGGAACACCTGAACACACTGGCACAATGACAAACTCAGGCGAAGGGCTGATGTGTAATAGGGAGCGAAACAATTCAGAGCAATATCTTTCTCTTAACTCACACATACATACTGTAAAGAACAGTTCATGCACACTCTATTTCACACAAACACATACTTTCCAATAGTGACCCATCAACCATAAAACAGAAACAGCAACCATGTAAAAGCAACTAAATGACAGAATAACAATTTTATTAAAAATAAAAATAAAAAAAAACCTATGCAACTATCAACAATCATCATCAGTGCATGGGGACAGAGCAAAGTTATTGTACATCAGCACAATGTGCGGACAGAAAGGAAAGTCCATTTCTTGATTTTCTTTTTTGGAAAAATGTTTCAAATTCATGTGAAGGAGCATCAGCTTCAACCAGTTTTCCATTAAAGCAGCATAAATTTACTCAGGCAGGGGAGTAATCTGCTCTCATTTAGGTTATAAAGAAAGAAAAGAGAAAAAGAAAGACAATGTGCTGCGACTCCTTCAATTTCACCAGCATTTTTAATAAGAACACACCCAACTTTCTTACATTTTAAGCCGTATTTACTTATTTTTGTCATTTCAGCACAACAAAGTCTGTGTAAGGAGCAGAGGGCTAATTCTGGCAAACCAGTGGGAGGGTGGAAGGGATTAGACCTGGCAAGCAGCCCTGTTGGTTAATTGGCTGCAGACAACACTCTGCCCGGAGGACATGAGACCGGGTGGCAGCACCGTGCCGAGCGCCAGTCATCTGCCAAGGCTGTATTGTTTATGTGCGCGTGTGTTTTCTGTCAGTGTCATTTGTTCATTTTTCAAGGACAAAGATGGACGAAAGGCAGAGGAAATGCTTGTCTGGTATAAGAGGGGGGCATGCAAAGCGCCTCCTAGTGGTCACCGTGAGAAGGGGCCAGTGTGTGTTGGAGATGATGCAAACAATGCTTCACTAAGCAGCAGCAATTAGTCAGAGAGTCACATTTTATTCGCTGTTACAGAAATTTTCAGTTGGCAGGAAAACTTGCTTCTGCTTCTGATATATCTGGGCAGACACACGTTTTGGTTGTTTTGACAATTTAGCTTTTTTGTCATCAAACTTCTTGAATATACCATCTACAAAGCCTTAACATTTGTTTAATCAAATAATCAAGTAATATTTGATTTTAGTTTGTACATATTAACTCTTATAACCCATTAACGCCTGACAGGCACATCAAGTCTTACTGGGTTGAAACCAGTATCATTCCAGTTTTGGAAGCCTGTTGTAAACTGGACTGCAGAGTATTTCTGATGCTGCTTTGTGAGGTTGTGTCACATCAAAACCCCAGAGACTGAATCGGTTGTAATAAAATCTGGCATCAATGACTATTAAAAAAAAAACAATAGAAATAAAAAAATCATGACCCTGTTTAAGATACATACATTGCTTGACGAGCTAACAGTTACATCATTTATCAAAATTAGAAATAATCAAACAGTATACACCCCCCATATATATATATATAGATATATATATATATGTTTATGTTTATGTATGCACAAAAATCCAAACAAAACCACATTCCTTCAATAAGGTGCAATTCAAAGTTTTGCAGGCAGAAGTACTGTTTTTCAGCATGCAACTAAAAAAAGCTTTTTCCGTATCAGATTTTTTTGTAGTTCGTTTTTTGTCTATTTGGAGGGAGAGCAGAACAGACAAAAAAAGCATCAAACTGGCACCATGTTGCTGTGTGCCAGACTGAAACTGAGCAGTGACAAAAATGTTTTGTAGTCGCACAATGGCAAGCCTTCATAGCGATCACATAACAGCGAGGGCACAAACAGAGTGCCTACAGTAGTCTGGCTGTTGGAAAAGCAGAAGATGTGGCCACAGTCGGACCATAGAGTAAAACAGAGACCCTACTGTGTGTGTGCATCTTTTTTAGCATGTGTCTAGAACTGAATCTAGATAAAAGATACCTGTGTCTACGTAAAAGATCTCTGAGGTGGAGTAGAAGTCTACTCTAGCAGTAGGCCGTGACAGTGCTTATGAACTTAAACATTCATTCACACACACACAAACATACACGCATAGTCACTCATTGCCTTAAAGAGACATTAAAATCAAGGAACCAAAACACTTCACAAAAATGAAACAAGTGCAAACCAAAAAAAAAAAAAAAGGGTAGAGACAGCAAATATGGAAAGTCTATGATTGTAAGGAACATTCTTTCCCTCTTTCCAGCTCCGCTTCTGTTTCTGATTGCAGGGAATTCAAACCCCTCAAGGGACTCACACTCATACTTTCCCCCATACTCTTCTCCCCCTTTCATTTGCCCTTCTTCTAACCCCACCATCCTCTGTTTCACTGCCTCTGTCTCAATTAAGGTCAGACTGCAACAGGAACAGTGAGTTTCTGAGATTTGCAGGATGGCTCAGGTTACAAAGTAGATCACATGCCAACCACATAAAAAGAAATAAAACTATGCATACATGATTATTTGGATCCTTTAACATTACAACTTGGTCTGTGGGTATTAATTTGCTGCTATAAATCTAATTAGAAGGCAGTGATCTGAAATAATCCACATTGTTTTCAGTAGGCTTCTGGCCATGAATGAGGAGTTTTTTGGTTCTGTCCCACGAGCCCTCACAGCCAAAACATTGTCCTTAAAATGGCCTAAATAAAGCAGGCCTGTAGAAATAACCTAGCTCAAATGTGGCATGAATGATGTCCCAGAATCAGCTGAAGAGCATCAATCAAAGTTTGGGTGCTGAAACTGAATCAGGTCTTCATCTCACCCAAATTCAGGTCATCACAAACAGCCCGTAGGCAGCCAGAGTGTGCCTACATCTGCCAATTCTTTGGCCAAGTGGCCAAAATCCAAACAAGCAAAACAGACCAAACCTTTCCACGATTAAAAGGTGAAACTTGCTCACCAAATCGACCTGGTTCACCTGAAGACCAGGGAGAATTTGAGTTCTTCTCCTGTTTTTCTTCTTATTTATGGCCTCGATAAGGATTGAAATATGCTAATTGGCAAGTTGGGCCAAAGCAAAAATGGTGTTGCACATTTAGTCATGAATAGCAGTAATCAGTCACACGCACACACGCATCTCTCTCCTCCAGTTTCTGATGGCATCTGATCTACAGCCATGTGTCGGCCGGTCTGTTTGCCCACCTTTTCAGGCACGTAATGTATGTGTCACTGCGTCCATCTGTTTCTGATGTGCAACTCTGACTTTCATCTTTCTGATCTGTCGTGTCACAACATATGGACTCTTGGACCGGTTTGGTTTAATACTTATCCCCAAAGCCAACAATCTGTCCTGGAACACATTTAGAAGTGTTATCACTAGCAAACACATACACTCATGCAAACACACTTCTGCTAATTCATGAAACATTCATATGCTAAAACCTGACATGTTTACAGAGATGGAATTTTGAAATCAAGATAAAACTATTTATATCTATCTCACAATAGCTGCTTGAGCTAATGATTTAATGAGGTGGGGTATTGCTTTTTATGGTATGGTACAGCTAATTACTTCTTATAAACCTATTATACCAGATGGCCCAGTTTTCTGAACAGAACATGACAGCAGTCTATTTTATCAATAAGACAACCGTAAACCGAGCAAAGGTTTCATTTGGATGTGAAAGCCCTTATTATCCTTATTCTTTTCCTTATTACCTATGCACTATGTCTAACTACACAGTTTTGGTTTCATTAGTCTGGTTTTGAGGAATTCCCATCTTGCAAACAGAAGTAAATGAAATGTCACCTCATCTAAACATCTTCAAAAAAGTGTTATGGTTAGTTCGGATAAACGAGCAGAAGCCAAACAAATTATCACAAGGACTATTTCCTTAATAGTGTATTTCCAAGTTAGAGTTAGATTACACCAGATATAATTGGTATAATCTTTAAATACTTAAATAATAATAACATGTAATAAATGTAAGCATTGTTCACAACCAATCCTATATCAGAGTGGTGGCAAAGCGATGGACACCACAAACACACAGATACGACCTCATTGAGATACTGTAGTATCAGGGCCTTTTTTCTTTAGTGAATATAGCCTACTTACATTTTAATCCTAGTCTTATATAGTAGAAATTGGTGTAATGAGACCAAATTAAAGCCTGTAGGAGTAGCTAAGCACATAAAATTAGGTTAGAGACATGACTTTGTTTGGATGCAGCGTTTGTGAGTTAAGACTGAGTACTTTCCAATCAGCGTTAACACATCAATGCAAACTGTCAGAGTAAATGCGAACGCTCTCTTTGCCGAATGTGTCTACTTTCACAAAGTGAATAATAACATGTTTACAGCCCACATGACAGTCTGATTGGAGGCCTGTGCTGGTCCCATTTTCAAAATACTTTCTCAAGAACTTAATATTCTGATTTGATTTAAGGTGCAAAAAAAAAAAAAAATGCAGACCTTGTTTTGACAAGATGCTCTTCACAGTCGCCTCTGCACTTACCAAAACCACGCAATAGCCATTCATAGAGAACTTGAAAAATGTCTGAAACAAAATGAGACTCCAGTAGAATGGACCCCGTTTTCACTGAACCCCCACACTCTCCTCCCTTTGATTTCCGGCCTGCTAGCTGCCAGTGTTTCTTGGAAAAGATCAATTGGTGGAAGCCACAATGCTGGCAGGGGTCGACAGCCGTGAAGGCACGTAAGCCCTGCAGACAGGCAGCCAGGCAGCCAGTCTTTGAGCAACAATGCCCTGTAGGTCATGTGTAGAGGAAACACTAAACCAGCTGAAAGTTACAAACATGTGTTCATGTTCTTAAACTAGGGTTTTGCCAATAATCCGGGGTTTCAAATGACTTTCTACTCAGATTTTGGCTAAGTTGTATAGACGTAATCATTTGTATATTAAGGCATTCAAATCATGTAAAAAAAAAAACTTAGAAAATCTGAATTATTTAATATATTCATACTTTTGCCAAAGAAAACATTATGTTGTGTTAAACAGAAGAGTGGAACTGTCTGATATCCAAGAATTAATTAAATGATCATGGTGACCTGACGCAGTTAAGTGCTGTATAGCTAACAGCGTGCATGCAGAAGGTAAAGCACCACTGATAGCGCTTAGATTCTAAATTTAGACCACTCCAAAATTTAACCCCTTCCACGTTGTTTTTTCCTGTTGGTAATATCAATAACTACAAGCATATAAAGCCCGTTCAGAGCTGTTTCCTAGCAACCCAACTCCAAACCTGTCTGTAGCAGGATCTCTCCATTTCACTTACAGTTGCACATTTTGCACCCAATTTATTGTCCCTGTTCCAATCAACAGAAGCAAGCGGCTATGTTTACCACAGAATACCTTTTGGCAGACCACACCACAAACCTGATAAGATTTAAAGTCAAAGCCTGAGTCTTTGGTAAAATGTTTCAGACAGATGTTGAATGTGACAGGAAATCTTCATGACTAAACTATGCCATGGTTATAGCCAGCAGCGCTTTCCTTTCCTGGATCTTCAAAGCAAGGCTGTAGTAGTAGTAAAATAAACATTGGGGGAACACTAACTTGCCTCGGCTACTTTATCAGGGCCCCACAGGGGTTGCAATGATTTCATGGAGTGTAAAAAAACAATCTATATAGTCTTGCTCTGATGAGTCTCTAGACTGCAACCTAACAGACTGACCTAAATGCACTTAAGTTTGATCATTTTACAGCTCTGGCTACAGTCTCTACTATTGCAAACCTTCACACAACATAGAATAACAATACATTAAAACAGTGTTTGAATATAGTTTTTTGCTTCAAAAAATTTATTCCAATCTATATTTGGTTAGATTTAAATGAGGGTATCAACAGTCCAACCTTTAAAAAGCTCCTTTTTTTTTTTTTTTTTTTTACAGGTATCTGATGCATCTTGAGTTTTTCTTTGTCTTCTGTCTTAGCTTTCTTATCCCCTTGCATAGTGTTAATAATCATAGTTGTATGCTGACTTCTTGTGGTATGATTAAAGGACATGAGTTGTGGAGTTACCTCCAAATTACTACGCAGCATCAGCGTAGATACAATGAATCCTTATAAATCCTCCATAACTAGTGAAAAGGTTTCTTACTTAGTGCTCACCATTTTAAACAATGTTTCTCTGAACTCTTTTTTTACGCCCAGCCAGTGAAAATGGCTTCTGTAGTGTTTACAGCCTAGCACAAAGGGTGCATTTGTTTAAAATCTGCCATGACACAAGTGAATGCTCACTCTGTGGTAATATGGTGCTGACATGGGGGGATGGATGTTCCAAAGGTGAACATGACACTGGAAGAAACAGAGTGGGAGCCAAGTTTTAGATAAATAAAAGATGTAAAGTCTCTATAAATAATCAGTGACAGTTACACAACTCTGCCTGTATTTGACAGATGGATAAAAGGTTTTATCCACATTTAACTTCTAGCTTGCCCCTGCTTTTTACTTAACTGATTTTATGTTTGATTGTGAGCAACTAATGATGGAGCTTAGAAATATTTTGCCTTTTTTTTTTCTTTTCTTTCGTTAAGTTCTGTAAGTGGAAAGTTCTTAAGTAGGAAAGTGCTCTGCGATTGTTTGCCTTCTGCACTTCTTCCCCTCTTATACTACTGGTCTGCAGTTTTGGTGGATGGCCTCTGGCTGTTAGGGATCTAAGGAACTCATGAAGGGGATTGTTGCCATAGTGATAAGGGGCAACAGGCAAAGTGAAGTAAGCCTGGCTTATGTTTCAGCGACACCCTTTTTTGGCCCAAGTCACCTAGCCTATTGAACATGAGCACATAGACACACAAATACATGTAGATATGAAAACATGCGTGCTGTTCACCAGATGTGCTGCCTGATTACAGGAGGCTAAAAGTGGGGAGTTTACTTGAGTTAAATGCCTCTTGGCAGGGCTTGAACACAAATACCCGTCCCAGTCGTTGATGGGACACGCTTGTGGTTGCATTTCTGAGATGGCGTCTAACTAAAACAAAAGCTTTTTTTCTCCTCTTTGCAAATAGCAGGATGTAGACGTGGGGTTGGAATAGTTTTTCATCAGCAATACGGATTGAATGGGTCTGCATCGGTTTGAGACCACAAAGTCTGAGGGATGTTTTATATTTGTTTTGTGAAAATCACAAAGAACAGGTTGGTCTGCTCCATGTTTATAACTGAAATTAGAATATATGTTTTTTGCTAGAATATCCCAAAAAAGTCTTGGATAGTTTCCATAAAATCCTTAAAACAGTAGAGCAGATAGATAAAGAACCACTGTCTTAGTTAATGATTTACCATCTGCATTTTCTTCCATCTGGAAGATTCAACAAGCACCAAACTGCCTTTCTCTCTTTAAAATTCAAATCAATCATGATATATCATTACCCTTTCAAAAGACAAGAAATCTAATTTAGAAACAAAAAGCATTCCAACATTGTGGACTCTTCTGTTTCGGTTTGTCTCACTTAAAATCCTATTTAGAGCTAATTTCTCTGCAGTCCCTCTAGATTTAGACAGTACTTTGGCTCTTGACACCAACGCCAAACCCCTAACAGCTGCTGCTGCAGACCACACTATAATCGAGCCAGCAGCACTGACTCGAAACAACTGTCAAGTTCCCTGCTGGCTTATCTCATTTTCCCAGCATGATTTATAGCCTTGAAGAGCCAGTAAGGTGTTAGACTGAGGGACAGAGGCTGGTCAGAAGATTTGCAAATACCGCTTATCAACCATGGCCAATGCGAGGATTTAGTCAAACATTTTGGGGTTGCAGATGACAACACTGACAGTGAAGTAAAAAGGTTGAGGGCTCAACACCTGACTCAAGCACACTTGAAACAAGTGGCTGAAAAGAAAAGGGGCTTTTGAAGCATTCTGTACTGAAACAATATTTCCTGGTGTGTAGTTTCTAAATTAAATCAAACTACACCATCAAACCTTTACATCTTAAGTCAAACTGTGAGACTCTGACAGGATTTGAAGAAGCGGGTGGTGGATACAGTCAATCTATATGTGCTTATCTATTCCTTGCCTAACTTTTCCTACTGCTCTGTTGTATTGTAAACATTGCTGTCATGACTTCCCTGCTCTTTATCAGAACAGAACCCTGGCCCCGCTAACTCAAACACACCCAGACAAAGGTACGCCAAATTATCCACACCATCACCAACTTCTACAAAACAATTTGAGCCCCCAGCCATGGAGACAGCTGTTTGGAGACAGGGGGACAAAGGGAATGAGTACTCAAGCCTAAATGGTTATCTGTTAGTGATCTCAGGGCATCACTATGGTAACGGCCACCCTGTCCTCTTGAGATGGAGAGAGGGAAATGAGGCAGAGAGAAAATAAGTGATCCCTATAACTGAAATGGTACATTCTTGTGAGGATTAATATCAAATAGATACATACTGAAAATAGAATGAGAATCCGCATAAATGAAGGAAAAAGAGGGCAATTGAAGGATGAATGTCTGATGTCAGCTTATTTAACACGGGGCAGAAAAATAAGTGAACTGAAGAGTGAAAAATATCTTTAGTTAATGAAGAGAAAATGAAAAATAAAATAGGGTGTAACAATGCAAAACAGAGAAACAAGAGGAGAAAGAAAATAGGTGCAGTGGAGGAGTCATAGTCAGACTACTTCTTCTACAAGTGGGGGCCGAGTATGAAGCTGAATATTCAACCGAAGGGACTTGTTCAGGGCTGACCTCGTCTGAACACTGCAGCTACTTCACTGATGTGAACCCACCCACTCATCTTAACAACAGTGATCCTGTCTCCTTTTTCACATATGCTAGTTTCCAAGGAAACAAAGACAGACAGAGACAAAAACTGAGCGGGGATCTTGCCTCGATTGTTCTCTGATCGGACAAACGATAACGGACTGGGGCATGATTTATTCAGATCTGTCTGTCAGCTCTGGGGAAACACATCCATACACAGTCACGCTGTTTTATCTTTTTAATAGTCTCCTCCCCTGGTAATATTTCTTTCTTACCTACCGTTTCCTCTCATTGATTTTGTTGGCCGTCGTAAACCCAAAAGCAAACTTCGCACACAATTTACAGACACAGACAAAATTAAGGTGCATGTAGATGAATGTAAGTCTATGCATGATCAGAAATCTCCCCACCAAGTCATTCCTCTAACATGGCAGGGTTTCAAGAGGCTAGTGAAATGCGAACATGAGTCACATTTTGGAGTGAGGGCACCAGTAATGACAGGAAGACATTTGAAGGTGGTGAGAGAAGCAGGAACATCAGCTGGTCTGTAAACTTCAGTAAACGCAGACAGAAACAAACAAAAAAAAAAACAGTCCTTCACTTCAGAGTTTGTACTTCTCCACAAGTTTAACACACCTGCAAAATATCCCTGGCTTTTCTTTGAAGCTGCCCCTTTCCTTCAGAGAACAGGTGTGGAAGGTGAAGGAAGCAAGGAAATGGCCAAGATGACCACAAGAGATATAGCTTTGCCTCTCCCTAAAAAGAAGGGAGGAATGGGGAAATCTATGCTTTTGTTCATCCAGTGGTTGCATCCTTTCAATGCTCTCTGTAAATGCATGACAATGTGATTCAGTGTTCCCTTTTTTTTTTTGTTTTAGCCCAAAAGAGATTTAAAATCCCTGCAACAACAGTGTTGCCTGGTGGAAATACACATAGCTCCAATGAGAGATGTTCATCTGTACCATTTCATCAGCAAAGCTCAGTGCCGAGGCCTCACTGGGGCCACACTACTTATTTCACATCTTTCACTCCAGCTGATCAACTAGCCCTCGCTCAGTCTGGACACTTTATTGTAAGGGTTCTCCAGGAGGTAGCTGTACCTGTCATAGTGCTCCAGCATGTACTTGGGAGCGTACATATGCTCTTTGGGGTCCGCAGGTGGATATTCCTGCAGGGAGCCATCAAACCAGCCCCCTGTCCGGATCAGTTCGCGAATGTAGTTGAGGTCACGCTTGTCCTCATAGTCACCCCACCGAGGGAAGTCTCCATTTTGTGCTGACACCAGCTTAAAGTAGATCCCCTCGGGTGTGAAGCACCAGGAACAGTGCCACCCAGCAAAGTGAAAGGGGCTTCCCACTGACCACTGCACCAGAATGTGGCCAGTGTCATTCTCGTACTTGCGAAAACCAGGCAAGGTGTAATATTCGCGACGGCGCAGTTTGATGCCATCGCCGTCATAGACGTCATGGAGCATTCCTAGTGTGCAGCCTGAAACCACCTCTAGAGATCCAAACTGCTTCCAGAAAAATCCGTACAATGACTGGACAGAGAGAAAAAATAATAAAAAAGGGTTGGTAACAATTTGACATATTGTTATTATATTGCATATGTTATTGTCTTTATTTAACAGGCTAACAAAGAGAAAAGAAGGCTGTTTAAACAGAACAAATAGTTTTCATGCATAGCGCACAACTCTGCTGATACCTTGCGCATGTGGATGGCAAAAGGTTCTGTCCAACCATCGAACAGCTTGAGGAAAAGGAGGCCCTCGTGTGCTGGGATTTCATCTGCATCGTTAATGACGAAGACATCGTCTGTCCTTGCACCCAACACCCTGGACATGCCGTTGTGTGTCAGGAAGGTACGCAAATAGTCATCTGCGATCCAGCCATCCTGCCGACCACCCTCTGGGAAGTGGTCAAGGAATACGTATAGGATCTTGTGACGTATGTAGTCATACGTACCATTAAGGAGGAGTCGCAGAAAACTGGGTAGATTACAAATATGAGAAAACATCAGAGTGCAGCTCACACTTTCAAGTGCTGTGACATTTGGGTATTTTCCCTACAGTGCCAAGAAGCAATCGGTTTAAATTCTTTAAATTCTTGTTCACAATCACAGAGACATTACATAAGCTGTTTGACTATATTCGTGTTTTAAAACTCAACCACCTGTTTATTTTATCTAAAAGAAAATTTGTTAAGGTAAAATTGTACTTCCTTAGTAATGCAGAGTATACTGTTACCTGTACTAGTTTTTTCCAACTAGTTACATTATGGAGCAATGTTTTCCCTTTCCCTTCCATTTTTTTCTTTTTTTTTTGTCGTTGACACAATCCACATTTGTGATGACCATCTTCCTCTGCACATGGCTTACATTTAGTGACTACAACAAGGCCATAATCAAATCCTCAGAATCTTATAATCTGGAAATATCATACCCTATTTTTCACAAGTGAATGCAATTTACTGAGGTTTAAATGAAATGTCCGTGACATGCTGAGGTCAAAATAACACAGAGAAACTACAGAAGCTCCTTTTACATCCAAGTACTTACATCTCTATTCAAATGGGTGATTTTTGGTCATGGAGTGACCCTTGTGACTCCACTCTGCCTCTCACTATTGCAGGGTCTGCCTCTTTTACGATCTGTAGCACTCAATAACCCTTGAATATATTTATCAAGGTATGAGAAAGTATAACGTAAATAGCCTGAGAGCTAAGAGTGTTCATGAAACTGATAAAAATACATAACTGACCTTATCTACGGTTTGACAATGGACAGCTGGTAGGCCAAAGGTCTCTTTTTTAGAAATAGTTTCATCGAAAGTAATTTATCTAACGAGCCCAAGTCATTAAAGAGACACACTGCAGAATGGCTGTCGGCTGAATAATAACACCACTTAGAACTCATGTTGAAATGCCTCCGTAAGGTATCAGTTCCATGAATTCTGGACTTCATTATTGCTCCTTTCTCCTGTTGTTTTTGGCTACATGTCACCATTGTTTGTTTTTTCTGGCAGGCAGGCAATGCACTGATGGTGCATCCAATGACAAATTACATATTAGATCAAAATAAGAACATAAATTAGAAGTAAAATTTCTTTGTCTAGTTAAAAAACTTAAAGTACTGTACTGGTATAGCATTATTAGTATATTCAGTTCTTCAGTTAACTGAACTATGTAACTACTGATGACATTTGATGATAATGTCAAAGCAAAATGCTGTGCAGAACAGTTTTAACTTCCCACTTCCGAGGTAGGGTGAATGCAGCATCATATAAAGTTGATGCTGGGCAGAGATAATGAGAAAGGAGGCTGGATAACTTTGTAATGGGATGTAAATTTACCCTTCAAATCTTGACGGCTCAGTGAAAATACCGTTTTCAGATATAGGGGGCCTCAAAAAAATGCAAGAGTTGTATTTTTGAGTTAGTAGTGACTTCACACACCTAAATATATGCTTGCAAGCACAGAAATAAAGAAATAAAAAAATAAAAAATTCCCGTAAGGGAATTAATACATTGCTCTCTGGTGTGGAAGACATCATTATGGTCTTCAATTGCAGTAAAACTCAAAAAAGTACCTTTGTACCCTTAATTAAAACTGCCAACTCTGATAGAATTAAAACCAATGCTACCAGGAACACTTGAAAGAATACACAAACAGCATAGTTTGAAAAAGATAAACATTAAATTGTAGAAGGGATATAGAACAGAGAAAGAGTCAGAAAGAGACTGGATTGACATGCGACTCTTCATACACCAAGCTAACAGAAATGACTCAATTAACCTATTGATGTGCATAGAAAAGGAAACAAGTTCACTGAATATTGCTGCTTTCATGCTGTGTCACATCCTATGACTGAACACATAAATCTCTTTCAAAGCTGCACGCAGAGTCAGTCTCGTTGATCGTCATCATCTGCCGTAGGATTGCTCTCAAGCTGTTGTTGCCAAAGGAATATTACTGTACTTGTTATGCAGCACACTGATTCCCAAGAAGTGTGAAGGGTGGCTGTACACAAAGACAAAGAATTTAACTGGTTGCAACACGTGTGCCAATTTCAGATCTGGAGCAATGTTTGAATGTGTTTTACCTTTTGAGGTTGATGCTACGTGTGCATCAAGGGATGCAAATAACAATTTATTTATTCATTCATTTATCTTTTCTTATAAAACGAAAAGGCAGTAAGTCCCTTTCATCTTCTCAGAAGGTTTTTATTTCTTATTTATTTTACTGTAGCTTTTTCAGAGATTGAGAAAAGGTTTTAGTCGAAAGTAGCAATTCTGTCAAGTCTTTCTGGAAACCAAAGTTTTAGAAGATTGATAGGTTTACAATATCTTTTAAATGAAATAGTTGAACTCTTTTACTATGTCACAATGCATCACCTACAATCAAAGGCATTTAAATATCAGCAAAGCTACAGACAATGTTATGCTCAGTGGTCAAATCCTGTCAATAGTCTGGAACCTTGTTGTAGTCAGCCTTAGCTTACTTTATATTTGCTCTCATAAGTTTAATCTATAAACTATGGTTTCTGAAGTGCTAAAGTCATTATGAGGTAACGCTAACACTACCACTCATTCAAGCAAGATAACAGCAATGTCTGAACCAGACAGGAAAAATAAAGGACACACACACACATACATCCCCAGATTATTTCATTCATTATTCAGATGATGACACAGCATGAACTTATTTTCATATGATTATACTCCTTGCTTAACAGCACTGCGCTACATTTCCTACCATGCTGTGTTTAATCCAGCTTAAACTTTGCTGAGTGTGTATTCCTTTTAACGATACAATACTGTCACACAAAAAGAATCAGCTAGTGGCCACAGAACCACTCAGAAGAAGATTTAACATCTTCACACATGTACATGCATCTTCACCTAAGACATGAAAAAAAAAGCATTAAAATAAACGATACCATACCTCAGAGGCCGTCTCTCTCCATAGGCAGTAAAGTTTGACTCGCATATGAGGAACAAATCTACAGCCTGAGCAAGCTCATGAAAGCGTACATGTAACAGGTCAAACTCATGGTTGATGTTGATGGCATTGATCACCCTCCGTGGGGTCTCTCTGGGCGTCAGTCGCTCCTTTGTAGGCAGATTGGAGTGATAAACCATGGTGGGAACCCCACAGTAAGGTCCATGCCATCCTGGCCGACAAACACACTTGACCAACCGCTTCCCGTTGCCCCTTGATCGCCCCTTCGCCTTTGGAGTGATGGAGGGCTGCTGCTGGAGTTGCAGAGGTTTACGCTGCGCAGCAGCTCCAGCACGGCCCACTTCCCCCGCTCCATTAGCTGCAGCCGCTCCTGACTTCACAGAGTACTCCTTTGAGGCGGCCACCTCCGTCCCTTGCCTGAAGCAAAGGGCTCCAGCTTTGGTACGGACAAAGTAAGGTGTTTTATCATCTTGAAGCTGGTGAGTGCGGGTATTAAGGTCCCCCATGGATTGTAAGGGGTCCGACTGTTGATCCGTGAGGAACACCACTCTGTGTTCTTTTCTTGGTGCTTCTGGGAGGTCTGGCCTAACAGACTTTGCATGGTGGTCTTCAGCTCTCCTCTGTAAAGGGGTAGGGGACAAAAATCCAGAATGACTGACTTGACTCAATTCAAATATATACTAACTTCCTGGTAATCATTGAATCATCTGAATATCTTTGATTAATTCAAATGTAAACCAACAAACTGCTTGCAGTTCATTTCTGCAATCATTGAAGGGGTATTCATTCTAAAGCTCACTATTTAACAAAAGCTCATGAGGCTTTTTTGTTTTGGGTTAAAAATGAAAGTGGACGTAAATGAACGTAGAGTGGTTGCTAAAGTTGCAAAAGTGAAGCAAAAACAGAACAACAGTGCTGTACTGCACTCACAACAATAAATATGCCATTACAACATTGGTTTGCAAGTGATTATTTCTTGATAAACTCAAGGCTGGTTTACTTTGTAGCATCTTGCAGTGAATCATTCCACTGCCACATGTTATGCATATGTGACAACAAAGCAGTTTTCTTTGTATCTCAAGCTCCAAGAAAAATAAATGTGGGAACTTGTGGAACACCATTATTTGCACAGTGATAGAAAAAAAACGATACCATGGAATGTGAATGGAAGTGAAAGGACAGATGTAATCAATAAGATCTGAGGCAATATTAGTTCAATTAGTTCAAGGGGAGGTACGAAAATATCTTTCATATTTTTCCTTTTTCATCTCTCTTTCAGTATTAAATGCAATGATTCTTTAAGAAGGAAATAGGATATTACGCACAATTCAAAGTGCTGCATTTCAGGGATATTCTGACCTTCCTGTTAACAAAATCCCAAAGAACATGAGCGACAGAACAATTTCTGTGCTTATTACCCCAGGGCACAATAAAACAACTGAAAAGTGACCACAATCTTATGTTCATTGTGAGAATTTATCTTATTTATTACAGAATGTAATAGTTATATTCCTGCAGTTAGAGTAGCAGCGCAAAGATTTTTAGATAAGCCAGACTACTGTGGGTTCTTCTCATATATACACTATATTGCCAAAAGTATTCACTCATACATCCAAATAATTAAATTCAGATGTTCCAATCACTTCCATGGCCACAGGTGTATAAATTCAAGCAGCTCAGCATGCAGACTGCTTCTACAAACATTTGTGAAAGAATGGGTCGCTCTCAGGAGCTCAGAATTCCAGCGTGGTACCATGATAAGATGCCACCTGTGCAGTCGTGAAATTTCCTCACTACTAAATATTCCACAGTCATCTGTCAGTGGTATTATAACAGAGTGGAGGCAATTGGGAACGACAGTAAGTGAGCCACAAAGTGGGTGGTCATGTAAAATGACGGCGTGGGGTCAGCGGATGCATAGTGAGCAGAGGTCGCCAACTTTCTGCAGAGTCGATCGCTACAGACCTCCAAACTTCGTGTGGCCTTCAGATTAGCTCAAGAACAGTGCGCAGAGAGATTCATGGAATGGGTTTCCATGGCCGAGCAGCTGCATCCAAGCCACACATCACCAAGTGGGATGCAGTGGTGTAAAGCCACTGGACTCTAGAGCAGAGGAGATGCGTTCTCTGGAGTGACGAATCAGCTTCTCCATCTGACAATCTGATGGATGAGTCTGGGTTTGGCGGTTGCCAGGGGAACGGTACTTGTCTGACTGCATTGTGCCAAGTGTAAAGTTTGGTGGAGGGGGGATTATGGTGTGGGGTTGTTTTTCAGGAGCTGGGCTTGGCCCTTTAGTTCCAGTGAAAGAAACTCTGAATGCTTCAGCATACCAAGAGATTTTGGACAATTTCATGCTCCCAACTTTGTGGAAACAGTTTGGGGATGGACCCATCCTGTTCCAACATGACTGGGCAACAGTGCACAAAGCAAGGTCCATAAAGACCTGGATGAGCAAGTTTGGTGTGGAAGAACCTGACTGGCCTGCACAGAGTCCTGACTTCAACCCAATCGATCACCTCTGGGATGAATCAGAGCGGAGACTGTGAGCCAGGCCTTCTCATGTAACATCAGTGTCTGACCTCACAAATGCACTTCTGGAAGAATGGTCAAAAAATTCCCCATAAACACACTCCCAAACCTTGTGGAAAGCTTGCCCAGAAGATGTGAAGCTGTTATAGCTGCAAAGGGTGGGTCACTGTCATATTAAACCCTGTGGATTAAGAATGGGATGTCACTGACGTTCATCTGTGTGTAAAGGCAGATCAGCGAATACTTTTTGCAATATAGTGTATGTGTTTGTGGGAGGCTTTTACCCCAAAGAGCGTGGTTCATTCAGTGGAGATAAACTGGTGGCACTAATATGCACTTACAGCTGGTCTAGCTGCCGTAACAGAGAATCACAAATTATGTGTGATTATCACATGGTGAGGATGTATCTACTCCATTATCTCTTTACATCATAAACCATTGTTTGTTGGTATATTCATTATAGAAAAATACTCAACCTGAAAAAGAAAGCTGATGTTTTGAGACAGTTCTTTTGAAGTTGAAAACATTACAATACATTACATTACAGGTGTTACTGTTTTACTAATTTCTCAAGAAATAATACTGTAGAAGTCTTCCCATCTTACCTCTTTTGGAGGGTCTCCCAGTTGGTTTTCCTCTGGTTTTTCCCAGGGATGGGGAGGCTCTGGCTCCTCCCTCCGCTGCATCTCAAGCCCTTCATGGCCAACGATACCAGGCCCGCCAATCACGGCACCTTCAACCACCAGGTCCAACCCTCCCCCTCCTCCACCTCCTCCAGGACCTGCCCCTCCACCAGGTTTGGTGTCTGAGTGGCGGAGAGCAGGTAGCGGTGGGGCCTCTTCAGGAGAGGCAGGGCTGAGTGGGGTGGCAGCTGCACCCTTCTCCCTCCAGAAGAAACCAGTTACCATAATGAAGGATTTAATGTTGGGGTATGGAGCGGAGAGCTCACGCAGCAAAGAGACGTAATGGAGGGCCTTGTAGTAGTGGAGGAAGGAGATGACGCACAGACCCACCGTGCACAGCAAGAACACTCTGTGCCGCCGCATTTTCATCCTGAAAGGAAAGGAATAGAGAGATATTAAGAAATGTAATTTTAATGTACTAAGTGACTTCTGTGGCATCTGGAATTATAACTTTAATATAATCTGCACTTTTTACCTCTGTGTGTAACCTGTGATTAATTTAAATGAAAAAGGCCCTGGGGATTAGAAAAAAATGAAAACAAAGGCACCATTTCTTTTGCTTTGTTTGAAAAATAGTCTACATAACAGGAGAGATGTGTGGGAGTAAAATGGGCCCCGGAGCCTGCGTTATATATCCTTCCAGTCTGTTTTTTCTATTTGGTTGGGAGTCTGAAGATTTAAAGATGCAAAATACCACAGAGGCACACACTGCTTGACCTTTGATAGAGGATGATAGTTGCTGCCTGGATTATGGATTACTTGTTCATGAGATGAGATTTTCAGCTAATTGTGGGAGTGAGAATTTTAGGTAAGCCGACAGACAGTCAGACATATATATTTGATATTTTTCACATTACTATATGAATTATGTGATCAAATGATAATGTACTTGGATAAGAAAATAATGGATTCTCTTAGGAGTTTTCTAAAGAAAAAAAAATTGAAAAAACAATAATCTGTGTGAGGCTCAAATTCTTTTCCAAACATCAAACAAATTTGAGAAAAAGAATAGTTGAGCATCGCAAACTTTTTGCATCATGCTCTGCGTCATATGTGCTGTACACAGATGCCAGCATTTGCAGCTGCGGGGGCAAATCTCCAGCGGAAAATATTCTGCTGTGAAATGCTTGTTGTGAGACAGTAATTGGAAAGAAAGTGTGGACGGTATGACCCGCATATTTACCAGAAAATATTTGGTGCTCGTGTGAAAATAGTGTTTCAAATTATAATCACGTTTACACCTGGTAGTAACATGCAGTCTGTAACTGGATAATTTACCAGAAAAAAGGAATAATGCATGTTGATGCAAGTGGATTAGTGTATAAATCCATGCAAGATGCACTGGGACTGGAATGCGGTTTGATTAGCCACACTCCACTGAAGGTGACATTACTGTTCAAAGCTGCAGCAGGCAAAAACTTTTTGTTGAAAGCAATTTGCAACCCAAATGGTCACACAGGACAATTATACTAATGCAAGTCCTTTGGGCTCCATTTCGGCCTGCAGATATTTTGACATTGTGCAGGGTGTGTTTGCCCAATCACTGGAATTGTTAGGCAGATGAGTTGCCATTGGCTCCTCTACGCTGCTCTGCTGGGTATATTGGCGGCAGTGCCTGCAGGGAAAGTCACAACCTTTACACTGGCGACAACTGCCTACACGGACAAAAATAGAGGCAAGAGAGTCTGTAAACAACTGAAATAAAATGCATACCAATATCAGCAAATGCTTTCAGTGATGAGAAAGCACTCAACACTAACTATGTGTAGTCCCTAAAAACAGTCTGACCGTGTTTATGAGGGTTCTGATGTGTAATGTTACTGCACAAGCATGTCTGCTGTCCAGATAGCTATGTGTTGGTGTTTTTTTTGGTTTTTTTTACCAGTGTAGTCATTCTAGTTATCAAATGCAGGTCATGGTGAGCACCTCGGTGTGGACATGTACCCCAAATGGGGAGTGGCTAAGAACAGAGAAAGGAGGAGAGCTGCGGGACACAGGCTTTGTTTTCAAATTTCTGGCTTCCAAGATCTTTTCCAACCAGCTGCAGCTTTAATATCAGCATCCCAGACAGTTACTTTGCATGCAATCCAAGTCATTTGACTAAAATCTAGGGAAAGAAAAAAAACACACACACACATAAGCCAGAGAGTAACTGGTGGTACGACAGCAGGAAAGTTGACCAAGTGCATCTCAAAACACATAATGAATTCTGAATCTTTATCTGTAACCAGATCTGGAAGGAAAAAAAAAACATATGTGTTATGAGATGGCTTTTCTAGAAGATATTCTGCCAGAAATTCGAAAGTACCATATACTGGCAAAAGAGGAAATAGGTGCTATGACCAGAAGGGCAAAGATGTCAAAGGAGAGAAGATGAGGTGAAAACTGGTGGTTTGTGATGTATTATGGGAGCAATGCACAACTTCATCTCCCACTGTCAGATCCTGTCTTCATCTTTCTCAATTCCCCCACTTTATTTGTCATCTCTAATTTCCCTTCACGTTTGCCCTTTTCCCTTCCTCACTCTGCAGTTTCCCATAAAGCTTAGCACAAAATTCATTGAGGAGGAAGTGAGCACTGAAAACACATCTCTCCCTCTTCCCAAATACATTTAGGAATGGAAAGAATGAAATAAAACATGTCCCACATATAAATAAAAGGATACTAAAAAGAGTAATAGCAGCCAGTGAGGAGGGAGGGAATTCACCAGTTCACACCAATTCCCACTGATACAACCCATCACCAATTCATATACAAAAGCACTTACAAACTGGGCAACAGCTGACATCGTGTGGGTGTTCTATGCCGACTCCGGAACACCTTGACACCTCTAAGCCAAGACATGACTGTAGAGTTTATTCCAATGTGTTCATGCCAACAGTTGTTGCCAGGCTAGTGCTGTAAATTTCCTCTCGTCTGCGAGGCTACCTGTCAGATAATGTACAGGGTGAGGTTTTACAATTCATGTAGCGTCTACGATCGAAAACAAAGGCGGTGGATGTAAGAGCTCAAGCGAGTGGGTTAACGCACGTTTGTACAAGATGAACACTTTTTCAAATGAAAAACAACACACCTAAACCAATGCCCGATGGGCCCGATGTTTCTTGTAACAGTGCTTGAATTGGATTTCACACCCATCCTCTTACATTTTATTTATTTATTTTTTTTCAATTGAGGCTATCCAACCAAACTCTGACTCAGTTGGTATTTAGTGCTGAACTTGCTGTCCTGGAGAGTTTGGAAAAGCCCTGACCGCTGGCTGACAAATGCAGACCAAACATTTGGTTTGGAGGCTTGGCAGGGCGATCTAAGTGATAAACAACCACAAGGAGCGTTAGTCTATGTGCTGGGAAGGAAAAGAAAACTGATCTATTGAAATATTTACACAAAATGCATAATGTCAGTGTGTTACCAAAAATCCTCCTCACCAGGTTGTAAAACCTCAGATTAATGACACGTTACACCATGCCATTTTTTTACTTTTAACAAAATGAAATAAAATACAGAAGCAGGTGTGAAAAGCACAGTATAGCAAAGTATAGCCGACAATTTTTCAGCTTGTAAAATCACCAGCGGCGATAACACAAAGTACGTGTTTTCTAGATGAAGTTATCGGTTACTCACTACGTTGTAGAGGAATTTTTGGCCACTCTTCTTTTCAACATTCATTCATTGAGGTTTGCGGCATTTTTCCCTGCGCAGCTCTCTTTAAGGTCCTGTCACAGCATTTCAATCAGGTTGAGGTCTGGACTTTGACTTTACGATTGCAACACCTTAGTTGTTCTGTTTTACATTTTTTTTTATTCAAGATTTTTTTGCTGTGTCAGCGATCATTGTTCTGCTACATGACCCAATTTCAGCCTGGCATCAGCGGTAACATGGTGTCACAGTTGTGTCAAGAGCACTTTGGTATATAGAGGAGTCCAGGTCCGGTGAGTGCAAAACAAGCCCAAATCATCAGCCCTCCAATGCCGTGCTTGACATGAGGTGTGGGATATTTGTGCTGGTATGCTGTGTTTATGTTTTGGTTTTCACCAAATATGACACTGTGGGAATATTGACAACTGTCCTGAATGTTTTCACCTTGTAAAAAATCTTTCTCACTGAAGAATGATTGGCTGTAAGTGGCCTTATAAGCCTCCCAGATCGATGGGCAGCAACAGTTGCTTCTCTAAGATCACTGCTGATGTCTTTTCTTCTCGTCATTGTGTTAACACACACCTGAAGACCAGATGTCTTTTTTTTTTTTTATGTCCTTATTTTTATGTGAGTTTTTTTACATTCCAATTCACAAATAAACTTCAACCTGGAACTCATAACAACATCATCTGAAGCTGCCCAAATTGATTCAACTGGGATATCTAAAACAATCTTTCATGGCACTTGAAAAGTCTCTGGAAACTTGTTCCTGTTTTTAGCATTATAATCTGTTCCTTATGACACTTGGATCTTATTCTAGAGATTTTAGTGTACTGAGCCTTCGCTGTATTTTTGTCTGTCTTTAACTAATTGGCGTCTTTCTGTATTGAGTGTTTCTCTAAAACATGTCTCCTAAGAAAGAGACCTCTTGTCTCAATGCGATTACCGGTGTAAATAAAGGTTAGGTTAATAGTAATCATTTTGAAATCTCTCCAGGCGTCGATCCACAATCATTTTAAAAAGTGCCTTTTTATTACTACAAAGCCTAAAAAAGATAACCAAATCGCACATTTGTAAAATCACATGTTAGCACAGTTTATGAAAATAATTTCAAGAAAAAAATGACAACTTATCATGAAACTCTGTTTCAAAAAGCAGACACTAAGTTATCTTAGTTAGTTAGTTATCTTACAAACAAACAAACAAAAAACAGCATTCACTCCTCATGCTGACAAGCCCTTTTGAGAGAACCACTTTTACAGTTCATATAAAACGATCTATAAAAAGAAAACAAAACCAAGTCTGTCTGACACGTCCTCACAGCGACACGGTTGACCAAACTCCAGAGGAACAGAGCCATCGGTCTGCTCCAGGCTTTATCCAAAGTGTCAATCTATCAGCAATTGTGCATCTGCAACAATTATGTAATGCAACCAAGGCTGTTACAGACTGACCAAATTGACCTTATCAATTGAAAACACACATTGTATAGACATGGCGGGCACACATACGTAACTCTGTCAGCACCCAAACAAGATGGGGGTCCAACATGAAGGGGCCTGAGCCCAGCAAAAGTGCACAATGACAGTATGAGTGGGTATGCAGTACAGCCATTTCCTGACACAAACGCGGGCAGACAGACTTCAGTTCACACAATCTCACACTTGGTGGCTTGTGGCTTTAAAAATTTCAACAAGTCAGCTAAACCGTTTCATGGGTGGAATGATAAATGAATCGCTGCCACTCCAAAGAGCTTTAAAGCCTTTGTTTTATAAGAACTCAAGTAAGGAAAAACTCTGCTCAGTTTGTGCGTCTGTGTGGGCGCATCGTGAGCTTCCTCATGCAAACACGCCTTTTTCATTCCGCATACACACACACACACTCTAAAACATTTTTAAGCACTGAGAAGACTGTCTAATCAGGACTAGCTCAACACCCCACACTGCCTCTGAGCAGTCTGTCGGCCTCACCTAACAAGCACCCAGGAGAGAGATAAAAACAAAACAAACAAAAAAAAAAAACTTACAACCAGACAATCACAGGCTCAGCCCAATCAAAAATGTCCTTAAGGTGCTGAGCTTTCAAGTGAAGAGGTGCTTCTCTTTTGGACAAAAGAAAACTGTTAATTGCTCTCAGCTGAATTTCTAAAACTTCCTTCCTCGGATTGAACATGCAACTGAGAAATAAATATGAACTAGTTCTAAAGTAAATAGAGGGAGGGAAAGCCTGAGCACTATGTGAAAAAATCTATTCCATTAATGGGTATTTCCGTAAAAACAGAGACATTATTATGTTGAAGGGAGAACATAATAAACGGTGATGATGTACATATAAAGGCTGTTTTTACATTTACGTCCACGGTCGTTATCAAAAGACTGCAGGCCACAGACACAATGGCGTGCTTTTTATGTCATGCATCAGTCCACAGTGTAAAACACCTGAATATTCCCCATCTAACCTGACAGAAAAAAGAAGGAGAATCAATTCCAATACATAAGAAAATAAAAAAATAAGCACTGTAACATGTAACATTTAAAAAAAACAAAAAAAAAAATTTATTTTTGATACATGGAAATCAATAAATCAGGCAGCAACATCCACTTAAGACAGATACATCATGCACTGCTGACCAGCTTGTCATGCTTGCTCAGCTGACTTTCTTATGGGTGGTTGTTCCCGAAGCAAAGAAATTCGTTTTACTGGATGGATTCTGATAAGATGGAAGCTGGAAGTTCTCCCACGTTTTCACAGTCCTGAGACACTTCCCAGCTGCATGTTTTCATTCACAATTCCTCCTTCACAAACCAGCCAGTTACATGAAGGTTTACATAAATAAACGTACTGTGACCATAAGATCAAATTTGCTGAGCTGTTTAGCTAAAAAAAAGTAAAAACAAAAAAAAGCAAACAGAAATGAGCAAAAACTGTTGGCTGATTCTTTTCTTTCGTGGCTTAATAGCTCAATAATAACACCCATAAACACCACAAACAAAATTAGATTTTGAGTAAAGCATTTTCTTTTGAACATACATGTGGATTTCAAGACACTGTAATGAATATCTAGTGCTTACACTTTAACACTTTCTATCGCTTACTGTTTTCATGCCTCACATCCCTGGTGCATCTTAAGTCTATTTCCTGAACCATCTGGTAGACTGCCACTGGACTGGAGGCTCATGGGTAATGTTCTCCATATACAAATTGTGATAAGCTGTTTTTGAACATATGTGATGCTGTGAGCTATCGATTTTGTATTTATGTCACATGGGTGGGTGCCGCACAGCCTTTAACTGACCTGAAGACATCATAAGACATCACAAGAACAATAACTCTGATAACCACATGTACCGGAGGCTTTTTATCATCTTCTTTTGAGTTTGATTTGTTGGCTAAAAAGGGGAATTTGACAAATGGGTTTTCTGTTTTGATGAAAATTGTGACTAGCTCTGACTCATTGTTGTAAAACAGGAAATGAGGTCCAAATATGGCAGGTGATTCATGCAAATGACTTTGAATGTTCATAACACTCCATCAGCTACTATACCTTTTTCTCCCATCCAACAACACAGCTTTTTAGCAAGCTAAAGGAGCACGATTAGGGAATTCATCTCTTCTTCTGAGTTTACAGGTCGGTGATTTGGTGAGTCTGATATCAGGAGAAAGCCGAGGAGCTACGTTTGTTGGCATGATAAGGGCCATAGAAAGCTTTTGAGCATGTGTGATGCTATGTGAATATGACAATGCAGCCAGGCTTTAGGTGTATCTTAAGCTTTCATTCAGGTATAAAATGTAAGAGCTGCGAGGACGTGCTGCAGCTGTCGTGTGAATGTATGCAGCCTACATTGTTTGGCCTAGTAGGTATGAAAATGTGTGTGTGCGCGTGCGAGAAAGTGCATAAACTGAGGGGAGAGGATCGGAAAAGCCAGTGGAGTGTCTCCATTTTTCCAACTTCATCCATAATTCAGAGCTGTGGCAATTCATGAGGTCTTTCTATGGCTCACCCTCCCCCCATTCACACACACTGTATTGGAGGTGAAGACATGTGTTCCACGCTTGATCTCACTGTGTCTATCTGTCTATCCATCCCGTGAACTACTCCATCTCTAGAGGCCCAGCAAACATGAGTAGCAGCTCAGAGAATCTTAATGAATGAAGTAGTGTTAAACTTAGAAGAATGCATTGAAGCAGACAACACAAGACCTACAGCTCCATCTTTAAGACCAGGACAACAAAAAAGAGAGAGTTTTAATTGCAGAATACTTCGAGCAGGCATATTCCCAATGGAAGTTGTCTCATTTGTCGCTGTGTAGCCCTGTGATGGACAACTGGGATAGACTCCAGCCTCCTGGACCCTGAATTGGACTAAGCGGGTAGAAAATGGATGGATGGATATTTCCAACAGAAGTGAAGCAAGAAAACAACAGTCATCTCTACACTCTTTATAATCAGTGCATAATGAATACTTTGACTTCATTGTCAAAGCAAACGGGAGCAGTCCAACATTTATCAGTTCGGTGTCAAGCTCCGATAAGACAGGCCTGTAAATTTCCAAAAACACAATGACACATCATGTCAACAACCTGTGTCAAGATAACCTAAGTGGGTTTACTTTAGAGTATCACTTGAGTGATTTTAAAGTTTCTCAAAACATCAGACACAATCAGCAGAAATCAGTGAAAGATGAATGCGTAAGAAATTCGCCTGCAACAGCTCGCATGTTTAAAGGATCTCAAGAAATTTAGACAGTCTTAGACACGAGATAAATACGTACATATAATTTCTGGCCATCTACTACTGGACCGTATAACCTTTTAAAGCCTTGATATTGTGTTTACAAACTGTAAAATCTGCACAGTAAGTGTACCTCGGGGACAGTGCAGCCTCTGTCAGCTGAACTGCCCCTTTTTCCTCTGATGAGGCAGATTTAGCCATTCTTCTTGTTCACTTCTTTCCTTCCTTTCATTTTTTAGCTTCCTTTCACTGATTCTTGGCTCCAACATTCTGACACCAGCATTTCAGAAACAGTCTTGACATATTCACATCCTGAACCTTCCATCAGCTGCACTGGATATCTTGTTCTGAAGGTGGCTCTCGCTGGGATAGCACACACTCCTTCTCTTCCATCATCCTCATCGCACGGCTTCTTTTTGATGAAGGTCACTGCAGATATTTCAACACCGTTTCATGCTGTTCAAAAATCTGTCAAGCTATGACTGATGAATTATTATTCGTATTATTTTTAGAAGCAGTGGCCAACGTCACTGTCACAGTAAGTGTCGCTGTTTTGATGTTCAGGTAAAAAAAAAAAAGCCTCTGATTTCAGCTTAAGTCCAGAACAGGTAACCTCAATCTGTGATTGTCATGCTTTGTATTGTAACTAAACTAAGCAGTGTAACATTAAGCAGAAGCTCCTAGCCGTCTTATACAACATATATATATTATTTCAAGGCCACGTTTGACATGAAATACAGAGATATTTTGTTTTTCATGGATAGAGAGTATAGACAAAATGTCTCACGGAGGAAAATCTGAAATTAGAAAAAACCTGAGTGACTGAAAATCAAAATGGTTTTACATCATGCACAGAGAAAGTTGCATCATACAATGAAATTTATTTTTCCTATTTTTCTCCAACCCTGATGTGGATTCAGCTTCCCCTCATCTGTTTCTAGTGCTCTATGTCCTAATCAGCTACTAAGATTCCCTACAGTGCGCTAATCTTGGTTCAGCTGGTTTAGAATTCAGCTGTGTTGACCGAACATCTCGACTGTCCTCTTCTGATGTGAAAATGCGTCATATGAGTCGTATTTTCCACCTGCAGAACGTTGTCATTGTATGTATTTTAGCAAATGACCTAAAGAGGTATATGGCTGTAAGGACAGGAGGAAGCTTTGGTGAATCAGTTTAAAAAGTAGGCCACACACATGTTGGCTACAATGTATTAATGCTCGGTTTCAGCCTTCTAATTTCCAACAATATCCTACAAAAGAGCTCATCACTGTGTAGCACTACACAATGAACACTGCAGTGATTCACTGGCGTCCAGCCATCCTTTCTTTTTGACACACCCACTCACTCCCCAGGTAGAAACAAAAAGGACTAGCTGGTCCAATTAGAGTACTTCAGCTCTACGTTGCGGTTGTACGGTGGAACACGCTTGCTCAAGCTAAGATTTTTGTAGAAAATCTGTGATAATGACAGGGTGTTAGCGGATCATTTTGCCAGCAAACAAAGATGCTTTTCTTGTAGCAATCTTTTCCCCAAGTACGTCATTATTTTTAAGACAGGATAAAAAACAACAATTTGCCGCATGGCCCCCCCTCAAACTTCTCTCCCACCTTCAACCCTTTTTCTCTTCCCCTCAAGACGCACGCTGAACCGGGAATTGTTTGCCACTAACGCTACAGCTCCGGTTTCTTCCAGAAATATTCAAGTCATTATTTTTGTTTGCGTGTGAGAGTATAAAATCAAATTAGATGTGCAACTACGCGTTGTATCCTGGTGTGTCTGAGCTCCATCTACAGAAAATGATGGCTTTCTCATTTCTGTGTGAGAAAATTAAATGGCAGCAGACAAAGGTGGGTTTCTCACTGATTCATAGTCTGCTCATTTAGCACACATCCTACTATGGTGCCACACGGCTTTTGTGAAATGTACACCTGCTCGCATTTTGCTGCATTTTCTTTCATCCCGTCCACTCGAGCTGAAAGCATTTAGCACAACCGTACATTTTACAGAATCAGACAGCTGGCTAGTGATCTGGTCAATCTGCTAAGCCAAGACACTAGCCCCTTCCATGTCTCTAATACAACAATCAAAATTGCTTACTTGTAATATCAGTCACACGTACAGCCCTACACACAGGCCAGGGATTAACTAAAGTAGGTCAACACCAAATAAAAAAAATTAGAAAAACAGGAAAAATGACACAAAGCTGGAGAAGTCATAGATGCACTTCTATTGTCTGCCCTGCTTCCATTGTTATTATAAAAACAGGAAGATTGAAGCCCCTACACAAGGTCCATTTTCGCTCTGGTTAAGCCTTATGGTCTTTGCATTAGTCTACAGTCCAGGCGGTAAGTGTGGAACACAGGATCAGACTTGATGGACCAAGAGAGTGGCGCCACTGTGTCCAGGATAGTGCTGTGTTATGCATCACAGGAAATTCATTGTGGAAATATGACCACACAGGTTTTAACAAGCTGCCAGCCAACCATCAACCGATTACCATATATTCAAATTTTACAGGGGCTGTTCAATTGAACTCTTTTTTTCCTCTCTCTTTTTTTTTTTTTTATCGTGAAACAAGACAGATCGGTACTGTGGAGCTGATAATGAGCTCCACAGCAGCAGCTAAGCAGCAACTAAGCTCTACACTGACGAACAGCAAGACAACCGGAGTCAGTTAAACCTGAACACAGCTCATGCCAACTGGATTTTTCACTACACGTTACTCAAGACGCTGAAGGGAAAACCCGATCAGAGACAGAAACAAAAAGAAAAAGAGGGAGGGATTAAAATAGAGGAACATAAGAGAGCAAAATGACAAAAAAAATGCTGTGATATTAAGGAGAAGGGGGTCAATGTATAACAGTAAATACAACAGAAAGATTCAATATTCCAGGTCTGCACTTAGTGGGGTACCAAGGCGAGCCAAAGCTGCCTGACCAGGATTTCTGTCTAAACAGAGGCCCTGGGCTAAAAAAAACAAAGCACCACACAAGAAGGAAAGACGAGGTCATTATTTTCTGTGTTATTTACATTCACTTCCCTTTGCAAATAGCATCTTTGCCATTTGCTACCTCACTAATTCCTGCAGTCAGGGCAGAGAGAGTAATAAGTGTGCAGCTTTGCAAATGTTTGCTTTTTTGTTTTTCAGTTTGTTCTTTGCCTATGTCTTAGAATCCAGTGTTTCTGGTTGGCCTTACTCCTGAGTCATCCTGAGCAAATCAAAACATGCCTCAAACAGGGGAAAGTTCCAGTGTGGATTTATAACACAAAGGTATCACTGCGAAATGGACTGCAACATAGTAACCTCTGCATCTCAGTTACCTTGTTTGATAGCAGAAAAGCAAGTGAAACGGAAATTCCTTTAAAAAAACAGACTGCATGCAGCTGAACTTGCAAGTATAAATACACCACAGCAGAACTACAGATATTTATAGAACCAGCGACCGACCACTCCTTTGTGACAACTGGGGATAATGTTACAACATGAGCTAACCTCTTTGAGTCTTTTTCTTTAGATTTACTTTGATTCAAGGTCATCTTTCTAGATTTCTACAATAAAATATTGATGCTATCACACCACAAAGGAACAGAATCTCTTTGCCAAGGCTGCTGCACGTGACTTTTCTCCAGATAAGTAAAACACGAAGCAGTATCAGGGCGTAGAGCACTTTCAATAAAGTTGATTGAGTTCTGCTTTTCTACAACTTTAATCCAGGTGAGATAACTCTAAAGCGGTTCATCTGACGACAGGAATATCATCCAAGTGCTTCTAAGGGAGGGTAGAGGCTGAGAGTAACAAAGAAATGCAGATGAAAGAGAGAATTGGGTTATTCCTGCCAGATGCAAGATCATGAAAAAGCGCTGGGATCTCTAAACTATTTGCCCCGCTCTTCCAGCCTCTGCTTCCCACTGTTCTTCACTCACTGTGAAGATGACAAGAGAAAAACCAGTGCCCCCCCAGTCCTGTCAGATATGCTCTCAAACAGGACGTGCTTTCAGAGAAAGGTTAAAGCAGCCAGCATTTTGTCACTGTCCCATAAATCACGATCTCTGAATGCAAATTATTGTGTGAATTTCTCTTTTGTGCTTCAGGTTGAAGAAATGTGGATTGGTTAGCTTGAACAAAAATGGAAGCAACATGGACAACATGAGACGCATACATGAGATCATAATATATTGGATAGACTCTGGGTGTCTAAATAAAGCCAACAGTCTCATGTAAAAAAGTTAACAAGTAACAAATTACTACAGACAGAATGACCACAAATGTATAGTTACCTGAAGTTCTCAGTATAAGGTAGTCCCTCAGGAAAGGCCTTTGTAAAAGGACACGTAAATATGATATCTCACCAGACATGCGCTATTTTTTAGACCTTCTAATTACATCTTTTCTTTGTGTCACCCTTTTGATCACACTCTGAGTCGTAAGGAATTATCAGGGTACTTCTGTATGGTAAAGATAGACATCGTTCACGTTGCTGCTCATTTTCGATTAGTAGAGAAAAAAGGAAGTGACGAAAGCGCAGCTGGTTTGAGGGTTCAGCACTACGAACAGAGCCATTATTCTTTTTTTTTTTTTTTTGTTGGAACACTTTCTAGTTTTTAGATGTTCATCGCTTGACATGTCTAAATGGTGTCTATGCACAAGTGTGTAAAAGATTAGTCTTAATCAATTACAGAGAAGCAGAGAGGACATGTAAATCAAAAACACCAATATGTACTGGCAGAGAAGCAAAGAAACTTAAAAGATGTGACTAAATACTGTAGTTATGTATGAAAAGTTAAGCTCCTCCTTGGACTGAACTCATTCTTCAGCTCACCACTTGCAGTAAGGTTGCTGATTCCTTTGAAAACTTATCAGTGGCTGTATGAGAACTTTGAAAACCCAGATAAAGGAAGAATTAAAGCTTTTAAGTTCAGGTCTTTTTATGTTTCGATCGAGTTGCCAAGTCGCCCGTGACATACAAGTGACTGAAAACCAAAGCATGAACAGATTTAGCTGTTGGTCTTAATTCGTACTGTACAGGCTGCACTGGTGCAGCTGACTCCGACCCCCATTTGTTGACACATACCACAAACATGTACCTCACCTCACACAACCCTGAAAAGCACATTTAGACCAGCAGTACTGGCACACATTGAAACGTGCACGCGGGCGCACACACATCCTTACAAAAACTTCCTCTGTTTCCTGCCCCTCATGTTGACCACAGCTCTTTTCTCTGTCCGAGGGGGGGGTTTTCAAGCAGTGTGACAGACTGCTCTGCAGTTGCTGCTGCATGTGTGAGAGCAACAGTGTCCGGTCAAGTCTGGCAGATTTCTGCCTCGGCGGAGTTGTGCGCATTTACAACAAGTCTGGTGCCAACTGCAATCACAAGACCCGTCTCTGCGAGCCACAGTTCACTTATCTCTTCCAGGCACAGGTCAGGAAGTTCTGCCTACTGGGACTTTAGAGCTGGTGATTCAGACTCTGAGCCTTTTTTGCTGTACATGTGAATACATGTTTGTTAGAACAGACTGTGACTTTTGTGTGTTGCTGTTGTTCTGGTACAATGCTAAGCTTTTTCGCCACAACCTCTCGTGTACAGACTTGACATTTAAGAAGTTAATTTTAGAAGCAGAAATGGAAGCAAAACTAAAGGGAAATTCTACAGCTACAAGAATGAAGATGCAGGGGAATATATAACTTCTGAACTGAGTTTCACACTCTTTTCCATTATCCATGTGGGGAGTGGATTAAAAATCCTTTGTTCACCTTTCTGTGACCCATCAGAGAACAGAAGAGCCTCAGATCCAGCTACAGCTCATGCCATTTTGTGAGCCTTTCAACAACACCACGATCCACCTGCCCTGCTTCTAATGTTAGAGAATCAACTGTGTAAACCTAAAAAGGTTTGACAGATTTCTTAAAAAGCTGACCAGTTTGGAGGCAATCTGGCTTCCTGGATGATCCTAATCCTTGTTGTGTGTACTTTAAATACAGAATGCAGGTAAGCAGAATAAATGATCCAGTAACGATTACCCTGATTCTGCTGTAAATGAACAATCTTTGACTTATTTAGAAAACAGCTTTTGACAAAGAAGCAATTATCGACAGGTTAATGCAAGAAGAATGTAATACTGTTGTAAAATGTTATTAAGGCAACTAAAGGAAGAGGAAAAGTTACAGAGAGAAAGTGAGGAAGTTGTGACACTGTATGGACAGTTTTAAGTTTTTGTGGAGACATATTGTGACCAAAGAGAAGTTAACTGCAGCAGCTTTGAACACATGAACAGAAACAAAGACATGCATGGAGGATAATGAAAAGCAATGAAAAGAGAGGTTCAGGCCATGGTTTGCTTTATCTCTCCAAAGGGGCCGGTCCTGTCTGTGGCGTTTAACAGGCCAAACTAATAAATCGGTAGACCTCTAACTTTGACAAATTGTTTAAACAAAAGAGCTAAGAATAGCTGATGAAACAGAGAAAAAAAACACTTCCAACATTACACACGGTCCAATTCAAATTCCTGCAGTTCACATTAGGTAACTGTTACTGTTTCATAGCTTTCACTTAATTTCATTTGTTCTGACAACCTTGACTACAAGTCTGTATTCTACGGCTGGATGGGACCAGTATGGGTGATGATCTATGCCACAGAAGTGCTTTAAAAAAAAGTAATAACAGCAATGCTGCTATTTCATAAGAGCATGAAAAAAATGCAGAAGAACAGAGAAAAAGGACTACACATCTTCGGACCAGATAAACTGTTACTCTCTTGGCTGACAGAGGTCACCATCTGTTGCGTGGACTCTCTGTTGAAGTCACTCTCAGAGATCAGAGCCCCTTCAGCCTGTGAGAATGGCAATCCAGCGATAAGATCAATGCCGGAGAGTGGGAGACACGGACTGACTACTACAGTTTTTGAGGTTTTTAAGCTGCCTCCTTAGAGACAGTGCAGTCTGTGAGTGCCTCAGTTAGAGTATTAAAAAGTGACACTGTCATCTCTCATGCCAGAGGTTTGGGTCTTCTCACATGACAAGAAAGTAGTTTCTCACTTGCAAGTGTTTTGAGGCAACTGTTTGAAGTTTCTCAGCACCTAACTCCTAAAACTGTTAAATAATTGGCTGTGGTCAACAGATAACTATATCCATACTGTGCTTGGTAGGTAATGAGTTTATAACAGCTGGTGCTGATTTAAACGGTGTTCATGACAGTCATGAGGTGAATCAAAGCGGTAAAGCTGTGGGTTGTAAAACCAAACAACTGACTTGGAAGATGCAGAAATCTGTTGTGATGCTGAGAGGACCTGAAAAGTTTGCTTCCAGTTCTGTGTTGGTTTGTTTTGGACTGGTAAGCGTTTCATTTTAAACACAAACGTGTTTACATAAGATATTTGTTGGCACTGCTTTAATATATCAAAATTCACCAGGGAGTGAATAAAACCTACCAAGAAAACTGAAATAGCTGTGCTTTTCTCCTATACTTCTGCCCAGCTTGATGATAATTATCTAAAAAGCAGTGTGGTCGAGCATTTCCAGACTGCCACTCTGTTCTATTAAAACCTTGATTTTAAACCTGCAGAGTCACCATGGCCACCGCAAAAATCCCCATTCATGTAACTTAAAAACAACATCTGTGCAGGGAATTCAGCTACACTCACAACAATCTCCCACAGACAAAGTTAAAAGCAGCAGAATGTCTTACGTTTTGTACAGACAGTCTCACACAGTGTCTCACATGCTTCAGCCAATCACCTGCTCAAATATACTGGGACAAGGATGGTGGCAAAGCTGAGCTGTAACCAAAGCTTAACTCAGCTGTGTATGCAACTGTGATGACTGAAAGTGTGGCCTTTCATTGTTTAGTTTCCCACCCTTGTGAAATAATCACCTTGATTATGCCTTGATTGTTTCAAGGCAAGCTTCCTTTGATAGTCAAATAGCATACGCAAAGAATGTTAGACATTTCAAAAGCTAACCAGTACAATAACAAACAGTTACTGTAGCTCTATATTCAGCTCATGCTTCCCTGTCGGCGGTGTCCGCCTCAACCATTTGGCGAGCTCGGCAAACGTAAAGGCATCTCAAGAGCTCTTGTAACGGTCGGCCCTTCTTTCCTCTCTATAAGTGAGAGCTTCACTAACATTTGCAGCACAAACTGGAAAAGGTCAGGAATGTACAGGAAAAAGAAAGCTGGGAGAAAAGATTGAAAAAGGGAAATATCAGGCCACTTGAGCTACTTGTCTGCAGGATGTGTGTTTGAGAGAGAGGAGGTGGCAAGTCGGTATGTCCGATCCCCCAGAGAGCTGGTAAATAAGCCTGGGATGTTTGCTATGCTCCTTCCCCCGGCTAGCGCTAATGCTAATCTTCACATACAAACACACCAACAACACCTGTTGTCATTGTTTTCAATCTTCCCGGAGCTGACAACTCATTGCCATTCCTTTTCTCTCCTCCCATGTCTCCCACTGACTTTTTTTATCCGTCTCCATCTCTGCTTCTGCTGCAGGCTTTAAGGAAACAGAAAAAAACAAAAAACATTCCATCAGTTTTTACAAGTCATCTTGCCACAAATAAGAAAGAAAGGCGAAAGTCTGCAGACATTTCACTGCGACTAATGACAAATGAATAACTCCATTATTAAGCCATTATCCCCTTGGTGGTAGGTTGTTAGTGTTAGGTGCTCCCACTGAGTGGATTTTCCCAAAAACAAAAAAAATGACCTAATGACTGTACAGCTCATCCATATCATAACACATCATCAATAATCTGACAAATACCCAGACAACATAATAAGAAGCCAAATGAATAATAATTGTTTATTATGATCAAATGACAGAGTGTGATTTATACACTTCATTAGTGACACTTCAATCATGTGTAGCAACTTGTATATCAACTATACAAAAGCACTCAATAAGCCTGTAAGGGTTACAACATCTATGGCAGAGAACAAAAATAAACAATGTATATATCATATTATGCCAGATCTATCAAATGAACACAGCGAGCCATCTGGCCTCGGGGCTCCTGGTATGAGTTTGATTTTTTTTTTTTTTCAACACAAATACAAAACATGCTAAAAACACTTGGCTTGTGAGATGCAGAGCTGGTGAGAAGGTTTTTTTTATACAACACACTTCAGCTGAATTTCCTTGTGATTACGCAATCTTCTAAGAAATAGGCTGATTAAACAGGAGACTTGGGTCACCTTGTGGTTGATCGAAAGATGAAAACAAGCTCACCAATAGCAAGCGATACTGAAACAGCAGCAGCACATGACAACGAAAATGCTCCTTTTGGCGGTTCAGCTTATATTGTCTTTTCATCCGGTCTAGCTTGAAAAGCAAAATAACCTTTCTAACTTGTCTCGTCATGCCTACCATCTTTTTATTAAGGCAACTATATCCCAAACTTGACTGACTGGATATACAAGGAGGATTTGTGGGCTAGAAACTGTCAAGCAGGAGCACATAAGAGGAGTTGCTACTGGTAGCTCATTATATAAGAAAAAACTGTAAATGAATAGGGTAGTGGCTTAGTGTCAGCATCAGATGACCTCTTATCCTGGCTCTTAGTTGATATAAGATGATATAAGATGACTTAACAAATTGGTCTCCCTTGTTTCATGCTTCTAAATCTGACTGAGCATGAAGCCACACAAATTAATTTCAATTTTTTTATTTCTTTTAAATGAACCAACTTGGGTGAAAAAACTCCCACAGTCCTAAACTGCATACGCCTGAAAAAAAAAAGCAATGAACCACAGCACTGAACATGCTGACAACAGACCTACTGCACACTGCAGCAGCACACTGCTCATTCAATTTCCTGCTCTTTGGATAGCTTACTTTTTTACATTTTTGGGCATCAGCAAGAGAATAAGTTTCATTTCCTGGATCACTTCTGTTTCAGAAAAGAAAGAAAGAAAGAAAAACAAAATATTGCTGACCTTAAAAGCGATCATGGTAGGAAGTATAAGCCATGAAGACAGCTGCGGATTGGAGAAGAGGGTGGCCTTCTTTAATTAAAGCAATCAGTATGAATGGAAGAGGACAATTCCGAGGACAAGATGTTATTCAATGGGGTGATGACCTGTGGTTTTCAGCCTGCGCAATTTGACAAGGGTGAGACAGTCACTGCACTGTGAGACAGTCATTGCACTGTGAGACAGTCATTGCACTGTCATTGCTAATTACAGTGTTAGACAGTCACATTCCTTGATTTGACGCAAATTTGATTTCCCATTAAAGAGACAAAGAAAGTCTTGCCCCGAAACACAAAAACAAATTCCTGAATTACGCTGACAATGGTGAGGCAGTTTGCCTGGGGGACAATTCGAACACAAACACACGGCTGTATGCTGAAACAGGTAAATACAATCATCTGGAAACAAACGGCCCCTCTCTTCTCTGATAAAATGCTGCATTATGCTCCTAAAGCAGTCAAGAGAACGGAACAGTCGGGGGTCTTTTCTCCAACTTCATGCCCCGTCACTGAGTCTTTAAGAGTCAATTATGGATGTTCACTTGTGCACACACATCCGCTTGAATAAACACGCAGTTTCTGTCACAAACCAAGTCAGGTTCCGCAGAAATAAATAGCAGCAGTTCTTCAACAGTTCTTTAGAAAAAAGATGTTTTGCTACAAACCGCAGTGCATGAAAGCACAGCTTGGGACAACTGTCCCTTTAAATTTAGAAAAGAAAAACACCAAAGTATTGCAAACACATTTGTTCATCATGCTCCAAAAAAAATCCATGCATCCGATGCTCTTCTTACCAACCGTTGACAAATAGCAACAGTTATACATCTGTCGTAAGCCACCCAGATCCTCACCAACCTTTTCCTGCCATCCATTCCGAAATGGCCTAAACACCGCTACGCCTGAGGTATACGCCTGTCCATACAGAACTTTTCTGCTGCTTTTCCACCCAGCAGGAGGGCACCCTTGTGTCCAAAAGGATTTTGTGCAGCCTCTTTCCTCTAAACTTGATGTTTCATTTCTTTGAAATTTGTTGATCTCATTTTGTCGCTAGCTGAGGATGGCTGTGGGATGGCTCAACTCTTCAAGTGATGTTGGTGCAATACAACGTCAACCATATCATTTCAAGACAAGTGTGTGTACAGCAGGGTTTGAAACTGAGTCGAGATGTTTAAATGCAGCATCTACTAATAGTGAAAAAAAGAAATCCAACAGAAAATCAGAAGATAAAAACTTACAAAAAAATCTGCAACAATATCTGCAGTAACTGTGTTTGAGACAAACAGACGAACAGCAGGAGTTAAGCGTGTTACTGTCCTGTATCATGCATTATTTAGTCCCATCTCGCCCACAACTTAAACATTTAAATGCACTCTTTCAGTCTGTTTATTTGCCCTGCTCATTCGAGCTATGGTTAGAGTACAAACATGACATTTAATTGGACCACTGTCCTTTTCCCAGCATACATGCATGAGAGCAGAATCAGGTTATTGATTCAAATAGGTCTGATGCCAAATGTTCAAAACACTCTGTTCAAATCTCTGTGGGAGATTGCTATACATGTAAATGAAGATGCAAAAAAGATGGAACGTTGGAGCTTGAGCAGAGCGCCTAGGCCCATTTAAATATACACATATAAAAACTTTTTCAGTGTAAGAAACAGTCCTTTGAATGGTAGTCTGCTCTGTGTGAACCTACTGAGAGTTGCAGTTAATCGAAGAAGGTTTAAATCGCATGACCACTAACAGAACAACATGTGAGATGGAGACCTTCAAAGGTTTAAAGGTGACATCTTTGATACGCAGTGCTAGTTATAGAGCACTAGATTTTGGTTTTAGGTTGGGAAAAAAAACCAACAAAGTGAAACTGAAGGTTGACTTTGTAATACCCAATCAAACTTAACTTACTGATATCTTACAGATTGTGATGTCATAACCAAATAAAATATGCTTCAAGTAATGGGCGCCGGATTCCTGAGGAAGTTGCAACATATTTCACTGTAATCCATGTGTCTCTTTTGGGGTTTCATGGACCCAAAAATTGCAACACACCAAGCAGGTGTTTCCAAAGTGAGCTGTGAGCAGAATGATTTGTCAGAGTAATTCATTTGTGTTAAGACAGGCTTGTGTTGCTGGCTTTCTTCTCCGGCTGGCTGATTCATATTGGATTGGCAATGTCCACTAAATTTGCTGTCAGACAGCAAAACAAGCTTGTGTTTTTGTGTGGCGTGGATGCAGAATGAGTCATCTCTACTATCCCTTTATCAAATCTCGATTACATCTCCACCGTTATGCTATCACTGCAGTTCAAATAAACTGTTTCTCCAGCCCATAATCATAAAAAGGCAGATCGAAGCTGAACAGAACTAAGTGCTGTGTGTCTGTATCGGGGGATAAAATGCAGTTTGAGCTTAGTTTTAGAGTGATGTTTCGTATGTTTGCAATAAAGCAAACTGGAGAAAATCTGTTAAGAAACAAAAGAAAAAACAGCAAACTCAAATACATGAATATTATCAGTAGAAGTAGTCTTGTTAAACCACGATTAGGTACAGCTCAAAATGCACTATAAAAATCTTTGCAAAGAGGCAAAGCGAGTTAACTGTGGCCAGACAACATTTATCACTACTGTGACTTTGGATATAGTTGCATCTTCCAAACTGTAGTGAGTAGTGTGCATGTAGATTTTAATTCAAACACTGCAGCTAACGAGCTAGCTAGAATAAGGGGTTTTTGTTCCCTTTTGAATTGAATATTGTGAACACAACTAACCACACTCCTCGCCAAATAGGTGGAGCCATTTATATATTTATGACAGGATGTCAGCTGTTGGCGTCATGGATTTATTCAATAAGAAAAGCTGTCCGTGAGTGGCTCTATGACTCCACGTGTCTTAAACCCACTCAGATTATTAGCATCAAAATAGACCACACAAAATATTCTGCATTCAGTATTGCAGCACTACTGTACACTAACTAACAAGCAAATGTTAGACATGATGCTTGGCTCTTCAAACACATGGCTGATAAGACATTTTTTTTGTTATTGTTATTTTTTGTGTATATGTAACTAGTTTCAGAGCTTGATAGAAGAGAAAAAATAAAAACTACAAAGCTAAACTTAACCACAGTTATGTGGTTGTAAAAGAAAAAGAAATTAATAAAAAAAATTAATACAAAAAAAGTTCTCGTCTTTATTTCATTTCCATGCCAATACAATACCAGGATTTCCAACAGGTCTGCAACTAAAGACAAGATTACCTTCAGTGTGAAGAAGTGGAAAATACACAAAGCTTTTGTGCACAAACAGGAATAATATATGGCGCTTGTTAGGAGATGAGACTACTGTTAACTTCAGTACAGAGCCTCTCATTATCCATCTTTCTATCTCTCTGTCTCTGTGTGTGTGTGTGTGTGTCCAAGACAGTGTTGCTGAAAAACAAAGAGGCCCATTCAACTTGGTGCCTGCCTCCTGTCTCAAAAATAGTGCTGTATCACAGCTTCTGATGGACGAAGAGTCAGACACACTCATAATCCTCATTAAGGCATTTACATTGACATTGCTGTGAAGCAAATGTGACGCTGGTCATCCTTGTGAATTATAATGCCGACAAAACCTTCATTGTGTAAACTCACTGCATATTAAACTAGCAAAGCAACTTATGCCTCTCAAGCTCTTTTTTTAAAAATCACTGATTTATAATCACACATATCTTAATATCTTAATATAGACATGAATATATACGTGCTGATTTTTTCAGTGGGTTTAGTTGAGGACACTGCCGAAAACTTGACTGAGATTCATTTGTTAGCTCAAGGGTTTAACCTAAAGGTCAACTTGTCCATTTGAAGACTGACCTTCTGTCAGTCTAACTTCGTCAGTATCCGTCTTATGACATTATCGTCAACTGCAGGTGTGTTATAGTTACTAAACTGTACACACTGTGACATGTCTTTCAAAGCTTAACATATCGACCGTAGCTCTGTACACAAATGCAGCCTCACAGAGCCTTTAACATGGCCAAAGACTGTTAGTTGGCATAGGAAAATTGTTCCATATCATGTGAACAGCTACTGTTTTAAACCTACCCAACAGTAAGTAAATCAGGAAACCGCAACAGCAGTTGAATGCATCATTAAAGTGTCCCATAAACCCATAAAATAAATTTTCATATTCAACTGAATGATGTTTATTTTCATTACCCAAAGGGAAATTATATTGTTACAGTTTTTTGTTTTATACATATATATATATATCTACATATATGTAGTATAATGATTGATGAGCTAAGTTAGAAAATGAGAAAATAAATCAAATGAAAAATAATTTGGCAAGCTGTTGGAAATTGTTAGTGCTTCACAGGTGTGGCTGAAATCTCCAGAGATCACCGTGAATAACTTTCAGGTGTCATGTTTGTAGCTTGGAGGCAGGGCATCACTTACCACATGTGTTACATACATATAACATGGCATTCAGTTACCCAAAGCCCAGTATCTAGACCAACAATAACAAAGAACAGTTCTGAGGGAGGAAATAATTGTAAAACGTTGCAAAAAAACACATTTAGCAAAATTCAAGATACGAGAGCACTTCATTTTTTTTCAATATCATCAAAAAAATCAAAAATCTATAATATGCAAGGAATGTTCTCAAAATGATTGTAATTCAGTGCTATTTTGTTGCAGTTGATACATTAACTTTTTTTAATTAAAATTGTCAGACTTTTTTTTCTTTGCAGACTAAGCATGATCTGTATACCTTATGCTGGGTGTCTGGTTTGGTTTTGGTTTTCTTCACATTAATAAAGATCTACTAAGCTGAATATTATCTTACTGTTCATTCACAAAAAGGTTTCGAGTGACACAATCAACATTTTGTGTGGTGCCTTACATACAGAAATAGGGACAAGAAAACATCAACGTTCTCTTATAAGTTTAAAGTTTAGGTTACTGAAATGTATACACAATGAGTCATTTTCTCATGCAGATGTTAAATGTTAGCTGCATCCAATTTCTAGCTGGACCTCAATGCTACAGAGAGGCATAAAGTCCCTAACACACCTGATCTCTCAGACAATCTTTGCTTGAAAGCTGTCACCAGTCACACAAAATAATAGTCACACCATTCCAGAGTCAACCCGAGCAGTGTCCGCTTACGCAACCTTTACAGAACAATACACGTCCAAAGGAGTGAAACCGCCAACAGAAAACAAGAGATTATCTGTATTTGACTACGGAAAAAGGGAGAACAGGAAGTTCTGCACCTAAAATGGGGAGCATTGTTTTCTGGGAACACCTTTGAATGGGTCGAGTACTGAACTGAAAAACACTCTGACAAACAGTCAAAGGTGGACCGAGCGCATAAGATCTTTTAATATTCAAAATATAAAATCTTGCTCTTTGTTTCTTGTACAATGTTGTCCGTGTTCTTCTAATTCACGATTTGTCATTCTTTTTAACAAAACTAAATATTTTTTAGTAAAAAAAAAAAAAAAAACAGATTTGTGGCAAAATTAAGCTCTCAAGAATAGTCTTACATGGAAATAAATTGATTTAAATGTATACTCAAGCAGTTAATAATAATAGCAATAATGATACAAATAATATGAGGACAAACTGTGTGAGTGCGTATTCTCCAGAGCTGCCGGAGGTCTTCAAAGTGCAATGGTGCATTCAACCAAAAGAGAATTCCCTGAATTGTGTCTTTCTGGGGAAGATTCAATGTGCTAACTAAGCAGGGAAATCCATCCGAGTTTAGGATTCTATAGAGGATTCCGGGATTATCATTCAGCTTTGTTTTATGGACTGCTATGAACAATAGGGAGAGTTTTGCCTCTGGGAACCACGGTTTATTTCTTATGACGCTATTCATTTGAAAATGTCAAAGAAGAAGCTTTAGAATACAACGTGTTTGTGCCAAAACTATAAAACCACTGGCAAGCTCTTTTATAGTCAGACCCTGGCGTTCGCTGGTACTAAAAATGTGTTTGAAGCTGTAAAACCTGAAGAAAACCTCCAAAGATTAAATCTCAGGTGTAGAAGTGAATCCTTATGAGGGAGCCGGTCGCATTATCAGAGATGGTAAACACAGCTAGCTGGCCCATTCCATGCAAGTGGCAGCACAAGGTCAGCTGTTTATAGCATTTATGGCGGCTGGAATAGTTTATTCTGTAGATAAGATACTTTAAAGGGATCATATCAAAAAGAGAGGAGCTGTTTCACCAGAGGAGTGACTTTAAATAAGATAAGACTGAATATTTAGTGCAACACAACTGGGGCATTTAGAACGTAGGACTAAAACTAATGAAGGTGTGCCAGTGGGTATGTTGTATGTCTGGCAGCTTTGTGGGGAGAACTGTCCAAATGCTCAAGTTCACAATCATTTGTAACAGCTTGTCGGACCTGGTCGACGTTCATTTCATTTGAATCATTTCAGTGAGAGAGGGATCGCTCCGAGTGGTTGTTCAACACAGCAGACGAGTGCACGAGACTGAAGACAGCAGTGATGACAAAAGGAAAACCATAACGCACATTCTGCTCCTGTCTCCAAAACTCGCAACAACGAGGCCATGTGGACAAAATGACAACCTTGATTCAAGATAAATAAGCTCTGCATGACAATACAGGAAAACACAAGAGAAATGTTTTTATTTTTTTATCTACACTGTCAGGCCATCTGATTTTCCTTCCTGATTAATGAACACGCCACTGCGCCCTCTCATCTAGCGCAGGCTTACGTCCAACCGGTTTTTCTCGTAGGTTTGATGTAAAGAAGGGCTTAGAGATGGTTATAGTCCAATGACTCACAATGAATGCCACCTTTGGCACCTTTCAGAGACATTGACACTGAGTGCTGATAGCTGTATGGGTGAGTGAAACCTTTTTTTTTTTTTTTTTTTATCCTTCCTCAACAGAATAAAACCTTTTTATAATATAAACATTATATTTGCTCCTGTACCTCTCAGCTGATACAGAGAATACAGCCACCTCATGCGTACAGGTGTACAGAGGTGCCACATCCATCCATAAATAAAATAACTACAAGCATATTCACAATAGAGTATTTAAACACTAGTTAGATTTCATACAATAATATGTTGTCTATAGATTAGTATCAAATTTTGCCCATGATCAGAACATCAGTGCAGCAGGAACAAAACCTTTTAGCTGTGAAACATTAACAGACTGTAAAAGTTCTGTAAAGTCATCGTTACATGTTCCATTGGTCTGACATCAAGTTACTCATTTAGCCGTCGACATCTTGGTCTTTTGGAAGCCAGAGGAGGCAAGGTGTGTGTGTGTGTGGGGGGGGGGGGGGGGGGGGGGGGGGGGGGGGGGGATTAAAGCATTCCAAGAAAGAAGTTGAGCTTGTCAATACTTGCAAACATAATTAAAGTCAATCATTTACAAGGTTTATAATGTTTAATCCCCCAATTGTTATTTTATATCATGTTTCTACTTGCTTCAGGGTTTAATTTAACAGTTTTTATGTGAGAGCAGATCTTTCCTACCATCTAAAGTAAACAAGAAGTAACAGTAGGCCTCAGACTGCGCCCACTGGGAAAGGACTGGATCTGGTCTTGGCTAGAGATGACACCTTTAGGGGTAAAAAGGGTGGACCGGGATATTTCAGGTACACGAATGTTGGCTGTGTCGTGATATTTCAATGAATCTACAACAACCTCTATGCATCTATCCTTAACTTGAAGCGGTAACTACAACTTTGGAATACAAAGCATTGTGCCGCTATCAAGGCTTTCCCCCTGGCTTCAGCTTGCTGGCGGGTGGGCAGGAGTTTAGGGATGCAGAAAGAATAAACAGTGTAATCAAGTGGGAGGAATTCCAGTGAGATTCAACAAGAGAGCAGACAAATAAAGTACACACATACACACAAATACACATTCGCAATTTCAAAGCATTATACGTTAAGATCAACGAGTAGAGTCTTCCTGGGAGGACCACAGTGCTGCAAGTAACCTTCCAGTGGGGGCTTTCCCATGCTAACTGAGTCCAGGCAGGGCTTTTCCCGATTTTTGTAGCCTCCTGTGGCACTGTGTGTGCATTTGTGTGTTCGATAAGAACTGGGCCACTTTCCCAGATGAGATTCTCTGCTGGAGGATAATCCGATGAATATGAATTTCCTCTTCCTGTCACTCCCACCCTCTATTTCTCCATCAGTCAATCCATCCAAACACAACACTCGCTCTTTCCTCTCCCACCTTTGTTCACATCTCACCTCCTTCGCACTGCCAGAGGCGGCCTCCTCAGTGACGTATGCATCTCTCAACAGCGAACAAGAAAAGTAAAGCCATATCTGTGAGTCACTGTCGTTCCTGCAAAACATGCTATATGGTCAAGCTGCTGTTTTGTTGCTATAAATGAATCATAATCTTTCCCCCACCTCCCTCTCCTCTGTCTCCCGCCTGCAGCTTTTACCTTGGTATCCAGTGATTTGTTTTTCTTCTGTTGGTTCCTTTTTCTCTCGCACCTACCTGAATGCCTGTTATGAAATACTTACTTGTGGTAAAATGACAAGAAACTTTCCGATTCACACTAAGTCTGCCCGGCACTTTTCTCTAAATCACCGATATGCCTGTGGTTTTGAGGAAAAAAAGTACAACTATTCTCAGCACCTAAAACCTTTGTGCTATGTATGAATAGGATAAGCATTGTCTGCTATTTCAAGGTGGTGTTTTCCCTGAGTCATTCTGGGATACGCTGTGAGCAAAATCAGCTGCAAAACACACGTACATGAATGCGTGGATGGTACATACTGCAATGTCATTCTGGCATTTCTAAACAACTCAGTGTTCTTATGTAGTCAGCATGTGATACTGTAAAGAATATTAGATTTACAGCTTGAAAACACATTATGTGAGCTTATGAATGTATTTGGTGAGCAGTTGCCAGTAAAAAAAAAACAAAAAAAACAACCACAATTAAAAGTCAATTACACACATCTATAGCCTCTTAGACATTCCACCAAACTACAAACTAACCTTTGAAGGCCTCCATTATTGCTCTTTTCTTCTCTTTTTTTGCACAGTTAGCCAAATGCTGTTATTGCACAAGCTACTTTTCACGAAGACTTGGCTTTTGGTGCTTCAGCTGAGACAGTTTAACAGGATGGTTGGATAAACCGACTAAAACTAAAGTAAAAATGTTCCAAAGATATGTATATGGCCTCAATAAATGATCATATTAGAGGTAAGAAAAAAAAAAAGGTCTTAAAATTATAACAATATCATTTTATCGGGATTATTTCTGGCATAAAATATCGTCCATAAAAAAACAATCAGTCATCAGTCAGAGGTGTGGTGGAAATTTCTGTTAACAAAGCAGTGAGACCACATCAACGTTTCCAACATTTTATTTGTACTTCATGAAGGAGAGTAACAGCGTTCGCTGTAGCTCTGAAGAAGATTTATTTATACATATAAAGATTGGGCGTTACACAACCTGCATGGGACGGATAAGTTTTTCAGTTGCTAACTTAATGTCTAAAGCCACCTCAGTTGCAAACAACTGACGAAACCAAGGAACACCTCCTATAGATAAACATGTATTTATCATATGGGAAAACACAGAATAACACGCCCACATGCTAAAGGAGAATCAATCATTTTCCATCACAGAGGCCGAACTGACACACACAAACGGTGTCAGTGCAACCATTGCTATCTAACCAACGTGCACAATACAGTATGTGTGTGCTGCTCTGCTTCCCTGTGTTTTAAGTGATCAAAATAAAGTCGCCCATGAGCTGAAACAATACGACTATGCAAAGTGGGTGCACTTCTCAGCTAAATGCTGCCCAGTTATTACTAAGATGTACAGATGTCTCTTAATGCACAAACTGGGCTTAATGAGCAGAGAATTTGTCCCAATGTTGTTTTATTTCAACGCTCTCTTCTTAAACTTTTTGTCTGACTCAACAAACACCATCTGGCACACCGCAAAAAAACAGATCTGCATATTCATCTTTGACCCCGCCGTGACTTGCGCTACATTTCCAACTGGCACCAGACATCCCAGATAAACTGTGCAGCAGTGGTACATTCCTGCATTCTAGCCTCAGTAAACACACATGCTAGGCTAAGCACAGGTCAGGCTGTCATTCTGTCTGTAAGGACACTTGAGGTGTTCCAGAGTCTCCATGAGATACTGAAGTAACCAAGAAGTTGTAGGTGGAATAAAGACTAGGGCACTGAAAGAAAGGGAGAGATGAATCTTCAAGGACAGGGAACTTCTATTTTGAACAGGTGGTCTCGTCTATTTTGAGCCAACTCAGCTTGGCTCACCGACAAAAACACAACATAGTAGCACTGTGCGCCCGCATGTATGTAATTTTATACAGAGGATAGGGGTAAGCCAAAGAGAAAGTTAGTTCGAAAAGAGAAGCAGCCTTTAAAACAACAAGATGGGAGCCACAGAAGGGAGATAGAAAGCAAGTGAGGAAAGGAAAAAGTTGTAACGCCGGTGCATGGATGGCTGGTCGGTCCCGACTTTGACAAACAGCAGCTGTGTTTGGAGTGCTCCTCATCCATATAAAGCTCAGCCATACTCAGTTTGACCTGCCAGAGCAGAAATCCATACTTAATCATAACAACAGCTCCTCAACCCCAGCCTTAGACATAGTGTGTTTGTGTTTGTGTGTAAGAGACGACAGACTAAAGAGTATTAGGTAGGTCTATCACTGCACTGTACTTCTTTGCTTTAAACAAACAACAATGAGTGTACGTGCCATTGCAGAGATTTGCAAAATGGTAAATATACTTGAAAAAAACAAAGTCCAAAGTTTACATGATGACCAGTAGAGTTGATGAGGTTGAAGGCACCTTTTTTTTTTTCTTGTAAAACTGATCATGTCAGAAATCACTCTAATAATAATATTACAGCTGCACAGACGGTTCAAAGGCAAAGTGACATTTAAAATACAGGATGCTATCTCCATCAATCTTTTTTCTATGCCCGCTTCCTCCAATTTAAGGTCGCGAGGGGGCTGGAGCCTATCCCAGACATCAGGGTACACCCTGGACAGTTTGCCAGTCCATCACAGTGACACACAAAGACACCCAACCATGCACGCTCACACTCACTCCCAGGGACAATTTAGAGTCAATTAACCTAACAAGCATGTCTTTGGATGGTGGGAGGAAGTCGGAGTATCTGAAGAGAACCCACGCATACATGTGGATAACATGCAAACTCCAGGATGCTACAAAACCAATGCAAACTACAGGATGCTATAAAACCAATGCAAACTCCAGGATACTATAAAACCAATGCAAACTCCAGAATGATATAAAAGCCAATGCAAACTCCAGGATGCTATAAAACCAATGCAAACTCCAGAATGATATAAAACCAATGCAAACAAAGAAAGAAGAATATACATTATGTCAATCTAGTCTTTAGGGATGGCATTGACTATTGCTGCATTACATTAAACTAATACAGGACAAATCAAAGGAAAAAGTATCTTATGGCCCTGTGAAAGTTTTGGGGCTTGGAACGTCTGGTGAAAACTATGCAGAATTATTCTAAATTTCAGTCAGGGAGGGAGACCTAGAGAGAAAACCAATGCACTTTCAGTTAACTGATCAAGCATGACATAACTTTCGGTGCAGGTAACATTGGATGAGAGCTCTTTCATAGGCTCCATGTCTTGTCTGTGAATCCAGACAGTTCATCATCAGCAAAAAAGATGGATTAGATAGATGTTACGTAGATGTTTGCTTCTTAAAAACAAAAAGAACACACCCAAGAAATGCCAATCCCTTGCCCTGCGCTTTCTCACCCAGCAGACAGCCAAATGACTGAGAACTTGCAATATCTAAAGTATGTCTATCAAAAAATACCCATTACAATATCTCTGTGTTAAATGCCATACTCAGCGGCACACCTCTCAGAAATAAATGTAACATAACCGCCTCGTAGTTTGGGGTAAGAGGTGAGCGTTCAGTGTCAAAGGAGAACACAGCAGCGCTACCTTTCAGGCGCTGCGTTTTCTTAACCTGCACAGCTTGTTGTGAAAACTCTTCATACATGGAGCCGTGAAAAACACTCTTTAAACAACAAATGATGGCTGTGAACACTTAACCCCAAAGCATGAGGCACGTATGTTGGTTAAAACCCAGTCCGTCTTTTTTTTGACTCCGTCCATGCTCCTGTGCTCCGTCTGTCTTTACACATAAACACAGGATTTACAATACGTGCGGGCAGGAAGTCATCACAATGCCTGTGCGTGTTGGGGAGCTGAGTGTTTACGACATGCGTGGGCAGTGGAAAAGAATTAGAAAGCTTCATTTGAAGACAAAAAAGTCAAGTAAAAAAGAAGCATGAAAAAAAAATGCACGTGTCTCCTTTTCTCTCCAGGAACGCTGTTGGGCAGAAGCATTGCAGCGTGTACGTCCGTGAGAGTGCATGTGAGTCTACGGATGCCAGATCAGAGGTGGAAGACAGCTTAATTCCCACAGCAGCAGAGGCCGGCGGTGCTCAGCCGAACATAACCTTTTTGGTGGGGTCAGTGTGAAGCTGTCTGGACATCGTGGAGCCTGAGACGACCCTGCACAGCAGAGATTACACACACGGTGGTAATGTGGGACACAGAGGTTGATTCTACTGTAGGCTCCAGGTAAATTATGAAACAATAGACAATCAGCTGCACATGAAGAGGAAGTTACCCTGAAGGAAAATACCCATAAACGGATTATCCAGTGGATTTTCCCCATGATGCTGCTTGGTTCCACCTTCTCCCTTTTCGCGCACTATTGAGCTGTGCCTTACCTGCTTTGGTGCACAGCAGTGTTTTTGCTTGTGCCTCAGCACTGAAAAACATCCCTTTCTCCCCCCCCTTTGACAACCTACGTAATAAAGAGTACAACAATGCCTTATCCCTCCATGAACAGAAAGCAAAACTAACAACAGGAGCCGACACGGCCTTCCGCGAGTCGACCTTGGCTCTGATTTTTGCCACACAGCACGTCTCACTACAGATACAGGTGTTCTCGGTGGTCTACCGTCACAAGGAGCCAGCCATCATTTACATTCAGTTAAAGATTCTTCTGCTCCTGTTCTATTTTAAACCTGCACATCAGCTTCTGATAAAACTGCCGAATCCATCCACAGCTGCTGCTTGAGGCCGTAATATTTCAACTTCAGGAGTCTGCAGCAAACAGCTTATGAGCTAAACGGGCATCCTTAGAGCACACCAGTCCAAGTTTCTGTCAGGATATTATAGTGTCATGAAATACTGAGAAGAAATGAACATGTAGTCAAAGACTACCAAAACTCTGCATGCAAAGCATGACCATTCTTTGCTTTGAATTAGAAAGTGGCTGATGACTTTCACAATGTGCCCAGCTGTTTAACACTTTCACATTACATCTCTTTGCGGTGAATACTGAACCAACACTGGATCCTCTGTAGTTGTGACGTTACAAAATCCACTTTCTGTCAGCAGATTCATTCCGAGGCAGCTGTCGATAATCAAACACATGGTCCTCTGAGCAGTGGGGGTTTCACGCTACGCACATGCTATAAATATTTGATTTGCCATCTTTATTTGAACTTTTCAACGAACAATTAAACTAAGATCGAACACATACTTGAGCAATGTCCGAGCAGGTTGCAAACGTGGAAGAAATGTTTAACCTGTGCTGTTTTTACGTCATGAGGCTTGTTGACATCCACTCTGCTCCAAAACCTGCAGCCGAAGGTTTGTGAAACAAACAAAAGCCACTATTTCATAGGTAGCTTCATTAATGCGATAGTGGACCTTTCACTGGTGTTCACACATGGCAGAATATCAGATGTCTGCCTCCATCTGCTCACCACAACAAGGCTGGTTTGTGCTCGTTTCCTGCAGACATTCTCACTTTTCACAAAATGCCGTATGCAACTTGTAGAAAAAGACTTCGATTTAGGAATGTCAAACATTCTTAATCTGACTGTAGCCTGCGAGTTTAAAGCGTGCAACGAAATGACAACAACAAGTCTAATCATCTAACATCTGATTTAGTTTTTTTTTGATAAATGCCACACGACAGGATGCCAATCTCTGCGCACCAAGATCACCTTCTGCAATATCAGCTGACAGCCTCTGTGTGTGCCAGCAAAGCCATTTGTTTTGACCTTGCAACCTGAGTCAGAGGCACTAAGAAGAGTGTGCAGCATAATGAAAGATCTGTGTGTGACGAGGTGAGCAATAGAGAATGAGTGAGTGGGGGAGACTGCATGTTACTGCCACCTAAAGTTGAAAATATTGTCTGCTCTAACTAATGCTATGACACTGTCTGGTGATTATGTTTTTCTTTGTGGGTAAAGACATGAAAACCTCCAGACCAGCAGCTAGGTTTGTTATCTGTCACCATGAGGAAAGGCAGACAGAGGACAAATGACCTGTCAAACTGCATTTCACTGCCTTAAAGTAATAGTTTGACATTTTGGGGACTAGTAATTAACTGAGAATGCCTGTCATAAGAATCTAACACAAAAAGTAAGGAGTAGAAATAACAACATACAGTTTTTATAAGGACACATTTGGACTATTTATTGGTTAAAACTGCCAGGAATTACAGACCGTGGCCAAGAGCAAAACATAAATCTCCATTTAATAGGACATAAAACTTCTATATACCGAGTTGCATGATTTCCTGAAATGTGCTCTTGATGTGACCACCGCTTATCATTTCAATAAAATCAAATTGAAAGTAAAATTGAGGGAGGACTCGCGTGTAAATCTAACAAAGATAGTTAGTTTCAGCCGTGGGACGCAGGTGGATCTGAGCCCACAAGTTGTTCAAAGAGACGACTGCTGAAAAAGCGCCATCTCTCCCTCCCTTGAGCCCGTTCAATCAGTCTGTATTTTTTCCTCAGGTCATCCAATGCATTCATCCAACCTTTATTATTCCTGCATTTATTTCCCCATCCAGACCACACCTACAACTCAGCTCATGACAGAGCCACAAGTGTTTTCTTTTCATTTCCCTCTTCCTCCTTTCAATGCAAACACACACACATTTGTTATATATATTTGCATATATATATATATATATATATATATATATTATTTGTATACATTCCCTAGCCCTTTACTCCAACCTTAACCATTACAAGTGAATGACCAACCCTCAGCTTTACCCTAAACCTCCTAACCATAATTCTAACCCTGACCCCTAAATCAAACCTTAACCCTCAAACAACACTTTGTGCTCAAGGGAGCCACAATTTGGTCCCCATGCTTACAAGAAAGCCCCATAAGTTGGTGTGCTATCAGGCTTTCAGTCCCCATCATGTAACATAAACATTTCACACACACAAACCAATCCACTACACCGTCTCTCAGCGTAAGCATCACCACACAGTGAAAAGGTCAACACCCCCACATGGATCCCCACAATGGTCTTTGTCATAGTGGTTGTTTGAAACGAGGGGCTCTGGGATGTTTGCTTTGCCATCGTTGACTATTCAAAGACAATAGAATAAGAAGTTAACTTCTCTGCTTTTCCGTAGCCCGCTCTTTCTCTGCTCTCTTTACTGCCCGACACACACTGATATATGACCAGTTTGTGGTCCAAACACATAAAAAGACCACAGCAAATTCACAAAAAAAAGCTTGTTAGTTCAATTGTACCAAGAAAGAGTAGAGGAGCAGCACTTTGTCTTTCATATAATGAACACATAAACTCCAGCTCCCCCATGAGGAACCTCTCAACATGCATCTTTGAGAACCTGCATAATCAGTGATACCCAGAGACACACAATTACACCTAGAGCGGCAAGGTTTTACATGCTGAAACTGCTCCACAGCTAAAAGGCTGATGAACTGCAGCCACATCAGCCTTTAAGAGAAAGTGGTTCATGTGTGTGTTCCCCAGTAGGATACCTCAAGTTTATGCCTTCATCTGCTTTGCTGCAACCTGAGTGATACCAATATCCCCCTCAATCATTAGCACAAAACTGTCTATCAGGTACCAGCTGAGCCAACCTCTCTTTTACATGCACTACCTCATAGTTTTATAGCAATACCTGACCCTCAAGCACAGGCCAGGGAGCTGGAACTACGTCTAATGGGAAATTAGCAATGGGCTCAGCACGGAGGGGTGGCAGGTTTCGATGTCAGTCTGACTATCTGCAAGATGGAAATAGTTTCTGTCAGCTTGGCCTGCAGCCGTGGCGTACAGAAGACAAGTGCCAGGGGCAGGGTGATTCAGAGATGGCGAGGTGATGTGTGGCAAGGCTTTTCTCTGGGAGGCTAGACGAAGTGGCGACAGGACTGAGCACTGTCATCGGTTCAGGTGTTTTTGGTGAAAAATTGGATGTGTGACAGTGTGAGAATGTAAAAGTATCCCGTGGAACACTGTGACATCAGTGGGCACAATAAGTAAGTTTTATTAACACGCATGGGCAAACAAAATGAGAATTTCACTCCAAATCCTGGCAACATTAGTGCTTTATATATCAACTAAATCACTCAGTGATTTGAAAACATAAAACTTCGGCTTTCCTCTTGTATTTATGCTAACTTTACAGGTATCTTTGGTCTCTATCTTTTGTTTTTTGTCATTTTGTGTCTCCTTCCATGACATTTTCAGGTAAAAACACAGGGCCTTCCTGACCCCTTGACTTAAAAGTCTATACTTCTTAGGCCCATTCCCTAATTCCTCAGTCTGTAGTACTGGCATACACTGTTTTTAGAACAAAGTCTCATCTATCAAAGGCAAAAACTAAACAAAGAACCAATTGGCTCGAACTCAAACCACCAATCTGCGTCCTGATAAGAGGGGCACAACTTCATCACATACACCCCCTTACGCTGCATCGAACATGGTTAGTCACCAGCCGCCCTGCGCCGCTCCACATCCCCTTTAAGAATGATATAAATTAAAATGAATTCATAGAAAACACAGCATGTCCTCTTACCCATCTGTGCCCGTGTCGATTGTCTTTCAGAGGTTCATGGTGGATGGGAGCCCTGCTGATCTAAGTCGAGCCTTTTCGTTTTGCTGCAGGAGCCGCTATGCCATCGCATTGGTGATGCCGGGGAGTCGGTGGTAACCGGGGTCGCGGGCTCTGCTTCCACCGGTCACTCTACATACATCTCGCCTCGATTTCCCTCCTCTCCCGACTTTTTTCAGCAGGTCGGACGCGCCGGGGCAGGACGCTCGGTCGGGAGAGATCCCGTCGGTTCGTGGTGATGGCTCAGCCTCCGTTTATTGGCTCTGATGTTTATTCCATGAAGGACCGAACCGGACCGGTGAATGTAGGCTATTTGAAAGACAAAGGGGAATTACGACTGCTCTTAACGCGCTGAGGTGAGTAAAAAGGATGGAGACGGGGAGATGAGAAGGGACACGGGGGTGGCGGTGGGGGGTGATCGCTGCTGTCTGCCGTCCTAATCGCTGCTTTCTGTCGTGTTTACGACCCACAGTCGCCTCCTCCCTCTGTCTTCTGTATCCCTGTCCGCGATGCGTCTCCCACTCTTTTCGTGTGGCGCGCTGCACTCGCCGTGACGCCTTTCTACGTTCAGGAGAAAACAAGAAACCCCTTAAGACCCTCTCTTTTACGGCTTTTTCATCTCCCCTCTCGATACATACAGCAGGCTTTATGAAGAAAGAAGGGGTGGAGACCAGTATGCGTGTTGGGGGGCGAGAAAGAAAACGAAGAGAACGGGAAGGAGGAGCCCCGCGAAATGAGAGCTCCTCCCCGTTATGCTGCTTATCAGCGGGCCGGGGGTGGGTAAATCATGAGAAATATACCATCTGAAATATGAGAGATGGGGAGGCGGGAGTGAACGAATAGAGAGAGCTTTGAGCTGATGACTGTTTATTCCCCTGTGATGCTTCGAGAAGTCTCGTCTGCCTGCATTTATGCGCACTTTCTGCAGACATAAGGAAGATGGAAAAAAAAAAAGCACACCGAACCAATGACCAAGTGAGAGTGCTATTTATGCCCGCTGCGTGGATCCAGAAGGAAGAGACAACGGTGCTAGTTGCATACATTTACGAACAAAAAAATGTGGCCCGAAGGCGGCGCCAGAAGATCAGTGAGATGCAGGGAATGTTGGTGGATCGGAACCACATGAGATCCACCCCACATCACCCCAGTTTGATAAGATCACTCATGTGTCCGTTTAGCATGACCTGACGCTGCTAAGATTAGTTCCCTTCCGTGAGGGCTTCAAGGCGTTGTAGTGGTTGTCATCAGAGCAGAAGGGTTCCTGGGTCGAATCCCGCCTGGAGGGGGGTTCGTCCCAGGATTGTCGTCTAGCAGTGCCTACACCACACCTAAGACAATCCAAAGTGTTTTCATGTGTCGTCCCACGATGGTGGAATGACCTACCGAGCGCTACCAGAACAGGGGCGTCCCTGCCCAGTTCTTCAGAGAAAAACCCAGCTCTTCAGAGAGCATCTCCTATCCCAGCACTTACCTTGCACTTCCCTACCCCCTCTATCTCTGCACTTTATCTTTCTGCACTTCCTTCTATGCCTGCACCCTATCTCTACTCTGTCACCTCTGACAGAGTCGGACTAGTGGGTTCCTTCTATGTAGTTTATTGTTAGCTTTTTTTATATAGCTTGTTATATCTTCATTTGTAAGTCGCTTTGGATAAAAGCGTCTGCTAAATACATAAAAATAAATGTATGTTTGAGCTCTTTGTGTCACACCATCCATACATGTGTCTGCACCATAATGTCTTTATAAACTTTCTAATATTGTCTTCCGGTAATATTCAAAACCAACTCCTCATGATGCAGAGAACAGAAACTCGGAGATCTTAATTGTTGATTGCATCGTACAAAATTCAGCATTTCGAAATTCAGTCTTTTCTTACTTATTTACTTAAAAGTAATCAAAACATTTATTTTCAGTATGGAAATGAGAGAATCGTATTTTATAGTATGTTGCCATATGGGAATTTTAAATGTAGCTTTTTCCGATTTTTATCAAAGTAAAGTTTAACTTGGAATGTAAGAGGACATTGTCCTCAAAAACTGTACTCAAGTTATCAATAAAGTACTTTCAAAACAACTTGGGGAGCTGTCGATTGTTGAAACAAATGGTTTTATGCAGTTTTGATGTTGCAGCTGCTTAATGTTACTTTAGCTGACCTTTGTGCTTTAATGTCATTTTCAAACACAGTTTGACCAAATCATAACCAATGTACGGTTTTACTCAACTATCTACAGTAGTTTAATAACTCCCACCGTATAGGGCGTTTTATTCTGATGAAACAGTGTCACACTCAAGCTCGGACATCGAGTTCTGTCTTTCAGTTGTTTCATTTTTCTTAATCATTCCTGTTTCACACATGCTTAGCTAACTCGCTCCTAAACAGTAAACGTGCCGTTAGCCAGGAAATCAACTGAAACGACACAAATACACAAAACCACAACATTAATGACACGAACATATTAACCGCCGTATAATCCGCACACACAAACATATTTCAAGTATTCAGCATAACTTGTTGTCACATTTTATACAACTCTGAACTCACCAGCTCAGCTTCACCAGTCAAACAAATGCATCCATATAAAAGAGAAACTGGAAGGTCAACACACCCGCCCCAAATAACCTACAGGGGGCGGGGGGGTTGCTATCACAGGAGGTTGACTAACTTCACAACTAATAACAATGCATAAAATGACATTTTGGATTCATTTGTTGTGACCATAACTGTTTCAGGGTTAGTGTGATGTTACTTTTTTTCAGACTCATGGCGGGAGGAAACTGTTGAGTGTCTCAAGTTAATAAAAGGCCCCGGTTCTAGTTATTTGGCAGCTGTGACAAGGTTCCGACCTGCCGTGATCTATGATCCATTCCGTTTTAACCAGTGCTAGGATCAGTGAGCCGGTGAAGTTGGTAACACCTCGGCTCGTTTTGCAGCAAATGCAGCTGGATGCTAGGCCTCCCGTAGAGTAACATCCCTCATCTCAGTCTGGGATCTTCAAAGTCAGCATTTGTTCTCCCTGTGAGCAATCAGCAGTCATTGGGGGGAGGTTTAGAGACCTACATCTCATGCTGTTTCTTCTCTTTATCAAATATTGATGTCAGCCTGCTAGCATCATCACCTGAGAGTCTGACTTAAGGTTAGGCTCTGATAAGAAGATGCTACTTACATATCCTAACCCTAACCCCTACACTCAAGGTCATAGAGGTCAAGCTATGTACTAAATCTTTCCAAGAATTTGTTCTCACCGTTAAATGAAAACATGCACCATCTAAGAGACAAAAGATAGACAATTCCAGAAACTTCTTTAATTAGTGACTGTTAACTATCCACCTTACCATGTCAACCATCTGGGCAAGAAGAATATATGGTTTTAGTCATGTTAGTCATCACACACTTACTCTGCTTCATGAGATATAGAAACACTAAATAAAACACAATAATTTGATTTTATCCTTTAACTGCACTCATATTTTAACGTTGCAAAATGAAAACCAGTCATGTTAGATCAGCTAACACTTAAAATCACATCACTAAGATTACCAAAGTTAACGTTATTATTTTTTAAACATAAGATTTTTTTTTTTAACATCATTGAAGTAAGATCAGCTTGTATTTTGATTCACGCAGTGCCCCTTGGCATAAAGGACCATTCAGTCATGCCCATAATCAACCAAATAAATGTACACAAATAAGAAAAAATACGAAACTTTGGAGAGGTAAATGATGTTTGTCAGCTCCTCTGTGCAAGAGAATCATAGAACAATTTGTTTTGGGCACTTTTGGGCATCTCAGAAATAATTTTAAAAAAAAGTAATCAGTAATTAGTACAGTATCTGGATGATACAACAAGACTTGCTGGTAAAAGTCAGGACTACGGCATGGAAGTATGCAAAGAATCTGCAGCATTGCTGTGCGAGTGCATATCTCGACACAAAAGTAAGACCTGCTGTACCATATATATTTTGCATGTTCATGCACACACACACACACACATTAATTCATTCATTCACTCAGTCTCATGCTTATCTTACAGTTGCTGTGTTGTCCTGTGGTTTCAAACCATCAACACTCCTGGTGTTGTTGCCGTTTGCATTTTTTATTGATTTTTTCCCTCCATTTGTCCTCTTGTAGGTTCTCCTGATGATTCTTAGCCCGGTTTCCCCACAGAGGCCGTCTTTCTACAGATGTAGCAACTTTGTCCGGTTTCTCTTTGTCTGTTTACATCCATAAAGCCTCCCTTTGCAAAGCAAATGTGTTTGACTCAACACCGTATTCATATTACTATTCTGCTTGCTGCTGGTGATGCTGGACAGGACAAGGTTTAAAATTTTTTATTTTTTTTTTAAAAGTCATCAAACAACCGTACTGAGCTAAAATAACAGTTGGAGCTTATTAAAACTTTCAGTGCTACTACACAAAATAAGGGTTTATTCAGACCAGTTTTAGAAACACCGAAGATAATTATGTCATGTTTTACATTCCAATTTAAATAAGTAGTGTGTAATAAGTTTTAATGAAAATTACTAAAGCACCACCATGTCCTCTGCAAATTTTAAAACTATGTGCTTGGCTTATTTTGAAATTTTGTGATGAAGTTTTGTTACTTTTGTTATGCACATTCCCAGGCTTGACGCTACCTCAGAAAAATATGGCTTAACAACCTTGGTTTCCAGCCCTGGACTACTGTGATGCAACACTGCCACTAAGCTTTACAGTTACTTGACATTTTTATGAGCTTTAGACGCCTTCTTTGTCAACTCCAGATTCATAAATATGACAGTAATGTTACATCCCACAACAGTAAGGAGAGCTAAAGAGCAACATATTTGGTCATTTCTCTAGTGTTACCTTAATGGCCATCATTTCCATTGAAAAAAAAATAAAAAATCAAACAAGTTTATATCACATTGCGAAATCGCATACACGATTTTGGTGAAAAGTGTAAGTACAGACAGGCGAAGCTTAATGACTGAAAACTTTATGCCTCAAAAAAAGAACAAATTGAAAGCACTTATTCAACACTGACACAAAACAGCAAACTTCTCCCCACAGGAGAACCAAAATATATATAAAAACAAAGCTCAGGCCGATTCTTATCACAAAGATACACACACAATTAAAAAAATTCAACAGAGTAGCCTTTTCAGATTACACTGAAGATATAACCAACTTTGATCCAAATCCAGACATATCGAAACATTACTTTTGTAGAGCTTTCATTTCAACGGCCACCGAGCTCCCCGCTGATAACATTCCACAGTGACAGCCAGAAATCTGGAGTTGGTTGCAGACAGCCAGAATTAACTCAAGGAAAAGTAGACATATAAATGTATGTGTGTGTGGAAAAAGACATGTAAAGCACAGTGTGCCTTGAGACAAAAGACAATTGATGTCTCCAGTCTAAACTAGTTTAACATAGTTTTACATAACGGCTGGAAGACAGTTGTGTTGCTGGACCTTTTTTCACTTTTAGATAAAGAAAAACAGCTTCTACAACCCTCAGACTCTGTAGTGCATTCAAAGGTTAGGTTTTGCTGACTGCCATTCATAAGATCAAATATCTGCTGTTAAATGCCATAACAGGTAATGAATAAAGCAGCATAAAAAAAAGAGACGTTTTCTGATATCAGAAGTAAATATTAAATATTTGGCACTGATAGGTGTTCTTTTGTGACATCACAGCTACCTGCCAGCCAGACTGGGGAGTCGTTTAGAGCAAAATGCATTTGCGATATGAAACATACCTCTTTCATTCACGATATGATTTAGCAATGTGCAAACTTAATTACATAACTACATTAGTAGTGACCGATCTCCATCAAAACTGCTTTGGCTACAACAAGAATAAGATGGCAGTGATTGTTTTAATCACATCATTTCTGAGACTCTAATGTACCAGAATAGCTGTACACATGTGGTCATTCTTATGTGCTAGCATACAATTATAAATAAAAACAGAGAGAGCTTTGTATATTTACCTTTCTTTTCTTTTTTTCTTTAGTGTACAGTATCCGGTGAAGAGGTAAAGTCATTGGTCCATTTTCAGATAAATCACCTCTTGTCTGTTGTCGTCTTGTTTGTCTCCTGCTCCAGTGCAAAAGAAAGGAGCTCTGGCAGCAAAGGTGAAGAAAGAATCATGTACGTGTTGAACAAACCCATGTAATAGGTGTGTTTAAGCCCTAAACACACCCACGCAGAGGTGTAGCTGGTGCTATATTCATTATTCCACACCAGAAATAATGAATAGAATTAAGAAAGAAATCAAAAGAAGACATTCAAAATACTCATATTGTTATTGTAGCTTGTGCAACGGACCAACAGATATATCCCCACACTGTCCCCTAATCGTCTATACCTTAAAGCCAACAAAAGGCACGCAGTGGGAGTGGCTGCATTTCCCTTACCAAGAGCAAGAGGTTATAAAGATTATGGAGCTGAAACATTAAACAGTTCAGATAAGCTTTTTTTATGATTGTTTGCCATCTTCCATAATTATCACTACAACTCATTCACTGTCAAATGCTGTGCTTTTCACTCACTACATTTATTTGAGAACGACTACTCTTTGTTTTAAAGATAAAGATAGCACATAGGCATAGGTCACCAAACAGGCTTGGGGAATTACCTGCGCATATTTCCACCATGTGGGATAAAAAAAAAAAAAAAAAAAAAAAAAGACAACAAGAAGAACCGGTCATTCAATTTAATCTCACATCAAGCTTCTTCTTTGGAAGCGATGGACCGTAGATGCAACTTTTCAAGTCGCATTTCTGATGCATGCGAGAGTAGAACAAGCACACACCGATCTCATCCAAACTAAAGAGCAAGTCCTTTTAATGCCATGTTGTTGGCGCTTTGGGCGGGTGCTGCTTTTCTTTTGGACATCAAGGAGTAGGGTTTTTATCCTGGGCAAGTGGCATTGTGGCATTGACCAATGATGGGAGTAGAGATTGGGCCAAACTTGTAAAAGCTGATGTCACCTATGACATCACAATGCAGGCAGCTCACAACAGTATTTGACCGTTGTATGTGCAACAGTTGGGCCTTGAAGCCCTCACGGAAGGGAACTAATCTTAGCAGCGTCTGGTTGTTGGCATAAGCCATAATGAAATCTGCTTTTTTTTTTACCGCTGATTGGCAATTCCATAACCCCACAGACAAGGGTGTGTCACAGAGTGAAGTGGGCTTTAGAGAGCGGAGGTTGTTAAGGTTTGCGGTGGCGTTTGGTTGTGTGAAACCTTCTGTGCGAGCCGGAGACAACAGGAATGGGTTTGAAGCACATTTTAAAGCAGGTGGTCAGGCCAGAGCGTCATGGATGAGGCAAGTAGGACAGGTTTGCCTTGTTCAGTGGCCTTTCTCCGTGGACACGTGCAGGACAGCGAGTCTTTACCCAAGAATGTCTTCACACGAGAATGACTGATGCTTCCACTGACGCTTCAAGCATCACCCCTTACTTTATGTTGTGCGCACAATTGGACACAGCCGTTCATGTGTTGGCTAATTGCACTAGGCTGAGACCGCCCACCGAGAGATAACCAACAAGTGTTTTCAGAGAGGGGAGTGACCGCCCGTTCACAGCCCCCTGAATACTCTGATTGCTTTGCGATGGCCCAACCGAGGCTACTAGGCAACAGGTTTCACCCACGGATGGGTTTTCATCACTTTCTCAACAACAACAGATATTGAATTTGGCAAGAAGCTTAGAAAAAAAAACTTACACTAGCAGACACACGGTTCTTTCCGTGCAGTTCCGATATTATACAACAAGAAGACGAGAGATATAAGCAGAATGCACTATGCAGCTTATTTTCTCTCTCATTATTCACCTTAATGTTCCTAATTTTCAGAAGGCTATTGGGTTAAGTGAGCACAGCATACTTCATATAGCATAAGCTGCAAGAAAGCCACACAAAGACATTGTGACAGTTATCACAGCCTTGTTTCAGACTGAGGAAAATTGTACATTTGGTGCTTTCATGTCTTAAAATGGCTGGTTTCCTTACTCCGCTCTGGAAAGTCATTTTTAATGTGGAAGAAATCAGTACACTGAAAAGCACATTAATAAACTGATATCCAGCAGTGTAGGGTACAAAGTTGTCATCCAAGACTCGTTTGCTAGTAATGTGGACGTTCCGATTATTGACTCTAGATAAAACAATGAGCGATGGCTCAGTTCAACTTTGATTTTTCCTGCAGCTCCCGTAGAACCTCTCACTCGCACTCCCTTATGAATTGTCGTCTGATGCTCAAGTTTCCGTATTTACAATCCATCAGTGCCATGCTGCTGAACTTTCAATGAGGTTTTCTTCCATTTTTCATTCCTCATCATGTGCAGAAAGTAGATTACACTTCATAGCTAAGAATGTACAATTGTAGCTCCGGTACGTCTCGTTATCCTTTCACAGTGATGTTCGTCTTGAATCACTACATCGAAGGCAAGAAGTGTGAACTTCTCTCGTAGCTTAGACTCAAATCCCAAATCTGATGACACGGGACTCTGACAACTCGACTTGGAACAGAACGCTAATGACTCAAGACTTCATCTGAGCTAGCTTCTTTTGATTTTTACACCAAGCCCAAAGATTAAAACGTACGCCAGTCTAAAAAATCCTGTCCCTAAAATTCCCTCAATCAACTTAATTCCCTGCATGTTGACATTCCCATAATCCCCAGATCCACGACAGCAATTTGGTTGTGAGCATCAGAGATGTCACATTAAGATTTGTGCTGATTTGTGTTTTGCCATTTCATGTAGCTGGGGAGAAATGCTATTGAAATGTGTTGCAAAAACTACTAAACTGCTAAAAACAAAAAGAAAATCATCACTGTCCTTCATCCTGGGAAAACTCTACACTGGCCCCCTATATTTGCTCCTGTTATAAAACAATTTAAAGGTCTTCGTGGAGGCAATAAAGTGTGATTTGAGTTCATACGTAAAGGATATAAAACACCACATTTGAGGATGTGGTTTTAGACTCCCACCAATTTGTTCCAGTGTTCCCTCAAAGTGCTCATTCGCCTGATCCAGTTTCCAACTGCTGAACAGGAAATTAAACGTATTGGATGTGGAGTAAGAGAGGGTGTGTTTCGTTGGCCGTCGGTGTCTCTGAGGCTTGTCCAGTGTTTCATGAGAAAAAACACGTTTCTTCCCAGTCACCACAAATGTCGCCATACTCACCTCACAGGTCAGCCTTCAGGATCAGTAGATGGATATTTTTTGATGAAAGTCAGGACATCAAAGTGATTCTTTTCAGGGGGAAACATACCAGCTGTTGAGGGCGCTGCGTACACGTGCACGAAGAAGAGCTTACACAGCCTCTTGAATAATCTGGAGATATACTGTATTTTCATTACAAATAAAAAAAAGCACATCCAAACATATTCATTCATTACATTTTAAGGCCTTGCATTGTGTAATCATTCTTAATGCCACAAACTTCCAGGTCCTGTTTTTACATTTGACAATGAATTTTACAATCTGGATTACATACATGTTGTCATGTTTGTCCCTTATTGGCTACACCCAATAACAAGATGTCAAAAAACCCTTCAAATTCTATCCACATGCAACATTAGGTCATTTATTCTCTGGTGAGACATTAAAAGCATACGATCCATCAAGCCGGCCACTTCTTAAACTCTGCTCATTCACAGTCCATTTATTTCTCTGCTGCCAGAAAATCCAGTCTGTATACTTCCGACTGGTACCCCAAATCCTCCTTACTGTGGTCCCAGGCCCCCCTGGGTGCTCTGACCATCACTGTTGTCGCTTGCCCACAGTCGATAAAACTGACTGAAGTCCACGTAGGGCGGGACCCTGCCCGTCTCATCAGGCTGCGCCGCCTGGCTCCCTCTCTGACGGAACAGGCTCCCATCCCCTGAGCTGGAGCTGGAGCTCTGTGTCTGGGTGTTGGTGGATTGGAGGGTGGCTGTGGGGCTCTGACTGCTGGGGAGAGAGGAGGAGTAGGAGGGGAAAGTAGAGGAAGAGGAGACCGGTATAAGGGTTGGAATAGAGGAGGAGGCAGAAGTGGGGGTGTCATAGATGGGGAAGAGGTCCAGGTCACGGGTGGAGAGACAAAAGAGGGAAGCGGAGGTGGGGAGGGGACGGGAAGGAGTGGTGGTGGAAAGAGAAAAGACAGAGGTGGAGAGAGGTAGTGGAGAAAGAGGGCAAAGAGGAAGTTCATTTACGGGCTTTAAAATGTCGGCAGAGGCTTGGCAGGTAGTCGGGTGAAACATGCTAAAGGAGTGGAAAAAGGAGAGGCAAGGAAACAGGGTGGATAATGGCAGCCCAGGGGCGCATGAAGAAGAGAAATATAGACGTGAGTCAGACAGCAAGTGACAGACCGTAAGAATGGAACACATAACGTGAAAGGAGCTGTATGACTGAGCAAAGAGGAAGAAAAAGATAAAGAGAAAATGTGCGCATGCAGCAACTCCGAGGCAGCAGCCATATCTTAAACCGTTAGTTGTACAGTAATTCATATTATACGACAGGGCTTTTCAAGCCGGTACCCTGATGAGATAAAGGCTCAATCAGAGTCCAGTGGATCATTTCAGACAAAATAAAAAGTGCAATGTCCAACTGCTGTGAAGTTTCCTGATAAATGCTAACTTTATGGAGCTGAAAAGCTGTTTTACAATGAAAAAAAGTGTTGAAAATGAGATTAGCCTTTAAACGACACACCCTCACCAATGCATCCCTTTGGGTTGTTAATAGCAAAGAAACACAACCAGCTGAGCTGCAACACTCCCAAAATATATCAATCTATAACATAAATGCATTTTTGCTCCTGAATTGTTTGTTACTTGTTTGTGAGTGAGGAAGTTCACTACTTTGACAGTTTGACTTGGTAAGCACCTTCCTGTGTTGTCCGTGAGGCGTAAGCTCGCAGAGAAAACCACAAGCGCAGAACTACAGAAAAGGAGGACGAGCAAAGTAGTGACGAGGAAGTGTAATTTTGCTGATTTAAAATCATCCAAAAATAAGCGTAGCAGCAGGAAGGTGTGAGCGGAGCCAGGTTAAAGGGGTATTTTTAAACCTCGACCTTATTTCTAGCATGAAATACGTTTATCTACTCACCGAGAGCAGTTTGGCGAAAGGATTGGTGAAATAAAGACCGATAACGCCTTATTTAGAGGCTGCATCGTCTCTGCCCTGTTTACCGTTATATGGATATAAGTTCTGTTCTCGGTGAGCAGATAAACGTATTTCATGCCAGAAATAAGGTCTAGGTTTAAAAATACCGGAGTTCCCTTTAAGGCTCACCCAGAGTACAACAAAGGGGCGACAGAGAAGCTGAGCTTACCCTGGTGTGGGGGTGCCTTCCTCCAGGGTGGAGGCTGTGTTAGTTCCATTGGTGAGGGTACTTTGGGAGGGCATTACCAGTGAGAGGGTGACACTGGTTTTACTGGTGCTCTGGCTGTTGGAGTATGGCACTGACACAGGGTAGATACGACCACCTGAAAGAAGCACAGGACACATCTAAATAAAGATTGAAATCAACATGAAATTAGAATCCTTTTCATCTCAAACTTACTCTTATTTCCACCAACCTAAAGACGGCTTGCGACTTGTACTGGCATGAAAAATGTGTGAGCTACACCATTTATTTAACTTTTATACAAGTACTACTACTGAGAAAAACACTGACGCTTATTTCTTATTTCCCATATAGCCCAGCCCTAGCTCTAACTATATAATAATCTTCAATATAATAACATCACATCTGTATCACAGCTGTTTTAAGAGCCACGGTGGGCTCATTGTTGTTGCTTGCATTCGAATGTTTAACAAATGAGCTGCATTCCAACGCACCCCAAACCTGTTCTCCTGTACATATACCACAAAAGATCTCTGATGTCCTGCAGCTGAGGAGAATTATTCGCTCACCATGAGGGGGATCAGAGCAAGCTGTGAACATTCATGACAGCGAGCAGTGACAACCTCCATAGGCTGTATGCATTTATGTGGTGCCGAGTCCCCTCCGTTTGATGTGTGAATAGCCAAAGAGGAACAGAGGCGGGGGGGGGGGGGGTTTAATCATCTTCATCTTTTTTCACCAATAAGTCAGACAGAACCCATATATGAAAAGTGCTACAGTGTTGAATTGTTTGTGACCATGTTTGTGCTAAAACAATGCCAAAAAAGGCTAAGTGTATAAAATTAACTGTAAACGTGTAAAGTTAGCTGTGGTTTTGTACCCAGTAAGATCAAAATTATAATATATGTGTTATAGTTAGTTGTTAATCAGCTATTTTTCTTGATTATAAAGATTTTTTTAATACCTTTCTGTTTGGCTGGGAAAAATAACTCCCACATGATTGAATGAATCTTAAATAGTAGCAGTAACTAACACCTTGTCTGGTAAGACGATAATAAGTTCCACCTTTAACCTTATCCATGTTTTCTTGCCCCCAAATTTAACAATGGGTATCTGGGTAAATGTAAAGCAATATTCATTTTGGAAATGTCATTGGAAAAACTATTTTGGACACTAAATAATACAAACCTTCTCTAAGGAGCTACTTTACACAAACAATAAAAGTGAAATAGAAGCAAAACTGCAAAGCTGGCATGCCGACATTCTTGGATTCTTGACAGACAACCATCTATTTTTATTTGTCGAGCATGATTAAACAACATATCTGAGAAGAAAATTGCTCTTTGCTCGAAAGACGCATCAATCTATGGCACCTTTGACAAGTGATTCAGAGTTGGCGTCGTTTTGAAAGGTTACAGGCCAAAATGGCTGGAAGCCGCTGGTCCCGACCTTTTTCAGCGTTGTGCGTGAATAATGCATTTCTCATCTGATTCTGAACTATAAAACATTTAAAGAAGGAACACTGGCATGGTGTGGGCATTACAGGAATTTCTTTTCTCTCCAGATAGGCCTTCCCAGAGTGAAATTTCCTACCCTGTGTGGGTGTGAGCGCTGCATCTGCCAGAGGGTAATTGAGTGTGCGGATGAGCAGGGTCATGTCCTCGTGCCGAGAACAATAAGTGGCCCTCTGACGGCCGGACACGTAGACGTCATGGTGAAGCCGCTTGACCCTCTCTACCACAGACTGAGCCACTGCCTCCAGACTACTCTGCTGGGCCAGCTCCGCTGCTACCATGGCAACAATTTCCTACGGAGTACAGCAGAGAAGACGGAGTTGAAGTAAGAAAGAGTCTGGTTGAAAAAGTGGGGACGATGAATACAATTAAAAATAATGAGAGAAGACGTGAGCAGAACAAGATTCCAATCAGAAAGGAGAATAAGAGAGGGAGGAAAGACATCAGTGGACACTGAACCAAAGTGGCCAAGAGAACCAGACCCGAACTACAAAGGCCAAAGACTAGAAACGGAAACAACAAAATAACAACGATGATATCAGCAAGGAGGATAAGAAGCAGAGGGAGGTGAAGGAAGGCGCATGGTCAGTAAAAACAGGGCAGAAAGGGAGAGACGCACATTACATGAAAAGTACAGTTGATGTTTTGCAAACGATAGAAGACAAAGATTTTGTGTGTAGAAAGACATGGAGGGTGGGAAAGCACTTATCTGCAAACCTGATTCACTTGTTCTGGGCCGTGAGCAGACTCAAGGGCATTAATTAAACCCTCTGACATCAGCAACAAGAAGCCTGTCACACCATCCAAAGAGTGGCTGCCATGAATCTCTGGCTCAGCGATGACTGGCTTCGTCTTGGCCGCACTAACAGTGGAGGAGGACAGGAGAGGATGGATATATCAGCAGTGAAAGACCAAACAAGAAGCCAAAGCAGGTGCAAGAAACATGAATATAAGGAATAAAAGATAAACTACTGGCAAAGGAAAAAAAACAGACTAAAACTAACCAAAACACTGGGAGACAGCAGGAGAGAAAGGAAGGACCTGAGATGAAAGGAAACTTAGTGCCCCTGACCTACAGACTATAAATCCAATCTCACTGATCCAAAGAATCACTCACACTTCTGTCCACACGTCTGTTTTGAATCAAAGTTTTTCAAAATTCTATAAAGACTCTATTGTGTGTCTGATTGAGGGTCATAATTGGAATGATTCAAAGGTATCCTGATTGGCTTTGCCTGGGCAGCAGAGGAAATGAGAAGTGTGAGAAAAGAATGACTGACAATCAAGGAGCTGAGACAGACTCAGCAGCGCTAAGAGGGAGGCCGGAACAGTCAGATAATAATGACATTTAGTCAAAAAGTTGTGTTGAATGCAAATATTCCCTTAAATCTGCTCCCTTTCAGAGAGAGGGAGGATTTATACCACTCTTATACCCAAAACAGAGAGTAAACAACAGTAAGAGACAAACTTAAGGTTGGAGTTCACTGATTCAACACAGCAACCGTTCTGGGTGTTTTAGAGTACCGTTTTTTTATTTTATTTTAAGATGATTCATGAACAAAAAAAAAAGCCAAATAAACCATAATATAACTGTTGGATGTGAACGGCCACTATGCAATATTATGAAGATAGGCTTCACCTGAGCAGGTCAATTTCATTGTAGTTAATTTTGACTCTGTAGTCTCCAAGCCTCCTGGTGCTGCTCTGTCCAGCTATCTGTCCTGCTTGCCTTACACGAGCTGAATCCACACCTATACAACAGGAGAGACATTGGACACACAGCGGAGCAGACAATGAGGACGTTTATGAGAGCAAAAAGGTGGAGCTACGCATTTTGTAGCAGGACTGGAGAAATGAATTGGTGCGGAAAGTGGGACCCGGGTGAGGAGAGGACGATGCAAATGTATTTAGTTTTTTTTAAGGTCGCTCTTGGCCTGGGTTAATGACCGTTGTTTATTTCTGAATCATTCAGAAGACGACCTGAGCAGCAGAATATTCATGTGACTCAACTGGAACTGCACAAAGGAGCAAGAGTGGAGCAGAGATAGAGAACGGTGTCTTCTTTAATGGCGTGGTGTGAAAAGCTAAACATTCATTAACTTAATTCCCTGGCCCAGTCCCTGTACATACACAGCCTTCGAAAGCCTCTCTGACATATGTCTTTTCAAGCTGGAACTGATCGTGTCGTGGGGTGAACGTACAGAGGTGGGTGGGAAGGTGTGTTTGGGAGTCCAACCCGGGCAAAGGCATTTCTGTATCATTCCGTTCTCATGCTGGGGTCGAACTCACGCTGCTGGAACTGTGACCTTACACTGCAGGTGAGAGGAGCATGAGCTACTGGGCTGAGCGGAGTCTCACTTAATAGCTTAACAGCCCACTTGATTGTTTGACTGTTTGGAGAATTTCTAGTTTCCTGCGGCAGGTTATGAGGCCATGACACAAGAGAGACAAAAACAAGAATGATTTGACAAAAGTCTATTAGAAATAGAGTAATCAGTGACCATCACCAATCAAAACAATGGTCTATTCAGACATAGCATCTCATTTTTAAGGGGTGGAGAACAGTGGGTTTTCCTATGCCAAACACACTAGTGAGGCTTCGATTTCTGCTTTTGATTCACATCTGAAAGATGAATAAAACAAGAAACTTGCACGACCAACCAGCATTTCTCTAGATATGATATGATATCCCTGATATTCCCAGACATTAAGGTTATTCCTGAGAAAGAGCTCCTTTTTTCACCTTGAGGATGTCCACTGCAGCTGCTGCTGTTGTTTTGTTTCCTCCTCAAAGTTTGTTGTCAATGAGCACAACTACTTCTACTGAATTTACAACCTCCAGCGACACAGCCTATACTACCACCCATAGGTGACCCCCGCCCCCACCCAGTCTGGTGTATTCACTTCAAGCCAGTCGATGAAATATAATCAATTTCTTTTCAAAACATTGATTCGGTTTAGTTTGCTAGTGAATGGAAACCCAGCTGTTCCCCAGCTAATTGTTTTATCGCTCTCTTAGGGATCTACAGTATGACTGTGCTAAGATCCTAATGACTTCCTGCAGTTCCAGCCTGTTCCGTAATAGCAGTAGCCTCCAAAGCGACGCAAGATTTCTGAAACGTTCGATTGATGTTTTGAGTTCGTGAAGCTCAAGGAAAGCTACCAAGTGATAAAATCATTCAGAACTTGCCCAAGGAGGGTCTGCCGAATCTGACAGTTCTCATCAAAACGATCTGACATCTTGAGTTTATGAACAGTGTGTGAAGTTTATGCTTTATGTAAATTCCTAAAACACCTTCAGCAAAAGCACTCAGCGTACAGTTCTCCATGCAATGTGTCAGAGTTAACAGATACACATTTATATATAGACTTCTGCAACACAGAACCTTTGTGTGGCTATGCACAGCATTACGTCAGCCCTGCTGGCTACAGAGAACCTTTTTTTTTTAATTTTTAAAAAAAAAAACTGAACGAACACTGAGTTTGGACAAAAAAAAAAAAGTGACTTTACTTTGGACAGCTTTCTACACGTCTGTGGATCTCACCCAGTGCAGTCAGCCTCTGCAGCTCATCCTCGTTGTCAGTACTGTGTGGTCGACCAATCTGAAGAACCTGGTTCTGGCCATCGCTGCTGGACTTGCAAAGCAGAACTCGGTTGGTACCTGGAGACACAGACAAATATGCTGAAGGAAGTGTCCGACAACATGAAACGCAAACATATTGACCTTCTTCACAGTAGATATTTTAACTTGACGTGGCAGAACAGAGAGAATAAGAGTTTCTAGAACTAGAACAATATGTTACTACTATAACTATGGCTCTTTTTTTATTTTTATTTGTGCAATAACCTCGTTTACACAACAGAACACTTCCAATAAAAGCCCTCTGACAAGTCACCATTAGGGATGTCACGATTTTCTCGGTACGATTATTGCCAGAGAAATAATCACGATATTACGATTATTTTTGCATTAATGAATTTCACACGACCAAGAATAAGTAAAATCCCATGAACACTTCTTATAGGTCTTATTTTATTCTCTTTGGATGCTCTCATAACAAAATCATATAGCAACAATGTAAAGTAACCAAAAAGAACAAGAAAAATTATAATAATCCCATTTGGAATTAAACAAAAATCCCATCTCCTCTGTAAACAATCAATAATCGGCCCTCAGAGCATGTTATCAGATACACCTTAACAGCACTGCTATGGCAGCTTATAGTAATGGTATAAACACATCCTCACTGGACCTGAACTGGAACTGGAAAAGACAACCAGAAAAAATAAGAACCCCAGAAATGAATAAACTCAGAAACTGTGGTGTCTGAAAATCAATTATTTGCTGTTAAAGCAAAAATAAAAAAAGCTGACCAGATCAATGACTAATTAACTTTTAGAATTACACTTCTGGGCCACTGAGTAGAACCATCATGCAACTCCAGACCAACCCAGTTTAAGCATTATGACCTGAAAATGCCAGAACATGTGTGTGTGTGCGCTGCTGCACTAATCATCAGACAAGCCCATTCAATCGGCCACATCACTGCGTGTTAATCAGGATGAGAGTTTAAATCCGAGACACCAGTCTTGAAACATCTGTCCATTTGATGAGCCTGGTTTCATGTTCATATGTGCAAAAATAATGTTGTTATGTGATGCTTCTGATGCTGAATGCTCATGTATTCGACCTCCCCACCAGACACACACACACACACTCACACACACACTCACTCCTGCTCCCGGCTCAAATATATTTAACATCAACAAACAGCTGGGAGTGATTTAATGAGCACATTTAGTCTTAAGCTTTAAACCTCTGTGGGACTCTGCAAACTGTTTAACTTTTGACTCGCACATGAAAGCCAAGTGGCTCGACACATCACTGATTACTAGCCCCCGCTTTTTGAAGGGTACCGCTTGATGAAAAAAAGGAAAGGGACTGCTTTTTTTGTCCATAGCTGTAAACAAAACAACACAACAAGTATCAGCTTGCAGCATTGAGAATCTCGGACATCATCTTTGACAACCCTTTGAAGCAAAACCCTTTTTTGGACTCACTCTGGCTCCTTGTGGACGGATCTTAAACGGTCTGCAGGATTATCATAATAACGGGAGAAGTCTCTTTTCTGTTTTGGAAAACAGAAACGCAAATAACAAGTACACACTGAGAACTATGTTCCCATGCTTGATGCTGAAGTCTGCAGGAGGCTGATTTGGCAACAGGGATGCAGCAAAAACATTGCAGGTATGAATTAAGAGTCTCGAGATCATTCCACCATCTTGTCTGTTGGCCACAGAAAACACCGGCTTTGGGAACAAGGTTCTTGTTCTCTAGGGCTGGGCACCGAACTTCGGTTCTTTTAAGGCACCGACCGAAATGCTTCGGTAGTACCGAGTATCAAAACATGCCTCGTTTCTGTACCCAGAGATTAATCACGTGATCAAGAACTGACCACGCTACCCTTGATTGGCTGTATTAAGGTTACACTTTGCCACATGCAGGAAAATGTCCAGGCACAGCTTTTTATCCCGTTTGTTGCTTTTAACTCACAGCTTTCTATAGGCTTTGCATTTAACCTACCCATTCATTCTGGCTGAGTACACATTTATATTTTACAAGAAAGGGAAAATCCTCCCACAATAAGAGGGATGGAACCAAAGCAAACCCTGCAGATGTTGTCCAGAAACAGGTTTGTTTTGGTTGCGTAAAACTTTTGGGAAGGTTCTATGTTGGAGCATTGAATTTCCAGCTTGTAATGCAGGAACACATTTAGCTGCCGAATGCCTCCCACCTAACCTGCTTTCACAAAAACACAAACGCTTGTTAGCTTTTGGCTACTAAAGCTCAGGTCAAAGCTTTAAGCACCGAGAATGTAGACCATGTGTATTACATTTGCTTTTTGCTTGAAATGCGGAGGAAAACCCCCTTAGACTGATTGAGTATCCATCCATCCATCCATCCATCCATCCATCCATCCATCCATCCATCCATCCATCCATCATCTGCCACTTATCCGGGGGTCGGGTCGTGGGGGCAGCAGCTTTAACAGAGAAACCCAGACGTCCCTGTCCCCGGCCACTTCCTCCAGCTCTTCCGGGGGGACACCGAGGCGTTCCCAGGCCAGCCGAGAGACATAGTCTCTCCAACGTGTCCTGGGTCTCCCCCGGGGTCTCCTCCCAGTGGGACGTGCCTGGAACGCCTCCCCAGGGAGACGTCCAGGGGGCATCCTAACCAGATGCCCGAGTCACCTCATCTGACTCCAGCGGTTCTACTCCGAGCCCCTCCCGGATGACTGAGCTTCTCACCCTATCTCTAAGGTGGAGCCCAGACACCCTGCGGAGGAAACCCATTTCGGCCGCTTGTATTCGCGATCTCGTTCTTTCGGTCTCTACCCACAACTCGTGACCGTAGGTGAGGATGGGAACGTAGATTGACCAGAAAATAGAGAGCTTCGCCTTCTGGCTCAGCTCCTTCTTCACAACGACGGGTCGGTGCAGAGCCCGCAACACTGCAGACGCTGCACCGATCCGCCCATCAACCTCACGTTCCATTCGTCCCTCACTCGTGAACAACAGCCTAAAAAAAAACCTATGATGCTACAGGGTTTCACCCACGGATGGGTTTTGATCACTTTCTCAACAGCAGATATTGATTTTGGCAAAGAAGCTTAGAAAAACTTACACTAGCAGACACACAATGTTTTTTCCGTGCAGAATTATCATGCAAGTGTATCATGTTGGTTTATTCATGAATGAACCGTCTTCTCTCACAGCCAATGATATTGTCCTCTCTTTTTAATAAACAAAGTTGCATCCGAATGGCCTCTCTGACCCTTCATCGTTCTGTTTTTATTCCATGACAGATACAGAATGGAATTATCATTTCACAATTACCACAAAAAGTGTCTTCACAATAAATCACAGCCACCAACTTAAGCCAATTGCTACACAGCAGTTTCCCCAACCAAGAAAAATCATTTGTTTTTCGTTTGTGGAGTCCGTGCCATAATTTGAAATATGAATTTCTATATTTTCCAAACCTGCATCGATCCTATTCAGGGTTAGGAGTTAGGGGGGCTGGTGCCAATCTCAGCTGCCATCAGGCAACAAGCAGGGTACAACCTAGACAGTTCCCACCATGGGACCAGCACAGAGATAAAGGCAAACAACCATGCACGCCCCCAGTCATTCATACGAGATCTTCCTGCTGTGGGGGGACAGCACTAACTACCCCAACACTATGCACTCCCACAACGCGAATCAAGTTATTCTAAATCAAATGTTGTCAAAAGATGGTTTTATTTGTTAAGCCCTTAATCGGCCTTGTGTTTAAAGTAACACAGGTTTTAAAATGTGGCGAATCCAACATGGTCTGCATCGCAAAGCCTAAAGTAACCAAACACTGAATCCAAATTTGTGTCAAGTCTGACACCTGCTGGTCTAAAGAAGATGTCGGATGAGAAATGTCTATGAATGGATAGTCTTCTATTCATAATGCAGACACATTATTATCAACATGTGATTTGATTTAACAAAGAGGGAAAGAAAAGAAATTGGGTATCAACGTAATTCATGCCAATGAAAGCCTGTGTCCATACCAACGTTGGCAACGTAGAGCTTGTTGTTGAGCATCAGAGCCACCACCGCCGTAGCGCCTCCCGACACCTCCTGCTCCAGCTCCTTCAGGCGTTCCTGCACCTTCTGATTCTGGGAAGAAAGCTGGTGGAATGACACATTCTGACCACCCAGGAGTCCAACGGAGAGAAAGATGGAGAGAATAAAGACAACATAGTGAGTGACAGGAGGATATAGAGGAAAGGAAAAGGTGTAGAGACAGGAAAGAGGGGGGGAAAAGTCAGAAGGAGAAGGTGGGTTGGTGGGGAAAGGGACAATCAGGCAAATGGTAAAAAGGAGGTAGGAAAAAAAAGCACAGTGGACAAGAGACAAATGATTAGGTTAAATGTGACTGAAAATGAGAGTGTGGGGGGGTATACAAGCAAAACAGAGAAATAAAAGGGCTATATACACCTAATAAATGAAAAAAAGGTTGGGGATATGAGGGAGAGCACACAGAAAAGCAGGGAGTTCTGGATCCCGAGAAGGAGAACTGAGACCAGCATATGTAGTGACACAGCCTGATGACACCAGTTCGAAAAGAACAAGCCGATTCCCCGACGTCTAAGCATCGACTCACAAAATGCCCAAATCTGTAGTTGCTATGGAAACAAACTCCTGTTTTAAATGGTCAGCTTCATTTGTCGATATGCTTTGGGATATGTGTGTGTGAGCACGTGAATACCTCATTGTGCGGCAGGAGGTAGTTGGACAGGTGAGCTTTCTCTGCCAGAGCATCATCTATCGTATCAAAGTAGCTCTTCTCCACCACATCAAAGGCCTGTGAGCACGCGCATATTAAGATTGTTGAGAGGCTTTGTAAAACATGGCTTTTACTGTGGATCAATAAACAGGACATGCAGAAAAAAAAGATAAAACTAAAAAAAGATAAAAAAAAAAAGAACTCATCTCTGCCGCTGACCAGGCCACAAAATCTCTCGTGTTTTCTCGCGTATAATTTTTCTCTTTTTTTTTATATGTTATTCAAAGAACACACACCACAGTCATAGAGTGAATTCTGCTTATTCTAGTGCATTTCCAATGATCATATACTGCATTATAATATGACGTCATCGACATCCGAGCGTTTCTGTTATGACCACTAAAGAAAGGTGGGAAGCATTCCGTTGGGTGAGATGTGGTTTAGACATTAGCAAACAGGAATAAAGAAATTAAACGAAACACAGACCTGTGTGAGGATCCTCCGGACATCGTTGTCTGTGTGGCTGGAATTTAGCTGCCCAAGTAGGAGTTCAGCCGTCAGACACTGGGCTGCAAAGTTGGCCACTCTGCTGCCATCATAGCCGTTGAAAACCCCATAGAGGAAACAGCCGTCTTCACCTCTAATTGGTTGACAAAACAAAAAACAAAAAAACACAAGAATCATGTTTGTCTTTCAAGAAGCAAAAAGAGCAAAAAAAACCACATAACATCTTTTATCCATAACTCAGGGTTGCAGTACATTTTGTGTAAACTGGAACTGAAATTCTGAAATCAATCATTCATTTTTCTTTTTTTAAAGGAATCAAATAATAGGTCATGTTCGAGGGTAACTTAATTGCTCAGTAAACACAAACTGTGAACTACCCGACAAGTTGTGCTGATCTAAACTGCTTTAAATCCTTCTTTTTTTGGGGGGACACGAGAACAATGGTTGTAGCTGTAGTATTTTATAATAAATGCTGCATAGCATGGCTCTCACTAACTGTGACAACACTAAATATGACGGCAAATAAACCATAGATCTACTATATATGTTATATTTGGAAAAAAAAACTGTGTCACGCGTGATCTTACTGTAACCATTATGGTTTAATCACCCATTCAATGTTCAGAAAGGGGAGGAGATTTTTTATTCTCTCATAGAGAAACACAATAATCATGCTAATTATACATTATTGACACACTTAAGAATAACTTGTTGTTTACAGTCACGGTTTCTTATTATTCCACACATAAAATACTGTTTCTCCATTCCAAATACGTAGCAGCTTAAATTGTACTCAATGACATTGGACACAAAGCCATTTCTCCAAATCATGATCTTCTAATCTGAGACGCAGGCACCAAGCATGAATCACTCTTGCCTCTTCAGCTGTTTTCTTTTCATATTCGATGCGCTATTTCAAACTTTATTCATCTTCCTGGCCTGAATTCACCTCAACCTCAGGTGTCCATCCTCTATGGGGTGGCTCTGAGTTCCTTTCCCGTCGGGACCGTACACGCAGTTTGGTGCAGTACCAACTCCGCACATCTCACACAGGGGCAGGTCATCTGTCCAGCTCTGATGCTGCTAAGGTAAAAGAAATGGTGAGGGGTTGAAAACATCCTTAAAAAACACACCAAAGTATTAAAGTATTACAAGTATTACAAGGTATTACAAAAGGATTTGAGTGGCAGTTTATACAAGCTTCCGGGCTTATTTACTCATTGAGTCTGCAAAGGTGTATCTGGAAAGGCAAAGGTCACCTAAGTAACATTACTAAACGCTCTGAATCCTGACTATATCCTCTGCGTTTTGATGACAAGGATACATTACATTACTGTGATGATTAAAGTGTTGGTAGTTAGCTAACTGTTAGCAAAGCACTTAATGAGCTCAACTAAAAATAGCTAGCACTGGCATCACTGAATGACTAGAATCAACACTGAACGACACAAAACAAGCAACAAAATCATGGAGAAAGATCAAAGAGAGCACAGCAATCTCTTCGGTGGGAGCTACATGACCATGATGGGTCAGTGAGAGTATTAAACAACAGTTGTTGTTTTTTTTACTTACGGTCTGCATCAGATTCCTGCGCTGCGCCGCCATGTTGGACGGGGCTTGATGCGTTCATGACCTCAAGGTACAAAAGACTAGCTTCAACGATATAAGCAAACGTTTATGATCTAATGGGAATCAAAATATAACATATGATACAGAAGATATACAAGCTAATGCCTGTAATTTGTGCAGTGACATCAACATCGTTAGGGTGAATACGAATATATATATATATGTGTGTGTGTTCACTGAGAAACTGCTTACATGACAAAGGAGTGACTCCAAAAGCATTCAGTTATTGTTCTTAAACACAAAATTACTTTTAATTTAAGCCACTATCTACAGATAGCCTTTCATCACTTTCTCCCCCCTTTCAATGTTTAGAAGATGACACCGGGATAAGAAATTTCCGACGCTATTTGAAGGCAGCAACTTGATATGTTTATTTTCTTAACAAATAATTTTAAAAAGGTGTGAAGGTGTGCGTTAGATGAAATGTTTAGAATACAATTTTCAACTAACTAGATTTATACAGTGTTAACAGTGTTAACAAGAAACAAAAAGCTGACGGGGTACGGGGTAGGGATGGGGTACGGGAGCCTTTTTCCGGCTATTTGCTGCACCGGTTTCATTGATAATACCGCCACGCTATGGACATTATAGGAACTGCAACTGACAGCAAAATATAATTTCACTCTTCTGATGGCTACAACACATCTTTTTAATTCAAATGTTTGGGTGTGTTATTGGCTAAAGAAAAGTTAACTATTTATACTTTCACTGTAATAGAAAGAAAAAATAAATAAATAAACTGATATTTTTGTCTTATGTATGAATTTGAATAATCATTATTTCTTTCACAAGATGAGAGTAAAAATGGACCACTTAGACGTATTTGAAAAGACCCCATGCATGAATATAGTAATTTCTATTTGAATGAGTTTAAACACAACTTTACTGTACTTAGCGTAGCATGTAAGCTGTGAGGAGGGGAGTGTTTGTTTCAGAGATTTTGGATCATCAGAACACAAGTTAACGTTGATGTTTGTTAAAGTCCTTGCAGTAAAACACATTAAAGAGCGCATAATTTGGACATGGTTTACCATGTAGGAAGTTAGTTGCAGCACTTGTGACTTTCTGGGAGTCTCTAGTTCCTTTCAGAGCAGTTTTACAGGACCAATCTAAGGGAAACTGTGAGTGAGGAAAAGAAAAAAAACATCTTTTTGTGACGGCGTGGCTGACCTTGTTGCTGAATATGACACATTTCAGAAGGCTGTGACTGGATGTTGAAGAAACACACACACACACTCACACTCGTTATTTTACAGTAAGCTTTTTTCCAACAGGTTGAACCGGGCGTATAAAAGAAAATGAGAAATAAACACTTGCAAGTACAAATCTTGCCAGTGGAGGGAGAGGCCCCATTTTTATCTTTGAAAATGATCAGACAGAAAATAAATAGCAAAAATATAGAAAACGATATATTTAATAGAAAATATAACAATCACAACCAAAAAAAAAGAAGATAAGAGAACCAATTCACGAACCTCTCCACCAATCGTTCATCAGTAGTTTTATTTATTCTTATAGGTTCAAATCAAAACATCAAAAACAGACATTTCTACATATTCTTTTTCTTAAGTCTTACTTTGTTGTTTTTTTGTTTGTTTTTAAACAGATTTCACAGATGAACACACAATTCTACAAATACACAAATGTAAAGTATATATATTATGCATATACATACTTCAATAATTTGGTCTTTTTTTCCTTTTAACAGTTGATATTGTTATTCCAAAATAAAAGCATCTCTCTACCCTGAAAGCAACAATACTTTATATCTTATCACATTAACACTCAACAGACCATAGAACTTCTTTCTTCTGTCTTTTCTTTATCTCTCTCTCTCTCTATATATATATATATATATGTGTGTGTGTGTGTAACTAGCATAATGCCCTAAAATAAAGCACTCTTTTCTTCAGACACTTTAATTATAGATTTACAAATATTTATAGAGAGTTAAGTATACTTTATTCTTTAAGAAAGTGAATTGATGCATGTTCATAAATACTCAGGATGTTCATGGTTGCCTCATCTGTAGATTCATTGAAATAAAGCAGAAGAGATAGCAGATAAATCTTTTACAGCTGGAAGCTGTCTGTAGATTTACTGATTAAAAAACCGTAACACGTTTGTTGTTTGGGACACTCTATATTGCTAACAAAAGCTTGGTTCTGTCACATGTGCTCAAGGACGACGACAACAACAGCAACAAAAAAACTAAACTTTAACATTAAAAACTGTGAAAGACAACTGTGGTGCGTGTTGGACATAATGTATGTCATCCTGTGTTTGTTGGAGCTTGCTTGGCAGTCAGCACTAAGGCAACAATCGCGGAGAAGAAAATGTTTTTCAGAGAAACAAGAAAACACACACCGTTTTCAAATCCACATACTGAAAAAAAACACAAATCTTTCAATACACACATAGAAACACACTCTTGTAAAACAGGTGAAGGGTTTAGTTGCCAGATATGCTCGTTTATCTATGTTGATATGCTGCAATACAACACTTGAGACTTTTATCAGGATAAACTTGGGACTTTTGTCAGGATAAAACTCATAACTCATATACTCTAAATGTGTGCCTTGCTCAGTGCGTGGGTTTCGGTTAACAAACACTGATTGCAGTCGTTTGCTGACTGACAAAAGATCTCAGAGGATGAAAGAAATGTGACCATTCTTCCATCCTCCTCGATATAGCGAGAATTTCTTAAATCCCCAGCCCTCCCCAGCAACTTCAAACTAACCATCTCCTTGTTTTCCATAACCTTTCCCCACAGATGAGCCGAGCCCATTCGTGTTTTTGTGCAGCAGGTGTCTTACTGAGATTGTGTACCATCTTGAGCTATGCCTCAGAAATCTGGAGAGTTGTCCAAGACTTGTTCATGACAACTACAAGTAGTTTCGAAACTCATTCAGCTTAAAACTGTCATTGTTTTCAAACAAGCATTTAAGTATTTGTTCCCGATCAGAATTAATATGTGTAGTTATTTATTTATTTTTATGTCATTTGTTGACTGTAAGGACAACTTTATATTGGGTCAGAAAAACCCATAGTAGTGCATGAAGTTGATCCAGTAGCAACCACAGACTGGGCCAGTTTGACTCAGTGTGACAGAAACAAAACAAATATTATTTAAAATTTGGATTTTTGGGCAACTTAATGACTCCCATAGTAGATCTGAATCTCCGACATATCAGTAGTCTTGACGCTGGTAGCCTCCGGTGCCATCAAAGGCTCCATCAGTGTTGGGTTGGCCTCCTCCTCCACTCGGGCTCTCCAAGTCTTCTCCGCCAAAAGATGAGTAGGGGGCCCCGGCTGCATCCTGGCTGGGGTCTGTGTATTCCTGGGAGAAGAGGGCTGAGTCGGCCCCCAACTTGTATCTCTGGAAGGCCAGGAAAGACTGGCCCGCCTTAGAGATGTGGGACAGACGATTGGAGACAGAGATGGACAGAAGGGCAAAAAAAGCCACATAGATGGCAATTGAATGGTGTGAAGGTAGATGTTGAAGCAGCAGTGTTAGAGCAGAGAGTTTGGAATAGGAGGAAAAAAGACAAAGAAGGAAACATTAATTAGTCGGCTGGAAAGCTTGTGAAGCTTATTAGATAGCTTGAATGAGCCATTTAGACAGTCACAGCGGGTTACTTCTAAAGGCAGGAATGAGAAGGCCATATTTGTTGTTCAGCTCCATAATGAGAAACACAATCTCAACACTACCTGAGTCTAAAGTGGAATCATCATAGTACAATCAAGCAGTGTGCGTTACTAAACTACTGAGGAGCTGCATCGTAAAACAGCAAAAGTCATAAACACCCAATGGCTATATGAAGTAAGTGTTGTTGCCACTTGAATTAAACTAAACTGTTTAAAACACTTTATCATTACAGTGCCTCTCAAAAAGCTTTAACAACACATCTACTGGCTAAACCTAATGAGACAGTTACAAAGAGGGAAGCCTGGCCACGAGAGAAGCAGGGAGAGACTTTCATTTGTTTGACCTTGTCACTCTCTCAAACATCCCATTTTACTGTCAGTCGGTTCTAATTTAAGCTGTAGCCTCTAGCCAAATAGCTTGGTTTGTCATAAACACCAAAACCATACAAAACGGCGTTGTCTGTGGGAAATAGAATCCACCAAAAGCTCCTCAGTTAATAAGTTCTATCCCATTGTGTGTGGGACGCTGGTCACTGATAGGTTTGAATTGCCCTCTTCCCCAAATGATTCAACTGTTCCATCAAGATTTGGAGACTGAAAGCTTTTATAACAAAGTAAACAAACGACAACAACAGAAAAAGCAAAAACATTATATTTCAGCAAATACACTTCATGTATAAATGTACTAATATAATTTACATACATATAATTTTTTTAACAACTAAAGGAAAAAGGAAAGCACATCAAAGCGTTAAAGACTGGAAGACACTTGTTTAAGGGCTCCAGGTTTGGTGGTGCAGCTATAGCTGGACAGAGTATGTAACACTGAATAATTACTATACACCAGCTGAGTCGCTGAGTTGCTGAGGTGGTAGAAATATCACAAAGCCACAAAGTGGATGGAAACAATTCACGATAGCTTAATAGCCAATTGCATATTCAAACATTCAATTTGCCTGCTTTTCTTTATTTCCGGCTCCTTTTCTGGTAGGAAGAAGTATGCATGAGTTCTAAGATAGGGCAGACAGCTTTTAAAGCCAGACACAGTGAATTTTGTAATCTAATTGTTTACTTATTTGGAATCATGAACAACTGAGTCCATAAGACACGAAGGTTACCGACAGTACAGGTGCAACCGTTTTTTCGCCTGGATTTGGATTACACTCACACTCCCGTGTGATCAGGTGCCCTTAAACATGTTCAGCGACTGTTCAAGAACTAGAGTGTGTGTGTGTGTGAGCAGCTGCAGAGGGTTAAGGCAACATGAGGAGAAGACGAAACAGAGTCAGGCAAAAGGTTGGTGGGGCTGAGGAGGGAACAGCTTGGTGTATTCCTCTTCAAATGACACATTCTTTAATTTCTCCATAGAGAAGAGGGTCTGAGCACCCTGTAGAAAAAACAGTCAAGCCCTCATGAGTTCACACTGACACAAGTGTCTAAAAGAAATGAAGAGAAGTCTTTTATATTTCACTTTTATATAGCCTACTGTCTATACTGGTAAGCAAGGGAGGAAAGAGAGAAGAGTGTAGGAGCTCAGTCTCCCCAAAGGCCACTGCACCCTAAAACAAACTGCTCAGCTAACGTTGATGCTACGCCATGTTGAGTTACTCTGTGGACTAATGAGACCTATGGGAGATCCTTACCCAGGTGAAAATGGAGAAGAAGGCGAAGGTGATGGCTGCCCGTGCAGCATCCCCACCCTCCATCAGAGGGTTGTCTTCTTGCTTGGTCATCTGCCACTGGTTGGCCAGGAAACAGAAACCCACAAACCACATGAAGGACCAGAATGCTGGAAAAATAGAGAAAAAGGAAAGAAACCTGGCAATCAGTGTTTACATACCAACTGAAAAGCAACAGGGCACAACAGCACTAGGAACTCAGTTTTATGGTCTCATTTCAAAACCTTTAGGATTAAATGTATCTGTTAAATGAACTGTCAAATTATTTTATGAACGTCATCCATTTGCTTTCATTTAAAAACTTGAGTAGACAGACTGGAAGGTCGAGGGAGAGGAGGTGAAAAGTAGATGTTGCACAGAAGCTTAAAATATGTTCACTACAATTTCAAGGCTCCACATTGTTACATCCTTATGTTTGCCATAAATACTTTACACAAGTAGATTTTCCTCTCTCAGACTGTGAAAAAAATGATATATTTGGGCTTTTACTATACTTGAGCAGCCAAAGTATTAACATTGTATGGGAATCCCTGAAACCACTTTGAATACATTTAAGTTTTTATAAAATTTTTATGGTTATGGTAACTTCAACCAAAGCGTACCGGGTAATCCCCATGCTACCAAAAACATGTTTTTTTGTAACAGCCTTAAAGCAGACATCCTGCTTTCATTGTCCTCTGATTGCAGCTGGAATGAAGTTGGGCATCTGGTCTGTTGTGCCAGTCAGTTGCTCTAATAGTGACAAACTAAACCCTCACTGGAGCGACTCACTCACGTTTGCTGCACAGATTCCTTTGCTGAACCTTCCACATATCTTGTCAAGCTATTTAAGCTACCGACTATGGCCACTGAGAACCAAGGAGGTATGTTGTCAGTGCAATTGGATGGAAGCGGGGGCTGAACATTCATGCCTACAACAAGAGAATAATGAGACAGCCAGAGCTGAAAAAGTTTGTGAGTGTGAGAGTGAGTGAGCTAGTGAGACTCTCTGGTGCCTGTAGTGGCTGAGCTGGTGGTGGGACTGGGAGTTAGACAGGACATGCATGAGAACAAAGCTAAGTTAAATTATCAGGAACTCTAGCGTGAGAAGTTAAATTCTACATTATCAGCCGTGAGAAAAAAAGGAACAAAAAAATCAACTTAGGGACCAAAAGTTGACTCTTATCGAGTGCCACATGGAAAATGAGCCATCCCACAGCTAGAATTACTGCAGCGACAGATTCAAACTCAGCTCTTTCCAGCTGGTCAACAGTGGCAATCAAAAGAAGAGAAATATATCAGCAGAGCTGGAAGTGTGGCGGTGAGAGAGAAACTATAGAAAGCTTAATCAGAAACATCCAGGTCCCATCAGACTGCCAGCTGCTCTTTTGTTTTACTGACGCACAAACCCTCTCATGTGGTTATGGTGAGAGAAAAAGAGAAAAGTCTGTGAAAGATGAGAACAGGAACGGAGAGTCGAGGCTGTGACAGGAACTACCTCATTAACAGACTCAGTGCTTGACTATCTTGTCACTGTGTTCACTGCAGAGGCAGCGCAGCAGAGAGGAAGAGAACGACGCTGTCAGACACACCAAAGCGCGACATCTCAGAGGCTTGTTAGGGCCACAGTAGTATCTGTATCCTCATTGTCCCTCCCTTAAACACCTCCTCTCCCTTTCTGTGATGATAGCTTGACTACCAATCTCATTTTTTTTTACATAACTCGTAGAGATATGGGCACTGCAAACAGCTGCAAGAAGATTCTCATCACAAAACACTGCTTATCTACATCACTATCAAAAACAGGAAAAATCTCTTGGACAATACCGGCATGTCAATGTATCGAATATCAGCAAAAAAATGCCCTCCTGGCCTTCTGGGTGTATGTATTTTGTTGTCAAAACTCATAAACTTTCTCATTGTCATAATCTAAGCAAACAAAGTGCAACACCATGAATGTCTTTGACATAAAGGCCTCACAACCTGTTCATTCTGTTGTATGTTTAAATTGTTTTCAGATTTCTTTTCTACTACCAAGATAATTCTATCTGAACAATTTTGTGGCTCTTGGATTGGTAAATTACTCGATTACAGCATGTCCAGTAGTCCAAGCATTACTCTGATCAGTAAGTTGTTCAAAAATGAGTCTCAAAGCACATCAGCTATAATGGGGTCAGTAAATGTTGAGATTTGTTTCATTGCGGTGATCTAAGTGGTGAGCTCGATTGATCATTAAATGTAATTCCATGTTCGTGCTTTATAGTAAACATTTATTAGTCCCTTTCCCTTTCTTGTATTTAATATTATGGTGAAAAAGTCACAGTAATGTAATAAAAAAAATAATAAAAATCATCTTTTTAATGTGGTTTACATAGCCCAGTTTGTAATTGCATACAACAGTTCAATGACAGATAAAAGTAAGTCATAAATATCTGAAGAAAGACAACAAAAACGTATCCGTGTCAGAAATACAAAAGAAAGCAAGATGCTTCAACAAACAATTCACTGTTTTGTGTTATAATTGTCAAGAAATAATGAATGAAAGATATGCTTGTGTTTACCTGACACCCCGATATCAGCAAGCACTGCTTTCTTGCGGTCTTTGACACTGCTGATCTGAGGGAAGTAGACATCCAGAGCCAGAAAGGCGACACAGCAGAGGAAGGCCATGGAGCCCATAAAAACCCCATAGTTACAGGCGTTTTGGTTGCGATTGAAGATGCAGTACTCCTCCTCTTCCTTTGGGCTGTTGATGTAGCCCTCGTTAGCAATGCAGCCAAAGATCACGATGGAGAAGACCTGAGAGGGAATAGAGGAGAATATCTTCATAAACATATGTATTGGAGATTCTGTAAGAGATTAAGATAAAAAGAGTCCACACCATAAACAAAATAAAGTTCCCCAGGCAGGACTTAGTAGAGTACAACACATCTCCCTATCTGACATATTCCGACTGACAAATAAGTAATAGTTTAAGCTCACTTGAAATGCTTTAAATACTTAAACATTTATAGTGAATCTGAGGTCCACATGAAATAATATAATGGACACATTATCAACTCAAGAATATATGTAACACAATAACATCAATGTAAACCTTCACCCTCAGATTGATATTATTTGATGAAGTTATTTGCACTTGTTTAATTTCAGCCCAGTGTGCAGTCTCCATATGTTTTCACTAGTTTTCCACCTCTCAGCTGCTCTTTTTCACCATGTCTGCTTTTGTGACTGAGCAGAGCAGAAGAAAGACGTGTTAGGTGAAGATGGCAAAACTATTGTTGCTTCGCTATTGTGGGCCAAACAATTTGAGTGAAGCTGAAAGGAGGAAAGCTATTCCAGAATACTGCCATCTGCAGGCCTTACTGTGACACTCCATGTGCTCGGAAATTTAATTCAGACAAGTATTTGAGTGTTTTTAATGGATTCATTTCTCTTATTAGTTTCAGCTACACCGCAAAACAAAACCAATCAAACGCACTACTGTCATGCATGGACTGATCAAGACCTGTGGAGTTTCACAACAAAATGTGTGTTATGACATCTCTATTATTGAGGATTGTACCATCATATAATTAGGCGAGTGATTGTCAGTCCAATAAGTTGTAATAAGAACAGCTCTGTTTATTAATGATTACTGTGTCATGTCATCATTCATCTACTAATGGTTTGAGCAATAAAACCACAAATTTTGATAAACCCTGATTGCGATCTCCCAGCGTGTTGAAGAACAGATAAATAGAGGCTATTTGGCTGATATTAAAAACTGAGACAACAGAATAGTTTGACTCTGGACATGGAACCAACAAACTAATCCAACTAGAAAAATGAACGCTGCTTCAGATAGCAGTACAGTTCATTACAATTTAATCAGGTTCACTTCTACAGATTTTTTTGGAGTGGATAGGCAGATGTTTAGCTTTTGTTTTCATTTCGTTTCATTGTAAAGTACAGGTGAGGATGCCACTGTGCACCCTATTAAGGTGTGTTCTTTCATGCCGAGTGTCTGTTCCTTAGAAAGTGTACACAGTGAGATAATGAGGGCACGTTTTTCTTCTCTTATAAATTCACCAATTTGTACATCTTCATGTTCCATATTTGCATATTTTTACGAGTATTTCATATAAAGTCATTTACAACCCAAAAGAACACCACCTGCTGCTGTGAGATGATATATTTAGACTGACTGGGTAATTTATGAACAAGATGTCACATTAGGCTGATGCTGTCAGCCCATTAAGTCAAGATCACCCTGCCAGAGAGTTATGTGAATCATCCCTTGTATCCTCTTCAAAAGGATCGCTCGTTAAGCCTCTGGGTTTTCTCCTGACATGTGAATAATTTTTTCCCAATTTCTGCAATTCTTTGATTTAGTGTTCGAGTTGGGACTGATCTGATAAAATGTGAGTAATGAACAGGTGGCGGCCTGCTCACTACAGAGTGCATAACCTGCAAGCTCAGCACTGCATTCCTTTAGAGATGTTTTAGTGTGGAAACAAAGTCAATTCTTCATGTGTGAGGCAAGCATTTTGAACGACAAAGGCTGCGTTGCACATTACATTATTAACAGTCGAAATGAGGACCACACAGCCAACTCGTGCTGATGCCTTACAGAGGAGGCGATGAAATTCAGTTGACGATGAAATAGGCCGATAGGTTTTTCTACTTCACCATACTTGTCGGTCAACCCTTACCCGTTGAGAAACATGTGATTTTGCAGCTTTTTAGAAAACTTCGAATCAAGGTGGCCTTTATTTGCCATCCAGGAAATACACAGACTGCTGTGTCAGAACTATACAACGAGTGCCATTACAGTTAGCAACTCTAAGCAACATGAAAAGATGATAAAAAATGTTGAAATATGTCAAATATATAGTACTTTAGTCATTTCTTACCAAGAGTAAAATCTTAGTATAACGGAGAGCTGCGTACTCAGCTTTGTATCTTTCATGCAAGTTGATATGCGCAAATCAGACTGTACTGTGTGGTTTACCAGAGCCTGACTCAAAACTATTACCATCACCAACACGAACCATAGGGTTGGGTTGGGACCAAAAACAAGAAAAAATAAATCTCTGTTGAACATACATGCAATAGGAGGTCTGTTGTATTACATATAACTCACGAGTTCATACAGTTATAGTTCAAAACTTCTTTTCGTAATTAATAAGAGCAGCTTCACTGACAAAGTACTATATATTTATGATTTTTACAGTCGTTTGAATTACAGTTTATCACTAGAAATACATGTGTCGGTCATTAATGTATTCTGGAAAAAAGACAAATGATTACAGTTGTGTCAGTAACATGATATAAACTTTATTAAAATGTACAACATATATCCCGTATTACTAAAGACGATAACATGCTACTCAGTTACTGCAAGTGATAATAATAACACTAATAATGAAGACAATGTAAGGTTTTCTGCCTTTAAAATGTACATTAGTGCTTATTTTTGTTAATGTTGAACCTGATGAAAGTTTTATCTCTTCAGCAGCGGTCAGACTGGCAGTGACTGTGGAAAAGTGGACACAATGAGAGAACAAAGTTACTGTGATAGCATCTAATTCCCCTCTCCTCTGCATCTCTCACCTTCCATCCTTTAATCTGTCTTTCATTTTATTCTCTCCCTCTGCCTCCCTTTCCCTCAAGAAGTGGAAACACAAAGGGACACAAAATGGAGTCAACAAAAGGAGCAGGTTACTAAGATACCATCTAATCCTCCTCTCCTCTCCTCTCCTCTCCTCTCCTCTCCTCTCCTCTCCTCTCCTCTCCTCTCCTCTCCTCTCCTCTCCTCTCCTCTCCTCTCCTCTCCTCTCCTCTCCTCTCCTCTCCTCTCCTCTCCTCTCCTCTCCTCTCCTCTCCTCTCCTCCCCTCCCCTCCCCTCCCCTCCCCTCCCCTCCTCTCCCCTCCTCTCCTCTCCTCTCCTCTCCTCTCCTCTCCTCTGCACCATAGAGACACCTTTCTCAAGGCCATAAATATGAGCCCACACACACAAACACCCACAGTGTCGGTATCCCACCCTGCAGTGCTATACAGCCGTCTGCTTTGTACTTCAGTTGATAACAGCAGATCACACAACTCCATCCAGCTGACAAACCCTCAGAACAAACCTCCAGGGAGCTTTTACTGTCTGGGTAAGAATGGGATAGGCGAGTTCATGTTTGCTGGCAGCCTGTGTGTGGAGTTTGCTCGGGTGATTGATGGATTCAAAGTGTGTCTGTGTATGTGACTGAGGGAGTAAAAAAGAGATAGAGAGCTAGAAGTGAGCCTTGAGTTCAGAGGTAGTTTACTCAGCTGTTGTGTCTGTCTTTGTGTAGTAAATGACAGCAATCCAACATGAGAGTACTGTGCACAATAGACTGTACTGCCACACCCCTGATTATTAAGGCTTGCAAACAGGCTAGGAGGAGACGAGGGTGTCATCCATGACAAGGATTACAGCACAGTTTTCCTCTTCAAATCCTTCTCCTTTCAAGCATACTCAATCTAATCCACTCTCTGATCCATGATTAGGAAAACACCATTTAAACACTGACACTGGGAGGTCAACATCTGAACTGCCCGCTGAACCTGAACGCGAGTCTGTTGAGTTCACTTGGCATAGATTTCATTATTTCAATCAAAAGCTGGAGTGTATGTTTCAGTACTGATATTACAATGTGCACATCACACTGCAGGAGTTGCAAAGCAATGTGAGGCAAATTGATATAAACAATTCCTGCAACAACTTTTTTTGTTCCAAGACATGAGAACAAAACAGATTTAATTTCCCATGGATAATCTACTGAAGAAATCTGTCTGTAATAAAATAATTTAGTCTTAATAAAAGGTTCTTGGATACTACAGGAGTTTTTCTATTTTGTTTATGATACGCAAAGTTTGCTGTAAGTATAGTGTCACGTAGGCTCTGTGTGTGCACAGTAAAATGAGCTTTGAATGAAGAAATACAGAGAAAGAAGATTTGTTCAGGAAAGGAGAGCAACATCAGGATTATGTTAACTAAAAGCAGGTACTTTCATGAATGCACCTTGCTGTTGTTGCAAGAACACAAGGCGGTTCGTTTGATTTTTAAATGAGACCCACCAAGCTCCGCATGACGAGTACAACACAGGGTCTGAATACTATCCGAAGCAAAAAAAAGGACTTGTTAAATCGCAGATTTCAGTCTCGACTGATGGAAAATTATCATATGAATACAAAGTTGTTACGGAGCATCAACCACTGTAAAAATCAACATACTTCAGAATATTAACCATATGATGAACCATATAATAATTGATTTTGATGCCATTATCTCAACATTGCAATGTGATTATTTTGTTATCTCAAGATAGCAAAGCTTGCTTTTGTGTGATAAGTTAATTTATCTCATTTTCTCAAACTCACGACATGTGATCGTAAGAAAACAAGCTTTGGTTTCATGATATCACAAGGTGATTAGGATGAAGCTGAAAATGAGTTGTTCCTGTGTTAACACCTAACATCATCGTCTTTATGATCTATGAGATTAAGTGAAGGCAGACAGGTGTAACTCTGTTTGCTGTACTGAGTTCAGTAAATGTCTGTCCTTGAACGCATCTGTGGGCATTAGAGCCTAACCACCTCTGCAGCCAGCAGCTGCCCTTCAAGCGGTCCTGTTTGCGCTGATGTGAATGCAAACTTTACTAAGCCGAACTAACAAAATACATTAACCTGTTATCTTGAGCAAACACGCCTTGTTATCTTGAGATAACGACAAAAATGTATTCATTATCGTAAAGCGATCTTCGTTATCTCGAGATAATGAGATAATTAACTAATCATCTCTAGATAATTACATTTAAAAAATGGGCAATCTCTGCTTCTGTATAATCAAGGAGGACATGAGTTGGTTGCCGCTGCTCTCTCAATTGCTTGGGTATGCTGCCAAATTTGCAGTAGCAATGTTTAGGAAATCTACGAAAATTCATCCTACAAAAACTGTCTAGGAATCCATGGACTGTACTTTGCAAATCTTTGCATAACTTTCCATGAGGACTAGCCACTGTAGTCTTTTTCCACATGTAAAGAGGCAGAACTGTGTACAAAGACCAGGATTTTCTTCTTTTTTTTTGTAGTGAACAGACAGAACAGACAGAAAATGGACTGTGCTAAAGTATCTGCTATATTTCACAAATAAACAGAAAAAAACTAACTTAAAAAGAAAGTAGTTTGGATGTTTTAACTATATTTTGGAAAACTGGATCCATTTTTCTTTTTTTTAAATATTTCCCCTACACAAAAAATATCTCCATCCAGACGCCAATACAGAAATTCCAACAAACCCTGAAGTAACCATAACGAGCCAGTAAGTGGCGATAAAGTCAAAATTAATGACGTGCCACGATAAAAGAGAAGAATATTCTGAGTAAGTCTATCAAACCCTTTTTATAGGGCAAGTGACTGTTTTTGATCACTTCCGCACATGTTATATGCCTAAAAGTTCCCTATAAAGTTAGGGTTGAGCTGAATTCCACCGGCAAAAACTTTGTTTTAACAATGGAAAAAAAGTTAATTGTGTAATGGTCAAACCAAAAGAAAAAAAAAAGCAATTTTGTGCAGACAGACGATGACGTAAACCTGTTGTTCAAAGTGATGTTACAGTCCAAGGTGATAAAAGTCCAGAACCAGTATATATGGGCACCATTGCTATTGTTTACAAAGCATGCTCATAACAGAAAGCAACAGTGGGCATACATGAAGAGGACTGAGATTCCCAAAACCTCTGTTTGTCATCCACACACAGATACAGTTTTTTTTTTTAAATCTTAACTTTGAAAGAGGTTTTTCAAGAAAATCTTATTTTATTCTGGACTAAAAATGCAATTTGCATGTGGATGAGTGGTGAAAATGTATAAGAAAAGGTTTGTTTTGCAAAATATCTGTGTTAGTGTGGACAGAGCCTTGTTCTTCCAATGCCAGAGACATTGTGAGAAAAAAAAAACTCCATCGTGTTTTACTGGAGATAGAAGAGGTTTTCTTTATGACTTGCATTTCATTGCCTATAAACAATCTTATTTACCCCACAGCCATATAGCAGCAAAAGATTATCTCAGCAAGACTGTAAATTTGCTCAAACATTAGTTTGGCGTTATGGTAGAAACTGAGACCGCCACTCCAGATTGAAGCTGAAGCTCTTGCAAATCAGCATGTACACTCAGCTAGCTCTCATTGATGTTCTTTTTAGCACAGTTTTTAGTTATTTTTCTACATCCTGAAAACTTCTGCTTCCTAACATTTAAACTCTGATATCATTAAAAACTGTTGAAACAAGGTTCAAAATCTTTAGCAACCGCCTTATACTTGGTAAAGACATCTCCATCACTGTCCTTTTTCATGCAGTATAACAATCATCTATTAGTTCATTTGCATCATGTGATCAATAAAAATAAAGTGTCACGAGGTAAATGATATTGAGGACCCAAATGTGGGAACAGCAATCCAGAGGCACCAGATGAATAACGAAGGATTTTACAGTAAGATAACGCAGCTGACCCAGAAAACCAAGACCTTCATATGAACATAAAAGACAAAATAATAAAACAACCTGATAGGCAGCAAAAAAACGAAAAAAAAAAAACAAGCAGGGGAGCACTAGATTCCAGCAAGGCAGTCACAAGAAGGATCTGGCAAGAACTAAGATAAACCAAGGGGAATATATACTGAGGGGACTAATGAGGAAGTGACTGCGGCTGTGAGTAATTGACGAGGTGACGGGTGTGGCAGTGGAGCTAAAGACGAGAACAGGACGGAACTGAGGAAACTATGGAATAATCACCAGGATCAAAACACAGGAACAAAAGCAAACCAGGAACATAGAACCAAAAGGACAACTGAGTAAACCATGAAAACACGAGAAAAACAGGAAAAACAGAACACAAAACTCCAGATCATGACATAAAGCAAAAGTCAGTTTTACTATGAATGTTTTTTTTTTTTTTTTGTCTTTTGTTTGGTTGGTTGGTATTTGCGGAACTAATTTAGAACAATGTTATGAGTGTTTCTAATTTCAAGATATGAAGTTCATATACATTTATTTACTCAGAGGTCAGGAGTCACACCCTGTGTCACACACCATACATCAGAGCACCTGAAAAAAGATAACTCTAAGTTCCTTGAGCAATGAGTGTGTGGCTCAATAATAGAAAGAATGTCTGTTATGTTGTGAATTTGGATAATTGTAAAAGCAAAGTCATTTTTGAGTGAGATTAATCAGATTAATCAGCAATTACAAAAGTGACCCAATCACATCTAGCTTTCCAGCATCCAGCATGAAGAGAGGAGACACAAAGTGGCATTTGGAGTCAGTGCCTTGATGGATCAGATCATCAGCGAGCATCTACAAGCTTTGTTTCCCTCGTCCCTCCTGCCTCCACTCCTGGCACTCTGACCCAACACACGCACGCCTCTCTCCTATCATGGGAGAGATGGAGGAGGATTGAAACGTCTAAACCCCCTCCTTCATCTATCTGCAGTCTTTTTTTTTTTTCATTATTATGAAGCAGAAGCATGAGGAAGACATGGAGGTAGAAATGGAGGGACTGCAGAGGAAATTGTTCAGGGGAGAGGGGATATGGAGGCGGTGCTATTTTTAGACTGGCTGCATCATAGCTCCTCCCTCCCACTCATCTTCTGCCATCTCCACTCGTTACTGGCCTTGCCTTTGCCCACAAGCATTCTTGAGAAGAATGAACGCACTCCGACGCGCTCTGGCCACCATACAGCTAAAACGCACGTACAGTTTGCCTACTGCTTTACACGGGTGGCTTAAAATTCAGGTCAGAAAACACAGTCACAAACACACCCCCCCACCTGCCCTTTTTGGTCAGGCATTTACATGATGCCATACGGATTTCCGAACACTCAGAATAATTATGTAATAAATGCACATACAGTGTAGACAAGAGTGTTTATTTCATTCAGCTACTTTATCAGCTTCCTCTTTAAAATAACTAAACATTTCTTTTTTATCACAATAAACATACTCATGTTCTATTTGTGACTGGATGTAAAGCTGTACAAAACGTGGTGTATAATCACTTATATAAAATAGATCGATGCAATGTTAGAAACCATAAAAGTAGATTCTTACATTCATGTGAAAAAACACACACAACCAGACAATAGCATTCTGTTTTAAACAGTTTTTCTATGACTTTTATGAATAACCAAGGAGGGTTCCATTATGAACATTATCTTTAATGTCTTAAGACAGATGTGGAGAATTAATAGCTCACCTGGAAACCTTCCTGAGACCTTTAATGCAAAAGTGAATCGAGGGTGATCCAAAATATTTAAAATACAGTCAAAGATTGTTGGAGGAAGCCCACGATTCACATTTGTTTATCCTTTTCTTACGTCGACATAAATGTTGCTGCATTACTGTTGAATTGTCTTGGAATAACTTATTTCAAAGTTTGTGTAGGCTGCTAGCAGACTTTTGAAGTTGTTACAGATGAATTATCTTAACATGTCTCTTTCTGTAAAAAAAAAAGCAAACAAACAAAAAAAATCCTTTTTACTTTTGGACCACTCCTGTAGAAAAAATATTTTACATGCAATGCCTTTTCACACGTTACCGCTAACCCATCCTTAGAGCCAGAAACTGATTCAGGTTTTATCATGAGACTTTGAAGTAGCCCGAAGTCATCAGCAGGAATCAACTATTCTTTAAAAGCAAAGACGATGTTTGGACCAATCCAAAGATTAGGGTCTTCTCCCATAACTGACATCATGACACATGTTTTTGAGTCATATGCTGACATCGGCTAGCTTTTATTTTCTGCATAAAGGTTAGCCAGAAGCTTTAAAAGTGAGATGCCCCGCAACAAAACCTTATATCCACAGTCGAGTTCTGATTAGGCATCTTTTTTGTGCCAGTCAGTCACTGTCTTCTGTTTGCTGTCCATAAAGGATTACTAAACATATTTAACTGATGACAACAGTATATCACTCCCTATTGTGAACTGTTTGTTGTCCAGAGAATTTCAATCTAGAATATAACGAGACTACCTGTTTGTGATTTGGATGCTGAAGGGAGTTTGCCAATTTCTGTAATAAGGACAGTAGGACCTGCAGGCCCACCGGTTTTTAGTGTCGCGACACACTTTGGGTTTTTTTTATGCTCCCCTAAGAAACTCCACTGGGAAATAATCTCACCACCAGAGACTCCTTATCTTTTTGTGTCTCCACTTTCCGAACTCTCTCTTTCTCTGCCTCCTCCAGAGACACAAACACCAAACACACAAATATTCTAACCTGAAACAGGGATTGGTTTTGGCATGACCTCATTTGCAGAGACTGAAAACATACATCGTCTTCAGGGTCACAATTGTATTTGCTATCACATGGCACAAGGCAGATTGAATTACTGAGCTTTTTCTGTAGCTGCCAGCAGAAATCCAGTTGGATTTGTGATGGCTGGAGCTGGGGCACATATTCCACATGCGCAGGAACTGCACAGTATTTACCAATTACTTACATACAATTTTCTTTATCGTATGTCCTACTAGGATGTGTGCTTAAGCATATAAATATGTAACAGATTAAATGTGGCTAACTCTCCGTGACATTCTTCGCTATGGTTACTGCCACAAAAAGAGGAGCATGTCTCTGTGTGTTTAGAGGGAGGTTTCCCCCACCACTCTGATCTGTAGACAGATCACAAGGCTTCTGGAGGTGATGAAAGCAGGCTCTGTGAAGGATACCACGTGGGTCTCTGATCTTGTGACCACCTGAGGGTCGCTCACAAATTGCACATTAGGTATACTGATTGCCAGAATTATGTGTATAAGAGTTTACACGCATGGTTGTGAAACTGTGTGCAGGCATGCGTGAATGCATGCGTTTCCTGAAGAATCTCCCTTTTTATAACGTTGCTCTCTGTTCCTTTGCCCTTCTTATCACCCAAAAACAGTATCTCTCTGGGGGATTTTTTTTGTCTTTCTACGTCTTTACATCAGGAATTCTGGAAACTTCTGACTAAAATATTGATTGTTACATGCAGCACTCAAACACCCGTATCAGCTGCTCCCTCGGTCTGAATCATATCAGTCCAGTCCTGCTGGTTGTGAATGATTTAAAGCTGCTGCTGGGCTGGCTGAAAGGCCTTTCAGATACAAAGCAAAGGCAAGACAATTGAGCCAGGCCTCGTATCACTCTGGTATTCACACACTTTACCTGAACAAATCCTGTATTCGAACCTGGCAGATGTACATACACATACACACGTAACATTAAAAAATAAGTTTGGAAATGTACATTTTAAAGTCAAGGCCAAGAAATTTCTTTGGTTTGTAAGATATAGACTGTTTACATCCAGGCTCAGGAGGTAAAAAGGCTTAGGTTACAGTACTTTGGATATGTCAGCCCTCATGGGGAATTTGGCAAATTAGCTGCATCTTTCTGCAGTATCCTCATGAGAATATCCACATCTGACCTTGAAAACACGTGATTGAAGTCTGAAGGCTTACATTTATTAATTAAATGGAAAAATTATAATAAAATTAAGGGGACATGATTACGAATAAAGCACCAGCACAGTTTAGCTAGCAAAGTCTGTTCCACAGCTTTGATTTCTGTTCGGGGTCATTGTCATTGACATTTCACCTGTGCAGCTGATACTTTGAGATTCTTTGAGAACAACTTAATCTTCGTCTTGGGCAACATAAAACGTTCCTCCAGAAAGCCTTTTCCTTTTTCTATGAGGGTTTTCTGACTATTTTCTGAGTTTTTCTGACTCTACCCAGCATTACACGTTCATATGGATATAGAAGACAAAGCTGTCAGACAAGCTGGAGTCATATCAAACATAAGAAAATCAGTGATTGTGTCATTTATTTATTTTTTTTGCTCTGCTGTCAGAGCAGGGTAATAAAATGGACACAACAACAAACACAGTGACTAATCTAAAAAAAATATGAGGTGAAAGAAGACGTAAGAAAGCAAGGAGTTATCTAGTGAAAGATGCATTCTCTGGATGGGTGGGATGGTCTGTGTGAGCTTGTGAGCTTATTGAATTCTGCAGAGCGTTGCCCTGGGCTGGGGATACCTGCTGTCACCATGGCAGCAGCTGCTCATGTAATGAGAGCCAGAGTGAGAGAGACAGGCGGCCTTGTCAAAGTACGACTCAAGGAGAGCCACTGCAGAACTGAGGGTGCACAAGGAGACATACATAATCACAAATCCAGGCCACAGACGCCCTCATAACAACACATCTACTTCCTACTCGACAAAGTCACTCATTTGCACACACTCTGCTCTTGACAGAAAGTCCTTCCCATTTTCCCTTTTTGTGTGGCTTGTGACTTGATCCAGTCACAAATTAATTCAAAGGGTAGTCGTTCAAATGTAGATTGGGCCAAAACTACAGGCCATTCTTTTCAGGTCTGACAAACCGGCTCTGTGATCATTTGGCTATTTTATTAGTAGACTCATAAAGCATCACATGAGACACATTATTAAAAATACTGCATTGTCCAGTAGATGGGATGGTGATTATGATTTGTGATATGATTTAAATCAGCTAAATGTTTGAAAGTCCCCTTAAAAAGACCAGTAACCTTCCTTGACTTTGCTATTCGACTGTGAAGCAATCACTTACCAATGCAAACTATTAATCTCTTTTTCATCCATTTCTATACAACATGTTGGGTAAATCAGTCAATAAGTCACAGTGAGCATTACTGTGATCAAAGCTTTTGTAAGGTGAAAATGACATATCATCTGTGATCAAATCCTCCCGTTTCCTTGTTTAACTCACTGAGTTAATCAGTCTTTAAGTGCTGTGAGTTGCCTGTTGTTATGTGTGACCCAAAAACTTCCTGATTCACTGATATCAACTGCACTGTATAGTGTTTGTTTGTGGACTACTGAGCTACATTGACATTGCTTTCGGTGTGGCTTTACCACTCAGCTCTAAATGCACCAGTCCAACAATCTTCAAGAAGGAACTGCAAGTAATCTCTTCAACACCATCCAGTGATGCAATCATCATGCAGTATAACCTCCTCAGTGCTTTGACCTTAAGTGTGCACTTTGATGGCTTCATACAACTAAAGAGTGTATTAAGGACTCTGTACGAAAATGAAAGCAGTGGCTACTGAAAGCAGTAGAAAAGTGAAAACTGAAAATGTTAACTTAAGTCAAGGCAGTTAAAGCGATAATAGTCATTATCACTCCTGCAAACAGCATTTGCAGAGGAACTGTCAATGCTAAAAGCCAGTTACACTGGCATTTATATGAGAGATTTAAACAATTCATCTATCACAAGCATAAAAGACCAGTCAGTTTCCCCAACAGATTTAGATTAGTTTTTTTTAGCAGTCAGTCAGCTGCAAACACAAAACTGCAGTCAACTAAACTTTTCCACAAGACTTCAACAAAAGGGCAAACAAAACTTAACATGGATGACTCAGTGAGGTTTAATGAAAAAAGACAATAACTAACTAACTCTAATGCGGTATGAAGACCAACCAGAGGGGAGTCTATGGTGCTGCTGACAGTAACCAGTCAAATTCCAAATTTAGAAACAGAACTCTGTCTGCGGCACGCATTTTGCTCTGTGTCCTGTGTCAGAGATAAAATCTCATGTCCACACATGACTACTGAAAGCAAATAAAGGCATTTCTACAGTACAAATATGTGACTCTGGTTTTAGAAATAACTTTCAAACTGTGTCTGAATTCTGACACTTTGGCACGAACAACCTGTGGGGGTGTGGGTCTGTGCTCCTGCTTAACATGCAACTGACAGAATGTGCTGCACTGCAGTGTCTACTTTTGTGTTGACCAATGACAAAGTCTACCAACCGCTGCAATGCTAATCAAAGCTAAATTTCAAATATCAATCCACGTTCGTCATGTAAGAACAGCTCAATTAAACAGCATGTAACCAAAGAGTAACTGATCTCCACCCACTAAAAATAGCACTTTGGGAAATCGGACTTATCTTGGACGTTCCCTTTACAGAATGATGTGAGTTCGGTTTGACATGAGAGACTCATCAGCTCTGCTACTGAAAGTGGAAAGTTTGTCGGCGCTAATCTAACATTTCAGAATGAGTTGTGCACCACCATGCAGGAGTCGTGGCAGCACAACTAGTCAGGAAGCTAGTCCTCGTCCAATAAGCCCCTCACACAAGTGTGATGTGTAGAAAGGTCCTCCTGTAACATAAATGCAGCATTTGATGAATGCATGGGGAATCCTATCAGCACTATATAAGTAAACAAAGATAGACTTTGCAGAGACAGTGAGCAAATGTTTGCTTTTGCCTTATTAACCTTTCAAACAAACCACACACACCTACAGTACACACACAGGCACATATCACTTGCTTTTTAGCCTTAGTGCAGAATTGAGTGGAAAACTTTGATCTGCATTCTCATCTTGCAGGCTGACAGAAATGCTGCTCAGGGCATGTTGAAAACAAAAACACTTCCAAGCACAAAGCTGAACTACACAACCCATTTGCGTGTATAATGATTTGTTGCCTGGGCGATAACCTAAATCCTTGAGCAGAAGCAGGATTTAAGGAACTCAACTCAAAGGAAAAAAGGGAAATGTTCCACGTCTCAATAGTAATGCTTTCTTAAATGCAGATCAAAGTAGAACCACAGTCGGAGGATGTCATCTCTACTATTTAGGTCAGGCTGACTCGGTTTAGTTTAACACTAGAACCGCCAACATTTAGAGGGGGTCCTTTTTAACCCCTGCCAGAGCAGCATTAACGATAACAAAGATGACATTGATAGAGATAGTTTTTTTTTCTCCTTTATATCAATTTTGGAAATTATAAGTAGACTAAGACTAGATTCAGCAACTTGGGAAAATCAGTAAACAAGATGATTACTTTAGGCTTCATATTTCTGATTGAAAATGTCAAATACTTACTAAAAGCTTGGGTGCAGTCAGTGTTGTTGCCGGGCTGAGGACGCACTCACTGTGCAACTGTACACAGAGCTCAGGAATGAACGTACATCAGGGGATTCTGTGAACAGTGCAGCTCCAGTGGAATACTCACGTCTTCTTTATTGCGATATCCAAATAGTTTACAGAAAACCCCAATAGACCATCATCTGGTCACAACTCTATCGCCTGTAACTATTAAACTAGAGAAATCTATCTCTAAATGTACCTATTAGAATTATCTATCACACAAATCAATGAAATGAGTCAGCCAGGCTATGACAATCTCACTGTCAGTCATTCTAGCCACAACCCAGTTGCCTCGTAGTGGCTGTGGCACAATGGCTGATTGCAACATTGTTATATTGTTTTCTATGGAGGTAAAATTGATCCTTTCATCAGATCAAGGTAGAGATGGCCAGAATTCTTTTATCTGGTATCACAGACATAATTCACAAGATAATCAAAGGAGGCCATTTTAGGAAAACTCATGATAGTGGGTTTATATTACAAGTGATACAGCAACTTGAAAAGGGGGTAAAGATGGCCCCTTCAAGGATCGTGTGTTAATTCAATAGACGATGTCACTCATCCTAATTTCTTCATCTAAACCTCTCCATCTGTCACGTTGTTCACTGTTCTTCTCCAACATGCATCATCACATACATGCAGGGTTGACTCCCTGAGGCTGAATCATACTCAAACTAATTATCACCTCCAGTCTGCCCTAAAATGTCAGAAGAAGCGGGACATTCAGAACCCTGGACGACCATTCATAAACTGCTTGACATCCTCCATCCACAAATGTTTTATCCCCCCCCCCCCCACACACACACACACTGCTACAGACTGAGTATTAACACCATCACACAAAACATCCCAACTCAGCCTCTGGCTGTTACTATGGAGACATGTTGTTGCTCTGGAGACACCTTAGGACGGCGCACTTGATGACGAGTCATGAACGCACTTTATACCTTTTTATAAGTCTGACGTGGCGCAAAACATTCAATCAAACCCTTGAAGTTAAAAAAATCCAAAGAGCAAAACATGGACTCATCATTATTCCATCAACTCAACCATTTTCTATACCCGCTTTATCCAACTCAGAGCTGTGACCATAGGGCCAGAGCCGGTGTACAGCCAGGCTTAGTCTGCCAGCCCATCCCAGACCATAATCATTAGTACAGAAACAAGACAAACAGTTTTTATGATCATTTATTTATCAAACATAATTAACTCATATTTGCCGATTTAGTCTCTAGATTTCCAGATTTGGACTATTTGTTGCATGAAAAAATTGAGGATTGTTGATGACATGTCATCTTGAACTTTGTCACCTGAATGTGAAAACATTTTTCCACTGTTTTTTTACATATTTCACAGTCACTGATTTCAAACACTTTTTCAAACTAATAATCTAATTAAAACAAACTTATTCAACACAATTATGATTGCAGCTGAAAATAAGTCTTCATTACATCCCATTACATCCCATTACACACGTCTTTTTTTCCCGATACAATCATCTATACAGTCACATTATTTAACCAACCAACCGAGATAATGAAATTGCAAATGTCATTATCACCATCCCTCTCTCACTTAAAAAAAAACCAAAAACACTGTATCTATTGAGTTTTTCCGAGAAGCTCGAATGATTTCACCTTTCCATCGTCTTTGATCAGCTGAACGAGAGATGTCACAGCCCGGCAGGAAGTGAGATTGGACTTTTAAGAAGCCACGAAGACACCGATGTAAAACACAGAGCTGCCCTGCTGTTACTATGTGACAAGATCGCAAAGCAAAATGTGGCAGAAAAACTTCTGCAGCTCAGTGAAGTTGTTATTGTGATGATTGGAAGCTAAACTTGCAGCTGATTCCACGTCTATATTAAGTCATTTTAAGCTTTTAAATCCTGATTTTAAAAGTCACAGCTGTCTCTTTTACAACTGAATGCATTGCTTTCATCATAGGCTATTTTATGCAGACTTTGTGAACGAAAGATGCAAGTTCCATGTTTGCTAAAAGACATTTAAAAAAACAAAAAAAACAAAGTGACAAATAAGATTAAGTACAATTAGTACTTTTTTTCAGCCTAAATATCTCATCTCATGACTGAGAAATCACATCTGACAATTTCATGGTCCGCTGAGTAACCACATGACTTACTCTCACATGTTATCCGGGGCTAAGGGGGTTAACCCACAGCAAACGTTCACACTACTTTCACAAAGTTTTAAGTCCCATTTCATGCATTATGTAAAAGTTCAATTTACTCTCAGTCACATGACGCTTTAGTCACAAAGCACATAAATAGGACAATGTCTATCAATACTTAAACGCCAAACAAAACTCATCTATAGCTAAAAGACATTAATCTAAAATCCATCAACTGTTTTTTTTTTTCCTCTAAAGACACATCAGCATAAAGGCATGGTTTGCAGATCTTTCCACAACAAACTGGTATCCTCTTTCTATCTAGCGTCATCTACACACTGGGACTGGAATGACTCCTTTGAGTTTTAAAGACTTTGGAGACTTGTTGCCATCTGTTTAATATGCCTCTCAAAAGTTCCCTAACTCTTGCTATCCCTTGTCTTTAGTCTGACTTCTCAGTGGACTGGAGAGTAGGCACTTCCTAAGAAAAATGATTTGTTATCAAATCGGAGAAGTGTGTCTTCTTGTTCTCATTATGCTCATTATGATTTGGTGAATAAAATACACACAAATTCAGCACCATCAATAAGCCTGCATGGGATCATTATAAATATTCAGCAGGGAATCATTTAAAACATTAATAATGAAGAGAAATTGCACTAGAAAATATTTTATTATGTCTCACTGCAGTCTCAATAGAATAGTTTATTGTCTATCTATTTATGGGGTAGATTTACTAATAAAAATGGAGGTTAAGTGAAGCCTATACTATACAATACAGGCCCACACAAGTAAACTAATCGTTTATAATTGTGAATCACTGGCCCTCAATGCAGCCACAGCAAACAAACGTATTTATTTTGATTTCTGCCCTCTTCTGTAGCGGCGGCTTACCCAAGACACTATGCGGAGAACGGTCTGAGGCTGCTGGAAGAAGGTGACAGGGTCGAAGGCTCCTCCGGCTTTACCGGCTCCGTATGCCTGCATTCCCTCCATTGTCCTGCTGTTCTGTGGACAACCGCCTCTTAGATCCCCCTCTCCTTCCCCACGGCTGGTTCAAAGACGCAAGGGTGTGTAGAGCACCGGGCAACCGACAAAGAAAATCCCCGTTTGTGCTCCTGCCAGTGCTCTCGCAGGTTGTCTCGGCACTGATGGTTGCACGTCTGTCCCAGCCTGCCCTATTCTTCTTGCATTGAATTTAACCTCTAATTTCCCTGATATCTCTTCAATTTCTGGACAGTGGAAGCTGGATGCCTGTGTTTTGTGATGCTTTTTCTCCCTGTCAGCGCCGGTGGCGACCACGTGAACGCGCCTCCGATGTCACGCCTCGGACTGAGGACTGAGATCACTGCGTCTCATCTATGGAAGCGCACCCCGTTAAAACAAAACAAACAAATGAAAAAAACACACTACGAATACACAGTACTGTTTATGGCGCACGCGCATGTGCTCCAGGGATCGCAGGGAGTCACGCGCTTTCAACTTGTATGAATTAAGGTGCGTCTGTCCTCTTAGAAACGAAAAAGAGGCTTATTTAACATACCTAAAACACTGTAACAATCTTATTTTGACTTAGAAAACATAACAAAATGTATACAACATTTATAATGTTGCGATCATTTCTGTCCTCTAGTGGTCACACTTTGCTTAAATCCACGAAGCCGTCCTCCATGCATTTTCACTTCCAGCAGCTCTAATACTTAACACTTTCCTCTTAGTCTGGAAAGCGATGATAGCAATGACAGTCATTTTAGTAGATAATATATCAGTGATGCTCCGTATGAGCTCTGGCTGATGACGGTTTAAGAAAACTTTGCCTGACAGACCTGTTCATGGGAAAAATTACCGTTCTAACTATCTTTACGTTATCACTAACAGCCAATGAGAGCACAACCTACGCGTCTACGTAGTCGCTTGGTGGACCAATGAGACCCCTATGGCTGGTTGCTAGGAGACTAGTTGTGTCCAAGTTGCCGAGTAGAGGGGAAGAAAATCAAGATGAGTGTTACAGAGGCTAAAAACAGATAGCTTGATCAGTTTCACAAGTGAAATATACAATTTCACTCAAAGTGCCTCGGCGATACCTGATGCAATGGTGAAGCTGAGGGCAAGGTGTCTACTTTTTGGTAAGATTTTGTTTATCTCATTCTGCTGTTCAAAGTTTACGGCACGAAAGCTAATGCTAATATGTCTCCTAGAAAACCCGCCTCATTCAATTCAACTTAAGCGTTAAACACAATGGGTGTACACATATTTGTACAACACTTTTTAATCCTCTATGTGTATAAGGGTGATTATGTAAATATTGTGATGATTAATTAGATTCAGTATGTCTAGACTCTCCCCTTAACTGCTTGCAACAACAAAAAAATCCCAACCCTGTATTGTCTGTCAGGGGACTCGATAACAACATATCATCTTCGCTCTGCTAAGTATCAGCAGCTGAATCGTTTAATGGACAAAGAATACTTGAATGTCAAATTAATTAATCCTTAATGCTCAAAGAAACTTACAAACACCAATGTAAAATGTCAAATGAGGGAATTGTGTCTTGTGTTTTTGTCCCTGTGATGTGTGTGTAGGGGACGCTGCGGTTGGGAAAAGTTCCCTCTCTCAGGTATTCTACAGAGATGGAAATCTCTTCCAGAAGAACTATAGCATGGTGAGAGCATTAATACATAATCAGCAAAAGGTTGACAGTGTCATGCTGTCACCTAACCCAGAGCAAAGGCTTTTTGCTCCAAATATACTGGCTTGCGTGAGGCGATTCAGTTGAACATGCATATTAACACAATGTATTATTTTTGCATCACAAGATCAAGCAGGTGAACTGATTGTTAAACACATTGTTGAAGGCTGAAGAGATTGGGCTGCGCTATATTACTTGTCACAGGTATATCTTTTTGAATTATATAGGTTAAGTAAGGCTTAATGGGTCCAGCCCACTGTAGACCGCACAACATTTGGAACAGCCAGATCTCTGTGCTAAAACATGTTACAGCAATTATTTTATAGACCCATTTTACCCAAGACACTATGCGGATCTCTTAATTCTACGACAGGATTAACTGAAGTGCAGTACAGCATTAACTACTTAACTACCAGTTAATGCTGATGCAGAAATGGGTAATCTGCATTATTTATGCTTATGTACAAGAGGGAGGGAACCGTGTCATTAACCTGACTCTGTAATATATTGATGTCATTGCTCATCACAGTTTCCCTCAATCAATGCTCCAAGAGCTTAGTGTCGATTAAGTGCATCCCCTGCAAAGCAAGCAAATGCAGGTACAGTGTATGTGTTGACTTCAGAGTGTGAATATGTAATGAAACCACTCACAAACATTAGTTTCTTTTCAACGATCCGCCTGTTTTCAAAGTTGACCTCTAAGCCTTGTGGATTGTTAAGGTATAGAACAGGTGAAAAATACTGTACAAAAGCCAAGTGTGCGTGTTGAGCTCTTACTGCGTCAGCAGTATTGGGTTTCTGAGGTGACAGGAATGTCGGATAATTAATACAGTAGTATTCTCGAGAGCCGCAAGAACAGGTACTTAACAAGCAAACGCACACAAACAGTATAACACAACAGTGCTGAGTTATATTCAGTACTGTATACAGTAGGCTTACACACATGCTTGTGATCCTGTTTGTCTCTTCATGTTGGACAAGGAGAGTATTCACAAGGTAGAAAGAGGTTGCATTTTTAGTTAGCAGTGCGCTTTTATGTTTGCTTGATGAATTCTAGGTTTTACAAGTCTATGCTAATGGATTGCATGAAAACATCCAACAAAATGAAATATGTGCAGAGAATACAGATGAAGCTGTGTTTAAAAAAAAAAAAAAAAAAGTCCAAGCAACCAGCAGGAAGATGAAAAGGCATGTCACATTCAAAGCAAGACTCAAAGCTCTGTGTATAAGCTGGATGGACTCAAAGACACGCGCATGGAATTGTTCGAGCTGCACATGAAATCATAAAATCTATTTGGACTGATTAGGAGGGTGAAACCTCTGCTATTTGGACACTGAGTTTCTGATTTGGTTCCATCTTTGGGTTTAAAATAAAATCTGCTGAGTATATTCATGTCACAAAGAGCTACAAGCCCTTCTTTTGTCTCCATAGCTTTCTCTCTAATTGTGCTTTATGTTATTTTGTACATTTTATATAGGACTTCCCCTAAATATTTAATTGAGAATGGAATAAAGAAGCCAGTGCTATGAGGAATTACTTCTTGTGTAGACCCTCAAGTCATCCTTCAGGTTCTTCAACTTTTAATTTTGAAGGGTAGCTGAGGCTGTCAGCCATTCTGCTCACGTCCTCCTTTGAAAATGTCAGACGGCCTGTTAGCAATATTCCAAGCTTATTTGTTGCTAATAGACCCTTATTGACATTCCAGTGAGAAGCTTCCTATGCATCACACCAGCTCATTAGACCACTCTGTAGTGGGACTGCAGCTTGTTCTGTTGTGTGTATGTGTACTTTGTGTGCTTGTTAGAAACTGTGAATTTGTGTAAATCAGGTAAGTGTTTATCTGAAGTGTGTGCATTTGTATTTCGCAGAGGCTCTGAGCGTGAAAGGTATGTGTGTTTCCAGGATTTTAATCTCTTTCATTAGACATGCTCAGTTAGCTGCAAGGTTTCAAGATCAGATCAAATAAGAGTTTGATGCTGATGTGAAGAAACCTCGGCTTGCTTCCTCAAGGTCACCACTGATCTCAAACCAGAGAATTCATAGAGAGAAATGGCAGCCTCCATCTATCCTGTCTGTTTAAGATCTTGTGGCTCCTCTAGGGCATTTGTGATGAAACCAAAGTCATATCCATAACATCCTTACCCTCGACTGCCTGTATGTGTTTCTCTTTTTTAGTGTATTCATTTATTTATTTATTTAGTTTTTTATTACATGAAAATGCCAGTATTTGGTCCAACAATGCAGGTGTTTTACAGGTGTTCTTAATAGTATTTTAAATTATGCCGTTAAGTTATCTATGCTATTTTCATTTAAAATTTCAATATACTGACAACGTCCAGATGGCAACTAGATTTTCATTAGACGTCAGGGCTCTCACTAAGTCTAAATGATTGCCACCGCAGGACTATTAAACTTGGAGTTGGAAGTCGTCTCCTCAGGCGTTTAACTTCATTGAGACATTGAGAGAAATAAGATGCAGAGTAATGGAGACACAGCATAATAGTAAAGATTTGAACGTCAGGATGGTAAATCTGCATTCAAGCCAAGTCGCTTATCAGCGATGTTTTTGTTTTGACAGTCACCATAAATCACATCAGACAGTTTTACTGTGTCCCAAGGCAACTCCATGACTCTCTGCATCTCTCCTCTTTCTATCCAAAGAAAAAAAAGTTGAAACTGTAAAAAAAATATAAAAAATAAAATAAAAATAAAAAAGATAAATCACTCATACAGGCACACTCCTGATGTGACTGACAGACTGTGTGTTTATTACGGCATATAGACACAGACTAAACATGTCATGAAGATTCTTAAGCTTTACATTGAATAATTACTTTTTAATTAACACATTTTCTTCTTTTTTTTTTCTCAGACTACAGGAGTGGAGCTGCTGATGAAGTATGTCAGCATCCCAGATACCAGTGATAGTGTGGTGAGCCATTGTCTCTTTATTAACTAACATAAAGGCCACAGTGAAGAATCTGTTATATTTATGCATATATATGACTCAAATCAGATTTTAATTCAAGTCCCAAAGGTACATATTGGTAACGTAGCCAAACAAGTGAGACAAATATGATATAAAACTATCTTTAAAGTGTTTGGGCTCCACTATGGGACAGATGATTTACAAAGTCAGTACATTAAAGACCACTGTTACCCCACTCAGGAGAGGTCAGCATAGCAAGATCAGAGCGACTGATATAATTGGCTGTGAGGGCACAGAAGAACCCAAGGTAACTTAAATACAACACTAAAAAAAAGTGTTTGTGCGTCGGCCAATGTTGATGCGTTATCTGCCGGAGTCCACCGCTGGCTGAGCACCAAACTATAGTAGTGTTCCTGAAAGGGCTGCAAAGGGAAAAGTCAACTGAGAAAAGCATTACTTTCCAAAAGAAAACATCGATACTCATCTACGTCATCTTAAAAATGCATTAAAGCATTAGAACCTTATGCCACCTGTTCAAAATATGGTGATGCATGTTTGGACCCGTTTGGCTAAATCCAGTCAAGGACAGTTTTCCATTGGTTGCTGCAACAATGAACTGTGAATCACACCAGGCAAATTCTGTGAGAAAATCTCAAGACCGAATCTCAACAGAAAGTGGGACACGCAGCGAGACGATAGCCGGGTTTCCATTCACGAGTGAAGCAAATCTCAAGCTATCTTTTGAGAAGCCTCCCCCCAAAAAAGAGGAATTAAACATATTCTCTGTTATTACAGCAAATAAACAAACTGTGTAGTTTTGCCAGAGGATGGCGGTATAGGATACAGTGCAAGAGATTGTGATTAAGTTAGAAGAAATGAATAAATACTGCAGTGGACATCCAAAAAGAGGAAAATGATCAGAGCTCTTTTTCCAGAATGACTTTAAACTCTGAGAATATCTTAGAAATGTTGTTATTTGCTGGCTGAGTCCCATCATTTTATTCTTTGCCAGGTCGCAATACGTAAAGTCTTGTCCATTCCCACTCATATAAAACCACCTTAAGTGAGCAAAAACAGTTTTTTTTGTGTGTGTGCACATTAGTTAAAGTCCAATTTAATCTTTAACATTTTTCATTCACATTCTTTTCACATTTTTTAAATGCACATCAAAAACAGCATTGAAAAACCAAAGCAAACACATTTTTCTACCAAATGATGGTTCATGAAAGACTAGAGTACCTTTTTGGGAAAAGTCAAAGTCTTGACCTTAATCCAAGTGAGTTTTGGTTGAAGGACCTGACATGAGAAGTTCATGTGAGGAAATCCCACAAGTGAGGCTATTATGCACGAAGGAAAGAGCTAAACTCTGCTGGACTGATCTGCAGTTACTGGAAATGTTGAAGTGCAGCAGAAGAGGTGACACCAGATGCTGAAATCCATCCATCCATCCTTTTGTTTAAACCTGCTTAATCCCATTTGCTCACTGTCTACTGTTAGGACTGAAAATCATTTTGAGGTTAATTTCTTTTAGGTTATATGGTATTAATACAGAATTCTGAAGACTTTTCAGACTTCTAAAGCACCACTGAAAGTTAATTTGTCCACAGAAAAGTTATAAGACACCCAACCGTGGTTCTCAGTTTCTCTGTGTTATTAAAGTTTCTAAATCACAGGAGGCTGGATGCTGAGAATTGGAAACCATCACTCACAGTGGAACAAGTTTTCCAGACATCTAACGCTGTTAGTCTCTCATCTGTATTCACACAGCAACATATCAGCATTGTAGAAGGAGCATTAATGTCTTTGGAAAAGAGAAAAAGAGTTTGAAACCATGTAATTTGACTAAATCTTCATGTATAACATCTCTGCCTTCCCTTTTTCTTCTTGCCGTTCCCTTCCAGGAGCTTTATATATTGGACTCTGCAGGGAAGGAGACGCTACTGGAAACCTGTGAGAAAATGGTCAGACTGCTCTTCTCTTAAGACAGGAGCTACTCGAGTATTGTTATGATTATTGTTTGGGACAAAATGAAAAGAAGAAAGCTGATGTAATGCCACACTCTCTGACATTATCTCCACCTCTTCCCCACACCTCCTTGTCTCTACCCTTCCATAGTGGGGGGAACCTTCGCTGCTGTGTCTGGTTTTTGACTTAACCAGTGAGCAGTCTTTTGCTAACTGTGGTCGTTGGATGGAGAGAGTTCGTGCACACTGCCAGGGTCTCCATGTTCCAGGTAAGAATCCCTTTAGTTTAGGATAAAGAACTACTGAAAGACCAAAGTACTGGCAAGGACTGTTTGATTGTAGTTAAAATAAGACAAGAAGTTGAGCTTTTTCTCAAAATAAATAATTTGTGTGAAGCGTTGTATCTTAAACTCCTCAAATAATCTTTAAAAACATATGTACCGTCTTCCTTCATAAGACTGAAACAGCTCTAAAAATGAAAAAAAAGAAAGTGGTATCAGTCAAATCATCTTGTTTTATTTGTAGCAAATTGATGAAGTAGTCTTCTGATTCTCAGGAGAGTTGTGGATCAGATGTGGACTTTTATGAAAAGACCATTATAAAAGTCACGAAGAATCTGGAAGTTACCAAATCTTTCATAGTGAGCAATACAATTAGATGATGGATACAGCTATCATCTTTAATTTGCATCCATCATGAAAGGCTGGAGACTCAACTCAACTCCATGCATTTGTATTGCTACAGCATTGCATGATGGGATTGTAAACAGAAAGGGGAGTACGTGCTGTTGTTCCACAATCATGTTTATGATGAGGTGATTGTTTCCACACTGTGCCACAGAAGGGTGCCACGAAGTTCCCTGTGTTCAGCCCCCCCCCCCGTCCACCACTGATTCACCTGACATCTGCAGAGTCATTTCAGTGATTCTGATGTGTACAGATTGTTTTTCATTTGTGCTTTCCAGGAGTCCTGGTGGGCAACAAGTTAGACTTGTCCGATAGAAGGGAAGTGCAGGCACCCATGGCCAAAGAATGGGCCCAGAGCCAGGATTTGGAGTACCATGAGACATCAGCTGTGAGTGTATCTTGAAGTATACATTGTACCGTGCATTGTGGGTATTTTAGACATGAATCATTCCAACATTTTAATGGTGAAATGTAAATGGCTATTTGAAGTATACATCAAGGCACTTAATATGTGCATTAGTAGCCTTCAAAACAGCTATGACATTACACTGAATTAATTACTGTATGCTGTTGGTCTCTTACAGAAGGAGATGATAAACTGTGACGCACCGTTCCTTTGTTTAGCTCAGGCCTTCCACTCCCTCTATCAAGAGCGCTGTGAGACCATCCAAAACCTCAGCCCAGGCTAGACCCCCCCCGAGTCACGCTCAAGCACAGACACAAGACTTCCATTCAGATAATTTAATTGGCCGAGGGCTATTGAAACTTAATATAGTACATATAAAGCACGTGGAAAAACAAGATTTTGTATTATGCTCCTCCAACTGCAAAACATCTTGTTCAAGATGATGTTTTAATATGACCTCAAATAAAGGACTTTTTTGTGATAATCAGCCGTGAAACAGTGTTGTTTTTCTCCCTTGATGTGTACTGATAAGGAGGTTTGCTTTCTCACAGATGATGATGATCCTTTTGAATGTTTTCTCTCTATCTCATTGTCACTTTTTAAAAATAAACTCCTCTTCCCACTTGCTTTCTGTTGCTCTCTCTTGCTGTCTGTCTGCCTCGCTCTCTTGTTGTGTTAATTCCCCGGCTCCAGCCATCATTTCAGTCATGTCCCCAGTGTGGCGCTAACAACCAGTAATCACCGTTCTAATTAACGCCCTCCTTTTCAAACCAGGTCACAGCCATGTCCTTGTTGTCTCGCTGCCTCTCAGACCAGCTTCCACGTTCAAGTGATGGCACACTAGTTCGAGCCAGGCACAGCGGTTTTTCTCACATTATGCACCACATCACGTTGAGCGACAGCAGCACGTAATAATAATAATGAGACAGTCTCTGTTCTGTTTGGGAAAAGCCCAAATGCTGGCACTGACTGATGTTTCGGTCCTCTTGCTGATGCCATTCGTTCATAAATGCAGGACGTTTAATGATTTACTTCAGTCTTTATTCCCAAACATCTGGAGCGCGTATCTGAAGGTACTCGACCGTATTATCAAGGAACTAATCAGATGTTTCTTGTAAAATGTAAAGTGATTTCTAATGAGGTTCTTTACTAAATCTGCATTTAACAAGTTGAAATTGTTATTGCAGCACAGTGTTTTTCTCCTGCTTGAGTGGGTGATCAAAATTACAGCAATTAAGCTTTCTATCCTTGTTCTTTCGCTCTTTGTTTTGTGTCTGTATTTTTTGGATGAGTGTCTGGCTGTTTTCTTCCTTTTGTCCTATCAGGAATATAAAAATACACCGAAAGAATAACTGCAGCTCTTTATTTCTGCCCAACAACGTGCACATAAAGTTTTGTTATCTATGTGGCATTACCAGCTATAGTTCATTGCTTAAGCTATAGTGTGAGGACACAAACATATCCTTTTGTCTTTGTGAGGACACTTCATAGAATCAAGTATTTTCCCAAAAATAGCTCTTTAAAAGTTGTGAAGACGATCATCCAAAGTTCTAGAAAAAGATGGTATTGAACCAGAATTTGTGCAAGCAAAAATAGAAAGCTGTGCAAATCCACACAGTCACACACACTTATTAAAGTATACCACAAGCTCGACGCTATCCTGAAAAGTCATTCCAGGTACTGAACTTCTCCATTCAATTTAGAATGATAATATCTTGGGACTATAACTTAATAATATCAGAAGATGGTGTGTGCTGCTGTTTATTGGTTTGGGAGAGACTTCCTCATATCCACAGATATTGATACATGTAGTAAGAGATCATTGAAATGCCAATCTCAGTCTGTTGTCATGGCTAGCTACTCTGCTCTGTCATCATTCTGTATGATGTCAGTCTTCACTTCTCAATAAACAGTATTCATTCAGTACGTTTACTCCTTCAGAAGGAGACCTATAACAAGAACAACTGTTCACCTTTCATCCATGGGGTAAGCAAAAGTGGTACCTGTCAAAGCGGTTTGCAGCGGTTGACCAGGCTCTGCTTTGGTTCTGTGCTTCTCCAAACCAACACAGGGATGGCAAGGATCTGATCTGGTGGTCCACATTCAATGGGTGTTAAATTAATCATTGATTCATTTGATTATATATAAGATTATATATATTCCTTCTTAGTATAATTTTCCACCCTTTACAGCCCTACTCAGAGCAGTCAGTTTCTAAAGGGTTAAAGTTCACAATGTCTCACTCCAGCACTTTATTCCAGGGTGTACCTCTTGAGATTGGTGGCAAAGCCCTACCGTGCAAATGTCGATTTGGACAAATTACCATCAAGTGATGAAAATGGCTGATAAAATGAATATGTAAAGTGTAATGACAATATCATCCCTTTTTTTAAAAATTATTTATGTTGTATTGATTTTCATTTAATGTCTGTAGCTTAGGAAATAGAGCGGGTCATCCTGTACTTACATTGTGGTTTGATCCCCAACTCCTCCTGTTCACATATTAATATGCCCTTCAGCAAGATATCGAACGCCTAATTCTCCCCAATGAGGCATTGGTGTGTGTGAGCAACTGTAATGAAAAAACAAAAAGCTTTGCATGAATGTGTGGATGGGTTAATGTGGTTTGCAGTGTAAAGCGCTCGGAGTCATTGATAAGACTGAAGAGGTGCCATATAAATGCAATCTGTTAACCATGACATATTTATATTTTATACTTCTGTACTGTTAGCTTACAGGCTCTCTTCACCTCAAATTGACTGACTACAATTATCTATTGATATTTCAATATCGCTATCATAAATTCTTTTGGTCATTATAATTGGATGGTAATACTATGACAGCCCTGATTTTTGACATGAGAATAAATAGAGTTTAAAAGTGTGATTCATAAGGATCCAGATAAGTCAACTTCCTAGATTTATATTAATGTCCGCAAGGGCCCCTGTGCTTTTATCATAATTTCCTTTGCCGCAAGAAACCATGATAGATTTATGCATTGATATTCAGGCCACCAATCATGGCTTTAGTGAAATACCTTTGAAAGAGTTCCTGATTAGTGGTCATTTCAAAATTGCTTCAAAGCATGCATAAAAGGTGAAAGTAATTGTAGTGACAAAACACCTGGGTTGTGCTATGGATGCTGTCGTATGCCCATAAATGGCATGAACTGAACTGAGAGATGCTTCAAACATCTGTAAGATCAATCCTTGGCAGGGTGTTGATTCACAGTTTATCCTTTGTGTTACTTGCTCTTAATTGTGGCTTTTTATTGAAGTATCACCATTGTTAGTATCTATTGCATGTGTTTTTTATTCTAAGTTTTGTGGATACCGATGGAACTTGTGAATTTCCCCCTGGGGTTGAATAAAGTATCTATCTCTCTATCATTAATTTGTTGTATTCAACACAAAGCAGAGCCTGAGTTGCTGCATTGTAAATATTCACAAATGCTACAAATGGCAAAAGTTCAGAAAAAAGAGCAAAAGTTATTTGTACAATACCTAATCAATTTCTGTTACGTAGAAGCGCCACCATGGGCCATCAGGCAGTTGACCCAAGGGTATCTCCACATCTTTCCAAGATCTTTAGTCTATTTCGGTACTTCGGGACTGTATATCAACTATATTTCACAGCAGTGCTCCTCGCTCAAACACTAACTCAGAATTTTGTATTCATGACATATCCTGAGTGCAGGGTGAAGAGTTCCAGCTCATATATATCTGTTTCCCTCACCCTTTTCCTGAAGGTTAGCCAATCTCACACACCAAATTATATAATTTTCCTACATGTAAAGGTATTTTCACAAATAATTATGTACTTTGTTTATTGCATTTAAGGACAATTAACCTCAACCTTCAGTTGTCTGCTGTTTTGCATCTGTGTGTTTGGTGTCTGTGTAGCCGGCATTGTTTGTTCTCTAGCCTCAAACAGTCCATGACCTAAAAAGCCCGCTAATTACAGGTGAGGAAGGACACAGCAGCTGTTACCCCAGATCTGCAGCCCTCCTGTCCAAACTGCAACCAGCAATAATTAGCTATAAAGCCTACCAGGTTAACTGCATAGCAGCAAAAACACGCTTTGCATTACTGTCTGCCATTTGTGTTGACGTCACTTTAAAACATTTACTAAAGATGAGGTTGCACTATCAATTCTAAACAAGTTGATAGTTTCATATGAACTATATGCTACTTTAAACTTGCAGATCGGCAACCCCAGTGACATAGCTTGAGAGAAAGTAGCCAAGTTAAAACAATTTTAAAGGTAAGAAATCCACAAACTTCCACACATGACAGACCACAGCCTAATAAATATGAACATTATTTGTGTCAAAAGGACCAGGAAAGTACCAGAATAAATATTGTCTGTCGGACATAAATTCATTTGTGGCTTGAGGAGGACCGGTGGAGAACTGAGCCTGGTGCTGGTGATTTACCAATGTTAGCTGACAATTGCAAACATTTTCACAGTAAAGTTTGCCATAATCCATCTGAGTATGACAAAAATAGAGAATATTATCATTTGTGAGTATTAAACAAGACCAAATACATAATCTAATGCCAAATCAGTTGGAAGGCTATTACTCGTCACAAACCATACAACAAAGCAGAGCCTTCTCTGATACCAGAGGCATTATTAGGGTGAGACATAGAGGGTAAATCAATAGAGAAATTAAAGACAGAATATTAAATAAAAAAAACACGACTTACCTTGTGCTGTTCCCATCTCTCAAGCTATATCTCATGCAAGCATTCAGATGTGATCCACAGACACACTGTTTGCCATTTTATTTTTAGCAGCTGCACTAGCTGGACTGGACATGTTTAATGTGTTGGGAGTCAGGCCATGATGTACAGTTAATCATTGGGATTTAATACGTTAAACTCCATAATCATTTTGGTACAGTGTATCCAAAATCTCAACACTGGGAGGACGACTTGTTTCTTACAGTTTGGCGTGGTCCTCAAGTTTGAACACTGACGTGAGAGGATCCTATTGTACCTCCAGCCCAGATGGAGGCAGTGTGGCACTGTTTCAGTCAGACTGAACAACTACTGCACTCCCTTTTCTCTTTCCTCCTTCTCCTCCCTGCCTTGTCGCTCTTCAGTGATCACAGCAGTGCTTCCGAGAGACATGCCAGCTACTCTGATCATCACACCAGGGGAGGACAGAGTGAGGGATAGAAAGAAGGACAGCACATAGAAACAGATTTGTGCAGGACATTAGGGCTGATGTTGAAGATTTTGACATTTATTATTCTGCTGATGGAACAGCAGGCCAGACAAGAAATGTAGAAACAACAGTGAGATAGAGGAGAAATAAATAAATAATAAAAAGGAGATTTTGAGTGAATAATGAAGACAGTGAATGAATGACAGTGTGTTATTGAAAGTGATAGAATAACAGAGAAATGAATAGAGGAAGTCATGTCTGTGCTAAGCATGTTTTTTTTTTATTTGTTTTTTTTTATCAATATAAATCTTTTTAATCATTATCAACCCAAACAGCTACAAATGTGCGATCACTGTCCCAGCCAAGGATATTTCAGTGTATGCTTTTGACGGACAGCTGACTAAGCTGCACTGTTAGCAACTACAGGACATTTGAGTGGAGTGATACTGAAGAATATGCATAGGCCTTTCAGCAAATGTCAGAACTGACCACTGTGACGATGGGAATGTTCAACTGGTTCTGTAACTATTAATCTGCCACATTAAAAACTACTGATGCCACAAATAACACAATACAAACAATGATTACTTGTTCTGTTACATTTACTGCTATGCAAAAATTGGCCTGTGGTAATCCAAAGCAATAACCACAGAAAACATCTGAAAAACTCCCAGACATAATTTGTTGAAATGAAGCGATGCAATTTTGATGTAATTTGTACAAAATTAAGTTAGTTGCAATATATTTTGATAATAGTATAGCCATTTTTTACTAATTCTGGCTCACCGCTATATATGGTCATATATATGGTCACCAAAAGTCCCTTTGAGGGAATGATAGCAGAAAATGATTCTCATATACTTCTAGAAATACAGCTTGGAGACAAGTGCAAACTTAAACTAATGTTTAATTTCCTCTTTGAAGACATTAGGCAAGGTATCCACTGATGTCAGACAGATCAAGTTTGAAGTTTACCAACACTCTGTGAGCTACAGTTATTTAATTGTCATACAAAATCATAAACTTACCTTAACCACTTGAAGAAAGTCACTTGTGCCTCGTTAACATTTGTCCAGCTTCTAGAAACAGCTGCTCAGTTGAAGCAAAGATCCTTACTTAACTTTATCCAGGAAATCCTTTCGATTATATCATCATATTTAGCCCTGCTAAAATGTGGGATTTCCACTGATCCACTTCATCACTTTTGCTAGAGTTTAGCTGGACATGTCTAAGTATCTTATTTCAGACAAATAGAATGACAGCATTCAGTTATTTAGGCGTGGTCACCTTTACAATAATATTGCTCATAGCTTAATTCAGACATATGCACTATACCGATGGAGAGAGCCATGGTAAGTGTGCATTATTTGCTTTTTACATTAGATTGAATTGTTAATTAGTGAACTGTGACAGAGAGCCCTGATCAAGGCAGTTTTCTTAGGACATTCTGTTGTGCCTTTATAAAAGCTCATATTAGCTTAAAGTGCATGATGTAATTGTGTCAAACAAAGCTCAAGCTCTTTTCATATATGTTTAAGCTGTCTGGACAGTCAGGCAAATCATCATTTTAACTGAATTATGTAATAGATTATGAGGTCTTTTTCTATGTTTCTCAATTCAAATCCATTTCTTTTCTTTGAACAAACCATTTGCACACTGTGAATATGACTTTTTTCTTATCCTCGTAACAGTGTTCATGGCTACTTGTAAAATATTGTATATATGAAAGCTGGTTTTACTCTTCAAAATCATATTGACGTAGATGTGCCATCAACGTGTATCCAACTCCACAGCTTCCCTGTAGCCTGGGCACTTTCTAATAAAGGTAACAACACAACGTGGGGAAGCAGACGGTGACAACTGAGACTGATCATGTTGGTACAGTTTGCGTTTACACAGCATGCAGCTTTGCTGAAATATAATGCCTCTGTGGAACAAAAATGTAAAATGTAGCACACTGTAATTGAATAATTTTTGCTTATAATGCTAACACAACAACCAGTAATCTACCTGCAGCCATCTTCTCATTATAAAATATCTGCCAATCTGTCTGTTCCATTTGTTCAACATCCATCTCGATACAACTTCTCTCCTTTATGTGTTGCAGTAGTTTCAGTTAAAAATGACTGTTGTTCAACACTTCTCTGCTCCCCACATTGTCACAGAGCTGTTAGATCAACAGACTTTTGTCTTCTATTATCTATTGTTCGAATCAGTGGCAGAACGCTTGCTGCCAACTTGGGCTACAGGGGTTGAAACTGCCGACCAACGCAGACTTGTAGGATCAGCGTTGATCACATGTTAAAGCATAAATCAAGCTTCAGAGAGCTAAAGAGGCTAACATTGAATCACAGGATCTTTCTGTATGAAGCCCATTTGTGTTTTCTTACCAGACATAATACAACAAATACTCATTCAGTTCCCTACAGGGGAAGGGGTCAGTATTTATTTGTCATCAGGACTTGATGCATCCAAGTTCAGATTCATTCAGTTTTGGCACCTTGAAAGATATTACGCTTTTTTATATTCTCATTTACAACAACACAATGTGAAACCAAAGAGCAAGAAAAATGAGATAAAGAAAGAATAAGGCTGTGTGAGAGTTCAGCTGAGCTGTGAAAATAAATGAGAAAAGCCAAGATAAGATATTGTTCTGTTAAAAAAAGAAGCTGTGATACGTTTTCCAAAGTCTGTTTTTCCTTCAAGCGTAATAAGGCCCCACCCGAAATCCCCACTCCAAAGAAAAAAATAAATAAATGAAGAGACACAGTACTGTAACATTAATTTCTATTTTCCCACTGCCCTTACATGATATCATTGTTCAGTTGTTCAAAACATAGGTTTCTTAAAAGCAGAGTGGATGATTTTGATCAGCATGCACGTAAATTCTTAATTTTTTGGAGTCACTTTGCTTCAGCTTGATGGTAGCCGTGTTCTCTCACGTACTACTTTGTGTCTTTGGCAGTAGTGACGTTTCATTGTCCACAGTCATCTTCAAGTTTGCAGAGAGATTATCCCTTACCCAGAGTTCTCTCTTCACTCCGCCCCTTTAAGGGGTAAAAAAAAAAAAAAAAAAAGAAGAAAAAGAAGGAAAAAAAACAACAAAAAAGTGAGGTCAACTTTTTACCATGAGTTGACCCTGATCAAAGATGGCTGCCAAGGTTTTGGCAGACTTCCAAAGGATTTTTTTGTTGTTCTTGTAAAAGAATGTGACAATGTGTCTAATACTAACCAATATCAGTTTATCAAGCTGGCTGTAGCCTTTGCTATCAAATGAGCCAGTTGCGCTGAATCCTCCTTGGTTTTGTTTCCATGATGACTCGATTTAGTTTAACTACAGTAACTCTCAAGTTACTTCACTTTTTTTTCCTGTTGATATTTTTTTGCGCCAGGGATGTCTAGTCATGATGTATTAACATGTATATTCATATATTTATATATAATCAATACATATATTAACTTATGTGTTTTTTTCTTTTTTTAAATATATATATTTATATTTTTTTTGCGGCCTGAATTGCTCCCTGCTTGAATCCCACACCGCAATGGTTCACAGTATTAATGTGATTAAAGAATGAAATCAAGAAGATACAGCAACTAAACAAAGGAGTTGGGTGTAAGGGTGTTTATGGAGTGTGTGTTTGGGGCTTGTTGTATGGTAGTGCAAGGGCAGGTTAACAGGCTGGGCCGAGGGGAAAACAAGGCCCCTCTTTGTTCAGACTGAGGAAAAGTAAAAAAATAAAGTTCGCCTTTGAACAGGCAGTCTGGCCCAGCCCACCACTCCACGGTCCCACAGCCCCGAAACAACAACTGCCCACCACACCCCAGCGTCCCAGAAGTCTCGTCTCCCCGTTTATCACCCCCTCAACTCTTTACAAACATGTTCAGATCTTGTGAAACAATGGTTCATGGGAAAATCATGCATGTTTCTTTTTTTATGCATTTTTACTCTGTTTCCTTTTTTTTTCTTTTTTTACCAACAGAAACTCAATGATTATCTGAGGTGCTGTGGAGCGCACAGAATTTCCCCGTTACTTACTCATCACCCCTAAATCTATCCATTTCTACCCCTCCCCCTCCCCATCTCCCCCTCCCAATACCCCTCTAATTTATGCCAACGTCTGTGGTCCATCTCTGTTTCATACAGGTGTAGTGCGCCGATTGGCGGTGTTGCTGTGGCTGCCTGAGTCTTTCAGGTCTTTCTGAATGCAGTTGTGGACCTGCAGGAAGTTGTGGTCCCTCTCCGTGGAGTTATAGGTAGCTGTCGGGGTGCCCGTTTGGCCCTTGGGCAGCGTGTACATGGACAGCTCAGTGGAGGGCAGCGTCCCGAAGGCCTTCAGGCCCACTGGTGAGGCCTCGCGAGAGTGCGAGGGATCTGTAGAACGGGATGAGGAGCGCGAGCGGCGTCGATAGCGGTAGCGGTAGCTGGGGATGCGTGTGATGGCCGCGCCTTGGAGGTAGTCGGCGGCTCGCGCTCCAACTCGCAGCTCCCGATGGCGATCAATGAACATGTGCACAGCCAGCACACCCACCATCTCAGCCATGATGAAGGAAAGGGCGCCAAAGTAGAAGGACCAACCATAGGAATAGCTGTTCTTCTTGGAGTCACTCTTAGAAGGGTCACCAGCGTTGGCTGATATGTACACAATGATTCCTATGATGTTGCTCAGGCCTAAAAAAAAGGAAAAGAGAAAGAGTAATTATATCTAAACTAAAATACAGCTGAACTCAAATAGAGTAACACATTATGAAACTGCCTCTCCCGTGCTTTTCTATTGTTATGTGTTATCTGTAAGCTCGCAAGACCAAGAGTATAATCACACCAACTTCTTTTTGATGATTTACTGTGCAGAGGTCAGACAGACTTAAAGAAAAAAGAATTATTCATATTTACATATATAAAATATGTTATATACATTCATTAACAGGATTATTTTGTGATAAAAACTTGATACTATAGCAACAAAACATTCCTGGAGGGACTGAAAATGTAAACTATGGAATTACATCACTTCTCCTCCCTCAAAGCACCCCTGGTCAAAATGTTTTCCTGAATAACTGCTTAGAAGGTTAACTGAACCACAAGTGGTAAAGATCAAATGTTTGTGCGACAAATTTAAACAAAATCACTGCATCATTTTTGTTTTGGACAATTTATAGAAAGCAATAGTGGAAAAAATTAAAAGGAGCACCATGGAGATATTTGAATATCCCAAAATATTTGAGCTCATGGATAACTTTTGAAAATAAGAGACTTGGCCTTGAATTGCGTGTTGCTTTAATATTCACAGCTGGAGATGCAAAATTATGCAAATTTCAAACTTTATCAACTTCTCAAAGCTTGTCCCAACATTTAGCAGCAATGGGCTTTTCTAGGCTGATGCTTTGCGATCTGAAAATTTAAATAATGTTCCCAGACATTTACAGAACATCTTGAGATTTAGTTGTGAGAGACCAAGCTAATACTTAACCAGTTTTAAGGCCCTGGTGTAAGCATTATAGTCTATTGGTCTGGCATCTTGGGTAAATCCTTTATATCAGGTGATATCATGAGAGGCAACTGTGGTGCAGCTTGCAGGTTGGCCACTAACCTTTTCATGTTGTATGGAAAAACTCAGCCAAAAAAAATTCAATCAATTAAATTATTAATTGAATCAGAACATTTTTTCATGTAAATATGCACAAAATATGCAAATTTACATTCTAATTCTATAGATTTGTTATTATAGATTATTATTCTATGTATTTCAAACTTTCAAAATATAATTTTGCTCACAATGTTTAACAAAAAATACTTCACTGTGAAAGTATGGCCATATTTAAGTATCCTTGCAGACTTTCTTGAAGTTTTCTGAAATCCTTAATAGTTAATCCTTAATCCTTAATAATAAAAACCTATATCTATAAACTCCAACTTATGAAACGAATGAATACAGTTTGAATATATCATTAGCTAATCAATAAGCTCACACAGTGGTTATTTTACACAATTAGATTTAAACTGAATGATAGTGAGACTGGGGGGTGGAAATACACCCCAAGCAGCAAATGTTAGACAAACTTAGTTGGAGACTCCTTTTTAAAGTACCCAGTAGACAGGTGCATCATTTAAAGCAAAATATATTCAATATTTTCTGACAATTTACATTTCTATCACTAGGGCCAAACTTGTTACGGTTTTGAGGGAATTTACTCACTCACTGGCTTATCATAATTAATTGATGCTTTTAAATACTGCACATATCTGCACGTACATGAATTCAAAGGGTTTTACAATTTCAGTTACTTTTGATGCTCATCAGCCTGAGGAACCAGATTAGTTTGACTTGGAAAGAAAATGAAGACAGCTGATCAATACGAGTGACAAGGAACCAAAATATACTTCAACTGACATTTTTAAGCATGTCCATATATCAACAGCATTCATGGGAGTACAATCTGATGTGCACATTTTCCCACATGCACTGATTTCAGTTGTGGTAAATGAGAGTCCAGCACTTTTGTCTTTTGTTCTTCTTTTTTTGTAATTTTAAATCTCAAACTGGGGCAGATTCACCTCTATTTCTTACAGCGTTTGGACATCTTTCCCTGTATCCCCATATTTTACCCTCCCTCAGCACTTCCTACATTTGAAAATGTTTAACTTCATACATTCTGCTGATCTCTCTGATCTGCGAAACCTTTTTTTCTGCTTATATTATGATAATCTTTTGCATCGTTGCTGTGCTTAGCCAGAAATACATACTTAAACCTGGAGAAATAGCCAGAGAAAAATAAACATTCAAATATGAAAACAAACAGTGAAAATAACAACATATGAAGATACAGATAAGCAGACTTAAGAGTTTGGACTGAAGACCTGATTGAGATGGATCAGAGCAAAAGAGTATCAGGGACACCTTATTTTTAGAGTGTAATCCCAGCGGCCTCCTCTTAGCCTAGCAACAGGGCAAGAGAGACAGAAACAGACAGCAAAAAGAAAGAGAGAAACACAGAGAACTGCATCTCTCACTTCTGACTTGAAGGGGAACTAGTTATCTAGCACAACACAGTAGGCCATGGCCTAGAACCATGACACACATATAAACACACAAAAACATAAGAACATAGAATGGCAACCTGCATCCATTTTGGGCCTGCTGCAATCTAAGGCAAATGTTATACTGTATATGTCACGCAATGCACCACACCACATTGGTGTTGGAGAGCCATCGTGAGCATCCACAGAACATTTCATGTTCTATTACTTACCAAAAAATACATTTAAGTCGAGTCAGATATTTTGATACTGTGATGCAACAAGGATATCTTCACCTTTTTTTAGTCTCTCCCCCTCAGCTCTACCCATTCATGATACTGATCTTCTCTTTCCTCCTCCTGCTATAGGTTCCTCAGCTTTCCTTTTATTTGCTCTGACTTTGATCTCTTCTTCTTAATCATCCCTCCCTCCGTTTGCCCCACCCACTGACTTGTACGCTGACATCTCCTAGTTAGTCAGCCGTCCTCCTTCTTTCAGTCCTTCCAACACCCCCACCCCCCACCCTTTTCTGCAGTTCCCCTTCTTTCCTTTATACCTGCAGAGACGAAGAGGATGCCAGAGCTGAGGATGATGTTGTGGCGTGACTTGTAGAATTCGCTGGCGGCAATGCAAAGCCCCCCCATGAAGAGCAGGATCACACTCAGGATGGGGAAGATGCTGGAGGCTCGTACAGCGCCTGGACACACACACACACACATCCAGGAAAAAACAGCTGTCAGGATTGTCTCCACTGGACATTTGCCAAATATAAGATTACTAAAAGAGAGAAAGACCTTTCTGACTTAATGTGAGCTCTTGTAAAAATAATGATAATAATAATATTGCATTTTAGCATTTGATGGTTCACTTGTGGTACCACACAATAGTCACCTGAAAGATGATGGTACTATTTATCTGAAAAAAAGAGATTATATTAAAATAACTGTGTACATCTGTATGAATTTGTGTTGGCAAGAAGTACAATAAGTCATTCAGCAGCAGAAATGGGCAAAAATTAACAAATGCTTAATTCAGTGTTTGCTATCTTGAATGACTTGTTCAGGACTTAACACTGTAAGAATTATGTGATTCTGTTCTTTGACTGAGCTACATTGGATAAACTGTTTTACTTGCAAAAACCTTATTCCTCCTCCCTTCTGTCTGTAGCAAATGTTTTTCCTCCCATGGGCATCAAGTTTGTCTTGCTCATTAGAGCCGTCTTCATTGTCCTATCGTTCCATCTCTCCATCTACCTGTGTCTTCCCTCTCTTCCCTCTATTAGCTTGCCCATCGGCTATCTGTTTGCCCTCTGATGGACAATTTAGCTGATAGACCATAGTGTTGTCATGGTTCTACTTGTTTTAGAGGCAGCCAATGTCTCATGTCTGAACTTCTGATTATTTTCAAGCTGATGCAGGTTTTTGCACACAAATACCAGAGAGTGTATAACTTAGACTGGATTTAAAACATTGATTCCACACTGTCATCAGTGTGGAATCAGCACATTAAAAGCGAGACTTACTACACAAAGATACCCCAGATTGTATTTCTGTTTTACCTTTGTGTAACTATATTTTTTATATTGTTTAGATATGCAACTAACCGCAACCAATTTTTCAGCAACTTTAGCTGATTCTGATTCAAATTAAGCTTAGCTTGTGGAAGATATGGTAATATAGTTGTTAGCTGAAGTCCAAAAATTTACAATTCCATGGCACATCAGCATAGATCCGTCTCGTATCCTGGTGTGAGTTGGAGCAAACCAAACTAAACGGAATAAATCAGAAACTAAAAATTCCAGTGCACACCAAGGTATCGTGCTGGAGTTTTGACTTTATTTGGTTAATTGTGTTGTACCCCTGCCCCGGCTGGTACCCAGGAGAGAAACACTGCTGTGCATGTGGTACTCTGAGTTTCCTTTCAAGACATTTTATTTGTTCCAGCTTATTTGATAACAGATTGTGCTCAGCAATTAATGGGCTGAAATACATTTCACGGATGTGACAAAACCTAGATGTAAGCTGACAAACATCAGTTATGAAGTTTGAGGAGACAAGAAACCAACCTGATCTCATGCCACTGTGTATAAATAGCACACCATTCAGGCACCTTTTGACAAATGATTTTTACAAATAAAGCATTTCTTTGTGGCGAATGGTAATGTATGTCATTTTAGGCAGCTAAAATAACACAAATGTTTTTTGATTATAGTAAAGTGTAGTATTTACTTTTTGGCAAAATTAAAACAAGCAACAATTCTGTGCTGTGAGTATAAACAGTAGATAAAAGATGGACGTTGTGTCACCCACTCTCAAAAATCAATAAAGTAGTGCCTTACAGAGCAATTCCAATGATGACCACTTTGTGCTGGCTCCAAAACATCCCAGACTCCAGCAGAATCTCATTCAAAATCACCTTCCATCTTGAAATAGCTTGATATTTCCCACATTCACGAAAATTTCCCTCTTGAGATAAATACCAATTGTTTATTTTATTTATTATTTTGTTGTCCGGTATAATGTTAATGTTTTATGCTAGTCACTGTTTTTTGTCCTGAAAAAACAAAATGTCAACCAAAATTAGCAAAGCAGCGCTGGTGTTGTAACAACCTTGGGTTAGCCTTTACAGCCTTACCCTATGGCTACTATGAATTGCCACTGAATACACAAAAACTCTGGCGTCACACAGTATCTCTTTCTCTTCATGTCTCCAGCAGAGCAGCACTGTGATGCTTTCCTTCATCGAAGCAGATCGAATATTAAGATGACCTCAGAGTTGGCACTGCACCAAAATTTCCGTCCTCCTCCATGTGTTTTAACCTCAACTCCTCATCTTCCCTGACATGTGGCATCAGGGGAAATTGTCTTGGTGGTAGGTGGACGCAAAGGTGGAAAGCCTCTCAAATTGTGCACATATAGTATGAGAACATATATATTTTTTAAATTTTCTTTAAAGAGTAAAAAAGATGACACATATTCACAATTCCACCTGTGCTGCACTTGATTTATCTACCTAGAGGTGAACACACTGCTGTTTGAGCTTCACTGTGATAATCTGAGTCACACAGTGAGCACAAATTACTGTAGACAGCACACAATATATGGCAGCATGGCTGTATTTTGCAATCAAAATTTTATTGATTGTGTGCCAAGCCTGATGCTTCTTAATCACTGCGGTGACCCCTGTCTTGACTTGTTCTAGCATATAAAGATTACGATGACGACTGTATTCATAGTACCAATTAACTTGGTGTGTTGACTATTCATATTAAAGGCTACCTTCTTCATCAATAATAGACACCGGGAGTCTTGACAAAATTGCAGTATATGACACCAGCAAAGTGAGACTTGATTACAAGTAGGTAAGTTATAGCACAGCAGCATTTAACAATGAACCAGAGTTTTTTTTTTTCTCACCCTGCTTTCATCAAATACAACAAATTTTCAGAGCCAGTAGTGTTTCGGGTTTTCCTCATGGTAGCACGTGAGTATCCTGCCCTGATGATCTCACCAAATGTTGAGCGAAGGATTCTGGGTATTTGAACCAACTTAAGAATAAGAATAATAGTAATAATGAATTTTATTTATAAAATCCCTCTTCATCAGGGATCTCAGAGTGCTATACTTAGACAGTCTTTCAAAAACTCCTCACAGCCCTCAAAGATGATGCTAAGCATAGCTCAAATACTGATTGGTTGAAAGCTAGTTTGAGCCAGCAGAGGCATAAATCAAGCAATTTCATCATGATGTGGACAAAATGCCAAAAACAAAAAAGATCAAAGACACAGACAATAGCTGCACCAGACAATCAATAATAGTTCATATTTATTTGCACTTTCTTAGCAGCTCTTTGACCAATTTGATTTGCATCAAATTTGATTTGATTTGTGGGTGACTTTGGTTTATGATTTGAAAACATTTTGTTCCGAGGAATTTAGACAGTTTGTTGAAAATTGATGCCTCAGTGTTTTATCAAGCAATCCTGATAAAGCAATTATATGGCTTGGTAGTGAGACCAAAGTTTTTTTTCCTTTTAATGTAAACAATGTGATGGCATTTTTTTCAGATGAACTGATATTTATTAGTTGAACTGTTCGTTTTGTGTAACTATTCATTTGATAATGACAATGAATATAAAACTTCACAGTGAGGTGTGACACGTTATATGAGTTACTCATATATATGAACTACAGAGGCTAGTGTAATGGTGACTAGCTTGATTTCAGATTTTAGATTTCAAAGGCGAGGGACAAGCTGATACATTAAGGGAAATGTTGCAAAACCTAAATTGACAAAAACGAGAATAGAGGGATGAATATAAAAATGATTAGCAGAACCAAAAGGAGCTAAAAGTAAAATATGAGTGCAGAAGAGGAAAAAGAAGATGAAACAAGAGGAAAAGCACAAAGACTGCAGGCCCTCACTTCTCTGTGAAGCTGCTATGCCTCCAGCAGTCTTTGTCTCCCTGTCTCCCCCTCTCTTTTTGCACTAGTGCTTTAAGATGAAGGCAGGGAGTTTAAAAGGAAGAATTTTTAAATGTGCGGGCCTCCAGGCACACCCTGCCACCAAGCACATCATGGCATAGACACAGAGAGACGGAGAGTTGAGCTGAGACTGAATGCTCTGCAGTGGAAGCAGCATAAAGAGACGTGCACAGTATGTTTTTGGTTTCTTTTTTAAGAATGCTTGAGGCCACTGTGGAAGCTGAAGCTCTTTCTTCCTGGTTGTGGATTGATCTCTGTTTACTTGAGGCCACTCTACTCTATCATGCTGTACCAATCGTAACCTCATAGTCACATGTAGCACTGCTGTGCAATTTTTAACTTACACCCAGCCAAATGTACAGAACATTGTTATGGGAAACAGATTAATAAATGTAATAATAATAATAATAATGAAAAAAAACAACAAAAGGTGTCTGCTCTGAGCCTTGTCTTAAATCAAAGTAAAAAAAAGCTAATGTACTGTTCAGTGTAAAAAAATCCGTTAAGACACTTAAACCTTTTTAACACATGAGATATGGAACATTAATGGCTTTATCGCTCTGTTAAAGTGATGGCATTAATTTATTCAGAGACTGGTCACTTTTCCATTAGTCTCCCTCTCTTTTCATATGAAACTGCCTGTGAAAGAGATGTAAGAGCCTATGTGTGCTTGTTATTCACCAGTCATAAGAGATTTGACACTATGTGAGGTATACTCTCATTGTCCTTAAAGAGTCAAAGTCTTTTTCACAGCATGGTGCCATAACAATTCACATTAGTGTGCCGAGCACACAGTGGTTGTGTAAAACATTGAGGCGGTGGATGGAAGCAGCTGCAAATGTAATTTTTCTAAATGGTTAAGCTTGTTGAGGGTTTAGCTGCACTATTGTTACAACATAGTTAGAAACATTAGGATAAATGTGATGTTGACTTCAGCTCACCACGCTGTCTCTATACAGTCACAACAATTTTTCAGAAGAGAAGTTGTGCCATAACACAGCATTCTTAAAGTTCTTAAAGTAAATTAAAGTTTTCTCATAACTGTTTTAACAAATATGCAGTATTGTGTTAAACAAAACAATGGTGGATGGCAGCAGTGGATAATATTGAAATATGGTCTGAAGGAGTAGGGAAGCTTAATCTTTGGCTCAAACGCATTTCTCCCAGTCATTTATCTCAGGTGTTGAGAAAAAAAATACCACTCGGAGCTGCAGCTAATTATTGTAGGTGAAACCATGGAGAGGAAATTTTGAGCAGCACTGTTATCTATCAATGTAAAATTGCGATCTCCCGGCCACAATCAATGCCTTGAGGAGGTGGAGAAGTAGGAGCCAAATGCAGGACGAAAAGGCAGGAAATGGGCAGATGAATAAAATAGTCAGTATTAAAAAGGACTAACAAAAGGCACAGCCGGTGCAGGAAAAGCAAGGTACTAATTGAGGACGAACAATAAAACTAAACTCTGGTCATGGTAGCCACATGACTGACAGGCAGACTAAGAAACAATTAAAACTAAGGAGCATACACACTTGGAGGAGCGATTAGATGAGTTAAAGCAGGGGAGTTCACAAAGAGCAGGTAGTAACACAGTGGCAGTGTAACAAAGCAAAGACAGCAGAGGACATCTAGTTATAATGGCAGGAAGCAGCACAGAAAAATCTAACTGAGACCTGACTAAAGCCAAAGACAGAATCCAAGAACTTTAAAGCAAAAATTTAACTCAGTATAGGGCTGAACTAAGGTAAAGAACAATAGCAACTAAATGACAAAACAAAAAGTACAGAACCTAATCAAAACATGAAATTACTCCAAGAAAGCAAAGGACAACAACCCCGAACACAGCAAAACCCATAACACTCTCAGAGTCCTCTGAACAACTGACCATATATCAAATTTGCCCACCACTGCTGTGCGTTTGTTGATTCGTTTGAACACCTGAGTTCACACTTGTGCCATGTTGAAAATGATTCTAGTACGTTTCTAGGCCTAAACTAGAATGATTTCCAACTCAAAATGTTATGGAAATGCAAAAAGGGGAATTAATTCACACATGACACCAACAAATACGTAGAAAACAGCACCTGAGTGCTAATTATCTTCATGAACTTTATCAAAAATACTGTTTCTGTGTTTCATTGTTGTATAATGTAAGCTTATTGGTTCATTGGTGTTGTGCCAAGAAGGTTTTATGTTATTATTACTAATAGATAAACCATTTTTTAAATAATTGAAAAGCTGGGGGTAGTGAATTTCAATGATGCAACTGTTGCTGGAGATATTCCTAATAATCAGCTTTGTGATGTTTCATCTTGAAAGATTTTGGAAGGAGTTGGCAAGAAGCTGATGAGAGGCTCTGTTTCTTCTGTTTAGATTTTCCCTGAGAGAACCTGATCAAATGAACAAAGATAAGCAGCACCTGCATCCAGAGGGCAGAGCAGGCACACACACAAACGAAAGTGTTGCCTCTTCTGCACACTTTCAAACCTCTTCTCTTAAACACTTTCATCTTCCCTTCATTCCTCCCACTGCTCGGTTGGTTCTGCTGCAGTGGTGTGTGTTTATACGTGTGTCTCTGGCTGACTTATGGTTTCATTAGTTGCAGCAGAGGAGAGCCTTGTAATTGTGCTTGAATTATAGAGGCGGGGGTGGACACCAGCATGGGAGCTCCCTGGGTACTCATACACACAGTGCGATGTGTGCGCACAATCTACGGTGCAGAGAACCCCCATTACTTTGTCACACACACGTTAGCTCAACAAGCTACAAAGTGAACACACTCATCGATCAGCCTATCGCCTACTCACTTGCTCACTCTCTAAAGTGGGGTGTTTCCCATACACACTGTACATGATCCGTGCAGGAACAATCTGCTCGCTCTGTCTCCTACACACACTCACACACACACACCCATCAAACTTCTAACACACAAGCACACACAATTCGCCCACATGGGAGAGCCCACAGCAAAGAACATGTGGTATTGGGAACTCAGCAAAACAGCTTAAGGGGGAATAACTATCGGTGTGTGTGTGTGTGTGTGTGTGTGTGTGTGTGTACATGCACCTGTGCACATGGCGATGCAAGACTGACAAACATGTTCATCACAGGAGTCATGCTTAGAAGTCAGGAGAAGAGAAAAAACAGCATGAATGCGCATGTGTAGATGTGTGCATATGTGTGTGATTTGTTATGAATATAGTACACACATAGAGGAGCTTGTGCAGCCTGCCAGTCATTATCATGCCGTATTACTCATGTAAATCGTGATATGCCCCCATGTCACTACTCTCTGGCCAAAAATAACTGCAGTGACATCAGTGAGTCAGATGACGTCATTAGTGGGTGACATCACGTGTCTCCTAGCATCCTGATCGGAGACATTAGCATTATGTACAAGCATCCAGCTTTCTAATTATAGCAACACAAAGATTGCGCACTGCCTCCACTTCAGCGCTAAGACCGAATCAGGAGTCTTTGTGCGTGTATGTTTCTATCCTTGTGGGGACTACGTTTTAGACCTTAAGACAGGAGACATTGTTGTGACAGAGGTATTTTTTTGTCTGGTTCTCACTTGTTAAAAAGTTTAAATTAAAGTTCACCGGTGTGAGGTAACTCATTAGACTTCGAAAACCCTCCTTTTCTTCTGCTGTACAACATATCAGAGGAAATAGTACCTTTTATTTCATGACATTTATCTAAGCTCATTTGTTACTTTGAGGATCGAAATGTTTGCCTGAAAGAAAATTGGAACATCTTGTGAATGTAAATGAATATAAAAAATATGACCCATGTTCTTCAGCTGCAGCAGTATACATAATTTTTTAATAATGTAGTGGGCAAGTTGAGTTCTCTATATGACAGTTTTTCTTGATAAACATTTTTAGCTCTGGAGTTTTACTTGTCATTGGGATTTGCATATAATTCCTTGATGATTTCTTGTGTTTTTGCTCTTGGTATATTCTGGTTCTAGACCAAGTCAGGGCATGCTTGCAAATCAACATCAAGTGAGTAAAGTCAAGTGGGTTATATGGGTTTGTATCACTGAGCAATTTTAGTTGTGTGGCAACAAGCTCATGCTCTTCCTGGAGGAAAAGCATGTGTCAGTCATTCACCATCAGCACGACTTGAAAGTAAGCTGAGTTTCAACACAATGTGCTCAGGCAAGGTTTCCTGACAACTCTTTTATTTAAAGGTTTCCTGTAGTTTGTTTTTTTTTTACCATAAAAATGAAAAGTTTCTCATCCTTATGCACTGTGGATTTGTGTTGCTCTCCTCCCACTTGCTGTCACTTAGTGGAAAGGTGTAAAACTGTCAGTGTGAACACGTATGACTTTCTCCAGATGCGGTGTTAATGTTACATCTTTCTGTGTGAATGTGCAAAAACATAGCAATATCTTTCCTTTAGTCATCTTAGAATCCACAGGATTCTATTAACTATTAAGTAACTGGTAAAAATGAACATTAGTTAAGTAACTGGAAAGGTTCTCACAAATGTAGAAGTATGTGAGTGTGTGTTACTGTGTTTTTCAAGCCAGTTAGGGACAGTGCTGAATTGTTGTTAGCCATATCTAATCCGATTCACTGGCTCCATGCATGACACTATGCACATAGACACCACACACTCACTCACACACTGGTGCACACAAAATGCGTGATACACTTCACACCCTTTCACTTCTCACCATTTCTAATTCTGCAAACATACATGAACTATAGTAGCCTACTTGAAGTTGTATAGTAAAGAATAAAGTAAATATAAAGATTCATTTAACCTTTTCTTTTCTAACATTTCAAGCATGATTAGAGTATAGTCTTTGTTTTGTACATATTTAGGGAGAAAAAAGAAAAGGAGAACCTTGGACAAGCTTGTGAGCTCTAAGTCTTGGGCTCTCAGATAACTGTCACTGAGGTCTCAGACCTTAATTAGCTTGTAAGGACCACGGGTTTTTCACAATCATTTTTAGGCAAGACCAGGTGATAATCGAAATCCTTAAACAATGTCCACACAATCAGCACAAAATGGACATCAGATGAAGTTTTTTATTCACCTCAAATTTCAGCATTAAATGTTTTTGAATATATGATGCCTGATGCATTTTGATGCAATCGGGACATTTAAAACTCTGAGGTTTAAGTGAAAATTTGTAAAGAATATCACTTCAGCTGTTAAACACGAAGGTGAATCAATCATGTATTTGTTTCATCTTGCAGCAAGAGGCTTGGGGGGCATTTCGCTAGAAGAGGGAAAGAGGGAAGGTTCAGTTGAAACACCAATTCTTGAAACATACATCACATCGTGTACAGAAAGAAAAAGCTGAAGATAGAAATAGAGGATGACCTCTACCACAGGATGATGATCCTAAACACAACTCTTCTTAAAGAAAAATCTTAAAGCTAAAGGTTTTACCATTGCACCTACAGTTCCTTGACCTAAACCTCATTAAATATCTGTGTATTGACCTCAAATGAGCTGCGCAGGCAAAACAATGCATGAATTTCACAGAATAATGCACAATGAATGGGAAATTTCTGCATCAAGACTCACAATGCTCGTTGCAGTCAATAAAAAGCATTTGCAAGCCATGACCCTTGTCAAAGTATATGTTCTTTAGAAATTATGGAAGCCTCAACTTTTGCTTTTGACTCTGTCAATATTGTGTTTTGAGAAAATGTTAATGTTAAAATAAAATATTATCTAAAACTTTTTTGTCACAACAACATAAATTTGCCATAAAATGATTGCATCCCACTGCACCTCTTTTCCTTTTATTTAAACCACCAATACACAAGTTAAACTCACTCTTTAACAACCACAACTAGCCATCTCCTCAACCACAAAACCAGAACTCAGTCTTTCTCTTATGACGTTTATGTCCAGAAAACTATGGGTACAGGCAAAAATTGTTGTTAGTCAAACTGTAATCTTAAATTTCATTGTTTGAGGGTAAAGTGACCGAGGAATGATACATCCAAATGAACACAAACAGTTACTTAAATCCATGATATGACAAATATAAGTGCAGTTGTCACGGACGGTGGGAGCTCAGGTGCAATAATAGCAATTGGTAACCAAAGATATGGTGGACACTAGGCAAAAAAACACTATTATATGAAGTACATCACAGTCTCAGCATGCTGAGGTGAATGTAACGTCCTTCCATAATTGTTTTCTGGAGAGCTTGTGACTTAGTATCGGCACTAGTATGTGATTTTTTATCTCATCCATAAAGCTTGTAAAATGAAGTGTTCTCCTCCTTAATTTTCCCCGAGTGTACTGCAATCCTGTCATGGTGCCAAAATGATGGATGTAATTCAAAATTACATAGGTACACCAACAAGGTAAATCATAAGCTCCATCCTTTATATTATGCTGTAGTGAAGGTTGGGGGTGGTGACTCTGTTGTCTCTCTCTGTGGCTGTAGCTCATAGTACGACTGCTGCAGGATGAAGGCTGACTGCTTGCTCTTACATAACCACATGTGCAAATTCACCCAGTGAGAGGGGAGATAGAGCATGGAGGGGAAAGCAGCGTGAGACAGCTCAGAGATCAAGAGACTGAGGGAGAGAGACTGAAAAGGCCCTTGGGGGGAAAGGGGGAGAGACAGAGAAATAAAGAGAGTGAGAGTGTAAAGAATAGAAAACGAATGACAGCTTACATCCAATATATAGATTGATCTCCTTCTGTTTTTCTTGTCTAAATGGTAGCATTGCTCGTGGTTCTTGACATTTCTATTCCCCCTGGAAATGTCATCCACATTTACAGTTGTGGATTTTTTTTTTCTCAATGAAGTTTAGTATCTGCCGTACTTAACGATGTCTGTTCATGTTGGCTCTGAAGTGATTAAAAATGTAAATCCATCCCACTAACACAAACCCAAAATCGCTGCACTGTTTTGTGGAAGCACGCCAGTCAGTAATGTTGTGGCCGAAAAATTAGTGCAGTTCCTCAATTGGCCTTTTTCAATTGACTTTGAAAAAGAAAGTCAAAGATAAACTGTCAAAGATAAACTCCTACTTCCGTGGTTATATATTTTTTATGACTCATCTGTTATGCATTATGACATGAAGGGAAGATGGATTATTAGATTATTATTTACAAAACTGTTATTTTACTTAAAGATGTTCATTTGAAGTACTTTACTGCTGTGTGAATTGGTTCCATGTACTTGTGCCTATAAATGGTTTCAACCGTGATTTAAGTTTGAATTGCTCAAAATGGCTGAGATGACTGCATCCACTCTTGTCAGGATACATGCAGATAGGTTAATAAACTGTGGCAACTGAATTTAATCATTCTATCTGTGGCAATACCAACTGGCTTTGCATTTTTGTAATAGTCACTCTATGCTTGACCAAGTGTAAACCAAGTGGTCTAGCAAGTATTAACTTAATAAAGCTTGAGACGTGATACCTCTGGCTGTGTTAATACAATGCTAATCTGAATGTTTAACCCATTTACTTAGACTTGTTTTATTGCAGACTTTCGGAACCCAAGATATTGCATGTTTTGTCTCATTAAGTTAATTTGTAAAGAGACACCCATTCTTGTATTTCAGGCTGACAACAGATTTATTTTTTTTAAAGTTTCGCATGAAGCCAGTCCGGGCTTGTAATTAAGTTAAAAAAAAAGAGATTATTTTAAACAGGTGACTGACTCAGAAAGGAGACTGTAATCTTGATTTTGTATAGAAGCAGTATCAACAAAAGGCTGAAATGATAAGCACAAGACCTCTAGTTTCTCTGAAAATGTGCGAGAAGTTCCTCAAATAGAGATACGGAGGGATTTGCACATTGCTCTTTACATTGCACACTATCACTGAACCATTCAATGAATCTTCCAGAATCCCAGTGTGTAAATAGCAAGCGTGCAAGCCTAAGCTGGTCATCAGTGAACTCTGTTTCCTCATCCATCAACAGCTGATATAACCACACGAGCAAGAGATTACTGTGGGAAGCCTTTGTCAAGCACTACAATACAGAGTTAGATTCACAAACGGCATTTTAAACGTTAGCATACTATTATATATAATATGCAGAAAAGTGCATTGAGATTCATAAGCAACATGTGCTTAATTCAAGATGACATGTTTTCAGGCAACGTCCATGCAGTTTCCAATAAGACAATACAAAATCACATTCTGCACACATTACAGGTACTGGACTGGCCTGCCTGCTATCCTGACCTGGTACAAATAGAGTTTCTGTGGAGATTTTTTAACATAAATTTTGACAATGACAACCCCGTACTGTTGAACCTTGAGATGGTACAAAATAACACCTGAAACCCCTCATTGGTGTATTCAATGCCAGAATATCTTTTGCGTGTTGTGATAAGGATTGGAATCATTGCAAAGGGGTAAAAGTTACAGGCTTGCAACACAAGAGTGGATGTAAAGTCTTATGAAAAAGAAAAAGGCACCTTTTTTGTCATAAGGTTTTACATGTGAGGATAGAATGAAAAATATCCGGTCTTCACTAGGTCTTCAAATGAGGTCAAATCTCGTTCTATCTTGCACAAACTGTCGGTGATATTTTTTTCTGGCTACGTATGGGCACCTATTAGTGTGAACAATGTGTCACTGTTTCACTGAATTTCCCTGGCTGTCTTTTTCATATTACAGTAATATCTGAAATTCAAGGTGTCAGTTGGCCTGAGAATGGTAGCGGTAACATTTGCGGCTCTTTGAAGAGCAGTGGTCACATGTCTTAACTATCGTATAACAAGACAGCCAGCCAGGTTAGATATGCTGCTTAGTGGCCACTCATATAAGTCTATGACAGTACTGAGAATCTTCCAGGAAAGAATGTGTACAAGATTGTCAGTATGAGGCAGAATGATAGAGAGAGAGAGAGAAAAAGACTTTATCAAGTAATATTATATCATCTCTATCTCTCAGAGTATGGCATTATCCACACTTTAAACAGTTACTGCTGTAATTTAGCAGACACTGCTACTCAAAGAGACGTTCAGTAAATGCAACATAAAAATGATTGATTGCAACATCACTGAATATTTCAGGGACGACAAGTACAGAGGACAGGAGTCAGTATGTTAGTGCAGTCATAGTAATCATTTAATCATGTAATCTATAAAAGCAGAAGTTTGTGCAAGATGATCACAGTCACATAGAATGAAGGATTTGACAATGCATTGTTGCTTATAGACATTGAAAACGTACACTGCTGAATTCAATCTTATTTCTCTATTTGTCCATTCATTTTAGCTGATTTTGCTTCTCGGTATAGGTGTCTGGTTTAATTGTCAACTACCTTTTGTTTAGTCTCTTATTAAATTAAAACGATATATCAATTTAGTTAAATTGTATTGTTTTACTTTGCAGTTTTTCTGTTTAGTTTATCTATGATATAGCTTGCAAATTGAATATATTTACAATTTAAATTCTATTTAATTACATTTAATTCTATTCAATTTTAATGTTTCAGTAGTATCATTCTACAAAACTCATCAGAACACAGTCTGTGAGTGATTTAGACTTGGAGGAGGTAGGGTTGGGTAGGCTTCAGGGGTGGGAATCTTTCAATGCTTGTTTTTGATTGATTATACCGGTTTTTGCATTACGTGTGGTGGTTAGTACTTTGATTTCACAGCAGGGTTACTGGTTTGAATCACTGCTTGGGTCTTCCTGGGTGGAGTCTGCATGTTCTCCCTGTGCATGCGTGGGTTCTTTCCAGGCTACTCTGACTTCCGTCCACAGTCTTAAAACATGCATGTTAGGTTAAATAGTGATTCTAAATAGAACCAAGGGGTTAGTCAGAGTGTGCATGGTTGTTTCTCTCAATTTTGTATGTGTTGACCCTGTGATGGACTGGTGAACTGTCCAAGGTGTATTTTGCCTCTTGTTTGATGACAGCTGGGATAGACTCCAGCTCCCCCATGGTGCTGAACTAGATAAAGCGGATGTTGAAAATGGATAGATGGTACAACTCCAGTTCCACAGTTACTTTAGTAGCCCTATGAAGAACTTTGTTAATGTGTTGGGGTGGCTACCAATTGGCTACTCCCCTGATCTCAGCATAAAATCGTAAAATGTAAATGTAACAGTTGTCTATTGTTAACTTTACAATAGACAACTCCTCTTAGCCAGTTAATCATATTTACTTTAATTAGGATCAGAAAATATTTAGTATGATCAGCATCATCATTAACAGTCTAATCTTAAAGGCAAACTAAGTGACCTTTTTCAGTCATGCATTCACACTTGCTCATGAACAGTGTTCTGAAATACTGTGGCAAGTTGTATAACAAATAGTAAATCAGAAATAGTTTATGATTCACACCAATCAAGTTAATTCTAATGCTTTCCGGGAATCCTGGCCTGAAGACATCCACATCTCAATATTGAATTATCGTCGGTGAGCTGTCCCCCTAGCAACAGGGAGTCAGAATAATATCTTTAGACTTAGGTATTGTGTATACCACAAGAAGAGATTTACCACCAGAATAGGTAAATTATGTATGTGGCATTCTCAAAGGCCACACAGTAGACAAAGAGATGGGTATTTACCTCATATTTGCAACATCTGGCAAACATCCAGGCATAAAGACTTTTACATACGCCAACAAAAACCTACAACCAGCCCGATCACACAAAAAAATGTGTCATAGCGATGTTTGTTCACATCTCTGAAACGTATAGTGTCACAATCTGCGGTTTCATGCAATTCCAATATTAAGGAAATGAGAAAAGAAAAATTGACATTGGCTAAACATCCACTGATTATTCTAAAACTCTCTATTACTATGTACTACTCCCTTTGTATATCTAATGATACCAGCATAAATGAAGGTTTACAGGCAACATGGTGGTTCAACTAGGCAAAAAACTGCAATCTAAAATGAAAAGCTGAGCAACTGCTGCTTTAGTGGCCACGAGGGTATAAATAAGATACTGGAGCACATCTCAGTTGATGTCTTATCTCTGTCACACATTTTATCTGAAGGGATACATTTTTTGGCATCCATCTCCTCATAACAAATGGCTGCAAAAGCACCATGCTGAGGGACTACAGTGATATACTTAAGGACATTTAGAGAATCCTCTCAACTTAGAAACACTAGCTGTCCTAAAAATAACAGTTGTGTTTAGTGTATCCCTCCTCTGAATAAAGTACCTAAAAACTTTTCCAAACTTTATATATTTATATTCTTGCATGGGCCTGACAACAAATTCAGCCTCTCCTGTTCCCCATCATCTCTAGCTTCACCCTGCAGCCTCCATCCACCAGCTGTCAGACGGGCGTGAAGGCCTCACTGGAGATGGACGGACAGATGGGTGGAAGGCAAGAGGGAGGAGGTGAGGAATGCATGGAAGGAAGGAGAAGAGGGAGAGGTGTGACCCACTTTGTGGAGCCTGGAGTATTTATAGAAGAAAGTGTCCTAATTGGTGAGCCGCTGGGAGAGCGACAGCCCTGCACTGGTACTCTACTCCTTGTCCTTCACCTCCTCAACCTAATCATCTCCCAGTCTTGCCATTTTCTTGTTCCCCCTTCCTCCCTCTCTTTTTGAAAACTCTTTCTTGGGCCATTCCTGGGTGCTCCTCTTCCACATCAGTGACCTCTTCTTAATCCTGCCAATCCTGCCACCTCCACATTTTACCACTCCCTCCTCTCTGCTCTGACTTTAACTTGTCCTCTCTAGTTTCTCCTCCTCATCAGCCTTTTGCCACTCCCTGTCTTTGTCCTTTCCCATCCTCTTGACCTCTTTCCTACACTTTCCTTTTGTCCTTACTGGGTGAGCCTGCTTTTGCTTAGTCCTTTTTTCTATAACTAAGGGATACTTGATGAAATGTTGAGATTTAAGCAGTTTTTACTCAAATATACAAATGTTTTTCCAGTTTTTCTGGATTGGTGGATGGCACATTTAGACTATTTGGACATGTTAGGGTTTCCGTTACATATCAATTGTGCTTGGTTCTACACCCCGAAATGTTTGTGATAGTGTTTGTGCGAATCTCCTTCAGGTACCTTGACTTATCTTCTCACAAACCAAAAAAACCCCACAAAAACAAAAAGGACCACAGAAAAGAACAGTCTTCTGACAACAAAGCAAAACTGGAGTAATTGTAAGGGTGAAAACAATACAGGGGAATATGTATGAAAGAAAGGAGGAACTCACGTAGGAAGTACTCTGAAGCGTCCGCCTCATAGTCAGCATCCTCAGGGAAGTGATCTATTTGCTTACACATGCCTTTAAATGAACCTGTGAGAGAGAGAAAGAAAGTAAGAAAGAAAGGAAGAGTTATGAAGATATTGTAGTACAAACAGAAGAAAACCCACAGGTTAAAGCATGACTGATGAATTAATGAAATCTGATGCTAACTTGAATATCTATATAACGCTTTAACTAATATAAAAAATAACCAGCTACCTATCAAAGAAACAAGATAGCCACAGAAGGACAACAGTAAAAGGAATCAGAGAAGAAGGTAAGAAAATAAAAAATAAAAAAACGGATGAATCGAGAAACTGGAGTGGAGGACAAAGAGAAAATGTCAAATTTAAGGCAAAGAAGTTGAGTAAAAGCAGGGTGGTTTGTCAGCATTTTTATAAATTACACAGCAGGGCAGAAAATGAGAGAAGAGAAGAGAAGATGGGAAGTGTTTAAGTGCTTAAAAAATGCAGGTGGGTGTGTGAGGGGTAATTGCGTGAAAAGAGTGAGCCACATGCAAATAAAAGAGGAGAAGAAAGGAGGGATTGCTGATAGTGTTGCTCATTAAGATGGATTGTGCTTGTGTGTGTGTTTTTATGTGTGTGTGTGTGTATAAAGCTTGGTTCAGCTTCTGTGGTAATTGTATGCCCTCCCAAACCACTGCAATTAAATGGGCCCTTGTTAATTGGCAATTGAAGGACGAAAGACGAGTACCCGGCTTTGAAATGGGCATCAGTTACACACAAGTACACACACAGACACAATATGCCTCACACTAACAGCCATACGGACACACGAGCATTCACACTGGAGCATTAGACAGCTTGTCAAGAGTCTCACTGTTGTAAAAGCCTTTTACAGCTAAACTTGCAAATATTTTAGCATGTTTATCATGACTACAGGGAAAATAAAATGTTTAAACCAAAGCTTTACAAATAAAAGTGAGAATCGCATCACTTGGTTGTAATGTCAGCCTGGTTCATATTTTGCATATCTTCATCTGCATATAACTTCACCAAACACGGACAAATTGTTTTTTCAGACTTTGATAGATATAAAGAAGAGAAAAGCTTTCAGCATTCACCAAATGCTGTCATTATTTCATCATTTCTGGATGCAATATGTGAGTTGTGTGTTGAAATTCCTTTCAGTGCCTGAGAGTGACATTCCTTGAGTTAGAAGAAATAGCTTCACTTTTGTCCCACTTTGTGACTGTGCTTTTGCAAATGTGAGTGGCAATACAAAATATACTTAAATCATGCCATGTATATTCAGGGGGGGTAGACATAGAAATAATGTGTCGATGAGCAAAGCTCTCGTAGGTGACGTGATTTGACCTCTAGTGGACATGAAGGAAGTTTCAGAAATGATTTTTATAAGTGATGGAGGAGCTACGAATATATACTTTAAAAGAAATCAAATGACATCGTCTATCATATAATCAGTTGCGAGTTGCAGATCTCTTGGGACTGAATGTTTCAATAGAAAAAAAGGGAATAATTTTTTTCCCCCACCAAAATGTACACTTATACTGAAGCTTTATGCTTTATTAAAACAAAGTAAACATATCTGAGCATGTTCTAAATGATTTTATTGGTTTTCAGTGTGATTGTTCATTTTGCATTTTTGAAAATGATCCTCCCAGATTTTCTTTCTGATGTAAATGTGGACACCTACAAATAAAAGTGCAATACACAGATGTGGCAAAAATTACAAAACTGATAGTAGGACGATATCACCAATGATCACTGTAGACAACAGAACATCATAAGTGTTATCTGACATATTTATTTTGACTAGGAAGAATCAGACAACTATTTTTTACAATGTATATCAAGTGCAGTTTTCATTTGTATATGATATCTGAAAGTCTATTTCCTAATTGTAAGAATGTTCTGAGCTTGTCTGATATTGCTGTTCTGGTGAGTGAATCTATATTTTCATAATGTGAAATGCTTTTCTGAATATCAATAATAATTATAATAATAATAATTGTGTATCTAAATGATCATTAATAATGTTAACTGAACGTGCTATCTACCAGCAGACAGAAATCCAAAATACCACTTGACATTTTGATTTTTGCAAACTATATTCAGAAAATGTCTTAAATGTGGGAGCCCAATACACATGGTAAAGTGAAGTTGGTAAAAGTGGCATGGCTTCATTTTGACAGGAAATAATTCATTCATAAATAATGGCAGATGATATCCAGTTAGGTATCAGCTGTTAAAACAACTTGCCTTTGCAGGGAGGAGAGCAAGAGGGATGGTAAATGAATCATTGAAGAGGAAAAGTAAAGACAAAGAGTGACAAAGAACTGAGAGGGAGGAGAGAATAACAGGTGGAAGTGGAAGGATGAGCAAGAAGAGCGAAAAGTTTCAGACAGAGTGCTGAAGTCTTACAGGAGACATGTTCTCTGATTGGAAAGAGGACAGGATATTTTTTGTGATGTAGAACTAACCACAGATGAGCTTTAGGAGTCAAGGACGCTGGAATTTCAAAACATTGTTAAATTTTTCATCTCTGAAAGGCATTCTTGCCTTAATGTCTCATCATGTCACAGGAGTCTCAGATTATTGCTCCAGACAATGCATATTGTTTTGATTGATAGATGAGAGTCGGTGGAAAGCAGATGAGACAAGAAAGAATCCTTATGAGGGCCAACATTTTCATTATTTGTCTGCATATCCAAATTTCCAGATTGACTTTTTACTGTATCTGTGATCCAGCTCTGTTTGTTTTACTCATTCATCAACTCTACGCATCTAGACCAGGGCAGTTACTATAGTTACACAGCTGATTTAAAAAATAACACAATGAATATAAGACATGCCCACATATTGTTTTGTTGTGGAATATAGGCCTACTTTTTTGCTGGTTATATTTACATTCAAGTTTTTTTTTAATGTTTGAATGTCATCTTCAGGGTTTTAAACAGCAGAAGACCCTGAGCACAATGCAGAGGCATTTCCACACAGTGGACAAAAATTGTGAAATGTAATGTTTTCCTGTGACTGTTATTTTGTAGAGGGCACCAATCACACGGCTTGATGCCCTGGTGGAACCGTGTACTTCTTAATAATTAAACCTAATCCTGTATTTTTCATGCCTAACCCTAACCAAACCACAACTGACAGCTACGCTGAGAAGTGAGAAGTCAGATGGGGCTCACGCTGGGTTATCTGGTGTGACAGTACACAGTGTAAAACCACCTTCCAACCTCTGTAAAAGTATTTATGAGCACTCTATAGTTGTGTAATATGACGTAACGCCAAACTTAGACTTGTTACATCTCACGAAGAAAAGCATAGAAATGTAACATTTTTGGAGCCTTGAAAATGCAGCATTTTTTACATGACTTGATCGTACACTATAGCTTCATGTTATGCAAAACGCAGGCATGTTATGATTATAAAAAGCAGACTTAGGCATGCAAAGATTTTACAGCCCAGAAAGTGTAGCCATTGTACAATTTTTGAGTCTTTTTTTGTGTTCCTGCTTTTGCACTGTGGAGTAACATACTTAATGCATATTCTGAAATGAAACTATGTTGCTGAGAAATATGTTGCCATCATCTCTGTTCATACTGCAAGAGGACTGAGAGGATGTTGCTGACGATATTCTAAAATGATTTTAAAGATTTTAAAATGCTAATTCCCGAGAATTAACAAGTGCATTGCTATTTCAAAGGGTATAACTCGTGTCATTACCGCCCTAATATTGTCATTACATCAGCAGTATAAAATGGTCTTACAGTAAAACATTCTATATGATGGTTGCTAGGTGATGTACAAAGTAGAAGATCAGTAAAGACACTGTTCTGTCGCTCCCATCACTCCCACAACCTTAATTGCATTGCTATTTGTGCCAATGTTTAGTTTTCAGCTTTAGTTTCTTGCTACGAGTGCCCGTGTCTTCATGTGATTATCCATCAATATGTCAAGTGCATCAGTTCACATACGCACTGCAATGTAGGAGCTCCATGATATTATTCCCGTTCTACCAACACTGCTCTGTCTGTCTCTCCCGTTCACACGCTCCCTCTCTTGCTCCAACACATGCCCACCCACGCTGCACCACAAGCACATGTAATCTGGAATTGCATTTTGCCTTCCTTCTCTTCTTCTATCTCTCTCACACACAACCCCCTCGCTGTGTCTTCCACCCGTTCTCCTATCTGTCTCTCACATACATACATGTGCCTGTTCCCTGAAGACCAGATTCCCATTTGAACTGAGCTGGCAGCTAAGCCCTCCACTCTTTCTCTGCTCCTCTTTCAGTTTACACATTCTGCAATTCAAATCAACAGCACACTTTACCATCTTGACAGGGAAGAAGTCTGTGCTGCATGTACCTTGACAGATTTTTGGGTTAGGTACACAATGTACAGTCATGTGAAGAAGGAAGCACACCCCCTGACATTTCTAAATGTTATGCATTTGGACACGATAAAGAATCACATGGGGCTTCACAGGTCTCAAATTTAGTTAATGGTACCTCAGATAAGCAACACATGACATATTACACCATGCCATTATTAATTTAGAACAAAAAACAAAGCCAAAATGCAGAAGCAGCGTGTGGAAAATTATGTAAATCCCATGATTCAACAGCTTGTAGAACCACCTGTAGCAGCACTTCCTTAAAGTAATCATTGTCTGTAGCAGTCTCTCACATGTTTTTTTGAGGTATTTTGGCCCAATTTACTTTGCAACACTGCTTCAGTTCTTTGGGGTTTGCAGCGTTTGCTTCTGCTTAGTTCTCTTAACACCCCACAAAAGCATTTCAGTCAAGTTGAGGTCCGGACTTTGACTGGGTCTTTGTATCACCTTGACTTCTTTCTTTTATAGTCATTCTATTGTTGAATGTGTTCTAGATCTCTGTCATGTATGACTCAAGTTCAGCTAAGCTTTAGTTGTCAGACAGATGGCCTCATATTTGTCTCCAAAATATTTTGGTATACAGAAGAGTTCATGATTAACTCAATGACTGCATGGTGTCCTGGTCCTGTGGCTGCAAACAAGCCCAAATCATCACACCTCCGCCACCGTACTTTACAGTTGATATGAGGTGTCTGTGCTGATATGCTGTGTTTGGTTTTTACCAAACATGGTGCTGTGCATCATGACCAAACATCTTCGCTTTGGTCTCGTCTAACCAAAGGACATTGTTCCAAAGGTCTTGTGAATTGTTCAGATTCCCTCCTGCAAACCTAAGCTGTGCGGCCATGTTCTTTTTAAAGAGAAGAGGCTTTCTCACGCAACCCTTCCAAATAAACCATACTTGTTCAGTGTTTTTCTAATTTTACTGGACTGAACTTTAATATTCAACGTGCAGAGGCTGATAGACTCTGAGATGTAACAAATGTTTTTCCTTTTATTTTGCATTTTCTCAATGAATTGCTTGGTCTGAACTTGGTAGGATTAGGACATGATTAGCTATATGACATTATACAGGTGTATCTGTAAAACAAAACCATGACTGCAAATAAAACTACACAACATTAATTCAAATTCTTGACATACTGTATGTCAGTACAGCTGTTGTCAGTGTCATCACATTCACATAAATGTGAAATTTCTTCTGTAAGCATTAACACTAGCTTGTTTTCTAGCTGCAGTGACAACTGTTCTTTAGCTCAGGAAAAAAAACCCTTCTGGGCTTGTTGTAAAGTCTCCCTCGAAGAAACTCTCATCTGCTCTCTTCTCTTTCTCCCACCTCTTGACACTATTTTCATAATGAAGTGTCGCTCTTCCAAATTGCTTCTCTTGAATTATACATTCTGCTTAAACACGAAACAGATTCTATTATTCTGAGACCAACCTGCACCTCAGGGGTCAAGGCAGTTCTGTCACCCACTTATGCTCACAGCAAGAGGGGCCACTGTGTCTCTTAACGCATCATTTCTACCAATAAAAAGAGACCCCGGTGACCTCCCCCTGCTGTCACAAGCCAATCGGAATCATGCTTATCGACTGACTTCATACCTATTAAAGATAAGTAAATGTAGTGTGATGAAACACTTGCAGACAACCTTTTATGAAGTATTAACATCTTAACCCTCTCATTGAGGAGCAGAAAAAAATGTATGTGCATGTGCAAGAATGAGGGATGTGAATTATAAATTACCTTCTCTGAACCAGCACTGTGTGTTATGCAAATATCCTGCAAAGTGACTTTATTTCTTATGTTAATTAGGGCTCAGTCTTTCTGTGCACGAAGGTGCCATTAAAGTAATCCCTCAGCTGCAAAGATGGATGAACATCCGAGACCTCAAAGGAGACGTTTTTTTGCACAGCAAAGGTAGCCATCAGCTTAGTTCAGCGCATTACAAGTGTGATGCACAGAAAATGTTGCTTTCTTTTCTTCATCCAAGATCCCCTTTCCCTCTTCTTTCATGCTTTTGTAAACATTTCTTTGGGTTCAGTAAGTTTCATAGCCATACTAAGCATCTGTAGCCTATATACATACACACACACATATAAACATGTATATATATATATATATGTTTAGGTTTTAGTCCATTTGGATTAGTCAAACTGGCTAATTGAAGGATCTGTCCATCGGACTGGAGGGGTAGGGCTCTGCTCAGCTGAAAAAGACAGGATTCAATCAGAGTTGCATTAAAGGGGAATTCCGGTATTTTTAAACCTAGACCTTATTTCTGGCATGAAATACATTCATCTACTCACCGAGAGCAGTTTGGTAAAAGTCGGCGTCCTTCGGAAGATATTTAGATTCCTCGAGATCCATATAATAGAGTGAACAGAGCTTAGACGATGCAGCCTCTAAATAAGGCATAAGTTTAGTCTCTAAATAGGTTTCTAAATAAGGTCTAATTTTAAAAATACTGGAGTTCCCCTTTAATGAGCACCAGTCAAATTTTTGCTGAATTAAAAGCAAAATTTGTTGGCAATTTTTGGGTTGCTTATAAAGTCTCTATCAATCAGTATATTAAACTTTTGCTGTACAATGCCAAATTATTTTTTTCTTCAAACTTTAATTTCATTTTTTGTACATGAAAGTCGGTAATGGATTTATTAAATGTGAAGAAATAATTTACTTTTTAGATTTACTGATTTCAAGGCATCCATTAAGCTTGTACATAATTTGAGACAAATTAAATGTGAAAGGTTAATCATTTCCAACTGGTGTGTTTTTATCTTTTTCTGATTGTTTTAATCTTGTCTTATTGTTTTAATCTTGTCTTATTGTATATGAATTTGCTCTTATTGATATAACTATATGTTAAAAATGTCAGTAAGAATCACACAAAATCATTTGAAAATGAATACAATATATTTTGCAGTATAAATGAACTCCTCACCCTTTTCAGAAATAAAACGTTGATATAGAAGAATGGAGGCGACAGAAAAAGCACACACGTCATTAAACAGCTTCAATTTGAGCTACATTTCATTTTAATCTTTGAACCCGGACAACCCATTTCATTTCCACACAATTTCAGAACACGTTCGACAATAGAGGGACCTATTAAAGATAATTGTAATAAATGTAGAATTAGATTCTCACCCTATTTGCTCTAACTAATTTAGAGTAAGCAATTACTTTTCCTATCAGCAGGCCTGCATATGTGTGTGCGACACATAAATTAGCTTGATGTGTTGTTGTGGCAGAGAGAGACAGAGAGACAGAGAATTTCTGGGGTTTGTTGCTGAAAAAAAGCTCCAACCTGTTTTTGAATTCTGTGAGAGGGAAGTGGAGCAGTGTATTCTGATGTGACATAAAAGAGAGAGTAGGAAATGGCTGGTTAATTGTGACTTGGCAGAGAATGTTTGGTGAAGTGGAGGACACTATAGTGGGAGGGTGGTCATAGACTGCACAACTGAAGATGTTTTAAAAAAAATCTCCATGGGTTTTGTTTACTGTTTTTTTTAAAATAAATTTTCTTGTGACACATTTCATACTGTTATTGTTTGAGGGGCTTTTGCACACGCAAATACAGTTAAGAGGAGAAGAGCCCTGCCACACCCTGCCCGCATACAACATATAAGCATGCCTGCATCACACAGTACAGGACATACAGTACACCCCATCTTAGTCACCAGCATTAGAAGAGTTATAACAACAGACATCATAAGTGAATCTTTCCGACTTTAGCTTGACATGAACATCTCTTGAACACAAATTCACATAATTTACAAGAGCTAAAAAAAACAAAACAGCAGCACTTTTTTTTAGGACAGGATAAGAGCAGTTGAAGTTCAGATGCTCAAAGTAGGCCTTGTGTTGTGTCTGTGCCACCAGTGTGTAACATACACTATCAGAACAGGGGTGTTACAACTGGGTGAGTGCAGACTTGCGCAAATGGAGGCTGCAGGTTTTCACTGTCCACAGCTACGTGTTTTTAAACTTTCAGCTCTAAAAGGATCTACAGGAAGATGACGAGTGGGTGTTGAAAACACACTGAGATCGACAGACGGCCTGCGGTCACATTAGGTAAATCCTTGCAGAAAAGATAGAGATGGAAACTTCCTTTTGTCGAACTGTTTGTACTGTGATTACTCATCATTCAAGAAGTAAGTAATCTTAATTTTAGGGAATGTGTTTCCAGCAATGCATCCCTGTCTCATCCCTGTCATTTCAAACCAATACGAAGCCTTTGGAGGTGCAGTTTACACTTTAGCATAGCTAATCAATGTGAGATTACCATAGATGGAGCAACACTACAAAGAATATAGCTTATTTCACGTTTCTTCATAAATATTCAGGTATGGGATAGATGAAACATGTTTAGGGTTACATATTGATAAACGCAACTAAAGAAAAAATGTTATGGCCTCACAATTTCTTGGTCTTTGATTTTGACACTCTATGTTTTTGAGACTGCACAGCCATGACAGAGTCATGAAAGTATCCTTCATGGGAGGATATTTATACTGAGTTGGATTTCACTGCATTGTGGGAATGCATCATTATAAACCAAGAGGACATTTCAATAGCAAAAATGTACAAGAAAATAAGAGTATGATAGAATATAGGGGATGAAAAGGCATGAAGGGACATATATATCAACAGCAGGTGTAAGCTGTCAGACTGGGTTCACAAAAAAGTTGAATTGAACTATTTTACAGTTGCATTTGACTTTAATTTGGAGTACTGTGAAACACCTGCAAACCACCACACTGTCCCCCTTTTCAGTAATCCCTCAGCGCTCTCTGTGGTCCCGTAACTGCTGTATCCTAGTTTCGTTTCGTAAAACTTTCTGCAATGTTTTCCTCTCCCTCCAGCCCCGATAAATCACTCTGGCACAGAGAAAAAGACAGCGAGGAAGGGAGTGACAGGACCTTAATAAAAAGAGTAAGAGAGGAAAGAGAAAGAAGGAGATAAGGAGAGAGGAGTGACAGAAATGAAATAAATGTGAGAGAGTCTCAGAGCTGATAGCGTCCATGCAAAGCTTGTTGATGAATCAGATGTTTGGTCCTGTATAAAATGGAACCCGGCTGCAGTATGTGGAACAGCTACCTGATCTAAGTCTGCAGTTCTAAATAACCTCTTCCCATCTCTGCTATGACATGTTGGGCAACAAAGTGTCACTACCACGTGAACCTAGATCGTTTGTCTCATAAGTTAGAAACAAACATTTCATCTAAAATTCTACCATGAGATGGAAACATCTCATTCTGTGTCTGCTTGGTTTAGCACAACATCAGTGCTAATGAATGATATATTGAAGCCAATATTCAACTAAATCATCTGGAAATATCTGGATGACAAGTCGCAGCATTGTCAATTAAAAAGAAAAAGTGGAAGTTCTTTGGATTTGACAGGTGGACTGAATGGGTCAAATATCAAAAACAGAGATGAATCATATTTTGTTACCATGTAGACCATTGCTTTACATTTGGGTTTTTACATACTGATATATGAACAGTACAAGTAAAGGAAGCTAAACTTATATAGTGTAAAGTATAAAGTTTAAGATCTATATGCCCACAACTGCCCACAGATTGTGATTTCTATAAAATGTTATTGAGAAAAAAGATTGTGAATAGATCTGGATTTGGTGGATAGACATCATTCCAAATTGGATATATACTAGACGTTAACTAAAGAATAACTTAGCTGTAGCCCTTATTGGACAGATGAGCATGGATATGTTGGGAATCAAACATCAAAATTCTACTCGGGAGTTTAACTCTTCCCAAGACTGTCAGTGGAGGACAGGCATAAGGAAAAACTGCAGAGTATTTCCAAATTTCTGATTCCATCCTGGAATCAAAACTGGTTTATTTTGACTAATTTATTTCAAATCAAAACCTTTGTTGATTTTGTTCACAAGTTACAAATGTAACAAAGTAACACTTCCTGTGGATATAATGAAGCTGCAAAACATACAGATTTAGTTTTCTTACCAGTGCAGGTAACATTAAGGTCTGCCCACCTCGTTCAGAGAGATAAATCTATTTTTAAAAGGAAATTGTTTTAATTTTATATCTATAAATATATTGATTAACTTAGACATCCCAGAAGTAAACCAAATCCGAGAATTTCCCAAAATAGATCATGAAAATGATGTCACTATTGCTTTTTACTGGCAAAATTCCATATAATCTCTCAATGTGAACAATAGAAAATCAAATAACCACATGAGTAAGACATATTCTCTTCCATGTAATTACGTTCGATCTTAACAATATTTTTGGACACTTACTGCATTAATTAAAAGTTCTGGGTCATTCTGATATCTTTGCATCATAATTATCAAGATAGGATTATCAGCAGCTACAGCTGAATTTTCCAGTTTAAAATGTTATACATAAATCTCCTCACATATCCTTAAATGCTCTCTTGCTTAAAAAGCCCATGCAAATTAAATGCAGTAGCCTATCAATCTAATAAATGATTTAAGCGTGCGCTTATTCTCAGCTTGCTGAGTGAATCATAGCTGCAGTAGTGCAATTAAAAATGTGAATATTTTGTGTTGATTATACACCACAAAGACTTAGACAGTGAAAGTTTTTTAAATTTTTGACCTGAATATTGTTCGACAGATTATAAAGTTGAAATAGAAGCTGGTCATGGTCATGATTCCACATATTATACCGTATTAAGATAAATTCACGCTCCGATGGAAAACACAAGTGTAAATGGGTCAGAATGAGCCATTAGCTCATGAAGGTTGACTGACTGGAGCATGAGACTAGGCAAGATAGTGGGTGACTGACCAATAAAAAGCGAGCTCTCTCCTTCTCCTTTTCCCCCATCACGTCTCTCATGCAGTCTTTCTACCCCATCCAGCTTTCTGTCTTTCTTCCACCTCGCCCCACCACCCTCCTATACCCCCCGGTGTGTCTGTGATGGCTGTTGCATAACATTACCAAAGAAACAGCACACCAGAGAGCATCATCAGTGAGGGTTGGGGGAGTGAGGAGGGGGTGCGCTGAGCAGGGAGCACTGACCCAATATCTAATGAAAGAGCAGAGAGGGAAAGTGAGAGGGAAAAAAAAGACGATAGAGATGGAGAATAGGGAGAGAGCGCAGAAGCGAAGTGATGGCAAAAAATAAAGGCGGAAAATAGGGAAGGATGGGTTTGTTGGGTGTGGGGGAACTTTGGAGGAGGGAGTTAAAATGAAAGGGAGAGACAGAGAAAGAAGGAGGCTGGAGGGTGAGAGGGGGAAAGAGACAGAGAGAGGCAGACAATGAATTCAGGCAAAAAGAGCCAGGATTATGAAACTATAAATAACTGCAATACTAGCAGCAGTACTGGTCTTATTTTTCTCTTGCACTGTAGTACCCTTTATCCTTCTATCATTCTTCTTTCTTCCCCACATTCCAAAATCCCTTTCTATCAGTCCTCCTGTCTGCCGTTAGATGAAGTCAACACAACTTTCAGAGAGGGATTTTTTTTGTAGTCATCTTATCTTTCAGAGTAAACAAATTGTTTCCTTTGTTTAGGTTCTTCCAAATGACAATCATCATCTGCAAGTAACTGATATGGTGTTGTTTGCTTCTCGTTTTTCATTCACTTTATTTGTTGTTTATTTTGTGTCGTTACATTTTTACATCACAGCATCACCTCATCTTATCTGAATAAGCTAACTTTGTGTGTTGACACTTGTTCGGAGACTATTAAATGTCACTCACATTTAAGGTTAGCCCATTTGCCTTGGTAAAATTATTGTAATTACATAGAATGTCAATGTTTCTCACCAAAAAGAACCTGGGACCTCTACTCTGTATGCAGGATTAGTGGGGTTTTCTGTCCTCCCAGATATCTGAAAACAGACCAATTGCATACAAAAATTGCCAAAGCAAGCGAGAAACTGAATCAAATCAAACCCATGGTGTTAATTTCAAAGTCAAATTCCTCTTTCATTCCAATTATCTGCCTCTCATTGTTTCTCTTAAGGATTGTTTCTCACAACAGAACGACACCTCGGATTCTGGGGCAGCAACTGCAAGTTCGACAGAAAACTGCAGGGCAAATGAGGATAAGTCCTTGGCTGCTTAATTTTATACAGGTCACTGAGGGGCATGCACAGGGATCTGGCCAAGATCTAGGTATATCTATTTCAGAGCTCAAAACTGAATCTGGGACAGAAGACAACTTGTAGTTAATGGGAACAAAAAGTTGACAAAAACTTCAGTTACAGTTCAATTCAATGGATTTTAATTAATAAAAGGATTCTGATCAATAACTCAACATATGTACCTCTAGATCAATTTTGTTTCAGCACTTTCATGTTCTATGTAAAGCACTTTCAAACAGTTGTTGAAGTGCATAATATAAATAAATTTGCTTTGCCTTGACTTGCACACATTTTAAACCCATTAAAGCTCAATCACAGTTCTTCAACAAGCACCTTGAGGTTGCTTGTTGAAGTGCTTCCCACTAACAACACCTCAGCAATGGTTATTAAGGAAAAAATGTGGTGAGGGGTGTTTGTGTATACACTTCTAAAATTAACTGACAGTGTATATATATTTGTGCACATCTGTGAGATTGGGTGCCTTCTTTTGTCTAACCTGCAATAATAAAGAATGCGTTCCATTTAAGATGTAATAATTATGCACTGTAAGAGTGTGCAGCAGTGCATATACACAAGCAAAAATTACATCCATGTGGTGTGCTGTCTACATGTCACATGCATGTATTAAAGGTAATGCACCTTTGTATGTTTGTGTGTATGTGCATACATGCATTTGAAAATGAGCCATTAGTTGTTATCCACAGGGAAAACGTGTTAACAGGTTTGACTACCACTGAGAGAATTGGTAAGAAACCACCAGGAGCTGTGTGTGTTTGTGTGAATATTTGTCTATGAGAGTTCATGTGTACGCCCAACTGCATGTGTTTACGTGTGTGAGGTCCCATTGAGTCAGTGGATGGAAAGCGGGGGGGTATGAGTGTGAGGGGCGGGAGGGGTGGGGGGCTGGGAGGCTATGACTCATCCACTGCATGGGCCTCTGGCTCTCGCTTGCTGTCTTTCCCTGCGTAGCAACGACTGTGCAAAAGCTCATATATGTCCATAGCAACCAGAACTGATAGCACATTGGGCTATAAACACTGCATGAACAGGTCACAAGGAAATCATAAATACACCACTCCATGTGGGCTTAATTGTTTGCATGACTAGTTTACAAGGACCAAGGGGATCTTAAATAAACATTAAAGACAAATCAAACTGCATGTTACTGTAAACTAGAAGATGCAGCAAGACTTTTCAATGAGTCAGAGAAAGGAAATTTCGAACATGTGGTTCACCATCTAAAAGAATATATTGTAAGAAAAGCCATTGTGTTTTCCTAAACCTAACCAGCTACATTCTAATGCCTAAAACAAATGAAAAAGTATCTACATTTTCCAAGTAATGTATTCCAGGAAGAGTTTTTCATGTTTCTGCATCACATTTTGTGTGTTTTGCTGATAAGGGCAATGAAGGTGTGCTGGTATGTGATTTTAAATGTGTTTGTTTAGATTTCGCACTTCTGGGTTTGGTTTTGTGTTTTCACTTTACTTCCTGTTTTCTGTCAATGCAGTTTTTTGCTTTGTTCGCTCCAATTAGGCTTCTTTCCTGTCTTTCTTCACACCTGTTGTTATTCCCAATTGTTATTCATTAAGTTCATGATCTGTTCTTTGTTTTCCCCAGCCTTAGGATTTCTGTTCCCAGGCTCCCTGCAGCAGTATCTGTTTATTGCTTCTGTTGGTTAATTTATCAAAGTTTTTTGCTTATCATTTATGCATCATGATCCAGCCACTGCGACACTGACAAAGTAACAGTAAATAGCAAAGTTAAAGACAAAGGTAAAAGTAAATTGCTCTGGATTGGACGGGAGATAAACTTGCTCACTCACACAAAGAAAAAGATGTATACCAGGGCTTTAATCAACACATTCGGTTTACTATAAAATCCCATAAATTACCTTGAAACTGTGGTATTGTTGGACTGAGAATAGGCTGCTCCTTATTACAATTTGGCTTGCATTCTTGTTTTATTTGATTATTTGGACTCATTACTCCTCAGTAAAGAATAAAACACTTATCTCTGTTTAATTTTAATTGGCTGCCTATTCAATACATTGTTGAATTCACAGTTTACAAAACTCTTTTACCTCTTATAAAATACAAAAACCAAATAAGATGTTTTTTTAAAATTCAGTGCCATGGACAGACCTAGAGGAAGGTAAAATAGGTAAAAATTTCAGCATTATTTCATCAAATTGAAAGTGCTAGCACTTTCTTTCATTCATTCAAAAAGGGTTTCATCCAAACACAGTCTAGCTTGCATTGTAATACCACGTTCATATAAAAAACAATTATTTTGCACATAAATATAATTTCTAGTAGACTGATTGCTAGTGTACCTGAAGCACCCCCAGTTTAAATGGTGATAGATGGGGCAAACAGCAAAGCTCGTAAGCTGTGCTACAGATGGATGTTCTTCCCCAAAAAGCTCAGCAGCAGTCTCTTTCCCAAATCAGCAAAGGAGTAAGCAAGATGAAAGCGTTGGTCACTTTCAGCTGATGTTTCTGTGACTGTGCAACATAAACAAGCTTTCAGTGTCTACTCATTCAACTCGCTTAACTGTGAGGTAGAATTCCTTAAAGCAGCATCAATCATCACCTTAGCACATTGCTCTTCTTCCTCTCATCCCACTTATTTTCTCCCTGTCTCATTACAGATGTTGATCTCAGTACAGATGTTATTTGGAAATATTTTCCCATACACATCCACATCTCACTCTCCCTCCCTCACAGATGTTGTTTGGCATATGACTCCCCTTCCCTATCTTCCTCTGCTTATCTACCTTCCTTCTTGCTCTCCCATCCCTCTCTCAGCACTTTCTCTTCCTCAGCAGATTGTTTGTCTCTCCATCTGTTTTTTTTTTTTAAATATTTTTTTCTTCCTTTCTCCAGCTCTGATCCTTTTTTTTCTTGCCTTGCCCCTCTACAGACACCCAACTGTTTATGCTCTTGGTTTCTGCTCTTTCCTCCCGTGTTGTTTTTCCCATTTTCCTCAATTCTCAACCCAGTTTGTCATCTCACCCTACAATAATATCGCTCCTCAGACGGACACAGATGATCTAGTGACGTTGACAAAACTGATAAGGCTCCCGGGGCAAAAGAAGCAAAACTTGTTGTTTGGGCTGGGTGGGATGGTCACAGTGATATGCCTGTGGCCTGCAAAAGAAAGTAACACATACTGTCACGCAAGCTGGCAAAAAGTGTGTATGTGTATGTTCTGTTCTATCTATTCTGATTTGAGTTCAGATCCAAACACAAGAACCACATGAGAGAACTGAGGGACAACCAGCCTTCTTTATGAATAAAATTAAATCATTATAATGGAACAAGCAGATTCATTTCAGTCCAAAGTCTTTTTGGGTCCTGCTGAAAGAGCAGTTTGACAAATTGATTGTTAAGAGGTGAATTACTTTATACATAAACCACATATTTGTGAGGGTTGAGAATGGATGCGTATGTCTAGTTTGATATTGAAAAACCATAAAAAAGGTGAAGAATTGATGAAAAATCAGTATTTCAGTGTCCTGACTGTCCCTGCTGACACTCTAGATACCACAGGAAGATAAGGCTCAGCTTTCTGTTTTATTTTTTAGATAATCGTGCTCAAAACCCACTGGTACCAACACAGCCATGTCAAGGGTTTATATATATATATATATATATATAGATTTTATGTATCAATGGAAAAACATAAAAGAAAGAAAAAAAGAAAAAAAAGTGGTATAATCACCCTGCTAGTCTTTTGATATGGTTTTTGAGAAAGGTATCTAAAGCGAATCTCTATAATAAACTTACATCAATTTTCATTCATACATTTCTACACATTTTTCAAACTTTTATTAATTTTTGTTTAAATCTAACTCAGTCTTCAATTTGATTACTTTAAAGAAGCTGAATATGTTCAGGAACTAAAGTTAAATGATAAGAATTTCGACAAATATCATGATTTTGCTGAAAATATGCCTCTTAACACCTTCCATGTTCCTGATGAAACGTCTCTCTGGGACATAGTGGTAATGACACCGATCTCCTTTTGTGAAATGTTACAATGACACATATCTGCGGTTTCAAGAAAAATGGAACGCCAACATTTTATTAAGGATGCCTTCACCCACGTTCACTATTACGGCTCCATGAAAGATTCAACTACAGTCCGGCTAAAAAAAATGATAAAGCATGAAACTCAATTTGTGCCTAACTGCTACTTTATTCTGTTTCCTCTTACATTTTAGATTTGTTTTAGATCTTAAGACCAAATCACTAATGACTTATCATAGTTAATTGGTTGCCAGTATTTACATATTCAGTAATTAATTTTGTTCAGTACAAATACACGTGCCATCTCTCTAGGTTCTTACTAAAGTAACACATGTGATGTATGATAAAGACAGTGGTCCTTGATTTTGACAAAGGTCTAAAATGGCACTATAAACAAAACACAGACAGAAGACTTTCTTAATGAGAACTAATTGAGAAGATCAATAAAGCTTTTACAATGATCCTGAAATACATTGCTATGATGAGCAGTTGGTTTATTGTAGACACGGAAAAAGCACTTGCACTGTTGGCCATCTCTCTTAGAAAAATCTACCAACCATTCCTGTTCAAACAAGTTTTCTGTACTTTTAGGGTTCCTCCTTCAATACCTTCCCTTTCTAACTGTTAGCAAAATATATATATATCTACACTACAATGGTATGGAATAAAAATTCAAACAATTTCTTGGTTTCCCTGATATTGTTTAGCACAGCAGATATTTTCAGTGTATGTGAGGATTAAAGTCTCCCACTGTTGGTTTTCCAACCCAGCCGAGATGTATTTCCTCCCTGAAATGATATAAAGAGCATCTAACGGGGGCGCCACAACAATCGCCATGACAACAATGATTACTCATCCCCAAACAAGTGAAACAACAATGAATAACATCTAATCAGGCTCAACGCACTGAAGGTGTGATTATGCACACTGATGCTGCTTCACTGCCTCATGCAAAACATCCCTCTGTCTCTCTGTGTCTCAAAGTGCTCGGGGCAGAATGATTAATTTGCAACTATTGATTCCTCGAGAATGTGGGAGGGATTGAGAGAGAGCAAGGGAGGGGAGGATGGAGCATCCAGTATTCTGAGTAGCGCCTCGCTGCAGCTCTCGCCTCCAGTCTTTCATTTAAGAAAAAGCCAATGCGTGCAGAGTTTGGATCTGCAAAATCACCTCCATCCATCCCTCTCTCTTTCACTCCAATCCTCTTCTTCCACTTCCTTCATTCATCCCTCTCTTTTAGCCTGTGCCTTTTTTCTTCCCTTTACTTCCCTCCTTTCTGCGCCACCTCTGTTGTCTAATTTATCTGTGAATATTCAACAAATGCCTGAGAGTTTGGCAACATGCAGGAAGGAACTACAGTCAGGGTTAGGGGGGGAGGGTGAAGTGCTTAGAGATAAAAAAATAAAAGCATTTACCCTTCTGAGTTCATAGGCTGTTTAGTTTTATTAATACACTGAAACCAAGAGGCCAGCTTTTAGCTGTTTCACAATGACTTCAAAACAGTGATTCCACAGTGATTCTTATTTGATATCAGACTTTATCCCATCTATTCAAAGCTTGAAGTCTAGTTTGTCTGTGCCTTCAATAAAGCATTTATATTCTATGTAAGTATTTTCCAATGTAATTTTTTTTATTTTATTTATTTTCCATGTTTGCTGGAGCTATTGTTTGTCTTTCATAATGTCCAATACTTGCTGATCTGCCACCTTAGATCCAGCTAAAAGGAAGGAGGGTGACATGGATATGAAAGTCATCTACTTTGTGCCCTGACTTCCTTCCCACAAAGTTGTGTGACTGCCCCATTTCTTTCAGATTTGGCTCCTTAAATGTACACGTGCCATTTTTAGACAGTGGCACAAATGTCTGACGGTGTTGGTTTTCTTTGGGAGGACAGACTTCCCCAAAGAGGTCAAGGCTTTCAACAAAGTCATAGCTAAAATATACTGGCTCACTGTCTGATGTCAAGGTAAGTTTAAAACCATGCAGTTTGTATATGGAAAAAAGGGTCACACTTTGATGTTCTATCCATCAAATTTCCCAAGACTTAATAAATTAACTGAGGCTTTGTGATTGTCTATATTTCCAAAATGATAATTTGTTTAATGAAACATTTGAGCCACATCCTTTAGCAGAAAATGTAAGATGGTAATATTTACTGTGATTGTTGTTTTGTATAGGGAGGTGTTCATGGGACAAGATACCAATTAATGCCAACCAGAACTATGTATGTATATACCTAACCCCAACCAACTGTGACTGACAGTGAAGTTGAAAAGTGAAAAAAAACTTGAGATAACGCAGACGAACTGAAGTGTCAGAACAAACACTTACCTAAACGTGATGTTGAGAGTGAAGTGACACGATACATTAAGTAGGTAACCTACTCAGTCAGTTTTAACAGTTCATATTACAGGGAACTTTACAAATATTGCTCATGCTGGCATATTAAATTGATTCTTTACACGCAAACAAACACTGCTCCTCTAAAACAGAGTTGTTTCTGCTTGTGTCACCTGTCTGTCAGCATGTCTGAACAGAGCTCCCAAACACCAAACAAGCAGAGTGGCTGGAGGCCATTTTGTGTCCACATGTTTGTGTCGCTACACTGACCTGAACTCTGAGGAGGTGTCATGAAACTGCTGAGTCGTTTCCCTTATTCTTACCCAACTCATGTGTCACAGCACCTGCTGCAATGAGGACACTCCACGTTCCCTCAATACACCCAAATAAGTAAAAAACAAATCTCTGTATTAGAAAAATTCACCGAGCATGTGCTTGCACATCAGAAGTGTTAACTTAGTATCTATCTTGTAGGATACTCTTTTTTACTCTGGTTAGAAAGGCTCAAAGGAAACATTTTCCAATAACATTCTCTCAAAAAGATATTGAAGGCTGCATTGTGTGGTTCTTTCTCTGATTATTTGACTTTCGATGTCAACCTGTCAAATGAAACACATCTTCACTTTTAAATTTCTGTAACATTTATACATTTCAATCCCGAAATCAGGCTTTTAACACTATGAACGTCCATGTAACTTCCTTATATAGCAGGGGATTTGTAATCGTCTTCCCTGCACGTCTATTTAAAAGAAAATAATGCGAAAGAAACAGCTGAAAGTAACTTTGGCTGACAAAGGAACAATGGATGAGTGTAACTGCAGTGTTTGAGCAACAGACATCTCATTGTTACATTTACACATCATCACACTTCATCACCTGTCTTTTACTGGGCCATTTGGTAGCTGCAGTTGATCAATTAGTAGTTAAACATCTGAGTAACTAGTTCTCTTTACAAGCACTTACTGTATGTCTCTTTGTGACTCTCCTGTTCAGTCCTGCGGGACAGAAGAGTTGTGGAACTTAACCCAAAGTCATTTTTTAAAATTTACTTAGCATGGAAAAATAAATTTCTACTTTTGTCTTTTTGTCATCAGATGTAAAGTTAAGGAGCATCTGGGGTTGTTTTTTCCCCCCCAAGTTTTAATCTTAATTTTAAATGTTGCTTAAATTTTAATTCCTTATTAAATAGCAGATGTGCCACTTGATCCTGTAGGAATGAATATTTTGAGGCTTTTTTTTGTGAAAAAAAAAGGATAAAATAAATGCTGAAAGTTCATAACTGAACTGCTTTAAAATTGAATTTGATCTCTAAAGGCTTATTTTTCTGAATATCACTTCCTTCAAGCCTTTGAGAGTAGCATTGCAATCAGAAATGCTTGAGGATCAATCCAGGATAACACTCAACTGCTAATTATAGTAATCACCAACCTACTTGGCCTCTCTCCTCTTTGGGGGTTAAGACTGATCATTTCACCATGCTGAGAGCTGAATCACTTGACTATGATAAGAAATATTCAGTGCATGTCAAAACAAATGTAATCTTTATTGATACACACTTGACACTTCATTCTCTTTTTTTTATTTATTATGTAACACTTCAAAAAAACCTTTCTGAAAAAAAGGTTTCTGAGTAAGATTACATTTCAAATATTGCAAGGACTTCTCATTTGACTGAGGTACTGTACCCGAAAAATCCACACACAGATACTGTGCGGTACATAAACACTTTGAGGATTCATCGCACATCACAAGTCATAAAAAGCAGACACCAGAGTCCATCATGGCCTTCTTGATGTTGTACTATTCCAGTCAACACAAGTTAGCCACAGCCATAAACTACACCACTGACCATAAAGATCCGATGAATCATGGCATCATACTTCGCTGGGTCTCACTGTGCTTTTGATGAGATATTTGCTATCTGTTTCAATGCACAGATTTACTGCTTTCACACAGAATAGGAACATGTGAACATGTGTTTGTCTGTTGGATTTTTGATTTCATTTAAACACATCTGGATGGAAAGCAACCGATCATCTAAGTGGGTAGCACCAACTTTAGTGTTATCTTGTTGTACCAAAACACCTGCAACAAGATTTGGAAGTGAGACCGCAGCACAAATGTTCATCCAACCTCAGTCTTGACTCAAAGACTCACGCACACACACAGTGAAGTATAGCCAAACATAGTTCCTAGTCCCAGTGAAGCCAAACATAATTTCTTTGGTCCTGATTAGGATTAGGGATGTAGTTTGGTTAAAATTAAAGTTAGATGAAAAATGGGGTTAGGATGGATTTTGTAAACGTGCTAGCTTTACAACCAGCACCCTGTGCCTCACAGTTTGATAAAAAAAATAGTTCTCAAATATGTAATGTCTGACTTATTGTTATTGTTCCAACCAGTTCCAACTTTCTTACTGCTGTCCTCCATTGTTTTCCCTTTTGTATTGTACTCGTAAATAACCAGGTGTACTGCCTGTGTACTTCGATGCAACTTCTACTGCATTCAGGTACATAACCTCTTTATATTATTCTGTATAGAATAGTCTTTTCTAAAAAAAATAATGTGTATAATTGGCTTTTGCTTTCCAATATATCACCATATATTAGGATCTATTAACCACAATTATATTTTCAATCATCATTTTGCCTCCCAACAGTCTTGAAAACATGATAATTGAGATAAATGTATCACTTTGCTGAACCATGAACCCCCTTTGTTTACAGTGGTGCACTTTTGCCTCTTCCTAAAAGCCCAGACTCACTCCCTACCAAGCTGCCGAATGTTTTGTTGAGCTTGAGCCCAGACAAGAGAGGGATTAACAGGATCAATTGAAAGGAAGTCAAAGTTGGATCTAAGTTTCCATATAGGTCAAGCTGTAACTGGGAAGTCAACAGTTCCCAAGCAGCTAGGGAATGCATCGTGTCAACAGAGAACCAAATCGGGATGTAAAAACAAACATTTGTGTGTTGCTGGGGTCTGTTTATCTAACTCTCAATCTAGTGCACATCATTTAAACAATGAGCTAATATTTTGTGTACAGGCAAATGAGACTCGAATCACACACACACACACACACTTACAAGCACTGTGAGTCATGTGGCTTACATGACAGCATTGTTACTCCATCAGTTTGGCCATATGTTACTACTATCACAAACTTCATCGCGGCTTTACCCAGTGCTCACACTGAAAGCAGCTCGGTCGGACTGACTTTGACTGATGGTGGACGGTTCGTGGGCGCTGATAACATTTATCTGGCTATCAGCTGGAAGACCATTTACACAAGCAAGGAGCATGTGTGGACTTCTGTTTCTGTGTCTACCTAGCTTCTGCATCCACACAAATGTTTAACAGCTCTATGTGTAGAGTCTTACACATGCTGCTCATACACACACATACACAAAGACACACTGCACTCCCTGGTCATTCCCTTTGGCTCCTGATGTCTGTAGGATTAGGGAGCAGTCGGCCTGTCAGCACCTCTCCCACCAGGCGTTAAACAGGCTACGTGAAGGTGCCAACAGCTCACTGATAACACCACTCTCAACCTACTATGCTGTAAAACAAAGACTTTGACATACTGTTACTACTCTAAGACGCAGGCCCCTACTGTGAAATACAGCACATGACGTACCACTGTTTAGTGTTGTTGTGTTAAACAAAACAAGTGAGACATGGAACTGTTACTCTCAACTGTGGAATGATGAATTATTGTATTGTTGCGATTCCCTTAGCCATATTAACATGACTGTTCTGTAATCAACATGGTTGACATGTTTTTTTTAAACACAGTGCTCAAAAACTACATGCCTTAGGTGTCAGTGTTATCAACCAACAAATAGGACCTTATTAAGAAGTAGGTTGGGTTTGCAGATGGTTCTTCACTTCTCTATTTCATCCCTCTTTCTTTGATATTTTCTTTAGCTTCATATACAAAACAAAATCAGTTGGTTAAGTTCAGGTTAAAGTTAGTAGTTAAAATATCTGGTTAATGTTAGAACTTGGAACACTTGGTTATGGTTTGGGAAAAAAAATAAAAAATCAATGGCTTGATGTAAAATATCAGTCAAGTATCCAGAAGATCAGGCATGTACAGGTAGATGTTCTGGATATAGTTTTAAAAAAAACTTGGTGTGTTACCAAGGCAGTCTCAACTATTCCTTTCTATTGCACAAGAGGCAGTTTTGATTCCTAAACAAGTAGCGTCTGTTCCTAAACCTAAACAGGAAGCTGTTCTGCCTAACCATAACCAGGTAGTTGTGATGGCTAAACCAAAGAAAACAGTGAATGAAACAGAAAGGAAGAAGGAATTGCTAAAGATTAAAAAACAGCTATCGTAATAATTTAACTTGAGTCTATACTTTTTTAGTCTGTGACTGTGTTTTTGATTTTTATGCAGGCTTCTTACTTGCTTAACTTCAATCAAAACTTCATAGTAATGTTTGTTTTCAGTGTGTAATATACAGCAAGCCTCGAAAAATGCTAATTTGAGACTGCCAACAAATTGCCTATGCGGCCATTAGAGCTGAGAAGTGATGCATTTCCTACCACCTGTAGGGGCTCTCTAATCACCAATTCTCTAATCTCTAATTTCTCTAATCACTCCTCAGGGTTGCATTTAACAGCATGAACAAATAACCTTTAAGGCCATAAGGGGTTGGAAGACTTGTTGGTCCCAAAACATGCATGTTAGATTAATTAATTTAAAACTGACAAGGCATGAGTGTGTGTTTTTGTCTGTGTCAATTGTCTATGTTGACTGTGATGGTATGGCGACCGGTCTAGAGAGTTCTCCGCCTCTTACCAGCTACAGTGTCAGCTGAGGCAGACTTTAGCTTCAAGTGAGCCTGTACTGAATAAAGATGGTATGTCCAGATTTCTAATCTGTCTCTTTTGAGTTTTTCCTAAGACCCACTTTGGTTGCATTTTCTTCATAACTCATTCACAGCTTGAATTTTAGAGCATTTCATTCCCAAAAACTTAGTAAGTAAATTATGTAACTTTGACTGTATGTCAACATGATGTAACTACAATGTTCAACATGGCTTTATCCAGCATTCAGATTTCTGTAATATTTCATACTTGTAGAAATGTTTTGTTGAAGGTTTTTGCTTGTTTTTCTATAATCACAATGGCAGTCTCTTATACTGCCGTTACTATGTTGTCCTAAACCCAGAGTTAGGAGCCCATGCTCTAGTTTCTCACTTGGCCTTATTGTGAACTCATTTTCACTCACAGGCAAACTTGAAACAGCTTCAACAGTTTTTCAGTACTTACAATAAAAAAGATCAAGTGAGGCATTTTACCATCTTTTACAAGATAATTGATCCTTTTTGCCCTCTGGTAAGCACAATTTGAGAAGTTAAATTGTGGGATGCCGTTTGAAGACAGCAACATAATCAAAATGGGACTGAAGGCTCCTGTTGCCAGTTGAAATGCAGGTGACCGGTATTTACTCAAGCTTATGGTCATAATAGAGCATATTTGCATGACGGTAAGGGCTGTACACTATACTTACTACTCCGCACTGGCCACTTGCTTCCAGTCACACCCCAGACTGCTTATGACTGTGTCCTGTTGCATAACCTTGTTAGTGAAACGTTTCAGCATCTGCAGCAGAGCTAACACAGCACTGGACACACCGCCGCAGCTTTCAAAGGCAATTTCAAGAGTTACACTGGAGGCTTTTGGCAACTTGTCCACACACAGAACATCCGAGAAATTAAGATTTTCACAGTAACATTGAGGTGATTGTATATTAGATCAGATTCAGAGCAACCCCAACACAATGTACAGCCCTCACTACTATTAATGCATACATTTGATTTGAATCTAAAAACGCTGATTTCTTTCATCAGAATATCTATTATGTTTAGATTTCTTGAGTCTGAGAACATCAGTTACTAAAACCACACATCATCTTGTGTTTTTAATATAAATGCAGTCGTTTGATCCCTGAAAAATGTAGCTCATTGAAGACATACATATGCATACAACAGTATAAAACAAACAAACAGTGGATTTGATGTAGTGGCTGACAAGAGAGCACAATCTTATTTACATGCATGTAAATATGTTTAACGTGTGTGTGTGTTTGCCATATACACACACTCGTGTGTGATGTCCCTCCCATGGAGCAGAGCAAAGTGTGTGTCAGTCCCAGGTGGTGTGTGAGCACACGTAAACAGACTCTTTGATTGAGAGGCCGTGATGCCCGTTTGACAGGCGGCCTTGTGCTGCCAACAGAGTGCTGCATCGCCATAGTTACTGTGTCATGTGGCCATCAATACCAGGCAATGCTATGAAAGAGGACAACAAGAGCTGCTCCAAGTAAAAGGTGGAATGGCATCATTAGGTAATTAGAAGAGGGGTTCTGGTTTAAATATCAGTTCTGTAAAAGTAATTCTTAAAAAAGGTTTATCCTACAATATGTACCATTATTTCAGAAGAAACATGAGCTTGGCCTAAAGAAAATTACCATGACCTCTGAACACTGCATTATGTGCTGGAGGCATGCAGTGTGGACAAATAAGGTGCAGCACCTCAGACATCCACAGGCATTCTCCTTTATTGTCTTCTTCATTGTGTTGACAGTAAGTCATGCCCCTAATGTGTAGCTGGAGACTTTACATGCACTTTATTCATATAATAGCTGAAATTGAGTAATAGTGTCCGTGTTCCATATTTTTCTAACCCCTGAGTGTCCATTCAGTTTGACTTACAAAAGTAAGTATAGCCCATAGAATGTTATCGGTATAGTGCAGTCTCCTGCTTGAAGGTCGTGTTTCTGACCATCTTCTACCTCTGACCCTGAGGATTTTTGCCAATCTCTTTCTTCCTAAAATGAACGAGGCATCTGATGTGAAAAAGCCAGTAACTGATTTTATACTTTAATTGTTTCTCTTCTGTTGATAAGATACATGCTGAAAAACTAAGCCAACTTGGAATGGCCAATATCTGTAGTACTCAAATGGCGAACTACACTACTAAGCTAAAACATGCAGGGGCTATGATTGTATATGTAAGTGCTGCACTAATTAGCACAGGTATGGTACAAAAGAAGTGTGTTGTTTACAGTCAGGCTGGAATGTGTCTTGTATGCGTTTCATTTTTGTATCTGAAAATAAATGGATTGGCCTAACCATTGGCCTGTGTAGCAAGCCACAAGCACATAACAAAAACACGATTGGTGTTTAACCACGTTTTCTACTGTCTGCTACAAAAGAAATATTTAGGTCTCATGTTCTTTTTTAAGATAACTCATCCTTTTACACTGCATAATTATGACTGTGGCTGCTTTGAGTGACAGCCAAATTATACAACAGAAGTGCATTATGTCTCTGCACTCCAGCTTAGATTTGCCTCTTGTTGTTCACTTCTAGCAGCCACACCCAAGATGTCAACAGCTAAATGCTCGGTAAGGTGTCTAAAAATTCAGTTGTCAGAATCTGATGTCATGGTGGCTTCATCCATCTCTCATTGATTTTCTATGAATGGTAGCATGTAAGCACAATACAAGGCCTTTTGCAATGTAGTGATGAGGACATTATGGTCTTTCACCTATTTCTATGGAATAAAATACACAATAATCTAGATCAGGAGATCTGTATTTATGTGTGGTTCTGCAATTTGTTCTTTAAAAAAAACTGTAGAACTCAAATTAGGTAGATCTGCTAAACATTGATTTAAATCATCCATCCATTTTCTATACCTGCTTAATCCAATTCAGGCAGGGTACACCCTGGATGGGTCGCCGGTCCATCACAGGGCCACACAGAGACAAGCAACCAGATATACTCACACTCACTCCTAGGGTTAATTTAGAGTTATCAATTAACCTAACATGCATGTTTTTGGATGGTGGAAGGATGCAAGAGTACCCACACAGGCACAGGGAAAACATGTTAACTTTTGGTATGGATTCAAACCATGCCATGAGGCAACAGTGATTACCACCACACCACCGTGCAGCCCTGGTTTATATACATTTATGACTATTTCCATGGTTTGAAGATCAAACCCTTTGATGAGACAAATCCATTTTTTTGTTACGTTGTTACTGGCATTGTGATAATGTGATCCATTAGCTTTTCTTACAAAAACTGTCACAATACTAAGCCAGCATGCCCCAGCATTACAATATCAACGACATATATTCATGAAAATTTCTCACATGTATGAAGAACTGCTATAACATGATGATTACTGACAGGTGAAGAAAAGAAAACCGATTAGCTTTCACCCCTCAGCTGTTCAAGAACTTAATTCTCGGGCCCTATTCCACTGACCCCGACTTTCAAGATCTAAATAGCCTTGGTCTTGTTGTTATGAGAGCAAACTGTGTGCAATCACTGAAATGCACTTTAAATAACATATGCACTTTCATGATAGCTTTTACATTATTTATTACTTAATCAGTTTTATCTGAGTATGTGTGAGATCTGTGTGAGAGTGAAAACACTTCAAGAAGAGCTGTTTTAAATGTTGTTGTATTGTTCCCAATTTAATGAAAATAAAGAAATTCTATTCTATTATCATGTTACTCTGGCACCCAGCAGTGGGTGGACTTTGTATGTATATGGTGGCAGCATACAAGATAACAACTAACCTGCTCATTTGTGCACAAATAATAACTCACGGAACACAATAACTATCATTCTGATTTTTTCCCTTTTTATTCAAATAGATTTTTTTAAAATATGACTGAGAGAGAAAGTTTTTAAATCCCAACTTGCCTGACTTTTAAAAGTATCAGGTATCTTTTTTAACATTTTAAAAAGGGAAAAATACACAAAATGTAGTTTAAATACACAATTATGAGATCTGAAACCAAATAGAATTAATTGTTGATCTTGCATGAAGAAAAACAAGCATACAGACACAAAAACTTCATAACAAAGGCTCCTGTGTTTTGACAATGCCATCCAGTCCTGCTTGAAAAAGAAGGTTGAAAGGGTTCAGATGTGTTCACGTATAAAATGATTTTGAGCAGCCTACTGGTATGAACACGTATATATGGCAGACTCCGACGCTCACACCTCATTCCCAGAAACATATCTCTTGTCATCCACACCTCCCCCACTCTCATACCTGCCGTGATGGAGATTAATAGCAGCATTTAAAGCCTGCTGAGTTCCACCTGTCAAGGCTGCAGCCCCCAGGGCAGCTCCTGTCGGTGCCCAAGAATGAGAGACTATCCTGGGGCAAGATCCATCATGAATGTCCACCACAGACTGGATCTCTAGTGCCAACCTCCACAGCTGGACCACCGACATGGGGCCATCCGTCCAGAATGACAGGCGCGATAGGTGAATCCAGCTGGAGCAGACTCGATAGCTGCTCTATGGAGGGACCTGGGGTTCGAGGGAACAAGTAACGGCTGTATAGCGGGAGGACGAGACAGGACTGTATTTACTTTTCACTGGATATTCAAAGTTTAATCCTGCAGGTGAGTGGGATTTTGGCAGAAGAGGAGATACAGAAGTGTTATATCCAGGTTTGAATATGTAGCTTAATTTTGATGCCACCTTTGTATGTATCCCCTCGTACTTTAATATCATCTACCATTAAAGCGATTAAAGGTATTAACATACATATATGAAACTCGTGTTGTACTTGATTTTAATGCTCTTAGTTGATAAGGAACGAGTATCCAGATGCTGTTCTGCAACAACAGTGTTCTGAAAAATATATAATTGATGCCACCAGTATCTAGTTCGAGGTGTGTGATTGCAAATTCACAATAATGTGGTAAAATCAGTTAAATCTATATAATTACTGGTCTCTAAAGTCTTATGATATCAAGTGATGACAACAGAGTAATATGTGATAGGTTTTGTGTTTGAAAGCGATGGTTTCTATCCTCCAAGAATAAGGCAGTGTTTGAATTTTAGAATAAATAGCCATTACTGTCTTATGACAGATGCAAAAATTGGTAAGTCACAAATAGAATCTATCGTTTTATTGGGAGGAATTTTGAAGTTTGACAGCCGCCTTGACTTGTCAGTCACTTCTATTACAGTATCAACAACAGGCCGCCCACAGAGTGCTGCTGGATGCTGACTGTTTGCAAGCCTCATTGTAGAGGAAGAACAATGGCTCTTTTTTCCTTACCCAGCACTCCGATGCCAGACATCATAAATAATGTGTTATGTGTTTTAGCGTTTTTTTTTTTATCGAGGGACTGCAGCTTTAACTTTTGCTCTCCTTAACATTAGTTCAATAATTGTAGGCGATCACAGTTTACGAACTTGCATTATTTCTAGTCTAAAACCAGTCATTGTAATTAATGTTTTCCTTTCTTGTGACCTAAACCAATATACAGCGAAGGAACTTTAAAAGATTTATTTTTAGCTCTGCTTAATATCAACACAGGTGCATAACAGGGAAATGTCTTACTGGTCAATTACTGGCCTCATTTTATAGTCAAATGTTTTAGTGTTTTGTGAACTAAAAAGTATGGAAAATATTTTGGATTCATATTTCAGCATCTAAGTCACCCCAAACTTAGATACTTAAATAAAAAAAACTTCTGCATAAACTTCTGCGTATACTAGAAGTTTGACATAAAATAAATAACACTTGGGAATATAAACCATAATCAAACAGGATCTGGGCTCAATACTAGATGGAGAAACTGAGAAACTACCAGTACAGGGGACTCTTGGACAGAATTAATCATTTGATTAAAAATGTTTTTGTAACATTGAATTTACTAATTGTCATTATTACCTATACTGAGTGCCTGACTTTTGCTTGATATCAGAGATCATGTGATCCCCCCCAATCAGATACTTTAGTAATCAGATTGCATGTAATTTGTCCTCCCCAGCCACTAAACCCCTTATTGGAGCTTTAGATAAAAAAGTAATCAGCATTTTTATTTTGTAGCAGCAGATTATTTTTGTAATCTGATTCCATGTAATTAGATACTCCCTATCCTAACATATCACTAACTGCAGCTTTAGATAAAGTAGCAGCGTAGTGAGGCTGTGGAGACGATCAGCACAGTAAAACTCCTGGAACCGTTGGTTATTAGGATGATTAACATCAGAGATGTAACGTACTCTAATTCGGAGACCGTCTGCTTCACAGACACTCTTACATTTGTACACAAGCTGGAGCATTAATGCTGAAACATGATCAAATTTACTATGAAGAACTCAAAGCTCAACTTGGGTCTCACTGTTACTTGTGAACTTTACTGCATTTTAATGCTAACAGGTCACTTTGATTACAAAACTGAAACAGTCCCAAAACCAGTTCCTAAAAATCACATAAACCATGCCCCAAGGACTAAAAAAAAAATAAAAAATCACAGTCAAGCTGTGACGTATTATCTCAAAAGCTGGGTTAAGATAGGTTAGATAGAACGTGGGCCTGTGTGTTAAAGATAGCACAGGATGCCTGAGGGTGTGTGACAGCAAACCAGAGCTGCCTGTTCTTTCTGTCTCTTTTTCTTTTTTCCCTTCTTTTTTTCTTTCTTAACACCTCCCAATTTTCCCCTTATCCTTCTCGTTTTTCCTCTCTGCACCACGCAGCTATAAAGCAACTGTAGCTCCAAAGGCAAGGCATACAGAACAAGCTGGATCGCTCTCGAATTCCTCTATGCTGTTAACCATTTCAAATCTTTGATGCCAAGGACACTGACCAAGCTTAGATTGTGAAAAGTAAAGCCACTTAGCAAGTAAAACAAGCATGTCACATGGAGTGAGTTGGTGTGGCTGCATTCACGTCAATAAATGTGCTTTGACGTAATTTTTCTAACTCCTGACAAGATTTGATGTTTTATATCTTCAAAGACAAAAACATTTTGTCTTGTAGTTGAGCTGTCCTTAAAATGATTACACCTGCACAGAATCAGCCACAAAAAAGTGGCCTACAATGTAAAACATATTGTTTTCCATTTCAGTACCCTCAATGCTGGAAATCTATATTCATTTTTCATGAGCAAAACTAAAGAAAAACAATGTCGGTGGGTGAGCCTGACACCCAGCAGTTGTCTCTGTTTCACTGCTTTTCTAAACAGTTCATACACAGCTAGCATTAGCACCTTGGAGCCTAAAGTGGTAGCCTTGTGGATGATTAGGTGGAACTTCATTTTGGCTCTGCTGGTGCTATAAAGCCAGAGAAAAAAAAAAAGCTTTTCAGAAGAGGTTGTGCCCTGAATAAGGCAGCATTAGCAGTAATTTATTTCTGTTTGCTTCAGATCTGTCACATTGTTGGCTGCATTTCTTGTATTGGTAGATGCTGCAAATGACAGAACACAGAATGTAGCTCTCATCAAGAGCTTGAGTAGCTTAAAAAATAAATAAAATTACATAAAAACAACCACGACAATAATGATGATAACAATAAACAAGTACTGTAGCAGTGTCCGGTTTTGCACAAAACCGGACATAAAGTTATAGCTGTATTACTGTGAGAACATGAAAACCTTTTTGTGACTCGAGTCCCAGACTGAGCACACATAGGTAGGAAAAAAGAACTTTGCTATGAAATAGTATATGCATGGGTGGACTGATTTGAATGATAAGAAGTAAATGTGAGTATGATGAGTAAGTAACACTATGAGAAAAAAGGCACAAATTATTTACTCATCCATTAACTAATGCAAGGTACAGCAAGAATTTTTAATGCTCAGTACTTAAAAATGTTCTAGTCATTATCACCTGATGCGATCAGTTCAAACCTAATATATCAAAAGTTTGGGAGCGTTAATTTCAAATAGAAACTGATGCATGGATTTCAGCTACATAAAAAACTACATTAGCTCAGCCTCTCCTACAGTGAATCAACAGAACACCTGTTCTCATATGTTTTACCATACTGTCTCTTGTGTTCTGGTCTAGGTAATATTGTAATTTGTTCTGCCTCTTGATATTTTTTGTAGAGTCTGACCCCTTGTATTTTCTGTGAATCTCACTTCCTGTTCTCGTTTTACACTCAAATGTGTTCAGCTAATTACCACCTCCTGGATTTTGTTGGTAATTTGCTCCTTCAGTATAAAAACTCCTTGTTTTTCTTTGTTTGCCACCAGATCCTTGTGATTTCTCTCGTCAGTCAGTCAGTCATGTGTCTCCTCTGGAATTTTGTTTTACTTGTTATTCCTTGATTATTAGTTCCTTGTTTTTTCTGCCTTGGCAGCACCTTTTGTTAGTTTGATCAACAAAATCACTGTTTTTTTAATCTACCTGTCTTCTCCTTGTGAGTCCTGCATTTGAGTCATTTCCCTCCTTCTGCTCCAGCCATGGATCATGACTAAATTAAGCTGTTTGTAATGAAATTGGGCTGTCAGATGCAAAAATGCATATTATGAACATACAAATACAGCAAATTAACTTTTCTCAATTTTCGCAAATCACTTCATGTTTGAATTATCTCTCTAGTAACATCCCTTCACTGATTCCTCATCTTACAAAGTGTTAACAGATCACATAAGGAAATATGATAATTTGTTATTTGTGAACACTAAACTGAATGATTATTCTTTCATTAATTCATGCATTAAATCATAATGAAGCCCTCCAACTGAAACAATATTTTGGGTAATTTGCTCATATCCTTAAATATGACCCAAAGGAGGAATATGACCCTTCTGCAAAGGGCAGAAGGAAAATATGACTCAAATGAGACTCAAATCAGAGCAATTATCATTCTTGTGCGTTTCCTGTATGAAGCCACAAAATCTTCACAAGGAGGTAGTAGAGGGGGTTAAATGGCACGGTAGCACGTTCATGCATTTATGATGTGTATAAGACCAACGTATGACAACGGCTTTTTCACTTCGAAGTTTCATTCAGTAAAAAAAAACAAAAAAACAACAACAACACTTGACTAAAACACTTTGGTCATTTCCTGGTTTAGTTAAGGCAATAATCTTTGATTAGTATTAGAAAAAGATCAAGGTTTGGTGTAAAATACATTCTTTTTACAAGAACCCAGTTACCTTCTTGGATGCCATTTTTAGAATTCACATTCAGATGCTTGTAAGCATAGGTCGTTTTGGCCTGCATGAACAAACGCCCCACGGGGACATATTTGAGCAGAGTACAATCTCTGCCTGTTAGTATCAGAAAGTCACTCATCTGAACCTGAAAACACTCAGATTCAGAAACAGTTTAACTTTCTATCAATTAGATAAGAGAAGTAGGAACAGTTAGTTTGACAGTGGAACTGGTAAAAGCGTAAAACCTTAGGGAGATGACAGACAAAACTGCATTAGCAAGATATGAAGACTCAACAAAGATGGCCATCGTCTATCAACTACCTTAAATATCATATGATGTGCATATTAGTATGAATTATCTGGGAGATATCAGGAAATATGCATGCTGTTTCATTGCATTTATTTGATTAAATGATTATAGAGACAGCTATCTGCATTGCTGATGTAGAATAGATGAAGAAAACTATGTGAAGACAGACTTAACTCTCTTTGCAACTATATCTCATTATAGTTTGCCTTATAGTTGCTCTGATACACTGAGGATGAATAACAAGGTGTGTGACATGATTTGACTGCACGGCTTGACCGATGCAATAATATGAGGTCACAATCAGAGAGAAACACATCACATCATCCACACAATAACTGGATATGCATGAGTGCGCTCACACACACACACACATAACAAATGACTAATGGGTCTGTGCTGCTTATGACATGCATTCAATTGCAGAGGGTTATTTAAGATAGAAACAAAGCATAATTTTGAGATATTTACAATCAAAGTCATGAAACCTTAGTCAGAGGCTTTATATGACACGAAAAGCGCTACATAGTGTCTTTCCATATTAAACCCACATAAAAAGTCAAGACAGAAGCTAGTCTTGTGGCCATTTTAAACAAACAACAGACAACTAGGTGAATCATGGGAAAAAGCCTACCAATGGAGTGAATTGATGCCATCAGCACCAAGCTTTGTTCTGTGATTTTGGTGAGGCCGGGTATTGTCTGATGATGGATGAAACAAGATTTGTATATTTGATGTGTGTGAATGTGTCAAAGTTGCTTTTACATTTTAAGAGACATTTCACAGTTCTCTTATTGTACACGTAAAGTCACACTGCAACTCATATATGCATTAATTTAGCTTTCTGTCTGCCAGCCAAACACTTGTCTAAACAATTGTTTTTCTTTTCGCTGACAGGCTTTTTTGATAATTAAACTAATATTTCTGTCTATCTGAAGTCCTTAAATGTTGTATAGATGTTTCTTTGTCACTTTGCAGCTCCCATTTAGAATGCTAATCGAAATATCCAAAGTAAAAGAGGTTTGAATATTTTGGTCTCAGTCCAATTAGAAACTGTTCGCTTAAAACTAGGTCTGAAACATCTCTTGAACTTGTAAAATCAGACTACAAGAGCATCACATTGGTTTTTGCCACACATTTGTCTGATTTTTAACTGGATAAGAATTCTAGATTGTATTCAAATCCATCAGACTGATACAGGTTTGTTTACACTTCAATGTGCACTCAACAGGAGGATAAATTACTAAAATTACTTGACACCTCCTTCATGGACACTAGCCTAAATCTTGTGAGAATATATCTAAACTTTCTTTTCATTAGAGAAGTATGAATTACGTAAGTTATGCACATATACTAGGGAGTATTAGGTGGGTTCTTTGTGTACTGGGCTTACTAGCTAGAGATACCACCGGATTCCCACTTTATCTGCTGTCTGGGTGAACACCTCAGACAACTTTGCAGTGTTCTTTGATTCCTTCCACAGCATTTTTTTTTTTTTTTGCAGGAAACTGACTTGGTGACTGGTATGGTAAAACTGTCTAGGTAGGTAGCAAGTGTATAGCAGAACATTGCATTTTAACACAATGAACAGTGTGACTCACTTTACCTGTCAGTATTTTTAATGTTATTGCTGATCAAAGTAAGACCAGTCTGCACTCTGGCCCTGACAGACCAAGAGGAAAGTCTTAACCCTGAACGCAACCGTTTGGTGGACACTTCTCTTAGAAAGCAGATACATTTATTTCTCCACATTTGAACACACAAGAAGTATGGTGTCAGAGGTCGTTATAGATAGATAGATAGATAGATAGATAGATAGATAGATAGATAGATAGATAGATAGATAGATAGATAGATAGATAGATAGATAGATAGATAGATAGATAGATAGATAGATAGATAGATAGATAGATAGATAGATAGATAGATAGATAGATAGATAGATAGATAGATAGATAGATAGATAGATAGATAGATAGATAGATAGATAGATAGATAGATAGATAGATAGATAGATAGATAGATAGATAGATAGATAGATAGATAGATAGATAGATAGATAGATAGATAGATAGATAGATAGATAGATAGATAGATAGATAGATAGATAGATAGATAGATAGATAGATAGATAGATAGATAGATAGATAGATAGATAGATAGATAGATAGATAGATAGATAGATAGATAGATAGATAGATAGATAGATAGATAGATAGATAGATAGATAGATAGATAGATAGATAGATAGATAGATAGATAGATAGAATAGATAGATAGATAGATAGAATAGATAGATAGATAGATAGATAGATAGATAGATAGATAGATAGATAGATAGATAGATAGATAGATAGATAGATAGATAGATAGAAATGTGTGTGTTAGAAAGTGTGAATGTTTGTATGTGTGATGGATGCAGAGTACATACAGTATAGTGTGGGCATGTGAGCGTATGTGTGGGCATGTGAGTACAAATGCAGGACTGTGTGAATGTGTGTGTGTGGGCATGCAGGGATCGATCAGCTCATGTGCCTGAGCGGGGAGTTGCTGGTGCATCTGTCCATAGATGTATGACTACCTCTGTGTTTCCAGCTCACCTTCCAGGCAGCAGGTCCTCCAGAGGCCTGAGTGCGTCATCACCTCCTCGTTCTTCTTGCTGGTCTCGTTCTCGTTGGTGCTCTTGATCTTGCAGACGCCACGTGAATACAGCCAGTAGTCTGTCCCTACGGCAATGGTCATGAGGCTGAAGGCGGCGAAGGCCCCCACCGTGGTCAGCAGCATCTGAACTCCGCGATCAAACACGCCCATGTTGCCGCATTCCACGAAAGGGGGGCCCCCTTTCCTCTTTATGTACAGGAAGTAAATATTTGTAAGTTTGCGTCGCCACGCCAGCTCGGACAACGGGGGATGGGCGGCGTCGGGTGGACGACGGTAGCGGGGGGCTGCTGGGGGGACGGGGGAGTTAGGGGAGCTCGGGGGAAATCGTATGGTTGGTTTTGGGGGGGGTACAGCCAACAGGTGAAAAATAAGATAAGGGAGTAAATTTGAGGGGGATTTTTGGCGTTTGGCCCAACAGATGGGCCAAACACACTTTGGCGATGACAACAAAACCCTCAGCTGAAAGCGTTCAAGACTCTAGTCCTCTAATGGCAGTAATATGCCCTGCTCTGGAAAAAAATAATCATTGACCTAAAAACTCAGGCTTCAAGCAGATCCCACAAGAGACCTGGTCTGGGATCTGGGCCTACTTTGTGGAGTTTGAAGGCTTCTAAACGTCAAACTCTGAAAGTGGCCGAGATAATGAGAAGATGGATAATTTTGCTCAGCTTCTATGTGACTGTTTCATCCCTAATTTTTGACTTTTCTGAGCTGACTGAAACAGCCCTTACATGTAATACAATCCTCACAGCTTCAGCGGTGATGTATGGAATAATGTGCACGTACCGTTTGATCTATCCCACATGGACTGTCACATACAACCTACACAGGTTCACACACACTCTCTTAGAGACTGAAACTTTCATCTGCACACACCTGTACATGGATGAGCAGCCGCATGCATGCAGTGTGAATTAATTCATACTGAAAAGGGATAAAAAAAACAGGGAGATGGGGGTGGAGTGTGGTTCAGACTAACACAGTTGGCGGCCTGATTTCTTTAAAACAGACCCAAAAGAAACAAAAGCAGAGATCTCAAACGAAAGATGACACAAATACGTGATGATCTGACTACCTCAATGTAACCAAGAGGATCAGTAAAATGTGGATGCCCATCTCTTACATTTCTGAAGAATCAAGCTTTAACAAACATGTATTTTGTGTGAAGAGGGTGATGGGAGACAGGCAAGGCAGACAGGTAGGGCCCAGTTAAGAGAATTAGTACTAAATGTACTGAAAGAAATTAGATAACTGATTCAAACCAGAAGGACCAAGCATTACCACTAAATCAAGAACAGAAGTCCAAATAATGCCAAACATTAGCCGGTACCATGATTGCCATAAAACCCAGCCATTCCTTAAGAGATGATGGAAAGTAAACCAACCAGGGATGACAAGCTTCCAAATAAAAAGCTTAAAAGAGAATAAAAAAAAGCTGTGAAAATCAAACAACAGCCCGCTTAGTTTCCCTTTTTCCTAAAATTCTGATCCCCAGTTTCCATATGTGGTCCCTAGACCTTTCTCCGGCAACAGTGGAAATCTATTAGGGGATTGGAGCTGCGGTAGCGACGGCACACCGCGGAGAGAGGGGCGCATCCAGGCGAAGAGGCCGAGCATCACCGGTCATGCAGCCGGTCGCAAGAGTGAGGAGGATACGATGAGAAGAACGAAGCTTCCCGGAGCGCCAGAGCCTCTTCCTCCTGGATCCAAATGATCCTAGACGGTTATATCACGGCCAAGTGAGAACAACGAGCGCACATAGACACACGGCCACTTACTGTCATCACATAAAAAGGATCGGACATAATCAAAAAGCTGAAATTTTGACAAAGCTGGCATTAATGATAGTCGTGTGCGCAAAAAAGAGATTTCAAGCGGAGCAACACATCAATCCTTGGTTTCCTCGTTTTTCTTCTTCGCAGAGCTGAGATAGAAGTGGAGAGAGAAGAGGAGGAGGAGGAGGGGGTGGATGATGGTTAGAAGCAGGGGATGAAAAAAATCGACACAACCAGAGAGCGAGGAAGAGGGAGAGAGAGCGAGGGAGATGTTTCGTGCGCAGCAGCACTTTACGCAAAAACAAGCGCACAGGAAAAAAGTCACTTCCAAGTCACTTGCAAGTCAACACTGAATCTTCGTGGGTCTTTTTAAAAATATCTTATTAAGTAAATTGCACGTTTCTCACCCACTTGCTTGACACTTTTCTTTAGTCATTCCTTTGCAGTGTACTGAAGGCAAAGCAAATGCTTGGGTAAAATATCTGTAGACCAGGAGAAAAGATGAATTATGATACTATTTGTTAATTGTTGTACATGTGAGACAGACCAAGATGACTCAGTTTCATGAAGCAATGGATATACAAACCAAGTGCAAACAACACGCCCCACAGTATCTGACATCTGCTGCAACATATGACCTCTACATAGAAGGTAGGTGTTATCAGAGGCATGTTATCATTTTTTAGCAGGCTGCGGTGTATTTGAATTTCCTGTTTGGGAGAGACACAGTTGATGAAAGGGGTGAGCAGTGAGTGTAAAACACCTGACTGAGCGGTTAGAGGCTTGGATGGCTTCAACTGAAATAGATGTATGAGGCTGTAAAAGTCACTCATCCGTGCTCTGTATGTTTGGCTCTGTCATATGTTTCATATCCCCTCGCCTTGCAGAAAAGACATTGATTCTAATACTGTCATAACCCCTCAGATATATTACATTTACTGAATAGGCTATTCTTAGAGTAGCAAAACTTTGTGAATTCATACAAAATGCAAAGTGGATCTTATAAAAAAAGATTAAAAAAAGAAAAGAAAAAGTTTGCATTTGTTATGGTTTACATTTTAACAGTCTCATGTGTGGTTACTTCTGCCTCTCCGTGGTGCTGAAATGGACAGCTCCCTCAATGGCTCCAGAAGCATGGCAGCTGTCTCCCTCTTGTGATAGGCTACACTGTTGCCACATGGTATTTTCACTGGGAATGGTAGGACTGTAGACAGAGATGTATGCACAAAAATAAAAAGATACTCAGAGCAGCAGACTGGCCTGGAAGTAACAGAAAATGGTTTATTTCATGCTTTGAGGAGAGGACGGAAAAGTGTTTGCCTTTATGGAATCATCATATTAGTGTCTTCAATGAAGTACAGTACTGTGCAAAAGTCAGGAGCCACCACTCATTTCTTTATATATTGCCAGGAAAATGAAAAATTCTCGCAGTGATCAATTGAAACGTGTGCAAACATAAATGCAAAGACAGTATGAAGGCAAAAACAGACTATGAACAATTCTAACAAGCTTGAATGTTAATATTAATTATTTCTTTAAGACAGCCAGCATACTTTTAGGCAATATATCTTGTAATTTCTTTAAGCAGGCTTCAGGAATAGATCTCCAAGCTCCTTGAAGGACATTCCAAAGCTTGTCTTTGGATGTTGGCTGCCTTTTGTTCTGTTCTCTGTCAAGATGATCCCACACTGTTTCAATAATGTAGAAGTCTGGGCTCTGTGAAGGATTCATCACTCCATAAGACCTGTTGCCACTGATTTTCAGTCTAATTCTTCTGTCATTTGGCATGCCTCAGCCTTTTCTCCCCATTTTCCTTCCTTAAGAATGGTTTCTTGACAGCCACCCTTCTATGGAGACCACATTTCTGATGAAGCTTCAGCAAACATACTGTGGATGGATCAACTGAAGAGCCAGATGCATCTCTCAGGTCTTTTCCTATTTTCTTACTTTTATATATTTGTCCATTGTTCTTAGTGTTTAGCAGCATAAACTGCACACAATGCTGAGATATACCAAGATGTTTTTTGGAAATCACCCTCTCTGAGCAAAAATACAATTTTCTGCCTGTCAAATAGTGCTATTGTTGGCATTTTTATAGATACAACCAAAGAAAGGGACACAAATTATGTGTCTTAGAGACAGGCTGCTCATCACAAAGTTAAGTATAAGTTGTCCGGTTCATTCCTTGGGTTAGGTGCCTTTTTATGCTTGGCTGATTAATAGGTTAGACAAAAACTGGACTGGAAATTAATGGAAAGGCAGCAACTGTTCAATGAATAACTTTGAAAGATATTCAGAAAGCCTTGAGAACTATCGCTCAAGACAACTTTAAAATATTGCATGAAAGGCTGTTCCTTGGAAGTAAAATATGGAGAACTGAGGGGTGGCTTAACACTTTTGCATAGTGCTGTAATTCTAATTATAACTATAACTAGGACCCTGGCACTTTATTCTTATGGGTCAAGAAGAATTGAGCCATTTTAGAAGAAATCATAAAGTGTATTTTTTGTTGTAGGATATCATCATTATGTTAAAATTTAAAAGAGTGCACAAGTGGTCAAACTCTGGAACGGTCCATCAGATCATTAAATGACAAAATGCTGTTTTATGCTCTGTCATGGGCTGAGATGTCATCTTCATGTCTGAAATACTAAGTTACAATACTAGGATCCAAAATCATTTGCTAGCTTTTCAACTAATGTAGATCTCTGGTACAACAAGAAAAGGTAAGAAACAGTCATGTCTTAACCAAAACTAATAATGAATCACACTTTAACAACATCAGAAATAGGGAATGAAACCTTGATTTAAACTGAAAGATTACACAATGGCACCAAGCATTCTTTGAGATAAGATTAGCTATGACGTTTTAGATGCATGCAGCTCACATCCTACTCATAAAGGAGCAGCATAGCTGTGGGCTATGCAGTACAAAGGCTGACTCGCAGAGGAGGTGCCATTCCTGCACAGCATTTCATGATTTCTGGGTACCAAAGTTCAGATTTTTCAGAGTTATCTCCAGCTGCCATTTGCTGCCTCTGATATGCAAAGTTGCTCACTGCAGGTTTAGCTACAAAACTGCTGCCGGTGCAGACCTGAAAGAGCAGTTCAGGAGACTAGGTGTGAATGCATAACATGAGAGACACGATGTAACAACTAGATCAGCCTGTCAGATCATTTCTGCATCCATCCAACATGTTTCATATGATAAACATTACTATTACTAAATAATACTAAAATGGATTTCTACATTGTTCTAGCGGTTTAAATTTTTTTCTAAGCTGCATGTTGGGTCATAACTTTAAAAAGGCCCCACACACTGCAGCACTACAGGTATTCTGATCTGAATATAATGAGGGAGGCTCTGTCTTGTCACTGACTGCCTTGCTGCTTGCACCATTTATGGTCCATGCCATGTAGTCTACCTATTGCTTGAGTCTTGGTCTATAAGTACAGTATGTGTGTATATGCTCCTGTCAATGGCTACAGCTTCAGCTTGAATTGTTTGATATGTAGTGTTTTCGTCATCACACTTCACATTTGTGTGAATTAAACAAACTAGATGATATGAAATATTTTAGTTTGTGAGTTTGAAATCAGTTGGTAATGTAGGCAGGTATTGCAAATTAATGACAAAGTCAAACTGTTTGTTTCCCTCTGTCTCCGGTCTTTGTACAGACCTTGAGCAAATCTGAGGCAAAAGATAAGGCTTCAAGTTGACTATTCATTCTTTATTTTTGTAATCCATCACATAAAACTGGTGACAGGCAGATGCAAATATGTTATGTGGTCATGTGGGTGTTATTGAAGTGTGCATAAGGCTTTGCCATTACTTACAAAGTTTTACAAGGTATTATAATTTTATTTTCTCTCACTCATTCATTCATTCTAAAAGAACACAGGGAACTTTTGTCAAATGAGCCTTACCTCATTTAGTGACGCAAATCATTAAGTCCAATAACATTACATGCTTTCAGTGAATTACATTTAGAGGCACAAACACAATCTGAGAGATCCAGTGAGGCACACAGAATGACAAGTATGAACAGTTTCCAAATGAAATGATGATTAAGTGGGAGGAAGAAAGAGAGGAAAGTGATACAGAAGGATAGATACAGAACCATAGAGAGGAGAAGAGAGAACAGTCTGCCATGTTGGCTGCCCTCCCTCCCTCCTCCTCCTCCTCCTCCTCCTCCTCCTCCTCCTCCTCCTCCTCCTCCTCCTCCTCCTCCTCCTCCTCCTCCTCCCTCTCTGGGGTCTAGAGGACACGTTTAACATTCTACTCGACTCCTCCTTCTCTCCTCTCATCCAGCCACAGCCTCAAGTCCCTGCTGCACTCTGGTTACTGATGGCCAGAGACAAGAGGAGAGGCACAGCAAATCCCTTAATCATGGCCAGCACGGCATTGTTACTGCATTGTTGTTGCTGCCTCGTATGAACTCATTCTGCACCAACAAAGTCTGACGCTGCTTTGTCTTTGGCATTTACATCTTAAAAGACTCATGAACAAAGTATCCTGATCAAAACCGCAAGAGAATGAAAGTTTTGTATCAATATACTCAGAGTGATTTGCGGTAAAAATGTATAAACACAAAAGTCAGTAAATAGCTAAAATGTATGAAAGATGTCACTTTGTGTTAGGAGGTGGTCTGATTACACAGTATTGGGTTAGATTATTTAAAAATAAACAAACAGTTTAAACATATTTGACTTTGGCCAGTGAAGTTGATAAATTTGTTTTTAGTTAAAAATCATATTTCCAGCAAAAGCATTACATAATTGGTGCATAAAGGGCATAGCATGGGCCTCCACAAAGTCAATAGGATGAACATACTAGCCTTAAATGCATAATGTCTTTGATTGTATGAATAATATATATCCATTTGCATCACATTCTCAAATATAACACTATATTATTGAACAGTATTACATAAAGATCATATGCACTGTATGAAGCATCAGAGCATGTCAGACAATTCAGTGACAGCACAATAACTTTTATATGAAGTGAAGCAATTGAAATAATGCATCATGAGAGTTTCCACTACATTTTGTGTGCACAGTTTTTTGGCAAGTGAGCATTCTGGCCCCATTATTAATTCTATGCATAGTTTTGAACCCAATAGAATGCCTTATAATGCATACTGTCTCAGTAATTAGTGGGCAAAAAGTATGTGTGCAATAAAGGATGGTTTGGCCTAAATTAACAAACATATTGCATTACTGTGTGCATCGTTATTTAGCAACCTTAAAACGCCTTTTGTGTGAATGCAAAACTCTTGAAAGAGCAGAATTCAGATGTGATCACCAATCTATTTATTTAACAGTCAACAAGGTCCCAAAATTTGTCTGGAGGAGAAAAAGTGTAAATTAACTGCTAAATTCTTACAAGGTTACTTCTGGGCTCATACAAGGTTGAGCCAAGAAATACCCAGTGACAGTTTTTTCAGGGTTTTATGATAGAACATTGATGGAGCAGATAGATGGACCCTGTCCTGGATCACTAATGGGCACAGGGCACCATTTCAGGCCCCAGCAGAGAGGAAGTGGGCTCCTGGCTTATATCAACCCATTTTCCCTCCCTAATACAGAGATGATATACTGATGCTCGGTCAGGAGGTATTGCTGTTATTTGTCAATGCCCTGGGTGGCCTTACAATGTCATTTTTAGACATGATCAAAGTGTTGTAGGACTTGTCCCAACTAACCCAATAAATTTGTTACCCAAGTCCATGTTAGTAATTTTAATGCCTAAAGTTAGGTGGGCTAACATAAAATCAATACTTTTGAGCAAATAAATTAAATGAAGCACACAAGAAGAAAGGTAGAATGACATTTGGAGCATTTGTTGTCAGCATTTAGAATATGTGCCATCTGTAACCAAAGCATAAGCACACCTGTTAAGGTGAGTTGGGAGTGACATGTTGTAGGCTGCTATCATTAACAGTGAACTGGCTGGACCTTTTCAGGTTAAAGATAGAATGAACATGAAAGGCAGTTTCTGAAATATGTTTTCTTTTTGCAGTCCTAAAGTCAAATGCTAGCCAAATCTTGCTTGTTGAACAGCAAAGGAACATATGACCTGACCCCCTTCTTCACCTGATTTAAGTCTCTGAGAACTTGTAGTTTCTTGTACAATTGTATATTCAAAGTGAGGGAGAACATTACTGCTCTTTGACAAACAGGCAAACAGAGGTTTCTCTTTTAGAGAAGGTTAATTGCTAAAAGATAAAACAAATAAAATAACAGACTTACCAGATGAGGGCCAGCAGCAGTCACTGCAAACAAGAGTGACAACCTGTCCAGAATGTGCCACGACAGCTGGGAATGGGATTGACTCCAGGCCCCCACCACCCTAGAGAGGATCAAGCAGGTAGAGGGAATAGATGTATGGGTTGGGGAGTTGTCATTATGATCACTAAATATTTCTGAAGGGCAACCAATGACTTAGTATCATTTATCATTCACACATAACTTTATGAATTAAGGATAAAGAAGTGACTTGCAAATATGTTTAATAACCTTTGTCTAATAAATGCCTAATTATTCTGCTTATTTGTGGTGGACACTTCAATTCTCACCACAAAGAATAAATAATTACTTTACCTTTGTTAACATTCAATGCCTCAGTTAATTTCCCCAAATTCTTGTGTACTCGTGTATTGATATATGCTGCAATTTCAGTGCTCATATTTTTTTTTTATGTCAGAGACACAGATGTCGTCCAACCACTGATGCACTGTAATTACTTTAGTACCTTTTTCTAAACACTGCATACCGTATGTATACTTGATCACAAGAAAAATAAGACAAAGTCAAACATCCATGGTCTTGCTTGTTTAAAGCTGCACAAATCTATTGTTCCATTATATTCAAAGTTTTATGGAATGTGTCATTCTCTTTCTGCTCATGGTGGTGTTCTTACAATCCACTGCAGCTGTTGGTTCAGCCTCCGTGTTCTAGTGTTGTATAAACCCCCTATTTATTGCACTTAGTTGCATTTAGTGCAGCATGATAAATATCTTAATATAAGACCTTACACAGGTGAATTTATGGAAACATATTTCAAATTTATTGTTTTACACAAACAACCAAATACAAAAACTTGTAGACTGAAATCAACATAGTCATCTTTATTGCAGGTGACCCTCAAAACACACAAGCACCAGAAATTGACTGGGTAAAAAGCTATACTGACTTGTATCTATGCAGCCTACTAAAACAAAACAGTGCAGATAAACTCACCAAATGTGACCTTTGGGTGTGGAAGACACTAGATGGATAAAGTAGGGTTTCAGCAGAGTTTTTACAGACCAAATCACATCTAAAAGAAGAGTGATGGGGCAACATGTTCACAACATGAGCTTAATGTGATAATATGTCCATCTTTTGTTTACAAGGTTAACTTTGCTAACTTTGTTGGTTTGGTGCAGAGTGCAAATTACTTTAGCAGAGCTCAATGACTGTTAGCAAATGAACAGAGAACAGTAACTCCACTCATTGAGTCGCATTCTGGTGAAAATGGACGTCAAATTCATCTCTCCTGATGTCTAAGAACTGGTGTAGGAATGCGTGAGAGGACAGTGGCTGGGGCCTTTCCATGTGGAGTTTGTTTGTTCTCTCTGTTCTTGTGTGCATTTTGTCTGAGTTCCCCCACAAACATGCAATGTGAATTGGTGAATCCTAATTAGCCATATATGTGGGTATGAGCATGCTTACATGTAAGTTTCTCTATTTTACTCTGTTATTGGCTGAAGTGCTGTGCCTCTCCCTTAATGTCAGCTGAGACAGACTTTAGCCCTTGCAGGACAGAATAGGTTCAGCTAATGGATGGATAGGAGGATATCTTAGAGTGTGCAGAGGGTCATGCATAAGCACTTGCACTACGTTTTAATTTTCAAGTGGCAATTTATGCACATCTATGAGTATTTCAACAGCTCTTGCAGACACATGCACAGTCCTACTTGTACATGTCTAATTTAGGTCAGTGTAGCTCTTTTCTTTTCTTGTCTCTCCTCCTTTTTTTGTCTTTGCTCTTTCATTTTCCTTTCTAGCACACAACTGATGTATTCTTTTTTGTCACATCCCTAAACACTTTTTCTTTATTGTCTTCTATCTCCTCCATTTCTTTCCCTCCTCCTCTCTCCTCTCTCTCTGGCCCTTGTTGCCTGAGGGTAAACCAGGGTGTCCTGTTCCACTCGCTCTCATCATGAGCTTCCAGTTTGCATGAATGACTCTGCGTTACCTGCTGCAACCTGGCCTACTTCGAAACCTCCTCCTTTGCTCTGCTCCACCACCGCCAGCAAAGTCACAGCCAGACAGAAAAAGGTGGTGGATTGGTAAATTAGCAATGTGGTGGGAGGAAGAGCTAATACAAGCGAGGACAAAAAAGAAATTTAAAAAAAGCACAACTTTGAATACTGAGTACTGCAAAGAGGACAACCTGGTAATTCAATACTTCAAAAGGGAGAACTTCTCAGCAGCGCAGAGTTAAGAGTCATAGTGCAGTAGTGATGAAGCAACCCAAACACTGAAAATGATCAGTGCAACGCAACCACATCTGTTTGTCCATCTGTTCATTTAGTTGACCTCTTTCTCAACGCTTTCCTGCTCAAATTGGAGTTTTGGAGGAAGACCCTTAATGAGACATTTATAATTACCAGAGTTGTCTCGTTCCACTTTCCTGTTTTGTTTTATTCTCGGTTACAGCGGAAACATCTGTAAGTTATGTCCACATTCATTTTAAGACATTACTAATATTGCACACAACAAATTAGACCATTACTGAGATGACAGGCAGTCGGTACACCAAATTAAAATGGGTCAGAGTTTCTGTGCAGCTCTGCAAAGCACTAAATAATTATTTTTGCAATATCACACTTTACAAGCTGCTGCTTTATCCTTAGTCTTGTTTATTCCAATTTGTTTTGCACATTAACTGACCCGGTCGGGATATTTTTTTTTTCTTCCCGCTCATCAAAAGCTGTTACCGGAGGGGTAAACAGCAACTAGCTCACTGTATTCACAAAAACGAAAGAATGAGTAAGCTTTGATCATTTATTCAAAAATGAATCAGTTCATCAGAAAACACCGAACACAAAGCTTTTACAAAGGTAATGCCCTCTAAATTGTATGGGGAAGTGACCCAATTATCTGATTAGTGTAGACTGTCTCATTTGATTTTCTACTTTGTTTGCCAATCTTATCTATCTGGGCAGGGGTCAAATAATTGCACAAACATTGGAGATTCACTCAGCCACAATCTTTGCAAAGGGAGTTTGAATCCTGAAAAGTAAAAATGAAGATATCATGACACAGTATCTCAGTGTGTAATCTGCTTGCTTGTCTATTTATGTCTCAGATGTGCATGCATGATTGGAGCAATTGGACTGGAGTCTTGCTAGCTTGTGTTATTTCCTTTTCCATGAACCCAAGGTCTTTGTTTTGAATCACATATATTCCATTAGGTCATACATATGCGCAATAAAAGGAAAATAAACCAAGAGAATTCGGAAAATTCAGTTTACAGAGGCTTACCTCCCAAGCTGAAAACTGCAGACACTTAAAATACTCTAATGCAATCAACACCTTTTTTCAAAATGATCAGTGAATTCTCAAAAATGTCAAAAAGCAAATCAGCAAATACCACGCATGCCTCCATCCTTAAGTCATAAGTACTGTTTGAATAAGCAGATAGGTGCAGAATGAGCATGATAAAAAGAAGAGGGGGAGACGAACTAATTGCTGTGGATTTCCAATCCCACGAGATATTGTCTCACGACCCTACTGTTAGTTAGGTGAACTTCTTTCTCTGCTCTTCTTCTGGTTGAATAAGAGAGATCGCAAAGCAGCCTTTACATTTCAGGAGTTAGTGTTAATGGGGCAGTAGAGAACAGAGAGCAAAAAAAAAGTATTTTTTTCTAGAAAAATCTATCTCTTTGTTGCTCTTTGCTTCTGAATCTGTTTTTATTGCTCACAGTGAATCACACAAACTTCCATAGATTTTTCTTCCTATGTCATCAGAAGATAATCATTAATTTTATCATTATGACCATACTAATTATTACAGTAATAAAATATATGCATTAATTCAAGCACTATTAATGATTAAGAAATTAAAGCCAAAAGAAGTGTTTCATTTTCTGTTGAGTTGGACAGTGGGTTATTTTGGGCTCCTCTTGGTCCAGAACATTTGTGTTTGAATTCATCTGTTCATTTTCTGCATGAACAGTGCAAGGTCACTAACAGTTGGAGTCCCTCCATTAATTGGATGAGCAAAAACTGTCCCACTGATTCATGAGTAAAGGTGATCACCAGTTTTAAAAGAAATAAATCTGTACCACAGAGACATTTTGAAATTATTGGGACTCTGATTCATGCTTCTGGCTGCCTTATTCTACACACCAAGTGCAGCTGAGGCACATAGGTATTACAATATTTAGTGCTACTCAAAATACCTGCAGAACCAGATGCTCCTCTCATTTAGTGCCCCTCTTAAGAGATTGGCAACTAAAACAAGAATGATAAAGTGTGAATAGTCAATCTGGCTGGCTAAAGCGGAATGTTTATATGATGATTGCAACAGCACATCAGACTACATCAAGTGCCCATGTTGGGTCAATTAACCTGTATGTATTGCATGAAAGAAAGAAAGAAAGAAAGAAAGAAAGAAAGAAAGAAAGAAAGAAAGAAAGAAAGAAAGAAAGAAAGAAAGAAAGAAAGAAAGAAAGAAAGAAAGAAAGAAAGAAAGAAAGAAAGAAAGAAAGAAAGAAAGAAAGAAAGAAAGAAAGAAAGAAAGAAAGAAAGAAAGAAAGAAAGAAAGAAAGAAAGAAAGAAAGAAAGAAAGAAAGAAAGAAAGAAAGAAAGAAAGAAAGAAAGAAAGAAAGAAAGAAAGAAAGAAAGAAAGAAAGAAAGAAAGAAAGACTAGATTGATGAAATTTGATCCGGAATCAATAAATTGACTTACTGCCATTAAATTCAGTCAGGGCATTTACTTTCCAATTAACCATTTGAATATTTTATATTTAGAGAGCTGGTGCAACTCTCACTCAACTCTCCTCAATTAGTCCCACAGGCAGCTGGTACCGATCACTCTTTTAAGCCTAGTTTTTGTCTTGCCCAGGTTGTTTAATCAATGCATCAGATAAACCAATAAACCAGTCTAAAAGCAAGTTGTAACTCTTCGATTGCAGACAGGCTTGATAAGCTCTGGGCTACGTTTTACTGATGTTTTGTTGAGTTTTGTAATTGCAGAACAGCTGTTGCACATTGAATGCTGCATTTAGTAACAAATGGCACCTTATAATTCCCAACTTCCAACTAAAACATAACATAGTACCAGAGAAGCTTTTTCTTTCCTAAGTGAACTAATGCAATTGTCGCTGTTAGTAACAAAGCAAAAAACAAATTCATTTAGAATTCTAACTTCCAAGGCACAGAGAATGCAGTATGATTTGGACAGAACGATGGGAACACTGAATAATTCTACTGGGCCAGGTATAGGATGTAATCTGAATGGTATAGCTTCGGACTTCAGAAGTCCCAAATACAGTTACATGATAGTGTTTTTTTTATTATTACTTTACTTAATGCATTTTTTCAAGCAGAGAAATGTAATTTTTCTCATACTATATGTCCTTATGGTATCCTTGAACCAAACTTTGAATCCGTGCCTGCTACACGTTTGCTGACATATTTGATCTTTTTACAGAAGAAAAAAGTTGTCTTTCTCCATATTGTTAATATGTGAGGCACGTTACAGTCTTTCTAAAAGTAATTCAGTCATAAAATATTTTTCATTAAATCAGGATAACTTAATCAGCTATCAAGCATGGGGGGGAATAGACAATGAAGAGAAATTTTCCAAGTGTTATAACAACAGGATCCTTAAATGTGCCCAAACTAAAGTTGATATTAGAGCAGACAACATGCTTCAAAACACGATTTGATGACGAGCTCTTGACATCCTTATAGATTTTATCATGCAAGTAAGACAATGGAACAAGCTGATGATGTGCTGTGTTTGGCAGGACGGTCACATTTGACAATAACCTAAGAAAAGATTCCTTTTGACTTTGTAGCAGATGAATTATGTCTCACTGACGACACTAATTTTTTGTTAATTTATGGTAATTATAATCTTGTCAGTGTGTTACAAAGTGTAACATACAATTATCTTAAGTTGTCCAAATAACACTCATCCACACTGATATGTCTCCCATTTTACAAATGATGTGAATAAAATGCTTCACACAGCGAAGGACTTAAAATGATAGACACACCTCTGAAGTGAGTTGTAGAACTTTGTTGAACAGCGGCTATCACATACAAAAAGTACTCTGCTCTATAGAAGTGTGCCTCATAAAGCCTGTCGTAAACTTGCAAAGAGATGTTTGTAAAGGCATGCTCCACTGAGTCTGAAGTTGACATCTTAGCTGCATATTGAAATGTCCTTTGGCTGAAGTCTGCCTTTACTCACTTCTTGTCTCTCTCCCCCCCCCCCCTCTCTCTCTCTCTCTCTCTCTCTCTCTCTCTCTCTCAGTTAAAGGGCCAGTGGAGCCTGATTAGAATGCAGAGGAGGAAGGCTCTGCTGCAAATTGAAAACATATTGATTCTCCTCATGCTTTCAGGGAGAGGGGGCGGACGACAGAGGGAGAGAAGGAGAAAGACAACAGCAAAGAGAAAGAAAATCTGGTGGAGGAACAGAGAGGGCAAGTCAGTTGCAAAGTACCAGTAACCACATGTGTATATGTCTGGTCTCTGTAACACACACACACGCACGCACACACACATATGCATTGTTTCAAATCTTGAGATAACATCTCATTGTCATTGTCATGGCAACAAGCATTTGAACTATTCTGCATGTGTGTGCTCCTTTTACATGCAAACGCATGCTGTCATGTCCAGCTGTGGCAGAGATGCCAATAAGAGAGGACAGCACATAACACGTACAGATGTGCTGAGTGCACAGTTTCCATGGGAACAAGCCCCCTCCCCACCACCAACATAACCCCCCCACCCCCCTCCTTCCATCGCTCCTCATTGCTCTTGCAAAAGCTTGACAAGCTCCTCTAATGCTTCTTTCCTTGTCTTCATGTGTGTCCATGTGCTCCTGGCAGAGCTCTCACATCAGCTACAGCTCAATTTGTCTTGTTCAAAGTGTACATGTCAAGTGTGTGTGCACGTGCAGGTGTGCGTGTGGATGTTGGTGTGCATGGCATGCTTGTCTCATTCTTTAATCAAGGATGAGGGAGAAGACAGAAGAGTGTGAGGGAGGTGGTGCATATTATTAAACAGCGTGGTTCTGCGTCTTGTGTGCAGAAACAACCTCACAATTATAAATAATACACACATACGCACACACACGTTAAACATAACTTATGTACACAGTCACTTGCTAGCACCTTGCTGACAGGAACTGATTTTTTTGTATGTATGTGTTTGTGTGTGTGTGTGTGATATAGCCATCAAAGCTCATCGTGAACGATATCTCTGTCTTGTCTGATAAGTAAAAGCTGCCATCATGTGGCTGCTCGTTGCCACTGCAAGTTTTGAGTGCCGAAATATCAATACGCCTGTGTGCACACAACATTACTCGTGGCAGTTTTTTTCTTTATTCTTCCACACTTATTTGACTATTGTATGAGGTAAAGTCGCATAAAAAAAGAGTAAATAAGGAAGGGAGGGGCCAAAGCTTTGCATGTCCATATTCTTTTGATTTGGATGTGAATAAAAAATCAAATTACAGCTCAGAGTGATGTTAATCAAATGCACTTTGTTAACTGAATATCATCAAGTGTGAGCACCTCTATAAAAGCAGACGTTTTGGCGGTTTGCTAGTCTGGAGCATTCAGGTGTGAATGCTTTACATTTCACAATTTCACAACGTGAAGGAGACAAGCCAATTTCCAAACCAATTTCAGTGTGTCACTCTACAATGAAGAAAATTAATCACAAGAGGAAAACATTCAAGACAGTTACCAATCTTCCCAGGAGTGGATGTGACAGCAAGTTCCCCCCCCCCCCCCAAAAAAAAAGGTCAGACTGCAGTGCTCATAGCCACTGCAACAAGGGTTTGCAAAGTTGCATCTGAACAAACCACAATAATGCATAACAGAGCATTATGATGTTTGATCATAATGCACTGTGCCATGTTTGGAAAAAAGAACTCAAACGCAGTGTATCAGCACAAACACCAACTGACGATCACTGTGGTAGAGGTGTGATCGTTTGGGCTTGTTTTGCAGTCACAGATCTACAGAGATCTTTATGCAACTACTGTGAAACTTGCAGATACTTCACTGAAGGTGGAAAAATGCAAAGCAAGATGTGATCGACTTGAGAAGTAAATGGAAACGGCCAGTTCCCCGAAGCTCAAAACCAAACAACAGATGACGCAAAAAAACTGTTTCGGAACTCAATGAACTAAATTCACAGATATAAAAGTATATAAAAATATGCACATTCATAGAAATCAGCAAGTACTCTCAAAAGTTGTTGCTGTTAAATTTCCGAATAGATACCGCCTGCTCTGCTTTGCCAAAACTGAGTTTTGGTTGTTGCTCAAATGGTTTGAGTTTGATCGCCACAAACTTTGTTTTCCTTCCAACAGCCAGTCCAACTTTTGTAACTTACTTGTATGATGTAGCACAGAGAGAGCAGGGAAGGAGCAATGTTCTGCCATCTGATTAAATGTGCATTCATGTTTTAGGTTTGAATTACAATATTCTGTTTCAGAATTTATGCTACTCTGTGTCAAGGACAATAAAAATGAAGATTGTTCAGCAATGGTCTGTGTCACATGCTATTTCCAACATGTGCTGTCTCTTCCTCCATGAAATGTCATCTCCATCAGATCCCATTTTTACATAAAATTCATAACATAGTCAGACCAATAATGTTTTGGAGTTTTGAAAATTATGCAGTTATGGTTACAATTATTTTTATAGGGATTGGGAAACTCGTGTGCCATGTAAGAATTTGATAGAAAGGAAACAACAAACAACAAAAAAGTTGTAATTTTATGATAACCCGTGGTTATTCTCACTCACGTGTAAAAAGTGTTTCTACACGTGAGGGAGAAGTAAAATATATCCAAATATTTCGAAAAATATGTTTGATTTTCTAAAGAATGGTCGACCAAATTTGACCATTGTTGAGGAATGATTTCCTGACGCAAGCTTTGAGAATACAAGGTTTACGACAGTTTCACAAACATAGCCATAACGATTTACGGCAGAGCCAGTCTGGGAAGAGGCAAAGACAGTCAGCTGTCGGAAGGTAAATTAGCAATAAAAATCACTCGTAACATTTTCTGCTTTTCTCACTCGTTTGAAACAACTCATCTGGCCCTTTTAGTCATTTGCAGTGTTGTTCGTCGTCAGAGCTTTTGCAGAACAGCGTGACAACAATGCACGCTAATTAGCATATTAGCTAAACAGCCTTACACATAATTCATCTTGGGGAAATGGTTAGAACTTCTTCAATTTGTTGTGTCAAGTTTGAAATTGAAATCTCCCTGACACACCTCAAAATCCAGACATTGGGTGTTTAGTGTTAATTCAAGACCATGTCAACTTTTCAGTTTCGAACGCAAACGCACAGCGTCAACTTTTGGGCACAAAACAGATCCAAATGACTTGAGATAGTACTGTTGCTGACATATAATGTCTGATATTAACTGTGTGACAGATTTTTTTTTTCTCCACTTCAGAATATGCATTGGAGAAGGAACAAGAGTTTTGTCTCAGCGAGCTCGTGTGCTTTGATTTGCTAACTTAACACTTTGTGCTCCAACCCTGTAGGCAATGCGCATTGGTCTGTCCAGTGCAGAGACACTGCCAGGTGGATCCTTAAAAGCTCTGATTTTGGTGAGTGTGCTGATGCCTCCAACAAAACACTTATATTATATAAAACCTGATATTTAGGATAGCTTGCAAATGCTTGTGTAAATCTTTGCCAGAGTTTAAAGTGTTTTGGACACTTTTTCTTACCACGTTCTTGCCCTATCTGTCGTTTCTCGTTCCAGACGGTACTCCTCAGCGTGTTTATGTTCCAGTTGCTGAGGACTGTTGGACTGAGAGCGTTCTCCATGGCATCTGAGACTTACACATCGGGCACACACTCTGCAGCTTTTGTCACCTGTCCTAATGACACTGTTGCTAAAGACTTGGCAAGGTGATACAACACTTTATGTTGTTGTTTTTTAAACTTTTTTTTTGTTTGTTTGTTTAGAAAAGACTAAGCGATAAAAGTTAATTCTATTAAATTCACTTCATGGGGTTTTTCCTCTCATCGCTTGGACTTAAAGCAAATGGGATGTCTCCCTTGACTTGGATCACGAGTGATGGACAGACGGATTGCAGCCTTGTCAGCAGTAATGAGGGTGCTGCTCCGGTCCGTTATGGTGAAGAGGGAGCGAAGCTGGCAGGTGACGCTTTCAGTTTACTGGTCCATCTTTGCTCCAACCCTCACCTATGGTCACAAAAGAATGAGGTCGCAGATACAATCGGCTGAAATAGGTTTCCTTCAAAAGTAGGAGTAGAGCTGCTACTCCTCCACGTCGAAAGGACTCAGTTGAGATGGAGCGAGCACCTGGTTAGGTGAAGGTTTTTTCGGGCACTTCCAACACCTCCCCCAGGAGGAGCTGGAGAGAGATGTGTGGGTTTCCCTCCTGAACCTGTTGCCTCCACGACCCGATCTCGGATAAGCGGTAGACAGTAGATGGATGATCTATGTTTCTGTCTCCATGCAAGACCAGTGTACCAACTTAGTGGGCTTGCTGCAGCATTCTTGTTTTTCTTTCTCTCTTTTCCCCTTCAGGTACACTCTTTTTGTGTTTGAATCTGTGTTTTCCTTTGTATCACAGGGGTATTGTGGAAAGAAAACTAGCAGCTTGTGTCAACATCGTTCCAGCAATTAAGTCAATGTAAGTTTTGTGTCGCCTGCTTTTGTTGGACTGCTTGTTTTAAAGTGCATTTATTAGTTTTTAATCATCATTACTGTTAAAAACGGATTGTAAGCGAATGGTTCTGCCATTGTCTTTCTCCTCCAGATATGAGTGGCAGGGTAAGATTGAGGAGGATAATGAGGTGCTGCTGGTAAGTTCTGATTCAGGTCTACTAAATGCATCTCATACAATTTAAAATGATAATGAATGAACAGTGAGAGGGAGCAGCAACTGTGAGAACAAAATGTGAATCAGAGACATAAAATGTTCTCTGTTTCACAGCAGTTGTGCTTTAAGGCATAATAAAAACAACTTTAGCTTATGAGCCGCAGCTGTTCTTAACATCTAATATCACAAAATGTTGTCTGGCCAAGACTGAATCACTGATTTGGGAAAATCTCAGCAAAACAAGACTTTGATCGTCTCAAAAGAAAGGTTTTAGTTGTACATGTACTGTCAATCAGTTTAGCTAATTTAGTCCTAGTCTCAGAATGTGACTCATCACGTGTCTGAAGTCCTTTTCACAGTCTTTCTTCTCCATTTTAGATGATCAAAACTAGAAGTTCCAAGGTGCCTGCTCTTGCCGAATATGTCCGGTAAGTTTATTTTTATTCTGACCACAGGGAAACTCCCCACTCTGATTCAACTCTTATGAGAGTATTTTGTTGATGGTTTGCTCCATTAACAGCCACCACACATGCAGTCAGAGTGCAGCTTTATAGAACTGATGTTTATGTCTTCTCTCGATGTGCTCCATTCGCTTCTGTTATTTTTTTTTTTTCAGCTCCAACCATCCTTACGAGGTGGCTGAGGTCATCAGCCTGCCTATTGACCAGGGCAACCAGCCTTACCTCAAGTGGATAGGAGACGTGGTGCCTGAGTAGGGGTGGACGTAAAAAGGAATCTGAATTAATGTGAACACATATTTGGTGTTTCAGCAGGTTACTCGCCCTCTGAAATCTCCCATTCAGTTTGTGCTATGATTCTCAACTACAGAAAAACAGGACAAAAATCGCTTTTGTGGTCTTTTTTTTTTTTTAAGACAAATAAAACATTTTGATTTGTTGCAGTCATCATTTCAGCTTTGTGAATGACTAATGCCCTCCATTCAGTGTGCTTACCTCTAGAGGGAAGCATCGGCCTGTCTTTTCTGAAGGTTCTCGAGTACCATAAAGAGTGATTTGTTTTAACCTTAAAGAGAATGGGCAAATGTTAGATGCTAATTTAGTTTTTTTTTAAGAGGGTCACATTGTAAAATGATTTTTTATTGGTGACTGTGTTATGATGGCGTGGCATCAGTTGCATGTTACATACAGTACATGTATCTACATTGAGTAACATTATTGCGTACAACTCTGGGTTTTTTTGTGTAACATTTATTTAGCCCACTGTCAACACACAACACTTGCCTTTAAATGCCTTATGATACAACATTGTTATACTGAGGAAACAACAGTCAGGTGGCAAATAAGTCTTGTAATATGCCAAGCTGGGTTTGATCTAAATCTTACACCAGTCACAAAATATCAAGTTCACAATACGCTACAAAATACACCAGAACTATTTTAACCATCATTAACTGATCCAAGTGAACCGATGCAGCCATAAATATGTTTGCGTCACGTCTTAAAATTAGTTCTTTTTCTCTTGTTAGGCTACAACAAAGTGAACATACATTAATATATTAAGTAAAAGTAAATATTTGTGATCTCCGAACATTTGAATAACATGCTTCCCTTCATTAATTTCAGACTCAGTCGTTTCAAGTTGAATGAGCAGAGACTTGAAATGTCTTTTGAGAGGGGCACTGGAACACTTACTGAGTATGTATACCATTTTCCCTTAAGTAGTGAGCTGGAGCAAGTTGTCAGTTAGCCTTAAAAGAAAAAAAAAAAAAAAAGATATTTCAAAAGGTTTCTAGGAAACTTTGTTAAACAATCTATTTCTAAGCTATATAAAGACGCTGTTGCATAAAAGCTCAAAGTTCATGTGTGAAAACGGCTCTAATTACCTTTGTGGGATGTCCGTAAAAGCTGAAGCTTTAATGCAAAACTTGACATTTTTCCTCTCACAGTGTGGTATTAAGTTGTGATTCCTGCTTCTGTGACAGGATTAATGTTAATGCGTTTGGCATTGTCTTATTTTTTTTTAAAGAAAGATTGTCAAAACAAACAAAAAAATACTTGATGAGCTCTATTAATACACTTAGCATGTTTACGTGACAGTAGGAAATCCCACTTGTCCAATGTAAACAACTTTCAAAATGCATGTAAACATGTTAGTCTGACGGAAATTGTGCAAAATCGAGCCGCCCGAAACAAGCTTAACAGACCCAGAACATGTAAATGTGGTTCAAATCACTCCTCAACTAGAATCAAATGGGCCTAGGTGTTCTATATGTGCTCCGAAGTTCCATCTTTTTGTAAAACAGTAGAGTAGAAATGTAGTTTATCAGCACAGGATTCCCAACAGGTTTCTTTTGCTAGACAACTTGAAAGCATCAGAGATTATGGATGAAAATCAGTCCATCAAAACTACAAAGAAACTCATGGTAGCTTAAAGCATTTCCAGCTATACTTCCATCTCCAATAATCTCCCACAGATAACATTAGGAGTGGAAGAATGTTTTCTTCCCACAGTCCACGGCATTGCAGAATCTGACATACTTTGGTTAATAACTTGATTACACTCCCGTGCATATTTACTGGGATATGGACGGTGATCTAATGAAATGGACAAGTCAAGCCCAAGCTGTGCATGTAACCGTGTTGAGTAAATGAAGCCCTCAACTCCCAAGTGAATGTGACTGCATTAGTCCCTGATGGATATAAAATCTAGTCATTTTGACAGGACCATGGCTTGTAAAACATTAAGAGTGAGAAACTGATACTGCATGATAATGCAGCTATATCTGAAGGCAGTGTTTCTGTAAGTGTTCTAGATAGTTAAATTAAAACTTTTTTCGATCACCATCCGTACTGCTTTTGTGGTTTGTCAGTCATATCATGCTTAGACTCACACAGCATAGTCAACGATTTGCATAATAACAGACAGTTACTGAATGCAAACTGGTATTACAGCCAGCTCCACAGACTTGCACATTTAAACAGTGTCATTACTTAGAAACCACTAATACCAGAATGGACTGAAAACATGTCAAAATCTGTTACAGATAGCTGATATCAAGCACAGAGTTTTTGTCCAGAAATTCTTCAGGTTTAGAGTTTCTGTTCCTGCTTTCATCAGCCTTAGATGACACTACCTCAGCGGTATCGAAGCCTGAGCCCACCTCAGGACCCCCCTTTTGTGTCCTCAAACCTTGTTTTACTTCACTGTAGTTCCCTTTTTGTGCTCTGCATTCTGCATTCAATTCTCCCATTTGTATGGCCCCTTCTGCTCCAATTATTTCATCCTCTACATCATTTTCACCACAGTCTTTCGCATGCATGTTGGTGATTCCCTCACTTTTTTGTGGTTGGAGGACAATGCCGCCCCACTCCTCTGTTGGTCGATGAACCTCAGTGCCGGCCCTGTCGTTGTTCTTTACCCTGCGTGAAGTGCGGCACAAGGCCTTCCTGAAGCCTCTCTTGAAGTTGTCAGACAAAAATCCGTACAGTATTGGATTAGCACAACTATTTGCATATGAAAGCACAACAACAAAGTAGTAAAGCCCCCTGAAGTCTCCAGGCAGGACCACAAGGAGGTTCAGGATGTTGAGAGCATAAAATGGTAGCCAGCAGAAGACAAACACTGCTACAACAACAACCACCATCCTGGTTATTTTTCGCTCAGACTTTCTGCGTCTGGAGGATGTGGTCTGCGTCCGTTTTCCGACATTCCTCACCTTTGAAAGAATGAAAAGAAAAGTAAAGAACTTCCATCCATCACATTTAAAAGCACACTTAACTTGGAGTGGGCCAGCTCATTCAAAGCGTAATATGATCACAGTTTTCCCTTCAATTATTATGTGGTGTTCAAAGGTAGAGGAACTATTTTGGTTAGACTGTGAAAGTAAAAGTAAGTTAATTTATCCTCCACAGAGAGTTTTAATCAATTTGATTCTTTGATTGAAAAAAAAAAAAAAAGTTGAAGTCATGAATTGAAAATCTGCTACTCCTCCAAGCAGGAAGAAAAAAAGAAGATTAGGATCATATTGTTGACAAAACCGGTTATGACATAACGCTGATGAATGTTCCATTCGTATAGAATGGGATATTTGGCATGTTTTTGTCAAAAAACATTTCAAAATCAAATATCTAATTACGTCTTTGTCACAATAAATGTCGTACCTTGATGATGATCAGCAGGTAGCACAAAGAGATGACAAACAGGGGGCAGAAGAAGCCAACAGTGCATGTGTACACAATGAAAGAAGTCTTCCACACTTCCGCTGGTTCAGGCCACACAATGCTGCAGTTCCCGTCGTCCTTCAGCACATCTGCAAACACCACCACCGGCAGCACCACTAGAAAGGACCCTGCCCAAACTGTGGCACTGACAGCCTTTGCCACACGAGGTCTGCGCCACCAGGAAGACCGGATGGGGTGGACCACAGCTAGATAGCGATCCACAGACATCACAGTCAGACAAAAGATGCTGGTAAACTGGTTAAAGGCATCCACTGTCAAGACCACACGGCACATTAGTGAACCAAAGGGCCAAGAGAGGAGAGCGTTCTGCGCTGCCAAGAAGGGCAGACCCAGCATAAAAAGCTCATCTGCAATGGCTAGATTGAGGATGTAGATGTTTGTGACTGACTCATTCTTAGTGTAATTGACAATCACATGGATAACAAGAGTGTTTCCAACCAAACCAACAATGCAGACTATCCCATAAATAAGAGGGATGAAGATTCCTGCTATACCAGGGAGGGATCCAGAGGTACTTCTAGTGCAGTTATAACAGCTGCTGTTAAACAGGAAAGAACCCTCAGACGGGCTGGCGCTGACGAGTGGCTCGGAGGGAGAAGAGAAGAGCGTGGAAAGGGAATAAGGCTGGATGGAGGTGTCGCTCCAAGTAGCTGTAGAGGCTTCCTGTGTCATTAAGGAAAACTGGGTGGCCTGGACCAGCTCCATGGAGGTTTTATAAAGTATGACACATTAATGATGTCGGTGAGATTCCCATCAGTGACATGTCAAAAGGCCTATAAAGAAAACAAAAGTCATTTTATTTGGAATAATTCATGCGCAAAGGTAATTTAACGTAATTAATGCATAAAATGTATGGTTTTACATGCTTGAAAAGATTCTTATTAACTTTGTAAAAAGTTTGAAAGAGAGGAACGCTGTTCTTGTATTTGTGAATTATTTAGTGGGCTGCAGCCAGGAAAAATGAGCTTAAACACAAAGGCACCACCAAGGGGAAACTGAGACAGTCAGGCTATGTCCACTTTTAACACATCATAACCTGAGGTTGCAACTTAATTTGTAAGGAATTTAAAGTAATCGTTTGACACTTAGTTGTATTGTTAGAAGGAAGTTGATGGGAACATATGGTTCTAGTATCTGTCCATGCCATGGAAAGCTATAGTAAACAGCCTTTGAGCATCTTAGCTAAGCATGACGTACTGTAAAGACTGGAGATGAGGAAATCGCAAACCTCGTTGTGTAAAGTAGCAAATTCTACCTAATAGCACCCCTAAGACCCACTTTAATTATCTAATTTATTGAATTTGTTGAGGTTGCCAAGCGACAAGTGGATGTTGCACTGAAGGACTGAATAGTACCCCAAGGTTTTAAGGCTTGTCCTCATTTCTGATATGGTCAGCAGTCTTTGCAACATGTTGGTTTCTCTTGTCTGTGCACGCTTACATAAATGATCTTTTACACATTAACCCTGTAAATTGTAAATTTACAACATCCCTTTCAACTAAAAATAGGCCTGCAATTTTTTTTTCTCAAGACCACATTTACATAGTTAATGGGTCCTGTTGTTTGTCCTCACAATGCTATTGGATAGAAGAAGTGTTCCTAGGTCCAGTCATCTCTACCTGCAAATTTCCCGTTGAGCTCATCTCCTTTTTTTTGCATGACTGGATTAGTCAGGATTAAAGTAAGTAAAATTCCTTAAATATTTTCTGTGTGTTTATGACACTTCTGTATCTTTGTAGTTTTTTCTTTGTTTTTTAACTTCTAAATGATCCTGAGCTATTTTCTCAGTGTTGCCCAAGCAGCAGTTAGTAGCATTAGAAGATAGAAAAACAGGTTCTGAATGTTCTGAAATTGTTTTGGGGATGCCTGTTGCATTGTTCTGGGACAGGTGCGAATGGTCTTGAATGTGAACCTGTAAGTGCTCTGGGGGGATGCTGATAAACAAATTGAGTGTGTCAGAGATGGAAAAGAAGGACAAACTCTGGAATATCAGACCATGGCTGAATTCATTGCCTGCAGGTGCCTCCAGACAGTTCTGCTCCCAACAATACCCAACGTTGCAAATTTACATTTCCCTAAAAACTTACTAAAATGTTAAAATCTGAAAATGCTTTCATTTCTACATCAGAGGCCTCCCATCAGAGGCCTTTTGCTAATTTTTTTTCTATTTCTGGGTCTTACAGGGTTAAACAGTCCTAAATTAACGTAGCTGTCAGTTTGGTTTGTGTGGAAATTAAATACATGCGATACAGCCTATTATATAGCAAATAATTTATTTCTAAAGAAGTAACTACAACTACTTACAGAAATTAAAGGCTATAGAAGATGTTGATGAAGTGGTTGACAGCCAAAAAGTTTAAAATAATTTAATGCCATCTCAGCTAAGTCGCCAGACGAATACTAAACTAGTCACCAACAGAACAACCGTCCTTCCGTCACAACAAAAACAAGCCCCTACTGGAACAAAAACACAGCGTGTTTAGCCTTATTAGTACAAGACTTGTTTATGAAGCTGTCTTTGCTTCTTAATAACCACCATGGTACACACAGGCACACCTTCATCTCATCACGATTGGCAAATAATTGGCTCTCTGTTAGAAACTAAATGCACTGACCTATGGAGAAAAGTCACAGTGGCATGTTCTGCAAAACCTTGACTACATGGAGATATGAGGACACGGAACGGAAAAGAAGATGGAAACATTATATAGGAGAATACAGGCAGAGGGATAAGAGGATAAAACTAGTGAGAAAATTTGATAACTAAAAGAAAAAACTCATACATTTAAAAATTTAATACTGAATTAAAGACACTGTACAGTAAACCAACACAATGTGAAAATAAGTAGGCTTTTTATTGTATTTGCTTCATTTCAGCCTAAAGGGCAGCTATACCAGCGCCTCACAGTCATCCTCTCTGATCAAACACATGTTCAAACATTGAATCTTTACCCTGAACAACCAGATGTAAGGGCCTCAATTACGAAATGTAAATGCCAGGATCGCATATGCTGTGCAGCTGAGAAAAAGCCTAAATAGCATTTTTTCTACCTATTACACACATAATCCAGTAAATATTATTATCCAGTAAAGCAATTATTGTAATTGTGTGAAATGTTATTAAAACCCAAATATGTTTTTTTAATTTTAAGAAAGCTTTCTAGTTAAGAAACACTTAATGAGGACCTGCATGGTTTATTTGACAAGGTGAGCCCTAACGGGACATTTTAGTAAATATGTTGAGTCTTTAATGATTCGACCCCAACGGAATATCATCGCTTTAAAAAGAAGAAGTGACACCTTGAACTGTACAGGTAAATCTCCCCAAATGAGCCACTAGAGGTGGTTCAGGAGTGAGGAATGATGATGAGGATCAGGATGGATGTGATGTGAAACGGGACTCCTTATGAGATAATTAGAAAGACCCAAAGACACTGGTCCTGATGAAAAGAATGAGGTGGAGGAGGGTTGCATCAATCTGACAGGGAAACGATAGCTGACTGCAGCAATACTGAAAAGAAGCTGTAAAATGATGAGCTCAGAGACATATCATTGTAGAATTTGACTGGTTTTACAAGGGAGGAACACCCTCAGTCAATGAAGGGATGACTCAGGTGGATGAACACAGAGCTCTCAGGAAAGAATGATGTGACTTGAAATTTCACAAATCCTCAAACTAAGAAAAGAATATCTTTGGTCCTGTGACAGAGTCACAAAATAAGCAACCAATTAAAAAAAACTCTCTTCAGTCATTGATTATTTTCAGTTGAGGCCAGCTTGAATGAAGCACTACAGTAAAACCATTTTAGCCATACCTTCAAGGCAAGTGACCAATTGTCAATATTCCCAGTGAACCAACACTGTCATTAAGTGAAGGTGGAATTCCAATAATCTTAGAGATCAACTAATATGCAAGTCAAAACTGCTTATGCCTTCATATATAATATATGATGTATATATATATTAAATATAGACATGGACAATTCACTTAAAAGGATGAAAATAACTGCATAGAAAATAATACTTAACTTTTGTTAGTAGATATTTGAACACTGACACACATTTTGTGATCCCCACAAAAACTAAGTGAAAGTCAAGTTAATGTACTTAATTATGATGAATATGAGATTCAAGAGCAGCCTTTCTCCTTGAGTTTGAGGGTAGTCTTTATTGCAGCCTAAGTCATTGTTTGTGATTTTCTCTTCCGTAAGTTAAATACCGCTCAAGGGGCTTGAGATCACACTGACTGACCATATTAAAATATTCATCATGTTTTGATTTGGGTCTACTTTGCTGGATTTGAATGAATTTCAAGCAAACAGTATTCCTCTGTACAGTGACAACTGATCCTTTGCTTCTGTCACATCAATAACACTATTGACCCAGTGCCCCATTTTAAGAAATACATGACTGTGCCATTATGCCCCTTACAGTGCTTTCTAGTGTTGTACAGAGGAAGCTGCGAGCTTCAGATCATAAGATGTTTTATTTGATGTGGCTCTTCCACATATTTTTAGATAAAGTTCAATAGTTGTTTTTTTTTCTATTCTTAAGACTTATAATGGTTTGCATTTTGTAGTGAGACCTCTGCGTTTGCTTGTATGAAGTCTTCTACTTATGTTACACTTGGATAATGATAGAGTGTTGTTTACTTGGTTGTGTGTTGTCTTTACAATGGAAATGAGCCACGCCTTTTCCTGTTGCAGAGCTCACCAGTGCATTTTGTTTGTCTGTCTGAGAATGTATCAAGCAGTGGATTTTGCCCATCCTAATGTTCTGGGCTCACAACAACAGCTTCCAAGTGTGATAGCCACATCTGGAATACATTCCTGACTATGAACCTGTTAACCGAATCCAACACAGAATTGCAAAAGCCCACAACTGGCCTAAGAATTTTTCAGTTGTTACATAAGAAACATAAGAAAGATCCTAAACATAAGAAAGATCAGACCATACCTGACCCAACATGCCACCCAGCTCCTGGTGCAGGCCATGGTCATCTCCCGCCTTGACTACTGCAACGCTCTCCTAACTGGTCTCCCAGCCTGTGCTGTGAAACCTCTGCAGATGATCCAGAACGCGGCGGCGCGTCTGGTCTTCAATCAGCCTAAAAGAGCACACGTCACCCCTCTGTTCATTGAAATCCACTGGCTACCCTTAGCCGCCCGCATCAAATTCAAGTCACTAATGTTAGCCTACAAAGTGCTTAATAGAACGGCTCCCATCTACTTGAATGCTCTTGCAAAGGCTTATGTCACAACTCGGTCCCTCCGTTCGTCCCAGGATTGTCGTCTAGCAGTGCCTACACCACACCTAAGACAATCCAAACTCTTTTCATGTGTCGTCCCACGATGGTGGAATGACCTACCGAGCGCTACCTGTCTATCTTCAAGAAGCTCTTGAAAACCCAGCTCTTCAGAGAGCATCTCCTATCCCAGCACTTACCTTGTACTTCCCTACCCCCTCTTTCTCTGCACTTTATCTTTCTGCACTTCTTTCTATGCCTACACCCTATCTCTACTCTGTCACCTCTGACATAGACAGACTAGTGGGTTCCTTCTATGTAGTTTATTGTTAGATTTTTTTTTATATGGCTTGTTAAATCTTCATTTGTAAGTCGCTTTGGATAAAAGCGTCTGCTAAATACATAAACATAAACATAAACAATTGAGTCAACTGTTTAAATACGTTTAACATATTAAAGAGCTGTTTATCATACAGTCTTCTTTTAATTTGGACTGTAATATGTTCAAAATGAAGCGGAGTCAGCAGTTTTACCCCATATCCATTAGGTAAATGTATGTGGTTTGCACTGTTGGAAAGTTCATGGTTCCAATCTTGGCCTTTCTGTTCAAAGTTTGTACATTTACCTGTGTGTATGTGGGTTTTTGAGGGGTACTCCAGCTTTTCCGCACAGCCCAAAACATTTATCCTAGGTTAAGTAGTAATTCCAACCTGACAGTGAGTGTGATGGCTGTTTTTCTGTACCAAAACATAAAGCTATATTTTTGTCTTTACGGCTGTAAAACTGCTCTTTCAAAGGTACAGAACAGACATAACGTGCCACTGAGCCAGTTTTTAAGGTACAGTGCTTGTACCCTACTAACGTATATGCTGCAGCAACAAAGATAATGTGCTTTAGGACCACACTTGTGGACCATACTTCTTGATTTCTTAGAGTGCAGAAAAATAGATTTTAAACCATGTTTATATGAAATTCTTGACATTAAAAAAAGCAACATCTTCAGCTGACAGATGTCTCTTCTGCAATATCTAGTGTGGAATGAAAAAATAAACAAACAACACAAAATGTTTGAGATAAATTAAAAGATACGCAGCAAGCTGTGAATCTCTGCAGTTCATATATTATAACAATGACACCCAGAGGAATAGCCTGAAACAGCTGGTTTGTAATCTGGAGAGGGGAAATTAACACCTTGAGTGGTTCAATGAGCATACAAATGGAACTGAAGCGTGCAACACGTTTACGTTTGATGTGATTTCAAGTTCACAGATTGACTTTTCAGACAAACCACACTCAAATTAATACAGAGCTACCTTACACATTTGCAAATCACAAGCCTGCACAATTACACACGCTTTTCCCCACATTCTCCTAATTTTACCTCTACAGCAGCCTCCTAATCTCCGAAAAACACAATAAGAACAGACAGACAATCTTTCTTCCTAAAATGCATCACCTCTTTTGTCTTCTATTGTATGACCAGCTCGAAGAAAAATGTTCCAGTAGATGTTGCTATGGTGATTTAAGGTCAAGATGAGGCTTAAAAGACCTTATAAGGAACAAATCAAAGAGATAAATGAGAAAATGAATGAATGCTGACTGAAGAGTCTGTGGTCTTTACATGCAGAAACAAAGGCTGCACTGAGCATTGTGTGTGAGGGGACAGGTGTGTGATGCATTTGTGCATGTGTGTATGCAAAATTTGTCTTCCGAGCATCTGCTGAGTAGAGATACTAAAGATTTGGAGATGTTGGGGGAAAAAACTCAGGTACACAGTTTCATGTTAGTAAATGTGCTCTTTGTAACAAAGGAAAAAATGCAAATTCACAGCTATCAATAGGAAAAAAAACAGTACCTATGACATATAATAAGAAAATGCCTACATACTGTTTTAGCGTAGTTTGTAGTCTGCCCTGGAGCAAACAGAAGAATAATAAGCAGTAGAAATGAACATGAATATAGTATAGTGACAAACAAACAGAACAAAGAGTCAAGCAGACATTTGTGAAAAGAACAGTAATAACAATGACAGAATCTCCAGGCATGCAAACATTACCTTCACCACCACCCTCCTCCACAAAGAAACCATGTTCAGCAGCAAAGAATCAAAGTTTAGATACTGATTATGCATTTCAGGAGACAGCCTCTATACTATAAAGGACTGGAATCAGAAGGAGAGCTTCTAACTTTAATGTTTTAGCTTATGGCCGTCTTTTTGTTAGTTGGTAGTCAAATATTTTCTCATTGTTACTCATGATTTTTCAGTTACAGTAAAGGCAGCTAATTATCTCTAAACTTCATGCTCACTTGCATCTCTGCAATATGTCTGTATAAACTGTAGGAGCAGGTTGATTAGCTTTAATATAAATGCTAATTTTGAGTATATCGCACTGAAGTTTGTTGTATCTGTGGGCAGAACACTAGAAGCCATATTCCTAGTTTGGGTAAATGAAGAATGATAAGACATCGATGACCAAAAGCAAAAGTCTTGGACATCTGCAAGGTGGCTGTCTGCCCTGGTGGGCTGTTGCGTTTATGGTACAACATCCATCCATGGGATGAGTTCTGCTGGAGATGTTTTATAATCTACACAAGAAGGTTTTAAAAAAGGGTAATCTGCAATTCCTAAACTAGCAATTTGTTCTGTCTACTCCACTTAACAAATCACATACAAAACTATGAGAAAAAGCAAAAGTTAGCACTTGAACTTTAACCAAAACTAATGGATATATTTATCTAATCTGCAATAATCTGTTTAACATTGCCACTTTGTCCACAGAGTTGAGAGAATAATTTGAGGAAGCTTGTAAATTAACACCGTCATTCATTCTTTAATTTTACAGATCAGTTCCACAACCTTTCCAATACTGGATGGATATGAATAATTTCCATGTTGGAGCTTGATGTAATAAGGCAGGTGAATAAAGTGGGATCAGTTTACAGCAAATGTGTGACAGGTGACCTTGTTGACAGAAATGAAGGAGAAATTAAATCTGTTTTTGTGCAGCCACAGCATAATCCAGGAACAGGTGCATGATTTCCCTTTAATTTGCTTGAAGAAAATATTACATCAGTTTAAACGAGTAACATAAGAGCCTTGCTTAGATAGGAAAACCTCTGAAGCTATTATTAGGCAGTCACACTGAATAGCACAATTCCTTCTTCACTTGACATTCTTCTTCAACTGACATCAGACAATCCACTTCTTTACAATTAATTTCTACAGTGATTTTTCCAAATATATTGGCACAACTTTGCTGATTATTCTACCACACACACACATAGCTCTGCAGCTACACTGGAAGTCTTGTATCGAAATAGTTACTGGTGAAGTGAGAAGGGTTTGAAGTAATAGTCGACACAAAATCCTTCACCAAGAGGCTGTCTATCTTTCTGTGAAAAGTGTAAGCCATACACTTTTCTCAACCCATGTTCAAGCTCATAATGTAGAAAAATGTCACACTCAAAGAATAATCTTTTAGTGGAGCATTCTTGGAAGCTCAGTGACTTTCTCCTTTTTCACGCTGCTCATTCTGTGTTATTTCCTACTGAAGGCTTAACTGAGCTTTATCTTGTCAAATTTTTGGTGGTGATTAACCTCCTTAATAGATAAAATAGCCTCTTAGAGGTGACAATCATTCCTTTGTGCTCATTTCAAACGCTCAATTTTATGCTGACAGTAATATCGATTGTGTATGTGCAAACCCTCTCTATGATTCCACTGATGATACTTAGGGTGAAGAGATACCTCCTCCCAAATTGGATTTATGTTGATTCCAGTGAAATACATCATTACTGTTCAGCTTAGTACAAACAACTGGCAAGAGCACTGAGATCACAAGGTAAATATGAAATGCTTGTCTGATAAATGATCAGTCCAGGAATTATATTCATGCTAATTGCTCAAGGAGTCATTAAATGCTGTTCAATAAAGTACATTTCAGAGCAATTCAATATGTTTTTATGCGGTGAGGCCTCGGGGCTACGTATGGTGTGTGGTTATGGTTGAGTAACATAGGAGAGACTAACAGACCATCACTCAGTGTTGCAGGGACAGAGACATATTGTAGAGCTACTACGATCAATACTCAAAACAAAAAAGGGGTCAGATAAAAGCTCAGTTAAATCATTACATTCATTTTGCGAACACTTGTATCCAAAGCAACTCACATGTACAAATCAAAGGGCATTGTGGGGTTCAATACCTTGCCCACGGACATAAAATGCAATCTGGGAGTTGGTAGTCAATCAAGTAACCTTCGATTGAATGACTTCCACCCCACCTCCAGAGCTGAGCCCAAGGCAGATACAGCCAATAAATGCATTAGTATTTACAACCTCTGTTGGTAAAAATGGCGTCCACAACAGTACAATCATGTTGTTTTTCCGCCATTACTGTTTTCTAACTCAAACGAAGTGACGTTATTCTCTAAAGCCAACCAGAGAGGGTTCTGTCATAGCGTCATGTGTGTACATGTGAAAAAGACAACTAGGAAAATTGCATCCATAATGGCAACGGTTGCGTCATAAAAATAATGTATTTTCTCTCTAACCGTGGTTGTTTTCTAGCCCAAACAAAGTAATGTTATTACCGAAATCCAACAAAGGAAGTGACAAAAGTGTTTTATTAAGGTTGGTGTGTTAATGATGGAACTTATATTCCATCAACATAAGTGATGTTCAATCTGAATTCACACAAAAGCCTGTGGTTGAAAACCCCACCCCCACTCCACCCCCTTATGAGGACTTAGTGTCCTAAAGCCTGACATCTGCTTTGATGTGGAAATGCTCATGAGTAGTTTTTCCCTTCTGTCGTTTGTAGAGGTGATACTTTACAGGACACTGTTGTGAGCCATTTTAGGGGGTAAAGACAAATTTCTTACATGACTGTCTTCTGGAGGACTTGTTGTCTGAGTCATAGGCACCCCTTATCATCACATTACCCAGTAAAACAAAGAAAAAAAAATGCATTTGCAATTCTTCCACCTCCACAAAGTATATCAGTGAAATACAACTTAAATGTCAATGCAGTGACAGCAGGCAGACTTTTTTCTCCTTTCGGCACTTTGGCTAATTGTGGACAAATGTGGAAAAGCTGCAGTGCTGGGAGCTCCATCATACAGTACTGCCACATAGAAACATTTAATCAATAATGCCTTTCCCAGGATATTATACACAGACAAGCCACAACATTAAAACCACCAGGCTAACAATTTTGAACCATCAGGGCATGGACATGAAATATTTGGTTGTGTCCTGTCATAAGTAACTAGGAAACTGGCAGCTAAAAAGGTAACATTACCTTCTCGTTTATGAGTTGCTGTTTTGGATCTTCTGTCTGAGGCACCTTGATTTTATGACACCAATCACAATGAGCAAGAAGTTGTTCTTACAGAAAAATTATCCATGCCCTTTGGATTGTGGGTTGTCAATTAGAACACTGACCCACACCGGAGCACACACTGATTTATTCATTGCAGATGTTTCTCTAAATGAGGCCATGCTTGTCAAAAACAATATAACGCTATACTGCGGAGTAAGCGGATCTAGAGATTGAGACCAAAACAATTTCAAGAGATGTTTGCTGAGCAAACAGATCGAGGTGGGGTCCTTTTCCCCATAGACTTAAGCAGACTTTTGCTTACAACCCCCCAGAAGTTATATTTTGCTCACAATTAGATAGAGTGCAGCATTGTGATGAGATAATGTTGTTCAGATCAGCTGTCTCTGTTTTAATACTGCTGCTAATAGGTGTATATGTTCATTAGCAGTAGCGATAGTTCTTGTGGGACAACAGGGGAGTTATTACACACGTGTATATGAGTGATTATTAAGCTTACAGATGATTGACAAGCTTCCCTGAATCAATTCCACTCAAGAATAACAAAGTGTGAGTGTAAGATGGATACACCATCAGCTAATTGGCTGTCCATCAGTCTTACTCCCCATGAGAGTTAACTTCTTCTGTTGTAGCTCGACTCAGGTCTCATCACAGCCACATAGGAGCCTCCACATTTACAAAGACTGACAAGGGCTCACAGATTGGCCAGAGTCTGATCAATGCTCCCATCAGCTTGTCATGCGGATCCAAGTATGTCAAGTAAACACCGTCACAGATTCTGTCTGAATGTAGTTTCATCTTTACAAACACCTACACATAGACACAAACATAAAGAGGGGCACATTAAATAAAGCTTTTTACCAAAAGTCTCAGATTAAGCCCAAAGTGAGTAATTAAAGCAACAAGAATAAAAAGCAAGACATGAAACTTTGCTCATCCTACAGTTAGCATACAGGGTTTCACAAAGGTACACAGCACAGTGTATGTGTCTGTTGATATGCAATGCAATGGTGATGCACACAATATTAGCAACAATTATTTCCTCCACCCACACAATGTTCTTTGTGCATGCATCCCCATGAATTCATGCCAAATTGACTAGATGAAAAGAACGGACTAAAAAGCTTTAAAAGCTACAAAGTGGATGTTGACCAATTAAATTAAAAGCTCCCTCCCAGACTCACAGAGAGTGAGAGAGAAAAACAAGGTTCATGGGAGATTTTTTTTATTTTTTCATTCACTGCAACTTTAGAACATGTACAAACTCAGACTGAGTAGAACATGTCAGTTGAAACACTGGATACACAGTGTGGACTGCAGTGGTTTCTTTATAGATTTCACATTGCATTATGGTACTCTCTTCTTCCCCTTGGTTCTCAAACACTATTTTTTTCTCTCCTGTCCATTTCTTCAGCTCTTTCTGTGTTCTTTTTAAATCTGGTCTTCTTTAATCATGTCATCTTGGCTCATTCCTTTTTTTATCTCACTCACTCATCTCATCTCTGGTTCCTTTACCCCTCTGTTGCTTTTTTCTCCTCTCATTTCAATCGATCCATTTTTATGTTCCCTTTTATCTACCTTATCTACCCATTGGTTTTGTCTCCAGTGGTTCTTAATGTTTTAGGCTCAAAGCAACGTTGAGTTGACACGAGAAGAGACATGAGGCATGCAACAGTAATATTTCATGTCATATTTCAATGTTTCATTTTAAGCATTTTCAGGTCTGTTTCGTTCAGTTCTGTTTTATATCTTATTTATCAATTCGCAGCAAAAGTCAGGGGAGTTTACAGAGAAACTAACCAGTTCAGTTTAATTCAAGACCAATTAAATGCAGTCCAATTGAATATTTTTTTAGTACAAACAAATAATTACTTAAATGTAATAATAATAGCACTGAATAATAGCTCTCAGCAAACTGAGACATGGACAGAGACAAGAGAATAAGACAAGAAAATAAAATTCTCGATAATAGAGGCTAATGTCTCTATTACAATAGATGACCACCGAATAAACCTATAAATGCTGCATCTGCATCTGCAACAGATGCTTTTAGAATAAAATGCGCAAAAGTTGAGTTCAACATCATGTCTGGTATCCCACCATAACGCCAATTCTGAAAAAAAAAAAAAAAAAACTGAGGCTGAAAGTTAACGACTCATAGTCTTCCCACTTACCTGCGTCTTGAAAAGCAGGAATCGTGCACTTCACGTTTTACAGTGAGTGCTGTGTTTTAATCATAGGCGGTCAATGAGGAAAGAGAAGCTGCCATGCAGAAACACAACCGTCGATAGAAAAAAAAAAAAATCATACATACCTTTATCATCCTCTGAGTGTTTTTTCATTGACGCTGTGAAGTTGGAGTTCCAGTGAGGAGGATCAACACTGGACGCGAGAACTGTCGTGGTCGTCTGAGAGATTCGTCTGAGCTGAGAAAGATGCGAGAACAGCCTCCTCCCGAAACCGCTGCGCACACTCACACTTTCACTTGGCTTGCAACAGTTGTGAGGACTCTTCCCCCACGAGGGAGTCCAATATCTATTGTCCAACATAAAAAAAAGAAGAAAAACAAAAACAAAACAGCCCCACTTCTGATGGGAATTCATGTCGACTCCGCAGCGGTCTAAGCGTTTATAGTAAATTGCAGACGATACAAACTGAATGAATCTGTTAGTATTGAAGTGTTTTTTCCCTTTACAATTGACCATCAAGGACTGCGGTTTTCAAAACAGAAGGCTGCAAAAGAAAAAAAAAGAGTGGCAACAGTTCCTCTGTGTTCACACTGTGTAGAATTTGGTTTATTTACTCATTTTTGGTTGTGTAGAATTGAAGAAAGTAAAGAAAAAGCCTAATAATGTGATAGATTTGTCCCAGAATGTCCATGTGTTGCTCATATTCATTTTATATGAATTGACTCTCAGTAATAAGAACAAACGAGTGTCACTTTGAATGTTATGTCTGCAAGGAAATGTAGGATGTTTCCCCTCTTTTTTCATGAAAGATGGTCCAGTGCTTCCTTTGCTAAAGAAGATACCAAAGGAATAATACTAGTGAATACTTTGGATGCTGGAACGGTAAGCATTAAGAGCATTTGACCATATCGTGGCTAAAACCTACTTTTGGGTCATTTCACCCTGTTAGCAACTTCCTAAGCAAAATAGGGACCTAAGATGTCATCACTCTTTGACAGTCTGAACATGTTCCATAGAGGAGCCAGCAGATGGCAGAATTAACGATTATTTGTCTTGATGCTACAGTTAATAAAGTGACATCAAGATCTTGACATCACACAGTTTTAACAAAAAAATACTGCATGTACTCAGCATACAGTCATAGGACACTTAGGACATTGTGTGTCTATATGTCCTATGGGAGGCACTTATAGACATATTATTGACCCTACAGCTGACCCCTGAGGGACACTAGATCTGAAGGGAGAAACAAGATGACATGTTGTTAAGATGAAAACAAAGAGCTTCCTATTGAAGGCTTGAAAAAAAAACGTTTTAGCACAACGGTTGCTCAAACAGTACCTTGTCTCAGCTCGTCTAATAGGTTTTGATTGATTATGTCCCAAGGCAGTGCTGCAAATGTCAGCAAATAAGGGGTCACCGGTCACTGTCAAGTGTGCTGCCTCAGGGCTGGACTGAAACCTTAATGAAAGTTCTGACACATACAGTATCGGTTACCTAGGTCTGTGTTAAGTCTTACTGGTACTGAGACTGAAGTCTGAGAGGTTAGACACCTGTGTATGGACAGGTATGGGAAATCCATTGCGTTATGTGTGGTCTTTATTTCTGCATCATATTTGAAAACTTAATTTGTTGAACTGTGTCCCACTTGTTGATAATCTTTGTTTAACAGGGAATAGTGGTGACAGTGGTGGATCTTTCCAACCAGCCCAAACATTGAGAATTCTTATTTATTTCTTTTGTCTAAACAACATAGTCTCAACCCAATTTTATTTTATATCCCAAGTTTTGCTGTATCCTTTTGTTAAAACTCCACAAATGATCTGCACTTGTTTTGAAATATCATATAGTTATTCTTTGGGGTGATTTTAAATCAATGCTACAGCTCAGTCTCACAAGGAAACATCTAAACGGTGCGTTTCTCCACACGTCCAAATAGTAGTAGTGACACAAAAAAAAATTTAAATCGATCGGACGCTAATTTATTTTCTTTTCTTATTGCCTATTGATGGGAAAAAGCATTCAGGTAATAGGATGCCAACTTGTAACCAGGTATATGTTAATATTCAAGTTTAACTATATGTTTTTTCTTTTTCAACCTTAACCGTAATGATCTTTTTAATATTCAAACTCGGCTATGTATTTTACAATATTTGAGCATGTGTGAAAGTTTCACATCATGCAAATTCTAAGCACAAAACAATTTTGGATGATGACTTCCAAGATTTTCACCACATTTTAACCTTAACACAGAACTATGGCAAATGAGCGGACTTGCATTCCCAGTAGACATTAGCCTCCCAACTGTGGAATCAATACACATGTTAATGCCACATGCTCTTTGTCCATCATCCATCTCTAAACAACTAGTCAGTCACTACAGGAGAGTAAACAAAGTCCAAAGAGATAAAGTCAGAACTGAAAGTGTGACCTAACTAAGAACCTTCAGGAAAAGCAAAGCAATATAACTCTGATCTTATACCTCTCTAGTTATGTTGTTTGGCCAAGTGCTCCGAACACAGTTTGGTGAATACAGTCCATACTTGTTTAAGTATTAACACCCTTTGATGAATAGTCTAAATACTGAACGGACGATAGTTGATGAAAATCTCTTCCCTGAACAACAATATGAAATTAATATACTAAATAACAGTACGCCCACAAATACGCCAATGATGATAATAGCAAAGTAAAAGAGGATATTTAAAACAAGTCATTGACTCTGCTGACCGGACATCCTCAGGCAGCTTGGGAAAACAAGAGTCCTTTGCCTGAGAATTTCAGACTTCGTACAGTCTAAGAACTTGGATATATTTAGCACAAAATAGGGCTGCAAAGAAACTTAAAGGTCACTTGCAAGATCTTGCTTTAAAATCAGAAACCTACTGGGAGCCAGTGTTTGAGGTCAAAACCTGACTTGTTGTTGTAATCTCTCTTGGGTCTAATTGGGAGCCTTGCAGCTGGCTTGTTTACAGTTTGGAGCCTATAAATGGATTTTGGGGAGTTTCTGCATATTTTAAAGTTAAAAAGGCTTGTATTTTGTAACATTTTTAAGATGATCACCAACAGCAGGCACTTGCCTTGTTCAAATCTATCACTATAGACGAGAAGCAAAGATTCTTATTGCAAGTCAGTGATGTTCTAACAAAGAGCCAGCAGATAGCAGGATGTGTTTTGCCGAACGCTGAGGATCCCTCACAATGCTTTTATTTGAATTACACTGCAGGGAGTTTGGTGTAATCAAGCTTTTGACATCACAAATGCAGTCACGGGTGAAATAAATCAGAGGCTTTCACATGCCGCTACAGCTGCATTTCATCAGCATACGATGGAAGGAGGTGCCATGTCAAACTGGTGCCAAAACCCTGAAGGACACTATACTCGAGTAGAGAAAAAAAAAGCTTGTGGATTCTGAGAGCATACAATATCTCTTTTGTGACATTGAGGTCAATAGATGGAGATGTAGCTAAGATGCTATATTAAAGACTGTTGTAAACCCTAAGTGCCTACAACAGTCTTTAATGTCATTTGTTCCGATGTAAAGCATTTCCTCCTTTGAGTTTCTCTTGATAGGGGTCTTAACTTAATTTATGATTATGTAATCTACACCCAAAATCAACCAGTAGCTTTTATTTAAGGCAGTGTATTTTTATCTGCTGTATAAAGAAGTACAACCCCATTTCAAAATAGGTTCGGACATTGCGTAAATGTAAATAAAATTAAGTGATTTAAAATTGTCACAAACATATGATAGATTTTATCAGAATAGGACATAGAAAACACATCAAATGTTGAAAGTAAGACATTTTACTCTATGAAAAATATTAGATCATAATAAATCTGATGGCAGAGGCGCATCTCAAAACTACTGGGACAAGGCAACAAAAGATTGGAAAAGGAAAGGGTAACAGAAATGTAACAGCTTGAGGAACATGTTGCAAGTGATTAGGTTAATTGGCAACAGGTCAGTCACATGATCAGGTAAAAAAAAAAAGAGCACCTGAGGTTATTCTTAACCTCACAAGAGCATTTCTGCTGCATCAGTGTCCATCAGAATCCATATTCGCTTTGAAAAAAAACTTCTGATTAACTAGTTTTTATTATTCAATTTAATTTAATTGTATCATACTTCAATTACCCCAAAATGGTAAATCATCTGAATCAATCATTAACAGATAACCCTCAGTCACCTGGTGGAGTGCTTTCTCTTTCGGGTATCATCTAATTAACAGTGTGAACAAAATGAGTGTATGTTTTAACTGAGGAACTCAGATCTGTTTCAACAGACAATGGGAAATGTTGAAATTATCTGTGAAGATATGCCGACCACTGGATTCTAACTGCTGCTCAGAATGTAACACGTACTTAGAAAGAGAGATACTTCATTTGTCAATTACAAAAAAAAATAAAGAATAAGTGGAAATTAGTTTTTAATCATTCCTTATTGTCACTAAATGGAAGAAACAGGCCTTAATTGTTGAGTAATTAAATATAGAGTTAATATGAGTTGGTTGCAGGTAACTAACCAATGTGATTTTGGTGATAAGTCTTTACAATGTGATGTGGTCATCCATGGTTTAGGACGCTGTCAGTCTAACTGTTTTGACTTCTTTCACACTGGAACTGCCATATTATTGCCATGGATGGATCACTCAATGGGCAAACATGAACACGGCCTCACAGGTCCAGGGGATCACAAGGTCCCAGGACTTCACTTGCAAAATATTGCAGGCACAGGCACAGAACAGCCTAATTATCTGGAAACACATGAACAATATCATTAAGTTACGAAACAACCATATTATAAAGAGAAAAATGTTCTTCTTAATACTGTGTTTTATTGTGTAAAGCCATTATGTATACAAGACCTTGAAAAAGACTCACATAATACTACACATCCTTCATTCTCTGTACATATTGACCATGAAAAAGACCTGTGGCTGTGTTTTTATGCAAATTACTTAAAGAACTACTGTGCATTTTCTTTATTTCCAAAGACTTCTTCCTCTTCTCACTTCTGCTGTGAACATGACTGATGGCTTTTTCCTTGGACTACCTCCTGTGTGTCACCTGATATCTTACTGTTGAATCTGCACATCAGAATGAAAAGCCAACAACAACGAAGAGTAAGCAAAGAGTCCCATGAGACAAATTAATACCTGTATATTGTGACAGACTGTCTATTCTTTTTCCTTTCTAGTGTTTATGTAACACTGTATAGTTGTAAATTAAGTGTTTTATTTATTGCAAAAGTGTTCTCTTACAGCGGTGTTTGGTTGTGCTACATGTGTGTAAACTCTTGACAAAATGGGCCATTTTTATGGCCCAAGTTAAGTTTAAGCAATCGAAAATTCCCGTGAAACTGGAGGTGCCTATTGTTATTTTTTCCTTCAAGCATGCGATTTTACAAAAATGCCAATTTCATTTATATCGATGATGTAGCACAGGACCTTTTCAATGACACATTCAGTTTAAAAGCAATGAATAATTTCTTTACATACGACAGATCATCACACTTTTCAAAATAATGACATTTCAGAAGAATGAGACGTGACACAATTGATTAGTGTAACTGGCAGACCATACTCTCAGGTGCTCAACAGTTAAAATGAACAGCTGTAACAAAGCAAGGCATCAGAACAATTCTTCTCTGGTAGAAAAGCTATGGTAATGTGGGCTAGCATGACAGCAAACATTACTTTTTAATCTCCTGTGTACTCATCTGACATTTTGGTACAAAAGCCTATCATAAGATGGAGACCTCTTTTTGAGGTGGCTCTGGTTTCACCAAGATTATGGTATCACCAGAAGGAGCTGTAGGTTATGGCTGCCTGCTACTTCATATGGTGGATAAAAGAAAACAAGCACAGGAACAAAACTAAAAATGAATTGCAAACCATTTCAGATTTTTTGGTCCACAGTAAGAGTCCTGTGTTTTCTGTTTTCACCCTGGTAGAATTTAACATATTTGTTTCACTCAATAAACTTAACGTCTTATGACATGAATACTAATGTCAGTATCTCTGTTCAAACTAGGAAATGTCATGAGTAAGAAAAAGAAGGAAAAAAAAAACTTCAGGTCAGTTTTAGTCACATACATTATTCATTTTGTGTTTACACGGACATGAAGTAGACATGCACATGTATTTGTGTGCATGTCTGTGAATGTACATGCATGTGGTTGCAGCAGTCTACAGAATGTTGTTTCACCTGAGAAGTCTTTGAGCGTATTTAATCCTTTATCAGAATGAGTGTAAAGTGAAATAAAGGAAACACTAATCCTCCCATCAACAAATGAGTTATTAATGTGTCAAATATATTAGTTTCAGACAAGAAAATAACTCTGCATTAACTGTTGAAAGGAGTCACTTCAACAGTTTAAAAAAAGAAAACATTTTTTACACATTTTTTTTAACATATTATATTTCTTTATTCTATACTGTCACAATATGGAAGAAGGCCGGCATTGTTGATTAGAAACAAAACAATGCATACATACGAGTTACAAGCAGTTTCACAACCAGTATGGTTTTGTTGATAAGTTTTCATCATATGATTGGTGTTCCAAGGCCAATAAAAAGGAGTGGAGTCAGAATTTAAAAGGCGTCCCAGGACAGTCGCTGCCTGAGGCTCAATGACAGCAATGGCTCCTTTAAGGCTCCTCCTTAGTTTGCTGTGGGTTGGTGAGTGATGGACTATGCTCATTTTTTTTTTTTTAATCTAATTCTTTTCTAACTTGGTTATGATATGTTCTGTTAATGTCTCAGTTTCTTTTTTGTTGTTTTGTATCTTTATTATCATTCTTTGCCCGCATGTTGTCGAGTCAGAAAGAATGCTTAGATATTCTTGTACACCATCTGACCTATCAATCAAATTTAGTTGTTTGCTAAATTAATGACTGTGTAGATTCCTATTAGCCAGATGAGAATTAATGTATTGATAATTTCTTAGGTGTCACTGTGAGCACAGTGGTGGATCTGCACAAGAGAATCATAGGGGGTACAGAGTGTGGACGGAATGAGCGTCTTCATCATGTGAAACTGATAAGCAATTTATTCTTTTACAATCTATTTTGTTATTTCCATACTAATAATACCAAAAGCTTTCTTCTTTTTTTTAGTTTTAACTAAAACTTTTTACTTTAATTTTGCTACATAATAAGAAAAGTAACTGAAACGATGTTCAAACAAACCTTTCTGTCTACTTACAGGGATATGTTTGCCTTTGTAGGAGTGCATTCTAATTCGGAGAAGATGGTGAGGATATCAGCATCGCCTCAAATTTACAAAGAGGGACCCATTTTCAGAAAGAGGTCCCATGACTTGATGCTCCTGAAGCTACCTTCCTCAGTAAAACTTCCACCTAAGGTGCAACCTGTTGGTCTTCCTAAAATGTACAAATAAGCCTAAACTGTGAGTAATAATTCACTCGTGTTTGATGTATTTCCACAATTGTTGATCTTTTTTTCTCACCATTTCACCTCTAAACTGAACATTGAGGATAAAGGCAGGATCACTCTTTTGTTAGTTCTCTTTCCTAAAATGAAGAAAGGGAACTACATTACGGGCTTTTTTTTCTCTTGGCACACAATGAAGTAGCTAAAACCTCACTAACCTTCAAAACTACATCCAATCGAGCGCCTACACACAACACAGAAAACAACCTTCTTCAGCATAAAGTGGAACTTGATTTAACATTGAGAGTACCATTTCATTTGAGGCCATCTGTTATCCTTGAGTTTGAATTTTTTTCAGGGGTGACAAAGTGCAGGTTGCTGGTCATGGCGCGACCACAACGGAGCCCTATAATTTCAGAAGTACGTTTTTGTTTGTTTTTATTCAGTTAACACAATTATTCACTTACAAGGATAACTAACTAACGAGGATAAGTGAATTTACAAGTTAGGTTTGATGGCATTGCCAAAATTCTTTATCTCACTGAGGTCATAGATCTTTTATCATTATTTTTGTAATTTAATGATATGGAAACAATAATACATCAATGTCCTGATTTACTATCATTTAATAGTTACTTTCAATAGTTATTTTCATTCAGGTCTGACTATGTTTGTGATTAAATTTGAGGGGTTTGGTTTTGGTCTTCTTTTTGTGTGTGTTAGAACACTTTCTCTTCTTCTTTCTAGTGCGCGGTACATCATCATCAACTCTCCATTGTGCAAACCTCAGTGTTGTTGACTGTGCACTTGTCAAAAATATTCACACGCATGAATATTATGGATATCAAAAATTGTTTTGTGGCTATTCTTCGGACGCAGATGTGTGCCATGTGAGTTGGCATGGTTTCTCCCTTTGACTTATTAAAGAATCAGTCGCATTTTAGAATATCAGTTTTCAACAACCACGTTTGTCTTTCACAGGGCGAATTCGGGTGGAGGAGTGATCTTTGATGGCAGGATTTATGGCGTAATGGTTTTCACAGGGAATAAGTTTATAGCGTGTGACAAACCAGCTGGGTTCATTGACCTCTGCCCTCCAGAATATAACAAATGGATTGAAAATACCATTTAAAGTTCACAGAGTTGGTTTGGCAGGAATTTTTAATCAGCCAGCTATCTGTAAAAGTACACTGGATAAAGGGGTACAGTACAACATGATGCATAATTTTAATTGAATGTTGTTTATCTTTTTTTTTTTCAAGAGAATAACAGTTGTCATTTGATTGAAATATTACCCAAATTCAAGATTTACCCTATTTCTAAATGATAATCTGTATAGCAAGTCTAAGAAGTTTGTATAAAAGGGAATAATCACAATCAAAATATTTGACAAGGGGGCATCTCAAGAAAAACTTGGTTAGAGCTGAAAAACAAAAGGGGAATTAGGACACTTCTTGAAGTCAGACAAATACTCTTTTTTATTAATTTTCCTTTCCTCTTCAGTGAATGCATGCTATCTGCGATCACCTTCAAGTTATGTAAAATAAAGTTGTACCTGTTATGGTATCTTGTCTTTTTTAATTTTTATCTAGTTACATCTCCTAATCTAGTAAAAATAATCTTCACATCTCATACTGTGTGTATGATGTTGTATAGCGTTGGCCTTCGGTTTTGTTCACAAAAAAAACGTTTCACCTTAGAGGTTATGGTAAGATGGTTACTGGAGAGTTTTTCAGCATTTTACCTTGGTGTGTCATTTGATAAAAGGGGAGTATCTCATTCTGGAGAAAAATAGATACGTGTATCTATTTTGTAACACCAAACAAGTACATCTCTATTAAGTGCTCTGTCAGAGAACCACATCCTCAAAATTCATGAACATGCATTGCCATGGCAACAACATTAACAACTGCTCCTCTGACTAAAAGAGACATTTTTAGTCTGAATGTGTCTTTCTCAATGCAGCAGCAAAACATACATTATGGTCATTAAGTAAGTTTGTACACAAAATACAAGAAAACCAAGTAAAAGTAGAGTGAATTATTCAGATTGTTTCCCAAACCCACACTGACCAAAAACAGGCATGTAACAAATACAGAGATGACATCTCTCAAATCATACACCAGTCCAACCCACCACGTTGCAAACTTTTTCCTCCAGTAAGCTCTTTGGAAGAGTTAACAACACAGCACGTGTCACACAACCTGCAGTGTCCTTTTAGTGTTTTCCAACACTTCTACTGACTGAGTTAAGCTTAATCTCTATGGGGGGGAAGGTTGGACATATGAAAATATATAATGGATACTGGATGATGAACATTAACATTCCACCCACCCACAAACATGAAGTGTATTTTTATTGTTTGGATGATTGTTTGTTCAACCTGATATCAACAGTAATGATCCAGCAGTACAGTTTTTGGTTAGGATGAGTAAAGCTCGCACAGACACTTTGGACAGGTTAGGTTTCCAAAAGGTAAGAGATGTGCATGTAGACCCCAATAGCCTGGCTTCAGTATTACATATTTCTGACAGGCTCTATTTATAAGCGATATTTGAATATTTCCAGACAAGAGATGCTTTTCTTTGTTGTTTTGTAACCAGTCAACATTTGAGTTTGTCTGGTTTCTAAATGTTGCATTTTTCGGAAGATTTATACCCATCTTTTGATGTCTTAAAGTTTGTTTTTTTTCCTCCAAACTTCCACACACTTAACTCATAGATCTCTAAAGTAATTGGTGCAGTTGTTTGAAAATCATTTTACAAATAACTGCATCTGGTTTTTAATTCAAAACGATGCAAAAACAACTTCACACAAGAAAGCTTGTTGCGCTCAGCCAAGGGTTAAGCCTGAGCATAACATTAAAATGTGTCTCTCCCCTTTTGTTACTCCCAAGGGCCACAACAGATATGCAGACAACACAGAGTTCTTGAAAGTAACTTGTCTGCCTCCTAATCTTAACGGGGTAAAAAACAGAGTATCAACAAAAGAGGTTTCTCTTCCTGCAGCGACCAGCAGGGCTCTCTTAAATTTTGCTTCCATCATGTATTCACGATATAGATCAAACTCATTATTTGTTGTAACAGGACAGCAATAGCAGCGCCGCACGACCCAGCTGAGCTTTGCACAGACTGATTGGAATCCAGGAATGAGGGGGAGCAAAAAAGAAGGGCAGCAACACAGTTTCCTGAAAGACACCCACAGTACTTTGATAGCACCACCTTCAGGCAGGGTTAGAACATAGCACCACAAAATGAAATCATCACCATAAATTAAATAATCAAATACACATAACAACTCAGGGTCATGACAACTTCTTAACTATTTCTCATTCATTCAAACATTATTACGATACACCAATTAGCGGTAGTAAAATTGCACTTATAGCCCAACCACACAAGTCATTTTACAGCGCAGAACTTCTCAAGCAGGTTTAACATCTTTGCTTCTAAATAACATTGGAAGGATTTAAAAACATATATTCTGCCACTTACAGAAATAATGGACTGTAGGTCATTTCATGTGGTGAACATAGCTAGATAGCTTATCTACTAGAGTTCAAAGAAAATGAAAGATTACCATAACAGTCATATTTATTATTACTAATGCTGAAGTTGTAAACATTTAACATTTAAGCATGAAGACAAGTGGGAGCATTTTAGAAAAGTATTTTTCTTATATTAAGTGTAGATTTGAAATGAAACATCTTTAAGATTATGAACAACATCCTAAATTGCCGACCTGTCGGGCTTAGAAATGATTAAAAAACTTTTGATATCCACAAACCACTTAAGAGCCTAACCCAGCTGTCATTGAGCGAGAGGCAGGGTCCATCAGAGGGCCACACAGAGACAAACGAAACACACAACCATGATCACTCACTCCTAAGGACAATTTAGAGTCACCAATTAACCTAACATTTTTGGATGAATGGAGAAAGCCGGGAGAACACATACACAAATTACAAATACCTGTGCTTAACCTGCTGTGACAAGTCGAAATAAACCGGATCCATTTGAGAAAGAAATGGTTACTCGTGTGCTCACAATGCTGACATTAAGGCTACAAAGACTTACGACCACTGTAAATGCCGGACTACAGAGCACACCTGAATATAAGCCGCACCCTCTAATTTTAAAAAGACCGCACCGGATCAGCCGCGGGTGTCCACATTGTAATATGAGATATTTTCACAGAAAGATGTTACACGTGAGGATTTTAAAATTATTAATTAAATGCGTATGGTAATATTAACAAATACATAATGCAAATGCTTTTATCCCCCAACAGTGTCTGTAACACGCTGGTAAAAAGTAATTGATGCCTTCTTCATCTTCCTCCTGCAAATTGAACAGCCTCAGACCTTCACTGACTGTGAGCACGGCATCGAAGAGACCGAAAGGAGGTTTCAAGATGAAAACTTGTAATCGGAAAAAGACGGGAAAATTTTGACTTTCAATATTTATTCATGGTAAATAACTTTTTTGGTTGTGACCCGGAAGCTATCCTGTCCCCACACAGCACTTTAACGGAAAGTTGCTCAATTGAGGTATGGATGGGGAAAGTTTTGTTCTCTTTTGAGGAGAAAAACGAGTTACGCTGAATAACAACAAATAACAGGTCGTTTTTTGTTTTCAGTTTTTAATTTTGAAAAAAAAAAAAAAAAACGAGTCGTTTCTGCTTTTATTGTTGGTCATCGGAAACGCGTTGGTTACTGATTTAGTTTTTTCCAATAATAAAAGGAAAGTCGGTTGGCCGTCATATATACACGGATCCTCTTCGTTGTCGCTTTCCTTCTTAGTTTGTTTTCCATGTTGAGGTTGAGTACAAGCGATTTAATTTTTTAATAATTTTGTGTTTGATTTATCATACAATTTCTTTGGACTACTGTTAACTATTTGTTAATTTTATTAGTCGAATGTCAGGCAAAATGTTTTTGGCAGCATGAAAAAAAAAAAAAAAAACATTAGCTGCACCGTATTATAAACCGCGGTGCTCAAAGCCTGGGGAAAAAGTAGCGACTTATAGTCCGGAATTTACGATAATTATTTTCACTATGATCAAGTCTGCCATGAATTTAGTTGTTGACAACCATGCTCTGAACCTCGTGGTGCTGTTGCTTTTGGTCTTTATCTTTCAAACGGACGGCACATATGACAGAAATCCTGCCTTAATAGAACACTTCAACACCTTTTCAAGTGAACAGTAAATGGCTCCTTATCTGAGCTGTCAGCTTCAAGTTGCCTGCAGTCATCAAGTCAAGCGTAATCTGGTTTGAAAAAGCCTCGCTGCTAAGCACCAAATGTCCTTTTTGTGGTTACTATTTGAAAAAAAATGGTTTAGTCTAAGAAGAGGTTGTTGAGTAGAAAGAAAGAGAAATTGATTTCTTGCAGGGACAAAGAAGATGAACAAAAAGCTATCCCTGCACTTACTCTATGATAATTAGCTTTCAGTGTGATCACAGACTGACTGATTCTTTTATGTTTCACTCTTTGGAAATAACTCAGTTTCCCTTGTCTGCTTACCTTATATGTAACGTTACATGCAAGCACTTCTCCTCAGGTGTCACTTGTCTGAGAGCTCATTCGGGAGTGGCTCAGCTCTTGATTGCCATTTCCTCTGATTACCTGGATGACTTGCACCTTGGAGCCCTCCTTTAAAAGAAGCTCACAGAGCTCACTCTCTGCTCTGCTCTGCTCTGTCTTATTGACTGTGAAACTGGGTGCTGCTATGGCAGGTATGCAGATGAGGTAATCTGGGTTACCCTATACACTGGTACCCTTGCCCATTGGTTATCCTCTGTCTAGCACGCTAGTTGTAGTGGTTGGTGCCACCCTCTGTATCTGTTTTGATAAACACTTTTTAGATAAGTTAGTTAGGTTCTGGTTGTTTGATTTGACCTTCTAGATTTAGTAGAAAGTTAGGCTTGGTTTTGTTATGTTTATTTAATTTGTTTAGCACAACCATCTGTCCCTTCCTCCCCCACAAGTAAAAGCAGCTGATATCCATTTCCACTTCAATCAAATAAACTTACTTTCAATCATTTTATATCATGTTGTTTTCATTCCTTGGTTGTTGGTATGTTACACCCCCTCCATGGTTGTAACATGTAACCTTAGCCGAAAATTCATTTGTCCATAAGTTATTCCTTTTCTTTCACACTACCAATATCCACAGGTGTGAAAAGCATTCCAGGACATCCACTCAACTAATGTGTTCCCTGATCTTGAGCTATCATCAACTTGATATTTGTTGTTTGGCTCTTAAAGTTTGTCATTGTGTTCCAAGGAACTCCTGAAAGTAGACATTTCTAATAAAAAAAATTTAAAAAAAAGGTTCAAAGGTTTATTTTTGACTACTTTTAGATCCAGCAGATAGTAGAACTAGAGGCTGATCAGAAAGCTTTTCTTTGCAACCACATTAACGCACATGAACATATTCTTGACCTGCACTGGTGGCGCTTCATAAAACAATATGAAATTATCAGTGGCACAGACCTATCCAGAAAGTCCAATGCCTTTTGGATCGGTTGCACCTTTATCAGTAAGTTTTACGTAGTGAGATTTTTTTTAATTACAATTCTCATTAGGATGAGGTCTGAAAACTCGGCATTTAACTGCTGGTTTCTGTCTACTGCCTGAGTTTTATACTTTAGATGCTTGAATCCAAAATAATCTGTGTGAAAAACACATTTGGGAGCACAGGCTCAGTATTTTGCCCAAGAATTTTTCAACAAGTGAACTGGAAGTTTAAGATCGATTGAAAGCTTTTCACTCGAGCTCCTGAACGAGAGGCTTCCTCTGAAATATTCTCTTTATCTCCATACTCCATCTCTGTGTTCCAGAAATGTTCCCTGCTTCCCACATGAAGCAGGACAGTCTCAGCAACAGACTGGTTCGATGTGAGATGTTTATTAAGGAGGCTGAGCTTGTCTGTACCCATCAAGTCTGGAATGTATGACTTCTTCAATAACTATCCATCCAAGTTCGATTGAAACTCACTGTTTACACCCACATGACCTCCCTCTTTCTGAATCTACTGTTTGTGAAACAGACAGAGTTTGTGTTGATTAAGTTTTTGTTTTTCATTTTAATGACACGCACGACAATGTATTTTAATAATTGTTTTCGGTTACATCATTAAAATGGACAGATAGGATCCCACAACATTTTCCACAGTTGATCATCTTCAGAACAAGAGAAGACAGCCGATTTAAAATTTACACGTTAATCCTGACTTTAGGCTATACACGATTTTTTATTCTTAGACACACAGATGTCCCACCTGGTGAGGAGATGACTAGAATTCCATTTACCCCATTAATCAGGTAGCCACTGGCAATTGCCACAAATTAGTCAGATTGATATCATAGCCACAGTGATTTGCCCTGCAGGACACCAAAGTGAGACAGATGATGACTATAACAGGTGGTTGACATGAAGTCGGATACATCAGCATGACTTAGGGCAGAGCGTCCACACACTGCTCACTGCTGCTGCGTACATATAAGTAATGCTGCCTAACTTTTACTGCTTACAGGGAAACTGAAAAACCACAGAAATGATTCACATGTTAGATGCCAAAAAATATATATATATTTTTTAATCCTTCACTTCATTAGTGAAGTACTTTATTTTGATATCATAACAAATAAACATAGCTGTTAATACATTTTATTCAAACACATTTTAGTTCTTTGAACTACCGCTCATGATCTTTATGCTATTTCTGTGTTCATCACCCTCAACTAGTCACCACATCCTATCTTACTGAAACACTGTGAATGCAGTTACAAATGTTATATATCTCAAAAGCCTCTTTATGTATGTTGTTCATCTTTAAAAAGGCTCGCATGATAAAGCTAGCATGTCTCACTGGCTCATGCACTTCAAATTGGGGCAGTTATGATGATAATTTGACACATTTTACAGATAAATTCAGTCTGGTGCTGTATCTATAATGCACAGAGAGTACTATTACTAATGTTTTATCATAACTGCCAAGGAATGTTTTTTTTTTCCAACCAGTGGACATCTAGTTGCAGTTTTCTATTAGAGACATAACAGAACTTTTAAATCTTCTTTTAACCCAGGGTCAACCGTCTGAATGTCTTTTGCTCTTCTCCTTTGGTCCTGCAAGATTTTGAAATGAAGACCACACAAACAGGTTAAAACAGCAATGCATAAAAAGACACCAGAGAAAACTAACTTGTGCTTCAGCGTTAAGAACAAATGCATTTTTTCTTCTCTCCATCAGCTTGACTCACAATTCATCATGCAGTTCTCTAAGAAACTATTTCCCTGTTTCATCTTCAATTTCCCGTAGGACATTGTCATATTAGAACAAGGGGGACACAATAACGTATGCAATTATTATGGTAATTTTAAAAAGGCTGGCGACCAGAATTAGATCTATTTTTTATTGGAGTCTGTCTTTTTCAGTTGCTAATGTACCTCTTGTTGAGCACAGATCAGAGCATTGTCTATCAAGTTTTTTCTGAAGGCTATTGCATTACTAATCTTGAAATTGAAAAACTGCCCAGAACCCTTGAGAATAACTACTAAAGTCGTAATGTGATAAAAGATTTTATTTCACCAATCAAAGGTGACATTAGTGAAATCACCCGACACACCATTTTCAAATCTAATTTCTCTGTTTCTTTTTCTATCTTGTCATGCAGCATGTCTAGTTATGGTAGTGACTGACTTTCTCTTTCTCTCTTTTACTGTCCTTATTCATGACGTGACACTGTAAAAAATAATGAAGATTAGAAAATCCCTTCCTCTCCCTCCTGATCTCCATCATTTGTTCCCCACATCTCGCCAATCTCTTCCTCTTATCTCCTTGTGTTCACTTCCATCTTACCGTTTACAACAGCGAGCAGGGCTTCTTCTTGACCTTGGCAGGCTGGGGGCAGAGGACGGCCCGGATGGCTTCATCAAACACAGTCTTCAGGCCACGCTGGGTCAAAGCTGAGCACTCCAGGTATTTTACTGCATCTATACACACACACACATACATATCAATAAACCTAAAAATACATAACAATGACTGAAGGAGAGATTTTCCAAAAAAAAACTTAAAATGCAATTAAATGTGGAGTATTTCCGAGAGGGAGGAATGTATACAGCTCAGGTGTGCTCCAATAAAGTCAGTGTTCACAGTGAGCCCAGCAGTTTACAATGATTTAGGGTTTCTTTTCATTTCTTAACAGAGAATGGTTTGGAATAAAAAACAGCAGTTAATCATTAATAGAATATTACAACCTGTTGGAGTCTTTTGAAGATATCAGATTAATCCAACACTGCTGTGTTCACTTGTCTGTTGATGTGACAGTGGCAGTGCAAACTTATGCTGTGTTCAAAGTCATTAATATTACTGTTAATGTTACTACTTAATCAGATTTCCATCTCAAAATGTTACAGAAAAGCACCAAAACTGTAAATCACTCGACACCGACACAAGAATAATGGAAAGCTGTGTATGTGTGAAAGGGGTTGTACTGACCTATTTCTTTAGCCAGAGCTAGGCCCTGTGGGTAGGTGATTGGTGCCAGCTTTTTGTCTTTCAGCTTCTCGATGGTTTCTTTCTCGTCCCTCAGATCCAACTTGGTGCCCACCAGAATGATTGGTGTGGAAGGACAGTGGTGACGAACCTCCGGGTACCACTATAGATTGACAGGATGCAAAGGGAGAAAAGAGAAGAAACAGAATTATAAAACATGAATGTCAGGTTTCTTTATCTATTATGTAGTAGATATAAAAAATAAATTACATGTCTTGAAAATGATATCATAACTAATTTATATTCAGACCTGTCTTAGTTGCATCTCATCTCTCTCTGTGGGTTAGCTTTTCTTCTCAACTTTCCCTTCAATACTGTGATTGCTTCTCTCTTTCCCCCCTTAAAGCTCCTTCTCAATGTTAAATTCCATCTTCTTTTGTCTCTTATCTTTTATTAATCTTGTTTCCTGAGAGATTCCTCTGGCAACCACAGGCCAGTAATTGTTGTATCCAACCTGCTTTGTGGAGTAATATGCGCACATCTGACTGGCAGCAGATGTGTGCATTTCTACTAAACTGCTATACTTTAACCCCTGCACCTTTTCTTCCAGAGTATCTGCAACATACAGTGGATATTATCACTTGACTACAGGCTGGTTAATCTATATTTTACAGTCATTCACAGGAACCTTGTCTTTATCAATAGTTTTCAATAGTAGTTGACCCTTGACACATTCAAAGAAGACCAAAATGAAAAAAAATATTGCACCAGAAAAAATTAATCAGGATCTGATGTAGTTTCCTCTAACACATTTCATTGCTGTCTTTAGAGGCAATTTAAAGAGCTGAAGAAGAGTAAGAGGTTTAAATACAGGTCTTCCTGAGGGTCACCTTTTGTAACCACATCTAACTTTTGTCCTCTTACTGCTGAAAGATGCCAGTTTGAGTCAAGTAGAGCGTATGTACGCATTTAATCTCTATTATCAGGTATGATAATTCATCTTTGAGAACTTTGATCCAGTTAACACAATAATTAGTGTTTCCAAGTGTCATGTTAATGTGCTTTCTTTTGACAAATGAGTGCTTATATGAAAGACTGCAAATGATGGTACTCACCTTAGCTCTGACGTTCTCGTAGGATGCTGGGCTCACCAGGGAGAAACAGATCAGGAAAACATCCTGAGGATAAACAGTAAGACAAGAGAAAATGTGACAATGTATATGGCAAGTTGACGCAATTCACAGTAAGTGCTTTTATAACTCTAAATCTTTGTGTCTGTCGCTTCCTAAATTATTTTATGGTAAATAGCATCATCCTTTTTTATGGTGTTAGTTTGTTTAGTGAAACAATAAATACTCAAATCAAGGACAGAAGATAACAATGCAGACAGTTCCTCTTTTTGTCATGTTATCAAGTGATTTAAATTTTCCCCTTTACAAATGGTTTTTAAGATATCTAAAACATTTTCATGAGAAATACTTCCTCATATCCGAAGTGAAAAAGGTTAAATAGAAAAAAAAAGCAGCTGGAGTTTAGGCTAATATTTATTTTTTTCAATAGCTGCATTTCAGTACTAGTTACTGTAATGTTTCATCTAGATATGTCCTATATGCTTTAGGATAAGTTGGAAAAAAAGACAAAAATATATGGATGTTTAGCATTTTGAGGTCATTTAAGTTCTGCAGATCATCAGTTCGTTCATATGATTTATCGGATATTGAATCAGAAACGTCTTTGGCCTTTTCTTTCTAACCTCAAAGAGGAACTAAGTAGCCATCTCAGCATTCCATTATACACACTATAGTTTTTGTTAATTTATTTATTTTCCCAGTTACTCTTTAATCACTGAAAAGTTTGAAGGTTAAGAGCTTTTGAGGGATTTCTATCAAGTCTTTCCCTGTCTACATCTTCCTTTGGAACATCTTCTGTCTCTGTCTTTAAAATTAATGAAAATGTGGCTCAGTCAGTCTGTAGTTTTGTTGGCAGTTGTAATTTAAACTCCATCAGTTTCACAGCTGGGGGCCAAATTAATTTGATTTTCAAATGAAATGTATGCATGTGCATGTGTCCACATTGGAATCATTATATACCGTCTGTGGGTAGGACAGTGGGCGGAGCCTGTCATAATCTTCTTGTCCTGCTGTATCCCAGAGGCCCAGATTTACTGGCTTGCTGTCCACCATTACATTAGCCGAGTAGTTGTCAAATCTGTTGGGAACAGAGGAGATCAGCGATGAGTCAATGGAACCAGTAAGCTACTCTTTAATCTAACTGACCAATTAAACCATGAGCTCATTTGATTTATAAGTGCTGCAGACGTGATCATGGGACACCACCAAGGCCCCATTAGTCATCTAAAATCTGAAAGAAGAGGCTTTATAAAGAAAACATAGACATAAAACTGCAGTCAGGCATACACAAATGAGTTTGGGATAACCTTTGTTTTCATCATAACACATTTCAAAGAAAAAAAAAGCAGAATCTAAAAAAAGAAATTTTAATAAGCAACACATTAAAATTGACCTTCAAAGAGACCTGGTCAGCCTCTCAGGCACTGTTGTTTTTCTTATACCTACAACACAGGCCACATCATGTATATCTTAAATCATAGTTGTAAAACAGCACTGCCTCTTTGTGGTCACGCTAAAACACTACAGTTTAATCTTTTTAGCATGAAAGTCACATTCTTTGTTTTGACCTACAATATGTACAGTTGCTGCTGCCAAAAAGGGAGAGGAGATGAAAAACAATTTAATTTAGGTTATTCACAAATGACAGTTTAAATTTTTTTTATAAAAATGGTCACAAAATCTAATGCACAACATGTGTCGTGTGTAAGCAACATTTTACTGTTGCAGCTGCTTGAGATGGAGACATTTTCCATTTTTTGAACGCAGAGCAGCATATAAGTATGATTCCTGTAATGGATCAATTTGATGATTATTTTCTTGATTACCGGTAATTTTATTTGTACCACTGAAGAAAGAAACCTCAACACTGTTACCAATGAAGATTATTTACATGACTGTGAGCAAAGGCAGAGATTTTGACATTGAGGAAGCCATGAAATACTTATACTTTATAGATCATCTAATTATCAACATAGTTCCTGATTCATTTTCTGCCAGTTGTATGATAATGTCAGCTTTGCCTCTACTGTATATACTGATAGGTGTTTTAACTTATAAGTGAACGCAGTATTTTTTTTCTATTAAGAGTTGTAAAATCTGTAAAAGAATTTGCAATAGTAGTAGCTAAATATAGAAAATGTACTCACTTACATTCCATATCTATGAAACAACTCAGTAACATTGAGCATAGAAAGAAACGTGTGATTGTCTTTCATCTCCTCCTCCAGCAGGTGAACTTTGAAGAGGCCTGCTTTTAATAAGAAATGTGTTTTCGTCACTAGTATGTTGCCACCAGTCTGAACCTGTCCCCGTTCTTTCTATCTGACAGCTACTGCAGTGTGTGTGCTATTGTGACAGATATTCTGAAAATCGAATCATTTGTATTTCTCCATTTGTGTCTATTACAAAGGGTGAGTCGTGATAGACAAGAGTGATTTCAATTGTATGTTTTTATTAGTTATTTTATGTAGCGAGAGGTAAAGAGAGTGTGTGTGTGTGTGTGTGTGTGTGTGCGTGTGTTGTACTCACACAGTAGGAATGTACTCCCCGGGGAAAGCATTGGTTGTGTAGCTGATGAGAAGACATGTTTTACCCACAGCTCTGAAACACAGTGAAAGCACACATTGAGACACATCAGGGAAAAAGACAATGACAATGTCGTAGCCATCCCATTTCATATAACAGTTTACCTAAATGCCAAAACACAGTATAATTTATACAGTGTACAGTATAGCAGCAGTGTGAACACTAACTGACAGCTTTAGTGAAAATCAGCATACCGTCCTATCTTGTCCTAACAGGAAATGATGCAACATTTAGACTGACAGATATCAGTCATGCAGCTTGATTCTTTTCTGAGATGCACTCTTGGAGCTGTTAAACAGTCACCCACAATGTGTTTCAAATTTAGGCATCTTAGCCAGTTTCTTTGTGGAAAAATACCAAGTACATTCAACAATACACAAACAAAATAAATCACTTGTATGAACACTGTCCAATCTGTGAATTATGTTTGTATGTCTATGGAAAGACACACACACTCAAAGTTCCCTCACCTTTAGTCTGTAGAATGGAACATTTTATTGTGAACAGTATTGGTATAGCTTTAGGCTATGAATAAAGACAGAAATATTGGACTCATTACAGAAGTAAAGCGAACAGCTTGTCTCAACATCCAAAGCAATGGAACTGCATGGCTGCATGCACTGACAAGTATCAACTAGCCCAGTCCTTCTTTTCTCCAGAAATTTTCTGTCAGCGTTTCAACAACAACACATTGTCAGAACTGGTGCCCGGGCCTCAGAAGCCCTGATATAATGAGCAGGCTACTTATGGATGAATCTGAATGGCTACAAGCTGTGAGGTGTTTTTCATCTTTGTAGCTTTCGTCAAACAAGTTATTTATCTGCAACTTCAGTTCATAAAGCTCCAAATAATCTGAGGTTTTTTCCTGCAAGGATGCTATTTAGGCCCAGGCTCCTCTTGTGAAAAGTAGCAATACTGTAATCAGCCCCTACATCTGTCATAAACTCAACTTTTTGCTCACATAATGGCTGTAAACAGCCAAGAAATATCATGCTCAGGGTGCAAGAAACCCCTCATGTTATCACTCATAATCACCATTTTCCCGCTGCCAGCCTTTAAGGATCTGTGAGCCTCTTTTTGTAACAGGCTTTTTACTAAGCCGTCGTGCCATCCAAGAATATACAGCATCCGGGGGCATATAAGAGAAAATACTTAAATGCGTTGTGTTATTTATTCTCTATACATGTGACATGTTCCCATCCTCCAATCTGAATCTGTCAATTACATCGGATCAAATTACGTAGTTCTTCTGAAGCATATTTGCTTAAATGTCATAAATGTTTGGTTGTAAGGACAAATAAAACCTAAATTGAGCATCAAAGTGGATTGAGCTTGTATGAATATCATAAGGATATTTAAATCTTTCTATGATAGCATGTGGATGATGGAAGGGAGATTGCAGTCCTTGTTCTTGTCTATTTGCTGTCTCTAATAGTTCTCAATTGCTGTCCCTACGAAAAACAAGCTAAATCTGTGAGGCACAGTAGAGATTCATGGAATGTTTAAAACCAATAGCGAACTTAGAGATAATTTTTGTTTCTATAATAATTGTTTCTGTGGAGATGTAAAACCATGTCGGCCTGCTCAAATGTGAATAACAAAACTTACTGTCCATTAAAATCACAGCTGTAATTAATGCTTTACCATGGGCATTGAAAGGCCAGTCAGCCTTTTTATGTCACTCTGTTATGCTGAGCCTCTCCTCAAATTAAATAAAAGGCTTTAGAAGATGGACACTTTGGTGCTTTAGTGATCTTTTTGAGAGGTTGACAGTAAACCCAGGTCTCATTTTGGCTGCATGGTGTTGTAGTGCAGACAATATGTAGCCTGTACACAGAAGAAAAAAAAAAGTATGGTCTGAAAATGTTGCATGACACTTCAAAATTCAGTGCAAAGAGGGTGGATCCATTCTGCACGGAAAATGTTGTGAACACACATTTCCTGTGTTAAAATGACATGACCTTATACTGGTTCAAGTTTGTGGTTAATTTACACGATATGCCATGAGAGTTAACACTCGTATGTTAATAGCATGAATGTCAGTTTTGAGTTATTTTTGTTTTGCACCAGACAGCTGGTGCTTTTGCGTCTCTCACAGAAATAGGCTGGGATACTGATACAGTTATAAAGAAATAAATCCCACTAAACCTCTCTGGTTTTTAACCATGCAGTCAAGTGATTTGCCAAGATTCAAAATATCTGCTACAGGCAGTTGGATGTCTACGGATACTTATTTTGTGGGTGTAACACAGTAAATTGAACAATTATGTATACTGTAAATTACTTTTGTAAACATTTTAATGTTTAAAGGAATATGGATGAATGAATGTACAATTTAAAACATGTGAAAAGGCATAATGTTTTCTCAACACATAGTTGGAGACCAGATAACTGAAAATATTTTTCTCATTTTAGCTGGACTGACGCTGTAAAGTGTAAACTTTTGACAAAAGGGGCCATTTTAAGATTGACCAGAAAATTTGTGATTGTACTGGAAAATTAATCATAAAATTTAAAATAAAAAAGAAGCACATGGCGCCATAAAATAATGGTTATCATCACATGAATTAGCATTCTTAAGGCCAATGCAGGAACAAGATGACTCAATAGTGGCATTAGTGACCCAGATAAAAACTTGTGAGAAAAAAATGTGAGTATGCCCATTTCTATCTTTGCGAGGACCAGTTTCAGTTTTAGAAATAAAACTTTTTCTAATTTGGCAGGTCATCACTTCTGTAAAGTGCAGCTAGAAAATGAAGATTTGATTTTACCGTGACAGTGTGATTGAGTTAAAACATAAAACTTGGCATAACTGCTGTCTTATGCCAGTGAATTCTCTCATAAGTATTGGGTTGCATGCGTGTGTGTAAGTTTTGTGGTTGTGTGAGTCAGAAAGGAACTGATCTGTTTCAGAAGCATAAGTTAAAGCCGAAAACAGGAACCAGTCAGATTGAGCCATCAAGAAATAAAGATCTCTCTCTTCTCTCTTTTCTTACTCTGTTTTTCCATCAACTTTTCTGTCTCATGCAGTCACATACTACATTATCTGCTTCTAGTTTGATAAACTCTTCAAGGAATTTCATTCTTTCTTTGTCTTTGTTTCTATCTTTTTATTCCTAAGGTTTATTCTCTCATTCTCATTTAATGCCTTTCAAATTTCTTTTTTCTTCTTCGTCTACTTTTTTTATTTTTCTACCCTTTCTCATACTGTGGTCATTACTTCCCCCTTATCTGAGAAACCCTTAAAACTTTCATTTGGTTTAGTCCAGAAAGCACAAACCACAAATTTCAAAATGGCGAAAACTACAATGATGTAAAAAGTTGCCATCAACAGTGGCCATGACTGAGGATATGAGAGACATATAATTGTGCAGCTGAGACATTTATGTCTCAGATAAGAAATTGGACTAGTAGTTTGTTCCTGATCATGTTTTATGTTTGCGTATGTTACAGTAAATCACATCTACCTGTTTAGTTAACAAGAAGCTAAGTGCTAAAACACTAGTTTGCTAGCATGCTAGTCCCAGGTAATCATGTTGACTTATGTTGCACTACATTATTGAACGTAAATAGAAACGTAGCCAAGAGTAATTATAGCTATATGTTTTTAACAAATGATCAATACACTATTGGACTTTCGAATTTATTATACATACTACAGAAGTAAAATTATTGCACAAATATAGTTATTAGACACAGCACCACCATTGAGTTTTTAAGATTTCCTTTTCCCTTGAAAATGAATGACAATACAAGTGCAGGTCATTCTAAAGTTCAGTCTTTTGTAACAAATTTTGTGAGATTTGGAGATTTTCACTACATGATGTGTGTTCTTTTGACACTTCCTCAAAAGCAAGATGAATATATGGTACCTGGTAAATTTCTGTTTTAAATTAACGTTCTGAGTTTAATGTTTCATTTGACTGCCTAGTGCTGTTAAACTGTAAATTAAGAGAGATCTTGTGTAGTATAAATGCTACATAGAGACTCACACAGCAAACTTCCCTACAACCTAAGACCAACTTCCTCCTCTTTGTCTGCAAAGAGTAGCTTTATAGTTCTTTTTTTTTCGGCGCATCTCTCTGAGTCACACTGTAGACCAATGAACACGTGATTATCCAACACAGTGTAGCTGCTCAGTTTCTTTTAAAACGACTCCAAAACATAGTTCAGCCTCCATGGAACTGTTGATGTCACAAACTCTCTTATATGAGCAACTGTTTTATGTATGTTGCTGCATGATGCCATGTGAAGTGTCTACACTTAGTTTCACAATTTTTCACAGGTGTGTGTGTTAGCAGACCTCATTTACCCTACTTCTTCATTTTACATTTCTAAATCATCGACATGCAACGGAGGCCTTAACAGGAAGCTCAACACAAGAGAATGCAGCTGCACCACCCGTGTGTTACCTTTCATGGTATTACTGTTTACTGATCACTGTCAACTAACGCTCTTCCAGTTTATAACTTCAATCAATCAATCAGTCATTTATCTCCTCCTTCAAGAGTAAGATACATATAAGAGTTTTTTTTAATCTTGTAGATGAAATATGATCTAAACCTCTAACAGTGTCGACATTTAGACCAAATAAAGTCAAAACATTTATCAGTTTAAAGCCCCACTGTGGAGCACCAACATTTGACAAAATAGAGCTTTTGTTTTTCTCTTTTTATGATGTATTTCTCTTTTTCTGTGCTTCACAAACAGCTGTTTTTGGCATTTCTTGGATCATACTCAAAAATGGGGGCTGCACTCTCAGTTATCTTCCTTACAGCATTTCCTGACATGTTGTGACCTGCACAGCTCATTCAGCACCCTCGCTGCAAATCAGCACAGTCAAACGCACGCCTAAAGATTCACATGTAACACTGTTTTCTGACACTTTTCTGAAAGAACACCTTGCCACACACCCACATGGTAGCGGAAGTCGATCAAACTCTTATTCAGTCTGACTTTACCGTCCAACTGTTCTAAATGAAAGACTCAGAGCCAAACATCCTAATCATGCATCAACTGTGCCTGATTCAGTACCTCAAGATGGCTTAAGTTATGACAGGTAAAGAAAAAATAATAGCCTACCCATCTCCTACGACCACACATTTGATAGCCTGCATCCTGTTCCGCTCAGCCTCGTCTTTGCTCTTCTCTCTGACAGAAACAGACTCAGAGAGGAAGGTCGAGAGACTCCGATGAGTGTGCAGCTACAGGAAACTGTTGCACACCTCCCTCCCTCCCTCCCCTCCCTTTGGTACTTCTTTTTCTTTCTTAGTCTTCCCTCCTTCATTTGTTCACTCTTTCCTTTTTTGTTTTTGTTGTTTCTGTTGAAATGGATTAGAACTGTTAAATGGTGTCAAAGAGGAAGGTTGTGCAGTAATGAACAGTTTGATTGAAAACTTCCACCTTTGTTTGCTTGCACTCCTGTGTTTGAAATCTAGCTCAAGTTGAAATTTAACTAAGATTTAAAAGCCACAGTAATATACAACACCTATATACTCATTTGCATTTATTGCTCTAAAGGATGTAAAAATGACTAGTTTATCTTTCCCTACAATATGGATAGTGCCAGTCAACATGCACTTATCTTTGCAGACCTTAAATTTTGTTCATGTTTATTTTAATCTGTACAATGATAAATGTGGACTACACGAGCCAGTCACAGCAATACAGAAAGACTTCCTTATACATAATCACGCACCAATAGCACTTGTGATGTTCATTTTTAACCACAAGATGGACTTTTAGCATCACTTTTTCCAGACAGGTTTAAACCTCTGAGCTTAAACACCAGAGGAGCTGTTTGTTTAACTATTTTTTAAGTAGGAAAATGTTTCTGATTTTATAAAGATAATGATGCATATTAAGATGAAACACAAAAATATTCCATTAGCTGGGGCTATATAAAAGTGAATTCAAATAAATGTATGAGTAGCCTCGTAGTAGTACTCAGTAACAGGATGCTGGATGCTAAACACAGTTAACCACCCACTGAAAATGTTTTCAAATTTCAAATCTTGCATAGCACAAAACTACAAAAGGTTCTGAAGAGGAGATTCCAGACTTTCAAAACTGACTTTATGACAAATTCTGCAAAGTAAAGTTTCACTGAACGACTACATTTCCAAACAGCCACAAGTTTAACCTTTGCTGTAAAGCCACTCAACCTTTATAATTTTTAAGTTATTTATTCATAAACAGAGACGGCTTGACCTCAAGCATCCAAAGACAACATTTAGGATCACCATTCTACATATTGCACACCTCCCTCACATCTTGTTTTGAAGGGCAGTCTCTCTCTCTGGTTTTGCGCTCATGCAAGCTTGTGATGGATGAGGAAGAGGTGGAGTTTAGAGAGCAAACTTCATTCAGCTGTTACTTTTCTGAGTGCTGAAGCAGCCTAACACCTGACTGTGTTTAAGTGCAGTAGTGCTGCCATTACCTTTCTTTTGACTCTTTTTGGGAAATAAATGACTGATTGCCAAATGGGTAAGACCTGCTTTTACTCTCTCTCTCTCTCTTGCATTTTCTTGATGTATATATATAGAAGTTTCTTATCTTTGATTGTTCATTTTAATCATTCACAAAGAACTTAAAATTCCTCTTGTGTGCATGTATAACTATATGAGTATTCTTAAAATGTTATTACATATTTGGAGATGAGGGAAGAGCAGCGGTCGGTCTCTCTCTCTTCATATATATGTATATATACATATGTGTGTGATTAATTGTTATCTGTATGTTGCTGCTTGACATCTGAGTAAGCATCAGCGTGAAAGGGCTAATCCACATTCCTAAACCTGACCAACCAAATCCATGAAAATAAATGGACTGACAGCACACTAATGAATTTGACGTGAAGCGGAGTTGATTTAGAAATGAATATACTACATGATGAGATGAGTAGGTGTACTCTTTAACTGTGTATTACCTACACTACACCACTGGGGTATTCATTCATTTTATACTTATATATATTTCACGTCCAAAATTTAAAAGATATTTTCATTTATTCCTAAATACGATGTATATATTTGACTATCCATATGGTCTTTGATATATATTCAGGACCTCTACTCTGTGATAAGCAGTTCGATTTTTATCCAGTGTCCCAGGTGTCTGATACAACAGCATCCAGTTTCTCTCAATGTTGACTTTTACATTTCTGTGATGAATTCCCTCTACTCTGATATGATCTGTAAGCGCACTATGAAAACACCTAGTGTAAGTAATTAGGTCAGGAGTGCACAGTTCTTGGTGCTTACCACTTATAACTATCAGCACCCTGTAGTGATGCACTGCATGGTGCACACAGTGTGTTTCTTAGCTCAAATGGAGAAGAAACACTCATCCTCTCTCACAGGACTGCCTCACTGGTGATCATGTAAAAACAGAAGTTGTTATTTTTGGTTAGAAGTCTGAACAGTCCATTTTTTTCCCAAATTAAAGCCTTAACACGACTTTTTAAATAAGGTGTGTCACGACTTATGCCTGTCAGCTTTGTTGCACAAGATGAGCGAAGGAAGGGTGGGGAAGTGGAAGTCCTGTGGTCAGATCATTGACAGCTCACATATTTTTTTCTTCTTCTTCTTATTCTGAGAACCAGCCTTTGCATCTGTCATATAACATATTTTAATTAACCCAGTAAGATGAAAGTATGAAGAAAGTTGCGAGAAATTGAACTGTTTACCAAGAACATTGAGGGAACCAACCAAAGGAGTGTTATTGTGTTTTGTGGCTGATTTTAAAAGCAAAAGGTCTGTGTGCTGGTGAGATGCTGCAGCATCAGGGAGTTGAAAGTTAACTGCAGAGTATCGTCGTATTAACAAGTATTGTTGCAATAAAGTTAAGCCTGGATGACAAACATTGACCACACTTGCATATGGACATTACATACATTTTGAGAAAAATATACTCTGGGTAACGTATTTTATAAAATTTAAAAACTGCTTTTGAACGCATGAAACCAAAACTTTTGCACTTTTAAATGATAATATTATTTACTTTAAGAATGATGACAAAAGTAATTTATCAAAATAATAATTTGACAAGCTTCTGGAAAGTATTGCCTGGTGAGCTGATTCCCTCCCTGTGTTCTGGATCACTAGGATGATCTCAGGCATCCCAGCCTCAAGACAAAATGTGTAATACATATGTTTGTCCAGTTCATGGGTTCACGTGACATGATGGAAGCCGTAATCATGCACATTTTTGTTGTCTAACCGTGCAGATTGGTTATAACCATAAACATGTACACTTAAGGTTCAACCCGAACCATTCACATGTGAAAGCACAGCAGAAAAGTGATGAATTATGACTTGGAAAAGTCAGAAAGTACAATGACTGTTATAGATATTGCACAAGATGAGTTTTGAACCACCTATATTTTGTGCTCTCTTCCTGCATCCTCTCTGATATTTCTTCTTATGGGGGTTTTTGGTGAAGTTTAACGCCAACAAGATGTGACAAGTTTTTGTCATCACAAAGATATGGAAGACGTCAACATGCTTCAAATTAATTGAAACTTAAGATGTATTTGTGTTAAAAGAAAGGAAGCGAAAGATTGTAATTGTACAATTTCCTTGCCTTTATTGTGAAAATGCAACATTTTGCAACATATGTTGACCAACGTAGCTATTTCTCAAGACACAGTAATAATAGGAAATAACAGTGACGAAAATGTATGACAAGTAGTGATCATTTTAAGTGTTGAAACTTCAAATCTAAACTATAGTTGGGAGAGAAGTCGATCAGTGGTCCAACTCATTATTGTGCTCCATAATTATATATGAGGAGTCTTGACTAGACATTTTTGGGAAAAAAAGTTCGACAGATCCAGTGTTTTAAGAAGCTATATAATTCAGCAGCATGTGCTTCATAATCTTAAAGCACATTTTTCAGTAACTAAAAGTTCCTCTAATATATCTCTATCAAACCTTCGTGGAAATAAACCTGGCTGAACCATCTCTACCTCTTAGTTTAGGTATATAATACTAAAAGTGAGTACATGTTATGCCGTTTCCATTACTTTCTTAATTATATTAATTATGATAAACATGACTTTTTCAAGCTTGATACTTTGACCATGAAGGGAAACACTGACTCTGATCAGTATCGTCTCATGTAAATGTAAATCATAAAGACTTGTCGGAGACGGAGTTTCAGTCAGACGACTCATATTATAAATGTTCATTGCAAAGTAGGAATTTGGCTGATATGTCTTCATAAAAATAATGTGAGTGATGAGTGAATATCCACCCATCCACTCCAGGTCGATACTGCTGTGGTAAAAGGACTAAAAGAGCAGGCGCATAGGGTTATGAGAGAGGTAGATGCAAATTTCACAACTGAGACGACCCAACTGGAAGGATCACTTTCTACATGCTGTGAGGACACTGAAGCAGCTCTCGTGCCAGTCTATCCAAGCTTGTTCAGGCTGTCAACACAAGTGTTCTTTTTTATTTTACTGGATTATATTTTAATTTACAAGAATGCTGACCATCTGAATACAGCCTCAAAATGCATTAATAATCTTTGAGTCATGTTTGATTAATTGATTTGAGATTAAGAGCTCATTTTTTTTAGTGGCTATAAAAATCCTAATTATCGTTTAACTCCCTGATTATGAACACTGATAATAAAACTAGTCTTCATTACAATAGTTTAGATTTTAAGGGAACTCCAGTACACAGACACAACTTGGATGCCATAACCACAAGCTGATGTGGGTGTAGGAAGATGCGGGGGTATGACAGAATTAACAAAAGGTGTGGATGTCTGTGTTTGAATATGTGTTCATATATTCTTAGATAAGGAGACATTATTCACAAGAAAACCCCAACACTTGCCTTTGCATTATTTTACTGGGAAATTTCTGTTCCCTGTGCTGTGGTCATCTAAAGTCTGTCTAAAAAGAAAGACATGTAAACGTTCACATAAGTCATTATTCTCTACATCAATCAAAATAGGTGTATAAGTGATCGGGACATCCTATATATACTAACATTATCATTATTATCACAGGTGGATGTGTTGATGTGATAAAAGCTGTGGATGGAACTGGATTCTGACATTTTTACTCCAATTTTTGTACAGTTTCTTCAGATTTTACTGCAGATGAGAAGATGGAGATTGAGAGTGTCAAAATGTATAAGAAAGACCTTCTGGATGACATCCAGGTAATATTTTTACACATATGTAGTCAAGCAGCGCAACATACATCAGATGTTAGGCTTCTGTTCACATAAATGTCCCGAGATTCCCTGTATAAATTACTTGTTGTGTCCTTAATATGAAGGCATAAAACATTAAACTTCTCTTTCTGTCTACCCTGTCTAGAAGTTGAAGATGGAGATAGATAATGTCATGGCAGAAATACTCAGCTTTGAGTCTGCAGAGGAAAAGTGAGTTTTTTTTCTGGGGAAAACCCTGTACCTGTTTTTAGAAACCAGTGTGTCTTTTTCATACAGATAATGTCCTCAGTTCACCCGTCAGAGGCAGCTGCTTTAATGTAAAATATCATGAATGTGTCATGGTGGCTTTCCAACAGTTTTTTTCACGTCTCTGATTAATGATTGCATCTTTGCATTGTGAAATCAATAGTCACCGTCATTGACGGTTACCTTTTATTTGCCTCCCAGAAAGAATTATGCACTTGAAAGTTTGAAGAGTAAACAAGTTAGTGTGACTGCAATTGTACAAAATTAGGCTTCCGGAAACTGGGCAAACAACCCAATAAAATGTTTAGAAGGGTCAAATCACTCCTACATGTATACACCTCAACTAGACTCGGATGGGCCTAGGTGCTCTGCCCATACTCTAAAGTTCTAAGTTTTTGCATCTCTTTGGAAAATCAATTAAATATAATTAAATATACAGTAATCACCCATAGAGAAAGTTAGATGCAGCAGAATGTCTTGATCATTTCCTCACACAGTCAAACGTTGGACATTCTTCGATCAATAAGTCAATTGCCCTCCCTGCGTATGCACACTTGGACAAGAACTGTGGTCCAACTGAAAGGCCAAGTCAAACTGTAACCCTAGTTCTGCCCAGCTCTGCATATAAATGTGCTGACACAAATCCTTAAAAACAGTTTTATGTTGCTCATAACAGGTTCTTGATAACATTTCCTCTCATCACCTCCTGTCCAAAAAGCTTAATTTTCACCAGTGTCTCTTTAAAGCTCCTTCAGGAAAGACCCAATCTCTTCTGATTGGTCAGATGATTAGATTGGCTGTGCACCCTCTTAATGGTTGTGGCCATGTCAACTGACCACTGACCAGTGGGCAAGTGTTGTGCAGATTTTTTCATGATGATGTAAACAAAAGATGCCAGAAAAAGTTGGTGTAAAAAACTAGGAGTTTAAGGCAGGGGTGACTTCTTTGTGTGCTGTCATATGATAAATACAACACACACACACATATATATATATCTCAGATCTGTAAGCGATCTGTAAGCAAAACTAAATGAACACAGAGGCTGGACAGGAGGCTCCTTCTGAATGCGTCTGCGTGTCTAACTTTGAGCATAAATGAGCCATTTACTGTTTGATTCCTTCAGTCTTACACTCTGCAGACAGATACAACATGATAAATACAATCAAACTCCTAGCACCCCACTTTCTTCTATCAGAAATGTGTGGTAACCAGAGTTTTCACTTTTTTTGGCTCAGGCTTAATGTTTTTTTCTAAGTAAAGACCTTTTCAGTAGCTTGCATTTTTTAAATTATGATTTCAAGATTATTTACAAGAGCATCTGAACATCACCCTGACAGTATAAACAAAAATACTTCTCAAATCCTCTGAAAAACTATTTTTTTCTCTCTTGATTTGCAGCAAGACTGTTGAGAAGAGCAAACAATTCTCAAATGGGAAGAAGAAATTTAACATGGACCCCAAAAAGGTGAGCTCAGAAGTGTGTGTGTGTCTTACTAATGTGCTGAGACACAATTACATTCTATATAAAGTGAACGTGTTCTTTGTGTTCTGAATGTAAGACCTCTTACGTGTCAGTGGCTCAGTTTTTTTTTTTTTTTTTAACCGAACACCAACAGGCAGCGGCTCAGCTTGTTTATCACTGTGTTTGTCACTTCCTCTTAAACTGGTGGTGCTTTGAGTGTGTGAAGCGTCAATGTCACTGACGCAGGCCCACAGCAAAGTTTCTGTGGTTTTGCTGACAGGTCAGCCTTGTTACTGCAGAAAGATACAAATGTCTGCACCAACAAATACACGGGACAGCATCACCATAGCGTTAGTTTTATTTAGATGTTTTGTCTCTGTTTTGTTTAAGCGTCAGATGAAAGCGGCAGTTGAGTACATTTAAACTCTTTGACTTCAACTCTATTTAAACCAATACAAGTGTGTTTATATCCTGATTGTGGAAAAGTAAGCACATGAGATCATGTTAGAAGGGATGATGAAGAAATACTGGAGCAGACATCATTTTTTATATACAGGCAAGCATATATTTAAATCCTAGACTTTCCTCTCAAAAGCCTCGGATAAAGCATAAACAGGAAGAGAAATCAGTTTTAAGGAATTGGGATTACAGAAGCTGTGTTTTACCAAATACAAATGAGGTCATTGTGAAAATGAACACAGAGGCCATAACAGAGGGCATAACCTAAATAACTCACATCCAAATTTCCTTACAGCTGTAAGAGAAATTTTGAAAGAAAAATCCTGTAATCAATCTATTTGCACACAGGGTATCAATTTTTTGGTGGAGAACAGGCTGCTGGATGGAAGTGCTCAGCCTATTGCTGAGTTTCTCTACAAGGAGGAAGGACTCAACAAGACAGCCATTGGAGAATTCCTCGGAGAAAGGTGAGAAAAAGGAGGGAGTGGACACTGGGGAGGGAGAAGATCATGAGGATACCAGTCGGGGAAATGAAAAAGACAAAGAATAAGCAAGGGTAAGGGCGATGATGAGGAGGAGAATGATAAGAAAAGGAGGAGAGGAAAGATTGATAAAAAAGAGAAAGATGAGTCAATATGTGTGTGACTTTTAAGGTTGAGTGACAGAAACTGACGATCAGGAATTAGAAGAGGAAGGCTGTGAAGGCTGGTTTCATCTGGAAAAGGTGAATAATACCATAATACCTTTTTCTGTCACATAGGGAGGAGCTCCATCTGCAGACCCTGAGAGCCTTCGTGGAGCTGCATGAGTTCTCTGACCTCAACCTGGTGCAGGCTCTCAGGTCAGCCTCCTTTATCATCACCCATGCCTTATTGACTATATTTACTTGTCTGAACAACAACTAAATCAACACTGTGCAAAGTGTAGTGATAAATAAAAAGATGGTGACTGTAAATAGTGCCTGTACGGTTAAAAACAAGCAAACGTGAGCTTACTAAAGCTTGTGTGAAAGGAAAACTGCAGACAAAGTGTGGACCTTTGTAATCAAGTGTGAAAACCACTTTTGATCATATTTTCATGATAGCATAAATACCAATAATAAGAAAAGCTTAACAATGAAAAACTAAGCATACTAAATATCAGTGGTGCTGGATAAAAGGTCCACTGTTAAGTTAAAGTATGAAAATGACTTTTCTTGTCATCGAGGGAATACTACTCCGTCCCTCATGTGTTGTTTTTTTTGTTATGTTGACTGCGACTTTGACAAGTCTATATGACCCAGATATGTGAAAGTGAAATCTGAGTTATTTTACATTTCCGTCAGACAGTATGTAACATAAACTGGAAGTTGTAGATATATACACTGAAATACGTTGTAGGCGGAAAGAGTGAAAAGGACACATTAAGGGAGATGTAGGATTATGAATTTTTCAATCTTGAGATAAACTAACACGCTTAACTTATTTATTAGTATTATAAATATTTTTAATTATCCTCTTAGCAGACTGATATCTAATTAGCTTTATGTGTTATGTTGGTATCTTAACAACTGGAATTCACAAGTACAGATACATAGAGCTGCTGCTATTCTGCATTTTGCAATATAGAAAACACTATCAATATAGAGTACTTTATCACTTCATCACATGCGTCCTAAAACAAAGAACAAGCTGTCAAGTGTGACATAAAACATTGGCTGCAATGACTTTTTTTTTCTAATTTAGAGAATAGCAGGAACAACAGGGTTGAGTTTTAGGTGTAGGGAGACGCATGGTTTCTCTATGGTTTAAACGCTGACCACAAGTTTATTGTACACGTAAAATATTACATACAGCAGTTTCTAAAGTTGTTGTGGTGTGTGTGTGTGTGTGTGTGTATGTGGCAGACAGTTTCTGTGGAGTTTCCGTCTGCCAGGTGAAGCTCAGAAGATCGACCGAATGATGGAGGCCTTCGCCACACGTTACTGTGATTGCAACACTCATGTCTTCCAGTCCACTGGTTAGCTTGACTAAATCGATCTTTTTCCTGTATGGGTTACAATTGTGTCATCACCAGTGTGCTTTTTTTGCCACCTATTTGACTTTTGTTTCTCCTTGTTCTTTCTCTTCTTCACCCAGTCAGTATTCATATGAAATTACAATGATCTATAATCTAATTCTTTCTTTCTTTTTTCTCTCTCTCTTTTTTTGGGATGCATCTCCCTCATAACCCTAGACACATGCTACATCCTGTCTTTTGCCATCATCATGTTGAACACCAGCCTCCACAACCCCAACGTAAAGGACAAAACCACCCTGGAGCGTTTTATCTCCATGAACAGAGGCATCAACAATGGAGAGGACCTACCCAATGATCTGCTCTCGGTGAGAACTACTGGCGAATCAAAGTATCCAAATTAGACACCCAGAAGCAGTAACTGGAAATTAAAATCCCACTGCCCTGTAGCTTCTTGATATAAACTGATTTTTATGTTGTATAAAGGACTTGGAATCTTGTACTTGATGTGTGCAGGGGGGTTCATCACTTTTATTGGGAGTGCACTATGCTTAGTTTTGCATTCCATCACTAAAACTTTAACTTATCACTTAACTGTTTTCGAGCCCAATAAAACTCTGCATCGTCCTCGACTCAGAAACCAGGTTATGACAGAATCATTTTGTTTAAAACAATCTCCTTTCCTTTCAGAAATTGTATGAAAGCATACGCAACGAGCCTTTCAAAATCCCAGAGGATGATGGGAACGATCTGACTCACACCTTTTTCAACCCTGACAGAGAAGGCTGGCTCCTCAAACTTGGTAAAATGTCTTTCCACGTCTCTGAGAATATAGAATAAAACACCAAGCATTTCATGTTAAACCAGATGTCTAGTTTTCTTTGCAACTTTAATTCTGGATAAAATTAACCACAGGAAAGTAAAGAGGAGGTTTTAGAAAAATAACTCAATGCTGGAGTGGACTCTTGTGCATGCAGTCGATATGCCTGTCGTAGGTTAAGCTTTGCTCAAAATGATCACTGCAGCAGCCCTGAATGTATTTAATGACAAGTGACAGCACAGCTTACCATCGATATTTTCACTGTCTATATTTCAGGAGGTCGGGTTAAGACGTGGAAGAGGAGATGGTTCATCCTGACTGACAACTGCCTCTACTACTTTGAGTTCACCACTGTAAGTTGTCCACAGTGCTCCTGACATAGATGCTCTCTATAGTCCTAACTCCTATTTATATGACGGGTCATGGTGGATGGTCATGCTTCCACATTGGGAACCTAAAGCCCCATGACAGTGGTTTCTTTTTTTTCAATCTCTCTTCTCCTTGTTTTTCTTGAAAATGTATGTTTGAAGCCAGTGACGTTTTTGTTCTGAGTTCTTACTGTAAGCAGTAGACATGGTATGAAACAGTCCACCTCTTTTTATCCTCTTTGCAGGATAAAGAGCCCAGAGGCATCATCCCTTTAGAAAATCTTTGTGTGAGAGAAGTGCCATACCCTCGCAAACCAGTAAGATCGTGTTTGCTGTTCAACACAAGCATTCTCCTAATGCAAATTAGATTCGACTGAACGTGAAGTTCCTAGAATTTAATGATTATCTCATGCTCATTGTCTTCTCTCATATAGTACTGTCTGGAGCTGTACAACCCAAATAGTCGAGGACAGAAGATCAAAGCATGTAAAACAGAAACAGACGGCAGAGTAGTGGAGGGGAAACACCAATCCTACACCATCTGTGCCTCCAGTGCTGAAGAGAGAGACTCCTGGATCGAGGCCATAAGGTCAGATGACACACACTTTATCACACAAAAGTTTGCTGTATGTGTGCCATTGCTGACGCGTTCACACATAAACAGACACTTCAGAATACTTTGTGTGGCTCTTCGACTTTCCATCAGACATCATTGTTTGGGAGCCCTGTTGAGATGACTCAAACATGCAAACATTTTCACATCTCACCACTTGTATGTTGGAAGAGCTCTGCTGCACCACCTGTGTTGTAGTTCCACTCATTGCTCAGGTCACCACATACAAACACCCCATCATTAGATTTGATCCAAATTTAACTACTTTCATTGCTATCGCTTTATCTGGTCAGTCGTAGGTAAGTAGGGCTGTTCAAACCGCGTTTGGGGTCGAGATGTGCAGCTGCAACTTCTTCTTTCCTTCTGACAGTGTTTAGCAACAAGGCAGAAGTGGAGCTAGCAAAGAAGATGTTCGTTTTACTGAAAATACTGTCCTGTTTTCATTCCTTCAGATGACACTATGTTGGACTTTTACCCTAATCCCAACAACTACTTGTCAAACTCCAAACTTTTACTGAAAACTGAATTTAGTTCAACCGTAAACCATCTAGTCAAGCTAGAATTTGATGCTTTACATTCCTAAAAGAGAAGCAGGTCCCCACAACACAACATTAAAAGACATTTTAAATTATTGCAGCTGCTGAAACAGATACACATTTATCAAGCCTCTTCTATAAAGGTATCGGCATATTGTTATTTCCGTCATTATAGAGATGGCCCGAATGTACATGGGAGCTGGGGAAAAAAGAAAAGTAAAACTTTTACATTCAAAACATGGCATATTCATCTCTATTTAGGGACTTCAAGCAAAACCATAAACTTTATTTCATTTTAACGAGCTTGGTTGATCCTCAACAATCCTGAAATCAGTCATTTATGTCACCATATCTGGATGTCTTTGTTGATTTTTGGCCAGTGCTAACATTTAATTTTAAGCTATTATTGGCTCATGCTGATGACATGCTGATACCATCATGGATCTCTATTTTCTGCCCAGTGAGAAATATAAGTACATGTTCATGTATATATACACACACTCATTTGAATACTGCCTTATCTGCCTAATGATAACTGTCTTTACTTAAAAAAACAGAGCAAGTATCACCAAGGATCCATTCTATGACTTGGTGTCAGTCCGGAAGAAGAAGGTGATCAACCAAACTCCTCAGGACTGAGAGGAGCACCGCGCCAACCAATGGACATCTACCTTACTGCACTGTGAGATTCCGTTTGTCACTCTTTAAACTGTTGCAACACAACGGGATGAGGGCACGAGTCGGAACAGAAACGCACTGACAGCGGATCTTAAGGCTAAAAGAGGGAGATCTCTTTCCACTTCTCTTTTTACTGACTTTGAGAAAACGTCAAAAATAGAAAAACAAAAGACAAGTTGACTCAGTATTTGCATGACACCCCACTGATGATCACTCAGGGCTTTCACACACCTTGACAGCAACATTTTGTGGTTTGTCATTTCTGTTCATAGAACTGTTGTACGAGTAGAAGTTGCTGTGTATTTACTGCCCCTCTCATGTCTTCTGCAAAGAGAAGTCGCTTTTTTTTTCCTTTCTAATTTGGCTCATTGCCTGTATGATTCAGTGTCTCAGCTCTGAAAGACTAGTCCAGCTTGTGATGTCTCAGCGGTTCCACAAATGCTGTAAACAGGGCCTATTTCAGCTTTCCATCAGTTCTGATACTGCTCAGACAAAAGTAAAGTAGCTGTCTTACTCCTGTCTTGTTAGGTTTTATCATAAAATCTTTGTTAAACTGAGTATCAAGTGAATATATTTGACTCTTAAGTGCTTTGATTTATACAGAAAGAATTTGAATAAAGCAAATAGTTTTTCTGTGATTTATTTTTTTTTGTTAGTACTTTATAGTGTTATGGATTCTATCATAACAAGCATGATCCTGCATTTTTTATATTGCTTAACTAGAAAGTGCAATATGTGTAATATATTTTATCTGCTTTGTTACATAGTAACTGTGTATACTGTAATATTTCAACCTTTTAGTGATATAATTTTAATTACTGTTGATCATATCTACTGGACTGTTTCATTGTACAGAAAAGAGTTGTTTTTTTTTTGTTCTGTTCTGATAACTATTTAATAAAACATGTATTCAGATGTGTTTTGACAAAATCAAAGTGGGTTTGAGTCTTTAAAGGATCAGTTGACAGCTGTGTTTTCAGTCGAATGCACTCTGGGTTCATCCGGCCACACCTCACTTCCTCATATTTACTGTCTGTTTATGTTCATATGTTCCTTTCACCTGCAGATGCTTCTTCGGTGAAGCACCTAAACCACATTAATGGTTTTATGTTGGTTTAAAACCTTGTTAGATTAATACTTTAGGGACATGTTGGCTCTGTAACTGGTTTTCCTGTGTGTCACACATCTTGCCGATATAATCTAATGTTGACACACATGTAAATTCAGACAATCATTTTAATTTACTAAATCCAAACAGTGTCATTTGTCTGTTATGAACACGAGAGCATTCTGTTAGAGGGCATCTAGTAGCTTGTGATTTCATAGAGACAATCAGTGCTCATGAACACCGTGCACAAATTTAAGAGTTAGGGAAGGCTCTATACATTTTCCTACCAACAATCAAAGATACTGACAAATCCTTTTTTTTCCAGTGCTTTAAAAACTAGCTTGTTTAAGCCAACTTGCAGTCTTTTTCTCTTCCCTTTCTTCTGTGTTTAAGTTACAGGACTGTATCTGCAATAGAGTGCTGGTATAATTTATCTCCCAATGAAATGACCTTAGGCACCACAATAAATCTTCACAGCATTCTATAATGGAAAAAGAAACCCAGCAACTTTAATGTGTTGGTGTTACTACACCTGCGTGTTCACTGCATACACATCAACATATCAATTCACAGTAAATTCCCCTGAAAAGCGCCTATTTGTAGTGTTGCGGGATAAACGAGTGTTAAAGGAAGTAAAATATTTTTAAGCCTGCTGTGCCGCAGTAAAAAAATAGCCTCCGTGTTACTGTGAGAACACCTACTTGCTGCCGATCTGACTTCCTGTTTCAGTGTTGCGCCACACACTGTCCCCACCCCCACCACAGCCCTTCCCCAACTCACCACTCAGTTCCCATCAGAGCAGTGGTTCCTCTCTGAGAAATAAAACCATTATCAAATGACTAGCAGCGTGTAGTGGTCAGTTTGTGCAGTGCACTCATCAGATGTCGAGATCAAATGCTTGAGCGCTACATGTTACCATTAGGAGGAGCTGCAATCAAACTGTAACTAGAAGATTCTTTGTTTTATTCGAGAGAGAAAGCAAAGAGTAAAAGACATCCAGGATGTCCAACATAGTCATAGAGTCCACTGGCTCAACTAAACCCTTACACCCTGTTATACGTATTCACAGCGATTATCAACTCCAAACAATGAAATAAAATGGGGTGCTGGACGTACCCTTAGACTTATTAAGCGTAGGGATCAAATCCAGCCTACTTCAGCAAATAGGTTGTTTTAGTGGAGACACCACTGCTGCAAAAAAGGCAAGAGAGAAATGTGTGTAAAAGTGTCAATTAAAAATTCTAATCTTTTTATTTGAGGTGTGTGTACTGTACAAGGAAAACCTGACACATTTAAACTTTATATTCAAAAATTTCAGCAAGCTTTAACACCACCACAATGAGAAAATGTGGGAATCACTTAAGTATCAGTGAAATTAGTTCAACTCATTGAATACTCTCCATTATAAATACCAAGAAATGCATTTTTGTTCTGTTAGCTCCAACGTCAGCTGCATGTGGCTTCAAGTTGTGTCCAAGGATTAAAAACATACACACATATTTTCTGCATCTCCTCACAAATGCAGGTAGATTCCTGAGGCAACGCTAAACACGCAGTTATGGCTGATGCGCCTGCATGTATCCCACATTCCCTCAGCGGAGAATCCATGTTGTTCATCATGGAAAAAAAACAAAAACAAGCCCCGACAAAGTTCAGATAAAACAAGACATGTGTGATGTTCGGAGAGGTGTACTTTGAAGCAAGTTCAGCGCAGCCGGGCTTTCTTCTTTTTTTCCTTCCTTCCACACAAAATGCACGAACCACCTCACACTACAGTCATAAGACGACAATGCTGTATGACAGGAGAGGTGCAGAAATGTAAACGTATTCCAGGAAAAAGCACCGCTGCTGTAATTAAGAAAATAATTAATTAGAAAATTACTACGTTAAGATATACCTAACATCTGTATCATGACAAGCGCACATGAAGTTCTAAACTTTTAACTTAAGAAGAAAGAGAAGGGCATTTCACTCGGACACTGTCTCACAATGATGTTGAAATTACTCCCTTAATAGAAAAAAAAAAAAAAAAACCTGTTGATAACATATTCTCTAATGTGATGGTCAGGGCTAATTCATTTCACAGTGCTTTAATCAGATTTTTGCAGCACAAGGGCAAGATAAAAAAAAAAAAGCATATTATACCCATTCTGATTCACCTGCTGAATGCCTGGTTTCCAGGTAACATGACGCAAAGCCTCCTGTGTTGCATTATTGTAACTGCAAAGCTTCTTTGGTGGGTCAAGAGGTCAGAAATTTGGCAATTAATAAAATATTCAATTAAATAACAAGACTTAATCAACATCTGAATGCGGTACACTGACCGACTTTTAAGGTATGGCTGAGTCGTTTTTTCTCTCCTTTTATAACGCGCCTTAAATCTTGAAACTATGTAGGCGAGTTATGAGTTTAGCCTAAGTCGCCATGGTGATTTAGCAAGCTTGAAAGGCCACCTTCATGACTGAAAAGCTCGCTAAGCCACTAATGGCTTCATAGTACACCTCTCAGGTTCCTACGAGGTCAACATTTATCTCACAATACTTTGATTTGATCTTTTACCCATGTTTTTACCATGTTACCCCGAGAAACCGTAAATTCATCTGGTCTTTCTTTAAGGTGCTGGATATAATGTCACGTCAGTGTTAAGGAAGTCATTTGAGCACCATTTTAAGGACAGAAGCAGATTCTGTGGCGAGAGACGAGCTGGTTCCGCTCATGACGCTGCGCATCCTTTTTTTCGACCACGTCGACCCTTAACATCTGTGAATTAAAAGACAACAGGTTGTTACACGAGTGTCATGAAATACTGACAAATAAACCGACACTACTGGTGACTGATTTATTTAGATTTAATTTCTATAAAGCAAGAGCCTTATTGGATTAAATGGAGCTTTATCTATGCTATAATAATAATATTATTATCAGTAGTAGCAGTATTATTATATCCAAGTCCTAGACAAAGTCAGTGATATTGTTTTACCAGATAAGAGGAAAAAAATCCTGGTAACTGTCATGTTACAGAAACCACGAAATATTGTACATTTTGGATTCTGGATTAAAAAGACTGTAAATGCACCCTTTTCACGACTTACTCTCATTGTCATGTGAAGTGTTGACAGTTTGCTGAGACGATGTCCTCTGGTCCTCTTTGGATGAAGATAATACATTCACCACCGAAGTGTTCTCCATCTCATCCGTTTGAGAAGTTTCTGTGGGTAAAGGATGCTTACTGGAAGATTTCCGCATTAGAAATTTCTTCCATGTAGAATGCCCCCTTTCTTTGTGCCCGCCTCTTTTTGTCTTCTTCAAGCTTTCACTCAGGGCTTCTGACGGCTGTAGACTCTTCTCACTGCTGGCCGATTGAGGCCTGCCCTGGTCCATCTCTTCAGGAACCTCAGCCAGAACTGAACCCGTCTTATGTCCAGGCTCCTTCAGAGATCCTGTTGGAGGTGGAACATTTCCATAGGCCAGTAAGTATTTGGGGTTGTAGTATTTGTGAGCAGGCACCTGGATGTCGGGATTCCGCGAGTCGCCTAAGCTGACTTGGAAGCGGGAAGTGGTCGCTGGTAATGGCGGCCGTTTAGGCTCTACTTTGGAATGAACTTTGGCGGTCGTGTTACCAGCAGGCGGACTAACATGAAACTCCTTGTACAAGTCCAGTTTCTCAGAGATGGCATACAGCTCACGGAAATCTCGGTCAAAGAAGTCGACCACCTGTCCTGTCATCACAGTGATCATGTTTCGGTCCATACGAGATGTACACCAGGAGAAACTGAGACAGAGACCAGATTAAAAGCAGTTATGAACTTCATTATGTTGTGGAAAACCTTGCCTGTTCGTTACCTTTACAAAAACAATATAAACAATTAAAAAAAACCATTAGGATTACCATGACCTGGATGAAAGCAAATCTACAGACATGTATTTTCCACCGGGTGTTACTTTGGTGAACATCTCAGTTTATGGCGTTAAACTCCGGTTTTATGTCGTCTTTAAGACAGCAAGATACTAGTTTTGTACAATACAGTTACTTCTGAGAGTAAAAGATAAAAACAAAGAGTATGCTTTAGAGCATGTCTTTAATATAACACGGTGGCTACGTAAATCCTTCTTATGGATTTAAGGCTATATTATAGATTTGATGATTGTTTTTTTTTTGTATTATTGCTAGTAAACATATGAAAAAAAAATCTCAACAGCTGCCAAATGCACTCCATTAAAACAAGTGCGCTTGAAGCCAAACGGCAACCAAAGCTGTCGATTATAAAAACATTAGCATTCGTAAAACTAGAATGTCGGGTTTGCTGCAATTCTCTTCCAACCACATTAGCATTGAAGCTAGCCGTCTCTTCCGACCACATTAGCATTGAAGCTAGCCGTCTCTTCCAACCACATTAGCATTGAAGCTAGCCGTGTTCAGATTTGCCTTCTTGTTCTGCAGTGCACTGTGATCTGCTTCAGTGCGCTGTGTGACCGCCACTACGATTAGAGACATGAGAACGTGTGCATTTACTCTTTCACAGCTTTTTGCTATATTTTACGTAAAATAGCACCAAACAAAATATGTAGAAGAAGTAGTAACATTATTGTAGCAGTTTCAGCATGTGTTTGGGCATTATCTGGAGTTTGTACCAGGAAGCCGGTACAATAAAGTCTGCGTTGTGTTACATCGTTTATGAGACTGAATGAGTCGTTCAAATTTACATTAAAGCTGATTAATATACTTAAATTCCAAAATTACTGTGTTCACATAAAAAAATAAATCAATTTAGTGCAAAATGTGACAAACAATAATTTGTTATTTTTAAGTTCAGTTATGTTCAGAGCAATATTTGGTGTTGTGCAGAGAATATCCGCACACAAGTGCACAGATCCAGGCCTCACCTGTAGGAGCCAAACATGACTTTGTCTCCATCTACCAGCATGTATTTGTTACAGAGTGAACCAGGGAGTCTGCCAAAAGACAGACCGAAGCCAACTCCCTGAAGTGTTCTGGCTCTGAGGTTCTGCAGCAACAAAAGGTCACAGTCAGGAAACAGCACAGTAAACAATGACACGTACGTGCATTTGTACCAAAGTTAAACATGAAAACAGCAGAAAAACTAAAGAAAACTATGCTGTCGATACCAGTTAACCTCAAATAAAATAGGCCTCTTTCATCTTATTTCTTAAGCTTTTTTTTTTTAATTGATCGATTTTTTTTCCATGTTTTACACATTTGGCGTTTTTCATTCATTTTTCATAAGAATTACTTTTCTGGTCCCCTTACTCTTCACACAAATGTCTCTTTATGATGTCCCCAAAGCACTGATCTCATCTGTCTTTTCTACAAGCACCGTGTCAACAAGACTGCTCTTGTTTGACTCCCCGTGTGAAGCTCCACTCTCACCCGAAGATGCTGTGAGCCAATCTGAAGCCTGGAGCACATGTCCAGGAAGTGTGGCACAGCGTGGTCATCCAACAAGATGTAAACGGGCACAGAACGACGCCACGCCGCTTCCATCAGGTCCTGCAGGATCTGGATATCTGTGAGCATGTCCATCACAACCGCGATCACCTGCAAGGGGCAACGGACAGTTGTTTTCAAGTGTTAAAGTGTTTTCAAGGCAACAATGGATGTTTTTCAAACATATCCAGGGGAATAGGTCAGTGCGGTGACAGAAAAAGTCAGTTTAAATAGTGCTCATCTGACAGGTCCTCATGTATTAACCAATTCGACATGGAATTTGGAATAAAATCAGAATGTGCACGTCATCACGGTGAAATTCACAGAAACAGAAACTATCAACACATTAGCAAGTAAACAATGAACTCCAACAGAAGATACGTCAGTGCAGCTCACTGCTCCGGTTCACATCCACCACCCTCTCTTTCCAAAGAAAAAAGAAGATTAACTAAGTTCTTTAGAATACCTCCTCGACAGTTATGAAAGAAACTAAAAGGTGAAACCGATCTCTGAAAATGAAACCCACAAATTCTACCCACAATGCATTAAAATGGATACAGACTCGCTAAAGGCACTGTAGAAAACCACTAAACACAGCCAGCCGTGTTTTCAGGAAAGGATTTAATGGGCTTGTTTTGAATATATACACCTCAGAAAAAGAACAACCTTTTCTCTGTCAAACCACTGCTTCAGCGTCTCCGTGACATAAAGGCCTGGACGGCTCGTAACTTTTACAATGTGAAGATGGTAGATCTGGGTTCTTTGGCTCAGTACAACAAGAGAGTGATCAAAAACCGACCGGGTAGCGATCCCGGGTGAACAGGAAGACTTGGAGAGGCGATAGACGCCAACCTACCATTAGGATCACGGCTACTGGCGAGACAAAAGCAAACTGGGCAGAAAGTGCTGAGAGAGCTTCTGTGTGGCAAGCAGGCATCAAAGGCGCCCTACAGTTCCACTGTTGATTATGTTAGATGAATAAATTGACCTTTCGAGTGCGAGTTTTGTGTCTTTGCTCATTTCTCTGTGGACACGCAGAGCCAGCATTTGCATTAAAGTTCATGAATCGACCTAATCTTATGTAGAAATTGCTTTTTTTCAGTAAAAATGACCTTCAAGACACCAGAGTAGATAAGAAAATGCCACAAAAAAAGGTGTATTGCTTTGCGATCGGCACATTTTCTACAAAGCTCCTTTTCAGATGAGCTCAGTTTTGGGCAAATCGTACGTTTGAATAACACCTCTGTAAAAATGTTTTTGTTTTTGTTTTTGTTAAAAATGTTGCTGTGGGCTGCCCACAACACATTCCTTCAAACATGCAGAGACATGTTCAGTGCGAGCTTCAGGGGGAGGTTTGGGAAATGTGTATTGTTCCGACTGTTCCACTGTTTCTTCGAGAGCCAAGTCGTGGAAAAAAATGTCTCTTTGAATGTGCAACAAGTGGTCCTCTGTTAGCCAGAGAAGGCCTGCTGTTTCAGCTCAGAGGAAAAGTGCTGAGCTGGATTCAGAGGGTAACAGCAGAGATAGGAGACTTGGAGAGCTCAATGAGTGCAGGGTCATCATCAGCATCATCAGCATCATCATCATCAGGTAGAATAAAGTAGAAATAATGTCAAAGAGTCGAAGACAGGGAGTTTTACATGGTTATGTAAAGGCTGTTATGTAGCTTACTAACGTAATATGTTTTTTTAATTAATATTTAGAGCTGCAAGGCCTCTTAATAGGTAACAGCAAAGCAGGTTAGTTTAGTCACACTCTGCTAATGAACATTTGGTTGAACCACTTATGATATACTTCTTTGTGTCCCTCATCTGACAGTTTGGGTTAACACCCAGAGAGATAAAAACTTTACTTACACACACACACATATATGTATATATATACTTATATTATGAAGATATTAGATGTTATCAAGATGTATATGGATATGTAAAATGACTGCTCTGATTCCTGGATTATCCTAAATATTTTCGGAGGAGGAAGTGAACCTGCAGCAGAGCGCCCTGCAGGCAAATAAGTATACAACCGACCGTGCTCACTGGAAATCGCCGTAGGAGACACAGCAATCAGTCATGAACTTGTTTAGCCACTTCAAGGAACTAAGAATCTAAAATGACTTGTAAACAGGAGGAAAAAGAAAGTGCAAGAAGTAGTAAAGAGAAAACGCATGGGAGGGGAAAGAAAGGACAAAAGAGAATGGGTTTCATAAGAAAATTAAATGCTCAGAGAAATTGTGCAACGAAGCCAATTCAAAAACACTGAGTGAGGGTTTGACACATGTTCCTGTTGTCCTCCCTGACCCAGTTTTAAAGAGGCAAACTGAGATAAGCTGAGCCAAGAGGAGCATTTCACTGGGCTGCAGTGACCAAGCGGAACAGATGACTCAGCCCTGCTCCAGCAGACATCATTTCAGATCCTCACTTACTAGTCGAAAAGTATTACTCACCCGGACAACTAAGCAGCTGGACACAATACAGCAGAGGCACAATAAATTACACAAAGAAGTATATTGACACTGGTGTCCATATCTGGAGCCAGAACCGTTCGTCAGATTCCAGTGAAAGCACATTAGGACAGTCACATTACAAACAGCAGTGTGCTTTCAATTTTCTTTCAAACATCTTAGCAAAGGAATGTTGACGACAGGCCTTATCTTCCAACACTTACAAAGAAAGCCCGTAACACTCTGGAAAACACCCACTTGGCAAGCGCCAAAGTCTAAGGGGAATTAAGCTGGCGAATAAAGTTATACAGTCACAACTCATCTGATCATCAGGACTCATTTTCCATTGAAGTATCAGTTTTGAGAGGAAAAATCCTTCAACTGTTAAAATGACTTGGACTGCCTGAGGAAAACTGGACTCACTTCCCTGACAAGCTCAGCTATTGGATTGTCCAGAGTAAAGTGTGTCATCAAGGGCGTAGGAATGAGTTTAACATTGTGTTTAACATTGTGTGCCCATGTGTGTCATTGATGTAAATGCAGTCAAAGTGTTTTAAATGACTTGTTAAATGCATTGTAACTTCCTGTAGGATGACACATGAGCTGTGATAAGGTCCACAGATTTCAAACCCTCACACACACACACACACACACACACACACACACTTCATCTCTAGTTCTTTTTTCCTCTGCATTATTTGACTCTCATCATAAATACTTTGCTCAGACATCTGTGCAGTCATTACATACTAAATAAAACGTGTAGCTTTGATGTTGTTTGGTGTAAACATGTGGCTATTTTTAACACACTGACCCAAGTTAGAACCATGTTCAAATAAACGTGCTGCTATGACAACTTCTGACTAAGTTTGGTCACAGATAACTAAATAATGGCATAAACCATAGGATACCGCGATGATTAGATAATGAAAAGAACTCCCAGAATTCCTCGGTCCCCTCACCTTGGATGCCTCCTGGATGAGCCGCCGAACAACCTCCTTGATGTGGGGTCCGTTGTCTTTGGGTGGGTGTGTGTGCACGGCCACCCGGGTCACCCCTTTGAATAACCCCCCGCTGGGCCATCCGATATCCAGCGGCGGCACCTCTGTGTCGGACATCTGGGGCCAGTACGTGGAATGGACCCCCGAATCCGCATCGGTTCTGCCTGCACCCTCCTTCGACCCGGACGGAGACGTTTGGCTACCGCTTCTGTCACTGTCCGAGTCATACTGCCTGAAAGTGTTCAACAGCTGTTTTACTTCTCTTGCAGACAGAAAGTCTTTCATTTCGTCTTCTTTGAGCCGCGTTTTGAAAGCACCGTCACCATTCTTTAGAAGTTGCTCTATGGCCGCGCGCTGCTCCTCACTGTAGTAAAACTCCGGTTTGGACTCTGGAACTTTGGCACCGATTTGCCCGTCCTCCATGCACATGAGCTGGGACTCAGCCATGGTTGTAGAGGACGTTACTCCTTTCTGGAGCTTAAAAGCTTCCCGAAGACTACCAGTTCCTAATGAATCATTCTCTGCGTGATGTCACAGGTAAACTAAATCTAGGAAGGTTCTCTTACCTGACCGGGTGCGACTGAAGGTGTGGCTTCTCTGGGGAATCACGATGCCTTCACGTGGTGGTGGAATAAATGGTACTCGAACATTCATATATTTCACACCACGGTGTGAAAGGGGGCAAACGTTTTACTTTTCATCAGATTTGAAATACAATAGATATATAGGATTTAGATCACACTTGTCACACTGTTCTCTGCAGATCCAGAAAACTTCAGATATTGAAATAGCCTTATCTGTGTTGGCAACAGTGCTCTTTTAAAATATATTTGTCATTTTTATCACAAGTTCAAAGGATACGTGTGATACAATTATTATTTCAAACATGTAATAAAAAAGGTTAAGAAGTCCAGTAAGAATAGACAAATTACAGATGGAACTTGAATGGAGAAAGGGATCCTGGAGAGGGTTGGTGCTGTGGAATTGCTTAAAGCTGTTGTGAGATTTTTTTATTTTTTCTTAAAAGCTACTTCATATTTATGTTTAAACAACAGACCAGCGCAGGTAAAAACTGAGCATACACGTGTTCTATATGTAGGTCAGACCACAGCATATGCCTCAACGAACAAACTCTGGATTTAATTAGACATAGACTAAAAAAACCTCTAACCTATTTTGAATATATTCTCTAGACTGTAAAGAAGACTCAACACTGAAGAGTGAATCTCCATTATTCATTTGGTGGATTGGCATTGACTATTGAATGATTATTAAAAAGATGACTAATTAAATGGGTCTTTATGTCACATGTCAGATGCCACTTAACTATAAAAAAAAACACATTCCACAACAGGCATTAGCACAATTGTTTGCATATTCTACTTCTGTTACTCATGTTGGGAATAGTATGCTGTAGAATATTTATGGAATATTATTCTTCACACATAAGCAGTAAGGTTGTCAAAGGTGGCTGCTGAAACAACAACAAGGTAAAACTACATGTATTTCTTGAATTAGTGTGACATCAACAGTAGGTGTGTTCAAAGATGGACATACTCCGACCACTTGCTTTTACGAGTACTTAGGGTTATTTGATGAGCTGCCCCGGGACAGGACAAATTATTACGGCGTATGAATCAATATCCTGTATAATAAAGTTTTATCAACTCTCAGTGATAATTCTGTAAATTATTTTTTCAATGTTTTCTGTTTATTTTATTTTATTTTTTAAAATTAAAGACGAACAATTTGGATGTTAAATGTTACTGTTAATATCAGGTAAACTGTTGAACTACAGTCACTGCCTGGAATCCTCTTTCTTTCTTTCAGTTCACCAGTTGCTCTATTTATAGGACATCAATAACGAGCTCGAAGATGGGAATTCCTGTCTATATGTCAGCATCTGAACTAACGAGTTTTTCTTCATTTTTATTCCAAACTGCTGATCCTTTTTTTTTTCTAAGGTTGAACCATGATGTGCGACTTGAGCATTGTAATTGCTAGAATTAGCAATGGACTGACACTGGTTTAATTTTAACAGTAAATTTATAAGCACGGTCACATGACATTTAAAAACCCACCCTCTTTCAATTCTAAGGTTTTAAGTATTAGGACATTATAAAAAAAAAAAATCTGGTGATATAATACAGCTAGGTCTCAAAAATCAGGTAAATACATCCTTAGCTAAAAACAATTACTAAAAACAATTAATTGTGTCACCATTTATCAAACACAAACTAAGACAAAATGCTGAAGCAGTGTGGAAAAACAACACCCTATTGCTTCTATAATGAAATACACGTCACTGACTGATCGTCATTAAGTGTGAGCAGCTCTATAAAAGCAGAAGGTTTGGTAGTATGTTGGTCTGCAACCTTTAGGGCTTTTTAGAGAAATTGCATCATAAATTATCTAAGCCATTGTTGCTGCCTTTCAACCTGGGAAGGATAATAAGGCCATTTCCAAACAATTTAGAGTCCAGTGAGAAGTATTATTTTCAAGTTCCCAGATACTGACAACCTTCCAAGTTCACCCCAAAGCATATAATGCTCAAAGCAATTGCAAGACACAAAGAGCTAAATGTCAGACTCTAGGACCTTGATGATGATATCACTAGTTAAGTCAAGCTCATCTGCCTCCTCCATCTGGAAATTGTACAGAGCCCCAAGACTGCAATGTGGATAAGCCGTTGTGCTTGACATTCAGGATGAGAGAGACATAGAGTACTCAGTGCATGAACTACATATAACTGACCTTTGAAAGATAACCCAAATTCACACGGCTCAGCAGAAGTTTCAGTTTCTCTTTTGTTCAGCGGTTACTAAAGTGTCAGAGAACCCACAGTTATTTCAGTGTTATTTAATTTGTATCATTTGAATTCCACTGCTGTGTGTCAGTACTTTAGAAATACTTTTAAAACTCATGCAGGTAGTTCCCTTGTTTCCTGAGTCATCCTACAACAATTATCCCACGTTTCTAATAATCTCACAACACTGTAGATACTCTTTAGATCATATAATAATGATAAGGTGATGCATAAGGATATTTCAAACAGACTTGATCTTTGTGAAAAATCTTACACAGAGTTGAGGGTGCTGTCACCATCGCCTCACAGCAAAAGGGTCCCTGGTTCGAATCCAGGCTGTGGCCTTTCTGTGTGGAGTTTGCATGTTCTCTCCGTGTATGCGTGATTCCTCTCGGGTATTCCAGCTTCCTCCCACCACTCAAAAACATGCAGGTCACTCTAAATTGACCCTAGGAGTGTGTGTGTGAGTGTGGAAGGTTATTTTTCTCTATGTGGCTCTATGATGGACCGGCGACCTCCAGGGTGTACCCTGCTTCTCGCCCAGTGACAGCTGGGATAGGCTCTGCCCATAGTAGTCTATATATGGACAAAGGACACAGCAAGTACACGGTAATCACTGTAAAACATCCACACACACACACACAAAAAAAACTGATGAGTACCTGCTGTGGTGCTGGGACAAGTAGCCAAAAGGAAAGAAGAACAGGTAGATATGGCCCATTATCTGAGTCTCCTCTCTGCTTTTGGAACATAAAGAATGTACTTGTGAGTCTCCTTCAGAAGGAGACAATATTCAAACAGTGTGAATCTACTGTGCGACCCAAACGCTCCACATTTTAGTTTTTCTTTTTTGTTCTGTTTTCTTTTCTTGATGAATGAATTTGGTTGTTGAAACTACAAAGTAAGAGATATGCTGAGACAAAGGAATTGTATGGTGTGCATAATTTCATGACATTATTTGTCGGTGTTCCTCACCTTTAAGCAGTCACCTATGTGGAAACTGAGAAACAAATGATATGTGCTAGGGAATAGTTAACATATGAATGGTCTCTGGAAGAAAGGTACTTGACAGATTAAACCTAAGAGCTATGACAGGTTTTTCCCTGTATAGTTTATTTTACTTTTTTTTTCTATACCCTGTAGTACCTTGTAGTGTTTTGGCAGCTCCGAAAAAAGCAGGCAGAAAGCCATAATCTAAAATGACAGTCTGTCATCTGCCTCATAGAAGAAACAGAAGCAGAGTGTCATTCGCCACATATGTGTTGGTATCCTTGTAGAGCTCACTTCAAATAGTGTAAAAAGAGAGGTAAGAAACTCCAGCTGTGAGCTCACAAGAAAGCCAACTGCTCCTGAAACCCACTTTCTGTCACTTCTGTCCGGCACACAGACAGACACACACCCAAACAGAAACATGCACATACGCACCAAAATGATTAGATATCACAAGAGCAGGATATACATACTGCTGGCATAGAAAAATCTTGTTTTGTAGGGACTGTGAGTGCAAGACAGATGTGTTAATATGGAACTGTTTACTAAAAAGAGTATGTTAACGTGACTATATGATAGAAAGAAAATTAAATAAAAGTTGAGAAAATCTGATAATGCAACAGTTTGACTGAAATTGATCAATTGTGGGATTATCTTAGCAAAACAAGGTCAATGTGAGATCAGTACTCAGTCTGTGTTCATTTTTTCATTATATGAGGGGGAAAAAATCCCCGATTGTTGAAACATCATCTTTTACGTCAGTCCAGCTCCGGTGAAGTCTAAAACAGGAAGTTACCTCATGTCAACAGAATTAACGTGATAAAGATGATGATGTGGTAAACATTCCTCATAAAAATGTCTTCAGTAGAGGACTTTTGCTGAACTTGTTTGCATGGATGGGATTTCATAAACCTGTGAGCCTTCAGTAGGAGGGTTCTTTATTTCCTTTGCATTAAGGACTGGTCCAGGACATTATCCCTGCTCACAGCAATAACCTTTGACAATCTGGAAATAGTCTGAAAATGCTTTAAGCCATTGCAGGCTGAAACATATGTCTTAATGGGTTTGTTTTCAATGCAATTCCTGATGCGTCTGACAAAAGAAACAGAAAAATATGTGATTATGGGCAACTTTGTTGAGAATTTGGCTGTATTCATACAACGTATGCTTTACTGGGTTTACAAAAAGATGTAAAATTATGGAACTTTGAAGCATGTGCGGAGCGCCTTTGGCCCATTTGAGTCTGACTGAACATACACATATAGGTGTAAATCACGATATAGCCACCATAGGTGTGGTGACCCAGTTTTGGGAAGCTCAATTTTGTATTTCAATCAGACTAACTCATTGATATGTATTCAACACAAGGATTAGATTTACAGAGACGGGATAAGATTGGAAAAATAAAAACCTACCTGCCTTTTCATTTAATCATTTTTTTCTATTTTACTTGAATGATTAAATGATTTTTAATTCACACTCCAACCACATGATGTCCCTTTGGGACAAATTAAGTATTATTAAGTTAAATGAAATTTGAATTCAAGTGGTTTGAAATCACTGCACTTTTTGAAAGGTCACCACAGAGCTGTCTGAGAGGAATAATAATGGCAGAATGTGACACACATTCAGAGAAGCAGAGGATAATTATACAAATCACATATTTGTACTGGCAGGAGAAAAAAATGACGGAAGCTGGTCTGTGAAATTCAGTGTGATTCAATAGTAAGTGAAGAGCAGATGAAAAATGTTACCTTTGCTGACAGTAACAATCAGCATAGATTAGATTAGATTAGATTAGACATAGTTTTACTATATTCACTGTTTTGAGTGTTAATAATCTACTTTCACAAAGCATTAGCACATCTGAGGCTGGTGTGAATGTGATTATGGTTTTTACCGTATGGTGGTAAAACCCTGACTCAAACCCTGGAATGCTTGGAAGTGTTTAACAAAACCTCAAATATCAACCTCATGATGGCACTATTGTCATTCATATGGCCACGCAGCCGACATGTCAAGTCACATGTGAGCAGAGGAATACAGCCGGCTATATTCTGACTTCAGAAATGTGCTGGACATTATGGATAAAATTGAATTTATGAAATGTGTTCTTGATATCTGGTGTTAACATGCTATTACAGTGGGAAGTCCAAAATAAATCTCCATTCCAGAATGAAAATGTATTCTAGGCATTTAGTGTAAGTGGTTATAGCATCAGTGTGATGAAATACCTTTATTCATAAGGTGTGGAATTGTTTAAAGTTTACGTTATTAGATATTACTGTCTGTTTTCACATCTATTAACAGTGCATTAACTGGTTTTTAACTGTAAATGATGCTCCAAAAAAATCTATGTATAATGATAATTATGTATGTTTCAGTTGCCTTGAATCACATTATGATTTATTTATTTGCGTCCTTCACGGGCATGAAAATACTCGATTGCTATTTCCAGGCAGGGGAAATCTTTTTCAGATTTCAGTATTACTGCTTCCTTGTTTTCACCCTGTGCCCAAAAATGTGAAGCCTAGTTTCATCGAACATGTAATAACAAATAAATTATTATGAAGTGAAATATTGAATATGCCTTTTTGGACAACAACAAAAAAAAAGAAATGAGAAATATAAGAGTGGTTTTGGTGGGTTTTGGGAGAGGGAGATTAGTAATATGGTGAAAGAAATAAGAAATGATGGACCAGACAGAAAGAAAGTGAGTCAGAAAGTGCTGGAAGTGAGGATTTAGAAATGCATCCAGGGGGCAAAGCAAGTAAATACTGCCCCCATCAACACTCTGTCCTTCTGTTTCTGTCTCTTCGTCTGATATTCTCAGTCAGTCTCAATGGTTGGCCTGCCATGAATGCTCAGATCCCCATGTGGTGTTCAGTGGGGGCTTCATCCTGCAGCTTAGCTGAAAAGCAAATTTGATTGAAAAAAAAAAAGAAGCAGGTTCCAAACAATCAGTATCCCCACAATGAGGGGACTGGTGAATAGACTCCATGTACCCTTGTAGATTATTTTTTCTATAATGCCAAGAGAACCACTTGCCTCTTAGTAACTGTTGTCAAGGTGACCTACAGCTGTACATGCATATAATTCCTCTGTTATGTACCCTATAATGCTGGGTCAGGTACAAGTGTAACTGTTCAAAAGAAATGTATTGTCATGTGTGTTTAAATACATGGCACACTGTTGACTGTATTGGATAACTTGGGTCTACTGAAGACCCCATCCATGATTAATCAGGTTGAAAGAACTCTGGTACGGCTAATTGCATAGTCACCATTCAGCATTAATGGACCCATTAACTCTGTTGGCTGTGTGTGACCATTTTCATGTCTGCATTCTCTATAACTCTGGCAGTGGTATTATTGCAGCATTCAAATACTTGGAAACTTAAAGTGAGTGCTCATAGAAGAGATGAAGTCGTTTCTCATTAGAGAGACAAACATTATGTCTGTAAAAATCTCATTTCTTTCTGTTAACCTCTCTTAACTCTGCTTTCACTTGCATTTGAAAATGGCATAACTAACATTGATGAATCTGATATTTAATCTTTCGCTGCACAGAAATAATAAGCTGTCATGATGATCTGATGATCCGTGCCTGGCTACATTGCTGTTCTACATTTGCCTCCCATAACTCAAATCTTAGGCAGTTTTTGTTTGTACAATTCAAACCCTTATCTCAGTTTGCATTAAAGTGTGCCACTTTTTCGAAGTCAAATATGTGCATGTCAGTTAACTTAAAATCAAATGCTCGTCACCATGGCAACAGTTCCCATTTCTGTTTTGTCATTGCAAACAGTGCTGGAAAGACCCTGATTTTAATATGATGCATATTCATCTCATCTGGTTGACACACAGACAGAGGCTGAATCAGAATGGGCGGAGATAAATGAGAATATGAGGGACGAAGGAATATAGATACTGCACAGACGCAGACTTGCATAGGAACAAACGTCCACGCGCTCACAAACACACAGGCCGCCTGCCAGGCCTCAGAGTTGAATAATTCAGCAGAACAGAGGCGTTACTGAGGGCAGCTGTTTGCAGAGTGTGATCTGTGAATCTCACACCATACCATTAAATTGCTTTGTCTGTCTGTTTGTCTTTTATTGTGTGATCACATGTTTTCTATAGTTATATCAGCTTGTAAACATGTCACTTATGCCCAGACATGATCCAGATTTTCACATGATAAATAAAACCGAAAAAAACAACAGCAAAAACAACAAAATGAATACTTGACTTGTTAATGCTTATTAAAAACATCAGCGGTTGCTACTGCAGTCTGCATCCTGTGTTCATTTCCTGCTCATCTGCATCACATTGTACTAAGAATGTGGGTGCAAACAAGTATTTGGGGAATAAGCCAAACCACTGACATGACATCATGAGGACATGTAACTGAGTATATTCACTTAAATACAGTACTTTGGCATCTTAAAGGGAAGAGTTTCTGGTTGCAGCTGAGAAATGCATGCTACCAAAGGGGAATATATTTCTCATATTTCTGATTTCTCAATACTCAATATTCTATTCTATTCTAAAACAGCCTATAATTACATTTGTAGAAAATGTTACCTCTAGTGGTCATGAGAGAAACTGCATGTGGATTGTTGAAATTGCGCCTATGAAGATCAGAGTCAAAATCATATCGTAAAAAGAATGTGTTTTAATCCTAACTACGATTATTGCTTTCCAACTCCAATCAAGTAGTTTTGGGACCAACGAGGATGTCACAAGTGTAGTTTTGCTGTAACGTGTTGTGGTACATGTGAGCAAGGCAAAGAGCAAAATAGTTTCCATGAGGGTGACTGTGGCATGTCAAAAATAATGTATTTTATCACCTAACCAACTAATTTTACTACCTAAACCCACCAGGATGTGGAAAACATGTTTAAGTAAAGTGTTTTTTAGCAATTGAACGGAACTCAGAAGTGAAAAAAACAGTGACAAAACGTGGGTCTTTAAATGCATGAATGACTGAAAACACTGTGCATCACACTACTGGTAACTGGTTTTAATAAAAAGTATTTAGTGTTGCAGCCATTTGGGACTATTTTTAACTTAAATAATTATAGTATAATTTAAATTAAATAAATAACTATGCCATCTACTGCAATGGATTATTTGTTTTTCATAAAGGGAAATAGGGTATAACAAACTTTAACAATAATGCATATTAGCAGGATAATTCATGTCATATTTACGGCTTTTACATTGATCTGTAGACATATAAAAAAATTAAGTAATGTTCCCTCCTTCATTTTGGGTTAAGAAAAACTCAAACTGTGTTGGCAAGATCTTCACACCTGACAACCACTCAACCTGATTCTCACCTCAGAGGATTTGTTTGGGTTGTTTATATATTTGTCAGCGTAGCTGCTGATTTATACAGTCCAATGAAGATGGAGAGATCAGAACAGAAAAAGCAAGAAAATTAAAAAGACAAAAGAGAGAATGGGAAAAGTCAGATTAGTTTATAGAACTTGGCTGTCAACCGATTAAGAAATGCACAGATCAGGACTTACTTGCGGCCAGTTAGCAAATCATGAAACATTTACTGCCAAAGCAGGAGCGAAAGGAGCTAACTAACAAACGGGTCCTCACTGTTAAACACAGTTACACATGTTTTTCCACATAGACAGTGACACAGGAAATTGGTTTGGAGGTGTGATCAAAGGAAATTGGAAACAACAGCTTTTACAAACAAGGAGATAGATAACAAAATGTAAAGAAAAGGCTGGAGCAAAGCAGCTGAGGAGAGAAAGATGGAGGAAAAGAAAATGGAGGAGAGCAACTTTATTCATACCTAAGATGCAACAGCTGTAAAATCATCAGTACAAAGACAGAGATGGGGCTTTTACACAATTTGAAAAAAATCATGAGTCATGGGTTTGCTTATTTGTGTATCACATATTGGTTGGAATATATATGTTTTACTAACCAGTAGAAAGGAACAATATCCACTCTGAATCAGGAGACCGTTGTAAACTGATTTGGATCTTTTTATTTGTTTGCTCTGGAGTCATAGGGAGATAATTAATTCCTTGTATCTGTTAGAATTGACAAAACTCTTGCAACAGCTTGGAGGCATTTCCATGATGGCATTTATCTAAGTGTTAAGACTCTTCTGAGGGACAGGACAAGCAAAACGAATCAGATATGGTTCAGCAACATCAATTATTGCTTAGAAATCTTCAAAGAGTGAACAGAACAGGAAAACTACAAAGGAAAAGAGGCTTGTGGCTGCTGCAAAGTGAAAAGGCAAATAAAATTCAAAGATAACTAACATAACTATGTGATATACTGTACATGATGTAAGACAAATGATGAGGAATTGTAACATTTCTACATTTTCAAGGCCCCCAAAATCTTCCATTTCCATGTTTCACTTACGAAAAAAAAAAGAAAAGGTCAAGCGACACAACCCAATTTGGAATATTTTGGACAGATGGGCTGTTACATGAATGATTTTTTTTTTTAAATGAGACTGGGCTTCCATTATCTAGGTTTGGATTCTTCAGTTTGAGCTTAACTTTTCAGGCAAAACCTTGGAATACTTTCTTATAAGCCTCTCGTGATTGTAGAGAAAAGTATAACACGTATAGAGTGCAAATATGGGTAAATATGAGTGTTTGTGTGAATGAGTAATTAAGACACACATAGAAAAGGACTCTGTAGAACCTAGATGAGGTTGAAAGGTCTTTGTAAAATGTTAAACGATCCACTCTTTTATGTATGTAAGAGTGGATTTTAAAGAATGCTTTATTCTTTTGCTTGGGTGTAGCAGAGTAACCTCAGCATATAAAATACAGGCTAAAAATGAGCTGTAAAAGTTCATACCTTAAATACATCCAAGACATCAATACACACAAAAAAAGCTTCAAATATCTCATTGATTTTCTTCATTACCTCTCTGCTGATCATTGAGGAGAACATCTTGGTAAGGAGAAGCTGATGCTACATAAAGATCATTAAATATTTGATATAATTTAAAGTTCAATATCAGGAGAATTCGTGTCAAATATTTTGGACACATGGTGAAAGCTGAGGGCCAGCAGAGCTTTATGACACTACAGACGCTGATCAGCAGGGGTCAGTGAAGTCCTGCAGTTTGATTAAGTATGTTACCTGCTGGAGCTGAAGGAGGGAAGGGGGATTAGGGGGGTATATGGTGGCATAAGGACTTTCAGTCAGCACTGAGATAGAAAAGAGACACTTACACATAAACTCAGATGCAAGCCAGTCCATGAAAGACATGTTTGGCAGGCTAATGATGTCACATCACGGGCATACTGCTCTGTATCTCATGGCCATTTCACACACACATAATGTCAGGTCCTTGATAATTTCTAACACACTTAGTCTTTGTCTCCTGTTCTTTCTGACTCTCACACAAAAATACACACACATTTAATAATATTTCACACCCTTGGCTTAATACTTGATGGAAGCCGTAAGTGAACCAGCAGTGAAAGGATCATGGGGTATTACGCTGTCTACTCAACTGTGTTTCATATTGTTAGCTCAGCTGAGTGTGAGTCAAAGTTATTAGATATGGAAATATTGGAGTCTGTCTGAAAAAAACATAGATAAAAGAAAAAATAATTTAAAAAAAACTAATGCATAGTGCTTAATACCACTGATTATCCAGTTACATATAACTGGATAATCAGTGGTATTAGGCATTATTTTTCTCTCATTCTTTTATTCTATCTTCATAATCAGATGCAAACAACTGCTATTATCATCCCACTGAAGAGTCACCTATACACATTGTCCTCTTTGCTTAGTATGTTGGTCTTTACAGTCCAGGTCATCCTGCTGCCCTTACTTGCCAGGGACACCAGATGGTACGTCAACAGGAATTGGCCAGCCCACAGGGCCTCCATCTCGCTATCATACAGCACCACTGTTCGCCCTGCTCCACCACGCCATTGCACTTGAGACAAGGCTCATTATGAGACAATAATGAACTGACAATTACAATGTGTATCAAACTTGAACCATCTTGTTGCTGCAGATATCATTAAAGTAAAGCCATGCAACAAGATACTTTAACTGTAATCAGGCATTCCTTCAAGGTGGTTGTTATATATTTCCCAACATATTCAGTATGGGTATGGAACACGTATACTTTAAAAGCCTTAAAGGACTCTGAGATTGGCTCCAGCAACCCTTTATAGAATGAAGCGGGCATGGAAAATGAATAAATGTTGATAATAATAGCTATAATAGCAAGCTTATATCTACTATTTACCTAAGCGGGAAACAAATGCCATGTCAGATTTACATTTGACCAAAGTTCATCTCTGGGAACCTTTAATATTTGTGCATTTGGCATAATTATAATAAAACAGATACAGAAAATGATCATGACTTAACACTAAGACAGAAGTCTTAAACTTAGTTAAACAAAGATTATTAAGGGTTGACAGGTTCACTGAGTCATCATCACACAAGGGCAACATGCTCCCTGTTGTCATGGCTCCAAAGTGCAGTCCCATTATGATTGCCTTCCTCTGTCAAATAATCAGCTTTGTTTAAAACTGCAACTGCAGCTGTGAACATGGCAGAAAATGTCACCATCACTCGTCTCAACCCTGTGCTGCCTATTTCAGCTCACATCTTTAACCTTCCTTTTGATAGCTGGATTGGCGGTGATGACAAGAAATTACAGGAGCAGACGACTACAGACTCTTAAATGTCAAGAGAGACAGTGGGGTGAGAGGTAAGGCAGTAAAAGAGGAAAACTGTGCGGATGTGTGTGCAGAAAAGTTGAACCCGCCAACAGTAACATATCACCCATGTCAACTCAGTGGGTGAGTGGGGAAAGTTAATGTCAATGTGTTTCTGTGTAAGTGTTAAGAGTGGTCATCATTTGAGCTGAGACCAGATCATCTCAGGCTCTCTGTCAGCTCCTTTATAAAAATAAGCACACTTGGAAAAAAAACAATCAAAAAAATGTATTAAATTATTAACCCCGCTCATAGTAACAACAGTAACAAGGATATTGTTTAATAAGGCTACATGTTCAAACTTAGAACTGGGCTTTCTGTACGAAAATAGTAACTTTAGTTTTATGGCAGCACTGATAAAACAACTTCTGTTGAATTCAGCTGACTTCATTGCCCAGAATCCTCTCATCTGTAATCAGGAAACTCTCCACAGAAAGCTCATCTGCTCATGGATTACTTACAGCAATAAGTAACTATCTGCAGGGAGAGGGATGCATAAAAGCAACTGGTGCTATCTTCAAAATAAGAATAACAGACCTATAAAGATGATTATAGACAGTAAATTCAGTGAGGACACAGAATGGAAATGACATTGTTCGATTTCTTCATTGTCTTATTTTCAGTTGGCCAGCATCCGTGCTCTTAACAAAGAAAGCTGTTTTTCTTTATGCAAAGTAAGGACTTGCTAAATGTTGAACTTTGACACTGTAGGTGGTTTATTTACAACCAAATCTTCCTGCCGATATACCATCTGTGCTCGTGCAGATCAGATACAAGTCCAAATTCTTGCTTTACAGCGGACCAAAAACACAAGAAGACAAGCTAAGTGAATCCAACTCTCCATGGCCTTGTTTGTGCCAATCCAGCTGTCAAGATGCCTCATCAAATCAGGCTAAAGCCCCGTGCACCCATTATAATTGGCCATTAAAGTATCCTCACAAACGCATCTTTCTGCTTGCTGATAGAGAGATAGACACTTTGCCACAGAATTAAAGTTTTCTAGGAGAGTTCAGAGGCCTCCATCCTCCCTGGAGCTGCTGGATGATGAGGCAGCTCTCTTTGCCACTGCAGCCTAGTCAGGGGCCACTAATCGGGGCTTCACAGCAAGGGAGCTGGCACTGGAGTGGATCCAGCTCTTTCAAAGACAAAGAAGAGCATTATGCGTGCATTCTAAAGCAGCTACTTGCATATCTGTGTGTGTGTTTTCTTTTATGATATACTGTGCATGTGGCATGATGAATAATACATGTGCCAACAAACAGGTGTCTAGCTGTCATGGCTATAATGTGACTGTTGACAGATGTTTCACGATAAATGTAAGCACCCACACAGAACCTCACATAAGGACAGAAGTGCTGAGCTATTGGCTGGCAGTCCGTGAAAAATGCAGTGCTGCTGAGTGCAGAGCGACCTCACCACTTGGCCCGCCAGCCTTACTGCAAAGCACCATTTAACCGTGTGGGACTCAAAGTGAGAGTGTGTTTGTGTGTCTGTTGGTGCACATGAACATTGACTATGCGCGATTACAGGTAAGCCAACTCCGGAGGTGTTGATGAGTTTGTAGTTGGCTGCACTTTTTGCAGATGAATATGTGTGGGCAATATTTTATGAAGTGCCCATTTAAGCATCACAGAGAATCTTGTTGATCAAATCATCTCCATAGATACAGAACAAGGTAATATGCTAAGGGTAATCCCACTCTGTAATAAAATGTAGCGATATATATACAGAGCACTACAGATTCTTGACAGAAAAAAAAAATATGTCACATCCTTCATATATATATATATATATATATATATATTCATATATATTCATCAATAACTGAGCTAAGAAGCAGTAAAGCACTAATTCATCACACTATCCCACTAACTTCAATCATACCCCACCCAACCCAAATACATCCCATGGGCTTTTATAGACCAGTTGTGAATAAAAATTTACTTAGAGAATGTCCACTTGTACAGTCTCTTAAATGTTGCTGTGTTTTTGTTTGTGGAATATTTACAGTAGCCTACTTGCCAGCGGTGACAATTATTCTGCAACGGCTGATCATATTCATACTTTCAGAACTAGTGTGGTGTCTTTCTCTATTGCAAGTGGCTCAGACACTTACAAGGAATCTGTGCTGGCTGGTTGTATATGTATCACGTAGACATAATGGCAATACAATTATCTCTTCTCTTATTTGAGTTTGATATTATCAATATGCTGCTCTATGCTGGTGTCTGGTAGAAACCTGTTTCTTTCTTCTCTCACTTGGACAAATTGATATTATCATGCTTTCATACAGTGCCTAACACTGAGGCGTTTAAAAAATCCAAATCCTCATTTTTCTGTCTTTAAAGATGCCTTTCTCACTTAATTTTGTTCAAGAGCTATAATTTCTTTCTCACTTTGCATATTTATGAGGGAAAGAGAGATTAAAGGAATGTGGGTCTGTGATCTCTGAAAAAGGAGGGAATGATGAGAAAGAGATATATTACAAATAGCGGAGGGTGTACCTACCCTAAGCATTTCAAAGTCTTGGATAATCAATACGCATAGTACAGATGAAAGAGAATCTGAACTTGATCTATTCTGAGCATTGCAATGACCTGTTTCATATTTGAGGGCTGTGGAAGACTTGCAAAATGCCCTCCGCAGTTGATATAAAACTGAACTACTCAAACTTCCTTGCATAAGAATACCAGGCAGCTGCAAGTAGAATCCAGCCATTAAAAACCTTTCATACCTTACCCATTACAAAAACCCATTTTGCTCCAAGTATCTTGTTTTACACTGTTTTGACTGCAGTTTTCGAGAGTGATGACTGACCTTTAGAGTATAGATAAGGTGGTCTTTATGTATTTATCTTTTTTAAAAAAAAGAATGGGGGTTGGGGTGTGTCGAGTTAATCATCCTTTTGGTGGCCACTGATTTTAGCCAAAACCTCCTGCTAAAGATGTTTTTTTTTTGACTGACAACAACACATCAAGCAAATCCCATTTAAAAACTTGTCAAGCAAATGTGAAAAAAAGGGAAAATGAATCTCTGCGGTTTGCAGTAACGACTCTGAGGCAAAGTGTTCATTGCTAGAAAGATCAAAAGGTTTGGAAATAACTTTTGGTGGCTTACTTCATTATATTTTTCTTTTTTTTTTAATAAATTCATACACATGCAGCCATGTTTGGATGTGAATTGATTCAACGTGACATAAATAGTCCCATTTTATGGGGACATTTCCCTTTCAAGGTTACTGCAAATGACCAGAACCACAAGTGGGATGAAATGGGGCAAAAGCAGACTAATTAGCAAAGATACCCCTGCTGAGGCTTTTTAATGGTCCATTAGACTGACAAGGTCCAGCTTTCATTCAGCGTAATTCAGCACCATTCTAGATTTGAAAAGAAAAAGGAAAGAAAAAACTTTCGCCATAGACATTCAACAGTGATTTTAACACAGTTTGAAAAAACAGAAGATACTGCCTCAGCTTTCAAGCTGAGGACTCAGACTGACAGGGTAGTCTCAGGGCGAAGAGGACAAACTGCAGTTCGTCTTTATTTTGATGAGGACATCTCCTCAGGAGGCTTTTCTTTGTGTGTGATCAGCACTTCATGACTGGCATGATTTTTGAGTGTGCAAGGCAAAGTTCAGTAAAATTTAATAGTTATAATTTTCAGAAATTATGAGAATTCGATCACTGTATCAAAAAATAAATCAGCACATGTTTTTTAATCTAATTTTTTAAATATTATTGACACTAATAGCAAATTGCAAACCTTTTCAAACCCCAAACTGCATTAGATGAGATCTTATTTTGAATGACCTTTCTTTTAAACATCATCTTTTAAACAACAACTACACAAACTAGTATATCTTACTGTGGTGATATTTTGTTCAGGCTAAAAAAACGGCTATGGATGTTTTTCTCAGAGCTTTAAATAATGTAAGTCTTGCTGTGTGCTGAAGAGAGCGGAGCAGCTACACAGGTTGTTGGATAGAGGTACCAACTCTTAAACAGCTGATTTTTTACAGTGCAGTGAAAAACATTAGGTTTGCTCCTCTTTCTATGGAACTTTGGTTTTGACTGAAAATTGGAAATAGATACACCGACTTTAGCTGATTGGTAAGGGAGAATCGACAATCTCTCCAAAACGAAAAGAGTGAATTGAATAACAACTGAATGGTGATATCAAGAGATATTTCTTTCTTCTGACAGGGCAGCTGAGTTAACAGCTACTCTGAATGGAAAAACAAATTTTCTCCATTTGATACAGCTCAAACGTCAACCATTTCAGAGCAGCTGTACAGCACTGTATCCTTTAAGGTGTCACTTTTACATGAAACAGTTATTTACTTTGTCACTGTTTATCTTCGGTATCACTTAATGTGCAGTGGCTGCCAAATGTGTCCTGCAACTGGTCAGCTGAGCTCATCGGGTGTTATGTTACTTTTTACCCACATGCATGTGTGTTAGTTTTGTAAAACATCTAATGATTCAGACCAAGCTTTTTTTGGTCACATACTAGCCATAAATCCCTATAAAAGCTTTTCCCAAAGACACAGGGATTCTATATTTCATTTCTCCAAACCTTCCAAGATTTTTGTTTCCTCTGTTTATATGGATCTGTCACTTAAACATTAATAAATATTGCCTCATGATGCCTTCATCCTTTTCTCTGTAGGTTTGCCACGGGCAAGCATTTGTTCAGGATGCTTCTAATAAAGATCAATCATGTTGTCTTGTGTCGTGCTGCTTCCTAATTATCAATGGTCCACAGTGTCCTATTCCATGGGGCCTATCACTTGTATAAGGACCTGATGTGAAAATAGGCAATTGGGCATTGAGCAGACAGCACGGACGTGACTAAAGTACACGACAGCTGCTTTTTCCTCTTGGGTGAGATTGTTTTGGAGGCCACTTGACCTGCCTTGTTTTGTTTGCAGAGGAGAGGGGAAAGAGTGGAATACAGTTTTGATAAACCACGCTGTCACCTTCCATGTGTGGTTCGGTGATCAGCAGTTTGTACGATAAAGAAAGGGTGAGATACTAGCTGTGACTAAGTGCACTGATACTATGCAGCATGCTCATCCAAACTGCAACCATCTGGAGTGGAAAAGTGAAGCAAGAAACTGCAGCTTCCTCTTAAAACAAGCCTCAAAATGTCCTAAAAATGTTCTACAAGAAACATTTGGTCTCTGCAATGAATTTCCTCAGTTAGAACAACTTTGGGGTGAAGTTTATCAAACTCAATTTAATTCTGATTAAAGGTTAAAATGACAGTATGTCAGGGTGTGAACACTCTGATTGATGGTTGAGTGCAGTAGCTGCTGAACAGTGAACTGCAGGCTTCAAAATCAATGGGTGACATTCAGCTTTAACGTTTAGTCTATGGGTTCATCGCTTGGATGTAAAATGAAAGATTTAAAGATTTATTGCAGCTACAAATATAACCTGTTGAGCCTGTTATTGTCTGAATTTGAATGTTGATGCATTGCAAGCTTAAATAATTCACTGGAATCTTGAAAAAAAGGAGGGAGAAAAAATGTTTATTGTTGTATAAATATGTGTTATAGGTTACAATTTTATCACACTTTATCACATGATCTTTGAGGGCAAATATTTTGGGCACCAGTATATGACGATGATTGGCTCTAACTTTCATGCTGTGGTCACAAACAGATAGTATAAAGCCTGAGGTGGATTATCCTGGAATCATGATTGTACAAATCTCACAAGAATCTTATTAGTTTATAAGTAAAGGACTTGGTACACGATCCTTTTGAACTTGTTTTTTTTCTCATTCTCTCTTTAACATAAACAAAATCTGAGTAATATTACATTCATACAAATTTGTAAATGAGTTGTCTACTGCACCATCCGTTCTATAAAACACAAACAGTAAATCCAACAACAGACAGATCTCAGTTAGTCCCAGTTAAGTGATTTGCTTCAGACTCCCTTTGTGTTTGCTCATCATTCATCATCCTTTGATGTTTAAAATCAAAGTATGCAAGTTAGGCTGTTGGAAAGGTTCTGTGTTTATTGCAACGTCAAGAAAGGATCTTATTGTTTCTTTCTTTCTTTCCTCATACAAAGTCATCCCAACAGAAGACTGTCTCCAGGAACACCGATACTTCTGTAGAGGACCTGAAGGCAACTCTTCCAGCTGTTCATAAATAGGTTGAACAAATTGGACTTACCTTGGAACATCTGAGCAAATATACAATTTACCTGTGACTGCAAGACAAAGAGTGAACCTGATAGGAGAAAAAGGGGCCCAGGACAGACAATTGAAAGACTTGCTCGGCCACAGTAATAGCACATGTGTTGCTTTAAACAAAATCTGCTTTTCAGGAGAAAAACCTCTGTAATCTGCCTGTGTAATTACTTTTTTTCCACACAAATTTCATGTCTATTTATATTTTGTTTGATACTTAATTGTTCAAGCCAATTATTATTTTTTTAAAGGTTTTTTGAGAAACCACTTGCAGAAGAGATTACTTACTAAAGAAGAAGCCGACAAAAAATTTAAATTGCAGCCATTCCTACATTACAAAAGATGGGTCCGTGAGAGCAAAACTGACCTGGCGAAGATGTGGCGGCTAACAAAGCAAGAAAAAAGTCAATTTTAGTCAACATTATGTGAATGATGACAAATATCCAAACCAAAAGCAAAAATTCTTCTTTAGTCAGAAGATAACCACTCTGTGTGCTTTTCAGTGATCAATTGCCTTCATGTATGTTCAGCATTAAAATGAGGGTGCTTCATTAAGCAGGACAGTTTGTATCAGTATATTGTGATTTTGGTCTCTAAATCTAAAAGGGCTCTTTTCAAATGATCTTTTTTACACTTAGTGCAGTATAATCATAGTGTGCATTTTTAGATCATATGTTGTCCACTAATAAGTCGATAATACAAAACCTCTTTTAAAGACATACTTACACAATTATTTTTTATGTCCCAGTATCCCGAAGTAGGCCTGTGATGCAAACTATGGGATAAAGTGAGCAATGTTGTGTGGATTTCCATTTTAATCTGCCAAAGCCCCAAAGACTCTAATATCTGTCAAGGATAAATATTGTCATGCGGGCTAATTGAATGAGGCTGTAACAGAGTAAAATTTATCTACTGCCATACGGTAAATGGATAAATTTGAAACCCTGCTTGCCAGCACTGCATAAATTTCAGCACTCGTGTGTGGTCTACAAAATGGATCGACAAATTAAAGGAAAACTATGAACCTTCTAACCACCATGGCAGACACAGTCTGTACAAGCCATAGGTGGCAACGTTCTGGCATGGTTTGCGTACACTTATGTACTTAGAGGGATTGATGCTCCACATTTAAACAAAGTTGTTCTGCGTGATCACCATTGATGACCTTTCTATCCTAATGGGATTACAATGTCCCTTTCATAGAGTACCAAGTGAAACTGATTAGTGTAAAGCATTTGAAAATTATGAGAATCATGGGGCTTTCAAATTAATCTGATATCAACCCGGGAGACTTTGGACCGATATGCTTAATAACATTCTTCCCATCACCATAACAAGCACGAACTGAGGAAAAAAAAAATTATTTTCTTCAATAGAGTTCCAAAAACGTGTACAATATATATCAATGCATATTTAATCAGATGTGGCAGCACCTTGGGGCCTAAAACCCAACTAAGAGACTAAATGTCGATCATCATTTGCATACCCCCTCACCATCCAGTGTGCAGAGTGAAATTAGTCTCTTGTTTTCTTATTCCACAGCCTTAGACTCCTTTCTAAAAAAAAAATCCTTTTACCCAGAGGCTATTTATGTATTTTTTCAGGCACACCCACAAGGAAATAGTTCTGGGCTTCCACATCTCTCTCACTCTCTATCTGCATCTCTCTCCCAGGCACGCACCCGCGCACATGCCACCCTCCCAGTAAAATATTCATTTGCAACACCTCAAAGGCCCTTTTGCCTCCCACCTGTATCCTCCAGCAGATACATTAGAGCCCATGGACTATGGACGCAAAAACAAACCATGTTAAAACTATAGTTTCTTAAATGTAGGTTAAATCTATGATAAGTCGTGACTTCTGAAACATAGACTTTGTTTTAACTCTATCATTTGGACCTGGAGCGAGATCGTTCAAGAAACACCGAAGAGCAGTCGGGGACTCAGATTCCGTGGTGCGCAGGGATGAAATCATCCACGGAGCCCGTCGATGTGCTGTGCGAGAGGACTGAACGACTGCTGGTAAAGCCCTCAGCTTTAAAATGTTCCCCGGGAACGAACAAAATAATCCCAACAGGCAGTTGAAATCTGCTGTCCTCCACGTAGTTCAATAGAGTCAATTGGATTCACGTTTTTTTTTTTTTATCTATTTAATCGCATGTGCGCCTAAACTGACGAATTTCCGGAGTTTGCAGTGAAGAGTCCGGTATAGAAACGGCAGGTTCAAACCAACTGTCTGCAGGAGTAACTACTTTGGCTGCGTTAGATGACACCCACTGACTGAAGAACACTTTGGATCGTATTATTCGATGTGGAGAAAGAGAGAGCGCACACAGGCATACCATACACAAACCCTTCATGTCGTCAGAATTTTAAACCCTTTCTGAGGGCTTTTTTTCGATTTGGTGACGCTGACCTGCCACCCTGACCAGCTAACCTCTCCAGTCACCGGGACGCAGCGCGTCAAATTGAGTTGATGGAGACATACGCTCCAGCTGTCAGCTTGTATTCGGTTTCTGGTCCCTCTGTCACTTTTTACTCTTGAAGTTTCGGTGATTACAATTCCTGAGATTATTGAGGAAAGGAGGAAAGAGAGGAAAGACACGTGGTTTCTCAAGGCGCTCCGCTGCCTCGGGTTTACCTTCCCAGGGTTTTGATGCGCGCGGATGTCCAGTTCATCAGCCTCTTTTCTCTCTGCGTATGAACTGTAGTCGTACAATTATCTGTGCACAATTATATGAAAATGACGAGGAGGGTGATAAGCGGGAGTGCTTTGAACACAGGATTGCTTCTGCATGGATATCTGTCTTGGGTTTGAAGTGAAGTCTTTGGGATATCAAACCTCTCCAACGGATACGCAGCAGGCTCCGGAGTTATCAGGAGCAGGAGAAAAGGATTTGAAAAGAAGAGCTTATATTTGCGGATTATAAGGCTTTTTCTTCTGCTTAACAACTGTGGACGTGCTCTTCTTTGATGTCTGAAAAGGTAAGAGAGAGCAGCATATTGCCACTTAATTGTCCCTGTTGTTTTTATTTAGTGTTATCAGAATTTGGCATTTAATGGGGAGAGCACTGGTGAACTATGTTGAAATGCCGCTGATAAGGAATATTGGATCAATCATATTGAGATCAATCTAAAGACGAATCAGTTATGTGTCTCATAGAGGCTTTATTTTGTTGTATATGAGCATTATATCACTTTTTAACATCAGCGTGATACATTTGTTCCGTTTAGCCTTCAAAACGCTTAATGAGTAGACGTCACCAAATAATATATTCGATTTGCTTCGAAAAAAAAATCGGGAAAGCTCGTGCACGAGAACCCCTCAAAAAAACAATAATAAATAAATAAGCAAAAAATTTTGTCTACATGGTAAAACCTAATAATACCTACCTACTTATGATTTGTTGTGTGGTGTTTTAAACAGGTGTGTGATATTGAAGAGAAGGACCAACTGGTTTGAATAAATTATAGGTGGTTTTCAATTATATTGGATGCTCGGAGACGCGCAGCGGATAATAGAGTTCTATTTTCCACATATCACTTAGGGTCAACAGGTCCGAGGACATGTCTCCGTTTTCTTTCTGCACATGTGGACTCCTCTGAAGAAAAAAAAACATGCACAAATCCAGAGGGATATACTTAGGTGCGTGCTTTTAAGTGCTGCAGTTGTGAAATGGTTCTTTAGGAAAATGTTAGCACCCCTTTCTAGACTGACTTTGGAGAAGGAGGGTGAACAAAAAGCAACAGGGGGCGCTCTTTCAACTGGCTTTAATCATCACCCTACCTTCAAAATTCCGTTTTGTTGCAGCATGTTTCACTTAAAATTACTTGCTGTATAACTAAGTGGCAATGTAGCTATGCGAATGGTGATTGTCATATATTTATGTATATATATATATGAATGTATTATCTTTACGGTATGAAATGAAGTTGATCTCATTCATTACCTTGTACAGTAATAAACGATAGGCTTGATATGTTCATAAAAAGATAGATTGATAATGCTACTGAAGAATGCCGATTGAAAAGTGAAAATGCAAGAGAAGGTTGCATTTAAAATTCCAGAGGATGACATTTCATCTCATGTCCAATAATGATCAGAAGGAGGGGTGTACATGGCTCATCAATCATTCCCTTGTGCATGCGTTGATTATCAAAAAAGGATGATAGCATCATGATATTTCTGTCAAAAAAAAGACTACATTATGCTATTATTGTACTTCATTTCTTAACATTTGCATACCAAACTGAGTCTGGCTGAGCACTCGTGATCTTACTTTGCCTTTGTTTGGGTGGTTTTATTGTTTATAGGCTTTTGACGACATGACTGTCTAACATCATTCCATGGCATTGCTTGCAAATGGCACACCACCACATTTTGCATCTAATTTCTAAACATTTAATACTTAACTTTATGGGTTGATTGTCAAGCTAAATGGTTAGGGTTACAATTCAGGGCAGAGTATCAGCTCATGGTTTAAAATTAGACACAAAAGAAAAAAAAATGTTGTAATACCATGAGATTTGACTTGAGATGTTAGTCATAAAGTGTTTTATGAGACTGTGCTTGACTGTTGGCGCAATCCCCCAGAGACCTTATTGAGTGGTGGGAGAAGGACTTTCATCTTATCATTATTGCAGTGGCTTCAAAGAGGACATTTAATTCCTGACTTCCTCAGCTGGGTTTCTCACAGTTGTGAATATTGTATTTAATCTCAATGGATGCTGACTATATGACAACACACCACTGCCCAGCAACTGATATCCCCAATGTCCAGTGTGGGGTTGAAATGTATGAGTAATAAACATGATGTAATTATACATAACATTTGCATCTAGTGACTCAAAGGGCTTGTATAGTTTGAGCATGACTGAATGCTGGTTGTAATCCCATTAAATAGGTTGTCTCTGGATCACTGAAAGTTATGACTGCTGAAGGAGACGGGTAGAATGTAAACTTCTCATTGTTGGATGGAATCAAGAAAACAGTACTAATGGTGAATGTTCCTACAGTTCTTCCTCAAGTACTGTTAAGCTCTATATAATGTTGCCAGGAAACAACAGAGAACACCTTAATTACTTGATCTTGCATTTTACTGTTTGGTGTTGTGCTATTACCTAGAAACAGATTTCTGCCAGAAAACAAAGAAGAAATTATATGGTTCCAGTGCAGCAATTATATTTGTTTGCAGAGTGTTAAACAAGTGTAGATTATTAATTTTGGAGGGGTAGAACGGAATATGATTAAAACAGTTGGAGTCCTCAGTGTGGAGACCATAAATCACTTTACATTCTGATGCTGAAATTGGCCTGCAGTAGGAACAACAAAACCTCCCATGCTGCTTATGGAAGAATACAACCAAAACTGTGCAATACACTGCGGACAAAGCACTATGATATCACTACACAGATATAGGGTGAGCGTTTAAGAGACACTTTTTCAGAGTCAACAACCAAATAATCCCCTCACCCACAAAATTAACTTGATCAGACAACATCTTCCTGGTCAGTGTGGTGGCAGGGAATTCCAGGAGTTCCAGGCCAATAATCAGGATCCACTCACATGTGGCTCAAGGTATGTTGGAGTGACATGATAATGAGCTCCATAATTTTTCTAAGCCTTTAGATTGCTAGTGCCTGAGCATGTGTTTGTCTCGTCTCGCTGTTTAACTTTGATTTACGGTGACGTGCTTGGGCTCAGTAACTTCTTGCGAGCCATAAAATGAAGGGAAAGATGAAATAAAACACCAAACCACTGCTCCTCTAGCTGAGCCTCATTGTATAATCACTGTTCCATCTTTTTTCTTTCTTTTTTTCCAGAACAATCCAGCAGTCATGTCTAGACATTGCATTCATTAAGGAACCACCGCCACACACTGACTTGACCTTTGTAGAGTGCATGTGTAAAAGTTACAAAGTGCCCATGTGGTTACAATGTCATTAACGATAAACCTCCTGATTCTGTCCACATTAAAGCAAATATATGAAACTGACAAACTCCACAACAAAGCAAAACAAATATATATGTATCCATGTATCTTTTTTACTTGTGAACTATCCAATCTCTGCAAAGACACCAAACACAAATCTAAGACCACTGTTGAAGACCAAAGTGGATATTCCTTGCACTTTCTTATGGGCTACTCTGTCTGTAGTTTACATGTGACCTGTAAAGAAATGGGCACTTTAATGAATAAACTCAACGAAGCGGCATTTTAAAGTTGACTAACTTCATATTGTATTGCATTTCATTAACGTGGGAAATGTCTCTACATCTCTAAGTATATTTGTGTTCATTCAGATGAAGAAAATGTAAAAAAATTAATTTGTGGTCACATTGCAATCACTTTGGGTTGTCCTAAGACAATTTGAGTTTGAATTTGAATGAATTTGAGTCATTTTTTTAATATGTTATTTCAATTCTGACAGCAGACCTTTTCTGTAGATATCAGTCTAGTGTTAGGTAAGCCAATGTGCTTTTGTACAGAATTACATTGGGAAACTCTACTAGGTCACGGACACATAACTCAATGCATGCCAAGCTAGCCGCAGTACAAAGACACCCCATCCTCATGACATTGCTTTCTTGAGATGATGCAGGCTCCATCATCCTCTTGTCAACTGACAGTCCTTTTTCAACAGGACTCCAAAGAACTGACTTGGTGATTGCTTTAGCATCAAATGGCTGTTTGGTGCATGGTTCATCATACATGCTGCCTAAAACATATTCTCTGCTGGCAATAGATGAATAGGCAGTCACGGTGAAGGTGGACACCAGACTAGAGTGGCACAGTGTTTGCATTTTTCATTTTCATTTTTCATTGTGTTCCATTCTGTCACTGCATTGCATGCAGGTGTCCACCGGCAGAAGGCTTCCCCAGCTGTTTGTACATTTTATTGATTGGCACAAACTTGCCAGCATAGCTTTTGTGTATCAGTACCAGAGCGGATACATGAGAAGCACAAGCACACCAATATTATCGAACCTGATGAAAATTTCAGTATTTTTTAAGTCAAGTACATTTTAAACTTTGTCTTATTAGATTTCTTTCAACTATATATGTTTTAATAACCATTATTAGACACTGCATTGTTATTATGTTAATACATTCTGGGGTTCTGATAAGAAATGGCAAAGCATACAGTGTGGTATAGCCTTCCACTTGTACATATATCATTTCAATGTATTTAGCATTTAGGCTCAAAACACTCCAGCTTTCCTGATGCAGATAAACATTACAATGGATACACATACCATTAACCCACTTTACCATGGGAAATGGCAATGCACAAAATCAATTCTCAGGGGAGGAGCCACTGTCTTCAGAACAACATCAGCCCTCAACAGAAGGCTGTCACACCTTACCTGAACCGTGTCAAACATATCGGATCATTCCTCACAGATACTGCTGCCACCTCTTTGAGAGATTGAATCTATTAAGCTCTCTGGGCTGTAAATCTTCCCATAAAATTTCAGTGATGTTTGCATCTGATGGGGTCAAGTGAGTTGTTGAACCCTATTATGGTGGTCATGAAAGCAAATAATTTGCTTTCACTGGCACACCTTGGAATGTGGGATCACGGGTCATTGTTAAGCCTCAGCAGCTTCAATTTTATATTCAGTAACCCTGCAGTAGTCCTTTCACCTAATGACTCTCAAGAGTGAGCTGGTTGCACCATCACAGTAACACGCAGTAACAGTTCACTGTGAGTCGACCCACTGGCTGTCTAAATGTAAACCGGGGCAGAGGTCAGTAAAAAGATAGAAGACATTACTGTTATTTTCATAAATGCTTTCTTTATGTACTGCTACACTGACTCTAGATTTTGAATGACAGCCCAGCTACGAACATTTGCTTTGGGAGTATCTTGATGTAGAGGTTTGGTCGAGACTGTCACAGAGGTGATGATTTAGTTCTTCAATACAGCTCTCTAGCCTGTAGATTATACTTTTACTATCTTTTTTGTGTGTGTGTGAGAAACCTCCATCTGTTCCTGTCAGTGTGCTTTGACTTGCAACTCTACTTTACCTCTTTGGCAAGGACCGCTTACTTCTCTCCCATCTTAAATGATTTAGGAGTTTTTTTTCCTCACAGATGAACATTCACTTAAAGCGCCTGCTGCTTTTATGGACCTCTCTCAGCAATCAAGTAAAATGATTCTCAGGCCTAATGAAAAGCTACTAAAACCTTCCTGTTAGTAACGGATTTTGTAAAATAAGCTGGAATTGTGCTCTAAAACATGTAACCCCCTCTGAAAACCTTTCCAATAAGGGTTGATACGGGTGAACAAATGCTTTCAGAGGAGCATGCTCTTAACAGTGTACTTCTCAAATATACAAAGTTTCTGAATTTTTGCACCTAAAAAATGGCTATAACAGTTCTAATTCTAAACATCAAGTCATGCAGCATTGTTAAATGAATGTACCTTTTTATTGAAGATAGGCTCATTGTTCTATGAAGACCCCAACAGATTTTTCAAAAATATTGTTGATTAGACAACCGCAATTCACTTATAATTGTAATTACAACTGCTAGAGTAAATTGTTGCTGTTTTTATGTTTATTAGACACCGTGGATACATGTTATCTCAGCTGCCAAAGGATCCCAGTGTCACTCTCACCTCATTCTTTCTCATGACTTTTATAGATAGATGTTCGATCTTGTAACCAGCAAAGTATTTTTTTAAGTACCGTCCCCTTCCAAAAAGGTTTCCCACAATGGTCCTGTGAAATAAATCATCTACTATGTCAGATGTGTCATGATGGTCATTGCATTGTAATGGAAGCTTCAGTATTGTGCAGTTGCTCCTCTTGTAAGCTACTGTGGGCTTCTTAACGTCCCTCTTGGTGTTTTTCATTTCTCTCTGTTCTGCATATAAGACTTGTGTCTGAGTTCCCATATGTGTTCAGTTTTTTTTTTTTTTTTCCCCCATAATCGCTTCTTCAGCAGTTGGGCAAGCTAAACTTGATTTTCATCTCTTAGTACTCAACTTTAAAAAATATGAGGCTAAACAATGAGTCATAATCCTCCTAATTAACTATTGAAAGGCTGAAGACATCAGAATACCTCTGACAAAACTGTAACACATCACTTAGTTAGAAGTGAAGTCTTTATATTTGAAAACAGCAAAACTGTCTGGAAAATGTATTGCCGACATCCCTGACAAATGACCTCAAAATATTATCATCAAAATATGTCATTATGTCACAGTTGAATCAAAACAGTGTGCATACGGCTCAGTTTCAAAACTGAACGAACCTTTTTGGCCTGCTTCATCCGACAAACAACTTGTCAGTCACTCCCACAGACTCTCAGGCATGTCACTCAAGCCTGTCACGCCCACAGACATGCCTCTTTTTGAGACCAAATATCTGCTTATTTATGGAATTACTTTCAGAACAACTGCCAGCACATTGATCAGAAGGACTGAAAGTAGCTTGTGACTTCACTGACCTCCAATTTCATGAGAGAAATTAATGGGAGTCTATTGGAACCAAGGATGTTTTACAGCTTGTCCCTGGCCACCCTCAGTGTTATTGCACTTCCACATTGACTTCGATTTCAATTTGGTTGTCCCTGTTCAGATGAAATTCAACAGGTGATTGATGAATCAGTCACATCAACTGGTGGTTTTGATGCAATAATTCAGGGCAACACGTCACTCACCACATTTACTACCCTATTTTCTAGAAGAAAAGCTTGATGAAATCTCAGATCTACTCATGGAGTGCTGTCTTTTTGGGTTAGCCAGCTTGTTCACTAAAACCACGCACTGCTGCAATAGATTCACCAAGGGAGGAAAGTGTGTACAACATCAACTTTGGGAGACATGAGTTTTCTCATTCACAATGCAGCACTCTGAGCTCAGTGTTGGGGAGCAACTGTCCTCACAAACAACCTTCAATCACTCCAAGGCTTATTGGGATCAATACATTCTCATAACTCAGGGCCCCTGACCCTGGCCGCAGATCATTACTGCCCTCTGGAGATGAATCTCGCTCCCACATACACATACTAACATGCAGACACACTCATTCATGCACAGATGTCATCTGTGCCATCTAGCCATTTATCTCAAAAGACTTTAAATATCATCACAGACTGGGTTTGGGCCTCCTGTTCGCACACACTCAGACTCACAAACACACCATGCAGCCCATTGGTGCAAGGAGAGTTGACTGCCAAAGGGGGGTTGGGGGGGGGGGGGGGGGGGGGTAGTGGGTAACAAAAAGACAAAATGTTCTCAGGGAATACAACTGATGAGCAGAGCAAATGACAAGTAGACAGGGGAGTCTCTTACTGTTAATATATTTTTTCAGGATTTTTTTTTTTTATCATTTTCAACCATCATGGGAAATATGGTGAGTAAAGGATTGTAAAACGTTCTACAATATCATTTTAGAAATTAATCACAAAGAGCATACCTTTTATAACTTTACCTCTACTGTACTTTTTTAATATGTGTGTGTCAAATCAAAGCAGAAATAAGTGTCCTGTCAGAGGACACTTAGGCTGTAGATTATACAAGCTACTAACATAAACAAGCAATAAGTCATACAAAGTGGCAAGGCAAATGAATGAAGCCCGAAGAAAGGGTTGATTTTAATTCTGGATAACATTTCTGGTCACCAGTGGAATGTTTCACACCCCAATCTGATTTCTGAAAGTGCAACGACAAAATAGTTACTTTTTGTCTTGCCTTGTCTTTTTGTCATGATTACAGCTCAATTTTGAATAAAGCATAAAAAGGTTTAAAGAACATCCAAAGGACATGTGTTGCAGTACTATGAGCACTGTTTTTTTTGTCTTTTCGATTTGTGAAAGAAGTTGTTTTACTGTCCTTTCCATCACTATTAGGTAAAATCCTTAATACTGATTGCCAGTGAGTGTTTGTGTTTTCATCAGGTTTGTTTTTGAAGGCCATGCTTATAAAAATCGTGATGATGAGTTCAAATCAATAGGGCACTTCCTTGACCCCCAGACTGCTCAGAGGTTTTTAATCATTCGGAGTCTAAATGCCAAAGCACAAGTTTTTGTCTTTTCTGGCAAAAATTGTTAAGTTGGTATTAGTGTGAATATGGTAGTTAAATTGGAGGGGGACATGGACTGATTTTCAAAAGGAATGCATTTACAGATCAAACATTATTTTCAACATTGTAAGTAAGATTATTGAAATTGTTTTGTTTTATATCATTTTTGGAGTAGAAGGCAGAGGTAAAAAAAAATATATATATATATATATGTGTAGATTGTTGATTTTCTTGAGGTCAACATATTGAATTTAACTGCAGTGCTACTCATTTGGGACATTTTGGCAGTAGCTGTCTCAAATAGTTATCTCCTTTATCTCCTGTTGCACTTCAGATCATGTCATTGTTGGGGCAGCTGCTGCTTTTTGTGGTGGATATTAATTTTGTGCTTGGCTTACTTGGAATATTGTACAGATGTAGGCCGGGGTTCATACATCCATGTTTCAGGTGTCCATGATCTTCTCATTCACTTTGAGTGGGTTAATGTCTTAGATTGCCTAAATGAATTATCGCTTTGCTTCTTGGCTTCTCGCTTTGTTTTGTAGCTTGTGATGGAAAGTTGAGAATAATTAAATTTTTTTGAAGAAGTGGCAGCAGACGTGCCAGGCAGTCTGATTCCCTGACTAATTGTGTGTTTGATCTCGTGACTAATTGTTGCTACAATTCAAACCTAAGGCCTGCCTACCTTTGAACGTTAATGTATCGTGTCCATGTGAATCCTGCCTTTGGTCGACTTCACACCAGAGGCACGGCTTGTACGAACATCATGATTTTCATTTAATCTGCCATGTTACCAATCCACACCAGCAGCATAAGACTCACATCTCCGCCACGGCTCTCAACCTCTTTTTGCAGCGACCAATCAAAAGCAGTAGCATAACTGAGTCCAAGTTTAAAAATAAACAATTTCTTCCCACTGGATACAATTTTTTGCCGATAGCCTGGTCAAGACAAACTGTTCAGCACTGTTCCTTGCCACTGATAGACAAGCAGCTGGTACAACAACAACAACAACAGACATATCAAATGTAGACTTGAGTCAGTGCCTACAGAATGATTTGAAGCATCACTTTTTACGAAATCATATCTGATATCTATATGGATGTGTTTTAGAGGACCAATAGCAGGATCTCTGAAAATGAAAAGTTCAGATATACTGAATGAAGACAGCATGTTTAAGATGAGAAAGTATCGGTGTGAAAGATAAGAAAAATTAACTTTACTCCTGCAGTTATCCACTGCAAGTGCTGCAAGAGAGCTCTAGATACCAAACTGTATCATTGAAAAAAACCCAATATTATTACTTAATTGGGAGCAATGCAGATATATTATGGTTAATGTCATAAAACTGTAATGAGTGAAGTGATTTATCATTTCAGCAGTGTTCCCGTTCAAGGTGTTATCTTTGCTTTGAACTTTTGTTGATAATAAAACAGCAAGGACTGAAATGTGCTCCTCAGTAACTTGGATCACATACAGATAAACTCACATTCAGCTACAGATGTGGATATGTGTGTGTGTGTGTGTGTGGAGGTGAATATCGCCTTTTGTGTAAGGAATAAAACAATAAAAAATAAAGAAATTAAACACTGTTATGCAAATGTGATTAAAGTAAGAAGAAAAGGTTTGACATTTATAGTCCAACAGCAAAGGAGTAATCACACAAAGAAGCGCATACAAAATTGACTTGTTGTCTCTGAATCGCACCTTAATCAACTGGATTGATTAGATGTGTTTATGTGTGTGTGGCTGTACCTTTGGAGGGCTTCTGCAGCCTAATTGAAAGAATATACCAGAGAAGGGAGATTATTAGATACACTGAATGTTGTTGACTACAGTTTTTTTTAATATCTCTACAAGTTACTTTTTCTACAAGTCTTTGCTCTCACGCCTTTATGATATATTTTACTATTTTCTATTTTGACAGCCAGCTTGAAAAGAAGATACAGTCCTATTTTTTATTTCTTTTTTTGTTACTGCTCTGTGCTACTTTTGGTGGAAGTGACGCACAGGGGAATAACATTAGTTTACTCTCCATCTGCTTGTATAAGGGTTTGATATTTCTGTCATCTGTAAACAAAACTTTAGCTGAGACTGATGTGTGTGCAATAGATTCACAAACATTTGCCAAATGCAAATCAGGAATATTGTTGTTTGAATAATCCCTGTCCAGTGTCCTAATGTTGTCCTAGAGAATGATAAATGTTGGCTTTAATCCAGCTATGTTATATTTGTGTTTGACAGTAATACAATGTAGATTTACAGATTGTAACAACACATTAACAGCACCCTTTTAGGAATAGGAATTTGTGTATATGGTGGTTACACATCATATGTACTTAATTTATTCAAATGTATACAAACCTGCTTACTGACTGATATTGGAAAACGGTGATATTGCAGTTTTACTGTTTTTTTTAAAGAGTCATATCACCAGAGAACAACAAATATACATTTTGCTGGTCATTATTTTACTTTTGTGTATACTAAAGAACATAGCAAAGATTATCTTTGAAGTTTGGCACTTCCCTCTGATGCAAGACAATGAGAACTGAAAGCAACACAGATTGGCTGCAAATGAAGTGAACAAAACCACAATGTCAAGTACAGACATATTGGGGCATTAGTATCAGTGAAACTAAGAACTGATTATATATATCATGTATAGATGTATACTGATCTTACATATAGAAGAAGAAATGAGAATCAACCTCAGGTGCAACTTTAAACCACAGTCAATATATTTGACAAGCTTCTGGATTATTTGGTGTGCTTTTTGAAAAGTTTTTCACCCACTGCTTTGCACTTTGGCATAGCTTTTTGTGAAATAAGATAATGACATAGTGTAATATGCTAAGTTAAGTTTGTTGTATATCTAATTTCCAGGCTTTGTAAATACTACATGATTTCTTTTTTCTTTGTCAATATTATATGTAATACCACAGAATTTGATTTACATATTAGATATTTCTCTGTCCTATCACTGTGAGTACTCCTGAGTGCAGAATGAATATCAGAGCAGTATCTTGTGTCAGTGCCCTGTTTGTCTGCTGCAAATGACACATCCCAGTTTCAATTTCAACCTGATCTCACAGATGTATGTTAAATAAGCACAACATCTTCAACAATGCATTACTAAGTGGAAGCAGTTAATGTGTTGAAATTTCACACTGCCATCATATAAATAATGCCAATCAAAGGGCCTTTTTCTGCTTTGTACCAGTGGACAAAAGACTTTCATATAATAATACTAATATGCCTGCATAATCCACTTTTAAGGTCTAGATGGGGTAGTGCAGCATGCTATAAGTATTAGATTTATTGACTAAGACATTGTGGTTTTATTCCTGACTTTGGTAAGGTTTAGACAACTTCTTGATCAGGTTTGTACAATAAAGATTATTGATTAGTCAGAGGGGAATCTATGGTTTGGACAGCCTGGCCCCACCTGAAAAATGACAATAGAACTAATTTTTTTTCTCTCCACTTTATCGATGCATCTCCAGTGTTGTTACTACCCCGTAGTGGTACTTATCGCTCTGATCAAGGATTAGAGTTGGGGTTTTGTTTGCTTTTTGTGGTACATGGACATTAAGTGCCTCCACCATGTGATGTTGTGCTAAAAAGTTCTGCTCATTTAATGCAATTAACTTGTTTATTCCTTCTTTTGGTCAAGTATTAATTTAATACTATTCAAACAAAAAGAAATAAAAGGGATAATTCACTATCAATTGTCAGAATGTTACTATTCATATATATGGATAAAGCTCTGATGTTTTTCATTTGAGGATTGTCTCCATTAAGTTTTATCGCTTTGCACAGAAATCACACAGTGTAGTCACCTCTTTCCAGATCATCTTTCTCCTCCACCTCAAATCTGCATTCCATTGGATGCTGGGGTATTTCCACAGATTTGTTTTCTCCCATCCACCTTCTCTTGTCTGATATTTTCTCCCTGTCTTTTCTATGCTTTCTCTTTTCTCTCCTTTGCACCTGTAATTAATCCCCGTTCGCCCCCGCTCTCATTTCCAACCAACCTGCAATATTGGCATCATTGTTTGCTGCTCTGCTCTGTTCTGAAGAACTGCAGTGTGTGTATGTGTGTGACAGAGTGAGTTTTAATTTCATATCTGCTGGTGTCTCCCATTGTTTATGTTTATGGAGCCACATGATTTTGTGCATTTTGTTAAATTGCGATTCTGTGTGTATGTGTGTGTTAGTGTGTGTTCCTGTCATCACACACCTGGTTGTCAGGAGTGGTTACTCTGTGTCTGCAGCATCCAGCTGATAATTAAAGCGGCACTGAGCAAAGAAAGATCGACAGAGGAGAGGGATGAGCAACAAGAGGAAACAAGGGAGCTTGAAGGAAAATGGTGTACTGCTTTCTGAGGGACTGAAGCTAAATACGTTTGGCTTGAAATGCCTATACTGTTTTTTAAATCTAAATTTGGTTCCTAAAAACTTTTGTTTGCTCAAAATGTTTTTTTCTTACTCCTCATCCAACTAATCCAAATCCACCCACCTCCATTGGCAGATTCTCCCGTTATTTCTGCTTCTGAACCATCCGTAAGGCTGTGGCATTATTTCACCTGCACACTGTCAACAACATTAGTATTTCAAATTGTACTTTTGGAAAGAAAGGAAAGTAGATTCCTCATACAGTGCTGAGTAACATTTATCTATTAATTCAAATATATCTGTTATTTATTCATTAGATAATAATCTGTAACTTAGATCCTTGTAAGGCTTCAGAAATACTTCTGACAGTCATTTTATTTACCGGTAACCTTTGTTTCTACACATAAACAAGTGAAATGACTCATACTTTGTTGGACCAAGGTCCATTCAAGATATACTTAGCTAAAGTGGATAATTGTAGAAATGTGTCATGTTGTCTCATAAATCAAAGTTAGAGATTCCTTTTTTAAAATCAAAGAGGAGAAGAACCATCACTCAGGGAGGGATGCATCAGTGCACTAGTCATGCAAATCCTACGCATCTGTGATGGCATCATTAAAACCAAATAATATATCTAGATTTTACAGCAATACATTAGTTTGTACATGTTACAGCAGTAGGGCTTTCTAGTAAAGGCTTCTGGTTGGTAAACTGGCTGCCTTGCACCACAGACCTGTTGAGGAGTTGAAACCACGTTTGAAAAAAAAAATGGTGTGTTTCACATTCAAAACTACAGAAATAGGGAGCAAGTAGCTCAGCTGTTTGAACAAGTGGCTGAAGATCCTTCACAGCCAGCCCAGGGTTGAGTAACTGCCTGTGGCAAAAAAAAATTCAAATCACTGTATATATTTTTTAATTCACGTGTTTTTGGATAAAGTGTTCATTTTCGAGATCTGTCATCCTCAAAACAGCCTGAAAAATTAAATTTGCAAAGCGATGAATTATAACTTTGTTAAACTGGTCTGAAAAACAAGGCAAAAACATTTTTCACGAGTTACTTTACTTTCATATTGGATCTGTTTAGTTCTTCTCGTCTCTTCTTTTCATCCCTTCTGCTGCCATCATCTTTTGTTTATTCATTTCTGATGTACAGTTTCATTCATCCTCATATTTTCTCTCTTTCCTCTTTATTGACCTTTTGCCTTCCCGGTGAAAATGCCATGCCAGTCAACAATTGTAGAGCTCTCTCTACTGCCTATTATCTTTTAAATGGCCCTGGCAGACAAAATAATGCTGTAACTCATGACTTACAGACAAAAACAGAATCAGAGAATAGTGCAAGTTCTTCCTTTGATATAAAAAATGTGACATTTGGTATGGTATGGGAGTTGGGATTATATCATCAAAATATAACTTGTCAAATAACTACAATCACAAGGGCGAAAATCACTCGAAGTGTGTGTTGTAGGGTTAAATGTTAGATATAGAAACTTGGAGTCAGTTTATATTTGTTTATGAGGGGTAAATGAATTGGCCAGCAGAGGTAAATTCTGAGAGTTTGCATGAGTGAAACTGATAACTTTGTGAACAACGTTATATAAAAGGTTATATGAACAACTTTCATTATAAACTGATTTTCTTTGAGGTTATTGTTATGAATTATCACATGTATTACTTTATCTATTCTAAATAGAGAGACACGACAAGCAAAATCAGTCTGGTGCAAAATCTCCCAAATGGAATGGAAAAATGACAGAAAATGGCAGATGTGTGAGGGTGACAACAGACTGAGCCATCTGCAACTGGGTGTTGGCCATTAGTCACATGACTAATGTGACTAATCATGAAGGCTGCTGAAGACACACAGAGAGGACAGAGATGTCGTGGGGCTCAGTTGCAGCCCCCTCACAACCCTCCAAACTCAGATGTCATAAAACAATGCAACCGGTAATTGAAAACATTTATAACATTAATTCACCTTCACAATCTTTTCAGGGAGTTTGTCCCAGTCTCACAAGGGATATGTATCTGGTACTCGTCAAAAATTAAGTGGTGTCTTAATTTGTGCTTAAGAACTGTGTGATGGCAAAACATCTGCTAGCTTTTATTATGAGTCGGGAAGCATCATTGTAGAATAATGGTGAAGAATCTCCAAACAGAGCAAAACAATGGCTGTGAAACTCCTAACACACTCTCCTCAGTAACTATGGTTGAGGAGGGTGCAGCTATGAAAGTTATCCAAATCAAGAGTCTCTCCACTCCAGGAGGAAAACAGAAAGGCTATGAAAAGATAACAAAATAAACGTTCACATTCTCCTAATGAGGCAGACTTAAACAAAAGAAGCTCACTCTTAAACAGAGGCGCTATGAAACTTTAATTTTTAACTCTAAGCTCTCCTTTAACGGAGGTGTGATAAGATCTCTAGAACAAAAACAAACTCACTCCACTAGCGGAGGGCTATGAAACTTAAACAATCAACGAACGCAACGCTCCTCTAACGGAGGTGTCTATGAAAAGGTTAGGAATCAAGAATCTCTCCCAAAACAGAGGAATAAAACAGACTGTGAAACTTACCATGATAAAAGTAGAACTGACGAATAAATTACAGACAAAGGATATGTTCTGCAGGAGGATAGCTGCACTGCAGGCTCAAGGAGTCAATGGCTGTACTGTGGACAAAGACGCTAGAGTAAGGCTCATGACCGAACACAACACACTGCACAAGACAAGGGAGACGCAGACTATTTGAGCACATGAGGAGCCATGGAGAACAGGTGGAAACACTTTGGGAATCAGGGAAGACAATCAGACGCTTGACACAGGAGGAAGAGCAAGGTACCTGAATCGAGAGGGAAGTTAATATATCAAAATAAAAGAGGAAATGACGAGACGACATGAATCAAAGCCTAAATTGTGACAATGACAATCAGTTCTCAAAGTTAGAACATGGAAAAGTCATGAAAATATTATTATTATTTTTATAATATAGTGCTTTTCTCGTCCAGTTGGCAAAAGCTGACAAGGCGCTTTTACAGTATAGGTTACATTCACCCATACACAGCACATCTTAGTCTGTACAGTGTTACAGGTAACACAGAACTATTTTCTATATCACACACATTCACACACCAATACAGACATATCAGGCAATGTGGAGTTCAGTTTCTTGCCCAAAGAAACTTTTACATGTGGTCTGGTGCAGTTGTGAATTGAACTGCCAACCTTCCATTTGTTAGGTAATTGCTCTTCCTTCTAAGCTACAGCCATAACTCATTATGTCACACATGTAATGGTAGTAAATTGCAGTTCACTGGATTCCTCACCAAGCATTTTGTTTGACAGTGTAATTTATTTGACTCTTCCTGACTGAGTAACAGAAAACCGAAGCCAATGTCAAATAAAGTTGCTTGGATTTATTTTGTGCAAATGTAAGAGATGCATACAGCTTCTCTGCACATCCTCCATTAGGAGAAGATGATATCAGTGCCATGAGAAACTGTGTGACAGAGTACATTAACTTCTGTGTGGAGATCATTATTCTAACAAGGACAGTGAGGCACTTCCCTAATAACATACCCTGGATCACCAGTGACCTGAAAAATTTGCTGAACATGAAAAGAAAGCCTGCAGGGGATAGACAGGGAGTTATTGAGAACTGCTCAAAAACAGCTGTAAAAAGAAGATAAAAGAGAGCAAAGTGATGTACAGAAAAAGCTTGAAAGTAAGCTCTGACAGAACAACCTCTGTAACGTCACCACACACCTCAGCAGTGGATCTCACAGTTTTAGTTACATACCCCCCCCACATCAGAGCACACTCAGACTTCCTCTGCCTGTCCCTTCAGCCTGTCTCCAGCAGTCAGATTAATAACCAGCTGGAGAGACTAAGCCTGAATGAGGCTGCAGATCCAACTGGTGTTAGCAAGCAAGTAAACACCTTTCAGGATCCACCACAGTTTGTTTTGCTGGGGCTATGGTTGAGTTTACCATTATCCACATGCTTCAGTGATCCCACTCTTATCTGGAAAAAGCTGAGGGTGAGGATTTCTTTATTTTGTATTTTCTCCCGTGCTGTCATTATAATATGAAATATGTAGAATTATGCAAACGCTACTCAACATCATGGACAATACTGCACATCATCAACACAACACAAGAATGAAACCAGGCTGCTTCAGCTCTGCTGCATAAAAGAACAATACAGGTCACATCCTCCCAGAGCAATAACCACACAGAATGACTGCTTATAATATAAATGAATGACTTCCTCAGAAACCACCATTAGTCAATTTGGTCCAAAGGTGCTTGGCTGACAGACAATTGGAGAGCAAAGACACAAGGGAGTGTTGGCTCTGTGTTGGGAACAAGTGAGTAAGACTCAGATGAGGATGACTGGTAGAAGAGAACAAAAAAAGAACAGGGGGAAAGAGATGAGGGTGGGTGCCACAGTCCAGATGGAACAGCTTGACCTTCTTTACCTTTCTGACTATGATCCATCATGAAGTCAAATTTGGATTAACCGCATGCTTTGAAGGATATGCTTAGCGTACACTTGCACGTGTACATGTACATACACACATTAAAAAAACATGTTTGAGAAAAGGCACATTTGAATTCTACCGCTTGTTTCATGCCTGTGTTCTGTGGCCTAACTTCTCTGAGGACTGCATACAATCAAATCAAGCCACTCCTCTGGAAAATTTCTATAAGCCAGCCAAACTCACTTCAGCTCCATCTCTTGTACCTCTCTGTCCTTTGGCCAGTGTGCTCACTTTTATTAGATGCTGTTTCTGTGGCTGTTTTTCCCCATAGCTCTTATAACGGTCTGCATCTGGCCTAATAAGGAAAGGTTGGAAGAAGGAAAATTATAAGACTGTTGGGAGGCCAGCAGCCAGGTCAATGAGAGGCAAACATAGAAACACTCACACTGATACACGTCCAATTTTGTGTAAGACCGACCTGCTATGGTTTCTGTATCTACTTATCATAATAATGTTTGTCCTGATAGAGAGAGAGAGATGAATTTCTCTCTTTTTCACCCTCTCTGTCTTTTGTTAGACTTATTATAAGCTGAACAGTGTAAAGGAACATAATTAGCCAGAGTAGCCCAGCACTCTCCTGCTTCAGTTGCAGCTGTGGGCAACTTAATGTTTCTCAGTTATTCTCACAGTCATCTTTTTTTCTCATGTTGCTGTCATCATTGTGTTTATCTATTGATTAAAAAGATGTGGCCTCAATTCGAGAAAGGATCCAAATGTTTTATGGGTATTGGTCAATGTAATGGACTATGCCCATCCTCATATGGCACAAATTTGATTAGTTTGAATGAGTTTGATGATCATGGAAACAAATCATATGAATCATATGCTTTGACATATGCAAGCGATTTCAACCCAGTGGGAGGAATCTTTTATACAAAAGTTAGAGTTAGAGCAGACCCGAGCAGACCCAAGTTATGGAAATGCATGGAGAGAAAACCGTGGGGACCATAAAGAAGCTCCAAGTACACCAAATTGGGGCAGATTTTAATTTACAGCACTATTTTGAAATAAAGTTGGCCATAAATGGAATTTAAATCCAAGCACAAAAAACTAAATTTGCAACATATTAGAGGTGAAGTTTCAGTGCTGCAGACAGGACGTCCACGCAAGTCTAAAAGTAGTTTTTACTTGTAGGTTTTCACAGAACATCGCCTGGATTTCTGAACTTTTAAACTGATGTAGAAGAGTAAGCCCTGCAATGCTTTGCCCCCCATTGTGCCCACACTAACATCCCAGCCAACACTTTTGTGAATATAACTCATATAGAAAATAAGTTCCCCTACAGTACATTGACTGAATTATATACTGTTCATTTTGTGTCCTTTGTTTGACTCAATTCTGATGTTTAAAATTGTCAAAGTACGTGTATTTCATGACAATACAGTCATTTCAGCACACCATGAACTTCAGCTCTGTTTGTTTTACTTACTCATGTAACACATTGTTGATGAGTCTTAATGGATAACAATGGCAAGATATACTTGGCAAACAAATAGGCAACTCTTTTTATTTTTTTTTCCTTGTGTGCGCACATAACAAGCACAAGCAAAGTTTCTTCTGTAGTATTCGGCCCTTTTATGTGGGTTTACATCAATAAAGAGTAGCTAAAATGTATTGAATGTATCAATGTAACAGTAAAAGCTTGTTTGATTTTTTTGTGAAGCATAATATATGGTTGTTAGCACACCCACGTGGTAATCAATGGCTTCTGCGTAGTTCCACTCCCACAAACACAGTTGAATTAGGCACTAGCAGAGGCGTTTGAATGTCAGATATGATCCAATCTCATCTTCTGCAGGAACTCGCCTGCTGATGGCTCATCAGATCAGTCAAAGGGTTAAATGCCTCTAGTCACTCTTGAAAAATATAGATACATTTTGAGTGATACAAAATTAATCTTCCTAGGCCAATTACACACAGCCAATCATGGATTAAAGGTATTGAATTAAGTTAGGAAATCATTAGATAAACTATTTTGGATGCTGATTATTACAAATGTACAAGTTTATCAAAGACAATAAAATATAACTCTAGTTCTCTGTCTTTTGTTGTTGTTGTTTTATTTTTTTTCAAAATGTCTTGGATTGAATCTTTGCAAAGGGAACATTTCTTGCACAGACTCAAACAATTGTGAACATTATATTTGCATAAATATCACAGCAGGAGCACTCCAAAGACCTCTCTTTGACTCCCTTAATACTGTTTGTGCATGGAATGTATGGTAATTGACTCAAAATGTACAAATAATTTGATAACATTTGCTGAAATACGAGTTTCTCCCACCCCTGAAATGTCCCCAGAAAATTAAGATAATTTGTATCTTTCAGAAAAAGACCTATTTTATCACAATTGTCAGTTGATTAGGCTGATGTGAGTGCTAATACTTCACAGAAGAACAGCTAAACCTCATTAATAAGCAGTGATTGTTGTTGAAACACGCCGAAACAGCAGTGTGGCCTGTGCTAACGCTTTTGTGAGCAATGTGTCATGCAATTACTCGTGTCATATTTCCTTCTCTTTTCCTTGTCTTTTCTTACTCAAATTCTCCAACTTTTAAAACTTTTCACTTGTTTGTTTAGTTCCTGTGATTTCCATCTGTTTGTACCCTTCCCCATGTCAACTTTCTCTCTCTGAATGTCTGTGTTTTTTTGGTTGAACTTAAACCTAACGTTGCCCCTTCTGTTTCAGTCCTTCAAATAAACTCATGTTCTGTTTGTTGCTCAGCAGATTCTCGAACATGAGGAAGAACAAAGACTTTTTCATAGTTTTACTTTTGAGGGTAACTACTTCCACTTAGACTGACGTGAAACTCATGGTCATAAAAAGGTCTGTGTCCATGGTACAGCTTTGCTCGCTACCATCTGGAGGCTGGCTTTGTGCGCATTCTCCAGCTGAGGGCTTCTACAAATTAGCAATGCATGTCATATGTTCATCTTTCAGCGTTTAAAAAGATTTCTTTTCAATTGTGAATGTTAACGACTTGCTTTACTTGAAATTAAATAAAACGTAATATACATGAATAGTGGGATGTTGCCAAGTTTGTGAATTGTTCTGTCATAGGTACTTTAGCTTTGAAAAGATAAGACTCAGAATTGCTGCTTTGTGATGAAGTGAAACTGAATTATTGAAGATCCAGTGCAACCATTTGCTGTGTTTATCATTGGCACCTCTTGGTTCCTTATAATTTTTTCTCCCTGTTTTTCTTCATGTTGAATCCTGTTGTGGTTGTACCCTCTCTGGTACATGTCAACCTTCAGCCAGCTAGCGTTCAGTCTACACATAGCATCATCACAGTGACTGCATGCGAGCCCATTTCTGTAGCCTCTGTGTTGGTTGAACTCCCCTTCTTCACACTGCATAGGGCAAGAAGGGGATGGTGTGTTGTGGGGCAAGTCTTGAGTTCTGATGGCATGTTATATATTCAATAAGTGCCAATTAATTATCAGAGTTTAATTTATTTTGAAGCAGTTGACTCTGTAGTTGCTGTATTTAAGTATATTAGAATGTAAAAGCTGTCAAAGATCTGTAGCACAATTTGTTTTTTCCTTCGCTATGTTCACAATATCAAAGCATGAATATGGTGCAGATGGAAACATGCAGATTAATAACTGATGACTGTTGCAACAATTCAATTAATTCATAGTCCAAATTGCCATACTACACATTTAATATTGTATAATAATAAACAACAGTCTTTAAAACTCATACAAGGTTTCAGTAGCACAATAAAACACACAATTAACCCATCGTGTTCTCAAAGCACACAATATATTTACTCTGTGTCGATAAACTAAAAGAACAAAGGACAAACGTCATCGTCCCAGGTTCTAAAGCACTTAGCTAATTCTGCTGTACTTAGAATAGGCCAGCTCACACAAGATGAAGAAACAGAGATAACTGAGTAAGAAAATCACAGAAAAGCGGTCATTAAAAGCAGAAACAAGAAAAAAAAGAACAAAAACAAAAATGGAAATAAAGGAGCTGAAGATGATTAAAAACATTCAAAAAGATTTTTTTTTTAAAAACACAAAGGGCTAACATAAATGAAAGGCAGGAAAACATGTTGAAAGCGGATCAAGGAGCCATTGTATCCCGGCTTAAGAGAGCAACAAGGGTGAACAGGAGAGGGAATGGAAATCAGTGAGAGAAATGGGGAAATGATGGAACAAAGGTAGTAATGAGTTGAGGTTTTTAAAAGAGAGCAGGTGAATGTGGCACACTCTTTAATGATGGTGCAGCTTTTTTTATTGAGCCAGAAACACATAAACACACATCACAGATTGTCCTTTTCATACATGTCTTTGTCACTTTGTGTTTTGACAATCAGTGTTACTTGTTCTGCATCATTTCCCAGTATTACACAAGCAAAAGCATTCGAGGTTGAAAATTAAACTAATGGTACCAGTTACTGTAATAAATGCTGGCTTTGTCTTCTGCATTGTTGGAATCCTGGATGCTCTCTGAGGAAGTACAAAAAGGAAATATTAAGAAAATGATAGTGTAATTATCCATAATGCTCCTTGGGGTGACCTGTAGGGTCTGGTTCTGGGTTGTTAGCAGTGGATCCATTGGCTTGCATGGTGGGGAGGTTTAGGGGGTATAGTTTATCAATATGCTCTTTTTTTGTGATTTACCTGTCAGTGGTTTTAAGCAGATATAAACAGAAACTCCTAGATGTATGTTCAATCTGTATTCCCATTAGAGGTATCCACCTCAATTCTGACCATGTCTTACATTTGTTAACACATGTTGTGTTGGCTTAGACATCTTCTACAGGCACATTGTCTCACAGCTTGAGCATAGGCTTGCTGACTAAATGAGAATCTGTGATGATAGATGGTGAAACATCACATATTTTGCTGGGAGCAGATGGAAGGAAAAGCAACACCCTGCTTGGTGGCAAATGGATGATGCAATCACCTCACATTTTCTGCTCCATCAAACTGAAGGAGAGCATTTGAATATGCCTGTTGGTGTTAGACAGATCACCCAGAGCTTAACACATCCATTCATTTGGATTTCTATGCTGTGATGAGACACGAAAGAACCGAGTAACACTTTATCTGACGGAGTACACACAAGACTGACAACTGCCATGAAGAGAGATGATTTTTCATAAATGCTTATTACTCTTATCATTGTGAGTTATTTAACCAACAGTGTCATTTTTAAATCAAAGTAAACGTTGCATTGGATGTCATTGGTATAACAACTGATACTAACATGATATGTTATAAACCTATCACAAGCATAACATGGCTGGCAAATAGCAACTATCAGGAGGCTGCAAGGAAATCAGCCACAACCAAGTACCTACAAAGAGTAATGCAGGTCCCGAAGAGTCAGCTTAATGGGAAGAACAAAATCCAAGCCATCAACACCTACGCCCTGCCAGTCATCAGATACCTCTCCAGCATAATAACCTGGCCAAATGAGGATATGGAAGCCATTGACATCAAAACAAGAGACAGTCCAGCCTGTAGTAGCGGGGTGTATGATGCAGGCAGGTACAGCATACATGGAATGCCATAACCAAGTGGCAGGAAGAGCGTACAGGAACATCTGTGTCAAGTATGGATTGGAAGTCCCAAAGTCAAAATGGGAGACACCTCCAAAGATAGAGGTGAATGACAGAGCTAAGATCCTGTGGGACTTCCAGATCCAGACTGATAAGCAGGGGATGGGAAGTTGATCTATATTCTGTTTGAACTACAACATCTGTGTGATGTTGGAGAAATCAATACTGGCCTTCAGAGGGGTTAGATCTCGACTACCAACAAACTACACCATCTTCTTGATATTCAGGTAGATAAGCGTCTCAAGTATTAATTTTTCTGCCCCGTACCCCAATCACATCTCACCAGTCAGCGGTGTGGGTACACTCACGAAACCTGAAATTACCTCATGAAGAAAAAAATATACACTGATTTTTTGTTAAATATTTGATTATTTTCCCTCAACCCATCCCCCCGATTCAACAAAGTGAGGAATTAACAAAGTGAAGAATTAACAAGTGAGGAATCCACTGATGTAGAAGCCTTATTGTATAACAGGTGTAAAGCTTTAAATTGCTGAGTCCTCCGACAGTCTGTTTGTTGTCACAACAAGTTTTTGCATACAAGATCAAAATTGGATCCCATCCGTTGCATGGAAATTCTATTCTTTTCATGTATTCCTTCCCTGCTGTAATTACCTGTAAAAAAAAAAAAAAGTGTGACATTTCTTTCCTCCCTTTGTACCTCCCTCTGTCATGGATTCCCCTCGGCTTTCTCTCATTTTTTCACTGTCTGCCTCCTCCTGTCTTCTCCTCACCTCAGTGCTCAGTGAGCTGTCAGCTTCCATGGAGTGGGTGGGCTTCACACTTACATAAACCAGAATATTACACAATTTAAATGCTCTCTACATCTGTGCATGTGTTCATACATGTTGCGTGTATGTGGGCTGAGGGGTTAAACATCTTGACAGAGCCTAATATAAAAGGAAACAGCTGATGATATCACTGCACATGAGTGTGTGGGTCGGTGTTGCCATACAGTTTAATGCATTGTATGTGTGTGCTGTGTTCATAATGCATTCCAGGCTGTGAAGCATAACACCTTTCTTGCCCTTCAGTGTGTATTCATCTCCATTGTTCTCTTTGCTTTCCACCCAAGCTCTGTGACACATTTTTAACTATCTATAGAGCACAAGTCAAAATGCTCATGCTCATATCACTGTTTGTTTTTTCTTTTTTTAAATAAAATATTTAATAAAGAACAGTCTGTTTGACATGAGCACGGCAGTCACTCACCCTAACATATCAGGCTTGGGAGAGTATGCCAGTACAGGAATTGTCTTAATGTTGAACGTGGTGGTCATTCAGTTTGCCATTTTATCTTCTTTTATGGTACTTTATCATTGATTGACTTCCAAGTCACTTGGCTGTCTTACATCCATTTCTTTGTTACTGTGTTTCCTTTCCCTCTCTATTCACCCATCTGTATGACTCACTGGCCTTCTTTCTTTGTTCCTTCTCAGTTTTCTTGTTTCCTAATGACGCTGTTAAGTCCTGGCTGACTTACCCTTTAGACCGACTTTAGACCAACTACCAAATGTCATTTCAGTCTTAAAGTTATTCCTTCTAACTTCTCTTTTCAAATCTATTTTTTTTCTTTTCTTTTTCTCTCAGTTTAACTCACCATTTAATTTTTCTTTGCATATTTGCCTAAACGTCTCCTTCTCCATCCCCTCCCTCTTGTACGTCTTGTTTGCATTAACAGCTTACTGGTGTTCCAATGTTTTCCATATTCAGTGAATATTTACATTTTCATTTAAGTAAATTAAAGAAATTATTCCAAAATGAACAGCAGCAATTAAAACTCATTGGCCCAGTCCCATTTCCTCCACTTGGTTCTACCCTTCGATTTTGGGTTGATTTGTAATATTAGATGATCACCACTCCAGTAGAAAAGGTGCATGCAAGTCTTTCCACAAGGATGGAAAATAGAGAGGTACAATAAGGAAGTAGAGCCAAAGCAGAAATTGGAATTCGATCTTTGCTTACTTAAAAAAAATGAGGAATCATTTCTCCTCTGTAGATGTACCCTTGAATCATTTAAAAGGACACTGACATCAAGTTGCACTTCACTTTAGATTGTAGACAGTATACAGATGCTGTGATATTATTCTAGAACACTTGTTTACCTGTGCTGTATTGTTCAGCCTACAGTTGTTCCAAAATAGCCATATAGATACAGTTGTAACCAAGTCATGTTCAATGATCTATTTCAAACATTATCAGATATCTGAATGCAAGCGATATACCTGAAAATCAAATTCAGTAGTTTGTCATTCAGTATGCCAAAATAAAGGGACAGTTGAGCTGGTTAGATTTGGCAAATCAAATAGTTTATAAGCTGATTATTTAATTTGAGGGGGACTGCGTTGACAATCTAATGTTTTGTGCTGCTTTTGTGCAAAGAATGTATGACACTGGAATTAGGCCTGCCCTGCATGTAACCATTTAATGTACATGTGTGGGCACTGACCATGCATCCACTTTTCACACAGAGCCTCGCATCCCTTTGCGACAGGCGTGCTCTTAATGCTCAACTTTTGATTATAACTGTTGTATACTGCAACAACATTATATACAACAATATTTACTAAAACGTCAGGTCAGTAAATCACAAAATGCTTCTAGAGATCAACTGCGCTTACCAAGTAACTTTACTTTTGAGGAACAATGTGATAACAGACATTTACATGACATTATTTCTCCTAGATCTTTATGTGAGTTATTCAGAAAGGTTGGTTTTTAGGTCTAACTTCATCTTTAGATACTACACTAGCAATGCACGCTTTGTTTCTGTCCTGCAAAATCTACAAACTGCTGTTGAATGCACCCAAAGTGCAAGGAGCTCTTGTGCTACGTTCCCTTACACTAGGACATACTTAATGGTAGTGCATGACACATCGAGGCCAAAACAAAAGTTCAACTTACATGACAGGTGGTCTCCTCTGGCTTTCTGCTTGGTAATGTCATCTATTACAGCCCAGCTGGCAGGCCTGACTTTCTTTTCATTCCTTTACAGATTTCTTCTGAAACCTTCTTTTAATTTGATACACAACTTTTTGTTTCTATCCTGTCAGATGGGGGAGTGTTGCTGTGTAGTTTACAATCATAAAAAGAATAAGATCACAATGATTTCTCCCTCTGCTCTGCATAGGCTGTAAATCAGAGGGGATAGAATCTGTGGTTGATTCCTAGGAAGAAAAAAAGAGAGATATGTTCATATACTCCAAATATTTACTTCAGTGCACTTTATCACTTCAAATGGGGAAAAAACACAATAATAAAACTGCAGCATGTTTACCTGTGTTATTTATAAAAGATTGAAATCAAATAACCTTATTGTTATCATCTCTGCCTCCTAGATAAAGCCTCATTTAGCCACTTTAGTCCTGTATCAGACTTTAAAAAGGTTATCTTAGGAAGCAGGTTTTAAGGAACTTTTCTTCTAACCATCTTGAAGTTCAAGGTGATACTAAAGGGTGAGGTAAAAGCACTACAGGCCACCCATTGCTCCAAAAGAGTTGTTGCCTAAGTTGCAAATTTAAATCATGATTCATCAATCAAGAGTACAGACCCAAGGTGAGCTTTGTAATGTTTTTAGGTTTACTTTTAAAGATGCTCAAGAGAGAGAGAAAAAAATAAAGAGTCTATCAGGTATAGTTGAATCACTGCCACCCTTACCTTCTTGTTTTTTTTTAGGTGACCATTTATCTGATTTTTCCCAAGTTCAGTCATGTCGTATAAGACCCTGGTTATGTTGTAGGACCAGTCACTGCTGCATAGCTTCAGAAAATCTCAGTTACAGGTCAGTTGTGTCAATATACCAACTGACAGCATGAGCATAGAAGTGTGTGTGTGTTATAGTTTGCTTCTTTCTGTATAATCTCTCACCTGACTGCACCTCTGTCTCTTTGCAGTTGTTTTTTCTCCCTCTTTACCTCATTCTGAAAACTCTTTCTTCACACACCACTTATCTATTCTTCCCCTGCCTCCTTTGCCTCACTTCCACCACATGGCTCCTTACACTGACATACAACTTCCACATTGCACCACAAACACAATACACACAGAAACCTACGTGCTCAAAAAATAAATTCACACATACACACCATCACACACTCAGAGCGCCCCTATGTGATTCTAGCGATGAGTTATTTTGCCTCAGGCCTGCTCTTACTCACAAGGTATCTGTCATACCCCCTCCACACATCCTCCCCTTTCTCTCATCCATCATCTCACACCCTTGCCTCACTCACCTCCGGTCTCTTTCTGTCTCTAACATGCATACAAATCTCACATTCACCACTTCATCCCGTTTCATTGTGCTCATGTTACTGTAAAGCTTCCCATACTCTTAGTCTTTAACTCACCATCCGTTCTAATTGTTCCACTGCCCCTAGCCTTCCGCAATGTGTGTTTACCTTATGATCTCCCATTTTCAAATATAGTTTTCTTCCATTTTATGTGCTTGTATGTCCATCTGCCCATTATCAGCCACAGTATATTCATTAGTAAAGCCTGAGCAGCGTCCCCTTTTGCTCCCTGTGACTGATATGAAATCAAAAGCTGTTGATGTCATTATTGTGTGTTGGAACATAAACCAAGCCATTAGGAGCTCCAGTGTGGATGGTGACTCATTGATGTGATGAGCCGTCATTTTTTATAGCAAAGGATGGTTTGTCGAACAAGTAAAACATAAATATGTTAGAATACAAAGGATTAGCATAGCATAATCAGCTATTAGGTTTGTGCATTTTCTTCATACCATTCTACTTATATTTTTCTCAGGTATTGCAGTAATTCCCTGTTGGTAGACTTATTTAATTTGCCATCACCTGTTGTACAAAGAAGAATAAACTCCAGAGGATGAAATCTAATGATTTTGGTGATTTGCTTTTAATCTAGGATCACCACAGATGAGTTGACACAGAATTCTGTGCAAAGATTCACGGTCCCCCAAGGATTTGTCCAAATTGCTTTTGTGTCTGACTTTGTCTGCCTGACATTTTTGGTTTTGGAGCAAAATGTATCAACGATGGAGAATGAAATGTTGGAAAACCCAGTGAGGAAGTTTAATTCTCCTGGTTTTGTGACACTTGCTGTGTCACTGTTTGTACACGTTTGGGTATCAATTTTATAGTCACCGAGACCTTGAAATGGAACTCTCAAGAACTATAAAAACTATTCCATGATTTTTTACCAATAGAGCCTCTGCCACCATGGATTGTATTCACGGTTTCTTGGGGATCTGCAGGTTAAATAAGGGCTGTATTTAAGGCCACATCACATTTCTTTCTTTCATTATTTATGCACATGTTTGTTAGTTTTTACCCAAACAAGATATTTTATATTCTCAACTTAGCCAGAGAGCTTTTGGGGCATATACATACAATACAGTTCTCACTTGACTCCTGAAGATGTTCGTTGTCATGTTGGAGCAGTCTCACATGCAAAGGGAAATGTCCACAACATTCTCTCCGGACCACTTGAGAGTATTTTCCATCCAGCCCTCTGGCAGATCAGGCAACGTGTGAATGTAGCAGCACATATTCCAGGACATTTGTAGCTACTCAGCGAGTTGAGTTGTTCATTCTTCTCTCTGCTGATCTGTATGTGGCTTTACACTCACTTCCTGCTTCACTGTGGATATGCTCAGATTTATGCTTTTTTGGTTTCATCAAGGAACCTCAGATAGTATTTTTGACTAGTTAAAAGAAAAAATGCACAACAATTTCCACAGTGTAATTTTTGTGTGACGTTTTGCCTCATGTGCGCTCTTCCCTGCAGCCCATCCTTGGCATTCCCAGCTGTGAAAGCTCTTCTCCAGAAGAAAGTCTCTGGCTATGAAGTGGTTGTGTGAAAAGCAACTGTGCAAAAAGACCAGGATTTGGGGGGATTTTTTCTATCAATTGATTTATTTTCTATAAATGCGTTGCTTGTGGTGTGCTTGCCTATTGTTTGTTTTGACATTTTCTATTTCAGTTGTTTTCCTCAAGCTATATGAAAGTGATTTACTCTACAGCTGGCACTTAATATATTTCTGGGAGATCAGGCTGTTCTGACTCATTGAGCTCTCCTGTCTGTATAACCAGACTTTAACTGTCAATAACTTTTGTTCCAACTTCCATAATAACTTTTTCGTACTCATTATGGGGAGTGTCTTAAAATAGAGTGAGGATCCGATTTATTGCTTTGAAAGTACAAATTGTTACATCAAATGAGCGATTAAGTAATTCAAAGGTTGCAGAGTATCAATTTGTAGGAGCATGTCAGTTCCTACCCTCAAAGACTAATTCATTACTCATTCATAACTATTATTTTATTTTTCCCTCTCAGAATAAAGAACATGTATTAATTCAGCAACATTTTCCAGAAACTTCAAAGTTGTCATATATTTGGAAGGCCAGCTTATTTTTGTTCCAGGGATCGGAATGCCTATCTTGATACATGACATAAATAGCAGCCAGGCTAAAAAACTAATTTCAAATTGGACCCCTCGCACATTGCTCAGCTCCCACTTCTACCAGTCAATGACACTGGCATACTGTTCACAGTAACTAGGTTTTGTATGCTTACACTCCACCTAATTGCTCTCTCGTATCTGTTAGTTCCTTAACCCAGGGAGTAAAAGAGTGATTTATGGTCACAGCTTCCTGTGTATCTCAGCAGTCCAGACAGATAGTGGGACTTTATGAAAAGATTGTAGCAGTGGGCCTACAGAGGGGCACAGCTGCATCACTGTCTATTTTTACCGGCCATAGATCCTAGTGGTCTGATACTGTCACACCCTAACATCTAGACTAATGGAGAACTGACTCAGAACAGTAGAACAAAAACTGAAATTTAGGGCTTTAAAATTAAACCTAGGCTTTGTATGTGTAGACATAGATGGTGAGCATCTCTGCTTGTGATAATAGAGCGTCGTAAGCCTTTTATGAATAAAGCTGAGAAAACACTGGGTCTCAATGATATTTGCACAATGTAGTTTATCTATAAGTGCAACTGTATGCAATATCAGTGAAGTGAATGATCCAGCATATTTTAATTCCACTTGTTTTAAAGCCATCACAGACATTACTGCAAAAAGTCATCAAGCTCTGGTGCATTTTGCCAGAGGCAAAACTTCATAGAATCTGTGCTTTCAAAGGTTCAGTTCAGGTCAAATTAGTACTAGGAAAAAAAATGCATTTCTCAAATAGGTTTTAGTTTTATTTTCCCAGGAAAATTGGATGTCTGTCCCAGAATTCTGGGTAGTTGGCAAATATTGACGTTCTCACTGGAAGCACTTCATCCAAAAGAATGTCCCAATAATACATTTGACTGTATGCTCGGTGAATCATCCATACCCTGGTCGACACTGTTTCCGTAAACGTTTTTTTTTTTGGATGTGTGTTTTGTTGGCAATTTCAGGTAAAAAGCCTTCAAAATAGCATTTAGTGGTCACTTTAATGAACTGCAATGTTCCATTCTTACTAACATGACTTGAACTCTTTTACATCACTGAATTAAAGCTCAAACTCAAAGTTCACAATATGAGGAAATGAGGTGGTAAAATATAGTTTTACCATCTACAGTACAACAGAGGAAGATTTACTGCATTCTTTATCTTATAGACTGTTCATGCTGAATAATGTTTCCTGGTGATGTCTCGTGGAGCTGTCATAAAGCTTTTGTCTGCAAGATCAAAACAAAGTCCAGTTATTGAGGTCGAGCACCAGCAGCACTCAAAGTTCATTTCTCTTTGGCTCATAAACAACACATGGAACTGATCAACACAGTATTCAGCACAGAAAAAAAAAAATCTGATGTGGCGGGACCAGTATGGTGATGAATGTGGACTGGTGAGATCAGACAAAAGGGTGACTGTAAAACAAAGCTATTGCCACAATCCCAAACTGGGTTTACACGTTAGGCACACAAATTCACCACAGAGGAGGCTCGAGACAAACTTATCCAATTGACATGTTTATTCATTAATATTAAAATAAAAAGGGTCATAATTTAAAAACAGATTTACAAAGATTTACAAAGACAGGGGGGCACAGTTTCTCCGGCTCAACTCCCAGAGTACAGAGACAGGCAGGGCAGTAATCTGTAAAAGCACAACACAACATGCACAAAAAGAAGAGAGAATATATCACAAACCAACAGAAGACCACCACCCTGAAAATCCACCACCACCAGGAGTTGGCCGTGCCCTGTGCAAAATACAAAAGAAAAGTTAAACTACAACTCAAACTCTACATGGTTATGGCTCACACTTTATATGTTCATGTGTTATGATTCCTATAATGTCACATGAACGCTGCAACATAGGAAAAAAAAAGAAAGAAAGAGGAAAAAAACCCAGGATGTTGACATCCCACTGTTTACGACTATTGTTGGAGAGTATTGGAGAGTAAAGCAAAGCATCAAACCACAGTGCCTGGTGTTTTTTTTTTCCTCCAGTATTTTCTATTCACAATGCTACCCTCTTGCCCTGATAATATTTAATTTTCTGTCTATTTCTCACCCCTCTTTTAATGGAGAGAGCACTGACTAATCGAGCAGTTGGTCGACCCAGTCAGTAAGAGATGGCTGGATCAGGAATAAAAGTCACTCTGCTCTAGGCATAGAGCAACTTCACATGCAGGGATGTTTATCTGAGGTTAAAAACTGTCCTTGAGCAAGTGTTCCAGTGTTCCAGTGGAGCTGTATTGGTCACTAGTGGCAGGTTTCTGCTGTGCAGGAAATGTTTATTGCTAGTGATATTTTAGAAATGCATGCTGAGCTGACTTTTAGTTAATAAATCAAAGTTCAAACGCATAAATGTATTTACAGTAGTAACACTCACACTCAAATGGCTAAACAGGGCAACAACAAGCTAAAATAGCCCCCTGAGAAGTTGAACAAGGAAATTAATAATTCAACATGCTCTAAACCAGAGAGTATGTTCTGCAGCTCTGTATTTGTTTAAGTCCAACTGTTTTCCCCCAGAAAAGCTGGCTGGTGATTCACACCAGCATCCTGCTGTGCTTAACGTGTCACTAAACCATCGTCTTTTTCTTCGTCTTAATCTTTGCTTGTTTCTGTATGGTTAATGCTACTGCAACAATATTGACATAAATCCATGCAATTAGTCTAAATGAGGTAACTACATTAATCAGCATCAAAACTAAAGACAAGCAAAGTTGATAACATTGACAGTCTCGTTAAAATGCGTTTTTCTGCTGCAAATCCTTGGGCTCTGACATTCATCTGGAGGATACTTTGACACACACTTCAAGTGCCTGAACATTATTGCAGACCAGGGACATCTCCCCATGACATTGGCATTCCCTAATTGTTCCAGACTCACTTAGCAGAAGAATGGACCTTTGCCGATTTCTGTTTTTGTGTGTCTGTTTGTATTCACATGTGGACTGTTTAGGGTTTATGGTGTAAAATTTCCTGAACAGAGCATTTGTGTATGTTTTAAGAAGAGGGAGAAAGGGTCAAACTCAGACTTGCAGAAGGGTGTCTGTGAAAGACAAAGGTTGAAGAGATGAAAGAAAGACATGCAAAAATGTTTGTTTCTGTGGTCCAACATGGATGAGTAAGATTATTTTGAAGGATAGATATTTGATTTCTTGTGTTGTTGCTGACTTTAAAAGAGCAAACTTGACCAAGACATTTTAGCTTAGTGTACAGCAGGACCAGAGCACTACAATCAAAGTAAATGAGATAAAATAATCGGACACAGCTTTGTTGAGTTTATTAGTGTCCGATAGTCCTTAAATGTATGCTCAGGAGGCATAAACAATACCGGTTGGGATGATCAAAAGAAAAACAGCAATGAAGATTTACAGAGACTGTTTATAGCAAACATTTTGCACAAAGAGCTTGCAGAGAAGTTTGGTTATTGCCTAGCAATTTACTTGGTAAACTACTGTATGCATGGCAAAGATTCAACAGTAGATTAAAAACAGTAGTTCTCTTCATTTAGCGTCATCAGTCTTTGCATAGTGTAAAACATTACTGTAATCATAACTTAAATATTACTTAGTTTGACGTTTTGGTTCAAAATGTTTCCTCTCTAATTTGGTTTCACTAATGAGAAACACATTTAAACATTTAAACTAGGAGACATGATTGGCTTGTAAAGGTGGCCATGGCAATTGTCTGCACTTCATTGCAGTGATGCAATGCTTCACATTATGTTTCTTAATATGCATGCAGTGCATGGAAGAAGGAGCAAAACTATTTTTTATGCTTTTGATTTTACAATGGGATTGATATTCAATTAAATTCCTCTTTATTTCACTCCGTCCTCTCTGTATAGTGGAAATAAATAACGTCTTCTCCACAAATTAATTTCCTCTCTTCTTCACTGTCTCTAACAGGCTTATGGGATCACTCTCCAATCAATTATAGGCTAACTCTGTTAGCTGTCATGTTTGGAGCACAAGGGCATTTCCTCAGCTTGTGAAAATGCCAGCTCACCTTAAGGAAGTGTCATCTCCAATTATACCCACAAACTGTCTGGAAGAAAACTTAGCATAAAGATTAAGCAGGTTGAAACAATTGATTAAAGTACAAGCTAAATAAAAGATAAGTAAAACTGATTGTAAACCCCTTCTCTATGCCACAATACTTTACAAACAGTTTATAAATGGTTAAACATTGCTATTTTAGTTTGTTTTGAAGTGTATAGTAAACTAAATAGACTGAAAAATGCAGCAACATAAGAAAATAAGGAAGAGCCCAATATCAGAGCCCACCCAAATCCTACGAGTGTGCAAAACTGTCCCAGACCTTCACTGGATTCCAAAATTACAAAGTTATAATTTGAACACATATGACACAACCGTGATGCTGTGTTGAAGTGGTCATGCATTTTTCACGTTTATTTGAGATCCTGGTATCCAAATTGTGCCCCATCGGTATCTCCACTCAGCGTCTGAGTACGTTGCCATCTTTGACTTCCTAAACAGCTGAACAACAGGATTCGTATTGTCTTGATTTTAATAAAGTGAGTGCTTTATAGAACATGCTGTTGAATTTGGGTAATAGCATCACACTGAAACTGATATTATTTACATGCTATTGACATTGTTGTAGTTTTATATCTACTTGATTTTTGGTGTGATGTTGAATCATCTAAATGATTAGTGAAGGCAAGTGAGGATTACAGGTGAGGGAACTGTTGGAGCAGTAAACCGCTCATGGTCATCTGAGATGTGGTCTTTGAAAGACAGACAACTAAAAGGTTTAAACTTTTAATGAAGCTATTTGTATTCATTCCTATTTGACTTCTGTGGAAAAAGAAATGTGGTCTGAAAAGCCTGGTCCTCACTGGTTGGTCAAGTCCACAGACCAGAGAAGACACCACTTTCTTCTGCATTAGCTCTGTAAATGTTGTCCTTTGAGCTAATGGTCATGGAGGAAGAACACAAAATTTGTAAAGAAAAAAAAAAGGCTTGAATTTCAAAAAGTATTTTTCAACAATGACAATGACTAGAAACCAAATTAGTCAAATAGATTAAATGTAATTGAGGGGACAGTTTCTACCCAAATGTAGTGGAAATATAAAGTATACTAACATAGAAATAGTCAAGTATTAAGAGGTGTTAGTGAGTAAATTGTACTTTTGACAAGGCTAAAATAAGATCAAATAACTTATTGTGTTTCTTTGCTCTTTTTTCAAGCAAAGAAAAACTGTCCTTCTGAGATAAATGATGGTGTAAGTATCTGCACAAAGCTGCTTAGGAGACACTGCTGTTGACAGTCATAACGCCTGAAAGCTGCCAGTATTTGACACTGACTAGTCTGAACCGTGTCTCTGCCACAGTCAAAGCCCATGCTGCTATCCCAGGTGAACCCCAACACTGCTGCTTGAAAAATTCAATAACTGTTGTTAGTAATAATGTATACTAATAAATAGCAAAATACAGACTACTACTCAAAAACTGACTCTAAAAATAATTGGATGCAAGATAAAAAAATGTTAGAAAATAAGCATTTTATAAAAAAAACTTTTAAATTAACTCTAACTTTGCATTGATTCTCCTCTATTTAGTTTTGAAGCCATCAATAAACATGAAACTTGCGGATCTTGTGGACTTAAGGTATGAAGACATGTATTTGGATGGCACATTTAATTACTTACATTGTTTTAACTAACATGTCAAGTTTTAGATAAAAGCGGCAGTCGACAAAATGACACGACTAACTAGATAAAAAGAAAGGAAGATAAAACTTTTTAGAAGAAAATTAATTATCAGAGCCTTTAAAGAAATAATATAAAAATGAACTTTCTTCTAAACTGTGAACATTTGTACAGTATGTGGACAGCAACAGAAACTTAATTTACATTCTCAAATTCAGAGAAACAAGCGATCAGTTAGTTTTTCACACAGTGTGTCAGTGATAAAAGAGGAGAAAAATACAATGTTAAAGAATAGAGTTCTTCATTTTACCCTTTTCTCATTTAGTTCATCTTATTTGTGACTGGACATCTAAAGGCTTTTACCTTTTCATTTTCAACACCTGTCAGGATACTTTTCACTTGCTATGGCTTGTGAAATATAGACTGGTGAAATGGATGATCTCTTCATTGTATTCCCGCAAATCACACAAGAATTCAGCTTGAATTCCAGTTCCAGTTCCAGGAGAAACAGTTTAAATCAGAAAACCTCCGTTATTAGCCACATCTGCTTCTTGTACGATCCAAAATCCAAAGTTTTTGTGACCTGAGAAAATAAAGTTATGTCTCTGGTACAAACACATATGTATAAGGCAAAGATTTTTGTTCCTGCTTCCCGAGCTTCAGTAAGATGTTCATAGAGACTTTTAATATTATTTCAGACAGTGGCAAAATTGTAATCACACTCATATAATATATGTGTCTTCATCAAATCCTGCCAGCTACTCATCAACACCTACAAAGTTGGCATACCTTCATACATGCTCACGCATACATTCATGCGCACAGAAGTTCATCATGAGCACGAAGACCAGCAACAAAGCTTCGGACAAATCAGTGAAACGCAAACTGACTCTGTGAATAGTCACAAGTCCAGGGGCCGTCACGCATGTTCTTCTTCTTCTTCTTCTTCGTGGGGAATGTTGCAGAGATAGAATGCACAAAAGTGTACAAATAATGTATTCACTTCACAGCTTCTGCAGACAGACATCTTGTGGTGCTCAGCACCTCTCCTCTATCGGGATCTAATTGAGAGAAAAGCTAATTGCTGTGTATGGATAGAAGCCAGGTGGCTCAAATCCAGAGTAAAAAACACACTGGCGTAAGTTGGCATAAGAGATACGACCAACAACGGATACAGATTCAGTCACAGCTACTAAACATGTCACCATGCAGTGAGTGAAGACTTCGGGATGGAAATAGTACATTTGTTGCTGTTGGACACAGCTTACAAATTAGACTCTCAGTGTACACTTTTAAATTCCTGGCTGCACTGGCAGAATTCCTTATCCGAATGCAGGATCATCTAACAGAAATCCATTAATCAGCTCTTTTTGTCTCTCTAGCTTTGAAGTGTGTTTTGTCTAACATTTATTCTCTATGGAGTCTATAAACTTGAACCTCCTTTCCTATTCCTGTTAATTACGAACCCTCTGAGTTCGGCCATGTTGAATCCTTGTCTTGTTAGGTCGAGATTCATTCCTCTGAAGCCAATGTTTCTGCAGGTCACGCCCTTTAGTAAGAGTACTGTGGTATTTGAACAGTCGCTACTTTCAACTACCCTATTGGGCTTACTTAGTAAACAGTTGGATAGGCGGCATTTCAGGCATTTCAGGCACACAAATCTGTTTTTCTAACAGATATGACATGCTTTAATAGTTTTACTCACAGCTCAAATGGGGCCCCTGTGTAATTTGTTTAGAAGAAAGATGGATAGATGAATAATTGTTTCTTTTTCTTTTCTCTCCGTGTTTTCCAGTTTAGATTGGAATAATATTTCTCTTTTCTATGAGCCACATATTCGAGCAGCTCACTGTCTGCAAAGAGCACATTAATGAGTCATTGCCATCAGATTGAAGATTTTCTCAAATAGATCTATCTCAGCACATCCACACTTATTGTTCACATTTTGTAAACAAATAATCATTTTCTCAGGGTCCTACAAATGTGTTTCTGACTGCATCAGCGACGTTTTTTCTACAGTGCTAAACCTTTCACATGGTTTGGATAATTAATGCTCTCGCACTCAAGTTTCAACAAGAACGATACATCAGCTGTTGGGAATAGAAAAACATCTGTACACACTGCTGGGAAAGCAAATCAAGTTAGACAAAATCAACTTCAGATGATCTCATGCTCTTTCATTGTCACCTTCTGGTTACAATCGCAGAGAAAAGATGAAGATGTCAAGATAAACTCTCTCTTTTTGTTATCCTTGTAAAAACATTAGAGCCTTGCTTCACCGCTAAAGTTCTACAGGGAATTAAACCACTATCTCTTGATCCTCTAGCCTTGCTCACCTACTCTTTCACTGGTCTAGAAATCTATTTCTGTACCAAACAAGTGTGTAAACTCAGTGTGGATAGGAATACAAGTTCTTTGTCACCCTGTTCCTGTATGGGAAAGTCGATAAGCAAAAGACTTGTATTGTTAGCTGTAGGAAATGTCAATGGGGGATAGTGAAGTCAGCACAAGGTTCTGGCAGGTCTTCCTAAAACCTTTAATCTGAGTTAGCCAGTGTCATTATAAACCTGTCATGTTTGCTTTTTAGTGCTTACACTTGGAAGTGTGTGCTTGTCTGTGGCTGTGGTGATGTTGGTGCAGTGTTAATGAGTGTGTGTGGGTCTGTTAGAGGGTGTTCATTCTTATCTGTCATATGTGTCTAAGTGAGGCTACGGGCCATTAATCCTTCAGCACGGTCTGGATCGCTAATGAGGATCTGTGTCACATCAAAACAGCTAGCTGTTAGCTTCTGACGTTGCCAGTAGTTTAAATTATGTGGGTATGTCAGTGTGTGTTTGTGTTTTTTGTGGTTATTGGTTTGTACTTTAATTCCATAATGCCAGAATGCCTATGGTTAGCAGTGCGTACTCGTTTGAAAACTTCTCCTTAAAATTACTGAAAATAAAACGTGTTATTGTTCATTATTGTGTTATACAATCTCTTCAGCTGTATCCACTCATTACATAGTGCATTTATCTTTGAAACAGTGGTGATACAAAAGATTTTTTCAAGAGAAAAGAAAAGCACGAAAGCAATTTTTATAGAATAATAAGAACTTACAGGGCTCCGCAATGCGACTATTTACTTGCATTTTGAAACCATTATTGGAGACAGTTTAACTAAACTTTCAAACTAGGTGTATCATTGTGACTTTGAAATATGTTCTCATTTTGCTTCTGTTACCCATTTGTCACGTATAAGTGACAGAGAATGCAGATGTAACATGAGGCTCTGGTCATGGCCAGAACTAAGGACACGAGCTGTCACTCGTGTCTGATCATTCTGTCATTCGTTGAATCGCTGAAACCCTTTATGACAACAAAGTCTCAGGTTTCTGAGGAAAACAGGATGTGGCATGATACATTAAAGAAAGCTATACAAACACACACACACATACATGTATATGTATATGTATACACATATTCGTGTTTATATTTACATGCCAGTTCCTGTTTTTATATTATGCTGGTTTTCAGGTTGTAAGGCTCATTGTAATTCTTGGTTTTGCACAACTCTGTGATATACAGGTTTGAGCTGGCATGTGATCAGCGAAGGGCAATCCATAGCTGACATGTGCCATCAATCACCCACATATGCCAACAACACCTTTTAGAAGATAGCTGAGATTCTTTTATCACCCTTTAGCACAAACAAGCACATCCAGTAAAGAAAATTAGCTATTGTTTTGGAAGAGCACAATGTTGACTATATCCACAGCTTACCAGAAGAACACATATGAATACATGTGCTTTGGTTAACTTTGAAGGCATTACTTTACAATGAAGTGCATCCTGCTTTTCCTGCTGATGTAAAGCAAGAAACAATGTTTTATATATGCTGTTTGTTGTCAATTAATTCAGAGCATGATTCAGTAATGTGAGCCATTAGTTTAGTGTCAGCAGTGAACACAGCATTGTTCTTGAAAATCTTTTTTTTTTTTTCAGGTCACTGGCAGTAGCAGTGATATCAATGTGTGAATGTCTTCTCCTCCTCTTTGTAATATAAATTAATAGTTTGACATTGTCTGTGGTAATATGTTGAGTTTTTTTTCTTTTTTTTTAAATAGACCAGTGGTGTTCAAATAATTTCTTATGGTAATTAGAGAGAGACTAAAATCACTGTGTTAATATTATCTCTGACAGATTAATGGGAGCCATGGCCCATCATATATTGTGTCTTCAGCTAGTTCGCCTTAGGGTTAATGATTGTGGGATTTGATCTTTAATGTTTGACTGACCATTAAGATCCTGGTGTCCTTGGAATGCAATACTTCAAAGAGGTTTTCCGTTTTGTTCCCATTAAATTAATTCAAGCCTTCGGAGCTTAAACACTTAAGATGTGATACCACTGAATGAAAAATTGACCCCACTCAGACTTATTATTTCACTTATGTTATTATTATTATTTCAAATATACACTTTAAGTTCTCTAAAACTTAAATATTGCTTAAATACTTATACTTACTTAAATAGAAATTATTTAATGGAGTAGAGACTTGAAGATCTTTGACATTTTATTGCCTTAGCTGTCTTAAAGAATGTGTCCAATTGCTAAAACAAGACACATCAGGGGACAGTGAGTAAAACCTTAGTGTCTAAATTCCCCCTTGTTTGAATGTGACTCAATGACTTTTGGTGGTGTGCAATATGTCAGAGGAATAACAAAAATTTTCCAGACGGGGCACATAGTAAAGAGCAGGCAAAAATTAAATCTTGCACAGCATCAGTAGCCTCTTTCACATTTTGATTGTACCTCATAGATGAAAAAAAACTTCCTTGTTAACCCGTTGCTCAGCACCGTGTCGCTGTGTCCTTACACACAGTTGATTCCATTGAGTGATGACAACACCACTGGTTAGAGAGGCGAGTTCTGTGATACCCAGCTTGGTTTGTCTAAATACACACAACACAGGCCTCTTTAGCTTCTGTTAGTATCTCTCTCTTGCTAATATTCAACCCCCCCTCCATGACACAATTTGCAATGAGGATGAAAGAGGTCAAAGGTTCAGGCAAACATAAAATCCCTCAACAAAGGTAGAAGTTTGCAAGCTTTTTGTTTTTTTCCACCTTTTCTTTTTTCATTTGAATGAACTATGTTGTGAAGGACATTTCACACTGGTTGCACACATAGTAAGACAGCCAGAACAATATGTTGCTGGAGACAGTAAACAGCAACTAGTACATCTCACTGGCCCTAATGAGCAGCAGTATATCACCTGCTCCTACTCTTTGTATTTAAAAGCTATTTCAATAAGAAAAGGGTTACTCAGATAAATTGTTTTGTTCATTATCTGCTGCCATAAACATCAATCAGGTCCTGCAAGCAGCCGGAGGGAAATACAACTTCCATGAGCGAAGAGGACAGGAGGGTGGTTGGTGGTGGTGCAGCGCTACTGATTATTCACATATATTTGCCACTAACTTTACTTGGTAAGGATTGTACATCAAAACTACTTGATTAGAGCTTAGTAAAAGAAAATCATGGTAAAGACTAGCATAGATTATTTTTAGAACGAGGCTGTTACCTTCAGAATTTGGATATTCGTTGAAAATAAAAGGTTGTTCAGACCTACATTAATAAATGTCCCAGAAGGGCCTCAATGGGAGGAAAACACTTAAGCATGAACAATTTATTTCCACACCATTAAGAGTTTAGGCAAAAAGAAAATAAATTAGAAACCTACTCATGTACTTTTTGCAGCAAAGGAAGGGGTGTAGCTCATGTCTGTAGCTGATTCAGTCAGTGTTCATCCATCCTGCACTGATGCTGCCTGCTTAAATGCTGCGTCTGTGTAAAATCTAAAACAATGCAATCTCAAGGTGAAAACAACAGAACAAAGCCATACAGTAAAACTAACATTTTAGATCCTTTTTTAAATGTTTTTTTTTTTAATTTTAGATTGTGCTACTTTTGATGTAGCATTGTACAACACACTTTTATGTCATGATACCATTGATGCAATGATTACTTTGCCAAATGTTAAGATTAAAAAACCCCCCAACAAAACAAAAACATTTCCATTTCCTGTCCCTGCCATGTTTTAGCAATGGAACTCAACACATTTTAAATGTTAGGAAGGTATTTCTATTGCCTCTTTGTTTTGATCCTTCCAACAGGTGGTAATTCTAATCGAGTGATAAATGCAACAAAATACAAACATGTTCAGCAAACACATCATGATTTACACTAATTGTGTGACATGCAGGTGTGCACAGAGCTGTTATCAGAAGTCTTCCCAGAGCACTTAGTTGCGATATTCATTTTTAAAAAGTCTTAATTTCCTCTCTGCTCCTCACCAGGCTTTCATGTTAATTTGTTCTGGGATTGTTTTCCTTCATTTGAGATGTGATTGGGGCTCATTTACTGGCATAATCATGTTGTGCCCTCTGCACTCAACTCTCAATAATTGCATGAGCATAGTGAATTTATGTAATTTTACTTAATTTTCTAAAGAGAAAAAAAAACCCAGTTGTTGGGAAACCCAGTGTTTCCACATAAGCAATCTTGAAAGGCATTTCCCTGTCTTCCGAAGCCATTGCAACTCCCTGATAACCTACTAGTAACACAACTTAACAAAGTCCACGTGAAACAGATACTAAGTCACTGAAATGTTTTTCTCATACTTCTTTCCTTCCACTTTTATTCCTATGGCAACATCTTTTTGGTGTTCCACCTTTGCCATTTGGGTTGCATGTTTGTCTTTAGGGCAATATCGAAGATAAAAGAGATTTTGTTATTGTAAAACTCGCTGGTATAATTCCTGTCATTAAAATAGTCCTGCCTTTAGTTTAGTAATTAAGTCATTTGAGATAAATTTACCAACGCACACATTCTAAAACACAGGCAAAGGTTTTATTCGGTTTGACCCTTTCGGCAAGTACTTCAGCTCAGGCTGATACATTAGTAAGAAAGTTTTATGTAATGCAATTTAATATAATTATCTCAGTGTGAAAACAGATATTGAAAAATATGTGCATGAACATAAGTATCTTGAGAATTTGGCTCCATTTCAAGTAGAAACTGTTCTTATTTTAAAGGTTTATGTTGCTAAAGAGCTGAGCTATCTGTCCAAATCCACTGCCATGTATCATCTCAGATGTTCATCTTTACTTGGCAAAGGGGAAAAAAAAAGATTAATAGAACATAGTTTAATATATACTTATTCACATAAAAATTTAAGTTTGTGTGTGTTTCAAATTTAGAACTTTTTCATTCCTTTTTTTGGAATATTTTTTGCTTGTTTCATTGTGTTGTAGCAGGTTTATTGTCAGCACACAAAAACGTGCATGCCCAGAGGACATGTCATTATGACAAGGTGAGGAGAAGGAATGACGCTGTATGCTTTAGGCTGTGTTTCTGTTAGTCACAGTAACTCTTTGAGGTGATCAGGCTCTTTTACTGGTTTAGAGCTGACTTTGGACATCTGCCTGACACAGCAAGACAGTCGTCTTCGCAACTTGTCTAAAAAAGATTTTAAAAATGAGAATGTATAAATAGATAAATCAACAGAAAAGTAAATTTAAATTTGTCTCCCTTTGTTCTTGAGTTCTCGCTGTCAGTTTCAAAACCTCCATGTGAGACACCATAGGTAACAGGCTTGTGTTTCTGTGAAGAAAATGTGAGTTTTGACTATTTACGTTGCCTCAGCCACAGGCTTCTCAGAGATAAATTGGCATATACATCCGAGTCTTGTCCTCCCAATTAATGCCAAGCTGAGCTGGATCTGATTAAAACCTGCATCTACTGGTCCGTCATTTGATATGAGACTGAATGCCAGTTAAACATTTTCACATTGCACTCAAAAGCTATTTGTTAGCTTCCTTCTTTTTTTTTGTTTTAAGTGCAAAAGACACTTTATCTGTCAATGAGCTTTTTTGTGAGTTTAAAGTCTCTCCCCATCTGTTCCGTTTTTCTCTTTTAAGACTGTTTGGTGGCCATGACGAGCGAGGAGGAGGAGGGCCCTGGCGTTGCAACAACACCATCGCCAACAACACCATCGGCAGCAACAATCTCCAGGGTAACAGCAGCCATAACCGGGGGTAGCCATGATGGTGCCGTCTCATCCTCGTCCCCCGGCAGGCCTTCCCCTTACCACCTATCATGTCCCAAGGAGAAAGAGGAGAAAGAGGAGGATATAGAAGAGGAGGGGATTATTCAGGATGAGAGGACTGAGGAGCAAGAAAAGGAGCTGGAGGTGGTGGAGGAGTGTGAGCAGGATGATGAAGATGATGAGGATGGCAGCAGGGATACCAGTGTATTGGTTGTGCCCTATCCTGAGCTGGTGCCTGTGGTATTCTTCTGCCTTAAGCAGACAACCTTTCCCCGCAGCTTGTGCATCCGCATGGTCTCCAGCCCATATCCTTTAAACTGAATCTTGTGAAGGATGATTGTGTTGGTGGTCTCCGAAAGTTCTGTCTTTCCATTTCCTCATCCATTGTTGTGTCAGTATCATACTATATCTGGGGCTAAGGTTAGAGTTACACTAGAAGTTTATTTCCATAAAGTTTTGGATGTTGCAGCTAGTATACATCAGTTAAAAAGCAGTGTGTTCCTTTTGAATACATTTCCCTCAACTTGCCTCCTATGCTGGAGAAGCGCTCATATGTGGCTGGAACTAAGTCAAGGTCCAAATTTACTGTCATCTTTATCTTTTTTATATTAGTTCTAAAACACTGTGCCCCAGAGATAAGCTGGTTTTCTAAGACAAACACACCAAGCTACCGATTTATCATTTTAGCAAGTGTTTGCAAAATGTTCCTCTGTCCTGGCAGCATTGTCATTTAGAGGCTTTGTGTGTTTACATTTTTTTTCAAGGTTACAGGTGAATTCCTTGCTTGAACTAACCTAGGGTGTTATCCTGATGTTAAGAACACACATCTTTATGTATTTGTTTTTTTTATCACACAACAGTATCCACAAACACATTGAGATTACAGCTATGCCTGCATGACAAATGACAGGAATGTTAAATTACACACCAATCTGCCTCCCGGTCCAGCAAGCGCTGCTTATCAAGCTTCTTAAAGTGCACCGTTTACAGTGTGGTGATGTGTGACTCACACTCAGTGTTGGTATAGTCTATCGGAAGAAACACAGCCAAGTATAAAAAGTGAAAAAGAGCGTGGGGAAACCCAGATATGACTGACCAGTTGAAACTCACTGAAATGGAGAAAGGGGAAAAAAACAGGAAAGTGGAGAGATGGACAAAGTAGATGTGGAATGTGTCAGGTAGTAAGAGAGGAGGAAAATTAAAGAATGAAGAGAAATATAAGGAAGGTGTGGAAAGCTGGCATTTGGAAGGCATGAAAAGATAAAACTATCGAAGAGGTTTAAGAAACAGGGATGATATTACAGTATGTACAGTATGTGAGTCTGTGGTCGATGATTAACTGCTGGATTCTGTTTCTGCATGCATGTGAGCATATGAACAGTGATCAGCGATGCCTTTGTAAATATGCACAAAAGCACGATCTTCTGTTGTGAAAAAAATAAGCTTGGAAGAAATGTACTTATTGTGGACATTCTAATGTCTTTCCATTAATGAAGTATCACATCGGCATCTCATGGGGAAAGCGTTCAGAGCTGTTTTCAGTCATTCAACTCAAAATGAAACATTTTCATTATGAGGATATGGTTTTCTCCATTCTTTTCTCCTTTGTCTTAAATTCTTTTGAAATCTTTTCAGCTGTCTATTTTTGTCTCTGCCACAAGCATCTGAGCATCTGAGCATTGTTCTGCCTCTCGCATGAAAAAGCTCACAGCTGAATTTAGTAAAATTTTGTCATCATGCTTAGATCAGCCACACATTTTAAGTGACAATCTTGCACCACACGTGGAGCCTTTACACAGACGAAGTAGAGGTAGTTGTGTTAGGAGAGCAAATAATACAATCTCAGTTGAGGCCCTGCATTCTCATAATGAATATCTCAGACCTCAGCTCTCAGGTTCTCTAACCCTAACCCCTGCTGTTTTTCTAAAAGTCGGATGTTTTCTAAGCTAACGTGAGTCAGAAAAGGCATATTTTGAAGTTATAATAACGGGCTCACTACGAGACACACTATGTCGTTGAAGTAATATGATTTAATTGTTTAAGCCTGAGCAATTAAATCATGCCTTTGCTTTATTTTATTATTAGTTAGGACCTTTGAACATTGCTGTTTCCATTTTTATCACAAGTTTTGATGCTGTGTGTTGTACCCTTCCTACATCGCTAAAGGGGTGTGGTTTTAGACTTTCTGACGAGTTTCTTTGGCTGTAAAACATCTTAAAAGGTCCTTTGATTTACTGGTTCCGTTCTCATGCAGAGCGAGAACAGTCTGCACATCCGAGTTACACACAGCTGATGGATTGCACGTCAATCTCGCAACATTCAGTCAAATGACTACAAGTGAATGTGGGGAAATTTGAGTGAGCATAGGGGTGTGAGCTTGACAACTTGTGCTGACGTGATTGTAAGTCCATTTAACTTCCCGAAAATGAAAGGCCTCGTATTGACCAGGTCCACTCTCCCACATTGAGTGGTCAGATTGAATAGTGCGGTGGATTGATTTGCAAGAGAAGTCCTCTTTGTGTTTATGAATCCATGCAGTCCACTACAGGAACTTCTCTGCATGTGTGTGTTGATGTATTTCATTTGATCCTGTGGAGCGGTGGACTGGCTGAAGTCAACCCATTTTCTTTGGAACCTAATTTCTATTCGACATATTAGTTAGTTTTGCTGATAAACGTAATTAATAATGGATTAATGCTGACAAAACATACTTTGTGATTTAATATAAATAGTCTTTTTTTTCTCCCTAATATATTCTGATGAACTGACTTCATAGTTTGGGTGAATAAAAGGCATATATGCACATTTGGATTCAATTTTGAGAAATGCTTTATGAATTAAACCAAATCGAGATATTTCCCAACCAAGTTATCAAGTATCTTTGAATTTACATGAGCCTTACATTAATAGTATTGCCCATTATTGATATTATTTACAATAGCAATTTCCTTGATTAGAAAATATGTTCATGCATTTTACTGCTTTCAAGAAATGTTCTAATTTAATGTGTATTCTTAAATGTATTGAAACCGCAGTTTCAGCTCTGTTGTTCGCAATTATCACAGATTATGTTCTTACAGACTTTTCAGTTAGCCTGTGATTCAAATTTGGAATAAATCCCTTTACTATATTGTTATTACAACCTTTATTCTAAGCTTCTGACACCAATAAAAAAGACTAGATCAAATCATTAGACAGCCTGAATCTCCAGCATGACATGAATAACATCATATCAACCATGCTTACATTACATTGACTTTGCTAGAGCGAGGCACACAAACATCAGCATAATCTGAAAGAGACATATGCATATATATTGCATCCAATCTATTTTGGTTAAAATGCCTCTTGTATGTGTTGTAAGGAGGCATGGGGTAGCTGAAGTGTAAGGGTGGGAACTGAAAATGTAATGCTGAGGGAAATCAGAGGGCACCAAGAAAATCAGAGAGTACACTTTAAAAGAAGCTTGGTTTTATCAGTGAGATAAAATGGTCATTCACATAAGGATGTGTGCAAGGAGATGAGCTAATGGAAAGAAGCATGGAACAGCTGAGTGTGGGTAAGGGTCTCCAAAAAAGGCTCAGTATTTTAAGGAAAAAAGGAATTATCAGAGCTCAAGGTTTTTTTGTGGTAGCAACTGGCTCAGCTCCCTTCTTTACCTCTCTGATGCAGTCATTCTTGTTCAGTGTTTCTCCTCTGGACAGTAGATCATTTGCAGTTTTCCCTATTTTGAATCACTCAGAATGTTCACAGAGACGATGCCAGTTCAGCAGCCTCTGGCAGTCAGCAGTAGAAAGATGGAACAAACTGTCCTTTTTTTTAATTTCAGATTTACAAAACAGCCACTTTTTTCTTATCAAAGAAACTATCAGAGCAGAATTTGAGAGGGAGATAATGGAGGTCAGTTCTAAACCAAAGATTTTAAATGCTGCTGTCCACATCTAAACCTGCACTTCTACACTGTTGAAGGCTGAAGACAGAGTGTGAGACTCAGCAGGCTGTGTGAAGACAAGCAGAGCATTTGCGGTTAGAATACATTCCGCTCCAAACTAACTCGGATAGGAAAGAAAGGTCAGATTAATAGCTTTCAATTCACTTTCATTTGCCTCTGGACCAACACATGTGGCCCTCTGTTGCACATTCTCACAAAACCTCACATTCATAGATATCTACTGATTTATACACACACTCTGTCATATTTGTTTTTTTAATTTTTTATTTGTTATTCAATGAATAACTGCTTGAAAAGGAAAATCACAAGAGATCAGTTTGATCATCATATTTACTGGTCTGTATCAAATACATCTGCTCACTTTAGACGGATATTTTTAAACAATCATCTTTTCATCAGACTCAATAGTAATGAGAAAAGTTTTATGAGTGTGCTTCTGTTAAAAAGTCATGTGATATAATGTCTGGCTATTGAATGATTTGGCAAATGGCAGCAGTTTAATGACATGAGACTTTGCCACTAAAATGACATGAGCTTCAACGTGCAAACATATTTCAACCATCGGTTGACTATGTGGATGGCTGGTCTTATACTGGTCTTATACTATCAGGTTGTGTGATGCATTTTTTCTCTCTTGTTGGATTTTTCCAGTAGCTGATTGTCAAGAAAATGAGAATCAGCTACATTTAATGCAAATTGACAGCTCTGGGAAAGAGGATGAGATGTCCGTTGGGTGATATGATTAAATAATGATTGGATTAATGCAGCTAAACTGGACTATCTAGTAGAAGTTGTCTGCTCAACAAAATGAATATAATTGCTGAATTAATTTCCTTCTGGTGGCTGCAGGTGTTGCTTCTCAGGATGTCTGATGGTACATTTTTTGCTGATCTTGTTACTTTGTGTACCCTAACTCCAACAAGAACCACTGAACAAATGTATGTTGGGGTTTTAGTCATGAAGAGCCATAGTTGGCATACAGGTTACCACTCTTTTCTAGGAAGCAAATTTGTACATTACCTCATCTGAAAGAGCAATAGCCCAAATAGCCATGCAGGTGTATTTGTGGGTGATTGTAGGCGACACTTCTTTTGCCCCCGAGGCTACTTAAAGGAATGGCTTTTGCCATAGTATTCTGATTAACCTTGACTTGCAAAGCTGTTCATCAACATTGTGTTGCAGGAACAGAACAAAAGTGACTCCAGCTGTGGAGTAAACCAACATACAACAAAACAAAACAAGGGGAAGAAAAAATATTTCAAAATAAGACAGGAAGTTTATATAAATGAATCAACCGTATCATACTGTTAAAAAAAAGTATTGTGATCAAACTTTGTGTTAGGTGTGCGTGTGAGTATCTGTACTTTTGAACTTTTTTGGGGGTTGAGTTTGCCGCCTCTGCATCACGAGACACCCATCCCCATCAAAACTCAAATCTCCAAGTAAAGGTATGCCGTCACTGTGTTTGTATGCAGCGGTCAGTGTTTTCACATGTAGAAAACCAATAAAAATGGTTCTGCTGCCGGTGCGAGCAGAACTGACAGCTAGAATGGACATTGATGAGGCTGTCCACAGCTGTGATGGATGTTCTGTCATGATCCCATTTCTTCAACATCATTACTGTTCTTCAGTTGCTCTTTCTATTACTGCCTCTTTGGCTTTTTGTGCTGCTTGACAACATTCCTTTTTGTACTCTGTTTTGCTGTCTAACCATATATCTCCTTGGTCCCCTTGCTCTCCCAGCCATGGTGCTTATGGTAATGTCATTATGAATAATTATGCTAATTTGACTGTTAATCACTATGCAAATACCACTTTAACTCACTGTCAGACTGGTGGAGAGAGAGCACAGAAACCCTGTGCTTTCTTCTTTTTTTTGCTCTCTCAATTAAATCTTCCTCTATGTTTTTACATATTCAGTCAATCATGAAATATCAGCAATGCTTATTTTGCTTAGTTATTTGACATCATGTGCACCCTATGAATACAATTTTTTCTTTAATTATTGCTTCAATTTATTTACTTTTCTTCACTTTCTGCCTCACTGAACTGAAACTGAAAAGTCACTGCTGAAATTGCTCACAAGCTAAAAGCTTTCAGCCAAAACCATCCTCCTTTTGGGCAAAAATGCACTTATTGTAATACCCAACCAAACAGGCACCAAATGTCACTCCTCTTTGTTTTGCTTGCTCATCCTCCGTTTTTTACCGGCTCATCTTCCCTCTTCTTCTTCTTCTAAAGTGTTTGCTGACACATGTAGTGTGACACTAAGAGTATGTGAACTGTATGATGTATATTTTTTGTCACGATTTTGCTTTTTGAAAATGAAGATGAGGATTATTAATGCTAGGGTGTGAATATGTTCAGAAGGTGTTATGTTTAATATATGAGAAAATGAAAGCAAAAAACAAATTGATTTCTCCCCATGTGTCGTTTTATACTAAAGTTTCTCAGCAGTAAGATGTGCGTGTTCACCTCTGTTTACAGTAGTTAGGTCCCAAGAAGAACATGACTTGGAAGTAATTTCACGATGATAGAAAACAAAGAAAAGGGTAGGACATGCAAATGAGCTGCTTATTATGCATTTGAGTAATTTGTACATGAAGTAAACTTGATAAGTGCTTCCAATTGTATTCTAAAAACTGATTCCCATTCAGTTTTGAATTAAAAAGGTAGAGTATAAGGAAGAAGAGCAGAATTCAACATGAATTCATGCAGCTCTCTTTGACTGGAGCCCTGATTTGTTACAATATTAAATTACAGTTGAGAATGTCAACTTGTTGTCTATACATGAGTTTTGTCTAAAGCTGCTTTATAGAGAGAGGAGGATAACATCTACTGGAACATCTGGGGGCTGGAAGAATAATTAGATTCATTATAAACTGAGTAATATTCTATTTTCTCTCTCTGATCTTAACCCCTTCATGAGATTATCAGGTTGGTGTGGTTGCTTGTCTGTTTGCAGGTTTATTATTGATGGATTTGAGTGAAAATGTTACCAGTGGTTGAGCATGGCCCACATGTAAAACTTACACTTATCTTACTTTCATATACTGTCACCCAATTCACAGTATATATTATTAAAAATAATCATATCTGCCATGACATTGGCAGATGCCATTGTTTTTTTCTATCAGTCATTTTGTAGCAAAATGGACAAAAGAGTTGAGTTATAAGTAACATTCAATGTGTGATTGGAATTAGTAAAGCAAATAAACAAACAAACTAATTTCTTATTTTATTTTTTATCTTTTATTTTAAAAGATAACACTAGCTCTGACCAAAAGGAGTGAATTTAACTAATAATAACAAAACGACTTTGGGATTGGGGACTTAAAATTTCATTAAAGAATTGAACTCATGTGCATTTTTTAGTGCATCAGGTTTATTTTCCAAGTGTTAGACAACTTATTTTACACAGTTAGAGTATCTTCAAGTAGTCACCTCACACAGAGATATTGACCTCGTAGATTAAATTTATTTTTCTTCTTGGCATGTTAATCCATTTTGCACTTACCTCCCATGCTCCAGACAATCCTGTGTCGTTGATGTCACGCATTGCTCTTCTGCCTTCATGCTGGTTGCTGCCAATACATATTACTGTCAGTGTGGCATCGCCCACTGAGCCTGCAGGTGCTGAAATAACACAATGGCTCCTGTGGAGAGATGGCTACAGGGTGTGCAACACCTAGTTTTGTGTAAATAGGTGAGAGGTCATCCAGAGTGAGCAGAGTCCTTCAAAGAACCAGAGACCCAGTAATTAGCACAGCAGGCTCTGTATAGCTTTGGACGTGTGCGTGTCAGCATCGCTAACATAACCGTTGCTGTTTTCCTCATCTGCTTCCTCCTTCATCCCTCACTTTAGCTGTCCTATACCTTACAGCAATCTCCATCACCATGGTGATGGACATAAATCAGGTGATTTGACCTGAGGTCCCTGAGACAGGGGATGTGTGTTTATGTTTTTGATTCGGAACAGCCTGTTTGGCTATCATTAGATATTCAGTGTGCACCTTTTTTTATTCTTCTGAAAAACACAAAGCTTTACTGTAACCATTATGCATTTCAATTTTGTTTTCATATCATTCAGTTTTGGATTGCAGCTGATCTGCAGCAGATAAACACGGGTTAGAGACATTAAATGAGGAAGAAAACAATGGATTAGGTACTATGATTAAACAAAAACTACAGTAGTAGATAACTGATCCTCATTAAACATCTAATTGCTGATAAGGGCTCAAATTTATTTAAATAAACTTATTAAATTAAACAATTAAAGTTGATTAAATTAATATAAATACATATATATATATAAATTGATATTAAGTTAATTTAATCAAAGTTGTACAACAAACAAACAAAGCGCAAAAAGAAGGAATCACTCCATTATTCACTCATTCACTACTCCTTATCCAGCAATATATCTGCCTTAAAAAAACTATAGAAGTAAGATGTTATGAACAGTTGTAACTTTACATAATTTCTCATAGTTTAAGTGTCAACCAGCTATAATATTTGCCTCCATCCGGATATCAAGATTACAACTCAGTTTGATGCTGGACACAATATTTAGGACTGTGAGCAGAAAGTAAATTACACGTATATCAATGACATATGCCGGATTTAATTTTTTATTTAGAGTGTACATTTAACACATACATTGCACATTTGAATAATGGAGGGAGGAAAATATGGAGCAGCAGGAAACAAAAGTAGGCAGAGTGTGCGATGTGAAGATGAAAATAATGAATTTAGGTGTCATTACACCTTCCTCCACACATATTTAGCCAATGTTAAATATGTGCATGTGAACATGATCAGAGGAGATTTTATAGTGCCTTTCTCAGAACAGAAAGTTTCATATATATTTTTAGATAATATATTAATAAACTTCAAGATAAGACAAAGTCAATGAAGCCATTCTCCTAATCTTAGTAAATGATACGCCATTAGTCAGTCATTAGCAGTTGCCTGCAATGATTGCTATCTGCATGGCACTCTTGGGAATGTTGAGGACTCAGATGCCATAATCAGAAATAGATACAAAAATATATACCCAGTGAAGAAACTAGTATGCTGACAAATGCAACAAAAATTAAATAAAAAGTAACTTCATGCAAAGCATAGTTTTTTAGCATGTGAAATAAATATAGATATTTCTGCTTTCATTTCCAAATGTATCAATTTGATTTTGTGCTAGTTTTAACTCAAGTACAAGTACTGTTTCTTATTTCCATTTCTTTGTTTCTTTTTTTACATTCCCACATGCATTTCTGCTTTATCACACAAATGAAGGTGGGCTGTAATTCAGAGTGTGTCTAAGGAGGCCGGTTTTCCAAAACAGCCTCAGAGATCACAAGTGAGGAAAGCTAATGGCTTGCTGAACTTGCAGTAAGAACGATGTTCTAAAATTAGTCAGCTATGTGTAGTGTAGAATTTTGTTCTGATTCATTTAAGAGCACTTGTACTTTGGACAGATCAATTTGTGACTGTGAGAACAAAAGCTGTAGCAATCTATTGAATAAATCTATTAATCTATTTTTGTTATAGCTGCTTGACAGAAAGTACTATTTTTGACACTTCCCGCCTTTTGCTCAATTCTGCACTCTAATGATCAGCCAGTAGGTGATAAGCTGAGCCCAGAACACACTAAGGGCATTGAATGTGCCTTTGCCTACTTGTGGCTGTTGTTGAGATGTAGAGTTTAAAATGGCTTCAGTAAAGTCGGACACAAAGACGAACTCAAGTAGTTCACAACTGTGGTTGATCTCATGGTGGGTTTTAGGGACCTTCATCTCCATCTTAGCAGACACTTCATCCTGAATACATTCACTTGTGTCCTCCTCAGGCCCAAGCTAGAGAAGTCCCACTCTCAAAATGCTGGCTGAATATCAGCGAGAGCAACATTTGAGAGAATGCCATTCTTTCTATAGTCCTTTCTTTAGATTACCATCAAATTTCTTAACCAGGGAATAAAGTGAAAACTTATTGGCAATTATAATATATATATAAACAGATCTGAAAAGGTATTGCAGCTACTTCTTTTCCATTCAAAGTAGCCTAATTGCTATCCTAATCCTATGTATTTCACTGATTTCTTAAAACTGCTCATCTCAAGACTAAAAACATAGTTCATGATCATTCATGATTCTGTGAATGAATTGTTTTGTCTTCATAATCGTGATATTGTGCATATTGTAAATTTTTTAAAGAATAGATGTTCAACAGTTTCAAGCACACAAATTTCTTTTTTTTGTTAGTGTTAAATCTATTTTGCAGAAACCTCTTACGAGAATGAACATTATTATTAGCCTCAGCGTTGATTATTATTTTCACAATGAAGCAGAAATGCATACAGCAATGCAAAAACAGAGACAGAGCAATGTAAAAGAGAAACATGGAAATAAATGTGCTTGGAGAAATAGAACGAGTATGAAATTCAAGTAAAAAATAATAGAATAAAATGCATCTATAAATAAAGGAAAATTACAAATAAGAAATGTATTTTCACACAATACATTGATTCTTGCATAATGTTGCTTCTTTTATTTGGGTTAGATTTATTGGCATGTTAATTTATTCATTGAGCCATGTATATATTTTTGTTTTTACTTCTCATTACGACAGTTTCACTCCTCCATACGGGAACTGTTGATATGCATGTGTTAATGCGTTGATGTGTTGTGTGTAAAGGTCCATGTTTGTGTTGTACTGTGAAGTGAAATAAGCTTCTCAATCTAGAAAGCCTCTCATCACTGCTGAAAGTGATACTTGTCCCTATAGACCCCAGACTTTGTTCTTTTTATTGAAATAATGAATATTCATATGTCACCCTCTTATGCATCAGCCAGATAACAATAATGGCAAACAACACAACAATCTGAATAATTTTAGATACTCAGTCTGACAGACTGTAGGATGGTAGAGTAGGTTAATTGGTGTCTCTAAATTGACCCAGAGAGTGAGAGTGAGTGTGGATGGCTGTTTGTCTCGTTTGTCTCTATGTGACCCTGTGATGGACTGGGTGTGTACTCTGACAGCTGGGCTAGGCTCCAGCCCCCTGGAAGTTGGATAAAGCGGTTGCACAAAATGAACGGATGGATGTTAGAGTAATGAAGAAAGAAAGACACCGTGGAAGAAAACTTACCTATTAAAAAGAGCTGAAGCTTATGAGATTGTAGGAAATTTAAGTTGTTTCTTCTGTTTCAATGTGACATGAAATTTGAATAATTTTTAAATCTAACCTGAATATGCCCTAAATCATTTCTAAGAATAGAAGCAAATTAAACAGTGAGACTACTCAGAATGATGATAGTATATCTGACATTACTTTAGCATTTTAGGTGCATTAGTTAATCACATCAAGTCGTAAACTGTGGTTTTCCACAGTTTTACAGAGCTTTAGGGAGTGTTTTGAATTTGGGTAAAATTCCAAGTGATTGTTTCATTCCTTGAGTACATGGCCTGAATGGACATTGCGGTATTTTTTCACTAAGATGTTTAAGATGTTGATTGGGCTAATACACAGTAAAGGGTAGCAATTCATCCATTTTCCAGTGTACCATGTTATGCATCACTGGTTCATACTGATTCTACTTCTTTCACCAGAATATTCACAGCAAGAACAGGTTGTTGATTAAGAAAGGAACTATCGGGGGTCAGTGGTACCCCTCATTATCTACCTAAATTAGATTTTGATGGTCACTGAAACTTGTGTGGTGATCTGACAGTTGATCAAATTGTAAATCATGGCTAATTCGTAGAACTCTAGTTTTGTAATCTACAACACAATAAATTTCCCTTATTCTATGTTACTATATATGTTACCACTGGCAGAACATGTTCTCTGCATGTTAGGCACATTAAGTATTGCATTGCGTAACTGGTGGTCAGTTTGCTCATTCGGATTTTGTTGTCAGTTACACAAGCATAGCAATGCTGAGAGATGGAAATAGCGAATGAATGTGGTCGTGGGTAGAAGAGGAAGCCTACACACTTACTGGCTGTATCATATTATCACTGTACTACATCACAGACAGTGAGAAAGTGATAGAGGCAAGAAGAAAAAAGGAAAGCAAAATGGAAAGCACAGCAAATCCCACCAGCTGGTCTAAAAAAAGATTCTCTGTGCTTGTTTGGGTCTTTTCCTGTCTTAATTATATGCTTCAATCTGTAATAGCACACTAAGTATTTTCCTATAACTTCCATTCCACCTATCTCACCATCACTGCTTAGAGACACCTTAGCTGGTAGCTGTTGTAAACCAGTAGAACTTTATCTATCTATTCCCCATGCCTCCATGTTGCTGCAGTTTATTGACTTCCATCCATCTCCAGGAGGTGACTGACCACCGAATTGACTCATATATCCAAACCACAGATCTCCCTTTTGTCTGTTTAGTTAAGGTAAGGCAAAGAAACTAATTTTGGACTTTTAGTATGAACTAACTTCCTTCACTAGTGCTATCTTCTCATACAAATTTTACTGATAACATATCATTAAACAAATTGTTACATGTGAGTGAAGGAAAGGAAGCCTCTAACGATTTTCCTTTGCAGACAAGATGTTAGATGATGAACTGAGGATTTGATTGGTCAAAATGTTTACAATACAATTGCACATACAAATACAACATGCATGTATGCACACATCTTCAGGCTCACTGGATGCTGACTGCTGGTACAAGCCTGCTGACTACTTTAAGTGGCATTCTTCTCCACTTTAGCACTTTGGGTTTTTACCATTTTCATTATTCCCTACCTTACTGGTGCTACCTGCACATTTTCAGCAAATATCTAAAGTGTGCATTAAAGCAAGTATGCCTTGAGAGCAGGCTCTTTCTGTGAATGGTCAAGAAGATCTTCAAAGAACATGCTTGAAGCATTTTCCAATGTTACAGGGACATTTTTTCCTCTTAGCCCAGGACTTAAGCGCAAGAAAAATGCAAAAAATGCAAAGCAACAGTGTTTTTTTTTGTTTCCAAAAATGATGATGGGTGCAGCCAGACAGTTCTCTGGAGCTAAAGTAGTGTATGCATGAGTAATGCACACATAACAAAGAGGTTCTTAATATTTTTACAGCGCTAGTTTCCACAGCAACAGGGCTGAGCTTGTCTCCAGGAATCCTCCTGTATGGCAGCTGTGCACCGGCCATCTGCGAGAGAATTGGAGCGGGAGCCGCAGACAGAAAAAGAACTCAGTGATTTGAGGAGGTGGAAAGTTGACATGTTCTTAAAAATAATATATTATATGACTAAACCTCTTATTTTATTTAACTGAAAAGAGTTAAAATGGGTTGGCAATAATGAACACCTGTTTCTAAACACTTTGAGTTCAGATTTTTACCAAATTTGACAGGTTCAAAGAGCTCTCAGCATTTTAAAAGGAAAATACAGCCTACACTTAGAACCCACATTTAAACTCTGTTACTGGATCTCGTTTCCTCTTTAAACTGTAGGGCGATTATTTGAATTATATGTGTCTTTGGCTGCAGGGCCACATGTACAAATGCAATTAGGAGTTACTGAGTTTAATTTAGAGTTGAGGGATATTTCAAACTGCAGCTGAGAACTATTGGAGGGCAGTGTATGGTTCGCAAGCCAGAGATAGATGATGATGGATTATATGTAAATCCCACAGTGTGTTGGTGTACAGGATTTGTTTAAAATGCCTGACTAAGTTGAGGTGGGTTATAAATAATCAGGTACACAATGCATTAATTTTTTAACATGACAGTGATACATTAAATACATTGACAAGTGCACATTTAAAATATAATCTTCAAAGTCTATTGGAATCAACTGAGGGTAGAAACACAAATATATAACTGAATCTATTAACTCAGTGTTATGGTGTTAAAGGGGAACTCCGGTATTTTTAAACCTAGACCTTATTTCTGGCATGAAATACGTTCATCTACTCACCGAGAGCAGTTTGGTGAAAGTCGGCGTCCTTCAGAAGATATTTAGATTCCTCGAGATCCATATAACGGAGTGAACGGGGCTTAGATGATGTAGCCACTAAATAAGGCATTATCTGTCTTTATTTCACCAATACTTTAAGACAAATTAATGAATGAATGCGTTTATTGCACTGCTGATTGCTATAGTCTGTAAGTATCGCAATATTGTGTTGCCTTCCACTCATTAAGTCCTTACAACTGTTCAGTAAACAAAAACAGACAGCAGCAGTATTTCCTTTGTCATTTTTTATCTTTTTTTCCATATGTACTGGCCCTTACTGTTGGTATTATTTGGCAATTGAAGCCCGTTGTTCAAACAAAACTCCTGTGAAAGAGTTCATGGGCATGTCTTTGTAACACACAATTACTTTTGGTAATTTCAGCCATGGGAGCAATGGTCAGATTTTTTAATGATAATTTCAGCCATATGAAACGTGGATTAATGTGCTAATTACTTATAGTGTAAAGGCTTCATTTCATGTCTATGTTTGTTTGTATGGGAGCAGTTCTCTGACCTGACAGCTTAGGGAAAATCTGACATGAGATGCTGTGAAGCATTACCGCGTGATATCCCATGACATTTACTGTCCAACACACACACACACACACATACACACACACCACCCTCCACAAATACACTTCATTCTCCCTTTATCCAGTCAGCTGTAATGGATCGAAGAACCCCTGATAGAAATTCCAGGAAAGTACAGATTTTTCAGCCACTCTGAAAATGATGAAGAGATGGAGAATAGAATGGAGGGAAGAAGAAAAGGAAGAAATGGAGCCAATAACTGAGCCAATGAAAGTTAAAAATATACTTATGTGAGGAGAGATAAAAGTGAGCCATCTTCAAGCAGATGGGATGCTGTTTTGAAAGTAAATCTAAAAGAATGGAGAATGATAACATTTACAAATCATATAACCTTGTACTCAGTTGAAATGGTACAAACACAACATTTCAGATGACAGCTAATGTTTTGTTGTTGTTTGAAAAATGTATGCTAATTTTGAATCTGAGGCCAGAAGGATGTTGTGGAAGAGGAATATTTATGAGTGTTTTGCATCACCCACAGCTTCAGAAGTTCAGGGACTTCTTTGTGATAGTTTTTATTCCATAATGCCCTAAAGTGAGTAATGTGTGTGGATTGCAACCAGGCTAGCTTAGCAGCTCTTTTACGAAGAGACCATGTTGATGTAACACATCCATAATGTCTTACTTATTTACATACCAAAATTAGTAAGTCTTGCCCTGAAACCGACGTTATATTTTTCTCAAAAATAAAACGGGCCACAGGACAATTTTCTACTTTGGCTGAAACATATGCAGGAATGAAAGTATTAGATGTGATGGAAGCAAACTTGCTAGGAATTTCTAAATTTCTAAATTTCTAAAAATCATCTGAATTTATTGTTCAGATGTATTGTAAATAGTCAAATGATGAAATGTTAATTTACTTATATGTTGAGATTCTGCTGTGCTACTTGTGCGGTAAGTGCACATGTGACTCTGCAGATTTGTTGTAGAGTAAGACAGCTGCTTTGTAAATAAGTCAACAATAGTTTTTCCCTTTGTTTGTTACAGGACCATTTATGTTGAAAAATCCAAAATACTTGCAAAAGCTCACTTCTAAGATCATTTGGTGTTGCACTATGTCCTCTTACAGTAGGTTTCAATTTTAGAGTTGTTTCACTGTCTGACAACAGAAACAGAAAGCATTATCTAAATGATTAGTGAGTTCATTGGTTTCCCACATTTGACTTTCAAAGAAAAGGTGCCTTGAAAAAGCATTCATTTGTCCTGCAGGACACCAAGTTGGGATATAAAACCTGTCCTTATATCCCTGTCTTTTCATTTCTAGTCTTGCCCTATTTTTTTTGACAAATTTACTTCATTTGATAGTCGACTGGTTGCCATAGAAACCAGAAGTCGTTTGCCTCCCATGTGTCTCTTTAGAAACAATAAAATCAAGAGAAGGATGGTGAGATAGAAGAAAACAGAGACACTGAGGAAGGTTAAGAAAGAATGATACCATGCAGTGAGGTATTAAGAATTCATTTAGCCCCTGCTGCCGCACACTTTCAGCCTCCCAGCTCTTTCCAGCTCTGTCACACTGATTCTTTGGGTACAATCGCTTCTGGCTGGTAATGGTCCCCAGTTCCACTGAATTCTGGCCTTTTTAAATCTGGGATCTGCCTCCTACCAGCTCTGTGATGTACACAAACAAACTTTTTTTCTGCAGGGTTGAATCAAACTGTGTTGTACCTTTACTCTGCAGGTGTGGAGAACTTAATAAGGTTTCAGGGCTGAATAATCAATACATTATTTACTCTGTTAGTCTCTCAAAGTTTGTTTTCTTGAATAGATAGATTCTTGTCCTTCATATACATGAATGTTGCAAAAACCGTGTTTCCAGGTGTTACAATTTGAGCTGCTCAGTGGCCCACAATCTTGGTATTCCCATGAGTTTGCAGTGGTGATTGACAGCTGCCGGATGAATGCGAAGCAGAGCACGGCATACTAGAAAAGCAGCACACTATTTTGCAATCACTTCTTGATGAGAAAAAAAAAACAGAAATAGACTTAACAAATATTGAGGTGAAACACACATACAACTATTTATGATGGCTACTATCTTTATATACTATTTATAATGCAATCTCTGAGTTAATATTCTTTGAATGTCCTCCCTACAATAGAGTTTTGGACTTTGCAAATAGCTGTGCTCTGTCTGTGTTACAAAGAGAAAAAGACAGCACCAAGGCATCTACACTAATTAAGTAATTTTTCAGGAGTGGTGAGAGACTTACTGAAAGTTTGTTAAAGACTCCTCATGTATAGCTTGCAGGCATCCAAAGGTATTTGGAAATCTGAGCGTTCTGGCACCTAGTGGCGGCTGTTTTTGAAGACTGCCTTTAGCAGTAGAAATAACCCCCAGATAATCCTCAAAGCCCCAAGGCTGTCATCATTACTTAAAGAAAGGGTTGACCTACAGTTTTATCCAGACATTCCATCCACATTCAAATATGTTTCAACCCTGAAAAGCTTGGCTTTGGTGGTGTGTAATGGTGCCAAAAAGCCTGGAGGGTCTCTCACAAGCTCAGTGGCACTTGCACAGATATCTGTGTGTGTATGTTAGCTTGCATTACGTTCCTGAAAACTGAATGATGACATCATTTGAATTTCAAAAAGTAAATAAAAACAGAACGCAACAATTGCAAATCTTGAAAACAAACATTTAGCTGACAATAGAAAAATATCAAATGTTGAAAGTGAGAAATTTCACTATTTCATAAAAAGATATGAGCTCATCTTAAATTTAATGGCAGTACGTGTCTCAAAAGATTTGGGACAGGGCCATGTTTACCACTGAGGAGCATCTCCTCAAATTGTGGAACAGTTTTAAAATATTGTTTATATACAATTTAAAACTGCTGAGCCTTCTATAATCTATAGTTATCACTGTCATCAAAAGATTCTGAGAATCGAGAGACATCTCTCTGTGGAAGGGATGTGGCCGAATGTCAATACTGGATCCCTGTGATCTCCAGACCCACAGGCAGCACTGCAATGAAAATAGGCATGATTATATCTGTCACTGAATGGGCTCAGGAACACCTCCTGAAATCATTGTCTATGACCACAATTTACCCTGTCTGCCATCTACAAAGGCAGTTGAATTGTGCAGACATGAAGCAATTTGGTAATACCATCCAGAAAGGCTGCCATCTTCTCTGGGCCATAGCTCATGAACGGAGGCCAAGTTGGAAATCCCACTGTGGTCAGAAAGATTGAAAATCATACACACCTAGTCTGGGTGCTTCACTTGCCTGCCTGCAGTCCTGATATTTCAACAACTGAAAACATTTGGCACATCATGACACACAAAATCTGACCCAGGTCTGTTAAGCAGATGGAATTATATATCAGACAAGAATGGGACAACATGTCGCTATCAGAAGTCCAGCAACTTGTTCTGGGAATTGCAGAGTGTCCGATAATGCCCAGGCTTACCTGGTGTCCTTGGCTCCCAGACATTTAAAGACTATTGTTAAAAGAAGAGGGGATGATTCACAGTGGTAAGCACGGTCCTATCCCAACTCTTTGGAGAAATGTTGCTGCCATCGCATTGAAAGATCGACCATACTTTTTCATTAAAAAGTAAAATGTCTCACTGTCAACATTTCATGTGCAATGTTCTTTTGTAAAAAAAAAATAGATAAATGTAAGAAAATTTCTGAATGAGATTAGGGACAAAATGTTCTATTAACCCTGGTTAAATTCAACACTCCCTGTTCATAGATCCACATTCACAGAATGAGGAAGAAAGCGATGGTCATTCCCCAAGCAAAACATGCAATATTTAGGAGCACAGATACGTTTTTAAGAGCTTCATAACGGTTGGAGTGGGACTTCCCATGCCTTGTAAACTGGTTACAACAACAATAGTTTAATTAAATGATATGATATCTGGCCTTACTATTGTGATGCTGCTCTGTGGGTTGTGCAGGTTTTTTTCCGGTAAGTTTTCAAACATGACTTGGATCTTCTTCTTTTATTTTATATGAATGTAAATGAAAAGTCTGAAAAATGTGTGCACATATTCTGCAGGCGAGCGATCAATTGTTTATTGTGTGTTTACTAACTGTTGTTGCTTCTATGTGTCTCTCGCTGTGCTGTTGATAACCAGGCAGCCAGGGTTTTCAAAATATCATTCAGAAAGTGTAATCCATTTAAAAAGGTATCCTACTGCGATGTAAGGTTTGGCACTGTGGTGTGAGAGGTCAGGCTGGATAAAGGAGCATTATATGACAAATTTACCTCTTAACCTCTCACAAGTCTACTTTAGCCTGTGGGACATTAATATTAAGCATGTCTCCCTGCAGGGTTGAATATTTTACTTTAGATGATGCCCTTAAGCTGACACACACTGATATAATATGAGACTCAATGCATCTAAGTGTGTGTGTAAGAGAGAGAGAGAGAGAAAGAGTGTGAATGTGTGCTTAGGTGTGGGTGGGTGAATGTTAGCGTTTATGTATTTGAACCTGCTGGTTGTTTTTGCACGTGTGTGCTTTTCTGCTCTTATGAGTATTGAGAAGTGGGTGTTTGCGCATGTGTTTATGCGTATGCATGTGTTTTGCCCACTCATAACCTATCTTTATCCATGCTGCGATATCTACAGTAATCCATTCCTTTGTTGGAAGGTTCAATCAGGGCCAAAAGAAACATGTTGAGAATCCTATCTTTTCCAGGAATTCTGTCTGTTCAAACCTTTAGTGTCGTACGATGAGAGAGGAACAGCTTCCCGATTTTTCTTCTTATATTTCTAGCTGAGGCTGCTTCCCTCCTGTAGGTTGTATGTCGTAGGTAGCTGGGGGTGTATTTAAGCATCTTGGGCTGCATGGCCTCGGGGAGGGATTGGGCCTCCTGGGTTATTGCAGCAGATCCTCCTTCACACGCTTGTTAGCCAAGCAGTGTCCTCCCTCCCTGCACAATGTGTACTGAATCACTCTGTAACTCCCAATACTTTTTTTTTTTTTTTCTGACACACAGCTTGAGACCCCTTGCATGTCTTGCCCACTTTGTTAACTTCTCCTCTAAATAAGTGCTGTTCATGCCCTGGTACTTTCAGAATATTTGTCGTCATTACTCTTGTTCTTTGACTTTTGCTGCACTGCATTTAGTCAGAGGGAAATGTGATTCTCCTAATAGGAACCACTGAACCAACAAGGTTTCTTTGTCTCGCTCAAACACACTCTGAGAGAGGACACGGTAAAATTCAGATCTCTGAAATGTACCTGTTGCATCGGTAATAGCTCATTTATATGTTATATTTGAGGCGTATGTGAGAGTGTCTGGGGACTGATAAAGTTAAATAGGAAATTGCTTGCCTCATATTGTACTCATCAGAACCAAAGTACATTATACAGTAGGTGTCTCTGCTTTTTTCAAACTATGCCAATGTTAAAATATTTGTGCTCTCAGAGAAGTCATGGTATGCCTTAAAGCTTGACTTTTTTGTCTCAACCTTCATTGCTTTAATTTAGTTGGAGTTTCAGCAAGAAAACTTGTATTGACTTATAATAAGCTGCACTGGAGACTAGTCTCACTGGAGAGTAGTCTCAGTGACTGAGAGATCTGGTTACTGTCTGGCATTCTTCAGTCATATTGAAACTGTGGGACACTAAAGCAGTGGAGTGGTTCATGAATGCATTTCTTTTCATTAATTCTTCAAATGTTTGAAGTTGAGAGTATGTCTGAAATCCTTTTGTTTTGCTATGTGAACCAATATTATCTTTAACTAACTCTGTTTCTACATGGTTCGAACGTGTGAGTATGATGGTGATCCTGCTGAACTGTGTCACCCTGGGAATGTACCAGCCCTGTGAAAACATCGACTGCTCATCAGACCGGTGCCAAATACTGCAGGTACACAAAACACACGTTTGTAATAATGATTTTGCCATCAATGATCTCCCATGAAGTCTCAGAAGATGTATATCTGTGCAAATACAGTACAGTGCAAAAGTCTGGACCCTGCCTTCATTTTTTTATTGTATTACCAAATAAAGAAAAATAAAAAAGATCAGCAATACATAATAACATTTGCAAACATAAATGAAAATACAGTATATGCAGATTGTATAATTCTAACAAGCTTGAAAGTCAGTATTTGCTATGGGCATCTTCATTCTTTAACGCAGTATGAACCCTCCTAGACAGGCTTTATTCAAATTTTTTTGAAGTTGTCTTCAGGAATAGTTTTCCAGACTTCTTGAAGGACATTTCAGAGCTCTTATCTTTATTCTTTATTTAGTCTTCTTGATATCCAGCTCCTTGGAAGCAGAATATAAAGAAATGAGGGGTGGCTTAAGACTTATTTACTGTACTGTATTTCAAAACTCCCTGTGATGGACTGGCGACCTGTCCAGGGTGTACCCTGCCTTTCGCCCGATGACTGCTGGGATAGGCTCCAGCCCACCCGCTACCCGATTAACGGACTGTCGGTATAGAAAATGGATGGATGGATGGATATTTCAAAACTGGTTTATGTTTATGCCATTTTCTCGCTACAATAATTTTGAATTTTATAATTTGAACAGTTTTGTTGTGATTCTTAGGCTTGCCATGGACTACTTAGTATTGTTGTTGGTTCACTACTTTAATTGTCATTTTACCCAGAAAATGAAGATTAATGTGACTTCATTGGTGGCTTTAACAGACTTTTTCAGGAGCACCAGCACAAAATTTACAAGCCACTAAGCTCAATGAATCTTTTCAATATTATCCCAAATAAGGTAAATTACGTGTTTATTACCAAAACGTGTATTAGTTGTGCAGTTAAGATGGACAGAGATATTTCTGTATTGTCTTACATAGCTATTTAATTGGTTGACAAATCAGTATCAACTGACATTGAACTGCACACTTAGGGCTGCAACGAACAATTGTTTTCATGGATTCTTCTGTTGATTGTTGTATTGTTTTTTTTTTTGATTAGTTGATTAATCAAAAAATAATTCTGTCTTCACTTGATGAGAATTTTGGGTGATTTATAGATAGAATATGACCATAACCTCCACTGATTGTTCAACTTTTAATGGGCCTACGCAATTATGGCTAAAATCATAATCATGATTTTCCTGGTCAATACCATGTTTGTGATTATTTAACAAAATTGATGTCAAATTAATTTTTGGTCTTTTTTAAAGAAATTTGTCTTGTCAACATCAGTTCATTTGCTTGAACTTTAAACAGGTAAAATAAAACTATAAGCACCGACAAAAACAGATTTTTAGAAAAAAAAAGAAAGTGACACCAAGGTGTTGATGGCGGCGGTGAGAAACAGCTGTTATAATAATAATAATATAACAGCTGTTGTTCAAAAGTTGACAACAATAAATTGTTCGTGATCGTAAAGCCCTGCAGTCACTGGTAGTACCCTCCACGATCCATGGCCTACTACAGAAAAACTCTTACCAGCAAGTGCAAGTGCACACATCTGGACACATATCCACTTACACTGATATGCAGCTTTTTTATATAGCTAGCATGTGGTATTTGGTTGCACAGAGGCTAGCTTGCTCTTGCACTAAACCTCAGCAGCTTTCCCCATCATCTGGTAAAACCCAAAATCCCTTCGCACTAATGTCAAAGGTGTCTTGAGTGGGTGTAACATCTGTGAGCAAGCATGTGAACGTATGTCTTTGGTCTGTTGGTGTGAAGCGCTTGTTAAATCACCCTGGCATCCTGTTTTTTCTCACACAAGCACACACGTTGCGTTGTCGGAAACACCCACAGTAGATTGATTCAACTCTCTAAGGGGGACTGACTGTTGAGTTGAGTTGGGCCGAATAGAATTTCTCCTTCAGTATCTATAGACCCTATTCAATATCAGAATGGATTTAGCGAGCTGCGTTCCCAGAATCGATACCCTCCTCTCAGAAAATAGGCTGTTCAATACCTTGCTGTTAAAGCTGGCTTGCCAGCTAAATCTATGAGTTCTAAGAAATGTGGACTGAAAGATATCTGGGGGCTTAGATAGCAGTAAACTGGTGGTTGAAACTGGGAATTATGGTTCTGATAATAACTTGAATCAATATTCAATCCAAATCAGTCTATTTCAGTTTCATATAAATAGCACTAAATTCTGACATTGAAATGACCACAACAAGATTTTACATCATGACAGAGGGAAACCTGACAATTAGACAACAAAAGCATTTGGCAACAGGAAAAACTTGTAACAGGAAGAAATGTCCAGCAGGACCAGGCACAGTGAGGCAGTTATCTGCTCTGGTCAGCAAAGGTGAAGGATGGGTGGAAAGAGAAAATCTGAGCACTTAAAAAACAAAAGCAATTCAAGTTCAGGCAGTTGCAGCAGGTCCCAAACTTATACTTGCATTAATGTACAAGGGAGAGATGTATCCTAGAATAGAAATCACAAAATATGGCAGGAAAAACATAAAGTTAGTGCACTGTCCAATGCAACATTTTACCTTGCAGTTACACCACGTGATCAGAGTTTTACTGACTGCATGTATATTTTTACTGGTCTTAGGAGCTATTAAACACTGTTACAATAGTCAGAAAGGTCATGAACCATTTGACTTAGAGTCTCTAAATGAGGTCTGTACTTTTATAATGCAATTCCAAAATGTTTTCCCTATCCCTGTTGTGTTGTTTAAACAGTATGTGCAGGGTTCTGGAGACCATTTATAAAATGACCACCTGATGGTGATGTAACACCCAACTTTAATTGCACCTCTTCAGAAATTTCTCTCCCTGACCTACTTGAGAAACTCCTTAGTCTCCATTTTGCTGCTTGCTTAGTGGTTTTGCCAACCACAGGGCTTTTCACAACAGGTCTATAACATACTTAGGTAATTTGACTCTTATTGCACCAAGATTGCACATTCACTGACCTTATTCTGTAACAACTGTGTGTTTTCTGAAGTTAATTAGAAGCACCACATGTTAAGAGCCTCATAGCAAGGGGGTTATTATGTGTTAACGTATTGATTAACTAGTTAATGACTTCTTTGCTAAGCCATGTTCCTCCTCGTTCCACCAAGTTTCTTGAACGTTGGCTTGTTTGTCTTTTACATTAGGTTGACAGTGTTGGTCAGTTAGTCAGTCTTCAACTTTCCATCTACTGCACGGGTTAGTTTTTAGTTGGTCCCCACAGGATGAATCCCATTAAAGTCAATAATTTCATACAAACATTTCCAAGTGTCGGTGGTAACTACATAGTTTCCATCTCCCTTTGGTTGGTAAACTTTACCTGAGTTAGTATTGCATCAATCTTCCTGATATGAAAAAGGTCAAGGTTGCAAACTTTTGCTTATCCCTTCACATTAGCAGGCCAGTACAATCCTTATAATCCTCATGGGCCCCTTAATAAGATGCTTATTTTCTGCAGCAAGGTAGTCACAAAAGATAAGTTGGTTGAGATTCAGGTCATGTTGCGTACAGTTCTCCCCTTTGAAAATCAAATTACTGGCAACACCAAGCGTGTCAGTTCATCACTAATCCCCCTTTATACAGAGAAAAGAACACCAGCTAATCAAGGCTTTTTGCTCACAACAGAAGGAATATGCCATTAGCCAGCTGAGATCTTTGATTTATTTAGATTGTTTTTTTTTTCTATCTCTGTTCTTTCAATCAGATGTTTAATTAAAACTTGGAATGAGATGGGGGTGTCCATGTTGGGCTTATCTCTGATTGTTGTTCAAACAAATTATTTTCAATTATCCTACCATTTACAGCAATCTGCGCACTTGTCAGAAGATTTATAGTGGGCTCAGGGCCAAGAAGGAGAAAAGAAACAGAGATTTAATAGAGAGAAGAATATTGGGAGGGAGACAAAAAAGTTTAAAAAAAAAAAGCACAATGGTTGTAGGGAACAAGAGATAAGAGATTGAAGGGGAGGGGAGGGAATTTAGGGAGGAAGTCATGACTCCTTACGCTGGGATAAGATCCAAATCATATTTTTCCTGGTCCAAGAAATAGTCCAGATTTACCTCCAATACAGTCTTAATTTGTAAAAGAAGAACAACATGCTGATCAGCCAACTCATTCCAAAGATGGAATTGATATAATGTCATGGAAACTGAACTGGGAAATTATTATGGTTTTGCTGCTCTGGTTATTGCGTTTAAATTCCTACTGTAAATAAGCTTGCTCGCCAACCATAACACTGAAAAGAAAGGGAGAGGGTGGATCCTAATTTGTTGGCCGTTGTTGCTGTCCTGCACACATGCCTTTGCTAAATAGCTTGTCTGAGTACCACTTGTTGCTGGGAGTCAGTATGCCAACAAAGCGGGCACAAGAAGTTTTCTAGGCCTTGCTCCTTGAGTAGGAGGTGGTTTGTCTGTCTTAAACCTAGTTTAAGTAACACCACTGGTGCACATGATAAAAGAATTTTCCCTTTGGTATATGGCAAAGGGTGTCTGGACAGTATTAATAGTCTTTAACTGCAGCAGGAGGTAGATGACTTGTCAGGGGATCTGTGATTTGCAAGTTTTAGATGGGAGAGAGCATCTGGTCAGTCTTCAGAGGTTCTCCTCTATTCAGTGTCTTTTGTATATTTTAGCTGATAGGTTATAATTTAAATGTCTGTGGGTTTGGTTAGCACAATGGTATTAATGTTCATCAAACAAAGGTTAATGGCAGGTTGGGAAAGTTCAAATCACTTCAGAGAAATAAAAGTCAATTTAAGATGAAATAGCGTTTATCTCTTCCAAGGCTGGTGAAGTCCCAGCGTGTGTTTAAACTGGTGGGTTTCAGTCAACAAATCCAAGATAGGGATGTTAATGGGTCTCCCAGAGATTAAGCACCCCTTATTCCACACTGAGTTTGTTACATTTGTATAAGGCTGTAGCAAAAAAACAATTTTATGACTGCACAAAAAGGATATTAAGCCCACAACTTACTTAGGTCCTACAGTGTAAAAACATGACATGCTTTGGTTTAGCTACCACAGTACTACAACATCCCTCTAAATTATGTATTTTCAGCTCTTTTGATGGAATGTCAATTTGGCCAAAAAAGACCTATAACCTTTGAAGAATGTTATAATATATGATAGAGCAAACAGTACCTAGCCTGAGAACTCAAACTACCACACACCAAACTGATAGAAAAGTACTTGACTGGAAAATTCTGTTGTCTGCAGTTCAGTTTGGGTTAGTAAGGGTCCCAATTTTAAGTATAATCTTGTCAAGATTCATGTATTGAACTGGCCTTGGTGTTAAAACACTTTACCACAGGTATGGTTGCTAAAGCACCGTAACAGCTGCTTGCTGTCAATAGATGGGTCAAAATGTCACTGTAACTCCTCCATCACAAAGATATAAAACCATATATTCATTGTTGAGCTATTTCTTTGTGTGTGCGTTTTAGAGGCAACATAATTTTCCATTTGGTAGTCACTTCATACATCCAAATATGTGCCCTCAAGCACATAAAAATATTTATGTATATATTTTCTTCCATAGTATGTCCCTGCAAAATAGTTTGTAGAATTTGTACTTTAAGCTCCTTAAAAAATTATGAATCATTTGTTTGGAGAGCTGAGGACATTAAGCCAAGAACCTTTAAAGTTTGAAAGCCTAGAAGTGTGGAGAGGTCGATGTATTTTGGTTCAACTAAGTTCATATGACTGGAGCAAGCTCAGCGTGTTTTAGTGCCCACAAAAACAGCCATGACCATTTGATAAAGATCAGGCAAACAAACATGAAAGTTCCCCCGTACTTCTGTACAGGAGGCAAGACGCACAGCTTTACTTGCAGTTATGACTAGTATACCATAGCAAGCACCTACAAATGAGTGGTTAGGGTAGTTTTTTTAATCGATTGATTTTATTATGCTTTCATATAAGACGTTAAAAGGTAATTTGATGCAAACTAGAGAAATAAATTGTTTCCATTTGCCAATACAATTGCAGTATAATCATTTTTACCAACAACTTATTTTCAACCCCAAAGTTGATGGATTGTTTGCACTTTTGTCCTCAAAACAGGGAGAAATGACTTTTTTTTTCCTGTTTCCTTTTGAGCATGTTGTCTTTATATCTTTATTTCAGGCCTTTGATGCGTTCATCTACATCTTCTTCGCTCTGGAGATGGTGATAAAGATGGTCGCTCTCGGAATCTTTGGTCAGCGCTGTTACCTCGGGGACACATGGAACCGACTAGATTTCTTCATTGTAATGGCAGGGTGAGTGTTCCCTTTATCTGTTCCCTTTTTCTTGCATCACAAGAATCACATTATTGTGCACAGTGAAAGGTTCTATCATACAGCCACATCTTGGAAGGCTGAGAGATTGAAATAAATTTAGGATAATTTATTGTGTAAAGTAATGCAGAAAAAGTAAATAGAATTCATCAGCAAACACACATGAGGTGTTACATGGACTCTTAAGAGAATGGCATCCCAGAAATGTGTTGATTGGACCTGTTTTCAAGTCTTCTGTATATACTGATGTTTAGTTACATGTTGTAACTCCAGCTTCCATGTAAAACATGTTTGAATCAGTTGAACATTTAACTGTTGAATTCTGATTTATTGTGGGTCTATTTAATGGCCAGGCCCTGAATCCATTTTCCATCTTGACCTTCTCTTGGCATGGGCCGTTATGCTGCTGTGCATGGCTGATCGTATCCTTGTTAAATATGTAACATGACATTAAATATTGATATGTTGGTTGTCATTGGCTTTCACCTGGGACATTGCAGGGAATAACACAGTGATAATACAGTTCACCTGTGCTAATCGCGTTAATGCAATTTAATGAATCAGATTAAATTACCCTGTCATAAATTTTACATGGATTGTCACTGTTGCAGATGACCTGCATGAATATGAGCTGAAATCTTTGGCTGGTGGGATGAATTACCTTTTTTTTTCTATTATTCTTTTTGAGAAGCTTTAAAATATTTGATGCACTCTTTTGCCTCTGGATTTCTTTTTCTTGTCTTGGTTTTTTCTGTGTTTTCTTTTATTCAGTTTTCTTGTTTGTGTTCTTAAGATTTATTCTCTTTTTGTATTAATCTATTCTTGATTTTCCTTTTGTTTTTTTTATGCTCCCCGGTTTGTCTTACTCACTGTCAGATCATCAGATTAGGTATTTAGATTTAGATAGGTCTATAGTTTAAAATAAGTAATGAGCACATTGTTAAACTATTGCCCTGTGTAAATAAAAGCCTAGCTTTACTCCCAACCCTTGTCCTAACAAGAAGATAATGTAATGTAGCTTTTTATGAATCTTTAGGATTTGTCATTTAAGCTCCTATTACATCATATATCTTGCTCAGAGCATCTGTTATGGCCACCTGCTTCTATCTGTTTTGATAGCAGTAAATTGCTCCTACTGGTTTCACTTTTCTTTGATGTCTTATCCATTGATAAAGACCGTGACTGACATTTTCTCTTGCTAAGTGCAAGTCTGTATTTCAAACAGTACAAGTGTTTGAAATTTCCTGTCCGTGATCATAGTACTGCAACTTTTGTCAAAACACAGTCTGTTCTGAGATTTTTTGTTTCATTCAGGTCATTTGTCCAGACCAAGGTACATGGTCGTGGCAAACTGTTTGTTTCATGTTCACCCAGAGTTGTTCCAAAATAAGAAAAAAAAAAAACTTCAAGAAGAAAGCGTGATTATAGAGACTGACATGTCAGAGTACGCCAGTCTGCGTCATCAGTACAGTCACACCATGGAAGCCAGTCAGTCACATGGTCCAATATGGGAAAATCAAATTCTGCTTTGCTTTACAGGGCTTATTATTTCATCTTCACAAAGAAGCACAACACAACCTGACATTTCATGAATAAGGACTCTTTGTTTAGCAGAAGGGAGGAACTAACGTCATTTGCCTCAGTTCTGGTTGCAGATGTTGTAAGGATGGTCTGTACGTAGATTTTTTAAACAAATTTATGCTGATATTTTTCAATGAAATATCATTATGAAATATAGAATAACTCTCACTCTCAAAACAATACATCCTCATTATGTCTGATGCTGTGTTAGATTTTGCTGTTTCTCCAGTAAAGCCAGGCCCCCACATCTTTCCCTCTGTAATTTTGGGTACCACGGTGAGCTGAATCCTGGCTTACAGCTTCTCATTGTTGGCAACCTTGGGACTTAGCCCCCATAGTTTTTCAAAAGAAGCAGCCAGTGATGATTTTTCTCCTCTTTTGCTTCTTTTTTTCCACAGAGCAGCTGCAGTCTGGCTGTGACATGTGCATATGAACTGGTTTTATGTTTTTTTAGACAAATTCCTGGGTAATGTGTGGTCTTAAACTTCCAATATATAGTGCAATATTTTAAATTTTAATACAGTAACAAATAGCCACGTGTCAGGTGAGAATATAACGGTGTATTGATGTTCTTACCAGAGCGTAAGGCCTCTCTTCCTCATGTATTTCCTTCTCCTCAGCTCGGTCCATCCACACTTACATGAATACACACACATTTGTGTAAACACATTCACATCAGTGTCTTATGGAGCAAGCAAACATTTTTTTCGCTTTTCTTCCACTGAATAATGCAACTTCTTCATCTGAAAATACTCCCACAAACAGAGGGATGTTATCTGAGTGTAAGTTAACCCGTTTTATCAGAGGCAGATATGCGCTTTTTGAAAGGCTGCATCTTGTGCCTCTCTTTAGGTTTTGACTTTGTTTGTTTTGGTTGCTGCTCAAGTGCAACACAGTACTTAGGAGACATTTCACTCAGAATGTCTGACTCAGTGTGTAGCAAGATAAGAGAAACAGTACCACTGTTTGGCCTCTGCTATTCCTCCAAATGAAGGCTTTGTTTATCCCTCACCAAGCAAGATGCAAATGTGAAGTAGTACCCTGAATGTAGAAAAAACAAGAAAAAAAATGTGCCCAGTGCATTCAAATGTGGAATCCCTTGAGCTACTGACTGCATTGCTTGTTAGGATTCATGAGTGAGAATTAGGTGGAGAAACAGATGCTTTGGGATTGTGGAGTTTCCACAGAGAGAAAGACACAAGCACAGAATTCTGCTGATTCAAGGCATTTCTTTTTCTTCCAGATGTGTCTACTTATCTCCTGATAACCTTATGTGTCATGATGTTTGCTAAATGATGCATGCATACTACATTTTTCTTTGCAGCTAAACATGGAAGACACCAGTAGCACTACTTAATGTATTAATGAAACTCTAAATGTGTGCATTATTTTCACTGGTTTTAGGAATACAGAACACTGTAGTCTTAAAAAGCCACCATGGTAAACTGCCAATTTAACAAATTCTTTTTTGAAGCAGAAGAAGAAGAAGAAAATTAGAGCTGATAAAGAAATAATAAAAAAAGAAAAACAAAACATCATAATAAAAGCTCTGGCAAGAAACACACAGTTATTGCTACGCACGCAAGAAGAAAAAAAAAGTAAGCAACATGATTTGATGTCTCAAAACAATCAAATTGTATCATATTATTTCAAGAGATCATTAGCATAAAAAATAATACCCCCCAGGATGAGTAAAGAGATCTCAATTAGGAGATGGCATCATTGTGTTGTCAGGGGTCCATACTGTACCTCACATCTGTGTCTCTTTCAAAGATTTGTAAATAAAAATCCTGGAGAATTTGTCGATTATCATAGTAGTGTGAACATTGTAAAAAAATCTTATTGAAGGGTCGATTTAAAGTATCACTAGATTTATACATATTTCCTGGTTGAAGGAGTAACGACAAATTGCTTAGAAATACTTGAGACTTGATTGTGTGGATTCCAGACTACAGAGCGCATCTAAACCGCATCCTCTAATTTTAAAACGAAAATCCATTTTGCACTTGTACAGGCCGCACCGGATTATAAACCACAGGTGTCGTGTCCACATTGTAGTATGAGATATTTACACAGAAAGATGTTACATGTGAAGATTTTTAAACTTTTAATTAAATGCGTATGGTAACATAAACAAATGTTGTATGCCTGTAACACGCTGGTAAAAAAAAAAAAAAAGACATTAGCCTACCTGGAAGCCATTGATTCCCATTAACGCAGCACGTTAATGGGAAGTTCCTCAATCGTGTTGAGGAATGGATGGGGAAAATTTTGTTGTCTTTCGAGGCGGAAAACGAGTTATGCTGAATGGCAGCGACATGTCAGTGGACAATGTATGCAGATTTATTTGTCTGTTAGTCCCTGCTCAGCACACCACTTCCTTACATTTCTCTCAGAAAACCCCCGCTGTGGCGCTCCAAACTGATTACATAAAGCAGCGGAGATATCACCACACGTCGTTTTTCTCTGATAAAATCAGCAAACTCGTCCAACACCATTGTTTTTGTTTCATCCAAACTAAATTTGCGCGACAGGTAAGGCAAAATTTCTTCTCTTGTGTTTTACGGACAGCTTCCGGGTCACAACCAAAAAAAGTCACAGACCATAAATAAATATTGAAAATCTTCCCCGTCTTTTTGCGATTCCAAGTTTTCATCTTGAAACATGTGGTCGGAAAACAAATAACAGCTAGACTTGTTTGTTTGTTTTCAGTTTTTCATTTTGAAAATATGCTTTTATTATGGGTCATCGATAACAAGCCGTTTCCCGATTTTGCTTTTACAATATTAAAAGGAAAATCGGTTGGCCTTCATATATACGGACCCACTTCGGTGTTGCTTTGCTTCTTCGTTTGTTTTCCATGTTGAGTGTGAGTACAACCGATTTACAATAATTTAGCAGTGTAAGTGTGTTTGCTTTATTGTACAATGTCATTGGACCACTGTGAACTATTCGTTCATTTTATTGGTCTAATATTACGAGGCAAAACGTTTTTGGCGGCATGAAAAAAAAAAGAAAGAAAACAAACAAAAAAAAAACATGCACCAGCCTGCTCAAAGATTTTACGGTAATTGTGTTACCTGTAACACATTTTTCAAAGAATTTAGCAGAGCTCACTAAATAAATTTCCAAATGCTTACTCTCTCTGTCAGAACTTTACTCACTTTCCTCAACATCTGTATGACAAGTAGGTTACTGACTCAGAACTGCTTGGAAAATTCCCACTTCACAAAACACACTAAAGACCATGCTCACATGAGCATTTAGACTTTTCCCACATAGACTTTTCCCATGCTGCCTCAACTTTGAAATTCATTCATTTCAATATTTGTTTTAGATATTACATCAAAATAAACTACTATAATGAGCACAATGTCCCTTCCCCTAAGGCATGAGGGGCTTTCTCGCAATGTTTGATCCAGTTCTTTCTTTACTACTTTGATCCAACAGTTTTAGCTCATATGTCTTTCTTTATCCTTTTGCTCATTTTTCCCTCAGTTATCACCTTATAAGCAGCATCACTTAAATAGAGACCCGTCACCTCATATGTGTGCTAAATTCCAATGCTAAGCGCATGCATGGCAGATAGCATCACCACCGCCAATTACTCCCCCAGTCTTGCATCCACCTCATGCAGTGTTTGTAGTGATGGGGAGGGGGTGTGATAAAACATTGCACCCCTGGGATCCATGTGCTGCAGGCACAAACCAAAGGCAAGCCACTGGAATAGGATGAGAGTCAACATGAGCTCAGCTTTCGCTGCCTGTACAGCTGAAGCAGACCCTGCACACAGTTACATGACCAAGCTTGATGGTTTTACACATGGACTGGTGTGGAGTAGGCAGATGTCCAGTATTACAGTTAAGGTTTGCCTTCGTGTGGATTTTTCTTCAGGCACAACCACCTGCTGAATGTCACTCAGGATTTTAATCCTGACAAACAAATCTCCAACTGGGAGTTTAATTTTATAATTTTATGACTTAATGGTAACACTTCACAATGAGGGAAATATTATAGTTACCAGCAAAAATTCCTGGATTGACAGTTATTCAGGAAATACTTATGAATCAAGGACCGTATTTTGCGCACTATAAGGCTCACCTGATTTTTTAAGCGCACCCTCAATTGGGGGGTCCATTTCTGTACTAAACCCATACATAAGGCGCACCTGATTATAAGGCATACGTATTGCCTAATGTTCTCTCATTGTTTTATCACTGCTTTAGGTGCGCCTTATGGTGCGGAAAATTTATAATTAGAATTTATTTATCAAGTAAACAAGGTTGCAATGTAAAATGTTGCACATTATCATTCATCTGATGGTAAGAACCAAATTATACTTTAATATGCCCTGATTCGTAAAACCTACCAATTGATTGGAAGATAGTGTATGTTATTTTTCACATGACAAGGTTTTGCATGAATTTAAAATATACGGTGGATAATCTATGGAAGGCCTCTCGCAGGTGACTGTTGTATACACATATTCAAGTCTCAGGCGTGGTGATTTTATACACACACATATATACATATATACAGTATATATATATAAATATATATATGTACAGCCGCTCTTGCCTCTTGAATGCAGTAATAGCATTACATCCAATGAGTGACACTGATCCTAATATGTTGGAGCGTCTCACTGTTGTATTTGCCTGCAGCAGGGTGGATGCCAAGCGTTTGAGAGAGTGGGAAAATAAAGGACTAGGATACAAAATAAGGTATTAGAGTTATTGGAAGGAGTCTGACCTGTCTTCTGTGTTTATTGTTGTTTGGTTTTTAGAAACGTTGCTGAATATGAAACCACACTTACAGCACACAAGATGGCCTGTTTTATTATGTGATTCAGGATTCAAAGGTCATCATTATGCCACAAGTAATCGTCTAAAGCATTTCAAGATGTAGTCTCCTCTAATCTATTATAAAAGCATAAAGGTATACAGTACAAGAATGAATAATGTTATTGAAAATTTGAAATAGGAAACTTTCCTTCAGTGTGGTGGTTAGATATCAGAAGGTGGAGCTGGCTGGGGCTGGAATTGATGAGGTCTTTTACTATTTTAAAGGTAATTTTTGAGGCTTAATATTGACTTTCACATATATAAATCTGGAGGATTTCTTTTTCAGTCTTTCCTGATCAGTATAGCTACAAAGCAGTCCATTCTCACTCTGACAGTGTCGTGAAATTTGCCTCAAATAAATGAAACCCCAACGAATGGCACTATCTGGTCAAATCTGAAAATATGTTGGCATATCAAGACTAAGGCTCATGGTTTTCTTCCTATTCTGGATCAATTGTGAGTATCTTTCTTATACTTAAAATTCTGAAATTTTAACTCATATTTTTCTGTGACTCCTAGGCATCATTGCACATGTAAGGATAGGATTATTTTATATTTGTTACAGACGGAGGTGGAGGCCAGCTATGGCATATGAGGCCATGACTCATGTTACTGTTGAAACTGAAACAGCCAACTCGTACTTTAAAAACACTGAAATGTGAAATCTTGTTATTTTACAGTCATAATACTTTCTCACTGATTCTATTGTGTTGTTTCACAGTAACTCACTGTCACTGTAACGTAATCAGATGAATATTGTAAGGAAACTTCTACATATGTTACTCAGAAATGCAATGTGGCAGAATCAGCAGACATGGAAAATTTGAAAATACTCAAGTAAAGTACTTGTTCCACAGTTTTACATGTCAGTGCAGAACTAAGGAGTTTGGACCAATCAACTTCCACAGGTTAATTTATGCTCCAGATTGCAGCTTCATAGTACTGCTTCATAGAGACAGCAGCAACCTGCAGTCTAGTTTGTTGCTGAATTGATATATATACTATATATATTTTTTTTTTTTGTCAATTTTAGCTTGAAAGCATTTGTTGCTCATATTTTTCTACTTTCTCTGCTATTTGTGTTAACTAAAATCGAAATCGTTCCTTTTGTGTTCCACATGCAACGTCTCCCAGTGTTTGTGTGTCTGTGAGGTAATACATGTGCAAGCTGTGTCTTTAAAGGTGTGCATACCGTTTTATAAGTCTGTCTTTGGGGATCGTTTCAGAGAGGCTATCCGTTAGTGCAGGCTAAGCTTTGCTTCAACTCTCTCAGGATGCATTCAGTCTCCTCGCTCATTCACTCTCCCCTGACATACTCTGTCTCTGACACTCAGCTGAGAGAGAAGGTAAGAATATGCTTTGTGTTCAGTGCATCGGTAAATTATAAGAGCATCCTTGCTGAGAAAGGAAGGAACATCAAAGGGTAATCTCACGGCTCATAATTTTACACATTTTACTATGTAAGTGCATTTTTATCGAAGATAATGTAAGAATCACAACCAGGAATTATTATTTTGTTCAGACTGTGTCTCACTTCAATTCTACTTTTGCACTGACGATTACCCATGAAAGCTACATCACCACGGTTCAGAGAGCAATCCCAGTCAGCTACAGATGTTGGTTGCATGGTTGGCTCCTGATGGGCAAAGATGCACAGAAGTTCAACTTCGTAGAGTTTGAAAACAGTGGCAAATGCTCTGTTCCACAAATAATTTTATTCCCTCCCGAATGGAAAGGTATTCTTTTGGCCTTTGGTTTGGAGATATAGCATCGCTGAAGTCTTTTATGCACTGGAGAACCGCTGATTTAGTTTTTGCTCTGTTCTCAGTCAGAAGGGCTTCAGGCAAGGAAACATTGCCATGAACGTATGGAAACAAATGAGAAATAAAAACATAGTGGCAATTCTTTTTTTTTCATGCATTTAAAATTACAAGTGGTCCACTTTTATATGGTGTTTTATAACCTTGTCTAGATTCTACTAGGTGCATTACAATATGTTTCTCAGTCACAAGTTCCCACAAACTCTTATACAGAGTTTGTTATACATTTAGGCACTTATATTTTTATTTTCTTTCTTTCTCGACAATCACAGACTGATGAGCTTACTGTGGGCAATTGGGGGCAATGCCTTTATTTATGGTAATGGTCTTAAAGCAGGCCACCAACAACCTGCCTGTGACAATAGCATTTCCACAGTCGTTTCTGATGCTTACGAAGGCCTTGATCGGAGCTTCAACACGGCCGCAACTTATGCCATAGTAGCTGTTTTATTTATCCAATGCTTCGTGTAGAGTGTCTTACATAAGTGTTACAATATCCCCATTGTATTCTATTCAGCAGTGCATCTTCATTTGGTCATGTGGTAGAATCATTTAGCACACGTTCACTTCCATCTCGCTAAAAACCTTTGCGGTTAAGCCGCTCTAACTTTCAATGGATGAAAACTTCAGTATTCCGACACACCATCAGACACGAACCATGCCCTGGACGAAGACAGGAGTGTGTTCTGCTATATGTGAGAACGACTCCTTCTGAAACTGACACAGTGCTGATCAGATGAGTGCAGACAGCTGTAATTTGTAATGTTTCACTCATTGGAGACAAAAAACACCCTGTTACAGCAGAATAGAATAGACACCCGTTTTCTTCCAGAGCTCGGGGCATTTCTAACAGTGAACAGGGATATCATGTGACCAGAACGTGTTGCTGCCTGCTGAGTGTTTATTGTTCCAGTGTTTACTATTACTGGTACTTCACATATGACCAAACTTGCATATGCACAACTGAGTGCACCTTTTTGTTTACTGTGATAAGCGCTCAGCTCACCTTCCTTTTTGTTGCGATGGACACTATCAGATTTATGGTACAAAGTCTCTCTGGGACTCACAGCAAGTTGAATCACATTCTCAATGATACAGTATCATGTGGGCAGACTTTGGAAGAATACATATTGCCAGCTGCAGATAGATTTTTGTCCGGAACTTCAAACCCTGGGCTGCATCCATCTGTTGGCTTTAAGACCGGGTTAGCCCACAGGGCCCCAATGTTAAAAATGTAGCTTGTGTCTTGACCAAAGGCACTTTAACTTTTGTAGGTGCTTGGGACTGAACCACTGATTATCCAATTTAAAGAGGACTCCTCTAAAACACAAAATTGTCAAGATAATTATTAGTATTTATATCACCTTAGAACTGTCAAAACAGGGATCCAGAACTGTGGCTGCTTCAACTTAAGTACACTGTGTTGTTTGCTTTACTGCCTTCCAGCAATTTATTTGCTGTTCAAAATAAGAGCGTACTGAAACAGTAATTAAAAAGATTCTCTCAGTGGTGTGTATTGTATGTCATATTTTTTGGTTCCAACTTGTGTCTGAACAAATTGCACCTTGTTTTTCATCTTTCCATCTGTTCACACAACTTTCAACGCTACCTGAATGCAGCATTGTACATGCACTTAAAGTGCACCTGCGTAGTATAAATGTCTGTATTTGAAGCATATGCTTGAAGATTACATGTTAACAGTCTCACCCATACTTTGTGAGCTGTCAAACCTTTTATCGATGAGGGGCACAGATGGGAGGCCATAACTGATCCTGACTGGCAGTCTGGGGATTAGAACTTTTATGAAGCTGGGATTTCTTGCGAGACTCCTGTATTAAACACCTGCAAGTGCACCTCATAAACTGTCAAGTCACTGCACACTGAACTCGGTGGTGATAAGACTTTGGTATCACATTGTAAAAGCATCAAAGATGGCCCCTTACTGACTCACAGTAAAGGATTTTGTTATCTTTAAGTCACTGATGAAACATGAATAGTTGTTTTAAACTTCATAGAATAATTTGACTGCTTCCGTCTATCTCTGAAAATTGAACCAGTTGAACAGTGGATAAGAGTTCTCTCTATTGAAGAATAGGGAGAAGATATCATGCAAATGTAAACATAGTTTTATTTAGGAAAAGTGTTGATTCAAGTCCTATGTACAGAATACAGTATTTAGAATGAAGACATAATCAACACCTTTGGATAACTTATATTTGTTTGATTGTTGTTATATTGTAAACACAAGCTACACCAAATGAGTTTTCATGACAAGCATCACACCTCAAAATATTTCATTCTGTGTGATCAATAGATATCAATATGTGTCTCTCATATGGTAAATAATACCTATATTTCTTCACCTACATTACAATAAACCCAAAACTACAGAGAAGTAAAATAAATAAGTGTCTTCAGCAAGATGAATCCCTGTGACAGGTGATTTTGCCCACACTGATTCCTGATCTTAACATCACAGAGTCAGCCTGGAGTTACAGGAAGCTGAAGAAGCAGCCATAATCCACAGAAGACTTGATGATTGCCAAGATACCTGCTTTAACCTGTCTGCCAAGAACCTTACAAAAACTGAGTAACTCGGAGATTTGAAGCAGTTTAAAGACACAGAGTGATCTCACCAAATCTTTATTTAGTTTCAGTTTATTTTTATTAGCACAATTTGCTTTAAGTTGAACAAGAGGTAAAACTATACGTCAGATTCATTTTGGAATTAGGCGGATTTCTTCAATGCCTGGATTCAACAGCGTCACACTCCGAACTGATTTTTGAAAACAAGCTCGTACTGCAAAAAGTTTTACAATAAGAGAGAGAACAACGTGTGATCGGACTGCCCATGGTGGCACATCATTAAAACCTGGCCTGGCTGTGGCAGAAAAGCGTATTTTTTAATTCACCCTCTGAAGTTAACCATAACTTTCCGTTTTCACTTTGACCTTCAGATTTAATATGACTAAAATCTCCCACCATGGAAATCAAAATCAAACTAAATCAAATAGCCAGATTTGTCATCAGCATTTATGGACTAAGGTAGCTATCAATATAACAGAGATGAATTACTCTGATTAATCATTTGTATCTGATGTTTAGTCAATGCAAAGTATTTAACTGTGAAAATGCAAAACTAGGGGTTAGTGTTGCGTCATTTGCTTGTTGTTTTGTCATTATTTTTCCTACATCAGCTCTACTCTGAAGTGATTTTATTTTATTTATTGTATATTTTTGTGTATTTGTTATGTGAATGCTTTCACAGTTACGCTGTGTTTGCTATATCCAGACACTGTGCCTTAATTAGTGCAACTGGAAGATGATTCGTGATCTTATTGGGTTAATAACCCTCAATACTTTATGAAACAAAGCATAGAGTAAATGGAGCATGGGAATCAGTGTAAGACTGATGTAACAGATTAGTGTGTATTTGTAGTTGATCGTCCCATTTGCTACTATTGAATAAGGATTATCTGCATGTGATATCTTGAACATGTGTTTATCTTTTGCATTTTTTTGTCAGTCCTTGACTCCTGTCATTTCTCTCCTGTCTGTACAATAGGGGGTTTCCTTAGCTGCACGGAAGAAAAGCGTTTACATGTCATTTTCTATTGAGAAATAACTTCCTTGCTGTTTGCCACAAAAGCAATATTGAGCCAATAAAAGCTAAGTCATGTATAAGTCATTACCAGTAATGACTTATTCTAGTTAAATGATTTTTTATGAAAATGTTAAAGATTACAGGCTGTCCTGGAAAAAGATTATATAACTTACATAATTTAAATGCCCTTGGGTGTTATTTGCTTATTTTTATGCTGGATACATTTTGACTGAGCTGCGTGTGGAGAGATATACAGCCTGGGTCAGGATGTCAGTAAAGACTCAAAGTCTGTATTTAAAATACATACTGTACTATGCAAAGGAGTTAGGAGTAGCACCTCAGAGAATTGACAAGTTTTACTGTATGTGGATTTAAGTTGTCTCAGTAGCTTTTGTCTCTTCATTTGAACCCAGGCTGACTCATTGACATTTAAATTAAAGGAGTGTGGGGGCTACATCATATTTTGCAAATTTAAAATTTTTTTTCCTTTTAAATATTGTTCTTTACAGCTAAATACATCAATTTTACACTTAATGCACTTTGACAAACCTGATACTGGTTTCTTCAGTCAACTGTCTAACTGCATTTTATAAAAGCTGCTTGTGTGTATCTTACTTAATAACAATGTTATCAAGTCAGAGGCTTGGATTTGATGTGTGAAGAAACTAATTGCAGGAATATGGGATCGGACACATAAGAAGAGCAACAGCTGGCTCTTATCTTTGACATGATGCCATTTTCTGTGCATGTAACATGCAGCCATCAACATGCTTATGAGGATCCGTAACCAACTGGTTGGTGTAACAGAAGCTCATTAGATCTCCAACACCACATGACACATAGTTTGAATGTTAGAATAGAACATAATATGCACAGAGGGGGAAGAAACTCAAAGTGCAAAACAGATTGACACAATATGAAGAAAAGTATGGAGATTTAATTTCAGTGATACAGACAGATGAGACAGCAGAGGGAGTTTGTCGGGTATAAAGTTAGAAGTGAGGATAGAATACAAGGCCAGGATGGAAAAAGTAAAGAGAGAGTAGAGGGAATTACAGCTTTTGTCAGTGATTGTGTGTCTGTTTTGTGCTCACAAATCTTTGTGCATGTGTGTACCTCTCTATCTATTCTGACTTGCTAACCACTTCTGGGACAGAAAGTGTACTGCATCCATTAATCTCATTTTAATAATTGATGCCATCTTCTCCAGAAGGAGTTTAGTCTGGACTGCAGGCATAAAATGAGACATTTAGTGTTCTGTGGTAATTGCCATATTAGTTTATTCTTCTCTATTTGGCCAGTGGAATGGCTCAAATGTACTAATACTATTTAGTTGTAATATTGTGCAAGCCAAGGCCATCTACTGTCTGTATCACCAATTAGATAGCTTTCTGCTAATGTATGTCAGACTTCATGAGAACAGAAACATTTCCTGTGAATGCTAGGGAACTATAATATGTTATATCTGCATATTTCAAGTAGTTGCTGCTAATAAACAACTAGCTTCAAAGGTTTTACTCTTAATTTAACAATTAATCTTGTCATCAATCACATGCAGGACGAGCTAGATGTGAGGCATGAAGTGTTAGATGGCAGTTTTAACTCAATGTTTTCCCAGAATATCAGCCATTCTGTTTATTGATGGTGTAAGAATTATTATAGTAAGTAGTTTAACCTGCAAACCACACTTACAAGTCTATCCCCACTGAGCATCCAATGTGGCCCCAGACTTGTAATTGTAGCTACACTTTATTTTAACTACTGATTTTCACATTCCCTCAGGTTTTTAATTCCGCTCGTTCTTACAAATGTGTGCACAACACTAATTTTGGCATATTCAGAAGACTATAACTCATATAGAAAATATAGTGGAAAGGGATATCTTTCTCTCAGAAAATGCTTAAAAGCAGCGGCAGTTTATCAAAGCAGTTTGATTTATATTTAACAGTTATAAGTAATTGCACAAAATATAGGAACAGAGAACTAAAAACGCACATTAAAATGTAAGAAATAACTGGAAATAATAATTTTAAAAAAGCATCATACTAACTAAAGCATATTATATCCATCACTCTGTAATGATGGAATGCATTTTATGACACCAAGTGATGTCAAGATGACTTTTGAAGTTCATTGTACCTCGGTAGAATAATTATCACTGTTGGGGGCTCCATGTCCATTTAATTAAAAATGAGAGTGCTGTGAAGAGAGGTGCCACACAGACACGCACCCTTATGTCAACGTTTTCACTGTTTTCATCAGGCTTGTCACACCTACAGGTACTCGACAAAAATGTTTTGTGTTTTTTTTTCTAGTTTGAATTTAAAACATCCTAAATGTGAGAATATCCTCATCAAAAACTGATCATGGGCATTTGCAAGTACTGGCAGTTCTAATTTATCACAGTTAGCTGACCTGTGAAGCTACTCCTAAAGAAATGTTCATTTGAGATAAACAAAAACGAAAGAAATTCTACTTTACAATATGAAATTTTTCCTTAAACTAATAAGAATGATTTTTTAAAAAAATGCTCTCCTGCATTTCAACACCTGCTTCCAGGGACAACCCTCCATGGGGGCAGCCCTTGAGGAAATCTGTCATGCTGTTCCATTCTGATGGCACCTTTGATAATTTTTCATCATGCCAGCTAGTGACAGTGTTTGAATGTTTGAGGCGGAGGGGGGTTGAAGTAAACTGCAGAGACGCAGCAGTTCCCTGAGGAGAAGACAGGCACAAGAGACTAAAAACCCCAAATAAAAGGGACGACATTTGGAGACATGAGACATTTTACAGAAAATAAATAAATAAAAAGATAAAAATCCACATTCTCCCATCTATGGCTGCTTGGAAACAGAAAGTAATCTGGTTACTCCATTAAAATATTCATGAAGCTGTTTAGTCTGCCATCTGTCCTAACTCAAACTCAGACACTAAATTTAGTTTGACTTGTGTGTTTGTGTAAAGGTATATGTGTGTGTCTGAGATAAAGGGCCAGTTTGTGTGTATTGTTTACGTGTATGTAGGTTAAAAGCTTACATAACTTTGTACGTCAGTATCAAGTAAGTGTATTTTAGTGTGCAAATCACAAATTGGGATCTACCCTCTGCCTACTGGTTTGACACAGCTTTGTAAGTTTTCATAGAGCGTCGTCTCTGCTCTACGTGTGTGCTTGCATGTATGTGTGAAACTGGCAGAAATCTGCTCATTGTGTGAGAAACTAGGATGTATCTGGGTAATGATTTTGTGAGGTGTTACGGCCCCTGTGTGTATAATGGCCCGGGATATTACATGTATGTGTGTATATCATTTTGTGCGCATGCATGATTGTTTGTCTCTGTGTGTGCATTTTGCTTGGGAGTAATCTTATGTGTTTGTGTGGCCAAAACGATATGTCTTATCTAAAATTACCCCAAAAAGTGCTGAAAAATGACAGAATCCCATTATGTCTCCCACCTCACAAACACACAGAAGTGCACACACGAATAGATGGTACTTGTAGAAAATTTCCAGTACAGTTATATTTACTTTCTGTCTGTACTTTCATCTTACACACACACACCCCACCCCCACCCCCAGCATAATGTCATGACCTCACACACATGCTCAGTGTCTGTTTTGTTTTTTTCTTTCCTCTTGGAAGTAGAGGATGTGCTCACTCACTGTGCAGAGCACACCTTAGTTTCCACACACTGTGCCCCATTGTGCACTCTGACCTAACTTTTGGTCACTGTGTTTTATTAGTGCATTTTTGTTTGATTTGTGGGAGTGATATAGCAAAGTGAGGGCTCAGCTGCCTCCTGTCACTGGCAAGGTTAACGTAATTCTCTGCCATCACGAAGCGATTCATATTTCATGGTTCACTCAGTTAGACCCATGCTTTGAAGATGCTTCTAAGTAGAGATTTGGCTGGGCTGCTGTTTGTTTGTCAGACAGCTGAACATGAAATAAACTGCCTGATTCACAAGCTTCACTTTTTGCTCCATTTAAAAGTCCTGTTTAGCTGAAGCTCTGAACTTACAATCTGTTTACACGGAAACGTGTGTGAATATGCATATTATTTATTTGCTGTTCACCCAGCCTAAAAAGTTGATTAACATATTTGTTATTGCTGTTAGATATGTTTGGCTCTATGTTTTTCTTGTTTTAAATCTTCTTGAACAAACCAGCTCAAGTAAACTAATGTAAGCTTCAACGAGGCCAGGAAGATGCAGTTATTGTTCATGAATTGTACTTTAATCTCTTCAAACCTATTGCCAGTGGAACTGTGTTTGAGTACTGCTTTAACACAGACTAATTGAACTTATAGCTAAAATACCAGTCACAGAAAGTACCAGCACAGGTGACAGGCCAGTTTTTATTGATAGTGGTATTGTGCCTGCAAAGTGGTGAAAATGACCCTTTCCTCCCAGAAGTCATGTTCTCTATCACTGCGAGTCAGAGCTGGACAATAACCCATGATTACTTTGAAGTCATCTTACCTGAATGATGCTGATTGTACTGTATATTCCCTTTTTCAATACACATAGGTTGGTCTTGGGGAGTCTTTGGTCATGTTTTTTTTTCCAGTTTCATTTTCCAGATTTTTAAATGTAAGAACCCTTCTTCTTCCCACCTTAGACATTTCATTGAATTTGCTTCTGACTGCTTGTACTTTTAGAATCCTTCTACAACTTCTCGGGTCACATCCTTACTGTATAAGTAACTTTATCGTGTTTTTAAACTTTGAAGCCCCACAAGATTCCATTTCAAACTGTGAGACACTTTCTAAAACACCAGAATTACGAATGTCTGTTTCTGTCCATTTGATTGTTATTTTACAGCTGTTTTTCTGAAAAGACTCCTCTCCAAGTTTGGAGGTCGAGAAGTCGAGAGCTTGAATAACTTGGAAAAAATCAGCGGGTGGGCTCTTCTCACAGAAATGAGCTTGTTATCGTGAAGTGCTGGATTATCTTTGGAGGAGTCTAATATCTGTGTCAAAAGTCTGAAACTTGGCTCATTTTCCTGTACTTTTCTTTTGCACAGCAGTGCAACCCCCACCTCAACCCCCCTTTCTTAGTATGACAACAGCATTTCTCTGTTCAGCCAGGTATATTCTTAGTGCTCATTTCTCTCTATGGCTCTATGTTCCTAAAGTCATAATTAGTTCCAACACTTGACAAAAGCCTCAGGCTCTCTCTGGCTACCTCTCTCAATCTGGCTTTATTGCCTTCATTATATTGCACTTACTCAGCTTCTACTCAGGTAGGCTTCTGATCTCGCCCTTGTCTCAAGCTTTTTTCATCTCCTGTCATCTTCTTTTTCTTTCTTTCTGTTTATAGCTGTCCTCTTCCTTGCTCTCTTAACTCCAGTGATCTTGCTTTCTGCTGTTCTTATGGCAAAATAAATAAAAATGTTTTCAATGTCATGATTTGATCAAAAATAGGTGAAATTTCAAAATGCTTTCTCTTTGCCTTCCCTCTCTCCCTCTCTTTTTCTGTTATTACATACCTAGTTTTTCTTACTTGTGTACTTCTACCACCTCCAATCTTTGGCCCTTCACAGGACTCTGCTTTCATCTCAGATGACTGCACATTCAATCTTAGGCCTCACATGCTTGTACCTGCAAACCAACAGGATACACTTTGATGCTGTCATAGCATGTGTTAAAAGCCAGCACAGTCAGTTTCCAGGAACCCAGGAGGTTTTCTGCACTTATTCTCTTATGGATTGACACCTGCCGTAACACTGTCAAATAAAACTACACACCTGCATGCATTGATATTCATTTTCGGCCATAAACTAATTAAAGTTTAAAGATATACAGGCAGAGTTGCTTCACATACACAATTAAGATAATTTTACAGAGCATTCCTCTGACCCATTGTGAAAGCATTTCATTATAAATTACACATATTCCAGCTCATTATTCATATCAAGCTCAGCACAGCAGGATCCCAGCTGTGTGAGTGGGTGTGAATATCTGTCTAGGCTTTCAATAGGAACAAATTTGGAGGGAGGAGCACAATAGATTAACTGATTGTGCAAGTTGATTAAATTACTGAGATGATCACATAAGTTAAAGTGTATATTTTGTAATTGATTTTAATTCTCTTTAATAAAACGTGCAGTAAGTATTTGTGTTGTTAATGCTTTTGTTTGTGCTGTGTGTTTTTCAGGATGGTTGAGTACTCTCTGGACCTGCAGAACATCAACTTCACAGCTATCAGAACAGTGAGGGTGCTGCGACCTCTCAAAGCAATTAACAGGGTGCCAAGTAAGTCACAAACCCCCTCCATCAGACTGGGTTTAGAATACGAGTAGTATATATTATTTTAATATAAATAAAATAACAATATAGAACATATAGAATTTATTTATATTATTTATTATTTTTCATTTTTATTTGACAGAGGAAAAAAAACTGTCTAAACTTTAATCTTGTAATGCCATTTATGGCACTCATTCAGGACCATGGACAGCTGCCCACAGATTACTCATTGAGCTGGAAATACACCAGCTGTGAACGTTTTTATACTTGCTATACTTGCTGCTTTTATTTGACCTTGAGTTAATTGGAGTTGTGATTATTTTAATGACATTAGTGCCATACTTATTAAGGTTTATCAAATACCCTTAGCTAACTAAACCCAACCATATATTCCCCATATCAGAGGCACATTATCTTTAAAGTGAAGAAGAAAGGCAGCTTCAAAGTGAAAAAAATATGCGAAACAGTCAATGGCCACGGTACACACACCTGAATATACATTAAAACTTAAAAGTATTTTGCGTTTTCAAGCTGAACTAAAATAGACTGAGAGGGATTCACTGACCTGTAATTTTGATTACAATCCCAAAACCAACTGTTAAACAGATAAATGTGGAGCACTGACTAAAAAGGTCTAAGAGATTTTTTTTTCTGTGAGTTGTTTTCTAAATGTCCTCGTCTGGTGTGTCGAAAAGGTGTTTTTTTTTCTTTTTTTCTTTTCAAGTTTGTGAAATCATGTTTCAAACTTTTGATATTCCCTGGGTGTATAATGATCTTTGAGCCAGGTTTTCACATCTCTTGGCATACAAGGTGTAAATGTAACAGAACCCATGGTCAGAATAGACACAATACAACATATCATCAGATTAAAAACAAAACTAACAAACAAAAAAAGACATTTGAGGTTGACTTTTTGTCGGCTGAATTAAGTGCGGGGTAAATCAGTTTTCTAATTAAATCCCATGGATAACAAAACAATTGCTAGTGTTGTTTTGCTTTTTACCAAAATATTTTTTTCCTGTTTTTTTTTTTCTTTTGTAAAATAGTAAATCTCAATGTAACTATTCTGATCCTAGATTAATATGTCATTAGTAAACTGAGATACTTCAGAAATATCTTAAGACAAGATGACAAATATGTTTGAAGTACATGTGAGACCCATAAAACCCATGTAGACTTCCATCCACCCATCCAACCATTTACTATACCCGCTTTATCCAATTCAGGCTGGCAAGGAACTGAAGCCCATCCCAGCGAGAAGCAGGGTACACCCTGAACAGGTTCCTAGTCCGTCACAGGGTCATCACAGAGACAAATGTGACAAACAACAATGCAAACTCACTAACAGAATCACAGAATCACCTATTAACTCTTACAGGATTTTGATTTTACAGTGATTTTCTTGTTACCAAACTGTATAAAAATATTTTGTATTGTATGTATGTATTTAAAAAAAAAAAAAAAGATAAAAAACAATCAGATAAATTTACTTTCCACATTATTATGATGCACATTCACATCTGATATAGAATAGAACACTAAATGAAAAGGAAGAGGTTATTGTGTACTATGACTCATTTGGCATCTGATTTAGACGTTCACCCAAAATCTTGATAAGACTTCAACTCAGATGTCAGTCAAAGGATGCTCAAAAATGTATGAACAAATAAGGTGCTCAATATAAAAGGAAAAATGATAGGGAAATGATAAAACCTTCCTTAGAATCATTTTGGCTTTAAATTGTTGATCATCAGTGGTTGAAGTGTTTTACTGGCTTGACAACTGTAAGGCCATTCAAACAACCTTGATTTCTTACTGAAATATAGTAAGAGTCATTAGACTTGGGTCAGCTGGGTCAGAATGAGATTTGAAAAAACACCTTTAAAAAAAAACAAAAAAAACTTTAACCCAAGCTGATCATTATAACAAAGAACCACAACAAATTTGTGCTTGAATTTGTACAAGCACAACAAAGTCTACACGCAATTAAGTCAAAGAAAGATAACACTGCCTCTTTAATCAGAATGTGACATGCTTGGAAAACTTTAGAATATGGTTGTGTTACATTTTACAAAGATAAAACGCACAACCAGAAACAGCCCTATACTGTGTTGTGTGAGTGTTTATAGCTCCATTGTGCTGACAGATGCCTGTCTGTATTATTTGTGAACACAACAAATGTTGCAGTACTGACAGTGTGCCACGGCATTATTCATTCTGAAGGAAATGGGATACATGAAAACAGCCCCACTTCCACAAAGCAGACGGCCAAATGCAGCCCAACTGCTCTGCAGTGTTTTTTTTTTGTTTGCTTGTTTTTTTTTTTTTTGGCTGTAATTATGTCATTTTGACTGTGTACCTGTTGTCTTTCTGAGCTAGCCTGGTGGTTTATATGAGCACTTTGGTCTGTTAGGATAGTCACTGTCATGCTATCTAAAACAGAGATGGACAGTGCCACAAAACAAACTAGAAAAAGCTGTTACTGCGATAAAGCAGTGAGAATGCTGATGAAGTTGAAAAGGGATAGCTGACAATGCTAAAAAAGTGGAAAATCTTTCAGTTGCTGAAAATCCAGTTGCCGAAGTCTTGGTTTGAATTTGAAATAAGAATAGTGGAATGATTTAAACCTAATGGAAGTACAGAAAATTTGATGAAAGGGCTAAAAAAAATTTAGAAGTTTTTTTCATAATTTTTAAACCGTTATATTTCAATATTGGATTAATATTTGAAAAAGCTGCACCAATTGGTAGTAGTTTATAGTTAATAGTTTAAAAAGTGTAAAAGTTAGGGTTAAACACCAAAAGTCATATCTTAAATCTCCCGAAGGAGCTGAGCGGTTTGATACCAAAATTGTAGAAATTGTTGAAAGATTGCAGGAGTAGTTAGGTTGAAAAGAGGAGAAAGAGTTGAAATGTTTCCGTTTTTTTTAAACCGTTATATTTCAATATTGGTTATATATTTGAATATATTTGAAAAAGCTGCACCAATTGATAACAGCTGAATGTCTTGTGACCAGTTTAAAGTTTGAATGGTGTCTAGCTGAAATTCTGCAGAAGTTTTTGAAGAGTCGAAAGCACTTTGCATTCATTTGAATGAGGAAAAAAGTTGAACAGTTTAAAAGTTTAAAAGTTTATGAACACCAAAAGTCATAGCATAAATCTCCTGAAGGAGCTGAGTGGTTTGATACCAAAATTGTAGAAATTGTTGAAAGATTGCAGAAGTAGTTTGCGGACAAAAAACTTACGGAATAATAATAATAAAGAGAAACAGGAAAACAATAACGAGAATGCTTTCCAGCATTCTTAGAATGCAATCAAACAGAAACCCCCAACATATTTCATCTCTCTTAAGCCACTATATGATTTTTTGTTACTGGTAAATTATTTCATCCCGTATGAGGAAACAAACTCTTTTTGAATTCCCTAAAAAAGAATTTTGTGCAAAGCTGTTCTAATTAAGAAATAATAATTTTGGTGCAAAATTTTTGAGCAACCACAACATCTTTGAAATGATTAGCATGTGTTTTAAGCTCTCCAGCCCTGTTATAGCGACCCTAGAACTACTGCTTAGTCTCTACCCTTTTTGATGGGAACGATCAGAGCTTCCAGCTAGTTGCTTTTTCGTTGATGTGTCTAAATTGCGCTTAGCAGGCAATCATTTTAAGGGGCTACGAGTACTCTCTAAGCTGGATATGCTGCCACTTGAAGTTAATGTTGTTTTGCTTCCTTGATAATTGTCGCTGTATACCTCCCACTGCTCATGAATCTTCCACATAAAAAGGAATATATTTTTTGCTTTCTGAAAGCAGGTGTAGTAGATTTGGTGATGGAGAAATGCATGCTGATGCCTATATGTGGTACTGAACATAAATGATTCTTTTTTGTCTCTTTGTCCCTCGTTTTTGTATATTTCCATCATCTCTTAATAATCTATTCGAGACGAAAGGATAGTAGACGTTTTTGAATATCCTTTTATTTTCTTTTTATCTTATTTCCCTGTGATCTCTCATGTCTCTCGTCCTCACCCTTTATCTGTCTCCATATCCCTTTTGTTTTTGATTAATTTCATGCTTTGCACTGTTCAGTCAGGGTCAGTGTCTAATGATGACTTTTTCCCCCCGTCTACTCTTCTTTCTGCTTTCTTCACCTTTTTTTCTTCCATATTCTCTGCATCTGTTCACCTCATTTATCTCTTCCTCTCTCCACAAGCTGAGTCTGAAATCGTTCTTGCACCTCTCTTGGGAGTAATTTGTTCCACTGGGAAAAACAGACTACACTCATGATCTCCTCCTTTGAATTCTGAATTCTGAAGTCCGGGAGGAAGTGCTGATCAGCAGGGAGAGCAAGATCACAACCAGACAGTCTCATCTGGCGTTAATGCATGTTCTCACTTCTTGGTCCACGACGTGATGGTAATGTGAGGGTTTAGATTCTGAAAGCTGTTTTCAAAGCTTTTCATTATTCCAGTCCTTATGTTTACTCTTGAATCACAATAAGGAATGAATGAAAAAGATAAAAGAAGAAATGAAAAGAGAGGAATAGGGTGAAAGAGCATTCAATATAAAAGTAATAATAACGTAATGACTAGAACATGTAGAAAATAGACTGTACAATTCATCTTTGTACCCCTACTACCTCGTCTTTCTAGGTTCCTACTTTCCTACAATGCTGCTTTAATGAGCTCAGATATAGTACAAGCTGGCTGGTGTTCTAGTACGGCGTATCACCCATAACCTGTAAAATCCTTTTGCAGTGTCTCTTTTATCTCTGACTTTGATCATTGTATGATCTCAAACTATCTAACTTTGCAGACCTTTGAAATCCACAAAAGGACAAAAACGCAAAAAATTCTAATTGGTAATACAGATAGAGAAGGTTGCCCAACCTTTGCAAAACAATAGTCAAAATGTTTCACAAAACACATGGTTGTTGTTCCAGCCCTTAACAATCTCTTGCCAAAGTTCAGCCTGAAAATGTCTGTAACATCAATTGTCTCAATTCTGGGGGGTGCTTACAAACAATCCTGGAATGCCAGTATGGTTGCCTGATCAAAGAACAAATTATTCTACCAGACAGAGCATTTCTACACTGTCTTCAGTTTTATCTACCAGAACAGGCTCTCTTTTATTTCAGCTAACATGTATGTCTGTATCATAGCTGTACGGCCATGTGGTTTAGCCTTATTTCATTTTAACTCGTATCACTGTTAAAGCTCCCTTTGTGTTTGCATTTCCTTGAGATGCAACACCTAGAGGATAGTAACACAGTCAATATTATCTTGAGTCTAAACCATGTTTAGTGCTGTGATCTGGCAGTTCTGATTTATTTAATTACTGGGTTATTTTCATTGGATTTGTTTATCTGTTGTAGATGTGATGAAAAAATGTTCGAAACAATAGCTATGAAGGAGACGATAGGGTGCTTCCTTTGTGGTTTGAATAGCATAATTTCACTCAGGACACAGCATTTGGGTGAGTGAAAGTTAAAAAGAAAAAGAAGAAGAGGAGAATGGGGGAAAAAAGACAAAATAGATAAATGAAGCAGGGGAGATGGGATTATCTAACTCTATAAAGGATGGGTGAAGATGAATGAGAGGAAGAAGAGGAGGATGAGAAGAGAGATTCTGGGAAACTCACATGAGAAGGCGATTATGATGATAGATAGAGCCAGGGAAGTGCAAGAGATGTGGAGAGCCATTGAATGGATAGAGATAAAAGGAGGAAGGACAGTATGCGAAGAAGTGGAGTTAGGAGGATGAAGAAGATATAGAAGATAAAGAAGTGATTACATATCACAAAAGATAAGAAGCAATGCAGCCACTGCTATCTTTTTTATTTATTAATTTCAAATGGACATATAAGCATTTGTGTCCCAACACGTATTTAAACACACACAAATGTGAGCACTTTGGAGACACTTTTGGAGACTATTTGGTCGACTTTTGATGCATGTGAATGGGGCAGTGCATCCCTTTGTGATATATAGTAAGATAGTGAATCGTGTGTGCCTTGTTCAGCTTTCATGCTTGAAACAGGAGGTTTTTTTCTGATGAATTCAGAAAAATTCTTTGAATTCTTTATTCTTTTGTTTTTTTCATGTTTTTTAAGCTATGCTGATAGCATTGGTATATGCAGGCATTTGATTTAGCCTGAGCTGTCTGGGTCTCAACCCCAACACACATGCTTTCTTATCTATTTGCATATATTTAACAATATATAGTTTGACATTTTACACAGGCAAAGCAGCATTATCCTAAGGGCACCATTGTACTAAATAGTCACTTCTGATACTGCATTGCTTGTTTTAACTACAACCTGAAGCATTTATATTGCATTTTAGATGGTGTTATCTTCACAGCTGCATAACTGATAACTCATACCCTTTGCCAGAAAATAAAAATAAAATCTGTCTTGTCAGAGTAGGAGAGGCAGAACTGTCCCAATAAGTTAAGATATTGTATGGGAACAAGCAGAAGCAAAGCCAGTGGCATGTCAAAATGTCTTCTAAAAAATCCATGTAAACTTTAACCAAAACTTTTGGATGGGAATGGATAAAATATTGAATTTCCTAATGATCCATTATCAGTACCTCATATCAGCATTTATCTGTATCTCTCTTGAAGTAGAAATCAATAACTCACTTAAGCTTTATTAAGTATTAACAAGACAATTATCAATATAAATATTAAAGTGTTGGGTTATTTTGTAAGGTAACAGCCAGTGACCTCTGGATAAAAAGGTTGGTATTTTAACAAACACTGTTTATATTACAGCAGCACTCTCTTCCAAAAGCCAGTTATTTCACTCCTCTTTATTTGTTGAATGAATAAAGAAGCAATTCCCTCCTTTATTAAAGACAATTTACCACAGGGCTCATCTCAGGGGTAATTTAATCTTCGTGCTGTGGGAGATACACCATCACAGTCATAGAGTGGTTTCACTCATGCAAACCCACACACATAGAGATGAACCGATCCACTTTTTTTGGGTTGCAATACAATTCTGATACATGAATTTTTATATCTGTTGATGCCGTTATAGTCCAATGCCAGGGTTATTTTACATGAACTATGGGATATGGGGACATTACCTTGTTTTAGTTGTAAGAGGATAGCATATACAGGCATTAAACCATCATATAAGAATAGAAAAACAAGATAATAGAATCAGACATATAAAAAAGTATTAACAATGATATTACTACAAAGTCAACACTATAACATGAAAAGAAGAATTATATTTGATTGAAATAATTTTTTTTTATGGCATTGTTTGTGGTGTTAGTGGTATTGTGTAAGGTTACATGAGGCTTTAGTGAAACCTACTGTTTGCTATACCATAGCAATACTCACCAGTATTTATAGCTGTATTCATATTTAAATCAGATGATCACATTAGGAGCAACGGAATGATCCTCTTTCACATCCCTGTCAGCTGCAGAGCTTCTCTTTCCTCTCTGCCACTGTGAACAGATAGATATCTTGTCAGCTACCACATCAACTTTAATTAGATCCTCCAAAATTAGGAGCAAACGCCACACTGTGATCATGACGTTACAGTAATACAAACTGCAGAGGAGCTACTTCTCTGTGCAGGCAGTGGGGGTGGGGGCAGTGTGGCAGACTGCATAAGGAAAAACACGAGTTTGTTCAGAATGTTTCCAGACAGTTTTAACCAGCTCTGTATTTAATGGTCTGAAATGCTGTTAAATCCAGTGAGAATCTTGGACAGTTGGTAACAGTGTTATTCATTGAGCGTCTTGTGTGAGTATGAAGGCCCTGGGTTGCCAGTTTGGAAAGACAGTACAGTCTGTGTGTATTTGCTGGATTTTAGATAAAAACCTACCCAGGTTCACAATGACACGCTTACATTTGCCTGTACTGTATGTCTAAACTGTAGCACTTTTAGAGACACAATAACTACTTGGTAAATAAATTATTTTATTAATGGATAAGTAATGAGCTAGTTCTACCACAGCATTTTGGCTGTGAGCTTAATTTTCCACTATGACCTTCTGTAGTTTGTAACGCCATCAGACTATGAAGGGTCTTGGTCCATGTGTGGATCTGGACATGAATCACTGACATAAGTCCAATATTCAATCTGTGAATGACATCAATATTGGAGCCTGATGCTGAATTTTGATCGGTTTGGGTACAAGTCTGCCCACTTTTATGTACCATCAAATGCACACACTCCACCTCCAACTTAGCTCCAAAGCTGAAGCTGCAAAATCTTGCAAACATGCACCTGTAGGCACAGAATGACGAAGTGACTGCACACACTCTCAGCTGAGGATGTGTGTAGTGAGTCAGTTAATGGTGCTAATGGAAATTTTCCACGTCTGGCTCCCACTGGTCACAGCTTAAAGGCTTGGGTCTGTTTTCTGCATTACCTAAAGCCCCTTTGGGAGGCAGTGTATTAGCAGCCAAGGTAACGGTCATCAGCACATTCTCTCTCTGTTGCCATCTTTTCATTTGCATACTGTTTACTCCCTCTTCTAATCTAGTTTTCACTTTCCTCATTTTTTTTTCCCCCTTTGCTCCAAACGTTTTCGCCCATCCATCTGTGGCTGCGCCCATAGACAACTGTAACTGTTTCTAATTATTAAAGTTGCATTTTATTTAAAAGAAACACTCACTTATAAGTTCAGCCAACACTTGACATCAAATAGCCAAACTAATCATATTTTTACATAAAGATATGTTCATATCACTTTTTAAATAGGACCATTTTGAATATTTTCAAATAAATCTCAACCTTGGGTAATAAACAGTCAAAAACTCTTGCTCTTTTTCCTGGCATTTTTTCTATGCCTCCCTGTATATAGCATTTATGGTGTTTCTTTCGTATGTTGTTTGTAAAAAACTGTTGATGAATTGTTGAATTTTCACATTAGGGTGTCTTATTTTATACTCCATCGCTGTAAGCTGCTACTGACTTCAAACAGACTTAATCAGTGTGAGATGTGTGTTTCAACATTCTCAGAGGAAATCACAAGCTCTGTTGTTTAATATCTGGAACCAGTACTGCCTGGGTTAGACTTCCACTGCAGCTTAGCTTAGGGACATTTTGTTAGATTCACATCAGTTAATTTGATTTAACAGGTATTTAGCACGTTTGGTAAGACCCAGTATTCACAGTGGGGCCACAACAAAGTTATAGACAGAGATGCACAAAAAAAGAATATTTTATACATTTCTTTCCATAAAGATGTTTCTCTGACTGGTTCTTAGAGCAAACTATTTTTTATTTAGCTCACACCCAAAGATTGATGAATTATTAACATTAAAAAAAGCAATCTCAGCCATGCATTGTGTTCACCAAAGGTTATGTGGTGCGTTTATACAAAGAGGATGGAAGAGGAAGAAGATTTTTTATTTTTTTGCCAACAAAATGAAAATCTCGTTCAAAGTTGGATTTACTGTATATTCATCATGAGAAATATGAGAAATGTGTATTTTTTGTGACTGGACACATAAAACTAATTTTATAAAAGGCATTTTTGTAATCACTCTTAATAGTGACTCTTTCATGTTACTTTTTCATTGAAATTCATGGTAACTTTATCTGTAAAGGCTGATTTAAGCGTCTCTGTCCTCTGCTTCCTCAAAAATTGGAAGTAATTGGAACATTTAGTGAGATCCCCGAAAGAAGGTCCACGGAGCCCCTGCTCTGTTATCCCTGATTAGTCAGCAAAACACTGCATCAATGCTCAATCTCTTTTACAGATAGAATTTAAGCCCCGGTTAAGTTTAATCACAGAGCTAAAGTGATGGACCGTTTGATCACAATTAGGATGGAGATTAGTGATTTATTGGCTAATTATGATAATACTATGTGTTATACGGAAATGGAGTGTAATTTGTTTAAGTTCAGCATGAGAAAGAGAATGAGACGCTTGAGAATAATTTGGAATAAGATAAAGCCAAAAGTTAGGCGGAAAGATTTAGTTCCTGAAAGAATGTTTGTTTTGTGTTCACAAATGTGTCCTTGTGTAGTTTTTTTTTTCATTTTCTCCAGAAGTGGGTCTCAAGACTCTGTTGTTTCTTCTCACTTTATAGCATTTTACATGCACAAAACAACAGCACATTGCTTTAACACACCCAACACTCCAGCCTCACACAAATAGCTATATTAGGTAAGAAAAGCTCTGTAGGGAACAGGCTTTTGCATTTATGAAGGTGGTAGTTTGAAATGAATCAAGCACGTAAATGTCATTACTGAAACTGAACCTTCCAAACCTCCCAGATCACAACCTGATTAATCAGTGAACACACATCAAAGTTGTTTTTTTTTTTTTTTTTTGTGTTTTCTGGACTGTTCAGTCATTGTTCATGAAAGATGGAACAAAGCATTGTCGATTGAAGTCAGATTCTGGCTTGGATCAAATGTTCTACCACTTGTAATAAATATTTCAAAGAGCTACTTAAATTCTGCTGTTGTTATCTGATCTGATGTTGATGTTATGTTTATGTTTATGCATTTAGCAGACACTTTTATCCAAAGCGACTTACACTGAACTGGTCTTCACCGTCTGACTATACAAATAATTTAAGCAAACAACAATAGAATTTTGTTGGATTAAATATTGAAACCACATCTTGGTTATCACATATCCACCTTTGTGTCAAGAGCTGAAAGTTGTCATTGCAGATCTCTAGAAATGACTGAAATATGTGGCCTTAACAAGCTGGGATGTTGGTTGAGGTAATATATGTCAGTTGTTGATGTGGGTGACCTGAGTTCAACTCCAGCCAAAGACTTGATGTTTTCACCTCGCTGCACCTTGGACATTACAGTTAAAGAATCTTCTACAGAATTTACATTGTTTTTGTTTGCTTTGAATTTTGCTCTCTCTCACTGCTCAGCAAAGTCCAACCAGCAAAACTACCTATTAAAGGGTGGAAAAAAGTTTTACAAAAATTATGTTTTGATCTAAAAATTATTTTGAAACCCTCTCTTTTGGAGTGACATTGTGCCCATTTGGCTGCTCAAATTATATGGTGAATGGACTGCAATTATACAGTGCTTTTCTAATCTAGCTGACCACTCAAAGCTTGTTACATTATTAGCCAAATCCACCCATTCACACACACGCTCACAGCACATCTTACTCTATGCAGTGCTTTTTCCCTATCACACACATATGTACGCATCAGAGGGAAGTCAGGGTTCAGTGTCTTGCCCGAGGACACTTTCATATGTGGTCTGGGGAAGCTGGGAATCAGACCACTGACCTTTGAGCTGGAAGACCACACTTGCTCATGAGCTACAGCCACGCCACAGCTGCACTATTTATGAAAATTGGAAACATGGCTCATAAATGTTGAAATAACAATGGCAACACTTTCTCTGACCAGGCTTTCCACAGCTCGCCAAAAGGTCCACCCAAGATGTTTTACTTGGGATGGATAAAACTATACATTTAAGAACAGCTCCACAAGTGCAGTTTTGTTCCAGGCTCAAGAGGATGCTATGGTACACTTTTAATTTGATTTAATTTGAGGATCAAACGCAGGTATTTACAGCTTTCCTCTCAAAAAGACCATGAAAAAAGACCAAAAAAAAGAAAAGCTCTTTGGCTGCACATACACAGAACTATCCACTGCCTGATTTAAGGTTTAAGATCAACTTAATCACAGTGTGAAGTTTCAACATGAATGTTTCTCCTGTGTCTCCCTGCAGGCATGCGTATCCTGGTGAACCTACTGCTCGACACTCTGCCCATGCTTGGCAACGTCCTCCTGCTCTGCTTTTTCGTCTTCTTCATCTTTGGTATCATCGGGGTGCAGCTGTGGGCAGGGCTGCTGAGGAACCGTTGCTACTCAGAGGAGAACTTCACGCTGTGAGTCACCGCCTGGTCTCTGTGTCAGTGTGTGAAAAAGAGTATGAGACATCGTGAAGCTCAAGAATCAGTGGCATGTCAGTCTGTCTCAGTCCTGTCCACATATTGTCACCTCTGTGCATCTACTTGAAACTGCAACAGTGTTAACATACACTAGTTGTAGCTTGTAAAAAAGTAAGTATTCAAATATCAAAATTTACATTTTAGCTTGAATTTGTGTATTACAGACTAGTGCGTCAGAGTACTTGTGCATGGATATCTGTCACCTTTTCTCTCATTACCTGCCAGTGTAATGTGAAGTCAGTGTGAAGATTAATCACATCATCTCTTCAATTTACTGATATCACCATAGAGAGAGGGAGCTGAAAGCTCCCTCATGCTTCAGTCTCTCAAGTGGTCATATAATGAGACTGACCTCGTTGTGCATCGCCAAGATTTACACAAAGCAAATATAATTAACTCAAAATCAAGTCTTCCACTTCATTAAGAACTGTCACCTCCTTTAACCTCTGCTATGTCAGATCACAGTAAGCATTATTATTTCCAGCTTTAGGGATTTTCAGTTTGTTGTGTTGTTGAAGAAAAAGGCGAAACAAAAAAAGAAAGCGAAAATGGAATAGATAATGATGTTTACCTATTAATAACACTGTGCTGGGTAACTTTTTTGTTCTTTTGGGAATGATGGGAATGATACAGCCAGGTCAGTTAGTTTCTCACTATAATACCAAGGTAACAGTAATGTTTGTAGTGATTTGACTTACATGGGAAAGGAGCAGATCTAACACCCGCAATGGAATACACAGATTTTCTATTTTAAACGTCAGATTCAGGAGTGAAAAAACAAACAGAAAGTGTAGATATCCTCCACAGTGTTCGGTAAACAAAAACAACATGTCTGACTGTTTGCAAATGTTGCAAAAAATACTCAATATAGTGCAACAGATATTACCCCTTCTGGTGTGTTGTGTTGACCTGGAGCTTTAGACTCCAGAGCTACAAGATGATGTGGCTCAGCTGCTAGCTTATCGTCATCTAGAATATCTGTGAAGAAAAGCAAGACAACAGTGCTTAACAAAGGCTTTGTATGATGCTAGCATTATGTCACGCTGTTGTTGTACAAAAATCTGCAATTCTTTTACAGCAGTGATGTTTTGTTTACTTGTGGAACTGCTCAGAGCTGCTCCTTCAGTGAGGAGAACAGCAGCTGCTAAGTTACAGCTGCTAAAATGAAATAAGATAGGATTAAAGATTTGCTCATTATAACACTGTGTTTGAAAGTTTGAAAGTTTTTTTTTTTAAATGGTCTGGGTGATAATGTGATGCTATGGGAGACAGCATGAGCCTACCTTTTTATTTGCTCTCAGAGTGGAGAAAGAGCTGGATATAAACTGAAAAAAAAACTTCTCAAAAGCAAGTTAACATAACACGATGTGACATGATTCACTGAGTGAACACATTGATATAAAAAGAGAAGAAATCCCACTCACGCATCTGGCTACTGACGTTTTCAGCCAGTGATTGGTCAATTTTGGGCAAAACTTTTCAGTAAAGCTTTTTATCTGTGGGATCTGATGATTCCTGAGGTTTCAAATCCTGTGAAGTCAACAAGCATTACAAGCAAAAAAGTGGACAGTAGGAGTGTATCATCCTAAAGTTAATACAGGAAGTGACCTAACTGAAATCCAAGATGAGTTTATGACAATCAGCGTTACAGACATTCATTGTTACAATACATTTTATATTGATTACATTGATGTGAGAAATCAATACTAATGTTTGCTATCAAATTATTAGATTTTTGAGATTTAGTTTTTTTACATTTAGCTTACCTTTCTTTATGCCTCCTTTATAAGAGCCACTGATCCACTTAAAATTCGCCATGGTCGGAGCCATCTAAATAAGCGTGCATTGCAGATTTTGCATTCTGTTGTTTTCTTTTGTGTGCAGTTGTACAGTTGAGCTCTTTGAAGTATGAGTAGCCAAATTTTATCAATAGATATTATCAAATGACATTTTCTTCTAACAGGCAAAGCCTGTCTTATCTGCATTCACTTTTCTTTAGCGCATGAAAAGCCATGAGATCTATCAATAGAAAAGACACACTTACATCCAAGCAATTTTTCAAATACACCTTAGTCATAGTCCTGAAATGCAATCCCTGTTTAGAATCAAGCTTTATAATAACACACAGCAGTGTAATGCAATATAAAATACAGTGAGATAATTCATTTTAAACGTCCCTCATGTCTTTAGTCTGTTTGGTACTGATAATAGGATACCATATGCAATTACTTAAATTGACCTAGATGTGTTGACTTTCCAAGCGATTGGTGGTTTCCTCAAGTTTCCTCAGAGAAATTGCTCTATTTAAAGATAAGTTAATGTTCAACCACTATTCAGTTCACGTTATCTGGTCTAACTACTGGTTATTTTGGAATTAGAAAATATGAAGTGTGCTAAGTGAACACCACATCCTTTTTGCCTACTCTTAATTATTTATTCAAACAATTATAATTTATCTCTAGGAAAATTTGTGGAGCAAACATAAAGTGACCATGTTAATGTGTTCTAGTTACACCTCACTTTTATTCACTATTCAGTTGTATTGGCGACAGTAGGGCAATTTCAGTTCTTTACATTGACAGAAAATAAGATATTACATGTAAAGTAATGATCATATATCAGTCATAAATGAAAACAATTGTATTATTTTCCGTGGTAACCACTAAAGCAAATGGCAAGTCCGAATGAGGAGCTGGAAGTTTAACAGGTGGGGTTTGTACATAAACAGCATATTATGAGTACAGCTTACACCACTGTGGCGTGCCATCGCCTGTGGAAAACAAATTAATAGTCGAGCACTTGATTAGGCTGGTTTTGCTGGGTGGGGTTTGAGCTGGATGGCAGTTTGCATTGCCAAGTCTAGAAAGAAAATAATGATCTGATAAGCAGCATAGGGGTAGGCCATCACCATAGCAACCATGTCATAGATGAGTTGGAGATTGGAGAGGGAAAGCTGTCATGGGTTGCCCTAACCCTAAAACCCTGTGAGTTAAATTCAGTAGTGTCATCGAGTGTCATTAAAACATGCTTCTTTTTTTTTTTGTTCTTTCCTCATTTTGACAGAAAACTGTTAAAAATAATGTGCCGGCTGTAAATCAGACCACATAGTTTCCAAGAACAAAGATACAAGGTATGATATCTATAATATCTCTGGATGGTACCTCTACTGATAAGTGTCCAACATCTTCTCAGGTGTGAAATGACTGATGTCTGTGTACTGGTGAACATAATCACCTTCGTATAGACATACACACCTCATGTGTCCAATCTGATAACGAGCGAGACTGAATGTTGGCTCAGTAACACTCAGAAATGGGGACTTGGTGTTGGTGTGTGCAATGAGAACAAAAGTAAAAGAGGTGGGTGGACTGCTTCAATTTTTTCTGATGTTTACTCACTGTTGCCAGACCTCTGGTTCGCAACGAGAGTCACAGTCAAAATGGTAAGAGTCACAGGTGGTCCCCAGGAAATCGTGTTTAGGAACACAGTTCTGTTCATGCACACAAACAACAGCAATGCAGGCTCCATCTTCCCGACACATATGAAGTGCCAAGTTTAACCCGAATACATAAATTGCCATAGAAACCAGAGATTCGCTGGTCTAATATATGAAATGAGAGTGCTAAACTGAGAGCTAAGAATAGACATTTCTCTTAGTAGTAATGCTAGGTTATCATGAAACTTGATTTAATCTCTGCTAGTTGATGAGCTAATATTCTAATTTATCTCCTATGATAATAATTTGTCAACTTTGCAGTTAAGTTATGTGAGATCAGAGGAAAAACTCAAGAATATTCAAGGTCAGTCACATAGTCATAGATGTACACTAGCTGAATCTTCTGAGTAATTCAAATACCATACATTAGCAAATGAAATTTGTAATTGATGGTCAACCAATTAGTTGCTAGCTGTTTAAGTTATTACCTTTTGAAATAAAAATACAAATAGTGTTTTTACTGATTTGGTTTACGATTGTTGTATGTAGGAAATGTTAATTGTAAAATTGTTTTAGGTTCACAAGGTTCACAATCTACTGAAGTACAGAGTACTCACAAGAGTTCAAGCAGGACAAAAAAGACAGGTGGAATCACCTGTGGTTTTGTAAAAAGTGTGTCTTCACAGTCTGTGGTTGTGTGATAAAACTTCCTGGCCATGCCCATGCTGTTACTGTAGACTTATTTGAGCTTCACATTTTGGCTGGATATTCAAATTTAAAATAGAATTCCCATATTTCAGGGTGGAATATGCCCTTTTAAAAACGCACTTGGTAAAGTTTATATAGCACCTTTCAAGATAAAAATCCCAAAGTGCTTGACCATGAAATACAGGAAACATGAAAAATATAAAAATATAACAACAAAAGCTAATGAAAAGCAAGTTTAGTTTCCAGCCGAGTGTGCTGCACAGCCAGCAGGTCCCGATCACATGACCTCGGGCACCTGTTGGGGATGTATAAACGGGGACGCTGTGCTGCAAAAGTTCTGATGTATTGGTGCTTGTCCATGTACAGCTCTCTCTCTCTCTCTCTCTCTCTCTCTCTCTCTCTCTCTCTCTCTCTGGGGAGCCGGTGCAGTTCAATTAGCAACAGAGTGACTTGAACAGGACTTGAAGCTCTTAAAATTTCCCTGAATGTGACAGTCTTTTTAACAGAGGAAGGTGGTTTGGTCAGTTGAGAAAAAGCCTGCTCTTTGTTAACTCTGCCATGTGTCAGAAAATGATCAACACTGACTCTAAATTGTCAGTGATTGGGCTACAATTTAATGATTGATGTTATTTGCAAAGAACTGAGAAGTGCGAAGTCTATTTGTCTTTCTGTCACTACATAAAGGCCTTCACGTATGATACAACCACAAAATCTGCACAAATGAAAACTTACTGACCAAATACTGTGTTGCTTCAAGTTGCTCTTTATGTTCTGGAAAACTTAAACTGACACAAAATAGCTTATTTGGGTGTCACGGCATCATACATGTGCTTTGTGAGGCACATTTTTTGTTTGTTGTTTTTTTTTTTTTTTTATCGTGCGCCACAATTTCACATCATTTAAAAAAAATTTTAATTTTTGTCCAACTCATAGAAGTAAACACACATTGTGGCCTTCACATTGCTGGTCCAGGAACAGGCATTAACTTGGGGAGAAGTGCGCAGCTAGCATCAGTTTGCAGACTGGATAACTGAGCGGCTGCTCTGTACTGGAAACAGCATGAAAACATTCCTTAAAATATCACTTCGTCAAGTCGGTGCTCATGTGCTGCTGACAATATGCCCATGAAATCCCATTAAAAGTAGGCATCGCAGCAAGCTTGCTGGCTTTTTCTCTCATTTGATATAAGACTGACATTCTGGGAACCAGACACTGACACGCCCCTTCATCTGTTTCAGATGGACGTGACCTTTCTGATGTATTTCCTTCTTCCCATTTTTCCGTTTAAAGAGTCTCCATTCACATCTCAATGTTAAAGTATACAAATATTATTTTGTTACTCGAAGCAGGGGACAACATAAAGTGATCGAAATATTTTTAAATTTGCACAATTTGCACCTGAGAGAAAGTAGTCAATTTGTCATCACTCTAAAATGTTTAAGACTGGATTTCCAGCGATGACAAATGAACCAAATTAGAGAAAAGAATTGCAAAACAAAGAAAATCACAATTAATTTTAACAGCTTTGTTTCAGGCTTGGGATACAGTGTGAAATCTTGGCTCGCACTGGCTTTCAGCTTCCAAAAAGTTTGGCAGCTTGTGCTTGGCTGTCTACTGAAAAGAAGGGATGGAAGGATAAAGGTCACATTAAATGGGTGAAATCAGTGATTCAATAGACTGAGCAGTTGGTTTAGATAGCTCTGTGTCAGGCTGGCTTTGTCATCAGTGTAACATAATCAGTCTGATTGCAAGGAAAATGTGCAGAATACAGCCAACTGTGCTGGGTCCGCCACAAAAAGAGCAGAGAATTGTTAACAACAGAAACGATGTCTGGCAAATGGTGTCAGACATCTGGTAGTTTCAGCTTGGTGTGTCAAGTTTAAAGTGTGTCAGTACCCTCTTGCACCTCTGACTCTCTCTATCAGGTGTAATTTTGTTCAATTTTACCATTACAAACATAATCATCTGTCTCTTACTCTCTATTCTTTCATCCACTCGTGTCTCTGTCTGCGATCATTCTGCGCTCAATTCCAATCTCACACCACACAGATGTATGAAATATCCATGAAGGACAAAAGAGTTTTGTTCTCCTTAACATACTAATGACACACTGCTTTGCTCTTTGTATTCCATATCCCTCTACATATGTTTGTGTTTGCGTGGAAGCACGTTGAACTATCACTTTTCCTCTTTCCTCTCCTAATTTTACTTATTCAAGCACTGAGGACTTCATCTTTTTGTGAAGTCCTATACATTGACAGGAAAGTTAGTGTAGCTAGTGTCACAGTCTATGTTTTATCTGTCACAGTTTATGTTTAATCATGTCTTCAGTTATGTTCTAGTCATGTTTTTCCCCTGCCACCTCGGTTCACTCAAGTCACCTGGCTCATTGTTCACAGCTGCACCTCATTCACTGATCACTCCCTCCACAGTATTTAGTCTTCTGGTTTCCTTTCAGTCATTGCAGAATCCTTACCTCACTATCCCTCCATGCTTCGCCACAGAGATAAGTCTGGTCCTGCTTCCTGAGTACTGTTTCTTTGTTTATTCTTGTTTTGTATTACAGTCTTGGTTTTTTTGTCATAGTTAAGTATTTTGATCCGGCCCTGCCACGCCTTTTGTTCTTGTCTTTTGCTCCCTGCTTGTGGAATAAACCCTTTTTGTGAACAAAAAGAACTGCATCTGGGTCCTACCTCTCCGAACCGTGACAGCTAGTGTAATCTTGTTTAAGGATTTTAACCATTTAACACAGTCAATATCTCAAAGTTCACTTTCAAAGACTTCAAAATGTGTCCTGTATTGTTTTCATGTGTTTTTTTTTTTTTTTATCTTATTTGATAACCCATTTTACTTATTTCACTTTCAGTCATGAGCTCACTTCTTTTTCTTTTTTTTGTACCATTGAACATTTAAATTTTTAGTCCTGTATCAGCTAGTGCTAATCGTCATCCCTCTCAATACCTCCAGCACTACGGGTATCAGCCTCCCTCGCCCATATTATATGGCAGATGAGGATGACGAGCGGCCTTTCATCTGTTCCCTACCTGTCGACAACGGCATCATGTCCTGCTCAGATGTACCGACCCGCCGCGAAGGAGGCAGGCCATGCTGCCTGGATAAAGATGATGTCCTATACCGCCAGTCACTCGGTCTGAGCCCCGAACCTCTGAGTAATGGCAGCATCAGTGTAGCAGGGTTGTGTGTCAACTGGAACCAGTACTACACAAGGTGTCATACTGGAAGCAGCAACCCGCACAAAGGTGCCATCAACTTTGATAACATCGCCTATGCCTGGATTGTCATCTTTCAGGTGGGTGTTCCAGTAAAAATTGTACAGTTTAAGCAGAAAACCAACCAAAATGCATGCGAGTATATGATGGAGCTTCTTGGCTAAAGTTTTTTTGCAGACAAAATGAGTAAGAAAACACTTTTGACATTATGTAATTACACAGAAAGGTCATATTATCTTTGGAAAATGCACTTTTGAATAAGACCAGACGGTTCACTCTTCCATAATTATTTAGCTCTGTACACCACCACAAAGGACTTAGAATGATCCAATTGAGATGTGATTATAATGGAGACTTTCAAAAATACTGCTTTAATCATTTTATTAAAAACTGTTCTTTACTTGGTAGGCTCAAAAGTATTTTTCATAACTGCCTTAAAACCAGAACTGATTGAAATCAACAAATGTTGTTTCCTGCTTTAAGGTACTTTCTGAAGCTTTAGAAAAACACTTATTTGAGGGTCTCTCTGTCATCAGTTTTGTCTCCAGCAACTGAAAAGAATGGTCATGTGACTGATTTGGTCAGTATAAGATAAGAAATGTATATCTATCTGACTTAAAAAGGTCTTCTTTTGCTCAAGTGATCTGTACTGTATTAGTTTATTTTGGATTTGGCAGCATTATGCAGATTCTTTAGCTTTGTACACCTGAGCATTCATATGGCTACTTCAGTCATTTAATTAATAAAAAAAAAAGGAAAATATTACCAATAATATATTGGTAATATGTGGAATAATTTAACGTTTACCTACGTTACACTGGAAATGGAAAACAGCCTGGCTCTGTAGAAATGTATCATCACCAAAATAGCACGATAATCATGATGTATTAAACCAGGTTTAAAAACAATTTTGCCATTTTACTGGGGATTATGAGTATCAGTTTTTTTGGCAGGCAACCAGTGAAGGCTCTCCAGTAATTCCTTGCCCAGCTAAAAGTCAACAGCATAACCCTTCTGGATGTTGTTATCTTTAGACGGAGCAGACCAAGCTGTTATGCCTGTTTCTGGCCATATATAGAGCAAAGCGAACCAGCCACTCACTGTAGACATGAAATGTATTTTGATATTTAAATGATGGTATTATGAACAATGGAAAAAAAGATGATATCCCCAAATGTCTATACGTTTGTTTTAGTCCAGTATTTCTGCCAACGTATGTCCTGTGTTTTACTGTTATCTGTCTTCTTGACTGTAGGTGATCACCCTGGAGGGCTGGGTGGAGATCATGTACTATGTGATGGATGCTCATTCCTTCTATAACTTCATCTACTTCATTTTGCTCATAATAGTAAGTCATGGATGGCTATACTTGTGTGTTTAGATAGCATACATTTAATAATCTGTATCTAACAGGTTTTGGTAAAAATAGTGCAGCCTACACAAAATCAAGGCAATAATTTTTTTTATAACTCAGTATAACTGGAAACTTATACCTTGTTAACACGATATCACATGACTATGGAGTAATCCTTTTTTTAAACTTAAAAACAATATTGCTATACTAGCCACGACACATGCTTTGTCTCTTTTCTCAGCTGTCTTTCTGTTTCTCAACTGCATGCAGACCTTTATGCTCACACACACACACACACACACATACAGACACACAAACTATTAGTGTCACAGTGAGAGCTGAGCTCAAATCTCTGAGGAATCCCCCTTTGTTCAGATAAAACACTTTTAATTCCGGTCTTTTAGCGTCTTTGTGTGTGCTTTTGTGTGCGAGCGTTGATGTGTATTTTCTTCAATATACTTTTATTTTAGCCCATCGTATGTGTGTAAGTGTTATCATAATGCAGTGACTTTGAACCCTAACAAACCTGGTTGCTGTCTTGTCTTTTTATTACACTTTTAATTGCCCACATTCAGAGTCAGACACAAGTTGTTGGGTTTTTTTTTTTCCACCAACTCTCCCTTCGTAATTACAGTGTCACATCTTCTATTATCCCTCAATCTCCATAAATCTATCAATCTTTCCTCCTTATACTACCCTCAATGAATAAAACAGCTCTACTTCCCCCTTCTCCCTGGTTCATTTTTGCCTCACCCATTGCCCTCTGAGTCTCACTCCTTTTCTATTAGCTCCACCACCTTCTGACTGCCCTCTTACTCTCCTCTGCTGCTTTCATATTTCATCTCCTCTTTCTCACTGAGCTGTACACTTGGCACCATTCATGTATCTGTCACTCTTCCCTTTATTCTCAGTCAAGCAGAAACACACATACCCTCAGAAACCGGCACACATTGATATTTATTCACACGTACACACACCCTCATGTTGATGCCCACACACACACAAAAAAAGGACACATACCCTTGCTCCTTCTCAGATTTGCTGTTGGACATTATCCTTCACATCAAGCCCCTAAAATTGCCTCACTACAGACAATTTGTGAGATAATGGTTGTCTTTTGATGTGGAAACATTGCTGATGAATGTTTGAGGGAGGAGAAGGGAAAGTGAAGAAATAACCGAAGGCAAGAATAAGGGTTTGTTGGAAAAAAAAAGAAAAGGGATAAAAGATGTGAGAAAACAGTGGGAAGCGAAATAGGTATGGAAAGTGGGAAGAGATGGCAAGAAAGCGTAAAGGGGCAGGTGATGAAGTGGGAAGGATGGATGGGAAGGGGACTGATGGATCAATGAAGAGAGTAGACCACGAGGTGGTGGTGACTGACTGGACTGTCTGCATGAAATCAGACAGAGGACTGGAGGACGAATGAGCGGAAGCGAGCACTCTCTTTGATGTTAAATGAAATGTTATTAATTTGAGTGAATCTCGCGGCATGTCCTCTAGGCTCACATGGTTTGAGCAGACATGCTGATCACAGGATCAGGTTTAGCAGTGTCATACAGTACCGTGCATGCCAAATCTTCCTTTAATATTACATCAAGGCAAATGGAGGCAGGGAAATATGTATAATGTATGTTTCAGAGACAGGCATTTACACATCTTTTATGAGGCAAACTAAAATGTAATAATAATCATACAAATTGAGATTGAGAGGACTAAAGTCATCTAATGAAAAGAGGAAACAGACAAAAGAACATAACAGTCTAATGCAAGAGGCCTAACACATGTTCTACAAACTTATGTGTTCGTATGCAAGTCATTCAAGTCCAGTACATTAAACTATTTGAAGTTTTGCTGTGGATTTCAGAAAGAGATCACACAGTGTACCAAGAAGTTTGGAGTGTGTAGTGGTTAAATTTTTCACCTTTTCACAAAAATTACTACCAGGCAGACCATCCCCTTTTAACTCACCCCTCCCCTTGTATCCCCTTATTATCTATACATATATTCCTTAAAATTTAATGGGAAAGCTAACGATAGCAGTGCCTATTGCTGGGGTGAAGTTTTTCAATCCAAAAATGCATTTGTTCACATTAAACACTACAGGATACAATCTATATATCAGACGGAATTACAGACCTAACAAATAACAGTGGTATCGAGGCATAAACTACATGACTAGAAATGTATCACAAGTATTGTGTTTTCCCTTGGTTTCAATTAGTGAGTTGAAAAAGATAAAGGTAAGCACCATAGATGGATTTTCCTCCCCGTAGTCGTTGCATATGTCTTTTCCTTTTGTCAGATTTGTCACAGCCTGTTTTAAAGCTTGTCCCAGAAATGGACTTAGCTAAGTAATTTAGGTAATTTACTATTCAGATGGTAAAAGTTCTGTTCAAATCCTAGCTTGTCTCACTGACAGACAGATGGAGAGTTTTAATCATGTTTCGTAGAATTATGCATGATACAGAGCTCCAAAGGATGGAAGGCAGTAAGCAATAGCAGACCAGAGAGAAAAGAAGCATGAAGGGAAGGAGAGAGATGTTTAGATGCTTTGACAGTTTCGCTCACATAACATTCATGCAGATCAAGTGTGGTAAATTGAACTGAGATAGAGAGGTAGAGTCAGATGAGGAGTAAGTGATATGAATGAGTGCTAGAAGGGCACTAGATGATGACAAGAGAGAGTAACAAATGGAAAGATAGATGAAAATAGGTGTGATAAAGATGGGGGGAGATATTTATATAGTGTTTTATAGTATTTGTACAGTCCTGAAGGAGTAGAATTATAATCTGTATGTGGAAAATAGCTTGATGCTATTCAATTAAAATCAAGCATCCAGAAGTGACATCCTCAACCTATGTTACAGAGCCTGTCTATGATAAGCCTCTTGGTTCAACATGGTTTAATCCCCGAATTTGCTCTCAGTTATGCCTGTAATCTGCATACAAGCATATCTTATCATTAATTTCAACTTTCCACTGCACATCCATAGTAAATACTGACAGCAATTTTATTTAAAGTTTCAAGATGCACATACAATAATCTTGCAAGGACAGAGTTGATTTGGTTACAACTCAAGTTTGCTACTGTATTTATACCAAGAGTAGCATGTTTTCTTATATATATTTTTTTTAAGTACACCTGCTAAAAGAATATAAGCCTTTCCCACTGTGTGATGTTGTGGTTTAAAGCATACTGGAAGCAGGGATAAAGCATACTGGAAGTGTCTATCTAAGTGTGTCACTCACAGAAAATGAACTTCCTTGCTTCCTTGTCAAAATATTGATCAGTGCAGCTTTAACGTTTGGGACATATAATCAATTGTTCCTCTGTCATTTACACGTTTTCTCTCCTCCAGAGTGACTCTGCTGCAAACACTAAAAATATAAAGACACACACACACACATTCATTATAGTCTAACTGCATTTCAGCAGCTCCTACAGAGTGTGAGTATAAATATTTGATGGGACCGGCAAGGGTGCTGAATGGGTGCTGCGACCCACTGCCTTCTTTTCAGTCCACAAGTCGTGAAAAGCTGGTGTGAAAACCAACCAGTCTGACCATGATTCACTACTTTGAATCAATAAAGAACTGCTTTATACTCAAAACACACTCCTGTACACTTTGCATACATTTACTCATAAGCTTTGGGAGAGCTGGGAAGCTTTATTAGGCTTTCAGTCACTATTGATCAAAGCCAAGACTACACCTGCCCCTCCCCTGCCTTATTGCTTTCACTCTCCTCACCTTTTCCTATGTCAGCTCTGGGGTGACCTTGACCTTTTTTCTTTTTTTTTTCCCCCTCTCTCCTTCTATATCCATTATCCTGCCGAATCTCACAGAAAGTGAGCGTAAAACCTCAAACGTGTAGAGCAGCAAAACAGTATAGACTTCAGCTTTCCACACACATTTGAAAAATATCAAATCTAAGACGGGGCTGCATGAACATTTTTTTTTTATATTTTCTTTGATGCAGTGACATTTAGGAACAGTTCTATTTTTTAATCAAAAAGAATCCTTGTGCAAATTATGAAAACAGACAGAAAATTGTCAGGAAATTATTTTATTCTTAATATCCTTCTTATCCTTTTCCTCTCTGACTTTCAGTTCAACCCTTGGGTACTTGAGCCCCACCAAGCAATCAGTATTCATGCTGAATGATGTTACTCATGAGTTTTGGTTACTCATACCATGATGTCTCTAATGTTTGATATGTAGTTGTAGCCTCTTTAGTTAATGCTGGGTTAGCAGTAGGTTTGGTTTCATTCAGAATATTAAAATCATGGCAACATTACTCCTTGATTGCAGCAGCTCTTCTAGCATCAAAGTGTGCCTCATCCCACTGCATGACAGCTCAGGAACGGCTCATGGAACATGACAAAGAGCCCAAGGCGTCAACCCATTCTTCAATATCTCTAGATTTATTCCAGTATCTGCAGGATGTGCCGGAACAAGCCTGATCCCTAGAGCCCCCAACCCAGACCTGACAAGACCCAAAAGATCTGCAATCAGCTTCCCAGTGCCAGATGCTTTTCCAAAAAAGCTTTTTATTTATTAATCCACTGTTGTGTAAGATTTTCTACATTAATCTGGAGTTACTATCCAGTGGCAGGAAGTTGCTGTGCATCATAGGTAGATCATAGTGGTGATGTGCAATGAATCTAATTTCATTCCGATCCGATACCAAAGTAAAACCAAAGGTAATTTTGTTGATACTGAGATGATACTTTTTACAAATGCTTAATGCGTTAAAAGAAGGGAATTTTAAAAATGTAGTCTTTCAAACTGTAGCCACTCAATGACACCAAAAATCTGACTATCTTTCTTTATTCATAGAGCATTTTCAGCTGTATTAAAGCTGAGGAATGATGATATGAGAAATCAAAACAAAATGATCTCCTGAGAACCTGTATATTAATTTTGAATTATGGTAACTGACCTGCACAATGAGCAAGCCAAGATGTAGCCTAACCCTACTTCATATGTAGCGTCGTGTTTATTTTCAGATGTAAAAAAAGCTCCACACATGACTACACTTCCGCTCAGCCACTCTCCTGCCATCAAACTAGCCGCCGTGTATCTGTGTGTCTGGCATGGATGCTGCAGCGACTACATTCTATTGTTTTCATGTCATTTGATTTATCGATTTCTTATCATAAAACTTGATTTACAGACAGCTGTGAGGTGTAAGGTGGAGCAGACTTCCACCAATCCATCTGTGGGCAAGATGCATAATCCTAAAGTGCTACATATATTTATATATTTATTATCATCATTGTTTTCGTTTTATCAAGAATACTAAGAGAAGAAGTCCATTTAGAGGGTTTCTGAGAGGTTATTATTGGTCAATAATGAAACCAACAGAAGAGTTTTCTGACATTTTAACAACTAAAAAAGAAAGAAAGCTAAAATATATGTACGAGTCTGAGCCATAGCATCCGTTTTCCTGGTTTTACAGATGCTCAATTCATTTAAATTCAATTCAAGTTAAAGTAGTTTGCATAGCTTCTTTGAGGTGGACTTTCTGTGAAAGGTGCGCTGTAAGTAAAGGTTATTCATCATGTTAATCTATTTAGCCATCAAGCGTGTGGTGTATAGTATCTGTAAATCCGAGCCTTCAGTGGAGTTTTAATGGTGGTGGTACAGTTGTAAAGGCCACTGCAAATGATATTTTCTAACCCTTTCCTAAGTAGCCCATTAATAAGGATGTCCTATGTATCTGTAATTGATGCAAAGCTCATTTGTCATTAGTTGTTTTGCTGATGTTTGTCAAACACTGAGGACAACACTTATCAATACAGATAAGGCACAGACACACAAGTCTCCACCACTGTGCTTACAGTCTTGAATTGGCTGTAAAAGTCCACACATGTAGTGAATTGTAGCTTATTGAGTAAAATCATTTAATTACAATTATAAAAATAAGTATGCGACTAACAAAGTAGCCAACAAGACTTGATGTAACATATGTAACATTATCAGAGCTTTTATTCTCAGAAAAGAAAGACCAATCTATATGTGAATCCCCAAATAATATTTTTTATGGTTTTTTTTCTTTCATTTTTTTTTTAAGTTTAATTTCATATTTTGAATAGGAATGAATGGGTTTGAAATGGGTTTAGGCATCTTTTCCTCACAGTTTAGTGTTGATTTGTCATTATCAGTGTTGAGACTGATAACATGTAGAAGTAAATTTGTGAAATCCTGCTACAACTTTACAAGAAAAGAACAGTTCACATCTAAATCAAATTATTAACAAAAATCGAATTACTTCAAGGCAATATTGGGAAGCACTTAATCAGTTATTAGTACATGCAACAGCATTGAACTGTCAAACTACATTCACCTGCAAGCTCTGTCTTTATAAACTGTATGTATACCTCTTATCCTCCCAGGTTGGTTCCTTTTTTATGATCAACTTGTGCCTCGTGGTCATCGCCACTCAATTCTCAGAGACCAAGCAGCGGGAGCATCAGCTGATGCAGGAGCAGCGAGCTCGGTGTTCTTCCTCCTCCACACTGGCCAGTGAACCGGGGGACTGCTATGAGGAGCTCTTTCAGCTGGTGTGCCACTTCCTCCGCAAAGCCAGGAGACAAACTGTAGCCCTTTTTAACACCCTGCGGGGTAAACCTCGTGGCTTTCATGGTGTTAGAAGAGGTAGAGTAAGAGGAGAGACAAGAGAGAGGAGGGCCAATGGACGGGAAGGGCGTGAAAGGAGAGCAGTGTTGAGACATGGTGTGTAACTGCAAACATTACAAAGGAAGCTGTATTTATGTGGATGTATTATACAGTCACTCTTTAACACTCTCAATTTGCATCATGTCAGGTCCTCTGTGTCCTCATCATAATAAACCAGACCACACCTCAGGAGCTGAGCCCATGGCACTCACCGCTGCCTCTGTCACAGATGGCTGCCCTCAGTGTGCCACGGCACTGACACTCAAAGACGGGAAGGGGCCTGTCAGCAGTGTAGCCAGTGATGAAGCAGAAGAAGGAGCCTTGCAAGAAACAGACAGGGAGGATGACCCGTCTGGGGGTAAAGACAAGGACAAGAAAAGCCATAACAGCACAGGGAACTGTGTGGGCTGTAGTCCTAAGAAGCAATTCAAGGAATTATGTTATGTGACGAGGATGAGGCTGTGGGGCATTGTAGAGAGCAAGTACTTTAACCGAGGCATCATGATCGCCATCCTGATCAACACCATCAGCATGGGCATCGAGCACCACGAGCAGGTATTACTGGCATGTGTTCCATTATTTATGTTTGAAATTCTTTGCTGTTTACTCCTGTTCATTGTTTTTCTCTTACATTTGTGGAAGTAGTGAAATCGCAAATTGTGATTTTGATGCATGTGATAAGGTCATGACTCTTAGAGTTATTTATGTTTTTTTTTTTAAATTATGAAAATAATAAATATCCATATACTTAAGCATTCATGACCCTTCTTTAAGGAAATTAAGTGAAAGCAAATTTGGCAGCAATTAAAGCCTCAAGTCTGAATGAATCGTCATTGCACATTTTTCCTTTGACGATTTCACACAGATTTCTTTACAGAATTGTTCAAACCCCGGATTTTCATTGTGGCTACTGTCCAGAAAGTGGAGAAATAACCATGACCTTTGTCGACTTTTGTCTGTTGTCACCCAAACCTGAGAGCCTAAGCAATCTAGGAAATGTTTTCTCTCACCACTGTATTTTTTTTCTGCCAAAAGGACTGGTAAGTTGTCCAAGATATACAGGCAGAGAAAAACATCCTCACAGAATGATACTGCCATCACCATGTTTGACAATTGGGATGTTGCTAATGAGGTGATGCTTAGATCCTGGAATCACACACTCATGCAGGAGTTGTAACCAAATTTTTAAATCTTTATTTCATAAGATAAGGCTTACGGCAAAGCCCCAGTGTTCAACTCATGGGTATTTTGGTAAGTTAGTGAAGTGTTTCCAGCTGAAAACTCTTCATGCACTTCTGCCGAGGTTACTTAGTTTGGATGCTCAAGCAGATCTAGGCAAACTTTTTGTGGTTCCAAGGATATTCCATTTGAGAATGATGGAGGATTTTGCGATATTTGACATTTTAAGTATTACAGAAATATTCTTATGTCCTTCCTCGGATCTGTGCTGTGCAAGAATCCCTTCTCACAGGTGTACTTGCAGTTCTTTTGACCTCAAGTTGGCTATCACTCTGACATGCACCATCACATACGATACTTTATAAATAAAGCTGTGTGCTTCAAAGGGATGTCAAATTGATTCAATTTGGCAAAGTTCAACTTTAGTCTTGTTGTAGAAGCAATGACCACTGAAATAAGAAGAATAGATGCACCAGAGCTAAGTTGTTCATGTCACAGCAAACATTTCTTTGACTTAACTTATTTCTTAGAATAGGCTGAGGCCTTTCTGTACATGAACTGGTTGGGGTATCGGGCCTCTATTAGGGCCAGGCCTTTTTTTGATTTTTCATTTTCTACAGTGCCTTATACTATTGCCCTTGAAAAAAATATGGAACGCAGGATAACAACACTTAGGCCTTGTTACGTGTTCATATGCAAATAAATCTGAAGTCCATTTATTCCTATTGAAACCCATAATCTGCCTTAGGTGTGAAAAACTTGTAAATCCATTTTTTCTTTTTTTTAATCCACCAGAATTCCCATGAAGCACATACTAAAATTATATCTCTTGCAGTGAATTGTCAAACAGGCACCTTGACAACTGTTAAATCTATCGATCCAACCACTCTCCATACCAATCTCATCCTGTTCTAGGTCATAGCGGGGCTGGGGCCTCACCAGGCTGCCATTGGACGGGAGGCAGGATATACCCTTGCCAGGTCGCTAATCTATTAGTGGTCAAAAACAAAAACAAACAAATATCGCACGCTAATATTAAATTCACTACAATAAAAGCTCATGATTATTTGTCTTTGGAATGAACACTGTGATATCGGTTAGCTTAAAGTGGCCTTGTCTCCAATTATTTATCTTGATCTTATCTTGAGATCACAAGTTGATTATTCTGTTACCTCAAGCCAGCAAAACCCATTTTTCAAATGATTAAAGGGATTCAACTGCAGAAGAAAACAAACGATCGGCTTGTTCAGTACTTTTTTTTTATCTATCTTCTCAAGCTGCTGCCTGTCTTGCTGGCTTCAGTCATTCTATAGTGAACTGACAACCATGTTGCTCCAATCCACGGTCTCTTCATTTCTCTGCCTGTCACTCTATGTGTACACTCCTCTGCAGTGTAAAACTCTGAATCTTCCCGCCCGCACATCCATCTCTTCACCTTTCATGCCCTCTCCTGCTTTTGGCTTTATCATCCCTGTAAAATATGATTTCCCAGCCGACAGTACAGACAGGTCGAGGAGCAGAATTTAGGCAGAATAATGAGGAAAAACTCCACTTACATTCACCAAGCTTCCCAAGTAACAACATTGATGCTCCATCTTCTCTGTTAACTTGTTTTAAAAATAATTTTAACCCCTGTTTCCCATCTCTTACTGTCGCTCGGCTTTGTGAACTCTTTGTCTTTCTATCAATATTTCTCGCTCTCGCTATACCATCGCCCACTCATGCCTGCCACCGCCGCAGTGGTAGGTCGTCTCTCATCCCAGCTGCAGCTAAAAATAGAGAGAGACAGAAGGAAAGTGGCAGAGGGAGACTTTGCTGTGTTAATAGGGAGGAAATAGTAAGCTGGGCTGAACATCAGAATCAGAGGCTTCATCTCTGATCTTCTGCTCACCTGTACTGTTACAAAATAAATAAAAAATGCATAAAGGAATTTTTAGTAATCAGAACCTGTTTCAAGTTTAGACCCTATTTTAGCACTAATTATGTTAAGACAGTCTAATTCCCCTGTTGAAAAATAAGAATTACTCAGATGTGAATACACTTCAGAAAACTCAGCAGCTGCTTTGAAATTAATAATGTATCAGCTTGATGGGTACTTTGGAGATTAAATAGGGATGAATGCAGATCAAACAACACTGCTGAATGATTGTTTTTCTCTGCCAAAAAGTCAACATCAATAACGAAAGAAATTGACTTCACTGATGTTGTAGGAGAAGTCACGGCAGATATGCAGCGTCACATTCTTTCAAACGTTTAATGACATACGCCAACTATGTTTGGTCATCGTGAAACTGGGTGTTCAAATGAAAATAAAAATCTAATTTAAATGTGATGTTTGAATGATAATATAGTTATTTTTTATTACGAAATACAAAAAGTAGTTGTGAAGACTTTCATCGACAGCTTGATGCTGAAACATCAGAAGGCTCAAACAATAGGGAGCATTTTACTCAGAACAGGTATCAAATTAAAAAGATAATGTTTATTAAATGTTTTATTTGAAACTGTTGTTTCTGTTGAAATTTGCCGATATTAATAAAAGCCAGCAGTTGATTTGTGGCTGATCACGTGGATGTTAGATGAAATGGTTGAAAAGGTTTTAATCTATATTCAGTGCCAAAGGAGTTACAAGGAGTTAAAGGCTTAGGTTGTTATTAATGGTGAAAAAAGCTTGAGATGTCTGCAGATCCCCTAAAAAGTTTTAGCTTCATTGGACAATTTTAAGAAGTTCTATATTTTTTTTTAGTTTTTGTCTGTTTTCACTTTCTTCAGTGTGTTAAACCGATTTATTTTGCATGTATAAGATCTTTAGTTACAAAGTCCAATGTCCACATCAAAGGACTCATTGTCTTTGACAAAGGACACTTCCTGAAACCTGTTGTTTGCAGTCCTGGTATTTATTCAACCACAGTATGAAACACATTTGAATAATGTCTCAGAATTCCAATTTTGACCAATCTGAGCAGATTGGTCAAAATCAATTCAAGGGGATAGCCTTAAAGATACAGGAGCCAAGACCGGTTATTTCAGAGCAGAGTTGAAAAGAGTTGTTGAAGCAGTGCTCACTATGAGAGAATTGTTCTCTTTTTAAAAAGGAAACTCTTGCAAAGAAGATGAGAGGAAACTTAGTAAGTTTTTTTTAATTTGGTTTTATGACCACTAGGAGAGAAACTCTGTCCTCTGCTTAGCTCATTATAATGGTAGTATTTAGTTATAATAAATGCAGACTGCTTACTGTATAATGCCATTGTAATAAACTGGTGCTGAAAAGAATGTTTCTGCATTAAATCTTCTTTTAAAATTCCTGTACCTCCCACACTGTCAAATGCACTCTGTACACAGGCAGTGAGATGCGTCAGAACAGCCATGTTACGTTTGTATTCGTGTACTTTCAGTGGCTTTAGTTTAATCTTCCAATGATAGAATAGTGATAAATATTCCATTTTATTTAACTGACTCAACAGATGTACATTGCTTATTTTCTTGAATCAACTGTAATCAGTGTGATTTCAAAACCCCACTTCTGTAATTGACTCTATTCACCAGCAGACCAAAAACATTTTAGATTTATTTCCCAGGTCTGCGGTAATGAGACAGCAGTAATGGATCTCTAGAGGCTGCTGGCACTCTTCGGCTTGTCTGGACACTGGTGGGCATACATCATTAGTCTATGTATTTTCACTGCTAAACACTCATTAGGAGTGACAAATACACTCTGTGTAGCAGTACAAATGGATGCCCACATGTACAAACAAAGACATGCTAAATGCTGTATACACAGTGTTCATTGATTCTGGGGCATTGAAATGTCAAAACTGTCATTGCTGAAGTTACAGAAGAGCTCTTTGGAATAGTGATGTGGTGGAAATCCTTTTGCCAAATTTAGCCCTACGTGTGTGTATGTAGGCATGTGTATATTTGTCCTCATATCAAGCCAAAAGAGAAAGATAGCAAGAAGACCATGAACCCAAATTAGGGCTGTTGAAAAGGTAGATACTGATGCACATTAACGTGAGACTGACTGGAACCAAAACCAAATTAAATGAAAGGCATATGTGGAAGGCAAAAAATAAATATGACTAAATATTTCTGCTTATATTTAAGTGTTAACAAGACCGACTTAAGTTACTGGCAGTGCGTTCAAGTGCTAATTATTGCACTCACAGTAAATGAGAAATTGCTTTGTTGGTGTAAAATCCGGGACTAAATGGCTATATATTATCATTGCTCTGCACACCATTCCAGAGAACAGTTTTTACTTAGTTTTTAAGCCTGTCTTTAAGATTAACTGAATAAATTTAGTGTGCATTTAATAGTAGCATCTGCAACATTCATACACAAGGACAAATTGTATCTTATCATAGTGAGGTGCATTACATTGCATTACAGTACAGCAGAAACTTTGAAAACTTGTTTGCTACTTTGGCTGTAAAATTCAAAACTTGCAGCCAAGATGTAGGGTCTTCATACATTTCGCTGGTAACAATCCAGTAACTAACCTGAAACTCTTCACAATGGCCACAAACTTATGTGAAATAAAAGTTATATCCTGTGATTTATAGTAGTCTCTGACTCAAGTTTTCTTTTAGAGACAAAAAATAACTAGAATAATCTATCCATTCAATTTGTTACCTTCTTAGTATTCACTTTGTCATTATTGAACTTAATGTTTTAGGGTAGAAGTATGTGATTCAACATCTTTATTATGTTTTTTTTCTGTCAATGTTCCATTGTATACATTGATACCTAATGGTTCTTCAAACTAAGATTGGGTTCTGTGCTTTTTAGCTATCACTAAATGCTTGTGTTGAATGGCAAACTGATCAAATAGCAGGTCTGTTTGTCTTTTGTTATTTTCTGGAACATAACTTAGATATTTTTTGTCCAACACATACTTCAATTTGTTGTTGGTGGTGACAAGAAGAGCTGTGGGCTAATCCCTATCCCTAGGCTAACCTCACAACGCATCCTATCTGTGGAATATTCAGATTAATATGACTATGTATTCAGCCAAATGTTTAAAACGCTGTCATGCGAACATAACAGCATGCTAACATAAGAGTTAACTAAAATGTTTGCACTGGTGTGCAACTCATTAACCTATCTGACTGTCAGACTGACTTAGAGCTTAATGTGACAGACGTAGAGCTTTGTCAAAACTGCTTTAACGGTGAATCCAATGTTACATTCTGTAGCAAAGAATGATGAACACAAACTAACTGCATGTAAGGGAGAAAAGGCTGCTATTCCTATTTTTTCTAATCCATGAAGCCGTTATATTTTCAAAGTATTTATTATGTCTTTGGCTGTTATATGACACTACTGTGAACTTATAAGTGATATTTTTTGCCTTTTGCAGCTTTAACCTACACTTATTTTCCCTCGATTCATCTTGCACTTTCCTTTTTCTTCCTATTTTCATGCTCTTCTCTTCTCTTTATTTTTTTTTTTTGTTTTTATTTTTATTTGTACATGTCAGCCTGAGGAACTGACTAATGTTCTGGAGATTTGCAACATCGTCTTCACCAGCATGTTCTCCTTGGAGATGATCCTCAAGATCACAGCTTTTGGCTCCTTCAACTACCTGAGAAACCCCTACAATGTCTTTGATGGAGTCATTGTCATTATAAGGTACAAATGAGATTTTCTAAAGCATGTACTTTCTGTAATCTTCCCCCCACCTATAATTAAACAAATTTAGAGCCAGATATAGAGTATTGTCGCATATATGCTTATGTCTGGAAATCATTCAGTTTTTAAAACATAGATACATAAAATGAATTAAGTTAATTTCACATTTCATTTATCCACACTATAATCTGTATTCTACTATTCTAATTCAGTTCAAAAGAAAAGTAGGAGTGACTGTTGGAGGATTGAATTATTGTGTTTCTCAAAAACAAATTGTCATAGTCTATGCGTTCTTATACGAATGCACAAATTCACCACCTGTATAGATTGGGTTGCCAAAGTGTCAGACAGCAGTAAACAGGTTTTTATCTTTTGTTCAACATGCTTAGAGCTTCAGGTGAATGGCTACGCCTTTGATCTAAATTTTTTTCCCCAATTCATCTGGTTAGAAGCCTTTGTCAGTGATCCCCATTATAAACCCGAGATCAAATACACATCAAAGCTGGTAAAACTGAGCAAGATCAAATGTACAACCCGTCACAGAAGATACATGTTGATTGAACATATCTACATCTGTCTTCTTATCTATGCACGTTGACCAATTTACCTCTCTCCATCAAGCTGAATGTTCTCAGCCATTTATACAGAGCTGCTCAGTAAAGTGCGCCTATTCAGTCATTGCCAGTTCAGAGCAGGCAGTATATTGATGTCCTCAGCGAGCCTCTTGATAGCTACTAGTGTTTTTCACCGGGTTCTCTGTCCATGCTGCACCTGAGGGTTCAGGCACCACTTGCTCCGTTGCCCTTTACCCTCTAAAATTCAGAGATTCACAAAATGTTTCAATAGAGAAGGAGGAATATGCAAATTACTTCCAGTCTCTCTTTGTCTTTTTCAATATTTTAATGATGTTCTGGAGAACCTATTACTATCTGTGCTCCTCAAAGACCCAGGCGTTTTTGAATACTCCTTTGTCCCAAGTCATAATTAGAATTACCCGTTTACCTCCATTGTTTGAAGTAAAATCAATTGAGTAATAATAGCAATGAAAATAATTCATTAATACCTCTAATGCTGCGAGCCCAACATGTAAAAGTGGATGCATGTTAACAAGTTAAACTGAGCTGACTAGACAAAACAAGAAATATCATGGGTACATACCTTCTGCAAGTAAACAAAATTCCAAATTACCAGAATAATACCTTTTTTAGACACTCCCAGCTTTTTCTCAGTTGAGAAGGAAAGAGTGAACTTATGTTATCCCACTTCCCTCCAAGTGGACATTAATTGCTGGTGATTATGATCATTATCATTTTGACCAAGAACTTGTTATCTGTCCTATTCATGTAACTCAAAGACGGAAAAACTTTAACTAAATAATCTAACAAGCATGACGTCTTTATAATCTGTAGACATGTAAAAGGTCTAATGACGAGCATCACCACAACTGGCTTTCTAGTGTGTTATAGTCCATCAGAACCTCAGGTGCATTTTATTCAGGGCCATGCTAATAAGCTGCTTTAATAATCCCACACCTTTTACTTGGCATTTGATAAATTTACACCACTCAATATGCACATAGGTCTAATGTCATTATTTAACACCACCACATGAAGTGCTGAACGTTCTGTGTATTTAGGCAAATTGTGAAGTTGTGGAGATTTGGAAGTTTATGGAGTAATGCTTGGACTTTCAAACAGCAGACCTGAGTTTATGTCTTGTAAGAGATGTGTAAATTCCAAATTACACATCCTTATTAACCCAGACAACAATGTTTTAGTAGCAACTGGATGAGTTTCAAAGCCCTCAGTATGTTTCATGCTTACTTTTTTCTGGCATTCAGAAAATGTAATTATTATCTATAATAGTTTCCATTCACAGATTTTATAGAAAGCAAACATTTTAACTTTAGTTTTAGGTGTAAAAAAAGTTTCTTGTCCACTTTAGTAAGGCTTTCTACGGCAGTCTGTTTGCTTTGTTTTTTTTTTTGTTAATTGAGGTCAACTACATGCCAACCTTATTGTCTGGTAGCACACTTTGAATTTGAGGTGTCTGTCTGTTTAAACACAAGATAAATTAAGACTACTTTTAAGTTTTTTGATAAACTGTTGAGTCTCGCAAACTGAGCATTGCTTCTCTTGCTTGGTGGCTTGTTTATGTGCGCTTGCTATAGCGTTTGTGAGATTGTCGGCCAGTCGGACGGCGGTTTGTCTGTGCTAAGGACGTTCAGGCTGCTGAGAGTACTGAAGCTGGTGAGGTTCATGCCCGCTCTCAGAAGACAGCTGGTGGTCCTAATGAAGACAATGGACAATGTGGCCACCTTCTGCATGCTACTCATGCTCTTCATATTCATCTTTAGGTAAGGTAAAGCATTCTCTATATGTGGTGTGTGGTGTGCTTGTGAGTGACATGTGATGGTGCAGTTTACAAGATTATCTGCAAAGGCATCTTCTGCTCGTCATCATGTTTTTTTAACAGTGTTCAGTCGTTTTCTGACAAAGACAAAGACCATGAAGGGAGAGATCTTAGTTTCATCCTCTGCTTTTATGTGTATTTATGTGTTTGCATCCACTGGCTTCTGTTTTTTTTAAAGATGTGAAAACCTACTTAACAGCTACCATCAAAGCACAAAGGGTCACAGGGTTCTATGGCAACTATTAACCCCAGGTTCAAAATAACAAGCAGACACTTGAACATCTGACACATTTGTAGACGTTTAAGCACTGACACCGGAGCAAAATCCTCAATAACTTCTACTAAATGATAAAGGTCCACGGTTCAGGTTGTTGTTGTTTACTTCCTTCTTTCTCAGCATTTCTTGCCACCCATCCAGTTTGTGTAGTTTCATTTTGAAAAGTAAGGTTAAAATGACCCAAATAAGTTCATCTGTGTGTGTACATAATACATGTATTATTTGACAATGGTTAAGAAAATATTCATCCCCCTCTTTTGCATACTTTATAGTTTTGTAGTTTTTTGAGGATAAAACTGTAATCCAAAATTTTTAACCCAAATTAGAAAAATTACAAAACGTATGAAAAATTAAACACAATAAAATCATAACATTCTGAATCCATTGTTAGTACCAGTCTACAAATGGTAAATGGACTGTAGTTGTATAGCCCTTTTCTCATCTAACTGACCACTCAAAGTGCTCCTAAGACTACATGCCACATTCATACTATGCATAACCACCTGCTTCCTACTCATTCACACACATTCATAGACCGATGGATGCATCGGTAGGCAACGTCGACTTCAGTGTCTTGCCCAAGGATGCTTCAACATGTGGCCCGGGGAGGCAAATGCTCTTCCTCCTGAGCTACAGCCGCCCTGATATAGATCTGTAATGAGGTTTAAAGATCGTTCTTTTGACTTTTTTAAAATTGCATGAACTGTTGCGTTGAGGAGAACAACCACAATTAAAAATAATGATTACTTCAGGTATTGGTGGAATCAGGAACGTTACTGTTCACTATTATTTAATGGAATCTATCTTTACACCGAGGATGTCATGTCATATAACGACTGTGTGTATTAATTCCTACACACACACATATGTATATATGTATGCATGTATGTATGTATATGGGCATAAATTATGCCTCTCAATAATTTTTTGCAGAGATCCACATTAATCATCAGTCTGATACATTTTGAATTGTGTGTGATATGTTGTGTTACAGTATCCTTGGGATGCACATCTTTGGCTGTAAATTCAGCCTCAAGACAGAGACTGGAGACACAGTACCAGACAGGAAGAACTTTGACTCACTACTGTGGGCCATTGTCACTGTTTTCCAGGTAGTCAGCGTGTCATTATACAAGTAGATAAGTTACACATATCTCTTGATGAGTGCATGAACATGTTTGTATTAGACACAGTATTAGATACTTTGATGTCTAAGTTCAATACCCCAAGACTGTGATGATAACTTGCATTTTTATGCAAAATTTGTAGTCTCAGTGATGCAGTACATGTTTTTATTGTTTAATACCAACATGAGAAATGCATCTCAATATAAACTTTGAAGTATTCTGAAACTCTGATAAAAAAAAACAAAAAAACAAAGTTAGTTTGCTTAATATATGTGTACTGTATCAGTCATTGCTGATCTAAACTGTGGCCAAATTGTACTATTGAGTATATACTTAATTTCCCTTGTGGGTTTATCTGTCCAATTCTCCAAGATTCTGACCCAGGAGGATTGGAATGTGGTTTTGTACAATGGTATGGCAGCTACCTCACCACTTGCTGCTCTTTATTTTGTGGCACTCATGACCTTTGGAAACTATGTCCTCTTCAACCTGCTGGTGGCCATCTTGGTTGAGGGATTTCAGGCAGAGGTAAGGAATTAATCGTTACCACAAGTATCACATAACCCTCAGAGTGAATTATGTAAAATGTTTCGACGATAAACAGATGTTTGCAGTGGTGTTGAAGTATCTCAAATTTTATGTTGTCTCTAACACTAACAGGGGAATGAAAAAAAAACCAACAACTTTTAGTTACTCAAAATATGTGCTAAACTAATATTATACAAGATTGGCTAATTATTAAATAAGTAGTTCATAGTTTTCAGTTGTCTAAATTGACAGTTGCGCACCTTCAGTAGCTCACACTTACACAGTAGGTCCTGCCAAACAAACATAGATTTTATGGCGATAATTGTCAAACTTTAGATGTAAACCAATAAGGATTAAACAACAATTGTAGCCTGTGATTTTTAAAACATTTTCAGACTTTCTCAGTTCTTCTATGTTTAACTCGTCCCCATCTCCCATCCTTCCGTTCTCTGCATGGTGTCCTCTCCAGTTAGCAGCTGACATCCATCTGTCTGTGTTGATTGGAGTGGAGACTGCAACCTTTGACAGAGACCTTTGTGGCTAAAATAAGGCTAGGTCTTGTGCCTTGCTGTTTTTCAAGAAATGACATCTGAAAGAGCAGATGTAACTCTATCTTAATCAATACAGCTGTCCACAGGCCACATGACAGCTTACATTTTACCTCCACTATTTGGTATGGTGTTAAACACAACTCAAAGTAGATTTGCTTGCTTCAAATTTGTCTTTAATTAGATACACATTACTATAATGATAGTGTTTTATTATTTGGATGCTACCGAAAAGTGGGTTACCAACAACTGAACATCAAAACCCACCTGCTAGTATTTTCTGATTAATCCCTTGGGGGTGGTGCTGATATTTAAGGGTCAGCAGGGTTGCGAGCAGATATCTGAAAAAGAAATAATAGGTAGCCTAGCCAAAGCTTCATGTAAGGGGTAAATTTAAAAAGTTTAAATTATCATGAGACTATTTCTAGTTATTCTAAGATTGCAATCTGCATAATCATATGGATAAGTGGATGGAGGACTAATACGGGAAACCACTACATCTTCATCCCCTCATATTTGATTTTTTGAGGACAAAAAAATCCTGCGTTAGCTATTTATCATGCCAACTTCAGCATTTCGTCAAGGCAATGCACAGATGTTTGCTAATATTCTTACAGCTGTAGCAATAACTGCAGTTACTACATTGGACACAGTTATCATCTTTATCAATAGCAATTAAAACATTCTTATCATTCATTAGTAAAATCTTTCTGAAGCGCTCTCAGCTGAAACCACTAGTGATTTTATGCTGTCAGTCTGCCTCAGCTGTCATTCTCACAGAAAGTATCAATGGAAAATTGTGGTACAGTTGAGTAACAATGTTAATATTTCATTATATATATATATATATATATATATATATATATATATATATATATATATATATTGATCAAAGCATTAGCATACATGTAGCTATAATGTCTTACATCATGGCAGTGGGGCTTTTGATCAATCTTTTCACAATACTGGGACAAACCACAGCCATCAGTCTTTCAACCTGTCTATCTACTTTTCATCCTCTATTTGGTGTCACTGTCAGTCCCCCCCCCCCCCCTCTCTCCTGGCTTTCTCACCCTCCTCTCCTCATCCTCTATGTGACTACTGGTGCTACACACAAGGGATTATTGAACCAATTTGCTGTCACAGTGAAGCCTGTAGGGGAAATCCCATCGGCCCTAACCAAAGATGTGAGGGTTTTTTTGAGAAGTGTGGTAAAAGTTTCAAGCCTTACTGATTTAATCTGAGGAAAGGACCGTAGTCTAAGCTTATCAGGTCAGTGTCCTGACATTTGATTTCATGTTAGAGCTTGTAAGTCCTCAGTATTTAAATAAACAAATTTGTTCATTTAAAAAGCACTGACAGAATTTGTACCTGTCTGTTGAACTAACTGAACACTGTATTGTTGAAGTAGATAAAGAAAGCCTCATCATTGTTATTTATGCTCTGCTGTGTGCTGTACCTTATCCTAGATGGAAGCTGGATTTGTTGAGATTCTACTTTACTTGTGAACATAAAGGGACTACCAATAACACTTAATTGTTAAAGAAAAAAATGCTAAAAGTTGACGTTATATGGATAAAACAACAAGTAACATTGTCCCCTCCCTTTTCTTTTGTTTGTGTTTTCTTGTTTTTTTTTTTTCTGTAACTACAGGGTGATGCTAATTGCTCTTATTCAGACGATGACCATTCCTCTTCCAACTTTGATGAGAGTGAGAAACATGAGTCCATAAAGTTATCCGGTGAGAACTCACTTCCCATCCATCTTATAAATGTTTTCATCTGTTCATCCAGTCACATTGTAAATGGTTTGAACTATCACAAGAAACTGACCTAACAACAGAATTTGAGACATTTCCCAAACCGAATAATGTCTGTAGCGTAGATAAGTAGAATGTATATTTTAATAAGTTTGAGAAAGTAAATATTTCTATACCTGGGAATTGTTTTCTGTAGAAAGAAAACCTTTTTTAGATTGGTTTGTTTGAGGTTTTAAAACTGAATCATTGGAATTCTCTGACTGTTAGAGTAATTTAGCACTAACATCACTGTTCAAACCACACGTTATTCAAAGGGAAGCTTGATGTGCACAGCCCAAAAACTAAAAGTAAGACAGATGTAGTACATGCCAAAGGCGAGTGTTCAAAAGTGAATGAGCTCTGCCTTTTTGCAGGGGTGGCAATGAACCTGTTACACCAAACATAGTTTTGATATGTGATCCCTGCAGAGCAGAAAAGGCAAAACTTTAAACACTGCAGTTTGTTTTCTCATTGATGGAAAGGGTGCAAAGTGCACCCTGTCAACCCACATCACACAAACAAACAATAATCAAATGCTCACTTTGTTTGAATTACTTCCAGACCCAAGGATCTGCACTCTGACACCAAATGGCCACCTAGAGCTGGGTGCCCTATCAGGGGCTAGGGGATCCTCTTCTTCAGAAAAACGTAGCTTCACCAATGACTCCAGAAAGAGCAGCGTGATGAGTCTGGGCAAGAGCAGCCTGGAGAGACGCTCCCTTTCTCTGGTACTTTGTCGCTGTGTCATCTGCAAACATTCATCTATTACTGTCAACTCCATGTGTTGCAGTGTAACTCCTAAACATGAGAAAAGTGTTGGTGGTGATTCTCAACTCTATCATAAAATCAAACCACTGAATACCCACTGATTGTAGTTGCTCTGAAACTTTGGCACACTGTACTCTGACCTCCATGATGGAGTCCCAGCTCTTCATTACAGCTTTACTCTTCAAGATATCAATGTATTACTCTCTTCATCATTCATCTGCTTTTAAAGTAAGCAGCCAAAGTCATGCAAATTCTGGCATACAGAGAAGATGCATAGCTAGCTTTTGTCAGATTCAGCTAGATGGCATGATTGGCTAGTTCAAGGCGAATTCATTTAATAACATGACAGTGTTACAGTCGGGTTTTTACACGCCTTTACTACTTTCTCTTTTTGGGCTCCACTGCGTCACAGAGCTCAGATTTGAGATAAGCACTAAGAATCCTGAATAGAAAATCAATTTCAGTTTCAGTCCAATCCCCAAATTCACTAAAAAATAATTCTGTCTTTCAACATGTCTATTGTCTTACACATTTCCATGCAAATCTCAGAATTTTCTGTATTAAGACTGTAAGTACTTGGCAAATTAGCTCAAGGTAAGAGACTGTTATTATTTTGTAATGATTACACTTTATCTGTTCATAGGTTTATTAAGATAGAGGAGATTATGTATAGTTTGGGGGTTCGTATAAAGTTGCTTTTATAACAGCTGCTGTATAACCTGGACTCATTAAAATCAAACTTTTAACCCCGTACAATGATACAAACTATACAGTATATCTTGCTCATTATGCCTGTGTTTACTGAACCAAAACCTTATGAAAGAAAAGCCAAAAGAGATCTGTAAAGTTTGGCTCTACATGCAGTTGCCATGGCAACTTCTATTAATTGACTGTTCCCCTCCTTTGTTCAACCAGAGAAAAACTGTGGGAGAATTACTTTAGAGAGGAAAGACTACAGTGCAACGTTGAGAGAGGAAAACACAACAGAGAGATGGTGATGCAGTGAGACACAGAGGCTGGCACAGTAACAGGAAGATAGAGGGGAGTGAAACCAGAGAAATGATAAGCTGCAGTTCAGCAGCACTTTTAACGCAAAGGTTATAATGTTAAACATTGTGGGTGTGAGATATCCACTTTGCTGTGAGGTCTCCTCCTCTTCTTTCACCGTTCTCCAAGTTTATCAGTATCAGAAGGTACTGGTTACGTCACTCAGAACAAAAGACATGGGATAATGGATTTTTTTTTCCTGTTTTGTAAACAGTCTTTTAAAGTCTGTTCTTCTTAGATGAAATCACTATGAATCAGTTCCCTCTGTTCTGTTTCACTCCCTATCAGATACTTCTGATTTGACTCAGTTTGATGCAGTGCTGTGATACAATTAGAATTTCACTTTGTGCAATGCATTTTGCAGCTTGCTTGTTGGTGTTTGTGCCTGACAGTGACAGAATGGTGATAAATTTAAGATGATTAAGAACTGAGAACAAGGGTTGAAGCCCCTCCCTCACTCCCACCCGCCCCCCAATTCATGTTTAGAATTACAAAAAAACTGTTACAAAGCAAGTGATTTATACAATAATGTAAATCATATTACAGAGTTTAATTAACCTTTATAATTACCTCATCATTTTTTAAATATTTTTGATTCATAGCATTATATGTGCTTTTTTTTTACAGATGCTGTATATTCAATCATACTGTAAAGTATTATTTAATGCATGTGGTATGCATTTAATTTGAGTAATTGTATGTTGATGCTGTAACATTATAAGTGAAAGCCATGACTGATGCTGCCAGCATAGCAGTGAATGAAAATCCAGACAACATTTAGAGTTAGCTTTTGTTTGTGATTTATGCCAGATAATGTGGAACAAATTGTCTTGACAGTAAATGTTTGTCTAAAACTGACACAAACACATAGTCTCTGTTCCTCTTGAGTGATCGGCGGTGCAGTTCTGTGAGGACTTGAATATTATTTAACAATTAGCCTACACACATCACTACAGTTCCTATACAGACTGATGCATGGTTCTCAGGCTCAGACTTTAACTGGCAATATCTGTTGTACAAGGTAAAACGTATCATTGGGTCTATCAGACTCAAAGGATCAGTCATGTGCAAAACAAACAGAAGTGGTCTCTTTTGGTGGAACTAGCACTTAGGGGGTGGCATTAAATTTGTGCACCACGGTCTCATTTGGAAAAATACACTTAGCTTTTCATTTATTCAGCCATTTGAGTGTTGTTATATTATCGGCGGCTGACATAACTTTGCAGCACTTCGGTGCACTAGTTAGTGCTTTTGATTTATAACAAGACGGCTGTGAATTTGAACATTCTTGCCAACTGAGGCTCTTCTGCATGGAGTGTGCATGTTTTCTCTGTACATGTAGGGTTTTCCATGGATGATCTGGTTTCCTCTCACAGTCTGTAGTCAGTTAGGTTGGTTAATGATTCTTAATTGACATTGGATGTGAGGGTGCGTGAAAGCCCCGTAATGGACTTGTATCTAGGGTGTGCCCTAATTTGTGCCCTGTGTTAGCTGGAAAAGGCTCCAACCTCACTATGACCTTCAGGAGGATAGACTGGGCACACAACATTCCTGGAAGAATGAATGCATTTACATAGATTTATATGTTTTAGATCCACAAAGCTGCATATGAACATAAAATCATCTTGCATTTCAGTGTCACCATGGTTCAACGTCTTGCTCAAGCACATCTCTACTTGTTGATGACCACTTAGTTTCTCCTTTTCTGCAAATCTAAAGTATCTGCAATTGACCAATAGATACTCTATATTTAAAGAGTATAAAGACTCTTTTTTTTTCTTAGTGTAAGCAGTAGAACAAAATTGGAATTGAAAAGAATACGAAGAAGAAATAAAGAATACATTAACACCACAAAACAAAGTTTTGTTTAAATGTTTGTATTACATTTTACAGATTTTCTATGCTTCATTCACTGCAAACCAACAACCTCACAAAGTAGGCAGAAAGGATTCATGTATGTGTCTATTTGTTTATCTATTTATTGGCAGCAATGTAAATAAACAGAATTATTTTCCTTTTGCAGTTTTGGTTTTGATTTTTCTTTCTACTGGGTGTCATGGTAATAATATTGTACTCATCAAGTTAAATGCTAATTACTTTTTTAAATTGTTTTACTTGTGGCCTACAGACCTAAAAGTGGCTCCATAAGCACTATGAACTGCTTTGTTTCTATTGTAGCGCCATGGTCGCAGTTTCAACTACCACAACTGGGGGCGTCCTTTCCCTCCACAGTCTGGATGGAGTCGCAGGTAAAGTTATTGCCTTCATGAATTCTTAATTACTTCATTAACCCTTAACTACTGCCTTAAAATATTCAATATACAGAATAGTTTAGGTTTCCTCTTGATTTATGCAGCACAAATAATACATGAATATTACATGTATTACCTTTTACCTGTACTTTTATTCTTCTGCTCTGCAGGTCGAGCTCAAACAGTCTTGGTCGGAGGAGTTATGGCTTTGGTGGGGCACCTCCAGTGGGAGGCAGTCTGCGTGTGCGCAGCACCCGCTCCCCTCATTCTTACAACTATGCTTCAGAGCAGGAGTCTCTTCTTTCTCAACCTCTCCACTCCCACCACCCTCTGCCACCTCATCATCCACCCCCACCACCACTATTCCTTTCTCGACATTTTGGTGCAAGGAGAGATAGAAGAGCTCTGTCCCTGGAGCTCCCAGAGCTGTTCCAGGCTGGCGGACCACCCCTGGGACTGCCCCCAGTCCAGATTCCAGATCCCGGGAGGAGGTGTGCGTCGGGGGCAGGGGGGTCCTTTATAGGAGGATCTGGACCTGGTAGTGGTTTGGGAGTGGAACACCGGGACTGTAATGGCAAGGCACCACACACTCACCTGATCACTGAGGTTTTCCCTCAAGTTAGTGCACGCAAGGAAAGAGCTGACCTCGATGAAGAAACCGACTATGTGAGTTGTAGAAACTCGTCTGGTGTCACTTGATGCCTGTAATGACACAAGAGCTCCATCATAGAACAGCACAGTCCACACCCTGTGCAGTGTCACTTCAATGCCAAATGATTCAATATCACTTTAGATTCACTTCTAAGTTAAAGAGTAGGATATTTGCTTTGTGAAATCTTAAAAGCTAGCAAGATTGCAAAGAAGTCAGTAGACCAATGATGCTCTCCTGCCATTCATGAGGCAATTTTTTTTCTTGCTTTTTTCTTGGAGGTGCTGTTTTCATCTTTTTTCTCTTTAAATTACTTCAACAATACTCTATATCTTTAAAATCAGGTTAGATACTTGGCTAGGTTTTCTTTATGATTTTAACAATGTGCTTTGAATCAGTATGACACAATACTATTACTCTTCTTACAATCCTTTGGAGACTGGGAGTAATTTTGTAAGCCAGTATTCTGGTATATCTGCAGCCACTCATGGCGCAATCTCATCATGTTAACCCCTATTCAACTGTGTGGTTCCCACCACAAATAGCTGGAGCCCATCTGGTCCAACCAAATTTATCTCTGTGTCATCTTAGTAGTGATGAACCTAAGTACTCATCAGTTATTTAAAAAATACTCTTTGGTTATTTATTGGGATAGTCATCAGGCATCGATAGATTAGTTTTTAATCATTTTTACTGAAGAACAAACAGAGTTTCAGGTTAGGGTTAGTGTCTTTCACATTGACCTCCTTGGAAATCATAGGAATACTTGATTTTTTTTTTCCTAAAATGTTTGTTTTTGTTCGTCAATTAGAAGAAATGCAGTTATTGCAAGATGATGCAATGATTTTACATTTACACAGTCCACAGTGGTGTCTTAACTTGTGTACTGCACTTAGATGTGTGTGTTTTTGTTCCATCATCATCGTTTTTTTTTTTTAAATTAACTTTAAGGCTTTTCTTGTGAATTCTTGTGAATGCTGCATGTTACAGATACATTGAAAATATTTGATATCTTTCACAATGGTACAAACTACAGAGAGACAGTTGCAAACCACAACAAAGAAAACTCACAACAAGTCATAATCACAGAGGGGAGTTCTGCAGAAGAGAACCTTCAAAAATGTTATAGAAATATGTAGAAAAAAATGTATAATATCAAACAGGTATACATATATGTGTGTGTGTTTAATAACTTCTGAATAGAGCGGTATTCTGCTGTTTTCTCACCCAGTTATGCACATTTTTCTCAACTCTTGTCTTCCATGAAGAGTTTGTGCTTCCGTATGCAGAAGATGATGGAGGTGTATAAGCCAGATTGGTGCGAGACCAGAGAGGACTGGTCTGTCTATTTGTTCTCTCCTCAGAACAAGTGAGTCAACAAGTTAAGATTTTTTATTTTTTATTTAAATTAAAATATTTTAATTTATTTTTAATAACAAAAAATATTTAAATTTATCCCTGAAAAAAAAGCATGTCCTTTCAGTAAAGATGAGTCGTTGAATATTAACGTTAACTTGATTTTGTATATCTACATTATTTGTCATTGCACTGTGCATTGCGTCCAATCAAATTTTAATCAAACATCGTTGTCCTATGTGGCGTGGAACAGCCCAAATAATCGCCTCATTTAGAATTTGAATGCTTCAATGCAGCGACTAATGAAAATGCCCTCAGTTCTTTGTAGGGAGAATTCATTTCAGCCACACTGGGTATGAATTCTTCTTTTGATACTGTAGCCAACTCCCTTCAGTTCAGATGAGATGCCATACAAACTTTGGCAGCAACACACCCCAAAACATCAAAGTATTGTTAAGCACTATTTGTTCTGTTTTGTAAGGTGAGGTCATATTCTATTCTTTGTCAACTTCAAGATCAAAATATTCAACATGAAATGTCGTGTCTGAATGTGTGCCACACCAACGCAATCCTCGTGGAGAAGATTTGAATTTTTTTTATGTTAAACTTTGAAATATACTCAGAGATATTTTCTTATAGCACTTGTTGCTCATTATTCAAAAGACTTTGATGCTCGAAATGCATATATAGACTACTGTGTAATATAGAAACACTGGTGGTTCTCCGCAGTAACCGTAGGAAAAGTAAAGCTCACTGACTTTTGTTCAAGCCAGCGGTAATTGAGTTTAACGAAAGGTGTAATTGCTACAAATGTAACCTGTCAGTAGGAAAACAAAGTAATATAAGACATTTTGATTCATACTTGTGATAATCCGCTCTAGCTTCAAAGCCTCTATGTTCAGCGTTGAAGTGTAAACATTCCAAGCTTTGTTCAGGTAATATGGAAGGACAGGGGGCTGCATAGTCAATCACATTTGTCTGTTCACACAAAGAAAACAATCTTCAGCTCTCAGATAGCTTGATAAAGTGGTTGCGCTGTTCATTTCTCACATGGCATTGCTTTGTTTTTTTTCTCTCTAGACAGTGGAGTAGTCTGTGTTGTATTTTTCACCTTCCCTCTATTCATTGCCGGTTTACAAAAAAAAGCCCCTGAAAGAAACATGAAAGAAAAATCACTCAGTCATCCTCTCGCTCACTCACCCGATTCCCTGCGTGCTGATAGGCACTTAAGGGAAGCCAGGCCCCAGGGCTATGCTTTGGCATCCTGGCAGGTGCCATCTGTCAAGCAGTGGCAGTGTGTCTGTGTGTGTGCACTACAGTTAGGCCATATCTCCAGTAATATCATGTCGCCTGTTCGTACATGTGTTTGGATGGCTCTGCATATGTGAGTGTGGGAGTGTGTTAGCATATGTGCATCTTTGCCTCGTTTATGCCTAATTCCACTTTATATGCTAACTTTTGTGTAAACATATGTGTATGTTTGTGTGAACTCTAACACGTCAACCTAGGAGGAATAAGAAAAAGAAAAGCAACCAAATTCAAGGAGGAACAGGCCAACATAAGAAGTTGCATTTCAGTAGGGATAAGTACCCAAGCCATTAGATCCACTGGTCATGATCAATACTAGATTAGAATTATAGATAAAGGGACAGCGTTGGCAGGTCTGGAGGAAAAGCAGCAAGATTAGCTCATTGATTTCCTCACCTGGAGAGCAGGTGCTGCAGTAGGTATATTCTGTTCCCTTTATAGTCGGCAAATGTGATGTGATGCGCAAGAGCTTCGCTCAGGAGCAGACAACTGCCTCTACTTTTCCTGGAACTGACGATTTGACAGCAGTCGCAAACGCCTGAGGTTGTTTAAGTTTATTTGGTCCTCCCAGGCGCCTGCTGTGCAACCACTTACTATAACGAAATGTTTATTTTCGACCTCTGTGTGCCAGTTGCAAATGCCTATGCAGTGTGAGCAGTGCTTTCACTGAGAAAAAGAGAAAAGTTAAAAGCAGATTAATAAGCAGAAAGGCGTATCGGTGATATAAACGCCAACTCTGTGGAATGCAAAGAAATAAATGTTTTTTGTGTTTTTCTCTCTCTGGTGATCATGCCCTTGGGTTCAGACGTTTGCCTTTCGACAACTTGTGTCACATTCCATACAACAAACATGTTATTGATTTAGTTAATCATGCAAGGAATCTAAAGCCTTTCCTCTTAGGCTGATTGAAAAACCCTTAGCTACTTGGGATATTACTAAATGAAAACAAACCCTGAGAGCGAATTTGTGAACAAACGTTCTTCTGCATATCTTCAGCTGACATCTACCAACCCTTTTGTTTCTCTCAAATCAGGTTCAGACTGCTCTGTCAGTCCATTATTGCTCATAAGCTCTTCGACTATGTGGTCCTGGTCTTTATATTCCTCAACTGCATCACAGTGGCTCTGGAGAGGCCCAGGATTCTGCAAGGAAGCCTGGTATGAACAAGGATTCCCCACATGACTTATCATTTTGTAGGCACTGAACATGTTTAAGAACAATCTACAATATATGGTAATAACACCCAGTGTCAAAGTGTAAAGTTACCATTTTGAATATCTGTAAATTATCACCACATGTAATGTCAGAAGTCAAACACTGTTGACACACCAGCAACCTTTTGTAGATTTTGTTGCGGAATTCGTCATGTTGATACATACTGAAATAACCCACAATATGTAAGATTACAGTCTGAGGCAAAGTATACCTGGTTTACAGAAATGAATGCTGCCAATATTTCATTCAAGTGATTGAGCTCAGTTGTAAAAAAAAAAATGAAAATACATTTCCCTCATGGTCAGGCTAGCATTTAAATAAATTCTGCCACAGAGGCAATTTCTGCAATCAAGCAACACCAATTTTTTAATTTTAAGCATATTTCAAAGCATGTAATCAGATTAAATTAAAGTTTGACGTTTCTATATTTAATTTGGAGGCACAGCCTCATTTAAATTGATAACAAAACACAGACAACTGCAGTCAGAGAGCTTCTGGAAAGTGCTGCAAAAGCCTAAAACTGATAGTTTGTCTTGACTCATAGCCTGCTCTGAAGGTTCTGAGGGGCAGGAAATGAATCAGACTTTCTTAAACAGATTTGTTTTTCTGCCACAATCTTTATTTCTTATTGTTAATCGTTCTCTCCTTCTTCTCTGCCTCTGTAAAGCTATGTTTCTTGTGTCATGTCTTTTTACAACAGGAAAGACTATTTCTCACAGTTTCCAACTACATCTTTACCGCCATCTTTGTTGCTGAGATGACTGTCAAGGTAAAAGCAATACTCGTGCATCTCATACTGTATATCCAGTAACTCTATTAGCTCTTCCAGTTTCCCTTCCCTGCAGTTGTTGTCACTTGTCCTTTTTAGATTTGTAGTTTTTGTCTCATCCATTACTTTTCTCCTCTTTTTCCTATGGTGTGTTCTGTCTTGTTTCCCTTCTCTCTCTTTATCCATTTATCCATCCATTCTCTTTTTGCCTCACCCCTTCTTCTCTCTTATCTGCATTTCTTTTCTTTCATCTCTATTGGCCCCTCCATTAGATCTCCCTCCTCCTTGTTCTCCTCCTTACTTTTTTTTTTTTTGCGTTTTAATCAGTTGCACATTCGCCATTTGTAATGGGCAACGAGATAATTAAGTTATTTCGAAGACTATCGCTCTTCAGTTGGCCTTTAGCATCTCCTGGACTTCCCACCAATAAACACACATACACATACACACATACTCTTTTTAATCCATGAATCTGCTCCCTAGAAGACATGGCATCATCCATTATTAAGGCCCCCTGTGTCTTCAGGCTTTTTTCACACTGGTAGAAATCCTATGTTGATTTATTTATGAGTAGGGATAATGAAGACATGTTTAGTACAATGATATGTAGCTCAACCCAGTTCTGAGGTGGTGCATAGTTCACATGTGTACAGAAATGCAGCTGGCCCCAGGTTGTCTCTTTCTTATAACTGTCTCGCCTCTTTTCTGCTTCCATTTGTAATTTCATCCAATGATCTATATTTTATTCTAGTTATCTTTCCTCATGCTGCTTCATTTGCACGCTCAAATGCCATTCCAGCACTCACCTATTGCTCATAATTGTATGTCTAATATATGAAACGCAGTGTTGGAGCTCTAACTACGTCAGTTTAAAGCTCTGACAGTTACAGTTCAGTCGTTGCCCTGTCATTGAATTATCAAAACTCATGGGACTGATCTTTGGTAATTTGCCCATCTTTACATATTTTTCCAATCGTGTTTGTTTGGTAATCATACTGTTTATCATCTTCAGAGTAGCTGGAGCAGTATCTGCTATGTAGCCCAAAGCATAGATTGGATAATAATATAAAAGGGATGACTGAGGAGGCTTTGTTTTGTGATGCCCTCAGTCGGAAGGTTTACAGACGGTAAGAAAAATATGAAGAAAAAAAAAAAGAAAACATAACTGTCATCAACTTTCAGCATTAACTCGTATACTTACTTATTATTTCCAAACATATTGTCAAAGTTAAACTGGTGGTAGTTTGGTTACTTTGATATAGCAAATACTGAAAAATACTCCATAATTTACTTTCATTCTCAAGCAGTTTATCTGGCAACATGGGACACCTCTCTTCTGATTATCAGGAATAACAAGGAGATGCATAGTCAAACCTTTTTTCTGTTCACTGTGAGAAACCCGCTTCCGGTCTCACAACTTGCTTGAAAAAGAGGTGGTACTGAGTAAAGATCCTGATTCCCTGCTGTGCTGTATTTTTTCTTAATACTCTCTGATTTCTAGACATATGAAATATATCCTTCTCATACCTTCTCTTGCTCTCAGTCTTCTTCTTTGAGGCACAGCTGCCTGATTTCATTCAGAGGAACTGTAAATAAGCAACCACACTAAGAAGAAAGAATTTAGTCTTTGAGAGACATTACTTCAAAGATGAGGACTATTCTCATCAGCTGTCCACTCACACACACACAAACACACACATTCCCAGTGTGCAGAGTGGTAGGGATCAGTGTGAATCATTAGCTGCACATAGTAGGTCTGACCCTGACTATCTGTCATCATTCACCTTCATCCTCCCTTTCTCTCTCACACAAAGGAAGGGTCTTGTTTTCATTGCTTTAGACATTGTTTGTTTTATGACACGATTATTGAAGTTCCATCTGTTGAACCAGCTTGTTAACGGTAAAGAGAAAAATCTGTCATTTTCAAACATGCAATTATTTTCCTTTCCATTACTTATAAGATAAGCACAACAGTGTCACAGTTAAACTCATATGGAGCAAGAACACCAACTGATAAATAGATACACTGGGTTGTAGTGCTAGAAATATTACGACACAACTTAAAAGTACTTGTATTTGCCAGCTAACGAGTTGAGGTAGATTAAACCTACATTAAGCTTACCCTAAACCAGCCATCTTCAAGTCTTAAAATGTGCTGATTCATGTAATGGGCTTTTGTCAGTGACTGTATTTTAGTTCTATGGAAACCATGACTTTTTAAAACTGTGGTATACTTTAAAACCAGAAACCGACCGTGCCTATATATGAGTATGCTTTGCAAACTAAGTATTTTAGCAGCTGTTTCACTGTTTTGAATGAGCTTACTTTGTTATCATACCCAGTTAATAGTAATATTCAACCATTTCCTATATTTTCCAATCTCTGTTTTTCTTTTTCTTTCCCCAGCTCTTGTCCTTTATCTTTGGGGCCGTTTCAAGCTAATCATGCACGAAATAGCCAGAGACAATTATAATTTTTTTCTTTAAAATTGCCTCACTATGTACAGCGACTGAAGTCCTCATCATGGAGTCCTTTTGTTTTGTATGTTTTCCAAGTTATTATATTTTAATCGTACCAATAACTGCTAATGCTTTTTTTTCCTTCTTTTTTTCATACATGTCATCGTGGCCTGATGTTCAGCAATGAAAATAACTAAATACATGGATAACTTCCAGTAGGACTTTATCTAAAGAACTGTAGACACAGGCCCATTAAAAGATAGCTTTAAAAAAGTTTAGTGTGAACCCATCAGAGGTCATTTTTAGTATTTTTTTAGTCAGTTTGTCAGTGTAAGCAGAAAAATTCCAATTTTAAACATCAGATCCCCAAAATGCTGCAGCAGCAAGTACTGTAATCAATGTTTTCTGAAAAAACCTAATTGCAAATGGAGTTTGAATTTAATTTAAAATTGAATTTATTGTGGCATATTTACTCTGCCAGGTAGCTGAAAGCTGGGATTGTGAGAGAAGAAGGGTCAATTTTGACACTGTCGGTACTGACCTGCTATAGATTCCCTATGCCTCATGCTTTATCAGGGTGATGTGTGATCCTTTTAATTGATGCCCCAAGGTATTCCTGTAGTTCCAAAGGAGATTTAGTGCAGACAGTTGCCTTAATTAACAGAACAGACATATCATAACTCAAAATATGACAGGCCTGCATTTCTTTCTGTATCAACAAATTTGGTAGCTGCAGTTGAGAATTTTCTGAACTTGTTCAATACAACTTTTCCCCCACTAAATGTGATGAAGCTTTTATGTTCAAATATGATAAGGGGTAAGTAAAACGTTTTTGAGCCAGTTTTTGAGTTAGCTTTTCCAATTGTCATTCTGGCCTGTATACATGGGGCGGCTGATCAACCAGTTGAGCTACATGACACCAGTTATGAGTACAATAAGTGTCTTATATCCTTAGAGCCCTTAGACTTGGTAGACTTTTTTAACAGTTGTGAACTCTGTACTGACTTAACATGGATGTTTTAGAGGTGGCTTTAGAGGTGTACAGTCGTGTATATTTTGCATATTTAGCCTTTTCAAAATGTTCTATAAGTTTTTTTTTAAAGAAATTGGTAATAATTTAGTTTTTTATTAACTCTTTGCTGATCAGATTAGTCATATTACTCATCATCTATGTGATTAGAGGTAAACCAGAATGACATTAGCACCCACCATGACATGAAAGTGGAATGAGTTGCAGGGGGATGTTGCGTCGCTCCTCCCACCTTTGTCATGACATTTTCTGCAAAACAAAACAGGCAAACCTGCTTCATCTCACAACTTCTGCTTTGACATAAAAACAACACCGAGTTATATGTGGTAAGTGTCAGATGAGAGTGCACGTCATGTGCCTTGCAGCTTTTCATTCAGCCGCCCCGACTATTTCTGATCTCAGAACTTGCTTCTTTTCTTCTTTTTTTTCTGAGCATGACTTCTTTTCTCTAACTGAAATTATGAATCCCCCCCCCAAAAAAAACCGTGAACTCCTTTTGTTAAATTTTAATAATCTACATTTCTTTCATGTGTGGTACGGTAAGCAAGTCCAGTGTCAACATTAAAAAAAGTGTAAAAACACATTTTTCACACATTTATATCCTTCATTTGATTTTAAACCTCTGTTTTTCCTCTTATGCTCATTACTTCTTTTTTTAAAACCCCAACCCATAACCATTTTTCATCTTGTTGTTTCTTCTCACTCTTTTTTGCAATCATTTACTCATAATGGACATCAGTAGCTGTTGCTACTGATAATTGGAATTGTAACACTTAAAGCGCTTGTTTTTAACCTTTAGTCACACTCCTCTCTACCCGAGTGACTTTCAAATATCCCCTCTCTTTACCTGCTAGGATGCAGCTGATATCAAATTGAATGCCTGTGTGAGAATCTAAATAGCAATCTGAATATCAAAGCGAGTGCATGTGTGCCTCTGGACACTGTCTTTTACCTCACTGGAATCTGTCTCCCTTCATCTCCCCAGGTGGTGTCCATGGGTCTGTATCTAGGGGAGACGGCGTATCTGAGGAGCAGCTGGAACATTCTGGATGGCTTCCTGGTCTTCGTTTCCCTGATTGACATTGTGGTGTCCATGGCGGGTGGGGCTAAGATCTTGGGGGTTCTCCGTGTCCTCAGGTTGCTCAGGACACTACGTCCTCTCAGGTTAGAGGAAAGAATGATCATGTTTTAAATTTTGGCCTCTGCACAGTCAAACGGGAAAGATTTGCTTCAGAATTAGATCCCAAAACTAGAGCCACTCTCATGTGTCACTCAGATGAACACAAAGGTACATTCAGCAGCTAGATTAGCATAAACACTGAAGATAACTGCCCAACAGCACATCATCCTTCTGAGCAGTTGCCAGGCAACGTGCGGAGAGTCCAACTACTAGTCCCAGCCAAGCAAGCGATAGTCTGGGACGTAAACCCTCTGTCAACCAGGAAGCTGTCCATCCATCCATTTATTAGCTTTGCCCACTTAATCCTTTGGAGGGTCATGAAGGGCCTGGAGCCTAACCAGCTGACACTGGGCCAGAGGCAGAGTTCATCCTGCCCAGTCCATCCCCAGGTCAACACAGAGAGAATAGTCTGACTCACCCAATGTTAACTGTAATACCCTGTCAGTTAGCTCCTTATTTCAAACAGTGTACCCCCCTTCAGCTGTGTTTCTGTTGTTTTTTCCTGCCTTCAGGAAAACGGCAGCCTGCAAGATGAAAACTTTCATGCTAAAAATGATATGTGGTTACAAAGATTCGGATTTTGCAACAAGGTGGCCTGGGACTTTTGAAAAACTGTTTTATAAATCTGCAAAGATCATTTTTACATTTACTGCACTGCCCAAGATGATTTTGATTAGCTGGAAAAAAGTTTCTACAGTCAAATCAAAGTCACCGGAACGCTGGAGTGTCCATACAGTATGGACACTATATACAGTATATACTCCACACAGACAGACCCCAGCAGTCCAGTAGTTTTGGGTCAGGGATATTTCTCCTGCAACAGTGTTAACAACTTTAGCAGCATTCCATTGACAAATATTCTTCACTTTTGAACTTGAATTGTTGGATAGATAAAAGAGAGACAATATAATACCCATTAAGTCAGCGTTAGAGGTGCTTTTAAACGAATTTCATTTGTCCGGATGTTTTTAAGACTAGTTTCATTCTGTTTCCAGCTAGCTGCTTACATAATCTTTATGCAAGTGGTACTTCTTCTCTCATTGAGCTCTGTATCAAACAGAAAATACACACATTTTTCCAACAGTGTAACTATATTTCTTTAAGGGTGTTAGTCCCTAGAACATACATGTGTGTATTCTAGTCGTTATTTATAACGCCTTGAAAGACACAGATTGCAAACAGTGTATTCAATGTATGAGTTTACATTCACTGATTTTTCTGCTTGTATAAGTAGTAGCAATTTAAAGAGGGAAATTGTGATTTAGGTCTTGAAAGGAAAGCAAGAAGTATGAAGCAGATCGGTCCCTTTTTAGTGCACAAGATTACTTGATGTACCAGCCAAGATACTAATGGACTAGAGGCCATGAATTAAATGGATCTATGATAATTTCAGGGTTTTTCTCTCACTGTTTATCCTTTTTTTAAGTGCTGTACAACTACATAATGACACCATGTTCCAGTTCTACTCATCTCCCTGGACTTTTCCACTGGGAGATGAGTAGAACCTAACCACGCCTAACTGAGCCTAACTGAGCCAACTGAGCTCACCTGTGCATCATTAGTCTTCCACTCTCCAAGCAAACCAGTATATAAACTTCCCCAGTTCATTCACTCCTTGTCGGATTGTCTTTGCTGTGCCTATGCAAGACCTTCCAGCCTTTTCCCTGGTTTGATCACCTGTTACCCACTGTGCCTGTTTCGGATACATCCTCTCTGTCTACGTCCCGGTAAAGCAACCTGCCTTCTGCCTCTGACTATCTGCCTCTGAGTATTGCATTGTGGACTTGTCTCTGCATTTTTGGAGCTTCTGTGATTTTGACTGCTGGCTTTCCTCTGTTGGCCTGTTTCAACCTGTGGAGTTTTCTGCCTGCTTGTTTTGCTAATATTTTTTGGACTTGTTTTCCTGCTCCTTTCATTCACAACTGTTGTCGGCTATAAATTATATTGAGAAATTAGTCAGCTTGGCAGTGTGCTGCAATTGGGTCTTAACACCTCCCGTTACACACCAAGTGAATGCATATGAGTCAGTACTTTCATACCCAATCTAATAAAACTGTCCTCTTGTGTATAATGTATCAATTGTTTTTGCTCTTTTTTTTTAAAAGAAAAAAAAAGTTGGAGCTGACATACTTATGTTCTACTTTGAATTGTAAGTAAATGTTCTTTCTCTTGTTTATTATTTCCCTCACTCCATATGACTCTCAGGGTGATCAGCAGAGCTCCAGGACTGAAGCTGGTGGTTGAGACCCTGATCACTTCCCTCAAACCCATTGGCAACATTGTACTCATCTGCTGTGCCTTTTTTATCATCTTTGGCATTCTGGGTGTTCAGGTACAGTCGATTTCTTTGCAAATATTTCACCATGCTACCAAAAATAAAACTCACCCTAAAATAATGATAGACTTTTCTGGAGAGGGCGTCGCATTACTTAAATATCTAAAAGATAAGGGACAATTTCATCGAGACACAAACAAAGTAAAACAATCTAGATAAATCTTTCCCAAGCGAACCTCCTTCACTGGATTGTCCAAAGTGATTTCCCAAACCAAAACAAGCCAATAATATCCAAGTCAGTCTTCATAATACTCCCACACAAGACCATATAATCACTGTGTTGTACTCATTAATTTTTTCAACAGGCACATTCCTAGGTGTAAACATGTAAAGCTTTGTTTCAGTTTCATGAGAGAATTCCACATTTTCTTTTGCATCTTGTTGTCAGTACCACCCTGTTCTTCTTCACCTCGTTTCACGTTATCATTCTCTCCGCATCCACTCTGTTGCATCATTTTACTCTTTGATTTGTTCTAATGTGATTGAGGACTTAGAACCTCTTTTCTTAGGTGGAGGAGAGCCACACTGTTGTTATCAAGTGTTTTTGTAATTTTCACTTTGGCACCATCCGCGCTCTCATTACAGACACTAATTACAAGATCACTTCAAAAGCTGCGTGAAAGAAGAGATTCAGCACACAAGTGTTATCACAGCTACATCAGAATCTTTGTCTGACTGTTTTTGTCACTCACCTCTCTCTCTGTGCTTGCATGTGTGTGTTTCCTTCCAAGCTCTTCAAAGGGAAGTTCTACTACTGTGTGGGATTCGATGTGAAGAACATCACTAACAAATCTGACTGCCTGGCTGCCAACTACCGATGGGTTCACCACAAATACAACTTTGATAACCTAGGACAGGTACAAGAGGAAAAAATATATAAATCTTAATAACAACAATTATAATAAGAAGTCCATTGTCATAGAAATGTTTGATTATTCACAAATTGCAACACAGTAAACAATGAAACTGCATGTACAAGTTACAGAGGACTCAACTCTATTCATGTATGTAGCATCTTTCTTACTGGCATGTATATCCGAGTGGTTCATAAAACATAGTAACGAGGAAGAAGAAAAAGAAAATGCAAACATTCCTACATTAAAAAAAACAAAACAATAATACCACAGATTCACTCAGATAAATGAAAATCAATGCGAATTATTTGGCAACAATTTCAAAGTGTGAAAAAAAAAAAGTTTTTAAATGACATGCAAAATATAAAAAAGAGAAAATGACATACAAACCATTGTTTGTTTTTTAAGTTAGCATTTGTCAATGTCTTCTTATACAGCTGCTTGTTTTTTCTGTCACAGAGCCATTAATTCTTTTTTCTTGCACTGAAGAGTAAAAGTCTTTTGTACTTAAAAACTTTTTTTTTTTTTTTAAAAGCCTCATTAAAGCTGTAGCACGTAATTTATGTACAACGATCTGGCCGGCGCCTCAATATGACATACAGCACAGTGTAACCCTCATTTCCTGTGTGCCAGTGCAGGAATGTCACGACACCAATTGCAAAATGAACAAATACTGAAAAGTACCGCGATGTGTTAGAGGAGCCGGCTCAATCAGCTTTGTCTCATCTCCTCTTGTAGTGCCTTGAGTGAAACGAATATTTATAGACATGTAAAAGTTATGCACTGCAGCTTTAATATTTTGTTTGGAGGAAACAAAGACGTGTTTTTCTGTCAATGACACTGAAATTATTCTAACGAAAATATTGATCAAAACCATGTTAAAAGCTGTGCAAAAGATAGACAAATCCCAACATAGATTTGATTGTCAGGGTTTGTCTGTATGTTTTCTTCATACATGTATGTTTGTGTGCATCTGTGTCTCTTAGGCCCTTATGTCCCTTTTTGTGCTGGCATCAAAAGACGGCTGGGTCAACATCATGTACCATGGACTGGATGCAGTGGGAATTGATCAGCAGGTAACAACAAACCCCTTTCTGAGTTTAGGGCTTTACAGTGTTAGCAGACTATGAAGAAATCTGTTGCTACATCTTCCTACTCCTGTTCGGGAATCCCACACTTTTTGTCCAGATGGGAGATGAATTCCCTCCTTCTGCTTGGCTGACTGTCCTCACAGTTTGATGTCCCCTGAACTACTCCAGGGAAGCATTTTGGGAGCATCGGTATCAGATCCACTAAGCACTTAAAATGTCTCCCAAAGAAGTGTCGACTTTTATTCCACCTTTATCACAAATATCCACTTTTTGATTCATTCTCACGACTTAAATGAAATTGTATGAATTAATGTTGTCTAGAAAAAGCACCACAACTGTTTTGATACCATTTTTGTTGTCACATTGTCATTTTTATGGTCTTATTTTCAGATCACAGCATCCGTATCAAGCTTTCCACAAAGCTGCAAAATATAGCTTTGTCACCCTGACATAGAATAGGCTGGTTCAGAATTTAGAACTAATTAGTCCTTAATCTTGTAAATAATTACACACGTCCTCACAGAACGTCAAAGTCCACTAATATAATGTAATTTAATCAATGTAATGGCTACAACGTGAACATGTTCCCTGTGGAAAAAGTTTATTTGAAAATCTGTTGAGATTGAGAGCATGTATTATTCTGCACAAGTCCGTTTCTCCGCCTTAGGGATAGACCTTGCTGCAGTCCAGCACCGCACTGAGAGTGACTAATCCCATTTACACTCCGCCCTGTGCTTTCAACACCCGAATTGTAAATGTGACTCTCCTCTCTGGCTTGATTACACCTGAACTTGAGTTTTTTTTTAATGACTCCCTTTATAATTACCTCTGCACCCAGTCATCCTCAACCTTTCTTCACATTGTCTCCCTCTTCTGCCTATTCCACTGTTTCCTGTCATCCTTTGTGCCTTATGGCTGCATCCAGATTTTCAGACTGTAATGAACATGAAGTGGCCCTATTAGAAAAGTGTGCAAGGGTCCCATGTAAATTACAAATGTTTCCCAGAAAGGACAAACGAGATGACTAGCCCCCTTTTTTCTTTTCTTTTTTTCTTACAGTGGCAATCAAATCATTGAGCTAATTTTATATTCACTTTTCTGGGTTTTACTTTCTTCAGTCTTTGTCACATAATGACTGGGTCCATCTTTTGTTTCTTCACCTAACATCTCCTGCCAGTCATCGTTTTCACTTTCTCACTTCCCTTTAAAAGCACCTCTTTTCTCCTAATCCTTTATCGTCTCATGTCTTTTTTTTCTCCCGCTTCCCGTCTCCTCCTTCAGCCAGTGACCAACAACAATCCATGGATGCTGCTCTACTTCATCTCCTTCCTCTTGATAGTCAGCTTCTTCGTCCTCAACATGTTTGTGGGCGTGGTGGTGGAGAACTTCCACAAGTGCCGGCAGCATCAGGAGGTGGAGGAGGCTCGGCGGCGGGAGGAGAAGCGTCAGCGTCGCATGGAAAAGAAGAGGAGAAGTAGGTCCTGGATAAGGAGAAAAAAGGAGAGGGAGTAGTAACAGGGAGGGAGTTGAGGCCTTGAGGTTGAGGAATAACTGATGAGGATTATTGATAAAAAAGACAAGAAAGACTAAGAAGGAAATTTAGGGCATATTGAAAATATAATGGAAAGTTGAGTACAAGGGAAAGAGTTACTGATAAAGACACACAGAAAGAGTCAAAGTAAATTGAGACAGATGAAAGCGTTGATGGGACTGATAAACCAGAAAAGAGAAACATGAGAGTGAGGACTGTGTGAGCAGTGGAAAGGATGATGCAGGGATTGGCCTGAGGAGAAGATCTGTGGAGGGGAGCAACAAATCAAGAGAAGAAATGTGGTGTAGAGGAGGGCATATATATATATATATAGGTGAAGCATTGCTTCAGAATATTTATAAATCTAAGTAGTAATATCTTTTTCTTGGATGTTTTATATCCCAGAATGCAATTAACTTCAGCAAGTTTGTCATGTAAAATATGGTTATCCTGGACTTAAAGCGAGATTAAATCCAACAAGGAGTGCACCCTTTCAAAGCTTCAAGTTTTCATTCAATATAACTGGGAATAACTCATTATTTCCATTCATTTAAAACTACTTAACCTCTTCTACACATTTGACAAACCTTTTTCTCTTCATATTACCTTCCAGTTCGGCTCATTTTTCACCTCTTTTGGGATAGATAAATACCGGAATAAATTGCCCTGTTTGCAACTTGCATTACTTTTTTGCAAACCCTTACTCTTCTTCCTTAATGACACATGCATTATAATCTCTTTCTTTTTATGCATATATTGAGAACAAATATTTGGGTGCAAAGTAAAAAAAAATATTTTATTTTGCTTTACACCATATATACTTATATACCGGTATTGACTTTTTTTCTTATATTTTTTTTACAATATTCCCATTTTTTAGCTTCCTTTTCTCTCCTTAGATAATTTTTTTTTACCTGCCTCTTCACTGATTCCAAATACTTGCTTGTCTTGTTTTTTAATTTTTTAATTTTATTTTTTATGTTCTGTTGTTTTCTTCATTGTCTTCTCTTTGCAGAGGCCCAGAAGCTGCCATACTATGCTTCCTATGGTCGTGCCCGTCTGGCTATCCATGCTCTGTGTACCAGTCACTACCTGGACCTAGTCATCACCTTCATCATCTGCATTAATGTCATCACTATGTCCCTGGAACATTACAGCCAGCCACAGGTGACCACACTTCTTGGTTTCTCAATGTAACTCCCACACCTGGCAAACCCCATCATCTTTGTGTCTGGATAATAGATGTAAATAATGTGGTTCCAAAGGAGAAGCTGATCGACTTCCAGAACAGCCATGTGTCAGAGATTTTTTTTTATTTGCACATGCACAAATATTTCTGTCAATAGTAAGTTAAGGGTAACAGCAACAGCAGAAAATTATTGTTTTATTATAAATTGCCTCAGATAGGCTGTGTCTGGAGGAAGAGAAAAAAACTTCTCTGAGACATGTTCACTTTGAAATCTTCTGAAAAAAGTAAATGACCAAAACATTTATCAAAGTGTTGGAATAAACACAGTTTGGCAGATTGGTGTGTAAGTTTAGTAAAATAATTCTCAGAGGGAGCGATGCCCTTAACCAATAAGCAGGGAAGGGTAACCCTTGTACTGATTGTGTCCAATAAAACACCCACATACAAATTCTAAAATGTAAGTTTAGCTGAAAGTGGTGGGTGGAGCCCGATCAGGCTACAGGAGCTGATCAATCAAAGCAAATTCTGTAGCAGCCTCCCTCAAAGCTTACCTGTGTATCCTGAATGAGTTGAACGGGTCATGGTTACTTCTAACACTTTGGAGATCATTCTCTCAAAATTGTAAGATTTTAACCTAAGTTGTTACATATAAACAATCTAGAAATGTTTGATTAAAAAAAAAAAAAAAAAAAATTGGCTCAAAAAATTTTGAACCAAATCTTCATTTTCAGGCTGTGTATGAAAACTATACTAATACTGACAGGCTAATTCAACTGTCTAACCACACGTCAGACTAGTCAAATTATGATTTTTCTTTTGCAACTTGCTCGTCCAGGAAAAGCAAGTTGTAACATCTGGAAGAACATGTTTCAGCTGCTTGGGTATAAAGAGACATTTTTACAACTTTGTTTTTTCTCAATCTGAGACAATTTGGTCTGAAGGAAATATCTGTGACATGCTTTGGTCAAAATGACACGAGACACAGTACAGCAATTCCTTTTCCATCCATTAATGACACCTCTACTCAAGAGGATCATTATAGGGTTATGAAGTGACCTGTTCGACTCTACTTTGCGCCTTTCTGTCTCTGAGTCGGCCTCTTTAAACTGCTTGACTACCTCTGATTTTTTCAAATGATGACAAATTTCAGCCAGCACATCAAATTATATAGAGTATTACATTTGTCTTCTCTTCGTATAAAAACAAGTTTCCCATTATGTTAAGCTGTCTGCTTCCTGTTTCCTACCTATGACTTATAATTATGATAATCTACCAGTTGACATGGTATTGTTCTTCTCATTCATCTCCCTAAAACAAATATTTGCATATTTGAACCTTTTACATTTCACTGAGGCTTGACTGCTTCTGAAACAGACTCTTATTAAAAATGTATTCCATTAAAGACTGGGAAATCATTAGCTTGATATGCGATAGTACTCTAGAGACTAAATATTTTAAATCCAAAATGCTATAGAGACGCCAATACAAACTATTTAAAGGGTAATGTTGTGTATTCTATTATGTGATTGAAGTCAGTCTGGAGAATTGCAAGCTTCTGTCCTATTTTTTTATTAGACTAATTATTAACAATGTGGTAGATAAAGATGTCCTTTGTTCCTCCCCAGAGTCTGATTTAATTTAGTTCTCCGTCTTAATGAAACATTGTACTATTAGAGGAGATTCATTGGAAAGATGCTTTTCACATTGACTAAACAGAACTGATCAATTCCCATTACAAATTGATATGTTATTTTATTTCTTCCACTCTTAACTAATACCGAGGTTCTTTTATTTACCTGAAAAAGAAACTACACAACAAATCTTTATTCTAATGATACCAGCAATGGAAAAGACGGAAGATATTAGATACATTTTACTGATGCTGCCTTCTCTTTCTGACCCGTGTGCCTCTTCAACCTGTGTTATTTTTAGTCTTTGGAAACTGCACTGAAGTACTGCAACTATTTTTTCACCTCCACCTTTGTGATTGAGGCCTCGCTGAAGCTGGTAGCCTTTGGCTTTCGACGCTTCTTCAAGGACAGGTACACTTTCAGCTACAATATATATATATATATTTTTTTTTTTATGTTGAAGTGCATAACACTGCTGATATCTGCGTTACAGGAGTTTCTACTTGCTGCATTCAGACAGTCATTGCACATTTAACGTATCTCAGTTCTGAAACAGTAAAAGTGGATGTATCTTGATGTACAGATGCTTTCTAGATGATTTTGACTATGTCAGACACACAATATTTGACAATATTCAAACACCCATAACATCAGGCTATTAGGAAAAATTTTCTCTCATGTAATAGTTTGGTAATCATCGGGAATGAGGTTGTTATATAATTAATTCTGATGTTCAGAAAAAGCTTATTACTTCTTACAATTGCTAACATCAAATGAATAATATGAATCTGAGAATGTTTCTTTCAGACTGCATCAAATGAGATTGTCATGTGTAAGTTATGATGTAATGTTGCCACATATGTTGATTTCAGCTATATAAGCACTCTTTATTAGGGCTGCAGTCACATTTTGGTTTATTATTCACTTTGAAATGGTAAACTAAATTTGGAAATTTCTTTGTCATTCTCTGTCTTTGAACACCAGTATAAATATTTGTTAATACAGCCAACACCAATATTTTACTAAACATGGTACATGTCATGTCTATTGAATTATTAGAATAAGAATATATGAGATGTACAAGGGCAGAAATCCATTTCCAACACTTTAACAATTCAATTCGGATTCGGATTGACTGAGTTATTCTCTCAGTCAAGTGTTCAAATCTGTTGCTTCGGTTTCAATGACATACAATACAAACACTAATTCTGGTGAAAGACAACGATCCTTTTGCTGCGTTTTGTTCCTGTGTCTGTTTATCCTAATTCTCTGTGAAGCTCTTGAGGTTCATATCTGATATCTGTTCCTGAAACTGCTTTGGAGCACTTATACTGCAGTTCACAACATCTGTTTCCAGTGCTGCACTGCACCATTTTGCTTTACAGTACCACATAACACACCACACTAAGATAACAACATACTTTCACCAAAACGATGTGGAGAAAAACAAAACATATTAAAAAAATCCCAGAACAGTGAAGAAACCCAAGACAGAGAGGAGGAGGGGAGGAAGTAAGGAAAAAAGTGTATGTAAGTAGTTTAGTTTTCTTTGAAACCATTCAATATCAAAAACTCAATATCACTGAGATTGAGTTTTTTTTTTTTTTTTAAGTCTGGTTTAACTTTAATAAAAATAATAACATAATATAACCTGAAGTAAAAGAATTTACCACATGTTGTATGGTTCTATATCTTTTGTTTTCCTCTTCTACCACCCCTCAAAACCCCAAACGTTGAAAGCAGCATTCCATGTTGATCACATCCCATGCTCAAAAACTAAATTGAAGGCGTACCCAGCGTACAAGGCCAGTTGTTAGCATGTGATGAGTTAGCAGTTAAAATGTTTTTGCTTGTAGCATTCCTAGTGTCTCGCTAATTGCCTCTAAAATGCAAAAGACAACATGAATTTAATTAGACGTTTTTTGCGACTGTAGGTTCTTTACATGGTTCTTCTTCCAGCACTAGTATAATTATTGATGACAGGAGCAGGCCTTTGGATAATTGTGTGCTGTTAGCCATTCCTTTTCCAAGTTAGTTGTGGGAGAGTCATGCAAATTATGCACAGAATCCATGCAGATCATTAATATTCATAGGCAAATTAGCATAACATAGACTTTAATGTGTTTGAAAACACTAGTGTATTTTGGCCAAGTTCAATATATTTTGCTACATTGAAAAGTTGCTGTGTGTTCCTGTGTGTAGATGGAATCAGCTGGACTTGGCCATAGTGCTGCTGTCCGTGATGGGAATAACCTTGGAAGAGATCGAGATCAACGCCTCACTCCCCATCAACCCTACAATAATCAGGATCATGAGGGTGCTCAGGATAGCAAGAGGTATACATGAGCACACAAAAGACAATTGTGGCATCTCATTTCCTACTAGCTTCTGTTGAGAAGAGGGCTGTAAAACCAAGATTACATGTTGTGCAAGTCTTTAATAACCTCAAACGTATTTCCTCATAGGGGAAATACGTTTTCACTGGTATTACCAAAAACAAAATGCAAAATCTGTGTGACCTGCTGCTACTATGTTTTATTTGCAGTTAAGACAAATAATTATTTTAGCCCAGAACTTAGCATCTTTTGCTAACACAATAAAAAACTTGCTCCTTGTGCATTTCAGTTTTGTTTTTTGTACTTTAATACTTTAATATCACATGTGTTGTTCATCTGAAGCTGTACAACTAGCTCTAAGAAGAGGTAAAACCAGTGTGTTGCAATACATAAAACCATATAATTTAAAGCAGCTCAACTTGCTGTTGTTTTTTTTTTTACATTATTGTAGGTGGTAAAAGTTGCCATGGTGTCGGTAATAATTCCATTTTGTTTCTGTTTATACGCCGGCTTCGCACAGTGTGAAGATTTGCATTTAATGAGCTCCAAACATAGATAGAGAAAAGGTACATTGTAAGAAGATATTACAAATTTTCTATCTTATGTACCTGTAAAATTGACATTATTGTTGGCTTCATTGGCTCTGAATAAAGGCAAATGAACACATCTTTATAAATGACTCGCATTTAGCCCCTTAGCTATTGCTTTTGGAGAAAGTTGAAGCAGCCCTTTGGGCTGCAACAATTTGTTTTAACTTCACACTGAGGAGGGTGAAGAGTAATTACATCAATCACACTTAATCCTCGCCCTCATACCATCACCCTCTGCCCTCCACTACGTTGCTCAGAGACCGCTGAGTGGACCCATGGGTAATATGCTAATCAAACGGCTGCAGCCAGTGCTAATTAAGAAGCAAAAGGAGTATTTGAGGGTGTGAGGACTACAAGTGGCTTTTAGATTTTTCTTTACCCTAATCATATTTCACTATTCTGTACGAGTGTTAACTGTGCGACCATGAGAAGCAATACTAAAATGTTTCTTAATCATCCAAACCTTTTTTTTTTTATTTACGAAAATAAGTAGTTAGTTTTTTAAAAACATTTTAAAGTATAAATATATACAAAGCTCCTCTGTTGGATAAGGACCTGGTTAATTTTCAACTTTAAATATGACAAAGCTATGTGTTAGAAAATGTACTCACCTTTAACAATACATTCTACAGTAAGCTGAAGTATCTCTGAGTCAGCAGTTGATTACTTACCAGTGTCTGCTTTGTCACTACCATCGGGTGTATCATCAATCATTCAGCTGGTGACTTTGCAATCAGGCCAATTGGTATTTAGCAAGTTATCTCATCTGATGACATCTGCAGAGATGCTGCCAGTTAAATAGAAACAAACACAAAGCACTGATGAACCTTTTCACCTTTGCCACGACAGAGAACCATTATGGAAGTCATTTACTGCAATGCCTCACAGGCTGTAGCAGTGTTGAGACTTATTTTTAACAATTAATGACCTAAAGTAAACCTTACTGTAAAGGTTCATTAGCCAGTTGAAAGTGCGGTTCAGGAATCTTAATGCAGCCAAGTCCTTGTACATCGTTAGGTTTCGGAGAAAGAGAATGCTTCTGAAAGAGCTTAGGTTTCCAACTGTAAATATACATATATATATATATTCAAGATTTTTCTTGCCAAATAAATGCAAATGTCACAAAAAGCTTTCTATTTTTAAGTAATACTATTGTAACCCTAAGCATACACTACTACCACCACATCCAACTTATCTTTTACACACATATGCATATCTGCACGATCAACCATCTGTGGAGTGTCCACATCCCAGGAGGTTATATTATCTGAGTGGCCACTGCTGCTGAATACACATGGGGTTTCTCACTCCACTACTGGTTCCTCCAGAAATTGGACCACTGGGAATAGTGGAGGGTCTTTGCGAAGAGACTGGAAACCAATTCAATCTATTGATTGTTCTGTCTCTTTCTCTCTCATCCTACTTCTTTCCAATCTATCCTTGTGGTGTATTTCTGTCTTTGATTTCACTATATTCTGCTTTTCGGGACTTGTTTGTTGTTTATCACCCTAACACACATGTCCAAAGTATCTCATGCTCATGCTGAAGTTAAAATTGTACAGTTTGTGCTGTGGTCACAGTTGATACATTGTCTGTGATCTCTCTGCAGTGCTGAAATTGTTGAAAATGGCAACCGGGATGAGAGCCTTGCTTGACACAGTGGTCCAGGCTCTGCCTCAGGTATATGTCACCCCACACACACATATACACTCTGAGCTTATCACAAGGACACCCAGGAGTTAATTAACATTTTCAAAATGATAAACGACTGGCATTGATAAATGCTTTGTGAAAATTATGACTTTCAGGAGGTCAAGTTATGACTAGGTTTTTTTTTTTTACCCCCAATGCCACAAACACCCTGCTAACTTTCTGCGGCTCCTCAGAGTCGAATGGAATAAGAAGTTTTCTGCATTCATTTTCAAGTTTTATTCCCACTGCTGGTAAGAAGTAAAGAGCATGACATTTTCTACTCCCTAGGTACACAAAAACACTGTTCTCAAGCAATTGCCCACATTCACATTCAGTTAAGTCTTGGAAATATTTGGAGAGTAGCACTTTTTTTTTTTTCACCAAAAAAACATTCCACAGTGATTATTGCTCACTCTCAGCTTCATTTTGAGGTACTTGCGTCCAACTTGGAGCAAGGGGTTTGTAGTGATTTAATGGAGGGCAGCCTTGCTTACGTTAATGTCTGATCACATTCATGAGGCAAACCACAGCAGTTTGTCACGAGATGGCGGTGAAGTGCAGAAAACTCGATAATATTCTAAAATGGTTACAGCATTTTTCACAAGATCTACTTTTTGTCTGTGTCCTTCCCCATTTCTTATAGCATTTGTTTACCCTTTTGCTTTGTCTCAGTTGAGACAAAGTTGGTTTAAACAGTAGTCTCAGCTTTCCAATGGACACTGTGACTTTTTGTGATGAACGTAGGTTCAGATGGAGTTGGTAGCAAGAGTTTTGCTTGTTTTGGTACAATTATTTTGAATATGGTCTAGCTGAGCATCATTAACTTGGAGCACTCTGTAATTTAGAAATGTCAGTCCAACACAGGACCTTTCAGAGATGTCACACACATTGCCATTTAATCACTCAAATGATGGCAGTGCTTTTAGTTGGTGCACTAAAGGCGAAGGCAGCTGACATTCTCCATCTACATTCCCAGAAATATGTACATGTTTTTAATGTAGCAATAAAAAGGTTTTACCCTGTGAGGCAGCTGAAAAAAAGACCTCTAAGGTTAGAAGCATGTGTCCTCTCAAATTCGATATTTCATCCATTTATCTGACAATTACAATTTTAACATGTCTGCCCTGTACACACTGTAACTGTTTCTATGGGGCATCTCCCACATGGTTCTGTATAACAAACTATCTGAAGCTTTAGGTTTGAATGCTTATATCCTTAGGAATTGTTTTCCAAGGGATTTTTCCTCGATTTAGTAGTGAATATGTGAGGCAAGCCGGTGTTTGCAAAATCCATCGAGGTAAGATTCAGTGGCAATGTTCGCTGGGAATTAAAGGATCCATCAAGTCTTCCAGTTAAAGTGACCCAATAGGTAGTTTGTTCATTGGCTTATAGGGGACATGTTATTTATTATTGAAATCATATACGGGGTGTCTAAAGTCGCTTACAACTGGGAAAACACAGCTCTGGCATTTTGAGCTGTTCAGATATACCGGTGAAACCTGTTGGAACAGATGGAACAGGTGCTGTTCATGGTCTAAAACAAAGTATTAGAGAATAAAATTTCCAATCAGTTATTTTTCTGTCAGGTTTGGTCTGAGCTCTCAGTAATATTGTATGTGAGAGCATACAGTAAATAGCCTGAGTTCCAAGGGTTATTAAAGCAACACTAAAGAAGTTTGTGAACCACATAACTATGTGCTTCTCATTTGGAAGTCATTTTGGGGCAAAAATTGCCATGGAGTGTCTGGGACTTCGGTTTCCAGTTCTGCATACCACCGTTTGGCCTTATGGTCACTTTATGTGGGATTTTTTTTTTGTTGTCTTTGTAGCCTTTACAACATTGGAACAATATTGTACATTTCCAGGGCTCATATTGTTCTCATTACAGTGATGTGACATTACACTGTCACCCTAATGGATTCCATTTTTACACTCTCATGGAATTGCTACCACAATCACTAGAGCTTGCATATTTTTTTATCTTAATTATAGGTCGTTTCTTCTTCATGAACAAACAACCCACGGGGTTGTACTGATGAGGAGGGGTCTCAAATTATCATGTGACCCCATTTCTACATGAAATGACATTGAGGATCTTTATGTTCTGGATGAAAATTTACTGAAATTACTCAAGGGCTGCACGGTGGTGTGGTGGTTAGAACCTTCGCCTCACAGCGAGAGGGTTCCAGATTCAACCTCCAGCTGGGGCTTTTCTGTGTGGAGTTTGCATGTTCTCCCCGTGTGTGCGTGGTTTCTCTCCGAGTACTCTGGCTTCCTCCCACCATCCAAAAACATGCATGTCAGGTTAATTGGTGTCTCTAAAATTGTCCTTAGGAATGAATGTGAGTGTGCAAGGTTGTTTGTCTCTGTGTGGCCCTGTGATGGACTGGCACCCTGTCCAGGGTGCACCCTACCTCTTTCCCAGTGACAGCTGGGATAGACTCCATCCTCCCCCACCCGCTTAATCCATCAGCTGGGTGTATAGAAAATGGATGGATGAAATTACTTGTGATTTGGATTACGTTTCACTTCTGCTCTGGCACTTCCTTTGATCTCAGCCACATACCTGTAAAGTTTCATAACTGGATTTGGCACGGCTCTGATAGTATTGCTGCAGGGATATGAACAGATGCCACATTATATAAAATATATGTGTCTCTACAAGCAGATGACAAACAGACAATCAGATGGACTCACAAGGTCAAACAACACCTGGTGTGCCATCACAGCTGGGAACTGGTATTAGTTCAGTCTTTTACAGCAGTCCTTAGTAACAGTGGAAAAGTGAAAAGCAGGACTTTTTAAATGTTACATGCAGAGATAAGATACCTCAGATTTTTAAAAAGAGATTAAAAGGGCACAACCAAATGCAAAGTTGCCTCTTTCCTTTTTCTCTTGATAAAGTAGTATGCCATCATTCACCCTCTACAATCCCATTGGAGTGCAACATATCTCACTGCATCATATAAAACAGGAGTTACTTATATTTTTTTTCAAAGAAATACAAGAAAAAAAACACTAATGGATCTGGACTGACTGCTCTCTTCAAAACAGCTCTTCATTATATATGTAGTATGAATTAATGGCGAGATTTTTTTAATTTTTACCTAATCGATTCTTTAGTCGGGCCAAAAAAATAATGATAATTACAATATCACACACAACCACAGGGCATCACCGGTTGATAGGAAATTAAAAAGGAAAAGCAAGCTCTGAAAACCAGTACAGATATCAAAGAAGATCCTAAATCACAAGCAGTGTTAAAACATATAAACAAACCATGAAATACCAAATTTCATGGTTTGAATGAAAGAAACTAACAAGGAGAATTCCGCCTTTATGATTGTTTAGCATTTTAAAACTTAATAGTACAATTGGTCCTCATAGTACTGCTCAGCAGTCCTACAGTGCCATTTTTCTTTTTTTTTGTTTGGATCTGTTGTCAGGACACTATGCATTTCACCTATTAGTTTGTTGCTTGTCATGTTTAAAAGAGCTCAATGCATCTATTGCATTTTTCTTTAATTAAAAACCATGTTTTTATTTGTCTAAAACTGTAAAACCCCCATCTTTACTGCTGTTGCAATTTCCTAACTAGATATCACACTTTCCTTCAAGTCAGACCTTTAGGTCTTGATCATGTAAGCAAAAAAAGACATAAAGCGACTATAAAGTCGGAACTATTTAGAGTTTTGAGTGGGTGCCATTGCCTCTCACATGTCAGTGTGAGCTTTGGCACATTACCAAAGATGCAATTGTAACAGAATATGCCCCACCGTGACACAGATTACTGAGTCAAAATTTCAGTAGTCAGAAAATAAAGTAAAAAGTTTTGCAGATCGGAGCAGATGTGTTGGCAATGGAGATCAAAAGGTACAAATAACTAAATCGGCTCTAACTGTGGTTATTGCATGCTAAAGTTACCCACACACCAGCCTTGGTACTCCCACAGCAGTAAGCAATGTGTGTCTCGCAGAACAGCATCCTCATCCCTGTTGTGCACTTTTATTCTCTGCCTGAGGGATCTCAACACATCGGTTAGGTTTGAGTTACACACAGCAAACTGCTTCAGGCCTTCGGGTTGTGGCATTTAATATCCAACAGAACATATCAACATGCACAACTGTAGGGAAGAAGAAAAACTACCTTTGGGGTTTCTCCTACTTCCCCACTTTTCTCCTTCATTATTTCCTGTCTTTCCCCCTGTTTTCTTCTCCTCCAATAAAGACTACACATCTTATTCTTTCCTATTCTGCTGGCAGTTTATTTTCCTGTCGAAAAGATTTATACACGTCACGTATTCATTAGCACCCCACTGGCTTCCCTGTAAAGTGACTTTGCTAATGGTGTGCTGCTTGTGCCTTCTATTGAACTCCGAGGGGTTCTTTTACCATTTGCATTGCATATCACTGTTTGTAAATGTTTTGAAATTTTATACGATTATATTCACATCCATATATATTATATGTATGTGTATATATATATATATATATATATATATGAATGTATATATATATATTATCTAACAATTGAAACAATATTCAATCTTCAATTGAAATTGTCAGCTGCACAGAAAGCAGAGAGACGCAGTGGGGAGTTCGGTTTGTTTTAGCAGGAACAAATGAACAACTCTGCCAACAAAATGTGATTCATTATGTTGTCTTATTTTCAGATCAAGCTAAATCAACCTTAGTTTATGATGAAGAGTTGCATAAAAGTTTACTCAGCTGCTTATCCAACATTCAATTAATAAATGAACATAACAAACGTTTGTCTTTGTGTGTCAGGTGGGAAACCTCGGTCTGCTCTTCATGCTGCTGTTTTTCATCTATGCTGCTCTAGGGGTGGAGCTTTTTGGAGAACTAGGTTGGTCTTTTGGAAATATTTCTTTTGAAATTCTACTCTTTTTAGGCACTTTAGCTAACTGTCTGATAAAAAGCTCATGATTGTATTTATTAATTCAATTATTTATTTATCTATTTATTGAGTGATTTTCTGCCACAGTCACACTGCTGAGTTCAAACTTGTTTTAGTTTGACTGGAAGGTGGATTTGCCACAGTTCTATTCTGTTTAGTATCTTGGTCCATAGCATCTTGTAACACCTTCTAAGCCTCTTCTTTCTGTCCATGTTTTTGTACCTCATCGTGTCCCCACTTAGTGTGCAATGCTGACTATCCCTGTGAGGGCATGAGTCGCCATGCTACATTTGAAAACTTTGGAATGGCCTTCCTGACACTCTTCCAAGTATCAACTGGAGACAATTGGAATGGCATCATGAAGGTACATCAGTCTGGGTGAATTCAGTTGGATGTATTCATGTTGATATGTTCACCTCTGTCATGTCATATGTACTGGGCAGTCTAATTATCTAAGATGGCTGGTTCTCACTGTCCTTACATTGAATGGTGACAGCATGGGGGTCATTCCAAATGGTATCTGCCAAAAGCAGCTCTTCATTATATTCCAGGAATACACATAGGCATGCATTCCTGTTTTTTGAAACACCCACACACCAATCTTACCACAGAAAGAAGCTAATAAGCAGGACTGTAATTGAATGACTTCAGTTCAAATTCCTGGGTCTGACAATATTTAGGTGGGAGAAATGAGCTTGTTTCTAAGCGAAGGTGATGTTGAAAAACAAATGTTCGCTCAAAGCCTGCAGTGAATAAGTAAAGTTTAAAGATTAAGATTTAATTTTACAACTGTATTTGATCTTCACCTCTACCAAGTCTTCCTCAAGCCCTAACCCAACTGCTAATCATTACCGAAGTGGCTAGTTTTCAGGACTGAATACATTTGACAGTGTGCTTTGTGACATTATTACAATTGTCTTCAGATGTGCAAGAACAAATATTTTTCATTGAAAATAGAATTGCCTATGAAATGGTTCTCAAATTCAGATTAATGTACAGTACCAGCCAAACTTTGGAGACAACAACCCAGTTGTTTTGCATGATTACTTGTGTCCAAATCTTTCATTGTTACTATAAATGATACATAAACTGATGCTAAATGTTTCACAACAATATGGCTCCTCAGATTAAAGGATTTGCTTTCACCATTCTCCAACTTCTCTCCATTTTATCCAGCCATTTAATATGTGATCCTGCATTGGGCTAAACTTGATTTGATTCTTTCTTCCTTTTCTTGAACTCCCGCTTCCATCAGGACACCCTCAGGGAGTGCCCACAGGACCGTCCAGGCACTGACTATGGCTGCCACAATGGACTGCAGTTCATCTCTCCAATGTATTTTGTGTCCTTCGTGCTCACTGCACAGTTTGTGCTGATAAACGTGGTGGTTGCTGTGCTCATGAAGCATCTGGATGATTCCAACAAGGAAGCGCAGGAGGACGCGGAGATGGACGCAGAAATTGAGCTAGAGCTGGCTCAGGGAGGCCTCTGCTGCATGATGGGGGGCATCGGAGCCATTGCTGGGGCCACAGGTAGCGCTGTGAGTGGGACAGCCGTGGGCAGCACAGCATCTGGTGCGATTACATCAGGGACAGCCGGGGGTTCAAGTGGTGTAGTGATGGCACCACAACGAGACGGGGGAGGAGGAGGTGATGCAGCTCATGAAGGACACATACACCATCGATGTCGACTGTATTCTCCTTCTCAGGTAAGTGGACTTTCAACCATTCAAGAGCGTAATCAGTGCTGGTACAGCCGCACTTTCAGTTTCAAAAACCTAGACAAGGGTTGTACAGACAGAACCTGAGCTAAATATATGATTTGAACCACTTTACAATCCTACTTATAAAGATCACTATATATATATATATATATATATGTATTTATTTATATATATATATATGTATTTATTTATTCTAAGCGTCCTTTATTTAACTAAATATTTCCATGGATATTAAAGAAAAATTGGAGTTAATGAGCATACTATGAACACACATTACAGCAGTGAATCACTTTAAAAAACACATTGTTTCACAATGCAGTGCAGTCACTGAAGTGCTGGTAACAAACTGAGGAAGAAGTTAATGATGTGGGATTGCAAGCAATAGGCTGACCAGCTCAGACTGTGCTCATTTAAGTTTCCTTTTAGCATGACATTCGTTCTTATTTGTGCATTGTAGTACCCAGTAAATTAGTAATAAATCAACAATTACTGAGCAACAGCCTCCGCTTCTTTTTATTAAAAGATCACCTACTTGGTCACGCACTTGTTTTTTTCATATTTTCTGGGCTGTATTGTGATGCCACTTTAGTCTAAGCTAGAGAGGTATGTCTGCTTCTAATGACTGTAAAATCATTTCCTAGGGCACTTTGTGTTTCATGATGCACCAAATTTTTTCAGTTGGGAAAACATCTGGACTCCAGACAGGCCACTCCAGCACCCATACTTATCTACAATAAAGCCATGCTGTTGGAAGAGACGCAATATGCAGTCTAGCATTGCTGAAATATTCAAGGCCTTTCCTGAAAAAGACAGGAGCATATATGCCTGTAAAACCTGTATGTAGCACTGATGGTGCCTTTCCTGTTGGCAGCTCCATTGGCACTATTGTGCCCCCACAAATTCATAAAAGCAGACTTTTTAAGATGAACACTGTTAACAAGCAGATTCTAGATTTTCTGATGGGATCATTTTCCTGTTGTATGACCCAGTATCAGCCCAGGTTTAGCTGACAGACAGGACTTCACATTTTACACCATAATACGCCGGTATACAGATGAGTTCATGATCAAGTCAGTGACTGGGAGGATATGAGGTGTTTGTACAGATATGCTGTTTGTTTTCCACCAAACTAAACTAACTAAATTAAAGACTGGCTGTAACTGCCAAACTATTAACAAAACTTTGTATAGCTTAGCAAAACATTGCAAGAACATCTTCCCTGGTAATTTCGAAACTTCAGTAACTTCATCTGTGGCACCGGTTAGTGATGCCCAACTAGTCAGCCTCTATGGGACTGCACAGCAGCTGGAGTTGTTTTTATTGACATGAAATACTGCCGCCCTACTTGTGCAAACAAAAGGTGTTGATGACTTTTACAAACATTCACAGGAAGATGCTTTAACACACAAACCATCAGGCAAAGACCCATGCAGAGGAGCCCTGTGCTCATATTTGCAAAGATATTAAATGGCTGCTGTCGCCGCCGTTCTAAAAATACCATCCGTGGAGGCATTTGCTGTGTTGGCTCTCATTCCTCAGCTGCCTGATTGCTGCAGCTCAAACAGAAAGTGAGAGCAAGCTACACTCGTATACAATTATTGCACCTGCAGTGAGAATTTTTAGAGGTGCGCTGGCAAATTGATTAAAAAAACAGAAACAACTGAAAAAAAACCCAAAATGATATGTTAAACTTTTTAAGGAATAAACTGAAAAATTATTACAACAGAGGGTGGCAGACAGAAGAAAAATGGAGAGGATTACTTAAAAAAGTGACAAAGTAATTGTTATATTAATAAATGAGCAAGTTGTTGAATTAACAAATTCTTCTGCCCAGAGGAGTGTTTGCACCATGGAAAAACTGTATTGTGAAGTTTTTTTGCCAGTTTGTTTGGTTGGCTGACGGTAGTAAGAAGTGATCCCATTAGACATTAGCTTGAAACACAGTCACAGACTTTCTGCAGCTGTGCAATTCAAAATAGATGTAGTCTTCAAATGATCAGAGACCTTTTGACCCATTTTTTTTAAAGCCCTAATACTGAAACTATTTCCCTCTCTCAGTCTATGTAACCCTCTTAGTCCTGCGCTTTTACTTAAAACTTACCAAAAAATATTGTAATTGCTTGGGTTCATGGAACAGAAGCTATAATCACAAAGCTGATGTACAGTTACGCACAAGCAAATTTTGGTCTTCACCTTCACAATTGCTAACTGCCCCTTTACTTAATTTTCATTTGGTTTCAGTGTTTAGCTGTCTGTCATTTGATGGGCAGATATTGTACAATGGCTTCATCAGAGTGTTTTAGCAGAAAACAGCTGCACGATGCAGGTGAAGAAGATTAACAGGAGCTGAATGAATAAAAACTGAAAGAAAATAAAAAGTAAAGATTAGGGGACATGCAGAACTGGGTGATTATTTTTGGATCAGTTTACTCCTCATAAAACTCATTCGCTTCACACGTAGCCACTTTACCTTCTCCTAAATGTGGAAATACTATAATTATAACATCTTAAGTTATCCTGGCTAAGACACTCTGCATTTAAACCCACTGAACTGTGCTAAATTACCTAAATTCCAGCCTAAGCACATTGTTCTCATTTAATGTTTTCTCTCCAGCTTAATGGATCCTTAAAGGTTACTTTGGGCTCAACCAGAAACACAGAGAGGAAACTTGATAACAAACTCAGATTTGTTGCATTCCAGAAACACAACTATGTGCAATATGTATTAAAGATTTGCTAACAGTGCTACTAGCACGTTTGTCTCACTAAGTTTATTAGTTGATAATATCATATGCAAAAATGTAAGAAAAAAGAAATTACACTTACCACACTGATCTAGGATTTTGCAGGCATGCATTCTGGTTTTCCCTAACTGACCCTGTGAGTGTTTAGCCCTGTTTTAGCTAAACACACTTTGACTAGGCAACATGTAGCCTACAGGGTGGACCGCACCTCTCATCTGTGTGGAGAATATCCACTTATGCCTGATCCACTCCTCTCAAATGGACAAAATTGTCACGTTTTATACCAAACTAGTTAGCACCGTCGCCTCACAGCAAGAGGATTCCAGGTTCAATCCCCGCCTGGGGCCTTTCTGTGTGAAGTTTGCATGTTCTCCCCGTGTATGCGTGGATTCTCTCCAGGTTCTCCCCGGGTTCTCCGGCTTCCTCCCACCGTCCAAAAATATGCATGTTAGGTTAATTGGTGACTCTAAATTGTCCTTAGGAGTGAGTGTGTGTGTGCATGGTTGTTTGTCTCGTTTGTCTCTATGTGGCCCTGTGATGGACTGGCAACCTGTCCAGGGTGTACCCCGCCTTTCGCCCAATGACTGCTGGGATAGGCTCCAGCCCTCCCGCTACCCGATTAACGGATTGACGGTATAGAAAATGGATGGATATACCAAACTATTCATTCCCCCTCTTCCATCAACTAACACTGTCACAGACTTAAAAGAGCTGGTGTAACTTTGTCAAAAGACTCCAAAATTATGCCAATGAATTCAATTGAGTCTAGTTTATTCATTGACAATATACAAGAGCACTTTGAAATTAAGTAAATAAGTTTTATTCAAACCCAATTGAATACAGTTCAACCCCAAAACATGTGTTATTCTTTTTAACTATAGTTACAAAAGCTTGAATCAGATTCCTCCCCATCAGCAACAAACCCTGTTTTGTTGGTAACTATGCCGTGGGAACTTAATGAACCTAAATAATCTTTTGTCCTTCGGTTCATAGGGAGGGAAATTAACACTGTCACCCATCTAAAAGAATGACATTGAATCAATGGGGGTGTGCGCAGAGGATGGGGAAACAGTGAGAGATGCTGACACTGGAGTGGTAGGAAGAAGCAATGAAATTGTGAGTGGGTGGCAGGCTCTACCACAGGCTCATTGTGTTTATATCTCATTGTCTGTAAGGCTATTGGTATTTTTAACCAGGAAACGAGTAACAGGAGACATGGAAGTGAAAAAGGAAGGAGCTCTTTTTATGTGCCTTTAAAAGTACACTATTTCTAATCTCCATTCTGATTAACCAGCAAATGGCTTTCCTAGATTGAAAGCTCAGCCAAGGGCCTTTTCGTATTTGCATTTATAGTGAGATTTTTTTTATCTTTTATCAAGGAGCACATGGATGCCAAAACACGTTTAAAATACGCAGAATGGCAAAAAAAAAAAAAAAAAACTGCTAAGAAAATTACAACTGATATATAGTATGTAAGAGTAGCATAGCATTAGAGAAGTATAAAACATTTACAAACACACCTAAGTGTCCAAAAACCTCATTTCTAATGCAGTAAGACGAATGTGTGTCACAGAGCGTCTTAGTCATATTTAATTCTCAATTAATTTCAAGAAACTACTATTTGTTTAGAGCTTAAACCAACATGTCCCGACCCATTACATAAGGACATCACATATTGTCTGAAACTGTCACCACAAGATCCTATGCATATGTTGTTGACTTGTGTTGTAACTATCGCTCGTTTCCATGGTTCCATGGCGTGGGAAAAGACCCTAATAAAAGCTTGATGCTTATTGTCTGGATTTGTGTGTACAAACAGGACAGTCGCATTATCTCTTTTTTGTTTAACTTATTATATCATTTTGTGAGATTATTTAGGATCATTGTGGAGGCTGTCAGGTAAAGTTCTGAGGTATAAACTGATATTCAGCACATGTGAAGAGGTCTACAATTCGTAAAAATAGTGACTGTCAAAATGTCCTCCTTTTTTCTATGCTGTGTTATAATATTGACGACATGCCTTATCTGCAAGAGTCCATTGTCAGTCCATACTAAAGAAGACAAAAAAGAAAATATAACAAGTGTAATAAGTTCATTCCCAACAAAAAAACTGGTTACTGTACAAATACAAGTTCTTGAACATGGTGTTTTGTGTACATACCATTTAGCAAAAGGATTACCAGTTATGACACACACAAGTTGTGATTAGTTAGTATGAAACTTTAAGGGCACCGATGTACTAATATGATAAATTATTTTACACTTTCAGACAGCCTTTCCTGGGAGGCACATTGCTGTAATCACAAATGCACAGACACAGCTATGTCAAGAAAGAATGCAACTCAAACCTTCCATTTCACCCAAGTACGCCTGGACAGTTGGTGTGTTGAGAGGGTCTTATTATCTGCTTGTTCATCTTGTGTGGTACAGGGCAAAGGACAGGGCACTTCTAAGAGTTAGAAAGGAAATGGCAGTGAATCAAACAGGATCATGGGCACCATTTACCACAAGCAAACCCAGCCTAGTCAATCAGTCAAGCTGCCTCACCCCTCACTGTGCGTCTTACAGCACTTAAAACAATGCATACTATGCTCATAGTGAATAGGTGGGTGCTGCCAGGGACTTAGCTGTGGTCAAAAACGGGGAAGGAGCACTTATGGGAAAAAAAAACGAGCAATCTGAACTTTAAAAGTTTGAGTGGAGGGAGAAGAAGAGCATACACTGGAATAATGTAACTTTTATTACTTGAGAGAGACAAAATGTCTTGTCTCCAGGGAAGCCATATTAAGAGCAAGAAATTCTAGTAAAAACAATGAATGAGGAAAACTATTTCTTTTTATTGGTTTAGCCTCTAGGTGTCGATATTTTAACATCCTTAGGTGTTATTTAATCATTATTTGCATTCAAAACTGTTTTCAGTTATCACAGTGAAAACTGAAAATATACCTGATTAGATTGTTTTTTCTGCACCTCTTCATTTTTAGTCAAGCTTTAAGACTTCATCTTCTTTTCCATCTAATTTATTTGTCACATCCATTCCTCGCACAGAAATCTGTCAACCTTAGCAGGTTATCCAATACAAATCTTTGGGCAGTTCGAGCCCTCTACAGCTCACCAAATGTAGATCAGTACAGTTTTTTCCCCCCGTATAGATCAAACAATTAGCCTCACCACATTGACATTCCTTTGCTCCTTCGGCAGGGCTTAAAGCAGGCAAAAGTCAGTGGTATCTGTCTTGCAGCTGTCAACAGCAGCTGGAAATAACACTGGCTTCAACAGATGGTGCTTAATTAAACAACACATTCCATGATGTAGTCAGCGTGTTGTGCAAAAGAAGTAGTGATGAAAGAGAAACATGAAAGAAGAGAAAGTAGAAGAGTTTGAGATTTCAAACAAATGAGAAGGTTGAGACTGACATAGAATCAGTGACAGCTTTTTTCCTACAAAATGTATGCAACTGGTTCAAGGCAGGTTAATGACTACAAGATGTGCATGAGCTGAGATGGAGGTTTGTGAAAGGATGAAATATGTCCACAGAATGTAAGAGATTAACAAAGTGACAAAAAAAGTCTTTGACAGAGTGCCAGTGGTCTTATTGAGAGTCATAAGTTTGCTGAATGTTTGCCACAGTTTTCATTATTTGCTTCTGGCAGTTACAGTACGGTAACTTGTTTCATGACAAATGTTGTGTTTGCAGTTTGACAGTAGCAGTGACACATGAAAGTTATCGTACCTCATTTTGGAAATTGCATTCCATGCCAGCCTTTGTTACCCGATACAATCGGTACTACTCTCTTGTCTTGTTAAAACATATTTAATAACTAGTTTATTCCTGATATCATGATAATAAATGTCCATTGAACTGTGAAAGTAGCTGTTTTTGCTTTGTTCTAGCAGCCACCCAGACGGTCAAACAGTGTGTGTTTGTGTGTGTGTGCAGGAGAGCCAATGGCTGGACAGTGTGTCTCTGCTGATTAAGGACTCGTTGGAGGGAGACTTGATTGACAACCTCTCTGGTTCAGTTTTTCACCACTACTGCTCTTCTCCTGTTTGCAAGGACTGCAAAAGTCATCCGCAAGAGGTGAGTGCTGGGCATTCAAACATAGGCATAACTCCCATTCTGTCTTTCTATCAGGCAAGGGAGCTATAAATAACCATCTCATTTTGTTGAGCCTGAGGAACACTGACATGGTTGATTGTTTTTAGTCATGCAGCCATGTTAATAAAGGCTTTTGATCCTTTTGTTCACCACAGAGTCTGGTGCTTTGATTTATTTCTTTTTACTGACATTAGTATTTAACTGACGAGTGGTGCACTGCCATAAAATCTTAATAGCATGATTTAATGCACTGATAAATTTAAAGTCTTAATCAATAACAATATCATATGAAAAGTCAAAGGTCAGTTTGATTGAAATAGTTTTAGTGATTGTCATTGCTTGAATTACATACTGTAATTATCACTTACACAGAGACCGACAGTGATGCATGTACAATGTATAATTGTCACATTGAGAAATAAAGATATTAGCTCACTGTTGTAGAAAATAAACTGCTTAAATGAGAGTTGGAAAAAAGTATATGTCTACTAGCACAGAGAGCCAGATTTCAGTTCTTGGCTGCATTGCTTAGCACTCCATCAAAATATAGTTTGATAGAGTATAAGTTATTTCTATGAGAAGTTTTTATCAAAAAGATGCTAAATAAATAGAAATGATCCCTTTAAACTTATTGAAGTTAACAAAAATGCAAATGTGCACCGAAAATTTGTCAAGACAATGCATTGCTGTAATGCTATTTTCACAACAGTTAGTGGGTAATTATACCTCCAACTGCCTTGGAGTGTCTTTGACCTGCAACTATTTTGATCAGGACAATAATGTGTGAAACATGTCGAAGCCTAGCAGATGAAGTCCAATGTCGAACCCTTAGGGTTTCAGGATATATGCGCTTTAAATGATCTTCCTCAAATTAATTTTTCATCTGATTGAAGTCTACTCAAAACAAAATCCAGATACAGTGAAAATGTGAATTAGTTTTCGTAATGGAAATATCTATATCCAGTATTGCAGAGCTTAGCTGTTAGAATTTGCACTGTAATACTTTCTCTTGTGTGAAGAAAGGTGTGAAGAAAGGAATATTGTGACATTTTCTCTGTACAATCAAGCCATGTTCACTCTTAAAGGTCCAGTTACACTTTTCACTACCAGATGATACTTACTTAAAACACATTTATATGCCGTTCACACTGCAATTTCACCATAATGCAGACAGATGTGAATTGATCTGTCTTACACTTTTAGTATGTGCTGAATGGATATTTATTTATGTAGTTTTGTGGTTTTGCTTTTTTTGGAGTACACAGAAAATCTCCACCCTGTAGCACATGCTGAACTGTATTTGCTGTCATACCGCACGTTATACAAGTCTTAAGTCAACGTGGATTAAAACTGCAGCTTTTGTGGAGCATTTTCATTTGTGTAATATGTGCTGAAACGCATTTTTCATCTTTTGCTGTTACCGTGTCTTTAAAAAAAAGGTTGTTTTTGTCATGAGATTTTGGGAGAAAGTAAAAATATCTATAAAGTAATTTACTTACTGGATTTGCGATTCTGCCCCTCCTCACATTCTGTCAACACATTTTTGCCCCACCGTGACTGTCTGGGTTGTGCGTGTGTGAAACAGATCCGACTGGCAGAGGTGGAGCAGGCATCGCTGATGTCAGAGCAGCTGTCAGACAAATCGTCGTCACCAGCTTTACCTGATGACCTAAGCCTGGATGAACACAGCAGCTACCAGCTGCTTGTCAGAGGCAGTCAGGTATGCCCACTCATTCATTCATGTGAAACAGACTTTTACTGTTTTGAGATCACTTGTACAAATGTCTTCTACGCAAGATACACATGTCATATGACAAAATGGATTCTTACACTCCATATACAGACAGTTGAGATTCTTTGTTGTCTATGATGGGCTGTAATTCAGGATTTGTGCAAGACCTTAACCCTAGAACCTAAAGCAACTTGGTCCATTCCTGGGATATGGGCATCGCATGGTGAAAATCACCAGAGGTTAGCTTTGTCAGGTTAATGCAGTAATATTGAACTTTGTCCCTGCGCACATGTGGTGCAGGAAAACTTGTTGGACTTCAACAAAACTTTGACCTCAACCGCATCAAAAACTTTGGGATGACCTAGCTGAGATACTGACTGAGAGTCAGGCCTCAAACAACATCAGCCTCACTGTCTTCTACTACTGCCAAAGATGTTTTAATGCTGTGTAAAATGTAAATAAAAAGTGAATGCAATGATTTGCAAATCTCATGAAACATAATTTTATTCACAACAGAAGATAGAAATATATCAAATGCTGAAAGTAAGATGTTTTAATTTTTCTTTCGAAAATGTCAGCTTATCTTGAAAATTTGATTGCAGCAACATGTCTCAAAAGATGGGACAGGGGGAACAAAAGGCAGGAGAAGTATTATTACAACTGAAGAGAAACACCGAAAGGAACACGTTGCAGCCAATTTGGTTATATAATTGGCAACAGGTCAGTGGCATGATTGTGTATAAAGAGCACCTTAGCAAGGCAGAAGAGAAAATAAAGCTGCATCTACAAGTTGTGGAGCAATTACAGAATGATTTTTCTCAACCTATCATCAAAAGATTTTGATAATCTAGAGGCGGCACTGCATTTAAAAACAGGCATGATTCTGCCATGGACTGCACAGGCTCATGGACATGTCCAGAAGTCTTTCCCTGTGATCACTGTCATCAACAAATGCAGGTTTTTAAAGAAAAAAAACATATGTGAACATGCTTTATAAACACTGTTGTCATTTCTTTTCAAAGATAATAAAAAAAAAGGGACTGAGACAAAGTGGAAAACTCTGCTGTGGTCAGATGATTCAAACTTTTTAATTCTCTCTGAAAAATCATGCATGTTCTTTGAACTAAAGGGGATCAGCCAGCTTCTTATCAGAACTCGGTCGAAAAGCCTGAAAAACATTCGGCACATCATGGAATACACCAAAGAAGACCCAGGATCATTGAGCTTCTATAGAATCCTAAATCAGACAAGAATGGGGCAATATTTCTCTCCCAAACGTCCAGCAACTGCTCACCTCTGTTTCCAGACGTCTGTGGTAGAGGTGATGTTATTCAGCGGTGAACATGGTCCTGTCGCCACTTTTCTTAAAATGTGTTGCTGCCATCAAATGCAAGATGCACTGATATATTTTCATGAAAAAGTACAATATTAAATGTTGTCTAAGTTATGTTGTGATTAAAATATCAACTTGTTAGATTTGCAGATCATTATATTCTGTTTTTATTTACATTTTACGCAATGTCCCAACTTTTCTGGAATTGTAGTTATATTATTCTAATTCTTATGATATACGATTAATGTTATTACTATACTAATCACGGAGCCCCGTGCACAGTGTATGTACATTTGAAACAGTCATACATGAAAAAAAAAATAATTTCTGACATCAAAGCCTTATAAGTGTAAAAAAAAAAGAACATTAGCCTTGATTTGATATTTTTAGGACCTTGAGGAGCCACATGCTATATCACCCCACTTCCTCTATCTTCCTAATCATCATTAACTTTTGACATGCTTTACTACATGATTAAACAGCCAACACACAATGCCAGTGTACTGGAATATGTTGGTGCTAGACTGTGTGTCTTTCATATTTCCATCTTCTATTGAACACTGTGCTTTCAGTTCACAGTGGTTCCACCTGGCCTGTTTTATTACAGCGATATGGACGAACAGTTCATTTGATCCTGTTTACAACCAACAACAACCAAGCAATTTGACACTTTGAAGACTGCCATTATTTTCTTGTTACCATGTGCAATTTCAAATCAGACTTGTATAGATGGATAAAGGAAGGTGCATGATGAGAGAGCTTTTTGAAAATGGAAACAAATTGATTTCCATTATGACAAGGGGAAATGAAACGCTTCAGTTTGATATCTTCCCTGCTCCAGTGAACATCGGCACACCTGGATGCTGTGACTACTCTTGCTGCATCTCTATCTCCTCTCACCTTGTTCACTCATTTCTTTGTCTTCAATTTCTCTCCTAATTCTCCCATCTTGCTCTCAGAGGGGCAGCAGTGACTCCCGTAGTTCAGAGGAGTTGCCCACACAGGGAGGCTTCAGAGGGCTTCATCCTTCCAACACAGGAAGTGAGTGTGGCGTTCAAGAACAGTTTGAAGAGAGGATCCATCTCCATTCGAATCCTCCCTTACTGGAGCAGCAAAGTCCTGCACGTAGCAAAGGTAGCAGAGTAAATGCACTGGTGACACAACTTAAAAGATGGAGTGTTTCATTATTAGGGTACTGCCACTGTTAACTTGTTTGTGACATACTTGTCCATAAATCATCAAATTTTTATACTAATTATCATTGTACAAGTACATTATTGTACATTCAGAACTTGGCTCACTTCATACTTGTTATGAACTGACACTTGGTCAGGAGCCCTTAGTTTAGGCTTATAAGACAAAATGAGCTTTACTGTGGTGACTTACAAAAGGAGGAGAAGCTTTCGACAATAAAAAGTTGTATTCAAACTGATATCCACAATGTTTACCTTAACCAAACACCATAGTTCCATGCCTAAAACTAAACCGTTGGAAAGCAAGGTTCACTAAACAGCAACAGAGAAGAAAAATATGAAAGCGATGGACAATTAGGTAACATTTGGCATCAGGACTCTTTAAAGCAGCTCTCTTGTTTCGAAGTCTGGTGACCAGCTCTGCCAAGCATGTCCAACTAACATAAGCTGCTATCGTAAGTCATCACCTAGTAACAGGCACTTCACTGTAGATCAATTGCCAGTACTTAAAATAATTACAGTATGAGTGGAACTTAGTGAGTACAAATCTGACACCAGGAGTTTCTGAACCATCATCAGTGTGTGACGTGTTGGCAAAGAAAATTTGTCAGACAAAATGCAATAATAAAAGCAAGAGCACAAGGGTAGCTCAGCAACAACAAACAGAAAACAGATCGACAAAACTGAACACAAAATAATACACGAAACATGTCTTATTTAAAATGTTTCATTTGTTCCTACTGTTGATGTTCTAAATAGAAAGCAGCAGTGTCTTCACTGTCCACATATTTGCAGAGCCAGACATACTTCAGTCAATAAGTAGGTTCCCCTTCTATGCGTGTGCACTGGGACAGGGACGGCCTTTCTGCCCAATTCAATGGCACTTTTAAGCTGAAACCACAGTTTCTGAACTGTATTGAAGGCTGACTAAACTGTTGCTGTTGGCAAATGTAACATTAAAATGTGGCTCCACCTCATTTGCCCAGAAGACAAAGCATGATCATTTAAGAAAGTGAAGTTCAATGTTACAAGTCATTTCCAGGACAAAGCAGTAACCTGGAGAAGTAAAAGGTTACCGCCACCCGATCCCAAATGCAATGGATGATTTGATAAAGCCCCTGTTCTGCCCAGGGAGCCTGAATGTTTCTCTGACGGACATACAATATGTACAAGGACAGAGAGGATATTGTTTTATAGGAATACCCCGTTTGTTGCCATATAAGCTGAAAATCCTGCTCCTGTTCTTTCTCAATCAGCTGTTGAAACAAGAGGTAGCTTTTAGAGTATAACAAGCCAAGAGAAAAGTAGCATATTTCAATTACTCGTGAAATGTTTGTCCTGGTCATTTTCTGGTATTTTTATCGGCACATTAGGTTTAAATGTTCCAGGGAGTAAAAAATCAAGAAGTAGAAGTCCCACAGAGCTGGTGCTCAGGAGCTGCAGGAGACAGACTGAACTTCTTACTCTAATTATGCCCTGATTTGGTCTGAAAAAATAATTTTATGACTCACAAATAAAATGTTGAAACAATAAAACTAACTTATTCTTTAAAACGTATTCAGATACAGGTAAACAGACCCCTTGCTCATCATTAGTATATCAGAGAGGAGTTACATGTTTACTCTGTGGTGTTTGTCTCCCTGTTATATTGGAAAACAGTAGAATTTACAGACAATTCTTTTTACAGACAACTTTTGTCTTTTTCTTATCTCACTGATGACAATGAAAGAACACAGAGTGTTGCAAGAAACAGAATAGGAAACTGGCATCGTATTGCATTTCCTCCGATTATATCGTTAAACTACTTTCTCTTTTGGAAACCATTTCTCTGTTAGATTAAGCAGCTAAGGAGCCACTAAGGAACAGATAAACCCCTGATGTGTTGATATTCCATTCACTGCTGCTGGTTTCTGGCTGATCTGGACACCTTGAGTCAGTGACAGTTTTTGTGTGTAAACAAAAGATGGGGGAAGTAGAATACCAAAGCTGACCAGCAAATATGATCATAAACAAAGCAGATTTCTGCATACAAGTCAATTTTGCAAATATCTGAATACATTTGAATAGGAGGCACTTAATTAGACTTTTGGAGCCTCTCAGTGTGGGTCCACCACACACTGTATTGACGGATTCTAAATTTGCACCAAGAGTGAGCATGATGTGGTTGTCAGTCTCTCAGTGTTGCTTATGTAATGGACTGGCAATCTGTCTAGGTTGTACCCTGCCTATTACCCAAGATGTGATACATTCCAGCATCTCACAATGCTGAGAATAATCAAGCATTTAAAAGACGCATTTCACTGAACCTAAAGAGATGCTCTGCATTTTGGTAAAAAAACAAAAAACAAACAAACACTGAAATGTGTTTGTTTTATTGAAATACCTGAGGGTAGCTTTCATATTATGCAGTTCATATGCACAGTCTCATTACAGATGAAATACCACCCTGTTCCCAAAGATGTTGGGATTCTGTGTTGAATGCAATGGTTGACAGATCACTTAAACCTTAAGTTAAAACACAGAAACTTGATTTAATCAGTTTAGCCTTTTGTAATCTGTTGGAGTTCAAGATCCTCTGGGAAGTATAAGCAAGAATTAGCAGAATTCTCTTTCAATTTGTTAACAGTGCAACAAAACTTCTACTTCTTGCTTTGTTTGCCCAACATACAGCATGTTTTTTCTAGATTATCAGAAATAAAGGACATGCTGAGTTTGTAGACTGACACTCTGTAGCAGGTTGTCAGAAACCAACAGGACACAGGCGCAGGGTTTTTCGGAATAAGTTAGTTTATTTATTAAACCACTTATATGTCTCCAGGTCAGAGAAGTCAATAGGCTATGGAAGACTAACACACTTCCCTCAATAACTACAATGAGGGCAGCGCGATTATAAAACTGATCAAAATAATATTCACTCCACTCCAGGAGGAAAACTGAAAGAGCTATAAAAGTTAAAAGAAGCACTCTTCTAAAGAGGCAATAAGAAATTAAACTCTCTCCTGTAAACGGGGGCACTATGAAAAGTTACCAAAAACAAAAATCTCTCCACTAAACGGAGGCACTATGAAAAATTACAAAATCGCAACCATTCCTTAAACGGAGGAACTATGAAACTTTATCAAACAAGGTCACTCCTTATGGAGGAAACAAAACAAGCTATGAGATTAGACGAAGCTAGACTATGACTAGGAATCAAAAGGTAACAAAACCACTCTGATGGAGGGAAACTCTTTCTCGCATGGACTTGGATTCAAGGCTGTGAATATCGTGAAAGGCTCAGATGATCGTACTCTCACAAGGATTGTAACGAACACACTGGCACGGGACAGAGGGAGACGCAGACTATAACACATGGAGGGAAATGGGGAACAGGTGGAAACACTCTGGGATCAGAGAAGACAATCAGACTTGTGACACATGAGGAGGGGCAAGTGACCTGTTAATCCTTCAAAATAAAACAGGAAATGACGAGACAAGACAGGCTAAAAAACAAAAGACCTCACCGCGGCGTGACACAGGCTTTCTCCTTCTATCAGTGGATTCACAGTGGCAAGCTCTGCCTGTACAGCAAGTCCAAACTCTGAGAAATTGAAGTATGCCTGGAGACAAATGAATAAATGCAAATGTGACACATGGGTAATTTACTAAGTTACCTAATGTATAACTAATTATTAACTCATTCTCCAAGTTATTCTCCAGGAATATCTTGGCTAGGCTGAAATTTCCTTAGATCATGTAGGCCTTTTATGATCAGTAACAACATCAGAATATGGAGTTTGGATCCATATGCAGATAGGGGCACAGTTTGGTGACATCTGTTTGATATCCGATACATGTTGTTGGAGCCTGATACCAATATTTGATTGGATTGGTCCCTACTCTACATGCAGCGATTGTGCAGCAATTCTAAAATCTCTGACGTTTTGGCAATTTTGGTGAACGCCCCCTCATATTATGTTTTAGTAGTAATGTAAAATCACAAAAGTAAACAAATACTCGAACCCTAGAAATGACAAAGCTGTTCTAAACTATAACAATCTTGTTTCAGATGACAATGGAGGAAGTTGCAGTGGTATTAGTGGGGTGCCTCCACCCATATTTCACCTACCTGCAGACTTCTTTCATCCTGCTGCTGCAGCTCATACAGATAGTCCTGGGGACAGTGTCAGCCCAGGAGACAGAAGGCATTCCAGGCTGGCCTCCCCAGCCTCCTGGGCCTCCCTTCGCTCACCTGGAGCAAACAGCAGGCCTCTGAGCTCTCAGGTATCATGGTCAGATGAATGGATTCATCTCTTACATAATTCAGTGAATCAAAGTTGTCATCATTCAAATGCATACACACAGAGAGATCTACTCAAGTAAGATATAACATAGAAAAGCCATGTGAGCCTAAATGGGTTGATCTGGAAGCCTGATACTGCAGAGTACCTTCGTAAATGGCAAGACACGGAACAAAAACATTAATCACTAACACAAAGCATTTATTTATTGGCATTATTACAGCTGTTGACAAAAAAGCATTTGACTTGAGAAGAAATCAACACTTCAGTGGATGTGACGTAGTTAGATGTATAGCATCAACTTCATGTGTGGTCTGTCATTAAGAAGCAAAATATGTACTGCAAAACACACGTGTAACTTTCCACTGATGCTGTACTGTAGTTGGAAACTTTAGGTAAGTTCCTTTAGGCATAATCAAAGTCTTTCCATACCGGAATGAACGCCTCCCCTCTGTTGGCTTCTGCATGAAACAAACAAGAATAAAAAGCTCCCTTTTTTAGTCCATTTTTTCCTTTTGTAACCATGGAAACAGATACTTCCTCTCTCCCGTACCTGCTCGGTTTGTTTAGCTTTTGCCTGAGTGCCTCTGTGATCCTCAGCTGCTACAGTAATGCTCTGCGGCACTCAGCTAATTAGCCTAGCCAGCCCTGAGCGTCACATACTGACGCTGTGCACACTGTTGTTCTTGGCTCAGGCTCTTCACATTCCCTCATGTTGCTTTTCTTCTGTTTCTTCTATGTCCCTCTGGAGTGATCTTTCTCTATTCCTCCACCCGGTCCTCTGTCTTTTGGTTCCACTCTTTGTAATCTGGTGTTGTATACTGACAGTATGAGAGTAAATCCCTTTTTGATATGGGGGGATATGTAACATTACTGGCTTCCTGTCAATCCGTTAATATGACAGCACTTGGTCATTCTGACATATCTCACCTGTGTTCTTCACAACACCTTTCCGACATACCTGTCATAGTGATAGTAAAACAAGTTTAGGCAATACATCAAGTTAGAAGAATACATGAGGTTTTTCCCATGTCTTGTTGTTACTGTTTGTTTGAGTAATGCGAACCAGTCGTGGATGGGATCAGTACCACTTTTAGTTGAACATGTGGTTGGATGACAGACTCTTCCTGGTTTTGTATCATTTACTGTTAATAGATGTAGTTGTTTTCAACTCTAGGAAATCCTATTTTATTTCCCCAGGGTTCATTGCCCTTTTTTTTAATTTTGCCTTTTTTTTGTTTCTGCATGAGAGGAAAAGCTGAACACCCAGAATAGAAAATGTAACATATTTTTCTCATCATTTATTTCAGCTGCTATGGAAAAAAAAAAGAACAAAAAACACTTTATTCACAGCATCTAAATTGTGGGGGGAAACAAGGTGTAGAAAAGTTTTGATATCAGGTTTATTCATTCATTCTTTTTTTCCCCTTTTATTCGTTGGTATGATCTAAAATACAGTAAAGAAATTACATTTTTTATTGTGGAGATGATTTCAAGTATTAGATTTAAGTGATCGTTCTCTCTGTCCAGCATCCGTCCCACAGTGACTCGTCCTTGGCCACAGGCAGTTCAGAGGGCAGCCTGCAGACCACACTAGAAGAAGGATTCAGCTTCAGCGTTTCTCCAGCTCAAGACCTGGGTCTCCCCTTGCCTCTCCTCTGCCCCAGTTCCACCTACCCCTTACACCCTCGGGGACCACCCTCGGCCGACCAGCGCCAGTCTTTGCTAAAGAGACGCACTCCGACTCTCACCCTCCAAGCTACACGAAGGCACCAGAGGAGCCAGAGCAGTGGAGAAGGCAGCACCAGCCCCAGCTGCCCCCAACAGGACTCCATGGACCCTTCAGATGAGGAGGTGGGCATGGAGACAGGGACGGAGAGCGTCCGCCAGGCCCACAACAGTGAACACTTGTCAGAAACGGTGAACAGTCTCTCCCTGACATCATTGCTCACGCCGGGCTCCCTGGTACCTACACTGGTGAAGAAATGTAACAGCACAGGTTCTCTAGACCAGTCTAAGCGTTCTGCCCGGGGTAAAGATGGTCGTCACTTCTATGGCATTGATGCCCGTGGCTTCTTGTCCAACCCCTGGACAGAGGGAAGGGCGAGAGGTGCAGAAGGAGACAGTGATATGACAGGCTTCAGCATGAAAAGCAGCAATCAGCCAACAGATACAACCTGCAGGAAAAAAAGATGAAACACCTGTTGCCTGTCTGTTATGGAAGTGTAAAACTTTGCATTTCTGGACCTTGAACAGAAAAGAGAGAGAAGTCTCAACACATGCCCTGTGAAACTACTCTTAAATTCTCTCTCTTTCAGTCGTCTGTACTTTCACATTTCTTCTCAGATTTGGCTGCTTGGAACAAGTCATTTCTCAATAGATTATGGTCGCCTCTGGGTTTTGGCACCCTTTTTGCACAGGATACGATTGCTCTTTGACGGGTTTTAACAGTAATCACAAGGGGTTTAGCTTTTAGCACAACCAGGATTTGGCCTCAAAAGATGTGGTATCCTGGGCTTTGTATTTGAACCTTCATCACACAATATTCAGGAAGCCATTAGAGAGACAGGCCTGAAAATAACTAAGGTTATGTTGAATTTGATTAAACAGGGCTTGCTTGACCTAATGTGCCCGCAACCTTTGTGCAGAACAATACAGTCAGTACTGGACACATGGCAAACTCTGAAGAACTGAACTTTGTACAGCTAGTCTTTTCTCTTTTTTTAATATCCATTGGTAACAGTAGCATCAACCTCTTTCCATCTTTAGCAAATTTGGTGGTTCGTGAAAAATTTAAAGGTGTGTGATTTTTTTTGTTTTTGTTTGTTTGTTTGTGTTTACTCGCCCGTCTCCATTGGTGAGAAAGAGGGAGACGAGGACAAGTGACGAGCCTGGCTTGTCTGAAAACTGACAAAAGGTCTCTTTGACATAAAAAGAAGATGTAACTGCTGCTGAGTATACATGTGTTAGCATGGCAGTGAAAGCATCGGCTCCTCTCAGTGGGCTGTTTTGACTTCCTACGAACACATGAAAGGGCTAAAGCGTACTGAGTGCTGACCTGGATCAAATAGTGTTTGTCTGTAATGGTGTAAATTGTCCGTATGGCATTTCCATTCCTTCGTATATCTTCTCTGATGCTAATCATACATGGAAAGATGCATCACTGAAGTGAACGCTTACTTGTGAAACTGAAAATCAGAAACTTTTGAAATGATGTAAAAACTGTATTTAACTGACTCAAACTTAATATATGAGATCAGGACAGTAAACACAGTGAAACACCTTCTCACTATCTGCAAGGTCTGTTTACATGGTTACCGAAAGTCGAGAGAAACTTCCTAACACAGAGAGGGTCTAACTTCTTGATAACTTAAACACAATGCCGTTATTTGGATGGGCTTTGCTTTTGAACCAGACATTTTGGCCTATTTACAACATAATCAGCTCATAAACATTCAGTTCCATCAGGCTCTCTGGTACAAGCCTTTGTTTGAGTGTTGTGTGGCAGGGCTAATTGCTTGCTTGTTACCATGTAAACAGACTATCATTTGTTTGAGTCTCAAAGAAGCACCAGCACCACCATTCACTCTGAAAGAAAAATACAGTTATTTGCTTGTGCTATTCTTTGGGATGAGTCTAGGGGTATGGGCCAAAAGCAACAATATTGAATGTAGTTTTAAAAAACCTCCACCCAGAATATAACTGAGTAAGTGCAGCATATACTTGTACACTAGTACACTGAAGCAGGATGCCTGACTCATCTGGTGAACACATGATATAGTTGTGATTGAGGCAGTGTTCAGTTATTAAAACCCAGCAATTATTTGACCCAGGTCTGCTTGAGCGTAGCAAGATATTAGAAAATAAGGTACTGTGGCAAGCAAAGTATTTAAAATTGATGTAGTGTATAACTTTGAGCACTTGTCATTCTGACGAAAAGCGCTGACCCGTTACCTACTGGAGTTGTGTCACAATCTCTGAAATCCCAACCAGGTAGACCTCAGGTGGACTTATATGCACTCACACAGAGCATCATATAAAGCACACACAAAGGTCATCGTACAGCCATCCAAACAACTGCACATATCACACCAAGATGTCAATGTCAAAACACTGCAGAGTGTTTCTGTGGTTGTTTGAGATGAGATCAAAGAAACCTCAGTGTTTATCTCTTTCTCCGCTTTGTCTTCATCACCCTTCTTATGCTCTTTCAGTTGTAACGCCTTCCTTTTTAAGGAAGCTCGAGTATTAAATTACTTATTGATTACCCCACCTCTATTTGAGATATGCAATATGCTGCAGTAGATGTATAGCTAGATGTATGAGAATTGTATAGATAGGCAATATGGTGAGAGAAGATTATATTTATGAATTCATGTATTAGAATAAAATGTCACTAAGATTAAAAGGTCACTGAAAGGAGGATGATGTGTTCATGTATTCCAAAGTGTGTGTTCCCTCTTTTTTCCTCCGTCACCTCGACCCAATTTTTATTCCCTCCAAAATGCATGTGTTTTATTTATTTATTTGTTGTTGGGTTTTCTTTTCTGTTTTCCGAAATGTCACTCTTGTGTCGTATAAAAAAACAGATAGCTTTTCAACAGCTTTGACTCCTGGTAATTTTTTCAAAATGCTAACTTTATTCTGTTTTTGTTCTTCAAAGTCGTGTCAGACTACAATGTGGGTCTCAATTGTATTCATAGAGCGACGTTTCTTTCAGCTGATTCAGACTGCAGTGGTATGGCTTTCAAATGTCAACCGCTAAAACAATGGAGTAGCTGAGTAAATGACCTAATTTAATTCTTTTTTTATTTTTCACATCATGTTTTTTACATTTAAGATGAGATGATTGTCTCCAGTTCTCTGTTGCCACCCTGTTCTTCATCGGTGACAAAGCCCACCACCGTGGAGTCAGCTGAGAGTTTCCAGAGAGGACGAGAGGACTCTGAATCATACCGAGGTATAAAAGTGAAGAGAAACTGTGAGAATCAGTCCCCTGTGGTGCTCCTGTGCTGCTGTTGTCTGATTGTCACGTGGTCAATAATCCACAGCTCAACTGCTCCTGATCAAATTGGGACCCGAAGCAATATTTAGTTTTGTCAATACTGACTCAAACACATACATTTCTGTGGATGTTTTTGGGTTGAGTTGTTACTTTTAGGGATACATGGTCAGTTCTTGCAGTGTTTTTAACATCACCAGCCTCCATCGACTAATATCTGCCACAGGAGAGAGCTAAAACTCAAGTAGCCAATAGAGAGACCGGACTCGCATCATGTGGGGAATTGCAGTTTATCATATGCCCAGATTTGTGCATTATTACAAGTAGCTGAAGCTACTTCTTGTTTTGTTACATTTTTCCTCTTTATTGTGCCGTATTCAAGTTGTCTTTTAGTGTCCATCTCTTTACCTGCAGTAGGGTCACACTGACAAAGAATGCAGTGAGGCATGCGGTAAGGTAAATGAGAGAGCTGAGACCTCTCCGCTCCCTCAAACTGTGACTTGGAGTATGCAGGTATCACAAATGATTTCTCTGGAGTGAGGTGGGGGACGTTCTGATCCAGGAGGTTGTGGAGGATGCATTCTCCAGTTCTTGCTGAAACATTTCCCATGACACTGGAGCTTTTTAGCCTTCTTCAAATTCAGCTTATCCAGCTACTTCTAGTCCCCAGTCCCCTCAAGGAGGGTGAGGCAGATGAGGTCTCAGCGTATCCCGATGTAATGGTGGTGCTCTTTTAAGGTTAATTGGCTTAGTCCAGCCTCCCATAAATCCGCTCCCTCCTCACCTCAAAGTCTCTGAGCTTTTTCATCCCCGACCACACATCTCTCACATTGTTCCTTTAGGAGCTTTCTCTCTTTTTTCCTGTACCATCCTCACCTTGCTCAGTATCATGGTGCATAAATCATGAGATACACCTGTGTGGCCCAGATGGCTAAATGAGCAGGAGATATCCACAGATAAAATGTAAAGTTTAATGCCGAGATGGTTTATCTTGTTCATCGCTGAGCTTGGAATGTGGCACCTGATTCTTGTGTAACTTGTGCTAATTTGATTAACATGTTTGTAAAAAAAAAAAAAAAACTTTCACAACACAAGATACTGTTCCGAGCTGTATGAGTGCTCCCAGTTGTCTTTTCTGGTGATTCTGAGAAATAATATTCTTTACAAATGATTTTACATTTTAAACTAATGTAAAACAAACGTTAGTACCGAACATTTAGTCATTTTCTTTTCAGCCTGGATAACTTTAAAAGCTTGGCATCTTTCCATGGATGCTGGGTTATGTTGCCTTGACATGAAGAAGAAAAAACTTCTTATAATTCTCTTAAGGGAAAAAAATGTGGTCAGAGCAAAAAGGTAAGTATGTAAAGTTAATCACAGCAGGAGTAACATAAAACAACGTCACGCTAGTATTTCTGAACGGTATTTCATACAGAAAAATTAATTTGTGCAGGTGCCACATATATGATCTCATTTAATTCTCTCCAACAAAAAACAACAACGAAACACTAGCACGTTTTAGACCAACACTTTTTCCAAGATTAAAGAATCTAAACAACAACCATAAAACTTAGTAAACAGCCACGATGTACAAAAGATGAATAGCGTTACAAATCTGTAAAAATTTGGTGTGATTCCAACTTTTTTTTTCACGTTTGGACGTGGTTTGGTTTGGCTCTAGCCAGATAGTTTGTCTTAGCTGTGTTTTCATCTGCATTTATATTTAGCATGAAGGGACCTACTGCTACAACATGGATGTTTGATTGTCCAAGATTCTAACATTTTTCTGTTATAAAGAAATAAACACCCATGAGACAAGCTTGTGATAACAAAATAACAAAAATCCAAAAAGCATATTGTAAAACCCACAAGCTGAAAAAAAAAAATCTTATCAAATATCACTATTTGTAAAGAGCTGTGGTGGCAACACTAGCAGCTTCTCATTTATCACTGGCACTGAATGTTGCCACTGGTGACCAATGCTGAGCACAATATATCAGCTGGAGCTAATACATTTTAAATCCACACTAGTTCGACTGTCTCTTGATTTTGTTGGTAATTGACTTCTCTCCAGACAAATAAATTGCGAGTGAAAAGACAAATCACTCAAGTAAATTGTGGTTTTATAGCTCAGTGGAATGGCAGCACTTGTCTAGACATATGAGCTGATTGCAGCATGTTGAAAAGTCCCCGTTTAAGATTTTCAGCATTAAATCACTATTATAATACGCTTGAAAAAAAATAAAAAAAACTCTTAGCTTTGGCTTCGTGGGATTTTTTTTTTTAAAAAAAGGGTTCAGCAGTTTCAGGAAAAAAAAAGTCTGTTTGATTCTGTATTGGACACCAAATATATCAGCCCCAAAGAAACAAATATCTTTGTATTTATAATGATGAAAATAAACTGTGATTTTTTTTCCCTTGTGACACAGTAGAAGTAAGATATTTCAGCTTGAATGTATATTTTATTCATATATTTTTTTCATGTTATATCTTTTGCAGAGGGGAAAGTCTCATGACACGGTACGCCACAAATAAAGACACCAGCATGCAGTAGACATTGCGAGAGTGTCTGTTTGAAGCCATTTCATGATGTGTAACCCTAACCATCTGATTCAGACAGGACACTAATCAGACAACTTGGTGCACTCTTTTATCCGTGACTCTTATCAAGCGGTGCTCCGGAATTTTATGTACAAGCTTGATAAATGAACTGTCCTAAGATTCCAAACCTGACAATTACCCTTGAATTCATACTTTGAAATACACTGAGGCAGAAGCATCAAAACAACACTACTGAACAAACCGTTACCTTTTTATAAGCACAGTTTGAATGAAAACCATACAGCTAAAGCAAGATGGTGCTGGGATAGTAGGGATTATAGTACATGAAAGAGCAGCATGGTTGGTAAAGACCTATCAGAATGAATGAAGGCCACCCTGTTGATAGTGTGTGCTAACAGCAGACTGGAGGGCGACTGGACAGAAAGGGATGTGTTTCAGACTACATGCTTCCCTGAACTAATGCAAGGTTCCAGGGAATGACTTAATGCATTTTGTTTTGTGACGGTTTCACAACCTTGGAGACATAACACTTATTGTCACCTGCTAAGAGTTCTGTTTCAGTTATACAGTTTTTTTTTCACCCACTTTCCCTTGAATATCACTTTAAGTTCTGAGATATTTTGCATGCACAACATTCTGAAGACATTTATTTATTCAAAAGTGACAGATGTTTTATGGAATTTATTCCTCCCCCTTTCCTTGCATTCCGTCCTTTACCACTGACAGATTCCCAGGCTAAAACATTTCAACCACCAAGTTTCATACATGGTAATGCAACCTTTAGTCAACTGCAGATTCGTGCTAATGTCCAGTCAGCTCAGTCTGGTTTCTGTCTGTATTTTCTTTCTTCCATTAGTGCCCCATCTTTCCATCCATTCTCAGGTACTATAAATCACAGGAAGCGCCACCACTGTTTCCTCTGATCCAACTCTCTCCCTTTCATCCTTCTTTTTCTCTCTGATCTCACCCAGGCTTTGGCCATCACAGTGAGCGGCGGACTGAAGGAAAGGCCATTAGTGAAATCTATTTGACAAAGCCTTGCTTTCACACAAACCCTAAAAGAATTTAATTCTAACTCTAATACTCCTCTTTATTTTTCCCCCTCGGAGAACAAAGCATTAGAACTTATGTTGTATTTCCGCAGGGGTGTAGATTACTATGAACCACATCCTTTAAACGCAGCTGTGTAATGTCTGTCTTTGGTCAGAATAAGAATACATTTACACTTGTAAGCATGGTTGAATTAAAGCATCACAGGCCTTGTGAGCCCATCCCTCCACTCTGATGAATGTTTCCGGTTTCCTTCAAGCACCTGTCAGCGCACACAACAGAACACATAATGCAGTTTAATAAAATCTTTGTCTGAAGCTCCAGAAACAAAACAGCTTCAAGTAGGCTAAACATAACAAAGCAGCATTGATATTTTGGGAATAATACTTGCACCCAGGTTTTATCTGTGTTAACTTAATATAAGAATATGCACTATTTATTTGCATGTGATGGCTGTATTGATGCTATAATTAATCACACTTGACAAAGTGGATTTGATAATGAGAAATAAAGAAAATAATTCCAGTTTGAATATGGCATGTCAAAGAAATTGAGTAAATGATTTGAGATGTTGAGGTTCAATGACATCCTGCTGGGCTGTACAGATTGTTTTATCTTTTTCCTACAACCTCCTCCATATAGGTTATGTTGTTGGTTTGGTTTGTCTCTTGGCCAATTTTGTAATCTGATCTCCATGAAAACTGGACCAATGTGAGATGTTTATTTGGATTTGTTGTTCAGTCTTGTTGGGGATGCAGTTTTGGACTCGTTTTGTTTGCACTACAACTTCTGTATTCATCAGGTGCATCAGTCTTTTCCAAAGAAAGGGAGGCTTTTTTTTCACAATTCGATGGATGCCTCAGCATCTCAATCATGAATGCTTACCTTTTTTCTTTTTCTTTTCTTTTTGCTAATATTCTACTGGCAAGTTCTCCTTAATCCTTCTATGACTTCATGACTAAGGTGCCAGTTATGCTTTCTCATTTGGAAATTCAAATGAGCAAATTATAAACTCCAGATATTTTATTCAGATAGTGTCATTTCACTCGGGCTATAAATAGTTAGATAAAAAAAAAAACTGGTACATGTTGTAAAACCCTGATGCTTGGCTTATGCTGCTGAAACTAAAACACAAAAGGCAACATTTAGTAATGATGGAAAACTACACAAAGAACTAGAATTGCAACATAAAGGACTCTTTGCACCCTTAGTTCAGATATGTAAGAAAATCTTGAACAACTTTGAGCTTTATATTCATGCATTTTCATATATGGAATTGAAATAATTTTGGCAATGAAACCTTGGTTTCATCGTTGATTTAAATATAATTGTCAACCTGCCAGTGCTGATAAAGTGGCAGATGGAGCTTTGGGCACACATGGCAGTTTACCTATAACCCTTTCTCATTTAAAAGTAACTTGTAAAGTCACCTAAAAAAGTTGGACAGCAGAGTTAATCTTTTACGTGAAGAGCAAACTTTTGCTGACACACACACACACATTCACACTTCTTGTCTGTGCCAAGTCATCATGCAGCTCGGAATTAATCCATCTCAGAATTGGCAATGGGCAAACCTAACTCCTGAGACCCCACCACGCACTCACACACCTGGATTTCTCATGGAACAGATCTACTCCATCAAAGGCAGTATGTAAACGAGCAGCTGCCTCACAGGTATGGAAGTCCAACCTAATTTAGAATCCTGTAATGAGAGCTTGATCAGTTGAGTGTGATCAGGCTTTTTAGAGGAAGAGTGTGAATTAAAGCTGGGAAGGAAGGATAGATACGGTGGCTAATACCTGAGGGTGCAGCAGATAGAATAGGATGTGTCACTGCATAGTTAAATGAGGAATCAGTAGATTGATTAATTACTAGATTTATGCATCATTTACATGTATAGCTAGAAGTAATACTTTCTGTAATGCACAGAATAATCTGCACCACTCCTGACACATGGGTCCAATCTGTTCCAAAATATGATGAAAGTATTAAAATTTAAACCAATCTAATACTATTTAGCTTAGCTTTTATGCAGTAATGAAATTACATAGCTGAATTATCTCTCAATAAAGTACTTCTCATGACTGATGTCAGAGTCTGACATTCCATGAGTGGAATCAAATCTATTGGAAAAGTTGATCCTGTAAGTTTATTTCAGATCCCTACCATCTCACCTGAAACTGGGAACCTTAACTGTGTCTTAGATCAGAGCAGCAACATGACTGGCTGGATATGTCTTCAGGTTCGGCAGGTGCTTGGCTTCATGAGGGATGGGGTACAGCTTGCTCTCTGTGGTGTAAGCCAGTAGGTTTCTATTGCGGGTTCTTTAGGTGGCACATCTCTCCATAAGCATTGCTAATTATAAAGCTCCATTAGGACACAGGCTGAACATAAATCACATCTTTTTATCATTAAGGCCTGTTAAAGATGTGCAATACGTTACATGAATGTCCCTTGCCGAGTCCATTATTCCAGCTAACTGCAGCTAAAACAGAAAAAAAAAATGGTGAAGGTAAGAATCTGGGCCAGAGATATAAATCTATGAAAAAAGTAATAACGTCCACACACGATATGATCACAGATAAACATTTTATGCATAAAAGTCATTTTGTGCGTGTCCAAAAGAGAATTGGTAAAATATTATCGCAATCACTGATCTCTCAGTTACATCTCTGAGATGTGATCTCTCCTGTCTCACACCTGCCCCATACCATCTCTAAGCTTATCTAGCACTTTGCTACTTTAGTTGCGATGCCTTGTTATGGGGCAACCGACTGCTGCAATCAAAGATGCTCTATCACAAACTGCATCAGAACCGTCTCTCTCTGTGCTGCAGCCCTGTTTCAAGCTGCACACTGATACAATTGACTGTATCAGTTCTGTTGAGAATTAGCAGAGCTCGTGTTGCTTGTTCTATTTTCTCTTCGTCATTTCCCTGATTAATCCAGAATAGAATTTAAAATGATTTTCCTCACATGTGAAGCTCATGAAGATATTACGGCTTGCTGTTTTCCCAACAGAGAATTTTGTCAAACTAAGTTTTTGCATGGACCTGCCCTACCTTCTTTGAGTGAATTCATGAAACAGGGGACTTACCTTGGTTTGGGTATGAGGGCTTGTACTAGAGGGGACTTTGTGGTGCCAAACAGACACCACATTTGGAGAAGCTGTGTTGTCAGTAAAAGCAAATCTATTTATATGATCTATTGTCTTTTCTCTTATTTGAATCCTATGTTGTCTTTTGTCTCTTGTTTTTTTTCTCTGTTTTTTATTTTAACTCTATTTATGTTGTCTTTTTCTTTATTTTTTTCTTACCATCTTTGGGAGGTAAATGAGCAATCTTGCAATAATCCATCATATTTCTACCATGTGTTTTGTAATTTTGTACTGACGTTCATCTCTATCCCAATGAAACAAAGTAACAAATCTGTGTCAATTATTTTTTCATTTCACTTTAATAAAGTGAAATAAGAAAAAAATCCACAAAGGCTAAACCTCCGATAGTTCCACATACTGGAATAAAACCTGACTGAGCTTCACGCAGGGTCTGTCAGTGACCAGATGATGTTGTGTTGTCTGCTAATCTACACATAAGATTGCATGATACAAAATCACAAGTGGAAATGCCAACACCAACAAACATTTGGCTTGCACTCGTCCATCTCAGCATCCTAAGCAGCATCCTCATTCCATCAGTAAATGCCACTTTGAGTTTCTGCACACTGCTTTGTCTTTAGCGACTCAACAAGTGAGCAGTATACAAAGTGGTACAGTATGCTTTAAAAGGTGCAGCCTTTTAAGCCATGAGACAGAACACATACCGACTTTGCGTATTAGCATATTAGCTTGTGTCCATAAATGTGTCCATGTCATCAGCAAGATCATCAGTTATATAATATCCCAGGTTTTTAACAGCATTAGACACTTTCAGAACAATACCAGATAGAAAGAAATCAGGATATACTAGTTTATGATCCTCTCTGCTTATGATAATTATATTGTTACTCTTCTTTGCATTGTAATTAATGTCATACTCTCAGCCATATTGTAAGCAGACCCTCAATGACAGTTAAAGACCTGCACTATGAGGACTTAAAATACATGAAGCGGTTAATTATGGTCCCACCAGCGAAACAAACTGTTACTCAGCCTTCGAGCTGCTTAGATAAAACATCCATATACACATTAAAAAGAAAGAAGAGGAGACAAAATATTCATTAGTTATGATGTGCAGCTTTTCCTTCCTTTTTCAAGTTAATGATTATTTCAATAGATTGTGTAGCCACAGGCAGTGCTCATCACAGGTTTTATGTCAACCAATTCCAGGTCTAATGTGTGACATCCTCAGGCTTATGTACTGCTGACTCTGCAATATTAGTCAAACATTCATCACTTGGCCCACTATTTTCTTTTTGTCACATTTAAGTCCAATATTAGAATAATTCAATGACCTAAACATACCGAACCTGAGAGAAATGGAGGACACCCACATGACCGAGCAGGTTGCCAGATGTTGACCATCTGTGAAACCTGCTTCATTTTGTTTTTGTCATGATCCTTGGGTCTTTGTCATCATTGATATATTTTTTTTTCCATTTTGTTTTGGAAACCCTGGTCTCTGTTCATTTTGGTTAGTTTTCTGCTTACTGTGTTAACCAAGTCCCACCTTTTACCGATTGAAGCCCATGACTCATGACTTGGAATTCCTATTTCTTATCCCAGCTGCTTCACACTGAGCTTCAAACTCAATAAACTCTGAACTTGATGAACTTAATTCCCCATCATGACTTAAAATGTTTTGGAATGCCTTAAAGTCTGTAATACTGCATTTGAAACACTACATCATTTAGATGTTGAATGTCAGTATTACATAATTTTCACTACGCAAAGTGAGAAAGATAATCTGGCTTTAGTTTGCTTTGTTTCTTTGCTAGTATCAGATATTTACCTTATTTTTCATGCAAAATATTTGGTGAAATTAAAAAGTCTATTTCTTAGGATCTTAGATTCTTAGATTTTTTTTCTAATTGACATGTCCACCGCTGTTCAAAATAATGCTTTCTTGAGATATGTGCATCTTGTATCCATGCGGTCTAATAATTACAACATAATCAGGAATTTAATTTGCTATCCAAACTTGTGTCAAAGTGACAAATTATTGGGTAGAAAACTGCCTATGAGTGTCACATGGCACTGTAATTTATTTTGAGTAATCCCAAAAGAGGTTTAGTCTTGTGGAATTGAATTGAACAGATTGATGTCCTTGACAAATCGTGTGTGACCACTTGCTACAATTTAAAATAACAAGATAAGAACCCTCTGAGTTTAACTTGCCATTACGAAACGCATTTAGGCCACACAGAGAGTAAACTGCTGGGTAGACAGCCAATTTGTCAACAACACAGCTTCACGATGCCTTGTTGGCTGTAGCGTGATACACTAAAAGAGGCAAAAGAGGGCAGACAAAGAAGAGTCTGCAAAGAATTACATTCAGTTACAACCCTTAATTCCTTTGTTTCAAGTTCAGGGTTAACTTAAAGCTCATTCACTGAAGCTACACAGAGAACAAGAGCAGACGTAGACAATAGGAGAAGGTGCTTGAGAATAAGCTGTGTTGAGGTGCCAACCATGTGCCCAGTGGGAAATGTCATGTCTTCTATCTGCAGCCAACATGAACTGTGAGACAATGAGCAAGTGGTGGCCTCTGAATCTCTGCTGGCAGAGACAGATGACTTGTGCTCATATGGAAACATTGCATGTGAGCATTTACATACACTAGAATGGCTGTAAACTGAGGCTATAACAACAAACCAACAGCATTGCTCTTCTCAGTGTTTGTTTACAGAGAGTGCAGTTATGCATAAATGGTCATTGTGCATGTATGTTACTGTCCAAGTTAATTTTTGATGTTGAATGTTTAAGCTTGACTGTACCAAGTCACCAAAGACATTGAGTCTGTTGGAGCCAAATAACTGTTTGGTCATTGGTGGCTGAATTGTTGAAATGAGCCAAACAAAGTAGTGCAAACAACATCTGTTTTCTTGCTTGTCAACACATGTTTACAGTGTCCGGTCGATGCTTTCAACTCTGCATTTCCAGTCAAAAAGTATCAAAAAATGTTGCCTCAGGTTGGATTATGTTCATAGAATTGGGAAGAGTGCAACTGAGAATCAAACTAATGTGTTGCTGATTGTGAAAGTGCGAAATTTGGTCATGAAAGGAGCTGTACACTGACAGCTTTATAATGGCTAAGTAGACTTTGTGTCATTACACTATCTAAACCATTTCAAAACACTCATCATTTGGGTTACATACCACCAATTTTATGAAGGAATTTGGAAAACCACTGACAGCATTATTCCCCGACACAGTTTCAGGCATACAAAAAAGTGCTGGGTAATGGAATTATTGTCTACTTATCTATGTATGCATCATATATATATATATTTTTTTTATATCTAATGGGCATTTATAGAGTTATTTTTTTAAATAATTTGAATCTGAAATGAGCCAGATGACCTAGCATCCACACTTGTGACCATTAATTAATTAATCCACTGCAAAGAAATCTAAGGTTTATTTCACTGTGAAAACACTCCAACAAAGGCACCCATGAAGACTTCTCAAAACAGATTCTTTTGTGTTCATTAATGGTGACAAAGTACTGTAAGAAAATCTGCTCGCTGTGAGTATTTCCAATGTTTAAGATCTATGCACAAAATGAGTAACTTAAAGCTGACTTGAACAGTCAAATAAATTTAGGTCAGGACCCAAAGGCAAGACTATAAGACATACAGGGTATTCAAATCAACCAATTTGAATACCCACACACACAGACACAAAAGAACAAAAAATAAACTAAGGAGGTCACTAAAACAAGAACAGGCTATAAGACTGAGGAAGATCACATGAAATATGTGAGGGAGGTCAGGGAAATTAGCTGGGAACAACTAGACAGTGTGACAGAACATGTTGTCATCGGGGTGTTTTTGGACAAAACAAGGGTGTTGATTAGAATTTGAGGTGGTAGCCTGCAGTAATGCTGAAGTCAGACAGATACAGAGAGGGAGAGCGGTTCTCTCTGCCCATCAATAAAACAATGTCAACAATGAAAGAACAACACGCAGTAGTTGAATACCATGCATCTCTGGGGGTGTTGGCTTGTTTTACTTCATGTCAGTTTATGCTTTTATCCAAACTGTGTTCCCCTCATTTATGTAGCCATCAGAGCTCCACACACTTGAACCCTGTTCATGCTCAAAATGACTTTCAGATTTACTTGGCTCTTGCGAGCAGATTTTCACTGTTTGTGACTGTTTTAGCCAGGATTATTCAGTTTTGTGTGAGAATTTGGGATCAAATGCTGCTTTAAGTGCTAGTGTGAGTGTATTATTATTTTTGTTAAGATTTCATTTATGAATCTATTTTTTTTTAAATGGTTTGAAATTTGTACTTTCAGTTTTAGACTTGATATTATTGTGTTTTCTAAGTAATTTTTTCTAATTTTTCAATTACGGATTCTTAAATGAATATGAGAATTGTAAATAACATGAATGTGGGACTTTGCAGTAGCTCATTTCAGCACCATCAAGTGCACTAAAGAGAAGAGGCAGATTGAAAATGAACTGTGTTATTGCAACAATTCTGTAGGCCCTCCAGTGGAATGAGGGGAGGTGTGTGCGCTTATCCATGAGCCCATCGGTGTGCTTAACAGTTGAGGGCATCCCTGTGAAAATCCCGTCACATAATTTGTAAATCCAGCTAAACCGCTATTCTCCAACCAAATTGCTTGACAGGGGAATATGTGGAGGAGAAGAGCTTGTGTGGGTCAGTGTGTAATGGAAAGGATCAATCTGCAGAGACTAGTCCAGTAGATATAAATAAAAGAGAGTATGATACTATATTGGTACTCTGTTCAGCCACTGTTTAACAAGATAGTGACTCCCATAGATCACCACGATAAACTGTTTACATCCTCTGTGGGCAAAAAGCATATGTTAGTTGTTTTTTTTTGTTTAAGAAGAAGGAGAGGCTTTGACAAGCATTAATTCTTCTGGATCCCATATAATACATTACCCTATCCACGTCCACATCATTATGTCCAAGTGAATGTCATTACTGAGCATTCTATTAAGCTACACAGTGACATACGTTGACACACAAGAGTATTATAGAAAATAAGAAACCAATTTGCGGCAGACTGCAAGCACTCCAATTTCTGATTAACAGCTTCTCTGCCTACCGAGCATGACTTCCCATGCTTGTCATTTTCTTATTAAATTACCGTGGAATTACGAGTTAGACATCCACAAATTGTAGGGCAGTGTTTGTGGCTCCGCTGTTCTCTTAATTTCAGTTTTGGGAGAAAGCGCTACGTGATAATTTAGAGGGAGTGAATGTTGAGATCTGCTCGAGCCTTTCAACAGTCACCACCAAAAAAATTAAATAAACTTTTAATGCAAAATGTTTTTCCAGATTAGTCTGTTTACTTATCAGTTTCTTATCAGGTTAAATTGGCAAGAAAAAAACCACCAAAGTGGGATATTTTAAAAGGGAAGAAATTCATTTTTTTGTTTTAGTATATGGAACGTAACTACACAAATTTCAACCAATCTGCTGGAGTGGATTAACTTAAATACAAAAGAGATAAAAATCACCAAAAGTTATGTGAGAAGATGACTAATGGACAACTATGGAGAATGCAACATGAGCTCAAAATAATTCACAGACCTTAAATCAGACCTGATGCTAACTTGCTGTGTTGATTGGCTTGTACTTCATTTTTCCCAGTTCATGAAAAGCAAGTTTAGTTTTCATAAAAAATACTTTTAAATGCTAACAAACAAAGCAAAAATTGAGGAAAAACGTGAACATTACACAGACAAGCAACTCTATCCATGGGGATCAATCATTTTATTTAATTTCAAAGTCTGAAGCAGGATCCTCAGGGTCACTGAACTTTGTGCAGTGTGGCAAGCGGCAATGATGCGAAGGTCCAGTGTTGAGCTAAAGCAGAAGCTGCAAGTTTGAAGCAGCCTGCAGAATTGTTCTCATCAGGAATAGCAGCACAAGGTGCTTTTTAGTAAATCTCTTGACCTGAATTTCTCTTTCCAGGGCTTCCCAAAGAAAAAAAGAGTTCAACTCAAGGGGTGTTTTTCTATTCCTCAGCTACTGTGTTTTTCCCTCACCTCTTTGTTATGGACAGCTGAAGTCCAGCATCGATTACAGTTTTCATAATTCATGAAATGAAAGAGTTCTATGGCATAAGATTTTTTAACCACGACTCATGCCGTGTCAGCTTGTTAATTAACAGAAAACATCTGCTGGGTGCAGCGGGGAGGGTCTGCTGGGAAAAGAGCCGGAGAGTTAAGGGACATACTCAGAGACCACCTTTAGAGTCGCTGTAGAACCAAACAGTTCTTAAACTTCACCATTTTCTAGAATCATCAGTTTTTAGACAGGGGACAGGCGGGCAACAAAATATGCAGAGCAGCGGCATAGAGATGACCAGAATGAGGTAGGAAACTTGATATAAAGCTGAGTATAAGTTTTGCTGCAGTACATTGCAACACCATGAAAATTCCCTTTACCCATTCATATAAATGATGTAGTGTCATTAGACCACAGGCTTCCAGTGTTCACCTTGTTCACGTGATGAAAAAAAGAATAGTTTTTGAATCCTGTATGATAGAAGTCTCAACAAAAAGAGAAAGGCGGCAAAATTAATCAGGAGTCACAAGTGAAAAGTAGAGATGGGCAATTATTTTCAAATTTGATCTAATCATGAAATTCTAAAAAAAAATAATAATTAGCTTATGTGCTATTTGTCTTGATATGGGACCATCTTGTTTTAAGAAAGTAGGATAGATAAAGCTAGTGCTGTAATTGAATAAAAGCAGTTTTAAGCTGTTTTCCAAAGCAACATGAGAATCATTCGCTGCTAACAGACAAATAAGAGACACATGTAAAAACACATGTCAAAAACAAATCTGGGGTCCAGATGCTTGGTACTTTTTTTTCACTGGTGTATCAAACTGTTTGTTATACAGACTCCTTTTATTCTATATCAGTTATCATTATTATATCGTTATTATTTTCACATTTTCACATCACAAGCAAGAGCTCAGATTGATCCACGAATATCTGAGACTGTCACATAGCGGCAGCAAAACATGTTTAATCAGTTTGAGCAGTATACAACTCCACTAAATCATCATTGATATAACCACACCAATTGGACTGAATCAATCAGATCAGTGAACCATGACTTAATTGCGCCCACTATATCCCATATTTCCTCAAACTATCAGCTTGTTTACTCAAAGAACACAGGTCACCTTAGTCTTTGAATAAAAGGCAGCATGTAGGTTATTATCAAATGTAGGTTGTCAATCTTTGAGTAAATGTCTTAGTTTGGTGGGGGTTTGTGTAAGAGCGTTAAAGTGAGAGAAAAGTTTCAAGAGGTGGGTGTGTTATATAATCTGTCAGGATATGTTTGCTCACATTTTGTTATTTCTTGCTTGTGTTCACATGTAGATTTTTATTTTTTCCTTCATTCTCATTATAATACGCATTTTCCCTTCTCACAATGGTTGTTGGATGTCAGCAGAACATCGAAGTTTGAAACTGTGTCAGAATGAAACCCTGTCACATTCTGGTACTTGTACTGCTGACAACCACGGTATTTCCAATGATGTTCAGATGGTGAATAGGATTATCAGCTTGTCAAACTGACAGAAGCTGAACTTGTTACTGTCAGTGGTCGCCAAAAGCCAATCAGATTTTTCAGTTTCCTACTTTCATAACGCTTGTCAGTTTATAGTGATGCTTGGCAAGTAGAGATGGATAAAAAGTGGATTACAGCCATTTTGAAATAGCTACTTCCTCTGAAAGGCATAAATAATGACAGATTTATTTATTTTTTCTCATTCTGTCAGTGCATGCAATCAAACGTCCCACAACACCGTTTGAGAAAACGGTTTCAAAATCATGCAGGTTAGTGAACAGAAATTTCAAAGTGCGGAAGATCAATTTCACAGCAGACCACAAGAAACCGAGATCACTAACGGCTCTAATGTGCTTAAATGCTAACCTTATTGAGAGCATTTTCAACAGCATCAGCTTCCAACAAAATTAGTTTTTTGGTGATGTTATTAATACATTGTGAAGCAGAAATTTATAAGAATGTAAAGCAAGGAGAGATTGAACCTTACAAAAACATATCAAGTCATCAAAGGAGAAAAAGCAAATTTCTGGCTAAAGCTAATCTACATTAACTTGTTGCATAAAATCTCATGATAATCAGACTTTCTCTTCTGAAATGTAACAAACCCCTCTAAAAGCTTAGGATATAAAATATCTGACATTATTTAGTTCTCTGCTAAACTGAAAACCACGTCCAATTTACGAGATGAAGTGCAGATTCAAGATTACTGCAGAGATAAAAGTGATGTACAAGTGATGTACTGCACAGAAAAATAACCAGGATCACAAAATTTTAATTCACAAAATGGAATGTTTTTTTAATGTGACTCAATCTGTGCATTGGAATGTGTGCATTATCTGCCTCTTGAAACATAAAACTAGAAATAGAAAAGCTAAAATGTCTATTTTCTATAGCTACTGGGGGCTGGAGCTTACCTCAGCTGCCACTGGACCAGAGGCAGGGCACAACCTGGACAGGACATCAGTCCTTTATCTCCCAGTCCAGAAACTGGACTTTTTATATTCAACTTTATATACTACTTGCAAACTTTTGCATAATTTGTTACCATAATGATCTCTGGGAATGTTTTTATTGGTATTGTAAATAAAATTCTAATATATTCTCAAACTTTATTCTGCACTTAGCGTTGTTCCAATTAGCTACCAACTGTAGTAGAAGAGAAAAATAGATTAAATACAAGGTTGCAATTTAAAACCAAGGTGTGCCCTGTTTTGCGAAGTTAATAAAAGCAATTTGTATCCACACAAACATGTAATGGATTCTTAACTTAGCTCTATGTGGAGGGAATAAGACATCTCTACTTACTGTGTTAATTTGCCATAAGATCTCTGTCCACTGATGTTGTTTTCAGTAGATGTTTCAGTCTATACGAAATGAAAACTTAACTTGGCCTATTTAATCCACTTCCACTGTACTTTATTCTCTTTTGCTTATTTTGATACAAAAACTTTTAGTCAATTCTTCTTAAAGCTTTTGGCTTACAGCTCAAGTTCTTTTTTCTTCCATACATATTAAAAATAGGCTTACAATTTTAATCTCACCACAGTTCCCAGAGGATGTCTTATCAGCAAAACAGCTGAAAACACCAGTTCAGCCTGCAGCCCACATATTCTGCTTATACCTACCCTGGTGGGTGCAGGGGCATTAAGTGATCAGAGTGGCTGTCATCTAGAGTGTGGCATACATCTCCACACAGCAGTATTTTTACTGAAAAGGGGGCTCTCATACAGCTTATTGAGACGTCATTCATTCATTAGTTCAAAAAAAGTTTTAAAAAATTTTAGACTGCAACATTTTATATAATGGTAGAGCACCCCCATATCACCACATGCAGACTTTTGAAGTGCTGATAACATGCAGGATGGTCCTTCTCCTCTTTTATCAGGAGGACACTGTGTCAATGCCACCGAACAATTTGTTCTTTTCCTCTGTCTATTTTGCATGAGCTTTGAGCTTTTATACCCAGTGATGTTACTGATGTATTGCCAGTAAACTATGTTCCACCAATATGTTTCTTTTTTACTACCACTTCCTTATCGCCCTTTTGTTGCCTCCATCCCAACTTCTTGAGATATACTGTTGTAATCAAATTAAAGACAGCAAAATGTCTCTCTTTTAATATTGGATATGTTATCTATGTTCTAATGTGAATAAAATGTTGGTTTATAGGTTTGGCTAATTATTGCTGTCTTTAATTTGCATTTTACATAGCAACCCAATTTTATTTGGGATTGGGGTTTATTTTTTGATTTTCAAACCAACTAACCACAAATTGGCAACATACTTGAGTCCAACAGCCTCTTGGCAACACAGATAATCTTCCTTTACTTTCCATATGACAAAATCGAACCAACTAGCTAACCTGAAATTTACTCATTTTTGTTCTAAAATAAAGCATGCCATACCAAAACTGCTTACACTGTCAGCTTTCTATGTTATGCAAATGACAAAATAAATGTGTTTTGTACCTCAAGTTCATCCCCTTGAGGAATTAGGGAGGTAGGCTGTCCTCGCTTTTAAAGATTTCCCTTTTTATCCTTGCAATATAAAAATCCCTGATGCATGTAGAAATTCAAGGACACAATCACACCCACATATACAGTATACTCACTGGCATATGTGCATGCAGTATGACACACACAAACACATAGTATATCACACACGTTTGCCAGTATTCCTTTTTCCTTTTTGCCCTGTATGTATTTCACACACAGGGCATATATCGTAAAGGGTTTAAGGCTAAGCCTAAACTTCAGATTCAGGTTCACTCTCCTGTTTCAAAATGCATAAAATGTTCTTATAGGAAAAATATGCAGGGGGCTCTCAATGTCTCCCTTAGTCACATTGATCAGGAATCATTTTTCATCCATATTACATAACTCAGATAAACCTCTGTGCTGTAAAATGCTGTGCTTTTCACAGAAAAAACTGATAATCTGTGTGGATGTCTCCTTAGCGGGCTTTAGCTTGTTTAATATTCAATAACAGTTAACGTTTTAACATTTTAGCAGCTGGGCACACTTGTATCCACTGTGCTTTTGAGTGCTGCAGTCATAATACGGTTTTGCCTGGCTGACCTTGACTTTTCACGCACACAGTGGCAACTGTCATCTTAACAAACTTCAAAAGGAGTTAAGTAGTGTGTGTTATATGCTGGTGACAGTTTGTGTAGATGAAGGAGACAGTGTGATGTTAGCAAGTCAAACCTAATCGTGATTAAAACTAGTATTTCTTTATGTCTTCCTCGACTGCCCTGTTCTGTTTTTACACTCTCTTCACATCATAATAGTCAGACACAGTCAGTATTTTCTATTTTTTCCCCTTAAGCCTTATTTCTGTCTCTTCTGTACAGATTCGATGTGGTTGTCTCTAGCTATTAATTCCAAATTAGAGCAATGTTGCAGAAATGTATGGAGCGGTAAAATTAAATACGTATGCGTGGATCTCCTCAAGCACGCCCACACAAAAGAGAAAATGAATCAATTTAGTGAAGTGAGATTCTTAAGATTGAGAGTCTTACTGTCAGTCTTTGTCTGATTACTTTAAACACACTGATCGCACCACTCTAAAAAGGTTAATTTACTCTGCTCTCTTAAAGGAAGCATGACAATGTATTTAGTCTCTCTCTCTCTCTTACTGAGAGATGCGTGCTTCCCTAAAAATAGATGGATACTTGATGAATCCTGTGGCTGTGGTCTTTTCTGTCATTAATAATGAAAGCCATAGTTGCAGCCGTGAAAGGCATGTCAGTGAGGAGGGAGATGGCGGAAGGTGAGGTCTTTGTGATGATAAATGTACCAGGCAGGGGCAAAGCAATTATTTAGTTGACGTGAAGTAATGTTACAGGCATCTCCCAGAGCATCGCTGTAATCTTGTTAGCAAAATGATGAGGTAGAAAGTAGGACAGAGACATGGAGTTAGGAAAGGATATGGGAGACTAATGATAGATACTCCCAATGAGGGAGGTTGGATACAGACAAAGCAGAAATGTTGTGGATACTGCAAAAAACCTGCGGGGGGAAGTGTTGGAGGTCTGAAACTCCCGTAAACTGAGAAGAAGAGTGATGAACAGAATGTTGGAGATTGAACTGGAGGTAGATGATAGAACTTCATGACCAAAGCTCTGTGACACTGATATGGGAGCAATCCACAGTGTTTTTCTTTCGGTATTGAGCCCAATTTTCTAATCCATTTAATCCCAATTTATCCGTCTTCTAATCTACATTGATCAGTTAAAACTTTAAACAGATGACAGATAAACTTAATTCAAACAATTTGAATGTTCTGCTGGGAAACTTTGCATTCAGGCATTCAGTGTCCCTCGACATCAGTACCCTGTACCAGCAAGACAGTCTGCATTGCCTTGTTGTAAAACTGCTCAGGAATGGCTCATCGAAAAGTAGGGACATATGTGTCATCTGGCAATTCGATCAGGCTGCAATGTGATTTGCCTGAAACCACAGGCCATGGAGGATCCTTTGCCACGACACCCCCAATTTACCCACATATTTTGGCAACATGTGGGAGCCCTGCTCAATATTAAGCATGTGGTTTTAAAATCAAGGTTGAACATATCACTGGGTGAAAATGTCAGGATCCAGGTGAAATTCCCTCTCACGCTTGGAAACAAACATGTTCAGCTGTATCTGGGATTGAAAACCTTCGACCACTATCACAGTGTCCTGAATCTGAAGAGTGCTCACCCTCCCTCGTAGTGAATTGCTCCTGACAGCAGAGTGATCATTGACAGTGTCCTCCTTGCAGGATACAGTGTCAGTGCATAATAATGCTCACGCTTGCTTGCTAACAGCAGCAGTTTTTTTTTTTACTTAGAGTTTAACATTCACTGTGTTGTTGTTTGGTGTCTATGATGACATATTCACTGGTTTAGATAGCAAATTTTGCCTTAAAATGTATGTACGATATTTGCCCTGATATATTAACCAACCAAAATGAAGTACTCTGTTCATTAAGAATTTCATGTTAGTTTTCTCTGGTCATTATTATACAAAAACTGGAAAAAACATAGTGTTTATTTATGTTTCTGCAGACATTTCAATAGGTGGTACTCAGCCTTACATATGAAAACGATGTTTTTAATTTACTCACACACTCCAGTGTTGGCAGCTAAACATATCTCACATCAAATGTAACACATACTACCATGATCATAGGAATAGTGTGCCAGTATCTGAGGGAAACAGATGCTACCCAGGCAGAGCACAGTTTGACATTCCTTTCCTACACTCAAATGTCAAAGAGTTACAACTGCAGACTATCACACACACAAACACACACACACACACTTGCAATTGAATAACAGAAATTATCTAATATAGCAGTATCAATATTTAGCCTACCATAAACACAACAAAATATTTTTTCAATCAAATGAGACTTGCTCCAGTTGGCTGAAGTTAGCTTTACATACACCAAATATCCATGTGAGGGGATGACTGGAATTTTACAATAACAAATCAGCAAATGAAGGTGCAACTTGGGATTAGATCAATCAGTAGGACTGCCTGTACGTGACATATCCAGTGAAAGAAGATCGAGATGAAAGTGTTGACAAATCTTTGCAGAGAAATCTGAACCAATTACAGTTTGCAACCCACTTAATGCAACCAACACAGTGAGGTACTTCACAAAAAAATAGTGAAATTCTACCATCGGAAAGTCCACCAATTTATTTTAGTGGGCACTCACTGTGCTGTGTTTTATAAAACCAACATGTAACAGATCATTTACAGAGTGTGACTTCTCCTTCATGATGATTTTTTTAGAGGAATTCCAATGAAAAAGATAAAATTAAGAATGAATGCAATAACATCACGATACAATATTACATGGCTCAAAGTCACTGTATAGATAGATACATCTTGCAAGAATTAAATTTGTTTGTCCTGGGATGCCCCCCTCCCTTCTCAAGTGCAGGGGAAGGGAGATGGAGGATGTCAGCCAAGTTATCACTCCTGGGCAAGTGTCTCTTACCCCATGCATTGCAATGTGATGGCACAAGAAAACTCCTCCAGAGACAAACTGCTCCATCCTAAATGTGTGAATGAGTTATACTGCCGGTCCCTCCTTCATGCAGCTGTTGAATTCGACAACCAGCAGTGCTTCCAATTCATCACATTGTGCATTTCCTCCAGTGTTAACATGCATGAGAAAGTTAAATTGAGCATGACTGCGTGCTTCGATGGAAGCGATAGAACTTGAAATCATTTCTGTTCTAGTCGCAGCCATAAATACTGTAGATGCAGATAATGCAACCATATCAGGAGACAGCACAAAGAAAACTGAGAAAAGTGAAAGTTTCAGAAGTGAGTTGTATCACAGTAAAAGGGTTAATGCCAGACAGCTGAATCTGAATGATGTAATCAATGACTTTGTGTGGCAGAAAGCCAGTGGAGAGCACCTGTAATGTAAACAGAACTTTTGTTTAAGCTTCAACACAGACAGCTGCATGTTCACAGTGTAATTTCATTTGAGATGTTGCTCCCACAACAGATTTTTTCAGACACCTGTTGCTCTCATTTCTTAGGCCTCAACTACACTGTTCTAGATATTTTTTAATAGGATGTTTTTACTGACTTTTGAAAGAAAAGAAAAACAGTAGTGCTTCTGCAAGTGTGCATTATTTTTTGTCTCTGTATTGGTCTGGTGATGGACTGGAGAACTGTCCAGGGTGCACCTTGCCTCTTACTCAATGCCAGCTTGGATAGGCTCCAGCCCTCCCCTGCCACCCTAACTAGGATAAATATATGGATGGGTATGGAGAATTAATTATTTTCCTGTGTCGTTCCATGATGGTGGAATGACCTACCGAGCGCTATAGAGTTTGTGCCCCTGCTCTTGAAGACCCAGCCCTTCAGAGATCATCTCCTATCCTAGCACTTACCCTGTACTTCACTAACCCCTCTACTGCATTTCTATTTCTGTACTTCCCTCTATGCCTGCACTTTATTTCTACACTGTCATCCCTGTCACCTCTGACAGAACCTGACTAGTGGTTTTCCTTCAATGCAGCTTATTGTTAACTTTGACATTAGCTCTAATGTTATATCCTCATTTGCAAGTCGCTTTGGATAAAAGCTTCTGTCAAATGCATAAACACATAAACATTAATGACTGAATCATAAATTCAGTCATCTGCTCTAATGGCTAACACTATTTACTATATAAGGAGGATAATTCAAAAGAGGTCATATAGAAGTGAGAAATCAACTAGTTCAGTTTAGGACTGTGAACATAGTTAAATATTTCAAATCGGAAACTATGAACATGAAATTGTTTGAACTAGTGCTTATGAAGTATGAACTTGCACAACAGCTTTTCTCTAGGCTGCTGTAACATAGTTATATTCCTTCTGCGAGACAAGAATTATTGTATTAGCATTAACTGTTCCTTTACAAGATGTAAAGTTAACAGTAACTTACAACTACGATTAAATACAGTGATATACTTTAGGTTATCACAGCATTTTTTTTAATGCACCTACCAACAGTGGACAGAAGCAAATCATAAGATTCAGTGTTTGGTTTGTCCCTTTTGTGCAATTATAGAAACATGGCAGCAAGAAATGGCAAAGGAGCAATGAGGCTGACCCATAGCATATTTCCTCTTATAAAAGGCTTGCTGTAAGTTGATGAAAGCTCAAAGATTCTACACTAATGAAAATGACAACTATAAATATTACATTGGATTTTTGTCAACAGATCAATTCTAATGTTATACAATTAAACTTGAAGTGTTTTTAGGGTATCCCGTAAATTCCAGTGGGCATTGGGACAAACCTGCAAACACAGTGCAACCCAGTGTAAACTTAGTGTAATCACCAGTTAATTCTGAATAACTAAATGTCTGACTCATCCTATAATGTGCTATAAAAAAACATTTTCCCCTACCATTTCATTTTTACTATGCACATCAAATTGCCACAGTGTGGCATCACTGAGCATTTGGACATTACTAAATACTCACCTTCTTTGATTTTTCTGTGGAAACTGTCAATAATCTCAGCTGTGCACTTGCATGACTGCATAATGAATAACGCCAGATGGCTTTCCCTTCATCAGTAGATTATTGGCTTCTTTAAGGAGAGGGTATGCAATCCAGCGCTATCGTTGGCATTGTAAAAATATTTAATCTTCTATACATACAAGTTTTTTTTAAAGCAGTCACTCTAATGTCTTCAATGTAGTTATTTATGTATACAGTATGTTTTCTTTAATCATGTTGGCAGGGGAGATGAGGTTCTCCTCTCCGTTTGTCAAAATACTACAATAAATGTCACTTTTGGTCATTCCAGATGGGTCGAGATGGATTTTAATACCAAGTGTAAACTGACGCATTAAAAGCTGTCCACATGCATTTTAAAACCAGTTGTAAAGCAGGACGAGGAAACACAACCAGTATGAACCTCCGTTTGCCACAAATCAAAGACAACAATATGTCGGTTAGGAATTCAACTGTTAATCCCATGGTGATAAACTTAAGTCCACTTTCCCTTTTAAGAAACATAATATAAACAACACACAGTGGAGAAAGTGTCACATATAAATTCTGTACAAAAGATGGTCACATGAATGAGAGTTTTGTGCTGCAAAGGTCAGAAAAAGTTGCATGAAATTGCAGGACTTCCGTCTTTCTGATAGTGTATTATTATTTGCACGGCAGCACCTATTTTCAGGTCATGGTTCTTGATTTTTTTTTTCTATTTTATTTCCCATTGAATAGATGCACATCTTTTTCGACCCTCTGGCTCTACAGTGAAAAGGATATCTAATAGCCTGACAAACACATTAAGACCGAACATGGCATATTAAATTTTCGCCACTCTACAGATGTGCGACTGTTTTTGTTTTGGTTATTTACTCAACAGACACATCACGCAGTGAGCAAGAATTTGGTTTAGGAAATGTATCTAAATTTGACTTTGCAGCCCCAAGGAATTCATGCAATCCAGTAATTTCATTTTACCTCCCTGTCGACACTACTGCAGCTTCATATTAAGAACATTCAACTGTTAAAATGTTTTATTATGAAGGGGTTTATTATGAAACAGAGGTAGAAAAAGGCTTCTTTTTTTTTTTACCTGCAATGGTTTGACAACCTGTTCAGGAATTACCTCAACTCTCAGGAATGCCAGCTGGGATAGACTCCAGCTCCCTATGACTCTGAATTGTACTAAGCTGGTATAGAAAATGGATTGATGTATTTTTATGCCTCATTGAATCCTTAAAAAATGTAAACAGGTTAAGCATGTGCTTTCTCAAATGTTATGAATACATCCAAACATGCACAGTGTTGATGTCAACATAAAAATTATCATTACATTTGCAGCCTCATCCACATTTATTGACATATTGTCAAGAAAAAACTGTGATTTTCACAATATTTTTTTTCTCTGTCTAGTGTGTTCAACACATGTGCCACTCCTAAGTATTTCCTGTTGTGAGGACACTTCCCCAGTGGATAATCTCCCACTGTGAAGTGCGTGACAGAAAAAGAACTGCTGAAAAGAGAAAAAAATCATTTGCACATATTTCAGACAATCTCTGTCGATCTCGTGTGAAAACACACCAACAACTCATCCATTTATTAAGCTAAGACATTTCAGTTGAAGATGGGTTTAGTATGCAGTCTCACTCATGTGCTTTCCTCAAGTCACAAACCTTTTGAGTAATACTCATTATCCTCTGTCTTTTAGTTACGGATCGGCTAATGGGCTGCAATGAAAAGTGTTGACCATTAAGGTTCGAAAAAAAAAGAATGTATACTGGTAAATCTTTAGAGAACAGAGAGAAGAAAACACAACCATGAGGGCATAATGAGGTCCGGCAGTGAGACGGTGGTGCTCTCAAATGCAAGCACTGCTGTGCTGCTCCTAAAAGCAAGTGGGAGTGCAAGGGGGCATAGCATCAAAATACAGAGACTCTTTGAGTCTCTCTGCCAGTCTCATCAAATACAAGGCATTTCTCCCAGCCAGTGCCAGCTCTGACCTGCTCAGTCAGCTAAGCTCCAGCTCTCAACTGACTTCACCTGACCTTATGTGTTCTCAGTGCTACAGCCAAATCTGCTCTACCCTCAGAGACAGAATACGGAGGTTGCCCATGTTTTAGAAGTGATTTTTAGAAGTTTAATACGCAACCATAACTGTTATACATGTGAAGGCAGGAAATAACACGTGCATGCCACAACTAAAACACCACCTGTACTACACCACCTGTGTAGAAAGCTGAACTGGTAAAAATAGAAGCGTATCTGTTCTGTGAGGCACATCCATCTATTCAGCTTTTTAGTTTGACTCAGCTTAACCTTGACTCTCATGTAATATAGTAAGTCATTTGGTTCAACATTTTAAATTAAAATTTCATTTCATTCAGTGGTTTTGATACTAATGCAAAGAAACTGCTGTTTTCTAGCGCTACTAACATGGCCTCTGTAAATAGAGGCCATGCATTATCTCAAGATCCATGGCTTAAGCATGTAATCCGTTTGTCATGTCCCCCCGCACTGACTCCATCAGCAACAAAATAATAAACAGTAAGCTGTATAAACAAAAGGAGGGAATACATCCAGCAGGAGAGCCTATATGAAAGAGTGAAACAAGTGGTTTGAACTGGAATTGGAAATGATTAACTGCACGGTAACCCAGGGAAATAGACTTTCTCTTTCTTCCTTTCTTTGAATGAACAAAATATGGATTTATGGATATGTTGCATATTAATCTACAATCTACATTTGAGTTATATTAAAGAGAAAGGAACAAGAGTGCAGTCTTGAACATAGTGATGCTGATTATTGTTGCTCAAATATAAAACAATCACAAGCTGATTTTTTAAGGTGTTGAATACAACAATATCAGTTGAGCAGCAGCTCTACTGTAGAGCTCTGGAAGAGCCATTGTTTTTTAAAACTGTTATTTCTGCGCTCCATGTAGGTTTTCGTTCAACAAAATCTTCAGAGTGGCATGAAACATAAACTCACAAGATGCACAGAATCCTCCTGAATAATGCTGTGATCCTGCTACAACCAATAACTATCAGGAGTTTCTTTTTCTAACTTCAACCACAGCATACACAAATATTTATCATATAATCAAAAGAAATAAAACTACCCAATGAGCACCAACCAGGATTTCAATGTTAATTTCAGTTAGAAAACTTGGTGATATGTGATCCAAACTTCTAAGACTTATTTGCCCTCCTTGGTCGGCTAAAATCCATATCCAACATCAAAATGTCACAATATGCACATTGTTTCATCATTTTATACACTTCTCAGGTTTCTTTTGAGATGATAATGATGAGGTATTTATCCTAACTCCTATTGTTCTAGTAAGTGAAATGTGGTCTACACAGACTTATTTCGACACATGTTATGATGCTCCATGAGAGGCTTTCAGGGACATAGTATTAAAGCAGGTGTATGCATTAATTACTCTTACTGTCATGTTGCATGTACAATGAGTACAAGTTCATACTTTCTCTGTTCACACCAAATGTCCCCATTAGCAACATCATGCTTCGGTGTTCTTTGTAGGAACATCATTGCCGAATATTTTAACTTAGTGAAGGAAATCAAATCAGCAAAGATTTAAAAAACTTTCATAGCAACGGGTTGTTTTCAATGCAGTTCTTTTTTTATTTTAGACTGATAAATAAAATGGCACAGTTTTATACTGATGGAAACTATATAAATGTCTCTGTGAGGCACAACATAAAAAGCAGTGAAAAATGTCACCTTAATTTACTGTTATGCAACATGTTAGCAACTGCCTATTTCTTATGCAACAACATTAACTTAAGTATTGGATTATTTATGGATGGTCACTTTCCTTTCAGCTCTTTCTTTCGTTTGTCACCTACTTCTGAATTTTCTGTTACTGTTAACGAGTAGTGAACTGTCAGAGCTATCCACCATTTGCTCCTGAGCAGTCATTATGTTTAGTCTATTTTGTGTTTCGCTGAAAAGTGGAGCTTGTTGTGTGGAAGAACAAAATAATGAGTCAAAACAGATTTAAAAGCTCTTTGCAGCTAAGGGGAGTCAAAGGGTTTTTGATTGGTGCTGATTAGTGCACCTTCAGATAACTTATTAAGAGATGTAACAGATGACAAAGTTATTTCTTGCACATGGACCACCCATATAGGCGGGAAGAAATTGCAGTATTTTTGGAGCATGTGTAAATATATAAGTTTGTTTTAATCAATAAAATCACTGGAGTGGGGAAGTTTCTCCTGTTAAAAAGATGAACATGAAAGAAACACAGCCAAGACTGTTCCGCTTGTTTGTGGCACCTAATCCTTCCCGTATCTTACCGGAGTCGAGCTGTTTAATTGTGTGAGCATGAATATTGTACTTTGAATCAATTTCAAGCCTAGATATGAAGACAGGGGACTTGTTCTCCCATTTTCTCTTCCCCAAATTACTCAAATATCAGTTGTTTAATGACACTCGTAAATACACACACAACTTGAATCATTTTATGTGAGTCATGTTCAGGCTCTATGTGGAGGAAGTGAGTCGGCCAACGTGAAATGGGGAGTGCTGTGGTGGAGAAGAGGATATGTGACTACAGATTACACGGCTGACCACTCCCATACTTACAGTATGGTTACATCGCCATGGTGTATGGTTCCATTTGATTACTGCTCACAACTCAGTCGTAACAGTCTTCCATCCAAACTAATGGAACACAAAAGCTACATTTTCTCTTTTAAGAACGATTTTAAAGGTGAAATACGTAAATATATTGATTAATTTATTCTCAGTCTTTGGCACTGTTTTGACCAATGTCTAAAGTAAGCACATTGTTCTGAAGCATTCTGCCCAACTGATGCTTGCCACTGACATTAATAAAGGCAGGACTGAGGTAAATAATTAAATAATTATATGAAATGTGTCCAACTGTTAAAATTTGTATTTTGCCCATTCCTTTCCTTTTCCCCTCCTGTTTCTCCACTTTTGATTAAGTATTACTCTCACAACAAAACGGCAGAATTTCAATGAATGGGAAGATAAGACTAATTATTTTGTGAAAATAGCACTCTTGTTTATGTAACTTATGACTTAGACTGTTAAGAACTGTGTTGTTGCATAAAGTATGGAGTTTAGAATTAAACAAAAGCAGGGAGGCGGGCACCAGGCTCTTGCTAACAAGTCGTCCTGCAAACCAAAGAGGAGACGAAGACCCTGAAGGAAGCAGAGCTGAGAGTTAATGATCTTTCTGTATGCAAAGGCCACGGTTCAAAAGGCACTGAGACGATAGGAAGTGGCAAAACCCCATTAACTCCGTGACAGAATCTGCCACAAGTAATATGCTTTCTTTCCCTTTTTTCTTGTCTCTGTGTCTTTGGCCTGTTTTCCAGTCTCTGTCTCTCAGCCGTCTCCCATCTAGCTTTATTCCTTACTTCTGTTTCTGTCCTTTACTTGAGATCTGTCCCTGTCTATGTCTATTATGATGTCCCTTACTCCCATTCTCACTCAAGCTTCTTTTTCTATGTCTCCATGTATTTCACTCTCTATCATCTCCCTTTCCTGTCCTTTTTTGACTCTCTTCTCTTCCGTCTTCATCCTTGTCTTTTCTTTGATGTCTTCTCTGGCTCTTTTCAATGTCTCACACAATCTGATTCCCCCTCATATTTTTCCATTAAACTTTCAGTGATCTGTTTCTACTAATATTGTGTCTCTTTTTCCTTCATCCAGCTCTTGTGACCACCCACAATCTAACAACCCAACAGTTATTAGTTTGTAACCCTTCTAACCATCTCTAACCATAACTCTTACCCTAACCTTTTCTCTAAACTCAACCCCAAAGATCAGATCAGGATGCAATGGACATCTTATACTCGGCCCACAACATAACAAACACAAACAAGTAGGAAAACGGGTATTTCCCCAAATGCCCACACACTCAACAAGTTGTACCAGACACAGCACACACACAAAAAGACACACCCAGGAACTCATGGCTGTGCACACACCAAAAATTAGGAGAGTACCATATTGCCTACCCAGGGTCTCAACCTCATTTTAAGTGAGTGTGCAAAGCTTTAATCTTCACAACAAAGTCTGGGCTGCTAATGAGTGGCAGGGGGCGATTAATGAGTCAAACTCACAAACCTAACCCCTAACCCCGGTTCTGCCAACAGAATTTAATATTGAGTGCAACATCATAATGAACAGATGAAATAATTAGGATTAGCAACTTATCATCTTCAGGTCTGAACAACTGAAAATACTGACAGAGCTGAACTGATGTCAACCTGATATTATCATGCACTGGCACAAGCAGGTTGGCAGCACAGACAGGTTTTCTGTCTACTTGGTGACAGAGTACCGTTACCTTTTCTAATGCTGAGAAAATTACATTTTGCGTCTTCATGAGCTTGAGAAAAAAAAAGTCATTTTACTCATCTTTATAAATCCAAATCACAGTTGTTATGTGACAACAATTTGCAACCATTTCCGCACTGTGTGCTGACATAACTCCTCGCTGCCTCTCACCTCATGTTTTTTTCATCTTTCTATGCATCTTTCTGTGTCAGTCTGTTACTTTCACAAAACAGGATGAAATACGGCTCACTTTTCATGACAATTAGGAGCCAAGCCTAACTTCACAGACCTACCATCACTACAGTTGCTATGTGACTGGCATACATTTACTCTGGGAGGGCTTTTGATTCAAATACTAAAACTAATCTTAATTTTTGCTGTCAGGCAAAGTTGCAAAGATGATTTCACAACAACCACTCACTAAATCCTATTTTAGCAGTTCTGCTGACATCCAAGAAGCACTCTCCTTTGGAAGACTACTGTACATGAACATGCATCTACTGTAATAAAAAAAAAATTCAATCTGTCAAAGAGTTTTGGAGGTGTAGGGGTAACCCAGGGTAAAAATCCCTGCTGTGTAAATACAGTCAATTATACAAGGATACTTAATACTGTAATAGACTGAAACTAAAACAAACACTTACACATGTGCAGATAATATTTAAGGCTTTTGTTGACATAGTACACGCTGTATAAAATCATCTATGAGTACATGGTTTTGATTTATGAGTGAATGATCTTATTTTTATACGTCCTGTCTGATTTCTTGTAAGGACTTCAAATTCCAGTGAGACTACCAGTTCAGTGTATTATAGACTTCTCAAAGCCTGTTGGATGTGCTTTTATTCTCCTTTTTGCCTTCAAGGCCTGTTACAGCAATAAAGCCTCTGTCAGCTTGTGCAAGTTCCTGTTTATCTGTCGAACTCCTTAACCACAATAAAGTCAATTTTTTATATTTCCTAAGACCTCTTATAAGCCAGAACTACACGGTCGAGGTCACAGGATTGATTTAAACTTTGTTGGAAAAGTTGGAAAAGAGTTTCTTCATAGAATTATCTTAGAGCCCAAATTCAAAGGAAGGGTCAAAAACAGGGGATGTATATGTCAGAAGCACCTAGCGAGACACATATTAATGGCCCGGACATGCTGCCATTTAGTCACTGTCATACCGGGTGAGCCTTCAAAATGCCACCAACTGCGTGCATATAAATCATCAGGGAAGAGGATAGGAAGGAAATACTGTTAGCATTTCGAGAACCACATTGTTTCATATCAAAGGAATAGAGGCATCAGTCAAAACTCTATCCATGATTTGATATTAATTGCGATGTTAAGAGTGTGATACATTTAGTCTCATTCAGATTCAACGTATAAGCAGACAACTGAGTCAAAACTGACAACAGAGCAAAAAAATTCAGGTTATTAAAATTGGTAAAAGGTTATAAAGAGAAATAAGAGACACAGGGGACACAGCAAAGTACCAAGTTTGGCTTTTATTAATTTTCACCTTTAAAACCATTCGACTTAATGAAAGCAACCTACAGCATTCCCATCCTACACAGAGATGTTAGCCTTTACCAGTTAGAGGCTAACAACACAAAGCCATACAGTATTTATCACCTCAGTCCAAACTAACAGAGAGAAGAGGAGAATATCTAGGGATGAGGATGAAAAATTCACAGATGACTGTCTGCTGTACTGGTGTTGACAAATGAGCTCAGTTACAGGGCATTAGCCTTTCGCTGTCAGAGGGAAGAATTTTGTATCGCAAACATGACATCAAGTCCTCGCTCACTGTCAGACTGCCTTATCTGTCACACTTAGGCAACCAAACTGGGGTAGTGAAAATTCCTTTGAGAGAACGTTCGTCAATGACTTCAAAGATTATTGTGCAAAATGCTCCTTATGTGAATAGAATAACAACCCGGAGCTGCAGATTAGTATTACTGCACATCATATGAAGCCTTTCCCATGAGTTAGAATTTTCAGGTTTTCACACTCTCCATGGTGCTGAAGGTACAATGTAGCACTGGCAACCTGTACCACACAGAACGAATCCTTGAAATCATTTTAGCACAAAAATGATTAACTATTGCCATCTATTGGCCAAATATGGCACATCTACAGTCATAGCCTTGGTGTGCTGTGGTAAATCAACCTTGATATGACTGCTTTGATTTATGTTTAAATAGTTCATGCTTTTATCGTGCTTTGTACTTTTATTCAACAAGATTTCAGTGGTTACTACCTTAATGGCAGATTATTTTACTAATGCACAGGCATTGCAGACCGTGGGGATTTCCTCTTGCTTAACAGTATGCACTCTGAATGGTTTTCAGTAGACTTTGGAATCTAGCAGCATACATTTTCTCCCACTAAGCCAGAAGGGCAATAGTAATGATGAGTGAAGCCAAAGATGCATGATTCTGTCATGAAGTCAATTTGACCTTTTTTTGTTGTTGTTGTTGTTCTTTTTCCGATTTGATCAAGTATTGTACATGTACAAAGCACCCAGGAGAGTTTGCTAACCTGACTCCCGGAGTAGGTCTATAATAGACCCATAACAGGAAACAGTACCCTCGAGTTATCAGTTGTACCTAGCCAGCCCAGCTCAAAAAGACTGAGGGATCTAAGAGAAGACATTAAATGTTTATTGATATACAATAGACCCAGATTATTTCAGGCTTTACAGATTTTGAAATGAATGCTACATTTAGTTGGAAGTCAGTAGAGTAATTTAGGTAATATGAGAGTTATATGTGGTTTTGGTCTTGCAGTTGCAAGAAAGAAACAGAATCTTGGCTTAGGCAGGAATAAAGGACATTACAGTCATCTAAGCAAAAACAGCTGATTATATATTTCCATGACGCCTTTCAGGTGAAAATGGCTAGGCTTTGGAGGCTGTTTAAAGGGAGGCCACATAACAGAACCACAGTCTGTAATCTGATGAAGGTTAGAGACATAAAGTTCCTAACCTAAGCTTGACAACAGAGATGTTCATCATTAAAGATGCCTGCTTCATGAACCGCTCTACAAAACGCAGGGTTCTCAAGTCTCACACAATGAGCGTGAGACACACGCATTTCAACAAGTTCACACGCCACACATGGCATTTCTCACGCTGAAAAAAAAAATCCAATATAAATTTCTCTGGCACGCCGCTAAACGGCAGGGAATTAGTCTCCCATGAGTCTGAACAGAGCAACACTAACAACAACACTAATAATAATATACGTAATGAAAGACCTGCCCATGTGTATCACGGGCTTGGAGCCCGAATATCTGCATTCTGCTTAATTTGAGCCGTGCCCACAGCGATATGCGATCTATCCTTGTATTACGCGGAAAAGCAAGTTAGAACAACCTCTGCATTTCACTTCCTAGTGCGGAGTCTCATCCGCTCCGTTGTGCACATGCTTCTCGTGGCAGGGGTGCTTATTTCTACACAACACCGGGACCAGTGTGAAATTTGGCTTTAGACCTCTAAAGGACGACGTGAAAGGTGAACACTTAGGACCGACCAGAGACAATAAGTTTTTCCGTGATAACTTTCCACGGAGGCCTTGATTTCATTGTCCCACCAATCGAGACATCTCGTTTGCGCTCCGAGCGCTTTTAGGCCTACCTGTGCGGACTTGTCCGCACTCCAAGGTGGGGGAGTGAAGCACAAATAGACACACTTTTGCTGTTTGCGGCGCCCTCTCTCTCCCTCTTTGCAAGCGGAAGAATAAGCGATCTACACGCTGAAATGTCGGTAAATGAGAGAGCAATAAGAGAAATCCTGCAAAAGCCTGGGAATGACGTCTGCGCGGACTGTGGCGCACCGGGTAGGTTTAAGAACAGCTTTTTATACACAAAATGTTCTGAGGAGACTTTGCTGATAAGGTCGAAGAGGTGTGGTAGATTTACCAGTAGTCTACAAGTAGCGTTGCAGTTTACTACTTCTCTGACAAAAATGCGGCTATGCTCTTGGTGTTATTCTGGTTTGAAATGTGTTAACAAAAATGACTTAGAAACTCCTAAAGAAACCTAAAGATTACCTGCTCAGGTGAAGCTGCACTGGTCGTGTTCTGCCATGTGGAGGGTCTAAGAGAAGACACTCTCCAAGCTCAACAAGTCGACACAAGCTTGAGTGTAGGGTTTGCACATATTAAACTCCTGAGTCTAAACGCAGAAGTAGTCTTAAGTCATTCATTGATGCCAATTTTTGAACTACCTTCCCGTCCTTGCTGCTGTAACATTGTGAATTTCCCCACTGTGGGACTAATGAATAATCTTGTCTAATCTTATGTTTTAGTTACTTGTAGAAATTCTAATTATCGTCTAAATGTCATTGCCTTGTGAAAAGTGTGAGAAGTGAATGTAAGAAGAGTTTCTGTCTTCAAGTCAGATGCTTTAATGTACTAACACAAAGGAAATTTGACAGGAATGTACAGTAGACTAATTGCAATCTGGACTCCACAGTGAATTCAAATTAAAAAGTATCCACATTCATTTTCTACCTGCTTCTTTATTGACTATTTCTATGGAGAATAGCAAAACAGATAGGTAGATAATTAAATCACAACCTTTAATTGCTGAAAATGGCTCACAGTTTTAACTTTAACATCAGCAACACACAAGCTAACTTGTTCACTAACATTGAACAGTTGTGTCCATAACTGTGTAGTATGAGCTGTTGGCTGTATGTATAGTTGAATGTTTTTACTTTTATCCATCTATCTTTTATCCATCAGGGACTTGTATATCCAAAGCCTCACTATTATGTAATTACTATACAATGACTAGAATGTGGTAAAGATTTAAGGCTGGATTTGTAGTTGATATTTTTTATGCCTCTTGGAAGAAATATTATATTTAGATTTTACAGTTCAGGCACTCATGCACATGCTACATCTCGGAAAACCAGAAAGACATTGTATTGATGCCCTGGAGAAATATAATACTGCTAGGTTATCTCCTCATCTTATCATCTATGTTTATTTAAGGAAGGCACTCTGAAGGTATGTGCAGTTGCTTGAATTGACTTGCCTTGCTCAAAGACGGGTCTTATACCGTGTTCATATAACCAGCCTCTATGTCCAGTCACATTTTGAGCCAAAATGGTTCCATGTTTACTGGAGACTAAAGAAAGTTTAAGGCTTTTTTTTCTTTTTTTTTCTCAAGTGTGTTCATTTAATTGTGAAACACTGACATGGAAGAACTTGGGCATGAGAATTAACCAGCCAGGTCCATTGGTCTCTAATCTGTCTTCTGTGGTTGGGAAATGAAAGACCGCCCCCTGGTTTAGACGTCTGTAATTTGAACTGATAATGTCTAGTCGCTCTTTTACATTCTCAGGCTCTGTTTACTGGCAGGGTGTAAAAATGTTGCCAGTATGATAAGAGAGGTGTGGCCAGAGAAAGGAAAACATTTCTCATTTCTTTGGCTTAAGAGAGGAAAAAAGAGCGATGGATTAACCCTAAAGATTTCTAGCTTTGTGTAACTGTGATCCCTGTGAGGCTCAGGGGTTTGAGTTAGGCTTATGAAGAAAATGCCTATATTGATTGAGGTGAAGTCCTTTCCTCTGTCCTAGCCATGACTTCGATTTGCTTTCAAGCAACGGCACAGAGCCTTAAAATACCTTTGAAGAGTGCAATAATGATGGGGATGTTACAGGTGAATTTTTTTTTCAACAGTGAGTTAGCTATCTTTAACTCTGGCTTTCATTTGTATACGTGTAAACAATTCAGGCCCCAGGCAATAGATTCATATAATCAAATTAATATCACCAAAATCAGTAATTTATATGAAAAAAAGTTTTCATATTCCATGCTCCATGATGAATAAAGGCTTTTAGGAGACATATCCTCATGGAAATCCTCATGTTTTCCAGAAAATCCTCATATTTTAGAAGCTTTTTTTAGATGAAGGCTTAGGTCTGGGTTAAAGCAGATAAACAAGAGACTCAAAACGTAATCCTAGTTTGAAATCCAACATCTAACGTGATAGCATTCATTGTCTTCTCTCTGATATGCTGATCAGAATTCTTTGTGTCTTGGATTGATGTGTATGTTGAAGTATTATATCAGAGGCACTCTCCATTTTAGTTCATTAGTTATAGAAACCCCTGCGCCTCTAGTGTTGAATAATTTGAGATGACCTTTGTGATTGGTTTGTTGAATAGATTCTGAATTAACATATAATTAACAGATTAATCAGGAACGTAATATTATGTAATATTATGTTGCAAGCTTCACTTGCAATGATACAAAAGAATGATGTCACAACTACAAATGAAGCATTTCTCCTCTCTCTTAGCCCGTACATCCTTCAATCCAACCTCCTGTCTTTATGACTATTTTTGCCCACTTATTCACTTCATGACTTGACCTCTTTTCCTTATGCCACCATGCTTGATTTGTTTCCCCTGTTTTTGCCTCTGCAGACCCCGGTTGGGGCTCTTGCTCCCTGGGAGTGTTCATCTGTTTGGCTTGCTCTGGGATCCACCGCAACATCCCTGAAATAAGCAAGGTCAAGTCCCTGAGGCTTTCTCGCTGGGAGGACCACGAATTGCAGGTGAGAGGCCAGAGCCAGCTGCACCACCTCCAGAGTTCAGTGTTCATGTGTTGCCCTGTAGTGAAGGCTGTGTGTGAATGTTAAGTAGCTGAGGACATTCATTTTGTACTCAAATCGGGTACACCTCTAATTAGGCCCAAAGGTAGATGCCGTTAGGGCCACGTTAAGACATTTAGACCGTTGATGCTGCGCTCACTGATCAGAGCTATGATAATCTGGCTTGCTTTTTGGTTTTACCTTTTTTCATTCTTGTTGTTGTCCTGATCCATGGCTGACTAAGCATGTGTCCCTCAGTGCCAGAAGTTATTTCCCTTAAACTTCAACAAATCCTGAGAAATGTGTTCAGTTTGAATAAATAAATGAATAATATAAGCGTAAAATTGGCTTCATAAACATGTTGACCTGGACCCTTGCTTCGGGATGTTCTGAGGACACACATGTAACTTAGTTGTTTAAATCATTTGCACTGATATTTCCCATTGGGAGCATTTAGCACATTTAGTGCCTGCACAAAGGAAAGTTTAGTCAGGAATAGCCATGGGTTTAAAAAAGAAAAACAAACTTGGGGCGGGGGGGGACTTGAAATTAGACTCCCTTCTTAACCTCTTGCTATTCTTGTAAAATGTGTCACCTTTCCTTGGCACACACAAATGCATAGAGCTGTTCCAGAACCATGACGAGTAAATGCTTGATTTGTTTTTTTTTTCCCAGTCAGTCAGAATCATTCCTCCATGGTACTGGGACTGAGTAAAAGATGTCTGAACACACTGGAGAAAAAATGTATATTAAGTCCCTCTGATCTTTTTCATTTATGTAAACAGATGCCTGCAGATGGCTACAGTTGTGCGCTATTAGCTCACAAATAAGATCAGACCAAAGTTCGATACCTTACCAAGTTCGTGTCTAAAACCGATAACAAGAGCCTAAAACAGATTATTTTATAGCGCTTCCTATAAAGATAAGACAGGCACTGTCACTCTCTTCGTCTTTAAGAGATTTAAAAGAGAAAAAACATGATAGATGAGTCGTAGCTGTCAGATCATATATATATATATACGTATGTGTGTGTCTATACCAGGAGGCTTTACGGGCGTGAACAGGAACCTGATTATACCAGAGGATCATGACCCAAAAGGTTTGAGAATCCCTGCTTTGTGATATGATACCCCATCAACTCATAAAATTGGCAGCATGTAGCAACTTTCATAAAGAAATCCACTAAGTAATATCGAAAGACACATAAAAACAACTCTGCTTTGAAAGATAGATTGTGTCTGTTTAGATTTTTGCAATAAGAAAAAAATCCATCACCTCATGACACGCACACCTCCTTTCTTATAAAAAAACAACGAGTGATGATGAACAATCAAAGAAGCTTTTTTGCGGAGCGAAAGTTGAACATAAGAAGCATCTAGAGAGAAATGAAAGTATTCTAAAGCTCTCAAGGAAGCAGAATTATGTGAAATATTAGAGCATCACATTCTAGCCTCGTACATTTCCCACCCTTTATTGGCTCCACAGAAATCGGGATGAGGGATGCGTGGTTTTTTTGCACATCTTTATCTCGAAATATTTGTCATCTTGGCTCTTATTGGTTCCCACTAACATCACTGAAGATTTATTTGAGGAATTTTGGTTTCCATATGAGATTTGTCCTATAACTATGTTACTGTCCATTTGTTCTGCCGAGGTGTCATTCATCCTTGAGTAATCTGTTGATTTCATGTGTCTGTGTGTGTGTGTGTATTTTATTAGTTCATGGCTGAGAATGGGAATGAGCTAATGAGGAGAAAATATGAGGCGTCTGTTCCAGTGTACTACTACAAACCAACCCACAAGGACTTCCAGTAAGTAAACACATTCTATTCATTCTGCACAAACCATCATGCATTATATCTCCTTTTTTGCTATTGAACATATACTATATTTTTTGTCTACCCATGTGTGTCAAAGTTTTTATAGTTTTTTTAAAAGCTAAAATGAGGTATTTACAGGAACACAGGCACACACAGGAAATTAAGTCTCAAAATGAACCCTCATTTATTCTTTAGAAGTTATAGCATCTGAGGTTATTTTATTATTGTCACAAATAGCTTATTTTGTGATATCATGTTCTCGGTTGCGTTCGAAGCTAATGTTTTGCTCCCGAGAAAGTTCAGCACAGCGGCACAGAGATTGCAAAATTAACATTCAAGAAATAATTTGACTGCACCTACTGTTATAATCCTGTTGCAACAAATACTAAAATTGGTTTTCAGCAGATTTATCTACTTACATTCAGTTTAAACATAACTTAGCATTCACTAATGAATGCTAACTTTTTGGCTGCATCTCAGTATCTCGTACTGAAAAAAAAAGATAGGACGTGTGAATCATCCAGTTCGTGTCAGTGAATGTTTTAAATGTGTTACCGCGTTCATGACAGTCTCTTGCTAATTTACCGTCCTTGTAAAAGGACATTGCCTTGTTTTCAGCCTGGGCGGAAACTTTAACCCTTTCCCTTTAAGAGGGTTGCATTTCTCCATCCTAATAGCTTTTCTTCTAGTCTTCTAAACTTTTGTGATTTCTCTCCATCCACTTCTATGTATGAAAGGCAGCTTAGTCTGATTTCTATTATTTCACACATTAATATTTGGATGATAGGGCACATAAACAAGTCAGAGTGATAAATATTCCCACAGTGGAAAGTAAGTATGTGATTCCTGAGTATGAAAATATTAATAGGAGTTCGTAGTTCAGAGCTCCCTCTATATTGAGGTCAGATGTTGGACTAGACTTTTCACTGGTAGTGAAACTCGCTTGTGAACTTTGGATTAGCTTTATTTATTCAGATTTTGGACCTTGTGTTCTCAGTACAACCTCACATTCGGAACTGTGGCGTCTATATAAAGACGGTTCAGGAAGCATACACATACTGAACACCCAAGCTGGTGATAAAGCTGAAGTTTACAGCCATAAACTTTATGCATATCCCTAAGTCTTGTTTACCTAACCTGTCATCTTTCATAATTTGCAACAACTTTAGTTGATCCTCTGCAGTTAAAGCAGCTGTAAAGATGTAGATGCGCCAGTCACGTTTGTTTAAAATCACAAAGTGAATCATAAAGTTCTGTGATTCTGCTAAAAATCAAAACCAACTAAAACCCACTATTTGTGTTGAAAAAATTTCTGGCTGTGAACTGGCTGTCAACTTTCTGATAACTATATTCTTGTCTGCAGGCAGGCTTTCGGTTGCCTGCTGACACACAATGTCTGTGTCTAAGTTTGTGAGAGGTAGCTTCTAGAAAAGCATGTCAGGAATTGTATGAATGTGAAGCAATGGAAGAACAGCCCTCGCATAGTGAGTTGCCAAAGTTTTCCCTATTATGTTTCTGCTTGACTGAAACTGTAGTGTATGTTTGTGTTGAATGGAAAGAGTAGCTCGGCATTGTGTAAAGAAATGCTGGACGATCTCCATGCCCTTTGTCTTGTTGTTTCACAAACACTAACACAGCTACAAATGTGACGATTAGCACTAGAAATGGATTAAGAGGAAGGCGAGTCAGGGTCAGAGAGGACACACCGACTTATTTATATGTGATACATGCTCTGTCTGAGCTGCTTTTCTTGGGTTCTTTTGCTGAACTGTTTGCTTCTCCAGGCAATTTAGGAAAATAACTGCTTATAGAAAACAGTGCTCAAAAGTAGGTATTTATCAGCCAACTTTTTGCAAATACAAAATGCAAAAAATACAAATAGAAGCCTGTCAGCTTATGCAGATTAAATGAGACAGTTGCATTTCGAAGCTGTTTACTCCTCTGCAATAGTTGGCATTGTCTTAAAAAGAATAAAGAGAAATAATGTTGAAACATCTTTAACCTTCAAGTCTTGGGTTAGGGTTCTTGGGTTCCTTCTTTAATGTATCAGACTTCTCCCTGCATGCATTCCAGCCCTATTTTACTGTCCATCTGCTTTTAGCTTGCATTTTAAATACACATTAGCTCTATTTCCATTTTATCTGTGTGTGTTCAGAGTGTTGAGGGAGCAGTGGATTAGAGCAAAGTACGAAAGGAAAGAGTTTTCCGAGCCAAGTAACACCTTGACGTATGAAGAAGGTGAGTGTACAGATGTTTACACACGTGTGCAGTAAAACACATTTATTTTAACAAATTACCTTTGCTGGCCTCCTGCAGGAACCAGGGATGGAATGTTGATGAAGAGGGGGCGGGACAACGGACAGTTCCTGAGCAGGCGATTCGTCCTTTCAGAGAGAGAGGGCACTCTGAAATATTTCACTAAATATGACGTAAGCAGCTGGTAATGTTACTTCTGGCAGCCATATGCAGATAAACACACAATTAACTGATGGATAACTTTCAGCTTGTGTGCAGCTCATCACCACGTACAAATGCAATCATAGGCTAAATTTGAGAGGCCATAACAAATACTGCAGACAATATCACCACTTTATATGATTTAGTGATTTGTCATGAATAAACACAGTTGACTTTGTATATATATATAGTTGCCAACAGACAACAAAATTAGTACTTGCTCACTCTATTTCATTGGAGTGTGCTCAGACAGGCTTAATCAGCAGTCTGCCCCCTCTGTCAGTGTGGGTGATTCACTAAACTATACAGTACACCACCCAACCCAATTAGGCCTGGAAGCACTGGGAGCACTTTGTTCATCACAGTAAAGCAGCTAAAGAAAAGTCGGAAATATATATTAAAAAAGATCTGTTTTTCTAACGTATTATTTGATTAGATTTTTCTGTCGCTTCATGTACTTCAGTTTATGCTGCTGAGGCACAGAATGAAAATAATGAACAAAAAGAAAGAAAACAGAGTCTCAAAAGTTCTAAAAATAAAAGTACCACTTGTCTCCTCTGAGGTGCTTCAGGTTTTTAAAGATTTGCTGGGATTCTGTGGATCTGTGAGATGTGTAAATTATTCAAGTATAAGTAACAGGTGAGGCTCAAGTCCAACTAACCACTCTTCAGCCAATTTGTCTTACCTTCTCCACCTGATTTATCAGGTTCAAGAATCAAAACTTGCCTTGGGAGAAAAAGAGTCAAATATAATCGGTTGCCAGGTTTGTTTTCTGTTAAAGTCAGTGACCAAGGAACTACACAAACATAGACTGCTGTCATAGTCATTAAAATTCAAGTCATGGCCGATTAACATAGAGCGTCAACAAACTGATTGCTGGAATTAGTTTCAGTCCTAAAATGATGGATATCAGTAATGTGTAGATAATAATTCTAGGTATTTTTATGGTTATGGTTGTGACTATTGACTATTTAAGTGGCTGAGCAGTAGCACCAAACAAATTCATGATTGTTTAATTAAAAAGGATTTAATGCCTTGACATAGAGTAAAATTGAAAGCCAGTTTGTCAATTGGCCTCAGTCCACTGAACCTTCTCAGTCCATATTCTTTTATTTAATCTCTGTGACATCTGATCTCAGAATCCTGGCTATGATTGGATTTTTGAAGGATCACAGTTAACACTTTGTCCTGCTTTTAGGAACCTGGAACGCCTTATTCTCATGCTAGAAACCAAGATACTGTGGCATGTAAATTTTCAGAAGTGTTTTTCAGGTTTCTCAGCATTTTCTGCTTAAAGAAATCTTACTTGATGACATGACAAGGCATGACAAGTTTGGAGAGATGACAAGGACAGCAGAAATATTGGAAATGCAGTATTACAGCATGTGATTCACAAACATGTGGCTGCAGGATCATATTTTGGACTGTAATGCCATTCCACTGTGCTCTCTGCTGAGCAGACAGAGACTGCAGTAAGAATGGTAACAATAAAGGAGGCGATACATTCAGGATTACGCAACAGATTGTGTAATCCTGAACTTTTCACTGTGACGGAGCATCTTTCCACCCAAGATGTCCACCTGTTGACAATGAGTTTCTGTCTATGTTGTCTACAGTGAGCGTTTATCTGCGTCATCGATTCAGTTGGTGCCAAGTTACAAACACTGCATTAGTGGTGAGCTCTGGAGCTTTCAAGCCTGCCTTCCTCACTGCTACTTTTCAACTTTCCAATACTTTGTTGAGTTATTACTTTATTATTATTCTAATTTTAATTGTATCAATGTCCCTTTGGAATTTGATAAAATCTAATACAACTTATTTCAGTTCAGGACAGTTTAATTTGGCATCTACGAAAGGGCACAATGAAAACACATCAGACTCTGAATTAGGAACATTTCTTGTCCTATGTTGTACTTTTTTCTGCCTCTCAAAGAACAGACCTTTAGAATGAAGATGGAAGATAGTGATGTCCCTTTATACCCATGCCCAGATGTTCAAGCTTAGACTTTAATTGGACTGACAGGCTGCCATATCCTACCTGTATACCTGTATACATTATCTTAAACAATTATAACATCAGTATGAAATCTGTTGAATCCGAAATCATCCCATTTGCAGCAATCAGTCTTAAGAGCTAAACTTCCTGTATGGTAAGCAAATGTATAGGTTTCCCTCACATTTCACGCAAGCTTGTTCTTCCTTTCTCATTTAGGCTAAGGAGCCCAAAGCAGTAATCAAGGTGGACAGTATTAATGCAACATTCCAGCCAGAGAAGATAGGAAACCCCAACGGCCTGCAGATCACCTACCTCAAAGACTACAGCACCCGTAACATGTTTGTCTATCATGACAGTGGCAAGGTGTGCATCTCTAAACTGTGTGTGTGTGTTTGTGTTTGTGTGTGGTAATGAATCAACATGACAAGGTGGCCTTCACATCAGATATTTGTCACATGTCACATTAAGAGACAGATGAGTAGAAACTACCTGGCTCCTGTTGTGAGATATGCTCCAAAGCCTTAACAAATCATCTGTATGAATTTTTGCTGGCTGATGGAATCCATTACTGGATGACATTCAAGCAGCACATCCATCATTCTCTGTAATTCATAAACACAATGAAATATATGAAGCAGTTCATTGTTTTCGTCAAGCTAAGGATTTGTATGCAGCAGTGTGACATCTGACACTGAATGAGTCTACTGTAAAACCACATTCACAGTCATGAAATAACTTCTGTTTTTGGGAAGTCATTAGCTGCCTTTTCACTGCAGGAAGTCTGGGCAGGCACCAGGTGGTACAAACATTGACAGGAACGGGTCTCTAATCACTCCTTTAAGCTTTTGTTTATGTCAAAGTGTAAGATCCACAAGTCTTATGAGATGATGTAATGATTTTGCAACAGCTTAAATCGTGACAAGACTTCAGTACAGTGGGGAGACAATGAAGAGGCTGCTCCATAGCTTCTTGGTGTCTAATATTGTCCATATGGCCTGTTTGGACAATCAGTTTTTGATAGTGATGTTCACAAAAGAAGCAGTTTGCTGTTTATGATCTGGCTAGATTGGTGTTATTTTTTAAGAAAATGCAGCCTTGTTTAACCTGCCAACGTATCAGGCAAAACTTATCTGTGGATCTCAATGATCTTAAGGGTCGGAATTTAACATACAATGTCAGTAAGTCTGATATATTTTGTGGCAAGGGCATCTAAGACTGAAGGTGAGCAGTAAAATTTTAGAAGTCATTGTTTAATTGAAGATGGAGCCTGTGCAGGGAGGAAAGCACAGGGGGGATGTGTTCATGCCTTTTTGTTTAGCTGCAGGGTTTTTATTCAGCTGACGACAACAGAGGAAGCTGTAGTGAATTATAGTAGTAAAAGTGAGAAGAGGCATTTTTGTAAGGCAACAACTGAAAGAAATAACCTGATTTTGGAGACTGTCTGAAATGGGAAAAATCAACACTGCGTGTTTGATTTGAATTTAGAAATAAAAAGTTCCTCTGTTTGACTCTAATCCATGTGGGTTAATCTAAAAAAAAAAATGTGCACGTGGTAAACACTAGAGTATTTTTTGGGAATTTTCAGGACACCTTAATGACACCCTCTTATACTGGTTGTCACATTTTCAGTAAGTTACATAAATAGACGAGGAAACTGTACACACGGGAAATTTCAAAAAGCAGGGATCACAAATCAGAAATGAAAAAATCTTTTGGAAACAAGCTAAACTAAATAAACTACATCCAGCACAATTCCACCTGCAATAAATCATCAATACATTAAATATGTGGAATGTATGTAGTTATGCAAAGTAAATGTGGAAAAATAGCATTTTGCTCACTTTCTGTGTTTAACTGCTGTGTTCATCAGGAGATTGTCGACTGGTTTAATTCAATTCGAGCTGTTCAACTTCACTATCTAAAGGTGGCCTTTCCTGGGGCGACTGATGCTGAGGTGAAAACTCGCACTTGCACACACATACTAACATCCACCTACCTAAAATGTATATTTCTATCATATCCTCATCTGTTTTTTTTTTGTTGTTTTTTTACATTCTTTTCAGCTAATACCCAAACTTACAAGGAACTTTCTCAAGGAAGGATTCATGGAAAAAACAGGTCCCAGGGCAAGTAAACCTTTATTAAATCTACGATCCTTCTGTTGTTTTTTCTCCCCAGGTCAACACGACATTTAAACAGTTTGAAACACAAGTTGATGTTTTAATATATCAGTAAATGCTTTTTGGCTATGTTAAAATCAACCCAGGGTATCCAAGTGACCTTTAAAAAAAGAAGTCAAGGTAGAAAACTTCTCCATAGGTAGACTCCAGTGACATTTGCTGACAGAATTCCTTTGTGGATGACTTTAGCATTTCTATGGTCTTAATCTTAAACCATGTTCACAGGAATGAGTTTTGTAGTATTCATGGAGATCAGCAGTAACTGTAAGGGAGACTTTCATGTCTGCCCTTTATAAAGGTAAAAAACTCCAAAAATCATCTTCAAAAATATTAAGAGTTCTTAGCTACTTTATCTCTCTGTGTGTCTTTTTAATTCCTTCCTCGGAGTATAGACAAACGTGAGGGAAACCATCTGTAACATCACTGTGCAGTGGCTGGTCCAGTGGTCAATGTGCCATTTAATTTTATGTAATTAGAAAATAATCAATCTAAAATCCGAAAGTGTGTCAAACTGAATATGAGCAAACACTGTTTATCCTCCTGTTTGTATGTTTATAAAAACACATGAGTGGGATATTAATTCCTTTACTTGAGCTTCCTTCATAGTTTTACAGGTAATAAAGTATAATTAGGGCTGAACTTTTTTTTCCACGATGGACAACAATTAATCTGCTGTTGCTGTTAAATAATAGTATAGTAGAAATAGTATGAAATCACACATTGAGACATTAACAGTCTGCTTACAGTATCAGCAAATAAAAAAAAAGCTGTATTATTAATAGTATTATTAGTATTCATACTGACAAACTGAACTGGGGTCTAAGTTTACTTTTATCAAGCTGGACACAGTATTTCCTTCAGTGAGTCCATCTTCTTCTCTTCTTTCTTTAAATGAATAGAGTTGGACTAAGACGCTAACAAGCTCCGCTGTCAGTGTGGCTGTTTCCCATCTCTGTTTGACATGCTGACTGTCAGCTGAGAGTACCCGTTGTACCTGTTTTGCCTCCGTCCATGTGTCTGTCAGTCTGTCTGAAGGGTTGACTTCAAACACAGAGATGCAGTAACAATATTAAGGAAACATTTACAAACCTGTCGTCATGACGGGTTCTACCAATGCTCTTATATCAGGATGAGCAGACGCATACAGTTGCATTCAGGGCACATACACAGGGCAGCCTTCAACAACCTGATGCTCTGCGACACAACCGGTTCTGCTTTCAGACAGACACAGACTCTCGGTTTAATCTCCGTCTGTCAGGCTGAGAGATGAAAGAACTCAATAACTTGCTGCATTGGGTTGATTTGCTAAATGGGTGTCATAATTCATTTCCCTCACACAGATGAGAGACATATTTGTGGAGAGTCAACTGGCGAAATTAGAAGAGAACAATCAGTCACTCAGCCTCATGGCACAATGTGAATATCAAACACTTTTATGAGGACAGTCTGGCAGCAGTCGAGGACCGGACCTGAGTGTCCTTGCTATTTGAAGCTCAGCTTTTAAAAGAACTCAAGTTGCTTGTGCACACCAATAAACTCTACAAAGGCGCTGTGCTTCACTTTCTTCTACAGTTCCTTTGAAAACGGATTTGGAAATGCTGCCCTGATGTTAACGTTCAACCGTGACAAGTCTCCAAATGAAATATTAGTGCCATGAAGGTGTGCAGTCATGCAGATGTCCATTTGTCAGCTTTAAGAAGTGACAGAAAACCATTCAAATGTGAGTGGAATGATTTCATATCATATTCAAAAGTTTGAGACTAGGTTTAATGCATTTTCATGCATCAATCCAAAAAAAAAGAGTACAGAATCACAAAAAAGGAAAGTAAGCTTGACAAAGTGGTTGAATAAGATTGCAAATAGAGTACCTCCCTTTGAGGTCTAATGTCTATATCTAATCATGGACACTGTTCAGGAGAGAAGGCATTGAAACTTTGGAATGGGAGATGATTTGGAGTCATTTTCTTGTGGCTGTTAGTGCTTGAAAGCCCCTTTCACACATGCACAACTTTCGATTAATTTGGTAGCAACTAAAGGTGTTGGTGTCGTGTGAATTAATTAAACCCTTATGGTGTAATGTTCACAAAGCTTAAACATGTTGAAAAGGGATATTTTTCAACTGTTTCCATCCTATGTTTTATGCAACTATAACACACTTGGCACACTAATATGACTTGTCACGGCGATATGACATATTGTCGAAAAACTACGTCTCTGCTGTAGCAAACCACCCTTCAGGCACTGTCCAGTCATTGCGAAACTGCAGATATCACCCACACATGGTGGTCTTTTTGTCACAGGCGTGTCTGAATATGGGGCGAGGAAGGTTAACAGAAAGATGACCAGTTTATACATGACTGAGTGCCATTGCTGTAAGCGAATGATGAAATGATAATTAATGTTGTGTCTCTCATGTGTGACGGGGGCTTAAGAGCTTTTCTCATTGGCCCTCATGTTTCAGACCCAGCTGACACAGCCACCTGTCGCACACATTTCAAGAATTTGACCCATTAGTCGAGACGTAAACATGCAGACGTTCGTATCGGCTGGTGTTGAGTGTAGTTTTAAGTTTAGCATTGCTTTTGATATTGGAAAAAAAACAAAAACATTTTTGACTTGAAAAAAAACACTTAATGTCCACTAGCAATGGCTGATAAATTGGGAGCAAAATTATTGTTGGTTCCTTTGATGTCGATGCTTTTCTACATCATTATGTATTGACTATTGATCGGACAAAGTTTGAGTTAAGGCTCTGGGAACATTGTATTAGACTAACTCAACCAACTAACTGATGCATGAATTCTTATAGCAGTTCAAGAGCGGGTATATGACTCACTTTTCGGTTTTAAAACAGACAGACACCACCTTAGGTACAAGCACAGTGCTACTTTGTTTCTGTCTCACTGATCCCATGTCTCTCTGCCTGTTCGTCTACGTAGCAAACAGAAGGGTTCAAGAAACGCTGGTTCACTCTGGATCACAGACGGCTCATGTACTTCAAAGATCCCCTGGTATGGTATCTCTACACACGCAAACATCTACCCGCATCAGAAAGACCTCCATATGTTAGGCTTTTAGATGGTGTGGGTTTTAGCCTGGTGGAGAATACATATGTGACCTAATGACATGCTTGTGCTCTCAAACTGTACAAATAATCATCGTCGAGAGCACAGGGAAAGTTTTTATTTTCCTATTGGGGATTTTTTCTGTCAAGCAAATTAGACGCAGAAGACTTTGTTGGGAATATAAAGTTGCGACTTAGTGGAGAGTTGGCATTTTCTTGCCTGGACCCTCTCAGAAAGGATTTCTGTGGACTAAAGAAAATCTTCAAGCTGCAATAAGCTACACTCCTACTTCTACAGACAACACTGCAGATATCATCTTTTCTAATTTATCTGCTATCGAGATGAGAGTTGTAGATGTTAAGTGAATTATTAGAGGGTGTATTTTTGTCGAGACTTTTCCCAAAGGCTTTGAGAGGAGGCAGCTCAGATTACTCAAGTCTGGACCGAATACACATCAGATAGCCAAAAGCAGCTTTGCTGCTGATGTAATAGTTCAGTGGAGAGATGCAATAATTATAGGGGCTAAGTGACTAAGAAGTCCAACAACCCGCAGAGAGTTGGACAATAAGAAAGAGAGAAAAAAGATAAAGTAAGATGAAGGAAAGAGGAAGTCGCGTTGATGGGAATGTGAGGAGGAAGCTGCTCAGAGCAGTGTAATTTGATCTCTTAGGTAATAACTTAATTATACATGTTGTTATTTTGTGAACACAGTGACTCACTGTGTATATGTGTTATGACTTCACTACCAAAAGAGTTTTTTTGCATTTTTGAATTCATGAATTTTGCAGCTTTTTAAAAATTTTGAAAATTGGATCATTATTTAAGGGATTTTACGGATAAAAGGCTTTGCTGGTTTCAGATTGAAGCTTTGCTATTTTTCCTTATCTTATACAGTCACTGCAGTAAGACTTGACATCCTCTTCACAATCAGTAGTGCTGCAGAAAAAAGGTCTGAATACATTTTCCAAAAAAAAAGTGTTAAATTTTTTTATTTCTTTGTAAATATGTGAAATATTGCAAAAAACAAGTTTTTTTCTGATCATGACTTTTTATTATTTTGGATTATTGAGTGCTAATTTATCACATTCAAATCTGAAACCCCGACACAATAAAGAAGCGAGGGGGTCTTTTAAAGCCATGTGTGATACTGAGCTGTTGTTGAGATAGTTGTGTTTGAGAATTGCTGTTCTTGAGTCATAATACCCTAAATCCAGGCAGATGTAGTGCAAAGGGCAGTGACAATTTTCCATCGTTTTCCAGGGAATGACAGACTTCAAATTAAGTGCATGACTTTTCCTCTTTTGTTTCTCTTTATTTAAGTCCAACTACTCATGCATGGTTGATGTAACACATCATATAAAAAGCTTTTCACATCAAATTGGATTTCACTTTTACATTAATGAAGCAACATTAACCCTCTCAGAACAGTAGTTCCATAATGTCTCACTTTGTTGCTCCTTGAGTGTTATACGGTAGAGTTTTCTTATTTTGTTACATATAAACCTCTCTTTAGTTCATTTACTGTTGTTGATCCGTTCTGTCCACTCCAACCAGAGGTATGATATAAGAGCCCAATTCCTTTACTTATGAACTAAACTATTTACATTTGAAATACGGTAGTATCCTGTTCCTGAAAAGATAAGACACAATGCTCTCCCAAAAGCACGATGAAAAGTCTGCTCTTTACAGCGGATCTCGTTCCTTTTGTTCTCCCTCTGTTTGAAGGATGCCTTTGCCAAAGGCGAAGTTTTCTTGGGGAACAGGGACCATGGTTACAGCGTCTCCTCCGGCTTGCCTGCTGGCACTCACTGCAACGGTGCTTGGCAGTATGGAATCACAATAGAAACACCTGACCGCTGCTTCCTGTTTACCTGTGAGACAGAGGGCGACCAGCAGGAATGGCTGAAACACTTCAGTGATGTCATTAGTGCTCAGATGTCCCCACAGGAATACACAAGTAAGAATTCACAACGCTGAAGTAGTTCTTTATAAGCTATTAGTGGTTATATCCAGCTTGTGATTACTTATTTACCAAATACTCTGGTTTACGTAGCACTGTATTATAAATAATTAGGAATTAGGAATAATTAGGAATGAGCTGGCTTAACATTTGATGATTTTTGAGAGTATGCTATCGTCAAAATGAAAGTTGTCATTATTTTGTTGATTATTAATACAACCTCAAGCAAAGATTACAGAATCGGCACTCTTGAGAGATATTCACTCAACTTTTTTTTTATTTTGTTAAAAGAAAAGGAGAAAAACTAAGATGAAAATTAATTAGAAATGCATTAGCGCAAAAAAACCAACAAATTAGTACTTTTTTGCACCTCCTCTGGCTTTAAATGGGATGAAGCATTTCAGCAATAAGTTTTCAGTTGTATTGAGACCCAAAGTGTTTGCTGGCCATGTCTTTTCCCCTGTGGGAAGATTCATTATCAACCTGAAAAAGTGTCTCAGTGAAGCCAAATCTTCTTTCAACTGATGGAATGAGAAAAGTCCAAAATCTCATTATCCACCTGTGCATTTGCTGTTGAGTTAATGACTGCTAACTCACCTTGGCTTGTGCCTGACATCAACCCCATATCATCAATGATATATCATCATGTTTCATTGGACCTGCATCAAACAAAGGTTCTGGCATCATCTCCTCTCCCAATGCAGATTAATGTGTCATCACTGGATAGCGCTTTCATCTTATCATCCATAGTCCACATAATTTTTTCCTCTACTTCATCTCGTGATAAAAAAAAGCTCATATTTTTCTATAATTTTGTTTTAAAAAAAGAGGTATGTACTGCAAAACCAGGTGTTAATTGAAATAGTTTTGTCTGTGTTTTGTTGAATGTACATCCTCCAAGTGACTGGTGGTGATTCCGTCATTTTTGCCTGGTGTTTTGATGTGACACCATGTTTGGTATTACAATTCCAAATCGTGACATGGTAAAAAGTCAAGGTGCATAATTTGTTTTTGATCTTTAGTAGGTTTGGCGAAGTACATGTGTAATAACTAGCATAAGTCAGAGTGTGCTGACACTGAGGTGAACGTGTTAATATTAAGAGGAGAACATATTCTTTTCTGCTTTATCGTGTTATATACCAGTTAGCACCGAATGTACAACTAAGTACAACTAAACCTGATGAGATTTGTAAGTAAGCACTGGATAAATCAAAATATCTCACCTGATGATATTTTAATTATTAGTTGAATTATTAGTTTGCTCAGGTGTTCAAAAAATTTGAAATAATAATAAAAAAAAATTGTTTGTGTTCTAGTGGAGGCTTTGTTTAAGCACAGGCACTGATGGATCAGATGCCTATGGGACCTTTTCCTCACCTTTCAGCCATCATCAGTCTGACACAGCATCTACACCAGCTCCTCCACTGACCTGACGTCTGACCTCCATCACTGCTATGGTCACACTGGAGCCTGTTGCTTAATCCCCAAAAGACGATACAATAGGCCAAAAGCATTATTGATAAATATTTAAATAGGATCATCAACACCTATATATAACAGGCATGTTTTCCATTTGGTATTACAATTGCAAAAAAGTTATTAATAGCACATCAAAATGATGACTTTCTTGCTTACTGTCGAGTCTGGACCCGATCTCTTTTCTCTCTTCCAGTGTTTTCTTGGATGTGTGGAAGGCACTCCTCGCTTTTCTCAGTCATGGTGGCTACTGTTCATATTACATACTATCATGCTACTTCCTCTATATCAGGAGCCTTTTTTGTGTATAAAATATTCTCCTCTGTTTTTAAATGATAGCTAATGACATGCTCTGCCATCATTGCTGTATGAACTAGTGACAGTATCCACATATATATATACATACACACACACATGTATGTATATATATATATATATATATATATATATATATATATATATATATATATAGAGAGAGAGAGAGAGAGAGAGAGAGAGAGAGAGAGAGAGAGAGTTGTGATTTTTCCTTTTGTTGTATCTTGACATCAAGATGTTTAAAAGTGGAGATTTGAAGGTGATAAGTGCCACTGTCTTCTTGCATCATGAATTGTGTCTAAATGCCATGTGGTAATTGGTGCTGCTAAACAGGTTCAGGTAGTCACATGTGCCAGTTTAAGGAAGATCATTTCATGTCCACTTTTTTGGGAGGGGTACTGGTTCAAATTAAAAAGTTAATGATGGCGAAATTCAGTTTACTTTATCTGCTTTGGTTTTGGGGTGGTGGTGGCGTGCACAATGGCTTACTTAAAAACTGTTGTAGCTTACTGGGACCAAAGAACATAGGTGTGCTCTTTCTGCTACAACACAACAAAATGTCTGCTGTGAAATTGTCATATGGGTCAAACAGGTACAGACCATCTGGAATGGAAAATAGAAAGTCAGATTGAGGGTGAATAATTTAAAAATATATAATTTTCCAGTAAAAGTAATATCATTCAATTTATAACCTTTGTAGCTTGTAAGTTCAAAATCTTTCCCTTTAAGAAAATATTATCTGAACACATATTATAGCTTACATCAACTAAACTACACATTAAAGTTTATGTATGTTATCTATTTTCTTTTAAAGCCGAGATGTATGTATTTTCTGTTTTTGCCTATTAAAGACAAACTACAAGTCATTGTATTGTGTGACAGCACCTCCATGTGGCTTAACTCTTTCTTTCTAATTTCAATCCTGATTTATCAAAATCAAGCAGCTATCTGAAACTTTAGGTAAAACTACATTTTACCTATAGTGTTTCTTTGCCTTTTTTGAATAAAAAGCTTTTATATTCATGTTTGTTTTTTTCATTGTACCCCCCTTGAAAGACTTAAGATCATTTATTTTAAGCAAGAAGAGTAAGGAGGGTCATGAGATGGACAACAATTAAGAAATTCAAATTGAACTAAAACTTGTATTGCTTTTTAGTAATAACCCCACAATGTCTGAAGATATGTGTAATGTTTTTGGTTACTGAACATGTATTTGTGGAGTTGCCGCCCCTGCCAGCAATTTCTTGGTGTCTAAAACTACACCTTGGTGCTCAGAGACGGCAGGTTGAGGCCCGAGAGGAATACCGCATAAATCTATAGGCCCATGCCAGTTTTTCACCTTGGTGAGAAAGAAGGAGGACAGATGTGAGAAGGGAGGAGAGGACTGTAACCAAGAAAACTTCAAAGACCGCAGTGCTCCATCAAAACTGGGCTCAAGATTCAAGGAGAAAGGGTTCATCTGCCACCAAGTGAATCCATAATTAAAGAAGAACTGCAACGAATTATCATGGAGGATATGGGAAATAGAAGGATCAGCACTGTGATGCGCTGAATACCCACATTAGGACAGAAGCCTAGAGGAACAAAGACAAGTTACACCGTGACTGGATGCATTACAGCTGCTCATTGAATCAGGACACGTTCAATGTTTAAGAGTTACTCAAAACACCGCGTGTATGTAGAAGGGAAGAGGATTTTTTTCTCCCATGCTGCTCCAGAGATGTCAACAGCAGAAGTCCCCTTAAGCACGTCTTGGCACTGCAGGAGCTTTCTATCAAGGACTTTGAGCACAGTTTGTCCATTTGTAAGGCACTTTGCTTCCCTACTGTCAGTTCTACTTAAGACTCTGTAGTCTGTGACTGAAAACACCTCAAATGTTGGAGGTATGTTGATGGCTTGAATCATTGCTGTGTCCATTTTAAAATTTTGTTGGATCAGGAGTGTGTAGAAAACATTATTTGGAAATGCACATGGTAAGCTTCAGGCAGCTGTGGGGCTGAAGCTGTAAGCTAGATTGCCCTATTTACATCAAATTGGAATGACAGCAGTGGGTAGTCATCAAACTTACTTACCTTTGATGTTTTCTCTTACATTAGACTGAACAAGTCTATCAAAACAAAGAACTCTTAACAAATGTCTGCTTTACACCCGAATTGTTCTGGCGTATCCTCAAAAATGTTGATTTGACTGTCTTTACCTTCCGCATCCACATCACTTCCCTCTGTGAAATGTTTGAACAAACTTGAAACCTTTTCCATTTTTGGCAGCCAACTGTCAAAGAGTGTGAACTGTGTAAACTGGCTCTTCTGGGTCAGAGTCTGACCATTAATCTTTGATCTGTAAACCTGCAATGAACTGCACTCCCAATGCCACCATCACTCCCCAGCTGGGGCTTGGACTGAGCCCAGGGGCTGGAGATGGCACTTCTCAAGGAGCTGGTAGTGGTGCTGGAAGCAGTGGAGGCCTGTGGGTGACCTCCCTGCTCGGTGCCACATTGATGGTTATGTGTGCCCTGGGAGTGGCAGGCAACACATACACGCTCATCATTACACGCTCAGCTGCTTTGTGCCGGACAGGTTCTATGTATGTTTACATCACTAATTTGGCTCTGGCTGACCTGCTGTACCTCTCCACCATCCCCTTTGTTGTCTGCACCTACTTTGCCCACGATTGGCTGTTCGGTGAGGCTGGCTGTCGCATCCTGCTGAGTCTCGACCTCCTCACCATGCACGCCAGTGTCTTCATCTTGGTTGCCATGAGCATGGAACGTTACCGTGCCGTGGCCAAGCCCTTCAGTGCACACAGATCTTCATCCCGCAACCGACGGCTTGTAGCAGGGTTTATTTGGGCGCTTGCTTTCATGCTGACACTTCCCATGATGGTGATGATCCGGCTAAGGGAGGGCAAACCCACTGCAGCTGGGTTGGTGAAGAGAATCTGCTTCCCTACATGGACACCTGAGGCCTTCAAGTCTTACATCACAGTCCTGTTTTTTACAAGCGTTTTAATCCCTGGATTGGTAATTGTTGGATTGTATGCTGGGCTAGCCAGACGCTACTGGACAGTGCAGGCCAGTTTAGGTGGTAGCAGCCGCTCCGTCCGAAGGAGAGGACTCAAGCAAAAAGTTGTGTCAATGATCTTAAGCATTGTAGTTGCTTACTGGGCTTGTTTTTTGCCTTTTTGGGGATGGCAGCTTGCCAAACTATTCTCTCCTGATTCTCTCAAAGCTTTGTCTCCAGCAGCTCATAATTATGTCAATTTTTTTGTCACATGTCTGACCTATGGGAACAGCTGCATCAATCCATTTCTATACACTCTTTTGACTCGGAACTATAAAGATTACTTGGCCCAGAAAGGTCAGTCTGTGGGGTCAAGCAGGGCTGATCCTGCGTCAGCTGTGACAACACCACTGCAGGACCTTTAATGGATGAACATGGACGGTCAAGCTTTAAAACTTCATCAACCTGAGAGAGAACATTTTGCCTCTACATTGCAAATAATTTTGTGTTTGGTAGCCTAAAACTCCTCTTGACTTAGAAATGTGGGTCAGCTGAACTTGTATTCAGTAATTAGCTGATAGGCAAAGTTATGCTCCATTGTACTGTTTGTACTGTTTGTTGCATAGATGGAATATAAAATCTGGACAATTGTTTTATTGTCCCATATTGTTTTTGGTTTGAAGCCTCTGGTTTACCAATAACATTATGTTCTTCACTGTGACATTATCAGGAGTCAAACTGAGATCACCAATGGTAGATCATCCTGCCCGTTTTGGCTTAAGAGTACATTATCTTGGACTGTAATCTACACTATGACCATCGTACTGTATTGAAGAAGTAGTGAAACAAACAGCTGAGCTTGTGATCGTGTCAGAGGTCATTTTACTGAGATACCAGAACAAATGAGAAGGAGGGTGGTGTCAGGCGCTCATAAGATTCAATATAATCTGTGGGTTTTTTTGTTTGTTTTTCAACAACTGGAATCACCTTTGTTCGCTATAAAAATATATGCAGACATATGCAGGTTTTTGGCTTGTTTTTTTTACATTTTCATTGAGTCTGTGTCCAGAGTTCGTGGCTCGAAGGGTCGGTTACTCATTTGAGATGAAGAACTTTACGTTTGGGAAACATCTTGTGAGACTTCTACCAATGACTGAAGTTACAATTCCTGAGAGATACAAACTGAGTTTAATCTTATCTTTAATTGTAGCTGCCATTGCTTTTATTACTATAAAACAAAGGAAATTTTGTGAACATAACTGACTATGTATTGAAGATAAATAGCAAGTTTCCAGCACTTTTATCATCACAAAGGCAGAATATTTTTATCTCTCAACCAGTGGCCCTGGTTAAGGTGTCCTGGTAAGTTATTGATAATAGCTGAGTCCACTAAATGTCCTCATTTTGGGTTTGCTTTCTAGTCATTTTGTACATGATGAAGGTCATCTTTGTGTGACACTTAGGACCGAGAGAAATGCAGCCCGACAGAAGGATGTTCATGCTAAAGTCATTAAAGTCTGACTGCAGGTCCTCCGAAAGGGAGGGCAAGCAGCACAAACAGCTCCGTGTTTGATTTTCATTCCTCTGGCATTCATGATGTCATTCTCACGTTTCTGCTGATGTTTTAGTTCAAATGACATTTTATAGATTAAACAGATGGAGTCAGAATAGGAAAAACAAAAAATACAGAAAAAAAAGCCTTCAGTGACAGAAATTTCTGTGAAAAAAATAATGAACATGAGGAAGTGAAAGTAGAATTAAAAGGCTGATACAATGTTGCTTTACTATTTGCCACTCACCTTACATTCACACACACCACACACATGCATGTTTCCTCTCCTTCCAGAGAATGTGGTTGCATTGTGCTACATTCCTCAGCCTCAGTGCATGGCTCTTTTGAGTCCTCCTGTAAATTGTTTCGAAAATAGTGCTTCATCTCACTTCTCCTGAATATTAACCTTCCTCTCACACAGGCCCGTTTCACCCTCTGCCGTCTGCTCCGTCCTGATTGTTTGCTCTAATTTTTGACCATGTTTACCATGCAGGCCATAATGCTCCATCTTATCAACAATTCAGTTCCACTTTTAATCCTAATTTACTTCCTTTCTGGTTGTATATTACCAGTTCATATTGCCAACTTTGATAAGTGACCGTTAAGAACAGAAGTGGATTTAAACCTTGGCAGCACCCTAGCCTTTTGGATTGTACTCACAATACTAGAAATAGCTCACCCTGATACAAGTGGGCTTTTATTTTAGATCCTTAACACCTGATACCTGTATTATATAAATATTGTGCTGAGCTGGGAACATGTAACATACACCAATTGTTCATTATGACTTGGTAAGTGTCAGTATCTGCGGGACAGAAAGACAAAGACCACACGCTTGTGTTTTTCAGCTTTTATTGGGACACCCAATAACTGATATGCTGTTAATCTTGCACAGCGAGATAAGATGTGTTGTGGCTCCATCTTTAGGCCATTTCTTGCCACTAAAAAAAAATCAGTGCACTGTTAGTTTACATTTCCAGTGTTGTTTTTCAGTAGGATAAAAGATGACCAATCATGACAAGCTTCAGATGGGGGTTTAGGAGAAGTTCAGGATTTGATCTTGATTCCCACAATCCTGGCCTCACCACCGACATCAAAGTACTTGTACTTGACATCTCCCAGGCGGTTGGGGAAGTTCATCATGCTTCCATCGGGAAGTTTGATGTAGAACTGATCGCTGTTGAAGTTGATGTAAAACTGAAGTATGGAAGGAAAAGATAAATATAAGAGGGTATGGCACAATTGGTCTCTGATCATTTTTTTTATCTTTTGGACAAACAAAGATAAAAGAATACCATTTTCAAAAAAGATTTATCTTCCAGAGACAGTGAGCTAGGACTTTATCTCACTATGCAGCTGTTAAGTTTTGTAATCCCATATTCTCATTCAACGGCTGCATGTTGACCAATCAGTGTCCCAGCCGGAATACCAAGCCCACTAATAATGTCCTTATGGCAAAGGACATTGTAAAATGGTCCTGCTGTCTGTAGTAAACACACAACACTGGCAAGGGCCTGCAGCACATATTGTTTCAAACATAGTCAACACGGCTGTATATGAACTATAATGATTTATGATTGTGTGAGCTTCCGTTGGGCTGCAGTGAGCTTTGTTGTGAGATTTATATCTCTTGGTCAGTTAATTGATGTAATGGTTGGTCAATTTTTGCACTCTATCACCAGCTCTTGTTACTATCTTGTGGTTGCTTGCTGCAAAAGAGTTTGTTTACTTTTTCTTGTAAATACATTTCATATCATATGCACGGTACTTTAATTATCCACCATTCAGTGGGAACCTTCTCTCTTAATGACTAAAAGGTTTTTTGGGACTGTAAATACTTGCCCTATACCCCTATACGATATCAACACACCTTGCATTCCTCCCCACGTGCAAAGGGGAAGTTTCCCTCACGTTGCTCTTCACCCCAGCACCCCCCAGACATGGAGTTGCAGACAATAGTATTGGTGTCTCCTCCAGAGTCAAAGCGGGGGTTGAAGTGCAGTGCAATGTTCTCAGAATCATGACCGATGTTGACTGCAAATCTGCAGCAGAGGTGGGAACAGAGGTGCCAAGAAAGGGAAGAGCTGGATGAAACATGAGTCTGTTTGACAGTATGCTACTTCCTCTTAAAATTAAGATAAATCCACATCCTTAACTTGAGGAGGACTTACCTACTGCAGTCATCTTTGGGCTTGATGCGGATCTTAAAGTCATTCCCCGCCTTGATGGACATGTCCTGAACTTTCTATGACGGAATGTTACATAGAGGGACATGGGAAATGATTGATGAGGTAAATGTTGTATTCAAACTTTACAGTGGTAAACTGACACTGACATTAAAAAGCAAGTTTTATCGGTTTCAGTATTTTAATTTGAAAAAAATTTGAAAAACATAAGCAGAACCATTTGTGAGCTTCATGTGTACACTGAGTCTCTGTAATCAAAAGAGTGATGATAGGTGCTGCTGTTATCTTAGTATCTTAGCTGTTGATGATCAACCAGCATAAACCAATGTACACATGGTTGTAAAATGACTGAAACAGGACGTTGCCTTATTTGCTCATCAAGGTGATGATCTTCAAATATATAGACGCTGTAAAAACATAAAAGAGGGAGTTTCTACACGCAGGAACTTTCTACAACAGAAGATCCACTTGCTATTTCTATACAAAATCAGGACACATAAGATTTGCAAGTATGAAAGTATAGAAAATGTTAACACAAACACAAAGGAAAAGAGAGAAAGAACAGAAAACTCAATAAAAAACTTTTGATTGAGTTCAAATATTTGAATTCACTCTGGCATACCAGGAATTACCTTCAAATTCTGTGAACCTGTTAGCTTAATCAATAAGGCAATAAATTCCATTCACAACTCTCCCACCTGTCTATGTGCTCGACATCTGCTGATAGTCAAACATGACCTTCAATATGCCCGTCCTCATATCTGTACCGCACCCACAGGTACCTCAGTGTATACCACCCCCATGTCAGATTAGTGCTGGTTTACGGGCAATGTGCTGGAGAATATTTAAGGCAAATTATTCTTTATTATTTCCTGTGGGGATCTGAGTCACTCAAATAATTTAGGAGCTGTGTGTTGCAGAACACAACCTGTCCTCAGGTCCTGGGCTGCTGCTTAACTAAGACCATGTAATAGTTGTGTTAAGGTGCAGGAATCAAGGAAGCACTGAACTTACAACTGAGTAGTGACAAACTCGACTACTTAGAAATTCCTGTTGCACTCGAAAAGCATCAGTTATCGCTTGCTCAGACTTGTTTTTTGTCTAAACAACATCACATGAGAGATATAACCATCCAAAGGTCCACTGAATGATGTTAATGGATAACGAAATGTTCAATTATGTGCAAAAGACATGTGTAAAGAGAAATATGACGGGTTTTTTTTTTAAGAAAGAGTTAAGGCAACCCAGCAACTTTTCGAGGATTTAAAATAAATCATCAGCATGTTTACTTTATCTGGTGAATCTGTATTTCTGACCCACCAGATACTCTCATAAAAACTCATCGGACATGTTCTATTTTCTACAACTCTATCAATATTTAAACTTTTGAATATGACAATATTTTATACTCTGTCCCAAAGTTAAACATGTATAAGGAAAACAATGCTATATCTATCTATAATTTGTGTATTTATACTTTAAAAAGATGCCTTAAACATATTAAGTCTCATAACAAAATCTAAACAAAATTAGACCACATTAAAACAGCTTAGTACTGTATAATAACTAAAAATGTAACAGCTGCAGATAATTTATCCATGTGGAAAATGAACAAATACCCTATGAATGAAGCTCCTCACACCACTTACCATCTTGGCTGTCCTCAGTGGGTTGTGCCTCGAGTGACCAACCTCTGTGGGCAGGTGAGCACTTTATATGAACTGCTGGTGACGTTGCAGATAGAAAAAAAACAGCCTGGGAAAAGTAAGAGTGACCATAGTAAGTGACCATATTGCAGCATAGATACCGACAATATGTCTGAAAAGTAACATTATTCACATAAATACGCATTTCTAAATGGTTTGAGGAAAGGATTCCCCTGAAATTTTTTTTGAAAGATTTTGTCTTCATTTTAAAGGTGAAAAGGTATTCTCAAAATAAACTACACCAACCAATTACACATTTCAGCTTTGTTAATATGCTGGTTTACTGATATTCTTGTCCTTTACATGCTGAAATAGATATTTCCTTATTATCATTATTATTGTTATTATTATTATTATTATTAATTAATTAATTAATTAAAATGCGCTAGAACTATTTAAAGCTCAACAATCTTATGGGGAGCATAAGAGCACTTCCCCTGCAGTGCAACTTTTCACCAGTATCTAATGGCGTTTTTTAAAGGACTTTTTCCTGTGCAGTAAACACATGCATTCAGTGTTTTATTTTTTAAAATTTTTTTACTGCCATGGCTGTTTTTCAGACTGACATTTTCGGTTGCTCATAATTATATTACAGTGAGTGTGAGTATGATGGCATACGTGTCATGGAAGGTAGTGAGCTTTTATGAAATGGGGAAACTCAGTGTTCAGGCACATGGGGCAGCTCGCAGCTGTTTTAAAGGTTGCATTTGTCCCCCCAAAGAATTGTTAATGAACTACGTGTCCGTTGATGACTATTTGATTTAACTTTCCAACCAGTAGAACTAAAAAAGGTGTCAAAAGTACGTTTTCTATGGTTTTAAATATCGACAGAATAAAAAAAAAACGTTTACATACAGCGTAAGCCTTTCTTTTGTTCGTACATCAGATAACATTTGTTAGCCAGGTCTGTGCAATCTTATTGGAGTTACAAAATTAAAAAAGTTATTTTTCATTTCTTTTAATTTTTCATATAAAATTAAATATGATATACAATATAAACTTTCGGATGTCCCAGCTATTACAAACGCACCACAATCTCGTCTCTGGTATAGCCAATCCGCTGCCTGTATTTTATAATGGGCGTGTCAATTCTGAGCCTAGAAATCGAAGCCAGCCAGAATAAACAACTACGTTAGCTTGGCAGCTAGCTACTAACTTCAGGTATACTTTCAATTGATAACAGATTGAATTATCTAATTTTGCTTGATTTACAAATTCAAAGTACAAATTATAAACATTTACAGTATATGTAACGGATGTAGTAATAAACTAGAATCTCGTTTTCACTTTTTCAGACATTGCAAGTTTGATTTTTGGCTAACATTAGCTTGCTGGCTTTTATAATCAACCTAACTTTCCACTTTGCTAAAGGCTAATGGTTATCTTGTATAGCAAAACGTCAGGTTGTTTACTTTTGCAGCTTTGCATTGTTTCTCACTATAGATATGGCGTCGTTAACGGCGACAGAACCAGCGATGTTGCCAGGTTCAATATCAGCAGCAGAGTCCATAGTGCCAGCTTGCATGTTTGCACCGGACCGGGGATGTGCCGACGATCCATCCGGTGGAGAAGTCTTTGAAGAAAGCGAGGGCACAAATGGAGAGGCCGCGGATCATCTAGACCTGAGCAGCAAGGTGGGCCTTAAAGTAAAGTGTAATCAGCGAAGCTGTTTAGGTGTTTCAGAAGAGCATATTTATGCTTTGATTCACGCCACGAGCGCCTGGTGGTGATGTTATAGTCGTTGCTGCAGAGACGATTCAGATAGAGCATTTTGCATTGTCTTTGCAAAATACAAGAAAACCAACATATTTGATTTGTTTGCATGAATTAATTTTTTGCATGACAGACCTGCAATACATTTCAGGTAACTAAATTAATAAATCAAGTTGGGCCAGTAAAGCTTTTACTGTTTTGTAACGCTACCAACATTGAACAATAGCAGGCGATGAAGCATTCTTCCTGCATTCTTCTTCAAGTATGCAACAGTACGGGATTGTCATCGTTTCTCAAAGTTTTTCCCACATTAATCTGTTGATGGCAGCTCTGTACAGCAGACCAGTCAAATGCCCGTGCCTTCTTCTTCCTCCGCCATGCTTTTGTGATGGGTGCAGAGTGTGGTTTTGCATTTTATGTTTGAATAATGCACAGATGTCCTCTTGAAGGCTGGAACTTTTCAGCGTTAGTGCTGCCATCACAGAAGTGCAAATGAGCTTTGCTTTGCCAAGGGCATTGATGTAGCTCCTTGCCCTCACAGAGCCCGGCTTCTTGATGTGTTGTTGAGAGACTAGATGCCCCGATTTTTGTCTTGGGTCCGGAGCACACGTCAAGAAATGTGTTTAATACTAATTTGTCTGACCACAATACACATTTGGAAAGTGCGGTGAGCCACCCCAGATGCCACTGAGCCCGGACACCGCCTCTAGAAGAGCAGCTTTTTTTCCTTTTTCTTTTGAAAGGAAAACTTTTAAGCGGCATCTAAGAATGTAATTATCGTAAATGTAGTGCTTGACAAAGGTTTCCCACAGTTCCCATGTGATTGCATCAGCTTTTTCTGAATGGTGTTTTTGATGCAGTGCTGTCTGAGGGATCACAGAACACAGTGTCTTCTATTATACTCTGAAATTCTCCTAGTTGCTTAAATGATTTATTGATGTTTATTGCTTCTCTTTATTTGAGAAGCATTGTTGACACAGTAGAGATCCACTGCCCATCTTTCCTCCTCCTCAAAGCTATTGACCTTGCCTGTATGAAATGTCTTTCATTACCGGCCTTTAAAAGTCTCCATCCAAACAAGGCAAAACATTGAAATCTTGGCTTCGCACTGGGTGCAATAAAGTAGAAATGAAAATGTGCATTTTCCGTGCCCCTTTTCAATGTTCTGATTTGGGATTTTTGTCTCTTCTGTTGTCTCTTCCCCTAATTTTATCTTCTCCTGTTCAGCTGGTTCTTGTGAGTCCAACGGGAGAACAGTATGATTCGTTACTACGACATCTGAGGGAGCGGATAGATGAGGGCTGTGGAGAGACCATCTATGTGGTTGGGATGGGCTCAGGTAAGAGAGCTTTAAGATGGATCTTTCACTTTAGCATATATCTAAATCCTAATCCAGGTTTTTCATAAATTAGCTGGTAGTGCTTCCACACAATTGTAATATGTCACAAATTAACAGGGAAAAAGTAAAACGCTTCATGTATACATGATGATGAGATGTATACAAAATTAGCTAAAATCATAGCAATTGTCTAATGGCCAAACAACTATAATATTAGGATTTTTTTTTTCTTTATTGCTTTGGTTGAAATTCAATGCTGCCACTATTCTTAGGACAGTGAGACAAACAGGAGAATTTGGAAAATGTCTCTTATAGAATGATGAGTGCAAGTTCTTTGTTTTTGGAGGATTTGACTCCGGATTGATTTTATTAATCAGCTGCTGTATGCAGAAAAAAGGATCCCACAGATGGCACCAAAGACTGAACATTTGAGTAGGTTTTTTTTTGTTGTTTTTGTTGTAGAATAACCTGAAATCTCAAACCCAAATGAAAATAAAACATCTGTGGCTATAATGGGGAAACACTGTGCTTATTTTCTGATTTGGCACACCTGAATCCTGTGAAATTTGTTCAGTGTCGCCTCACTTATCATAAATGAACATTTACAAATGCATCCGGACGCATGCTTTGGCGAATATCGATTCATATGTGTATGCAGAAACCTCAGCAAAGCGTTTTTCTGGTTTATCTCAGGAAAAGCAGTTGCACCCATCACCTCTCACAGCTGTGCCTCCCAGGCAGCTAATCCCATTTGTTTGTGCTTTGGTTTTCATTCTGTTACCCTCTGCTTGACACAGAAACACGAGGGAGGGTCTTTGTTGCCAACCAGACTTGTGTTTTTTTGCCTGTTACAGCAACATGTCTGACCCATGTGGCATGCTGCGGGGGTCAGAGTGCATGTGTGAAAGGGTGTCATTTGTCAGTGCTCAGCAGAGGGACTGCCACTTGTTCAGTAATGCATATGTCAGTATTCATGGCCGTCTCTCTGGTTGGAAAAGCAGCTGAGTGAATGGCTCTGATTTTCAGTCCAGTACAGCTAAACTTTTTGACCAACTGGTGCTCGTGGTTTCCATTCAAACGGAGAGATTAAAGCCACTTTTTCACAGAAAAACGGCATTGTGAACACACAAAATAAAATAAATAAATTAATTATATATAAATATATATGTGTATGTATGTGGGTTTTTTTTTCTGAAGGTAACTGTAAATGATTTTGTCATTTTAAGAGTTTCTATGGTCATAAACTTTTCCATTTCTGCACACACACGCCTGGTTTTCCCACATCACCACTCAAGATGGAGGCTCGTGTGTATGGCCGTGTCAGTTGGCCTCCTGTCTGCACCTTTTTCATGTCGTGAACTATCCAATACTCTACCTGCACAGCTACGTTTTCTCACAAATTGTTCCAAAAATGGTCTTGCTTTTAGCAAAAAGTTGTTGCAGGTGAATCGCCCGTTTATGAATGGAGCCCTCTGGCCTCTCACACTGGCCAAAATGACACCGGATCTACACCTCGAGCATTTTTTAAATGTCCCGAGGGTGCACTCTGAGCAGGGCAAAGCTGCTCTCTCCTTCTGTCTCTCATGCAAAGAATGTGCTTTAAAATATCATCAGCTTACACAAATATGTGCCAACAACTTACTTAATGAAACCTGTTGCTGTTTTTCTATGGTTTTATAACTGCGATGGGAAATATGTTGGATTTACTTGGCATGGTCCAAGGAGCTTCTTTTTAAAGCTCCTATTGCGACATTACATTTGTCTTGATCTTGCATCAGAGTAACTCTTGTTTCCTTCCTTTCTGTGGAGATGGAGGCGACTACGGTCTGAATGAGAAGGACATGGAAGCATCAGTAGCCACAGTGCAGTCGCTGTGTGAACAGATTGAAGCCGACTTAATCCTGCTGAGGGAGAGGACGGACACGGGCGGAAAGATTCTGGACTACCTCATCCGTCGGCGTGTGGGGGAGCAGGATTTCCTGGAAGTCAGGTAAGAAATATGACAAGAGGCTCTAGAATTGCTACCTACGTCATCTGTTTTTATCGAATGAAGTGAGTGGGAATGTCCTCAGGCTTAGAAAGATACGTCTGTTTGACCATCTGACAAAAACATACCTGCTGCTTTAAAGCCCGACTTTCTGTGCAGAGACAGTTCAGTTGTGACACTGCTCAGAATTTGTTTTGATGTCCTTAGTGTGTTTTCCATCCGAGTGCCTGGGTGTGTAAATTTAACCATTGTTAAAGCTTAGAATATGTGTTTATCTACATCTGCACTCTGTCACAATCAAGCTGTTCTCACACCAGAAAAGAAGAGTCATCGGTAGAGCAGTTCAACGGGGAATTTAAAAGGTTCCGAGTTAGTTAAAGGTTTCATGCTCGCATTAAGTTCAAAGTTTTAATGTTAGATGTGTGTGTATATATATCCTCTAAACTGAAATGTGAATTTGTCACAGTTAACTCTACAAATCTTCTCTTCAGAGTGGCGGTTGTGGGGAATGTGGACGCTGGAAAGAGCACCCTGCTTGGAGTGTTGACCCACGGTGAGCTGGACAATGGCAGAGGCTTCGCTCGCCAAAAGCTCTTCAGACACAAACATGAGATGGAGAGTGGCAGGACCAGCAGTGTGGGAAATGACATCCTGGGCTTTGACCATGAGGGAGAGGTGAGCTTCTGCCAGTTGTGAATGGGAGTTTTATTTCTCTCTGGCTTTTCCTTTTGTCACCTGTGCTCTTCTGTTTTTTTTTTTTTTAGGTGGTTAACAAGCCAGACAGCCACGGTGGCGGTCTAGACTGGACCAAGATCTGTGAGAAATCCTCAAAAGTCATCACTTTTATTGACCTGGCCGGCCATGAGAAGTATCTCAAGACCACCGTGTTTGGTATGACGGGACACCTGCCTGATTTCTGCATGCTAATGGTAAGAGGGAAGAGCGTATTGTGGCATTTAGCTGTGCATGTTCACCTTTGGGAGTAAATACTTTGATCAAAAACGTATCTAAACCTTCTTGTTCCTGTGGTCATATTCAGATCGCACCTTGCTGCTTCTTTGTTTTCCCATATTTCCTTTTAGGTCGGCAGTAACGCGGGCATCGTTGGCATGACCAAAGAGCATCTTGGTCTGGCACTGGCCCTAAATGTACCAGTGTTTGTAGTGGTTACCAAGATAGATATGTGTCCAGCTAACATCCTGCAAGGTAAAGAGACACGGTTCTATTGGAATCCACGATCAAGCCATGATCTCCACTGCTGACACAGCATTGTGGAGTTGGGAAAGACATTAAGCTTTAAATGATCTTAAGCTTGCATTTCTGAAACTCAGCAGTGGATATTCAAATATAGCTGGGGAAACCGCTGGAAGCATTTCTAATGTAAAACAATGATTAGAGGCAGAGAAAATAAAAGCAAAGTCTTCTTAAAAAGACTAAACTAATATGCCCCAGTTAATATGGGGAGTAAAAAAAAAAAAAAAGGACTGTTCCAATAAAGATGGTCTCCCATCTCTTCCTCCCACGTGTTGAAATGTCTTTTGAGTTATTTGCAAACAGTTTGAAACAGTTTTTTTTTTGTAGTAGAAGACGTGTCATCTTGTGTCTTTGTCTGTGTTTACCGACAGAAACGCTGAAATTATTACAAAGGTTACTAAAGTCGCCTGGCTGCAGGAAAATCCCGGTGCTGGTACAGAACAAGGACGATGTCATCGTCACAGCCTCAAACTTCAGCTCGGAGAGGTGAGGGCACGGAGGTGCTGGGCTGAAAAATGGAACATGCTGTGTTCAGTCGAAGCTGCATGTGTGGAAGTCGGACCGACTTTGATTCGATTCCCTTCATTAATGCAACACTTTGCCCTTTCTCCTCTGACTCACTCCCACTCTGTAGGATGTGCCCAATCTTCCAGATCTCAAACGTGACAGGGGAGAACATGGACCTGCTGAAGATGTTCTTGAACCTCCTCTCCTCTCGGACTATGTTTAGCAATGACGAACCTGCAGAGTTCCAGATAGACGACACATACTCCGTACCGGTGAGGAATGGCGCTCACGCTTTTTCTGTAATGCGTTGTGATGCTTGAAGTTGTTTTGCCACAGGACCACTGGACCAAGGACATGGGTTGACAGGTTGAGGTTTAATTGTTAGTCGAGCCTGGAGGGGAGGAAGAAGCAGTTTGAGTCTTTGTCGCGGCGCGTCACCGCCGATGCAATCGCTGTCAGCTGCGGAATCATGGGAAAAAAAATCTGAAAACCTGAAGCGAATCGGTGCACTTACTGTCATGAACCAGTGTATCGGGCTGTGCATGTGGCAGCCGGGACATCGCCCTCGCAGGAGTTGGCTTTGCACAGCCAAGCTGTCACTGCTTTTAACGGCAGAGCAGAATATAAAAACTAAAAAAGGCTTTTCTGCACAGTTTCACCATGTGAAAGACAGACACTAAGGCTTGTGAGTGGTGCGCAGTTTATATTTACACTCCTCCGTGATGGAAAATATTGCAACAAAATAAAATTAGCAGTGATTTCTTTTTGATTTGAAGACTTTATTTATCAGTCTGCATAGACAACACAAGCTCCCGCAGTCCGCTAACATAACCGTGTGTTGATCTTCTGTTGACAGGGTGTGGGTACAGTAGTTTCAGGCACTACGTTACGTGGATTGATACGACTCAACGACACCCTACTCTTAGGCCCTGACCCACTTGGCACTTTCATCCCGATCGCTGTCAAGTCTATACACCGCAAGAGGATGCCTGTCAAAGAGGTTCGAGGTGGACAGACTGCATCCTTCGCCCTAAAAAAGGTCTGTTAGGGATAAAAAAAACGTGGCTTAATTACTGCATTGTAGAGCATTTCACTGCATTTTCCTTTGGAAAAGGATGCTTATTTTGAGGTCATTATTTAAATTAATTTAATTTAATTTATATGAAAAAATACCAAGGAGCAAAATGAAGTAGTGTGTTGGGTTTTCTGTAATTGTGCTGCACCACTCGGCTTAATGTTTTGCCTTTTCTTCCCGCTCTCTGTTCACCGTCTCAGGTCAAACGATCCTCAATAAGGAAAGGAATGGTAATGGTTTCCCCGAAGCTAATGCCTCAGGCTACGTGGGAGTTTGAGGCTGAGATTTTGGTGCTCCATCATCCAACCACGATATCGCCAAGATACCAGGCCATGGGTTAGTTAAACAGTGTCACCATAGGATAAACACTGATACGGATCATTTTAGCCTCTTTTTGGTCTCTTATTGACATGGCTGACCTGTTGAAACGTCTTGGCATGAGTAACTGGAACATTCTCTTTGCATCTCTTTAGTGCACTGTGGCAGCATTAGGCAGACTGCCACCATCCTGACAATGAACAAAGACTGCCTCAGGACTGGGGACAAGGCCTCGGTCCATTTTCGCTTCATTAAGACTCCGGAGTACCTGCACTGTGATCAGAAGCTTGTGTTCAGGGAAGGACGCACCAAAGCTGTAGGCACCATCACCAAGGTGCTGGAGCTTATGGTTACTTCTCCAGTTCAATTTAGACCTGCAAGTTGCATAATCCGTCTGTGTTGATATTAGCTGTGATTAAATGGTAAGGTTAGGCAGGTGTCACAAACACTAACACTGCTGGTGATTTCAGCTCCTCCAATCAGTGATCACCCAGGCTGCTAAGGCCCAGCAGTCCAAGACTCAGGCCAGCAAGAAGAATTACAAAGAGGGCACAGGAACCAATGAGGATGCTGGATCTACAGCACGGCCGCAAAGTCCAAACACAGCTCAGGCATCAGTGAGTAGAACAATGCTCGGCAAACATCAGTAACGTCTATGTATTTGTATTTGAATAGAACTAGTTATTATGGCTGCGTATGGAGTTGCATTAAACTGCGATTCTTGTCCACGTTGAGTCATTCCGATGAACATTTTGAATGAGTGGTTCAGTCCATTTTGACTTCTTTTCAAATCTGCCTGCTAATCTCTGCCACCCTCTCCCTTTCTCTGCCCTTTCTGCCTCATATCATTTTGTATTCCCACACGAGATTTGTTTTGAATTAACCTCCGTTTTCCTTCTCGCGCTGCATTCCTTTCCCACATACATCTCCGCCTACCCCTTCGTTTGCCACCTGCTCCCCACTGCCCTCCCCCCCTCTGCTTTTTCTGTTTTTCTTTGGTTGTGCTTAAATTTTAACACTTAATTTTCTTGCGTTCGTCCCTGTTCCTCCCTCCCTGTCTTGGCATGCTGCGTCAGACAGTGGCTGAGGAGGAGGCTCTTTGTAAAGATGACAACAAAGAAAACAAGGTAAAGGCTCGCAGCCTGCAGGAGTTTTCATGTGTGGTTGTTTCTCCGCTTTCTTAACAGATTTTTATCTGAGCATGCATAATGCTTCACTTTGGTACAGGCTTGTTTTCATATTTAGTCACTCTCCAGAGTTACCCAGTTTAACCTCATAGCTTTACTGCTCAGTTTGGCAGTCAGGTGGTCACTACTTGCGTAAATGGATTCTTGGGCCTTGAGAAACTTGAAAAACTACTCACATTTTAAGAGAGAGAAAAAAATAATAGCTTGGATTTCCCCTCTTATCTGCAGCTAGTTTTGAAATGTCCCGGTTCATTCAAAGTACTAATTAGACATTTAACAAGTGTTTTTGTGTTATAATTAGATTTTTCAGACATATCCTGTTGCCATGAGAAATCCGTTTTGACGGTTTTCGTTTAAAACTTTAACCTCGTACCCTCTTAACCGTTTTTTTTTTTTTTTTTTTTTTTTAATCTCAAATGCTCTGATGAGGACTGCACTACCTTCCACAAATGACTTTTAACATCGTCATCCTCGCGAACCACCAGCTCCACTCGTAAAAGTGACTCACTTTGGTGCTGATCTTTGTCCGCAGCTCAAGTCAGGAGGTGGAGGACGCCGGCGAGGTGGTCAGAGACACCGAGGGAAAGGCCTGAATCCTCCAACGGTGTCCTCTGCAGTGTCTGCGGGAGCAGCGGGCACCTCCTAAGGGCACAATCTTTGCTACCTCTTTGGTTCTTCATCGTCATCTCTTTAAGGGAAGAGAAGTGACTGTATGACCCTCTGCTGGCTGTCTACGAACACTGGCTTGTCATCACTTGCTTCTTTGATATAAAAAGAAACGATTCAGCTGTTTCACACAAGGGAGAGAATTATTTTCCACTTGCGTTCGTTGAAAACTGTGTTGAGGTAATCATCTGTGAACGGCTAAAGAAGGCATTACGTTTGAAATTTAATTTAGTTTGCAAGTTATGTCCTATAGCACTCTGTTTTTAATACAAATGTTTCACCTTCTTTTAGTTAATTTGATCTTGCGGCAGAGACAGGAGTCACTTCCGCTGCCCTGTCTCCAGCCTCCAAACCCTTTTCCTCTCTCGCTGTACTTTATTTCCTCTTTATACATCCCCTTTCCGCTCTCCCCCACCTGTCATTGGTTTACCATTTGGATGGCACGAGGATTGGAATCGACACATTGTTGCATCATAAACTCGAGGAGGCAGATTGTGCTTTAAGTGTTTTCTTTGAAAGTTCTTTGTCCCAGAATTGACGGTTATAAATGTGCATCGGAGCTGACCTGAAAGGGAACTGATACCATATTGAGGTGGGGGCTTGGAAAGCTCCGACAAAGTGTCGATTAGACGTAGCTGGAGTGTTGGTTTCTTCTCCCATTGTTTTTGATGGTAGCTACAGTTCTCTGAGAAAACCCTGCTGAAGATCTTCTTGGTGTAATGGAGTCATGGTGTTGATGATGGGAATTCTGCGGCCATTTTAAGAGAATTTAATTTCCTTCCCTAAAGTTGTAGCTATTAATACATCACATCTCTTCTTACATAACATCTACCTGTGCATGGAGAAGAAATGGCTCATAATGGCATAATGCCAACATTCAATCATGCCATAGAATTGGCCATTTTTATCAATTTTATACAGAATCCGTTTATCTAAGCGCTTCTGTTACAGTTTTACTAGATTTAATTCTTGCAGCCAGACAAAAAAAAGGGCTAAATGACCCCTTCTTTTTTTTTTCACAAGTCTCGTGGCTTTTGTCATGTTTAACATGGTGCAAGTCCTATTCATCTCTGCTCTGTTTGCTCAAAAATAGGCCAATCCGGCAGAAACCCATGAGCACAGTTCGATCGGCATGATAACCAAATAATGCAGAAATGTCGTGCATTTCACTAATATGAGGCCAAAAAAAAATAAATCATGTCAAATGCCAAGAAAGAACATGTTTGAGTAACTAAGTTTAGGTTACACCTTACTTTTTGTACTCTGTAAAGAAAAAAAAAAGAATTTTATATATATAAGTGGCTGTAAAACAAATTTCAGAGCTTCAGGGGTCAGTTCAAAACATGTAAAACACAAGAAGGAAATGTCTCTCACATGACCAGCGATAAACTATTATATTTTTTAGCTAATGTACCGATATGAGGGGTTTCTGTCATTCAGTTTTGGATACAGTTCTCAAACTTTATACCATTTCTGTGATGGATGTAAACAGAGGTTGGTAGTGTACAAGTCATCTCATCATGTCTGAAGGCCGACATAAAACACTGATCTAAAGCAAGGGGAAAAAAACGACACCTTTTAACTGTTTTTTCACAATAGTTTGCCGATTTCTCTGGCAGTTCGATTTATATTGGCAACGCAACTAAGATGTGTCAAAGTTTTACGGAACATGAACCTGTTATACTGCTGGAATATTCCCCCCTTCTTTCCGTTGCAACTTCACCCATAGTGCATGGAATTTTTATTTGTCGAAGAGACAAATTTTATGTCTGATGTACAAAAATTCTAATTTTGTGGGAAAAAACCCTGAGGATAGAAAAAAAAAGAAAAGATGCAGTTTAAATTAAGTGGTGCCAGTTTGTGTTGTAAATGCATTTCAAATAAAGATGCCATGAAAAGCTGTTTTTCTTCTGTCGAATCCCCTGACTGGAACCCTCCTCCTTCCTTGTTCTAGGGGCCTGTCCGGCTGCCTCTTACATCTTGCCAGCAGGTGGAAGACTTGGCTGCTTGTTGGAGGCAGTATATGCAACCATTTTTGGCTGTTCCCCTGGTGAAAGAATTGTGCTGATATATTTTATCATGGATTTAAAAATGAGTCCCATATCAGCTGGTGCGAGGTTTAAAAAAAAACAAAAACAAACGCTACGGTAACAGTCTTGTGAGCAAATTTCTGACATCCCAACCTGGCCTTTTTGTCTTTACCCTGACCAGGTCAGCATCACCCGCTTCCTCTTCTGGATTCTTTTCCATACACATAAATCATGCTATTGCAAGGGCCTTGCAGCCTTCTACCAAAGCAAAAAAAAAAAAAAAAAAAATGTTCCTGTCGTAATGTCTGGCTTTTATTTGATTTTTCTTGGCACAGTGTCGCCTCTAGTACCTCCAATCTTACAACACCTGCCCTGTTCACCTCTTGGATTTTGCTCTGGTTCAATCCTGCAAGCTGTCAGTTTGGCTTGGCTTCTGGCAAAAACCCTGTAAATGCCAACTGCTTTGCTCGGCATCTCCTGTTTAAATGAATTCTTTTTTTTTTAACTTTGATCAGAGTTCAGTTTTGTGTTCATTAAGAGCCTCCATAATGGAGTTGTGCTCTTGAATAAACCAACAGATGCAGCTAATTTGAACAAATGAGTTGACAGGGAAATCTAGAAGAATCTTGAATGGTTGATGGCTGTGTAGTTGCAAGCACCGTGGCTGCAAAGCAAAGTATGGATGCGTGAGTTTCCTAAGTTCATTGAAACTTAAATAAGGCGTATAGGTGATTGGCCTCAGCCTACACTGTAGCAAGAATAGAACTCTAGTTTCATTTATCGAATTTCCTCCACATCGAAAAGAAGTGTATCCACGCTTTGTGCATACACATGCTTTTCTTCAATTTTATAAAGCAATGGATACATATGATTGACTTTTACAAATCTCGATCATCCTTTATAACTAGACGCATGTGTATGGACAACTAATGGGGCATGATAATGAAGCAGTTATTCAATATAAAGCTGAGAAAACTAATCGGTTTTATTTGGTGATCTCAGTAGTCACGAGCTGAACAAAAGCTGCTCGCTTGAAAGAGTCACAAGCGAAGATATATAAGATTATAAACCAGCAGCTGAAACATCTCACCGAGGCTATGCCGGACGAACGGCGGCTCTTGTCTGAAGTGCAGCAGATGATTGCACAGCCTGTACAGTGTGGAGTCTGTGGAGATGATCAGGTGGGAGACACAGATCTATAGATGATTCACTGTGGAAGCCTGTGGGATAATCTTGTGCCAGAGAAAAAGAACAATCTCTAAATATTTAGAGAGGTCTCACACAGCAATTATTCATGATGCACAGCTGCAGTTATAGTAACTGGAAATGAAGGTGTATCGTGAAAATTGACAATAAACTTGTCTGAACATATGAAATAAGAATTTTAAAGGCGGTCATGATTTGTGCAAATGTGATAAGTGATTACTCTGCTGTTAAAATGGCATTTTAAAATGTTAGAACTCAAAAGTTGATGAATTTGGATTTGACATGTTGCTCATTGGTCTTGATTTGAGACTGGATTTAGGTCTTGATTGTCTTGTGTTGGGGTGTGAAAGGAAAGACTGCAGATTTATCATTTGCTTTCTTCGTAAATAATTGATTTAATGTAAATGTGCAGTTGTATGTGTGTGTGTGAGAGTTGTAGAGTCATATTTCAAAATCTTTTTTTTTTCTTCCTCTATGGCCTAAGGAAACTTTGCACACCCACTGCTGATGACTTTCGACCAAATCTGCTTAGTAGTTCGGAAAGAGTCAGTCTCCGTGGCACAATCATTTTCAAATGCCATTGGACTTAATGTAGTTGTCCGTAACAGCTGATCGTTTTTGTGGAAATCCAATCAAAGAGCTGCTCTGTAAACCTGTCAAACTGTTCTCAGGTTGCCTCTGATGCAGAGCAGTGAGTCAGTTATTATGTAGGGGGGAGTATTTCAAGGTAGCACTTTCATAGTTTAAAGAAGAATTAACAACAAACCCTTGCGTCATTTCTCAGTTGAACCTAAACTCCCTCTGCGTGCTCATCCATCTCCCTGAATAGAATCAAACTCCAGCAGCAGCGTGTCACCCTGTCTCCTCTGCTTTTATTGGCTGAAACGACACTGTTTGAGGTGTGAGGGCCTCTCAGTGAGCCATGCCACCTGAAAGATATGCAGAACCGTTCAGGCTGCGTGGTTTTTCAGGTTGTTTGTCACGCTTGTTTATTGATTTATATGTTGTTGTTAGGGTAAACTATAGAAAATCCAGACATGAATCCAGGATTGTATGCTGCAATGCTTCTCAACTGTATTCTAGATGCCATTTCTTACATGTGATACTCTCACTTGTTGCAAGAGGCAAAGAATGGGTTCAGCAGAGGGATGACACCTTGGCATCTGCAACAAATCATCTGCTGGAAACAGTGCTTTAATATCTCCTTACATGCCAATTTCAGGATTATAAAGATCAGAATTGCTGACTTTTAGTCTCAGAATTTAAAACTAGTACATGACAGCTCCAGCAGTTCAATTAGAAAAAAAACAACGAAAAACCTCAAAAAAATGATCGCTTCTTTTATAGACCTGTGTTTACAACCTTTATTAGTAGGAACACATCAAATTAACAGTCTCTTTCAACAATGGAACCAGCCTTTTACAGATGCACACGTCTGCACGGATCCTGACTCTTATTTGTGCTTACGCACCAAATGGCAGTTCAGAGTACCCACCTCTGCTGGAGACTCCCTCGTTCTGCTGGGGAACTTCAATGCTCACATGGGCAATGACAGTGAGACCTGAATACTTCGAGGACCTCCTCAATCTTATCGACACGCCTTCAGATGAGGAAGCAGAGTCATTTTTAAAAGACAAAATTTGAAAATGATGCATTTTAAACATGTCTTGAAACCAGGAAGAGTTTGTGTGGTTTAAAACAAAGCCATGCATTCACATTCAGTGTGCGTAGCATTAATGTTTGACTAAATTACTAAACCAGAATGGAATTCCCATAACAGCTCAATTATTCTAACAAAGATTTACAGAGATTACAGCATGTTTAGATAAAAAAACAAACAAAACAATTTGAGTGAAAGAAAGGCACAAAGCTGAATTTCATAACAAGAACCCCATCAGGCTACATTGCTGATTAAAGCGTGAGGCTGTGTGTTTGATTTATTCACTGTTAAATGTCTGCAGTTTTAGGAAGTTAATGAACAGTAAAAACAGTTTAAATGCCCTGAGTGGATGAAGCAAAGAGCTTTCGCTTGAATTTTGTTATGAGCATATTCTGGAGACGAGAGGCCAATTCCTTTAATTAGCGCCGGCAGTGTGTGTTTGTGTTCACATTAAGGTTTTGAACAAGATTGGATGCAGTCAGCTATAAACCAAATGGTGCTCCTCAGAGCCATTATGAAAATCATCTTTTTGTGATAAGTTTTGAGTACAAAACCACAAGCTTCCTCAGGCCTTATGACAAAGTTGGCCATTTACCTTCTGTGCACACCAAAAATGCAGAAGCGACAGACATTCACTGGTGGTTAGATGTGGCAGATGGTCGATGGTCAGCTACAGTAGGTGTTCAGAGAGCCGAAGGAACAATGTGAATCATTTCACTTTCACTGATGAGCATCAGCAAGGCTGACGAAAGCTTGTTCCTGTTGACTTTAAAAGATGTGGAACTATAATGTCGTAATCTTGCCATTCTCTCATAAGGCAAACATCACAGTTTAAGACTTTCACATCTTTAGAAAAGATTAAATATAGTGCGGTTGTCTGCGTCTTGTAGCCTCATCTTAAAGCACTCACAACTCATTAGTAATGACTGAGAAACCCCTTGAATTCTCCACTGGTTTGCAAAGTAAATGGCTTTCTAATTGTGCCTCATTAGATAATCACCTCCTAAATGATGATTTTTTTTTTCTATTCAAGTGAAAATCAGTTTGTTAGGAGAATTTACCATGTGTGAACATTTAGCATTTATTTATTCTCGTTGCTCGTGCCAATAGAGTTTCATTAATCTACCTCGCTTTTTCTTTTTTTTTTTTAACAATTGTCCTTTTAAAGCATGCATGGATGTTCAGGGGAAAGATGTTGCCTTTAAGGGCATTGATGCAACGCCATACCTGCACAGAGTTTCTGGACTTGTTACAGATAACGATCTTGATGATGCATTTTCTATAACTGGTGTTGCCAATTCAGGGTCGTGGGGGAAGCTTCACTTAAACCAGCGGCCATCTTTTCAGCGGCAGGGTACATCCTGGACAGGTTGTCCAGTCCATCACAGGGCCAAGAAAGAGACAAATGAAAGAAACTATCATGCATGCTCATTCTCACTCTTAAAGTCAGTTTTGGATAATCATTTAGCTGAACATTCATGTTTCTGAAAGCTGGGATACCCATAGAGAACCTACACATGCACATGAAACATGCATTTCAGTCATAAGAAAGCCAAATTTTTCTATAAAGGAAAATCTGTGCTGATTAATCCTTAGGTATTCTCTGTGTAGTTACCAGAAATACAATCCCATGATGTGGGATCAGGATTATACATCTGGAGTAGTTGGCACTGCGGCCTTTTACTGCTCTTGATCCAAAATCTTTTTCAGCTCTTTGCAAAGGGCTGTATTCCCTTTGGAAATTCGAACAATTTCTAACAATTTTGGCCGCTTGCACCTGCCTCGTCTCCTCCTCTCCAGGAGCCTGACAAACAAGTCGTGATGAGCATTGCTCCCTGCCCCCTAGTTGCACACACACACACCTCTCTGATGATGTTGCACAGAAACCTTTCCATTATTCAAATACAAAGTCAGGCATCAGCGGGTACAAAAATGTTTGGACACAAGGCTGACACAGACAATTATTTCTGCTTGCTTCAAGATGGTGTCATTGTCATCATGTTTGTCAGCATGGCCACTGTTACCACCCTGTCCTTCTTTCCCTGTTGAAATTCAGATGCTGTGTCAACCCTGAACATCTTTGTTCATCCAATATTCATGTTCAGTCATTCCCAAATAGACTGCAATGCTTTGCAGATACTCTGCATATATCCACATGTATCCCTTATTGAATGTGGGTTCTATGTGGAGTCATGCATGTTTTTGTGCCCTCTGTTTTAACACATGAGTCCTGCTTTAACATAAGAAAAACAAAAATGTACGTCTTCATTTGCTAAATGATCATTTTGTTATCTCTATCACCCTTATAGACCATGCAGTCCCATTATGCATTCCAAAGTATTTTAGCATTCTGTTTTCTGTGAACATCCAGGGCTGCAAACAATCACTCACACTGACAGTCACTAAGCTCAGTATTGATTATTATTGTGTGCTTTGGGCCACTGTTTTGTAAGTTGTCTGTGGGTAGCTTCATCAAAAAGCCTTGGGACAGGAAGTTTAGCTCCAGGGAACTGACATTTCCACTGTTGTTGTGTCAACTCTGCTTCATTTTCATGAAGAAGTTAACTTCTCTGTTACACATACAATGTTCTTTTTTTTTTGTTTTTAAGAGGGCATTAGTCACTTGACTCTATAGTATGTATTGTGTTGTAATTCAGCCAATTAAGCAATGTCTGGCTCCTGTGAAAAACTGCTTTGGATAAATGTTTGTATGACAAACACGACAATTTGCCAGAGCAACAGGGATGGAGGGTGGGCAAACCAACTGGTTTATGCTGTGCGGGGAGGAAGCACAAACAGACTGATACACAGATGGAGAGAAATAAGCTGGCAGTAAAACGGGCAGAAGAAATAGTGTATTGATTCAAAAACTGTGTGGGTGTAAAGAGAGAGACAATGAGATAGTGAATGAGTTAGAAAAAGAGAACAATGAGGAACATTTGTGTCCAAAAAAATGATGATGTAAACAATATGGTTTCAGAAAAACGGTCAGAAGATAAGTCGGAGGCTAAATGAAAGAAGTAAGGTGAGAAAAAACTGTAAAAGAAGCAACATTTTGGAAAAAAATTTATTTGAGTTTTTGGTCTGTTTCTCATGTACAAACATATTTTAAAACATATGGGGTTTTGGCGTTTCATACATAAATAGATGTGGTTTTAGCTTTGGGGAAACAGAAAACCTCTTCCAGGGGGAATGTATTGAGGATACTCGTGTTCAGTTTTGAGGTGTGGACAGGTAAAAACACAGACTTTTAGAAATGAGGACAGTTTGGTACATATCAGTTTTTTCATTCTGTGAATGTCCTTCCCTAAACTGTCGTGCCCATTTCACATCTTTGGAGCCTAATCTCTGTCACGACCATCAGCTCTTCTCAGTACGATGGGTTAAAATTATTAACAGGTGTGTAAGCCAAATTAGCCAAATTTTACAGGGGAATCCAGTCCAATCTTTTTCTTCTGACACCTACTCCTACATCCTCATGTAGATATAACCCCTCATTGGCTATATGTACATGCACAGCAATTTGGTGACTACTGACTTTGTCTGAATAAGAAACATATTCTGATTATAGGGTGTACCAGAGTTGCAACAATGATATTTTTGTTTCATTTTCCTTTTTACATATTACAGAGCATAGTCCAATTATTGACTCAGGCCCACATTACATTCCCCTATGCCATTGCAATGATTTCACCATTTAAAGTCTGAATTATACCCTAATCCATCAAAATATGCAGCAGTAGCCCACTTGAGTGTGTTCCTTTCCACACAAGTGGATGTTTAGCTTAGTGCAACTTTGACTTTCTGCACTGAACTCCACCGGAGTCAGTGTTTTACACATGTTATGACAGAAACAAGTTTAAAAGAAGCCCTAAACAAATGACAATTTGGGAAAAGAAAAGAAGCCGCTCAGGTCACAAGAAGTCACTCAGCTACATGGTAACTTAGCAGTGTGAGAACTATGGCTTGACAACTTTGCTAGGATTTAGAGTGAGAGGTTGTGTACTCCACACAGCTTAACTTGATTATTGGTTACTCTGAATGTGACGTTTTTCAGGTTACTGTGATTAGAAAAGGCTTTTAAACGGCAGTGTCTAGCTGAGAGTAATGTCTTACTGAGGTTAATATCAGAATACTGCTGTGTATATAAATGTAGCCAGTAATTAGGAAACTCTTCTTCTAAGCATGAAATATTACCATGACCATAGAACTTTGCCACTAACATCAAAGGACACCCTGAGTGTCTTAGAAACACTTACCTGCTTTGAAATAATGGCAGAGTTTGACAACTCAAGAATAAAACGATTACTCTGTCTCAGCTAAGCAACAAGGCAATCATGAAATCGTTTCTAAAATAGAGAAAAATTCATCATCCTGAAACATTTTACATTAAGGCAGTGATTTTAAAAAAATAATCATGTCATGATTCAGATTGATCAATTTTGTTTTGTATGGTGATCAGGTCTAACTCAAGAGAGTTCCCAAGCCAGATAATCTCTCCAGCAAGTCCTTGGTCTGCTCTGAGGCTTTCTCCCAGTGGGACAGGTCTAAAACATTTCCCTTAGCTGGGGCTTACAGATGACTCTACTGTAAGCCCCTGTTGGATGACCCAGCTCCTCACCCTATATCTAAGGATGAGCCTAGACACCCTTCAGAGGAAGCTCATTTTGGCTGCATGTATCCACAGTTAATGACCGTAGATGAGGATTGGAATGAAGATTGATTGGTAAATTGACAGCTTCACCTTCGGCTCTCTCTTCACCTTGACAAACTGATATAATACAATTTCAGATGCCGCCCCAGTCCATCAGTCAACATCCCACTCTGTTCTACCCCGACTCTTGAACTGGATCCCAAGGCTCCACACAAGGCAACTAATCACTCCTCCCGGGGGAGGGAGCCCACCATTTTTTAACTAAGAACCATGACCTTAGATCTGATGCTAACTCTTATCCCAGCTGCTTCACAGTGGGCTGCATACAGTCCCGGTGTCTGCTGGAGATTTTTTGCTTGGTCTTACAAGAGCCGTATTGCCCCTTGTAGAGGGTTTGATATCTTATACTCCAAAATATTCCCTCACAGGACCACACTAGGGATAAAAGACTTTTCCAAGTGCACAAAAGCACCTGAAGACTGTTGGGCAGTCTTCCAGAATCCTTTCAATGGTAATGAGCTAGTTCATTGTTCCATGACCAGGACAAAAAAAAACACATCTCTCCACCTGAATTTGAGGTTTGACTATCTGCTAAAGTCAGCTCCAGGACCCAGCATAGACCTTCCCAGGTAGGCAGAGTAATGGATCTTTTTATAGTTGGAATACACCCTCATCCAGTCTGGAGGTATTGTCCCAGGCCTCCATGCAATGTTATATATGCACGTCCACCAAGACAGATAAACAGCACCCAGGGCCTTAAAGGGCTGGGTGCTGTGAAATAATGACATATAATGCCTTATTTAGAGGCTGCATCGTTTTTGCCCCGTTCACTCCGTTATATGGATCGCGAGTTATCTAAATGGCTTCCGAAGGACGCCGACTTTCGCCAAACTGTTCTTAGTGAGTAGAAAACAGAAATAAGATCTAGGTTTAAAAATACTGGATTTCCCTTTTAAAGAACTCAAGGCAAGTCTCTTCCACCCCCAGAGCCCCGTTGCTGCAGAGCTGTTTACTTATCTCAGCCTATCTGGTGCCTGATAGCTTCCTCTGGGGTCCCACAAACTTTCCAGTCTCTGTTGGGCTGCATTTGGACTCAGTGTCCCCAGCCTCCTTTGAAATGTCTTTTAATGAAAAATGTTTTATCTAACAAAAATTATTTTATTAGCTGAGGAGCTGATATCTAAACAAGTTTCTTATTTTATCTTTCAAAATTAAGTGAAAATTGTAGATTTCATCACTGAGTTTTCTATATGCCCCATTCCTGAACTTTTGACTGCATCCTCACCAGAATAATCAATTGTGTAATTCAGGGAACATACAATAAAAGCATAGGTGAGCATACAAACAACTCTTGACTTCGACTTGGGAAAAAAGGGATAAAACATCTATTTCATACATCAGATAATAAGACACTCAGGATTATTCTTTTCAATACCTGAGAAATATTTCCTTTCATGTTAAGCCAGTATGTGGCATCAATAAATGAAGCCAAATGTGCTGATTTGGAAGGAATAGCCGATGAAAGAGGATCTAAGCTGGTGAAATGAGACACTCAGCATAAAACCAGTGGAAGTCACATTCACGCAGTCAAGGACAGAGACTTGGTTCTCAAACGAGCAGGAATTTCACAACCAATTATGCACTTAAGGTCTCTCTTCTTTCAGAGGTTTTATTATGAATTAAAGTCAAATGTGATTTAGAAATATGTTATCTTGACAGGAATTATAGTAGTTTTGGTTTTACTTATTTGCCCAATGAAGTCAAATTCATGTCTTGATGTCAAGACTAAAATGGAGGTTTTGTCACAAACTCATTTATGCCTTTCATTATTCAGACCATCATCACCTCAGCTTCCAGGATATTAAACAGGAGAATCATATTTATATCAGTCGGTCTTCTCAGAAATTCCTATTTATTCTTAATTCGAGCACATGGGATGCATTTGCAATCATTTCTGTAAATTATCCTATAAAACAATTTGCCATATCCTTTTTTATTGATAGCAAGGTATAAAGATGTAGCTTGGATGAGTTTGAATAATTTATGCTCTTCAGAGCACCCAGTTGGAAAGTAAACACATATGCACACTCCCACTCTCAGTTTCAATATTGCGTGGTTAACTGGCTGATTACCTGTCTTGAAGAGTAAATGTTCTTTGACCGGAGCTACACAGTTTCTTCATTTGCAATCATTTGCACGTTCTGCATTCAAAATGAAGCTCAGACATTTTGAAACAGGTGAAGAGATTTGAAATTGATTTGTCAGGAGCTGCAGTAGTGAACATGAAGAAATAAAACCATGAGATAATTGCAAAATGCGAGCGATAACAATAGCCCTGTTAATAGATAATCAAAGTGTACTTTTCCTGTCATTAAAATACATTAAAAACAGTCTGTGTGTAACTGGGGTGTATCACGTATAAACTCTTAATGTGACTCTTAATGACGGCAGAGGAGTGAGAAGTGCATTTTTTGGTAAAGAAGTCCTTATTTGACCAGCAGGTGTCATTGTTGTGTCAGGATTCATTTACATTCACCTACATAAGAATGCAGTCGGTCACATGCCTTTGGTGTTTGGGTGTGTTTGACTGTGAAGTCACCAGTCTGGCATCGTTCCATGGAATAGTATTATCTCCAGTAAAGCTAATACTGTAAAGGCAGCTATTGAATATATAATTTTGTAGATGTGTGTGTGTGTAATTTATCTACAGCAGTAAGCAAAATAAAAGAGCACAGTAACAGATATGGGATAAAGAAAATGAGAATTGAAAGCTGTCTGATGTATTTACGTTGCTTCAGTACACAGAGGGGCAGCTCCCACTTTTGGCTAACATTTCACTCTGATTCAGCTGTTATCATCCCTACGGCTGCTTTTCCTGCCTCTCTCTCTCTCTGTCTTTCATAAACACACACACCACACTAGTGTCTGCCCACTCTCGTCCAACTCAATAGGTGCATCCAGACACAGGGAGCAGGAGGGCCAATAGGAGACAGATGCTCTAGCCAAGATTTAACTCTGCATCCATCTCTTTGTAAGTCCAAGCCAAAGTCTGAATCTTTTACTCATAATCTCTTCTCTTCCTGCATGTGTCAAATGGTTTCTCTCTTCTTTCTTCATGACGTCATGTGCTCTGCATTTGTTCTCGTATGATTTTATCCTCAGATGTCCTCTGGGACCACTGCACAACTGGATATTAGCCCTCAATATTTGGTGCTTCGACGATCCTTTAAGTCTATAGATGAACCAGACGTTCAGGTGGAAATCAATATGCAAAACATTACGTTTTTTATTACTGTTGAAGATCCTTTGGTCTGTGACATTGTAGATCCACCACTGGTCAAGACAGAGTTTCACTATGTTCACCTAGTGTATTGAAAATTGAGACTAAAGGTCTCCCCTATGCATCGATTTGTGATTTCAAGGGTTCCTGACAAGATACTGCTATAAAACGCCATTCCAGCTGAAACATAAACAATGAAAAACTCCTAAAATATAGATCTGTTTGGTTCTTTTAGCAGATAAGCATTTAAGATCTACAAAGAATATGTTCCCAATATTACTTTGTGACAGGGACATCGTGGCATGTTTAGTCTACCAAACAACTTCTCTGTTGACTCTATTTCAAAGTAGCAATGTTGCTGCGGTTTTAGTTTAGCACCATCCATTATAACTGTGATTGATTTAAAAAAATCCACAATGTTTTTGCATCTGTGTATGTTAAGGCAGTGTAGCCAATCTATTCTCCACCACTTGTACTGTTCTGATGATTTAACTGACAATTTAAGACCCGTCTGTGTTGTAATCTCAAAGTTGTGAAGGTCAGCCATCAGCCATCAGCCGAAGCCGCTTCCCAGTGCTTCCATTGCAGTTCGGCAAAGCAAGCAGTCCATTAATCAAAGAAAATAAGTATTTTTTTGAGCCAGCACTTATACTGCCAGCATACTGGGATTTGGACACAAATTTAGTAATACGTGAACAGAATTTCCAGGACACAAGGCGTTGCTGGTGTGGCGTTAGAGACCCTTGAAAGCAGGTGTCATTTGCTTCACACTGATAAGTGAAATCCCCCTTTTGTTCTGCCTTCCCACCACAATGTTAACACATGACAAATTCTTTTAGGTAAATTAATCTATACAGTGAACAAATGAAATTCTTCTCATAGCAGAAATGTTTGGAGAAAAAATTACTCAGGCTTCAGGAAAAAAGATGAACATTTTGTGTTGGGAAGTTTGCTTCACAACTGCCTGGTGTATATTATAGACATATTTTCAGTTTTTGTGCTGAGATATATGCTACCAATCAGAATTGGTTAAAAACATCAAAGTTTATGATCTTTTCACTTTAAATGCAATTTACTTGGCTTAAAGATCATTCACAAACATTATGACAAGAAGGGAAGAAAGAAACAGTGGAATCGAGATTGGTGTTACTGTGAATAGTTTAGTTTCTTTTGAACAATTTAAACAAAAATACCATTGTTTTTATTCGTTCAGTTTTTATTTTAGAATGAGACTGAATAAGAGAAGCACCCTGCAAAATTTCAGATTTTGCTCATTTCTGTCCAGCTGTCACATTCTCAACATCCTCCTTGATGACGAGGTGATGCAAACTTCAAAGCTTTATAAAAAATAAGAAAAAACTAACTTCACAATAACATCCTCTAAGCAGCTGCTTTCCCTTTGGCAAGGGAAAAGCGAAATGCCCACAAACCTGGAGAAAGCTTAGAGGTAATTTCTTGTTTTTAGGTAATTGAAAAAAATGAACAGGTAGTGTGGAGGCTGAGGCCTGAAAGTGAACTGAAGCTCAAAAATGTGTGCTTGTTGGAAGGGAAATTTCAGACAAAGCCCCGATTCAAAGCTTGTGTCATTCTCCCAGGAATCCCTCGATCCGTGTCAATTCCAGTGGAGACACACAAATGAAAACCACAAAAATTTGAGTTTTGCGATTTACATTTTTTTCTTAAAAGCTGATGTTTAGTTTGCAAAGACAACACATAAAGTGCAAAGGAAAGGACATGCACAGAAAGTTTATGGTTGTCGTGGAGTGTGGTCTTAGCTCAGCTGCAGGGCAGACGGGTGGGGAACACCATCAGGGAACAGTGCCAGGTGAGTCTGATTAACACAGCTGTGAGGCATCATTAATCAGTCTCACTCTCCTTATCTGCAGTAGAGTGCTAAGGCCCCGTAAAGCCATTCCCAGACTGCTTGTGTCTGCTCTGAGCTGGTTGGAGAAAAAAAAACGTGTTAGGAAAAAACATGCTGGGCTGCTGTGCATGTGGGGAAAAAGAGCCCTAAGTAGCACAGTCTCAATAAAATCAAAAGGGGGGAATTAGGGCATTTTATATAGGCCATATTTACTTTCTATGTTTAGAGTGTCATCTGCTTTGAAATATGGTGCCGTGTGGATTGTTTGTTGGTGGCAGTGGATTTAAAGTCTAACTCCTCAAAGCCATTTTAATCAGCCAGTGGCATGACTGGGCATTCAAAGCCTCGAAAAACTAACTTTTTAAAATAAACTGGCTGTAAAGCTTCAGTGCTTCAACAGGCCTTATTTAGCTATCATTACTAGAAGCCCCTAGAAAACGTCCACAGAGTGCAGTTTAAGACAGTTTTCAGGCCCTGTTTTACTTGAAAGGGCCCAAAATATCACCAAACTCTGAAGTAGTGGAGCACCAGTGTTCTATGGTGCAGCAACATCTGCACAAATATATATTACACACATTTCACATGAATCCAGCAACAGTCTGGTACTATCAATGACCTGTGGTGTGGATGGAGAAGCAGAAGCCTGCTTGAAGCTCCTGCTGTTTGTCCCCAGCAAACAGATATGGGAGAAAAACATACTTTTGTGGACGCTGTGCTCACAATGCTGCTGAGTGTATTAGTACAGCTTTTTCTTTTTTCTCGTGGTAGTGTACAACTGACATTTTTAATCAGGGAGAGCAGCAAATATCTGCTCAAAACCTAGGTCACCTTAAGTTAAGGTGGACTTTGGGTTTATCATTCAAGCTTGTATTGAGAGTGTTCTGATCAGAATTTGTTATAATCTAATGTAAAGCATCAAAGAAGATGATAATAATGATTTACATTTGCTGCTCAACGATGTTTTATTGAGATAAAGCTGAGAAACATGCTAAATTAGTTCTTGAAATAGTCAATATTTAAGTCAAGCAGAGGTTGCCATAAATGTGCTTATTACACTGGAGATATGTAATTAGTTTACTCATAATTTTTTTACACATTTTCTCTCCTTGTTTGAATAATTTCTACACTCTTTATGGGAAAAGGATTTGCCTGTTTGAAAACTCCAAGGTCATGTGAGATCATCAGCCTATGAAATTAAGCTGTATCACTTGCAGTGTCCCAGCTTTCACCTGCAACCGAACCTCTGCAGTGCAGCCGTTTGAACACTCTCTTCCTTGTAGGTGTGGCTACTGTGCTCTCAAAAGCAGTGATGCTGGTTTAGAACAAATCTACAGGAAATGCACAGAAAGGACACACTTACATAGAAAAGAGATGTAATTGATGGCTGCATTTCATGTCCTGTGGTTTCTTTTTCTTTTTGATATAAGCTATATAAGCTATAAGCTACCCCTTAATAGATGTATTGCCTTGAGCTTCTAAGGTCCAGAGGGACAAACCTGATCTATGTCCACTTTATGCATCCATCTGTAATACCAGTGTGGGTCTGAGCACTCAGTCTTTATCATCAATATTCAAGAAGCTACAACTGTGGATCAGTCTTCACAAACCCTTCAAGTGTTTGTTTGTTAGTGTAAAGTGTCATCCTTTGTTCATCCTGTTAGGTAAAATATGCCATGTATATATTGACCTCCACCCCGGTTGTCTTAGCCTTGACCTCACAAGGCTTACTTTTACTTCCCAGGCCTCATGCCCCAAGTGTGCATGTCTGCCTCAAGCAGAGAAGCAATAATGTCCAGAGGCACTTGCAGCACGGTTGGAAGAAGATAACTGCTTGGCAGACTTTCTTCACCATGGAGGAAGCACTGGGTATCTTGGACTCTTCAAGCCTGGAGGCTGTGGTAATACACAGCATGAGTCATGTGTCTAAGCTCCCTGTATTGCTGACTACCTTCTCCCTAACAGGAGAATATAAACTGCCAGAATATAAAACTGAGAGCAAAGCTTGAACATCATAGCTTGGTGCATCCAATTTCCCCCAGCCTATGTGCACACTGTTGGACTTCTCTCCCAGATATTCCAGAGACTATTAAAAGAGCACTCAGATTGTTCTGTTGTCACCCAAGCATCCAGCCCCTGCAATGGCTTGCAGGCTAAAGAAGACAGCTTCTTGTTTGTCTGCCAATCCATCTCCAATGAACTGGTAACTGATCTGGCGAAACTCAAAGTACCCTTATTGGCTATGAGCCTTTCATGATGATTCACAGAGACATGGAAAGCAGCCTGGATGCTATTAAGCAACATTCTACAGAAGGGATCAAAGTACTGCTTTGTCACTAAGGGGACACGTCATCACCTGTCCACCACTGAGCCACTCACTGGCTGACAACATGATTCTGACCACCTTCTCTACCCTCGATTACAACTGATTAGCTTTAGATCAGATTCTTTACCAATGATAAATGGTAAATGGACTCTACTTGTTTAGCTCTTTTTTAGCCTATTTGACCACTCAAAGTGGTGGCCCAGGAAAGTCAAGAGTCGAACCATTGACCTTCCAGTCCTTCTGATTGGAAGGTGCTCTTCCTCCTGAGCTGCAGCCTGAATCCTTTTTTTTTCAGCTATGATGATTGCTCAAACTCACTTCATAGGCCAAATAACCAGTACAGGCTTCCAGACAACAGCATAAGAGCTTTAGTATGTCACAACACACAGACTCTTATAAAAACCCTTTCTGAAAACATATACATCTGCAAGTGGTGGATAACAGGGAGCTGATAAAATGAGGAAGCATATTTTATTTTATTTCACACTGACTATAACTCCCGGCTCCTCTCAGCTATTCCTTAGCACGCCTCAAGCGGCTGCACTGCTACACTCCTTCACTCCACCCATTCCTCATGTGGCAACTGGTCCCTGCTGCTTTACCACTAAGACCACCTGGTACAACCCAGTCATAAACATATGTGTCTGGGTGCGCTATCGGTGAAACGGGGGGAATGTGTTTTCTTCTGCAGAAACAGCTGCTAACAATGGTTCTTTTAGGAGTCACCACCTGTAAATAAAAGCAGATCCCTTCCTGCCAGTCTGCTTCTTTTTCCTCTGAGTGATTGGCAACTGGCTGTATTGATACACATTTTCCCTACTCCCACTGCACTGTGTTGATGTCGAGTGAGATTCCATTTTTCCACTTGTTTAAAGTCCCTTGTCACAGGTAATCAAAACAGCCCATCCACACTCATTTCTCACTCCTCAATGTGTGTTAGTGGTTGTTTCTCACCCCTCAGCAGGATTTGGGTTTGGAACATGATGGTATGAATGACACAGCCCTTTCAGCTATGTCCTCCAATAAGTCGCACTGAGTGAGCACTCTGCTCAGCCGTTGAGAGGCTCTGCAGTGCCTGTCTGTAAAGTTCATAGAGACATCTGAGATGTCTACTCTCAGACAGTTACTTAATGGTGCAAGTTTAGCTTTCAATTAATCAATTCAATGATGTATAAAAAAGGGGGCATGTCATGGGTTTGCTAACCACCTCCACCATTCAGTACAGTCCTTGAAACAGTAATTTTGCAATGCTGAAAATCAGATGTAGCTGCAAATCTACTGTGAGGACACATGCTTTTCACATGCTCAACATAAAACGTTTTCTGGCGTCCAGCAGTTGGTTGACATCAGTTCCTGCATTTATCTTTCAGAGGGGCTCAGGATCGTCAGTGTGAAATGAAAGCTATGGTATAGCACAAAATCAACAGAGCAGAAGTGAATCTTTGTCATGCGAAAAACGACCAGTGCTCACTGTGGTTTTCCATGAGCACACATGAGATTTCCCGACAAGGAGAGGACGCTTTCTCTCATTAATCATGGCCAATTACATTGCTCTTTGCACATATACAGGAGGAGCAGTTGGCAGTGATTCTGGTGCCTCAAGAGGGGTCGAGGGCTCACTGATCCAAATGAGCCTCTGTGGTGCAAGGATATGCTATTTCAGGGTGACAACATGATTCAGCATTTTCCTGTGATAGACCAGTGAATGTTTTTTTGCCCTTCATCATTCAAGGTGTGAGGTGTGTCTTTCTATAGTCAACATTTGCAGCTGCTGTTTGTCCTGCCGAGACTCGAAATTAGTCCTAAAAGACTCTAACAGTGGTTAGACATCTGTATCTGTGTATCTACTGTTAAAATATATTTTGAAAAAGCAGCCTGTGGAATTTATATTGGTTTTACACAACATTAACCAACCCTCCATTTGAGTCAATAGCATAAATCCCTCTTAAAGTCCTTGTCTCCTAAGATAGTGCCTCGCTTGCACTAACACCATCTTAGAGATGGTTCTCTCCATCACTCCATAATGACTTGCTATCTGGCGTGACGGAATCACAACCACTTTGAGTTTATAGATACACAATTATAGCATTCTCCTAGATCCAGAATGATTTGCCTGGTGCACATGTCTCATTACGTGGTGTGCACCACAGCTACCCGACAGATCCAGCAGCTGTTGGTGCTTTATAACATTCCCAAAGGAAATCTTCTGACAAAACAACGTCTGTCTCACTGGATATGTGAAGCCATCTCTTAGGCATATGGCACTGCAGTAGGGCTGCTCCCACTCCTTCACAAGATATCCACGCTCACTGCGCCAGAGCCAAAAGATCTGAGCAAAAGTGCTATAAGCATCTTCTTCTGGTATGTGTTTGTAATGACAGGACACATCACCATTTTGCTTCCCTCCTGAATCATAACCCCACGGGATTGCCTTTTTGCAGTGAGTTATTGCATGTTATGTGGCTATTCAGGACTGTCACAGTGTGTAATGAGCTTTCAACTCTCAATTCAGAGGCCTATTCTGTGTGTAGTTTCAAAACAGTAATTGATATTAAGATAGTACATGGTGCTGTCAATTGAGCCCTGTTCAGCCCTGTTCTGGATTTTCTTTGTGAAAGTACCATTGGATAAATTTGAAAGTGGCTACAAGGAAAATTAGCTTTTTCAGTAATTCATTGAGTGAGAGCAGCAAGTGTTTTCCAGAAATATCTCCTTGAAAAACTGTCCATCATTTTCTGACACTGGCTTGTAGAATTGTGTGATCACTATCACTTTTTAAGTCAGAGAAAAATGTGTTTCTGAAAGTTGTTACAACAAAACACTAACCATTAAGCATATTTACTGTATTTATGTGGAAGTTGAGGTCTGGCTTGAACTGTAAATGCATGGTGCTTGATTCAGTATCAAGTGAACATTTAAACACATTTTTTCTTAACTTCAGGCGTTTGATAGTTCCTAAACCAAATGGCAATGCATCTTCAGAACAATTTATACTATAGGTATTGTCTTACCACAAATTTGAAAGGGTGGGTTAAAGCCCTGACTAAATTGCACCCACATTATTTTCATTGATGTGTGAAAACTGCTGACTGGTAGTCATTAATAATCACATCGATACTCATGGTTGCTCCTCTGAGAGGAGTTAATCCTACAGAGGGTCATCAGTTGAATGTTGATTAATAAATCAAACAAAGTTTAAGGCAAGCTTCTCGTTCTTTGAGACTAATAAATCATGAACCTCAAAGTGTAACCTCAAAGTGCCGTGTCACTTCCTGTTTGGTACATTAAGAACCAAGAACATGACAAGTAGTTTTGGTTTATATTGCTGGGTGAGAAAGACATTAGATTTTAAGAAGCTTCTGTGTAAAAGGCACTAGTTTCAGTCTTGTATTACTTTGCACCCACTATCTACATAATGAACACCAAATTTAAAAATGAATGCTGCTTGTATCTGCCATAAGTGCTAAACGTCAATATAGTGTTTTTTTTTGTTTTTGTTTTTGTTTTTTTTACACTTGAAGTCTACAAAGTGGTTTCTGATTTGTTGTCACCTTCAAGATATCTAATATTGTTTTATCTTGTTTTATTTATTCATTTTACATTTAAAATAATCATTTCATTATGACTTGTAGATGTTTTATGTCCACTGTATGTAGGTTAAAAATCATGTTTAACAAGCAAGTAAGAAATGCCTTTCACAAATGCTTGAATATCTTTTGTTGCAAAATCAAAGTATTTTAGCCTTTATTTGTCCCAGTGTTTATTTGTTAAGTTCTGCTTAACGTCTCCCCTCTCCAGTCTTTAAGTTGCTGCTCTTTTGACATCTAACTCCAGTTATTACATCATATTTATTGTGTTAGGATTGTGGTGGGCGATGGCAAAACCTTTAGATTCTGCCTCTTTCGCTTATTTAAGATCAGTATGCTGTTGTATCTTTCCTCCTCTTTTCATCTCTATCTTCGTTGACAGATGATGTGATGTTTGCTTACTGAATCAAGGTTCCATCCCTCTATACTGCAAGAAGCAACATGACACCTTTATACTTTCACACATGACACAGATGTGCAACTACAATGAAGGGAAAAACAAATGAAGTGCTTGAAAAACGTGTGAGAAGACCTATAGCACCAACATGCTGCACGTGGTCTCACTCCTTTGTAAAAGTTTTCATGAACTAGAAATCTCTTGGAAATGCTCAAACTTTTGCTTGGTGTTCCTTTTTCTCTTTCTCACTCTAACATTGCGGTATTGAAAATGAGAATATAGTGAGTATGATGGCTTGAATTCATGTGATTGGTGGCTCACCATTCTTGAGGGCCTTTGGGAAAATACTGGACCTCTAAAACCCTATTAAGTTGCTCCCTGTGTTACTATATATAATATAAGTAATAATTTAACGCAGTGTTCACGCACAGTTTCAGTTTATATTTCTGCCCATTCCTTTATTTAGGTTTGTTCTCATCAGGCTTCTTCATTGTGTGTTTCTGTTATTACAAGGCCCAAGATACCACTTCCTGCTTTTCTGACAATGAGCACTGCCTGTGGGCCTGGTAAACCTCTGCTAACCAATGGGTTCTCAGGGGGTGATAAGAGATAGCCAGCAGCTACCAAAGACCTGCTTTAAAAAAAACAGTTTGACCTGAGTGTATGTCAATAAATGTCTCAGGGCACTCTATAGGCATAATGCAGTGGTATATATTGTATCAGTGAACCCATAAGATATTTTATATCTTGCTCCTTTTTTTTCCTCAGTTCTTTTCTGTCATTTATTAGGTGCAGTAGAGCTCTGTTGGTGTTTGTGGTCCACCTGCTGGAAAACCTTGCCCAGGGCTGAACTGTAAACATAGAATAAGATTAATGTGCTTCAGTACAGATACACAGATGTGTATACCTGCATATGCACTTGAGATGGATATACCATGATCAAGAGGTTCATTTCACCTTTTAAAAGTGATACGTCCAACTTGAATAAAGGTGCTTGGAGATCGGCCAAGTCATTGTTTAGAATTTAAGTTATGAGTTTACCCAGTTTGGCTATGTCAGCTGATGAAATGTTAAAAAGAAAAAACAGAGATTCGCCTCTTTTTAGAAACATTTCTTCAGGGTTGGAAATATTAGGTGGTTGAGCCTAAAAGTTTTTTTAAGATCCAACATTTCTTCTTGGCTTTAATAGTCTCTTGAGCTAATATCCATGATTTTGAGATCATTTTTCTCCCTCAGATCTTGGAACTACGCACCCTCATTGCTGTGGAATTATAGCCTTGGTAATAGAAAGCCTGTAGGCGCTGTTCTTCTAAGGTGAGGTTGCTTCACACACTGTGACAGTACGATTAAGAAAACTGCTATCAATTAGTATAATGTGAAGTATAAGGTCTTGGGACTTTTGAGCTGGACCAATACAGAAGACTAAAAAGATAACACTGATTCTGTTAAGTTTTGACCATTTAACAATCTGTTCATAGCTAAACTCATCAACTTTTCATGGAAGTATCAATCTTTTGCATGAGAAATACATTTCCACTGCAAGCTCATCAAAATGATAAAAATGGAGGAGCACAGTAATATCAACACTCAGGTCAGGGTCAGTTGGATATTTTACTGCCTCACAGTGAAAAACTGCTCGGTGAAAGTTCTCCCATCTCCCAAAGCCGTTTCTCTAATTTGGCAGTCTTATCCAGTGAGTGAGCTTGTGCAGGGTTCAGTATTTTTTCTCAAGGACACTTTAACAAGAGCTGTTGTAGCTGCTTTTGTGCTCATTAGTTCCTCCACAGGATCAAAGCCGTGGCTGGATCATTATGGCTCCACTGTCTCTACAGACACATAAGCTCTTTCTTCAGTTTAATCATTTTGTCCATGGGTTTATGTTGTGACAGCCATGCCATTATCTAAAAGAAAAGTGATGTGTCAAAATAGTTCAATAAAAATGATAACTTTTGCTTGTGTTGAGATGATTATCCTGCTTTGCATCAAGAAAGTTTTATATTGAGATGCTCTATCCAGAGAACTGAACTATGACAACGAACCACTGTCTTCATCTTCATTTGACGGAAGTGGTAATCAGAGCTTTTTGGTATACCTGAATGCCTGTTTAATTAGTTGTATAAAATGAATTTGAGTATAAATCTTTGAGCTGCATGGAGATTTGATATGGACAAGACTGACTCATGGATGTTTCAGATGTTTGATAATGATTCAAATATTCAATCTGAATCATGCTGATCGTATTTGGAGAACTTAGGGTGATGGCTGGACAACTAGTCTATATAAGTGTATATGTATATATGTATATATATAAAACAGAGATTACATGTTAAGCCAATAAAAATCGAAATCATAAGCACAGTACTTTTCTTTTGCAACAGCTGATTGAGTGGTGTGCTCTGTTATCCTGCATCCCATTCAGTACTTCTATATGTTTTTGATTATCAAAACAAATAGCACTATCCATTGAAGACACACAAACAGCCTTGTTCTGTCACAAGGTGGGTGTGAAGGACTCAATTGCTGGACCCACACAAAGGGATTTGGTGATAAGTGTCTTTTAATGTTGCTAGAGATCCTTGGGGATTAGGTCGAGGAGGTAGTGCGGGTGAATACACAAAGTTGTAGTTGAGCATTGCTTGAAGGCAAGAGCACAACAGGATTTTTCAGTGAGTACAGCTGCAGGCACGCTGGAGTTGGGTCTGTGGCAGAGGAAACATGAATAGAAGGCAAGAACAGGTCAAAAAGCAAGTCACTATGATTGAGAAGCCTTGATCACATTACAATATGAAATAGATAAAACAATCAAGAGATGAGTGGAAGGATGTCCAGGTTAAATACTGTAGAGGCACCTGAGAGGGCAAGGAGACCATGACACTTTCTTACCACAGTGTGTACAAAATTGTGATACTGACTGGATCAGTTCGAGTTTAGATGTTTGCTGGTTTGTTCAAATCATTATAAGATAGGCAGGGATTTCTCAACATCTTGAACCTTGACTGCCACATGTTTTTGAGTTGAGCTAAGTTTAGTTTTCTCTTACAGCTGTGGAATGGGGAAAAATATCAGATAGTGCTCTCAATCTTCCCAGCCTCTCTTGATAAGCTTTAATATCTCGATTCTGGATTCCTGCAGCACAGCGTGTATTGATGACCTCCCAAACACATTATTGATGCATGAATGGACTGCACCAATACTCTGTTCAAGCAATATCTGCCTACAGGAGATATCTGATTATGAATCAGGGCAAATTTCAAACATACAAATGTCCACAGTACACAGTGCATCCCCCCCCCCCCCCCCTTCCAGGTCGCTCAATAGGATCAGTTAAAACGCTCAAGGACATCTTCTACAAGCATTTTGCCTTGTGGTGGTTGAATATAAGGAAAATTATGCTAATTAGATGTTAATATTTCCTCCCAATTCACCCCAGAATCATTTAAAGCCCTTCATCACTGCTTTGCTGCAAGTTAACTTTGTCCGATTACGATACACAAGTCAAGAAATTGAGAAACTCAACACTGAAATGGTCTTGCAAACTTTCTCACTGCCCTTCAAACTAAGTCCTCGGTTGTATTTCTTATACAGTCACAGTATTTGTCAGCTTTTCATCAAAGCGAAGATGCGCACAGTCTCACTGACTCAAGATCATGGAGGGAAACACACATTAAACCTGTCTTAAGCATGTGTTCAATGTCACTATTTCCAGTTTCTATGTCAATGGTACATTGCTTTTTTTTCATGAGCCTATAAATAAATGGAAATACTTAAACCCCTTGGAGAAAATTCTTTCCATTTCCTCCTAATATGACACTAATATATCTGCAGCCTGAGGCATTGGCAGGGATCATTAAGGGGCACTGATGCCTTGGTCATGTAAAAGTGGACTACGTAGAAACTTATGTGCATGTATAATGACAGCTTTGTGTAAATTGCTTAACTTTCAAGTAATTTGATAGCTATCTCAGTGTATGTATGTGTGACTGTGTGCAATACTGAATTATTAACAACAACAGTTACAAATTTGAGAAGCAGAGGGTAAGACTTCATGAAAATATAACTTTCCATTCTCTGCCACTGCTTTCAGAGCACTACAGATAAATATTAATCTCCTTGCTTTGCTTCCATCCCTACTAAGCAGGTGGTGTTTTTTAAAACCCTCATTAAATGGTGCAGTCTTCTATCATCCTGAATCAGAACCTTATTTAATGGCTTCTGACAGACTGAGAGATGAAGTTCCTCTTCCACTAAAACTAAATGGAATTTTGCCATATGTGTTTCCCTTGCGTTTTCATGGCTCCCTGCATCTTAACTTCACTAGTTTTGGAATCCTGACCTCAAACTCAAAATTGCAAGAAATGCAGCGCCTGCCACTTTTGTTTTTTCCTGTGCAACTACATTGTGATTAGCATGCTGAGGACAATGTGTAGTTAACTGTCCAGCCAAAGAACATTCGGACAGATACAGACTGGGTGATCTTCTGTTTGGAGGGTGTACACGGTATTACCTGATACACAACCATCACAAATGTAATTGTAACGGTCAGATAGAAGGACCATTACATGATATTACAGATAGGTAAAGACCAAATGACCATGAGGCAAGCAAAACAGGTTAAATGTTAAGTTACTGGCTCACTTTCAAATTCAGAATAGAATTTAAAATTCTTCTCCTCACATATAAAACTCTTAATGACCAAGCTCCATCATATCTTAAAGATCTCATTGTTAGATATTTTCCCAACAGAGCACTTCACTCTTAAATTGCAGGTTTACTTGTGGGTCCCAGAGTTTCTAAAAGTACAATGGGAGGCAGAGCCTTCAGTTATCAGGCCCCTCTCTTGTGAAACCAGGTACCAGCATATGTCCAGGAAGCAGAAACCCTCTCTAACTTTAAGATTATGCTTAAAACATTCCTTTTTGATATAGCTTAAGTTAAGCTGCTACAGGCCGAGACTCCTTTGTCACCATTTTGCTCATCTTTTTTCCCCCTTTTATTTCCTCATATGACTTTATGTACGTTTGGAATTATTGTTGTCATTAACTTGTATTTCTCTTTTTCAACAGGTATCCTTTGAATGGTGTGATGATGTTTGTTTTCCCCTCTTTTCGGTCTTCTCATCTTGATTTGACTGACCTGAATTGAATTAAATCGATGGTTTGACAAAAATTAAAAAAAATATGAGAAACTTCTCATTCTGAGTTTTGTGAATCTTTTTAAAGCTTACTGCTGCTCCCAGATGCCGAATAAGTGCCTGTTGGAGACAGACAATGCTTTATAACCTTTTTTTTCTCAAAATAATCCACTGAGCCTCCACCATAGATATACTAGACCATAGTTACTCCTGAAACTTCGGTTCTCTGAATAGGTATGTAGCCCTTAAACCACCACAATAATGTGGCTGTCAATTTTGCCCATCAATCACATTTTTCAATTGTGTTGCCAGATCTGCTGTGGTGCCACATTTCAGCTTTAGTATTTAAAAGATTTGTCCATTTTGTTTAAATCTTTTATTATCCCTATGAAATTTAAGCAGACAACACAGTTCCATCCATTCTGGCACGCAGGGAAGACACATTTCTATGATGAAGGCAGCACAGTAAGCTGGGTAGTTGCTAGACTGAGGCTAATGCATTATACTGTTCCCCAAATGTTTCCCATACATTTCCAGGAACTGCAGCTCAGTTTCACAAAACTCGGAACACAATCGCAAAAAAGTTAACTACTTTGTCAAAACGTCACAAATCTTTTGCAAATTGAAACACAGCACTCGAAACCACGTTCTCTCTTCCTTCCATCAAAACAGTACACACAACCATTTCATCAAATAAACACATTTGACAAACACGAAGCTTACAACATACACTACTTGTACCTTTTTTTTTATTCCTATGAATACATTCTTGAAAAAAAAAGAATAGTTCACATGATTCAGGGTAAAGGTACAAAGTCTTTCATGGATGAATGCATGGTGAATGGGACGAAGAGGAAGAAGCAGATTTGAAGAGAGGAGACATTATTAATGTGATGCTTCCCTCACCTAACAACTGTACATTAGCAAGGCTGTATAAATCAGAGATGGTTGAGTTATCCTGCTCACGCCCACTTGGTGATGGGGATAATGCTTCGTAAAACACATAAAGTCACATTAACTTACATACACGCTCACCAATTGCTGTCTTTCTATTCAAGCATAAGCATATTTTGATATGACATGTCATTAGCATCCCCGGTTCGAATCCCGACTGGGGCCCTTTCTGCGTGGAGTTTGCATGTTCTCCCAGTGTATGCGTGGGTTCTCTCCGGGTACTCCGGCTTCCTCCCACCATCCAAAAACATGCATGTCAGGTTAATTGGTGACTCCAAATTGTCCGTGTGAGCGTGCATGGTTGTTTGTCTCGTTTGTCTCTATGTGGCCCTGTGATGGACTGGCGACCTATCCAGGGTGTACCCTGCCTTTCGCCCGATGACTGCTGGGATAGGCTCCAGCCCACCCGCTACCCGATTAACGGACTGTCGGTATAGAAAATGGATGGATGTCATTAGCATCCCCGGTTCGAATCCCGACTGGGGCCCTTTCTGCGTGGAGTTTGCATGTTCTCCCAGTGTATGCGTGGGTTCTCTCCGGGTAAATTGTTCTCGATCAGGAGATTTAGAAATGGTTGCCGTAAACTCTAAAGTACAGGGAGACAAACAGCCACAGCCAAATGGAAACCAGAAAATTACTTCCTTTTACTTGCATACTCTCAGTCTGTATTTGGTGTGTTTCAAACACTGATTCATCTCTATTGTCATTATTCCCACTCCCCTGCATCTCTCTCAGACCTCTGCAATCATTCTCAGTCTTTACCTTTCGTTCATGTTTAATCAGTCCACCAAGAGCTTGTCTCTGCAGGGAAGTGTGAATTATTGATGCTTGGGCCACAAGAAAGAGGGTGAAAAACAGTGGGAAGAAAAATAGAGGGACGAATGAGCAAAAGGAGAGACAGCACATTTGTCTAATTTGGCTGATATAGATTAACAGATTAGGAAATGAGAAAAGAGAAACACAAGTAAACAGTAAAAAGACAGAAAAGGACGCTGACAGAAAATTCTGGATATGCTACAAAAATCTTGACAAGGGAGCTCAGTTCCTGTTTGAAAGCAAAGCTCAGACATGAGGGCTCATGCTGTGAGTTATAGAACTTCAGCAGTGAAGTTAGAACTCCCAGTATCACAAAACCCTGGTGAAAAGAACCAGTCAGCAGAGCAGTTTTATTTACTGTATATGTCCTAGTGAGCTGTCGAAACATTTCCAAAGAGAATGAAAATACAGAATTAGAATGATATGGAGTAGTTTCCCTTAAGGAGAACAAACAAACAAAAAAGCCTGAAACCCTTGATTTTACACATAATATATCCACTGTTAAAGTCTGGTTTGGTCCAATTCTGGAGCATGACTTTGTGAATCTTATTCAGTTTTGGTTGTATGTAAGCCTTCTTAAACTTCACCATATGTCTAAGCATTTGACACCTTGTACTTCCAGACACTATAGCTGAGCTGCACCTCATTTCTTTTCTATTTAGGTATGTGCTTGTATATCAGCTGAAAGCCTATTCATTCCTATGAGTCACTGTAACGCCCCCTACTTTTTTTTATTTTTCATGCCCCTCTTGAATTTGCCTCAAAGACTGTAAAATATTTTATCCTATGCAGTGTATTTCACAGAGAGACTATGAAGTGTGTCAGGAAGTTTGACAAACAAAGTAACAATAATAGCTAAAAAAAACAAGCTCACCAGTCAAACCAACTGTTTTGAACACAATCAAATGAAAACTTCAGTCGCATTTAGCCAAGTTGGTTTTTAAAAATGTGAATCCGTGTAACATATTGAGTGCATTTCACAACAAATGACAGTTTGCTCAACCTTTTTTTCTTAACTTATCTCCCCCATCCTATCGTCATCCTATCCTTCTGTAACAGTAGTCCTGTGCGCATTTTAAATGAAACTGGTTGGAAAAAAATGCTGAACTGTTTTTCCATTGCTAAAGTGAGGTTGATCCGTCTGTCTGGCAAAAAAAGAGGAAGCATTTCCTCACATTGAACACTTGGGGTGGGGTCTTTATATTGCACACCTAAATGCAAACAAGGTCAATATCTTTTGCAGTTAATTGGTACATTTTCCTGTACATGTGCTTTTTGCAACTTTTGGTTCATTACCGTTGAGTATTCACAGTTAATTGTTTTGTGCTCACATCTCAAAACTTAATCTATTAGAGGCTGAAGCATCTGTCTGAAAGGGACTTTACATTTTGTGTTTCTCCTTTCATCCAAAAGTTAGATAGACAATATTTTTTTATCTTTTTTTATCAGCAAATATCTTTTTTGTGTGTGTGTGTGTGTGTGTAAAAATAAAGTATGGCACTCTTACAAGAGAGCATATTGGCTCTTTATTGTAATGCAGCTGCTCTGTTCTGTTTGCGGCATCTGGTGCTGCCATGTGTGCATTGGGCAAACTTCCAGAGTTTCCTTCACTGATAATAAGGAAATTATTTGGTTGAAATACTCTCCTACAAGAGAGGATGAGACATAATGTGACACTTTGTGGCTTTCTAAGGTCAATATCGCACATTTAAATCTCTCTTTTATTTTTTCAACAAATAATGAGTCATCTCTTGACATGGGATGTTAATCCCTTAACACCACAGCTTCTTGCATGACGTAATGCACAACATGTGAAACATTATCAAAACTGAATAAGCTTTTTCATTTTTAAATGGAGTGAAGGTGCTCATACCCTCTACGCAATTCAGAAAAGTTTGAGATTAAAATCAATTTATTCTCAAACTGTAGTGAAATCATTTTAAACAATCATTTATAGTCAATCTCTGCTTCAAGGTGTCAAAGAAAGAAGTTAAATAAAAGTAATACAATGTACTGCAAAAGTGATTTGGCCTATTCTTAAACCCCATGAGGTCTTTTCGGTTCATGAAATCAAGAAGCTACATAAAGGGATTATTTTTCTTTCCAGGATAGATTGGCAGATTGAATGGATTATGTCTTTCGAAGAAGTGAGCTGGAAGACTGTCCAGTGAAAAGGACAGCTATGATATTTGTCCCCCTAAGGCAGCAATAGAAGGAAATGCATCAATAGTTTTAGGCAAACAAAAAAACCTGAGGCAGTGCATAGGGACAGGGAGTGTTTTTAAATATTAGTAGTTATTTAGCTGCAAACTAACCTTGTGTGTTAGAGGGAATGCTTGAGATGAAGCCTTTGAGGATGAACAGATACATAAAAGTTAGAGAGAAGCAGCCAGTGCTGCCACTCGTTCCACAATGATGAAATTAATGTCTTGCTTTGGAGAGTGATGGAGATGACAAGGTTATTTTTTAGATTAAACTTTGATTTGTGCCTTGCTGATATAAAGTGGAATGCAATAAGTACTAAAGCATACTGAGAAATGGAAATGAACTTTTACCATACTTACAGATTTGATCATCTTCTCCAATGCTGTTAACTAGGCACCCAGTGATATTGTTAAAATGACCTTGACAGCACATAATTTATTTTGGACTGTCTCAAGAATTCTCAACCTTGTTTTTTAAGAACTTTCAGCTTAGTACTTATTAATATGTATCAGTAAAGCCACACTTTAGTGGGAATTCATCAGAAAACTTGACTTGTGTGTTGGCCCAGGCGTAGGCTTTGTGTTTTCTCCTGTTGGCTGCGTTTTCTTCTTTTCCAGGTAGTTGTGGGGGGAGACAAAACTTTATTAGAGATGCAACACATGTGGGCAGGCTGTATGTTATCAGTCAGACCCGTAAGATCTTCACTTTCTTCCCCCTTTAATAGATTCATTAATAGACTGGATCTGTTGTAGTTTTCAGGTATTTTAAGCCTATGCACTAGATGAGCTATCCAAATAACATCAGATTTATTATAATTGTGCAAATGTTGCACCATTTTTCCATTCTATTTTCTTTGTAGCCTGCATATCTAGCTAGATGTGCAGTACACATGTACTGTCTTTTGATTCACCTGTATAAGGCTGGATTGGCACATAGTACTTTAGCAAAATCAATGGACTACTCTCTTCTATAAGTTTATCCCAATGTACCAAGTCTTGTCAGTAAACGGGACTTAAACAAGGGACTTAAAAACTGATGTCTTTAAAAAAATTGATGGCATTTTCCTGGTGTAGCTCAGTGGAAGTGACTCCTTATTTATTAAATACTCACGGTTTGTTCGTGACCAGGAACAGTTCCACATCATATCCAATAAATCTTTGGAATTAAAAGGAGCCCAATTTCCTTATATTCCTAAATTTTTTTTCCACATCCAGTAATGACTTTAAAGTGCATATTTGTCTTACTATTATTAGGTAGGTCAACTTTAGGTAATATTGGATAGAGCTGGGTATCATTAAGATTTTAATAGCATCATTACTTTTACAAATACTCATTTTCAGTCCTGTGATTTAACAGTATTCTCTCATTGTTTTCTTTTTTCATATGTAGTGAGTAAAAGCTTTAAAACAAAAAGTAGATCAAATATATATATAAATGCAGGACTTTTCCTTTTACAGTATGTTTAATTTTCCATTGGTGTGTTTGTGCTGTTAGGTTGTTTTATTAGAGCAAGAGATTTAGAGGATGTTTTTTAAGCTACTGGCTGTATACAGGAGAGGAATATAGATACAATACTGTTAACTGTTCATACTGAGATGAAAGTGAAACCTCTTGAAACCAAAAGTTTTGTGTAGTTTGTTCAGAACTTAATCAGATGAGGAATTCTGTTTAGGCCACATCTATCCATTCATGCTTCAGTCAATGGCAAACTTTGAGGCCTTATTTTAGATAACTGTGCTAATTAGTTTGGTTTTATAGGGGTCACCATATAATTTATCACAGCTAACTGTAAAACATGAAACACTTAAATGATATTACAAACATGTTTATAAAGACAAAAATGTCACATTGTTAAATACTGTCTGAAATGCAATTGTGTCTATACCTGAAGAAATGGTTTCTAAGAAAATCAAAAGTAATATAATTTTGATACATAAGAAGCTTCAATATAACCAAATGATTATTTGCTGATATGCAATAGCTTGAGTATCTGCTGTATGTGTTGGTGGAGTTGTCTGACTGTGTTGCCTCTCGGTCCCCATGCTGTGTTTATTTGACCAGGACTGGGATCAATGGGGATTTAATGAGTGTGTGGGACAGAGGCGTAAAACTCCTCAGCAGACATTAAGTGGCAGCTGGAAAAATGTTGTAGCAGGAGAAATCTACTTTTGCTGGTTAAACAATTGAAGCCTGACTGTGTGAAAAGTCTGAGGCCAGATAAAGGAGCATTGATGAGGAGGATAAGAGAAAAGGGGATGGAAAGAGATGGATTGATTAATGCCAAGGTGATCAAAAATCATTGGACACTGATCTGCCCTGGAGCACATTCAAAATAAACTGCCTGCTCGTCAGAATTTGTTCCACGTTTGTCTCTTGCTTCACATTCTGTCTTTAAAAAGTGCTGCTTGAGTTTGGTACAAATTTCTTTGGTCTTTAGACTCCAATGCAAAAAAAAAGGTGACAGGATAGGACCCCTAGAGTTGAGACACTTTAGGTGGATAAGTAGAGACTTCAGATGAGGTGCCTCTGTTATCAGGAAGAGGACAAGATGAGGAGGTGGTAGGTTAAATGATGGGTCAGCTTGAAGGGAAAAAAAGTTTATGAAAAGAGATCAGACTTATTGGCTCAAAATGTAGCAGGCAAGGAGATGATTGTTACAGATTTTCCATGACAAGATTAAGAATGAGTTGAATTTAACAGCGTGGGAAAATGGAAGTGACACAGCATAGGAGGATGAAAATCCCAAATACCAGAGAATGAGCAGATACGCGGGAACAAATCTCAAATCCTCCTTACTGGACTCACACATAATCTTAATTTAGCATCCAAATTACAATTCATATAAATGAGAATTTGAAGAAGAGAAAGTTGAAGAATGCTAACAAGCAACCAAACCATGTTTGTAAAGATCCTCATTTGAAATACAGATATGAACATGCCCTGGACCCAGCAGGATTTGTTTAATCCTGAGTTTCAGGCTCACAAAGATGATTACATCATAAGCTAAGTAGATCAAACGTGCATGCTGAAATATTGTATTTCAACTTGTAGTGATCTTTCTGGGGCTCTGGCAGCTTTGTGTTTCAATATAATGTATTGAAGTGAGTCATCCAGATGAAGGATGTGTATTTCTTCTCACAAGGATTTTCACCAGGTTGTTACTTTGATTAGCTAATTCTCACCAGGCAAACTACTGCCCTTGAGTTTGAAATGAAACCAGTCATCTGAAGAATTACTACTGCAAATGGTACATAGACGCCTTGCTCCATGTGCATACTAGTATTAAATTGCACACTAACACTGATAAGCCTAGTTGTTCTTTGGCTTTCTAATTTATTTATTTATTTTTTACATTCAAGAATTTAACTTCTTTTTGCAGTCAAATAGAACCATCACATATTCTACTTCCATTCTAATGTTATATAAAGGATACTCTGTTAATGATCAACCATACAGTATGTAGTATTCTCTATATGCTACTATGTATTTCATACTCTACACATCTGGTCCGTGAATCAAACCTTTGATTCTTGTGCGGATGAGAAACCTCCAAGGTCCTAATTAAACAGACTCATGATGTGCAGTGGAGTAGCCCCTATGTGATAGCTCCTACATGTAAAGTTTCACTGTGGCAGTTAAAGTCACAGCAACATTTCTCTACACCTTTCAAGTAAAACTCATTTTTGATTCAAATACGTTTTTTTTGTAGTCAGAATGCAATTAATGACATATGGAGAAGTATTTTAAACCAAGTGAATATTAATTAAGAAAACTGTGATTGAGGCTCCTCCATGGTCTTTACGGCTATAATTTAAGATAAACTCCCCCTATATGAAAACTGGGCAGTAATAATCCTTTATTAGTCACGGCGCTTTTGCTCAAATCAGTCAGATTTATAAAAAGCGAGACCAAGCAGTATTTTATTTCTTAATAAATGTGGTATTAAATGAAAGTTATTCATTGATGTTCATAATTATGTAGCCATGTGTGAATCAGAGCCTACCTTAGAAGATTATTTAAATTTAAACATGTAAACATATTTAAATGTCCCAAACAGTTGATTAAATGGTTTTCTAGAATCAACCTATGTCACATGGGTGACTTGCAATGCAGGTCTGTTAATGCATTTTAATTCAATATCCGTATTCCCCTGCTTAATGTGAGCAGTGATTTGGTTTAATGACTCTTGGATTTAAGCTCACTTTAAGGGATTTTCTTTCTCGTGATATAAACTAACTTACTGAGTGATATTGTGTCAATTTGCGGGAGCCTGTTTCTTCCTTACCTATTCAAAATGTAATTATGGTCACATTTTGGTGTTGTCTGCATAACCTACTGCATGGTGATGTTCAAGTTCTGTAGCAGAATTAGATTTTTGATGATTGCTGATATCTGCAGAGATGAACCCATTTGCAGAGGAGCTTTTAAGTGTCTGTATCTGCACTAATTTTGAACACTCAGCAAAGCAGCGTCTTATTGCATCAGCCATGCTAGACTCATCCCTCTTGTCCTCCCTGCTCTGCATTGTATCCGCATTGTATCTAAAAAAATTGTCAGTGCATCATATTTAATCTGTGTTTGAGACGTTTTCATATATTACACTACATTGCATTGTGCTGGTCTACCAGGGCGCTCCAGTGAGCAAGAGAATTGAATATTCCTTTGCTCATTGCAGAGCACAAAAAACATAAAGGATTTTCTCATCAGTGTCATGCATGAACAGACTTTATTGACAGCTGAGACAGGAATACACAACACAGTGACACCCATGGTAGAGGAAGCACATAATGGAGTTTGTCTTACACTGTACACATATAATTCTTGGTTCTATAATTAGATGTGTCCCCGTGAGAAAACAACATTGATAATGATGGATGGCTTACTACTGTTAACTGGAGTTTCAGACACTCTTTGCCATCCTCTTTCTTTTCACTCTATGATCTCCCACCTCTTCTTTCATCCTTCTTCCATGTCAAATGTCACACCATTATCCTTTTCACCTTTCATTTTCTTACATTTCTTTTTAATTTTCTAGAATAGATTTCTACGTTTTATTCCTTCTTTCTCAGTATGTCATCCCCTCCTTTGTTCTCTTAACCATTCCTTCATACTACCCTTCACGATAGTTTCCAGCTCCCACTTTGATTTCTATTTCAGTAATTCAAATCATAATTTCGGACAGGATAACTGCATAGGAATTAAATTAATGAGTTATTCATTTAAGTTAGCCCCTAATCTCTTCGTCAATCTTGAAAAGTGATTCGAGCCTGATTTTGTTTAGTCACACGACTCAGACTACTAACATCTCTTCTAAATGATCTCTTCTGTTGATAATAGATTCTGATTTTATGCAGCACTAAATATTATTCAAAGTTAATTTTTTAGAAGATATATAATCATCCATCTCTATGAATAGATCTTAAGATTTGAATGCTGCTCAAGTTTTGCCTTTGCAATTTTTGATCAACCTGCCTGAACAAGAGTGATTATCATTTGTTTGTTAGCCTAGATAGACTTTTAGATGTGATGAGCATGAATGTTTTTTCTCACCATCATTACTTTTCACTGCAGTGTAATTACTATTATTGAGATCAGGGTAATATCAAGGAGCTGCCACATGCTGTTGCTCTTGTGTTATTGCTAGGTTGTGCTGTCCTGTCTAGAAACATCTTAAGCATAAATTTGAATGTGTCAAAATGTTTTAAGTTAGTTCCTTTGGATCATGTATTCACACAAACTTCGGTTCCCTCTTGACGGTGTCAGATGGCTGACAAAAAAAAAGAAAGAAAAAAGGATGAACATTGAAGGGAGACCTTGCTGAGGCAGTTGTCACATCTGTGGATGATATTTTCCTTTAAAAGAGTCACAAGCAACAAATGGCTTTTTTGAAGTGAGGAAAACAACCCCCTAAACCTAACGCTTTGCTCAGAGCCATCTTGTTGATGGTTGCTGACATAAAAAAGTTAATGCATTATTCAGACACACACCACAAAGGTTGTCTCAGCAAATCCCATCTCTCTGTGAATCGTTTTTAAACTTTCAGTTTTATGTACCCTCCATGGATGTATTTGAACTGTAAATGGTCTTTTTCTTTATGCGTTTTAATCTTAGCCAAGTGTCATTAGTGTTTGAGGTGTGCTTCTCATTCACATATGGCTATGCATTCACAGGTTTGAAATGAAGTTGGTGTAACCCATGGACAATTTGGCAAGTTGTGGAACTTTTCACAAAATCAAAATAGTAATCTGTATTGGCTTTCAAAAGTTGACAGCTAATAAATAATTAATTTCAGTTCATGATTTGGTGTTTTGAAATCTGCCGTATTAACAATTTCTTTCGCTGATCAAACATAAGTCATGTTCATCAACATTTATGGTTGCTACATATGACTTAAAAAAGCTGGTGAAAGTTCTCTGCGGCACCCGTCATGTCATGCCATGGTTATGAGTCTTAGTTTGTCAGTTGTAGAATAAGAATATATAGACACAAAAACAGAAAAAAATGGCACTACACAAATCATCCTTCATGTCATGAAATGAAACGGTACATTTGACATTTTCACGTATGATATTGGCTTAAATGTTTAAAGATGGTTTCTAATCAGGCAGGGTAAAACTGATATTCAGCAAGCTGCATAATATGTGTTTCTGTTTAAAAGGTAATTAGTAATTAAAGTTAGACATAAACTCAGCAGAGTACAGTACTTTTCTTCCAATATGTATAATGTATATGTTTCTATATATGTGTAAGTGAATGTTTCCCTTTTACCGTGTTTAAAAAGAAATTATCGATGGATAAAAAGTATCAACTCTCTCCACCTTCAGTGATAGCCCAACCAAAGGTCCCGTGGATGAACAATACTGTGGCACAAATGGGGAAAAAAGTGTCTTCCGGTTATTTGAAATTAAATTTTGTTTGATTGTCAACACAAACTTCTGTCTAGAGACAAGGTTAGTGTAATGTTAGCATGCCAAATGATTATTAGGTACTCACAGGGTTTATGATGACAAGTTATCATATTGGACTTGATGTTTAGCCCCTAAGCTCATCCCCTCCTACCAGAGCACAGAACACTGAGGAAATCAGAGCCAGGTTGGGTTGATTAGCCATAGCAGAAGCAGAGATGAAAGAAGTAACATATACCCTGTATGTAGACTGCTGGATCAAAGACATGGGGGGGCGACAACTTTTTTTGTTGCTTCATATATTTTACCTTTAACTCCTGAAACATGAATTCATGTTATAATGATCAATTAGATGAAACAGGAGATACCTTCTGTGATCAGTCAGCACCGGCACTTTCAATCATACAACCTCCTTTGATAAAAAGTCAACAATCCCCACAAATGTTAGAATAATAACAAAATAAATGGATAGATAGATTAATAAATAGATAGATAAAGATCACCTTGAATTATTTGTGTGAAAGGATGAGTTTGGCTGTAGTTTCAAAATTTTGCTTTCAGTCAACTTAATTTGTCTTCTGGTGAAGATTGCAAAGACTTAATGAGCCTGGAAATACTGGGAAGCTACTCTCCAAATAAAGATTGGCTTCAAAGATAGTTATTTCTCAGAGGTGGTCAGTTACATTTGAACTTTACGGTGCGTTTGCTCTCTCAGCTTAGACTCAGCACGATCATCTCAGCAGCCTAAAGTACTCTGTTGTATTAAGTATTTTGTTGTGGCATTTCTGATCCAACAGTGAGTCCTTGTGCATTCTTGTAGGTTTAGCACTGCCAACCCTTGTCGCAAAGGTCAGCCCAAATAAATTGTATCTGTATAAATGAAGATAGAGCAATAATAGTGACAAAAATAACATCAATAATGACATTGATAGATCAACACTTGAAAGAGAATTTAGGTTAAAAAAATACATCTGTGCTGTGAATTATGCAGCAGCATGAATGTGATGAACACAATTCATTGATTAATTAAACAGTTATATCTCTTGTAAGTCTTTTGGTATATTGACTAATCTACATGCAAATGTAATCAATCTCTTTAGAATGATTCTGACTTGCTAAATGGCAGAACACATGTTGTTCAAAGATGATGTACACACAAAACATCAAGCACTTTACAAGGAAAAAAATGTTTCATACAAAAATGTTTTAAAAAAATTAGGCTTGTACAGATCTCATGTTTTCAGACTCGTATTGACGGAATATTGATTTGTGGGAGGAGAAAAACTTCCAATCACCAGACAGTTCAATCAGAATATTCATCAAATGAAATGAAGAGAGCAGTGACTGTCGTCAATGAACGTGCTTGCAAATAAAAGAAAGAAAATGTGACACATCACTCATCCTGGGCATTTCAGGTATTCATCAAAAACACCTCAGGTGATATGCGACAAGACAAATGTGTAAACAACTGCTTGAATTCATAGACGCCTGAAAACATGGCAGACGAAGTCTAGTTGAAAATGATTTGGAGACAGGACTGAGGATGTTGTGATAGCTAAATACATGACCTTTCAAAGTACCTCTGTCTTTTCCTTTACTGCTCTCTGTCTTATTTCTCTAAGGTGATTTTTAGTCCCTTAATGTCCAAGGAAAGCTTTCTTTTATTTTTTTTTTTCATTTCTCTTCGACAGTAACAACAAGATGATTTTTTTTTTTAAGCAAATGATTAAGACTTTAATGGTGTACCCTGCCTCTCGCCCAATGACAGCTGGGATAGGCTGCAGCCCCCCCACAACCCTACAGTTGGATTAAGCAGGTATAGAAAATGGATGGAAGAATTGATTAAGACTTTATTGTGAAAATGTCAATATTTGTAAAAAATGTCATGACATATATTCACTTTTAGCCTTACATTACTATACTAAGTCATAGAGACAGCTCAGGCAGGTTCACGTCCACCGATTCTTAATAAAATACAGTATAATCCCTAAAAGATGTGCTCAACCAATCAGACCAGCAGCCAGAAGCATAAATCTGAGTTCTGTTTCAAGACTAAAGCAGTGTATATGCACAATGGCAGAATTGGACATAAGCAAACTTTGAATCAGATGAAGTCATGTAAACACATGGTTCTCTTGCATGTGTATAAACCTGAGTTCCACTGCCATTTTAGCCAGGAATAAATATATACACTCCCCAATTTGTCATTTATATATCAAGACTTTGTTTGCACCACAGATTAAGAGGCGTAATAATGACAGCAACAGTGAAGATGAACCGTGCTCTCAGCATTTATGAAATTAAGACACTCATCACTGAAAGAGAAAAAAGGAAATCTGTTATTTTGTGATCTTAGTTTTCTAACCATGAACAGAATGAAAACGGCTGAATTGAAAATAGTCTCAGATCATCAACTCTGTCAGTTCAGGGTGAAGGACCCTGCAGAGATAAAAAATACATGGTTATATTATAAACCTTGTCAAAAGCGCATCAGCTCACTCATCATTTCAGGGTAACTTGGAAGGAATGGCATCTCCTGCTAATGTTCAACGGATCAATGCACAGCCTGTACAGTTTACATTCTGGCTTTGAGAAGATCAAGAGGAAAATGCAGCTATACAGAGGGCTCATGATATGTTTACCGTTTCCTTAAACAGCTCTGTGGAAGCATACGATGATTATGAGGTAGAAAAATCAGAACAATATTGAGATATTCATTTTCTTTATAAAATGTCAGTAGCGAAGCCTTCTAACAAGCATTTATAATACATTGTGAAAATTGATGATTTTCAAATCAGAAAAAGAGTTTTGTGGTAAATTATATGTTATACTACTGCAGTGTGAAAGTGATTAATTTAGCAGCAATTTTGTTAATGGCTAATTTTGTAACGATTGAATGATAATTGGGCTCAAAGATTACTGACGGAGGAAGTGAGTTTTAAAAGGTTTATTGATGCAGAGAGGTGTCAACAACAGGGTCAACAACAGGTCCAGTGTCCGATAGCACTCCGTACACAAGAAAACAGAGGTCAGGGCTGGAGCGGGAACTTGCATGAAGTTGGCACAATCTGGCAAGGGACAAGAGCTGCAGGCCTGCACAAGAAGGGGAGATGTCAGATGATGAGAATGAGGGAAGCTCAGACAGGAGATGAACCAAAAACGGTCGGCACAGTAAGCAAGCTGCAGACCATGACAAAAATACTTTTAAAAAAAGTACTCAATCATTATAGTCAGAACAACAATCTTTTATAGCTGCTGATAAATAAAAATCCAATCATACTGGGGTCGAAATATTATGTGTGCAGGTGCTGAGATCCACTAGAGTAACTGAAAATGTATTTTACCTTAGCCCAACCGTGATTATCACTACTTTTTGAAAAGTAGTATTATTGATTGAATGTAACATGTGAAAAAGAAAAAAAAAAACAAGAAACTGTTGCAATATATTGGTGCTAACCATCCATGTTGAACATGGATGCAAAGGTTTGGTTTCATAGAATTGTGCGTAACCCATACATTCTGCCATTCTGCCGCATTCAGATCAGAGGGTCGTCACTGTAAAAATGTTTTGACATACATTTATTTTCTTTTTAATTCATTACTTTGTAAAAATATTTTTCCTTTTACTGTGGCTGAGGTGCACACACATGAGTATCCTTAAACCAATTACTTTCTCAGGACACACAAGACATAATCCAATTTAACTCTGAGGGGCAGAAGTAACTGGGACCTGCTTATGTCATTAGATGAAAACAAGGCAACAAAATGGATCCTCAGAACTCTTCAATATCAACAAAGGGCTACATGCCAAGATGAAATGTTTCTCCAATATCTGTCACTTTACCTGGTGGCTAACCTCATTTTCAAGAAATGACCTCAGTGCTCCAGTAGATCCATTACTTGCTAAAAGGTTTAAATATCATCAGTGCTGGTGCTAAAAGACACAGCATACAGATAACACTGTCTATAAAGTTGACACTGATGACATGACAAGTTGTAAAGGTAGGCCAGATGAAGTACAGCAGTCACAACATCACAACCTCTGGTTAAGATCTGGCTTTATTGGAACAGATTTGTTGTGTATGTAACATTCATTTTAGTTTTTAAATAATGAAAATGATCAATTAATTTTTCATCTTTTGTAATCATTATCAAGATTTACACCCTGGTACATAGAAGGCTGTAATTTTGAAGATGGTGTACTTTCTTTTTTACATGCCTGTTTTTTTACCTCATAAAACCCACTTCAAATGAACAGAAATAACCCATTTGATATCAAATGATAGGTTAGGAAAAAAGAAAAGTGCATTTTATGGGCAAAGAAGAAAACATGGGATAGGAAATTGAGTTTATCTGATACAAGCGGTGGGCTTCATGGTGGTGTGGCGGTTAGCATTGTTCCCTCACAACTTCACAACTAGGTTCCTGGTTTGAATCCTGGTGTGCATATTCTCCTAGTGCAAGGTGGTTATTGAAAATGGATGGATGATTTGAGTGAAAACGCAACATACATTTCTGTAGGTTGAGTCAAAAAAAAAATATGTACAGACAACAAGCATTTTTGTGTCAGTTTTTTGCATGGGTTCTCTCCGGGTACTCCGGCTACTTCCCCACCCAAAAACCTGCATGTTAGCTTCATTGTTGATTCTAAATTGTCCCTAGGAGTCAGTGTGAGCGTGGATGTTTGTCTCTATGTGGCCCTGTGATGTACTGGCGACCTGTCCAGGGTGTACCCTGACTCTCGCCTAATGACTGCTGGGATAGACTCCAGCCCCACTGCGACCCTAAATTGGATTAAGTGGGTATAGAAAATGGATGGATGGATAAATATCGGTCAAAGATGTTATGCATTTTAGGGAGAGAAAGTGGGAAAGGCTTAGTCTATGTTTGATACATACACACACACAAGCAATTGTGCAACAGTCAAACATAAAAGTACATAACAATCATACAGAAAAGAAAAAAGGTGGATGTCTGAGTGCTCATCCACCTGAGCTTTTTATTCAGATGGAAATTAAAATTCCTTTTTTTTCTGCACCCACTGTCAGCTTGAGTGCTTCGTCATAATCATATTTGTAGAGACTTGGTTCATCTTACTGGGTAGGAGGTTTTTCTCTCTATCTTTCTTTTTTACTTGCTCCACACTGATAAAAGCCCTTAAAAGCATGCTGTTGTGCTCGCTAAGACATGCAGCTGGGCTTCTATATTTTAGAATTACATACCTAAACTGGGTAGTAGGATTGGTTTAGGTTAATTTACTTTCACAAATTTTCGACAAGATGCAGTATAGCTGCTGAAAAATGTGGTTTAAAGGTTTAAACATCTGTTTTATCCTTTAATAATTATTAAATGTTTGGTTTTTAAAGTTTTTTTTACAGTATGAATAAAGTTAACAAGAAGTAAATCTTCAAATAGATAAGGAATAATAAGGTTGTTTTCCTACTTTAATGCAGCAATGAAGATACTTCTGTAAAAAGTTGTCCTATTTATTCTTAATACATAAGCTGGCCCTGCCAAAAGCACAAGCTCATTATTTCACTGCCAGTTTTCATTCCAAAAATCAGAGAATGTGACATTTGCTCTTTAAATTATGTTTGTGTGAAAGTGAATCTCCAAATAGACATTAGAAACCTTTCAATCACCAGTAATTAGTGAAATAGATTCTAAACAGAACACCAGACATTTTTCATATACACTTTCTTTTCATGTTATTTTCTGATGTGCACTTTAATAACTGCATTAATTAATATTAATGACACTAATCATAGAAGTACACAAATATGACCACAAATCCTATTAAAAATAAAACATTTGTTGTGTAATGACAGTTCTGAGAAGCTCACTAAACAGTAAGTTTTAGAGTAGTAACTGTCAATTCTACCACCATGCTGTCTTTGTTACTATTAGAGACAGATTTATCTTTACATCGGAGAAAAAGTATATTAAAACCAGAGATTGAAGCAGTTATTCATATCTGTATTATGAATAAAACACATTAGTGAGGACAAGAGGCTGAGCAAAAGGTGACTTTCTAATCTATTATAGATGGTGCGATTGTGTGGAACAATTTGTGTATATTGCATGATTTTTCATGTGTCTTGTGAACAAGTGTTCCTCTGCCTTGAATTGCAGCGTAGATCCTCTGAGCCAGCAAAGTGTGTGAAGAAGTATAGTGTTTGTGTGTGAGTCTTCATCATGCAAAGTGGATTGACTCTTTTCAGTATGACAAGATGCTCAGTGACAAAATACATTCATTTTATATGCTATGTCTTTTCTACCTGCAAAATAATGGAATTCAGCTATCTTTATCTAATAAGACGCAAAGGTGAGTGAGAATGCAAACATTTGGAAATGCAGCATCCTCACCTCAGCAATGAGATATGCACTGTTTAAATAAAAAGCAATAATGTTTACTGAAGCTGAAACTCATCTATCTTCTGATGTAATGTATAGAAGTTAATGACTTCCATTTCTGCAGTAACTCTACATTATAAGTGTGGTGTTCTTGTATAAAACAAAACAAAACAAAAAACTAATAAAAGTCTTCTATATTACCCTAAACTAAGCTTTGCTTGTGCATACTCTTGGAAAGCAGCAATTTTGGATGAGACATCCCTTCCACTGTGAATGTCTTTGTCTTTCAAACAAATGAGATGACACTCTGGTTAAAGTCTGGAAAAGACTGGGGTTTAGGTTATGAAGTACACCCAAGTATAGGAAAATATTTTGCACATTTGCATTCATATTACCACTCTGATAATGTGGGAAAATGCTGTTCAATGGTAATCCTTGCCTGGTGTTTGAGAACTGAACAAGCGGTCACCTGTGTTAAAGTATGATACAATAATTTATTGATTCATTTACACACCACTTCCTTCTATCAATGGATAATTTGTTTGCTTTGCTTTCTTCATTGTGACTTTCATCCTTACTGCAACAGTTATGGGGCTTAGTCAGTTGGAGGATAAGTACAGTTTCCTATATGCTAAATGGTGGAAGATTTTGTGTATGGCAAACTGTGCCTATTCACATGTCGCTATAGGTATATTGCATCAGGTGCAAGGTTGGGATAAAAAGTCAGCAAGTCCTCCAACTGAAATGGTAACATCCTATAAAACATCCAGTGTCCTGTAAAATATCACTCCAACAAGTTGCGGAGGGTAAATACAATTCATACGAGTGTTTTCACAACCGAACAGAAGTCATTCTCAAGTCTTTTGTTTTAAAAGCCACAATGTCTAAACAATGGTGTGATTGAGACCAACAGACCCTCCGTCAATAACACATTCAACAATGTACTAAAAAAACTTTTGTCATTTCCTGATAGTTCTTAGAAATAACATCACTTTGGTTGGCTTATAAAACAATCATGGTTAGGGCTTAAGTACAGTCTTTTTTCAGTGCCACTGTCCCCTTCATGAACAGCAATATTAACCTTGGTATGCAGTTGCTATTGCGACCACTAAAGGTTGCATGTTTGTTGAATGTATTCATTGGCCATATCTGCCTGAATGAACAAACACCCCATGGGCAATAGAAGTGCCATAAATTAATATATACATTTTTACATACTGTTCATATCTTCCAATGAAATCGTCATGGTCCTGGCTTCAACTCACCCTCATCCCTCATCTCCTGTTGTTCCCTTCCATGTGTACATTGTTGTTCTCTATGTTTTCTGTCTGGGCGTGCCACACCATCCCTTCTGCTGTCATCCATATTTATCTTCTTTAGGTTTTATCCGCTGTTGGAACCTGTCATGGTTGCAGTACTAATATTTGCTGGACTGAAATGTGGAACAGCAAATAAGCAGAACAAAAACAAAGAGACTGGGTTTTGGTTCCTAAGCCCCTGCCTTTGACATATTTAGATAAAGCACTTAAAACTTTCTGAGAAAGTTTCCTAAGTATTAAATATTGAATCTAGCTGTTCTTCTTTGACTTGAGATTTTATCATCCTAATGGTCACCATTGTATATATTACATTCCAGTAAAAAAAAAACCTTAGTCGCTGGGACTATTGTTGATCCCACTGTGTCTTAACCTGACATGATAATTTATCCTTTCCTCCCTTCATCTCCTGCCCTGTCTCTAAATTTCACTTTGAATACAGTGAAGGTGTCTTCCTCTATTGATAAAATCCCAGTTTTCCTGCCAAATATTAGGCATATGACCTTTTATTGTATTTTTAACATCATCCTTAATTAATCAGAAACACATGTTTATAGTTTCTGATATAAAGTCATTTTAGTGATGCTTGGCTAGAATATCCACTTCCTCGCTTTCTTAAACTCTTGCATGGGCTGTAATTACCTGCTGCCAGTATATCTGTGAACCTGTTGCTCATTCAATCATCATACTACTGCAGTATATTAACCCGACTTTTCACTTCAGTATCTGCCAGATTTTTCAGTATGTGTGTCTATGCTACAGCCAGCCTGGCAGGACTAGTGACCTATTTTATTTATTTCACTTATCTTTGATTTTGTTTCTCTTTTTGCCCAAGGCTCACCAGTCTTACTTAAATAATTTTATGTCAGTCCATACCTTCCTCTCTCCTCCACAGCCATGAGTTCAGCTTCATCAGTCAAACTCAATAAAGTGCCTAAGGACCTTCTTTTGAGTCCCAACTTCATTAAATACAACAAAAATAGCCAATTCAATCTTTGAAATTTGGTTGTAGCTTGGAATCTAGATTTATTTTACTCTCCATACGTATCTGTGGGGTGAATTTGACTGCTCTACAGTCAGAGAACGAGAAAAAGTGTGTCTATAAATTATCTGCACTGTTTGTCACTTTTTTCTCACTTACTTTTAAGGGTGATGGTACAAACTCTACATTCTTGTCTCATCACTATTTCAGCAACTCCCTTTTTCATGTTATCACAGAACCCCAGTGCACCTCTGTCTATCTCTCTCTTTTTTTTTTAATTGGTCTGCAGCATCTACCCACCAGCTGTCAGGAGCGAGCCCCATCTCTGAGCTCCTAGCCAGCCAATTACTGTCTAGGCAAGCTTACACCAGTAGTACCCAGTCAGACATCCAAAACCTCCCAGAGGGCCCTGCCAAGGCCGCCTGGTGATAAAAGATGTGGTCAAAGCAAGTCAAACGCTGGGCTGGTTCCCCCTCGTCCTTTGCTACGCCTTCTACTTAAAGGACTTGACAAACATGAACAGCTCATGGCCACAAGGTGGTGAGTGGGAGGAGAGAGGAATGATTGTTACAGAGAGAAAAGATGTAGCAAAGGGAGAGCTGAGAGTCACGGAGGGCCGAACAATATAGAACAAAGAGTACAGAGCGTGATTGAGAAGTAATGGAGCTGATTATACATTAAACATGTTTGTCCTGTGAATCTGAGGAATGCACCAGTTTGCAGGAAGAAGATCAGAAGGCGTTAAATGAAAGAAACTAGGTAAATTGGAGAGGGTTTAAAGTTCGCAAAACTGGACAGGAGAGGCACTAGAGCAGTCAGAAATAGGTAAGCTGGAGTGGAGGCTGTGTGAAACGGATTGCAAATGCTAAGATTTGTTTTTTCCAGTTGTTCTTCTGACAGAACAAGCCTGTTTCCATTTTTGGCCAATAGCTGTCGGCTCTGATCCCACAACAGCTGGTAATTTACACCTGAGCTATCCTAGGTGTCAAGAAGAAACATGAGAAACATAGTGTTTTAATTTGCAGATTGGGCCTCACTTATCTTTGATTAGTCACAGCACTGTCATTGCCAACTTAAAAGTTCTATTTATGGTCCAGTGCGCAGAATGAACATTTCGTTTTGACTTGAAAATTGTAAATCCAACCTCACCCTCCTGTAAAGAATGGGTGACTTGCCTGGGATTTACTCTGCCTCTTGACCAATGGCAGTTAGAAGAGCGGGCTCCATCCCGCCCATCACCCTTAATAGGATGATGCAAATACATAAAATGTATCAACTTCCTCTACTAAGCTCACACAGAAAACTAATTTGGGTGCAAAAAGCACAAAATGCCCACTCTGTAGCCTAGTTTTTGTTTTTTGGCTAATATAGTTGGGCAACATGTAATCGTAACAAAGAAGTGGACCTACAGTATTTTTGGATTTAAACTGCTTGTTCTAAAGTAATGAAACCACAACTATTATTTTTGTGTAATTGTTCACATAGAAATATAATTATAGAAATGCTATGCCAGCCACTAGTACCACAAATTTAACACATGGGAACTTTAATCTAACATTAATACTATTTCCTATAAAACTGTTACTTAAAGTTACGTTGTTCAATGATATTCTTCTTGAAAGAATATCATTGAACTTCTCCAATTCTTCTCCAATTGACAATATTCATAAAAAAGCACATAGAATAGTACAGAGTACAGTTTGGATGAAAATGAAAAAACTAAAAAAAAAACAGAAAGATTAATTATTCCAGATGTATAATGGTACACATTTGAGAAATGGTGGATAATTATTATGATGTGATGCACGAACAGGCAACAGCTGATGAATTAATCTCAGCAAAGTTAGGGAAATGAAAAGGTGCATCAATAGAAAGAGCGCAACTCATACAAAATGCAGAGCAGTTTTTATAGTATGTGATGACCTCTATATGTTTATCATTTAATACCTTTGTAAACTGAATAACATTATTGAATCAACGCCATCACATCCACAATTTGAACTATTTGAAAGCAACTCTATAACCATCTCTATCATGGGACCAGCTTGTAGAATTTGGAAAGACTTAAAGTGATGTATTGTTTGGGTAATTAAACTTGCTTGCAAATATAAACAAAAAGTACATGAACCTTTTTTCCCCCTTGTATGCTGTTTTCCATTTATAAAAGTAATTTTGTGCTCCTTGCAAATGCAAAGACATGGCTTTCTGGAAGGCGAGGCAGCCCCTGGCCCTGTCCATAGCAGCAGCCATATCAATTCAATGCTTCAAAGGTACAAAAAGAATGCACACAGGCTTTACACTGCAGGGAGTTGTGATTCATCAGAAATGTAATGATCCCTAACAGGCTTCCGCCCACTAACACCACCACTTTTATTTGTTGAAATATTTGCCAGTGATCAAATCCCAAGAGTCTCCTGTTTTTTCAAAGGACGCTGGCACATTGTGCCTACGGAACATGGTGATTTTCATTTTGGGTCCCATGTTAACGGATTAGAGCACCCACACTGGCTGAGATGACATGTTTCAGGGGTGGCTCAAAACAGCAATCTACAGGTTTTGCCATGGTGGTTATTTTCCAATGTTGGAGCAAACTCTAAGTACTAAAAAGTAAAACAACCTTGTTAATCATCATGTTGACCTCAGATCAACAACAATACATATATCACAATATGTCCCATATATGAAAAATATAGCCTACCTGTATTGTTAATGATGGGTGATAATGAGCAATATTCTTTTCATGCCTGTGACTGGTCTCAAGTTGCAACTGGGCAACTTTCATGTCTTCACTTTAAGTCATAGTAACTACTGATTAAATAAAACACACAAAAAAAGAAGTGGGAAGAAGAACACATATATGAGACATGATGTATATGTTTTGTGGCAAAGCTAAAGTTAGAATGTTTAAAAGACAGGATTCTTCTGTTTGACTGGACAACCTGCCTAATCAGCATCAGCACCCCACTGCCCAATGTATTTAACTCTTGACCCGCAACTCGACCTTGAACTGACTGTGAGAGGCTATTAAAACTCCGTTGACCTCCCAAATGCAGTAAGTGTTGCTGAAGATAACCATCGGGGACAGCAGCAGTTATAGCAGGAATGGTAAGAAGACCAAAGGGAAATTTAAATGGAGATCACTGAGCTGCATCATGTGTCAGTGCTAGCATGAATGCACATCCCTGCTCTATTATGGCTTTAGCCAATTTGACATTTTATCACATTGTTGTTATTGTTCAACAAAGCACCTATTGTGTGACTGTGTGGAGATGGTAAAGGAAAATGTCACTCACTCTGTAATAGTTTTCTTTTTCTTTTTTTGTGGAGAGTTTTAACACAATAAAACATTAAACTAAAAGAAAACTTGTAAAAAAAGATTACAATAAATTTGGATTATAACTGGCAGTAATTGGACTGTATCTTTAAAGTCCCTTGAGATGACAGTTGCAGTGATTTGGTGCTATCTAAATAAAACTGAACTGAACTAATCCTCATTTTTACTGTGTCAAATACAGCTATTTTGTTACAGTTTGTTGTGTCACTGAAATTACACAATGTGTCCTTCGGTGTCAGTGCTTCGTGACAGTGGTCACAGAGTTATTTGAGGCCAGGGACAAACACTGCCTTCTTAATTACTTACAAAATTGATGGCACAAGGGTTGGTGGTGGAGTAAAATGCAAAAGTTTGAAAATATGAAAATTATTATAACATTATTTACCATCTGAGAGTATTGTTGCAGTATTTCCACACAGAAGCAACAGCATCAGTTTTGATTTCCTTATGACACTCCTGTTTGACTGTAATGTTCTCACTCGTTGTTTGCTAAATTTAGGCAGAAATGCTGCTTCATTAAGGATAGAAAATAAAAAAAAAACAGGTTTGCTTTAAATACACCCTTTCCAGATATTAGGGGACAGAGGGCCAGAGCATGAAAAATATACACTCTTGGATTTCAGATATTCAAGCACATTTCATCTTGTTCTACGGATTGAAGCTGTATTTTTCCTGCTAACAAGGAGCTGCTTGTCAGGAAACTTCCTTGCAATTACTACAAACCTAGTACATATGCATCCCCCTGCACCAAGTCCTCTATTAATCTTTGTAAAAGCATGCACATAATAATGTCAGATCAATCCAGTGTGAAGGTATTACTATTTCATGTGTGCACCTTTTAAAAGTTTGTCAGAACTGCCAGCGATAGTTTCTTTTATTACCCACACCTGCCAGTATCGTCTCTCAACCTGTCATTCATCAGGAAATATTCCATATCCATTTATCATGTACAGCTCAGCAACTCCTGCCATGTTGGCTCTCCTTAGCTCTTTGGAATCAGCTGCCAATGCATTTTGCTACATTCAGTCAAGCAAACCATAACAAGTGGTATGATTACAACATTGTAGGTTGATTACCTTGACAAATATCTTGCAGTTTTGCCTGCTGAGGCTGTCAGAGTAACTGAAAGAAAAAAACAAAATTAATGAATCCCTTTAAGTCGCTCCATCTCCTGCTTCCTCTTTATTTCTCACGCAGGCACATGGCAGAGGACACCCTGCATCTGCTCCACACTTTCTAGCCTGTTGTCTGCTTTAACAATAAACCACCTGTTTTCAGAGCACACATTCACTGCTGAATACTTGTGGGTAATTACTCATGTCGTTAGTTGTCTCTTTTACTATGACTGTTTGTGAGTGGTAGGCAATATTGCTCGCAATCAAGGCATGATTATTTATATGGTGTGAGAACAATTCAGAGAAATTGCTCTTAGATTGTGATGCATAGCCTACTGTAACATCAAGGTCCCGCTTGACCATGTTTGGCTGTGGGTGATGATCGGCCATTCAGCTGCAGCTGAGATCAGCAGAAAGAAAAGAAAACCCAGGGAACGTGTTTCACTCAAGGAGAAAATGCCAAAAAATACACTGAAGCAAATAAATAAAGCATCATTGTTGATGAATGGTGATGCTTAGTAATGTGAGCCATGGTGAAAAGGCGCTTTACTGAAAGTGAAGCGCTATAAAATTGGTCCACTTTGAAGTTTATTAAGCAGGAGGTAAATATTACTCATAGCTCAATTTATGTTCAGCATCCATATTATAACATTTTATTTCAGCTTACAATAAAAATAGAAAAAAATAATACTTTGCTGAAGCTTGTTTTTTGCCTGTGTGTATGTGTGTGTGGTAAATGGCAAGTCAAAAATGGATTAAGTCAAATTAGACTAGTGGATGAGGACAGTAGTTTTTCTGTTGTTTTTGACAACTATTACTGAAGAGTTTGTGCGTTGTTGGGTAGAATTCACAGCTGAAGTCAGACATTTTAATGAAATACCAAAAACACATGTATATATACTGTACACACACAGATATGATCAACCGATCACAATGTTCTATTACAGAGGCTTTGACATGTTATTGGGATTAAAGGACCATATTAAGATTAAAATACCATATTAGGCTGGTTTAAATTATACTTATCTGGTAGATTCCAGTTTGTCCACATAAACAAATAACCTTCCTTGTACGACAGAGTATGTCATGGAGTTCCACAGGGTTCTGGGCTTGGGCCGATTGTTTTTACCTTATACTTGATCACATTATGTAATGTTATTTGCAGTTTGGCATAAAGGGAGCAGAGAGCGCTCATATTGTTTGTAATATGCATTATTGTTATCATTATTATTGTTATTACATTTTTACTTTTACATATTTTACTGGCAGGATCATATGTACACTTCAGTATTAACTCAAGTAACTATTTGGTTTTGTTAATTTGGCTTTTAGAACCTACATTTGATATGATTTAGGTCTAAGTTACATGTTGGGTTGTATCTAATGTATAGTTTTGGTCTCATGTCCCATAAACGTGCTGTTTCCATTGTGTGTCAGACATTTACATAAAACAGGTTTTACTACAGGTATCTCCAGTGTTAACTGGAAGTGGAAGATATGAGGCTATGCATATACTCTCCCTAGTAAGCATAATTTGTCCTTACACAGTGTGTGGATCACTTTTCGATCTATTTATTTCTTTATGTAGCAGATTTTCACATAGAAAAACGTACAGGAAAAGCATGCACACACTCATGCATAAGCCTTATGGGTGTGTGTTGCTTTAAAGGCTACCTTTCTTTTCTCCTGAATTCTCCACAAAATTAAGCCGGTTTTAATGAGGATTAGGACACACAGACAGCAACTGGAAGTAATTAAATGTAAACACACACACACTATACTGAAGTGGACAAGACCAGAAAGCTGTGTCCCTAATTACCAAGAGGCAAAAGGCATATACAGACATAGCTTAAACTTGGAAATTATAAATCTTAAATTTCTGATTACGGTAACCTTATTCTTATTCTTTCTTTATTGTAAAGGTTTATCAAAGATAGAAAGGACATTTTAGAATTCCAACATAATATTGAAGCAGTTTGTAAAAATGTCATAAAATGTATTGGTTTATTTCTTGGGACATTAGTTTCCTTTTTTTCCAGATAAATGGACATGGTAATTTTTTAAAAAACTTTCCCCCAAACAGTGTCCACCAGTTTTAAAGGGCAAAACCTCCTGATTTTGTGGTGGATTACAATGGTGACTATCATCCAGCATGACCAGAGTTAATTTCCTGTTTGACCCTCTACACTCGCTTAATTTTTGATGTTCCATCCCTGTTTACTTGCACTTTAAAGCAGCACGAGAGAAAATTCTGAACCTTGAAACTACGTGCTTCTGACTTTTGAAGTGCATTGACCGAAACTTCTCTAAAGTGCCCAGAATTTCAGATACAGCATTTCATGACTTTGGCTTTCAGCCCTGTACCACACCATTTTGCTTTACAGTCACTTGACATTTTTGTGGGCTTTTGATGGCATCTTTGTGGCCTCCTACACATGACGACAATTTAACATTTATGGCTTTACATTTGCAGGGCTAACGTGGAGATTTATCTTACTGACAGTGGAGTTCCATCCCACAACTGTAGGGGGAGCCAAAGTGCAACACAATCGCCAAATTCTGTCGTGTTACTTTAATTTGCTGTCTGGTTATGTTTGGGCATTAAAGACTTTATTGTAAGATTTAGCCTTGATCACAATGTCATATATACCACATGTTGGGAATCTCTTTTTCCCGGTTTGTAATCTCTTTTTTGTTGTTGTAATTTCATGCAAAAGTGTTTCAGGCATAAGACAAACATAGAACTGACGTATGTTAGTGCAAAAGTGTTGGTTTAAAAAAAAAAGTGATTGGGATGAAAATTTAGACCATCGCTTCAGTGCATCGTCATAATGCATAATGAAAAAAAAAGAGAACTCCGAAGCAACTCTGTGGCCACTGCTTCTGTTGCCGCATGCTTACATGTTTTAGACAAATTGTTTTTTCTTATTGGGTGCATCATAGTGTTAATTGTTTGTTGTCATTCATTAGTTTGTAGACCATCAATTCTAAACCTTGAGTTTTTCATTTGATTTTGGAGGCAGAGGTGTTGTTTATGTGAGATACTAAGGTCGCAAAGCACATTCTATGGACTGCACCTGTAACTCAAAAGGGAACAAGCTGGAGTATAAAATACGGCATAGCCCCCGCAGTGTTGTAATGAGCACAGACATGAGCTATTCAGACAAAACCATTTCCCCAGTCCTGGAGGTTGCTGCTTGATGCAGACAGAGCATGCAACAAGTGGAAAGATAGCATCACAAAGAGGACTTGACCATGTCTGTGCCTTTTCAGATAACACTTATCTGAATGACAGCGCCACAGGGGAACTTTGAACTCCAAATTTAACTTGCGTGTCCAGTGCGACAGCAACACAACAAAACAAGAGTGTCAAAGAAATTTTTTTTATGCGGCCCTTTTAATTAGCTCTCTTTCTAATGCCCTTTGTCTCTCAGGATACTAATTTAAAGGCCTTGTGTTTAAAGCTCCTTCATTTAGGAAGAATTTAGTGTAACATATTTGCCTTAATTTGACTAATATAAGTCTTTTGAAACAAATTGCGTTTATTTTGTGCTTTTTTTTTCTAAATAGTATACATCTTTATTGCCACTGTTGCAAGAACAATGAAAAACAGTTTAGAAGCTCTCTGTTTGAATATAAAATAAAACATCTCTCAAAGGGTTTATTCTCAACTATTAAATCTGATACAAACGAATCTCCTAACCATCCACTTGTAGCCATTGATGGAATCGAGATTACATTTAAAAACTGGATAGGATTTTATTGATGTACTATATATACTACTTAAATAAATAGATATTTGAAAATGAAAATAAGTTTTCCATGCAAAAACGATCCTCGTGGACAATGAGCTTTTGTAGGATCCTTTCCATTAGTCCATTCATTTTCATTGCAGCAATGAGAACTAAACAAAGAACTAAACTGAACTAAATAAAGAAGTGATTTCTACCCCTTCAAACAACCTCAGTTAGGAGGTGGAGATTCAGGTTAATCTGGGGCTGGGTTTGGTGGACTGAACAATTTTCATTGGATGTTTCGTTTCATGCATCTCACATTTTATCTCTGCCATTGCTTGTAAAATCTGTTAATCTGAAGTTTTACAGTAGGAATAGTTGTTTTTGTTTGTTAAGCCAGTATAGTAATTCTGACTTCCATGCCCATATTCAGATTAAGTTGTGAATATGCTCTGTTAAGATGGTGAGACTGCTAAATTGGGTGAACTCTGTAGGTTCTTCATAATCAGCTTTCTCTATGGAACTGATTTATATATACTGCTTTAATAAAATGTGTTTTTTTCAAAACCATTGACAAAAACAGTGAGCATTTGACCCGCATGATAATCCACAATCGGAGCCAGTTATAGCTCACTCTGACATAAATACCCTTTTGGGAAGAAATCGTCTCAGGGGACGAAAGCTTACTTGGTCACATTTTATGGGGTTCCGACACAGTTGTACCCTGTCCTTTAACATTATCAACTGCACTGATTTTCACATGACAGTGTGAGATGGAAGTGTGTGTAAGTGATTAACTCAGATGGACAAAGCAAAGAGGTCGAAGGAGTGACAGATTATGTTTGATTACTCATGTCACATCCAATCACAGTCATATCATAGAGCTGTTGAACTCATATGAATATTGACGGCAGTGAAATTCCAATTTACATTTGATATAGTTTTGATTTGACGGATTAAATGTGTGCACATGGCTAACTTTTTTTTTTGCAAAGGACTTCCAGTCAACCAGTGTATGTGATTACTATGTTCTTTTGATGCAACACTTTAATTGCGTCTTTCTTAACTACAAAACACACACACACACACACACACTTGAGTAGCTAATTGGAAAATTCATATGGAGGTAAGATGTGAACGTGTCTTTGGGTACTTGTGGAGCACAAATGTCCACTGACCCACTTCAAAATACAGGTAAGGCTGCGTTAATTAAAGCAATCATCTTAATTGTATTTCAAACATCTCCAAGTACTGTCTTGAGAGACTCTCTGATCTGTTGATGCCGTTGAGATATGAGCCAGGGTTTACATTGTACGCGCATATATTTTTACACATGTGGATTTGGCTCTGCTCCTATATGTGAATGCCAGTTTGTCAGCAACAACTCAGCCTTTACCTCAGCTCTGTGACTCATAAAAGCTCAGTGGGATAAACTAAAAATAGCAACTTCTTTTACAGTTTCCCACCATCATCTTTTCAGATAAATTTTTCAATTAATCTTGTCATATACTTACACTTTTTCTCACTCTTTTCAAACTGGTTCTCCCTAACATCATACATTTCTTCTCACTGTCTCCTCCCTCCTCCATGATTCCATGGCCTTTGTTACGATTATCCCATTTCCCATCAAGCATTCAGAGGAGATAGGATCTTAATTTCTCCACTGAAACTGATAATTATCTCTTGATCACTGTATGCAAACACTGCTATCCAGTGTATTGAAGTGTATTTTCACACAGAATTCAAGGAGCCTTGACCGATCTTCATGGGTGTGTGCACATATACAAGGATAAAACACAGTGGATACAGCACAGACATGCTTGTTTTGAAACACAATGAGTATGCTCAAATGAGGAAAAGTGAATGTAGGGTTGGTGTAAAACACACACACACTAACACAAACACGCACACACACACGCATACTGGGCCCTTGGCCTGTGTTCACCACTTAACCATAATGTGGACAGACCTTTGTCCCTGAAGGAATTGACTGTGTTAAATAGCATCACTGTCAGAAAGCAGCCTCTGTTCCCCATTTACTGCTCCAGCTCAGTTATGCAGTGCTGGTACAACAGGAAGACAAGTGCTCCCACAACACTCAACAAGGGGCTATTTTCTACATGTTATACTTGTCATACCTGGTGTTATTCTTATTGTATCATTGTGTGAATATCTTGACAATTGCTGGAGTGCCATGTGTGAAAGATGTGAGACTGGAACTGAAAGCTACAAACGTGATTGGTCACTGTTTGAAAAAAGTTGAAAAAACTGTTTAAAGACAATCTAAGGACCTGCAGTATCTGGCAAAGGGAGGCACACCCTGAACAGTCCATCACAGATTGAAGTCCATAAGTTTTTAAAGATTCTGACTTCTAAATATATCATATGTGCCATGTGTTACCAATAACATGATGTGCCAGTTTTGAGAAGAAATCAATATTGTAATATTCTTTATTACAGTAAGCTACATAAATCTAATAAATTATTACTATTTATAATTACTGTAATGATGTTGTTCATTACCATACTTGCATACAGTGCAAACACCCACTGTTTTTTTTGTTGCTGTGACAGGTGCTGGAACCTTAAAAAAAGAAGAGAAAAATAGGAATTGACAGAAACTCCTTGGTCACTTCTTCTAAAATCTGCAGACAGCTGGAAAGTAGAGTGTTATCCTTGGGATAAAAGGCTAACTAGTATTGATTCTATTGTTTGAGTCAGGTGCATGAATGAATCGGGTGAGCTCTGAAGCTCCTGTGCATCTTGTTTGGTATACTCTTTGAATGGACTGCCAAGACTGTGACTAGTGCTTTTGAATTTGGGTTTTCATTACTCCTTTCTCTGTGACAGTTGGCTAACTTAACACGGAGTTTGCTACTGCCAGTTTTGTGGAACATGTCAGGGTATTTATCAAATTTTGACAATGTGAACGACGACTTTGAGTAAGATGGACGTTCTTACGGAAGTGAATGAGCTGTGCTGCAGCCATGTGTGTGGATGAAGTCGTCCCAGTAGAGGTGTATGTAAAACTCCATCCATTAGCTCTCCTATAGCTGCAAGTAACCACATAACAGTATCTATGTGCTAACAGAGTGATAGTACACGTTCGTTCATTCATTCTTCTTAAATTATTGGTGAAATAAAGACAGATAATGCCTTATTTAGGGGCTGTATCATCCCTGCCCCATTAACTCCATTATATGGATATACGCTGATCGCGAGTTATCTAAATAAGGTCTAGGTTTAAAAATACCCCCTTTAAAGAACCTAAATCTAAAACAGCAGTTTTTGAGCAGACATTTTTGTTAAATATCATTGTTAAAACTACAGCTGAGGGGCTGCCAATAGAAATAGCTCTGGTGAACAAAAAAAAGTTTGATAGATCATAAATGTCGTATATAATATAGAAAATTATGTGGTTGTTTATGGAGTAAATTCATGCTCATTTACATTTTGCTGCCATTGTATTACCAATCCTTTCTCCTCTCTGTGTGGTTTTCTATCTTGTTCTGCCTGTATGCATTCAAAATAAGCTTTTAGCAAAGAGTGTAATTACCAGCAGAAAAAGTGTCTAAACTGACATTCTAACCACCTCATGGCTTGGAAAGGTCCTCCTAAGAAGCTTAAAGCATCACAAACCTGCTTCGTTAATAGGTTAATCCCTAAGCCTCCCCTTTGCCTTTATATCCTCTATACCTTCACATATTTGTCTTGAACGCACTTCTTCATTTTTCCCAGTTACTTTTCCTCTCTTTCATCCCCTCTTTCATAAGCCAGTGCCCTATGTGCTGCCTTTTTTGTCTCTGGTTAATTAACATTTAACTAACACATTGTTTTCTTTGTTAGATTCTCCCTCGCCTTCCTCTTCTTCTGTTCTGCCTTTTTTTCTTCGCACCCTCATTACTTCCTCTTGCCTCCTCTTTCTGTCTTGTCTTTGATTTCAGCCCTGCGGCAAACTGGTGAGTTGTCGCTGTCCTCGAATGGATAATTAGAATTACACAGAGGCACTGTATGTTTGTTGAAGTACTTTATATATATACATTATGCTCCACCAAGCCGCTTCCATAACACTCCATAGCACACCTTAGAATATTCACACAAAGTATATTCCTGATATACTTTTATATTTATACCAGTTTATTTCCAAAATATTTTACTACTTTATTCATTTTTCTTGTCTCTCTATTGTTTTTAAACAACTGGCAGTCCTTTTTCCTATGAGGGTAGATTTTACCCTCCAAGTTATATACAAATCTTTTTTGTCATGAGCAACACAGCTTTCTCTTGTCTGTCCCTCTCTATCTCCGCTCAGAGTTGTCTTCCAGACTGAGAGTAGACAATGTTGCAGAAATTTGTTAAGAAACAAAAGAACACAATCTTGTACATGCAATGAGAAAATAGGCACTAACTCTCAATTTTTGCCCACACTCCCCCTCTGTGTCATCTTACCAGTTATCCTTTTATCCTCAGGGAAGACTGATCTATTAAATGTACATATACACACCGTTAGACGGAGGCTTTAAGAAAACACGACTGTGTTTTCTATTGTCATCTTTTCTTTGTCTTCTCTTACTGTTACAGGTTCGTAAATTTAATTTCATCGCAGACGATACGAACATAATACATTTCATGTTGTGTTTCATCAGTTTGATGTTATTTGTTGATGTAAATCCATTTTTGCATTTAAGGCCAGCAACACTTCTCGGAAATGTTGGGAGAGTTGCAATAGGGCTGGTAATTAAGTAAAAAAAAAAAAAACTTCCAAAGAGGAAATGTCAACAGGTGAATCATGAGCAGAGGAACACTAGTCTGTTGACAGATGTGTAAGAAAACCACTGGATTGTTTAAAAACAATGCAAAGCTTGGAGGAAATTAGCTAATTTAATTGCATAATAGCCAAGGGCACAAGCCTGAGATGGACACTTGTGATCTCTGATCCTTCAGATAACACTGCATCAAGAGCTGCATTTCATCATTAGCTGATATGACTTTATAGGCAAAATAAATGTTGATACGTTGGCACTACATTACTGATTTACATTAAATAAAAATGACTCTTGAATTTTGTCTGTGCCAAATATAAGACTTGACGTCGTCCAGAAGTGGTGTCAACTTCTCTGGTCTTGAAGGCATCTGCGAGGGAATATCTCAACTCATTTTGCTAAATGTGGCAAAACTTCAGATCATCTCCAGTCTCAGTATCCTCTGATCAGCAAGCCAGAAGAGCTGGACTAAACGTCACTGCAAATAGAGAACCATTTGTATGTTTCTATATTCAGATGACTTTGGCCTGTTGTGCTCTAGATATAAATGGATAAGATGAATGGTCCTCATGTTGCACCCTTTTAACCTTGTATTGGTTCTACAAAATGATTGACATGTGTTTCTCATTCACCATTTTATAGATACTCATACTGCTCTTCTTATGGACTCTATATACAGTGTGCAGCACTTTTTTTGATCACACACAGGGGATATAACCATTGACGTTCCATTTGGAAAACAAACAACTGATCCATGGCTGCCGCAGAGATGTGAATCGTAATGTGGGAACTGTGAATATAAAGTAATTATTTTGGATAGTTTTAGAGCCAGTTATCTTAGACAGCTATCTTTGAGATTTATATCGTTTACACTGTATAAACATAGTATAATAATACTAATGATAAGAGAAGTTCAGCTTGTCTTGCTGTGGCAGTCTGTATGTCTTGCCTTGACTTATAAACTACATTAGTTACTTTCAAACAGTAAACAAACAGTAAACCAATATTTTTAATAGCTGAAACCCAAAGCAGTCAAACCCTAATCTGTATTATAGCCTTCCAAAACCCCTGATATACCCCAGTTTTATGAGACCATGTATTAAAACACAGGGAAGGCCAGTAACATCAGCATCTGTCAAAAAAATCCAGTTTTTATAAATTGAGTTTTAAGTGACCATCTCTCCAACCGCTCTGAGCTCAACAAAATACCATTAGCTGAGTTCTGACTCAAGTGAGGCTGTCACACACAATAATCATACAATGTGAGGCTAACGAAAAGTGATGAAAATGGAAAATTATGTGAATTTTGCATTACAGGGATAATTAAAGAAACCACTCTCATTTCACAGGGTGGAGAGATTAGCAGTGATACGTGTGCCAACGTGATTCGTTTGGTTAATTTATTGTAGCTAGCTGTGGAGAAACACATTGAAATAGTTTGTTATCACTAGGAGAAAGTTATACTGTAATGTAGAATCTACATTTTTGTCAAACAATCTTCAGTTTGTCTGCTTGTCACGTATTTGCTATATATCACACAGAATCAGTCATCTAATCATGTTAATATAGATTTTACTCTTATGGATCAACAAAATGTGGGCAAATCTTTTCTTTATTAGATTACCATCAAAACATTAATCTGACGGACAGGGAATAGCAGTTATTTACTATCCTCACACTTAGTCTTGTCACTAATAATCTTGTTGGCTACTTTTGCAGTCTTTCTTACTGCGTTTTTCTACTGGGAAGTAATATAGATCCACTTTGACAGTTTCATTCAGATATTAATTTCTATGTTTTATCTGGCCTGGCTTTATAATAGAATCAATTCTCAAATCGGCATACATCAACATATTAGACCATTACCATGATCAGGCCATACCAAGCACTGAGAATATATTTTTCAGAGTTTGGAAAGCAAATTTAATCAGAGAACTATGTCAAGCAACTCTTTCCAGTTTTTTTGTTTTTTTTTGTCACTTTTTTTGTCACTTTCAAGACATTATCAGGCTTTGACAGGATTTTCCAAATGAGAATATTAATTAGATAGCAGTAACAATGTAGTCACAAAATGACAAACTAATCAACACATAATTCTAATTAAAAACAGTAATGAGAAATAATCCTTGCCTGCATGAGGAAAGATGATACAAGATGCATTGATAATATCCATATGTCACAGGAAATATTCATGCTAATTTAATAATATGGCTGTGTCATTGGAAGCAGTTGATAGCAATTTAATGGCACCATGAAAGTAATCATTATTATTAATCAATATTTTTTTTTTGTTGTTGAAATGTGGCAGTCACTATCTTGCCCAATCATACTTCTACATTAGGGATTAAAATAGCAGGCTTGCAACTAAGGAACAAGTACTCTTCTGAGACACAGCTAATCATCACAAATGAAAGTTTACTCGTTTTTGTCATCTACCTTATTTGACTTGATGAAACTCTAAGCTTTGAGGATCTATGAGTATTGAATTTAAAGCAAATAGCAATATCTTAAATATCTCTCTAAACATTGGTTCCAAATCAAGCCTTTCTATTTAAGAAGGTGGCATTGTGGGTATTCCTCTGTTCATGAGTTTGGGATTCATCTGCAGAATATGTCCAAAGAGGGGTGGTTAAATTACTCACAATGGGGCCAGGTACCAGAACTTGTCTGTGTCCTGTCTTGGCAGTGCAGTGTTATCAATTAAATAACTCCAGGAGTGGATCACTCATCTAATATAATTGACATCCCAACATCTTTCATGTGTATCCTGGTGATATGGTAAAGTGAGTTGGTGTCTCGCTCAGTCATGGCGTGAAGCTTTATGCCATACATGTAACAGAGGAGGTTGATGATTGCTCTTCTACACATAGGAGACTGAACCCTCAAACAAATAATCTGTTTCAGAGTTGTGCTAATTGAGTATATGAGTGTGAGCTTTGAGTAGTGCACAGATCTCTGGAGAGTTTAATCAGTATGCATACTGCCAGCCTCTCTATGCTAATTTCTTATACAGTGCTAATTTCTTACACTGGAAATAGGTCCTAGAAACCTCAACATCTCAAGCATTTCATTCCCATTAGCTTTGGTTGAGTCCAGCAACAGAAGGCATTTATTTACAGAGAGAAATATATTTATTGCTTTGGGTGATCATACATCTATCTGACTAATCTGCAGTATGGATAAAACAGAGCCTCTTGAGCCGTAAAAATAGAAACGCAAACAGGCAAGTATTTGCACATACGTACCTTTCTCAGCTTCTCATTTGTCTGTACTTATTTTCCATAACATCTCCAGTGTTAGAGCACAAACTTGATTTCTTAAATGTATCATCCTGACAGCTTTTTCTCTGTAGATATCAGTTTTACTTGTATGTAGAAAAACTGTGCAGTGAGTTGGTAATCAAATCACTTATATTGTGAATGAACATAATAATCAAAAGCACACTAGCCTGTTCAATTATCCTCTACTTATTTTACAGCAACTTTGTACAAAATGATGGTAATAGCTTTGAAGATTTGAAACAGTTTATTAAACAATACGGGGTGGCTGTGGCACCTGGTGGAGTCATTTTCTTTCAACTAGAAGTAAGTGTCCACAAAGTATCCTTGGGCAAAAACCCCACAATACACACTAAGGTGATGCATACTGTTTATAGAGCATATCTAGACCTATAGCAATATAACTACCAAATGTTTCAGGGTCACCTGAGCTACCCTAACTAAAGTTTTAAGCAAATACTAGAAAGAGTGTTTAAAGGCTAATTGAAGGCTCTGCAGATTGAGAGCAAAATGCTCTGTTGGAAAAATATTACACTATTAGATCTTTAAGATGTGATGGAGCTTGGTCATTAAGAGCTTTATTTGTGAGGAAAATGACTTTAAATTCTATTCTGGATTTGAAAGGGAGACAATGAAGAGAAGCTAAAACTGGAGAAATATGAGCTCTCCTGTTTTCATCAAAACCCTGGCGGCAGCAATTTGGATCAGCTGGAGGCTTTTCAGAGAATTTTTGGACAGCTCAGTAATGAAGAATAACAGTAGTCCAATGTTGAAGTAACAAATACAGTTTTTTTTCCTGCATCACTGTTCAACAAGATGTTCCTTATTTTTTGCAATATTTCAAAGGTGAAATACGGCAGCCTAAGAAACCTGTTTTATATGTGCGTCAAAGGATAGATTTTGGTCAAAAATAACTCCAAGGTTCCTCACTGTTTCACATAATTTTGAAATACTGGGAACATTCTAAAGTACTTAAAACAAAACAAAACAAAAAAACAAACTTTTTTTTTTTTTTTTCAGCCTTCTTCAAACCTTTTTCAATTTTTCAAGCATTTTTGTTTGCATAAGGACACTCCAGCATGCATTATTGATAAACATGAGCATCTTTACAGAAATTAGAAATACTCTGTTGTTACCATCAGCCACATGAACAGCAATAACAACCGTACCTACAGAATTGTAGATGGGAGGCCTTCGGAGACAGTACACAGATGCTGGGTCAGTTCAAGAATGTTTATTTGATTTAAACAATAAGGCATGTTGAGCATCTCTGGACATATCCAGCGAAGAAAAACGCTGTGAAAATCCTAAAACGTGCTGAGATTGTTGCTATGAAAAATTATCAAAATAACTCTCTCCAAATGGGAGGAAAACAGAAAAGCTTTGAAAGAAAACAAAACGAACTCACGCTTTCCTAATGAGGCGGATTTAAACAAAGGATGCCCTCTTAAAAACCGAGGCACTATGAAACATTAACTATAAACTTAAAGCGCTCCTTTAACGGAGGTGACAGATCTAAAACAAAACAAACTCACTCCACTAGCGGATGGCTATGAATCATAAACATCATAATCATTAAATGCACGCAAAAGCTCCTCTAACGGAGGTGACTATAAAAGATTACAAAAAATTAAAATAAAATAAATCTAGCAATAAATTTCAAAGAAACGGCTCTGCAGGAGAATCGCTCACTGCAGGCTTAAGGATTCTATGGCTGTGGTTCAAGGAAAGGCTCGTAATGAAGCTCATGGACAGAGACAACACACTGCACAAGACAAGGGAGACGCAGACTATTTGAACACATGAGGAGTCATGGGGAACAGGTGGATACACTTTGGGAATCAGGGAAGACAATCAGACACTTGCCACAGGAGGAAGAGCAAGGTATCTGAAATGAGAGGAAGTTAGTGATTTCAAAATAAAACAGGAAATGACAAGACAAAACATGAATCAAAACATAAATCGTGAATTGTTTGGACTTTTGTCTGCCCTTTGGCTTTGGTCTATGCAATGATCTGAATTGTAGAAATGACCTTGTTTGGCACATATTGTTTATAACAACTTACGGATAAGTCAAAACCCAATAATATGAATAGATAAAATCCTGTCATGATTACCTTTCAACAGTGTATCCTGCCTCTTGCCCAATCGCAGTTGGGATAGACTCCAGCTCCTTCAATGAGATGAAATGGGTATGGAAAATGGATTTAAAAAAAGAGTATTATGTTTGTCAATATATTGAATACACTTTAAGACTTGGAGTTCCATTTTAATTAGAACCAGAACATCTGTTTCAAATGTCTGATAAATAAGCATTATCACTTTTTGCAATGCAATTATGCTTCAGGTTGACTAAACTGTGTCTACTAATAGGGTCATAATCTGTTATGATCATTGTTAAACAGAAAGATTTCACGATGGAACTACATTATTAATTAAATGAAACTCGCCAAACCTAGCTCATATTCCTCATTAATGGGTCAATATTTCAACACTAGATGAATGCGCAATGCTCCAGAATGACTTTATATTACTCGACCCCAGCTGGACCTTCAAATAGTTGCATCTGCAATCTCAGCAGGTGTTTCCCCCAAATATTTGCTGAAGCTTGTTGAGATGGTAAATTGAATAGTACTTTACTAAATCCAAGAGGAAATTATTTAAAAAGAGCATTCTATGTGATTCTATTTATTGCATGACTGTTTTTACCTTTTAACCTTAGTCATATGTGATGCTCTGCAATTCCTTTGATTTCTTATAGAAAATGATGGAGAAGGGACCCCCTTCCAGGCATATCTGTAGATGTGATTAGAATTGATCACATCCATTTAATGGCATGATAACATTTGCAGTAGATTTTCTTGCCCCTCGCAAAAGCAATTGAATGTTCTGTTTCTTTACTGTGATGAAAATGTCTTAAAACCGTTGTTAGAAAGTAATGGATATAATACATATCCTTAAAATATAATAATGTATTACCCAGATTAGAGTTCACATGTTTATCCTATGCACAGAAAACATTGAACAATGGTGACTAAATTGATTGTCCAAAGAAAAACAATGCATTGCCTATTGTCATAACAGCTGATCAAATGAACAGCACTGAGTTTGGTTTTGTATATAGAAATGGAACCTATATTCAAATTATAATGGGGCTAAATCAAACGACTAGGGTAAAAGTTAATCTCACAGAGAGTAAATTAACTTCTCATTTTGCTTTCACCCTCTCCAGCTCCCCTCCCTAACATACCATACTGCTGCCAAGAAAATCCAATTAGGAACAGTTCAACATGGCTGACAAATGACTCTTCACACCAGCCGCCCTTCTTCCTATGTTGGATGCTTATCCTATATGGATGGATAGAAGAAGGAATCAAGTTGGAAGAAGTTACATTTCTTCTTTACTTACACGCCTACTCAAGTATGATCAAACCTAAAATGCCTACATAAAATTACAATTTTACATAAATTTCTCACAAACATTGATTTACATAAAAACAGCGGTCACATACTTATTTTGGTCCTACTTATAATTTGAAAAAACAGCAGACCCATCAGTGTATAAAAGTATACTTGGCAGTAATCATTATAGTGTAATGGCATGGTTGAAAAATGAATTTTCTTCACATGGTCAATACTGTTTTTCATTTTTCATTTTCTTCAACCTACTACAGACTATTGCCAGGAGCTGTAGTTTAGACACACCCAGACATACACACAGACAGGCAAACATATGCATTAAAGTACTGATGCAATTTACAGTTGCACCCTAATTAGTTTCCATGAAATGTTTGTGTCTCTCTGCTATGGGTGTCATTGATTTACAGAGTGAATCGAGAGATATTTTAATGGTTGTCTACAACACGATTCTCTGTCCATACAGAAAGGTCGATAAAACCCTTCATGCACAGACCCAGCAGTCGACACTGGACAACTGATTAGAGACAGGGTCCAAAAGATGAAAAATGGAGTTGATGGGCTGGTTTTAATAATATACACAAAAGCACATTTTAAACAGAGGAACAAATTTCTTATCGAATTAAAAAGTATGTATCCATAACGTTTACGAACAGGTTGTTGTGTGTAAATTACAGAGCTTGGTAATATCAGATAATAACATGGAAATTATGAACCCTTCACGCCATCTTTTGGTTTTCTTATTTAAAATCATTATGGTGCTTCGGTTCATAAATAACAATCTTGATTTTGTTACTTCAGCATCATCTGACAAAACAAACATCAAGTTAAGTTAAAGGCATCATTTGCACAGTGATTTTGGCAATATTTTCATGTATTATAGTTAACTGTATGATGGTTAATAATTTCTAAAGTTAGAAATGGTAGAATGTCTTGAGTGTCTTCTCTAAGGGACAATCGGTCATAAAGCACATCAGTGAATGTCTTTCTCTTTTTTATTTTTGGTTTGAACTCACCTTTGCCATTGACAGACTCAGAAAGCTAAATACCATTTACTCTCATTTGTCAAAACCAGGAACACTTTTACAATGACACATTCTTGTAGAGTGAGGAAACTGAGGAAAAACTGATAATAATAACTCAAGAGAGACCAGTTCTGTTTGACATTACTGAAACACACAAGCGTTCTGCTTTGTTTTTTGGAAAGGATTTATTATTCTTTTTTTTTTGTAATCGATGCAGTCTTTCAGTTTCCCTTACAGTTTAATGTACATACAGCTGCCCCCTTTGGCACCAGCAAGCTATGTCCTCTGGCTCAGGTGCAGATTGTATCTCCTGGTTGGCAGAAGGAAGTCTTCTTTGCGGAATGTTCATGTGCTATTTTGTTTGTTCAGACGTTAGCAACACAAGGAGACCAAGCAGCGGTCTGCCGTCAACGTCGATTCTTCATGTCGTTTTTGCCGTCTCAGAGCCCTAATTTATAGATGTCTGTCAGCTGCCATGTAGCAGCGTCTTTCATATTCTCTGCTGCGTTGTGCCGGTGCTGCAGCAGCATGAGCACATGCTAGTCTGCTACTTAACAAGAGCAAGAGTTTTCTTACTTTAATGTTTTTTTTTCCCCTCATTCCCTCACTCTTAATGCAGATTGTCAAACACACTGGACCCTCTTTCATCTGATCCTGTCGCACACAGTTTCAATCCTAGTTATTCAAGAAGTCCTCCAACTGGAACGGTTATATCTGTCATTTGTTCATACCCTCAAAAAAGGCTCATTATTCCATCCTGTAAAGTACCGCCCCTTCAAGCAACACGAGGGGAATGTGCCTCATATAATTATTTCACAAAGTTTGCACGAAGCCCACTTTTGCAAAAGAGGGGTGGTTGCATACAGCAGCTAAATACTGCATTTCCAAGCATGGGCATTGTGAGACATGAGATCAAGACCAACACACATTCCATCAGTGGCATGATAACACTTTTCTCACTGCCTGCTTGGGTCGAACAGAATCATTACTTTAGAACAGTTAGACAATTATCTCGGTTTGTTCCCCACATAGACTCCATTTTACTAGTAGCCATGATTTTATGTGAACACATTACACATTAAGCTTTAATTTCCTGGTTGGCTTTAAGCAATGATATCACTCAGTTAAGGTCAGAAATAAAAACTACTTGGTGGGGGTTAGAAAGGGATCGTGGATAGGGCTAAAACTAGTTTATTTTTTACAACGCAACATGGACGTCATGGACACCATTTTAGGGAGTGAGGGAGTATTGTCATCAAGCCTTTTTGACCAGGGTGTGGGGGGCCATTTCAATGGGTGGATAACCGATACTCATTTGTCCAAAAAAAAGAGGCACATTATCCCTGCAAAACAGATTGGTAAGGCAGATGGAAGGAAGTATAATTTACCCATATACAACAGCACACATCTGACTCTTGAGTTTGAAAGAGAATAAATCTATGACTTGGAATGTTTATTATTCATGAAGAGAGCCCTCACTCACTGAACACACACACATACACACTTGTAGATACACGGTTCACACATTAACAGCCAAACACAGGTGATTTACGACAAGGGAGCTCATTAATAACTGATGCAAGATTTTATTATCCTTTCATCCATCATGATTTAGCCACTGTTGATGCTCACTCTGACAACCACTCCTATTATTACCAGATCAGATCGCTAATAATGAGGCATAAAACCATTTTCATGCATAAGGCAGCAGCCTCTTGACTTGAAAAAAACATGATCAGAAATGTGATTAGAGAAGAGGCAGCAAAATATGGAGAATTATGAAAGACTAGAAATTGCTGCCTGGTAGTGGTGGGGTGGTTTTCCACTGTCAATTATCCTTTAATTCCTCCCTTAATCCACACTTCTAAATCCCCTTATGTGCATTACTTTGAACTATATGCCAACTACATCACAACTTACCCCAAAACAGACACTACAGCGTCTGCTGACCAATCTTTGTATTTTTTTCAAATCTATTAATTTACTTATTTTTGACCTCACTCTATGATGAATCACACCACCTCTACAAAAGACATGAAATGTGTTACAAAGACAGAGGAAATCTTTCGCTACAACACTTTGAAAGTTGTAGAAAGAAAAAACTAATCAGATTTGTGTCTATCAGCACTGATATTTGTCCTTACAGAAATATTTCACACAGGCTTGTTTCATCAGAACGTGTTATAAATTACCATGTCATGTTATTATCATGTCTTGGCCTCTTTACAATGGTTCCCAGTAAAATCTAGGATACACATTAAAATCCTTCTTACAACATACAAAGCACTTGATGCCTACATCCTAATTGTCTAAAAGACCTCATTATTCCCACAAGATCATTCCGTTCTCAACATTCTAGTCTACTTGTAGTTCCCAGATTTATTAGGACTAGGACTGCTGTGAAACCAACTACCTGCTTGGATGAGGAATACTAACATCCTCTCTGATTTTAAACTGAAGCTCAAATCTTACCTCTTCATTAGTATGCTTTGATATGCCTGTGCTCTACTTTTTTTTTTTTGTTTTGACACTTTTGACACTTTTATCCAAAGCAACTTACACTGGGAGGGTAAGGGGACCTTGCCTGAGGACATCTACTGGAGGTAGTACCTTTCATGTGAACCCAGGTCACCCACATGAAAGGTGGCAATCTTATCACTACACTATCCAGTCCCCTACTCAACTATTAATCCACTTTTCCATTTACTTATTTATTCATTTAGTTTTTACCTATTGCTTTTATTGCCATTTTAATTTCTTTCAGGAATGGTCTTGTCACGGTTTATGTTTTAATTCTCTTGTTTTTTTAGGTCATTTGTTATGTTTTCTGGCCTTTATCATGTTTTCAGGTTTTGTCATGTTTTTAGATTAATTTATTGTCATGTTTTTTCCCCTCACTTAGTCTCACTCAAGTCACCTGTTTCTGTTCACATTTGCACATCATCACCAGTCACTTCCCCACAGCATATAGTTTCCTGGTTCCCCTCTCTCATGGCAGAATCCTCACTTTCCCTTCCACACTCACGCCATGAAAGCTAAGTCTGGTTTTGCCTCATAGTCACAGTGCCTTAGTCTTGTTAACTCATAGCCATAGTCTTATTTTCCATAGTCTTGTTTATCTATTATTCACAGTCTTGCTTTATTTTTCACGATCAAGTATTTTTGAGATCCGACTCTGCTGCACCCTTGGTTCATGCTTTTTTTTTTGGAAATAAATTAATTGTTAATTTCAAGTCTGCATCTGGGTCCTCCCTTCCACCATCGTTTTGACAGGTTTTATTTTTTTATTCTTTTAATTTGGCTGTTTTGTTTTGACTTTATTGTTTCTTTATCAAGCCCTTTGGGTTACACTTGTGTTTCAGAAATGCTATACAAATAAAGCTGAGTTGAGTAATAAATCTCTCTTTCAAATCCATTTCCAGAAATTGACTTTTCTTCTAAAACGAAACAAAAACTGAAATCTGTCATTTGCTCTGATATGTCCTGAGCCTTTATCTACCAGACACATGTATAAAAGAAATTATTTCCATTGTCTTCTCATTGTCTATCATTGCATTTATAGAATGTAAAGTTAAAAAAAGGGCCCCTTTCTGTCATGGTACTATGATATGTGCTAACAAAATATTAGGGTATTGTATTTTCCTGACAGCTATTGGGGCATTGTTCCATTGTTTGGACATTGCTGTGCAAGTTTAAGCTAGTGCTGCCACCTGAAATAGAACCTCCTCCGGTCTCTCTCTGTGTTGTGAAATAGGTCTCTTGTGGCTCACTTTGAAAGACAGCCCCTTTCATTTGCATAATGAAGCAGAAATCCATGTGAAAGTGAAAAGCAGGAACAGAAATATGCTTGGGGAAATGAAAAGGAAGATAAAATGTATAGAGCAAATGCTATTAAATTGAAATACTTGATGTTATGTTGAAAAAGCCAACAATTTCCAAAGATGTACTACATTTTTCACAACAATCTATATCTTTAAGAAAAAAGGACTTTTCAGGATAGAACTATTAAAATACTCCTGGTACTCAAGTGCTGAACCTAAAGATAAACTGTGCCACTACTGCTATTTAAACTTGAATATAAATTTTTTGCCATTAACAGATGGTGTGACGTTATCGACCGCTCTGTCTACAGACACCTTAAATGAGGTGGAACATTTATGTGTAACTGATATGTTTTGATAATAATCATTCGCATGGGCAGCTTTTCAATTTCGGTTGAGGTCCAATATTCTACAACTGTTCTCTTGGCCCTAAAATTATTGTTCCTGAGCTTCAGAGTCAGAAACCTGTGGTCTCGGTGGTCAACACTCATATCATATGACTTTATTAAATTAGTTGAGAGCTTGACTGGGCTTCAGCCTTTGGCTTAGTGCAGTGGGGTCATTTCGTTCATTGCAATGATGTGGATTGTTTCTCTTATTATAAGGTCATAAGTTCTGAGTATCTTCCATTTTTTTTTCTAATATTACAACATATGTCTGTGGCACAGTTTTGTTCAGTGTTTTTTTTTCTGTGGTTGCAACTGCTGTTATTCATAGTGAGTGATCTGGTTGAAATCTTGCACTTTATTCATTATTTTGATTTTTTTTTCTTTTGATTTTTTTTAAAATTTCCTTTTGGTGTTCCTTGCAGCTATGTTGCTTTTTTTCTGATAATAATAAATAGCTGTGACTGGTCATCTGATTCAAACACCTGCCATTTTCACATAAATCAAAAGTCTGAAAACCTGGGTTGACTTACCAAGTTGACAACGATCCTCTTCGTCTTGAAAAAAAGAAGAAAGAGCTTGGTTGATGCATTTTACTATGTTAGAAAAAGTCTCCCCTGAAAAGATTAGAAATTATAACCAGCTTAAACCATCAGTGCAACTTGAAGTTGTAGCTTGTGACAGTAAATGCTCATTGCTCATTCTAAATTCCAGGGCATCAGATATCTATGCAGGTGTTATGGTAAATAATCTCTATCATTCTTGTTTCAATTGCTTCTTAAACATATTTGATGTAAAGTAAAATGTGCAATGTGATGTAAAAAAGTGCAGGTTTGATGTGTTTCATTGAGTCTAAAACAGCTCAGTCACTCACTTCTGATGGAATAGCACAAATCAGTCTGACATGCATGTATGTTATATATTGTGGCATTTCTTTATCTCATTCAGGCTACAACATGCATTTCTTATCTGCTCTACCCTGCTGTAGCATATTTGTACATAAAGCGTCCTCTACACTTAGTCAGATGTCAATAAATGAAAAGAAAACCTAAAGAGATGAAAATGTGCAAGAACCAGTAGCCAAAATTGGTATTCACTTGTAAAACTGAAAGAATCTACATGGCTTAGTTTCCTGGTTGGTTTAAGAGCTGCCTTTGACTGTTGGGAGCAAATTCCATGTGAAAAGCTCAGCCAGATTGGCTACAACTGAACGAGCTGCTTGCAGCCTGACTGAAGCTCTGATCTTGATAGTAATAAATGCATAATACAAAATCCATGTGTCATTTAGCTTTGCTGTGGCTTTTCAGAATACATGCAAATACTGCATTCCGTGATCACAGCTCATTGTGACAAAACTTTTTGCAATAACAACTAACCCCATTCATATAAACCCATATGAACACATTCAAAATATGGTTTATAAAAATTAAAAAAGACTGACGATAGAACGATTCAGATACGGTTAAATGGAAAACCATAGACTGTGAGGGAAAAGACTAGGAACTAAAGAGCCATGCTGGCAGGTGTACTGTGATAGGAGCAGAACAATGACATCAATTTATGGGAAAAGGAGGGCAAGTATCAGAGATGGACATGCAGAAGTTAGACCTGCGTAGAAACAGACATGTTGGAGAAAAGAGCGACACAAGTTGGCAAGAAGAAGGAAAACAGGACACACGGCAGAGTAAAGTTTATGTAAACAAATGTTATTAGGTCTGCACAGTCCCTTAAGAGTTGTGCAGTCATTTCAAATTTCACAAACCTACAGTTACACATTATATGCACTTCTTCAGCCAAAGAAGCTTGCTGTCTGTCATCATGTGAAGAATGTACAGGACCATGTTTTTTTTTTTTACTCTAACCCTAACCAGTCATTTAAACTGTATATAAAGAAACGATTGAAACATAGCTATGACTTAACTAAACTTTTCTACTTATTTTGAACTGCATTAATGTGATATACCCCTTAGAATTAATATTGTGTTAGCATGTTAATCTACATCCCTGATAGATTATTTTTGAAAAAAAAAACAGTAGTTTAGGTAGCATTATGTTTGAGTGTATGAATTCAGGAAGGAAACATCTACCATAAAGCTTGAGGGCAGGAGACCATTTTGTTTCTATTCTGGATCCACATCACAGTAGTTTCTCTCTTCGTCCAAAAGCTGAAAATCTTCTGGGATGCAACCGGGATGCCCTGTTGTGGGTATGGTTTTTAATTGTTACAGAAATGCAACCAGTAGCATGATGTGTTGCAACTGATTTAGTTTGCAGTCGATAATAATAAGGTTTCATAATATCAGTAACACTGCTCACTGTTAGGTCTGTTATTTACTCTCCAATTTCACTATATTAATTAGCAAAATTTAAATTTTGATGATCCTTCTTTTCAAATCTTATTCTGACCTTGTGACAGGGACACTGTATTTACATTTCCTTTAAGTGCGTCGTATCAATAAGGTTGTTGAATTTGGCCTGTTATTGAACTATTGACAGAATTTAATTATGTTTCTTTCATGGAAGCAAAATAGTCTGGAATGTAGATTAGATTTAACATTAAAAATAAATTCAACAATTACTATCATATTTACGTCACAATAATACCTAAGCTGATCCCACAACATTTCAAAACATAATCTCCTTCTTGATCAATGGAAGCAACAGTGTTTTCAGTCGACTCATACTCACTCAATAGTGTCATTTAATCAGAATTTCTGGTGTCATAGATAATTAGTGTCAGTTTTAAACACGCTGGGGAAAGATACAAAAGCTGTGTTGTTCCTCTTAATTTTCCAACATGCTGGGTTTATGTTTTAAAAGTACCAAAGAGAAATTGTGATACCCAAAACTATGTATATCTGACCCATTTTGAAGTACAACAACCTCATGTGCCCAGTGGCTGAGATACTACACTTCAAAACTGCTCCACGTGCAGCAATATTTTACTTTAGGGGACCACGTTGTGTGCCAGCAACTAGATAAAAACACACTTTTGCCATAATGAATGGAGTAAAATAAAAGCACTGTTGCCATTGCAGATAAAGTAGGATAGAAAAATATACTTGTGCTATTATATCTAAGGTTAGAAAACAAAAAAGGCAGATGCAGCAAAGACATCCGAGACATCTATATATGAAGAATCGTAGGAGGTGGTGAGAAAGATATGGGAGAAGAATGATCATCAGATTAAATTTTACTGTTAGAAAGCTCAGAGAAAAGCAAAAACAGGTTGACAGACACAGACTTAGCTTAATTGTTGCTATCAGTAAGTATTAACTGATTAGCTCTTTTGTTATGTTTGCTTTGCTTGGCTCTGTTGGTGAAGTTGCCGACATGAGGAGTAATAATCATGAAAAGATTACAACCATGATTTGTCATTCATTTCTCCCCCTGCACTGGGTTTAAATTAGAGGAGATCGAAGCTGAGGTTGAGTCCAATAAGAAAGCTATTGAAATGTTTTCATATACCCCAGACATTTGTTCTACTGTTTTGCATCATGACTCACTGGAAATACGTACAACACAGCACAACAGCAGTGTGTTTGCTCTTGTTATGTTATTTATCAGAGATTAAATCACAAGTGCCCGGTTCAAATCACAGCTGGGGCCTTTCTGTTGGAGTTTGCAAGTTCTCCTCGTGCAGCCTCTGCAGACACTCCAGCTTCCTCCAGCCTTTTGAAATCATGTTCATTGGTTAATAGGGAAGTCTAAATTAGATCAGATGAGAGTTGTTTTTCTCCATGTGGCACAGTGATGGACTGACAACCCGTCTACCCTGCCTCTCGATCAATGACAGCTGGCTCAATGGGATACACTTACTTAGGCTCCAGCATAAGCTCTGCATCAATCTAATAAAGTAAATTGTTAGATTTGAAACAAGTGTTTTGGTTTTTCTTTTTCTATTCCCTCCTTCCTTCCTTCCGTCCTTCCTTTCTTTGTCTTTCTTTCTTTTCATTAACACAAATATTTAAAAACACCTTCAGTAGGTGTTCTTTTCTCTTTTGGCTCTTATCCCAAAGCTATTTTGTATTCTGAACTGGCACACCTAAAATGTCAGTGGAGGAGAAAATAAACTTGCACTTTAAAAACTGCAGTAGCATAAATTCCACCGTTCTTCTCACACATACTGTACCTCAGCATGCAAATAAAGACCAGCCTCACCAAACACAAGAAGATCTGTTATGATGGCACATACACCTGTAGAAAGGTAAAGACGTGTAAAAATAGAAAAAAACTGAGGTGAGGAAGTAAATAAAAAATAAGTTTTTATGCTTTTAAGAAGACTTTTCAGGCTGCAGGGCCACAGGCGGTATGTAATAATGTCTTTATTTTAAGTGATTTGTAAGTGTAAGTGATTTATTTACAGTGATAATACATACAGATGGGATTTTTCAGGGTTTTCTATCATTTAGAAAACGCATTTTGCTCAGTCAGATGGTTGATCTAATGACCTAACAATCCACTTTAGCTGACTGAGTTTAGCAATATACCTGTTTTTAAAAAACATACTAAAGATAGCTCAATGGTGCAGATGTCAGTACAGTACTAATTTAAACTGACAGCCTGGGGAGGAACTCTCCCTGTTCCACTGTGAAATTCTCCTCTTTAGATAAGACCTGATATTCCACCTATTTGTTACCAGTTAATTAAAGCAACATTAGAGAAGTTTGTGAACACTAACACGACATGTTATGAAGTACACTGAACTTTGTTATTCACATTACAAGACCTGAAACTGGCCTGGAGGGCCTGGGGGGCCTGGGGGGCCTGGGGGCTGAAATACCACAGTTAATGACTTTAGTTTCCAGCCCCACACCGCACCATTCTGCTTTATCATCACTTGAGTTTTTAATAGCGTCTTTATGGCTTCTTTAACATGGTAACAAATCCCTATACCCAATATAATCCAAATGTGTATGAATTAACATGTTCAGAGATCAGTGGGAGCCAAGAAGCAAAAAGTTGCCAAACTGTGGTACTTTAGGATTTGAAAAATCCCAGTCCTTTATTCAGCCAATAAATGGTAAATATAGATAAAGATTGAATTGTATAATTGATTAATTTTATGTTAGAACGTATAAGGACTTCTTTGTAAGCTCTCTTTGAAATTAGACCTCTCAGTGTGTGTTGGAATATGCGCTCCTCTGTTTCTGTGTGATGGAATGTGATGAAAAATGATTGTCCATGAAGGAGCTCAGTTCAGTGAGCTCTTGTTCAGTATCTCAAACATCTTCAGGGTCTGACTAATGATGAGTCTGGTCTTGTGAATGGGTATATTCATTGTGCTGCCAGCCACATTTGGCACTCGTGCTGCACTTGAGCATTAGATGCTACTGAAGAGCATAGACTTTTGGCGGAGAGACTTACAGGTGAACTGACCACTTTAAGTCCTTGAAAAAATGCACACTGTAAACTGTATGAACCATAAATGTTTGTTTACATGCTCTTGAAAGACCATTAAAAAACAACCAAAAAAATAATTTGATTGTAAAGAGTGCCCAGTAACATTTGATACAGATTATAGATACAGATATAGGTTACAGATACAGGAGGATTCTTGTCCAAGCCACCAACTTTACAAGAGTCTCTATAAACACTCTTGACTTTCTGAGCCCCTTCACTGCTAAGAGGTGAGATGAGGACAGAGTAGGGCAGAATTAAGTGAAAGAGAAGAGGAAATTGCAGATAAAGTGGAGTCAGGAGCAGTTGGAGAGTGCAAGATGGAGATAAAAAAGGAGATATACAGTAAGAGGAGCTGAATAGAAGGAATGCGGGTGAACGATGGGAAGAGGTGCTGAAAATTGATTTCCCCTGATTGGCATAACTCTCACTGTATTGCTCTATCACGCCATGAAAAGTCTTGCATTAGTGGAAAAAGAAAAGAATTTGCACATTACAGAGATAACAAATCAGCAGAAAATTCTGCTAAGTTGGCAATTAGTGTTCAGGTCAGAGTTCTGATTAATCCCAGCTTTGTGACTGTGTGTTGGTCTATTATGTGTTTATGTGCATGCATTGTGTGTGAATGTGCATCTGTGTGCAAAATCGATCATACATCCAGGTCAATACCGTAGCTGTACCAGAGAGTAATGAATTGTATATGTAAGTGTTGGTGAAAGGTCAAAGTGTGTACGTGTATCACACTGCCACTTCAGTGTGTGTGGGTTCTTGTTGAAGTTTGTGCAGATCTCTGTCATAGCAGTAAAACATGCACTAGTAAAAAAGTTACACTATTGATTTAAGCTCACCTGACAATTACACCTGTATGTGGTAGATGAACACCTAAAACCAAACAGTTTGCGTTTCTGAAAATGGCTGCCGTGATTTGATTCAGTTTACCCAAGAGCACCAGTTATGTGAAACCTGACTCAGAGTCAGAGCGTTCAGCAGAAAAACAAACAAAATAATCTGAAAGTTTAAAACTAACTTTGTACGAACGACCACCATATACAGCTGGCAGAACCCAATTGAATCTACAAAATAACTTTGGAAGTCTGTAATCAGAAGTTCAACATACATGAGATACATTTTTACTAAAAAGATGACAATAATGTCATTTTTTGTGACATACAGTTAGGGAAATTTATATCTGAAAGGATTTGTTAAGATTTGTGTACGGAACTTCTGCAGCTCATCTTCCTTCCAAGGATGAATCCCGCTACTGTGGACATTACTGGGCTGTTTATATCTGTCGGCTGCAATGGATATGAAAGCACTGATTTATGGTTAAGGGAATGAAAAATAGTAGGGAGGTTTTCTATTGACCCTGTAAAGCCAGACAACCACCAGTTACATAATTGTCTTCTGGGAAACATCCTCCACCATCAGAGCGTTATGTGACTATGGTTTTTGGACTGTATGAAAAACAGACAGTGGTGGAAAATCGCTGCATGGGAACACGTTTCAAAAACATATTTTTGTAAAGTCCTTTTAGCTATATTCATTTTTTTAGAAGTTGCATGAGAGTGAACTATGACAACATCTGCTAATCCTAAAATTAAAATCCTCAGATTTTTAAGAATATGACTGAACCATGGCAATGGCAACCTTTGGGTTTATCACAACAATATCAGACCCCTATGCCGAGTCCAATATTGTCAACCTCTACATTTACATCTAGGCTGTCATGGGGTTTAGTGTTGCTGTGCTCATGTTACTCACTCTTGTATTGTTTCTTACACTACCTTATTTTAGCCAGGATGGTTTGAATTTCCCTCGGGATTAATAAAGTATCTATATATCTAGATATCTGTCTTTCTGTCTATCTGTCTATCAAACCAGAATGTTTATCGTCACTGCAGGGTGTACTTTAAACCACATCAAGATGGTTTCATGAATTTAATCAAGCATTTTTGTGCTATATCATGACAAACAGCAACTGAAAAGAGTAAATGTAAAGCAATAATGCAAACACAATGGTCCCTCATCTGACTAAAATGGTCTTACTGTGGAATTATATGGTTCATTTCCTCTACCACCAGCACACATATAAATAAGGATTTACTTGGCCAATAAATATCCCCAACCCACAACATGCAAATGTACATGGATTGGGCCATTGAAATAAGATCCGGTGAATTAAGATGAAACACCCAGGATCCTGACATAATATCAGTATGTGACAGCTTGAGAGTGAGAATGGTGTCTTTATGGAATAAATTAATTTACTAATGTAAATGCACACATTCATTGTAGCGCGATAATAAATTAAAAGAAAACAGCACCTTGTAAGAACACAACAACCTTCTAGACTAAAGGCTTAAGAAAAGGAAATATCGTATATCAGTATCATAGAGAAAAATCCTATTTTCGTACCAATAAGAAGCCAAGTAAGAAAGTGCAGCTTTTTTCCTGTGATAGATTTTGAAATGGCTCCTTTCATATTTGCCTATTTCCACAGTGCAGGCAATTTTAAGAGAGCAATCTTGTGAGTGTGGTTACTGCGGGTGAATAGTCACAATAAATGTCTCAGTGTCTGGCTTTATAGCAGCTGACACAGCATTGTGAACAGGTATGCACTTCTCATAAAACGAGGCATACATGATTCATTTTAACAGAAACAAGCAGGTGATGTGTCTGTTTTTATCAAATAGACTAACGCTCGGCCTACGATGGAAGAACAGTTGACATGTAATAGTACCACACGTTAACCTTCATAGTAACTGTACAATCCCAGCACATTCTTCTAAAGCTGATGAGTTTTACTTTCATACTTTATTACATTATCATGACCACAGTGTGATGCTACTTTTGAGGCTGAACAGCTGCCTGCAATCAACTGACACTTATAATTTGAGGAACTCCGGGGTCTCTAAGTTCAATGCTCTGAATTAAAGTTTTTCTTTTTACTTTTTACTTCTTTTTGTTAGGCTGATGAGGACACACATTAGGTTCCCACATGACAGCTAATAACAGCAATAGAAACTGTCAGTGATAGATATATTCTGTTTGGCCTCCCACTGCACAAACCATATCTATGGCACTCGTTCACTGGCTGAATGGTAATGGCAGTGTAAGGATACATGATTGGTGTTGTCTGTGCTCCAGGCACTTCTTAGGGGTGTTTTCAGCTCTCTGAAAAGGGGCTGTTAAAGGACCAATTTGTGCCAGACAAAATAGAAAACCCATACACTGCAAAATATATACTCATTGCAAATGTTTTTTTTCCTGGGAAGCCCTTTAAGACCATGGATGGCTAACAGTAATAGAACTGGGTGCTGAGGAGGGTTAGTTATGGTATTCATGCTGCTTGCAAAAAGGATGAAAATGTGGGTTAAAAATGTTAAAAATGCAAAAGTACCCTTTAGATCCGCTAATCTAAATAACCATGGTTGTAAAAGTTTGACTTCAATGTCTGGAAATCATGCGCGGGGGCATCTGTGTAGTAAAAGCAAGTTTATCAATCTATTAAAACGATACTATATATTGTTTTATTTGCAAAGACCAAGGCACTTGCTGTTTTTTATTTAATTTTCTAATATATATTATCTAAATGTAATCAAATAAAATCATCATAAATTGTCAGCCAATGGTAAACTCTACAGTTTAGGCATGTGGTTATAGAAAACTGTGCAAAGCTCTAAGTCTGTACAACTCTGTTGCTGCTGGTTACGACAAGGCAAGTGATTAATAGATGGGTTTAAGTCATCACGGAGGTGCATGTACATCTAGGAGGGAGAAAGGAGTGCTGAGTTCTTTGGCAGAGCCAAATTCCTACACAGAGATGGCAATACAGTAACCTGTGCATCCTGTATGAAAATGTGGATGTTCAGTATTCTGAGCGGATCACAGCCCTTTTGGCAAGAGCAGAAGAAGATTGTGAATCAACGCCAATAAAAAGGCAGACTGGCGAGTCCAGAAAATCCCAAATAAAGCAGTCTCTGCAAGCAATGTGTCTCAAAATGCAAAACTCGTCCATAAGACTTCTGATCGCAAATTTATTTCTATAATGCGGTACTAGTTAACTCTTGAATCAGTTGCAGCTACTGCCCCAGCTCACAGTAAATATAATTTCTATGAAATATACCAGGTTGTAAGGTAGCATTGTCAAGAAAGTTTTTACCTATTAGGCCTGGTTAAACTGTTGTTATCACAAAGCTGCTGATATTGTTCAATAAAGAGAGCAGAATACAACAAATATTAAAAGGTTTATATTAAAGCTCAAAGCTTTGAATTATTATTTTGTGTTTGAGTTATTTAATTATTGATGCATAAAGAATTTACAAATGATTCATTAAGTGAGGTTATTACATGCTCCGCTGAGGCCTTGCCCCCTGTGAAGGGGTCCATTTGGTAATGTTTGGAAGAAGAACAACAACAAAATAAAATAATCTGTCTACATATACAGTATATATATATATATATATATACACAACAGATGCTGTTTTGTTGAATTATCCCTGAAAGGATTGCCAGAATATTTATTTTCATGCTAAAATGGAAGAAATTTGGAGCCAAAAACAGTATTGGTGTAAAGTTTAACCAACATAAATTGAAACTCGATTTCAACGGTAACGATTTAATTACAAGTGCTCATGGAACCCCGCATCAAATAAAGTGTATCATAAACCAGTAATGGTCCAATTATAGTTTACAGCCAGTTGACTAATGTTTTGCTGCAGAGTCGAAGTTAGATCTCTGCATCAACCCAAGAGTAAAATGTAACAGTGAGTCGCTTTTAACAGCTTATCAGCTGGCCCACACAACAGTTCCTCTCATTTCCACTTAAATCGTGCAGCGATTGTGGTGTGCAAATTAATTAATAAAACATTCAAATTAATCAATTTAACGTATCACGCGTGAACAGACGTGCACGCTTGTGCACAGTATCATTAGTACATTGTAATGAAATGTGGTCTTGATTTTTTTTCCGGTCTGTGGTCTCTTATCATTTTTTTTACTTCTGTGCAATCCTTCATGGCAAGTCTGTGTTTGTTGTCTGGTTTTATAAAAGAATTTGGAAAATTTGCAAGCATTATTTTACAATGCAGATACCAAAAGTATCATTACGGTTTGATAAAATATGCTTTACACCGATGGCTATGAAAACATGTGTTCTATCTTGGGCTTGCATGATGTGCACATTTTCACTGTTTTGTCCTGATTCAAACTCAGACGATGATCAGATACCCGTGACTTGCAATTACAGCCTGCTGATATAGGCAGAATGGAGCCTGGAACCCCATGGAGCTTCTATAGAATAAATGGACAAAAGAAACCAATGAGCCCAGGTGGGAGGTGTTTGAACATCAGCTGATGCCATAAAACATTTTGGGGCACATTCAAACACAGCCAAACTTTATAAAATATAATCCTAATAAATTGAAAGGAACTGTAATACCTGTGGGAAGAAAATCAAGTCAAATTAATTGTATACTAAAAATGATCAATCATTGTTTCTTTCAGTCTGTGTTTAAGTCATTTTATGAGGAAATTATGTAAAATCTCAATGGACCATCTATGTCTCAGGTCCTTAAACCATTGTCTGGATTAAACATTGTCTTTGTGACCCGGATACCAAGTTTTTGCTGAGGGCTGAGAGCGAATGGATGCTTAGCGTAGTGACACTCTCATACTCCCTCTATCATTCACATTAAAACCTTAGCAAAAGCGAGATGGGTAGCAGTGTAACGAAAGAGACAGAAGCAGAGGTGAATTACAACATGTATTAGAATAGATGTGGTAAAGAAAGTGACATAGGAAAGGGAAGAAACTGTTAAACAAAATGTCGTTACCTCTATAGTGCTTCAAATCAGTTGTCAAGTCCCTGGCCCTTATGGTGAGATAGCACTAGGGAGGAAAACAGGCTGAGAGACACAGAGGAAGATATCGAGGGAACTTAAAGGTCAGAACACAATGCGTTCCCATCAAGGATGAGGGCAAAGTCAAGTGTTCACATCCACCAGCCAATCTCTGTTGAACGCTGCAGGCCACCAGTGTTGTTTCCAGGGCATGCAGCTTCCCACCAGCCAAACAAAACTCTCAATGTGCAGTTCAGATTGCTTGAGTGCATGAGCTGCATATTAAATAAGTTTAGTTTTCATGTGTGGCAGCATTGCTGCTCAACTGTCTAGCCACTGTTGATACTTAGAATTTAAAGTGTTGCTGAAGTGTTGATATCACCGTGCTGCTCACCTTCACATTAAGTTTTATGTTCAAATTGTGTTCTCCTGATTCTGTTTCTGTTTGTCACAACTCTTGATCAGCACACTGAGTGCAGAGCTGTCCTGAGTGTTACCAAACAGGTGTCATCTGGCTGGAATCCAACAGAGAAATGATGGCTTCAAGTTATATTTGTCTCATCACCTGCACAATTAGCATTACCTGTTAAGACGATGTTTCATAGTGTGGTTTCTGAGTCTTGGAGAGGCCTTGGATGAGCATTCCTCACTCCAGTCAGCTTTGTGTTGAATCTAAGTTTTTGGATGTAAGGTTAGACTGTTTTATTTCTTTTAAGATATTTTAGATTCTACTTGGTATTCGCTTTGGTGTTTCTGAAGTCTCAAATTACAAAAATATCATCTCTGTGCATCTGACCTCTCAAGCTGATGATCACAAAGTAAATACAAATATCATGTATAAAGATAAGTAAAATTAGAAAATAACACAGGTTTACCTGTGGTCAAAGCTGTGGTACACTCAATCATTTAATCAGTTATGATATTGCTCATTTTTTCATTACTACTATTATTATTATTATTAAGGTGTTTATATTTGCCATTATATTTGTATTTTTTAAGAAAATGGGTACCGAAGGAAATAAACATGTAACAGATACATTTGTCAGTTTTTCAGTATATGTAGTATTGTTATAATCAAAGGCTGTAAATTGTGAAATTGTAACATATGCCTGTTGTTTTCAGTTTTCAGCAGCAATCGCGTGACATTGCGTGTCTCTGATGATTCAGAGGTGAGAGTGCGGTACGCAATCATGAGTGGAAGCTAATCAAATGTGGGACCTCCTTACAGTGCAATTAACCAATTTAACACTAGTGAGGTGTGGAAAGTGGACATCATTATGGACGAAGACGCATGGAAACCTGGAATGCTACAAATGTATAGGTAACAGAATAATGCTTTGAATTTGGTTCTGCATTAGAGCTTTCTACAAACAAACATTTATATGTTGTATCATTTTACTACCACTTAGGGAAATCCCAGAAAGAAGTGAGGATTCAGAGCTCTTAGTTGCATTTGTGCTGTTGTTGGTCTTTTAGTTTTGTTCTGCTGTGAAAAAAAGAAATCACAGTGGACAAAGTTCTGCTTTGTGATGGAGTAAAACTAATTGTTTCATGCATAATTTTTGACACGTCGTCCTCTTTGTTGTGAAATCTATTGCTGCCCGTCCCGTTTCGAGCTGACTCTCATTCAGCCAGCATTCGACCAACCAATTGATCACCTTTGAGGGATACATGCAGTTGAGATTTGAGATGAGTGGGTGTCTATCTGTCTGCAATGAAAAGATACCCAGATTTGTTAACTCTGTAGCGGCTTTGAGTGAAGCAGACAGAGACCTTCATGCAAGTATAAATATACTCTAAGGAAAACATGGTTTATCAATTGTAAACTTTTTGAGCATGTAGCTATTTCAAGCTCTGTCATGTGGTCAGGTTGCAACACCAGTACAGTCTCTTCTGTTTTTAATGCAGTTTACAGTATCAGCTTCAATTAAATCACATGATGACATGACCTTTAGATATTTGACTGTAAAGATTGTAAATTAGTTCCCCCTTTACTAAAGCATGGTTTTGTGATCCTTTTTTCACCCTCCTGCAAATGCATTTTAAATCTCTTATCTGGAGAAGTTGATGGATCCCACCAACAAGACTTTTGTTTTAGCAAATGATTAGGGCTAAAAACAATCACTTGAATTTAACTTGAAAAAAAGAAAAACATTTCTTATGGTTTATGACTTTCCCAACTTTTACTCTCACGTTAAATGCTCAAGACACCATTCACCATCTCTTCAACCCAATACTCCAAACATCATAACTGTTCCTATTATTTCTAAAATCTTTTAAGATTTTAATATGCAAAAGTGCTTATTTTCTGCTCTTTTTTTTGTGCAGCAGATAATAGATTGTAAACATAGTAGCCTAGGTGTGATTTTGATTCAGTGAGTATGTAAGGTTTAATGAGTTTGTTGCCAGTTGTTTGTAGGAAATACATTGACAGGTCTAGAAAAGTTAGAAACAAACTATGTTCCATTCAAGATGAATGATCAAGGACAAAAACTTTATGTTGAAGGCCCATATTTCTGTCAGGATAATTTGTATCCAAAGGCTCCATGTAGGATGCCAGAACTGATTGTTTTGAGAAAAATACTCCTCCACCAAGGCACCTACAAAAGGTCTGATGTAACGTATTGAGAGGTTTTCTGTGAGGAGGTGGCTTTTGAAGCTTTGATACATAAATGTAAGTCTGTCTCATGGGAGAAGGCTAAAAGTGGGGATTTGTTAGGGCGTTATTTAAAAGCAAAGAGAAGCAGGTTTTTTCAGAGCTTCCAAGGGGGGAAAAATTAAAATGGTTCTGCATGGATTATAATTGCCAAAGATCAGATAAAAATAAAGATCAGATAATGCAGCAGTGAAACTGGACTGAATGCATGATAACAAAGGATGCATGAGACAAGAAAAAAATCGGCAGCAGCTAAGTTAGTCATAAAAGAGCTATGAAAACCATATATTTATATTCATAAAAGAAAGTGACAGTAGTCTTTTTTTTCACTTTCATAATTAAACAGTTATTAATGTGACATACATCCATTCACTATACACAACCATAAATATCTGTTTGATGAAAATACAGGGAATCATGCAAATATAACACTTTATTTCATTGTCATAAGGGACATTTTTTTTCCACCTCTATGCTTTTACTTTTAATACTTTAAATAACTGCAGGTAGCCATTGCACAGTCCCCGACTGTTTACAGAAAAATATCAGTCCCATCCCATTGACCCAGCCTCCACACAGAAAGCTTCACCCCCCTCCCCCCTCCCTCCTGTTCACCAAACAAACATATAGAGATAACAGGCTCAGTAGAAAACCAGTCCTACAATTTGTACAAAATTCACAGATTTAACTTGTTTGTTTGCCTTCTTTGTATAGTTTACACATCGCTTCTCAAACAGGCAACCAAACTGCTGTAAAATCACAACGGAAATACATCAAAGTACACCAAAGAAAGCAAACACTAACAAAACTTAACATAATTAGTCTAGAAATAGGTTCTACGTGCTCAATATGGGTCCGTGAATTATGATACAGCAGATTTTTAGGAGGTGCAGAACACAGATATTCACATTTCAGTTCATTGTCTGATTCCATTTGTCACTATTCATGTCACACTGCAGTGTCATGGTCCCCCATCTGATCTGTCGCTTTGCATATCAAGTTAAACTCATAACAACTGCCGCACTAATAAAAAGACTTTATTAGTGTTGGCTGTGGTTGTCATTTTACAGACTTAGAGATAATGAGCTGTATTTTGATACCAAATAGCGCAGCCAGTGATCTTTGTCTTCTTTTTAGCAGGATCAAATTCAACCTAAAAGATGACAATTTACACCTTTTTGATAATGAGTGAGCTTTTATGTCTCCTGGAGAAAATCTAGCTTTTCATTATTGTGTAAATATTCACTGTATTTGTGGTCAGCAGTGATCATAGAGAATGAAGGAGGAGAGTTAAATTAAACTGAGCCTGATAGCTCACCACAGTGAAAGAGAACTGGTGAGGTGGAAGGAGCTGATGAATCAGGACAAACATTAAACTGCCTGTGTCAACACGAAAAGTTGCACACTGAAACTTTTGGGAATGTCTGGAACTGACGATATTTTATAGGTTTCTCCACAAACTATAATTTGTATTTACTATAACTTTAGTCAGGTTGGAGTACAGAACACAGGAAAACAAGTGTAGTTTGTTAAATGTGTGGAAAAAAGAAACATCGGAGAATAAATATAACAAATTTAGATGAACCGTTTTTTTTTTCTATGAGGAACAAATATTTTTTCTTTCTTGTTCCCAAGATAAAACAGGAAATATATAGAAGTACATATTTCCAAAACAAAACTATGAGAAACTTTAATAAGTATATGCTGTAAGAATATGCTGAAAAAATGAATGATGTTGCACAAGAAGTTTAAAATAAAAATCAGACATCAGCACTTAGTGACAAAACAGTTATGTTTCTAGGATGTTTGCACAAAAGTTAATGACTGAGATTGAGGTTTTCTTGTAGCTTGGTTGTGCTCAGTATATCTAATGATAATCTGCCCATCTAACTGTGTTTCTTACACTCTGATACAGGTGTTTGCGGGTAAACATTTTGTGATTACAGCGGCACTATACATGTGGTCTACAATACTCTATAGTATGCCATTGGACAAGAAGCAGGGTGCAGCCTGGACAAGCTGCCAGTTCATCACATTTGCACACACTCACATTGAGAATAACTAAAAATACACAGCTTCATCTGAACAGTTGAGGTTGGCATAACACTCCATTAGAAAACCAATTATGTAGTTTCAGACAAGTCTCTGCCTCCTTTTCCAACAGATTCATTTACCAGGGTTGTCCACCTGTATGTATATCTTCTGTGTGACTGACTTTTATGACTGATTTTATTTTAGTTAGTTTTATTATGTCATTTAGTGATTCAGTTTAGATGGTTGGTGGTTATATTTGCTTATGTGTTGTGCCACATCTCTGTGTTAAAATGTATCCACTGCATCTCTGGAAAGGTCTGAATGAAAAAAAATTAAGCTAGTGCCATGTACGAGTCTGAAGATGAAACCTGAACTCAGGTCGATACTGAGCACATTCTGAAAAGCTCAATGATTACTTTTTTTTTGTTACTTGAAAATGGCAGCACTGCACTCTGGCAGTGATTTGCCTATTTCACAGTTAAAGGTGAAGTGCAAAGTCAATGAGCACAAAGGAAGAAATGAGGGGAAGGTGAAAGGAGGACTGGAGCGTGACACTGCTGTAAAATAGTGGGGGGAGCAAGTGTTGATGTCGGTCACTCAAAATGCAGAATTACGTCTGAAAAGCTTGAAACTAAGAGACAATTCTCCGCGAAGGTGACGGATGTCAAGTGTGCTGATTGGTTCATTCAGAAAATGATCATTTCAGGGAGGCTTTTGTTGGCCACTAATTGAGATGGGATGATAGCTCATCAGCGTGAGAAATAGTGGTAGATTTCAAGTCCACCAATGTGCCACCTGGGGCTATTGCCATGGCAACAGCTGGAGATCTCAGCCAAAGGGACTGATTAGACTCATATGATTAAAGTCATACAACAACTCATGAAAGAAAGAAATAGCTTAACCATGGGGTGGTGTGTGTAAAATAATTTCTGGTTATAACAACAGTCATGATACAAAGTGGCAGTGAGGGCATGGAGTCAGTTAATGGACAATCCGTTGACTCCTAATCGATATACAACAGAAGCTGCACTTGTAACTTTTTCCTCCGAGACTGAGTGATGACCCTACAACAGCTCCCAGGGGCGTTATAGTCTTCTGCACACATTTTTTAAAAAGTTCTTGTGGAATAAGGGACATGGGGCAGAGATGTGAGAAGTCTGAAGTTTCATGTAGTTGTTTTATAAAGTTAAAAACCTTCAGTCAAAAAAAACGAAGAAAAAAATGTAGCAGAATGCAAGTAGCTACTGCACAAAGCTAAAAAGAAGCAATAAACCAAATGATTCCCTCCAAACAGATAATTGTTCACCAGAAGTTTACACATCTACTGAACATAGTTCACTTTAGACCAACGAGTATGACTTTCTCCTATGCTGTTGTGTTGCTAAAATGGGATTTCACACATTAGCAGAAGCTGAAGTAACTTTGAGACCTCACCATTTGATGTGTGATCCCAGTGGAATCACATCCTATCAAATGATAGCTGGGATCAGCTCTGTGTATGATAAATGAGGCAGCTGCGCCAAATTACTTCTTTCAAAACGTCAAAACTTTCAAAACACAATTCTTGTTAAAGAGTTGTGTTTTGTTTACTTTACTGTGTTAATCCTGAACTTTCCAAGCTGTGACTTTGCTACTGTAGGTCTTATATATAGATGTTACTCAGTCAGTTAATTGCAGCCAAGGAAGAATACTCAATAAATGTTTTTGCAAACCATATATGTTTTTCTGAGAAGCAACATGGTGTGATTTTTGGAATTGCTGCATATATAAAAAAAATAATAAAACAGGGATCAAAAGAGGCGTATGTCACTTCCCCTGCAAACATTTTTTAATTTATATGAATACACTGTGCAGTAGAACGTGTAAACCTCCATTGACACTCCGATTCAAACATAAGAATATCCTGGAGATGGTCATACCTGAGAACAAATGCTGAGGTAGTGAACAGATGCAAAAGTGTAGATATTAAATATAAGCACCTCTTGGACACAGTCATTACACTCCATATTCTCATTATGATGATCAGTGACAATTCAGGCCAAGTTCACAAAATCTAAAAAAAAGCAAATGCTGCAGTGACACTTGTATATAATACTGACTGAGGGAAACAATGGCGATTTGCAAGGACTTACAAATTAAAGAATTATAAGTGAATGAGTGTTCAGGAACACACTTCACTGTTCTGTGGCAGGATGTTTTCTCATCTTAATCTTCCTTTTGGTCTTTGATTCATGAATATAATATTTATTATGAGGAGAACATACCGCAATTGCAAGAAGAAATTCTCAAAAAACTAAAACATCAAAAACACCTTTCCATTGAAACACAAAATCAAACTCTGCTATGTAGAATGAAAACTATCCTTACAAGCAAAATTGGTCAGTGACTAAAATCAACAAGTCCTCAAATGTGTTTATTCTGGCCCTGAGATACAACTCATGATGGTGTCCTGTTGAGTAATGTTCCTGCAAGTGTCTGGAGAGAAATACGACTCTTTTGAGTGTTCCACAACAAAGCCAACATTGTCTCATTAAGTTCCCTTCAAGAAGCTGTAAAATCCTCACAACGACATGTGCATTCATTACACCAGCTCATAGCCAACATGTGACTATGACTTTTCCACTTCTGGGTTACATTCGGTTGGTAAACACAACAACACTTTACTAAAACACTCGTCCCTTCCTGGTTGGGTTTAGGCAATAGCATTAGTTGGTTAGGCTCGAAAAAAATTAGGGTTAGGACTGTAATGCATTATTTTTACAATGCGACCATTTCCCTCATGGACATCATGTTGCTGGTTGCTTTGGTTACATGTAAACATATATTCGTACTTTGTAGTTAGTTTTAGCCAAAAGCTTAATTTGGTCAGGGTTAGAAATCATAGCTCGGACTAAAATAAACTCTTTTTACAACGCAACCATCATCTACGTTGACACCACCTTTACAATCTACACGCATTTGCTAACACGATCACTCAAAGGTTGTATATTCTATAAACATAATTATAGGCCATTTTAACCTAAATAAATATATTCCCAATAGGGATGTATTCATGTTAATTCATTAATTTTTTTCATTATAAGCAACTTCCAATTGTTCTCAAGTCATGATGATGGCTCGGAAACCTCTTTGGAGTTAGGTTCACGTTTGTATTCAGTGTGTATAGGACCCTAATTGACCTGTCTCTCATGTCACACTTATGCCTTTGTACTTTTTGCATTATCATCATCAGATAATCGTTTTTCCCACAATTATCATTGTGGTTATAAAGGTCTTCACTGGGCCTTTATGTCACTCCATCTATGGTTTTACCTTTCTTACCTGCCATGGTCCAGGCCTCTAACAACTTTTCTTGAAAAATCAGCCTACAGTCCACTGAACGCTACCCTGTAGTTGTATCTACTTTGAATCACTAAAGCCCTTCTGAGTCTCTCTGTCCCTCCTCTCTCTGTTCATCTCTATAACTTAAGTCCAATCAGAGTAAGGGGCTCTAATAATGAGCCCTCTGACAGGATAGAAAGTACGAACATTGATCAACTGAATCACTCACACCTTAAAAAGGACAATGACACACAGAAACAGATACACAATCCAAGTACTCTTGACACACAGTAGGAAAATAACTGACATGGTGTTTGCATACAGGCCAAAAAAGACTTGGCGCTGTATTTTTTTATACACCATAAATGAGCATACCAGGTCCTCGATATGGCTGTGTAATATTCAATTATATGCTTGATCAGCCCTTGTGGTCTTGTTGTTTCCATGAACACATATTCGTTTTTTTTACAAACAAACAGTTCTTCATCCCCTCAGAGATTTCAGACATATTTAGATGATGCTCCGGAAACGTGGTGTCATTTCAACCGCAACGCTGGAGAGGTGGTGGGGTGGGTGGTTTAGAGAGGTGTGGGTAGACGGGAGGAGAGGAATGGGGAGAAGGAGGCAGTGAGGGAGACAGAGAGAATGACAGATATGAGAAGAGGGAGATGGGACAGGCTATCAGAAAAGGGTGTGGGCTAGGGGTGGATGTTGATTCTCATCCATATGACACTGAATGATTTCAGTAAAGTCTCCCCCCATCTGTCTCCAAGTGACTCTCCTGTCCTCTCTGTCTGCCTGCACCCACCACCTGTCTGCATGCCAAATTTGCTTCTTTGCCTCAAGCGCAACAAGCTGCCGCTATCATATTTCATAATACACTACATGCTTGTCCATCGTGGAATTCTTGAAGGCTTGCTCTGTTGTGTGTCTGCATTTTAACTCTATGCTTCTTTACTGACTGTGCTGTGTGAAGCACTGATTTGTAAAATCAGCGACATGTCTTTGATCGTGACATACATTTTTAAAAGATTGCGTTTAGATGTCATAAGTGGTAGATATATCGGTGTTTTCAAAGCGCTACCACTGCAGCTGGTGGTTGAAACAGAAATTTAAGTGCTGAATTTGGAATGCGATACCCAGGGTGGTTTTCATGTTAAAAATACATTTATAGAAATGACACCTTTAATGGAAAATTCCAGTAGCTTTAGGGAAAAGAAACTGACATACTGTTGAGTAGAATTTTAAATGTGAATATATAGATTAAAGTTAAGATCTGAAATTCACCATTGTAAAACTTTTCTTTAAAGCACAGGTTTTTCCTTGAGCCATTTACTGACATATTCAGTTACTTTAGACACAGGGTTGTATACTTTCTTTTGATCAATCAAATATTTAAATGTAATTTTCCATGTTGTTGACATTCCAATCTTATCAATTGTTCAGTATTATACTATTAAACCAGCAGGTAATCAAAATTTAAAGGGTGGTTAGTTTATTTTCTTTCAGTTAAAAATAACGATGACTACACCTATCCCCAGTGGCGCAGTTTTACAACATTTGCTTCCACAATCAGTCTTAGAGACTTTTTTCTGGAAAATGACTGTGGATGTGCCTGCAAATGATGTGAACTTAATGGTGAGACCTGTAAAGCAGCCACTGATTCTTGCATGTAAACTACTAAACAGTCAATTCTGTTCAATGGATATTCCTGATAATTACCTATGCCTTTCTTTGCCCTATTTCTCTTTCTTGTCCTCCAAAAAAAAAAGTCCACATGCAAGATAGCAGATGAATGCTCAAACTGAAGTCCAACTGAATTGGCTTTTCATAACCATTGTGAAACTACAGAGCAGCAAAATGGCCATTGATTTACGTGACGATTACTTACACTAGTGTATTCCAGATTTCTGTACCTTATGAAAATAGGTTGTCAGATGTTGATGCAGGTTTCAATAAGTTCACCTACTTCCTGTTTACTCCTGTGTTTTCCTCAATAAAACACAGATAATATCAGTTTTCTACTTTCCTGCCAACTTCTTGTCATATTTCTTCAAATATTCATACTGGATAATTTTTCTTTTGAGCTTGGAGCCATAACTGCAATGCAATTCTTAGTACCTTCTTTTGCAGTCTTGCTCTTCAACCCAGTTTGTCTCTTTCTCTCTTTTGCTATATCTAACCCATTTCTCTTGAGTTTCCCCCTGAGTTTGCCTTACTTCATCTTTCTCTCATTCAGTCCTTTGTTATACCTCTTTATTTCTTCACACAACTATTTCAAAGCTTCCTTTTCCCTTCGCCTTCAAGATGCAGCGTATTCGCTGTTATTTGATCTAAACTACACATCCAAAATGTAACTCCTTTTGGATTTTTGTGTTTTATCTTTTATAAGTTAACCACGGGTTGCACACGGAGGTTTCAGGGTAAGCTGAAGTTTAACCGATGAGTGTGTCCAGTTCATTGGTTTATGAGTCCCATGACTTCCAAGTTTCTGTCATGTTTCATATCTACAAACGTTTACAATACCTCTGAGGACAGACTTTACAGATCCAAGCCCTATTATCTTTGAGTACCACCTTTGTCTTGAGAAATGTTTGGACAACACTTGCATTTATATGGAAACAAAAGTTTCCTCTCTTTCCCTGACTCATTTCATGAGGCATACTTTCATTAATATTTATTTTTCTTTCTGCTTCGATGTTAAATTCTTTTTCTTCCCTTTCCTTCTGTATCATGTTATCAAGTCTCTCATCAGCTGATGTTCTCTACCCTCCTCTTTGCATCTTTCCTTCCCTCCATCCTTACTCCCTCCATTTTGGGGTTAGTTGAAAATGCCTTCTCTTGTTGCTCTCAGCCTACTTTTTAGCCTTTCATTCTTTCAATTTTCTAAAACTTATCCATCTGTTTCACTGCAATTTTTGCACCTCTCAACTTCATATGTGTATGGCAAGGCATCAGTGACCCTAAATCTTGTGAAACAGATAGAATCTGAAAGACAGACAACAAGCCTGACAGTATTAAACAGCATCCCTCAAGGGAAACCTTGCTTGTTTATGTATGCTGGTGCAGACTGATACACAATGTCCTTTAAACACCCTGTGCTCAACCTACTATCCCATTCTGTAAAGCAAGAACATGAGTCTTGGGGGTTTAACTTTCTCCCTCTGAGCGTAAGCAAAAAGGTTTTAAGGAGCTTTTATCTGGGTCCAATGCAACTCCAGAGTGTGTGAGACAGCTGTGCCTTTAATATGCAATGTGGGGGTCATGAAGAGAGGATTTATTTTCAACAAGTCAGAACTAGATAACACCCTGGTTGTTAAAGTAAGGTGGATCGAAAATCCGGACAGTTGTCAAGCTGAAATAATGGACATGTGATTCTACATGAAGCTCCAATTCACAGGAGAGAGAATGCTAGTGTAATGCTTTTGATTGTATCCTGCTGGTTTATACATTTGAACGTTGGCTAAAAAGATAGCTGGTAATGAAGCATTTTGCTTTTTACAGCTTTAAGGGAAAACAGATGTATACAGTTGCATGTTGATTAAAGTCATGTGCGTAAAAAACCCAGCAGCTTGTCTGGTTGTTTTTCACAGTGTGGCTTTGATGAAAGTCAGCACAGAAAACAAACACAAGGACTGTTTTGTCATATCAAACTATTCTGAGCTTGCTTGTCAGGGGTGCATGCAGATTAACTCTCTGACCGAAGCTGATGGGGATGGTGTTTCTGCCTTGAGGCTGCAATTTTCTAGTAAACTGCTCGAATTAGCCCTCAACTGTTGAGATAATGACACTCACATTTCAAACAGATTTCAAAAAGGCAGGGCTGCTAGGGGTGTGAAGTGTTTGAAGTTTATACCCCTTTCAGATTTCAAGATTCTTGACAGGTTTTCATGCCCGTCTAGAAATCTGACTTCACAGGCAGAAGAAAATTTATGTCATAAATGTTATAATATATTTAAACCATGCCCTATGTATTAACGGTGAATAAAACATCTGATTCACCAGTAATGTTCTGGTCCAGGGTATGACACACTAAACTTTACCAGAGTGCTGGTAAAGTCCTCAGTTGATAGATACTAGTGTAGAAAGGCAATTCATTTCTAAATGTGAAATGCATGTAGCAACACATACCCTATGTGTGTATTTAAATGTGCATTTGTGCTTGCATATCTGCAGCAAAATTACCCAGCCTGTACCTTCTCCACCACAGTGGCTAAAGGCAATTAATGAGAGTCTATGTTCTTATCAGCTACCTAGCAACCTTCACTGTTCCGCCCGTTACCCCCAGCAACCACTGCTGCTGTCTGTAATCGATTGCTTGGCTTGACATTACACTAAACCACTGACTTACGGCATTGTGTAGGGTGAAGAAATAAATCACATATGATAAACATACAAAACATGATGATATATTGAGATAAATTGTAAATTGGAAGAGACCAATTAGCCTTTTAAGTGTGGACTTTAAAAAATTCTCAGTAAATGTAAGGTTTTGTCTAATGCCGGCAGTCTTTCTTATGAGGTGTGCAGTTAGGGTTTGAAAATATCTATAACCTACATAACCTATCTTTTCTTGAAGTAAAAGCCACCTTCCTAACATCAGAGGATATCATTATGCCTCAACAAGTGTAAGGCAGGCAGGAGGGACTTCCATATTAAATGCATTACATCATCATAAAAATTGATCTTGAGAGAGGATGCCTCAGTGTATGTCGCAGCTCTCAGATGACAGTGATTAATTGAACAAAGAGTGGTCTATTAAATTGTACAAAATCAACAACCATCTTTTCAAACACAATTCCTGACGGAAACTTTAAACAAGTATATAAGTCTTTCACACGAGAGACTTTGAATGAAGAGAAACTCATTGTTTTTAGCACTAGAAGTTCTAGTTATCGTGTTGATTGTCAGTTGCTATGAGCACAGTTACTGCTGCTTCCACATAAATATATTCTGAAGGGTTTAAAAGTAATTGTGAGAAATCTCATTTAAAACATTAGATAGAGTGCAATGAGAAGGGGTTAGCAATGAAACGGTATCCATTAAATGTTACAGTACAGTTTATCACCTTAGAAATATCACTCTATGCAGCCCCCTACATGCACAATAACCTGCCTCTGTACAGCTGCCTTCCACCACTCTTTCTATTTGGATACACGTTATTAAATTTACGGGTTTGTTTGCCCGAGGGAGCATCAAAAAGCATGAACTAATTTCCCACAGATCATGTTCTGGAGTTTGTAATTGCCAAAGCAATTTTTATTTAAGTGAAAACGCGCAGGGGGTAACACACTGCTGCTGTTTTCTAGTACTGCTAATATTCTAATGTGCTGTGCTTAAGTCAGCTAGGAGTGAATGACTCCTGTGTTGTTACACAATTGGACCACACTGATTTTGTTCTTTTAACTGAAACTCACAACAACTCACAGAAAGATAGAAAACACCAAGAACCAGAACAACATTGAAGTTGATTGAAAATACCACATAATGTATTTTGCTAAACTTCATCTAATCATTTTGCTTTTAACACGTGGATATACATTTGTTTTCAGTCCCAAACATTATCTAAAAATGATTAACTTTGGACAATTGTCAGGTTTCTCTATTTTATTTCACATTCCTCAGTATATATGCTCAACACTTAATATTTACATTTGTTTGGCGGGGTAATAACTTGTATTTGTCACTTTTGGTAACACAATCTCAACACGTGTATGTAAATAATACTGCAGAAATAGGCAAAGGACTGAGAGACATGCAGGTAGGGCAGACTAATGTAGTCTTTGCTTTGATTCATTCTCTGAAATATCATACTTACAATGTGAGCAGTATTATTTAAAAGCATCCAAAACCTGCAGCAGAGCAAAGCTATGGTCTGACAGTAGTGTAGGTGCATCAGAAATGATTTCTAGCTTAAGTGCCATGCTTGAAGATATTTTTGAAAGTCAGCTCTCAACCAGGCTGTCAAAATGCAGACACCCCATGTATAATCCAGCTTCTCTTTTGCAGCTCTGTGTGCCAAGGTCATTTACACAAAGGGATTTAACAGTGGGAGACTGAGATGCACCACAGACTTCAAGCCGTTACAGTTTGGTTCCAGGACTTGAGGTGATAAATAAGCCTCTTCTCCCTAACTACTTTGTTATTTTTCTCTTTTCCTTAATTCAATTGGCATCTTTCCCTTCTCTTTCTCTCCCCTCCAACTCTTTCTCTTGCTTTAATGAAAAGGTTTAAACAAGGTTCAAACCATTCCCTTTACTTAACCCAACTATTTTTGTTTTGTTTTGTAATTATTTTCCTGCCATACAAGAGTTGGGAAAAATCAACACACCACCATAGTTGTGAAACAGCTAACCTTGCTGCACTGATGCTAATTAGATACAGTATAAAGGACCTGGAGGGTAAAAAATGAAAGAGTTAGAACTGAGGAAAGGGCATTCTCTCAACCAGCAAAATGAAGAAATGACAGGTATGTACTAGGTGTGTGTAATTGTGTGGAGCATGAGTGAATAAGCATGTAATTCTAATACAACAAACAGGAACTCAGTGCGTGTGTGTGACTTTTGTTTGACCGATTGCTTGAATTCACAGTCCATACTTGTAAATGATAAGTACGTGTAACACTGGCAGCATGCAAATACAATCTATGCTCGTGTGTCATATGTGCATTTGTGCGTGTGTGTAAGTGACAGAAAGCGCGAGTGAGCACAGCCTTATTGGAGGGCCCTGCAGAGCGAAAGGCAGTTTAATTAAAAATGCTTCTGATATCCAGCCTTAGCTGTCACTCCCTCCACAAAATGGACCTTCATAACAATATCCATCAGTCACATATTTTCACACACACTCATTCTCATTATGAATGCTACCCAGTGTCATGTTCTGAATGCACTCATGCAGGGCTGAAATCTGCGACTGCAGGTTTTTTTTTTTTTAAAGCAGATTGAATTGAGATACAAACTGTCAGAAAACAATACACACATACAGCATTGTGCAAAAGTTTCAGGCACTTAAAATGTTTAGATTCTTGTTCACCTTTCAGTATCACCAGGGATTCATCTGACTGATTCTATAGTCGTTCTGCCACATGACAACAACCCCATACAAACAGCAGAAAGAGCCTGTTGTGGCAAAATCACTGGCAGGTACACACTGGATGGATCACCAAGTCCATCACAGGGCCCAAACTGAGACAAACCAGACAGAGTGCCATACACACTCTTTCCCTGGGTAAATCTAGAATCACCAATTAACCTAATATGCATGTTTTTGGGCAGTGGGAGACAAGCATATGATCACAACTTTTCAAGGTGTGTGGTGTTGGCTAGATAGTTCTTTACCTGTAAAAGTGAAGAGGGAAAATCAATAAAACCTGAAGTTTTGATGTGCCAAAAGCAGAACTTAATCCTCCACATATAAGTTTGGTTAAATTCACTGACTATAAATTGTGCTCTCAGTTTATTTGTGTACTTAATCAAGTGAAGTTTTTCCTTTATATAACAGCACTGAGTTGTGATTTTAAAGACAGATCAGAGGGACCCATGAGAACTCCAGATTTGACACTTGGAATCAGTGATTTCATTCTTCTCAAAAGCAGCAGATCTAAAGAGGACATAAGAACATGAACAAAAGCAAGCAGTTGTTTAAAGAAACACAGAAAAGTAAGTATAAAATATTGACAACGTAAATAAGACACTTAGGTTGTTTGGCCTATAAAGACACTGAGTTCATTTCTACAGATGTTTGGTTCCATTGCGCCTGCACATATAACTTGCCATTTTGGCACTTTTAAGACCATTTGTGTCTGTAAACGTTGATTAAAATATTCAGTCCATCTTTTGTGTAGGCATTTGTGAATCTGGTATATTGTGTCTGTGTGTGTACAAAGGTATTTGAGTGTGCAAAAAGTGTGTGAGTTTATGTTATGTTTACTCAATAATGTGTGAGATATGTTGTGTGTGTGTTCTTACATTTCATGTCCATAAACTGTAACTCTAAACTATTCAAACACATACAGTATATTCATTGATTCTCTACATTAGCATCTGTATGATTTGTGTGTAAGTGTGTGTTTGTCACAGTTGGCCACCGGTAGAAAATCCTCTGCTTTTGTTGTGTTTCTTTCACAAGGGACCTCCCATGGTCAGTCTTTCTCATTAAGTTGGTGACAAGTCTAAATGATCATGTCAACCCACAAATGAGTCCAGAAACTGAAGATTCAGCCTCAACAGCAGACAGACAACATTTGAATTACAGTCCTACTTCCTTCATAGAGCCAGTAAAAGTAGCCAGGGTCAAGATCAGCACAGGTTGTCATAGAACATACAGGAGCAGATGGCTCACTTGTTTAGCTTTGAAATAGACACAAACATAAAGCAGAGCATCTCTGAAGAGAGACAGAGCCAAAGAGCACTTCAGTTTCACAGTGCTTAAATCTAAATCAAAGTGCTGAAAGTACTCACTTCTGTCAAGGCTGTGCAATACTCAAAAATAAACCTCATTAATTGAATGGAACTATTAAAGGATATAAAAAAACATTTAAAAATGCCCCAAATTTTAACATATTACAAAAATATTTTTGAATCAGCTTGAACTAGCTTTTTTCATTTTAGAATGTTAACCTCTGAATAATATCTTGCCCTGTTTGCTGGATCTAGATCTAGATAGATAGTTAGATAATTAAGATTCATAGTCTGACCACAACTAAGTGGTAGTCCTTCAGTTCATCTTTCATATATAATGAGACATGCCTTTAACACAGAGTTAGGAACATTACTTGAGCTTTGGCTCTGCCTATCCAGATTCATAGAGCAAGTTTGTTTGACTCAAAAACTCCACAAAATGCACTTGGCACCAACATGCTTCGAAAAACCTTGTTGTTCTGTCACGCACCCTGTACCATTTGGACTTGCATGCTGAATAACTTTTGTGTTATTAACATATGCAAACACATAAAACGTTTGAATGAATTTAAATAATAGTGTAAAGTTCTTAGAAAGAAAAGAAGAAAAAAAAGGATTAGCCGGCACTTTATGGGCTTTCAGTGGGAAGTAGGACTGTCCCATTCTTTCACACTTCAGCAAAAAAATACTCTTCTTCAAATCCCCAAACTGCGGCCTCTACCATAATGTTTTATATTTTACATGTTTACAACATAAATATATTATTCTCTTCACTGGAATTCACACAAGAAAAATGTGCCATGTGATAAACTCTGAGATTAAATTCAGGATTTTCTGATAAATTCCCTTTATAGCATAACATCTTCTCCAAGACTCCCATTTTCTATACTGATATTAAACTCCAGGAGAAGTGACAAAAAGCTGTATTCGTAGAACAGGTGCTTGAGGCCCATTAACCTGGTAACAGTAAATATAAAAGGGGCATGGGAGGATGGGAACAGGAATGCCTCAGGATTTTACTATTGCGAGTGTGAGGTCATTTTACAGTTTTAATGCTAACAGAAATAAAACAAAATGTAATATTTCTGTTGAAGATGTTATAGTAGGGTTTGAAAACTTAATCAAGTAGGGGCAAACTGAGTTCAGTGTCATTCCCAGGGAGCCATGTTCTGGTAGAGGTTCACATTGCAAACAACTACAACTCTAAGGGGAGGGAATCAGGACACTTATTCCATGATTTTCCATGACTATTGATTTGTGATTTTCAATAAGCCTGAACTCCAGTAACTTACAAAAAATGAATGTGTAGCAGTGAACCCCTGAGGCATCCAGCAGAACTGTGTAGAACACTGTTAAACCCCAGGGATTTTTTTTAGATATATAGAAACTATCCTTTAGATTAATGTAAAAGCTTCTTGACCATCTGTCGGAGATGTTCCTCTTATAGGGGCGGATCTACTATCCCATGAGAATAGTTTGTGATTGCAAAGGAAAATAGCATCAATGGGAGTGTCAAATACTGTGGGTGTCATCCTAAGACTGTGCTGATCCACAAACTCAAGCTCATTTAAAAAAAAAAAAATTGTACCTGATGCAAAATGATCATAAATCTGCCCCAAAGTGTCTTTTAATTACAGTGACGTAAACCTTCATGTGAACTCCTTTAAACTCCCTTTAAACAGGTGATCAATGGTTTTATAATTTTTTTATCATCTTGATAACATCAATGTAACTTTGCCTCTGGGATTAACAGCTCTTGACAAAATAACTACTTTCCTCAGAGACTGATATGAGTTACCCCATTTCAGTTTCTTTCTCTTACTTCTTTTCGTCTGGAGGCCCAAGCATGGCAGTGATTCCTTTGCATTGTTTCATCACTGTAGTCAATTGGAAAGACTGGGGAAATAACACTGGTAATCCCAGAAGTATGATATTTGGAACAACTGCCTGTCTTGATTTCTGAAAGTCAGACACTCTTTTTTGTAAGAGAATACGATAAAAGCCATGTAGTCACCTTCAAATGTAGAAGAATACATTGGAGCAAGGCTTGGCCATCATGGGTAGATGTTTAAAATGTAACTGTTTATATTACCAAAAGATGCCTTTAAACAAGTAAAGCAATACAGTCTGTTTGAATAGGAAGCTGAGTAAGGATGAACGTCTGAGATTTAAAGAAGAGGATGAAGATTATTGGACTGTAGGATATAATGGTGTAATGTTCTTAGCAATCAGAAACAGTGCGCTGATGAAAAACTGAGCTAATGTTATTCCTTATACCTAACACAAGGCCTTTGGGTATATGCAGGTAGCCTCATTTCCTTCCATGCTTCCAAATTAAACCAGTATTTTAAAAAAAGCTTGTTCCTCTGCATAGCCTGTGGTAATAATTTAAAAATAATTGACTGGTGATTCCTAGGACCTAATGTAAAATGAGCTACCAGTGGAATTTGAAGAAAAGGCCAAAACAGAACACTTGTCCCTTTCAAAGTTAGAGACTATCCAACTCAGTGCCTGAGGTATTTTTGCTGTGTTTTTAATGGGAGACCCTCTTTTTTTAATTACGGTCTATTGATCTGATAGTAAAGTAATGGTGTTGCTGTGTTATCCTAATGTGAACGCTGGTGGGTCTATTGGATTGGTTGCTGTAGATTACACAAAAAGATCAGAAAGAACAGCCCTTACTTAATATGAAAATATGACTGAATATCAAAAGTGAAAAAAGAAACACCGGGTACTTTCCAATTGCAGCATAAGTTGTCTACTAACTTAGATAACAAAACATGTCTTCTCCCTCGTACACCTTAAGGTGTTCAGCTGTGTGCAATTTTGACTTCTGCCACCTGTCCATTTCAATAAAACACAACAATTAATCATGTTTTATGATTACAAAGGTTGACAGAGCACTGCTGTTTTTTTTGCAAAAACCGATAAAAAAAAAATAAAGAATATTATTGACCCAGGGTCATTTCAATAAAATTCTGTAAGCTGATAATGAATGCTCATGATGCAAATCAAATGTAATCTTCTGTACATGCAACAAATTCATGTACTACTTCCTGACCTTTTCAACAGAGCCTGTTCTATTTTTTATAGGACAAAATAAATACTGCTGTCTGCTCAGATTTTCTCTGTCAAACTAACACCTCAAGATACAGAGTAATTCAAGCCCTGTATAAAGGAGGATGTCAGGGCTAACCCAGTGGAAAATCTAATAGGAAGGCATTCCTTCTAGGCATGACAGACTGACCATCCTGACCAGTTAAACTCAAAATAGAAACTAGCTTGCTGTAACCTGAAGAGTACAACTGACAGTGTAGTTTTTCAGAACATTTGTTTCAAGACTATTCCCGCTAGATGTAAGGAAATTAAGCATGGTTTGAATGGGGTTGAGGATCTGATGAGGGAGGCAGGGAGAGAAACAAAGTCTGGCAAATGACAGCAGCTGACATTAATCTCAATCAGGCTGCTGGTCTGGTAATAATATCAGCATGCCCTTCTGACCTTAGACGATAGTGCAACAGTAACCTCTGCAAATTAGTTATTAATTTACCCCAGTAAGATGGACAGAGGTAATGGGCAGGGGATAAAAAAACATGAAGAGAAATTAATTAATTAAACATTTTGAAATCAAATCATTTTAAAGTGAGATGAACCATAGCAAAGAGCATGAGGTCAGGATGAGAGCAGTCAAAATGTGCAGCAGTGAAAAAAGAAAAAGGTCAGCGGAAAGTAATGCATTGGTAGCATTGGATGGAAAAAGGGTTGCCAGTATGAATGAGATGTTTATGCTTTGATTTGTTGAGTTAGTCAGTTATCTATAATTGAGTACTTTGTATTCAGTGTTCTGGGCAGAATTTTCATTCTTGGTCTGTAGTAGCAACAAGCCTTGCTCCTTTTTGTTTCTTTAAATTTCAGTTTAATACTCATAAATTTCAAACCTTATCCTAAAAATGAATGCAGTAGATTATCAAAGGCAGCTCATTTTTAACCTATTCTCTATTGATCATACTGTAAAAGAACAACAAATATAGTTAAAAAAATATTCTAAATCAATCCTCCCAAGGACACTTTGATCCATAGCAAGCTACCAGGTAATACCCAGACGACAGCAGGATCATATATAGTGAGTGTAGAGTCTTAGAGGCAAAAAAAGATTTCTGTGGCCTTCACTCCTCTTACCATTAATTTTATCTCACAGCGCAGTTGAGGAAACATTTCCATGCAGCCTCGCCTTGAGCATTTCTACAGCTGAAAACCCATTGAACCTTGTCTCATCTCCTCAACACTGACATGTTTAGAATTAGATGCTGTTAAAGGAAACCTCTAACCTGCTCTTAGTCTGTGTCTTTTCCTAAATGTGATTACCAGTTTTTTTTTTAATATAAGAGCTAACACCTGCCTCCCCAACCTGCCTAACCCAGCCTAAAGTCATACCTGTATGACTTACACTATTGAAATGTAAATTTCCCATCCCATAGCTTTCCTTATCAAAATAAATATACTACACCTGTATATATAGGAAAGGAAAGGACTTTCTTCACATTATCTACAGTAGATGTGCGGGTGAGCAAAACCCTAATTTACACACATACAAAACCTCAGCTGTTTTTTTTTTCATTTACTGTATCTATCAGTTATCCACTTTGTTCTTATGGAGGAGCCTGAGACAAATAAATGACTCACGCTCAACCCCATTCTCCCACCCACGTGTAATCACTCATACTAGCATGCACAAACTTACATGTCTACACTTCACTGAACATATGTAGCAGGATGTTTCAAATCAATAAGCATTCTCAACAAACAGTGTCCCTGACCTTCTCTTTCGCTAGCTAATTACCGGGGAGAACAATTAGACTGATAAGTATCATTTAGTGTTTTCCCCAAAGAGGAGGATTCAGACTATTCTAATACAAATCCACTTAATTTTTCATCCTGCTTCCTCATTATCACCCTAAATGGTACCTCTATAGCAGAGCAGGTGCAGGCGGTGGAAGGATTTTGTGAACGGTTTGATGGTATTAGAGAAAAAATGGACAGGGCTTAAATCTTGAATGGTGCTGCTCTGAGAGAGACAGCTCACCTACAGTGTGTCATTAATGAGGTAGAAGACATTAGCTTGTCACCACCCTAACTTTGCTCATTAGCAGGGAGTCATCGAGTCTGTGAAGCCTGCAAGGACCAAAGTGCCCAGTATGAGGCAGTCTAATGAACAGCTTGATTCTTGTTCATTATAACTGAACAACTCAAAATTGTGATAAAAGAAAAAACAAACTTGGGAACAACCATTATAAATGTCAATTAGCTGTCATCAAATTCATTTTTAAAAATCACCCAGAGAGAATTCCTCTTTATGTTTGAACCGGTGACTGAAAGACCCATGTCACCACACATTCTGAGGAAACATCTATCTTTCTTGCTACATATACATCTATTCCCTTTATTAGTCTGCTGTTGGTGTTCACCTCACAATCTTCCATAGGCCATTACATTCTGCTTTTCCAGCTCACAACTTCTGTTGGGCAGAAACACCCTTCCAGTAGTCCAAAATATCATGAAGGTCTTCATCCTTGGCAAACTGCACCTTTTTACGCAGGGCATGGCCTGCTGCTATATAGGATGCTTCTTCTCTGGGACTTTTCTTATATGGTCGGAATCGCTCCCAGATGCGCAGTGTGCTCTCAGATGAGTACTCCGGACTGGAGGAGTAGCCAGAGTTATAGTTGTGGTGACGAGAAGGGGAGAGCTGGGAGTAGGTGGCCGTGGCATCCCTCTTGGTGCGGCCCAGTGGCTTGAGGAATGAGGCTTTTTGGGCTGGTGAGGGCGATTCGTTACCCCCCTCGTAGTAGAGTGCAGGAAAGGAGTGCCTGTGCTCAGAGCTGTGGTAGTCTGGCTGAACTTCCAAGTGGTGCTGCTGCCCAGGGCCAACGATTCCACATCCACCCCCATTGCCATTATTACATCCAATTCCTCCCCCATTCAAACTAACCCCACCACCATTTAGGTTTCCCTTTCCATTCCCGTTACAACCCCCTACTGCGCTACCTCCACTTCCACTCCCTCCCCCACAACCAATAGGACTACCCTTTTCTGTTGGGTACTTGGATGGATCACTGCGCTGTTCAGGGATATCCACACTGAACACTCTTGCGTTCTTGACAGATCCTGCAGCAGGAGCACCACAACGGTTTTTCACTACAGCAGTGTCAGCACTCAGCTGCCTCTGAAGGGGCCGCACTGCATTAGCTGGGGGTGGGTCACGGTAAGGAGGGGAGAGAAACCCACCACCACTGATGCCAGGCCGCTCAGACAGGGGCATGACCAGGGGTACTGGGGCCATAGAAGGTGGATGAGGCTGCTGATGTAGCTGTAGGTGGGGCTGAGGATGGGACTGAGGTTGTGGCTGAGGGTGAGGCTGAGGATGAGACTTTGAATACACTTTAGGAGAAGATGCCATGATCTGATCTCCAGGATGGCCTGGAGAGAGGGGCAGAAGGTTGCGAGGGAGGGATGCAATGCAAGGAGGCTGGCAAGAGGACACAGAGTTCCCACTGTCAGCTGTGGTCACAACATTAGATGAGGCATCCAACTTGAGGGCATCAATGCAATTGTTAATGATCTGGTTGACCTTGTCTACCTCTTTGGCGATGGTGGAGATCTCTGATGCTGAGCCCCGACCATCATCATCAGAATCCTCCCCAGCCTCTGTCCCATTTTCAGCTCTACCACGCATATCAACAACTACTTCCCCTCCTACCCCTGGTCCTCCAGCAGCCACAACTCCATCTCTGCTTTCCCCTGCCATTCCTGTTGTCCTAACATCCATGTAATTGCCTTTGCCGCCCATCGCCTCAGAGAAGGCAGTGGCCATTTTTTCTACTTGTGGCAAGGTGGAGAGGCGGGAAGAACTGGTGTTGGCTGATCCATGGAGCATTCCTGTACTAGAAGAGGCAGATGGTGGCAGCTTGCCTCCCCCTCCTCCTGAATGGTGGTGTTGGTGGTGAGCCTGCTCCTGAAGATGCTGCATGGCTCCTGGGTCATTGGCCACTGCAGCAGCTGCCTCTGGACCATACCTAAAGAAGCATAGATTCACTTTATAACAAACAATACATCTGGACTCATCATTTGGTCCCCTATTGTTTACTTAAGTTGCTTTCTTGTTCCTTAGTTTTGTATGTGTGTGTGCATGTGTGTGTGTTACAAGAGAATGACAGTCATCTCTGATTTAATAGATTATGTCATATAGATTATGCAAACTTACGGTGCCAAAAAATGCAATACAAAAATGGTTGAAAGAATTGTTTACGTAGATTGGAATTTGATTACGTTTTTCGACATTTAGACCAAAGTAATACAGCAATAAAACAAATAAATCCATTCCTACGACATAACTTAGTCCAAATATAGAAATTACACCGTAAAAACAAATGTTGCTGTCATATCTGTTGTGGTTAAAACATCCCAGACTTTCAATAACCAACATACTAAATAATTTCACACCTCATTTCCAGAATTGTTTTCTTCACACTTATAGCTTTTTGCTTTTCTTCTTGGATGCGTCGTCGCCGAAGACAGTAATAGACAAATCCAAGCACAATGACCATGCCAAAGAGACATCCCAGGATGGTCATAATGTAGTGGGTAGTTGTTGATGGATTGGTTCGATGGTCCTCGGACCCCACAGCCCGTGTAGTAAAGGACAGACAGGTGTGATTGTAGCGCTGAGTTTTACTTTTAGAAGCCACACAATAAGTGTAGTTAGTATGAGGTTTCAATTTGTCCAAAGTAATTACTTCTGTCTTGTTTTTAAGAGGCATGATGTCTTCAGCATAAGTGTGGTTGTACTTGGAGAGGATGTACATCTTACTGTATGGATGTGGAATGTGCACTATTAAAGAGGCAGTGTTGAGGGACACTGCTTGAAGCTTCACAGATATCTGATGGTTAGAGCTGGGGTAGGGAGTGGACGATACAATTGGTTGTTGGTACAGGCCTTGGTCTGGATTGTCCATACCCATCCCTGAGCCATCTGGATCTGGCATCTGGGAGGTAATTCCTGGAATGATCACACCATCACGACAGTCAGATAAAAGAATATAACGAGCATTTCTTCCATGGCCAGGCACTGGGCTCAAGAGTGGGTAACCAGTCATTCCTGGAGGGGTTTCACACTGAAGGCGGTCATAGGTGTGGGTTACATTATTAAACTCTTCCAGCCAATTGAGAAAGCTGTAGAGCTCACAACCACAGTGGAATGGGTTTCCTGCCAATTCACACACCATCAGCCTGGTAAGGACAGTGAAGGTAGATGGGTCAACACGAGCCAACTTATTGGAAGATAAGTCCAGACTACTGAGATTGGGGCACTCCCAGAAAGTGTTGGTTGCGATGACCTCAATGAGGTTGTGTTGCAGAAAGAGACACTGCATTCGACCCAGACCTCTCAACATGCCTTCAGTCAGGTTAGTCAGTTTGTTGTATCCAAGTTGGAGAACCTGACATGGAAACACACAATAGACTTTTGAAATATTCAATAAAGACATGTAAAAACAACAACCAAAAGTAATTATCATTTGGTTTGTCTGGTTGGCATTTCTAACTCAATTAGTTTCAAAACTTTATGCTGCTAATGTTATCAAAATAAAAAACCCAAATTCCCCAGAAAAATTCCCCAGAAATAAACATGAGAATAACTGCAACATGGCACACTTGATATAAACAATCTGTCTGGAGAGGTGTCCTTTTCATAACCTGCTTAATTAAGAATTTTCTCTTAAATATGATTTCAGTTACAATAGCAACACAAAATTTGAAACCTTGTTTGAAAAGTGTATAAATACAGTTGAAGAGGACTATTTTTTTCAGTTCTGTCTTTCAAAAGATTTGTTTCCTAAAATATTTACAATAACTCATGTAAGTGTGTAGGATTTAGTGACATCAGTCAATTGAATACCCTCACCTAACCCTCCTCTTATGAGCGTGTAGAAAAAAACTAATAAGAAAGCCAAAAACAAAGAAGGCTAACTGTAGAGTCAGTGTTTGGTTTGTCCAGCTTCAGACTGTAGAAACACAGTGGAGTAACTTTTGTAGACTTTATAAAAGAGTACACACAGTGTCAGTAAATACAAAATAGCTATATTTTAAACATAGATACCCCATAAAGTAGCATGGTGTGTAAATTAAGATAAATAAATCAAATTACATTTAATTTAAACATTCAATTTCTTCCTCTCATCTTGATTGCTACACACTATAATTATTCAGCCAATTGATTAATTCTTCTGAAGTCTTGAGGACTTCTTGGACCTTGTCAATTTTACCTCAGATACAAATAAGAAAAAAAAGCAGAACAAAAAAGTGTAAGTAAAGACACAAAAACAGATTTTGGTTACTGATTGCAGACCTGCAGGTTGGCCTGTCCGGCAAAGGCGCCATCCTCAATATAGCTGATCTCATTCTTGGTTAGATTGAGGTCAGTTAGATTTGTAAAGCGGTACATAGAGGTGAAGAGCACTGCTTTGAGTTTGTTCTCATTCAGCCTCAGGTCATGAACCTAAAAAAGAAAAGATAGCAGATGATTTTCGAGTGATACATCGCAGCCATAGACGAACACCTAAAATTTCTGCCAAAAATGGAATCAACATATCGTCAACATAACGTTCTTGGCAGCAACATAGAAGACTGCTGCCTAATGACTAGTTTCCCCAATTATATATCTGATAACACTCTGCATTTTTACATTCTGTATGCAAGCAGCTGCACATCCCTCTAGAGTAAGGAATAAATATTGACACTAAAATTGGAGAGTAGTTGCGTAAGATTTTCATTAGGTCATTTAATTAATTAAATTAAATTAATGAAATGTGCCATTACATAATAATTGTGCAACAGCTCCAAAGACCTAGTTTGAGTTGCTGTATATTAATTTAGCCTTGATATTATTCTAACAGCTTTACAATTCAACCATCACTGTAACAGAATTTTATTATAATTATGTGATATGTAACTGCAGTTCCAAAAATGGTGAAGCAACATTGTGAATCAATATTGTTTTAAAACAACAGTTATACTATTAAAGCAACCCATATACAACCAAAAGCTTCCCATTCACAGTATGGGTATTATGTTAGATAAACACAAAATTAGACTTAAATGCAGTTTTGCAACAGTCATGGTAACAATACCATGCATGCATCAAAATACATGGAAGCAAACAGTTTACTAGAGGTGGCTGTGGTGGTATAAAAGGTCTACTGATAGAAAGGCGTTATACTGACCGTGCTGTTGATATGCTGGGGAATGGTCTCATATGGAGGCTGGTTCTGACTGCAGATAGCCAGCCAAACGTAACCTTTATCCCCCTCTATCAGCCAGCAGTCCCCTCTCACAGTACCCGGCAGGTGGAGGAGCAACAATGCAGGAAGCAGGAGAGAAAGGAACAGGGAGGGAGACAGGAAAGACAAACACAGTCTGCTGACCATGGTTTGGACTTAAACTGTTTGATGTCACCTCAGTGGAAATTAAAAAAAAAATGAGTTGGTAGAGAGCAGCAGTTCAAATTCAGAACTGGAACAGTCTCAGGTCAGAGGCAAGGAGGGCAAATCCGAGTGGAGAGAGAGGAGAACGGAAAGCTTCTTCGTGATAATTAAAGCTTAGTTTGGAGCAGGGCTGCCTGTCCCCATTTTAGGTTTTCCACGTCAAAGGGTTTTGAAGACTGTCACCCCAGCAGCAACTCATGGCCCCTGATAGCGGCACGTCTTGATAACACAGATGAAGATGCAGTCCCTCTCAAAGATAGGTTGTATATCTACATGAAACACAGATAGAAAGAAGGAAGAGAGAACATTAACACTAATAGTGATAATTACAAACAATTATGAGTAAGCAGAACAGCGGTATACATCTTAGATGGTTTTGAATTAAAAGGGTGTGTGTTTGTTTTCTAAAAGAAAAGAAAGTTATGAATCCAATGCCTCTGCTACTCATCCTCTTGAAGGCTCCACAGTGATAAATCCATTAAGCCAGAATTATTTAATTAACCCTTAATAAAGCCCAGAGAATTTATCAATTTTTGTTTTTTTTTAACTGTAAGGAGACTTATGCTCTCTATTTATTCCTGTTCATTAGGAGCCTCATACGAGATTGAAATGCAGCTCCTCCATTCAGACTCTAGCATTTGATGCACTAGTAAAAAATGTGAATTGCCAAAACTGAAAGCAACACTTTTACTTTGGTGTGCGTGTTGTTGTTTTTTTTTTTCAGTGTTCATGGGGTTTGCAAATTTGCAGCTGCTGTTCTACCATTTTAGCCTTCACGTATTGTACAATGAAACAATAAAACATGTAATAGCTGCAGTTTTATAGGAGTGGAAACAAGGAGATGGTCTAAGTGGAAAACAGAGAGGGGCTGCTATAATTTGCATGTTTAACAGGATACTAGATGACATTTAGCTATTTACCTTGCTCAGAGGATTAACCATGGATTAGGCTCTAATCCAGCGTAAAATATTATGTATCTCATCACCACAGACCCTCTCTTTTTTAATTTGTTTCCAAAGTTTTGATTCCCTTCCAGGCAAAATCTGTTTCTCCAAAACATTAATGACAGCAACTTGATAACAACTAAGACAGAGAGACCTTTCTTCAACACTCCTTTTCCTTTTCTCGTTTCAAATGAATTCCCCTTTGATTTGATTTGATTGTCTGAGACAGTAAGAAATAATAAATAACATATTGCCACCCAGCAGTAAAAGCCTGTTTTAGATGCATCTTTTAAAGTGACCTATCCCTAATAGCCTGTTCAATCAGCTTTTTTACTTTCTCATCATCTGTTGCTTGGCATTTCTCAGTAAACCTTCTGGTCATCTTTTTCTGCACACCCCAAACAGCTTCAAGCCCTTCCTTTAAATTGTTCTATGGAATTTATATAGACAATTCAATACCTCCATGACAGGCCTTAAACCTGCTATTGATCCTGTACTGTTTTCATCATTATATTTTATCATTATATGGAGGTGAACTCTACAAAAAGAAGTTTCTAATCTTACAATGGAACCACTGCCAGAATGCTTGTTTTCACTTGCATTCTTAATTTGTTCATTATTCAGCTTTGAAGCAGACATTGGGGGAGTGTATTTAGCACATGTGTGTATGTGAGCACTTGTTTATAGTATCAAATGAGGAAAGTAATAATTTATCAGAGAATCAATATGTTACACTCACATAGAATTTTATTCTTCTCATTTTATCCAGTCTCTGAAACTGTTGTCTTGCCCATTTGAATGCCCCATCATTCAAGAGTTTGACAGACTTTTACAATTTCCCTCTCTTTAGTTCTTTTTAACATTATATGACTGATACAATTTGATTGCTTGTCTGACGTGGTATTTAGTGCTCTAAAAACATGAAAGACAAGCCAGTCATGACTCACTTCAAAAGGAAGTTGTTTTCTGCCCAGTCCAGTCACAGCAGCTTAGATCAGAACCATATTCTTTATTTATGATGCTGTAATGATCCTGACCACACCACTCCCTTCTGTCTTATTTTCTGGGTCACTCTCCTGTCACTCACTCCAGCTGTCGGTTTCCGTATTTCTTTTTATCTGACTGCCTGTCTTCTTCTCTCTCCAATTTTCCATCCACCTCTTTCTTCTGCCTGCATTGTTTTAATCCTGCTTATCTATGCTGCCTTTCAAAAAGAAACACAAATGAATATGCTTCATCACCAAAACACAGCCTGACACCTTTTGTGTGATATGCCTATTTTATCATATCCAAGCCAAGAGTTTTGATTTGACAGGAATCCAAAGAAAGAGACTGTTCTATCTGAACAGTCCTCTGTTCTTTCTCCTTCAAACCATGTTGCCCTTATTTCTAATTATCCCTTGTAGCTGGACTTTATTTAAAGTGCTGCATCAAACAAACAGCACAAATGATATCAGGTCACAAAACAAATGAAAAGTACCATGAGTAAAAACACAATGTGTTCAGGGTTGCCATTAGAAAACTTGTGTTTTCAGCATTGCTTGTCCTCACAGCAACATCACTAGGGAAGAGACGCTGAAAGAAAGGAGTGTCCTCACAAGAAATGGAAATGAACCTGAACATAGTGATGACAGTTCTTTGAAAATGCAATCAGAGGCTGAAAGGTTTGTATGTAAGAAAAACAAATGAAGAACTAGATGATTAGAATCTTATAATTACTGTTGAATGGCAGCATGTCACCGTGCAAAATGCCAATCGCCATTCATTGAATGTTTTATATATATCATTTGAAGAGAAAAAGTTAAACAGGGTTGTTACAAAAAAATGCGAATCATGAGTTGTGTGTGTGTGAAGTAAAATATCCTCCTTGTCAAGTGCCTATGTAGCTTATTAGCAGCAATTATCCCAATACCCTAATAACATACAACAAAAAAAATAAAAGAAACTGGAGCGCTGATTGTAGCAATGCAATTATAAATGCTAAATGTACATTCTATTCTTTGTGTGCCAGGGTGAGAGGGATTTTTTTTTTACAGTTAAGGTTAGATCTGGCCGTTGATTAAAAAATGCAGTAAGGAATGGAATCACATATCTAGAGCACAGAATGTAAGTCAATACACTGTCTTCACAAGGTGGCCTGTGTATCTTCGGCCATCGCATGAGATGAAAGAGTTGAGAGAAGAATAACAATAAAGACAAAAGTAAGACAACTATCCTGCAGGCCAGGTAGGACTTTACACTCAGTAAGAAAGAAACAGAAATCAAGACAGACAAGAGGCAGAAAACAGATACAGTACAGTGAGAAATAAGCACCATGGCATGACATTTAACTTTTTTCCCCCCACAGTCTGTCAAGTGTATCAGACAAATGGTCAGCCAGTGATTCTGAAATCTAACACACCATATCAGTCCAAAACTAACTCTCACACAGGCCAAAGATCAGTCAGACAGCTTTTTGGTTTGTCAGCAGGCTAAATTAATCCAGTCAATCGGCCCAACAGAGAATGAGTAAAATAGCTAACCACACATGAGGTCAATATGTGGACCAATCAGGCAGCGAAAAAAATAAAAAAATAAATAAAACAACCTGTCAGTCATCCTTACCTCGTAGTAAGTACAAAAATACCACTGAAGTAGAGCTCAAAATTATGCCTATTTCGACTATCTGTGAGTCCCAGCCTGCTTTACTTTCAAAGCTGCCCCACTGTTCCTTCACATTAATGCTTTTTGCTCCTTTTTCTTTCTCTATTCGTAAAGCTGCTACATTGTTTTTTTTAAATCCTAGGCAAATAGTTTATTCTCTCTCCATGTCTGCCTTGTTCTACTCAAATCAATTAATTAAAAGTTATTTTCTCTCTATTAGTCACAAGCCCTTTCCTCTTCACAAATATCAAGTTCTTTTGCTTTTCGGGCCTGGTCATGTTCTTCTTTTCCAGTCTACCTCCAATTTAGATTTTTTTACTTGTAAATAACACAAACATTTATGTATGCTACATTATAGTTTGTTGGTCCTCTTCCTCCTCCCACAGCCAAACCCGTCCTTCTCAGTTCAACCTATCTTGCCCCCATGCATTCTGAACACTTTCCACTTTTGTTTAGGGTGCTTGTAACATCTGTTGCTGTCTACGAAACACACTCCCACGGGTATAGTAGACTAGAAAAGAAGTTTTCAGGAACTGAGTGCTTTCAGCCACTTGTCATGTTCTATAATGGTTGAGTGGATTTATTAGGAAAAATCATTGTGTGCTATCCCAACCAAAACTGTACTTTAAAATTTATGTAAACATGTTGCTCCAACCGAAATTATATGAAATCGAAGCTCCTAAAATCAAACAAACACACTCAGATAACTCTTTTTGCATCTTTTTGTAAAAACAGTAAGACAGAAGTGTACATTAATATAACTGAATTCTTGAGAAAGGTACTCTTGTTCAAAAATCTTTTCTCTTTTTTTTTTGTCACATAGCTTCACAAGTGTCACAAGTGTTAAAATTGAGACTGAAAATTTGCCCATTAAGATGACATGTCAGCTCACATTTGCTTAAAGCATTTCTAGACTCTGCTCTAATAAAATCTTGATTTTTTTTTTAAATGCAGCATCATCTGACAAAAATCCATTCAAGTAACTTAAAGAAAATGGCTACTTGATCTTACAAGTACAATGATCTCCCTGAGAGAAAGAACATTTTCTCACACAGTACACAGCATTGTGGAATGGACATACTTCGGTGTACTTCTTCATGTGCATCTATACTCAGGAAGAGGATGTTGGAGCAACTAAATTCGCAGATTGAACTCTAACTGCAGCTTGACTCAACTGTAACCACAATGTCTGACGAATACATTAACAACATACTTTTTTTTTCTAAGTAGCACAGGAGTCAGATGAACAGATTGTTTGCATCTCTAAATAAATATTCTCCCTCTTCCCACACACCCTCTGGAAGCCTTGTTTTATCTGGTTTAGCTGCTGAGCTTAGTCTTTCAGGATCAGTCCACCCAAATCAGAAAAACACATTTTCTGCACCAATCATCTTGATTGTTAATTGCTGAGGTCTTGGGAAATCAGACTGAGAATTCTGAGCCCCAATATCACAAATTAATTTAATTAAATTTGTGATTGTAAAAACTGCAGGCAATGGTCATCAGTTTTCATTGGGACTGGGTTACTGTCAAAGAGCGGCCCCATTAAACTGTCCTTGGATGGAATATTAAACATGACCATTTCCGTGATGAAGTTCAGTGTGGCTAATTGACAAACCTACAAGTCTGCAGTGCTACATTTTGTAGAACAGCTTTGATTCATAAGTGAAGGAGTAATGATGGTTAAGCATTACGTTACATTCTTACTGGGTCAAAACATCAGAACTGGCATCGAAGCGCTTAACAGCCATGCTCCTGCCTTTTTATGGGTTGCAGTTTCTAAAGCTCCCTCCTCATTTTTAATCAGAAACACAGAAGTTATTTGGACAGAAGTTCATTACCATGGCCCTAATTAAGGTCTGCTGTACTGCGATAGGTCTCTGGACAAGAATCACCTATGCTTAATTGTCTTCTTATACACTGAGCCCACCGGCACAGCCATTTTCCTCAAAGACTTGTGAGTGATTGTGCGAGTAAGAATGCATCTTTTTTTTTTTTTTGTGGGGACCAAATTAGTTTGAGATAAATGATGAAGATAATGTTGTGAAGGCATATGGTGTCTTTGCCAGTTTTGCTGTTGGGCATCGTCACAACCACTCTCCAATCCTTTAGTGTGTACATGTCGTTGAGGGCAGGCTGTGATTGGTTATGATCTCAAATGCAGACCGTCAAGCCTCTTGGCTAAGTCACACCATGAGTTGAAGATATTGAGGCCAATTCTATGATTTCTATACATTTTATTTCTGCCCTGGTCATACACTTGTATATAGATATATAGCTAGGCTATATAGCTGTAGTCCAGCTATATACAGTTACAGTACCAGTAATACAACAGCTTTCATTTTAGTGGGTTTCTGTGCTCAGCTGTACAGTATGCATCCTCATGTATAAAACACATGTGCTAATATGGGTTTGAATGTCTCTTCAAGGATAACCTTTTACATGAAATTGAGAGATGAGGACTGATAGGCGACAGGATGATAAATGACAACATAAACACAGTACTTCTAATTCTTATTTTACTATTGAAGTTGAGAGCAACCACATCCTGAATTTTGTTCAGTCTGAGCCAGAAAGATAAGGAGTTTTCTTGGCATATAAAAGAGTCTCTGCTAAGATCACCAACAAATACATTATGAATTGCTACTTTAGTGTTCATTTTTACTGTGGTACAAGAAAGAAGAATAATTGCACATATGCACATGGTCACACGTGGAGGCTGTCTAGTATAAAGCAACTCTCTTCTTTGTTGGCAGGCAGTTCAGGGCTCAGTGCCTGGCTGAGGAGTAGTTTTTTTTATTAGATTCAAATGATGCAGTGTTGAGATATGCCAAAAACTGAAAAAAAATGTGCTAATTAAAGTAAATGCTTCTTTATTTTAAGAACATCCAATGAGATCCCTTAACATAACCAGAAAATACATGAGATCCTCCATTTGTATGGGTATGTTTAAAAAAGTCTTACAAATACTTAATCTATTCATTCGGGGCCTGTAAGATTTATTTCTGTGTTACACAGACAAGCAAAACAAGATGAAAGATTAAAGACTGTCTCCGAGGTCTGGTCTACTGTATTCTGACTTTCTGCTGTTGAAGTAAACTACTCTATTAACTGTACAAACTACTCTCAAACGAAAAAAAGATATTACTGTGATGGCAAATGAGCTGCATTCTGTGAAACCAAACATTTTCTACAAACACAGGAATCCCAATGATGGTTTCAGACTATCATAGAGCTGCAGATAACAGTCAAAACCATTGGGAAAAAGGTTTGCATGTACAATCATAGCAGCGGGTATGCTGAGGTGGATATACGACTACACTCCCTTGTGCACATGCTAAAATATACAGAAAGAGGAGACACAGGCATATGAATATATATATATATATATATATAAATATTATATTCACTGGGAGACACCAATACAAATAGAGATGCAATGGGGTGCACGTTGAAAGTCATCAGTCACTGTAATTGCATTTAAAGATAATGATATGTTCTGTGTTGTCCTACTACAGAAGACAAATCCAAACACATTATTCCTCATGACACGGCATCTGTCTGAGAGGGGAAACTGGAGAGGATGGAAGTGTGTGTGTATAGAGAGAAAGTAGATATATAAAAATGTTCTTATTTCCCATATCTCAATATATCAATTATAGAAATACACATACAATAGTTGCTGTTCTCAACTTGAGACTAATGCAAAAAGCAATTAATAATTCCTAATCTTAAGAAATTGCCATCAATGATGGATCTCAGGCCCGTTTCATCTCTTCCTGTCTTGAGCTTTGTTAATTGCCTTTGACATGGAATCAGCATTTGAGCATTTTTGGATGCTCCAGCAAAATGGTGAAGTCCTTCACTTGTGCAGTGCCACCAGGACAGGTGTCAGTACCTGTGCACCCGTTGAACTGGAATTAGTTTTCACCAGGCTAAATATAGAAGAACTGCCGACATCCATTTGGCTTCTTCATGAATATTAGGTCTCTGAACTTGCTTTGCACTTTTACACGTGCAATTGAATATTGTACTTTTAAGGAGTTAGCGCTCAGCTGAAGTAACTTAGAAACTTAAAGATAAAGGACAGGACAAAGCAAAAATTGGACAATGAGATACAGAAACAGGACATAAAAGCATTCAGACACAAAATGAAAATGCTGTAATGCAGTATGGTAGGTGTTGATGTTATCAGATTTAAACCTCTGGTGAAATGGTACATGTGTTTTCATGTGCATGGAAAATAAGCTAACAAAGATCAAGAGACAAAAATAGAAAGCAATCAAAACTAATTGATTGATTGCTGTGTTTGTGGGAACTGTGACTGACCTTAACACACAAACACACACAAAATATTTTTTCAAAAGTGTAAATCTAAAGACAAAATCAGCATAGTGAGAATAGACTGTATCCAGTATTCAGTGTGAATATGTTGAGGTTACTGGCAGCTCCCTCTATGATGTCTTCTGTAAGATTATCAACATCAGTAGGAGCTTTCATGGATGCTGGAATGTAAGCTTCAGTTGTGGGGATTCTAATGAGAGCAATTTCCTCTGTTGGGATAATGATGGCATAAGTGGTCATCACAGTCAAATCGCAGTCACAGTATTGTTTGCTTTTTTCACATCAACGTCTTTGATTCCGTTTGACAATTAGACAATCAATTGCTTAGATTTTTTTTTTCCTGCATATTTTCCTTTCCAGAAAAAAAAAAAGAAGTTCCTTGTCTTCTTTAGTTGAAAAAACTAAATCAATCCATGGTCTTTTCAGCATTATGTATCTCCTTGCTGAACTACTACTTTTGAATGCAAATTGCCTGACTTTACTCTTTGATTCCTGCCTTACAAATGCAGAAGGCAGACCTCCTGCAGTCTAGCGCTTCTTTTTCTGCAGAGTGTACATGAGTTTGTGGTCGAGTCAGCAAACAACTTTTGGTTGCAGAAAACACAATCTGCGTTTGCTTCAACCTCCTTTGTCTGTCTATTTTATGTTGTACAGCTGAATATACATGTTGCTGGGCTTTGGGTGCATACATTCAGCAGTGCCCAGATAATTTGATAAACAACATGTAACTGGAGAACTATTTATTGTCAGATTTATATGCCGAAGGGTGTAGGTTGTACATTTGGAGATTATAATTCCATGTTAAAGGGACACAATGGGCACTTAGTCAAGGGGTTGCAAATTGGAAGTTGGGGGAAAAAAAGAAAATCATATCACTGTTCAAGGCAAACCTTTTCAACATTATGTTCTTGTTTCTAATAGCAATAGAATCACTTTGAACTGAAGTAAAGTTAATTTGGGTAAGTGATAGTTGGAGACGTACACAGAAAGAGGGAATCATTTATAAATTTGCTAAAGCCAAATTCAAAGCTGATGGAAACTGACTATAGGATAAGTTTGTAAGCCAAAATAGTTAAAGCTGCAGGCAAAAGATTAGTTTTATTTGCATGCTGGTAATTAAAGTGATGAAACAACAGATGGGCAGCACAAGATAAAGGAAAACAGGAAACTGAATAGTGAAGGAACAAATAGTTGTTTTTTTTTTTTGATAAGGCAGAATTATTCATTATTACGGCTTTACTGTTTAATCCTGTTATAGATTACTGTAAACAAGTATGCCATTGCATGGTGATACTTGCAATCTCAGGCAAACACAGGCTATTCCAATACTTACAATTACCTTCTTAACAGTAGTAACTACATAATAAGCATAAGGACTTCTCTGCCTCGCCCCTTTTCTTTTTTCCTTACCCCTCTATAGCTTCCATAATTATCTCTCTGTCTGCTTCCTAATCTAATCGTTTCATGACTCTCTCTCTCCCTCTCATCATCTATTTTTCTTGGATTTTCTGAAATCGTCAAAAACCTTTTAATCTTAGCCTCAATTTAGGTTACACTCCTACTCCTTTTGCTTACTGTCTGCACATCTCTAGCACCCCCTTCAATTTTAACATCTCAGTCCCAAGATTTACTTTGCTTTCTCTTCTTTCATCCCTCTTCAACTCCCATGAAAGGGTCTTCGCTCACTTTCTCTGCCCTAAGATTCGTGACACCTCCTTGTTCTGCTGTCCCTTTCTACATTTTTCTTTTCATACAGCTCCCAAAGAAATATTTCTCCTCTTGTTCTTAGTGTCAAGATACAGTAACTTTTCCTCTCTTTCATCTGTTCTCCTGTTTCACAATTAATATCTGACCTGCCAAGTTGTCAAACAGCATCTACCATTTTTTCTTGAGATTTCTACTGGATCTGACATATCCAACATTATTTTCTTATGAGCATCTAAAGTTTATAATTGACAACTCATAATCATTCTTTGTGCCTTGACATAGACTCATGTACTGAGTGCCTGGTCACATACATACACTGTATCCTAAAGTGAAACTTTCTTGTGTCTTTCTCTTTACTGCAGACTTTAGTATTTGCATAGTTGTACAAAAGTAGAGATTACAGAATAGGTTCAAAGTCAAAGTGGAATAGATGGGGAAACTGGATAAGTTCTAGCAATCAGCAACTTATTTTTGTGGACCAGAAGATGGTCCATATAATCCAGTAAAAGACATCTGGACAATATTGCATGTTCTGCAAATGTCTATGAAAAGATTAGATGTTTACAACTGATGGATAATCTTGGATTCCAGCTGCTTGCCTTTATCTTCTTAATGGGGTGAGCACAAAGACAAAGTTTCAAATAGAATCTAGTTCATCCGTAAAGAAGAAATTTGATTAGCCACATTGCTTTGCATCTAGTAGCAAATGAGTAAGAAACCACAGGCAGAAATCCAAGTTTTTGGAGAGATGATGCTGGTGGCCAACTCTGAATCTGACAGAGACAGTTACAGCATTGATTGATGATAGAAAAGGTAAGTTTACTGTAAAGTATATTTGGGGCCGGGGTAGACATTGTCCAGCTCAGGGAAAGGGAAGGATTTAGGGCAGGCAATGTGAGCTGTTTTACTTTAGGAAAACCAGTGCAAACCAGAGCAGGGTGAGGCAAAAGCCTAGAATCTCCATGGCTGACACTTTGGAACTTGTGCAGGTAGGAAGTTAGCAGGCTGGAGGATAGCCAACTCAAAGGATCAGGCAGGGGGCAATGATAGCCCATAAACCCAGTCTGTCAAGCTACAAAATAATTCAGAGAGGCCAGCAAAGAACTCCAGAGATTATCAGTACCAAATAATAGTTCCACCTTGTCCGGAACCTCCATAAACCAGAGCTTTGATAAAAATACTTAGATATCAACTCCACTGGTGAGCCTGCTGTCCAGGATTCTGTATATGGACTCTGGGTCCTGAATGGATTCATACAGATAATCATATTCTGGATGAGCAATGAGATAACATTAAAAAATACACATTGCATACTAGAATGTTACTTTACGACTGATACTTTGAAACTTGATTACTTCATCTCTATTCTCATACCTGATTACAGTTTTATGACTGATTGTTCAAGATGGTGGAGTAGTTTGGTGATTTAAATCTCACATAAAAAAAAAACAGACACTAAACAATTTTTTTGAAAGACACAGATATCAATTAAAATATCTCTATAAATAGAGACATTGCTGTGTATGTGTGTTACAGTAAAAACCCTCAATGCCCTCGGGGATCTGAGAAGTGGTTGTGTGATAGCGATACTCACACTGCAGTTTTGGATCATACCTCAACCTGATAATTCTGGTATTGCCTGAGCAGATTGAAACCCTAGCTCACCTTTTGGTCCCTCATCCCAGTGAGAGGACATTAAGAGAGCTACATTGTTACTGTCAGACCACAGGAGAAATCCTCCAACTATATTTTGCCATTTTACAGAAAGGCCACAAAACACATTTAGGATTTGTTCCGGATTGACTGTTCATTACACACAGATAGATCAAAACTGGATAGACAGGTCAGGGGTGGAGAGCTGCTGTCATGAACATGAACGGGCTGCTCGGCTCAGAGTGTAGCATGATTATGGAGACATTTGTGGATGAATGTGGAATCGAGAGATGAACTGCTGACCCTTTGCTTCCTTTTGATTGACTGGCTTATTATCTCTGCATGGGCTGATATGTAAAAGACACAAAGAGGGGCTGAATAGTGAATGTATTACACATACATGCCCTTTAAGAGGAAATATGTGATGATTTCAACCCATTTAAGGCTTTGTTTGAAACACGTTCAAAAAGCTAAGCATTGACTTGAAAACTGTCTTTTTCTGAAATAAAGAAACTATAAATATGAGAGAAAAATCTTTTGAAGTTAAACCTCCAGTTTTTAGTGTGCTCTAATGCACATCCATGTTGGTTTCATCATTATCATTGTTTGAGTGTCTCGAAAATAATCCAACACTCTTATTGCATCGGGCTCCAAAAGCAAAAACACAAAAATTTGCTCCATATCTGAATTCTTACATCAGTTATGAATGGGTTAAATTGTCCAATCCGCGTTCTTCTCTCCTCTTCGTTCACAGTCAAACATGTATGCTACTGTAGCCTGAAAGTTGTCAAGACCAACAATGAAAAACTGCCTGAAAACGGAAAAGGAGACAGACAAGCCAAATGAGAGACAGACTGTGAGAGACAGAAATGACTGAGAGAAGGATTGAGTGACAGAAGGATATGACAGCTAACAACCAGAGCTGAAAAGCTGCCAACTAGTCCTGAAGACTATTTGCCCTGACACTTCTCTACGTACCTTTTTTGTTCACAGTTCACTAGTGTTCTTCACATTTTTCTTCATTTATCTTTGAATTCTGAATTACGATACATATTCTTTGTTGTTTCGCCTATTTTCTCACAGTTTGTGAATGTAGTTTGTGTTGTATTTTATATACAAAGCTCTGCTTCTCCTTTTCCTCCCCCACAGTTTGTTTTGTACTGTAGTAGAATAAACTTGGTGTCATGTAAGACACCAATGTGTACTATGAATAATGCATCCCGTGTTGTTGCTTTTCTGTATTTCTATTCATATGTACCTGAATGAGTGTAAGTATTATCAGTTTTTGGGTTGTTGTTTCTTTGTTTGTTTCCTGTATGCATATTTTTCTGTGTAAATTATCACGATCACATAAAAGCTTATGACTGTTTAGCTTAATGGCCATTGCTTTAATATTTTAAAGGTGAGAACATTGGAGGTCCTTTCAAAAAAGATATGTTTTTGGTGCCATCTCTCCCATATCTGGACCTCTACTCTTGTAGAGTTGGAAGCAGACCATTGAGTAATAGGCTTGAGAACTCCTCGATTGACACATCTCTCTTGACAAATTATCATGCAAATCAGTATAGACTTGGTAAAAGAAGATGCGTTGATTTCCACCACACAGCCATAAAGCTGCTATTTAGAAAACTCCATAGGTACATTTTAGTATATCTAATCTACATGAGGATTTAAAAGTTTTTAAATATACCTCTATTGGAAGATACCTAATGTTGAATGACTCTGACAAGGATGAAATAACACACAAAAACCTTAATTAGGACTTCACTAATGATGCCGTCTCAAAGTGGTCTCAAAAAGCAGAAGGGGGTGATAGTGATAGTTGCTGATTATCATCATAATCTACAAATTAAAAGAAATGAAATTAAACATTTCAAATACAACATTACTCTCAATGACAACGCATGCCTAACCTCAGGAGAAACAAGTCGAGGTCTCCGTTCACATTCTTCTTAATACCATTCGGACTCCCTGCATAACTGACATGAATACAGATAAGCCATGTAAGTGAAATGAAAACTTGAATTGAAAGTTTGTTGTGGTCTATAAAAGTCTTCAATGAGTGTTTTTAGGATACTGCTTTATCTGTCCCCAAACTCTGCATTTGACTAAGCGGGTGTAGACAATGAATGGATGCATGGTTTAACTACTGTAAATTCCGGACTATAGCGCGCACCTGAATATAAGCCTCTCATTTTAAAAAGAAAATCCATTTTGTGCTTGTATAAACCGCACTGGATTATAAGCCGCGGGTGTCCACATTTTAATACATATTTACACAGAAAGATGTTACATGTGAGGATTTTTAAACTTTTCATTTAATGCGTGTGGTAACATAAACAAATACATACTGCAATTGATTTTTTCCCGAACAGTTCCTGTAACATCGATGGTTTTAGCTTAAATACCTATCCGTAACGCACACAAATGGCGTAAATGCTTTTTTTTCGAACAGTGCCTGTAACATTGATGATTTTAACTTAAACACCTATCGGTAACACACAAATACGGTGTAAATACTTTTTTTTCTAACAGTGCCTGCAACATTGATGATTTTAACTTAAACACCTATCGGCAACACACAAATACGGTGTAAATACTTTTTTTTCTAACAGTGCCTGCAACATCGATGATTTCAACTTATCGGTAACACACAAATACTGCGTAAATGCCTTTTTTTAAAACAGTGCCTGTAACACAGCTGATCAGAAGAAAAAAAAGACAATAGCCTACCAGGAAAAGTCATTGATCGCCTTCTTCATCTTCCTCCTGCACACTAAAACCATCAAACTCATCTTCTTCAGTGTATGAATTGAACAGCCTCAGAACTTCGTCACCCATATTCGTTTGTTTTCCATGTTGAAGGGGAGTACAGATGACCGATTTACAATAATTTAGTAGTGTAAGTGTGTTTGATTTATCGTACAATTTCATTGGACCACTCATTGGACAACTATTTGTTAATTTTATTGGTCTAATGTTACGAGGCAAAATGTTTTTAGCGGCATGAAAAAAAAAGAAAAAACATACATTAGCCGCACCATATTATAAGCTGCGGTGCTCAAAGCCTCGGGAAAAAAGTAGCGGCTTATTGTCCGGAATTTACGGTATAAGGTATGTGAAATCTCACCATCAACACAAATCTGCAGTATTTACATTGGGCTTTATAAATAAGGAGAGACACGGGCTGAGGGACATCTGCAAAAAGCCTTATAAGATGAAGTCTGTCTGATAGACTGTTAAAAAAAAAGTATGCCTACTAGTACTTCGGTTTGCTTTCTGCATGTGTGGGATTCTTTATTTGCACCATCAGTGCAAATGTACATAGTACTTTAGTGCATCTGCCAGTATAATCCATGTACTGCTGCCCCATAGATAAAATAAAGTGCAGTCTGCTGTAATCCTTTATCTTTACTCATAATTGACAGGCGTCTGTATGAACATATGCATGAACTGTAATTCTGACAAACTGAGGGGAAATTACAAGCCTCTTGGCAATATTGCATTCAATTACTTGTGATACTCTAATCATAAATACTGACAGGAATTTACAAAATAACATGAACGTTCTTCTGGAAATGGCTGGAGGAACAAAATCTTTTGCAGTTGTAATAGTTTTCATTTTATTGGCTTAAAAAATATATGAACAAGCAACAACCTAAAACCATTGTCATCCTTTTTTTTCTTAAATTGTTGGAATCTCAGCAGAATACAGGAAAAGGATGGGGGTAATTGCTAAAAAGTCATTTTTAATTCAGCTCAGATATTTACTTTTTCACCGTTAGCATAATAGTGGGTTTATATTGAGTCTTAAGGGAACATTAGTGCATTAATCAAAACCTTTATAAATTACTGTTGGCATGAACTGGATATGTGTGCGCTTCTATTCTTTCGCATCAATTTGCATCAACAGGACAAGGATACGCATGAATGAGTGTGTGGATTGTGTGCGTCTGTATTTTAGAACACATCAGCTGAAGAGCTGCTGCCTGGATTGCCTGAGGTGATCTTTCTCTGCAGAAAACCAGCCATTCAAATGTCAGAGCACATGGGGAAGTTTTTCCACTACACAACTGATCACTGAAAATATCACTGCTGAGGGTTGAGTGGACAACAGACACAATCCAGCGACTTACGGAAACATGAAAAAACAAAAGCACGCCTTCTGTAAATTCTAAGGATTTTGTACGTAGACATGATTAGAAAAAAATTCTCAATTGAAAGATTGTGTATCCTTGAGAGAGGACTAAGTTACAAAATCTGAAAAGTATGGACACCAAGAAATATTTACATGTAAAAACACAGTGTGCACGCCTGAGCCTCTGCACATTCCCTTCATCGATGCCAGTGTACCCCCCCTGTTACCAGTTCGCTAATCAAAAGTGGAACTTCGCAGTGTGAGATCAAAGTGCTGATCACGGAGGTGGAGGTCAGAAAAAGAATATTTCTAATCTTTTGGATCAGTAACAAATGAAAAATACTGAAGTGGCATGGTGTCATCGTCACAGTTGTCTAACAATAAAGTGAAGATAAAGCAAAGGGGGATAGTTCAGAGAGTGATTGACAAGGAAGGAATTCTGGAGCTCATGGCACATGAAGAAAATTTTCATCATCAATTTTCACAAAGTTATTGTGGGTGTATCTGCAGCTGTGCATCGTGTGTAATGTCTGTAGAAAACCTCTAAAATGAGACCTTAAAAAGAAAAGGAATATCAAGAGATTGTTTCTGATTTTCTGGCACAAAATTGTCACATAGCCTACCACGGAGCTGTTTAAGAAAACATCTGTCTCCCTCCTGATCATCTCCACTGTATAATGTAGAAGCTGTGCTTTCATCTGCTGCAGAGAAAACAAGAGTTGTTGGTGCTCCACCGTGTGATGTGTGATGCATATTTTGGCGACTGGCTTAAATCCAACTATTTTGTTTCTTTTTACATCTGCAAGCTCTTTTGCTTTGAACTTTTTTTGCAGTTTGTGATTACAAAACTAATGAACCATTAAAACAAATTTCCTTTTTCTCATTTTCACTGATGACTGTCTCAGTTTTACATCCCTTAAAACTGCACTTCCTTTTATTATTGATTTTATTATCATGTCTATTTAGTACATTCATAACTAAAAATGGGAGTGAAAATCAGGTTTGTGTGCATGAAAAACTCAGTGCTCCCTGTATCTGCAGGAAACAAAAGAGCAGTCACTAGCTACCAGGTGCTGTTAATCAAATGCACTGTGAAGATCATCGGCAGGTGTTTAAAATTTAAAATGAAGCTTTGGCAGTTTGCTGGTCTGGATCATTCAGGTGTGTGTTAACGAAATGCCAAGGAAGAAAGAGTTTAAAGATAAGGCAGAGAGAGAGAGAGAGAGAGAGAGAGAGAGAGAGAGACAGAGAGAAAGAAAGAAAGAAAGAAAGAAAGAAAGAAAGAAAGAAAGAAAGAAAGAAAGAAAGAAAGAAAGAAAGAAAGAAAGAAAGAAAGAAAGAAAGAAAGAAAGAAAGAAAGAAAGAAAGAAAGAAAGAAAGAAAGAAAGAAAGAAAGAAAGAAAGATCTGCAGTGGTCTCGAGAAATCAGTCAATCTGCCCATCGATCTAAGAGGGGCTATATCTCAGGCTCTACAGGCCTCAGTAAGCACGTTAAATTTTAAAGTTCATGACTGTACAGTTTGAAAAAAAATAAAAATAAATAAATAATAAATACAATTAATCTCTTAACAGCAAATAGGTTCAAAGTTTCAGTAACCAATTAGTAAAAAAGAAAAAGACACCAAAACAATGCACAAAAGAGTAAAGATGGAACAAAATCATAAATTGCTTGTAATGGTTAGGCTGTAGATCTGTGTTTCTTCTAAGAATTAGATATGCATTGTCCAGCTTGTTTAGGATGGAATATGAATTTCCCTAAAAGTTTGATTACATCTACAAGAAAAAAAAAGACATTTCAGATCATATTTTGTTTTACTGACCATGTCAAATGAAAGAAGATGGGAGAAGACACAAGCTGAAAAATGAAAATATTATCTCAGGATCTCAGATGGTCAAACATTTACAATGCAGTTTATTTATACAGTGCTCTGTTATGGATGAAAGTTCAAATAACAAAGGTCATATATACTGCCCTTTGACTTCCCCTCGCTGCTCTCCACTTCACATGCTGTGTGTTGCTGTTTCCTTATAGTTATTAATAATGTTTTTTTTTTGTTTTTTTTTCCTTTTAACTTGACTATATTGCAGTCAGGCTGTTATTTTTTCCGGTAACTTATTCTCATAATAGAAGCAGACAGAGCAGCCATGAACAGCTGTCTTTGTGCATCTCCTTTCTCTGATTTGGAGTGATTTTTGTTTTAAAGTTTTGATTATTAAATGAGAGTGAAATCAGAGAATAATTTGTGCCGACAGCTTTTTTTATTTCTTTAGTTTTTAAATATAGTACATATACATTGGTCAGTGTTCTGCAGACACTGTAAATAATATGGTGCAGAAGACTCACCAAACTGCCTTTATAGATGATTTCATGCATGATCCATGAAATGTTTAAATCCAATGTAAAAAAAATGTACAAGATCTCCAAAAAAGTCTTAAAATGGGTGTCTAGTGTTCATCTGTGCTTTCAGAGTTTAACTTCACTGAGTCTGAACTGTGCGTAAAGACAACTGTGAAGGGGTTACTTTTCTGGTTTGAGAGTTTTGTCATCTGACCCACTGGAGCAGCAGCATTTCTCAGTTACACATTAATCACAGAGTAAGAAATATTACTAATAACCATAAGAACACAGTGATATGCATCTTGAGATGTGGGGGGTGGCTAAGGTTGATTATAAGGAGTGAGGCCTTCATTTAGGCTTTTTTGATGTTATGCATGATCCATCACACAAAATAGCACCTTACACAAAATTTAGAAATGACAGGGGTTACAGCTCCTTATCAGAGATTTTTCTTTGTTTTGTTTTTCTAAAGCAGAACTGATGATCCAAGAGTCTAAACCCATGATGGAACACCAGTGCATCTATCAATGTTTATTTCTACTTCTCCTTGCTATGCATGATCTGAAAACATTGCATCCTCTCAGATGTAGTCAAACAGCATTTCTACAGTGTGTTCCTGTTTTGTAATCGGGTGTGGGATTGTTTATTTCCCGCAGTATGCTGTATATATCATGTGTTATGGTAATTGTGGTTTCCAGTCTCTTTTACAATTAGAAATCCCAAACTGGGTGTTTGGTAGGGATGAGGACTTGGGTGAACACCTGATTTGAATCTTTCTCTCATAGTTTGTGCTTTATAAAAAAAGCCAAGCTGTAACACCAAACAACATCATCATGATGCCAAGTATTTTATTGCTTCTATGCACTACAGAATGAGGCATTAGTTAGTTGTAGAAGATGTATATTCCTCCCCCCCTCTCTCTCTCTCTCTCTCTCTGTGTATTTCACAATCATACACACACGCACACACACAAACTCCTTGGAGATCTAAAAGTGAATCACGGATGGAGCAGTCAAAGGTTTAAAGTCTTATCCAGCTAGCACAAAGTCTTCATAGTTTACCGGCAACATAATAAATAATAATGCCTGAGGCAACAGCTGAACAATATTTGAAATTCATTCATACTGGCTGTGAATTGGAATAATTCTTGTTCTGATAAAAGAAAATAAAGCAGCATGAAGGGCATCACACACAGCTAATTCCATCATGTGTAGGAATGAAACTTAAACTGGGCATAGTTCTTTTCAGTTAGTTTGGGAATTTAGTATTTAACACATCTAAATACACAACCATGAAAAGCATTTTAGACAGAGATTATGTTGGTTTCGGAGGGAGCTAAACTGGTCACCTCTGACAAGCCTTTTTCAATTCAGACTACATTGTAATGATGTACAATTCTTGTATACATCACTAACAGCCATACAGCAGCAAGCTGAATCACTTTGATGTATTTGTTTCCAACCAGACAGCTTTGCTAACACTGTTATGAAGCTGTCACAGAAGAAAGGGAAAACTCAATGTACAGCCTATCAATAATCCAAAAGCTCAACGATAGGGGATGCTGTTTAATATTCATGCTGGTGAAATGGATATTCTCAGAGCAATAAAGAGACAGCAGCTCAAATGATGCTTCGAATAACAACTCAGCAACATCAGCGAATGAAGACAAGAGACCGTGCGAAGCAAACACATTTTATCAGTTTGGGTTCTGATTTTATTGAAAAGTTAATGTAGGCCTAATTATTTTATGGTGTGTAGTTTTAAAGAATGGCGGTTCTGCATGTTCTTTTCTGCATTCAACCACTTTTATGAAACAGTTTAAATTATATGCAAACCAAAACAAAAATGGGAACATAAAGAATTCCAGTTTATTTACTCTCTGTTAAAAGAGATCAACTGGCAGCATGTATCTCTGTCCTTTCCTTAAAAATGCATCACCGTCAGCAATGTGAACTGTTGTATGGAATACCACTACTGACATGAAGCAGATGACACCACTTTATGTTCATTTAACTTTTTCAGTCTTTGTTTTATAAGTCTGAATTGGACACAAAATAGTTTTTTTTCTAGCAAACAGAGGTTGATTATTAGTGTCATTATTACTATTATTATTGGGCATTCTGTCCAAAATTGAATTCAACTGAACTCTTTTCACCACGATTGCCACTCAAGGAGAGGTAGCTCATGTCACAAAATCATATTGCAGCCAAATGCGTTTAGAGCTATGAGTAAAATGTACTTACAAGCATGACAGCCTCATGTGATAGAGTTATAATGATAGCATATGAATATTTCACTTCACACCCAAAATCAGTGCTGAGTTGTACAGTTAGATTACAAAATGATTCCATGGTGCATGCCTTTCTATGCATAGACTGGTTTTAGAGCTGTTTGTAGGGACTTTAGAATCTAGTGTAGAGCATATCAATATCTTTGCACCTCAGTTTAGCTGTGTTGTCACTTAACAGTCCGCTCATCTTCATTCAATTTTTACACCTCTAAGACTGGCCTTGAATGGCTTAATCTAAAATTCTCCCCTGTCACCTTTCTCCAAATCCCCGGGGGTGTAGCTGGCCTTCGGCAGATCAAGACTAATTTCTCCATGCTCGACCAGCCAAGGCCATCTCTGCCACACACTTCAAACAGAAAGAAGAACAGAAACTAACATGAAGTGAGTGATATAAACAGAGATAGAAAAGTGCAATCAAACTGCTGCAGGAAGATGCAATGAAAGATATTGATGGGGTAAAACAAAATCTCAGCAAAGAAATTAGAACTAAAAGGTTGTAGAAAATAGCAGTAATTGATGTAGGAGGCGGAAATGAATTATAATTATTATTATTATTATAACAGATTTGAGAGTAAAAGGTACAACACAATATAGAAAAAAGGGATTGGTAAAAGGAAAGGGCAAAAGTTAAGTTTAATATTGTAGAAAAATAGAAATAATGACTGAGAAGTGTTAATTATTGTGGCAGAGAGATTTAAAAAAAAAAAAAAAAGGGGACCAGTAGAGATGTTATCCCAAGCCAACGTTACTGGCACAGAGCCGTAGTTGTGACAGTGCTCCCCTGCATCATTATCTGGTAAAATGAACAAGGTTGGATGACAGTTTGAAGTTTTGTGTCAGCTGTACTGGGTGCATTTTGTAATAAAAGGATGAAAGAAAAAGTCACTGAGCGCTATAATAGTTTTCCAACACAACCAAAGGCAGGTTGTGAGGATGACAGTCCATCTTTCCTAAACTGTGTAATTTGCCATGTAAGCAAAGCTTTTATGAGCAGTCAGTGAGCATGCAATACAGTTCCTATCAGCTGGTTGTTCTTTCAGAAAAAAAAAACAAGTTTCAGCTGAGATTCTCCATATTTAAGTGTCACTTTAGATTGAAAATAATCATTTTCTTTAAATATATTTTTCTTCAGATATTGACTTCAGCACCAACTTGTCTCAGAATTTGCTGAATGACTGAGATTCAAAGTCACTTTGTGTTTTGCCAGTTGCATGTTTATGTGAATCTACAAGAAAACAAGACAACCAAAGACATTAAATGACAGATGTGCTGATCACAAGGATGGAATCTAAGAAATTAAATATCACCCATACCGATGATCCAGTCACACAGGTATTTAAAGCATTCATGTACTAATTAGTCTTCTTTTCTTGATATTTTGAGTATGTGAGGAGTGTGCCTGATTGTCCCCATTATTCATCACACCAAGGGGAGAGATGAGGCAGAAATACAGCATGTGATCAGTGAGATTTGTTTTTCTTTAGGTCTGTCAAAAAGGTTATGATACAACTGCCAAACCAAGATTAATAAAACTTGACATTCAGTCTTTGTGGAAAAGTTCTACGCCCCTCCACTTAGTTCTGGTTTATCTAATATAATTCCTGCATGGCTCAACAGAACTTCAGAGCAGCAGTGAAAATGACGTAGCTTTTCAGGCATATAACCATGCAGGTTGTTAGAAGATGCGCCATAGACAGATTTTAGAACTAGAGAGGATCCACCATAACCATGCTGACACCATTCCTATGTGAAGATGGAACAGGCTTTGCTGGATCACCAAAGCATCTTTATATCTGGCTTCAGTAGGGTGGAGATGAGACAGTTATGGGCTGCTTCTTTAAGGATGAGCTAGCTCAACTTTTTTGGGGGGAGGGGTTTGAAGATTGACTGAAAATGACTTTTCATATCCGCTGTCTCCTAAGTGCTATTTCTCAAATGGTGTTACAAGAAGAAGTCATGAACAGACATGTTCCATGGATGGAAGGGACATAAAAGTTTTAGAAATGTTAATCTAAATAAAACAATATTTAAACAAGTGATTTACATAGTGTCCTAAAAAGTTACACATCAGCAGTTGGATAATGACAAAGACAAAACTCACTTCATCTGTTGAACATTATAGTTTCATGTTCAGAAACATTCTAGATTAACTGAGAGCATTGCAGTCGTTCAACAGTGCAATGAATGAACAATGCTACTGATTTAATAATTTTGCAAGCAGTATAAACTTAATGTGGGTTGCCTTGTGGTTAGTGGGTCTTCATAACTCTCTGTGCCTCATTAAACGTCTTACGTAAGCAAGTGAATGACCTAAAAAGTGCTCATCTTTTATTCATCAATCTGTTTACAACTGACTCACATGTGCTGAGCGCCTGATGTGTAACTTTAAAGTAGAATTCTAAAACAAAACAAAGGGATCAGTGGACAAATCTGCAAGATTTTAGCTTGATTTGCTGTAGAGCAACTGTTTTAGATGAAAAACTGATGTCATCACTCTAACAGCCACCAGACTTCATACAGAAAGAAACAAAATAAAACTGTAATTGAACCTACCTAAATACCAACTTTCCGGTCCATTGCTGCCTATATTTGCTAGTTTGTCTTTTTGTGTGATTGACCTTTTGATATTTGTTGAAACATTAGATTTGACACAAAAGTTCCACATTAAAACAAAAAATAACCCAGTGGGGCAGCTGTTCAACAGATACTACAACATTTGGGGAAGTACAATTTTTTTCTTTTTTTTTTCTATGAAAATGATCATTACGTAATTCAGGTGCTATGTTTTCATGTCAACTTTAGTGTGGTGCAGCAGAAACTCAACTGATTTGCACCTCTTTTTCCCTCTTCACTCAGTTTTATTTTAGGCAAATTATCAGTAAAGCCATTCACTTATTCTTCGTCCTGTTCCTTGACAACTATGGTAAAAGCTTTTCTGTTCCTCACCTGGTGCCCTGCCTTTGTTGAACAGTCTTAAAAGCAACTGTAGATCAAACATAATCAAAAGTAATAAAAAGGCTAACTTGAATAAGTCTGAGTTCATTTCTGAGTTCATTTAAAAGATTTTGTATATAAAAAAAAAATCCTCCTTTTTTTATATTGAGTGATATGATATTCTGCAGACAAAAGGGACTTATTTTTTTTATGTTTTTATCTCTATTAATGAGAATATCTTAACTTGAAACTCCAGGATTACATGAGAAGAAGTGCAATTTTTATGTACTATGTTCAGAGGTGAGCCACCTTTGTAATAATAAAACCCCAAGGCTAACTCTGACCTTACTAAGCCCAAAGATTAGCTTGTTATCCCCTTTATTAGAAATCTACAATGATACATTGAAATGGCTTACTGCATTAAATTTACAAAATCCAAGACCTCAGTCATCCAAGAAGAGCAAATTGAATAGCAGCATGACACATTATAATAAAATGCTTGAAAATCCACAGTCAGATGCCAAAGAGGTCTCACGCTGGTTAAAATAAAACTTGTCTAACAGTGTGACAAAGAGGTGGAGGAGATCTTATTCAGGATATTGCTTTCCATTGTGAGTGCTCAGGTTTAGGGACTTCCAATCTCTCACCTGCAGTGAACCATAGAAGCTTCAAATAAGCTTGTCAACTGACGTGTGTCAGAGGTTGCACTGAGTCAGTTTCAAAAATCAAAATCTCTAGGAGGGCGGAGATAAATGGGTTTTGAAGGTCTAAACCTTTCATACAACATTATTTCCCAAGCTGATTTCTTAATTTTCACTTGGGATGGGTGAATAATTGAACTTGAGTTAACAGGCTTGGCCCTTGGTTTAATGAGGCTAAAAAGAGTCATTTTACAGTCTATCCTCCAGTCTTATATATATATATACAATATATATATATACAATGTTTCTGTATATATATATATATATATATACAGAAACACGTAATTGTTCCATGGGGATTGTTCTGAGGACAGTTCTCTGATTTCTATAAATGTGATTTCTCCCCACAGGCAGGGTCACACAAGTCACACTTTAAAAAGATTAACTAAGAATACATGACGCATAAAAGACATTGTCTGTAATAAAAATACTCATCTGTAGTGTAAACAAGTAAACCATCACCTTTCTCATAAGATACAATTTGTGTTACAATTTGAGCATTTTATGTTAAATGTGTTAAAAAATTATGTGTAATTATGTATGATTGGTAATGAAACTAAAGACAGGTGACCAAAATTAAACAACCGTTTTGTTAGGGGGGAAACAGCAACGACAACATATTGCTCTTAATTTACATACAGTTGAAAATATTTTAGATGATGCAAGTACATAATGTAAAACATTATGATATATGGTGTGTTGTAGTCTTTTTTATAAACGGATCAGTAACTCAAGGACTGTTAGTTTGTGAGTAAAATTTGAAAAAATTCAAGGCGTGCTAGAATTAACAGGCAGCCCCTTGTGTTAAAGGAGGCAATTATAAACATTCTGAAACAGATTCTTAAAATATTAATATATCTGCGTAAATCATTCACAGGAGTTGAATACAACAGAGAAGATATGTAACAGATTGTTAGTACAGACCTAATTTAAGCGACATATGCAGACAGCAGTTCATTTCATTTTAACACGATATCTTGAGTTTTCAGTACATAATCAGATCTTGTTTTTCAGACCTGTCAGATATGACTCTAATTAGAGAGAGAACACACTCTAATTAAATATGGTTAACTGAAGAATAAAATACTGAAACTATCCCACTTAATTTTGTATAGACTTATTAAATAAGGCTCGAAAAAACTTAGGAATGTGATTCTTGAGGCTTTTCATTAAGCCTCAGGAGATTTCCTGAACAAGACTTATTCTGAGGAACCAATGTTTTCGCCCAATAACAACCATACGTGAAAATGGACACGAGTTCAGCAATGTTGTTGAATGTCACTTTGACCATGTGAGCTATGGGCTTTCACTCTTCTCTCCCTTAGAGAGTAGTTCCCTACTTGATCACTTGTCAACCTCCCTCTTCTCCTTTCTCCCACCTCAGTCAAAATGACAGAAGTGTGAAAAGCTTTGTGTGACACATTTGTCTTTAAATGTAACTGTGTACCAACTAGGGGTATCCAGCATGGATGAAGGGCAACCAAACCCTGTCATAGCTCACAGTGCATGTGTCTGCCTGTGTTTGTTAGTTGCCCTAGAGATCACAAGCGGGAAAGAGAGGACTCAGAGACATGTTGAAATTTCATTTATATTAGTAATATTTTCTACAGTTTGGCTTCCCCTGAAAAGTCTGAAGAAATGTGTGAATTCGGAACAATTTCATACCATCTAGCATTTTCAAAAAGATTAGTTTTAATGGTAAACTACTCACTCAAGAAACTAAATTCATTGTATTTCTTTCTGAAAGCACTCTCAGCTCTCAGTTGGACATGTAAGTAGTTTCTGCAAAAAAAACTCTCTTCCATAAGGCCTCAGATAGTTGAATCACACCATGATATGGGCATTTAGATAAAAGTGTACAAAATGCAAGTCATACATCCAGGGCTATTCAAAATCTTTGTGTAGTTGAGTACAGCAAGTTCTTTGACAAGGTTAAATCTTGTCTTGATTTAGTCGGCTGACCGTTTGCAAGCAGTCTTTGAAGTTACCATGGCAGACGTCAATATATGCAGATATGTCCCAATTCTGTTCATTTAAAAATGAGGGAAAAAAACCCATGAACTGTTGACAAGTGTGTTCTCCGTTGCCTTAAGAGAGCCAGTAGTAAAATGTCAGCTTTTAGACCTAATTTGTTGTCCTAGTTAAGAGCCCAACTTTGCTTATAGTCAAGGCTGTTCTTTCAGCTGCCATCACTTTCAGTGTAGAGAACTTAAGGATGGAAATGAAACACCAACAGTAGAAACAATCAGCATGGTTACATGCACAGTAGAGTTGAGCTACTATGGACATGTGTAGCGAACTCAAGTGTTTATTAATGTGAAACTTAATCTTTGGGATGCCCATTGACATTCTTGTGTTGGGTTTGTTCAACCTTGATCCTCTGTGTTTCCCTGTGATGGACTGGCGACCTATACAGTGTGTACCCTGCCTCTCGCCCAGTGACGGCTGGGATAGGCTCCAGCCCCCCCGCGTAAAAAAAAATTGGAATAAGCAAGTATAGAAAATGAATGAATTAATGAATTTTAACATCTCTGGTATATTTCTCTATTCTCCTCACCATTACGCAAAGCCATAAAGTGTTCCCTATACCGCCATACATATTCCACGTGAAATTAAGTTCTTAGAACAAACACACTTTTCCTTTTTGTACTTTAAGGTTTGTGTTTTGGTTCAAGGATTCAATGAAGTACTTAATTCCTGTATTAATAAGTCATTACACATTTCTTCATGCAGCTGTGGCAAATTCAAACGAGAATTATAGAATAACCCTGTGAGATTGATTTAGGATTATTTATAATAATTTTCCTTGTGATGACGGATGATGCCCCTTATTAAGGTTTCATTTGATAGTGAGTACGCTACACATGACCATAGACATAAACAGATATCTGTCCTCTGGTGATTTTGACAAGGGGGATAAATATGTTAGTCTTTTCTTTGTTTTCTTCGAAAGCAAAGCCCAGTTTGTAATGATTATGGGTAGCTTTGTGATGATGAGCATTTGATAAGTTTAAAATAGATAGAGAACAATGGGAGAATTGCAGTGTGTTTTAAATGTTTTGTCTTTTTGTCTGTGAACTATCATCTCTAACCATCCTTTGAGAGTGAAATCCTGTTGAAATGGAAGTTGCAATACAGACTTGAAGAGAGATACCCTAATGCAACAGATGGATGCAACAATTAGTTTACTGAAAAGGGAGGGTGAACAGCAGCTGGAGAGGCTACCAAGATCACAATGCATCTGTGTATTCAAATATCTCTCCATTCTTTTTAATCACATGGTTGAAGAGATATAACTGAGCAGTAATCATGGAAAAAAAAAACACAATCATCCCATAACAATAGAATTTAGCTAGAGTGGTACAATTGAATTGCTTTGTATTTTTTCATATACTATATATATATATATATACATATATATATACATACATAGATAAAAGATTCCTTAAGAAAAATGCAGTGATGAAAATGTCGAGTGTCTAAACCTTACTGATTTACTCAACTGATTTGGTTGAGTATGCGTACATAGAGAAACAAACTTATCCTTGTGTTCAGTAGCAGAAGACTATCCTCTGACCAAATGCCCATTGTTGTGTCTTGTTTTGTTGCATGTTTGATATTTGGTTGTGCAACAAACTGCCCTGTTTCCACAACTCAAGTATTTATCGTTCTTCACTAGAAATATAAGTAAGTGGTGTGTGTACCATTGTGCACTAAGTATTTGGCTTTTTGGCTGATCCAGGAATGTCTGGGGATGCCTTTATTAATCAGTTTTGCTAGTTTCTCTCTCTACCTTTTTCTTCAGTCCACTCATCAGTCATTTATCTGGGACTGCCACTTCTCCTTTTCATTTACTGCCTCAACCTAAAAATGTTGGTAAACAAGAATTTAGATCCATAGATTTCATCAAGGTGTCCTCTCCTTTCTAATATTTAATTTCTGACATTTTGATTTGCTTCTAAGTCGGTTACTGACCTTTTTTTTATACCTCCTTTATTTTTGTCATTCTTCTCATCTCTTTTCAGTCTTTCAATTTGCTCACTTCCTCCATCACAGCTCATCTTTCTCAACACTCTTTTCACTTTAATTGTCTGCATATCAGTCCCTCTCTTCTTTTATTTCAGCTCTCAACCTCTTCCCTCTATCCATCCGGTTCTTTCCTTTCTCTTGGTATTTCACACAATGGCAACTGACATTTCTAGCTGATGCGTTCTTCTCCCTTATGGCCTTTTTATGCCACCTTCTTTCTTTTTTTCTTTCTTTCACATTTTTTATAGCTCCTTTGAAAGGTTCATCTTGGATTCCACTTACTTTCTTCCTTTTAGTTATTCCTCTCGATAGCCCTTTCCTACAGGAGAAAACCTTTGGCTTTTATGTGTTAAAACTTTATTTCTTTTTTCCTTTTGATTCTGTCCTCAGCTTCTAACTCCCTGTGTGGTCATTGCAGAACTGACAAGAAATGATTTGTACGAACATATGTCTTTGAAATTTTAGGTGGCTAAAACTGAAAACAGGTGAGATGAAACCTATAGTGGAAAAGTACCGGACACAGGGAGCTAGAGAGGAGTTTTCCCACACAGGGAGAAGACATCTGAATAGAGCAGAGATGGGGTGCAAGGCTGATATCGGACCAAGGACCAATCAGGGACAGCCAAATCTAAACCACCACTCGACAATATGCAGCCTTGAACTTTACCATTACCCTGACATTACCCTGATTAGCTTCAGGTGAGAATATGACATCCATATTCATCAGAGTCATTCTGGCCATCACACAGACTTCATCCTGTCAGGTCATTGCAACAAAATACATAATGTTCAGGTAATGTTCAGTTCAGAGTTAAGTTTAGAAAATTTACAACAAGTGTGTGTTGCTTTAAACTCTTTACCACCTGCCTGCATATTGTGTTCTTTTGTCGATGTCACGATATATCCAACAACCTCTAGCACTGAGTTAAACAAAAAAAAAAAACCTAACTGCAATATATAAGTCGGCTGCATCGTTAGCCATCTTTAATAGAATGTAACAAAATCATTACAATTCATGCATTCTTTTATTTTGTCCTGACCAATTACCACTTGAGAGTATTTCAGTGTTTCAGTCCCACACCTGAATATCAAATGATTACAATGGTCCCCGGCACAAAATGTAGCTGTTTTACTATAAAGGGTCAAAAACTGTAAAAAATACGACACTTTCTGCATTACAAAATCATTACATGCCAACATCTGCCTTTTAAAATCATAAACCATGAACACTGTCTGGACATTTACAAAGTAGAGAGGAAACACTATAAAACTGGAGGCATGTTTATACAGTAAACTATCCCAAATCCTTCCAGCAGTACTGGTGCCACAGAATAGATCTCTCGCCAAGCTTTTTTTTCTTTTTTTTCTCTGCCCTGCAACACTCACTGGAACGACAGTTTCTGGAACAGGGATATGACTTGTACCAAACTAGGCCATTGTGTGTCTGTAATCACTGTTGGAAAAGTAGTGATGGAAAGCTGAAGACAGAAAGAAGGGCTAAGAAAAGTGGCAAATAAGAGTGATGCAGAGTTGCACAGCATTGGTTGGTAAGTGTTTCAGTTTTTAGATATTACCTCAATAACTCGTTCCTACTTTACTATTACTACTCTTTTAGATGTAAGTAGGAGTTTTACTTCTTGTCAAATTAATTGAAAAGTCCCTATGATGGTCAATGGGTCAACAAACATTTATATTGGGAAGTCGTTTTTTCCACTGCAAATGTTCTACTCAACTCTACTATTGTTGTCTTATAAAGATAGCAACTGATACCAGGAAATTTTTCTGTACCGCTTCTTCCGATGTTCAGTCCAACAGAGGTAAATGCTAACTAAAAATAAACAAATACATATTGCTCTGCATTACCGGGTGACATAATAAGACTGCAGATCACACCGGCATCATTGCTTGCACATGGATTGCATAAATGGGCACAGATTCCAAAGAAATAGTCATGAATCTGTTGTGGAAAACAAGGTGGTGAAAAATAGCTGTAGCATAATAGTATGCAAAGGGAAATTGGCAAAACTAAAGCAGAAGCTCATATTGGAGCAAACAGTACCAAACTACCCCATGGGAGCCAATTATCACCCGGATTATGTATTCTGCTGATTTCTATAGACCTCTGGCTTCACCAAATCTACAGTTATTATCAGTTATCAATGTATGAAATAAAATACTGAAAGGGTGTATTTCCGAGTCATTGTGCTGGAATAATGATGTGAGGCAGTGAATTTCAAACCTCATCCCAATATTTTAAGATAATTGTGCTGCCTAAACCCAACCACATAGCTGTGACAAACAACTTGGACAAACAGAGAGTGAAACAGAAAGTAAACAGCGTGATGTTTTTGCATATGAGAAGGGGTCTACCTTCCATGCAAGGGCAGGTCAGGATTTGAAGTCAAGTCACCCACATGAAGGGTACCAATCTTACCACTACACTATCCCTTTTTTTTTCTTCTGAAAGCAGTCTTTTACTCAGGTCTATTGTTTGTGGGTTGTGTATGATGCCTCGACAGACACTTGACAGTTATCTGTGTCCAAAGAAACTGTGCAGATGTGGTAATAAGGGGCATGAGAATTTGATTTGAGACTAAAGTAAAAAGAATTATATATATTCATTTTGTGGCACAGTGTTTTGTTTCTTTATTGTTCAGCTAAGTATTGGAGAATGATTCAGATAGATGTATATGCATATTTATTTGTTTTATCTTTGTATTAACAAAAAGAACATTCCTCATATGTTCCAGTGTCATCTCATCCACTGTACCCTTATGTACGAAGCAATTCCAAAGATATGATAAATCACTTTATCCTCTTATTTCCTCCCCTATCCTGTTTTTGATAAGCCCACCAGGAAAAGCATGGATTCACAAGTCTTAGAAAAGGAGCGGGTTAGTGCAACGGAACATGGTGGTGGCAAACTAAATAATCTTGTATTATCTCAACTAATTTGGTTTCTCGCTCTGTAACAGATTAAGAGTGCACCTGTGTAAACTTTGTGTGTGATGCCAACTACATTCAGGAAGAATGATAACAGGGAATATTGACATCAGCAAAAGGCATCAAGTTTAGTAGCTGTATGGGAAATGACGGTTTTAGGTGTCAGGAAGAGATAGTTACACAAACAAAACTGCCTCACATGGAAAAACGTTGCATAATGCATAAAGGATCAATAAATGCTGGCTTTGTATTCATTTTAGTATAATAGAAAGAAATATTTCATTCAGACAAACGCTGGCAGGTAACATTTGAATCAACCAGAAAAGAAATATCATAAACTGGCTCATATTATAACCTCATGAAAAGAACATAAAAACATTTGTTTGACGTATAAGGAAATGTCAGAAATTAAATTTAAAACATCAAGATGTTTTTCATATATACATGCTCGGAGAAAAAAAATGACAAGATTAATGAATAACCTTTTCAGTTTCCCTTTTGTACATGTCAGTTATTCTCACAATGACTACCTGTCTTTTTTTTCACCTGATGCACAACGTTGCACAAAGGGAAAACAATTTTCTCACTTGTGCATTTTCTATTTTTCATCAACAGACAACACCACTGAGGCTTATCGCTTTTTAAGCCATTTTAACACATTCACTGCAGCCCTGAAATTTTCTCAACATTTCCCAGAGGGGCTGCGTGTGAGAATCAACTTCCCCACAACGTTCACTCCAAACTTTTGGTGGAGAATATCAGCCAGGTTCCTTGTAGGAAGTCTGGAGAATGACCAAGTGATCCCAGCAGGCAAGCCTTCAAAGAATTTCCAGTGATAAAATGTGCATGCTAAGCGTTGCTGTCACTCATGGATATCATTTATATGAATGCAGTGTAGAAAGTTAGGCATAAATCAATCTCATTACATTTAAAAGCATGGATTCTTATCCTATATTATTGATTCACTATATATACAAAACTGCAATTTCCATAGTGTACATTTTGCAGCATGTCCTGCCTCATATGGATTCTGTGTTGGTGCAACTCTGGAGTTTTGCAGTGGTGGGAAGCATCTCACATGTTGACTCTCCAGCTGTGAATTGCATGTGTGAACAGGCAGTTGTAGAGTACATTCCCCAATGTACATGTGTGAAAACAGTTGTATTGTCAACACCAGCTACTATGAGGTTGTGAACGCCAGTGTAAAGATTGTGAAAAGTTTGCTGCCAAATTAGGAGATCATATAGGGTAACTGATATGTCACTGTTCATTTTATGACACTTTTCACATGAGCACTAAATGAAAAAGGTTTAGAATTTTACAGTTTTTATTTGAAGAGAGCAAGACAAATTAGGGTGATAAAACTACAGCTAGTAACACTTCTAATGTAAATTAGAATCAACAAAAATATCAATAAAGGCTAAAAGTATTCAGCAGATTCATTCATTCACAGTCATGTTATTAATAACACATGTAGTTTTTCTTCTGTGTTTGTTTAATAGAAGCTAAATCTGGTCAAATAAAAGAGAATTAATAAGTGCTATAAACAACTGACCTGCATCATCCAAACCCATGCCAGCCTAACTTTCAGTTGAACTCCTGCAGTTTTGAAAGTGATCGAAGCCGGATGTATCTCGTTAGCACGGCCCACTGGAGGCCTGTGCTACTTCAAACGCCTCCATACCGCTGCTTCTACAGCTGAGCCCGCTGCAGGTTATAAATAGAAACCAATCTGCAACACTACCTAATGAGCACAATCCACTTCAGACCTAACTGTCAACAGCCAGACACTCTGTGGGTGTGTGTGTGTGTGTAAAGATACAGCTGACCATGCTCTTTTGATCATGGGTGTACTGCAAATCACTGCTCTGTGTGTATGTGCACATGCATTAAGTTCTTGTTATCGTTTGTGCTAAATATAGATACAGCAATTCTTCAAGTTTTCTTGGCAGGATGATGACAGGTTGACAAGAAAATTGCCCTCCCATTTTCTAGGTCTGTGCCTTTATCCCTGTGAACTTTGTCTCTGTATTCTTTAAAGCTTTCTCCTTATTTGTTTCCCTCTTTTTGACTTGTCCATTTCCCACCGACATGGCTTACTTCTACTGTGGGAGAGAATATATGTAACTGTAAGTAACTGTGAAAGTGTACTGCAATTGCCTGCATTCATTTTTGGGCATCTGTTTCAGTTGATATTTTATCTTAATGTATGTTTGTCTGTCATGGTACTATTTCATGTATCTACATGACAATAAAGTCTTAAATTTAAAAAAATCTTTGCCTTGTCTGGAAATATACACATTTAGTGTCCTCATCTGTTCTCATGAGCATCGACTCCACTGAACAAACATCTCAAAAATGTCTGTGTGAACTAAGGATTTTTTCCATCTATCTTTCTTTTTATTAAAATTGTGCATTCAAAAAGTTTCTGGGAACTTGTTCCCTCGGCCCCTCAGATGTCGGTCCTGGGCTTTGCATGCGAAAATTAGCTGATGTTAGTGTTCTAGGGTAAAGATACTTATCTGTATAAGGGAAAGGAGATGTTAATGCAAAGTACAACTGCACGTAGAATGTACTGGATTTGATAACTTGGAAGTCTGAGGAGAAGAAATGTAGTTTTGCAAGTAGAAAAGTCAACCAACTTCTAATTGTTCTCCTTGTTTAGACCGAAGCTTCCCTTAAGCTAAGACATGCTATGTTTGTAGCCAAAACTTCCCAATTAATTTGCACATTTATATCAGATCAGACTGCAAGTAGAATGGTAAAAATTTTAAATTGTTCTTAAAAAAATTTGAGCTGTAAATTCAATCGTCAGTATTCAGATAATGTGTCCAATTTCTTTTAAACTGTATTTCTTTTGGTCCTTTCTTTCCTGACGACATTTGTCTGGAGGAGGTTCTTATCTCTTTGAATAACATCAGATTGACCACTGTTGGTAAATGACAGGAATCTTTCTGTCTCCTCCTCACTGTCCGGTTCAGCGTGCATGTTGCCGCAAACAAACACTAATTAGTGCAACTGTTTCTCAATAACTGCAGATCAATGGTACTCAGCTGCCTTCTGGGAGTGACACACCGGGGGCCGACCAACACATCTGTCACACCAGAGAAAGTGAGAGAACAGAAGGGCTGTCAGCCCAGGTGACAAATGCTGTCACTGCATCAAGGGAAGAAAAAAACATCACAAGATCAATGTTTAAAGAGTCTCATTCCAAAATGCTACATATCTATTATTGGCAGGGTTGAGGGCTATTACGTTTAAATTGCATTAATGCTTTTGACATTTAAAACGGCAGTCTGTGTGATTGTATCTTCTTTTATTTTAGTAGCTTTGTGCTTAACTCCCTAAAGATTGCTTGTCAGTCAAATGCTGACACTGACTTTGACATGTATTTTTTTCCTTTATACTCAACTTGTTTGGAAAATCTTATGCTTTCAGCTTTAATAGCTGTAATTAATGACATTATGTTGTTGGTTATTTAGATATGTATGCATTTAAGTATTTTTGTTAATACATGTGGTGATTTAATTCTCTCTACTACTGTGATAAAGTGTGGAATATCACAGTAACTTGTTGAATTGCAAAAAAATAAAGAATTAAATACCCTCGACCCGAACCAACGGATTAAACGGGTATAGAAAATGGATGGATGGATAAAAAATGTAGTATTCCTGGTGGCTACAGAAACATTGCAATAACTTATTCATTTGTTCAATACCACTAAAGACTGTTGGGAGCTGGTTCCAAAACAATCTCTCTCTGGCTGTGGTAGTCTCCTGTTCAAATACTAACCTGTTTCCTGATATACACATCCCCCCAATCGCATTTCAAGGATTGCTCAACCTTCTTATCCAGGTATGATCAATAGTAGCTCCAAAAAGACAGGTGGCCATCCACTATAGATGGGACTGGCCAAATAGTAAACTTGAGGCTAAAACATGGCAAATTCACACAAGTTTGTCTGTGCTGCACGTGTGTGTCATCCTTATGCTTCAAACTGACAAGAAAATGAGAATATTTACCTTGAATTTGATGTTCTCAGATCATCTACCTGTTATCAGCAGTGAAAGCCTGCAATACCAGAACAGAAAAAAGCTGGGTCAACCACTTGTATCATCCACTGAAGAAGGGGTAGGTTCTTGTTTGACATACGCTGAATAACATTGCCATGTCCTATGGGTTTTCTAATGTTTTTGATTTTGTGATTTCCATGATTTTGCATTTTATAGTTTCTGTGTTAGTTTTTTCTTTGTCTGTTCCCTGGTTTGTTTTATTAATCCATCCGTCCATTTTCTATGCCCTCTTAAGTCGAGGGTTGCAGTGGGCCTGGATTCCTGTTCGAGCTGCGATTGGGAGAAATTGGTGCACCCTGGACAGGTTGCCAGACCATCACAGAGCCACACAGAGACAAACGAGACAAACGACCAAGCACGCTCATACTCATTAACCTAATTAATCCAACATGCATGTTTCTAGATGATGGGAGGAAGCCGAAGAACCCAGAAAGAACCAACGCATACACAGGGAGAGCATGCAAACTCCACACAGAAAGAGCCCAGCAGGGACTCGAACCAGAGACTATTTTGCTGTGAGGCGAAAGTGCTAACTACCACATCACCGTGCAGTTGTTTCAGTTAGTACAAAATGAAGCAGTAGGTCAAGCTTTACATGGAGAAATAAATCAAATGGGTATCATGAAGATACACAAATGAGGCATTGAAGCTCTTTTGGTCAATTTTAGCAAAGCAGACTGATCTTCATTATCAGACTTCCGCATGATGGTAATAATCTGAAAATACATAATATGAATTGATAAATACCATTTACACATGGAAACACACAGTATTCATGCAAAGCAAATAACTGAACTTTAACAGCAACTAATCTCTGAAGAATGTGAGATGTTTACTTGTATTGTGCTTGTGTGTAAACTTTTATCTCATAAATAAATCCCCAACTTCCTCAAATATTCTTATAGATAATAATAATGAACCCCATAGAACCCCAAGATAATGAACCCCATATTACACATTTAATAGTATGTGCTTCTCTAAAACTGAAAAGGTGTACATTGGAGAGGTATTTTTTGGTCCCCTGGAATCCAATAATCAACCCTAGATCACAAGTTTGGATCTACTTTTGTTTTCTTCTGGGGGATTTCTGTATTTTGAGTTGGGTTTAGTTGGAGCCCATCCCTATTAATGAAAGTATTCAGAGCCGTTGAACCTAAGGGATCTGAAAAGACCAGAGCTGATAATAATGAAATTATATATTTTTTATTATGCTCTCATTCTGTGGTGCCACAGAAAATGTAAATGAACCTCAGAATGGATCCGATCTATGCCACAAGGCGGTATCAAATGATGTACTTGAATGAGCGCTCTTGCTCAGGAGGTGAAAGCTTGGCACATCAGTCATTGTGAATGGTGCAATCATATGCATATCCTAAAGAGTGGGTGTCAATACTGGGAAAGTTACTCCTTTTACGCTGCAGGAATGGAACGTTGTGAAAAACGTTGATCTGGATGTGTTTCATTCATACAAAAACAGAACTACAAAGTTTCAACTTGCCCATTTTATTTTAGGCGATGTTTGATGTTTTTGTTGGTAATGTTTACAATAATTGTACCTGTTTGGGTTTTAATGTGTTGAACAAATGCCTGTAAAGAAAGACCTGCTTGTACAATTACCCTCTCATTCATCTGTTTTTTCAAACGTGCCATAACTGAATTGTTTTGCTCTGGAGAAGGCTTTCCAAAGTCATAGAATTCATTGTAATGATTTCATTCGGATTTTGTGGTTATTTTTTTCCTTTTGTAAGGAAGTCATTATTGAATTTTGGTTATGCATATTGTTTTACACTATCCTGTCTCTTGTGAGCCCCAACTTGATAAAAGTGCAGGGATATGAACAAATAGTTCTAAGATTGGGTACCCGATTTCGGTGTTCACATGCACAAATCTATAGGAACTCTGCAGATATGCACGTGGCCCCATTCATGCCACCTTTCAGGTCAACTACAACAACGCTGCCTATGCACAGTTATATAATGAGTCTACAGTCTATTGTAGAGGTGTGGAATATAGCAAATCTCCTGCAAAGTCGCTCTTCAGAACGAGCGTCTATGTTGGTTCTCTGCTCCTTGTCGTCTTTGTCTGATATATTGTTTTCTGACAGCAGATTAATCCAGCTGCATGTGTTGTCAGCTCGCTTGGTTAGCATGGTCACAAATGTTTGGGCTAACAGGAGGACCCCTGCGCACCGGTAAGGTTGACTAAATCTATGTCAAGTGGGCCTTGCGCAAGAGCAGAAGTGGAAACCATGAATTACATTTAAGTCTCATATTAGGTCTCTTTTTAGTCTTCCTTTGGATAGAAAAAAACCCAGAATTTTTGGAATATCTCATTCTACAAAAACTTCACTCCATACCATCATCTTCCTTTTGTTTTTCATTCATATGAAAACAATTTAGTCAATTGAACAAAACACAACTGGGACCTTCTCAGCTCAACTTATTGGGCTTGGGATGTTTAATCACAGAACAGAAATCTGTAATTTGGCAGGAAAACAAATTATACAGACGAAACCCAATTGTTTTTGTCAGTGTCAAGCTGAAGGAAAAATGCTGCAATTAAGTTGTTTCATGAGTCAGCCTAAAAAAAAATGGTTCTTACAGAATTACAACATGACACACACAATCTTTATCACATTCACGCTATTTTCTCTTCCGGTCTAATGTATCTAGTATCAGTGTGGAGGGGATGTTCTCACCAAAATTTGCTGTTGCTCTAAAGTATCTTTAAGCTGAGAAAAGAGACATAAATGATTTTCCGACCAGGGGAAAAACAACTGAGGCAGTTCAATTGTGACTGAGGTGTGAAATAGTGCATCCTGGGTGATGGTTAAGATCACAGCCTTTTGCCTGCAGTCAAATGGAGACTTTGCCAACACTTCTACACAAAGCACCACTCATGTTATTTCAGACAGGGACTAGGCCAATCTTACTATTTAAGATCATAAAGATCTATTAAACGTATTGGACTAAACTATCATATGCTGATGAACTTGATAGATCTCAGTTGTCTTCTGAATCTGCAGTCTAAATATGCAACACCTCTAAAGCTGTAAATCAAATATTAAATCCAGAAATGACGTGATTAGAAGTCTGTCATTCCAGGAACAAAGATGTTGTCTAAAACCAAAGGTACTGAAGGGTTTTTGCACTGTACATATTACAGTTGTTGAAACTTTACACACTTTGAAATGATTTGAAGTGTTTATCTATACTCCCTGTATACCTTAAGGCTAGTAAATTCAGTTCCTTTCTAAAATTTACTAACTGACCCTTAATTTGGAAAGTCCTGCAATAAATCTTTGTGCATGAAACAAATTGCATCTTTATTGATATCAATGCTCCCAACTGTAATTATGTAAATCTAAATGAAAATCCTTGACCTGTTTTCAAACAGAGTGCAGCTTTGAGCTAATTTGAGTAGAACAGTTTAGTCCATTATTGAGCAACCATGAACTTAAAATGTTAAAAAAAATCAAATATGAACATTCTTGTGAACAAGGGTATTAATGATTAAAGTTCATAATTGATATTTGTAAACATGTACTTTCAATGTCATGGACCATGCGGTTTCTTATGTCACTTGGTTTCTTTCTGTGTCTATCTTTTGTCTAATGTTGTCCTTTTTGTGCATCTTCGTAAACTTTTCTTCCAGATTTTTTTCTAAGTGGTTGTGCACCTAAGTCAGTTTCCCTCCTGCCCTCAGGTCACTCTTGTGATACTTAAAACTGCGCCTGTCTCTCATCTCTTGATTACCTCTGTCAGTAAATAGGTTCTTAGCCCCTAGTTCTCTTAAGAACATTAATATAAATAATAATAATATAAATATTAAACCAGATGTTGTTATTTCATATCTTTTGTAACCGCTTCATTTTCATTGTTTCAGGATGTATTACAGGTGATGATGTCAGTGAAGCCTTTAGACAATCCAGGCAGAGTCGTCGTCATTGTGGATCTCCTTACCTGTGCCGCCTGCATCCACTTCGGTTCCGCAAAAGCTTTAAAGTCATTTGACAAAATTATGTTCTGTTATCCTGGCAAAAGTCAGACAGGATTTACTGTCTGACTTCACTTCAGGAACATGCTGCATCAGGTGAAGCTGGCATTGTGCAGCACCACAGCACAATAAGTCTATAGAAGTCAGTCCCACAGTACGGCAAGGTAGCATTCTCATTTTTTTACCCTCATATTATTATCCGTTTATGCATTTAAGCATTATGAAATAAGTCTCCTTTGTTGGTGTGCATTGTGTTTTGTTTGCTTCACAGTATCTTATATCATCTATATCAGGTTGGTTGAGTGTTTGTTTGATATCAACAAAAAAAAAAAAAAAAGAAGTGAAATGTGTTGACTCCACTGTAAACAAGTCAAAGAAATTTTGAATCAGCTGTAGAATACCACCCACAGAGCAAAACATCACATAGGCAGCAAATAACTCCTGCTGTGTCAAACTCATAAACTGCGGAAATCCTACAGAGCTATGGGCTTGTTGCATCATTCACCGTGCCACCAACACTCATACATAAACATGCACTAGTTTGAATTGAATTTATTTTCAACCTGGATTACATCCATTCAGCGTTAACTTCATCATACCATCAACAAAACTCCAAATACAAAAAAGTGCATTCATTTTTATGTTTTGAAGATGACCCAAAATCTCCTTCTTGATGAATATCTGGTTTTCATAATTGATGCATGGCTCATCAAGAAAGCACTAAGTTGGCAGCAAATAGAGCTGCCGAAGGTGTCCTTGAGTATAAAGACTAAACTTGATGTTTATATTAAAACTGAGACCGAGCAGTTTCTTGTAATGTAGGTTGAATAAAACTAATGGCTGATTTTTACCCAAATCAAGCAAGTTTCCTGCTGTGAGAATGTTATTAAATCTTTTTACAGTAATGCAACAGAGAAAAGCAACTAAATTAAGGTGACTTTGCAGTTCTTTGAGGATTTATTTGCTTTAGTTTGAGTTCTGTTCCCACATCCAAAACAAATGCAAAAGTATCTTTTATTTTATTTTCATGTTTTGTAACAGAAATACTAAGTATGTCTTATACCATTGATAATGATATGACTATATATCATATCATTTGTTCTTTTTCAAACATCAAACAGCTAAAAGATGGTCATAGAAGGAACACAAACCCCACAGTCTGAATGAATGTCTTGATTCATGCTGCTACATCTTATATTTGGAATGTCATTCTGTGAAGCAATAGCTGTCAACCCACAGAGTATGCAAAGCTGATGACATAAGTTGGTATATTTAGATGGCACATTGTACTCCTAGCTCTGAGGGTGTATTTTATATGCTCAGGCACCACATTTGAACTTTAAGATTATATTTCTGTTCTCAAAGTGTAGGATCAGCCTTTGAATCATGTCTTTCCATTTTTATTCCTGATAACCAAACTTTAAACATATCCATCCATTTTCTATACCCGCCTAATCCGTTGGTCGGGTCGCAGGGGGGGGGGGTACACCCTGGACAGGTCGCCAGTCCATCACAGGGCCACACAGAGACAAACGAGACAAACAACCACACACGCTCACACTCACTCCTAAGGACAATTTTTAGAGTCACCAATTAACCTAACATGCACGGTGCGAGGAAGCCAGAGTACCTGGAGAGAACCCACACATGCATGGGGAAAACATGCAAACTCCACACAGAAAGGCCCCAGGTGGGGATATTAAACATATCCATCCAGTGTAAATGAAAGAAGTCATGTCTTTTAAGAAATTTAAATTTAGAAAGATGTCTTTCTTATCAATATTGTGAGTCATAACACCCACTGCATATGACTCAATAATATCAATACAATGTTAATTGTATTTTAAAGCATCACCATTTTTTTGCTTTGAGTCAGATTTTTGATCAGGTCTCCCCTTTTTGCATTAGCTTAGACCGGTTGTTTGCAAACCAAAACAAAAACTGATAACGGTAGTTGGCAGAGGGAACAGGACAGCTGTCCTTACAACGTGGTGGTACAGTTCTAGCTTGCAACACGACATGATGTACCTTCACTTTTACTGTTCTGTTCTATAGGTATGATGATGTTTTAGAGAATTTTTTACAGAGTTACACAGTTTATTAAGAGGTTGTATTGCCAAAGTCTGAATCAAGTAATTCCTGATTAAGTCAGCGATTCAATAATATTGGCAGCATGTTTGTCCATCAAAGAGGCCCGCTAAATAGAATTGATAAAAACATGTGATGTTATGACATGTTTGTTTTTTTTCTTTTCCTGTAGTATGTCAGTGCTTGATCACCGCTGGTTAAACAGTGTTTTTATTGATCGTAATGCAGTGTCTGTTCAAAAGCTGGTTGCACTCCTGACAGTCAAACTGGGAATATATCAGTCATGATGGGATTAAATCTAAAGAACAGGCCGTAGGGCTTTAACAATCTGTATTTCATAGTAATTTATTAACTACTTGGTCCCACAAAACGCTGCCTTCAAGGCAAACTAATGATAAAAATAATCTCAATGGTTGTGCTATTTCCAGGTTTATCTCAGTCAAAAAAAAAAAAAAAACTGTACGCTGGAGAGGACAAACAGAATGTGCAAAAATGTAGAGTGATTTAGAGACAGACATTGCACTGGACAATGGTAAATGATGAATGTGCAAATTGTCTTTCATTATCATTGATTATGATCAGACGAGTGACACTAGTGACGTCTATGGTACAATATAATTGGAAAGCTTCAAGGTGTGGTGCAGTAAGTTAAATAACAATGCAGCATTAGAAGAATTGTCCCTTTCCCGTTCTTCTTGAGATACATCAAAAGTCAGGTGAGGAATTCATGTAACATCACTTAAACACATTATTTCTAACACCACACAGGGTAGCATGGAGTGTGAACACTCAGTGGAACAATTCTCTGTCATGGCTTTCATGAGTGATGAATGTCATGAATATACCTCAGCTGTTCTCATCCTTGAGCGTATTGAATTAGACACCATGACACCTTGCAAAAACCTCCCCATGCCATCCCCATGTATATCCTTTCTACATCCACCACTTGACACAAAGCTTTAAATTCTATGCCAGATACTGCAAAAAAGACAGTAATTACATCTAATATATTACAAGAATCTACAAAAATCAAAGTAAAATATATCCACAGATATGATCAATTAGATAGACAACTGCTCACGTTAACTCTATATGTACTCTGGGATCTGCGTCTCAGCCCATTTACGGAAAGATTGTCCAAGATTAGACGAATAGAAAATGTACATTTAAAGAAAACATTTTAGTCACTTAGCAACAGTACCCACACAAACAGCTCACCCCTAGCATTTGTTTTGTGCCACAGGCTGAAAACAGATTCATGGACTCACAGGGTGAGACGTGGAGTGATTAGCTGGCCACACGGGTGGTGGCAATGCCAGCAAGAAGCTCTGACTTCACAATCTTTTTCAACCACCTCCCAATATACCATAAATAAGAGAAGAGGACTCGAACACCATGGTGTCCTGGAGCCCCTGAAGTGAGAGTAGCAAGTAGGAAAGTTGAGACAGACACAGAGGCAGAGACTGTGCAGAGAAACAGAGAGGTAATGACAGTAATTCAACTTCACCTCCTGGGTAAGTGAGTGAGAGTGAAAGTTTAAAGCCCGAATCAATGAGAGCAGGCAAGAGCGCAAGACCACAGGAGAGCAGGGAGACTGACACAATTTGGTGAGAAAAAAGAGGCTCAGATGAGGAGAGATGACAAGGGCAACAAGAAGAATTCAAAGCTAGGTATTTAAAGGAGATACAGAGCAGAATGAAGGACATTGGTGAACATTCCTTTTCTTTTCTTTTTTTTTACCTTTCGAGAAGTGTAACCCAACACCCATCACACCCCCAACAACACAAGTGAACACTTTCATCCTAACACTGCAATGATCACAGGCGCACACCCAAGCTGAACACAGACATTAATCACCACTGCAGTCTAGAAGGGATTACAGTATTTACCTTAACGCAGAAGTTCCTCTGCTCTTTAGGTTCAGCATCCCCACTGGGTAAATGTAGTTTCTTACCCTGAGACACAAGTCTTTGAGGCTCCCTGAGTGTGTTTGGAAGGCTGTGCATATTTGTATCATTGTACTGATTGTTCTCACTACAATGAGCAATAATACATGATGAGGTGTGATACACAAAGATAAAAAATGTGCTAACGTTGCTAATACTTTACTCAAAAAAAAATTACCAAATATTTGTTTTAATACCAACTTTCTGATGTCAATTAGCATGTGTGCCGCTTTCCCACAAAATATCATGCCATAACACAGCAGAGAACCACTGCTGCCCACTTTACTCATTGATATTGATCCAGCAGACACAGTGTAGCACCGTATCGTGGTGTGTGCTTTGAAATAGCATGCCTGCTAAGCAAAATCAACGGAGTGACAGCAGCCTTGGTGTCTGCAGGGCAGTGTTCTGCTGTGAAAGCTGCTCAACACTTAACATGTTGACTGTATACACTGCCAGTTCAGTGGGGCATCAGTTTTGTCCATCCATATTCTATCTGTACATTGCAAACATAATGGAAAGTGCACTGAAGGCACATCAGTTCCACCTTGAATAGCTGTGTGAAAAACTTTAGTCTATTGTGTGAATAAAACCAGGAAACCCCTCATATCACACCTAAATTCTGTAGTAACAGACCCGTACCATAAAAGATAAACACCATACCACCTTACAACAAAATACGTTATTGTGATCCATTCAGAAGGGCTAGTTCCTACAAGCCTCTTTTCGGCACTAATAGCTCAGAGTCCTCAGCCCCTGCTCTCATTTTAACTGTTTTTTTCCACACCTTATGAGAAACTGTCTTTTTTTTTTACCTGCCAGCAGAGTGAATTGAACTCCAGTCTCAGATGTTATTCAAATTCTTCTTTATACCTTGCCAGGTGTCAGCTGATGAGGAATAAACAGGTCTCATTTTAAAACATGAAAAATGTATTGACTATGTAAGCCTTACAGGTTAAACACACTCTATTTGTCTTCAAAATAGGATGTCTTTAACTATTTTGTATACAAAATAGTGTGTGCAGCAAAAACTATTTGCTATCTACAGATGTAGCAGTATAACAGTGTCCTAACCCCACAAAGACATGCTTCTTCTATGTGTGTTGTAATCTGAGCTTCTGTGTAAGTCAACATAGGATGGAACAGGTCAACTTCCAGATTTTCCTCCCGTTATTCAACTATGCTCTGGGTTTAACAGTTCTTCCACAAGCTGAGGGATAAGACTAGAGTAAATAATGCTGTGCTTGCTGTGCAACTTAGAGTCGGAAATGTGAAGTTGCAGTTTGCAATTTTTTTTTGCTTTCACATGCTGGTGTCTAGTGCAACATGTACACCGCAGCTTAAAGATGACAAGGTTTGTGAAAGAAATTTTCAAAAAGTTTCTTAATCAAATTGCTGGCAGATATTTTGTCATATTTCTGGTTATACTGATGACTTATACAGGGTGTACCCTGCCTCCTGCCCACTGGCAGCTGGGATAGACCCTGACCCACCCAGCAACCATGAACTGATTAAAGTGGGTACAGAAAAACAAATGTGTGAATGAAACTGAGTCAACTGTTTTCTACTGCCAATCCTACAACATAAATATTCTATCCGTTAATTTTTTTTTTCTAGTTAAGGTTAGACCTATTTCTTATATTTTATTTTATTTTCTAATACACCAAACTGACTTGAAGAACAACCACAAGAGATGACATCCAACGACGAGTAAAGCTGTACAATCTTCACTTGTACACAAACGCATAGCTTACCAGTACAGGAGAGACTTGGAGTATGTATGTTGAAAAAATAACTGAAAGTGAAATAAGAAGAGATTGTGTGTGACATGTTAAGTTAGCCATTAGCTTTATGTTGTCACTGACACCTCCCTTCTCATTCAATCATTCCCTACAACGAACATCCGTTAAAGTGAGCTCTCTCAATGACAGACAAAATGATGATTCTACAAGTTGAATCGACTGTAAAAAGATGTCGACAGAGAGACAGGTCCTGCAATGGCACATATCAAACTTTGGCATCAATTTGAAAATCATGGGCCCCACATTCTGCAAGCAAAAAAATAGGGATCAGCTGACATATTGTAACAGTTAGCAATTATCACATGGACATGCATTACTACACACGGCACCGGTCACTTGATCTTCTATGAAAACTATATCAGTGCTGAATGATATGAGGGGTAACATCAAACAAAGCACCCATATTATACTGAGGCCATCACTGAAGACAGAGGATAGTGAAGATAATATGTAGCTTAAGCATACAATCCAAATAACATATACTATGCTTAAATTTTAGTAGATTTTTTTAATGAGCTGTCATAATTAGAATATTTCATCATTCCATTTTTAAATGAATAGAAACATCCCAGTTATTCTCTTCATCAGCTCTCAGACCTCACGATAGAATTCTCCCATTCACGCAAAACTGATGATTGGATGCCTGGCCAATGTACTACTTTCAGTGAAATTATCTTCATATTTTACTCCAGGCATCTCCAGGCAACCCCAGGCCATAAATCACCCTCTGGCATTCCAGATGCCTGAGGAAACTCACACAGTATGACTATGCTCTGATTTATTTATTTTTTTATATATATATATACTTTTCACATCCATAATGCAAAACTCATGCTTACAAAATGCTGTGTGATTTTAGCTGTGCCACCAGCATGTACAAATAAATGTATTACAGTTGGAATATTGACCGTATTCGTTTTAATTTGTATCATTCATGTGCTTTTTTCAGTTTCATACTTTATAACCTAATTTAGAATGTAATCCCAAATTATCATATTACCTTTGCAAATCACTTTAAACTATAGGTCAAATCTTCTAGCTTGTATTTTGTGAATGACATACTACACATTTCTTCTTTGCGTCTCTATGGGTCAAGGAAATGCACATTTGTATGCCATGCCATCACAATGCCTTAACATGTTCTACAGATGATGTTAAATGTTTTCGATCCAGAACTGTTCCACCCTTCTCCATAGTTTTGATAGATGACTGCTGTTCCAGATCTGGCATCCCTCTGTATTTTCAAACATAAAGTCTATGCCTATTTTTTCTAAACTTGAATAATGAATTGCCTACCTCCTAGAGGGAGTTCTTCCCTTAGTTGGATGTTTTCGACTGATTTTATTTTTAGCGTGTATAAGATCATTTCCATCACTGTCATTTTCCATAGATTAGGCCTTCATACAGTACAGTGCCAGCTCATGAGTGCAGTCTTTTACAATCTCATGAAGTACCACACTGTTGATTCCATCCTTCCTTATGTCCCTGCTGTATCACTGTTAGAATTGTTTGAGTATTGCAGCCTAAGAATGGCCTCTGACATCTACAATTAGATCTCCTCTGACCACGTGTTGTGGGTTAGCATATTCCAAAGCAACACTTGAAGAGGTTGTAGATACCATAATCTACTTTTTGTTGGATTTTTCTTTGAAGACGCTGCAGAAAATACAAGTTTAAGGTTCAAGGTTTCTTTATTTGTCTCCATTGGTAAAATTTGTCTTGGATAAAAGAGCAATGCTGGAGTGCAATACAAAAAAACAAAACACTAAAAACACATATATACACACACTCAAAAAACTAAATTACACTTAAAATGATGCCTCCACAACATCCTGGACTATTGACTATCTGACAAACAGACCACAGTTTGTGACATTAAGAAGTTGTGTGTCTGAAAAGGTGGTCAGAAGCATACGAGCACCACAGGACACTGTACATTCACCATTTGTCTCCATGCTGCACATCTAGTAGAAGTTAGAGACTTGTCATCTTCAGAAAGAATCAGATGACTCTGCAGTTGTAGTATGTATCAGCGATGGACTAGAGGCTCAGTATAGGTTGACCACTTTGTGGTATGATGTGGGAACAATCACCTCATCTTGAACACAAAAAAACAAAATAGATTTCTGGGGATTTTAAGAGGGATATGCCAAAAAGATCTCCATCCTGGGACAAGAGGTGAAGATGGTGAACAACTAAAGATACCTGGGAGTTTTCCTGGACAACAGACTGAACTGGAAATTCTAAGGTTGTCTACATGTAGAAACATAACAGACTGCTTCTTGAGGAAGCTTAAATCCTACAATGCCATCACCAATATGCAGCATATCTTCTATAATGTCGTTTCCCAAATTTGCTAAGAAGCTCTTAGCGCTAAGAGCTTCTTAGGACCGTTAACTGAGACCGCTCCTAAGAAGCTAAGACCTAAGAACCTAAGACCTTCTTAGCGAATCTGGGAAACGTGGCCACTGACTGTTAATAATTTACTTTACTTTACTATGACATCTTTAGACTAGATAGTGTGGTGGTTAGTAGTGGATAGTGTAGTGGTATGATTTCCACCTTTCATGTAGGAAACCAGGGTTCACATCTCCTGCATCAAAGGTACTACCTCCAGTAGGGGTCCTTAGGCAAGACTCCCTTACCTTATCTGCCTACCTGTAAGTTGCTTTGGATAAAATCATCTGCCAAATGCATAAACATAAACACTTCTCATTTGACAATTTAGAAAAAATTTCAAATTTATTTAAAAAAGTCAATTAATTATCAGTAATGCAGTCAAGATTAATAATTTTACAATCAAGTCGATGGAAGTTGTGCTTCTTTTTGTGGCGGTGCTTTGGTACTTTATTTTTATTTTTTTCAAAAGTTCAGAGCAATATTTGTTCATGAAAGTTTGATATTCATTATATTATATTCATTATATTCATGATATATTCACAGATTTTTACCAACATATTTTTTCCTGAAAACATCCTTGTTAGAATAGTACAGCTTTGACTGGTATGTTGGAGCCACAGGTGCACTGTCCTCCCAGCTAAACAAGACAAAGTACTTTAAGCTCCAATCTCATCTCTGTAAAGGTTTTCTCAGACCCGCTTTTTGTCTGTCCGTGAGCAAGGGAATATGTGAGGCTCTGTTATTTGCTAAGGCATATCTTAACAATCACCTCAAATGTCTGCCTTGACTTTATCTTCTCACATGCTTCAAAGCAGCCATAAGATCAAAAACAAGTTCGGGAGCACTACAACGTTTTCTAAGTCAGCAGTGGCCTTTGAAGTCCATTAAACATTGTTTCAGGTGCACAGAAAGGTGCAATTTGCTCATCACCATCATAAAAGTTAAATAATTGACACTAGGATACTTAGAAAAAAACTGGCCACATATGAACTGACAAAGCTAGACTGACTGCACTCTAATGATAAACTGAGGTGTGGATTAAACAACTATATATTTGTGTATCCTCTTCTAGCTACACAACATGATTTTTTTAACTGCTGTATTTGCTCACCTATATGTCTCTGAGCACTTATATATTAGTCAGTGTAGGGAGATGGTGTTCTCATATAGCTTCTTTAAAGAATAAACCTTATATGAATAAATGAATGAATGAATAATGTATTTTTCTATTCTTTCTTTCTATTTTCTATTATTGTGGGACTGGCACTTTTCATACATATTGGACTTACGTAGCAAAATCCTACATCTTAAAAAAATTATGGACGGTACAGAATTAGAAGATATTTTATGGAAATTGTGCAAAATGAACTTGTATTATAATGTTTTAGCCATAATGGTGAAAAGTGATAATTAGGCAACCTAACTGTGATAAAGTCTGGTAACTTACAATGTGTAACAAGGACATCAGGCTAACATCACCATTAACAACAGTCAAACAAATTATATATTACACCCAAAAAACATGACTCTAACACCTAAAAATATTCAGGATTGTTTATCTTAAAAACACATACATCACCGAAGTAGACAACCCAACTTGTAGAACATTTAGGCCAGATAGCAAAGCAAGAGCTGCTGGTGCCAGGTAAATGACTATCATCAGTAAAGAAGAAAAAGTAATAAACTCCTGTTCTGAGAGGCCCCAGAAATGAGGCCCTTAGGCAAAAGGATTTAACTCACAAAAGATTTAAGTGTTTGGTTCCTCAACAATACTGGAGTATTACCCTGCTGTAACCTTTAAATGCACTTCCACTAAGCTACAAACAATGTGCCATGTGCACATGCTATCAAGCATCTGGGCATTCACCATCAGCAAACATATGTGCTATTCAACAACCTAATTCACTCCACTGTTTTTCATTATTAATCTGAATAACACACAGCACCCCACTGTGTCAATGAACTCTTATCTTCAATTTGAACCTTAATCACAGAGTCCCAGTGATTATTTAACACTTGAGATCATTTAATGAGTATAAAGGTTTTTTTCATCAATATGCCCTAAAAGATGAAAGGTGATTCCCTCTGAAAGATAAAGGAACACAGATGTTTCTGTTCTTACAAGTACATCAATCACTTCATGATGGGATGTCCGCAAAGTGGCCTATGTCAAATTCCCCCCTGATAAAAAATGTTGCCAACACATTCATTTGATCAGGACAGATTTAATTCTTCTAAGTGTTTGGCCTTAAAGCATGCTAACATGGGATGCCATTTTAAATTTGGTTTTCTGGAAAGCAAAATAGACTTCACAGACCTTCACCAAGTATGGGCTGTTTGTCATCTGGGTCAAAATTAAGAAATTAAAGCTGAAAACATTAAAGAATGCAACCCAATTTAACTCATGTAGTATTCCAAGACTAAAGTTATTTCTTCACACAGTGTCAGATGAATAAAAACATGAACTCCTTAAAATATACAGTTTGAAATTATTTAATGTTTCAGAAATTAGAAGATTAAAATAACGGTAACCCTACATCCTTCTACTATACTTACTCGGGAATGATAAGATCAGGAAACTGACCAGTAAAGTTAATTTACTTGGAAATTTAAGAGGGATTTTGTGTTGGAAGTATTTCCTCCATCTGTGGCAACTCCCTTAAGTCTAAGCTGGATGTATGGCAGTCTGGAACAGGAAACAATGAAGGTTTTTTCACAATACAATATCATAATGAAAACAAACTGCAAAGATGGCATTTACCAAACAATGATGGACTCATTGTCCCTGAGTCTGAATGGAAGTTGACTGCCCACCATAACCATATTAACATATTTTCCTTTGCTGTATTACTACAGTCAACACAATGCATATTGACGGGATGTCAGGCACTGTTCACAAGAGCAGCTACAGTACTGGAGGTTCACTCTTGATATTAAAAGGTGTGCTACAAAATACAATATATACCACCCCGTGTATGTGTGGGTTCTCTCCGGGTACTCCGGCTTCCTCCCATTGTCCAAAAACATGCATCTTAGGTTGTTTGGTTACCCTAGAAGTGAGTGTGAGCATGCTTGGTTATTTGTCTTGTTTGTCTCTATGTGGCCCTGTGATGGCCTGGCAACCTGTCCAGAGTGCACCCTGCCTCTCACACAATGACAACTGGGATTGGTCTGCCCAAGCCTGAATTGGATTAAGTGGGTATAAAATGAAAATGGATGGATGGAATAGAAAGAATAGGTTGTGTCATTTGAGGTCCCAAACATTTAAACCGGAGTATGTGATTTGAACGAGCCGTATATGGTTGGAGCAGCGGGAAAATTTTTCAGATAGATAATTACTAAGTACATAGCTTAGTTATAGACATATCACAGCTGAAAATATAAAGGGAGGAGCATTAAAAGGCAACAACATTAATGGTGGAGGTAAAAAGCAGTCAAGGCAGGGATTTGACTTGATAGAAAAAAATAAAACAGGCAAGGATGAACGAGTGAAAGAAGAAAAGAAGGAATTAGAGAAGGGATAGGAAACACATCAAGGAAATAAGAGGTGAGATAGGCAAGAAGAGAAAACAGTAAAATTAGGAGAAAAGAGGAGGAACATATGAGGGAGGGAGGAATGAGAATAAAAGTAGGAAATCAATTAAAACTTAATTACAAGGAGAAGTGAAGAGAAGATAAATCTATGAGAAGAACCATAAATGAAAATAGGACTGAGATAGTAGAAAAAGAAGGAGAAGAATTAAAGGGGAAGATAAGAATGAGGTCATGAATGATAATCATATCAAACAAAGGATATAGAGAAAACAAACACTGAAAATAGAAAAGAGAATGGAAACAGTATTAAAGATGAGAAACAATGTGGAGCAGAAATAAGGGAAAGAGAAAGGAAAAGACAAATAGGGAACAAGAAATGAGAAAATCAGGCACAGAAACTTTACAAACAAAAAAATCAGGATATTGTAGCAAGGGGGAAAAAAGCAATGACAAGAAAGAAGGATATGTTGTGAGAAGAAATATTTGTGTCATATTATAGATTGTGTCATACATGAAGACAAAAAACGTAAATAACTCAAAGAATGGGGTAGAGTTCAAACAGAATGGAATTATCATACTTTTATAATCATAAAAAAGTCAGTTGACAAAGGGAGAATCTGAGAATCTTCACCTAAGTTGAGAAAACAGAGAAGAAGGGCAGACTGTGACAGAACAAACCGCAGATGTGAAAGAAAGAAGTGATCAACTGAAAATTAAAGGAGCAAAAGACAGTGACAGAAAGAGTGAGGAAGAGAGGAGGTGAGAGAAAAGGAAAGGACTGAGAGAATGGAGTTTAACACGAAGGATGTGTGAAGAAAAGCTGAAGGAGACAGAGGAAGAAGAAAGAAAATGAGATAGAAGACAGTAGAAGAAAGACAGACAGAGGTTGAGTAATGTTGTTTCTGTGCTGTCACACTAATGAGACTGAGGTTTGCTTTATGGCTGCATACTGCTTCTCCCAACCTAGATTAATGAGCATACACACACACTGATAATATACACAAGGTAGGTGAAAATTCCCCAACGAGGACCTGTCAAACATTCCACTGTACATAATGCATAGTACTAGAACTGCGATAAAGCTGTGTAATCAATATGGGATGATTTGAATATTTGCTGCTGTGCTATCATGGTTTATGGGAGATCACTGAGATAGTTAAAACAAAGCAGCATATTAGATCTGAGATTTGAAAGTAGTCATATTGAAACAGGATGAGGCCAGAAGAGCTGGCTCATTTGAAGGAAACATTAGTTTTGCTTAACATGCTAAACCTGCTACATTTTTATTGACGTGCAGCTTGCAGTAACTGCACTGGCTAATAGATAAATACAGGAACATTTCGAATGACAAAGAATTAGTGAGAACATTGTTAGAACCTTACTAAATGATTTATACCTTTATACCCTCCGTCCTTGATTCCATCCATTCATCCACCATTTTATAAGAACCTCTTAGCATCAGACGATAAAGCACTGGGTACCATTTACCACCATATAATATGCATGGATATCATTGTGAAAGGATGTATTTATTTTCTTAAATTAGACTTTTACCATTTAATGTCATTTTTATAGCATTTTATTTGCCTGCTTATGGGCGTGACCTATAGGCTCTGTACCCACTGACATAGACTGAGATTTTAGTTCCTCACTTGCTGTTTTACTTCAAATAGTTTTTCCCTTCTTGTTCACGATTAGTTCTACTTCTAGCCTTCAGTGTTCAATCCATTCATTGGATTACCTGGATTCCTAGTTTTCCACATCTGGAAATTGCTTACTGTGTTTCTAGGTTGCTCATTTCAACTTCTTAGAGTTTTTGGCTTTTTAGACTGTTTATATTGTGTCCTGTGTATAGGTCATTCTCTTTGAGATAAACGTGACATCCATGCTTCTTTCCAGCTGCAAGATTTGGATTGCATGCTTTATTAGCTTTGTCTTTCCTCGTTAACCTTGGATGAAGCCCGTGAGATGGAACCTTGCACGCTTTGTGAATTCCGCAAATGGAATTGCCACACCACTAGCAATACAAAGGAGCTAGTTACCAATTTGTGCTTGACAGAACCAACTGGCTTGCTCCTTCCAAGTCTACTCAAATTGTAATAAAAATGTTGAGAGGAAACTGAATTTCACAAAATATGCTTCACAAAGTATGGTAATTTGGTTGTCTTAGTTTTAAACAAAATAATGGATTTGTTCACCCACAATGGTAGCATGAAAAGACAGCAAAAAAATAACGTAGTATTTTCACCTTCACTGATATCAAGCTCATACCAGTAATTACCTAGTACACAGGAATGAGGGGATCAGCAATGCAATCAGTTCAGCAATACTCACTCATCTCAGCAAAAATCTGGCATAAATGAAGCAGTCGGATATGCCATTGTTTAATAGTGTGGTATCATATGCAATATAATCATCTTGATGAAGCAACAGATTTTTTTTCTTTATTATTAATACATTCAAATATATTAAATCACCCGAGTACCACTTTGACATATTTTGGTTAATTCTTGAATCTTTTATTGTCAAGAATATTGTCTTTTTCTATCCCAAGCCAAAGGAAGCTCAACCACTAAGCTGACCTAAATATTCTTCTACAACTCACTGGGCTTTGTTTTGCGTTTTGTAAACTAAATTCAGTTAAGCTTTGAAATTCAGCTCTGCTCCATCAAGCGGTTTCTTCCGAGTTTCGTACCCATCAGGATTAAGAATGCTCTTATCGGAACAGGGAGCAGCATAAATGTAAACTAAACCAAGAGGTTAGGACTAACTTGCATCCTCATCCATCATGAACATTCATGACAGAACAGAAGGGAGCTGGAGCCCCTTGGCAATGATCAGGTGGAGGTTGTGGTTGTGCAGGGCAGGTCCCAGGTGAAAACAAGGTTAACCGTGCTAAAGTAGGAAAGATCTGTGACAGAGAATGCAAGCTCAGCAAAATGCTTCCCTGGATACATATGACAGAACAAAAGATAACTGAAAGTAGAATAAAATGAAACGTTTAGGAGAGTGACCTTTTGCTCACCTTACCTGTAAAAGAAGGTTTCTTTTGTATTCAATAATAAGTCTCTTATTTTGAACATTATGGATTCCACTGATTTTTTTTTTACACCAATCTAGCTTCTGGGATTTGAGAGCACTCCAAGAACTCTTGCCAGATTCATTCTGATAGTCCCCCTTTAATTTAAAAAAATCTTGTTTGTCTTCTCAAGCGGTCTGAAATTGTACCTTCCTTGTCAGTACTATTTTTAAGATATATTTAAAACCCTAAAAAAATGAAGGGAGGCTTCCTTAAATAAAGATATAAAAAACTGATAAGAAAACAATTTCATTATTTATTTCAATCAACAACAATGTTTTTTAAATAATTCATCAAAAAAGGACAAAATAAACCTTAAAGAATATCTACAAAATAAGTTGTTGACCATTTTTGGGCCACATACTGACCAAAAAAGTGGCATGCAGAGTCATTCTGATTTTCTAATTTAGTCTCATCTGACCAGAGGTACTTCTACCATCTGCTGAGCAAGTCTCCCACATGTCTCTTGGTGAACCTCTCAGTATGCAGTGGTGTTTTTCTGGACATTTCTTCTTAATGCCCAGCCTGCTGAAGTGGACAGATTATTATGGACAGATGCACCGCTCTCCTCTGTGGAGCTTTCCTGCCTCTTTAGGGTCACTTTTGGTTTCTTTGTTGCCTCTGTTATCAATGCTCATCTTGCTTGGTCTGTGATTTTAGTGGACTGCCCTCTCTGGACAGGTTTCTTGTTATGCCATGTAATTTCTGTTTTGTGATGATGGATCTATCAGTGCTCCATGTATAGATATTATCATATTTTTTTAATATTATTTTGCAACCCCATTTTGATTTGTGTCTCTCCACAACTTGACCTGTTTGGAGAGCTCCTTGGCCTTCATGGCTGTCTTGGTCATGCCTTTTGCAGACTGGAGCCTTTCAGAACAGCTGTAAATATATAGATACATTTATGCTGAGATCATTTGACACTTAATTGCATGCAGGTGGACCTTTTTCAACTGATTCTGTGTATTATGAGGGTTATTAGTGGCCCAAGATTATTTAGGGACTTTGTTGCAAATGGGGTGAATTATTCAATTATTTTTATTCAGAAAAAAATATGCATTTTTTCTTCTTAGATGTTTTTATATATTTTTTTCCATTTTCCTTCAACAATTTGGGCGGTAGGGTTTTTATTGATTTATTTTTATTTATTTTAAATCCTCCCAAAACATCAATTTGAATTACAAGTTTCAATGCGAAATGATATAAGAAAAGTCATTGTAGGTGACATATAGTATAAGTCATTAAAAAAAGAAAAAAACACTTGAACAGAAGATGGGACAGATGGAGGAGGCAGAGTCATCATACGTCAGGATGACCGATTGACTCCTTGCTTCTCCATTTCACATGTCAAAGTGTCATTGAGAAAGATACTGATACTAATGTAATTTGTCACTTTGGACTTAAAGTCACTTTGGACTTAAGTCACTTAAGTTTAACTTTGCTAAAGGTGTCGGCTGAACCAGTAACACTCCAACAGGAAAGGAATGAGAAACTGGGGCAGCTGGACATGTGTTTTAGGTAGAATGTAACTGTTTTGTTTAATTTTCAGAGGTTATATCAGAGACTGTTACTGTAAAATCACTATAGAATTTGAAAATATTAAATGGCGGCCATTTTATTTATTTATCGATACAACCTAAGTTCTTCTTCTTCGTCGAGAAATAATACGAGTTCAGTATCTCTATGGTGAACTGGATACGACACTTGTGACATTGTGGCAATGGTATTTAGAGGACAAATATTTACTTGAAATCTCCGTTAATGTACCAGTTTAGATATTGGTAGTGATGTTGTTGACTTAATTATGTTTCTTCTAAAAACTATCCTTCTGGGCTGACTGAACAATTGTGTAGTCTGTGGATTGTTTTGCTGTGTTTTTGTTTAAGGCGTCCGGTTTTGGGTTTTTTTAACATAAAACTCCTATTTTGTGCTTTGTTAGATTTACTTAACACTGGTCAGCTTCACCTCCCCTAATTTGTAGGTCTTACTTTTATTGTTAACTCTAGAAAGTTTTGCTTCTTGGCCTTAAATCACAGATTGATTGTATTAATTACCACTCAGCTCCTTCTTTTCCTTTTTTATTTTCAGTAAACAGAGATTTGTATGAAAAATCAACATGATATACATGAGATATTACAATGAGATATAATTGCACCTTTTCTACCCCTGGAGGTGGTGGGAGTGGAGGAGAGATATCTCAGACACCATTCTGACTGTGTTGATGTGTATGTGCTCTGAAAACAACGAGCCTTGTATAGGAGGAAGTAGGGAGTCACAATAATGGCCGCACTGAGGGGAGGCTCAGAGCCAGCAGGTTGATGCTGCTGTGGCTGATGCTATATGAGCAGCAGCAATTTTCAGGGAGGTGATGTGGTAGATGATGCAATTTAGTGATCTGATGACTTAAACACACTGCAATTATGAAAACATGAAACAGAGGCTTTTCACTTCAGGGGACAGCTATAGTTGACTAACTGGAGTTGAAGGCAGGCTTTATATCATCTGCCTGCCACTCTGGAGCATTCACACTACCAACAATTTCAGCATCATGAGAGGCATCATGAGAGGCACTGAAACCCGGGGAAGGACCCTTAGGCTTCTGTTCTTTTGATTCTTCGTTTGCTTTCTAGTAGCATGGAGGCAAGCAGTTATGCAGCAGCAGCAATGAACATGTATTTGAGCTTACTTCGCTTCAGTCAGTCTTTTCACTGCATTTTCTCATTTTCAACATGCAAACTTTAATACACAAAATAAGCATACGTATATATTGGGTACATTTTTCCCATTGTTTTTCTATCTACACTGAAAACATCTAGAATTAGACATTCAAATGAATGAATGAATGAGAAAAAAAGTGGATGTTGAAAAAGAAAATAGGATAGAACAGAATGTGAAACAGAATATAGTAGAGAGGGGGAGTACAGGGACTGGGAGATGGTGGTGAAATAATAAAATAGTGATGAGTGAAGAGCTGATCTCAGTCATATTTAGCAACTGAACGACACAAGAGAAGTCATGTGTGGATTAAATATTAAAATACCAAGTGAGAAAAGAGATGAAGCCCTGTAATTCTTTCTACCTCTTCCACTCCTGCATCCTCCTGCTTCTCTTTCTCATTTTTTCTCACTATGATGCTCATTTTTATCCAAGATGCTGAGACTGGGGGAGTACAGCAAAGAATATGAGGAGCACAGAGGAGTGCAGGGGATAGAAAATATGCTGCCTCCTGGAAGTTTCAATGTTTAATGTAACACGGTCATTAAAAGTGGGCAAGGCACCCCAGCTCTATGTGGGGGCCTATTACAGTAGAGTCTCTTACAGTAGAGTACCGGCTGTTTCACTCTCTCTTTTTTACACAGACACACTCTTTCTCCCTCTCCTCTGCTCCTGGTCCTCTCTTGTGAAATCTGGAAACTTAAAAGGGAATTATGTGTAATTAACAAGGGCATAGTGTGGTGTGGTGAATGAATTTGGAGTGTTTTTTACTGGATATGAAAAGATTTCCTTTGAAATCACCCAAGAGACACTGAAAGGCACAGAAATCTAGGGAGAAAAATCAGAAAGCTCTGAAGAAAAGAAGAAAAGAAAGAGAAACTTGGGGCCTATCTTTCCCACAGGCATCAGATGCGTGTTAACACATGAAAGCTTGCTACAACAGTCACTGACACATGTACACACTTTACAGCCGTGGGTCTCTGTAGCTTCTGTATATCTCTGAGTAGCAGTCACACATACTATAAAAAAAAGAGACATTTCCATAGAGTTTTGTTTTAATCTAATAGTTCTAAATGTTGTATGCACATTTTGATGATATGCATTAAAATGATTGAAAATGGCACATTTCTTAAAAACTTCCCCATTGAATAAAAGTTTTTATTCTTGTTTGAGGGGATTTTTTTCTCACTTTTTCTTTTATTCTTTTTTAAAGACTTTGGACACGAGGCCACATGGAACTGCATTATTTACATATAATCTGACGCAGCAAATATATTTGTTCACTGAACTCACTAACTATAAACATTGCCAAAATATATTTCACCTGAGGAATCGTGATTCCTGTTTTCTAAGATTCATAATCAATTTACAACTTTGAAAAAAATTTAACTTTTTTTTAATCAAGTTTTGTACATTTGGCAAAGTTGATTTCCAACTTACCTCTTCTGACCTCTCTATGACATTATATTATGATGTTGCTGTTATGGCACAAACAGTGTGTGTTTCAGTTGCTGCTAAAGTTCACACTCAGAGTCTGTATTTTAATTAATCTGGGGCATCAAGAAATTCAGCAGAAAATGAAGCCAGTCCCGTCTTCAGTGAAGACAAGCCTTTGGTCACACTTTGGATTCTACAGTGTTCAGGGAGCTGTTTATCATCGGCATGCATTGAGAAGTAGTTTGTGTTACTGAATGTCATTGTTACTTTGACTCTCACCTTTTTTTTTTTCTTTCGGTAAAAACCTAGAGTGGTCTCATCTTTTGCTGTTTTTTTTTTACAAGTATTTTTTTTAAACATTTTTGATGACTAGGTTTCCCATAAATTAGGTACAAAGTACTGTTGTATGATTTGCCAGGAAGGGAGCCCTAGAGTGGGGCACTAAATGCCCTGATGATAATGTTTTTCAGTGGCTTAAAGTATTGTGCTTTGCTAATGAACATCTCTGGTAACGTTTTCGATGCGAGTTGACGTATAATTTAAGAAACTACTGTGCTGTGTTGAGGAGGATGTTGTTAACCAATAGAGAAAGCTTCAACGTATTTCACATTGGTCAGTGCACTAATTATATTTAGCATTATTTTTTTTCGACTTGAGCTTCAGCACCTATGTGAATGAAATCATGCAATCAGTTAATTGACATAGGTTTCCATCTGGCACGGTCCAGAGAGATACTGAATTCCACTGACTGTAATGTCACTCTGACTGACTATGCTTGCATCAAAATGCAGGTAAAACCAGAACCATAAACGAAAACCAGGGCCAGAGGCAACAGGCTGTTTGTTTTGAACAAAATAAATGAATAAAATCAAACGAGGAAAGAAAAAAACTTTGTAGGTGAGTACAGTCTCTGCTTTACGCTGTGATCAATGAAGTTATGCTGTCCTTCTGTTGTCAGAGCATTGCTTGCTCGTTAACCCTGCGGTTCCAGCTTTATTAAGATGGAGGGAATCCATTTAGGCCAGCTTGGCTCTGTATTCATTAACACACACTAAAACACACACACTAACACGATGTGAAAACACAAACAAGCACGCAGGCTTGAGCGCTGATACGCTCACTTCAGTGATGGAATACATACTTACACTTCAGAGGCCAAATTTGGTCACACATGCAAACATGAATATACACAATCCCACACACTCCATCTGGTATGGTATAAAATTGTACATGTTTCATAGCAGATGTGATGAAGGTGGAGAAACACTTGAACGTGTGTGTTCATGTCCATCAAACATGGACATGAACACACACATACAAACAGAGATGCACACATTTCTCAACTGCAGAAAACACACAGTAAATGCTCGAACACGCTCATAAACCAGCATCCAGATTTTCACCTTATGAATTCAGGCAGCTGAACACATTTAAAAGGCACAATCTATCACCAGGGGTGACAAACACACACAACAGATAAAGGGATTTTTGTTGAACATCTCTATCCCTTTGTTACTCAGCACATGCACACACAACCTAATGCTCACAGTATGTAAGTGGTGTTGCCTATGAGAGCTCTGTATGTAACATCTCCATTACCTCGCAGCAGTATTATGGCGCTCTGCACAAGCTGTGCAGTCTAATCCAGTTAGGCATGTCGCAGCTGAGGTTTCTTTGTAAGCAAACACCAAGTTTAAACAGCCAAATAAAAGCCTTACTCTGACAGGGATTAGCCACTTTCAACCTTTTACGAGATTATGGGTGGTACTGAACACTAAGCTACTGCTCAGAGGGTATCATAGGAACTCTGCTGAATATGTTTGTGAACAAAAAACGCAGCAATAAGGGAATATTATAACATAAAAATAATCATTCCAAAAGTGCATGTGTCCTTGTGGAACAAAATCCTGAGATACTTTCAGCATTTTGCTCACTGTGCTGGTATCTCTTTATTTGCTCATTTCACACTAGGACAGGTCCTCACCAAACAGAGCAAAGGGGGAATGTATTAGTAACCTATCAGGCTCCCGCGGATTGGAACTTTGACTTCAAACATGTATTTGAAATTAAGAAGTGACAGGTGTCTGTCATTCCATTTATCTGCGTTTTGCACCTTTTGATAAAACTGGCAAACTCATTCACTCCATCATACATTCTAACCTGGTGTAAATGTGTATGCATTTTAGACATCGATCCGTCTTGTTTGGACAAAACACATTTATTATTGTGTTCAAGTCTTAGTTTCCAGTAGCCATCATAGTCCTTAGTGGTCAACATTGCAGTGTTATAGCTGTGGGCCTGTATCAAAGGCACACAACATCCTCCAAAGTGAAAAAGAAAAAAGATGGTTTCATTCTGACTTCATTGTATAATTTTTCATGTTTATAATGTGTGTGATGCGTGAAAAATGGACCTTGACCTTGACTGAAAAACTTAACCCCAACTTACGTTACTGTATAGCCATTGTGTTAACTGTGCACTAAGATCAATGTTGCTCTGTCCAAACATTTGGACACATCCTACCATCAAATAAGTAATGAGCATACATTAAGATTACATTTTACAAGTTAAGAGCTTAATATGAATTTAAATGTGCAAGATGTGCAAATCAATGCATTTTTTAAAATGTTTTTCTTTTCTTTTCTTAATTAGTTATGTTTTACACTGTGTCCAAGCTTTTGTGGAAATAGGGAGATATTCATCCTTGTATAGTAATTGAAAGGAGATATTTACACAATATTGAACTTTTTGAACTTTTTTTGTACATTTTTTCTTTCATTTCTTAGTCCAAATTTTCAGCAATGATGAAGTCCTGGTGCTTTAAACCCTGTGGTCCATCCTTTCTAAATCTAACCCATGCATCATCAAAACAAATATCTTTGACTACTGAGAGTTTTTTCAGAGGGTTTGAGCAAAGCAACATAGCATTTTCTTCATACTGTTTTCAGTGGTAAAAGTGTCATTAGTAAATTAGCAGTGTAGTTGATTTATCTTGTAAAAGGCTAATCGATAACACTGCAATCCCCTCTGGTTACAGATGCATAGGGTGCAGCGCCTGCCAAGTTTCCTTTTCCCTCTCCACCTTGCTCTATTTTTATTAAGCCATTTCTCATTTTGCTGACTACATTACTGTCGTATCTCTCCCACAATGCCCCTGCTCTTGGGCTGTCACGCTTAAGTCTCCAAATCCATACAGTTCAAGCTTAAGAATATTTAACTTTATGAAAGTGATAAAACAAACATAAACAATGCCTTTAGGTGTGCTAAAACATTAGATCCATGATTCATAAGAGAGAACTAGATCATACAACAACAGGTCCAAATGTAAGGAAGATCATTATGACCATCGTAATTGACCAACGTTAATGTATAATAAATAGTTAATGTACAAAAAGAAAATATACAATGCAAATCAGTCTCTGTAAGACCAGGGTAATGGTGTGGGTTACTTGCATCTTATATTGTTTTTAATATATCTTTTAGCACTGTGTGTGAAGCACGTTTGTGGTGCCCCATGGATAGAACGTTCCAGGTTCAACTCCTCAACTCAACATGTTTGTTAAGTTAACTGGTGATTCCAAAATTGTCCTGAGCGTGCCTGGTTATGTATCTCTGTGTTGGCCCTGTGATAGGCTGGTGAATGTCCAATTACACCCTGTCTCTCGCCTGCTAGCAGCTGGGATGGGCTGCTGCCCCCATGCAGCAGGAATGGAAAATTAATGGATGTGCTCATCCATTAATTTGCGTGTTTTCCATTATGATAAATATGACTGTGGAAAGACTTGATGAAGGAAATAAACCACACTGGTTCTACTTCAGCTCAGTTTTAGTCAACATGATATGACACAAGAAGTAAGAAAGGCCAAAAATACAGCAGTAGGGTGGGACTTTATTTAGGAATACATATTTTTTACATCAGACAACAGACTATCTGACATGTCACATGTTTTGTCAGGGTTCGATGGTGCGAGGAAGGGAGGACCCAGATGCAGACTTTGGAAATCAAAAAGGTTTATTCCAAACCAAAGGCGCAAACAAAAAGCACAGGTGAGCCGGATATCAAAAATACTTGAACTGTGATAAACAAAACCAGACTGTGGCTATGAAACAAGACTATGAAATACCAAGACTATGAATAAACAAGACTATGAGTAAATACGAGGCAAAAACCTGACCGGACAAAACTGTGGAAGAAACGTGGTAACAAGGTAAGGTGAGGAATTCGCAATGACTGAAGGAAACCTGGAAACCAAATACTGTGGGGAGGTGATTGGTGATGACGTGCAGCTGTGAACAGAAACAGGTGACTTGAGTGAGATTAAGTGACTGGAGAAAAAACATGACAAGAAACCTGAAAACAAAGAAACAGAAAACAAGATTAATTAAAACATAAAACATGACACGTTTCTTAAGATCTGGAGACGTGCATGAAGGGAAGAGTAGCCATTGTTTATTCAAACAGTTTACAGCTTCACTATGCAAATCAGAAACAGAGAGCTGCTCTTAAAGGGAACAGAGGGTGGGAATTTACTGCTTCAAGTCCTCCCCAGATTAAAAGCTCATACAGTGAAGATTACAGGAACAACAAAAGCTCCACTTGGCAACCACATCAGAAATAACAGCATTGTATGTGATGAATATGAAGTACAGCTATGATGATATAGCTTTCTAGAAGACATATGCGCCCATGCAAGGGTGCTGATTTAGAGTTGGAAAGAGGGTGAGAAGGAACTTGAATAACACCCTACAGCCAAATTAGAGTGGCAGTGTTTCACTTATAGCTCCAGTCACATGTTGGCTCAAGCAGCCCACACAACGTACACTCATGCTTCCTTTATGCTCGCTGTTCTCACCGTAGCAAACAGTGCGGCATGCCAAAATTGACATCGAATTAGTTGGTGCTCCTGGCACTTCATTGTCCTTTTGACCAGTCATGCACTTGTCTAAACTGGTATGTTTGAAAACAGGAAGAGATGCAGGGATTGCGTGATCAGGTCAGTCGCTACATGCGACCAATCAAACCCCGATATGGTACAGCTATTTTAAATGTAACAAAAAATATAAAAAAATGACTTCATAGTGAAGCAGAGAAGTTGACACTGTGTAGTAACATTGACTTATTCAGACTTTATTCCCATGGTGTCAGGGTGCCATTGTTTCTGTGGGAACTTATACTGTTTATGAGAACTGCAGTGACTCAAGCTCACCCTAAATGCCTCTTAACAAAAATGGCTAGTTTGCTGCGTTGACATCACAAGCTGCTAATGCAACGACAAAATATTTGAGCCTTTTAGAAAAAAAAAATATGTGTGATCACACTTTTTGAGGGTGATTTCTGCACATACAAATAAGTTCAAAGAATGTTTATAGCCCCCAATTGACTGTATGTTGAAGAATATAGTGACGTAACTTTGCAACACTTTTCAGCAGCTCTGTTCACACTCTATCTTGAAACCGCCTTGCTTCTCAATTCTCCTACTGTCTCCCATCCCTTTATTCACTCTGGCTTGCGCTCTCTGTCCATCACATTTGTTCTACAACTCTTGCTTCCTCAAGCCATTCTCAGCATCTCCATGTCTCTTTTCCTCTCACTCCTCCACTACTTCAGCTTCTGCTTCTATTGTGACCGCAAATCTCTAACAGCTTTATTATTTCTACTTTGTTCTTGTTCTCTGTTATCTTCCCCTCTCTGTTCTGTATTTGTCCAACCTGTTTTCCCATATTTTTTTTTATTTTCATTTTGCTTAACCTTTATTTAATTAGGTCAGTCATTAAGAAACAATTCTTATTTCCGAAAAAGTAAAAATACTTACAGTTAAAGGACCACAGCACACATTCAGAAACTATTTAGACATCCATTGCTTGCATACAGTCATAATAATTGTAGAATGTGATGGCAAATCAGGTAGAAAATTCAACAAGACAACACATAAATATGCACAGGACAACAGTAAATGGACAAAAGATTTAAAATATTAACAAGAGACATCTGCACAATAATGTAATTGAAAGCAAATCTGGAGATTAATCTGTCCAATTTCAATGTTTTTTGTAGATCACTGTGGGTCATTTATTTGACTGCAGTGGCTTAAAATGACCAAGCACAGCATTTGTCTGAGGAACTTTAAACTGAATATCTCTCACAGAATGAGTTTTGTATGTGAGAGATGTAATCGCCAACAAGCAACACAGATAATGAGGGTGACAGACAGTTTTGAATTAACTCAAACTAATACATATTACTACTGCAGTGCAAAGAGGATCAATTTGGTTCAGATATTATACACTATACACCAGATATTACAAAGTTTTCCAAGCATGAAAGGGAAACTCCCCCCAGTGCGCTCACAATGTAAGCATGTAAACTATCCAGTCATTTTATATTCAGTGTAAATAGAAGTTTGATCATTTTCCACTCATTGCTCTGATTGACCATTTTCTTAGCCATTAGCTTCAAGCCCTGCAGAACTTAACTGATGAGAATTATATGGAAGTGACTTTTAGAGTATTCAAGAGGAAAAACTGTATTTGCAAGTATAAGACATAATGCTGCACTGTTACAAACCCTTTATTAACATAATACAAGCGCAGTTAACCTGAGATGGAAGATCGCAAATAAACTGAATCCTTACAGCATGTTTGGCCCTATGTCAAGGCTGAGATACAAACCAACTTCTAAAAGTCTCTTAGAAGATGCAAATGCAGTACAACGTACTACACCTATCATACAAGAAACCAGTGTACACCAAGAAGACTTAGTAAAATCTTAAAATAAGTATGAAGTGTAGATTGCATAACAGATGTAGAGTAATGGTTAAATAAGAGAGAAAGTGGAACAGAGACTGAGATCGTAAAAAAAATGTTTAAATTGGAAAATTGTCTTTGTAGGACAAATGGATTAGTTCATATGGTAACAGAAGGGGGGGAAAAAAAGTCTGTTCAAACTAAACCAAAACTTCCACTCATTTATCAAAGTTGCAGAAAACAGCTTAATAAATGTAAGAACTGTCAAAATGTTTTAATATTTTCTACACAGACTACATTTTACATTTGTCTATTCAACATAATTCAATGCAGTTACTCCCTTGTTAAATGTGACTTGTACGGCTGTGTCACAGGAAACACTTAAACATTTTATATATCATCATGATCTGAAGTACATTTACAGAGGTGACGATTATGTGATTGTGAATTATATGATTTGTAAGATTTCACAAAACTTGTTGATGAGTTGGAAGAAAAGAACAAAAGGCAATGCAGGCCAGGGTGTTCTTTATTTAAATTGATAAATACTGCACTACCTTGTCAGAAGGCACACTCTGAACTGTCATTTTATGTGACAGAAAATACTGTTTGAACATATACGGCTGAGTCAACCGTTGAATTGAGGTGTTAGTCTTGTAGTGAACTGACCATGGCAGATTGTTGTAAGGTGTCTATCATCAGTATAAATTTGAAGCTCATGTGGAGCAACTGTATCACCAAAGTTGCTTTGGAAATTTTCCCGGTCAAAATCCCACCTTACCAGTTTAGGTTTGGTATTCCTTCGCAACACAAGCCACAGTCCACTTCTTTAGAGGGTTTGATTATTTCCAGGAAGCACTGAGCTAAACTATTCAGCCTTAAGAATGATATTTTTTACCATAGCCTGAACTGTAAATGTATTGCAACATTGCCTTTAGCATGGGCACCTCCTTGGCAAAAGCATAAATCATAACTTACATTTCTGGCATAGTTTTCAGACATGAATCAGACCCTGTGGATTTAAAGCCAATTGGCCAATTAGCTTTCTTACATGTCTTCTGTGTAAAGATGTGACAAAACTGCTTATGTCAATTAGAAGCCATTATACTACTTTGAAATGAGCACAGTAGAAAGAAGCTGCTGTTGTTGCAATACTGGTTGCTAAAATACATCAAAGTTATCCTGATGATTATCTAATAACTGTGGTCTTTTGGGCCCAACTAAAATAAGTTCTTTGTTTTCTAACTTTTTTATTCTTTTGAATGTGAATTCCTTTGTCAAAAAATTGAGGAACAAAAATACACCAAAGACGTTTGAGAGGAAAGTAAAACTTATGAGTGTTCGTATGCTGCTAGATGTATGTCTATGAGCCTACCTGTTTGAAGACATGCACCTGAGTTCCAATGCATTTATAACACCTCGCCTGACCACAACTGATCCAAGTAATGAGCACCTGTGGAGAAAATAATCACTGTTAAGGTGGGAGTTAAAACGCAGACAGGGCTGATTAACTTAATCTTTTGTTTGGACATAAATATTGTATTATATTCCACAAAGAAGTCTTTCCATGAATCACTATAATGAGAATTTAAAAAGCATGACTTTGGATTTTATATTCAGGCACTCCAGAGTGATGTACTTCTCTAGCCTTCTTTATAGATTGGAAGGGAGGGGGACTGCAGACTTACAGAGAGAAGACGGATGGCTGACTGTCAGCTATCCTCTGTTGGGCTTATTTGAGGAGGCAGCTGAAAAAGCCAGAGAAATGGATTTAAGACTAGAAGTTCTCAAAGTCCCATCTGTCATCATGGGGCAACTTTCTCTTTACAAAGACAATTCAATTACACGCATGGAATTAATGCACTTAATGATCTGCATAAAAATATTATTTTCCCCACCTAAGTAATGATTGATAACTCAACATTGATATTAATACCCAGATGTTTTTTTTTCTATTTCAGGAGAAATGTTCAAAGCTGCAGAAACTATAAGTTATAATCTTTATACAAGCAACAACAGCAGTGATAATGAGGATGAGAAAGTAAAAGTTGTTTAATTAAGCATCTTTATTACTGTACTTTTGGGCTGTTGCCCAACTGTTCACAGGTTGAATACCAGCTGGCAAATGTTAAGGTGCAATTCTGAAACGGATAACAATCTGTCTTTCCTTTCTCAACTCCAGACTGCTCATTAGCTAATGATAGAGGGCGGTGCTTGCTCTTGGTACCTCTGCATGTGTGTGTATTGCGCAAATCTTTTTTAGGGTATTGCATTTCAGTGGGTTTTTTAGCTTGTCTGTCTATCTTAATTACAACAATTCAGCCACGTATTTACAAAAAAATCTAAACCACTAGAGACTCATTTTGCTATATATCTGTGTGAAATGAGGACAATATAAACCACGCAACATTGTTCGGTATTGTAAATTAATGGCTTGAAAGTCTGTCTAACCTTAAACATAGATAATCCATATTCACGAATTCTGAATCTAATCACACATTTATAAACCCAACGGCAAAAAAAATTATTCTTTCCTCTCTTACTGAATGAGCAGAGGTACTCTGTGGGATATCGTTGTCGCGCTCTGAGAGAGTGATGATAAGTAGTTGATGTTAACTGGATGCTGACTACCACAAAAAGAAAAATAATCCCCAGTCATACCATTCAGTAGTAAAACCATTTGTAGAAATGATTTCTGCATATGAAACAACAATATGTGTGCCGACTTGAATTGAAAAAAGAAAACAGTTTGAAACAAAGTGCTTCCTGGAATAGCTTGCGCTGACTGAATCCAAATCAGAAATATAATGTACTGCCTGCAGTTTGGTGTGTTGTAGGTTTGTTCAGTGGCCTTGCTATTTTTGACCAAAGATTTTTACAAGGGATGTTTTATTCTTCTTTTCTTAACTTCTGTAAAGTACTTATGAGCAGCCAGAGGTCTCTGTTTGAAAAAAGCAGCAAGAAATTCTGAATAGAGAGCAAAGTTAACAGCTACTCATAACAGGGCTACCAGAAGAGGGGATTTTCACAATCTAATGCAATTCAAACCCAAAAAGTTTCTTAACGATTTGAGGAAATGCTATATTGTGATTTCTTTTACACAGCATCAGTGTCCCATTATAGAGGTTAATAGTTTATCATCGCATTACCTCAGCATTACATATTATTTCATGGTGGCTGACAATTTAGTCCCAAAAAGAAAACTACTTGATGAACAGTGCACAGTTGTTTTTGTTCCTAGACCTTAACCAAAATGTTAAAATTGTGATGGGAATATTCAACCATCTGTGAACTTCTTCACCCCTCCCCCAAAAAAAAGATAAAACCACAGCTGTTGGATTATTCTTAATTAATTCAACTATATTTGGAGTGTTATAAGTATCAGTATGTGCATGCATTACTTGTTCATGCAATTTGTCCCATCCCATCTTGTCATTTCAAATGCTCTCCAATGGTAGATTGTTTCCTTCTCCTTTTACATAGAAACAGGATAAGAGAGTACCTAATCTCTATATTCAAACATTCCCCAAGCTCCACAATCAAGAATCTTTTCATACAGTTTCGCTCCAGCCCAGATTCATCTTGATTACCCTACAAAACCTTGTTCCTCTAAGGGGAATTGGAATAAGTTTCTGTACTCATGAAACATATAGAAACAATGTAGGTAAGTAGGCTATAAATGGCAAAAATCCAAAGTCCTCTGAAAGTAGGAGCAGATGGTGACTTGTGGAGTAAACCAAAGCGATGAAAAAGGAGACAAAGCAAAAAGGTGATTGTATGGGTCACAAAGATTTAACAATAACTCTCATTGAGGCAGGATCAGCATAGAGAAATCTTCCAAATTATGTTTTAGTGATTATTCTTGTTGCCTCCATTTTGTGGCAAGGACTTGTCGTGTTTTTTCTGCACGACTCTACCTTCACATGCTTCACGTCGGCTCTTTTGATCATAACTGACACAGCAGCTCTTTTTTTCTCTAGTTGCTCTGCCACCCCTCTCATGTGATTCATAATGTTTCCTATTCATCTCTCTCTTATTAATCTTTCAGGTTTTTACACTTCTCACATTTTTCTCAAGCCACAATATTGTTCCTCCACCTTTCTCCCCTCCACCATCTTGTTTTCTTCACTTGCTGCTGTTCTATTCTTCTTGCTCTCTGTCTTGTTGCTGATGTCACTGGCTCAATCCAGTGTGCCCTCTGAATTTTGTCATAAAAGAAAAGTGCTGTTTAAGCACTGCCAATTCAAACATGGAAAAAAAGTGATATGGTCAAATAATATAAATAAGCACAATGTCAACCTAATCTAGGTATTAGTCACGCAGTGAGGATCTAATGTGGTTTCACACACACTGATTATAGAGATTCTTCTATCTTGATGACTCCCTGAATCAGTTAATGTTACAGGCCAGGAGTTTAAAGAAACATTGTTCTGAATTAGTCTTTCATCAGGACCTTAGTAGTTACGGGTGTGTGATGGTGAGGGATATATAATTTAGTAGCATAGTGTTTTTGTCTACTGAATTTATTTTTGATACAGTTCTGCTACAGAAGCCTGGCCTCACAGCAGAATATGAAACTGTCATTAAAAAAGATAAAAACACATCATAATCATGCATTTTAGGGGAGGCTTATTTTCTGTCTGCAGTACGATATTTTTTCTCGTGTCTTTCAAACAGAGCAGAATTCCTCACCTGAAAAGACAGGGCAAAAGGAGATAATGTCCGAATGGGTGTTTGTTGTCATTGATTAGAACAATTGGAGAGTAATTCAAAGTCCAATCAGTGACAATCATCAAGCATCACAAGGCTGATAACTAGACACATTAACAGAACAGATGGACACAGACTCTAAAATCTGAGGCTCCTCGTGAACAACCAGTCACAGTCATCACCAGCAGTTATCAATCAACAGCATAAACTGTAACCTACATTGTTGAGAATAGATTTAATAAATACTACTGAAACACCTGCTCTTTGACAATGTCAGTTCATTCAGTCATAAATGCTGGGTGCCTTGGTCAATTTAGTCCTTAGTTACCTGTATAGGTCTGCAGCTCATTTGCACCCAAAGCATGTTTCCTTGGAATAGTCATCAAATAGTGACAGGATCCTGGCTTCGTGAACTAAAGGAGAGACAGCATTTTTGAGCCTGACTAAAACTAAATTAAATAGATTTGCAGGTTAACTAATCAACTGGCTGGAATGAGTCCCAAAGTTTGTCAGTCCTGTGAGTTTCCATCAGTTTAAATCTTTTTCAGAATCACAAGACTATTTCCATTTCGAGGCACATGTGACATACCGTTGGAAGTCCAGACTTTTGTGATTCAGTTGATTACAACAGGTGCTATCCGTGCCAACAATCAAGCAGCAAATTAAGAAATTCAGGCAATTCACCAATGAGACATCCCTGTCATTTACAGACCAATATTACCAGACAAAAACATTCTTGTTACAAACGATTCAATTCCGTAAAATGTTTAGACTAAAAAACACAATTATAACAGTAATGCATTGATTGCTATAGCATCTTTTGAAACTATCCAGAAGTTAGTGCTAATACCTGACATACAGGTATTCTCTGTTATAACTATCACTTATTTCAGTCAGCCACCAACATGACACTCAAGATAGAGGTCTCGAGTCGTCAGCATTTTATCGACACCCCTCTTAAGCCAATTAAGCCAGTAGGAAATTGCATGTCTTCAGGCAACAGAAAGCAAGGACCTGCCTCTTTTTCATCTGTGTGTAGACTGAGCTGTTTGTCAATGATAGTAATGATGACAAATACATCATGTAGCAAACGGAAGCTCTAACACCATGGTATTGGATCTAAGTGCATTACAATATATTCCCCATGAAAATACCCCTGCGTAATGCAATCACTGCAGGCAGCTGTTTGTGTGTAGGTGCTTATCATTATCAAGTTTGTCAGAGTTAAAGGAAAGAACTAATGAATGAATGCCTCTCTTGTCATTGCAAATTCACATGGGCTGTTTTTGTAAAATTAATTCTACTCATTCACTCAAACATTAAAATAAACTGTAAGTTGAATTAAATGAAAAACTAAGAATAAAATGAAAAAAAAATAGGTTGTATCAAATATTATTGTGAATTTCTGGAAGAAAAATTTACAGTTCGACCTTCCACAACAAAATGAGATTTGCATGTGCATTTGCTTTAAACACTTTTAGAACAGTCTTCATCTCGATTTGGGTGTGCATTAGCTGTAAAAAATAGCTTCAAAATCATATTAAACTGTTTTAAGTTAATGAGTTAATCAACATCTGCTCAGTTCAAACACATATGTGTAATGTTTGTTTTGGAGCATCCTCTTCTTGCTTAAGGGTATCTCAGTGTTTCCTAAAGGCATTGCCAGCTTTTCCCGATACAAGTCACTGACTCACAACTTGATTTCATTGCCCAAAATCTCACTTCTAGGTGATTTTCTCAAGGAGAACAGCAATGTGTATTCCTTTGTAGGAACAGATGCTTGTGGTCCGATATGTACTGTTTAATGGCAGACATCTTCACAAAGGCAGTCTATAAAGACGGCAAGCCGGCTGCTGTAATATGTAAACTGTCTCTTGCTCTTTAACCTGCCGCCATCTGTCACTGCCTGGATCTGCAGAACAATTGACACCCTGGTCTCATAAACACTCATATTATACTCTCAGTGATTAATGGTAGCAAAGCTTTTGTGATGGCCAAAAAACTGGCCAGCAATAGAGAGCCGGTGAGGTGTGAGAGGAGAGCCCAGAAAACTTGAGTACAGGTATACTAGATTAGACTCTCAATAGACTGGTCTTATATATACTGTACTATAATATACTGTATTTTAATCTTTAGTCACAATTTTGTTAGTAAACTAAGCAGAACAAGTAAACTATGATGATTCAGGAGATCTATTGTAAGGTAATGATACATTTGTGATGAGGTTAATAATGACAAGTCAGAACCATTTGCCCACTTCTGAATAGCTGGAATCCATCAAGCAGAAATGGACAACTGACTTGAACTGTGTTCAGTTGAAAAAAACTCTCTTCAAGCACATATATTTGATAAACTTTACAGAACTGGTGATTTTGGCTAATAATATCAAAAGATTCTTGTTTTGAAGCAATGTCCCAGTTCAAGTCAAACCCCTGTTATCGAAAGCAATTTACAAGTGGGAGACAAATTAAGGGGGCAATGTGGGCTTCAGTATGCTCCCCCATGGTTAAGAAATTATTAGCTAAAACCCAAAGTACAGTGCTATATTGTACACTGACACATCCTAAAATCTTGACTTAGAGTAAAGTAAGAGTAAAGTAAGTAAGTAAGAATAAGTTATATGGATCGTGAAAAGGACTGTTTGATGTATTGGGGAAACTGTGACCCACCAGCACTGATGGTCAGAAAAATACTCAAGAAGCCAACTAAAAGATGGACATGTCTGTAAAACCTTACATCTCTGTGGTTAAGTACCACGTTGCCTCTTGAGTACCTCTTCTCCTCCTTTGTGTTCACACCATTGCTTTTGTCCTTTCATCCCTGCTCTGCTTCAGAAATTTCCTTTCATCTAATGTCACTCTCAGTGTCTCCTTTCCATCATCTTTATTGTATATCTTCTTATTCTCTACATTATTCTATTTTTCTTATCTCCATTTTCCTTTCCTTTTACCTGCCTGTTCTTTCTTTCTCCAGTTCCTCCATTTTCATGCACATTAATAAATAATAAATCAATAAGACTGTAGATCCACCTCTGTTCTCTGCTATCCCTCCCACCACCATGAATGAGTGTCCTCACTACAGTCCACCATTCCCTACATTTCATCCAGAGCACCACTGGCACAACTTTCCATTCAGTGGGAGTGGTGTATGTTAGCTCAGCCCATAATATGCTACAAGAGGACAAGGGTAGGGGAAGCTATGCTAGAAACAGGGATGGGGGAATAGAAAAGAGGGTGCAGTGCCAGCTAGATGAAGAATAGAGGTAAAGTTTTGTAGATAAAAATACATGAAATATATTCAATCAGAAACTCACAGATATTTCTGAAATAATTGCAAAATGTAGGGAAAAAGACGAGGAATCAAAAGGGGTTAAAACAGGAGGGAGATGTCAGGTTTCTCAAAGAGTAGTTGAAAAAAAAATTAGAAAGAGAGGATGTAAACACAGTAATGGAAGGAAGCAAGACAACAAAGGAGAAAAGAGAATGAAAAAAGGAAAGGCAGAAAGGAAGACACGTCTGACTCTCCAGTAATTCATTTGCTAATTTGTCATTTCTACCTTCAACCATTGTCAGGGGATAGTGGTTGGAGTTAGAAATGTCATTCACACTGTCAGTATGTGCAGGAAGATTCTAAACGAAGTGAATAGTGAGTGTTGAATTAGATCATGCATAAACAAAAATGTTTTTATTTATTTTCTTTTAGGTTTCATGTTTCATTCATGAAACAACACAAAACAGATGAAAACTTCTACACAACTATCCATGAACAACATACTCAGTCTACCAGATTATGGGACAGCCAAGCTCTCAATCAAGGGCAAATTAACTTGTTTTAAATTTTTAAACAAGTTTCATCTCTCATCTAAATGTAGACTTCAAAAAGTCTTATGTCTGCACACTACAATCCAATACCCAAAAGAATTATTTTAAAAATTCATTCCCCATTCTTTTAATTCATGAAAACAAAACATAAAGGAGATAAAGAAGATCTACTTCGCTCCAGATCTACTTTCTACTTTCAAGAGAATGTTTTGATACATATTCTTATTATGTATTACTTATTCAACAGATTTTGAGCAACATCCAAGCATAAAATTAACAGAGAAAATGAACATGCTTAGATTGTAAAAAGAAAAAACTACAAAAACAGCTCTACTTTTTTCACATTTTCTGTTGCCCTTAAACATAAAACTTAATCCATATTTATCTTACTCAGGGTAGGAAGTGTGCACAGTTAAATTATTTGTGTGAAAATCAGTCTAATGAGTTTGCCCTCTGTTGCAATAATCTAGTATGACTTGACTCGTCTTTCATCTCAAGCCAGTTTCTTTGCTATTTTGGTGTAGTGGTAGCAATGAGGTAGCTCCAGTCCGAACAACATAAGTATTTAAAAACATTCGTGTCAATTCAAGCTTCATACATGAAAAGTATTGATGCACATATTCAAACTAACAAGCAAACCTTATGATTCATGAGTCTCAAAAACACATACATAACCTACTGCACTAACAGTCTGTAACTGTGCACACAGAGGCCTCGTCGCCTAGTAACATATAGTGAGCACACGAAAATCGCTTGTTTGTACAAAGTCATGAGGACATGGAGAGGGAGAGGACATGAGGAGAAAGATGGAGCGATAAGCAGATGAAAGAAAACTGAAAATCTATGAGCAGAATACAAAACATAGGTTGAATATGAAAAAGATCTTTAGAGGATTCAGAGGTTTATTTTAAATCTCATTTAATCAGTTGTCAGCAAAGCACACTTAGAAGAAGAAGGATTTTGATCATTGATGATGAAAAGTGCATTTTCCTGATTTTTTCACTTATTTGTTATCATACGTGCATCATACACAAAAGACTAAATTACTTTTAAATTGTGCATATTGAGGCACATGAAACTGATGCAAAAAATGCACATAGCCTTTAGAATATATGTGATACTGCATTCATCAGCAAACAAGTTAGTTCAGTTGACCAAATTGTTTGATAGATTTCTTATTATCTTTGATAGATAGATCTATCAAAAGGCTTTGATAGATTTCTTATGAGCATGATTCAGCACTGTGGTTCTGCGACTCTACCGATATGTAACACATTAATTTTTTCTCACAAAATGCCCACATAATCCATATAACCAAATAGACACCTGTAGATATATATAAACAAACATTAGACCAGTTCTAATGGATAATAAATAGAACCATCAAACGAGCAGGTAAGAAAGTATTTAACTGCACTAACACACCAGCCTCCTGGGAAGCATTATCTTCTTTCATCTTGACTACTTACATACACACTCCAACAGACAAACATTAACAAGCCACCATCTCCTTATTTTTAAGACCATGCACTGTTAAAAGCCTTTTTCCAGAGCTGACCTAGGATCCAGAGATGCAGGTGACCTCGACTCTGCCATCAAGTAATTTCTCCACATGACCCTGTTACTCCCAGGGTCATTTGTGTTTGATTGGGTCAGAGCTTCCAGTCTCACTAATTGGCTATCTGGCACAACAGATGACTTTTAATTTATTTGGACATGTGGTAATTGGAAATCTTTTGGAAGCAACAGCTTACAAACCCTATAGAGAATACCTTCGGGAAAAAGACAATGACTAACAGATATTAATTATAATTCTAAAGAGTTCTGGTTGTATGCAGTATGCAGACCTGCTAGATGATGTGAATGAGAATGAATGAAGTGAACTATTTCAGTTTTAATGACTATTATCAAACCATTTGGTCAGCATAATGTCAAGTGCGGTTTTATCATTGAGTAGTTGTCTTGTGCAAGAGTCCTCAAGTAAGAAAACTGAAAACTGTATATCTGTAAAGTATATTTTTCTTAATTGTTTTTTAATTTAATTTCAGTTGTATCCCCAGTATTAGAGTACTGTGTTTGTACTGACAAAGTACCATGTTATTGTGTATCTTACAGGCTTTGAAAGCAAAAGCTATAGACTAGCTCAATTATAAGATTCTGGTGACATGTGAACTCTAAAAAAAAATATATGACAGCATGGGTATTCAACAGGATGTATAAAAAGTTCATAATTATTGGGAAATTCATCAATTTTACTCTGAATTCATAATGTACAGCATGTTGTAATCCAAACTAAAGAATAGAATATATCCGTGCTGATGCAGTTTTCTGTAATTTTAACTGTCTTATGTGTAGATAAAGATATTTTATCTTTGCTTTCTTAAATACTAAGAAAGAGAGATGATTTATATCCATCAAGAAATGAACTACACTGAATTTAAAACAGAAAATGATTGTAATTATTAGATTAGCTTTTTAAATTCATTGTGATGGCCTGTTGCTGACAGATTACAACAAACAACTTCAAATCCTGCATTCTTCAGAAGTGGGAATTTGAAAGTATTACAGTAGCCTATTCAATAAATTCTCATTGTCAGTTATTTAGTTCACTTAAGTATAGACAGAAATTATCTTATTATGATGCTCTATCAGTACTTTGTCTAATGTGTCATGACAACTGTGGATCTTACAGGGTTAACCAGGAAATCTTTTTATACTTAAGTTGGAAATTCCAATTCTGTCATTTAAATGTTGCCATAAACTAAATCGTTTCATCATACAAACATGCTCTTAACATCAGTGAAACATTGCCAGTTGATGAAATATGGAATGACAAGGTGTTTTGAACAACTGGCTGACCATTACATTACTTTAGCCTTCCTTTCTGTGATGCTGCGTTTTAATAACTTGGGCCAGTTCAATGCAAGATTTAGCCTAAAAGAGGGATCGCAAACCATGTAGGCACAATTGTAGATAAGAGAAATGTAAATATTTAAGAATAAAATTGCTAGTCAGTTGTTGTTCTATCAGTTTGATTAATGTTTGTGAGTTTACCACAGAAGTGAGGGATGGAACCACTCCACTCCCCAGAACTTGCTATTAACACAGATGTAAAGACAAATCTGGCAGAAAAAGGAGCTCATTTACTTTACCACTATTCTGGATTGACCAAACAATGTTACAGAGATTGTATTACTACCTCAAGAAATTCTGTCAACTTGTGTAAAAATGGAATAACATGTCTCCTCTGATGTTTTGATCTGATATAATGCCACGTTGCTATAAAAACACCAAAAAAAGCCAAACACTTTTTATGGAGTCAGCATGACAATAATAACTAACAAATCAGGTCATCCCACCATATGATTAGCCACCATGTAATTAGCGCTGCCGAATGTCTAAATGGCAAAAAAATAGAAAACGATAAATAAAAAGTAAGCCTGTATTAGTTTTGATTGAAAAAAAGAATGCATGTTCTTTAACTGTACCTCTAGAAGTTACTTTTAACAGATTGTTCAGATAAAATCCTGTGGCAGGGTGTGATTAAAGCAACATTAAGGGATGATATAAGCATCATCTGAATAAACCATGTTTACATCCTTTTCAGGAATAATAAAAATAAAACATATAATGCACAGAAAATTCAACACCAGTTATGTACACACACACAAGCTTACACAAATTGTTGATGACAGGCTTGTGAGTACTGGGGATTTTTGAGTTTGCTTTCAAATGTAGACACAGCTGTAGTTGACTTCTGGTCATCAGGCAGTTTGTTCCAGAAAGCTGGACCACAGTCACCAGACTTGGATCTTTTTCTGGGAACAACTAAAAGGGCTGCACCTGATGACCGGAGCAGCGTATATACAGTGAGCAGGCCAGAGATGTACTGAGGTACTGAACCAATAAGGGTGATGTGGACTATTGGGAGGATTTTAAAGTAAAGCGACTTCGGTACTGAGGTAACGCGTTCTAATTCTCATGTCTGTGTAAGAATTTTACATTTTGAATGAACAACAATTGCTTGTATTACAGTACTCTAACTTGCTCAATATGAATCCATTAGCTATTTTCTAAGACCCATTTTGAGATAGAACTTTTCTAACTTTCAATATTTTTTAAAGGTAAAAGGCAGGCCTGGTGATGTTGGTAATATGAATATTAAAACAGAGATCAGTATCCAAAATATTGCCATGGTTTCTGACTTGCTTACCAAGTCTTAGAGGCAGTGGTGATGGAGTATGGAGAGAATTATCGTACTGGACTCGTAGCATTTCTATATTCTATTTCGAGCTTGTCTGCAGCATGTAATATCATGAATGCTTTTTACTAGTTTGCGAACATAAATCAGAAGAAAATGGTAAGTACAATTATGTATCATCTACACATGAATAGTCCGATATAGTGCAAATCTTTATGATGCTACGAGGCAGGAGCATATGAAGGTTGAAGAGAAGTAGATCAAGAATTTACCTTTGTGTGACCCTTGTATGTACTTAATGGTCACAGATAAACTTGTTTTTGTTTTCTTCAGTAGAAGTTTGATCACAGCACGCTTAAGAGAAAAAAGACAGAAATGAGCTATTGCTATTATTTTCTCGTAATTTATGAAGCACAGTGAAAAGGTGCAAGACCTTTTCGTCAGAAGCTGGTGTTAAGTAACTGACCAGATATAAATATTATCTGAGGACTCCCTGTGTGTGTACGGTATATCAATCTTGGCCTCAATCTTGGTGAGTGAGGTAAAAGCTTCTGTAGGTTTTGGACTCCAGCTACATTCATAAGCAATCACTGACTTTTACCAGTTTTTTAACTAGATGTTTTCTCTTTTAAGTTACCTTCTGAAAGTCATAAAAAGCAGTACTTTATGTGTATAGGATTTAATACACAACTTCTTTCTATAATAATGAATTAACTCTCAGCAAAGTCTTCAGATGATTTTTAGCAAAATCCAACAGAAAACTTTTCTTATTTTCAAATTCAGGTAAAGGTGAAAAATAATAACTGGAGGAAGTTGTTTAAAACTATTTATTGGTACACCAAAAACTACTAAGTAAAAAAGAGATGGTGATCTGAATTGCAAACAGCTCCTTGACATTATTTTCAAATTGGTAATTGTTGTTGTAATTTTTTTTTCATTTTATTCCATTAATACTTGTCCCACTATATGCGTATTGTGTGTTCAGTAGTAATTTTCCTTTTCCCATTTCTTGCTTTCTAGCACTTAAAGTTTCTCACACTTTCTTTTTTTAAGTGACGTCCTCCTTTCCTCAAGGTCACATCTATCCATCTAACAAGCAAGAGTTTTCTTGTCATTGGTAAAAAGACAAAGAGAGAGTGCTTGTGTTTGGGAAGACAATATAACAGGCCAGATTTCTCCAGCATAGATGCCGGGGGTTAATGAAGAGATGTGTGTTAAATGTGGGCTTGGATTTTGTATGTGAGCACTTGTGTAGGCACTTTTGCAGCCGTCAAGGCGAGAATGCCGCATCTGTATAAAAACAAATGCTTCTTATCACCTTAGCAGAATCATTAAAAAGAGCTGGAAGGTTCTGAGTCTGAGTCAGAGAGGAATACATACAGTGTTAATGGAAATCGTATTCATACTTCCACAACGTACCACAAATTTTTACATAGATATTTAGGCCAAAGGCAAGTCGATGAAGAAATGACAATTAACTAGTACGTCACACTGTGTATCAGAAATACATTCTCTAATGACGATGCAACAGACCGGTTTCGCATATGGTTTAACAGAAAATAACAAGCAGTCATTCTGCTGTGAGAGAAGTTTAGAGGAAACATGTCAAAAACAGGTGGTGGAAGGAGAATAGAAAGCTTTAAGTACAAATGAAATAGTCAGGGATGTGTCTGTTATTAATAAGTTGTTCTGCATATTATTGGATTGCTCAGTGAGTTTGGGACTAATACTGCCAGAAGCCCAAGGGGCTGTGACAGTTGGGTTTGAGTCAGTTTGAGTTATCTGACTTCACTTAAGCCAATAGGGATGATCCAGAATTATAGAGATCATAAATATGCATGTATAGAGGAATACAGAACTTCAATCAGTTCATCCAGATTACAACATAAATATAACAGATTTCAAAAGCAACACCTTCTGCCACTTTTCTTTATTTTAAAAGTACAATCCACAACAACTAAAGGGACACTCAGAAATAACAATTCTGGCCAATCCAATGCCCCACAATTTCAAGTAAAAAAAAAACAGATCCCCCCCAAAACTTTTATAGGGTTCTTTTATTTGGACAATGTATTGCCCCGTCTTACCTCCACATCTTGTTTTAGGAAATTTGGCCTGCTGTTTTTCGTGTAATTTTCCTTACAAACAGAGTGCATATGGGGGACTGTAAGACTGTTTCTTTCACTTGGTCATGTGATGGACAGATCTATCCACTGTGTACCCTATCCTTCACCTGTTGTTATAGGCTCCAGTCCACTGTGACTCTGAATAGGATTGAAGCGGGAATGGGAAATGAATGAGTAGAGGGTGGAAAGAAAGAGTAAGAGCAGCAATAATGAAACTAATTATCAAGATGATCTTCTTCCAAAAACCACCCCCATAGTTCGTTTGTTCATGCAGGAAATAACCATCTATAATTACACTCAAATATGCTACTTGTAGTGGTTGTGAGAGCACCTGCATTTGAAGTGTTAAGGTCTGGTGGATGCTCATCACAGTACCAGGACATAAGAAAACAGAGTATATTGCATATATACAGAGAAAATGTACGCATTTAAAATATGATTTGCAGTTTTAAAAAAGTGGAAATGTGCATGTAAATGGGGAAAAGGTCACTGATCACTGGAAGTCCAGTTTTTCTGTGCTATGAAACAGCAGTTTTTTAATCTCCCATGTCAGCTAAAGTTCAGTATACTTGTTAAGCGCATCTATATTCTGATATAATGAATATCTAACTGAAGAGCTGAAAACCACTGACCTCCTCAGGGAGACAGCTTTGGCTAATTAACAGAATATGATTGACAGAACCACAACAAAATTTGTCTCATTTTATACGCTGGCATGTGTCTGCTCAAACTAGTCATCTTTTTTTTAATTCTAAGTTTCACTTTTTAATTAACAACCCTGGGCTTTCAGGACACGAGACACTCTGGAGAAATTTGAAATACAATACTTATCCATAGTCTTATCACCAGAGTGAGATTTGAAAGCCCTAAAAAAATAACATCTTAGAGAAAACTGCTAATTAGAGTAAACAGCTTTATAACAATAAGTTGATTTCTTAACTTTAACCTAATTGGATTCCACTGAAAACAAAGAATTGAACAACAAATGGTACATATATTTTATCGAAAGTAGTACCGGGTGAACCTCTTGGGTGGAAGGAGTTAATTGACCTATGACCTCTTGACTTTTTTTTTTCCCCATACCACACAATCTTTGACTGACTTAAGTATTATGTCAGAATAAGACCAAGAAAGCATCTCTCTGATAATGATTTCTCTGATAGAGAAAATAACAGTTGGCACAACCTTAACCTTGACTTGTTTTGTCTGGTGTAGTGTGCTTTAGTAAAAGACATTCCAAGCACGATCTCCCTCAAATCAAATCAGTCTTTTTGGAAAATGTTTTTCCTTCCCGCCAGTAGAGTTACAGAGACATGTAAACCCATTGCTAATGCATCCTAAAACTGTTTGAGTGGCACATGATGAACCAACTCTGTCATTAACACACTTTTGTTTTCCACCTGTCTGCATCTGCTAGAGTGTACTATCCTTTACCCTCTTCAATTACACAGATTACTATAGGTGAGGTTTTCTTTTCTTCATTTAACATGAAACTTTAGGGAATTGTTCTGTTACATTACATAAAGAAATATCTCAAAGCTTGGAAAATAATTTCAGCAGAACAAAACAAAAAATAAATCAGTTTAAAGGGGACAGTGTAATGTCCTGCCACTACTTCTTGCCATTCCCATATGTTTCAGTTTACTGCATCCATTAATGCAAATTGGTCATGTGTAGATGGTAATTAACCTAATAAGACAGAGCAATCCCCTATCTAAAGCTATGCTTCATTACATTCTTTTTAGCAGTCTCATTGATATGCTATAAAGTGGATAAAGAAAATGACCAGTTACATTCCTTAATAAGGGTGCTCGGCTCCTTTTTGATGACTGCATGACTAATGCATGACTCATCACCATCTAATGCTGGTTAAATGCCCATCACAAATGCCTGTTGCTGAATATTAATACATGGTCAAGTCACTATTAGTTAATAAGATTACTGGACATTTAATCTGATTAGTCATCATAAGTTTATGAACCTGGGGAAAGTTCACCAATAAATCACCAGTGAATTACCTAGAAATTAAGTCAGGGGGCTGTTGTCGTAGACCACAACTCTTTGTACTACCAAATTGTACTGCTAATTTGGTTGTTATGTCTGTTCAAAATCTGAGATGCAATGTGAATTTACCTGTTAGGCAGGGTAACTCATGCTGAGATTATCCACCATCTGCATATTGCTGGCTGCTTGCCAGGAAAGGAAAAGATGCTAAAATTGACCAGAGTGAAAAGATATATGAACAGAGGGGACACATGGATTAAGGTTTTTGAGTTAGTTAGACATGGAGGCAGGGAAAGGTGGATGAGACAGAGGTAGAGAGATGTCCGGCAAATTGGTGAACAAGATCAGCCATCCAGATCTAATATGGACTGTGAATCTCTAGGCTCACTACATGCAGCCTGTCAGGAACAAATACTGGATTATTGCCATGTGTGGATGTCTATGTGTGCGTGTGAGAGAGTGCGCGCGATTATCTCTTGGCACTGGACAGGCTCACTGTCTACCAAACTGACTCTGACTTTCAGACTATATGGCAGTTTGGTAGTAAAAGAAACTTTGTAAAAGTTATCTTTTAACAGTATCTTGTGTCTCACAAGTCATTAAAATCCCTACCCTTCCATATCTCCTCACTTAAACATAGCTTTACCAGTACAAGTAGTTACATGATGAATATGGAGGCATCAAGAGCGGGTAATTCCAAATCCAAAGGATTTATGCAAAGGAACACAGTCCTGAGAGTACACATGCAAAAAACACTTCTGAGAGAAGCAAAGAGAAGACACAAACTTGCTTTTTTAACGATGTATCACTGACTTTTAATGGCCTTCTAACAGATTTCTCCATTTTCTTTCCGTCTTCCTTCTCCTTTCTGTCTGATTTCATCAGCTGGGCCTTGCCAGCTCTGGTCTCTTGCTTTTAGATTACACTACTCCCCAGAGACCAAGCCCTCCTCTATTATCTTTCTCTGCTTATTCTTCACTTTTGCCTGTTTTCTGCCCCCCTGGTCTTTTCTCTGTCCTGTTATTTCTGTTTCCCATCTTCTATTACTGCTTCCTTCCACCAAAGACCAGACCGATGCCTTGCTCCCTCTGCCCCACTTGCAACATTTTAATATTTCCTTAACTGGGTCATTGAAGCAGCAAAGTGGTCAATGAGATATTGGAAATAAAATATGCCAAGATATGAACTCTTGTTCAAACATACAGTATATGCAGTAGCCCTTTATCATTACTGTAGGGCCTGGGCACTGATTAAAAACTTGAATGGAATAACTGATAGATTTACTCTACTTTATCCATTCAGGTTCATGACATTTGACAATCATACTACTTGAAACATTGACCATCCTGTCACAATGCACAGTACTGATAAATGCAAGCCAAGTACCAGTATATATATTCAGTAGACTCAGAAACATTTAATAACAACAGCATGAGAGCACTGGCTGCGCTCATTAATAAGCAATTGTAAACCGTAAAACAATAGTAATCCACTGATGAAAAATATGTACTATTCATTGATTTGTTCTGCTTTTATAAACTGAAATGGATCTTACATCCATGTATTCTTCATATCCATTTTATCCAGTTCAGAATCAAGGGAAAAAGCATAGACAAACCACAGTTTGTGCAAATGTGTTTGTGTGTGCTGTGTGTCTGAAGGAGTGGTCAAAAGCATGGAAGCATCGCAAGGGACTGTACCCTTATCGTTTTTTTTAACCCTGTAAACCTCCGACATCCAGTCCAGCTCCGAGTCTTGTGGTAGACCGCTTTGTTGCATGGCTTTGGAGCATTTGTCTTCTGTGAATTGTGAACAAGACAAGTTAAATGATTGTGAATTTTTGGAGGATCAGGACAAAGATGAATACTTTTTTTTGCCCCTTGGGTAAAGAGATGTCTAACAAGTCTAAATTTATAGAAGTTTCAAAAAGTCATTAATCTTAATCAGCAAATGTTCTTCAAAACGACACATTTAATCTAATTTGTTCTTTTGGTTATGTCAAGCATATAATGAACTTCCTAAAAATTTTAGGCCTGTGATTTATCCTACCATTTTCTATTTAGGAACATGCAATCATTGACATCAAGGCATGATGTAGATTTCAAAATCAAAGAACTGGAGAGTTATTTGCAACGATGTCCTAGTGAAAAGGTTCTGTATAATAAATCCTATGGTGTATTAGGTTGCTGCTAAACAATTCATTCAACTAAATGTAACATACCAGAAAACATTGCCACTTCCAAAAATCTCAGATTACCAGCAACTACTGTACAAAAAGAAACACATGAAGCTTATAAATTAAATATGAACTCATGAGGAAATAAAGCTGGAGGAGATGTGGTAGACTGAAGGAAATGCCCTTTACTTATTCTTTATTTACTGTATTTATTTACTTACATGTGACGTACATTTGCCAGTTTTGTCTTTTTTCATTGCACTCTTATCCCCTCCTTTTTTGCTCTATTATCTTTTTTTTTATTTTTCATTTCCCTTTCAGTCTCTTTTTCATAATTATTTTTGTGTCCTGTCCTTTCTCAAGCCACTTTTTCACCCACTTCTGCTTAATGTCTCTCTCTTAATTCCATCTTGAATAAGAAAAAGAACTGTACAAGAGGTTGACAGGTTGCCAAAAGGAAGGGAAGATAATTGTACAGTAGACAATGTGAGTTGGAGAGATTTATTACAAAAAGTAAAGAAGCCAAGACTTTCTACTGGGTGTCTCATTCAGCGCAGTGATGTGTTCCTGCTTGCTCAGCTTTAAGGGTCACAACATGACCAGGGTTAATGACACCTTTTATCTATTTTATACATGTGTGCACTCAAGTACACACATAGAGAAGATGGCCTCTTTGTGCTATAAAACAGTAGGACTGCAAGCAGCTGAAGAGTAAAAACGTACAGTATAAGTGGACGCACAGTGTAACTTTGAAATACTTTATTCAGATTTCATATTTTCACTTGTTTTCAAAACTTCTGAAAATCTGTTGTGGTATTAACATCAACATGTCCCATTTCTACAAATGGAGCCATTTTCTTAACTGCTGAGGGTCTGCTGAGGGAACATGAAAACACAGCAGTCAGGGTGCTGGAAACATATATTTTCAACGGCTTGAGGAGAGAAATTGAGTGGTGGGGAGGTAACATACTAAAAATGTTCACAGTGTAAACTGATGATTAAACCAGAACAACTCTAGGGACCAGATGCAGAAATCCAAAAACCAAGTGTACACCTTTTTCCTGCACAACTGCTCTTTGACTACTTTAAGGTAGGCCATAGGGCATTAGAAGTCTGTTTAGAATATTTTACTTTAAAATTTGCTGGTATATATTTGAATCCATATAATCCATCCATGCTCTAAAGCCAACTGTTGCAACTCAAGTCCAAAGTTTTAGAGGTGTTCTTAATTTTTTCCACTTGCAAAAAGATCTTTTCTCATAGCATACAGATAGTTTGGTTTTAAGTCTTTCAGTCAACATTGTCATTTTTGTTGTTTAGTTGTGCAATTTCAAAACTCATCAACCTCTTCAAAGCCTTGTTAAGAGCACAACAAAGGATTTCTTCTCGATGCACTTACAGTATATGTGCAGATGTGGCTGCTCAGTCAAACAAAGCAACACCACTTAAATCGTCCCTCATTCTTTGTCCAGTCCTTTGATTTTCTGTTCAAGAAATTCTATGATTATTTCTTTCTTGGTATCCCAGGCCTCAGTTTTATCCCAATGTTCAGTTAACTGACATTTCCAGTTTCTTTTATGAGTTACTATCTGGAAAATGCTTTTGCATCCTCACGTAGCCCTCTCTGCTTTATAGGCATCAGTTATTATGATTTTCAAAGTAGGAGGCAAATGCTCAGAGCAGCAAATAGCCATTGATTGTTGAGATAAGACTTGAGATAGCATTGGTAAAGCTCTGGCATTTGCTTAATTGTTTTTCTTAATGATGACTAAAAGTGAAAGCCCTGACAAGGCAATCCATGTCTTATATGGCATAGAGGAATTTTTTGGGGTCCCTAAATTTGCACATTGTGCTTACTCCTCCCCTTTTGTATATCCCACTCTAAAATTCTACAAAAGAAAACAAATAGTACATCACTTAAGAATAATAACTTGATGATTATCATATAATAGAGCTCTGTTGTCTGTAGGGATTCTGTCGGAGATGCTGTAGAGTCGCGAGATTCTGTTAGACTATCGGCAGAATCAAACATGGCGTGCCTCTAATCAAGCAAACAATTCAGTAAGATAATAGCTTCACCAATAACTAGAATTTAGATAAATATATTTTCGGGGGAAAAAGAAAGCAACCAAAAAAAAACTAGAGTACAGCGAAGAGTCTGGACAACCTAAAGGATTACATTGACGAGTGTTTTGACGAGATCATCGTGGGGAAAACCAACCAAACCCCATCTGCCAGTGTAACAACTTCAAGATCCAAAAGAAGATAATTTGGCGGACATTTTGATGACAATCGATGAGAGATTATCCAGTTTCGACGCCCCTTTGTCCCTGTTAGAGATTTTAGATTTATATAGTGTATAGAGTGGATAGGGGTGGCCCTATACTATCATAACTGAGCACGGTTTATGTGGGACCTGTGTCATGTGTATTGCGTGTTCATGCACACACACATTCATTCGCCCAGTTGCATGCTTGCTATGCATTTGCTGTGTTGGCCTGTGGTGTCAGGCCATCCGTAGCCACGGTTGTGTTGTATGTGCTTGCTGCTGGTGTTGTTGCTGCTTGTACTTTTTTTTGTTATTGTTTTGTTTGTTCTTTCTTTCTCTCTGTCTGTCAGTTTACAGGTGCTCCTGGTGGTTCTCCACCTGGATTCCCCAAAGAGGCCGTGGGATAACTTCTATTTGGTTTCTGCAGGTGTAGCGGCTGGTTGTCTGGTTTTGTCTTGTTTTTCGTTGTCTTCTACAATCGTTACTTTCTATTTCTGTCCCGTTTCTTTTTCTTTGCTTTCCCTCTTTGCCTGTCCCCCTGTCAGGTTCAGCACTATTACATGTAAAGTATTGTAACCAAAATAAATGAATAAGCAGTACTTCGGAAACAAGGGGAGTTTTACATTCATAAAGCTTCCCTTGGCAAAGCAAATGTGTTTGGTATAAAACGGTATTCAGATTACAATTCTACTGCCAAAATGCTGGTCAAGACCAGGGAAAAAAGAAAAAATTTAAGAATAATTATTTCTAAAAATGTTCAAAACAATGCTTTATCTTCAACGTTACCTTTTGTCCATCGGCTACTATGCAGTTTCCTTATTCCCACTACTCACAGAACAGAAATAAAGGTACTCAGGGTTTTGCCACAGTGAACGTTTGTTCTCATCTCCAAGTTTGACAGTACATGATCACTGCTACCCCAAGGAAGAGACATATCCTCTTCTCTCCTCTGTAACAGGGACTGCAGGTACTACATGGGCGAAAGAGAACTAAAAGGAAGCTATTGGGATTCTGGGAACATGAGTTAAAGGAAGACTAAGGGAGACAACGATGGAGACAGAATCCTAGCGGATGAAAGAATCTAGATAAAGACTGAGAAAAGCAAGAAAGAGGGAAGGTGGAGAGAGGCTTGAATAAGGCACAAGAAAGACATGCATGCTTTTGGTTCTGAAAAGGAGGTTAATGTTTGGTTACATGTTTGTCAAAGTCAATCATTTCTATCATCTATCATTTCCATCATCTCATCAGTATTTGCTTTAAATTCCACTGCATAGGACAGCTGTCTGCGTTTCTTAGATTTATGTAACAACAAGTGTAACCTCTCCATCAATTTTCAAATGATGCACTTTACTTTTTACTTTACTTTTTTTACTTATAAAAAAGAAAAAAGCAGTACAAGTAGTAGTATGCAATTTCCAGAGGTTAAGTTTTGTTCTGCAACTGTGTATCTATGTTTTCTGCAAAAACAAAGTGTGGGCCTCGTTACTAGCTTGCTGTTTCCTTAATAATCAGTTCAAGGATAATGTTTCCTTCAGAACAGCTTCTCAACCAACACAAATTTAGGAAGACCATCTATAACAAACCGTGACAGAAAATTAAGTTTTGAACCCTTTAAAAATTTTCAATTTTTTATGGCATGCTAAAAAAAATGATCATAAGTGAAACACCCAGTTAACTCCTTTGAAGAGATCTTGTAGAACAGACCTAAGAGTCCATGGCTGATGATCAGAAAATCATTTTAACTATCAATCCATTTTCTATACCCGCTTAATCCGTCGGTCAGGCCGTGGGGGGGCTGCAACCTATCCCACCGGTCATCGGACGTCCATCACAGTCAGTTTAACTAATGAAAGCATATTGTTATCTGTGTGCTGACAGTCAAAAGAAGACCTACATTGTCTGTGTGCACTTGTGTCTTTATAGCTGCTTTGCTCCTCTCCCAGGACTGCTTCGTGTGTTTATGTGTGTCAATGTTCTCATATACTGTAGATGCAGCCTGTGTTGTGTCCTATCCATCCACTCTGCCTCTCTGCAAGTGAGAGAGCGAGGAGAGGCGGGCCTAACCTGAATATTCCCAGATCTTAGAATACTAAATATAGCAAAAGTGTCAAATTAGACAAAAGCTATTTTGAGGCATCAGGATATCGTCATAGAAATATACACGAAATACATAATAAGAGATATGAAACGAAGGGTTAACAAATAGAAAGACTTTAAGCCAATTCAAATCAACAAAGTTAAAAAAAAAATATGTAGACTAATACCTTAACAGTGGTGGCTTGTAAAATGCAGTCATGAATACTGAAAAGACATTTGCAACATAAAAGCAACACCCAATAGCAGCATCTTGAACAGTAAGTCCATCATTCTGTATAACAACAAGGACATTTAAGACACATTTAAACAAGGATCTTACGAGTTTTCTTTATCAATTTCATAAACAAAACCAACTTGCAGAGCACAGTCAGTGGAGTTTTAGATTGTAGAAAGCGGTAAAAATGCAGTGGAATAAGAGGGGAAGAGTAAGAGACAGCTTAGAAGATAACCATAAGTAATAAGGGAATATAGCTAGAGGCAGGAAATGGAACGAGAGACTCAGAATGGTTGTCAGAGAAGAAAAGGAATGGTTTAGCCACAGTGAGATCTGGATAATTAGCTGGGAGGTACAAAAGTCCTCTTTTAAATCACCATACTATGCCTTATTAGCTCAATACAAGTCCCTTTAGATCCATGCAGCACAGACACACAGCTTATATCCTTCTGCTTTAAAATACAGTTCTCAAGTGCAATTTACCTCCCTGGCCTCTACTCTGGAGTTGGTGAACTAATAAATTCCTAGGATTCAGAGGTCTGAAGCCAGACCTCTAAATCATTTTCGCACAAGAGAGGTCTGTCAAGTAATTCATTAGAGCATTTTATTTCAGAGTGGTATTGAATAAAACCCAAAACTTGAAATGTGAAATATAAGATATCTTGCTGCAACTTAAAGATTGGGTTTGCTTTTTTCACAGACATCTGACAGAATATTGTCCTGTGATGAGTTAACTAGGAGCCAGAGCAAACTGAAAATTTGGTGGTGGATGTGAGCTGCATGGATCTGTCACATTATCTGTATCAGACAAACAATTAATTTCATCAGCCAGAGGATGTTGTTGTCAGCTTGTGAACATGAATGTTGGAGAAGCAAATGACCAAAATGGAAATGATTAAGGTGGTTTAAAAAATTGCAGGAAACTGTTTGTTTGCAAATATGTTGAAGTAATGTTAAAGGAGAACCTTGCGAAGTGAAGATGGAAAAAGAAATCAGATGCTTAAGCTTTTGTCTGAAAATAAACCATAGGTTTTAATAAGCAGAGAATGTTCCCTATTGGGGAAACATTCAGTTTACAAGTGAATGTGATCAGAATATTGTTGATGTTTTTTAAAAACCTTTTTTATTTGGGAGAAAGCTTGTTGGTTGTACTGGGGCCACTGCAAAGGAAAGCCGCCATTTTAAATTCCAAACAAGATGGGTGCCAATTATGAAGTCAAAGTTAATGAGACAGACTCTCTCCTCCTTCAGTCACTAATTATCCCAGAAGGTCTTTGTAGTGTCCAAAGACTGAAGTTGTACCATAAGGCTCCCAATAGGGAGTAAGTGTAACACCATGCATTTAAAGTATTTTTCTTCTCAGTATTATTCTCCTCAAATTAAATTGGTAATATAAGCTAGAGCATCTTAAAGACACACTGAGAAATAGCTGTATGGCCAGAATATTTAAACAAAGTTTTTTGCACAACCAATCGAGTGGGCTGTAAAAATCATTGCAAGCAATAACAATTTACTGCTGGCAGTTACAATTATTCCACTAAAATCTGAGGAGTTGATATTAGTTTCCTGTGGTTTCCCAATAACTGTTACAATGCAATAATAATCTGTTTGCACATGACACTGAAATCAACTGTAAAACAAGTATGGGTTACATGATGATATCATCTGCAGTTCGGTCTGACATGTTGCCACCTGCTTGGTCTGGACAGTTGTTAGAGTGAAGAATAGAGCCTGGTTCCATGAGATTAGTCAGCATTATATCCGAGCGTCGGACGTCATAGATAATGACTCCCATTGCTTGCATTCTATAAAACTTTTCACGCCTGACAAAATACCATAAAGTTATAATAGCTTTTTTCGGAAACTTTAGTGAAAAAAACTATAGGTATAATATATAGGTGTGAAGTGGCTTCAAAATTACACAATAATAAAGCACGGAAGTGCCTGAGCTGAAGTCCAACAGTCAAATTAATTTAAACTATATACCTATTGATTTATTTGTGTGTGTCCCTTCTGTAAATATCTTCAGTCCTGCTTTTTTAGTCTCCCTCATAAAGAGAGTCAAAGAGCAAAAAGGAAAAATTTGATTACATTCTGATAAAATTTAATTTCAGTTGGTATAATATAAATGTAAGAGTAGGGGCACCCAAGTGACTGAGTTCCATGGCATCTACTCATCATTGTTAATAATAATGGAAAATATATTTAATTGTATAATGTTCCACTTATATGACCCATAGCTTCATAGCTGGTCATACAGGACTACAGCTTAACGGCACCATGTCCTTCTTTGAACCTTCTCTCCTGACCGGTGTTATTTGTTTTTCTGTTTGGTTAAACTATTTCTGTATACAGTCACAAAATGAATAGAAAGTGAAATAGAAAGTGCAAGGTTTGACATATCAGCAGATTATAAAAACATTGGGTAGTTACAACTTCAGATGGACAATAACAATGACATATTACACTGTGTCATTTATTTAACAAAAAGTGAAACAGTTTCCAGAATCAGTGTGAAATAACAAAGTACACCCCGTGATTTAAAAGCTTATAGAACCATCTTTATCAGACATCTTTAGTGACTAAACAGCTCCACTTTCTTCTCATATGTTGAAAGGACATTGTTCCAGCATGATTGTGGTTTGTTCAGATGCAACATTATCTGAATTGTCTGAGATGTAGCTCTAGATGTTTCTCTGAGCATTCCACATTCGAACCTGGGGGTTCAACTTACTGGAATGTAACCACTGGAATGTAAAGGTTGACAAATGTCTTGAATGTTTTCCATTTTGGTGATTTCTTTCCTCTTTGGTATCCTAGCAAACTTACAAAAGGTCTGCTTTTACAGAAGTACTGACTCTTCCTGATGATCATTTAATCAAGTGTAAATGATGAGCACCAACCAAATTAAGAACACCCTTAGTGCTTCCATAGGGATTAAAAGGGTAAGCAGCAGTTACCCTTTTAAAACCCTATGGAAGCACTGAGGGTGCTCTTAATTTTTTCATACACAGCTTTTACATTTTAGTTAATATGTTGTAATATGTTATGTATTGTTATAAGTCTGAGGTTCTATTGACCTAAATCTAAAGACAAGGCAGGTTTTTATTATGCTGGTAAAAAAAACCAAAAAAAAAAACCTTTGGACTTAAAAAAGACTGTACTTTATGTTTCTCCCTACAATAGAAATCTGAAATGTCAATCCAAAAACAGCATTCCCCTTGGATGAACACATTTTGCATTTGTAGCAAACAGCATAAACCTATCAGTTACAGAAATATTCTAAACCAGATTTACTTGCTTCATACAATGATGAGTGACACCACATCCTTATTTGTTCTCAGTATGAAATAAAGGAATTGTCTGTTTGTAGCTCTGCTTGGCACAACTTCTTTGGTATCAGTCTGCATTGTGTTAAAAAAAAAAGCACAATACCTGCATGTGACTTGTTGTTGAGGCTTATTTTGTGTCTGAGCCTATTATTATTCCTCTTGTGCGACACCTGCCATATGCCTGATTACCTTCAAATCTCCTTTGTATGTAAGAGTTACATGCACTCACATACATAAACACACCCCCTTTATTCCTCCTTGCTGTGTGTGCGACTGCCTCCTCTTTGGCAGCCTCCCTGCCCCACCCTTTCCTCTTACCCCATCTCCATGTTATTTTATCATTCTTTTATCTTTTCCTCTATCTTCCCCATATCTCCACCTAACCTACCCTCCTCAGCCTCTCTCTCACTTTATCTTTCTTCCTTTCACTAAAAATCACACTCTTGACGTCTGGAAAGAAATCTGGATGTGTACATGTAATGAGAAGCTTCATGTCTCTCAGAGAGGAGTTTAACATTGCCAGTAAAAAAGCTAATCTTCCCTTGTGTATGTGCACATACATATGTGTGGTCTTCAGTATATGTGCATTTGCATATCTTTGAGGCAAATATTATATGCATTTACTGTCATCAAGTTTCCTGTTTCTTCTACTGCTGCTTTAATAAAAATATAGCATTTTGTACCTTTGACAACAGCGTCCCTACTAAAAGCAATGCAAAGATTTGTTATCTCACACTTTTATAGTTAGCTTCATTACCCAGAGAAAGGGAAAGGAGACAAAGATAGAAAGAAGTGATCAGACAAAACAATGAAAAACAAGACAAAACCAGAGAACTAGCTGCTACATCTGTAGCACTAAACAGAAAACATCCTACGGCCTGCACAGTCGGCCTACAGGCGTAAAACCATCAGGAGCACCTGCTTTTTTGATGAAAAAAAACAGAAAAAAACACAAGCAGGTACAGGTTTTACATGAATTGTGTTATGAGTGCAGAGGGCCACCAACTCCCCCCAAAAATAATGTGTCAGATTCCTCCCAACTGTTGATGGACAGTGGAGCTTTGTGTTGTTTGTGTTGTTTTCATGCATCTTCAAATAATATCTCAAATAATTTCTATTTTCTCTTTTTTTTTTAAGGAAACATATTTTATAGCGCTATTCTAGCACACTATGAGTTTAAGCTTGTGTTTTGACCTCGGTCTTCTTATTAATGCAATCTTGTATTATAAATGATGAAGTAAGTTAAGCAGAAATCTTCTTGTAAAGCTGCTTTACATTTGATACCAGCCACTGTTTAATAACTGAAACGCAGTGCTCTGCAAATCTGAACAAAACAGTTCAACACATATTTGTGACAGTTTTTGAGATAGCCTTCAATTGATACACCCAAATGAATTGCTCTGATGCACAGAAAATGTGATTTTGTTTTAAATAATAAGGCCCCTTTGACACATCTCTTCATCCTTAGATTAAAATAAGAAATATGTGTCATTAATTAATACTCAGTATTCATCCAAACTTTCACTGTTGTTAACTGATGGGGTGGTCAGCAGGAATTGCAAATGCATCTGCATCTTTTGTAACCTCTATGAATTGCTGTTTCACAGTTTGATATTTCCAGGAAAATTATAAAAATAATCTATGTATCCTGTTTTCAAGGATCTAAACAAATTTTTGTAGTTGCTGTTTCCTTGTTTTTTTTCCCCTCAAATTTCAGGTTTCAGCACAGCTGAGGCAAAATGGATGTCAGTGCCAGCTCAAAACACAGATGACTAATCACTAGGAACCTGTTTTTGTAGGAAACACAAATTTAGGTTTTTAGGTAAGCAGATAGCATTCTGCTTGCTTTGTCATGGCGACTTTTTTATTGGTGAGGAGATACCTGCAGAATGAAACAGATATGACTTAAGTGAGAGAAGTGTTTAATGATTGCAAACTCATAGGAGTTCAAACATTATCTGAAAGGAGATCAGGGTGGAATAAGAGGAAAGAGTAAGAGGAAGAGTGCACTTGGAGCATGATTATGCCATTGTCAATTAATGCCTGAATGAATAATGCCTGAATGAATGAATGAATCACCAACCAATTTTGGAAAAATGCAAGGCAGGGAAGAAATTACATCAGAGGATTGGAGAGAGTGAAAAAATTAGTTTGCTTGAAATCAGTCAGAGATAGCAATAACATAAATGTTGTGATCGAATAAGTAGGTAGAAAAAGGTGGAAAAAAAAGACTATGAAGGACACGAATAGTGTGATGATGTGAAAAATAAAGGCTGAAAAGTAACATAAATACAGTGTATGCTGTAAATGGGGTGGAAGTAAAAAGAAACAGCAGAGATCCCTAAAACTTAGATATTGCTGCTTGTGTAACTCAAAGTACCTTTACCATGTGCCCTTTTCACACAGCACGTTCACGTTGGGACTGATGTGCCTTTACTGCACTTTGTTGTCATTTGTGTAAATACAGAGGCAGGATGGGGAGCAGAGTTGATGTGCCACTAATAAGCCTCTAATGGCTTGAAGTAGTCACAGAGTCAAACTAATATGTGTGTGGGCGAGCCGGCAAAGAGGAACACACCACTGTTACCAGTGATGCTGTTGTCACTTTGGTGATTCCACGGTACAGGCTTGCTGTATGGAAGCACAGCAGAGGCACTGAGCTTCCTCTGGTATGTGCAAATATTCAAAGCGGAACAGCCAAACAAGGAGGTTACAATATGGTGAAAAGGCCTACTCATAATCTATCATACATAGAAAGAGGTAAATTTAACTATAGTCGTGTTGACTGCTTTGACATTACTCTTGGTATTTTTTATCCTTGTTGCCATAGACTTCATGCCTCCATTTTGAAGATCCACATCAAAATAGGTTGGAGATAATATTTTACATATAGATTTAACAATAAATTATTTAAAAAAAACGTCACACTGATCATCGCAAGACAGGCTTCCAAAAAATGTATGAGTAATTTATCACCTCTGACATTCCATTTATTGTATCTCCCAAAAGTTTTGTTATATCTGTTCTAAATGAAAAAAACAAAACAAAAAAAAACACTACAACAGGTCGCAATGTTGGTGTAAATCAGGCATAAATCCAAAATAAAGTGAAGTGGAAAGAACACATCTTGTTTTATGTAGAATTTTGGGACATAAAAAGAGGCAAAGAGCACTAGACTGAACTTTGAAAGTTAGGCAACAAAAAGCAACAAACCTGCTGCAGAAAAACAAAGAGATAAACCTCGTAAGAGAGAAAATCAAGACATAAGAGAAGGAAAGGCATACAAAAAGGGTGCAGAAAAGATGAGCAGTGGGATGTGAGGGGGAATCAAAATTATCTGAGTGGGTTGTTGAACAGAGTGGCACCACCCCACTCGGACAAATTCATGTCTTGTGTCACATGTTCTTTGCATTAAAACAATTTGGCCGGTGATCCTGACAAGACAACAAAAATAAAATAAACCCGAAGCTAGACTTGCTCAGGGAGAAGAACCAAGCAAAAAAAACATAAATAAACAATGAGAAAGAAGGGAAGAACTGTGGTAGAGGAAGGGATGCAAAAGAGGCAAAGAACACAAACAAAAACACAGGATAATTTGTGTGGGAGGAAGGACTGAGGATGAGGAGAAGGGAGAGAGGGATGAAGGAAACAAAATAGATGATCAGGAGATCAGAAAAATGGAGAATTAAATTAAAACAATTTTTGTATAAAGTCTATAATTATGACCCTTACAAGAGTAGGAGTCTATATAGCACTAATGCAAGTGGCTTCATTTCCAGAATAAGCCAGTGCTAATAGATAGTTTAGCTTTGAGCGAAATAATAATATCATCCAGTGATCAAAATCATCTTAATGAAAATCCCCAAAAAGGATGAAGAAAACAGTGAATCACGTACACTGGAACATGAATTTCTTCACTGGGAATTCACCTGATAGCTGCTCAGGTGTGTCAATCTGTACCAGTCTTCACAGACCAAACCGGGGATGGCATCATAGGCACCTTTAAAGCCCACTATATCCTAACAAATCAACCTTAATAAATGTCAGATTTATTATTTTTTTTAATCCATAACAAAAAGGGCTACTGACTTTAGAAACACCAGTATGTGCTATACACTGGCATGAAGACATCAACCGGAATCAGTTTGAAAATGTTCTATTTCATCATTTGAATAAATAAACCATTAAAAACTCTTTAGGCCATGTCTATTCCTAAGCCAGCATCAACAAACAGTAAATAAATAAGAAGAAGCACACTTTAGGGAAGCTGGGAGCCATTAATTGTTCCCGTCATGAGATTTTGACTTTCGGAATTTAATGAGGTACACAAACAGAGAAAACACCATGTAAAGTGACACTTTAAAAACTCCCTTAGTCCCTTAAACACACACAGACACAACAAACTTCTCAAACTGAGTTGCAACAGTAAGTGAAACTGTTGGGGTCTCAGACACCAATGAACCATAGACAGTAAAACAGTGTGTGTAGACAACGATTCTAAAACTCTAAGGTTAGAAGCCACTGGAGCCTTTAAAAAAAAAAAAAAATGAAGCTCCTTTGGGAGGGGAATGGAAAGACAGAGGGAGAGAGAGAGGGAGAGAGGGAAACCAATTAGAAAGTGAAAAGAAAACCACAGGGATAAAGGAGAAAATACATCAGCTAAAACAGAAATTAAGAAAGGCAGCTCGGGGTGAACAAATTAATACATAAAAAAAAATCAAAAGGGAGGGAAGAAAAGGGAGGATTGATTGTAATGAGGGAAAGATAAGGAAGATGTGGATGAAGGGAGAGGTTTAGATTTTGTTTAGACTGTCACAACTTAACAAAGACGCTGTGCAGTGAGACTTCCAACAATGTATTGTACTGTGGTTCCCAAAGGGAGGCCATAAAAGGGCAGAGTGGCCATGAAGGGAGGAGAGTCGTACAGAAAGGGAAAACAGTGATACTGGGTGGGGGTGACTTAACTTTTAGAAATCCTTCAGGATAAATATCCATCAATTAATGTTCTTTTTCACCGTGTTTAATGTCAATACAAGCTATTTTCTATCCCCTGTGTTTTCTTTTCTGTTTTGTACTTATCACATGTGTATGCATAAAGAGCTTGGTGCTGCTGTTGCATGTTCATTACTTTCTTCATAGTACAACACAGATAGCTTTTTTCATTTAACATTTTTTCCTCGTACTTGAGGATAGTTAGTCTATACATTCATTATTCCCTTTTATTAAGATAAGGCTGTTGGTTCTAATAGCAGCTATCATTCATGTTGGTTGGGCATGTTTGTTTGCTTGTTAATGCTATACAAGGATTAGCATTTTTGCTACTGTTATGAGCACTTAGAAATTATGTTTTTTAACATTTTTCAATTGCAACAGCTTCTCAAATAAAAACGGCAAAATAAGTGCTTTATTCTTAGGATGTTCTTAAATTCAAACCACAGGTACCGTCTCTACAAACAGCAAGGACATATCACAAATCAGGCACACGTCATTCTCAAGTGTTTCCTTTAACAAGACACAGTGTCCTCTGATCGAGGAAGGTCACTGATACCACAATTTTCCTGGCACTGTTAAGGCAACAGCATTGCTCATTTAGCGCTAGAATTTTAAACAATAATGTTTGGGGCTAAAATATTCTCTTTACAACATGACCACTGCCCTCATACCATTTTGCTAGGTGACACATTTCCTGGTTGGGTTCAATTCAGCAAGTAATACAAAAATACTTGCTTAGGATTAATAAACATCATGGATACTAAAATATATCCTTTGTTGCATGCCATCTTCTCCTAAATGGACATTAGTTTCACACTTCATGTGCAGTTGCTCTCACAAACACTAAAGATAGTGTATTCTTTAAATGTGATTACAGTTTGTTATTGCCTGTTTGTTCAAACGACCTATAAGGTTGTTTTAGAAAGGAAAATCTTGATAATCACTCTCATCACCTCCTCTCTTTATCTTTCACTCTCCCTTTAGTGTATTTCATAAACATTTTATAGTTTTTTTATAATGATAATTGCTTTATTTCTTGTTTTTTCTTTGCTATGTTCTCTATATTTCTGGCATTTCAACATCGTTATTTTCCATATGTGAATCTGAGTATCTCTTTTGCACGCGCCCCTGTCCATCTTCCTATGCATCTGTATTTCTGCCTATCTTCCCATTTTCTGCCTCTACCCTCTTTACAACTGCACCAACCCTTTAATAATACAGAAGCTCCTCCATCTCTTCTGGCAGCGGTGGCAGATTCCTACAGGATTCAATCTTGGCCTCACTAATGAGATTAGCATGGCTAATGCACATGGCTCACCCTCCCTCCTTTCTTCCTTACCCCTCTTTCAACTGGCGTTCCACATGGCAGGAGATTACCCAGGATGTGTGGGTTGATTGCTGGGTGACTGAGCTTAAACAATCCTGTCGTTCCACTTGGGCTGTACCACAAGGGGATGGAGGCTGGAACATCCCAGGTGAAGCACAGAAGTAGTGAGAGTGCGCAAGCCATGTGAACAGATCCTCCTGCTGAAATATGGCCCATGACAAGTATCTTTGTATGTGCATGCGAGAGGGCTGTGTTCAGAGTGTTTGGCAAAGTTCCACAGATTCTCCTCATGTTTGAAAAAGCAGTGGTAAAACCTGGCGCTCCAAACAAGCAGAGTGGAAAGGAAGAGTGGGAAAAAATTTGGATGGCCTAAAGGATGGAAGGATGAAGAGGTGATGAAACAGATTAGTGCAACATCCTGGGGTTTTATTGTTAATCCTGCCTAGTCAGAGCCCAGACCACATTTCTCCAAACATGGGCTGTTAAAGGAAACACACATACAAAACATTTTACTTAATTCATGCACTTAGCAGCTGCGCTTATCAACCGGAACTTGCAACAATTGCACCAGCAGATAGGCTTAAAATGATATATTACCAACATTAGTGGTAAGTGATGATGGATGCAAAAGTCTAACCAATACACGCAACACATACACATGATTAACAAAGAGATACAAAGGCTAAGGGCACAGGCAGAACAATTACTTTCATCTTATATCCCATGTCCTCAGAGTGTGTTTAGATGTAAACTCTTTCATTTAAGTGGATGTAATCCTTCACTGCTTTGATTGATTTCTCAGTCAAATTAGCTGATTTCTTAATCTATCAGTGGAGTGAAGATCCATTACCCAAGGTATACAAGACTTTCACACAGCTTAAAGATATATTTCTCATCAGCTTGTAACCATCTTTCAAAACACATGCAGATGTAGATTAGCATATCTGCTCATAAAATATAGACGTGTTCCTCAAAATACCTAAAGAAAACACAGAAATATATACCTATATACATTCTGTATGTTTTGAGAGTTTTCACACTGACTATTCATCAACAAATTTCTCACATAAACAGACCAAAATATACACACACAGACACACAAGCACGCACTGACATATCCCAAAAGATAAGTGCTGATGTGTTTTTTGCTGCTCAAGATGAATACTAAGTACACTAAGCCCTGGCTCTGAGAGGATAACTATTTAAGCAAGTCACGTCAGATCACACCAACATAGTGCATACTAAACAGCCCTGCAGTTCATACGTAGGGTTAGTCATTTTTTGAGCTGTTTCTTATTTTTGAGTACATCTCTCCATATTAGCCTACACCAGACACCTTTGTCAAATACTGTTCTTATGAAATGCTGAGAGTCATCTTAGCACTTGTCTGGATAATATCCATATTGCATTTATATTCATTTATATCAAATTCCAAAAAGCCCATAAAAACAATATCAATCTTATGATCTACTTATTAAACTATTTGTCAAAAATCAGGAAAACCTATGACAAATTAGTTAGTTAGACAAAATAAACTGCAAATGGTCTGAATTATTTTTACCCTCATACAGTATGTCCACATATGTAGTACATAAAAATACATAATTCAGATTATCTTCAGAAAATAATGCAAATAAACATTTTATTTTTTTAAAGATATTTTCATTTTAAGTTATTGATGAATATGCTATTCTAAGTGCAATAAAATCTGCCCAACAAATGGGCCAGCAGACAGATTTTGATCTAGATGTCTGAAAGTCAGGCTTAAAGCATCAGAAAGCAAGACTAGTGGCTAACAGCAGAGTTGGTGGAAGTACGGTAGAGATATATTCCAGCCAGAACATGAGCAGTTTGTAATTAGTTTACAGCTGCAACCCAAAACAACCAGAACAGAAAAAAAGGATGACAGAGGAAATTGCATGTGTGCACCAGAGTGTTGTTTAACGTGTTGTGACTCTGGATGATTGTAGCAGCTTTTTAATTCTGGCAACCAGCTGTGGAGAAAATCTACAGCAGCATAGTACGATGTAAATAAAATAATAATTCAAAGTTGAGCGTATTTTGCATCATAAATGTTAAGGATGGTGCCTCTTCTTTACAATTTTCCTTGTGATGCCGAGACCTGACGATATGGTTGGATAGCCTAAATGAGTATCAAATGAGTCCAGAAGAAATTAATAAAAATTATAAAAAGGATCAGGTTGTCAAAATGTGTAAAATAAGCTTGGGTCTACTCAAAGACCCACATTCAGGTTCAAAGGAAAGAACTAAAGCTGGTTTTGGTCACAGCAACGTCACTCTGCAACAACACTGCTGAAGCTACATAATCCTATCATTGGGGTAAACCCCAGTGAATGAATTTCTGGCATTGCAATTCTATAAGAACAAGATTGGAGAACATAGTTCAGTACGTAATATTAGGTGGTAGCCGGTAGCTAAATCAAATGTCAGCAAAGCCATCAATAAATATGTAATAACAATTTCAAAATCCTGTTAATTTATGTGTGTTCTATGTGAAAAACAACTATAACCTAGATCAATTTCATTTTATATTTCCACAAACTATGGGCATGTAATCTCAGCATTTATCACGTTGCCATTTTACATCCCTTGAAAACACTCAGCACACAGTGTGTACAAGCATGACCCTTCAAAACCAATAACACATACAAATTTGGAGGTGCTCTTTCTCGATGGACCGTTGTGGTGGAGATCCAAGCTCAACTTCATTACGACACCACTGATTTTAACTCCAGTGTAAAACCTTCATTTCATATTGTTTGCTTTGGACATCATCTTTCAGGTGTCTTGTTAGAAACTGTATTTTTGTTGGTGTAGTTTATGCTTTGTTGCCCAGCCTCACTGTTCAAAAAATCTGTCTTAAACATTGTGAGATGACAATGTTTTTATAGCTGGTTGAAATGAAATTAATTCAATTAAATCAAATTCAAAAATATATATACTTATGTCAAAGGTAAACTATATTGTTGCATTATTATTCTTCTCATCAGTCATTATAAGCTGTTATTATGTAGGGAGATTACTGCTGGCAGGGATGACCTCCTGGACCATTCTGTGTTGCAGTAGAGCTGAAGAAGCCTCTAAATGAAAGCACTCTGTTGCTTTAACACTGTGTTATGTAATGGGTAGGCAGTATTGTCCATTTGCCTATCAACTTGTGTAGGGTTCTTCTTTGCACAATGACCTCTAGGGGCTCCGGAGCAGTCCTCAGCACAGGGCCAGCCTTTTTTTTTAACAGCATTTTTTTGAATCACTAGCTCCGAAGCTGCTGCCCCAGCAGATGGTTGCAAAGCAAACTGTGCTCTCCAGAACAGACTTAGAGAAGGTATGCAACATCTTGCATCTTACAAACATAGACGAACCTGTGTTTCCTTAAGAGATAAAGTCTGTTCTGTCCCCTCTTGTAGACAGTCTTGGTGTTGCATCTACAGTCTAGTAAACTCTAACCCTGTTACTCCTAAAATCGATCATCTCTTTTATTTTGTTTGTGTTCAAGGTCAGTGTTTGAGCAATCACAGTATGGTTGAGTCACATGACAACAACTAGAAGGAGCATGTATAGTTGTTATATTTAGTTATGTATAAATAACCCCAACCATATGTTCTAAACAACTAAACCTAAGCATGTACTCTTGTCTCGTAAACCTGACCACGAGAGGGTTGGAGTGAAGCAGAAAAGTAAGCAATTGAGGAAGTACAATGGAAGTATTTCACTTTTATACTTCCACTATACACCAAAATATGTGATGGACAGGATTTGAATTAGTCATCTCCCACTTATAGGTCAGGGGTTTAATGCAACAATCCAATCCATTCTTCCTCTAACTGTTGACATTATTTTGTCACAAGTGTCAATGTTGTCATTTTGACAATTTTCTTGACTATATTTGTGAGTTTGCTACAAGACTTTTCCTGATTTATCGTACATAAGTTGCAATCTGTCATGAGATCGTGTTTTGTTTAACTGAAATGTGGTTACACTGGATTGGACTACAAGACCAGAGTTAATCAGTTACAGTAATACTGGTTTAAGCTGGTTTATCTGGTTTAAGCAACAAATTGACTTGGTTTGTTTTAGAATACAACATTTGGATTGGGGTTAGAAACAGCTTTGTGTCAAGTTTTACTATGACATGTGGGCTTTACTCTCAATTTAATGACGGTGCTCAAGAAGGCACTTCTTTAAACTTGAAGTGCAGTCAAGGCTACACATGAATGAATATTGTACATCATCAGTAAAAAAGAGAAAAATAATCCTCTAAGTATGCACACTGTACTTTTTAGGAAAGAGATGAAGCTGAAAATCAGTGTCAAGGGTTTATTAAAGAGATCTTAAAATGCAGCTGGCTGTGTTGGTACGGTAAAAAAAACATTTGTTTTCTCCGAGTGGTTCTATCATGAGTGAGAGTACCAGAGTTTAGAGGTTTATTTGATCAGCTTTCAGCATTATTGCCCCTCTGCTGGTTTCCTACATTTACTTATTATTCAGCAAAGCTTTGCTGAGACTTGAAATTGAGTCCCTAGCTTTACATTCCCAAGCTGCCTCTATCCATTAACACCGAACAACAGATGAGACTGATCCAGAGAAATATGTTGATAGTTTGTTTTTGAACACGGCAGGGAATGGATTTTCGGGGACTCCTGTAATTCCAATGAAATACTGAAACCTTTACACAATAGAGAGCTTCAGCGTCATACTTTTGAATGAAAACAGCTCATTTGATGATGTAAAGCCAAATATTATGTTGCAGTATTTATTCTGCGTTTTTTGATTGTACTTAGTTCTGAAACTGAATTCTGCATGAAGAGTAAGTGAATTAAAAGCAGAATGTGGTGCAGTTGGTATAAGCTTTCTGAGAAGGGAAAATAAAAAGTAACATGTAGGTTTGCTATATACCATAATATGCCTATATATGGTGCCAGATTTAATCCCATTGCAAGAATGTATGGCATAGCTTTGAACTGCTACAAAATACCATATCAGTTTGGCCTTATTTATTATCAAAGTAGATGGCTTATCAATGTCTCCATAATCTTGATGTTAACATCACGTACAGAGGCATACTGACAATACTTTCTCAAGTCCATGAATGTCCTTGGATTTATCAACAATATGCTCCGGACAGATTATTAAGATACCCTTTATCTCTGAACTGAGATGAATAAAAGTTTGTACACACATCTACAGTGATTCAATAACTACTCATGAAAAATAATGAGGGATAGTGAAACTAATACAGTTATTATGAACAAACCAACAAAAAAGAAAAGCAGAATTAGGACACTTGCAATAAAAAATTTCCCCCCACTAACAAGCAGAATCCTGGCTGCTGTAAAATCTTTAGCTGGGCACCAAAAGTGGGACAGAGAGGACACAGAAAATGTTCAGCTAAAACCAAAAATAACCACAGTTTCAGGGCCCGAAATGTCTAATAGACATTACCCTTGTCTTTTCTAAACAGCAACATATTCCATCATCATGCATTTGAACATTTAAAAAACTGCACCCTGACAGTGAGCCAAAGCCACACTTCCATCTCAACCAAATTCAACAAATCCGAATGATGTATCAAGCCCAAGGAGTCTTACACAGACTTCCCTCTCAGCGCAGCTCAACACACCTTCCCAAAATCTCATCCCTGTCATGCATATGGATTAGCACCTGCTGCTGTGGCAACAGATATCCTGCTTTGCCAGCCAGGCTGGTTTGACCAAAATTCGCCTTGCGCTGAAGCCAAAAAAAAAAAGAAGAAGATTCCCGCTCATTCTAATTCTTTTCAAAGTTTAACGCTACAAGGTTCTGTTGACTGTTCGTGTGAAAAAAAACCTCAGTGGCTGAGACTTGAGTGGAGTCAGGCTGCACAGACAAAGCCATCTCAGCCCAAAGCACTGTACTTATTAGAAACTCCATGCCTCACTCAGTGTTAATATTACAACTGCTCTACACCAGAAAATGAAATATTTTCTTTCTGGAATATTATGTGTTAGGTGACAAACTCACCTCAATTTTAGTGGATTAAGTGAACTCCAAAGAGCACAAGGCAGAGCGGCCCTACCCGTGGGAGGAACCCACTGAAGGACAGTGGCTTCTTAGTGTCAGCAGAGCCTGCAGGATCTCTATGCTGTTGAGTTTCTTCAATTTTATTAAAGTCTGAGTCTTTAGTGATATTTTCCCAAAATATTTTGAAAGTGAAATCTCGATGGTGGAGTATTCTCTATGTTTGGGGCCCAAATGGATCCGATTCCTGTGTCCACAGCGACAGGGCGAAAAAGGTGTTGCAGCAGTGAATTGTTCTCTCTCCACCAGCCAAAGTAAGAGAATTCAGAAGAAGAGCTAAACAAGAAAGAAAAAAAGAGAGGGAAATACATGTTAATGGAATTTGTAGTCACATTTTAATAAAACACATACAAAAAATGAAGCAAATCAGTGCTAAACCTAAATTAGCCAGACAATCTTGATTAAATGTGCACTAAGAGTACTTTCCTCTGATTATCTTTGTTCAAATATCCCCTAACATGTATGAACAAATTCCATTCCAAGTTATAACAAGACAGTGTCTGATTAGGTATGTACGGGCTGCTTCTGTATTATCCCTGATCAACAGTGAAGACAGCCTTTTCATTAAGATAATTTAACAGTAAGAGCATTTTATGAGTAAGGTAATTTTTTTTATTAATTCATTCAGAAATTGGTTTACAGTCATATCAAAACAATTTGTTCACTAACAAACTCAACATGAGGCTACACTGAATTATGCTCTCATTATGGTCTTGTTTTAAAGGCACTGCTGGGTGATAAAGACCAATAACCATATCCTTTTGTATTCTCTATCATAATTTCAATAGGTGACAAACATCTTTGTATTTCCTACTAACATTTATGTTTTAGATTTATGTTGTTTAACTGTTTAACAGTGTTTTGCCTATATTAACAGTTGGAGTCAGCTCTGAACTTCTGTTTGTTCTCTTCTATTCTCTGCTCTCTTATACACTCTTTTCTAACATGGATTGATTTCCTGTACAGCTGTTGATCAACATAGTTTTTGGTTTCTGTAATCAGACAGCACTACAACTCCGAATTAGTAAGTGAAAAGTAGCCTGTTTGGACTATAACCATCACATCAATACAATTTTGTCCGACAACAGTTTTGCTTTGATACTGACTGCATTTACATAGAAAATGATAATCACAAGCCATTTATTTTTCAAGTGCAGCTCACTCCTAGTGGGAAAAGAAAAACTAAATAGACATAGAAGCAAAGTAGGGCCAACACAGCACTGTGAGCAAGAGCTTTATAGAAGAAACGGATTATTTAACAGACTATTAATATCCAATTGGCATCGCCTTGTAATGCTTTACGTTTCTTTAAGGCTTGACGCCATTCATCAAGAAACACATTATCAGCATTTACAAAAGTCTTGATCTGAATTATGGGCAACAACTTGAGGACAACATACACATTTAGAATCAGGTTAACTGAGATAAATTACCAAAAAACATCATTTTAATTGCACTCCAGGAGTATGCACATAAGTAATTATCCACTTCTGGCCTCTCAAAAGTATTACAAATTACAGTAACAATTATTAAGCTGTTTTCTTTGCCTTAGGGAAGAGAAAGACAAATTTTGTGCATGATAATGATTAGAATAGGTTAGGAGTTCTATACAACCAGGGACGGTCTGTTATACAACTGTGGTTTTAAATTTGCTGAAAAGACAGAGACAAACTAAAGCAGCTAATCCAAACACAGCTACACTTGGGTCGGCTCCGTCAAATTTATTGATAATCCTCCTAAATGATCTTAAGTCTGTCATGACCCCGAGGAACAATTTCTTACACACGCCGGCAAGGCACATGGTATGTTGGGGGGGGGGGGGGGGGGGGGAAGAAGGGGACAACCAACAGCCCATACTATGGAGTCACACAGAAACATACATCTGCTCAGAAACAAGATTGAATTGCACTCGCCCCACTCAAATGTCAGAGCACACTGATGGAGGTCAGCATCAACTTGTCTGGTATTACAGGTGTGGAGTCACAGAGGCATTGGAGAAATATTAAGTGGTTTCCAGAAGCGAACCAAGCAGAATATCTTTTATCTCCATCTACATGTAAATCTTCTGCCGTTTAGAAAAGGTTAGACGAGAGAGGGTCGGAAGGATCACATGTGACATAAGGAAAATTAAAGGAAGGGTTAAGAAAGAGGATTCAGCTCGGTGGATGGAGAGAATAATAAGGTAAATGTCACTAACAGGAGACCATCGATTAAAACCTAAAGAATATGGTGGTCTTTGGAACATGTGGAGGTGGTAATAATAAAAATGTGATTCTTCTCAGAAGTGAGAGAAATCTATACAGTGACAAACAACTGAAGATATAACCCTTTTTTATATGGTTATACTGAAAATATAATACAATAAGTGTGCTTTGAAATTATGAAATGACAACAAACTCATCAGGACAGTTTTTTTTTTTAAATGGAAGCTAAATTAAATCAAATGTTTATAGATCAGACAGTAAAGGTGATAGAGATAGTGTAGACTGAAATTGGCCAGCTTTCCTCTAAACTACAGCAGAGGAGAGAACAGAAAGAGACTAGTCTCGATTCAGGCTGGAATAAATGATGTTTTGATCCTCCGCAGTGCCCAACAGTCAGCTTTAAGCCATAATCTATTGAAAATGAGAAATGAGGAAAAGATGGGCAGATACAGTATTGAGTGAAAGAAGACAGGATGAACAGAAGGAAAAATAAAATAAATGGAGTCTGACGGTGAACAGTGGGAGAGTATAGAGAATGTGAAATTGATGGCGCACCATGTAGAATTTTAGGTAATTTGGAGATATTGTTTTGTTTTCATGTAAGGCTGTCCCAAATTTTCAAATCTGCAGGAACACAGTCACTGATAGACCAACTGCAGAGAACGCCAATCAACAGACCACAACTGTAATGCACCCCCCCCCCTTCTCATGGGTTATTGTGCACGTACTGAACATTAAATAAATCAATAAATCAAAACTTTTCGCATCATTTACCATAACAAGATGGGAACCCTGTAGTCAAACCACCCTCCTTGGGTACATTATCCACTGGACGACTACAACCCCAACAACATCAAATCCCTTATGATGTTGGTGTGTGTGTGGACCAAATGGAAGCATGGGGAGATTCAGAGTCAGAAGCTCACAGTGTTACATGTTAAGCTTAAAAAATTCTTCCACAGCAATGGTGTGGAAAAGCTTTATTATTAAAGTTCACCCTAGATATAAGTGAGGCAAATATTACTTAGAAAATACGGTATGTGATATCGTGTAGCACATTGCTGGGGCACAACCTGATTTTTGTAGCAATAACCTTAAACTTTGCATTTTTATCCACACTTCCATATTACAACCACAACAAAAATGCATTCACTAAAGTGCTGGAGGTCATCAATTGGAGAGGTAGACAGTTTGTGACACTGAGCTGTCAGTTTCTAGATGAGGGTGGTACCTGAATGAAAAACATGTCTGCTTGTTTCCCTGCTTTATGTGAAGTGACCCCAATGGATAGGATAAAAATGATGGGGAAAAAAAAAACAATCAGTTTATGATTTATGAACAAGCATAAGACCAAATAAATGGGAAACTGAACATTTTATCCCTTGGTGCTCATATCTCCAATCCATTAAAACTGCATTCCAGGGTTTCAGCCTCTGACATTGTTAATGATGCTACATTGGCCAAGTTTTTAAATATGAGATCTTATCTGTAGTAACTCAAAATCATCCTAGAAGGAGACATTATGCTCCTTATACACAAGCTGACAATTTCCTGAGGTCTTACTGAAATCAAATTACAACAAGACACTCCAGCAGTTCTATTCTACTGTATTCTTCTCCCATTCTTACACCTCTCTTCAAACAGATCTTTTTAGGGTCATGAAGAGACCCACTCAACTTTATTCTGACCCACTTTGCCTCCTTTCAGATCTGTAGCAATTAATAACCTTGGGAGCATGTTATTATGGCATGAGGGGGCATATAGTGAATAGCCTGAGTGCTTAGATCACAAACCAAACAGACAGAAAAACATTCTATTCTCAAATACTTACACTTCCCTCATCCATCACTGGACCACGGACAGCTGGTAGGCGACTGATCTATCTTTAAGGAATCTAATTGGAAGTGTATAAGTGTTTACCTGCCCCAAGTTGCTGAAACATGCATTGTAGAATTTAATGGCTGCTGGCTGTTAGATAACACCTTTGAGATCTAACATAATAATTCCTCTGTCACATATCGGCTCCACAAATTAACAGCTTCACAGTTTCTCCATTCCTTTGTGTTTGTTGCAAGTTGCAATTGCAAGTAAAAAAAAACAAAGTGTTCATCAACGGATTACCTTCTAGGTTGAAAACTCAAACTATTCCAAGACTAAAAGCCACCACACCAACACTTTTTTAGTCACTGTCTCAGTTGTAGGATAAGCCAACTACAGACAGGACCCATGGTGATGGAGGGGGAGACACTCAAGGAGGATAGGGGCAGATATGGGCAAGAAGTCAGCAAAGGATGGAGGAAGGTGGTAGGGGAAGGAAGGCAGATGCGCCGCTATTTAGATGAACTCTGTATGAAAAAAATGAAGACTCAGCTGGATGAAAAGAAGGATTTAATGCAGCCAACGCACACCTTATGTTGAGAAAGATATTTAGTAAAGTAGGAGGAAGGCATAAAGACAGAAGAAAGAGATTTTATTCTGAGCCTGTTTAGTAATGTGAACCAATTTTCTAACAGAATGAGGGAAAGAGAAAGAAGACAATGCTGGAGAACAAGACAAACAATAAGAATTAAAAAAAAAACAAATGGACAAAAAGGACTGCTGAAAACTGGTTGGTCTCAGGTCCTAACTCTTTTTATCTCTGATTTTCAATATCTTTCCTGGTTATTGCTTTTTTACAGTCATCTTTTTCTACTCTACTTTCTTGTTTTAAGTGTTCTGATGCATCTGTCATTCTGTTTCTATTTTCTTAACTTAAGAAAAGAACATCATCAAGATAATTATGGGCATTTTCATTTTGCATTCATTACATTTCGACTTGATTGTATTATCATTCAGTCTAATCTCTCTCGCTCTCTTTATTATCACTACAGCCTTCCTATTTTCTCCTTTCTCTTGTTTTCCCTCTGTTTAGGGAAAGGTGTTGTTGTAGTTTATAAAATATAGCCAAGATTATCGCCGCACTTTGCTTTAAATTCATTGTGTTAACCTTACATTATTTAGAATTTTAGGCTGCACAGTGTCTCTAAACAAATTAAACATAGTAAAAACAATTGATACAGCCGTTTCTCGTAGTGGTTAGTAAGCTCAAGTGGCCTGATTAGACACAAGCCTTTGAAACAAAAAACATTGCATTAAATGCAAAATTAGTACATTTGGGTGAGTTTTGGAGTCATAAACATTTTGATATTAATTTCCATTATAATACCAACTTTAAAATAACTTTTTGAATACCGGTTAATATAAAACTTTTTTTTTTTCATTGCAGGGCTATATACTGATGTATGAAAGATATATAATATTTAACTTAAAGAGACCTGGGTTTAACTAACATTCTCAATCACGTTTCCCATGTGTTCTTGTTCAGTTATATTTATCTCCCAGTGCATCTTTTTGGTGTCATTTCTATGTCCTTTTCTCATGAAATGTATTTATGTATCAAAGAATTAAACATGTAAAGAAGTTTAAAAAAAAAAAAGAAAAACGTGAGTAGGCATCCACGCTTTCATAAAACCCGGCTTGCTTTGCCCTCCATCATGTCCCCATTTATTCTCTGTACTTAATGTACAGTCATGATCATAGTTACATACCGTCACCCTCTTAAAAAGATGGCCTAAGTCATTTTTTGCCAAAGCTGATTTTTTATTTTTTTGCCAAAATCATCTCCTCATGATGCTGGACACCTCTGGTAAAAATGCCTACATCATCAGTTGAAGAGATATTGTGTTTCTACCTCTGTGGTATAATGGCCTATGTCAAGAGTGTGACTTACAATGTTTGAGTTTTTTGTGCTTTCTGAAAAACATTATTTTAAGAGGGTGTCGATACAGTAGTCCCCAAAATATAAGATCCTTTAACTCCATGCTGAATGAAGACTATAAAATCTCCACATTAAAAAAATTCTGACTCACGTTATTTATGCTGTGGAAGTGTGCCAAGCAGGTATATCATGTAATCTGCTTTTAACCAGCTGAGACTGATTGAAGTTTTATGAACTATCATGACTGCATTTAATTAGTTTTTGGAAGTTGCTGATGGACTGAAGTGATTCTGTTTATGGTTGAGGGCATCAAGGTTACTTTTGTATTATATATATATATATATATATATATATATATATATATATATATATATATATATATATATATATATATATACACACACACACACTTACTCATACTCTTGAACATGTACACAGTTATATAAACGTAGAAGTCGCAAGACATGGATTAATGGCAAAAAAAAATCCCAAATGAGATGCAGCAATAAATCAGTGGAACAATAAATTAAAATGGATTGCATCAAGTGATCATGAAGCCACTTTATATCTATACACAGCATTTGCTTAGTGTCTTCATTAATTAAGCTAATATATGGATAAATTACTTTTTATTTGATTTGCTTATACTTCCCTGGTCATAAATCACCATGACAGGGTTGCCATCCAATTAGGGTTGCTGCCTGGTGTGGGAGTTGGCGTAGAAATGCAGCACAACAGGCCAAAGTGTCGGTAGGGCGGGGGGGGGGCAGGATGTGGTGGGAGATCAAAATATCAATACCATGGTGAATGACAACAACAACAACAAACAAATCCAAACAGAGTCCAAAAGCTTATGGCTGCTCTGGCTGTGTGGAGTGGGTGGGATGCATGAAGGCAATCACGACAGACTGAGCCGAAATAAATTCCTCCACTCTGAAAAAACTTGTCAAATGAACCCTGAAAAGGTTTTTATGATGAACAATAGTGACGAAGAGGAATGTCTAAGATAACATCATGGGATCTGACAATGTTTTTTTTTTGTTTTTTTTCAAATCACCGGCATCTATGATGAGCTACAAAAAGTCATTGATCTGTTCTAATTAGATTATCATACTTTCAAACTCAAAATCTACTTTAAACTTTGCCATCACCCTTCAAAATGGAGTTAATTGTTACTGAAAGGAGTGAACACAATCACAGATTAGGAATCACCACTTTAACCTCTTCAGATCGTTGTTGCTTTAGAGCTGCCAGTAGCTGACAAACCCCTGTGTGGTAGGGTATCAGCTCTAATTGTGTGACTCACTCATCTGAGACAAATTTAACAAAATCTTAACTTATTATTTTCTTGGTATCAAAATCATATCTCTTGAAAAGTCAGGCAGTAAAGAACTTAAGAACAGCTTGGCCTTTCAGATAAGTATTCGTCCCTTCTGGTATTTAAACTTCCCTTTCTTAAATAGCTCACTTGTTACAGCAGAATTGTGAATGCTTTTAGTAATGGATTTTGCTTTTTTAAAAAAAAAGAGTGTGCAGGTTTGAAAACATGCCATGAATAACTGCAGATCTAATTAACTGCACAGTGATGTGGTGGTTAGCCTCACAGCAAGAGGGTTCCAGGTTCAATACCTGCTGGTGCCTTTCTGTGTGGAGTGAGCATGTTCTCCTCATGTATGCGTGGCTTCTCTCTGGTTACTCCAGCTTCCTCCCACCACCCCAAAAAACATGCATGTTAGGTTAATTGGTGACACGAGGTGTCACTAGGTGTGTGCCCAGCCTCTGGGGAGCACGAGCCAGTGTATTTCTAGTGCCGATCCAAAGCCTGGATAAATGGTGAAGGTTGCGTCAGGCAGGGCAGCCAGCGTAAAACATGTGCCAAATCAATGGTGTGAGATCAAGTCGTTGTGGTGACCCACGATAAAAGGAAGAGACCAAAAGCAGAAGAGGAACTGCAGATCTAATTAAGCCAAATGAATGACACATAAAAAAAAAAACTTTTAAAACATCAAATGTATTGATACATAGAAGACATGTATCCTGAAAAGATATGAAAAAAATCAATGTGTACAAAAATTTAAAGCAGAGCTTTCATTTTAAGAACAGCTTATCCTTATTGTAAATGTGTACTCCAACTAATGCTACTTGTATCTATGCCTTGTATTTCACAATCCAGGTCAACCGTGTTTCATCTGCTGCTTCAAGACCAATTTTCCACAGGGTCATTGTGAATATTATCCAGAGTAGTATATAGCTGGTGGAGTCAAGTTCTCAAGGTGATACAGAGCTGGCAGGACAGTTAGGTGAATGAAAACTGCAACCTCTAAGACAGCAATCATCTGAGCCCTCCAATCAAAGTCTACTCTTACTCAAATAATATATTCAAATATATATTTCTTTTAATGAAGTTTGGACCCAACCATAACACAAATGTGGATTTTCATGCAATTGTTAGGGATATGGTGAGTTGTTTTAAATACTTCACCACTTTATGGTTCCTATATCGAGAGACTGAGGTCCTTGACACACAAATGTCAGCTTTATTTTGATTAATCAAAGCAAAAGCAAGAAGAATGTGCAGGCATTGCGTTTTTTTCTTGAGACAGACATTTTGGGGACCTAATTTTTCTCATTACATACGTGAATAAACAGGTTTTGTGTGTGTTGCCTTCTACTCACTAATCCTCTGCTTCCACCTCAGTAAACTTCCCTTGAGCACCACTGCTGCTTCTGGACTTAGAGTCCAAGGCAACTGTGATAGGTTTAAGAAAATACAAACAAAAAATATGTTTTTTTTTCCTCAAATGCGAGTAATAAGTATGGCTGTTCTAAAACTATTGACCTGTGCAGATTCTGCACTATAGAAACCGGTCTGCCTCTGTGAGATTAACACAATTTAGCTATTTTGACCACATACAAGACACAGAATAAAGAAAATAAAGTGTTCCATGATGTCTGTGTGCATGCATCACGTAAATAAATAACATTAAATTTTTTTATTTCCTTCATATGCAACAGGTCTTTTTTTTGTCTTTTTTCAAATAGACTGATACATTTTATGTGAATGTTTGTGTGTGTTTTAACCAAACCAAGTTTGTTTTTCCCTAAAAGTAACCAAATTTCAACTGAAAATGACAGCAGCAATACCCTAAAAAAAACTTTACGATTGTTCTACATTACCATCGACATTCATGTCCCCAAATAAGAACATTCTGGATCTACTTTTTTGCTCCCTCATTTCAGCAATAGCATCAGTGTGTCCAGCAGGAGAAGAACAGTGTTATAACCATGATGTCAGAAAATCTGCCACAGGTGGGCTTATGGACTCCAACCAGTCACTAATTGACACTTGTGAACTCTTCCAAATGAGCAAATGTGAGTGGTAGTTAACATTTCCGATTTTCCACTAAAATTATGAAAAATATTTGTAATTTAATTTTTAAACATTATTGGATGTTTAAAGTATACCAATTGCCATTTACAGATTCTGTTTGAAACAGAATGGACTGATCCCATTTGCAGGGGCTTTTATGAATGTCTGTCAGTATTAGGAAATGATGGCTGTGGAAAATTAAAAAAGGTGCATTTCTAAAAGATGCTAAAGCTGAACCAGTTCTAAACAGACCGCCCTGGAAAAGCATCACCATCTGGTGGAAAAGGGGAATGAAACACACTCGTTTATTACAAATTTATTTGACCTTACCCTTTAAAAAACACTTGACAATTGTGAGGGTGATAACACTTGTGATGTCTTCTTCTTATTCCCTCCTTCCTCCCTGCAATGCCTGTGGTACAGTGCAGGAGTAGCTATCACTCATGGGATTGAAACAAAATACCTTATTATCTATCTCTATTGTTATGTAGAACATCACCAATGAACCATGACAACACACTCACACAAGTCTACCTTTTACTTCTCTTGACATAATTTTCATGCAGTAATTTTGATTTATTTATGATGCTTGATTTGCATAATACTAATTTCAAAACCCAATTGTTTCCTGATTGGCCAAAGCACCCTTCCACCTGTGTAATAATTTATCAGGATGACCCACGCTTAATGGGGTTGGCCCACCCAGTAATATGCCTCACTTCTCACAACACTGGCTCACATCTGCTATCCATCAGTAAACTGGTTGCAAGTCATTTTCACTAACTGGTGACAAATGGCAAATGTGCTCAAATCACTTAAGCCATCATCACTCAACATGGCAGATTGGCGACAGCAAGGTACATTGGAATACATGGGTGAGGGTATCATGCCAGAAAATGCTTTTTTTGTTTGTTTTTTTACTAAATAAACCATAGTACATGGAGCTTTTCTTCCTCTTTTTTTAGTTATTCCAGTATTAGCTATAGTTTTTCTCTTAATTGTCATTTACTGCAAATAACTGGAAATGAATAAGCATGATATTGATTATGGTGTTATTTGAGCTTATAACACTGTTTAGAGATCCATTTCAGCCTTGCTATAAATTCCACTGACACATGTGATTACTGGAATGGTTGCTGTAGCAACTCCTGTGGTAACCAGGCAGCATATAATGGTGGTAATATGGTTTGGCTTTGTTTCATTATTGCAGTTCTTTCACACGACTTGTTTCACATAGTACACTTGAGTCAACCATCACACCCTGTAGAGACATGTTTGTTGTGATTAGAGGTGCCTATACTTCTTCCAAATAATTATTTGCCTCACCATTTTTTTCCCATTATTGGAAGAAATCCTGCTGGGGTTATTAACCAATTCAGTCCTTATATAGACCTGTATATTTTAGAAGTTTTAAAATCAATTTCTTATCTCAAATATTAGTTGAATCACAGTAGTGCTCAACATATACATAGCATATAGCATACAGAAAGAGTTATAAAAGTTATGTTACATATTATATCATGGTCTTTGTGAAAGTCAAGGCTGTTTTTTCTATATGATATGGTATATAAAACTGAATAAGTGCTCAGTTTGTATCACTGTTATAGAAATGCAGGTTTCAAACTCTGTTGTCCACGGTTACATGGTGGATTTAACACGTCACTTGTGATGGATCCTGATGTTTAACTTGAATGGAGCATATCATTGAAAAAATACTTTTTTTTCTGTGCTTGAGAGCTTAAGAGTCTGAAATTACCACCAACTAAAAAAAAAAAAAACAAACACAACTCTAGCATTTTGTTTTAGGTTCCCTATCTAAAACTGTGACATCAGTGAGTCGTGAGTCAGATTTACAGGGTAAACCTGCAACACTTACTTATTCAGTCAATTTACGCATTATCTCTGTGTAGCATTAACTTCTGATGATGCTACATATGGTGCACCTCAGGAGTGGGAATTTGAGACTCTTTGGTTCTTGCTTTGCTAAGAATATCAAATCGTATCAATAGTTCCATAGTTGACTTAGCTAAAGAAAGAAAGTATCTAAAAAAACAGTGGGAAGTTAGAAATTCCCGATTTTCCCTTTTGCTATTAAACACTTTGGAAACAGCCACCACAAATACATACATTGGTGAGTTATTGGTTATATAAACAACAATTCTTATGATTAGCTGCCAATTACTTGAGCAAAACTCAAAGAAACACAGTGACAGTGAAGTCCAGAGTTTATGGGGCCAGTATGTGACAAATGTCACTTCTCGAATGTGTCATTAAATGACCACTTGCTGCTATGTTCTGCTGTGCCTAACAACTTTGGCCAGTTCAACACCTGACTTGTATTGAAATTGTGCCTAAAAGATGGATCAGTAGCCTTCAAACAGTCTATGGTCCAACTGCAACTCCAACAGGGGAAAGGTAAGTATTTGAGGATAGAATTTCCAGTAATTTCCAGGTATTTTTTCTATCTGCTTGTTGTGTGGTCTGAGCTCTCAAGCTATTTATTATATACTTTCCTTTAGCGTAATGACGTCCTTAAAGAGTTATTAAGCACTAAAGATCTCAAAAGAGGCAAAGTCTGAGAAAGAGAGGGGTGGAGTAGAGTGGAATGGGTAACTCCATAATCCCAGAGTGATACGCTTGAAAAGAGGTGTAAATAATTGGAAGAAAAAGGAGTTAGTGTACTGACTCACTGTGTTATTTTGATCAAAACAGGTCACAGACATTTCATTAAGACCGTAGGACATTTTGTCTGCTCATGACAAAATGACATTATGTCTTCTTTAACTTACTTTTGTTTATAACACTACACCATTTATTTTCAATATACAAATACTCTCTCACACACACACAGACACACATATAGTTTTAAAGTAAAAAGTATTCATCTACTACTGAAAATACACGTTGCATTGATCCCATTCATTTACTCTGCTTGGAGCTTGGAGTAAGTATTTTCTGAATGGAATTTATTTGGCTTTTTCATGTTTTTTTTTGTTTTTTTTTATCAAGTTTTTATGAGAGAATAAAATTGCCAATCAATCCTTTACTATAGTACTTCCTTGGAAGCACAGTGAGGGATTTTAGATGACTTTTTTACAAAATGTTTCTGTTTTATGTTACAGTTTATGTTACTGTTTTAAGGAGCTGTGTATTATATATGGTTTGCATGCCTCTCATTGTTATAAATGTGACTGAATATATGCCATGTAAAAATGCTACCTATTGTCCATTCTTTATACTGTGATTGTATTATGATTGACAGTTTTAACATTGTGAGACAAATATTGCAAGAAAACTTTGTTTTTTGTTTTTTAAATTAAACGGATAATTCAGATTTTTGTGGGATTGTATGAGACTCCTACATACATACATACATATCTTTTTATCCTTCCTTTTCCTGTCTCTGGTGTGATGGCTGTGGTATTGTGGCCTTATACTGGGGACTATCGCAGTTCAAAAGGATGGCAGAGTGAAAGAATAAAGCTTCATTTTCATGTTCGTTAGTCAAATTTTGCAAATTTTGCATCTGTTGTTAGTGATGTATTGCAGCATCTGGTAAGCTCTGTGCTGAGTATGAGTGTATGTCATTACTGTACATTGCATCACAATGATGCCCTCTTGCTCCGGAAAGCCTGGAGTCCTTGATGACATGCTGGATAAACAACGCTGTCATCCACTGAGTGTGTTTCCCACACTGGAGCAAACAAGTTACTCCAAGACAAGACTGAAACTGCATTGTGTTTAAAACTTTTCTGCTGCACTGCATCACAATTGGAGGCCTACTTGTGTGCAGAAGGTGAGAGAACAACCTGTCTGTCACCTAAACAGCAACATGAAAGCAAAAAAAAACAACTTTTTCACTGAACAAATTGCTCTATTGTTTCATTCCACTTCAAGCTATTGTATTTCCTTCCTGTCCACACAAACATATGCACACACTTTCAACTTGTGTCCTTTCTTGTCTCCCCATAAATCACACAAGGACACACACAAACAAAGGCCTACATGCAGTAACACCTGGCTCACCTGGGGACACAGAAGAGAGTGTCAGGGGAAAGCAAAAAAACAGGTCCACCTTGGGGCCATTTGTTTTGTGTGTGTGTGTGTGTCTCTTTCTGTCCGTGTCCACAAGAGCATATGTATTTGTGTTCATTGCAAGTCACTGTAAAATAAAGCATCAGCTAAATGTAAATGTGATATATGAATCAGTGTATATTTGCATGTTTGCAGTTCATAGAGGCTCCAGGGAAAAGTGTCAGCACATGTCTTGCTGAGTATCCCTTGTGTGTGTGTTTTTGTGCCTTCATTTTGAACATGTATCAGTTGGGAAGAAGCTATGTTTCATGTTGTGAGAGAAGATATTAACAATGCACTTGCTAAATGCAACAAGAGAGCACACCAAAGCATGTTAAAACATAAGACAACTTCTCCATAACCTCAACAGGTTCTTATGAAAATCATATAAACTTAAATTGCAAGTATAATGCATTACTCTTAATCAAAACTGGCTAACAGTTGACAAATGTATTGGGGTTAAACTCGTCAAGTTTCCAAACACAAAACAGTACTGGTCACGTTCACAATTGGATCCTAATTTGAAAACAGTCTATTTGAAGTGATTTAGGGATATATTAGGATTTAAATCACTGTATTGTGGTGTTCCTGAATGTTCTTCCCAAGTGCACTGACAAGATGTCAAGAATGATTTCTCAAGAAAAAGTGACACTGTGCATGTAATGCTCTAAGTAGGTAGTGTGTTCCCTGCAGGAGGTAATCTGCAATTACACTTCAAAATAAAATCTTAGGTCTATGTTAACTAACCAATCTCTTTGTCCTCACCTCAAGCAACAAAGTCAACACGTTATGACCAGCTTGACTAGTGGGTAATATGGCTGAATAAGAAACTCCACCGCTGAAAATATGTCCGAAACAAGTCATTATCACTAAAACTAATACCTCATTTTCCTGCATTAATGAATTAAACTCCAGCAAGGGAGCAGAGGTATTTCTACTGCTTAGCAACAAGCTTTGTTCATACAAAGCAAATGAAAATATCTCAAATATCTAAAAATACTTTGTTATGTATAGCTTTGGAGTACTGTGGCAGTTTACAGAAGGCTCTCAGTGAACGGAATCAGACAAAATCTAAATCTTCACATCTGTAACAACTCATAGACCTCCATGGCTAGGCGAAGAACTGATGCAATTGCCAGGCTACTTACATGCCCAGTTCTGACAGCCATATTTATAATTAAGAGAGTTGCCAGAGGTGGAAAATGCAAGAACTGGTGAGTGGAAAGCAAAAAAATAAGTGAGTAGTGGTGCGATACAAAGGAAGAGGGGGAGATAGCAGAGTGAGGGATATGAGAACCTGAGGGGATAAACAAAGAGAGGAGAAATGAAGAGATGATGATTGGAGAGAGAGCTGTAACATTACGATTAAGGAGATAGCTGGATTATTGAGTTTTTCAGGCAGATTTGAACAGAGCGTCTCTGACACACGTGTTTGTAAGTGAGGGGAGGGGTCATAGTAGAAACCTGTTCATAGTACAAACCAGCATTTTTCATAAGCAAAGGACAAGAGGTCAGAGGGAACAAACTGTGTTGATGATGCAGTGTAACTCAAGAAACTCTATATTGCAGCTCAATAACTGTGCAAAGGTTTGGGCACCTCAGATGGTTTATTTTGCTTGTTTGTTTTTTGTTCCCAATGTTGTTTGACCCAATGGATCTCTTTTACTCAGATAGTTGCATGTCACAGCACGAAGAGCAAAAAGGTAAAGGAATTCAATTCAGACCCTGCTGGGTCCTAACAAATCGCAATGAAACTTAATTGTTTTTACTTGTGCTTCTCTTGTTGTTATAAATCAAAATGTTTGGTGCAAAGAAGGTCTCCACCAATAGTGGCACTTCTGATTCGTCCCAAATACATTCTGATGGAGGATTATGAACACCACTAAATGTGATTAAGAACTAACATCTTTTATAAAAATAACACAGAGTTCTACAACAGATGAGTAAGTCCCACCCAGCACCTGGAGCTTCAAGTCAGCTGTTGACACAACAAAATAAACTCAAATCACCTGGTCTGAATGTAATCATCTAATTAAATATATATTTTCACCCGTTACCATTCCTATAGTTTCTGTCATGGTGCGCACCGAGACAAAATATCCAAGTTTGAAGCGGGCATCAGATCATAATTTTTCCACCTGGAACCATGATTTGACTGGTTTAGTGCTAGGTTGAGTTTAGGCAACAACAGTATTTGTCTGGGAAATAACTGAAAATCTCAAACAATGACAACAGCTGACAATTTACATGCACTCATTCACACAACCACAAGCGGTTGCCTGGGTGATCGAAGTTGCTTTCTTCTTATCAGTGATGAGAATGGATGATAGCGGACTACTCAGTCTACAAAAAGATGGAGAATGCCGACCCCTGGGCATATAGTTAGTTGTGAAAATTAGCCTGAGCTCACCGTAAATCTAGAGAGCCAAGATTTCTGGAATAGTTTGAATTACCTACTCTCAAGTACCTTGACAAAAACACACAAAAGTGTAGGAAAGAGAAAAGAAAACAGAATCATTTTCAGACAGATAATATTTTTTTATTTACTATCCCTGATGTGGAAACTACATTCCAGAAATGGATGCTGAAAAAAAATGATTACAAAGACATTTCAGTAATATTATTTGATCATCCTAGTGACAGCTGGAAAACGTTATGTGGAACAATATGATTGAGAACCAGCCATGGTCAAAGTAGAAAATAGAATTGATCCAGTTGCAGTGGGGCTGGAGCCTCTCCCAACTGTCGTCGGGCAAGAGGTGGGGTACACCCTGAACAGGTTGTCTGTTCTTCCAATATCCTAATAGTCATGATAATAAAAGGAAAGAATGAATTAATACATAACAAAATGGGATTTTTTATTTAGTTTATGGTACCAAAGACGACGCCGAACTCATGTTCATTGAGAAATGCAAATGCTTTAGTAAATCATTCTTTTCATAAATCCTCAGTCCAAGATCAGCTGTGGGGTAGAGAATCCACCCACATACTCTACTACTAAGTGGGTGTCCGCAAAAAACACGATCCACAATTCATAAGCACCAAATTAGTTGAATATCTTACCTGACGATGTTTCATTTACAAAAGTCATCAGAATGTATCCATGTTTACTCAGAAACTGGATAAACTATTCTTCTGTTGACTAGAGCTGACTGGCTAACTTATTACCTTTGGTCGGTGTTGTGGTGACAGTGTTTACTCTGGTTTGGTTCTGTTACTATCAAAAATATCAACAGACGCTGTTCCCTCGCAATTTTATCTATCATTTTGTCTATCATTTCTCTCATCCCACATGGTTACAACATTCTCTGTTTATGCCTCACCCAACTGAGTCGTACCCACTAGAAACCTGACGGGTAATCTTTCTGACCATTGCCTTGGCTTTGGACTTTCAAGACAGTCTATAAATTTGAAAAAATAAAATAAAATCCCAAAAAGAAAAGGTGAAGTTGCACTGATTTCGTCGTTCTCATCCATGTCTTCCTGATATTTCTGCAACATTCTGTTTGCTATGTTAATGTAGCGTCTCATCTGCAATAAGCCAGAGTTTGTTTGATTATAATGGTGTCTTAATTAGCTGATTAACGATGGAGAGAGCTTGTTAAGGATGCAAGCCAGATGAGAGGACACTTGATAGGATAATTATACCCATGTGTATCTTTGATATACAGCCTACAATGCAACCATGATAATCTATTCAGAGAAACTGCAAAGATTTAATAAGCTTATGTGTACATGTGAGGGACATTGTGCGAATATACTCTATATTTTATTTTATTTTCAAAACATTTATCACATAAATACGTTTTTTGTTTTGTCTCTTTTGTTGCTTCAGATCTCCCTGTTTTGTTTTTACCTCTGTGTCAGTGATGTACTGCTCGAAGCTATTCATACGGTTGATTTCCAGGCAAAGTTGTCTTTTTTTCTCTCATTTGAGACTGCAGCAGAAGAAACCTGAAGCTTACAGCATAACGCTGAAACATACTCTAAAGATGAAAGTAATCCACTGTGTGAAACCATTTTTCAAAGATTTGCACTGTGTTTACTGATACTACCTGTCAAACGTTGCTTGAAGAAATTTATTTTGCATTGACTTACTTCCACAGTTGAATGCTTTTCATTTTACAAATGTAGTCACTTACATCCTTAAAGCAAAAGTTAGATAACTCATGGTTGGTGAAAGAAAGCTGGAGGGAGGATTTGTAAAATCCAGTCTTTCTGCACATGTTAGCTTTGTATTCATTCTAACGTGTTCATGTTTTTTTTTTCTTTTCATATCATTTTTCATATCTTTGCATTAGACGTTGTTTGAATTAACTTTTGATTAATTAAGTAAAGTGAATTTTACTTAATTTGACGCACACCCCTCAAGTCTCTTCTATGTAACTCAGTATGTGCACTGTACACGCAGATGTTATAAATACTGTGACTAATGAGACCTCTTCGCAGACTGAAAGCATGTGGAACTATGAGGTGAATTAATTCCTGACTCGAGAAAGTCGCTGTGGTTTTTCATACATGTTTGGAGGGGGGAGCGTGAGGCAATTAGGATTTAACAGTTGTCTTCATGTGGCAGTTCTGGAAAAATGACAAATTAGTTCACTGCACAGTGGGCTTAAAATCTTCAGAAATGTAAGAAAACATTCAGGTGAAAGAAGTTTTTGCTGAATGTGCGAATATATTTCTCCAAATGCAGTATTGTGCGAAAGTCTTGAGCCACCCCTCTCTCGATCTGTTGTGGTTAAAAACAGCTAAAATAAATAGAATTTCATGAGTTCCAAAAAGAGAAGAGGTGAAGCAATGAAGTGCAGAAACAATATTTTATGTTAAAGTTTAAAAGTTTCAAGTTCAAAAGATAGATATGTAATGATAACATAACAGATGCCTCAACTGGGCCCAACATTACCTTTAGCTGACTGCAGGGATAACAGTCCACCAGGGTAAGATGAAAAGGTGGAGTAAAGACCACCAGTAGAGAGTCGACTGCTTCCAAAGACAAGCAGCATTAAAACTATGCCGCTGATTGCCTACTGCCTGCTGTAAAGGTGACAGCCGCACTGCCCAACATAACAGCCATTACTTGTTGTTGTCTTAAATTGCTTTACAAAGTGGTGCACAAATAAGAGAAAACTGGGCAGGTCCAGACCAAAGTTGTTAGAATTGACTCGGTTCTCAGTCTGATCGTGGCTTGTTGGCTCACTGTTTTGTGCAGGAAACATTCACTAAGTTTTCAAACAACTGAAGTTGTTTTCTAACCCTCTCAGTGACCGAGCTTGATGTATTGACCTCTGTTGGTTTGCAGTGCCCTCTTAGAAATCTTCAGCCCAGCCATGATTCAACTGATTCAGTTCTGAAGAAAATTCTAACAATTTTCTTGATGGCAGCTGGGATAGGCTCCAGCTACCTTGTGACCCTGAATTGAATTAAATAGGTATATAAAATGGACTGATGTTAGCTTTTCTATGTGCTCTCAGACCTGCATGCACTGCTGTAAAGATAATTGTCTTTATTTATATTTATGTGATGGTTAACCCTAACCCAACATTGTTGTCTTTCTATTATTCTTGTAAATGTAGCATTTGATTAAGATGTGACTACAGCAGTTCACTGAAAAAGTCCATCTGTGTGTTGATCTTTTTTTTTTTTATTCAAGAGATTGTGTGGGCGCTCTGTCTCTTGATTCATTGCTAGTCGGTCTGTTGTGTCATAAAATAAAACAAAAGCTTTATTTATTTATTTTTAACTCGATTTCCACTTGTTGTTATGGCCCATAATTTCCTGCATCATCATCAGGGATTCATCTTCACTTTCCATGCCAAACACATACACCACATAACCCTCACACTTTGCACTAAGAGATGAAAATCCAAATGCATCTATCAGGGTTCAGATTCTGTCATGCCTCTGAAGTCCTCCCAGGAGCTGATGGGGAGTCACTTCCACAGTGTGATGTCATAATCTCATCAATTAAAAAGGAAATTGAAAAAATGACCTATCAGTGTGGGGATGATCAAATTCAGTGGTGTTTCTCTGTCTGACCAGGACAATTAACCTCAGGAAGCTTCCCTGGGAGCAGAGGAAGACACGGGGCTGTGGACATCATGCACAGAGAGGCACAGGATCTGTAATACTATATGCTTTTATTGAAATATATTATGACAGATTTACTGTCCTAATCGATCACTAGAAGCACACATGCAAATATATGCACTACATGAACATGCGTAGCATCAGATTACCTTGAATTTATTTGCTCTTAAGCCTGCAGGAGTTTGAATCTAAATACAGAAGGACGACTGTGTCTGAAAAAGTGAACTTTAAATTACCCACAAATGTGCAATAAACCTTTTTTTGTTTGTTTGTGTTTCTGTTTTTTTAATTTAAGATCTAAATGCTTTTTTTTTATATACTCCATGGGTTGCTTTTCCACCTGACATTACCATGCATCTTTACATATTGTCTACATAAATAAACTTGATTACATTTAGATGAATCTAAATGGAGATGGGTCTGACCTCTACATATTCAAGTGTTGTCTTTCACTTCAAAACACACACATTATGCATACAGTTTGGTCTAGCCTTAACTCATCTCATGGTAATCATGCAACAATGCTCAAGATTGTCTGGTAGATCACTTCTATATGACTGTTCAACTGTTCTGCTAAAGCAAGAGGCAAATGCTTTACTTTTCGCTTCTTATGTGTATTTAATGATGATGAAAAAAATGTAATATGAATAATTTAAAAACAAACTTGCTTCATGGGTGCAGCTTTCGTAAGGATAAATAGAATCAAAGTGTTTTGTAAACTCTTAAATTCATGACTTAGATTTTTTTAAAGATTCTAACAGTCTCTGCTTTTTCTAAGGTTTACATATCAGGACGTGATGAGAAATCATCCGGTCCCCCCAGGTCTTAAAATTTAATAAAATACAACCTCAGATGAACAACAATAACAAAACACTCGACACTGTGTAATTATTTGTTTCACAAAAACTAAACCAAAATGCAGAAACATTGTGGGAAAAGCACATCGCTCCCCAGGATTAAACAGCTTGTACAGCCACCTTTAGCATCAATAACTTAAAGTAATCATTTTCTGTATGCCATCATCAGTTTTAGTTGTAATATGACTTCAGCCTAATGTCTAAAGTTGTGCATTGCTTCACATGAAGAGCTTGTACGAACCAGATCTTTTTTTTTTACTATGTTTTAATCAATTAAACCACCAGGCGTACTTTATTTTCACATGACTGTGTTAACAAAAACCTATAGATGAAGTAAAACCACATGTAATTTTCTAAATATCTAAATATCTTCTGCAAATATCAAAGAACTGTAATCAGTCATTTAGTTTTTCTCATCCAGTCAGTATGTGAATGATTTCTATTTGCTTTAGTCATAATTTTATCTGGGACAAAAATTGTTCTTAAATTATTATACAAACTACATGTAAAGCAAGATGTTATTAACTACATTCCATAGTGGGCTTGATAGGATCTTACCACATTCTATGAGAAGCTAGCAGGTTTTCTTAAGCGATAAAAAAAAGTGCGTGATTGCAGAGAGGGAGAGGATGAGCACGGTGATAATGGAAAATGTGTAAGACAGGACAAGACCGAGGATCTTCTGGATTATGTGACACTGGTGAAGAGATTTCCAATGAAATAAATTCTTCTGCTAAGAAACAGATAATTGCATACCACTGTAGACATGTGGGTACGAAGGGTATCTCCTTCACAACCCATGAAATTTACTTTGCAGAGAACTTCCTGAATAATTAAAGTAACTCAAGGAAGTAGTCACTGATGAAGTCTGAGGAACTGAAAATAGATATTATTGACTTCAGATGCATAACATGAAAAGTTTGGTTTTTAAGTTCCAAATCCACTGAGGGGCGCTTCTCAAGGGACTTTTCGACAAGACAGTGCTTTTTTGCCCTAAATACTTTGTCTCACATATTATCATTACTTTATTTTATGCTGCAGGTGCATACCAATGAAAGATGAAGTAGAAAAATTGCCACTATACGCCCCCTCAAGAAAGGACAGAGAACATACAAACATACGCAACAAAAATATACCCACAGATGCACACAGACAAACACACAGCATTACAGCTGGTGTGTGATGACAGAGTGAAGAACAAACCAATTTCTAAAACGTGCTTCTTTCTCTATGAGTATGTGTTTGTTTCAAGCCAGACAGACTTAAATATTTGATTGTAGGTTTTGGAGCCGAATGAGCTTTGACTGCCTAAACAGATTAGCTGCCACTTTCTACAAACATGGTTATGGCCACATACATTATATATATATACAAAGAGAGAAGAGAGAGACAGACATCTATCCACAGTACACACCTCACTGCACACTGCATGTGTGTTAAATCCCATTCATAGTCACAGAATTGCATGGCGCTGCTCATATGAAGACGTTGCTCTCCAGACGGTTCCATTTGAAAGTAGACAAGAGCAAAAAGCAAACCCTGAATGTTCTCAGTAAATGTTCGACTGACTCAGTCATCTTTTTGGTCCCTGTGTGGTAAGTGTTCTTCTTACCTCATTAGATCCAGAAGTATGTTTTATAATCACTAACCTTGTCGTTGTCTGTAGTCGTTATGGGGACCAAAGTTGAGTCTTAATGTGGCAGATCATCTTTTCTGAGGTCCTGGCTAGGGTTTGGACTACGCTGTGAACTGAAATTAGGTTTTGGTTTGGATTGGACATTAACTGGCAGTAGTAAAGGTCACGGTATGTGTTAGGCCCCACACAATGAATAGAGGCCAATGCAATTACCTGTTAAGGAAAAACACACAAGCTTGTGTGTGTACCTCAGTATTTGCCCTCCCAACATATTGTCCACAGATGCCATTCACCTCTGTTTGTTAAAGCCACCATCCCTGCAGTCCAGTTCTCCTGTACTTCATCTTTTTAACACAATAGTATGACTGGATGGCTTAAGCCCCTTTCCACTCTCTCCATCTCTCAAAGCTTTTCTTTTCCCTTTGCTCTCTTCCTCTTCCCTTTCTTCTCATTTTCACCTAACAACCTCTTTCCTCACTCAACAATCTTACACATTTCTCTTTGCAGCACTGCATTTCCTTCCTTCAATCATATCCTTTTTATGGTTATGCCTCCGTCTTCTTCTCCTTGTTATCTCGATCACAGCTGTGTTGACTAGCTTCATGACGTGACAGTTACACCCACATTTTGATTTTAACTCTCAGAGTGCGACACCACCAAATGACCAAAGAAGAAGATGAGACAATACGACAGATGTTAAGGTTGGAGAGCTTGTGACCTGAGGTTGGCTGGCTCAAAACTGTGAGAAACACTCGCTTCTTTTCTGTCACTATCGTGTTTTATTTAAAATAAAAGCAACAGTCGGACATGTTTCTACAGGCAGCTATTTAATGTATTTCCAGGATGAAGAGATGAGTATTTAGTTTTTTTATTTTTGTATTCTATTTTTCTTCAGTTCCTGACATGCTCCAATCACTGTTCGAAGTAGGCAAGGCAACTGACAGATAACACTATCACCAGACCATTCTGCTATGTCATATCTCACTGTAAAATATTTGCATAAGACAGTGCTGACAGACAGGGCTGTGGCAAGATCATGGTTAGGATTTAATTAGGTTTAGGCATTGGCCAGGGCAGTGCTCTCCAGCTCAGTCCTCAGGGGGATACTGCCTTGAATGTTTTTGATGTTTACCTGCTCCAACACACCGCATTCAGATGAAACGGCTCTCCTCAAAAGCTTGTCTTCAAGTGCTGCACAAGCCTGTTAATGACCCATTAATTTGAGCAAGGTGTGTTGAAGCAGGGAAAACATCCAGAAGATGCAGGGCAGGGGCCCCCAAGGACCAGCATTGAAGAACACTGAGGGAAGGAAAGAAGAGAAGGACTGACGAATGCCGAGAAATAAGAAAGGATTTCTGTCTTGTTTATAATGCTCCCAGCCCACTTGCTCGTTTCAGTTGTGAAGGTGCATGTTTCACATTATCTGCATTACTTGGAACAGTAAGCATGGGGAAATTATTTCCAGGGATGGTTAGTTTGATATGATACATTTATTTTAAAAAGTAGATAGGGAAATGGAAAAAGGCATGAGCAAAAAAATGCGAAACAGAGCTAAAAAAAAGGGACACTTTGAGAAATTACTGTTGCCAGTGCCCACTGCAAAGTATGTAATTTAGACATTGTGATATAAATTCACTATTAGGCCGTAAAAAAAGTTAAAAAAAGTCAAGACAGGCCTAACACCAAGAAGAGGTTGTATTGTAATCATATCTACATACTCAATTGGAATTATTGAATACAGAATGCTATTTAGACTTGATTTAATGTGGTTAATATGAAAACTGATGTTAAAGTGCCTTTTTTAAACAATAGTCAGTGAACATTCAGGAGAAAAACTGTGTTTTTTACATATATGTATTGATGGGGGAAGTTTTTAACTTTGTTAACATGCCCATGAGATGTTTTTATCATGTTACAAGACACATTATGTGCTAGATAAGTCATAAACCATATATGGCTGAGGATTTGTACTTTGAATATGCAAAACATCACCTACAGTCTCAGGAAGGAGGAGCAGGTAGATCTGGGAGCTGGCCAAACATCTAGTGGTGCATTTCTAACATTGTAAAAAGCAGTAGGAAGTAAATACATTACCGTTCTTGCATACAGCCTTGTATAATTTAGCTTCCTCTTCCTAAGAATTGTAGAAACAGCACATCTAATATTATAGTGATTTGCCAAAGAGAGCACAGCTTAAACAGTAACAGAGTAAACAGGGTTGGCAGTATCAATTGCTGGCAGCCGTGGACATATATGGGGCCAAATTGGCTTATTCATAGAGCCCCATTCACTAAATGAGGAAAAAGGTAAAGATACATACTCAAAGGTATTATAAGACTGTGTAAGGTTTTTGTCATAGCAGCAACAATTAAGTTTACAAGCTGGAGCAAAGATGAGCTTTCAGGGGATCAATAATTATTGGAGTGGGGGTTAAAGGCAATCCATCCAAGCCTGTTTTCTTAATTAGCTTGCCCAATTAAATACTAGTGTGAAGAAATAACACTTGAACGGCATCTTCATTTCCCTTTTCTCCTTTTCCGCCAGTCCTGTTGCTAGAATTAATGTCAGTAACCTCAGATACATACTTGTTTTTGATCCAAAGGAGCTTGGTCTCACTCCCAACTTCTTACAAGTCAGTCCTTTGTCAGGAGCGTGCAGGGTTGTGAAAGGATGTATTTTAAGCCAATTCATGATCTCACATTAAACAAGCAGCTTTTGTGACTAAACTTAATCAGCTTTGGTGCTCGATACGAACAGTGTGAGAACAAAACCAAAGACAGAATGGTCTAAGACCATAGCATCCAAAGCAAATCAAGTGTCAAAAACTAATATGATCGTACACTGGATACTAACCCTGGTCCTGTGACTTATTCCATCATCATTCGTCCAGTCTCATAAAAAAAACTTTGTGGCAAAGGTCATGTACCACAGTAAGGTTAGACGTTGATGTTACACAGTACATAGCATTTGTGTGCAGGAATGTAGAATGTTAGTTTTCTTATGTTGGCAGAAAGGCTGTTTATTCCCTGTTGCAACCTTTTTCATCTTGCAACTCGATTCTGCAGCTGACTTATTTATTTGTTCATTTATTTCTCTCTCCTACTTGAATCACTTAATTCTTACTTCTTTGTTTTTCAAATCGAAATTTCCTTTACCTTCGTTTGTCCTATCTCTCACATTCTGTTGCTTTGCTCTCATTCCCCCTCCTCATCTCTGTGTTTGAGTTTGTATCCCAATCTATCTCCCGCTCTATCTGCCTCCATCTCTACTTCTTCATTCCGTTACACTTGGCAGATTTCTCAATCTCAAGCTCCGTCTTAAATCTCAGATATCGTCCTCTCGCTGTCTGTTGTTCTCCCCCTCCTCGGCTTCTTGAGCTCTGTTCCTCAGCCCTCATCTGTCTCCCTGCCATTTCCTCTCTTCATCCCTCGACCTCAAATGTATATTCCTAGACATACATATTTATGCTCTCAACTTCTCTTACATATCCAGCTCCTTCTTTCTCTTGCTCTCTACCTCAGTGCTTCCAGTATTTCATGCGTGAATAATCCATGTCGGTCTAATCCTTTTTAGCTATTCTCCCCTGTAGCTTAATGAGCCTATAGCACAGCTAGACTGTCTCTTACACACACACACACACACACACACACGAACGCACACACAGACACACAGAAACACACATGCACAGCAGCTATCAGTATGCTTAAGAACATTAATACCACCTTAACAGGATTTATCTCACATCTTGATGCTTCTCCGCTTCTCATCCTCTTTTCAGTCTGATCTTTCTCTCGGCTCTCTTCAACCATCACAGCTGCCCTCATCCCTTATTTAATCATACTAATATTTTATTTCAGTGGCATAAGTGGTATTCCATCTTTACCAGAAATAACATTTGCTGAGTAGTTTTGAGGCAAACTCACAAATCTAACCAGCTAGTGGCTTAAAGGCTGTCAAAAAAGATAGAAAATCTAATTTACTACTTACTTAGACGACTTGTAAACAAATGTTCAAAACTAACAGAAAAAATGTATTTAAAAAAAACAAATGTGTTTTAAACAAGATTGTTTTTCTAAATGGCTTGGTAAGCAATCATATTCAAGGCAGCAGAATGGTCATATGAGATGTCATTGCAGTTTTGAGGGGTGAATGAATAGTGTTTACCATACAGTAATGTCTTCTGTTGTATCCCAAAAGAGCATCAGAACCATTTTTCTTCTTTTCTTTTGCTCACTTTCTGTTTCTCCTCCAGCCTATCATCTTCAAAGTGCTGTCCTGTCCTCTGCAAACAGGACAGCAGGAGAAAAGGTTTTCTGCTGGTCTCTGTCTCTATTTTTCTCACTCAGTCCTCCCATCAGTCAACTCTTCATCTCTCCTTTAGGTTATCCATCTTTTGTCTCCTCTTGTCTTCAGCTTTGTTCCTCTGCTCCATCAATCTGTTTGTGCTCACATCTCCTCTGTCTCTTCACAAGCATGGTGACAGCAATGTGACAGCTATATGGACTTTACAAAAGAGTACAATTATCTTTGGCTAATTAGCTCAAATAGTAGCTTTGACATTTAATGACCTCTGTTAATATACTACCAGAGTCTATGAAACTGGTTTGTTTAAGTGGGTACACCCAACACAGAGAATGTCATGTTTATACACCAGATACCTTATAAAAGGTGCTGCTGAAAGATAAAAAATTGAAAAAGAATGTGGTACATCACCAAGCAGGAAGGCATCATATGCTTCCTATGTCCTATTCAGTATTCATTTTGATCTAAAATGGTCACCCATAAAGTTTCATGAGCAGAAATATTAACGCTTGTCAAAATACTCAAAACTCCTCATGTAGTAGTTTTCACTTTGAATGAGTAATTTTTGGTAACCAATTGTTACCAATATATATATATATATAACACATTATGATAGGATAAACTTATATCTATCATTTGGAAAAACTAATTCTATTTTGCCAGAAAATCATCTTAATAGAGGAAATTGAGAAAATCCCATGTGTGAATCAGGGTAAAGGATAGGATGAAATTTCAACACCTATCAGATGATCACCAATTTGTTGCAAAAGCCCGTCTGGGTAAAAAAAACAGATAGGTAAAAAGAAGCGTGCACCTCTTGATTTATCAGATGGACAACTTTCATCACAAATGCTCAATTCCAAAACAAAACACTGCATACATTAAAATGAACTGCCACACTTGGAGCAGTTCATTAAAATCTGGTCAATCTCATTAGTAAAGTGATCTAAATAGCGCACAGCTTTGATGGTGTAAATAAACCTTATTAAATTATATAAATTAGCCTGTAAATCCATGCAAAGGACATCACATTCCCTCCTACTTACATGATGTCCACTTGCACAACTAGAAAATAATGACATCTGGCTGATTAGTAGAACCTTGAAGGTGTCACAGCATATGTTCAACATCAAACCAGGTTACAGTGTCAGCTCATCTTAAATGTGTTATTTATTTAAAAGCCAGTTAGCTTGATTGTGTCTATCAATGTTGTGCTATTGGAGAGATTGAGGGGAAGTTGTGTGGTGATGAGAATTACTTTGGTGAGAAAGAAGATTAAGCACAAGAGGAGAAATCTACAGAAGAAACTGTTGGTGTTTCACAGCAAATCTGCTCGTGCGTGTCTGCGTGTGTGTGAACTTGTTTTCTTGTCTTTATAAGGCCCCAAAACAAGGAGCTCACTATGATAGTGGGGTCCAGTATGTTTTAAGGGGCCCAAATTTTCTATGTGTGTGTGTGTATTGATATGATAGCGCTAGTGGGTGCCAGATGGGGAACCATAATAGGCACAGGGAAAATCAAACACTAGAAACTGCAACTTGTGCTAAATTTAGTGGCAAGCAGGTTTGCTGTCAGTTTTCTATCCAAAAAAATGTTGATTTATTTTTTTGTCTTTTTTGTATTTAACTGCACCGCGGCATCTGGTAGGGGAGAAGTTAAACAGTATTGGAAGGAGAAAATGAAGGGTTTACACCTCTGTTTCCTGAGGCACAATTAGCCTGCTGGCCTGGTATCAAATCTATGCAGCATCTTTTCTCCAGCATCTTCTCCTAAACCCTAAGCCATTAATTGTCTAACTCTTTCAATCAAGACAAAAAATTAAGTGGATGTGGATTGAGATGCTGTTTGAAAAACCCTAACTGTGTTACATTAATGCCAGCTCTTTTCAACCTTTCCTGTGCACTCCTCTATAATTCTGTCTGAAGGTTTGACTGATCCCTAATTGCTGACGTTAAATTGTAAACTCATCTATTTCTCACAAATGCCTAAAAGGATAAACACGCAATGTAACAAAGGAAAAGGCTGCTGCTGTGGGCCAGTACCTCTGCAACATTCACAGCACAACATCGACAGTGCAGCATCGAAAATCAACAGTGGTGCACCAGTCCGGTAATAATTACAGCTCAGCTCACTGTTCCCACTCTGCTCCTTGACACTCTTAAACTTAACTGTTAAAAATACACTGGGTTAACATATTAATTAACAAAAGCCAGATCTTAATGTCATGTTTACGATGATTTTAAATGGCAAAGTGAAAAACTTTTCACCTATTCAAGTCATTCACTCAAGCATGTGCCTGTTAAAGGTCCAGCATAAGATTTTAAAAATAAAACATTCTTAAATGTGTTTGTGTTTAACCATTAAAGTACAATTTGTTTGTTGTAGTAAGAAAGTGAATCATTATTTTATTTACATACCACCTCCTAAAATTAGGGTTACAAAGTGCTTTACTTAAAAAAAAGAAAACAGTTGATGCGAGAATATCATGAAACATAGCAAAGCAATATGAAATGTAAACAAAAAAAATACGAGATTTAGCATTCAAACATTTGAAATAAGGACAGCAAGATGCATGATGAAACAATGTAAAGCAAAAATCCAAAAGCTCAGTAAATCAGACTTCAAAGCATTTTGAGAAGAGATGGGTTTTTAGCTGTGATTTAATATACCCCAGAGAGCTTGCAGATCTAACCCCAGAGGAAGTCGGTACCACAGTCAGGGACCCAGGACACAAAATATTCAGTCCCCTTGTGTTCTCAGTCAAGAGCAGTAGTGTGGCATGCAGATGTATTTTTCCTCTTTTGGAAACAGCTATGCCAGTTTTTTTGCCTCTGTCTATAGTCTCTGTGCTAAGCCACCTCAATCACCTCCTAATCAGGTAAAATACTGGTGCTATTGCTGTTGCACATAAAAGAGGTGTGACCTCAGGGCTTTCCAGTAGCTGTCAGAGAAGCTTTCTAAAGGGTTTTTTACACCAAAAAAAGTAAGTAAGATTTTTTTGTCTTTTCATCAACAAAAGTTTATAAAACTTTACATCATTACATCTCGTAAATGTATGTTTCTGTAAATGAAATGGGAGCTATACCCTCTTTTGTACTCCTGAATGAAGCATCCTTATTGAAAATTAGCATCTGCACCCGGTTGTTGTGTTCCCATCAATGCTTTGCCAAGCTGGAGCCATTAAAAATCTGCAACTACTGCAGATTCCTTTGACATGGGAATGAGTGATTGAACACTTCCTATTGCACACAAAAGCCAAGTGTCAGTTGGTGTTAGCAGGTTTTTATTTTCCTGACCAGTGTAAAAAGGACTTGGTATGTAACTGTTGTTGTAACAATGTTTATAAGTTTTTCTATAAACCTACATTCTGACAGAAAGATAAATCCATCACGAGGTCAATATGAAAATTGCCTCCACATTTGTCTCAACCATATTAATAACAAACCTAAGCAGCATGATTTATGACCAGTTTTCTTCTCTGATCATGTTGCGTCTGTCTTGATAAATCTATTAAATTAACCATTTACATATTTTTGTATTTACCTCGGATTATGACAGTTTTAGTCCTCCAAACCAAAGAGCTCATGTCATTATATTACTTGCTGACTGGCTACCCATGGTCATATGAATCAAATTTAACTCACAAATGCTTGTCTACAGAGTGACCTCTCAGTCTGCACCCAGTTATCAACATTTGGAAACTTAGGCAAGCAGGCTGATTCTCCTTCTAAAACCACGGTGCTCACCTGGGGAATGTCTGCTGTCATTGCCATTTCCACACACAGGATAATGCCAGTTCAGACAGTTCTCATGTCTTTGTGCAATAAGCTACGAAATGCTATTACGGACAGGGCATCTCTCTCTACCTTTAAGAAATCTCTTTAAGATTAATGTCTATTGGGATCATCTCCTGTCACACATCTAATAACTTAGCCCACACCTCTGTCACATCAAACAAACTAACTGGCAATGCATTTGTGCTTCTGTACCTGTTCTACTTGTATGCTGCGTTGCTGAATAGATTTAGCACTTAATACTTATGCCAGATGAGCAGTAAGTACTAAACGTACTGAGTCTTGAATGCTCTTTTTCTTTGAATAAATGCATGCACTAAATGACTAAATGTAAATACATTTTACAATGATACATGTACATTTCTGACAGAAAACGTTGATGTCAAACCTCTCCCAACAGCTATCATTTTTATGTAACACATTCTCGATATTCCATCTTGGATCTCTATACCAGCCTCATGTTGTACAATATAACAATTAAGTAGGAAAGCCCAATTTAGAAAGAAAGAATTTTTTTCTTCGTGATGTTTAAAAGCATGTAAAAACCCATCTTTCTGAAACCAGAAATGAGTGTGTATTATTTTGATATCTATTGTGAATCTCATTTTTAACCAGCAGTACTGAGACAGTATCTTGGTCAGGGAGAGGTTGTTATGAAGAAGCTTGACTTGAGAGTTCATTGAATGATCCAGGGTATACCCTTGACTGTCAATTATCAGTGCTGCCTTAAACCAGGGTTTGAAACATGTTTGTCTTTTCTTTTGGACAATTATTTACAGAATTGTGTTCCTGCCACTACCACCTTTGATCAGTTTCTCATCACATTGATCAGCTTGGCTGAATAGTCAGAATGGTCCCTGAAATAAGATGTGCCTCACAGAGTGTGCAGCAAATCAGGACTATAGGCTTCAGCTTCGTATTAATGGTGCAGAAAATTAAATTAGGGCTAAGCTTGAATGAAAAAATGTCTACGTAGAGAGCAGTGAAATCAGATGGAGAATCGGGGTAATTTAAGAAGAGAAAGGGGTAAAAGGGGTGCACCAGAGGAGTGGAGAAAAGAAAAGTAAGAAGTGAAAAGGAACGATATAGACAAAAGTTACAAACAGATGAGGAACAGACTGCTGATCGGTAAATTGGAAGCAAATCAAAAGTGTGGGAAGAGGCAGAGGATGATTGTAGAGTCAGTACTAGGAAACAAAGAGGAGACAACATAATGGAAGAAGAAAAAAAAAACTATTTAATTTTCCCTCCACAAACTCAAACTGTTAATGGGATTTCAACTCTCTGCCCCTGCTGTAAAACAGAAATGGCCTCATCATCTCATCCTGTGTCTCCTTCCAGTGACCTGTCAGTCTTTACTCAGATAGCCATTAAACACAGAAAAGGGTGAAAACACACACTTGAAAGCACAAAAACTAAATAGGAAGTGGGGATATTGTGTTAAAGTGCTGTTTTGCCAGCATTTTTTAGCCAGATTGTTAGGTCTTATATGCTGAAATAACTAATACCTCTGAATTTATACATTGTCTTTCAAAACGGCTTAATACTGCCACTCATCCAATGCCATCAGATTTTAATCAGCTTCAAAGATAAAAGAGTGACCAAATAAACACTGTTGCTGTTATGCGTAAGACAGGTGCTTTCAAGTGTGCAGTTATATTTAAATGACATCTCGCATAGCAGAGACAAACGATAAATATAATCATGTATCTGATTGTGTGCTTGCTTTTACTTTGTAGCTTAGCTAATCTATAAGAACCAGAGCTCAGACATACTGATGAATGCCATGTGTGTGTGTGCATCTGAAGCCAAACGTGTGTGAAAATGAGATTACTCTCATTTCAAGGGAAAGTAAATAATTATTTTTTTTGGACAAAATTATCATCTGCTTGATCCTGGTCGTGTATTTGATTGATGGGAGTGACTCAGCCATTTGGGCAGGTCGTTGTGTACTTCATCATGGAAAACACCCCTTTGCCAAAATAATGTACAAACACACTTCATCTCATCTTTCACAAATAATTTTCACAGCTGCAGTGGAAAGATGGGTAATGAGAAAGCACAAGATAGAAAGGCATCATGCTCGAGCCAAATAAACAAGAAAAGCATAAGAAAACAAACTGTCTAGAGTCTGTCTCATCAATTTAAGTACAGAAAACATGCTTTAAGCCTTCCTAACATAGCTCTTAGCAGAACATTTCTTTTAGCTGCTTCTTCGTTTAGTCCTTCTTTACCTTGTTTAAGAATGAACCACCATGCTTTCAATTAAGATCCATCTGTAGGCATTTACGTCTATTTTATCCTTGTAACACTGGCTCCAACTGCATATTAGAATTGATTTTAGGTACTTTTTTTAAAAACCTATTTTTAAATTGCATACAAAGACTAACATGCTAAATTTCCACAATTTAAGCCTTCTATGTGTCTCCACTGAATCCCCAAAGTCTTTGGTCCTTCTCTTTATGTTGTCTGCTTTCCTTTTTTTTATTGCTACTTCCTTGTATCTTTTACAGATTTCTTTTTATATATATATATATGCCTGAGAGTTCTTGTTTAAGAGTAGGCCCAATCTCTCTGCTCCCAGTAATTGTATCTTTTGTATAGTATATGTTTGTGAAACCAATCACACACACACTCACACATGCATAATCTCGCACAAAAAGCAATGAGCTACCTTGCAAAGCAATAACCACACCGCTGAGAGTAGTTTGGACTTTAATGTCTTTGTTGAAGATGATCAAGCCGCACTAATGCTGCTGTAATCCCCTCAGGTCCTGATGGGCATACATTACTTAAAGGTACACTAATGGCTCTAAATGCAGCATTTCAAACTTAGCACCTCCTCCCCTGCTGAAGAATAGCAATGGCGTTTAGGAAGACAGACAGACTACAGCCAGTCAACGAACAAAGCAAGAAAACTGAGAAATAAAATTTAATTTCTTGATTTGCACACTGTTGGTATGTTCTAAATTATAAATAAACATGTCCACACCTCCACAAGATGCATCCCTCTTTGAATTGGTATTATTCGTAGTTAAATCTCCTAATTCTTCATCTTGGGTTCAGTTGAACACAACTCAAGTTTAATAGAAATCTTTTCCAGGTTCAAAGTTGTACAAAGTAGTTATCATGCAGAAGACCCTCTCAAAATCTTCAAGTTACTTGACAGAAACATTTGTCACTCTACCCAACCAAAAGCAATTAGTTATGTAAATCACAGTAGAATCCCAAGCTGTAAAGCAACCCTCATAATGATATACTATAAACCTGGTATCTGAGAGTCAAACACTGCAATTTTGTCAGAACTCCAGATGAGATTACCCTGTAACTAGGATTTACACTTAGATGTTCTTAACACTGCATATTTTTATATCATTATCTAACACACCAGACTCATGTTGTCAAGCCTAATACCAATCTTTTCTTCATCTTAACTTACAAGTTTGCTTTGTACACCTACTGAAAGTAACAAGTCCCCTTGAAACTGTGTATGTCAGTTTTGGTGCTTGCTCATTGATACACGTTGGCCATTTATGTCAATGCCAGTATTATGTAGTCTTGTTTTGTTTGTAAAATGTAACCTAGACTTAAATGGAATTTTAATTAACTGACCAATATTATATATTGGGTGCTGAGAGGCTTTGAACTTCAAATTGAATTTTTGTGGTTGAATATATACCTCTTTTGACATTTGCATGACCTCCCAGCCTGTTTTTTTTTACAGCCTATTTTTCTACAAAGCAGAAAACACCTTTAGAGTTTTTATTGAGAACTCTGGTGACATCATTTTCACCATGGCCTAAAGCCATTTCAACCGGAAACAAATTTAGTTTATAATAACCCAAAGTATTTGTGAGGATGTTGAAGGACTTTGAGGTGGTAAAAATGTGTTTTACACTGTGTGAAATGCAAAGGAAAACCCCGCAGAATTCTCTCTACAGCTCAGTGAAGGGCAGAAGTCATCCAACCAGCTTGTTTGTTTACTGCTTAAAATGTCAACATCTGCTGTTATGTATATCCAAAGTCCCACAAGTACAGACGCACAGGGGGTGAGACTTAATGAAAACGTGTCGTATTTGCTACAGTCTGCAATAATAGCTTTATTGTACCATACTATGAGGCTGACAGCCTTTCAGAGAAGGCTATAACTAAAGTACAATCATTTATGAGGATTTTATTTGTGGTTTTGATTACAGAATATTGTAGGTTGCACATGTACTGCCAGTGTACAATCAAAAGAAAAAGTTCTGCTGTTGCCACAAGATGTGATAAAATATTATTGTTGAACCCCATCTTTGGACAAAAAATTGTTTATGGCTTTTTCTGAACAGAAATATACAGTCTCCAGTTAGGACAGTAAAGAACGGGAAGTATGGTCTATGCCGTTAAAGTTCATTGGAAGAAGAAATACTGCTACTCCTAAGTGGTGCTATACGTGTGTAAAAACTTTATCCTTAATATTGACAGCTTTACAATTTAAAGAACATTTAAGCGTTACCCTGTCACCATTTTGAACAGGATCAACCATTACAGTCACCCGTGTATCCATTATGCGACGCAACTGCAGAGTAGAAATACACTATGAAACAATAAGTTACCCTTTTCAGAAATAATACTTTGTAATTTGTAGTGCTCAAATGCTATTGTTACCCATTTTACTCAGTTACTTGACTGTCATAGAGTGTGGTTAACTAAGCTCCCACTAATTGCTCAAAGAGTGCCAAGAGACAGTAAGAGCTAAGAGGCTCAGCTGAATAACATCTGAACAATCTTTGAATTTATTCATTGTGGAACAACAGTTCCACCCTAAAGATATTCAGCTGACAAACACACACCAGCAAGATGCTATTATTACAGGCTATTTTACTTTTACATTCTCAATTGTTTTTGTCATATCAATTACATTTTTGGATAAAAGCAACAAGCCCCTGTTGACCCACATTACCTCCTTGTTGTCTATCACAGCAGTCTACTTTTAGGAGTATCATTACAGTACTTCACTTGTTGTTCATGAGACCAGTCAGCATCCCAAAGCAGGGCTGTACTCGAAAACCAAACGTGTAAGTGTGTTCCCCAAAAAATAACTCATCAGAAATAATACTATTCAAACTGCACTTCCTGAGAAGGTATGTGATAATTCAATGACATTATTTTTTCATTGTACTTGCTCGGTAATTGTGCCTCGAAGAAGAAAAGGATTTTTGTAGATATACTTTTTGGGTTCACTTAAAGGCGTCATTAAATGTCCTCTCAGATCTTACAGAGAAAACTTCAAGTTATACCTACTATTTATTATAATTCAAAAATGCTGGTGCGCTTCATTACCTTGATTATCTTAGAGAACCTCAGCTTCATGCAAACAAGCCAATCCGAGCTACAAGACCTGAGCACCTGGAAAAGTACCCCCCTATGTACCAGGTGACCTACACTGCGGCATACAGTAACAGCAGAAACCAGGGTCATTATTCATGGTGAACCTTAATGAAGAGAACATGACTCAAACACTGCCTGTGTTAAGAGCTGCCATTTCCTCCGTGGCCACCCACATTAAATTTCTATAAGCAGCCATGAAATTGGAAGTAGCTTTGGACCAAAACAGAGACAGATGTGACTCCAAAACATCCAACATCACTGCTACAGGATATCCAAAGGGAAATTGTAACAAGCTGAGCAGCAAATCAGACAAATGTGCACATAGAACACACTGGATTTGCTATACACTAACACTGTGATATCGACTGAGCTATAATACTTGATTGTTTATGTGAACCTCTTGGTTTGTTTACCCACCATCAAAGGAGGCTAGTTACAGAGGTTTTGTGCCATTCTAAGCCACCTTTTGCTTCTGACTATTATCCCAGTTCCTCGTGATCAACACTGTAATATATTGTGAATAGTTTTTTTTAATTATATTAAAACGGTGACAAATGTAGACATATTTTAGACATTTAATAAAGGATTTTAAAAGTTAACACTATGCTAAAACTAATGCAGACATGGTTGCAAAAGAAAAGCACAATACAAGGATCTTTTTTAAAAACCAACCTGCATTTAAAACTCATCACAATTCTATTTTTTTGCAATGACTGTATGTGATCATTGTCATTCAGAATCTAGAAAATAACCAGCTACATAGCACTTCTCTTAAATCCTTAGAGTTTTAAGATCCTGCAACATATTGTTGGAGTTTCATGTTTTGACAATGTGCTGTTTTAGTTTAATCCCTGAGCTCTCATTGATTGTAATTTCCAGCCACTACAGCTAAATGTTTTCAACAAAAAGAAAACACAGATAAACCCATTGCGACCACCTGCCTAACTCCAACATCAGTGGAACAGATTACTTCAGCTTGCATTCTTAAAACTGTATCACTTTTCTGCATTGTAATCCCCTAAATCCCTCCGTGTCTTTCTTCCTTCAGAAGCCTTGGAGACCCAGAGCCAGACAGGGGACTGGCAGTCAGACTGAACCCCAGGGGGAGGCTTCACACTCAGGCATAACTTGGCTAGGTCATGTCTCACCACCCCAGCCTCCATCACTATTTGTGTGAGGCCTCCGGGAAGAATGTCACAGCTTCTAATGGGCACAGATGGTGCGGTGTCATGAGCCAAATAATGTGTTAATACGCGGTTCTGTTGCTGAATTCCTTCAAAGGCATAAAATCAACACTGCGATTCACAATTTCACGAAAACACACATGCCAAATTTCTGTAAAGTAATAGCCAAATTTCATTCTTGGACATTTTTCATGGTTAGACCTTGCTTTGGTGTTGCAAATCATGTTTATTTCACCCTTAATCTTGTGCTTATAGTTTTGGAATCATATTAAAGATATTGGTGAACCAGCTGTTATTCTCCTCTCCCCTCAAAAAGAAATGTTTTGGCCTCCTGTTGGCCTGAAAAGCCACATGACACGTTATAAATAGATTAAGAGAAAACTTGCCCACGATAGAGTTGTCAGGCTTACAGATAACCTACACAGGTCCCATTTTACTGAGGAGAAAGGGAAAAAGAATACAGTAACTATTCACATCACTGACATCAGTTGTTATAGTAGGTTTCTACTCTGTTGCCAACTTCTCCTCTAACAAGCAAGATATCTCTGAAAAGTTATCTCCTTATTATATTTTGGGGTAGATACACCTGAAACCATGATCAAGCTCTCAGCATGTTGCATTATAATACTTGCAGGATTTAAAGTGTTATAGCTGCATTTACTTTCGTATTGGTCTGGTCTCAAATGGGTGCTGTGAAACATAATCACATCCAGGAAGGCTGAGAAGTATATTTTGTACAAACAACTGTGGTGCTGATATAATTCAGCTGCATTAATCATTGGCTATGTATGCATTGATGGATGCTTTTTTAATGTTGGTAGCCGAATTGATAAACATACTTATTCGAACTGGCTTTTCACTGAAGTTGTCACTTTTTGTTGTTGTCTTGTGTTATATGTAATCTACTTTAAAAACTATTTCTGGAATTGTGAAGCACTTTGGTCAATCTCTGGTTGTTGTAATGTGCTATATAAATAAATGTTATATAGCAGTCAAATGATTGATTGAATTAAAAAGTTAAAGTTATCTAGGAATAAAGTCAAAGATTTACTCCAAGATGTATATTCTTTGCCTTGTATACCACAGGGGTGTTGGTGTAGTTTTTATAGCAAACAATCGTGTGACAAATGTCACTTTTTTTCAATAAGTTAGGTAAATTTCTTTATTTCCATTTTTGTTGCTCTTGTTCTTTATATTTCCATGTTGTATATTCTAGTTTCCTTCACTCTATTTTCTTTCCTTCTTTTAAGGGAATATCAGCTTAATATCTTCTGGTTTTGTGGGGTTGTTTTTGACTTCCTCATGGGGTTTTTTGTACAGCTTCTGCTTCAGTGTACTTGTCTTAATGCCATGTTCTGTTATCTAGTTAACCTTACTTACTAAACTTACTGTTTAGCTTTACTGCCTATCTTTGTTCACCTGCCTTTACTTTATTCCCCTCGGTGTGTGTGTGTTCCCCTGTGTATGTGTTTCCTGTCAGTGATCTGTGAGAATGCCGTGAACCTTTCTGTCACTCTACGTCTACCTGCCTGCCAGATGCCCGCTAACAAGGACCTAGCTCCTCGCAGGCTAATATTCTACCTGCCCATCATGCAAACCATACACACGCGCACACACACAAGCATTCACAGCATACAAACTAGGCAACAGCTGGGCTGCTTTCACCAACCTGTGCAAGACTGGCTAATCAGTGTGACTCACATATCTCTGTGGGTCCAGGACCTGGCCTGATGCTTAATGCAGAATGTCAGGAAGCACCCACACACACTGACAAGGAGGTAAAATCTTCTCTGTATTCGGTGTGTGTGCTTGTTTTAGTGTCACTAATGCTGTCTGCCCGTGGCCCTGAATTCGCCTCGATCAATTATACACCTGAGATAAGACCATGACGTTTCTGTGTGTTGGCTGTTGGCTGTTGTTGTGTTACTGTGTGGGCTTAGGTGTCAAAGTCAGATAATATCTTGTGTAGTCTTCAAAGAAGGAAAGAGGATTTAAGTAAATGTTAAGGATAATGATTCCTAAAGTTAAATGAAGTGAGAATTGAGCATCTCCCATTTTTTTTAAATTATTCTCCTTCTATATATCAATATATATATTCAAATCCCAGAATCAGCACCTCAGTGATCAGCAATGTGCAGATATATATATATATATATCAATATATATATATATATATATATTTTTTTTTTTTTTTTAATGAAACTCCAGTTTTAACAGTTTGAAGGAAAACTGCATTTTCAATGCACTTTATACATGCTATAATTTGCAGACATAACTCAAATTAGACTCCTTTGTATCTAACGGGAAATTGCTTTACATTCACCAGCTGTAAAACACTAAAGACACAGTTCATAAAGCAGAATCATAAGAAGCATAAGAGCAAGTTACATATGTCCAATGTTGTGCTATTGTCAATGTGATATGATGGGGAACAGGGCTGTTGAGCTTGGCAGCCATTGATTGGATAAAAAAAAAAAAACTTTATTTTGGAAGTGGACATTCAGGCAATCATTGGATTCTTTGAACTTACTAAAGAGCACAACCCAGATAAAAATGTACCTGTGTGTATGTTGATAATACAACTCACCAGTGTTTGCTCTTTTTACATGACATAATGGCTGCACATTCAAAGAACAGAGCCAGCCTGGGTTAAACTAAGAATTAATGAGGCACTGTCAACTTTGCTCTCCATCTCATAGAAAAGGAGAATAGTCAAAACTGTGGTAAATCAAAGCTAAATATCAATATACTTTCTCTGACAGAAAATCCCTAAATCCCCCTGAATTTACGAACTGTGAAGACCACAGAGAAATGGTATAAGCTCCTATCACATACTCACACTAGAAATGGCTATACCTGCACTCTGAAACCAAACTACATGCCAGGTAAGGGGTCCATACTTAGTGAACAGCCGGTATATTTGATGTGTGGACTTCTGGGGCTGCTGAGTAGTATGCAACATACAGTACTGGTTCTATTCACAAATGAAAATTTGGCTATATGTGGTAATAGAATAGTTTGAGGATGAAGGACATTGAGATGCATCAAGATGATGTATTATAAGATAAAGAAAAAACTCTACAGCCCCGGCAACAAAAGCTACTTAAAGTATAGCAATTATCAATTCATCAGAAATATGGTGACAAACATATTACAAAAATTGCAGGGGAACTCATTTCTATACGAGCCAATCTTCTCAAAAGAGTGGAGACAAGGTATTTAAATAAACATCAATCAGACACACCAATAAAACCACTGGCAGGTAAAGTGAATTACCCTACTCATCTTCAGAACTTATGTTCTGCTGGGAAAATTTGCATCCTGGTAAACACATGGATGTTGCTTTCACACTTGCCAGCAGCCTAAACCTTTCTGCAGACCAGTCATTTCTCCATATGGCAATTGTACTCTCAAACAGTAGTAACATCTCCCCAGCAAGACAGCAGTGGGCCCTAGCAAAAGCTGCTTAAGAAGGGCTACCTGTCCTCCAAACCCCTCAGATAACAGTATGATAGGATAAAGTGGCATCTCTGAAAAGCAAGCCCAGTCCACAAAGACCACACCCCACAACAGGGCCAAAAGCATTTATTCCACGTACCAGAGCTTCCAACAAATCCTCAGATGTTTTTGTCTATGTTGTGATTGCTCAGAGCTATTTTGATAGTGTGAGATGACTTCCAGTATTCAGTGGTTGGCCATAATGTTATGGTTGATTATTCTGTGTATCTCGACCATTTTCCTTAAATCCATTCAGGACTGACCAGAGGCCAGCTGAGTTTGGATAGATGAAATTATTGTAAATCTAATCTAAGATAAATCACAACATTAAACCTGATAGAGTTAGATCTTGACAACACTGCCCCCATTTACCATCGGAGTGACACGTTATTTGTAACAAGAGGATATAAAGTAACCACACAATCAATTAAGAGTAAGCTATATATTTGCCACATCAATTACAAAATGCAAGATTGAATCTGACAGAAGTCACCTGTAAGTCCAATCTATTCACTAAATACTTTCACACTCAAATGGTACTCAATATTAGCTACAATATTTTCCAAATAGTCAACACTTTCACAAAGAGATTACCCCACCATTTCAAGGAACATTGCTATTCAAAGATAAGAGGATGTAGACATTATGTTATGAATAAATAATGCATTAATATTGAATTGAGCAGATGATGTACCGCTGTTTCACCTAGTCCCATATGAGGAGTAACTAGAAAACTCCCCCATACACCTGTGAGATGGTGATTGAAATACCACAAAATTCCAAATAATCAAAAAAAAAAAAAAAAAAAAAACCTTATCGTGAAGCATTCCAGCTGATTGCTTTGAAGGAACGTACTTTCCTTTAAAGTGCCATGTGCAAGTCAAGCAAAGTCTAAAGCTTCACTCCACTTGGTTTTCATGTTTACATCTTTGGCAGGTGCAGATGAGTTAGCAGACCAGTAATAAAGTGTTTAGCACTGAATATTTAGCAAGCTGCATGCTTCGGAGCACACTCTCCTGCTGAATATGAATTTAGAAGCAACAAATTTGCCACCTTGCATTGCTGAGAAAACATGTCAATACTTGGATATTCATTTTCTGTGGATGTGTGTAAGTGTGTGAGCTGCTTGAGCATCCACACATGCTTTCACTTTATACAGGTGCAGTAAATACAGAATTGAACTTAAGTGCTTTCAGCACTCTCACACACAAAGACAAGCACATACACACACATTCCAGGAAAGTAGAAAAGGCTTCCCGCATGAAGTTTCACTGGTTTCATCAAACTCTTCTTACAGTATACATGCATTCACACAAACACGCATGGACCCACACACACACAGAAGGAAACTTCTGCTATCAACTACAGCCTCAGCCAAAGTATCAGTCATAGCTACGGTTAATTTATAATGTTGACTTGGCAAGGATTCAAATACAGATTGAACTGGAGCATACAGCCATGCAGATGCACCTACATGCAAAATTATGAAATAAACTGAAAGGATACAGCCTTATACACTCATTTAAAATCTGCTTATGCTAAATGCATAAACATAATGTCGAAAGGATGGAGAGGAGACGGTGGCAAAAGTTTTAGTTTTCCCCATCATAAATGTATCAACCTCACATACCCTTTCCATGAACATCAATGAATAATTGAACCAGCATTTAAACGGAATGTTTGTGGAAAGTGGCTGTGAAAATGCTGTCGAGGCCCTGACCTGGTTGTCCTTGGTTGTCTCTCAGTGGCTGAGATTGAATCTCAATTTCTTCTTTGCTCGCAGGCTGAGGAAATGCATGGAAATATTATATTGTTTGGCACTTCAGTGATATTTTTATTCATGAGGGCTTCCAACACTGGAGCTACTAATGTAAAGGATTCTAGTCTCTCAGTTTCTATGACACAACTGGATAGTGAAAATTAAAACTGTCTGTTGTAGTGGCTGTTGAAAAGCTGCGAGAATTATAAGGGAAATACAATACAGTATAGGGAAAAGACAATCTATGAAATCATAACTTTAAAAAAAGATACAACTTTTTAGAAACTATTTTCTTATCTCCTTGGCATGCTTCTCATATCTGCAGAGTTTATGACATAGAAAACTGAAATTATAATCTTAGAACATAAGGTAACAGTATGAAAAATTTAATTAAGAATCAACAAAACTAATTAGATTTTATTACTAGTTACATTTAGGTAAAATTATAAACAATAGCAGCAGTAAATGTGACGTATATCACACTAACAGTAATGTAAACCATGAATTATTTGCAATTTTTGTTTAAAAAAAAGAAACATTATATCACAAGACAATTTACAGAGCATTTTAGTTCTGAAACACCAGCAGTTACTGGATTTCATGTTTTCTCTGCTCCCACTTTTTGACTGGCTACATCTGTGGATGCATGTCTCGTGGCTCTGAGCTCATTGCTGGATTTCAGATGTCATGGACAGATGTCAGCAAAGCTGAGCTCATCTGTCCATGAGGGGTTTCAGCACCTTGGACAGAGCCACACATTCAGTGGCGCATGCTCCAGTGTGCCAGGAAACTTTTCAAAACATCAAACTTAATTTATTCATTCCCTCCCTTTTCAAGGTCGTGACCTGCTAAAGCCTATTTGGTAAGATGCAAAGAGACACTTTGGACAGGCTACCAGTCCACCAGTCTGTCATGGCACTAACACAGATGTACAGACAATCACAATAATCTCTGCAGACATTTGGGAGCTTTGAGTCCACCTTAGCTGGAGTGTGTTCGAATTGGAGTGGAAATCAAGACATCAATGAATAGACCATACAAGCTCCACATGGACAAGGCTGAAAAGCAGATGTGGGACTTAGCCAAAGACTGGCTTTAAATGTCCAGAATTCCCTCTTTTAATCTGGCTAAAACAACAATTTACAAGAAAGTCATGATAAATGACTATAAAATATACCCAGCTGGTTATGAAACTTCAAAGCCCCTAAAGCTTGTGTGCAAATTTTACAAAAGCTTTCTGACTGACCAGCCTTATCATTCTGTCAATGTACACGAATACATGAGGCAGCACTTATTCAGATAATTTAACAGTGTGGAGGATGAAGATGAATACATTTATTTGCATTGTTTTTGTGAAATGAAAAAAAAGAAATATTGGACTTCAAGAGGAAAAAGGCTTTCTGCCTTCTCTGTGACCCATCGTTTTATTGTTTTTATTCTAATTTTTTATTGCTTTTGAGCTTTTTAATAGTTCAGTTTTGATTATTTATTTTGCTTTTAGCTCAGTGCAGAAGTAAATGTTAGCATAATCTGTTAATTGTTACTGCTTATCACTTTTTATTAGTAAAGTAAGAATACAGAGCAAGTTATGATTCACAAATTATGTTCCATTTAGTTTTTTATTAAATCAAGCCTAATCTTGTAGATCTATTTTTCTCTGAAGATTTGTCTCTAATTAATCACTGTGTATTTGGTGAATCACCTTTTTACAGCATTATTTTTTGTGGCAGGGTCATTCAAGCGTTTGTAAAACAATAGTTCTCATTGATAAGCAGTCACAGAAAATACAAGGTGTTATTTATGTAGAGTGTTAACCAAAGCTGCAAATCAAAAATGTACCAACAGTAGAATGAGGTACTTTGTTACGTTGGTACTTTGTTACGTTGGTACTTTGTTACGTTGGTACTTTGTTACGTTGGTACTTTGTTACGTTGGTACTTTGTTTCGGACGTTCCTTGTTTGTCAGTGGTGGATATTATGCTTGAACCATTATGAGCCACAGCTCACATTGAACAAATGTGGCAGTATGAATCAATTTAAAGCTGTAATCACAAATCACAGATTTATTCCAAAATCCAAAAGCATGAAACTGAAAGTAAAAGTATTTACTAAAGTAAGAAAGACTACCATTATAGCCTCCCACACACTAAGTGATATCATGTACAGACTGTTACCAAATGAGTAGTGTGCTCAAGGCTAAAACTGCATCTATTTTCTTTATAAAAGCTGCTAAGAATTCCACAAAAATCGAGGAAGTGTTTTGAGACATTACTGATTATGTTTTTATTTTAAAAAAACACCACTGTCAATAGCAGTTTGATGTCTTGAATTTAAATATTTTGCTTTAATGTGAGATTATTGAAAAATGTTATATAAATATTGCTTATAGTTGCTTTCAGTGCATTGCAATGTAAAGTAGTGTGCTGCAGCTGCTAGATAATTTTCCATACTTTACATCAAGTTAACTTGTACATTTTGCACAAGGTTTTATGTGTAAAATAAACCAAATGTGAGACATTAATAGTAATTGTTGTCAACCACAGCCCTTCTTCTCTGGGACCAGACATTGTCCAGTGTTCAGCCAAATCACTGATTGGCTCCTGGAAAAACAAAATGCAGTGAAAAAAGTAATACTAGATGGTGCTATTTGCTAAAGTTAAAAAGCTGTACTAAAACCTTTTTTATTTTTCATATTTTTGCACATGTGACCAAATAAGCTGTGTTTCAGGAAAGTGATTATGTGTGTGGGGGGAGGGGGGTTATGTGTGCAAGTTAACGCTTGTCGTCTACAGGAGTCTGAGAACAAACGTTTGAGGCAGAGTTTGTCTGGAGGCAGAGATAAGCAGACAGCATTAAACTTTAGTAGGCTGAGCAGGTTGTTTAGTTACTCACTAGACTGAAAACCAATGAAGGTAAGGAGGAAGCAGCTTGGGAGTGCATTTCTTTTTTCCTTTACTTTTATCAACAGTGATAAAAAGAAAAATGATTTTAACCAGTTCACATTCTAGAAAACCAATAAGAAGCCAAACTGGGAACTTGTGAACTTAAAAATGGTAATGCTCAGATTAGTCTTAACCAATGGCCTGACTGTAAAAAAAAGAAAGGATGTTGTTCAGGGTCACCAGAATAAGTAATAACCCCATGATTCCTAATGTTACAACTAAAATGTGTTACTTCCCATGACATTTATTTATTATAAAATGGTTGTGTCAATCTGAGCAAAATCACAACATTAAACCCGACGAATAGAATTAGACCTTTACAACACTGCCCTGAGCATTTACCATCAGATTGATATATTACTTGCAACACATAACATTCATTTCACAACCCTTGAACTTCTGTAGTGGTGCACATGTATAAATTCAACTCAAGAAAAACTTTGTTATGCTATATCTTATAATCCCACCACAAGTTTTTCCCTGGGACGTGAAGTATTTGTCTTGTTTATAAATGCCTTATTACCTATTTAAAGCCAGTTGCTTTATTTCTTTGATAAGGCTTCATGGCCTTCTTGACTGTATGTTGGATGTAATCTACAGCCTTTCTTAGTTAAATAATTCACAATATATGCAACACGACCTGTGTGCCCAGTAATTCTTCATTTTCTTCTAAATATTATTTTCCTTCAATAGTTTTGATTATTTTCAGTATATTAATGCTGGTTTACTTGCATATCTCAATGATATAGCCACATTCTACCTCTCCTTGCAGGCATGTCCGTCTGAGTGCTCCGTCTCTGTTGGTAGACTCATGCAGAGGATACGCAGCAGGGTATATTTTGTCAAAGTGTCACAGTGGAGGCCCATACACTGAATAATATGTTTACCAGTTTCTCAGCTTTGCTGAAGAACACTGGGCAAAATGCAAAAAGCTAGGCATCATGTTGAGCTTAATTACCACTGCTGCAGCCCAAAACTGTTGAACCAGCCAGCAAAGCTGAGAAACAAGCACCAGTGAGCAGACACCATTTTGTGTTTATCAAAGCAGGAGTTTATTCAGTAATGGGCTAAATCAACTCCAAGCGGGGACAATCTGGATAGTACAATCTGTAAGCCACCTCTCAGCAATGCATTAACAGGCCCATTCTAAAGCATGACAATAACTTAGAAAAAGAACAGATTGATTTCACTTTGTTTTCTGTGTATGAGTGTTGAATGTCATTAAAAGCATTAAAAAAGGTATATCTATATCAATATACTGTATAATGTCAATTTTCTAGTTGCCAGCACTAGTATTTTAAAATAAATAAGGGCAAACTAAGTTGGCCTGTTACACAATGAGAAGTGAAACATGATTCAAAGAATTTTGGGAGAAACATGATTGAAGGAATTTTGCTTTGAGAACAAGAGGTGCCACAGTACTCAAAAGTGAGTCCTCGCCCCAAATGCATACTCAAGGGGCATTTGTTCATGCTGACCCAAAAGATTCATAATTACTCCCAACAATAATCACTGAGCATCTTCCAACAGTATCAAGTGCTTCTGAGCTAAGGACAATCAACTGGCAAAGGATAAAAGTAATTACATTTATAGAAAATGCAACCCATAGCGGCCGTGAGAACCACTGTAAAAAATTATGTCTGTGAGGGTGCCAATCATGGTTGCATTGCAAACAGGCCAAAATTCTCCAGCCATCAAAGGAAAAGCAGACCTCAAAAAGCAGACATGCAGTCACAAACAGGCAGGTAAAAAAAAAATGAAAAAGCAGGAACACAAACAGGAATAAACGTTGAAGAGCTCCTGCAGCTAAAGCATCACAGACAATAAGCATGTGGAGGTGGACCATGGAGCTAATGAGGAAATATGAATATAGCTCAGCTTGTAGATGTGAAGAGTCAGGGATCTGTCCTTTTTTTTTCCTCCTGACAGAAAATCACTGACGGGGATGCAGACTGATTCATCAGATCACCTTTGTTTGTGCACAAGCACAATCATTTTGTTCAGGTGTTAACTGAAACAACCACATTGAAACCAGAGACGAGGGGGTGGTCTCTGTCCAGTCCCAAGTAAACTCTGTTTCCTTGTGGTAGAAACAGCATCATAAATGCATTAATTTCAGGAAATCATCTTTGCAAAGTGTGAAGCTGTACAGTCTTTTCAACACAGTAGTGCAAAGTGCATTCAGTACTTTGCCAGTATGGCTTTGCCTGATTTATTTCCCAAATGATTACTGACGGCATGAGAAAATTACAGTTCTGCCATTCCTAGACATCAAAACACAGCAATGTTTTTTTCTCCCAGAACTCCGGACCTTTTTGCTTCGTTGTTTCTAGAACATTTCTACATTAGGTGATAACACATTTTTGTTCACTGTTAATATTTTCTAAATGAAAAAGAAAAAAAAAATCCAATCACTGTATGAGGAAATCCTAAAATCAATATAAGCTCATCAACTGATTAAAACAAAATATAGGTGCAAGAACATCTGATGACTTTTATGAACATGAACACATAAGGAACCAGCCATCTAGTGATGAGCTTTTTGAAATTCTATTCCAAAACATTTTATCGTCTCAGCTTCAATCAATTTAAGATTCAAAGAACAGTGTGCTTATCTTTAACTCACATGCATCCTCTTCTGTTTTGATTGACAACTCTGTAGGACAATTTCACAATAAAAAGCAGTTTTCATTCCCATGTGCCAGTCCCCACAGGAGGACAGACATCAGCCTATTTTTGGATGATGGATTTGGCTTTTAAGTACATGACAGAAGACTGTTTTTGGTCTGATAACCATTCGGAACTTATATCTAACAAGAAGCTGAAATAAAAGCAAGGCTCAACACCTTTCAAATCAGAGACAAACAGTGAGAAGACAAATCCAGAGGGATAAAAAAGAGTTTTTAAAAATGGATGAAGAGAGTATTTGCAGCATGAAACATTTGAGGCTGAAGGAAGATGTCCTTCTGAAACAGAAAAACTTAATTTTCACACAATTTTTTTTAAAAACACAGAAAAATACTGTACACAGTAAGCACAAAAATGCTACAAACTACACACTCACAGGCTATAATACATAGCAAGGATGTCATTCAGTGTTACCTATCTTGACTTATGAAATACCTCTTAATATTCATGATTATGAACTCCATTTCTCTCCCCCGTCTCTCTCCCTGTCTCTCTCTCTCTCACACACACACCCCCCCACACACACCGTCAATATTCCTAATTGATATCTGTCTCTCTAAAGCTGCCACAAGGCCTTCAACTGCCTTCCCTCATGAATACGCCTCCACTCCTACTGCACACACAGACACAGACAGTCTCATGGCCATGACTCTAGAATACTTTTAATCGAATGACATCCATTTCTACAGATTAACACTTTTTTTAACCTAAAATATAAGAATTGCATGCTTATTACCAACTATTAACCTGTGCTATACTTAACCCTGCTCTAACTCTATGTCTTCGTGTCACTGATTTGAATGATTCCCATTAAGAGGAAATTTTATTTTTTTTCTTTCTGTTAATGCAATTGTCAATGTCATCCTGTCACATGTAAAAAAAAAACACAGAACCAGAGCCTTTTATTTTATACTCGTCATCCTCATTTACCAATCAGCTTCACTGAACATCTCACATCTCTGAACTTGTCTGTCGGTGTTTCTTTCTGTCTTTTAATTCACTATCAATTCACTTCCTCATTAATTGCTTGAATGAAGTAAAACTGGGTCTGGGACTAGGACAAGCTCTGCAGTAAGACTTAAAATCCACTTATTGCCTACATTTAGCTGGTATTGTTCTGCCTGAATTCAACTTGACTCATATTGTCCAAGGTGGTTGTTGAACACTGTCTCATGTGAATGTATTGCTCTGGACTGCAAGCTGAACAGTGGTATTGCAATCATCCACTTCCACATCACTCCCACTCCAGCAGACAGCAGGAGTAGCAAATCTCACCAAGTCCAACCAAGCCTGGACAAAATGTAGACATATACACCATGACACCAACGCATTCTAGCATTAGTTATTATGGGCTCAAAAGTTCAGGTGTTTTTGGTGCATATCAAATTATCTGACGCAAATACATTCATCTGTTCTGAATGTGCACATTCAAATGTGTGAGAGCTGGACATACAGAGAAGTTATTTTGAATTTAGGATATGAACCCAAACAATGTTTCCTGGAAGGCATTCATTCATCTTTTCAATTCACATGATTAGAACACCCCATCACACTGTCACCATAATGACATTAAACATATCATGACCATTAAGTGGTGCAAAGACCCCTGAGTTTGTCCTGCAAAGTGTGTTGCTCTCAATCTTCAGTGGCCCAGTTTTGTTGCCCACCGCAGAATTGTAACAGCATCTTCAGCTGTTTCAATTCCTATAAAACAAAGTCAACGTACGCTACATTTGGAGCTGAAAGTCTGTGTAATCATGTTAAAACAGATAATGATTTGCCTGATTTAGTCTATTTCCCCTTTGATTTGCAAATTGTACACCCATACAGTCAGAGACCATTATTTTAGCCTCAGCTTTACCTCTTCATTGCTGAGAAACTCGTGTAAAAAGCACAGCCCTGGTTTTGTAGAGAAACAGGAACTCACCAAAAGCAGAATCTCTTATAGCTCACTGGTCCGCAGTGCAAAATGCAGCAGTTTCTCAATGAAGGTTTAAAAAAAATTATTTTTATATACCTATTTATTCTTTTCAAACCTTTAACATACCTGCATGCAAACTACCACACAGGCTGAAAAATTGCTTTACATGAAACTGTTGCACATGTGATATTGCACATCTACACGAGAACCAACTCTGAGGCCTATCTGACTCTTTTTAAGTTTACTATTAGTTGAGGCTAGTTAGGGCTTAGATATATGTGTATTTGATAAAAACAACAACATTGGGCTCATATATGAGTAAATACATCCTCATGATTTCTGTGTCTTTACTATGACACTATCAAACTTTGGATAAGTGAATAAATACACCTCTTAGATGCTCTCCGTCAGGCTGGGTTGCTTGAATTTAAGTCCTTTAAACCGCCATTAACTTTTCTTTTTCTTTTTTTTATGATACGTTAAAACATTGACTTTTGATTTGCACTTTTCAACTTGTAGCATATTTAAAAAATAAGATGCTGAACGCTTTCTTGATTTAAATACAACTTCCACTCTGTGTTCTATCAATCAACAATAGGCTGCAGTGACACATTTCTATTGATACATTGCAGGTTATTTACTACTTTCAGATTGCACATGACATAAAGCAGGGATGTGATTTCAGAGTACACATTCATGATAACTGCCAATGTTCTTGAGCTAGTCAACCATGGTGATTATCTGGCTTTGAAGGGAACATAAACACTCTCAGAGGCAATCTCATCACTAAGCTGATCTTTGTCTGTTGAATTTGAACTGTGTAGCTGTTTCCGCTGCAAAGATGTATCAAAAAGCATGTTCAGACCAGCTGAGGCACTGGCTGAGCTGAGGTGATGCTACAGATCAGAAGCATGAATGACTCCAGTAAATATTCATGGCTGCTCACAACTGCACAAAGAGAGATTAAAATTGAAGCCGGAGATAAAGAGATGCGGCAGATTTTGATGCATTTTTTTTTTTTTTTTGTAATTTGCTGAGCAGTTTAAGTCTCCCTTCCTCCATCATCAACTTGATGAATGTGCAATAACACAAGGTAACAACATTTGGTAAATCAATGAAGATCACATACTTACATGCTTGTTTTTTTCATTCATACGCATACAGTATCTGTGCACTCACACACAGAAACACACAGATTTTCTTTTGCACCCTGTTGTTTTTTTTTTCTTAACCAGCAAAAAGGCAGAGTGAAAACATCTCTTGATGGTCTCACATCAAACTACTTGCCATCTAATTTAAACACCAGAAAGAGATTATGCAATGTGAATAACACAGCCACACCTGTCAAGGCCACCTCAAGTGACTGAACAACTGCTCTCCAGCCAGTGTATTTTTCTCTTAAATTTGATGTCTTATGAATTATCTCTCGGCTCTCTGAAGCCTATCATGGCTCTATTGTTTAAGTGTGAGAAAGAAGATAAGAAATGTTTGCTCGAATTGAAATATCTCCTCCAGCAGATGTACGTATAGGTGATAAATAATCATTTCAGTCTGTTTTATTACAATTCTCATCCTTTCTAAATGGCTCATCAAAACAGGATTTTGTATTTATTGCAGAAGTGATTTCATGAGTGCCACCGACAACACAGGCCTCATTGTGTTTCATCAGTATCTGAACTGTCATGTTTTTCTTATTCAACGGATATAAATTTCTCCAGCTGGTCCCGAATTCTTGCTTTTCCCTTGGAATCAAAGTAGCATTATGGTAAGTGTAGCCTAAAATGTGGGTGTCTACATGATTATACGAAACTGCTGCTGTCAGTTGAAGTGATCTAACCAGATAAAATCTCAATTTCCTCTTGGGAATCTCTATGATTGCAGAAACATTCTGCACCAGAGAACAACCTAAGTCTACTGATGAGGCAGAGATTGGCCTCTTTGCTATCTCTACAAACATTATAGTGGTAAGACATTTGTTCTTCAGTTGTGACACCAAAACCCTTCACTCTTGAGACTGAAGGTTATGTTTACACGTAGTGCCTTTTTAAATAAAAAATGCTGGGCAGTGTTTTTTTTAGTTAGACTTTTGCTGGCAGCATTTCTTGAAGGAAACAACTAGGTCTCATTCTGTTTTTGTAAGCTATGGGTGAGAATGATGCTTTTCCCTTAGCAATTTAGGGTTCATAGCATAGTGTGAGATTATATGAGAAGGGGCATGGAATGCTACAGGAGCTCCATTTAGACAGCATGCAGTTCACACAACCTTTCAGACTGAGTAAGATCCAGTTTCCCCTGCATCACAGGAACTGAAATAAAATAATTAGATTTCTGGTCACATTTAACATCATCTATAGGAACAAGTGGGCAGGAAACTGAAGCATGTTAATTTGTTTTGTTGAAAAAAAAAGTAAGGATATAGAAATATTCTAAAGAAATAATGGAAACTTACTTAAATCTATATGATATCCTCATTCCTCAAAAGCCTCAAATGTCTGCCTCTAGCAGTAGCCGTAGCTTTTTAACTATTGCTCAGATATGATGATTACTTTTCAAATTAGTGAAGACAATAAACTTATCCATAAATGGGGGTCATACCTCCACCCTGTGTCTGTGTGAATAAGCCTCTCCGTGAGGTGGATGGTTTCAGAACCACTGAGCAAATTCATCTCTAAAACAAGCTTTATATTTGATGCGTGACTCACTCTTGGGGAATCTAACGTAAGGTCTCTAAGGCCACAGGCTGCAGTGGAAATGCATGTACATGTCCATAATTATACACAGAATGTTAAAAAGATACAAGACACCATCACCCTTGATCATTTGCAGAGACTACACCACATCAAGTTGAGTAGTTTACTTGAAAACATCCAATTCTAGCTTACATGGTTCTTCGATTAAATTAAATGAAAGTTTAATGAACCCTGTTCAGAAACTGGATGATGGCTACAGCAAAATGAGTAAAAAATATCAGGACCAGAGTAAATTGAAACCGCATTTGGTTACACAATGAAATATGCAACAGCTACTATAGAATTAAACAAAAATGTGTGAAAGGCTTTTCCACTTGTATCCTCTCACCCACAAGCCCTCACTTGTACTTCTTAGTCAAATTTATATGTCAAATTCAAGAGGTATATGATCAATGTAAACATGGGAAGTTTTAACCGTTTACACACTGCTTGCTGGATAAGACTCACAACACATTCCTTTAGATTTTTGGAGAGTTTAACATAATTAGCGACAATCTGCCCCAGTCACCCAGCAGGCGTTGCAGTATTGTTCTAAATTGAGTGAGGAGAAGTAAAGGAAATAGTCCCTGAGTTACCATCACTTGAAGTTGAACAGTAGTCGACAATATGAAAGATAAGGTCAGTCATTCATAGCAGGACCTTTCTGCTAACTTTGTTTCTTAGCACAGTTGAGCCAGTGCAATTGTATGTACTTTAAAACAGAAGTGGGTAAGTATGAGAGTTAACTGGCACTCAGTTACTGCCAATAAAGTTATTGGTAAAGACACATAAAAAAGGAGTGATACAAAAGGAAAGAGAATTTAATCAATTTGCCTTTATCAGCTTAAAAGCTAAAAAGATGATTTGTTATTTCCTATGATGCACCCTGTCAGTGCAAACTACAATCAAACAGTTCAAGTAAAGGCCACTCATGTTTCACTCACCACCAACTGTGGTGGAATGGTTTTTCTCTGTAAAACATTCACTGAGCCAGACTAACATCAGATAAATAAAGTATGCCTCATGCTCTTCAGCCATTCAATATGTAATTACCGAGCACTGTATCTGTCCAGGTCTGCCTGTAGGCCAGTAGTTGAATGAGATTAGTTAAATGCAAATTAAATGTTACAGTTTGAGCCCAAGAGCAGAAGACATGAGTTAAAATGCTTTTAGTGGAAACATTGATCTGTAAACATTACATTTTTGGAGTTTCTTTTTTAGAATGTATAGAATCTGTACACAGCCTATTCTCATTCCAACAATGTTACATAGCAGAATTGTAGAGAGCAACTGCATGTAAACTGGAAAATTCCATTAAGGTGACAGCTGCTGTTTAAAAAGACTTCCTTGAAGTCCTACCGATGATGATTTTTAATCCTCATGTTACTGTCAAAGCCCAACCACCAAATTACAAGGTTTTGTTGTGTTATTTTAATATAAAACAACAGCAACCAACAAAACAAAAAAATAGCATTCATTAAGGTGATGGTAGGTTAAAAAAAAAAAAAAGTTGTTTTAGCCGTAATGGTATGTTGATTAGAGGACTTTTTGCAGTGAAATCAGAGGATAGCTCTGGATTAAGGTGATGAAGTGGTAGTCCGATCACAATATTTTTCTTGGATTTAGCAAACAGGTTGGGTTTCTGACCCCTGAGAAACCTTTGTTGCATAAACCTAACCTGAGAGCAAATGAAAGAGCGCGTTAAGCCAAAAAAAGAAAAAAAATACATTACACAAATTAAATCAAGGATATTAGAAAATTAGAAATATCGTAGCTGTTCCAAGGTGGTCTCTAATTTCAGTCTTTTATTTACTGTCTCCGACTTCCCTCTTCCTCCTCTCCAGTTACCTTGTGAGTACCTTGTAGCTTGCTTGTAAGTAAACACTATTATGACTTTTATAGCATTAAACGGCTCATCTAAAATTACCTACTATGTATCTCATAGATGCCATGGAGCACTGACAAAACAATATTTGATACCATACAAATGAGAATGCTTTTTGAAAATATGTACCGAGACTCTTACTGTAAATATTGCAGAATCTTTCAATGGTAACAGTTCATCACCACTTATTCAACCACAAAGTCCCAAAAGAGATAGAGAGCATATTTGGTGCATCTGGTTTAGGGTACAGTGATAAAATAGATGTGAAAGCGAAATGACAGAAGAGCACAGGTGGAGCACCTCTTGCAGAACGCTAGAACAGATTTTAAATTGCTGGTGAGGCTCTGTTAAAGCATTGCATTTGCTGCACTGTGACAGCCACTCAAGACTATACTGTTGTGCCTGAGATTGATACATCTGATAAACACTGGCCTTACTCTGTGGCGCCCGCTAATGCGCCACTTCAGGTTGAATTTTTGATGATCTTAGGTGCGGAAAAGCACACTTCGAAGCTGCAGCACTGAAGGTGCACTGAAAGTTATCCTTTACATATTTAAACAACCAAGATAGGGCTAGTTGAATTTAACACAAGAATAAAAGCAGATGAATAAAGAGATTGAAGCAAAATGCAATGTGATAATCTCTGACAATGATTCAAACTGCTTGCTAGTGGTGCTTCCAGAGTTCTTATGCCGTGTCCAGCCCCGGGAGACAAAATTGAGATTCATTGGACAAAACAGTGTCTCTTTGCTCCACTTTGTAGCCATAGCAAGTCCCCTTTTTTGTGGTTTGATCACTTTAACTATTGATGAGATTTGGCTACAGCTTCGGAAATGGCAGGAGTTTTGCTCTCCTATCACACTAAATCAATTATAACAGCTTGTTTTTTTAACTATTCAAAAATATGGTGCATATGGAAAATTCTAGATAATTTTGTGATATCACATTTCTTGTCTTATTCATTGTTTCGAACAGTGTTAACTGAACTGAATCCTTTATGCTTTTTTGACATTGTGTACAAAGCCTGGGGAGACAAGATGTTGTTTTATGGAATCCAAAAAGAAAAAAAAAACACAGCTAACATGTCAGGTGCGGGTAAAGAGTCTCGTTCTCATCTCTTGTTTCTTAAAACGTGCAGCAATAGCGGCACACAATAGCTCGTGACTGTGGTTACCAAATGCATTCACTTGTAAAATCATTCAACTCTATTGCATGGGACATCCAGTGTAATGGGAGTTTAATCATTTTAATGGTGACTGCAATTTAGTAGTTATTGACTGCTTTTTCATCTTTTTTTCCCCTCATGCATAATGACAGGTGGCTAGAATGTTCGGGGTGCAATACCACCTCATAGTATGTTGGAGGGACAGTAAGATTGTAAGTGGGTCATGATTACTTACAATATTATCATGTGCTTATCATTTATATAATATATAAACAAAATACAATTAAGAGAATAAAGAGATTGATGTGTGTTTAATATATATTGTTCCACATAGAGGTTAGCATGTAGTCGATGAGGCAGCGATTATGCAAACATGGTGGTGAGCTAACTCTTTAAACAGCAGCACAATGTTGCCTTGACAAGGAATACACTCCAAAAATTCATATTTTCATCTTTTTGAGATTATATAGCAAACTTTTCTTTAAGGTTATTTATTCAACCTTTATTTGACGAGGAAATAAAACTCTTGACATTTTGAAAATCTGTCCTGGCCAAGACAAGCAACAACTCAGGTCAGCAGTAATAAATACCGCAGTACACTAAAAGAATATAAAATGTACCAGTAGATATTAAAAGAGAACTATACAAAACATCATAAGTTAAAATAACACAAGTTTAAGGAGTCAAAACCTCATCAAACTTTACACAACAATCAGAAAAGGCTAAATGGAGAAAGAAAGAAATGCAATCCCACATCTAGAAAATCAATCATTTTGATTTTGTGAATAAGAATAAAGAAAACAAAAACAGAAAGAATGATGTGTGTAGAGTATTCATCTTTCTACACAAAGGCTGGTATATGGCTAAGGAGGGAGCTAGAAGTTGATAAGTTACGTTAAGTCAAATTAAGTTAAGATAGATTTTATAGAGAGACAGAATTATAGTTTTTTCTTCAGCTCTTTCAGCACATCCAACATAGAGCACAATCTACATCTAAATCTCTATTTTTAAATAATTTGACCGTCACCCTAGCTGTATGTAGCCACTTGCAGCCTCTACACCCTTCAACCTTTTTCATTTGCATAAAAATATGTTTTCTTAGCAAGCTACCATTCGTTGTGAGGTTTTGTATGATACAGTGTGGCCATGGAAAGGCCCACAACAGCTATGAATGTCAGAACCATATTCTAGCAAATCTGAAAGTCTTTTTGTCCTACCCTCAGGCCATCCCTCTTTCTTACTGCTCTGTCTGCCCTGCTCCTCTTTTTGCATTCATCTCAAAAAACAGCCAAATGGTGTTTTCCTTTCCTAACTTATCGCCACCAGCCACAGACTGTTCACAATGGCAGAGAAAAAAACACTTGGACAACGATAAGATTTGTCCTCCCCATTGCGTTGGCGTTATTGTTGCAGACAAACGCAGTTAACATTCGGATGCATCTGTCTCCCTCTCCGCCCTCCATCTTTCTCCCATTCCCTGTTGTATTTGTGTTGAAGGAAAGTGGAAAGACGAATGAAAACAAGGGAGAGGCAGAACAACACAGGCAAATGCCAAACACATATTTAAATATATATATATAAAAAACAAAAAATTAGCCAGCTTTGTAGAGAACTGCATGTTTATAAGTATTTGGAATATCTGTAGCTTCCTTAAACATAGGTTTAGTAATCTTGAAAAATTATCATCACAGGGGGCAGAGTTTTATTAGACAACAGTGCATGTTTCCTGTTTTCCGATTTTGTTCATTTACAAATTTTCTTTGTATTTGTCTTTTTCAGTCAATAGCTTACAACAAGAGAAAAAAGACTTAGACTGCTTAGTCCAATACCACAGCTACTTTTACTAATTTATGGTGTGGTACAGCACAGGGGACACTCTGGATACTGTATGTAATGAAGCATGAAGAGAATGAAGCGTTGAAGAGTCATGCTGAGTCAAACCATACTGTAAGTTACCGTAGCATGCAATGGAAAAAAACAAGACAGTTTACATTGCATGATTACCTTGGCTTTTAGCAGAAAATCAGGAGCAAACATACTAATGTTGTGGCTCTATGGGTTTGGTTAGTTACAGCTACAACGTAAATTGTAGCCACATCATCAACAATATAAGCTTCAGCAGAACAATGTGATCGGAGTCGGAAAAAGCCTGAAAGCCATTGCTGACCATGAGGTATCACAACTATGAAAAACATTCTGCATGGTCCCGATGTAAAACTCTTCACACCAAAAGGGCCTCAACAGCTTCTAGCTGGTGGCGTTGGCACCTCACCTGATTAAAAACCTTGGAGAGGCTGAATCGGTCTAGCATTCATTCATTCATTCCATTTTGAAAAATTAAACAAAAAAAGAAAGGGAAACAAACAAAACGCTTTTTCAGTTTTTGTTTTCTAAACCAAAATAAAAAATTGAATAATAAACCATTCTCCTGAGAGAAGTAACATGACCCATAAGTTATCTGTGCTCTGTTTATACTGTGTTAGCTACATGTGACTTCAGCTGTGCATTTGATCAACATTCGAATAGATACACAATACAATTTTTCCTTACCATATCTCCTTTACTCATAAATGAAAAATCATTTCATGTCTCACAGTGATTTTGTTGCCAACTGTGGCTGTGGATACCTATAACCTTTTAGTGTGATTTATGGCACATCCACACAAACAAGGGAGTGAGATCTCTGGCTACTCAAGCTAACAATGAGAGAATGTCCTTGTTTCCTAACATTTCTATTCTATACAGCTGATGTAAATTAGGTTTGTTTCACTTTGACTTAGACTTAGTCGACTCCCAAGTTGGCCTGTTTTGAGCTTTGTGCAAATTGACACAAACAGCAGGCAGATATTAACTATGTTCAGCTAACGATTTACTGATCACAGTCCTTCTTTGTCTTTATTGCAGCATCTTAATGATTTAAATAGTCTTCACGCTTCCCTATTCATGGAACCTGCTGTTCTTATGAATGACGTATCAACTGACCTGTGGACAGGCCACACAGAGACAAACGAGACAAACAGCCACACACACGCTCACACTCACTCTTAAGGACAATTTTAGAGACACCAATTAACCTAACATGCATGTTTTTTATACCCGGAGAGAACCCATGCATACACGGGCCCACACAGAAAGGTCCCAGCTGGGAGCTGAACCTGGAACCCTCTCGCTGTGAGGCAATGGTGCTAACCACCACACCACCATGCAGCCCACTTTTACTACATAAGCCTCATCCAATTATTTTTTTTTTGTTTACAGTGTTTGCGATCACTGTTTCATCTTTATTACCTTTAAAAAAAATAGAGATACAGTGATCAACTTATTTCTTAAAGTCATCCCCCCAGTTAAGACATTATTGGTGCAATACACACATATAATAAAGTGGACCCTTGCCTTAAGCTGTAATCTTAAATTGACTTCATTCATTTTCAGAACAAGAGGTTCTTGTCACCAAACCATGTCAAACCTTTTCATTTACTCATCAAATGATTTAATCTATAGGAAAACAAAAGACTGTAGATTGTGACTCATACTGAGCAGGTATGAAAGTGTCGTATACAGTTTCATTTGTTTTTGTGCGTGACTTTGTGCTCATTGAAGACTCCAGGGAACTTCCTGTTCACCTGTTGCCCCCATAGCAGATTTACGAATGAGATCTCAGAGGCCTGTGAGCATTAGTAGACCTCTGCCTGCTGACAGTGTCTCATATTTCAAAGCTGGAGAGGATAAGAATCTGTTTAGATTCTATAATAACATTTCACCCAAAAGTAGTGGAAATCATGTTGATGGTGATTTACTGATAATGATGATGGGGGTTGCGGTAGTTGGTGATGGTGGAAATAGTGTTGATGGCAGTTAAAGATAAGGAGATGTCGTTAAATAGTGACAGTAGAACTCAAGTTGTTGATGATGAGGATGCCTATGGAAATGAGAACAGATAAAAGAATGAGAAAGAAAGTGTAAAAGGCAGAAGAAACAGTTGAGGTGCTGGTAGTGATGGGGAGGAGAAAGATAAGAGGAAATGCAATGATGAAGGCAGTGATGGTGATGATGATGGTGATGATGATGGTGATGATGAATTTTAACAGACAATGATGAGGAATGAAGAAGAATGTGATGGTTTGATGATGATGATGAACATCATGCTGATGAGACTGATAAGAAAAGTGGTGGATGTTAGATGATGATAATAAAAGGATAAGAATTGGTAGAACTAAAAAACGGGGAGTGTTCCTGTCACGATATTTCCTCCAAACTCAAACTTGGCCTTCTTTCCAGCTGCCCTTTGAGCTGATCTGGCCTCCACTTTCTTTGCACTGCCAAATGAGTAATACATGCATCAATCACGATGGGATGCATAAACGATTCTTTACTACTTGTGGAGCGACTAGGAGGTGGGGAAGAAATCTCAATCCTTTAGTCACTACATATCACCGCCGTGTGCCCTCTGGCTTGCTCGTCACATTGCGTCATTTATGTATGATTTCACGGCTGCTATCGTCCCTCATATCTTCGGAACGGAATAGATCTGAGGTTTAACGGGGTATCACTTTGGGTGAGGATGTCTTCCCAGTGTTCAAGATAGGTCGCTGACCAATAGTGTAACATGGGTCTCATCAGTCGAAGAGATGACAAGGAGTAAGAGCGGGGCAGCCGGAGCTTTGTGCGTCAGTGCGCATTGGAGAGGCGATAAATCAAATGGCTACCAGAAAGCGCTGGTGTAGGGCGCCATCTCTCTTCCTCCGTCTCATCTCTCTTACTGTCCGTCTCAACCTCTTTCCCCTTTCGATTTCTCACCCTCCCTCCACCTCCCTCTCCACGTCTCTCTCATCTGTCTCTTTTCTGTTCTCTCACAGTATTCAAAACGGGGAAAGCGCTGCAGCCGCTGCTGCTGAACGAGGTTGCAGGAGTAAAGAAACTACATATCCTCCTTACCTTCCCCCTGTCTGCTAAATCTATCGAAACAATCACTTTGATATGGAAATTAGTAACTCAAGCACTGACGCTCGTGTGCGCGCGCACGACATACGCACACGTCTTTCTGACAGGGATCTGCACACCTCATCTGTGGATATCACTTTCACCAAACACACACACACACATGCACTCAGTTGTGATAGCAGTGAATGGACGACGCACACACACACACACACACAAATAGAAAAACAGATGCTGCGCACACATCAGCAGCAGTTGCCGCTTTGTGTTTGGCACCAAGCAACTCCAGCACCACCTCTCTGCTCCGAGCGGATCAGCCCGAGATCTCCTGGTCCGCAAACAGCCGCATCAGATCCTCCCAGCAAACTACTCTGTTCAACAGCTGTTTTGTGCACTAAGAGCAAAACACAAGGTAGAGGATGGTTGCACTACTGTTAATATATCACACATGCAACAATTTTATCCCATTCCAAATTTCTCCACGCTTCCCATACACTCTTCTCAGTGTTCTTTTATCTCTATCTTTTAACGTCTTGTGCTCAGTCTCTGCCTCACTGTCACGCAAGTGTGTAAGGAGTGAACCCTGCCCAACAACGAGCTGGACGAGACATACCCTAATTGAAGATGAGTGTAATTACAAATAAGCTTATTTGTGTCTCGAAGAGATTTTGCGATCTACGGACCACATCCCGTCAACGTGGCACCATGCGAGTGTGTCTCCAGTGCGCACCCCACGCAACCGCAAGTGAAAAAGCCACAACACTTGAAGCTGAGTCCAGCTAGGACACAAGGCAGTGATGTTTCACTTGTCTTACCTCGGTCGGAGTCCCGCTCTGGAAGAGGCAGCCTGCAGCTTTACGGTCCGTTCTGCAGCAGCAAAGACGGAGAAAGCGAGAGTGTTATCCCTGGACGTGCGTTCCAGCAGAGAGAGAGAGAGAGCGCACGCGGGAGGAGGAGGGTACAGGCAAGGAGGGTGCTCAGGGGATGAGGGGCAGAGAGGAGGAGAGGGGGTGGCTCAGTCCGGCAAAGGGATGAAGCTGAATAGGCGAACCAGCTGTTCCAGATGAACGGCCCAACCTGCAGGATACACTGAGAGGATGTTATTTTCATCTTTAATATCAGCATGAGTATTTAAAAATGTCGAAAGTGTATAATGAAAATGCCAAAACAAGCCTGATCTAAATACCACAGATATTCCCAGTGGGTGTTTACGCATCTGTGATTGTCAAAGTTCCCCCACTTTGTAATAAATGTGCTGTTCTTTATAGGCCACCACCATCATTGCCATAGGAGACATATACATGTTGTAAGCAATACTTTTTCTGAAATATATGACTTGGAAAGGACATTAAATCACCCTGTTTCGTTCTTTTTTTATTATTTCTAATCAAATCTAACCACTGTGGCATTTATTAATGAAAGCACAGCTCACGAACTACAGACTATAGACATAAAGAATTTTGTGAAGGAGCGCTGCGCGTCTCCAGAGGCAGCATTTCCAGTGTTTAGTCTCAAACTGTGCGCGTTGTTTCGATTAGCTGTTTTGCAACGTATTGCCTCCCCGTGCAGTGGCGCGCAGCCGTTTTCCAATCTGGACACGTAGCAAAGAGCCCCAAAGGTATGTGCCCGTGTGAAGGGTTCACCACACTCTCACATTGGCAAACAAATACAAAGACAGATGCGGACAAAAAGAGGGAGATACAACCGTCCATCTGACGTCATTGCCGGTCAGTTGAGAAGATATCGATTTGCTCCAGTGTAATTTGTACTATTTGAGTACTTTTAGGCGTGAGAGTGGACAAGGAAGCGCACACAAGCTCAGGAAAACCGAGAAATAGAAAAGGTAGGACTTGTTCAACACCAAGACCATCACGCTTTCTAATTTCCCAACCCAGTGATAAAGCATCCCACAGGGCAACAGTGACTCTGCAGCTTCCTCTGTCCTAGTTTTATTCATGGATATCGAAGAAATGCCTGACTGAAGCTCATAGCCATCATGGACCTAATTATTATCAGTATCGGTATGTTCACTCTTTCTACTTATATAAGAATTTGGGTCAATTGACCCCAGCATATTAATAGCAAAGTTGATCTGAATTGTGATGTGAGAATACATGTCTACATTCCTAACTGAAAAAAAATATTTTACAAGACACAGCCTTACAGATCATTTGGTTTTATTCGCTCAAGTACCCTCTTGCTTTCAAACTCTACAAAGTCTGATGGGATCTGTGGGAAGCAAGCACAATCCACAAAGACCCCATCCCACAATCAACAGGTCCTAAAAGAAACTGTTGCAAATATATGTCATGATCCCAACTGTGTTGATGTTTTTTTATGTATGTTTTCCATTCTGTTTGGGTTCTGTCACTTCCTCACTTATTTCCTCAGTCTCTCTTCCGCATAGTCATCAGCTCCACTCCCTTCACCTTTGTTCACTTATCCTCAGCTGTACTCACCAATTCACCAATCACCCTTTGTATTTAAACTCCCAGTTTCCTTCACTCTTTTCCAGATCCTCACTGTTACACCCTCTGGTACTCTACCTAGGTCCTTGCGTCTAGTTTTGTCAGTCTAGTCATTCAAGTTTTCTCAACGTTTTGATTTTGTTTTCCCATGTTTTAGTTGTATGTATTTCTGGCTTTACCACACCTTTATTTAAAATGAATGGTTATGTTTAATTTTTGCATCCTCGATCAGTGTCTGCACCAGGGTCCTCCTTCCTCGCCTCCACCATCGACATGTGACAATATCCAGGTACAAAACACTCCAGGGCCTCATCAAATGTTCTTTGTCCAGGCATTGACCAGTCAGAGCTCTCTTGGTGGCTAGCGGATGGCCCATAAGAAAGGTGGTCATAATGTTATGGCTGATTTGGGTCCTTTGTACAAATTCTTAATGGAACAACAAACCAGGTCACATAGACCAGTATATTATGTTGACTTTAACTTGCCTGATTACTAATACCTTTTATGCTTATTTTATTGCACACATGCAGTTCCCCCTATTTTGCATCCATTCCTTTTCTATACCTGCTTGATGACCAAATAATTTTACAGTTTTATATCTTTTTTTTATCAATCTAGACATAACTTTTGCTATTAGTTTACTTTGTTGTAGTCTGGAATTATTAAAGATATCAAAATTCTGTCTGAGTCTATGTGACATTTACAGACAAGCTCGAGTTTACTATGAATATAAAATAAGATTATTCATTCCTATTGCACCAAGACAAAAATCACAGATCATACACACTGAGATAAAATAACTTCTGTAGGAGACTTGAGACACAAGATTACATTTTGATTACTTTTAAAGAATAAACACAGAGAAATATAATAAATGCATATCTTTAAAAGATCGAAAGATTTTAATCTGTTTATATATTTACACAAATTGAGACTGAAATAGAGACAGAAGTAAATGTGCCAACAGTAAGATCAACAGTGTATAATCATTAGCACATTAAAGACTGTAAATCAGGGGTTTGAGCAGCTGTCGATTAGAGGAAGTTTGATAAAAGACATTGGGTGACTACTATGAAAACATTGAAAAAAAATTCATTGTTGGATTGAGATGTACAGCACATGAAGCCTCTAGGCTCTGTTCACAGTGTCCTACAGTTTAAAATGGGCTTTTATTTGGAGCTATCAGTTTTGGTATGTGGACTAATGATGTGTTGTGTAATTGCCTCACTTTTGTTTGTTTGGATGAGCAATAAGGCTGAAGAGGAGTTCCACCGGCTCTACATTTGTCTGGAGATGGTGTGGGTCAATTTCCCAGTGCTTCCTGACTGCTGCTGATGAAAGAATATAGAGCAGAGTAAAGAGCTGAGGATAAATGATCATTACGAAATCTTTATGAAGAATTTAGTGTCACAGAAAGTTGCCATTAAATAAGTTACATTTTTGCACAACAAAAAAAAGAAAACCAACAAGGTTTATTTAACATGCCATATGTGCCAAATTCCACCCAATAGGCATTCAGGATTTTTCAAATCCACTGTATATTTTTTTACATAAATTTACTCCTTAATCTTAGTTGAAAAGCATTTTTTTGTTTATTTTTGCGGTCTTAAGCAGCAGTCATATCAATTTTGGAAAAAAAAATACCATAATTAACCTTGTCTCTGGAAAGGAGCCTATAATACTGCTCGCCACATTTCCGTTTTCCATTTCAAAATCTGAACAACTTTTGCTCTCCTTTAACATTGGGCATTTTCTTTAATATTATTTTTAAAACAATATTCAAAATTAATTAATTTTCATTTATCAAACATGTATCAAACATGCGTTGCTTGAAGCATTTTAGAAAAACAATACAACTGCTCCCTTTTCAACCAAGAATTTAGACCCCTATTCACACAGATTTGTTTTAGGATGTGGAGCAACACTCTCATTCCTCTCAACTTCTTTTGCAGGGTTTGCTTCTTCAGATCAGTACTATATGGTAACCATTAAAGCCCATTACCATCCTCCAGTTGGTAGTCATATGGCTAATTTGTTCACATTCTTTAATAGGAACCATAATGACGACCTCTAAAGTATCACCTCTACAAAATTTTCAAGGGGAGGTAGGAGAGAGTGGTTTGATGGCCTGGTTGTACCAACATAATACAACTGTTTTTTTTGTTTTGTTTTGTTTTTTTACTTCTGTGTTGCATACAATTAATAAATCAAGACTTTACTAAACCACTTGTCAAACTGATAAATTAACGTAGATACGTATCCAAAGTGGGGAACAACTTAGGAGGCAATATGGAGTTCATCATCCTGCTCAAGGGAATTTTAACATTCAGACTAAGAAGTTGGGATATCAAACCAGCAATCTTCTGATTGGCAGATATTCACTCTGCTTCCTGAGCTATAGTTACATTCAGGCACAGAGTAACTTTAGTTTCTTGGGGTTACAAAAAAAAATCATGTTAGGGCTAAAATACATTTCTAGTATGCAAAAGTAACCCTCATGAACACCATTTTACTGTTTTCCTTTGTTATATGTAAAACCCATTATGACAAACCTTTGTCATGTCCTTGGTTGGTTAATGTGGCTTAGATTAGAAAACCATTTAAAAAGTTTTTAAAACATGACTGATAGTCACCTTGGTGGACACTATTTTTATAATTTACATGCAGGCTCTCACAACCATTAGAGGTTGCACATTTAACAAACATGATTTTAGGCCATTTTGGCTGGCAGGAAAAAACAGTTTGAGAACTAATTTTAGCATACAGAGCTAACTCAGCTCAGCCTCCCCAACCAAACAGAAAAATTCTTCATTGGCAGTTGTATGTTCAACATCTTACAGTTCCCTTATCTGTATTTCAACCATCAGTTGGTACTGATCCCACTTTCAGAAACAATCTCTTCACAAGTAATGTTTTGAACTGCTCTGCAGAATGCAGCAGCCAGCAGTCATGTTTGTACTTCAAAGCTTGTGTAGTAAGTCCTCCATTAATTATAAGCTCCATAAACCCTGGGCTTCACTGTCAGTCCATTCTTCTGTTTGGTTGACGTTTTAGAGGCTGCGCCATACCATAAGAACTTTTTATATTGTAGTTTTGATTATAAGTTTATTTTGTAATGGCAAGTTCCAAGACACTGCTGCATTCATTGACAAATGGGAAATTGGAAGTTCCATCTTTTGAGTGAGAAATACATTTAAAGTCAGATTTCCTAGTTGGGTTATAGAATATTACTGTAGCAAACTCTAGCAAGGTCATTAGTCAAGAAGTACTGCCTTCTTAATACCAATTCACACACAAAATGTAGATTATGGACTTTCACCCCAAAATTATTTAGCACACACACCTAAAAAAATTAAAAATAAAAATAAACTTACAGACTGAGGGATGAAATTCTTATTGGCGTAGAGTACTCACGGTACCTGTTCACCCCGACTAAAAGACTAAAGTAAAAACTGAAGATTTAACAACAACAAAAAAAAGGTTGGAGAAAAAGGCCCAGTTCAGTTCTTAATCACTGGCTCAGCAGATGGCAAGAGCTGTTTAGAAATGGCCTGGAATACAATTAAACACAACTTAGTGACAGCAGATATAAGCAAAACTCAAAGACAATCAGCACACCTGCCAGTCACAGCCACAACGTGCTCCAGAGGCCACACTCAAGACACGAGGCTACAGGCAACAAGAACTGTTTAGTAAAAGCCTGGAACACTTCAATACCAAATCAGTGACAGCAGGTGTGACTTGAATTCAAAGAAAAACACTTACTGGTCACAGCCACAACATGCTCCAAGCCCTACATGAGGAAAAAACTGAAGACCACAGGCTACTTAACCTCTCTTATGTATGTATTCTTGCAGGTGTAGAAGCAGGAGCTAAGCACTTACTAGACTTGCAGAAGTTTAAGAGGAACACTACTGATTTCATTAGACAAAAATCTATTGTCTTCAGTTAGGTGAACTATATTGCTGCTGAAGAGTTTAATCTTATCACTTATGTGGTACAAAGAATGCAACATGATTTGAACTTGGGTGGGATAAGACAAAGATTATGGCTTGGCTTCAAATACCTTCAACATTAATGATTGATGTTTTAAACAATATTGTGTTATAGTTAGACGCCAATGGGTCCAGACAATGTGCTGCTGTGTGACAGGTTGGTAGTTAGAGCATGGCTCAGTTCATTGAAAATACTTTTCAGTACAAAACAGCCTAACAAATAACGAAAATTGAGTTTTTGATTCTCCTTGCGTGCTTGTGTACCTGTCAAACAGCTGCCACAACTCAGGCCGTGTTGTATAGTAGTCCAAAGTCTACTTCCAGCCAAAAAATCCATATAACTGTAAGTGTTCTTGTACCTCTCATTTTATTGGGTATATTTTCAGGTAGCTAGGGATCCCAGAATGCATTGAGTATACATATATAATATTCAGTAAATATTTTGAACCACTTTCTAAGTTGCCAATATTTTCATCATAACCCTGTTATTATATCCAATTAAAAGTTTAATTCCAGTCTATTTTGAAGTGACATGCTTTACATAAACCAGAATTTTCTGTTCTGTTCAAATATGTAAACACAATAAAAGCAAAAGAGATAGCAAGAAACAGGAAGTCTAAAAAATGCATTCCCTTGTTCCTAATCAGGAAAGTGAGATTACTTGAAAAAAAAAAAAAATCAATAAAATAAAAAAAATGGACAATCGTGAAATGCTTGCTAAGAGACAGTGAGAACATCTGGTATATCACGTTATGTCTGTTACAGTCAAACTGAGGCTAACTCTGATTTCAACAAAGAAACAAGAGGTCTTTGCAATTTCTTTCTTCTCTACATGCAAAAAAAAAAAAAATCTTGTTAGAAATGAAAAGTTGCACAGAATATAACGCGTGCTGTTTTAGCTCAAATGGTTTAAGTGTCCAGATTCTGAAATTTTCAATCAGGTGGCATTAAAAAACAAGCTAAACATCACAAAGCAAAGTGCCATAAACATTTGTGTTCTCTGCTTAATATTCACTTTCAAACCACTTTATAGTATAATAACTCTACACATGGCATTCATTTTCCACAATGTTTATCCACCATTAAATCAATGCACGCCAGTGATTTGCAATACGATCACACACAAACCTGATCTCTGTTCATTACTAGGCAGACAGGTGGGTTACTTTCATTTGTGCAATCCAGTAAAATTATTTTAATGGTTGTTTCTCAATTTGATAGACGCAGCAATAGAAAAACAATCTACACAATAGAAATGGTTTCATTATCTTCTCCTCTCCCGTGAAATTGAGGCAGAGACACAATGACAGAGCAACAATATTTTGGTGGACCATAAATCACAATGCTACACTTCATCTGCACAGAGCACAAGGATGTGGTCTGTATTTCTCCTTACTCGTTTCTATTTTTTTGTCTGGCCTTACAGCTTAATGCGAGCATGTCAAATTTTAATATCAAAAGAAAATCTTTTCTTTCTGGAACGTGCTTTTGATTTCTGTTTGCATGCAGTCAGAACTAGAGCTCACAAACCCAAATACTTGTCTCTAAACTTCAACTCATGAACTGTTCTGTGGTTTCGGACCTCTTGGTTATATCAACATCTCTGACAATGCTGGTAAAGTGGCTTTCCTGCAGTGTTTAAAGCATTAAATTTTAATTCAATTAATTAAATTAAATTAAAATTTAACCCAAGAGATAACATTTTATTCTACTATACTGCCAATGCAGGTTTCCAGTCTCTTTACTAGCTAGCCAGCACACAACTAGCCTGTTTTCACCCTGATTAAGAGTGACCCTTTTTGGAGACTTGCCTAGCCATAGAGGTCCACTCCAGAACAAAGGGTGGCTGTGCAGAGGGATTTCTTTTCAGCTCTCCACCATCAAAAACACTGTAAATGTTGTCCAGTGTCTCCTTTTATACCTTTTTCGTTATGTTCCATACATTCCTGAGCTAAAGCTGACCAACACCAAGACAATCCTCAAATTAATTGACCCTGAGTCATTGAATGTCATCTCTTGAGCTTCAGAGTCAGGGTCATCTGACTTCACCCCTGTTCCTGACTCTGAGTCTGCCCCTTAGTAGACCATCACTTTGTTTATGATTTGCCCCTTGGCTCTTCAGTCAAACGATGTCAGGTTTGTGTCATTGTTTCTGTTTGTCCTCAAGTTATTTCCACAGAGGAGCACACTGGTTGTGACACAACCCTTGCCATTGATAACCTGTCCAAAGAGCATCTATCTACCCTATCTACTGATACTGACAATTCTGATTTCCATTTGTCTGTTTGTTCAGTATCCTACCTTGAATTAAATTATTCAATTTGTTACCTCCCTTTAGGTTGTGCCTGTGCCATTGGTCTCCTGCCTGGATCCTGAATGGTCTTTGCCTTCATTATTATTGAACTGCTAGGTCTCGAGTCATTACATTTTTTCTCCGGGCCAACTCCCATTCTTTCACAAGGATACACCTTCACCTTGAGCCCAATCTTCAGAGACATCCAACCTTTGAGATAGGTGTTTTGCTTGTCTATTTCTGTCTTGTCTGTTCTGCATAAATTTCTGTCTAAAGTTAACAGTCAGTCGACAGACTGAAGCCACAAATAATCCACAAATCCCTGCCACTAGTTAGGCCAAAACACAACATCTTCAACGTCTTTATTTTTTCACTTCTTTTAAGATAGGATATAGCCAAAAAGTGTTGTCATTTTATAGTCAAAATGTACCATCTGTGCATGGGAGCTTCAAGGAGCAATATTGTTAGATATATCACCTGAGATATTAGATGTGGTGGGACAGAGCCAGACCACCTGAAGTGCATAAAGTGAAACATCTTTTTTCCAATAGTGTGAGATTCTGGCTAAAGCACCTCATTCCTATTGTCTTTTTATGGGCTCTGTTGTCACATATAGTGGGAGAACATTCTCCACAAATATCCCTGGCATTCTCGTTATTATCTCATCACATGCTCAGCAGGTAGATAGAGGGCTTTGTGTCTGTTTTTCCATCAATGAGGATTACTTCAGTGTCTGCATCCTACATTGGCATGGACCTGTGGAAAAATCCATATGACGCTTTGGGAACATGTGAATAGTATTGAGTACGTATACACTTTCTAATTTAGTAGTAATTACTGTGTACATGAGTCATACAACTATACTGTTGCAACAACTATAAAAGCATGCAATTCAATACACCAACAACTGAACCATCTCTGAAATGTCCTAATGGTAAATTAATACTCCCTCAGACACACTCAAAACAAAGCAATCTGAGCTTCACAGTGTTAATAATCACAGCTGCTTGTAAACACTGGAAAGTATTGAATAATTTAAACCTAATTTTGCTGGCATGTCTCGTGCATTTTAACAACTTCAATCTAGGAATGTTTACAAACTCTTGTTTTATTCAAAAACTGTGTTGCTTAATCATGCATTTGATTTACTTTCTGCTATGTCAAACTAAATTCTCAGTTTAAACATCAAGGTGAGGGCAGCTATCAAAAAAATAAACAGGCCAAAAACAATAAGCGATCTGAGAGGTGCTGGCAGTAAGAGTTACCATAATTTTACATTTGAATTATCTGGATTATTGCACAGCCACTGCTCAGCGTATACGCCTCTCAAATCTCTCCACCCCCCCACCACCTCTCCCCCTTCTTCTTTCTTCCAAACATTTACTTTACTTTAGTATTTACATTTACTTCTTATCCATCCACTCCTCTATCTGCTTTTTGCTGCTTATCTGGGACTAGGTCCAGGCAGCAGTCAGACAGAAATGCCCAGACCTCCCTCTCACCAGCAACCTCCTACAGCTCCTCCAGAAGGATCCAAAATATTCAAGACAGCCAAGAGATATAATTTCTCCTGTGAGTCCTGAGGGAGCCACAAGGCCTCTTCCCAGTGGAGCATTTCCCTTTGGAGGCGTCCAAAAGTCAAGCCTGACCAGATGCCCAAACCACCTCAATTGGCTCCTTTCAATATCAACAAATCATCCAATTGATACAGTCATAGAGGTAATTTGTTCATAACCCTAAATATGCTCTATAATGGTATCCTGTTCATTTCTGCCCCAACAAACAGCAAAAGAGAGCCAGAACTCATGAGCATGTCTGCATCAGAACAGATGTCAGTCATCATAAGGCACTAGGAAGTGGAGGTTAGATGTTGCAGAAACATGCTGCACTTCCAACAATTTATGCATTTATGACACAAGTTTAAGACCAACAAATTACAGTCTTTTCATTTCTGACTTTAATTAATAACTTAATAGTTTAAGTTTAATCAGTTTCTTCGCTGTACTGTGCCCGCTTTTAATTATAGATTATAGTTCTCGTAGCCAAATCAGCCAAATGTCACTCAAAAGTCAACGATATCTCTACAAATAAATCTTCTTTCACTGTATAGTTATCGGGTATTTTTATAGATGTTTAGATACTCTTATTGATATTGTTGATCTGTTTATGTGACATGTTGATCTTATCAGGGACTGTTGTTATGGTTAAATGTTTAAACTTAGACTAACTCTTACTGACTACTTGTACTAAACCCCAACAGCCGTGTCAAGCCTGCCACTCACACCTCTAAAGTTGTTATACACCCCATCAGTCTATCCCACCCTTTATCTAACCACTGATCATAATTCATTTTTGATGTTTGAGCCCGTGCAAGGAATGTCCATGAGTCAAAGCTCATGATTCTCTGACTTGTCATCATCCCAGGTTTTAACTTTGATTTTCACATACCTTTGCTTTTACATTCTATCTTGCTAAACCTGCACAAGTTTAAAAAGGGACAGGGCATGTGATGACTCAGGTCTAAGATGACCTGTTTGGGAATGAAACAGGGAAGAGCTGAAAAACAGAACACTGACTCAGCAAACCCTCCTTGGGTAAATAAAGCTTAAAAAAAGAAGATAGGAGTGTCTGTCAGAAAGATGGATGGCAGGGTTAGGTGTTTGGGACACAGCGACGGTTGGAAGGGCAAGTCATTAACTGCCCTGCAAGTAGACAGCTCAAGAAATTAAATGGACTCACTTTTTGCCACCAGTGAATAAGAGCTCAATGGTCTACATCTCCGCTGAGGCTTAGTTTGTGCACATACACACATATAGTCAAAGACAAAAAGGTTTTGGGTCTGAAATCATGTAGCCTTGCCCATGTGGATAAGAAATAATTAAACAAGACTCAAGACCTGCAGTGATTTCTTTATATATATGTTTTCAGATAGCAAAACAGATTTTTTTATTATTATTGTATTTATCCATTTATTCTTACTCATGAGTTAGTGGATTTTTGTTTGAGATGAGTAAACCTATATTTCCAGTTAGGCAGATGACCCCTGGGGAAGACCAACGCTTTGAATGGCTCAAAGGACACTTCTATCAAAAGGTGCATCCAAGGAGGGAGCTGCCTTTTCTAAAATGCTGAGCTTGAACACAAACATAGAATGCTTGACCGGCTAATCATCCAAAAGTGATTTTCCTCGTGTCACAGATTAAAAGTTCCACAACAGCAGTTGGTCAGATAACAGGCTAAATGAACAGATTTTTTTCAGAGGAACATAAAGAGAGAACAGAATTGTATTTGTTGCATGATCTAAAATGAAACCTGAGAAAATGGCTGCAAAACAGCCTTTTGGAACATTTGTGAACTTGTTCTTGTCTGTGTTTTGTTTTTGTTTTGTTTTTTACTGTTTTTTGTTCACATTCTCTATTCATTATATTTTTTTTTTTTAGTTTTCTTGCCTTCGAGATTCCAATCCAATCCAGCTTTATTTATAAAGCACCTGCATTACCACAAGGACCAAAGTGCTGTACAGAATACATAAAAACATTAAAATTAGAAATGCCAATACACAGACACAAAAACATACAATACTAAAATCCAAAATACTTTAAAACACATATAACCAGTCAAGCAATAAAAACTCAAATAGAATAAGCAAAGACTAAAATCAACATCTCACGTGGTGTCAAAAGCAAAGAGATGGGTTTAAAGAAGTGATGTAGAAAACGTGAAAATAGACAGTAGCCTGTCTGATATGCAGTGGTTAGTCAGTCCACCTTTTAGGAGCTGCCACAGCAAAAATGTGGTCCCCCCTGAACTTAAGTTTTGTTTTAGGCACACTGAGGAGCAGCTGATCAGCTGACCTGAGTGAGCGGGCGGGTGTATAATGGCGCAGCTGGAGAGCTTTAAAAACAAATAAAAAAACTTTAAAATGAATCCTAAAATGTATGGAAAGCTAGTGGAGTGAAGTTAAAATGGGGGAAATGTGCTCATATTTGCGTGTGCCAGATAAAAGACGTGCCGCAGCATTTTGTACTCTCTGTAGTTGGGCAATATAGGATATTCTGTTTTATCAATACATATTGACTTTATTTTTCGTGTTCTGCACGTCTGTCAGCTAGATTTGTTTTACTTTGAAGTCACCCCCTCCTGTTTTATTATTCTGTTTTACTTCTTTCACAACAGGCTATAGTTGCTCTTCACCACCTAGCTTTTTTATATATCTCATTATCCTCCCTTAGTATATACTTAGAATCTGCCATGTCTTTGCCTGACAGTTTTGTGAGTGTCACCTTATGCACTTCATGGTTTCTCTTCTGTTTCTCCCTGTGTTTGGATTTGTGTTATGCTATGGATACCCTACTTTGAAGGCACTTAGGCACTTGGTCAGCATTTTATCAAAGACAAAGATTGTTCTTCACCTACCACTTTCAGCCTCATGGACTGTGGGTTTAAAAAGAGCACCTCAGAGAGGCAGAATCTCTCAAAAGTAAAAATGAGCAGATGTTCGGCAATCAGCAAAAACTACTCCTACAATTAGGAGCATTTTCAGAGTGATGTTCCTCAAAGTAAAGTTGTGAAGACTTTAAATATTTCATCATCAACAGTACCTAACTTTGCAAAAGTTTGTCTGTGTGCAGGGCACACTGCTGAAAGCCAGTATTGGAGGATATGATCTTTGAGCCCTCAGGCACCACTCCTTTCAAACCAGGTACAATTCTGTCATAAAAAGCATTGCATTTACTCAGGAACATTCCAGAAATCCATCATGCAAAGAAGTCATATGTCGACATGATCTAGAATTGCCACTGTCAACTCTGTGCCAAATAACACATCTTAAAAACTTTTAAAACAAAAAACTGTTTTGCAACTGTTTATTGATTTAACAATTGCACAATAATGAGAAGAGTGCAGGCTGTCTGAAAGGCTGATGGTGTGGGAGATTTACTGTAGTGCCTCATTTTCCCCTCTGGACCTTTCCCTTTGTTTAAAGCATTTCACCCTATTATCATGCAGCTGAAAATGGGAAGTCTGTTGTTTTTGTTATCCATGATCAATAACTTCCTGATGTTCTGTTTTAAAACAGGAGTGAACTAAAAATTCCATCATTAGTGTTTCTTGTCACTGTAATATATCTACGATGGAAAACAAAGCTCTTCTGTTACAGTCCAGAAACTTTCATTGCAGTGCTTTTGTCTGTGGTTATATGATGATTCAATGAATTTCTCATTACCATCCAGCATTAGTTGTATAAAGCAAGCAAACTGTTATTGGCTATTATTGTGATCTACAATTGTGTATTTTTTGATAAATTGATTTTTAATGTTTCATCTGTGTCTTGGACAATTATACCTTGACATGAGATAGTATGAACACTTTTACCTTTAGACATGATTAAACAGTATCTTATAAAATCTAGTTAGTTTGAAACAGAAAAGTAATAAGAGCCAATTTGCTCCCAGGCTTTGATGCTGAATAAGTTATCATTTAACTGCTAGGGGGTGAGAGAAACTGCAAACTAGACCAAGATTTTGGCTGTTCAACAGTCCATGATTATTGTCTAATTTTCTTCCTCCTCACTGCTGGATTGTAGGCAAGTCAGTCAAGCAATCCACACGGCGTCGAGAAAGGCTGGCATTGTCCTGCTAAAAGAAAAAAAAAAGAAGAAAAAAAACACTGACTTTCAGGGAAAAGCCTTGATGATAACATGTGTTCCTCCGAAATACTGAGATACACATCTGCATCTGTGGTACCCTCCCACATGTGCAAGTCATCTATGCTGTGGGCACTGATGCACCCCCATACCATCACAGATGCTAGCTTTTACACCTTTTACTGATAACAGCATGGATGGTCACACTCATCTTCCGCAAATTGAGCCCAGCATCCCTTTTTTCTCAAAAGTATCTGAAACATGGATCCATTGGACCAAAGAACAAGTATCCACTGTTTCTTTCTGTCCATCTGACATGAGCCTTAGCCCAGATAACTTGTCAGCATTACTGCAGAATCAATAGGTGACTTCCTCATTGTGTAAAACGTTTTGAGGTTACATTTCTGGATGCAGAGATGGACTGAGTTGAGTGACAAATGTCAGTGCATTCCTGAATCTCTCTGGCTTTATTGAGAATGGTGGCATGGAAGTTGCTCATGCAGTGCAACCTGAGGGCTCATACATCACACAAATCCAGCCGTGGTTTCCAACCTTGGCCTTTAAGTATTGAGATTTCCCTGCACTCCCAGAACATTTTTCAAAATTTGTTTTACCTTTTAAGTGATGGATAATTTCTAATAACGTTTGGCTCACTGTGCTCAGTAACAACAAAAGTTTTTGGAGGACGATTCTTTGATTCTTACCCATTTCTATTTAATCTATAGAATTACTTGTATACTTTAGAGACTTTTTTTGTTTTTCTGGCATCTGGCTCTAGATTTGTTGAACCTTTCTAAATTAAATTAAGCTGGATAATGAAGACACTTAAAATAAATTACTTTTTTTACTGATGACTATTGAATAAAAGTTAAATCTAATTGATAACTAACATTTACAACAAACTATCATTTGTTGTTTCATTTTAGAAAACTTCCCTACTCTTCTGGAAATAGTGCTTGTTTTAGAGAGCAATATATTACATCACAGAAGAACAAATGATCCTCCCTTTAATTCATATTTAGCTAGTAAAATGTGGTAAGTAATTATATTATAAATATAAGAGAGGAAGCCATGTTCTGTCATAACACAGCATGCATTTACAAGATGAGATTCTCTCTCTGCACATTTGAACACATTCTTTCCAAATAGCAGGTCCAAATAACATTTCTTATTTTATCATTTATATTAAACCATTAATCTAGAGTTCAAAGACAATTTAATTAATTCTAGATTCATTGACAGTCACAAAGCACCTGGTGCTATAGCCTCCCAGCCCTCATGTATATTACATATGACTACTGATCACATAAATCCTCATTCTCCCAACCAAGTCACAGAAATTTCAGAAAGTTCAGTGAGGAAGTTATATTTAAGCCAAAAGTTTTGCTGAGACAAAAGTCTGAACTGAAAATGAACTGCTGAACATTTTTTTTGCCATATTTCATTATTTGCTGTTCATTGTATTGTTAGTAATGAACATGACATGAGTTGAGGAGGAGTAGGGCCCAAGTGCAGTGCTGAGCAGACTGGAGGTAACTAGATGAAGGAAGCTTTAATTAAAGAGAAAAACTAAGGGCACTGCCGAGACAGCAAATGCAAAGGTTGAACAAAAAACTAGCAAAACACAAAGTGCAGCCTAGTGACAAACTAAGACCATGCAGATAAAGACCTGGCACTGAAAAGGCAAACCAAGAAGTATTTAAATTGAAGGAACTAACGAGTAGCAGAGGGCAAAAGTTGAAGATTAACAGAATGCAGATATACAGGAGGAGCAGAAACAAGACTAACTGAGAGAATCCCAAGACGAAGCAATACAAGTCATATGATGAAACAAGAAATCCAGACAAGTACCTAACACAGAAACTATGGAAATCAGAATAATGAAGTTAAACTAAAACAGAACCAAAAACATAATTAAACCAACAGACCATGAGACGGCAATCTAACCTGTGTTAAATTTTATCACAAAAACAGTGATAAAACCTACATTAATTAAGCATTCAGTATAATGGATGATAGTTGTTCAAGAGCTATTGTCTGAAAAAAATAAAAAGTTGTTTGTAACACACATATTGTGCAAACGGGAAGGCTCTGAAAGTAACACCAAAACATCCTAAAAGGGGAGGTTTTAAATGTAAAAAGATAAAATGAATCCAGGTTGTTGTTTAAGGGTCAGTCATGCAAACATCACATGATAAGATTGTAAAAGTGAATATGACATCTCCAGGGAAGACTGCTTGTGTTGACACTTGCATGCGTGTTATCATGACGCTGTGTATTTCTCTTCCTCCACTTCAGCCCAGTGACAGCTGGTGGCTTTATTTGGCTCGTCACCCCATCAATGACTGATGCTTCCTTTTGAGCTAAAATAGTCAAAGCTCTGCCTTCAGACAAGATTTTGTTCAAATGTTTTCTGTTTCTTTGCATTTTCCATGTCATATTCTGTTGATATTTTGAAATTAATTGATTTGAATTATCATCTGGAAATGGAAGTCAGTTGTTATTGTGTGAGTATAGTAGAATCCATAACCATTGACAAATTATCTGTCAATTACTCTATTTTGCACAACTTAATTTGAATGCATTTGCATGAATTATGGAGATGGCTTAATTAGAGATATGAGTTAAAACTGAGCCAATTAATATGAGTCTGCATGGGTTTGAGGAAAACATTGCTTATTAAGATTTAAGCACATAAAAGCAAATAAAGTAAGACCAGCTTATATTGTCAGACAATAACACCTGAAATTGTCTCCTCTGTTTGTTAGTGTTGCTCTGCTTCATGTCATGTTTACTGTATATGGAACTATAACTCCTGTGCCAGTCAGACAATGTTCTTATGTCTTATCTTTAGATTTACTGATCCTGCTTCAAATGTCTGTTTTCTATGTTTTACATACTGAAATCAGGGTGAAATTTAGGAGTATGACAATCACTTGATTGATAGTCATGGTTTTGGTTTCTCATTTCTTTACTCTGTAGACTGCAGGATAAATGGGTGAAGCCATCCACCCTCAGATGTGATGCTCACACAGTAAAATCCTGTTTTTGTTTAGAATATTCTATCTTTGTGCATCTCTGTTAGTTCTGCTTCCTGTGTTTATATTGCTCCTCAACTGTGTACTATTTGTTGACTGCTCCCCATACGTAGTCGATTGGTTGATTACCTCTCCCTGTATGCATATTACAAGGGTTTTTCTTTGTTCTTTGTCAGTACTCGTCAAAGCTCCTGTGGGCACTTGTTGCACTTATCACTGGCAATCCATAAAATCAAATCAAAATTAATATCAACCAATGGTATAGATAATGTAATGTTGGTTACTACTAATAAACTGCTACAACCAACAATCAGGTATAGTTAGCTCTGTAAGACTTCTGCAGCAAGAGGGTTTCCTTCAACTCAACTGTCCACCTCCAAGTTCAGTGGTTGTTGCTAGGACTAGTACCAACCCCCCCCCCCCTCAGTTATTAGATAAATAAACTATTAAATGTCTGTTTTAAGTTTTCATGTCTGAACATTTTTTTGCATTCAGCCCTTTTTGTGGTATAATGGTACATTTTGTGCAAAAACAATAGAGTGGTTTGCATGGTAAATAAATTCTCTAAATGTTATCATATTTGCAACCTGTTCACTGTTTGTATTTTTTGGCTGGAAGTTCCAAACTTCCCTGATGGTTTATGGCTTTTCTGGTTCTTTAGTCACTATCAGTCCTCCTCCAACATCCACCTCCTCCCTACTGAATAGACCTGGCAATGCTATGTTATGAAAGGCGTGCTGTGTTGTATTTTCTTAGCAACCAAAAATAGTCTCTGTTCTGACAATGGCCTTTATATTCAATCACAAAGAACATATTTTTCAAAACATATATAAAAGAATTGAATATTTTGTCAGACATTTACAATATATTCAATATACAGTATTTCCACTGAAGTTGAGCATCAATAGTTCTACATGATTCATACAAATGTACTTAAGGAAGGTACTTATGCAAAAGTATAATTCAAACTTTTATCTAGAAGCTATCCCAGTGAATTGAGATTCGCCTCGTGCATAAGCTGGTTATGCAGGAGCTAGTTATCCCATAAGCTGGTTTCCAGGGTAAGGATAACTCTTAGGAAAATAAGATTCACACTTTTGACTTCCTACTGCACACATGGATCATATTTTGTTATTTTGGATGTAGCATTCCTATATAGCAATCATTTTTGATAGCTTAAGTAAATGGATTACCAAAGTCTAAAGAGGATACTGTACATAAGAGACACTGACTATGTAATGACAAACCATTAACCATAACTAGATAGCACAAAAATGATGATAATAACTATGAATCTGTGCAACCCTCTTTGGAGAATGCTGAGATATGTCAACAGGTAAGAAAAAACTTTTAACAGCTGGCAGAACTTGATGAAAAATCAGGGAGCCTGTGGTAGCTGTGGTGCCGTGCGGACAATGACTGTCAATACAAGATTCCTTTGCAATCCATCATCTAGTGTCACAATAATCGATCTATTCAGTCATGTCTCTGCTGTTTATCTGGATCACTGTAACATGAGCAGGGGGATCCAACTTTAAAGGAATTTCTTCTACCTACATTAACAGGATCCTTGACGATTTCTTAAATACTTTTTTGCAGGCCCATAGATTTCCTTCCATTTCAAAGTGCAGTGCATCTCCAATAACCTTTAAATGTATGTGACCATGGGTTTATTGGAGCCACCTAACTACAACTTGAGATTAAATGAAATAATTTTGTAATTGAGCTTTTTTCCTCCAATGAAAATTGCACAAAGTTTAATAAAAATAAACCCAAATGCTTTTCTGGAAAGTCTGGCATGAACATGGCTGTTGTTCATATGTCCTTACTGCAATGTGACACACTTACTACTTTCCTTTAGTTATATAGTGCCTCTCAGTCTTTATTATGACATTCACGTCTCATTAATTCACCAGTGCTATTGCTAATCCATCTCCTAATGTAGTCAATAGCCACCCAGTTACAGATAATAGTACCCAATTATCATGCCCTGGTCAGCACCATCATCATTTCACCAGTGTCACGTCTGTGGCAGCTCCCCAGTGTTATTTGTCACTACTGTCCCTGTGCAGCTACTGGAGCAGAGAGCCTGGGGAAATTTAACTCAAACAAGTGTAGCTCCATTGTGGCACAAGACTGTATACCACAAGGTTGAATTAATTTTCTGAGGCCATCAAGGGAGCATTATTTAACATTTGTGCTCCACAACATCTAAAAATTACTACACCAGTGTTACCACATAGCCTTTTTTGAATAAACTACATACTGTTTGTGACTTATTAATACAACAAAATGCTGCATACATTTTTTCAGCTCATATTACTTGCAGCAGTAGATATCAATAACATAACTTGAGTGTAATTGGGTGAATAAGACTTAATACATCATCTTGCCAATGATTTCTATTTGAATCACATCAGATTTTCATAGACTAGTTCTGAAGAAAAATACCACGGCTCTTAGCTACTTGATTAGATATTATAGCTACTTCTGTTGAAAACATTCCACATAAAAGACGCACTTAACCTGCAGGTCTATATGGTAAACACAGGAGAGACTTAAACCTGCATTCTGCCAATTGTCAGCAGAGGGCGACTCCATTGGTTGTAAAATGGTGTCCAATTGTGCATACTCTATGAGAGACTGGCACTACCTTTTAGTAAATTTATTACCAAATTTATCACCTCCAATTGAGCTCTTGATCTCAAGTCACCACTTTTATTTTCATCTTTTTCAACACAGTATGATTTACATTGAACTTTTTATGGTTTTATATAGCGCAACATAAATCATAACACAGGGTTTATTATTATTTTTATCTATATTATTGTTATTATTTTTAATATCCACAGGTTCTACCACTTGTTCATAGTGCAGGCTTCTAAAATTCATAAAATTGGTGATATCACAGTGGCTGTGATTATCTTTTATATTCGGTCAATGTTATTTTGTCATTGTTTTCATTGAGACCTCTTTTGGCATAAGTTAAATAATCAAAAACGCTCTTCAAAGTGAAAATAAAATCTGCAGTCTGCAGACTATTAGGGGTGCACACCTACTAGTCTGTGGGTTTGGGTTGGGTAGTCATGCAGAATGTGGCATCACTGGTACTGATGGGTGCTGATCTGATCTGTTATGTTGGTGTCTGTTTATGAGTATTTCTGTGTATTGGGGGTATCTATGTCGGCTGCAGGTGATAAGGAGCACCTGTTACCCGGAGGTGTGATGATTATAGGGGAGGAGCTTAATTAAGATAGGGAACCCTTTGAGAGGAGAAAGGGGACGTGTGGATATGAGGACAATGAATGGCTGGGAGTGATGTAACAGCTGGAGCTGATGTGGGCTCGATTGTAAAGATCTGTACAGAATGTATTTTTTGGGTACTGAACACACATGTGGGGAGCAAGGGGGCACAATAAATAGGTCCACAAAGCAACAAGCAAGGAAGCCTGAGTTATTCCGGTGAGGTCGAACTCCGTCACCGGGAGGTGGAGTGGTGGACACGTCAGCAAACACCTGGGCCCGTGAAGAAGAGGGCGATCGCCATTCGCACCTCGTAACACAAAACTAATTTTAGCACAACAACCTGTTAGAAAGTATCTGAGGGCTAAGCCTCTGTAATGACTTTTGGTGGATGCTGATCTGCTGCACCAAGTGACCAGAATGATTTATCTCATCAGTCAGTGATAATGAGAAACTTGATAGTCAGTATATAATAGGAGATGTTCAGATTTCTTCTTTTATCAACTAGCCTTTTGCAAAAACAAAGACAATGATAACCACTGCTCTTTATATGCTATTGGTTTAAAGGAACTATTTGAAAATAAGATATTTTCACTTGTGAAGTGAAGTAAATTTAGAGTGCAGCCATTTTTTTTTTTTTTAAATCAATCTTGCCAATTCATCATCTCAAAAGTAACCTTGCCTCCAGAAAGTATGGTCCATTTTTATTTTTCATATTTAACATGTAGTTGCTCTCATGACCAATAAGAAGTGACATATTCTTATAGCATAATTAAAAGTTGAATCTGCATGCATGAGCATACAACCGATGGGATTGTATTTGGAAAGAGGACAGTCACCAGTCATTAACTGCTTCATTGGTGTAAGGCTGGTTACATGGTTGTCAAATGCACATCCGCAGAGCCCCAATCCATCCTTGTATACGGCCCTCATCATATTACTTTTGGATTAGCTGTGCCAAAGGCTCCCATTCATGACCATGTAAAGAAGAGGGGTGGTTGTTGGTTTACCTTGCAATATCCACCGATGGATTACAAACCACCCCTTTCTATAATTGCAGTTCTGTACTACTACGATGATGAGCGGTACTTGATGAGTCAAACCCAGAAGCACAATTAAAAGTAATTTATTGGGGAAATAGCGATGCCCGTTCTTTAAAAGGGGTGGGATCCCTCTTTAAAAGCACAATTAAAAGCTTCACTAAAAATTCACAGTCCATCACGACCATTTTCCAGTCTTTGTTCCGTCAGTTAACCCCGCGAGCCGTCCTCTACACACCGTTCCTTGGACTGTTCCCCCTCACCCGGCCTCTGGTGGTCCCAACTGGTACCAGCAACGCGCCGCGGTCCTAAAAACACAGAACATGGCCGGCAGACTACTATGCGGACAGGAGGGTCTCTCTCTCTCTCTCTCTCTGAGTGGGTCTGAGCCTACAGCGAACAGTGCATGTACATCAGGGACTCACAGCTTTTGGGGCAGAAGCTCCTGCTCCTGCCCCTCTGCGTCCCAATAGCTTCCAAAGCACTGTTGCGGCGTCTCTGGTCACCTCGAGTCCCTCCTGCCGCCACTGCCTCTCGCTGGTCCGCGTCCGTTCCGACCCAAAGCTTCTACTCTGTCTCTCCCCGTCTCTTCCTGTCCACATCCGGCTACCTGTCCTCCTTAACAGCCAATCTATGGGCCCGTTCCATCACCTGATTGTCTGGCGCAGCGGTCAGCCAACATACGTATCCACTACTTGCAATTACCGTTCAAACATAGTACATGCAATAACTAAAAAAAAACTATATCAATCAATTATAACTCAAAAATCCAAAATATAAATAAACATGCAACATACAACAGGGCACATAACAGAAAAGATAAAACAAGTGGTATATGACACTCAACGTGACAACCATGCAGTCAGTCTACAGTGCATTAGAGATGTGGATGATGGCAATTCCCTGTTAAAGTCCATGCTGTTTTTCTGCTCCATGTCTTCTTTGTCTGGTATGTTTTATTTTTCCTTCAGAATGGAGCTCGATTGTAACACATGCATAGTCAGTGGGCTTATTCTGCACAGTTAGAAATATTAGAAAGCATGCTGTCAGCTGCAGAGGGACCTGGCTGAACCTTGTGGACTGATGCAGATAATGAAATTCACTTTTCACATAGGCCTTGCACTCAAGTGAATGCAGAAAGTGTGACTTACGTTTGAAAGTAGGGAGATTCCCTCTCTTTGACCAGTTGGGGTAATCGCTGGAGCAACAGTCATTTGAATCCTCACTGGCTTTATACCAACAAACACAGCTGTTCTCAGAGGAACACATGACATAGCATATGAGGAGTGGACCTACTGTTCAGAAGTGAATAATAACTTTATCCATCTGGTGTGCCTTTTTATCTGTGTGATAATCTTAACTGAACTAAAATAACTTATCACTCACCCATTTCCTGTGTTAAAACCAAAATGCATAAAAAGAAAAAGAAAGCTCCTTACTCTAGACATTCAAAGATGTTGATACATCCATCTATTATGTGTGTGTGCATGTGTGCGTGTGTGAATCCACACTTGTAATAAGATGGATGTTATAAAACCAAAGCACACTCTAGTCTTAATTAGCTCTCACTGAGACTGTTGGATTTGTTTTCAAAAATACCATTAGAAACAAAATTTTGATTTAAAAAAAGCTATAATCACATAAAACACGACACAAAGGAACTTTACATACAGTCAAGCAATTTCATTATGAAAGCTTCACAAAAATCTTCAAGTTGAGTGCTAGCTCATCCAAGTTTGTTCCAACCAGAACAACAGATCACATTAAAATGAAAAAGCCTGCTCTCACTTAGAAATAAGTTGTTTTGTGCAAAACAAATCAGCAGAAGGATGTTCTTGGAGTTAGTTGTAAATGTGTTGGGTAAATATACTGAAACTGTGTATTTTCGTGTCATTAACCGAATTATGTTATGAGGTTGTTTGTGTCAAATTCAACCACTATCTTTTCCTTAAATTAATATTTTTAGTGCAAAAAAACCCCACAAAAAATGCTTTTACCAAATACAACCCTCTTTGTTTGTTTAGGTTGTTGTTCTTAATGGGTAAACAGCTGAAAAATTACCTTTGCAGTATTTGCTCTCAGCATCAAATATAGCTGCAGTAAGTATGTCAGGGAACCATTACCTGGGAATCCAAAGCCAATTGTGAAGCTCTGAAACACAATTGGCTTTGATAAAACAGCATGTGACGGTCTGGGAATGAGAATGAGTGGAAACATAGTATATAACCACTGTTTTGAAAATGTTACTGTATCTGGCTGTTCAAACAGAATGTTAGTTGGATTGTAACAGTACAGTTTATGAAGTTTTGTAGAGGGTCAACAAACATTCCAGTTCCCCTCAGTTTTGTGGCTTATCATTTGATTTGCTGTCTGCTGTGTTGAGCCGGAGTCTCCGTCGTGGGTGTTTGTTGATCCTCAGGCTGCTTATCTGTTGTACACATCATGTGAGATGGATGACCCAAGGCTTTGCCTATCGCTTTGCTTAAATCTGAGTTAGTCATACCCATACACACACACATACATACATACATACAGAATTATTTAGAGTGTGTGTACTGGTGTTTGTTTATGTGTCTGCCAAAGTAGATTCTCAATGTGTTTTCTTTCTTTAAGTATAGAGAGGAGTCTTGTTCTCTGCCACTTCCTTTTTCTCTCCTGTGGCTCTACTGAGGTCTTTCAGACCTCAATCCTCTTTTTTTTTTTAATTCAACACATAGCTAATTGCGTTTTTCTACTTTTGAGCTTATCTTAAATTATTGTTGGATTTCTTTTTTTGCAACTTGTTTACCTTGATATCACTGAGAAGGGGTTTGGGTTATTCCAGAGATTCAGCAGCATATCTGAAGAAAAGATTATTTTCCTTTCCTCTGCCCTTCTCATACTCCTACAGATACATACAAACAAATGTGGATGCAAAGAGAACAGTTATGCACTCACAGATGCACATTTATTCCAATGGATATTTTTCAAGAAAAGGCTTCTGGAGGGGTTACAAGCCCTGAGATATTTCCACACCAAACACACACACACACACACACACAGGCACACATGTAAGCAGTATCAAACCATGCATCTTAGCTACAGCAAGTTGAGGCAGCACAAGTGATCGATCATTGTTCTCCAGTGGTCTACCCCACTGTCATCATCCAATTACTAACTCATGAAGCCATGAATCAGCCAATCAAAACAGGCCAGGGGCTATCCAAATATTGCTTGGCTCTTGCTATCAGAAAAAAGCCATAAAAACAATGTTGGACAAAAATTTTGAGCTGGAGCATTATACTTAGAACCTAAATGGACAAAAATATACATCTTATTATTTCTAAAAGTTACACTGATCAAAATGCCTTAGTCTAGCTAATCAAACCAGAATAACTATTGGCAAAATATTGTTGAAGGATGCACAGTAGTGTGGTGGTTAGCACTATCACATCACAGGGTGGTGGCATCTGGGTCAGGTTACCATCACTCCCCCGTGGCCATGCATGGGATATAGAAAATCAATGAATGAAAATGTTATTAAGCTTTTATTTCACCAACGAAATTGAAGCTGTTCGTATGGGAATCGTTTTAAGCCAGAGATGGTTTAGAGTAAAAGTCTTGTGACCATCCATCAATGGTATACTACTTTAAGGCACTTTACATTGGCCTCACTTTTGATAGTGAATGGAATAAGCCCGGGGTTGAATTCGGACTCCTATACTCTGCCAAGCTGAGCGTGACGCACAGCGGAAAGAAGACCACATTCAGGGATCCAGCCCGTCGGTTACAGAGTGCCTTTCAGCTCAAGGAAACAGCAAAGGCACACACTTTAAAACCTATCCTCCCACAAGAGCCAGTGTGGACATTAACCAGATGAGAGAAAGTTGGGCAAGCCATCTATAGACAATTGTGTAGATGTAAGTATACATATGTACACGGTAAATAACTAAACTATGCCTTACAAAATAAGGAAATCAGTTCAATCTGATGATGAAATCCAAAGTTAAAACTTTTACACAATAGTTCCCATTTTGTTTCATTCTAAACAACCTCTTGTTCTTACGCACTTTATTATTAGTCCACATTCTCTGTTCATGCACCTGCTGCGTGGTTGGTTACATTTTTGTTGTAACAATGACAATGTTGACTTTATGTGTTTTTTCATTTAAATAGGATACATCACATATCTATTTTGCAATTCCGATTAAAGCTACTAACCCCAAACTGTGTGCAAAACCATGCAAGGCCCACAGAGGTTTCAAAGTGAGCACATACCTTTTCAGTTTCCTGCTTACGACTGCAATATCCACCAAGTCTTTGGATCTTACATTTTCTTTCAACAGCTAATGAAAACTACTCAATCTACATTTTTGAGAATAAAATAGGTTTTGTCACAGGTTCCATAGTTGCAGAGCTATTAGCTGATTATGTTTGAGGATCAAGAGTATACCTGTTGGTTGCTAGAGTAAGAGCCTGTTCCCTGCTTGGAGGGCTCAGATTGCACTACACTGGTAAAACCGACAAAGTTTTGTTCTTTTATGTCTTCAAATGTTCTTGGGGTGAGTAGGGGCTGGGATGCGGACACAATATTTTGCTCTTGGAATGTAAATGGAATTAATGAGCCAGTTAAAAGAGCCAAAGTGCTTTCCCACCTTAAATCCCTAAAACCTGATATCATCTTTCTACAGGAAACACATCTGAAGAATGACTCAAATGCTAGGCTGAGGTGCAGGTGGATACAGCAGGTTTACCATTCCAACTTTCCAATTAAAGCTCGACGAATTTGATTTAGTATTGGATACTAACTTGGATAAGTCTTTCACTGTAAGGACAGAACATTCCAAAGCAGGCAACCTTGTGAAAGCATTTATGGAAAATATGAATCTCTTCGACATATGGCAGATTTCCAATTCTTCGGGCACGGAGTACTCCTTTCACACCAAAATACAGTGTTTATTTTACGATAGATTTTTTTTCCAGGTGATGGGAAGCTCTTGCCACTCTTTAACAATGCCAAATACCACAACATTATTATTTTTGATCACTGCCCAGTGTCATTAACATTCAAGCCCTGTGAAAATGCAACCTCCCACAGGAACTGGAACATTTTGCAATTACTTGTTGAGTCACACATAAAGTTATTTTTTGAAACCAATGAACAGACATTACCCCTCCGACAATATTATGGGAAATCTTTAAGGCCTGTTTGAGAGGTTGCACAATCTCTTTCCAGTGCAAGAAGAAGTGCAACCTAAGAAGTGCAACAGGGAAAAGCAGCTAAAACTAAAAGAACAGATCTTACTTATACTTATTTCACCTAAAGACATCAAAGATAGATTTAAAGAGTTTAACGAAACCTTGTACATGAGCCAATTTAATTTGCCACCTGATGAAATATAGTCTTTCCTAGACAAACGTGAACTTCCTTCACTAAATCAACCAAATCTCGAGCACAAGACTCTAAATGCAGACATTACACAAGAGGAATTACCAACAACTATTCACTGAAAAATGGTAAAAGCTCAGGGCCGGAGGGGCTCAGTAATATAATCTATAAGAAGTTTAAAGAGCTGAGGTGGAGGTGGTTTGCTGCGTCCTGTGTTTTTTGTGAGCATGTGCGTCATCAGGGCATTGCTCTCGTGTCTCTCTTCTCCACCTGCACACCTGAGACTCATCATTTATCAAACCTCTGCATTATAGATACCCAGGTCCGCTCTTCTCTCCTTGCTAGTTTGTCAGTTAGCTGTTATTCTCCCCTAGCCTTTTTGTGTGCTTCAGATCTTCAGTTCCTGTGTGTTCCATGTCCTTAGGTCTTTCACACCATGAATCCTGGCACATTTTTCAACTTGCCGTCTACTCTTTATGGGCCTGTTCTGTTCGACAAAAAGAGGTCAACATACCAAGCATATATTTTTACCATGACAAATGCAACCTCTTCGGTGGATCACAATGATGTTGATCAACCTGTTAAGTAAACAACCAAGTATGTACAACCAAGTAACTACCTTAATACAATACTAATACATATTATACTAACCCCTAACATTGTTCACTGCAAAATATTCACATTATGTTTCCGATAAAAAACACGAATGCCAAAATATTAAACATATTTGCAGACTACTGAAAGTTTTATACATAATGAACTGCAAACTCAATGCAGAGTGCATGTTGTCCCTGTGCAGAAATGTATTTGTGATGTCCATGTCATCCATATATTGGCTAAATGTCTTTGAGAGATATGATACAACATGAGAATTGTTGTCCATGTTATTGTAACGTCTCCTGTTTCCACTGCATTTTTAAATTCAAGGACCATTCTCTGTGCTCTCTTTTACCAGACTGTACGACTGTTTGTGTTGTAAGGCACTCACCTCTGATTTTTAATCTAATTACATGATCCTGGTCTGCTTTTGCACATGCGTTGGGCATGAAAACAGTACAGCCAGTAAGTAAGTTTACATTGCACTTTGGAAAAAAAAAGTTATTGTTATTCTAAATAAAACCAAACTTTTAAAATGCATATAGAGGTGTCAGTCAGATGAAAATTACATGAATTACATTTTTCCAAAATGGATTAATACATATGTGGATGTAGCCCCATTTACACCTGCATGTATGCAGCTCAAACAGGTCAAAGCGCTCTACAAGTGCTCCAAAGTTCTGTGTTATGAGGAACTTTGTTTTCAACATTCAGAGCCATGGATATAGTTTATATCACATATAAATAATAATAATAATTATGTTGGTTTGACCCCCCGCCTTTCGCCCGATGACTGCTGGGATAGGCTCCAGCCCACCCGCTACCCGATTAACGGACTGTCGGTATAGAAAATGGATGGATGGATGTTGGTTTGACCAATATCAGACTTTTGATATGCATGTAAGTAAGTCTGATAAAAAAAATAAAAAAATCAAGCTTGTAAAAACCAGACCAACAAAACCTGATAATGCAGTTGGTATTTGAATCACTCTGCAAGTATGTATCAATCTAAACTAAAATGGACTTCTGCACTACTTGCATGCTCCAAAGATCCATCTTTTTGCATTTTTGTAAAAACAACGTTTAAACAAAGTTTAACTCAATATCAATAAGCCAACTTCCTCAAAAACTTCACATATTTTCATTTATTTTGTCAGACAGCTGAACTTCTTGGAAATTGTGATTGAAAATTAAGTTGAAAATAAAATCCAGTTTTAATAAATGTAGCATCATCTGACAGAGTGAACTTTCAATTGACTTAAGTATTGACATCTGTAAAGTGAATTTTGGTTATTCTTATATATACAACAATCTCTCACAATAAAACATTTCCTTACACATTCCACAGCAGCAGACATACTTTGGTTGTAACTCAGTTCTACTCGAGTGCTTTTATACTGGCACAAGGACAGTAGTTCAGTTAAATGGCACAGTTGAGCTGTAACTCTAGCTCCACTCAACTGAGCATGTAACCATGCTATTTGAGAGCCTTGGGACCTTGCAGTACAATGTGGTTATTATTCTGTTGTTTTATGTAAAGATACAAAAAGACACACACGATTTATAAGGTAAGGTAAGGTTTGGGTTTGGGTTAGTGGTGGGGGGTGGGAGGTGGGGTGTGTTTTTTCAGGGAGCCAGCTCCCATCATTCATGTAAATGAGCCTTTACATCGCTTGTGTAAGGGCCTAGGGTAGTGTTGCCAAATGGAAAATGTTTAAGTATCACACCAAAGACTGAAAGTCTTGTCTCCACACTTAATGTGACAAGATGCCAGGATCATCATCACAGCGTGCAAGCATGGCTTTGTGGAAAGTGGCCAGGTGAAAAGAAATGGGTAGACATCAGCATAGCAAACATATTCTGCATGTAGTGTCAGAAAATGGCCAAACTAATGTCAGTTATGGGATTTTGTAAATTTTTTAGAATCTGTTAGTCTTAGGATGAAATTATCCTAATTATTACAATTATGATACATGAAAGCGGAGAGAAAACAGCCTGACAGACAGTCTGACTGGCACTGCTAGCTAGCTTCACACAGATTGGCAAGCTCTCTCTCTTATGAGCTGAGCAGAACACCTATAAACACATCAAACTAAATGTCTTAATCTAACCAAATATCAAGTAAAAGATAAAGTACCCTTTAGAACAGAAGTGAAGTATAAGAAGAAAGGATATCCAGACACCCAGACAGGCTCCGATTCTCCGTCATAACAGCGTGTTAACATGGGCTTCTTAGCCAGGTATAGTTGGTAATCACCCTATTCATGACAGTTTCACAAAACTTTTGTGAACTTTTCCTGCATGTAGTTATGTTACTGTTTCTGTTAGAGGCACAGACATTAGTACGTAGCATTAATTCTTTGTTTTCTACTTAAAATCCCCTCTTGAAGGGGATGAATGTACAATTATGATTTAAACACTATAAAAGAGCTAAAGAAAAATAGGCAACATTTCCCTGTCATCTCGAGGGCTTTTTTTTTTCATCAGTCTATATATCAGAGATGTCCTCTCTAGTGTCACTATTAAAGAATTGCACACATATTTATTGATAGACAATAATAAATTAAAGGGAAAAAATGGGTCAGAGAGAGGAAGAAACATCAGATTAATATAAAAAAACAATGCTGGCAAACAAAAAGTCTCTTTAAACTGTTGAAACAACTCTTATAATTTCATCATCCATCCATCTGGTAAAAGCATTGTAACCTGTCATACAGCTCTGTGAAGTTATTCTGTTTTAAGTCTCATGAAATATTTTATAAGCCTCCACAGGAGCTATAGCATCAAGAACTTACAGGGGCCCATTAATGCTGACACGCTGGCATCATATCAGTTCATTCTGGTGGTCCTCACAGGTGCTTTATAAAGCAGTGTCTAACAGACACAGCTTTCACTCATGCTCTCTGGCTGTTAAGGTATCACTGAGGCAGGTAAGCTCCACAAAGAAACTGAGGAGGACTGTGGAGAAACAGGTGAGTGGTTTATTTACAAAATATATATCTGAATGGGGAGAACAGGTCTGGGTCTCTGTGAGAGACGAGGCGAGTTAACTGAGGCTTGAATAATCCAGCATGAGTCCAAATAGCTTGGAAACAGCTTGGAGCACTTTCCTGTGGAAATCCTTTTGTCTGGCAGAAGAGGAGGTGGCAGAAGAGGAGGTGGCAGCAGCGGTGGCGGGCAGAGTGGCTTTTACTGGGAGTTGCAGCTTGAAAGCACTGGAGCTACTGATACAGTGTCTTCTGAAAACAGAGCAGCAAAAAACTTTGACGAAGTCTCAAAAAAAGATGGACATGAACAATCATAAAGGAGGAAGTTTTCTTTAGCCAAAGTTACCACTGAGGGTGTACAACGATCTTCCAACAGGAAGTGCAGAGACTGGAGCTTAAGAAGCCCAGGAAGCCAGATGAGCCACAGGTGCAGGTAAAGAGAGGATCAAGGTGCCACCAGTCACAGGAGCAGATAAACAACATGGAGAGGAAAAATGCAAAACAAAACCACCACTAATCATTGACCCTGACAGTGGCACTTACATACGATGTATTAACAGACATTTAATACTCACCACCAGCCACGTGCTAAGACATACACTATAATGCCAAAAGTATTCACTCACCCATCCAAATAATTAAGTTCAGGTGTGCCTTCCATGGCCACAGGTGTATAAATTCAAGCACCTCGGCATGCAGACTGCTTCTACAAACATTTGTGAAAGAATGGGTCGCTCTCAGGAGCTCAGTGAATTCCAGTGTGGTACTGTGATAAGATGCCACCTGTGCAACAAGTCTAGTCATGAAATTTCCTCGCAACTAAATATTCCACAGTCAAGTGTCAGTGGTATTATGACAAAGTGGAAGCAATAGAAAATGACTGCCACATAAAATGACAGAGGAAGGCAACAAATAAATCAAAACCCTGATTATGTCTTTTACGTGCAAGATAATTACAGTAATATATCTATTATTGCAGATTACATTAATCAAAGGATTGATATGGAAATTGAGTCAGTTACAATGAAATGTAGAAACCTTTATCTAAATAGTTGTCTAACAATTTTCATACCAAAAACAGTCTATACTGCAAAGATTAAAAAAAACATACGTCAAAGTCACATTTGACCCTTAAAAGTGTGTAATATGACTATACTGTACCTGCTCATCTTAACCCTGATTTGTAATTCCATTTTACACGACTTAAGGAATGAATGAGAAATTCTAATGCCTAAACAACAAAAACCCTGTCATTATTCTTTATTATTATATTCAGATCTGTCACAGCTGTTGTTGATGTGCATTAAGGTCCAGCGTGTGTGATTTAGCAATAGCAAGAGACTCAAATGAACAGCCCACCAAACCACAAACTACTTTCTCTGAAGGAAGAATTTGTTTGTTCCTCCATGAATATAGCCCCTCAAATGCAAATGCACAACAACACAACCAAAGGGAAAACATAATATTTCACAGAACAACAAAAGAGAAACTGCAGCAACCTTTAACTTTTCAGGAAATAGTGGGGACCGCATTTCTAGTTTGCAATTTACGAGTTATTTAATAGATGTTGAATTTTCATCGACACAAACATAAGGAGGTCAAAATCCTGTAGCTACTTGTCCCTCTTTAGTGAGAATTCTTAATTTTATTGAAGAGATATATAGATATCAAAGCCAAAGTTTTTGTTGAAGAGGTAGCCTCTCCAAACGTTGAGTCCTTTTTATACCGGAGAGCATGTGCAGGCACTCTTCATTAAAAAAAACCTTGCAAAATAGTACTGAAAATATGCATTAGCTACATAGATGCTAGTTTGCAATATTGATTACACTGTACACTCAAACACTATGAGAAATCAGCTGGGATCTTTTATAGCTCAGGATGATTTCAGTAGAAACTATTAACATTGGTTCCGTTTCTTTACATGTCAACAGGAACGATCTTTAGAGTATCTCTGTTTGGGCCTCATAAGCCTTCCCCTCTGCAGAGATATCTCTCATGAAGATTCTTATCAGTGAAAGTCAAACAGTGCAGTGAGTCTTTGACTGAGAGAGAGACTCTCTCACTGTCCACCCACTTATACATGTTTTACTTTTCAATTTCTAAAAAATATCAATTAGTCTGGAGGCAGCACTTCTACACGTGTTAATCTCTTTCTGTATTTCAAGCATAAGTTATGGTAATACACCCCAGTAAGAAGTTATTTGAAAATCCAAGGCTGAAACTGAAGTAACCTTCAAAACCACTGATTCTGCTTCATAGCTCAGGCCCCTGCTCAAACTCTCATTCTAGTTAACCATCACAGAGGGACATCACACTTCCTCACACTTATTAGAAACACTAATAAGTCACTTATTAGAAAACTGTCACCCGATTATTAATACACTTATCTGAGTCCAAGCCTGTCTTCCAAAAGTTACACTCATATATAACTAAATAGTCGTGAAAAAGACTAAATGTAGGTATTGCATGAATTAGAAAGAATAGAGGCTTGTGTTCATATCTACACTATTATTTGTGGCAATAGTCTAATGAAAAATAAACACTGTTTACAGTCGCTGCGATTTTTTTTTTGTATTGTTGTTGTTTGTGCCTACAAATTATTGCAAAGGTTCGGTTAAAAAAAAAAGTCTGGTATGTGTTCTGTGAAAACACTTGAAATATTTGACAGTAGTCAAAGGCTTGAATGACAGGGATTTCCATTAAGAACTCAAATACATTTTTCTCTTAGCTATCGATGGAAACCTGAAACTAGACAATGAAATACTTGCAAACTGAAATGACATCAGACACCAGCTACAGACGTACAGTATGTCAAATGCCTTTGATAATGTATGGCTCTATACTGTTTGAAACAAAGCAGCATCAGCTGTTTTTCTTCCATAGGCACACACTCCATATCTATTTACCACAAAATGTAGACCAAATATCTTTGTGGGAAAGTTACATCACGGAAATAAGATAAAAAAGAGCAACATCAATCATTACTAAACCAACTACAATATATTATATAAAAGAGAAAATAGTTCTCAGAGGTTTAGCACCAGGAAACTTCCCAAAATCAAGAAAAGTAATCAAGCCTCTAACACACGTGATGAAGTATGTCAAAACTACACAGCAAGTCCAGTTGCTGAGACGTCAGAGATTAGGTTAAGTGCTGAGGGGCTATATGGTCTTAAAGTAAATGGAAGAAATACATGGTAAGAAAGGGAGGTTTAAAAAAAAAAGTGGACCAGAGAAAAGAAGTAACAAATCTAACTTAGCCAAAATGTAGAAGACAGAAGAAAGAAGCGGCAACAAAAAGGTGAGAAAGTGTGAAGTAAAGTGAGGAAGAGGCAAAACGTGTCACTGAAGCAGACAGGGTGAGCCCTATAGGGGAACTGCTCTATCATCCTCTGCAGTCAAAAAGACAGGGAGGGCGCAGAACAAAGGAGAGAAGACCAAAAGAAACTAAAGTAGAAAAACAAAGAGTAAGCAAACAAGTCAAAGAAAAGTAAGAAATGTATGGGACAGATATTATTTCATGTTTTCAAATTACCTTATTTTTTGTGTTGCAATGATAACTTGTATAACCTGGAGGCTTGCTGCTATAGTACAATCTTACATGCTCCCACCCACACACACAGGCACTCACATGAAAACAGGAGCGGCAGAGGAGCTGGGGAAGCAGTGCAGTTTATTGGGCCATTTTAGATTCCTCGCTGGATGAAATATGCTTTAATTTGTAAAGTGCCAGGGGGACAGTCAATAGGAACCCTCTGTTTCTCTGCAGAAATGGAAAGCACAGTGAAAGAGGGAGGTAAAGAAGCAGGAAAACAGGAAAAGCGAGGATGTAGAGGGAAACAGGGAGGACAAGAAGGCTTTAAGCGAGATGGTGACATTGATGCAGTTGAAAGGGGTTTGACAGTAAGTATACAATGAGACATTGGGGGATCATGAGAAAAGAGTAGAGAAGGAAAGACAGGTGAAACTAAAGGGGCCGGGAATACAGTCAATATTATTTTCATTAAATGTGACATCAGTCTTGTCAATTCCCACTCGCCTATTTGACAAATACCGATACTAAGTATTTGTGTCCTAAATCTAACACAAACTTTAATAACTGAAGTGACAGAAGCACTAAATTTATACTATGCTCATTTGTACTGTGAACATTTTGGAGGGAACTGAGTGTATTTTCCCGCAGGTGTCTTTACATGTCAAAACGTTAGTTTGTGTTATTTAGTTTTTAAAGGGAAAGATGTTATTAAGTTGAGTTGAGTAAAACTAAACTGAACTTCTACTCTCACAATGCATTATCATTGTATTAATTCAAATATTGTGCCAAATGTACATTTTCAATGATGATGTTTCATTTAGATTTTTGATAATATATTTTTTGTATATAACTCTTTACACTTAATGTGTAGGAAACTTATCAAAAGTGTCTTACAATCGGTCTTCACTCTGATGAGCACATCGAGGACAATGAGGGGTTCGCCTTCTTGCCTCAAGATGGTGTGGGGAAGCTCAGGATCCAACTACCAAAGTTCTGACTGGGAGACAACTACTCTTCCCATCAGCAACAGCAACCATATGATTTAATTGTTTATTAGGTATAAACATTATTCACAAAAACAAATCACAAGTAAAGTTTAAGAAGCTTAAATACTACCACTCAACACCTGCATATTGTTATATTGTAGTATAGGTTAAAAAAATCTCTTGAATCACTACTACTTCTACTAGCAAAGTTTTGTCCATCGTCAGCATAAAATTTATTCAACCCTTTGATGTCCGGCTCATATCTTTTGTAGATGGCATTTATTTACAAAATGGCATTTAAACTTTATGAAAGTAGTATCTTTCACTGTTTAATCATTTAGGCCTAATGTAAAAAGTAAGTATATTTCATGCCATCGCTTTGTCACATTCTGATACTTCATAAGCGATATCTTATTCAGTTGATAGAAAAAAACTCTTATGATTAATGGGCCATGCAGTGGTGTGGTGGTTAGCACCGGCGCCTCACAGCAAGAAGGTTGCTGTTTATAATCACAGCTGGGGCCATTCTGTGTGGAGTTTGTATGTTCTCCCCAGACATGAATGGGTTTTCTCCGGGTACTTTGGCGTCCTCCCACAGTTGAAAAAACATGAGTGTTAGGACACATGGTGATTCTAAACTGACCGTGGAAGGAAGTGTGAATGTGCTTGGATGTTTCTCTCCGTGTTTGAGTTATAGTTGTGTGAGAAATTCTTTCTCCTAAAAAGAAGATGGAATTGGAGACAAAGGGAAGGTGAGAAAATGAAATGAGAGGGTGAGGATTGTAGAGCGTATGGATTGTGAAGGAGTAAATAAATAAAGACAAAGTAATGAACAGAGAATATTGGAAAACGAAACAAGAGAGAATGGTGAGTCTGGGCATAATTACAGACAATTACAGATGTCTTAGCAGGGGGTAAAGGAGCTGAGTAAATGAAGGGTGGGTCAAGGGGAGAGACATCAGAGGAAGAGAGGGAGGAGAAAAAGAAGAATACAAGGGGAATCTCAAGCGCAGCTCTCCTGGGTTCAGCCTGTTGTCATGGTAACAGCAGTGAGGCAAGACGAGCGGCAGACAGGCAGATTCCCTCTTTCTTGATCTCGGCGTCTCTTTATGTCTCTCACCCAGACATTAGTGGACAGCTGATCTTGGTCCCTGGTTGCATCTGTCTTCTTTTCTTTCCTGATGAAAAATGAATTGACAGCAAGGAGGCCAATGTCTACTTCACACATACACCTACAGCAATGTGAGTGTTTCTGTGTGTTTCAGCTTCTCAGTTTTCTCTGGGGTTTTCAACTTGTTCTTTTGGTCATAAAAATCACACTCTAACCTTTTCTTCACAAAACATTCTCCGAAACAATTTCACAAGGGAGGCAGCCCTCTATTCCATGTCCACAGGCACTTCTCCACGCCCACCAACAATGCACTGTCTTGGTCAGTGGCATCATTTGTTCATATCAATAAAATGTGAAAAGAAAACCAAGCTCATAATTACTATACCATGTCAGTGAAGATGAATATCAAAGTTGTTGTTTAGAGCTGTTGTTTAAACCATTTGGAGCTATTTCTTTTGTTTGAAAAACAATTGAAAAAAAAAGTCAGAACTCAGAATTTTTTCACAGCAATCCATCAAATACACCAAACCATGAATAATTTACAACACAAACAACAAAAGAACAAAATTAAGTTAAATTAAAAGGGACATAAAATGTACTTGAATATTATAAATGAATAACCATATGTCATGGCAAAATGTGAAACAGTCAGAAAACAGAAACCTTTGCATTTATGCTCATGAAGAGCATTTCTCATAGTACCTGAATATATATTAATATGTAAATATTATTATTTGAAAAAAAATATTTCTAGAATAAATGGGAACTTTTTGTTCTAGTAAAGAGTAAAAAGACAGAAAAGACTAAAAGTACAACCGCTACAATTATACAATTGCCTTCAATGCACCGAGCACTCAGCTCAGTCTCCTGAGAGGCAGGTAGCCATGTTACACATCTACAAATGCCCAGACAAACATTCCTCAGCTAAAGCAAGCCGGTGTGTCTGCTACCACCTGGCATTGTGGCGGTGAGTATGTTATTTTTCTCTAACCCCCAAACCAGGTGTTTCATTTTTTAACACCAATCACTTTTTAATTTTCTAAATCAACCCGTGTTAAGAAAAGTTTAAAACAGAGGGACAAAAGGCTAGTGACAGGACTTGCCACAGATTTTAAAAAACGGTAAAATAAGAGGACTCAAACTCCAGTATGTCGGGCAAAAACAGGCTCTCCTCTGCCCGCAAGTGTAGCAAGCGAGGGCCTGGTGTCTGTCATTTATGGGGAAAATACTTCACGATTCAAGAGTTGCGCATGCATGTGTTCAATATAGCAGCATAAGCAATGTATACAATGAGGTTTATTGAAAATTTTTTTCTGCTGCTCTTCTTACATGTGAGGAGTTTTTCCTCTGTGCCACGCAGCATAAAATTTGTAGCATTACACATTTGAATTATTTGCCCAACTTGACATTGCACATCCTGAGATACGATTTCCAAATACTTGCATCCTAGTGACAGTGCTGACACAAAATGTTCTGCAGCCTTGCTTATATCACATATTGGTCATTTCAACATCATTGATTTGGAAACTATGCGCACAAAGTTTTTAAAGGAAGCCATATTTGTCAGAACCATAATGTTTCCTAAACCAAACAAGTCATTCTTATGTCTTAGCCTAACCCTGGATGAGAAAAACAGGATCACTGCACCTCTTTCCTTGCTTTCTGGCTGGAGCCCGTCACAGCTGTCAATGGGTGAAAGGCGGAATACAGCCTGGACACCCATGCATAATAGCATGGGGTCATAATAGATATAAAGAAACTTGTTTTAAAAAAATGAAAAAATGAATCATGCATTCCTCAAAATCAAGGTGTTTTAACTGTTAAGGTTACATTTTAGAAGTATTTCCTCTATTTATACTGGTGAACTGTATAGGATTAAACCTTTAAATAATGACTAACACTAATGCAACAATTTCCCCTGGGAATTAATTAAGTATATCTGTATATGCAGCAGTGCACAGCTGCTTATTCATTCATTCTGCTAATTTTTGCAAGCACTAACTGGAGCTCAGAATGCAACTTGCACTGGTGCCCAGCCCTGCAGAAAGCTCAGGTCATTATGGTTGTTGAATCAGAATGGCTGAGAGGCTCATACAATGACGGAATGTTTCTTTGCCATAGCGTCGCTACACAAAGTGCATCACATGCTACCTCAGATGCACCCCAGCAGGTGCTTAAAGTAAAGCAGCTCATCAGCAATGAATTCAAGCCTCATACAATTGTCTTCAACATGGAAACAAATTGCACAGCAACTTTTAAATGTGCAACAACAGCAGAGCTCTGAGATAAAAAAAAGTATAGTGGCATGATTCGGACACCGATTTTGATGAGTGTAAATTACCTGGATGTTATGAAGAACAGTTCCATTGCTTGATTCAACATCCGTTAGTCATTTCTTTTCAGGACTTTGTTTAGAATGTTTGTATTTACTGGACTTCTGCGAGGCTCACAGCTTCATTCACAGCTGTTTCGAGCAACTGTTACAGCTCAACCTGGCAATTTAACTGGGCCACCATCCTTTACCCATAATACATGCACAGCAGTGGAATCAACTTATTGACCAAAGTATGTCTGACACCATGATGCTGTTTATTGTGTACTTAAATGTTGAAGGCATTCTGCCAACCTCTGTCGTAAATCATCTCACATGTAAGTATTGCTGATAGCATAGCTTTAATGTACAGTTATTTTTGGCTCGATTATTTTTTCATAAAATCAGGATTTTACAAGAGCAGAGCAACAGCTTAGAAATGCTTTAATTAACTGCAAATTGACATGTAGTCTCAATGGGATGATTATTAGTCACAGCTGATAACACGTTAGGTGTCTGATAAAAGAAACCCAAAAATATGTCACAAGAGCAGCTTTTTGCTGTATTTAAATTCACAAAAAAATTCTAAAGATGAAATTTTGGAGCAAGAGTGGAGAACATAGATCTGTTTTTGCCTCATTGAGCACATATATGTAGGAGGAATTCAAACCTCAGCTGCATTAACTGTGTGTGTTAGTCAAGTTTTGAGAGGCCTAATGTAATACCGTACAGTGGTGTGGTGGTTAGCACCATCGCCTTACAGTAAGAAGGTTCCAGATTCAACTCCCTGAGCCTTTCTGTGTGGAGTTTGCATGTTCTCTCCGGGTACTCCCTCCCACTGTCCAAAAAAATGCCTGTCAGGTTAATTGGTGTCTCTAAAATTGTCCTTAGGAGTGCGTGTGGTTGCTTCTCTCATTTGTCTCTGTGTGGCCCTGTGATGGACTCGCCTGATGTTGTTTTTTTATAGTGTCATGTAAACTTTAATTTTTGTGGGTTAGGGCTGTCTAACCCAAACCCTGACTCACAAAGATACACTTTCTGAACATGTATAATGCAACTGCATTTTTTTTTACTATTAAGAATGCTATGTATTTTAACATAAAGCCATGTTGCCTTTGAGTGCTGTTTCAGTCTGTGTTCCCTTGGAGACAAAAGAGAAAATGTGTGGCTAAAAGCTATTCTCAGAAGAATTAACCTTCCTGCACATCTGCTCAACTTTAAAGCTCAATCAGGTAATAAAAGTGTACCAACTTCTTATTACTTTCACATTGGTCAGTGCAATTGTCAGTCCCCATTGGTTATTATTTTCTTTTCTCTTAAAATGGTCAGGTATGAGCACTTTTGAGATGTGCTGGTACCCAATTACAGTTTCTAGATCTTTGACAAGCAGGGTCAGGGCAGCGTAAGTGTAGTGACCATCAGCTAAGAAGTTAAGATTAAGATGAAGCTTTCCTATCGTTTTGCATTAAAATTACAGTATTTGATGTAAAAAAAGAAAAAAATATATATGTATGCATATAAAGCTGCATCTCATTTGTAAATATTATAGTTAATATTTACAAATGAGCTGCAGTGGTAATTTACGAAGCTTTCACTCAGTGATCTTTCCACACAACCCTGTTGCATATTTATTTATGGAGTTTCCTTTTTCGGGGGGAAAAATTCTGTGAGGATTCTGGGGATCAAATCAATATCAAAGAGTGACAATATGTTTTTCACACCATGTATTGTAAGAAGACAATATGCCTTTTTGCTGTGCTTTACCCTAACCATTCAGCATCTTCTTATAACATTACATGACAAAAGCTTGAAAACAAATGTAAAAGAACCTGAAATGTGCCCTAAGTGGCTTGCTGTTTATAGACATTGCCATATGATGAGGTTGATTGTAAAAACAAGAAATAACAAAGCTTGTGTCTGCCTTGCTCAGGTTGCTTGTTTGCATCTCTCCATTAATTTGTGTTGGTTAATTTAATTAAGTGACATCATTTCTACTCTGCATGATAAATTTCTCTCTGTGCAACAAGATATGCCATGTTCCAGACTGCCATCATCAAACAGGGCCGGTCTTCGAAAGAGCTTAGTTGTATATCAAAAAGTCCTCCTACTGTATTGTCTGTGGGGAGTGAGAATGGAGCAGAATGTTGCATTGATGCAACATAGTTGTGTGTTGGATGTCTCCCTACCTGCTTGCTGTTGGGGCTTCAGTTGTCACCCCTGCAGAGGACAAATCCTTCTTTGCTCATAATCTTCACTCAGTCAGTTTTAAACTGGTGTTAGAGAAACTCAGAAACTACTTTTTAAGCACACGACAGCTGCAGAAGCTGCCGTTGCCGCTGCTCAGCAAAAATTACATCAGCTTGTTTTATGTCATTAAAGCACAGCTGTTGCCTTTTTTTGTCAGATTTTCTAAATTGGCTCACTTGCAGTTACTTGGATTTGTTTGATGAGTTTCTGTGAACCAAACCAAATAACATGTCAGCTGTTTCCTTGATGATTCCTGGCCTGCTAAAATCACTTATTCGAGGTAGACCATTTAACCTTTCCAGACCAGTATGAGTTCTGCGTAGCAACATAACTGAGATCTCATAATAATCATGCAGTTTGACTAGGAGGTTGGTTCACAAAATCAAATCAGTTCTCTCTTTTTGTTTTTTAACTCTGATCTTAACCCCTGTGACCATCATCCCTTTCAATTTCAACTAATTTTACTTTAAATCTATATGTGAAAAATGAAGTTTGAAATTAAAATTGCCCATCTCTGTATGCAAAAAAATTTCAACTCTGGGAACTTGGGTGTGTTTACTCACACAGCTGCCCAGATGAGGATGATCAGAAATGTATGCTAAGGGAGATAACATTTCAAAACACAAATCCACTGAATTTTCCTTTTCAAGAGTCTATTGGAGTATGTAGCTGTAGCTTTCTTGCTCTAATAAGTACTGACAAAACAAGGACACTGGCTTTCCTTTAGAAGTTCATATAAAATTTGGAAGTAGAAGAAAACAACATCATGTAATTTCAAAATGGAAAATTATGCTAAGCCCTGTAATGAACTGGCAAATTGTCCAGGGTGTACCCTGCCATTCACCCATAAGGTGTAGAAAATGGATGGATGGGAAGTTATACTGTGAAGTGGCAGAAGTAATAGGGTCAGGCCTTCCGAGCTGCACAGCTCCTATTGAGAATGCGGCATATTAACGATGCCCTGCAAAGTGTTACTGAATTATCCATGTCACTGGATAATTATAAATCATTTTCGGTACATTGATCAACAGCTGTAACAATTTCACAAAATGATAGTCGAGGTCTAATTTATCTATACCGTACATTTACATCTTCTCACTTTGGCAAACCTCTGTTTTTTTTCTTTTGTTTAAACTTGAGAGAAAAATCTATAGCTTAATTTGTGAATCAGGAAACTCTGAAACAGAAAGGGCTTTGGTGGCTAAACATTTGTGGGAAGTTTCAATTACTCATGTGTTTTAGCTTATAAAGAACAGTCATCGCTCATTTTTATATAATCTTTATATAATCTATTAATTTTTGTACGATTGCTGTGATAGCTGAAAATCTACTGGTGTGTAATGTGTTATTTCCAGATAATTTTATTTCTTCGTTTATATATCTTTTTTCTAATTTTGATCAGAATCTTTGAACTAAACCGATACAAATTAAGCTTCTTGTGTGTGCCTGTACTTCAAGGGCATTGCACCAATCATACAAAAAAAATCAATCCAGGATGGACTTACTTATGAAGTGTCTTTCAATTTATTGTGATGATGAAAATGATTAGAATTAATAATGAACCTAAATGGAAAAAAACTGATGCACTGCCGTTGGTTACTTAAGCATTGTAAATTGCAGTCAAACTATGGCACAAACTACCCCTCAAAAGGGACAATTTGGCTATTATGGCTATTATGAATTTCCAAATATTTTCTTTTTGCCTTCCATCCAGGGATTTGCTGATGTTTTTGTTGATATACTGGACACTATTTGCATGGTGACAGTAAACAGATTATGTTAGCCAGATAACATGAACATACATTATCAGTCAAAAGTTTGGTGGACATACCTACTCTATGAATGTACGGGTAGCTGTGTCCCAACTTTAAACTTGTACTGTTGCTATTACATTATAGCTAAAGTGTCTTCTCTCTGACCCCTACTCTATATGTGCTTGTCATTTGTGCTTGTCAAGCTGACCCAGGCTACTTTTGTTCCCCTTGCTTTCTTCTACAGACTTTTTTGTGTTTAATATCTTATCATAAGGCCTCTCACTTCACAACTACTAAATCTAGCCTGTGGAATTATTGTATTGTGCAGAGTAGTATGAAATGAAAAAAAGGTTGTAGCACAGAAGCACATGGCAAAGTCTTTTCTGTAAATCTCTCCCACCAAGGAGGATGGTTTGAATCCTGTGTGAAAATGGCAATGACAACATTTACAGCATGTAGAAAAAAACTTACATTTGAGGGTATTACATCAAAGGCTGAAGAACTGAAGAGTTATACCTCATCCACTCAAATGTCAAGCAACTTTCAACACAACAGTGGAGAGGAAACTATCATGCTTCATTGCCTAAAACAAGTACTATCTCAGCAACAGTGTAGATACTTCTTATTATATTGTATTTATATTTTAAGTCTCCAAGATGTATCACAAAACAGGACAATAGAAAAAGAGGACCTTAATTAGGTCTTAAAAACATATTCTTACATGATTCTAATGGCCCCCAAAAATCTTCTTCTCTAGAGTACTGTCTGGTTTCCCATTGTTTTTTCTTCAAATCCTCTGATGTTTAGCATTTTCAGCTTATAATATCAAGTATTAATGTGTATACATGTGTCAAAACACCCAAAGCATAAGGTGAGGTTTTCTAGCAGTTGCATGGTAACAGAAGAAGTCATAGTTACATCATTAAATGACAGTACAACATGTGTTAATGAATTTGCCCTGTAGTTAACCTCAAAAAGATGATGTCATAATAAATAAATAATGAGAATGTTGATCCTCATTTAATGTCACATCACTGGTAGAATAGTTTAGAAGCCTTATCTGAAATTGAACTTTAACCCTCAGTGATTACTGCTAGCTCTGGTGTGTATAAAAGTCAATAAACAAAATGGATATACACTCTGTGGACTAGATATGTCGGCAGCCGTGTTAAAGACAAAACAATTTAGCCTCTCTTCATTTCTTTGTTACATTGATTTTTATTAAAATCTGGTTATGTATGTGGATATGTACAAGAACCAAAATGAGACTATATGCTCTCTTTAAAAAAAAGCTGTGAAACGTGACCTTCAAACTGAATTGATGGCTGGGAATATTGTATCTTAGCTTTGCAACCAAATGCACTCTGTTAATCTGAAATATATTAATGGTATGGACAACAGAGCTGGTGGCAAATTATTACATGGCTTGCTGAGATAAGTCTGCTCTCCTGGCATGACAGTGGACTTTGACCAGCTGGTCAATCTTTGGAGCTGTTAACTGCTGAGATGACCAGCCAGTCTCTCCCAGCATGCAGGACTTAGTGTCTTTGAGAACTGAAGCAGAATGGAAGAACTATCCATATATTTAAACTCTTAATGGTAATTGTCTTATCTGAAAAAAAAAAGTAATAAAATGGAAGACGAAAGTCTCAGTAATGTTGTGTTAGTTTACAGCAAACTGTCTTACAGTTTGAAAAGAACTTGAACATGACTATCAACAGCACCTCAAGTTGGAGCCCACATAAATGCCTGGAAGAGTTCAAACAGCAGAAACATCTCAACATCAGCTGAGAAACTACTGAGAAAGACTAATAAGAACAAAAGGTTTTTTTTAAAAACTTGCATCAGTGGATATTTTCTAGCTTTTGACTGGGACTGTACATACATATTGAGAGAACTGAGCTTAAGAAGTTGAACTTGAGTATTAATATTTGTCTACATTAGTGTATGAGCCATCTAATCTTGAGCTGAGAGCTGTTGCCAGCAGTACTGTGTAACCTCAGCTCCCATGGTCGAGTACCACTCACATAGAAGCTGCTCGAGCAATACATGAGCAGAGGAGCTAATCCTTGGAAATCCTACAGAGTTTGAGTGTTTTGTATTAGACTCTCCTGCTTCTGGATTAATTTGAGCTGAAATGAAATTTAAGATTGGCTTGGTTGTTGTAAACTTCTCTGCTTCTCAATGTTAAATGGGAATGGGAGAGGACAAATACAGTATGAACAAATACAAATGCAGCCTGACCCATTTTTGTTAGTTTTCTTTTACATTGAAGGACAGACCAACCTGACATGAGAAACTTGAAAAGAGACTTGCCGTGAAACAGTACAGGAAATGTGGACAAACAGCTTGATGCACCTGTGAAGGACTGGTGATGGTATTAGTATATGAGCCTTTCTTTCTTTTTCTACTTGACTAACTTATTTTCATGTGTTCTGCTCTGTTTGGTCTATGTTTCAGTCTGAATTCATCTCATCTCATCTCGTCTTATTTCCACCTTTTCTTTCCTTTGCCATTTTCCTGCCTCCCGGTTTCACTCTCTCATTCTTTCTTTACCATTAGGACACCCCTTCATGTTATTTTTCCATTTTTCTGCATGGCTGTTTCTGTCATTATACCTTGTTGCACCCCCCCCCCCCCACACACACACACACACACACTCCCCCACCCCGCCCACCAGAGCATGAGCAGCCTGAGAAATCTCTAGAAATCCACTCCTTCCATTTCCCACCCGTCACTGGTGATCAGACTTTAAATCTATCCAATCTACCGATCACACATAAACTTACCGTGACCATCTGACAATGTAGACAAGTGTGTTCGAGCCTCTTCCACCCACCGGAACGAGGCCACGTGGGCACCCATTTTCATTCCCTGTACCTTTGAATCAAGCTCACTTTTTCTCTATTAATTAGTGGGTGTTTGTTTGCAGGCTGCTGCCTCTTGGTGGCTGCTGGCAGTATGCTTGGTGCGATTCACAGCTGGAGTTTTGTGCTTCGTGGGGCTTTTATGATGGGAGGAGAATTCTCCCCACACACTCCACCATCTGTTTCTGGGACTTAACACCATTGCCCATTTAAACCCCGTCTCCCTCCCTTCACCTTCATCAGCCTCTCTTTTAAACCTTCTCACAGGTGTTACTTCTTATCAGTAATTATTGTTTTTTTTTTTTATCCTCTATTACAAAGTCCTGACAAAGCACCAAAGCTAAGTACTGTTGCTTCACATGCCATCAATGTGATGATTACAGATCATACCAAAAAGCGAAGGAGAAAACTTGATTACTATGAGTGAATTGTCCTTCTGAGAAGCTATTTGCAATTTTAGATGCATAATTGAACCGCAACAGCATGTAAACAATATATTTCCACCTTGTTTTCACAATTGTTTCTTTCACTTTCTGTCTATCTCCAATGCCAAAGCCATGCATGTCTTTATGTGGGGAAGAAAAGAGTGCATACTTACTCTCTTTGTCTTGATTTTGAATTTAATCATAGCAGCTATTTGTCTCTGATCCCTCGCTCTCTTCTCCTGCATGACTCCATCGTTTAGTTTTTGTTCTTGGGAAGGCAGACTTTTAATGTGTTTATCAAGAAGAAATGAGGATTTTCATTTGATTCCACTGCTCATGCTTGAAAAGCCCCTGCTTAGGCTGGAGTTGGACTGTAAGATGTTGTTTCTCTCTCCTGCTGTGACTATTTTTTAGTGCGATTACAGCTGGAGATTTCCATTTCACACTTGTGTATGATTCAAAATGTGTGTGGAACTGAGATCTAGCTTACTGTTAGGTTGGGACATCAAATTTAAAAACAGTGTCATGTTTTGAATGTCATTATGAACTTAAACAAGAGCTGAGAAGTAGTGGAGGGAAATAAGAAAAATGTCTGGGGAAAGTGTTAAAAGATCAAATGTGGGTAGGGACATAAATCTCTTTAAAAGGTTGTATTAGATTAATTCTGCTCTGTTAATTCTGATTCTGTTAATTCTGCCACAACAACCATGCTCTCTAAAACAGATATGTGTTGGTTGTTCATAATAGATATTAAACAAAATTCAAACGATGTAATAGATAAGTTTTAGGAAGAGTTTCAGTGAGGCAGAAGCTCAGGCCGTAGAAGATTTTTCTTTTCTCTTTTCACTGATTTCTTTATGAGGTCATCTGCTTCCCCTACAGCATAATCGTGAAGTCAAACAGTGGTCTTGGTAACTGAAACAACACCAAAAAACATCAATTTAACTAGTATTATAGGCATCTAATTTACTCAAGCATGTAAATCAAGGACAGTACAATGATATACTTCTCAGTTTTTGCAACGGCACGTTAAGTTTCTTACAGCAGACGTTTTATTCCACAATTAGCATCCGAGCACATACATCAACTTGTACTGAACAGGGATGTTTAAAGAATAAAGTATACAGTTTGTGACAGAAAGACTTAAAAAATACATGAGTGATTAATATGTACCAAACAAACTTCTAATGTTGTAATAATTGTTGCTGTGAATGTTTGTGCTGTTTGCTCTCAGATTTCGGTTGAAACGCATCTGATAAACGATCATTACCGATAAACAATGAGAAATTCTGTTGCGTTACATGTTAGCCTTCCATGACTGTAATTTGTGAGATGGGAACGTATCCCTCGGCTGTTGTACACATGACATGACACAAATCATTACCCATTAGTAGTAAAATTTGGAACCATATATATTTTTCAAACCATAACTACGCATGATTGACCATCTAAACCATATCATGTAATTCTAATAATAACCATGTTTTTTTTTTTTTTACTTGTAACTCTAATCCTTTGTGAGTGACGGGGAAGTAGAAAATTGAAAGGACTGAGCTAAACATTGTACAGAGTGTCTCTATGCGACTATGTTGCGCACAGGTCCATAAATTAGAGCCTTTAGCCATCCCCTCCTCCACGCATATGTGGCCAAATCAGCAGTGTCAAAAGTGGGGAGAGATGAGGAAAACTAGTCTTGATGATGTTCTTAATGAGTCATGGAATGTGAACCTCATCACACAGGCAGACGGAGTATGGACTGTGAACGTGAACATAAATTAAGACGTTGTACAACGACTTGGTAACATATGGAAGCGTTATCAGTGTCACTGTAGGGAAATGAGTAAGAAAAATGTTCTAATTGTATTATCTTACTGCCTTTTTTGTGGACACTAACATTTATTTTGCTGTAAACCAATGAAGCTATTACACATTCTGTTATGAGATAGAGTTGAATATGACCTATTTACTGTACAGGCAGATGCTCAACTAAGAAGCTGCATAACAGATATCATAGGAATAAACGAGTTCAGCTAAATGAGCTGCAAATTAAGCGTGTATGTTCCTCCAGTGCATGCAGTCGAGGAGAAACACAGCAGAGATATGGAGGGATAGAGGCAGCAGCAGAATGTGAGAAACAGAAATCAGACGCAGAAAGATGGAAGTGAATTAGACTGAACTTGAGGGGAGAGATGTAAAGAGTGAAATTGAGAAATCAAAAGATAAGATGCTGAGAATAGAATGCAAACCAAAAAGAATCACATAGTTAGGGACGAAGCATACAAACAGACTGAATTTGCAGCATTGGTAATATTTGACATTCACACCAATAAAGCTGCCTCGAGGAAGATATAAAGCAGAACTGACAGGCTGGGTAAAACAGCAGAAGAGGATCTGTGTAAAAATCTTTAATGGTTTAACGCTTTCTGAGGTTTCATTTTCATGGCAAAAACAAATCAGATTGAATGTAGATGTTCAGCTCCTTTCACATCCCCTTATTGTGTATACATTCATCATACCTGCTGTACTAAGGAGAGAAATCCTGGTGATTCAAAAAGATTTCATAGCCTCTGAAGAGATTTCAGTGTTTCTCAGACACAACAACAGACACAATGTTCACAATTTTCTCAGCTAAGAAGTTCTGTGAAACAAAGGTACCAATAATTTCTACCGCAGTGCTTTTGAACAACAAAGTCCAGACTTCAAGTGTCACGGTTATGTCCACCAATACCTAAACAATGTCATACAATATCACATTTTGATTCATTATACCTATAATACTATTTAGATTGGCAATGAAACAAGACACATGTACACTGTTATAAAGCCTTTTCACTGATTTTAGCACGTACCAACATGGAGTTGCTCTCACTGAACCACAAAAATGTTTTAATACGGTTCAATACTGATGATGAGCAACAAAATGTGGCTCACAGTTGATGCTCTATTTGATCTTAAACGTGGTGGATGGGGTCAGTCAGGCCAGTCATGATCTCGCTGCTAGAACTAAAACATATATTAATAATAAGCATTCTCAAAAAGCAATTGTGATTTTTTTTCTTTCTTGGTCCATTACTCCTGTGGAAGAAAAATCCGATACAGATCTTTATCCTCTTGTACTTAGCCTGTTAGATTGGATTGGATTGGTGGAGCCCAAACTATTCAAAGATGAACATTGACTCTTTTCTTGAAATCCTTGCTTCCAGAAATGTGTTGTGAAGAATTTGTTCAAACTTGGTTCTTTAAATAAAACACCAACTCGACTGTGAACACCTCATTCTAATTTCCCCTTCAATTTAGCTGCTAATCCCAGAGGTTTACATTGCAAAGTTAAATATATTTGTTTCATCTGCTAGATAAACTTATATCATGGAGAAATGTAGAGGGTTCATAAAGTTTCAAGCACCCATGTAAGTATGAATCATCATATAGGTCATGACCCAGTCAGTTTTAAATTGCTATAGACCATCATTTATACAATCTTGCACATATTAGTAGTCAGCAGTAGTTAAAGTTGTTTGTGTTTGTGTTTCACATGTGGACAATTTGGTGGTAAAAGCTTAAGCTTATATGTTAGCTGGTTGTGTATTCAGATAACAATGATGTTGTGATTTAGCAGATAAACGGACCCATTTAAAATGTCTAATTCGGTAAAAAAATGTTTGCATTTGTTACATTTGTGTGTTTATTCTGGGCTATAATCTACCAGCCTGTCACTCCCCCTGCTGCCTCTTCCATCATTTTATACTCCCCATGCATCGCTACTTCCTTGCTGTCTTTTAAAAGACCCCATCAATTTAATGTGATGGACAGAGGAGATGAGAGGTACCGTTCCTCTGACAGCTGTAACACTCTTCCTCCAATTGACCTGGTCCTCTGCTACCACAGTTAGTCCTGTTTATGGACAGCAGAGGCCATAAATCTACTGTACAAGGGGCACAGTCAAGCACAGAGGAGGAAGATACGAGAGCAGGATATTCCCACTCTAAAACAAGCCAAGAGAGTTTGTGCAAATATGCAAGATGTACATCCCGAGTCTGTAAGTCTCTTAAAATCGCTAAAGGTCTGTTAAAGTATTGCACCCTTTACTTTATTAATAACTATAAATCATCATGATTATCCTTCTGTATGTAATTTTCATTGACAGCTTGCTTATTAGTTGACACCAAATTCAAAACAAAAATTAAATGCACAATCTTAAAGTTAAAGCATTCAGTTTCTAGTATTGGCATTCAAGCCTATTCCTTTCTGTTCCAACAGATTAATTAGAATTAAAGGATTTTATCAGAAATGAATGAAATACAGAAAGTATGAAATAAAAGAAACACATATAACAATGTGTCATCTGGGGAGAATTTGTTAATTATTTTGTTATCACAAGAAATCTATCAGTTGTCTTGAGATAATGTGTTAATTAACTTGTAATTTTATGATAAGATGTTTGAAAGTGATTAGCCATTATGCCCGCACTTAATTTCCAAACCCCACTTGCTTACTCCTGCTAAAAGTCTTCATCTAAACTTAGGAAATCACCCTGTAACTGTAATTAGATCTGTTTAAAACAGGCTCTCATTTAGAATCAGTATGTGCAAAAAGGTAAAAACCCTGTTGGAGTCAAGGGAGATTAAATCAATATCAGCAATCTTGATACCTTAAGCCATATTCTTGTTCTGATTTTTACAAAAACATGCAAGGGTCAGAGTTTGATAACTACACCTACACTCTTGGTTTTGATATTTTAGTCTGTTAGGAATATTCTGATAAATCTAGAGCAGAGCAAATCAACACAGAGCTACAATCATGTTGATGCAACAAACGGCAATCAATCATAAGGTTACTCCTAAAGTAGTTGTCAGATAAAGAGAGATTAAAGTGTCATTTGCAGGTTGCCTTATTTACAATGTACAACCAGTGTCAAATGCCCAAAAAAAGTATGCTGTCTCAATTGTAAATAAAAACAGGAGCAATAAAATGAAAATAAAAGCAGGATTAGTTAATCCTGAAAAACATTTCCTTTCCTTTTCGACTGGCACCTCCTTGAATTTTTTAGACAGGCCATCTTTCCTGACCTCCTGAAAATCAAATTGTAGTACCTTTGGTGAGCTCCTCAATGGTCACATCTTCCAAAACAGGTTTAACATTTTATGTTTCAATTGTTAAACAATATAGCACTTTGATCAGTATGAATGAAAACATCATTTGCACTGTAACCACTGCAGTAAATTGATTTAACATTTTTATTGAACTTTCTGTTCACTTATTATTTACTCCAAAAAGTTTGGTCCAAGTATTCTCAATATAATGTATTAAAGTCACATAGTCATTCCTACGTCCTATATTCTTCTGCAGGGAAGGTCAGATCCAGACGCTTTTAACAGTGTATTTGTATTCATCACAACTCGATTCACACCAAACAAGCAAACCACGGGCACCCAGCAACGCAGTGTCATCTCTCTGCAGATACTCTGCACGTGGCCCCAGCCTTTTACCCCCACACGAACATTCAACTGTGTGCATATCGTTGTGATATTTGTATTCTGAACAGGATCTGTCCAGCTTGATGAGATTTTCCTGCAAATATGAGCTGTTTTTCAGGTTTCAGGCATGTCAGTTGTGATTTTCTTCATACTTGTGGTTTGTTGTTTAAATCTGAAGCATAAATAAATTATCAAATGCAACTGAGACAAAAAGGGATGAGTGGAAGTGTCGTTTACTTGCAGTCATGGCCTTCAAGGAGCACAACAATTGTGGACAGCGCTAAATAAACAGCAAGACTGAGGGAGGCGGAGGCATGGAAGAAGACAGATGGAGGGGTGGAGGAAGGAGGTAAGAAGAGAGGAAAGGGAGGCTGAGAGCTTTGGCTTAGGAGGGAGATGTGTGTTCAATGTGTGCAGATTTCAAACTGTAGGTGCAAGGACAGCATCCCCTTCATAGCAGCAAACACACAGATGCCCAATCAGTCTATAAAAGCGCAAATTATTTCAACACCACCTGTAATTCATGTCCTGTAAGTGCAACTTGTTAACAGTTTAATCATCAGTAACTTTAAATTATTACTAAGAAACAGAAAAAGGAAAACATACATTTAACTTTTTTTTCTTTTTTTACATGTCCACAGAAATGTGAGGAAAATTTCAAATAGATTAGAATTTTATTTGGCTTTTGTCAACAAAAGAACAAAATTTCAGTAAAAAATATTAATCTCCCTTATTTTAAGTGCTTCAGGCTCACAGAAAAAAAACACCAAATCAATTAAATTATTCAGTAGTAAAGACACAAAAAGTCACTGTTTTCTGCATGTAATATAATGATTTAAACACATGATAAACAGGAGAAAGTATCTATTTCCAGTACTTCCTGTAAAAAGTTCATTTTCAATCCCATGTTCATCAGTGTCCAAGTGTTAATTATGAAAGGAAGTATTCCATGATTTACCAGTTGTGGGAAACCAACCTTTTCCGCTGAACATTCAGCCCGATTTCATGCTTCTCCTGTTTTGGTTTCTCCTGGTTTTCTCTGCCTCAAACTGTTCCACCTAAGGACATCATTTTTTTCTGCATTTAGATAATATCCAGGATAAGTGTTTCTTCCAGCAAGACTTATCTAAGGCATTATAGTCTTCTATTAGGTACTCAAGGACACCAGCTGGTGAGAGGATACAGGATGCAGTGGACAGTCTTAAACCTGTAGTAAAAAGCAGAGTAATGAGTTAAAACTTAAGAGATCTCTAGACCTCTTTCTCCTCATCACTGAGCCACTCAAGAGATATAATGTCTCCAGTCAGTCCCAGGTCTGCTCCTAGGACTTCTCCAGGTAGGATTCTAATATATACTATAATTAGGTAAATACAATCTCAGATGAACAAAAATAATTGACTGATTACACCATGCCAATACTTACTTCACAAATATCAAGCCAATATACAGAGGTACAGCCCGTGATTCAACAGCATGTAGAACCACCTTTAGCAGCAATACCGAAGTAATAATTTTCTGTAGGACACTATCAGTCTCACATCGTCGAGGAGGAATTTGGGTCAACTCTTCTTTACAGCATTGCTTCATTCACACACTGAGTTTTGCAGGCATTTTCTTTATGCACAGCTCTCTTTAAGGGCCCATCACAGCATTTCAATCAGGTTCAGATCTGGACTTTGACTGGTCCTTTGCAACAATTTGATTTATTTTTCAACCATTCAGTCTGTTGAAGATTTGCTGCTGTGCTTTGGATCAATGCCCTGTTGTATGACCCAATTTGGGCCAAGATTTAGCTGTCCCATGGATGGTCTCATGTATGATTCAAGTATACCTTAGTACACAGCAGAGCTTTTGGTCAACTCTGTGATGTATTTGATCACCAGCACCTGCTACTTACCCTCTGATTTCTATGGAAGCAGTAGGGCTGTTTTTCACACTGTTTCTGCTTTTTTAGATGAATATTTGCAAAATAATGTCACAGTGTAATATTTCATGTGTTTTTTATCCAGTTTTGTACCTGGTAAGGTCCAGATTATTCTATTCTGTCCTGATACATAAAACTTTACAACTGAAAAAAAAAGTACTTTATTTTTCACACAACTAAGATGAAAATAATTTGATAATTTACTTAAAGAAACATATTTCACCTTTAAGAGTTAGAGTAATTAGTTTTTTGCCACTTATGACATCAACTTTTATTTAGAATGTCTTATTTGAATTCTCTGTATTTAAATATTTACATCTTGTCATCATTTTGTACATGTAGATAAACACATGATTTGCTCCCTTAAAATTCCACTGATACTGAACAAAAACCCCACTGTGGAGGATTTTTCATGTATCAGCACATGGAGGCTGGGAGAGATTGTCTCTCATCATAATGATTATATTTTTGCAAGGAGGTCACAAGATGAACTAGAGCAACTGGGTGTCACGTTTTCAATTCTGGTCACGGAAGGAGTAAAACTGAGAGCTGGGAATTAAAATTCTCATAAACAAACATCTGATCTCAGGAGAGAAAAATACCCAAAATCCACAGATAAATCACTTGTAAAATATTAAATATTTTGGTCAAAATCTGATTTCTTTCACCTGATTAACAATTTCTTTAAGTAAAATCCAGTGCTTCAGGTGAAGAAGAGCCATTCAACTTTTAAGTCTAACAGAAAAGACACAAACATGAAACAGAGATGGAAGAGCGCAGCAAAACAGCAGTAGTGACTCTCATTATGAGCTGAAGTGCATTAGGGTTACAAAAAGATGTCAAATTAATGAAAAGATTGAATATTTTGGAATTTTGCCAAACTTATAGACTCTTACTGCTGCTGCTTTTGTGGGCTATTGAGGATAGCAGATAGTTAGTAGAAGCATTTAAAGAACTCAACTCCTTCTGTATAAGATTGAAAATGAGAAGATACTAGTCCTCTTTTCAAAAGATCCATTGTGTTGCTTTAAACTCTCAGAGAATGAGGGATAAAAGATATGCTTGTTAGGCCAACCTTAAGGCTGAGCTTCCAATTTGACTTATAGCTTATTTATTTGTATAAATGTGTAAAAAATGCAATCTTTTGTAAAATTATTTATACTACTATATAGAAGTTACAGGAAGTTGAACAGCAAATCTAAAAATGCATGCTTTTTCTGCTGCTGTGTGCATCCACATTAGACAGCTGCTACCAGAAGCTGTAGAAACTAAACAGGCCAATTTCAGAAAGATTGCATTGCTCATATCTGCTCATTTACAAATTAAAGAAAGAAAAAGACAAACCTGGAGGGGTCCTCCTCCTTAGAGAAGCTTCCTTTTACTTCAATGCTGTTCATCTTGTTCTCAAATACCCCATAGCTCAGTGTCACCTGCAGAGAATAAACACAATAAGAGGCAGGGAAACTGAATATATTTTTTTGTTTATGTACGTGTGTAATAATACCTGCTGTGGTATGCTCCTTTGGCTTATGAGTAGCAGGTTTTCTAGGTGTGAATGGAACAATGGACAGTGGACCATGGAGATGCCCAGTCTCTTCTCCACAATGAAGCCCACCGTACAGTCGTCAGGGAGACGGATCTTGGCTGATGTCCGCTCAAACTGGGAGCCTCTGAAACTCACACAACACACATTCACTTGTTTGTTTTTGTATTCCTTAAAATCCTCACAATATTGCACGGTTCTTTCATTGTCAAAGACAAATGATCACAAAGTATGACTTTTAATGTATATTTTACTGAGATGAAAAGTCTGTAAAAAACAAAAAGTTTTGAAAAGTCCCAACTTTTTCCTCTATAGGATCATTATTGGTGAATTTGCATGTCATAACCTATTAGCCATTAAACGAATGAATCTCCATGCTGACCTTTTCAAAAGTCTACTATAAATTTTGGATCTGATTCCCTAACATGTAGCCCTGGGAAGCCATTAGCTCTTGGAAAGCACAAAAAAAAATGGCCTTGGAGAGGACTGAAATTTGCATTAAACTAGTGTATGAACACTGTCAGCATTTAGTCAGCTTTATTTCTTAAACAAGGTCTGCTGAATAAAGCTCCTGAAAAAAAAAACATTTGCCCTTATTTGTAGAGTATTCTAGTGTTTGCCAGAAAGTAAAAATTATATTAAGAAATAGAGGAAAAACTATTTAATTAGATTCAGAATTGCAAAGCTTTTGATCTTTTTGGAACTCAAATCTTAGTCTTATCTGTATCACTGGCCAACCAGTAAGTAAGTTAAAAAGTATATTATAAAATGTTCAGTGTGATGGATTACCTGCTAAATTTCAAGCAAGTTTTGAGGGAATTTCCAGTGTCAGAGCTAAGAAAGATCTAGCTGCCTGGGGGATATGAACTCAGTCTAAAAACTGTGCACTTAATTAAGTGAAAAACTTTGAAATCTACACCAAGCAAAAGCTGTTTGAAGCAAATGGCAAAAATCTGCAAAATATTGATTGTATTGTATTCAATAATAGCAAATAAGCTCTGTCTTTAACACTCACGCTGACATTTGAGTCACGCTGATGTCAAAATACACTTAAATACATAGGGATTTAAATTTGTGTTACCTTGCCCATGGAGACATCTTTTCCGCCAGCCTTTGACTCAGACAGAAACCTGCTCCTCCTGTAGCGAACCAGAACTGTACTTTTTTCTGACAACAGACACACACACACACACAATCATCAGTTATTTCAATACATGCAAATACAAAGAAAGATAGAAAGTAGGAACACTAAACACTGTCTCAACACGAATAGAGTACAGATGCTAAGGTTCAGAGGCTCTGACAAAAACTCACACACATACAAAACTTCTAATATAACATCATCCACCAGTGCCGTGGTTGTTAGTACCAGCAATTTAGTGTCAGGAGGTACAACTCGGACTCTGAAATGTCAATCAAACACCGATGAACAAAATGTCCACTTGAAGGCTTAAGAGCTGCTCTTTCCACAAGTACTCTCTGCTGAAACCCTTTTATGTTCTTTTATTTTATTTTATAGTGAAACATAGTGAAACAAAGTTTTACAGTGTTGTGTTGACTTTCAAGTTGTCTGGTCTTCAATTAAAGCTCATTTTACATTTAAAGGGATTGATATTAACTCCTTACTCCTCCCACCATACAAACATAGCAGCCAACATAAAGGCGTACATACAGACATCGTCCTCATATGGGTTAGGGGAAATTAAAAACTACATCTGTAAACTCAGAAACATAAAGCTACTCAAACACTTGTCTAGGTGTTACTAATATGTAGAACACTGGTACTCACATGCATTCATAAATCTGAAGAAATGTAGAAAAGAAAAAAGGTGCCCCTGTCACTGACTCAACAATTTGTGTTCAGTGCTCAGTTCTTTCAAAACCAGCTTTTTATGAGCAATATGTCTCTCCTCTATTTCTGTCCCTTTTCTCAGGTAGATGATATGCCTTATTTTAGATCCCTCTGTATATCATACAAAAATAAATGCGGTGTTATGGTTGCATGTTCAATAAGTGAGTATGAATGATTTCATTGCCTGCCTTCTCCCTTACTGAATATTTCTTGTCTTGATTTTTCCAGTCATCATTTGTTCTAGAACACTTCCTTATTCTTTCTTTTATTAGACATTTTTCCCATTACTCAGCTAAAAACATGTTTAACTTTAAACGTTTGATAAGTTTCCTAAGTTCTATTTTGAGTAAACTATTGTTTTATGAGAGATGGCTGCATTCGGTTTTTATTTGCATTAAACGTCCAATGTAGCATCCTGTCTTCTTTGTAACTGGAGTTGTAGTTCATTTCCTTACCTTTTTCTATCATATGTAATCTGTAAATCCTCTACATTTCTAAATAAAATCACTTTCCTTCTTGTGGATCTTGTCTTCTTTTCGAATATTTTCCATCCTTTCTCTTGAAACTCACACCCTGTCCCTCCTTTCATGCATTCTTTACATTCCTTTGCTTTCTTGTTCCCTTTTCTCCTTTCATTCTTCTTGCTGCCTCACAATAGTGACAGGAAATTGAAAAAGACGGGCAGCGAGATGCAAGAAATGGAAAAGAGGAGACTGAGAGGAGCATGGCATTTGTTTTTATTTTCTCTTGAAGAAAATGGGAGCAGATGGAAGAGAGAAGGAAAACAGGAAGCGAAGACTAATAAGGATCTATTTTTCAATATCAATGGATGCAATCAGAGCAGAGAGTGACACAAGGGAGATGAAGAGAGTAATTTCAAGAAATGAACGGGAGAGATTGAAAAGTGCAGAGAGCTTACAGGAATCAGGCAGCACTTTAACGCAATAAAAGTCTTAATTCTGTGAACTCGGTGGCCTATGCACACACATCACAGGCATGCACCAGTATGAGCCATTCAGGAAACTCTTTTGTCTGTATGTGTGATTAAACAAGACACTGATCTCTCATAAACACTCCTTAGGTGAGCAAAAGCCACACATTTTGTGTAGCTTCACTCACCCATTAATCCACTAACTTATGGTAATTGTAGTCACCTTTTTCAACATTCAGCACCAATGAAAGAGAAAAATGGTGCAAAATGTGGATTTTATGGATTTTAGATGATGGTGGTCAGCCTGGCTAAGCTACAGTTTGGCAGAAAACCAACACCAGCAAACCTTAGCTTTGTTTTACTGCTCTTTAGTGTCCCTGGCAGAGAAAAAAGAGGGGAAAGAAGGACCATAGGCGTAGAGTAAGGGGTAGACAAGAGAGGAGGAAAGTAAATAAACAAGGAAGGCAACTTAATCATCCTTTGGAGTTTTGACCAACATTCCTATTTGTCATGGTGATCTTCACTTAAACCTGCAACGAAGAACTTTTTTCCCCCCTTTGGTAGCGAGAGTGTTTACACAAAAAGTGTTGGATTGTGCTTTAGACTGTCATCGCGATCAATCAATGACAGACTTTTCTTATCTCAGGCACCAGAAACGTTTCGAGTATGCTTCCAAGGTTTTTCTGAGTAGGCTAATGATGACCATCAGAAATACATTGTGCCACAAACAGTTTTCTGTATAGCAAATAATACTTACCTTTCTATTAATATCTATTCTGTTCTCACTAAGATGTGGAAAATGCTGCCAGTATGGTGACTCTTGCCTAATAAGCAGCATTACTCTAATTTCTCTGTTTGGTTAATCAGTGCACCTTGTGATGGACTGGCGACCTGTACAGGGTGTACCCAGTCTCTCACCCAACGACAGCTGGGACAGGCCCCAGTCCCCCCGCAACCCTGAATTGGATTAAGTGGGTATAGAAAATGGATGGATGGATGGATGGATGGATGGATGGATGGATGGATGGATGGATGGATGGATGGATGGATGGATGGATGGATGGATGGATAATCAGTGCATTCTGATAAAAGTTATTCCAGTCTAGTAATCTATGATATCTCACCTATCCCATAAGCACAGTGCCAGAAACAATATGTTTCTAATATGTTTTTCTATATGCATATTTTACTTTTATTTAATTAATTATTTAATGTATTTTCAAAAAGGCATCCTTTGTCAAGGCCACAAGACAACTGATTGTTGTGGCTTATGGTGAAAAGCTCCCAAAATTCTGTATTGTATTTATTTGGACCACTGTCCTTGTCTCAATATACATGCAAGGGAGGGTAATCAACAGACTGACTGAAATATGTCCAATGCCGAAACATAGAGGACTTTGTGAGAAAATGTTGAAGATGCTCTGCATCCTCTAAATTCTTTCTGTTGGAGGTTATCGACCATATAGCCAAATTCATGGCAGTGACATTGTCTGTAAATCCCTTGACAGGTTATTTTTGTCAACAATAAAACAAATAAACAGGATTTTAACAGAGCAGAATGGCAGTCTGGAAATGGTTTAGGCCACCATAAGTTGACATGTAGTCACGTGCTGATTGTTTTAGAAATGTAAGAGTATTTGAAATTCTGCAGTCATTTCAAGCTGAACTTGATCTTACATCAAATGCATTATAATTGAGGACTTTTCAAGCACTTTGAATTGCCTTGTGAACTATTTGTGCTCTACAAATAAACTTGCCTTGCCTTGCCTTCAAGGGTCACTGGATTAAATTCTGAAAACCTTCCAATTTGTTACTGATACTGTTACTATTTGTGGTGAGGGCCAAAAATGGGAAAGTGCAACCATCCTCTCTACAACATAGAAAAAAAGACTTTGTTTTGGTTTGAGTTTGTTAATGTGCACAAACATTTACAGAAAAAATTTAATAATATTCTGAATAGCCAAAATTGCAAATTACTGAGCGACTATGTATAAGTGGAATCAAGGAAGGAAAGACAAAAAATGTAAAAAGAAAGCAAAGAATCTGGCGGAGGAGCAAGAAAAAATAAATCTGTTGAACCACAATAAAGACAATATTGTACTTTGTGGGGTCTCTCTGCAATAAAGTATTATCAGGATATATAAATGAACTTCAACCATTGTCTACTAAAACCAGAGCTTCTTTTTTTCATCTTGTTACATAGTTCAGTTTTTGAATATCCAGTAAAGTTGTTTTTGTACTGTTACTGTATTGTTTTTGATGAAATGAGAGTAAAAAATCAGGAGGTGTGTTCATTTGTGTATTCAATGTCTGGAACTCAAAACTCAGAGAAGCTTCAGAGCTGAAACGGAATCTTCCAGAAACCAAAAAAGCTAAGGAGTGAGTAAATAAATCAAACCGTTGTGTTTCCTTCCAGCAGTTCATGAGCAGTGATGGGTTTGTCCAGACTCGGTTTTCCCACATAGACGTCGGCATCCTGGGGGAAGGCAGAGAGCAGCGAAAGGAGGGCTTTGGGGTTCACATAGTTGTCATCGTCTACATGACAAAACCATCTGAGAAGTAGGAAAAAAATGCACTTTGATTTAGTTCTGGTGTCTGTCTTAATAGCCGGTTGTTTTTCTTATTTCCATCCCAGTCCTCTTTTTTATGTCTGCCACCAACAAGATTGGAGATTTAAACACCAATTTTCCTCTTAGTTGGTTCCATTCTTGCAATAGCACCCAAAGGCTTGACTTAACCAAGTCATGAATCAAGCAGGTGTTGAGACTTTTTAAAGTAACCTTTACTGTTGTTTTCACATCTGTTTCACAACTAAATCACTGACACTTTATTTCTACAGAAAGATCATCCACAGATTCCTAAAATGTATTAGGAAGGTAGTTTTCTGAATTTGAGTTTTTGTCTTAATCATAAAGACAGATAAGCACTGAATAGAGACCTGGGACCATCTGAAAGCCAGTCTGCACCATGCACATTCATATTAAGGTACTGTAATTATGGACTCTCAGACCCATATTCTTGCAGACTTAATGATATATTCAGTTTCAGCAGACATAGATTCAACAAGCACAAAGCAAGAACTCACATCCACATGAAAAGTGTCCTTGTCTTCAAACCTGATTCACCACATGGTTAGGCCAATGATTATGTTTTTGTTCCACATTCTTTGTGGCTGCTTAACACTGTGTCCAGGAATACAAACTTCAGAGAACTCTCACAGTGCCCTGACCTGAAGAGTGCAGACCATTTCGATCACAGGCGGAGCCGCTCCTGACAGTTGTGAGAAGAATCAGAAGTTCTCAGTCCTTGATACAGACAAACATGTGCCTTCATCCAGAGCATGGTTCATTTCTCATGAAGGGGAATTTCACTTGCTCAGATACTTCGTTCTCATCCAGTCCAGACTGTTTCAATCATTTCTGTCACTTCTGATACTTTCTGTAGTTAGCAGGCTCATTTAAAAGGGGAGAAAGTAATCTTAGATTAAATATTTAAATCTTTTTCAAAGTTGAAATTCAATATTAAATTTCACCTAAATCTTTTTTCCCCTCATCTTCTGTATGAGAGCTCCAACTAAATTGTTCAGCATTATGAACCAGAAAATGTATTTCTGTACCTTATAACACAAGAAAAAACAGGGGAGAAAAGCAGCACCTTTAGGCAAACCTCATGTCATGTCAGTACATTTTAAGATTTTAAAGTGTAGTAACAGTTACACTTTTGCTTAACTTTTTTTTCTTTTTAGGTTGAGGCACAACAATTGCTTGCTTTAGTTAAGGCATCAAAGCTAGAAAAAAAAATCTGAAAAAACATGTTAGCCACATGTTAGATGGCAAACCTCTCTCTTCTGCAACAAGCCTCTGTTCCAATTTATTGGCTACCATGGCAACAAGTCCTCTGATAGAGACACCACCAGCAGGCATCATTTATCTATAGTCTCATGGCATCAATTTAAGAGAACAGACCTCTATAAAGTCTTGTCAAATGCACATTTATAAGACTGCATGCTGACAAATTATACTAAAGAGATCCTAATGTCTTTCTCACATATTGATTTAAGTACCTGTTAAGCCTGTATTTAAATAGATTTGTAAAACCATATGAGGAAAGCGCTATTTAACCATAACCAGAGCAACACCTTTTCTACACACTGCATACATAAAGGAACTTGGTTTCATCACCTAAAGTAGAAAACTTGTTTCATGTGGGAATTCCTGGAGGTTGCAACACATAGTTGTCTTAAGATGCCGTCAAGTGTGGATATTTTAGATCTAAGTGAACACTGAATTTAGACTATATAATCACAAAGCTGCTCCCAGTTTAAAGCCTTTTAGGTCCGGATTTCCGCTTGTGCTTGCGTCATGATTTTCGCTGCTTTACTCTCAGTTATCATGCTGTTTGACTTTTTTCTGCCATATTAATAACTGGACATGATGTTAGGGCCTCATTCCAAAGAGACGTCGAACTGCAGCAGCAAAGTCCAAATTACAAATCTACTGGTTCCAAACTTGTTTCCTCTGCCAACCTAACGGCTCCCCAGCAATGCAAATGACTTCCTTCCAAACCAAACAGTCTAAATACCCTGTTCCATGGGACTTCAGTGGAGTTGGATACGTTTCTTAGTTGGCCTTGGAACCAAACTAAACACACTTCATCATTTTCTCTGCCATCTTTATAACAAGACAGTTGCCAGTGCCTTAGTCACACTACTCAACACAAGCTGTTGAGTTTCAAAGTATTTTTCCACAAAGAAAAAATATTTAACCCATTTCCAGTATATTTCATGGCAGCCACAAGCAGTAAGCATGCTAAATATATGCAATATAAAGTACTAGCCTATAATTCAACTGAGAGTCATTTTTAGTTCGGAGCAGATCACACCTTCCTAGGGTATCTACAAGGTGCTGTGGACAGCTGTTGGGGTCAACGGTGCAGTGAGAAACAACAACAAAAAAACCATGTTAGCCTCCGTGGTTCAACTACAGTTTAATCACAGGATTAGCTAATGAACCAGCCCATGGGTCATTTTCAGTCTGGCCTGGTAGATCCTCAAACGAAAACAAAACAACCCAAAACTCATTCAAAACAGCCTTTTTTTTTTCACAAATCTTTGAGTAAAAACTTCAGTCAAAATTGTTGTTTCACTCAATTACAGCTAAGAGTACTGTTGACTTGTTGTTTAGACTTAAGATTATTTACTTCTTCGATATCTTTCCACTCAAACTATGGCCTTATGTCCCCATGGTGATCATTAAAGCTTGTAATCTTAATCTTATTCCAATCTTTAAATCCAGTGCAAGGACGATAGATGAATTGTTGTCTGTCTCACCTCTTGTTTGAGGCCATAAATCCATCGTACTCAGCAGACATCTTGCAAGACAGAGCTTGCTGACTGTGATCTGAGTGACAGCCAGTTACTGCCATGTTATAACCTGCACACAGAGAGAGAGAGAGAGAGAGAGAGAGAGAGAGAGAGAGAGAGAGAGAGAGAGAGAGAAAGAGAGAGAGAGAGAGAGAGAGAGAGAGAGAGAGAGAGAGAGAGAAAGGGAGACAGGGGAGTTTTACATACAAAACGTATTCCAACACAGTTACTGATTAGAAGGATAAAGCCATTTTCTATGATCCTATATCTTTCTAATTTTCTGTTCTGCTTGAGTAACATTGAGTCTATGAAGCAGAGTAACAAATGTAGACAAGGAATGGAGGAGAGATGAAAGACAGCCAAAAAATGGTTGCAGGGAAAGAAAAGGGAAGAAAAAAGAGAGATAGGAGAAGAGAAAATTGAGAGTAAAATTTTTACATTAAAGCGCAATCATTTAAGAGTGATATTCAGTGGAAAAATAAGGAGTGGGGAGCAATAAGAATATATATGGGCACCAAGATATGACCCAAATGTGATAGCTGAGTTCCAAATCTATGCATATCAATATTTTGCAACAACAGCTTCCACAAGCTCTTGAATCCTGTCTGCAGGGACGTGCTCCCATTTACCCATAGTCAGCCTCAGATGTAGGATGATAAGGTCTGCCATGTACTTAGTGTTTAAATTGACCATTCATTAGCTGCCACATCAACTGGTGAAACAGAGAAGAAATGAGAAGCAGGCGGGAAATGAGAAGCCTGCTTGAAGCATTAAAGTGGATGTCAAGCGGGAAATCTGCTGCTGCATCACTGCAAGCAGAATATGCAATGCTAAATAACAAAGCTGTATAAGCAGTATGTATAGGGGAGGGGGGGGGGGGGGGGGTACTGCGCAGAAAATTACTATGAGCCTGCCTTTGTGCACTGTGACAGTCATGTTGTTGTGTTAATTTGGGCTAAGAGGACTTCAGACAACCAAGACAATATGTTCGATGTGTGAGATTTGTCTGAATAATCTTTGTCATACATCATACAGATCTCTGTATATATCTGAATTTCTGACTTTGTGTGCGAATTAGATATGCTTACCTTGTGAACTTAAGTCCTCATCCTCTATGTCTGTGAAAATGAATGTCTATACACACACGGACACACACAAACAGAAAAAAATCAAAGAGGAAAAAAATTTGTTTAGGCTTGTAAATAAACACATCAAATACAAATCATATACTCACTGCATTGATATAATTTCAGATGGAACAGATTCAGTGTGGCAATAACAAGGTTCTCCACTGACAGCTTATACAATATGTAACATGTACACAACACATATCTACAGTCAGCAGCAATCAATGGAGGACTACATGGCTGAGCCAAAGTAGTCTCTGCCAGATAATAAATCTAAATCCCACACACTCACTCTTTTCTGTGTGTCCCTGCCATCACAGCTGTCTCTGCAGCCATTCAAGCAGGAAGACAGACAGACAGACAGTTAAACAGATCGATCTGTAGTGGAATACTGACACCTGGTGGTACAACAAAGCAAAGCTCATTTTGTGTACGTGTGTGTCCTCAAAACAAACCATTTAATGTCAATTAATAATCGGAATTTGCATCTACAGTCGTGAAAAAAAAATTATGCCATCATTCAGCTCTACAGTTTTATATATCAGAACATTCTTAAATGAAAACGCCAGGTATTGAAATCTTCAGATGAAGAACAGATCTATCAACCTATTATTATCTACCATTCTCTTTGTATGTCAGAGTCTGATGCCACAGCTTAATTAATGAGGACTCAAACAAAATAAAAACATAATTAAACATCACTATCAATTAAAACATAATCATACATTGTTGTGTTTCATATTGTTTGGCTTTTTTCCCACAAATGTCCTCGCTAAAGATTTCTTTGAAATTAATTGAATATTTGAAAAGCTTTTACACTCTTCCTTGGTATTCTGAACCAAGAAAAGCCAGGCAATACTTCATTTGGAACATACTAATCTGTATGGTCTACGGGTAACAGAGACTGAATTGGTTGGCACCAATGATTTGAATAAACATTTCTATCTCCATACCCCTCAGGTTGAACCATGCTTCGTGCTTGACTTTCTATTACAACAAGGCCCCAGAGTGGGACAAATCAACCATTAGATGAAATAAACACCAACTAATTGTTTTGTTCAAGGGAACTGATCAAGGGTTTTGGCAGGAATACAAGATAATAAAAAGTTTAGCTCTTTTGTATCTTTTCATCCATCTTGAACTTCCTCTGTTGACATTAACTGTTGATCCTCCCACCTATATCAGCCATATCTGAGCAGGTGTGTCTTTCTTTTTTTTCATGACAGGGTTAGGATGGAGATTTGAGGGGTAGCAAAAATTAGTATTGAACACTTTTAACAGAATCACAGAACAGTGAAAAGACACAGGGTGGGAATATTACATATAATACATCTTTTGGTTTAATCTCTTTTGACCAATTAGCTGTGTCTATTTCTATAAACAGCCTCTGGGTAAGTCCGAGTCTGTGTGTAAAGGTATCAATGTGATATGTGCAGTGAGTAGCTTCCCAGACTGTCTGACATCAAAACTTGCTGATAACTGTAATCCCAGGATTATATGATGTGATTATAGAAATACAAAGTAATGAAGACCTTCTAAAAGCAAGGGAGAGATGTATTAAAATAATGATGTAATGATTTATCCCAGCATTTGGGTGATAAACAAATGCCCACTTTCATAAACTTTAAACGGTTTAAAACACCAGAAAAAGGGCCTGTTTAGTTACTGGCCAGTAGAGGACGACAGAGCTATCATATCATCCAGATGTATGAGTTTGTTCGTCTTTAAGTCAGATTTAAGGTAAGAATTAAGGGGATACAGGATGCATGATGTCAGTGGGTCCAACAAGCATGCAAGTACATACATTCAGTATCTCCGTATGTTGTCATAAACTCACACCATGGGGTGAAAAAACTGCCTTTACATGCTTAGTCATTGATTTGGCTAATATTTGACTCTGTGATTGCATTATGTAATCTGGATAATAACTGTAACTAATCCTTTTACGTTATAATCCAGTTATCACTAATGTTTAGTTTTCACTGCTTTGCTAGCACTTATTTGACATTAAAACACTGTGCTCATTTTAAGCGTATTGTAGAAATAGAGTAGCTTTACATGTTCCTCTTTATAAAATAGATCTTTCTCTGTCTTGTTTTGTGCAAATGTATATAAATATTCAACTATTTTGAGATGACTGTGCAAGCCTTTATGTACTTAAAGTAAATGCACACCACATGAAACCACTACTATAGTAACATTTTCTCCTGAGTTAAAGAAAAGCTACATCTATTCTTAAGTAACCTATACTGTTTTATTGTACCGCTCAAGTTCATCCAGCAGTGATCTTAATTCTCCCTCTTGCACTCAGCAACTTAAAACATTCTCCGGATCTTTAATTTGGTCTTTTTAATAAAGATAGAGTTCTTCCCTTCCTCCAGAGGGAGGAGGAGTAATGAGATACCTGGATCAGTCCTCCTGATCACAATTCACCACTACGACCACCACCAACTACGCTGCGAAATCCCCTTGAGGAAAAGCTGCCATCACGATAAGTTTCCTCTACTCTGTTCATAAGTCAAACTAAATCACACGCACTGAAATCAGTCAGCCTGGGCAGAGGGCCGAAAATTATAAAGTGCAGACTCACAGCCTGTAAACAGAGTTATGGAGGAAGTTTCACCGAGGTCGGTCAATAATGCATCAATCTCATGTTTCTTTACACTTTTAAAGGACCATTAAGTAAGATTTGTACAACGCTGCAACAGAAAATGACTGCAATGTATCTCTGTAAGGATTCTGATCAATATCTTGTTGATCCCTCAGCTGAGTATCAGGCTTTCATACATGATATTTAGGTCTTCACTGAGTTCCACTGAGACATGTTGAGGTGTCCCAAGGGAGCTATGCTGAGAGCACAAAGAGAATAATAGTAGAACTTTTAACTTTAACCTTCTGATTAATAAGGTTGATTCATGTATTGAATGTATCAGCCATCCATCACAACATGTTACCTACAGTTAAAATCAAAATGTAAAATTCTTTTGTGACTTTTTGTTACTTCCTGGTTGAATTCAGGCAATGGCATAACTCAGTTAGGGCTAGAAAAAGATCATGATAAGGGCCAAAAGACATTCTTTTTACACTATAACCATTGTGTGCATTGATTCCATTTCTACACTTCACGTGCAGCTGTTTTCACAACCAGTTGGTCTGTTATTCCTCAAACATAATTACAACTTGTTCAAACTTGAATGAAAAAAATGCCACTTGGGGATGTATTTGGGCTTAACTCAAGATTAAGATTAAGATCAGATTTATTGTCATGCATACACACAAAATTTGTCCTCCACTCATGGAGACAGATGCCATACACTGGAGCGGTGGGCAGCCATTCACAGCGCCCGTGGAGAATGGGAGTACGGTGCCTTGCTCAAGGGAACCTCGGCCATGACAAGGAGGTGGACTGACACCCCTTCAGTTGTCAGTTTCACCAATCAAGAACTTGTTGATTACTTTACTTTTGAAGCCAATGTCCTCACAAAAATAAAATTAACTGAATTAAATCTAAATTAATCTAATTGGGAGCACTTTATTAATCCCAAAAAAAGTAAATACTTTGCAGCATAAGGAATCAATAATAGTTATTATCTCATACTCATTAGTCATTTGTTTTCATATTAAAACAGCCATTGTGTATTACTTTTGCTGCAGGCAGGAATGAGCTCTTGTGATGCTCTTTGTTACAGCAGAGCTAAGGAGGCCACTTTTCCTTTCTGGAAGAAACATCGTTTTGTTCCATGTAAAGCGATGGAAATGGAGCTGGCTCAGAAGAACTTATCAAACTCTCTGTGCAAAAAAAAAGTCAAACTGAAGTGTTCCAAGTTATTACACTTCTTTTTTTACAACTGAAAAAGAAATGCAGAAATGATGTGTGACATCAATTTTGTGCAAGAAAAAAGCAACAACTGGAGCCCCGAGTGTTTGACATTTGTTTGTCTTGTTGCTATGGTCTACTGCTTGATACCTGCCCTTTTTTTAGTATCACATTTAAATCATATACTTCAAGGAAACTAAAATTTCATGTACCCTACTTTAAATCAAATATAACATTTGGATGTTAATGGGAATTGGTGCATTCTGTTTTTTCACAGTATACCAACTTTTTAGGAAATTGGGTTGTAATCTTAAACAAGTGTAATAATATCGCCATACTGGTCTGGAGGCATTTTGGTTCAGACCCAATGCCTCCAGAAGTCAGAATCTACTGGTCAAAATTCATGTTGACATCCAGGATCATGAACAATGAGTTCTAGTGATGCTAAAGACTTTAACCCCGTCACCAAAATTCAATTTGTTCAATTCCTTTCTACAAAATACGAAAATCTAACTTTTGCTTTGTGTTTAATGTATTGCATAGTAACATATGGAACTAAAACAATATGTATGGTAAATATATACATGTTCAAGATCATTGTATCATACTAGGACTGCTTTAAAAAAAATTAAAAAACCCTCTTAGTATGTTGCCATTAGTTTTATCTTGTTGGGGAATATATGTAGATGTATATGTACTGTCAAGGGCAGCACAAACTATGCTGTTCAGGGACAGTTTGTGTCACTATGATCCTTTTTCAAGCCCTAAGCTCACAGCAACTACAGTACATGGTGGCAGCAAGTGCCAAATCTGCTGGAAAGTCTCTGTGTGTGTGTGTATGTGTGTGTACTGATGTAAGTATGAGGTTCATTCTGTTCTAGAGTCTGCCTCTCCACTTCCTGTTCTATGACCAGCTTCCTTTTCAGTATTGTTAACGGAGTCACTACACAGAGGTTGCTTCCTCTCAGCCAAGACAACCTGCCTACACAACTTCCTGTGTCTCTGTGTGTTTTCTCCTGTTGCTGCATCTATGCTTGTGTGTTTGTGTGACTACATGTTTTTGTGTGAACATTCTCAGATACAAAAACTGTCCAAGGCATAAAGCTGAAAAAAATTAACAATCTTTTGTTTTGCACTTGCAGTGAGAAAGAGGAATACATTATCAGTAGGTACCTTCCTCTTTCAGTAAAAAAAAAACCTTTTCTTGCAATCCTTGTTCATTTGATAGGTTTTTCTGTTCTGTGAGGCAGAAAACAGGAAGTGAGATGATCTATGTCTTGTCATTAGTTTCATCTGGGGTTTTTTTGTTTTTTCTCTAAGTGATTTCCTGATCACAACATGGTATTAAATAAGGTTAGCTAAATTCTGAGAACATAATGACAGCGAAATGAGCGAAATGAGATCTACAGTTCATAGAATATTTGATCTACACAGATGTAAAAGATAGTTTAAAAAACAGCCAACTTGTGTCATTTCCCCTTAAGCATTCCGCTGTTTCTTTCTGAATAAGCCCTGTTCTGTGTCTGTATATCAGTACAGCCAACCTCATAAGTCAGTGATGATTTCAAGGCCAGCAACTCCAACTTAAAATTGCATGTATTGTTTCCAGGGATTAACTCATTTGATTTTTAGCCAGTCTGGACAAATCAAACTGCTGCAGATTAGAGATGTAGCACTATGAGACAAACAGATGTTCCTGGTAAAGTGTTTTGACATGCATAGATATAGCTGGAAAACCTCACAGAGCATCCAAGGAGAATGTAAGTGTGTGTGAAAGGGAGACAAAGAGAACAACCTGACGCACAGGGAAATGCTGTTTTGGACTTTGTTATTTATCAATTTGTGCCACAGCTGTCTGAAATTTTGCACTCAGTACTACAACCCTTAAAATCTCAGATGATGTGTAGCCAAACCTTTAAAACTGAATCCCAGATACCCCAAAGACATGGCTTTCCAACAGGTTTGTTACTCTCTCACTGAGCCTCAAAAGCTCACTGCAATACATGATCTCATCCTCACTACAGCCAACAAACCAAACCAAACTATTGCAAAGTCTTGGCGGTTGCATTTGCTACTTTGAAAACTTCCTCAATGTTTAGGACATTAGGCTGAACTGATAGAAAGACCCAAATAGAATATTTCCATCTTTAATATGTCGTAAGTTTTTATGTTTTATATATTCCTTCCAGTAGTTAATTGACTAACAGTTTCAAATTATCATTGGGCCCACAGCACGTGGCTTGAAGGGTCAGGTGGTTGATCTTTCCAGCATGAAATGTTGAGTTATGATGAGTTCATGAGCCCTGGTACGAACTAACTGCTAAAAAAAAACTCTATTCTGTCTGACTGTTTATTCAGTCAATTGTACATAAGAGCAGAAAGTACTTACTGTTAATTGAGACATATCAACATAATGCACCTTTATAAGTCAGTCTCTTTAAAACAAGACTGTAAGTTCAATGAAGTGACAAAATAGCTTCTCTTTTATCAAAGGTTTTCCTCCCAGATCATTGTGTTGTTCATAGAAATATCAACTATTTTAATGGTGCGATAATAGTGTGCTACTGATTGTGTTTCACGGGTTATTATTTTGTTGTTATTGTTGAATTCTGTGGATGTATGGCTGAAGTGAAATAATTTCCAACAAACACTTACATGCGCCTTGGCCCTGGAGATCCAAGTCTCTAAAAGAAGCGCAAGCCGCGTTTTGTGGAACCTCCCGGTGGTTTTGACTGCGATGTAAATGTCCTCCAGCTTCAGTTTGGGTTGAGTGACATGTGCACCCACAGAGACCGAGTGTCCTCTACTCTTGTCATTAAGTTGTGATTTGGTGCCGCTGCTCCTGTTGTAAACCCAACTCTGCGCGTCCTTGGCTGCGGAGGGAACCTGCTGGATGGAGCTGTGGAGCGCAGCAGTTGATGGATGGTGACCAGCGTTTAGTATGGGAAAGCTGTTCGTCCGTAGTTGAAAATCCACGTAGACAATTATGAAGAAGGTGAAAATCAAGGCAAGCAACCTACGGCGTACCCATCTTTTGTGCATGGTAGAGCAACGCGGTAATTAAATCCTCAGATGCATTAAAATTATGTCACGGGTTTCCTCTTTTGAAATCACCCAGAAGTTTTTGATGGGTTCAGTCTCGTTTTATAGCGGTTCCTTCATCACTTCTTCCTCGTTTCGTAGTTCCCTTATTAATAACTCACAATTCTCATGATAATCTTAGATATCAGAGAATTTCAGCTCATGGACTTGATCACTTTCTAGATTTTTGCCTCTTGTGGATACAGCAACAGGACATGGATTTCCAATCATTTCTACATTTTCAAAGCCACTAAAAATTATCTGACTTAAGCCGACGTGCTGCTTGTCACTTGTTTCAAGTTACGGGATACGTAAAGGATTTTCCTGTTCCACCTTCAAAGTAAAAACCCAATTTCGAAAACACTTCCGGTCGGATTATTTGTTTTAAAATGGTCAGCTCAACATGATTCAAATTATATGGGATGAATATTTAAAGTACATTGAAGGATGTGTGAATATACACTGACATCTTTAACTGCTGCACATTTTCGTGTTGAGATGATTTTATTTGCTTATCTCAGCACTGACAATGAGCCTCTTGCTCTGCTAGACACAGCAGCCTCTTCCTTCCTCTTCAGCTCTCAGTTATTGTTGCACAGCCCTCTACATGGCTTTCTCTAAAAAAAAAAATTTAAAAAAAAACGTCAAACTGTTTGCAAAACGGACAAGAACAAGTTTCTTTATTTGGGGCATCAACAAAGTATCTCTTAAAATTATCGAGTTAATAGGTCAGTGGAAGTGAAAGAAAAATGATGACTCATATGTTTAGAAGGTAATAGGCATCAACAAACAGTCCACATCATGTTTTAACAAGTTATGACTACTGACAGTTTCCTTCAATAGAAATCCAAAAGGAAATTGTTAGGTTTCAACCTACAATAGAATGACTTGAGGTCCGGGCTCTAGGGAGGATTCATCACTCAATAAGACCTGTTGCTACTGATTTTCAGTCCAGCTCTTGTGTCATTTGGCATACTTAACTTTTTCTCCCTGTTTCTCTTCCTTAATAATGGCTTTTTCACAGCCAGTTAATTCAGATTTTTGCAAGAATTCTCTTCCTGTTTCTTCAGGGCATGACTCTCAGATGTTATTTATGTGCTGCAAACAGTTTTATGAGCCTATTTATCTTATTCAAAGAAATATACCAAGTGAAAATGAGTGGAAAAGTAGTAATCATCTAAAATAAAACTCGAAGATATTCAGAAAACTTGGAGAACTATTTCTCAGGACCAGTATAATAGATTACAAGACAGTTTAGCTTCTTTAAAGCAAAATATAAAGAAAGACACCTGAGGATGATGTTGAAGTAGTGTTAAAAGAATTATCAAAATACAGATGTGACATTCATTGTGGAGCAATGTGCTTAGAATTTTTATTTATTTATTTATTTATTGGAGGGGGGGGGGGTAACAAGTCATAAACCAAAGCATTCAATTAACTGAAAGTCTGACCTAATAGTGGCTCCTTTATAAATAGTCAGTTTATAAAGTAATTAAGTTTGACCTTGGGGGGGGCATGAATGTCTGAAACAGATCTCATGGCAACTCATTCAGCTATGAAGGGATTTCATTCAAAGTCTCGGATGTCAGCTAGATGGTGGCACTTGTGGAAAATTCTGTAAATCATCATAGAAATTGGGCTAAATCCTCCAGAGGTCATGAGTGTGTGAACAAAATGTTGTGTCAATTCATCAATTAGATGTTTCAACTCATAAAAAGCTATAGGTTTCTCTAAGCTGTTACAAGTCCACTATTATTACAGTTCCCTGTGCGGCTGTCTCTGGAGACTGGCCAAAAAAAGAGAAAGAGCTTGATACAATTAATTCACCTCAGACCCTCATCGCAACCTTTGTTTATTTGTCCTTTCTCAGCGTTCTCACCTTACACAAATCCTTACACCCCCCCTCCTTTCTCTTTCTCTTCCTCTTCCACTGACCAGCTGCTTTCCTCCTCTCCACTACTTGCCAACCCAGCATAGACGAGCCCTCCCAGCCCCACCCCTCCGGGTCCCGTAGGTAAACCAGAGACGCCCGGGGCACACCCTGGCCAGGAAAGGCCCAGGATCGCCTTACGGCCTACCTGAAAAGTCCTTTTTCTAAAACAGCAAGCACATCACAGTCCCACTTTGAACAAAGGACCAGCAGAGTCAAGGGACCAGACCCCCTTTCAGGGCTTTGTCTGTCTGCCTGATTTAAGCTCCGAGTCAGATTGAGAGTTGGACTGTACTCAAGAACTGGGATTGGAGATACACAAGGGAGGAACTCATAAGATTGAGGGCTGCAAACTTTGAGAAACAATGTGCAAACTTAATGGAAATAAGTCTGTACAGCCTATTTAAGCATTATTTCAACAGCATATTTATAGCTGATTACCAGCTGCTGAAACAGCAGATCTGAGAGTGTTGACGTTCGTGTGAAATACTGTTAATTTCCTACAAATTATGAACGTTCAATTTGTTTTGCCTTACTTGCATGTGAATTGCAAGAAAAGCAAAGGTACATAGCTTACAGAGACAGGTACCTCTGTACGTTTGATGTTAGGTCCCACTGTCAGAATAAATAAAATAGACAAAGAAACTTATTGGTACAGGCAGAGCAAACTTGAATGTGTGTATGTGCTCAGGTACACAAAAATTCTCCTCTTAACTTTTAATCTCATGTTGAGGTTCAAATCAAAGCAGCATGATAGAATGACAAAGCACAACTGAGAAAACAGCAGACAAGACATATTTCAACTCCTTCAAGTTTACAAGATTGAATCATAAAAAAAATGATAATATCAAAACAACATACATTTTATGGGAATATCTGATTTAAAGCAGCTTAAAAGTGAGGAAAACGTCGGGGTGAAGTGGGGTGCAGCGTCTTACCCAATGATGTGAATTGGGACAACTTTCTGGTTGAAGGTTAAATGCTCCTAATCCTCAAAGTTGTCATGTCTTGTGCATGAAAGTGTTATGCCTACCCTTTAAATAAATAGTTTACTTGAGGCTTTGTATTCTTATTATGGGGTTTGATATGTATCACCCAAGGACACTTTAAAATTGGGAATGGGGATGCTGGGACCCAGGAACTGCTGACAAAACTGACCTCACACCCAGGGCCTCCTTTAGACTATTTACTATACAGGTACTTTAATTAGTTTTAATAAGTCACAACAGGTTCATTTGGTTGTCATAATGTGTATCAATCTCTTATTGACACCATGAAATATATTCTAAAGCAGGTTGGTGCTGCATAATCTCTTATGGTCCAATCATTGCAAACACACAACCTCAGCCAAATCCCAGTTCCTTCCCTCATCCTCACCCTTCAGTGTTCAGGGATATATAATTTGGCCTTTTTCTTTTAAGGATCAAGGAGTAGAACTCATCTAGTCTTCCAAATGGGGCATTAAGGGCCATTTAGAAGACTGCATGACCACTGCATGATTTCTAAAAGGAAAGGGGTACTTTAGCTCTGCAAAACAGTGGTATGCCCAAGGGGAGGATATGAGATCAAGTAATAAACTCGTAGAAGCCCAGCAAATGAAAAGTACTACATAAACTATTCCTTTGAAAGCTCTGCAAAGCCTTTTATTAATCAGTGGTCAGTGGGTCATGCACATATTCAGTCTAATTACAGCATCAACCATTATCAGTTAGAAAGAAAACAGCACAGTAAAACATAGCTATGATGTGATGCATTAGCTGTAAAAAAAAAAAAAAACTTTGCTGATATAACTACATGGTATAATGTGGTATGTGGTTTTAGTTTGCTTCTTTGCTTATATTTTGGATGTTTATGGTCTGAGTTTCTAAGATTCACCTGTTTGTTTTCTTGCTTCTAAACTCCAGCTGTGACAAGACATGATGATTTGATTAAAGTCTAAAATCAATATCAGAAAATTACACGGATGCATGAGAACAACATCATAATCACACTGTAGTGTGATATTTTAATACAGCAGTTTGAGATTCAGATGTGACTCACAGATACTGTGTTTCACCACGTACCTCTGCACTGGTGACAGGTCATTTGTGTCTGTGTTATGGGTGCTGGTCAACAGAGGGCGATGTAAACTTTCTGTGGCTTTCTCTGTGTGCTCTCACAAGGTACTGATCCACTTTCAGCATCCTTCACTTATTTGAACCATGTTTTTATGAACCATGTTTTGGTCAGCATTGGCTAAAAAAAAATTGATCAAACAGAACTGTTTTCAACAATGTTTTACACGTCTTGTTGTTCTCTCTCTCAGAAAAAGTCAACACGACCAAAAAATGCACAACCTGTCAGTTGCCGGTGATCTGTTATTAAAAACACCACATGCTTCATATTTTAGCTCTGTAAATGTGTCCTCATTTTGGAGCATCTATGAAAAACACAACATCATTTTTGTTGTTGTTGTCACTGTTTTGTCTATGAAATATTACTGCAGTCACATTAACTGAAGGCTACAGCAAGTCAAACATTCAAACAACGGGTTTATCGCTTTTACCTGTATTACTTCAGTCATTCTATTTGCTATGAGATATGAAATAACACATAGGAGGTGATAATATGTGTTGGTCTTCTATTTTTGCGATCTGAGCTTTTATAGGCATACCTGCCTTCAAGACAAAATGGAGGGCACAGAAACATCCCTCCATAATTGGCTGTATGACATTGCGGAAGAACTATTTCTGTATACCTACCTCTCCCCTTCATAACAACATTCTGGGAGTAAGGGATAGCTTTTCTCATCTGGAGGAGCGGAATCAGCACGCAGCTCAGAGGCTACCCGACAACACAGGGGATCCCACCGAGATGGCTCAGGCTAACATCTCTGTGACTGAGAGTCAGTTCAGGTGTCCCATCTGCCTCGAGATCCTGAGAGACCCGGTGTCCATCCCATGCGGACACACCTACTGCATGGTGTGCGTCAACAACTACTGGGACCAGGCAGAGTCGGGCCAGTTCAGTTGCCCTCAGTGCCGGGAGACTTTCAGCCCCCGGCCGGTGCTGCGGAGGAACACGGTGCTCGCCGAGGTCGTGGACAAACTCAAGCTGAGCGAGATGGTCAGGGCGCCGGAGCTCTACTTGGGAGGAGTTGGAGAAGTGCCGTGCGACTTCTGCCCGGCGGAGGGCAAGCTGAGGGCGGACAAGTCGTGCCTGGTGTGCCTGGCGTCTTTCTGTGACCTCCACGTCCTGCCGCACCGTGAGGTCGGCACTTTGAGACGGCACAAACTGGTGGCCGCGGTGGAGCGTCTGGCGGAGAAGCTGTGCGTCCAGCACCGCCTGGGTCTGGAGCCCGCGGGGAGCGGCTCCGACGCAGAGGCCGCGGTCGAATGGAGCGGAGACTGCCTGCTGTGCGAGGCTGACCAGGAGGAAGTCCGCAATATGGACGCACAGAGAGCCAAGAGACAGGTACTGGGTGAGATACAAGATAATCCATCAGTTTGCACTGTGGTGCAAAAGTATTGAGCAACCTCCCCATTGTTTTCTTTGATGCCAAAACTCTCCTTTAATCTCGTTTTGGGCAAAAGCTCTGAATGTCTCATAAAGTTTGTCTTTAGATAAAGGCAGATTTTATTTCTTGTTTTCAGTCCTTACTTGATCTTTTGTTGTTATGCTACTTAACGATGACTTTCAAACATAAAAAACACTTTAAACTCAAAGGATGAACCAGTGTTGTGTCTACACATTACAGACGACTTTCAAAGAACTCATTTCAAATGATTATCTCATGTGATTTTGTTGCCTGTCAAAAAGATGCATAATTTGTTCCCATTTATTTTGTTACATCTATGAAAAATGCCTAAGAGAACAAAGTTTGACAGGCAAAAAAAATAGTATTTTTGCACCAACAACGTTTTTCCCAAAGAGCTCTTAGCCAATAAAGTGGCATAGCTCAGCGTTGTGTGTTCTCAAAAACAGAGGAAACAGGACAAATGAAGGACAAAATAAGTAGCAGGACAATATATATATATATATCTACAGCTGAATAGTGTCTCAAAGTGATGTTCTTATGAAATGAGAAAAATCCTGCAAGCACCCGGCACAATCTGAGAGGTTTGGACATCTGGACTTTAAGTGGATCCACCTACTGTTTGCTGGAGTCTCTTCAGAAATGGTCTCCATGGAAGGGGGGCTGTCAAGAAGCTGTTCTTAAGGAAGTGGAATAGAGACAAAAAGGCTGATGTATGCCAAATGACACGAGAAGTGGACTGAAAGTCGGTGCCAACAGGTTTTATGGAGGGATGAATCCTCCCCAGAGCCCGGACCTCAACATTACTGAAGCAGTGTGGGATCATCTTGACAGAAAATTGAACAAACAGCAGCCAACATCCAAACAAGAGCTCTGGGATGTCCTTCAAGAAGCCTTGGGAACTTTTCCTGAAGACTATTTAAACAAATGACAAGAAAGCTTATCTAACAGGGTTCAGGCTGTGTTGAAGAATAAAGCTGCTCAGACCAAATATTGACTTTCAAGCTTATTAGAAATGTGCAAATGCTGTTTCTGCCTGTATGCTGTAGTTCTATTTCTGTTTACAAATGTTTCAGATAATCAGCTTTATATATTTCCCATTTCCTGGCTCTATATAAAGAAATGAGGAATTGTTCAAGAATTTTGCACAGTGCAGTAGAATCGTTTGTTCCCAGTGTCTTTAGTGTTGGAAAACTCACCTGAAAAAATGTGTTTGTGTTCATCTGAGGATGAGTTTACCTCATTTTAACAGCTGGTAAGGAGCAGATGGTTATTTAATATTAAAAATATCTCATATGTGCCTTAATATGTAAAACCTTGTACTTTACTTTCTATTTGACATGAGTGTATTAATAGTGTCTCTGTTTGTCTATCTGTCTGTCAGCTGCAGCTCCAGGAGTCTCAGAGGATGATCCAGGGGAGGATACGGACCGGAGAAAGAGAGCTGGAAGAGTTTCAGCAAAACTTGGAGTCCCTCAAGGTCACACACACACACACACACACACAGTCACACACAGTCATGGTGACCGGTGTTGTTCTTGCTAATTCAGTGCTTCTGTGAACATACTGTGTAATCAGCGGTGGAGAGTTTCCAAGAACTAAGTGATTATTTATATAAAGCAGAGAGCCCCAAAAGCTAAAACAGCTGTGTTTTATGTCTAGTGACTGACTAGTTTGTGGATGTTGAAACTCTTTTGCTCTTGCTTGCTATCAACAGGACATCTAAACATCAGTTGCACTGTTTAATGTTTTTTACCAAACGAAAACAGAAATTCCAATTTCCTGTTTGACAATGAATGCACCAGAAGTCCACTACTATAGCTACCATTACATAAAGAAACAGTTGTGAAATGTTGCTCATTTAGCAGCAGATCATGATGTTAGCTGCTAAAAGCTTACACAGAACACAGAGGAATGGAGTAACAATGAAGTCCAGAGTCGTTATGGAGTCGATATGTGACAGAAGAATTATGACGTGGAATTCTCTACAGGGTTCTACAGTGCATGTTTGAACAACTTTTGCCGTTAAACCCATAACACCAGGAGAGATAGTACATAGAAGAGGGTTCCGTATTCTACCAGCTGTCCATGGTGGAACTGAAGATGAGGGAAATGCAAGCATTTGAGTGTTTTTCTTTCAGTCGCTGGCTGGTCTGAGCTTTCAGGCAATTTACTGTATACTTTCTCATGTCATGATAGCATACAGATGCCAAAAGAGGGAGACCCTGAGGAATAGAGCGGTGGACTGGAGTCAAAACTGTGTCGGCTTGTGAAAGATGGGCAGAATATGTTTTTTTTATTAAGGGAAGTTATAGGCTGATTGAGGTATGAAACAGGAAGGTCAGATCTGATGTTTACACAGCTGACTGTGCACAACACGTACATGGTTCACACACACAAGCATCCTGCCTCAGAAGAGTTATCGTATCAGATTTATAGAGCCAAACTCATTTATGTTCCGATGTCTCTATGGTTCGTTGAGTCTTCCAGGAAAACCTTCTCCACGCTGTCTCCTCATCATCATCCCCTTTCTTTCATCCAGCGCGCAACTGCTCTAACGTTTAGGAGAATCACTAGCTCATAAAAATATATAATATTTAAATATAAGACTGACATCAAACCTGTTAGTTGGGCTGAATTTATTGATTGATTCAATTGAATTATAAATGTTGTGTCTCAAAATATCTGCCTGCCTCATACCATCTGATTATATGAATGGTATTTTCATTGATTAGTTTCTTTGAACACGAACTGATGTGGTTAATCTTGTCGCCATGTTGTGTGACCGAAATAAACCTTTTCAAGTCTAATAAAATGACAGAGCAGAACATTTGTGAGCAGTGAGAGCTCATTTTAACCTGTTGGATCCGATATCAGCTGAAGGTTGTTAGGGTTGCCATTTAGGCTTGAACTTTCTTCTTTTTTTTTTTTCCAGAAAGGAAAAGCCTAGCAGATGATTTAATTGTTGTGTTTGTGGTGTTTCAGGTGTCGGCATCCGCAGTTCTGGAGGACAGTGAAGCTCTGTTTGCTGACATGTCGCTCCGCCTTGAGAAAACTAAAGCTGAGGTGAGGGGCAGGATCTGGGAGTAGTAGCTGTGATACTTTCAATTTATTTAGTAGTGATAATATTGATAGGAACAAGCCTCTTAAACTACACAGCACTTGTAGAAATTGGAAAGCTTCAATTAACTGCTATAATGGCCTTAAAAGGAGTTAACATGGTCTGACAAAATTATTATTCTTTTGTGTGTGTTTAAATGTATAAAGTTGCATAGTACACTAAAATTAATTACCACAATGAAAATGACAAGCATCGGTTGGCACAGCCATACTTTAAGGGTTGCGAGGCATACTTGGTAGCCCTTTCTTCCTGTGTGTCACAGGTTCGGGCGATGCTAGAAGCAAAGGAGCGAGTGGCGGTGGGGCGAGGCGAACGAGACACGGAGCTGCTGGAGAAAGACCTCCTGGAGCTGAGGAGGAGAGACGAGGAGATCAGCCAGCTGCTGCAAACTGAAGACAGCGCCCATTTCTTACAGGTGAGGAAGGAAAAAAGGGACAATATGAGGAATCAGCTCAAGTTGTTTTAAAAAAAAAATGAAATAAAAACCATGATGAAGTTAATTTCAGGAAGACGGGAAAGCCTGTGGCTGACAGAGCCAATTAGGGCTTGCTACATAGACTTGAGGAAATAATTGATCAGTGACATCGGTGGGAGGTTCAGTGCAACAGAGATGCAAGAGCCATGATGATGAAACTTTCCTGGAGGTGGAGAGACCCAAAGCTGTTTGGAAAAGGATTCAAATGAGACTAAATGACAAAAAACAATAAAGAACAGAAAAATGTTGTTATTTTTATCAACCGTAAAAAACACAAAGCATTTATTACACGTTACGTTTCCTCTTGATTTGATGTAGCTTATTTGTTATTCTAGTTATTCTTTTTAATATTTCATTAGTTTTCTTATTCTTTAACAGATGTTCTTTTTTATGATGTTTTTCTATTTTTTTTTTGTCATAGCAGTTCTATTTAAAGGGAGCTGTATGTATCACATTTAGCCTCTCATGAGAACTTTCCTCTCTCAAAAGACAAGTAACACATTAGCTAATCTACCATTAATGCATCCTGGGAGTCATATGTACTCACCAGAGTGCACGCTAACAAAGACCCAGAGATATTGGCATGTAACTTAGATGGAGGATGGATGAGAGGAAACGATGAGTCAGCAGTGGAAAAGGACAGTGCTTGCCTAAGTGCTGTTTTCAAATTCAATTGTACAAGGGATTAAGAAGGCAGGGAGGGCAGGCCGAAGCTGTGATGTATTTTCCACTCTCTGTTTTTACTGGCTTAGGCGGCTCCACTTCTCTGCGTCCCTCTCACCGCTGATCAGCACTCCAGAGCCTCTGGCCTGCCCACTGAGGCCTTCAGTGGTGCTAGAAGAGCCCTGTGTCACCTCCGCAGTCGCATAGAAGAAGTCTGCAGGGAAGAGGTTGACAAGATCAGCCGTGCAGGTACACCAAATGACCCACAGGCAGAAGAGCAACCCAAATCATGAGTACTCAAACATGCAAATACTCCTTGTGTCAGTTTCTAGCGCAGCATGTGTATCGATGTAATGTTGTTAAAGTTCAGCTGGATAAGATAGATTTATGTTGAAAATTCAGTGTACTTACACTCTTACACAAACTGCTCCTGCGCTCAGTTTCACACCTTGATTATATTTCTATTCCAGTTCATGACAACTGCGTCCCTGGTAGAGAGTGTGTAAAAGGTAAGCATCAGTAACACAATCCACAGATGCACACGCACAGTCTGCAAGAGTCATGTCTGTGGTTTTACATGACATCTAACACTGCGAGGGACAGCGGAGAGTTAATTATTGATGTTGCGGAGGACGGGGCGTTGTCTGATACGACACACTCTGGCTTTTCTCCAGTTCTACTCGTCCTGATATGTTCAGTTTAGTTCCAACAGAATTGATTGTAACATCTCTTACACTTCCCCTGGAGTTGTCTTTAGGCCAAATATTGATGTGTTACATGCTTTTCTTTATGGCCAAATGTCTCCAAAACTTGCTACAGGTCCATTATCGCGTCAACTGCACTTTGATTTTGTTACTTATTCGCAAATGTTTACATGATAAAATGGTGAAATAGTGGACCTGACCTGTAGATATGATGGTAGAGAATTCATTCCGCTGGTGCCAGATTGCTTTGTTCTGCAGCTATTTGCAGCTCTATTGCTCTTTCTGCTTAAAGCAGCTCTGTCCAGTATTTAGTGACATCTAGTGGGGACATTGCAACTTGCAACCAACTTAATGCTCTCACCTCAACCACCACTTCAAGGTATGTAGGGAAAACTACCTACTACTGCTAAAAACTACAACCGTAAACATGTATGTTAAATTCCATATCTGCCAACAGATCGCTGTAAATGTTACATACTGGATATTTGATATGACGTTGGTCATTTTTGGAACTTGTAGAAGTCGTTAGGTTTAGCTTGAGTGTTACAGTAGCTTTGGCAAAACCTAAGAGAGAATTCTATGCATTTGTCTTTTTTGTGTTTTATGTGTATTTTGAGGCTTATTTCTAATGAAAATAGACAGACTGGACCCTACTGACTTTTTTACCAGTGGGACCAAGGGAATAGACACTAGAATCTATTTTTGTTGCTCAACTGTTTGTCTCCAAAGCGTAAACACAGAGCAGTTTCCAAAATATTCCATTTATTCTGTTGTATTTGGTAGGTGTCCAGAATCCTGGCGCAGAGAACTGCAAACCTCAGCACATGCAACACTCTAGTCGGGGTAAGTGGAGCCACATAAGATGAGCTGGAAACAGCTTGGTACATTAACGTCACTGCAGGTGGTTTTGGCTCGTTGCTTTTTGTTAGCACAGTGGTCAAACCTTAAATCTCATCATCAAAACTACAATATGAAGGAAACTCTTTAACTTAGCAGAATCTGGTTGTTTGTAACACTGAAGTCACTGTGGCGAACAGCTACTGACCCTATGGATCTGACTTGAAGAATAGCAGAGGTCACTTTTCACGTAGGTGCCGACAGACAGACAGTTATTTATAGTTGGCTCTTGAATGGCTTCAGATGATACACACTACTCATAGTGTCAATGGTTTTTAGTATTAAAACTTTACGCTGACAGATGCAGTACTACTGGAAGGGTTTATTTATAAATTATGTCTGAATTAACCGGATGGATTTATTTAAAGTGCCCAGTTAGGCTCTCCTGTCTGTGTCTTATTTCCACCGCTTTCGTTTGCTGCACTGGAGGGTCAGCAGCATGCAAGCAGGAAGTTTACGCTAACTAAGCTACTGCAGTGCATGTAAACGTGTTTTCAATGTCCTCTCTTCATAACACTTTATTTGCTCTTTGCATTTAAAGATACTTGGGGTAAAAAGCCTTTATTGGTACTTTACTTGTATTCCTTGGAAAGTTTTTGTGGTGCTTTATGACTCCTCATCTTTAATTCCCTTCTCACTGCGTTTCAGCCCCTTACAAATATCCATATCCATGTAGAGTTGTGCGTATTTTTTTCATGACATTGTTTCAGTTCCATCTTGTCTCTGTTTTTTGTCATCCATCCCCTAACAGCAGTGCCAGTCTTGTTCCCTCTGTCCACTTTGTCCCTGCAGCCAGCTGATCAGAGGATGAGGACAGCTTTCCTCAGATGTGGGTATTTTATCTTCTGTTCGAACAAACTACCCTCAAGTATTTACTGGCCATCTAGTAGCTATTTCTTTCTTCTTATCTGGCCTGTCCTCCTTCCACTCCCCCCGTTCTCTATCATCCATCTATTGTCTGTACCCGTTAAGTCTGTTCAGGGCTGCAGTGGGCTGGAGTTCATCCCAGCTGTCATGGGGGTGAGAGGCAGAGTTTAACCAGGTCAGGTCACCACTACATCATGTAGAATTGCTTTGGAATGTGGAAGGAAAGCTGAACAGTGAACATAAGAACAGTGAAAACATGCCAACTTCACAGGAAAAACCCCTAAGAGTTGAACAAGAAGCACCACCCTTCCTGTGAGACAACAGTGTTCATCGCTGTGCCACTCCCTCTTCCTGCATGCCACTCTCTTTTTTACTGCCTTTCCTCTTAATCCCGCTCCGTTTCTTCTCTCCATGATTTGATTCACCAGATAATAAGAATCTTGCGGGGAAATCGGAGAGCCCAGTCTAGACTGCCATCAATGATGGATGGCAGTCATAATGTATTTATGACATTCTGGTTCATCATGAAGACCAGTGCCTCTACCTGTGCCAGCTGACAAGATGACAGCATACCACCATCTTGTTAGGCATTAGTATTTCATGTGGAGGAGGACAAAGGTCGTACGGGTCATTTACCTCCTCTGTACTAAAATGTCATCTGAAATACTGGTCGACTTGGCATCTGGAAAAATGTAGCTGACTGACAGCAAGGAGGAGCCAATTGAATTTTCAGACAATTCTTTGACATTTTAGATAAAAACTCATCCCATTGATTCCAGTAACGTATTGTTGACAAATATTTCTTCATTGTATGTAGTACTACACCGGCTGAATTGCTCAGTTAATCACATACGCACAGTACAGCTGTAGTTATGCTTGATCCTTGGTCACTGGGCAAGTGAACTGTGACTTGGAGCCATAACTGTTGTTTCTGTTGCATGAGGTATATTGGACCGGCTTCAACTTATCTATTGTACTTTCATATAGAGGGTTTTTGTTACATTTATAATATACTGGGCACGTGCGCCAGGGATCACCGGGTTGAGAATGATAAGCGTAAACCTTTTAGGTAAACTTAAGGTATTTATACACCGGTATCTGGACCAATGATGATAAGAAAATAAGAATTTTGCTGAGTTTTTTCTTTTACCTATAAAACAATAGAAAACATATTGACTCACCCTGCTTTTTGGGGTGTGCATTCCCCAACTTTTGGGGCAGCTGTGGCTCAGGCTCCTCTCTTTTGTTAAGCATCATTATTGTTTAGTTTGGAGTTTTAAAAGTCTCAATTGTTGCCTCTGAACCTCACTTTGCTGTCTGTTTCCTTCCTTTCAGTTTCATGTCGTCTATCACTGGACCCCGATACAGCGCACCCTACTCTGGTTCTCTTGGAAGGGCCTCAGGGCGCCCATTGTGGTGAGGATCCGCAGTCCCACCCCCCTCACCCCCATCGCTTTGATTCAGTGGCACAGGTGCTATGCAAGGAAGGCCAGTTTGGCGGTGCCAGCTACTGGGAAGTGGAGTGGAGGGGCGGAGGCTGGGTCGACATCGGCGTCACCTATCGAGGAATCGGACGGAAAGGTGGCGGAAAGCCCTGCCTGCTTGGGCGCAATGACAACTCTTGGCGGTTGAGGTGCACACATGCTGGATATGCTGCATGGCATGATAACCGTAAGACCACGGTGGCTGCCCCGCCCTGCCCCAGGATCGGCGTGTTCCTCGAGCGCCAAAAAGGGGCCTTGTCGTTCTACAGTGTGTCGGACACAATGGTGCTCCTGCACACTTTTCGTTGCCAGTTCATTCAGCCGTTGTACCCGGCTTTCCGTCTGGACCTGGACTCCACTCTGCTTATATGCCCTCACGAGGGAGGCAGTGTTAACAGAACCTAACTATGCCTTTCCCCCTTTTCCAGGATCCTTAATTTAGCTTCTTCAGGACCAAACAGTTAACTCTACTGATGGATGTGACTAACTGAAGAGAGTGTAGAGACATTATGACAAGAGGGAAACGTCCCAGGAAGCAAACGATTCTATTGCCTAACATCTTTTTGCATTGTTTCTACCATGAGTGTCTGTATCTTGTTGTTTTTATTCCCTTTGACTAAAAGTTTCTTTGGGATCTTTCTCAGATTGAGCAACACAGAGCACGCTACAGCTGCCCAGCAGTGCTGAGGCTTCTAAAGATATTTTAAAAAGGAGAGATGGATTGAAGCAAAGATTTTAACTTCAAAACCAAAGTATATTGACTAATGAACCCAAGAGAGCAAAGTGAGGGAGGAAGTTGAGAGGTGGAGGGTAGCACATCAGACAGTGTGAAAGTCACAATGACAGAAGGCTTATTGGCTCAGAGGAATTAACCAAACATATTATTGGATGAGAGCAGTGATATGAAAGTTGATGATGGAATTATTTTGCCAGTGGAGAACTGACCAATAGCTTAGCCTGTTGTTGATCGTCATTCTTCACACTTGTTCTCTTGTCAGTTGTGATGTGTAAAAGTGTCCACGGTGAAAAACCCAACAGATTCTCTGAGCAAAGAAGTTAGAATCCTTATTGTGACACATATCAGCAACACAACTACACTAATCAGTATAGATTCATCAGAAATGAATTGGAGTGAATTTCAAATGTTTTCTTCCACATGAGTCACCCTGACATGCGATGCCTTTCACAGGTTTTTATCATAAACCTGCAAAAATGACCTCAGCTTCTAAATTAGAGGGATGAAAAGCCAGAACCTCTCCTCTTTTCTATCATATCTGTTGTATCCTTTTAGTTTTTTTTAAGTAATATGTACTTTATGAAGGTAGAATACCACAAATTAAAGAAATAATTCTTATTTTGGATTAAACTGGTTATTTCTTTGCTAAGCTAAACTAGTCAGCTGCTGTATGTGGCTTCATAGTCACTGTACAAGAAGGCAAATACGTGCAATTCCAATCATTCAAACGGGTTCCTTTAACGTAGGTCCTCATCTTTAATTAATCCATTACATGTTTGTGTGATTACCCTTCACCTCAGTGCTTTTTAGGACGCCATGATCAACATTCCTTCTGTAGATCTCAGCCTGTCTGTGTCTTCAGTCTCCTTCTGTAGTCCATACTGACTTCTCGATGTTGGGCCCTGTGTGAGTCTCAGACCGTCAGATGCAGGGCTCTTTGTTTCTTCTGTAGCTGAAGATAATCTTAAATTATTCCCGGAAGGATATTTAAAATCATTGTCAGGCAGCAGGATGAATTTGGAGCCGTCAGAGGCCTTTGTTCGTGTTACTGTTTGAGAGAAAAAATTCCAAATGTATAAGTGCCTGAAACAAATGTAAAGTACTGCAACTTTGTCTTGTCATGCTTCGGTTAGGTGTATCAGATCCATTTACTGGCCTGTACTGTATTTGCATGTTCTGCATGCCTCCAAATCCAGCCTAATGTCCACTGTAACATCCACTCAAGATACAATCCCATCAATATCTCATATCTATTCATTTAAAAAAAAAAAAAAGAGTGCATTAATTTTGAATGTTTGGAAACATCGGAAAAGATTTTAACTGCCACCGTCTTTCACTGGGAACTCTTGAGTCCTGCCTTCTGGAAACAATCATCCACTTAAAACAGTGATTGTAAGGCAATGCTCCTTTGATCAGGCCTTCCAACTGACCAGATACCAGACCGTGGCTCCTGCCTTTTGTCAATCATGGCATCATTTTGTTTGATCACCTTGATGAAGAACCATATGATCCCTTTAAACCAAACAATTGAAGAAATTTATCAAACATTTTGGCTCCAAAGGCACACGATAAAAATAAAAAGGTGTTATCAAATACATATCTCTTCATCTGTGATGAAGACCACAAGCTATTTCTGCCAGGAAGTGCATTGTTGTTCCACAAACTGAGGACTGTAACATTAAGTGAACTGTCTGTTCTGATCTATTTAAGATTCTTAGACCACCTGTTAACTCTTTGTGCCTCGCTGTGTCACTGCATTCTTCAAATGTCTGGAAAGATTTGTTTGTTTTAAGTTCTTTTTCAAAATGTCACGTTAATTTCACTGTGAGTCTAAATAAACTTATCGGTAGAGGTCTGAATTGTCCAAGAAATGTGTATGTAGTGATTGTGGATGCTTCCTAGGGATGTCAGTTGTTTTTGTTCTTTTTTTTTTTTTAATCCACATTTTATGATTTATGAAATTACTTGACCAGCACTCAAAAATGGATACACCAAGTTGCTTTAAAGTTATCTGAAATTAGGCCTTTATTGGCCTGACAGCTGGTTCATAGAACTTATGTGGCCTTGATTATCACCGGATCTTAACTTCTGCAGAAATGATGTGCATTTATGTCAACATGGAAAAATTTTAAAGGAAGGTTTGAAACATCTTCACATTCATTACATTTTGCACTAATATTGAAGTGTCTGTGACACCAGGAACATGCCATTTTTTGAGTAAAGAAAGGCCCTAACCGCTTGCCAAAAGCAGTATGATAACACAAATAAAATGATGGTGAGTAAATGGTTCTGACAAAAATGAATGAAATTAAACAGAAAAAATGTGGACAATCTGGACAGAACTAAAAAAAACAAAAGATATCAGAAGATAAACAACCTACCTAAATAAGCAGCCTTGTGCAGCTATAATATATTTATAACTATATTTTGTTAACTAAAAATTAAAAATCCCCCAACTCCAAAATGTACCTTTAAGAAAATAAATTTTGCAGGACAGTTTTATTTTCCTCCCTCGAAGTGATCCATCTTACTGCATAGATACTCTTTGTCACTGCTTCAGTGCTGCCTGATAGTCTGAACTGAGGGTAAAATTTAACCATCACCCTTTGAACATCCATGTGGAATTTTTAATACACGTGACCCCAGTTGATATATACAGAGGTGTCATATGATTTCGGGTTATTTTTCAACATGGCGGTCCGGTCTCAGCATCTGACGGGTGCTCTCCTGTTTACTCTCCTCGGCGGAGTTTTATGTTTTCCTCTCAACCAGGAGAGAAAAGACAGCGTGACCTGCGGATACCAGGTTAGCTGCCTTCACACGTTTAATGTCTAAGGGTTTGTTTTATGCTTTCACTTTGTTTGAGGAAGCTGATGTACTGGTAAAGAGAGAACCGAAAGCGAGTTTGTTTCTGCAAAGGCTTGTTCTACCAGTATAATAGCACAGTCGTGCAGTGATCGTGCTGCGTAATAAACTATCTGTGTTGAGGGAACGTGTTTGTGTTTACAGTCATGCCATGAGACCAAGCCCAACATGCTGAATGTCCACCTGGTACCTCACACACACGATGATGTCGGCTGGCTCAAGACTGTGGACCAGTACTTCTATGGAGGTTAGTCTACACCTTAATCCCACAATCACACACTGTAATTAGAGTGTACTGTACACATTTATTTCAAAGGATCTTTCCAAACATAGTAAGCTTAGTTACTGCCAGAGCAGTTGATTCTCACATTTACTTAGAGATTTAATGTTTTTCTTTCTTTTTTTTTTCTGGTCAGCTTAATTTTATTTGTTTCACACACATTTTTTGTAATACCTTACAAAAAAAAAGGTGGGATAAGGGCAACAGGGCTTGTAATAGGGTGCAGAAGTAATGATGTCAATTCAAATAACCGATTATTTTAGTCACGAGTTAGTGCAAAGGCAGTATCTATTAAAGGCAGACTCTTTGAGGAGCAGAGATGAGTAGAGGATCTCCAGTTTGTCAAAAAAAATCATTGAAGTGTTTAAAGACAATGAATTATTGAGGGATTTGCAAATATCTCCTTCTTAACTGCGTGCTATCATTGAACCACTCATAGGATGGAGAAGAATTTCACTATGTAAAGAGTAAGGGTGCAAACCTTGCCCAAGAACCGTCATAAATCAATGGTAGATAAAGACATTCTTTAAATGTTAATATTAGTCAGCAGCAACTTTGACTTTTCTGAGGCAAAAGTCCAAAAGCCAGGCCTTGGGATGGTGTCGGGTTGTATCAGTGCCCTTCAGGATGAAGTCTTTTCCTGCGACGTCTGTGCATTTTTCAACCAGACGATGCGAAACCACGTTCTGCAGACATGACGAAGGCCTGGCTGAAGAGGAGCAGAGTAGGGGGAATAAAAAAAGACGACAAAAAAGAAAAGCCTGCACGGTTTCACACCGTAAGACGGGTTTGCAGGAAAAAGCATCAGCGTTTTTCAAATGTTTGCCTTTTTTTTCAGTTTAGTTTTACTGGCGATCATCTCATCCCATTTAATCGATATCATTGATTGTTCGGTTGCCAAATACTTGCCCAACAGTGCTCAACGTCTTGTGAGTGATCAGCAGTGTTTTGTTGCTGCTTCAAAGTGGTTTTGTGTCTGTTGGTCCTCTCATGTAGGTTTACACTTTCTTTATATGTCACTGAAAATTTGGGCTGGGATTTTGTGTCAGGGTTTGACCTGAATATGATGTAAAGCTGCAGCTGATACAAATCTTGATCTGCCAACTGAAATGAATCAGTCGTTCCACAGAGGTTCTACGCACCTTGACCTATTGGCTCCTGAGACGAACCCTCGACTTTAGTACAGGTGGTTTTATCCACATGCTGTGCACCCTAACGACTTTGTTGTGAAATATTTGAGTCTGAAGTTGAAGAAACACAGCAGATTGCGCCTGACAGATTACTGTGTCAAAGATATTGCTCAGCAAGCTTTCATTAGATCAGTTCTTTCACTGATGAGATAACTACCTTGTTTTCCCAAAATGCTGTTTCGTGGCCTTAAAAAGAATAAATGACCCCCTTAAAAAAAGCCTTTTTAAGTTACTGACATGTATGTCTGTCAGCTGTCTTAACGAGAAAGCAAGAGACATTTTATGACTTTACTACCATTGTGTGACAACCTGCTATATTTCATCACCTTTTTTTACAGTGAGCCTGTGTATAAGCATTAGGAACTGAGAGATATGGCCGAAAGAAGTTTCAGATTCATTTCTTAATGCTTTTGTTGCCCTAAAAGCGTCAGCACCAATCAGACACTTTACAGATGATGAATACCGACAGATTTTCTACGCAGAGACCGGATCTTTCCTGAAGTGACCCCAGCGTTACAGGAGCACCTCACCTTTGTCCTCTGTCTGTGTGCAGATCGTAATGACATCCAACACGCTGGTGTTCAGTACATCTTGGACTCTGTGGTGGACCAGTTGTTGAAAAATCCAGACAGGAGGTTTATCTACGTGGAGACGGCCTTCTTCCACCGCTGGTGGAAGCAGCAGAGCTCCAGCATGCAGCAGACCGTCAAACAGCTGGTTGATGAAGGTACGTGAGCTCGTTGTGTTCGGCTGCATTTCGTCTGCCGGCGTTTAATCTGCATCCTGCATCCTTCAGGTCGTTTAGAGTTCGTGAATGGCGGCTGGTGTATGAGCGACGAGGCCGCCACCCATTACAGTGCCGTTATTGACCAGATGACCATGGGCCTGAGGTTCCTTAACGAGACTTTTGGACTCTGCGGTCGCCCCCGCGTTGCCTGGCACATTGACCCCTTTGGTCATGCCCGTGAACACGCCTCCATTTTTGCACAGGTACCTTCGCTTGAAGTAAATCCATACAATAGAATTTGAATCAATATGAGATAAGTTAAAGTCTATAAGATTAATAAATGTGGAAATCAAAAGAAATAACATAAATGCTTAAATCAGATTATATAGTGCAATAAAAGAATAAATACAGAGCAGCTTTTACTCAAGGAGAGGTTATTTTTTTGTTTATCTCAGGAGATGTTTTTAAATGATGAAACTTTGTTTTAAGAAACATATGAACTAATATCAACTAATCTTAATATTTCTATTTATGTCATTTCTATTTATTTCACAGTTTATTTCATTGCTTATAATTTATCTGTTAAATAATCATTTTATATGTTTATTTACTGAGGTATTTATTTGATCAAATGGGTCATGGCTTTCATCTCTACAGGGAATTCTGTTTTTATTTTTTGTAATGAATCATTTTTAGTTACTGATTAAATCCTCATAACAAGACTTAGTGGCAAGACAAATTCATGCTGAGAAAAACTTCTCGATGTTAACTCGCTGCTGGCTTTAGCTTATTTTGTAAGATGGGGCATTATTATGAGATGTGATGGGTGAAATGTAAAAACCGTGGAGGGAACCAGCGAGCCGCTCTTCACTCTAACCCGTGCGTGTTGTTCCAGATGGGATACGATGGCTTCTTCTTTGGCCGTTTGGACTACCAGGACCGAGCTCGCAGGATGCTGGACAGGGAGCAGGAGCTGCTGTGGAGAGCCTCCGACAGCCTCACGCCACCAATGGCCGACCTCTTCACTGGTAAATAGCCCCGCTGGATTTCTCTGTGCTGGATCACTGCAAACCATGTGAGCTGACTTGTTAACTTTTGCCCCGCTTACCGACAGGAATCCTTCCCAATGGGTACAACCCTCCTTCGGGATTTTGCTGGGACCAGCTCTGCGATGACCCGCCAATCAGTGATGACCCCGATCTAGAAGACTATAATGTTGATGATGTGGTGCAGCGCTTCCTGTATGCCGCCAATAGTCAGGTTCAATACACACTCCTCAATATATAAAAATATAAAAATCCTTTGTCGTTATTAACAGATTTGCTAAAATCGACTGACAGCAGACCATTTAATGTGTTTGGTTACGTTTTTCATTAGCTTTATATCCCCCTTCCCTCAGGCTATAGTGTATAAAACCAATCACATCATCATGACAATGGGCTCAGACTTCCAGTATGAGAACGCCAACCTGTGGTATAAGAACCTGGACAAGCTGATCCACTACGTCAATGCCAAGCAGGCAAATGGCAGCGAAGTCAATGTCCTCTATTCTACTCCGTCCTGCTACCTTCAGGAGCTGCACCGAGCAAACCTCAGCTGGTAGGAAAATCTGCTTGCACGAGCGTTTTTAGCCAGAATGACTGCATAAAAGAGCAGTCTTGTGTATTTTGAGGTCAAATTATATTCTCTTTTCTGTCCAGGGCTTTGAAGACAGACGATTTCTTCCCCTACGCAGACGCTGCTCATGATTTCTGGACCGGCTACTTCACAAGCCGACCAGCGCTGAAGCGTTACGAGAGGATTAGCAACAGCAACTTGCAGGTAGTCTGAGATTGAATCACTGCACATATGAAGTCTTACAAGCCAAAATCCTTATCGCACATGCAAAACTCTGTTTGTGATGTATCTAATTGATAGAAAAAGCTGAGAAGAGTCCTCTGTGTTTAGCTCAAACCAAGTTTATTTGTATAATGATGAAGTCGTGTAAAGTTGCATGATTGCAGAATTGTTTGCAAGAGCGTTCAATTTTGCTTAACGACACATGAAATGAAGTGGCTTTTAATTACCCCCGACACTGACTGTTAATGAGCGGCATTACTTTTGAGGCCATTCTTTCATTCATACTAACATGAGGCGGATATTTCAGGATCGTCTGTTTTTCCCTGTTGTGAGTTTAGTTTGGGATGTTGCTACTGAGTATGCGCGATAATGAGTGCTTCATTTTAATTTCATGCAGTTGGCACGTTGTTATGCTGTCCATCAGCGCGTTGCATATTATTTCTACAGACATGTAACCAGCTGGAGGTCCTTGGCGGTGCAGCTTCCAGGAAGGGACCTTTTGGAGAGGGTGACAGCCAGACTTTGAGTGAGATTTTTCTTTCTTTTACTTTACTGAAGATGTCTCACCACAGAGGTGGGAGGTCAGTGTGTTCTCCTCCTACTGATTCACGTCACGTAGAATAGATTATTGTCCAAATGCTACATGATAATGACTGTCCACCTTTATTAAAACATAGAGTCTCCCGTGAGGAAATCGATGCAGGAGATTTAGATTTTGAAGTTATTACTATAACTCTGGATGTCACAGAAAATAAAATCCAGACAGTCAACTTAAAGCTTCACATTTCCAGGGAAAGCCATGGCTGTGGCCCAACATCACGATGCAGTTTCAGGCACAGCAAAGCAACATGTGACGAATGATTACGCCCGGAGGCTAGCCAACGGGTGGCAACATTGTCAGGTAAGATGTTATCTTGCTCTGTGATGTCACTGTCATGAGTTTTCACTTCTTGTGCAGTAAAGTGGGCATTTCTTCACGTTTACTTTTGGAACAGCCTAATAATTGTTTGGTTGTTTTATATTACTTTTATGTCCCATTAGGTTTTGGTCAGTAACAGTCTGGCTGCTCTCAGTGGCTCCTCTGCTAAACGAGTCTTCTGTGATAACCTCAACATCAGTGTGTGTCCTCTCACTGAGTCCAGCAAAAAGGTGACACAACATGCACATATTTGATCATGCTTAATGTCTACTCAATTCTAAAAGCCCTACCTTTGGATGCATTCTGTGTGAAAATAAACAAACTAAATCAGTATCAGTCGAATTTAAGTCTTTACTGATATTCACCGGTCTCTCTGTCTCTGTGTTTTTCTCTCACTCAGTTCACAGTCAGTGTGTACAACCCTCTTGCTCGGCCTGTTACTTTGCCTGTGAGGCTGCCAGTCAATGGAACAGCATACACCGTAACAGATGCTAAAGGGAAATCATTGGACTGTAAGGTCTGTATGTGTAGCCGCATTAAAGTGCCTGTAGTATGCTAGTTTGCAGGTTCATATGTGTTACTTTGAGCATCTTTTAGAATAAGTTTACATGCTTCAGTGTTTAACAGAAAACTGTTATTGTACATTGCTGCAGTACCTCCTGTCACTCTGATTTTAAATTTCTTAATTTAACGACTAACTCTTTAGAAAAAAACTACATGTTTGATGGTAATATACTTAATTAAAGGCGAAATAAACTGGTCTGCAAATAAGGGTTTTTCAGGCAGTTCAGGGCATCGTTTTTTTTTAGAGAGAAACTTCCTTCAGTGTTGACTTTGTAATTCAACATTCCATATGCACAAAAAGAAATATGGGAAAGAACGGGGATAACCCACAAAGCATTACGACATCTTTAAGACCCAGACCAGTGTACCGTGTGTACACTGCAGTGTACCAGCGGCTCAGGGAAAGGAGCGGTTGTTCGCCAACTGTAGGGTCGGTGGTTTGATTCCTGGCTTCCCACTGAACCCTACATTGCCTCTCATGCATCCACTGATGTGTAGTAATATACAGTATTACTACACACAGGTTCTGAATAAAAATGAAAAACAAAAACAGGATGACTGATATGAATATCAAACAAAAGCATGTAACTACATGATAAGTTTTCTGTGTTTACATGTTGAAGGTAGTTCCAGTGTCCAGAGCCACTCGGGAGGTGAGGAGGAGTCGAGGCTTTGCTGTCAACGAGTTGGTGTTCCAGGTTCAGGCTCCTCCGCTGGGCTATAGCACCTACTCTGTGTCCGTGCTTCAGAATGGGCCCCCGCCAACCTCCAGACAACACGGTGCCCCCACAGTGATCCAGAACAAGGTCTTAGCATATGCTCATTTTGATGCTGGGATAGTAGCAGCAATGAACGTTTCATGCTCGGGGCAGCCTTGTTGGGTTTTAAAGTTGGGGTTGATGAGATTCCTTTGGCGTTCTGAGTCAGAAATCTGACCTCAAGGGGCATTCCAGCTCATTTTTCTGACTGAACTCAGTCAGAAACTCACCACTAAACTCACCATTACACCAAGGCAAAAAAGAAACTGGAAAGTGAAAAGGCCGAAGATGTATCTGTATTCCCTTCTGACAGTGATTTGTGTCCATGTCCAGTTCCTGCGGGTGACCTTTGACCCAGATACCGGCCTCTTAAGCAGCCTCAGCAACCTGGAAACCAAACAGAGCATCAAACTCACACAGAATTTCTATTGGTTAGTGTTTCCTACAAAACAGAAACTTAAAACTCTAAATAACTGAAAATGAAAACACAATCATTTTTTTTGGGGGGGTTTAAGCGAAGACACTGTTATTCCTATGCTTGTGTGTTACAATATTCAGGTACAACGCCAGTGACGGTAACAACAGCTTGAGTATACAACCCTCTGGAGCTTACATCTTCAGACCCAACTCTTCCACGCCTTTCATCATCAGCAGAATCGCCAAGACAGAGACCATTCAGGTAGAGAGAGAGCACCTTCTCTGCTTTGTTCACTTTCACTTCGATTGCGTTGCTTCCAGTTTCTCTTAAACTCAAAACCCTGAGAAAATAACAAGTTCATCGTATAGTTTTATCTTGGCATTTATATTATTCAGTGTTATTTAAAGAATTGTAGGTTGATGTTTTAAATGCTGTACACTTGCAGTATACTTATGATATTATACTTCCCTGTCTCTCCAGACCTCAGTGGTGCAGGAGGTGAGGCAGTGGTTTGCTCCCTGGGTGTCTCAGGTGGTTCGTCTCTATGCTGACAGCAGAGCTCTGGAGCTGGAGTGGACCGTCGGACCTCTGCCAATAGAGTGAGTGCGAGCTCATCCCATATATTATATGGGGAATAAAAAGCCACAGTATGTGGATTCCTCCAGTGCTCTGATGGGTTTTGTATTTCAAAATGCATGACATCATCTCACAGCTACTCTCTTCATCCATTAGTGACAGCCTGGGGAAGGAGGTGATCACTCGCCTGGACACCAGCGTCAAAACCTCTGAATTTTTCTACACCGACTCCAACGGCAGAGAAATGCTGCAGAGGAAGTACGCTAAAGTGCTGTTGGATATCTATTTGAACAATTTAAAGACACAGTCAAGCCTGGCGTTTAACTGAAGAGGTGTATAAACCTACTGTTAGAAGATCACCGCATTGGTTTTGTTTCCAACAGGAAAGACTTCCGTCCTACTTGGGACCTGCAGCAGTCAGAACCTATTGCTGGAAACTACTACCCCATCAACTCTCGTGCTTATATCAAGGTGTGCTTGTTTTCCGCTAAACTGTTGAGTTTCCCTTAGAAAGTATTCTCTTGCAAAGAAATCACTCAAATTAAAGCTTTGTAATTATATATATATACATCATTCAAAGTACACTTTGGCTTATTTTCTCTTTGTCTTCCATCATTTGCTCATCATCTCAATTTTCATCCTCGCCCTTGTGGTTCATCTTCAGGACGATTTGGACCAACTCACTGTGGTGACAGATCGCTCTCAGGGAGGAGGCAGCATCCAGAATGGTTCTCTGGAGATCATGGTAAGACATATACATACTGAACCATTTTCCTGCCAATAGAACACATTGTGCATACATTACCAGTTATGGTTAGACCATCAGTGTGTCCTTTAATCAGAATGGTGGACACGGCTTTGCTAATAGTAACACCCCTTCTCCCACTGCCAGATAAGCACTTTTTTTGCTTTTTTTGCACTTTGCTTTGTTACAAAGTTCACAATGTGGCTATTGTTGAGTCAGTTGTGATGATGGTCACGGAGCAACATTGATATGATATTGTAGGACCAGTACCAACAAAGTAATATAAGATAACTCAGTCCATCACTGTTAGTTCTGCAAACTGTGGGCCAATCTTCTATTTCCAGTTCTTAATCCTTGATCACACTGAACAGCATGACCCAAGCACACTTTGGTCACTCTTATTTTATTTCTCTCAGTACACATACGCTGAACTTTTTTCTCACTCCCCCTCAGCTCCACCGCCGGCTGTTGTACGATGATGTCCGTGGTGTTGGTGAACCTCTCAACGAGTCTTCTTGCATCTACCCAGAGGGGCTGGTGGTCCGCGGCCGCCTCCTGCTCTCCCTTGATCGTCCAGCCAGTGCCGCTGACACACACCGCCCCCTGGCCCAAGAGGTTGTCCTCCAGCCGCTGCTGTCATTTACTGATGGAGATCTGAACCCAAACACTCGGCTGGAGGTTAGTGGGGACAGGAGAGAATGATGAAGGGATTTTACAGTTTCTATACACTTAACCAGGCTACATTTTGCTGGTAGTCATAACTTCTCAAAGGAGCTGAGCTGTTTTGCCTTTTACTATAATTGCACAAAAGTGTTTTCAGAGTCAGTAATTTGTCAACATATACTGAGAATCTGACCAAAATGTACCATTAAATGTATGTGATAGTCCTCCAGCAGATCAAAAATTAAGCTGACCTGCAGGACTGGGATTACACAAAGTTGATTTTCTGTCTGCTTTTAGTTCTCAGGGCTTCAGGCTGCGCTGCCCCCTGCTGTCCACCTCCTGACACTCAGTCAGTGGGATAAAGACTTGGTGCTGCTGCGACTGGAGCATCAGTTCCAGAGCTGGGAGAGCAGACTGAACTCACAACCTGTCACTGTGAACCTCCAGGTTGGAGATTCAAAAACACACTTTTTAAAGGACGGTTAATATGAAGAGCAGTGGTGAAGCGATAATAAACCAGCTCTATCACTCTCTTTTCGGTCTGTGCAGAAGCTGTTTTCCACTCTGGATGTTCTGGGCATGTCTGAGCTAAACCTGTCAGCCAATCAGTGGAAGGATGAGATGAGACGTTTTGAATGGACCCCTCAAAAAGGTTCAACACACCTCCACTCGTCATTAAATTAGCTGTAAACATACTGAAAAAAATCTGGGCTGGTGTAACATATGAACACAGATTCGGTTCGTCGTGTTGAGGTGTCCCTGAAAAACAGCATTATCTGGGTGTTATAGTCAGGTTGTGAGATCTATTTTGGGCTAGAATAACATGTTTAAGTGCAAAAGTTTGGTTTTGGTCAAGCTGCAGTCATTGCAAACCAGAGTCGACCAGAGAGGGGGAAAAAAAAAACATCTAGAAAAAAGAAATCTTACCAATCTGCTTTCTCGTACTCAGTGTCTCCCGGATAAATGGCTGGAATAGCGTCAGTATTGCGTTTTGTGGTGAACACAGAGTGAGGGAAAGAGGAGTTTGCCTCGCGTTGTCCCGGTCAGCCAGACCCAGGGAGCTCTGGTGGCATGTCACGGGATAATAAAAGCACAAGCGTGCACTGCCTATGTGAAAATATCTGCAGCAACAAACCTTGGCCAGCACAGTGCTATCTGCCCTGGTGGCATAGCAGAAAACACATTGAAAGAATGAGGGTGGTGACTCAAAGCAAAAGTCCTAAGCCATAGTTTTGATGGGTGAGTTTGCTTCCGATATGTCTTGTAAGCAGCTTAATAACGAGCAAGACATTAATACGATCACACAAACAAGCAACATAAAGACAAGCTGCTCACCCCACAACACAGCTGCCACTAAAGACAGGCGGCTGCAGTGTTATACCCAACAAGACATATTCCTGTCAGCTGTTAGTTGACAGGTCTGTTTGATAGAGTCTTTGTTTCTGAGTACATGTAGTTAACCATATAATATTCATTTATCTATATTTCTCCTTTAATTTTAGCACCATTTAACATTTAACAGCTTTATCATAATCTAGAGGGTATTTAATGGTTTTATGAGACTCACGTTGTCGTTCTTCTTGCTATTATGTTTGTATCTTTTGGGAGGGGGTCTTTATGAGTGCTGTATGGTTTGGATGCAAACAAACCAGACCATTTATGGACATTTGTAGCAATGATGTGCACGTGGACTGTGATTTCAATTCGCTGTATGTGTTTTTCAGAAGAGAAGCCGCTGCTGAAGACGTTTGAAGACCCCTCTGTGTGGGAAGTGGCCTTGAGACCAATGGAGATCCGAACTTTCTTAATCAGGGTCAGCTTTAAATAACCAAAACCCTCATGCTTCAGATTTTTAACAAAAAGACTACGGATGAATTAGTCTCAGCCGACAGCCAAGAGCTGCTTGACCATAAGTTAAAAAATGTTTTAAGATAAATGAATTGATCAAAAATGACAATTTGCACACTGCTTGTGTCTAGTATGAACCCAGGAACTGACGTCACCGCTCAGTTTACATCATTTAATCAAAGCTATGGCCTGAAACTGGACAGAGATTTCTTTTAAACGTATAAAGAGGTTTGGTTCTTCCTTTACAAAGAAGCCAGTTTAATCTTAAGAGTTTTCTTTTTAAAACTTTTCTACTTGGTGTCACCGGATGTCTTCCCACAGTTCTCATTTGAAGCATGCATTTTTTTTTTTTTTTTAAATCAATATTCAACACAGCGGCAGAGCCAATTGCCACCAAACACTCTTGAACAGCGTTCAGAATTGAAAGTATTTGTTTTTCTGCACATCCAAGCCGCACAAAGCCTGTATGGTCACTTGAGGAAAAGGTCTCGTCTAAACTGTCTTGGACCCTGAAAGTTGCACATTTACAAACTGTTTTTTTTTCCTCTGCAAACTGCTGCCAAATTGTGCCGACTGACTGATCTGTGCAATAAGTGTAAATACTTTGAAAATGACTTTCTTTTGTACAACCAGCATCTGATAATAAAACTGATTTTACTTCATTACTTCCGTGACGTTCCCATAATTTGACCTCAGAGTTAATGTGCTGTTGTTGGAGATCGTCTCAAACACAGAGACGTGCGACTCTCCAGCACTTCTGAAATGATGAACGCAGCATTGTCATTATTAAAAAAAATAAATAAAAAACTTAAAAACTGAACGTTTCTTGAAGAAATGTAACATTCGATATGACAGGAGATGCTACGCTGCCTTTGACTGTTAAGTTGATGGCCTGCTGTAAATTTACGGAGTCACAACATCCAATTCTCACCACATGATTATTGTGGCCTAAAGCTTTCACAATAAGAGCACTACCTCAATAAAAACTGAAAACTTGAAGAAATATATATACGGCCATCAGACTTACTCATCTTTCCAGGTTTGTTTTGTCGAATTTAGTCATTTTTTTCGCCCATTTAACTACATTCAGAATAGGATCCAAAAAAAATGGTTAAAAACTAATCTGCTTTCACTAATTTTATCAGCCGAGGTTAAATCATACATGTGTATTAACATGATACCGATATTTCTCTCTTTTGATATCATGGTGATTGTTAGTATTCCAGTATATTGATAAAACTTTGTTTCCAAACAAGTCGAAGTATTTAAAGTCACAGATATGACTTTATTTGTGTGTAATGCAAGTTGCCAAGTAAAAAAAAAGGCATAAGACGAAACGTATAAATGTACATAAGCAGATATTCGTTGCCCTCTTACATTACAGTAACATGAACGCATGATTCTAAATTAAACCAGGCTAAACTGGGCCCATTTAAACTGCAGAAATAAAAGGACTTAAAAACAAAAGAACTCAAAGACAGAATCATTCAACTTTCTCTTCACGCGTCTGCTCCAAGTCATGGGAGTAACTGCATTTGTCTCCATGTGTGCATGTTCCCTGAGGAGAGAGAGAGAGAGAAAAGACACAGAATATTAAAAACATATTTAAATAACACCATAACAGAGGCTGGTGCACTCTGGTGCTGCATTACTATCTCAGCTAAATGAGTCACTGACCAGCCTGCCAACACAGCTGATGGAGACTTCGTCACAGATGGAGGCTATTTATGCAGTTACTTTATCTGCCTTCAATTCTGTGACTTTTGTGTCCCGAACATCATCATAAAAAAATGCTGAACTGATCTTCGCCGGCAAAACCTCAATCAGCTGAAGTCATCCAACAGAAACCAGGCTTCTACTGATCTATTCTGCTCGCACTGTGTTTTATTCTAAAATTCTGTCCTATTAAATCCTTGAGACTGATCAATATCACTATCTAAAAACTCAATGATAGGTGCCTTTGGCTTTTTTTTGCAACAGTCATAAGCACAGCAAATTCCCGATGAACACAACCAGTGAAACCTGCACTCTGAACACTCAAAAAACACTTTTTTGTGTCTGAACATGGCTTCATACGTTCAGACATCAAGTTCAAATTGGATCTCAACTCCACTGTCACATAGAGGCGAAACAAGCATGAGCTTCAATGTGCCCTGAAGGTACGTTTTCCTCCCCGGTTCCCATAATCCTCAAAGAGCCCCAACAACCTTTTGGTCCAAAAGCAGCTCATACTCCTGCAAACAAAAAGAGGAGGTACTTCCTCCAACTATGAAAATGTTCCTTCCATACCAGAGCACAGGCATATGAGGCGCCTTTGGACTGCAGGAGATGTTTAGACTGCAATCTGCCTCATCTTTGCAGCTCCAGATGTCATCTCCGACTGTTTATCTCTTTTTCTTTTTTTGCACTTTGTGTGAAAATAATTTGCTTCCACAGCAGTATTTACAGAACCTAATTAATTGTAAAACATGTAAATGACTATTTATTTTACACGACGTAAACCACCACTTGGTTTGGTAAGAAGTGAGTCACTCACCTGTCTGAACCTCTTGCAGGGGAAGTTCTTCAGCTGAGAAGAGTCTGTGATCTTTCTCTTGTTCTGGAACTTCTTCCTCTTGTCTTGCAGGTCAGTAGTGATACCACCGCTGGAGGATAAAACAACAGTAGCAAGTAGGTACAGGACATTTAGGGTTATCGTAGAAGAACCAGAACACCGTCTTTAAACAAGGTTTTCTTTACATTTGGGTTCAGACATATTTGGCCTATTTTTTGCTCAAAATGTTTAACATTGATCTTGGGCTTGTTAAGTCATTGCACCTTTAACCGGTTACTGTCAATGCTTTCATTTATTTATTTATTTTATCATCACCTGACAAAACCTCCCAAACTGTCGGGCCAAATCATCAATCTTGTGCCCTTTGGAAAAGAGGAAAAAATCCTATTTGAACACATCCTGAACTTGCTACCTCCATAAATTTAAAAAACAAACATCCAGTTCTTCAAGTTTAATGGGTTCTTCCTTCACCTATGCTCCATCTCTCCACCATTTTCTAAAGAAATTTGGCACAGTAGCTGTCGCGTGATCTCACCAACAAACGAAAATAGTGTTTTCAACCTGGGACGGACCTCAAAACTCTCGTTACTTCCCGTGTGTTAGAGCGTTGCGTGTTACTTACCCAGCTTTGGCACGAGCTTTGGGTCCCCAGAAGGCCTGAGGATTCTCCTGGAAGCGGGTCAGATGGCGTTTACGGGACTGAGGGTTGGCATCCTCTCTCACTGTGAAACAGGCCTCAAGGCTGTACACACACAACAAAACACATCTTAAAATCAAAAACAAATATCTTTGGCAAGTACAATCAAGTTAGAATAAAGGCCTCTTAATGTGCAAGTGACAAGAAATAATCCACTAACACCACCACATCCACGACGTTCAAAGAGATGATTTTCCAGTGTTTTCACTGACCCAACATCATCGTATCAACATTTAGAATTTGATGCAGCAACACACCGAAAAAAAGTTGTGATAAATGCAAACAAAGAGAAATACTGAGAGAGCATACAAGTAACAGCGTTGTGGAATATTCTAGAAACAACAGATGTGTTGGTAACAGGTGAGGATGTCCGGTATCTTTCCAAGGTTCACCATTTTGTGCCAAACTATCAGATGTTCATCTTCATGGTCCAAAAATATATTTCTTTATGAATAAAATCAAAGAATTTAGTGCAGGTCTTTCAGCACTTACAGAGGATGATACTGTGAAAAGATTCAGGGAGTCTGGGGGAAATCTCAGTCGGTAAAGGCCAAGAACAGAAACCACTGTTGGATGGTGGTGACCTCAGGCGGCACTGCATGAGAAACCGTCATGCCAACATGATGAATATAACCGCATCGGCTCAGGGATAACCTGGAAAGCCATTTGCCCTTAACGGGGTCTGCCGCAGCATTCACAAATGAGCCCAAAAAATGTATTACACAAGGAGGAAGTCATAAATCAACTCTGCACAAAAACACTGCAGAGTCCAGTCTGGGCAGAGAGAAAGTGGACACATGGTCAGATTACTCCATGTTTCAGGTGCTTTTTTAAAAAAATGTAAAAAAAAAAAAAAGGATGAGAGCAACCATCCAAGCTGTTATCCCTGAAAGGTGCAAAAGCCAGCGTCTGTCTGAGATTGTATTGCGGTGCATCGGTGTTCATGGCATTGATGCACAGGCGTGAGTCCTACGTTTCTCCAGAATTCTGCCTCCATCAAGGCAAAGTCTTTTAACACCAGACCTCACTTTGCACAGCTTACAGCGTGGCTTCACAGAGATAGAATGTGTGCGTTTGAGTGCGCTCGTCTTCTGCAGGCCAGAAAAACTACCATAAATGATTTGTATAATCTAAGTACAATGAAGTATGCCTGGAGAGATCATTTCCTGTGCAGCAGTGTCTGTTGAATAAAGGTCCAAACTACTACTGACTAAAGTCAATCAGCCCTCTCAAGTATCATTAAACTGATCATGTGGTCCACTGACTGGTCCCTGATAAACTGGCAGGACTCATCTTACCTGGGCTCAGTGGAGAGGATCTTAAATGCAGGACTAGTCTCAGACAATTTCTCCCTTTTCACAGGGTTGGCTTTCTCCTACAGAAGATGATAAATCAAAAATCCATCATTAGCTCAATTTGATTGCATTTTTGTTAGTTTTCCTTAATATCCCTCAGACAACAACAGCAGGAAAAAACGTACCCAGCATCGCATGATGTCCCAGATGACTGCAGGAGAAGCATCCGTCTTGACTGCGTTTTTACAGGCGTGAGAGAGGGAAACCCTGTGGCCAGCGTGGAGGAGAGCAGACCTGCGGGACAGAATTCATTCAGTTTGAGGCCAACGTAAGCCTGCAACACTGAGCTCTGGTGTGAATGCAGACAGGTGTCGGTACAAGTCAGTCAGGAGATTTATGCTCTCAATGTGTGCGGAAACAAATTATCTGAGTCACGAGCGGTTGGGTTAACCTAACTCATTAGGATAAAGCTTCATTATTCAATTGTTGCTGTTCCTTCGTGATGACAAAACAATTCAAAACCAATAAAGTAGTGACCTTTTTTTTTTTGTTTGAGATAAAACAAAGCAAAAGGCTAAAAGTTGCCCCACAGCCTCTCTGTTTACACGGATCGTTGCAGCATAAAAGCAACATCAAAATGACAGCTTAAGTTTTCCCTGAGAAAATAATAACCTAATCCCTTCAAAACTACTTTGTAACCAAATACTTTTGTTTCATTTGATGTCTGCAGGTCTACAGCGTTCGTCTGGCAACAGTTACTCACTTTCAGCTCTGCTCAGACATGCTTGACTCTTTGGCTCAACCATGTTACAAAACAGCTAAAGTTGTGTTGCGAATGAATCTGTTTCTGAGGATTGAAGTGTCACATTTCCAAGGTGTGTACATTGTGTCTCTCTTTAAAGAGAGTGCGAGGCCATAGGATTGAGGAGGAGGAGGACATTAAGTCTTATCCTCAATGTCTGACGCCTCTTCAAAGAGCATTTTGGGAGTAGCAAATATGAATGGGGTCTCATTAAAAAAGGCAGAGCAAGGGTTTGTACTTCAATGACTCGTGAGGGCAAACAAGCCATAGGCTCTCACAGTCTCCTTGTTTCTCAAGTTTCAGCACATTAACTTTGGTGCAGGTTAAGGTTGAGATTAGACAAACATAAGTCACTGTTCATGTTGAATTCAGGTTATCAAAACAAAAATCTGTTGATGGAGTCCAACAGTGACAATGGTGAGTTGGATCGAGTTCCTCGATGCTCCAAACGTTCCCCACAGCAGATTGTCTGCTTGGTGTAGAAGGCCCTGAACCCACTGTTTCATAGATCGGGCTCGTCCTAATGCAACCCAGCTTTGTCCTTGCAGCTGGGCCAAAGTTTTTTGGCTCTTTGCGGTGTCCCTCAAGTCAATCCTGAGGGAGCGATCTTGCAATGAGAGAAGTTTGATTTGTGAGCAACTGTTACGGCCCTTGGCTGTGGAAGAAGTGATGCAGCCTCCCTCCGTGCAGATTCCAGTGTGGCAGCACACCCTGAGGATTGGCTGCTTGGAGCCTTTGGCCTGCCTCCCTCTTGTGGGAAATCCATTGGACCAGCTTGGTGACACTGGACCAATCAGGACGGCTGAAACTAACACCTGGTGCTTCAAAAAGCCCAGAGGAGGATTAATTCACCGGGGAAATTTTGAACTGATGTACAGTTCGTCCCTTTTGTTCTGACTGAGAGTCTTGGGATTTGTGAGTCTTTGTGGCCCAAACTACATCAAGCTTATCTCTTAATTTTAGTTAAATTTGGTGGTGCTTGTCTTTTGAGAACGGTTTCTTTTGTTTGAATTCTTTGCTGACTGCCTCACTTGGATAATAAACCTTTTAACTCCAAATCCAAGATCTGACACATTTTTATGTCACCTCCCCTGACTGAGTCGGGTCGTAACAGTAACAATTTATAGATGAGTGGTATTTGTCATAGTAGAATCCACGTTATTACCCAGGCTTTGCAGCAGAACGCTACACTGAAACAACATGATTTCCCACTATACCGCTTACTGGTTTTAATATTCTAAGTGACTGGTGGGCAAGTCAAAGTAATGTCATCTATGTGTGGATGTGTGTGAGTGAACGTGTGTGTATACCTAAACTGGAGCAGCGGTGGAGTATTACAGTGTATTGTGCTGCTTAGATTGTCTACAGCATAGTACAGAGGCACATCTTCCAATTCCTGAAACAAACACAGATTCAAGAGGACAGTTGATGATCTGTACAGCTGGTGCAATTTAAAGCCACCTGAGGAAACTAACCACTGCCATAAGACAATGCCAAAAGATATCAGTTGCTATACTAAGAGCATAAAGAGTAGAAAAGGTAAGTGAATACCTCAGTCACCATGCTGAGCATGCCCTCGATACGTTTGGACGTCCCAAATCTGGACGGGTTCCCTGACACAGCAGACAAAACCCTCTGGACAAACGCCAAGTCGTGTATGGGCTCTGCCCAGATAGGACCCCCCAGCTACAAAAAGAGCAGACAGGTGTTAGCTGCTGCGTCAAAGAATACATGTTTGCACAGCAGTTACCACAAAGTAGCAGAGAATTCTTTACAGAACGTCAGGCGACGACAACCTGAGACTTTATTTTCACTGAGCAAAAACACGAAACCCTGCTGCCCACAATGAAGTCAGACACACCAACTAAGCTCATTTTACAAAGACTTAAACACATAATGGTATATACTGCTGCGATGTGTTGCACGTGAGTTTCGGTGTGTTACTGTCTGTGTGCCACCTGATGTCTCTGTCCACAGTGCTCACAAACTGGTCCAACTGGGGGTCCTGTGGCGGCAGAATACTTCATACTGAAATCACATAGAATTCCACTTTACCGCACACATACGGTGATCCTGCAGCACGTAAGGCAAGGAGAAATAACTCGGGATACAAGCTTGAGCTGTGACAGCACTACTTAAGGCTATCGTTCACATTTAACAATGAGGCACTCTCAAAATTAAAGCTGACTTTCATTTAACCAAACAGATGAACCGCTGCAGTCCACCTGAGTCAGTAATTTAGACAAATAGCCCTTCAAGTGGAAACCTCCCTATTTCTTTCCTATTACAGATCCTGACAATTTCCTTTAACGTTTTAGGTTCTGTTGAGACTGCAGGCAAATCACTTTTATTTCTCAAATCTGATGGTTAGGACAGATGGCCTGCACTGTTATTTGCAAGTGAGAACTAACAAAAAATACTGTTTTTTTTTTATTTTTATTACTGGTAAAACTCTTTCTAATCAATGTTGACACAGTTTGGATAACAGTTTAAAGGCCGGCAGTCTGAACGAGGCCTGAGTGCCGCCATATCAAATCATAGATCACATAGATTGAGTGTGTTTGGGTTAAGTAGTCTCCCACAGCAGAGTTTGCCTTTATTTGATCATCACATGCAAAACATTAAGTCCAAGCTGCACTGCGTGCGCTTACTTCTTTCCATTGCTTGTTCTCCTGCCCATTCTCTGGAAGTGGAAGGACCCACAGCCGACACAGTTGTAGATCAGCGCCTGTTTACTGCAACATAAAACAATGAGGAAAGATTTGCCTTATCTGTTGTTTCATTTGTCTGTCAGATGCAACCTTTTCTTAGAGCATGTATACATGCAGAGCGTAACGCTTTGTGCGCACATTTGCATCCACCTGCATTGCATGTCAACTCAGGCCCTTTAAGCTTGTTATAAAGCCATTATTACACTATACTTTGGGCTCTTGAGTTCGGCTCCCACTATTATTTCCAGATTTTGTTGCTGCAGTGACCTGGTCTTAGGATCGTTCATCTTTCAACATACAGTATATCAGGCTTTGCTAGGAGACAGTCTGTCAATGTGTGTGAGAGCACCTGGCTGAATTTTTGACTGTAGCCTGTCCTGTGAAGACGCGTACAAAGACCCGAATGTAAAAGTCAGCACTGACAGACAGCAGGGGCTGGATGTATCGCTGGTACACTCCGGCCCGCTGGTCAAGGCTGTGGAGGATGATGCGAAGAGCCTGCAGAGATTTAAGAAGGAAAAAAAAAAAAAAAGATGGAGGGGAAGACTCGTTAATTCTTACTACTGATATAGAAAATCTTTTGAAAACCTCAGATCTTTTGCAGGACTGAAAAAGACGTCACATCAACCTGTTGTGGCTGGTGTTACTGAGCAGACACTCTTAGCCAGGCCTACACATAGAGAAGCATTTAACCTAGCAGCGGGTTACATGTTCTGCTACTGGCTGCAAAAAAATACTTCAGCCAGAGCGGCATGAACACGTCAACACTGTAAAAATTCACCCGTTCCTTTTTTGTAGTATCATGCCGTACATAGCAGCATGTTAACAATAGCTGCAGAAGTACCGAACAACACTCGCTGTAAAGCAGCTCTATCAGTGGTTCAGAATCAACAAAGGCTAACATTTTAAAGACTGGAAATAAAAAAAAAATTAAAAAAAGCAGAGAGCAGCTCAGTGTTCTTAGTTTGGACCGAAACAGTGACTCTAAACCTCCAATCTAGGACGACCTTCACAAAGTTGCTGTTACTGACTCACATGTATTGTATGAAGTCACGAACAAAGGATTAAGACATTGTGAGCGTGAAGAAGCTGGCATGTCTCTACATGCGGCGCATGATCATTTTCACATTTCCGTGAGTGCCTGTGTATCCTGCGCCCTCACCATCTCATGGCAGTATTTGGCTTTGATGGAGACCGAACCATATTTGCTGTAGCAAGTCTCTCCACTGTTTCCTGCCATCACGGCCATGTCTGTACATGTTAAACACAACAGACCTGAGAGAGACAGAAAGAGCCCAACAGTCAGCGGAGAAAACAAGGGAGAAGAACAGAGAACAAACATTTTATGCAAATTAATTCAAGAAAAAAAAAACGGTATAAAGCCACGCAGGAACAATATCTGATCTAATTCAGATTTTTTTTTTAAATCAAACTGAATGAATAAAGCTGGATGACAGCAGATATATTTTCTAATTGACAATAAATCATCTTTCAGGGACAGTTCTGAAGTTGTTTCCCACCACTTTCATGGTATAGAACTTGTTGGTGCTTTGTTACTCAGTCTGGGCCACCTTGTGAATCCCAAAGAACCAAACAACTACAAACACAGGACTTAAAAACACTTTCGGTAGTTTTTAGGCTTTTTTCTTACTTGTAAGGAAGTCATTTTCATTTGGGTTTTATTGGTGTTTTTTCATTTCGCCTTCACATGCTTTTAATCCGTCTCTGCCTTTATGATTTAGTTTTCTGTCGCTGTGGTGTGTTGCGTTGTGTGCAGCATTTGATGAACTGGGGTTGTTTTTAAAGTGCTTTACAAATAAATTTGATTAGATTTTGATTCTACATGTGAGGATAAACACCACTTTGGCAATAAGAGGCAAAAGAGAAGCACATTGATAGAAAAGGACTGACTGCAGCTTTGTGCAAATACCCATAAAAGATTATTAAGTTAGTTTAAAATGGAGAAGTGGGGGAAAACAAGTCTTGTTTTTATGAAATTCAAGAAACCGTGCAACACGGAGAGCTGCAAATGCAGCTCCTTTGTGCTGTAAATTGAATCTTAATGGAACAAGAATTTCAGCATTTACATTTAGAAAACCCAAACGTTTTAACATGTTTCCTCGGTAAAGTGTCCAGTTTTATAGTCACATAATATTACCTGGAAGTCTCCTCCAGGTGGCGAGTCCAGTTGTCTCTAGAGGAAAACTGCTCAGTTTTACTTCAATAAGAGCTACAGTCATGTGTTAATGTACATTATAAAAACCCTCCCCCGTCATGGTTGATAGTTAATATGGAGGTATTTTTGTTTTTCTCCAAACTTGCTGCTGGTGCATTGTGACCAAACATCTCCACTTTGTTCTGTTTTGTCCAAAGGACGCGTTTCCACAAGTCTTGTGGTTTGTTCATATGCATCTTTGCCAACCTAAGCTGTGCTGCCACGTTGTTTTTAGAGAGGAGGCTTTCTCCTGCAGCACTTTCCAGACGAGCCATACTTATTAAGTCTTTTTCTAATTGAGCTGTCAAGAACTTTAACATATTGCATGCTAACTGAGGGCCGTTGAGTCTGAGATGTTGAAGGTTTCTCTGAGCACTGCATAGTTAGAGCTTGGGTTAAACTTGCTGGGAAATCCACTCCAGGGAAGATTGCAAGCCATCTTTAGTGTTTTCCACTCGTGAATAATCTTTCTAGAATGACGGATTTATAATATTTACTTACATAATATACATAATATTTACCTAATTTGAAGACCTGGTAAGGACCATGGACAAATTTTCATTTTGAAAAAAAAAGTGTACTTTCTTCTTCAGATGATTTTCTCTGCCTCAAGCCTGAAATTCTGCCTGTAAATAATCTAATTCAGCAACTGATTTTTACAGACAACAACCTGCAATTGGGTGATAAACTTAAAACTGATAAGGCCAAACTTTCCTTAAAAATGCATACTTATCATTACATTTTCTAACGTTTTTTTTTTTTTTTGTAATTCTCAGTTAAATCGAGCAGCCTGTTGTGGGCTGTGGACACATGAACTGGTGGAGTCAGGCTGAACTACCCACCTCCTTCACTCACAGCCTGCACGGCAGCATCCAGGAAAGAGGAAGGGCTACCATAAGGATCCAGGTCAATGACGTCATATGGCTCCTTCTTCCCTCGCATCTCATACATTAGCATACTGGGCACCAAAAAAAAAAAAGGGAAAAAAAGCAAACAGACAATTTTGGGCAAATTCATATGAACAAATTGATTTGAAAAAATCTGGGACTCTGTCGAAAAAGGGAAAGAGATGTTCAGAGAAGCATGAGGAGTGACTGAAGAGGACAAGAAAAGGTAATAAAAGAAGAAAAGAAAATGGACAAGAATGAAAGAGACCATATAAGGAGCAGAGGAATGAACAGAGGAGGAAGTCAAAGGTGAACATATGGAGAACATACTCAGTAGTCATACCTGGCGTCCCTGCAGCTGGCCTGAAGCAGGTGGCTGACTCCATTGTACTGGGCATTCCTTGCGATCAGGGCTGCTGCCTTGGAGGAAAAGTCATTAGCGGTGACGCTCTTCAGGCCGGGGACCTCAAGTGCAAAACGCACCGAGCGCAAACCAGATGCTGCCAGGCCCTCCAGAACACGAAGACCAAGCTGAAACAAAAGGGTCAGAGAAGCGATTTTTCATTGACATCATCTAAACACGAACAGAACACATTGATGTTTGCATCAGCTCAAACAACTTCAAAGCTGCAAAACATTTGGCCAGTGGAGTCGCTGTAGTAAAAGACACGGCAGAAAATGTTTTTTTTAAATCTCTGGTCTTTAGTGGACATTAATGACAGTGAAATATTTCGAAAAGTTTTATAAAAATGTCTATTTACTTCTCTTTACCACTTGGGGCCACCAAACTGTGAAATTACCTGGTCTAACACAGTTAGCGATGATCCAAAACACTTTACGCTGGATCCAGGGTGTGTACTTTTAAAGGATCCACTCTTTCAAAGGGCTTTTTAACCTTGTCTAGGTTCGACATAGTGCTTTAGAGTATATTTTCCACTCCCTCATAAAGCGCTTCCTAATATAAATACATATACACACACAGTCCTAGCCTCTGAATAGCCAAACCTTTAGCCATCTTAACTAATACAGAACCAAATAAACATAAAAGAAAGTTCCATTTAAACTGCTTAAGCTGCAAACATATGTTTCATTTCTATTCAGCAAATCTTTCAGTGGGAATTCTTCCACAGTTGCAGCAGTAGAATCTGCTGCTCCACTCTAAAAATCTATTCTACATACCTCACACTTCTCCCCCACTGTTGCAGTAACTTTGGGCTCCTCTGCACCATTTTTCTCCTCATTCTGTACGTCAGTCTCATTCGTCTCCTCTGACAGAGAGACAACAACCCTCTCTTTTTCCCCAGGCACCACCACCTTCACCCCACGCCGAGCCAGCAGATCTCTCGCAAACTCCGTGATAACGGCGCATCTGGAAACAAGGAGGCAAGAATTCTTACCGCACACATAAGAGTTAAATAACATGACATTCATGGCATTTTCTATCCTCCGGACACTAGTTCACAATTCTTTCCACACATCTTTGACGTGTCGTTGGGTAGCGTAGTTCTGATCCTACAGCATCTTTTTAAGAGTAAATGTAACTTAAATTTTCTTTTCCTTTTTGTAATTTCTTGCAAAAATGAATGAAGTACATGCTTTAAGTGTTACTACAAAAATCTCAAGCTCACTTACGTTAAATCTCTGTTAAACTCCTGGACTGGGTTGTAAAACACCTCGTTGGCACTTGGAAACAAGATGGCGGCCTTTCCCTCCTTAACAACCGTCTCTCCAGGCAACAGATCCACGGAAGGCGTCTTTTCCTGGCTGCCTGCGGCATCAGTACTCATGCCTGCTGTCGGAGATGGATTCATTGTTGGTGGAGGTTTGATGGGAGGAACCTCGGGATCCATAGATCTCAGTCTCCTGCGAGCAGCAGCGCCACCAACACAGCACCAAAAGTTTTGTCTGGCTGGACGGTTGCACGACCGAGGCCGGTGACAGTAGATGACGAGGAAGGACAGCCAAGCGGTCCGCACCAGCATAAAGCTTTGGCCTGCAAGGACAGACATTTACACAGAGAACAAATAGCAAACATCTGTGGGTTTGAGATAAAAATGTCGAGATGGCGCATCTAAAGGCTGGAAAAGTATGTGGTACTAAAAAGGAAAGGCTTGAAAAACACGCTGCAACTACTTAGGTTAACTGGCAACAGAGAAGTAACATGATTGGATATAAAAAGAGCACCTTAGCAAGGCAGAGTCTCTCAGAAGTAAAGCTCTTCAGCAATCTCAAAAAATGATAATGAAAAAAAAATGCATTCCATAAAGATACTCTTCAGAGTAAAGTTGTGAAGACTTTGAATATTCCATCATCTTCAGTGGATACTGTCTTCAAATAAATCTGAGAATCTGGAGAATTGAAAGCCAAAACTGTCTGCCCGTGATCTTCGGGCCCTCGTGCAGCAGTGCATTAAAAACAGCCACAATTCTGTCATGAAAGTCACCGCATGGGCTCAGAAGCACCTCCAGAAATCATTGTCTGTGAAGACAGACCACTGTGGAGATTACAGCTCTATCACACAAAGAAGAAGCCATAAGAAGCCATTTATGTCTGCAATTGGTTGCGTATTAAAGAGAGCTGGATTCAGCTTGGAGGAAGTACTGCTTTTATGAATGTTCTACAACTAACCAGCAAGCACAGGTGCAGAAGTGGAATGCATCCCCCATTAATGCATCTAAGCTTATGGTCATATATTGAAGTATTTGTTTATATATATCATACACCATAGCAATGCGATATCAAACGATGGCACTGCATATTGCAGCCTTATTCGTTCTAACTGCAGAGATGAATGAGTCAGGGTTATGGTGGGGTGGATTGTCCATGAAGGAGAGCAGTTTGTTCAGTGACTTCCTGCCCCTCACTGACTCCAGCATCTTCACATTAGTTTGGTAGCTTATTTTCCATACAAGTCTCCAAGGTGTGTTTTGACTGACAGATTCAAAATGCCCAATACATTTAGTTGAAAAAGTTAAAGTCCAAATTGATCTTTTGTTTGTGCACAACACCCAGCCGAGCTATAAAGTCATCAGAGCTGCTCTTTCAAGGTCGGCGGCGTAAGATCTCAGGGTGAGGTCAAACATTCACTCCACAGAGGAAATCAGCATGCTCGCAAAGCTGATGTGCACTGATGGGTGTGGGATTTTTGCTCACAAAAAAAAGTACACTGTCATAGCTGCTGCTATGTGTTCACTATCCTTTCATTCATCTCAACTGACTTTTAGCGTCTCGGTCAACAAGGAGATTAACTTCTACGTGCCCCCTGAAAAATGCATCTACCCTTAACCTCCAGTGCCTTTGATTTGGTGTTTTTCAATACAACATATGTGACTATATAACAGTCCTTTTAAATGTGACTAAACATGTGGTTACTTTAAGCTAATCTGCTGGGTGAAAACACTGTTCAGCTAATAAGCACGACCTATACTACTCAAGTTAGCTGCTGCATGCAACTTTCCATTAAAACTATTCGCATATTTGCTAGCTATGCTAAACAGGTAGAGGATGATATTTTTACCTCCACTACGTGGACACTGCTGTTCAAGTGAGCACGGCGTTTTCTTGTTAGCGACACAGATGGTCTCGTGCTGTTTGTTTATTTGCTGCTCCGTTCAATCAGCAGTTTGCTCACGTTAGCGCATGGAAGCGGCCATGTTTGGAGCGACTCTACGGAAGCCTATGCGGTCAGAAAGGAGCGTTAAAGCTGCAGGCTCCGGTCGCCTGAGACCTGGAAAGACCGGTGGGCTCCGGAGAAAAACGAAGCGTGGAGAGAGTGGAAAGGTACACCAGTCGAAATCTGCTCTAAATACATCAGACTGCTTTAATGAATAATAATTAAATGTGATTGTGTCTGAAGTCAGGGAAACAATGTACCGAAAATGCTAAACCACAATTTCCCAGCTTTATGACGTGCAGATATGAACATTTCCAAGAGAAAACGAACCATGTCAGTGCTGGTTAGTGCCGTGCAGCTCGCGATATGTACAGTAGGATATTGATTTACAGCTTGGAGTTTTGATGACCTGTCCCACTTCTTGCACTGACTGCTGCCATTTAATATATCAAGAAAAAGTTTTTAAAACATCGAAAAGAAAATGTACGAATGCCATCCTCTAAAATTGCTCTCGGATAGGTCCTGCTCTAAATTTTACTGAAAGGAAAAGTATGCCATTGATATAATAAAAATATTACCTTACAGAACAAAGATCAGAGTATATAGGGTGCATAAATATATATTCTGTGACTGTTATTCACTAAACAGTGATGTGCAAAAGGCTCAGCCACTCTTCATATCTTTATATACTGCCAGGAAAACATGAAGCAAGTCCAGCAATTTTCTGAAACAGCTGCAAATATAAATAGAACTATAGTATATTAGGCAAAGACTGAGTTGTACAATTCTGATGAGCTTGAAAGTCAATATTTGGTATGACCATCTTTACACTTCAACACATTGTGACGAGGCTTTAGAGAACAGTTTGGATCAACTAAAGGTTCCACATCTTTCAGGTCCTGCTCAGGTTCTGTGTCTTCCTTTTTTTTCCCAGTTTTCCCTGACTTTTTTAAGGACACACAACACTTCATACTCTTTTGGGAAAAAATACTATTTTCTTTCATTAAGATTGTGTTTTCTTTGTTTTCTTTGTACGTGCAACAAAATAAATGGTAGCAGGCTGCTAGTAACAAAGAGCCTAAAGATGCAATAAATTTAAAAAAAAAGTTATTTGCTAAGCTGGTTGTTGTACATAATACTTGTTTACCCCTTGAGTTATGTGCATTTTGCACATTAATGATTCAGTAGCAACAAGAAAGTGAAATATGGACTAGTTCATGGGTTGGACTGAAAATGAGTGGAAAAAGCAGCCGATCTTTAAAGGAAAGCTTTGGAAATCCCTCAGAAACCTTTGGGAACTTTTGGCCAAGACCTCTTTAAAAGATTACGTGAGAGCCTTGCTCTTTGGAAGCAAAATGTGAAAAAAAAGGAGAGCTGACTCAACACTTCTGCACAGTAATCACAGCATCTAACAGAGTAAGTTTGCAAGAGATTATTTTGATGGTCAGCTGCAACAAATTGATCAATCTTATAAATGTATATTGTCTCCATTAACTGATGATTTGTGGTATATTTCTTTGAAAATTAGCTTCAACACACCTGAACACAATAAATCTGGACTGCTGAGTATTCCTGGAATTTCCTTTGATGTAATTAATGCCTTACTCAGACACATCTGCATTTGAGACTGAAATGTTCATCTTTGCAAATTATTTACCAGCATAAAAGATATGATCATCTTCGAAACACCCTTCAAAATGATTTTGTTTCCATCGATCAAGGGTGCTGGGTTGCTCAGCTGGTTGACTTCCTCTTGTGAAATAAGGCTGAGGGTTCTGTGTGCTGGCCTAAATTTAAACTCTATGGTCCTTAGCTGCATATCATTCACTCTGTCGTGGTTTCCTGTTTTTCAACTTTAAAAAAAAAAAAGACCACAACTGTCGAAGAAAAGGCTAAACAAAAATATTCCCTCTACTGAAATGATATAAATGCTAGAAAAAGGTAAATGACCAAACCCTCCTTTTACATGGTCATTTAATTGTGCATATATCAACATTAAGCTGATAGCTATCAACAATGAAAATTTATTGCATAGAAATGCAACTATTTCAGCTATTATGCAAAAAAAAAGTTAATTTCTTCTGTCAGAGTTAAACTCTTCTGTTTGAGGGATGAATCAAGATAATTATGTATACAGCTTTTGAATAATCATATAAGAGATAAGTATAATAAGTAGAATACTATCACTGTTTTATCATCCCATCAAGTGGTTTCAGTCACTGGTTTGCAGCAGCTTCCATTGAGTGAAAACCGACTGACTGTGAGTACGTGATAACACGCCTGCCTCTATTGAACGCCTATCTGCACAGAAGCTTGAACATCTGGATGGGGGCGCTGTGACAATGAATGCCCAGAGAGCGTGGCGCTATACATCTGACACAGGAGAATTATAGAGTTAATAGTATTTGGCATGACAGGGAGAGAGAGCGGGGAGCGCAGTGCCGTGCCTGAATGCAGTCTCATCCTGTTTAGTATTCTCTGTGCGCAGCGCCTGGAGGCCCCGGAGGGCTCACCTGCCCGGAGTCGACGCGCCATCACACACGGAAGACAGCGGGATCGAACCGCCGACTCCCGGCTTCACGGTACGTGCGGCGTTGGGCAGGAGGGAATCGATTCTACGGCCAAAGACACCCCGGTGAGTGAGCGGCAGTTCAGTGGGTGGACTGGTGGGTGGGGCTCAGACAGTAGGGTCGGCTGGGGACGCTGCCCGCCTGTCTACCTGCTTCCTGCGGCGCGTGGGCTCCTGTGTGCTATCCGTTATTCCTTCAAATGTAATCGCATTACTTTTCTGTCATTAGTGTCAGTGGGTTTGATACATTGCAGCTTACATTCCCGCCAAAATCTTATTGCACTTTCTGGCCTATATTCTCAAATAGAACATTTTCAAACATAGAATAACGTGAAATAAAAACAGTCCAGTAGGCTCAATGATAGATCGATAGATGGATAACTTTTAGGTTTCTTGCTTTGATTTTATGGTATTTAGAAACCACAATGGTATGAAAATAAAGTTTCTTGTGCGAAATATTTAAAAAGAAAATTAAAGAAACAAATGGTGATAAATTAAGGATAACTTACGTTTTCGTTTTTACTTAGACTATATTTAGGCTATTTTAACAACAGACTAATGACAAGACACCGATAATATACATTAAATTTATAGCCTAATTATTCCATATCAGGCTATTAATGGAGAGCAGGAGACCATTATCATTATCATTATAAATCACTGCTGTATTAAAAGTAGATAGGGTGCCATATGTTGTTTAAGCCTATTGGCAAGATAGTGCCCACAGCTCTTTTATCTGTCTGTCTACCTGTCTATCTGTCAGACCGATCAGTAGCTCTGTGATCTGTCTGCAACCCCTGGGAGGGTTATAAAAAAAAAAAAATCCCCGCTCTGCTCCTCTGTGTGTCCCCCTCCTCGATAGCTCTGCGCTCTTTTCCTCGTCTGCGTGAATGATTGCGGGCACGCACGCTAAAGTGTGTATGCAAGAATCGTGTGCGTGCTCCGGCTGCTGGTTCACAGCGTACAGTCACAGTGAATGACTGTCTGTGGCGAGGCGGAGGGAGACACTCGACCGCTTCTTCTGCGCCGCTCCTCCATTGATACAATTTCCAGCGGAACACATCGGAGGGGTGAGTCAAACGCGGTGGGTCACCTCGGAGGGACGGTTCGGTGAGACAGATATTGGTCTCGTTGTACTGCTCCCGCACTGTGTGCTTGTGTGTGTGTGTGTGTGTGTGTGGTGTTGGTTGGGGTGCCTTCTTGAATTTGGATGGGTGAATAGCGGGCGGTGTATGGTCTCCAGCGGTGTTCCGAAGTGGAGGTTAGGCTATTGTTTTCTTTTTTCCCCTTTTTCTGTTTTTTTTTTTTTGGAAGGAGGGGGTGCTTGGTGTTAAAGTTGTGCTGGATACTATGGGGGATGGGCACATTGGGACAGACCAAACTTTAACCACTTCACACCGGCTTCATACTTTCGTCGCCCCGAGCTGCCTCTTGTCCTCCCCGGCGAGTGACTACACGAGTTGCCGATTCATCTTTCTCCCGCATTCCTGAACTTCCTCAAAAACTCGGCGGTGTTTGGAGCCGCAGGTCTTCTTCCTATTAATATGCAGCATCTGTAAAGCGCTGCCAGTCGGCGGTCCGCTAAATATTATGGTGTCCTGTCGGTAAACGGTTTAGGAATTTATAGCCAACCCCTTACTTTCCTCTCCCCTCCTCTCTTCTCTCCTCTCGCCATGCCGGATCCATCCCTCTATCTCACCCACAGTTGCAGCGCGTTTGTGTCCCGGGATGACCTGTTGATGTCGGTTAAAGATGGAGTGCCAGGATCGCCCCCCGTTATAGACCCCCCCCCCCTCCGGTAAAAAAAAATACGTTGGGAATCGGAGTTTAGCCAAGTAGCCTGTGTGGCTGCCCAATACCAATTTTTGATGGAGATGTAATGAATAATGTAATATCTGTGATTCATCCTAAGCGACATCTTGGAGGGGAATAACGTGTGGCAGACCCTTATCAGTAGCTGACATTGGGCCGTAGGAAGAGAAGGGAATTTGGTCTGAATGGGCATCACACCGTGCTGTCACGGAGAGGGGGAGAGGAGGAGAGCACCGGACTGCTGAATATCTTTACCCCCTCGACTGTTTTGTGTCAGCGTTCATGTCCTCGGTTTTTGTCGGACGACAAAACATTTGCGTTCAAGCGTTGAGTGAAGTTGGAGTCGCGACAGACATCCAAAATAAAGGAGAATAGCCCCTCTTTTTTGTGCCTTCTCTGCTGCCGACCCCTCCCGCTGAACTCGCGCTTCCACCGGCCCGGGCCAGCCGAGGACTCCCAAATTCTACCGGGCATAGAGGCTGGCACACGGCGGGGCACCGACAGCTCTTTGGCCGCTCTCGCTGACCTCCTTAACCGCTGGTGGCGGGATTTTTCCCGAGCCGTTTTGCCGGTGAGACACGACTCTGGTAGACTTTCACGTGAGAATAATGTATAATTTATGTGTATAAATGATATTTCGTTTTTGAAGTTTCAGCTCTAGTGGTGCTCAAGGGAGGCTACACTATAGCGACATCGTGGTGCCTGTCTACCCACAGAGTGTCGGTGAATACAGCTTTTTCCGCCATAAATGTCTTCAACCCAGAGCCTGGAATTTATTACATGTGATTAATGACATGTTTGTTACTTATATGTGGAGGTGAAGTGTACTCTCATGGCCAATGTTAGCTTTAGCTTTAGCCTGCTACTTGCTAACAGGCCACCTTTAACCTCCCTAAACCAGGAAACTGAATATGATCAAGCAGTGATTGATGTTGATATAAAGACTGATGTTCAGATTGATGCTCGCTTTTACTATGGCTGACTGTGATGATCAAGTTCCTTTTTTTAAATCTAGGTTGTAGCAGGAGTATGTGGTTAGGGTGCATAAAGTGAAACAGAGTTTGTAGCACTGAAATAAACTGAAAAAGTTGCAGAGGACACACACACACACACACACACACAGATCCAGCCACACACAGTTTGGCACTGAGTCAGAGCATGAAATGGGGCATATGTTGACTGCAGGGCAAGGGTCAAGTGGTGTGAATTAACCCCCTTTTATGTGTCTTGTAAGTTGTTGTGACCCCTCTGCCCTGTGAGGAAGAAAAGGTGGCGGGTGGGATGTCAGTGGAGTGACATGTCAATGCTCCACTGTGTTGAAATGAAATCAATCAAACAATATGCTTGTATGAAAGAACATGTTAGTCTTAAAAAAAAAAAAAACACCTCTGCAGTTAAGACTTTCCTCTCAAATTCAGGTTTGTTATGTTTATCATCAGTATCATTACACTCCGGGGGATTATTTTCTTCTTTTCTCCTTCCTCACACATGCATTGTCCTAACAGCTGCGTGCTTATTATTCATGTGATTGCACATATTTACACCTGGAAACAACCCCAGGAATCCATTATTGGTCCCTGAGAAGCTCCGCTGGGACACTTGTCTGTTGAAATGCTCGCTCAGGGCCATGTGCAGATGTGGAGGAGCAGTCAGTGGGCATCATGCGTTTCCTGCATTTTCTTAGCAGGTCAAGAAACCAAAATTAGTATTAAATCATACGGAAGTCTTTTAACCTCTTTTTTTTTTGTAAGATGGTAACGAGTTTATTGTTCAGTTATTAAGATATTATGTTATTATTATTATTATTATAAGACTCAAAATGCACGGAGGGAATATTCGTTTCAACCACCTCGGTTGAATTATAAATGCTTTAATGTTTATGTGTTTTGGCACACTAGGAGGCAAATGAAAATCTTGTTTGGCTGGCTTAAATATGTAGGTGTAACAAAACTGAATATATTAATGTAGATTATATTTTTTGTAATAGTCTTGCTATGATAATTATGTTCCCTATCTGATAGTTAATATGTGATCATAATTGTTGTTGTGCGGTGCAGGGCTGCCCCATTAATTAGGTGTAATGATATTGCAACAACAGTTTAAGCGGTTATTACGCACATTATTATTAACACTTGGGAATCTTTAACTATCCTATGTGCCGACTGACTTTGAAAGCACCCATAGGTGCCGATAGCCAAGACTGACATTGACTTTGTGAGCAGAAGTTCAGAAAAGTCAACAAAGGAACACTGAAAGGTGTTCTTTTCTAGCTATAAATAAACACGGTTTGTGCTTGTTTCTTTCTGCCCCCACCTTACCAAATGTTGACATTTATCAAAATGAATTAGTTACTGTAAAGCTGCTAATTAATTTAATGAAATGCTGATGGCTCTCTAGTCTCAGTGCTGTCCTTTATGTAGGCGTAAGGCAGGAGCTCAGGACTGCTTTAATCTACTTTTTTTCACCATTTATTTTCCAGCCAGGGAAGCTTTGCTGAGCATGCAAGCCACAGCAGCCTGCTTCACATTCACACCTGGAAGCTTCCCATTACAGTCTTTTGTTACTGGTCAAGGAGCAGCTCTTCCGAAGCGCTTAAAGGAAAAATCCAGCTTCAGGTGCTCCTGTAATTATAATTTGATTTAGGTCAAGAGTTAGTGTATTTACCGCAAAAAAAAAAAGAAGCTTTAATTGGCTTTTTTTTCTTCTCTTTTCTTATAAAAACCTTAGATTAGCTAAACTTGTTTAAGACTCGTTGAAGGATTACAGTGATTAAAGCACAAGAGTTTTTGCACTTTACGCTGATTGCGTGGTTGTAATGACGGATTTGCAACCGGAGACATTGTCGTGCTGTTTAGTCTACATTAAACCTGTCTCCACCACATCAACAAAGTTTAAGGTTTTGCTGCACTGCACAATGCTGTGCTGATTCTGAAGAACTCTGTCTTTTCCACTCATTGTGAAATGGTCGCTGTACAAAAAGCCTTTTGTGTTTTCAGGGAATGGCAAATTTCGGTTTACATCTAATGCCTCGATATCTTCTAAACTCATCATGGCTAAGCTGATGATTGCATGCCATTGAAATTGCAGTGGGCAAGTCTAATTATGATTCATTTTGTCTTTTTTTTTTAAATCCTCTTTTAGGATAGTCAAATTTTTGGATGCATTCCACCCTCCGGGTATCTGTTTGGGTGGGCGAGAAGTTTTGCTCTGACCTATCTTTTGCTAACAGTTCTTGATTCAAATGGAAGAGTTTAAGTATTTTGTGATCTTGTTCACAACTGATAGGAAGTTGGAGCGAGGTGGACGATCTGGATTTGGGCTTCTTCAGCAGCAATGAGGGTGCTGCTCTGATCTGTGGTGTTTAAGAGGGAACTAAAATAATAATTACAATTTTTTGACTGGTTTATCTTCGTTACAACCCTCACGTGTGGTCATGGGATTTGGGCAATGACCGAAAGAATGAGATTGCGGATGGAAGCAACTGTCACGAGTTTCCTTTCGGTGGATCGCAGGGCTCAGCCTCAAAGATAGGTTAAGGAGCTCGACCATCTGAGGTCAGCTGAGGTGGTTCGGACATCTAGTAAAGATGCCTCCTGGTCACCTTCCTTTGGAAGTTTTCCAGGCATGTCCAGTAGGGAGGAGACACCAAGGCAAACCCAGAACTTGCTGGAATGATTATATATCCCCTCAGGATTCCCCCAGGAGGAGCTGGAGAGTGTCTAGGTTCCCCTCCTGGAACCTAGATATGAAACCTTGACCTTATGAACCCACCTCAGCAAGATGGAGGATAATGAATGAATGGATGGATGATGAACAGAAGAGAGCACACATTGTATGGTGGAAGCCAGTTAAGAGACTCCCCAACGAATCATCAGTGAAAAATGTCTCCATTCAGATTTTTGAAGGACAACTGTCACACATGCTCAGGGGCATTAACTGAGTCATCAGACAAAAAGGCAAACATACGATAAGCCAATACAACAATTATAATAATGGAAATCTATTAAGGACAACAATATGAATTTTTATTCTTCCATCCAGGTTGCACTTCCATGGCTATATTCAATGTAAGGCATCAAATCGGTTTAATTTAATTATGCACAAAGTTAAAAACCCCAGTTGTTGTAGGATGATATAATGTTGCAAAAATTCATCTATTGACAGCTACGTTTGGTGTTGGGATCTTGCCCCGGCCACTGCATTCTGAAGTATGCAATCAGACAGAATGATGGACATGTTAATTGATAAAGAAGGTCACCAGTTGCAGCCCAAGCCACTCGAGTCTCTAAATATTTTTTATATATTAAACCAGAGTTAAAGGGAAGACTTTTTTTTTTTTTTTTTTTTACTTAAAAAGGAATCTGTTTTACTGAGAAATAATTTGACTTTGCAAAATTTGTGACCAGTTGGCTTCTGCCACTGCATCAGAGTGTTCTTTCCTGAATTCACGTGGAGAACTGGAGGTGATGTTGAAGCCTCCTGTTGGGGTTTTGATTGTAAGTCTTCCAGTTGAGGAGCGAGGTTAATCTGTCTAATATTGCTCAGATTAGTAGGTTGTTTAGGGTTGTAGCCAGGGTAGGATAGAGCGTATCATCATCTGCTCATTACAAGCCACGCTCCAATACCCGTCTGTGTCAGCGAAGCTTGGCCAGCATCCATCGCTCGGAGGCCACAATCTTGCATATAATGTGTTTGCTCAATAGAATTGTGACTCACCTTTGTGTTCTCATCTGTTTACTTCTGCTGCATCATATTTGGCATGAGAGCAGTTGTTTTTATGCGATGTACATTTATAAATCGAGGAAAAGGGTCCATTCAGAAATGATGCCTCCAGTCTTGAGAAAAAAAGAGAAATATTTTCAGAGACATCTTGTCTTTATTTATTCTTTGTTGCAACTTTGACAGCTCCCTTTCTTTTGATCACAGGCCTCTTTGTTAGATGGTGAAAAATACAAATGAAATAGATGAGTTATGTAAGCAGCTGTGTTTTGACTGTGAGGGAGTGACAAAAAAGTAACAAAGTAGGGCAAAAAAACAGCAAACTGTTTATTAACTGTGAATTAGATGTAATGTACCAAGCTTAGGAAAAAGATAAAGGCTTATGTAACTGTCACTGGTGACCCAGAATTCTCTCTCACGTGGAAGTGAAAAGTTTTGAAGAAAAGTTGTTTCCCAAATACTGAATGAATTAATCATTACACTTTACTTACCCAGTTTCTTTAAGTTCTTTTCCCCTCATTTCTGTCTCGTCTATCTTTTGTACATCTTCCAGTTCTTTTTTCCTCTGTTGTCCTTGTGTTGTAACTCATTTTTTATTGTTTTCTCTTCTGTTGTGCTGCTTTATCTCATCTTCTCCTTTTTCAGTTCTACAATTTTTCATCATTTTCCATCCCTTACTCTGCTCATCCTCTTTTGAATTATCCCCGACATCCCATAATCTGTGCCTTCCTTCCTATCTGATGCCTAAATCTCTCTGTTCTTGCATGCTGGGCCTGACACACTTTATAACCTTTTTGTGATCCTGTTAACCTGGTCGTAACTTTTGCCTTTATGTGTCCTGCAGACCCTGTGGTGCTGGGCTTAGCGTTATGGCTCAGACACTGCAGATGGCGATCCCTAACTTTGGCAACAACGTCTTGGAGTGTCTGAACGAGCAGCGGCTGCAGGGCCTCTACTGTGATGTCTCTGTGGTTGTCAAGGGGCATGCCTTTAAGGTTGTATTTTATGCTTTTTTATTATGAATGAATGGAATAAATGAATGAAATATTAGATTTAATGTTTTTGTGGGTTAGGGCTGGGGTTAAATGGGCTTATTTTTGGCAAATACATTGGAACACCAAAGATCACAGGGGGCACAAGGTCAGAGGGCGTCAAAATAAGATTTGCTTCCTTATAAAACCGTAACACATTTACTGAATTTACTGAATATTTTGAGATTATTCGTTGGCAGGCATATAGATAAAAGTGGGAGGCCAGCCAAATAGAAAGGTTGGGAACCACTGATTTGTACATGTATAAGTACATACTGTTATGTGAAAAAGAAAAGTTTTACATTCTATTCTGTCTTGCTTTATGTTGTGTCCAGTATCACGTGAAAATTGCTAGAATCGGGGCTGTTTCCATCATTCATTTTTTTACAGGCGCGTAAAAGGAATAAAGGAAGAGCGGCATTAACAGAAGTGACCAGTGCCCGAATCACTAAATGCATTTGCTTTAACAGATTGATAAAGCCCTTGTTCTTATTTAAGTCGTGTCTGAAAGGGGCTTTAGAGAAGCAGTTGATGCTGCCCATCTGTCTGAAAATGGCAATAAGACCATTTCCAAACAATACAGAGTCCATCATTCCAGCAAGTTCACCCCAGGGTTAAATCAGAAAATAAAATAACACAAGCTACATCTCAGACTTTATTACGTTATAATTTATGAATGTAGAGTTAGGCTGAACAAGTATGACTGGTATGGAAGATTTGATCGAAGAGGGCAGCACGGTTTAGGTTTGCAAGGCTGCAGCTGAGCAAACCACAAGGCTTCTGGAAAGATCTCCTTTGAACAGACACAGTTACTGTAATACAGTGGGAAAAGACTCATGCACATTTGGTACAATTTTAATACTTTCCTGAATTAATTTCTTTTTCTGTGGCAACTCAATATGCTAAATGCTACGATAACCATTAACTGTTGAGATGAGCCCAATCTTCACCCACATTTCTGTTTCTTTACGTTTACAAATCATGTAAATAGTAAGATATTTCATGAGTAAACGCTGCATTTCATGATATAAACCTTTATATGCTGTACATACTGTGTTACTTCAGAACATTTATGTTTTCAAACCCTGATGACTTACTTTTCTCTGTTGTTTACCCCCCAGGCCCATCGTGCAGTGCTGGCAGCCAGCAGCTCCTACTTCCGGGATCTGTTCAATGCCGGCGGGAAGAGCTCTGTGGTGGAGCTGCCGTCGGCCGTGCAGCCACAGAGCTTCCAGCAGATCTTGGCCTTCTGCTACACAGGGCGCCTTAGTATGAATGTTGGAGACCAGTTCCTGCTCATGTACACCGCTGGCTTCCTCCAGATCCAACAGATAATGGAGAAAGGCACAGAGTTTTTCCTCAAGGTAGCCTGATAATGAAGCCCTGATTTACTCATCCTATAAAATATAACGCAGGTTGACAGGTTCATACATGTATAATGGGGAAGTTAAGTAAATTATTATCAATTATTGTGGTAAAAAGAACCAGACATGAATAAAATGACCTTTTTTATGTGCTGCCTAAGTGTCCCTTTGCTCGATGCCACGGTGCGACATTGTGACATTATGCAGGTGTCTGTGTTTGTTTACACTCTCTTGTAACATGAGAATAATTGAAACATCGTAGTGACACTACAGGTTTCCGTCTATATTAGCACATGGTCTGATTAGATCTGGAGTGCCTTGCTGCATAAATCTGCATATTAATGTGGAAAACCAATTTTCAAAGTTCCCCTTCACACCTCCAGATAAAGACTTCACATGCTATGTAATATAATGCTTTTACTGTCATTACATATTGACATAAATCGGATTTGCCGTAGAGCACTTTGTGCAGCAAATTTTATGAGGTACATTTCTATTTGTTGCTGTATATTTAAAAAAAAGATACATAATTCATTCAGTCAAATACGCACACATTATAACTAACTGAGTTGGATAGAAACATTTGAAAAATATGCTACAAAATATGATCAAATAGAGTGCTTATGAAGTGATTGGACGCTGCACGAGAGCAAAATCGAGTTATTGACCAAAGTAGGTCTGATGCCACGATGCTGTGGACTAACTTTCTCCGTCAGCAGAATTCACCCCAGACGTTTTCAAATGACTTGAATGGTGATGTTGTCAGATGATGCTGCGTTTATGACATCCTGAATATAATAAAGAAGAAATGTTTCGAGTAACCAGCAATTAGTCTTAATGGGCTGCTTTTCAGTCGCAGTTTCTGACGTGTTTAGCTGTGACATGAAGAGGAAGAAATATGACTGAGAGCAGATTTTTTTGGGGGGGGAATTCAACTGTATTGAAATATGCTTGTTGTTGATTGTTTTTACATAAAGATGAGCGCACAGACTGATACACGCAGAAGTGATTCAGACCCCATCTGCATTTTATGGGTGTGTCTGTGAGCCTCGCTCTAAGAGCTTTGATTTTGAATGATTTCAGTCTGACTAACATGCATTTTAAAAATGCGCTTTTGGTTAGACTAAGACAATAGTTTCTTTATTTCCAGTGTCATGTAAATGTGTTCACTGATGGCTTTGGGGTAGAGGCTGGTGGTGCATCTTAGGTATTTCAGCTGTTACAAAGTGGGAAAAAAAGGCAACGAAAAGGATGAATATTGCCCTTAACATACTGCGTTGTACTAAATGTGCAGATTTCCATCTGTAGACCCTGAGTAGAACAGCTACTTTGGATGGGGAATCCTAATATTACATCTATGAAACATTTAACAATCTTCTTATCGCCTCACCTCCAGGTCTCCTCTCCAAGCTGTGACTCCCAGGGTCTCCACACTGAGGAGACTCCATCCTCTGAACCTCAAAGTCCTGTCACTCAAACAGTGGGAGGGGGTGGAGTCGGTGCTGCAACTGTCGGAAGGCCCTCGTCTTGTCTGACGCCCCTTCCACTGGTGGCTAAGGTGAAGACTGAACAGACGGCCACTACACCTCAGCCAACTCCACAGCAGCAGGTAAGCTCCAGGTGATGTTCTAAAACAAAAAAGGAAAAAAAACGTTGCTTCGGCAAAGTATTCATGAATTTCACGTGTAAATTCAGTAAAGCAGTCTAAAAGGAAGAATAGATTGTAATTTTTGTTAACATTGCCTCAAACTGGGCATCACAACAGGGTGAAAAAAGATTTTAATTAAACAGTGAGACGGTTACTGAATACGAATACAGTTACTTCTAAAGAAATTTAACTATTTTACACTCATTTTTTTGCAAATATTGTTCATTAAACCTGGTGTCCTCGATGGCATTTTTTTTTTTCACGCGTTCTTTGGTTTTCTGAAACTTGCCCACTCACTTATAAGGCACCCGAAGCGTTGTAAATCTGCAGTTCAGAAAGAAAAGTCCAGCTGCTTAAAATGCAGGCAGAAACCGGAGAAACTAGTTCTGGTTTTTTAAAGTTAGAAGGAATAATTTGTTGCCTTTTTCATAGTTATTTGCAGAAATGCCTCTGGCAGCATTTATTCAGCATCAGAATTAAGGGTTTAAAGTATTTGTGAGAGAGAGAGATAATTATATTGAATTATTTAAGATTTCTTCCTAATTTGGCGGTTGAGCTGGGGATTCAGTCTTGCTTTTGATATCAGCTGATAGGAGTTGAAAGGCTGTTGGAGCAGAATAGAGACAGTTTTCCATGTTGTCTTTGAGTGAGCTGCTTCACGCATGCATTGTGAGCAACATTGCTGCACATGGAACTATTTAACAGGTGAGGGGAGGTCGCTCGTTACAGCAAACACCTGTGGACTGTCAAAACACGTGCTGTGTTCAATGATTAGACGAGTATGAGTGACTGTGGAACGTTTCTCTGTGGATGGAGGTTTTTTTGTCAACAGTGCCGTGTTGATGGGATGTTTTTTTGTCAGCGAAGGAGAGAAAAGCTCAGTTTTATCAAAATACCTGTGTTTGTGTGTATGAGGCCTTAGTTACTGTTACACTGACTTATCTGTGTACATTTTGGTCGGCGCTTGTTTTTCCAGAAGCCTGTGAAAGTTAAAAACATGGCAGATTTGCATGTGGCATTGCCCTTTTTGTTCCGTTTTATTGTTACTCGTCAGCTTTTTAATAGCTTTTCAAAGCGTCTTGAGTCAGGCGGAGGTAATTAACCAGTGTTTCTCTCTTTCCTCCTCAGCAGGAGGGCTCACCATACTCTGTGGTCTGCACCCCTGTGGCCAAGCGGCTATGGGAGGGGGGAAACCGAGATGGGGGAGGGGGATGTGGAGGAGGTGGGGGAGGTGGACTGAGGAAGGCTGCACGTTACTCTTCCTCCTCTTCTTCTTCCTGCTCTTCCAACACAGTAACACAGGATGCCTCTGGGCGTGGACCAGCAGCTAATGCTGCTGTGCTGGGCAGCGGCACCTTAGCGGGGGGAGCTGGACTCAACAGTAACCACAACAATAACAACAACAGCGGCGGGACCCCTGAGGGCACGAGCCCAGGCACACTGAGCATGTACACTAGCGATTCACCCATCAGTTACCACGACGACGAGGAAGAGGACGACATAGCAGATGAGAGCGCTGAAGAGCAGTACAGACAGATCTGCAACATGTACACCATGTACAGCATGCTGAACGCCGGAGCAGCAGGTGAGACGCCTGATGAATACATCAGTATGTGAGTTCATTTCAAGTGTGAATATGAGCCCCAGAAAGTTTGCTAATGCAAGCTTCTCATGAGTAGAAAGGTTTAAAACACTTACTTTTATGGATCGTCTGTAGCTTCAATCATTAAAAGTTTCTGGATGACTTGATGGTTGTTTAGAATGAAATGTTCAAAGTGCTCAGAGGGCCTTCACTCCAACAGAGGAGTAGGGTGGAGTTAGAGTTGGAGTTGGTGCTGCGACGGTAGGAAGGTCTGCTTCTAGTCTCACGCCTCTTCCCCTGGTGAAGAACAGAGGGTCGCACAAACTGCAGTTGCATCAAATTTCATTAGAAATGTACTATAGATTGAACAGTATAATTAGAAATACCCTTTAACCTGCTTTACTTATTGTGTTCGTCTCAGGCACTTTGCACAAGAAGGCAGAGGTTGACAGTACAGGGAAATTCATAGGTGCACAAGTTTATTAATACAGTGCCAATTCACAATAAACATCATCTCAGGACTCAATAAATTCAAAATAATGTTCATGTCAACTTTGAATAAGTACAATCAAATTTAATCTGGGAATAATTCAATTAAATGCAGTTCAATTTCAGTATGATAGTATTTATAAAATATCAATTTGGTTAATCCAGTTCAGGGTCACAGAGGGGTAGCCGGAGCCCTTACCGGCCCCCATTGGGCGAGAAGCGTGGCAGTCATCAGTCCATCACAGCTCCACACAGACAAACATCCATGCTCACACTCACACCTACAGTCAATGTTGAAGGCATGCATATGGATGGTGGGAGGAGGCTGGCGTGCCCGGAGACAACATGCAAATTCCACACAGAAAGGCCCCAGCTGGGATTTGAACCTGTAACACTTTTGCTGTGAGGTGACAGTGCTAACCACCACACCGCCGTGCAGCTTAGGGAAGCCAGTGGATCTCATTAAATCTTTACTTGGATCCAGTCCTCCAGCCTGAGCATGCACAGGGCGGGGGGGCACTCTCCTCCATTGGATGTTTTGTGCTCAGAATTGAGTCTCATAGTGTGGGGTGTGCACTCTAATACTGCTGAAAAATATGCTGATTATTTTCTTGACAAAAGGTTTGTTTATTCTTTTTTCTGTAAATGGTGATTGGACTGTGAATTAAGAAAAAATCTAAATATTTTTATGTCATTACAATAGTAGTAAATCTGGCCTGAAATGTTTGGTTAAATGTCTACTGTACATTTAATTCATAATCTTGTATGTCTTGCTTTTTACAGCTGAGATATTTGACAGCTTTTTTTTTTTTCCTTGTGTAAATGAAGTATGAAGTAACCCTTTTATATACCCTGATAGAAACTGTAACTCCCACCCAGCATATAACAATAGATCATCCTCCCTCCTCAGTGGTTGGGGAGCGGGTGGAGGCTCTGCCAGACTTGGCCCCTGACTCGGGAGGTGGGCGGGGAGGCAGAGGGGGGCGGTCCCGGCAGGACCTGGCATCACTGCCCGCCGAGCTCATCAGCCAGATCGGGAACCGCTGCCACCCAAAGCTGTACGAGGAGGGCGACCCTGCAGAGAAACTGGAGCTAGTGAGCGGCACCTCTGTCTTTATCTCCCGAGCCCAGCTGATGAACTGCCACGTCAGCGCCGGTACCCGCCACAAAGTGCTGCTGAGACGGCTGCTGGCCGCATTCTTCGACAGGTGAGGGGACTCCTTTTGGTGTGCGTGTCTCTTTCGTGTCCTTAACTGCGTTTAACTGCGTGAGCAGAGAAGATGAGCCGTCATGTCCTTAAACTGTGGGAGTTACAAAGTTGTCGTTTTAAAGGCTCTTTTGTTTTTCTGGTGAACCCTGAATATTAGAGCCACAGGGGAATTATTTATATCCATTTTGCAAGTGATGGGGTTTTTGCTTTTTTTCTTAGGAGCACCCTGGCAAACAGCTGTGGAACTGGCATCCGCTCATCAACCAACGACCCCAGTCGTAAACCTCTGGACAACAGAGTGCTGCATGCTGTCAAATGTGAGTCATTTCAAAAGGTTTCTGGCAGCGAGATTTTAACGATGCCGCCTTACCAAGCTAATAGCTTTAGAACTTACACCGAGATTGAACTTTTTGGCTTTTTTTCCCCTTTAACTTCCTCCAGTTTACTGCCAGAACTTTGCACCAAGCTTCAAGGAGAGCGAGATGAATGCCATCGCGGCCGACATGTGCACCAACGCCCGCCGCGTCGTCCGCAAGAGCTGGATCCCCAAGCTTAAACTGCTGATGGCCGACAGTGACGCCTACTCCGCCTTCTTGGCTGACAGCGTGAAGATGGAGGCAGACGCGCTGGGGGCGGAGCAAGGCTTTGACCCCGCCTCACTGGAAGCCGTCGCGGCATCAGCGGCGGCCAACAGCAACGAAGCGGGAAGCATGTCGGCGGACAGCATCCCGGGAGCTGGAGGAGACGGCAGCACTTTGTTTTGAGTGAGTGATCGGACAGATAGATTGAACGGACAGATTGATGGAAAGAGGGTTGGCATTTCTCTGGGGTGATTAGTCGAGGACGATGGCCACAGTGGTCTTGATGACAGAACTCACTCCTTCCCAAGCCACCGTGTTTGGGGATCTGTTTCTTCTCTTGCACCTCTTTGGGTCAGTTTGTTGTGCTTTTTTTTTTGTGTTTTTTCCCCACCTTTCTGTCTCTTTCCACAACACAGAATGTGCTCTCATTGTTCTTCTGATGGAGAGAGACAGAAGGACATGGTGAAAGGCAGCAGAGTGAAGAGGCAAAAGAAAAGCCCCCCCCCCCCCCCCCCCCTCCTCCACCTCTTCATTCCTCTGCAACCTTTTTAAATCTGATTGTTTCAGCCTTTATTTTTTATGTTTTTAAATTGTGTATTGTAAGGCCCTTTTCTTATGATCATAATCAATCAGACATTCCCTGGGGACGTGGGGGGGGGGTGGTTGGGTTAGGGGTAATCTAGTTTGGAGAGAGTGACATGTCCTCCCCCAAACTCCGGTAACACTGTTGTTTTCATATTGAATGTATGCGTGATGAAGCATCCAAACTGCAGTGTTGTAAGTCAGCGGAGACTGAGTGAGACTGTGCTGAGCCCTTTTTGTTTGTGTATCGTTTTGCTTTTTAGCACGTGGACAGCAAGATGAAAGCTTTTCTGAGAGTACGGTGTTAATGAGGTCAGGGGCTGAGATGGTATTGATATGTATATTGGTATAGTTTACGATTTCCTGAACCTCAGCCTGACCCTGCTCGTTAAAGCCCTGCCAGGTAAGCAGGGGAACTGACCCACCGGTCTTAAAGGAAGTGCTACTGATTTGAGTTGCTGCTTTGGCAGCAGCACGTTGATTCGGTGGCGCATTTCGAGATTTGTAAGCCAGTGTTGTGGCAGAGGAAAAAAATCTACAATTTTAAAGCCTTTCCAAACCTTCCCCACTTTGTACACTTTAAAGATCTGTTTTATTTGGTGTTTTGTTATCTCCCTTTTGTGTGGTTTAGATATTTGCGTTTTTTGCCAAGGCTCCCGAGGGAGAGGAAATTCATTACAAATGATTGTTACAGAGTTTGCATGAGATAAATGCACTGTGTTATATCCTGCGGTATGAGTACAATCGAACTAAGTTTTTGTACGTATCAGAAGGAGATGGGGTGTTTTTTATTTAAGAAAAAGGAAAAAAAAGAAAAAAACTCTAAAATCAAATTTCTATCTCCGTTTACCGCCCGTGTTTTCAAGAGAATCTGAAGGAAAGTCAAAATGTACCTGTAAACTATGAACTGGAAATCTGCTGGAGAGCGCAGTAACTTTTGTGCGTGAGGATCGATTTCAGGACGAGTTCAAATTGATTTCCAAATGAGGATTTGCAGCCGCGCCATTAACAGGAAAGGCTTCTTCAGGCGCTGCTGTGCGCCCGCCTGCCTTTGACCAAAGTGCTCATTCAGGCAGCGGTACGAGGTAAAGGAATATATGTGTCGGTGTGTTGGACTGCGACTCAATCTGTGTGCGTGCTGCACAGAGAGAGAAAAATCAGGCAGCCTGTCTGCACACACGCTCGGTCGATTCATTCACCCATCGGTGCGGTGAGCACTCTTTACACCCTAATACGCATTTGGGCACCGTCAGCTGCATCAGCCACAGCACACCAGAGCGATTTTGGAATTGCACAGAAGTATACCTGAGAGGCTGCGGTCCAGCACACGCGAGCAATCAGCTACAGAGCGTTCATGTTTCTGGAGGCTGCGGAAAATCACAGAAACCTGCTTTTGCGCCGGCTGAAATTTCGGTGCGTTGGTTTGAAAGTGAAGTCGTCGCCTTTGTGTGAGGCGTTTACAATTGCATAAAAAGATGCTGCTTAACAGAAAAATGTTGGCATAGAAACAACCCTGAACGTCAGCCCAGTCATATTTACGTTTGTCTTTCCAGTGTTTTTTTCATATCCCCATTTCAAACGGCCTTAAGACTCACACATTACAGCTGCGCACGCTCTTCAGCTACACCCTGGAGAGGACTTTATGCTCAGCTTGAGGATGAATTCAGGGGCTTTAGATGAGATTTTGAAACAGTGGCGGTGGTGTTTTGGCCTTCATTTCCACTGACGGGTCAAACGAATATTCAAATAGAATTTTTTCCACCAGGTTCTAGCTGGATTTCAATCTTTTCTGTCCTAAAAGGCAGCACAACAACAACAAAAAAAGCAAATGAGTGTAGCCTGCTCTGTGTTCACGCCCAGAGCTTCATTTAAAGCAGCCTTCGGAGGGTTTTCTTGAAAACTTGAAAACATGTCCACAAAAACTTTCATTTTTTTTAACCCTCTGAAGAAACTAGAAACATGAAATGAAAACCGTTGGAGAGATTAAGCCTTTCAGCTTTTATTATAAATGACTGCGTTTGTCCAAGTTTTCAACAATACTTTTTCTATTGTGATATTTTGCGTGCGTCGATTGTTGCTCCAGGCTTAAAAAGGTCGAAGGACACGCGTGTTGCTCCAGATAATTATTTGTCAAAGTGATTTGATTAATGCTCAAACTTTGTGCTTCCTCTTAGTGTGAGTTTTAAAGAATGACACTACGAGATTCATATGAATTATGTTTGTTCACATAAATGTCCAAGTTGTGTGAAAAAGGGAAATTGAAGTTTTCCATCAGTATATATACATAATATAACGTTTACACGGTTCACGATATATTTGTGATTGGCAATTATATTATTTCAGTAAACTCATATATTGTCCGGGCTTTATTGAATTGGCAGGATTGTAGAACCAAACGAAAAGTGTTGCGATAGATTGCTGTAAAGCTAATGCTGTGACAAAAGATTTATCAAAAAAACAATCCAGTCCTCAAAATGACGATGCTTTAAAAAACAAAAATCCAAACCAGAAATGACCCGGCATATTGTAGTTCTTTTTTTTTCCTTGTTATTTTTTTTAGTTCTAATAGAATAAATCTCGTGCACCTTATTGCCAGTGTGGCGTCACAAGTGGGTACAATTTCTAGGCTAAACGTTGAATCGCTTATTGTCGCAGTCAGCTGACGTTTGGACATCCATGTTCACCTCCTGTCTCTAGGTGAAGGCCAAAGTGACAAAGTGTCTCTTAAGCGAAACACAGAAACAGTGTAACACAAGATAAGAGTGTTGAAACGCCCCCGAAACGAACCAAAACGATAGCCTTCGAGGTGTTGTCAGAGCTGAACTGAACCGGTTTTGTAGATCAGTGTTATGGGGAAAAAAAAACATCAAAAACCGTCTGCTTTCCAAGACCTAACTTTTAAAGAAAGAGGTTTATACAAATATTTGTTTTAATACACGCACAGATAGATATATATATATATGTCTCTGTGTGTATATAATTACGTGTATATCTTTTTTTATAATTACTATTTCTTTAAAATGGCCATTAGTCAAATAAACCTTTGAGAAAAGCACCTAAAAACCAAGAAGAGGAAGTGGAAAGCACATGGAGCACATGATACAATCTATGGAGAAGCAGCCAAGTTCAGAACCAGAGGACAGATGCTACAAGTTTGAGACATCAAGAGGTGGAGAAACAAAAGCAAAAGGGATAGTGTGAGGTTGAGGAGGAAGGGGGTGGGAGGATGGAACCGCTTGCACACATTTTTTTGTTTACCTTCTTTTTTATTTTTATTATAATTCTTGTACTTTATATCTAAATGTTGTCTTAGATGAGGAAGAAAAAACAACAAATCAGTGAGAGATGGCAAGGGAGGAAGAGGACAGTCTAAGCCTCCCAAGAGAGGAGGGACGGATGAATAGGGGGGGAGGAGGGGGAGGTGGTGGTAGCTGGAACGCTTGGATGATTTGGTGTGAATGCATGCATGCATACTGGTGTGTGTAGTTTAGTGTGTGTGTGTGCTTTGTTGCAGGCCGTGTGTGTGTGTGTGTGTGTGTGTGTGTGTTACTGTGTGAATCTGTGGGCAAACAATGTGTGTGTGTGTGCATATTAATGTATGTATGCATTTTTTCCCTCTCCTTTGCTTCCCTCTATCTCCATTTATGGCATGTTAATATCTGCCTCCTCACTAGAAAGAGCTTTTGACAGTGTGTGTGTTTAATGCGCATGCCTGTGCCAGGCTAAGTCTACGTCTCGATCTATGTGCTGCATACGTGTGTGTCTGGCTTCATAAAGCCACTGCGCATGTCTGTCACTCTGTGTGGGTGGTTTGGGTGCTCAGCTTTACAAGGCCTGTGTATATATGTGTGTGTGTGTGTGTGTGTGTGTGAGAGAGAGTGGGTGGTATGTGCACAGAGGTTGAGATGAGTGGCTGTTTGTTTTTTTTCTCTGACTAACGGAGCAGCATACCTTTCTTTCCCCCACCCTTAGACACAGTTCCACACACACACACACACACATCTGCAGTCACATATTCACAGCTCTGTCTCTACATATGTGCTATATCCAGGCTGCAGATGGATGTCGCATGTCATAACTGCAGCTGTGCTGTTCCTTGGCAGCTTAAATGTAAACTGAGCACTTCTGTGTACCCTTCCCTTCAGAATTGAGTGCGTTTTATATTTAAGATTCCCTCCCAAAAAGAAAAGCCTGCCACTGCCTGGCCAGCGTCCTGCACTCCTGCACGGGACGGCAGCACAACTGCAGTCAGGACACTTTTCCCCTCCATCTCTCATTTCATTCCTCCCTCCGTCGATTTTCTCTGTGTTCTTTGTTTACATCTTTCTGTCTCGCCTTTCCTCTCCATATGTACATTTCTATCTCTCTCCCTGTCTCTCTCCGCCGCACACACACAAAGGAAAGGAGCTAAAAAGTGTCGGTCCCTTGTTGCTTCATTACGTGAACCATCATTTTCCATCCACCGCTGCCTCATTTTTTTTTTGTCTCGACTCCATTTTCTTTACAGAATGCAAATCCACGCCACAGTCGTCTCTCCCCCTGTATATCGGTATACTCTTGTGTGTCTGAGTGTGTGCGCTCACATGTGGGTGTGTTGACTACAACAACAGATGGGGCTGCCAAATATTCTGCTGCCCATGTGTGTGTGCACGCATGTGAGCTATTTGAATGCAAATATGAAAGTCACTGGGCGTAGGTACATCTGACCAGGCACGACAGAGCTGTGTGTGTGTGTGTGTGTGCGAGATACTGTGGTGCGATGATTTTTGTGCTTACTGCACCTTTAATAATCAGACAATTAATGAGGAAGGTCTGTCTGTCCTATGTTCCCAAGGCTGCTGTGGCCGACCAATCAGAAGTCCACATCAGAGACGCAGCCAGTCATGAATATCAACCAGACTGTTGAACCAAGTGACCGAGCGAGTTTAGAAGATAATTCTAATTATCTTGGACTTGAGCAGTTAGGGGAAGGGAAAGGAGGAGGTGGTGGTGGTGCTGTTCTTTCTGAGGAGGAGATGTTTGTTAAGACTCTCCCAGGACAGACGAGGCATTGCGGCATTCTGCCGTCACACGAGCGAAGCTTCAATCCAGACAAAGACACAAGAGTGAGAGGAGAGAGAAGAGACTAATGACAGAGAGGAGATGGGGGAGGAGGTGGATTTCTCACTCTTGCCCTGTGCTCGCAAGATAAATACCTTGGTGCTGGTTGGTTTATGTAGCACATCATTTAGCAGAGAGGTGGCATTTGCAGGAGGGGGGGGGGGGGGGGGGTGTGTGTGAAAAAATAAATGATAGATTTGCTAGAACCCCTCAAAATGACCCCAGCAACACGAGCAATCACCGGGTGGATGCTGATGGGGATCCGAGTAGAGAATTCAACTTTGAAAACTTGACCTAAGATTTGCTTGGAAAACGGGAGAAATTGGCTACAATCTGTTTCCACGGAGTTAACGTTGCACTATCGATGTTTTGGTTACATTTTGATGAGCGCTGCAGTCTGATAATGTGAAGATATTTTTGCCACAGCTGGGGAGGCGACTGAGAGACTGAACGACTGTCGGAGCATGTCGTGTTGCGCAGGTCTTCATCCGATTCTGCGCTGGTGGAGACGTAAACTGGCCCCCGACCTCGTCTACCTGTGGTCCCTCAATCAGAAAAAAATATGTCGAAATGTAGAACATCGCATTCAATAAAAATAAAACAATAAAGCAGTTTAATTCAATCGTTTAAGTCACGAAAAAGAACAAATGAATAGGATTTGTGTCACTGATGCGTTGTTAGACAGACCGGGTTGTGCTTCTTCTGTAGGGTCCAAATGTAAATATTTGCTTGTTTTCTCAGTCCTCTGCGATACGAAATCGAATATCAGAGTTTGGACCGTTGGCTGAATAAGACAAGCACTTTGAAGGGCTCATAAAACCGTGAAGGAGGGGTTCACACATCAGACACTTCCTTGTGAAAGCGAATCATTAAGAAAATTGTTTTGCTGTTGCAACTCCATTGAACAAGTTCCCAAATTTCTTAAGAAAAAGCAATAATAACTGCACCGACATGTAGCAGAGAGAGAGTTCGTACCCTCATACACGGGGTGAGGCCGCAGTGTTGTTTTTCACTCATGGTCTACACTTAGTTTCAATCATCTGAAAAAGCATAGAAGCTTTAGAACACTTTGAATTTGGAAAAGTAAGTTAAGTCACCTTGAAATCCTTTTAAGCTCGGACACTGTTGTTGGGGATTTCGTGCCGCTGTGTGTCCGAGGCTCCGGGTCTGATCACCCGGAGCCTCGGAACCTGGGTTCCAAGAGGGTTTTAGAACCCGGACGCGTAATAATTCATCAACGTCTGCCGGTGAGTTTCGTTTCCTCGTCGAAGTCACGGGAGTTACGAGGGCAGTGGTTGAGGGCTTCTAAGAGACAAAAGAAACAAATTATTTTTGTAACGATGGTTTGAACTTTTGTCCGACGTGCAAAAGAGAAGAAAAAGAAGAAGAAAAAAGTCTGAAACTGAACAGTAGAACTTGGATCTCCCAGTGCCATGAGCTGCGGACACCTTATTATGAGATGTACAGCTTGTTTGTGCCCTTTGACCTTCTGAAAGTGATGGCATGTGGCAGTTTTTGGCCCTCTGTCGGGCAGCTACGTCAGGGCGCAGTTCTCTGTCTAAAAGGTTGAGTGGGGCCAGAGCAGATGTGTTGGGTTTATTTGGAACTCAGCAATGGATGAGAGTTTGTTTTTTTTCATTTCACATTTATTTTGTTTTCGGTCGTTGTATTATTTTTTTTTTTATTTGAGCTAGTGTGCTGTAGGTATTTTAAAGGAGATGCTACTAATAATTTGTGATTAACACCTGTATGTAGGGTTGTGTAAAAAAAAAAAGAAAAGAAAATGTATAAAAAGAGAAAGTTGATACACGGTTAGCTGTAAGATAGTTTAGTGAAAGAGAACCACCTATTTTTGCATTGCAGGTGCTATGGGCAGAAAGGGTTGTGTGGGTGGGGGGGGGTTGATGCTGAACCAGATGTTGAGATTTTTACTGTAGCTGATGTTCGGGACGGGATCAGGGGCCGACTGGTGAATGGATGGACAGTTTAGGCAAACAAAATGCTGTCAGGCTCACTTCATTTTAAGGCTACAAGTCTGAATGTCTGTTTTAAAGAAATCTCTCCACGAGAAAAATTGACTCTGCTGTCTTTTGGCGATTCACGTACATTTCTTTGCTAAGCTTCTCTTTACCTACATGAGAAATTGACCAAAAGAAAGTTTACTTGACCTGGTCCTTGGGCCAGCTTTTCTTTGAAGAATAAGCTACTGCTGCTTGAATGTTTAAATTTCCTCTCCGCACGCCACCTGGTTGCTAAATGCAGCTACTGCAGCACGGAGAGGTGGAGGTGTGTGTGTGTGTGTGAGGGTGGGGGGGCTCCACTGCTGCAGTAGCTGCTAACACCACCAGGTGGCGGGAGCCCAAGAAGCAGTGATCCTGCAGAAGCTATGATTGTAATCGAAGAGTCCTGATCACTGTATTCATCGGAGCACCTTAACAGCAGAGGCTTCTGCCACTCGTTCTATAAACCTGACTCCACGTGCAGACCTTCCAAAATGTCCACAAATTGTGGTCCCCGATGCCAAAAAAAAAAGAAAAGCGGTCAGTATATTGAAAGTTGCTGACATGACTTCCAAAAGAAAAGAGCACAGCAGTTGTTTTTTTTGTTCTGCTCCATCCATGAGTTAGTTCGCCTGCGTTTGACTCCTGATTTCTTCTCAGCTGCCGATCCACAGAAAGGAACAAAAGTGACACGCAGTGAGTGGAGAAAAAAAAAAAAAAAAGCACCTTTGGGCGAGCGCTCAGCTGTCCCGTAGAGTCGAAGCCCTCTGCACCTTTCTGAGTACGCTCACTGTGTCACTTCCTGTCTGTGGGTTGGATGTTGGTGTCAGAAGTGGGACTTTTGGTAAATCGAGGGGTGGGAACTGTGGCTGTAATGTGAGGGTTTTTATTCTTTTTAAATGTAAGTTTCTCTGACTTTGTCGTTTTTACCTTTTTGTACTATTGTTGCCTTTTTATTTTATTTTCTCTTCTTTCAAAGATATTTGTTGTTTACTATAAGAAAGATGAGGGTGTACTGATGAACTTGTCCCCCCCCCCTCCAGGTGGTGTGGTGGGTGGGGTTGGTCCAGTTGGGCGGGGGCTGGTGGTGTTGCTTTGAACAGGGTTCCTACACAGAGCTGGATATCGACATTACCGAACAAAAGGATTCACCAAAAAAGAAGAAAAGTATCTGGAAAAACACCAAGAAAGTTCTGATCGCACTTTTTGCTTTTACAGCCTCTAAACAACATGTTGAAATTTGAAGCTGAAGGAAACCTCAGGATTTAGTTGATAATTCTCTGTGGATTCATCACTACCTGCGACACCATTTGCCGTTGCTGACATGTGAAGCGACTAAAGAGGTTTTAGGCTTGTTAAGTGAGTAAAAGATTAAAAAGAAAAGCAAAATCCAATGCTGCCAGAACAAGGTTAATAATAAAAGGAAAATGGCCAAAACATTAGCTCGTAAACACTTGATCCTAGTTTAAGGTACGAGAACAAAGGGTGGATTTTTCCTGTGTAGGGACCCTGCAGAAAACCAGGAGGATTGTCAACAACCGTGTCATCATGTGTCTAAAGACTGGCTCAACTGGAGAGCTGGAAGACGACGCAAGGCCATAATCCTTAAGCAAAGCCTTGAGGTTTATCTCTCCATCTCCAGCCAACCCTCTCTGCCTCGCGGCCTTTCTCTATTTCTTCCTCCTCATCTTCCTCAGAGCTTTTGCCTGACCTCCCTCGCCCCTCTCCCAGCTTCCCACTTCACTCCTCAAGCTTCACAAATCTCTTCTTCTGCTGGCTGCTGGTCTGTAGTCTTCTACCTAGAACCATTTACTCTGCTGTTTTCCAAATCCCCACACACCAGAGACAATTCTCACGCTGACATATTTATATATACACTGTATATGTATACATGAAAACAAAACGGGCAAACCTCTGAGATACAGAAGCTCGCACCCACACCTGCAGACTCACCATGTGTTGACCGACGTGGGTGCGTCTTTGTGTCACTGATGCAGTTTAAAAAAAAAAGAAAAAAGAAAAAAAAAAAGTACCAGTTTACCTCGGGAGCTCTCAGCCATAGCAGACCTTAATCTCCACAGATATCTCAGCGCTGCCAGCAGCTTCTGATCTGCTGTGGCTGCCGTTACAAAGCAGGTTCATACTTTTTTTGTTTTTCAGGAACAAACCAGGGAGCCTCAGCAGAGTGCTCTCGGGCCATCTGAACACACACAGTGCAGGGTTTTTACAGGAACGAGACACAAGCAGAGAGTCCATGTCAACAGTCTTACCTCAGAAGCATACTACAGAGCAGTGGGTGGGGCGGGGCTTGCATATGATCATAGCAACCGTGAACGCCTATTTTTTATTCCCTCTCCTTGTCTCTGGTGTTGTTGGGTGAAAAATATCCTGCAGAACTCTTTCTTTTCTCGTTTTCCACTATAAATATATAAATATATAAACTGTACATTATGAAATAGAAGCACTATCAAGGTTTGATTGTTAGATGTGCACTCGCAGCATGAGGTATTATTCTTTATTATTCTTCATAACCCAGAAAAATGAACAAGCTAATTACCAACTTTTTGAAACTTTAAGAAAAAAGAAAAAAAATTAAGACAATGCAGTAGCATCTACTGATGTCAAGGAAAATACCCAACCTCACCCCACTCCACACATATCCCAGACCTCTACACAGGCCCTGCCCCTTCCATCCAACTTACTGCCCCGATGCTCCCTCTCACCAACCCCGCTGCCCCCCTGCCCTGCCCCGTGTACATGCCAATGTTTCCCTCATGTGTTCCAAGTGCCAATAACTTTGTGAATTCCTAACTGTGACCCAGTAATAAAGATAATTGCACATGAACTACTGTAAAAAGAAAAAGAAACCAGACTGATTAAAAATGAGGAAAAAATCTGAATATCTTAATAAAAGGTTTGTAACAAACAAGACCGACTTTATGGCTCTCTTTTGTCTCAATTTTTCTGAGTATTTGTTCCTTAGTCAGAATAACCGGGTGAATGCCAGTGTTCAAGATACGCTTTATAGCAAACAAAAAGAAAGTGCACCCCCCCTTTACTTCTACGGTTCACGTCTTTTATGACATGGTAAAAAGCCGTGTGGTCTTTACAGAGCCTTGAGATCAGGTCAGTACGACCTCACATGAACAACACCACATGACATGTTACATTGTGTCATTATTTATTTACCAAAAACTGAACCAAAATGCTGAAGCAGTTGGTGAAAAACCAAGTCCACTCACTGCCTCCATAAGAATTAAGACGGTAAAAGTAGCAACCAGGTTATTGATCATCATCACCTTTCTAAAAGTTTTTTTCAGTTTGCTGGTCTGGAGCATGGCCCACAAAGACCTGCATTCCAGACTCTACAGGCCTCAGTTAAACAAACAGATTTATGACGGCACAATTAGAAAAAGACTGAACAGGTAGGACTTGTATGGAAGGGTTGCCAGCAGAAAGCCTCGTTTTCCTAAAGCTAACAGCTTAGGTTTGTAAAGTTACATCTAAACCAACCACAAGACTGATGGAACAAAGTGCTTTGAATAGACTGACACCAAACTGGAGACGTTTGGTCATAATGCACAGCCGCACGTTTGGAGAAAAACAAACGCCGCATACGAACTGTCAAACACGGCGGTGGATGCGGGTATTTGGGTTTGTTTTACAGCCACAGGACCTGGGCACCTTCAAAGTCACTGAGTGAGCTCTTCTGTAAAGAAGAGTGAACCAAAACTCCTCCGCAATGATGCCAGAGACTCATAACGTCATTCGGAAAAACTATTTATTCAAGTTATTGCTGATGAAGGTGGTTCTCCAAGCTAATAAATCACGATTCTGTATTTTGGTAAATAAATAATGATCCAATGTAACAGGTGGTAACACCTGCTAAGGACCAGATGTTCCAGGTTTTTTTTAAAAAAGATTTTATGTACCGATATGTTAAACCATGGATTTGAAAGAGGGAACACTCTTTCATGATAGTTTGGACTAAAACAGAAGATGATGTCCTAACATGTTTTTTTTATTCACATGATCACTTAAGATTTACTAACATATAGTCAGACATCCCAGTATGCTTTACTGAGAGGTGAGCTACACCTGGGCAGATCACCGGGTCATCACAGAGCCAAACTGCAACGCACCATCACCAAATAACAGGCATGTGCTTTGGACAGTGAGAGGAAGCCAGAGCACCTGGAGAAAATTCAAACTCCACACAGAGAAACCCCAACCGGGATTTGGGATTCTTTCTGTGAGGCAACAGCGATAACCACCACACCGCCCTGCAGCTCTGTGCCAAGCTGATCACTAGGCAACGTCACACGGTGATGCAGATAGGAAAGGAAAGAAAAAGCAGAATGCGTTTTGGGCTGCTCAGGAGCCCTCTGTGGGACACTAAAAACTCCCTTTGGTGGGAACTTTGGAACTCTGCAGAAAATAAAAAGCTAAACACACACTGGAGGAATGTGAGAAACCCAAAAATCCTATAATGAACTATTTAAGTGCCCATATTAGGATTTAACAGGTTTGGGTTGTTTTTTTTGAAGGTATGTATTAAAATTAGCTGATAATTTAAATGATTTCCTGTTTCTCACAAGCAGCCAGGATCATGCTCCTGTGTCAAAATCTCAGGGAAAAACTAGATTCTGGAAAGATTTGTGGCTCAATTATAGTTTTAAGTACATTGACTGATTCATTCTGACTTTACTTTTTCCCTCAAAGTAATCAGTGACCAGCTGTTTCATCAGTTTGACGCCATTGAGGTTGGTCTCTTTAAAGCCAAGGCAGACATCGGCTCAGATGAAGAGTGTGGCCGATTTTGTCGAGCACTTCCTGACTGAAAATGTTTGAAGCCCTGGCCCAAGGTGGAAAGATGCGATCAGAGTTGGCCTCCTGCATGAACGGGGAACCTCTGTTCATGTAGGACTGTGCCGGTCTGACTGCTGTCAGGTTATTTTCAGAACCACTTGGAGCTCATCAAGCCACCAGGGACGCGCACTCAGCTCATTCCAGCTAAAGTAATTTCACATGATGGGTATGCTCTCAGAATGGGAGGTTTTCATTTTACAGAATGAGTCTCAATTAAAGCTCACTAAGATTTACAGTTTGGTAAAAGCTTTTATGTTAAGACAGAAAAAAAAACAAAAAACAAAGGTGAAACTTTCAAAATACTGTATTCATTCAAACACACAGCTCAGTCTGGTACAAGCTGCTTACATGGCAATTGAAACTCTTTGTAAAGAACAAATTGAATGAAATCTGAAATCCAACCAAGCCTCAGGATGCCAGCAACAAAACAATCTGCATCTGACTTTATGTTGTTGTTGTTTCCATTCAGGCTGGGCTGTAGCGCCAGCTGCCAAACACTTTCTCCGTCATGTTGCGGGTGTGAAAGTAAATTAAAGTGAAATCAAAATCAATATTTTGCCTCCACCGTTGCCCTTTTTCTTTAGCAGAGAAATATATATATATATATATATATATATATATGAAAAACATGTCAATGACGTTCTGTCTGGCTTCAAAGGGCACAATGTGCGAGACGTTTCATACGGATCCCAAACACATGCATCTTTGTGGTGCAACGAAAACTGGACGGTTTTAGTTAGGTAGGAAAGTTGTCATGTGGAATAAATTCTGAGCATTGTCACTTTCACAAGGAAAAGTATTTAGTTCTGTTCATCGTTTTGACTAGTTTTTCAAATCCAGCTGTTCCTCATGTCGCCATAACATTTGAAGATTGTGTTGTGGAGTAAGAAGCATATGTGCTCTCAGTATTTCTTCTTTCAATGTATGCAATACTGCAAAAATAAGTGTTCATGAGCAACAAAGAGTCCATTGTTCAGTTTGTACCTCCTCAGTCCCCCTGACGGTGACCTGGAAATCAAATACCTAAAATGCACCAAGCGAGAGGATCAAGGACGCTGGTCAGAAGGGGTATAAGTGCAGTTTCTCTGTCCACGGGATGTACAAAATAAGCATGTCACACTATGTTTAGCTGTGAAATTGAGATAAAATGTTAAAGTTGTCATGAGCAGTGCTCGTATTCCCCAGGGATGACTACAAAGTGAGTTAAGGAGAAGCGTTCTCAGGCTTAGGAAGCCGTTAAAAATGTACTGCTGCTTGTAGCTTCATTGACATCCGGTTTGCTTGCAGGGCCACAAAATGTGTTTAAACCACCGGTGCTTCATTGATGCTTTCAGAGACTTTCATCATTTTCCCCACTGAAGCACGAGCACTTGAATATATAAAAGCACACCAAAAGCGCTCTTTAACTACTTAGAGGAATAAAACTCAACAGAGGCTGTTTTAACCCTACCTGCACACAGCAAAGAGGCATCAGGCCTTTAAAGCCGTTGATATAACTGGGTGGCATAAGCAAAGGCTTGAATTAAGGGATATTAAATTAAGACTGAGCCAACAAAAGATCATTTGACAGTAATAACATCCATTTACACAAACAAACAAAAAGAAAATCAAAGCATTTCAGTTAATATACAGCACTTCCACACTTTAGTGTTGCTTGACAAGATAGGAAATTTAAAGAAATAACACACAGGCTCCAGCAGAGGGCGCCATGAGCCTAAATCTGGGCTGCACATGGAGACATCTTGCCCAGCAACTACTCCTCCTCATTAGCTGAAGCTTTTCAATAAAAAGGCAAACCCATTTGCTCAGGCTAGCCAAGGCTGTCTCATCATCCAGCAAGAGTAACAAAGCCCTGGCCAATCATATGCTTAAACGTTCGCAGACCTGGCTTCACCTCACTCCACTGTGGCAGGAAATAAACGGTTTGTCTAATGCACAAATCTTTAGATATGTGACAAAGTGTCTGACGGGTGATTTAAAAACAGGATCGATAATGGCGGTTGCCTTTCATGCCTTCCCCAAGCCTGCATGTGTTTTTTTGAATAAAAAAAAAAAAAAAATGTTTTGAGCGGGCACACACATCAGAGCAGCTGTTTCCAGTTGTGACCAAAGCCTCCCCTTCAGCTGAGATGCGTTCATCAGAAAAATCTGCAGCTGTTTTGTTTGACTATGAAGAAAATCTGAAAACCTCACCCTCGGTTTAGCTGACAGCTTGGAGTTAAGAATTTATTTTCCATCCTGATTCACATGTAGGCACATGAACATACTGCACATTTCAAAAAAGTATAAAAATATATTTAAGGCAACTCGCCACCCCACCCCACCCCTCCCATGCTCCTCCTGTTGGCTTAAAACACAAGTGCCTGTTTTCTTGATTTCATAAATCGAGTCGCAGAAATACTTTTGACCCCATAAACCTGCCAAGAAGCAGGTTTCGCAAGCAGCTAAAAATAAACACGTCACATTAGCTGTTAACCGTTTTATCACTATCGACCACTTGTTGGGTTTAAATTTCATACCCCACGAACATTAACAAGCGGCACAAAATAAGCTTGATTTGTTAAACGTGCAGATTTGTGTTTTACTCCAACAGCAGCACTTTGCTGCCATGTCCCTCCCATCACGTACCATGATTTCCAACAATAACGGAAATGCACAAATGTAAAATACGTAACACCATCGGAGTTTTGCTCGAGCCAAGCTCTGCTTCTGAGAGATAGCGGCCTTTTCTTCTCACCACAAAATTAGTTAAAAAGCAGAGCAGAGGATTAAATCCTAACTTTCCTCTGCCAGTCACCAGTTTCTCCTGGTTGGGAGGAAAAGGGAGTGACTGGACGGGAAGGAGGAGAGACCTCTCTCTTCCATCGGTATCTGTCCATTCATCCTGACAGGGAGGAGGCGGTGAGCAGAGTGGAGGGATCAGAGGTCATAGACATCAGAGAGCAAAGAAAAGGATGAGGACCACAATCATGATGGTGACCAGCACGCCGATGGCACACCACTGTCTCCGACCTGAAGGATGCAACAGAGAGGATCCTCAGGTACACAACTCTTTTTCTATTTTTATGACACATTGGTTTTGTCCTAAGTAACAGTATGACAGTTACGTGTTTTTAGAGGTTTTCAGTTTGTTAGTTGGTTATGAAAAGTTTCAGCCAAAAAGCACTTGCTTTTTAAAAAAATAAATCACAGTTCTGCTAGTGCAAGTGGTTTCCACTTTGCACACAGCTTTCTGCTTTTCAAAGGTCAGGGACTGACTGGGAGACCCTTGAAAACATCAGTGAATGCTAAGCTGTGACTGCTTGTGTGTTAGCTTACTGCTCGTCATGTGAGATACTTTCTCTAGCTTCTTTAGAACCGAGTCCATGCGGGACGACGTCTGGTCCATCTCATCTCCGAAATCCCCCAACATGCTAAAATAAAACAGCAGCACACAATCAAATAAAACAGCGACCAGAACAAAAAACACACATCCCACATCTGTCATTTCTTTTGCAGTTTTTTCAGATAAACACTGTATTATTCTTCAGACTCCCATGTTAACGTTTTATGCTACTGAGCTTCATGACAACGTTAAGCATAATAAACAAGAAACTTTGCGCTTATTTGACCTGCAATCATACCGACAAGGACTTGGTATATTTGAACAATAAAAGAAATATGGCTAATAACCGATTCAGAATTATCATTCACAGGAAGGAAGCTTCCAATAAGAGTTTATCTCTACAAATCCAGAAGAATGAAAACAATGAAAAGACTAAAGAAGACATAGGTCTTCCCGACCAAAACAAATATCTTGTTAACTATCCAAACAATGTTTCTGTTTCACACGTGCATCTGGCTATTTTTATGAATAAAAATAAATTATAAAAAATAAAAACTCCTAAAAAAAGGGAACTTTAAATCCTCATATAACTGTGTCAAATCCTGCCCAGGTTCACTCACACAGCCTGCTCATCAAGCTCATCTCCGATCCGTCCAGACATGTCTTTGAGGACTCTGATGCTGCCGGTCACCAACTCCAGCTGCTCATCCTGCTCCTGCATGATCAGCTAAACACACACACACACACACGGTCATGTTTACATCAGGCTAACTCACATCAACTTACTTGAGACTTATAACACATCCCTTTGTACCAATCATATTCAAAACGTTTCCCTAACCTAGCTTTGAATTAAGACTTAATCTTAAAACATAATCTGTATTTAACTTGCCTTTTCTCACAGAGAGGGTATGTGCTTATCTTGTGGTATAATTTCCTAAACACATTTATAAACTTCTTTTGCCTTTGTCGCGTTCTTTCTAAGATCATAACAACGCTGACACTGCACTGAGGTGAAAAAGATTCGAAGGCATCTACACCAAGCTGACGAAATGCTCAAAATGGTCGGAAATAACTCAAAGGTATGAACAAGCTGTGTTTCCATCACTGATTTCCTGTTCAAGCCACAATCTGACAGGATGTGTGATGACTTGGATCATTCAACACCGCTGTCAACCCACACCACAGGAAGCAGAAGCAAAAACCTCAGACTGAAACAAAAAAACCCAAGAAAACACCTGTATCTAATCTGCTTTCACTTTATTCACAGCATGAGAGCAGAAACATCCTGCAGCCACACTCGCCGCTCTTCTTTTCTTATCTTTTACCTGCTGTTGTTCCTGTTGCTCCTGGATGTATCTGGAGTTTGCAGACACCAGATGAGCCTCCAGTCCTGTTGACCTGTCCTGGCTGGTTGAAGCCAGCAGAGCCTGGATGAATACATAAATACACACGAGACAAGGCCTTAGAAAGGTGAATAAGACAGTTTATTCCTGCAAACGTCAAAAATGCTTTTAAAATTCCCTGCTTGAAGAATTGTTAAGTGTAATTAATGGCCAGCAGAAAAGATTCTAAGTAATGGTTTACGATGCACATACTGACCTGTCTGTTCTTCTTCTCTGCCTGAGCCACCGCAGAGGGGCTGGACACCTGATCCTTCATGTCCTACACACACACACACACACACAAATGACTAACTTCTCATTCAACAATTTGTCAAAATAGCAACAAAAATACTTTAAAAGCCGGGCTGAGTGCAGACAGGTGTATTATTAAGATTTCCGTTGCTGTGCCAAAATCGCCAATCAGCAAATTAAAATGTCAACAAGTCCTTTTATTTTCTCTCGGCTAAGTTCTTTTCTTAGTCTCCAGTGATTGTGCCTTTGACTGCATGTCGCGGTCGAAACTGACTCATAGTTTGACTCATAGTCAATTCACTTCCATTAAATTGAGAACTTTCTTCACTGCAGTGCAGTGAAACAGGCTGGCAGGTACTGATAATGAACCTCAGGTGTGCTTACAATAAAAACACAAAGTGCTGTTTTGTTTTGAGGTGCTGCCTGACTGATGTTTGGTTTAGTGTGTACGATTTACGTTCATCTGTAGCCACCAGAAACACAAAAACACACATACCTGCTATAGTGGTACACCTCTCTAATACACATGAAATAATCAGCCATGAGTAACTTTTTTTTTTTTACTGCATGATCAAAGTAATCATGCTGTAAAAAAAATATTCCTGTGAGCAAGGAAAGTGATTTTAGGCAAATATTTTGGGATACCACTTGGTTTATCCATGATACACTTTAATACAATCCAAAGCTCTGCTGCACATAAGTAAATAGAACCTGAAATGGCAAGTTTTAGTCAGAACTTTTACACAGGCTTTCACTCAACCATATTCTTACAATCAAGGCAGTTATTAGTAGTTGATTGAGCCAATTTACAAATATTCATTTGAAAAAAAAGCACTGCACAACACAAACAAAACATCAAGAATAGATCAGATGATTTAAAGTAATCATTGAGAGATGAAAACAATCCCATTTGTGTTGCTGGGTTTACCTGGACAGATTTCCTGGTTCGTTCAACAAAGTCTCTCCTCTCCTGAAGTTCATTGTCACCCAGCTTGAACTTCCCTGGGTTTGACTCCACAATGCCTGAACCAGTCAAGGATCCATCAGGCATGTAAAAAAACAACACAAAACTGTTCGAACTGTCTTACACTTCATAGTAAGGGTCACTAGTCACCCATAAAACAAACCAAAAAGTACCAAACAAGTTGGCTGAATAGGTTTCCCACGGAAAACACACTTAGATTTGTTCGAGTTGAGAACTAAAAAAAGTATGTATAATTATTGAGGATTACACAGCTATATATTCTGTATCAGTTGTTTAAATACATATATTTGTAATAACTGCAACAAGGAGATTTTGTTCACTCTTTTAAAAGAACATTCTGGTATTTGCACAATGTTTTCTCTGTTTTTTCTATTTCTCATGTTTGGTTTGTTATGAAATTAAAAATGATTCTGGTGTTTTGAAATGTTCAATCTCCTGAATAAGAAAGAAAATAACAGGAAGAATGAGTGACACAAAGTATATGTTTGCATTAAAAATACTCATGCGCATGTGACAATATGGGCTGAGGGTAATACATCTGTTTGTTTTAAAAGATACTGATAGTTTCACTGAGGTCCTCCAGGTCCCAGTCTATGGCTCTAAGACAGTTCCTCAGTTCATTGGCACTCCAGTCAAGCTCATCTCGACTCACCTGAGGCAGAAACCAGCAGACACTCCTTAAACAAACAGCTCCACAGACGTTTAATAATTTTACATTCTCCCATAGGCTTTTACTACAGTATTTTCATTGAGATTCATTTCCATAAGATATCGATCCCAGACCATCTCTTAAAACTCGCTGCACATCAAATTCTGTAACAACAGGATCTGCATCTATTGAGATATATTTATAAATTGTATAAGTTATAGAGCTTAAAACTCCAAAGCCATATACTAAGACCAAATACTACAAATCAGTTTGTTCAAAACTAAATTAAACCCTTTTCACTGTCCCCATGTCTTTATATATTTACATGTCTGTGCCCCATGTGTCGTCAACTTGTAACTGTGCCTCTCTATTTGCAAATTTTCTTTTTAGCTAAATAGAATCGATGAGTTAAGCTTTCTTATTAACCGTTTTGGACACAGTCTTTACCTCGCACATTTAATACTGTAGTACTGGAAACAATGATCACGATCCTCAGAGGCTCACCTGTGTCCCATCTTGCAAAAGTTCCTCCCATCTCTCAAAGAGGCCCCGAGCACGAGAAAGGGCCTTCTGCACCTCTCTGGACAAACAATACACATTTAACAGAAACGTTATCAATTTTTTTGTTTACATTTACTTTTTTAACTTAACCTTCAGAAACCTTGGCATTTTGTCAAGCAGTACTCTGCAGCTACGCCCCTCACTAAATCAAAACAACACCCAACTTCAGCGACTAGCAAATAGCCTCCAACGATATTCTCAATGGAAACAATGCTCTTCATTACAAGGCAGATAAAAAGAAACAAGGAACGTGGGATTGCTGAGTAAGGAACAGTCCTTGTATGTCTTTACACACAAACACATTTAGTACCTCTGCGCAACTGACAGCAAAGCACTGGCGCTAGTTAGCAATAGCTAGCTGCTGAGCTAACTTTGCTCATTGAACTTTTTTTAAAAAAAATTACGGGAACACTAACGACAATTAGCGTGTGATTAAACACCAAACACGCAAAATGTTTTAAACAACGTAACATACAACGAACATTTGCGTTTCAATGAGTATTTCTCTTACCCCTTCACAACGAAAAACGGATCTTCTATCGACATGTTGCTTCCTTCCTTTAAGAGCGATGCGCATGCGTGCGTCTCATGTAACGCAAAGACGTTTTTTTAGCACGTAAGTGCAATGCAAATACACGTTATGTACGCAAGAGACTGGGCAGAATCTATAGCATAGCATTTGTACAGTGTGTACATTCTTGCAGTAGGTTGCAGTGTTTGCTTTTATTGGTGTGATTTTATTGGACCAGATTTGTCAAACATTCATATTTAAGAAAAGAGCAAAAGCAAAGAAAAACGATTAGACATTTAAATGATCTAATAATGGAAACACATTGAGTTTAATATGTGACTTGGACAAGCACAATTAGCTTTACTCAAGTTCTGAATAAATTATTAACACACCAGATAGAGGAAGATGAGTAACATGGACAAAAATAATCTACTCATGAATTATAGTGCTGGTCAGCAAATCCTCCTCTGTTCTGTTTGCAATGTTGTCTCTTTTTACTTCTCTCCATCCTGTCCCACCCATTTTTCTCCATTCCTGGGGGTTGTTCTCTCAGTCCCACCCAATCCTGCTCAGCTCCTTCCTTCCTGTCTTCATCCTGTTTCCTCCTCCTTCACTCCAGTTCTTTTCATCCTCTCCTGTGAAAATTCACAGCTGAAGTCATAAAACATCCCTTTTGACACACACATACATGCCTTAGAAAAACCACAAATGTCATTCTAAAGATATCTATTTAAAAAAAATAAAGAAATTGTTTGTTTTAACAAGTACTCGGTCTGCTTCTTAATTTATCAAATGAATTGCAGTCCCTTGCTGTAACCCCACCATAACCATACATCACGAAATAATGAAGGCATTTCCAATGAGCGCGGCCACTTTTGCTGTTAGTATCCTGACCGTTGAGCATTTTGAATATTTGTAATGATGTCGACTTGGAGGAGCCCTGAAAGCTCTACATTCACCATTTCAGTTAATATGCTGTACTTTGAAAGAAAATAAGTCAGCATGAGTATAGATACCACAAACATTAGCAAAAGCTGAACTGAATACAAACACACTGTGGCAAAATTTTCCGCTTGTGTGAAGCAGATAATTATTTTTTTTGTTGTTGTTGTCTTTTGTTGTCTTTGTTTTGGCCTTTCTATATAAGATAAAATCACATAAGGCTCTGGCTTTTTAAAGATGTTGGCTGATTTTAAATTTTTTAAAAAAGCAGTAGCTATGAAATTCACAAAAAAACATGTTTTTACTAAATGGATTACTAAATGCACAAGGCAGGCTTTGACTTTTTTATATCACATTTGTGACAGCTGACCAAGGCTGGCTTCCAACCTAACTGTGAAATTCCTGCCACTGTTTGCGGGTAAATGCCTTCAACTTTAGAAGGCACACAGAAACTTTCACATTCCAGCTGAAGAGTTTAAGACCATTTTATCTACAATATATTGTAGTCTATTTTACAGGTGAGGATTTTTTACATTTAAGAAAAAGTCAATATGACCAAAAACATACTTTTGAGCTAAAGGCTCAGCATATATTTACAATTTTTCCATCCACTTTAGTGTAAACACTGAAGCAAGTTTTACTGTGCTGTAATTATTAACAGCATCAACAGCTGGGCTTGTATTGTTTTCACCTCTCGACGGGTGTGTGCATGTGCATGTTACTTGTAGCAGGAAGTACTGCAAAGGCGGTTTTGACCATCTGTGATTGTTAGATTGTATCAACTTAATTTTGCCAAATCTGAGCAACACATAAAAGAAAACTTAACAGTTGTGTTGTTCAATTGAAGAAAAATAGTCCTTGCTTATGTAACTACAGTAGTGAGAAATAAGCGCCCGTAGATCTGAACCATAACATGCTGATGGGTGCTGTGGATGCGGTGATCCGATTGCAATATTGGTCTGAAGATTGAAGTGAACATGAGGCTCAGCTGAGTGGATTTACACCTTTTAGTACAAAGTCTGACGTTATCGATGTTGACCTTTTTCTGCAGCTTTACACTCTCTTGGGAGATATAAAAATACTATAAAAGCAATGTCTTTGTTTAATATGTATTACTTTATCTAATTCAAACAACCGAAGCCTCATAGAAGTCTCTAAAATGTTTTGCTTAAAAGCAGACCTGTGGATTTTGTCCCAATCATTACATCTCAAAGCACATTCAGAGTGGATTTCTTAATGACACACAAAGATGAGGAATCATTACCTCTTGCATAAAAGAAAAAGGTTACCTAACAATTGAGTTTATTTGAAAAATTGTGAATCTATGCATGAGGAGTGCACATAGCTAATAGACTTGAATGAATTTGTGTCATTGTAAGCATTTGGTCTGATAACAGACTGAATGCAAATGTGAGCTACAATATAACCAGGAGTTTAATCAACTATGCTTTTAGCTAGTAAACATTATTGTTATGATGAAACTGCTAGCCATAGATGTGATTAAGCATTTTCACACATATTATAGGATGTTTTCAAGTGTGGATAAGGTGTTTATATGGCAATCCGCAGAGCTTCTTCAATTAGTGACTTTAGTCTTCTTAAAATGTGTTGGATTCAATACTTACGTGCTCCTCATCATCTAACAAGACCGAAACGTTTCTTTATCCTCTTTAATCCACACTTTCAGGGATTAAAAAGCTTTGAAACATTTGTTATCCAAAAGATTTTGAACTTTTAGAAAAATGGTTTGACTCTTACCTTGCACTGAACATTCATCAGGATCCTTTTTTTGGTTGCATATTGTATTAGAAGTTAACCAGGGGAAGAACAAAAGGCAAAAAGTCAGAGGCCCAGGAACACTTGAGGGGGTAACCAGGAAGACAAAAGGAAGATAAAATACAAACAAAGAACAACCTACAAATAAAAAAGGCTTCACATGTATAGTAGTGGATAATCAACGGATGGATCAAAGATATGGAAAGAAACAGGCAGGCTGTGCAGGCTGGCAGGCAGGGTGCTACTCATCTGACATTCTCCATTACAAAGATGGAATGATGGAAAATGTACCTTGTCAGATATTCTTTTTACAGATATTCAAGAGAGGAATTCAACAATGTGATGCAATAAAAAAGTTTTGTTTATCTGGTATTACCTGGTATTATCTGGTATTTCCTATTTTACACCCCGTCATCAGATGTTTTTTCTTAGTAAGAACACCCCCCCCCCCCCCCTTTCTCCTCCTTATAATCACTTGATAAGTTGAAATTTGTGTTTTTGAAAACTCATGCTTTGTGATTTTCTCCCCTTTCTTGCATAACGTGATTTATTCTGATATGGCATGAAAATTCTCTCCACAGGAACAAAACAACATCTGATATGGACCAAGTGGCCTTAGCATAACAAAAGAAATGGGCTCACAGTCAGCAAGCACAGTCAGAGAAATATGAGTCTAAAAATAGATGCTCTGACCCATTCCCCAGTGGTGCATTTAAGCGCTTCTTGTGAGGATGGCCTACCTTCAGCTTTGCTAAGTTAGTTAGAAGTACACCTGCATTCGCAGCACTTCTGACAGCATTTTCAATTACAGCCATTTTCAAAGGACGTTTTTTTGTCCATGCAGTAGTTTAAACCTACAAATAATGAAAGAGGCTGCTGCAGCCTGATGCTGTTAACAGTTGTTACTTAAAAATGACTAAAATTATGTTTGATATTCTATTCAGCAACTACTTGAGCAGTCATCTACTCTGTACAGTCAGGTGTCTGTCCACCCCTCAAATCTTAGTTGAATATGTCACATTTTTTCTTAACTGTATTTTGATCTCCTCCAACATCTGAAGTATGTATTTAGTGGCTGAACAACCACCAACTTTATTTACTAGCAAGTCACATACGAGGCAGTAGTAAGCATCAGGTAGATTTTTAGACCTCTTTCACTGGATCAACTGCTTGCTTTGGCTGGTGTAGATCAATGAGAACAGTGTGAGTAAAATAAACCAGTAAAAGACCACTACAGACCGAGACTAATGAGCTGGACATTATTAAAACACGCATTAGAGCAGTAATGATAATTTTCTTTGGGTTTGTACATAAGCAAGCTCCAAGAGTCTGCTCAGCCTTACAGAACTGAAAGGAAAGCAACAACCTTCTGCAGCTGTAAAGGTGGTAAGCGTATGTACAAATGTGAATAAGCACAGACTGCATTGAAAATAAAGGATTGCTTCTTAACTTGTAGTGAGGGAGCTAAAACTTTAACCAACTGCTCGTGTTCTTCAAACTCTCTTGCTGTTATTAAACTGATCATCTTTATCATTACAAATGTTGAGGACTGTATTACTCTCTGTGCCTCTTGTGTGCAAATGCTACACTTTTGCAACTAGGTCATCTCCCAGCCCTACCAACCACTGTTTACTGTACAGAAAGAAATGCTGCACAGTGAAGAATCAGGCCCCACCCTCTGGTCTGCATTCACACGCACACACTCCACCGCCCATTTGGCTTCAGGCAGAGGCAGTGTAAGTATAATCACAAAATGTATTGTCACCATAGCGACCAGTCGGGTACAAATCTGATGCGAAGTTGTCTTTGGTTACACAAATTACAGCCAGCTGCAAGTAAAGTAAAAATGGAAAATAACCTGCCAGACAAATTATCTTTTAAGAATGTTATATAGTGCATTTTCAAATAAAGAAAGTAATGCATTGTGTTTGGTTTGTTTGAATTTGACAGGTTTGTGTCCAATTTATTTCAGCTCTACAAAAATAGATAACAGCTCTAGATAAGCATTTGTATCCGTGTGTTTATGACTGTGCCAAGAAGGAAAAAAGTGAGAATGGTTTCCATAGCTACATGCAAATTAAACAATGTTAAACTGCAGGGCACTGATTGCCAGTGGTAATGATCACAAATGGTATTGGCCTTGTGGAGGAATGGTTACACAACACATGTATACTGTTGTTATTGTTGAATGGACACACAACAAGCAATGCTGGTGTAAAAAAATATCTTGGATATCAAAATATTGTATCTTTTAGGCCCACAGTTTTGATTACAGTTTGATTACAGTTTTTTTCACAGCACAGGAAATAGTACAGAAACAGGGAACAATGAGGCAATAGCGGGTGATTGAATAAATAAATAAATGAGTGTGCATAAATGAATGCTTTTGCACTTTATGAGCAGATAGGCGACTAAGATCCACCTCTCTGCAGATCTTTGCTTTGGTAATCTTACACATTTTGTTTCCTCAAGCGCTTGAAAGCAGCATAACTGGCTCCTGCAGTTTGACCTCAGTCGTTCCGCTGCTTAGTAACCTTATTTACACCGGTTACAGCACCAAATATGGAGCGCAGGTGACGGCATCACTGGCATGCCCGGTTACAAGGAAACAGAGCGCGAGGAGGAGGGACTGCGGTTGCGCGTTCACGTCATGGTTTTGCACTCAACGCGTTCCCCCGGGGCTCTTTTACTACCGGATGATCCATATATGGAGGTTTGTGTGTGAGTCTCTGTGTGTGTTTGTGTGTGCGAGTGAGTGACGTGGTGCCTGCCTGGATGTGAGACTGTGGGGGGAGCAGAAAGTCCCGGGTAACTACAGACACGGTATCTTTTTCTCTCTACGTAAATTTTTCGAATTGCTTGCCCTGTTTTTTTAAATGATTTTATTACCAGAATGTAAACACTAACTGACAAAATCTCATGATGCTGAACTTGAATGAAATTCATTCAGTTAAAACACTTCCTCAAACACTGTACGGGAAATCTTTCATGAGGCCTCTTTGTTGAATATCTCATAATTAATTATAATAGCCTACTATAATTACAAAGTAACGTTCCTGTAGAGTGAAGCTGCTATTTCTCCCATCAAATTGTGAACATAAGACATATGATAAGATATATAGATGTATTATACGTTAAACAATCTCAACATAACCTAGAATGTGCTTTGGAATATTTCATAATTCTAGGTAATGGTCGGTTAGATTTTCAAAATCACGTTGTTATTATGGGCTGCCTTCTTTGAAATGGTAATACTCGCAGCAGCTTTCAGGAGTAAAACTAAAGTGTTTTTTTCTCCTTTTTGAAGCACTATGTCAATACATTCACATATTGACATCCAACTGCTTACAGTAATCCGTGCATAAAACACATAGCTATCAAAAGAAAATCAACTCGTTTCAGGAGGAAACAGAACAAATTTAATTCCGTATTTGTGGAGGTGGACGATAAGAGGATGAAAAAGAGAAAGATAGAATCATGTAAATAATAAATGCAACCTCAAAGAATCGAGTCAGCTAAATTAGGCTCAACAAGAATGAATCTAAACAATAAAAGAGATTAACTGTGAGGGTAAAACGGCAGACGGAACAGATGGTATGTGTGTGTGGTGCAGCTACAGCAGGTGTGGGCGGCGCCTGATTGTCACTTACTGGGGAATGAAGTTCACTTTACGTCATAGAGGAAATAAAACGGCGCCCTACAACTCACACGCTCTCATTTCTCCGAGCACAACAGCTGGTGTACAGCCGAAGTCCGAACTGAGATACAATAGAAACAAGAAAGAGGAGTAATACATTGGACAGAAAACCTGTCGTCTTTGCTGAAAGTGCCAAAACAACCGTGCGTAATTACGCAAGAAAACAATGAGTTCTACAACAGCAATGGAAGTGAACGTGGAAGCCAGGCGGATCTTGGCCGTGTCGATAAGCAAGCTGTATGCCTCCAGGACCCAAAGAGGGGGACTGAGACTCCACCGAAGCCTCCTACTATCCATGGTAATGAGGTCTGCCCGGGATATCTATCACTCTTCCCGGGAAAGCGAGGGGCCAAGCACGGCGCAGTCCACTCCAGAGGAGCCAATGGACACCAGCTCCAGCGCCGGAGAACAAACGAGACTGTCAGAGGCTCAGCCTGAGCCACAAGCAGCCGTGAACGTGGTCGAAACGACCCCAAAGGAGCCTGACTATAAGGAGGACGATCATGATTGTGAAATCACAGAGGACAAAGAGAACTTGAGCCCGGCGAAACAGTCCAGGAAACGCCGGGGCAAGGCGTCGGCGGCGCCTGACTTCCTTCCCAGTAAGAGGGCGAGGCTGGAGCCCGGGGAAGAGAGGTATGCGGCCCCAGTGAGCAGCTGTCGCACCGTGGTTGGGGAGACCCTGTCCACTTTGTCTCTAAATCGGGTTATACCTGCCTTCTGAACAGATGGAGGGAGAAAATAGCCTCCTATGAGACTTAAGTGGAGCGATTCTCAACTCCCTGTCAACCTTTAGGGGCAGTTTGATCCCTTTGCGCACTAAGGAGCTGACCTATATCAGCAGTGCCGAGACAAAGGGATTACAGGTGCCATGGGGCGAGTTCTCCGGTCAAACTCAGTGTGCCTGCTGGGCTGGTAAAGCCCCTGCAGAGAACAACAAGCACAGAGGGTGAAGGAACAAGCCAAAAGGAGCTACAGGCTGGAAAGTTTGAGGAAAAACTGAAGGGGAACTGGTTGTGTTGTTTTCTGATGACTCACCTTCAGTTCAGTAAGTTCAAACAAGTGACTGCTGCTGAGTCAAAACGTGTGGATGTGTGAATCAGCCTAGAGTCAGTCAGAGAAGTAGTGAAGTGGTAAACAGTTGACCACATGACAACACACGCACAAAACTAAGACTTTCAGGGTATTTCCTGTCTTCATAACCAGAAATATGACTCAAACACCGAAAGAGGAAGGACGGTTGAGGCAGACACTGCCACGGACACTTTTATACACACACACACATCAACTGCTGCTGTGGACTTTGATAAATCGATACTACTGCTTGGGGACTGTCCTACATACTGCATTCACATGGTGCTTTTTCAAATGCAGGCTTTTCCACATGGGGTTGGAAGCCTATTCATCTAAACCTTCTGTGTTTTATTGTCACTGAACTTATCTTGTTCATGTCTGACCTGTGAAAAAACATTACCTCACACTCTGAGCTGCTTTTTGTTTGTGTGATTGAATTAAAGTTGTAAATATTGGAAATAAACTTTTTAAATGAGTAATAAGTTGTCCTGACATGTTTGTTTCTTAATAATGAAGGAGGTTTCAGAAAAGTTTAAAGCTTCCGAAAATGACAGATGTACTTAAACACCTCCCCACACCCAATATATTTAGAAATTAAAGGGCTGGTGGTTTACATTAGGCCTCAGCTCACAGGGTCAATCCTTTTTAAGAGGGACGAGGCTGGTACAAGCCAGTGCCAGCCTGGCTTGCTGCTGTTAATCTCCTGCTCACAATAAGACACACACAAACAGCCTCCCTCGTCGTACCATTTCCTGTGGATTACGACAGAATTCTGAATCACATTCTATTCCCAATATGACCTGACACTGATTCATAAAGGGGATATTAAAAAAGTTATGCAACCTCACAGCAGCAGCTGGGGCCAAACACAACGGCTGAATAAAGCAGAGAGCAGGGGGTGGTGTTTATAGCCTGTAGGCTTCTTCATCATCAACTTCCTGCCAGCTCCCTGGAGTCTTACAGCACTGTGAGTGCACCCTGATGGTGATAATGTCAATCAGGTTGTCAGCATTATTGCACTCGAATAACAGGCCTGTTGCTCTAAATATCATCCGCACACTCACTTCTCTCTCACAAATTGATAAAACACGAAGAGAAAAACAAATAAAACAATACGGAAGAAAAACTTAGCGCCACTGATAGGCTGAGAAAGAGGGGGAAAAAAGCTGAATGAAATACTTTCTTTAGTTTCCGTAAAGGATGATTCTGATCTTAAAACACCTCACACTCACCATTCTAACTGCTTTGATGTGGAATTATGGCAAATTCACTTCAGGAAGTTTGACGAGAGGGAGCGTCAGAAAAGCCATAAACAAACCATCAGTTTGGATACATGCCACAAAAAACTGACAAATATCCTGGGTGGTATAGGGCAGCGAGGAGAGTTCAATATGGTAATAATGTGACTGTTAACTTAAGTTTCAAACACTCGCAGCATATTTTAAACATGAATTGACTGCAGAAGACCATTTTTCAAGTGACAGTTTGCTCCATTGTTTCTCCAAAAGCTGTATACATAGTTTAGGCCAAATGGTGTAGTCACAGATCTGCAAGTTACCCATACTGTCGTGGAGACTGGTTATAAACTTTGTACTCAAAATGACACAGATAGTCACTCTCCACCTTAGTCCGGAGGATACAGTGTCTATGATTTTCCTGAAAAAAAAAAAGGAAGAAAAAAAAAGGGGGTTGGGTGTCATACAGTAATCTAGTCTATTTGTATTCTCCTGTGGAGATTTTTCTGAATTCACTGAATATTTTATCGCATGCAATAGAAGATGAAATCCTCAAATTCTTTGTAATAATACACTGATTGAAGTTATTTAGTAACTTGTCGTTCTAACTGAAGACCAAGTGAGATGATCAGCCAACTATCATAACAGTTTTGCGGCTATAGCTACAGTCTATTTTCATGAAGTTAACCACAGATTATTTGTCAATCTATTTCAGAAGACATCACTCCGTGTCATCATTACCTCTCTTTTTCCACAACTCTAGCACTTCACCCTCTTTCCCTTCTTTTTAAAAAAATGCTTGCCATTTTTGCCATCATCATTTTTGAAAGCTTCCTTAAACAGAGGCAATGTCTATTTCTGACTACGTATGACAAGACATGTGAGAGGTTCATTGAATGAGCAAAAAAATCTGGGGTAAAAAATTGCATTGAGAATCACTGATAGAAAACGAGTCATGTTTTGACAAGACCTCACATGCGTGGATGTTGTTTTCATAAATCAACGGACAGCAGCTGCGTTAACACAGTGTGATGATAATGCCAGCAAATATCCACACAGCATGAATGGTCACTTAAACCCTGAGATCAGAGTTTTATCACAGTGACCCTGATCTGCCAACTGCAGTGTTGGCTTAACATTTAAAAACAACCACAAGATCTGGGTCAAACCATATGGGGGACTGTTGATGTCATGTTTGTTTTCTAAATTCATCCATAAATCCTCTTTCAAGCTGCAGTAATGGTTTAGCTAGGTGGGATTTTTAGAGTGTAAAGGCATTTATCATTATGCCAAACAAGTCAATAAAATGATTGATTCATGGACAAAAACAATGCCACTCTTCACTCTCATTTGAATTAATTTACACGGATAAGACAACACTTAGGCGTGGTCTTAATTTCAACAGTCCTACTCACTCACACACAGTAATGATGAAGTTGAGAGTCTTTTCAGAGTCACTGACATTAGTCACCACATTTCTCATATTTACATCATTCTGTGGTGTGAAAGAGTAAAAGTATTAACCGGCATCCTGTTTAAACTCTCCAACATTTCGTCTTTAAGGAACCTCCGATAGGTACCATTAATATTGGATTGATTCCACCAAAGTGCTCAGAGGAGATTCAAAACTCAAGTTATTCACCGACAGGTACAGCAGCAGTAGTACATAGTGTTCCTCACAGCTACATAAGAAAACAACATGTCCTTGAACAGCACATGTGCTCCAGTCGAACACTGCTACCCACATATTTTGAAAACAGGCCTATTGTGTCTTAAATCAACAGTTCCCACGTTTCAAATTGAATTTGCAGTGTGTCAAAGGAACCTTAATGGAGCCAGAGCAAACCTTTCACTCAGGGAAATACAAGAATTGATGTTTTGTTCCCTTTTATTTCAGAAAGCCTTTCAGCTTTATGAAGAGACACTCAAATGTGTTCTCTTGTTTCCAGGAAATCTATTTCTCCAGCAAGTAATCTTCAAGGGCCATCAACAGCTATTTGCCGGTAATCAACAGTTTCTCCGACCTTTTATTTGAGGTGTGACTTGTCTTAGTGGCTGTGCAGTTTTTTAGGTGTTACTGGTGTGGACCTCTGTAAGACAAAGTCCTTTTTTCAGTGATTTTGGTCTGTAAAAATATTTAGCACACTGCAGTTCTTTTCAGCAATACTGGCAGAAGTGTTTAAGTTATCAATGACTACTTTATCAAAAAATAAGTCAAAGTCTGCACAAAGTTTAAAGGGAAAAAATCCCATACATGCTAACATGTGACATTTTAGGACCAGTTAACGTTTATGCAAAATTTATGCAAAATGTAAAAACATATATTGCTTATACTTACTTACTTAGATTACTGGGCCAAGCAGTTAACGAGGGCAATATTACTGCTTCACCAGCATCTGAACAGAATAATGTAGTTGGAGCTAGTTTGGGTGGTGCTACTTTCAGTACTTTATATCAAAGACCCTGTTGATGTGCAGTGGCGTAACTAAAGGACATGGTGTTAACCTATCACAATCAACAATGTATTGATCTGTCTGCTTGTACTTCCTGGCTTCTGAGCTCACAGCCCATTGAGTCATGCTGTGAGCCTCCATAAATCCATAAATGTATCAAACCCATAAATATGAAGCCTGCATCTGAGAAGACTCAGAAATGCTAAAAGAGTTGGACACTGATGTTTTGCCAAATAGTACATAGACAGAGGTAAATAGTGCATTTGTTGGGGACTATTTCAGCAGCAGATTAATCCACATCTGCTGCTCCAGGGAGAATTTTAAGCACAGAGGTGATGTAATTGAAACAAAAGTGCTCAGAGTCCCCAATCCACTCCAAACCTAATAGTTTCTTAATGGAGAAATAATTTGTGGTCATGATGCAACAGCTATTAGGCATTAGGGGAGCTGCAGTGTGCAGACTAATGAGACATTTCAGGTTTTTATTACACACACACATCACTTCTTTATAAGTGTGCTCCTTTATTGTTATTGTTATAGAATGACATATAATAATTCTTATCCCATAAAATGTAGGGAGGAAAAGACACATCAAGTATTTCCTGTAAAATAAATCTAATCAACTAGCACCACAGCAGCAAAGCAAATTGTAGATTTCTTTTCAGTGGTGGATTCCCTGGACCAATCCTGCAAGGAACAGGCTATATAAGAGGCAGCGTGATTAAGATGCAGAGTGCAGAGGCCAGACAGTCGCAGTGACGTAAAGCTCTGACAGCTCAGAGCTAAAAAAAGAACAGCACCGGAAATGTCACAGGATGCATGTATGTATCCACTGCTGTAGTCTGACGAATCAGTGTGAGTTGTGTGCAGATGTGCGTAGATACAGATACACTGTAAATTACCACTCCATAACACTAGTTGCATAATTCAGTTATACATTTGTAGACATTAATATTGCACATTACACACAATACCCATATGAATGTATTACCATATATTAAAGGGTGGGATGAGTAAACGTTGTGAAAGGTGGAAAAAACAGGATTAACACCTGCTCTCAAATAGAAGCACCAAGTCTCTTCATGTGAGGTAAAGCATCCATTGTAATGCTTTGCCACGTAAGACTTAATATATCAAAAGAACTATTCATCTGCAATTGTCTCTGATGTATAGAATTATAAATGGGGCAACTTACAGCTCAGGAGGAAATGTTTTTATCCTTTAATTAAATGGTTGCTGGTTTGATCCCCAATTTGCACAAGTGAGGTGCTTTGGCTGAAAATGTTAAATGAATGTAATGAAATTAAAGAATGTTCAAATTAATAAAAACATTATGCATCCTACAGCTATGCATTTTCAAATTAAAAGCTAAAACGTAATATATAATAGATGATCTTTATATATCCAATTAGAATTTTAATTTGTCTTCTGGAGTGACAGTAGATGTGAAATGTAGTTATGAATTTCAACAAAGACAGGGATATATTGTGTGTATCATAGATAAGACACTGATTCTAGCATTGGCAGTATATTTCCACACTCCAAGCTGACACCAAAAATAAACAAAACAAAACAAACAAACAAGCACAAAACACCAACATTTTTGCATACTGTTTGTGCATGAAAAATTCTATTTGAATTTATATACCACTTTTCCATAGAATTTGCTAAAATTTGAGCTACACATGAGTTTAACCTGTATCACAATTTTATTTCTTTTATTGACCATATTTGATAGCACTTAAATCTTACCTATAATACAGGTATTGCAGATTTTTTTAACATTATCTGGGCCAATTTCTTATTTCATGATCAATATATTTGTGTAGCTTCTGAGGATGACTAAGTGTACTCATCAATAACTCTTCATTTTAAAGTAACTCTTTCTGTGTGGATCTGTTTCTGCGAACAGGAAGTCATGCTCTGTTGAAATCTTGTCTGTAAGTGTCTCATGTTTCTCTGGAAAAGCGGGGGCGATTGCTGTTGCTCTGTGTGTTGGAGCATTTGATGATCACACATCAAAAGCCTGTCAATTCATGATCTCATCACTCTCACAGTTGCGAAGTTTCATCTGTACAGGAGACATGCTGATTATGAATGTGCAGTGTAAGAATGATTGTGTGTGTTTGCCTGAGTGTGTCTGACAGCGGCAGAGCTGCCACAGACAGGAAATGATGCGCCGATGCTGGAGGGCGACAGAATATGGAAGTGGAGTCTATTTTAAGACTATCCTGCACAAAGGACAGTGCTCTTGATACAACTGGCCATGTGACTGTGTGTGTATGTGTTTACAATGTGTGTGTGACTGATGCAGTGGGCACACTAATGGCAAGAGGAGATGCTTTTAGTGACCTCAAGCTCAGAGATATTTATATCTCTTCAGTTAAATCAAATGTAAATAATTCTTCTGGTTTTTCTGCTCGAAGTGTGGGTGCATTGAGTTTGAGGAGGTGGAGAACAGACAGACTGATGAGTGGACACACCGTCACAGAGAGGAGGAGGAGGAAGGACAGATGTGAGAAGAACTAGCACATAAAGAGCAGCAGACGCTCAAAAAGAGGAGGGGAAAGATAGAAGGGGTTGAGATGTGAGTGTAATGATGAGACCACAAAGGGAGGGGGACGCGTAGGAGACAGGAGAAGGCTACACGTGAGTGAGCAGGTCTGTTTGTCTTCCACATCAGTCATCAGTGACGTAGTGCAAAACGCAAACAGAGGAGGTTGAGGAGGAGGGACACAGTCTGAAGATCCTCAGTCCAAAGTTACTATTTGTGGTTTGAAAAAACATTTTAGATCAAACAGATTCAAACATCAAAAAGACACCCACACACAAGCAGCTGATTACAAAACATATCGACATAATGTACAATAAAGACATTGACACTTATACATTTTCAATATTCAATGGGAAATGTTTCTTTGAATTTTTCTGTTTTGTAGTGGCAACAATAATAAAATGCTCTTTACCAAACAGTAGAGAAGGATATTAAAGGATTGAAATACATGTACACTATGCAACATCTGGCCATACATATTAAAAGGGGTCACGTTTTCAATAACAGACACACTCTGAGCAATTTGTGATAACTGCCTTCAATCTATAATCTATTATTTCTCAAATACATCATCCATGTTTATCATGCCAGCTTCTTTTGTTTTTCCTTCCTGGGAATGTACAAACATCACAAGTGCTGCAGAACCTAATTTCATGACCCCAAATACCCTCAACTATTCCAGACTGAGAAGCTGAAGTACTGCACCAAGAGTTGGAGCTGTAATAATAATCATTTATGTTTTTGCAACAATCCTCGAAACAACCTGTCTTATAGTCATATAATTAAGTCCATAATTATCTTAATCTTAGAATCTTTAATCTTTGAAGTCACCCCAGGGCACTCCGCCTTCCAGCCACAGTCACACATCAAACAACCAAACGCATGCATGTTTGGTCAATTGGTGATTTTGAATTGAGCCCAAGAGTGAGTGTGCATGGTTATTTGTCTTGTTTGTCTCTGTGCTGGCCCTGTGATGTACTGGTGAGCTGTCCAGGGTGCACTCCGTCTCTTCCCTGATGGCAGCTGAGATAGGCTCCACCTTAGGCTCCACATTAGGCTCCAAAAGTAAATCATCAGAGTTCTTATTCAATGTGAACACTACTCTCTATGACATTCAAAGCTTTAATCTGGCAAAAGTTGGATTCTATTTTAAACTTATAAAGTTTCCAAAATGTTATTGTCACACTCAACCAACTTTGGTGCTGAAATTGCAAAACAGCAGTTTGTTTTTACAGTGCTCGAATCATTTTGTTCAATGTTAGTAGTCACATTGAAATCACAGTTCAATTTAATCCTGTTGCATGCAATTTACAGCTCAACAAGATTAGCAACTCTTTGATCAAACCATTGACACAGGATCCCTGTCTATTCAGTGGCTGCTCTTTTGAACTTCTGCTGTGTTAAGTGGAAATTGTTACTGACTGCAGTGAATAGGCATGACAGAACAAATACCACTGTCATTGTTCAGTATGTCAGAAAGTTGTCAAAACTGTCAAAAATAAAACACAGTAATCTATGTAATTTGCACTTACTTTTTTTCATAATCACTTACTGTTTCCCCTCTGAGGGATCAAAATGAAATACGCACATTTGTGTATTCCTTTTGTAGACTCTTTTGGACTTCTTGGAGATGTCATTTTGTGGAATGTGACAGAAATGATCACACTATCACAGCCATAGCGAACACATAGCGATCACATTCTGTAAAAGCTACACAGGAACAAGCAAACAGTACAGTGATGTTAGTCTGGGACTGAAACCTCACTAACAGCAATGTGTGCATCGACTTTGGATGTTATCAAAAAATGTTATCAAAATCGTAAAAACTTGATCTTCTAGCCCCTCCACAACATTGTTTTACGTTATCAAATATTGAGGAAAGACTCACCTTTCTTGAAATTGAGGATTCTTTCTTTCTTTCTTTCTTTCTTTCTTTCTTTCTTTCTTTCTTTCTTTCTTTCTTTCTTTCTTTCTTTCTTTCTTTCTTTCTTTCTTTCTTTCTTTCTTTCTTTCTTTCTTTCTTTGTGGAATTCATTCACAAACGGCGAACCTCGGGATATGTTGCGTCGTGGATGAGTTGCCTAAATGCAGATGTGACTTTGTGTTTGTACCTTTAGGAAAACTGGTTGCTTTCATAAAATTGACTTCAATTACTGTTTGTCCTTTGGAGCAACACTGTCGTCAAACACAGGAATTAACCACATGTTAGACTGTCTGACATGTTTCCTCTTTATGAGTAACACACAAAACATAGTTTTTGAGTCCAATATAACTTACTTGTGGAAACACTCCACGTGCAGCTGATGTTAGTTTAACAAAATGAACAGAGTTATGTTTGGTAAAAACATCAGCACCCAGCTATTTGACAGTAAAGATATCTTTTTTTTTACTGTGTTGCAGGTTCTTATTTTCATGCAGAACAAGTAGACGTCAATAGGTGTGCTACAACCAGGTGAGTGTTTTTATTTTTAAAGTGGTTGCATGTAGTAAAAAAGGTTTGAAACTTCAAAAAATGTGAACTAGCCAACATCTTTCTTCTGGCTGACTTCTTCACGAAGGGGTAACTTAATCACCATCACCTCCCTCAAAGAAACTGTGCTCAGCAGCAAAGGTACGAAAGGACAAAAAAACAGGACCAAAGGCAAGAGTAAATACTGGTGATGAGACAGCGTTTTGGCTGGAAAGAGTTGAAATCTGATGCACAACTTGAAACATTTCTTCTGGATTGGTCAGTAAAAATCTGGCATTGTTAATGTTGTGGATGCAGCTAATTTTGGTCATTGGTCACTGTGTTTGTTGTGTTTGCTACCATGTTTGGGCTGAAAACAAAGCTAACCATATAGTGTAAAGTGGACACATAAACTATACAGACTTGTGAGCATGTGTGCACTGTATGTAATTCTGTATGTAATCACTCATTATAACTTTATACTCATAACTTTATGAGTACTTATAACTCTGAAACACTTGTCAAAGTCATTCTTAAACAATTCTAATACTAATTCTTAGTAAATCTTTCTTCAGATAATTATTATTCATGAATATCTCACATGAGTCTTTTTGTATGTTTAATTGTTCTGAGAAAAACTGAGTGGAAACATTCAATTAACTTAAGTACAGTTCAAATGGTAATTGAACTGTTATATTTTGAGTTTATTTTACATGATCTAATTCAAAATGTGTAGGGACAACTGGATTTTTATGATAATTCAGTACCAAGGAATACCATTTAGTTTTTTAATGTATGTAAATACATGTAGAAAAAAAGAACAAAGCAACAAAATCTTCCTTTAAAACAAATTAGCTTTGTTACCAGTTCTAAATGTACATTACAACACAAATTGTATTTGTAACTTATATTATAGTGATAAAATGTTCTACTATGCACAATATCATGTATGTACAATTTAACTAATTGGACGTGTAACTCGGTGCAGGATCAATAAAGCAGACAGAAGGATGGGTAGAATGCATTCTCTCTGGTTTATTCAGGTTCTTTAGGAAGAATTCTGTTTGAAATTACAAAATGCACTTTTAGAAACAGCAGAGATAGAGAAAGAAACAGAGGAAGAGAAAGAGATGGTGAGAGTAAGAGAGAAAAACAGAGGGAGAGAGAAAGAAGGGACTTCATAGTCAGAATAAATGGGAATAACATCACCAGATTCAGGTTCAGGCAGCTCTTTACTCTCAAAGGAATTGTTTTTCATCAAGGAAAAGTTATGTATGCATTGCCCCCCCTTTTTTTTAAATCTTTTTTTTCTTTTTCAAGTTTTTTCTTTCATACTGTTAGTTAAGTGTTATCTATCCTTGTTGCCCCACTATTTTTCCCCCGTGAAAGAACTGGCAAATATAACAAACAAACATTCTTTGATTTCATCACCAAAGTCATTTCCATTTTTTGTCAGGGTGATTTTTTTTTCCTTTTTCATCTTTTTTTGGTCAGGTTTTTTACATTTTTTGTTTTTAAAAATAGAAGAAAAAAGAAACACATTGCTCTTAAAAACATCTATCTATATATATTTTTACATATATATATACTTTTTTCTTTATATTTAATATGTTTTTTATTTCCTGAAGTTGACTTGTTACCCCACATAGTGGCATGCACATTGCACATGCAAATCTGTAATTAAATACTTCTCTTTTATCTTAAATTATCATGTATGTTTATTTTTTCTCTTTTTTTCCCCCAACTTGCTGAGTGAATCCTGTATGGTTTTCTACTGTGGCACTGGTTTGATTTCTGCTGAGTTGAGCGGTGGATGGTGGGCATTGTGATGAGATGGATGGTCGGTAGTTGCCTCAGAGAGTTTCCCCAGTGCATCTCTGCACCAACAACACTTTTGCTCAGCTGGTATTTTGAGCCCTTGAAAGAATATTTAACCTTTTGTTTGTAATTTTTCTATTTCTGGATGGTATCAGTTTTTTGGGGAAGGGTCTTATTGAGTTTTCATATTTGGAGCAAATCACTGTTTGTGTGTAACTGTTGACACTTTTACTCCTTTTTTATTTTTCCTTTTTCTTGGTTTGACCTCACTGTAGCATAATGGTTTACTTTGGCCAGAGAACTGTAAGCCAGCTAAACAAACAACAAGCTTTAGATTTAATTTGTTCCTCACCTTTTTTCCCAGTTTGCGTTTAGAAATCAAAAAATCTTCCCCCCACAAATCACAGAGGGACAAAGTTTAATAGCATAAAAAAATAATACAATCTAGGCTACATAGGATTAAAGAAAAATTGTTCTGGTCTCTAAATCTTTTGGCACCCTCAGATTATTTGAGATACATCAGCCTGTAGCGTCCTGAACGGTGACTTTGAGAGTCAAACGCTGAGGACAAATCCTCAAGAAGCAACTCGTCTCCATTGGGTAGATGAAAACAAATGGAAAAGACGGAGAGGAAGGAAGAAAGAGGATGGCAGATAGATGGAAACAAAGAGAGGGGTTTTCAGGGTGGTAATGGCGACTTAAGGAGACACTTCACCCATGTCTCTGACGAATCAATTTATTGGAAAATTAAGGAGCTGAACAAGTTTCAGGGGTACAATTTATAATCATACTCGACCTCTATAGGGAGGTGCAAAGGAATAATTAAGAGAGCGTCAATAAATTATAACCTTTTGTTGATGTAGCCTCACAGCTAAACTGAGTGAATGGTTGAACCTCAGCTCAAAATACAAACTAAATGTGACTGCAAATTAATGTGAATGTTAACCTGTCTGCTACATATGTCTCCAGCTGACAATATTTAACTAAATTTTTCTAATGGGCCAGAAATCGGTTATTAGTTATTTTATCTTCTCTCATAATTCCATAGAATATCTTCTAATATAGAGCGGATCAAAAAATTTCAATGTGCTGAAGTGAAAAAATTTGTGCAGAAGTCATCATTACGTGTCCTAAAACCTGCTCGGCTCCGAAAAGATATATCAGACACACAGTCATGCAGTAGTCAGACGTTCACAAACGAAACACACCCACACAGACAGACAAGCATGAACTCACTCAGTCTTTTCTATCGATGATGATGAAAGCTCAATCCTGCAACCCTGTGTTCACAAATGATATTGCAATGCATCGGCAAAACCAGGATGAGATGCATGGACAAGACAGAAGAAAGAATCACAGTGAGATGACAACAGAAATAATATTCATAAACTTTATGGAATATATATACACAAGAATTACAGAGCCAAAATATACATCAAATGGCATGGGACATAGTGCGAAGATGGGTAAGACAAATGACATGATTATCAATCAACACCCTTCCACACTCTTTTATACATACTCGTACATCCTCCACTCCCTATCCTTATCCATCCAGGCCGGGAATAAGTAAGAATGAGGATTGGAGGAGGGAGGGAGATGAGGACATCCGATGTGTGTGCTGTGATCCGATGTGTGTACAGTGTAAGGCACTGAAGGTTACCTACTGTAGCTGATGGTGTAAGGACACACTTGTACACACATGATAGTGGGAAAAAAAACCTCACACATGCACACACGCAAACACACATCAAGCGCTGAAACGATTAGTCGAATACCTGATTAGCAAAAGAAAACAGTGATAGATAGATACAAAGAATTTATGTCTGACTGTTGTGATTATGAATTACACAACTTCGGAATTTTGATGACTGTTTTTCAGGTTAATTTATTAATTCGCCTAAGAACGTGTGATGTTTACTGTGATATATTTGTGATATATATTTCTAGTTATTTTCCGTTACATCTTGGTTTGTTTCGCCAGAGAGTCTGGAGAAAATAAAGTTTTATGTTTGTAAAAGTACTGCTGATCATCTCTAACGCTTTGTACCTGTAATCACACAGTTCTAAACAACAGATGAGCATCAAAACAAATTTCGGACATTTTACTCACTACTAATTGACTAATCAGTTTCAGCTCTGAAACATTTACACGTCTCTCCATCTGCACAGACACATACAGACTCTTAAACACTGTCTTAGAAACCAACACACATGCACACACAGAGTAAAATGTCTCCCTGTCGCAGCAGAGGCCCCGCCCCCCTCACATTGTGACTAAATGTGGATGGGTTGAACGTGAAAAGTGGTCCAGTGCCATTGTGAAATTGTGTATCAACATTACTAAAACCTCTTTTTGCTGCCCCCACAAGCCTCCAACCCTCCACCCCAAACAGTACCCCTACATCTTTAAAAATCAGTCTCTCAAAATCTGATAACCCCCCCCACCCCAACCCATAACCCTTTGCTTATGACCCCTTACACACATACACGCATGCACACATATAGTGCTGTACAAAGGGGAGACCACGGCGTGGCTTCAGCTACATAAGCACAACTTTTGGCAGCACTACTGTACATTAATACCCACTGTATAGTTTTTTTTTTTTCAAAAGAGAGCCCTTTTTTGTGTTTTTGTCCACACGTTGCCACACAACTGTCCCACTGACACAATTTCACAGCCGACTGAGCGGATGGGTGGTGCATTTGCTTGTTTTTCCTTCATCCCAGAGGGAAGAAGAAAGGAACAAATGATTAGTCAGACGTTAACACTAAAGGGTGGCAGAAGCCAGAGGTTAAGACAGAAAGCAGATGCAGAGAGGTGATGACTGAGCAAAAAACCTTGCAACCCCCCCCCCCCCCCCCCCAACTGCGTTCAGTAAAATAAGAGAAACCCCAACAAAAAGAAAGATCAGATGCTCACTTTTTTTGTTTTTGTTTTTGGAAAAGCACACACACACAACATGCTTTCACACAAGGGCAGTGTTGTGTGTCGGCCATTTTGGATCCGCTGTTACAATTTTGGACAAGCAAGTGGTGACATGGAGCCAAAATGGAAGTTGTTTTTTTTTCCTGCAAGTCTTTCAACACATTGACGCTGAGTGTTGGTGTGCTCGGCAGGCTCTTAATGGGGAGATGAAGGGTCAGAGTGTGTAATGTGTGCAGGTGAAAGGATAGAGGTGGGGTCAACATTACAACGTCTGATGCCATGCCAGGTAAAACCATACAATAACTCAATCTTAGACCTGCTTGTTTTGTAGCTGTCTTTTCCCTACGTAGGCTAACTAGCTACCTAACTCTAGAGGGACCTGAGAAGTAAGCAAACAGCTTTGAACCTCTGTAAACCTCTCACTACACCGCCTGAAACTGGACCCAGGACATCTCTGGGATGGACACAAAATGGTGCCATGCCAAAGCCAAAAGGGCTAGCCAGCTAGCAGGATCTGGAAGTTATGGCCATTGAGTCTTAAAAAGTCAAAACTACAAGGCTCTGATTCAAACTGTGAGGATATCATATGGTTTTTGGCAACTTTTACAAAAATCAGTGTTTGAATGGGAGATTTAAATAGTCTAGCACATTATGGATGTGATATTAGTTTCCCTGCATCAAGCATAGCCTCTTGACTGCTTCCTGACCGTGGCCCAGTCTCAATATTCCCACTCTCCCAGTTTCTATGCTAGCATGGGAGCCAGTGGGACTTGATTTTAAGGCGTAGTGTGGTTGATCTCAACTACTACAGAGGGTAAAAGGGGGATGGGGGGGGGCAGAGGAAAGCGACTATGAGTGAGGAGGTTAGGGGGGTGACTAATGTGATTCAGATACAGAAGGCACTGTGGCTCTGTAAGGGGCTTTGGAGAAGAATCCTCACCTGCCGCAACCTCTCTTGATGGAAGGTGAGGACAGAGGGGTTTCTGATATTTACCCCATCACTTCTGCCAGATTAATAATCAACAACCCCCTCCCCCTTCTCATCCCCATCTTCCCTTTGCTATGCTTAACTACATGGTCTGATGGCAACGTGTCTCAGAAGAGCAGAGAATTTTGTAGAAGGAAAAGTGATTAGCCGCAGGAGGGAGGGAAAAAGACAGCGACAGACGTTTATGAAAGAAAGCTAAATCACTATGGGTGTGATGTCACGTGATGTGCAAAAGTAGCGTGACACACGTCATCTCAGATTCTGGTGATTCTTGCTTCATGAATTTGTTTTACAGTACCACAGCGCTGCAGTCTCTCCTCTGAAACTGAATTGTGAGGATGCTCATGAAGTCTGCATAGAGTCAAAACACGTGTACTGGGGTTAGTTTTCTGGCTTTTGCAACTTCAAAGAAAACGGCAGGAAGTTTCAAGAGAAGCTTGATTCTTAACAGTGTCATGAGCATGATCAGTAAGCAAAATAAATAAATATCAGAAACTCTAATTATACTCTTTATTTTTTTAAATCTAACTACATCTACGGTATTATATATATATATATATATATATATATATATATATATTTATCTGTAGGTAATAAGCTATCTTTATCTATCTTTTATAATTTTGTCCTAGAGTTATCGAATAATTAATAATTACTGTCTCTCATAACAATAAGGATTAAATTATTATTCCTAAGTGTTTCTATCTGTAAAGTGTTTTGAGTGCCTTCAGTGACACTCTCTTGCAAGCTGAAAGAGCAGATATGAAAGCAAATTATTTGAAAAAAATATAGATGCAGAAAGAGAGTTCAATGAATACTGAGGTGGGTTTTGTCAGAGAAGGATTCAGCTTTGCTACAACCTCACATAATTGGACTGGGGTGATCTGCGAGAGGGAGCTGAGGGACCTGAGAGAAGGGGTTGAGGGGTGGGAAGGGGTGGTCAGCATTGGCACAGATAAGCAGACAGAAGAGTGGACTGACAAATGGACGGATATGGCATCTCTCAGGCCGCATCCATGTCTCCTGACAAGGAATGGGGCTTGTATATCTTGTGAAGGACATGAGTGGAGTAACACTGCTGGATTAAACACTAGAATATGTCCAAGAGGCTGTCCTGTGGAGGGGGAAGGCAGGGGAATAATGTGTGCTGATAGCTGCCCCCTAGTGGCAAAAACAACACCGGGTAACACTGACTGACACCAACCCTGTACCGCCAATGCTGTGCTGTCATTGCTGGCAACTTATCTCACTGCGAAACTACAAAGCCCAACTGAGGGAAAAGCTTGAGAGTCACTGTTTTTTTTTTGTTATTTGGCAGCAAGTGTGAGAATGTCAGCCTTGGTAGAACTTCTGTGAAGTCAGCTTTCACACTCTCGGTTAAATAAAATGTTCTACCACTTGCTTTAAACATGAGTAACTGATCTTTGGGTTGGCTTGACAAGAGGACTGACCCCATGGGTCATTGCAGGTCAGATACTGAGACTCCCCTGACCTCCACCTCCACAATTCTGGAGAGAGAGGGTATCTTGCGTTACAACACGCAATGCTAATAAGTGAATGTTCCCAAGCCATCATTGCCCTAAAATGTTTCAAGAAGGCATCAGGAACCCAGTAAACGTCATTGAACAGGGGTTATAAATGTAAAGGATGCAAACAAGATGGACATAGCATATTTGAACTCCAAATAACATGACATTTTTACATCAACGGTTCAATAAATCAGTCAGTCATGACCAGTATCATCGTCATTATAATTTTGCATTGACTTTTAAAATTGTTATTCTTATAACTGTCATCAGTAACAATAATAAATCAAGTCTGGTAGAGGTTTGCTTCTCTCCATTCTTTCTCTCTCTTGTTTCTCAAGCACAACAGGACATTTTACTGTGACTCTGCAGTGTTTTTTTGTCTCTTCATAGGTCGTAGAAACTGAGCTTTCAGCTGAAGACAGAGACAAAAAAAGCTGTCAGTCTGTTTCAGGTAAAAAGAAACCCCAAAAAAATACTTTTGTGAGAGAGAAAGAGAGTCGGAAAGAAGTTAACTTCTTTTGTAAACCTAAATGTTATGTTTCTTATAAAGCCCCCAGGTCCCACCCACACCACTTAGATTTCCTCTCTAATATGTATTTTATCAGTCATGCAGGTTTCCATCAAATTTTGGATTCCGAAAAAGATCAAAGGAGGCTGAGCGAATGCAACAGAAGAACCAAGCTCCAATGTCCGAAGAATAACAAGAAATAGAAGTAATCGATAGAAGAAATACTGAAGAAAAAGTCTTTTTCCCTATCCCTCCTTTCCTCTCCTCCGCCCCATTCAACCACGTGATGTCATTTCCTGTCAGGTTATCCTCCTCCGTGCACTGGGTCAAGTAACAGAGGAGGAAGAGGCTTGACAAAGTCTCGGACTAACTTCTCTAGTTACCTGAGCCCATCCCTCCAGTGCGCTCGAACTGGAACTGAGCCCACATTGTGCCTCATCCCTCTCTATTGCCACCTCCATCTGGACAGGAAGTGATGTCACAACAGTTCCATCAGCATTAAGTGAGTACATAACAGTAAACAGAGATGATAAAACTCATCAAATATCAGCCAGCGCTGTGATTGGCTGGTTTTTGCAGTAAAGGCGGAGCATCCTGGTTCTGTCTCTTGGAAAGGAAAAAGATTAAAGATAAAGTGGATGTTCTCCCTTTTCTTTTTTCATTGTTTGTCATGTAAAGTTTAACTGTGTTCTTCATTGTTCAAGTTTGATTTTCTGGAGGCATAGCTTGGCATGTAAGGGTTGGGGGTCCTGGCTTTTTATTTATTAATTTTTCTTTAAACATATCTGTCTTGGAACAGAGTAAAAGCGTTGGGTTCCTTGTTCCAGCTTGTTTTCATTTTACAGTAGTAGTCTGGCCAGAGATAGATAGCACATATCTGACAAATCTAAGCAATCAGGCGTCAGTCGAGGCAAAATGCTATTAGGCCTCACAAACCGCAGTGATCACAGCACTTTTTTAGAACCTCGTGTTCCTCCACTGCTTTCTATTCCCACACCTCTCTCTTCCTCTTGCAGCCTGGCCTTGATGGTGAAGGCTATTTCTGGGGAGTGTGGTTCTGAGACTGAGAAAGGCAGAAGTAAACTGTGCTCTGGCCTTATGCAAGTTCTCTTGGCTTTGTCTTTTTTATTTTAACCATGTGCCGCACTGTCACTGATTTAATTCTTACACAAAATGCACAACAGGCTATTTGCAGCACCTTCACCCCCTACCCTCCACCCCTTCCTCCTGTTTAGAGTCTGAGGGGTGAAAGTAGAGGGTTTTGATGGTATCCAAAACCTTCCAAAAACTCCACCACCCCTGCTTTATTAAACGTTTCCTTCTCAAGGCCAGAGCACTGGAGGTGGGTGTTCTTCTATTCCTCTGCTGTCCATATTTCTTGCTTTGTGTAGTCGCTAGCACCAGTCATCCTCGTCCGTCTCACTATAAGGTTCATGCAGGCCCTTGCGGGGCCCTCTGGCATGGGGAGGCCGGTGATGTGGATGGGGTGGTGCCCCTGGTGGTCCTCGACGATGTGGGGAAGGTGAGGATGAACGGTAGCCATTGGGTACACGACGTGGATGTGGATGAGGAGGTGGAGGGGGCCCATGGCGGGCAGTCCTGGGTGAGCGTGGGTGTGGGTGAGGATTTCCACCATGAGGGTGAGGGTTCCCATGGGAGAGGCTCTGTTCGTAGGCAGGAGGCTCATGGTGCCGCTCATACTCATAATCTCTCTCATAGAAGGGCCCATCACCCTCCAGGCTGTCCCCAGGCGGAGGCCCGCTCCAGCGACTTCGGTGAGGAGACCTGGGTGAACCGTGGAGGGGTGAGCGTGGGGACTGATGCCTAGGTGAGCGGGGTGAACCATGCCGAGACGAGGAACCCCCATGGTGTGGAGAGGTGTGGCGGGATGGGGGTCGGTGGTGGTAGCCTCTATCGTGGTCTGGTGGGGAGAAGTGTCGAGGGGAGGGCGAACGTAATCGACCTGGCCCTGGGGGGCCATAGTTGGACTTGCGGACAGCGGGGGAGTAGGTGACATGTGGACGTGGGACAGCGGGGGTCTGCGGCAGCTGGCGACGACCTCTCCGTGGAGTGCTGGTCCCCGAGGTGGAGGGGACTGGGCTGCCGCTCACCGAACTACTGCCCTACAGCAAAATGTAAACAAGGAAAATCAAAACGCACCACAACAACAACAGAGACCAGAAAAGAGCAGAGTGGTGGTGGGATAGATAGATAGATAGATAGATAGATAGATAGATAGATAGATAGATAGATAGATAGATAGATAGATAGATAGATAGATAGATAGATAGATAGATAGATAGATAGATAGATAGATAGATAGATAGATAGACACCATTGAAGATCATTCCAACATATTGATGAAGCAACAAATTGACACCAAGAAGCAGCGCGTCACATTGAAGAAAAATGGACAGAGAGAGAAACAGTGACAAATAAAAAAGCATAACAAAAAAAGAGAGATTGATATTCATAAGAAGGGGTATGAAAATAACTGTGAACTCTAATTGGATAAATGTACATATACTAATGTGAGAGAAAATGCAGACGTTAAGGATAACTGTAACTGTATCAGGCAAAAAGATTTATATCAGGAGGAGACAAAAAGACAAAAGTATGAGACTGTTTTGAAAAACTACTGTAAACATTTCACAACCCTTTATGTAAATCTTGTTGTCTTTGGAGCCCACCTGTCTGTGACCTCTTCCGTCTGGCCCTTCACTGGGTGACCGGGACCAATGGCGGTCATGGGGATGCCTGTGTGGGTAGTCGTGACGATCGGGGCCATAGCGCTCCTTGTCCATGGAGGTGTGATGATGGTGATGGTGGTGGTGGTGACGACGATCCTTGGTGCGGCCGCGGTCCCGCTCACGTTCCTTGGGTGGCAGGTCACCTGACTGTGTGGTGGTACTGAGGTCTGTGCCCAGGCCTAGTGAAGAGATGTCTCAGTTTACATTTGCAAATCAACCAAGCTCTTGAAACAGCCACACTTGGTAAAAGGAACTTGATTGATTTATCTGCTTCAGTGACCAGCTCCAATTTCCACTGAAAAAAACCCCTAGAAACAACTAAACCATGCTATTAAAAGAATCCTCATTAAACTGAGCATATGTACCGGTACAGATTCCCTATCAGATAACAAAGTCAGTTGTCAGATTGTCAGTTTTACAGTGGGTTCATTGAAATGAGATGTTGGCCTGGCATTAAGAGTTCACGTATGAGGTATATAGCCAAAGTGAGTGGCTCACCCGTGTCTGCGTCAGTGTATCTGGTCGGGGAGCGCTGTGAGGTGCGGTGACTTCTGTCCCTGTGCCTGCGTCCACCGCCGTGTCTCCCCTCCTCAGACACCACCCTTTCCAGGGAGTAGTCATCCAGCCTCACGCCACGACCTGAACGTCCGTGAACCAGGCTGGAGGTGGAGCGGCGCATTGGACTGGTGTCAGTGATGGTCTTTGAGGACAAAAGAGAGCATGCAGCAGGAAATACAGAAAGGGAAGAAGGATGGATAAGGAGAGCACAAGGTAGGAGAGGAAGTGGTAAGATGAGGAGAAAAGAGATAAACAACAGTGGGGGAGAGAGAAAGACAGGGAGGAGAACAGAAGTGAGATTTGTTGCATAATCCATTGTGAGACACTCACGTGAATGACTTTTACTGAGTGTATGACACTGCAACGGAGCTGCTCATGGTTAAGTGTCAGATTGTGGATTCCTATGTGTATATGTGCCCACTGAATCACAATTTTGATCTAATAACTCTACATATAGATTATCAGTTGAATTAGCATATAAAGACAATTCAGATTTTTTTTGAATGCCTTTTGTTTTGATAATCTAAATGTTTAGTACATGTGTTGTCATGAATGATCACCTCCTACGCAATTATGAGACATAACGCTTGGAATCCCTAATGACTAAGCGTTTGATGAGTTTGTAATAACATGTGACACCATGCATCTTCACCAAAAAATGTCAGAATTACACAGACAGAGATATAAATAGGGAACTGACAGGTAGGGAAGAGAGGGACAGAGACAGAGAACAAGCAAGAGGTATATAAAATCCATGCCTCACATGCACATGGCAGAGGAGCCCATTGGACTTTTCCTCATGACAGCAATATTTGATTTACATCATACTCAGGTTTCAAAGACAGAAAAAACGCTTACTCTGCTTCTGGAAAGTTTTCAAAACATTTCAAGTTTCCAACTCTTAAAAGAGACTGAATTGTTTCATCATTAATCCACACACCAAATTCCAAAAGCAAAAACAATTTGTTAATTGTTTTATGTTAATTTACCAAAAATAGAATAGAGTTTTAGACATTTTCAGTTTGCTTGAAAGTTACTCTAATGGGTTCAGGTACGCATTCCTGAAGCCATATTCCTAAATAGATCATTTAGGGATGAATTGCTGTCATCTGGCCACTTTGCCATGAATGCCTGTTTGGTAGAGTGCTGCACTGATGGTTGTCCCTCTGTAAAGGTGTCCCTTTTTTCCACATTCTTATCACCACTGACTTGTTAATTATCTGTCTAACCAAGTTCCTTTATCTACAGTTGTCTTGGAGGCCTATGTAGAATTCTCTGGATCTCATGGCTTGGAAATGACTCTGATACCATCAAATCTAAAATATAAACAAATTATGTTCAGTTAAAAACTCAATTAGTTATATGTGGACAACAGTAAACATAAAGAGGAATCACAATAACCACTGACAGAAGATGGACCAGAGCTCATTTGCATGGATCAGAGTGAGTGGTTTGAATCAAAGATTTCAGTCTTCTTGATTAAATTACAAAGCATTTAGAAACATGGTTTTTGCTTTGTCACTGTGGAGAACTGTGTGTAGACTTTGAACTTATTTAGCGGGTCAAATAACTTATTTATACCAGGATGGCGTTTAGGGAAACATGATGCCAAATAGGTATCCGGCTACTAAAATAAAAAATTTGCTGAATATTCCAGATGCTTCTTTCTGATTGATGTCCTCTACACTCTGCTTGTCAAACATCACAACAGATTTTTTTGTTTAGAATGACTTAAATCTGTTTCCAAAGTATGATGTTAATCAGATATGGACAATATGTGGATAAGACAAACCATCATTCCATAATCTTAGAGTCTGATCAAAAGCTCTGGAAGAACCCAACATCAAAGTCTGTTAATTCTGATACAGAGAGGTGTTTTGTTTGTATGTATGTGTGTGTGTATGTGTGTGTGCATGTGTGGGGTCAAACATGTGTGTACAAACTTGTCTGCTTATATTCAGTCAGAGGACATGGTGTCAGTGTTGTCCTTCAACATTTATAAAGTTGCTGCAAAGTTCTAAAAGAAAACTGCACTCTTAAATGTCTTTCATCAGGACAATCCATGGGTAGCAGATGGCATGCAAAGGAACTGGCTCCAACTGAAATTTAAGAAAACTGTTACATTGTAAGGGAAACAGCCTTATGTTATCTTTTTTTTTTTTTGCTGGGTTCATTTTCAGGCTCTTCTGACCAGGACAGGACCCTACCAACACTGTGAAACCCACCTTCACATCACCCATCAGCTGCACTTCACACAGACAGCAGTCTGATCACTCTCTGAGCAGCCCAACACAAGCCATGCATGTACTCGGGTAGCCGGCAATATCAAACATGTACAATTACACATACACTTGTGTTACCCCCCCACATTTTCTGGGTTGTTATTTTGGAATTAGATGCTTTGTTTCAACATTTACATCGACAGTAACCCTGTCTGCCGCATGTGCTGTAGGTGGGGGCAATTACCACTTGACAACACAGCATTTTGTGAAAACAAGTAATTACTTCTTGGATTGTGAACTTTGAACAAGTAAACGTGGCTCATTTACAAAGTTCTATTGGTTTCTGCATTGTTTGGGCATTGTGTGGTTTCAAGGCAGTCTAGCACATTTATTTGCTGTCATACTTATTCCCAGACATTTTTAGGCCATGCTGTGTAACCCTAAGTTTTCAGTCCAGGTTATTCTTCCAATCCTAATGACATCACCATGTAACACATTTGTATAATGCCAGTCTATCGAGTAGTTTGGCACACTTATGAACAGCTGCCAAACTCCAGCATGTTTGACCAGTCAGAGCAGATGGGGCCAAATGGGAAGGGGACTTTTAGTTTTTAGTTAAAATAGAGCGTTTCCGACAGGAGGCGACAAGAGGTGCAGCAGCAATGTACAGAATAAGAAAAATAAGACAACATTTTTAAAACATTAAATTATGCAAACTTTTCTGAGGGACCTCAAAACAAATTTATGAAGGGCGCATAACACAGGTTCTTTAAAAAAAAGACAAATTAAAATGTTAAAATCTAAAATAAGTTACATCACTGATTGTGCTATTACTTGAACTAATGTTCAAGCTTTTTAAAATTACTAATGATGACCTTTCCACACTAATAATTCTGGCCCTTGTGCTACTTTAGCAGATAGGAACGTTGTATAAATGTCAGTAAAAATGTGTAAAAATTTGGTCTTACATTAAAGTGGTATAAAAAAATTCTTGTTATTAATATCACTACAACTATTAACAATATAAACTGTAATAATAATGATAATATTGACAAAATCTTAATCTATCTGAGGTAATGACTTCTGATTTGTATCAGAAATAAAGAAAAATGTTCCACGATAATTTTCCCCCAGACATGTCACATTGGTGATAACACCTGGTGATTTGTGTGTCTAAATGAATTGGCTAAATCGATTTTTACCCAACATCCCTGGTTATAAGTTATGACTTGAAAAGTTACAAACAACTACATCGTCAGGTTAAATAAGACATGTGTTGAACATGACCCAGCCACTTTATGAGCACCACAGTCTACATTTGTACAACTTTCACTCCACTTTTCAAGCTTATGAATGACAAAACTTTCCGTTTTTGGTTTAACGCTCACACTCACATCCCCTGTGAGCCAAATCATGCATGGCTAATGACATGCCGTTGCATTGCCAAAGGCCAGTACGGGCCAACAGCCACATAACAGGGTAGTCCATGCTCTAGTCACACACTGTTGACTCGGTCTGCAGAGATGCAGCAGATTCAAACACAAACTGTGCACACACACACACACACACACACACACACACATACACACATACACACAAAGAAGAACACTCTCAAATCCTGCATATGGGCGGAACTCCAGGGAAAAATTCACAGATAGCAAACAATGGAGAGCAGCACGACCTGAACACGAGCAAACACGGGAGAGAGAAAGAAAAAAGGAACGAAACAAAGGCTTGGACAAAAAAAAGCAGGGAGAGTAAGAAGATAGAAAACAGGAGAGGGAACCAAAGTAGATCTGAATAGTGACAGTGAGGTCACAACTGATTTGAAAAGCTGGAGTACAAGGTGGGTTGGGTTCACTTAATCAACACAACACAGATGCCTTTTGCTGGCATGTTTGTTGTGGGTACAGCTGTAAATACAACAGCTATATGTGCTGCTTTAAAAACTCATCAGGGGCCAGATGCATAAAACTGTGTGTAGTTTCATAACTAAAACGTACAGAGATGTACACACAAATTCTATATGCAAGATTTATAAAGAAATGTATGCATATGGTTCTCTTTAACGAAACACAATTGTCATGACACTATACAGACAATGCGCAAGCCTGATTTCCACTCCCACTTCTAGCCAAGGATGGATGCATAGTTTCAACAGATCTTTAAATAAACATGATAAAGGAAGAAATGGTAAAGAAGAATATGAAACTGAGACACAGAGTCAGTGGATTGCAAAAAATTTGAATCAGTTTTATTTGGTGATCTCTGTTCATGAACAGAACAAAAACTGCTGAATGGAAAAAAAATGCACAGAGGTGATGAGCTCTAATTTCTGAACAAAGGACCCTGCAGAGGAAAAAAATGGTTGGATAATCACTGGATTACTAACTAAGTGACATTAGCAAGTTATTCCACAGCCAGTATGCACAAACATGGTTATTTGAATATATTTGAAAAATGATAAACATGCTACTCATGTCACATTGATGTCTTTTATGTCAAATCAGAACCTTATTTTTCCCCATTTCCACTTCACGATATTAATTGGCTCCTATAATGCGTGTATGCATGGTCTGATGAACACGTGAGGTGCGCACATTGTGGAGGAAAAGGCAAATACGTGGTTTTTGTGTGTACTTATCATATATGCATGAGGCCCCTGATTTCTTTTTGTCAGCTGCCTTCTAAAAACACATATTTTTTGCTAAACTTGATCTTTACCATAGATTTTAGTGCTGTGTTGTAGACCAATGTGCAGGTAGACTTGCAGAGAATGCTCTCAAGCACTTTGTGACACACATTTTTTTACTATACATCTCACACTAGTTGTCATCTATTAATAAGCAAAGTAAAAGAGGTATGACAGAAAATGCTTTGAGAAAAACAGAGCTCACACAAGCCGCTTGTGTAGGAAAATTGACTGATCTGGGTGAACAGTAAGGGCACTCTATAGAAGTTCTACCAACCGGTCATCCCTTCCTCATTTTGCTATTTTGATGACAAAACTGTATGCAGAACTGTAATTGTGCTCAAAAGATCAAATGGGTAGTTTCTCTGATACCGAATAGCATCATCAAGTCACACTAGTGACTAAAGGCTCAACTGACACCACCTAAACTGTTCCACTATGGTTTAAACCCACCCACGTGGCACCCCAGGTGGGAAAAAGCAACCAGCAAACCATAATTTTATGCTGATCCAATTTAGAAATTATCAGACAGAAAGAGAAGAACTGAGAGGGAAGGGAGATAGACAGAGATGGAGAGAGGTACATACACTGAGGTTATTTCCGCGAGGCCTGTGTCTCCTCCGCTGCAGAGCAGGCAAACACAGAAATGATACGTAGAGCAGAGCAGTGTAGCACACACACACACACACACACACACACGCACACAGAGCATAGGCCCGAAGCAGCACAGTCACCAGGGCCGAAAGAGTAAAAGGTCAATGAGAGAGAAAGAAAGAGATAAAAATGAGAGAGAAGGGGACATGTAAAAAGTAATGGAATGAGTGACAAAAAAGGGAGGGGAGGGGTAGATTTAAAAAAAGGAGGTAAAAAAATATGAACAAAAATTAGTTTTGGGGAGAGAGGGGTGCAGAGACAGGAGAAAGAGAAAGAGAACCCAGTTAATACAAAGAGGCCGGTGCACACACATATCAGCGAAGTGTGTGTGCCAGAGAGCAGGAGAGGACAGAGGACTATATAAGATGCATGTGCATCCAGACATTCACACACTCACACACACTTACCGAAACAGCATGAGCTCTCTGTAAGGCAGAGCAGTGTTAGAGGACAGTAAGTTATATGGTTTACACACACACATACACTCTAAATACATAACACACACATGCACACACGCGCCCACACACACACACACACACATAGGATATTTTCTGTGCAGAGGTCCTTCTTTAATTATGTTGACTCGCTGTCAAATTATAACAGCACATTTATATCAGCACAATTAAAGATCTAATTATATATACTTGCAGTGTTTTTCAGGATTGTGCAAGTAAAAAGAATTAGCTGTTTGCTTTCTCTTGAAACACAAGACAAAGTGTACAATATGCTAAGTCATGTTGTGTTGACTCTGTTTCTAGACTGTCACTGACTGTCCACACCAATGCAAGTACAACTAAAGAGATAACCATTAACATTTCTTCTAAGTTCTCTTTCTACTGTAAAAACTAATAATACAGGTTTGAAATTAAGCTGAAATGTTTTGTTGAAGAAAATGAACCACGGTTTAATCAGGAAAACTTGATGATGTAACCAACATACCAAAGTGAGAGCAAAATGACTCAATGCCGTGAAATGCTGGACTGTGACCATGCTTGTGCGCATGAATGTGCTTGTGAGCATGTGTGTGACTGCAGCCAGAGGCTTAAAACTATGTAAACAGGTGAGTCAATGAGCACTGCGTGGATATTGTGTTGGAATATATGAATAATACAAATCATACGCACTCCCTTTTCAGTAAAATAAAGGTTTTTAAAGTTTTTTTTCACACAAATCAGAAAAGCAGGTAAAGAGAGTCCTTATAAACAATAAGACAAAATTATGTATCTGTGAGTGGCAAATGTATACAAACATTTAGGATTAGTAGTTAATTTTAAGGTTAAATTATTGTTAGGTGTTTCCATTCAATGGGATGGCATTCGTGTTTGAAAGGAAGCCCTTTTCTAATATATATATGACTTTTACAACACATATTAGGGAAAGTGTATCAGGCAGGACTAAAATATAGTTCATAGGATTAGAAAAAGATTTATTTTTATGTCACTGGAGCCAACTCCTGAAAAGGAAGGGGGTTTTAACCCTGGGTGACTTTTAAGGTTTCTCTCACATTGGCTGTCAATGCTCATGAGTTCACCATCAAGAAAACACTGAACAACAAACAGACTTCCATGGCAGGGCTGTAAAGAGAAAACCACTGTTGGTCATGGAAACACACTAAATCTGATGATGTTTTAGGTCATACTTGCATGGGGTTGTAGAAAAATCTGAAGGGTTCATATATTTGAAACTCAACTCTAAATACATGCAAGTTTCTTGCATCATCCTGCTACACCCTGCCTTTGACGCAGCATCACACAATAACATTGCATCTCGTGTTCTATAATGTTGCTTTTTAAAGTTCCTTCACAGAGGGTTATTTATATGGCTCCAACAGACAAATTTGGACATTTTTTATGTAAAAAATTGTGAACCAAAAAATTAGTAGGAATCAAATGTGTTTTGCCAAAGTGTTTGAGAAGTGTTCACGCTTGGAAGGATTTGTGTCAGATATTTCAAAAATGGGATACACAGAAACCTAAATTTCACATGTGCTGCAAAAGGTTTAATCAATACGTTTTGTGCTGGCAGTTCTTTTACACCTATTTTTGTCTCTCTTGCACATATGCATTTATGCACAACTTCATCAATGAAGTAATGGTCTTGATCTTGCTGAGATCCCAAAACACGTTGTATTGTGTTTTTCAAATTTCAAATTCCAAAAATGGAAATCTACTTTTAATATAGCTTAATTTAATTTGTTCATCGGGTGCTTTGTTTGCCTTTAAATTGTGCAGAAACAATAATTGATAGCTCCTTCTCTCTCTTAAGACATTTGTATTTTCATGGGTGAAGAGTGACACTAACTCTGGCCACAGTGTACACAGGACAGACACACCAAGGATTTCATGAAAATGAATCAGGGAATGGGGTAGGGAAGGGACAAAACATTATACAGTATAAGTCAAAGGTTTGGAAACACCAACCCATTAGGTGTTTCCAGACTTTTGACTGGTGGAATAGGTCGTCTAGATATACATGTGTATACATATCTAGTACACCATTTCTAGTCTTTAAACCTGTTTTGCGTTTTTGCTGTGATGTTAGCATGCAGCTAGTGCTGTGTTGCTTACAGTGGATTTCACTTTGAACTGAGCAGCGGTGGGTCAGCTGCAGGAGTGGAAGGTAAAAGTGAAGCATTGACGGTTTGAGGGATGGTGAAGGAAGGAAAGGAAGATGGTCAGGGAAACCAGGCAGCGGGAAGTCAATTTAGAGCCTCATGTTGCATCCTAAATGATTTTTACTGTTCAGAGAACTAGCTACATAAAAAAAACAAAAACAACAAAAAAAAACCTATATCAACATTTATTCATAGGTTTGATAGATAAATAAACACTAAACAAATAATGATTGAATTAAATACATTTTGTGTAAAATAATATGTTTAGAAAATCAAGGAGTCTATGTATCTCCAATTCAATAACTGTAAAGTTATATTGTATAGATTTGATTAACAAACACTGCTGGAGCAAAGCTATAAATGACTTATTATAATTTGTTGAATAGACACACAGATATAAAATCCTTATTAGAAAAATAGATAAATAAATAAATACTTGATCAAACATATGATTTAATCATGTGTAAACAGAAAAAGAAACCTATGAATACTGCCCTTAACCTTGTTTTTTTTCCCCCTTTTTTCATTCCAGACTTGGTTCTCTTGTCTTTTTAGGATGCAAGGAAAGACTTTTTCAATTCGTCCGTTGTCAAAGCTAACAGCCATAATGAAGGAGAGCAATGATAGTGATGAGTGATAGTGATGGTAGTGGGATGAAGGTGCTCACTTGGTTGTCTGCCGAGAGGCGGGGCATGGAGATGGTCCGTCCATGCCCTTCCATTGGGTGATAGGGCTCAGTGTCGGAGTACCCGTCCCGCCCCATCTCCCACATCTCTACAGTCTGTAAAACACAATGAGAGGGGGCGTGACCACTGTCTGCTGAGGGAGTGGACTCTGACATGACGTGGGGTCAACAACCAACCGAGGGAAAGGGATGAAATAAAGTAAAAAAGATATGATCTTATTTTTCTCTTTAAGAATTCTGTCTTAATTTATGCAACAGAGCGTGGCATAAATTAGCTGTTGCAACCTTTGTTTAAAAAATGAATGCATAAAGTCAGTATTCATCAGATTAGATTAATTTAAAATCCGTAAAAGGAGTGCAATATGTATCTGTTTAATACTGTTCTGCAGAAATTCAAACTGTTTCCTCTCAGAAAAAACTTATTTGGAAACACCGAAACCTTATCTGACAAAGAGCAACTGAACCAAGGATTCAAATCTGGTTCCGAAAGTAAACTTTAAGCCTTTCCTTTTTAAGGCATAATTTCCAATCAAAGTTTTGTCTTTCTACATTCATCGTGCCATTCAATAGTGAGATGAGGCATTGGGGAGATAGGGCATCCCAACAGACAAGCGAAAGTAAGGGGCTATGAAAAGGAAAGGCTTTACATCACAAAAAACATCTATCAAGTCCAAGCCAACGAATCAAAAGTGGGTTGAAGAGTGAAAAGGGAAGATTGAAAAAATGAAAAGACTAAGGAAGTACTGAAAGATGTTGACTTTGAGCAGGAAGATTAAGAACGAGAAACAATAGAAAGATAAGAAGGTTTGGAAGAAGAGAACAGAGACTCTTGTCCACTGGAATTGCAGCAGCAGCATCCTGCACTTGATATGTGTAGAGGTTGACAGTGAGCAACGATTTATTGGAGTTTTCTGAGAAATCGGTGCCAGAAATGATGAAGTGGATTAGGAATTATTAGTTAACAATAAAACACAATGACACTGAAACACAAACATTACAGTGGAGTTTCATGGTGAATTAGAAAAGATATTTCTGAATACAAAGAAAATCAAGAGCTTTTATTTCCAGTTCAGTCTTTCCTCTTACCTCTCAGCACTGCCTTTGTTTATACTTTGTTGAATTGCTATAATGCTTGTTACATGTGTTGCAACAGCAGGAATCCTGAGTTGTGTTCTCCGTTAGCATCTTTGACACAGCATTTCATCCTAATGGCATCAAGATACCCAGTAGCTGGACCAATGCATAAACATAGAGGTTGGAGACAAACTGTCTGCCGAGCACCAAGACTGCTTGGACTTGGATTGGTATGTTACCATGGTGACACCGTGTTTGGACCCATCATACCTGGGGGTTGTGGCGGTCTTCATGGAGGTCATCAGGGTAGGGTCTATCTGGGCTCCAGTTCCCCGTCTGGGGTTTAGCTGTCACCCACGATTGGCTCCCAGTTATACCTCCCTCTGGAGGTCTGGCATCCGGACACATACACACAAAATAAACTCCAAATCCGAGATGTCTATTTAAAAATTTGAGTGTTTGTACGTTTGAGTGTTGGGTAATGCAAATAATATAAAATCAATTTATGTAAATCCTGTTTATGCTAAAGCACTTAATAAATTAATACCATTAATAATCAAAATAATCACTGAAATCACAGATATTTTAATGTTTTTTTTTAAAGCTCAATATAGAATCAAACATAAGGGGCAGTGACAAAGATGCTAAAACTATTTTAAAACCACTTGATAAGTAGCGCTTGTACAATTTCCAAAGAGGTTACCTTTGCCCTCAATACTGACACTCGCGGACTAATTTTGGTGATGGCCAATAGAAAAACACCAACACATTGTGATATAAAGCACGAAAGCAGACAAAGATCAAAATTGTATGACCAGTAACCACTAACATCTTGTTTGCATGAATAATAACTTCTCTTTACCACAAACATTTCACTTGTATTTCACTTCAACTTGCACTACTTATCTGTAATTTCGATGAAAACAATGCACTTCCCCCTCTTGATGATATGAATCTGCGATTTGATTAATAAGACCGTGTTCAAAATATAAACTCACGCTGTATTTTTGTCAAGTGTATAAGTTTCCTATGTAAAGTTGTTGAGAGTGATGATCCTGAACATAATTTTTGTGGATACTGAAAATATATTACTGCTATGAAATTCTGCTTAGGAACCAAGAAGAACACAATCACCATTTATCATCCAACATGAAAGTTTACCAACTGTATTCTAACTCAAGTGTGTAAATGCAGTGCACTCAGGGTCCCATTCCCACGTAAGTCTACTCACATGCTGTTGATGTTGTCTGGCTGGGTGCTAGGGAGGCCATTCTGGCCCTGCCCCCCCTGGCCGTCTGTGCCCCCTCCCTCAGAGAGTGGCTGCATGGGCTGAAACATTATTGGCGGTCGGTTCTGTGTGAGATACATGACATGGCCTGCAGGCTTGCATCAGGCACACTCAGGGGTCAGACATAGGACACAAACACAGGATGCACTCGCAGCATGCACCCACACGGGGGCGCCATCAGCAAGCACATGGCTGTGATAGCCAAAGTAAAGTTCCCAACCAGACTACTTATCTGGAGTCCCCAAGTCAGACTGAACCAGCGTATAAAAATGACACTGCTGACTTTAATGTGGGTATATGTTCAGAAAAAAAGAGGATTAATCTCAGATCAGTGTCTGAGGGGAACTTCTACTTTCAGATTTTGAGGTAAGATTGCTCTTAATTCGCAGGTATTGGAGCACATTACCATATGAGTGAAACTACAAAAGAAATAGACATTTTACTCAAATATCATATATTGATCATCCTTGTGATCAGACAACTTTTTGAGTAACATGTCATTTGGTGGAAGGTTGACATCTGATTCTGAACCAGTTGTGTTACAAATTAACCTCTGCTTCCATCAGACACCTCAGAGGTCAGGCAGTTTTCCTCCCAGGAGATCTGGAGTCCTTCGGGTAGTGGCTTGGTGTGACTGTGCCATGTCACTCCACAGTCTGGAAGCTGAAAGCTGAAGGAACTTTTCAGGCACAAATTAACTGTCAATCCTTCTTGTTCAAATGAGACTGACATAAGGAAGCTAATCTGACAACAATGTGCATCATAACTAATGACCAACTTTGTGTTGCCTGGCTAAAAATCTGAGAGGACATGAGATTCACAGAAAATCACTGTGACTGTTATCTTCTGTTAACTAAATACCTCATATTTCCTCCAATGATTCTGTAACATTAATCTGACACAGCACAGGTTTAAGAATGCTCTCTAATCCTGTCTGGTTGTCAAGAAAAGTTTGTTTCTGGACAGCCTGGTCTGGTACTGGCTACAGCCACCAATGTATCCTACTTTATGGTGCAAAATCATTTAATTAATTGTGTGCTGAACACCTAACATTAACACCAGCTTGAATGTAGTATATTAAAGCAGTGGATTTTATATTTCAATGAATTGTTCCCAGAATGACATAAAGAGCCACTGGTCACAGGAATCTCCACTCAACATCCCACCAATAATCACCACAGACAGATTTCTGAACACACAGACTGGAGAGAATGGGTCCTGGCTGGACAAACTTGAATTGACAAAAGAGAGAGAACTTCATAAGTCAAGGTCTCATCACCTCCTGGAGGGATAAACGGAGAACATCAGAGGGACATATATGGGATGGGAGATAGGTATATAAGACTGTCACACAGATACAAAGAGGAAAATCATGGACACACAATAAGAACAAATATCAAATAAGACAGTTATGAGTTGGCATGAAGGGTACAAGGCAGGATGAATGGAAGCAAAGAAAGACAAACACAACAAATGAGGTGGTAAAGAAAAAGTCCACCGTATGATAGCGTGATTTTGTGACATTTTCTCTAAAAGAAGCATTTTTTTCTGATGTACATACCTTCTTTAATTAGACTTTTTATTAGTACAAATACCATACCAACAGTTTCTATGGCCAAAACATTTGTGTGATTGTTACTCCCGAGTAAGTGACCATATATCCATATATGTGATGCACAAAAGCTACACTTCCTCGTCCAAATAAAGATTTTACAGAAATAAAAGCTAAAACCATATATTTTTTACATGTTTTAGTAACATATTCATCAGTAAATATTAGTTGTCACTGGTGTTTCATGTCTACTTTAAATCAAAGGTAGGTTGGTGGGCATATATAGTAAACTGAGTACTGAGGAGTTTCTGTGATTCACACCATCTACAAATTATATCAAAATGGTCTGAATAGGCTTTCTAACTTCATCATGTCTTGGGTGGATCCCTCCTTTAAACAGGCATTATGAAAAACAAACCCCACAGACAAGTAAGGGAAAATTAAATGAGATTATGTAGAGATGCCAAGACAAAACAGAGACACACAGATTGAAGTCCATGTGCACTGCTGAATTTGAGAGAGCCGGTGTGGGACTGTCCATTCAATCCAGTGGCATAAGCTGCATTTAGGAACAGACCCACACATAATTACTTTGCAACCCCTCACTGTTTTGTAAAATAAACAAATGAACATACTCTCCAGTCATAAGTGCACTCCTTTGTTCTGAAAAATGGAAACCCCATCTTAGGAAATGTATCTTAGTTAACATAAATCACACTGACCCTATTCCAAGAGCAAATTTAGACTTTTTAGATCATGTCAGGAGGCACTAAAAGACAGGAGAGATGTTTCCACACATCCACAGAGTTGACTAAAAATATAGGGACAGTGGGGCGAGTGCATCTTAAAGGCATTCATTGACAGGAGGGGAGGAGCACGGGCAATCAACAAAAGCTGAGGCCATGTGGTATCATTATTGTTGTTCCGAACCTTGCTGACAACAACGTCCAAAGCAGTTAAACCGTCATAACACCTAACCCTCCTCAACATATTCAAACAGCCCATAGAAACAGGAGAAATAAAACTTAAGCAGTTGGGAAAAGCTACCAACGACTCAGAAGAAAATAAAATAGATAGCTCTTCGCAAGCATGGGAAAAGAAGGAGGCTGGCCAAGGGAGCATCAAGGTGCTAAAAAAAACATTCAGGTGACATGCTAAAAAGGGCAGACAGGATAGGATATGATAGGGTTGTATAGCTTGTAATCTTTCAAGGATTTAAATTAGCGTTTTTTATGTTTTTAAAGTCATGTTTTCCAGTCAAAAGGGGAAAACAGGCAAAACGGTAAGTGGAAACAAGATCCTAAAAAGCTACTAAGGAGGAAAAGGGACAGTAATAACATAAAAGCATCTCATTTTGCATTTGGGGGAATTCTTTGGGATGCTGCGAGGGAGTCTACCTGTTCATCTTGCAGGGCCTGCTGCTTTTTCGTCTTGCTTTGCCGGTAGTATTCCATGATCATCATGGCAGCGTAGATTTTGCCCACCGTCAAGTCTGTGGCTGCTGAGAAAATGACAAGTTACCCTGGAAGATTAGACCCGAGTGAGATGGGACCCTGAGCCGTGGGGGGAATGGGAGTGGGGGACAAGACACACAAACACTAACAGAGAAATACACATTAACATGCAGAATACACCAGCAATTACGACAGCTGTGCTTCAGTGCACGGCAGACTTAAGTTTCAAATATTGAAAATGAATGAATCAAGTTATGTTTTTTTTTTTATAGTTGAGGTTAAAACTTAATTTGTCTTCCAGACTTCCCTATTTTGTACTGTTTGGTCTTGCTGAGTACAAAATAAAATAAGAACTCCACTGTCATTATCTATTCCTCATTGAAGGGTAGACATTTGTAGACAGAGCTTTATCTTAAGGGTAGGTCCTGCACATCAAAATCTAAAAAAAATGTTACCAAGCACATCAGTCTTTGGTAACATTCTTTCAACTAGCTAATAATACTATGAGAACGGTTAGAGTAAGAGGTAGATTTCTAAATCACCCTCCAAGAAGGATGCACAGTGCACAGTGGGCTGTGATGAGGAATTCAAACTGTGGAAAAGACCCTCAGAGGCCATGATGAAATATTAACTGAAGCTGTCCTGAAAGAACCTTTGCTAAGAATTGTTTAACCATTGCTGGTGCACAACAGACAAATACAATATTACAACACTGTACAGTTATCAACACAGTAAAGCTTGTCGTCTTTTCACAGGCAGATACTGCACTCATAACTCATCATTCAAGATTTTGTAATTACTCTAAGATCATCTTCTAAAAAAATTCAGGTATATTTTATTAAGACCTGGGACAAGGTAGCCACCTCACTAAGAAACAGATGGACACCTCAGTCAAATGAAAAACAGCAGCTCAATTTTCTTCTAAAAACTCTGGTCATGTATCCCCAGAGTTTGGATGGAACACATAAACATTTAAAATCAGAAAAATATTGAGCTTGTTGATATTACTTTTTGAACACATGGCATCCTTTTCAAAGTGGCATGGCTACAAATCATCCAAGATTAAAACATTTAACATAGGATAAGATGTGACTACACCCATGTCATTCTTTTAATATATTGCTGCATATCTTATATTTGATTTTGACCCATGCATTTAGCCCAACAACTTGATGTTATAGCTAAACATGCACGCTTATGCTACTATTGGCTTATTTTACCTAAAAACAAAACAGCATATTTGAAAATGGTCCTTCATCACCATCATATAAACGTAGCAGTTGAGATCTTATTTACTGTAAAATAAACTATAAGTTTATTTGTATCTAAATTCTTCCTGTAGTGAAAAGACTTCTATAGAGGATCATCTATAGCAGGCACCCCCTGATATCTGTACTGACTGAGTGGGTGGTGAGATCAGCAGTGTGGGTCTCTATGCTACCGTGTGTCTGAGTATATGTATGCACATGTGACCATGTGAATGTTTTAGTATATGTGTTTATTTGAACAAAAATAGTAACTGAAAGTAAAGTCAAAGTCAAAAGACTATGCATCTTGCCTGGTGAATGAAAAAATTCAGTGGAAAAACCTCATGTAGATCTTGAATCTTGATACCCGGTTTTACGTAAATTTATCCAGCTGCTGTAATATTTTGCTCCAGGCCACAGTATTGGAAGGCCTTCAAAAAGGAGAACTGGCGGATGTATGCATGTGTGTATGCACAGTAATATGATGTAGTCAGATCAGGAGATGCAAAGCAGTGAATGACACTGGCTGGTAGAAGCTGTCCTCTTGGTGACTTAGTGATCGGACACACATACATCACTATGCTCGCTATGAACTGTTTTTCCACAACTTACCCTTGTGTGGTGTAACCAGCAGATCAAGTGTCTTCTGTGATAAGTTTGGCCAGATAGCCATCATCTCCTTTCTCAGCTCTGCATCCATCTGGTGCTTGTCTGCACCGCCTGGATAGACCACGACCCAGTGTATCCACACACAAACACGCAACAAACGTTTGTGCACACAGGCAAACATTCAAATATACAAGTGAAAAAGCAACAAATGGTATAAAAACCCAGAGCAAGAAGGTACAGACCAAAAGAGAGGCACAGCGCCACAAAATCACCAAAGAAATATATACATATATCCATTCAGGCATGTACACATTCACCCAAAAAAAAAAAAGTTATTTATTAGTGTGTGCACTGAGACTTGCAACATTATACTTAAAAAAAATGCGGAAGAGAAACAGACAGGGATTAAGATGTGATTCTCAATAAAAAAGCTTACACTAATTATAGTTGGACATACACTGGTGTGATAATACTTTCAGATCATACCCTTGGCAATCTTTATATCCAGAGCTGTCCTGATCAAAGCCATGAGGGTGGAGTTAAAATGTACTGAGTTGTCATCGGCAACCGGCAGATCCATACGCAGCAGCCTCTGTGGAGAACCAGTCAGTATGAGAGGATGAGAAAAGGGATGTGTCCGTGTTTAATTGGGGTGTGCCTGAACCTCCAAGAAGGGGATGGGGTGAGGGGACGGGGATGGGGTCGAGAGAGCTCTATAGACCTCTGCCAAGTAAAGATGGACTGGTTTTGTCCAAATTGTATTTCTTTATTCCCTAAGATGGATTGAAATTAAGGTAAGAATGGCCCTTGAGTGTCAAGTCAGGGTTTTTTAAATCCTCAATAATTGTCAACTACATTTTATCATGCGGGCATTCATGTGTAAAGTATGCTACATTGTTATGGAATAATGCTGCATTTTCACGATGAAAGAAAAATTTAAACAGGTAAGTCTCAGTGTCTCCTGCTTTTCCAGTGATACTCTACGAGACAGCACAGCTATCCAATGCTGCTAAGCAACTGTGAGAGCTGAGAACCACAAGGGAGAACAATCAGAGCCAAAACGGCATCTGACCCAACCTGTGCCCATGTTCCCTACATGTGTGAATGCATGTGCGCATTTACACATCTTTGTTGTTACACACATGTATATAAATATATGACAGTCCACATACACAGACCCCCCCATCCCTCCCACTAACACACAATTATTTTCACAGACTGCAATTAAGAGCACTTAATTGGAGTCCTTTTGAGACAAAATACTTTGACTGAAGAGCAATAACAGTATCACTGGTGTAATTCTGCTATTTTTCAGGAGACAGCTGTGGTTTTATTTAACCAAGGCACCTGCTATTGAGCTCCCCCTACCTGTAAGGAGGTTCCCTGTCTTGGCGTGTCTATACCAGGTTAAACAGATGGAGAAATCAGCAGATAGGACAAAACAAGCTTTGCTTGCTTGCCGTATCTATCCGAACCAGCTGACATCCATCTGATTTACCTACGAACATGAGCGTTGGGCACTCACGATGGCAAGCACGGCAAGGAGATGGGTTTGTGTACATGCTTGTACATTCCTGATTGTGTGCGAGTGTCGGGCATGCCCAAAGCCAAGTGTGCGGCAGGCGAAGGGCATCGGCCAACATCCACAGCACTCGCCAGGCAGCAGGCTTGATAGCCATGCGACAAAAAGTGCGACGATTGCATGCAACACCACACAACATCCCCAGAAAAATCTCCCACATATGTGGACAAATCATGCAACATGCCTTTACTTCACTTCAGTTATCTAAGCCCCAACTCTTCCCACCTACCCAGCCCACTAATGCACAACTTCCCTCAAGACCCACTTTTACAATACAAGCAGCCGTGCATCCGCACAAAGAGAGTATCCTCAATCCAACTGGATTGATCCTTCCTATTGACAAAAAAATCTCTCTCTCTTTTTTTGGCCTCTACACTTTTACATTTATGAACCCCTGATCAAATTCAAATTCAGCAGCAGTGATAGCACTTTATATGAAGTCAAGATCTCTCTCAATGCCAAACGGGTGCAATGTCTTAAGTGGGTGTCAGAGTTAGAGAAGATTTGAGTTGTGGCATTGCCTGAAAGAAGAAAAAAAAATCATAGAAAAGATCAAAAAGAGATGATTCATGTTCTGTTCTTTTGTTATTTTGGACCAACCAGACCTTGTGGTTATAGTAATGTAGGGTCAGGGGAAGGGGGTCTACAAAAGGGGACACATGGTAGGGACAGCAGTTAGTTGAGCTAAACTCTGTGAATCTAAGCTTAGTCATGGAATGTAGTTACAGATAAAAAGGGAAAGGCAAGAATGAGGAGGGAACGAGGTATTGTGAAAACATTGAAAGAGTTTAAGAAGAAGCAAGAAACAGAGAGATGAACCGTGTATGTAGAAAAGAGGCTGAAAATTACAGAACAGGACAAGAGATAAAGACGAGGACTAAAAACAACACTTCACATCTGTTTAGAGGTCAGTTCAAGTAAAAAGGTGAAGTAACAATAATATGTTATCGCAGTTTTCTTTTTTTTTTGTGCCAGATAAAGGAAGTATCAAGGATTGGGTCTAAATATTCAGAATTATCTACACGGAACCCACCGCACACTATTCTAAAAGTCTTTCTGACTTAAGCCAACTAATTGAAAACTGGAAGGCTTTGATGGTTGAAACATGTGATGAGGGCCACTGAGGAGGCAGACTGACGTTCTGGAGAGAAAAAAAGAGGACAGCACAGAGAGGAGAGGTACAGGAGAAAGGCCAGAGAGATGAAGGAATGAAGATGGATCCTGACAGCTGACATACAAGTGGGCTTAGACGTCAACAGACAGAAGAGTGAAAGTTAGTTGGAGATAGTTGCCAGTGAGGAAAGAGAAAGAGGACAGAAATAAGCAAAAGGGGAAGAAACAGTAAAGAGAAACAGGAGGAGCAAGAAAAGACGAAGAAAGGAGAGAAAAAAGTGACAAAATGAGAAAGACAGACGAGATAGTGTTGCTGAAACCCAGATTCAATAAAAGTTCATATCATCATGTTTAATGTACAACACACTTGTGTACTTGTATGTGCAAAACTTTAAGACATGGCAATATCCTGTCTTAAATTGAGAGAGCTGGTATAAGAAAACATATCTAATAGTAATAATAACAATAATAATAATAATAATAATAATAATAATAATAATAATAATAATAATGATAATAATATTTTACTAAAATCTTCATTTTGAAAACTTCTTGGCACCACAAACACAATCTGTGAATCTGCTCTGTACTAAGCATCCTAACATAACATACTGATCAATATTCTATAAATACTGTTCTGGTGAATCTGGATGACAATGAGAAGAAGAATGGAAAGTAAGACAGACAGAGCAGGACACTACTAAGGGTGCAGAGGAAGAGTGGACAAGACAGAGAGACAGCAACTGCTGAAAAGCTCCACCCATATCTTTATCCTGGTGGTCAGAGGCACAAGAAATGCAAAAGACACTAAAGTTTCTATAGGTGTCAAAAATAAAATGAAAAACAGCATCCACCATCTTGGAAAAAAAGACCAATAAACTACAAAAGGGCCAGAACTATTTCCAACATCTTTTATGACAATATAATTATGTTTTGTGTGTACTTCTGTTTATTTGTGTGGCAGTGTTAGATAGTGTATATGTGAATTATGGTGTCATCTGCAGGAATAAGAGATGCAGAGGACTGAAGACAGACACCCTCGCCGGTCCTTCTGTACCTGCATCGTAAGCAGATAGTTGCACTGTAGAAATAAAAACCTGAGTAAGATATTCTGATGCTGTTTGTATAATTATCACATGAACAGAGAATTTGTGTTTCTTATTACTGGATAATTGCTTGTTTCATTTGTAAATTTTTATCATTTTAGAATATTTTCATGTACTGCAAACTTCAAACAAATAATTAAAAAATATGGTTGGATAATAAATCTTGTGTATATTTTTGGTGTTGTTCTCATTGTTTTTTTTTTTTAAATAATTCAAACTACAATGTCAACGTTATAGAAAATTACTATATTTAATATCTGTGTGCGCTAAAAATATGTAATCAATCTGAAAAACATCTTTTGTTCTCATTTTTTAAATTGGATTTGGAATATTCTCAGTCCCATCTGTACTTTAACTATGTTTCTCTGACTGGATTAGGTTTTGCGTGTGCATGCGTCCGTGCAGATTGCAGAAGGACTGGCAAAGCCTCTTGCGTTCCCTTACTCCTGCGGTATGACTGGAGGGAATAAAAGAAAGAGGACTGACTACCACTCCACTATCACTTCACTTCACTGCACGACAAAAGCCCATCCCTCCATCCCTGCGGTCGGAGAGAAAGAAGAGAGGACAGCGCTCACCACCACCACAACCACCACTAACAAACAATGAGGAGAACACCGCTGGGAGGAGGGAGAGGAGGGGGTGGAGGAGAGGGGGTGAGGAGGGGGAGGACAAGAAACAGGGAAGGAACAGGGAGGTTTCAGCGGATAAGAGAGGAGTTTTCCTCCCCAGCGATGGGGAGTTAAAGAAAGAAGAGATGGGATTGGGGAAAAAGCGGGAAGAGAGGGATAATGGGAGAGGAACGGAGAGATGGAGGTGGGGTGGTGGTTGTGGGGAGTGGAGGGGTAAGGTGGGGGGCGAGTCTACCTTATAGGCGACCCGGGCGGGACACCTCTTCCCGAGGCCTAGCGGCGGACACATGTGTCTTAGCATCTGATACATGTCTGTGTAACTGATCCGGCCGCTGGGGTGGCCACAAAACACACACACGCACACACACAAACAGACGTCACACGTCACATGTGCACATGCATTCGACACCCATACACCAACACACAACAGACAAAACAAACAGAGACGGACGACGTGAAAACGAAAGAAAGAAAAAACAATGAGGGGTGGGAATAGGGAGCATCACAGGGGAAGGACACAGACGTACAGAGGTGTGTTTGGGTGGGGGGAGACATGAGGAGAAATAAAAAAAACGACAAAGGAAAGGAAGAGGAGGGGAAACAAATACACAGTGGTTATTGTTTTGATCACTGTGGATATGTGGTTGCTGTGGTGAGAGAAAAAGAGAAAGAAAGAGAACTATAGAGGACGAGGGGGTGTGTTATGAGCCCTCTGGTCTGGTGTATCATAAAGTTAGGGAAAGGAGAAGAAAGAGGGGAGGAAGGAAGCTTAGGGAGGGAAGGGAGGTTTGGAAGAGGAGGTGTCATTTAAGTTTAGTTAGTTACTGTTGAGATATCGTTCTATGCGAGGTGAAAAGGGGATTAGATGTTGTTTATTTTTTGCTCTTTGCCCTCTTTCGCCACTCGGATAGAACTGGCAGCGGGGCCTCTAGCAGGCAAAGAAACACACCACTGCAGAGATCGGAGTGAGTCACAGTGACAAGTCAATGCAGTCAGTTACTGAAGTTGCGTGTCCACCAGGAGCCTCTGCTCACAGCTGTGTTTCCAGATGCTCATGAGAGCCCTCGTTAATGATGGGAGGGGCTGCAATGCCCCAACTAAAACTTGAATTTTAGAAGGCCAGTTCACCCACATCATCAAAAATGCATTGTCACCTACCTCTTGGGGTATCTGCATGTTCCGAGTTTTTGAGATGGGTGATTTCTCTTTTCACTTTAATCACAAAGGAAGCCCAATAGAATTTATTTTAGCCGTAGGTTGTTTGTGCTGTGTGTAAATCTTATTTTGATTAATCTAAGAGCAGCAATGCAAATTTCTAAAGGGCTTTTACATTGCCTTTTACAATGTTAATTGGTGCAGATCAGCACAAAAAAAACATTCAGCACCATAGTTCTTGAGCCACTACAACAATAAAGATTATTTTAAAAAATGTGAAACAAAGTTGTCGGCCTTCTGAATGTGAAAGAAGTTAAAATGCTTTAGTAGTGTCATCTTAAAAGGTTGCAACATATTTAGATGTCATGACCAACATTTTTTTTTCCAAGACCATCTGTCAGCACAGATTATTTAGAGGTAACTGGTGGACACAAGACCTCCAGAATCTTTGCCCTAAACCACACACACACACACACACACACACACACACACATACACACACACATACACGCACACACCCTGCGTCTTTCCTTCTGTCCTCATACATCAGAGACACAAACAGAGCAGGTTTGGTCATGTCACTCTAGTGCTGTAGGTACCAATTCCCGTAGACTGTTACCACAAGGAAAGTACCATACTCATTTAATTGCTCATACAACAAGAATGCACAGGGACAAGTGTTGTCATTCTGACTAAAATATTCACTTATATGTCGAAAAGATACGCAAAGCACAGCTTTATTCTACATATAAAAGTATCTTAAAAACAAAATGTAAAAAAGCTGGATGACTAATTTTAGAATCTTTTTCAGAAAATAACCATTGATATTTGGTCTTTTTCATTGGGTGGAATTGCTACTAGTTGAAGCAATTCATCACAAATGTTGGACTTTAAATCCAACATAGTATAATACTTCTGTTCTTGAGTGGGCATATTTAAGTATCTGAAATCGCGGCCATCCCAAACACTCAAAAAACAATATAAAACAAAGAAAATTCTGTTTGCCACTTTGTTTGGAATCTCTTAGATTGGAAAATATTTCATTCAGTGAGCAGCTCAGAATTTCTGTGGATTTCTCAACACAAGCCTTGCTCAGAATAGACATATCCAGCCTCCACACTTTTATCTCTGCCCAGCTTAAACTTTAAATAATACTACATCAGGTATTTGTCTAATGTTTTATGTTCCTACTTGGAAATCTGACTCATAATAGGCAAACTGTATTTATTTATTTATTTATTCGGCTATGACATATACGAACAGAGGCAGCTTAGCAAAGTTATTCCTCAACATGTAGCATGAACATAAAATAAATTACAGTTTCTCCTTCCAACCAACTATACCAGCAGCTGATACAAGATGGTCAAATAATAGTTTTCATCTGTTTGATTGACTCTGATAAAAGCCTGAAGATATTTTCGGTTCAGTGGCACAAGGTTGAAAAACACTGGCCAGGCTAATGGCTATGTGGTGACAGAACTGAGACCAAACCATCTCTGCTTATGCCTTTGCACTGAAATAACCCCGCCTCCCTCACCCAAACCCCAACTCAGACAAGAACAATGCACATTGCTCGAACATTTTCTGCCCAGGCAAAATTAGACAGCAAGCAGAAATAAAAGACAATGGCTGACTGGAGTCAAAAATGTATCGTTAACATAATACTAAACCAAAAGTAAACACATTAGTGTCATTTCTCCAGTGTTCAGTCAGAAGACAATTGCAAGTGCAGTGCACCACTTCATGCTTCACACACCGATATCAGTGTGCACGTGTGTGTTGGTGTGTGCAAGAGTGTGTGCGTGTGAGTGTGCATTTCTGCATTGTCCCAAACATTCTCATTTTCATGTCAGAATGCATAAACAACTACCCCCCAAATGAAAAAAAAACAATGATTCAATGGTGAAATGAGCTTAAACAACAGAATAATGCAAACCCGAACGGAGAAATCAAACCGATGGAAATAAAAAGTTAAAGTAATAAAAAAATTATCTTAAAAGTGATTAAGAGCAACATTCATTCCAGTCTCTTAAAGGCGAGCAGGTTGCGTTTAAATTTGTGCTTTAGGGGTTTGGTCCAAACCTTGCAGGCCACCCTATGTGGGCATTTCTTGCCAAGACCCAGAGGAGGGGAGATAACTCGCAATAAACTGTACATATCCTTATAATGTATGCGCCCGCTGCAAGAAAAATACAAGGAGGGGAGTTAGGTAGGGGAAAACACAGAACACGAAGAGAAAGTAAGAAATAGAGAAAGTGGAAGAACGAGAAGAGGAAGAAAAAAGTATAGAAGAAGAAAGCATTTATTCACTGAGAAAAAAACGTTCTCTCATGCACACAAACGTAACAGAGTGGAAAAGAGGGAGAGGGAAGGGTTACGTTAATCTTAGCTGTGCGATTAGAGAAAGAAGGCAGATAAACTAAGAGAGAAAAAAGAGACATAGAGAAGGATAAAACACTTTTGCTAGGACAAGCCCTCTTTCACTGTCCAGCTCTGAGTCTTATTTCTACACAAAGCAGATCCTGTTTCATCATCACATGTCCCGGATGAGGTCTTTGCCCCATTTTGGGATGGGAGAAAAAGTCATTGGTTAGGAGTTAGGTCACATTCAACACAAAGTGCTGTTTGAAATTACACACAAGTGCTACATGTTCCTGTTTATATATTTCTGTTTATAACCAAGTATGATGACATATTAAGAATTAATAATTCACATGTATGGCTGCTAATGTCTGGGTATGAGTGAGTGTGGCACTTACCAGGCGGCCGGGTCGTACTCAGCCCATATCCTTACATACTCATCCAAATGATGTGGCCCCAGGATAGATGAGTCTCTGGTCAGGTACTCAAAATTGTCCATGATGACAGCCACAAAGAGATTCAGCATCTGAAAATAAGCAAACAGACTGCTTACAAAGCTTTCGTTGTCAGATTAGATAACCCTGCCCCATAGACCTGCCCAATCAAAGAAACTGTACAGTACATGTTGTGACCCTATTAAGGAAGACTGTTATGGTTCACTCAAAACATTAAATGTGCAATTTTTAAGTGATTGGAGATTAGAATAGTTTTCTTGCCAGAAATGAGCAGAGGAAGATGAAAGAGACAAAGTATGTGTAGGCAAAGACGCTGCCACACTCTTTTCCTGTATTCCCTGAGTCCGGGTCGCATTTCTTTTCACCCAGGCAAGACAACATGATCTCATGCCACGCCTCACCCGTCGCGCTCCTGCATGACGACACACAGAGAGAAACATGAAAGCGTGAGCAGCCAAGAAAATGGACAAATCTAAAAAAGTTGGGACACTCAATGCAATAATCTGCAGATCTCACAAACCAGCGCTGCTGTCAAATTCAAGACGAGCAAATGTTTTTCAGAAAATAGCAAAATGACTCACTTTCACCATTTGATATGTTTTTTATGCTCAGTTTTGTCCTTCTGTGTTAGTTGTATTTACATTTTATATTATCCCTTTTTTTTTTTGGAACCGATATGGTAAAAATGTTGGCTGCATTTTTAATTGAACGAAGACCAGACATTCAACAACAGCTTGCAGTGTGAGACAGTTTTCAATACTTAATATAACAGATATTGGTAAATAGATCATGCACTCATTCACAGGGGATACATCATGGGAATTAAAACAAAAAGGGGAGACAAAGAGAGCTTACCTGAACAGCAGCATTAGGGCCATAGGGAAGGTTCTGAAGTTATTGTGCTCGTTGATAGCACTGTCTTCCTCCTCATCAAATGCTATGTTTCCAAACAACTACACACAGACAGTGAAAAAATAAGAGTTTAAAAGAGTTCAGTTAGAATTTAAATATGTCAGTTTTGAAAGGCTATGTCATTCCTTGACTTTCAGTCAGAATATTTACACATTTCCAAAATCTTTGCTGACTTAAGAAACACAAGATTCAAAAACATTTATCGTTTATAGATTCCTACAAAAATGTCAGACATCAGTCTGTTGGTTTTCTGTGTGGAGTGAAACATGTTACTGATGTTTGGTAAATCATTTGGCACAATGTTGTGCATAACATACTAACTAGAGGAAGACATTTGGTGTAATTGTAGACAGATTTACAAAAAGTAATTTTGAAATTTTGAAAGAACCTCCCTTTCATTTTACATTTAACCGTTTAGCAGACACTTTTATCCAAAGAGACTTACAAAGAGCAAAAACATTCAGGCTTCTACTATGGTCACACAGTCTGCGATTTTCTATCTCCATTCTTTCTTCTATTTTCGGATTGCGTTTTTTAAGTTTTAATTTTAATATGATCTATATTTGACTGTTCTTTGTTTTTGTCAGGTTATATTAATGATATTCTGTGGACTTCATGTTCTACGTTCTTGTCAGCTTGATTTCTTCCCCTTAGTTACTTTGATTCACTGCAGGATCCTCCTCTCTGTCATTTATGAATATTATGTCTTTGTCGTCTGCTTTTCACCTATTCTGTCCTCCATTTGGTTTCATGTTATTTTTTTTGTTATAAGAGTCCCTGCCTGTACAGTGGCCTCTGCTTGTTTAGTAAATTTTATTAAAACACTTCAGTTATTTATTCCCTTGTTGCATGTGAGTTTCCATTTGAGTACTAACCAGCTTGAGCTGTGACAGCAAGAAACCCGAGTGTAATCATCTTTTTAAAGGAAAGAGTTCAACAAATAGAGGAGTTAAAGCAATGCAATCTGAGTGCAAGTTCGGCATGTTAGAGTTTCTATGAAGTAATGAGGATGAAGAGGGATGCTCCTGTGCTGATAAGACTTGGTAGCTCGTTCAACCCTTATGGAAGTACAAATTAGATATTCCGGACCAAGATGTCATGTGCGAAGCATCACTCTTCCATACGCCATTTCTAAGAGGAAAGAAGATTGAAAAGGAGCCTCTAATAGTTAAAAGAGCTGACTGCAGACCCAGAAGCCACTATCCACGCAAGCATTAATGACCTGGATTTGATTTGAGCAGCCATATGTAGCCAGTGGAGATCTATAAGTAATGGAGTGACTGGTGTTTTTTTTGGCTGATAAAATACCAGATGTCATGTTCTGGACTATCTGCAGGGATTTCACTGTATATGCTGGAAGGCTATTGCAGTAATTGAGATGAGAAATAACCAAGGCCTGGACCAAGAGTTTGGTGGCATACTGAATCCGATCCATCCTCATTTTTCTTGTTGTTTAGTGGAAGATAAATGATTGAGAGACACAAAGTGGTCAGAGAGGTGGTCATCAGTCATGAAACTGACTTCTTAGTTGGGAAGACAAAAAGACAACTTTTATATTGATACTGCGTTATTGGATGGACCGATGGGGTGAGAACAGCAGTAGATATTTCTTTGATCAATAAGTCAGAGATTTGGTTGAAGCTGACGTTCCCTCGTCAGTGTGGACATGTTGAGATTCATTCTGAGAGCGTGGGTTCACCTGGCAGAAATGGTAGGTATATTCAGGTATCGTTTGTACATCAGTGATTCAAGAGGCTATAAGAGCAGACGATTGGACCCAATTAAGTGATACATGTTGCAAATAGAAGCCTTGGGGCACCCCTGTGGATGGCTGATGGCATGCGAACATTTGTCCTGGCCATCATGAATGAGTGTGTTCTGACTGGTACCTTTGCTGAACACAACTCAAAACATGTAATATCTAGGATGCAAATATGTGTACATTTTGACACTGACAGACTTTTGACTTACCACTTCACCAACCACTGGAAATGATGAATAAATAAATCATCAAATTTCATGGATCAAGTTGTAACTCTAGTAACTAGTAAGAAACTAGTAAGAAAATCACTGAAATGTCAGTTTCAGGTTTTTATCTCAAAGTGTTTCCCAGTTATTGCACTTAAAAAAAAAAAAAAGACTATTTTTAGAAAAACTGGACAAAAAAAAATGATTTCAGCAGCACCTACCTGCATGCCAATGATGGCATAGATAAAGAAGAGCATGGCAATGAGCAGACAGACATATGGCAGCGCCTACCAGAGCAGAGACAGGAAATTTCTGTCAGCAACATTAAGAGTTTTCACATTCTATGTACTTTATGTTTGACTCTATTAATGCTGGAATACCTTGAAAGACTGGACGAATGTCCACAGAAGGATGCGGATGGTCTCTCCCTGTCTCAAAAGCTTTATGAGGCGGGCAGCTCTAAAAAGCCTCAGGAAGCTCAAGTTGATGATATTATCCTATGGGACAAAGCGAGAATATAGTCAGATTTGCCAACACAAAATATGTCCCCAACTTCCTCTACAGTACTGAAAATTTTAGAAAAAAAGGGAAAAAGAAGAACAAAAAAACTAAATAAGAGTTAATTCAAAACAAACAAACAAACTACAAAAAAATCCAAAAAACAAATTCGACCACAAACATAATGACTCTTAGCATTTATAATCATAAATGAGAGAAAGACAGAGGAAAATTTGAATGACAAAAGCAATTTAGAAAATAAAGTAGAAAGACGCAAAAATGGAAAATCATATTTAAAAAATTTTGAACGTCATCATCCAATCTGGTACATTAAAACGCTTTTTTAAGATAACCAAATGCACTGATCGCTGGGGGGCAAGCAGGCCACACTCAAAATGGAGCACAAAGGACTTTGCCTATCAACCACACACATGTAGGCACACACGCACACACACAAACAGATATAGTACACACACACACTTACTTATAGCATGAAGAGCATGGCTTGTGCTTGCCTGTGACATTGAATATGGCACTTTCAAATTTTGTTTGGAAATGATGGAGTAATGGGTGCTTTTTATAACACCTTTATTAATCAAAATACGAACAAACCAATACAAAATCCAAATTAATGATATCATGGGTTGTAATCCCAGTTAGTAACCTTGTCAGTTCTGTATACATTTAGCCTCTGCAGTGTCACACAGAGAAATAATATAACAGCAGCCAAACTCCCTGGTCAGGCTGTGGTTGACAGACAAGGCCGTAAGAAGAGCATGAGAGGGGACAAGTGGGAGAGGAAGAGGGAGGGACTAGCATTCAGCCTCTGTGCAGGTATGGCATGGCAGCATACCGGCCTACATGCAGACCAGTGGCGGACAGACAGGGGCTGAGCATTTTAGAAATTAAAACATTAAAAGAACAGATTTTTTTTCTTCCACAAAATAAATATAAACCTACCAATTGGTTAGAGTTACTTTCAGCACTTATAGTTTACATGACTCAAATATTTCTAACCTAATACTGTTGTTGATGGAATTATAAGTTGTAAATTTCTCAGACATTTATTCAAGTGGATTGCAAAAAATTGCCTCATAGATTAAATTATGTGAAGAGTCAAGAGGCACAAAGTTAAACGTGACATTTCCCATCACTATATTGAGTGTGAATCTATCTTTTACCATTTTCAAATAAATCAAGAGAAGTGCCCAAACCATGAGCAGCCTACATGGTCAGCATTGTCAGTATACTGTCAGTATAATACAAATTATTGCATGCCAATGCCTGTGTCATCTCTGAGATGATGGGAACCAGCTTTGTGTTACTGTAAGTTTGTCTTGTAGCAGGGAAACTACTGAAAACTGTAACCGTCTTAAATCCATAATCTGTCAATCAACCAATGTCCTCAAGGATCTCCTTTTCTTGCACTGATCACATTGTTTCCAATTATATGAAAAACTCTACTGTAATAAGAAGTCAATATAACAAGTTTACCACTGATCTGACAATGGATATAACTTATATAACATTAACAATTAACCTCTCCATGTCGTCAAATACAAAAAGATTCAAAGGTCGTCATCCAAAAAGCGCATGCACTGGGGACAAGGGTTGAGACTGGACACGAGGGAGTAGTGACTGGGGGAAAAGAAATGAATCAGGGGGTCACATGGCCAATGAGGTTGCAGCAGGAAGCTTTGAGAAATAAATTACAAACCAACCAGATTCTACATGTGCGTAGATGTAGAAAGATGAATGGGGAAGAGGTTTTTATTTTTTAGTTTTTGTTAAGTAAATAGTGAATGGGTTAAAGATATTTTGGGGAGAAGGAGGTGGTGGTTGGTTGTGTGTTTTATTGGGCAGGGGCATGGGGCGAAACACACACCATCACCATCATTTTCATCATCACCATCATCATCACAGCACCACCACCACATGTCATGGCGCAGCACGGATGGAAAACACGATGAAGGATTTCATAGTGCATTTTGATTGGATGGATTATTATTTTTTTAATCAGAGGAGGAGGTAGTAGGAGGGCGAAGGGCGCCAACAAAGTAGAGAGGTTTAAAGAAAGCATGTAAAGAGATAGAAGAGGAAGACGGAATCATTATAAGCATCATTAGAAAGACAGTGAAAAACAACAGCAGACAACAACAGTTTCTTTGAAATAAAATGCGCTCAGCCTCTCTTAGATGCCAACTCCATTACAAAGCCATCAAATGTATCCAATGAAAAAGAAAAAAGAAAATATCTACCCAAATGATTTTACATATAGATCCTTGTGATACATATAGATCCTAAATTAATTAACCCTGTGCTACTTTACTGTTAGCTCCTTGAAGGTATAGTCTGGTTTTATTGAAGTGGGTTAGTGTAAGGTACGTAGTGTAAGAAAATCTACTTTATCTATGTTGTAATAATCACAAAAAACTTTTTAAAGTTTCTTACATATTAATAAAACCTAGTGAAGCTGTTAAAAGGAGAATTTACCAAGAATAAGAGCACAAAGCAAATAAATCAAATGAAAACAGTAACAACATTTCCACTGCTATGAATTGCGTTTCCACACTTTTCTTTGGATCCAAATCAATGGGTCAGCTCTCTAGTAACACAATTAAACATCAAACAAACTAAAGCAGTGATAGACCAGCAACCACTGTGTACTGTGAGACAAACTATGTACATGAAATAAGCCTGCTGCCTTAGGAGAGAACATGGATGGATGCAGTAGCTTTCGTTCCCTGTTAGAAATGGGTCCAAAAGTGATGAAAACGCTATGAATAATTTTAGAAGTGGGACTTTTTTAGCTGGTTAAACTAAGTTTGACTGCAGGCCCCCTTTATGTACTGCAACATAAGAGCATGGTGCTATAATAATCAATAATCAGACTCTTGCAAATTAAGTAAAAGGGGAGCTACAAAAGCTAAACTCATAAATTGAGTTAAACTAATCTAGCAGCTGGTGTTCCCTTAGTGAGGAAGCTACTGCAAAGACGCACAGTCCAGCTGCTACAGAATGTAAACTTATTAAAAAATTCAATCAAATGTCTAAAACAATCAGTTGATTGTTGAAAGTAGAAGTAGTGTTTGACAATTAATGTCTATTTGGAGTACAAATTGTGCAAGAAAAAGAGGTTTTGTAATTGAAACCTTGTGGGAAAATCCAAATTGCTATGTGGCATAAAGTAAAAAAAAAATGTAGAAGATGTGGACAGCAGAGAGAGGCTGAGGATGCTACTGAATTCCAGAAATATTGAGTTTTATATCCACAAGTATATTAAAATCACACAAACACAATTCAATACAGACATGCAAACAATGACAATGATCACAGTTTACAGTGAGATAAACATGAGTTTGTTTACACACTACAGCAATGTAGAGGCAAAAACTGTGAAGGGTTCAAATGAATTAAGCAATTTAGACTCAATTTTAATTTAAACAGCAAAATCTTTTTGACAAGCTTCCTCGACCTTAAGACATCTCGAAAGCTCACTATAACCATGTATGTTTAATGTAGAATGTGTCAAAAATACACAAAGCCTCTCAAAGCCTGCAAGCGTCCCATGATGCCACCACTACCACCAACAGGGGGCAAAATATGTTACAAATATGTTACAAATACAAGATAACACTGCTATAGGGTCAAGGGAAAAAGATTAGACATTGTAAAAACCGCTGAAGCACCATAGGAGAAACGCGCCAAAGGGACGGGGGCCAGGTTGCACTTGTATGGATTTTCTTGTGTGCTGTAAGTGAGCTCATCTAAGATTCACCTACTGACCACAGCCTTTCACTACATACTTCAATGTTTTCTTTCAGCCTCCCTTTAAGTGTTTGGGTGTAAATTACATTACTTTCTGGGTGGCAGCTAACTGGTTTAAAGTAAAAATGAGTCCAAACTGCATTCATTTTGGCAACTTGCCTGATGGTTTTGAAGTAGAAGGTTTACTGTATATATTACTGTATCACGGTAAATACATGAATAATAAAGTGAATACTCATTAAAAGACTATTTCTGATATTAGCACCATGGCAGATTTTGCCTTTCGTTCAGACAAATCATCAACTGGTGTTGTCCTGCAACCAAAAGATATAATTTGGCCCAAACCAACCGCAGCACTTACCCAAATTTCTGTCACTAATATGTCAGTAATGCTTCCAATGACAGAGACAAAATCAAAAACGTTCCAGGCATCTCTGAAGTAATTCTGGAAGAGACACAAATGAAAGATGTCCAATAAGAGGACAAAAGAGTTTAGTCAGTGACATCCTTTCAGAGCTGAAGCCAAGGGGCAGTGAGGAATACAGTTCTGCCATCGGTGCTGCTGGAACCATGGAGAGTGTAAAAGGAGGCTGACAGCGTGACTGCTGTGCACAAGGGCTTGCTCAAGGTTTCTCAGGGACAGGAAGAACATGCTCTGGATCTGTCAACTAAAATAACCTGCTTCATAAATGAATAATAGGATGAAATGCCGGTGCTTAAAGACTGGGTCAACCTAGATAAAGAAAAGATTTGTGCGTGGGTGTGTTTTATATTTCATTTATTTATTCTTTTCCAAAATCTTACCAGAGGGCCAAAAGCAACGACCTTGAGGACAGATTCCATGAAGAAGAAGGTGGTAAACACAATGTTAAGGTACTTGAGGACATTATCGTATGTATCGGATGCACCATGGAACTGCAAATGAACAAAAAAAGATAAGTCATGATAATACATACATACGACCTGCGACATACAACAACTTGTGACGGGAAACTTCTATTTTGGTATTCCATAAATTCCATAAATTGCTACTCTTTAGACATAATTAACTAAGAGCTGTTATTTGAGTATCTATTTAATGTCAGGTGATCATCAAGATAAACAGAGAAATAAATTGAATGAAAATACAGTAGATTAAACTCACATCTTGGAATATCAGATAATCTTAACACTACTGAAAATCAAAAGACTGATCAGTTGATTCCCTTCAACACATTCAGTTAGAAAAAAAAACAACAACTCTCAACTAGTATAAAGGCCAGAATAATCTTTTTTTCCTAATAGAAGTTGGGCTGATGCACTGATTACCGGTTTTAAAGTTAGACCCTGCAGTTCCTTTTAAATTTAAAGCTGCTTTGATATTTTTCAGAGCTGCATCATATACCGATTGAGCTGCTGTTCACACAAACATATATCATCTATAACATATTGCATATATAAACATAAATTCTATTCTGTGAAAGCATTTAAAATGGAATCCTTTAATACAAAATATTATGTCATGCTTGAAGACCTACACATAGTTACTGTTTGGTTAAAACAGAGTCTGAGAAGAGAAACTGATAGAGTGATTTATACCTTCATCATGAGGACGATAGTGTTGAGTGCAATCAGAGCCATGATGCTGTACTCAAAGGGCGGGGATACCACAAAATGCCACATGCGATACTGAAAGCTAAGTTTGTTCTTCGGCATGTGGCGAGTCAGGGGCTTTGCATTTATGGCAAAATCTATACAGGCTCTCTGAAAGGGGGAAGGGAAGAAGAGGAGAGAAATAATACCATTACACAAACACTTTTGGCTTAAAAGCATTCATAGAGTTTGACAAAAAAAGAACATAAATGACTCCTCACTTCATTCTTTTCTAAACTATAGTCTTCCATCATCTTATCCCCCTGTTCCTGGAAGGTGATGATGATCAGAGCCACAAAGATGTTTACAAAGAAGAAAGGGAAGACAACGAAGTACACCACGTAAAAGATGGACATTTCCATCCTGTAACCTGGGCTCGGGCCCTGATTCTCATAGGTGGAGTCCACTGAGTGCTTTAACACCCTGCAAGACAAAACAAGAAGGAGAAAAAAACATTAGATGGAAATGTTGTATTTCAAAACTATTCCATGCTTGATTCGTAAAGGACTTCCTTTTTTGTGTTAAGAGAAAAAAATATTCCATTTGTGTCAAATGGGTGAGTTAATTAGATCAATATAATCAATTTATTTTGATATTGAATAAATTCACTTTTAGATGATAACAAACAATTTCAAAACACTGTGTGAGTTTGTGTCTGTGTGTGTGAACAATCCACTCACTGTGGCCACCCCTCTCCAGTGGAGACAGTGAAGAGGGTGAGCAAGGCCCAAGCCACGTTGTCGTAGTGAAACTCGTACTTCTTCCATTCCCGCTTCTCAGCTTTAACCTCATCTCTATCATATACTAAGTACTCGCCCCTGCAGAGGAAAAAAAAAAACAATCAAAAACAGTAACCACTATAAACTATAAAAGCACAAGATACATATTAGTAACAAACATTTAAAAATGAAAATGCAGAAAAGCTCTTAAACACAGTAATATATATTTTTCTTTACATTTGACTTTTTTGACATGCTTTCTCTCTGAGTGACCACTTCTCACCGTATAACACTTCCTATTGAAGTATCCTGCAATTTACTCAAGGTGTCAACACCTGTATAACTAAAATAACTAAAATTCTAAAATTGACTAAAATTTAGCTGGTCAGCTGGTCCACTGACTACAAAATTGCTCCACTGATGCATTTATAGTACAGCACATGACAAGAATGATAATGATGAGACAGATATGATATGTGTTGCAGCTTTGGTTGTAATTTTACACTATGAGATTGTAGTGCTTTATGGTAAAAAAGAGCCCTGTGTGCACCAAAAGGACAGACCGCTAACTGCATTTTTGAACCGACCTGCAGTCCCGCTCAAACTCTTTGGATTCATCAGTGCAGTAGAAGAAGCGGCCCTTGAAGAGCTGCACGGCCACCACAGCGAAGATAAACATGAAGAGCATGTAGACGATCAAGATATTCAATACATTCTTCAGTGAGTTAACCACACAGTCAAAGACGGCCTGCAGGGCAAAAAATGAGAACATTCATGAGTACACTTTATGTGTTAGAATGATAAACAAGTTTGATTGGTTTATTTCGACTATGGTAGAAACACATTTTCATGACTGTAAGCTGATGAAAATCTACTTATAAATATATGCTCTCTTTTAATAGATCTTCTTAAATGTCAGATACTACAACTTGAAGCCTTTGATGTGAGACAGGTCTTGTCTATCTGATAAGACTTTTGTTAGAGAGATAAACCTTACACATGCAGCCCCTGAAATGAGATGAACCCACACCACAGCTGAGCTCTACCTTTAACTTGGGTAGACGTTTAATGGTCTTAAGTGGACGCAGCACCCTCAGCACACGAAGGGATTTGATTGTACTGATGTCTTTGCTTTTGCTGTTCCCTCTAGAGTTAGAAAAGGTGGACAAACACAGCGTCATAGAAGAAACAGAGTCAGAAAAGTAAGATATCCAACAATTACACAGGGCTCTTACCAAAGCCGTTTGCTATCATTCATCAACCATACAGTACATGTATGTTAAAAAGAGGGATATGTTCTCAAAGTAAATTCTTTTTTGAAAATAATTTTCACAAACCATCTAAATGAGATAGTAATAAATACAATACGTTTTTCTAGACAATCAAGGCGATTACAGTCTCTTGTTGAGAAAACAAACAAACAAACAAAAAAACTTTGATTTATGTCACACATGAAACCGGTGGCAGAGAACATCAGCTGTTATCTGACCATTTGGTTTCATGGATATCAAGAAATAGCATCATCATCGTTTGTAATGATCTTCATCATCATACAGTACACATTCACTCTTTGCATAACAACAGGCATCTCCCGGCAGAGTGCCCAGCCAAACCTCTTTCTTTCTTTTTCAGTGACATGTTGTTCAGTTCTTTGGAAGAAATGGACGGTTTAGATATCAAAACATGAAGCCTGAATTTCAAGTACAACATGGCTAGGATTATTCTAATATAATCCTAAATTTGTTACTGGATGGACTGATTTTTATGGGTTTCACATAGCTTCCTTTCATTAAAGTTCAGATTTCAAATGTCGCGTTTTTGATCGTCATTGGTCAGGATCGCCAGGTAAATCAAAGGAAACAAGGGCAGGGAACGGAGGCTATGCGAGACACTTGTACCCGTGTTGTTGCTCATAGGACACAACATCACATGTTATTACGCAAACAAACTACAACATTGGATGAGCCATGACAACGACTGGAGCAAATCACTTAAGGGCAAAAGGAAAAAAAAATAATAATCAGTTTTCTCCCCGAGGCCCATAACTCAGCATTCTGTTCATGATTTGTTCTCTCACATACCAATATCAGTGAGAAAAAAAATTGTGGCGTCAATGGAATAAATAGCTTACTTGATCTTTATGTAAGCAGACGGGCTATTTTGGAGGGGAAAAAAAAAGGTAGGAGGCATCTGGAAGCCTGCCAAGCCTGATCAGAGGAAAGGTCATCCATCATGGCTTACTCTCAAACTATGAACTCAGTTCCTGTGACACAACTCGAACGACAATTCAATTTAGTGCTGACTGATTTAATTGGAGCCTTGGCAGTTCTACGTGTCTGCGTGTGGGTTTTTTGTGTGCGTGCAGAAGAGAAACTCAATCAATAATCAATAGGCATTCCTTGTTTGAAGTTAAGTAGGACTGAGGTCTCTCTATTAGAGCAGCTTTAGAGTATTAGAGTAAAGCCTAGCAAGGCCAAAGGTGTTAGGAAGTGGCAGCATCCCTAAACATACACACACTCACAAGATTTTACATGTGCACACGCACACACTAGCATAATGAACAGGGCAAAAGTTCTTTGAGCCTTGCCATGTGAACAGATCTGGAATCCTGTCAGGTTTACAAAATGTCGTTTGTCTATAATTGGAAGGTCCTTGAATTGCAAATGAAAGCGGTACTCCCCCTAAAATATGTCTCCCCCCTAAAATCTGTCTGTTTTTATCTTTGGATAAAAGTCTACTAGGTTTTTGCAGAAACTTCTTAAACTGCTCCTGCATTGCACAGCATTATATATTTTGCCGATAATCCTAAAATCCCTGTATATTCTCATTATTGTTGTACCAAAATATGGCCAAATGTGCATCTGTCTCAGTCATCATGCATCTTCGTAAGCATAACTGCATTTTCATTTACACAGTGCAGTACACATCATGGGAAGAGGGAAACATGTGGGTCTATGCCTCAGCATCACATTGCAACACATCCATAATGACAAAGTCCCCCCTTTTTTTCAGATTTATTAACTTGACAACCAGTTGTCTCGATTTGTCCTATATCCTGAGTAATGTTGGACATGGAGCAGGTGGTTACGCAATAATCAGTGAGCTAAAAGTTGTGACAGTGGTTCTGAAAGAGTCGTATATGTATATTTTCAAACCCACATATGTGTTTGCATATATGTGGCTGGCCTGGGAAGTTTAAACTGAGCTGGGAATATAAGGCACACAGAGCAAGAGAGGCTGTGTGCTCTGGTAAGAACATCATTAGCCTGCAATGCTATATCTTTACATAGTAAGTAGTTTTTACTACTGTTCAACGTTTGAAATAATGAACATTGGAAGATCTTTGTGGACTTTTGTATCAAAAAGGGAACAGCTGTTTACTTATTGTAAGAGTAAATTAAAATCTCTCCATTCAGTTAATACCGAGTCTAATTTGCTCAAAATTGGATCATTTCAAAATGCATTTGTTGAAGCATTTTATTGTATAAAAACATGACTTCTACAAAATAGGGTTCAAATTTAAGTTGATCAGAGCCTAAACCTCCATGAAGGACAAGGGTTAGGTGACAAGAGTGCTCGATTATCCAGAGACAGACTTTGGGAGGGGTACCACTTTCATGCTGATTGTGAAAAAAAGTAATGTGTCATTGAACTTCTAACTAGACAATTAGATAAACAATTAGATAAATTAGAATTAAATTGTGTGTTTTTGAAAAAAAATTCTTTAGTTATGTGCGTGCAGTGGTAGAGAAGAAAACAAGTGACAACGATACGGCAGGAATGCATACGAACAATTAGAAGAACAAAGAAAGAAAGAGAGAGAAGCCAACTTGATCCGGTAATGGAGAGAAAAGAACAGAGTGACAGAGGAGAAACTTTACCGGGTGCTGCTCCTGTCGAGTTTCACCGAAGGTGGAGACAGCGAAAGTCAGTGACAGCAACAGAAAGAAAGACAGAGGATGGGGAGGAAAAGGGAAGGGGAGGAAAGGAAAAACACATGGAAAGACACACAAATACAGAGACTCACATTGATAGAGACGGACAAAGACAGACACAAGACAAGAGAGAGGGAGGTTTGGTAGAAACAAGGAAAAAAATCATCTACATGAGAGACAGACAAAGAAGGAAGGACAGCAGGATGGGCATACCTGATTAGAAATATACCCCCCCCCATCTATTAATATACCCTCCCCACACACACCAACATCACCCTTTCTCATTCCACCTCTGCCTTCAACACCCATCTCATGTTTTCATACACCTAAATGGCATGATTACATATCTGTTAGATTCGTACTTTACATGGTGGGTGTTACATCGTTTTATTTTGTAGCATCATAAAACTTCCCTATAATCTAACATTATAACACCTAAAGAGTATATAGGGTTTAATAATTAGTTTACATCCTGTTACATCAATAAATGAAGAATTATGACTACAGGAACACTTTCTTCCTTTTGACTAAGCTTTTAGTGGGTTTATAAGATTTGGGGCCAGGTGCATAAAATTCTGTTAGTTTTTTACTAAAACTGTGTACATGCACAAAAGTTAAAATGCACATACACATACTTTTTGCCAGATTTATAGCTGTGCGTAGACATGGTTCTCTTCATAAACCTCAGTTATTATCAAAATATACTCATATGAATGAACCTCAAGCTTTTAAATCCACAGCAATAAAATTGCATCTATGTGATCAGTGGCCTCTTTTCATCTGACCTGCAGACATGTTATCATAATGATCAGTTAAAAGAGTTAATCAATTCAAAATTCCAGTTTAAGTAAATGTGTTTTAAGATCTGTGTTGAGTAAAATATTATGTCCAAATTCACCTTTGTCAAGACAAATAAATCCCATTGCTCGGAGCAATGTTTGAACTCTTGTTTCACCTTTTATTAATTTGATCTGGAAACAGGCGAATCTGACATTTTTATCACTGCTTTGAACTCCTACACACATCTTTCCACTTGGATTGGAGATCCTTCTGATATAATATAATTATTATTTTCTTATTATCATTGTAAACTGGTATGATTTATGTCTATTTTAAATAGCATTGATTCTGTCTAAATGCATTATAACATTTAATTGTGTACCTTTTATCTGTTCAGAACTGCTTTAGTCTCAAAGATCTACAGTATAACAACATCACTCCTATTATTTTGGCCCATATTGTAACTCTAAGTGGAAACTCTCCTCTCAATTGTGGCTCCACCTGGCCAGCTCTATGAAGAATTACCTTCACAGTTGGAACTGTAAACTCAATAGCTGCATCCATTTACACTGATTCTTATCTTATCATACAATAACAATCAATTAGACCAGGCCAACAGCACTAATTGTCCTCATTAGCTCTGTAATTATTTAGTGGGATTTTATCAAAGTTCTTTTGCATGCACATCTGCGTGGGGTGGGGGGAGCATCAAATCTTTACAAGGGGCCGGTTCCAGGTTTTCTTGAAATGTGAAGAGCGCACAGGCATACATTCAGGACACAAATCATGAGTGGAGACTCAAGAAACCAGGATTTGTGTGTATTTTCCCATACACACACACCGTCAGTAGAAGGAAAATGCATTCTAGTAGAGTACTGTCACTACATGCAGTTCTAAGTCATGACACTGTAACACTCAGCTTTTGTTTAGAAAATGAAGAGTGCCAGAAGCTTATTTGTTATGTTTTTAAACCCATACAAATATGAAGCTATTGTACTGCTACCATGCTAAAAATCCTCCGTACAATGCTTCTGTGATGTACCTGGTTTTAAAAATTTTCATGCGTCAGAGTGAAATTTCACACGTGTGTAAAGCTTTTGCCCCCTTAAGCAAAACTGTATAATAGCTCAGCCCCATGGCATACGATGGGAGCAGAGAAGCAAAAGAGGAGACTGTGAGGAGGGAGAAAAGTTGGGAAGAAGAGGTGGAGATAGGGGACAGGTAATAGCAATGGTGTTCGAGCATTTCAAAAGGGAACGGTAAGGGTGACAAAAGAAGTGAGAGGGCAAGAGACGAAAGGCCATTAAGAAGTTGAGAGCGGATAGGAAAAGGACCAGTGAAGGAGGGGAGGAGGAATCATATTTTCAACAGCGAGTCATACTGAAGAGGGTGCTGCAGTGGAGTGATTTTCAGGTTGCTGTATCAAATCTATCAGCCAGATGGCATTGTAGACTGATAAGTTCCATCATGCTGCTTCTGATTCTTATCAAAACAGCACTTCATTCGAGTATTGACTCTTTGCATACTCCTGTATTCAAGATCATAATCAGTCCAGGATCATCAATATTTTTTATGAAAATCTATCATTGGTGCTGGTGTTAGTATGTAAAACAAAAATGACTCTGATTCACATATAAAGTTATATAAACATTTTACCAAAATGTGTAAATGAATTAATGTGTATTAATTCAACCTGTGAACTGGATGTTCGATACACGTAAGAAAAGGTCAGTGTACGTTACTTCATATTCGTATAAGTACCACTGTTTCCTGTCCAGCCCTTGTATGTGCACCTTCTCTAACACATTTATTTCTTGATTTAATTGATTTTATTCTTTATCCTGTGAGCTAACAACCATTATTACTGATCACTCATCAGTCATTAGTCATCAGTCACTTATCACTCATGTGTGACTGATTTAGGACATATAGCTTGCTGATTTTAGCAATAAGCAAGTTGTCTGATAAATAAAACAAAATTGTTGACGCTGACAAACAGTTTAAGTCTCTTGCTATGCCATTTTCACCGCAAAGGCTAAAAAGTCATGCAGTACTCTAGTTTCTTTACTCTGTTGCACACACAGTTAAAGCTAGCTTAAATTTAAATTTCTCAGCAGGTCGGCTTCTTATCTTATCTTATCTATATGTGTTCTTCTGTGATGACATACACTTTTCACATTTCGCTAGCAGTGAGCTGAGCATAAATCCTTATACAGAGACAGGATAGGATGGTGGGAGGTCTCGGACCTTAGTGAATCTCTCAGCACCATCATGCAAAAGATTGCTAGTTCAAGACTGCTCCTGCACAATGTTTTAAGCAGTTATCATACTTTTCTACTTCCCTCCCAGTTTAGATTTTTTATTTTTCTGCTGCGGTATCACAAAAGCTGAAATACCTAATTGAGTTAAGTGTTAAAAGTGCATGGCTAAGACTACATTTTACAAAATTTGCAAGGTTACAGCTTATATATTTTCATGGTCATGCGTTGCAGTTTCCATCATGTCGCATGAGCACTCCCTGACAGGAAAAACAGTCTTTGGATACATTGCCATTGCTCTATAAAGTATAAACTAGGTCTGAATATAGCTGAATCTTGCTATCTACTGTATCATAGGTTGTGCTCAGGATCATGCAGCCACAAAGGCAAAAAACAGGCCAAAGTGCTGAGGAGGATGCACAAACAAGCTCAACCTTCTTCCTTTAAAAAAACAGCCAGTTTATCTCATGTGGATCTATCATAGAAAATAACAAATCATCCAACAAACAACACCCTGCCCCTGCATGCCTGCCTCTTTCCCTCCTGTGTACTTTTCCAGGTCGTGCAAAGGAAAGAGAGTTAAATACCTGTGTCTCCAGGTTCGTTAACATGGTCAGAGCGGCTGATGAATGTGAGTATTTGTGTTTGAGTGTGTGCAGGTAAAAGAGAGGGGAGGGGGGGGGGGGGGTGTCCTGTTGGTTTTCCTCTCTGTTGACATATGGGTAGCCTGGGCACTTAAAGGGTTAAAGGTGTCTGAGGTGCCCTCACCCACACGAACTGATCGATTGGAACCTCCAGCAAGGAGGATGGAGAAGAATGAGGAGGCAGAAGTGTGATTAGGTAGAAGACAGGATGTTGGATTTAATGGCTCTTTGTGAGGTTGAAAGGTGTGTTTGATGGAACTTGGAACCAGGAGAATTAATAAAAGACTCCAGGGATCACTTTGAGTAAGGACGAGGGTTGTGGTTTATGGGAATAATGGCAAAGGAGCACCGGGCACCTGTTCCTAACATACAGCATGTGTATTCAAAGCAAGAACACAAAATTATCTGATGTAGAAGGAGCAGCTCTGTAAAATGTCCTATGTTTCCTAAAAAAAGCTCCTCACTTCTATTAAACCTTTTAATTTTCTTCATGATGCTACCTACAAGGAGAGAAATTTCATGAATTTATATTATGGTATGGTGGGTGCTAACAGATTTGTTCTGGTAGTTTCTTTAAGTACTTATGACATCAAAATCTCTGTTGTTTTTTTTTTGTATGCTTGTGCAATGTGTCGGCTATATATATAAACGTTTTATAGTTTCTTACGTGCATTAAATACTCTTTTGTATTTTGAAATTTATTAGAGCTGAAGTGGAATGGTTGTGGGCCCTGGCTGCTCAGGCTGGTGGATCTGACCAAGCAGAGTAGACCTGACATTTCAGAAGGGGGCAGCTTCTGTTCGTATGGGACGTGTAAATATGCAGAAGCAAATAGCACACCACAGGAGTTTTCAAAATAATTTACCAGGTAATTGTTTCAAACACAGATTGCAGTTTCACTGCCAAATGTACCTTCTCTACGATTTCAAAGCAGGTGGAAATATAAGCAGACATTTATATGAATATAGCTAAATGTCTTTTGCACTGCAGCATTACTTGATCCAGAACGATGTTACTGAGAGGACCTTTAATTGTAGTGTGAAGAACTGTACAAGTGTATTGTAACCCATGTGCAGCAATTTTCCACCAGTTCCTAAAGAACAGATTGTTTTGTTGCATACGGCCCTTTACAAGGCAAAGTACACTACATTTATACAACTGTAATAGGCTAAAATATATTAAAGATATTAACATAGATCGTAATTATATTTCGAACAGAAACACTTATTTGCCGCATAATGAATCCGGTTGTTTTATGTGATTTCTGTCTCACCCACTGCTTGCATATTGTTTAACAACCACTGGATGAGACAAGGGAAACGGATGTGCATCAATGCTTCAATGAACACATAAAGCAACTTAATACATGCTTATTTATTTATTTGTTATTTTTGCTGTATGTTAGGAATAATAAGTGCAATTGGGAAAACAGGGATACAAAAAAGGAGGTGTTCATATGAGAGAGGGAACGGAAAGGAATCTAATTAGAGAAGAAGGTATCTTTAAGACTAAGGCTGTACAGGATCGGGGAGGTGTGTTGATAAGCAAGGATTTGAAAGATCAAAGTCAGGGATTTAGATGCAAGAAAAGAGGAAGGGATGACTCACGGCCTGGTTGGTGGAAAGATCAGTGTGGCATGATTGGGAAAATAAAGGGAAAAAAGGGAACAGGAGCAAGGGAGATTGGAAGGAAAAAATGTTGGTAAGGAGCAGGTGGTGATCTAAAGTTTATTAGTTTATCAGACAGTTAAAGGGGAATGATGTTGTGGATAGTCGTTGTTTACAGTGTTTTTTACACTCTAAAATCTAATGACTTGTAGCATTAGGGGTTCCTCACATGAGAATCACTATTCAATAGAGTAAACTTCTGCGGAAATAATCACTTCAATCGAGAACTCCAGGGTAACTTGAGAGTCCTTAAAGCATTATCAAGAAAAAGCCAATATCATGAGGCCCCTTTTATTTTTAGAGTGTAGGTAAAATATGGGGAGAATCAGATGAGGATTGTAAGGGACACGTTTTAGTAAGGTTCAGTGGTGATTATTGAGATGAAGGTGGCAATGAAACGTAAAGAAAGACCCACTGATACAATACCAATGTGATGGTGACTAATGAGGAAACAGAGATTTAGATGGAGAGAGCATACATTGCAGAGTAAAGAAGAGAAAATAAATATTGACCACAATCAAGGAAAAAGGGGTTTAAAAACAACAGAAATGAGTGAAACATAGAGTAAACAGAGAAGAGAACAAGGCAAGATTAAAGCAGAAGAATAGAAACAGGAAAACAATAGGAGAAGAGAGGAAGAAGTGTGTAGATATTGAGGAGGTAAAAATAACAAAGAGTGTGAGTAAGAAAAAAGTAAACAGCAGAGGTGATGATTTCTGAGTACTAGAGGATAAGACGAGAGGCGAAAGATCAGCTTTGCTTAGCATAGTGCTTGTACAAGGCTGAGGGAGGAGGGTCTTTCTGTGGATGGAAGAATATTTGTGTGTAGGTGGTGAAGACGATGAAGAGGAGGGTGGAGGGGGACTTACGTGAAGGCGAAGGCCACCAGAGCACCACTAACCACTATAAAGTCCAGAATGTTCCACAAATCGCGGAAGTAGGATCCTTCGTGAAGAAACAAGCCAAGCACCACCATCTGGAAGACATGGACCAGGCTCAGTACAGCACAAACATACCGGCAATGCACAAATATACACTGATCAGCCACAACATTAGAAACACTGACTGGCACAGTGAGTAACACTAGTCATCTTACAATGCTCCAATATTATGCTGGGATAACATGCATCCTGGTACTCACATGGATATTACTTTAATGCTTGCAGCCAATCTAAACATTTTTGAAGACTTGTCACACATCTCACACTGCAATAGCAACCTCATCCAACAGGGCAGCAGTGTGCCTCACAGAAACTGTTTATAAAGGCCTCATAGACTACAACAGAGTCTGAGGTGTTCACCCAAACTTTCCTGGATACCAAACTGATAGGATCTGATGGCATCTGAGGGAAGCAAGCTTAATCCACGAACAGTACACCCCACAAGGCCCAAAGGATCTATTGCTGACTTCCTGACAGGTCAGATCTCCTGAGGAGGACCTACTCAATATAAGACATGAGTTTTTAATGTAGTGGTTAATCAGTGTACTCTCCCTCTTCACTCTCATACGCAAGGCAGTCCAATTACGAGGGCCTAGACACACAAAACAAATAGACTTCACACCCTAAGATTCCTCATATTATTGTACAAAAAAATTTTCACAAAAACAAATACATTTTCTTTACAAATGAGCAAAAACAAAGGCAAAGAAATATGGTAACTACAAACATTCACATCCACATTTGCACAGTGATACTTTGTTACCTTGATCAACATTTCAAATGTGAAGACGCCTGTGAAAACGTAGTCAAAATAACGCAGCACCTGCAGAGCAACACAACACCATGAGGAATAATTATCATATTAGGAAGATAGAGCGACAGAACCAGAAAGATAAATCTGTTTAAAAAAGACAAGAAACAGAGCTGGAGAGTCAAGCAAAGACAGAGAAAGAGACAAACAATTGAGACAACCAGACTAATCCTACTTCTAAATCTCAGTCTTACTTTTATTTTCTCTTTTCATAATGTATCTTTCACATCAAAGTGTGACTAGTTTATGTTATTCACAAGGTTTTCTTTAAATGTTCTCCTACCCATTATTTTTATTGTGAGTGTTTGTAGCTGGTTTGAAATAAATAAGGAAACGTCCAATCAGGCAGTATGAATGGTGGTGGCCACCATGGATAAATGGTGGATGCTTCACGCTGCTTAGTTGTATTAAAACTGATTAGAACAACGTATTTTTTCCGAGAATTAGAGCGAAAACAGATGGATTCCAAATACCATCCAGCAAGTAACATAAATGTTGTGTAAATGCAATATAATGCATACTGTAACATATAATATACAATCAACAGCTACAGCTAGTAATCCTTATTGCAAGGATGATATTCACAGCATTTTCAGTGTTGATGGTGTATAACTACAATGGAATCTTTTCAAGCCCTGGCATAAATCTTCATTATTATCACTGCCGTCATTATCAACAGTGAAAATATAAACTTCTTCATCCCTCCACCAATATGATAATCTAACAACTGTACTTCAAGACCAAAGCCTACTTCTGAGTCAGTCTCTGAACCTTTTAAAATTAGTATAAAACCTCTGACTTTGGAGGATTTTTCTCATCTTCATACTCTTGGAAGACGTTTTAGATACAATATGATGTGGATGCAAAGACATTGATAGGCATTAAGAAAAAGACCCGACCAGACACACAATAAGGTCTCACATTGTTTTGTGGTGAGTTAGGCTTGACGGGGTCCTCTGCAGCGAGGGCGATGCTGCTCATAGCGATGACAGACAAGATGCTGAACTCAAAATACTTCAAAGTCAGGATGTAGTGACAGCACCTCCGAAACCTGGTGCAAACACACAGATGCATGCACATGTTGACACAAAAAAAGCACACAAACCACATTAAACATTTCTTTGCCTGAGCAGAAAAACTCACATAATCAAGAATGTTTCTATTTGGGCCAGATTTTGCAGACACATAGCATATGTACTTACGGGTTGGTGGTAGATAATATGAAGCAAGAACTGTAAGGAGGCATGGGTTTGGGGCCGTCTTCATCCCCACCCTCATCCTCCTCCTCCTTCTTCTCCTCACTCTTCTTCTGGTCGGTGTTCGCGTTCTTGTTGACTGAGCAAAACAGGGAAGAAAGCAAGAGAAAGACAGAAAGAGGTCAGCTTCACCCCAGAAATCACATGAATTGTGTCCACGAGCATTGTTTCAAGGAATGGAAATTAATAAATCTTAATAATACTGGTACAAAGTAGCACACAGAAGAGCAATATTTTCTAAACTGACATGCCACCAATTTCACGAGCCAAAATAATTTTCTCCTCATGAAGAACTTTATTCAGTTGTATAATGTCTATTAAACCTTAAAAATAACTTTGTGAAAAGAACAATAACTCATATGACACCGGCAACAAAGCTACGCTTATTTTGAAAACAGTATTTTTTCAGTGTAAAGCCTTCATTACAAACTTTGACACTGAAGTTTGCGAGGCATGGGCATTTGCCAGACAAGGGTGTCTAACGAAAACACAAGAGACTAAAAATATAAATTGTAGTATCCTGTGTAAGCTTCCCCCAAACAAGGTCTTCAGGACTTTACTGTTGTATGCATTTAGAAACAGAAACTAGAAAATGCCTATCAATCATCACTGGTAACAAAATTTCTACATTTATAGCCATAGTTCTTAGCACATAGCTACACCTATGATGCTCACCTTGTAAAATGGCATTGGTGGAGGGGTACGGGTAGACGGGGGGCATGTCTATGGCTGTGTAGTTGGGTTTGGCCATGCTAGTCAGGATTAGGCTGTCCATGCTGTGAAGCAGGGTATGGGTGTCCGCGTCATGACAGTTCAGTAGGTTGTTGACGTGGTCAGGATGATCAGGATGATCAGGTGGGAGGGCATAAGGGTGCTCATGGGCATTGGCCAGCTTGCTGTTGTTACGGAAGTTGTCTAAGTCCTCATTATACTGCTGTATAGGTCGTGTGGTGGAAAGGCTGGGGCCCGTGCTGTGGTGCTCCCTAAGGGAAGAAAGAAATTGTGACGGACAAGGTAAGGAAAGAAAGAAATAATGAAAGAAAGGAAATCAGGGCAGAGGAGAAGAAGAAAAAGTCAAATCAGGCACAAGGAAAGTTGATGGAAGGTAGATGTCATTATTTACCTATTCATTTTTTTCTAATTCTTTTTCTCTCTTGAGGATTTCAAGTCAAGAATGGCAAAGTTTCAATCATTATCAATGACTTGTCTTCACACAAGTCATTGAAGGAATTTAATGAACACATGATTCAAATCAACAGGTGCAAGTGAAGTTGCCTCCAGCTTTAACTGAAAAACTAAGCAGGAACTCAGTGGTCACTGTATTAAAAAAGTTAATGGCCAAGGGTGTCAGGTTAAACAAATATTACTGCTTGCCAAAATGCAATCTGAGAGTCATGCACGAAGGAAATAGACCCATTCTATACTCACTTTCTGGTGCGATGACCTCTGCTCCTTTCTTGGTTGCCGTGGCAATGCCGTCTTGCCTTCCGCCCTTCCTCTTCCTCGCCTTTCTCACCCTCTCCCTCTGTCCTCTTAGATCGATGTCTTCTGCCCTCCTCCCCTTCCCTGGCTGCCCTGCGGTGCTGCCTAGAGCTCCTGTGCTCATTGTTCCCCTCTCCAGCCTCGCTATAATGGGGGGAAATGCTGCGAGCCTCCCTACCTTCCCTGTTCCTGTGCCGATGGCTCCGATGACTCCGATGGCTCCGATGGCTGTGCCTCTCCTCACCCTGCTGGCCCTCCACACTTCCCTCCACATTGCCCAAAGACGTGCAGCTGAAGCCATGCTCCATGTTGGTCTTCATTAGCTGGCATGTCTCTCCACCGTCTGGCCCAGTGGCTTTTTGATGATGATGGCGATGATAGTAGTGAACGGCACGTCGGCAGTGATCAATGTCCTGCCGCTGATACTGCTGGTCCAGAGGCATCTCACCAGGTTGAGTCTTGTTGGTATTGTTGTTGCGGTTGTCCTGTGGGTTTACAACCAGTGGCCTATCCAAGTGGGTCTTCATATCCCCACGCCCTTTCCGTGGGTAGGACACCTGAGTCAGGTTGATAACGTAGCAGTTGAGATGCGTGGGTTGTGTCAGATACATTTTAAAAGGTTTCTTACTCATCCATAATAATTATATCAAAACAGATTTAGATATTTGCTCCTAAAAATCTTTCTTGGCAGATGCTGCTCTTAATTTTTTTTCTCTAAAATACATTAATCTCCATTGTACTTAGGTAGGAGCAGAAATCTCAGAAGGTTGCCAGATAAAAGTGGACACAAAACAAAACCAAACATAAAAAGGATAAATGTACCATGTTAATTTGTGTTTTGAATAAACTATTTGACCTGATAATAGCTTTTAGGATATCTTTATCTTAACTTTTTCGAAGTTCTTAAACAGCTGAAGGCTGCCTCACATGTCATGCAGTTGTTTGCAGTATCAGATTTGCACATCCTCAGAGATACATACTGCATATATGCAAAATGTAGTAGGGAGGTGATGGGTAGAGGTCTACATGTGACCGGATATCCGATGCCCAAAATTAGGGGCCTTGAAAACTATCTTCAATACTACAGCTAGGGTTTTTTCTGCCATAATCTTAACATTAGCCTGACACTACAATTCTTTCCTGTTTATATGTGCATTGATTACATTCTGTACATCTGGAAGTGCTACAAAGTCTGAGATCGCTGGTGTGTCCTGTGGTGAATTCAAGTGTACAACATCAGCAAGTATATGAACATCAACAACTGAGTTGGTTGCCTATGTGAGCACAGCATTAAAAAGCAAGAATACTTTAATACTGGACATAGAAACGTTTATAGTTCTGGAAGATTGCATATGAAATCGCCTGTAGCTGTCTGCATCAAAGCTGACAAAGCAGATACAACACAAGCCAGCTTTAGCTCTATTTGAATGTAATTCATCCTTAAAATTCCAGTGTGTAACACTTAGTGTGAAAGCCACTGGCTCTCCTCTCCCTTCTGCCGTATTGCAGCACCATATTACTACATTAGCACAGAAGGAACAAATCATATTTTGCCTGTTCAGCAGATATTTAGCATTTTATCCAACTTTTATATTTTCCCCTTCACTCTAAGAAGGAGAAAATATATATTTAAACCAAACCCATAATTTACAGAATTTGCTCAATCTCCCATCTGGTTCCCCTCCTCAAGCCACAGATATACACAGTTCAGCAAATAGTCAAGAATTTTTGGCTTCACATGAACAGTTTACTAGCTGTTCATGTTTTTTCCAGAGCCATGAAATGCCAAAGTAGCTGCAGCAGCGAACAAATAGTTTGCTGAACTATATCCATTTGACTCCTGATCATCTTTCACAAGATTTTTATTTTTTTTTTAACCCTGCTCCAGTTTTTAGTTGGCTGCCTACTTTGAGTACAGCTCTGGATTTTTCGGCATGGCCCACTTTAATAAAGCATTGCTCCCAAGCACGCAGCTTCAAGCCGTCCCATATAGCTGTGCAATGGTTACACTTTTTCACAGGCTGAAAGGGATATTACACCCTGGAATTAAAACATCTGTGGAGTACAACATGACCCAAAATACACAGTGTTTGAAAAGCAGGTCAGGCCCTTGTGTTAGTCCAGTGTTTCCAGTGGATGTCACATACTGCATATACATTGCAGATGGGCCAAAATGTAATTAGAGAGCCATTTAGTATCTGGATGAAAAGTCTTGTTCAACTGACATTATCAGCTGGAATGTTCAAGCCTGTTTCATCACTGTGAGACCCAGAAAAATATGCCTCTATGTCACTACAACAGCATGAGAAGTTAAGCAACTCAAGGTAAACAGCAAGATTTCCAGCTAAGGTTAAACACCTTTGGTCCTACTTACCATAGAAGTGATTAAATGGACATGTGGTTTTTGGGATCATAATGATAGTTAATAAGCTTTACTATATATACAGTGACACCCATTTTTACCTTAGAGCTTATACACATTCAAATATTATTTCTTCTTGGGGACATTTAAGAAGGATTTTTTTTTCCTTTTCTTTTTATACTGAGGTGTCTTTCAGTTGAACATGGGTATTATATCCCCTTAGATAGTTAAAATAATCAGTCATACCACTTTATCCATATTACGACACTTATTTACCATATATATCAGGAGTAAACTGCATATATATGTGTATATGTGTGTTCTTCTTTTTTTTTGGGGGGGGGGGTCCTCACCTCTTCGCCCTCCCCTCCCACCTTCCAGTCATCCTGCTCCAGCTCATTGTAGAGAGCCTCACGACTCGTCATTAGGTTCTGGCGGCGAATCTCACTCGTTCTCTGCTCCCACACTGACTTATTGCCTTTTGCGTGATTCTTCTGTTGCTCCTTACTGTTGGCAGAGGTGTAGATGGGACGGTTGTGAGGGAAAGAAGAAGGTGTGAGGAAATAAGGATATAAGGAATTGTAGAAGTGCGATACAAGAAGGGATATTCAAGGAAGGGCAGTTGGCGAATGAGTATGGGATGGTTTTGGATTGGAGATTTTAGAAAAAAATTAGTAGCAGTAAAATCAGAAACAGTGCAAATTAGAATATTTCAGCACAATTATGTAACAAAAGACTTAGTTAAAAACTAAGAACAATGTGCAAATTTGATGTGAAACAATGTAAGAGCATAAGTGTGAATGAAGGCCTGAAAACCAGGGATAAAAACACTCAAATGTATGTAAGTGATTCAGCAACAAAATCCACAGCTCATATCACCAGTAGCTCAGAAAACAGTGAAAATGTTCAGTATGTGATGGCAGGTTGGAATTAAAGTTAAAACAACCTGATAGGATATCATGATGCAGGTGCTCCTGCTGATAACACTGAAGTAAAGTTGTTTTTATCAAACACACGTGGCAAAAAGTGAAAACACCATGTTAAATCTCTATGCTCAAAACAAATTATCAACCTAAATTCTATTTCACAAACTTTAGAAATGAGTTATTTTCATATCTTAAGGGAATTGTTCACACCCCTGTTATTCATAATGATTGTAAATGGTTAATAAATTAGTGTGTAACTGAAAATCACTGCAGCAAAAATCCATCTTGTGGTGAAAATACTTTGTTCACCATAGAGATTGAACAATCTTGTGACTTGTAAAGAGGCAGCGGGTTTATTTGAGCTCCCTTTTGATGTGTCTTATTGTCAGTGTTTCTGCTGCCAAGAGCAGATTTTACAGACTGTCCGCCTCTCGCTCTTCTTCACTTCACAAAGCCCTGAATCTGTTCTTTTCACTCTGAGAACAATTGCCTAATCATGTTTTAGAGGAGAGAATGGGGAGAAAGTAGCAGTGTGTCACTGTACGCATCGTGTGTATGTGAACGCCTGCCACTCAAGAATGTTAGGAAAGACAGCTTTGAGAGAAAAACAATGTACATAGGAGACTTTTTTTGTGCGTGTTCATGGAGTTTCATCAAAAGGATGAGTATGATTGACTTTTGTCCACAAGTGTGTGTACATCTATGTGTATGAAGGAACAATTTTCTAAGTCTGTTAACAATGGAGTATGCAGAATAAATGTGTGGAGCAAACTGCATGGAACCCATGCACATTTTTTCATTAAGTATCTGTAAACTGTCTGATTTTACTTCAGGAGTGTACTCACGCTGCAATAGACAGGTTGGCAGCAGACAGCGGGCTGACCTCCGCCACCTCCTTAGCCTTCTGCAGGGCTGTCTTCTGATTGGCTGCCTCCTCCTGCTCTTCTTCATCCTATAGGGCAAGAAGAAGAATTTTTTTATCAGTTAAAATATTAATGCTCTGACTTAAAAAGCAAAACATATATTTGTTATTTGTTGGGTTAAAAAAAAAAAGAAAAGAAAATTCAAACACATAAAGCTGATAAAATAGACGTTACATGTTATATGGCCTCACAAATTTGGCAGATGCTGTATAAAAGGTTTCCCCCTGTCCCCTTTTACAGTTGCTGAAAATGGGGCAAACTTATGAGCTAATAGAAGATCTATCTAAATCTATTTGATCCTTAATACAATGAAATGATAAGCGAAGTTTGACGAAAACAAACTGACTATCTTTTTTCTCCAGTGATCCTATACCTTGGTAAGCTCCTGGGCGTTGGCCAGATTGTCAACAGCGATGGCCAAGAAGACATTCAGCAGGGTGTCTGTGTTGGCAGAAGTTAAGGAAAACATTGAAGCTTATTGATGCAAAGAGAGATAGCCAATGATGCTTCATAGAGAGAAAAGTACAAAGGAAAGAGAGAGAGGTTATGCAGGAACAGTCAGAGGAGATAGAACAAGTGGAATTGTAAGGACACGAGTAATAATTTATGCATTTCATTGTAACTGTTGCAGACACAGGCTAAGCTCACGCACATCACGAGTCTGTGTTGTTGTGCTTCATATAGTTTCATAACTGCATATTTTACATGTGAGTGTATGTATTTGTAAAGGTGAAGGCAGGATACAGTTGCCGAATAGTGTAAGGACGATGAAGAAGATGGAGAAGACCATTCCTTTGTCATTCACTCCTCCCTGGGACTCAATGCCATCATACATCACCACGTTCCAGTCCTCTCCTGTCAGGATCTACAAAGACAGAGATGGCAAAGAATAATTTATTTTCTGTTTTAATGCAAGAAGAAGGAGAGGAATTGAATTGTTTAGAAATTTTTGTAAAAAAAGGGTGAAAGATGTAATTTACAGTGCCAGCCTTTGTTTAAAGAAAGGGATTAGAGATAAATGTGGCATTTCATGTCACATTCTTAACTCTTTAATGTCCTGGTCGACTGTTTACTAGAGCACTTTTTTAAGCGATTATGCTGTACCTTATCAAACATTTGAGGTAAACCTGCCTACACTATCTTTATCCTTTGGATTTGGTAAGTTATGTTGAAAGGGAAAATATTTTATGCCATTATTTTTCCAAATTTCAATACTTTTACCAAAAATAAAATCCTGATATTTGTTAATATTGCCTCAAGGAAATGAGAGATGGCAAAGAAACTTTTATTTTTGCTTTTTTCTCAGTGAGGACATTAAAGGGTCACAGCTCTTTGACGTTGCGCTCAACCAAACAACAACCTTTTATCATCTGATGAATTAAAATCAAACTGAAAACCGGAAAAAAAAAATCTTTATATAGTGTTTATAAAATTTATATATTTTTTTTCTTTATAGTGTTGATATTGCGCTTTTATGGCGGTGCACTGCTGCTGGAGCCTTAATTTCTAATTTCTATCTATCTATCTATCTATCTATCTATCTATCTATCTATCTATCTATCTATCTATCTATCTATCTATCTATCTATCTATCTATCTATCTATCTATCTATCTATCTATCTATCTATCTATCTATCTGTCTGTCTGTCTGTCTGTCTGTCTGTCTGTCTGTCTGTCTAATTAATCGTGTTAATGACGATAATCTCTTTGCGTGCAAAAATATATCATGAACACACCTCTCTCTTTCCTACCTGAAATACTGTCATGATAGCTGCTGCAAAAGTATCAAAATTAGTAGGTGGAGTTCCACTTTCAAAGTTGAATCTGAGGAAGAGAAAACACATCATCATATCAGTGTGCAAATATAACATTAATGCTGCAGACTGAGCTTGTTTTTAAATTAGTGCTGATACTGACTGTCCTCCAAACAGTTGCATCCCCAACAAGGCAAAGACCACAATGAAGAGGAAGAGGAGGAAAAGCAAACTGACAATGGACTTCATTGAATTGAGTAGAGAAACCACCAGGTTTCGAAGTGGAGCCCAGTACCTGAGGAGAGAGCAGACATAAGCAAGAGCAGGACATGTATAATTGGGTAGGAAAAGAAGTTTGAAGGAGCAATGAAGCAAGAGTAAATTTGGGAAAATATGACAAGGGAAGAGAAGTAAGTAAGTAAAGTAAGGGCGGCGTTAAAAACAGACAGAAGGAAGGGAAAGAGGACAGTTATAGAGGATAGGAAAACTGGAGTTCAAACACATTTTTTCACACACTATTGGACATATTTCCATATTTATTTGGGATCACTTCACACATGTGTTCTATGAAAACATTTTACACTGGCCAAAAGATCAGCAAACATCTGGCTTTTAAGTGCAATGGGAGAGTATTTAATTGGCATCTGGTCCCACATTAAAACTGCCAAAGACTGGCTGATAAAAAAAGCAGCTTGAAGCTCACTCCTGGTACCAGTCGGTGGGCTAAAAATTAGACTATCCCAGTCATCTCAGTAAGCTGTGATTATCAGAAATTGTGAACGAGCACAACTCAGAGGAGATGATGTATTTCTACTCTTTGTGTTGTCATACCTACAGCAAGATGCCTCGACCCCTGGCAGGTAGTGGTAACTGCTGGACATAATCCCAGTTGTAGCTCTCAGAGCACTGAAGGTTAAACACACTACAACTGGCAATAGAAAATAATTTATTCGTGTATCTGCTTTTTAAATAATTTCCCAGTTTTCATCTTTTAGCCGGATTGTCTGAGAACTGTTATCCAGATTTGCAGCCTTTGTTTCTACTGTTTCTCTTGTGTGTGTTTATTTTAATTATTTTTTTTCTTTTTTCATTTTACCTACCCTATGATGAACCTATTATACTCCCAGAGAGTTTTTTTTGCCAGTCACCTGTTTGTGAGTGCCTGTTCTTTGTCCAACCCTTGTATGGAATCGTTTGGAATTTGGGACTTTAATCTATCTCAGTGTCCTGCGTCTGGGTCCTCCCTTGAGTACACTAATCGTCACAGTTTCTGGGACAGTAAACTTCACACCAAACCTTCCTACAACCTCCATAAATTTAAGTTAAAATAGAGCACGGCCACATCTGTTCAAGCTTCACAAGTTTCAGAATGAAAAAGATCAGGGCTCCAATTTAAAGATGGCAACAATGAAACTCTCATATTGTCCCAGTACTTTACAGGCAGCTGACAATGAAACACCAGTGCCAATCATCATAAATTTAATGTTTTCTCTCCATTATTTGAACATCTTGCCACCAGACAGCCCATTAAGATTTATGCATTCTCTTCAAACGAGATTTGTCCAGATGAGCATCTCGTTCAGAATATCACACTTGAAGCACTTAAAATTTCTCCAAATGAGAGCATCAAATGTGTCAAAGTGCCAAAACTTCAAAGCTGTTTAGATGTTACACAAGTAGTTCAAAACATAGAATTTCTCTGTTCTATCAGGACTTCAACTTCACTATCTCATAATGATGCTCATTATTGTCTTTTTTTTTCATTAATAAGACGGGGGCAGTGCTGAGTAAGAAAGCTACTTACTTGGTTACTTTGAAGATGCGCAGCAGTCTCAGAGCTCGTAATACACTGATGCCAAAAGATGTGCCTGGTTTTATGGTGGCCCACACAACCTCAAAGATACTTCCGACAATTACCTACAAACAAACACACATACGCAATCAATACATCGTCACTGTGCGTCATATCGAGAACTCTCAGCAGCTATCGGATTGATTTTAGTAACTTTAGCCTCGATTAGCATTTCTGTCAAATGAATTGACAGATGAGGCCAGAAAGGAATATTTCTATTACTGTTAATTTTATAGCTAAATGCTCAGCTGAATTATTAGGAAGTTTAGGGATCAGATGTGTCCACTTAGATACATTAAATACCTAATAGTTTGCCTTTTTGGACAGATGTTCCATTAGTTTTCATTGCTCCAGACATGTTTTGTTGACTTTTGTTAGCTATAAATACCAAACATTGGGTTAAAACACACGTGAAAAGTCTTGTTTTTAAATCTAAAAGTGTAATATTTTTCTGAGTAAAATTAAATACAATTAAATAAATGGATTTAACTTTAGAATGTTAATCGTCAATATTTTAAAGTAAGACTAGAAAGTTTGGCAGCTGTTTTGCTCTTTGTCTCCACCTAGAGCTGTGGGTTGTAACACCACCTGTCATAAAAACAAATCTGTGTGTGAGCCTCCACATGTACATCCATACACATGGCTTTGTTGTCAGGTTGAAGAGGCCATAAAGATATGGAACGTTTATTTCTGACAACAAAAATTTCCATTTTGTAATTTACCAAATAAAATAAAAGAAAGAAAAAGACTTTATTCCAAATCTCACACATTTCAGCACCGTATGGATACCTGAGAGATGTAATTAAGACCCCTCATAAAATTCAGCTAGACTACAAGAATTGCAACACAAAAAGTGTTTAGATTATTGATATCAAGCCTAATTTAATAAACCTCTGTCAATATTATCTACAGATTTAAATTAGGATATTTTCACTGCAAATCTGTAACCACAACCACTGCAAACATGTGTACCATCAGCAGATGGTTTGTACACTGCTCTTTGGAAAAAAATAACACACACATATATATATACATACAACTATAACTACAACTCTGTCAGGCAACAACTTATGACTGTAAAGGTATCACTGCCTTGTAACTATTCTCATAATACTATGAGGTATTATAAGTGGATTTTTATAGAATTTCAAAATCTAATTGACAAAAAAAAAGACTTGGTAGGCACAGATGACTTCACTACTGTCTGACCCTATCCACACATCACTCCATGGTGTAACTTCCCCATGCAGAGTATGATAGCTATACTGTCAAGCAACCTACCAATACATCCTAATATTTAATTCACATTAATTGAAAATGCTCAGTGTCATTTCTCGCATTACATGTGAAAATTTCTTTTTCTCAAATCAGTTGATTAAATGCAGAAACCTGATAGTTAATTTATTTTGTTCCAGTGTGAGTGTGCACTCACCACACAGTCGAAGCAATTGAATGAGGAGTGTAAGTAGGGCTGGATGCCCAGACCATACATCTTGATCAGCATCTCAGACATGAACAAACCGAGGAAAATAAACTCTGCATAGACTGGAGGGAGGAAGGAGAAAGAGAGAAGAAATGTAAGGAGGGAGGAATGGAAGGGTGTGATTATTTGGACAGAAGGCAATACAAAAGAAAATAGAAGAGATTTAGTGAGAAAGAGAAGGCAGTGGTGAGGACATAGGAGAAGACAGTGATACAAATGTACAGGGGAAGGTGGAAGGTGAAAATGAAAGAAAGTGGGGTCATAGGGAGAATAAGAGGGGTGGGGAAAACTAAAGTCTGACAGAAGTATATGGGGTCGGGGGGTGGCTGGCAGGTATCAACAGAGAAGAAAAAGGATATGTGTAGAGATGTATGAGAGAAACTAAGATGAGTGAAAGTCAATGGTGGAGTGAGCCCAGGGATGTATGACAGTCTGCTGATGAATGGACTCTGTAAATAACTACAGCTTCATATGCAAATGACGCTGGATGCTAGTCAGCAACAAGATGGTTCTACTGTGGGCTGCGTTAGTGTGTGTGTGTGTGTGTGTCTGCTTGTTGTATGTGAATTGTGAACAAAAGTATATGTCACATTCTTTGGGCTGTTCAATGTCTCTCCAGGCATGCATGTATGGTTGTGTGCCTGTATAATTTCAGAGTTTAGAGGGAGCATTTACAACAGTCAGGGCTGTGTACCTTTATTGTGTCATTGTGCATATACTCACAGAGGAAGTCAGAGAGCAGCTCAGGCTGGTCGTAATGCACTGCAGCCACACACATGGTATTCAGGCCCACTAGGCAGAGCACCGTCCAATAGAAGGCCTGCGTCTTCACAATCTTGCGTATGAAGAATCGCAGTCGTCGCTCTTTTTTACTGTAATTGGAGCCCTCCTTACCACTCTTTATACTGGAGCGTGCAAAACCTAAAAGGATGAAGGAAGACATGACAGTGTATGCGTGAGTATGACACATTCTTTTTGTGTCATTCTATCATTCTAATTAATTAATATAAATTTCATATTAATTCATTAATTTATCATTTTCTAAACTCTAATACACCTCATAGTTTTCCTTTCCAAATACAGTTACGTTCAACTAAATGATGAGCTCATCATTTCTATACGTTTGATAAGAGCAATATGTTAACAACAAGAAAACCACGTGCTGCTACAGAAATCCAAATTTGGATCCATACCAAGATGAGAAAGGCGGGTCCTTGTCTAAACCAAATTCATTTACATTTTTTTGGAAAAGGTAGTGGGTGAACATCTTACACAGCATTTATGACAAATAATAGTTTACTCTTCGTTAAAAGCACTGCACTGAACCAGTGCCACTTAAAGTGTCTCTTGATGGCTGAAGATTCTGGAAAGGTGTCAGTTTCTTGTTATTTGGGACTTTGAACTGGCTTTTGATACTGTAGATGATGATTCCATTTATCTTTCTTACAGGAATTTCACTGTTTGTGTAAATCAAATCATATCAGACATCAGTCTTGTCATGTGGGGTCCTTAAGGGTTCAGTTGGAGCCCATCACAGCTCACACTCACTCTGAGGGTCAATTTAAAATCACCAATCAACTTAACATGCATGTGTTTCGAAGGAAGGGGAGGAAGACTGAAAGAACCCATTAGGAGAACATGCAAACTACACACAGAAAGGCCCCAGTTGAGATAAGAGCCAGGACCCTTCTCGTTGTGTTAACCACCACACTAAGGTGCATCCCATCCATTAATTTTGCCATCTGAGAAAAGATTCCAAGCCACCACCTCTAACCCTTCAGTTTGCCATGAGGCTTCTTCCCAGTTGGTCATGTCCAGAACACTTGTGCTGGAAGGCACAGTACAGAAAGCATTTTTTTTTATGTGGAGGACCAGTGACTCTCTTACTGACCCAGTGACAGGAATTCATGGAATATTTGAAAATTTTACAACTTAGATGCCCAAAAAATACCTTATTTCTTGCCTGAGATGTTCTGACAGGTGAAAAATCACAACTCCCCTCGCAAAAAAAAAACTCTCACTTTAGCATATCACTAGTACTTTGAATCATCTTTGTGCTGCATTTAGGAATATAAATGAATTTGCCTTTACCTTGTGCAGGAAAACACTCAATAACTAATATGACTGATGTGAGGTATGATGAATATTTTTATCCTCAGGTGTTTAAGTCTCCTGCACTCCTTCTGTCTTTCTCTCCATCTTTCTTACCTACTGCATCTCCCATATTGTCCTCTCCTTCTTCCTGGTTCAGCAGCTCTGTCTTGTTATTTCTGGTTTTGATGGTCGGCCTTCGCCTCGACCCTAGCAAGAGAAAAAAGAACAAGAATTACAACTTCATCTGTCCATCTCTCAAAGGTCACTCCTTAAACCTTCCCACAATATGTCACTTGCTAGTGTTCTTGTCCTAATATTAATTTTGACAGATTAGAAAGAGCTTTAGTCATATTTTGTCTGAAAAACAACTATTTTAATCTTATACATTTTCTTTTAGAAAAAGCTGAATAAAAGTCTTACAGTCCTCTAAATCTCTTATCTACTGTATATGAAGCTTTAGCTTTTCACTCTCTTCCCGTGTAACCATATATACTAAGAAAAGATGTTCAGTTACCATCAAAGTTCCCTGTACCGTCTTCCTCAGCCAGAATCACCTCCTCTGTATGAACAAAAAAAGGTGAAGATGTTAGAACAATGTGTACATGTAGCAGCCTGAGCAGAGGGTCTGTCAGGATGAGCGTGCTCGTAAAGGTGCACTGACCTGCTTTGCAGATCCACTCCAGGTATCCATTGAGCTCTCTCTCAATCTGCTGCTGTCGCCTCAGCTTGAGGAACTCACTCCTGTTTTCTACTCGCTCTCTCTCTTTGGCAAATTCCCTGTGGGAACATTTGTCATATGTTCTTATTCGCTCCACTCATTTGCATAAAACAAAGTGCAACATAGATAATACAGAAGGTACTCGGGAATTTAAAGTTTTATGTGTAAAAATAGATTTTTTTTACAGACAGACAGAGCACTGTACCCTGAGAGTACACCCAACACCAGGTTGAGCATGAAGAAGGAGCCGATAATGATGAGGGGAATGTAGTACATCCAGTTCCAGGCACTGCCTTCCACATCATTACTCTGCAAAACACCAACAGTCTCATTACTAATCACGTCATATATAAGAATGATAGTGATTTTTCTACTTTGTTACTCTGCAGGACTGACGATGAACACCAGATGTCTTTTACTTTTAACACCTCTTTGCTTTTCTTTTTTTTCCAGATTCTAATTGTGTTTCCTAAAATATTTTATCTCCAATAAGTACTGACTCTGCTGAAGGTTACTTTAGAGTATTTGCCACTGTGTTGGGTTTCCATCTTTTTGTTCCTTGGTTGTTATCTGCAAGACACTCATAATCAGAATGTTGAAGGCTAGTCTTTAGCCAACCCTGAAATGATTTCTGTTTCCCACATTACAGTCAAATAACCTTCTGAGCTAAACACTTAACTCAACAGATTTTGAAATATGTGTGTTTTATCCTTTTGCTAGGTGATTCGTTAAAGTTAGTTTTTGTTATTGCTATTATAATACACATCTGCTGAAAAACAGAGAGTGATTTATATATAAATATATATATATATATATATCATGCATATACATGTGAACACAGACATACACAACATAAATATATAACAAAACCCAGAGAGGACCAAAAGTTGTCTCACACTTAATGTGGTAAAGGTAGCGCACATTATCTATCTGAAAATGGACCTTCCCTGAAGGTTCCCTGAGATTGTGTTTATGTTCAGAAACAATAATACGAAGGCACAATCTCAGTGCAGTGTTATATTACAGCTATTTTTGCTTTTGCAGATATTTGTTGATCTAAGATATCAGGTGAGAACACAAACAGCAACAAAGCTCTTAGACACTGTCTCATCTATCTGTGTCACTAAACAAACTCAAGTGACAATCACAAAAATCAGGTCACTGAGGATCATGTTTGATGGATCTATCAGCTGATCACTAGCTGCTGCTGGAGTACTGTGTGCGCATGTTAGGTTTATTACTGCATGGTACAATGAAAAGTAGCCACTTCTACATTAAACTTTCATTGGTTTCCTCCTGACCGCTTGTGTGAGTGTGGAAGTCAGCCTTAATCCATCATAAAATATGTTAAATATAGAGCGAAACAGACTAGAATAGAGAGTGGAAGGGGGGGTGGTGGTGAGGGAAGCAGAGCAACTCCAAAGGCAAAAGAAGAACAAATGAGAAGATGAATGCTAAAATAGTGTGCTAAAATCTAAAACTACTTCACTCTTCATTTTAAAAAAAATTATAAATTCAAGCCAAACCCCAATGTCTCCATGATGTTGTGCTAAAATTACAGAATGTAATCTAATTGGGTGGTGTTTTATATTAATACCATTACACTGTATGTTGCAACACAAACCAGCAACATATTCAGCGTTTATCTTCAGAACAAAAAAAGTCTGTGTCAGGGAGAATCTGTAAGAACTGTAACATTTGTTAAGAACAGTTAATATTTGATATCTAATAATCAGTAATCACTGTAAATTAAAAGTTGACTTTAAGATTATTCAAAGAGTTTTCATAAGGTCATGTTTTTTTTTGTTGTTTTTTTTATTCTTTTGTGAATTAGAAAGGTTTTTCTGCATATAAAAGTTATACATCCGAAAAGTCCATAATAAAGGACTTTGATGCATCTCCCACAAAGGACAATGTACCTGACCTGCCAGAAATATTGTTTTAGTGGCCTATGTTTTCTATTTCTCATAAATATAGAGTGGATTCTTTGCATAATGCCTGTCTGTTAGGGGAGCAGCAGTACGCAAAGTTCAGGTATATGTACCTCGGTACTGAGCTTTGTATGTGTGGAGATTTCTCAGTAACTTGGATGTATTGCCAAGCAGAAATAGGAGACTAAATTTGAATGTGTGACAGATCATGATCAAACGTTTGCAGCCTACACAAAATCATAGTGTATGATCATTAATTTTGATATTATGGCATCAGCAGAATTGTTAACTTGTGCAGTTTTGTTGTGTTACACTGTGTTCAACTCCAAAGAAACATACCGGTAATCGGATGAACCAAGAAAAAAAAGCATTAAAAAAAAGAAGAAAAAAGAGAGAAAAGCAAACATCTGAACACAGTTCAGATTTTATTAACTCACTCAAGAGCCTGAGCTGGATAACACTAATATTGTGTACTAAATATGCCTTGTAAAAACATAGTACTTTGGTAATGCTAATAGGAACCTTGTTAGCTGGTTTCACCCTGACCCAAACTCTCCAAACTCAAGGAACACAGCCAGACTGACCAAACCAGGCAAGAACTGACAAGGCACTGTTAACATTGCCGTCCAACTCTAAGAAAGAGAAGAGAATGAACACATTTGTTGCAACTACTGCACAACAGCTAAGGGGCAATTGTACACTTTTTTTTTCTGCACATACACCAGGTTTCACAAGCTGTTGTTGACCACGGAGATTCTCATCTCTGTCAGGGTCTCAGTTCAGGACAAAGCAAATTCAGTAAATTATAGGAATATGTATTTTTAATTCATTTTGTGAAATATAAAAACGCTTTATTAACAAAGTCTCATCGGCCACTATTCTTGCTGTCACACTTGAGGCTTTCAAATTTTGGCATATGTTATGTAAAAGAAATAAAACATCATACAAATGTAAGTAGTGGACCAGCCAGGCTGACCTGTTCTACTCAGTGTACACTGAAGATGCTCTCAGTTGCCCCAAAGGTCATCCACCGGTTGGAAGGGACAAATGCTGGAGTTGCTGCAGGCACAACACACTGACTTCCTGTGATTGTGTATGGTCATGCTCAGTATCTGCAGAGATACCTATACTGCAGCATTAGTTCTTTGGTATGGGAGAATCTACAGATAGAAGCTGCTGTAAGAAGAGGAACTAGCTCTACAGTCTGGGTTTTGTTCTGTTTCTCTTGATGATACATTCCAGTAATGCCATATGGGTTAAGTTAATGTGGCGACAGCTGGGCGCTGCCAAAATGTCACACGTGGAAGTTGTGCAAAGGAACTTTGTCCCTCATCATGCTCATCAATCTTCACACCATGTATTCAACATATGACAGCGTGCACAACATGAGCATCTGCCTTGCTGTCCCAAAGTTTTGCCCGATCAGAACATTTGATGCAGTTTAAGAAAAAACATACAGACAGAATATAAGAAAAGAAAAATATAAACATAAGAAAAGAAGTGTGTTTTTGGAACACATAAGTATGTAAACCCATATAGCAGAAAAACCTATTTGAGTACATCTGCCAAATTATATTATGGGTCTGTAAATGAGCATATTATGGGCTCCCTAATTAAAGTCATGCTGTAATTTCTGAGTGATCAAATGTCAGCTAAGTGGGTGTTCATACTATGAAAATAAAATTTTACTGTTTCTACAATTGACTGAGTGACCACAAACTTTGCTTCTTGAATTACTGAAAGTTTTCTTTAACTCTGCTTGTGGGACAAACGTACGTAGTAGAGCATGTCTGTCCATCCTTCCATGGTGATGCACTGGAAGACCGTGAGCACAGCAAACAGGATGTTGTCAAACTGGGTGATGCCATAGTTCGGTCCAAGCCAGCCGTCTCTACATGTTGTGCCATTAGGACACAAACGGGATGGCTCGCGGTCGCCACATGGCACTTCATCAACAATCTCCTCTGATCAAAGGAAAAGAGAGAGGCAGAAAGAGAGGAAAATCTATCTTTAACATGGGATAACACCATTTATGTTTTCATCAGAAAGCAAAAGCTCAATGAGTAGCAGCGCTGTATTAGTGTTATCTGTTCAAGAGGCTTGTAATGTTAACAAGTAGCAGGCCCTCTACACAGAGGACATATTGACTTGGTATATTGCATTCGACTCACCCCTTTGTTCCTTGGTATTGCTATTTAAAGCAGCATGTGATCCTTTAGATTAAATTAGCTCTCTCCTAGTCAAGTGTCTTGGGAACTTGTGATCACGTGGCAGTGTAACAGCGTGAGCATAAAAGCGCCCCAAAAACTGAAGGAGCTACTGAAATTCTTTCAGCTGTTTTTCCTAATATGACATGATATGGTAAATGAAAAGAGCCCCATCCCATTTAGGCATATTGAACCGGAATGGTCATATATAATATCATATCCACTCCTGCACTTTTCCTGTTAGGTAAAAAAAAGTATGCCTTTTTATTCTTTCTCACAGTAAAAGACTTTAAACGAAACACATGCATGTGTCCAACTATAACATATTTCTAAGTGACTGGTGCCAACAATAGTTCATTATTTTATTTTCTTCTTACTTGTAATGTCATCATAGCAGGCTCTGTGGAATTTTCCCATGTAGAACTCAAGGCCGATGATGGCGAACATGAGGATAGCCACAAAAAGCAGGAGGCCAATCTGCAGCAGGGGGATCATAGCCTTCATAATGGACTTGAGCACGACCTGCAGGCCTGGACGACAATGCAAAACATTAACATAAGGAGATTGGAATAGATTCAGAGTTTATCAACTGAGTAGAATGTTCACGTATTCAGAGACAGTGTGGTAGCTCCTGCATCTCTTCAGTGACTCCAAACCAAAATAAGCAAAAGGAAAAAAGTCTCTGTAAACACTAGATTCTCAGTTATCCTGGAACCTGTAACATGAAGCAGGATTAGTAGCTTTTCCAGGCAACTTCAGGTTAAATGATGGATTTAAAACTGGTTAACTTCTTACTGGGGAGTACTGGATGTGGGATGATGCAGGAAAACCTTACCTACTCAATAACAGGTTATGTTTCAAGTTAAGAGATTAACACATGTAAAAGCACCACTTCTAGGTGAATCACTCGGAAAATGAAATACATTGAAAAAATGATGTTACCGCACAGACAGTGAGAGTCTAGTCTCCGATCCACACAGTGGCTATTCTTGGACTTATTTCCACCACCCTTTAAAGATTTAGAATGAATTATTTCAATTTTCTCAAATCATTGCGAAACTATAAACATTTCCTTGTTGCCAATTCCACTCATTTCACATTCATGCACACATATCTAATGGTGAAAAACATGTTGACTCACCAAGTTGATAACTAGCGTCATTGTAACAATGAGCAAAATCTACATTTGTAAAACAGAATATAATCTGGATTCATGGAGCCTGTTTGTGAGCACAGAACCCAGTTCATGGTAACCAATGTGCTTAAATAGATGGTGACTAGACTTCCATCCATCCATCCATCCATTTTCTATACCCGCTTAATCTGTCGGTCGGGTCGCGGGGGGGCTAAAGCCTATTCCAGAGGGCAAAGGGCAAGAGGCAGAGTACACCCTGGACACGTCACCAGTCCATCACAGGGCCACACAGAGACAAACAAGACAAACAATGACACACACACTCACACACTCCTAAGGACAATTTTAGTGTTAATTTTAGTGTTAATTAATGTAACATGCATATTTTTGGATGGTGGGAGGAAGCTGGAGTACTCAGAGAGAGTGACTAGACTTAATTTCTCTAATTGTAAGAGGTTCAAAGATGGTTGTTGTTAAGTCAAATTTGATCTATGCATTATACCAAAATGTAGCAAACAACGTTATACTATATTCAAAGTTATGCGAGTGCCTGTGTAATGAGGTTATGTGTTTTCCACCTGATTTTATAAACTGCGAATTATTTATGTAATTATATATAATCTTACTTATTTTACACATTTTCATTGCTTTTAGATGCACTTTAGCCTTGATTTTTGTCCTTGTTTGTCAGCAGGAAATGCACTTAAATTTCAATGAATCATGCATGGTATATTTATACATTGACAAAGATCTAATCTAATAATTTATCTATAAAAATAAAAACAAACAAACACTTACTGGGAATTCCAGACACCAGTTTTAGCGGTCGCAGCACCCTGACAGCTCGAAGTGTTCTAAGATCGAGCTGAGACCCCACAGATGACAAAATCCTGCAAAGAAATAAAAAAACAAGAGAGCCCATCAATTGCCTGTTTATCAGTTTAGCTTGCTATTACCAGTTCAACTAATAGAAAGTATTAGAAATCGTCATGTCTCATTTTTGGCATAATCTCCTTCCATCTATTGCACTTTTTGTTCCAGCCTCTTCGAGCAAACCCCTGCACCATCTCTCATCAGGTTGGTTGCTAATTCCGGTAAGAGGTCATTTATTAAGAGACACAGCACCGGCAGCCAAGCCACTCATTCCCTCAATGGCTTTTTAACTGTCAAAGCTAAATGACATGCTGCAGATCTAAAAAGACTGGACCTCAGCAGAATAGGCAAACTGCTTCAGTCTAACAAGATCTCTGTGTGAATTAGATCAAATAACAACAAAATAACTGCTTAATAACTGCTTTTCTTGTGTAGCTTTGATGTAATCTTGAATTTTTTTTTGTTTGTTTCATTCCAATTATGTTGCTGAAATCAAACTTACAATACACAATTTCTGCAGACATTCTATGTTAGTTGACACCTCATTGATAAAAATATATTTTCTCCTAAATTGATTACTGTCTTTGCATATAATTTTAGGTTTTGCATCTGTTGTACACTTGTTTCCAACTCAAAGCTCCAATGTGAACCAGAGTTTGTCATCATTTAAAATATCCATCTACTCATTTTTAAAGCCTGCTTCATCCAATTCAGGGTCGCTGGTTGGCTGGAGCCTATCTCAGCTGCTATTGGGTGAGAGGCGGGGTACACCCCAGATGGTTCACCAGTCCATCACAGGGCCATTTAAAACTTGTGTGACAGCAGAAAAAGTTTCAGATGTACAGATTTGGCTTCTATGAAAATTAGTAAAACTAATTAGCAATAATTATGTTTTGAAATTGTGAGTTAATTGGTATTTATTCGCTCACCTTTCAGTTAGTTTATTTTTGTATCATTTGAAGGAATGTGTTTTCACCTGTACCTCTAAATTTAGGGACAAATGCAGAGTTTCAATATTCAGCTGAGCAAGACAGCAAAGCTCTAGTTTGCAGTCACCCCTGGCAACAGCTGAACCTGCCCACAGTGCATAACTGTGGCCAGTAGATGGAGCATCTATCTATAATATGCTGCCGTTTGTGTGAAAAAATGGGGTGAAAAAGGGGGTGCACAAAGAACTATTGGAAGAGACAAGGAAAAGAAATTCAGGAGAGAAAAAGAGGAATTAGTGAGAGTTAATTGGAATGAGAAGAAGAAAACAGCTGAGTGGAGTTGAAAGAAAAAATCATGGCTAATGCAAGAGACAAAGAATAAATATTATAAGTGAAGGGTGAATTTTGATTATTGTGATCATTATGATTGATCTGGCTCTTTGTTATCATGCTCTTTGCTTGAATTGTTTAACAATGTTGAAGTACAATCATTGAAGAGGCAAAGCAAATATCTTTAATCAGAGTTACTGTATTCCCCAACATATGTATTGTGTTAAATGTTCATTTTTTTTCACAATATCAATAACCGAAGGCCGAATAAACAGGATGTTGTTACAGTCAATGAATGAATTTTAAAGTTAATTGCATGTCGACGAAAAAGTAATAATAATGGAACTGTGTCTACATTAAGGAAACACACTTCACCACTTGCCTGTTATGGCAGCTATGCCAGTTTTGACCAAATGTACAAAAAAAAATGCTAACAAATCATCATTAAATAACAAGCAAAATTAGACAAATGAGTGATGATATAACGAGAATTCTAATGCATGCATATCAAAATATGTATGCCATAAGCATTTAGATTGTTGTATCTCTCTAACCATGTATTCTATAACTTCTGGATAGAACCATGAAAATAAATTCTGATCTTCACCATGTACTTTTAATGTCTAACACTAACCATTTGCAGACGAGGGCATATTAGAAAAGTATGGATTTATGATTGGAACAGAAGTAGAAACGTAGAATGATGATGAAATTATTGTTAAAAACAAATTCAAAGTCAGCAATCACTTGCAGGAAAGTGTTCATTATCACAAAGGTCTAGTTTTGCCCCTTTCTTTTTTTTTCTTGTCGCTGGTGAGATGTGGAAAGTGGACATTATCACAGTAGAAGATGTATGGAAACATAGGATGTCAACATGCTGAAGAAGAATGTTTTGACAACAGAAATGTTGTGAATTTCTTTTCATTTTAAATGCTACTTTAAGTCATCTATCATATCATTTCAAATTCTGCTTCAACATACAGTAGACACCATGTATCCTTGAGTCATTATCCAAATTCCTCCTAATGATACAAATTATACAAATACAGGATATCATTTGGGAAGTGTACACCGGAGTGTCCCATAAGAAATAAAGACTGGGAGGAAAGAAATGCAACATCTCTTAAGAGACACAAAGTGTGAGAAGGAGCGAGCAGATTGAAAGGAGTGATAGTCCTGTGTGTCAAAAGTGTGAGATTCAGCTGCTGAGACAGAAAGACCGTGAAACTCTTAAGAGGGACAGAAGCGAAAAGAGACATAGAGACTCTAGAGAGAGGAAAAGGGAGGGTTTTCTCTGCAGTGGGAGAAGGTGTTTGGATGGTGATGACAGAAGCTCTCACTGCTGGAAAACACCTAACAATCAACTTGTAAATCACCACAAACACAATATAAACTGTGCTGTGTTGTGTTTACAGAGTGTAGACCTTTCTTAGTCGCACTGAACTCTCATCTTGTAAGTAGTATATGCACAGGAGTTAAATGGGGATACACAATGAGGTAACAGGACACTTTCAAAAATACAGACAAGGTGGAAATATGAGATGCTCAATTGGACGTGGAAAGGTGTTTTCTAAGTGACTTAATAATTTCACATATCAGGACCCGTGGTCCCTACAAGTACACCCCCAGATGTAACACATTTAATAGATAGCTACAATACGACAAAATACAAGACATTAATATGAATATATAACAACTGTGTTTACAAAAGCAGATTAAAAATTAAAAACTGTATGTCGGAATAATCCAGGTACGACAAACGTTCAAGAGCTGCAGTCTCAAAATGTGGTGTCCCTCTTCTTATAATACAGTCAAAATACATGTTAAATAAAAAAAGTTACAAAAACTATTCTTCACCTTTTATCTCCTCGGTGAGGTCAATCTCTAGTGAAAGATAACAGGTAGCCATGTAAGTAGTGATAATTATAATGAAGGATACAGTACACTAGGCCTCATGCAATATTTTTCCAGTATTGATGTTTATTCATTCATAACTTCTAATTGCCTGATAGAGATACAGTTATTGATTTTGTGATGTCCTCTAACTTCCACAAATGCCCCAAATCTGTTCGGAGTTAGCTGTAAACACTGTTGAACAAAAACATCTGAGACAGGTGACTTCCCGTTGTTGACGTTCTTCTGAAGAACATCAAGCTGATGATGATGGTTGCGGGCCTTGATAAAGATCTCAGAGGTCACCTGCTACCTTCACTTTGCTGTCTCTCCCTGTTCATGGCATTACCATGGCAACCGGCAATTCCTCTCTTCACCGAGTCTCCACGGTTACCGAACTGCTCTCATTCATAAGCGTTGCCAGGGAAACGCAGCCCTGGCTCATTGATGGAATCTCGGCAGTGCCGCAGCAACGGGGACGGGAAGTGGGTCTCCTAGCGATTGATTTTCAACCCCTCCAAACCTTTGCATCTCCCGCCCACACAAACACATACACACACACTATTCTCACCTAGCCCCTCGCACCCTGTTTTGACAGCAGATTCTGTGTACTTTCTGTGCATGCTGACAAACATGCCTTATACACAAATATGTGCAACTTCCTTGGCATACAGATATAGACAAACCATTGTAAGCACATTCTAATACCACATACAGGTGCACACACATCAGGCATACGTGTGTGTTTGATCAGATGACAGTGAGAGATGCAGCAAAGCCCAGGTCGTATAGATGACCCACTTTCTCTGCTGCAGGTGAACTCTGAAATGTTTGTTTTTTGCAACATGTCACACATTTACACAAATGCAGTCTTTATGTATCTGACTTTATATGGACAAATAACCCACCTACACCGGTAATTTTGGTCTGCTGTTTAAGTAGGGACTTTATGTCACTGGGTTGATCAAATCCATGTTATTGTGAGTAATCCTCAGCCTTTTTTTTAATGTAGAATGGAACAGCATGGCTGGTATTTAGCTTAAACTTTTGAGTGTGTGTGTATGATTGAAAGCAGAGGTTCTTGGGGCACCTAATGTAGTAGGAATGACAACAATCAGTTTTCAGAAGTTTGGCTGGTGATTATATGTCTGTCTGCTGAAGTCACTACAATTTAAGATAAAAAATTAACCCAATTTCAAAGGTGTGTTTGTATTTAGCCAAAGGAGCTGATTTATATATTCAACTGCTCTGGTTCTCAACAGCTCACTAGGCACAAAAGCCACATTTAAGCATTTCTAAAGACAGTCTTGACCCATGAATGTATTTCTGAAATTCAAAAGTCCAAACTGCAGTGATAGATCTAAGAAAAAGTCTCAAAATAAAAAAAAAATGCCATGTTTATGTACACAGGGACAGCAGTATCAGCCCATTTGATGTTTAGTTTATCACAATAGCTGGTGCACCAGCCACTTCAGTGTTGTTTCGGCCAGTTGAGCACCTTCAGATTTTTGTGACCTAGCATGCCCTGGGCGACTAGCACATTTGAACAACAGGAAGAGCTGCAGGGAGGAGTGTGCAATCAAGTCCCTTTTCTACAGACATCTGTTTGACTCCAGAAGGTACAACAATTATCGTAAACGTTTCAAAAACATCAAAGTTACGTTTTTGTTTGCATATTGTAAAACACACATCGTTCCATATGGCATCTAGTGCTATTTGTGAATAAAACAAAGAAGCAAATAAAATTATTTAACGGTTTAGGTGAGTGGATATTTAGTGGCACGATAACATGTTCCACCACTTAAATATATTATTAACTTATAAAAAACATCCCATATCTACATGTGCAGAGGCCATGTGAATCTTTACAAATGTGTGTGATGCATGTTGTCAGTGTGAGAGTAATTGGCAAAAATAGTACAAACACACACTGACAACATGTAAGAGACTGGGACAAGTTCCAGCCAGTGACAAGTGCATGAGCTGTACATGCTCTGTTTGTGTGTGCTAAGAAAAATGCATGTGCACGTGGTTTGTGTGTGTATCGTGTGGAAATAGTGTGGGAGTGCCATGTGTCATCACAGTGTGAGCTTCTGTCCCCTCAGTGTCTCCCACTGAGGCCTCAACCCTCACCCCTCCACTTACACACTCATACACACACATGCATGACGAGTAATCTTGGACCACACTTTATGGACATAATATGCACACAGTTAAAGAATCTGAACACTATGTTTGCAGCATAAGAAAAACTTGTGTCAACCCACACCATGTTTAATTTTTTTTTCAAAGAAAAAGAAAAGTGAGGGTACTTTAAAAAATGACACCAACAAACAATTTTATCTCTCAGTTAAGTTCATACAAACAGCAGTAAACAAAAATGAACTACATCCAATCAATAGTTATGTGACCCTTTGACAGAGCACAAAGTCCCCTTGTTACACTTGCTCATAAAAGGAAGATTGTTTCGGGCATCTTTGAGAATTGCTACAGCTCTTCTGGGGTTTCAGACTGTCTAAATGTCTTCTATGTTTCATGTAATCCCAGAATAACTCTATGATGTTGGGATCAAGGCTCTATGGGAGGCTAAACCATCTGCAGGACTCAGTTCTTGTTGTTATGTATGTTGTCAGTGTAAATACTAAAATCCCTCTGGTGACTGTCAGTGACACATGTTGACTTTTCCTCCGGCTGCTTCTTATTAATTAGTAAATGATTTTTTTTTGTTAAGTTTTTAAGCTGCTAAAGTCGGCATGAAGAAGAAAAGAGGAAAACATGAACTAATATACTAAGGACATGGTGCGCCAATTATCTTTCAGAACTCAAAAAAGACACTAAAGATAATAGACATTTTCTGTCTCTCTTTTATCAAAGGACTACTATTATTATTCTTCATCTTCTTCTTAATATTATTATTATTATTATATTATCATTATCATTCTTCTTTTTTTAATGTTTTGATAACAGTTACATAGAAAGGTTTTACAACTTTTCAATAATATCCAACAGAGAAGGCATTACAAACAATTAGACGATGCAAATACTGTGGGAATTGTATTGGGAATGCTGAAACCTTTTATTCCTTGTCTCTTGCCGGCTTCTGGCAAGAATCTGTCAGAGTGATTGTTTCAAACCATTGCTATTATAAACTAAATTAATAAATTACTCAGCATGGTTGTATGCACAGTTGAGTCGACCTGTCCAGCTAATTTTGATTGCCCTTTATTGCATAATCCAATAGAGTTTTTGACTAATTATTCAAATCTTGTTCTGAAGTACATCCAGTTCTGTGTGTGAATCCACCGAAACAGGATGTCAGCAGATTGGAGATGTTTGTATGACGTGTGGGTTGGGAGGAGGTTAAAATCAAGTAAATAATTCATATATGTGTATTTATTTTATCTGCATATTTATTGTAAATATACAATTTAACATAAGTTATGGGCACGTAAGATTATACAACAGCTCTATTTGCTAAAGATGAAAATGAGAGTAGCAAAACTGTACAGAAGGCTGCATTCACATTTTGAGCTATCTAACAGTGAATTTGTAGTTTACTTTTTGCCTTATAAATGTGAACAAGCTGTGATATATAAAGAGTAGTAAACCCTTCCTTAGATTGATGTAAGAGGAGAAAATGATTTCGCTCCCCAAATCTCTCACACCAACCTGTCTCTCTCCAGTAGATACGGGACATTAAGCTGCATTCAACAACTGTTATGTCAGTGCTCTCTCAAGCCTCTGCAACCAAGGCAGTAAGTCCAAACCACTTTCCCATAGGGGAGTCCATTTGATGGGTGCAGAAGGGAGGTTGAATTCAGAAGAGCTATAATGGCCCCATCACCCTGAGTCTTCTCTGCTTTATGTCATCAAGCCCCTCCCTCACAAAAGCTGGTTTCTTTTCTCTTTCCCATCCCTCATTTAATTCCACTCTCCTTTTTTCCCTGTTCCCTTTCAGTCTCTTACTTGTTGAAGCTTTCACTGGCAGAAGTAAGACAGAAGCACTCTCATTCTGACCACATTCTCCATCCTTATCCTCCCTCCCTCTTATTTCCCCCCCGTTCATTTTCTCGCCCTTGCGTTATTGCTGATCTCAGCAGAGTGCGAACACTCAGCTGATGGACTCACTGCTTACCTCCACCCCCACCAAACACACAACCACACTATCTTTCCTCCATTCCCTTCATTTCTTCTTTTGTCTGTCCTTCTTTTTCTACTTTGACTTCATGATGAAGGTGGCCTTAAGAAGGAATAGTCTCTAGTATTTTTTTCCCTCTCCTTTCATACACCCTTCTGCCTTTCAGATGTTTAATTAACCTTTGTTTATCTAGGGTATGCTTGCTGAGGGTGATTTGCTGCAAACCTTAACTGGCTATAGAGGATTTTGTACTGTTTTTGCACAGGAGCACTGTGATGGTTAGTTTACGAGTAAGAATATGGAAATTGCCATTTTTCGGGCATCAGCATTCTATATTGAAAACGGCTATCCAAGCTGTTTCCTTCAAACGGGCGAGTTTCTTCATAAAAGTAACAGAGTGAGTAAATCTCACCCAATTATTCCCAGATTTTCCCAGTTACTGTATAAATCTAAAACCATCAGTCTCATGATCACATACGGTCACTGCTTGCTGATCCTTCTCGAACCTTCCATTCCTCTGTCCTTTGAACACACTGACTCGTCTGTTTCCTCTCTTCTGATCATCAGCATCACTCTTTCCTGTCTCTAATCTTCCTAAAGTTTTTCCATTCACCTCTCTCCCTAATTTTCTCTCCCTGCCGGACCAGATGATTGGTCCATCTGTCCCTCTGTCTCCTGCCAGCATGACTTCTTGACTTCACAAGGACACGACGTCTGGACTTCTCTGTCCTTACTATCACATACTTTTTCCCTTTGTGTATTAGTGAGTGTTTGTGTGCACGTCATTTCATAGTTTAATCTTTGTACATTATGTCTTAGCAGTTGTTTCGGGCTGTCATTTCCCATCATTATGATATCTACTTAAGATTTACCCTCAAGTTAATCTCTTAATCAATAAATTCAAGCACAAGAAATCTATATAATATTCCAATAACATGGAATTAAAAGCAAATGGCAATGACACAATCGCAGAGAAGTATCTCTGCTGCTCCACAGAGCATTTCAGTTATCAACTCATTAACTGTGTTTTTTCAAATAATTATTCAAATTCTCCATAAGATCAAATTTGTTATTTAAATGTTTATTTCACCAAATATTCATTCTTTTAGTCAAGAATATGAACAAAATTTCCCTCAAAGTTAAAAGTTTTGTGACAAATCTGATGTGACAAGGCAAAGTTGTGGAAAGAGTCCCATCAGAACACTGAAGCCAACCAATGAGTGTTTGTTTGGGGAGGAGAAGCCTCCAAAGTTAATGTCTTTTTTGGGGATTTGTAAACATGCAGAGTCAAAATACACACTGAGCCATTTCATGGGGACTTCAGTTTTAGGTAAAGTCTCATCGTTTCGATAAGTCTCGTCTTCAGCTTCAGCAATCTGCTGATGCAGCTACAAATGCTCTCATAAACCAAATCTGCAGCAGCTAATGGCAGACAAAGTTAGCCATTAGCTGGGGGAGAAACTAGAGCATCTGCCTGATAGTTATATTTTAGGAGATGGTAGAGATCAAACCAGTGTAAAACCAGAGCAAACATCTGAGCATTGAATGGTCAGAAACACAACTTCAGTGATGCTTATCATCTACATTATGCAACCTGAACATTAGCAAGGCTTACTTGACCTGATAGAGTGATCTGTTATAACACGAAATACTCCATTAATATGTTAATAGTATCATGTTTACAACTAGTAGAGGGGACTTTTCTGTATGTCATGGAGAGTCATGGATTTTTTCTCTTTCAAAACACAATTGATAACATTTATCGTAAAATAAAAGACAATTACTTTCTTACCTTCATCACCCTGCTGCCCTAACATTATTTGTCTGTAGGTGTGTGTTTCTGTCTGTGACTCTATTTCTGTTCACAAGGGTGAGTGGGTGAGCACACCACACAGTTAAGCAGGCTTTTAAACAATAAAACTGTATTGTTGTAACTACTTCCTTTTGCCATTGTTTGGAAATGTTTGGTTGGTTTCTCTGTAGTGTTTTCCAAAGAATACAAAAGCGGTTTTATTATCATCGAGGTAAACCTGTATCGCATTTCAAAAACAGATAACAGATATTTGTCTTTTCGACAGAACATCCCCAGTGATGCATCCCTTTTGAACCATCTAATCCATCCCCCAATTTAGACATAGCAAAATTTGTATTGCTTCAACAACACCTCAGCAATTCCACCTACTATTCAGGTTCCTTTAAGACTGACCAAGATGAAACAGAATAATTCCCTGTCAAACTAAACACAACCCAGCATTTTTATTTCCTTAACACCCATGGTGTAAGCTGGATATTACACTTGGATGTCCTGATAAGACAATTAATGCGCTGAGTAAACAACACTCCTCTTCACATTCTGTCTGTCTTCTCCACCTTGTCTATCACTTTCATTTATCAGAATCGCTTATTGAATTCTACCAAACTTCTGGCTATCACAGTGCTTGCACAGCCTAATATCCTTAAGGAGTGTGTGTTTAAATGCAGCAGATAGCCTGCAAGGCACTGAGTTGGGGGGTATAGGAGAACATATAGGAGAGTCACGAGCCTGTAAATGACTGCAGAGCAATAATGATAATGGAAGTGATGGCAAAAGGACAACTTTAAACCAAGTACTCTCCCTCTCTCTTACTCATTGTGGCCTCATTTTTCTCTCCCTGTAGGATTTGATTTCCTTTCTTAGTGTTTTTAAAGTATTTCCTCTCAAATCGCACTGCTCTGTGTATGGTTGCTTACCATTTGATTGTTTTTTGATTGGCACTGGGGAGTGACCTGATTCACATCAAACTAATAACTGATGTTTCATACACTGTCAAGAGCATTCCAACCTAAATGTGTTTTGTCTTAAGCTATTAACCCTGATGGTATGAGTCAACATGGCTGAAAAAATGTCTCTAAGAAGACCAGTTTCATCGAATGTGTTCTCTTGCTGACGCAGGAACTAGGGTGAGTTGTCCCTGATGTGAGTCAGAGGTTCCTGTTTACCCCTATCTTGAGTTGCGGTGCCATTTGGCTTCTCTCCCAGATGCACCACTGACTCAGTAAACCATCGTTTTACCCTAAGATTTTTGTAAATGTCTCAACTCCACAATGTGTTCCCTGTTTTAAGTCATGTATGTTTTCATAAACTTCTAGTTTCAACTAGCAGTGAATCCCTCAGTGCTACCAAAAATACTCATCAATAACCAGAATTAAACATCATGTGACAACTCTTTTTCTGTGAAGAACCATTATGAGAGTCACACAGACATCTTCGGTGTTCTCTCATTGATTGACTGGTCCAGACTCTACTGTAAATGATTAGATTACTTTATGACGTCACAGCGTGGCACTGAAAATCAATGGACTGACATCCCTGAATACTAAATACACCGGTCTCTCTGAGGATGTGTGCATGTGTCTCTGTGTGTGTCGCCTCTCCTCTTTTTCCTCCTCTCATTAATTCTTGTTCTCATCAAGTATCTTTCTCTCCACTGTGTTTGCCAAGAATGAAGTCAGCACACGTGCATACATACACTCAAATGCACACACTTAACAAACTCTGTGTCAGAAGCCTCCTCAGTCACGACTCACGCAGCACAAGCACACACTCTCCTAGAAACCAATACAGAAGATAAAAAGTGAGAAAGAGAGAGACTGACACTATTAACACTTAAAATCGAAACTGAATTAAACGTCTGAAGCCTTGGTTGTGTCTCTCAGATGCTATAATGTTTGCTGCATAACACGTGATCAAAGTGGTAAGCCGGAACAATGGTAACTTGCCTGTTCTTGAGGCCTTACCAGTATGAGGCCAAAATTATAGCTTGTCGTAGATGAGGAAAAAGAAGAAAATCTATAGATTTGTCAAAATAAAGGGAATTACCTACTTGGGAGCATGAATGTAGTCAGCAACCATATAAATCCAATCTAAGCTCAGATAACAAGGTTTTGCCAAATTAAAACGCTGGCGTGATAACTGCTGGCACTGATTGAAATGTCACCAGAGATGTAAAATGGATAGGGTTCATCCTCTGGGAACCACAAAAAATACACTTTTAGAAATGTTCACAGACAAGTGAAATGGTTATTTGTGAGTCATTTGTACAGAGCTGATCTCTGTATTTCAACCGAAAGTGTACAGGTTGCACTGGCAGGTTTAGAAAATAGTTCCTGTGTTACTTTTTTCGGGAAGTCCAACAACACAAGAGTAAAAACTTAAACTAGCATTAATTGACTGCAGCTGCATTTCAAGCTATTTTATTACATCTGTGGTAGTGATGCTTTGTGAAAGACCAGGAAGTCACACTTGGGGACACAAAGATTTAAGGTATCTTATAAAAGGACTTGTCATAGTATGGTCCCTTAAGTCAAAGTGTTGAGTAGGTTAAAAGAGTAACCCACTAACCATCACATAACTCACTGCTATTTGAATGTCTAGCTGTAAACAAAAGCAACAAAAATATATCTAGGGTATATTTCACCTCCATAGTACATCACAAGTACAGTCGTATAAGCATTACTGGGTTATAAAATTAGGTAAATACAACCTCAACCTTATAAAAAATAAAACAAAATGGTGAAACATCATTCAGACAAATTATGGTTCTTAGTAAAATAAGCCTGGGGTTTACAGGGCCAATATGCAACAGAGGCATTACAATGTGATTTTGACTCATCTACCAACCACCAACTATTTGTCATGTCACTATAGTGTTCCTTTCTGACATCTGAATGCAACTAGAGAAAGCCACTGAAATTAGTCAAGGCAATTCACAGTTTCCGCTCAGCTGAAGGATCGTGTAACGGAAATTTCATCACCCTCAAACACAAGGTTGCAAATATTTGTAACCACAGACACTGTGAGAGTTGGCTACACACATGCACCTTTATCAATCTCAGTTCAGGAAAACAACTAATTCGACTAAGAAGACAAAGAGCAGAGGAACAACATGGACGCTTGTCTTGAGGGGAGACTCTGCACGAGAATGTCATCCACACCTCGACAATGTACTGTAGATCGATTAAATGCGCATGTATATGAAGCTTCGGCAAAGCTGACCTAAAAGGTAGTATGTCTAGGACTGCATGCTCGTCTGTAGAGTTCAGTCAGTATGTGTGCATCGATACAGAAAGCATGAATTCACTTTCAAGGAGCACCCCAATCCCCATTACCCTCAGAGAGCCCTACTGTTTGGTCTGAATGTGGCTATAAATAGGATTACAAGAACACAGCTCACATACACAGCAGGGATAACAAGGTAAGCAAGCTGCTTGCAGTTTGCAGTATGTATTCTTACCTTGCTTTCAATTCAAAATGTTCCATATGGATATATGCAAAGGTCTGCATCATGAATATAATTAGCAATCTAGGCTAGGCATAGTGATTATGTCTATGCACTTAGAGTATCTAAATAGAGGAATACTATGAGTATGCATGTGTGTTTTCGTATTCACCATAAGGAACAAGTAGTGTGTGTTTTATTGGCTGTGCTGAGTGATTGATCATAGGGAGATGGGAAAAGCAGGTTACTGCAGCGCTTACACACACACATTCATTCTCTCTCTGCGTTTCTCATTTCCCTCTCTCCCCTCCTCCTTTGTTCCATCTCCATCTTTGCCTTCCCTCCTCCTCCCATCCCTCTTCCAAACCTCTCTCTCATCCTCCATACATCACGCTCACCAGCCCTGTCCCTCCAGCCATCACTCTCCCCTTCTTTCTGTGGTCTACCTCCTCCAGCTTTAAACTCCTCTCTGGTCCTGCTCATGCCACCTTTAAAAGGCAAACCCATCTTGTGTTTCCCCTTTCTCTTTCTGTCCTGTTATCCAGAGCCCAGGGGAATGAGGAGACATTGTCACGTGTCTTCTTCCTCCACCTCCTCTGTTTTTTCTCCCTCTGTTATCTAGCTGCAGTAGTACTCTACTGTTACTCTGGCAAGTGGCTTCATCGGTCTCAGCGGGCTTCCTCTGCCTCTCTCCCTATATCATCTACCCGTCTACTGTTTCCATCCATCCATCCATCCATCCATCCATCCATCCATCCATCCATCCATCCATCCATCCATCCATCCATCCATCCATCCATCCATCCACCCATCCATCCATCCATCCATCTACAATGCTGCAGGAAGTGCAGAGATTACTGATTGTGATTTAAAACTGTACTTATGGTTATGCATTAGATGGTTGCAGCATGTTGTTTATAGATTGTTAAGGCAACCCCTTAAGAATTTGAACAAACATTATGTAGTCTTCTCTTTTCAGTAAATCCGACACATCCAATCCAGACATGGAGTGCGTACCACTGATGGCCTTTTCTGACACAAGTCATCTTATATATTTATATGTTACTGCTTCACTTTAGTCAGACATATTAGGATAAGAAAAACCCAAGGTAAAATTATACTTTTCACTATCAACAAGATTGGACACCAAATTAAGTGAGTTATACAGAAAGGCCAACGTCACTGCACAATCTGGGTAGTGGTCGCCATATTGTGTGACACATCTGTGAACACACAACCAAAACAAATACAGATCAAAGACTAATTTGGCCACACTAAGCAAGAGAGACAAGCTAAACATGGAAGCAAAATAGGTTATTTTGAGAAAATACAAGAAATAAACTGTGCTGTTCAGTGCGAATTTAAACAAAAATGTATGCATGTACATTTTACTTCTGGTCCTAAGGTATCATACTGTACGTAGCTATGCAACCAGTTAGTTGTACAAAGTCCAACCATGGCCGTGTATGTACAGTTATCTTAAACACATACAGTATCATAAATACTGTGTTCAGATACAATGTACCTGTGTGACACTTGTTGTGACACACCAGTATGTGTCAGGAATGCTTCTTTATGTGATGTCTAGTTGTCTTACAGCTGGTATTCATGCCATAGGACACCTCTTTGCTAATTCAACAACCTGTCTTCCATTATTTTGCCTCGAAGTTGGAAAGGAAAAAAAATAATTCTGCGTATGTTTGGAGCATTGTTAGTGCAGATGCTCAGAAACTAGCATTATGCGTTCCCAAACTGCAATATGTTAAAGACCAGTATGGGCAATGTAGGTTCAAGATGCAGAGGTAGAAATGGTGGGAAATTTTAAGGATAAGCTTGTAGAGAAAGACCACAATCACCCGCATCTTTATGATGTATCTTTGCCACTGCATAGTGACAAGCATGCTCATGAAAATAGCACAAGAAAGAGAGTTTAGATGTGCTCTGCTAAAACATGCATCTTAAAATACAACGTAATACTTTCTTTAAAAAAGTGCTGCTTCATGGGTGGCTTACTGGCAATTTTCAGAAGACACTAAGAATAAAGAGAGGTGATTAAAGACATCACTACATGCCAACACAAGACTGGGTTCATTCTTCGCTGTCGTTTTCATCATCAAGGGTAGCTGTTAACATCTTGTGAGGATAGATGAGCTCGAGGGAGCACAAAGGTACTCTAACTAACTAGCTTATTATATGATATTAGTATTTTGCCCTAAATCCTGCAGCATGTTTCTTGTTTGGCCTTAAAAAACAGTGTCGCAGTTAAGATTATTACGTTTGAAAAATCATTTGAGGATGCAGATTTAAGATAAAGAAAAAAATAACAAGAGAAGGAAGGAAAAAAAGGAGGGGAATGGTGGAAACTATGCTACCCCACTGTCAGCCATTGCCATAACAACAAACCTGCTCCCCCATCTCTCGGAGAAGTGACATTTCACTTTGCCCTGGTTGCTGCTCCCTGCAGGGATGCTCTGATCCAGTGTGTGTGAGTGTGTGTGTGTTTGTGTCCTCATTAAAGAAGGATAGCGACTGAGGGGGAGTGGCCCTGATCAAACATGCACACCTTGTCAAACCAGACCTCTGCTGTGTCTGCAAGAGGGTTTTTGAGATCAGAAAAGAGAGAAAGTCATACGAGTAGAGGGTTTCTTTCTCTCTCTCTCTCTCTCTCTCTCTCTCACACACACACACACAAGTTTCAGAGCAGAGATTAAATGGAAAAGAATTATATTTCATCATAATGTTCGTCAATACTATCAGGATTGGTTCTGTTGAGCCATATTCAATTAAATTATTGAGCTTGTACAAAAAGTGCAAAACAAATCAGATGATGAAAACAGACAAGCGTTGAGCAGAACCAAGAACAACCAAGAAGACAGCAACGGTGAGGATCTGACAATGACTAAGACAAAAAAGATTAATATATGGACAATTCAAAACATAGGTGCTTTAAGTTTTCATGGAAAACTGACTCCCAGTATGTATTGCAGTTTACAGGCATTTGGTGATATTCCTGTCATTTGGAGGATCTGTTGGCTTGGAGAGCTATATTAAGAGAGAGTGAAAACAAAGTGTCCCATTTTTGATGAAAAAAAAAGATTCGGCTGGCATGAAAACAGTGAATGCTGAACCAGGTGAAAAAGAAAAAAAATGTTCGAACTCTGTTGTCATTTCCCACTGTTTAATGTCAATTCAGTGCAGTAATTTTGAGGTCATTTTGGCATGTTAGCTACTTGTCTCCGACAAAGGGAGTGGGACTAGAAGCATGCCAAAATTTGAGATGGTTTTTCTGTTCCAAACCTTTTGCTTAGGCGCAATCCTACCAATAAAAAACAAAAAATTATAAATGGAAAAAAAAACATTAGCAGACATTGTGCATTAATCGAAACAAAACAAAATTAAATTAAATTAAAATATACATCAAATCAAAAAATACTTTCACAGTTGGAAGAAATGTTAATGTTGACTCACCCAGTGAGCACGACCACAAAGTCCATGACGTTCCAGCCGTTCCTCAGATAAGAACCTTTGTGTAACGCAAAACCCAGAGCAAGGATCTTTATCCCAGATTCAAAACAGAAGATGGCGATGAAGTAGGGCTCTGTCTCTTCCTACAGGGTAGAAGGGTGAGGTAGGGAGTAGAAGAAGGGGTGAAAGAAAGATGTAAAGGGAAAATAAATGGGACAAGAGACAAAAAGAAGTTGAGGAAGGTAAGATGAAAAGAAAGCAAAAAAGAGGAGTGTCGAGGAGAATTGAGATGAGAAAAGAAGATCAGGGTCATTTGCAGGCAGATTGTGGGCCCTTTTCTACTTAGGTGGAATATTATTTCCATAGAATATTAACTGATTGTATGACAAACTTCCATCAATTAGCTCATGAGTTTAAAAATTGAACTTTCTTAAGAGGGGATCAGTGTAATGACATTTGATATCTCTAAACATTTGCAGTAATGTTTGTAGTCCTAATTGCAACTGCTGTGTATGTATTGTCAGTTCTCTGTCCGATTGTTCTCTTGTGTACTTATTTCTGCTTGTGTGTGCTCAGTGAATATATGTTTAGTAATCATTTGTTTATCTACTCACCATCACCTGTCTCTGTGTTTGCTAACCATTGTGTATATTTCGAAATCTGCACGTTCTGTATACTCTAAGTATGCGTGTGTATAGGGTGTGTTACCAGTCGTTCGGACAGAGGCGTCTTGTCTCCATCAGGAAGGTGCTGTTCCAGAGCCAGGACAATGCAGTTTGCAATGATGGTGGTGAGGATCATCCATTCAAATGGAGTATAGCTGCAGTTAAGGCCAGTATCACCAACAAGCAGGGCACATGCAAACACATACCTTATACACATGTACTGTATATCATTCATCCAGAAACATCATTCACCCAAAAACAGGTCACTGCTAAGCACACTGCAGTTTAAATTTTCACTCAGTGTATTTTAATTGTGTCTATTATAAGAAGTCAAGTCTACCTATGTCTCATTCCATCGAATGGAAAACTGTAAAATTAAGGTAAAACTGTTTCTTCATCCACAAGTTCTGACATTTTAAAATATCCATTTAGTCATTCAAATTACTCTTACCACTCATAGAAAGCCAGACCTGTAACTTGGACTCTCTAAATTTAACACAAAATTACACATTATACAGTTTCCTCTTATACAGCATCCTGCAGACCCCCTTTGCTTCTTTACAGAATGTTCACAATGTGAGACATGATATTTGTTTACAATATTTGTAACATTACAGAGGGCCAATTGAAATTCATTTGATTTTAACACTGTTTGTAAACCTTTGTTGTCCTTTTATAAGTGCACCATACTTTATACACCAGTTAGCAAGAATATTAAATCTACTGGGCTAATACCCTGCTTTGTACCTAAGAAAACCTTGTGCCTTGGGTATTATAGTAAGCTTATATAAAGTCCTTATTACACAGTGCATTCAAGGCGGGGCTGATGTGGCTTAATTGTATATCAGTGTTATGTTTGTAAGGTAGGGTCGCTAAATGGGAGTATTGAAGTTGATGTGCCTCTGAGCCAGCAGTTGAGATATCCATTAAGCTAAATTGAGGTGGGTGTGTGCTTGCGTGTGTGTGTGTGTATATAGGGACCAGCTGACACAGCGGGACTCACTACTTTATCCAATGAGGCTGCTGTCAGTCACTTGATTTTTTATTTGAAACCACACACTGATACATTGATTTGACACAACATTGACTGTTTGATCAGAATGAACTTACTTAAGCTGTAGATGCTTTTACTGTTGTGACTGATTGATGTATAGGTATGTTGGCATATCAAATGGCACATTTTTGTGTCACTGGCCTGAAAATTAGAAACAAATGAAGTAGCTAGTAACATAATTTAAATTAAAATGGTCAGTTTTTTACAGCTCTAAGTAAGAACAATATCTCTGCGCACACACACACACTGACTAACAGAGGTCGCCTGTTGGAGCAGCCAGTTTTTCACAGCGCTCCGTGTAGTCAAGTCTGTTTCAAAGTGTTGTGGTGTGTGTGTCTGCATGTTATGTGTGTGTCCATGCCTGAGTAATGCCTGCTGGAGGGGCTAAGATGACTGGATACATCCAGACAGATCAAGCCTGTGCCTAATTGGCCAGTCATTATCCTGTTAGCCTGTATGTGTGGGTCTGTCTCTTTGCATGTGTGTCTGGATTGTGTAGTAGGAGTACGTGTCTATTGTCGTGTTTACCAGATGCAACGTTGACACTGACACTATGGCCAGAGGATGGCCTCTGTGTGTGTTTGTGTGTAGGATAAGAAGCTGCTGGTTGATGTGAGAGGATCAGACAGGTCAGTCTGGGGAGTGCACACTAACAAGACAAAGCTGAACTACACGGCACACGCTGGCTGGCAGACAACGCACACGCCTATACTTGCGGAACACATCGCAGTGGAAACTAGAATGTGCCCACATGCACCAAAACACTGTATCGGAGCACTTCTGGGTTAGATTTGAAAAGTTAAGTAGTTTAAGTTATAGAATGTGTGGCATTTGCCACTGCAAAAATATTAGTAGCAATGATCAGCTGCAGAGCGGTTCCCTGTGAGTTGAAAACTGGCGCGAGGGGCTCTTGACCAAGCAGCAGTGTGTTACAAGATGACAATGAGAATGTTTTGCGCCAACACAAAGTTCAGAGTATGCTTATATGTAAACGTGTACCTATTACGTATACCTATTTCTTTCATTATATAATTGTGTTTTTGGCCTTTGGTCAAGTTCGTATTACTCTCGTCTTTAGTTGTCTGTCATAATTACATTCATAATTGCCTTTTTCATTTACTTGGGTCAGTAGAAAGTCTTCTTTCAGGTTCTTCTTTCATCTTCTCAGCCATACTTTCCTCAATCCCCTCCTGTTTTGATCATTAGCTCCACTACCACACCTGTGTTCAATCTTGTCAGCTGCAACATTCACTGATCAGTTCTCCACAGTATTTAAGCTCTATGGTTTCTCATAGTCCTTGTCAGATCCTTGCCCTTACTACTCATGTTTCTCTTTATAGTTCATGTTCACATTATATAGGTTTTGTCAGGCTTGTTCTGGTCTTTGGTTTCTGTTTTATTCAGTTTAGTTTCCTGGTATTCCGGCTTGGCTGTGTCTTTTGTTCCAGTTCTAAAATAAATCTAGTTAACTTTCTATTCAACCTCCTGTTTGTATCCGTGTCTGCATTTGGGTCCTCAATACACCACAACATCTTGCAGATAAATAAGTTTCCCTTTCAATTAAAATCAGATTGTGATCACCTATCCATTGCACAGTCTCATACAGCCCATATATTCTGTGTGCCTCTGAGACTGTGTATGTGAGCAGACATGCCTGCCACAACATCTATTATTCAGCAGACACACACTCTGCTGGCCTAACAACCAGTGAAAGCAGAAGGTAGCACTCCTCTGTGAGTGTGGGTGTGCATCTTTCATTTCTTCCCATTTCTTCACATCCCTGCAATCTATTTCTATGTATTTTAAGATCTTTATCTATTTCCAACAATTTTCCCCTCTAAAAGGTCTTTCTGCTTTGTATTCTCCTGAGTTGCGTCTTTCTGTGATTACATTTTCATCTGCATTGTTTCACTATCCCTTCTCTCTTTCCTTTCATCCTCCATTTTTCCTGAGGTCATTTTTTCTTCTTCCTGTACCCTATTTTACCTCCTCCGTCCCCCAAGATCCGTCTTTGGTTTCTCCTCACTTAACCTTATTCATCAGTCACATCACACTGCCTATATTTGGAGAGAGAGTGAAAGAAAAGATTGGGTGAATCTGAAGCAATTAGAGGGCAGACATTTTTGGCAACAGTATTATTGGTGAGCACTGCAAAAATGTGAGTTCCTCTCTTGTTAATTAAAATACCTTTCTGATGGCCACACAAATGTCCTACACTGCCAAATACACTGAGTTCACACACACACACGCACAAAACATAGTTTTTCTAATTTTGTGGTGATTCACCATTAACTTGTTGCATTCCCCAGCCCCTTTACCATGATCAGAGCTGAATGACTATTCCTAACCCTATCCCCAAACCTAACCATAACTTAATTCTTACCCTAACCATTAAACCCAGTTCTGACCCTCAAAAATCTTTTTAAACATGTGCGGCCCACAATTAGGTCCCCACAAAACACTCTGGACCCAACAAGTATAGAAGGTTTACGTTTTTTGGAACCCATGAACAATGAAAATCAAGAGCACCCACACACAATGTCATTCCTTCTTCTTTTCAGCCTTTGGTGTTGCATGTAATTTCTCAGAGCAAACAAACCCCCCGAAACATACATTAAAAAAAAAACTGCCTATGAAATGAGCACAAACTCACATTGATAAGTTGATATACCAAAGCATACTAACACTCATGATTGCACAAACTAGCAAACTAAATAAAAAGGCAGAAAGATGACTGACACTTATCCACATTATCAAGTATCAATTCTCGCCTTATCCAATTCATGGTTGCACGGGGCTGAAATCTATCCCAGCTGCCATTGGACGAGAAGCAGGGTACACCGTAGACAGATCACGAGTCCATCACATGGTCAAAACCAAGACAAACAATCTCACACATGCTCTCAAGGTAATTTCAGAATCACCTATTAAGCTAATGCCTATATCTAAGCTGTGAGGGTAACTGGAGAGAAAATAAATTCAAGTAAAATGTCTATTATTTGTGTAAGTACAATGGTTTAACTTTACTTTTTCTGTCAAATAGCAGCATATTTCAATCTGCAGTGCACTTAAGCAATTTTATTCGTTTCTGACCTAAAAGTCAATCATATTCAATTAAGTTTTAATCCCAAATCACCAATTCATAAAAAGGTCACCTTAAGGTACTTTAAAAATTCTGTTTTAATGTAATTATAATCTAATTCAGCCCAAAGTTAACTCTTCTGAATATTTTACAGTCTGTAAAATTATACATAGGTGTATTGAATTTTGCTGGTATTGATTAATTTTAAAAGGAAGTGATGACTGAATGCGTTTGGTGTCAGAGCAATTTGACCAGGAACAGAGATCCTTAGACATGTGCTGTGTCGAGTCTCGGGCTGATTCTAGCTTTTTTGGAAGTTTTCTTCTTATTAAAAGTGACCCAGTTGTTTCATGAGTTTATAATAAACCTGATACATCACCATCCAAGATGCCCCTCAGTGGCTTTAGCCTCAGTGTGTATGCTTACTAGATGTTATAGTCTTCGTTTCTTTAACTAAGAAAATCAAACAAAAGAACAAGCATATTAATCATAGGGATTTTTATAGAGTAAATATTTTCTAAATTTCCACAGATACCGGACCACATTTTTAGTGTGACTTTTTCAACTGAATCTTTCGCAGCTAAGAAATTACTTCGAAAAAAAAAACTCATGGTCACTTCCCCGTGGTGTGGATACAATGTTTGCATTCTTTTGTTTGTCAAGTCCCACTGGATATGACTTGAAACAGTACTGAACTTACTGAATGAGTCAGTTAACAAGAGACTCAGATAAGCTACCTCTTGTTCACAACTGAGACCTCCACCTCTGTCCTGGACTGAAGTACACAATCTACTTGTGAGTAGCTGCTGAACAAGTTGATGAATCACCAAATATTCAACTCAATTAATAAAACAATGACATAACCATGATTTAAAAACTACACTATCTTTTTAATTTGGTTACACACACATCCATGGTCACTGCATCATTACATTAGCCCGTACAAATCCAACTTTCCAACATCCTACACTTATTTGAGGTCAAGTCTCCTGCCTTGAGGTCTCCTAGGATTTGTCCAAAAAACTAAGGGAGGTGATCAAGAGGAATCCCAATGAACCACCTCAGCTGACTCCTTTTGATACTGAGAAGCAGCGGCTCTACTCCAAGCTCCCTCAAGATGGTCGCGCTCTTCACCCTAGCTCTGGGACTGAGCCCAGCCATCTTGTGAGGGAACTAATTTTAGCTGCTTGTATTTGCTACCTCATTTTTTCGGTCACTACCCAAATCCTACGACCATAGGATTGGAATGCAGAAGGACTAGTAAATCAAAAACTTTGCATTTAAGCTCAGCTCCCGCTTCATAATAACTGGGACAGTGCCCTCATGACTGCTGATGAAGTCCCAATCCATCTATCCAAATCTCGCTCCAACCACTTGCAAACAAGCTTAACTTTGTACCAAGAAAGCCACAGAAACACACAGCTCATTTTTGGTTAAACAAGGACTTCCAACCCATACTCAGCACAGATGTTCATGTAAACTGTTCTAGCCACATGATGATGGCATTCCATTATGGCATACTGACTGTCTTGGAGGCCTCTTACACAGTTTGCACCTGGGATCCTGTCTGGTGGTACACCTTGGCCTCTTTTGCACTTGAAATCATGGCTTTTTCTTGTGTTGCCATTATCACTGCCTCCATGCTCTCTTTCAGACTAGCCTTTTCAAGCCACTGATAGAACTACTTGATATCAGCTGCATGTTCCATCTTTCCGTGTCCCATACCATGCAAGGACTTATCCTTCCATGATGGTTCCTCCAGCTCCTCCTTCTTCTCCTTGCTGGGTTTCAGCTGCTTGAGGCGTTCACTTGTAAGTTCATTACTGAACCTTTGTTGTTTTGTCCAGTGGCTCTGATGCTCGCTAGTTCCCTCCCCTTCCTCCTTACATTTAGTGTACAGTCTCAGGATGCTGGACTTGAGGTGAAACTTGATTTTTTAAAGAGCTCTCTTGTCTTGATGTTAGTGGCTTCTATTTCCATTTTTGGCCAGGTTATTATACCAGCTGGGTATCTGATAGCTGGCAGGAAGTACTTGTCAATGCTTGGACATAGTTCTTCCAATTCAGCTGGCTCTTAAGATATGCTTTACTCTTTGTAGATACTTGGTTGTGGTTGACATTCTCTTGGTTTTTCAACGGTTGCAATTTGCCTGCTCATTTTTTCATAATCAAAATTGTTCTATGTCTTTACAAACTACCCTTCCCATATCAGTGTTGCATGGATGTGTCCTCTAAATTCATTCATTATACCAATAAACTATTTACCTATTTAAAAGTTCTCCTCTGTCCACACACATAACAACCCCCAACCTACAAAAAAACACCCCATACCAATTTAAATCACTCTGCATCAGTCCTTCTCTGAAAAATGTCCCCGTGCATCAGTTTGTTTGTGCGCATGCAAGCTGTGTGTGTGTGTTCACCCAAGTGTGTTTGTGTGAGTGTTTTCAGCTGATGAGGCATTTTGGCGTGGCGCTGAGGCTGAGGCTGTGCTTTAGGGGAGTCGAGCCTGATGAAGGGGAGATTTTAAATCACACCAAATGAAGCTTTATCAAATAAATGAAACTGTGTAGCACTCGACTCAGCAAGAGTCAGTTCCTTTATGGGAGTGACGCAAGTACTATGTTCTCTCTCTTTTTCTGTCCTCCGTCACAAACATGCAGGGCTGAGAAGCAGCTAGAAACAGGTTTGTAGATAGTCAAACATTCTCTAAATTTCTATTCCTATTTCTTGTTCTTATGTTACTTTTGTATTCATAAACTGATACATTACCATTAAATTTAGTTAAACACACAAGAACTTTTTAATCCTTTTTCCTGATTCATGGAAAAGCTTTATTGCATATATATCAATTTGTGCTCATTAAACAAGAACACAACTAACTTCAAGTTAGACCACAGCTAAACATATGAGGCAACGTGGAAATATTCTGTTGTTTGGCTACTCTCCTTTCTGTAACATATTATGGTCTGAAGTGCTATTGCAAAAAACAAAAACTGCAGATATTTGGTTTATAGAACACATCTCCAATGCGTAGAGTTTGACATTCAGCATTAATTACTGTCTTGTTTCTTAAACTAGTCATGGCAATGGATGGAAGCATATCAAAGGATCTTCAGAACTACGCATGTCTAAAGGTTAGCAACTTATCAATGAAGGTAATCCCATCTTTAAGAATACCCTGCTTTATAATCTATTTGAATGTTAATGATAATGTCATTTACAAAATTAACAACATGATATGTTCCGATTTCCAACTAGCAATTGAGAAAGAAATGTTTACTGAGAAAATTATTAAAATTTTAAGTTGATTGTTTTTGTATATGTACATGATGTTGTATTAGTCCGACTAAAACCAGACAAATATGTTAGTCCAACTGATTGAATCACATTTACAAAGTCAGACTAAGTGTCTGGACATACTTTTGCAGGCTCTCTGCATTTAAGGCCTTATAAATGCATGTTTCAGGGTTTTGCTGGTACTTGGAGATCCGAAATATGTGAAACAACCTGAGCTGTGGACTGCTCTTGGTTGTGTTGGTGCTGTTATTGGTTCTTTATCTATACTCTGCTGAGGAAAACACAAAAGCCTAAGTGACAAGCAAATATCTGCTTTGTGGTGAAGTGAAACAGAAATGAAGTCTCAAGTTCAGCTGTTGTCTGATATTTTAATCAGTGCTTCTTTGGTATTGATCAGTTTTCACATTTTGACCTCTTTGTTATGAAATCAGTTGCTGACAGCCACTCCCAGCTACACCTAACTTTCAGCACATCAGCATTCGATGAACGCATAATGTTATTTCCTAAGCTTATGTGCTGTTAACTTTTAGGAGGACTGCATGTCTGTCCTTCTGCACAAAAAATACCCAACCACAGGGGCTGAGAGCAACACTGATGGACACCTCTGAGCATGTACAAATGGCCCCTAACACACCCAGATAATCAAATTTCTCCTGCATGTATAAGTTCAATGGGACCGAGGTCAAGTAAGTATTCTGGAACAAGGAGTGTACTACAGTAAAATGGTCTAGATGAGCTATAACCTTAGTTCAATCTAAAAGTGCACGTAAACATATTGACCTCCCCAAAGGCTGTTATTGTCATCAGACTTCTTTTTTCACTCCCTGCTGGATGTAAGAAATAATGCAGGTTACAGGCATTCTTTATTGGCCTATCTTTTTTTTTTTGGAAATTGTGCCCTTATATGGTCTGTGATCATGAATCTTAATCTATTAAAATGTCTCTATTTTTAAAAAACAGACCAAAAAATACTGTCAGAGACGACATTTTGACTTTTAAATTTGACAGGAAAGGGCTGGGGTCTCCTGTTTGAGACAGCTTTCAAATAATTACAGCAGAAATGATTCTGCTGAGGAAGCTAATCTCTCCTCGATAAACATACTGTTTAAGGACATAAATCTTTCTTAAATCAGGATGTCGAGTTAGCTGTGGCAGCAGACACAATTTGCATGGTAACATTGATTAATGTGAAATTATCATGTCTGAGCTTAGATGTGAAAAAATATGATTGTAAGTTACCTGCCACACAGGCAACAATAGTGATGAGCCAACAGGACAGTGGAAGAGGTACTTCAGTATTCCTCCTGACTTAATGTTCTGTTTCATCAATGTTGTTTTACTTCAGATGTATATTTAAATGTCATGTCCTTCAGCTTTGATAGTAAAATATAAATATTCCCTTTCTCTTTAACTTCCTCTATAACACTTTTTTTTTGCTATTTTCCATCTTCATTTTCCTGGTTTTTGGTTTTCAGTTTTCTTGCATACAATTTTTGTAGGTAAATCATCTTTATACTTTTTCTCTTTTGACTCTTTTGAATTACTAAGAATCATTACACATCTTTTCATCTTCTTTGTTCAAATTCAGCCATCTTGCCCTCTCTCCATCCTCTCCCTCCTCTTCCCTAACCACATCCTGCTTCGCTCTTCTCCTCCACAAACTGCTATATTTAGACTTATAAGAGATAAAAGGGTGCATCTCTTCCCTTCTCTATCCCCTGACCCCAGCTGTTTTTTAATTTTTGGGAGATGCTTAATTTTTTTCTTTTTTTTTTTCTGGAATATCTGCTGTGCACTTTGCAGGCTGGTAATGAGAGCTGAATAACTTCCTACTCTCTGTAGGTTTACACTCACATACACACACACACACACACAGAGCAATCTATCACTCACTCATTTCTAACCGTGCTGAGCCAACTTATTGAATTCACAATTTCCAAACCAAGTCCAAAATGCTAACACAGATAAAATGGCATGCATACACACTTGCATGCATAAGTACACAAACACATTATTCACACAGACTCCACTCACATACAAATACGCAGCAACACTTGCAGCATCTTTCATGATGCAACTCAAAGCAAGAGTCTCATCTATAAAGTGACAGACATGTACACACCAACATACGCACTTGTGTATCACACAACACATCCTAACTACTGGACAACCTTGTTATCACTTTATCTGAACCACTTACTGCAAAATGACAAAATACCAAAACAATGTTCAGTGAAATTTGGTCCTAATCCAGTGGCATAAACACCAAAATCCTCCTGAATCAGTCTTCCTCTCTTTCTTAATTTCCTTTAAACCACTGTTTAGATGATAAAGGCCAGAAATTACACTATTTAACAAGTGAATGGATTAGATTAGATTATCAATTATCATGTAAATTGTGTGAGTTTCCCAGCAAATTAAACATGAGCGTACAAAGACAAACAAGAAAGAATAAAGAGATAGATAAAAACTTAAAACATGAGAAGAATACAAAAATGTTGAATGTGCAAGAATGTCAGAGAACCATCACATGCACAAAGTCAATGTCTTTTACAATATATATTCAAAACAAGTTGTCAGTTTATGCGTCACTTATTTTAACTCTGACAGATACAAGTTCTGCCTCAGATAATGGTTGAACGGCAAATATTTTTTTCAGCTCAACCACTATCTTGAGTCCAATGCTGTCTAAACAATCAGGCTATGTCATTAATTATCAAATTAAATGTCCATCCATTTTCTATACCCGCTTAGTCCAACACACGAGTTTACGGGGGTGCTGGAGTCTATCCCAGCTGTCACTGGGTGAGAGGAAGGGTGTACCCTGGACAAGTGGCCAGTCCATCACAGGGCATCAAATGAGATGTGGAATTTATCATCTTTGTATTAAAAACAAAAAGTAACAAAGTTACTCTAATTTTGTCTATCAAATGTGTAATTTCTTAACAGTTCAAACCATGTGAAACCTACCAGTTGCCACTGCTTGCAGAGTTGCAGCCATTTAAACAATGCAGAAACTATGCTTATAGTTCAAAGAAACAAGACATCAAAATGATCTGACTGAAATTTTAGTTATTGTTGTTCAAAACAAACAAAGTGACTATTTCTTGTTAATATAAATCATCAACTTTATCAAGATTGTTTGGTTTCTTTCACCAAATATTATTTCATGGTATTTGTATCAACTGCTTATCATTAAATACAGGTTACTATCATCACTTCATCAGAAATTAAACTGAACAAGAACTCTATTTTCATCCTTGATATCAAATTAAATTAAACATCTCTACAGCAGCTCCTAATCCTATTTCTTTTCTCCAGCCAAGGGTATCACATGTATCTATCTACCAACCCCTCGGTGTCTCTAGCTATCCTATTTGAGTTAAGGCCTCTGTCTCATCCTTCTTAATATGGAAAACTCCTTTTATTATTTTCAGTCTCCTTTTCCCTTCTTCCCATCTCCTATTTCCTTTTCCTTCTGACTCCTGCCATCAAAGAAGTCAAAATTAGTCAAATTAAGAGTAGAGTATAAACAGAAGTCAGCAAGAAAAAAATATTCTTTCATACACTCACTTATGTAGCATCTTCTTAACCTAGGTTCTACAAAGCGCTTCACATGTGTTTTTCTTTCACAAAGAAATTCATGCCTGAATACAGATAATACACCTTATACAAACACACACTTTATACATTACACAGCACTTTTTCTCTACAACAATCACAAACCAATGAATATTGGGGGCAATGTGGGATTCAGTGTCTACCCCAAAGACACGTTAAAGCTGGGTATTACACTGCCAACAAAACCGGGAGGGAGAAGGTTTGTCTATTCAATCTGAGCCTGAAGGACTAAAGAGGGCAAAGGACAAAGGAGAAAATAGTGGAATGGTAATAGGAGAAAGCAGAGACTGATGAGCAGATAAAATATAATGAAGAATATACAGAGGTAAGTAGAGGCAAGTAAGTAAGGGTAGGTAGTAGTGGCGAACAAGGAAGTAATGAGGGAATTCAGATTCAGAAGTAGGATGGAAAGATGCAGAAAAAAGAGGAGAAGTTGAAGAGCTGGTGGAGTAGAGAAGGGAATGTGAGATGGAAGTAAAGCTAGACTGATAGGAAAGAAATGCAGTATTTTTTATCATTCTGAGTGAGTGAGCTCCATAAAAGTAGGTTACTGTCAGCAGACAGGGAGAGGCTCACACACAGAGCTACATGTACCATCTCCATTTTAGCTCTTCTGAAGCAGCCGCAGTATGTGTGCCTGTGCATGTGTGTGTGTTTGTGTGTGTTTGTGTGAGGGAGTGAGAGAGAGAGAGAACTTTGAGCATGCTCACTGAGCCACCAGCTGAACTGCTGGTTCCAGCATGAAAATACCAAGTGGATTGTTTAAATGGCAGCTGTGAATATTTCAGCAAGAGGAAGAAAAAAAAAGTGAAGAAGGAGCAGAACACATTTACCCTACAGGCGATGATGATGCACCACTCCAAAATAATCAACCATTCTGGCACTGGCCCATGTTTCCACACAATGTCTTGGTATTTGACTTAAATAATGTCACTTCGTAACATTATTTTCACTGAATAATCTATGACATTTGTGAAAAGCATGAGAAAAATGAAAAATGCAATACTGGTATCTTATCTTAAAGAATCCCTTCTTCAGCTAATGATTGTGATGTCCCCCCTAGAATATGAGTAAAATACAAACCAAATGCAAACCCTAACAAACCCTTCGAAAAGCTGGAGGATCTAATGAAAGAAAGAATGAGAGAAGCTGTCTTATCCTTCTTTTTACGAGAGACTTTTTAGCGAGGATAAATACAGAAATTTGCCCACTCCACACTGCATGGCATGGACTCACATACACCAACAGACAGTAGCTGCCACAACGCAGAACAGGGATGCTCGGATTACATCCCACACAGAGTGAGAGAGACTTCTTCCTCCAGTCCAATCGCCAGGAAAATGTGTCATTTTCCGTTTCTGAAAACCAGTACTGCATATGATAATTATGATGCTCAGCCAAAAGAAGCCAAGTGTGTCTGGTATCATATGACATAGTTTCTGAGGCACATACAGGTTAAGAAAGCCATGTATTTAACACCAAAAAATTTTGTTTTCCCTAGTTTTGGTTCAATTGTGCCACCAAAGACATTAAAAAAAGGCAAAGACAGCAGTGACATTTGTCATTGAATAAAGCGGTGATCCAACCGTACATTTTCGACTTCTTATCCTGTTCAGGGTGGGCTGGAACATATCCAGCTTTCTTAGGGCAAGAGACGGGGGTACAACCTGGACACATCAACAATCCATTACCGGGCCAGTTTAGAATCACCAATTAACCTTTTATTAACCTTTTAACCTCTGAAAGTTGGAAGTAAAAAAATACCTGTGAAACTTAATTGAAACACAATAAACATCAACAAGGCAGTGAGGTTTTTTGACCATGAAAGCCATGTGTTGTTTAAATGTAAAATCAGACTTTACAATTAATTACAAAGAGGCAGCACTGTTATATTTCCTTTTGTGATTGTTCACTGAGGAAAGGACCCAGATGCAGAACGCCAAAGAAAGAAAGAAATCCAAAAATCTAAACTTTTTATGACATCTGAGAAACACGCATGCGGTGATAATGTTTCAACATGACTGTATTTAGATTTTTAATTTTCTTCCCTTTTCGCTTCTACCTGTCCATTGGGTACATTGATGGCCTCCATGTGTTTAAACTGCTATGTTGAGAAAACTTTTGTTTATCCTCCATCTCTTTAAATCATAACTTAATTGAACACGTTCATGGCTCAAAAACAAAATGGGTGAATTGACAAATGAAGGAAGTAGAACTGACACAGACACACAAGTACAAAACATTCCAGTTAAAACAGGAATAGGCAAACAAAAACCACAGACTACATGTTAAAGTTGACAGACATTAGAATAGATTAGCCCTGCTTTCAGTGGTGCAAATTGGCAGTGATTGCATATGGGCAGCTGAATGTAATTGATTTTCTGAAGAATTGTTGCTGCTGAGTACAGTATCACTACAGGAAGAACTACAGTGGTATAAAAAGTGGAATGAGACTACATGCTGACAAAGTGTATGAGTGCTAACAAATGGCTTTTAGCTGTAGTGCATTTTGCCTTCAGTGACCTTTACTGAAGGAATATTGTACTTATGGTCTACTTGAAATATTTACTACTATATCATTAGTAGAATTACTACTGCGTCTACTTGACATCCTTTCTATGTCAAGATCCACCCTCATGCTTTCAGCTACAGTTCCCTTCCACGACATCCTCAAACACAATGATGACACAAAATACACAGGGACATGTTCAGGCCTGGAATGTCAGTGGTGATTAAATAACAAAACACACACAACATACACACTCTCTCTCTCTCTCTCTCACACTCACACACACACACACAGGATATCTTGATATGTAAAGAGGTGAGCTAACTAACATCCCACAGAATCGTGCTAGCTCAGCAGCCGTAAAACTGTCAGAAGAGTCGATGGCCGACTACTCTGTCTTCTCTCTCTCTCTCACACACACACACACACAGCAATCACCTTGGCCACAAATCTTTCAGAAGCACCACCTCCACTGTCAGTTGCTCAACACCCTTCCACACTCATATCAACGTCAATACACACTTTTCACATAAACCTTGAGGAAGAAGATGCACACTATGACTGTTTTGTGCATGGTGTTTTTAGGTATTATCCACATATGTACATAAAAATCCTTAAACATAAAAGGACACACAATATTTCACAGGCAAAACAATTGGTTGTTGGAATAAGAGAGTACAACTCTCATTCAAAGGTTGAAGCTAACATGGGACTTTTTGCGATTGATTTAAAAATTCTCATCACTGTTTACATCCTTTCAAAAAAGATTTAATCTGTATGGTCCCCAATAGATAGATCTTCTAGTGTGCCTTAAGGATAATTGAACAACTCTAAGAGATATTCGGGGTAAAATCATATCTCACATTTGGTCAATTTTGAGGACTCTTTTTCTTTCATACATAGTCACTTTCTCTCCCCATGTCATCCCCAGCTAGGCCCACACAAGAAACATTAGAAGCAACAAAACCAATTCAATTTTGAAAACTCTGATATCTTAATGCAGTTCAACAAGCTGTGGTGGTACATGAAGCTTTTGTCTTATGCTAGCCGCTAACAGTCCTCTACATTGAAAACAATCTTTTCCTAAACGGTTTCTCAAAATAAAGTGTAGTTTCCATGCAATAAGAGAGGTTGGATAATGAGTTAATTTTTTTTTTAAAGTCTCTCTCTGAGCACCTATATCACAGTTCACACTTAACTCTTAACTATTATGTTACATGTGTTTAATTTTACTTTATGAGTTCCTACATTTTTTATGCACTACAGCATTGTGTTTTAGACTTTATTTCTTCCAAAATACATGTGACATACAGCTCAATGCTGCAACTAAATGCCTGCTGTGAAGACACACACCTTACTTTATAGTAATTGGGTCATAAATTAATAATCCTTCCTTTAAAATGTTTCACATTCAGTTAAGTTACATGACTAAACTGTGGCTTATTGGAGAATCCCTGTGTGTCTCTAATGTGATCCGGTTTCACTTAACTATTTGAGACAGTTAGGATGTGTGTGACTAGAGCTAGCAGTAGTGCAGCTGCTATTAGTAGTTTGACTTCACACCTTCTTATTCTCTTTTCTTATGCTACTTGCTTGAACTACACATCTGTTCCCCTCCCCATTCTCCCCTTGCATCTTTTTTTCTATATACTTTGCTCCTCCTCGTTTGTCACAGCTCTTTAAATAAAAGCAACTTGTCATCTTATATCAATAGCTCATAACCTGGGTATTATATTGCCTTGAGCTGCTGTATAGATAATGAGTGTTCCCATGTGTGTGTCTTTTTGTGTATGAGCTTGAAATGTGAATGGCTTATAAATGATGAATGTCCAGGAAATGAGGAGTTCAGTGGCAAACATATGACATCAGTAGCTACAACATTAGTCACCAAATTGCATCTGCAGAATGGAGCACTATCCCAGCATTTAGTATACTCACGCATACAGACTCAGGCAGGTGAACACTCAATTGTACACAAAACATACAATTACAAGCTAAAACATTCTGTACAGGTACAATTGGAAACAAACACAAGGAAACCAGAGAAAGCGGAAGCTAAATGTGTGTGTTGGGTGGGGTGAGGTAGGAAGGGGGATTGTACTGGAAGACAAGGGTGGTTGTGCTTGTGCTGCTGCGGTGACTCATCAACCTACTGGATTGCTCAGAGATTTGATTTTGAAACAGACTGCATCCACCTGACTGGTGCTATAACTGACATATAGGGCACACAGTAACAGTAACATGCAGATCTGGACACAAAATACACACACATATGTACTGTAGTAGGGCACATGTATGCAAAGTCAGATGTAAAAGATTATGCAGACAGATGCTTATCCATGTATGCTGATGGACAGATACTTCATATTTACTCGACTCAAATCACATTTGTTTGAAAACTCAATCACCTACACTGTTCTAAATACCACTTAGCAAAGATTATAATGTTCAGTTTTGGTATGGGTTAAAAATATTTAGTAGTGGAGTTCACATCACAACATTATCAAGTGTAATATTATAAGTGTACTATCAACAGCATAACTAAATTACTTTTTTTATATATATAACTTGATCATTGCCAAGAGAGATATATCACAGCAGCCCTGTTAGAAACACACCTCAGTGTTATGAAGCCCACTGCCTACCACCTCAGTAAGATGAAATTGAATCAATTCATGAAGAAAGTTACAGGAAAATATCATTTTAAGGGTTAAAAAGGTGCAGTATTTGACTGAGATGTCATGCTAAATTGCATTATATCAAAATAAGATCTAAATCAATTCACTCTCTCTTGGAGTTGGTTTCAGATATTTTCGAACACAGGAGGTGAAAAAGTTTCTTAACACAGATTTAAACTTAATACCAAAGCTTAAATGCTTTGAACCTTATTGTAATAGAAAACAACTGCCAAACTCGTAGCATAATGGTACTCTTTGAGAGTCTTTCTCCTGTGATTTTATCCGAATGCTTGTGTTCTGTGTTGTGGCATTCAGTCCACCCGCATTTGCAAGAACAACCATAAGAACCATATTCTACGACTGAAAAGGATACAAACAGAGTCAAAAACACCAAGTGGTTTTCTGAGTTTGTAATGCGCACCTTTAAAAGCGGCCATTTGTATTTGGATTGATCTATAACATAGTGTCAATAATGTTTTACCAAGTCTATGTTTCTGACAGGAGAAATCAAATATAAAAATAAAAACAAAATTTTAAAATTAATATCAATATTTCAGATTTTTACAAAAGTTGATTTGAAACAAAACATATTCAAACAAGATAAACTCAGCGGAATCCTGGAAACACTTGGGTATAAGTAAGTAAGTAAGTAGGTCAATTTTATTTATACAGCGCCTTTCAAGAACATATGGTACAAAGTGCTTCACAAAAAACTAAATGAGTAAAATAAAATAATAAATGAAGAAAGAAAGATAAAATCGATCATACAACCACACCATACCATACATAAGATAATTAAAGAGCCAATTTCTGCCTGGAGCAGTTTTTTAAAACATACCATCAGTAAGGTAGTGTGAGTAGACCTCCCAGATGGTAATTTTCTTATATTATTTGTCTTAAAAAGCTAAATGATTTCACTTGAAAGTATATTCTTTGGTAAATAGAGTGGTATGGTATACTTGCAGACAGTAACTGCAGTTATCTTTTTTTTTTCTATTTTCTGTAAGATTTTCTGTAAGATATTGTAAACCCGTTTCACAAAAAAGTCCCTCGTAGAATCCGACCATGTTAAAAATTCATGAAATTACTGAGGAGCTTTAAAAACGCTCAGGAGCTTTAAAACCTTTAATTGGGAGACAAAAGTAGGTTATTCTGCCTCCTTGTCCTCCTTTAACACTAAATCCGTATTATACTGTGTTTAAGTCTGCAGCAGAAAAGAGGCCTAACTTTAGCTTGCTTGCTGTCCCTGATGATTTTGGCATCAGCTTTAAGGGATTTCAGAGCATTCTGATCTCCATGCACAACCTCTCCATTGACAGGTGAGTTCAAAGTGTTGAATATCTGTGTGTCACCCTGGAAGCATTAAGAGGAGGAGGCAAGTGTTGGGATGTGTGGTTCAAATAATTAGCCCAATACCAGTTCCCTGTCCCCAAATAGTTAATTAAAAGCTTGCTCACTGTGGGTATATGAGTGTATCCAGAGGATTAAAGGCTGTAATTAAAATTATGTCCGATGCTTTCTCACTTTTTTTCTCTTCACTTAACACATTCTCTCCACGCAAACACTAACATCTATGACACAAACTGTTCTCTCAATCAGAAACCCAATGATGATGCCTCTGGCAGCAACCACCCATATCTTTGGGCTTCATATGTACCAAAATAATGGATATTAAACATGCCAAGACCATCTGTTCTATGTAGCACTCATTGATCCAATACAGATGCATTTTACAAAACCTAATAAAAAGAAAAACGTCAACAGACAATAGGCAATGGTTCCAAGATTCTATTTCAACCAGCTTGTTTTTTGTTTTTTGCTCTCAAAACCGTGTTCACGCGTATGCAACCAAAGCTTGCTCAAGTGTGATTGTCTCTTCAAAATGACATTGACTACAAATGGATTGCAAACAGAAGTAAGAAAGCTTCCAGCAGCAAAAGTCTTGTATCTTGTCCTGTAGGAATTCAGCAATATTGCCATGGTAACGATACACAACTTCTAAATACTGACTGAAAATAATTTACGTTTTTTAATTAATTTAGAGAGGAATATTTTCAGAGCTCTATAATTATCAATTCAAATCTAAATATATTCATCTTATTATTTCTTTACAGAAATATTTATAGAATTATTCAAATAAATATTTTTTAGAGAGGCTGCTAGTATTAAGGATTCAATTACGATTGGATTACAAAGTTTCTGGAGTACAGACAATACAAATTTCTTCATATTTTTTAATCTTTCAAAGTGGTCCTCGCTAATATTTTTAGTCTTTAAAAGTTTTTCTTTGGCCATTGGCTGGTTTTCAGTCCAGCGCTTGTTCCCGACCATTTTCAGGGTAATGGTTTTTTTGTTTGTTTATTAAGAAGCAAAATTATTAATTATACAAGCATAAAAATGCACCTAACTCAGAGATTAACCAGTGTTCTCTGAACATATAACAGGAAAATTTGTAAAAAACTAATTTAAAATTCTATCTTGAGGCACTTTATTTTGAGCAGCTTGTTGTATATACAAGTTGTATATATAATCGGCAGCTATAGCTCAGGAGGAAGAGCAGTTGGCTGAAAATTGTAAAGTCGACTTCCACATATTGAAGTCTCATAGGGTAAGACACTGAATCCCAGGCCCAAAAACTACTGACAGCAGAAAAACAGTATCTCAAATTGATGTCCTTTAGAAATAAGAAAAAAATTCAGCAAAGATCCAACACAGGACCTGAGAGATGAATCAGTTAAGCCACTGTTGATAAACTGTTCTCGGAGGCCTCATCAGATACGGCCTCCATGGAAGGGTGGTTATCAAGGAGCCATTCTTAAGGAAGGGAAAGAGGCATATGCCGAATGACACTAGAACTGGACTTAAAATCATTGACAACAGGTCTTATGGAGTGATGAATCCTCTCCAGAGCCTGGACCACAACCTTACTGAGGCGGTGTGAGATCATCTTCACAGAGAATAGAATAAAAGGACATCCCAACAGCCAACATCCAAAGAAGAGCTTTGAAATGTCCTTCAAGAAGCCTGGGGAACTATTCCTGAAGGCTACTTAAAGAAATTACAAGAAAGCGTGTTTAAGAAGAATAAACCTCGACTTCCAAGTTTGCTAGAATTGTGCAGCATCGGTTTTGGCTTAAATATGATATTTTCCTTCATGTTTACAGATGTTTCGTTAAAATGCTTTACTTACTTCACATTTGTCTCATAATATATAAAGAAATGGATACAAACTTATGCAGCACTGTTTAAAAATGTTCTAGCTGATTGAATTATTTTGTTTTTCATCTGAGGTTTTAGCCCCTCATTGAGTAAAAAGTATCCATAGCCTTGAAACTGTTTTATAATAAATTATTTGTCAGCAGTTGCCTGAGATGATGGGAATTTTAGAATAGAAAACATTAAGGATACATATGAGAAATTTACTGCTGGGCTTGTAATGCATTTGACAATAAACAGAATCTCACTTTGTAAAACACGTCTTCCTCTCTACTGTACCCCTCAGAGACCTGCGTGGCTCAGTAACAAGGAAGGTGCCCAAGGAGATTAATTACTTCGACGTCTTATCCTCCCTGACTCAAATAGATGACCTCTGACCCTGAGATCTGAGACTTGTATTGACGTTGTGATCCCAACTAATGTAGCTGGCCTGCTGATAGACTGAGATAAGAGACTGTGTGAGAGGACAATACTGAACAAATACAAGCTTCCAGTTCAATTGAAAAAATACTTTTTCTTTTCTATTTCTTTTTTTTACATAGAGCACAGTGACACAAAGTTAAATGTCAATGTCACATTTTCAAAGTGTGTCATTTTTACAATTTTTACCCATTAGAAATTAGCAAATATTCACAATTTAAATAGGTAAAAATAAAAGGGTATACACCTGTTATCACTTGATAGTTTAGGCTTTTGAAGGCAAGCTGGGTGAAGATTTTCTCACTCTCTTCCACCTCCTGTACGGCCTTCAGAGGTCTTCAATCTTGGTCAGGTGGGTGTGGCTAACAGACAGCTACTAATGTTAAACTCACCTCCTCATCTGTCTCCTCCCCTTCAAATCATGCTCCCTGACAATCTGAGAGGACAGATGGACTTAAACTACAAAAACTGGAGCCTATCCCAGCTGCCATTGGGTGAGAGTACACCCTGGACAGGTCGCCAGTCCATCACAGGGCCACATAGAGACAAATGAGACTCACAACCATGCATGCTCACTCCTAGGGACGATTTAGAGTCAATTAACCTAACATGCATGTTTTTGTACAGTGAGAGGAAGCCAGAGTACCTGAAGAGAACCCACGCATACAAGGGGAGAACATTCAAAGTCCACACAGAAAGGCCCCAGTTGGGATTTGAACCAGGAACCCTCTTGCTGTGAGGCGACAGTGGCAGCCCCGCAAAATAACCCATTTTATGATCTGTTTCTGGTCACAACAAATGCAGTTATTGTAGCTACGGGTGTGTTTCTCTGAAGTTCACTCGTGATTTTGATAAACAGATTTTTTCATCCAGTCAGCTGTTAAAATTTTTTGAAAGCTTGTGCCCTTTTTCTTTTCTCTTTGTTATGGAGGACTTCCTGGATGGTTCTGTAAAACATATCTACTAATGATACTCCAGATTAACAGTTAAACAGTACGGTGTTTCCCACTGAATCAGGTCATACCTCGGGCAACTGAGGGGTGAGAGGTTTGGTACGGGTACTTTACGACACAGTTTTTTTCTTTTTTTTACGACACAATATTTTTACGTGTTGTTATGGACATTACATTAGAAGCAACAGAATGCCATAATTTCTCTCTCATTCACATTCACTTGTTCATTCTGCTTCTCACTGAATAGACTGTGGTTGAGTAGTCAGCTTCCACATTTACATGTTAAGATGAGCTGCAAATGAATTCCAAGCACACTTTTATTGTGATAAGTATGAATATAACGTAATGCATCAATACCAATGATCTCTCTGCTCTTAAAGTTGAAAAAGGCAGAGGGGGATTGTCTACATTTTTCACTTGGTGCGTCTTGTTGAAAAAGTAATGTCATTGCTGACAGTGTGACCGAACAAGTTTTTCTCTTACACTGAAAAATAACTGAGTGGGTTGCCAAATATGATAGTGAATATAGTAATAACTGCAACATTGACATGCAAGAAAACTTCTCATCTTGTATTTTTAGTTTAAATTTACCCATAGTGTTGCATTTCCTCATTAACAGATGGAATCAGTTTAAAGGTCACAGAGCCCTGAAAAACTCATTTCTGCTTTAAAAGGCATATGAACCATGAATAAACTAAATTTCAGTTATAGGGTTTACAAATACAATAAGGTGTACAAAGAAAAGCTTGCGTAAAGGTTAAAATTCACATACTATAAAATGCACCCTGGAGGTCCTGACTACACTCTACCTATATTAAGTGTCACATCCCTTATCCATCTCTCCCCTTCCCTGCTCTGTCACAGCCCGACTCTCTTCCTTCTCTCTGTTATCCACTTATCCTCCTCAGCATCTTTGCCTCAGGGTTCATTGATTGACAGCCATGCTGACCCCAGTACCCACCCTCTCAGAGTGACAACACCAATCTCCTGGCTTGACCAAGTGGCCCACTAATGTAGCAGACTTGTTGTCAGGCTGATTGTTAGGCTGCTGATGTCACAACGTCCCAGTCTGGTGGACTGGACTCTTCTCTGGCACTTTGCTCAGTAGGTAGAAAAATATCTCACACCCAAAAATATACTCTGGAGGGCTCGATTTTTTTTCAAAAAAACTTCTTGTGCAGTAAGGCATCTCACTGCTGATATTCTTATCAAAAATATTTTCATAGCTTTGACAAAGTTTGGTGAGCTTTGGGGATGATCTTAGTGTAAGATGATTATCATTATTAAAGTAATTTTGCTCTGTTTAACCATTATTTTGAAATCACATTCATGTCTTGATGGGATATTTCTTATGGACACTAACATAAATGCACAAATCTTTCTCCCTGGAGGTCCCTCCATATAATCATCATTTTACATTTGTTCTAAAAACATGATGTGAATACAAATACATTGCATGCTTTCTGTCATCTGTCCTTCAGAACAGAAAGTGCTTTTTCTGTCTCATCTGAGGAGTGAGCTTTCACAATACTTACACATTTATTAGGTTGGGTTATCATATCTGGACAGCTTTATAGTAATTGCAACCCAGTCTTGTTATAAAACAGGTAATGTTAACATGTGTCCACATGTTAAGAATGCAGTTAGTCATAATTAAAGTTGAAAATTATATTGACAGACTCCAACCCACAAGGATTCATATATATATTTTTCAAACCCTGGCAATGTGTTTCGAGCATCTTACCCAACCATGCACATTTAATTCCAAACCCCAACCATTCGTGAGGGAAAGTGAGGTAGAAAAGTAATGAATCTCTTGTGGGATTAGAAGCAGAAAAAAGTAAATAGACAAAATGGAAAACAAAAAAATGCAGGAAGAATCGGATGAACAATCTTTTGCATGAAAATTGAAGAAACGATATTTCACATGAATGTCTGCAAATTGATAGAATCTACCAAACTTCTAGTATCCCTTTGTATGTGTGACATTGCATTGGTTATAGACAGCTATTCTATAATATCCATAGATAGATAGCTAGCTAGCAAGATAGAACACAGACATTACACTCACAGAAACACATACACACACACCAATGCCAAAAACCCACGAGTGCAGTAATCACACCTACACACACTTGCCCACACTGACAGTAGTATAGACTCACACATGTACAGATGCCTTTACTTGGCCCTGTTTCTGAGGAGAGGAGCTCTGGGCTACAGAGAAGACGATACCAACTCAGATCAAACACACACACAGCCTGTCACCATTCTTACTTCTTTCCCCTCAGTGATCTTTTACAGCATATTCCTCACTTTCCCTCTGCATGTCTCTTTTCTTTCCTCTCTCCCTCTGTCTTGCATTTGCTCTCCACACTGCAGTCAACAGCAGCGAGAGAGTAAAATGGAGGAGGGGGGCAGTAGCGGAGGTGGGAAGTGAGCTGAGGAAAACAGAGGAGAGCCGGGAGGGGTGCGAGAAGAGGAAGAGGGAGGATAGCTCAGTCAGGAAGGGCTGGAGAGGAGACGAAGAAGAGATGAAGCAAGAGGAAGAGAAGCTGTTGAGAGCGCTGACGATCTTTTTCTTTGTAATATTCTCGCTCTACTTCTGTGCTGTTCTCACCAACCCTTATTCGTCCTACACATCTCAAAAGTACACCACTCCTCCCATTATCTATCTGAAACCTCAAATAATGTTCTATTGCAGCTCAATTACAATAATTACAATCATTAAGGTGATCATTTCCCAACACAACTATTCATTACTTTGGCAAAATAACTATTAGTATCAGACTGGCGGGGATGGAGTCGAAGATGGCCCTCATTTTACTCTCTAAACCAGAAATTTATCTTGCTCCCCAGTTGGTAGTTGTAGCCTTTGAGCGTTGTAACTATTAGGCTGTTGAATCAAGTCTTATTTTTGTTTCACGATCTGTCCATCATTGCCGTCAATTAATTGTTTGTAGAGGAAAAATGTCAGATAAATGACTCATAGAGTTTCATTTGGTGGCTACAAAAATAGTAAAATAAATTGCTTATTATTATTAAACTGGCCACCAGTTTAATACCACTCATTAAATGGAAATCTACAGTGATGTATCTTGTTTAAAGAAAAGTTTTTAATAAACCTTCAGGTACTGTATGATGTAACACGTCAACTAGTAATCCAGTCATAATCCAATAAAATCAAATTGATCAAAATTCAATTCTCTTTGACTCAATTCCCCATAAGTATGCATGAGGCGACAGTGGAAATTATTAGTTATTTTTCATAAGACATTCCTAAGACATTGTTTGGACACCTGAGATGCAGAATAGGATGGAGATGACACAGTCAAAGCCACCCACATAGAGAATGAGTGCCTACTAGAATTAATTTCTTTTTCCTTTTTTTTTGTTTTCCAATTAATCTAAAAGTGTAAACATTGTGCAGGTGCTCTGAAGAAGTGCTGATTCTAAAAAGTTCAAAGAGAGATCTGTTTTGGAAATGGGTGTGTCTGGACTGAAGAGAAAGCTGGCTCATGCGGCCTAAGAACAAACAATGTAAACTGTAAGTGAGTTGGTTTAGCTGTCCAATCTCCAACGCGACTGTTACAGCTCCAGTCTTGAAATTTGAATATTTAGACATTTAGATATCATACAGACGTCAGTGTTGGGTTTGCTCTGAGTGTCTCTTTGCATCCGTGTGTATGTAAGTATGTTTGCAGTGAGAATACCAACGTAAATTTGCATATTTACAGAATGAATAGAATTTGTGTATATGTGTATATTGCAGACACCTGCAAACCTGGTTGCTTGTGTATGTGCATGCGTGCTTGAGTGAGTATGAACATGTGTGGATGTGTGCATCCTTCTGTCCCTTTCTCTCTGCTCTACCTGACCCTCTGGCTTCATCCATAAAATAATAAAGAAAAGCAGGAAACAACACTGTGCTTTTGAGAAATGCATATCATTGTAAGCACACACTCACAAAGGCTGGGTAAAGGCCAATCAATAATTCACATATTGCAGATTGGATGAAGATTGGTGACTCAACCGGGCAGCCGGGGGGGCGCACTACAGCTTACCTTATTAGTCTAATTCTCCACAAAATCTTCTCAAACTGTTCCTTTTTCTCACCACTCTTCCTTATCCTTTTTTCTCTCTATTTCCCCTATTTTTATATATTTTTAATTCTCTTTAAGTCTATGAATCTATGAATGTGCATGTCACTGCATTCTTTCTGTTGTTTTTAGACATAAAACTGTATTTGTTAAATCCAAACAATATGGAAAGCCATTTTCTGCAACATATATACTACATATCGATACGATAATGTAATCACTCTTGTAACAACTTAAGAAAAAAGGTTTGAACACCCAGCAGCTGTAGACCAAACAAGCAAGAAACTGGAATATTATTTCATACCCAGAAGCATATTTTTCTGAGATGAATTCTGTATGATACAGACATGGTCTTTCAGGTGATCTTAATTTACTTATAGAATTTAATTTATCGAACAAAAATAGGTTACTCTTACGTTTCCATTTAATCAAATTTAAGAGCATAGATGGATGTCCACGTTGATTGTTTTACATTGCTGTTGCATCACATTGCAATCATGCACATTTTTATCAAACAGTTTTAAAAAACAATGTTGCCAGATCAATACAGACTGTTCTTTTAAAATGTCAAAAGGCTATTAACCTTATGTCACTACTTAAAAAAAAACAGCAGGGATCAAAGAATTGTGTAATCTCTGGCAAATTGTAACCCTAGGACATTCATGTTTTGCCTTTGGCTTATTCTTTGATAAGAAAAGCAAAATGCTGAAGGACAATTCTCCCAGAAAGGGGAGAGCAGAAGCCATATGATGTCCAGCACAAGGAAAGATTGTTGATTCTTGAAGCCAACTATAATATTGACATCACCTTTCACATCTCAAAATAGCACATAAAGATGCATGAAATAAAATTAGGTTGAGTTAACACATTTAAAGAAAGCAGTTGGTGGAAAGACAACATCGAGTTCACTCTGTATGTGTGTAGGCGTTACAGGGAGCATTGGATGCCAAGCATTAAGAGTCAGTTTTCTAGGTACTGTAAGCAGTTGAAGTAGTAGCACTGGGAGATGACACCTCAATTAAAAAAAAAACAAATAATCCTTTACCATTTAGCATTGTACCTATTCTTTTTTTAAAGAAAGGCTTCAAATATCTCTCTATACCACATTGTGACAGCAGGAGGATTATCTTTTATCCAGGCTAATAATAATCATTTGTCCAACTGAACTGTGGGTGGGTCAGAGTTTCTCTTCACCTGAAACCAAAATATGTCACTCAGCTCCTCAGAAACTGCATCTTCCTCAATCTGTATGCCAAAACAATGATGATCATTTCTGATCTCTTGTTAACAGTTATTACATTGAGGTAAAGCCAGACTGTCCATCTTGTTATGTAAAGAGTTATATGCGGACATTGATGTGTCTTTCCCAATTTAGAGCCGAATGTTTCAGTGGCTTCCTTCTTGTCATCATCTAAACATACTATTTGTCAATCTACCTCTACGATATGTATGCTATCACCTCAGCAGAAGGAGTATGGCAATCAAAGTGAAAATAAGAGGGGAAAATAAAATGACCTCTCCACATCACTGTGGATGACGTCAGGAGAAGGTAAATTTTTTGATCTAACAAAACCGTCATAACCATCTGAGACAGTGTCTGATGAAACCAATTAGAAAAGGCAGGCACTTTGACAGGTAACTAAACCATATGTTCACATCTATCACTGACTGGTTTTAACCAATCAGACAAACAGAACAGAGCCAGTTGGTAAAATCAAATTTATGCTAAAGCCACTCAAAAAAAGAAAGGAAACATGCATGATGAGGAAACATGCAAGAGTTCTCTTATAAGATACAACCAATATGTAAAAGAAGTTATGGCAGAACAAGATATATTCTCTTGTCATCTTGTCAGTGAGCCTTGCCTTACAAAGTAAATGTATAATGTGAAGAAAACCATCATAAGGTTCTTAAGGAACACTAAATTTGGACTGTAGGGTATAAGTTTTCAATCATAACCACCCAATTACAATCCCACAAAGGTTGTCCATTATACAGATCAGGAATGGAGCACAGCTCTCATTTTTAAGGATTTCCCTCCTAGTCTGTTTATGATCAGATTATTGTCAATCAATACCTTGATAGGTTTTAGTGACATGAACATCCTATGCAAATGGTCAGTAATGATAATTCCCTCAACTGTGCTCCACATTTTCTAGAGAGGACAACAAACAATAAAAAATGAATAAATAAATACATAAAATAAACAGTCACCCATGAGCTTGAAACTTGACAATTATGTTGTTGTTTCTGCAGCTTTATCCTATCAAAAAATATTTATCTATGCCCATCTTCACCGGGGCACATCTCCAAGCCCGTTAAACTGGACTCCAAATCTGCCAAATAATCATCTGCTGATGTTTTTATGGCTCAGTGTCAATGTGTGTGTCCTGTCCTGCAGATCTTCCATGCTAACTGGAGTCTTCTTTGTTTCTTAGTGTCCTACGATGATCGTCCATTTGCATAGTATTTTTAGGGTGAAGGATATTGCTGGAATTTTGTTAGGAAAACTTTTACATGGTTGTATTTTTATTTTTATCAAATAAACATAAATAAATGTTTATGGCATCCTATTCTCATACTAACAAACTGACCCTTGTTTTAATTAGCTACTGTTACCAAATAAAGTTATTGCCCAAACCCAATCAGGATACAACAAAGGAGATAAGTGGCCTTTGACTGGATCTATCTTTACCGTTCAGCACCTCTAACTCTTCTTTGTCTTCTCCTTTCTCCACCTATCACCGTGTGCCTCTCTTTCACTTCACCTTGAGCTACAGTACACTTGTAATGTATTTCTTTTTGTTATTTTGTCTTTCCCTGATTTTACCTTTTAAAACATACACATACAGTACCTATAAGTATGCAACAGCGATCACCAAGACAGCAGCAGCCGACACTAGCACACAGCAGTTGAGGAGAGGACAGCAGGGGCATCGCATTTCACCACAGTGAGATCCAGACAGACACACACATACACTCACACACTGAGGGAATTGACTGTGAGGGTCACATATCTGGAGCAAAGTTCTGTCTAAACAATTACTATTGTGGGGCTTTTCTGTCAGTCAAGATATTATAACCAGTAAACACCACTCTGTTGAAGAACCTGGATAGATAGTAGTACATCAAGACACCAAGTATGAAACACTACTATCTATTCATGAATATGTATCACTCTTGTGCAGTGTTGGGTAGCATTACTTTTAAAAGTTTAAGTTTAAAAAGTAACTTGTCACATTGCCTAAGTTGCTTCCTGAGAAAAGCAAGTTGTTGAGTACTTTTACCCTTGCATTTTCTTATTAATTTTACTTCTATCAAAGAACATCTATCTTTGAATGTACTGGATGAACCCCAGAGTGTAGTCTGTTATATTGCTTATAGAATTAAATCCTGCAGATTAATGACAGGAATGACAGAAACAACATCCTGTTTACAGCACAGTTTTTTTGACAATAACGAGCTGTCTGTATTTTATCAATGAACCAACTGAATTATGTCAATTTTACAGTTGATACTGGTAGCATCTTATCCATCAAATAACCAGCAACATGCTTGTTAATTTTCCTCAAAGTGGCAGCTTCAGCCAAGTTGTGATCTCTTCACAGAGCCATAACAGCTGTTATTGTTCTATTTATTTTATTTAACGTTACTGTTGAAAAAACAAGTTTTCAGTAATGCAAATTAGCTTTTTTACTAGAAATATTTTGTTTTTATTTTGACACTTGCATTTTCCAAGATAAAGAAACAAGGTGAATCATGATACCATATATTTATCATATCGCAATCGCAATACTGACCTCAATAATCGCCATGCGACTTTTTCCCCATATTGTGCAGCCCTACTGCTGAGGCTGTAGTAATTCCTGTGCTCTTGACAGACATTTATTAGCCGGCCACAAAATGCACATTGGTTGTTTTTTTTTTTCTTTTCATTCACCCTTTTTTTTCAGAAATTGGCCTTGAATGCTTAGCTGTTAAAATGCATTTTCACAGTGTTTTCTTTTGGTTATTTCTCATGGAGTCAGCATCATTAAATGTGCCAGAATGTTACATGTAATGTGGAAAATGACGAAGAGGAAAAGACAGAGAGATTGCACATTGGAGCGTGAACATCCCAAATGGTGCTTTTTTTGTGCCAACCACTGGGCTGCACTGACTGTGGATGTGTCTGCGAGTGTGTGAGCATATGTGTGTGTGTGTGTGCTGCAGAGCCCCCTGAGGTAAGTGATCCTTGTGAACAGGTGTTACAGTATCACCTGCCCCCACCCAAGCCCAAACACACACACAAATGCATGCACTCACACAAATACATATATGTGCAGACACACAGCTACAGCTATCAGAGCCTCTATCAGCCGTGACTGATCTGAACAGATCTACTTGCTTCAGGCCAGACAGTTGGTACCAAGCCACCAGCTGATTCGGCAGCATGTGCGTGTGTCTCCACACATCACGTGTGTGTTTATTTAATCATATATGAGTGTTAATTCAAAATGATCAAAACAGTTCTATATACTATGGATGTGTGTCTCTCCCTTATAAGACATTTTGATATATTTCAAAATAATTGAGGTAAGATACAATTAAGGGACGAAACATTTTTAAACAAAATGATTCGGTTCAGTTCAATTCAACGCAGTCTGATGGAGTTCTTAGCAATTCTTTAACAATCAAATTCATATTTCCCTGTAAATATAAACAAGTACTCTCTGTTGTCACAACTCTAATGTAAGTCCCCTATCATGTCACCAACGTAGTCACTTTTAACGACACTGTACAATTCTAAAGCTTCAACAATAAATCAGGCAATACATCAGGATATAGATACCATAATTACTTTTGACATGACTGAGTTGTGGCAGGATCTCAAATATCTGGATCTTTATCTTGTTGTTGTTGTGCTAGCTTTAAAAGTATTCAGAGATTCAGTGCTCTACAGATTCTGAAAGAACATTTGAGTTTTGCACTGTAAACTATGTCAGCGTTGGATAACGTACATGTTGTATTTGTGTTTACCTCTCAAGCAACTATCGTAGCTGCTACGCTAATAAATCTTAGGGGCACATAGGTGAGAGTTACTCTTGTTTTGTTCTAGAGTTGATGCAAAATTCTCAATTTGAATGTGCTAGTTCGGCAACAAAATCTTAGAAATAGACTTTTAACTTTGAAATCAAGCACAGTCCATATATTCACAAACAGTGTCTTGTCTGTCTGCAATGGGCATTGCGTTCACATGTAATGAAGTGTGCTATGGCCATAGCCCATAGTCATCAAATGGTTTATGGTACATTTTATTTGACACAAGGATCCATGTGTCTATGTCATTTTAATCTCTAACATTAAAATGAGGTTCCAATTTGTTAATCTTTACATGTCTACTATATTCTGTTCATAATTCTGATTTCTTGTGGAAGACTAAACAACCACAATCAGAAACTATTTAAAAACTATAATTATTTATGTATTTTCAGTCCTCCATAACTTCCAAACTGTATCTACTATAATGATCTATATCTATAACTGCATGCCTACCCATAGTGTTCTGAAAAGTTTTGTCCCACAAACTTCTTTCAAGGAACTCAAAGGTTTTTTAAGCCCGCTGTTGTCTGTATTCCACCACAGTTTTAAGGCACGCAAAGGTTAGACACATTAGTTCTCTGTCATATGAAAAAAAGAAACATCTGAGACAAGCAGTATTAGCAAAGTGGATTAACAACACCCAAGATGCCAGACTCCAAGTAATCAGAGAGAAATTACATGCTATTGTTGAGACTGACCGTGAATTAACTGAGGTGGTTTAGTGTTCCCTTAACAGTTCTATCTTGTAGCTTGAAACAACTTGAATTATCCCATCCCTACTGGTAGAATGCAATCTATCTATAAAATACTACGTCTTGTTTATAAGGCTACAAATTAATCACAGGGGCTCGTTCATTTATTATTCGAGGCACAAAAGTGTTTTATTAGTTGCTGCTTATGTTATTTAAAAATTATATAGATATTTGCAGGTGTAATCTATGGGCTCATGGGACTTTATTACCGTATAATATCCTGTTTCATTTCATTAGAAATATCTATCTATCTATCTATCTATCTATCTATCTATCTATCTATCTATCTATCTATCTATCTATCTATCTATCTATCTATCTATCTATCTATCTATCTATCTAAAGATGAACATTGTCTCAGGGGGTGGGGCTTTGTCTTTTATCTTTTTTCCTATCTCTTTATCCCTTACACAATACCAGGCTGTGCAGTCAGAACCCAGCTGGGAAAGTGTGAAACTCACACAGACAATGACCGCAAATGACAGATGGTCAGAGATAAAGACAGAAAAAGAGAGAAAAATGCAGAATATACATACCTGTATACTGAAACTGTGAACTTATTTCATAGTAGGCGTTTTGACAGCAAACCATCTATAGATGTTTCTTCCTTTGACAATCAAAGCAGATTTAAAATAAACTTAAATAAAATTCTTAGAGAGAGATTGTTGTCTTAGACTGAGAAAAAAAAAACTTTATATGCAGCCCAAATTTTAGCTGGTCATATAAGAAAAAGTCATGTCCCACAGGTTTGACGTGATCTAAGTAATTGTATTTGATTTTATTTTTTAATGTTGCCATAAAGCCAATGTAACAAGGTTGATAAGGTGGTGGAGGAGCTAAGGCCCAGGAATTAGCATCAGTCTACCAGCCAATGTCAGCATGCACATGTGAGTATATAGTGTCACAAGTATAGTGACTATAAAAATGGCTATCTGTTCAAATTGCTGTGTCTTTTCTCCACTGTGCTTTCTGTTTACACATCTGTGTCACAAAAATATGGGCAGGACAAGGATTTTTCACCTAAAATCTGAGGCACCATGCGCTGTGTGGTTTTGTGTATAGCTATGGAGTGGTGAGAAAGTGTATATCTGTGCTTTAAAAGGTGCTGTGAAGCAATTGATAACAATTAAGCTTGTTTTAGTACTTTGTAATGTGACTGTGACTGGACAAACTGAGTCTTTTGCTTTATTGATACTTTATCAATACTGCCTCACCTCACTCTTGATGTTGAATGCTTAGACTAAATACAGTAGCTGTGTTTCCCTGCTAAATTTGCTTTTATGCAGTTTAGTTAGGGTCACGGCAAGGTTGCATTTAGGCCCTACTGTATTGTTTGTTTTACAAGCTGATATTGTCATATGGTGTGTATATTTAAATCCATAATATTTCCATTTATTTTTGCCACATGGCTTGGTTACATGTGAATCTAAAATGTGATGATTCTAACATGAATAATCTATAATACAAAGGACTCAACTTCTGCAAATTTGGTGGAACATTCACGTTTCTATCCACCTGCTTTTATGCACACATGAAATGTAAGCATCAAATGGTGTATTAATAAAAAAAATTAATGTAAATGCAAATAAAAATTGTATTTACATGCCACTCAGGCTGAGGAGAAGAAAAATCGCAGCAAGTGAAAATTACATATCTCTGTTGAGCGGTCAGAAGGGTGTAACCTTCTTCAAATTCATAAACTAAACAAACCAAATGCTTTGACTTATAGTATCATCTTTGTCTAGAAAGGGCTTATCAACATTGCACTGAAGAGATACAATATTGGCAACACTATCTATCCATCTTCACCCAAATCCTGAAGAAGTCTGAATTTGTATTTGCTTTTTCTAAATGAGCTGAAATGTTGTTAAATGTGTGCTACATTTGGTTATAAATGGGGCTTTATGACACTTATTTTCCCCTATAATCTTTTAACACTACTTATTATTTTTACATGTTGTGCACAATTACAATACCACCCCTAGAAAACCTAATTAAATTAAGAGTAATGGTTGTGGAAAGATAAAATGAGAAAGAAAAGAATTACAGGATGGAGGATAGAATATTTTAAAAAGGTTTGGAGTGGAGAAGAGGACATGAAAGGAGTGTAGAGAAAGTGGGAATGGGGAGGTGCTGGCGGAGAGAAGGAGGGAGGTATAATGAAGTCCTTTGGGTCTCTAGTGGAAGAAGACACAGCATGCAGAGGCAACACAGCCTGACTCTGTACATATGGTGGCATGCAGTGGTATGCTCAGTTCACTCCTAAATCTGGATGTTCTACACATCTATTCAGACATTTTTATTCAGAAGGTTTCAGTAAAAGTCGTCTTCCACATCCAGTTTAACAACATAAAAGGTTTGATTTCTAGCTGCATTTCTTCAGCATTAGCATTTCTAGCTGTGAGATAAGCATAGTGAAATTGTGTACTTTTGTCTCATTGTTCAAAGTACAGGATTAACATGATGAAGATGACCACAATATGTTCCTAAACATTAGTTTTGATAGTTAAGTGGTTTTGATGTGTGAAACACAGCCTAACAGTGAATTAAACATAAATTATACAACACATAAATGAAAACAAAGACGTGGAAAGTAATCCTCAAGTAACTCAAGACAATGACTTTCATCTAAGCTAACCTGCGTCTAGCTACACAAGGACCTTCATGTTTGTCCACAAGCGAATACTCCAAAATTATGCTTACTGTACATGTCTAATGTCATTGTGGATAGTACATCACCAAACTATGCCAAAGGACGTTTTGTGTGTGTTGTAGCAACCCCAGGGGATTTATATAAAATAGCAATATTTGATCCCGTGTGAATGAGAACAGATTGTTGGCACTGGTACACTAAGTTTCAGTGAGAATCTATGAGACATGTAATGCAATTTGATAGAATAAAATGAAGCTCTTTTTTACACCAGTCAGAAAAACTCACTAACACCTGCTTACATCGGGTTTTTGAATGAAATGATAAAGTATTCAGTCCTGTGTCAAATAACTGCAGAAGTCACAGGTATTTACTGGCTCCAGCTCCAAACAGCATTGATGTTTGTCACGCATTTATGGGAAAACAGCCCTTGGTGACACAGCTCACTTTTTCTATATAGAATCACACATTTAACGACCGCAATATTCCACACGGAGTCTCTGAAACTGACAGCAAAAACTTGCAGACAAAAAGAGAAGAGATGGACTGATTTTACCTGGCATAAGGACAACCGGCGGCTCACTCGTAGTCCACTGGATACGGTTGATGGTCACGGTCAAGTCAAAATTTCTGATCTAATTGTCTCAAAAAGATGTAAACTGTGGTCCAACACAGCTTGTAGGATACCATGTAATACCATCTCCTCATGTTGTCATAGTTACATACTTGTTCCCAAGGAGATAGTGGTAGTTAGTGGACCAGTTCTGAATACACTGTACCCCCCCTGGAGCACAAAAAAGAAATATGATAGTAGCAATAGAAAAGGATATAATTTGCTTATTGGGTATACCTGTGATTATAAAAAAAACTTTATAAACATGCTACTTTTGGTGCAAAAATTACATTACAAAATAATTATTTAAATTGGTTTAAAGAATACCTCAGAATATTATTAGTCTGAAATAGAAATTTGATTTATACTTCATATGCACAACCAAAGACCCTTTGATTTAGAGAAAAAAACTCTTCTTGGCTATTAAGAAACTTTTCATAAAGTAAAATAAGACATGTTTTCACAGCTCATAGAAATTTAGGAAAAGGTCATGGTTGTGGAGTCTTACTAAAAAGCTTGACATAAAACATCAAACCTAAGATGGGAAAACCACAACTAAAACCATTTTGTTTTTAAAACATAACCAAAAGCCTTGAGTAACCTAAATCTCTGCATATGGTCCTGGGGTTTTTAAAGCAATATTCCATAATTCTCTTTCCTAAATCTGCAAGCATGAAAACATTGGGCTGAATTGGAAAATAAACTACCAGGAAACAAAATCACTGCATTAAATTTGTTTTCTCTGTATACATACTTCAGAGAAAACAACTTAGCAAAAGTTAAAGTTATTAAGAATTCTATTTTGCTAAGATCTATAATTTGTTTAGAAGACTGGTTATTCTGACCATGCCCAGAAAGCCAGTCAATGGTGACTCAAGTAACTTTTGCACAACTTGTTATACCTGTATTATTTCACACCTTCTAAGTTTTATGCAAAACTATATATAGTGATTAACTTTTAGCATTTAAAATCACTTGGTTAGGTTTAGGCGTCTGAGCTGTTTGATTAGCGTTGACATGGATTGCTTAGAGTGGTTAAACCCTCTAATAACATCAACCGCATAGTTCTTTGGAAGTTGTGAGTGTAACTTAAAGAAAAGTAGAATCTAAAAAAAAAATTGTATAGTAAGTTTTTTTCAAAAATAGAAAGCCTTTTAAAATGATGCTGACAAATATTGTTCTCAAAGATGTCTTACTGTTATTATCATTAGATTTTTTTTTAATCCGTATTGAATTTCCAAGTGGGCAGATTTTCTCCATATTACCTCAGAAACATATTCATCTTGCGACCAATGTGCAATAACTGAGCAAAAAGTTGTAAAGAGAGAGCAAACTCAGCTTTTTGTGTGACTTGATGGCTTTCCTCAAAATGTTTCTCTTTTTTCAATAAAAAGGCCAAAACATTTTGGCAGAGGGATGCACCTTTTTTTAAGGCACTCTGCCAAACTACATGAGCAGACGCATACTGAAAGACCTGAAAAGATTCCCAGGAGGTCAGCTCCTTCTCTCAGTGTCCCAGTGTGCACAGACCAGCTACTTGCACTAAATGTACTAATCTGTCCACTGTTGTCATATGAATTTTCTCTGCATCAAAATCAGTAATGCAAACTATCATTAAGTGTGAAATATGTGATGTGAGGAATTGCTTTTAATTGGTACATTTTTTCATATATCTCTTAATCATCTAGTCTATAAAAGTGTAAATAATAATATTTGGCTTTTTGGATTGCAGGTTGAGAAAGTGATGAAAATAATTATTAATGATGTTCAGAGACAAAGAGTTTTTTGGTAAATAAAAAAAAAAAGAAACTATATTCTAATCTCTGCTTGAAATAATTTCCTGAACCCATCCCAGTAGTTTTGAGTCGTATACTTGATCAGGAAACAGTAAAGCCTAAACCTGTCCACGCAGCCTGTGAAAGAGCAAGTGAAACTGAAAGTATTAATGATGAAATCTGAAAAACAGCTTTTCCAATGTGGTGTTGAACTCAAGTCTCAAGTTTCCTCCACCTCTCGCTAACCACATTACATGACACTAACGTTTTAGGAACCCACTTGCATGGACACCTTATATTTATATCAGAGACTTTCCGAGCATTGAGAGAACACCAGTATTTGATGCCCTGGTAAAGAGAAAAGACTGGAATACAACAGGTCCAAAAAGGTGTGTTCATCTTAAGGTGGACAACCATCATATTCAGAAAATCTCTCCCACCTGACACCTCCACAGGCTTCCATGAGCTCTGGATATATTGTGGCTATTTAACTTATTAGACTCTTGTTTGAGAATGCATGGCACTAAAGGGCATAGTACACTGGAACATCAAGCAAGTTCCAGTTTCTGTAATATCATATAATCCAGAGCCTTCATCACCAACAGTGCATTTAAGATTTTTGCCGTATTGTGCTGTGTTCTTTTTAATACATGTCTGGTGTGATTAAGCACAGCACTTTCAACCATAGGATTTGATTTCAACACCCAGAGAGGATAATACAACAAGACTTTATTAAAACATTTTTACCACTTCCTGGTTCAGGTTTGGCAGTAACATCACTTGCTTAGGGTCAGAAATCGAAAAAATACTCGGTTAGGGTTTTTTTATTTAAAAAAAAAAACAATATATTATTTACGACTAGAATTCATATAGTGTACTATACCTTTGTCACCTAAATGGAGGCCATTTTGAAACTTAGTATTGCTGTTGCTCTCGTGACCACTAGAGGTCAAATATTCTTTGAATAAAATTAAAATGTTATTATTTTTTGCATGCAGGAGTAAACACTCCATGTCATCATTTTTGGAAGGAGAACGTTTTTGAAAATCTACATCCTTTGTTGCCTGTAGTTTATTTCAAAAACTTTTTCCTTTCTACCAAGCAATAGCCACCAACTGGATCACTGCGTAGATGAAAGAGCGCATCAGCTCACGATGAGAGGCTTCCATCTGCTGCAATTCTTTATCTGTGTAGTCTGGTTCAATTAAGCACAATAGCTTACCAACCACCACAGACATAGATAATAAAACAACTTTGCTAAAGCGGATGCCTTCATGATTACATCCCAACATGCAGTCATGAACACATAAGCAGATGCATGCTCTTGTATAATGACACAATTGTTAGGTACATTTGCCTAACCTCACATCAGTTTTATGTAAGAAACTGCAAGCAATAATTTCTCTGGATTTCTTTGAACATCACAAGCCAGGCATCATTTAGTTCTGTTATATTCAAGAGAGGGCAGGCATCTTCATGCCCAGTGTCTCCAAAACAACAGTCTAGATTAATGAATAGAACAGGTCAGGACTCTTTATGAGGAAAACAATCGGTAGACTACATATTTGTTGATAGAGGGGAAGAAAATAGTACAGCAAGCGTGGGATATAAGATAGAAGCTGTTTAACTGTCATCTCTACACTTCCAATCAACGTGCTACAGTCCATCTAGACAAACATTCTTAAGAAGTAGGTTGCCTAGAAATGTGACCATGGAGCAATATCGGTCTTAATACTGTAATTCTCAAGATGTAAAAATCAATCAACATAAGAGTGTTCTAACTGCAGTAGACTGACCTGTCCTTACAATTAGCCCGCAGTTTTTTTTCCACTACTGTTCTTTTGGATAAGCCTTAGGCCACCCATATAAAGTCAGTAGTAATTACAGAGTGAGAGAGGAAGACAGTCATTTCCTCTCCCTTCTGGTTGCATGGTGCTTAAGCCTTTATAATGCTGACATCAGCACTCAGCTCTGACAACAACCAGCACACACACATACAGGTCACTAACAGGTTCTAGCCAAATGCTCTATTCAAGATGCAACTTAATCAACAGCAGCATCAGTGTGATTGTTACTGCTGGTGTCATGACGACCGTCATCATTGTCAACATCATCTTTCATTCTGTGTTAACTTGATTAATATGATAATGATAATGTTAATATGATAAGCCTGTGGGCAGCAGGATTTGAACACAGGCTGACAAGAGATCATGCAACGTGTTAATCAACAACATATACAATATACATAACACATAAAGTAACCTCTCACAGTTGTGGATAAAAGAAAATAGAAATAACTTATAATTCAGACACAAACAACAGGCCTAAATCACCACACCACCCACAACTTTCACCCTCCAGGTATGAGCAAATTCATCACCAAACCACTATTCATCACACAAGGCCACACCTAGTCAACCACTCCAGCAAACACACAACACCACAACGTCAGTACCTTGGTATTCTGTCTGGCATTGCTTATGAAAGGATATGGCCATTCCGTGATCTTTTTGGCGTACTTCCTCACAAAGTTGTCTTCACTGAAGAGGAAGAGGGAGCGGTTGACCGTTAGGCAGCTCTGCCGGACGGGTATGGGATTGTACAGGGCCATGGTCCGGGCTCTCTGGGCCATCGACTGCTTGTACATCCGCTGCGCTCCGGGGGGCCCACCTTGCCTGCTGCCGCCGCGGCCGGGCCCCCCTTGTCCGCCGGCACCCCCGCCACCACCGCCACCACCACCTCCTCCTCCTCCTCCTCCTCCACCTCCATACCTGTTGGGTAACTCGTCTCCAAAACGCGCCATTCTGCAGACACCAAACGCCAGAGGTTAGGAAGGAGCCGGGGGGGAACCTCAGAGTGACACCTCCACATGCCACCACCCCATCAGCCTCGGCTCCAAACACACATGCAGAATGAAGTTAGGTTTGGCTCTTTCGCTGGCTTATCCTTATTCCTCTATCTATCTCCGTCTCCTTCCCAGATCTTCAGCGCTGAGAAGATACCCCCATTTGTAAGTGGAGAGGGAGGGAGGGCAGGGAGGAGGAGAGGAGAGGGGAGGGATTGGAGATGAGAAGGAAAGCGCACGGTGTCTGTGATCGTGTGTTTGGAATATGAATTGGAGATACAACGATGTATTTATATAATTTCTGTCAGATCAGTTCTCTGGCAGAAAAAAAAATAGTTTGATTTCGGGGCGCCTCTGGAAACTAAAAAATCTGTATCTTGTCAGACCATCAACGTTTTTCTCTCCATCGAAGGCATCCTCTTTTATTTATTTATTTTTAATTTTTGATCGGGAAAAACCTCTTTAGAAGTGAGTCAATTCTTGCATTTGAGCAGGCAAACGAATCAGTCACATTAAAAAATACAATAAGGATGCATAGCAGTGCGTTTAAATAGATATTGCAATCATCTCCACTAAGTAGGCTACCCTAGCTTAAGACTGCGTCTTTTTAGGTCTCAACAGCCTTGAGCATCTTGACAGGATCTGCAGTTGTCTTTTCCCCTCCCCAAGTCCCCCTTTTTTCAGCGAGATAAAAATAGAAATAGATAAGAGTGAAATCTTTAATAATTAATTTGTTCTTGTACCATATATCTGCAGTGTTTGATGCGGCTGTTTGCCACCTCTCACTGCCACCACACTACTTGGGTTACACGCAAACGTCAAGCGAGGGGGGCTTCCCCAAAATTCGAGCCTGGTGACATTTGTTGATATTTGGTAATGGACGGTGCGGCATCCCCCTTCCTCCTCCTCCCCCTCTCTAACCTCCTCACCAAGGCGTCGGTCACTGATTTTGGGCGTGATTGCGCGCACTTGGATACGAAAATACACAGGTCCTCAATCTACTAATTTATGACTTCCCCGCTTCCCCGTGAAAAAACGAGTTGATAAAATAAAAAATAAAAACAATGTCCACGGCAATCATCTATAATCCAGTGTTGGCTGAACAAGAATCCCGGACGAAAAGGATCCGGAGAAGCAGACCACTGGGGGAGGCAGCATCATCACCATCATCAATTCTTGATCGGGAAATACGACGGCGGCGGTGCGGGTGTGTTACAGCTGCAGCTCGCATCTTTTCCTCCGCCACTAGGCAGAAACTGTGCACCATCCCCGCCCAGCAGCATCGCCCCCGAGGCTCCCAGAACCAGAGAGAGGCGGTCAGCCGCGAAGAGCTTAATAAGTCCAGCGTCTCTTCTCTCTCTCTCTTTAGCGCGCACTCCCTATCCACCCTCTTTATGATTTTTTTCCCCTTTCCTTGTCAACCCCCAAGGGGGACTTGAGCCAAAGCGCAGTCGGTCCGGAGGTTGTATTTTCTTGGAGACCAGCGCTGGAAACGAAAAAAAAAACCCGACGAGCGGAGCGCTTCTGCTTCTTCTCTTGCGTTCTGTCAGCCGTCGGGGTTCAGCCGTGCACTGGGCATCTGATCAGTCTGACGGGAACCGAGCGCCACGCGCATATCCGTGGCCAAGACTTGCAGCGCACGACGCACGGCACCTCCCCGGAGCCTCCCCCACACCAACCCACTCCCCAAAGGGCACGACGGAGATACAGCTACAGTATGGATGTCACCTCTGTATGTTAAAGCATCCCACTTTACCTTTGCCAAAGTGGGAAAAATTAAATGAAAAAATGGTTGGGAGGCCAAAGTACATCCAATTTGTGATTGTATGTGAGGTTATAATTGTTTTATTATTTAATAAAGAACTTCGAAAGTACTGATAACAAATAATGTTAGATAAAATTGCGTTGACATAGCAAAATGAACTGAGGCCCATTGGGGAAACGTGCCCACGGCTTCCTCTCATAGTTGTAAAGTGTCACAGCCACCAACTACACCCTCCAATTTACCTCGTTCACTGTTTACTCAAACCCATCCGACTGAGAACAAAGCACAGCCACGGGCTCAGTTAGTGTGAGGGGTGTAAGTTAAATATGGAAAATATAACTCAATTGCAGTCCCATTAAAAATATGAAACCACAAAGTGGGATTTAGGGACTTCTTAATATCCAGATGATTTCAGGGGATCATCTCCGTAAACAATAGCTGGATTCATTTCGTAACAGGCGAGTGTAGAGAGGTGATTAGTTTTTATAAATATTTCCTATGTAACAACTTGGTCCCCACTTGACAGTATAGACCGTTGTGTCATTTTATCAATGCCAGATATAACATTCAAATGGAATCCATTGAGATGTCATGAGATGCATTGCTTTGTTTGTAACCACGTGGTTTAGAGCAAATTATGGACATCTGAGCAGTGTTTATGAGGCAAACGTTTTTCCTAATTGAAAAATGCAAGAAACAAATCTCCCAATTAACTAAGTAGGAAAAACTTCTCCTACACACGACCACAAAGAGGGTTCGGAGAGAGTTTTAATTAATTATTCGTTGTTTTTTTTTTTGTTGTTGCTTTTCTTTTTTTCTGAGAACATAGCCTATGGTTATTTTGAGCATGATTTGAAAAAAAAAAAGGGGTTTTATCTTCCTTCAGTCCTGCCTTCCTCCAAGCCGTCTGTCAGTCTGGCTCCGGCATCTGAGTCATCTTTGATATGGCTGGGCAAGCTGTTTGCTTGGGCTAAACCGACCAAGCTGTCAAACTTACACAACAGGGAAATGTAGATGGTGGGGAAAATAGAAAGGTGGTGTTCATGGATGTGTGTTAGCGTGTGTGTGTGTTGGGGGGGAGGGTTGTTTACTGTGGCTCATAGGGGAGTGGCCCAAAAAAATCAAATGGTTTTATGGAATTAAAAACTCGTAAAGAGAGGGAAACAAACAAACAAACAAAAAAATGAATACTACAAAAACAACAACAACAACAATAATAATAATAATAATAATAATAACATTAAATTAATAAACAAACCGAATAATTATTTTAGGGATATTAGTTTATAGTCAAATAAAAAATCAAAAGACATCAAAATAAGCATCCGACGCTGTCCTTGGTACTGAAACAGCTATTAACATGGTTCCAAGGCTTTTTGGCGTTGTCCAAAATGCTGGGAAGAAAGAAAAAAAAAAGAGTAGGAAGCACCACACACCACCTGCTTACCTTTGGACACAGTTACCTACACTGTGCATCAGGGTAGCTTATTTACTTGCACCTCCCACCATCTGTTAATTTTGAGACCTGTTTGCAAGTTCTACTTGCTGTTTGTCTGCTCTACCAGCTAATTTGGCAGTTAACCATCCATCACTTGAAGGTCCGATTCTGCTCTAAAAACAGTAAGTGGAATACTCAAAGAAGGCCATATGGTAGATTTCTGGGATGCATCTGAAGGCAAACTGTGACAGACTATTTAGAAACCAACAAAGTCTCACCAAACTTCATGTAAGGGGAAAACCTGGCTCTTTATTCACATGTATTCCCAGTTCCTCTCATAGTGTTTCAGTCTCAACAAGCTCCTGTCCATCAAACAGTATCCTTGAGAAATTATTTAAAGTTGTATGGATGCAGGTTGTGTTGATTATTACATTCATAAAGAAGTCATGTAGCTTTAATTGGACCCAAAACTGCCTCATTCTATTAATGTTAAATAATAAAAATGTTGGAGAAAGTTATAACACCTGGTATTGAAAGGTAGGAGGGAATTGTGAGGTAGTCAACTTCCTTTTTTCAGTTGATTTTTTACAGTGACTTTTCAGTTAAATGACAACATATTAGAACGGCAAAAAAGAAAAAGAAAGCCAAGTGAACTTGCTTGTTGTTTTTGTTTAGCTGTTTACAATAAGTAGTACATAGAAACAAACAAGCAAACAAATTAACAAAAATATTGACAAAACGATGCAAAACGAATCCCATCTAGTCATCAAAATCTATTTCTTGTCCTTTTAACGCTGGTCTCACATGTATCTTGATTCACTTTGTGAAGATGGGAGATGTGCATTTTGTGTAGTCATTTGCTTATTATAAGCTTTGTTCTAGTGTATGACGCAGCCACCAGGTTTTTACAAGATGCTTTTTTTATATAATAACGATTGCATGCCTGGATTAGCTTGGCATCTTATTCCCTCAGACTGGTGGGTACTACCAGGCATGATAAAAGCTAGTTTTTGCTGACAGCAGAGGAGAGCAAGACAGTGAGTGTTGAAAAAAATGGGTGGTGGTGGCGAAATGGTGGGACGAAAGCGGTGCTAGTGGACAAGCCTTTCTGTGACTTGAGTGATCACAGACACCATGGCGTGGTCTGATAACCTGTGCTATCACGTATTAATAATGAGGACAGACGGATCGGAAGGTGACAACTACAGACATTTTAATGTCTTCTTCCTTTCTCTTATTGCTATTCTGCACTCTGGCAAACCTGTGTTATTGCTTCTGGTGCTGCATGGCTATGCAGCTTTCCCAGGCTCTCTCTCCTTCTCTCTCTTGGAGTGCGCGTGGGTAGGTGTGCATGTGCTGCTGAGGGAGTCGTGCTGAGATCCTGATGCACAGCATTGTCATTCAGGGAGCGTTCACATAGGCAACCCCCGCAGGAAGCCCTGGCACCTCCCACTTGAAATAACCCTCCTCTCGCCCCCCTCCCTCCTTGCCTGTTCTCTGATCTCACTCAGCAGGCCAAAGCTACAGAGCTGTCTGGGAGGGTGAGGATGAGAACAGAGAAATAACACAGCAGGCGTGAGGCCAGCTCACATTCAATTTAAAGGATGAAAATTGACATTATGATTTACGTTGACATTAGGACTGGCCCTATCAGTTCTAAAAGTTTTATTCTGAAATTAGATTTACTACTTCTCTATGGGAACTTTGTCAGAAAATAAATGTGTTTTCTAAGTGATAAAAAAGTTGTAATAAACATGATTTTCATATAACTGAATTCAACTGGAGGTTACAGCAGTTCTCCCAGTTTGATTACCACTGACACCTCTGTTGTCTTCACCTCCCACATCTTTCCAACTTTCTCTTTCAGCCCTTAGTATTTTTCAAGCTTCTCATGTTCCTCCTTCTTGATGTTGCTGTCAGTCAGAATTGCTACATCTATTATCACTGTCTTCTTCTGTGGTATGTCGACCACTACAATGTGCAGTTGGTTGGCCATCACCAGTTTATCAATCTGAATCCAGAAGTCTCTAGGGATTGTAGCTCTGTTATTCTCCAATACATTTGGTGGTATCTCCCACTTTGACTTTGGGACCCATTCTCGATACAGATGTTCCTGTACACTTTTTTACCCCACTGATTTGCCTACAACTGTCTACACCCCGCTACTAGCTGAACTGTTTTGGAGGCCTCTCTGCACAGGCTGCACCTGGGGTCCTGAGTCTGCCGTAGAGCCTATCTCTTCTGCTCCAGTGTCTATTGACCCTGGTCTGTGAGGCATCCCTCTGCAGCTTAGTCTGTCTATAAAATGTGTATGTTTGTCCACATTTCCAAATGTTCCTGCGTAAATTAATGAGGAAATTCTAAGCTGCCGATTTCCACCTATTGAATGTGTAACTACACGTTAAAATGTTCTACTTTATATAAAGTACTGGACTAGTCTTTTAAAGTTATCTTGAGTGATAAGTCTCCAGGCTTTTTAAAGTTTTTCTTTGGACATGGGCTGTTTTTTAACTAATTTTCAGTGCAGTCCTATTACCTGGCCATTTTTAGAGGAATAATTTTTTTTTAGTATGTTAAGACACTTGACACTGACTTATGAATCATTCAAGCATAAAAAGGTACCGAATTAAAAGAATAAATCAGTATTCTGTCTACACCATAACAGACAACTTAGTAAAGAACCTACTTTAAACTATGTCTTTAGGCACTTTGTTACAAGCAGCCTGTCACAAAGACACAGTTTATTAACATTTCTTTGGTCACGTCTATGAAAATTACTTACTAATATCAGGATAAAATCACATTTCAGAAAGTTATTAGCTGAAAACTTAAAACACTTCATTGTGTGCAGTGTGTCTATTCAATGTGTAAATTTTAGGACACTGGACAAGTGGAGGACTAAAGAAGTGACAGACCTACTAAACTACTCTATCTGAATCTGGTGTCTGCTAAAATAGGAAAAAAAAAATCTGCTATGACCTGATACAGAACTTGAGAGATGCATCTGGACTTCAGTTGATCCATCTACTGTTCAATGATACCTCATCAGAAATGATCTCCGTGGAAGGATGGCTGTCAAGAAGCCATTCTTAAGGGCAACGGGGAGAAAAGCGCATGTATGCCAAATGACACAAGAACTGTACTGAAAATCAATGGCAGCAGGTCTTATGGAGTGATGAATCCTCGCCAGACCTGGACCTCAACATTATTGAAGCAGTGTGGCAAAGAATGGAACAAAAGTCAGCCAACATCCAAAGAACAGCTTTGGATTAATCCTTGAAGATGTCTGGAGAACTATTCCTAAGGACTACTTCAAGACAGGGCAAGAAAGCTTGTCTAAGAGGAATCAGAAAGTGTTGAAGAATAAAGGTGCTCATACAAAACATTGACTTGCAAGCTCGTTAGCATTGTACACCTCAATTTTTGTCTTACATACAGTAAGACAAAATTATATCTGCACATGTTTCAATAAAGTGGTGCTTCTAAACATAAGTAAGTGATCTATGTATGTTATGATATTGGGGAGAAACAGACAACTTGACAGGACCATCTGGTTTTAATGAGAAAACTTTGCTTGAAATAGAGATGTCAGGCTCCTTTTTTGCTGACTTATTCTCACCCATAATACCCAAACAGGTCTGCAGCAATGACGTTTTGTCTCATTAGCACTGTGCTTTTTGTTACCATCAGGACTAGTGGTCCCAATGAAGTTAGTGTTTACAGAAAAATGAGTGGAAACACACACACACACCCATACAAAGTGTATGTTCCTCAGAGTTTGCAGTCTTTATATGAAGTGTGTGTATCTAAGAGAATAAGTTGTGGTGGTATGTGCATGTCTGTGTGCGTGTGAGCAGGGGGTTTTGCAGAGAGGCGGAGAGAGAGATATAGTGAGCTGATGTAGCGTCCAAGCTAATTAGGGGAATTGCTCTTTTTTTTTTTGGCTCGTTCTCACGCCGACTCAACCTGTATTAATTGATTGGCTAGTTAATGGAAGTGGACAGGAAGAACACAGAAGGGAGAGAGAGGACAAGGAAAAGGAGTGTGCTGGTCTAAGCTAATGGGCCCGGATCGGGTGTGTGGAGTAAGCATTCTAGTCAAAGAATCAGCACTATTGGACGAGGAGAAAGAAATAAAGAAAATGAAGATGGGAAAGAGTGATACAATAAGAAAAAAGCAGAGAGAGGAAGAGTGAGATCAGAGATGCAGGCACTGACTGTAAAGGAGGAGTTTTTCTTCTATATTTTATCATCAACTGAATCATTATACCACAGCGAGAAGTAAATTATGTCATTTTACAATTCTAGAAACGAGAAGTACGTACTATATGACCACAAAGACTGGGTTGAATATTGGCTATAGTCTATGAAACTATAGTCATATGAAAAAGCAAGTACCCGATGTTCACCTGAAGCTTTCTAAATGCAGTTTTAATATGACTTGGAGCAGATGTGGTTACTTCTATTATATAGATCATTTATTGCTGTAGATATCCTGAGTGCAATGGACAAATGTTCTTTTTGCATATTGAAAAAATTTAATTTCTGTGACACTTTATCTGCTAGTATGTCAGAATTGTGGTCACATTTTGTCAGAAGTTATTTCTTTATTTTCACTACTGTCTGTTTAAATTACCATCCAAACAGAAAATTTAAGGTGACCACAAAATGAAGGACTGTAAACTTTGCATTGACTCTGATAGTCATCTAGAAATCATTCAAAATGTTCTGATATGATGTGGTTGAAACTGATAACTAGAGCATTGTCTGATTCAATTTACAGAATGATTTCAATTGCTTCTCTTGTATCACATACCATCTATCCGTTATTTCTTTATTATCATATTTTGCATATTTTCACTAACGACGTAAAAGCTCACTTAGATTAATCACTGTTTCTGTCATGTCTACGAAATTGTTGACAATTTCCACTACAAACCACATTCAACCACATTCAACGGAATAAGCAATTGAGAGAAAGTAAAAAAAAATCTTCACGGGCCAATCCAAGAACCCAGTTGGAGGAAAAACTAAATGTTGATTTCAGTGCAGCACAATATGTGGAAACCTGCCAAAATCTGAGGGACAAACAGAAAGGCCAGTCAGGCACATTAAGCCCATATGTCCAAGGATGTCTAATAGCCACAGAGGGGTAATAATCATCCTGTTTGATGAATGTTGTAATTTCAGTAGAATCAATGCAAATTAAACTGTTAAATATGGTTTGTTTTGTCATTTCATTCGCTGTGTATTTCAGCGACCGTTTTAAAATTGACTTTTTAACAGGTCTGCTGAAAAATTTACTTCATGAGGAACTGACAGCAAAGAGTTGCATGGGTACAGACATATTCAGAAGAGCTCTGTGAAGTTTGTTTCCAGCTGGCAAATACACCTAAAGAGATATTTATATCTATCAGGAAGGAACATTTCCCTTTTCTTTCACAGGATTAACGGAAACAGTCAGTCAGTCAGTCAGTCAGTCAGTCAGTCATAAAGCTTAAAATTCCTTCACTTTTATTTCCAATACATTATTCTGACCAATACACTGACTATTTGGAAGAGCACAGGACGATGAGAAGTTCCAGTTGCTTTTTCCCCTAATGTATATTTCTTATGTCAAAAATCAGCTCAGATGTTTGGGTGAGATGGAGGATAGTAGTTGAGGTGCTGTGTGGGACAATAAGGAAGATTAAAGTCATTGAAAAGAAAAACGGAGAGAAAGAATATCTGCCAGTTCATACTCCAAAGGGATATTATGCAACGGAAGATGATGAGCCAGGATATGAAAAGTCCTGTGTGAATTACATTGCTTTACATGTTTACACAGTTTCAGTTTAAAGCGCCAAATCACAACAAATGTCATCTCAAGGCACTTACAAGATACAGTCCAATTCAAGCCAATTATCCAATTATAGTCCAGTTCATAATAATACAATCATAATCTAATCAAATCTAACTAATTAAAATCCAAATTAGTCCATTTCATTCAATGCAAATGCCTAGCTAAGGAAACGAACAGATTGCATCGAAACTTATCTTCAATTCAATCCTTCATACTGAGCGTACAGGAGGCGACTGTGGTTTGAAAAAAAAAAAAACTCCCTTTCAACAGGACGAAATCTCCAGCACAAGCAGACTCGGGAAGAGCAGTCATTTGCCTCGACAGTTTATGGATGTTCATATAGTCTAGTGTGAGAGGTGGAGACAGATAGCGTCCACGCGCAACAATGCAGGCTGAAGCCAGCCATGGAGCTTCCTAGATCAATTTTATCCGTATGTAATTCACCATTTCTATGCATTTCTAATACTGTGTTATAGTAAGTCTGTTGCATGGTGAATACATTAAACCAATTAAACTATCACCAGCATATTTGTGGCAACAGATGCAGTGTTCCACCAGGGTAAAAAAATTAAAATAATTCGTTATTTTTATTTTTTTTAAATAAAAAAAAAATTTGACACAGCAAAAAGATGACTCCAGCAGTATCTTTGTGCAATTTTTCTTCTTTTGACATACCCAAAACTCTGTGTAAGTCCCAATTTGCCCAAAACAGAAGAGTCATCACTGCACATTTAGGAAGCTGCTGCCAGAGTAGGGGCTCTGCCCAGTAACTGTTCAGTCTTTTTTGCTTTATCTTAATTGAGGAGACGACTACTAAAAGAGTAAGCAGGCAAATCAGAGGTGAAGCCAACTCATCATTTGCTGTTTTTTTCCGATTTGCAACCAAAAGCAGTATCCAGAAAAGGCTTTGATGAGTGCAGATGGGCAGTGAGAGCTTCAGTTACTCAATAATTGTGTGAGAAATTCATTGGAATGCTCAAAAATATCATCTTTAAAGAAAGATTTGAATGCATTTACATATTTTTCTCTCTGCAGTGAATAATATCAGTAAATGATTAAAGGAATATTAGAGGAACAAGGAAGCAAGAAGCTGGAGACCTTCAATCCTTAAGACAGCTCTGCATCAATAACCTTTATTCATCAATTGCTGATATAACCACAGAGAGCACCATGGGAAACTTTTGTCAACCTCTACAGTACTGTGTTACAATAAAAAAATCCCACTTAAATCTTTAGTCTACAAAAAAGGAAACCTTATATTAACCTTTTCGAGAGTCTGTGTCAACTTCTCAGGGCACGGAAACATCTGGGATGTACTACCACACGGCTGAAAGGGGTATTGCGGTCAGACCAATCAGTATTCAAGACTTTTGTGAAAAAAATTGGCACCTTACACTTCAGACTAAAGTCAAAAAGGACCATCTCAACTCTGTGATAACACAGGGTTGTAGCACTTCCCTTGACAAAGTTATTTTACACTTTTGTGATGGCAGCGCAAACGCAGAAAAGTACATTGAAATTTTTTAACATGAGCTGACTTCAAGACCACACCTTTTCCAGGGATGTCAATGAATTTTTTTTTAACGAGACAATGCATTTACAAATGCACTGCAGATGATATATATTAATAAATGAAAATAGGATTAACAAAAATGTAATCACTTAAAAGATGGGAAAGTAGAGCCTACGTTAAAAAAAAAACGAAAATTTTTAAATCTATATTAAACAACAGGAAGTAGAAAAGATTCTGATTGACTTTGACTCTTGTATATTTTGTATTAGATACACTTTTTGAGCAACTGCTGATTGGCAGCTCTGCACAGAGAAATGTGTTGTTGATGGGAGAGGTCAGATGGTCTGACTGGCTTAAAGTGATAGAAAGCACACAGTAACTCAACCACTCCACTGAATGTGGTGAGTGAAAAGCCTCTCAGAGTGCACAGCCCTGAGGTAGATGGACTGCAACAGGAGAAGACCACTTCTGGTTCCACCTCTCTCAGCCAAGAACAAAACCCCAAGGCTGCAGTGCTCACAGGCTCAACAAAACTGCAAACTCTCTGTTTACATACAGTAAAATTGATCCAAACTAACTACAAGACAAAAAAAAAAAAAAAATAATTAAATAAACATTGCTCCAAGCCTCAAACAATGAACAAAAACATGCTTCAGTAGCTCAATTGCCAAAAAAAGAACTGGCTATACATGAAAGTTGGTTATGGTACAAAACAAAAAAAAAGTCAAAATAGTAAGAAATAAGCTGCTCAAATTATCCTTAATATAGACATTGATGACAGTATTTGTTGTGATACATCTTCCTTCAAAATTCATGGAATCTAAATCCTTCAAATTAGAAACCAGTCGGATAAATTTGTTTTGCGACCCTAAACGGTTCCATGGAACCTCAGACCAGGGTCCAACTGTTGCTTCCTACAGCTTAATTAATTTCTTTATTGGACACTCCCATTACTATGTTAATAATATGTTAAAGCTATATGCTCAGCACTTTATATGAGGACTGAGATTCAGGTCCCTCTTCAATAATGCTGGAGCATGGGTACAGGACACTGATGCCATTTTTAGTCTGATCATAGTATAACCCTTATGACAGCTAAAGTCAGAGTTCAAGGGAAATGGAGACATAAAAGGAAGTGAAGGCTGACAGAAAGTAAAAAAAATGGGGAATTGAAGGAGTTTAGAAAAAGAAAAGCCAAACTCGAGTGAAAGGTGTAAGAGGCCATGAAAGAGGATGAGTGAGCAGAGGTAAGGGAGATAAGGGAGGTGTGAAAGGACAGAGGAGAAGAAGAACAGTGACGTGGAGCTAAAAAAAAATAGACAAAAAGCAACTGAGTGGAAGGGAAAAAGAAACTTGGGTCGAGGAAGAGAGATGAAGGAAAAAAAGTCTGAGAGGAATGGAAGAGAGATAATGAAATGATGAAAAGGATATGTGGAGACGAGCCAGCAAACAGTTTAATGTGTATGATAAGGTGGTGGAAGAAGGTGAAATGGAGGAGAGCAGGGACACAGAGGGAGATAGTGAAAAGGCGAGGAAGAGGTGAGTGGATGTGAAGATGGGCAGGGAGGGGAGATGAACAGCATATTTCCTCTGTTCTATAGCTTAAAACTGTAAGCATTCACAATAAGGCCACTGGTTCAAAGGTTATGAAGTTGATGAGTAACCTCTGTTTATCACAACATATCATCCAATCAAAATCAAACAGGTCATGTTTTCATACCATGATATATGACCCACAGGGACGATTATGAGCAGTGCTTTTAACAATGGGACATCCAGATAAGTCAACTTTTTCTTCAGTTCTGGGTTATATTCAGTCTTTAACATTACTTTACTGAAACACTTTTGTCACTTCCTTTCTGAGTTTACACTATTACATTAGTTTCCAAGGTTAGAAATAAAAAAGAAATAAGAAATAAGAAAGTTTAGAAATGAAAAACCACACTTGACCTGCTGTTGCTCTCAGAACCAAGAGGTTTCATATTCTTTAAACATAACTATAGGTCATTATTGCATGGACAAATGACCAATGAGGTCATTTTTGGGACGACCACAGTCTAACTTATCACTGAAATTTTAGGTTGGAACTAGCTATTGATATACACTAAAGTTAATTCCTTTCTTCTGAACCATCATACACTTAGATATTTTCCTGCCCATCTCACAACACCCCTCTGAAATGGCTTGTTTTAACAACCACAGTCACGTCCTGTTTTAGTCACTTTCATGTGTTGTTGTTTCATGTTGTGTCAGTCTGTAATAAGCAGTTAGTAATGTCATGTTGGGAGATTTCTCATTGCAGTAATTCAAACTTGCTTGAGACTAGATCAGATTCTTTGAATGAATTCCCCCTTATGAATGAATATTCATGACTTTTATGAATTTAATTGCCCTTACCTGCCATGTTCTAAGATGTCAGACTATTGGCGACTACATTGTTATGAAAGTCTTCACTGTTAAAATCTTTAGGTTTTGTTAGGATTTCTGCTGTGGGTCATGGGTTTTGGTGATGTTACTTTTCAAAATGTTTTAGCATTGACCTTGTATTTTGGATTTATTTGTTCAGTTTTCTTGTCTGTATAATTTCTGTTTTATTTAGAAGTTTTAAGTTTAAGAAGCCTGTTTACCTCTGATGCCTTAGCAAGCTTTACTCTATGTTCTTATTTGTGGAGCTGATTCTCTTGTGCATTCTGTTCAGTTTTGCTTCCATTCTTGGTACGCATCAGGTTTCATCTGCTGATTACTTTAGCCATTCCTTCCTTCAGGAAGTTTCCTTTATTCATTGCCAGTTTTGTTATTTTTTTTGTTGATAGTCATTGTTCTTTGTTTTTCTCTGTGCCAAGTCAAGTTTTGTTTTTCCTCATCTGTATCTCTTTGGATCTCTATTTTGGACCACCTTCCTCAACAGCACTAAGTTAAATTAGTTGATTTAGTTAAATAAAAACAATTTTTTTTTACCTCCCTTCCCTAATGTGAGTCTGCATTTGAGTCATTTCTACTCCTACGATAAACACTGACACTTCACTAATGATGGCTACTGGCCAGAGTTACGAAAAAAGAAACCATCCATCCACCCATTTTATATGCCGTCTTAATCAATGTCTGGATCGCGGGAGGCTGGAGACTATCCCAGCTGTCATTGGGCAAGAGGCAGGGTACACCCTGGACAGGTCACCAGTCCACCACAGGGCCACATAGAGAGAAACAAGACAAACAACCATGCACACTCACACTTTGAGTTAATTTAGAATCACCAGTCAACCTAACATGTATGTTTTTGGACGTTGAGAGGAAGCTGGAGTACCCGGAAAAACCCATGCATACGTGGGGAGAACATGCAAACTCCACATAGAAAGGCAACAAACCAGGGACCCTCTTTCTGTGAGGTGACGTTCCAACAACCTGTGAAGCCCAAAAATAGTTTTTAAAGGTTTTAAACTGTAAAGGACCTTTGGTAGAGGGTTCTAGTTTGATGGTAGAGTTGGAGCTAGACATAAAGTTTGTGTTAGAGGAAAAAAAGTCCTCAAAAGTATGTGTATGTGTGTGTTTGTGTGTGTGTGAAATAAGTAGACTTGGACACAGAGATAAACCATCTCATCCCTACATTTTTCCCTCTTCCCTCCTCAATTTTGTGTTACTATCTCTATGCATTATTCACATCCCTTCACTTCCATTAGGCTTCTCAATTTCTCTTTCACCCTCTCTTTTTCTCTTTCACTTCTTGGTGTATGTGTCCTAGTCAGGGTAGACATACTTGTTTGTCCTTTTCTATCTTGACCTGAGCCGGTCAGGCTTGAAAAAACAGGTAACTCTCTTCTGTTAGCTGGACACAAGGACGATGTGACCTCATAATCAAAAGACAGTCAGGATGAAGTGGCTTACTTATAAAACAGGTTCTAATGAGAGAATAAAATACTGAAGCAACAACCTGCAATTTGTACACTACTTGTACAAATTTTTTAAATGAGCACGTTGCACCTGTGTTTTTAAATCAGCACAGTTTTAGAAACTCATGGGCTGAACCAGACACTTTCATACAGTAGGCACATTTATTGTGTGCAAACACGTGCTAATTTGCCTGATTTAGTAAATCTGGACCATGGTCTTAAGTAATCGGCGAAAGGTGGTAAAAGGTGGAATCATTGCTGGTGTTGTTGGGGCATAGTTTAGACTTTTTCCATACAGTCAAAAAGTCATAGTTTATTACCTGGATGTTACCTTGGCAAATGGGGCAAATCAACAGCATCCAAATGTGGATAAGGGATGATGTTGTGATGCAAACATAATCTACTTCATGTAAGAACACAGGTGGTATCAAACACAAACATTTTCTTGAGTGCAGCATTACTGTGTTTAAAAGCTATTGGAAGTTTAAAGCCACTTATGAAGTCAATATGTCACACAAGTCTTAAGTGAATGAGTATGCACCATAAATGTCTCTAGTGTAAAAAATTCATTGAGAAAAAGCTGGAGCATGAAGGATAAGGCAGCGCCCTCACTAAACAGGAGTGGCTGGCAGCCGGCCAATGGCAAAGAGGGGGCAACCGTTAGTGAGAGAAAGAATGTCATCTAAATTATGTGGTCACCCTTGAACCAATCGGGATGGAGCACTCTGCTCACTCATTCATCACTTCCTTCATAAAACGTTCTCCTGCTCACTATGTGCAGAAATATGAACAAAAAAAAAGAAAAGTTGGAATAGCAACTAGCAACTGACGTCCCTTTAGAAAAAAATAGAACTATTACCATAGATTTTTCTTTTTAGGGGTTATAGCTTGTAGTTTTGCTGTTAGATTATTGTCATTTGTAAGTCATATATATGATGATTTACATCAAGGATTCAAGGAGTTTTATTTGTCATTTCAGCAAATGTCAACATGAGATGAAACAAAATTTGTTTCCCTGGTCCCGGAGCAGCCCAAATGTACAAAAGTGTAGAATGAAATAGAACTAGTAAACTAAGTATACAAATAAAAGAGAATTACACAAGATAAAGAATGCAAATTTAACAGTCACAGTCTGTGCAGCTTTAACCACCCTCTGCAGAGCCTTCTTCTCTGCCGCAGAGCAGTTACCGTGCCACACGGTTTGTTTACACAAGCAAAACTGGTGAAGTTGGCCTCGGGACCAACGGAAAAAGTACTAAAAGGGGGCTTGACCCCGGGAGCACAAGAAGCCGCTGCACGTCGCCATCTTAAATGATGGGATGGATGTCCAAAATCTAGATTTTTTTTTAAATTATCACGTATCAACATAATTAAACCCAAAGGATATGGATAAATGTTAAAAGTAGGATAAAAGTTAAATGTCTAGCAAATCTGGTGACATTGATTATGTTTTAGAATCAGCACTTAACTGAACTAATTGCTTCTATCTGCAATTTGACTTAGGGAAAAAATAAAAAGCCTTCCAAATCTTCACCACTGCCACTATTGCTGGTACGCAGCAGGAAGCAGAGGAATGACTCTGTCATTACAGGAAGATAACTGTGACTAAGACTATTGGCTAATTGATAGATTGAGTGTGTTGGCCACTGCCCTGGCTGTCCATCCAGACTGCCACAACAAAAAGAAACACACTCATATTCAATCAGCACGAATCATTTCTCAGAAACATCAAGTCTTCCTTGGGAAGAAAAACTTAAAGGATTTATTTCCCTGTTGAAAAAAGAAAACGCCCAAAAAGACAATCATTTTCTACCATTTATAGATTGCACTATAATTCTGAGAGTCCATTTACAAGCACAGTAGATACAAAAGTGCTGAAAATGCAAACCTGCTCTCTCAAGCAAAAATGTGAATGGGTCTAATGGAAATGGTATAGATGAACTAGCCAAGTAGCCCCTCCTCCTGCCTACCCCTGCTAGGCTACTCCAAACTCCTCCATCCCCAAGCCCTGAGTTTGATTTACGGCACTTTCACTGTGATATAAAATGCAAGAATCATTTTTTTTAAATAATATACTGTAAGTGCAGGAGGCTGGTCTCTGACCAAATACAAACGCAAACATAATGAACATAAATGTAAAAATAAAAGTTGTGTTTTCAGATGTGTTGCACGATGGTGTGGGGTATGGGTTAATTGTTACTACATGGCAGTGTGTATGAATGCATGAAGTACATGCATTTCCCTCTGCATGGTTCTGGAAGAGGATACTTGTTTAAAATGCTGCCCTGTGCACAGCACACTCCTCAGAGAGAACAACCATGTTCCCAGTGGATTTCTCCTCATTAAAATAAAGGACGAATCAATGATTTCTAAACCTTCTATTTATCCAGGGTAAGACATTGATGATTTTTTATGCATTTTCTACAATAAATGTTTTGCAACTTCTGCTGCACATCCCCACACCCCAAATCTTACATATATCTACATCTGAAATGTTCTCAGCAGCAGAATATGAATATTCATGTCATTTGATTTATTTCAAACTTAGGGAAAAAGCTTTGAATGTAACAGATTAAAAACATCATTAAACTTGTAACTGACTGCTAATCCAACATGTGAGTTCTCAAGTCTTTTATTTATTACTCATCACCATTTCTATCAAGGTATTTCATAATCACATTTTAAAAAAACGTAGCTACAGTGCGAGTGTTTGGTAAAGGATCTGAATAGTACTCTGCTGACAGTTTGTGGCCACATGAAGTACTGCAGATTCTGTAAAGTTACTATGACTACATTCATTATTACACAGTAAAAAGGTAACAGTGTATTATAGCTATATGTACATCTTTATTTGCACTGCCAACAACAACACATCTTGATTACATCTGTATATAATCTGCCAATCTTGGGACCATCTGTAAATGCAGTTCTATTTTTTGTTCTAATTGTCAATTCTTTTATCATGATATTATTTTGTATATATTATTTTCATCTTTTGCATTGTGACTACCCTATCGCTTGCTGCTGTGACAAAACAATTTCCCTTGTGGGATCAACTATCTTTCTAGCTATACATTAACAGACATGCCCTTCACTTGACAGACATAAGACAACAAAGCAATACTACATGAAGCTACATTCAAACAACTAATATCAAAGCTACATGGTTTGAATGGCCCGCAAATCTAATCCACCATTTTTGTTTTACACTTATAAATTTGACAGAATTCTACAAGCAAAAATAATAATAAATAGATTAATTTTGATACGTTTTCCAAAACTTTTAACGTTTTTGCTCAATTTAATCACCTCCCAGGCCTTTGATTTAAGATTCTAAAGATGTATTTTTTCTGTAATCTAATGAATCTCATAATACTGTAAACATATTTGAGCTCAGTAAACTGACAACTTTGTTGAAGAGCTCAAAACAGCACAGCTGTGTGTACATGTGTCTGCTGCCATCTAGTGGCCGATGGTAGGTACTGAATGATCAAACATGTTTGTCTAAAATCATTGTCCATTATTGTAATAAAAGAGCAGTTTGTCATTTTCTTTTTAATATGACTTTTTTTTCATGTTTATTTGGAAAAAAATATAACTGAAACAATCATCTCCATTAATGTCCATTGTTTTAAAACTAACAAACTGGAAAGAAGAGAAATATACAATTATTATCTATTAATTTCTAGTACTTGTGACAGAAAGACTAAAATGTGCAAGATAATAAACAAAATACCACACAAAGTTTTAAACAAATCAGTCTAACATCAGATAAATGCCTTTTTTACAAAAATACTTTATTGCATCTTTGATTTTAAAACAGCCTAAACAAAACAAATTGTACATGTCAGGCTCTTAGGTATAATGCTGACATGGCAGTAGGCTAATTTCTGACAGATGACGCCCCCCTAGTTTAAAGAAATATCAACAAAGTAGCAAAATAGCTGCATAACCATAATGGCAGTAAAGATTCAACATCAGCACCGACAACTCAGATTCAGCTAATTTAAAGGGAGTTATATACTTATTGCTTACACTTTTAAAAGTAATTTCAGATTGTAACTCATCAAAGCTAAAAAAAATATATAAAATCTTCAAATTTAAAGTGATGAGGATTGCAGTGGAGGTCCTCTCCTGAGCTGGTCATTTCACCATAAAATGGATGGAGCTTAAGGCTCTCCCTGGCCACCCCATTCAAACATCCAAGACATGGCCCTGAGGCAGTTTTTCTGTATGCCTTGAATCATGTCTATTGTGTGGGCACTGAGCCCACCTGCGTCAGAGTCTGTGTAAGGATGACGCATTTGGTCCCGTATCACCTTGCTGTTACATACACACACACAGAAGAACTCTGATTTATTGTCTCCCACCGCATACAATCAAACACACCTATAATGAGTTCACACCAGCACTATCGACACAAGAGGGCAGCATTTTTCCACTTGAGGACTCCCAAAGCTCATTCTAACACCTGTTCAATTCTGACTTCAGTCTGAGTGGTTATTAGCCACAAGAACCATCAGACCTTTGATAAGACTGACTCATCTGTGTGTTTGGAGCTGGACAAACTGAAGTGGAATAAAGAATAGGAGACAACCCACCTCCACTGGGAAGGGGTGGATTGACAAAGATCTGACAGCTTCTATAGGGGGTGTTATAACTTTTGAAGGAACTCACACGGGAAAATTTAAAAAACAGTCCGAATAAATCTGTATTTTGTAAAGCCTCTGAAGCAATATTCAAAATGGGGTTTACATTTCATAATGGTGCTAATTCAGCAGGTACACTAAAGTTAAACATCTTGATATCGAAATCATCAAAACCATATAAATCTCATCTCCTCTACCATAGAGCACAACAAAATGTTTCATACCAAACCGTTGTTGAACTCTGGAAACAGAATCTTTTACACCAAACAACCTTGAGAAGATAAGTGTTCATAATAAAGCTTAATTTTCTTGCAATTATGCTAACTTATCAGGAAAACCCAAATCTATAGTGTCTGCTAACTTGAATACCAATTCTGAGAATGACAGAAAAAAAAAACAAGGGAGGAAAGACAGAGACCAGCAAACAAATGAGGAAGGGAGGAAGGATGTAAAAGTGCTGAAGCAAAAAAAGAAGGGAAATGTGATGAGAGGAAAGAATAAAAGATACAGCAGATGGATGGAATGAAAAGAAGATATGGTTGGATAAGAAAGAACTGATGGATGGATGAGGGAAGGAGAGGTGGAGGAGAAGGAGACGGAGGGTAAATATTAAAATGAATGATGTGCATTCTCCAGTCTAAAGTGCAGCTGGCAGCAGAGCTGCATCGTCAAGCCAGAGTAACAAACTGACAAATTCTGGCAGTAATACAGCATAGCAGAAAGAAAGCCATCAATGGAAAGGGGAGGGAACACTCTACCTTTTCCTTTAATAAACATAAACCTCCAACCGATAGTTCAACAACCATATCTCCAAATTTCTGAAACATTTCTTTTGTTATTTTGATTTTAATATGTATTTTGAAGGAACTATTGCTTTGAACATGCTTAACTGAAAAATGATGTGAAGGAGGGTTTTTCTACAGCACATAAGCTGTAAGGAGGCGGTTTGTGTGAATGATGGATGATCAAGCTTCTGGAATTTGAACTAATAAAAATTCTGGAGAGAGAGAGAAAGTCACTCCAAGGTAACTGGAGCTAAATGCAATGAATCACTTTCTTGAGGTGCATATACTTTTCACGTCTAATTTTGTTACTACGCATTGAAATATGTAATTTAACATATTAGAATAATTCTTTTTCAAACAATCTTGTGTCTGCATGTGGAATACAAATTTTCTCACGTGTCCCTCAGTTTTGCCAAGATTTTATTAAACACTGAAAAACTTAACAGATACTGAGCAAAGTCAGGAAGACAACACATAGCGTGGTGTGCCACATAGTCACAGCATTAACTAACAGCTCATGTTAGCTCAAGGTGTTACAAGTAGGGATACAAGGATTGTGAAATTGTGGGCTGATACAGATGCTGAAAATATCAATTTGGCCGTCAGCCATAAGCCAATGCGGATTGTTTTTGTCCTTATTTTTCTTTCTTTAATATCAATGAAATAATAAAATGTGTGTTATATTAAAAAAATAGTGTCTTAGCCTTTTATCACACCATCTTTAAATGAGCACAAATTCTTTAATAAAAATGTACTAACCAACTTTTATGATAGCCTTTCACATTAAAAAGATCCTTTGCGTGAGAAATAACAGTCTCAAATGCCCTTTAGCCTGTTAAGCTATTACCCGCTCAATTGCTTTTTAGTACTTGATGGGCCAAACAGAACGTCCATCCATTTGCTATTTGAATGGGGGGGGGGGACCTATCCTAGCTGTCGCCAGTCCATCACAGGGCCACATGGAGGCAAACGATACAAACAAGACAAACAACCAACAATGCCCATACTCACTCCTAGGGACTATTTTCGAATCACCAGTTAATGTGACATGCATGTTTTTGGGCGGTGGGAGGAAGCCGGAGCACCTGGAGAGAACCCACGCATACACGGGCAGAACATGCAAACACCACACAGAAAGGCTCCAGCCGGGATTCAAACCCTCTTGCTGTGAGGCGACGGTGCTAACCGCTGCACCATCGTGCAGCTCCCAAACAGAATGTTCTTGTGTAAAATTAATTGCTCACTATACAGCGAGTTACAGTCATATATGGGATTAAAGTACAGACTCTTAGCTTTTATTTGAAACATGGAACAGATTATCTATTATCTAATTTATTTGACACCCTAAAAATTAGGGTTATATACATTTAATCAAAAAAATATTATCTGCCATACTTCTTCCAATCTGCAGGTGAGTTATAAATATGCCTGGGACAGAAATATCTTAGGGAAGATAAAACAGATTTGGGAATGGTGATGCACTGTTTTAGATTGACTGTTGTACTGTGAGAAAGTACACAGCAGTGATATGAACTTTATGGAAAAGTCAAAAGAGAAAAGCTTTTACTGTTTCCTCACCTCAAAGTTCAACAGTAGAAGTTTTCAAATGAACAAGTTAATGATAGTCTTTGAAAACAAGTCTTTTGAATAATCTTTAAGCTCACAGAACACTGTCTCAAGAAAAGCTGAAGATGAAGTCAAAATGGCTTGTAAAACCAGCTATTTGATCTTAAACGCTACACAAAGGAGTACCTGAAGATGCACCAGCTGAACACATTGACCTTAATGTCACTGAAAAGCTGACCTGGTGAATGCAGGAAAGCCCTGAAAACTGAATGACACTTAGCTGGCAACAAAAAGTTTAACTAGGCTGTGATACTTTTTCACAACTAGGCAGCATGCTCATATTCTGTGCTTGGCTCTGTTATCTTTTGTGTTATTCATACAGACAAAACTATGAACACAAAAGCTTAACTTTTAAAAGAAATGGATGGCCCATGAATCAGTTTGATGTGTCACATATTCAGATTTCTGTGTCAGAAGCAGTTTCTTCTAGGAATAAACTTCTCTTTGGATGATATGGCACGTTCTATTTGATTCTTGTTTTATAATGATCTCCTTTTTAATTTTACAAACCTCACTGTTAAAACTAGTTCACTCTTGTGATATGGCACTTTCACTTGACACACATGGTAGACTGATGTTCACTCGTGTTTATTTAAACATGTGGAGTACAGTAGCCATTTTTGGATAATTCAATGTCATCCAAAAGATTTTAAAATCTGCACTGTTCTTTTAGCAGGTTTTTATGGGTCAATACCTACCACAGTCAATGCTTCCAAGCGTTTATACAGTTTTGGCCAATGTTTTCCAAACCACTGGATTTCTCAACTCACTGTGACCTCAAAAACACATGTACAGCAACTGAGTGCTTTGACAGCAAAGAGTAAGAGGAGTTTGACAGGGACATGTTGACTTTCAATGCTGGCTTTACAAAAGAAAAGAAAAAAAAATACAATGAGATGTTGCCACTCAATCTATATACAAAAAGAAAAAAATTAAATCATATGAGTAAACCCACCAATTGTACCAAACTGTAAAGTGGAGCAGCAGAAATAAATTCACAACAAATGGCTTCAGACTGTGAAGCAGCTGCCTGCCACAGAGGTGAAGGACTTTTCTCCTCCAAAATCCCTGAAATGCACATCAACATGGCGGAGGACCATTGGGACCTGTAGCGGCAGCAGCTCGAGAGTCAATCTCAGCAATTCTGGGAAAAACAGAGGCAGCCTGAATGGTGCCGTGATGTTAGTTAGAGGAAATTATAATATTTTTTTTTGTATTTCTACCAAGCTTTTATTGTCAGAATGATGCACCATAGAAATGTCACACTTGTCTGTGTGTAATCACCATGTAGTCATTATATTCTGTTATGAATTGTATTCAGTTATCTCTTTCATTATATTCTGTATTCATATACTGTATGTTTCCCTGTCACTTGTTCTGTTGTAACGCAACAGAACTTTCTAGTTCTCATATCATCCTTATTAACCTTTACATTTTTATTCAGTTGCTGTGTGTTGTTTGATGGATTTGATCATTTTTGGCAACATATGGAATTCTTCATTCTGCCAAAAGTGAACTCACTGAGCTGAACAAGTGCCAGAAAGACTGAGACAGCCTCAGACAGGTGATGCAGCAGATGCAGTAAACATGATCTCAATCACAATTAAAGGGGGGATGATGGCAGAGGACAGATGAGAGGCTGCACCTATTGGTCCTGTTGCAGTATTTTCCATTTGGTTATGATCAGCTACTTGACTACCACAGTGAATGGGAGGGCATTAAACAGGATTGAGTGACATAAGAGGGGAGAAGCAGTCAAACTCACAGGACCAGAGGGTAATAAAATCTATCAAGCCCTTCGGCAATCTTTTCAACCGTGGATCCACTGCATGACAGGGTAAGTGGAGTTTTAACCTGTCATGTCTGATAAAAATCACCCCCAGGCCTCGCTGACACACCTGGTCTGATTTGCAACTGGGTCATCAGCTGTCTGTCTGCCTGTCTTTCTGCTTATTTGTTTGTCAAAAAAAAAAAAAAAACAAGGCAGGGTAAAGGTCTCTCTCTGTCACCATCCGCCACCTCTGTCACAAATCTCAGGGCTTGGCAACCTCAAGGACATGTGATGGACAAAGTCAACTTTTACAATGACTCACAATTGGGTGACACTGCAAAAAGCAAAATATATGACAGCTATATAAAGGCCATCTTTGGATTTATCCAATTGATAAAAATCGCTTGATGAACATTTCTATGAAAGTAGCATTCACTTTTCCTGTTTCAAAATTTAATATAAAGCTTCCAAAGATTTTTAAGATGAAGCTATACAAAATTGGTTTTAATCATACAGTTTTTTTAGAAAAAGATTTTAAAGATTTTCAGTGCTGTTTTAAGACTCTGAAACACCTTCTATTTGATTACCAAATCGAGAAACTCGAAACGTAAAAACAAACCTGCATCTTTTCAGTTAATGGTGCGTTATGTGACTAGCACACAGTCAGGAAAAAGACACAACTTTGATTTTCTTGGTTGATTGAATCGCTTTTGGAGTGAAAGCTCTAAATTCAGCTGGAGGCTTTCTGGTAAGTTCACAATTCTTTCTGTTTGATTTTGAAGGCTAAATCGTTATTAGATACATCCATCAAATATGTAAACATTAGTTAAAGTTTGATAGAAATTTTGATGTACTTTTGAGAGCGTTTCTCTCAACACAATAAAAGATACATGCCAGACAGACAGATGCAGCTTTGATTTGGAGCTGCTTTGCACAGGATATCAGGCAGCTTTTAAATGCCTCTGTTTGAGATACAACTTCAGTGATTTTCCATTAATCTTTCCATGAAAATTTAATCAAGACCTCATACTCAACGATTATAACTCTTACGAACTGGAACTATTTTAAGACTGTAAGATCCTTGGTACAATCACAGCAATTAGTGTTGAGCAAAAGCACTTACGATCTTCTGTTTCTAACCTGTAGAGTCCTGTGTTAGGTAGGTAACAAGTAGGTTGAAAGTGTTTTGAATGTATAACATACTATAAGATGTGAAGGATAATACATAATATCTCTGTGGCAAGAAGGATGAGGAAGATGGAGGGATGGATAGAGGTAGATGGAAATCATGCATTTATGTTGAGGTGGAAGCTCATTAAGTGATGCAACATCCCAACTCAATCAGTGGTATTTACACAGTTTTCAGCGGAGGTTATAATCCCAGACACCTGTTAATACATATCCTTCCTGAACTTGAATATTCAATCGTGTAATGTTTTACTTTCCAAAAGGCAGAGATGGCTGACTTACAGTCTGGGTGCCTTTAATGCGAAAATTTGCATAAAATCTAATTCTGACAAACTCATTTCTAACAAATAAGCAAATTAATTACAGAATAAGTTGTTTTTTTGCTAAAAAATGAAGCACTCTAACAATAAGGTGGCATATATAGAGATACATATATCTCTCTCTCTATATATATATATATACCTATATACATATATACATATATACATATATACACATATGCGGAAAAATTGCTTTTAGTAACATTTCCCACTTCCAAACCTTTTTGCGATATTATAAAATGAACTTTACTTACTCCCATTGCTTCCTCCTGGCCTGTGGTGTGTTGTGCAGCTTGTGCGCCTGATGAGCCTGGATGACATCCCTGTAATCCACCATTCCTCCCCTCCGGCGTATGAGTGGGACTGTTGGATCATTGTTGCTAGTAGCAAGGGACATGGAGCCCTGGTCAAAGGGATCCCCATAGCTACTTCCCCCACCAGAGAAGGGCACTTCACTGTACTGCTCCACCTGGACATCATACACTGTATGATAATATGTGGGATTAGGGCCCACACTGCTCCCACTGATTGGTGGAGGGTGAAGGCGCAACGGCCGGTGGAGGCCCTGAGAAGAAGAAGAGCAAGACGAAGTCTGAGGCCACACCGCCGAACCACCATGGTCCTGATAGAGGGGGGACAGCATGGAGCTGCAGGAGAGGGGGGAAATAGGAAAAAGAGGACAAGTGGGGATGAAAAAGGGAAGCATAAAGGTCAGAGATAAGGAGAGAGGTGAGAAACAGTTCCATGCATATGTGTATCAAACTAAAGATCTTTGGGGTTTTTCAAGCTCTCCAGTAAAATCAGGGATTTTTCAATCTGGGCCATATTTACCCTTCCATTTAGGTGTACATTTTGATAGACAAAAACAAGTATTTGACAACATTATGAAGAGGGGCTCTGCTGCAGTCGCCTTGAAGAAAAAGCCTTGAAATCTTGTGGGAGGTAAGTTGTTGCAGTAAAAGTCAATTGTAAACATTAGTGAGAGTTGTTGGAGCTGCACTGGAAAAAGCCGAACAATGCTACACTGCTGGTCTTAAAACAAGCAACGGTTTGAATGTTTGAGTGAAAGGGAGATGCTGACGCTAGGCTAGTTTTGCTACAAATGTGCAGAGACACTCCAATTCAAAGTGGACACTCCTCTCTTCACTCATGTTTGCAGCAAACATTTTGACCGGGATTGCCAGTCAAACAGAAATCAAGGCACATGGGTGTTGTTGTGAATACTTTAAAAAACTATTTAGTTTACTAGTTAACTGCCAATGACCATACATTCCTCATCAAGGTGACTGTCCAGAGTTCAGCCACATTACTGACAAAAAAAGGTTGGAAACACATCAAAAGGTGTCAACTGAAGAGAAAAACCTTGTTTGTGAATTTACAGCCTGTTTACTTATTTATCCATTTATGTGTTTATCAAAAATTAATGAATTCAATTATCAAATAGCCATAGATGCCTCCTTAATGTGAGAATGAACATGCTTAACTGTTACTCAGATTAATATTTCAATAATTTACTAAATAAGCATTTCAAGAAGAGCATTTCTTCCTGTTGAAACTGTCCAGCTGTGTGGAGGAGTGAAAGTAGGCAGAATGCTATTCATCACTGTAACTTGTCATGTACACATCTGATTGCAACACGATGAATGTCTTTAAGGAAACACAGCCAACAAATGTGTGACAAAAAGCTCATTGTGTTGTTAATTGAGTGGCGACAGAGACAAGAATAATAGAGTGAATCCTGCTAAGGGATTAGGAAGATTGCTTACAAATGTAGGATTCTGGAACAAATAGAAAACACCTTTTCTTGCTACAGTTAAATAACTTTATGGCTATTGTTATGACCAAGTTTCAAACACAAAGGCAGATTTGAAAAGAAAAAAAATCTGAGTTGCATTTTTAAATGAAAATTTTGCATTATGCATCCCCTCACAAACACAAAATAAATCTGTAAACAAAACAAAAAAAGGACATGAATATAGAGGGAAGTATTTCAGAGGTTTAAGGCCAACTAGGATGGAAGTAGGGGAGCTATGGAGATTGTGGGATCAATGCAGTTGAACAAAAGGAGTCTTGGACTATATTAAACACTCAAAAAAAGATTTCCTTTGTAATTTGAGTGAAAAAAGTGCTCCAAAAGTTCCCTTAGTCTTTCCTTTACTAAGCATATAACAGTCAGAGCATCCATAAAAAAGGCGCTATGTCCCGCTGCTTTAAAAACTCATGTTTGAACGGCAAGCAATAGCAAAGTAATAAACACACCAGGTTTTGTATCATAAGACAGTGGCCCAAATTACTGAATCAGTGGGAATCCTGAGCTTGTTTAGCATCAAAGAGTCCCGTTGAGAGATAATACGAAATGGCGTTTGACACCCACTGCAAGTTCAGCTGTTTAGACACATTCACTGCAGTAAAAATCCTGTTTTACAGAAAGAAATCTTTACGGGCAAAATAAGCTTTAAGTGCCTTTCAGTGCTGTTATGGATCCGACTTTGATCGAAACAGATGCCAGAGATGTTTCAAACAAATTTAGCCCGCTGCCATTTTAGCCATTTTTAAGAACTTGATCCATCCAGTTTACTATGACATTAACAAATGGGTCATAGATCCATTACTTCACACTTCTTGGGTTGTCTGTAGTTTGGACGAAACAGTAGAATTATGTGGACAGTGAAGCAGGTTACTGCTCATTAGCCCTAAAGGCACAGTTTAATGACAATTCTGCACTGAAGGTTGTTTTTTGTTTGTTTTTTGGCTGAATAAAACACCCACAGCCCAGTACTGGTCCCAGTTCCAGTGGTTGGACACTCAACATTAAAAACATTGTTAATGAATGTAATCTCGAGTTGTGCTGACTTATTCAAAAGCGGCCAAGGTTCTGGCCAAATCAGAGATCCACCTTTAAGCGATAAGCAGTAAGCTGCGTTAGCTCCAGATGATGTACGAGTACACATAAAATTCGCAAAATGAGGATACACAACAATTTCGTAACAGCCTAAAAATGTTTTGCATAACAGTCAAAACTGTATTCAGTGAATTTTCAACTAACATTTTAATGTCATTGGTGAAACTGTAGCTTCGAGATACAATTCCTCCCTTACTGAAAGACAAACAAAGAGAGAGAAAAAGGGAAGAATATGAGTCAACAGAGCGAGGGCACTACATTAATAAACCAGACATTCAATAAAAGGGCAGAGGACAAACAACAATGAGAGGCACAGAGGAAAAACAGAGGAGAGAACTCAGGGGTGGAAGGAAAATAAAGGAGGAAAAACTCTTCAGGCTAACTTGACATTTTCATTTTTTACTACATAATTGTGAAATAAAATCCGCCATTCGTGTGCAGCTATGCAGAAGGTGCGTGTGTCTGTAGGTGTGTGTTTATGTGTGCTAGTGTGCAAATGTAATGGAAACAGCACTTTTCCTCATCACTTATCTGCTGAGAGTGCATTACACATTATTTCTCACTGACATGGTGTAAAGTGAAAACTAATTCACAGAGACAGACACACACACACACAGATTTACGTTCACACGCTGCAGGTACAATGATGAGACATAGTGCTATGGTAAGGACTTTCTTGGGTGATTGAGGGTCGTAGCTCATGTGTGTGCGCGTACGCCTCAGGGCTTGAAAAACGCGGGTCTAGTTGCATAACACACAAACTCAGAACCCCGCACTTAACACGGGGCAAGGACAAACTACAGAGCTAACAAGGACGCAGAGGATTCATGGAGAGGTAAGGTAGAAAGTGAGCTTATGAAGGGAGACGGAGAGGGTGACGGATAGATAAATGGGAGAGAAGGGGGCAAGTTAGTGCACAGAAATAGGAGGAAAGACAAATATAGTAAGAAAGAAAGAAAGAAAGAAAGAAAGAAAGAAAGAAAGAAAGAAAGAAAGAAAGAAAGAAAGAAAGAAAGAAAGAAAGAAAGAAAGAAAGAAAGAAAGAAAGAAAGAAAGAAAGAAAGAAAGAAAGAAAGAAAGAAAGAGTGATACAGTAAGGGAGGTGGAGAAAAATATTTAATCAGCATTCACCCCACAGAGGCACAACGGTGGTGAGAGCACTTTAATAAAAAGGTACAGAGGCAGCAAAAGCCAGCACGATGTGAGAGAAAGAGTGGGAGAGATTAACAGACATGACAGATGAGTGCAGGAATGACTAATTGCTGGGAGTGAAAGACAGAGCAAAGCCGTGCAGATGAAGCAAAATCCTTTCTTGTCCCTGTCTTTCTCCCACAGGGATTGACAACAGAGACGATGAGACGGCTTCTCTGTGTTTGGCATAGCAGGGAAATACTATAACTCTTCATATTGTAGTTGTACAGCACAGGATGCCAATGAAAGAAATCAACAAAAACCAGGTCATAAAGATTGCATCAAGTAAATTGGAAACCATGTTTTGAATAATTTTTGGATCAAGCAGCAACTAGTTTAGCCAGATTAGGCACTTTTCTGCCTAGCTGTGCTACTTTTCATTTTACCAGGAGATGAAAAATAGTTAAAATAGCAGAATGTGAAAAAATTTGGGCTACTTTTTGTGCATTTTGAGTGATTTTCACAGGTGAAAAATTATCCTAGTGACTCAGCCTCTCCTCTCATCTCTGTGGTATGATGAAGTTTAACAGGCACTAAGAGACAGATCCACACACAATATCATTTCAGTTTATCACAGCTGCAATGTTAAATCTTTCTACTTTTTACAATTATCAGTCTCTTATATGTTGATATGACATTAATTAACATTATCTTAAACACTACTGACAGATTATTTCTTTATTAATTGAGGCAGATTTGTCTTTACAAATCTCAAAATTATTTGCTTGGCCTTTCTATTGAGGTTAAGTAAGTGTTCAGGACGATATATGGGTGCTTTTTCCATTATTATTTGACCATACCTCGAGTCTTGAATGTGGACCTTGTTTATCGCTAAACTGACTATAAGTCCATTTTACAAAAGGAGCGTCGGTTCTTTATACATATTCACTAATAAACTATTTTGGGTATTTTTAAACAGCAAAGGCGGTTTTCTGGTACATTTTATCATCAAATTTGTGCAGTTTCTTTCTGATGGTGGACACCAACACCACAGCCTGCAGAGCTCTTGTGATGAAAACTTTGGGATTCATGGAGACTCATTTTTGTATCAAACAGACTGCCCATGGGCTAATTTTGCTGGGTTGGCCAGTCCTGAAAATTATTAGCTGGCAAGTGAATTTGGCAACTGTGTTCCACAGCTGTGACTACCGAATGGACATATGAAGATTTTCAAAGTCAGGCATCAACAGCTCACACTTTGTGCTGCAAACATTTTTTTCTCTCCAGTTAGCAAGTTAGAACACCAGCAGTTTCCAGAGTTTACTTTGAGAAGTTCTCATCTGTGAATAAAGAGCTTGGAGATGTCCCTCTTTGATAAACTTGGCTGCAGAAACAGACTGTGTCAGTGAGCACATGTGTTCATGGAAATCTCTTGCTTTACTTGTGTATATGCATGTGTTGCGTTAAGTCATTTTTAAGTCAATGAGGATCACAGCTAAATAAATGTATAAAAATATCGTACATACAGCACATTGTAGTTGCCATATAATTATACAATATGTAATATACCTTTAGTGTCAACTGAAAAATGTTGATGTCAGAGCAGCTGATATGTAAGCTCTATGTGACTGATTATCGCCAAATTAAGTCCTCCCACCAAAGGACATTAACTAACAACAAGAACATAGAGTCACATTAGCTGTACTGAAAATTAATATCATACTATGGCAGGACAATAACTTATTATTATTCATCATCGGGTTCCCAAACAAACTTAGAGTGAAATTTTTAATCAGTGTCACAGTTAACTGCATTTTTCAGGACACTAGACATCCATTCACTGAGCAGGGATGAAAGTGACCCCGCTCTCCATTTAGCAGCCAAAGTTTCTGATGTCACAGTGTTCATACTCTCTCACTGCCCATGACCTCTTTCTGCCTGTCAGACCCCCCAAATAACTCTGACCTCTCAGGTCACCGCTCTCTGACTGCTGCATCCATCAAGGAGCAGGTGAAAGCTAACAAGCTGCACTGTTTCTCTTCTCACATCAGCCCTGAGACTACACCTAAAACACCAGAGAACGTGTCTTTAGGTCTGTAATTTCCCCATGTCAGTAATGTCTATGCATTTGACACAAGTGCCTCACTTCTGTGTAACTGATAAGTAATAAAAACCAGAAATTCAATATATGCATTTAGATTATTTAATTCGAATTAACTGCTACAAACGGTCTCTGTGAGCAACTTTGCTGAGCCTGCAATAACATGAAAGTCTAAAATCATAGACTAGACTCATAATGCTAATATCGCTGCTGTTGATCACACTACTGAGCTACGACAGATATTAGGCCATGGTGGTGTTGGAGAGGCTGGCCACTAAGTATGTATAAGAAGACTGAAAATTACTTTCTAGCAGAATTTTACAGTCATTTCAACTGATTCAGCTAACTCAAGTGTGAACTATCCAATGCAGAGTAAGAGATCATTTTGAAAAAGAAAGCTGTTCCAATATTGTATTTTTTAACATAAAAAAAAAATAATAATCAGGATTGGCAAATAAATTCAACAATGAGATAAATCTAACATTAGTAAAGGGTTATTAGGTTTAGTTCATATTAAAATGTATTAAGAAGATAGTGATTTAACTTTATATTCATCACAGAGGCGGCTGTGTTGGGTCATTGAAACTGGGCTGTGACACACAGATATTTCTAATCTTTTTGTTCATCCCATTTAAAGTGCAAGTCAAAAGTTTGACTTATGTATTTACTACCGATATTGCATTAATATTCCGTGTTTATGCATGCATTATTCATACAACTGCTTACAGCTCCAGATAGGATGCTGGAGGAGAGGTTTGAGACTTAAGGACAAACCATTAGGACTGCCCAGCATAAACAGAATGCTTATGAGAGTAAAATAAGCATTATAATGCTATTGTACTCACAGAATGAGAACCAACCTCAGAACAATAATGTATTATCAACTTTATCATTTAAAGATTAAACACAATGAAATCCTCATTTTGTAGACTGACCGAAAACAAAGAAATAACAAATGATTTTGTATAAAAAGCATAAATATTTAGTAAACTCAGTGAGTTACCACATCAGCTCTGGACTTCCATTAACAACATGCTGATGACATCATTCTATAAGGAGAAGTGAACATCCAGTTTGGGCATGCAGAGACACATAAAGACTGACAATGATAGACAAAACAGATCAAATAACTGTAGGCAAAACTGATAATAAGGGAAGGTGACTTGCTTTTTTCAAAACAAAAATACAAACAGGTATGGAGCTGTTGTTCGCATCAGTGCTCTGCTGAACTCTGCAGTGGAAGTGGGATTCACGCAAGGCTGCAGCGTCACACTGACTCACTTCTGCTTTCATCAAAACTAAAGCAAAAAAACCTACGACGCAGGTTGCTGTTTACTCTGTAGAGTCAATATAGTCATGACAACCACACTTGCTTTATATCGTACTCTTGGAGCAAATTACTTACCTGGACCATAGGGGGGATGTAAACAAAGAAAACTCAACTAGTCATTGGATAAGATAAGATTCAAATTAAATTAAACAGGGTTGTACCATCAGCAGGGGGACAAGATTAAGATTAAAAAGCAGCACAAAGTCTGTCGGCAGGTCTCAGTAGCACCACAGTCATACAGTGTTGTTGACCGTATGCGACAGAAAAGTCCATAATACTAAAATTGGTGGTTGTCTTACACATCCCACATCTTCCTAAATAAGACAATTATCGCACATCATTGGTGCTGGCTGGAAAATTATATCAGACAAGTGTCAGATGTCTGACTTCACAATAACATATGTTGTAACAGAGTTTGCATGATATCAGACAGACTCGAGTAGACCTAGGGTCAGGCAATGGATGAAGAGGATATCATGAAAATACACAGTATTTATATACACAGTATTTTCATGATATCAAGATCGTTTAAATAGACCATTTGCTCATACACTGATATACAACCCATCATAGATTCCTGTTAAGTACCACCCCTGGAACTGGTAGAAGGGAAATACGACTCATATGAGAGTTTCATATGAGAGCAGACACCATTCTTAAATTTCACAAGTCACAAAGTCCTCATGAGTAGGAAGGAGGAACTGAACCGTGTGCCTTCATAAAAGATGAGATCAACTGTTTTTTTCTTTCTGGTTTACTTTCAGTCAATAACGTGATATCACTTTACTAACTCTTTTGTCTCAGGACCACTTGAGGTCACATATTCTGTGAAAAATTCTTAAGGTCGTAGGAAAAGACAACCTCACTGCAATGAGAATATTACTTTTGACACTAAGCCGTGATGTGGGTCTGAAAATACAAATGTTAAATAAATATTCGACAAAAAGTTCTTTAGATACTTTATCTTTTGCAGTCTTAACCACATTGTGACATGAAATTATGTATTTACGTCTTATCATATTAGTGATTATATGGAATATCAATTCATTATAAAGGTTCAGAGCTGAAAAAAGGAAATAAAGAGAAAAAAAAAGTTCAATAGTGTGTAACAGGCTACTCACACTCATATTCATCCACATGAATCACAGTAAGTGCGACTGTATGAAAATAATCTGGCATTGCTATAAAAGTTACAGCTGCAAGGAACTGTGGGACAGAATTATCTCATTTCTATCATAGAGGATGTTAATATTGTTATGTATATCCAGTATATCCTATGCTAAATTAAATAATTACAAAAGCATTTGAGCTCCTTTCCTTCGTATTTAGAGAATTCAAACTGCTCCTATCTTGGCTGCCGTACATTTAAGGGTGAGGAAGGTCCCTAAAGAAAATAGACTATTTGACCGGACTCCTTCTCTCTGCTCCAGGAGTCAGCAGGGAGGGTCGTTAGGTTGAATTGGGCTCACCTGTGAAGGCATTTACAATGAGCTTACCTAAATCTAGGAATCAATACACTTATCTGAACACTGTGTTTCAGACTTAGAAGTATTTATGACATTGATGCTGAAAACACTTTTTAAGGGGTTTATCTGTTGATCCATCTCCATATTTGTTTTTTCCATAACATTTTCCAGTAACTTAATTTTCACATGAAGTCTACAATAACATGTCACTTTCCGGTCTGCAAACACATAATGTGACGGCACAATCTACATTTCCAATCTGCTTATACTTCCTCTCTTTCGTATTTTACCCTCAGACAGTATATGTCTGTGGTCTGTCCCTGTTGCAGGACACTGTTAGCCATTTATATATGACAACGTCTGTCCTTTGTTACTTTAATTGGACAGCTACAGGCTGTGACAGCAAGACTGTTTTGTCTCATTCCTATAAGCAATAAAGTTCTACTCAGTCATGTAAAGCTGACAAAAAAAAAGAGATGGAAATGCTCAGATAAACTGATAAATAAAGAAATGGATGTTATGGGAAAACAGGATGGTCAGAAGGGAGATGACCCAGAAGAAAAGTCAAGAGTGCAGGTGTGAAACTCCATTTGGTAAACAAGAACACAAACTCACACGTTCACACGTCTGTCAGAATGACTCTAATCCTTTCTCCAACGATAAAGAAAACCTCCAGCACTATGAAAAGCAGGAGGAGGGTTATATAAAATACAGGCCTGGTGATGGATGCTAATGTTGATGTTTGGTTTGGGCCATCACAAACCAAAACAGTAAAAGACAGAAGGGAATATTTTTGGCTAAGAGGTACAGTAGTACTTTTGAGTGATATGCATGTTGGGTTTTACATAACTCACTCATGCACCAGCAGATCTGTTACTAACCGAGCGTGTTCAATAATAGCCTGAAGAAGAAAACCTTGATGTCTATCACAGTCTTGACTCATTTGGAAGAAGTCTTTGGAGAATCTGAGAGCTGATTTTTTATTTATTTATCTGACAATAGCAGTACCTACACTGTTTGTTCTTTGTTTAGCCGCAGGATGATTTTAGACTTGAAGCATCCCTTTAGTTTGACCCCACCTTATAGATTTTTCAACCAAAGCGTTGGAATTCTCTTGCAGTAGGCCTGAAAATTGACAAGACTACGATCAAGTTGTCTGTCCAAAACTATTGTGAGCTTGAGGTTATAAAATCAATTTTCTCCAAATCAGATAATCCTGTCTACCAGCCCACTGGGGCAAAGTGAAGAAAAACATTATACAATGTTTTGCCTAAAAATGTTCAGATGCTGCGAGATCATTTTGTTTTGGTGCTTCTGCTGTAAATACTTAGAAGCAAAGGAAGCTAAAAGGAGGCAGTATGACAGTGTTGTGTTAAAGAGTGTTGCTCAGATTATCCCAAGATGTCATAATAATAATAAGAAGAAATACGTTTTCCGTGATCTATGAAACAAGAGGCTAGTAAAATAAAAAAGAATTAAGTCTAAAGGTCTCAGCTGCAGCAGACTACAATAAATTGCTCTCCTCCTTTTTGTGAGTTCTTTATCAATAACGATAACTCAGTACAAGGCAAACAGTTATTATATTGAGAAGATGATGCTCCAGGGCCTGTGTGGCTTTCTGGTTCCTATTTCAGTCAAGGTTATGCCTTGTGCAACAATCAGAGTTCATACACGATGCTAAGCATCTCAGACTCAAACTGGGCTGATTTTTACCCAATTTTGGAGACCCTGGTTGGATTTGTTTTAAACTCTCAGGCCTAAATCTTTTTATAATCTTGAAATGATCTAAGATAATCTTAACTGGTGGCTTGTTTATAGTCTTCCATTTAGGCTTACAGTACTCGGATGTAGCAGTTATGGAAGAAACTGGCTGCAAACGTACAAATGCTCCATCTTAGGATAGCAGTTGTGTTTAAAAGGCAAAAAAAAAAGAAAAAAAGAATGGTCACGATTTTGGAAATCAAATTAAACCTTTGGCTCAAGTTGTTCTGTGCTGCGATTTAGAAAACATTCTGAATGTGGTCAGAGGGCCATTAAACTAGGTTTACATGTAAATAACTTGGATCAAGCTTTGAGATGTTGCTGAATGGCCACGTGTTTCATTAGTAAAGAGTGACGACCTTTGAATTTTTTCAAGAGATAAGGTAGACGCCACCACAAATGATGTAATAATCCAGCAAATATTGTGTGTAGACTGTCTTTTTTTTTTCTTTTTTTCAACACGAGTCTGGCCAATTAGAAACGGTGTTTCTGTCAAATTAAACTGAAAGAAAATGGTCTAGAAAAACTGGATCAACCAGGACAAATCTGATGGTCTCATATTGACAAATTAGTAGCCTAACCTCACCCTAATTTTATTTTGGGGTAAAAAATAATAATAATAAATAACCCAGAGATTATTTTATAACCACTTACCCAGAAGTGAGCATTTATAAAAAGCTATTTTAGGTATTTTAAGCTCTGGACCAAAGCGAAGTAAAATAGTCTAAACAACACAGGACGTTGTGCAGCTTTTCTGTCCGAGTGTATGCAGACCTACCTGCCTGTCAGGTGCTCTGCTCTCGGGGGACTGCTACCGGCTCCTCGGACTCCAGTCCCGCCCACCGGGTCTCAGGTGGCCCCGACCTGCTGAAGACGCGCTCGGAGGCGGCTGCAAACCAGTCAGTTGTGCTGGGAGGACTGGACCGGCGGAGGAGAAACAGCAACGTATTCACCACCGGAGGACAGGACAACTCCATGTTCACAGCAAGAGCATCCCGACAAAAGTGACGTTCGCCGGACAGTGACGGTCAGTGCGATGCGCAGAGAATATCCGATAATATCATGCGGCGCCAATACTGAGCTGCCGACAGGAAATCGGGGATGCTGTGTGGTCTGCTGTTCGTAGCAGGTCGTTTCGGTCAGACTGGTGACTTCCCCTCATGCACTACACTGAGCTCCCCTCTGTGTGTCCTCTCCCTTCCACTTGCAGTCCTTTTTCTCTGTCTGTCTCACTCTCCTCATTTCACTCTTCCTCGCTCTCTTCCCTCTTCCTCACACACAAACCAATTCTCTCAAAAATGTGGGGTTTTGATATCTAGCAGCCTAAGTAACTGTAAAATGATGCCTGCGATCTTTTGCCTTATTTGCTACTATTATGATTACTACACTGATCTAATATTCGGTGAATATTGTGAGGCTGTACATCTACCACCGACTTGACATGACTGCCCCTTCTTCAAGTGAAATATACCCTGATATATCTCCCCTTTCTCATCTCTTTTTTCTCCTTTGTTTCCTTGTTTTAATACAAATTGAAAGTGATAAGGATCCACTGTTCATTTTTCTAACTGAAATAACATTCTCAGTTCATCTGTATCCGATATTTAGTATAAAGGTGTGTCTTAAAAGAGAAAATGGGTAGCTTAGAAGGATAATACTAAAATGATCAGATCTGTCTTTGTTGCTTTTTTTTAATTTAAAATCAACCTCTGACTCCAATGGTCAACTTCTGTCATGACACTAGTGATATATATTTGAAAGTACTGTGTAGGCGTTCCTCTTGTGGAGCTCACCAGTCTTCCCTGTATGTGTTGATGAGACACCACAGGATATTCAACTCAGCATCTTCCCTCTCACAGTTTTCATCCAACAGTTACACCTTTTAAAATGAATGAATAAATCTAAACATAGATAAAGCCTCAGGCTGCATATGTGATCTCTCAGGCACATACATTTGAATATTGCAGTCGCTGAATGTGGTCATTTGAGCATCTGGAAAAGAATCTGACCACCGGAGAGTTCAGTACACACACAACTGCATGGCCACACAAACAGTATCATAAGCACACTCCCAAATGACAACGTGTCAGACTGCGACATGTTATTATTATGGATTATGGATGGTTAATATCTTAGATTTAGACTGTTTTGTCTTTATTGGATAATTATAATATGGAGAGAAGGGAAATTTAGTGCAAACCATATAGTAAAAGCCCAGACTGGCCAAGGATCAAACCAGCGACTCACTGCTTCAAGGGTCACCCCATGTATTATGTGCCCTAAAAACTCAGTTAACAGCTGCCCTGTAATTTTAATATCCATTAATGTAATTACACTTAAGGCTCAGTATCGAGTTTTATGGGTTAGGTTAATCAAGAGTCCTACTTTCTTTATCCCGACTGTTGTTTAAGATCACTAATTTCTTCACTTTTAGATATCTTGTTATTGTGATTATTAGAAATGAAAAACATCTAAAATAATGATAATATATGAAAAATCAAACATAGACATTTTCTTCAAAACAGAGATTGCACTTCAGCAGGACACCTACAGCCTCCTTTTTCCAAAGCAGAAGATAATGTGAAAACTGCAAATAAAAACAATATATCAGTACAAAACAGATGTTCAAAGTTTGTGTCTTTAGCATTGTTTGGTATGGTGTCTTTTCCCTGGAACTTACTTCCTCATTCTTGAGAGCATTGCTGGAAATAACATGCTTCACTGTACGGATGTGACTCATAGGTTTCCTCAGTGACACGCAACATGATCTCTCGAAGGAGACGTCCATGTCCTCCTGTGGTTGTCATGGGACTAGCAGCTGAGCTAAGCGGAAGAAAGCATAATGCACTCACTCATACATATGAGATCAGTCAATGAGGAGCTACAAACTTTCAGTGGATGCTTTAAAGCTAACTTAATTGACGTAATGGAGCCCAAAGCTTCCTCTGAATATTTCAAAACAAAAGGTGGCATCTCCATCTCTTCTGGATGACTTGGCATCCACTGTGCATCTTCAAAAAGCGTTGTTTAAATAATGCCTCACCCTCATCACTAATGCAATTAGAGTTGTTTTCAACTGTAAGCTAAAGCTCTTTTGACTACTGTTCATTGGAGACAAAAAATAATTTGTGATGCTATAGTGCCCTCTCGTGTTAGACAGAGATATAGGTCTGTTTCTAAGCAGCCTCCTTTCACTTTTCTCTAACTGGGCAGATCCAGCAAAGCAATGTTCTGAGATCAGATTTAATTAAAACTGCCTCGAGCCGGTCACCCACTGAACTTAAGATCTACATTCAGCAAACTGTGACAGTTTTTAATATCCATATTACACAGCCCAACGATCAATGATTACGATAACTGCTGACTCTGACAAATACAATATCCTCTCCACTGATAGCAATCAACAGCAAATGTACCACAGTAACTGGGGTACCACCGGATGGGGGAAAAAAAAAAAAAAAACATAACAAAAAGTACCGTTTCAGTGCTTGAAAAAAATAAATGTGTAGGTTAGCAGTTTGAGTCAGGACAAAGTCAGGGGAAAAATCAAGTGGAGTCTGCTGAAACGTGGCAGTAAGCCAGGCAGCTCAAGTGCCCAGTCGGCACAGTTGTAGTGGAGCCAGCCCTGGAGGGACGTGAGTTATACGCCACTAAATCAGTCTCACATCCAGCTGACTTGCCAGCTTCTTGTCTGTAATCAGCACTGACACACAAGCAGTTAATGGTGTGAGTGGCTGCGTGTTTTGTAGTCAGTGCCTTCACCTAATGAGAAGCAGCAGGAAGAAAGACCAGTTTGTGTGTTGTCGATCAATCAGCTGGCAGATATACCACTGTGAGATAAGGAAAATCAAACAATCTTGTTTATTGGGGTGGTGGAAGGTGTGATTTAACCTTTTGTCTTAAGTGAAAGGTAATAAAAGGTAGGACGGGCTCCCATGCATGCGCCCAGAAAATCCAGATAACTCAAGTTTGCATTAGTCAAGTTGATAAATGCCGGATCCTAAATAGATAGCTGATCAACACCGACCTTTTATTAAGGCTTTAATTCAACCTTCTATTTGTTCCATTTTCATTGTATAATGACATCCTCATCAAATTTGCATTGCTTGGCATGAGTAAATTATTCAATTACAGAGCAGACACTCAAGATGAGCAGAGTTAGCTTAAAATAATGTGCAGATTTAGAATTGTAAAAAACTTACTTGAAATATTAAAGGATGACCCTAAGCTTTGACTTTTTTAATTTTCCCTGGTTATTTGGAACAAGTAGGGGTCGTGAAACTTTAAACCTATGCATTGCCATGGAACAGCACAACGCTTTTGAGAAAGAACATGTTCACATGTTAGGAAGCAGGGTCACCAGAGGTCAAGAATACACATAAGTGATACACACATAAGTGAAATAGACCGGTGTGAAGTGGAACTCCATGAGGGCCTTTGACAAGAGGAATAAGTATTTGCTTTGAAGACAATTACTGTTATTTAGAACATGGTCAAATATATTTTAACACCGATAAATTATTTGATTCAATGCTGTAATTACCACTAAGATTTCTAGCTTGAATTATATTTACAAAACTAGTAAATAATATGATCTTAAATGTGACATAGGCACGGTGTTAACACTTTTCTTCCAAAGACAAGTATCAGACAGCTTTTCCTTTTAAAACTGTACAGCTTTATTCATGGCATGGTGCTATTCTGCGAAACAGTAAAATTATGACATTTTCATCATCAACCGCGAAAATTAGAAAAGGTTAAAAGAAAAATACGAGAACAAAGTCTTAGACAGTTGAGCTTGCCGTCTTGACATGGTGTCCTCATACCATCCACTTCTCTTCTGGTCATCTGTTTTTTCTCTTTCTGTTTCTATCCCATTATCTTCTTTTTTTGTGTCTCTGCTTTTCCACATAGATGGACAGAGGGTGGGGGAGGAGGGTCACCCACCCCTGCCTCCACTTCACTTCTGCCTTCTGCTCTGATTGGCCGTTGGTTACCATGGCGGTGACATTGGCTGTGGGTTCTGGAGGTAGGACATCACAACTGCTGAGATGGATAGCCTGCACACAAAAAAGGAGAAAATAGAACATGCCATTTCAGTTTCATGACAGACTGAAAGTCTGATGTATTTCAGAATTTCTCCGGCCTCAATTCAACTCATTTGCATTTCACAATTGTTTTGGGGTTGACCTATAAGAAGAAATCACAAATACTACATAAAGAGAAAAACTAATGCCAATTTTGCACTGAAAAATTATTTTAATTTGAAAATAATTATCATGTAAACAAACAGCACTGCTGACTTGAAATTTCCTTGTTTACACTGCTGAAAGATCACTTTCATCATGTACAGGCACTCATCTTTGTTTAATAACACAGGGATATTTGAATCACATTTTGGCTATTGACCAGTGTCCTAAAACTGTCCTTGAACCAGCTTCTGCACACACGGCTGGTGTATCGAGTTTGTAGTCAGACATAATTTGCTGAGCCAAACATTTTGTGTTACTAAGCTATGAGTGGATTTAGCTCATCTTTAATACAACCTCATCTAGAAGATTTTTCCCCATTGTAAATCTGTCTGGGAAGCCCTGCTTTAGTGCTCTTTTATAAGCAAATGTGTCCCCTGAAGGGATCACACACAGTTAAAAGCTTTTGGATATCGTTGTTGGCTTTTCTAACGTCTCAACGGCAGACAGAAGCAAGGTCCAGCCTGCACTTTCTAAACTGAATACAGCTCGACTTTAAAGGAATAATAAACTTTTGCAATCAGCTCTCATGACTAAGATCTACAACAAAAACAGGGACACATTCATAACCACTGCTGACAAAAAATAAATAAATAAAAATCAATTTTAGACCAGTTTGTGAGTGTGTCCGTAATGAAGGTGTTAAGAAGATTTTGAGAGATGACGCAAACTGAGCAAAACCTTAAAACTGTCTCCTTGTTATCCCGTTTCATGCATATCAAACAAATGCAGTTTAACCCAAGGATGAATACCGTAAATTCTGGACTATAGAGCCACCTGAATATAAGCCGCATCCTCTAATTTAAAAAAGAAAATCTATTTTGTACTTGTATAGGCCGCACCGGATTATAAGCCGCAGGTGTCCACATTGTAGTATGAGATATTTACATAATGATCACCTTCTTCATCTTCCTCCTGCACACTAAATCCATCCATTCATTTTCTATACCCGCTTAATCCGTCAGTCGGGCCGCGGGGGGGCTGGAGTCTATCCCAGCTGTCATTGGGCGAGAGGCAGGGTGCACCCTGGACAGGTCACCAGTCCATCACAGGGCCACACAGAGACGAACATACAACCACACGCTCACAATTTAGAGTCACCAATTAACTACCATACACAGTGGGAGGAAGCCGGAGAACCCAGAGAGATCCCATGCATACACGGGGAGAACATGCAAACTCCACAGAGAAAGACTGGGAGTTGAACCTGGAACCTTCTTCCTGTGAGGCGACGGTGCTAACCACCACACCAGCCACACTAAAACCATCAAAGTCATTTTCTTCAGTGTCCGAACTGAACAGCTTCAGAACTTCGTCACTCACTTCAATCTCTTTGTTGCCGCTCTCACAATTTCATCTCAGATTGATCACCTTTAATTTAAAAGCTGCGTCATATGCATTTCTTCGTTTGTTTTCCATGTTGAGGATGAGTACAAATGACCGATTGACAATAATTTAGTAGTGCAAGTGTGTTTGATTTATCGTACAATTTCATTGGACCACTGTGAACTATTTGTTCATTTTTATTGGTCTAATGTTACGTGGCAAAATGTTTTTGGCAGCAGAAAAAACAATTTGCCGCACCGGAATTTACAATATATGTTCTGAAATACAGCATTGGTTCACAATTTGAACCAAAACAAATGTTTAGTTAACCCCTTACGGTCCGACATACATTAAACACATATTGGCACACACATTTTGTATTATACAGAACATACACAAAGGGTTGTTTACTCACATAAAGCTGCTCATCATTTGTTTGGTGTCCTCTGAGCTTCTGGAGTTTGCAAAGCTGATGAAAGAACAGTAGACTGCCATCCAGGCACACCACTTCAGCTGAAACACAATTACACAAGTTAGCTTTGTGACGATCCAGACTGCTTCTGTTTTCTGACTAGCTTCAGGAAGCTTTGAAAGCATAAAAACTGAGCATAAGGAGTTACTCCAAGTGTACAAACGTATTTTCTAGGGCAGATAAAATGTGTAAACTATGTGAGCAGAGGTCAGCTCTTGAGCCTGAATGAACTGGAACATTTACGATTAACAGCCTGGTGTAAAAAAAAAAACCTCTATTTTATAGCAAGCATAGAAATATGCATAATGTAGCTCAGTTGTTTTCAAATGTTGTGACAAGTCACAAGTCCAGGAGGGACATAGTATTTTGTGACTTTACATTTTCCCAGAGCACAGGTATATCATTTGTCCTGTTAAGATATTAAAAAAAAAAAGAAAAAAATGTTTCAAACTGAGCCCTTGGTGGTTCGTGCAGTGTGTGAATGGCGGGAATTTTTTAGAGCGTGACACATCAAAGGCTCTGACTGACAGCCAGAATTAAAAGTAATTCCACAAGGGGAAAAACAGATTGCTTTGTAGCATGGAGTAAAACAACACTAATCACCAATGCAGAAGACTCACGTACTTTAACAGCATGCAGTTTAAGACGATTTTCTGTCAGGAAAACCTGAGGGATGCTGATAAAAACATAAGACTTCTTCAAAAGAGTGGGAGATGTTAAGACCGCAAGGCAAGGCTGTTTGTTGGACGGTGAGAAAGTGATAAATACGGCAATAGAGAAAAGGATACAGGTTAGAAGAGCTTAAAGCAAAGCAGCAAAACTTTACAATAGCATCGGCATCGCTCATCACACACCGGAAAGAGTTGGAATCTGCAAGCAGTGTTTAACAACTCATTTGCTGAATCAACTACCCCTAAAGTCCATGGTGGGTTGAAGACTTCATTCCTTCATCTGAGTTTACCTTCAATCTACCAAATGGAGTCACTGGGACAGACCAGGGTCTGCCCTTTTGAGGTCTAATGTGGACACACATTAGCTGGGATTCCCAAGATGGGAAACACAAAGGTTTATAATAAAAGTGTGCGTGGAGGTCACCTTGAGCATCAGCCCACACATGCTGAAGATCATGCCTAGCAGGTTCATGTAGTCAGGAGTGGGGTCTTCCAGTGTGGGGTTGGTCTCTGTACTGGGGGGCTTGTACCTGGCACAACACACATTTATATTAACCAAGAAGAAAATCTAAGTAATATACGATTCGTTGTGCAAGATCTTGCGCTAGTTCGTTGTACTAGTTCATCTAAAAAAGAAGCTTAAATGACTAGCTTGCTAACTGACAAACACAGGTGAATAGGTAATACTCAGAAAAAGGGAGAAAAAAGCATATGTATTTGCTTAAATACAACCAATTTCGACTCATTTTGCAATAACCTAAATCTTAATCATCGAGCTAACACTAATCTCATCTCGGTCCACTCGTGATTAATAAAGAAGGTTAGCTAGCTGCTAGCTGCCGAAAATCGTACTGTCTAGCTATCTTACACTCTCCGTTTTATTTGTTGTTATTTTTTAACAAAAGGAAAAATTACCTTAAAATCTTGTTTTGTCTCCTTGGATCTGCCATGTTGTTAGAGGCCATGTTGTACTACAATACACTCCTATGAGGAAATAGAAAGAAGTTTAACCTCCTTCGACCGACACACAGCCAGAGCTTTAGAGTGTATACAGCTCTGCACACAGCTAATTGGTCCCTTTGTGAAAAGAAAAAGTGTGAACAGTTGTTTCCGGTTAATTTAGAAATAAAAGCTTGACATATTGCCTTGGGGCAACATGACATGGGCAAACGGCTTTTGAACCTTTATTTTGACAGGAATACGTTATCCCAGTGTGCATTGCGCACGCCTGCTAGGAAACAAAACGAGTTAAATGAATGACAACAGCCTTCGAACGACGGCTAAATTTATTGTATTTTTGCTAGCTGCATCACGGATATCAACATAGCTGTCTCTGTAATGTTACAGTGTTAAAACGCCTTATGTAGGTGAGCTAGATAAGCTCAAAATATATTTTTTATAAAGGATTCCTTTCATTCAGTCAAACGAACTCGTGTGTTCGTTTTTAATTGTGGCTGATCAACTTACGTCAGTCCACATATGCCGTAAAACTTTTCTTGTATACGTTTGTGTAAGAGTGTTTAAATGTCACTTGAGTGCAGAAAGGTATCAATGTGAAACGTGGGTGACGGATGGATTTGTTTCGTGTTGCACCTCACAGGTGATGTGATGTGATGGCGTTTCCTCAGCCCAGACCTGAGGTTCCTCAGCTTCCTCAGCATCTCCTCAGGACCATTGATTGTAAACAAGGAGCTGTCAGAGCTGTTCGCTTCAATGGTAAGAGGGAATATCTATACCAGCATAGAGACTGTGAAGCTGTTAGCCTGGCAATTACTTGCTTTTCAAGGCACATCTGATGTTAACGCCTCCTTTAATAATGTAGTTGTCGAGTTCTGTTAATGGTATGAGCTTGACTGAGTATGTTGTTGGCTTATTTTGACAGTGTGAACTTTCAATTCTCTAATACCTGCCTCTGTCTCCTATCTTTTAACTTTTTGTCAGCTGACGGAGACTATCTACTGTCTTGCGGCAGTGACAAATCCTTAAAGTTGTGGAGTGTGACCCGAGGGACCTTGCTTAAGACATACAGTGGCCATGGATATGAAGTTCTGGATGCTGATGGGTGAGAAAATTGTCAGTCACCTCCGCAGTTTACCAGAAATGTTGATTAGTAGATATTAATTGTCAGCACACAATGGAGGCAGTAGAATTGCTTAAAGGATCTGCTTAAGAGACATACATATGTATAGAGATAGAAAATGCTGAAAAACTAACTTTATTTCCAAAGAGGGATTAACTGGACTACTATCTAGTTAACGGCTCTTTGCTTAATTTCCATGAAAGTGTAGCCATCAACATCATATGCTGTACGTTGTAACTTAAATAGTGTATTCAAGTAGATGTAAGCACACAAGTCTTTGTCCCTGCATGGAGTAACAAGCATCTCTCTCCTTGGCTGCTTCCACAGTTCCTATGACAACAGCCAGATTTGCTCCTGTAGCTCGGACAAGACGGTGATTCTGTGGGATGTCGCCACAGGCCAGGTCACACGCAAACTCAGAGGACATGCTGGGGTTAGTTCTGCTGTTCCTACCTCTTTGTTTAGGGTCATGGCATTCCATTGAAAGGGCCTTTCATATGTTTGTGTTTCCATACGGCTTTTTTCACTGGATATGCTTATATACATAAATCTTGCCAAAATATTTCTTGTCACGCAGAAAGTCAACTGTGTGCAGTTCAACGAGGAGGCAACAGTCGCCTTGTCCGGTGAGTTGTCACTTTATATGTGGAGCATTACTTTGGGAATGTATCTTGTAATAGATTAATTTCTTATCAAAAATATAATGTCTGATAAAACATCCAATGCCTTATGTTTATGTATCCATGCTTAAATCCTCTAGCTTTAAGCTCAAACTATTTCTGATTGTATTTCCTCAGTAAATGTGTCCAGGATTGTTTTTGTGGTATCTGCACATGTTTTTCATGTATTCTTTGTCCTTTCTCATTATCCAGGATCCATAGATGGGACAGTACGATGCTGGGACACCAGATCCAGAAGATTTGAGCCAATTCAGGTTCTAGATGAAGCTCGCGACAGCGTTAGCAGCATCAAAGTGGCACAACATGAGCTGCTCACTGGGTCAGAAAAGTAGAAAGGATTTTTACTGTGCAAGGCAACATGAGTCATCTGCAAGTTGTGTTGATCACCAGAGTCTACACGACTTTTTTGTCCTGCTCATTCACTCTGCAGCTGTTTAAAGATTTGAATAATCCCAGGCTTTGTTATTCCCCTAATCACCAATTAGTGTTTATTTGTAGATGTTGTTGTAGCAGTTTTTGAACCTGTCTTGTGTTTAGGTCGGTGGACGGTAGAGTGAGGCGCTATGACCTTAGAATGGGACAGCTGCATGTAGACTTCATCGACAGTAAGTGTTCTTTTCCACAATATTGTCTCCAAATTCATTAGAGCGATAACGACACCTACTAATGCAGTCGCAGAAATAGCTGCAGTTGCTGTAAATGTTACAGTAGGGAGAGTAAGTGACACCAGAAATGCAGAACGATGCAAATTGTGTATTTGTATGTATGTTCCAGGTCCCATTACCTGCGTTTGTTTTAGTCAAGATGGCCAATGCACCCTGAGCTCAAGTTTAGATTCAACAGTCAGACTCCTGGACAAGAGCACGGGGGAAATGCTGGGAGAGTGAGTGTTGATCCATTTCAGTTATAGTGCTTCCAAAAAAGCTTTGAAATTATATTGTAAGAAAATATATTACTAAAATGTAGCTAGTGCCATAAGTCCAGGGACCTTTTTTATTTCCTTACTTACCTTGAAAAGATGATCAGATGATTTCCATCCTGGGTTAATGCTACCCTTCAATTTTAATCTGTAGAAGCAGCTTTTGACCTCTGGTCTCATGCAAATAATTTCAAGCTAGCAGCTAGCTCTGAATTGCTTCTTGTTTAAAGGACAGTTACTGACACTGCAAAATGCCCTTGTGACTAAACAGAAATACTAACAGTGTTTAAAGTGTTTACTAGATTGACACTTTTCAGTGAATTCACACACTAATAGAGAGTGTCCATCATATGTTGCTGTGTCTGAGATTATAGATGTCCCGCTGTCCCCTACACGTAACCCATTGGTGTTTGCAGGCACCTGCAGTATTGGCAAACACAGTTCACATGCACAGGTCATGGTCTTCTTTTCATCAGGATAAAAAAAGAAACAGGGTTTAACTGTTTTAAATGTTCTGTTTTACTTACCTGCTGTTCTGTTCGTATATTTGTAAAGTTAATCCTTCATTATGGCATCACTCTTGATGTTTTTATCGTTGCTTACTTGTGTAGGTATACAGGACACAAGATGAAGGGCTACAAGCTGGACTGCTGTCTGTCCAGCAAAGACACCCACGTCTTGAGCTGCTCAGAGGATGGACATGTTTACTGTTGGGACCTAGTGGAGGTAAATATGCATTTTGTATTCAGTGCAGACCTCCATCTGTGCGTAGCAGTCCATTGTCATGCAAAACCTGTTCGATTTCATGGTAGAAAAGGTGTGTGAATAGTGGGGCTAGTTGTCAAACCCACAAGCACATTAATGCTATTTATTCACAACCTTAGAATAATAAGTCCTGATGAATAATTCAGATAAAATAGTTTTTGTCTTTTTCTCTTGCAGGGGTCATTGTCTTTGAAGCTGCCAGTGGGGAAAGCAGTCGTCCAGTCACTGTCTTTCCACCCCATAGAGACTCGCCTCCTCACTGCCATGGAGGGACGTGTTCAGGTGTGGGGGGCAGAGCCAGAGGAGACAGAGGATGGTGCTGTGGACACTTAGAAAGGCTGAAAGTAGTCGAATGTGACTGCTGCATATTCAGGGAACCTTGTCTTCTATTAGACAAGTAAAATATTGGTGACATGAAGATGTCTCACTGCCATATTCAGTTTTTAAGCTGTGCACAGGGTCATTGGAGGTTTGCGGATGGAATCAGCTGCAAACTGTTAGCAATATCCAACAGAGCCTTTATCCTGTCATACGTGACTTATTAGTTTAGGTTTGGGCTTAGTGAAAAGTGCACAGACTTGAGCAGACAGGTAATATATCAGTATCACAAGGAAATTATACACATTCTTATAATGATGGATGTTTCATTGCTTGGGTTGGGTCTGTTGAAAATGTGCTATCAATGAAATGAGTTAATGGTTCAGAAGATGTACAAAGATCAACTTTTACAATTCAGTGGCAAAGGAGACACTGTATAATCTTTATTTGGCCAGATGTGATCTGTCTACACAGATGCTAACTCCTAGCTGCATGTCTGTCTCATCAGCTTGCCTTTATGTCCGTTAGTATGAATTTAATTCTGTGGAAAGGAAGGCCACTCCTGAACATATCGCACAACTCAAACCCTAACTCTAATCCTATGGATGTTTAGTTTGTGTTCTCTGGACTTGAATCTAATTTGAATTCATTAACATTTTCTCCATCACTATTGTGAACTAAAGATTGTGTCTAAAATTTTTTATACAAAACCTGGAATAAATAAAGCAAACGCATCATGTTCTTATTATTTTTGCTCTCATAAAACTCCCATTAATACTTAGATGTTCAGTACAAGTTTATTTTTTTCATTACAGTTGTATACACAATGAAATGAGCAAATTACAAAATAAGTTAATCGGGCAAAATGTAAAAAAAAAAAATAAGAAAAACAGCATTAAATAAATAAATAACTTATCTTGCATAAATACATTTTCTAAGTAGCTGAACTCCTTAAAGGCTTAATTGCAAAGACCTCCAATCGGCAGCGTCAAACAAGGCATGTCTACACAGCATCACATCTGTTCTATCATGAACTCCAAATTTACACTGAAAATTTTTTTAATAAATACATGTTAGCTTATTTACAAAAATCAAGTGGTTATAGACTCGTCTTCAGTTTTACCCTTCTAATAGCTTTTAGGTGCCTTGATAAGACCTAGACAGTAAAATTTTCCTATTCATGTTGCTCAATCAAAAACCCTTTATAGGTCACCGCAGATCACCAGTGGAAGTCAGCCTGTCCAAAAATATACTGGTGAGATTGTCACCCTCAAGTTGCAGGAAATATAGCTTAAATCCGTTCTTTTCGATTTCGGCACAAGTAAGCTTTACAAATTCGTCCCCTCAGAAAAGCTGTATTCATAAACCTCTTCAGTTTTACACCCTTGCCCTCTCATCTCCCCCGATATGAGTCTACAGTCAGCCCATTAGCCGATACAGCTGCAGCCCGCAGCTGACAGTTTCTCCACTTTGTGCCAGCGGTGTAAATTATCAAGGAAGGCTATGTCCTCATGGTGGGTGGGCCTGCAGCACGGTGAATTGTGCCACAGCTCCCCAGGCGCTGGGTTGGGTAGCACTCCTCTGAGCAGCAGGTTGGTGAGGGTGAGGTCGTGGTTGGAGCGAGCATGGGGACACATCCCGCTGCAGTACTTAAATAAAATGGTCTCATCTGAGTCGTAGCCAAGCCCGAGGTCTCGAACCTGCAGCAGAATGGACCGTAGTCCACAGTGGGAGTCAAGAGTCGAGCGACGTGTCCGGGATGGGATTTGGACAATAGAGACAGGATATGGCCTAACTCCAGAGGCTTCTTTTTGGCTGTCCTCTACAGCTGAATATCTGCTTCTTTTGTCTTCATCTGGAGACGGGTGTGTTGATGCTGTTTCCTCTTTCTGACCTGGAAAAGACAAGTTATTTATAAATATAATGCACAAAATAACCAGTATAGTCACATTGTTCTCAAAGCAATGGGTCGTGACCTCCCTTACAGCCATCACTTACTGATTAGTGATCTCAGCCAGTGGCCCTCTCCCCTCTGGACGCAGAAAAGAATCACAACGAGCTTCAGCAAGGACCTCATGGTTAGAGTCTGTTCTTCGTCTTTTCTATCCCACAAAATGAACCAGACACGTTTGTATTTGTACGCCTGTGAAAGTCTGCTAGTGTGCGTGATGCTTAAGATGCAGACGAGTCACGACCTCCAATATATAGCCCTCTGAGATGAAGGGGGGTGAAGAGATGAGATGAGGAGTTGTAGGGGGAAGATAGACACTAACCCGTTACTTGCCAACTGACTATCCCACTCACCTGAGCTTGACAGAGAGCGTAGGAGGGCAGACGGGCGCTTGACCCAGAATTTGTCCTGTTGGGATTATCTAATTGAAGTAAATCACTGGTTTATTGTTGAGTTTCCCCCAGATGTTTTTCCAGAAGATGCTGGCCCCTGACAATATAGTTTCCCAAAGGTTTGAGGTTCTTATAAACCTGCTGAAGAGTGGACGGTGATGTCACTTGGATGCTTCTGAGAAGAATGCTTTATATATGAATCAGCAAGTATGTTGCTGAACAGACATGGTGGAAAGATAGATGTCCAACAGACACCGTTCATGGTCTGAACTTTGTTGATACATAAACAATAAAAGTCATACATGCTGGAAATCTAAAGGAAGAAGTTTGTTAAAAGGCCACATGACTCATTGTGACATTAAATAGGTCCTTGTTAAAGTCTGCTTTTTGTCACTGATCTGATTCAGAACAAAATAAATAAAAGATTTAACAGCAAAAAATGGAGGGTTATAATTAGAGCACAACAAGGCCTGTTTCAGCAGACATTCCACAATGGGGGACCTGAGCTGGTCCATAAATTGAGGGATTTCATCAGCAATGTGCGTCTGACATGTAGAATATGTAGAATATGCATTATGTAACGATTATAGGGCCCAAACAGGCAGTCAATGGAATTTGGAGACTGAAAGAAAGTGCATATTTGGACCCTGTCTCTACCATCCAGGTGCAGCGCAAACACCTCCGTGTTCCTTATTTGGCAACTTATTCTATTCAGGTTCATTTGTATTTTGCCAAACATTTGGAATTTATTCCGTTCCTCATACAGATTTGTTTCCAGAGAAAAAAAATTGGACATTTCATTCGTTTGCTCAAATGCTAAAGCTCGCTCACACTGCACCTTTTAACCTTATGTAAATTCAACAAAGCACTATACAGTGTGTTTCTTATTCACACAAACACCCGATGGGCATTTTGGGGCAATGTGGGATTCAACCGCAGCACATGCAAGGCCTTAGGATAAGGATAAGGATTCTACCTCCTGACCCACAGCCTTCTTCATTACTGTGTGACTATGATCCTTAACTAGAACTTAACTTGAACCATTATTAATGTATCTAACACTGTACAACTAAATAAATCCAGGTAATGAATGATAAAGCACAGTCATCTGTATCTCTGTGAAAAAAGATGCAGGAGAAACAGATTAACAAAGGAATAAAAGTGTTGGATAAAACTGAACAAAGTGAATATGCATGAGTAATATACAGTAAATACAAAATATGAATTGCAATGCATTCAGTAGAAATAGCAGTCATAACAAGATCATTATTTTGCTGTTTTTCACCTAAGGCCTGGCTTCACTTAGTTATATTTAGACAAGAGGAAGGTGTTGGATGAAGTTTTGAGTATATTTATAACTGTAAAACAGCCACATCTATCACATTGCACAGCTCTGTTGATATGAATTACTGAGCAGTCATCCCTAAATCTTGAAATAATAATTACCCACAAAATTTACTGCCAGGAATTTCAATCGTTCTTTTTGGGATAAAATTTTTGAGCCTGCATACAACAACTGGTTGGAACAAAAAAAATTCAAATTAAATGTGCAAACAAAACACTTTTATGAGATATATAGCCACATTTTGTGTTAACCCTTTTTATTCTAAGTCAGACCAAAGTTCCACACAATATCTCATCACTGATGAGTTGCAAGTATCTAAGTGCTCATATAACCTCATACAAACCTATTAGAAACCTATGAGTAATGAACTAACCCATAAAAAGCAAACACAAGGAGATTGTACAACATCCTCACTGAAAATGTCCCTCTTCTGACTCTTTTTAGTTGATGCAATCAATATATTAGCTCAAGTAAACTTCGTTTCCTTGCATTTTAAATTAGATTTGAGCATGAAGCTGGGCTGAGGATGTTTGGAACTGTGTGTAACAAATGTATTGTTCCGAAGTTTCACTTGGGGGGAAATCCATAGTGCTGTTCATATTTGACACTACAGAATTTGTTTGAACACAGACTGAGATTGCCATTTCCCCTTGATAAGATAACATACTACTACAAGAAAGGCATTTTATACGTTGGTCACATGACTTTTGCTATCGGCCCTTTTCAACCAGAAGATAATTTGTTCAAAATCTGGTTTGTGCGACTGATTTTTAACCATTCAGAACGTCATGATTATAATTAATCTGGTTACACTGAAAAGTCTGTCCCCAAACAGAAAGCAAACATTGAAGATTTTATATGAGAACTGTGATGACATCAGTGTGCATGTCATATTCGATTAGCTGTAAATGCGTGGAACACCCATTGTTGATGATGCACTGTCAAAATGTTTAATCTTAAACTACAATTCTTAATCCTTATTTGAATAGCAGAAGAGCATAAGCTAATTTTAGTAAAAAAGGGACGTTTGTAGCATACAGGGGACTCTTTTTATGCCTTATTTAGAGCTGACTGAATGCGTTGGAAATCCTCACAATATAAGTTTACTGGCAGCTTCCACAGAGCTGCATTTAAGAGGTGGTCAGAGCCCTTGTCAAAGAAAGTTTCTATTTCCTTTTATTTGCACGGAAAACACACACAAAAGGGCAGAAGACCTGACACATTCCTTCCACTTCATAGGGAGACAGGAGGATGAAGGCAGAGTGATAGATAAAAAGACAGTGGGAAAGCAGAAGAGGTGGTGGGAGAAATACAGTGGAGATAAAGCAATCCTTCTGGATTATGGCCTGAGGAACCTGTCTGGAATTCAGAATTGTCAGGAGACAGGAATGAAAAGAACGTGGCATTGCTTTCTGTAACAGAGGAGGAAAAGAAAACCCATAAATGTTGATTTTAATACATCTAATACAGTGGTCATTCTAGCCAGATCTGATCATAGTGCATGATACAAACCTAAAACAAACAGCATGACACCTTTCATTTTAAATGATTAATCTTATCTTATTTCATTAAAAAAATTTTGCTGTGAATTTATATTATTTAAATAAAACTGTTGCTTTTGTTTTCTCAGGGACTAATAACATTTAAGATATCTAATTATCTTTTTTTCCACCACGTGATATGCTTTGGGTATTAATGTAAATTATGTAAAAATATCTTAAGAATAAATTATACAACATATATATCATACATGCTAGATCGTGATCATTTAGATATTTGCATATGAAATCGACACAGTTTGACTAGTGATACCTGCCTCTCTAGCTCAATTTAAAACATTACTTACAATTTAGATTGTGTAGTATATAGAATAGCTTGATTTTATAATGGGACCAATACAGTTCTGCCATCTGGGCTGTGAGGAGATCCTCACATGTCACAACTGTCAGTTTTTAAACCCTACTTTTGCTTTTCTTTTCCACCAAAGGGATTGTATGCCTTTAAGGGAAGAGTCGCTGGTCCCAGTTCGTCCTCCCCTCTGCATTCCTGTATTTTCAACCCATCAACGGTCTCGTGAAGCAGACACACACATCAAAAATAGATTTCCCTCGTGATGTAGTGCTTCCTGTGTATCCATCCTTTTAAACAAATTAAGTGTTTTGATTAAATGTGTATGCTGACCTGATCCCAACAACTGAAATAACTTTAGAATGGTTTTATTGATCTCCATAGGTTTTCAAGGTTGTAACTTTACCTCTTGAAACAATACCGTATATAGTTTATACACACACCTACTGTACCTAATCATACAATTCACATTTAATGTGCAATTAAGTAGACTGTAAGAACATTTACATCCCCTTTTTTATGTAAGATATATTTAAGATGTCTAGTTGTGGCTACTTTTGAACCTATTGAAGTCAGTTTGAGTTTCTGGTGGAGTTAAGACAAATCCTGAATCGGTCAGGTAAAAATAAAGCTAAAGACTTTAACCTATAAAGGTTCAAATATTCTGCATTTTATAAAGTATGTCAACATTATTAAACTACATTTCTGAATGCAGCGTTGCTGTGTCATCGAGACAAATATGTTCCACATGATGCATTCATGTGTCATCATTCCAACAACCATGTATGAAGCTCCGACAACAGAAGGCTAAAATATATGTCACTTCAGATTCTGTGAATGATGATTGAAAGACTTGGGCTGTGCATTCCTGGATGAGCTGGTCAGGCAGTCAGTCCATATAGGGCTCGTCTGAGCTGAGCGCAGCAGGAATGTGGGGAGCAGCCTTCCTGTAACTGAAAATATGAGAGGATTTGGGCTTGGAATTTCAAACTTGCATGGAGCTGCTCCTGTTTACGACGTATATCAGTTTGTCAGAACTGAGATGCTCCACAGTTTGTCATCAAGGCACAAGAATGTGCTGGTTTTCGTTCCAGCTTTTCTGTGGAGCAGGTGATTTGACAAACACGCACCAATACTCTGGTTGAAGATGGGGATCTGGTTGAAGTAGGTGACATCAGAATCAGAGTATGAAAATAGATTAAATTAAAAAAATACTTTATTTAACCCAAATGAAAATGATCTGAATTACCATTTAGCTCATGATACTAAATGACACGTGCACAGTAAAACCAACTATGTAGGAAAGTATATGTAACATACATCATTTCATCTATATGTGACAGGTGAGCTTTCAGTTTCAAACTATTTTATCAAATCTTTAACACTGGCAGACATTTGCTGGTTCTAATTTACCAAACTGGCAAAAACATTTCTTTATAAACCTAATTTTGTCCACAGTGGCATTGTGGGTTCAGATCATCTTAAGAGTACACACAATTAAGTAAGTATGGAAGCATATTGTACGTGTCCCAATTTTGTGCAGTCTGAGAAATATGACTTGTGCACAGCCATTACTGAAATGTTGGTAACAGACCTTGTTAGTTGTTGGTGTAGATTTTCTGTCATCCAGGTCGTGGTAATCTAAAGTGCCATCAAAGGGCCACACAGAGACGAACGAGAAACACAACCACGCACGCTCACAGTCACTCCTAGGGACAATTTAGAGTCACCAATTAACCTGACATGCATGTTTTTGGATGGTGGATGGAAGCCCACACATACATGGGGAGAACATGGAAACTCCACACGGGAAGCGAAAATTAAAACAAAATAACAGTTACCACAGTTGAGCTGAGCGGTCAAACCACTGTTGTTGTCCCCATAAACATGAAGGGAAATCAATTCATTGACAGAATTTTGTCTGACACCATAACACTGTGCACTATTATAGAAACCTTTCCAAGACACTTTGCCACTTCCAACTTTCTCTGTGTAAGTATGCATGCAAGTATAGCTAAATTCACTGCATACACATCTTGAGGTTGCTTGAATGGTGATTTTGTCACATCATGCTGCAGTTATGGAATCAGGATTTTTTTTAGAGGAGTGTCTGTCTGGAAATGCTTTATACGACTGGGGGTTGCTAGTCTTAATGGGATTCCATTTTTATTATATTATATATTAGAAATATTAATATATTTTAACATTTTTACTAAAAGATGGAATTGTGGAGCATGTACTGAGCACTTAGGCCCATTTGAGTCTAATTGTGTGTGTACATGTAGGATTGATAGGATCCCCAACCGAATTATCAGGGTGGGTTTGGTGTTAAGAAGCCCAATTTTATACAATTTCGTTCAGACTGAAATATTTACATGTATTTCAAAATCTGGTTTAGGTTGGACTAGCACAATAATTATTTGTCTAGTGTCATGTAAACTTGTCAAGAAACAAAAAACATCCAAGTGAAAAATAGAAGACTACTGTCAACGGGAGCTGAACTGAAATGTGTGGATCATGAAAACTCTTACAACCAACTTTAAACTTCATAACAGTCAGTGACTAAATTGATGCGAGAAAAGTTCAAATTCAAGACAAAAAATAAAGTATATGCGACAGATTTTATGACTGTGATTGATATTTTTAAATGTGTTTATTGAAATTTTGGTTCGAGGTGTACACGGACTGAGTATAAACAGACGTTCGATGTGAGCTGTTGAGACAACAAAGTCGGAGGACTCGAGCAGGGCATGCAAGTATCGTTGCTCTGCTTCCAAAAGAAGATTCATTTATGGCATAAGTAAAGAATGTTTCATAATAACATATAATGCCCTGACGGATACCTGTAAATATTTCCAAAATTTCAAAATAAGGACAGAATAGATTTCTTTTAAACACAAATGTCACAGAATATCAGCCACGGGAGGCTGGGATAGGGTCCTGCCCCCTTCAAATCCACACAAAGCAAATACAAAAAAAATCCAATGACACATAATGAATTGAATGGCTCTGGGAAATTTGAAAATGCCCCAGCTGTGCAATTCCTTAAATCATATTTACAATAATCATAAATAAATTCTTAAATTAGTCCTTTTACACAGAGACAGAGGACCTGAGTGCAAAATGTTTCTTAAACAGGGATTTTACTCACTGGACACACTTCATGTAACAAACTTCTTGCAAGCATTTTAGAAAACATAATACAGTATATGTGCTCTCTTTAAGTGGTGACTGACTTCACAATAACGTAAATTTCTCCTTCACTTGACTACACTGTTAAAGGTGTAGTCAGGACATCAGTAAGCCCATGTGCTCCCACTGCAGGGCTGGACAACAAGGATGTATCCTGCAGTAGGGACACCAACTCAACAGAATCAGGCTGGTCCATCTTCTCCTCTGCGGACTCTCTGTGTCCTTCAGGCTCTCGGTGCTTCTTGTAGATCACTCTCTTTGTTTCGCTGTAGCCACTTAGCCTCGAAGCAAGAGATCTTTTAGATCTAGGTTTCCTCAGCTTCTTCCTCTCTGGATCATGGACAACACTGTGACGATGGAGGCTCTGTCTCATGGAAAAACTCTTTCCACAGCCAGCGTGGGTGCAGGCAAAGGGACGGACCTCCTCGTGGAAGGAGCTGATGTGGCTCTGCAGGTTAAAGGCAGTGGTGAATGACCTGTCACAGCCATCCCTGGGGCACTTGAAGACTATTCTTGTATCAGAGTGGACGTGCTGATGCTGTTGGAGGAACCAGGAGTCCCTGAACGTCTTGCTGCAGAGCTCACATCTCAGAACAGCCCGATGCTGCTCTTTCCTGTGCTTCATTAATTCCGTCCAGGTCTTTCCTGTGAAGTCGCAGTCCTTCTCATCGCAGGGGTACCCTTTGTGCACCTTCTCGTGGCGCTTCAGTTTACTTGGGAAGGCGAATCGCATTTGGCAGCCTTCATAAGTGCACCGGTACGGGGGCAGCTGAGTGTGTTGCTCACACATGTGGGACTTCAGCTGCTTGTTTTTCTTGAACTCAAGGCCGCAGCCATCAAATCTACAAACGTATTTCTTCTGCTCCTGGCTGTGGACGCGACTGACGTGTCTCAACCGATTTCCGTTTGTGGAGAAAGCCTCCGAACAGCCGTCTACGGCGCACCGAAACGGCTTCACTCCGCTGTGACTCAACTCGTGCCTTGCTAAGTGATACGAGCTACAGAAGGACTTACCGCAGCTTTCGCGCTCACATGCGTACGGTTTTACCCCCGTGTGTTTACATAAGTGAGCGTCCAGTTTCCACTGTTTGTTATAAGCGGCCGAACAGTCGGGAAACGAGCAGATGTAACGTTTGTACAACTCTGTTTTAGTTTCCATTTCTGCGGCATCGAGAAACAACAAGTAATGTGTTTCAGTCCGGTTTCTTGAGCACGTTCTCCGTCCGTACACCGGTACTTCCTAAAAGCCTATTCAAAGTGACATCACTTCCTACGACGCCTGGATATTACGTCATTACGCACCTACCCTCAGCTGTTTGGTTGTTAGCAGTGCAGCTTTAAGACAACTCGTAAGTGTAGTTTAGATTTGTATGTACAAATCTCAGTAAACATGAAATTGTAGCATATGAAGTAATTTTTTTTCATGCTGTCTTTATTTACTTGCCTCTCATATTTGTGTACAGAGGACATAAATAACATAACCAGCAAACAGTAGCTAACATTAGCTTGTGTTTTGCTAGTTTCCTTGCACGTCTACAACAAAACTTTAACGCTAGGATATACATTCTTTTTTTTTTGTTTGTATATGTGAATGTGAGCTTATACTGCATTTTGCTATACAGTTCAAATGTATTGCTATTATTGCCGCAAGGCATTCTAGGTGTACCAGGGTTTACGCATATTGTCTTGAAAGTGTTTTGAAATAGCTAGCCTACGTCTGCTACATGTACAGGTATATACGCTAAAATAAGTTAAAGGCAAGTCTCAGTTAAATTCAGTCTAACTGTTACCGTGTGGTGGCTGTGAAATTAATTATTTTTTTCATGTGAGTAGGAGTGAATTCATCAAAAGTGTAGAGCTCCAGTCGTCACTATGGTAAGCTGTGATGTGTATAATCCACTTGTTTCTCTCAAAACGCAAACAATCACCCAGATATATCTTTAAACACGCAGTCTGTGCCCTTTGTTAACAAATATTTTTTTCCACTTTTCTTGACAGGGTGAAAGAAAAGGAACAAACAAATACTACCCTCCAGATTTTGATCCAGCCAAGGTGTGTGTGTGATGACATACCTTATTTTAGTTCAGCTTTTGTGTTTTTCCATTCACTTACATCTCTATGAATCTTTGTGTTTAGCATGGATCCCTCAATGGCTACCATAAAACTCATGCTCTTCGAGAAAGGGCCAGGAAACTGTCCCAGGGTATTCTCATTATCAGGTTAGTACACTTGCATATAGGGAAATAATGAATTGTTGTTGGCTGGAGAATTGTCATGACATATCACAATATTTTCCTTTGTCTCAGTATTGTATCTTGTTTCATATGTCTTTACATATATTGTCCTGTATACTTGTTTTTCTGTGTAATTTCCAAAAGTTATTATTATTGTCATTATTATTATTACTATACTGTCAAATAACAAACACAGATGTCAGTGTAACACTGTATCGTAATGTAATGATATTCACTACAACAACCAACTGTGTTAATTAAATAATAATAAAAACTATGATAGAGTGAATATACTTTAGAACAGAATATATTTGGGCATATCTAGAATTAATCAAATGAACATATGTTTATTTGGGTACAGTAAAACATGAAGTTTAAAAGACGAGGAATAACAACATCCATATTGTATTTCCTCTATTAGAACAAGTTGGATTCAAATAAAAGCAGGGCCTTTTATCGGCAGGGAGAGAAAGGGGGGGGGGGGCACGTGTTATGTCAAAACCCAAATGTTGGATACAGTAAAGTTGTTCATCTTTCACAATTACAGTCCTGCAAAGGACAGGGATGCTTCTGTTCAATTCAGAAACTATTTGAACTTTATATCCTGCAAGAAATATAATGGATATACTAACAGCTTTTCAAGTTAATATTTTGTTAGCCTGTTCGCTACTTTGTTTATCCAACTTTCTGGCACACAGTATTGTCTGCTAAATGCAGAGTAAAAGTTAATTGCCAATTTACTTGAGGTCAGTTACAGCGGGAAAAGAAATGACAGCGGTATTTTGCGCTTTTCTTTTGATTATGGAGCTTTAGATAGGAATGAATGGACTTCTGGTTGACTCCCACATGAACATGCAGGTATTTAGAACTCACATCGGTGCAGATTTGTAATAAAATAAGGCATGTTTAAAAAGATATGACAAGTCATATTAGGAACAGTGATAATTAAAAAGTTGCGCCTGCCTCTAATAAAGGCCTGATACTCACAGCCGTTGCAGTAAATAAAGGCCCGGTCTCCACTTGAGGAAATGTGGTATATACTGTTTTTTATTGATACTTAAAGTGCATGCATTTACAACTATTCTTTGTCAATTTAGGTTTGAAATGCCCTACAACATCTGGTGTGATGGCTGCAAGAATCACATTGGAATGGGTAAGCTGAATAAAAAACATTTAATCAGTGATTTGCACACGTTATGTTTTCATATCCATAATACGTATGAACTGTTTGTACAGGGGTACGTTACAATGCTGAGAAGAAAAAAGTGGGGAACTACTACACCACGCCAATCTACAGGTAAACAAAGAAGGACAAGGCGGGCTGTTAAAACAATGCCATCTTCCTGTTGTGTGAACAAGAAATCAGAACTTTTAGTTTTTTGGGACAATCTACATTTTTTTCCCCAAATCTACAGTTTCTGTGTTTTTGCTTTATCAACCAGGTTTAGGATGAAGTGCCACCTGTGTGTCAACTATATTGAGATGCAGACGGATCCAGCTACTTGTGACTATGTTATCGTAAGTGGAGCACGCAGGAAGGAGGAACGCTGGGACATGGCTGAAAATGAGCAGATCCTCACCACAGGTACAGGATTAATGTTTATTGATCACATTTTAAAATGATGTCTTCACTTTACTTCATTGTATCATGTTTTGAGGTGAAAATGAGCTAGAAACGGCAGTGAGTATTGTTTCATGGTGTGCTAAGAGTATAGCGGTGCCTAGATCAAAGAAAGCAAAGCGATCAGAGTGCATATGACATCCACTTATAAGATTGTTTTCCCTCCCATTCTTGAGGTAGAATTTTGTCTTGTTTTTCTTTTACATGCTTGTTTTGTCTTTCCGTTCGGCTAAATTTTACATCCTCTGTGTAGAACGGGCGGAAAAGGAGAAGCTGGAGACAGATGCAATGTACAAACTGGACCATGGTGGGAAAGACAAAGAGAAGCTTAAAAAGGCTCTGCCCTCTCTGTCAGAGATCCAGGACCATCAGTCAGGCTGGAAAGATGACTTTCAGCTCAACAGCACCCTCCGCAGGAAGTTCAGAGTAGGATACTAATAACTTGTTATTAACCATCGCATTAATACTTCCCAATAGAGCCATCATTGGTTATACAAATGTGTGGTAAGTTAAAGGGAAAAGCACCTGAACCCAAATTCTCTTTCTCTCCTCCTGGGAATGGTCTTATTTAGAAGGACAATTCTCCCATCCATAAAGTGTCACTGAATGGTTTGATAAGTCTTAAAATGACACGAATTGTTTGCTGTGACCTTCACAGTGTCCAGATCTGAACACTAACAGAGCATTTAGGACCAGTTTGTTCGATAGCACTCATTAACATGATCATCACCATCAAAACACCAAGTGTAGGAATTTAATTTGAAGGAACAAGGCTCTGTTCCTCTTTTAGAGTACCAGGAACTTGTAGAGAAGTTCAAATTACTTTAAGCTGCCCAGGCAGCATGAGGAGGTTACATACGAGGAAACTTTCTGTTGAATTTTTTCTTTAATTTGTCAACTTTTTGTGGTTACATTGCCAAAGGTTTTGCGTGAGAGTTTCCATCTATACTTGAATGAATGGATAGTTTGTTCTAGACAGTCAACACTATTTTAGTTGCAATAATGACACACAAACCAGAAAATATAAGAAAATAAAACAATTACCCAAAAATGGTTAATTTTTGCACATGTAGCGCGACCTTGTTCAGTTTTCTTCTAAGATCCAGTGGTGTTGTTAGATGGCCACGTACTGTGCTTTTAAACTGACATCTCTGCTTTATAGACTGAGAAGAAAGTTGTAGCTGAGCAGGAGGAGAAAGACAATGCTGTAAGGATGAGAACCAACCTATCCATACCGCTGCTGCCAGAGAAGGAAGAGGACAAGAAACTGGCAGCACTACTCACCTACCAGGCACCTGACTGTAAGCACCAGATAAGAGGCTTTTTTTCAAACATCACACTGATTTATTTATGTTTTTAATGCTAATTTATGTAAAAAAAAAATGCTAATAACAAGACTCTTAAAACTTTCCCCCTGACTGTTGGCTTTCTATTCAGCGTATGAGGACAAACAGCACAGCAAACGGAAAGAGATCGCCTCCCGTTCCTGGTTTAACTCCACTTCATCACCAGCAGGAGGTGCGGCAGGCAGCCTGCTCCATAAGCTCGGGCTGCAGGGGAAAGAAGCAGCACTGGCCAAAGCCCTGGGCTCCTCACACAGCTCCTTAATCCGCAAACGCTCAGGAGGATCTGGAATTAAAACTGAAAACTGTGCCACAATAACGAGCCAAAAGTCGCTCTCTGATATCAGCACATGTGATAATGGGGTGCAAAAAGCGACTCTGACAGAGGAAGCCCCATTTACGGTATCGAGGCAAGTAGGTGAGAAAGTAGCAGAGACAAATGACAATGATTTGAAGGAGGTGCTTGTGAAAACCACAGAGGAAACTGAAAAAAGACGAGGAATAACATCTTTGGTGGCAGACTACAGCGACTCAGATTCAGACCCTGGACAATGAGACTGAAAGCTGAGCTCAGTTTCTGTATTCAGTGAAGGGCTGTAAGCAATGACAGAGATCAGACAAAAAAAAATGTTTATCACAGCTGCAGAAATCTGCTGTAACGCTTTACTTCTCACTAGTTGAAAATAAAAATGCAGTACACTAACCTTTGAAAGCATGATCTTTGACCTCAAGCCGTGTTTCAGATAGTCTGAAGTGTATCAGACAGATGCAGCTTGATTATATTAGATCATTTTGGATTTTTTTCTGTTTTAAATGCCAACATGTGTAATCTGGTGATAAAACTGGCTACAATTTTGTAAATGTAAATTTAAATTAAATAGTGTAAAGAACTGAACAGGCTTTGTTTCTTGAGCTGTAGTGGTCATAACTTTCTACAGTGGATCTATTAACCACCTGCATCCTTTTTACAATACAGGTCACACAGTATTTTTCTTAATGTTTTGGTGATAAAATTGATATCAAATCCAACTTAGCCACACCAGTAATGCCCCTTGTCTCTACTGAATGCACAGATAAGTATGCAGAAGGACTAAGTTGTTCAAGAAGTCAATTATTAAGACCTTAAAAATATCAGTGCAGAATATGACCTCACAGTCTGTATCAATCAGATGTGTTGATGTGCTATGGGTGCATCAGGGCTTCAGCAGCACTTTTCTTTCTGTAACTTTTTTATGTAACCTCGAATCCATAAAATGTATTTAAAAGCTGAGTGGTATATTTTTATTTTTTATTCAGAGAAATGATGATCTTATATCTAATGCAGCATCCACTGCATCCACTGCCTTCTTGTGGCGTGATTTAACGATTTTAACATGTCTGGAAAGGACAGCATCGAAGTGATGGTGAATGTAATGTCACTTAAAGCAACACTTGATAAGATTATGAACCTTATTGTGAACTATGTGCTTCTGACTTCTTTTTAAGTACATTGACCTTTATTGTACACATTGCTGGGTTTGAAAATTAACTAGAAAGCCGAGAGGCTGCCCTGTGCCACTATTTTCCTTTACAGTCGCTTGACTTTTTTTTTGGGCTTTTGATGGCGTCTTTGTGACCTCTTCAACATGACAACAGATTTGAGAGTATGGATGTACATGTGCAGGTTGAGATTGGCTTTTGTGACAGTGGTGTTACATATCAAGAGCAGCTAAATTCTCTACTGTTACTTTAAGATGAAACGTGCTTTTCTCTATTTCTGGAAACGGTGAAAAGAAGCTTGAATCTTTCTTTAGCTTGATAGAGTAATTCACTTTAGACAAAACACAGTGGAGCTGATGAAGAGCATTTAAGGCTAAAAGGGATTTTGAAAAGTATGAATATTAGGTACTGGCATTTTTCCTTTGGATAAGTGATGGTGTGAGGAGGTGATGTGGGGTAAAATTAAAAAGTTTGTTGTTATTCAGTCTGTGAAATTACAGTTTCTTCTGTGTTGTGCTGATCTTTGGCTGTGATCAAAGGTCGCTTTTCCATGTTAGCAAACAAGCCCGTGGTTTGCTTTTGTGTCTATTCCCCAATGATCAGAAATTCCCCCACTCTGGAAACCTGATGTTTGATTAGGTTGGAATATCAGGGTTTTGTTGTTGACCGTCTCCCTTGTGATCGCAGTAAACTGAGACACGAGGCAGTCAACATGATTCGGTGGAGAATTTATGTTTTATTTCTCATGTTTTTCTGCGATTCAGATGGACAGTTTGTTAGTAGCAGGAGGTAAGCTGTTCCTCTTCTCCAGCTTCTGCTCACTGTTGCACCAATTTATCTCAGAACTTTTGTTAATTAATCAAACTGCTTTTGTTCCAGAGTCAGCTGGCGTGACAGGTATGCATATTTGCAGTGAGCTAAAAATGTGTGAACAGTTGCAACTTTTAGCCTCTGACATCTTAAATTAATACCTCTGAATCTGATCCCCAGATTTGTACCAGTTAGAAAATACTTTGACCTCCACGAGTAAGTAACCAACGTTTGACTTGATATAAGTGTGGATGCGTATGCGGATTTTCTAGATCATTTCCCCTTTCTCTACAAACAATATCAAACTCCTGGTTGAACAGCCAGTAAAACTTTGAGCCGTCAAGCAATTTTTTCTTTTTTTTTTTTTAAGGTTAGCTAATTCAGTTGTGGGATGAATGGTCGGACACTCTGTCCGGTATTAAAATAAATTTAGATATCCTTTCTTTTGCAATAATTTCATGATTACACAGATTTATTTCATCTCTGCTTTAGTTTGCACTGCAGTCTTGAGGCTGAAATTAATACCTGTCCTGTTTATTTACAGAGAATTGGACCAAATTCAGTTTGTTAGCTCTGCACCAAGGTACTGTTGACAACCACTAACACAATTCCTAGCACTGTTTGGTCAGATTTTGTTTTATCCACACTTGAACATAAAAAAAAAAAACAAAACAAACAAACAAACATGAAATGATGAAAGTGAGGCATTTTACCATTTCATGAAAAATATTAGCTCATCTTAAATTTTTTGGCAGCCGTGAGGCCCAGTTTACCACTGTGTAGCTTCCCATCTTTTTCAAACATCTGGGAAAACATGTAAACATAACTGAGGAGACCAGTTGCTCGATTGTCAGGAGAAGAATAGTATCGCCTTTTTGTCTATAGCCCAATAGTCCTGCCCTGAAAACCACTTCAACTGAATGGGAACACACACACACACACACACACACACACTTCAGCACTGATGGTGTCTTTCCACATGTGCAATTTCCCAGAGCCACTGGCACTAATGCACCACTATACCATCAGAGATGGAGGCTTATGAACTGAGCACTGTTCATAAGTTGGATGGTTACTTTCTTCTTTTGTCCAAAGGTTGTGTTACTCATGATTTCTTAGAGGAAATTAAAATTTTCAATCCGTCTGACCACAGTTTTCCACTTTGTTTTGTCCATTTTAAATAAACTTTGACCCTCAAAGGCAATGTTTGTGGATCATATTAAAATAAGGTTTTTTTTTTTTTTTTACAATAGAGCTTTGACCTGCATTTGTTGATGGCACGATGAATTGTGTTTACAGATAATGATTGATTTCCATGACAGAATCATACCTGTTTTCAATGCAGTACCACCTGAGGGCTCGAAGATCATAGGCATCCAATACAGATTTTTCCTTTTCCCTTGTGAACAGAGATGTCTACAGATTCTCTGAATCTTTTGATGATATTATGCTCTGAAGCTGATGGAATATTCAAATTCTTCACAATTTTACATTGAGAAACATTCTGAAACTGCTCCATCATTTCTAGACAAAGTTTTGGCAGATTGCTGAATTTAGAGAGACTCTGCCTTTCTGAGATGTTGCCAGTAAACCTAATTTGTTGCTACATGCTCTTTCTCGCTCTTTTTGATAGCACTTTTTCAAGCTGTCATGACCTTTTTGAGATGTATTGCTGCCATCAAATTCAAGGTGATCAAGAAAAGGCTTTACAGCATTAAACGCGTTACATTATACGACTGAGAAGGGTTGGACTAAGAAAAAGTGCTGTCTGGGTGTGTGTCTGAGTGGTTGAATGTTGCTTGTTCTGTAAAACCGCTTTGGGTGGTCAACTAGACTTGAAATGTGCTCAATGAATGCAGGCCATTTACAATTATTTATGCCACAATACACTTGTAAGGCTGTCACTCTGGTAATGCCATTAAGCGTAACATTCAGACTAATAATGGTGAGAAAAAAAAGTCTCAAATCTTCATCCAACTCATGTTATGTTATTTTTCTGAAGGTTCACTTTGCTGGCTCCAGACCTGCTGAGGACAGACAGCCAGGAGAACATCTACTTACAGGCTGATGGTTTATCTAACCCCATCACTGTCACCATCACTATCCAGGATTTCACCAAAACAACATCACTCCTCCAGGAGTCTGTCACACTCAACGAGGGAAATGACTTCAATACTCTTAAGACTATACAGGTGACAGTCAAGATGTGTGGCGTAGACCGTGACCATAACAATGCCAACCCTGATTAAACGACATCGGTGACTGCGAGGATCTGACAATGAGTGAATCACAACCGGGAGTTTAAATGCAGAGGAGGGTGATTAGTGAGTGAAGGCAGCTGAGGGAAGAAACCCAGGTGAAGAGCGTAAAGCTGATGGCATGGCAGAAGACTGAGGCAAAAGTGGGGAAATGGCTAAACTAAAGACTGACCAAAAACACAGAATATGACAAAAAATGCAAAACATGACAGTGACTCTATGGGCTCACAGCTTCATTTTTCTTAAGTTTATAATTACCTAAAAAGTTTCGTTAGGAAAGAAGTTTTTCTGTGAAGATGCTTTCAAAGTGCTATCCACGTGTTCTCTGTATGACCTCTGTGAAATATTCCTATTCCTAATTGTAAATATCATGCTGTATCCTCATTTCACCCTATCCCAGCTCTCATCGGATGGTTTGAATCGCGAAGAGACAAATAACAAGTTTGTGTATCTGACTGTGACCTTCGATGGTTACCACTCAGAGGAGAGAATATTGATGGTGTCCTTTCACTCTGGATACATCTTCATCCAGACAGACAAGCCCATCTACAACCCTGGAAAAGATGGTGAGGTTGGAATATGTTGACAAAAGCTCACCAGATGATCATGCATGAATAACATGAACAACCTAAATGTGAGGGACTTGAGGTTGTACTTTTATAGACCGGTTTTAAAACACATCTTTTTTTACTTGTTCTCCTAACCAGTTCGATTCCGAACCTTTGTATCTTCTCCATTCTTTGAGGCAGTCGACCGCTCCATCACTATAGACATCCAGGTAAAGTTTATCTGGTAAACAAATGACCAGTCAGCAAATCACATATCATGAGTTCTGACAATGCTTTTGTAACATATTCACCTACATTTTGTATTTCAGAATCCAGATGGGGTGGTGGTTAAACAAATCTCTAGGACCAAAGCTATAAACAGCATCATTGCAGAAATATTTCCTCTGTCTGAAATGGCCAAGTAAGACTGATCTGTTTGGTTTATGTTTCACCCCTTCTAATCTTTGACAACGTTTACCACTAAGTATAAAATGACGTAGATTCTATCATCTTTCATCTGAGCTTGATATGTAAGGAAAACTTAGTTCAGTGAAGTCAACATTTCCATCTGAATTTGTCCCTACGCAAACATGTTTATTACAGGCTTCGACCTGCTCCAGTTTAAATATTGCAAAGTTTAGTGTGTGAATGGATGAATGTGGCTTGTAGTGTGAAGGTGCTTTGAGTGGACATCTAGTGTAGAAATGAGTTATAAGTGCAGGCTATTTACCATTTAAATAGAGACAGACTGAAATGGCAACTTCATATTCACAGGTTTTTAGAACATTTCTGTGTCTTTCAAGTTCGTTTTGCTGGAGAACAGTGTAAATTTGACCAAATTGGATCATGTGATGTGTAATACAAACTGAATGTTTCCAAGATTGAAAAAGAGCAATAAGTCAAAGTAAATTTGGAGCCAAACCAAGGTTTTTTTCTTAGATTTATAACTGTGAGATAGTTGCTGGTGTTCAGATAGCCCTCCGATGGCTGTTAGGACACTGTGTAAAATGTAAATATAAACTAAATATGATGATTTGCGTAGCTAAAAATCAATATTATCTTTACAATAGAACATAAAAACACCAGGTGTTTACAGTTTAGATTATATTTGATGCTGGCAACATTTTTAAAAAATGTTTGAACAGGGGCATCAAAAGGCTGGATTAGTAAGACGTGCTAAAAAGAAACAGCTTGAGGAACATGTTGCAACCAGCTAGGTTTTTAATTGGCAACAGATCAGTAACATGAATGGGTATTTTTTTTAAAAAGCACCCAAGAGAGGCAAAGTATCTCAGAAGTGACGATGGTCAGAGGTTCAGCAATCTGCGGAAATTTCCGAATTACTCGGGATGAATTGGCAATTAGTTGTATACCAACAGTGATTATACAGGAATGGCACGTTTTTTTGTGTTCTTAAGTTTCAGATTTTTGAAGTGAATATTATTGTTCAGGGCATGCAGCAGATTATGGGTGATGTGGTTTGGGAGAAACTGTCAGAAGCTACTACTTGTCACCTTTTCACCTAATGATTCTTATTTTACCCGTGATATTTTGATCTTATTCAATTAAACACGTAGCTCCAAAAGTCTGTGTTCTTTGCTTTTATGGACTTTCTATAATGTGACTGAATGTCTCACAGTGAAGGAACATGGTCAGTGACGGCAAAGTTTGACCACTGGCAGCAGAACACATTCACCGCCAAGTTTGAAGTAAAGAAATACGGTAAGTGAAGTTATGCTCCTCTTGTTAATGTCAATTAAATCAAATACAATTGTCTATATCTTCTATGAATGTACAATATTTGAACAGCAATATTATATGTATGTATGGCTTCTTGTTGTAGTGCTTCCTGCCTTCAATGTTACATTGACACCAAGGAAGTCCTTCCTTAGCTTGGATGACAGTGAGCTGGTGGTGGAGATATCTGCAAAGTTGGTCAAATTCACAGATACACACACAAACATACATACTTGTAGAAATGTTCAGACATCAATGTGCCATATTTGAAAATGACAACCCCTTTGTAATTTGAGTGTAACCTCTGTTGAACTTTAACTGAAATAACCTGTTCTTCTTGTTTTGAGTTTAACCTCAACGGTGCCATAATTTACACAAGAATGCATGAAATAGGGAAAATGTTATGAGGAAAAAAAGACAAGTATTGCAAATCTGTCTTTTTTGTGGCTGCATTTCAGATACTTATATGGACAGCCTGTCCAAGGAACAGCCTATGTTGTTTTTGGAGTCATGTTCAACCAGCAGATGAAAAGATTACCTTCAATGAAGCAGGTGTCAGATGTAAGTTCCCTTTGAAATTCACGAGTTGCTTTCTCTGATTTGTGGTTGTTGATTCTTGGCCGTTGTTTGCAACTATCAAAATATTTTTCCTCTGCTAAGTTCACTTCGACAGTCTTTGACAAGCTTTTTTCATGCTATTTGAACATTAATTTGGTGTGTCCCTGGCAGTAAAGTATACTATAATGTCGGTTTCTATATAAGAATTGTGTGTGTTGCTGATGGCAGCATTAATCTTGTAACAGACCCAAAAAAGAGCCTTTGGCTTGTCATGCTGCCGTGGCTGGTTTTTACCCACTTCATTTATTTCTCTTATTAGCTCCACCAACTCCTAAAAAAGTAGTCAGGGCTTCTGCCTGCTAAATGTTTTGCATTCCTCATCAAATAGCTGGGATATCCATGCCTTTATTGGATACAGTTGCTCATGCTTTTAAATTGAGTTGGTGAGAGCAATTAGACTCAATCGTGAAGAGGCAAAACAATGTGGTAAAAGAAAACAACATAACAATAAAGTTTAATCAGTAGCTAATTTTTGAACATCCATATGAGGTTCAATATTGTCTAACAATACCAAGTGTAGCACTTATAGTTTGCTAACTCAGCAAGTGAGATCTTATAAAGATGATTGTGTTCACTGTGTTTGGAAAAATAAAGAGAAAGCAGAAGAGATTTTATGTTTATGTAAAATAATCTTCTATTCTTGCATCCAGCTGGATGGAGGAATTGTCAGACTGAGTATGGAGGAGATCAGGAGAGCTTACCCTAACATTAGATCTTTGGTGGGCCACTCTGTATATGTGAAGGCTTCTGTGCTCACCAGTACAGGTAAGAGCCTCATATTTTAAGTTGTTTTTTTTTTCTTTTCTTTTCAATTTGTAGCAATAATGGTAGTTTGAAATGAAAATGCATACAAATCATACACACAGGAAATTCAGCTTTAAATCATTCAAACCTGATTCATTATGTTGGGTTAAGAGATCGTATTTACTTTACCATCTTAGCTGCTTCATAATGTTGAACAGTTTGTTTAATGGGGCAGCAAAGGGTTGTGTCTGGGCTCGTGATCACACTGTTCTTTGAACTACAACCTCGAAGGACAGAACTCTCCGATATGTCATAATCAGTCCAGAGTTTATCAAGATCTGTGGTGTCCGGGGAAACCCAAAATGAGCTCAAATGTTATTTTGCCCTCTGGACAAACTAAAACTTTGACTCATCGCAGTCTCATACTCAAAATTCATGTTGCTGTTGGAGAAAAAAGTTATCTTAGTTGCTTTAGATCAAAAGCAACATCTTGTTCTCCAATAGATAGCTGTCAATTTAAGTGATATGAACACCTAGACATGGACTTGAAACAGTCTTAATCATGGGAACAGACAATAACACAAAACACTAATAGTTGAAAAAAAACTTTTCTTTCAGTCAACAAAAAAAAAATCTTCAAGCTCTTCGAAAAGTAGAATAAATCCAAAACTCAAGGGTAACTTTTAATTCTGTGTATATGAAATCATTCCAGTTTATTGTTAGCAGGAGGCCTTTACTGTTGTTTGACTCCAGTTTCTCACCTGCACAGGAAGCGATCTGGTTGAGGCAGAAAAGACTGGGATCAAAATTGTAGAGTCCCCCTATGTTATATCCTTCAAAGACATGCCACAGTACTTCAAGCCAGGCCTCCCATTTGATTTCACAGTAAGGAGCCTTATCTGTTTAATTTAGTTTATTTTTTTGCAAAAATGTAATTGAAATTCTTTCCTATCTGTTCAGATTCACGTGAGCCACCACGATGGATCCCCAGCCCGTAACGTCAAAATCAAGATAAATTTGATGGATAAACCATTGACGGTCTCAACTGGGACTATCAGAACCACCTTGAACATGCCCAACGATCATCGTGCTCAAACCATCATCGTTAGTATAACATTTAATCTCACGTTTATTTAGTCAGTTATTTAATTATCATTGCATGCTTATGTTTGCCTATTATCTAATTACAGAATAGACATTTTTCAAATATGACTTTATTAATTGGCATATAACCATTCTTTCCTTCTCTATTTAAAGTTAAAATGAGGTTTATCTAAAATGTTTAAATTGCAGAGCTTCATACTTTAAAGGGACAGTGTGCAACAATTACTGACATCTTGTGGCCAAGTTGAAGATGGTAACCATCTCAAACACTATCACTCCACTTTCCAGTGTTGTGTCAGCAAACAAAAAAAAAACAAAACAGCGCTTCAAAAACCTAAACTAAGCAAGTGGATTCTTACTGATCACTATCTGAGAGGATATTCCATCCTAGTTCTTTAAATACATATAGAGCAGTCAGTGAAAGAAGACACATTTAGAGCCTTAAAGTAGCATTTCTACTATGTAAACATTCGGTTACATCCTTGTTAGATCTGCATGTAACCTGTTCCTTTCTTAACTCTCTTTTTGCTGTATTTCATTCACATTTCTGCCACAAAGCCTTCATTTATATTAGCAAAGTAGCTCCAACTGTCTTGATTTTGAGTTATCTCACAGAGTGTCATCTATATTGGGGTATATTTGGGCAGAGGAGACAGATATGGCAACATGAGGGAAATATATATTTTTTAAATCTATGCCTTATAAGACATGCAGAATGTTTACATGGAGTGAGCCCCAAAAAAAACACTTTTTTTTTCTTTAATTTTTTTCATTTTGTTTTGTTTTGCCCCAACTGCCAGAATTATAAGTGAAAAGTAAACAAGCCTAAAGATGCTTATTATATGCAGACTGGACAACCCTGTACTCTCTTCCTCGTTACCTTTTAATATCCTTCTCAGAAAAGATAGATGTACGGACGGATTAAAGGACAGACAGATAGAGAGATATAATGTTTTGGTCTTATTTTGCTGTTTGATATTTATTTATTTCAATCTGATAATGAAAATCAGCAAATTTGGAGGAACATCATATCCACTATTCTAACTAGTGGTAAATATTTGTAGTTACATTGAAAATAACATTTGAGAGCTGTAAATGCAAAATTAAAATGAAAAATTGATTAATGAAGAATGAACTGATGCATTAATTAAAGCAGTTTTCAATGAACATAAACCAGTCTGCTTCATCTGCAATGAAATATCGCTGCTGCATAAAGAATACAATCTCATGAGTCACCATTACACAAAACATGCTACTTTTAAAGAAGTCAGAGGCATGTTGCAGGAAAACTGGGGCTTTTAAAGCTGGATATTCCTGTGCCAACGCAATTATTATCAAACTAAACCTGAACAAGAGAGAGCAACAGGTTAATTACTTCAGGCTGTCTCAATTTTCATGAATCATAACCAACCTACCTCATTCACAAATTCTTTTTTAACATATATTTCCTTCTCACATTTAGCAAATTCATCAATATGTTGAGGGTCGCCAGTTGATTAGTCTTCTAAGAAAAGAAAAACACGACTTCATTTAACAAAGGTGTAGCATACTAATTGAAACATGTGACAATTTTTTTTTTCTTTGTATCCTAGACTGAGACCACAGAGACTGGCCTGAGACCAGACCAACAGGCCAGACAACAGATCACTATTCAGCCCTACGCCCCCTTTAACAACCAACAGCAAAATTACCTATACATCTCCACAGGAACCAACACAGTGTCTGTAGGAGATAGACTGTCCGTGAAGCTCTCGATCAGTGCTGCTGACGAGACATACAGAAAATTTGTCAAACACATTACCTACATGGTGAGACGAGAGCACCACTTCATGTTCATGTTACAGCATATTTCCAGTACACCTGAAAATTGTGAAGTGTAACTATAAGGTGTCAAAAATCTTACTGAAATAACATTTATATTCATTCTTGACTCTCCACCCAAAACTCTGTAGGTGCTCAATAAAGGCAAAATCATAAAAGCTGAACGTTTGAATGTAGAGGGCCTAGAGGTCACCAGTGTTGGGTTCATGGTAACATCAGAGATGATGCCATCTTTTCGAATTGTGGCGTTCTTCAGTATTCCCTGGACAGGGCGAGAGGAGGTGGTGTCGGACTCCGTCTGGATAGATGTAGCAGATTCCTGTGTTGGAGGGGTGAGTGTTTAGCTTGCTCTCTGTTTGCTGGCAGAGTTAACGACAGTGGTTCCATATTTAAAAAATCTAAATGTTCAAGTTTTGAGAGTATATCAAGATAAGCAGAGTTTGGATTTGTGAGGCTTGAATGGCAAAACAGCCCACATTCTTAACATCCCATACTGTTAATAAATCTCCTGAAGAGACCAAAATAAAGGTCCAACAAAAGTACAGCAGTGTAGGATGTAGACCAGAGGTCAATCCTTTTAAATACAATTAAGTCACATCAGTGCGACATACCAGTACTTTGGATAGCATATCCCCTCATTACTTTAAATATATACACCACAGTTTATTTGAATTTGAGCCTCCCAAGACCTGCTGCTGAAAATACTCAGTATGTACAAATTAGATGGAATAGAGAAAAGAAAATTTGGGATTATTTAAGATTTGTTAAGATAAAAATGGTCAGACTTGTTATTGCATTATGATTACTTAGAATTCCTTTTTATAGTGCTTTTTAATGCATAACTTTACTGATTTGAAGCAAAACAGGCCAATTAAACCAAGAAGAAAATGACAATACAATTTTTAATCTTTTATTCTTTTTAATCCTCCTCTCTTCTAGCTGAAAGTTGGACCAGTAGACGGCAGACACAGAGAATACGAACCTGGGAAAATGCTCCGTTTTCAGATCAAAGGTGATGCAGGGGCAGTGGTCAACCTGGTGGCCGTGGACAATGCTGTGTATCTTCTCAACAAGAACAGACTCACACAGAGAAAGGTATGTGAGTTTATATGCTTGTGTTTAAAGGTTAGAAGCATTTTAGAAAATCTTTTGCAGTTAAGTTGAAAAAGTTAAGTTTTACATACATTTAGGCTTTTTCCTAACTGAATCTTTTTTTCAGATTTGGGATGTGGTGGAGCATGGAGACATTGGCTGCACCAAAGGGGGAGGGCGAGATGCTACGTCCGTGTTTACAGATGCAGGACTTCTTTATTCCTCCAGTGCTGGGTTCCGAACCAAAACCAGACAAGGTATTTACGCTTATTGATATTGTTCTTGTCGTAGGGAGGATTTCAGCTTTATCTTAAAGATTAAACAAACAAAAGCATTGCTAATATTTTACAGTAAGGTCATATGTTCAGATGTTTTAAACTCCCAATGGGATTGAGCAAAACACAGAATGATTCATCTGAATTATTTAAATGGTTTTAACATCTTTTGAACAACAGAAATAGTGAGAACGTTTAAAAATGTCTCTGTTAAAGGGTCAATTTACTTAATTATCATAATTAAAACAATGTAAAACATCAATGTAGATATTAGAATTCCTGAAATAACTACTGTTGAAAAGTAACAAGTAACATTTAGCACCATGTTTGCTAAATGTGAAGCAGTCCTATGGGAAAGCTGATTTTCGTCACATACCAAAACATAAAACCTTGAAAAAGTTACTATTTTAATTTGTTTGTCTTTTTTTTTTAATTGTTTGTTTATTTTTTTCTCTTAGCCAATCTCTAATTTGTCACTGAACATCCATGGGACCCTGAAGACAATTTGTAGCTCAAATGTTGTTGCTTGATGTTTTACTTTGTTCTGTAAAATCATTGGAAAGTGGATACTCATCACAGATGTACAAAACAACTGACGATGTTATATCACCTGCTAACAGTTTGATAATGGTTGGCATATTAACTATTTGTCTGATGGCGACGCTCGTCTTTTTAGCCCTAAAGTGTCCAGGCAGTGCCAGAAGAAGACGCTCTGCTGCTCTGTTGCAGCGTAAAGCACAGCTGGGTGAGAACTGTATTTTCAATTCATTGCAGAGTTTGCTTTTGTGATTCATACTGGGCTACAAATGAGATATTCTTGCATTCTTGTTTATGCCTCACCTACTACAGTCAGTGCTCATGTTCCTCTAACTTAAGTTTGATTTGAAACTGATTGCCTTAGAGGGTAAATAATTATTATTAATTGTCAATTTTTAAGGTTAACATGTATTAATATATGGTAAAATAGCAATACTGTGATGTTGTTATGTTGTTTTAGTGAACAATTGCCTTTAGAGTTAGGGTTTGACAGACACATTGATGCCCTAAATTAAATAGTTGCCCTATATGCTATTCATTTATTTTTACATTGTCTTTTAATTTACTCTTGAATTAATGATAACAATAACAAAAAGAAAACATTGAGTGTTGTAATACTGGAGCTGTTGACTCAATGCTGGTTCCCTCTTATCCACCCTTCTGCCTCCAGAGAGTCACTACAAGGAGAAACTGCAGCGTCGCTGCTGTAACGATGGCCTGAGGGAGATCCCAATGCCATACTCATGCACGCGACGCTCCCTTTACATCACTGAGGGCTGGGAGTGCATGCAGGCCTTCCGCTACTGCTGTGCCACTTACAGGGGCCAGGTGTTTAACACAGAAATTCCCACCACCCCTGCACCAATAACCACAACCCTTCCACCCATGCCTACCTTTGCCCTCTTACCTGAATTTGAAATATCTAAAATTTTCACCTCATGTAAGTTCTGATTTCTTTTTTTTGTTTTTTTTCTCCAAAATTTTTATATTGTTTAGAGTTCAGAGAGCCTGCTATCTTGGGTATTTGTTTTAAATCTTATCTTTTTAACTTTAGTGATATATTAGTATGCTAAAAACACAAAGGAGGGTGATGGGAATTTGGTGATAGACTAATACAAGAGACATTTTTCATTAAAACAATGAATGTGAAACACTGATATTTTAAGTGAAAAAATGATGACCTAACCAACCAGTGCATCCTGAGCTACACCTCCAAAGTGGCTAAATATGTAATCCATCCCATCTACTCAGATCAGTTTATTTAAAGTTTTTAATCCCTGCAAGGGTGCTTTAGTTTAAATGAGCTTCTCAGTTTTTGTGGGACTAAAGTGACTCACATTGCTGCCTCTGGTTCCAAAATGCATCATTATAGAGAACAAAAGAGGATGACAAGCTAGAACACACATAAAATACACATTATGAATATATGATAGTTTCTATAAGAATGGCTTCTCTGGTGTTTTGTGATGAAGGGAATACACACACACATGTAAAGTTATGATGAAGATTCCTAAATGTAAGAAAAATCTGTTTTTTTCATTTGCACAAAAACTTTGCAGGGTATCAGTGGTTGTTTGTAATTTTGTTTGTGTGTGTATGTAAATAGTTTCTCTATTAATCATAGATGTGTGATACAACAGTAAAAAATATTGATGAATCTTTTCAAATAGCTTCGGGACGTTTGGGAAGTTTTCCCGTGGTACGAGGATCACCTGGGTTACGAGGAATGCCTGCTGTACCTGGATTTGGTCGAGGATTTGAAGCACCCATACAATATTCACAAATAGCATCAACAGCAGATTTTTCACCAATATTAGAGTCTGAGGATGAAGTGGAGGAAGATGAGGGGGAGTACCAGGATAAGATCGATGTCTATTTGCGTTCCAAGTTCTATGAGTCTTGGATGTGGGTGGATGTTAAGCTGCCCAAACAGACAGACAGCGACGGGTAAGTGAAAGATTAAAAAGGAGATTACATCAACAGGCATAACAGTTTCATTAGCTTAAACCTCATCTTGATTGTGAGATATTTTTGTATTTCTTTGATCCCCTTAAAGTAGGTGGGTTGTTAACATCAAATCTGACATGAAAATTTTGTCACCAAAGTATAAGCAGTTGACAAAGAATAAAAAAAAAATTAAAAAACACATTTGACAAATGGTGAGATTTGGAAAATATGTCTGTATGCTTGAACAGGAATATCTAGTGAACAATTCACTGCTCAATATCTGAACAACTCAAGCCCATTTTTTTCATTTTTCAAATTAAATTTGATCAACAGGTTGGCATCCATGACTTTTGACAACCCGTTACCTGACAGCATTACTGAGTGGGGAATTTTGGCAATCAGTGCATCACCTCAGAAAGGTACTGTTGGCAAATTGAGGAGGCGGAGTCAGGGAGCCTTATTAAGCAACTAGAAGAATCAAACTTTCTTCATGTATTTATTCATACCATTAATATCTTGAGAGGAGACGAACTGCTGAGTAAACCTCGTATTTTGTTATAGCTTTCTTCATCAGAAAAAGGTTAACCAAAGTTTTCCACACTAGGCCAAAAACAGTTGGACATCAAGCTTAAAACTACGTACAACCCTCTGACTCATCTGACCCGCCGCAATTTTTTTTGTCTCTTCTCAAAAGATTTCTCTTTATCTTTTAAACATGTTATGCACTGTCGAGTTTGCACTAATATTTTTTTCTTACTTTTTTTCTTAACCGATGAATGATTCTATGATAAAGTTCGGCACAAAGCTGTGAACCACAGCCCATCCTTACTTGGAGAGACTAAAGCTTTGTTTTAATCCCTTTTTAACACAGATCCTGACAGCTTAACCTGTTACCAATTAAGCTGCTAATTTAACAATCAGCATCTCCTTTCCTTTTAACAACAGTCTGTGAATGTCTGGGAACTGAAGAGACAAGTTTCAAAACCTTTTGGAGAGAATGTTGTCCCATCCTCATCTGATATAGGATTCTAACTGCCCAACAGCCAGGGTCTTCTTGTATTTTGTGTTTCACGATGGGCTAACTTTTTAATGCAGGTGAAGGGTCTGGACTGCAGGCAGGCCAGTCCAGCACCTGGATTCCTCTCAAATAAAGCCATGCCGTTGTAAGCAGTAACTAGCTCTAGCAGTAAGTGGTTTAGCATTGGCTTGCTGAAATATGCATGTCCTTATCTGAAAAAGACAATATCTTATTGTTCTAAAACCTTTACATACATTTGATGGAACTTTTCCAGATGTATAAGATTCCAGTTCCAATGGCTCCATTGCACCCTCATACCATCAGAGATGCAGGCTTTTAAAGTGTGCTAATAATTTTAGATTAGCTTTGGATGATGGCATCTCTGGATCATGTTCATATATGGCTTCTTCTTTGTATAATAGAGCTTTAACCTGAATTTGCCGATAGGAATGATTTCTAGAAGTGTTCCTGAGCTCATCACGTTTGAATCATATCTAGTTTTAATGCAGTGCCGCCTGAAGGCCTGAAAATCACGGGCATCCACTACTGATTTTCAGCCATGTCCCTTGTTCACAGACATGTTTCCAGATTCTCTGAATCTTTGGATAATATTATGTATTCTAGATGATGGAATATTCACAGTCTTTGCAATTTTATGTTGTAATATATCATTCTTAAATTGATGCACAAGTTGTAGAAACTTTTTTTGGGAGATTGCAGATTATCTACCCATCTTTACTTCTGAGAGACTCTGTCTCCCTATGGTCCCCTTTTTAAACCCAGTCATGTTACTGCCCTGTTGCCAGTTAACATCATTAGCTACAACAAACATTTATTTTTAGTACTTTGTGCTTTATATTCCAACATTTTTCATTTTGCCCCATCCCAGCTTTTTTAGATGTTTTGCCGCCATCAAATTCAAAATGAGAGTATTTTTCATAAAATAGTAAAATGTCTCACTTTCAACATTCAAACATATTTTCAATGTTCTACTGTGAATGAAAATGTTGGTTTATGACATCAGTCAATTGTTGGATTCTCTTTTTGTTTAGATTTTATACATCACCCTGAAATTTTAGCAGTTGTTTTTTGTTTAATTATCTCCAACAGTTATTGTTTATTTTATCTTACTTCTCTTCCAACTTTCCTTCTTGGTGTTACTTGAAAAATCAGAGAAATTGGAGTTGAGAAGTGAAGATACTTTTTATCTGTCAGTTAAATTAAGGTTCAAAATAATTAAAAAATCACAAATGTAAGGAGGAAAACTCCATTTGAGAAGACCCAGACATTTCTCTCGAAACATGGATTTTAAATGAATAAACTTCAAGAGTGGCTTAATACTTAATTAAGACAGTTGTAAAAGCACAGAATTACAGTTGACTACAAAAGTAAAGGATGACCAAATTATCCACACTTGACAAAAAAAACTAAGCCTCTAAAATCTCTAAATCTCATAAATCATTAGAACCAGAGCCTCTCATTCTTATACATTTGTGCAAAAAAGCCATTGTTAATCATCCTCTGACTGTTTGTAGGTTTCTGTGTTGCGGAGCCGTATAATGTCAAAGCATGGAAACGTTTCTTTGTTGACCTGAGGCTGCCGTATTCTGTGGCAAGGAACGAACAGGTTGAGATTAAAGCTGTGATCCACAGTTACATCTATGATGACTTGCATGTAAGAGGATCGTTTTCTCAATTTCTTATATTGTGTTTCTCCAGTGTCTTTGTTTTTGCTCACCATCCTTTGACTGCTTTCTGTGCAGATAAGGGTGGTGCTGATGAAGACAGAAGGCATTTGCAGTGTTGCTTTCAAGGACAGCCACACAAAGGAATTGAAGCTACCTGCCGGTTCGTCTGTTGTGGTGCCTTACACCATTATGCCCTTGGTGGTGGGTAAACTTCCTCTTGAGATCATGGTGGTTGCCAGAGACTTGATGGGAGGTGATCGTATCCAGAAAGTTTTGCGGGTGGTGGTGAGTCTTTCATGATGACTAACCAACTTGGGATGGTTAGTGTTGACTATAAATTTTTTCCTGTCAAGCTTTTCCAAGGTTTAAGAGATTCAGTTCCTAAAGTATAAATTTAAAAGATGATTAACTCTTGTTTATATAAAAATCTGCTTGTATAATAAGTCTTTTCATGACACAAACAGCTCGATGGGGTGCAGAAGACTGAAGTTTGGAGTGAAGTGTTGGATCCATCATCCCAAGGGGGTATGTGATGCACGATTTTATGTGATCTCGTTTGAAATGCATGTTGACATGCTAAATTTGTGGGATTTTAACTTAAGAGATCCTAGCACAACTACAGCTACCTTCAAGGTGCTTACAGAGGGGAGAAAGTTTAGAGAAGTCAGAGCACCAGCAACAAGCACAACTTAATTTCTTGACCAATGAATTTTGTCTTGTGGTCTTCATCCAGTTCAACATAAAACATCCAACAAACAGCATTTGAAGATAACAAATATGAGACAAAAACAACATAAACCAATCAAATACAACAAACATGTATTTGACTGGTTGGTCTGCACTTCTTAGATTCATAGAGATCATGCTAATGAAACTAAGAAATGAAAATCTACATTAGCAGCTTTTTAATCAAATATATTAACTGTTTTTAAGAACATGACTGAACTGATATTGCTGTGTTTTATCCTCTATTGAGAAATTGTTTATCTTGGTTAGTTGTCAACAATTATTTATCTGTCATAACTTTTTAACATATACATTTATCAGAAAGGTGGCGTTATAACATATATGTTTATTTGAGATAGGATATTTTGACTGGACTACTGATAGGTACATCTCACCTTCCCTACTCAGCTTGAGTTTATTTAACTGTTTATAACATTTATTAGAGAAGGGTTCTGTTGTCTGTTAAACTGAGACTACAAAAGATATCCAAACTCTTTATCATGTTGCTCAGGTCAAAAACGTTCTAGTCCAACTTGATTTGGTCTCTGACTGAATTGCTACAAGTCGTTTGGTCTGGTTTTACCATACAGAGCTTTGATAAAGTAGAGAGAATCACAACATCTACCCTGTATCATAGTTTCCTCTTTTACAGGAAGTCAGACGATCAGTGTTCCCAAATTCGTACCAACGTCAGTTGTGCCAAACTCTGAGCCAGAAACAATCATCAATATCAGAGGTGAGTCATTGATCCAGCAGGGATGAGGATTGAAAAATAAACCCCAAAAAGCTGATTCCTAATTCTTTCCCACCATTTCTCTCCAGGTCATCTTTTTGCAGACAGCATTGATAACTCCATCAGTGAGGACTCTCTAGCATCTTTGATCCGGATGCCCGGCGGCTGTGTGGAGCAGAACTTGGCCTCTATGACTCTGCCACTCATTGCCACCCTCTACCTGGACCGAAGCAGCAGCTGGGAGAGTGTAGGGGTAGAGCGCAAGATCGAGGCTCTCCGATACATCAGGAGAGGTTAGACAGTGGGGGCAAATGTGGATAAATGGATATTAAAAGCAAACCAGAATATATTAAACGATTAGATTTAAGATAAAACTGCAGTATGTGCTGCATCAGAATGGATAGAAAGAAAGAACGGTGGATGAGAATAGATCTTTTCTGGTAATTATGGATGAAGAAATGTATTTCTGATAGATGAATGACTACATTGATTAATGATTAATGCAAATTAATACACTAATCAATCAATGAATGAGTGCATGGTTGTATGAAATGCTATTTGGATTGAAGGATCACCAATTAAATAGTTGAATAAATGGATTAATTGATGATGGGTTAATAGATGCACATCTCAATTTAATGTTAAATTGTGTTTTACTTTTATTTAGGATATGAGAACCAACTGGCATACAGAATGAGTGATGGCTCTTACCCACCCTACAGGAGCCAAGGAGCAAGTACATGGTGCTGTGTGAATCATATATTTAACATTTAAACTTCTGAAAGTCATGAAACAATTGAAATAAAATAAAATTGTATAGGCTACAAGTATTTTAGTGTAAAATTTGTGAATTACTTAATTTATTTGTTTTTTACTTAAAAACAAAAAGTAATTGCTGTAAAAAAGTAAGATTAAAGTCAAATCGTAGTTTTTTTTGTTTTGTTTTTTAGCTAACCAGCATTCTTAGGATAATGTGAGTGACCAAATGTAAGCTAATCTAAGTCTAATTGAATGTCAGGATCACGGCGTACGTGGTGAAGGTGTTCTCCATGGCCTACTCCATTGTTGGCATCGACCAGCAGCAAGTGTGTGACCCTATGTTCTACTTGGTGCACACCAAATTCGAGCGACATAACAAAGTATACAAAGAGGACAACCCAGTTTACGCCACAACCATGACTGTGAGACATTGACATGCACATGCACACTCAAAACTCACCGTGCTTCTCTGCTGATTTCATGTCCTGATGTCCTTGTTTAACATTGAAATTATTCTAACATGATTCCTACACAGTGTTATGGTATTGATTTAAGTGGGACTGATTAGATGACACGTTCTTGGATCAGGTTCTTCTGGGTGGTCTTGCCCTCTGCAACAGATCAAAAACATGCAGGCCTTTATCAGTCTACATTACCTCCATGGCAGGTGAATCGTGTAAGAATGGCTCTCTGTGAGGTTACCTGATGAAGGACCCCACTTCTACCCATTGTCAGCTTAGATTATCTCCAGCCATGACCAGAAAAAAATTGTTGGCATATCTAACTGATGCAAGGATCATTGATCTATTATTCAGAGACAGATAAAGGTTACAATATCATCTGTTAGTCATATACGGAGGCTGTAAGCTGCCTTGCCTTATCCAGGAATGTGATGAAGAGTAAATTTATCAAATTTTCTCGAGAAATCAACCTTTTGTTTTCTTTAGACCAGCAAATACAAATATGATGATGAAAATGAGTGGTGTCGGTGTTCATGTATAATTTCATTGTTAATTATTGTCATGACAGTTGGGTGGAATATATCATAGTAACTCAGATAAGTGTGTAATTCTGCTTGCTGCACTGACTTTAGCACAACAGTTTGTCCAATTCCACTTTTATTCAGCTAGCAGCTACCTTCAAGCCATCCCACTGTCTGTGTTGACAGGAAAACAACCTTTACTAAAACTAATTAACAAATATGAACCTGTTGTCTCCAGAAAACAATCCACTATCTCGAGGTAATATCATAATTAATGAGTCATGACTACAGAGCAAGCTTCATCACCTCAGAATGAGAACAAGAAGTCGGCTTTCATAGTGAGGATTTTTCTTCATGTCTTTCTTTTATTTTAAGTTTGTTAATAGTACAATGGACAATTTGAGAAAACCACTTTATGAACTGACCAGAGTTCTCAAAAGCCTATGATTACGCTTATGGTTCTCCACAGCAGGATTTATAATTAGTCATTTTGTGAAACCCAGTGAAATAAAAGCAAAAGTACAAAAATTAATAGAAGGATGATGACTGAATATAATTTTTTGTTCAATTTATATTTTCATTTTTCTGTCTGCCGTTCCAGGGCGGTCTTCTTGGCGACGACCCAGAGATAACACTGACGGCGTTTGTACACATCGCATTAGCAGAGGCCGTGCAGGCGGGGATCACATGTAGCAGTTCAGATGAGTTGGCTGTGAGTTACATACACACAAACACACAAAGCACACAGTTTGGGCTGTTTAACAGTTGTCTTATTGATTTTGAAGGAGAGTCTATGTAAAATGTGACATGAAGAACTGAGGTTTTGAAGTTGATTCATTGCTGATACACCTCTGAGCTAGAAAGAGTGGAAGTAAATGAGGCAAAAGAGGCTCACTTCACTGTATGCTCATACACATTAAGCTTGCACGGCAAGCTTTAACCACCGCTTTAACCAATGACACTGTCGTCACTCGGCTCATTCAGAAACGCTGGCATCTGTTTTGCATGTGTGAATTACTGAGAAAGAGCAGTGGCAGGTTTACAAGGACACCATTTTTGCACCAGTAGGCTGCATCCAATTTGTGAAAAGGGAGGAGGCTCTATAACCTTACAAAGTGATATATGTCACTGAATGTCAACATTTCAGATATAAAAAGCTCAAATTAGAATGGTGGGGTTGTGTTTTGGGATTGGTAGTGACTTCAGGCTCCAAAATATATGCTCTCGAGCACAGAAAAAAGGATTTTTTTTTCTGTTATGTCCCTTTCAAGTTTTTGTTGTTTAAGAAAGGAAAATTCAGACTGGTGGTATCATCCCTCATTTCAATCTCACCTACCTGCCTTCTGTAGAATGCTAACATTCAGACAACGAAGTTACTGACGAATGCTCTGTTGACGAGGGGGAGGAGACCATACACGGTTGCCATAGCTTCTTATGCACTGTCTCTGCTGGGAAAACCTTCTCACCTCCACCAGCCTTTACTCGACGCTGCAGCTCCAGGTATCTTATGTACCCTGTTTCATTTGCACGCTAAACTGTTCAGTCATTGTTTTTATTAACTTATTACCGTATTTCTGGAGAGTAAGGCTAGCTGATCCTCCCTTACACCCTTCTGGGGAGGTGGGAAGCTAAGCTACACAATAATAACCTCTTGGCCCAGATTCTTGTTTCATACGCAACCATTAGAACTAAATTCATTCTTACGTTGAAGTCTCAGTGAGATAAATTAATATTTATTCAGCGGAAAGTTGAACAATTATATCAATTATATAATGCCATTATTCAAAATATTTGTATGTCATGTAAAATCGTAAAAATTTGGAATTAAAATAAAGCTATTACATTTTTTATTTTTTTTCAAATGTGTTTCGTCCTTTCTGTTTTCATATCACATGTACCTCTGTAGATATCCTCTTCTAGAGTCTCTGTGCAGTTTAGGCTAGAAAGTGATGTTGATGATGATGCTATGTTTCACATGTTAGGGACAAATGCTATGAAATTAATACTCTGGATAAGGTGTGGAGTATAATGTGATCTGTCAAACAACATCCTTCTGTTCTCATGTACTTACATAACTGGTCCCTCTCATTCCTTCTCTCTCTTCCAGATAGAAGCCACTGGCCAGACAAGGAAAACCGATTGTTCACGCTGGAAGCAACTGGCTATGCTCTACTGGCTCTTGTAAAATTAGGACGCATGGAAGATGCCGCAGCACCTTTCAAATGGTTGAACAGCCAGAGAAGAAGAGGCGGCGGCTTTGGCTCAACTCAGGTATTGACAGGGGTGTCTGTCAGCTGAAAGACATTCTATAGACTGCTTCTTAGTGTCAAACCTGAATTAATTAATTACACGAAAGTTGTTCAAGTCAAGCCAGTGAAAAAGGCACTACTGTTAAATGACGAATGTTAGTCTTTCTGATTCTGTTTTCCTTGTCTGCCCTCTTGCAGTCCACTATGGTGGTGCTCCAGGCGCTGTCAGAGTACATGATCAACAAACCCCCTTCTAATAACCTCAATCTGGATGTGGAAGTCAAGTTGACAGGTCGCAAGGAAATCCGCTACCGTTTTAATCCCCGCACAGCCTATGCTGCTCGCTCTTCCAAGGTGAGACACAGTGATCTTGGAGAAAATTTGGAGGATTTGAGAGCACCACATTGTATCAGGATTTTTTAAAGACATATAAGGATTTTTCACCAGTGCTTTCTGATTGTCTGGTACTTTTTCCCTCTAGTTGCCTGCTGATCTTGATCTGGAAGTGGTGGCTGAAGGAAATGGACAGGGAATATTGGAGGTAAAGACATTTTTAATGAGGCAACTTTGCTTTACACTCATGAATTTATTCAGTTGTACAATGACATGAACAGTCTTGTAAATTGAAACACTAGAATTTTGTGACATAGTGAAACTTCATAAATCAATTAAATACAGAAAAAGCAACATTTTGTTTCAAAGTGCTTTATTCTCCTTAAAATTTTTTGTCTGATAAACTTCTGTAACTTAAATGTTTCCCAAGGTTGTTACCTATTATAACCAGCTACATGAAGTGGATGAGAAAACGCCCTGCAAGGACTTTGAGCTCAGTGTCATGATCGAAGAATCCTCTGGTAACTCTTATTATCAAGTCTCTCACATAGGCGGGATGTCTAAGGTTTTCAGTTATGTTGTCACTTTGAGTGTCAGTTAAAAAATTAAATCCAAGCTAAGATTCATTATTTTTCCATGACCCTACTGCAAACAAAAAGCACAAAACATTTACAGAATAGCATAAGCAGAACATCGCAGAAAACCATGTCAGTAATCAACGTCTTACTTAAAGTAATTCACACCACTGCTATAGACTTCAACAAAATGAAAAATATTTAAAATGTTGTTGTTCATTTAGAAAACTCGAGTCAGTAGGCGTTCTGCACAGTAGTGTGTAGGCTGGCACTGTTGCCTCACAGCAAGAGGGTTCCTGGTTCGAATCCCAGCCTGGGCCTTTCTATGTGTGTTTACATGTTCTTCCCGTGCAGGCATGGGTTCTTTCCAAGTTTACAGCCAATACATGCATGTTAGGTTAACTGGTGGTTCTAAATTTACTCCACCTCTTGCCCAATGGCAACTGGGATAGGCTTCAGCCCCCTTAATTACCCTGAACTGGATGAAGCGGGTATAGAAAATGAGTGGATTGAGAATACACTCTTTTGAACAGACAAAAAAACATTGCAATGGACACAGAATCTTCAGTGATTACAATAATAATGCAATATTATTAGCATAAAAACAAATGAACACAGTTCATATAATATGAACTGAATATGAATTTTCCAGGTAGCTTGCTCTGCATAAATTATTGCTGTGTTTCTGTCCCAATTCTAGAAAAACCTCCGGCAGATGCAGAGAAGTTCTACAAGATGACCATCAAAGTGAGGTGAGCTTTTCTCATTCATGTATCCACAGTGCAAAATTTCTTCCATTAAAATGAGAACCTGACGCCATGGATAGGTTTTATTCATCAGTTAGCTAACTGACACATACATTAATTATTCTGGTACTTTTTGGGGTGGGTGGGGACTTATTAATTTGCCATGTTCATTCCAGATAATGAGTTTTTTTTCTTGCCTGGGATTGTATCTCACTAATGACAGATGACTCTGTTGTTCACATGCTAAATGTTATTCATTGTCTTTCTGATTCAGTTGCTGTTAATCACATCCCTGAAAAGTCTAATTAGATCAGTTGGTGACTGGCACTGAGGTTTAGTATCTTTTGTCAGTGCTGTTCTCTGTTCCTTTCACAGGGCGTTAGGACCCAGAGATGTCCGAATGGTCGTTCTTGATATCAGCCTGCCCACTGGCTTCACCCCAGATAACTCAGACCTGGAGCTGGTAGTCATACACAAGTTCTTAAAAATCTGAATGATCACATAGATCACATAGATTTGGCTTCTGCTTTTTCTTTTTTTCGTCTTTGAGAAGACACAAGACAACATTACAGCAGTGAGTAATATATCAAGTGCAGGGTTGCTAACAAATTCTAAATCTGTTTTTTGTACAGTTGTCCAACTCAGTGGACCGTTACATCAGCAACTTTCAGATCGTAGATAACCTGAGTGACAGAGGCTCCCTGATCCTCCACCTGTTTAAGGTAATAGCATGACAGGCCACAGTCTGATTTATTGGATGTGCCTATTTCAAGAAACAGGTCTTGTTAAGTAAAACTGAAGTGTTTCATAAAAGTCAATATATTATGGTTCCAAGCTTTTTTTTTCTGTCCAAACTCCACACTCAGACTTGCTAAAACAGCATTTTGTAATGTTTTATCTTCTCCTATTTGTTGGACTAATTATGCCTCTTGTCTTCTCCTTACAGGTTTCCCATAGAGAGCCAGAGATATTGGTCTTTAAACTTCAGCAGAGTTTTAAAGTTGGCCTCCTACAGCCATCCTCAGTTACAGCCTATGAGTATTACAACCCAGGTAGGCAACCAAAGTCGACTCTCACTTTACAGCCAGCTTCAGGAAATGCTCCTAAAACTTTTAAAAGAGCAATGTAGCTGTGTATCAATGTGTAGTCCCACCTTCTTCCCTCTCAGATAGTCAAGATTCACTGCATAATTAATCATTATAATGCAAATAAAAATTGTGCCACACACAAAGAAAATAGATTTTTTAATGTATTCTTTTATTTTTGCTGTACATTCAAATGTAATACCCTTTCTCAGATCACCGCTGCAGTCGTACTTACTCTCCCAGAGAGGACAAGGAGGAGCTCAGTCGGATTTGCCAGGACGATGTCTGCCGCTGCACACAGGGTAAAGTATGAATGTGCCTCCATCAGAACGTTATTGCATGAGTTTGCACTCACGTTGACGGTCACCTTAACGTCTCATGGCTCAACATTTCCAGGTGACTGCTGCATCTCCAAAACTGAAAGGGAAAACTTCCTCAACAAAGAAAGAGAGACATTTGCCTGCAAAGGCTTACTCCATGGTATGATAAACACTCACGTAATCACTGTTCACGAATGCATGCACATATTTTTAAGCTTATAGAAATACAAAATAAATACACACACACATAATTCAAAAAAAAAATGGCTCATGGAAATGAATGAAAAAATCATTGCAACAATAAGATTAATTCAAACAACACTCATTAGTGGACTGTACTAACATAATCCTGTGCATTCTTTACAGTTTTCATACATTTCATGGCAGTGATGCTCAAGCTTGGTCATTTCTGTGTTCTGTGTTTAGTTTTTCAGGTGAAGGTAATGAGTGTCAGTCAGAATTACTACGACAAATATGAGATGGAGATTACACAGGTCATCAAACTGGGTGAGTCCCAACAATGATTCTTTCTGATGCACATACACACACAGACACACACAGACTCATGATTGCACTCTGGCAAACAGTAATGTTAAATTACTCAGTCCGGTGACACTTCGAAAGATTTTCAGAGAAAATCATACAAGCGTACGGAAGCCGAAACGACCATGGATTTTTTTTTTTTTTATGCACTGTTATCTCGTGGTAATGACTTATTATTTCAAAGTTGTGAAAAAACAAACAAACACTAGCCACTGTCTGTAGCTATAGCCTACCAATAAGTTTACGTTAGTTTGCTTACTTGACTGGGTTTATTTAGGGGCTACCGGTTAGCAGATGTAAGGAAGCCGTTCGTGGCAGCTCTTGTACGTTGAAATCAAGACGAACACATAATAAATTAATTTGTTATCACGAGAAAACAATCTTTGTTATATTGAGCTAACGAAATAATAAGTTGCTTTTTTCGGGGGGTTTTCCACAACTTTGACCATTCTCAGCTTCTGTACAAGCGTAACAAGTTCAGCTCGAGAGTTTATTTTTTCAGTTTCTGGTGGGCATGTTTGTTTGTTGTGACTGGCATGCTCAAAATCCACCACAAACTCCATTCCATACGTTCTGACAGGAGTTTTACATGCATTTTTATCATTTGTTTAGATTAATAAATATTTCAGAATGGTATGATAAAGATACTAAAAGTACTAAAAAGAAAAGAAAACAAAAGAAAAGAAAATGCATTTGCTATAAATAATTTTAAATCTGTTTTTGTTCTTTTTTGTACCATCCAGGTGTTGAGGCTGGAGTCACAGTGGGTCAGAGAAGGTTTTTCATGTCTCATTCAACCTGCAGAGATAGACTCAACCTGAAAAAGGGGTCCATGTACCTCATTATGGGTCCCAAAGAGGACCAGTGGACCACTGACAGCAACGGGTGAGGAGAGCAAGGAAAACAAAAACTATCGCACTTTCAAAAAATATCTTTATAGAAACCAGAAGGAACTATGGGTAGGGAGGTTTACTTACAAAAGTGAGAGAAAGAGCAGACTAAATACTGCACATGGGGGGTGAAACAGAAGAAAAAAAACAGCTGCAGTAAACCAAGTTCTCACAATAGCACAAGTTCTGAACTGTATATGTTAAAGTAACTGTTAAAATATGTTAAAATATCAAACATTTCTGAAAATCCTCTGAAAGTCTGAGGAGCTTAAAGCCCATGTTCTTGTCAGTGCTATATTGATTTACTGGTCATCATGTTGGCAGCCATGGTTTAATTGCTACAGTTAAACATTACTATATAAACTCTGACTTTGGGTATTTTGGCTAAACACAAACAGCAAATGTTGATATAGTTTTGTTTTAAAGAAAAATAATCAGTATTTTTTTTCAATCTTTAGTCTTAAAATGAGTGGAAATCAGACTTGGTTCTCATGTATGATTTAACAATGATAGAGATTTATTTAAAGGAACTATACATATGCATGACTTTTTTATGCATCTGACCCCAATTACTGATCCACAGCTTTTCTGTTAAATTGTCACAACTTGCATAATTCTTCACTTTCAGCCACATTAGGCAGATTTTTGTGAAAAATACGTAAAACCCACCACTCTGAAATTAGCAAGTGAACAAACAAGAGCTTATTGCAAAGAAGCTCAAATATTTCCCTAGTTAGTACTCAAAATAAGTGAAAGAGTGTGAATATTGAACTTACATATGACAGAGATATAGGTTTAGACATTATCCCACAAGAATTATTAGTGTTGCATATTTATTGCTCACTATAGAAACTTAAACTATATGACAGCTGTATGTTCACAAATTGTAATTAGTAATTATTGTTCTTCCTGCAGTAGACAGCAGTCAGAGTGCTCTCGTTTTGGAAAAGCAGGGAGGAATTCTGACAGGAGATCTGAGCAGAAGATAGTTTTCACCATTTAAAACAGATAAAAGCTACAAAAATGTCATTTGAGTTTGAGCGAATAGTAAATTTTGGGTTAATTACACCTCATCATTTGCATCAGATAACTTTCTGACCCTTTTCTCAACCAAAGAACATGTCTCTCAAACACACTACATGCACACTGGCTGCGCATATCCTACAGTCCATCATTTGTGAGATATTAGATAGCTTACAGCTGTGTGTTATGTTTACAAAAATGTAAAGATAATACTTGTTTATGCTTTTCCAAGTTTGTTTTTTGGTCATTATGTGTACTTTCTTAAACTTTACATGCTAAGGTTAGAATGGTCAGACGCAGCTTATCAGAAGCAGGATCAATTGGGCAGCTTCTGTGCATGTGATGACAATAGCAATGATTGACTTGAAAATAATGTTGAAGTAAAAAAAACTGTCTAATACAAAAGTGACATGATATAAAAAGTTTTAAAAAAGAAACAAACAATGATAAAGCTCTGTCTTCAACAGCTTTTGAATTTATGAGGTTTGAGTTGTGTCAAGTGGATAAAATTTGCTAATAGCTAGCTTAGCTCCCCAGACAAAAGTCATCCCTGATTCTCCAAACTGAGAGCACTCTGACTATTACCTATTGTAGGTAAGACACTGACCGCTCATGAATATTTCACTCAGGTCCGCTTAAAAGAATAAAAAGAACTAACCATTTTATAGTGCCCTTGTGTCAAAAATACAAGCTAAAAATAACTTCCATTTTCCCTGTCAGATTCAACTACATGTTGGGGAAGGACACCTGGGTGGAGCGCTGGCCTTTGTCTGCAGAGTGTTCCAGAAATCCTAGTATTCAAGCTAAATGCAATAGTCTTACAGAAGTTGCACGTGAACTGTCTGTTAATGGCTGCAGGATATAAATGCATCTGCGCAGAATCACATGTAAATTTACTGTGTCATTGTGTTACAAAGATGGCAGACAAATTTGTACGATGCAGTTTATTTTTAATCCAGTCTCTGCAATGAAGACTTTATTTTGAAGAAAAGGAGAGCTGAACGTTGTATAGATGGTATAGGAAACCAGTTATTCTTTTTCTGTATACTGTGGAGATATTATTAGAAGAACTATAACCTGCTCACAACAACAAATAAAAAAGTAAAGTAAACAATCCTATCATTAGTGTCGGTGTCTTTTACAGAATGGTTGATAACACAGAACACAAAATTTTATCCATATTGTATGGATGTGTAACCTACGAGTCATATTTATCTTGAAGAAAACAAGAATTGTTCTCTTTAAACTTAAAGACCTGTTCTGAAACACATACGTTATGCTCACGATCAGAGGCAATAAGTTTTGAATGAACAAACTTTTTACATAGTCTAAAATTTAATTTAACTTGACCAAAAATAACAAGCTTGTATTTTCTGTTTGAACTTTCACATTGTATGGTTGCTCCATTGCTGCATTCTCAGACTGATGTTGCCTCAGAAATATACTTTATAACTGTTACTTGTCTGAGTACTTAATTGAAAGTGAATAGCACACCACGGATTCCATTTCCACAGTAGGTTTTATTCATTGTACTTTTCAAAGCAGCTGAATCCTCCCCAGTTTCTTTACCTCTGCCTCTGAGGGAAATAATACAAGGCAAAAATTAACATCTCTAAAAACAATGTGTGAATTAAATGGTAACAATCAAACTGGTAGAACAAACATTCAAAACATTTTATTCATATGATGCAAAGAGCTGCTCAATCGCTTCCACTGTTAAATTTGACCACAGAGAACAAAGCACCATCATATTCATACTGTAAAGCTCACTTGCCTACTTTACTTTTCAGCCAACCAATTTTACAACCAGTCTTACCCTAGTTTTTTTTTCAGATATTTGAGGTTCAAATTGCTTACAAATTAGAAGACCACCACATCATAGGCCCATAGTCTTTATAAACAGTTTTGAGACATTTCTTTATGGATTCCTCCAGCTTCAGTGTCCCACGAAAAGGTTTTTGAATTACACTGCAAGTGTGGAACAAAGAAAAAAGAATACAACCTAAAGACAAGTTCTCTGTTTCTCCCCTTTTTATTTTTGTGTGTCAGACTTATCTCTGTGGTGGGGGAAGGACACCCATGTAGAATGTGGCCTTTGTCAGCAGAGTAAATCACTTGATTAGGTTGGAGATGTTTAGTTTTATCCAGCACGAGCTAGTATCTGTAAAATTAAAAAGAGATTCTGTTTCATATTTGAAAATTATATTTCAAGAGCAAGGGGACCTGTACTGGAGTGTGTGGAGGTAATTTTATAGGTTACAGCTCATCTTCATCTGGATGCTGTTATTCTTTTCTCATAATTGCTATAGTCTTTTTATCTGTGAGCACTGTTTCACAGTTTCTAATATAAATGGGTTTAAAAAAAAAACATGCAACAGTTTCCAGGTGACACACTTCATCATTAAGATATCATGAGTTTGGATTCTCAGTTACAGTTGACAGCACATCCTGGATGTTTAATTTTAACTAAGCAGACATTATTTATGTATGATAACAAAAAAGTTGAATTGGAAATGATATGTGACAAAAACATTTAAGCATTTACACTAATTTTAATGTAGGATAGCTTTGAATTTAAGAACTAAATGCTCTATAATATAAACATGAGCTGGCCCTTCTGCTGTTAATCTCATAGCTGCTCTTCTCAATTCTTTGGTTGGCAGCTGTGATCATAAAACAGATGTTCTGTATATACAAGAACATTATATTGGACACATATTAGCCACTATCTTGGAGCTGAAAAACAAATAATGCTCTAAAAATAAACTATATTTCCTCTTTACATTATTTATGAACACTGTCAACCAAAAGTAGGCAAAAAGGCCAAGAAAACATTGTTTCCATTTAGCAAAATACATCTAGTCAAGGCAGCTGTATATATATCTATAGCTGTATTTATATAGATCTATATATATATAGATATATATATAGATACATCTATATATGTGTAACTTCATGATTTTATACCACATTTTATAATCCTCAAAAGCCCAGACTCTGACCACAGTGGTGATGCAGCAGGCATAGTCGGAAAATCACCAAGTCTCTGGTAGTTATAGTTCAATCCATCCAGTCTTTGTTGAGATTTTTTTTAAAGGATTAGTCAAAAGATTCCTTATGAGTTCATCTGATTTTGTTGACCACACTATACAATGAAGATGAATCCTCCCCAGGTTGACCTGCAGTTCTGAAAGAACAAGAGGGACATAAATATAAACAAACAAGCACATGGAACAGCAGAGTACTTAAAGGAGACACATAAATAAATAAGAAACTTTTTTGTGCTTGAGCACACATAATTTGGGTATCTGAAGTGACATAATTTAACATAATTTAACTTAATCTTTCATGTTGTTTAAGGCTGCCCAGGTCTGGCAATCTATTACTTTGTGAACCATTAAGATTAACCTTCCATGCACAAGGTGCTGTTTTATTCAGCTGCACAGAGCAACACCCATCGTTACAATCAGTACATAGACTTTATCTTCAAGAGGAAATGCTTACAACACTCAGTAAAAACGTGATAGTATATGCCAGACGCTTTTCAATTAGCTTGTTCTACCAACCTGGGCTAAGTCAATGCGTAACTCCCAGCAAGAAAGACCAGCACCAGACACTTTGGTTTTGTGATACATTGTCAGTTTAGCATTCTCTGAGGCCTACAACTGTACTAATGAATTAAATGTTTCCGGATTTCTTAAGTTATTCTCCAAGATCCACATAAATATTAAGCTATTTCTTTGTTAATCTGTTATTCTACAAAATAATCTTTAGTTTAACAATATTCTGAAATAATATGAGGGTAAAAAAAAAAAAGTTAACGTGCTAGTTGAAAATATGCTAGTTAAATTCAGCCAATCGGCCATTGCTTATAAATCTGTCACACACGTGTGTTTTTTTGTCTACCAGGTGTGGTTATATGTGCTCATTCTGCTGTGTGTGCAAGTGAAAGCACTTAGGTTAGGTACCATATGCTGGTCTAGGTGTAGAATGCTTGAATGGTTAGTAGTTTGCAAATGGATATTTGCAGTGCAAAGCTCTATCAACATATTAAAAAGAAACATATATTCCATGAAAAGCAGCTGCTCTGAACAGGGCTGCTTTGACAGGGTTAAGATGGTTGCTATGGTACTTTCTCTCGGTGGTACTGTGATGAAAATAGTTCACAGGAATTTAATTTATACCTCACAGCACAGCACATGACATGTCTCCTTTTATGATTTTAAATGTATATCATTTTAAGGTTTAAGGAGCCTAATGCTCCATAAGAAGAGCTGCTTACCTTGGGTCAGATCTAATATTAGTAAAGTTGACAGTAGCGTACTCTACACTCTCACATTCTTCCTCATTGGGTCTGTGGGCTCCAGCCACTCTGATGTTGCAATAGATAGGGTCTGTCTGGTTTCTCAAGAAGCGCACACTGGCATAGTGGATATCTTCAGGGTGATTGCCCTGTCTCTCCGGGTGAATATGTTGACACTGAAGAGACATACATATTTATGTATGTATACAAGTTTATATTTACCACAGGAGATTTTTAGAGATGTGATTAGGACATATAAGTGATTATTGATCCTGACCTACTAAACCACAATATTACACCAACACCATCAGAAAAGGCTAAAGCAGCAGCCTCTCAAGTAATACTGGAGGAAGTTTAATTATCACATCTGTAACTATATATTATACAAAAAAGGTAAGTGAATACAAACATAGGAAAGAAAGAAAGTAAGAACATCCACATAAATCAGGATAATTCAGTGTATAAAAGCTCTCTCAATCACAGAACCCTGCCACCTCACCTGTTCACTGTTGTCTGGTCTTTCTCCAGATTCAGATATTGATCTTGTTGGTCTCTTTTTTCTAATTTAGTAGAATGAATGACTCTGTTACCAAAATGAATTTGAATATGTTATTGTTGGGAATTGAATGCATGATTGATATACTCACCTGAACAGCAGGAAAACATAGAGTATGATAGCCAGGAAAATGACAGATCCTATTCCAATTATTACTATTTTCCCTGCCTGTGAAGAAGCTGAGATTACATAAAAACATATTTTAGATTTTGCCACAATGATCCCAGAGTGTCCCTGCAAAATTATATTTTTTGAAGGTAAAGTTGTCTCAAACAAAACTAAGTTTCCTGTCAAGATATGTGTGTGCTCAACCACAGGAATTGTGGTAGATCAAAGGTGCCACAGGAAGTCCCTGATAGATATTTATAACACACCGGCGATACAGTTACTGCTTCATTTCTCCATATAAGTTTGACTTCTCTGTGAGTCTGTTTAAAACTTTTCTGCCTGATTTCTTGTCTTTTTTTAATCCCATCTGATGTGTTTGTGACTCACCATGTTCTATGATTTCACCACAGGACATTGGCCACCTTTTTATATGTCAAAACTGTTAGTCTGAGCAAACTAGCCATTGTTGGTACCGGTATATAAAATAATGTGCTTTATATAATACACAATCAGGAAGTAACTTTACCTGCCACAATAGTCAGATGGTGTATAGTGGAGTTGTGATTGCCCCTTTTGTTCCAGGCTTCACAGTAATAATATCCACTGTGGCTAGGATTTGTGTTGGTGATGATGAAGTTCTGTCCTGAAGCTTGTAGCAAGCCTTTGTTCTTCTTGTACCAGGTGTAATTAGGTGGTGGCCTAGCATCACTGCTGCAGGTTAGAAGCACAGATGTACCCTCCACTATCACACCAGTGGCATTCACTGACACAGAGGGAAGCCTTGGAGCATCTGAAAAAACAGTATGAACATATTAATTCACATCAGCATGCACGATACAGATACATCTGATAATATGTAGACAGTTAGGTCTAAGTAACCAAAGCAACTCAGGAGTTTCTTTTAAGATAGAATTTTAAGATAAGAATGATCAACCCGACATTTCTAGGTATTTTATAGTTTTTGATATGTATTTGACTTACACTGCACATCAATAAATGTAAGTGTAGAATTTATCCCAAGATCACTTTCAGCTGTACAACGATAATCTCCAGAGTCAGTGGATTTGATGGAGCTGAAGACAAGATATGGTTCGCTACTTAGCAGATGAGAGCTTTGACGACCATTCTTCTTGATCCAGGAATAGTTTGCTGCTGGGTGAGCATCACTGCTGCAGGTCAGACGCACAGATATACCCTCCACTATGGCACCAGTGGGACTCACTGATACAGAGGGAAGCCTTGGGGCATCTGAAAAAACAGTATGCACATATTCATTCACATCAGCATGCATGGTACAGACACAGCTTGTAGACATGATGACATCATGAGGAAACCCAAAAAAGGACATCTACAAATAGAAATTTGGAGGTTATCCATCCATCCATCCATCCATCCATCCATCCATCCATTCATTTACCCATGTCCCTGACCTGCAAATAAATCAATAGCAGATACTGAAATATTCTTTGGGCTTGATGCTGAAATGGAAATGCTTATTCAGGTGTCGTTGGAATTATTTCTTTGCTATTTTCACTGGTACAAATGACATTTCTTTATCCTCCTGTATGGCAGAATCTGTCACAACCCTGTCTGCTCCTCCCTCATGTTATCAGGCTGTTTGCAACAGGAGCAGACTGAATGCAGATTTAGTAATTTTTTCACACATGTAGTTCAGCACTGATAAACCTAAAATCAGCACCCCTTGATGAGGATGACGAGAAAGTGGACACTGAGAAGTGAGCTGAAGGTAGCTATTTGCGGTAGACTTCTGGTCTGGTTTATCCAGCTTAAATATATGGAAACTTGTTTCAAACTCTTTTTTCAGGCCTATTTCTATTCTGCTATATTTTAGGGAAAGTAGAGTACTTTGTACTCCAGTATACACATTTTTAAGAGTTGACTCATTATGTTAAAAGATTTTAGATTTTCAATAGTAGATATAACTAACATGTGTGCTCATTCAAAAAATAAAAATTTGAAAAAAAAAAATCTGTTGCTAATGTTCTGTTCATTAAACTTCTATAAACCTGAGATAAAAGACACAGAGAAAGACTTTCATCCAATAAAATGTCTCAAATTCTAAAATCACTAATGCAGTTTATTGCGCATTATGAATCATAACTAAACATGACATCTAAAATCGATAGAATTTTAAGATAAGAATGATCAACCCGACATTTCTAGGTATTTTATAGTTTTTTATATGCATTTGACTTACACTGCACATCAATAAATGTAAGTGTAGAATTTATCCCAAGATCACTTTCAGCTGTACAACGATAATCTCCAGAGTCAGTGGATTTGATGGAGCTGAAGACAAGATATGGTTCGCTACTTAGCAGATGAGAGCTTTGACGACCATTCTTCTTGATCCAGGAATAGTTTGCTGCTGGGTGAGCATCACTGCTGCAGGTCAGACGCACAGATGTACCCTCCACTATCGCACCAGTGGGACTCACTGACACAGAGGGAAGCCTTGGGGCATCTGAAAAAACAGTATGCACATATTCATTCACATCAGCATGCATGGTACAGACACAGCTTGTAGACATGACGACATCATGAGGAAACCCAAAAAAGGACATCTACAAATAGAAATTTGGAGGTTATCCATCCATCCATTCATTTACCCATGTCCATGACCTGCAAATAAATCAATAGCAGATACTGAAACATTCTTTGGGCTTGATGCTGAAATGGAAATGCTTATTCAGGTGTCGTTGGAATTATTTCTTTGCTATTTTCACTGGCACAAATGACATTTCTTTATCCTCCTGTATGGCAGAATCTGTCACAATCCTGTCTGCTCCTCCCTCATGTTATCAGGCTGTTTGCAACAGGAGCAGACTGAATGCAGATTTAGTAATTTTTTCACACATGTAGTTCAGCACTGATAAACCTAAAATCAGCACCCCTTGATGAGGATGACGAGAAAGTGGACACTGAGAAGTGAGTTGAAGGTAGCTATTTGCGGTAGACTTCTGGTCTGGTTTATCCAGCTTAAATATATGGAAACTTGTTTCAAACTCTTTTTTCAGGCCTATTTCTATTCTGCTATATTTTAGGGAAAGTAGAGTACTTTGTACTCCAGTATACACATTTTTAAGAGTTGACTCATTATGTTAAAAGATTTTAGATTGTCAATAGTAGATATAACTAACATGTGTGCTCATTCAAAAAAGAAAAATTCGAAAAAAAATCTGTTGCTAATGTTCTGTTCATTAAACTTCTATAAACCTGAGATAAAAGACAGAGGGAAGCCTTTCATCCAATAAAATGTCTCAAATTCTAAAATCACTAATGCAGTTTATTGCGCATTATGAATCATAACTAAACATGACATCTAAAATCGATAGAATTTTAAGATAAGAATGATCAACCCGACATTTCTAGGTATTTTATAGTTTTTGATATGTATTTGACTTACACTGCACATCAATAAATGTAAGTGTAGAATTTATCCCAAGATCACTTTCAGCTGTACAACGATAATCTCCAGAGTCAGTGGATTTGATGGAGCTGAAGACAAGATATGGTTCGCTACTTAGCAGATGAGAGCTTTGACGACCATTCTTCTTGATCCAGGAATAGTTTGCTGCTGGGTGAGCATCACTGCTGCAGGTCAGACGCACAGATGTACCCTCCACTATCGCACCAGTGGGACTCACTGACACAGAGGGAAGCCTTGGAGCATCTGGAAGAGACATAACCATAATTTAGCCCCCAAATGAAAATATGATGTTAATACAACCTGTTTATTTGTTGAAAAAAAAAATTGAATTTTTTAATTCCTCCTTCCAGGACCATAAAGCTGAGAATGAGACCACTATCTCTGTAATATTAACGTAATTTATTTTTCAAACAAAACTGAAAATGTGTAAGATCAGATTTCATTATTCTGGTTAGACAAGGAAGACTAAACTCACACACAGCAAGAGATCGGTCCTTGTATCCATCTACAGAACACTGATAGCTGTCTGCAGGATCAATTATTTTCTGAAGACGTTTCTTTTTCTCTTCACTAAGTATCTGTCCATTCTTGTACCAGACATAGGACACATGATAAGGCTGCCAACAGTTGCTTTGACATACCAGATCTCTAATCTGGCTGCCCGATCTTTCCACATTAACCTGGATATGTGAATCTGTGTATGAACGACAGAAGTTGTTATATCATATTTTTGATTGAACTGTCAAAAAGACACACACCCATTCAGATTAATGTTTGCAACATACTGAAACTAAATGATTTGATATTGTAAATATTACCTCTGACAGACAAAGTGACTCCAACTGAAGATATATATCCTGCATTTTCATTGTTTGAAGTAAAATTGAACTCGTACTCATCTGAATCATTGTCTATGAGGTTTGAGATTGACAGAGTGCAGACACTGGCATCGCAGTGATACTCAGTTCTGTCTCTGAGGGTATTTTTCACATTGACATGTTGATTATTCTCCATAGCTGTAAAGCAAAATTTCTTCTGTTGAGAAGTTGTTATTGGTCTGTATGTGTAGTCGCAGCTTATTTTTAGTGTCGATCCTCTGATGGCACAGATCTCAAATGAAGACTCAATCACTCCCTGATTGTCCTCTACCGCTGAAACACAGAGAAGAACAGAAACCAGCCATCATCATATTTTGCACTATTGCTTCAAGACTGACGGAAAGGGTTTGTCCTCATTCAGATAAAATAGGAGAGTATACAAAAGGACAATAGGATAACTATTTATGAAGCTCATTACAAACACTGAAGCATGCAGGTCTGAAGGAGCCACAAAATACAAGTCTGATATAGAACTTTATGTTTAGTCAAAGCACAAAAAGTTACCGTACAGATTGAGTTGTAGAGTATTAAGATGTAAACTCACACAGTTTAGGAGAGCGGATGTTTTCATGTCCTGTCACACTGCAGGAAATTGCCTTTGCTTCATGAATGGAGACTGAATAATATTTAGATATTTGTTGACTAACTTCTTGTCCATCTCTGAACCAAACGTAAGATACATCCTTAGGTAAATTACAACTGGTATGGCACTCTAGCCTTGAAAAGTTATGTTTCCTACTAATGACCGATATTCTTTCCTTCACCTTGAGATCTGTAATATCAAAGAAGAGAAACATTAGTTTTGAATTTTAGTGTCCGCATAAAGATAAAGCAGACAGATGCAGTCAGAATAGCCACTGAGATTTAGAAGTTAATTGACAGATAATTAAATGAAAGTTTACCTGTGACAGACAAAGTAACTCCTGGTAAACCAGTGTATTTTTCATGTGGGATCTTTGTCATGAACCTGAATTTGTACACAGCTGAGTCGCTTTTTGTTAGATTTTTAATTTTAAGGATACAGACTTGTTTTTCACAGTGATACTCCACACGCTTTGAATAGTTTGAGCAATTTTTTAGATCATTATGATTTTCTATGAACCAGAATTCCTTGTCAACTTCGTTGGAAATTACATTTGGGAATTTATAGCTGCATCTCATTTCCACCGTTGATCCGACTAAGGCGCAGATCTCAGAAGACGTGTAACTCACTCCCCAGCCGTTTTGACCATGTACAACTGTAAAAGAACACATTAGAAACAACAATGGGAAACAGACATACGCTAACTTAGTATGTTCTTTCTTATTATTAGAACTGAACCGCTTCTCTCAAACAACTTTAAAAATCGTTGGAGTTTAAAATCCTCATATTTGAGTGTTTTTGCTGTGTAGAAGGATAGCACGGCAGTATGACAAAAAGACTGAACTGATATCACACACCAAAATTCAAAAGCTTTAGTTGTTATTGTTAACATTCAATATCTAAATTTCCCAGTGAGCTTGCCAGTGAGGGGGGGGGGGTTATGAGACCAAATTTAAAGTTACTGTGGCATAAATCCTCCAAATAGTAGGAGCCCTTTAACAGGAGCTGATATACCTCTGATATATATCTCTGAGTGCCAGTTCAAAACTAAACAAAAAAAAAAAAAACATTTAACCCAAACTGAGAAATGTATTTTCTTCAATAAATATTCTGCATAATTAGAAGCCTAAAATTAGAAATAAGAAAGTGCCCCCGGCTGGGTTTTCCAGACTGTATTTCAGAAACTATTCAACTTTATAAGTGTATGATCAACATCAAAATGAGGGCCAAGCACAAAGATCGATATGATATGAGCTGTGAGTTCTGAGGACTCATGTGCTGCAAGATTTTCATATTAATAGCTGTTGTGGCTCAAGGATAACTTGGCCTCCAGTTGATAAAGTGTATTCATGTTTACTTTAACAAGACAATAGACATCCAGTAAAGTCTATTCCACCCAAATTGCATATTAACTTTACATATAATGTATAATTTGAAATATATCTTACAATGGTAAAAGAATATGTCAAATGTCAAAAATATGAGCATCTACAAAACACACTGATCAGAGAATAAAGTTTCTTACACCAAAGTAAGATTTCAACAATGAATCTAAATACACGTTTACCAGAGAATAAACTAATTAAGATTTTTCCTTCTGTCTTACTTGAGTAGATATGCTGTTCTATGTAAAATACAAGTTGATATGCAGTACCTGCTGCAGTGACAAGAAGGATAATAACTCCTCTGGTTCCACCTGTTGAACTCATAGCTGCTCTGCTCGTCTCCTTACGTGAGTCAATCGTACATGTGCGGACAAAATGCATACAATTTAAGAAAACTAATCATTCTTATGGGTTTTTGTACAGAAAAGAAGGAAGCGGTCTCAACAAGCTGATCTTTCCCAGCAGACCGTATGCAAAAGAGAGATCAAGATTTCAAAAATATTTTCAACTTCCTTCCTCTTTTCAAATTCCTTTCGCATGATCAGCTCTATAAAGACCACAAGAAAAAAAAAAACTTTATCCTTCCACTGAAGTCCACACAAGTCATCACAGAAGCATCCTCAATTAAATGAGCAGAGCAAGTACACACCTAGGAATGTGGAGCGTACTTGTCTGGATGCGTACTTTGTATTGGAACAGTACTTGGTCCTTAAGTGATTACATTTCAGAAATACACAAGTACAGACAAGTACGCATCTCGAGAAACAGGTTGTTCATAGTGGATGATTTTAGAATCATTTCCATGGTGAAGACCAACCCCTTCACAACAGCCAAACAAGTGAATAACACTCTCCAGGAGGTAGGCGTATCAATATTCAAGTCAACCATAAAGAGAAAATTTCATGACAGTAAATACAGAGGATTCACTGCAAGGTGCAAGCCACTCATAAGCCTCGAGAATAGAAAGGCTAATTGGACTTTGCTAAAAAAAAAAAAAAAAAAAAAAAAAAACATCTAAAAAAGCCAGCACAGTTCTGGAAAAAACATTCTTTGGACAAATGGAACTAAGATCAAACTCTAACAGAATGATGGCAAGAAAAAAGTGTAGAGAAGGCATGGAACAGCTCATGATCCAAAGCATACCACATCATCTGTAAAACACAGCAAAGGCAGTGTGATGGCTTGGGCGTGCATGGCTGCCAGTGGCACTGGGTCACTAGAGTTTATTGATGATGTGACACAGGACAGAAGCAGCCGGATGAATTCTGAGGTGTTCAGAGACCTACGGTCTGCTCAAATCCAGCTAAATGCAGTCAAACTGATTGGGCAGTGTTTCATCAAAATAGATGGACAATGACCCAAAACATACAACCAAAGCAACTCAGGAGTTTCTTAAAGCAAGGAAGTGAAATATTCTTGAATGGCCATATTAGTCACCCGATCTTAACCCACTTGAGCACTTGTTGAATACTAAACTTCAGACAGAAAGTCCCACTAACAGCAAGTGAAAGCTGCTGCAGTAAAGGCCTGGCAGAGCATTAAAAAGGAGGAAACCGAGCATCTGAAGACTTTCAAGACTTCAGGCTGTCATGACCAGCAAAGGATGTTCAACCAAGTATTAGAAATGAACATTTTATTTTCAGTTTCTTTTCAAATACTTTTGAGCCCCTGAAATGAAGGGATTGTGTTACAAAAATGCTTTAGTTCCTCACATTTTTATGAAATCTTTTTGTTCAACCCACTGAGTTAAAGCTGAAAGTCTGCACATCAACTGCATCTGAGTTGTTTTATTTAAAATGATTTATGGTAATAAACAGAACCGAAATTAGAAAAAAAGCTGTCTCTGTCCAAGTATTTATGGATCTAAGTGTAAATGGAAACTTGTTTCTAATTCTGGTTTGCAGGCCTACTTATATTCTGCTTTATTTTAGGGAAAGTAGTGCACTTTGTACTCCAGTATCTTTTGTTTTAAGAGTTGACTCATTATGTTAAAGATTTTAGATTTTCAATATTAGCTGTAACTAAAATGTGTGTTTATTCAAAAAATAAAAACCGGGGAAAAAAAAAATTCCACAGTCATGTAAAATGCTTTAGGGCTTCCTATTCTTTATAGAAGTTTTGGAACTTGTGAGAAGAAAGCCTAATCCACAGATTTAAGACCCCACTCCACAGGGCCAAATGATTTGTATCTAATGTTCTGTTCATTATTTTTTTGTCTGGTTGTTTTGCTATATCCCTCCCAGAAAGGTGAGGTTAGAGGGACCCTATAGTCCAAGTACAATGGAGGAACCAAGCACGTCTGCTTACTGAGTGGGCCTTTGCTCCCAATTTACATGTACTGTAAGAAACTAATGAACTATGAAATACTAAGTTTCATAGTTCATTATGAAACTTACCCCCCCCCCCCCCCCCCCCCCCCCCCCCACACACACACACACACACACACACACACACACTTTTTGTCAGTGAAGCAGACAAAAAGGAAATCACTTCTATAGTGATCTCGGTTTTTCAATCATGAGGACAACAAAAAACACCGATTAAAACAAAAAAAACACATATTTCCCTTCTTCGCTTTATAGTGGCGTTGGATAAAAGCATTTGCTAAGTGAATATTAAAAAATTATCAGTGTTTGACTTCACAAAACTTACACTTTTACACTTACAACTGCTGACCAGTGAGTGGCGCTAATGCAGAAGTTGTTTATCCCCACAGAAGAAGAAGAGGTCCGCCCCTCTCTTCTAACACGTCCTCAGCCAACGTTGATATACATGTGACGGACGGATTCGCTTCATTCAGCTTAGATTAATTGAGCGAACGAAAGAAAAAAAAAAAAAAAACAAAGATGAGTGGTCGCGGTAAAGGTGGAAAGGGACTCGGTAAAGGAGGCGCTAAGCGTCACCGTAAAGTTCTCCGTGACAACATCCAAGGGATAACTAAGCCCGCCATCCGTCGTCTAGCTCGCCGTGGCGGTGTGAAGCGTATTTCTGGCCTTATCTATGAGGAGACTCGTGGAGTGTTGAAGGTCTTTCTGGAGAATGTGATCCGCGATGCAGTCACCTATACCGAGCACGCAAAGAGGAAGACTGTGACCGCCATGGACGTCGTATATGCCCTGAAGAGGCAGGGACGTACTCTTTACGGCTTTGGTGGTTAAAAGTCTTGTACTTGATCGTTAAAACAAAGGTCCTTTTAAGGGCCGCACACTGTTCTCATATAGAGCGAATTTCCTCATGACACTACATTTTTTTCTTGAATTCCTTTTGAATTGTTTTATGAATCATATCAGTATAACAAACTACTTAATGTACACATATTGAAGAGCTCTTATTACTCGAATGGCGGGTAGAAAATGTAAAGGAATTGTTTAAAATCAATACTATGATAGAGTTCAGTGTCCACCATATTGAGTGTATTACGGGCTTTTACGTCGACTAGTTCATTAATCCCCCGAACAGTCACGCTGGTATTTTAAATAAAAAAAATACAAGTACAACATGTGCCTGTTAACACGATTCTTTCATTGGAAGCCCAAGAACAAGCTGGAGAAATCATAAGTTAAAGTATTTATTAGTGGTCACATTTGAAACATAGCAGCGCTGTACTCGCAGGGACAGAGGTCCCATTGGCAAGCCGTCAGCCCAAGCGGAAAATTACAAACAAAGAACATAGGTTATTTAGAAGAAAAAAGAAAATTAATTCCATAATGTGAAAGAACAAAGACAATTATAACATGCAATATTTTAAACACGCACATATTACAGAGGGACAGTGCGGGTTAATGAATAAGGTGGTGTAAAGTGTTTTCATTAAGCTCCGAGGCGGATGTCGCCATGTTGGAGGCCTGTTCTTTCCCTTACTATGAAACTGCGCGCCAAATTCTAGTTTCCATGGAAACAAAACCTTAACGACACTATGCACGACATCGCGTCTTACAAGCTCAGCCAATCACAGACGAGGAACCGCACAGTCTAATTTGCTTAGTGTTTGTATAAGTTTAGTCTCCCTCCGTGCGGTTAATAACTCACTGCTGTTTTGAGCTACTGAAGGAAGATGCCTGAACCCGCCAAGTCTGCGCCCAAGAAGGGCTCCAAGAAAGCCGTTACTAAAACTACCCCTAAAGGAGGCAAGAAGAAGAGGAAGACCAGGAAGGAGAGCTATGCCATCTATGTCTACAAGGTATTGAAGCAGGTTCACCCCGACACCGGGATCTCCTCTAAGGCCATGAGCATTATGAACTCCTTCGTGAACGACATCTTTGAGCGTATCGCCGCCGAGGCCTCTCGTCTGGCTCATTACAACAAGCGCTCCACCATCACCTCCAGGGAGATTCAGACCGCCGTACGCCTCCTGCTGCCCGGTGAGCTGGCCAAACACGCTGTGTCCGAGGGCACCAAGGCCGTCACCAAGTACACCAGCTCCAAGTAAACTGAGCTCTTCCGGAAAAAACAACCCAACGGCTCTTTTAAGAGCCACACAATTTATCTCAAAGTCAAAGTGTTCCTGTAAAATCTGAACTTGTGTTCAGAGCGACGTGTGCTTCTGTATGTCACCCCAATATGAGTGACTTAATTTTGAAAATTAAATGCACACTTCAAACTTGTACCGAACTGATGCTATGGCCAATTGGTGATTTAACCAAATTAAGTTACTTAATTCCGGACTTGGTAGTGACCTAAAGCAAAGACTTCATTTAAATTTAATCTTTCTGTATTGCCTCAAATTGATCTCACACAAACTGTGCTGAGGATAACCAGGGTTAATCTTTGCCAGTTCTGTGGAGACCCCAGCACAGAGCCAGCCTTCTTCATCGGGTTGTTCAGTTTCTTTGAGTTACTGGCTGTAGCTACTGTTGTAGGTCCAGCAGATGGCAGCAAAGCAGACTTGTAACTAGTGGTCTTCATTTTATGGACTTTCTGGTTACTCTGAGTCACTCACCGAAGTGACCCAGTTCCCTTAAAGGAGAAGTTCGTTTTTTTTCTTTTCTTTTTTTGGAAAAAAAAAACGTTCATCACCGATAACAGTTTGGTGGAAGTCGGCCTCCTTTGGACGCCATTTGTATTTCTTGAGGTCCGCATATATCCATAGAACAGAAGTAAATGGAGCAATGACAATACAACATCTGAATAAGGCATCTGTCTTTATTTCACGCATGAACGCACTTAGTTCAGAGCTGCCATGTTGTTATTGGGGGGCTACCAATGGCTTTCTAAACACGTGTCCAGTGGGATGATGTCATCGATGCGCTCTGCTGTAGCACAGCTCATTCACTTCATCGTACTCAAAGTCATTGTCCACGACGTCAAAATCTGATGAATATTCTGCGATGTTGCACAAAACTAGCAGTAACAAACTCTGTGTGACGTTAGCCGTCCGTCACAGAGCACGGAGTAAATAAGACATCATCCCCCATGACATCATCCCACTAGACAAGTATGTGGAAAGCCTCGAGAAATTTATACAGTGACTGAAGGAGGCCGACTTTCACCAATTTAGACGATAATAAACGTCTACATTGTCGTAAGAAACGAGATAAAGTCTAATTTTTAAAAAAAATGAACTTCCCCTTTAAGTCAGTCAGTGGGGTTACATGAGTGTCATCGATCGGATTAATGGCAATTACAATAAGACTGAGTTATTCAGTTCATGTAGACACCTTAATGTGACAAAAATTGGATCGGGTTACTGCCGGTCGGATTAAGACCCCGAGATGACTCGATCCAAATGTACACTAAATGTTCCGCGCATGCTCGAGATTTTTTCCCAGGATCATCACCCAGATGTCGAAGGAGACGACATTACTGTTGTTGTCGTCACCGTCGGAAAAAAAAAAAGAACGCGATGGAGAATGCTGCATTGTGCATCGCGTTTTTGCCGTGCTTATCACAAATAAAATGTAGAGGGACGTGGCTTCATCTTGCTCTTTGTTCGCCATCTTTCTCGAATACCTGAGTTTGTTGTTGTTGGTGGTGAAGATGTCAACCGGAAGTGGCTCTATCAGTGATACTTCAAATGGGTACAGCGCCACCTATCGTACCGGGGTATGACATGCTTTGTGCCAGGGATTTGATTCATTAACCGCCATGTAACAAAGGATAATTAGTCTTGCTCAAATAAGGAGCATAACCATCATTAACATTATAGATTAGCTTCTTCAAGAAGTACTGTCTTGTGTCCTTCCTTCCCCTTAACTCCAGGTAAAGCCCGAGGTATCTGTATTCCTCAACCACATCTTCACCCAGGACAATATTGACAATGACTTAAAAAAAAGTAAAAGCATGAATGGTTCAGTTTCATTATAATATGTATTGAGTTGATCCTCGAATGGATGAATGTTTTTTTTTTAAATGACACGCACAAGTAACCAAAACAAGTATATCCATGTTTGTGTATATTTTACCTAGGACAGACTGTAATTTTGAATATTTTCTCTGTTCTTAATGTTTGAGCATTTCTCTGTTGGATTACACTGCAAAACGGTTATCAATTGAACATCGGTCTGTAATAACGTTTGGATATGCTACATGAGAGGACTGGCATGATTGCTTGGTAATATGTTTAAAAACATGCCACATATATACATTAAAGACAAGATTCACATACAATATTTGTACAGGCAGAGAAAAATAAAAATCGAGATGGAAAATACTGAAATACGTTATAAATTAAAGCTCCCACACAACAAGTGGGGTCCGTTGTTTCACATTCATTGCCACAACACAGTAATATACTCCTACTGTGCAAAGTACCAACTTGAGGTACCAACTAGGCCTCAACTCTCCAAAGAGCAGATAACAAGAACGTTTACTGTCAAATCAACAGTTAAACCACAAACAAGGGCGGCACACAGATGCTGGTGCTCGATAAGGCTTATCGGTATTAGCTGAAGCTGGAAAACATCAAATGCGACACAAAGGACACACAGGACACACACATTTATATAATCTACATTTTCAACCATAGTTTATTAGTTGGGAAAACTTCACAAAGCAACCATCTTCATTTAGGAGTTGAATTAAGAGATTCAAACAGATTTAAATATCAAGAAAATATAATGGAATTAAGGCTGACAGGCTACATGTGTTATTTAGCAAAAGCAGATTTCTTTCAAGTTTCATTTTTAATCTTTTTCACATGAAATGCAGCAAAATCAGCTCAATTGATCAATACAAACTCACAACATGCAGGTTAAAAATATAGAACTGAATATAAATTACGGTTTTTAGATTTAGCAGTGAAACATTTTTCATAACATATGTATTAGAAACCCTGAACGAAGGAAATGTACACGGTGGGCAGCTTATCTTACACCTCTGTCCTCTGCTACAACAAGTCATAAACTGAACTCTGTCAGATATTGCATGTATGGATTGTATATTGATAAAGCCTCAGATATTCAGATTGATACATTCATCCGTTAAACCATCACAACATCTTCAGTTAACATCCTGTGCTGCCACAGACAGCTGTTTTCTCCATCAGTGTGTTTTTTCCTCTTATTTATTTGTAAAACTATCATTAAAAGGAGTGAAATAAAGTTACAGTGACTGCAGAGAACAGTGTTATCTTTCCTTCACGTTAGCAGTCCTGAACAGAGGAAATGTTCACGGTGGACAACTTACGTAGCTGCGCCCTGAGCCTCCACCATCAGTGTGTTTGATGCTGCCACAATATCGTCACTTTATAACTAAATAACCGTGGACAAAGGGTTGTGTTTAGTTGGAGTATCTAGGCAAACGTGTCATCCTGCTTCAAGACTGTTTTTGATTGAGATTTGATGCGAATTAAAACATTTTAGCAGGGAAAAGTTAAGGAAAAGCGGTCGAGCAGAGCTGAACTCCGCGGTGAGTCGCAGAGGTTTGGAGGCTCTTCAAACAAACAGCAGAGAGAAACAGAGCTCTGCACGAGCTGAACACGAAGAGACAGAAGTCCTCTAACAGCTCTTTTACTGTCAGCCAGCAGCGAAGCTCCAACACCGGTATTTCGCTCTTTTAACGACGCAGAGAAAACACAAAGTGGCGACATTCATGCAGCACACTGGAGCCCCGGACATGGCTGAGTCCTTACGGTTCTCATGGTGTGTTTAAGTGCAGCCGGATGCTCTGAGGTTCTCATTGTTGCAGTCTGACTCTCGCAGCATCACCACTCAAACTCAAACGAAGGAAGAAATGGCAGAAGTAGCTCCAGCACCAGCCCCAACTGCAGCTCCGGCTGCGGCCAAAGCAGCCAAGAAGAAGGCCACCAAGTCGAAGAAGACCGGGCCCAGCGTCAGCGACCTCATTGTCAAAGCCGTGACCGCCTCCAAGGAGCGGAGCGGCGTGTCTGCAGCCGCGCTGAAGAAGTCGCTGGCTGCCGGAGGTTACGATGTGGACAAGAACAAAGCTCGCGTCAAGACCGCTATCAAAAGCTTGGTCACAAAGGGGACTCTGGTCCAGACCAAGGGCACCGGGGCGACCGGCTCCTTCAAGATGAGCAAGAAAGTTGACAAGAAGCCCGCCAAGAAAGCCGCTCCGAAAGCCAAGAAGCCCGCTGCAAAGAAACCCACCGCCGTCAAAAAGGCCAAAACTGCAGCAGCCAAGAAGCCCGCAGCTGCTAAGAAGTCCCCCAAGAAGGCCAAGAAGCCCGCAGTAACGGCCAAGAAAGCAGCCAAGAGCCCCAAGAAGGTCGCCAAGAGCCCCAAGAAGGTGACTAAAAAGGCACCTGTTGCAGCCAAGAAGGCACCTCCTGCCAAAAAGGCCACCAAAGCAGCCAAGCCCAAAGCAAAGACACCCAAGAAGAAGGCAGCACCCAAGAAGAAGTGAACTCTCAGCCCTACAAAAACACTAAAAAGGCTCTTTTCAGAGCCACCACTCCATCTTCTACAGAGCTTCTACCTCCTTCTTAAATAGCTCATCAATTTCTATACAGATCATGGAGCAACACAAAGACTATTTATTAAGGCTTTAGTTCATCTTTACAAAGCTTTCCTCTGATGACTTTTTGCCTTTTACTCTCGTCTCTTTTATTTTGCATTTCCAACACCGATCAAAGCATTTCCTCACAGCTCTTCACACAGTAATGTTTTAAAAGTCTACAACAAGGACCAGGATCTCAACTCTGTTGGCAAAACTTTCAATGCAAATCAGCAGAATTATTATTTATTGTTGAAGGACAAAAACAAGGAAAATGTATTCTTCTCCAGGAGCTTCCTGGTTGCTGTGATTAGGGTATCTGTTTTTTATACCATTTATATTCTTCTGGTTTTGATACATGAATAAACTTTGATTGCTGCATCTTTATGCAATAACACACAGTTTGCTGGCTCTTCTGTTAAGTTTGGAACTTTATAAAGAAGCTTTAATTCAGCTACTATTCTTAAATTATTTGGGAAAACTTTGCCTTTCTAATCCCATTAGTAATAAGATGCACTTTCATGCTCTGAGCGCTCATTTGCAACACCGACGTCTTACAGCATCTGAATAAAATTAGCGCTTGTAACAGGTTTCTAAATGTCATTATTCATATCAACTTTATCCTGACAATCCTCACATCTAGAAGAAGCTCATGATTGTTGTGTCTTCCAAACTAAAACTGCCAACAAACTTCATGAGAATATCTCATTTACTTTAAGGTTTTCTATAGCTGAACATCCTGGTTATGAAGCTGATTAAACCGTGTTGATGTCTGATCCATTAATGAGCTTTTATAAGAAGGCCTATTAAACATTTCTCTATACTAATATTAGTATACTGATACTAATGAGGATGATTCAGAGCATTATCTTTCTCGTCTGGCTCATCATAAAGACCAAAGCATTTCAATTAATGTAAAATTCAGTATCGGTGTAGGTGAGCTGTTGACTAATGTTCCATAATTGATCTATTTTACTGTATATATTACATGTTGGGATGCCTGAACTAAGTTCCTTTTCTCTGTTTATGTCACTAAAGTCAGTACTTAAGTGAAGTACTTTTGTGTCTTAAGTACAGAGTTAATGTACTTTGGTCGAGTTACGCCCTTCTTCCAGGAAAATAGAAACTTTTTTTCCCTTAAAACATCCTTTAGTCAGTTTTCATTGTTTTACAGCTTGCCCATCGAAAATGTGGAGCACAAAGTGTTAAAGAGACACACACACAGAGAAATATATACGTATATATATATATATATATATATATATCTTTAAATAAGTGGGAGCTGAACATCGCTGACACAAACTCTTTGACCCACTCCCCTCTGGTTTCCATCAAGACCAAAACCTCACGCCACAGGAACACTTTCTGGCCTCATAAACAAGACCAGAGACCCACACCCTTTACACAATTGCATTAATGTGAACCACCTCCTCCATGGACCATCTACACACAGTACTTGTACATACTTGTTTAACTTTTACTTACCGTTCTTATTTGTTTTTATTTCATTATCCAGAAAACAAAGCACCAGCACACCACAACAAATTCCCAGTATGTGTAAAACCTACTTGGCAATAAAACTGTTTGTGATTCAAATTATATCTATATCTATATATCCCAGCTTGTCTTTTTCCATCCTCATCTTCGTCCCACTCTGCCTCTTTACGTTAACCAAAAATGAAACAAACAGTTCATTTCTAATCTAGAAAGATATATAAATTGACGTAGGATTCAAATTAGAATATAATCCTAATTGAATATCAGCTGTACTTTGTAATGACAGTCAGATACTTTTATTTTGATCTCGCTCTCAGACCCGAATATCAGGCTTGACATACATAAAAATGTTGATCAAGAAGTAAAATGTGTAAGAAAATGATCCTTTATCACCATAGAAGATGATTAAATGTCTAGGTTTGTGCTTTTATCAGACATCTGTATTGAGAGATGTCTACAGCTGATCTGATCTTAAGTTTGTGATTCTTCTACATTAGTGTGTGAGGGTCTGAATTCATCCTGTCAAAGACAACATGGTTTCCGAGGTGGAAAAAGATATTTAACATTTAACCTGAACCATGTCTGTAAGTATTTATAAATAATTCATTCCCCCTTCCCAAGTTGAAGCTTTTTGGATCAGAACTCTTTATGAGACAGATGTGTGGCTCTTAAAAGAGCCGTTGGTGGTTGAGTAAACGACAGGTTTACTTGGCCTTGGCGGGCTTCTCGGTCTTCTTGGGCAGCAGGACAGCCTGGATATTGGGCAGCACGCCGCCCTGAGCGATGGTGACTCCGCCAAGAAGCTTGTTGAGCTCCTCGTCGTTGCGGACAGCCAGCTGCAGGTGACGGGGGATGATGCGAGTCTTCTTGTTGTCGCGGGCAGCGTTTCCTGCCAGCTCCAGGATCTCAGCCGTCAGGTACTCCAGCACAGCAGCCAGGTACACGGGGGCACCGGCTCCAACGCGCTCAGCATAGTTGCCTTTACGGAGCAGCCTGTGGACACGGCCCACTGGAAACTGGAGTCCGGCACGGGAGGAGCGGGTCTTTGCCTTAGCTCTGGCTTTACCGCCGGTCTTACCACGTCCACTCATGTTGTTCGGATTTTTCTTAAGTCGAGCCTTGAAGAAAAAGTGCCGTAAAGCTCCAAGCCCGGCCTTATATCTCCGCGGAGAGCTCTCACAGACCAACCACAAACGCCCCAGCGCGAATGGGACGGCTTGAAAATTTGGCGCACTTTTTCAAACGACTTTTCTCCAATAAGCAGCTCACCTTCAGGCGGGGCGCGCTGCTATAGGCGGCGCCGAGCTCCGGAAGAGCCGCTAACCAATCAGGAGTTCAAGTCCCGAAGCGCCGCCATTGTCACGCAGTTTAAGAGCAGCGAGTCTCCTGTGAGGTTTTACATTTTCCCCTCATACGCTGAGAGAGAACAAACTATGGCAAGAACCAAGCAGACCGCTCGTAAGTCCACTGGAGGCAAAGCCCCCAGGAAGCAGCTGGCCACCAAGGCCGCCCGGAAGAGCGCTCCGGCCACCGGCGGCGTCAAGAAGCCTCACCGCTACAGGCCCGGCACCGTGGCTCTCCGAGAGATCCGTCGCTACCAGAAATCCACCGAGCTGCTCATCCGCAAGCTGCCCTTCCAGCGCCTGGTCAGGGAGATCGCTCAGGACTTCAAGACCGATCTGCGCTTCCAGAGCTCCGCCGTCATGGCGCTGCAGGAGGCCAGCGAGGCCTACCTGGTCGGCCTCTTCGAGGACACCAACCTCTGCGCCATCCACGCCAAGAGAGTCACCATCATGCCCAAAGACATACAGCTGGCCCGACGCATCCGCGGAGAGAGAGCTTAATCTCACTCGTACCCACCGTCTCACAACCCTCAACGGCTCTTTTAAGAGCCACCTCCCTCCTCACCAAAGAGCTGCATTCTCTGCTTCAAGCTACATTCACTTTTACATTAATACACTGAACACACTTATTTTCATTTTTTTAAAACATGCTCCATTGTTAAAACTCCATTGTTTACTTTAATATTATCACTGAATATACAAGGATTTACTACGATCTGCTGCCCCTCTATTGTCAATACCTGCAGTCCCCAAGAAAGGCTCTTCACACTGGATATTTCACTTCATACAAACATCCAATAAGCAACATGGGGGGAAAAAAAAGGTTAAATGTGCCATATGTCACTCAAATATTAAAAAAAATTCATACAAATACAGCCATACACTTTCATTTTGTGGGATGCAATGGGTCACATGTTTAGTTCAAAAGCGTCACCTGTGACATTAAGGCTTACATCCAACATGGACGCAGAGGAAGGACACGAGTCTCCTGCAACGTTGTTCTGCATCTGGTCCTGAAGGTGCTCATGTCTTCCCAGTGTCTACTGAAGAGAGACGAGAAAGACCAATTAAAACTGGACATCATTTCGTTGGACCTATGCAGCTACAAGAGGAAAAAACAAACAAATACAAGTTCCTGCTCACCAACCACACTGCTAAACCTTACCCCTGCTGTAGCCAGGAAATGCTGTCCACACACGTCAAATAATTAGCACTGTGGGTTTATCCAACATCTGTGTATTAAAAATCAAACCTTTCTCTCTTGTTCAATTAATTTCCTTTTTTTCTTTCTCTCCCTTGAATGTGCATTAATTCATGATTAAAACTAGTACTTTGTTGTGATTTTTATGCTCTGTGAACCTCTCGTTCAGGGGAAACATCCAACTAACGACACCCACTGAATGTTTACTTTGGAAATGTTTTTTTATGTGTTTTTAATAGGTGAATGTGGATTTATGACTAAAAACAAAGCCCTTTGACTTTCTTCTTTGGTCATTTTTCCTGTTGTTTTCTACAATCATGGATCAGTTTAAACATGTTAACACTCATCTCTTCATGGACTCATCCACAATTTAGGGACACACAAGAAGGTGAGTCATCAAACTTTAGCACAAATGATCCAGACGAGCTACATCCTTACTCCTCATCTCTGTTTGCCTTTATCCGCTTTCTTCCCATTTCTGCTTCCTTACTCTTACTTTCCTGTGATCTAATTTGTTCAGCATGCTTCTCACAGGTGTGAAATCTTGGAGATGTGATTGCTTCGTGAAGCTTGCAACAGACGTGTTGTTTATTTAGAATAAAATAATATGTTTGTTTTTTTCCATCCTACACGTGTGATGGTTCGTTTTATGTTCTGAATGGTTTGTAGAAAGGATCATATTGTGGCTGGTGCTTGATGCTGACCTTGTTGCATGGCTGTACCATTCAAGCACCGATTCAGATCACATAATCTATCTTATGAAGGTCACATTTGTGTAACTGCTGGTCTGCTTCGTTTGTTGATTTACTAAACATGTATGACAGAATTTCCCCCTTTTTATATCTATTTGCACTGTTTTTGCTCACTTTGAAAAGGCACTTTGTGATTCTTTGCTGCATGGTTTCAGGCTCTACTGACTCACTTATATTCTCTGTCCAAAGAACCTGACCCATTGTAAACGGGAATTAACCTACATTACAGTTCAAATTCTGTACGGACGTGCTGCATGCCATTTTATCAATAATAAGAATAATATTGATCCAAACATTCACTGAAAAGCTTCAATCTAAACCAAAATACTGCAGCCAGAGTTATGATAATAACTGCTATCTCTTTTGTCTGTGTACACATTACATTATTGTTATTATTACCTATTGTTTCTCTTTCTCAGCAGGTATCTATGTCCTTGAGAAATGGTGTTTGTTGAGCCCTCTTTCCTGTCCAGATGGCCACCCATTCTGAGTCTGGTTCTGGTCAAAGGTTTCCTCCTATTAAAAGGGAGTTTTTTCTTTCCACAGTGGCCTGTGCATGCTCAGGATGGGGATTAGACCGGAGAGAGGTTTAGGTCCAATCTGTTGGTTTCCTTCACTAGGACACTTTTGAATTGGCTCTGTATGAAATGGACTATTTGGAATTGAATCAATTGGATTTTGATTGCATTACAATGAATTGGATTCTAATTGACTTGAATGTGATTGTATCTTTGCCCTTTGGTGACATTTGTTTTAATTTGGAACTATATAAGTCAAATAAAAATGTAATTGAACTACAAGTAACACTTTAGGACTGGTGAATGGTTTAAGGTGATTGACATATTCACATTTTAAATGTTATCCTGAACATCGAGCAGTGAATGAGTGAACGGTGTAATGTCTGCCGCTTTAAGTAACACAGGAAATAACAGAAGCGGCTGAGCAGCGTAACCAATCACAGAAAGGGAACGCCACGTTAAAATTTGCATAGTGCCTGCTTAAGAGTAGTCTCCCTCTCAGTGTGAAACTAGTTCTTAACTGTGTCTAATCAGTGAAGAAAGATGCCTGAACCCGCCAAGTCTGCGCCTAAGAAGGGCTCCAAGAAAGCCGTTACTAAAACCACCCCTAAAGGAGGCAAGAAGAAGAGGAAGACCAGGAAGGAGAGCTATGCCATCTATGTCTACAAGGTATTGAAGCAGGTTCACCCCGACACCGGGATCTCCTCTAAGGCCATGAGCATTATGAACTCCTTCGTGAACGACATCTTTGAGCGTATCGCCGCCGAGGCCTCTCGTCTGGCTCATTACAACAAGCGCTCCACCATCACCTCCAGGGAGATTCAGACCGCCGTACGCCTCCTGCTGCCCGGTGAGCTGGCCAAACACGCTGTGTCCGAGGGCACCAAGGCCGTCACCAAGTACACCAGCTCCAAGTAAACTGAGCTCTTCCGGAAAAAACAACCCAACGGCTCTTTTAAGAGCCACCCACTTTATCTAAAGAGACTTTTCCTATTTTAAGCCAATTTTTTTTATTTTATATATATTGTGCTGCAGGCTTTAGTTACAAATTGTCAATTTCATAAAGGCAAAGGATATGAAAAAGTCACTTGCCTATGATGAATTGATTAAACTGACCATGTTGACTTATTTAGCTGATGTAAACCCTGTACATGACTCATCTATCCAGTCTTTATTTTAAGGATGGAGACTGCATCTAATGTGCAGCTCCCTGAGCCTCAAACTTACAAATATATATTTTATAATCCACCAGCTCAAAGTAAATGGCTCCCACTTTATAAAAAGTCCAAATCTTCCTACTAAACCCAAAAACTAAATTAATGCACAGATGTCCTGGAGGTACTTTAATTTCTAGATAAATTAACTGGCTTTTCTAGTGACCTAACCATGATGTCAGTTAATGTTACAAACTGATTGTAGCTCTTTAGCATATTTACCTGCATGGTGGCATATGATCACCTGCATGCAGCCTGTATATATGAAGATAGGTGTTTATCTTAATTTGGTGTTGAAGCCATGTATGTAAACAATATCTGCTTTAAATGTGCTCATTCATTAAAACAACTTGTTTAAAATGAATCTGGTGTTTTTTCTTAATTTCACTTAATTTGCACAGCTATGTACATCTAATCATATCAGTTACCGTGTACACATCTTATACATTTACATGTAAATCAGTACATGGTAATGGTACTTCTAAAGGATTTGATTCAAGCCTCTTTAAGCTATATTAACTAACATCTCTAAACTAACTTAACATGTGTTATGTTGTTTTAGCGAGTGTAAAATCATGTTAAAGATAGACTTGAAATTAACACATTTTAGTATCAACTTTAATTAATTGGGAAGTTTGCTAAAATGGAAGAATGAGACCTGTAATTTGTATGATCTTTTATCTAATGGACACAAATACAGAAATTATTGACATCACACTGAGAAATGTGGCAAATCATAGTTCAACACTTCCTGCTTTACCTATTTTGTCCTCTCAAAGGTTTATTTTGCTGGTTCACTGATTATCAGTAAATTTCTTCTTATGGTAATATTTCGCAGTCAACCATAGCACCACCCATTTATTGAATATTTTTGTAGTCTGACTGCTAAGGACGGCAGCTACGTGCTAAATCAGCTACACTGATAATGTTACATGTAGTTAAACAGATGAGTACATAAAGGGATGCAGCTGACACTGCAGATCTGAAGATCAAGAGGAAGCAGGAACAAACTGTAGAAAATGGAGGGTTTGCTCTTTAATACAAAAAATGTGAGATAAAGCCAAACTTCATTTATAACAAAACAAAAAGAAAAAACATCTTTTCAGTTGATACATGCAATGGGTGTCGTTATTAGCTGGAGTCTTAGACCTGACAGCTAATAAAACTTAAAAATCACAACAGCAGTCATTATTGGAGGGTCAAAAAACTAAATGAGAAACCTTTCAGCTGTGGTATGAGGGTTAGTGTGTGGCTGGTTGGTGAGCAGGTCCTTGTATTTCTTGTTTGTTTTTTCCTCTTGTAGCTGCATAGGTCCAACGAAATGATGTCCAGTTTTAATTGGTCTTTCTCCTCTCTCTTCAGACACTGTGAAAACATGATTACCTTCAGGACCAGATGCAGAACAACGTTGCAGGAGACCCGTGTCCTTCCTCTGCGTCCATGTTGGATGTAAGCCTTAATGTCACAGGTGACGCTTTTGAACTAAACATGTGACCCATTGCATCCCACAAAATGAAAGTGTATGGCTGTATTTGTATAAATCTTTTTAATGATTTGAGTGACATATGGCACATTTAACCTTTAATTTTTTTCCCCCCATGTTGCTTATTGGATGTTTGTATGAAGTGAAATATCCAGTGTGAAGAGCCTTCCTTGGGGACTGCAACTATTGACAATAGAGGGGCAGCAGATCATAGTAAATCCTTGTATATTCAGTGATAATATTAAAGTAAATATACAATGGAGCATGTTTAAAAAAAATGAAAATAAGTGTGTTAATGTAAAAGTGAATGTAGTTTGAAGCAGAGAATGCAGCTCTTTGGTGAGGAGGGAGGTGGCTCTTAAAAGAGCCGTTGAGGGTTGTGAGACGGTGGGTACGAGTGGGTTTAAGCTCTCTCTCCGCGGATGCGTCGGGCCAGCTGTATGTCTTTGGGCATGATGGTGACTCTCTTGGCGTGGATGGCGCAGAGGTTGGTGTCCTCGAAGAGGCCGACCAGGTAGGCCTCGCTGGCCTCCTGCAGCGCCATGACGGCGGAGCTCTGGAAGCGCAGATCGGTCTTGAAGTCCTGAGCGATCTCCCTGACCAGGCGCTGGAAGGGCAGCTTGCGGATGAGCAGCTCGGTGGATTTCTGGTAGCGACGGATCTCTCGGAGAGCCACGGTGCCGGGCCTGTAGCGGTGAGGCTTCTTGACGCCGCCGGTGGCCGGAGCGCTCTTCCGGGCGGCCTTGGTGGCCAGCTGCTTCCTGGGGGCTTTGCCTCCAGTAGACTTACGAGCGGTCTGCTTGGTTCTTGCCATAGTTTGTTCTCTCTCAGCGTATGAGGGGAAAATGTAAAAACTCACAGGAGACTCGCTGCTCTTAAACTGCGTGACAATGGCGGCGCTTCGGGACTTGAACTCCTGATTGGTTAGCGGCTCTTCCGGAGCTCGGCGCCGCCTATAGCAGCGCGCCCCGCCTGAAGGTGAGCTGCTTATTGGAGAAAAGTCGTTTGAAAAAGTGCGCCAAATATTCAAGCCGTCCCATTCGCGCTGGGGCGTTTGTGGTTGGTCTGTGAGAGCTCTCCGCGGAGATATAAGGCCGGGCTTGGAGCTTAACGGCACTTTTTCTTCAAGGCTCGACTTAAGAAAAATCCGAACAACATGAGTGGACGTGGTAAGACCGGCGGTAAAGCCAGAGCTAAGGCAAAGACCCGCTCCTCCCGTGCCGGACTCCAGTTTCCAGTGGGCCGTGTCCACAGGCTGCTCCGTAAAGGCAACTATGCTGAGCGCGTCGGGGCCGGTGCCCCCGTGTACCTGGCTGCTGTGCTGGAGTACCTGACGGCTGAGATCCTGGAGCTGGCAGGAAACGCTGCCCGCGACAACAAGAAGACTCGCATCATCCCCCGTCACCTGCAGCTGGCTGTCCGCAACGACGAGGAGCTCAACAAGCTTCTTGGCGGAGTCACCATCGCTCAGGGCGGCGTGCTGCCCAATATCCAGGCTGTCCTGCTGCCCAAGAAGACCGAGAAGCCCGCCAAGGCCAAGTAAACCTGTCGTTTACTCAACCACCAACGGCTCTTTTAAGAGCCACACATCTGTCTCATAGAGAGTTCTGATCCAAAAAGCTTCAACTTGGGAAGGGGGAATGAATTAGTTATAAATACTTACACACATGGTTCAGGTTAAATGTTAAATATCTTTTTCCACCTTGGAAACCATGTTGTCTTTGACAGGATGAATTCAGACCCTCACACACTAATGTAGAAGAATCACAAACTTAAGATCAGATCAGCTGTAGACATCTCTCAATACAGATGTCTGATAAAAGCACAAACCTAGACATTTAACCATCTTCTATGGTGATAAAGGATCATTTTCTTACATTTTACTTCTTGATCAACATTTTTATGTATGTCAAGCCTGATATTCAGGTCTGAGAGCGAGATCAAAATAAAAGTATCTGACTGTCATTACAAAGTACAGCTGATATTCAATTAGGATTATATTCTAATTTGAATCCTACGTCAATTTATATATCTTTCTAGATTAGAAATGAACTGTTTCATTTTTGGTTAACGTAAAGAGGCAGAGTGGGACGAAGATGAGGATGGAAAAAGACAAGCTGGGATATATATATATAGATATAATTTGAATCACAAACAGTTTTATTGCCAAGTAGGTTTTACACATACTGGGAATTTGTTGTGGTGTGCTGGTGCTTTGTTTTCTGGATAATGAAATAAAAACAAATAAGAACGGTAAGTAAAAGTTAAACAAGTATGTACAAGTACTGTGTGTAGATGGTCCATGGAGGAGATGGTTCACATTAATGCAATTGTGTAAAGGGTGTGGGTCTCTGGTCTTGTTTATGAGGCCAGAAAGTGTTCCTGTGGCGTGAGGTTTTGGTCTTGATGGAAACCAGAGGGGAGTGGGTCAAAGAGTTTGTGTCAGCGATGTTCAGCTCCCACTTATTTAAAGATATATATATATATACATATATATTTCTCTGTGTGTGTGTCTCTTTAACACTTTGTGCTCCACATTTTCGATGGGCAAACTGTAAAACAATGAAAACTGACTAAAGGATGTTTTAAGGGAAAAAAAGTATCTATTTTCCTGGAAGAAGGGCGTAACTCGACCAAAGTACATCAACTCTGTACTTAAGACACAAAAGTACTTCACTTAAGTACTGACTTTAGTGACATAAACAGAGAAAAGGAACTTAGTTCAGGCATCCCAACATGTAATATATACAGTAAAATAGATCAATTATGGAACATTAGTCAACAGCTCACCTACACCGATACTGAATTTTACATTAATTGAAATGCTTTGGTCTTTATGATGAGCCAGACGAGAAAGATAATGCTCTGAATCATCCTCATTAGTATCAGTATACTAATATTAGTATAGAGAAATGTTTAATAGGCCTTCTTATAAAAGCTCATTAATGGATCAGACATCAACACGGTTTAATCAGCTTCATAACCAGGATGTTCAGCTATAGAAAACCTTAAAGTAAATGAGATATTCTCATAAAGTTTGTTGGCAGTTTTAGTTTGGAAGACACAACAATCATGAGCTTCTGCTAGATGTGAGGATTGTCAGGATAAAGTTGATATGAATAATGACATTTAGAAACCTGTTACAAGCGCTAATTTTATTCAGATGCTGTAAGACGTCGGTGTTGCAAATGAGCGCTCAGAGCATGAAAGTGCATCTTATTACTAATGGAATTAGAAAGGCAGTTTTCCTAAATAATTTAAGAATAGTAGCTGAATTAAAGCTTCTTTATAAAGTTCCAAACTTAACAGAAGAGCCAGCAAACTGTGTGTTATTGCATAAAGATTCAGCAATCAAAGTTTATTCATGTATCAAAACCAGAAGAATGTAAATGGTATAAAAAACAGATACCCTAATCACAGCAATCAGGAAGCTCCTGGAGAAGAATACATTTTCCTTGTTTTTGTCCTTCAACAATAAATAATAATTCTGCTGATTTGTATTGAAAGTTTTGCCAACAGAGTTGAGATCCTGGTCCTTGTTGTAGACTTTTAAAACATTACTGTGAGAAGAGCTGTGAGGAAATGCTTTGATCGGTGTTGGAAATGCAAAATAAAATAGACGAGAGTAAAAGGCAAAAAGTCATCAGAGGAAAGCTTTGTAAAGACGAACTAAAGCCTTAATAAATAGTCTTTGTGTTGCTCCATGATCTGTATAGAAATCGATGAGCTATTTAAGGAGGTAGAAGCTCTGTAGAGGATGGAGTGGTGGCTCTGAAAAGAGCCTTTTTAGTGTTTTTGTAGGGCTGAGAGTTCACTTCTTCTTGGGTGCTGCCTTCTTCTTGGGTGTCTTTGCTTTGGGCTTGGCTGCTTTGGTGGCCTTTTTGGCAGGAGGTGCCTTCTTGGCTGCAACAGGTGCCTTTTTAGTCACCTTCTTGGGGCTCTTGGCGACCTTCTTGGGGCTCTTGGCTGCTTTCTTGGCCGTTACTGCGGGCTTCTTGGCCTTCTTGGGGGACTTCTTAGCAGCTGCGGGCTTCTTGGCTGCTGCAGTTTTGGCCTTTTTGACGGCGGTGGGTTTCTTTGCAGCGGGCTTCTTGGCTTTCGGAGCGGCTTTCTTGGCGGGCTTCTTATCAACTTTCTTGCTCATCTTGAAGGAGCCGGTCGCCCCGGTGCCCTTGGTCTGGACCAGAGTCCCCTTTGTGACCAAGCTTTTGATAGCGGTCTTGACGCGAGCTTTGTTCTTGTCCACATCGTAACCTCCGGCAGCCAGCGACTTCTTCAGCGCGGCTGCAGACACGCCGCTCCGCTCCTTGGAGGCGGTCACGGCTTTGACAATGAGGTCGCTGACGCTGGGCCCGGTCTTCTTCGACTTGGTGGCCTTCTTCTTGGCTGCTTTGGCCGCAGCCGGAGCTGCAGTTGGGGCTGGTGCTGGAGCTACTTCTGCCATCTCTTCCTTCGTTTGAGTTTGAGTGGTGATGCTGCGAGAGTCAGACTGCAACAATGAGAACCTCAGAGCATCCGGCTGCACTTAAACACACCATGAGAACCGTAAGGACTCAGCCATGTCCGGGGCTCCAGTGTGCTGCATGAATGTCGCCACTTTGTGTTTTCTCTGCGTCGTTAAAAGAGCGAAATACCGGTGTTGGAGCTTCGCTGCTGGCTGACAGTAAAAGAGCTGTTAGAGGACTTCTGTCTCTTCGTGTTCAGCTCGTGCAGAGCTCTGTTTCTCTCTGCTGTTTGTTTGAAGAGCCTCCAAACCTCTGCGACTCACCGCGGAGTTCAGCTCTGCTCGACCGCTTTTCCTTAACTTTTCCCTGCTAAAATGTTTTAATTCGCATCAAATCTCAATCAAAAACAGTCTTGAAGCAGGATGACACGTTTGCCTAGATACTCCAACTAAACACAACCCTTTGTCCACGGTTATTTAGTTATAAAGTGACGATATTGTGGCAGCATCAAACACACTGATGGTGGAGGCTCAGGGCGCAGCCACGTAAGTTGTCCACCGTGAACATTTCCTCTGTTCAGGACTGCTAACGTGAAGGAAAGATAACACTGTTCTCTGCAGTCACTGTAACTTTATTTCACTCCTTTTAATGATAGTTTTACAAATAAATAAGAGGAAAAAACACACTGATGGAGAAAAACAGCTGTCTGTGGCAGCACAGGATGTTAACTGAACATGTTGTGATGGTTTAACGGATGAATGTATCAATCTGAATATCAGAGGCTTTATCAATATACAATCCATACATGCAATATCTGACAGAGTTCAGTTTATGACTTGTTGTAGCAGAGGACAGAGGTGTAAGATAAGCTGCCCACCGTGAACATTTCCTTCATTCAGGGTTTCTAATACATATGTTATGAAAAATGTTTCACTGCTAAATCTAAAAACCGTCATTTATATTCAGTTATATATTTTTAACCTGCATGTTGTGAGTATGTATTGATTTTGCTGCATTTCATGTGAAAAAGATTAAAAATGAAACTTGAAAGAAATCTTCTTTTGCTAAATAACACATGTAGCCTGTCAGCCTTAATTCCATTATATTTTCTTGATATTTAGATCTGTTTGAATCTCTTAATTCAACTCCTAAATGAAGATGGTTGCTATGTGAAGTTTTCCCAACTAATAAACTATGGTTGAAAATGTAGATTATATGTAGAAAATGTAGATTATATAAATGTGTGTGTCCTGTGTGTCCTTTGTGTCGCATTTGATGTTTTCCAGCTTCAGCTAATACTGATAAGCCTTATCGAGCACCAGCATCTGTGTGCCGCCCTTGTTTGTGGTTTAACTGTTGATTTGACAGTAAACGTTCTTGTTATCTGCTCTTTGGAGAGTTGAGGCCTAGTTGGTACCTCAAGTTGGTACTTTGTACAGTAGGAGTATATTACTGTATTGTGGCAATGAATGTGAAACAACGGACCCCACTTGTTGTGTGGGAGCTTTAATTTATAACGTATTTCAGTATTTTCCATCTCAATTTTTATTTTTCTCTGCCTGTACAAATATTGTATGTGAATCTTGTCTTTAATGTATATATGTGGCATGTTTTTAAACATATTACCAAGCAATCATGCCAGTCCTCTCATGTAGAATATCCAAACCTTATTACAGACCGATGTTTCTATTGATAAAGAACCGTTTTGCAGTTTAATCCAACAGAGAAATGCTCAAACATTAAGAACAGAGAAAATATTCAATATATATATATATATATATAAATATTCAGTCTGTCCTAGGTAAAATATACACAAACATGGATATACTTGTTTTGGTTACTTGTGCGTGTCATTTAAAAAAAAAAACATTCATCCATTCGAGGATCAACTCAATACATATTATAATGAAACTGAACCATTCATGCTTTTACTTTTTTTTAAGTCATTGTCAATATTGTCCTGGGTGAAGATGTGGTTGAGGAATACAGATACCTCGGGCTTTACCTGGAGTTAAGGGGAAGGAAGGACACAAGACAGTACTTCTTGAAGAAGCTAATCTATAATGTTAATGATGGTTATGCTCCTTATTTGAGCAAGACTAATTATCCTTTGTTACATGGCGGTTAACGAATCAAATCCCTGGCACAAAGCATGTCATACCCCGGTACGATAGGTGGCGCTGTACCCATTTGAAGTATCGCTGATAGAGCCACTTCCGGTTGACATCTGCACCACCAACAACAACAAACTCAGGTATTCGAGAAAGATGGCGAACAAAGAGCAAGATGAAGCCACGTCCCTCTACATTTTATTTGTGATAAGCACGGCACAAACGCGATGCACAATGCAGCATTCTCCATTGCGTTCTTTTTTTTTTCCGACGGTGGCAACGACTACAGTAATGTCGTCTCCTTCGACTTCCGGGTGATGATCCAGGGGAAAAATCTCGAGCATGCGCAAAACGCTCAATGCAATCCACCACGTGCTTCTGCCGTCTACAAATCTAAAAATCTCGAGCATGCGTGGAACATTTAGTGTACATTTGGATCCAGGTATCTCGGGGTCTTAGTCCGACCGCCAGTAACCCGATCCAATTTTTGTCAGATTAAGGTGTCTACATGAACTGAATAATTCAGTTTTATTGTAATTTAGCCATTAATCTGATTCGATGACACTCTTGTAAAGTTTTTTTTTTTTTTAAATTAGACTTTATCTCTGGCATAAAATACATTCATCTGCTCACCATTTACATTGGTGAAAGTCGGCCTCCTTCAGTCGCTGTATAAATTTCTCGAGGCTTTCCACACACTTGTCTAGTGGGACGATGTCATGGACACACAGCGCTGTAGCACAGCTTATTTACTCCGTGCTCTGTGACGGACGGCTAACGTCACACAGTTTGTTATTTCTAGTTTTGTGCAACAAGGCAGAATATCTATCAGATTTTGACGAGGTGGATGACGACTTTGAGTACGATGAAGTGAATGAGCTGTGGCTGCAGTAGAGCGCATCGATGACATCATCCCACTGGACACGTGTTTAGAAAGCCATTGATAGCCCCCCCAATAACAACATGGCAGCTCTGAACTAAGTGCAATAGTACGTGTTTATTCATTTGTCTTAAAATATTGGTGAAATAAAGACAAATGCCTTATTCAGAGGTTGTATTGTCATTGCCCCGTTTACTTCCGTTATATGGATATATGCGGACCTCATATGTAAATAGCGTCCAAAGGAGCTTTTTTTTTTTTTTTTTTTTTTTTTTTTTTTAATATAAAAGAATCGAACTTCCCCTTTAAGGGAACTGGGTCACGTCGGTGAGTGACTCAGAATAACCAGAGTCCATAAAATGAAGAGTTCACCACCACTACCTACAAGTCTGCTTTGCTGCCATCTGCTGGAGCTACAGCATCAGAGCCAATAACTCAAAGAAACTGAACAACCCGATGAAGAAGGCTGGCTCTGTGCTGGGGTCTGCAGACAGAACTGGCAAAGATGAACCCTGGTCATCCTCAGGACATCGTTTGTTTGAGATCAATTTGAGACAATACAGAAAGATAGGAGAGTAATGTAAAGGTTTGCTTTATGCCACTACCAAGTCCGGAATTAAGTAAGTAACTTAAATTGGTTGAATCACCACTTGGCCATAGTATTAGTTAAATACAATAGTGAGTTTGAAGTGTGCATTTACTTTGAAAATTAAGTCACTCATATTGGGGTGACATACAGAAGCACGTATCGCTCTGAACATAAGTTCAGATTTTACAGGAACACTTTGAGCTTTAGATAAAGTGGGTGGCTCTTAAAAGAGCCGTTGGGTTGTTTTTCCGGAAGAGCTCAGTTTACTTGGAGCTGGTGTACTTGGTGACGGCCTTGGTGCCCTCGGACACAGCGTGTTTGGCCAGCTCACCGGGCAGCAGGAGGCGTACGGCGGTCTGAATCTCCCTGGAGGTGATGGTGGAGCGCTTGTTGTAATGAGCCAGACGAGAGGCCTCGGCGGCGATACGCTCAAAGATGTCGTTCACGAAGGAGTTCATGATGCTCATGGCCTTGGAGGAGATCCCGGTGTCGGGGTGAACCTGCTTCAATACCTTGTAGACATAGATAGCGTAGCTCTCCTTCCTGGTCTTTCTCTTCTTCTTGCCTCCTTTAGGGGTGGTTTTAGTAACGGCTTTCTTGGAGCCCTTCTTAGGCGCAGACTTTGCGGGTTCAGGCATCTTTCGTCGGTTGTTAAGAACAGTAACGAATGACCACCGTCTCGGAAGGAGACACTTATACAAACACTAAGCAAATTAGACTGTGCGGTCCCTTGTCTCTGATTGGTCGAGCCGCTCAGCTGGTTTGTTGAAAGGGGATAGGCCAGTTTTTGCCATAGAAACCTTAAAGTTGGCGCGTCAACTTCGTAAAGAAACAAAGAAAAGGAAATCACCTAGTTTGCCCGCCGCTTCCTACATAGTCTTTGCGACGTGTCACTATGCTTTCTGGTATTTGCAGATATCAGTTAACATGTCACAAACACATCATTTTAACCACTATCACATTTTGATGGGTCTGCTTTATACAGAGAATATATGTTTTGATTGAGATAAAAATGCAGATGGTGAATAGTGTGTATTGTGTTGTAAACAAGTAGTTTTTTCAGGACTGAAGTGGCTCTGAGCAGGTCCTCAGCAATGTTGCATCATTATGAAACATCCAGCTAAGCATTTAATTGTCTTTGTAAAGCCTATTTGGTCCAGTTTGGGATGTTTGCTGGTTGGTGTTGGTGTATCTAATTTGGTTTGTCAGTATAGCTGCTGGTTTTAGCTGGTCTTAGTGGACATTAGGCTGGTGTACCTTGTTTGGTTTGTCAGTATCGCTTGCTTGACTGACCAGTAAATACTGTCTAGAATGTATTCAGTGGATTAAACCACCATACAATATATGATGGAAAATAATAAAAAAGAAACATTGTTCTACATCTATGATTGATGCTATAGTGACTTGAATTAATATTACTATACATATTTACTTTGTATAACTTTGTTATTAAGGTCTGTATCCATGTATCCTGCAAACCAATAAACAGTTGATTCCCTCTATTTCACGCTTATAAAATCTGTAACTGGTTTCTAGAAGTATGACAGTACCCCCATTCATAGCACAAAATGTGTTACTGAAAGTGTAAAAATGATGTTTATCATTTGTTAGAGACTTAACCGTCATCAGATTTGAACACAAATGAGCAATTGTGCAAACTTTTGAGCCAACATATCAGACAGTCCTCTCCTTCACCATCATTAAATCACCAAATGAGGGGATGTCTTTAAAGCAGCGGTGCTACATTCCTCCAGTAGAGCTCAATATAATGTGGAATAAGTGCAAAGGTGCACTGAAACTTTTCTGGCTTCATGTGTTGCCATAACATGGTCCTAAGACAGTCCATGAGGGTTTTTATTTCAAACTGTCATCATTGTTAAAGAATGCCACATATAAGGGCACGATCTGGGTCGTTATTTACTTATGAAATGTCAAACAGCAGGTTCATAGAGAAGAAATATCCCTCCAATATCCTTCTTTATGTCAAGTTGCATCTCAGACTCATATTTTATGAAAGCTGTGTGGTTGCACTAATCCGGAGGTTTTCAAAGTGTAAGGTAGGCCTTCTCAGGAATATATAAATTAATACAAAAATAGTCCAAGGAGAAGACTATTTTTGTTTCCAGTAAATGTTGGATCTGTCAGAAAACATTGTGTGGTTATACAGACTCACTTGCTAAGTATGTCTGGGATCAAACAACGCGATTAGGATCCAAACAAAGCACTGAGTTGGACTAAGTGTTGCAAATTTTTCCAAGTTTTATATTTTACTGTCTACCACTTTGAAAACCCCTGCCCTAAACCTTTTATTTTGGAACTGAATTGACATCCAGGCAGTACAACCATAGTTCAGCACCCAGTTCTCAGGCACAGAGAGTCAAAGACTATTTATTAATTTCTGTTTTTTGTCTCTCTTGATTGAGGTTGGTGCTTTGAGGTGGGATTCCCATTGGGTTCTTTATAGCTTTAACTTAATGCTTACTTTTGCACAGTGGGGTGACAGAATATTTTGAGGAAAATTTTGGATTTGTCCATTTGATTAGCTAGCCTTGCGTGCAATTGGAAAGTTGAAAATTGTTCAACCTTTCGAGCAACAGCAGAGGTGCACAACCATTCAAATAGTGAGACTGATTTGATGACTAATTACTTTGGCATTTCCACCATTGTCCTCCATAAGTCAGCTGGAGGGGAGCTGATAGTCGTAGGTCTACAATCATGACCTCTGTCTGCATGACATGTTCAAAGCAATAACCTGGTAACAGCATCTGTGCCAAAAGCAATTGTATGAAATGTGTTAAATAAGCACACTATGGCCGTGATGATGGTCACATTTCTGTCATACAATTAGGTTTGGTTACTGTTTCACAAACTGTATCTTGCACTCTGCTACATTGGTAGTCAATTCAAAACGTCACCCCTGCATAATTTGAGTCGGCAGATTTATCCAGTTTCTCAGAACAAGTTTTAAACTTGTAACACAAAAGTCATTAAAAGATATTTCAGTGCTCACAGACTAAAACTATTGGCTGAATAGACAAACAGGTGGTGCTGAATTTTTTCTCTTGTACTTTAAAAGTAATATTGAATACAGACATATGACAAAAGTCTTATAGTCATATAAATCACATATGCCAGTAGCATAGCGCTATTGTTTGTGGGAAAAGTAAAGTAGTAAAGTTGCATCCATAAACCCCTTTTCTGCACATGGAAACCAAAAAAGGTTTCCACATGCACTGACATAATTTTTTCAAACTCACGCTAATGCAATAACAATTAGATTGAAGAGGAAACTGTTTGCTTTTATAAACCACTTGAACACAGATGGGGAAAATAAGTCATTTTCATGATGAACTTGCAAACAGTGTGATGATGGGGGTTTGTTAAAATGTTATATGATAGATGCTCTGATTAAATTCAATTAATTAGTTTGTTTTATATAGTTGTAAGACATGTAAGGTATTGAAATAAAGCAAAGTATTTCCAAAGTTTGAACTGATATCGGTGTGTATTTTTATATGGACCCCAGAGCCTCTGTGGAATAGAGGAAGGAATATTTAGTATATTAAAAGTAAGATTCAACAAGCAACTTGAGATGAGTTATGATGTGATTTAGGCAATTTAGGAATAACATTTCCTTGAACTGCATGTTTTTCAAAGCACATTGTGCTTCAAGTATAGTAATAAGAATTACAGTACGATACAAATCCATGAATAGATTCCAGAAAGAAATGTGTTGAGCACTGAGGTGCAGAGATCCTGGAGATTAGAACAGAGCAAATCAGCAAAGGGTGTGCCCTGTGTGAGCTGTCATATAAACAGGAAAAAAGAAGCCTTTTCAACCACATTTTACGTTACACACGGCGCTGTCAACACACAGAGGAGCTTTACCTAATTGTAGTGGAGGAAGATTCTTCAGTGCCTGCCCATCTTAGAGTAACATGGGACACATTAAACTTGGTAATAACACACTCACTTTCTAAACCTGTATTTTCAGTCATCTGTGTGTTAATGACATATTGTTAGTATATGGTTTACTGCGTTGCTTGTGTAAAAAATAGGCGTTCAAGGCTTCAGGCTCTTTTGTTTTCTGCAGGTTGAGTATTCAGTCTTTTCTTTTAATTGTGGAGGTGTTACACTTTTTATAACCCACTTTTGCTGTTGTTAGTTTCTTTGTGTTAACTATCCCGGTCCGGTCAGTTACATGCAGCAGTAAACAGATAGGAATCGCAGCAGCAGCATGTTGTCTCTGCTGGTTCAACCTGACTAACCAGTCCGTTGAGAGTGTCTGACTGTAGGCATGTGATCCTTTTCATGAAGCAGCTTCATGCATTTACAGTTTATAAAGTGACTGACTGATACATTATAACTTATCTCATAACCACATTATCTCAGCAGTCTACATGTGGTCATGAAGAGCAGCTGTTCAAAACATTTTTTGCTTGTAAAAATCTTTGAACAAATCAAGAAAATCAACGAATCTCCTTTCTCACAAACATGTCTTCAAAGAACTATGACTGCTACAATGCTAATGACCACGTGTCAACCATGTTTTCAAGTTTACTACTGAAGGAAAATATAACAAAGAGAACTATTGATTATCAAATACACAGCCAACTGTGAAACAAATTAAACAATGAAAAGGGTAAAAAATATCAGTCAAAACAAAATAATCAAAACTTAAAACATATGAAAAGTAAACCAAGTCATCATAAATGTATATACTGAAAGAGCACCGCATTAATTGCAGCATTGCACCATCTGTTTCAGGAGGAAAAAGCAAGTTAAAGGAGGCAGCTGTGGGATTTGTCCTGGGAGCAGTGGGAGGCTGCATACTGGGAGCCACAGAGGACCCAGTGGACAAAATTGTGTCAGTGATGACAACAAGTGTTTCGCTAAAGCCATTGATGGAGGAAGTCAAGGCAGTGGGTGCCCTGGGTCTGGGGACCCTTATTGGGGCCACAGCACTTACGACAGCCATGACATCAGTGATAGCTGGTGTGATTCTTGCAGCAGTGGTTGCTTCAATGTTTGTGGCAATGAGAAGCTGTACCGGCTCCCACAAACACTCTGTTGGATTGTGGGCATCGGCAGGATTTGCAGGTGCCTTCGGGACCACACTTAGTGGAGCATCATTTGGGATTGCAGTGGAATGGATTGTTAAGAATTACGGCATGGTGGGACTTCTGTGGGCTCTGAGCTTATTCACTGTGATCAAACCACCCCTGCGTTTTATATTCAAGCTCCTCTGGAAGCAGGGAGAGATATGCTGCACACTGGGATCTGAGGTCAGGTCCAGGGAGCGAGAGCACATTGAGATCACCGAGTGGCAGCAGAGACAGAGGGTGACCGTACAGATAGAGCAGAGGATCCTGTCACTGGAGAAGGGTGGCAGCACAAGCGAGATGGAGGGCAGGACAACGTGGGCCACTCAGCAAAAGGACAGGGAGGAGTTAGAGAGGAGAAAGCTTGAGAATGCAGAGGCTGAGATGGAGCAAAGAACCATACAAGACTGGATCAATACTGTAATGGTCAAACATGTTGACTTTTTGGCTTTCTCGGGTATTCCAATGACAATAGTTGCCATAGTAACATCAGGATTTGGCTTGTTTGGATATGGAGGTCACCAGTCCGTATTTCTAGTGCTGCTGGCTTTAGTTGCCTTACTAGGTTATTTTCTTCTCAAATCCTCTGACTTCAATTATTGGATGTTGGTGGGATGCATGGCAATGTTTGCAATCTTCGTCATTGCCATGCTCACCCTACACTCCGGGCAGGTGGTTGTAACAACTGCAATGAAGATGAGAGCAGCAGGGCGGAATCTGTCCAGAGAACAAATAAGCACAGGTATGAACTACCAGTCCTCTCTGGAAGCTGTGAAGACAGCATTCTTTAGTGCAAAACTGTGTCAGTTGGGGTTGGGAGCTACAGTAGGGGGTGCACTAGTAAGGCGTTCAGCTGGGGAGGTAAAAGTTATTGCAGGGGCAGCTTCAGTGGCAGGGAGTTTATTGGCTGGATTGGAAGTCTTAGCCCCAGCTCTGAGTGACGGTGGAACAGCTGGAGCTCTGCTAGGTGTGGTGGGAGCAACAGGAGTGTCTGTGGGTGCTGCAGCTGGAAGATGGTCCTCATGGCCAGGAACTTTGGGAACGATAGGAGGGTTGATTATAGGAGCATTAGGGATAGGAAAATGGCATATTGTCAATATTGGATTGCAGTTGCCTGTGGCCTATGTCTTTGCAATGATCAATCCATTTTAACCAAAGATGAATGTCTCATACAAATTATATATGACATATCCCTTCATTACCTCTGTCCCATAAACACCTGATTAAAGAATGCCTGCTGAAATGATCCCCAACAAAGTTTTTTTCCTCTGTTTTTTTTGTTATTATTTGAGTATAGCAGCAAAGGGCCAATTGTTGGGGAAAATAACTAATGTATTTCATAATATATGTTTTGAATATAGAAAGTGAGAACAAAACAAAGTTTCAAAGTAATAAACATTTTTGATTGTTTTTATTCTGTCTACTACATATTCTGTGAGGTGATCTGGAAACTAAATAGATAACTAAATGAGCTGCCAGGTTTCACCAGAAACAGTGAAACGGGATCGTGTCATGGCCAAATCTTCCACAGGTCCCGTGATATTATCGACCACCACTATGACAAGAATGCATGTTATGTCTGTTGCAACAAATCAGGTACACCTGCATTTTTAGTTGAATTTTTAGAACAGGTTCAGTAACTTCAGTATCGTTGACTCATTATTCTGAAACTCTTATCTATACTCTAATCTACAGTTTGGATGAGGTGGAAGTAAGATTGTCAACTGCTGCTGGAGTACCTTATGTTACAGGTCAAAGTTTTTAAAAATAGCCAAGTGCTTAGGAAGCAATTTGATGGTAGTTTGGGATATATTTGAATATTTACAGCATATAGCACAACTGCACAGTACATATTTATAATAGTAAGAGAAAATGGAGTTCTATTTCATATGTTAAGTGGGAATAAACATGAGAGTACACTAGTAAGCATTCTCCTGTTTTAACCCAGCTGGTCAGTTGGTACCTTTCTATGGTGTTATTTGTAGTTTAAAAAATGTCCTCATGCTTCACTCACGCCATCTCCATCTCCTCTAACAATCATCAGGTATATTAATCACACAGCAGAGGGAGCCACAATTTATGCAGTTTTATCCAGAGCTTCTTTAATGATACAATTTTTTACATGTTTCTTCTTGCAACATCTTACTTTTGTGTCAAAACATGACTAACAACCCTCTCAGGGCATTATCAATGTAAATGATTATTTTTATATTAATTTATTTATTTTGTGATTACTAAAATTAAATGAAGCATCTCATCAAAATCAAGATATAATCATTCTTTCCAGAAAAATTTAAACATTACATACATACAGGTTTTCACTGTGATACCAGAAAATATTTTAAGAAACAAAGTATTCCTCAAAGTCTGTATGATACATCTTAACAGTTACTATTTGCATTATTGCAAAAGTTTTTTTTTTTTAAATCATTAGAATTTACATGTTTATGCATTTAGCTTTTATTCAAAGTGACTTACAAATGAGAATATAACATTACAGCTAACGTCAAGTTAACGACAAGCTACGTAGAAGCAAGCCACTAGTCATTGCCTCTTTTACATGTATAGTGCATGTACATACATTGAGAATATTTTCTTGTGCAGACATTATGGATTAGTACACAGATCTTTCTCACACAACCAGCGGCGCTTTAGTCCACAAGAGACATTGATCCAGCTGGTAAGCACTGGCTTTTCATGATTCATCACCACACAGTTATTTGGACCAACCTGGGGCTTCCCATCCAACCAAAATCTGAAGAACAGGAAAAATTGTGGAAGTCAAATACTTAAATGATCATGTTGGACTCCAAGATAAACAGTTTGTCCAACTCTTGTGGTCTTTACCCTAAATTAACCATACTGTTCAAATGACACTTGCATAGCAGACGTTTCCATTAGAAAATGAGCACTAAAAGTTAAATATCTGGGGGGGTGTTAAAAAAAAAAAAAAAACTTTTAAATGTAATGTTCTGCTTGAAAAGACTCTGTTGGAGCACTGATTTGTGATATGAGGAATTTTAGAGCAGGTGATTTTTTTTCCCTCAATATTGTCTATCTTTATTTAAATCTCCAACATAATTATAGTACAGCTTTTATTTGTTTAAATGTTCAGTAAAGAAGTTGAAGGTGGGGCTGACATATCACAGTGCTGACACTTTGGTTGTGTCATAACTGACACGATTCTTAACACAGCATTAAAATCAGCAATAATGTAAGAGAAAAGCTACAGATGGACCAGATTTAACAGCACTTGCTTATGTGATACTCATGTGGGAAGTTATTCCAAAGGCCTTACTGTTTGATCTGGCCAAATCCATCCACCCATTTGAAGCTCCCATTTGTGCCATATAGACCAATCCAGCACAAGAGATCATTGATTCCATCCAGACGATATATGTCCCTCTGATGAGAATAACATAGTATGAATGCGACGGGAGAAGTGATCGTGCAACACCAAAAATTAGACAAACAAACTGCACCTGTTCCTTCTCACTGTTGATGACCACCAGATCAGCTTCTTTACTATGACAGTCTCTTCTGCTGTCCTTCCACGTCTTAGTCTCTGTGGAGAGGAAGTAGCACCTGGAGTTGATCTCCTTCCACCCTGGAGGACATCGCTGAGAGGACACACAGCTAACTGTGTCTGGGAGAAAAAATAAACAAACAACAAAAGGATAAATGCAGGGATATTCAAATGGAAAGTTTGAAGGGGCAAGTGACTTCAACTTAGAACTTTAGAGTCTTTTTATATGGTTACCCCATGGCTTTTTTTGGTTTTATGAAGCGTTGTATAGTTGGAAATAAAACAGGAGTACTTCAGGTTGCCATGTATTGTTGTGTTTTAATATATTTTGATGAGAGTATTTTTTTTTTGGGGGGGGGTGTATAATATAATGGATAAAATACATCCAATGTTAATGATGATGTTGCAATAATGTACATTATTGTTCTGGGGTTCATCAATAACCGGAGAAAGTCTTTGACAAAGTTATTTTCTTACCCCTCATTTTCATTTTCAGCCTATCTCTCTCTTCCTCCACAGTCTTCATCATGTTTAGGAGTTCAGCGATTCTGTTTTCAAGTATGTCTCTGTCTCTGCTCAAGGCGTTGGTGCTTTCCTGTAATTCCTTAAGCTTACCGGACTTATTTTCACTAAAATGTGCTGTGTTAGATTGGCTGGAGTACACTGACATTACAGAAAAGAGAAAGTAACAATTAATCTTTTTTTTTTGCTCCTTTACTTTTTTTTTTTAAATATACACAATGTACACAGTCATAAGTAGTAGCAATACTCACATGTAAGACGTAAAGAGAGATTGAGACTGGCCTGTATGATACACAGTATCCCAAAGCTGAGAACAAACAGTCGGCAGACTCTTTTCTCTACGTAATAGAATTAAAAACAAACTTACATATAGATGAAAATTAATTATCACAGTTTTATATATATATATGTGTATTTTGTATTACCTGCTCGATTTGTATCCTCATTTATTTTTTGCATGCATTGTGGTTCCTCATAAATGTTCTCTAATTCAATTTCTTGCACCATTATAACAGCAGTCGTTTGCTCAGTGGACCTTTTCTTTCCAGTACTGGTGCATGTCTTCTTCAAGAATGATCAAATACATGCATTACAACACATTTAGAGGAGGATAGAACAGAGGAAGGAAGAAAAAACCCTCACAAATGTATGTTCTTCTTTTGGCTGAGTATGACAGTCTGTGGTTTGGTTGTGTTTTGATTGGCATGTTAGTTTAACATTATCTCTTCACCGCAAGTTCCATAGTGTTGCTTCTTGTGCTTACCTGCTCCACAGTTGTTTTGACTGTGGAGACTTCTTTCTTTTTCAATTTCTTTTTTTAATTTTTATTCATGCTTGTCAGATTGTCAGATTCTTGACATGTAACAGTGCTGGTGGGCAGCTAATTGATTTGAATTGTAGTGTATCTTTGAAGTGTCTTGAGATGGCATTTGTTGTAATTTGGCCCTATGTAAATGGAATTGGATATGATTTAAATTAATCTAAGTATTTAAGCTCTCTTTGGTCTGCATCCGATTCTTGAGTCTGCACATGGGTCCTCTCTGTACAACAAACTGTGATAATGTCAGCTTTTAAAGCTTTCATTGTTTTGGAGCTCAACATAACTACAAACCTTTCTATGATTTATCTTCTATTCACTTTTGCAGTTGAACTATAATATTCAGTGTTTCAATGAAAAAACAAAAGGTGAAAACTAAATCCACTTTTAGGGACTACAGCATTTTTAAACCCTTATAATGCAACATCACATAATCAGGCTTTGAGATGAATTACTGAAAAAGTCCATAATTACTTAATTAAATAATAACTAATCAAGTCGCCTTCTTTATCAAACTTTTTTGTTAAACCTCACATGTAGGACTCCAGATGTAAAGCTTGGTTTATGATTTGAGACTTGTAAATTCCAGTCATCTACCAAGTTTATGATTAAAGAATCTATTCAAAAGAAACACTTCAGAAGAACACAAAGTATACAGCAAATGAGAAAACAACTTCCTCATCGGTGGACATTGCATGATGTGGAACTGTGTAAAAACACATTTATGCAACATGCTTTCACAATTGAGCGTGAGATCACAACTAGATACACTCCCTGCGCACTCCCAGTTTAAAGAAAAGCAGGAAACAGGTGCAAAAATGATAACAAAACCTGTCTATACACAAAAAAATAAGAGCTCCTGTTCAAGAGCAAAACAGGCATAGTTAAACTTAATTTTATCAGTGCAGATATAACAGTGTCACAAAAGCTCTCATTACAGTCAGCTCACCCTTCACCCACTGCTGTACAAACGATAGCATTTCAATCATGAGCATTTATCTCACATAGCCTACATGTGTGCTATTTTCAACTTGGTTCGTAAAAGTTGTTTTCGATGTGGAACATTCTTGTGGTTTAACTTGCTCTAAATGTGCAATGATTTCACATCTCTTAGCTCTGTCAAGTCTAACTTGTAAACATTGTTAGTTGAATTTCATTCTTATGTTTTTCTCCAAATATCTTGGTTAATTTTTTTGATAGGAAACATTGGATTGGAAATAGAAGCACCAGTTCAGGCTATCCTCCTGACTACCTGTAGCTCAAATTTATAGTAGAGGATATTTATAAACTTGAATATCTCTCACCCCCTAAATACTACTAAAGTAACTCCTTTTGTACTCTAAAGACATTCAGGATTTTATTTTGATACCAAATATGTAAGGGTGGGCCTTTGAGAATTTCTTATTTCTCTTCAAAGAGAATGGTGGACATCGTCAAAAGCACGTTTCATGGAAAGACAACATGTAAGTTCAAATTAATTGCCTTTAAGTTTGTTATGCCTCAAAATGTTGTTGTTTTATTTTATATGAACCTCTTTAGAAGACTTTAAGTCATTTTCTAAAATAATATAACAATATTTTCTTGAAAAATTTCATTGTTTAAAAAGTGGTCGTGACATCCTCTGCCTATGGCACTGAGCCTCTGACTGCTAGTTCTTATGTTGAAATAGATATTTTCCTTGAATTTTTTGATAGTCATCTGGGTTTAGTTTCACATGTATGAAATTGTATTGTACACTGTAAAGGACACACGATATCTTTAAAATAAAACCTTTTTTTTTCAAATATTTGCAATATACTCATTGCCTCTAAAACAATTGGGAAAGATGAAAAAATTGTGATATGGCACCTTTTTTTTTCTCCCGGTAGTTTAGCAGAAAATAATCTGATGAACTGGTTAAATAATATGAAGTAATGAACATTTTTACTGATTAAGTTTTTATGTTTACTTCTAAATGATATAGTTCTGCTTTAAATTTTGGAAATGACAATGTCCCACCATGGCAGCAATTACCAAGAGGATGTGTGTGCAATGCTGGAAATTTGGATGTGTCACATCATAAGACTTCCAGTTTCAGTGTTGTTGTTATTCTATCATCATGTAGCTCTATGACGAGATGAAAAAAAAAGAAAGACTTAATTTTTGAGCTTCAAGTTAACAAGAGTCAAGCTATAAAGCCCTCAAATCACGTAGTTTTGATTGTTCGATATCTTTCTGCTTTTAAGATTTGGATTTTACAGGAATTACATTATTTTATTATTTTATTTTTGCTTGTAGCAGTCCCTCTAGTAGTCAAAAATATGCAGACAGATGCTTCCCAAAATTTGTTTTGGAGGTGCAGTGTAATAAGTTCACTTCACCATTATGTTTGTTTGGCTAAAACAGATATAAACTTTCAAAAATAAAATAAAAATCCATGTGTAAAATGTCTCAAAATAATCTGCAATCTAATAGGTTGAAATACATGCATGTTGAAAAAGATTCCAACCTTTTATAAAATTCAGAAAAGCACTAAAATACTCAAGGCCAGACATCAAACTTGGGGAAAAGACCAATCAATGTCTTCACAGGTAAGCCCTCAGATGGAATGACATCTGAACAACCAAATTCTTGATTCAGTCGCTGTTGGTGTTAATTGTTCCTGATTTGGTGTTTTATGTTTTGGAATACATGCCATAAATTGAATAACAACAATCTTGGCTTTCCAAAAGTATGTCACACAAGTCTCTACTTACAGTAGCATGTACAGCAAAGTTGTGTGAGGTACTGACCTCATGATCCTGCAAAAGGAACTGTATATCAAAATTGTAAATCCATTTAGGCTCTCCTAAAAATAAATCTTAGAACAAAGTATTCCCTGATTCTCTGCTTCTTCATATGAAAGTTAGTTTGAATCTTAGCTCACATGTTTAAACACCCAAATCAAGGCAGTTGGCAGGTCAGCAACAGATAAATCCATAATTTCCTAAACTGTCAATTGTTGAGTTTTTTTAATGCCCTCTATAAGAACCAGGATTTTTTTTAATTGACAGAAAGAGGAAGATAAAGCATGTGCTGCTTTCTCAAGAGAGAGGAAACTGCAAAAAGAGAAGTGGATTACACATCTGTTTTCTTCAAATACAGACTCCCTGACCACAAGCAGTGCCAAGTAAGAAGATAAAATGGTGAGAGTCATCCGCAGAGAGCAATCTGAGATCTCCATGGATTATGTTAATCTACCTGATGCAGCAGCCAGGAGCCACTCTGATAAAGACAATGAAGTGTATCCTCTGGCACCAAGTGGGTCTAAAAGCTTCCTTGAAAATTTTTACTTTAACCAAGTAGATATGGATATCATTTAAAAATTTGTTTTGCAATTACTGTATAAAAAATAATTATTATTTGTAGTGTTTGATGTTCATTTTGAAATGCAAAACTCTCTTATAATTTCTCTTATAATTGTTTTTATCATTCATTAATTTATATAAATGTTGTTTATTTTAGGGAAAAATCAATTTAATTTACCTGAGTTATCTGGATAGATTTTCTGAATTCAGCTGAAATAAATTTAGATTTTTTTAATTTTTTAGCTTTGTGGTTGGTTTAGGTTTTACTCACTAGATTCTTTACCCAGAAAACTGTGTAAACCTGCTTGAACACTTTGTCTTTGTGTCTGTGATTTCTGCATTCAGGGAGAAAGCTGTACAGATTGGTTGCTGTTAGCTTTGGATTACTGTGTGTCCTACAAGTTGCTCTCAACGTTTCTCTACGACTTGCTCTATGTGAGTTTCTCTACATTGTGTTCCTACTTTACCCTGAGTTTTCAAGAACAGAAAGTTGTATTTCTTTTACACTACCAAGATTTTCAAGGATTTGTTTACTAGATATCGTCCAACATTGCCAAACCATCCTTAGCTACTTTATGATATTAAACTCCAAACTTTTCCCAGTGCATGTTGAGGAAAACTGATACACTTTGGCCTTTCTTTCAGATCATCCTGACAGTGAGACATTAGATATTGAGACTTTTTGTAAAAACAGGACACAAGTTTTAGATCACCTAAGAAAACTATCGGGTAAGTAAGAGGATGGTGAAAGGCATCCGACAGCAGCGTTACTTTCTAATTAAAAGAAACTGGAAACTGCACATGTAAGTTTATATGAAAATTCACATATCTCTTTTTCCCAAAACAGATCAATATTTTCAACAAGGATTTGTGTATTTCCATCGTAGTTTCTACTATATTTCTTCTACCAAGAAATCCTGGCAGAAAAGTAGAGAGGATTGTCTGCAAAGAGGTGCAGACCTGGTTATTATTAACACCAAAGAAGAACAGGTATGTGTTTATGTTTGAAAGTATGGAAATATTAAGTGAAACACTGCAAAATATGCAAATTTTCTATCGAAACTGATTATTGATTATCTGTGTAAGGACTTTACAAGACAGTTTCAAAGGCTCACGTGGATCGGATTGACTGATAGAGGGTTTAAAGGGAAATGGAAATGGGTGGATGGGACTCCGCTCACGAAAAGGTTTACACATTATTTTTTAATTGAACTTAAATCACCATAATCTGAAACTAAGCAATCAATTTTTTTACTAAAACAATCTAAACCTGGTAACTATCTGGTGCTGATATTATCTGGTTAATTAAAATTAAAAAACATCAACCGTGGCTGTTTCTTTGTGAAAACATTTTTCTTGTTGTTTATGATGATGGTTGTTCTGTTTTCTTTTGTTTCAGCTACTGGGGCCCAGGAGAGCCCAATGGTTTTGAAGGCAAAACTGAAGACTGTGTAGAGATACGGTTCCATGATATTGAAAACAGCTGGAATGATATTCCATGTGAAGATGAAAATTTTTGGATCTGTGAGAAAAAAGTTGAGCTCTAAATCAACACATCTAATCCCATAAAGCCTAATCAAGTTTGATCTGAATGCATAAAATCACTGTTGGTAACCAATAGTTTATGGGATGAAGTTTCATAATAGCTTGTGGCCCTTTATGATATTGTTTTTTTAATTGATATTTTTTTATACATGCATATAGGTAAACACAGCTGCTGTAATACTCCATGCAAATACATCCTGACTCCAGTCCCACAGAAGTTTTTCTTCTGCAGAGCTGTAGATGTTTTGTTTTATGCTTTGTTGTTTTCTCTTTTCCTATACTAATGTATCTTATCCATTGCTTTTATAGCAGTCTGTCATGTAGGAAACATATCTGTGAAATGGATGAGAGAAGATTGATTATTTAGGTTGAGAAATAACTTCCACAATACAACCCACAATCTTGTTATTAAAACTGGTCAGAAATAGTGGTTTTCAGGTGAGGCTGAAAGTGTTTTTATGGTAAACATTTTGTTCTCTAATACAAATAATTTTAGTAATGTAAAAAATGATTATGTTTTTAATGGTTAAAGTTTATATTAAATCTCAAATGCTACAACTATGCCAACTACTGACATAAACTGGCAGGCTACCTGCATTGTCCCTTTAATAGTGAGGGATAAAATGTAGGAATATTTTAGCAAATTAAGCTCTTTGTAGTAAGAAATTAAACCAAAGTTAATATCGAGGACATGAGAGGGGGCTGCAGTACCCCCAGCTGGTAGGATATTGTATGTGCAAGACAAATAAATTTTTAAAAAAGATTTTTGAACACAAACAGCTCATAAAAGTGATTCTTCGCTGAATATTTGATATCTACCATTTGGTAACAATATTTTATTTAATTTTAAGATTTTTTTTAATGGGTTTTCAGTGTAGCCTATGATGCACAGGCCCAGTGCCATTTACTGCATCGGCCTAAATACAGGCCATGTGATGTTGATAGTCACAAGGAATCACAGATATTAATGATCAATAATGAAGTATCGAGTTAAGTTGTATCACACCTCATCACAAGAACCTGTGGGGTTTTACTGTCTAAAGTAAACAGCAATAAACAATTCTTAATTAGACAGATTCAAGAGGGTATAAACTTACTTTGCTGTTTATTGTTTTATTTCATACTTCTGCTGCTACACTTCTGATAGTGTGACATTCTTTGAATTAGAGGAAGAGATCTGACTGTGTGGAGTTGTCAGGTGTGGTCTTTAAAGTGATCTTCTACACAGCGCTGCTTAATCACTGTTCAGTGACATCAAGATATTTCAGATGTGTTTGTGTGTGTTTATTAAGTTAGAATGCCTTTTTCTGTAGCTACACATATGTGTCATGCTGGTTCCTGCAAAACTAATCATTTTCTGATTATAAATTGTCATTAAATTTGGGTATACCCCAACTGTTATTGTTCTGACATACAACATGATTGTGTTAACCTTTATTATCTCCTGTGATCTAAAACACAGTAAACCCATTGTAAATTTTAATCTATTTGAATTAAAACAAAATTTTCCAAAACAATGAGAGGCCCTTTTGACTGATGACTTGCTCATTTACTCAACAACATTCTAGTTCAAACCTAATGTTGATGGAATATGAGTGAGGTGGTTGCCAGTCATAATATAAGAAAACTGTCATAAAGTAAAACATAGTTTGTCCTTTGTTTTTCCAGCTTTTATGGTGATTTTGGCTCTGAACTTTTTTATCTACATTTTCCATCCACCAGAGGTCTCTAGTGATTTCCCTTCCCCTATCTTGTCACTAACCTCAGCTTGTCCCTGTTCCCAATCCCCACACTTGCATACATCTATCTTGTTACCTTTGTTGTTTTCAAGCCTCCACATTTCTTCCACTCATTGCCAGACTCTTTGTTCAACTTACAGTTCTGTAAGAAATTATATTGCTTTCATTTGGTTTTAATTGCATGTTCCCAGACTTGCTAGATTTTTTTAACCCTTTCTTTTATTCCATCAGGCAAAACAAGCCTTGCTGTTCTCCCTGTTTGCAGGGATACATGTTTTGTGTGTGCACACATTAAGCTTCTGTTTTGTTTTGTTTTTTTAACTCTGATATTTTGCTTGTTCTGCCTTTTCAGTTGAATAAATGAAAATGAGATCTAATTTGATAGATTATATTTCACAGAATACTGTTTTAGACTGATATACAGCCATATAGAACATTCAGGGGTGAAAGTAAACCGGTACGGTTCAGTATTGCATATCACTAAATAATTCAGTGGTGTTAAGCAGTACCAGGAAGATGGGAGAGCGGCTGCCTGCAATAAAGTCCTCGTTCAGAACCAGTCACGGTTCCGCTAGCGATATTCAGTCTTGAAAATGACTTTGTCTGTTTAAAAAATCCTTTTAACTCATTCCGAATTGTTTCTGAACTGCCCATGTTGTGTTTTAAATTCAGTCCATACTGGACGGAGTCTTATTTGAAGGAGAGTATGCAGTTGTATTTCGTGTTATTTTGTTCAATTTTAATGATACATATTGTATCATATGTGACCAAATATTTAGGAGGTAGGCATCATTTCATGCAGTCTGTGAAGGTAAGAACCACATGGGTAAAGTGGCTTGACATTTATTTCTAAAAAAAAAAAATAAACATTTTTCACTGTTGAAAATGAATTTAGTCTATCATAAGTTTCATGAGAATTGTGTTTAGATCAAAATAGGTAATTTTAAATTTGTCTTATACATCAATTGTGGTATCTATGAGCTACAACATGAGGTCATGAACCTAGCATAAAAGTGCAGCATTTTAGCTGTGGGGACTAATAAAGTCAAAATGGTAGCTCTGGGTTAAGTTGAGCCATTTGGCCAGGGGTAAGTTGAGCCATACACTTAATAAGTGTATTTTGGCTGTAGCCTATATGTCTTAATTATTAAATCAAGATTCTGCATTTGTATGATTACAGAGTGAACATCATGCCTCGAGTATACATGCGCAGAACAAGCAGGGGAACCACCACTGATGTACTTGAAAGAGCCACCAGTGAAGTTTATTATTAGAGCAGCAGCAAAAGATGCCAAAATAGACAGAATGACACTGAAGAGGTACATTGACAAAAAAAGAAAATGTACCTCTGAAAAAGAAGGATTCTCTCAGATGGCATGAAGTTTGAACTTGCCAAACATATAAAGAAACTTGCAGGCCGGTTTCATGGGCTTACTTCTCTCTCAGTTTGCAAAGCAAAACAACATCCCTGTTGCCATACAGCTGGTCAAGAGAAGAACGAGCAGGTAGCTGGAGATATTGAACATAGAGATGTATCTAAATATCCTCTCTGATAATTACTGCCAACCAGCCAGATAGCTAAGAAAATTCAAGCAAACTCAATCGATTTGTTGACAAGGAGTGGATTGGCTTGAGCTGTTCAAAGTCGACAGCATCTATCCCGTCGGACACCAGAGGCCACATCCTTGGCTAGGGCCACTGCATTCATTGAATACACTGTCACTCTGTTCTTTGATAAGCTGGCATCAGTGATGGACAGGTATTTGATACTTGATGTGAGAAATAATTTTTGAAGTCTAATTAGAAATTAATGTGTCCTCTAAAATGTAAAATCTGTGAAAATCTGTCAAATCTGTCTTTTTTCAGATGTAAGTTCCATCCGAACATGATCTATAATATGGATGAGACAGGCATAACAACTGTACAGAAGCAAATTGTGACACAGACGGGGAAAAAGCAAGTTGGCTCAGTCACATCTGGTGAAAGAGAAGAACTTGTAACATCTCAAGGAACGGGGTGCAAAAAAACAAAAGAAACTACAGCCCATCATGGAAAGCAGCTCAGAGTGACACCATGATTCCACTCGACACAGACTGTGAAAATTCCAAGTCTGACACAAGTGAAGAAGAAAATACTGAGCTTGCAGTGGGCGACTTTGTGGTTGTAAACTTTAAGGGCAAATCAAGAAATTACCACTACATTGGCTTGCTGGAGAAGATTGAAGGTGATGATCTAGAGTGCAAGTTCATGATAAGAGGCAAAGCTGGTTATGGTAAACCCACCTTTACTTTCAAAGAGAAAGATGAAGGATTCTTTCCAAGATGCGATGTAATCGCAAAACTCCCCAAACCTCACAGAGTTGGTGGCACAGCAAGGAGGTCCCAGCAGTTTGTAGCTATTCCCCTGCAACCTTGTGTTAGAAAAATTCACTCACAGACAACGGCATGAAACCAAGAAATCCCTCAGAGGCCTCAGTATTTTACTTGCAAGGAGAGAATAACACACGAACCTTTTCTCTGTAGCTTCACAAGAGTTCTCCAATGAGTGGTTGCCTCCCTTGCTCTTTTATTTGGTGACACACACACATACGTAGAATCCTCTATTTGCTTTCATGAGCCCAGGTCTGGTATATCTCCTGAGTTTGGAGGTATCTCCTTATTTGGGGAGCTATAAAGATAACGATCAATGGGGAGAGATTCCTTCTTAAAACACTGCTCTCTTTGTCTCCAAACTTCTCCTTGTGAAGTTTTGATATAAAATGGCCTCTCTGGCTGTGACATTTATATAGTGATAATAAGCAAACTTTTCAGACACCTCAACAAGTGGAATATTGAGTAAAAGCGGAGGTGGGAGATGGATGGTACGAGGGAGGGATGAGTTTAACGAAGATAACTTACCCCATACACGGGGTAAGTTGTGCCACGAGACACCTTCTTTTGGACATGCTATATTATCAAAACAGTTATGTTTACACTCATTCTGTTTGTTTGAAGGGATGCACAAGATCCTGAAATATTTGCTGATATATGAGTTTATGACAAAACTATGATTGCCTTGATGTAGTGATCCTAAATATGAAAAATGGCACATCTTACCCCAGTCTCCCCTACGTGAGTGCGCTTGTACGTCTACTTCCAAAACACAGCATTTGCTATGGGAATCGGTGCGTTTGATTTCATATAATAGTACCGGCAAGAATTTAACTATTTTCACCCCTGAGAACATTTAATCTTATGTATAAACTATACTAAAACATGAGATCATACAGTATGTTGGAAATAACTTGTGTCCCAAACCATTGACTTTTGCATAAAGCATAAAAATCCATTTTACTTTTAGAGGTAATTTTAACTATATTTATTGTGATAGTGTGCAGACTCTTTGTTTTTAAATAACATGAGGATATTTTTATACAAAAATTGTTAATGAACTACTTCGTATTTTCAGAGGTAACAGTTATATCTAGATTTAATAGAGCATACCTAGATTTCAGTCGATCTGTATTGTTTGCATGAGAAGTTACTACAATCAATCAAATTTGTTAGTAAAATGTACAAAGAGCTGCCAATGAGCAGCTGCAGCAAGAATGGCCAAGCGGTGGAGATAAAAGCTGTTGTTGATTTGCACACAGATCTGGGCAAATTAGATTAAGCCATCATATAGTGAGTGAGCGATAATTTTTTTCATATATTTTTTTAAAGTAATGATTGGATTCCTGTGATCTTTTGGACTGCATAATTGTGTCTTGGAAATCATTGCATGAGCTGTTGTGAAAGTTTTCTTAAGTGAGTCTGAATAAAGAGAAGAACGACTAAGTTGTGTTTTATGTAATCATTACTTGCAAAAAAGGTCTGTCAGTCTGAGTGAGAGAAATCTGCGAATATGCTTCAGTAAGTGTATTTACAAGTGTAGATGTGTGCTCATGTGAGCAAAGTTCAATATTCAAATTATCTTTCACTTCCTTTTTCTAGATAAATCTTAATTTTCCCTGGTACCTCTGGTCATCCCTTTCATGATGATTATTAATTGGAAAGCAAAGGTCAGAGCTCTCCCTCTTCTGACTGTCAACAGTTAATCTGAGGACAATCCAAACTTTGTATATATTATAGTTTTGAAGAGATTTTTGTAAAGAACCCAAAGAACCTAGCATGGTCTGCATTTGGGTTGAACTAAACTCATTAACGACTTAACAAACAACAGTTGCGGCCAAGCCGGAAATATGTAAAATATGAACAGAGAGCAACCAATGAGTAATCAACAGTGTTGGTCATCTTACTTTAAAAAGGTAATTAGTTACAGTTACAAATTACTTCTCCCAAAAAGTAATTGAGTTAGTTACCTCATTGTAAGAGTAATTGGTTACTCAGCAACTGTAACATTAGTTTTCATGTCCTATATGCTATTACGTTCTATAACATCTTTAACGTTAAAGATGTTTAACTGATTGAAGAATAAAAACATTATATACAGTATTTTAGAACATTTGGTATTTATTTGAACTCAATAGATTACAGCATGTGTGAGGTGCTAAGATTCGAGTTGCTTGAGGCAGACATGGATCAAGTCTTTTTTTCCTGGACACAGCGTGCATGTTACGTAAACATCCTTGCCTATAATTAAAATGAGCGAGAAGTAGTGCCATTTGAGAATGCTACCTTTGAATTTCTCTGGCTCGTTGCTATTGTCGCTGTCTTGTTGTGTTTGGCAGTGCAGTGAGAAGGTGTGAGCAGGGACTGATCCGCCCATCCAGCCAATCATGGTCGCATTTGCAACAGCGTCATCATCCTCACCCCTGCTCTCTCCAGGCAGCTGATGTGTGGCCAAAACCTGACACTTTGCGCTTAATTCAACCAAATTGTAGTAAAGCGCCATTTCACATTCTTAGTAACGGCAACGGCGTTGCAACTATGGTAAAAGTAATTAATTAGATTACTCGTTACTGGAAAAATAATAATACTGTTAGTATTACCAACATGGGTAATCAATGCACAAATCAAGACTAAACAAACAGAATAAATCCAAATCTACACATTTTTATCTTAGAAATGTAAGTTTACTCTAAAACTTGTAGCAGTGACTTTGCTGTTCTGCATCTTTCAGTGCTCTTTTTTTACTTTGTTTTACTCTGTAAACTGAACTGTGAAGTTTACTTAAAAAAATAAGTTCCTAAAAAGTTACAAAAATGTATTCTGTAAAACAGCATAGTCGTGTGAACGACTTCTTCACAATGAAACACATTAAGTTAAACTTTAACGAAACAGAAATTTAAAGAAGAGGAAGAATGTGGTTAACTAAATAAGCAGAATAAAAAAAGAGAAGAGCTTGTAAAGGCCCCAGTATGGTTGTCACGGTATCGTGCCGGCCATATATAGTGGCGCGAGTTGCAATCAGTAGTTGCAATCTTCTCCGCTGCTACGTGAAGGTTACTAACTAACTACTCTAACTACTCTACAATGACGAAAATGGAGAAGAAACAATGCCCCCATCAAGGGCAGGAAGAGTAGCACTGTCATCAATGATCAGCATTCTTACCTCTACGTACATAATAGCTGATGAGCCTGCAGAAGTTGAAATTTTAATAGGTGTGTTATCACCATTATAGTCTGATATAGTACTTAGAATATTGTTATAGGTCTTTTAAGTGTATTGTTTTACCTTTTCTTTCTTTCTTTCTTTCTTTGTTATGAAATAGGGTGCGTCAATGAACACACTTGGGAATTATCGTTGCCTTTAAGGATTCAATAACAATAATAATAATAGATCGGTTTGCTGTTTTACTTGCTTATGTTGTTTCAGTGCAGACGCACTTCCTCGCTGAGCCTGAGCGGAAATACGTCGTTTGACGTCACGCGCCGTCAGTGATGCGTCAACTATAAAACAAGCTTAAAGCTCATAGAAATAGCTGTTAGTAGTGTAGATAGATAGATAAAAGTGCAGCATTTTAGCTGTGGGGACTAATAAAGTCAAAATGGTAGCTCTGGGTTAAGTTGAGCCATTTGGCCAGGGGTAAGTTGAGCCATACACTTAATACGTGTATTTTGGCTGTAGCCTATATGTCTTAATTATTAAATCAAGATTCTGCATTTGTACAACATCCCTGTTGCCATACAGCTGGTCAAGAGAAGAACGAGCAGGTAGCTGGAGATATTGAACATAGAGATGTATCTAAATATCCTCTCTGATAATTACTGCCAACCAGCCAGATAGCTAAGAAAATTCAAGCAAACTCAATCGATTTGTTGAGAAGGAGTGGATTGGCTTGAGCTGTTCAAAGTCGACAGCATCTATCCCGTCGGACACCAGAGGCCACATCCTTGGCTAGGGCCACTGCATTCATTGAATACACTGTCACTCTGTTCTTTGATAAGCTGGCATCAGTGATGGACAGGTATTTGATACTTGATGTGAGAAATAATTTTTGAAGTCTAATTAGAAATGAATGTGTCCTCTAAAATGTAAAATCTGTGAAAATCTGTAAAATCTGTCTTTTTTCAGATGTAAGTTCCATCCGAACATGATCTATAATATGGATGAGACAGGCATAACAACTGTACAGAAGCAAATTGTGACACAGACGGGGAAAAAGCAAGTTGGCTCAGTCACATCTGGTGAAAGAGAAGAACTTGTAACTTCTCAAGGAACAGGGTGCAAAAAAACAAAAGAAACTACAGCCCATCATGGAAAGCAGCTCAGAGTGACACCATGATTCCACTCGACACAGACTGTGAAAATTCCAAGTCTGACACAAGTGAAGAAGAAAATACTGAGCTTGCAGTGGGCGACTTTGTGGTTGTAAACTTTAAGGGCAAATCAAGAAATTACCACTACATTGGCTTGCTGGAGAAGATTGAAGGTGATGATCTAGAGTGCAAGTTCTTGATAAGAGGCAAAGCTGGTTATGGTAAACCCACCTTTACTTTCAAAGAGAAAGATGAAGGATTCTTTCCAAGATGCGATGTAATCGCAAAACTCCCCAAACCTCACAGAGTTGGTGGCACAGCAAGGAGGTCCCAGCAGTTTGTAGCTATTCCCCTGCAACCTTGTGTTAGAAAAATTCACTCACAGACAAAAGCATGAAACCAAGAAATCCCTCAGAGGCCTCAGTATTTTACTTGCAAGGAGAGAATAACACACGAACCTTTTCTCTGTAGCTTCACAAGAGTTCTCCAATGAGTGGTTGCCTCCCTTGCTCTTTTATTTGGTGACACACACACATACGTAGAATCCTCTATTTGCTTTCATGTGCCCAGGTCTGGTATATCTCCTGAGTTTGGAGGTATCTCCTTATTTGGGGAGCTATAAAGATAACGATCAGTGGGGAGAGATTCCTTCTTAAAACACTGCTCTCTTTGTCTCCAAACTTCTCCTTGTGAAGTTTTGATATAAAATGGCCTCTCTGGCTGTGACATTTATATAGTGATAATAAGCAAACTTTTCAGACACCTCAACAAGTGGAATATTGAGTAAAAGCGGAGGTGGGAGATGGATGGTACGAGGGAGGGATGAGCTTAACGAAGATAACTTACCCCATACACGGGGTAAGTTGTGCCACGAGACACCTTCTTTTGGACATGCTATATTATCAAAACAGTTATGTTTACACTCATTCTGTTTGTTTGAAGGGATGCACAACATCCTGAAATATTTGCTGATATATGAGTTTATGACAAAACTATGATTGCCTTGATGTAGTGATCCTAAATATGAAAAATGGCACATCTTACCCCAGTCTCCCCTACGTGAGTGCGCATGTACGTCTACTTCCAAAACACAGCATTTGCTATGGGAATCGGTGCGTTTGATTTTATATAATAGTACCGGCAAGAATTTAACTATTTTCACCCCTGAGAACATTTAATCTTATGTATAAACTATACTAAAACATGAGATCATACAGTATGTTGGAAATAACTTGTGTCCCAAACCATTGACTTTTGCATAAAGCATAAAAATCCATTTTACTTTTAGAGGTAATTTTAACTATATTTATTGTGATAGTGTGCAGACTCTTTGTTTTTAAATAACATGAGGATATTTTTATACAAAAATTGTTAATGAACTACTTCGTATTTTCAGAGGTAACAGTTATATCTAGATTTAATAGAGCATACCTAGATTTTAGTCGATCTGTATTGTTTGCATGAGAAGTTACTACAATCAATCAAATTTGTTAGTAAAATGTACAAAGAGCTGCCAATGAGCAGCTGCAGCAAGAATGGCCAAGCGGTGGAGATAAAAGCTGTTGTTGATTTGCACACAGATCTGGGCAAATTAGATTAAGCCATCATATAGTGAGTGAGCGATAATTTTTTTCATATCTTTTTTTAAAGTAATGATTGGATTCCTGTGATCTTTTGGACTGCATAATTGTGTCTTGGAAATCATTGCATGAGCTGTTGTGAAAGTTTTCTTAAGTGAGTCTGAATAAAGAGAAGAACGACTAAGTTGTGTTTTATGTAATCATTACTTGCAAAAAAGGTCTGTCGGTCTGAGTGAGAGAAATCTGCGAATATGCTTCAGTAAGTGTATTTACAAGTGTAGATGTGTGCTCATGTGAGCAAAGTTCAATATTCAAATTATCTTTCACTTCCTTTTTCTAGATAAATCTTAATTTTCCCTGGTACCTCTGGTCATCCCTTCCATGATGATTATTAATTGGAAAGCAAAGGTCAGAGCTCTCCCTCTTCTGACTGTCAACAGTTAATCTGAGGACAATCCAAACTTTGTATATATTATAGTTTTGAAGAGATTTTGTAGAGAACCCAAAGAACCTAGCATGGTCTGCATTTGGGTTGAACTAAACTCATTAACGACTTAACAAACAACAGTTGCGGCCAAGCCGGAAATACGTAAAATAAGAACAGAGAGCAACCAATGAGTAATCAACAGTGTTGGTCATCTTACTTTAAAAAGGTAATTAGTTACAGTTACAAATTACTTCTCCCAAAAAGTAAGTGAGTTAGTTACCTCATTGTAAGAGTAATTGGTTACTCAGCAACTGTAACATTAGTTTTCATGTCCTATATGCTATTACGTTCTATAACATCTTTAACGTTAAAGATGTTTAACTGATTGAAGAATAAAAACATTATATACAGTATTTTAGAACATTTGGTATTTATTTGAACTCAATAGATTACAGAATGTGTGAGGTGCTAAGATTCGAGTTGCTTGAGGCAGACATGGATCAAGTCTTTTTTTCCTGGGCACAGCGTGCATGTTACGTAAACATCCTTGCCTATAATTAAAATGAGCGAGAAGTAGTGCCATTTGAGAATGCTACCTTTGAATTTCTCTGGCTCGTTGCTATTGTCGCTGTCTTGTTGTGTTTGGCAGTGCAGTGAGAAGGTGTGAGCAGGGACTGATCCGCCCATCCAGCCAATCATGGTCGCATTTGCAACAGCGTCATCATCCTCACCCCTGCTCTCTCCAGGCAGCTGATGTGTGGCCAAAACCTGACACTTTGCGCTTAATTCAACCAAATTGTAGTAAAGCGCCATTTCACATTCTTAGTAACGGCAACGGCGTTGCAACTATGGTAAAAGTAATTAATTAGATTACTCGTTACTGGAAAAATAATAATACTGTTAGTATTACCAACACGGGTAATCAATGCACAAATCAAGACTAAACAAACAGAATAAATCCAAATCTACACATTTTTATCTTAGAAATGTAAGTTTACTCTAAAACTTGTAGCAGTGACTTTGCTGTTCTGCATCTTTCAGTGCTCTTTTTTTTACTTTGTTTTACTCTGTAAACTGAACTGTGAAGTTTACTTCAAACAATAAGTTCCTAAAAAGTTACAAAACAGCATAGTCGTGTGAACGACTTCTTCACAATGAAACACACTAAGTTAAACTTTAACGAAACAGAAATTTAAAGAAGAGGAAGAATGTGGTTAACTAAATAAGCAGAATAAAAAAAGAGAAGAGCTTGTAAAGGCCCCAGTATGGTTGTCACGGTATCGTGCCGGCCATATATAGTGGCGCGAGTTGCAATCAGTAGTTGCAATCTTCTCCTCTGCTACGTGAAGGTTACTAACTAACTACTCTAACTACTCTACAATGACGAAAATGGAGAAGAAACAATGCCCCCATCAAGGGCAGGAAGAGTAGCACTGTCATCAATGATCAGCATTCTTACCTCTACGTACATAATAGCTGATGAGCCGGCAGAAGTTGAAAGTTTAATAGGTGTGTTATCACCATTATAGTCTGATATAGTACTTAGAATATTGTTATAGGTCTTTTAAGTGTATTGTTTTACCTTTTCTTTCTTTCTTTCTTTGTTATGAAATAGTGTGCGTCAATGGACACACTTGGGAATTATCGTTGCCTTTCAGGATTCAATAACAATAATAATAATAGATCGGTTTGCTGTTTTACTTGCTTATGTTGTTTCAGTGCAGACGCACTTCCTCGCTGAGCCTGAGCGGAAATACGTCGTTTGACGTCACGCGCCGTCAGTGATGCGTCAACTATAAAACAAGCTTAAAGCTCATAGAAATAGCTGTTAGTAGTGTAGATAGATAGATAGATAGATAGATAGATAGATAGATAGATAGATAGATAGATAGATAGATAGATAGATAGATAGATAGATAGATAGATAGATAGATAGATAGATAGATAGATAGATAGATAGATAGATAGATAGATAGATAGATAGATAGATAGATAGATAGATAGATAGATAGATAGATAGATAGATAGATAGATAGATAGATAGATAGATAGATAGATAGATAGACGACTTTATTAATCCCTTTGGGAAGTTTCCTCCAGGAAACTGAAATCTCCATCTCACTCACTCACGCTCAGCACTGTTATATACAGTGATGTACAGAATAAACAAAAGTTGAAAAACACTCAACACCAGCACCCGTATAAACAGAAAGATAATAATAATATTCATAATAATCTAAATAATAGTATACAAGTAATAGTAATGAAAATAATAGTAATATAATAATAACAATAATGAATAGTGATGCTAATGAATAATAGTACGTATATAAATTTAAGTATACAGTGGAAAGTAAGGTTATTGCACACCACATAGATTATTGCACTTGGTTAGCCAGACTGATTGACTGCCACCCGTCCTACAGTCCCTCTGTCCGTCCTTCTGTTACAATAGTGTGATAGTGTTGTGAGGTTTAAACGCTTGAGAACATACATAACATTTACAACAAACAAACAAACTGTTGGATGAAGAAAAATAAACGCCTTCAGACCATCGGTAAAGTTTAAGTTTTGTGGCTGGATGCTACACTCTATCTTTAGATTGTCCTTAAGTGAAAGAAGGCCAGATACAAAAGGGAATCGGGTGTCATTCTGGAAACTGATGACTCCCGTAATACAGGTGAAGATGTTAAAGCAACTTCTACGTTGCCTGGTAAGACAATAAATATAAAAATTAAATATCAACCAACCATTAGATTTTTTTATTAAGAAATAAAATCCCTCCGTTAGCTCTCCTATAGCCGCAAGTAGCCACATAACAGCACATATGAGCTAACAGAGCAATAGTACACGTTCATTCATTCATTCTTCCTAAAGTATTGGTGAAATAAAGACAGATAATGCCTTATTTAGAGGCTGCATCGTCCCTGCCCAGTTCACTCCATTATATGGATATACGCCAATCGCGAGTTTTCTAAATAGCTTCCGAAGGACGCCGACTTTCGCCAAACTGTTCTGGGTGAGTAGATAAACATATTTTATGCCAGAAATAAGATCTAGGTTTACAAATACCGGAGTACCCCTTTAAGTGTTTATTAAAATTAAACTATTAAGGTTTAATTTGCAACATTACAGATTTGATGATGGAATGATGGTCCTTGTACAAAAAAAAAAATCTCTGGAACCTGTGAATGGAAACTTGTTTTGAATTGTATGAACTACTTCAGGTTAAAGACAGCTCTGAAAGTGGCATATGAGACACAAATAATTAAATAATGACATTCAAGTAATGTATTACCCAATTTGATTTATATCTAAATATTAGTTCAATAAACAGTTTTAAGAATGCAAAAAAAAATAGTGGTTGATCGATTTATTCGCTATCGTGGCCTAAACAACACTGGTCGCTGATAATTTTGTAACACTTAAGTGTTATGAACCTGATTCTTTCATGAAGCCTTTAGTTTGTTCCGCTAAAGGTGAAACTCAAGGTTTAAGGATGCAGCACAAGCTGAATCATGTTAAATTCAGTAATTTTCTCCACCTGCTTAATCCAATAAAGGGTCACAGGGAGGCTGGAGCCTTTCCAATCTGCCATTGAGTGAGGGATGGGGTACAATCAAAGTAATAGATTCTCACAGATTTGTTTTGCTGATGATGGCATCTTCAACTCCAACCCCAGGACGATAAGCAAACTATATTACTTGTATTTTCTAAGAGCTTTTCTGTCTTTTTTTGCCTCTCTCCACACATGTTATAAGTGTGTTGCTTCTTCTAAATAAAATCAAGTTTTTCAGTCAAAGAAATAATTTCCTTTGAACTTGTGTATAGTAAATAAAGGTTCAAACTAGTCAAAAGAGTTGCAGATTTAAGTTTCCAATGCATTTTTCAATGTACCCCCCCGGGTATAGAATACAGTGCGGGATTAAATTATATAACTTTTTCTGGGGTAAATGTCTCTGTGAAAATAATGACAAGCAAAAATGAGGAAACGGAGAAATGTTTCCCAGCACTGATTTTGAGGATTTTCCACCTTTCAGCAAAATTGCTGGTCAAACTGCTGAGTTGATGGGACAAATATGCCACATGGTGAAAAAAAAAAGTACTGGTATTTCAGGCAGAAAATTATAAAAGGATAATCCAACGATAGACCACAAGCATTTGTGTGGTACAAAGAAACTCAGCCAACGCTTTTATCAGTTTCCAGTGTTCAAGATAACGATGGTTTTCCATAAAGAGGAATATGAATTGTCTATGGCATATGAGAACTTGAACAATCCTTCAGCAAGTAATGATGCACAGAGCCACTCAGATGAAGACAGCAAAGTGACTTCTGCAGCAGCCGGTGAGACACAAGTCTTTTGATTCAATAACAATTTAAAGGTTTGAAACATTAAAGTGACATGGGAAACAACATTAACATTACATTCTTTAAAAAGTACATTACATTGTAAAGAACAACATTCTGTCCAAAAGTTTAAATATATATTCCCATATTATTGTTTTTGATAAACTTTTTGCATTTACTTGTTGTACATATTTGCATGTTGTGATGCCTTTTGTTTTACCCCATTTTCATTTTTACTTAAAACCATTTCTCAAAGTCAATAAAGTTTACTTTTGACAGTTGAAATACTAATTTGAATATCTTGTTTATGCCTTCTCTATGTACTCAGCAAACATTAGACCTCCAGACCAATTTTAGCAAATCATCAAAATGAAATGTTTAGTTAGATAAGTTGTTAAATTAAGTAGAGTTTAGTTAAGTTAAGTTAAGTTAAGTTGAAACTTTATTGTCATGTAGATGCACAAAATTTCTCCTCCGCATTTAACCCATCCAGGTTGGCACCTGTTGAACACACACATGCTCGTGCACAGGGTCACACACTCATGGAGATAGATGCCATATACACTGGAGCGGTGGGCAGCCATTCACAGCGCTGGGAGAGCAAATGTTGGGGGGGTACGGTGCCTTGCTGAAGGGCGTGTACGATGTATACAGAAAAAAGCAATGTTTTGCATTCATTTATTAGTTAATGAGTGATTGATAGAATGGTATTGTTAGCCCGATTCTTTCATTGGAAGCCCAAGAACAAACTGGAGAAAAGCAAACAAAGTATTTATTATTGGTCACAGGTAAAGTATGGCAGTGCTGGACTCGGAGTGACAGAGCTCCTGCAGGAAATCCATCAGCCCGAGCCCCGATATCCAAAAATATTTCATATTTATCATCTTCAAATTTATCTCACAGAGGTTGTACTTACATGCGACCGTGTATAATTGGCCATTTATTAGTAACATGACCAGGCCAACCACCGTCCACGTCATGTTGTTAGGATGTGATAAACAACGTGTGTGTGAGTGTTGTTTCAGGCGTGTATCTAAGACCGATCTGACAAGATAGAGAAGCTTCATATGTCCCATTTATTTAGTCCAGTTATGCTATCTTGGTCTTGGACCATACACTGCGTAGTATATATATGAGCAGAGTGGACAAGTACAAAATAGGAACATAGATCATTTAGAAAAATACAGAATATGAATACATAATGTCTAAGAACAAAGCAAATTATAACAGTATTAATTTTACAGTAATCATCACTGAGTTTTTAATTACTCAATGTAAACTCATCTTGTATGTAAAACTTCCCAAATATTGGTAATGCAATGATAACTGAAGTTAAGGTTGACTATGACTAAGCTAATACAGTCACATTTTGGAGTCTTTCTAAATTATTACATTTTTAGATCAAAATAAGAAAAAAAGTAAACAAATATAGAGATGATAACAGTTTCAAATGTGTAGCTAATTTGATTCTTCAGAAGGATTCTAAGTGTTGTTGTCTGTATTTTGTATTTAATTACATGAAAACCTCCCTTGTTATGATAGTTGAATAACTTTTTGACATTTTGAAAAATACTCAGCTTACACAAAATTGATTTGATTGAGTTTGATTATCATTTTACCTGCCAATTACATTAATATTGTCTCTGAATTGAATTGAAGTGATAAACACGTGTGTGGGTGTGTACACAGGAGTACAACTGTACAGACGGGTTGCAGTGAGCTTCGGAGTAATCTGTGTCCTACAAACCACTCTCATCATCTACTTGAGTCTTGCTCATTGTAAGTGACCCCAACATGTTACTATAGAAGTTTTCACACGTGGACTTCAGATTTGAGCTTTTGCAAGTAACTTAGTTAGAGACCATAAATGTGGTTAGATCAGAATGAGTTAGATCAGACACCACGAATACTGCCTGTTCCTTGGAATAATATAATGGATAATGTTTGTATTGGTTAGAAAAAATTCTGTTGTCATGCAGATGTGTGAAAGGGTAACTCCAGACTAATGGCTTAGTTTAGCATTACACCACTAAAACAGGAAAATGAAAGCACTGACCATGAGATTAGCAGCATTGACACTTGTGTCCTGCCTATGATGACGGTCACATGCTTGGAGGTTTTAAAAAATATGCTTGAACATAATTTGACACTAAGGAGTGTGAGGTTAGGTAGAACTGGAAAATATCTTAAACTCATAGAAAGGATTATTTTCATATTTCAGTAGAAAAACACAAATGTCATCTTACATGTATTGTGCACTAAATGAACTTGCAAAAATATTTTTCTTTTTGTTTTTTCTTCTTTTTTTGTCATAATTTCTCTGGTTGTAAAATTGCAGCTTCCCAGAATAAATCACTGTCTGAAGAGAAAGAAGCATTGAAAGTAATCAACTTTGGTAAGTATGGTGATAGAACTTTCTGCATAAACTGACTTATGTGGTTTTATTATGACATAAATATAATGGCTGTATGTATGAGGCATCATATAAATACTTTCAGTAAAGTATAAGATGACTTTGTTTAATGCACTACCAGTAAAACTCTGAACACACCTGGTCCTTTAAAATGAATGGGCAGTTGTGTCCAGTCTTTTTTTACTGGTACTGTACATAAGTAAACTTTATCTACAAAGGATCTGTGAGTCAACCAGAGTACACAAACATGATAGTCCACATGTATTGTAATGCTCATCTGTGCTACTACATTTTAAATGATACCAGGGTTTTCTGTTTGCATCTAAGTTAATTAAATTGCAGTTATGGTAATATGTTTCAGGCATTGAGGGCAGTAACAAAAACTTAACTGAAGATAGAGAGGAGCTAATGAGGAAGCTGGATGACCTGAGTACGTATGATGATTAAACTACAGTCTACCTGTACACTGCTATCAATCAACAGATGCTGACTCAAATAGTCATGTATGGTTGTTAAACAAAGCACAAGTAAATGTTTATGTCGTTAAATTTTTTTTTATATCTAAATAGAAAATAAAAGTAGTTCTTCCAAATGGGAGTGATTTATTAATATATTGAATATAGCTATTGCTAGAATTGTCAAGTTGGTTGCAAGTAATGGGAATGACACAATTATTGGATTCACTTATGTCATTTTAAGACAAGATTAATATAATGGTTGTATGTATGAGGCATCATATCAGATTACTTTCAGTAAAATAATGGGATGATTTGACTTGCATTGCCAGTAAAACTCTGGACACACCCGTTCATTCAAAATGAAAGGGCTGTTGTGCCCCATTTTCCACTGGCACTGTATATAATTAAACTTTATCTACAATAGATCTGTTACTGAAGTTTGGAAAAAAAAATCTGTATTAAAATGAGTTGTGTATTTGCTATTTTAACATTCAGATACGTGAAAATAAGTTTGGAGGAGGTCCAAGGTCAAATGTGTCAATATCTAAACTGATCACAACAGGGACAGGGAACCTATATACAGTCTCAGATTCAGAAGAAGAAAACACCAAGTTTTGATGATAATGATAATGCAGGTATGGCAATTCTGTTTCAGTGTTGAGGCCAGAAAATGGTTGAATACAATAAAATTGATATACAGACATGATTTTCAGTCAATAAACCCACACTTCAGCTCACAGTGAGTCAGTGGAATCTACATAACATTTGTATTTATTTAGGACTGTGAGAATTACTCACAGTACTGATTTACCTGTCTGTATTTAGTTGTCAATCTGACTAAGTTGAAACTGATCGTAACCTGGGTGGGAAGGCCTTGGTGTTCCCCAAGAAAAGCTGAAGATCTGGGGATGGATGGATGGATGGATGGATGGATGGATGGATGGATGGATGGATGGATGGATGGATGGATGGATGGATGGATGGATGGAAGGAAGGAAGGAAGGGTGGAAGGGTGGACGGATGGAATTTACTTGTGTTTCCAACATAACAAGTAACTTGTATTCTCAAAATGACAGCTTTACATCATAATTCTCTGACTGAGGAGAGAGATGAGATAAAGAAGACAAAATATGGTAAGTGGGATGGTGGAAGCGTCAAAGTTTACTGTATAAATGATTAACAATTATTGAAATTGGTAGAATTAATCAGTAAAGTGAATATTTCTTTTGTTGTGGACTTCTTTTTAAATTTTGTTAATATTTCAATAAGGCATCGAGGCAAGTCTTAAAAATCGAACTGAAGAAAGAGACAAGCTGAACAGAACCATCTATGGTAAGTGTAAAGATCAAGACATTTTCTCCACAACATTAAGGGAGGTGACTATATTTTGAAAATGACTAATGCAAATATACAGTAGTGGTGCAACGGATCATCACTGCGTCAAAGTTTACTGTATAAATGATTAACAATTATTGAAATTGGGAGAATTAATCAGTAAAGTGAATATTTCTTTTGTTGTGGACTTCTTTTTAAATGTTGTTAATATTTCAAATCAGGCATCGAGGCAAGTCTTAAAAATCGAACTGAAGAAAGAGACAAGCTGAACAGAACCATCTATGGTAAGTGTAAAGATCAAGACATTTTCTCCACTACATTAAGGGAGGTGAATATATTTTGAAAATTACTAATGCAAATATACAGTAGTGGTGCAACGGATCATCACTGATCCGTGATCCGTTCGGATCAATATCTTCGGTTCGGCACGCATGTGATCAGCAGATTGATTTACGAGGGGAAAAAAAAGTTTTGCGCATGTTCAGTCCACTCACAGTGTGGTCATGGCGAGTGGAGGAACGGTGGAGCTTGAACGCCCCTCTTCATTTAACTCCCCTGTATGGGAAAAAGAGGTTAGTGGATAAAACCATGACGGTGTGTAGGCACTGTGGCACAGGAAAGTCAAATAACAGTGGAGACACATCAAGCATGGCCACGTATTTGAAGCGACATCACCCCGGTGTTTCACTGACAGGAGTGAAAACGAAGGCTGCTCAACAACCGCATATCACGCGGCAATTATGCAGCCCCTTGTTGCACAATCCGACCGGGTTAAAGCCATCACAAACTCCATGGGTGTGTTTATAGGTGCAGACATGAGGCCAAATTCGGTTAAAGGAAGGAAATATGCCGTTTTATGTTGCACTTTAAGTTGTTTTTCATTGATTATGTTAAAAAGAAGATATTATGCCTTATGCACATAAAGATGATTTTATATATTTCAATTTAATAATTTAAAAGTGTTAATAAATAAAAAGACCGTCTGTTTATTTGTCTTGTCTTTTTTTTTTTTTTTTTTTTGCTTATCCGAAAAATTATCCGATCCGTGACTCTGGTCCGCGAAACGGTCCGAACCGTGACTTATTTGATCCGTTGCACCCCTAATATACAGTATCAGTATCTATTGTTAACATGTGTGCAGTAACATGAAAACTGTCTTTGATACGCTTTGGAAAATCAACAATTTATCAGTGAAAATTAATCCAATAGATTGTTGTAATTGTTTCAGAAATTGAGGCCACTAACAGAAACTTGATTGAAGAGAGAGATGAGCTCAAGAGGAAACTGAATGACGTTGGTAAGTATCATCAGATATTGAATCCAAGAGGAAACAAGTATAGTTGTTACATGTTACATATAGAATTCTCAGAGCTGATCACTTGCATGTGCGCACCCATACATGGCTAAAAATGGGAGTGGAAATCAGGTTCATAAATGTGTACATGTTTCTCAAAAATTCTAATTTATAAAAGAGAACCATATGCACACATGGCTTTATAAATCTGATTAAAACAATGCACATACATATTTCTGCTTTTGTGCTAACACAGTTTTACTCGTGAATTTATACAGTGCCATGCACCTGCCCAAACCAGACTGTATATGAAAGATCGAAACAGTCATTGTGACATCACCTATTGTTTTTTTACGTGGAAAGGGGTCCAAACACACCTGTTCACACATTATTTCTATGTTACTGTTGTAGCTACATGAGAGTCCTAAATTTTGTCTTTGATGAAGTAGACGAAACCAACAGCTTAACACAATTATCATAAATTGCTTAATTGCCTTAGGAGGGAATGATCATGAAACTATATCAGTATTTTTAGTGTTGCTTCAAATTCATAAGCTGTACACACAATATTGGAAATATAGTAATGTAACATGTTTTATACTGAAAAATGTTGTAATTTGGTGTCATTGTTGATTTACAACATGGCAGACGGGCACAGCAGTGTAAGGGTATTTTGATGTACGATCAGCTGTTCAGTGGAACAGGTTGAAAATGTAATGAATCTTTGTTCCAACCCTCACCTGTGGTCATGAGCCGTGGCTGGTAACCAAAAGAGTATACCACCATGTCACTTTCTGGAAAGATTAAATATCTCAGCTGCCTTGGGAAGGCCTTGGTGTTCCCCCAGAAGACCTGAAAGAGGTCTGGGGATCTCTGCATAGCAGCAATGGATGGATGGATAGATGGATGGATGGATGGATGGAAGGGTGGATGGAAGGGTGGACGGATGGAATTTACTTATGTTTCCAATATAACAAGTAACTTGTGTTCTCAAAATGACAGCTTTACATCATAATTCTCTGACTGAGGAGAGAGATGAGATAAAGAAGACAAAATATGGTAAGTGGGATGGTGGAAGCGTCAAAGTTTACTGTATAAATGATTAACAATTATTGAAATTGGGAGAATTAATCAGTAAAGTGAATATTTCTTTTGTTGTGGACTTCTTTTTTAATTTTGTTAATATTTCAATCAGACATCGAGTCAAGTCTTAAAAATCGAACTGAAGAAAGAGACAAGCTGAACAGAACCATCTATGGTAAGTGTAAAGATCAAGACATTTTCTCCACTACATTAAGGGAGGTGAATATATTTTGAAAATGACTAATGCAAATATACAGTAGTGGTGCAACGGATCATCACTGCGTCAATGTTTACTGTATAAATGATTAACAATTATTGAAATTGGGAGAATTAATCAATAAAGTGAATATTTCTTTTGTTGTGGACTTCTTTTTGAATTTTGTTAATATTTCAATCAGACATCGAGGCAAGTCTTAAAAATCGAACTGAAGAAAGAGACAAGCTGAACAGAACCATCAATGGTAAGTGTAAAGATCAAGACATTTTCTCCACTACATTAAGGGAGGTGAATATATTTTGAAAATGACTAATGCAAATATACAGTAGTGGTGCAACGGATCATCACTGCGTCAAAGTTTACTGTATAAATGATTAACAATTATTGAAATTGGGAGAATTAATCAGTAAAGTGAATATTTATTTTGTTGTGGACTTCTTTTTAAATGTTGTTAATATTTCAATCAGACATCGAGGCAAGTCTTAAAAATCGAACTGAAGAAAGAGACAAGCTGAACAGAACCATCTATGGTAAGTGTAAAGATCAAGACATTTTCTCCACTACATTAAGGGAGGTGAATATATTTTGAAAATTACTTCCTAATGCAAGTATACAGTATCAGTATCTATGGTTATCAAGTTTGTAGTAACATGAAAACTGTCTTCAATTAAGCTTTGGAAAATCAATAATTTGTCATTGAAATAAATGAATCCATCAGATTGAGGATCTATTTCTGTTTCAGAAATTGAGGCCACTAACAGAAATCTGACTGAAGAGAGAGACGATCTCAAGAGGAAACTGAATGACTTTGGCAAGTATCATCAAGTATCAAGTCTTATATAGTTAGTAAAATGGTATCAGTCTTTCAAAGTTTCTCTCCAAATCATCAATATTAAAAAGTGCATTTGAAATGCATTTAATAAAAATATTAGACTGCAATCATTCACTTGTTATAGCAAAGACCTGCCACCTTAAATGGAAGATGGGATGGATTTATTTGGGACTGTGCTTTCCTTTGTGGTACCTTCTCCATCCAAAATAATGGTTTCACAGCAGTACACTGATACAGTGCCTTTTAAACCTATAATAGTTCTACAAGGTATTATACTGTGTATTTCAGGCTCTTCTCATGCTTTCTTCCATTATAAAGCTTTGAAACTATTCTTGCCTGCCTGAGTCTGCACTTGGGTCTTGTGTCCAGGAGCCAGATGCATAAATGAGGCATACTCACAAAAACAAAGTGCACCTTTTTCCACCAGACAAGCTCGCTCAAATAGGAGTGGAAATCAGGTTCATGCATGTCCATATAGTTTATCTATGACTGAGATATAAAAATGAAAACAACATGTTCTTATGGCTTTATGAATCTGGTTAAAACGATACACATGCATATTTCTGCTTTTGTTTAATAACACACAGTTTTATTCACGAATCTGTTGCAGTTTTATGCATCTTCCCTGCTCTTCAGGAACATTCCACACTGTATATAAAGATGAACACAGTCAATGGGACATCCCATATTGATTTTTTTCACTGGAACGGGGGTCTAGAACCACCTCTCAAAGTGAAAGTACCAGTCTATCGCACTGCATTTGTAGTTAACAATATTTGCCTCACCTGCACTTTTTCCTGCTGTGACAACACTAAATGTCAGCTGTTCAGTGTATCAAACTCTTTTTTCAATTAACAGATGTACGGCATCGTGCAGTGACTGAACAAAGAGACGAATTGAAGGCACATCTAAAATACTTGGGTGAGAACCTCTTTTTTTTCTGGATTTGAAAATAAACTAATTTAGCTTTTGACATCTCAGCGACAAATTGTTCACGTTTAAGCAATGCAGACATTAGGTCTGACAAAACTGATGTAAAAGACATTTGGAAAGTAGCTGCTGTATAACTGTGGACTCCATGCAAATTTTGCATGGAATGCTGACCCTGATTTATAATATGTTCTGAACGTCACAATGGACCCACTTGAAATAATAAATTACATATGGTGGATTCAGACAACTCTTCAGAGAATATGGCCATGACTGCAGAGCAGTCTGTAAACATAATCACACCAAAAGCTTTTTTATCATCTCATCTGAAAGGCTTTTCAGTTCTAACTAGAAGGAGGAGAGTTTCAACTGATAACTAGTTGAAAGAGCATCTACCCACACTTGGCAAGTCATTGAGGTCACATGTGTGTCACTGATACACCTGATCATTGATAGAGCAATTATGAGTCATTATTACCAGTAAGTTGTTCACCTGCCTGACCAAACATGTTTGTGAACCCACCTGGGGAATAGAGGCATGGTTGCATTGTAAGTGCTACTAAGGTGATACCTGAGACCACCTCCTACTCAAAGATGATTTTTCTAGTTTACATGGCTGGCTTATTTGACTCCTCTGTCAAAACAGCTATCTTCTTTGTCCAAAATGTATACATTGCTGTCCTCAAGAGCGTCCCTTCGCCTAAAGGTGGAGGTGAACTGCTGAGTCTTGGCCTGAGGAGCTGGCTCTCATGTGTTGTGTTCTGAGCATTGATTTGTTCATGACCTCTTTAACAAAATCACCAAGTAATGTATTGAAAAATCATTTAAATTCTAGCACCCTATTTGTCTGTTTTTTGTGTGTGTTTATTTTTAGCCCATTGTGTGAAATTTTGTCACTATCTGTCTCTTGGTCACCTCAGTCAGACTGACTTGCAAGTTCAAAATCTAGTCTGAAAAGTTCTCAAAAATAGTATTCTATTATATCAGTGGCAAACATAAAATCAAGAGACATGATGAGGCCAAAATAATCTTCTGTAGATAGCAAAGTGCAAGCTGGGTGCATTTATTTAGCCAGAATCCAAAGACAGACCAAACATGCCGTGAGACAGCTTTAGAACACTCTGCCTATTGTCTTGGGGCTTCACCTTTTATTCTGAGTGTGCGTCCTTCAATGTTTGCCCTCTCTCCTGTTTTCATATTTCTTAACTACAGCCCTCTTGTGTCCCAACTTTCCTCATTTTATGAACATTTGGTGGGTCATTTGTTAAAAGCCATCTGAAAGGCCCGTCATTAGCCGTCACATTTTCTTTTTAATTACACAAATGAATACTTCTGTGGTTGTGAGGTTACATAATACACGCAGTTAGTAACACACATAGATTGATAAAACATTTAACAGAAATATAAATGCAATCGTCTCTAGGGCTCCTTTTTTCTCTACAGCTACCACACTAGTTTGAAAGGGATTTAAGGTTTGATATCTGACTAATTTGGTATTTATATCTTAATTTTTTCATTGTTCTGATTCCATAATTAAATCAAATTTCTCTCTAATGTTTCTCCATTAATTATGTTGATTAATATTAATGATAGATTGATGTTCTCTGTTTTTTTACAAAGGTCAACAAGGATGGGTACTTTTCAGAGGTAGTGCTTACTATGTTTCCAATACCAAAAAAAACTGGCAAGAAAGTAGAAATTACTGTCTTCAAAGAGGTGCAGACCTGATGATTATCAATAGTGAAGAAAAACAGGTAGGTGTATGAATTCGTGTGCATGACAGACATGACACCAATATATTTTAGAATAAAACGCATAATAGTTAATGAATGCAAAGATCATCAAGGCAGATAATACTTTTACATCACTTCATGATGGTTGACTCATGTTAATGTCTCTCTTTTTAAACTAGAATTTTGCAAACCAATTAAAAAGGTACATGTGGATTGGACTGACTGACTCAACCAACGAAGGGACATGGAAATGGGTGGATGGGACTCAATTGACCACAAGGTTTAAGTTTTGATACAATTTAAATTACTCTTGTTAATACAGGCTTCTTATACCACAATATACAAATGACTAACACTAAGCAGGTAAAATCTGACCGAAATTCTGACCCTCTTTTTGTGTCTTTTTTAGCTACTGGTCTCAAGGTGAGCCAAATGGTAAAAGAACAGAAAACTGTGGGAACATAAAGAGTTTTGACAACAAAAGAAGCTGGAATGATGAACAGTGCTCCTTATCACTCCAGTGGGTTTGTGAAATGAAACTTCCAGAATAGATGAGAAATACAGAAATAGAGCTATTATATGTATCTCTCAAAAGAAGCTTTTAAAAAATAAATCACACCTTTTCAAAGTATTCCTCAGGTTTGAATGCCATATACAGATTTATTGCTTAGCATGAATATAAAGTGAGAGGTTAGTCTTAGCCACACACTGCTCTGTAGTCTGCTTTGCTTGCAAAATAAAGACTTGTGCTTTGATTAACTGTAAAACATTAAATGTATATTGTTTTGTTACTGTCATCATTCTACAGCAATTCAATTCTGTAAAGCCTTAATGTCTTTCTTAATGAATGAATGAATGAATGTGAATTCTCAAAGCATTCACATGGTTATTAAGCCTGCTTACCATTGCTTGCTCATATACCAACCACAATGTACACAAGGCAATAGTTTGTTGTTGCTGCTCACTTATTTTATCTGATATTTACTGAAATAACTGAAAGATAAGAACAAGAACCTACAGGATACAATGAGAAATCTAGCGACTTTTATTACAAACATCCCAAGTGCTGCCTCACATCAATGAGATCTTTTCCCCCATTACAGAAACATCTTTCCTCGCCTCTACTCTGCTCATCAAAAGCAGCAGCATTGTTTGAGAAAATTTGTACCTTCAAACTTTCTCCCTAAGAGATAATTGTACATGAAACTGTAGTTGAATTACTGCACATATGTTGTCTGTAACATAGTTGAATGGTGATCACATTGACATTTGTTAAAAACAAAGCAACAGCACTTTAATAGTGACTAAGGGTTAAACAGAAACAGAATTATATGTCAATCAGAGCAGCTTTATTGGGAGTGTGGCTATGTTAACACATGTTGTATATGTTAGCTTAGAGAGCAGGACACAAGCAAACAGATGTAAACTGATGTGGCATGATGACTAGTACACTATAGAAATTAAATTTCAAATAGTCAAAGCTGATATATATCCATTAATTCATTCATTTCACCCACTTCTTGAGTCATTTGCCATACTACAATGTCATAGCACTAATTATTTTATACCAGCACTAAAACAAATCAGCTGGACCTCAAAATTCTGCTGATCAATTCCCAAACCCAACAAGACAGTGAATATGAGTTAAAAGCCTGACAAAAGAACTCTCTCATATAAATGTGTTGTGCTTGAGGGGTTCATGAACTGTGTCTATATTTTCTATTGTCTATATTGAATTTTTCTAACTGAAAAAAGGCTGTTTTTAACTGACAGACGTGAAGTGAGAGTCATTCATTCACTTGCCATGTCATATCTGTAAGCAAAAAAGTGGGCTCCAGCACTCTGTTAGATTTGATTATATAAAGTATAGGCAGGGTACTAAAACCACCATTCTTTTTTAAATAAAAATTGGAATTGGAATATCCTGTTGGTTAGAAATTAAACAGAGTATAGCAGGTAAGAAATTATGTCACCATACAAATTGATATTTTATTGGATATTAAGATGTTTTGATGGCTCCCTCTTCAGCTGGAACTGAAGAGACTTGTACTGTTTTTAAGCACAGACTGTTTGGTTAAATTAACAATTACTTTTCACAATTCTCTGGAAATTAGGGATAATTTAATTTCCAGTGTAAGTTTCTTACCTTTTCTGCTTACTGTTCCAGAGTGTTCAGGCTAAAAGAGTCCCTCTGTACCAGAACACCTTTTAAAGTTCCGGGTGAAAACATGTCTCCATTAAGGAGGGGGGATAACATGTTTGGGATAAAGTCAGTAAGATTTTAGAGTGCAAGGCATATTATGCAGTTGTGTTAAAGCCTTTTTAATTGTCAAATGTTTGTTTTTCAAGATAGTTGATTGTTATGATTTGGTGTATTTTCTTGTTGGGGGACTGTTCTCTATAGAATCAGATGGTAGAGCCTGGGTAGTAGTGGGAGGCTTTAAAAGGCAGTCAGTTAAGATCAGAAGCTGGTTAGGCTGCTATTATCCTGGGCTACATGCCCTGCAGAGGGTGGCAATGCACAGATTCCTGTCATTTGGATGTCTGTTGGTGAATAAAAAAACTGGTTGGTCTGCACTGACTCTCTGCCTCAAGCCTCATCTGTGAACCGGCCGCTATCGGTCATCTTAACAAGTACATACAGTTCCACTGATCAAGAACAAAACTGATGTCATCAGCAGATGTGTGAATGTCCTCATCTTTGTTCATGTACAGAAGCCACTCCACTACAACTGCAAGGTCACACAGAGAGTCGCTGTTTCTGCATTTTGTACTTTTAACTTTTGAAATTGTTCAAATGAGGAAGAACATACTACATTGTTGCAGCCAAAAAGAAGAAGCAGTTCACAGACCTACTGTAGTCCAACACAGTTACTGGAGTGAAAGATGGCCTGTTATGCCCATGAATCAGAAGTTATTCAGAATATTGAAAAATTCTATGAGGTTCCAAACAGGAGTTTTACCTTTAAAATTGATACCAGTGAGGAGGTTGAAAGTTCTACTGCTGTGCCTGGTGAGAAAGAAATTCAATGTTCAATCAGTTATCAATGTTTAACAATAGTACGATTTTTTTTTAGTTAACCATAATGGTAATATCAAGAAAGCAAAATATTTTTACATATTTGTTACAATTACAATATGTTATTGGACTATGTTATTTAAGTGCCTTGAGATGACATTTGTTGTAATTTGGCGTGATGTAAATAACACTGAATTGAATTGAATATACAATTGGGAACAGTGCAGAGCTCCCGTTTTGTTTCTGTTGGTAATATGGTGGGGAGGAAGAGTTGGAGAGAGTCACTTGAAGACTTTAGAGGAGAATTGTGTTAGGGAGAGGTAAGGGTGAGGAAAGAGGTAAGGGTCAAGGAAAGGGAGTTGGGGGAGAGTTGAAAAAGTGGGAGAGGTTAGAATGAGGGAGGGTTTGTGGGGTCATAGATAGGAAGAGGATGAAAGGGAAGTTAGAATAAGGTGAGAGTGAAAAGGAGGACAGAGAAAGGTTAAGCTTTGGGTAAAGCAGGATATTTGAGCATTTTGGTTTTTGAGATATTGTGGATGTGTCATTTCAGTGGGTTAATCAGGAAGTTGTGGCATTTTGGCCCTGTCTTTGTTATGATTTAATTTATTCTATGCAGCTAGAGTAGGGAGATGAGGGGTATCTGCACACTTCCTCGTAGCTAGAATAAGTTTTCAAAATTTCAGGATAATCACCTGTGATATTGTAATGGTAATTTCAAATGTCTTTGGTACAACTGCTTAAGAAACCGCCACAACATGCTTTCCCATCTGCACATCAATTGTTTTTAACCATTTGTCTCTTAATTACCATCGAGATCTAATATCCTGCATTCTTCCCCAAGTGTGAGACACCCCCCAGGGGTGTGGTTAGGTGACGGTCAAACAAAAGGCCAAAGGGCACCCAAAGATCAAAGCCCCTTTCCTTGCCTCCTAAGGGGCGTTTCCTCAGGTATAAATGTTTTAGTCTCCCCGTTGTTCGGAGTCTTTCTTCACCATGACCGCTGAAAGTGCTGATTGACCTTTTCTGACCTTTGTCAGCAGGCAAAAAGAAGTCTCTATTTCATTTTTCATCAGAAGTAATATGACAAAAACTTCCACAACAGCATACAACAGGGTTGACAAGCAGTCTGGCTGTTAGGTACTCCATTGTGATGGTTAACGTTAGGTCAGGAATATACTTACTTCGTCATGGGTATAATCTTTAACACTATACCCAAATTAATGGCTCCTTATCAGGCCACTGCAGAGCTTGATGACGGGCTGATCATTTGAATCAAGTGTGGTGGAGGAGGGAAACATAGAAAACATGCAGGACAGTGGGTCATGAGGCCCGGAATTGAGAAACATTGTTTTACACAGCCTCCAGTGGGGATCTACATATAGCACCTTGCAAATGTGTAACGTTAACTTCTGAGCACATGGACAAACATAGCTCCAAACAAACTCATGATACATGAGGCACTCATGATAAATGCAAGTACTTTCCTGGCTTAAGGGGAGTGTGTGTGTGTGTGTGTGTGTGTGTGTGCGCATGTTTGCGTGTGTTTGCATACCTTTCTCTAGTTTTCTGCACATAGATGGGGGCTGGAACAATTTCAGAGTATAGACATTGTGTAATGTATGTTAAACCTTGTTGAAGGTTAAAGCTTCAACAAATATTATTACAGCAGGTTATAGGAAATAAATGTATGTTGATGAAATTTCATTGGAAGTAATGTAAAAATTTTTGTTTATGGTCTTGCTGTACCCAGGAAGAAAACTGCTCAGAGGGATTGCTGTGAGTTTCTGACTCTTGTGTATCCTTCAGGCCACGCTTAATATTTCACTGCGTCTTCCATTTTGTAAGTTAAAGTTGATTATTTAATCGTATTACATATATATGTATATATGCTATTATTATTACATAATACTGTATATAAGCACTCATGGTTAAGTCATTATAAAGTATGACTCAAAAATTAACAACTGTGCAGAAAACAACAACATTTTTACTTATGATGAATCTATACACCCTGGACAGGTTGTCAGACCTTCACAGCAACAAAGATAAACAGAGAGTCAAGATAACAATTTCACATTTTTCACTATCCTAACATACAACTTTTTTTATGACAAATAAAAAAGATACTTTACAATAAAAAAAGGAAAACAGCTGTGCGTTAGAGAAAAATAACTGGTGTCTGTCACAGTTTATGTTTTAATAGTCTTGTTTTCAGTTTCTCATGTTTTCAGGTTATGATCTTTCCATGTTTTTCCCCTGCCACCTAATTTCACTCATGTCACCTGCTTCATTGTCATCAGCTGCACTTCATCACTAATCACTCCCTCCACAGCATTTAGTCTCCTGGTTTCCTTTCATTCATTGCAGAATCCTCACCAACCCTTCATGTCATGATCACCGAAGTTAAGGCTGGTTTCCTGCCTCATAGCCTTGTTAATTTATTCGTAGTCATAGTATTTATTCCATAGCCTTGTTTTTTTTCCATAGTCTTGTTTTGTTTTCACAGTCTTGTTAATTCACCGTTTAAATATTTTTGAATCCAGCTCTGCCGCGCTTTTTGTTATTGCTCCCTGTTTTGTAAATAAACCTTTTTTTGAGTCTGAAAGAACTGCATCTGGGTCCTGCCTTCCACCGATTCTGACAGTGTCAAGTTTGAATATAATACTGTTGTTCTAAATTTGAATGCTATCACCAATAACTGTGTCTTTACCAACTACTAAACTTGTTATATTTTTCTTGTTTTTGAGCTTAGAGGTCAAAATAATTCAAAATAAAAAATTTTATTATTATTATCAAGCTTTATTCTTTTATCAAACTAAATTTTAAACAAATAGATGAATTCATAAATAAACATAGAATTCTTCCAATGATCAAGTTCAAAAGTTGTGAAAGAGATCAGAAATGGTCAGATACAAATGATTCTGTCATCTGAAATAAGGTGCAATTTTTGTAGCTTGACATAAAAAAGTTCATGCAAACCATGACAGAAAAATGATCAGATTGATTATGTTAAATTACATAAAATATGATATGCATACAGTTGTAAAATGTTCTATTTCAGTGGGTGTTATAAATAAGTTTTGGGTAAAAGTAAACTACAGTAATTAATACATTTAATGCGTGAAATGAGATTTGACATGATTTGTAATTGATGTAATAATGTAAGTAATCTTTTTTTCCCAAAATGATAGATTCTTCCCTGACCGAAGAGATGAACGAGTTGAAGAAAACCAACTTTGGTGAGTATTATGATGAAACACCTGTATTAATCAGAATAGAGTCTTGTTGTAAGAGACATGTTTAAAAGGCTGTAATGTGCTAAACTGGTCCAATTGTTGTCACATTTGAGTGAATTGATAGCACCATATAGGTGGGAACTTTCATTCAGGTGACAGGTTTTGATGCACAGAAGAGCAAACAGGTTATTGATTGCTACTTGATGTCATGTGTTTAGTTCTGCTATCGATAATACTGTGGAAAAAGAAAAGAAGGATTTATGGAGAGTCACGTGGATGCTTTTAGAAGGAATGAAGACTAGTTTTGAATTATGCATTTTGGATATTTTTTTCATTTAATAAGCCGAAGGCACTTCCAGCAGCAAGGAAAACGTGTAAGTGCCCATGCTAACAGCGTCTCTGTGGCTTTAAGTGTAGGCTTAGCCGCTACACTTATTGTGAACGTGAGGACACTATCTGGCCACATCACCAACTTCACTAAACTCTGAGTATTTTTGAAAGATTATTTATAAAAGATGGATGTGGCCATCATGGTCATTTGGTAGGGCTCCAATTCAGCATTGGACGCCTTCTTAAGTTTTAGTCGCTCAAAGTAAAGTCCTAAGAGTAGATCTGAACAAACACCTGAGAACCTGAGAAGAATTTTTGTTTCAGGCCATAAGCAAGTTTATTTTTGCTGTAAAGTTTGCACTTTAGATGGGTTCCATATGAGTTGTCTTCCTTTTGATCAGTAACAGTAACTATTTTCTTTTCCACTGAGCAGCTGTGCTCTCAGCAGAAATGAACGTCTAACTATACACCGCAGACACACAAATCCCTATGATTTGGGCAGAAAATTAAATGACAAAATATATGTCACAAGGACCCATACAGACCCTTTTCAACAGGTAAATGCACAAAAAATATAATGGCCTCAAAGGCAAATGGTAAATTATTTTAACGTATATAGCACCTTTTAACCTTATTTTTGGTTTGCTCTATTTGTTTTCATACTTCCAGCCATCATAAAGTCCGGAAACTATTAATGCCTGCCAGGGCCTGTCTGTACTTGTGTTCTGTTTGTATTCTCCTGTCACAAACCCAACTATATATAAAAGACGAGCATAGTCTTTGTGACGTCACCTATTGAGTTGGAGATTATTGTTTTTCTCTTGAAGGAAGGTCCAGGCACACCTCTATACATTATTTGTTACTTTTGCAGCTACAAGAAGTACTTGGAAGAAACCAACAACTTGATAGAGTAAAACAATAGATTTATCTATTTCAATTTGTTCAATTTCAATTTCAATTGATCAAAATCCATTTTGTCAATTTATTTTTCAGGAATTGAGGCCATGAACAAAAAACTCACAGAAGAAAGAGATGAGCTGAGAAGAAGGCTAAACAGCTTTGGTAAGTACAATAACCAAATCATGTCACTATTTTAGTGCCCCTTTTCATTAATATATGTCCAACATCAGTACAAATGTAGTGTGATAAAGAAGATCAAATGAAAATGATCTGGGGGGGACTTCAGAAATGGAAAATGAATTCTTACATGCATTGTATTGAGTGTTACTGTGTATAACCTGCAAATGACCGAACTGCAAGGTACCACCCTGTCCTGTTTTCTTAAATTCCTCTTTATAATGGTGAGCTTGTTATAATAAGATAGATGCACTTTAAGGGGGACAGGGATGAATCTGATATTTACAACTGTGTCTGGGTAACTTCAACTGTGGTTTGAGAAGGGAAGGTAGATTAGATAAAAAACAATCAACTATACCCAAGGCGTGACAAATGGGCAAAATAACTGTTTTTGCCTCAATGGTCAGAGCAACTCTGTATTTTGTACTGTGTTGTTCTCTCTTGCAAGATATTATTATAAAAGCCTCTTATATCCACAAGTCACTAGTCATATCCATATGGTTAAATATCCTAACTCAATCACAATTAGGCACTAAATTCGTAAACAGTGACACGATGTTATATTCAAGTTCCTTCATCCATCCATTTTCTATACCTTCAATCCGTCGGTCGGGTTGCGGGGGTCGCGTTGAACTTAATTATGAAATGACGCAGAATTTGCTCAGCTCAGAGCGTAGAATTATTATGAAGCACTTACTGTGCTGGTTTTATTGTAGTTCCTATTGACCACCAGCTAGCTCTGCCAGTCATGCTTCCTTGATTTGATTCATAGAGGTTCATTAGAATGTATGTGACAGTTGATATTTACATATTAGATAAAGAATATTTGAGGATTACATTAGAACATAAACTCATACCTCTGTTGTACAATGGAGAATGATGTGTACTTGTTTTTCACAACGAGAACAAAGAGGAAGGGGAAGACTTCTCTTTCACAGCTACGGTCCCACACTCATTGGAAACCACTGACACAGTCAGCAGTCGCAGACTGAAACCAACAACCCCAGCCATTGAGCAATATGTCGACCAAGCAGTCTTAGAGGACGACATTGGTTGATACACCCTGTGCAGGCATGGGGAAAGGCTTAGCAACATTAACCAAACAAAACAGCAGTTGTGACTTCCTGCTTTTTGTTTACCGTTTACATGTTGCAAAATATCACTAACAAAACTGGAAGAATTTAAACCAGCTGGGTAAATCAGGCTAAAGAGAGGGACTAAAAGGGCACAAAATGGGATGAAGCAAATTCATACACTGTATTACCAAAACTATTCACTCACCCATCCTAATAATTAAATTCAGGTGTTCCAATCACTTCCATGGCCACTGGTGTATAAATTCAAGCACCTCGGCATGCAGACTGCTTCTACAAATATTTGTGAAAGAATGGGTCGCTCTCAGGAGCTCAGTGAATTCCAGCGTGGTACCGTGATAAGATGCCACCTGTCCAACAAGTCCAGTAATGAAATTTCCTTGCTACTAAATATTCCACAATCAAGTGTCAGTGGTATTATAACAGAGTGAAAGCTATTGGGAACGACAGCAAGTCAGCCACAAAGTGGGAGGCCACGTAAAATGACAGAGCGGGGTCAGCGGATGCTGAGGCGCATAGTGCACAGAGGTCGCCAACTTTCTGCAGAGTCAATCGCTACAGACCTCCAAACTTCATGTGGCCTTCAGATTAGCTCAAGAACAGTGCGTAGAGAGCTTCATGGAATGGGTTTCCATGGCCGAGCAGCTGCTCCAAAGGCATACATTACCAAGTGTGATGCAAAGTGTCAGATGCAGTGGTGTAAAGCACGCCGCCATTGGACTCTAAAGCAGTGGAGACGCCTTCTCTTGAGTGACGAATCACGGTTGCCAGGAGAACGGTACTTGTCTGACTGCATTGTGCCAAGAGTAAAGTTTGGTGGAGGGGAGATTATGGTGTGGGGTTGTTTTTCAGGAGCTGGGCTTGGCTCCTTAGTTCCAGTGAAAGGAACTCCGAATGCTTCAGCATATCAAGAGATATTGGACAATTTCATGCTCCCAAATTTGTGGAAACAGTTTGGGGATTGCCCCTTCCTGTTCCAACATGACTGCGCACCAGTGCACAAGGCAAGGTCCATCAGGACATGGATGAGCGAGTTTGGTGTGGAAGAACTTGACTGGCCTGCACAGAGTCCTGACCTCAACTCGATAAAACACCTGAATTGGGATGAATTAGAGCAGAGACTGTGAGCCAGGCCTTCTCGTCTAACATCAGTGTCTGACCACACAATTACTCTTCTGGAAAAATTGTCAAAAATCCCTATAAACACACTCCTAAACCTTGTGAAAAGCTTGCCCAGAGAAGTTGAAGCTGTTATAGCTGCAAAGGGTGGGACGATTAAACCCTATGGATTAAGAATGGAATGTTACTTAAATTCATATGCGTGTAAAGGCAGATGAGCGAATACTTTTGCCAATATCGTGTATGACTTACCACCAGTCCCCATGTACAAAAAATGTAAAAGACCGAATATAACTTGTAAAAACATGTTGAATCTACTGCACCGAAATGTTTTTCTGTGATAATTTTCCCGATAGATAGATAGATAGATAGATAGATAGATAGATAGATAGATAGATAGATAGAGAGAGAGAGAGAGAGAGAGATAGATAGATAGATAGATAGATAGATAGATAGATAGAGAGAGAGAGAGAGAGAGAGAGAGAGAGAGAGAGAGAGAGAGAGAGAGAGAGACAGACAGACAGACAGACAGACAGACAGACAGACAGACAGACAGACAGACAGACAGACAGACAGACAGACAGACAGACAGACAGACAGACAGACAGACAGACAGACAGACAGATAGATAGATAGATAGATAGATAGATAGATAGATAGATAGATACAAAGATACAAAGATCACATAAAATATAGAAAATGGATGAAAACTGAATCAAGATTTGAATAGAGAAAGGTAAGTGAAAACATTGCTTTTCAAATTGAATTGGGTGATATTTACTTGTTGAAACAGTTTCTATTTACATTTTATCAAATAATAAAAGTTTTTTGGCTTTGCAGAATATAGTATGTGTCAACAATGTCCAAAAAAAGAAGTTGAGGAATGCCTCCCACAAATCTTTCAGCTGAATCAGCAGTGAAAGTTTCTGTTGACACAAGTGAAAATAATAGAAAGCTATAAAAGGAGAATCCCATCACACACTAGGACCATTTGAGGAAAACACTCTTACCATCACAAATGGTTCTTCACAAACGGGAATACGAAATGTCCACATTATGCGAAAATACCTGCTCCTGTGAAGACAGAAAAGTGACTCCTGCAGCAACGGGTGAGAAGGAAATCCTTTGATTCAATAATAATTTAGAGGGTGGATTTTAATCAATAAAGCAACATGGATAGCAAATTTTAACATTGATGTCAGTTATTTTGAAATTGCAGTTCACGCATTCATGCGGTAGGCACTTGAATATGTCCCCATGGTGTTAACGGTTTCGTTTTATTAAGGTTAAGCAAATAGTGATTTTGGTAAGAGGAAATCAGGAGATGAATCCATCTTTATTTATGTTCTCTGAAGTGATGCATGTTGGTTTTACACACAGGAATAAAACTGTACAAGCTGGTTGCTGTCACCATTGGACTCATATGCATGCTACAGGCAGCTCTCAACATTTCTCTGTGTTTTGCTCTGTGTGAGTAACCTTAACACCTCATTGTTGTTAAAGTCCTATCCACAGATGGACTGCAGCCCTGCCTTTTGCAGTATTTAAAAGCAGTGCAATATTATTTTCCAACTTAGTCAGGCCTCCCCATGCCAGTTCCCTGGTATAAAGTACATCCATCCATCGGGGCACACCCCGGACAGGTCATTGTCCAGAATTAATTTATGAAAACAGCTGTTTAGCATTTCACTTCTTTGAGCATTTCACAAGAAGCCTGTGAGTTCCTGCAGTTATATAAAAGCTAGATCATCACTTATCCACAACTCATGACTGTTTAGTACAGTACAGCTAGGCAATTATAGTATCTCTATTTTAAAATCAATTTGTACATTTAACAATGATACTGACCAGTCTAATAGAAATACACTTATTCATTCTTTGCCATTCATACAGAAAATTATTGATTATAAATTAATAAACTTCAGTTATTTGAAAATTTACATTTCTATGAGTAAATAAACTGATCACTACTATATCTATGGTAGAGCTAAAGAAAGTAGGATAACCTGATAATTCAAGATAATTGATTATGAAATCTCTGTTTTAGACATTAAATCTGGTAACAAAACCCTGACTGAAGAGATAGAAGATCTGAAGATCAGCTTTGGTATGTATGCTGTTGAAATGTCTCCAGTTATCAGGACTTGGATCTGATTTGGAGTCAGTCCACTTCTAGATAAAAACAGGTGCTAAAAGTGTCCAACATGCATTGTATCAAGTGTATCAGTGATGAGCTAATGTTTTAAGAACATCAGTGGAAGTTCTTTATATGTTCTCTAAATGGATTATTGAGTTAGTTTCTGCAGAATCTGTAAACAATAGATGACACTTAAACATACAACTCCAATTCTAAAAATGTTCGTACACTGTGTAAAAAGTAAATAAAAAACTGAATGCAATTATTTGCAAATCTCATAAACCAGTGTTTTACTCATGATAGCACAATGAACATCATATGTTGAAAGAGAGATATTTTACCATCACATTAAAAATATTTGCTCATCTTGAGTTTGATGGCAGCAACATGTCTCAGAAAGGTTAGGACGGAGCCATATTTATCACTGTGTAGCCTCTCCTGTCTTTTAACAAAAAACAACAGCCTGTTACCTTCTCGGAACTGAGGAGACCAGCTGCTGGACAGTTCTGGGTCTTCTTTTTAGCTTTTTGTGCTTCATGATGCACTAAAATGTTCAGTTTATTTTGTGTGTAAGTGTGAGTGTTTGTGTTCAAAGTCGCATCCTTGTCATGGCTACAGAAATTATACATTTTGATACATCCACGACCATGAACTCCTTTTTTTTTGTAATAACAGGTGCTATTATGACTTAAATAGAATAAAAAGTGTAAAAAAAAAACATTTTAAAAATTTAAAAAAAAACTTTATAGTTGCAGCTGATCAAAAGATTTAGGCTTTGAAAATGGAAAATAAATTAATTCATAGGATTTTTATAGCACTTTTTCTTCTTTTTCTTCTTTTTCTGAAGGTTCTCCACAGAATATTGTAAAAATATATGTCTCTCAAAACCATGTTGATGCCATAAATAACTGGATGACAGCTAGTTATCTTTCATTTAACACTAAAAAAACAGAAGATCTTGTTTGTTATCTTGACAGCTTTGCTTCCTAATTGTGATTAACCATCTTGGCTCTTTATTATAATTGGTTCAATCACTAGTCAGAAATGCAAGTGTTCCCTTTGACCAGCCTCTTAGTTTTGAAAATCATATTAATAGTCGATTTTCCGCTTTTTTCATCTACGAAATCCAGCTCGCCTCAGTCAAATGGTGTCCAAATTGAATTAGAAATTATTGTTCAGGCCTTTGTTTCCTCACAATTGGACTATTGTAATTCACTAACTCATCTTTGGGTCGCTTACAAATGGTCTAAAATGTGACTGTGAGGCTACTTTCTTGGTCCTCTAAGTGATCTCATGTGACACTTGTTTGTTGTCTTTGAACTGGCTCTCCATAAAATTCAGACTTCAGTGTAAGATCTATAAGAGCTTGCTTTTAATTTGTGGAATTTGTTGTTTTTCATTTGTTGATTATTGTTGTGAAGCACTTTGTGATCCTTATCTGGAAAGATGATGTCTGCATAAATTTGACTTACTTACAGTCAAACTTACAGTGCTGTCTGAGCACCTTAAGATCACAGCTATCCAATAATGATTTTCATGTCTCATGTTTCCTGTCCTGAATCTTTTATGATATTAGTCTTTGAAAGTCTTTGCAAGTCTTTGCATGTTTAGAAACATTATTCTTAAATTGCTTGACAATTGGCTTACACAGTTTTTTGCTGATTGTTGAAACTCTGTCTTTCTTCTGAGAGACTCTACCACCTCAAGGTTCTCTTTTCATACTCAGTCAGGTTACTCACCTGATGCTGATTAACCGTGTTGCTCCTGCAGCTGTTCCATTTGGTTGCATCTTATTTTTGCTGCCTTTCATTTCCACAACAGGGGCAAATTCAAGTTGAGCTCATATTTTTCATAAAATAGTAAGATGTCTCACTTTCAACAGTGAATATGTCTTCTGCTCTATTGTGAATAATGTATTGTTTTATGAGATTTGCAAATATTGTCTTCTGTTTATATGACTTTTTTTTAATTGTGGCTGTATTTGACTGCACATTATCAACAGATATATGTGTCAAAATTAAGTGTCTCACTGGCTGTCGATGTAAGATGATTCTTTTATAATTGATGATAAACTGTCAAACAGGTTTTGGTGCCAAAGTCAGAAATCTGCATGAAAATGGAACCAAGTTGTACTCGGCTATCTATGGTAAGTATGATGATGAAGACATCGGTTGTCAAGACTCCGTTTAACCAAGATTGGATACACAGATAACTGATTTTCTTTTTCAGAAACTGAGGCCAGTACTAAAAACCTGACTGAAGAAAGAAATGAGCTGCAGAGGAAACTGACTGACTTTGGTAATTATGAAAAAATGGGAAAATTTCGGCCCTCAGATCAGGTCATGGTTTATTAGACCCGCACCTTCCTATTCAAAAAGCATTATTTATGATAAGACATAGGATAATATGTAACATCTATGGGTTTTAAATAAAGGTTGGAGGGATCACAGGCTCTTTGAATGTGAACATAATCTAAGTGTGTTACTTTTAATGTAAGTAATGCAAATGAAATCTCCACTTCATATTACAGTTTCACAGCATGATTTGCTGACAGCAGAAAGAGACGAGCTGAAGAAGGTCAGCTTAGGTAAGTATGATGATGAAATTACCACATTATTCAGAACTTCGCTTTGACAGGTTATAAATCCAAAACATCAAACACCATTTAGAAATATTTTTCAGACACTGAGGCCAGTAATAAAAACCTAACTGAAGAGAGAGATGTGTTGAAGTGGAAGCTGAATGACTTTGGTAAGTATGAAAATAAAACTGCATTCCTTATCAGAGCTTGAAACATCAAGGGCAAATTAATTTATAGGTGTTAAGTGAAGTTCCCCTTTAATTATTCTAATTCTGTTTTATTTTATCAGCTCCAGGAAAATAATGCTCGTTTGTCTAATAGATACACTTTCTATATTAATTAGAATTTGATTCTGAATGTTATTTTATTTTGTGGCAAGTAACAGTAACTTTTTCTCTCAAAATGACAGTTTTACAGCATGATTCCCTGATTGAAGAGAGAGACGAGTTGAAGGGGATTAACTCCAGTAAGTATGATGATTAAACCCTTTCATTAATGCATTTTGAGGGATGTCATTACTGTACTACCTGCCATAGATGACACTGATATGACTGTTACTAAACATGCAATAAATTTTGCATGTTTAAATTTTTTATTCACTTTTGCCGTGTTTCAGATATTAAGGCCACTAATAAAAACTTGACAGAGGAGAGAAATGAGCTGAAGAAGAAGCTGAATAGTTTGGGTTAGTATGCTGACAAAACTACATCAATAATCAGATGCTGAACCTAACACGGAACAAGTTGTTTATAGTCGTCACATGTTACATGGAAAGCTTTCAGTTAAATGCTCATTCTGCTCGTCATAGCTACAGGACGAATATACGCTATCATCAGCTTAGAACTAAGAAAGCTATTGGTATCATGAATGAGTTAAGAATTACAATTAATTTAGACTGTTTTTTAATTATGCCAAAAACTGGAATGAAAGCAAATAAGTGCATTTTCAAAATTACAGTTTCAAAGCATGATGCCCTGATTGAGGAGAGAGACAAGTGTACGAAGTCGAACTTTGGTAAGTATAATGGTACAATCACTCCTGTAATCTGGGATTGAATCTGATTGTTTAAATATACAATCATATCAAAATGAGTATTCCCTATGGAAGTTATTGGCTTTTTAACTATTTATTGAACAATGTTATTGTTCAGTCACAAAAGTAAATGCCCCGGTACTTCCTTGCTACAGAGCTTTGTGTTGCCTCATTTAGCAGACACAAAATCTTGTCAGTGACTTGCATTTCAAGTTCATGGCATTTCCGACTCTCTTATCCCCCAAACATTTTAATGTGTTTTAATGTGTGCTTTGAGTAGGTTATTCACTTCACAGTACCTTGTCTTACTTCTGTTTTAGCAATTTGAGTTATACTGTATATCCTGGTGTGTTTTGGATCATAGTTTTGATCCACATCCTTGACAAGATGGGAAATTCGGGGCTCAATCAATGATTGCAAACTGCCTAATCCTCAAGGCAGTGAGAAAATCAAAACTGTACCCAAATTGCTTTTGTCTGTATCTCTTTTTGTTGTTATTAATAGGAGTATTGAAAGGTTTTAAATACAATTGTATGGTTTCAGTGCCCTTGTGCATGTATGATGCAAACAGGTTATGGGTTAAGATGGCTGCTCGGGCATTGTTGGAGGACCTCACTAATGTGACTTTGAGAAGAGAACAAATATCATTCTTGTTATATGACACAAGATAATAGCTGGTTTATACACCAGACTGTATTACAATATACAGCAGTCTGTATAACTGTGTCTTCCAGCTAATGATTAACATTTCAACACAAGGATGTTTTGCCAAAAATACAGATTACATTTATCTATTGCAGATAAAGCAGGAGTTGCCAATCCTCCTCCTACAGGCTTGATGTTTTTTTGGCTTCTCATTTTAAATCTGACCATTTTTTGCTCTGAATTTACAGAGTTGATGTTTCCTCTTAGCAGTCCAGTGATTTCTGTTCTGTTTGCAATTTTAGACATGGGGCCATATAACAAAATAGATTTAATTCTCTTCCAGTTTGTCAATGGTTTCATTGTCATGTCTGTATAGTTGTGGTGCAGAATGTGTTTTATAGAAGTGGAGTGTCAGCATCCATTCATAGCTAAAGATGGAAATCGAAATTAGGCCTGTGCATATGCATAAAATGAGAGAGATTTACAAAAGAGAGCAACATAGTCCAACATCTTCATAGATCTGTGTGCATACACACAGTTCTAGTCATGGAAGTGACAAACTCGTAATCAGAGAATTAGGCATCTGACCCAAACTGTTACAAAGAATAGGTAAGATATTGATTATATAGTGATTCAACTTGCACAACCTCTGACGTGATTAGAGGTTTGGACACACATTTCTGGCTTCACATGGTTGTGCAGAGGGGTTAGATCAAGAAAAAGTTATTAGTCACTCAATGGAATCAATATTTGTTCATTTCTTCTAGATATTGAGGCCATTAATAAAAATCTGACAAAGGAGAGAGATGAGTTGAAGACAAGCCTGAATCTCTTTGGTAAGAACTATGATAAAACTATATCAGTAACTGAAGGTTGGTTCACAGGGAACAAGTCCTATAAACTTCAATTGAAATTTCCATTAAACCCTATTAAATTCTCACAGAAGTGGACTGACTCCTCTTTCTTTTCAAACTAAACAAATGACCTGAACTTTATAAGTGTGACACACACCAATCAGTCACTCACAGACAAATGCTACTGACAAATTAAGTAAATGATATTGATTGTCAATATTCCGCTAGAACCCCTTAAGTCATGTAATGACAGTACGCCATTTTGATGACTAAATGTTTTGTGAGTATCTTCTAAATCAATACTCCTGCATCTGACTAACCTAACCTCAAAGGTCCTGTGTCAATGCCCACAAATGTTTTTGCAATACAATTGGGACCAGTACATAATATCAAATTAGTGAATTATTGCTGTATATAGTAAGGTATGATATGAATTATAGTTCATTGTAGTTATTAATGTAATCTATTTTTTTTTTACAAATTATGGAAATAATGGATAAAATGCAATAAATGACAATGACTTTCCCTGTTATTCCCTGTTAACAGTTTCACAGCATAATTCTCTGACGGAAGAGAGAGACAAGTTGAGGAACATCAATTTTAGTAAGTATGAGGATTTAATTACACCAATAACCAAGGATTTCATCTGATGAGGTGCCCATCTATTACTAAATACATCATGTAAAAAGTAATAAGATTTGATCATCTGAGCTCCAGTTTAAAACTTCTCAACCAGGTACTGAAGCCAGTTTAAAGAGTGTAACAGAAGAGAGAAACAAGCTGAACAGAACCATCTATGGTAAGTACGTTAAAATAGGAGAAGTTAAAGGATGAGATTCACATATGAATGGATCAGCATACTGAGTGATCTGCAGTGTTGCAGTTTTGCTTTTTTTATATACATATAAAGACTATCAATTTTTTCACTGATAAAATAAAGCAATCATTTATGTTGACTGTATTTCAGATATTGAGAGCAGTAATAAAAACCTGACTAAAGAGAGAGATGAGCTGAAGAGGAGGCTGAATAACTTGGGCAAGTATTACTTTAAAACTATATCAGTCATTAAAGTGTGGATCTAACTGTGGGTTGCTAAGAGGGATCACAATCACAGGCAGCAGAAATAAAGTGGCAAGATTATGGGCAAATTATGTAAAGACAAAGAAAGCTTGTTGGCAAAGAAAGCTTGTTGGGCCCAATTAGCTTTGATTAATGTTTTATTAGCTGTAAAGTGATTTTAAATCTGTCACAAGTTATACAAATAATGCAAATAACTTATCTCAAAATGACAGTTTCACAGCATAACTCTCTGACGGAAGAGAGAGACAAGTTGAAGAGAGTCAACTTAGGTAAGTATTAAAACGCATTAATCAAGGATTGGATCTTACAGCTGATAACTAGTTAAATATTGGTTTAAAGGTATGAATCATTATTTAAACTCACACGGTGACATCTTTTCAGCAAGTGATGAAATGGATCAGAGAGTTCAGGCCAAGAGTTTTATTTAAGGTTAGAACGAAAATATGTTTGTTATATCAAAGAAAAAACATTATTAATCACACAGTTAAACATAAATGATTTTAAGCAGGCACCAGATTCATGAAATTAGGTTTTAAAATCATGACAGTTAAACTTAGACACTTACCGTCACTGACCTGCTGATAAAGAAGGACGAGACCAGCAGAAGGAGAGTCTGTTCAGTTAGGATCAGAAGTGGTAGATGTTTAATTTTCTCTTAATCAAACTCTCTTTGTTGAACGTATTTGAAATTACATTGTGTGAAATGAACTCTGTTCAGACAGTGTTGTTCTTCGTGATCCTTAGCTTTTAAATGCCTATAACTGTGGTTATCTGAATACATGCATAACCCAGTAACCTCTGCAGGGCAGCAATTCAAATAGACAACAAAATTAACTGTGTGTAACTTTAGTGAATATGGTCACATACATGCACAGTCCCCTAATAAGAGTTTTAACTTGGCTCTTCAAATCAACAAGTGTAATTCTCGTTCTCTGAGCTGGTCTGTCGGCACTCCGTCATCTGTGATGCTGCGTTTCAGCTTCACTTTACAAAGTTAATCAATTTTTTCTTGATTTCCTTTATTCTCTTTAATATGATCTTTGCAGTCCAAGTTGTTCTGTAAATTCTGGTTTCATGGGGATATGCATTTCCAAGATGAAGGGAAAGTAGTTAGCTAGTAAGCTAGTGGTCAGATCACAGCTGGTTGGCAATGTTGGCTGGTTTAAGCTAAAGCACTCTGAAATACTCACCCTAACCCCATTCCTTACAGCGCTGGGCTGTCTTAAAAACCTACTCTACTTCACCAGGGATCAGGATTTCTGAAATAAAAAGTCTTAAGCACAGAAACAATGGAAAATCATTTAACTGTCTCAATCCACATTTCAGTACAACATAGTTAACAGTTCTCAGTATTTTATTTTGATCATGTAGCAGAGACACTATAATCATTTATGGAAATACTTTTTCAGATATTGAGGGCAGTAGTAAGAACCTGACTGAAGAGAGAGATGAGCTGAAAAGGAAGCTGAGTGTTGTTGGTAAGTATGATGAGAAACGTATTTCAGCACAGATCCAACAAGGAACAAATACAAATGATACAAATTAGTAATGTATTTGGTCCTCTACTCCTCTACTCTATCAGCTTCCTTTAAAAGACTAAACAAGTGGGGGAATTTTTTTGTACACTTCTTGGCCACAGCTCTCACGGCACTGTATGATGTGTCTGCTGTGAGGCTCAGTTTCTCTTACAAATAGTTTAATTTGTCCGCATATCCAAAATGTAATAATGTCACAGTCTGCACAGGTGTTTCATGACGCTGTAAAGGTGTGACAGGGAGGTTGTGTGTCCAGTGTCTTTGTAGCTCAAGGCGGGGAGGGTCATCTGAACTGAACCTGTACCAAACTAAACTATTTATGAAAATTAGAACAATAACAATATATTTTTAACTCCTAACCCTTACCATTTAAGGGTTGGTTGACAAATTGTCTCGTAGTGAGACACTGAACAAACTTTGTGTCTGTGGAGAAATGAGTACGACCAAGAAAAACATCACTGTGCCATTATTTAGCCTTCATTGTAAAACTGCAACATAATACACCATGAACCAATGTAGCCATTACTGTCACAAGATCGACTGGTGCCGTGGGACCAATCACTTCTGGTTCATACCATCAGGGTGAAAGGGGGATAGAGGGGGCTGTCTTTTATTTGATCACAAAGACAAATGGTAAATAAAGTATTTTTTCTAAATTATAAGGTTTGATATTATTCCACTGAATAGTTCAAGTGACACGTGTACACACAGAGTTTGTAGGTCAAATTATTCATCTCAGTTTCACTGAATTTTAAAATCCCAGCTGTGACACTAAATGAAAAAATCTTTTTTTAAATTGTGCTGCAAATTATAACCACTCCACTTATAATTACAGTTTCACAGCATAATTCCTTGACTGAGGAGAGAGATGAGTTGAAGAGGGCAAACACTGGTAAGTCTGAGTAATCAGGCTTTGGATATGAAGGGCATTGAAGTTAGATAAATGAATACATAGATTAATAAGGATCGTGCACAAATGGTTTGCTTTTATGCAGATTGGTTTCCATTTTCTATTAAACTCGTTTTGCTGTAAAATAAGGCAATCATTCACTCCATCTGCTCTCCAAATCCGCCTGTGTCAGATGTATTTAACAATGATGAGTACTGTAACAAATTGCTTTTCATTTAAAGTAGATTTACAACAGTATCCTACTGTATGGTAATGGTAGATTACAAGTATTCCTTGCATGTAAGTGGGTGATCAGCTGTGAGATCAGATAAAAACAGCAAAGAACAAATGAGTCTTTTCTGTCTTGTGGGGATTTATAGAAAGTTTGATGCAATGGTTGCATATTTAATTACCATTTGTACATTAGAAGAAACATGCTAGAAGATCTATACACAATAATATACCGTTTCAATAAATTACAGTTATTACACTGTAAAATATTAATTCAATACTAGCTTCTCTGTTGCCATAATCTCACTGGAATTCTTTACAGTGATCAATTTTTTGCACATTTTTGTTTCATGCCGCAGTTTCTAATGCTGTTGTGTCCTTTGATGAGAGATTTCTCATTTGTGCAAGCCAAATAATAGGAGTGTTTGCATGACACAAGAAAAATGTAATTGTTGTTAATTCTGTCTCAGATATAGATGCCAGGTCCAGAGGTCTTACAGAGGGAAGAGATGAGCTGAAGAGGCAGCTAAATACCTGCAGTAAGCATAATAAAGTTAGAAACTCAATAATCAACTAACGGATTAAAGTTTTGATATCAATTGTGATATTGTTTATGAGTGAAATAAGATTGTGTTGAAAATAAAGGTAATCTCTGACAGCTTCACAGCAAAATTCTCTGACGAAAGACAGAGACAATCTGAGGAGGAGAAACATTGGTAAGTTTGACAATTACCTTTTTCTATTGGTTACAGCTTCAGTCAGAGGAGCTGTAAGTCCAATAAGTGCTAAATATGAGTGAAGATAAAATTATCAGTCTTTGTGTTTTTATACTCAGTCAAACAAACAGACATTTTTTACAATTAACAGTTGAAAAAGTGTTACTGACAAGCCCAGCTCTATTACAGAAGGATTCATTGACAGTAATCAAGACTGCACACTAATTAAGACCCTTAAGCTCGCTCACTTTAAAGAAGTGCAGTCATTTCTGTTGTTATGAATTAAACCTGTGCTTTTGTGCTGCAACAAGCACAAATAAAGGGATTGAAACATGATCTGTATTTCAAAAAGACGATCTGAAAACAGACCATATCAGGGTTATTAGTGATCAGTGTTGCAACAACAGATGTGCATATTATACTGTTCAAGAATAATTCAGTGAAGGAAACAAGTTATGACTTAAAACGTTTTAACTTAGAGTTAAAAATTCTCTTTTCAGATATTGAGGCCAGTCGAAAAAATGTGACTGATGAGAGAGATGAGCTGAAAAAGAAGTTGAGGGACTTTGGTATGTATGAAAATGATACTCCAATTGTCACCAAAGTGTGGATCCAGATCATGTAATTCATAGATGCTACATAGTGAGGTGTTTGATATATGAGCTGACTTCTTTATATCAGTCAGTTTTCTCATTTATTTTTCCTTTGATGTTTTAGCTTATTGGCACCAGCAGGATGATATATATATATATATATATATATTTATATATTTCCATATGATATTATGTTTAAATGTATATATATGTTATATGAAAGGTCCCATTTAAATGCTTTATCAGTTAAGTGCTAATATGTGCAGTTAAGATAAAATTTGTCCCCACAAACCGAAACAAACTATTGGAAAAATATCATCCCTAAATTTAATTTGATGTTGAATGTGATGTTATTGTGCTGCAAATTATGTTAATCTCTCAAATTATAGCTTCACAACAAAATTCCCTGACAAACGAAAGAGATGCACTGAGGAGGATAAATGACGGTAAGCTTGAATTTTACTCCTTCAAAAGACAACCTGTTTCTATGACAGGTGAAAATCAAACTTATAAACATGGGAATTTATTGCATTGCATTGAATTTATTTATTTATAATTCTTCATTTATGTACAAATGTATTGCTTTGTATGCTGACTGAGTTTTGTTTCTGTTGTTTGAGTTGTAGAGCTTATACGTGTGGTTTAATCAAATCTACAACAACTTTTTTTATTTGCTTTTTTCTCTTTTTCTTTTTCATGGTTACTCTGTGTGCTATGTGCATGTTGTCCTTCGACAAATAAAACCAAACCAACAATTCTCTGTGCAACACATACGTTTTCTTCACACTTCAAACTCAAATTTTCATGCTCCCTTCCAGCTCCCACCTGTGAGCACAAAGTGGGCTTTTTTATTTAGTTCCATTGCAATGTGATTTATGAAAATGTTGTGTTTGTTGATTAACATATTTTAGAGCAAGTAAGGTTCAAATGCAAACTACATCAGCCTCATTAATGATCACTGTTGCAGCTAGAAGAATTATACTACAAAGATGATACAATATAAGGATAAGTAGAATTTGAAAAAATGCAATAAATTGTTTTTCAGGCAATGAGGTGAAGTCCAGAAGACTCACAGTGGAAAGAGATGAGCTGACCAGTAGGCTAAATACTTGCAGTAAGTTTGAAAGATAAATTTCATTAGAATTTTTATGGTACATCTGAATCAATACTCTACATGCTCAGCCTGCAAATATAAGTAGTGATCAGACAATAGACACAAGAGAAGTTAAGTAAACATGTGCATTTGTGTGTAATGTTTTATACCATACATCACATAAAAAAGAAAACGGTATTCAGGAAAGGTTTTATAACACACATATATATATCTTTTATAAATGTGATTATTTAACGAGATAAACAACCTTAACTTATATATGAAGTGATAAATGTGTAACTGGAGAGATTTACAAACACTTAAACCCAAATATTCAACGGGACCACTGTCAAATTGCCTGGTTGTCTTTACATATGTGCATGTAATATTTGCTTATTATTCATCTGATGCCTGTAAAGAAATTCAGATAGGTTGGGACGGGGGTGTATCTGCCTGTGTGTTGCATTACCAATTCTTTCAACAACTCCAATCCCTGCTTTGGAAGCTCATTCACAGCGCCTTCTCGATAATGCGTTACATGCTTTGTTGCAGCTGGCATTCACTGACCCCAGCCTCAGTGATGATACTTTCAAGGCACAAACACATTGCTGTACCATTTCAATTTTTCATAAAACCAGTTGTGTGACAGTTTGAATTTGTCTCACTAGCGAATGTGTATTGTTTCTATTGATATTAGGGGAATTAAAATATATTTTTATCAGCATGTAAATGAGTTCACCTTTCCTCTGCTGTGGCAGCTTCGCAGAGGAATTCACTGACTACAGAGAGAGACGAGTTGAAGAGGAAAGTAAATTACTTTGTTCAGTGTGAGGCAGTAACTGAAGACGCATTCATCCATTAATCAATTTATAAGTGTATTTTTGTAGAGCTTTATATTTATTTATTGTTTTCAGTTCCATACTTGCCTGATTAAAAATTATCTTTGGAAGATGTTTTATTATGATGCCGATAAAGGCCCAAAGCCAAAATGTCTTCATTAAACCATGAAGTACTTGTTTAAACCTCTTTGTATGTATGAAGTTCTGAAAGAAACCTCCAGTCAGTAGGAAAAATAAGTGTGTCGTCTCCATAAAAATCTGACAATATGGATTTGCACTGAAGCTTTTGTTTTTCCTGAAGGATCAATGCAGGAGACACGACTGTCAGTTTAAATATTCTCAACTCAACATTTTGAATGTTGATGGGTTTAATGCACTTTTTCAATTCAAGTCAGTTTTATTATCTAGTTAGCCTTGATTGAAACTTTATTATGAGAAATGTTGCCACAGTGCTCACATCTAAAGTGCTTTTAGTTCCATTGGACCTTTACTTTGGGTCTTTGTTTTATAAATAATCTGTCAAATCTCTGTGATTTTTTTTTTCATTCATACATAAGATGAAATGTGCTCATCATCAAATTAATTCCTTTCTTCTGCTGTGGCAGCTTCGCAGAGGAATTCACTGACTAAAGAGAGAGACGAGTTGAAGACGAGAGTAAATGACTTTGGTGAGTGTGAGGCAGTCGCTGAAGATCCATAATAACATTCATATTGTTTAAGTAAAATGTTCAAAAGAAGAGAGACATGTTGATTTCTTTATTTTTTGTGTTTATGAGATTTTTTAGATGATTTAAAGTCAGGTGAGGAATGTATCAAAAGCAGCACAATGGACATTTTGGAAAATGGACAACTTGGAAAACTTCTATTTTTTTGTCAGAACAATGTATTTCATGGTTGCATTTTTGGATACATTTTTAACTTAAGAACTAGAATTTAGATTAAAAATACATACATATGCGTATGATCAAAACGTTTTGTGATATTGCTCATCATTGCACTTACAACATGATGTCTCTTTTTGACAACAGCTCAGTATGCACAGGACGAGTGGTCGTACTCCAGAGGTAGCTTCTATTATCTTTCTACAATCCAGAAAACCTGGCAGAACAGTCGATATGACTGTTGGCAAAGAGGTGCAGATCTGATGATCGTCAACAGCAAAGAAGAAGAGGTATACACTAATGTCTGAATAATTGCTTTAGGAAATTGTAAAATTGTGTTTTATTCATGTATCACAAAATCATAACAAAAAGCCATGTGTAATGCACCCTTACCCAAAGAAACCCAACAATTTAAAAAAAAATTATTTATATTTATTTTTATGCATTTGGCAGAAGCTTTTGTCCAAAGCGACTTACAAATGAGGATCTAACATTACAGCTAACATCAAAGCTAATGATAAGCTACATAGAAGGAAAACCATTAGTCAGGCTCTGTCAGAAGTGACAGTGTAGAAACAGAGTGCAGGCATAGAGGGCAGTAGAAGGGGTAGAGAAGTACAGGGTAAGTGCACTAAAGTACTGGATGATGTGTCACCTTTTAAATGTTTGATGACTTGTTTGTTTTTAATGAACAAGGTATTCACAAGAAAGCCTCAGAAGGTGTTGTGGATTGGGCTTTCTGAAAGATCAAGAGGCCTCTGGAAATGGGTGGATGGGACTCCGCTGACGAAAAGGTTCACACATTACTGTTTAATCCATTTCAACCATTCCATGACTGTCAGTGCAGTTACATGAGTGCCATCGGATCGGATTAATAGCTAAATTACAATAAAACTGAGTTATTCAGTTCCTGTAGACACCTTAATCTGACAAAAAAAAAAACGGATCGGATCGGGTTGCTCGCGATCGAATTAAGACCCCGAGATAACTCAATCCAAATGCCCACTGAACGTGCATGTAGACGGCAGTGGATCGGATCGAGTGTTCTGTGCATACTTGAGATTTTTTCCCACGATCGTCGATGGAACTCGATGGAAACGATATTATTGTTGTTATCGCCGCTGTCGGAAAGAAAATAAACAACGCGATGGAGAATGCGCCATTGTGCATCATGTTCGTGCCATAACCACGCTCATCACAAACGAAATGTAGAGGGACGAAGTTTCATCTTGCTTTTCGTTCGCCATCTTTCTTGAATGCCTTAGTTTTGTTGTTGGTGGTGGTGAAGACGTCAACCGGAAGTGGCTCTATCAGCGATACTTGAAATAGGTACAGCACTACCTATCGTACCAGGGTCTGACATTCTTTGTGCCAGTTATTCGATTTGTTCACCGCCATATATCCAAGGATAATTACCCTTGCTCAAATAAGGAGAAAAAAACAACTATAGCTATAATCGAGTTAATCTCATCATGTAGACCCACTGAGTGTCAGAGGTCAGGGGTGCAACTACCTACTTTCTGAGGGGTATGCAGACACATGACTGGCGCCCCCCATTCATAAAAATTCAATAATAAGTTTACAGTATCAGATTACTGTAATAAGGTTACAGTAATCAGATTACAGTAAAAAGGTTACTCTAGTCGGATTACTGTAATCGGAATACTCAGATTAATGTAATTGGAGTACTCAGATCATTGTAATCAGATTACTCAGATTAATGTAATCAGATTACTTAGATTACTGTAATAAATTTACTGTAATAAGGTTACAATAATCAGATTACAGTAATAAGTTTACAATGACTTTCAGTTATGTAGTCGTGTAGCACGAGTGTTTTGTGTGGCGAGGGGGTGTGAAGGGGGAAGGGGCCCCTAATCAGTAAAAAAACTGATTCAGATGTTGCTCGCATGCTGTGTTTTGTTCATTAACTGTGTACGAACTGGTCTACTTTGCTAAAAGTTTTTTATTTTTATTTTGCTTTCAGCTACTGGTACCCTGGAGAACCTAACAATTACAAAGGCAGAGTTGAAGATTGTGCAGAAGTAAAGCACTACAGCTACGAATACAGCTGGAATGATGCCGCCTGCACAAATGAGAACTTCTTCATCTGTGAAAAGAAAATGAATGTTTAAGACAGAATCTTCTGTATATTGAACATAACATTTTTTTATCTATTTACCATTTTTAGCGAGAGATGTTTTACTTGGAAAAACAATTCTTATGTTCTACCAGTACTTTGATTGATTTTTAAATAAATGTAATTGCTTAGCTAAGAAATATGGCAGGTAAACTTTTTTATGATCATTAATGCTGAGTTTGACCTTTTTAAAAATCAATTCCTATTTGCTGTCAAACTTTTAAACAAGTAATCATTTTATTGTGGCTCATCAATGATTTGTGTTTGTGGTGTCTCCTGCATCAAACTAATTTCTGAAGAAAGGGTCATAGTATCCTGTTCAATGTTTGTGTGAAGAACATTCACGCCAAAGCCTTCTGTGATCTGTTGTAATGATAAATAATGCTTAGCTCAGATAAAATGTCAAACATATCGACAGCTTGGAGATGACCGTATAAATGGAGACTATGAATACGAATATGTTGATGTCCTTATGACGATCATTATGATTCACAGTGGTGAAACGGACAGCTGTCCTGATTAAGGAATTAAATAACGGTTATTATAGATCCATAACGAGCAAACAGATCATGTCCTGTTTGTGAGATTTCATTTAACTTTCATTTATATTCAGCCACACACAATAATGTGTTTATCTTGTGTTTTTTGCCAGCTGAAATGAAAGAAATTCAAATGAAAAATGTTAACTAAACTTACCATTCTGTTGTTTGCTTTTTCACTATTTCAGAGGGACAACTGACTCTCAAACTTGCCACTTTTTTAGGGTTTCTTCTTCTTTCTATTGTATTGTATTTAACATAACATGAAACATCAGTTTAACTTTCATATGAATTGTGAAAGCTGGTGTAAAGGGATGACAAAGTCCACCACATATTTAAACTTGGCTACCCCAAAAAACAGTATACTCCTTCAAATGTCTACCCAGTAGGTGTAAATCACTCACACACAGAGACACATATTTGCTGTAGCTCAGGAGGAAGAGCAGTCGCCCACAAATCGGAAGGTCGTGGTTCGACTCTGGCTTCCTTTCTACATGTCGAAGCGTCCTTGGGCAAGACACTGAACCCCACGTTGCCTCCCAGTGTATCACTGGGGTATGAATGTGTGTATGAATGCTTAGAAAGCACGTAGTTATGAATCTTAAGACGTGCTGTATGAATGTGTGTGAGTGGGGTGAATGTGGCATGTAGTGAAGCGCTTTGAGTGGTCAGTTAGACTAGAAAAGCGCTATACAAGTACAAGTCCATTTACCATTTACCATATTTGGTCTTTTCACATTAGAGCAGACATGACTTAAGTTTTCACACAGGAAATAACCTAGCCCTCAAAAGGAGGAAATAAGCCAGCAGGAAGAGCTGCTCACCACTGGCATTTGTGTAGTGTGAACTAAAACATGTTTATAATTTCCTAGTTGACTTCAGGCAATAACTTTAGCTGGTTATGGTTAGTAAAGGACCATAGTTCGCGTTCAAATACTACTTTAGCACTTACAATACTACTTTCATCACCGTGGATGTCATTTTTGCAAAATGGCATTATGATAAAATATTCTCAATTTCTTTTTGGCTTTGAAAAGCAACATCACTTGGTTAGGGTTAGATTTTAAGAGTACCTGGCTTGACTTAGATAAAAATCCCATTTAGGATTGAAAAACATTATTTTTACAACATGACCGTCATCGTCACAAATGGTATTTTGACTTAGAGAAGTTGCATTTTCTTTAAATGTAATCACTGCCCATGTGCCTTTGTATAAATGCTACATGGGCACATTTTGAGTGAAGAACATTCTCAAAAGTGTATAGGTACCAAGGAAGGTTGTTAATCTGCTGCTGATACGGCTTACACAAGGGATGCAGTAACTGAGGCAAAACATCCTGTAAGGACAAGCTGGCATCACATAACTCATTACTCTATGAGGCTGTCACCTCTCAACTGAGTGCAACAGCGTCACTGAACCGTCTCTGTCTGGCATGTGTGAATTACAGCAGTGGGCTAAGAAGGACGTATTTCTTGTGCCAATATGACACAAACAATATCTGCTTCCAATTTGTCTATAATTGCACCTGCACAGCACCAGGCTGCAGACAGATGCACACAGCAACTTCCTGGTAAACACTGTGGTGTTTACAGTTTCAGACACCACAGAACCAGAGTTCTCTCTCCAGGGGTAGACAAGACTAAAGACCGACTTAAAAGAGAAAAACATGAACACCTGAATTTAGCCAAATTACCAAAACAAGTTCACCTGATAAGGTGATAATGTCACTTGCACAACTTCCTTTCATTCACTTTTAAAGTTGAAAATAAAAAGGAAAAAACATCCTCATTCCTCTTGTTCAACGGGTCGTCTTCTAGACTGGGTGAATTTAGTTAAATTATTCTGGAGTTTTTTCTAATCTACTAATACCACAGTTAAACTCTGGTTATAACAAAAATATTGAGATTATAGAAATGATTCTCACGACAATGAGCTTAAATTCAAATCCTTACAAATTATGAAATTTGAATTGACCAGTAATAAACCCAAAGTTGGTTCTCATACTTCACAATTGTTCTGTGTTTATAAGTCTTGTGCTATTGTTTCTCATGTAAGACAATGCAACCTCAGCTTTTACAGAAAGAAATAAAGTATAGTTCAACATCAGAAGGGGAAGTTAAATATTTTCAGAAAGAGAGAGAGAGTGAATGACAATAGATGCAGCTCAACAGAGTGGAAGCAGACTAATTTGTGTCTTTACATCACCTCTGCAAGCTTGTGTCCTAACATGTCGGAGGAAATACATGTCTGCAACTTCACTGCAGAAACTGAAACATTAAACACTCAAAAAAGGCATTCGGGTAAGTTTGTTTTTATTTAGCTTTTTACTTAGCTTTGCAACATGTCTCAGATTCTAGCTCTTTAAAAAGTATACATATTAAACTAAAATAGATTTGATTGGTTATGATTTTTCAAGTAGTTACAGGTAGTTAGCCTTAATAAAAAAATATAAAAACTTCTGTCACAGCAGAATGATACCAGAATTTTTGTAAACATTTTCTGGCTATTTCCAATCATATAAAAGGAGTTCAGTAAAGCAGGTTGCAGCTAAAGTAAACTGAGAGTCTTAAAGAGAAATATTTACATGAAAATGAAGGGTTTTATCAAAAAAAGACCCACCAATTGTTATGAAGAATAAGTCTGGTCACAACATAGACCAGAAGGAAGCCCGTACCTCTATTTTTACTAACAGCCTTAGCAGCAGTGGTAGCCACAGTGGTAAAATGTCACCAGACAATTCCTCTTACAAACTACGTTAATTTTGTATCGTTATTGGTGTGCCTTAGTTCATAAAGGAACTCAGACTGACGAGGTCACACACTTAATATGCGATAAGTAAAGGAAGAGAAATACAACTAGAAAATGCTGTTCCTGCGAAACAGCAGTAAGAATGCTGATAAGCTGAGTGGAAATAGCTGACCATGCTAAAAGACTTGAAAAAGTTCAATTTTAGGAGAAAACCAGTTGGTTCAAAGGAATTTGAAGTTGAAAAGACAATAGTGGAATGATTTCAAGCTAATGGAAGAACTAAATAATTGATTAAAGGGCTGAAAAATGCAGAAGTCTCTTTAGAAAAAGTGAAGAGTTAAAAACTATAGAAGGAGAAAAGAAGAGAAATGCAAAAAGTTAAGATTTAGTGGAACCGTCGTTGCTGAATGTTGAAGTTTGGAGCCTCCACTGTACACACAAACATTCTGTCTCATTGGAATGCATTGTAAGCTCAGAAATTATCAATGATTTACTAAAATTTTAAACTATGATATTTCAAAATTGGCCGAATATTTTAAAAAGCTGAACCATTTGGTAATAGCTGAATGTCTTTAAATGTGTTTAAAGTTTGAATGGTGTCTCTAACTGAAAGTATGCTGAAGTAGTTAAGTTTCAAAGAAGAGGAATATTTTTAAAGAGTTGAAAGAATTTACATTCATTTCAATGACAGGAACATTTGAACAAAAAGTTTAATATTTCAAAAAGTATAAAAGTTAGAAATACCACAAGATACAGCACTCATCTCCTGAATGAGCTGAACGTTTTGATGCCAAAATTGTTTAATTCGCTCAAAGTATGCTGAAGTAGTTTAACGGCAAAAAACATACAGAACAGATAATACAGCATTCTCACAATAGTATGATAATGTCTTGTTCCCTCTAACACAAACATGATGTTAAATGTTCTCTACAGGCGCAAAAGTGTACACACTGTTTGCTGTGAGTGTTGGAATCCTGTGTGTCCTTCAAGGTGGCCTCAACATCTCCCTTCGTCTTTATCTCAGTGAGTTAAATCTTCTTTATAATCTAAACTTACACTGATTGTCATAAAACGTGTCAGGAGTGTTTATTTGAGCAGATATTCTGATGTCTTCAGTACCAAGAGGCAAAAGTAACCAAAGAGGCTGGAAGTAACCGGGCTAGACATAATCATTGTCAAGATGATGTGTAAGCAATGAGAAAAACAAGTCATCACACTGGCTTGGGTGAGAAGAGAACCAGGATGCCGTTTATTTTTTTACCTCCAAGAAGATCAGCAGTCTCCAAAATGACAAAACAGTGGGGGAAAAGACATCTTGTACATTAAACTTCACAACATAGAGCTGTGCTACCTCCAACCAGGCCAAACCTTTTGTTTGACAGTACACACACACACACACACACACACATATATATATATAACATGTATATATGTATACATATATGTATAGCATGGGACTTATGATGAGTTCAAACTGGCCAATCAGCTTAAACTTCTAGAAAAATTAATTGACATTGACAAATACATTGCATTGATATATTTCCAACTCCTTTTTCTCATTAACAACATTAAAAAACATTTCTCTGCTTTTGTATTGCATCTTAATTTAAACACATTCATTATTCAATCAAAGTTCAGAACGTACATACTCACGTCCTATAAGAGAACTGCTGTGGAGGCGGGTTTCCTTTAAAAACAGAAGCACAAGATGGCCTCCATTAGGAACACACTCTGAAAGGTGATGTATCACAAAAATGCTTTTAACTGATCAAGCAAACTTTTTTTCATAAAAACTATTATCCACACCTTGAATTAAAGTAAAAAGAAAAAAAACTGTGATCCTGATATCCACCTGTCTGCATAAAGAGTGAAGGTAGTTAGGGAGGAATCAAGTGATTTCTAACAATATGATTTTCAATAAAAAACACTCTGAGACTTTCTTTACTGTTTAGTTCCCTGATGAGCTCTGTCCTCCTGTTGTATGTCAACATGTCCCCTCAGTATGGCAACCTCAGATAACCTGTGTTTTTGTATTTTTTTCTTCAGTGTTTGACACTATTGAAATGTTCTGTGTACATCTTTCTGTGCTGCCAGAACCATGTGGAGACACTGAAGCTCACTTGAAAAACATGACTATGGAGAGAGACGAGTTGAAGAGCAAGCTGGCGAGTTTGAGTGAGTGCAGAAATAAAAGAACAACCGTAACTTTCTGTTTTGTCTTGCCCGGGTTTATACGTTTATGGACGAGTACTTGGCTGGACTGTTTTTTTTTTCTTTAGTGTTTGACACTATTGAAATGTTCTGTGTACATCTTTCTGTGCTGCCAGAACCATGTGGAGACACTGAAGCTCACTTGAAAAACATGACTATGGAGAGAGACGAGTTGAAGAGCAAGCTGGCGAGTTTTAGTGAGTGCAGAAATAAAAGAACAACCGTAATTTTCTGTTTTGTCTCTGATCACTTAACCTTGCCCGGGTTTACAGGTTTATGGATGAGTGCTTGGCTGGACTGGAACAAAAATTAGCCCTGGTTAGGTATTGGTTGTGGAAGTGGTATCATTCAGCTACCGAGTATCTTTATTGAAAAATTATGCATGGCCATATCTTTTTCAGACAATGTGGCCATGAATAGATTGCCTACTAGATGTTTATAAAGCCTATTCCATACTTGGTTGTATTATTCTAACTGCTCAGATTGACTTTTACATTCAACACTCAAAAAAGTCCTTAAATAAGATGTGGGTACCCTATCAATGAGCAAATTAAAGGAAAAGAAAACGAGACGCGGAAATCAAACATTCATACGAGATTTCAGAGGACAATGCAAACCATGATATGTATAAAATGGCTTTCTTAAAGTTATAGTACTCCACAGAGCTTACAGTAGAACCACATTCTGTACACAAGTGCTGCAAGACATGCAGTAGACAATGTAAAAAAAAATGCATTTACAAAGTTAGATTGATTTCTTTCTTTTCAAAAAGAGTGTCAACACAGTTAAATTGTCAATGGTTAATTTTTGAATAACACAATTAGACATTTGCCTGACAAATGCTAAACACAAGATCTCAAAATGAGGTGTTACAGTATTAGAGGTCCAGAGTGTGACGCTATGCTCTGGCTTAATTAATCACTAATGCTTTTGTTACTGCCTCTTAACAGCTGATTATTCACGCCAGGGATGGGTTCTTTTCAGCAATAGCTTCTATCACTTTTCTTTGACGGAGAAAAAAACCTGGCAAGACAGCAGAAATAACTGTCTGCAGCGAGGGGCGGACCTCATAATTATCAACAGTAAAGAAGAACAGGTGTGGGTGAAGGACCAATATAAACAGTGAAAAAAGTGTATCTTAAATAAGTGATCTGTGGGAAATGTAATTTGTTTCTATGTTTGCCATTAAGAAATTCATAGGACTCTACAGGTCGACGATCTGGATTGGAGTGACTGACAAAGAAGTGGAAGGGGTATGGAAATGGGTGGATGGGACCCCACTGACCATAAGGTTAACACATCGTTTATCAGTCACACTTCTATTAATCAGTGTTAGTAACTTATATGTTTAAGTAATTTAGGCATTAAACATAGCCTGAGTTTTTATAGCTGCCGTTTGACTTTAATTGCTTTTTCGGCATAAAATCCATATTCATTATGCTTTTTATATTCCTTTTTTTTCAGCTATTGGGCCTCTGGTGAGCCCAATAATTATGAAGGTGCAGATGAAGACTGTGGAGAGTTCATATATGTTAATAATGAAAACAACTTGAATGACTTACCCTGTGACCACACAAATTTCTGGATTTGTGAAAAGACTGCTGATTTCTAGGTATTCTAATCCTAATCTAAGGTTTATGTGAACATGTTAACCACTTTCTGCTAAGATGATAAGATAAGAGCATTGCTTTCACAGAAGCTGCAGCTGAAAGTATTCAGACCTCTTCACTTTTTACACATGTTGTGGAACTTTAAATTTAACTGGATATCCCCCAAAAGTCATGTTGTCATGTTGCTGGCTGCACTTACATATATTGCATTTTGACTTGAAAATTTAATTGTAGTTAATAGATTTTCACATGATACTGTCTGACTGTATTGAGTGTCTCTATTTGTTGATTAAACTGCTTACATAAACATGCTTACAAAGTTATTACGTGACTACATTACTTTCTACCCTAAAATCCTCACTATCTATTCATTATTTAGGACTTGATGTAACAATCCCCTAAAATAAGCACTCTCTATGTCAGTGTCAGTACATTATATATAATATCATCAATAGTAGATTAAATCAATTATGATCCTTAATTGTTTTAGATTCTAATATTCGTTTACACTGAACAGTGAGGTATCTATAATTGTATTTGTACCACATGTACTTTTGTACCACAATTATTCCTGAAGAATATCTTATTACCTAATAATTGTGAGGGCATTGCAGATCAGTGAGTTTGAGAGCTCATATTATTTGAGTATTATCACATTCTCCATGATTTGCTGGTTCCACGCCATTAGCCTGCAAAAGATTGTGAAAATCTCCTCTGAAACTATTGGACTTCCACTCAGACTATGTATGACCAACAGAGTCTGAGGATTCTGCATTAGGATCCTACAGGACCCGTCACATACTCTGTTCTAAGCATTTGAGAGCCTTCCCTCAGGACGTCAGCTCTGCTGCCCTGGCTGCAGGACCCAGAGGCCTTTGTTTCCGGGGCTGTCCAGCTCTTCCACTTATGAGTCCCTGCACTGAACAGCTCAGAATATCAGTCGCTGACAATCTTCTATCTGACAATCTCGGCTTCTGTTAAATCATTGTGTATCAAGGTCCTGCCTCATAAATATTTTGAGACTCATTATACATTAGGAATAAAAATGAATTAACCCACCTAAACTACTACTAGCCTCTGATAATTGAATAACTTGCCGTAGAAACCTGTTTTACAGATTTATCGAGAATCACAATCCAGTGACAAAGTGCCAACAGTAAGAACATCTATTGTATTATGAATTAATCAGAATACATATGCATATTTAAACCCTCTTCTGTCCATTCAAATGTCTACAGTTGATCCAAGCTGAAAACTTGAACACAAAATAGGTCAATATAACACATTTGCATTGCTATATTTTAACATAAAACATACACACAACTTTAAAAATCGTGTTTTTTTATCCTAATAGCTTAGTTTTAACCATGTTACTTAATGTCCTGAAAACCTGTGCTGAAACGTGACTAGGAACATTTTTGCAACATGCGTCGAGTGCCTGTAAAGAGACGTGAGACGATGCGAATGAACTGGCACAGGATGTATGCGCATGATCCCTATCCTGTTGTGCGTGAATTAACTTGTGTATGTATATATATGTATATAACAAGAGGCTGAAACTATCTTACCTTATGGGATTTTTGGAATAATCGATCATACATTCTACAGATGATAACATTGTCGTACAAATACGACAATTATCGTACATCTGCCACAACTGAATTGAATTGAATGTAATTGAATATTCAGAAGAACCACTAGGGGGCGACACGGACCAATCTAAATTCATTTCCGGAAACAAAGAGCGAGCTAACATCCAATCAAACGAGAGCTCCGTTTTAAATGTTGGCTGATAGTTCCTTGTCCTTGTTAACAAAAACTACAATACTGACACTAACTATTCGTATCAAGACCGGGATTCTGGACTTCAAAAAACTATTTTGAAGCTAGTCAGTGGTTTTTGAGCTCCAGCTGTCTTCTGTCAACAGTCGTTTCATGGGAACCCAGGAGGGAGACAGAAGTAAGACAGCCGACTCCTCTGTCCGGGTGAAAGCTAACGACACGTAACGCTAACTTACAGCTAGCGCTAGCTACTGAGTGTCTTTTGCTTCCCCATTTTCATTTAACCTGGTATCAGCTACTCATATCGTAGATGTGGTTTTAATGTAAGAATGGTAGGTCACCATTTAACCTGCTCCGACAGTGTTCTTGGGAGCAAAGATTAGCAACGTTAGCTAGTTACTTTTTAAGTTAACTCAACTGGCAAAGTTGCTGTAAACGATCGTAGAGGTGACTCCAATGTTGCAGGTCGGTTTATACAGTAGTTTGCTTTGGTTTACCCGCCCTCAATTCGTGTGTTATTTATTCGATAAAACCTATAAAAGGTTGAATGACAATATAATCTAGTTTTAGATAGCGGTAAGTCTAGTTAGCAGTTGGTGGAAGGGAAGAATCACTCCCCGCTCTTAAGATGAAGTTTGCCGGGCAGTTTCTGTTTGATCAAAGTCATCCCCCAAGAGAGAGCACGAACTTGTTTTGTAAATGTTATCTAAATAAGTTATGTACCAGTAAAAGTCATACACGTAAACATGCTACACTGATGTCAACGTTATGTGGAATACGACGTATGGAAAATGTAGTATAACCAACAGGATTACAGCTGTTATTAACATTACTTAGAAGGCTTTCCTGAACATGTTCCCTTTTCTTTACAGATTGGGTTAATGTGGCAAATGATCTACTCAGCAAGTGTCACATAAACTTGAGGCTGAGGAAGCTGACGGACTGTAATGCAGATGTTTTCATTGCTTTGTATGAAAACATCTTTGGGGAGAAGGTTCCAGGTAATCTATAAAAAGTCTATATAACTGATTTTACAGTCAATTTGGTTAGATTTACCAAATACACACTGTTTCCAGTACCTTGATTTTGATTATTTACTGCTTTCTCATGTGTAGTGATGATAACTTTTGAAGAGTAGCCTAGATGGAATCAATAACATTTTGCTTCTCCCTCGTACTTGCAGACAAAGTGAATAATTTACTTACATTGCCAAATAATGGGTAAAAATAAGCACGATTTGTTGCCATCGCAAGCAAATTTAATTCCAGTCAATATGTTATCAACTCTGAAAATGAACAGTGAGGGTTTAGTGAAGCATGTGATCTTTGGAGTGTGCTTAGTATGTCAGGAATGCATCCAAAGACCAAACATGGCATTATGAAGCTGTTAAAGTCCCTGAGCTTGTTCTTGTATTTTCAAGTACAAGGAAACGGTTTAAATGAAAGCCCAAAGTATTTAAGGAAGTGTGTGTGTGAATGCACGTTTCAGTAAGTTTGGCCTTGTTCATCATATATCCATATTTGACCGTTTAACTGATGTCATGCTCACAGATTTGATTGTTCACATTTGTATGTTTCTATATTTGTGTTTAGATTATATTGCATCACCATGCAGTCAAGAGGATGATGTCCATAATGTTCAGTCTGTGATTGATTCCCTGTCATTGGATTATCTTCAGATCAGTCTCTCACACATTACAGGTTGGGAAAAAACTTTAATTTGTGTCAACGAAATGTGACGGCAAAGTTTTTTTTTTTTTTTTTTCTCTCATTATTTAAATTAGTACAATTCATTGAGTGACTGTATGTTCGCAGGAGAAAATGTTGTCAGAGGGGATAAAGAGTCCATCAAGAATCTCCTGGAAATCTTCGATGGTCTCCTGGAATACCTTAATGAAGAGATTAATGAGGAATCACAGAATAGTGGTAAACTGTCTCTCATTAAATGACCAGATTATATGCATTTTTATCTTGATACGCACTATCTGCAAATCCTAGTAATCTAGCAAAGCTTTCCTAATTTTTTTAAGATGTGTGTGTGTGTATATATATATATATATATATATATAGATAGATAGATAGATTTCAATTAACTGCCCGCTGTTTCAGTGACTGAAAGGCATTTAGAAAAGCCTTACAGTACGTTACAGGAGGGAAATATTTACATATTGTCTTGCATCTTGTTGACTTGACAACTTTATGCGTTTCTTCCTCTTTAAAATTTCAGGAAGCTCATCACATGCTACAATCACAAGTGTTGCTTTTGCTCTTGAGCTTTTCTTTGTTTACTGTTTAGCCCTCTGGGTCAGCTTTGCTGTTCTTGTTTTCAGAAGAATTTAGTGACACTCTCAATGAGGATGAACCTGGTGAAAACAAGGAACCAACAAGTCTTGATGCCATGGAGCGAAAGGAGTCAAAGCTGGAGGGGGCATCTGTGTCATCCAGTGTAGAGTAAGAGCTTGCCTGCACCCCACAAACACTAAGAAACACAAACAAATTCCATCTCATTTGTGATGAATTTAGAGGGGTTTAGGTTTTATAGCGGCAACAAACATACTTTGCTGCTGTGACTTTTGTCAGACTCCTCAGAGATTGACGGGCTTTTAAGATTATTAAATAGTTGCCTTTGTGGAAATGCATTTTTTTTTTTTTGGTTAAAATTGCCTAATTATCAAAACAACTTAAAAGAATAACAACTTTAACTACCCCAAACTGCAGACCGTCAGGCCTTCTACACATTTCTTTATTTCAGTAACTAATTCAATTAACAATGAACCCGATAAGCTGACAAAGATGTGAATGTGAGTTAATGAGAAAAGGAATTTAAGGTATGCTGTTGCTTCTGATTTAACAACCATAACTGTATATGCCATAAAAGTATATGCATTAACTTCATGGCAAATTACCAACACCTCTTCCACCCCACAGTTAACCAGCTGATGAAAATGTGGCTTAAACTTAGTTATCCATTAGGGGGCAAACATAATTAATGACATCAATTTTTATGTCTGTAGTAAAAAAAAAAAAAAGTATAATTGCAGCTGATGTAACAGAAAAAAGTCTAAACATGGCGATTTAAACGTTGCTTTAGTGGATGCATTTATTTCAGTTTAAAAAAATGACAATCATGACCATTTACAAATAGATTTCCAAGTTAAAGAGGTGTACTTCTATGATACACTGATATAAGCTAAGTAGATGAGTAGATTTACACGGTGTACCTTTAATCACCTTGAAGTCCTTTGGAAATAACCTAAAGTAAGTGTAACTAACTAAGAACAAAGTAACTTCGATTCACAGCCACAGACATTCTGCTCGCTTCACCTTTGCTTGTCTGATTGTATTTGCATGTAAAATGAAGGAAGAGAGGTGAGCTTCCACTGTTCTGGCGACCTCTTGAAAGTGAATCGGCCGCAGTTTGTCTGACTCTTTGCTACATTTGGTGTCGGTATAGATGGTCCTGTCTGATTTTTATGCTGTTTGTAAAAAAAAAACTAAAAAAAACAGCGATATAAACTTAAAAAGAGTAGTCTAAGAGTGTTTTTTTTTTTTCCGTATGCAAAAGTTTAATCTATTTTGTAGATTAGAAAATTTAAACAAATTTGAAAGGGTCAAACTGATAATGATTTTGTTTCAAGAGATTTGCAATACCAATACTTTGATGGCATTATGGAAATAACTTTTTTGTGGTTGCACCTACAATATCAGACAAGTTATGCTCTACACCTATTAAATGGGAACTTCGTTATTTTTAAACCTAGACCTTATTTCTGGCATGAAATACATTTATCTACTCACCAAGAACAGTTTGGTAAAAGTTGGTTGCTCAGAGTTGGTGTGCTCTGTAACAGTCGGCTAACTTCACACGTAGTTTGCTACTGATAGTTTTGTGCAACATGGCAGGATATTTATCAGATTGTGACGACGTGGACGAGTGCGATGGACGGCCTTACCGGAGTGAATGAGCTGTGCTGCAGCGACAGGCGTCCATGACGTCATCCCATTAGACCAGTGTGTAGAAAGCCCTCTATAAGCCCCCTGATAGCCGCCAATAACAACAACATTGCAGCTATGAACTAAAAGTGCAATAGTATGCATTCATTCGTCTTAAAGTAGTGGTGAAATAAAGACAGATAATGCATTAGTTAGAGGCTGTATTGTCAATGCCCCGTTCTCTCCCGTTATATGGATATACGCAGATCTCAATAAGTCTAAATATCTTCCAAAGGACACAGACTTTCACCAAACTGCTCTCGGTGAGTAGATGAACGTATTGCATGCCAGAAAATAAGGTCTAGGTTTAAAAATATTTACAGAAAGTCATTTAATCATCATTTAACATGTTTTTGATGCCACAAATGAGTTTTCTTTGTGGAATTTTTACAGAGCAACTGTATGCAGCAGCTTGGCACCAGTAACTTGTCATGGTGCAGTATGAACCTGTGGTAGATTATCTTATTTCCTTTTTCAGATCTGCTTTCCAGTCCAGTAAACAATCCCTCCATTCACTGAATGCGGAAGACTTGGGATCAGCAAGTGAGCTCATTGAGTTGGGAGTCTCTGCACACACATATACTGACAAACAAGACGGTAAAAATACGGCTCATCTTTGCTTCTGATGTTCACAGTGCTTTGGCAAGATGTCTTGTTGTTTTTATGCTCACGACATTAACCACTAAGGCTTCTCCTTTAGGTTTAGTTTATTCTGTGGTCTTGTTCTGTTTTTGTTGATTTATGCATCAGTCAAACCTTCTTGTGCATTTGGTGGAGTAAACAGTTGCTACCTGATCTCTTGTATGATTCTACTGTAAAGCTCAGTAAAATGTAGACTAATTGAAAAATAGGTGTTTTCTAATGATGACTTCAGACATTATTTTATTTTCAATTTGATTTTTGTCATTTTGCAAGGATCAGCTGTCCCTGTCCAGACCTCAGATGCAGTCACTCCTTCAGATCCTGTGGACATTAAGGAACCTCCACAGACTGAACCGATGCACTCAGCTATCGCTTTACAGCCACCACACCAGGGCGATGCCCCGAACGGTCGTGCCGTGCGCCCACAATCGCCCAACCATCTTCATGCAGCTGCAGGCCTCAGTCAGGGGCTGTCAGAGGACGCTGCTCCCGTCTCAACAGAGGTAGCCTTGTAATGCAGTATGATGAAATTGAGTTTTCCTTACATGTGTCAAGTCTTTTTGACATCTAGTCAACATTTCATAGGTAAATCACTGAAAACAGGAATTGCCACAGTTACACAGTCCCTCGTTGTAAAATGACCTGCACTAACATGTAGTGACGTGCACCAGGGGCTCCTTGTCCATCTTAACCTCTGACCTGCTTCTATAACTCGGAACAAATGGGAACACCGACCATGTTGAAACTTTTCAACCATCACTCAGACCAGTCTGTTTTGTTAGTCTTTAGTTGGGTTTCTAAAACTTTTAGAAAGATTAGGCTCATCTTCATCTGTCGTTAATGTTAGTAGTTAATTATTCCTTTGATTTTCTGTTTTCACAGACCTCTAAACTGGTAGCGGAGGCTGTCACCAATGGAATACAGTCTCCTGCACTCTGCCTGTCACCTGGTGAGTATAAAAGCATGCATCTTTGGTATCATTGCTCATTAAATAACAAAGAGCTACATCTTGATGGAAGTGATCATGAATGAAAGTTGGACTTCACAGCGCAGCTAACAGATTTTACAGTTTAACTGATTAACTGATTTAACTGCAGTTTACTGTTAAACTGCTGAGACTGCAGTAAAAGTCTCCAGCAGAATGAGGTGTTGCCTGATGTTTCATTTCCAGCTGTGAGTGAGAAGTCTGTATCCAGCCAGCAAAGGGGGAGGTCAGAGGTCGAGGGGGAGTCAATAGAGGTACGAGAGCATCACGCTTCTCCTTGTGCAAATTTCACAGCAAGTGTATATAAAATTAATTGACATGAATAGTAACATACAGTAGACATGCATTATATCAAATTAATAAAAAGTATTTTACCAAATATCAGCCAACTAATGGAGGTCCCAGGAGGGTCTTATTCCGCACCCAGCCAGATGTGCTCTTCCTCACCCTGCAAAATGAGACGATGACCACCACCCCATCACCACCTGACACTGAGGAGGAAGATGAGGAGGAGGATCTGAGCTATACACAAAGATTTAAAGACAGAGGGATAAGTCACAGACATAGGACGGGCCTTGGGTAAGTCTTTAGAGTTCAGTTGTTTAAATATTATAAAAGTTGGATATCCTCATTAGTCATCTACTACTTTTATGTGAATACGATACGCTGATGCTGTCTTTGATATCACATGCTCAAGCGGTAGCAGGACAGCACGAGAGGGTTTTGAAGAGCCTTTGTCTTACCGCAGACAGAGGAACAAACAAGCAGAGGCAGAGCTGCATCACATATCTGAGAAACTCTCCCATCGACTGGAAGAGCTTGATCAGGTATATATATATATATATATATATATATATATATATGTTTAGTAGTTCCAAGAGGTTAGTCGGATCTCAGCTCATGAATACTTTGTATTCAGTCAAGATTTGTTTTTGCCATCACTGTTTGTGTTTTTTTTCCTGTTGGATCAGTTTTGTAGTGTTGAGGCCCTTACACACTACACATAGGCTTTTTAGGGAGTTCTTGATACACAAAGGGTTCCTATGCAGTTTTAAAAAGTGTTGAATTTAAAATTAGAGTATACCTCAGGTGGAGAATAGATTGTCTTCTAATTATTAGGTTTGCAGTTCAGTCCACTGCCTCTCCATATGCTGAATTGTCTTTGGTAAGCTCATAACAGTTTAACATAGATGCTACAATACTGCAAATAAATCAGGCCAATAAGTTTTTAATATGAAAATGATATTTCTGAGCTGAAAAAAACAACCATCTTGAAATGGAATTGTGTGATAGCTTGTAATGCAGAGAGCTGTGTTCTGTGTAATTCCTCTAGATGCTTAAACAAGTCTTGGGTGAAAGTGGAGAGTCCAGTGAGATCAGAGAGGAGGATAAGCAGTCCCACCACAGTGACAGCATCATGGAGTGTCGGAGGGCTCCCAGACAACACACGGGTACATTCTAGTTTCTTTGCAAGCAGCACATGTATTTTTTACACCATTAATGTTGACCTACAACAGCTTGTCACAACTGTTAAAGGTAATCCTGTATATGCTGCATGAGTGGACTCTGTTTTCCCAACAGTGTGAAATTGCAGGCTGGTTAAAACGTGAAACATACTGAGATGGGTCTTCCTAGAAATCCTGTGAAAAGTATTAAAGGGTGTTGATTTCTAACATTCAGTTTCAGGAACACCTGAGGCCGAACCCACCCAGCGGACGCGCTCCTTGTCGCCCTCCCCTACTCGTGTCCGTCGCTCCTTGAATGGACCGTTAGAGGAAGCCATGGCAGAGGCTTTGAGCCTGGACGATGGGAGGCAAACAAACCTCACAGTGTCTGATCCTTCACGGCGAGGAGAACAACACCACAGGCCGTCTCACAGGAAACGTAGCACGGTATGTTTTTCTGTGTGATATAACGATATGCCTGCGATTCAGTTCCCAGATAATTCATCATGAGTTTCAAATAGATTAATTTAATAACAGCATAACCTCTGCAGTGAAGCACATTAACACTTGCTGTAGTTGGCAGACAGCTCAATAGATTTAAATACTACACTGAATTAATATTTTGTGGACACTCTGGGCTAAGAGTGGTAGTTATTAATCTGTAGAGCCTGTAAAAATGAATCCAGATTAACAAACCTTTTTACTGCTGTGTCATCTCTGACTTGAAGATGAAATTTTTCATGTTGTGTTTGGGAAAAATAAATGACTCTCTTTGATGATATTAGGAGAACAAGGCCTTTGAGGAGTTGAGAAGATACGGAGACAAAGAACGGACAGAACTACACAAGGCACGTCTAAAAGCTCAGAAAGCTGTAAGTTGGTAACATCATTTCTGCTGTAGTACGAGTAAAGTAAGCACACCGCTGTGTCATTGAAAGATCATCCCCAGAAAAAGCAAAAGAAAATCTAAATTCCTTTTCATCATTTTACAGGTTAAACTTGAACACTTTAGTTGGAGGCTTAATAAAAATAAACAAATTAATTAAACAAGAGCAACCAAATAGACTGTATAAGATTAAATAACTTGGTTATAGAAGATATAAAAATATTAATTTAATATGTAAATTGTTTAATTTTAGATTTGATGCCAATCATCAAATTGAGGTGTTTATTATATTAATTGTAACTGTAACTGTTTGTACAAAAACATACAATTGGCTGTTAAACAGTAGAGATTTTCACAAGTATTAACAAGTAAGAACTGTCCAAAATCACATACTGAGGCATTCACTTCTAAGTTGGGCTGTGTCCCTCCAACTTCTGGTAAATATTTCTTGCAAATTTAACTGAAGTTCACAAACCTTCATGTGTGATGAAAGTCTTTCATCAATTAGAAAGTTAAAAGTCTGCTGTGTGCTTCCAAGCATTAAGCAATTTGTTCTAGTGGACTAAAGCTTGAGGGTGTGTGTATGCTTAGGAGCAAGAGTACAGAGAGGCCATTCTAGAGGAGGTTTCCCAAGTGGCGAGGCGGTCGCCAGCCAAAACAAAGACCCAGCACAGGACACATCAGAGCACACATACGGCCGGAGGACAGAGACACCAGGAACCCACCAGGAAAGTTGCACCAAGTAAGTTAAAAGATGTGTTTACTGTGTGGAGTTCCTTCATATTAAACATGTCGCACAGGGATTTTTACTTGGACTGAGGAACAGGCCTGTAGTAATATTTATATCATCATATAAAGTACTAGATACAGGTACAGGAATGTACTTTTAGGCTCTTTAACTCCTTTTCTGAATGCGTTTTCTTTTTTCACTCAGACCATTTGTCTAATTATATCCCCTTTTAATTTAATAGTTATTTTTGTCTGCACTCGTCTTTAGCTCCTAACTTGGCTCTACTGTGTGTGTGTATCACTACCTGTGTGCTCCTTGGTTTTGGTGGCACTTAAGCCTGATGCTAAAATGGACTTATATTAGAGTTACTGACCTGAGTCCAGTCTAATTCTGAACTGTTTGAAGAAGCATTCTCTCTCTGATGGACAGGTTCTTAATCGACTATATAATCAGCAGAGAGGGGCTTGTTTTATTATTAATGAACATTAGCTGCGATTTTTTTTTGGCAAGACTGGACTGCCCTTATCTCATTGTCTTCCATTGTCCCTCAGTGGGACTGTCTTGTTGCAGAAAGAGGGGTTTGTTAGTTCTAACGTTTTTATTTATGCAAGCAAAATAGGTGGGGAATAAACCAATATCGATGTTCTGGTATAAAATGCCCCCATCTCTTTCTCTCTCCAGTGAAAGTGAAGGAGAATGAGCTCCTCCCTATGCTCCGGGAGGAGTTGCCTCACCTTCACATCTCCCCTCATGCCCTCGGTCGGATGTGGGAGCAGCAAATGCAGCAAGTGGACAGACTCCATGCGCTGTCGTCCTCTCACCGTCGGCCTCGTAGCAAACTCTCCAGTCAGGTAGGTCGAATTCAATGAGAGTGCCTGCTGACTCTATCCCTTTTAAAATCTGATCTACATTAAACCGCTGCTTGTGTTTTAGGTGGACGAAGCCCAGAGGAAATACGACCTGCTGTTGGAGCTCGTCCATAAAGATCAGGACCACAGCAGACGCCTGGTGAGCATCGACACACTCACCTGGCACGCTCTGCACTGGAGTGCTTTTCATTAAGGTGATCAGTTGCAAGCTCAAATGTTTATTCTCCAGAGCGATTTTAAGGATCGAATCCAGCAGCAGAAGTCACTACAGAACAAGCTGAGGGAACAGAGGCAGCAGGTCGCCCGCGCCAAGAAGTACCACAGCGAGTACCATGTTCAGCACCGCGCCCGCCTGATGAGGGCTCGCACTAAGGAGGAGAGGGTGGGTAATAAAGGCCGGGCATTACCGTGGCTAATAAACATGCAAATAACAAATACTTAATCACAGTTTTCAGAATTTTTTTCAGGTATGTATTTGTGCTCGATGCTTCCTTAGATCTTAAGCAGACTAAAATGAATGTATTGAAAGAAAGTGAAGTGAGACACTTTTATCAGACTACAGCTAAAACTTTACAAACTACAGGAACTCATTTCATCCATCTCCTCTTAAAACCAAACATCATTTGTCAAGTTTGCAACCTATCTTATAAAGTCCTTGGCTCCAAATATTTGCAAAGATGACTGTATGACCCAGTTGTGGTTGTGTGTATTTTTAGATGTTCCGGCAGCTATTCGAGGAAGGTTTGGAGTTACAGAAGAGTCGGTTAAGAGAGCAGAGGGCTTATGCCAAGGAGCAGCGACTGGAGCATCAGAGACAACACCAGGATCAGATAGAGTCCTTGGAGAACTACTACAAAGATCAAGTGAGCCACAAACACAGCACAGCCGCACGTACTTCTGTGTAGTTTCAAAACTGACTGCTGATTTCCATGAGTCACATTACATGCTTTTCTCTCTCAGTTTTCACTACTAGCAGAAAAACTTGCACAGGAGCGGGAAGAGATCCAGGTTCGGAAAAAGGCTCAAGAAAAAGTAAATCGTTTTCATTTTAAAATTTGACTCTAGAAATACACGTTATCGCCGTATCTGACATGAATAAAATATTCCAAGTGGTTTGCCTTGCAGTCCAGCAGAGGGCAAGGGTTTTAAGATTCCCCTCACTGTATTGTGACAACAAATCTGAGGATTTGCCATTGGTTTAGTCACCTAAATCTCCTAAAGAAAGTTTTCAAATACGTCCATCATTTTATATTTACAGGCTCTGTTAAAGATGAAGCGAGAGCTGCGTTCCCGGATGGAGCGTGAGATCGGTGAACTGCAGAGAATCATCGTCCAGAACGATGAAGACGACCATTTCCAGGACCTGGAGGTCCAGAGGCTGCGTAATCGGGTCCACATGGCTTCCTTCCAGTACAACACCAGCTACCTGCACTGACGGGGAAGCTGCACACGTTTTGTTCAAAATAAAGGCTGGTTACCGTCAAAGGAAAGAGCTGCACTGGACCTCAGCTGTTCATAACTAGGGGTACGAGAATCTGATGCATGAACAGTCTCCTCGAGCGCTTTTCTCCAGAGATTTTGCACAGGAGCAGGAAATTTACATTATGAGACCTCACACAATCCTGACTGCTGATTTTTAATGAACTGAACACAGTAACAAAATGTAGCTTTTTGCTAATTTAGCTAAATCTTCCTCCCACCTCAGCTGCTACACCTGAACTTAAGACACCTTGGACCAAGTCCCCCTTTTTCCTTGGGTTGAAGAAAATAACGAAGAATGTTCTAACTCCCTGACTGTACAGGAAATGTGTGCTCATTGTAAATTGTTTCTCTTGCCAAAACAAAAAAAACCAGATGCAAAGTTGCTTTGTATGAATGTTACACTGACAAGACTTACTAGACCTACTAGACTTTTTACTTTTCCATGAGATGTCTTCCTTTAATGTTTTAACCATGCCAGTGGATTATTTATTTAACTTTAATGTTTTTTAATTGAGCTGGTGTGATCTGATCACCAAGGGTAACGATAATCAGTCCGTCGCAACTTCACCGTAACCTCTGCTTCATTGTGATTGTTTTCCACTCCCAACATGACCTTAAAATATGAGTTTTGGACCATTAGACCGAGGGTCCGGTTCATTTAAACACTATCTGACATTGTGAACATACATCTGCCCTGTCAACAACCATTAAATGTGTCGACTCACTCTTTATTGCAGGTTTAATGTGTCAGTGAATTGCATGAGGTACAAATTTTAGTGTTTAAAGATTTAGGGTTGACAAAAAGCATCTAAAACAATAGAATAAATTGTTACTTCCAGGAAAAGTTGAAGGTGAAAAATGGTTGTAGCGGGGCTTAAAACAGTTTGGCTTATCTCAGTTTTATTCATACAGCACAAAGTTCACAGAGAAGACTTGACAAAGAAACCTAACATTTCCTTTTGAGAAAGGATTTAGCATCAACTGGGAGGGAAATAAAATCCCACTCACTTTAGAACAGGAAGAACCCTCCAGCAGAACCAGGTAAAGCAGCCATCTGCCTGAACAGGCTGGAGTGAGGGGTCAGCAGGAGAGAAAAGCTCAACATTTACTTCACAATACAGCTGAAAACTGGAGGAAGTGAAGAACATTGTTCCAACCACCAAAGAGAGATTATCTGGAAACTAAAGTTGACTGGTGACTAGTCTGAGTCCATTTACATCTGTATCAAATTGTGAAATGTACATGAGATTCAGTCCACAGGTAATAGGTGCCAATGAAAATGTTCGTATCTATTCAGCATCTCTTAATCCAAATAACCCGTTAAACATGTCACTGGTTAAGGAAAACAACACCTGATGGGCGGCTGTGCGTCAGCTTTAAATCCCTTTTTGCTGGGGGTAAACTTGCCACCGTTTCTAGCTTTTGCTACACTCATACATAAGCAGGACAGGGAATTGGGGAAGGTTTCATCTTGTTTTGGGGAGACTCAAGAATGAGGACTACAATTTAGATGTGAGAACTCTACTGCAGTCAATACAATCACTGCCACCTTAGCACAACATGCACTGATGCTGCAGTCGTTTGTTAACCTGGATCATCAGCAAATGAGTGGAGTGGAAACATAAAGGCACTTGTGGTTCTGTTGTAATCCAGAGAAAAGCAGCAGAACTTAAGTCCAACTGCTTAATCTGCTGTAGGCTATGGGTTAAACTTGAATCTGTCAACTAGTATTGCTGCTTGGCGACATTGCCGAGTTCTGCCCGTTGATCTGGGAGTCACTATCGTCTTTGTCATAGTCCTCATCTGATAGGTTGGTCCATTGAAAGTGATGCTGACAGAAGCAGCATGTCTGATTAACGATGAGCTTTAGTCCTGTGACATGTTTTCTGACTGTGCACTGTCGGTTGCATTTCCGGCATGACTTGAAGAGCTCCAGGATGCACTCTTCATCGACGATTAACTCCGAGGAGCTGAAGGAGAAAAAGCTGTCAGGAACAAAGGAAATACTGTGCAAATCGAGGTTACATGTTAAAGATTGTAAGATGTTTTTGAAGTACCTTCCTAAATCCACCATGTAGCGTCCATCACCCACGCTCAGTGAGGTGTTGAATTCTTCATCCTCATCTTCTTTAACTGTGTGAAACCATTTCGAACAGTTACATCTTTCCTGTAGACGAGTCGCCTCTTTTTGCCAGAGTGAGACTAATGCGAGGTTGACTCACCTCTATTTTCTTTGTTTTCTGACTTTGTTAATCTAGTCTGCTCGTCGTGGTGTGCTGACCTTTGACAAGTGGCATCCTTTTTCTGGAGCTCCTTTAAGACAAGGAACAGACACCCATCAGAGAGTTGAGTGGAAACAGGCAGCTTTTTAAAGGGGAACTCCAGTATTTTTAAACCTAGACCTTATTTCTGGTATGAAATACGTTTATCTGCTCACCGAGAGCAGTTTGGTGAAAGTCTGCGTCTTTCGGAAGATATTTAGATTCCTCGAGATCCATATAAAGGAGTGAACATGGCATAGACGATGCAGCCTGTAAATAAGGCATTATCCGTCTTTATCCGTCTTTATTTCACCAATACTTTAAGACTAATGAATGAATGAACGCCTCTGGAAACTTAGTGTTCTGAGACGGTCGGCTAACTTCATACAGAGTTTGCTACTGCTAGTTTTGTTAAAAAATGTTAGCATATTTATCAGTTGTTGACGACTTTGAGTAGGATGGACGTCCTTACCGTTTTGAGCCAGAGAATACAGACGAGGAGCTCCTGGAAAGGAGGATGCAGAAGCAGAGAGAGGAACAGCTGACCAGAGAACAACAGACCGCTGCACGTCCGCGAATCGATGCTAACTGATGGTGTACTTGTCGACGTCTGCCTATGCCAACAGAGGAATGACTCTGTGGCTCCGAGTGGGATTTGAGGCCAGGAGACACACGTCTGGATGTCTCCAGCAATGACTGTTTCACAACTGCCGAGGATTTCTCTGTTTTGGTCGTCCTGGTTATTTTTATAATAAAGTGATGAAAATGTCCTGGTTTTCACTATTTGTCATGGGACCATGCAGGAGTGGGAGCCCCCACCGGACCAAGGGACACCCCTCACTAGACCGACTGACAAAGCCCCCCACCCCTCACTGGACCAACGGATATTCCACCGTTTTGTACTTTCAGATATTATACACTGCTCCATGTGCACGGGTTATAACCTAATAATATCATTATACTGCTTCAAAAGATATGCATTACCTCCACTGTGTCTGTTGTGCCTTCTGCAACCATCGGGACGGCATTCTTCCTGAGGATCAGACGCCGTGTTTTCTGGCCTTCTTTCTGTGCCTTTTGGGGGAAAAAGTCTTCTAGAGCGAAGTGAGCACCGCAAACCCGATAATCTGCACGCTTCAATGCTACCACTTCGGTCTTCAGGTCTATTTTCAGCGCAATTAACCAGAGCTTTAGTAAATTCGGGTCACGAAAAGGAAGACCGTGAAAGCTGAACTTCGTCCAACTAGTCATTTTGTTTGGACAACTTGGAAAGACGCAAGCACGAACCATGTTACCAGCAGTAGCTAACTCCGTGTGAAGTGACCGACCGCATAGACATTATAAAGATTAGACGCCGCATCGACCGCTGGGGCGCGAGAAATACGGCCGCCATCTTGGACCGGTCATCAGACCCATAGACAGCACAGTATATAAGATACTAGAGCACTGTATTCCTGTGCAAATCAGCGGACGATTGCGAACATGGGTCGGGGGATTACTTTTCACAAGTAAGATTCAACAGTGTTATTGGTTGTATTTTCAGAATAGAATATTATTGTACTGTATTTATATCCGCCACCGAAATCGCAGCCAGCAAACGTTAAGCAAGGCTATGTTTATAGCCGGTGTTCACTCGGCTAGTAGGCCAGTGTATTTCAACTCCGGTCCTCGGGACCCACTGCCCTGCATGTTTCCCTCCTCCACCACACCTGATTAAAATGATCAGCTCATCACCAAGCTCTGCAGTGGCCTGATAAAGAACCATTAATTTGAATCAGGTGTGTTGGAGGAGGGAAACATCGAAAACATGCACGGCAGTGGTCCTGAGGACCGGAGTTGAAAAACACTGTATTAGGCTAACTGAGACTTTATAAATCATATATTCCATAACACGGGCTTAGATTGAATAAGCTTGACTAACTTTTTAAAAAGTCTTCGTGTTGACTTTCTCGAATCTCCCGTTTTTATTTTTCTTTGTTTTTTCAAAGACAAGGATATGAGGAAGAAGTGGGAAGGATTCAGTGCAAGCGAGTCCTAAGGCTACATCACATTGCCAAACTCACCTCTGTTGACCTGCAGAAAGGGAGCACGAGAAAGAAGCTCTGCAAACAGTCCATTTTCAGAGCTTTTAGATCATTTAAACTTTCATGATCAACTTTGTGTAAATATGGTTTGGTGCGGGTGACGTCATGTTCTTGTGTTTAACTTGAAAATTTACATTTCATAGGATTTCTCCATCATCCATCTGTCTGTCTGTCTTTTCTGATATATATAGATTTTCATTTATTTCAGAGAGAGTAATTAAATAAGAATTAATGTAAATTATTCAATGTAATTGTATTATGATTGAATTGTATTTCGGTATGTTTTGCTTTCGGCAACAATGGTTGATACCATTCATGCCAATTTGAATCAATCTTGATATAGATTAAAATTTTTTCTAATGTATGTAGACATAGATATTATGTATATGTTATATATAGATAGTTATTATATAGATATTAATTTTTTTCTGATATACAACTTCTCTCTATTGTGTTTTATCTTATATAAAGTATTATTTATTCATTTTTCAACTTATTAAAATAGCTGAGTAGTACACAATCTGCTTCTCTATCATATATTAGTATTTTCATATGTGTGTAAGCGTATTATATTTCATGTGTCTTTTGCAAAATAGCCTACCTATCATACATACCATATATCACATACCAGAATATTCTATTACTGTTAAGCCTAAAATACGCTGAATCGTGTGTCCGGTATCATGCCTACATGTATGACGTTTGCAGAAAAAAAACCTGTGAAAATCAGTATTGTATTCAGCGAGTTATGATTGATTTAATACGATGACACTTCATTGCGCCTGCCAGACAGATTACACTGAGTGGAGCGGGTGACCGGTCCAAGATGGCGGCCCCACGGCTCGTCTACGCCAATAGGCAGCAGCGGTCGATGCGTCGTCAATTGTTTATGTCTATGACCGACTGTCTCAGAGCACGGAGTAAATAAAAGCTTGTGTCGATGACGTCATCCAAGTAGACGCCTATGTAGAAAGCCCCCTGAGCCCACCTATTTCCCTGGAGGACAACAGCATGGAAGCTATAAGCTAATATTGCAATAGTCTGCGTTCATTCATTCATTAGTCTTAAAGTATTGGTGAAATAAAGACAGATAATGCCTTATTTACAGGCTGCATCATCTATGCCATGTTCACTCCTTTATAAGGATCTCGAGGAATCTAAATATCTTCCGAAGGACGCAGACTTTCACCAAACTGCTCTCGGTGAGCAGATAAACGTATTTCATGCCAGAAATAAGGTCTAGGTTTAAAATACTGGAGTTCCCCATTAACATTTAGGACTTTATAATTAAAAATAATGATTTCTAGGGGAAAAAGAAGTTTCGTTCAGCAACCAAAGTGGAAATGTTGAGCTTATTGCATCACTTTAATGTGCATGAGAGAAAACAAAAAAACTGCTCCATTTTCTAACATAAAATCAAACAGCCTACATTTACTTTATTTAATGTATTGACTATAAATACCACAAAATTACCATTTAAAATGTTTCAAAAGTGTAAAGTGAGTTCTTCAAATTGTTCTGTCTACAGGGTCAAAAACTCAAATGTTTACAATAATTTACTATAGATAAAAGTACTTGTACTCATACATTAAGGTAGCAGAAAAATAGTTTTTTTTTTAGCTAAGAAATTTTTAATTTTTAAAAAAAAGAATAATACAATAAATTAATTGACAAAATAGTTGGATTCTGGCTATGGATCAACCGATGGACTATTTGTATTCCTAAAAGAAAGCTCAGACGTTCAGATTTACCTCCTCTATTGTTGAAGGCTGTGTAGAAGGAGCTGTGTCCTGCTCAGCTTCGTTTGATGAACTCATTGTAAACGGGTCTTCATGCACACCTTTACTAAAAAAAACAAAAAACGGATACATTGGTTTAATAATGATAATTCTGGGTTGTCTGTTTTTTAGTATTTGTCACAATTACTTAATTGTTAAAAGTACAATATAATGAAGGATGTGATTGTTTATCAGACAGAAAATCAGTAATAAGGAGGAAGGACTCGGTATAAAACTTTTACACACAGGCACTCTCACCAGCTGTCAGTTGAAGGGGGCCGATTAGAGCGAATTTGCGATTTGGTCTGAAAATGACTGCAACGACACATCAGTGCGGACACACACAGTCTGAAGAATTAAAAACACACATACACAGGAGACTTAAGAGCTGAAATGGGCACAACTGTTTGGTCAATTTATTATTTTTGGCAAAGTAATTCAATTTCAATCTCAGGCAGGCGAGTTCACCTTAGGAACGTTCAGCCTTTTTACCACCCCCCCCCCCCCTTTTTCCTGCAATCATCATCTTATTGTCTTATGAAAAACAACAGAAAGGAGCAAGAATTTGTGTGTAGGCTTGTGTGAGTGAACAGAGAAAGTTTCTACAAGTCTGTCATCGTTGTCACAATCAAACCTGGAAGCAACCATACAGAGAATGTGGAGGTACATCACACAGTGCTGCATGCTCACCCAAAACGTCCATTTACACCATTGTTGCTGGGTCAGATTTAGTCTGGATTGGATAAAAATCACTATTAAATCTAGCAAAATCCAACCCCCTTATTTCACTGCTAATGGATCTAATGTAACAAATTATAATACATTCAGCAATGTATTAATTTTAATGGAGTCATGGTCAGAGTTACTATTGATACTAAGTATATGTTTTAATATTAAAACCAATTCATTTCTACAGGCAGTGGATAGACTTGTTTAAAATGTGGTTATGAGACTTGAAATCAAATGAGATATGTTGATAGAGGATTACATTGAGTGTTGAAACACCACCCAAAAGTGAGGTTTTTGGACACAAAAGACAGCTTTAGAGTTTCTCAGCAGTTAACGTCAAATGTGGCTGCTTTCAGGCTGGCTTTGTTCCTGAACTTGTCATCAACAACAACAAAAAAAATGGGACAGATGACCTACAATGTGCCAAAATTAGTTTGGGTGCAGGTTTGTCATTATTATATAAAACTGCTTTTTAGGGGAAGCATTGAAAAATGAGGAATTCTGACTTTTCTATGCTTTTTCCTAAACCTACCTGTGAATCCATCACGTTAATATAAAATACGGAGGTTGGATTAGCGCGATTACAAGTTCAAGACGCACAAAGTTATTCATCTCGTAAATGTCGCGATAACTTCAGATTTCCTTCAAATTTCTCAGGGTACAAAATCTGCCTGGGTACAATATAAAGTGCAACACTAAAGCATAAATATGATGATTCGAGTACCGTCCTCCATCAGATACCGACAAATGCCGGGAGCCACACATCAATGTTGGCACTAAAAACTAAATAAGAGCTGAAACTACATAAACACAGCATTCAATGCACACGGAGAGAAAACTAACACGAGTTTGCTGTTCAGAGAACTAAGTAAAGCTGAGAGATGAGTTTCTAGCTTAGCTAACTAAGGAAATGACGTTACGGCCTTTGGGTTGTACGTCCAATCGAGACGTTCCCGATTAATTACCATCTGCTTTTAGGTGGCCGATAAAAAATACAGCGAACAGCACAGGCAGAACTGTTGTATGGTTCGCTTTGTTGAAGGGTTTGCAGACTGTTGAGCAGCTCCAGTGCAGAGAGGAAGAGATCATCAGCAGCACCACAACGCTCCTGCTGCTCCAGCTAGCTAACACCATCACAACTCTTAGATTCCCGAAACGCAACACACCACCTCGGTCACCAACCTTTTTATCAAGCACAAACAGAGGGACTTAAGCATCCGTTTGGAAGCTACCGCTGGAAAGCCTAAGTCCAACCTCGGGAGGCGTTCCAGCTAATTCGTTCAACCGGAAATTCGAAATTCCGACTTCCCATTGAACACACCATGACACATGTGTTCTACCAATATACTAATTTCATGATGACAGCCCAAACCCAGAATCTAATAACACTTAAATGACTGTTCCTGCTGGTAAACTTAGCTGTTGTGGTTAAGTCAATTGTTAACTGTTGTATTTCCACGAATCCTGAAAGCTGCTAAATCCCTTCATTCTGTGGGTGAGCTCTGCACTGAAATTACAGATGAGTGAACATCATAGTTAAGCTAACTAAGGTATAAATATTTCTCATTATGATATTGATAACTACTACAGAAGTTATTTGTTTTCTAGATTTAGGGTCTGTTTACATGAACATTTTACAGGCTGAAACTTCTCTGAGGGGCAATAGGCTTTAAGAAAAGATTAAGAAAAATAAGTGTGCTTGTGCTAGCAGGTACTTCTGGGTGCATTTCAACTGAAATTAGGCACCATTTGTCTCACAAAATAAACAAAGTTGATTGTTTTTTTTAAAAAAAACCTCACCGTACTTACGTATTCAACCAGAAAAAGTCAACCAATTTACGTTAGAATGCTATCAAATATAACCCTACGTTTGTTCCACTCAGTGAACGTGACGCTGAAGTTGGCCTCCATTCTCAAATTAAAAGGAATATGTATAAAGAGCAACTTGTTTTTTTTTTTGCATGTAGATCACCCTGAACTCAGTCCTTTACCCCCAAAAAAGACTGATTTTTTTCTCTTTCTTTCTCTTTTTTCACACTACTGGGATGCGAGTATGCGTATGATGCGTAAGCGGCATGATTAACAAAGAAATTAAAACAAAAAAATTCATCCAAACAATGACAGAGCAACATTTACCTGGATTCTACTCCACTGACCTCTTCTTTTCCTTTGCACAACAACTGAACATCTTTATCCCTAAACAAATGTAATGACAATGGATGTATTAGTTTCACAACTCTTAAAACCTCCACAAATAAATGAAATGTTTTAGAGAAAAAAGTTTCAAATAGCAAAATGCCAATCCAACATTTACAGAGAGACACAATGTGCCACTAAACTAACGGCCAAACAACAAAAACACATGAGCACTGGGCGTGCCACGAAAACACGACAGAGGTGTTCACAAGTCATTCTTTGCAAGTCTAAGTCAAGTCTCAAGTCTTTGAGCTAGAGTCCAAGTCAAGTCTCTCGCCAACAAATAAATCAAATTCAAATTTTTACCTTAGAGCTGCACAAACCTCCACATAGAGCACTATAAAAATGTATCAATTGTAGGTTCAGTAAATAGAATACGGCAAAGTGATTCGAAGAAACACATAGGCCTACAAATAATTATTTCAATTACATAACTGTATTTTCTTCAAATAATATCATTATCATTATAATCTGCTTGTCAATCAACTTGCTGTAAACCAATTTGAACCACACTGCTGTATGAAAGGTGCTATATAAATAAAGTTTGATTATCACGTAGCTATGCTTTTACTAGTCTACATAGGCTAACTTTTTACAGATTGGGTAACACTATGGAGACTGTAACTTAAGACAATGTCATAGACTAATATTCTGACGCATCCTATACCTGGTAAAATGTTAACCCAGTCTGTCACATATGCCAACAGCAAATATGCAATCTGCCTAGTAATGCATCAAATGTATGATACCGAAGATGTGCGCTTCACACATGGTGCATGACGTGACGTTGGCGTTCATCTAGCTCAGAGCCACAGATCATACAAAATGATGAATGATTAATGATAGATGAATGAGACTAATAATAATAACATGACATAAAGGTTGTTTGCGAGTCTCGAGTTGAAGTCACAGTTTAGTGAGACTTAAAGCTGCAGTGCGTAACGTCTGTTGCCCCCGAGAGGATTTCTGCGTTATTACAACGATGCGGCCGGAACCTCAATATGAGGTATGGCCCGGTGTAACCCTCCCCACCACTGTATGCGATTGAACAATATTTTAATGCTTTTTTGAAGAACAGTCTACACATATAGAAATGTCATGTGTGGATATTTACAAAACAAGAGAGCTATACAGCTACGAATTCAGGCTATATGTTGGTTTTGGGACACACACTCACACAGACACAAACTACTGTACCTTTGAGATTCAGTGTCATTGCTGGAAAGTGATGGGGGAGGAGGTGGGTGGATATTTCTGTCAGTCTTCATGGGGGTTGATGATAATGGCCCCTTAGAGTACTTTTCGTAACTGTAATGAAAATAATGTAATTTGTAAATTCTGTGTTTAGTGTAGCTCTCCGTGGTACCGTGAAATGCACATCACACACAGCAACACTCACCAGACACAGCATACACAGCACGGTAGACAAAATAACACTGGCTACACAATGTCTACAGCTCCTCACGTTACAGGAGTAACACTCGCGACTCACCGCATGCTCCTCGTCACTGTACACTGACTGTACCCCCCCCCTCCTGCTTCTCTTGCCCTGCTTCTCTCTCCCTCCCCTCAGTCTTCTCTGCGCCTAGCCTTTGAACCGTGTACAACACGTTTAATGTCTTTACGTTCGTTGCAAAATATCCCAATTAAAAATCAGTAGGAGAGTAAGCAGTTGTGTTTCGTGTTATTTTGCTCAATTTTACATACATAACATAACAGCTCGGAAAATAAACAGCTTATGAGCTAACGACCGGAGATTTCACTCAGCAGTACGTGAGTGCGCATGCGCGTATAGAAACACAACGGTTGCTATGGCGATCGGTGCGTTTGGTTTGATTTAATGTAATAGTACCGGCAAGAACTACTTTCACCCCTGCTTACACCGACTGCAGCTCCGTTGTGTCACGGCTCCGGAACAACAGGCAGGCAGCCATCCCTGCAGTAAGTTACACACAGCAACGGGCTACACACCTTGTAACTTACTGCTCGTTAGGCTAAGTTAGACAATGCGGCGAACACCAGGCTGCTAACAATACACTACATTCATAGCACCATTTCCAAGGAAACAATAAAGTACTCGGTCCAGTACATGTAACAGCAACATATTCTGCTCGTAATGAACAGGATCACTTACTTATCCAACAGTATCAGGGCAACATCGGTGTCTGACCTCAGTCCTATCTCCTCCTTCAGGGCTCTCCATCGAGGAAAAGCGACACCGATGCAAATTCTGGTTAGCCTTCTCCTTTTGTCACTCTCTCTCTTCGCCAACAGACCTTCTGCAGAACGGGAAGGCCTTTTCTTTTTAGTGCGATCCACTTCTGAACCTCTTGGTCGCTTTTTCAGGTTCTCCGCCATGTTGCTTCTAGCAGCACTCTCTTACCCCCTCCCTTCTTGTTGTCAGGTAAAACCGAGTAGAATGCGTCATTTCCTGTGCGCCAGCTCGGGAATGTCGCCCAGCGACACCAAATACAAATACTGAAAAATACCGCGAGGTGGAGCTGAACTGCTTAATGAGCGTTGTATCACCCCCTCTTGTAGTGGCTTGGGTGAAAAGACTATTTATAGACATTGTGAAGTTAGGCACTACAGCTTTAATTTCAACTTGAGTCCGAGTTGCGAGTCCTCAGCTCTGGAACATGACACAACTATCAAGTCTCAAGTGAAGCCAATGTGGCAAACTGGTGTTAGAGATTAACTGGTGTTTAGATTAATTGATGAGTCCTGGGGCAAAAGGTGTGGCTTTTCAGGACCCAGTGTAAACATTTTGATTACAGACAGCTTCCTTTTTTAAGCAAAACATCACAAAACGCATAATTCACCTTAGATTTGGGAGGCTTATTACAATATTGGTAATCAAAACAACAATCAAGATTAAAAGCTTCCAATCCATATGGTTAGCCACAATCAGGGAAAAGTTGCAAGGTGCCGTCGAGTTATTTTCCCACAGAAATTCCCAGTGAATAAAGTCAAGCATGATACAAATGGTTTAAGGAGGGAGGCGGGATTTCCTTTTATCTTTCTCTTCAGGTGCTGGTGGCCCTGTAGGGCATTTAAAGATCTTCATCAGGAGGCTGAAATAACTGGTAGATCTGCTCCCTTAAACGTGCACAGAAAACCAAGACAAACTGCATTTTATCGAGTTCATAAATAGCTTTTTCTGCATTTCGTTAGCAAACAAATGTCGGGATGCAGCGTAGAAACTGAGGGAAAGCCAAAATCATTTCCTCCACCGTGTGTCGTTTTAAAGCAACAGTTAGATTTCAAGATGACACACATCAGAATCTTTAGAAAAAAAAAAAGTTATTCTCTGAAATGCTGCAGCCAGAGTTCTGTCGAGATCTCCAGGTTAACTTCTCTTCATTGGGTCTCTGTTAAATTCAGAATATAATTGAAAATTCTTCTACCAATTCTCCTCACATATAAAGCTCTTAAGGACCAAGCTCCATCATATCTTAAAGATCTCATAGTTATATATTTTCTCTATAGAGCACTTTGCTGTCAGACTGCAGGTTTACTCGTGCTTCCTAAAGTCTCTAAAAGTAAAATGGGAGGCAGAGGCTTCAGTTATCAGGCCCCTCTCTATGGAACCAGCTGCCAGTTTGGGCTAGACATCCTCTCTACCTTTAAAATTAGACTTAAAACTTTCCATTTTGACAAAGCATATAGTTAGGGGCGGCTCAGGTGACCCTTAAATACCCCATAGTTATGCTGCTGTAGGTTTACATTGCCAGAGGACCTCCCATGATGCACCTTTCCTCACTCGGCAGTCCTCCATGAGTTGGTTCTGATGGAGGTTTCTTCCTGTTAAAAAAATTCTTTTATCTCCACTCTCACATGATGAATGGAAGACTTGATACAATCAGTTGGTTTCCTTAGCTTGGCAACTTATTTTTTTTAAATAACATATTAATATAGTTTTAAGGAATATGACATAATTAGGTAATACTGAATTGAGCTGGATCTTTAAAGTGCCTTTAGCTGACTTCCATTGTGAATCGGTGCGATGAATTAAAAAAGCGGACAGAATAAACATAAATGCACAGTCATGTAGGTTCCATAAGTAAAACATCTTCAAGTGTTTCTTTCATCTCCGCTTGAACTCTGTAAACTTTGACATAAAATGCACCTACAGGGAACATGACATTTCACGAGATAGGTTCATGCAGAGGGATAAGTGAAAAGCATATAGTTCCCCCATACATATTCAGCCTTCAGATGTCCTCAATGCGCAAATGCTTCCAGGACGGTATATGTCTGCTGTATTTGATAACTTTTCACGGGTTCTCTGAGCACATTGATTTCCTAAAGGCGAAAGCATAATTCAGCAGATGAAACATGTCAAGTGTTTACGGTTTTCCTCAAAATGTGCAGGTTAAGAGAGACTTAAAACTCCAGAAAGCTGTCTCCACACGAGAAGAGTTTTGATGTTTTTTAGACTATGCTTTACTGCTAAGTCACAAAATAGGTAAATAAAAAATAAATAACCAATCAATAAGACCAAAACAACCTGTGTGATGCATTTTATTAGTGACAACAGATGGTGTATTTACGCTTGCAATGTTTTGATTAGGCATTGACATAGGCTACTACTCACTTGCGTCACTCACAGAAGTCCGACACCAGTTAATCTCGAATACCAGCCCAGGTCATTTGATGTGAAGTTGTCATAACCATCTAAGTTAAATTCTGTGGTAACGATTGTAATATTTTCAGGATTATAACTCAAGGCACAAATAACTTTATCAAGATCTAAGAAAAGCAAACGATACAACTCAGAACAAATTAAGTAACAGGTTATTACTCACTATTTCAGGAGAAATATAGCTAAATCGGCATCTGTCTTGCATCCTGTTTCTGCTCTGATCTTTCTCCATTGATTGAATGCAGGGCCAATGTTTATTCTGGTCTTGTCTCCGACTCGTCCACTTTCCCTCTTTCTTCTTTTCGCTTCCTCTGACAGCCATTTCCTTGGTCGCGTTGCCACATCTGCCATCTATGTAAGTGTTGTGTGAGCAACAAAGTAAAATGCAATTCTCGCGAGACAGTTGCCGGGCAGGGAACCACAGATGTGAACTACAGTAATTAAATCTCAGACATTCCAGGGCAGTTTTGATCCCGGGAATGTGCACAATGAATCTTAGTGTGCCATAAAAGTTTTTTTTTAAAAAAGCACCAGAAGCAATTAAAGTTAAGGTTTCTCTGACTTAAGTTATTTGTTTTGTGTGCAATTGTAGACCTCAAACACCTCAAATTCTCAATACATTTTAATTTGCCGCATGTTGTCCTTTAACTGCTTGGTTAAAAATATTTCTTTACCACACTGGATGGAGGGAGAAGCAGCAGAAACATGGCAGGATAGATAGGCCTGTAATTGGAGGCTCTTAGATATTTGTCTCCATGTCCAATCTATTGTATTCCCTTTAAATCTCTGGGTGCTTGTTTATGAGAAATTAAGCCATCTAAGCATTGGATTTGAAGCCATTATTGTAGTTGCTTCCATGAGAGTGAACACCGGGCAACATTGTAGGAAGATTCTGCTTTGCGTTCACCTTTCTGCATTTTTTAAACTTTATTCCGTTTAGATTTGATCAAAATGTGCATCGATGGTTGCCAATTTACTGTGTAGCAGGTAGTTTATCCAGATTACTGAAGACGTACCTACTGTTACTTACAACATGACACACAAAAAAATCTGTCTTTGAGTGTTGCAGCAGCACAAAAAGACAATAATACATGAGGTTCTATAAAACATACTGCTGTTAGGTCCAAACAGCATAGTTTTATTGCTCAGCTTTCTGCAAGGCTATAAGAAGTTTCTCACTTTGCGTCTTTATTGTCAATATGTACAAGTGTCAGTTACAAACTCACAGAGCAGCTGATATGGAAACTATGACCAAATGTACTGTTATAATAAATACAAAAAACATACAGAATTTCAAAGAAAATGTGGTGCCATTAAAAAAAAAAAAAAAAAAAATTTTAATTGGTTTTGCATTGAATTCAATCAAAGCCATTAACACACGCGCGTCCACACACATGAATTTGCACATAAAATTTGGAATTAACCCGTTAAGACCTTTAGGGCCTTCACATAAGACGTGTGCATTACACTCGCATTGCGTCAGGTTTTAACAGGTCAAAGCTTGGGGCAGTTTGCCAAACATTCGACAGCTTCTTGTTGTCTGGAACCAGTTAAAAACCTTCACTGACATTCGCAATTTTTCACCGGAGCTGGCCTTCAGTTTATTCCGATCAGAGCGGACAAATCTCTTTATATCACAGACTTGTTGATTTAAAGGGAAAGTTTGTTAAGACTGATCCATTTTGGCATTTAAACTGAGGAACCAGTTTCAGTTTCAGTTTGTAGAAATTGCAGAAAACGTCTGCACTGAAGACTGAACCAGCCAGAGAAACAACAGAGCAACAAAGGGCAGAAGTGAACTGTGTGCTCAGGACAAACATACATGTGTGTGCATTACGGGTGTATGTACATATACTGTATATGAATTCTACATACAAAAAAATATATATTGAAAAAAAAAAAAAAAAAAAATCAGTCCAATAACTATTTGGTAAATAGAAGGAAGTGTTGGATTATAAATTCAAGGCCATGTATGCATGTGTGCAACAAAAAAAAAAGAAGAACAACACTTGTCTACACTTCTCTTCCATATCAGAGTGAACTTATTAAAGATCAAATAAGTTATCTGCAACTGTACAAGGACCACAATTCAGATGTATTCTTTTGTTTTTGTCTCATGACCCGAAAATAAAAAATAAAAAAAAGACGATGTCGATGATCTGCAGCGACAAACAAAATGATTCAAGGTCGCAAATAAATGCAGGCAGTAAGTACATTTGTATATATATGTGAAATTAATATTTGCCAAGTCAAAAAAAAAAAAAAGGTTTTCCGACAATTAAGCAAATAAATAGTCTTTATTTCTCAAGAATCCATTCATGCAGTGGATGTGTTTTTTTTTTGTTTTTAATAATGGATGGAGGCTCTGTTGACGGAGAAGAAGCAGCTCCTCACCGCTGCCTCTCTGGTTTTCAGTGACACTTCATTTTGGTTTCCCTGTGCAGCATCCAGGAGTCCAGCAGCAGTCAACCCGCTGCATCGGCAGCTCTGAGGATTCATTTATTCTCTCTAAAACTCGTGCTGATAGAAACAGAAAGCTGGTGTTGTGCAATAATATCGTCATCTATATCATTTGGTGTTCGGTGTTACCCTCCCCACCCACCCACCACCACCCTCCTCCTCCTCCTCCTCCTCCTCTTCTCCTCTTCTCCCAGAGCAGCAAATACTCATCGCCTTCACCTATGAATCTGGGCCTTTGTTAACAAGTGAAAAGCCAAATCAAAATGTCACTTTAAACTGCCAAAGGTTTACACTATTATGGAGGCAGGACTGCTAAAATATAGTTTCCTCGTGTATGAGCATAATGTATGATTAAAAAAGATTTACCAAAACATTAAAAAAAAAAAAAAAAAACAAGAAGAGGACAGCTTCACCTGAGAATGCTAAGAGGTCTGTGACAGACATCAACATGCTTTCATTTAAACTGAACAGGGAACAAGCAACAATATACAAAATAGCTATGTATTTGTACATATATACTCAGAAAATAACAAGTCTATAGATACTTTTTACTCCGTGTATTTCTAATGTGTATGCAAGCAAAAGAAATCTGATCATTTTAGTCTAACATAAAGGAAGCACTCCCGCCGTCACCGCTCAGTCTGTAAAGTGCTCGTAAGTGTCACAAAGAAGGAAAACTTGAACTGATGTGGCTGAGAAAAGTCATCTGCACTGAATCTTTTTTTTTTTCTTTTTCTTTTTTCTTTTTTTAAATCAAACCTCGTCCTGCGGACAGATGTGCCTTTCTCACATTTGATCTGACATTGTGTGTGCAGGGTAAAGCCTCAGTGGATGTCATAGTGCTGAATACAAAGGTGTGACTATGAGCCAGGATCAAACAGTGAAGTTCAATCAGCTGTGCAGTGAGATGTAGGAAACTGAGTGGGTGGAAGTGAAGGGCAACTGCACCATGTCTACTTGTACATACATGCAGACACATACAGACAAGAGATGCGGCTAATTATGGAAAATAAAAAAACCTTCTGTGTCACCAGAGTCCGTCCCCAAAAACACCACAAAGTCTTAGGGATGCTCCTAAATAAACGTTAAGGACCTCCACCTTCGGATGATATGGTCACTTTTCAGATTATATGGTTGTACAGGTACAAAAAGACTGCTGGTGGGAAAAAACTAATTATGGATTGCGGTTTGAAAAATTTTCTAAATTTGAGTTCAATCGTCACTCGAAAGATGGTACATGGCATTTTAGAATGAAACCCTTCAAATATCAATGCATAACACTGAGGTAGGATGAATTCATGCTGCTCCTAACAAGATGAAGAACACCAACTGTGCCGCCACGACAACTACAAGGTGTTTTGGTTGAGGTTAAGATGGCTACTGAGGGAAAGATATGGCTACCTGCAGTGTTAACGATTCAGTAGCATGACATAGATCAGTCAGTAAAAATTTCTAAACTAAATAGTGAATCATGTTTGTCAAGTGACTTAAGAAGAATTTTTAAGCAAACAATTTCTGTAACATGTTGAACTGTAAACTGATAATGTTTCCTAATTCAATTTGATCGGGAAATTCTATCCTGACGGTAAGAAGAAAGAAAAGGAAAAAAAAAATAAAGACGTAAAACTAAACCAAAAAATACAATGATGGGATGACCCTGTAGCAGCTGTTCAAACAGATATTAATGAGGGGAGACGTGGACAGCGGGGAGGGAAGAGGAAGATTCAATGCTCTGAGAGAGTCCATCGCACGGTGCTGTGACCAGAAGTTTTTCAGGATCCTACACGTGTTTATATGGAAACGCTCTCTCCGACACGGCTCTCATTCCACCGCGAAGCCGCATGTCTCCTCAATCGCTGTCAGTAGCTTGTCGTATAGTTTGTCGTAGCTCTCGTAGGGAGGAATGTCGATCCGGTTGAAACTAGAAAAAGAAAGAAAGCATTCGCATAAATAACAGCCAAACGGGTAACACGGACTGGCCTTTTTCACGAAAAGCATTTGGGCAGGTCACAGCAGGGAATTCAGTGGTGTTTAAAGGCAGTGAATCTTTAGGTTTCACCTCATTTGATTCAACACTATTCTCATTTCACTACAGTAGAATCAGGTTATCTGTCCGGAGCTAAAGATCCTGCACACACCAAACAGTCTGAGAAATCAGTTCCTCCAAAAGATTAATATGTCATCAGTATAGAATCCTAAAGAGATGAGCAGTTAACTATCTCAAAGATAGAAAAAAGGTATTTAGTATTCAGATTTTTCTCATTTCTTAATCAAATCTGAGTTTTAGTTTCTATACTAACAGTTGTTTTGTTTTTTTTCCACTAACATCGCTTTTTGATGCAACTTATACACTTAATGATGGCTGAATTCCATTTCGCTTCAGTTTCAGAATACTAGTATTGATTATGATGGCTTGCTGTGACTCTGTTAAAGCTTACTGGGATATTTGAAGAGAACAGAACCATAATTTATGTCAATAAGGCCTGTAATTCCTACACTTGATTTAAACAAAAAGCTGACAGGAAGAAAATTCCCTCCTTTGTTGAAACGCACCAGGTGTGGGCTTTGGGCAGATTATTGGTGTTGGCATCAATCTGATGAATGGTGAAAAGTCGGGGTCCTGCAGCACCTGCAACCACAACACAATCAGGATCCATCTGGTGCAGCTTAGTTTGACATTCTACTAAAAAACTGTATTTAATTAAGATCGGGCCATTTCATCACAGCAAAGATTAAATAAATTGCTTTCAAAGCATTCAAACATATTAAAATGTAAACAGAATTAGTTGCGACAGTCTCATGGGTCCTGTTTTTCATTAGAATTTGAGCAAAAGAGAAAGGTTAGTGAAAAATAAAGATTAAAAGAAAATAAATAAATTCCCCCAAGGCCTGTGGAACAGAAACTAAGCCAGAAATGGGGGTGGACCTCAGCTTTCTAATGTTTGACTGAGAAATGCAGGAGTCAGTTTAAGTACCCTGTAAAGCCTTGAAGCCTTGCAGTGGAACTCTTGATGAGCCAGTGACAAACTGCAGCAGCCGGGCCCTCCTCTCCTCGTCGAATGACTCCACGGCTTTCCAAAACCATTTGACAATGTTGGTGTCTGGGGTGCAGTGCTTCAGACGGGTGTTTGACTTCCAGTCAGCGATGTCGATCTTTCCCAGGCCGCACACTATCAGCTGGAAGCAGAGCCAAACTTTTAGGTCAGCTCAGAAAACATTTCACAACAAAAACTCCGAGCGAGTTTTTAGAAAACAAAGACGAACAATAAATGACTGTTTTGAGTTTGTGAGCTTTAAAGTGGGAACGTGTGTCGTACCTCCAGTTCCTTCTCGTCAAAGGCTTTGAGAAGATGCTGTGGGATGACCTCATTGAAACCTTTCTGCAGAGCTAAAAACTGAGCCTCAATGCCATGAAGGAAACGCCAGTTCACATACAACCTGCAGAGAGTGTTGAGTGTTTATGAAACGGTGGAGACAAACACATCATCTTCATGCTGAATTATTGGCAATGCGACAGGAAAGTGGGAATGTGGTGCGTCCGTGCTATTGCTACGCCCTTGTCTTGGTGTGTGCATCCCATTCTGTACCTCACATACTCCTTCTTGGTTTCCTCCGTCACAGGGATGCTCTTCCCGTTGGGCTTGAGCTCATGTGGGATGATTTCACCGTAGGCGTTGTGCTCTACACAGAAAGTGTGGTCCAGGACGCCAGTAATATCGTTGTCCCTATGCAGAAGGCAGGAGACAGACACTTATTAGATGGCTTGACTACACAAAAACAACACAAACTTCATAAAAGTCTGTGGGTGAACAGCACGTATGCATTTTTTCCCCCGTCTCTCTAAATTCTCCCAAAAGAATTTCCTCAAGGCATCTGTAAAAATTGCTTTCACAAAAAAAAAAAAACTTAAACACAAGAGCTGGATAAAGTGTCTTACAGAATCCAAACCAGACTGTTGTGGAGGTCGGGGTCGACAGATTCCATGTCATCCAGCGTGATCGGTTTTCCCAGCAGCTGTTTGTAGAAGGGCAGAGTGAAGCCTCCGTCAATGTAGTGGCCATGAAACACCGCCATGCCCATGATGCGACCCACAAAATGGAAATATGACAGGTGCTCCTGCAGATTAAAAAAAGGATATTAACACGCAGACAGTTTTCATTAATACGGACTCAGTCAAAATAAAACAACAAATACAATCAAATTACAAACATTTCCAAATCAAATTATGGTACAAAGAAAGGCATGGCAACAAATCTCTAATAAAGTCTTTTTAATCCACATGAAATGGATATCAAGTAGTCAGTCAAGCAATTTACTGAACCATGAAGAAAAAAACAATAAACCTTATACGACTCTAGTTTGAGCATTTCAACATGTCAGTATGCTCCAACTTCTACATAAACAGGTGCCATGTCTCATCTTCCATCACAAGTCTACCAGAAGGTATGAATACAATGCAAAATGACTCATACAGGGTTGACCGCAGAGTCTGGGTTAATCTGTAGGGTGTAGATGTCATCTCTGGAGTACTGGAACAGGCCATAGTAGGGGTTCAGCATCTCATGCGATAGCAGGTATAACCACTCCCTAACACACACACACACACACACACACACAGGAATCAAGTGTGGAAATGTGGTTCAAATCAGAGCCTTACAAGCATAAATTAACATTTGATGCAACCACTTAAAAATAAATAATTAAACACATTACCTTGCTACACCTCCATAATCCAGTCCCTCTTCTCCTCTGAATTTGATCATCAGTCTTTTCCAAAGGTCTTTTGGGCGCATCTTCATCACCTGCCGGTATGACTCCTACGATTCAGTACAAACAGTAAAATTAGGATTGTTCGATGATTTGTATGAAACTATGATCTGGGTCAAAAGGTCTCTCTTGCATAAGGTGGGTAGTGGTAGTGCTCCAGTATCTGTGTGTGTGTGTGTGTGTGTGTGTGTGTGTTACATGGTGTGCAAAGTAATGTAACTGCTACAAAAGGAAACACAGGGTAGCTGAGGATGTGTGGGATGGCCTCTGCAAAGAGACTGCACTTTGGGTTTTTGGAGATAAAAAAGGTGACCTTAACCCTGAATGGATCTGTTTTCGTCTTACTCCATCACACGTTTCCTATTGATTCACTAAAAAAATACAGTTTCCTTTCTGCATAATGCAAGAGTCGTCTGTCCATCTTTCCTCTGACAGCAGAGACTCAGAGGCCACCCTAAGGGAGCGATTTCCTGCCACATCGACAGCACATGCTGTAAAGAGTCTCTCAGAGGATGCTTCCAAACATGCACACATTCTGACACCTCTACATGTTACTGAGCCTCAAGGTACATGAGGCAGAAGTTCACAGCCAGGCCATCGAAAACAAATGCGTGTCAAAACATGACTAAAGAAGGTCACAGTAAGAAAGTCAGTAACAACAACACCAATAAAAGGACAATCCTTACGAAACAAGAAAATCATATCTGAACCAAATCAAACTAAATTTTAATTTAAAGGCATAAAAGGTTTGTCTCTACTGTTGGCTGAATTACCAGCTTAAAGGACTACTTTATGTAACAGTGAGAGCAGCTGAAAGATGTTTTTTCCTTTCTCCTGTACTGCACCTATACTGTACATTTAGGTCCAGCTTCAAACCGGCAGCTTGGCGTGCTGAACCACCAACTTTTCTGCAGCGGTGCTGCCGTGGCTCTGCTACTGCCTGCACAATCTTTTTACACACTGATGCCTTTGTCGATGGCTGTAAATACACATATTTTTGTGTAATCCATTAGACATAAAAAGATTGTAACTTGAGATCAGTCACTGGTGACTGGTCTGGGAATGAAAGAAAATCATCATCAGGTAATAATGAATTTTTAATGCCTATGACATTTTGCAGGCACTGAAACGACAGTGAAAGGTCAATCCGATGACCATTCAGCTAAGTATTATTCTGAGAACTGGCTCACAAGAAAAACAGGCAGCATGTCAAACCACTAGATGGCATGAGGCTGCAGCATAGCTGGAGCTGCAGCTGAGACGTGAGTTTCATGCAGCTAATGTGGATGCTCTGATCTGTAAACATGGAAGCAGAAGCGAAAATCGTAACGTTCCGTTCACGCCAAGCTGGCACCGTCAAACAAATAAGAAAAACAGAAGAGGAGTAGCCACAAGTACGGCAGCACTTACAAAGACATGGCTCTACTTTATCTGCCAAATTAAAAAAAACTTGTCTTAAACAATAAAAACATTAAAACATGCATAAATAATTAACGAGGATCCAGTGTGTGGGCACAACAATTAAAATATTACAACAAAAAGTTATACGATAATGAATTAGATTTCCCGACTATGTCAGAGAGCAGGGATTCACCTTCAATGTGTGTCTGAACTTATTAGAAGCATTAAAAGGTAATGGGGGGGTCATTTGAAGTACAATAAAATATCAGCTCGCGGCACACACTGCTGGTGGTAATCTGCACCGATGGTTCGTGCACCAAAACCTCAAGCAGATCTGCAGAGCAGGTTTTCACACTTGACTTCCTCCTTCCACAGCTGTCACGTCAAAGCAAGATGAAGTCATAGTTTTCATAGCTCAGCTTGTAGTTATGAACTTATGTCTGGCCACAAATACTTGCCACTGCTGTCTTCACTCCTTTTCTTGCCTGCTCCACCCCCTCCCCCCATTACTTTAGTTGCTGAAATCACTCAGAAAGAATGCTTTTGCCTCAGCTGAACAAATGATTGGGAGAGCAAGACAAAAAAGGAGTCAAAAGAGAGGAGGAAAGAAACAGAAATATAGCTTTGTGGTGTTGTGAAGGCCACTCTGTTTCTGTGTTTCTCTGGAAGTTGTGAAGCAGTTCTGTGCACTGGTTCTGTGCTGTCCAGGGTGATTTCTGAGGCGCGTCATAAACAAGTAAAAAGAAAATCATTTCATATGCAAAGATCTGTGTTTGTGAGGATTACTCTAATGTACTGTAATGTATCCTCTGTTTTAGCAATTCATTTGTTAGCTTTCAGCCACTTTTAGACGTTTTACAGACATTTTCTTTTATGGTTTAAAGCACACCAACAGTTTTACGTAAGATTTTCATGTTTCGAATTGTCACAAAAAATTTTTTGATCAAAGCTCCATAAGTGAAACATAAGGTGCATGGCAGCTTGTAATTGGTGAACATAGAGAGAGGACGTGATTATGTTGCTTCTGAAGATGTGTAACTGTTTTTCAGACTATTAAAACATTGTAGAATTATCACCACGTGTGAGTGTTTGTGAGAAAGGGTCTTTTACCTCAAAGATCTCCTCACGGCTGACCTCGATGCGGCAGTGGCCAGCCTGTGGTTGGTGCTGAGAAAGCTCCTGTCGAAGGATCTTCAGCTTCTGCACCAAGTCTCTCTTGTATTTGGGCACTGTCAGGCACTCCGCCTCTTCAGGTAACTGAGCCGGGGACAGAGCTTGCTGAGGGGCACCAGGACCACCCTGGTCCTTCAGCTGAGTTGGATGGCTAGAGTGAGAAAAGGTGGGCGAGGGCAGATGGAAAATGAAGAGTAAATAATGGATGAAGGGGAGAGGAAACAGTGTAACAGATGGAGCAAGATAAACAAGGCATGAAAAGGTAAATGTGGGACATGAAAGAAGGGCCGGGGAAAAGACCGGAGAATGTTGTCGGTCAGTGTGACTCACCGCTCACTTAGACACTTACAAAAGTTTGACCAAAGCTGCTCTTTACTTCCAAAATATCTAAGCTGATTACAACTGTGTGACCACACTCATTTACTGCTTTGATTCTGTTGAAGGCAATAGAGATATACAAATATAGAAGAATGTGTTGTAAAGGGAATTCCCGAATCCTTCCATCTCACATGACCTGGGGAGTTTTGTAAGAAATTCCCTCTCTAGCCCTCAAACTCCCCAATGGTCTTGAAGCAAAGAGCACTAAACGGAGCCCTAAGCCCGGAGTAAATCTGATCCAGACCTGTGAACAGACAGGCCTTTTGACAAGACATTTGGTAAATATCACCACCAGGAAAGACACAGAGGGGGAGATAAACCCAAAGTAAACAGAAAGAGAGACAAACACACATAGAGGAAGAGAAAATGTACAATGGAGAGAGGCAAAAGCAAAGCTGGCGCCTCTGGCGAGCTCAAGTGAACAGATAAGTTGTGTTTTCTGGTTCTCTCCATCACGCTTTTCCAAATTCAGCAACTGTTTTTTTTTTTCTTTTAATTCCCTCTAAATCATTACTCCTGCTGTGTGACTGTGTCTGTCTCCAGTCCATGACATTTATACTTCCTGTCTAACGGCTAAAGAAGCACACAGCCCGGGTTAATTCCTTGTAGGTACACCTGTCCATCATCTGACCACTGGGGCCACCACCTTTCCTCGTGTTTTGAGGTGAAACAAAGTTTGTTGCAGCCTCGTTTTGTAGCTGCTCGCTTTTCACAACAACACGGCCATTTGTACGAAAGGGCGAGTGCGCGAAGCAATTCAATATAATGAATTTAACGACTGACCTTTATCCCATTTTGCGCTCATGCCCTTCTGGGCTTGTAAGAAAGAATCAGATACAATCTGGACAAAGGTGAGCCTTCTAGTTCTGGCCTCCTCCAGACCACACTGTGGTGTTGGTGGTGAAAGGCCTGGGTGGGCCTCGTAAAAATACAATCTTTCTCTTCAGCAGGACACCAGCCCTCATTTTCCCTCGAGGAGACGCTGAGCCAGCAGAAGACTTCTTTAAAAGAGGCTACTGTCCTCTGCTGGGAGTGGAGTGTCAAGGCTGCTGTAGGCCAGACAAAGGCAGCACACCAAGAGGCCTGAATTAATATATGAAGGAAGGAGGGGGCCTTTAAGTCAGCAGCACATAGCCATCCACTCGTGCCAGCATTTGTATGCTCGGGTTCACTGGCTCAGTGGGTTGAAAATGGCCTATCTATCCATTTGGGCTCTCCAAACTAAACGGGTGCAGTGTTTCTCCAGTGTATCCCTGTATAATCAAGTCCACAGCTATTTATTTTACTGGCAGGCACTGGGGCTCCTAGCATGTCAAAGAAAGGGAAAGACTGCAGCAGAGCAGTCTTGAAAACCACTTTAGGAAGGAGGATGGCAAGAAAAGATGCCTCAGAACAAAATGGAACGATTTCCTGTTGGCTAGAAGACTCAAGAACCATATAATAAAGAGTAATTTTAGCGCACTCTTTTTTCAGATGGTACAGTGTAATTAAAAATATTTTTCAACATAGTTAAGCGTTTCTAGTTTCCAAATGGGAAGAGCTCTACATATCTGATGGTAAATATAGAAAATACTTGCAGAGAAAAGAATGAAGTACTTTTCCAAACCAAAAAGAGAAATATTGCTTGTGTGAAATATTAAGACTAGACGAGAGTAAATACCGGAATTCAGACAAAGAGAGTAGGATTGTATCATTGTTACTCCAAGGCAGAAGGGATAGGAAACAGAGGCAGTAAAAAGAAATGAAGGTGCAAACATTTGCCAGAGCTGGACGACCCACACTCAAACCTCCAGACTCAGTAAAGGCCTCCATACTCGTCCAGTGTTTGCTGTGTGTGTCCATTAAGACTGCACTTCCAGGGTTGTAGCTGAGAAAGTGTGTTTGCTTCTTTCACACAGCAGCTGGCTCAGGTGGGGTGTAATCAGTGTTTGCTAAGTATAGTGGTGTTAAAGCCACACCAGCCACCTCGACACCACCCTGCCCATTGAATCAAAGGGTCCTTTAGGAGTCTGCTCTTTTCACTTACCCAAAATACAGAGGGACCAGAGAGAAAAAACTAAAAATACCAGTAAAAGCGTGACCTCTAACATTCTTCCCAACTGCAAAGCTCCCACATCTGCACTGTCTTAAAACTACATAAATTACAGGAAACCAGATGCAGACAGATTGTGGTAACGAAAGTGACTACCGAGAAAAATGTGTCACTCTTGTAGAAACTTTCAAAGAATAAAAGATTTGCTAAATGTTGCACTACTGATGACAATGGTTCAATGAGAATTCTGTGCACACTTTCCAGCAGATATTATGACCTAACCAACAACAAGCAGAAATAAAACTATATATACAGCATAAGAGGGCTCAAAGAAAGTCTATGTTGACTATAAAGTGCATGAAAATAGAGCAAAGGACATTTGTTAGTGAAGTAAAAAGTATATATATTTATATTTTGTAATGGGGGAAGAATTTAACACATCATCCAACGTGTGCTCCTCTGTTCGCGCTTATACATTCTGTCTTTTAACAGACCGCATACAGACTGAACTTTTCCCTCGATATATATATATATATATATATGGTTTAGACAGCTGGCACTGACTGAACTTTTAAGTGACAGGTAAATATTACACATATATGTGGGATGTTTTTGCCAACCCAACAGTTAGCATTTCTATTCATTTTTCACAGGGTAAATACACCAGACATATATATTGTACCAAACACAATCAGCACCTCTTAAAACATCAATGCAAATATTGATATAAATGTCATGAAGATTTACAGCTCGGTTGGGAAAATACCTACTGATGCCCACTGAATCTAATTCCAGCAGCCCCTAAAAATACCCTCAGCAAACACTGATGTAATCTTTCAGACATACAGTTTGTGCTGGTGTGAGGGAAGAAGCTAAGTATGTGAGAGACAGTGTGGCACACCGCAGTAATGCAGCTGTGTCTGACTGTCTGACAATTCAAGGCCTTCATCGGTCGAGGTCAAAGGCAACAGGGCTGTCTAAGTCATATTCAAATCAAGTGCCCCAGAGGATCAGGAGACTGAGGTGAAAACTGGAGACACGGTGTCGAAATGCGTAATCTGTTCAATGCATCTAAGCTTGCAGACAAAACACAAACTGTTCGTGAGCGAAGGGTGAAAAAAACAATGAACAAAAAAATTGGGGAAAGTTGTCCAGAGCCAATCGAGAGCAAGTTTTTTTTATTCTTTGGAAAGCCATTTAAGACATTGAAGTTGAGTTTTTCAAGGACGAAGCTGAGGTGAAGGATTATTAAAAGTGGAGCACAGTAAATCATTGATGAACTTGATAAGAGCAGCCACTTTGGAACGTAGCGTGAAAGTGACAACGAAAATAAATTAAATCACATTTCTTAGAACAATGCAATGCCTATTTGAGGGGGCACACAGCTGGTTGCTAACTCCAAGAGCAGATAGCAAAGGTTAGAAGTATCTAACCTTTAAGGTGAAGGCTTTTGGAAATGGAGGTATTTACAGAGTTTTAAAGGGACTTTTGTGGGTCGTGACTTAGTTCATTCATCAGTTGTGAAATCAGCTGTAAAGGTTGCCCTGTACATCACATCTGTCAGCAAACTATTCACCATTTCTATTTTCTTCCATTTCTATTTTCAGTCAACATTTATTTATTTTCAAGTCTCGTTCCTGATTTAATCAAGGAAAGCCAAAGTTTTGTCGCTGTTAACTGGTTTTAGTGGACGTCTTTGTTTTGTCTTTAACCACCTATTACACAGAAAGTCTACACAGAAGGTTTCAGAAACCTTTCTCCACAAATCAGAAACCATTTCAGAGCTGAAGAAAAGCAGACCCAAAGGTTGATGCCGTCATCCACATGTTTCACAGTGTCATTTGTTATGTGTTGCAAATATTTCACATAGTTTTGAGGGACTGGCTGGATTTTTTTTTTGTGCAAAATCTAGCTTTGGGTGTTTTTTTTTTAAATGAGAAAAGCTTAGTGTTACTGCTCCACCCCATGGCTCAGACACATGCAAAATATCTGTTCTCACACAAACAGCCTGTAGTTTCCAAAAAGTATTTTTCTGCTCCTTTGCTGTCGCTAAAGGACTTTTGGTGCCTTCTTTGACCAGTTTTCTCCTGTTTGTAGTAGCAACATGGTTGTCATAGATTTTCTCTCACAGTAGTCCTTGGTATATCGAATGCTTTGGATATTCTTTTGACCGATCCTGTTCATGATCTGAAAGCTCTTTGTATATCTTTGGTTTTGCAGTCAAACGACAAATTGTGAGAATCAATTCCCAGCAACATCTGACCTTTACTCAGTCTTTCATAGATGGCAAGTACCATTTGTCATGAAACCGTATACTTGTACTTGATTGATTCTGAACACAACTACATCTGGAAGTATAAAAGAGGGTGTTTTCACAGAATCTGTATAGATTGCGATTTTAATCATAATTATATTATTTAACAAATGAAAAACCTACTATTTATCAGTTGGCATAGTTTTTTTCTTCTTCTTTCTTTTGGCTGAATTTCTCTCATCTTCTATTTAAACTTACGGAATTCAATCAAAACGCAATCAATGCAGCTCTAACATTGGTATTGGCAGAAATTCAGCTTTTTAACTGCTATTGGCCAGTTGGCTAATAGGACAACATCAACTGACGTGTCACTTTTTTTTTTGCCCTGAAGATGAAGAGATTTTCTTACAGTTAATTGAAAATTAATAAATAAACTGTTGCTCTATGTAAGCAATGAAAAGTAATTGAGTTGGTAATGGTTAAATAAGTTAATTTTAAACTTTGTTTTTCTTTGTATGTGAAAAATTATTTTTAAAAAATTATACATTTCTATCAACTATCTTGTACTCATTCAAAGATGGTGTGATGGAGGCTGAAATGCTTACAATGCGTTTTTGGTAGTCTCCCTGGCATTATAAAGGACAAAAAAAATCAGTTGCTATGGAAAAATTAATATCTTTAACGTCAGCATTGGCCCAGAATTTCAGTGAATTCCAATATGAAGAAAGACAAAGCGGCCTTTTTGCTGACACCACACACACACCAGCACAAGGCGACATTTACTCTGTTGGTCCTGGGATCTGGATTCTCTAAAGTCACCGCCTTCAGCGTTTCTGTGTGGAAACAGCGCTGCATACCTGCAGGGTCGTCATGCTTGTCTCATTGAATTACGGTATGTGGGTGTTGGGTTAAATATTCTTAAATCCTGGTGTTGATTAAAGACAAAGGTCCTGACTCTGAGCCAGCACAGAGATTGATAACACATCTTGGAGCACAGCGGATGAAAACGGCAGAGGTGAACTAAAATAACTTTAGTAAGAAAGAAGATTTGCGAAACAACAGTCAGGAAGTACTTTGACTGGCTGTACTAGTTTCTCTTTGTATACCAGAGGCTTTGGACCTCAATAACAAAGTCAAACTTTTCTGATTTTTTTTTACAGTCATGGACATTTAAAATAAAACCGCTTGTTATACATACACCTGCTACTGTGACCTACGTATTTCTGTCTGCAAAGGTAGACACCTTCAGTTGAACCTCTTAATCCTGCATTATGTCTGTATTGTTGTTTCCATTTAGCAATTAAATTAAGAACCTATGGAGGGACGTGACTTTCTAAACTGTCCACTTCCATTCAGAGATCCCATCTTCACTAATGCAGTGAATTAGTCTTCAAGCAGAGGCTTTGATAACAGCTTTTGGTTGTGGCTGTTATAAAACTTGAAATTCTTTAACTAAAATTAGATTATTCTAATTATTTTTTGCCTTGACTTAAATCTTGAGCATCTTAAAATAACACAATTAACAAAACAATTTCAAGAGCCAAACTGCGCACCACACCAGTGGACCATCACATATCAAAGTCTTGTGAAAGTAAACTGTTGGATTTTCAGCTAGGCTCTCCAGATTTAGCTTTGTCTGCTGTGATCACAGTAATTCAAAAAGTAAAAAGGTAAATATTGTGCAAGGGCTTCTAATAACAGTTATATATGAATGTAACTAACATTTAAACAGTGCTATGCATTGCACATGCTGTGACTGGGAGGGCAGCCGAGCAATGTTTAAATTTGATTTGAATACATATTTACATGATAAAAAGCTGCATTACAAATTAAGAGCTTATTAATTCTGATCTTTTCAAAGTTCTGAAACTTCATCTGGACTCCATCAAATCTCTCCTAATAAGGAGCCAGACAAGCAGTTAATGACACTAAGGGGATAACATAGCTGAGCTTCAACTCCCAACCGGAGCCTGTTCGGACACATATGGATACTATTTAGCCAAATGACCTGATGTTGATTTCCCAAACATGTTTTTCGTGCCAGGCACTGTTATTCCAAGAAGTTTCAACAAAAAAAAAGAACAATAACGGAAAAATTTTGATGTGTCTCTTCTTCTAATGGCCTTCTCTTTTTCTAATATCTCCTGGGAGACCAAAGGTACCAGGCTCCTTCCTTTTTTTTTGGTTTTCATTTTTGTCCATGTGATTTCCTTGCATACATGAGAATTTTTGACATTTTTTTCTGGTTGTACTTTTATGTAAGCTGACTGCATCCTTCAGGGAGGATAAACGAACTGGTGCTAACCTAACCGTAGCTGCAGCTGTGCTAACGCATGTTTAGTAAATCTCTGTGTGGGGTCTGCATTACAAGTCCAGCTTCAACAAGGTCAGCTGCCTCTGAGCTGATCGTCAGTGAAGGCAGGTTGTTGATGAAAAGCACAAACTGACAGTCCCTGATATGGACAAGCGCTTAGAGAGCATGTGTGTGTGCATGTGTGCTGAACTTGAATGACATCCACATGAAAGTTAACCTTGAGAAGAATGTGCATGTATTTAAAATAACAGTCACAGACTAGATATTCCTATTTGGAAAACTGTGACAGTCAGCATTTCTCTCATAATATTGTTACTGTGTGTGTGTTGTGTGTGTGTGGTGTGCACTTGGGAACTAAAACTGATTTGTACAGACTTCTGGGGTAAGTATGAAAACATCTGATTGCATTGTTCATATGCACGTTACAGACCATGTCCAGCCATGCATAATTTATTATCTGCATGCAATTATGTGAACTCACATGTCCGTCTGTACAACTGTGTGTGTGCATGTGTGTGTGTGTGTGTGTGTGGGTTACCTGAGGTTAGTGTTTTGGCTGTCCGTGGCCACACGGGAACCATTTGGACTTGGGCTGCTTGAGAAAACAGGAGGAGAGAAGGGAAGAGAAGACCGAGAAAAACAAAAGGGGACAGCAGGAGAAAAGGGCATAACAGAGAATGTGAATGACATGGAAGAGGATTGGAACATTGAAAACAGAGATGTGATTAAAAGGGAACAGAAGGAGGACAGATGGGACAACGAGAAAAAGATACAGAGAAGACATGGACAAAAATGACAGAATAAAGGGGAATTTGACAAGAAAAAGAGTATGCGGTGTGGGGGAAAGAACAGAAGAAGGAGACAAAAACAGTTCAGAGGAAAACAAGACAGGACAGGACATGAATAGAAAGATAGAAACATTGGTGAGAATGATGGAAGAAGAAAGATGGAAGAAGACCATCAGCAGAAACATGAAAAAAAATGGATAGGGGAAGTGATAAAGAGGAAGAAAACAAAAATATACGGTGAGATAAATTGAGGTAAGAGCCACGAGTGTTCATCCTGTAACTGAATATCACATTTGAAATGTAAAAGACGTCTCAAATTGATCAAATTTAACCATGAAATATCTCTGAGCCTGAGGCAGAGATACTTTGTTGCCTTTCCTTCAGGAAAAGTGTGTCAGTTAAAGTTATTGTCATCAAGAATTAAAACAAAAATCAACGTTTTGAATGTGGATATCTGTTACTTTTATGACCCATTTTGAATAGTTTCAATTACCAACAGACAGAGAACTTAGGCCAAAGATAATGATAACAACATGAAATAGACACAGGACAGGTGTGCAAACGGGTGTAAATATTGGAACTGCCATGGCATTTCTCTGACAAACTCTGTCATATGGGCTTTAAAACCGATTGATTCACTCACTTGAGCACTCGATGCAGGTTAGCAGACAGTCGTGGGTCTGTGAACTGTGTTGTTCGATTGTTGTGATCGACAAAGTAGACACGACCGGTGGCAGTATTTCTGATCTCCCAGCCTGGTGGCAGTGGGCCCAGCTCCTCACAGTTTACATTACTTAAGTCCCTGAGTAAAAAAAAATAGAAAGCATTCACATCGCATTAGAAAAAAAAAGAAAGACCAACTGACCAAATGCTCAAGAAAGAAGTGAGAAAATGATTTCCTAACATGCATAAGTGAACCATCTCACAGCCTCCCTTCAAAGATTAGTTAGGCAGCTGCAACACTTTATTTAATAAGGAATGGTAATTGGTTACTTAGATTGATGATCATTTTTTCTATTGTTCTATAAGAAGTGACAAAATACTCATATACTAAGATTTAAATGAAAACATACATTAACATTTATTGTACATTCATAAAACACAAGGGATGAAAAGTGCACCAATAATATAAACACTGCATACATCCTTTTGACGAAATTTTTTCTTCCTCAATTATTCTTCTGTCCTGCTTATTATCTTTGGGGAATTAGGTAGATCTATTGAGAGCTAGTGAAAGAGTATGATTGGCTTGTGAGGCTTCAAGTTCAACATTTATCCAAAAAGGCTGTTCCAGCTCAGACCAAGAGGTCATGAGTTTAGCTGACCACAACATGAGCCTGAAATTTGACTAAGAAGACTGTTTTTCAGCACATGAAGTAAAAAAAATAAATAAATAAAAAAATAAAAAAAAAGAGGTCTGATCCAATCCAGTCAAGGCCAGTTTGGTCAGTAAATGTGATGTTTTGTATCGGGATTGAAATCACACAGGCAGTGAGCACTGTGCTGCAATTCAATGTGCAGTTAATTCTAAAACAATTATGGTTACATTAACGAAGCTAACTAATCACAACTTTGAAAAACACTTTACAAGTCTGCACAATAAAAGGATTTACCTCGGTACCCGCGGGTCATGCCAGGTGCTGACTCCAGTCTGCGTATGGAGGAAGTAGACCTGGCCTTGCTGGGTTGTTCTTTGCTCTAAAACAGAAATAAATGTAATCTTACATATGTAAGAAAAAAAAAAGGCAAAACCAGAAATAAAGCAGACTTCACGTTGTTGCTAAAAAGCGTTGTTTTGTCGTCTAGCTCCAGATGGGCACAAGCATGGATGGCGAGTTTGTGTATTTTGGAAAGGAGGAAGTCTGCTTATAATTTATGTGACAGGCAAACCCTTTGGGGCACTGTTGACCTAAGAGTTTCTGAAGGTGTGTGCCTGCCAATGTTATCAATTAGTTCCTGTCCAGTCTCCAACAGACCTATCCCAAGAGGATGAGGAAAATAAAATGTGAGGGAAACTTATCAAAGACTTCCATGAGTGTTTTTCCTTAAAGAGTGCCCTGATGTAGCCTCATGGCCTCTTTTTCATTTAGAAAGTAGTTTGTGTTTTCAAACGAGCCCACTCCTTATTAAGCAAAGAAATATGCTGTCCTTTATAACTGCAAAGCCCAGTAAGAAATACATTGTAATACACTGAAAACAAAGGAGACAACTGAGGACATGACCAATCTGAGGGGCAAGACACTCATTTGTAATAAATCAATGGATTAATGGGTCTTTGGTTGCGTCCAGGTTATGGATTACAGGAGAGAGTGAGTCTATGTTGGCACAAAGAGTGGGTGTGGTGTTCATGTGTGTGTATTAACAAGCTAATCCATCACAACACCTCCAGCCTGACTTCCTATTGGCACCACTTATTTCCGACCCACCTCTCACTCTCTTTTTTCTCTTCACACATTCCCCCTCATTCTCCTTCACCACACCCAGCAATAAGTTCAGAGGGTTCAGCTAAGGAAGACAGCTCTTAAGCTGTTGGGCATCAGTGACTCACTTTGTCCAACCTCAACCAGCCTCGGTGGACACAGCATGATCTTTCAAAGGGGGCAGAGGTCCAACTGCGCCATTCTGAATCACTGGCATACAGCGCCACACTTAAAAATAATAATTTATTTTACAGACTCTGCGGGTATTGTGGGGTGCGCTGTGGCTGACTCTGAGAAGTATACTGTTTTCTAAAGAGAAAGAAAGAAAGAAATTGTTCCAGTGCTGCTAAATATACTTGTGTAGCTTGTCGGTTATTTTCCAAATATGCTTGTATGCTATAAGTAAAGTCGGCAAACGGATTGCAGACAAAGAAAAGCAGCCAATAACCATAAGCGGCATCTTAGAGCGAAATATATGAGAAACTTCCACTGCATTAAGATGTACGTAATGAACACTCCATCAGTGCTGACTTGGGAAGTGAAGACAGTGTGTTTATGCAGTGTGTATGTGTTTCTGATCCGTCTCTCACCATAACCCTCGGGCAGGTCAGGCGGCGTGTGCAGGTGCGTTCGACTCATGTAGTTCCGATGTCGCTGCGATCGAACCCGTCTCTCCTGGATCCGCTGTTCGCCCGGAGGGCCACTGGCCACGGCCCCATTAACGGGTGTCATCACTGGCGTGTTCTCATCCACCACGCAGCTCAGTGGACGCCCTGATGGGCTGGAGTACTCTGATGCTGGTCTGGGAGAGAGCAAAGAGCACATATTCATGTTTCTGAAGGCTGTATTCTTCTCTGTTTGAGTTTCTCTGCATGTAAATTCCAGTTTCAGAAACACTACATAATTGATAAGAGCTCTTTCCTGCCATGAACTGGATAGATATCTCATGGCAAAGACACCAACAATGCCTTTGAATCTACTTAAAGGTACACGGTTGAGAATGATCCTGTATAGGTGTGCTTTGGGTTAAGTCCTATGTGTAGCAAGTTGTACTCTTTTTGTGATCTTTAGATATACACACACACAAATAGTGTCAGTAATGCAAACCACTCATTTCATCCATCCATCCATTCTCTATACCCGCTTGATCCAGCCCAGGGTTGCAGGGTTTGGCTGAAGCCCAAACCAGCTGCCACTGGCAAGAGGTGGGTACGCCCTGGACAGGTCGCCAGTCCATCACAGGGCCACACGGACACAAATAAGACAAACAAGCATGCACGCTCACACTCACTCCTAAGTGAATTAGAATCACCAGTTAACCTAACGTGCATGTTTTTGCCGGAGCATACAGAGAGAACATTCAAACTCCACACATTCAAACCAGGAACCCTCTTACTGTGAGCCAGTACAGCTTCCACTCGTTTCACAAACTCTCAAAAAGATTAAAGTTTTGTTTTTGTTTGCAGCGTTTACGCTCAGAGAGATATCAAAGATAATAGATTGCATATAAAAAGAACAGAAAGCCCAGATGAGACAGCAGTCTGTGGTAGCACACTCACTTACTTACTTAAGATCAGGCCGTATAAACAGATATTCTGATAAGCAGAGACAAACGCAGACTGGCTGACTTACTGACAATTACTGTATTGTATGTGTGTGCGCATGTGTAGCACTGTCTAACCACTGTCTAGCCAGAGTTACTGACGCCTTGGCTATCTACAGCCTTGGAACTGCAACCCCTCAACACACTTTTCTCCCGCCCTTCTCCTCTTTCTCCATGTTATTTTTCCCCACCTTTGCCTCCACTTTCCTTTATCCTGGATTCATGTTCTACCACTTTTCCCAGAGCAGCTTTTACATAGTCTCTGTTAAACTCACAGAACAAATGGCAGCCCCTCATTATTCCATCTACACTGTCCCCACCTGCTCATCATCTCCCTTACCTTAACAATTTCCACCTCCCTCAATACCCCACTTGACCTTTTCCACACCACTTTGAGTCTATCCAGCCTCATTCGGCAAAGAAGCGACTAAAGATGTATAGTAAGAGTGGGTGAGGGGACGGCGAGGTTTATTTGCTTACTACCCTAATGGCTCCACTGATATGGGCCAAGTAGGAAGGCGACAGTTGTTCCTGCAGCAGTAAGGGCCAAGTGTAGCCTGGCTGCCTGACTGACTGGCTGGTTTATTTAGCTGTGCGCACTCAAGAACATGATGGGGTGGGGGACTAAGGAAACTGACAGCACTCATTACCAACAGACTGTTATTGTTGTGCTTTAAGTGGAAGTGCTCTTTTTTTCTGTTTCTGAAAAGGGAAGTTGGGGGGGGGGGGGGGGGGGGGGCACAGCTACCAGCAGTACTGGTGTACATCAAAAAAGGCTGCAGAATGTTCCCCAATTTCACATCAGTACAGTTTAATGTAATATTTCACATGCAGTCAAGGATGCTGAATTTAGGACTTTTTCAAAAGTACCTGGTGGGCCTTTCCCATTGTGTGGTGCGTGTGATGTGGTTCAGGTACTGTATCCTTCCAGATGCTGTCCTCCTCTCCTCCCAGCTGTTTAAAGCAGACATTGAGAAAACTATTGGTAAACTGTTAAAAACCTCATCAACATCTTCAATAACAACATTTGTGCGTTAATTTATAACAACAAAAAAGAATAAATAAAAAGCAAGCCTGTCATGATACCGACCCGTCAGGTAAGTCATTGTCAAATAGGCGACTGCAATCTACCACTGGTCCCCCAGTCCCGATCCGGTCTCTGGACTGAAGACTCACTACAGTTGACAAAGACAAGAAAGATGGCAGATTAGTGACGTTTAACAAGCAATATGGCCCAAATAATGATGAAAAATACCTTTCAATGTATTAAATTCCAAAAATCCTTTTGAGGCAACCGTAATCTTAAATACTTAGGTAAGATATAAAGGACTATTCTCTCAATTCACATTTCAATACATGCCCTATATCATAAATACTGATTATGCCAGAGTCATCCTTTTAACATAAAAAATATATATATACACATCATCACTGTGGAGTTTACTTTATCAGATAGAAAGACTGATGTAAAATATATATACATATATGACTTTTAATTCTTTGTTTTTTTCTGAAAAAGAGAACAGTGTCGTCCTTACCAACTATCTGTCCTCTCACAGTATCGTTGTCATTGGGGCCCAGCTTATTCAGATCCAGTCTCTGATCTGCAGATCACACACAATCATTTATTCCACCTTTGTCCCCATTTCCACATTTTCAGTCATCCACTGAGCAGAGAACAAAAAGTCAATATATTAAGGAAATATTAGAGCCTGCATACGTAGGGATGTGGTGCCTTTATGTAGCCGAGGAAGGCCACCTGAAAGAAAGTCAATTAGGAACCCTTTCATGGGGTTACCAATAGAACTACCCTAATCATCTAAAAATGATCAACCAGGAATGTGCAGCATCTGACGCATTGCTTGTGTTTAGATATGTTAAATTAACTCCAAAGAGCACTTGAAATAATTGCCCAATAACAGGTGACTTCTTCTGTTTTTCCAGTGCATGTGTGAAACAGGAGGACAAAGTGAACCCGTCACCTCTCTTTCTAAAAGACTACATCTACTCCTTTTCTTTTTGAAACTCCAGAATACAAGTGCCACAGGAAAGCCTTTTCTCACAAAGTGAACAGGTGGCTTTAAGTTTAAACTTGATTATTATTTGCTTCAAACCAGTCAATCCTGCTGGTTCAGCCAGCCACTTAAAGCCTTTTCACATATGCCTTACAGGTCAGGACTGATGTGCTCCCGCTGCCCAGTGGTGTCATGTGTGAAAGAACAGTGACAGCAACATGGTGGGATCAAAATTGATCCACCCCTGATACGCCTCTGAGACAGCAAGGGAGTTGGTAACATGGACAAAATAAATAGTGTGTAAGGACAAGCAGGCATCGCGGAACTCGCCACTCTAACTCACAATGCTGTCGTCACTCAGCTAATTCCACAATGTCAGCTTGATGTGTGAAAGCACAGAGGCTGAGCTGCCTCTGTTTGGCATGTGCAAATTACCAAAGAGTGAAAGTGGTGGGTTAACAAAAGGTTTAAAGACATCATGTGTCAGATAAAGTGTCACACTCCGCTTGGAGAAACTCAAAAAGACAGCAAACATAATTAACCTTGAACATTAATTTGCTTAAAGTTTTCCGTTTCTGGATACGTACAAATTCACCATCTGTTCAGCGAAGCAAATACATGAGCATGACCAGTCCTACTGAGCACCACAGGAGCGATTACACATCCAACAACTTGTGTGTGTGTGTGTGTGTGTGTGTGTGTGTGTGCAAGGTGAGAGACATAACTGGGCACAAAACAGTGTTAGTGTGGGCTAAGGTAGGAAGGAAAAGACCGGACGCAGAAGAGGGCAGAATGAGAGTGAAGAAAAGGAGATAAAGAGACACCAGTTCTCCAAATTCCAATACTTGTTTTGTCCTATATACTTTCATATGCATGTGAAGTGGTGTGTCTGTCTATATAAAAAGCATGATCAATCCTAAAGTTTGTGTATGTGTTTGTGTGCGTACATCTGTTTTTGGAGATGTGTCCAGACTAAACAGGGATGGTCTAAGCCTTACATGACAAGAATAGTAAGCAGATTACTTTCTTAAATAAGAGAGAAGGAAAACAGTGAGACGGAACATTTACAGACCGTTAACCACGAGCACTCACCGCAGAGATTCCTCAAATCTCTAAAAAGCGTGTGCTGTGGCAGACTAAACTAGATAAATGTAAATGCAAACCCACATGTAAACCTGCAAGAACTGCCCTAGTTTGAAGGTGGCTTCATGTAGCTCATTGACACATTTAGCAATATTTGTGCATATGCTTCACTGCTTGTGTAAAAAAGTCAACTGTATAATGATCCACAAACCAGTCATTACAACAATATAAATGATGAATAAAGCGACTAAAGTGAGGCTGTCTTATATGTGTAGTGTGTTAATGTAATGACGTGTGTTAGTGAGCTTGTGGGTATAGAAGTGAGGCAGATGACTTGCGTCTGTGATGCGGCAGGAAACAGGGCTCCGTATAGAGCCAGACAGACTTTTCGTAAACTAGACAACCATGCTGGATCCACTTTTGCAAAACTGTGCAGGGGCCTATGTACGTGGGGGAGAAGAAATTGTTTTGTTTCGGTTTGAATCAGATGAGCAAGTGTAATATGTGTAAAAATATAAATATATATATATATATATATCTGAATGACATATGAAAACCAAGCCGTTCCAGTAAAAATCTTTTTGTGTGGTTGGGTTAATTTTGTGGTTTTGTGTGCACACATCTTGTTTAGACCATAGACTGGGCGCTATTTATCTGTCTGCAGCACACAAAACAAGGACAAAGGGATAATGTGAGGACTGGTGGTGACCTGTCATCGAGCATGTCTCCCTGTCCACTTCCCGTAGCTGAGATTAAGTTTAACTTGTGCCACGTTGGCTGTACAGGAAGTGAATTATCTCAAGCCTAACTGGAGCCTACACTATCTGCTCCCGGACACTGATGATAAATCTAAGGGGTCACTCTGTGAGAGGCATTCAACTATTTTAGCACAAATACAAAACTTCTTGGGAATTATTCTGAAGGGATATGTGAAGCATTTAGCTCGACAGTTTGAATCTGCCATAAGAAGTGGTTACATCTGGACCTACCAAACTACATCTGTCTGCATTTGTGGAATTTATGCGTCATGATTCCAACATTAAAGTCTGGATCCAAAACAATAATAATAATCTTGCATATGACAAACAACTCCTAGAAAGCTATCAAATGAAATGAGGAAAAGGTTAAATACATTATCAAACAGGGTAAAAGTATAACTTCATGTGGTCTGGTACTTGCTGGAAGGCCTGCTTACAACAAGGAAGATAGATTATTAGAACAGAAGACAATGAGTGAAGAAATGTTAATTTGACAGTACGAACAGTTAGGTTAATACGTATTAGCACCAAGGAGACTGGGAGGGCTAACAAACATTTAGCCACGTGGACCACAAAGACAAAATAGAGTCTGAATATTTCGGAAATTAAATCCAGAGTGGCGACAGTCGTAAGCCATGCAGATGGGAAACTGTTCTGTGTGCATCTGTTCAAATGTATCAGATGTCCTTTCATGTGTTGCTTGAATTCACATCTTTCATCTGTTCCTCTAACAGAAAGTTCTGTTGCTTTAGAATTAACTGTGGGCATTGATTGAGTCCAAGATGCCAGATGTCTGCAGCAGGGAATATTTCTGATGTCTTGTTTAAAGGACTTGCACGTGTGTTGTAGCCATGAATTATGTGGTAATGAATGAGTAGAATAGAAGAAGTGGCAGCCTTGTGAGCTATCAAACTGCTGAAACTAAGAAAAAAGAAACACATGGACAAACAATCACAGAGGTTCACATACACAATGTTTGTCTCTCATTGGAGACACTTGATCTGGCCCACAGATTTGCCCATGTGCGATGAGCTGAGTGGATTATGCACTAAGAGCAGTTAACATGTCTCACGAAACCACCCAGTAGGAGTTTGGTTATTCTTTTATTCATTCTGCACCTCCACGGACTCTCCCCAGTGTCTTTACTAACAAGCCTGACAAATCCATTGGAATAAAGGTCAAAGTTAGCAAGCAGAAAGAACACGAAAGGACTAGACACCAGATAGCCGTTTCAATGAATGCTCAGTGACACATATGTAGGCAAAAACACAAACGGGTACTCACAGCCTGTGTCTTTGAGTCTGTTAATAGCGTTGGACAGGAGGCGGACACATCCGAGGAAGCCTGCACCCTGCTTTTTGTGAATCTTCTTGTGGTTCCATACACTGATGGTAATGGAGTCTGCCTTTCCAATGTAACTGACAGAGAAGAAGAAAGAAAATAAAAATGCATCAAAAATGACAGGGAAAAAAAAAAGGAAGAATGATGACAAGGTAGATTTAAACTTGACATTACACTTCCAATGAAGCATATGTGTGTCTGCACAAGAGACTCAAACATTAGGATGAGGGGGGAAAAAAATCTTCAACCTGCACAATATAAATCTTACAAAGCAAATGAACAGAAACATGCTCTCAAGAATTTGAATACATAGACAGAAAACAAACAAAAAAAGCTTAAACCTGTTTTTCCACTCTTCTAGAGGGTATCGTATTTGTGTGTGCGTGTGTGTGTGTGTGTGTGTGTGTAGAACTGAGGCCAGTCTAGTCGCGGTCGAACAACAGAGGAAGTCCCCGTGAAGTGATCAACCACTGTCTGAGGCCTAGACATTTCTCAGAGTAAACACACATTTCACACAACATTCAAACGCACAATCACACACTTGCTGACATGCATGTAATTACAGTCTAGCTGTCTGCTCTCATGCCAACTCTATTATCTGCATGTCAGCGAGGGGATTTCCTACGTATCAAAACACACAGGTATGGTACATACGACAAATAACAAAAGTTAGCAAACTGAAGTTCTGAGACTGAATTACAGCTGGTGATCAGGGCAGCAGCACCTTATGACATCTTTTCTCCTGTAATAGTCACTGGTGTGTTGAGGCCTGTGCTTTCCTGCATCAAAAAGTATTCATCTGCGTTTATAAATGCCTGCAATGCACTCATGTTCACCTTCATTACTCAATATTTATATCAAATATACATACATTGTCTGTTTTTTATATATCTTTTCATTTAAAATCTTTTATTCTATTCTTATTTTTTTCTATTACACTACGCTCTATACTTGCTGCTGTCACACAGAAATTTCCCAGCCTGGGATTAATAAAGTACATCTGATCTTATCTTAAATCTCATCCCAGCCATGGTCATAAATAGATGAAACTGATTTTTTTATTTTTTCTTGTCACGACAGCTCACATTGTTCCCTTAATAATCACAGTTTATTTGAGTGGAAACCAGTAGAAAGTGGGGCGGTTAACACCATCTTGTAAAAAGGCCTCCGTCTAGCACTTTTTTTCTTCTTCTTTTTTTTTTATTAGTTTGGGCAGCTCTTTTTCACCTTTTCATTGAAAAATAAAATCAGAAAATAGACCAAACAGCTAAATGGTTCAGATGATGCATTTTTACTAAAAGCAATCCTGCTGCTTACCTTGATACTAAGTTTAAGTCCATTCTTGATTGGGATGTAACAGTAATCTAAGAACAACAGACTGCAGACGTTCAAACTACTGCACTGTCTCTGTGAGATATGCTCCTCTGCATACTATGTGATGTGGTGCTACTCAAACTGCCTTGGTGAGGATGCTAATTTTCAATGCTTACTCTCTACAGTGTGGTTGAGATGAAACGTTTGCTGTGATACTAAGTTCTTTCCTGCAAAGAACAGTCTGGAGTTAAAGAAAAAAAACATTAAAACAGAAATAGCTGACAGACCACTGAGCGAGGATAAGAGGACAGGTACAACAAAATCTCCTCACTTACAAAAAGTTGGCAAAAAGCTGCTATGAGCAATCTTGTCCTGTACATTGTTGGCACATACAGGCTGGTCATCCCTACCAGAATATATAGATTTAGTAGTCTGAACTTGTTAAAAGGGAAATAATTGATAATGTCTATTAAGGTTGGACTTCAAAGCAGATAGAAAATGAGAATAACTGTCAGCATCAGTGTCATATGGAACAAAGACCCCACCCCCTAAAGCTGTAGACTGCAGATGGGGGTGTGGTAAGATGGCAATCTGCCAAGTCCACACTCCCATCTGCTTTCTGTGGCATGTTAGCCATTTCCTGAACCAGAGGAAGAGGCCAAGGGTCGCTGGTGGGGAAAAGGCTTCTCTGAGTGGGTGGGGATCTAAAAGGGGATAGAGAATTATGTAAAGAGGATGGAGATCTAAGGTTAAAAGACGCATTTGAAAATTAAAGCGCGTGCCCAAAAATGCCAGCTTATCAGTAGCTGCAGGAAAATGTGAAAGGCAAAAGATAGTCATAAGCATGGTTTCCTCAGCTTGGCTTAATTCTGATGAGTGCAGCTACCAGCAATTATTCCATCAGTTAATTACGACCGATATTGAGTTATTAGCTCATTTAGCCTACAAATTCCAGAAAATTGTAAAAGGAAAATGCTAGTTTTAGATCCCAAGAACAAAGTATGCGAAGATACCAGCTGTCATCCATATTTTAACCAAATATTTCAATAATAACTGAAATTCTTGAGAAATTCAGTTTCCCCTGTTGCTTCACTCATTTTTACTCCTTACTGGAAATACTCAATTTGACTTCATATTCCCCTTATTCATACTCTTTTACCATTCATCTCTTACCACTACATAAGCTCGGTTGCCAGAGGGCCCTTTGGGAGGTCAGTCCTCGTAATGGCCATCGACACAAACTTCAGTAGAAGAAACATTCAGAGGACATAGTCTCAGTAAAATCACTCCACCTGACACCCACTCAAATAATATTTATTCTTTTCACAAATGTTCAAACATCTTTTAACGGTCCATGGCATCAGCGAGACTTTACACACTGTATGAGAAGCCTATACACATGGACAGATTCTAATATGTGACCAATCAGAGTGTACTAAAATAAAGGTTTGTGTCGGCCATATTTGGCTTAGAGAAAAGAGTAAGAAGTCTTCAAGTAAAAAGAACCAAATCCATAGTTTATGATACCCTTAAATGCGACCCATCGGGGCAGCATTTAAACTACTCTCCCTTATGTGGAGGTAGGTGTAATTACGAGCAGTTCCCTCACTCATGGTACCCTTGATCAACACCCATACACGACAAAGTTTTTCTTGCTTGTCTTTTAATATTTTGGATTATGTTTAGACTAAAATAAATCCACTAACCCTAAACCACATCACCATTTCGGTATCATCATCACCAGTTTGACACTTCCCATGAAAACTAGACATTGCATATTCTTTAAATGTAATTATTGTTCATAATTTCCTGAACAAATCAAACCCGAGAATAGTTCAGGAGCACAAGACTATTTCATAAATACAACGTCTTTATATCCAAAAAGGGATGAAATATGTTATTTAAGCTAGAATAAGTTCCCATTAGCATTAGGTAGGTGTTTCCTCATAAAATCTAACATGAACGTGTTTTAAGTAGGTGTGTAGCACAGAATGTCTGCAATGTCACCCAACAGGATATTTCTTTATTATGCAAAACTGATCATCGAGATTCTTAAGGTGTTTCTTCCACACACAAAAGACACGATTGAATCTTCATTCCTGAGAAACCTGTCATAGCACTTCCATAGAGATACGACTGTGCAAAACTAGCATGCAGCATTTCTTCAGAAATAGTGCTTTATAGTATCAGGCTTTGGGCGGAGAATGACTTCAAATACATTCCCGAGGCAACATTATTAGACTCTTCTTAGACAGTTTCATCATGTTTTAAATTAGTCTTGAAATGGATTCGGTTTTCTTTTTCTCATCAGTTTGCAAACAAGACTCCTAAATAACAAATAAAAAGAGAGTTTTTAGTATTTTTCTTTACCTTTCTATATTAGAATAAAAACACAGATGTTCCATTTACATAATTATTCAAATCTTTCATTTAAATCTTAGTTAATGCACCTTCAGGTTTTGCACACCTTTTATTTGGATGTTTCTCTCATCTTTCTAGGCAGAATTGTTCATGTTCATCCAGGATAGATAAGTAGCATCAATTTTTGTGCCTCTCCAGAGCTGCAACACCAGGTTCAAGTTGTTGGTTGACCACTCTAGGAGGTCATGTGTCTTGATGGCATGTTTGAGGACGTCTTTTCTTGTTTAAATGTAAATCTCATCTCATCTTCATACCCTGAGCACTCAGAATAAGTTGACTGTAATAATTGTCTTATTGACACCTGTTCATTCTTGGTACTTCGCAAAAACCAGCCAGAGGAGGTTCAAACCCACATTGGTGTGTGTTTACACACATCAAGCTGGCAGAATCACCTGAGTGATGACAGCATTGCTGGTCAGAGTGGCAAATTCCATGATGCCGGCTTGATGTGTGAAAGCACACAATGACGCGGGTCTGTTTCACCTCTATTACCTCCACCGTTGTTAGTTTAGAAGCATATCAGTGGTAGATCAAAACCAACCCCCAATGCTATCTTTCAAAAAAGACTTTCACACATATTGCACAAAGGCCCATCAGTCGTGTCATTGCAGGCATGTGTAATCTATCCAGATTAATCACCCTGCCCTGATACAGGGAAAAAAAACCATCCCCACAGTATGATGCTACCAGCGCCTGACTGTGGGAACAGCATTTACTCTGCCTGGTTAGCACATTGTGGCTTAACTGTTCAATCTATATTCCACTCAACCAAATGTTTCTGCTTATCGTTTCTGAGTCATTCAGATGCGCTTTGGCAAACACCCAGAAGGCTGTCGTGTGTCATAATGAGGAAATGCTCCTGTGTTGACATTCATTCATTCAATCATCCAATCTTTATACCTTGTTTATCCTACTCATGAACGTGGGGGGACTGAAGCCTATTCCAGCTGCCACTGGACAAGAGGCAGAGTACATCCTTGACAGACCATCCGGGGTGCACACTATACCATAAAAGGCTTTTTTAGTGAAATGCTGTTGATGCCGATGCAGGTGGTTCAAAACTCCTTCCATCTGAGTATCATAGAGGCTGCTAGAGGCCATTTCCAAGCAAAACTCAGTTGAATATTTGCTTAAAAAGGACATTTTTGGTGTTTCAGTTTGAATATATTTTCAAAACACTCAAACAAATATTTTTGCTTTGTCATTGTTGATTATCTTGTGCATACCAATGAGCAAAGAAATTAACAAAATCCATTTAAAATGACATTGAAACATTAAAATGTGGAAACACTACATACATTTCATAAAGAGGTATAAAGGGCATTACGTAACATGTTGTTTTACAGCTCTCTTATGGACTTACAGATCATAATGTTGATTCCACTTTGGGTCAAGAGTATTTCTCACAGTGTCTGTAGAGTGGCATTGTCCTGAACCGTCCACCACCACTTTGGCAAAAGGATCTGGCAACCCTGTAGATGCAGACATGGACAAATTTAAAGGTTGCTGTACCTACTTTATCTGCTGATGTCACCATTCACAGCGACTGGAGGTGCAGCAATGGCTGCATGCAATTAACTCTCACAACTAAGTATTAATGTCATTAATGTACCGTAATTTGTTAAAAAACACACACTTGACACAACCCTGCTTAAAAAAAACACACCCTTAAAATGAAAAGTTTAAAGGAAATACTAGATCCCATAAAATGCACATACACGTGTGCATGCACAGCAATATACACCTTATTCAATTTATTCTAAATATGACAATATTACACTTATGGTGTTTACATAAATTGCCAATTGGATTTTCCATTCATATTCCTTTCACATCCTATGTCCCCCTACAAAATCGTGATGTTTTCAGTAAAGCTCACTGGGGTTTCTCCCTCGTCTTTTTGTGCCGCAGCCTTCATGTTCTGCACTGAACTCTACCAGAGATTCTGGTTTTTTTTTTCTTCTTCTGACAGAAACAAGCAACTCAGTGTATGAAAACAAGTGCCAAAGCAAGTCATAGTGTTCTTAGAAAACAAGCCAAAGTCATTCAACATAAGCAGAACTGGCGGCGTCTAGAGCCTAGAGCATGTTAGAGCAGATTAACTGAAAACTACATTGCGATTAAGGTGTATAAATATATACATAATACAAATAAGATCAGCACATAGGTAATGTTAGTTAATGCTTACTCCAAACATGACCTTATTCTGGTCATTTTAACTTAATAAAAATGTTGTTAACATGGCAGCGTCTTATTTGGACCAACATTTAAAATGTGCTTAAACCTGGAATACTGCTGTGCATGTAAATGTGGCCACTGTTGTGTGGCATTATTCAGAATCTGTATATGCCATGGAAAGCCATTTCCATCCAGTTCAATTAAATCCTTTCAGTCTTGTGCATCTGTACCAGTCTGCATTATGCTTATTACTGGAATCTAGGTTAGCAGCAGGTCCCTGTGCAGGTCCCGGCTCCTGGTGTGCATAACAGACAGACAGCTTCTAAGGGGCTTCATTTACAGCACAGCTTCAAAAAGGAGCAAGCTCCTGATGCTGACAAAATCCATCCTAAAGCAAAGATACAAGAATAGCAATATATCAAAATAGTCTTTACTTACGAAAGAAGTCTTTCTTTGCCAGATTCTTTGCACAAAGGACTAGAAAAAGGAAGACAGACTGATGTTAGAACAGGTTAGATGCACATAAATTATTCAAAGAAAATTAAGCGGATTTTGAAGATATACAGAGTCAGTTTGAAGTGGAACTTCTTTTACAAGCAGACATTCCTTCCAGGTATTTCATATTTACTTTTGAAATTTAGGATACAAACGTAATGTGATATAAAACATGAATCTCCACTGTATCCCAGCTATAAGCTTTTCTATACTTTTAAAGATCATTATAAAATGACAGTCAGTGGCAATATTTCTTAGTAAAATCATTCTATTTCTGGGTATGGTTTGTGTGCCCTTGTGGGCCCTTCAAAAGGCTGGGAGACCAGTTAAAAGTTTCTCATTGTAAAATATTGATAAGACAAGTACTCTGTCCCGTACAAAGCTAGTCCACTGGGCTTTACTTCACTGACAACATACAATAGCTTTCAACAAAAAGAGAGTAAGGAAGAGAGTAAGGCTTTGTGCCAAATCATAGACAGCTAGAAAAGCCTTCCATGGGACAAAATGGACATCATCTTGTCTGTAGAAAAGTGACAAATAGAAGAAACAAAGGACTGAAATCATTTGTGGATAGAGAATGCAAAGGAAGAGAAAACCAACAGATCTTGGGTCATCTCCTTCAGAAAATCTTATCGTAAATACTGTATATTTGAAAGAACCAGCTTGTGCGCAACACCAGGTATTTCCAGGTATTATCAGGGCTTTTTTATTAACATTAACATGTAAAAATTCATTTATGTTCATGTTCAGTACATTAAGCTATGCTGTGAACAGAGGGAGAAGAAGACCATTGTATTAAACTGCAATACAATGCAAAAAAAAAAGGTTTTAACTTCAGGATCCATACAGATAATATACTGGGTCATTTCTCAGAAATTCTAAAGAGATACTAGCTATTATTCAGTGCAAAGTACCATACAATATCATCATTTTTCATGCATTTGAGTATACTAGTAGGGAAACTGCTGACATAGTCAGAAATTCAAGTCAGAAAGCAGGCTGGTAAAGTACTCTAACACTCCAAGTCTGAGCAATAAAGGCCCAGTTGCAGTTTACTTGGTGTGCTTACCATTGCTGAAGAGGCAAAAACAGATTGGTTACACTGAGTGTTCTTGGTCCTCCAGTTACCAAACTGTGCTAAGAGGAAGATTAAGGGATTAACTTGCACACGGCTCCACTGTCTCAGCCACAGTTACCACAGAAAGAAAAGCCACCCTCATTGTTATCAATGGCCTCTCATCAACTGGGCCGCCAGGCACAACAGGCTAATGTTACTGATAGTGAGAAATACCTTCAAATGGGGCCATAAAGTACACAATCCAGCAATAAGTGAGCTTCTAAAACTTTAACCTGAACAAAATACCAGAAGAGATTGGTGTGACTCATGGAGGTTCAAAAATCATAAAAGAAAAAAAAAAAGAGAAAAAAATGACAACAACAACATCTGATGTTACACCAGATTCTGAGTGCGGATTTTCTAAAGAAAGCTGTAACACCATAGGCTGTCCAATAAGATGCTAAGACTACAATAACGATTCAAGCAAGAGCCGAGTGTTCAGGCTAATCCATTATGATTGTGTGCTTGTGTTAAATGCTCCTTACACAAAAGGTCTGTATCAGTGATTAGCTAATGGACTTCTTATCCATGAAATCTGGGGAAAGCTAAATCTTCTAAATGGCTCCTTGGATACAAGTGTCATAGAATTTCTCTGCTTAAACGGTCAGCCAACAAAGCAGCAGCACTGGGCTTCGATAGACAGAGCTGAGTAGTCCCAACTAGAGGGAAGAAAACCAATTTATAAAATGTACAAAGACACAAATGTCAAAATTGTAAACTGCAGAGTTAAAACGGACTAATCCTCCTTGCAGCTCTATCAACGTGAATAAAAAGTTGTTGATAATACAAAGTTACATATTTTTGGGCTGTAACAGTTTGCACTTTTTAGAACAAGAATGCCTTCAATTATTTTACGTACCCCCACATAACTAATATCAATTTACAGAAGCGCCACATGAATATGTAAATATGTGTTGATCACCTTGTCGGAGTTGTTTAACAGTATCATTGGGGCCTTCTCATCAATCATGTCAAATCTCATACTGCTTCCCTACTGGAAATCCAGCAATAGTTGACCTGATAGCTGCCACGTGAGCATGCGAGCCATGGTGATCCAGAGCTGGCAGGAGACCAGACTCATTCAGATTCTAACATGGAAAGCTAGGTCAACTGGGAAATAGTAAACCACCAGAAAGCCCTGGGGTGAAGCTGTCATCTGTGTAGTCTCTGGGTCATCCTACACAAAATCAACCCTCATTTTAATAATGCAAAAAGGAAAAGCACAAAATGTGGATAAACTGCTGAATACTGCAAACAAGCAGTGATGGAGTTAATGACAACCGTGTCTCACCAATGAACCATGAACGGTGATTCCACAGAGACGTTACCTCTGACAGCGTTATACTGACAGGAAACAGACGGGCCTACATTAAGAATGGGGGGGCTGGATAGTGTAGTGGCATGATTGCCACCCTTCAAAGGCAGGCACCACCTCTAGCAGGGCCCCCCCTACCCCATCTGCCCACCTGTGAGCCACCTTGGGTAAAAGCATCTGCTAAATGCATAAACATAAACAAGAATTAAATGTCATATTCTTTAAATAATTTTCCAAAATGCACCAGCTTACAGGACAGAGCGAGAGAGACTAAATGGAAGTATGTGCATCAGTCTGGCCTTAAGCAGGCAGTGTGAACAAGGCTTTAAACACCAAACCATGCTTAACAATCTTAAGTGGTTAACACACAAGGATATTGTTTTACCACTGTCTGTTAGCTAAGGGACAAGGAGACAAACGGTGCCCTGAGGCTGACCCAGACGATATGTCCTTTGACCTTTTTCAGAAGTCAATGGTAAACACCAGTCCCAGAGGGAGCTGATAGTGGACAATTAAAATCTAAGCATTTATTTAGCTTCAGAACCTTTGAAAAATGTACAAAAAGACGTCTCGTTGTACGTCTTAGTACCTTCGAATCTGTTCTGTCACCAGCAAAGCATGAAATCGGTGCCATGTGATGAGTCCGTAACCATAAAAAGCTAACAGTTAAATGGTTACAAATGTTGACCCATCAGTACCACTACCCTATAAACTGGATAAATAATTCCTTGTTGTGATGGGGGCTTTTATGTGCCAGAACACAGTTCGGTTAAGTCAAAATTTGTTTAAACACTGTGTATTAAGATTCAATCATTACTTTGTAAAATAAAAACACAGTTCCTCCAATGACGAGCTGAGATTTAAATCACTCCATAACAATATATGATAATTATGTGATGTGGATTATAATTAAGGATTGTGGGCAAACCGAACCCATTTGTATTCATTACAAAGTATACACAGTGGGTCTCTGATAACAAAGTGAGGCCGTTAGAAGAGCTGGAGCTCTGCAACGTCTCCATCTGTCTGAATAAAAACGTTTGGCTGAAGGTTGCTGTTAGTTCTGGTCACAAGGTCAAAGGTTGTAAACGGGCCTGAGCAGACAGGCTCCCGGGGATTCCCGCTTGTTTTCTCAAGGGAGTCTCATCAAGTTGCCATTTGCATTTGTTGCTTCAAACTCAGCTCACTTTTGTTGAGGGGAAAGGCATGTATAATGAAACAGATGCTTTCATCCCTGAAGCAACAAGATAGCCTAATAGTTGTTGGTGTATATGACACTGAAATTACAATGCCAATGAGAACTTAAAAAGGATGGTTTCTCTGGAAACTGACACTGGTTATCGGGTTCTTTAACATGATGCTGTGCTTTAATAAGAGTAGCGGAATAAATTAAAACTGGAATACTCCAATACATTTTTTTCAAACAACAACAACAAAATGTTTTTTTTTCATGAAATCAATCACAGGTTGGATTCTCACATTTAATCATGATGGCATTATTCACCCATTGAAAGAGAGCTGTGAACAGTTCAAGCTAATTATCGCAAATCATGTATAATTCTGGAAAAATTTATTGAATTTTAGGAAAAGGACAATGTACTTACTGCTCAATGATAGCAATGCTAAAAATGGTTTAAGTCAAGCAAACTGTGTGAAGACCTTGACATTGTAAAATATGTTCTTGAAAATATTTCACTTGTGGATGAAAAGACAAAGAACATGAGCTGTATTCAAGTTCACTAAAGCTTATAATTTGCACTGTCCAGTTCACCAAATGACCAACATGCTTCTAGCTTCTTGTAGTCTGTTATTATCAAACCACAGAGCTATGCTGCTTTGCTCTACACCAAAGAGTTTGTGGTCAGCAACTCTAGCTGATGACTGTGTGATTGTGCACTGCCAACTCCACATTCAAGAACAGCCATTTTGTTGTCCATTTGCTCAATTACTTATCCAGCGGCACCACAAGGACAGCACAGTTAGCACGTGCTGCATCAGCACCATCATCCTGCTGAGCTTGAATACTCAAAGAAAGAACCCCATTTTGTAGACATGCTTAAGTGTTTGTTTAGAACAGCGCTGGCATTTATACTATGCAAAATGACATCCAAAAATGTTACCAAATATTCTTAAGGTCTACACAAAGAGCAGTGTTAAAAGACGGTTAAGTTTGACTCCTTATTACAAAAGAAGAAGGTTCAAGATCAATGGATAACCTCCACGAGGGGCAACGACCTTTAAAACATGCTTGTTTTTCCTAGATTTCCTTTTTTAATCACTTAGTTTTTGGCAGACAAATAAAAAAATGTTTAGCTAATCCGTAACCAGATCGAGAAAAGGTCACTGACATGGCAGTCAATACGGTGAAATAAAAAACTGGGACAGAACCTGCAGGTGCTGCGTGAAATGCAACCCCATCAGCTCAAGGAAGTAAAATGGAAGTCATGAGCCTCTGTGACATGTTAAGCTATTGTAACCTCATGCAACTTATGAATCCATTTCCCCTTCAGGGCTTTTGTGACATTTGCATGCTTCTACATTTCAATTCTGGTTTTCGATACTCACCAATAATGACTTATTACTTTAAATATTAATTAACATAAGAGCAAAGTCAATAATCAACTATAAAAGCTTTATTTTTTTATTTATATCATTCATATCTAATCATTATAGTTCCTTCGGAGGTGGTGAAATAAAGATTTTTGTGAACAGTTTTAGACGTTTCAGGAAGTCCTGAGGTTTTAAGGGCATGTTTTCAAACTGCTCAGATTTTTGCTTTGCTTTTTAAAGGAAACCTTATATCTGATTATGAGCTAGATTCATTCTTATCAGCTTCTAATGCATCCTGTCAAAACTGAGAATGTCTACAAACAAGCTTATAGTCTTTTCTACAGGGACAACTGCTTCCTCCAGGCATGCAATGACCTCAAAGCTGTATACTTGGTTTATTTGCTCGCTGTTCTTTGAGAATCTTTGGTTCTTGCTTCTCTAAGACCAATAAAAGAAGAAGAAAAAAAAACTAGGTGAAAAGTCAAATCAACTTCTATTCTACCACTTAAAATTAGCATGACTTGTATGACTGAAAACCTACACAGATATGTGCAGCTGTACTGACAATGTAGACAGCTTTAAAGAAATACAGTCATAAAAGACCATCACAACAGGAAGATTAATAAAACTGAGAAAACCTCACTCTTAAGAATGAGTCCTCCTTCATTGTAATCGAGGTTTCCAGATGAATGCACGTATGGCCGAAAGTCATTTTACCTTTGAACAAAGCTCACCTGGTGCCAGTCAATGACGTCTCCGTGCAATGACTCAGATGGCTAAATGAAGCCGTTTGACAAGGCTTTCGATCGACATACCTTTCCTTTTCAGGGCACAATTTCTGCGTGACGAATCCACAGAACCTGCCCTAGAAGCTGTAGTTTGTGTTTTAAAGTAGGTTTCATGTACATTTGTTCCAAGCTTCACATGGTCTGAAAAATAGTTCATTTATAGCTGTATTTACACATCCTCACTTCTAGATCATATAAGCACAGAATCGTTCAGATTTAAAAGAAGCAGCCCCACTACTCCCCAAATGTTTGCTTCTGTTACGACTCTTGCCACAGCCCCATGCTGTCTCATTCACAGTATTGTTCAACGGTTAAACAAAAGACTTCCTTTTCCCCTCCTCTCGCCTCTCTGGCGGGCTCGTTGTCTCAGTACAACACACAAAAAATGTCAAGTACAACTATTCTCTGTGTACGTGACCAAGTTTATGTTTCTATGGGAAGTGCACATTACATTAAATAATGCTGTGATATGAATCAGCATTTTACAGGTCTCCTGAATCAAGACAGTTTTAACTACGTTATACTACCTCTTTAGAGTAATTGCTCGCTTTCCCAACCTCCCACCCCAAGTGTCTTCTCCAGTCGAGTGAATGCTTGGGATGCCAATTATGTCATTCAGCTAAGAGGCCAGTAGGCTACAGCTGACACTCCCCCTTCTCTCTGTTCCCCGAGGAGACGCAACAATCCAGGGATAGGAATCTGGAGTTAGCATAGTCACTTCAGAGAAAGGGGTGAAAAGGTTAGGACCAAATGTTCATCTGGAGGCAGGAATTTACGGTGGAATGATGTGTGTGTGTGTGTGTGTGTGTGTGTTTGTGTGGACACTATCAAAAGTCATAAATCTGCAGAATACAGACAACAAAATGGGAGAAAAGACGTGAATATTGAAAAGTACGGAAAGGGAAAGTGTGGAGAAGAAGATCACTTGGACCCAGGGGACGACAGAGATATTTACCTATTGTAGCTTATCTTACTTTTATCAAAGCTTCCATAAACTGTCTTTACAACAGGAGGCGCGGAAAGCCCTGCAACCTCAACATGTAGCAGAAACTAGGTTTTTGAAAAAATACGTCTTATATCGACTACAATAACATTTAGAAAAGTTTCTCCTCTAAAGAGATGGAAAATGTCAAGTATGTGACACATCATACCCTTATATTTATGAGCCTGGAAGCACAAATGTTTAGTGGAGATAATATCTATCAGACAAATTAATTTTGTGGTGAGATGAGAAATGGTGCATTGGGGAAGACAAAATGGACTACTCTGAAAGGCTACTTGTTTTTCTGCATTTAATTTTCATATATACAGTCATTTAATTGGTTAGTGACATTTCAACCCCCATTTTCCCAAAGTATTCTAAATATAGTTGGTAAAAAGTCAACCCGCAAGTTGCGTTTTAACCTCAAGATTCTCTTGTGAGTGAGATGAATCAAGATGTGAATCATAAATATGGCAGATCTTAGTTGTCTTCATCTCACAAGTTCTCAAGCAGATGAATGAAGTGTCAAAAAGGCTCTTCATAGTCTGATTACAGCAAAAAAAAAAAAAAAAAAAAACTGAATCAATAGTGTCTGAAACAGGTCATTCTTCCTTCTCTTGCACTGAACGAATGAGCATTTGACTACCCATATGTAACAAGTCCGCATTTTGCCCAGAACCCACATTATCAGGAGAACCCAAACAGCTTGATCAGTCATTACAGACTTTGTGAAGACCTTGCCCTGGCAGCTCTGTAGTTTAAAGGGTGGACAGTGTTCAACTGGGCCCATGTTTGAAGAAAGCTGGTAATTGTCCTGAGAATTCAAGATGAACGACGTGATGACATCTGCCGCTTCATATTCTCTCTCCTGTTTATTTTTATGTTGCTTTTTATCTTTAGGTCGAGATTGTGGCTATGTCCAAAGACATGTAGTGTTGATATAAATGTAAAAATATTCATCCCAACTGATTAGTAGCTTTGTTCACCCCGCACAATTCATAGCATGTTAAGATCCGTTTACTTTGTCTCGTCTGCTGTCAGCGTGATACTGTTTTGTCTGAAATATGCCAACATATATCAAGTTGTACCTTTATCTCCTTTGGTTTTGCTCATTTTTTCTTCAGACAGAAGTCTGGAGCCTTATCTGAAGTATAATAAATGAATATGTGAGACAGAGTGGTGAGAAACAAGCAGCTGTGAAGATGGAGGTGGAAGAGACATTGAGGAAGAGCAATGAAGGACGAGATTGAGCGGTGCCTGCTAGGTTTCCGGTCTCTGCGACTGTGAATGACATGAAGGGGTCACTTTGGGTTGTGGTAGCTTTTTTTTTTCATTTCCTTGTACACATAAATATCCAAGTGAGTGTGCGGAAGTTTTCTGGTTGAGTTCAGAGCCTTTTGTTGTCTGTTTAGGGAAGGTGGTGACAAAAAAACATCTCAAAGATACTGAGAATATTTAGCTTACATGAACTACGTTAACCAGTGAAAAACACATCAAATGCTGAAAATGAGACATTTAAGCAATTTAATGAAAAATACTTGATCGTTGTGAATTTTATGGCAGCAAATCATCTAAAAATAATTAAACTGGGGTGTGTTTACCACCATGTAGTGGCCCATCTTCTATAAGCAACACTCCTTAAATAACTGGGAACTGAAAGAGGAATCTTGTCTCTTTCTTGTCTGAGCTCAAGCTGCCCAAAAGTCCCGGGTATTTTTTTCCCAATACTCTTTGTTTCATGATGCACCAACTTATGTCAACTGGTGAAAGTTCAGTCTACAAAGCCTTAGCACTGCTTTGCTAAAATTTGCAATGTCTTCCATGAAAAAGGTCTTCTGCATCAGAGCATATGTTGCCGTAAAACCTGCCTTTCGGCATTGATGCCAGCTTCAGAGCCACTAATACAACCCCAAAAAAATAAGGGATGCAGCCTTTTGAACTGAGAGCTGTAACAAGCTGGATGTTTCAAACATGTTTCGGCCCAGAGAAGACGTTGGTATTTCTGGATCTTGCATGATAGAGGTTCAGTCTGCATTTTGCGGACGGCACAGTGAACTGTGTTCCCCAGACGATGAGCCAGTGCAGTGATTTCAATGACAGAATCGTGTCTGTTTTCATTGCAATGCTGCCTCGATGGTCTGAAGATTATGGGCATCAAATATCGGTTTTCAGCTGTGTGTCTGGCACACAGAGACGTCTCCAGATTCTCTGAATCTTTTGATGATATACTGATGATACTGTAGATGATGAAATAGTCAAATGTATACAATTTGTAGATGCAGTTTTCTGCTGACTTCTGAGAGACTCTGCCTCTGAAAGGTGCTCTTTTTACACCCAATCATGTTCATTACCCATTGCTAATTACACGGATTAATCTGCTCTTTCTCCAAACACTTTCCCAGCTTTTTTTTGTTTCCCAATCAAACTTAAGAGATGTGTTGTTGCCATCAAATTCAAAATGAGCTTAAAATAAAAGGTTTTATTGTGAATAAAATATTCATTTATAAGACTTGCAAATCATCACATTCAAGTTTAATTAACATTTTACAAAGAGATCAAATGTTTTTTGCAAGCAGGTTTATAGATTCAAACAAATCTGTAAGAATGTCGAATATGTTGTTGAAACATAATAATAATTCACTCTTATTTCCCCTCATTGTTGATTTATACTCCAAGTGTTTTTGGTTTGTCTCTAAATTCTCCTGCACATATAGTGAAAAAGTTGTTGCATTAGACATTTTCATGTTCATTTTGCCTGTTGCACATCTCCACATAGCAGTTACGATGCTGATATGATATATCATGCAGCCACAGTGCTGAAGCAAAGACTGAATCATCTCCGTTTACCTGAGGATCTTTGTACTTGGACCTGCTATTCAGGTGAGGAGTCTGGGCAAGTAGATCCCCATCTCCATGATTAAAACCACTGCATCATTCACATTCTCCGACTGATTTCTTCACCCGCATTTAAAATGAAAACACAGATATAGAGGGGGAATATGGTATATGAAAGGCGGTGGATGCGAGTATGCACATGTCTTTGTACAGTGGACACGGTGAGTAGTCTAACAGACACATACACATGGAGGTGGGCAGTCTGACCTCAGGAACAGTAGCCGGAGGAGAGTGAGGGGGAGGAAAGCGTGATCCATACAGTCTAACCTTCCATCCTCATTCAGTTCCAATGATAGGTTTTGTGGATGCTGCACACTGTCAAAATACATGAAGTACAATGTTCTTTGTTGATCCAATTTTAAGTTGTATATAAACTATTTATGTTCATTAAAGTGAGATCTATACTGTCAATATTTTCATGCAATGTTTCAGACACTTCTAAGTGATTAAAACTGTGGATTAATTACCACCCTGAGAGTCCCTGGAACCCCCCACCACTCACACACACAGTCTCCTTAAGAGTCCCCAAACAAATTTAAACAAACATAAAGTACACTGTTGTGGTGAAGGATCGCTACAGGAAGTGTGCGAATGTGTGTGCGCACACATATCACAAGCTGAAAACAGATAAAGAAAAAAAATACACCGAACTGGAGCCACACCGCTAGAGTCGTCTGACAGCTGTCTGGACTAGATCCGGGGGTGAGTGAGGGAGAGGAAGGAAGAGAGAAATGACAGAGAGATGAGGAACATCCTGTTAAAAGAAAGAAAGAGTAAAAAAAAAAAAACTGAGAAAGAGAAAACTGCAGGAAAGTCTGCAGTTTATAAGTGCAACAATTAGCTAATTGCTACCACTCTGATCATTCATTGTACAGGTCTTTGAACATGAGCTTGGAAGACCAAATAAAAATAAAAAAAAAGGTAATTAACAGTTAAGACTGGTATGATCATGAAATTTCATGTGACAAGTAAGTAATTGCAAATAATAGTTTAATAGCCACTTTTATTCTTTGTCTGTTTTCATGTAGCTGCCATTCAAGTTTGGCAAATTGGGAAGAAGATTTGTAAAAACAAGTGTGATCATCTCAAATAATGGATAACTAAACCATTTAAAAAAAAAACTAGATCAATTATAAAAATACTGGTTAGTTACTTACTGGGAAAGTTAGAAATTCAGGCATCGTGTCTGTGGACCGATACTCCGCTTTTTGCTATGTTCAAAATTTTTTTTTTTTTTTTTTTAAGAGTCGGCTTCTTTCCCCCTTAATAATTCCCCGTGGCTGTCAGAAATATCATGCTGTAGCCACAGGAAAACAGAGGGGTGATATTTCTCTTCCATAATCTGCAGGAAAATCCTCTTGAACCACTTGGAAAGTTTAATGTATTCTGCATATTGAAACCCACCTTCTCTCTAGTCAAAGGCTTATGCAACACCAAGGTGTTCAGTCTTTCCATTTCCCTGCTCAGAAGTACAATACCACCAAGTTCAAAAGTAATTTGAAAAGCAGATTAAACTAAGGGTTGACTCTAACAACAGAGAAGAGGAGAGAGGTTTTACAGGTTATTTAGAGAATAGGTTAGATCAAAAGCAATGTAGTGGCTTTGTACAGACGTAAGCAAAGTGGGATATTTCATTTGATGCGTAATCATTCTTGTGCATGTCTTGTTGTTATAGGCAAGCGTTGTTTTTGTTTCTTTTTTTTAAATTTCCTTTCTACGTGAGCTTATTGTGCTATATTTTTGCTGAAAGTGCCTGAAATGCATTGAGTGCTTCAATTTGTCATTTTCAAAGGAAATTACTCATCTAATCATTCTGGTCTGATCTTGAGTTGAGGTTTTTTTTTTAAGACCATCTCACATCTAAGATCACGGCTCTCTAAAGCAATGCTCGCCTATGTCTGCTCTGTCGAGGTTGTGTAACATGTACGAAATTAAACCGCAGCTGAAAACCAATGCATTAAACAATGAAACAATAGGATATAATTCAGCACATCAGAGAGTTGAAGGCTCGAAAATAAAATGACATGAAACGAAAGGAAAACTTTGTTGATTATTAATGTTTGTTTGTTGTGTAGCTATCATTATCAAAACCTTAAAGACCTTAAAAGAAAAGGGCATTGGATTTATTTATTACCCATAGGTCAATACCACAGTGATAACACTGAGGATTTTAACCCTTATTTTCACATCACAGACAAATGGCCCTGACCAGAGGAAAATCAGATGTTCAATCAGCAAAGTCACCGAATATAAACTCTTCAAAGACACGATATTCTTACAGACGTGTCCAAGTCTCCGGCCAAAAGCCTACGATGCTAAATATTGTTAAGAAGCCGACGAGGATGAGTTAATAAGTGAGCCGTCAGCAAAGACTTGTAGCTAATGAGTGTGCAGTGCAAGGGGGAATACAAAAAAACGTGGTGAATAAAGCACAGTCTGCTTGGACTCAGGAAACTGAGCAACATTTGGTTACACTTCAAGACCAACCTGTGAAGGTAAACTCTTCCCTAGGTTTCTTCACTGATTCTTCACTAGGAGCCGCTTGTATCATACTGTAACATGAATGACGGCAGAGGGAGCAGTCTGTATGACAGCTGAAGCTGCTTTACGGAGATCAGTCGGATGAGTTGGGGGTTAAGTCTGGCAAAATGAAATATTGAGTGTGACCCCCTGCGACTGATTACCCCACAAGAGTCACAACACAAGCACACCTCGCAGCGTGCACAACAATCTGATGATGCTGAAAACTGTGCAGCCTAACCTTTGCTTGAGCATTACCCCTGTAGCAACTCTAAAGCTGTACTTGAGCCACTATTGGCAAGATAAACCCTGGACTGATTACTGCGCTGGTTTATCGCCTGCATAATATTGCAGATTAAATAAAGACAGCTTTGTCAGTAACGGCACTGCTGAGTCACGGGGATTCTAGACAACACTTAATTTGTCTATTTGAATTGTTCAATTTAAAAATAGAGACAAAGTCAGCAGCTCGTTAGGAGTGTCACAACATAGTTTCCAAAATATGACTGTGTGCTACATTCCTAAACATTAAGTAATAAATCCATCAAGAGGAATAAATGCTGGACATGGCAATAAAGATAACATTATCTGTGATCCAGCAGTGACACAGTTGAAAATTCAGAGCACATGCAAGTAGCATTTCTGCAGAAACTTGGTTTCCATTCACTCCTGAGCATGCAGAGGCCTGCAGCCTCCCCACAGACAAAAGATTACAATAAAACAGTTAAATGCAAACTAAAGAGCACACCCTGCTTCACCTTTATGTTCATTCTATAGTGTAGAAACAGATAACTGTTTAGAATTAAAAACAAACATGTTGCATGTCTATTTCCAATCAAAAGAATTTCCTCATGAGAGCCAGTTAAAATGCCAGGTCAGCTCCAGAGCCGAGATAAGATGAGTTATGGCGGGATGTTAAGAAAGAAAAGAAGAATAGCTACAGTGATTACGTCATGCTTTGCAATATGTTTTCATTCTATACATCCTTTCAGATTTACCAATACCAGAAATGATAAATATCGCTGAACCAGTTGCAGCATAAACTGGATAAACATTGCCATATGATGACAAACGACATGTGATCGCTAAATAAGTGTACTGAACCTGTGTAGTGTGTGCGGTCAACTGAGATATACGCCAGTGATGCAGACTAAACAGAGCTGGAGGAAGTTTGGGTACAAAGCTCAGTGCTGAACTACAAAATCTAACCACAACACAGTGACCCCAGGCGCTAGAGGCAAGATCAAGCAGACATGCAGACGCGCAGCTAAACACACATACCGAAGCACCATCTCTTTCCTGGCATGGACTGTGCATTTATACTGTGCGTCATTTATAGCATAATTTAGCTCAAGGTCCACAGGCAACTGGCTCAGCCAAGTTGATAACTGCAAATAAAACCAAATTTGTTAACTAAACCACTTATTCTTGACACAGAAGCTGCATTTAGAGGCCCCGATGTATTGCATTAACTAAGTACAAGAACAATTCATAAAACAGTCTGGGACCCAAGTTACTCAGTTACCTCTTATCCTGCTAACAAAGAGACAAAAACAAAGCGAATCAGCCATGGCACCTCCTAGTTCACACTTAGTGGCCACTATCTTTTGCTTCATAAACCCATGATTGGAGATAAACAAATAAGTCATTGTTGTTAATGCACAGGAGTCTTTTTTGTTGGACTTCTCACATAGTGAACTACAGTCGTGCATTTCATCCTTTAATTTAAGATGATTCTGATTTAAGAATGGCTTTAAGATCAAACATATTTACAGCTCCCTTATACTGTTGCACATATGGAATAAACTGCGACACTGGTGTCATTTCTTTCATTAGAGATTCTTGAGTTACCTTATCGGCAGTGATTAAAACCCAATACGTGGGTTGACCTGCTCATTTCTGCTGAATGTGCTGCACTCAGAGCCGCAAGAGTGAGTCCAACCCTGTGATGAGATTTAAAACGACATATTTCCCGATAGAAGTGTCTCACACAGATGCTCAGAAACTGACAGTAACATAATCATCCCACAATAAGGCACGTGTAGGATGCATCTTCCCAGACAGCACAGGTGTCGGCTGCTGGGATCTCCATGCAGTTGTGTAGAACTGGCTTCAGTGACCCATTCAAAAAATCTAAATCCTTTTTCTTAGACAGTCACATTTGCCCAACTGTGGTCCACCACAGCTTGTAGGATAGTCAAATAATTCCACTTCTACTGTAGTAGTCCACAAGGTTGTTTAAAAAAAGTTTAAAAAAAAAAAAAGGCATGTGGGCACTAATTTAGCTGTAAAAAGGGTCTATTACTATTCTTTAACACATTGAATCTGGTGAAAAATAAATTAGTAAACTAATATTTCTGTAAGGGGAGGCTAAAGTGAATAAAAACAGATGGATTCACAACTACTATTGTGTTGTAAAACACTTTCTCAATCAATGTATATTAGTTGTTGGAAAAATGACATGGAAAAGATGATTAACTTAAACATTACAGGCTAAAAAGGGTCTAAAAACCAAATACAGTCTTCACAACCAAAAATTAAACCACTTACAGTTCTTTTGGGCAAAAATCGCGTCACAAAGCAGACAAACAGTCATTTTCACTGACTGTTTTCTCTGGAAAATTCAGATATTTTCCTTTCTACCAGCTTTTTTAATACCCTAGAGGATTAAAAACTGCCTAAAAACTTATTTTACTTTTCATTATCCTTTACAAGCCTTGTGTAGTTTCATCCGCATGTTTATATATCACAACACATAACACAAATAAAATCAGTTTAGAAAATTAGCAGTAACTTTAAAATGTCTTAGACTTTAAATATTAGCTCCAAATATCCAGTGCAAAGGAAATAGATATATCGACAATATACTAATTGTGCAATCATGTCAGGAGTCACCTCAAGACTAAATTCATAAATACTTAAATACAAGCATTTAAGTGAAACTGAAACTACTGTCGATGGTTTCTAACTAAGAACACTGGTTTTAGTTCTTAAAGCACTCAGACAGTTCAAGTACTTAAATGAGAGAATTTAGAGAGAGTTTGGTATATGTGGGCACAGATATAAGAGATGACCTCAACAGAAAAGGAAAGATAAGAGGTATTAGAAGAAAGTGAGCATGACACAAACCAATGGAAAGAGAGATGAGAAACAGAAGAGCTGAAAGCAGCAGTAAATGACTGCCCATGTGGGCTGCTCTCTTGTCTCGAATGATTCAATTTAAAAATGTTGAATATTGAAATGTGGCGAGCAGAATGAAAATGAACAGGTAGGCAAAAGCACATCTTATACCAGATGTGTGTGGAGAGGCACAAACTCAAATGAATTTAGTGAAAAACATTTGGAACAGCACAGTATCTTACAGGCAGCTTGTTTAATAAATGTTTCAGAAATGCTGAGCAGTGCCCATTAATTAGAATTAATCAGAACGATCGGGTCAAACTGCACCAGAGCGTTGCTAAAGTAGAGATTAACAATACAAACATGTCACTGTGTGACTTACAATTACTGCGTGCTTATTAATCATAATCACCAACTCTGGCCAACGTTTAAACTGCCAAAACTCAAAAGACTCGGAAAGTAAATTAGACGTAACAAAATAATCAACAAAAGCTGCGCATGTGTTTTCCAAGCGTCCACGTTTTTCTTACGTCTTACTGGGTCTTGATAAAGCACAACCGATGCAACCAAGTTAATCCATTTCAGCTGAGGATGAACAAGTAAGAAAACAGACGATAAGACTGATTTTTATAAATTAAACTGAACTAACAATGAAAGAATGTCCACAACTAGGTCCAAAAAAATTAATTAATAAATAAAAAAAAAAACACTGAAATATTTCAAGGTGCATCTTTTTTCCTACTTAACATTATCAAGCAAACAGTCCCAAAATAGACGAGTATTTGCTCTTTAAAATGACGGAGATTTGTTTCATCATACTTTTACTCGCATTCTTTTTGACGTACAACCTATCCATGACGTAGATTTACCTTGAACACCTGTATGAACATTACAACTAAAAAGTTGGCAGCGCCTGTTGGTTCCTCGGCGTCACAATGGTGCGTTCTCTTTGACACACTGTTCGCTTGTATCTAAGGGCGCTGACAATGCTTTTTTTGTGTGTGAAAATCGTGTGCATCTGTCTCCTATTTTAAGAACACAAAAACTGAACTTGCACATACAAACAAGCTGACGCGCACAAGTGTATTTTCTAAAAGCTGACGGTGGAATGCTGAGACAGTGGTCTCTGATAACATCCCTGAAATGCACTCTGCCCTGGTGGTAGTGCTGTGCCTGGAACTAAGGCAGGATTTTTATCTTAATCACCAGCTTCCTGGCTTCCCCCCCCCCCCCTTCAGCACACGCATGCTCCAGTCTCAGCATCAAATATAAGAACAGGACAGACATGCACACACAAAGTGTGACAGGAGATAAAAATATATACATACACATGCCAGCTTCCTTGTCTGCCGGAGTGTTTCATGCTCGCACAGAACAGGGAAAATGCTAAAATGATGCTTGCTGCATGCCAACTGGAGAATAATGGACGCAGATAGAGTCCCTTCCTCACAATAGAATAGAGTAGAAAAATACTTTATTCAGTACAGTACAGTGTAGCCAAGAATTTTAAGGGGGAAGAGATAGTTTCATCCTTTTTTTTGCATCTCATGTAATTCACCACTGGGAAACTTGATGTTCTATCCAGTGAAAGAAACTGATGAGAAACAACCCAACCTTGTTCGATTTCAGTAAATCACACCATCTTATACAGCACAAGAGGCTGAGAAGTGAGTGGGGAGAAGGACGCTTCTACTTGCACCCTGCAGTGCTGGCGTAACGCTATTAAAAAAACCAAGATTGCTCTCATTTTTAAGCTCGCCAGGAAACTCTGTGGGAGAGCACATCCTTCGTATCAACAAACGCTTGCCATTTTGTTATATCATTATTATCAATTAAAGCATCAAAGAGCAGCTGTCCTTGATAAACATGAGGATGAGCTGTAAAAAGCTTTTCTGAGAAATGGTGTCAGTTGGCTAAACAGGAGATGAATCCCATCAAAATCTTAAATCCTGCAGTGAGCGCAAGACCACCCAACGCAAATTCTGACATTTCTGAGGATCCCAGAGATGGTGGGGAACACAGGGAAGGACACATTTCTAAATTTGTGACTCAAATCTCGATAAAGTTCAACTCTGACAGATTGAAAAGAGAATTAAAAAGAAAAACAACAACTCTGGAGGATTTAAAATTGACCTGAGACCGACACCGAACTTCAGTTTGCAGCAGAATTTTTAATAATTCAACAACAAAAACAAAAAAAAAAAAGAAAAACATCTGTGATGCATCACTAATAAGTTAAATTTGTGGCCAAAGCCTCTGCATATGTGACTTAACTGTTGGAAAAAAGGGTTAAATATTACTGGTGATAGATTGGACCCGACTGTGAGAGAGCAAGGACCTGTAGCAACATGAGGAAAAAAGGAAACGATCAAGTTTTATATTTTATAAACAGGTACTAAGAAGCCAGAAAAAGAAGATTATCTTGGAAAATTCTGATCGAGATCTAGAGTTTCAACTTAAAGACCATGTTTGAAAACCACTGTTTTACTGTGGTTTGACTGGCTTAGACAGCAAGGATGGTGGCAAGCAGGAAAGAAGAACAAATGAGACATTAAAAAAATGATTTTAACATATCATCACCAGTAAAAAACAAGTAAATCTTTTTCATGCCAATATCGTCTCAAAAATTGAGGTTAAAACTCAAAGTTCAAGACTAAAGAAACAGTTCTCAAGCGTAAGGACTACTCCAAATCCCTTAATATCTTTAGAGTTCAGCTAATCCCGATTCTCTCTGACAGGAATAGGGAGGAAAAAACATGGCAATTATGAGACCACCAAGCAGACAGAGTGAAACTGGACTGGTATGCAGTGTTAGCTCCAAATGCACACTGGCTCAAACACAAATTAAATCAGCCACAACAAAACACCAATGTAAAGCCTACCATAAAGTCATTGGTTTCCACTGTAAGAGCGAGCAGAATTCTGGTCATTCTAACAATCATATGAATCTCGCTTTGAATGAGTCTATGATCAGAAAAGACTGAGGTTTCACATTCTTGAAATTCCGCCTGAAGACCACTGCAGCCCATTTAAAACCATTCCCCATATGGAGTTTGGGGGGGGGGACACCCTAGGCGGGCAAGAAGGAAAGACAACTGGGCAGATTTCAGAGTACTGATTTCTCTTTAAAGCATTTCTCTATCTCTCAAATAGTTATTCACCAACAGCATGTAGTGCTGAATGAGATCCAACCAAGTCTACCAAAAATGATACCAAGATAGAACATCAGTCTGCTACTATGGGAGGTAAAAGCTGTTGCCATAAAAACAAGCTTAACTGTGATTTATAATCAATTATAAGTTAAAAACATAAAGCATGAGACAATAAATTCATTATTTGACATAGGACACACAAAAATCTGGTATATCATAGCACAGTTCCTCGGGGAAATATGGGAAATGTTTTGCCCTGTGAGAATATACATTTACTGTAAATCAATTGACATGTTACTGTTTGCTTTCAAAACAGTGATGTAGGTTTCTTTATTAACTGGATGGAGCGACAGATTTCACTAAGTTGTAAGGAAACTGATCATTAGCAAAAGGGGAACGTTGGCCAGCTGAGTTAACAACATAAACAGCGGTGTTGTCATAGCTAATGTCTGCTAACGAGGAAGGCTCACTTACTGCCTTTCAGTGCTTCTCAGTGCGTCTCAGTGCGTTAGCCGTATGGAATTAGATTCAAATCATCTACGTTAGTTATAATGTTGGTGAAGCAATATACGTAATCAATACTAGTATAATCGCACAACACGTTAGCTTTCACAATCTGGATGTTACTGAGAAGGATTAGCTTGCACGCTAAATGGCTAGCATAACTGAGCGGCGTAAGAGGGGGTTTAAATTTGCTTACCTGTCAACCGCAGCTTTACTGGGCCATTTCTCCTAGCTCCTTGGTTCGACATTCCCTATTGTATTCCACCTTGACGAAAATGCACAATAGATGTCTAATTCATGTGTCAGCGTAATGAGCTTTTCAAACAGGTATCTCCCAAAACAATCCCTGGGCTAGCTTGGTGTTAGCTTGTGGTATCACCATAGCAAATCAAGCTGACTGTGCATGCAACATAATGGTATCATAATCACATCGCTGGAAAAAACACTCTCCACATGAGTCCATTTTCCACGAAAAAAAAAATCATAACTACATTGCCACGTGTAAATCGTGCCACGAGAACGGACAGAAATCAAGTGAACGGTTTGTCCCCCATCCGAACAGGCGTCTGCTCTGCTCGTGCTGCTCCAACTGAAGTTGCTCGCGATGACTGTAAAGGCTGTCCTACTGAAGGCAGACGGGACAAAGGCCCATCCGGTACAGATGTTACAAATTAAACCGCGATTCGTTTGTTCTTTGCGCCTTCAACATTGCTACGAAGGACTTAAATGATAAGGAAATATATTTTTCACAACCCCAAATTCTGTCACTATACAGAAGCCGTGGCCTCATTAAGTAATCCCGCTACAGCGAAAGGATTGTATTTGTAATTTGTGCGTTTATTTTGGTAGTTTTTCCAACATGGTGTTGATATGGTTTAACCATATGGTCACAAATATATTAATCTGGAGAATTTGTGGCCCTTTTGACTGTGTGACATAAAGAAATTGAACCAATAATGATCTACTGTCAATTTAAGTTGTCGCTACTATAAATTTAAGACCTTAACACCAGTTTGTGATTATACCTATTAAAATGTGTGACCCTCAAGGCATTATCTATATACATTTTTATACAATAAATGTATGGTCACAAAAGGGCTCTTAAAACTATTGAGTGGCATTTGTTGGTGACATCATTAGGTTTGTAAACATTTGTCCAAAAGAAATACAGATTAAATTGGAGCTAAATTAGGGTTTCAACATACCCTTTGATAGATTGAAGATATATAGCTTATTGTAGTGAAAATAAAATCTAATATTGGTTTGATCTTTTAAAGCAAAAAAGAAAAGAAAGAGGTCATTGTCAAACTTGCTTTAGGGATCATTTATCCATTTATCTAATGTAAAATGGACTGACAGTCATGATACATGATTCATGTAACATCTACTGTCTGTTATACCTGACTGGTAAAGTATAAACTACCATTGATTTAAAGAAAACCATCATAGACACAGGATCTCTCAAATTGAACATGCAAACATAAAGAATGAGCACAGTGCCACCTAGTGGTGGTAAAGACACAGAATCAAGTTTTATTTCCCCCATTATTAAGAACTGATTGTTCTCGCCAAACAAATTAAACATGAGTCACTGTCTCCAGCCTCTTCACATCACAAACAACACGGGACAAATACATTATAAATGAATAAAATTTATTTACAAATAGTTCTTTAAAACATGGATATTTGTGTCTGTACTGTTATGTACAAAGTTGAAATGTCTCGAAAAAAAAAATACAAAAACAGAAGAAAACAAACACTGGGTGAGGATATTCCTTTTATGTTACAAAGAAAAGTCTGCGTGTTAAAACTTGAAAGTATTTTGGTCCTCAGGGATGTGGAAGGCATAGCAGTCTGCACCAGCCTCAGGAACCAGAGACTCATCCTCATTCTGGAAGACAAAGGGGGTGGGAGGAGAAGCATTTCAGGATTACACAACTCAGTGTGCTTTGTGGATGGCCTCATGAACATGGATTATAACATAATTCTGTTTAGATGGTCAGGCCCTGGTTTATGTCCTCTATAAAGGATCATTGTGGCTCCTATCCGTAGTTTGACTGGATGGCCAGTTTGACTGGAGTTTAATAGGTCAGAAACTTCCAATTCCCAATCAGTCGGGTCACGGCGCTCTTCTAAACGCTCTAAGCTTTAGAAATGGTTTCACACCCTTACTCTGATCTATGCCTCATCACCTGCACAAAGTTCCTTATGTATTGCACTATGGATTGTGAAACTTTACACCTTAAACACACGTTTAATCCTTCTCAAACTCTCTCCAATCAGAGGTAAACAATCAGCCTCTGGACAAGAGAAGAACAAAACATTACCTCCCCAAATAAATCCACCGCAACCATTAAAAAATTTGTACTTTATGTCACATATATGAACGACTCTACATTAAAGTTTTTATCACTGTCAATATTTCAAGATTTAGAAGTTCTTCCTGTATCCCTTTTTTTTCTTTTTCAATTTCTTTGATTGGCCAATGTTCATGTACTGGACTAAAGGAATCTAATTTGTGTAGATAATCTTAACAAAAACCCACCTCTTCAGAGAAGAATCTGTCTATAATGTTGAGGGACGACTTGTAAACAGCTTCATTGTCATGAGACTGTAGTGCCTCAATCTTGTCCAGTCCACCCAACTCCTCAATTACCAGACACAGTTTCTCTAGCTCACCAGTGCTTTGTGCCATCTGAAAAAAAAAAAAAGAAGCAAAAATAATGTTAGATCGATAGTTCACATGATAAACTGGCAGCTGTGTGAGGTGGCGCAATGATCCACCAATCAGAATCTTCAGTCCATGAGCTGAAGTGTCCTTGGACAAAATACTGAACACCACGCTGGCCCTGACATGTCGTTTGACCAGGAAGCGTGTGTATGGTGGGTATAGAAACTCTTTAATGTGCTGTATCAATGTGTGTGTGTGTGTGTGAACCTTGTAAACCACTTTAAGATATCTTTAAAAAATTTAGCCTCGTCCCATCTTTAATTTCTGACCGAAATTAAATTCGGAAACAGCTCAGATGCTCTTAGTGTTTATCTCTGTTTTCCAATAAATGCCTGCAGTAGAATGTTTACTTGAGGACTTTTTGATCTGTTAAAATGAGTTTGATTTGAGGGCAATAGTCCATTAAAACTTAGACTTTAGTGCATGATGCCTTTGAAACTGCCTTTATTTTATTTATTTATTTATTTTAAATTATCGGACTACCCACTGTGAGAGTGGGTAGTCCAATAACCTGAAGGTTGGCGGTTCGATCCCCACTCTCACCGCTCAAAAGATTGGTGAACTGACAGCTGGAGGGATGGCAGTTGTCACCCCCATGCTCCCCGGGCGCTGTGAATGGCTGCCCACCGCTGCAGTATATGGCGTCTGTCTCTATGAGTGTGTGACCCTGTGCATGTGTGTGTCAACAGGTGCCAACCTGGATGGGTTAAAAGCGGAGGACAAACTTTGTGTGTATACATGACAAATAAATCTGTAAGTAAATTTTAATCTTAAGTTTACAGCCTTTTTGAGCCGACTTCTAAAGTAGTTTTGAATATTTTATAATACACCAGTACTCCAAAACCACAAAATTACTTCAACTACAAGACTAACATATTTAGACTTTTCCAACAGATGCATTTCTTAGTCAGATGTTTTTCCCCAAGTTACTCATCTCTCATCATTCATGTGATCTACAAGTAAGCAAAATGTTTTACTCAAACTTCCCCTTATTTGCAGTTCAACAAGCAAGAGAAAGGGAGGAAGCAGCAGTGTTCAAGTGAACATTATGGAAATAAAACAAATACACAGCAGCGCCCTGGTGACAGAACAAAGAAGTGAATCTGGAAAAAAAAAAAAAGACTAATTGACTATTTCACAGAAGCAGTCAGTCAGTGAAACCACAGTGTTTGCATTCAAAGGCACAATCAGATTTCATTGATATTGACAGGAAGAGTCAGAAATAGCTGCTTCCAGACAAGAGGCAGTTCCTCCTTTTTTTGGGCATGCAGTAGAACTTTGCTTGACAGTAGTTCATAGGACTCGTTCTACCAAACTTAACCCGTATCTAGACAGCGCAGTTGTACAATGACTGCTCCAGATGACATAGATGTATGGTGATTTGCCAAATATCTGAAAGTTTTCGGTCACTTCACAGTTCCTATCAGTGAAGGTATGCTGTTCTTAGCTAAACACAAAAGAACCCTGAGAACAGCACTTTCTGGTCCACATGCAGCAAAAGTAACCTGGTTTGGCACTTTTACTGGCTGATGGCAGCATACTTACTGCCCAAAAAAATTTGTACATAGCAAAACAAGACAAGAAAAATGAGGCATCTGCAGATGAATTAACATCCACACAGCTCTGGTTGGTCATTAGCGATGAGGACGGGATCTTTAGTTTTATTATTAATGGTATATAAATTATTTTCAGTTTAAAACTACATTAAAACTGCCTTTATAACTACAATACCGAAATGTAAATGCCATGCAACATTCATTGACTATAACACATGTATATTTAATACATTGAAGTGAATGCAAAGAGCCTGCAGTAACTGCCAACGTACCTGTAAAATATTGGAGACTGCATCCAGGATAACCAGGAGCATCTTGCTGTCTTTGACTGTCAATAGTTTGAGTAGAGGCTCTAGCACATTGCAATGGACCAGATAGGCCACTTGATCCACTGTTCCCCCACTAGTGTAATTGGTCACAGCCCACACTGCTTCCTTCTGGGTCTTGTAATCTCCCTAAACAAAAAAACATATCTGAGATTTGGGGCAAGAGGAGAGTGTGTAGGAATACAATAAATAATGGGGGCACATCAGATGAAACTATTTCACGTTAATGTCACTTTAATCACTGACAATAATAAACTTTTATGATCTGCCTTCTCATTAGGTGCGTTCTAATTAGCCTGCTGTGTATTCCATCTACTCATGTGCTCCGACCTGCTGGAGGATCTCCACCAGGATGGGTACCAGGCCAGCATTAATAACTTCCTGAATTTGGACATCCTTGCCGGCAGTGATGTTGGATATGGCCCAGGCGGCTTCTCTCTGGATGTGGGACTTGTGGTGGCTCAGAAGGCTGGGGAACATTGCCAGGGCACCTGCATTTAGGACACACTGGGTCTGCTCATCTGTTCCTGTCACGATGTTGCCAAGTGATCTCAGAGTGGGAGTCTAAGAGGAGAAAAAGAGCAGGTTGAGCATTTGATAGATATCATTTTAAACAACGTGCAATTCAGGCTGAGACATTATAGTTGGAAGTACACAACACAAACTGACTGGATGTACAGCTATTAAACTTTCATGAAAACACAATCACAATAACATTAACAGGCATAAATGTCAGGAATAATCAGTTGTTGTACATTTAATAATAACCTAAATTAATTTGAACAATGCAAACAATGAAAACTAGTCACCTTTACTGAAACTAACCCCATTCACAACTACATTTCTATGTGTGAAATCCTTCTAAAACCTTAATGGTGTTTGAAAACTGTAACATTGAAATGTAAATTGTCACTTCTTCCCTTCATTTCCCAGCATATGAAAATCTATTTGACAGCCTAAACCACTGACTTTTATTTTATTGACTGAGCCCCCAAAGTTCATCAGATTTGTTTAAAATACTCTAAATAGGTCTTGAAAACAGGGGCATATTAAAGTTGATCAGGTTGCATAGGGCTAAAGCATTGCATCCTGTCTCAAAGAGAGAAAACAAACATCCGTACATTTACAGCATCCAGTCTGAAGGGGTTGTGAAACTCTGAACTGCATACCACAATGGAGAGTTCCCCGCAGGCAAGAAGCTGCACAAGATGGGGCACCAGGCCAGCGTACACCACCACCTCGATCCTCTCATTAGAGCCATCGGTCAGATAGGACACAGCCCAACAGGCATCAGCCAGCACTTCCCTGTCATCGTAGTGCAGGAGGTGCATCAGTGCAGGCAGCATCTCTCGCACTGCCGCCAGGGGAGGGGGTGGGTTCTTGTTCCGACAGAGGTTGGAGAGGGTCCAGGTGACATTGCGCAGGTAGCCAGACTGATACAGTACGTGAAAAGTTGTGTTAGTTTAGAGCAAACAGAAAAAGTGAAAATTTTCAACAAACATCAGCATTTCAGAACTGTTAATAATAGAAATCACCAAAAGATTTAAAGGTCATTTTAGGGTTGGAGCTCAAATTTAATTTGTGCATTCAGGATTACTGCAGTGAAGAACTGTACTGTCCTATTCATGAAGAGTCATATCAACTGTTCAAAACATATCAATGGCCTCACGCCTCCACCACTAAAACATGTCACCAAGTAGTGACGATTCCTTAGACCAAGTCTTTGGTCAGGGTTTTGAATATATAAAAAAATGAGAAATCAATTAAATATTACCCTGTTACTCTGTTCCTTCAGTGTTTTACAAAATAACACAGGAGATGCAGAACCAATATCTGCATTAAATGTCAGATGGCAATATTTACAAATACAATCCTTCCAACAATAGAGGAACTGGAATCAGATCTAATTACGCCCACAGATACACACAGTGGGGGGAATTAACAAAGCATTCAAATCCAACTAATTTCCCTACAACAAAAACTTTGAGGCAAGTCAGGCTTAAGCAGCCATCTGTCTATTGGGTGAAGACAGTGTGGACATCTGGACAGAAGAGATTGTAGTGCAACTGTAGTGCAAGGAAATATTAACGTGTATAAGAAATAGTACACACAACAATATCTATTAGAAACCTACAGGAAATATAGACAGATCGGCGGTTGACACCAAGGCCAGGAGTGGCTCAAGTCCTCCATGTTTGATCACCAAATCTCTGTGACTGGGCCCATCACCTAAATTTGGGAGGCAAAAAAAAAACAAAAAAACATTTGAAGTTAGCTCTAATCAAAAGTGCACAGCAAATAAATTATGAGTGCAGTGGGTTACTTCAGATGATTACCACAATTATATTATTTGGCTGAGATTTTCAGGGGTAGTGTAAACACTGAAAAAACGTTACGTTTTAAACAGTAACCACAATATCCACCCTTACATTATTCCAATCCATCACAGGGTTACTTCTTACATCATGATCTGCCCTGCACTGTACTCAGGCTATACAATTTACTGGTGTGTAATTGCCAGTGAAAGACAAAGTCCTGACCTAACTCTGCAGACATGGTTCTGAGTTCATACCTAGTAGGAACTACAAAGAGATGCTGAGTTTTGTCAGCGTACAATACCTGCAATGTTGCCCAGGGCCCAAATGGCCTGCTCGCTGATGTGCTGGTGGGGTGATGTCACCAATCTGATGAATGCTGGAATGGCCCCTCCTTCTACTACAGCAGTAGTCTGGTCTGAGGTACCTGAAGCGATGTTAGTTAGGGCCCAAGCTGCCTCAAACTGGATGGGAGGGTATTCAAACAGTCCCAGAAAACTGACAAACTTCGGAATGAGGCCAGCAGCAATAATGCTGTCAATAGGTGGTTGTTTTTCTCTGGAAAGAAGCTTTCTGAAAATCAGGAGAGAGAAAAGAAAGGACTCTGAAGAAGTGACTTTCAAACATTTCTTCATGAAACATATCTGATATTTGGGAGTAGCTTCAGTGCTACAGTGCTAATATGGTAAGTCTTTTTAAAGTTGCATCTTGAGTTAATTGTGATCACAAAAATCCCACAACACATCTGGGTAATCCCATGGCATCAATCGAGCATCACAAAAAAGATCTTTGTGAGAATTTGAGCAAGATGTCCACATTGAGTCACTGGTTTTCCTGAGCTGTGTGTAAGCATAAAACACCTGAGAAATAACATGGAAAAGTTTCATAGCATTAAATCACCTTCTGTTAACCAATTCAGATCTTTAGCTTTGTTTCATAAGCCTTCTGAAACTAGAGGATTTTCTGCAAAAAAACTCAAATATGTCCAATCAATAGCTACAAACTTAAATCAATAAACGTTTGGGAGATTAAACCACTGTTTGTTTGTTTGTTTTATTACAAAATGCTGACTTTATCCTTAAGTTTATTGACATAAAGAAGTACTTACAGTGTTGAAAGTGTTTATGCAGCATGCATAAAGTGATATGCACACATTTGTTGCATCAGGTATGAAGAAGTTAGAGGACATACAAAATTATTCTTTACCTGGCTGTCTGTGTTGCCTGCAGCTGAAGATCTAGATTCTGTCCGTTTACACCCCCGACAATCTCCTCCACAGACCAGTGATGAGGAGGCTATGGAAACATAAATCAAAAGCGATTACTGGATAGAAAACTTGAGTCAAAGTGTAGTTAAAAATAACACTGAGTGGAGTGTGTTCAGGATTGAACAGATCAAAAATAAATAAATAGAACAAAGTGACAGTAAGTTTCCTATGAACATCTTCCACACGGTTTTCATTTGGCAGACACTTAGGTTTGCACCAAGATTGTAGGTGACCTTTGGCCACTGTGTGCAGAAAGGCCTGAGCTCCGTTTGTATCCGTTTTCCCGCTTTGGTGGGTGCAGACATGTTAGCATGCAGGGCAGGCTGCGGTGTCACTGCAGATTATCAAATGTTTCACACACTAAAATCACATAAAAATCCTGCTGTATTTATTTGTGAAGGGTCTTGTTACGTATCCCAGTCAAATGAAGGAGACAGCGAGAAAGGGGCTACCTTTGCGTTGGGATCCTTCTCTTGAAGAGGGGAGCTTGGCTCGTCCAGCAAGCTTTGAACGTTTCTCCTCTTCAGGATCTGATCATCTTTCTTTGCTTTTCGGAGCTCTACGTTGACTTCCGCTCTCCTTCGCCTTAGCTCCTGAAGATGTCAACATCCACAGAAATTAGCGCATTGAACTCGATTATCGATCTAATGCTACTTTTCGTTTTATTGACAGAACCTACATTGGCATCTTTTCCTTTGTTTTTGAACTTGTTGAGTCGAGCTCCGCTGTCGGTGCCAGCTGACATTCCTGACCGTTGAGCAAGTCAGCCGATTCCACAAACGTTATAAATGATCTCTGTTGAGCGAAGCGACAAGACTTAAACGGCTGAACCAACGGTTGCTTTCACTTGTGTCCCTCGGTTTTCTTCACGTTTGCTCGTTAGCAGGCGGTAAGCTAGTTGATTGAACGGGAGTCTTTAGTCAAGCCGGTTATCTAATTCCATGTGTTCCAAACGAAACCTGGGTGAGTACGCAAATAATGAAAACTCGTTCAAATGAATGGTAAACAAGTATATCAACTAAGTAACACGCGGTAAAGCAAATGTGATTTTAAAAATAGCGACAGATATGTTTTTAAAAGTCTCAGAGCAACAAAACATGTGCTACGTTCTTACCTTACAGGGTTGTTGTAAAAAAAGAAAAAAAAATATTAGTGTGACGTTATCTATGAATTGTCGTCTTTCCTGATTATTGATTGGTCAAATGGCCCATAAGACCCGCCTACAGATCCGCCCAAGGCAAAATAAAAAAAATAAAAAGCCTGTCGTCAAAGGCAACTGCCTATATTATCGCGAGATAAAGAAAGTGTGTTCTCTGGCTGTTTTTTGCGTTCTCTTTAAGGACTGTTACTGCTGTCTGAAATTCACATTGACTAATGAAGAAGTAGTCCTGGGTTTGAGATAGTTTGTCACAAACGTACGACCTTATTTCTGAAATTACGTATCTAACATATAATACGTGATGTGTCTTGGATAACTACGTAATGACCCAGTGGCCTAATGGATAAGGCATCAGCCTCCGGAGCTGGGGATTGTGGGTTCGAGTCCCATCTGGGTCGCATTTATCGTCTTTTTAAGGACGTTATTGCGACCGGTATCAAAAATGCACGCATAACATAACTCTACAAAATTGTACAAATACTACACAAATTCGGCCACAATATCCATATGTCTACCATGTAAAGTCAAGACTCTCACAACAGAAGCATAAGCCAAATCTTTATATTGTTTCTGAAAGTAGCTAAAGCATGTGAAAGAACAAGGAGCAGCAATGGGGAAAGAACACTGATTTAGATTAGCATTTCTTCTAAAGTTGGTTTCTGCTATATGAAACACAATCAAAGGACTCCAAGGGACCTATGATAAGACATTAATTTGTTTAGTTTACCACCTCTCTATGTAACATTTCTATATATGGATATCTGTACTTTATCACTGTATATATTTTTCTATCATTTCAATTTGCTAGCAAATCAAGATCTTACCTAATTTCATTCATAAAAAAATGCTTTGCTATCTTTCTCTTATCTTCTCAGACTGTCTTTGTCACTATACAGTATCTACTTTACCATCCAGCGAGTACTGTGAAAAAACTACTAAATATCCTCACAGTTTAACACAATTGGTTGTTGCTATTTGAATAATTCTGTGATATTTCATAGTGCTTGTAGCTACAATTGTTTTTGTTTGTGCAATAAAATTCTTTTAAAAAGACCTGACCACTGTGGAAATAATTATTAATTTCTGTTCATCTTTTTCTGTCTGTTCCTGTTTGCTGGAAGTCTCAATGTATCAGTTAATTTTATTTGATTTTTTTTATTTACTGAACTGGAAACATTTCTGTAACATTGTTCTGTAACATTGCTGCAATTTAAAGTCGTTGTTGATTTGATTAAACTAGGATGCTACTATTTGTGTTGTTATTGTTTAGGAACTATATTACCCATAAGGCCTGGGGGCGAGGGAAGTGGGATGAAAGAAATGGATATATGCAGAGAGAGCTGCTAATCAGAGGAGTGAATTTAGTAGTATATGTTCGAGATGTTAAATAAAATAAGCTGAAACCCACTGAGCCTTGTTTGTGACTCTCAAGTGAAGAGACAAACATAATACTATTCAAATCCAATCGTCTTTTTTAAGATAAGCAAATATTTTTGATTAAAAAGATACGTGTAAATAACAATATGAGGCAAGTTAATCTTAACCACAGCGAAATCAGCCACGAGTTGTGCTGAAGTTCTCCTCTCTGACCACCAGAGGGCAGAAAAGACTCGTGTTTCCAAATGCAGCATGGTCAAATTTACCCTTTTAAACTTTGGGAGACAGCTCAGACCTTGTTGCTCTGTGATGTAAAAATACTTTGCTGTTATTTAAACGTTAAAGGAGAGAAGGGCAGCTGCCAAAAACAGAAGATTATGAACATTTACCTTGACACCTGTTACAAAAAGGTCGATAGATACCCTTTTGATAACAGCACACAGCAGACAATGTCAGCTCCATCTCTCTCACGTAGTGGACATTGTTGGCGTATTTATAATTCGCGTATGACTGAAAGTCATGTCAAAGTGTTTATTTTATGTTTGGTACGTCCCACCACCTCCCTTTCCATTCCATCCGCTCCCTGAGCGCTCCTATATAAACACCAGGAATCCCAACTCTGCAGCAAACCGTGCAGTGCGTCCAACAGCGAGCATCCAGGATGACAGGGATTATTCTGATCCTTTTGTTTCTGGTCTTTCCTCTTCATGTCACACAGGAGCATGCTGTTAACGGTGAGTGGAGTTTGTTTTTTTGTTGTTGTTGTCGTCTTCTTGCACCTGTTTTGTGCGTTTTTATCCGGTTTTCAGGACAACGTTCTCCAATGTTACGGTTTATAATTAACTTTTGGACACTAGGGGATATTTGTCAAAAATACATCTGAAAAAATGGGGATCAATCAGTGATAATTCACGCCTAAAAAATTATAGAATCAAATTCAAACGGATGTGAAATTATACACATTTCTTAAGTAACCATCAAAGCCTTTTTCATCCCTTTTTTCCATGCAACATGTTCATAGATTCAGTATGATCCGGGGTTAGAGTTTGGCTGCATGAAACCCATTTTTGGTGCTCACTGTAGGGCCAGAGTTATATCAGACTGTGTGACTAAACTGCAACCGTCTGCTTTAACTACAGAGCTGTACACTGTTCTAGAAAAGGGTCAGGACAGCTTTGTGGATCCTGCTCAAAACAACCAGAGCAGGCTCCTGCTTAAAGAGCCCTCGTTGCCCATCAATGAACTCCTGGAGAAAAGCAGCAAGATTGAGTCCAAATTCAACCTCCACCCTCTACCCTCTGCTGTGTGGCCGAAACACAGCGACCTGGCCCCCATCCCTCGCCACCACAACAAGAGCAAAAAGGGCCCCAAGAGCGACCGGTTGACGGAGCACAACAGCGAGAAAAGCCGAGGAGATGCTGCGGGTCTGCTCCCCAAAATTCAGCTGACAGGAGCTGCAGGTGCCGCCGCCGCCAACCGCACAGCGCAGAAAACCCATCAGGACTCCCAGGCCCACATCAGCCCCCCTCAGCAGGGTGAGACAGAGGGACACCCAAACTCCAGATCCAGGGCTCCAGCCCACACACAGCCCCAGACTCAGCCGCAACAACCCGCCGCCTCCCCGCGGAAAGATCCCCCAAACCGAAGACAGGACCCAGAGGAGAACCGGCCGAGAAAGTCCAGCCTGTACCAGTCCGGAATCAGCACAGGAACATGGAACAACAGTCGCCCGCCGGTCGTCTTCAACAGGCGCTCCTCCAGCCTGCTTTTCCAGTTCGACATCCTGAGACGAGGTATGGGAGTGTTGTTTCCAGATCTGAATATCATTACAGAGCTCCCAACAAATCTGTCACTGGATCTTTGCATATACCTCCCTTTTGGGAATATATATCTTAAAATTAATAAACTTGTGTGAAACTTAAGCCACAAGGAAAACTATTAGATGTTTTACATAATTAAAACAATTAAACAATAGGAATAACAGTTTTTCATTTTGTGAATATAAAATGGTTGAATATAAAATACAACCATAAATTTAAAAAAAAGTCTGTGTTTGCTTGATATAAAGAGACAAAATGAGTTTGCACAACGACATACCAAAATGTGGATCCTCTTGATCCACTTGATAGTCGATTAACTGTCTCGTGCAACTCTAAACTCTGCGGTGGTTGGAATGAGAGCGCTGTGTCGTTCTTATCCCTTCATCCTTTTCCTCTTCTCCGCAGAGTCCGACTTCACTCACGACGCCTTCTGCATGAGCGAGTGCAGGAAGGAGAAGGATGAGAAGGAATATTACTGCTACAGTGAGTTTGGTACGTAGCACAAAGACAGACTTTGTCAAAGACACAAACACACGAGAAGCTGTGAGCGATTTAACCAGTGGATCGATCCTGTTTATTGCACTAAACAGTGGTCCACATTTCTATCAAACAGTTAACATAAAAAAAAAACTAAAAAAGAAAAAAAGGCTCTTTAAATCTTTAAATTCAGAATGATAAACGTACTGAACTCAAATGAATTATGAGACTGACATGAGCAGCCAGGGCAAACAGTCAAAGTTATCTGTGAGATACACATAAAGCTGCAGCTCAATACAAATTAATCATCATTATGGAGTATGAATAGTTGAGTAAAAGAATACAATTACATAAAAATGAGAAAATTAAAGGCTTTTATGCAATTAAACCTACAAACATAAAATGTTCACTGGACACAATTACATATGTTAAATGGACAGATGAAAACAAAATACTGTTCTATGGGAATGTGGTGCATCAGTTTGTTCACAGGCAACACAATGATCCCCAAAGATTTATGCTGTGAGGCTGCTTTGTTGCCACTGGTATTTGAGGCACTGAAAGTATAAAATTAATGGTGAAATCAAAGGATTGCAGAAGCTTTTTAAAGCTAAATGTGTCGGAAAACTGTGTTTGAAGTAACAGTCTTCAGTTTTTCAGAGGGATAACTACCTTAAGCACACATCAAACTATGTTCAAACTATGAGAATAAAACGTTCGAAAAGGAAAAAGAAAATCGCTGTTTCTAAATTGACCAGCAATGACTTCCGACCTAAAGCCTAATGACAACTGAAACTACTAAAAGTACCCAATACCTAATGGTCTGGGTTTTTTTTCAAGGAGGCGAAAGATTATGCCATTTCAGGGTCTTTTACATTTTCCCTGAGGTCTAAGATGCATGACGACGAGCCAAATTAGTTTTGCTGATGTATGAAACAACCCTCTGTTTGTGCTGAGTTTTGATGTTGTTTTTACAAACATCCATCCATCCCTTTTCTACACCCATTTAATCCAGTTCAGGCTTGCGGGAAGGCTGGAGCCTATCCCAGCTTCCCTGGGCAAGAGGCAGAATACACCCTGGACAGGTCACCAGTGTGTTTACAAGCAGTCACAACTATTTGTGCTGTACAACTTAAAATTACTAGATTATTTGTGAGGCAAAAAGGCACAAATAAACACGCTGGAAATGGTGAAATAATTCTAAATGTTCAACTCTACAAACCCCACCCTAAAGGATAACCTCAAAACTATCACTACTTCCCTATCAGCACTATATGTACATTTATACTTAAATGCTTATTGTTGTTGTTCATTAAAGTTACACATTTTATTAAACTTTTAATTTGATCCCAAATTGGATAATTTTACTCATTTCTGAATATTCCTACATTTCAGGAGTGCCAAGACCTCTTACAAGAAGTATTAAACCCATAAAACCACAATGTACCATTTCACCTCACATTTGACAAATGAGATAAAACAAATCAAATATTACTTTTGGAGGTGTTTACTTTTGTCTCCTGTTTTTTTCATGCTGAGCTAAAATAGGCAGCACCACAGATTTGACTGTGGTATGTCTTCTTAAATTGACCTTTTATCTTTAAGTAATAACACAGGATCATGTTTTTCTCTCCTTGTGTAACAGCTGTCAATGGGATTGTCCATGACATCGATGTGCTGCGTAAAGGAATAAGGCTCATTACGCTGATGGTCAGCAGTGATGGCTTCTACAAGATGAGCCGACTGTATGTGACTCCGGACAGCTTCTTCTTCAAAGTACGCCTTCTGGTCTTGGACACCTTCAAGTGCAGCAAGCCCTGCCCTGATATCAAACTTGGTGAGTGCAAGAGCATAGTTCAATAGTTTTTTAAAAATTTTATTCTGCAGACATACTCAAGATCTGCCTTTAAACTTGGTTTAGTTGGAAATAAAACGAGTAACAGTTTAAACAACTCCATACAGCCTTTAAAATCTTTAATTATGTTCGAAGAACATGCAAACTCTAGTGGTCATGACAGAAACTGCCTGTGAAGTGGAAAGATAATTGTGGCACAAAGAATGTATTTTAGTCCTAAGTGTGCACTTTTATCCAAAGCGACTTACAAATGAGAATATAACAATGCAGCTAACATCAAAGCTAACAATAAGCTACATAGAAGGAAACAAATAATGATTTTTAACTCAAACAAAGACATGGCAATGTCTAAAACCAATCAAAGCCAATTTAAATAGTTTTATTAAAGTTCATAGCATGAACTCTTACTAACTCTTTTACTAATTCATACTCCTCTGAAGTGGCTGTCCTGAAATTGTGGTCCTTAAACTGCAGCCTCTGGTTATTCAGGAATAATAATAACTCCTTACAGGAGTGAAATATAATGGGATTGTATTTCCGTAAATACAGCCCATTGGAGTGACCACTAAACTAACCGCCCCTCCTGGCGGCATGAGGGGAATATAATCCCATTGTGTTATGGGTTGTTCTAGGATTAAAGTGCAGTTTAGAGCTGTTTCATACCTTCACACAGGTATCAACCATCTTTTTAACGCAGGTGGACAAATGTGCACTCCTCCAAAAAGCTAACAGTTTAAAAAAAAATGTTATAGTGGAGCATAGCTCACTAAAGCAAGAATGAGCAGCTCACAGTGCCCTCTCCTTTGTTCCAAAGGTACCAGATACATTGTAATGGGTCAGATCTACCACCGGAGGCGCCACCTTCCCAGTGACCTCCTGAGCCTTTTGGGTAGTAAACTGAAGCCCGGAGACGGCCTTCTGCGAAGCAACAACTACGTCAAGAGGTTTAACAAAAGGAGACACCAGAAAGTTCTGGAGGCCACCCGGTCCAGGTGTAGGTGAACCAGAGATAGGACTACCGCCCCCTGCTGCGGGGGAAGAGACATTGCAGCTGACGTCAACTGATCTTAACTAACCCCTCAGTATTGTACAAGACAGAGGACGCGTCACAGAAGCCATGGATGTTCTCTCATGTGGACTCCCGTCATGCATAATAATATTGGCTCAAGTTTCATCCAGGTTCCCAAAGTGCTGAATTTTGACCTTTTTGGTAAAGCAGCTTCAGCTAAAAGGATTGTTCGTGATGATATAGTAACATCTGGGGCTCCTCTAAACATGTCAACTCCACTTAAACTCCTCATTCATTCATGACTGGTTCACGAAGTCCCTGAATTAATAAGTCATCACACTGGCACACTGTCATTGGGAAATTTGGCTCATCTACAGCACATACACTTCTATGAAATATGGAATTAATTTACAGAAGGGAGCATTTAGTCATCTTTCTTTTTTAACTTCTTGATCTTTGGCTTGTTTTTCTTTAATATATGTATATGTTTAAAGTATGCCTCAGATAGCTCTACAGAATCAGCTTCCAAAACAACATGATGCCAAAATACTTCAGTAGATATACAGTTACGTACATGGTGACATTGCAGGTCATATTAGTGTGGAGGAATACAAACAGCAAAATAAGAAAAAGAGGGTAGAGAAAAGGGGACATAATGGCAGCAAAAGAATCTTACTGGTCATGAGAGCACCTTTTTTCCAAACTTTAATCATGTGTCCATGATGAAATGTATGCCTGACATCTAAAATGGGGCCTTGCTGAATGAATGAGGAGTAAAAGGTGTGGTTTTGTTGGGATTAAGCCATGAATCTAATCGCAGGAATCTGATCCTCTACACACCTGGACTCTAAAAGAAGTGCCTCCGTCACAGCTCCTTTTGCTGTTTTCTTGCTTACACACAAACTGTGAGGGCCAGCGCTCAGAAGTGGGTATTTGAAAAATGTTGGCAGGCTCAGAGAGAAAGGGAGGTGGGAGCAATGTGAAGGACAAATAAAGGAGGTTATGTAAAATAAGGACAAGGACTACAATGTCTTTCTAAGGGAATAGCTTGATCTAAAATCCCTGCCTCGATTGTAATACCACCATGAACTCATGCTTCTTATGAGAGCGAAAAGATTTGCACTGAACACTTGCATTGCTTTGCTAAATATGAACTCAATAAAAATGTGTTTGTTTTGTACTCAACTGCCCAGTGATTTTATTTATCTTTAAACCAGCCCTTTTACTCACGCTATCACATGCATCCACTCAGTGACTGAAACAATGATCTTTGTTATTATTCTCAGTGACTGCATGAGAAGAAGTCCCCAAAGTGGGACAGTATAATCAGAGTTTCACTGCCATATTTTGAGCCAGGCCTCCAGGCAGGCTGCGCTGAGCCTCTTTCTTCACCCATGTATGTCTTTCAGCTTTGGTCAGTTCCCAGGCTCGATGAAGCCTCTATCTGGGATCAGCGCTGGAGGGAACAGATGCATGTGGGCAGGAAACAGGAGCCCGCTCCACACTGTGGCTACTATCGCAGCAGGAGGACATTCCTCATCGCAGAGGATGTAAAGGAGGAGGAGGAGGAGGAGGTTAGGTGGGAATATCTCAGAGTTGCTTCCTGTGTGAAAGCTCCCAAACGACTGTGGGCTTGTGGTCATCTCAGCATCCATGTGAATCTCTGGATCCATTTAGCGGTTTGTGTGGGGAGTTAAAGAGGTGGAGGTCAGGGAGAGGGGAGTGACACATCAAAGCTGGAGGATGTTGGAGGTGTCATTTCAGTAATTTGATCCCAGTAATAGCAGTAGAATGTACAAGGGTCATGACCTTTTCTCTCAGGGCTCATCGTTTCACTTGAACCGACACTGAAGTTAAGATGAAGGTTAAACTCGTTGTAAATGGTTAGATTAACTCACTTTGCCTCAGAGCAACAATTAGTGGGCCACCCCCTTGTACTCATGCTGTTCTAATCTCTGATTGTTTCGGCTTGTAAGTCGTTTGTTGCAACTTGGCTCAGTCAAAATGTAATGCTTCACATAATGTCGGCTCATTTCTATCATGATATAGAAGTCTTAAGGCGAGACTTTGCTTAATAATGCAACTGTTTGATATGATACAGATCCTAGTATCTCAGTTAGTACAGTGTGTTCCTTTTGAACTCGTTGAAATTCCTGAGTTCCCAGCGGGATAAAATCAACAGGAACGTCCTCTGAAGTTGCAAAGGTGGAGAAGTTGCAGCAATAAATTGTTTGTTAGCACTTCTATCAGTTTGTGTTGCTTTAAAATTAGTCACACTCATAGTACTGTCCAACCTCTAACATACTGCTACTGTTCTGCTTGCACAAAATAAAACGATAAGTGTGCTGTTAGCTTGTGTGGTTAATCACAGCTAACTTGAGTCATAGGCAAGGACAGCAGTTCCAACTCATTTTACCAATAACAACTATAACCCGGGTCGACTGCAGTGTGACGTTATTCCCTGATCAGAGTTCTGACTTCCCAGCCAAATGAGAAGCAGCAGTAAGCGCCACCTATACCAACCAGGGGCCAGATGCACAAAACTGTAGATTCAGGACTAAAACTGTGTTGTATGTATGCAACACATACACACAACTTTTCACTAGATTTATAAAGTTGTCTATTTATAGTTGACTTTTGTCAATCACAATCAAACTATCCACACAAGCATGAAGCTGATTTTGACTAATTTTAGCCAAGAAAAAAACCTGCTGAATTAAAGCGATCAGCTCTATAAATTCAGAGCTGTTTATGCATCAGACCCCTGGGGTCATTGTTCTTACTTTTAGTGTTTTCTTGGATTTCCATGTTCTTTATTGAACTTTACTTTTTTTCTTTTTCATTTTGAAATCCATTTTCTTTCTGCACCTTTGTTTAGCTTCTACTTTGTTCCTTCCATGTGAGTCCAATCCTGTTCCCTGCCTCACCTTGCTTTTTGGTTTGGTTTCTCTTCAGCTGCTGCACATAAGGTTTTATTTTAGCTGAATGAAAGTTTATTTATTTCTTCACCTGCCTGCCTCCTACCCAAAAATCTGTAATCGGGTCCGCCACATCACACAACCTTTACACATAGAGTCTTTAGGGACGGAGCCTTTGGGATGATATACCAGTGTATACTTAGACTGCAGTTACTTTGTAGTACATATAAAGTTCTTAATTAATTATTTCCCTTTGAGCAGAGAAGCCACACTGACCCACAAAGATTATCCTCTCTTTTGTGTTACTCTGTTTCGACTGTGGCAATTCTTTCTCATCAGCACTTGCAAAGCAAAGTTGGACTGCAAACAAGAGATCCAAAACAATGCTCCAAAGATTTTTGGCAAATCATCAATACTTCCCTACCCCCTCTATCTCTGCACTTTATCTTTCTGCACTTCTTTCTATGCCTACACCCTATTTCTACTCTGTCACCTCTGACATAGTCAGACTAGTGGGTTCCTTCTATGTAGTTTATTGTTAGCTTTATATAGCTTGTTAAATCTTCATTTGTAAGTCGCTTTGGATAAAAGCGTCTGCTAAATACATAAACATAAACATCAATAAAACCTTCTTGTGATACAGATTTCCTTACTTGGTTCCCTACAAATTCAAGAAGAAAATAAAAGAGCTCCACACAGCTGCCAACGCTCAATATCTACTGCAGCCCTCCTTGAACTTGTTGAGTGAAGCAATTTGATGAAATTCTTCTGGTGATTTTCTGATTTCATCGTTCCTTTGATATATTCAGAGCATCAGGTATCAGAGGCAGCAAAGCAGCTGCACAGCACGATACCACCTCCATTATGTTTTATTTGGCTGTTCGTAGATGATTTCAACTCCAACAAGCTGATGCTTTACATTCCCAAAGAGCTCTCCTTTGGTTTTCCTTGGTGTAGCTGAAGGTAGTGAATGCTTTTACCTTCCTCTGCCTTTCTTTCAACAGCTGTCTGGCCTTTGGTATTTGCCCACGGAGTCCTGCTTGGTTCAGAGTGCAGTATGACGCCACCACTCCATACTGCTCCAGGTCAGGCTCTTTAAATATCTCATGTGGTGTTCTTCTACAATCTGCACCAACCTTCACAGACATCTCTCATTGCCTCTCTCCTTAGTGCCACATTCTGGAAACATTTGACCAATCTTATGATGGTGAAACTCAGGGATAGCATTACAGATTGTTGAAACAAGGATTTTAAAATCTTTGGTTTTGATCATACAATTTTTGATGCTCCATTGTTTTTGTCAATGTAGAAACCAGAACTGGAAACTATCAGTGCATTTATAAGTGGTAAAATAGTCCCACAATGTTTAATTCATAATTCATTTTACTGGTTTAATGGGGAGTCAAAGTATTAGAACTGAGAGTGAGGGTATGGATGACTGTAATTGTCCTCTGATCAGGCTCATATGGGATGTCTTCGTGATTCGAGGGTTAGGAGGAGACTGTAAATGATGTCTGTAAAAGGAAGGAATACTTCATGAATGGATATGAAGAGGGATGATCAGTATAGAGAGGTGAGGGACGAGCTGGATGATAGAGGGAGAGGGAGGGACGGATGATGAAGTGGGAGGGTGAGATAGCACTGGATGGAAGAACCGGTTATAAGGCAGCTTGTCAGGTGGCGGTTGAGGTGTGGCCCTGCTCCTGAACCTAACTTCATTCAGGTCGTGAGAACACATTAACTTTTTTTTTGAAGAACTAATTGATAAGAAATAAAGTATAGTTAAAAAGTACTGAGCCACACCTCACTTCTTTATATATTTCCAGGAAAACTGGAAATAGGTACAGCAATTAATTGAAATGTGCAAACATATGTGGAAATATAGTACATAGGCCAAAAACAGAGCTTGTACAGTTCTAACGAGCTTGAAAGGAAAAATTTGGTCACAGCCTGAAACCTCTTAGACAAGCTTTCTTCTCATTTCTTTAAGTAGCCTTCAGGAATAGTTCTCCAGGCTTCTTGAAGGACATTTCAAAGCTCTTCTTTAGATTTTGGCTGCTTTTGGTTCCGTTCTCCGTTCGGATGATCCCACACTGCTTCTATAATGTTGAGGTCCGGGCTCCGGGGAGGATTCATCACTCCATAAAACCTACTGCCAGTTCTCGTGTTATTTGGCAAACCTCAGCCTTTCCTCCTCGTTTCCCTTCCTTAAGAATGGCTTCTTGACAGTCACCCTTCCATGGAGATTGTTTCTGATGAGGCTTCAGTGAACAGTAGATGGATCAACTGAAGGTCCGGATGTATCCTTCAGGTCCTGTGTACAGACTTTTTTTATTCTTTTTTTTATTTCTCAGGGAAATCACTTTCAGATACTGTCCATCTGCTGTAGATAGTTTTATAGGACTGCCGTTTCTTCTTTTGTCCTCCACATGTCAACTTTCCTATTTTTTTAAGGACACAACTCTTGGACTCACAATGTTAGTGCAAAAATACAATTTTCTGACTATGAAACAACCTTGCCTCTCTCCTAATGGCAGCTGGGATGGGCTCCAGTCTTAATGTGACCCTGGATTAAGCGGGTATAGAACATAAATGGGTGCACTGTCAAACTGTTCTCATCTAAAGAAAGAAATGGGAAGAAATCATGTGCCTTTGTGACACATTGTTAGTAATGACGTGCCTTAAGATACAAGTTAAAATTAGATCTTTGCAAAGCTGTTATATATAGAAGCAACACTAGTTCATCCTTTGAGTTGGGTGTCTTTCTTCATGGTTAAGTGATTTTTAGGACAGTGTTAAGTGGTTTAAACAAATAAACAAAACAACAAAAAAACAAGTTCCTCTGAAAATACCTTTGGAAAGCCTGAAGAACTATTGCTTAAGACAAATGAAAAATTTTACACAAAAATCTGTCTCCTCAGAAGCAAAACATTAAGAAATGGCTCAAGTCTTTTACACAGAAATATACATTTTATATCCTATTTTTGATTCTCAGGAAAAGCTATCTTTGGTTGGACTTCACATGTTTCGTTTATGCGAAACTGATAATTTGCATTTATTTTCAAGATATTCAGAGTTTTACAGATCTACCTGCACACTTCCCTCCAAGGTGAGCTCAATGGGCAAAGAGAAAGAGAGAAAAGACAATGTCCAAAACATTACTTTATTATCTAGGATGAAATGTCCTATCAAGTACAAAAGAGAATCTCTTCAGAGTGGCCACAATCTGTTAAAAACATAGAGTACTTTTTTTTTTTATCTGCAGTTACATTTCCTCATTACTCAAAAAAAAAAAAAAAAGATTTTTTTTTTTTTTCATTGATATGAATAAATAATACAAGAAATGCAATGCCATTATAGAAGTTATGCTGAACGGGTTGGTTTCTTACAAAAAAGAAAAAAAACTCTGTACAAGTTGCCGTTTCACACTACTCTGTTCAAAACCTTTATGCTCACAATGTGCAGCACTTCATTTATATATATATACAGGAAAAATCACCTAAATGTAGAGTTCACCTCAAAGAAAGCGAGAAACAGTTGAAATATACAAGGAGGGCTTTTGTTGCTGGTTCAAACAGTGAAAAATAAAAGTTTCTACTGTTCTAAAAATCTTTTCTCTACATATTTGGACAGTGATAATATACAAAGTAAATTACAAACAGTGGATAAAGCACATCATCATCGATTACAAAGTGATGGGACATTTGTGTGAAAGACAGAGAGAAGAAGACAAGACGCTACATTATCTCTCAACTCTGCTTTTACGCACAAAAATGTAAAAACTTTGGGAATAAAAGAGAAACTTCTGCCAAATTTCTGTTTTTTTTTTTTTGTCACATATCAACTTAAAGACAGGCTGCTCCCTTCCTACAAAACTGATAAGATTACAAAAATGTTCCCAAATATGATTAAAAAAATGCAGCTATAAATTTCATACAAACCCCGCGGTAGAAAGACTCAAGTCTGCACTCAAAGTGTACTCCCAGTCACTCTGCCGCAGACCGCAACATAACTGAGCTGATGCTGAGTGGAAAAGTCCATTATCCAATTACTTAACCATGCTTTGAGAGTGAGTTGAGAGACATATGTGAGCCAACCTGTCAACTTCGATGCTGGAAGAGGAGGCTGAGAGATAACAAGAGAAAGACTTACAGACTCTGAAACAGAGCTTTGATGTACTACTGTTTATAGAGGGAGCTACAGCACTTCCAGTCAGATTCGACAAGTTTCACCTTCTCTAAAAAGGCTTCAGTGTCTTTTCCTCCTTCAAATAGAACCAGTTTTTCACTTGCGTTTCAGATCACTACATGGGAAAAAAAAAAAGGTCAAAAGAGGGGCCGGATGCAGTGGGTGGGATGGTTTGTCCGGGGTGTTTCCCTCTGGAAATGAACATGAAAGCGTGTTTGCCTTCAAACACCCCTTGAATTAGTCATCCCAGATCAAAGTACTTTGATAGGGAATGTACCACTGACAGAGAAAGCCAAATTAGCTGTCAAGTGCGTTTTATGAGGCTGGTTCTTGCTTCATGCAGGGCTACACACCTGAGGGTAAAATCAGAAAAATGTCGGGGGGGATCTGGGCTTCATTAGAGGGTGATACAGCATTCTCATTCAACTGATTTCAGTGTCAGACCAGGAGTGACCTGTGCTCACTCCGTTGTTTTTTTTTAGTTTTTTTCAAAATTTGCACGTTCTGCATGTGAAACATTTCTTGATGTCGCAAATCTATACATTTCTGTCTGAAGAGGGGACATGAAGCCGACACTTTGTATATAGAGGATACATAAAAAATGAATCCAACACAATGAACTTAATGAGTCTCCTGCAGCCATGAGGTGAGACTACCACTGAACATCTGACCAGCATGCTTAATGTCTTCTGCCATCTCGTCTCCATCTTTCTTCTTATGAAGAGGCTACACTGGTTGGGCTGTAAGAGTCCGCCAGAGAGACCCTGCAGCTGTCCTTCCCCTGGTCTAAAGCAGGAAAAGGGGGGTTTTCACTTCACTTCTTTGTGAAGGTGGTGGAGGGTTGGGCACTTTGACATCTGTGTCGGAGGGGAAGGGCACGCTCTCCTCCAGAAAGAAAACTCAGGTTCAGACGCAGCCTGACTTGGACCACGAGTCCCAATCATTCAGAGGTGTGCCTTTTTGACTCGCTTTCGCTTTTTAGGAGGGAGCTAAGATGCTGCTGACTGTAGCTTGTTGTTATGTGACCTACAGAGACGAGCAAAGAGAGGAGGAAGAAAACTGTTGGAAAACCTCTGGCTGTTTTCTTTTTTTTTTATTAAAAGCTTTACAATATATGACAAAAATATGACTAGGGGAGGATACAAAAAAGACAAGCAAAAAAAACCCAAAAAAACAAGCATTGGATGCCAGTGGGTCAGACACTTTGATGTAGACCAAGCAGCCATGTTGGTTAAATGTCGCTGAAACGTGTGTTGTGATGTCCGCCCAACAATGTATGTACAACTTCTTTTCCATTTTTCCTAACCTGAAAACTGCCAAGCTTATTGAGAATGGAAAAGCTAAACTAGAGCTATCTTTACACTTTCTACCATTATTTCCTTTAGAACATAAAAATAGTCCTTCACAAAAAGATATAATATGAACAGAATATAACATTATACACGGGTACAGCCAATAAAAAGAAACTAATAAATGTGGCATGCGTTTTTTTTCCTTTTCGTGTAAATTTTCAGCTAAGAAATGAGGTAAAAATGTTCTGCTGCAGCATGTTATGTCCAAAATAAAAATGTCTACAAAATTAAAAGAAGTTATATGTTTATGTGTGTGGAGCTTAAGTCTGATTCTGCAACCACAATTAACAGATTTTCTTTTATTTGCTTATTGTTTTTCTATCAAATCTCAAGACAGAGAGCGACAAGATCAGCAAATTTTCCTATTTTGCCTCATAGCCAACTCACACATAATCAAAATGCCATCTGGTGTGACAGTGTAAGAAAATACATTTTCCCTTGAATGCTTTGTGCTACCAACATGGCTGCAAATATTAAACAGTAGAAACTTAGTTTTCTTTCTTTTGCTTTTAAAATAAAAAAATCATCACACCTAATGTGTGTGCCTGATATATCAACTTTCTTACAAAGTTTTTTTTTTTCTTTTTAAATGCTGTTTTAATTGAGTAAAAACAGCAACATCCAGGATAGCAAATTAGGTTTTGTTTAAGAGTGACCCCGGCACCCAGGAGTTTGACATCACAATCTGCAAGAGAGAAAGAAAGAATGGATGGGAGTCAATACATGCAGGTGAAGAAGATCTCTGTTTCAGGCACATAAAGCTGGATGCAAACCACAAGTCTCGGTGCCCTAATCAAGCATTACAGCTGAAAAGCTCAGAGTTCAGGGCCTCCAGTTTTACAAAACTATGAAGTGTGCTGCATGATTTCTCTCTGTCAAAACATCTTCATTACCTTTAGACACGATTTCAGTTTTTGGGAAATATTAGTCAATTTTTCCCGCACAAGCTTTCTAGTCCTGTGAGAGTCTTATTTTCAGGTGTGACCACTGACTTTCAATGATGTGTGAGGACTGCGAGGGTGAAGTCAAACCTTTATGTCGCCCCTCCTGATCCACTCGGATGTGATGCCTCTACTTTAAGAGCATAATGCGACTGGAGTGCCTCTCAAACACTTGGTTCTAGCTACTTCAGAGGCTGGGAAATAAAGCGTGTTAGTGGACAGGTTTAGGTTTTTCTTGAAGAAAAGACTTTTTTAAAACAAAGCTTTAGGTCTGAATATGTTACGGTACTTTGTTGTGGATTTCAAAGTTTGCGCCACTGGCAGCAGCAACGGCCCAAAGCATAATCAATTCACTCTTGTGCTCGTTGCACTGAAGTTTCTCTTTTGGCTTCATTAGTCCGCTGACTTGTTTCAAAAAGCTTCTTTAAACCTGAAAACTTCTGATGTTGAATGTTGAGGTGATGATGCAGGAAACCGTTTCATTAAGGTCATATTTATGCAGGTGTATGTAGCTGCATGGTAGAACCATGCACCATCACTCCAAAGTCAGTCAAAAGCTCCCCAAAGTTCTTTTCCAACAATACAAGGGTTTTGATTTGCCTTTCTAGCAACCCTACAGGAAGTTCACTCTTTTAAAATGCATTATGAAATGAGTAACAGCTACTGGAAAAAAAAAGCTGGGCTATATCTATATACATTTTCTCTTGTGGGCATCAATTATTTTATTTTTAGAGGGTTAGGAAGCTGCTCAGAAGAGATCAAATTTACATCCTTTGGCCACTCCCCAAATAAGACAAATATAGTCTGAGTCCTTTGATGTTCATCTTACTATAAAACGGCACAAAGCAAAAAGAACACACTTGTTTAGCTCCATCTTTAACTTTGATAACTTTGATTTGATCAATGGTGCCCAAACCTTTTTATACGACTGCATATGTAAAGGCAGATATAACTCATTCTGTTGCCAACAACTTGTGGTGTGCATCCATCCAAAGAAATCACAAGATACAGCGATGGCAGAGCAATGAGGTGAGCTCAGAGGCGCGGCCACGTGCATGCAGACAGCGAATATCTAATTCAGCTTGAAAATAAGCCTGAATCCTCACTCCATTATCAATGTATCTGTACTGTAATACTGTGAGACCAAATGATAGAAAATGTGGGTCTTTATATGGTCTGCATTACTGAAAACAGTAACCAATATCAGAAAGTGGATCTTCACTACAGTGAAAGCTGAAGCCAGTTATGGGTTGATGTGTGTTGAAAATAAGCCTAAATGTCTGAGAAGTAAAGATCGTGTAAAAATGGTAAAAGCTCAGTGGTCGTCATAAACTGAAACATCTAGAAGAAGCTGAAAATGGTGACAGGGGATCCAAGACAAGAAGGAATCAGAGAACTAGTACAGTTCTTAAAAAGAAACAACCAAAACATTTTATTGTTCACACTAGAAACAAAAGGACTCGATTTTTTCGTACTGAGGATTAAAATCTGTCCCCCCTTGTTTTTCTCATCTTCATCAGCTGTTGGACATCGTCATCATCACCACCTTACCTGCTGGCTTTGAAGCCTTTGAGCTTCTGGACGAAGAAGTTTTCCAGAATCTCGGCACACTGGTAGAAGGGCGAGTCGCTGGGGTTGTAGTAACGGCAGTTGTCGAAGATTTTGGTCATGTCTGCTACAAACTCTGTCAGCTTGATGTACTCGTGTTTCTGTAACCTCTCCTCCATGGTGGACAGGTCTGAGAAAAAGGCATTTTCAATGCGTTTGGTTAGACTGAATGTGCCATATGTAATGTGAAAGCACCAAGAAAACCCTACAACTACAATTTAACAGAGAGATGTTCCCAGAGAAGAAACACCACATGCTGTGGACGTAGCAGATAAATGTTTTGGTTTTCTAATCGACTTGTCTCCACAAATCAGCGAGCTAGCTCCACAATAATTGCAGCTTATGTGGTATGTGCCTGACAGAGACACAGTGCATCACTCTATAAGTGACAGGAAAAATCCAAAATCTCTGCCAGCATTAACCTCGAGCTACTCTGGCTTCCAGATAAGTTACAGAGATATGAAGCATTTGTCATTCCTGAGGAGAGCATCATTTCTGAAGAAGAAAAAAAAAAGTCACAAAACCACAGAAGCGTTTGAAAATGCAGTGAAAACCAGGGTCTCCATTTCCAGGCTTTTCCTGAAAAGGAGCTTTCAGTGTCAGTAACCTTTTTAAATCAAAGTGAAGATTGGGAAAAAAAATTTTTGATCACATTAGCAAGGAAGCTAACTGGCAGCGGCCAAAGCTTCATATAATCTGCTACTGCCGGTGGAATTCTCTGCACGGCATCCCCAGGGCTGCGTTTCAAACAAACACATCCGACTCTTGGCCTCCTTAACCCCCACCCAGCTGGCCATGAGCTTAATATCAAAGACCTCCTTCTTTTCTGTCATCAGATTTCATCTCAAAACCCTCTATAAACTACCAACGGCCACACCAGCCAAAGGCGCTTTTTATTTTTTATTTTTTCAAACCAGCGAGGTCTTTCTCTTAAGGTAGAAGGGAGGGGTGGGGGTGGGGACTAGAGTTTCCAAGACCAAGCCAACAGGAGCTAAGTGTGGGGCTGGTCCCTTTCCACAGGGAGGCCGGCAGACCCAGAGCAGCTCATTAACAGTTTGTTTGTATGGAAGTTCAAAAAGGCCCCGTTGACGCACGTCCCCATTTACATGGCCGGTTTGATCTGAGTTGGAGGGCTTCCTCCCAGTTGGCCTCCTGGCAGCTTTATTTCAATGTTTAAGATACACAGACCGGGTGTTACTTCCATAGCTTAAAGCAACTACAAAATAATAACACATACTACCGCAGCAATTTCTCCCACCAAACCCGGGACTGCTCCCAACCCCCGTTCTGCGTAATTTAGTGGATCATGGCTCCTGAATCAACATTAAAAGCAGATCAGCATTAAACCGGTAAAACCATGTTTGACAGGCGAAAGAGCTCTGAATATACTAGTTTCCTACATATTACAAAGTGATATGTAGGACATTTTAAGGGAGTTTCTTCCACTTTGTGATTATTGTTTTGACTGTTTCTGGTGATTGTATCGCTGTGGTCATTGTGTTGCATACACAGAGCTTATGTATGAAGCAAAATTGTGCGTCTTTTAAGAGATTTACAGTGATGCAAATATGAAAATGGAGAACAACTCACTTTTAAGCCATTATTCATCAATGAAAGACACTGATCGCTTTTGCTTGCTGGCCTCCTCACTCAGGCATTAATTGGACAGTTTTGGGTGTCATTTTGCAGTTTAACCCATTATGACCTGATACGACATATGCACATTTAATATAGATTCAAGCCTTCAAGCCTTGAGTGGCACAGATGTTGCATGACCCTTTTTAAGACACCATCTATTGTAATATTCAAAGATAATGATAAATACCAGGGAAAAGTCTGTAATTAATGCTAAAAGCAGAGATAATTTTTCTTTTCTTTTTAAAACAAAGCCTGAGGACGTAATGGGTTAAAGCCGTAAGCTTCTAAGAAAGGACAAAATACTTTTATTATGGTTTTGGGAAGTGAAAGTACTCTAAACTTATCAACCTCCAGAAACACCACAGAATAAGATAAAGCCAACTATGAATACAACCACAAGGAGAGAGAATGCATCAATGAACCCTAAATACATTTGTAGTACGTTACAGTAAGCATTTTCCACACGCATCATTTAGTAAATGAGCTAAAATATGCAGTGAATTAAACTAATTTCAAGATTTCAGTGCCGATGTGTTTTTATTACACAGTGGAGCAGCTTCATAAGCAGGTGAGTGATCAGACTAAGAAAGGCGAGGGGAGAGTTGACCAATGCAAAAATGGTGAGATATGTTATAATTGTACAAATAGAAATATTCAATAGATTCAGGAACACACACACACACACACACACACACACACACACACACACACACACACACACACACACACACACACACACACACACACACACACACACACACACACACACACACACACACACACACACACACACACACACACACACACACACACACACACACACACACACACACACACACACACACACACACACACACACACACACACACACAAGGCTTGGATCAAGACTAATTGTGGCTGTTGGCAAGTTCATAAGTAATGTAGGAAATACAGTGGGTCCTAATCTTTCAATTACAAACCTTGTTGTAATCATCACTGTCACACATTTCCTGCACTCACCCATTGGTTCCTTGATGACCCTGTAGTAGTCCGGGGCGTCATTCGTATCCACTGGTTCTAAGAACGGCCACGCCATTTTATGTGCCTGCAGAGGAGGGAGGGACAAAAAAAAGGCAGATACAGACACTTGAGAAAGCTGAAACCAAAAAAGAAAAACAAACAGCACCATGAAAATTACACTGAAAGCAGGTGGGTCAACACAGATGTTCCCTCTAACTTTCCACTCCATTTCTCTCACACACAACGCTGAACAGAGAAGAAAAAAGAAAGAGAAGTCAGGAAAGAAGAAAAAGGCTGAAGCCAGGCAGATGTCCAAGTAGGGGAGCCCAACCCATCAGATAAGATGGACACAGAGGACTTTTGTTTGCTGCTTTTGAACTGCAGTGGGGCTACATGGAGCTGTGTTAGTGTTAGGCCCACCGCTGATGATAAAACTACACAGCAGTGCTTCTGCTGAACGTGTTTGTGTTTTTATTTACTGTGCACAATGCAGAGGGGAGTAAACCTCCCCACAATACACATTAATAGGTGAACGCTTCTCTTAGATGATGACAACCAGCAACAGTTTTACACTGTAATGGTGTGAGTTTGTGCAGCAACTGTAAGCCTTCTGCCCACCTGCAGGGAACGGAGGATCCTTCGCAGGCCTTCGTAGTCTTTCTCTGTGAGTGGCGTGAAGACCGTCATGGCGTCCTCTGTGGACTGACACTGCGGACACACGTATTCGTCGATGTGGTTGGCTTCGCTCTGCAGGATTCCCACACAGCGACCGTGGTACCAGTTCTGACATCGATCACAGCCGATGTAAAACCTGGGAAAGTACAAAGTTGTGCTTATTTGGAGCACCATCACATTATAATCTCACAGTGTGAAAAGGTGCGATTCAAAAAACTGAAACAGTTCATTAAAAGGGCGGAAGTCAAGGTAAGACAGGCCAATGCAACAAAACAGAACCATGAAATTTGAACCTGTTGAGCATTAAAACTGGTTTTGCAGATGGAAAAAACCCACAGGGCTCCGATGGAGAAAAATGCCACAGAGCAGTCTTTATGAGAGGCTGTTTCATGTTGAACCAAACAGTTTCTGTTGATTTATTATCAGATTAACTGATGACAGCTTGTTTAATGACTGGGTACCTCTGGCAAAGTCTTCACATTTCATTAACTGAAAACACCAAACATTTGTTTGCTGGGATGCCAAAGATGTCATCGTTGTTCATTTCTATGGTTACAGTCTGATTGTGGCTCTGCTTCAGTTTCTGTGTGCAATCTTGTAAACTTCTTACCAAATACATCATCTTTGATGACAAGATCAGAATATTTTTGGCTGAATGACTACTTTGGCACTTTGCTCTGTCATATAATTTGTCTTTATTTACTTATTGCATACCTCAAAACAAATAAAACATGTTTCCACAGAAGCAATATGAAGCACACACACACACACACACACACACACACTCTTGCAGCTCCTTACTGAGACTCATCATATGGAGTTTGACAGATGCAGTACAGCTCCTCTGTGCTGCTCTCCTGGCCCCGTTTACACTCCACACAGATGTAGTCGTCCATTTTCTTGGCCTCCTTCTCCGTGATGCCCACACAGTCTCCGTGATACCAGTTGGTACAAAGGTCGCAGCCGATGTAAAACCTTTACAGAGCACAGGGATAATCCTGGTTAAAACCCCCACTATTATTGTTGAGAGAACAGAAACTAAAACAGGTTTGATAAAGTGAAATGAGATGGCTGCTGTTTACAGACGTCTTATATCAGAAGTATGTGGACTGATGACCTGCTGCGCATGGATTTACTTTACACAATGAGTGAAGGTGTAATGAAGGTGTGTAAAGGAAGCAGAAATCCTTTTATGTTACATTTCAATCACAACTAAGGAACTGTGTGGATTAAGCCATTCAATAATACATCTAAAAAGATCCCATAAAGTAGACAATGCCACTGGATTAACTGTGTTTTAACATTACTAATATTTCCATGCTTAGCAATACTGAGTGTTCGCCCTAGTATTAGCATACTTGGTCTCATCGTAGGGCGTCTTGCAGATGCAGTAAAGCTTTGTGTCCTTTTTGCTCTCCTTTGTGCTTGTTGTAGAGATCATTTTCTTCTTCTTGGACTTTGTTGTCGTTGCCATGTCCCTCTCCTCGTCCCGTTTCCTCTTGTGTGTGGAGGTCACGGCCGTCGTGAGATGGTGCTGAGAGGAGATGCCATGCGTGTGTGGCAGGCTTTGCTGTTGCTGATTGTGGGCTGCAGCAGCAGCAGCAGCTGCAGCAGCCTGGGCTGCCTGGTGGGCCACAGCCTGAGCCCGTTCCTTCTCCCTACGCATGCGCAACAGGTCCCTCTTTAGTTCCTCCTGACAAAGGCAAAAGTGAAACGGATGGAGTTCAAGTCAGAGCCCGTCATTTCCTGTTTTAGGGAGATGTTTTAAAGCAATAAAGGAGCTCCCAAATTTAATTTGTCGCCCGGTTTCTTCATAATTATTCATGCATGCTTTCTTTGTACCTGAGCCTCGAGCTGCAGCTCTTTGTCGAGAAGCGCTCGTTTCTTCAGAATCTCCATCTTCAGACTCTCTTTGTGTCGGTAAAGGAGCGAGGAGAGCTTACTGGCATTAGCCAACCTCTTTTTAGCCTCCACCACCTCTTCCTTCTTCCTCCTCTTGGCCTCCTGCCTCTCATCTTTGTCTATCCGGTCTAGGATGTACTTCATCACCTGGTTACAAACAATCATCCTGAACAGATATGGAGAGAATAAGCTGAGTGAGAAAGGACTCAGAGTGTTATAACCTCTTAACCTTTAAAAAAAAAAAAGTGAGCTTTGTTATTACAATCCTGTGTCTGACTGTGGTTCTGACCTCATCGCTTTCGGGATCTAAATTGTTCCTCTTAACGAATAAAAATCAAACAAAGTCTGAAATGTGAAAAAGAAAATAAGACACTTCCACCAACAACTAAGTTTTAAGACTTAGTCAACATCCTACTGGAAAATAACCTGAACCGGACGTGCAAATTTAACGTAATCGCAAGTTTTACAGACGTTAACAGGACAATGTGCAGTGTTTATTTTACTGAAAATCTAAGTCACTCAGCAGCAAGAGAGTGGAGCTGCCAGCCGAAAACTAGGAGAGAGGAATGATGCGAGATGGACAGATAGAGAAAGAGAGGTTATGGAAGGAAACAAGTCACATATTTAAGCAAATGAACCATTCTAGATCAAATGCCATGTTTACATGCTTCTCTCTTAAGAGCCTGGTGTTGACGGGAAAAAGCTACAATCTAAGAAAAAAAAGTTTTTTCTTTAAACTCAGATTTTGAAAGACCGTTTTCAAGCTCTGCTTAAGCTTTAGAATGTGTTTTAGAAGGGATGCCTTTGGCTTTAATGAGTTAAAGTGCTTGCAGATAGAAAGCTACGTACAGGGTCTTTAACTGTGTGATTTATGCTCTTGCTAATTAAATCACAGATAAGAAATATTAGCAATAAAGAAGAAAAAGTGAAGATGCACAGATAAAATCTCTTCTGAGAACATTTTCTTAAGAACTAATGTCAGTCTATGACAATAAATCCACTTAATTTATAGCCCTCAGTCCACAGTATGTTCACTTGTGTTCGCTAATATTCACAACTAAGGTCGAAAGTTGGTGCCTCATTCCGTGTACATTTGTGTGAATACCACACAAACGCATACATGGCTGCTAAGGTCAAGGACCGGCCAGGGTTCCAACAGCGATCACGCTGCGATCAACAAAGCAAATGCAGCGTGAAAGTAGAGGAGTCGGAAAAAAACAGAAAAACAAGAAAACTGATGTCAAAGTGCCGCGTAATTACAAACAAAAACATATTTTTAAGGGACAGAGGGATAGGAAGGATGACATGAGGAAATGGAAAAAGCATGAAAAATAAGCAGGCAACAGACAGCTGCTGCAGTGATGTAACGGCAGTCTGGGTTTGGTATTTCAGGTCTGTGTGAATGGGTACAGTGTTGACACAACTTCTGTGGACATAAACATATGGTTGTCAGGGTCAACTATTGGTCAGAGTATAATCCAACTGCAGCATTTTATTTAAAAGTTGTAGTATTCCCAAATTAGCCTCTCTAAACTAAAACAATAGCTTATTAACATAGCACTTTTTATACCAAAATCTTCAAGTTGAAACCCAAATACCAAGCAATGAACACACACAAATTAAATATGAAAATCCCGTTACGCAAACAAGTTCTTGATAAAACTGTGTTTGCATCCCAACAGTAGTTTTGGTCAGTGGGTAAACAGAGTTAAAACAAAGAATCTTCATCAAATTCTTTGTTTTAAAGTAACTACATGCACAAGTCTGAAGTAGTTGGGCAGGCCCCGTGTATTTTTCATTGCTCAGCTCGTGTCATTTATAAACGTCGCAATGTGGACACACAACCATCGTGATGATTGCATCCCAAGCTGTGCTGCATCTCCCAATTTGGTGTTAAAGAAAAGTCAAACAGAAGGAGAGGAGCACAGCGCACAGTCTGGTAATGTCTTATTTGCATATGATGACAGTTTGAACATTTGGAGAGAAGATTTAAAAATAAATGGACTGCAGCTTCATGTCTGTGCTGCTGCCTGTGCTGCTTCAAAAAGTATCTTGGCAAAAATGATTTCCATTGACCCACGATGTTTCAATAGATCATTGCTTCACTACCTTTGACTAAATATAATTCCTACATCCTTATATGCAGTAAGCACTTCTTGACACAAACCTCTGATTTTCCTCCCTCTCTGCAGGTGTCATGGTCTTCTTCTGTTTAAGGTGCTCGATCACAGCGTTTTGTTTCATGACCACCTGGGAACATGAAGCATAAAAATATGTCAGCATAAACTGCTGTTTCTACTACTGGGGTGATTGAAACGGTCAAAGAGCAGCCAAACAATCATTCGTCTGCCCACCGACACCACTAAGAGAATCTGTGACTTCAATTTATCTTAGTTCAGTTGTGATGTTCTATAGATATGTATCATTATCAAATAAGGACAGACCATACAGACTGAGCTTAAAGCCAAATAAAGGCAAAACTGTAGAAATAAAGCGGGTCTCAGTGGAGGTGAGTGTTTATGTGCTGATGGCAGGGAGACAGCGAGTGGACGGAGATGATGATAGACACCTGTTTCTGGATGATGTCGCTCTGGTTGGCTGCGTTGTGGGCGAGCTCTTTCTTGGCTTCTGCGGCTTGTTTCTTCTTCTTCTGCTGCTGCTCCCTGAGCTGCTGGATCCTCTGCAGTTGCTCTTGGACAGATGCTGCCTGGATGGTAACTACATTTCCAATCTGAGCAGAGATAAAGGTTTGGTAATTAACATTAGCTTTGAGCTGAGTCGGATTTACGCAAGTGGTAAGGATCATGACTGAAAAAGCACCGTGATGCAGTGCTTTCCAAAATTCCGCTTCCATGGTTTTATCTATGATGACTAGCTGCAGCACCAAGTCGTTTTTTCAGATGAAAACATTTATTATGCTTCTGCTCTTTGTTTGATCCTATTACAATCATTTAAACTGCTCCCATCCCTCACTATTTTGTTTAACCCAGTGCTGCGTGTTTGTTAGCTCGGTATGAATTTCGTGACTAAACAACAAGTTGTTATTGGAAAACTGTCACTCTAGAAGGACTTAGAGAGTCCCCAGCATGGAAGGAATGAGTGAAAAGGCCCTGGATGATGGAATACCATTTCTGTAAAAGACTGATGAAGTCGTTAACATTACTTCTTTCATGTCTGAAAAGGGCCTAAAATTTGAGTAAAGCAAGCTGGATTGGATACCTGTCCGCCCTGTGCTGAGGTGGTCCCACTCTGTTGGATTTGGATAGGAAGCTGCAATTTGATGTGCTGTGGCAGAGAGCCTCCACCCTGTTGGGCCTGCAGCTGGGCCAACACCTGACCATGACACATGCCGTTCACAAATTTAACACAATAAAACATAAAAACTCAAAGAGGCCAAGCTACTGAACTATAGAAGACCATAAGTGACTTTTAGGTGAGATAAAGAAATGAGAGCTAAGTGAAAGTCGGGACTTTTTCTGCTAATCATACCTGTACCTGCTGCTGCAGTCCAGGCATACTAATGAGCTGGGGCGTCTGCTGCAGCTGCAGCTGGGTGGTTCCCCCCTGAGTTTTAACTTGCAGCGAAGTAGGAGATTGGATGGGCATGTGGGCCTGTGTCTGAGGGGGTAACTGGCCCTGAGGGGTCGCTGATGAAGGCGTGCTGGTAGTGGCCAGTGGGGTGGCTCCTGCCTGGATTGGGGCAGCAGCTTGCTGCGCAGGCTGGGCTGGGGTTTTGTTGGAAGTGGAGCTGGGCTGACTGGGAACTGCAGTGGCTAGAAAAATAAATAGTTACGGGAAATCTTTAGACTATCCAGCCTGCATAAAATCTTAAACTATTTAATATGACAAACAATGCATGTGCATGACTGGTTCAACCGTAGCAAATTAACATTTGATATTAAGATTTATTTGACTTCAAACTAAGTTGGCATCTGGATAAAAAGTCATACTTTAAGCTAATCCTTGTTGTGTTACATCATACCTGTGCTTGATGTGGGTGCGGCAGCTGAAGCAAGGGGGGTGAAGAGGAAGCGCTGCACCTGGCCGTTGGGCAGTGTCGCCTGCATGAGCTGCTGGCCGGGTCCTGGAATGACGGTGACACCGTGAGGTATGACCTGCAGCTGGCCGGTGGTCTGCCCCTGACCCTGAACCATCACCGTCAGAGCCTGCTGAGCTCCACCGACACCAGTCTGTCTGTCCACAGTCGACCCGGCCTGCTGTTTCTGTGGTTAGCAGAGCAGAGAGGGAAGGCCTTTGAATCACAAAACACTCCCGTTCAAACAAATATAAAGGGTCTGTAGTGAGAAATTGGTGGTGAAATGTGTTAAGAGAAGAACAGCTTTGCCAAAGTCAAGTTACATTCAACACAGAATGTAAAAGTTATTTATGACTAATACTTTTTGTATGTAGTTAATTATAGTTATAGTTAGTTAGTTATATAAACAAAAGTGAGAAAAGGAATGAACATGGTTTAAGGGCTTTAAAATGGTAGACAAACACACCTTTGCTTTGAGAAGAGCCACATCAGTTCATGGGTTCATTCATTCACTTAGGCTGACATTTTCCTGAAGACATTTCTTTTCTCATCTATGCTGGTTTTTGCCATTTTAAAACCCATTAAATGCATATCCTTCTACTGAACTATCAAAATAAAACTTTCTCAAGAGGTGTGATGAAACCATTAAAACCAATTAGTGGTTACCTAAGACAGAAGTTTTATGAACTAACATATTTACAGGCCACAGTTTCTGCAGCACATGCGGAGAGTGTTCATTTCTGACCATGCACACAAGGCAACACAAACCTGGGTGAGTTGTGTGAGCTGGGCCATGGTGAGTTTAACCTGGCCTTGGCCCTGTGTCCGTGGGGTGCCGGGTGGTGTTTGGCCTGCAGTCTGAACTGCAGTGTTAGGACTGGCCACTCCCTGACCCGTTACTGTGGTGACAGGGCTAGCAGCGGATATTGCCGTGGAAACTGCCTGGCCACGGATGATCTGTGTCACTACTTGCTGTCCACCCTGACCTGGAGTAGAGAAATGTGACAAGTTTAGGAATCGGACAAACCCCTGTAAACACAGCTGGTCACTGTTCCACCCACCCAGTGGTTCTGTGAGGTTGTCACCAAACTCAAACATACACGACAAGTTTATTACCTTGCTGGACCACAAGGGGTGTGCGGAGCAGGGTCTTTCCTATTGGTCCTGTCTGCTGGATTGGGGTTCGTATCATTGTCATTCCTGGACGGATCTGACCGCCACCTGCCAGAACCTGGAGGATATTTTCATTAAGACAAAGTCGATTGATATTTTCAAGGCAGAATCTACTTTCTAAGCTGTCAGAGGTCAAAGATCAAAAGGGTTAGGTCCAGCAGAAGCATATCTGGAGCTGAGTGAAAATAAAAAAATATAATAATCAGGAATAATTGCAAATATATTGATATAGAAATTGCATTAAGTCAAAGTAACATAAAGACAATGTCTGGGGAGTTATTTCGACTTTACTTACATGTACAATGTATGTGTAATGGGGTAAGGAGAGTGTGCCGCCGCCAAGATCCAACTAAATGGGCAATATGGTGCATGTAGAGGTTCTTATACACAAGACCGTCGCCAAGAACAGGCGGTGACACACAAATGTTCCTAATGGTCAAGTGTCGTCTTGGTGTGTAAGAGCCCTAACTATACTGACAGACTGACTCAGCTTGGAGCATATTAGCACAGAGTCTCCCAGAGGGACTTTAGGCAAAGCAAAACAAAGAAACAGAATGAAAATAGTTTACAATTATGACTCAGAAATGCCACAGCTGTACCTGCTGTTGAGAGCCCGGAGTGTTGGGCTTGATGTTGAGCGTTGTAGTGCGTGGCTGGAATGTGGTGTAGGTTTGGGCAGCACCTGCTGTACTAGATGGGATAATACCCAACACTTTCTGCTGAACCACACCTGCGGAGAGAAGAGGAAGAGAAAGACACCGGAGAGAGTCAGAGAGTGACGAAAGACGAGGAGGTGGACAACCTGTCGGGAAAGCCTAAAAATCAGTCAAGAAAATCAAAACTCAGGAGAAAGTGAAAAAAAATAAAGAAGTGGAGAGTTTAAAATATGTAGCACTGCTTGGTGGCTTATATCTTTAGACATTAGTTATATTACTTGTTAAACACCTGCCTGCCGAAAATGTCAATATCAACATCAAGTAAGAATACTTTACCCAACACAGACGACTTAATACAATTACTAATGCTACAAGTGAGCAGTTGTAAAGAAGCTGTGCAATAACACAACTGAATCCATCATTTGTGGGGGTCTCTCTTTGCTAGAGTGCCAGCTTTTGATCATAACATTTATAAATATTAGCTGAGAAGGTAAACAAAATCTTCAAAGGCTCACTGAAAGCTTAGTTGGGCTTCCCCCAACATACCTGCACTCCCTCATAAATTATACATGAATTGGCATCCTCCTTCTCAACTTTAATCTGACAAAGAGGGTATTTCATATCTGTTCTCTGCCTTCATGAGCTCACGTGAAACTGGTGGAAGAGCTGGAAACCAAAGAGGGTGGCTTTTCTGCTGACTTTCTTTTTCTGCGGTTCTGCAACCGTAACCAAGCAGGTAAACCAATACATCAAGGGTTTCCCTCTTCAAATAGAGATGTTAAGCCTGCTCGTAAGGCTGGGGAGTCGCTGCTCTGATCACGCACATGAAACACGCTTTTCTATGGACTGGCTGTTTGAAGAGGCCGAGGAGTCGGGACTCCGGTGAGCGGAGAGGTACGTTTTTATTGAAAAAGACGGAGGGGAAAAAAGAAAAATGGAGCCTTACTATAGAAGCCTACCTGTCTGGGAAGCAGACCTCAGGGAAAACTTGTTTTCCTGCCTAACTTCCTGAAGCCATTCCAAAACAAACAGGGCACCCAGCAGTCATGCTGAATAAATACACATGTCCATTAAATGGTTACACTCCATCTGAACCAAAATTCTCCTTCACGACGACTTCAAAAGTAAGAAAAATCACTTTCTTTGTACCCCTCTTGAATCTCATTCTCTTCAACTGTTGCAATGTTTTAATTAAACAGGTCTGCAATAAGTTACCCGGTTAGGATAGTTTTAATTTCTATTTTGGTAGTCATCCCATTTCACCATCACTGCAGCATGCTGGAGAGTTAAGACTTCTTCAGCTGTTTCTATCTCACAATTTTAATTTTTCGCTGAAGCTATTTTTTTGCTCAAATTAGTCCACTTTATTTTCAAATATACAACAAGTACCACATACACCAATGCAGACATATAATAGCTATAGTGAACCTTGACTATGACCCACACAAGAACTGTCAACAGCTTTAATAAAGCATATCAACCATCTCTAAAGAAGCCATTGTCTAATTCAACATTGATGCATTGTATTTTTTCAGGATGAAATACAGTTCAGAGTCTGCAGTCTGGATTTAGAGGCCCAGACTACACAAGTTTACCATCCAAAAAACCATCAAACCAAAATAACAGCCTCCTATTGGATTACCATGCCAACAGGACACAACCAGACATGGCGTGCCACACCAAACTGAGCAGCTGACACATCAGGCAGGCACATGTCGGGCTCTACAGTGCAGGTTTAGACTGCTGTAGCACAAAGCATTGTAAACGTCGGCTGCTTCTGAAACGCTATCATCTTTTGTATTTGTGTGATATCAGAAGGCAGAAAAAACATACTTACACCACAAACCATCCATTATTTTTTACCATATTCACAAAACAATCAGTTTAGCCATTTCCAAATGTGTTCATTTATCCAACTGGAACTTCTCGCTGCAGTAGCGGCTTTATAAGGTCTGATACATTATTATAAGTTACTACATGCATTCCAGATTAACAAAATACTGATTTAGTATTTTCTGAATACAAAGTTGTGCTTTGCGTTTAAAAAAAAAAGATACTTATACAATTGCTGTTATTCCTGTAAAAAGTGTTCCCAGCTGATTTTTAAAAACACTTTTAGCAGCAGAAACAGGCTCCACAGACGATTACGTTTTAAGTCGATACAGCTGAGAACTATCACATCCACAAACTGAAGCCCAATGTTCACTTTAACTGCATCTCTGAAACAAGCTGCCTGCTGCAGCCAAAGACCGAGGGTGGTAATGAAACCAAGCTACACAGCCATAGAACTTTGGAATACCAAGGAATTGGTGACAATTCTCTACACGTTCATCACTGCGAGCATCCCTTTAACCTTTAACACATGCAAATTAAAACATAATCTAAACCAGCAACAGCTGTCTGACTGATACTGATGTAGAGTTCAAAAGAAATCTTTATTCCCAGATTTGAGCACCATAGTTTTTGTGGGATTTTAGAGAAAAAAAAAAAGTGTACTTGCTCACCGAGATTGGCAATAAAGGGCAAAAGGAATGTCTAATTTGTACCAGATTTGTACAGTTCAAAATATTTGGGCCTGTGGTAGCTGGCAATAACATTTAAAATGAATGAAGACATTCTCGGTCTTTCTGAAGCTCTGTGTGCGTGGTTGGCTGGCTGACTTGCTTACAATGGCATCCAGTTAATGAGACAGATCTAGTGTGACTTCTTTAACACATCTTAAATGTCTCAGGTGTGGGTCTGAAGCGAAACAACAAAAATGTACAGAAACCCTCATATGTCTACGTTGCCTCAATGTAACACGAACCCTCTATCCACCTCTGAGGTTTAACTAATTAAAACCAGCCATACCTCCTTGTGTAGTTGGCACGTTCACTGTGACAATCTTGCTATTTGCGGGTAGAGGCAGCTTGGTGGTAACAACCTTTCCACTGACTGAGGTTCCTGTAATGTGTAACGTGTGCCCACTAGATGTGGCCACGGTGGTCTCCCCACCCGCACCTAATAACGCAAGCAAACAAACAAAATGTTCGGAAAAATATTGTTACTACAGCACATACAATAAAATCTGAATAGATGCCACATCCGGAAGCGCAATTACATGTGCGAAACAGAAAAGCGACACATTTCAAGATGAGCACATAACAGAGCAATACCCGGCAAACGCAGGAGTGAACGTAGTTACTATGAGTTGTTCTGGCATGCTTTATGAGTCACTCTTTGCTGATGTACCTTGTGTGCTCTGACCCTGCTTGACCCAAGTGGCAAACGATTGCTGGAAGTTTTTGTTCTGCTGGAATGTGACAGGGGAACCCATCTTAGTGGACAGCACCACTTTGGCGCCCGGGGTACCCTGACCCGAAATTGAACCGACGATTACTTTGGGTGTGGCAGCGGGTGTTGCAGGAGTCCCCGTTGGAGTAGCTGCGACTGATCCTGGTTTCTGCTCGAGACGCTTCTGAGAAGGTAATTAATGTGGTCAGCACAGTCTTATGTTTACAAAAAAAAAACTAAAACAAATATTACTCATAAATTCTACCAGTTGCTGAAAAAAGGTTAATTGCTTCTTCTTTGTCACTTCCTATTTCATGTATTGAAATAGGAAGCTGATGTTAGCTCAAATAAACTATTTTAAAGGTTTTTCCTTTTAAGGGTTCACCCAAGATATTTTTGATGAAAATGAACACAGATGCCAGCTGGTGTAAACCACACTTACTTTTGCCTGCTCTGCTGCCTGAGCTTTCTCTTTCTCCACCCTGTAAAATACAGAAAGAAGCTTTCACGTTTACAGTAGTTCAGAAAAAATACATTCCAGTTATCTCAAACTTTAACACAAGTTAGAAAGATGATTTTGGATCTAAATTGTTATATGGATTAACATCCGATTGGCTGACAGACAGCACAACATGCGTTCCCCGAGACTCACTGACCTTTCCGAGAAGGCTCTTATCTCCCAGAGGTCCAGCTCCTCTTCAGCCACCCAGGTCTCAATCACCACTGGGCCCGTCTGTTTTGCCAGCTCAGGCTTCTTGGGGCGCAAGGCGCTGGAGCGTAGACCTTTCCTCTGGGGAGTGTGCGTTTCTAGGATTTTGGACAGGTGGGCAGATAAACTATTGACAAAAGGCTGACGCGTCTACGTTTGGCGTTTGAAAGGACGTAGAGTAAAAAGGCTGTTTCTGTGTAATACAAACAGCCAAAATAGACTTTTTTATGGAAAAACAATAATACCCATTATTATTCTGAGTAGAGCATTTAAATATAAATGCACAAACCAATCTGGTGGGAATCATTAACTGAAGGACAAAATGGGAATTTCACCTTTTGGCGTCTCAGGCACTCCCAGAGGGCAGATGATTTTGCGAATGCAATACTCTGAGCGAATGCCATACGGTCCCACATCCCGCCGCTTTATGATCTCTGTGGTGGTGATTTCAGTGTCCGATGTCTCTGTAGCAATGAGTGGGGATAGGGCTGGGTTGGTATGGTGATGAAAAGAGAGCCCGACAAAAAATGGACGAAATGCACACCGAAATACGAACAGTGATGCCCCAGTGAGACTGAGAGCAATCATTTTGTTCTGCATTGTTTCTATGAACCAACATGGGGATAGTATATCTAGCAAATGTATAAATAATAACTATTTCTCAAGAAGCATGAACTTCTTTATTGGGTGGTTTGCAGGGGTAGAGGGTCTACCTGTACGTGTGGTGCCAACAGCAGCGGACGGTTTGACCGCCATGTCGTCCCATCTCAGACAAGCCCACAAGAGCCTAAGCATGAGGCTCACTCCAGCCAGAGACTTCACCGTCTGCAGCCGGTATCTGGACGGAATACCCAAAGGAAGCATTAGTCATTTTGATGTGAAACTGTACCTAATGAGAGTGTTAAACTGTCCAATTCACCAGTGTCGTAATGAACTCGCTCAGAGTTACAGAACACACTGCAAGACAACCGTAGAACTGAAGAGTAAAAACAGACATGAGGTTGTTGGAAAGGCTGCAGTCCATTCACGACTGTTTCCGTGAAACCAACAGAATGACTGGCTTCCACTTTTAATAAACCATTTCATTCACTAATCTGTATGAGGGAACAATATTATCCCTCAGTAAAGAGCACATCAAACAACCAAGGGAAAGCTACATATTTCACTTGGCCCTTTTGAATTTACATGACAGGATGTTTTCCATCAATTAATCATTTCCAAACGATGACATTTATCACGCTTGCATCATTTCATGTCTGAGAAGCTGATTCGACAATGAATGCGGTACTTAGACACGGTTATTTAAAAAATCTTAAACATCTACAAAAACACGATCATCACAGGGCCATGAGTGTGTACGGGGTTTGGTAGATATTCCCCTTCCCATGTGTAACCACAGGCGGAAAAATATGCATGGGTTGCAGGGCTTGGTCAGTACACAAAGTGAACATCATGACACCTCTCCAACCACCGAATGATTCACGTCTGCTTCGGAACTCTGAGGTCTGGTCAAAATAACCAGAGGTCCCTGTGTGACACCAGACTGGGAGCTACAGCATCGCCCTGGGCCAAAGCCACAAATGGCAGACGGGGAGGGTGAAGACATAATGAACGACAAACCAACACAGGACATGGCACCGCGACAAAAAACGAGAGCAGATTTAAAGGCGAATGACAAAGGAGAAACTGGTCGTTTTCTTTTGGATTATTGCAAAGGTTGATCTGAAGCTCCAGCTGGAAGTGTGTGTCTGACTGTTGATTATCTGTAGAAACTTAATGCAGAGCAAGAGAGCACATAGTGCACATTGGAGGAGGGAGAGGGGGTTGAATCCTGTGGTTTTCAGAGGCGTTTGATTGTCTTGAAGTCTGAGAAAATGACCCTGCTTCTCAGTTGATTTGTAACCTCAATAAACTTTCAACTTTCCAAGCAACGTCATGGTCTCAAGCGCTAGTCTTTATTCATCTTAAATACAGCATAATGTTTGTTTTTTGCAGGCCATGTTAAGTTGTTTTATGATTGACAAGTCACTAGTCAGTGGGTGGGCTAGATTATGCATTTTGGAGACAGATCCACTGCTCGTGCATAATCTCCAGTTTCAGCAGAGCAAGATGGCGACGCAGAACTTGAGGCTTTAAAGCTGTAATGAACAAGCCAACAGCAACCCTCTTCACCAGTCTACATGTGAGATGGAGTTTTGACATAAGAACGCACAGATGGACAATCCAGAACCCTCCTGACACAGCTGTTACCGATGAGAACGCATTAAATGAGTATTCAGATAGTAAGAGAAGTTTGTTCGTGTGCATCCAAAAAATACATTTTATTCCCAAATGATTTTCTTTAGGCTTTTTTTTCTTCCATGTGTGGTAAAAACATAGGACTTAAGAACACTTTTTATCGCAACTTCGTCTGACAAAATTACATGAGCAGTTGCTCGCGGTAAACAGTTTCCCACAACTGTGGATAACTCCATACGTCACTCTACAATGTCCCTAAGCCATCTGCTTTGTTTTCTATTTCAAAGGATACACTTTTGATGACTCTGCGTTTTGCTCCAAAATATATCATAACTTTGAAAAAAAATACAAAGGGGATGTTCTCTGATTATTATCTTCTTTGAAATATGTTACCCCTGAGTGGTCAGCCATAAAACAACGGTGCAAGTAATTTACTTTTTGATTCAGAGCGCTGGCGTTTTTATGTACAGTAAACACAAATCAAGCCTGACTGTCCTAAAAATCTTAAAACCAATATGTAATGTTTAAAATGCAATAAAATTTACATCTGAGAGTTCTGTAAGGACATTTTCCTGCACAATTTAAGCATTCAGTATCCTACAGTACGTCCACTGTGATGTGTTACAGCCAAGAGGTTCACCTTTCCTCTTATCCCATCTGAGGACTGTTTCCTGTGCATTTAGATCAGCTTCAAGTGCTACAGCAAACACCAAAGCTACTCTTCGAATTCAACAGCGAGTAAAAAGTGCACGATAAAGATGAAACAAGATAGTGAATTTACCTCCAACTGATGCCAAATGTGGGCCTGGGAGAAGGATATGGCCAGATATCCAGCGCCGGCTTGGCATTGTAACTAAACACCAACACCTCACGGAATCCGCCTCGCCTCGCCAACACCTTCAAGTCGTCGTGTGGCAGTACAAAAATACTCCTCCGGTTGCTCTTGGTGACAAACTTGCAGTAAGACGGAAGTGCTGTGTCAGAGCGCATCTTCTTGGTGCGGGAGAATTTGAGAAGGCGCACTCGGCCCTTTGTTGACGACGAGTCTTCCTGGCTCACAGCGATAGAGGACTCTGACGTTCTACCACTGGTGTCAGTTGTTGACTTGCTGACAGAAGCAGAGAGTGTTGTTTTCTGTTCTTGAGTCACTACTTCACTCTGGTTGTCTTCTGACTGACCATCGAGTCCAGAGGAACTGATTTTGGTCACTGTTGTTTTGGTCATGGTAGAGAGAGTAGACACCGCACTGCTCTCCGCTGTCAATTCTCCAGACGTTTTCGGCGGCACTTTGGCTATCCTCATCTCAGTGGAGACTACTGTTGTGGTGGAGGTTGTAGTTACCTGGGTGACGATGGTCTTGAATGGTTCTGTTGACCCACTGTTACTATTCTCCTCTGCAAAGTCGTCACTCAGACTGGACTCCTCTGCCGAAGGAATAGGAGAGGGGGCCATTCTTATGATCTTGACCCCGGGATTGTGTTTGGTTTCCACAGAATGAAAAGCTGAGGTGCTGTTGTGTTGCAGAATGCCCCGAGTATTATCTCCAAGTATGTCCATGTTGTTTTCAAGCTTTGTCATCTTCAGTGGAGGTTTGTAATCCTGGTCCGACATCTTTATCTTACCCTCTACCTCTACTTTAGAGCCTACACTCGACTCATTTCCTTTAATCTCTACACCAACATTTACAGGTGCCAAATCTCCGTTCACTAAAGGCTTTTGCGGTGTGCCATCTTTCAACGAGACAATCAGCTTTTGTTCTTCAGTTTTACCAATGCTGTTAAACTTGGGCTGGGGCCTGTTGGCGCACACACCATTATTCGAGCTCATTACAGAGTTACTCAACATGCTATCACTTCCCAAGCGATCATTACCATTTATCTGTGGCAAAGGAGAAACTGGTTTGGAATGTCCAATGCCTTGCAAATTTTCTTGGTTCTCCTCTGGCCCTAAGCCATTTTCCTCCGTGCCCAATTGCGCTGAGCTTCGAGTTTCTGGGTTTTGCTCAGCAGGTTTAAAAGGAGATGTGTTTTGATTGTTTTCTTGGTCAAGAATACTTGAAAGTGTCCTTACAGAGTCCGACCCTGCGTTTTGAATATGTTCAGCCTTAGTTGCATCTGATGCACCGCAGGCTGTTTGTTGCTCTAAAGAGCTACGGATCTCCCCAGCTGCCGTCTCTTGCATATCAGGCAGTTTGGCACCTTCTTGCCCTGAACTGTCTGAACCAGTTTCCTTTGGCCCCATAGTCCTTTCTTCCAGTTCTTGGGGCATGGAGGTGATTTGATGTTGTGGTGAATCAGAATCTTTACCTGTACCTATATTGCAATTGTCTTTGGGTGTGGAGTCTGAAACAGGAGAATGGGAAGTGTTAGACAGTTCAGTGTGCCTTTCTCCTTCTTGTACTCCAGCTTGTCCTGATCCTGCAGTTTGTATTGTGGAAGATTTCTCCTCCACTTTTACAGCTTCGCCCAGTTTGAGCTGTGTCTGTGCCAGAGTATGGGGCTTGAGTGGGGACCGTGGTCGGACTGGAGTGCTCAGAGCGGGGCTTGAACATGACGAAACTGCTGGAGGTCCCAGAGGTTTGGATGCAGACACCTGTTGACGTTGCCTCTCCTCGAAAACGTGCTGTTTCACTCTGCGCTCCAGCAGGCAGTCCAGCTTGGAGGTCTTCACCTTCTTCTTGTAGGCAATGCGGCTGAGGAAACCCTTGCTGACGTCAACAACATCGTAGTTGAAGGGCTGCTTAGCACCATCTGTAGCTTCCTCTTTCAGGGAAGCTTTAACTTCAAGCATATCGGACCCTGGAGAAAAGAGGAATTTTGGCTTTAATTCATATTAATAAGAGATGAAGACAGTTAATCATACAGCATCTTTTAAAAAATCTTAAGAATAAAGTTGTTTCTGCATGTTTAATTCCTCTAAAATAAACTGCCCTATATCTTAAACTGGTTTGAATGTGACTCTACACTCTCCACTTTAGGACCACACACATTGTTTAAGCATATTAATGTAACGTTATACTTTGCTCTTTTTCTGACGGAGAGTTTATGGGATCCACTTCCATCTTCTCAGGTGATTCATCTCCTGGCAGCTGCTCCTTTGTCATCTCTTTTTCATCCAGCCCTTTCTTTTTTTCTGCCATCTTCTCATTAGGCTCCACATCCTCCGCTAGCGGCTTTGACCCCTCGTCTTTTGTTTCGCTGCTTAAAGCAGCATCGCCTTGAGCTTCTGGTCCGGCCACGCTGAGGCGTCTGCTCAAGTTCAGCAGGGTACATTTCTTGCCAAGTTTAGCATCTTTGGAAAAACAGATGTGACATTTTATCTTACAGATCAGCTTATCTAAAAAAGTAATCATTGTAATATGGCTTGAGTGATTGAGCAGCACCATCAATCAGTTACTGAACTACAAAACCTTTTAAATCAACAGCAGTTAAAAACAATGACAAATCATAAGTAAGAAAAGTCATTTAATTGGCTTTTTGATTAATAAAGTCATGGAACTTTCTTTATAGTTCTGGTATATCCAAGCGATGTTTTCACATCCTTTGAGAAATATCATAAATAACTCTACGAGATCCAAAGGCACGAATAAAAGAGACTCTTTAACTGTCCACCTATCAACACAAACAATGGCACCATTATGACAACTCAGTGAGACGTAATTTGAATCATGGACTCAAATCAACTTGAATTTGAATGACTAAAAAACACTTGTAAGGGTAAAAGTCTCTTGCGCCAAACCTTCCAGTTCTTTGCGGTAGTTGGCATTGGTGTTGCCCGGAAGCCTGGGGACAAACCGCGGCACATAAGTCTTACTGATCCAGCTCCAGCCCCCATAGCCCGTTACGCGATACTCCTCTCCTTTCTGCTTCCACACCTTCACACAGGGAATAAAGAAGAAACGAGGAATTAAAAAGGAGAAAATGTCAATTGCAATATAATGAAAACCTTGGTGGATAACAGAAGGAGTGACCAAATAAGGAGCCTAAACGTTTAGAGGTTGTTCACATACTGATCACTAATTGCTAAGGGAAATGACTCGCAGCAGTGCTTAACTTGCTGTATCAAAGAGCCCTTGATGGCCACTCATGCCCAACATACACAGCAGTGTTTTCCACTGAAATGACTCATTTTTTTAATCACTTGAGTTTTACTGTGGACAAAAATTACAGTGATTTCTTTTTACCATCATCCTATCTTCAGTTTGTTTTACATCATGTTGGTTCAGACAACATCTGGGGATAGTTGACCAGTTATATTACACCATCAATGCTTTTTCACTGATGTAAGTATAAAAGGATGCCAGGGAATGTTTGATATAGCTCTAATTTCACGGACATCAGCACTGACAGTAAATGAGCATCCAAATTCAGTGACCATGTGAAAAATGAATGGCTTTTTCTGGTCTTACTGGACAGTAATCAATATTAATGTATAGTCATTTCAACCTGTGAATTTGTGCTTAGTGTATGCATAAGTTTCAGTCTGGAATGTAAAGAATAAAATCTGAATTATGTCAGGTTTTAAACACTTGATTGAAAAGCTGTTATTTGTATGCATGTGATCTACCTGGTGCTTAATTGGAAAGGTGTACTTGACCCAGGTTGCCTGCTGCATAATCTCCTCATCCTCCAGCTTCTTTTCCCTCTTCTTCACCTTCTCCTTCTCCTCACGCTCCATGGACGTCATGCGGTTTAACCTGAAAAGATTTTTAAAGTCGTCATTAAAGTGAAGCCTGCAGTTCTTTAATCATAAATGACAGAATGTTATTTCTGGACCATCGCCAAAACACACAGGGAGGGAAATTTTGTCTCAATAGTGTGCTGCTCAGACAACACTGTTGCTTACAAAAACCTTATAATGTCACATATTTTCGTTTCTTCAGTAACTTGGAAATACCTCCTATATCAATAACCAATTTTTAACTTTGATGTTGCAGTACGATTTAAGACTTGATTTAAGAAGAGAAACTTCTTTGCTTTTGGAACAGCTCCATGAAACATGAACATACAGACTTGTCAAACAAGTCTCTGAAGCGTAGGTTTCTCGCTCACTTGCTCTGATGCTTATAGTTTAGTCAGACACACACACACAGATCCTAAGCTTGTGCAATCTCGGACAATCGCCTCTTTTAAAGGGGCCTTCTGATGCTGAAGCAGTAGTAAAGGCAGAGTTGGGTGGTGCTGCTCGTGGGGCTGCAATCCAAATATTATGCCTCACAGCTAGGGTGGGCCTTTTGATCTGATCTGCTTATGATCGTCTCTGCCCACTAAACTGGGAGCACATCCCCTGTGTACATGCACTGAAGGCATGTTTGACTTTTTTAAGTATTTTTTTAAAATGTTTTACAATTAACACGACTGAATAATACCACGGTATGAAAGTGCAGATTTATACACACACAGAATGAATACAATACATACTCAACCCTGATGTACAGTATTCATCTACCTGGTGTGGCCAAGTGAGTCTTTCCAGATAGGCAGCATAGCCACAGGTTTGATGGCACACTCCAGGATGGCCAGAGCCAGTGCAAACTCTCTGGCCTTACTGCACATCTGAACTGCTTTGATCCAATTGGTCCTTCGAAAACAAACAAACAGACACACATTCAACAGGTTTCAACTTTTTCGTCTCGTTGCTTTTCTTATTTAGACTTCCTTACTTGGTTGTTGATTCTCAGTTTGGTCATGGTTTAATTTTGACAGAAATGCCACAGCACTGACTTTGCTTTTATTGGTTCAAAAAAAGTCTCTAGAATAAGTGAATTATGTTCATTTTGACTGCAAGCAACAAAACTGAAATGAATACACGCTGAAAATGTTGTGTGATTAAAGTCAAAGTAATCAACACTGCACAAGCTGTAAAATGCCATTTTGATATCCCAGCTCTTCACTCTGTCCTATACCTGTGTGAGGACCAGTTAGGGTGCATGAATGGAGCTGGAACATTGTTCTCAAGCTGGATGATGGTGAGTCTTAACGTAGAGATGGTCAGGACCTTGGAGCCATGAATAGACCCATTCCATTTGAACTCTCCTGCTGGTGTCATACAGAACTTATGGGAGAGATGTCGCCTTTTGTCATGGTCCTACAGAAAAACATATGTGGATTTCAGTCAGGAATTAAGCTTACGCATCTGAAAGTTCAGGGGTCTGAAGCTGCTACACAAATGAACCATCCTCAGTGAGACAGACACAGACCAACACTTGTTCAAAAACACCTCCAAACTGACATACTCCTATTGGCAATGATGGGAGAAAGTGTTCACATGTGCAAGTTTAATGCCTGAAAAGCCACCCTGTGGAGTGCATTTCATGACAGATGAAACAGTGACAATTACTGACAACAACTGAACATGCTACTTGCCTCTCTGTGCTGGTGCTTGTTGAGGGCCAAAGCATTCGAGCTGTACTGGTTATGATAGACGCGGTACTTGCCCTCCTGACCGAGCTTGAAGTATTGGCTGAGGGTCCCCTTCATCACCACCTCCTTGCTGCGTGTGCTGACACGGGTGATGTCCCCCTGTGCATTTACCACCAGTACCTACAGAAGCAATCACAAAGTAAAGCCAAACTACTGCAAGTACTAATTCTAAATGAGTTGTCTTCATTAAGAACATTAATAATGTAACTGTCAAACGAGGTGCAATTACTACTTTATGTGTCTAAATGCTCTTCCTTTTTAGAAAAATCATATAGAATATGTTAAGCACTGTGCACACATTTTATATTCATATCTGTGGAACAAAACCCTTCTCATCCACGTTCCTCACCTCTTTGCCTTCCTTAAAGCCCCTGTTGGCTTCATGAACAGCAGCTGCAACCTGCTGATTTTTCAGCTGACTTAGCTTGCTGTCTGGGTTCCTCAGTCGGGTCACCATGCGCGTTGCTGAGGATTTCTTACTGCCGAGACCTGTCATGTCACCGTTTGTTGAGTCTTTACTGTCTCCTGCAAATGCAAAGCCCAAATCAGTCAAAGAAATTAACCAAGTAGGCCATGGTTGAAAACCTACTTAAGCTAAAGTTCTACAATATGCAGAATCTATTAAAAGAGAAACCACAATCAGCCTGTTTTGCACCTCTTTTGCAACACGACAGCTGTAAAACGTACGGCGAGTCAGGCTTTGTTAAGGCCTACTTAAAGTTTACAATGTGCAGATGACTACTCTAAGCCAGAGAATATGCTCTATGTTTTATAATGCTTTATAATAGAATTATAATGTTGTAACTGAAGCACCTGCGTCATCAAAGCTTGCCAGGGATGATTGGGAAGACCTGTCAGCAAAGTCTGGGGGTTCAGGACCACTGGGAGGGACACCAGTTCCTATGCTGCAGTTACTGTTCTCCTCACAGGGCTGGCAAGGCTGGCTTAGGCTTGAGACACCATCTCCACAGGCAGGGATGGAATCTGAGGATGGGTTTTCTGCCGAACATTCAGAAAATCATTAACATTACTGATCCTCAGATAAACGAGGCTCACGTGTTTCTTCTGCGCTGTTCTTGCTTTCAGAGGTTATCATTTCAGATACCTTCCGTGAATCACTTTAATTACCAAGATATCTTAGTCCAGACTGAATTCATAAAAAAAAAAGATAGAATTTTTTTTTTTTTTAAATGAGCCAACATTATCAGTATCAACAACAGTGTGCAAGTAAACATCCAGTGTTAGTTACGTGCTGCACTTTCCTGCCATAGAAAAAAAAGGTTGTGGCTCCCTCTGCTGATAAATTGCATGTAATGCATGCACCAAAAAACACAAGAAAGGATGGATAACTTGACATTAATCAAATTAAGACAAAGCTCCAAAAAGGTTTGTGCACACCTGGCCTCACTGAACACAGCAATGAAGGGTGAAGCTCTGTCAGTTCAGAAGATTAACATGTGTATATCATCACCACACAAGTTATTCAACAGAAGCAATAACTCAACAAAATAAAATCCAATAAAAGGCCAAAATTACAAGTAAGCAACAGAAGAAATGCCTTTTCCAACGTGAACACTGTCTCCAGTCATTTGGGGCTCCACTTTAGTCATGCAGATTATAGACACAATACCACTGGACTGCAAATCAATTAAATACAATCAGCTTTGCCGCTCCAAAGAAAAAGAAGGTGACAACTAACAGTTTAAGTGCAGAATGGCAAGAAGGGATCCACAGCTGAAGCCAAAGTTCAAGAAATAACAAAAGGACAACTGAATACAAAAGCTGTAGATGGAATGAGAGCCACATGCAAAGAAGCAGGCGGAGACACGATCAAGATCAGCACTAAAGCACCGAGGGAATATGGGGAAATAAGCCCAAGCGATAAACAGCTCAGGCCGGTGAAGTTGCAGACCATGGCAGCAAAGCAGATGCCCAAGAAAAGCTTAACGAGGGCGGTTCTACTCTTAAATGGTTGTATATACCTTCAGTGTTGTTAGACACCTCCACATGGGAGCATCCCTCGGTCCGAGCTTCTACTGAGAGAGCCAGGAGCTTTGGAGCTGCAGTGGGCGGACTAGAGCTCATAGTGGAGCTTTGTGTTGGAGAAGACGTTTCTGGAGGTATGGATCCGTCTGTGATGCTACTGCCACTACCACCCTCTTTGTCAGTGGGTGGAGCTTCACCGACTACAGATCAACAGCAGTAATATTGAGAATGTGGTTGGTAATGCAAAGGTGAGTTGGTGAAGGGGGGAATAGATTGTTGGGGCTGGAAGATGTGGTCAAAATCGTGAAATCACAACTAGAAAAAAAATGTTCTTACGCTGAACATGAAATAAATCACTAATTACTCTATATGAGCCCTTTTTTCAGACGTGGTGGAGCACATTTGGCAGGACATAGAGAGTAAATCAGCATATGAGCTTTGTCAGTGCCAACCTTGCCATATCAAAGAGCACAGTGTTTTAAAGTGTTTCAAGAATCAATCACGTGAAAAAAAGACATAAATAAGAGAAAACTTAATATTTCTTCGGTTTTTCAGTCATTATTTGGTCATATTGTTATGATTTGGTTAAATCTAAACATAATTACCTCCAGCTTTGAATCCATCTCTTTTATCGTGTGCAACATCTACTTTTGTCTCCCGCTCTTCCATTATCAGATCTTTCATCTTGCCGTCCTGCTTCCCCTCGCCTGTCAGCTTGGCCTCTTCATCTTCCTTCTCCGGATCCATGTCTTTCCTCTCCCTCTCCCTCTCCAGTCGTGCTTTCTGGGCCTCCTCAGCAGCCCGTTTCTTCACCTCTTCCAGCTCCTCCTCTTTTTTAGCCCGCAGTTTCTCCAGTATCTCCTCTGGATGAAGAAAGAAAAGTCAGACATGAGCAAAGGAAATAAAAAAGGCTGTGAGAACAAAACTGACTTCATAACAGATTTCATAATAAGAAATACCACCAGGAAAGTATTTGGTCAGACAATTCAAAACCTCACATACTGTAGTGACTAAACAACAGTATCATACTAGAATTCAGTCTAAGTCTTAAAATACTATGAACTTTTAAAAGAAGAGGTAAAACTTAGGTGTCATGGAGCCAAACTGTTGTATTTTTATGATAATATTCAAACAAAAAAACAGATTTGCATTACACCGGACACCATCTTTAAACTTCAGTAATGGTAGCTGTTTGGATACGATTTGCATGTACACATCTGCCCATTAATGCTGACTAAGACGTATATATGTGTGTGTCTTAAAGGTGTGTGTGTGTTGGACATCAAAATTAGTGACAGTTGTGTTCAGTTTGCCTTCGACCTAATAGGCAATCTTGCACATAGCAGAATCAATAGCTAGTTTATTCTATTTTAGAACCTTAAATCTTACTCCCCATTGGTTAAAACAACACCCAATCTGTTTAAATGCACAGTTGAGTCAAGCTACGGTTAGAGTTCCACCTGGCTAGTATATTGGACCACTATTGCTTCCCCAGTATGCCAGTATGCAAGCATGTGATGTAATCCAGCTGTGGACTGTGTGAGAAAATGTGACATTTTATTTATTAGAGCAGAGTGACAGTCTGAAAATGCTTTTAGACACCTTGAGTTCACGTATAGTCTAACTGAGCTGATTTTTTCAGCCACAATTCTCACGTTTAGCCATTGAAGAAAAGAGAATAAAATGTGTGAATGAAAGCAACTTTTCCTTGGTAACAGCTGTAATAATATGGAGTTACACTTTACTGTTTTTACAAAAAGATGCATTCAATTCGTTTTGATTACACTGTTGTTAAAAGCTTCTTCTGTGTATTGGACAGGAACTGTGGGGATAGTTGAGCACATACAAGTAAAAGTGATTCGATCCTCCATCTGAGAACTTCACTTTTGTATGACTTAGGTTGGATAAACACGTTTGCAAGTATTTTAATAGTCATGTATGATGATAACAGTGTATAACATCACATTAAGATGTCAGCAAGTGTGAAAGAAAAACAAACTGAAATGAACTGAAAAAGAGTTAAAAAAAGCCTATATTAGCTTTGAGAATCTCTTAAACGTTTCAAGGTTTTAATGCAGATGTTTTATAAACAGTTAAAAAGATAATTGAATTCAATTACAATTTTTTTTTTAAATTAGGGGAATGAACTTTCAGGTCATCAAATTATTTCTTCCTAATCAGCTCATTTTATTTCTATCACTGTAGTGAGGACGTTGCATGTCTTTATCTTTGTGAGTTATGAGCTGAGCCAAATGGAAAAACAGCACCGGGTTTAAAATAAAATCAGCTGCCAGTTAAAACACTGTATTATCTGCTTCTATAAGGGGAAAAGAGGTTCATGTCTGCAGTAAAATTGCACTTTTTAACTTATTTGTGCACATCTGATATTAGAAGTGCCGGATCCACTTAAGTTGTGGCATCAAGTTACGGCCACATTCAACAGCCCCACTTATTGTCTAGACTTCTTTTAAAAGTGCAATTGTTACAAACGTACACTTCAAAGAAAATGCAATTCTATAAAAAAAAAAATGATGTGCTGATGATATTTGTTCAGATGTGCACCATTTTTACAGACCACAAGATTCTGGTTATCCTACAGGCAGAAATGAAAGGATGAGGTGCTGAGGGGAACAGCAAGTGTTGGACACGGACCAGACCGGGACCAGAGTAAGGTTACATAATAGCTGAGTTGATTCCTACGGCCTGACCACATATGACTGGGTGGTATTCATTATTACTGCCAAGAAGAAGGCAAATATCTGAGCAGGGAGAGAGCGAGATAAACAAATAAGAAAAGAAAATAACTTTGAGATTAAAGAGATCCCCATCTTAGCTTTTATTAAACCTAAAAGTCACTGAGGGCATCTCAGATTTCCAGGGCCTACGCAATGAAAAAAAGAAGAAAGAATGATAAGTTCTTCACCGTTCGCAGCAGTGAGGAAACACTTGTTGCTGCCTCGAGCCTTGTTGGTTAGGTCCTCTGTGATATCCATATGGGAGTGCACCTCGTCCCTTATCTCCTCGAGGGCTGCATACAAGTCGGCCTCCCAGTACTCCTTATCCAAGCGTTCTATCAGCTCAGCAAGCTGGACCTGGAAAAGATAGTTTATGGAGAATTTATTAACACTAAAATAAACACAATACAAATGATCCTCTCAATGTTACTGACTAAAATGGGAATATTAGGACACATTGAGAAAGAACAGGTTTGTGACACATCTTGTCACAGATGTGCTTGGACATAATAACGTCAAAGGGTCAGCAGGGATAAAAGATTCGACCCATTTACCTTGGTGCTGTAGTACCAGATGGCTTTGTCCTCCTGCTCACCATCCTCCTCGCTGTAAGCAAGACATATGTGTTAGGTAAGAACAATAAGTAAGTGCAATAAACAACAAGGAGACTGAAACTGGAGGATCCATGATTTTCATTTAGGTTTGTCTGCTCCCTGTATGTCATTTTGCAGCTGTTGATCATTTGACCAGGTTTGTTTCCCCTTTTCCTTGATGCTCGACACATTTTCTTCTCCTTTCTTAAGAGGTCCTGACGGTTTAAGGATTGGGTTTGTTTTTTCGAGGCTACTTTTGTGTTCCCTCCACCTAAGTCGTGTCCACTTTACCATAGTTCCCTTGCAATGTTTACAAAGATAAGGGGTGAGTTGTGTTATAAGTACCCTTATAAGAATCCTGGCAGTTCAGGAACAAGTCTGTGCCACTGCACTTTGAGACATTTTGACTTACAGACAAGTGACAAAGGAAAGATAAACAAATAAATGGGCGAAGAAGAGTAAAACTAATGTTTTTACAGTTACACTGCCTGGTGCATGTAAGCCATAACAACACTGTCATGTTCTGAGATGTATAACATTGCTGATGAGCTCCACTGCATCCTCACTTAGAAGAAAGTTAATTGTAAATCTAGTTAAAAAGACTGCTCAGCTGACTAGTGTTTTACCAGCCTGTGTACAGTGTGGCTGCAACAGCCAGGTTTTCTTTGAACCATCATGAACATTTGAAGCAAATTTTAGAAATCTGATTAAACAGAGACATTGCAAATTGCTCCATTCACTGGTTTGGAGCACATAAACTCCACTATGCTGTCCCACAAGAAGGAAAATCAGTATCAACTGTTTTTCTTTCATGCAAAAAAGGTGTAGAAGGCCCAAGTTGATGCCAAACATGAACAAAACCACTAGCATTGAACATCTACAAGAGAAAAATGAGGGCAAGTTGCAATCAATCCATAGTTAAAAATATACATATTTTCCAATGAAGACACCTTTTTTAAATAGATGAAAATGGTCTCTTCCAGGATGGCAACGCCTCCAATACATACAGTAAGACATCAGTGTGTCGAGTATAAAAATCATAGAAATCATAAACTATGACCTCTGCAGTCACCCATTTTAACATCAGTGGGAGATGTATTCTGAGTGTATTCTACTTCATGAAACAAAACACTTAACACATTTTTTTCCATCCATCCAGCAGAGCTTCACAGACACTTATGGTAACAGAACACCTCAGTATGACACTTTATCTTCATTTTAGTCTGTTAACAGCCTGTGGTTCACTGGCTGCTGCTGAAGTAGATCGAGACGCATGCAGCCGTGATCATGAGGTGTTCCAGTGACTGAAGCCATGGCATTAATTCATGATTAGAGATGCTTACATGCAGCAGACGTATGTGTGCACTGAGGGTTGTGCTGGTTGAGTGAGTTGTTGAAGTTACTCTATCTATGAACTCCTGCACTGTGCTGAATGCACACAGGTGATAGCTGCTCTCAGAGTCTAGATTCAACTTTAAATCAAGTCAGCGTCCAAGCAATGATCATATCCACCCAATTAACCCAACTATTTAAATTGGGTGTTTGTTTCATCATTGCAAAAAGACTCAAACTATCTGCTCTGCATTCAAAGTTTCCGATAAAAAGTCACGTTGGAGGCTAAAAGTTCTGATGGAATAGTTCTACTTGTTTTGTTTTCCCAGAAAAAAAAGCAATAAAGAGACAGTGAATATGTTTAGTTTTTAGGAACATCTAGGAAGGGATAACGGTGGAACTGAAAATAATTATTACAGCTACTTTGTGTATTTAGCACTCAGTAAACTTTGTTCATGAATGACTGAACAAGGGCCAAATACAGTGAAAGTTTATGTACAGACAACAGGGCAGTTTGATGTAAATAAATCAAATATCACAACATTTATCACACTTTTGACATTAAAACACATGCAAAAGTTAATAAATCTTGTCCAACTTCTAAAGAGAATAATTTTGTAATTGAGCTTTTGGATTAAACTTCCCGATATAATAGGGGATGCTTGTCTCCAAGAATGTGTTTGCACCTGTACTTCACAAAAAGACACAGGGGTTTTGTAGCAGCTGCTACAGAGTGGACGGCTTTCTGCTCAGCACAGTCGCTGCCTCAAGAGTGTGAACCCAGCAGCCATGAAACAGTAGTGTCTATTCAGCAGCTTTCCTTTAGGCGCACAAAAACACACTCATTGTACATACGCACATCGAGTAAAAGCAAACTTTTTTTCCTGTGCGCACTACTTGTGCATGCAGAGGCTCAGCCTTCGAAGGGAAAGACCGGGAACTCGGCACCTGCTTGGGGTTATCTTGGCAAGCGGCACGAAGCCGAAATAGATGAGAGTAAGAACTGAAAAACTCTCTTCCACTGTTATATCTCTTATGCCATTGGGTTGAACTGTACTTCTTTATGGTTTATGTGGCAGACTTTCTGTGGCAGGCTGCCTGCTGCTGCTGAGCCAACACACACAATATCCGTGACTGCTCACTACCAATATAAACTAGTAATGTCCAGGGCCAATACTGCTGATGACCAGGCGATGTTTAAAGACTAGAAAGGGATGAGGTCATTTTTGGTTTATTAAAGAGAAAGTCCAAACAAAAAAAAAAAAAACAACAACACATCTGCACTGATGTGCAAACAAATGAGCTACTGATAATCTGAACGAAGCACCTAGAAGCTCTCTACTTTCTTCACTGTGATATCAGGACCAGGAGCAGTGGGAAAATAGTCCAATCCTTTAGCTATATCATAGTTTGTGGTGCTGCACCTTAGATGTTAGTCCTGAAGGTGTATTGCCTGTTCCATATATCTAGGTTTGACTAAGCTGCCCGACACTTCTTACCTACTGTCACACAGAATGACTCTCTTTATGAATGTCCTGACAAAGTCAGTTATTGGTTTGAATCCTAGTTTTGGGCTTTGTACCATTCTGCAGGAATCAAAGTTCAATTCAGTCGAATTTAAAAAATAGAGGTTAATGAACAATTCTCTGGCTGGAAATATGAGTATAACGGCCAGGTATTAGTCTGTGACAATATTTTCTTCTGAATTGATGGAGTAAATCTCAAAAAAGAAAAGAAAAAAAGGATGACAAAGTCAGTTTGATGTAAGTTGTATAAAATTTAAAAACGCACCTCTGAGCAACTTCGAATCCTGCTCAGTAATCTCAACACCAAACCAAACACTGAACTTACATGACAATCCGCCGGTTCAGGAACCAGTATTTACGGTGGTGTCTGTCAAAGCCGACTGGTAGCTGCCGGATAAACGGTCTGCTCTTCTGCACTTCAGGGATGCAGTCTGCCACACCGGGCACCTTGTGTGCCGCACACACCTCGCACTGCCACTCATCCTCTGGCACTTCCTGCAGTGGTGGCTTCACACACTCCAGATGGTAAACAGCTGAACATGTCTCACAGCACAGCAGGTCACCAAGGCGGTGGCACACCCTGCAGTGGTCGTCGTAGGCGACCACCCCTTCTGACATGAGCTCCTCCCGGGCAATGTTAGTTGCCAAGAACTGGTCCACCAAAAACTGGAGAACTTTAATTTTGCTTTCCAATGGTTCATACGGGTAATCCTCAGTCTCCTGCAAGGGCAGAATGTGCCGGTATTCTGGGTCACTCTCACAGTATGCCCGCACCACCTCAGGCCAGGTCATACCATCCACAAAATACAGGGTGGAGTTGACAGAGTCCTTCACGTCAGCGGGACCAAATGTGGTGTTGGAAGTGTCCTCTTCTCTGAGAATAGCTTTGAGTAAGGAGACGTGGGTCTCTGCCAGCAACGTGCACTGCTCCTGGCTGGCAAGGGCTGAACAGAAATCCTCAAAGCGGAAGGGGGAGAGCCGCAAAACGGTGCCGAAGTTGCGTAGGACCTCGTAGACGGCGGACACATTGAGGAGCTGTGAGGTAGGAATCAGGAGGTCCTCAGACGTCTTGGGAAGCTCCAGGGAAGGAATGTCCTTTGCCTCAAGAATAGGAGAACGTGGTCGCAAGGGCCGACTCTTTTTCCGACCTGTGACAAGTAAAAGAAAAGGTCAGGAAAGAGTAGAGAAGAGCGGCAAACAAAACACAAGAGAAAAGCTTAGTGCTGACCCATTCTTAACAACCAATGCAAAAGAAATCACTAACCCTTGAGGATTGAAGGGAAAAAATTTATTTCTTCACAGAATTAACCACCATAAACTGTTAAAAAACAAAATAGTAACAATGTGCATTGACATAGCAATCTCAATGTAAGCCAACTGAAGCCACTTGGAAAGATTTCATGTTTCATCCTATAAAGTACAAGCAAATGTTGCAGCATCTGCACTGTAACATCAGGACTGTCTGTGTACATTTCTGGAGGAAATCAAGTTCACTACAGAGGAATAAAGTTGTATTTGCATTTGATTTCAATGGGTTAAGCCAGCTTCTCTCAAATGACCTCATGACCCCACTATCGAAGGAGGCTAAACGCTTGCCACTACATTCACTGTGGTGCGAGGATGGTGTACCAGTAAAATCTTCATCACACAGCACGTGTGGGTGTGCGTCTCTTGCCCTATCCTCTCAATCTGAGTTTCTGTGACATCACTGGCGAGAGTTAGGCTGCAACTTTAACGTTTTGTGATTGCAAATATGGTTGACTGCAGGTTCACCATCAAACACAGGCAATGTGAGTGGAAAGGGGTGGGCGCGCATGCGAAGCGTGCCTGAAAGCATCGTATAAATGTCAGCCAGTAACAGTGAAAGCATTGTAAAGCCTGTCAACGCTGGTTTTAAGAAGAAAAAAAGACCCTCATACTTGGCTGTACAATGCTGCCATGGTCACGCATCCTTTCAAAAAAGATGACAGCATGGTCACTAGAAGTGGAGGAATGTGTGTAATGCCTAAAACACTTAAATTGTATCTGAGCTTAACCAAAGTGCAGGTTGAAGATATAAAGGAATAAAAACCTGATTTTAGACGCTTCTATCTGGCAAACAAAGAAAGTATTGCAAAAAACAATCAAAAGGCAGAAATTTCATGTCACAGTAACAGGGTTTTGTTGATGGACACATCTGAACGGAATCAAGACCCAAGTTTGGGTCCCATTTGAAACTATCAACGTTCTCCTCAGCAGAAGACCTCCCAGTAGTTGGCAAACTGCTGACAATGCACCGTGTTACATAAAAGATGTGTCAAAGGATTCTTGCCAACACTTTATTAACATGACTATCAAAAGCTGTGAATGGGAGATATCTCATTTCCACACCTGATGAACGTGAAGTGGTTGCTATGGAAACGATGCTCCGCGTAATGAGTTAGTGTTTGCAACAAGTGGGGAAAAAAAGAAGAAAAAAAGAGCGCTTCACTTCAAAACACGTGCCTGTCAAACTCATTTAGGGACGTATGCAACGAAAATATAGTTAAAACATGAGCTGGATAAGGCATGTCCGTCCAGTGCTTGCGTAGAAAAATCCAACCATTGTTAGTAAGATCTTTAAATGGTTAATACCTTTATTACGAACTGAAGTTTGAGATGAAGTTGTAATAAATGTGTATTCGTATACAGCTGGAAATAAACTTGTGCACCACATGTGTTTTTGATACAGCGTAGTTTGCACAGAAGAAACTACACTTATTGTGCAAAAGTAAAAAACAAAAACAAACTAAAAAAAGCTGAATGAATTAAACGCATAGAAAGTCGCGAGGGGAGTTTGATCCCGTTGATTAAACGAGTTTGATTCGTCGTTTAATCTTTATGCTAACAAAATGATTCATCATTCATAACTGCAAATATGACAACGGAAATGTGCTGATCCCGCAAAAAGTAAAAAACACCAGAGCCGGTCGAAGCGTGGAGCGGATCTGCAAGACAGCGGACAGCAGAGCACACGGTAAACAAAGGCCTGTTTCTGAGTGCAAGCTCCATTTTGAACAATGCGGCTTGCTTTCTATACTGAGCTAAAAATAAAACCCACACTTTAAGTAATGCATGCCCGCTTTACTCAACCTCGTGCACTTGCCAACGAACGTACCTGGGGTGCTCCCGAGCGTGCTGTGGCTCCTAAAACTACTCTCCGTACAGTAGCTGGCATCCTCATCATCTGGTAGGTCCTCCAGATAGTCGGAGTCGTTTCCCAAGGCCTCTTCATCTTCAAGATCCGACGACGGGTTGTCGTTAAGTTCATCTTCGTCTGACCGGTAGCTTATATTATCTTCCTCCTCATCGCTGTTGTCGTCGTAGACCACCTTGGTTAGAGGCCGCTTCACTCCGCCTCTGCCGCCGCGGCCGCCTCTCGACCCCCTGCCTCTACCTCTGCTCCCTCTGCCCCGCGATGTCGCTGCAGCCGCTGTGGTGGAGGCTCCAACTTTCCTACGGCCCCGAGACGAATGAAAGTTCTCTCGGCCGGATATTTCTGTATCCACCTCTAGAGAGCCAATGCTGCAAACACCTCCACTTCCTCCCCGCCCCCGACCCCGTCCTCTGCCTCTTCCCCGTCCGCGCATCCCTCTGGTCCTGCCGCCCCGAGAGCCCCGGATTGTCCCGGGTGAACCTTCCCGCATCACGGCTGCTTGTTTGGGCGGCCTTCCTCTTCTTCCCCTCATTGTAGGAGGGAGGCTCTTATGTTCCGCTTCAATCTCGGTGCTGGAAAAAGCCACGCACACCGGAGAAAAACGGGGAGGAAAAAATTAACAGGTCTGGCGACGGTTCCCGATTGGTCCCCGCCAAGCCCCGGTCTCAATTTCAAGGCGGAAAGCTCAAACTGAATGGCCGGTGTCCCGCTCTGGATCGCCTGCAGACGCCATTTTTCTTCTCGACTCTCCCTCCGTTGAAAACACAGCAGGCCTCAGAGCTGCGTGAAGTTAGAATCCGGTAGCGAAGGTTATACCGGAAGTTGATAATTATTTCCTTCAAAGTAAACGTGTCTAAAATAAATAAACAAATAAAGATGTTTACAAGTTGTGGCATACAGTATACTAGACTCCTTCAGTGTTTACGTTAACTTTGACATCTTAAATAATCCGGAGCGAGGCTTCCAACAATATCGTTTTAAGGGGCTCATTGCAAGACCGGAAAAGCAATTTTCATCTCTAACTTTACACTGGCAAGTCTGAATTTATTTGGGGTCACGTGACTCTATTCTACAATAGACGCAATAGCCGTAGTTCATAAAATTAGTTGTTCATGCAAACGCTAAGTGCCAGTAGTATTTAATTAGCAGTTGCTGCTTCTGGTGGCTAGTTTTAATCGCAGGTGGGTCAAGTGTATTTAGTGAACCTTCGTCGTTTTTTCTCCCCTGCCATGCCGCCATTATCGTCACAGTCAGCAAAGCGAAGCAAGAAGATAATACGTCCGACAGAGCGCTCTTCACACAAATAAGCCGTCTTTAAAATTAATACTGCTAATTTTTGTCCACGTATAATAAGGTGTGGACGTCATATTGCTAGTTGAATATACATTTTGATATCATCATGATTATTTAGATGAATAAAGATTACTTCATTTGAAGTGTGTTCGGGTTACTGAAAAATAAAAACTTTGCTAAGTTAATGCTAAGAGCGCAGCTCTTTTATGTATAGTGTTATAACCCTAAGGATTGTTAATTTATTACTCACTTTTAATTTTGATTAATTTTTCAGATAGGTCTTTCCATTTCGGCAGCTTGAAACAACAGCTTCAACAACAGACAAGACACAATAAGAACCAAGACATCTGACATCACAGATACATGTTGGTTGGTACAATTAGGGTTAGGGTTAGGGTTAGGGTTACGAGATCATTAGCTGATGTTGGTATTTTTCACTGCTACGTATATCCGTTGTCGTGGCCGAGTGGTTAAGGCGATGGACTAGAAATCCATTGGGGTCTCCCCGCGCAGGTTCGAATCCTGCCGACAACGAATTTTTCCTTTTTTGCATTATCAATAATCGAGTCCGAGATATTCACTAGTGACATGTAAATTATTTACGAAATCTCAAGGAAAAACTTGCTATTTAATAATAGAGAGTTTCATTAGCTCATTTAAAGAGTCCCTCCACAGTAAGAAATGTGTTTTACTTTGCCTTTGTCGAGTTTGGCACAAAAATTATTTCACACTCAACTTTATGTACTCAATGTGATTTTAAGTGATGGGCCTAGGAGCGTGATTTGTGGCATAATAAATAGTTTGGAAGCCAATCTTGGCCCTTGTGGAAATATTTTTAATTTGGAATTTTAACAGCTGATGACAGCTCCCCCCTGAGCTGTCACCTTATCGTGGTGGGGGAGTTTGCGTGCCCCAATGAGTTATGTTATGTAACTATGAGCTATGTTGCCCGGGGCTTTAAGCCCCTGGTAGGGTCACCCAAGGCAAACAGATCCTAGATGAGGGACCAGACAAAGAACAGCTCAAAAGACTCCTTATGATGAACAAAAAATTTGGACCTCGTGATCCCTTGCCCGGATATCCTCGGCTACTGAAGCTAGCTCTTGGGACGTGGAATGTCACCTCTCTGTTGGGGAAGGAGCCGGAGATGGTGCGCGAGGCTGAGCGGTTCCGGATAGATATAGTCGGACTCACCTCGACGCACGGCTTGGGCTCTGGAACCAGTCCTCTTGAGAGGGGTTGGACTCTCTTCCACTCTGGAGTTGCCCGTGGTGAGAGGCGCAGAGCAGGTGTGGGCATACTTATTGCCCCCCGGCTGTGTGCCAGTACATTGGGGTTTACCCCAGTGAACGAGAGGGTAGCCTCCCTCCGCCTGCGGGTGGGGGGACGAGTCCTGACTGTTGTTTGTGCCTATTCGCCAAACAGCAGTTCAGAGTACCCACCCTTTTTGGAGTCTCTGGGGGAGGCACTGGAGAATGCTCCTACCGGAGACTCCCTCGTTCTGCTGGGGGACTTCAATGCTCACATGGGCAATGACAGTAAGACCTGGAGGGGTGTGATTGGGAGGAACGGCCCCCCCGATCTGAACCAGAGTGGTGTTATGTTGTTGGACTTCTGTGCCGGTCATGGACTGTCCATAACGAACACCATGTTCAGACATAAGGGTGTCCATATGTGCACTTGGCACCAGGACACCCTTGGCTGCAGTTCGATGATCGACTTTGTGGTTGTATCATCGGACTTGCGGCCGTATGTCCTGGACACTCGGGTGAAGAGAGGGGCGGAGCTGTCAACTGATCACCACCTGGTGGTGAGTTGGCTCCGCTGGTGGGGGAGGATGCCGATCAGACCTGGCAGGCCCAAACGTATTGTGAGGGTCTGCTGGGAGCGTTTGTCAGAATCCCCCGTCAGAAGGAGCTTTAACTCCCACCTCCGGCAGAGCTTCAACCATATCCCGGGGGAGGTGGGGGACATTGAGTCCGAATGGGCCATGTTCCGTGACTCCATTGCCAAGGCAGCTGATCGGAGTTGTGGCCGTAAGGTGGTCGGTGCCTGTCGTGGCGGCAACCCTCGAACCTGCTGGTGGACAACAGTGGTGAGGGAAGCCGTCAAGCTGAAGAAGGAGTCCTATCGGGCCTTTTTGGCCAGTGGGACCCTGGAAGCAGCTGATAGGTACCGACAGGCCAGACGGGCCGCGGCTTTGGCGGTTGCTGAGGCAAAAACTCGGGCCTGGGAGGAGTTCGGTGAGACCATGGAGAACGATTTCCGGACGGCCTCGAAGAGATTCTGGTCCACCATCCGGTGTCTCAGGGGGGGGAAGCGGCTCACAGTCAACACTGTTTACAGTGGGGACGGGGCTTTGCTGACCTCAACTAGGGATGTTGTGAGTCGGTGGGGGGAGTACTTCGAGAACCTCCTCAATCCTACCAACACGTGCTCGGAAGAGGCAGAGTCGGAGAGCTCGGAGACGGGGCCTCCCATTTCTGGGGCTGAGGTTGCCGAGGTGGTCAAAAAGCTCCTCGGTGGCAAGGCCCCGGGGGTGGATGAGGTCCGTCCTGAGTTTCTCAAGGCTCTGGATGTTGTAGGGCTGTCTTGGCTGACACGCCTCTGCAGCATCGCGTGGACATCGGGGACAGTGCCTCTGGACTGGCAGATTGGGGTGGTGGTCCCCCTCTTCAAAAAGGGGGACCGGAGGGTGTGTTCCAACTATAGGGGTATCACACTCCTCAGCCTCCCTGGTAAGGTCTATTCGGGGGTATTGGAGAGGAGGATCCGTCGGATAATCGAGCCTCGGATTCAAGAGATGCAGTGTGGCTTTCGTCCTGGCCGTGGAACAGTGGACCAGCTCTATACCCTCGGCAGGATCCTGGAGGGTGCATGGGAGTTCGCCCAACCAGTCTACATGTGTTTTGTGGACTTGGAGAAAGCGTTCGACCGTGTCCCTCGTGGAGTCCTGTGGGGGGTGCTCCGGGAATATGGAGTGCCGGACCCCTTGATAGGGGCCGTTCGGTCTCTGTATGACCGGTGCCAGAGTTTGGTCCGCATTGCCGGCAGTAAGTCGGATACGTTTCCAGTGAGAGTTGGACTCCGTCAGGGCTGCCCTTTGTCACCGATTCTGTTCCTAACTTTTATGGACAGAATTTCTAGGCGGAGCCAGGGCGTTGAGGGTGTCCGATTTGGCGACCTCAGAATCGGGTCTCAAATGATGATGCAGATGATGTGGTTCTGTTAGCGTCGTCAGGCCGTGACCTTCAGCTCTCACTGGAGCGATTCGCAGCAGAGTGTGAAGCGGCTGGGATGAGAATCAGCACCTCCAAATCCGAGACTATGGTTCTCAGCCGGAAAAGGGTGGAATGCTCTCTCCGGGTCGGGAATGAGATCCTTCCCCAAGTGGAGAAGTTCAAGTATCTCGGGGTCTTGTTCACGAGTGAGGGACGAATGGAGCGGGAGATTGACGGGCGGATCGGTGCGGCGTCTGCAGTGTTGCGGGCTCTGCACCGACCCGTCGTTGTGAAGAGGGAGCTGAGCCAGAAGGCGAAGCTCTCTACTTACTGGTCAATCTACGTTCCCATCCTCACCTATGGTCACGAGTTGTGGGTAGTGACCGAAAGAACAAGATCGCGAATACAAGCGGCCGAAATGGGTTTCCTCCGCAGGGTGTCTGGGCTCTCCCTTAGAGATAGGGTGAGAAGCTCAGTCATCCGGGAGGGGCTCGGAGTAGAACCGCTGCTCCTCCGCATTGAGAGGAGTCAGATGAGGTGGCTCGGGCATCTGGTTAGGATGCCCCCTGGGCGGTGTTCCGGGCACGTCCCACTGGGAGGAGACCCCGGGGGAGACCCAGGACACGTTGGAGAGACTATGTCTCTCGGCTGGCCTGGGAACGCCTCGGGGTCCCCCCGGAAGAGCTGGAGGAAGTGGCCGGGGAGAGAGACGTCTGGGTTTCTCTGCTCAAGCTGCTGCCCCGCGACCCGACCCCCGGATAAGCGGCAGATGATGGATGGATGGATGGATGGAATTTTAAAGTACTAAATCCCATCACTAGTTTTTAAGTGTTAATTATACGTTCTTTACTCTGCATAAACCATGTCAGAAACAAGAATATTATTGTATGCCTTAATGTGCAAACACATCGTAAACAAGAAAATAAGAAAAAGCAAACGAGTGCATACATTTTTTTGTTTTTACACTATGCAACCACAAACCTCCATTAACACATAAAAACTTCAACGGATCAAAAGTCAGTTTACTGATCTGGATTTTGACAGCAGCTTTTAATAAAAAATAAAGTCACACCTGAATTAATCCCCCTTCTATCCAACATACAAGGTTTCCATGTGGAAAATTGTAAAAAAAAATAATATATATATATATCAAACTGATAGATTTACAAATATTGAGCTGTGTTGGGACACAAACAAACACTAAATAACACTGACTCTCATGGGAATCTTAAACCCCATTAAAAGTAGAAAACATTTACCATAATGTTGTACATGGTAGCTGTGGCATGCATTTTACTAAGCCATAATTAAACCAGCCGGGCATACGAGCGAACTGTGAATCCAACATGCAAACCATATCATCTGAAAGGCCAAAAGTCAAGAGCTGAAACAATTTTACAAAAAGGCTTTATAGACATCTGCAACAAGTTCAATGTCTAAGTTCTACCAGGATTTTCACATGTCACATACAGTAAAACCTTTCGACAGGAAGCAGAAAGCACTCTGATATTTAGCCTTTAAACAACTTAATCTGAAAACTTGGAATTTAAAAAAAAAATTATCTGTACACATTCTAAAACAGCTCAATGACTTCAATGGAGTATTGTCCAACAGCCTTCTTCATCTTCATCTTGTTGAGCTCTTGGAGGCCTCCTTCGATCTTTCCAAGCTCTGAAAACAGCTTGACCTGAGGACAAAAAAAAAAAAAAGAGAAGAATATCAGAAAACTGTGATAAAATCTACATGATGCCAACAGAGACCGTTACAGAGCGGCAACAAGGGAAAACCGTTTGTTACCTGTGAGCTAACAAAATTGTGGAGCTTCAGCAGCAAGCCTTTGACCTCCGGAGTCATCACTAGAACTGTAAAATGGGCGTCCAACAGCATACAAACCCAATCCATGACCTGTACTCAAACACAATGAACAAAGAGTTAGAGACGTGAATGTTTTCAACAAGAAAATCGGATTCTTGAAATCCACCGCTGCGTTTGTGCACAGCTATGCATATGTGTATTGTACTAGTAAGTCTACTCAAGCGTGGCCACCCTAATGACAAAGTCAGATACAAACCTGATTCAGGCTTGGTGATCTAAAGCTGTGTGCCGGCGGGAGAGCATTTTCAGAATATTGTACGTAGAGAAATTGCAGGTACTGAAGGAAAAGCTGATAGGTTGACAAAAAAAGAAAAAGGACAATTGTTTTAGAACACAAAGTCAGTACTGAATGGCTTATTTTGGAGACAAGGCCAACTAGGTAGCTGTTACTGACAACAACATGTTGAGAGGAGAGATCCTTCAGATGTGGGAGGAGGAAAGTATCGCTGTACGCCGTCTGCAGGACCTCATTTCTACGCAGCCTGAGTTAAGTTCTCACACGTTCACAATTCAGTGTATTTTTACCTGCCACAAAGTGTAAAGAGATATAAAAAAGAATGGTACACAGAGGTGAAAAGGATGAATCTGAGTCACTGTGACTGTGCCTTGGGAGGATACAGTAGAGCTGCTTTATGTAATCCCACTGGACAAATCTCTTGTGGTGGAGGTGTGGCCTTCTTCATGTCTTCTGCTCCTCTTTGTTGGCCACCGACCACGTCTGAACAATCCTCCTCAATAGAGGTGGGACTAACACCGTTCTTCAAGCCAACCTCGCCAGGCTCTCTTAAAATGAGGGTTTCCATGAAAGAGACGCTGTCAGGCTCCAGGCTCAACGTTGCTGCATCAACATCTGGCAAACTGCAAGAAAAGTGCGAGGAAAGCATCGAGGAAAGATCGATGTCAGGCTTACTGTCAAATTAAACTGAACAACTTCTTTGGTTGGTTGATTTCAAACCTAAATTAAGTTTCATCAAACTAAACAGTTTCATGTGACAGTTTGCAGAGTTTCAAGCATTTAACTGCCCCTCTGTGGCAAAATAATAATAAAAAAAAATCAAATAATGCCATATTAGTGTTGATTGAAGTGTTTGTAAAAACATTGCTCTTACCTGATGAATGCCTTGAGACAGGCACAGGTGACAGCCTCTGGGATGTCAGGGAAGAACTGCAAGCACAGCTGACAAAGAAAGTAATCCTTCTTCTCCAGGGCCAGCGGCAAAAGATCAGGACTCACACTGTTGACGGGAACGATGGTACTTTGTTACATTCAAGAGAAGCCTTGCAGGTTGAATTGAGCCGCTTTTATTCACAGTAGATACACAGTTTTTGTAATTCAGTTCTGTTATCAGATAAATTCATTTGCAGCCTGAAAGCCTTAAATTCAAGGTTAACATTTTTGTTTTGTTTTTTTAAATAAAAAATTAAAATAAATCATCATCCCACCATCTGCCTCACTGACCTGTGGCAGAGGCACTGGGTGTGCACAAGCTGTGCCAGGGTGCCGGGCGGGTAGAAGGCTGGATCAGCCAGGCTCCGGGACACAAGGGTTAATGCCAGCTGTCCCAACGAGGGCTGCAGGTCGTGGAGGTCGTGTCTGGACAGGAGGCCCTCTACCTCCTTCTGCACTTCCTCTACAGGTGCCGTCTGCGTGAGGAAAAATATTAGGCGCCTTTAGATTTGCTTGGGAACCCTTTTTGTTACCTCTGTTAAGTGCGACCATGAACAGTTATATATTTTACCTTGACGAGTTCTAGCACTTGGTCAGTAGTTAAACCAGGAGTTGACTGTGTCTTACGGGTTGCTCTCTGTATGGAAAAGGGGAAAATCAAAATAATGATCTTACTAAAAGCATTGCAGACAAATATCTTCCACATACAAAAATAATTCAATCTGAAAAGACTGGATAAAACAGAGCGATTTGCTAAATTAGCATTATATCTCCAATGAAGACAGGAGTTCTAATTCAGGTACCGATTCATTTGATAAATTCAAAGGATAAGCAATTTGATTCATTTTAAAGGACCTTAAAAAGGTTTAAATGATCATCTTAAAAAGAACACCGATCCAGGAAGTAACGACTGGAAATTACAATTTCATATAGAGAAACAGCCAATCATGTTTTTTTTAGTTTAGGTTTCATTTGTATGGCTGATCAATTCAAGCTGCCATTTACAACCGTTAACCAACGCACCGTCTTCCTGGTCTCCACTGCTTTAGGAGGCCGAGCTGCGTCTCCATGCAGGATGTTATTCCAAGATGGCACCAAAGCCGGAGGCCTGGACTCTGTGGCTGTAAGAGAAAACACACTTATGTGAGTGAACGTTTTCACGTGTCAGATAATTGTGATCTGCTTTCACGAAGTTCCAGAGCATTGCTGATTGTTACTGCTCACCTTCAGTCTTTGCTTGTCTTAGTTTTCCCAGAGCGGCAGCAAGGGAAGATTTGGGACATGCAAATGGTATAACAGAGAGGGTTTTCCCATGTGGAATAAACAACTTGTTTGAATAACTCCATAGCTATACCAGAGAAGGATTAAAATGAAACAAATATACGGTTAGTACATGTAACTGAAAGCTGTTGTAGATGCCCAACTAGTCTATTCATGCAACAGTTTTAGGATTGTAAACTGCTATAAAGTTGTGAGAAGGGACAGAGAGCCCCCTCACAGTGGAGAGCAGACGCAATGCTCTACCAAAGTCATACAGTCCTCCATCAGCACACAACAGCTGGAAGGACAGGGAACCTTGGCCTGTTTATGTCAAAACTTATGAACACATTAAAACATTTATATGCATTCAACAAATGACATATTCCCACCTGGCCGTAGATTTTACCCGCCATCTCTTTTCCCGCTTGAAGCGTCTGAAAATTTGTATTCCAGATGCAGAGAAAGTCTGAAATTGAAAGACAAAGACACATTCATGAACCAAATAGATCATTCCAAACCTCTGGTGCTGACAGCGGAACCATAATGCAGCGAGAGACAAGAGTAAAGTAAAGCTAACATTCAGGTAAGTTTGACCAGCATTTACCTTTACCAGCACCAGCAGACGGGTGTGGAACCCCCACAACAGCTACGTGGGCATCATCCAAGACCATAGCTGACGCCGCTTCCAGCAGGTCCTCCCCGACGGGAAGACTCAGCACCAGGCTGCGCGGCAGCAGAAGGGCCTGGGCCCCTTCATCAGCCCCTGGGCCCCGCACAGAGATCACGCTCTGGTACATGCGACCATTAGGGTCTGAATATCAGAGAAACAACACAGCACAACAGGTGTGATTTAAAAGAAAAACTATTCAATTGTAGTTGCTTTGATTTAGCCCCTAATGGTATGGAGAAAAGTAGAGAGCGAGCCACACCTCTGCTGCCAAACACTGAAAGTTATTGTCTGTCACATAATCCTCAGTCATGGCTATTTATCACCTGTTAAATTCAATTTCATTTGAATGCGCCACCCGTTTAACTCAGTTTAACACGGTCACCTCAAAGAGCAGCTGCCAGAAGTCGAAGCTCCTGCGTTAGTATTGGAAGGCAGCTGTTGCACAGACACCACTGACTTTACTCCACTCTCTTCATCCATCATATCTGATCTATATATTTGTGAACACTTCTCTTTGGTTGCGCTCGGGTGTAAACTGAAAAGGCCAAACGGATGTCATATATATATTCCACTGCAATGTGCCGAGATTGCAATGTGAATAACGAAGGCAGACTACGAGACAACTTGAGACTTAAAGATCATCTAAGAAATCTATGAAATTAAAGCTAATGTTAAACTAATAAGCCATCCAAGTCATAATAGTGGGTGTCCCACTTGTGTTCCGGTGTGCCGATTATTTCCTCTTTGCATTATCTACAACCCTAGACTAAGCCATCAAACGTGGATACTAAAAACATTTTCAGAGGCTAGAAATTCAGACGTACAGAGACAAAGCAGGCAGATGTGTTTGTCCCTGTAGGAGGCAGAGAAGCTGAGCGGGGACAGTCCAGGTTCCTCTCCCTCCAACCGGTACCTCTGTAGAGAGTTGGGGTTCAGTCTCTGCAGGTAGAGGAAATGATCTCCTCTCTGTGGGCACACAGGGACAATCATGTAAGGCATTTAAAAGGTCCACTATCATGAGTAGATGCAGATGTTTATCAACAAAACTGAGTCATTAACTGTAGTTGTAACTTTAAATTGAACTAAATTAATGTCCAACCGTTTTGAGGCCTTAAATATAAAAAGTGTTACCAGGTCAGTTCTGAAGATGACGATCTGCTGAGTTTCTGCCACTACACTGGTGCTCCACCTACCAAACAAACAAAAAAAAAAAACAAAGAAAGAAAAAACTGCACATCATCAGAAAACATGGCATAGTCCTGCTAATACCTGGAATTATTTCACAGGCCAGTTTTAAACCAGCACAGCAGCCCTGGATGTTTCTAAACATCAACCAGAGCAGCTGTGAGCACAGATTCTTCCATCATTCAATCCCAATTTTGTTTCTCAGGAATGTATCAATAATGAAATAACAGTTAGCAATAATTTGAAGTAACTGCAATTAATAATCGGAATGTCTCTATACATGTTTAATTCCACTATTATACAATAAGCCCACTAATAATGTAGTTACTCATCTAACCTCAGTAAAGAATAATGATAATTTCTTGGAAAAAGAAAAAAACATAAATAAAAACATGTCTGTCTGCCTTTTAGGAATTTTCTAAGGAAACAAACTGACATTATTATGAGGCATTAAACTCCATTATTTAGGTGGTCAGCACTGTTAAACTTTGAAAAGCAAAGTGGAAATATGACAGTATCGTCACTTTCACAACTATGTTTTCATAGAAGTAAAAAAAGATGATTATAATAATTATTTAACCATGATAAAGACCATCTCTAATAAGTGAAACTACACAATTTAATTGTTATATGTGACAGGCCTGTTCATTTGAAATCACTGCATTCGTATTGTTTTTTTTTTGTTTTTTTTTTTAATATGATTTACACAGCAACCCAGGTTTTTTCTTTTCAATGGGTTAAAAACAACTCGTTTAATGTCCAATTATGTCTGTGTATGTACAGAGTAAAACTGTTGGTTTATTAACAAATAATTCAACTATTGATATGACTGATATGTTTGGATAATGGACTGAATTCCAGCAATGCGGACATGTTTGCCAAAACAATCTCCTCTTCAGTGCTACATGTGTGAAAATGGCTGCTGTTTGCTTTCTGATGCCAACCTGATGGCCTCTTCTTGAGCAAGGACCTCCTCTATGGGCTGCTGCGGCGCAGAAAGCAGGGAGTCGAGCAGTCTCACGGCTCCTCTCTGAAATATGACCACAGGCTCTCGTCCACGTGCACAGTGCACCATCCAGACATCTGCGGACACCTGGTGAGTAAGAATTCACAAGAGGAAGGAGTGACCATTAATGACCGCATAGATAATGACCTCTTAGGTTGATACTCAGAGTGCTAAAGGGAATCTTAACCATAAGGAAGAGGCCAAAATAAAGACAAAGTTCATCATTATGCAATATATATGCAGTGAAAAGGAAGAAAAAAATGTTTAAAGTTCTGCAATTTAGTATAATTTCTGAACAACAGCTTACTGCATGTTTGATGTAATTGTCCCTGAAACAATAAAATATATATTTAGACTCACTGTTGCTTTGAAGGCCTTGTCCAATATGATATCCTCTTCCTTCCAAATTCGTATCACCTGAAAAACAACAACAAAAAGGACTTTTAAATGCGACTGATTTCTCTGAGGGTCAAACCTTAACAAAGCAAAAGAAGGATAAGTTCACATTCAAGAGCAAAAGTGGATCAACATATGTGGTGTATAAGTAAAGCAATATGGGCAGCAACACAGATGCAAATCTTAAGGATGGGTAAGGAAGCGTATGGTCACTTCAATAAACTGGCTTTGGTGTAGTTTTGGTGTACTTTCTGTGAGAATTGATTGGTTCCTTGTGGGAGCAGTATGGCTCAAAATAGATGACGCTGCATCAACAAATGTATTACTTGAAAAAAAAAAGTCCTATGACAATCAATCAGACGTCACAATTAAAGACAATACAAAGTGTGCAAGACAGCTAAAGAGGATGTAAGAACCTAAATCTTGACAACGCAAATTCTAAAGCAGGGTACCTTGTTGTCTGAGACTGCAACATACTCCTTGGTCTGTAAGTTGAAGACTGCTGAACAGGTCAGATGTTGTCCTTGTTTCACTGTCCAGCTGCCCAGCGGCTTCTGGTCTGACACCTGGAAGAACAGAAGAGGAATGAAAAATTACAGAACATGCTTCACAATTTAAATCTATCTGTAAGAACCAGGAAATCTTAAAGCTGACACGCTGTTTTAAAATGAGTAACTGTATTTATACACAGCAGCAACATATATCAATAAGATAAATGCTCACTGAACCTCCCAGTTTAGAAGTTTAGATGTAAGTGATGTTATGTATGTTGCTAGCGTTAGCTGCCATCTGCCTGTATTTGAGGACAAGCATAACACATTTACCAAACTAGGTGATTTTTCCTGTCTGTTTTCAAGGAAAGGTGTCAATGTACGATATAAGTTCAGCGGTACGTCTTTTTTTGTCAGACGTTATGGCTCTGGCTCGTTTCACCCAGACGAGCCGAGGATGCTAACACGAGTTACACTGATCGCACCAATCAGCTGGCACATGTTACGGGAGCCAAAACAAAGTCTAAACGTTACCTTGTACAGAGTCACAGATCTAGTTGAGTCTGTAACGATGACATGGTCGCTGTCTCTCTCCTCTTCGATTCCCTGAATTCCAGATATAGACAAATTTTGATCTGGAACAAGTCCGCACAACGTGTATCCCTCATACAGCGCTGCCATGCTGGACCAGAAGAAAGGGGAGCTCGTTAGATCTCGCGAGAATAGACTACGAACGCGCCACAAGGGGGCCTGCAGCAGCGTGATGTTCAAATCTATTTGGTTTACTCTTGCAGCCTATGATCCAGCTTGTTTGCGATTCTATTCATTTAAACTTGGAGATCAATAAAATGATTAGTTTTTATACTTTCATTCTTAAAATTGCCTGCATATCGTCGCCATGCCTCTTTGAAAGAAGGCAAAGTCCAGTTATTACCTCCCCCAACAGAACAGCAGTGGTCGCTAAAAAAAACTGCTTAGGAAAGGCTCAAATAACCTGACAAATAGTCTGAATTCCCTGGATATCAATCTGATGGAATCTGTCAGGAGCCAAGGGCAATTGATAAGGGACTAAAGGAGAGAGCCAGTACCAGGCAGATCAAGACACCATCAGATTTTCTTTGTACATATTCTGATTGGTCAGAGCTCTTGAGGAGGACCTACACAATATCATACCTGTGGTCATAATGTTGTGGCTGATCCATAAAGGTTTAATTTCTGAATACTGAAATACTGAAAAGTAAATACTGAATATGAGATTTTGTCCTACATCACTGCCAGCCTGTTATCAATGAATGTGTAGTGTGCTTAAGCTTTTATAAACAAAATCAGGGAAAACATTTTTTGCAAGATCACAGGATCAGCATCAACTAAATTATAAACACGGTATAGTCCATCCATTTTCTATACCCGCTTAATCCGTCGGTCGGGTCGCGGGGGGCTGGAGCCTATCCCAGCGGTCATCGGGCGAGAGGCGGGGTACACCCTGGACAGGATGTATAACCTTATATAAAGGTTAATAAAACTCTGTAAATCTTCAGAAACAGAAAACAGCTTCACTATCAAAGTAACTGATTGTATAATTTTTAACAGTTACTTCACATACTGTAATAAATCAATTGTGTCATAATTTACAGTAGCTTTGTAAAATATTTCTTCTGCAGTATGTTTTCTGCATTTGATGGTCAAAAAAGCACGCTAAAGAAAACCCTCTCAAACAATGAAGGGACTTTTTCACGAATCAAAAGGCAAACAAACAATCTGCCTTAATCTATTCAGATGATTAACTTACTGAACACATGCTGTTCCTCATCACTGGTCTTAAATATTATTGCATCAGTGAATCGTAAGTGCAAAATAATGTAGCCACACACCACACATTCTTAATCAACACTGAGTCTGACATAATGTATTGATAACTGAATCTATTGGAGCTGCATCATATGCAATGAAAAGGCAGACAGAGTCAAATATATTTTATTTCATGAACCAGAAGACAAAACTTCTGTTTCGAACTCCAGTGGCCTCATTAGATTCGGAGATCTTCTCCTGTTTTAACACTTTTCAATTTCTGATGGAAGTGAACTCAAATCAAAGGTAGATTTAAGCACACTGGGTTCTAGAAACAAACAAACACACAAACAATCAGATAAGCAGACTAAGTTAGTCTTCATCAAGTAACAAAAAACAGCAGATAAGAAAGAAATATTACCCCATTGTTATAGTTGGGAAAACAAACACCAAATGCATCATTGTGGTAAGTTGTGCTTTTATTAGTTTATCTGATTTTTTATTTATCTGCAGGTTTGAGCAATTACTAGTCTTATTGAAAGTGAGAATCTGTAGTGACTATAAATGGCAAGTAATCTCAAGTTTCCATCTAGCCAAATCTAAAATTTTTAAAGAAAAAAATCATTTTCATTTGATTTATGTTAGAATTTAAAACATGTTATTAAAGTCTTCTACATTTGTGTAAAAAAAAAAAAACATGGCTTGCATTCTGCTTTGAATTCCATTGAATTTGACCTTAACGCCTTAATCTGATGTCCTTAAAGTCTAAAAACAGCATATTGTCATTTCCACAAACATAAACTTCTGCTATTATAAGAAGACAAAAAGGCTTTGGCTGCTGTTCTGCTTATTGTCTTGTTTTATGTCATTGAGTGTGCTTTACCTTTAAAGCATTCAGGGATTTTGAGTGTTCCATCGATGCACTGAGTCGGCACAGCATAACCACATTTCCTGTCCTCATTCTTGCAGTAGACTGAGACGATTTCTTTGTGTAAGATCACGTTTGATGGCAGGTCTTTGATTCCGATCTTCCTTCCCTTGTATAATATTTTTGCTCTCTGTATGCCGACCTCACAGGGAGCTAAAATTTACACACACACAAAAAGAACTAGAAATAAATGTCACTTGTACGACTATTAATGAATGTACTAAATGTATAAAATAATTCAGTAAAATAAGCCTTCATGGCCTATGAGAAGATTCCAAAATATTCTACTTCTCCAATGAAGGAAAAACTTCTCTAATGAGGCAATAAGTGAATCTTTTTTTTCAAAATACTAATATTGTATCGTCAGCTGTACACATTCTTTCTAATCAGTCAAATCCACAATAAAGTAGACATTAGCAGACATTTAGGGAGAGTTACATTTTGAATGAGATATTAAGCGTCACTCTCCATCTCTGTTCTCTTGTCTAAATATGGTTAATTCTGGCGTCAACATATTAAGATGTCGACAGTGAAACCTCAAGATGAATATTCAAGATGAACTAATACATTTCATGGCGTGGAAAAAAATCTCACATTAAAAAATTTCAGATGTTTTCTATGTTCTTATGTGATGAAAATGTTGGTTTATGAGATTCTTATAAATCATTGCATTCTGTTTTTACATACATGTTGCACACCATCCGAACCTTTTTGGAATTGAGATTTTATATTTATACCTCTCCTGAGGAGGATTTAGAAGCCAATTTAATTCAGTTAAACTAAATTCTGTTTTATTCATATAGCCCCAAATCACAACAAATGTCATCTGAAGGCACTTCTGTACGTCACCACTGCGTGTGGATGTAGAAATGTACATTTTGTATACAAGTTTCAGAAATTGGGAGGACATTACATACATTGTCCTTTTGATGCTGTATAGTTTAACACTGATCTAGCCACAGATGTTTTTTATTATGTATGTAGTATATAGGATCCTTCAGGCCAACTGACACAAGTCCAACACAGACAGTCATAACAGACAGGTAACAATGATATTTTTGTCAAAACAGGGAAATCTGTGGGAAAAATATTACACAACCCCTTATTCAGATAAAAAAAAAGAAAAGCTTTATTTAACGTTTTAATGTACCGTTGAAGTTCGTGTATCTCACAAAGCTGATATCAAATTGGCTGATAATAAAAGCAGTGATACTGATTGAAGTCCTACCTTTGCAGGATGGCTTTTCAGACCAATTGCCATTCTGCTGGCAAACAATCTCAAAAATTCCTTCCAGTTCATAGTTGTCTTCACAGCCATATCTGACTTTCTCCATGAAATCATACTCTCTCTGGTCACTGCTTGACATGTAGCCTCTTTCAATGTTCTCTGGTGGAGGACAGGTCACGACTGTGGAGGAACAATTTTAGTCCATAATCATGGGAACAGGATGAAAGAAAGAAAATCACAGCTAACCCCCTGTGACTGATAGCAGAACTGAAAAGTCTTTGGACAAGATTGTGTCAAATGATGCTCAAACTGGCTTCTGTGCCAAGACAAAAGGTAAAACACTGGTATTAAAAATGAACTATTTAAGTTGCAGATGTAGATATGCAGCAATTTTGGAACCCTGAAACTGAAGGAGACTAATCTAACAGTTTATCAGCCTTCATTAAAAAAAAAAGCCACATACTAAGGTATCCTGTACACATGCCAGACTTTGTTCACTTTTACAATCTTCATACCTTGGCATATAGGTGTTTGGGTCCAGGTGCCGCTGGCAGTGCACTCTGCTGTTGGATTGCCAAAGACTGCATACGGAGGCAGACATGCATATGTAGCTGTGAGGCCATAATCAGTTGTGTTCCCTCTGATACTCTTGTCATAAACAACTATTCCAAACTCTGGGATTGGAGCGAGACCACAGGACACAGCTACAACAGTAGAGACACAACATCACAGATTAGATTAATTAGCATATATCTGATCTCTATATCTCTTTATAAATGGGTGATTTTAAGAGTTACAAAAGTTTCTAGACTTGGTCAGTTGTCAATGATCAGATTTTTATAGTATGTTTACATCTGAAATAGAATACAGGAAATTTCATGACTGGAATTGAAAAGCTGACAGTTATATTTAGCTTCTTCTACTGAATAACACGGTGGAGGACATACGTCGGCACTCTGGTAAAGGTGTGCTCCATGTTCCACTGGCTTGGCACACAGCAGAGCTGGATCCTATCATTACATACCTGTGCAGTGGCATGTTAATCAATTAGTTCAGGCTTTAAAAGAAAATCGAGAAAATGCATCAACTGAAATCACATGAAATACAATGGGAGCCAAATGCAGATTACTTTGTTGTTATTATCATGTATCATTATTATTAAATGTCTCCCCCTTATATTATGTACAGAACTGTATGGCTCGTAAGATGTTCATTATTTGTAAAGACACAAATTAAAAAAGACTTTTTGATCAAATTGGGGAGGCATCTCTTACGCAATCAAAATGCTATGTAATTCTCTTGCTTTACCCTTCATTACAAGTATAGTTGATAGTGCTCTGGTACACTGTATCTTCATAGTACAATTCTCCACTCGGCAGTGGATCGGGAGAAGGACATTGCTTTGCTGTGGAAAAGAATATAGGAGAACAGGTTCACGTGGAAAGTTTTGCTATTTAGTTGTTTTTTCATGAGTGATGCACAAAAAACAGTACAGAAAACCTTACAGCACATAAGTCACAACACTTTTTCTCGAATTTATTGGAAAGTTGTGACCCTTATGTGTAAATTAACATTCTTCTCACTTATTTTTGCCAGTTTTAAACAATAATTTGTTCTTCGGCAAAGGACAACAGAGTATACTAGAAATGATTTGCAAGTCTACAGATCTTACTGCTCCGCATTCTTGATTGATATTCACCCAAAAACGTGTTGCTGTGATCCAATCCCAAACAGAAGAACAAAAGACGGAGGATTAAAATGGCTCTATGTAAGTTACATATTTAACAATAGAAACATTGGTGATGTCAGTAATTAACATTATTTGAATTATATTTCTGTTAACAGACGTTTATGTCGAAATTCAGTTTTCCACGCAATATAATCTCTCACATGAACTTATTTTGATTTGAATAATGGAGACGCACGTATGCACTTTAATCTGGTTTTTGTCCATTCCCCGGTGGCAGTGCAAACAATCTTGCGAGGACTCGACACTGGGGTGTATCCCTGTTTGCAGGACAATGCTACCTCCACACCGGGGCCAAAGAATCTCTGGAGCTCAGCTATTTCAATATTGCCAGTCAGCTCAGGTCTTAAGCATCCTGGAAAAAGAAAGGGATTTATTGTACACAGTGTCAAAGTGTTAAAAAAATAATCCAATACATTCAGTCGCTTGAAGGATTTACAAAATTTACAATGTAGCAAAACAGGCACTGCACTGCAAACAGGTTTTCATATGAACTATTTACACCGAAATAAATCATTTACCCCAAACTTTGACGTCATGCAGTGTTTAATAATGAAATTGCAGGATGTCATTATATGTGATTACAATTTTTTTTCTGACACCGAAAAAACATCAACCGTCTACTACTAAGATATTTTCAATGCCACTGATTTAGAGTAACATTAATGAAAATATTTAAATATGGAAATTAAACATAAATCTGAATGTTTTTCTTGTTTCTTGCAACAAAAATGAAGAAATTATTCCCATGTGTGGTTGTACTAAAACTGAACCAAACTAATTCTTCCTACATTTCTTTAGAACAAATACATTATATTAAAGCTATGAAATCAGGTTTAGATACATATCAAAGGTAAAAATACCATTGTCTTGTTCTGACGTCCCAGGAGTAAAAAGAAGACCTGAACACAGCAGAAACAAAGTAATAAAACCTTCCATCCTTTGTCTTCTGTTTCCTTTGCCCTCTGGTTCAAATAATGACTCTCTGCCCCTTTTTCACATCTGTTTGTGTTTTTCTAAAAGCAAACAGATAAGAACAGCACAACGTAACCGCCTGCTTCTTTTTTTCCTTTTTTTTTCATTTTGCTTACCGTTTCCAGTAGCTCTTGTTTAATTTTACTGGAAGTGAAAGACTCAAAAGAACGGCCTTTGCCTCATTGCAACATGAGACACAAAACAACAATATTTTTGAGCAATTGCTGATGCATTTTTTACTAATGTCAGTGCTGTAGAAAAGCAGTAATCCACTTATACTGCTTATATCTATGTCCATAATTCAGTTAATAAAGAGGTGCCATAACTCATGTGTAAGAGTTTAGTTTGTTTATTATTTGTATTTTTTTACAGTGACGTATTCAAAATGATAAGCAACCAGTTGTCATTAAGTATTTTATCACAGCAGTTACAGCTGGAGTCATTTTCCAGTCCCAGTCCCTCCATATAGATATTAGAAGATTAAATTCCCACAGAGTTAGGGTGTGAATAAGTGAAATGAAATCCCCCAGAACAGGACTTCAGGTGTAAAAGAGCAAGGTGTGTCAGCCTCTCTCCTGTTGATAGCCTAGCAATGGCCTCAGGCTTTGACATGACCCAGTTGTTTCTTAACAAATGGTTCTATATTTTATCTGTTGTAGAAATATCTACTTTATTTTAGATGTTTGAAATGAGAAAATGTGACAGAATAAAATACTATAGTCTGTCACACACATTTGCCAGTTATTCATAAGTTATTGCAACATGTGACCTGGGTATGGCTATATCAGTGCAGTGACAGATATCACCTTAATCTGAGATGACTAAAAATGTATCGGCTTGGAATGATTGCAGTATTTCTAAGTTGAACAACAGGATATTTGCTTTAGATGCAATCAAAGGTGACTGGTGTATATTCACTTGGCCCCACAGTGGTAACTAAATGCAGCAGAAATCAGTACATGTCCTGTTACTGACATTATTCAGTGATTATTTCTTATTTCTTATTTCTTATTCAGTGATTATTCAACTCTTTGCTAAAGAGGTTGTGTTTCTCTACCTCAAGTGCGTTCCACTGGATTCAAGTCAGGACACATATATTGTCAAGTCACAGTTTTCACTTGTTTCCTTGTACAAAGCTCTGGTGTAATTGTATCAGTTTTAGATAGTTACTTACTTCAGTATTCCTCTTCTGTCATGCTTCTGGAATCATTGGAATTCTTGTCAGCCATTTTTTCAGGTACATCCACAGGTATTCATCACACCAACCTTTTGCACTCGTGGAGCCTCGTATCATCGCACTCAGACCACTGTGTTTCACTGTGCAGTCATTTTGGTCCTATTCGATGAAAGAATTTACTTCCTATATATACCCATCTGTTTTCTTTTTATGTTAAGTTTATTTGTTTGTCTTGAATGACAAATAAAAAGGTAGATACAATGATATTGAAAGTCTGAGCAATCACAGAAACTTGCACAGAGAAACTCAGCCCACAGGCTCAACAGTGGGATGTCCACAGGTATGGTAACACCATTCATGCAGAAACGCTGTTTGAAATTCACAGATGAGCTCAGATTTGTTTCAGTGATCAAAGTTTTTATTTTTTTAAATTTTGTGTCAGTGATTGCAGCTACATTCACTTTCGTTGCCTCAACTTCCTACTTTAGGGCCTGTGCTGTCCATGAAGTCACTCTAAGATATTAATTTTGCATTATTTCTTACTTCTAGTAAGTAATAATACAATCATTTAAATGCGATACAGTTTTGACAAACAGGACTGTAGTCACATTTATAATATAATTCAAAATGTACATATGAATGTGAATTAACTTTTTACAATAAAAGCAGATGCATCTCTAGTTCATTAGCTCCCTTGTGTACAAATTCACCGTTTCAAGGGTTAATTAACACACATTTCATTCATTTCATAATCATCTGCTACATTATATATCTAATATCACTTGAAAATGAAAGCCTAAACTAGCATTAACAAAGGTGGCCTCTGTCTCAGCATGTAATCCAGTTTATTCATTCTTTAAGAAGTCATGCAGGTCTTGTAGAGCTCATGGGCTGGCAGGAGGGGAAGCAGCACACATACGGATTTCTGATGGAAGGCTTTTAGACCTCAAGTTGTACTCTAATTTGCTTGGCTCTAAAAGAAAAAGGAAAAAAAGAGAGAAGCAATTATGATTGTAGCCTAACCACAAGATATTTTCATCTGTCAACACAGCCTTTTCCAAAGACATCTGCAATCTATCCAACCCATTAAGTAACATTTTTTCAGGAAAATATGTTACCAGAGAGTTATCTTGAGAGTAAGTTTAGCCAAAACTCAGTTTGAAAAATCCAGAAGCTCATGTTTAGTGTACAAACTATACTTCCACCTACACTGTTCACATAAATAGTCATATTATTGGTTGATTTGTCATGACCACAAAAGCTTGAAACTTGATTAAGTGCCCTGACATGAACTCACCCTCAAAGCATTCTGGAATGGGGAGGGTTCCATCATTACATACGCTGGCCACAGGGTAGCCACACTTCTCTGCTTTGTTCAGACAATAGAAGACAACAGGCTCTCTGTGGAGGACTCTGTTTGGTTTCAGGTCTGAAATCCAGAGCTTCTTGGCATTGTAAAAGATACGGCCTCTCTTTATGCCAACTGTGCAGGGAGCTGAGCAGTAAAACAGATCATTTAAAACATTTTCACCAAACGTCACTGATCCAGTCTGTGGGCTGCAGAATTACAGCCGGTTTGAAGACAGTTTCAATTTTCAGTCATTCACTTGCAAAAAAGCAGAGCTGAAAAACTATGTAATATTCCCTTTTAGAGCCTAGACACTAGAAACATCTTCTGAGTCACTGCAGTAAGTTGATATAAATATAGAGCTTGAGCCTGAAGGAATGTCGGATTTTCTAATGACTCACCTCTGCAGACTGGCTTTGATGACCAGTTTCCTGTGTTTTGGCACTGAATCTCAGCCTCGCCATCCAGAGTGTAGTGCTCATTGCAGGCGTACTTAACTTTCTCCTTGTAGCTATGTGGTCTCATCAGAGCAAATGTGATGATGCCATTGGGTATTTTTGTTGGGATGGAACAGCTCACCTCTAGAAGAAAGATGTGTAGAAGAATTATGTGCAAAAAAAGAGTTTAGGCAGCAAAACACAGACAAGCTTTGTGATGCTATGTTTTGTGTTATGGAAAGGAAGAATACGAGTAAACGTGAGGCAAAAGATGAACATATACTGACCACATAAGAACTTATCCCAAAGTTTACATACCTTGACAAACTGGTGGCTCAGTTGTACTTCCATCAGCCATGCAGGATCCTCTCTCATGACTTGGTGCTTTCGGTGGATTGCACTCATATGTCCATCCTTGTCCATAAATGGTTGTGGTCCCTGTAACTGGTTTATCATGGACAATTCTACCATCTCTTGGTGGCTTTGGTAGGGGGCAGATCACAGCTGAGATGACAAACAATTTTGTTCATAATTATATCTTTTTGTATCAATATTCACAGAAGCATGATGAAGCAAATCCAAGTGCTTCAGCAAATAAAGAAGAATCAACTAGCATATAAAAATAATTTCTCTTTGTTGTTCTACGGTAAATGTTGTGTCTGCCCTCAGCTGAACATTGATGGAGTCTGTTTTCCCATTGCTCCAAAATACCTTTGCATAGAGGCGGTGGATGACTCCAGGTGCCATCATGTAAACAGCTGCTTTCATTTGCTCCGAGCATTACATATCTAATGAACAAAAAAAGGCACAATCCTGTCATATAACATAAACTGAAACTACTTGTTTGGGAGTGAATTTCACTGTTACTCTTACCCATCATCACAAGTGTAGTTAAGCACACTCTTGAATGGAGCCTCTGTTCTCCCCTTTGCAAATGGCTGCAGAGGTTTGGGGATCGGGCACATCTTGGCTAAAGAGAAGTTCAGACATGAGCAACAGTGAATCTGTTATGAATGTCTAGCTTTTTAAGAACATTAATACCTACTTGTAGGATAAACAGCAGAATGATAGATACAACAATTACTGATTGTATTTCAGAAATTCCTATTTCAAGGCTGTAACTGCCTTTCATTCCTTATGTTTGAGCTACAGAGAAGTTGTGGTTTTGTGCATTAAATAATTATTCTGTTAAACATTCAATTCACATTCATGATTCAAGTCTTTTTCATTGGATTATTTAATGTTTATTTGTGTTTTTTTTAACTTAAATTTACATCAAGGAAAAATATCACAGTCTCTGATTTTGGTTGTGCTTTTGGATAGTTGTATTGTGTATCTGTTTGCCTGACTTCCTATTCTCTTTTGAAATGATTTAATTTGTTATTTTTTGCTTCCTGCTTTGCTTACGTTTCACCTGTGTTCATTTAGTTAATTGCTAATACTTCTTGGTAGTTGATTATACCCTCAGTATATAAACTGCGTGATTTTGTTTGCATCTTGTCAGACTTTTGCTGAGTTTTGTTCCTCTATAGGTTACCTGTATTGCATTGCTTTGGTTACCAAAGTTGTGGTTCTCTTGTAAATGACTTGTGGTATATAATCCTACTCTAGAAACATCCTAACTTTTTAGAATTTTTTTCTTCAACTTGTATCTTTTAACTGACTTTCTTGTTTGTTATGATGGAAAATCTGATGAAACGGCATTCGGACCATTGAGAGGTAAGACAGAAGGAGGCCAACATTGCAGAGTAGAGTGAACCTTCCAACTTAAGATATTGATTTTCCTGGGGATTATGAGAAACAGGATTGGATTTCTGAAAGGTCAGCAGGACATCAGTACATTTGTAAGCTAACCTTTGCTCTGAATTCCTCTACACTATTCTTGATAGATAGACTTGAACTACAAAGTAAAAGTACAGTCTATTGCCACAATCTTAACTCACGGGAACATCCCAGGTTTGACTGCGTCCACTCTCCTGTGGCAGTGCAGGTTATTCTGGGAGGTGTTGCTGTTGAAGGCAGGTACCCTGGTTCACATGTAAGGGTCACCTCTTCTCCAATTTCAAACACACGTTTCAGGGACGAAATATTGATCTCATCAGTGAAAGGTGGTCGGCCACAAACTGGTTAGAGGGGAAAAAAAGTGAGCTGAAAAATGACCTGAAAAGATTCACAACAATTATCTCACATGTGCAGGCAATTAAATTAGGAATAGTTTAATAACTGTATAAAATGTTTGGTCCTAACTCCACAAGAATATTCCATCATTCACTGTATGGATTGGAATGATCTGTGGAGGCTGTAAACACTTCACTTCTGATGCAACACCATCAATCATTGAGGTTGAATGAGGCACAGAATGCATACAAGTCAAAAGACACTGACTGACAGCATGTCAAGTAAAAGTACTTGCAGCAGCACAAGACCAACAAGCACAAATTAATTCCAAGCAAAATTACAGTGTTGCAATAATCCTAGTTCACTTTACCTTTCACTGGTGTTACCAGTGTGTATAAAGCTGCTTGGCTTAGAAGCACCAAAGCAAAAACTGGAGCCATCATCTTGGAGGTGAGGTCTCCTTAGTGTTCCCTGCCTCTGGGTAGTTATGAAGCCAGTATCAGGGTTGCTGGGTAATGGACTCATGGTAGTTTCCTCCAATCAGATGCTTGTTGAAGCCCATATTGACTGAGCACAAAGGTCACAAGTCCTGAATGTTTACCTGATGTTGATTTATGTCCTTCATTTAGTACAAGAGCAAGGAGCAGACAAACAGTGTCCTATGAAAGATAATTTATCAACAGCAGTAATGACAAAAGGGGATTAGGGCTGCATTTGTTCTCTAGTTTATGAACATTTGCTATTTGGTTCCTGGCTATAAACAGCATTGAAACATGTACTGAATTAGGATACAATAAATGATATTCTGTGTTATTAAAAAAAAATTAAACTCTGTGCCCTCCAGAACCATAATCAGTGGTGAAATGATGCGGTATGTCACTGGGTAAAATGATTTGTTAATTACGGTAGCAAAAATAGCAACATTTCCTCATCAATGGCTTTAACTATGCAGTTAGGCAACATTGCTTGCATAAAACTCAAGAGCTCTCATTCTTTTTCTTCCACTATTTTGCTTTTCAGATTGATATATGTTGCGCTCGCTGTGACATGATCTTGCAGAACAGCAGATGAGATTTATTCCAACAGATTTGACGTGTGTATATTTGCTTTTAAGGCATGATAGATCACGGTGGTGTGGCTGCTCTGCAGGTCAGTGAACCATACCGGAAATGCATTTCAAGTGGCAATTTAAAGCGCTTCAATCAGGCTTCGGGAGAAAATTTGTGTAAAAAAAAAAAGTTACATGAAAAAAAATAGTTTATGACATTTAATAATGAGTTAAATATACTTCAGAAAAGTAGCGTAAAAATACTATTAAAATGTAGCAGACACGGAATTAAAAAAAAATTTAAAATAAAAAAATAGATACACAAATACATTTTGTGAAAAATGTTGTTACATGTAAAAAGGAATAAAAGTGATAACTGAAGATGGCATATCAATAAAAAGTAGCAGAAAATTAGTTTAAAAATGACACCCTATTTTAATTAGTTTATAATTAAAAGTGACTGAAAATTGGAAATAAATTCCAGCAGAGGGCAGCACAACGACTGATAGCCGTTCCACTTGACTTCTTTTAAAAAAAGTTTCTCAAAACGTTTGAATAATCAGGTTCAAATCTGAAACATACTTTATTGTAAACATGAGGAAACATTTCTTGGGCCACGGTGTTTCAACAGCTGCAAGGCAGCAAACTGAAGCCAGTTAACTGTGATGTAGAGTGTGAGAACACGGTTTATCACATTAATAGAAACAGTTACTAATAGCTCAGTTGGAAAACATGTGGGAGATATCACCCTCCATGGGGTGGGTAAATTATCTATTTACCAAATTCACACAATGCACACTGCACATTCTGAATCCCTGGTTCAAGACACAACATTAAGAGGAAAGCTAAACATTTGTGGTACATTGCAATGGGAACCTAAACAACACAAATCCACTTGTGAAAAATCATTTAGTGTCTGTCTGTGCAGCTAAACTCATCAGCCATGACACATAGGCCTATTCATCTTTTAACCAGCCCACATGCCTGAAATGGCCCTTTACACACAAAGTTGTGCTGAGACTTGACTGATATTATTCTGGTAATGTGATCTCATTGTCCTCAAGGCTTCAGTACTCTTCCATAACACCAGAGAAAAAGAAAGCAGCAAATCTGGGAGACAGTATCTTAAATAGCTGTATGTAGCTTAGCTGTTTTGATCGTTTTAATTCATGTATTACAAGTGCGGTTCCTTATTCTACCAAACTGGATCTATACGTTTATTAAGGGTGCAATTTTTTTAAATGTTATATTCAATACATACATATACAATATGTAATGCGCTGTTTTTCCACACGATGACGCGCCGATCCTGAACTCCCTCAGCGGGACCAGGGGCCTCCTCCCTCTCTGGTGTGACATCAGCCAGAGTGAAAGAAGGAAGGGAAGCGAAGCAGAGTAAAGTTACACAAAGTTAGATAAGCGCACGGCTACAAAACGCGTCTTCATAATAAAATGGGTGAAAAAAACTTTTAGGACACTCGCCTTTGAACTGAATGTTGCCTTTTCAAATTTGAATCCAAAGATTCAAGAAATTGTGGGTTGAGAATGCTATTCATACAACCTATTGATGGGTACAAGACATAAATATTCATGAAAGCTCCACTGATTCTTTTTGATGGATTCAAAGGTTGGTTTTTGATGCTTTCATGTATTCTACTGCAGAACCCTTTTGTGATGATCACTGTCAGATGAAAGGCTGCACAGACACATGGACATGAAGGGACCCAAAAGCTGTTTTTATGGTATTTTTCAGCCACCGAGGTGCATTATCATATATTCCACTGTGTTTTCCATAGTTTCATTGGCAACTATAAAAAGATAAACACCACAAAACAAGATTGTCAGTGAATATGAAACAATTTATCCTCATTCCAGTGGGATTTGGTGCTTTATTATTTTAACTAGATGAAGATGAGCAAAAGCTGGAGTCTATCCCAGCTGTCATTGGGCGAGAGGCAGGGTTCACCCTGGACAGATGGCCAGTCCATCACAGGGCCACACAGAGACAAACGACCACACACACGCTCACACTCACTTCATTTAACACCAATTAACCTAACCTATGCTTTTAGTACCGGAGTACCTGGAGAATGCCCACGCAAACACAGAGGGAGAACATGCAAACTCCACACAGAAAGGCCCCAGTTGGAACACATATGTATATATTTTTACAGGTGTATATATACATATGTGTATATTGTATCTTCAGGCAGTTTGTTTCTTTAAGCCTATTGCAAAGTCACAATTTGCTTTAGCTGCATCAATGACAGATGCCAAAGATAACATAGTTTGAATTTTAAAGATTAAAGTAGTATTTTGGCACCAACGAGGTGACTGCTAAAAAAGCTATAACCCAAAAACGTGGCATAGCTTAGGATGGTGTTAGAGTGTGTCCTTGGAAAAAAGATGAGGACACTGGACAAATGGAGGTGAAAAGAAGAAGTTTCGGGCCTCTCAAAACTATGTACAGCAGATGAGCAGGATCTGAAGGGGAAAATCCAGGTAATTCATCTGCTGTTCACTGAGGCCTCATCAGAAATGGTCTCCATGGAAGGATGGCTGTCAAGTGGCAATTCTTAAGGAAAGGAAACAGGGAGAAAAGCCTGAGGTATGTCAAATGAAACAAGAAAAGGAGTGAAAATCAGTGGCAACAGGTCTTATGGAGGGAGGAATCCTCCTCAGAGCCTTAACCTCACCATTATTACAGCAGTGTGGGATCATCTTGATAGAAAATGGAACAAACGGCAGCCAACATCCACAGAAGAGTGTTGAAATGTTTTCCAAGAAGCTTGGAGAACTATTCCTGAAGGCTACTTAAATAAATGGCAAGAAAGCTTGTTTAAAAGGGGTTAAGCTGTGTTAAAAAACAAAGGTGCTCATACCAAACATTGACTTTCAAGCTTGTCAAAAGTGTAGAAAATAAATAAATGAATAAAACAAGATTGAATAACTCAAACAAACAAAAAACATGCAGTCATACTGGAAACATACCTGGTTTTGTGGTTGCGTTTTAGGGTGTTTGTTGACAGAGAACCTGCAGTTACAGAGAAAAGGACAGGGCAGACTTTTCATTTGAAAGTTGCAACCGGATGCGATTTCTCTCCCCACCGCTGTCTTGACGACATGCGGAGCTGTCAGAGTCAGCGGAGCAGTCCAGTGGCATCGACAGGCAGGGAAAGCCCTCAGACAGTAAGTCTCCTGTGAAGACCGCCGCTCCGCACTCTGCTGGCTCCACACTGAGGGCAGCGCGTGCCAACGGACAGAAGAACAGCCGAAGAAAGCACAAGCCAAGCTGTTGCATTGATTTGTGTTTTAGGGGGACATGGCTGATGTAAGTTTGAATGAGTCGTCCACCGCGGACGTAGCGAACAGGTTTGCCCGAAAAGGTGCTCTGAGGCAAAAAAACGTCCACGAAATCAAGAACCATAAATTCATAGCCAGATTCTTCAAGCAGCCGACTTTCTGCAGCCACTGCACCGACTTCATCTGGTAAGCCCTCCGTCTTCCACCTCCACCCCCTCCCCAGGCTGCTGCCTGTTGCATATCGGATAACTTCAGTCGAGTACACTGCTTGATGATGTAATACAACTTCAGGGTGGCTTCCTTCTCTTAAACCTGCGATCCCTGCACTTTGGAGGACTTTCTTACAAACGTACAGGCGTGTCTGTCTTGATCCTCGAAGTGCACTTTTTCAGGATAAAATTTGGTGCGATTTTGTCCAGCTACCATATGGGAGGAGTTATGCAGCTCTTCATGCTGCTGCTGCTTTGCAAATAATAATCCATAGTGTAAATGGAAAAGCAGTAGTGGAATGAATAAAACTGGATTTATAGGCAGTGTTTTACTGGGGGAAATTCCCAGTGAGGAACGCTGAAATTAAGGCAGTCATTCTCATTTATGAGGGACTAAGTGGTGCCAGGATTCCCGTGTGAGAGCAGTTGTATTAAATGAACAAATGCCTACCAGAGCTAACAAAATGACAACTGTTTATTCTATGAAAGTCCACTTCTTTTGCTGTCTTCCCTGATAAACACATACTTGCACTGGAGAGAGTTGCACTGGAAAAGTTTGACTAAACATGTTTGAACGTTTTATCTAGACTGTTCACAGGAGTCTGCTTAACAGGCTAGTGCACCAATGTACACAATTTTAGGACTTTCGCTAAGTCTAAACAAGCATTTTTTTACTTAATGTGAGAGAAATGTGAGCTTGCAGACAGCTTAATGATGATGAGACCCATGTTTACAGTCTTCTACCGTTTATAGTGGACGTTTGATCTCATGCCCTTTATTGGCTTGCATCACTGGTTTACATAGTGACCTGTGGAATACTCACTGCCACTCCTTAGTGCAAAGCACACACTCAACAAGTCTCATGATCTGAAACTTAAAAGCATACCACTTGTTGCTTTTCTTTTTGAGCTCGAAGAGCAGATCACCTCCACGCAGTCCGGGTTATTTATTGTGGTTTCTGACATCACAGAGTGATTGAACACAATGAGAGGCCAAAATATATGTGTACATCTGAAGCTGATACCCATATGTGATTGTAGATCACTATAAGCACATATCTGTTGCTCCTCTGGAAGGCTTTCAGTAAAATGCCTCACTGTTTAACTCCAATTAAGCCCAGAGAACATTAGTGCAGTTAAATTCACTTAAATTCATCTAAAAGGTCTTGGATTGGGCTCACGCCAAGGCCTATTGAAAGCCAGCCAAGTGTCTCTTCTCTAAAAGTGAAAAACTGTGTGGATATTGCTTTTTCCTCTGGGTGTGTTGTTGTAATACCAGGTAAGATGACAGTAAATGCTCTAAGTGAGACATGAAAATGTGAAAGCTCTGTAACACTCTTGTTCAGTAGGGACATACACAACTCTGTGTCCTTGGAATGAATGAATTGATTGTGACTGTGTTTATATGTGTTTAAAGAGTGAACAGCTATTCAGTTCAATCTCTTCTTGTTTCACAGGGGGTTTGGAAAGCAAGGATTCCAGTGCCAAGGTAAAAAAAACAACTCTGCCAAAACAAAAATCTCTCTGTGTCTGTGTTACATGTTCAGTGTGCAATGTGTTTCTTGTTGTTTTTCGTCTAGTGGATTTGATAAGTCTGCAGATAGAAAAGACTGAGCTATAGCACTTGGTGTTGATCCATTTCTCACTTTTTGATGGTTCTGGCTCCGTTTAATTCTCAGCCATCATGACAAAGGGAAGTGTGAATACCTGACTTTATTGTGAGTGCCTCTCTGGCTGTTTTTCTTGACTGCTGTTTAATAAAAAGAATCCTGCATTACTGGCAAGGATTACGTAATAGAATTATTAATAAAAATGACTATCACAGACTTAAGGACATAGGCTTCAAACTTTCCAGATGTTCCTAAGCCTCATATCATGGTGACAGTGCATCTAAATTATGTGCCCAGAAGGATATTGTTTGTCACTAATTTTGAATAAAGTTCAGACCTAGAAACAGATTTACTATATATTTATGTGACCAAATATTATGAATTAATGCTTTTGTTACATGGTGTTTAAATGGATTTAAAATACAAACCATCAAAGTAGTAATTGGAGTTTAATTTGGTTTGTAATGGCTCATTTTGCACAAAGAGCCTCTTAATAAGGAAACTTCTCCTGAGGAAAACAAGGTCTGGAGGGGAACAGTATGGCATAAAGAGAGTGTAAAGGAAGCAAGTATGTGCTGTGAAAGCTGAAGACCAAACATAGACAGTTGAGGCAATTTTACTGAACCAGTACTGAACACTCTTTGGTCAACTGAGGTTGTTTTAAATGTGCAATAGAAATAAACTTGACTTGAATAGACTACTCACCCACCTCGGATATATTGCAACCGACATTCTATGAAGTAGTCTGCTACTTGAAGATGCTTCTAATTTTTGTAAGTCTTGGTGCGGCTCTTCCCCACAGGCTATCAAATTGCTCCTATCTTAGCCTGAGGTAGACCTGGAAGCAGTCACTATGCTGATGCTGCTCCTGGATGAGCCTAAACTCTCCGAACTCCTATCTTGCCACGAGGGCTTCTCTCTGACAGCTGCATCCATATCTGCATCATGACTGGAAAACAAAGTACTTCCTAGACATATTTTTGGTAGTTTTGCAACTTGTGAAGTGTTATGCCCTCTGCTATGCCCTCTACCCTGCAGTGAGCGCAGCACATACTGCATCCTATGTGAAAGCAGTTTCTTTTATAGACATTTTCACAGCATCACCAGAAATCTTTGAAGGTGGTATTCCCCATCGACTACAGTTTGAACACATAAAAGCTCAGAGCTGTGGAAACTTTCTCGCTTGCAAGTTTCGTCTTAGTTTCCTTGATGATACATTGCTGGTTACTGTTTAAATTAAATTGAAATGCCACAACGACAATATATAAATCACCCCACGTATATGCTTGCAAGTCGGTTTGTGTGTCCTTGTCTAGCTGCAGAAACAAATTGGAGACCTGCTTTGTGTTATAAAACTCCACAGTGTATTTGCTATAAGTATTCTGCAAATTTTGCATTTAACAGTCTTGCATTTTATAAAGTGCTTTTTTTTCCTGGTGCAATGGGAAAGCATTCTCTGCCTGAGTGAGTATGTGACGGTCTTGATTATGTGGGATTAAAGAGTCAAATACAAGTTAAAGCAGTGACATTTATGTCCAGTGAATTATGTAATTAGAATCGCGGCTTTTGAAGTGGTTCGCTGGTGCAGTAGACAGTCTGTCGTTGGAAACTTGAAGATAAACAACTCACTGAGCAAGGAGTTTGATTTCAATGATTCAGAAAAACCGCTGTTTAGTATCAGAGAGCGTGAGACATGCAGAGGTTGTACCTGAAGAATTACTCACTACAGCTGGATGTAGATGGCTCACAGTGTCTTGTGTGTCTTTGAGAACTTATCTCTTGGATATGAAATCATGCAGGAACATGGACATGTCTACTCGTGAATCCATATTTTTCCCTCAGGCATGACTACCAACAGCCTAATGTCACACTTCTATGTGATCTCCTCCCATTGAAGTGAGCTGCAGCTTGCTCTGACACCTTTAGATCCTACTTGAAACCAGCCTCCTAATGAGTCTGTCTAAGGCGTCAGGGTGTAGATAACCTAACATGTTTTTTCACAATCTGACATTATTGTTAGCATGTAGGTCGGCCCCCTCCTCTGCTTTCACAGTAACTTGTCATTTTCCTTCTGCCTCATTGTTGCTCTCACAGCTTTTGATACAGGAGATAAAGTGAGCCAGTGGAAGGACAGCGCGTCTGACACACAAACACAGCATTGGAGATTTTCTGTTTCCATTCAACACCTGAACACTCCTTATTTTTCCTATCATAAATCCAGGCCTGGAGCTCTTGCATAAATAATGATCCTTCCTAATCAAGATGAAGGTGATTGGTTACACTGCAGCTATTCAGAGAGAAAGGTCCTCAATTTATAACATCTGCCCAGCCATCAAATATTAAACTGAAGATTCCATAAAATCAGGGTCAAATTCTCCTGCAGAGACAGCGAGTGTCTCAGGCACTACTTGAAAATGACAAAGTGATAAACTGGAGAGTGGCATTTCTGTAACTAGAGTGACATTTAATTTTCAGCCCTGCAAATGTCCCTTTTCTAAGAATAGGCTGGGCTGCTCAGTGTCGCAACCATCTTGTGTAGTTCATAGTGTTGTGAGCTTACATTTAAAAGGTTTGATGTCTCAGACTTGCATGGCATATATTTAAATTAAGCTGGTTGGATATGTTAAATTGGGATTTTGGAAGTTGCAGTGGCTAGATATAAATATGCTGTGACTTTTTGTAATCCAAAGAATAATTGTCCGATTAACTGATAACAGACAGAAGTAAAGTGTTTGGCATCTTAGTAATGGCACTATACTTTAAACTGCAGGATGTGATAATGGTATTGTATGGGAGGATGTGTGTAGCACATTCTGACATCAGACTTTACTGTGCTTATTATCATGATCTGTGTCTTTTTGTGTTTTTCTGTCTCGTCTCAGACCTGTTCACTTCCTCACCTCCTCAGTCTCTCTTCAGCTCCACTCCCTTCACTTGTGTTATTTCCCTCAGCTGTCTTCACTCACCAATCACCCACATCTGTATTTAAACTCCTGGTTTCATTCACCCTTCGTCAGATCCTCTGTTCTCTTCAGGTTGTCCTCCCGTGTTGCCGTTGCTGCTTGGTTTTGGTTCTCCAGTTCACTCTTGTTCCTGGTCGTTTTTGTCAGTTCTTGGGTTTTGTTTTTTAGCGTTCTTTTGGAAATGATTATCTGGCTTTGGTGCGCCTTTTGTGTAAAAATAAATAGTTTTATTTTCATTTAACCTCCTGGCTTCCAGTCTGTGTCTGCACCCTGGTACTCCTTCCTCACCACCTCCAATGTATGACACTTATCATGATGACCAACAGAAAAAAAGAAAAATCCAACATGACACTTGGAGTTGCATGCTACAGCAAAGTTAATGTTTTGTAAACAAACAGGCCCGTCAGTAGCCACTTTTCTAGATGTTATCTGCATTTTGAATAATCTGTCTCTTGTCCCCTGATTACTTTTCATATGGACTCTTATTTCATGCACCTTGCTCACTGCCTTTTTGCATCAGGGTGTCTCAGATCACCATTTAGGTGACGCTGTGATACAGCCAGACAATTTGTACTCATGTCACTCAGCTGATTTGCCATGCAGATCTAGTTAAAGTCACTCAACACCAAGAGAGTTGGGAATGTTGGGGTAGACCAAGGATTTCTCATTCTGTTTTTATTACTTGTAGTTTTGATTCATGAAGGTTTAATCTGCCAGAGTCAATCCTGTTCTGGGACCCGATTCATATTCAGTCAGCTAAACAAACTCATAGAGAGCCGCAGGCTTCAGTTGGGCTCCGAGCAACCAAAGTGTTGGGTGGTCAAGCGGCTTCTTTGAGGGCAAATGTGTCAACACTTAAAGTGTTGGTATAATACGTTAGTAACAGGTTTCAGTCCTTGTACAAGATGTTGCTTCTAGGCTTTCTGTTGCAATGGACTTTTTTTAGGAGGGTGTAAACTGTAGTATTATGCTGTTTTTGGCCAATTCAAGAGACAGTTTTAAAGCTGGTCCATCTGTACTGGTAGAATGCATCGGTCTCATCCTTGTGAATAGATTTCCATCCTGCCTTGCTTGAACAGGTACAACCACACTATCTCATCTAATATGGGTTGTATTTGATGCATGGCCATACAATTAGCAGCTAAGACGGAAGCTGATGTTGTTAAGTTGTGTTTTGAATCTGCTATCGCATCTATCGTAGAGGACATGGGCTTTTTATTTTTTTCACGCTGTAGCCTGTTAATATTTTTCTATTTGTTAGTTCTTCACATCATATGTTTTGTAGCTCACATTGGTTGGCAGTGTACCTAATTGTGTCCACAAGTATTTTGTTCTGTGTCTTCTGATAATGCCTGTTGGGAATTGACCATGAAATGAGAGGTTCAAGACTAATCAGTATTTGTGCACTTCTCTGGTACTGCCAGGCTAATTGTCTTCAGCAACTGTAAGCTACGAGATAAAAAATGAAACCATTAGTGGAGCACTATCCCACAGTATTGATCCTTTCTGCAATTTTCTTGGTAACTTGGTTTTGAGTCCATCTAACTCTTTTAATGCTTGTTTGAATCAGCACCTTCAAACACTTTGCACAGAAATGCATGTTCCTGCTGACCATTGTCTAAAAACAGTAAATGCAAATATTAGCCCTAAAAACCTCCTCTTTGTACTGACTATAATTTCATCATCTGAGGCAATTTCCCATAGAAGCCATGTTCTGTAGGCAAAGACAAGTATAGGAAGTAGATGTGAAAGCGCCAGAAGGCTTCAGAAATCTTGTTCTTGTTATCCTTGGAGAAAAGGTGTTCCTGTAAACAAAGTGCTTGCTCAAGTCTCATTTACTGCTCAACAAACTAGAACCAATACAGATAATCTGTGAGATAATAATGACTGCTGAGGAAATCTATGGATTTGTTGTTGTGTGATGATTTCCTCAGGATGACCTGCAAGCTCCTCATTGGTTTATTGGCAGATTATTGTTGACCAGATTCCACTTGAGGCTTTTTTAAAAATTTCTCTCTGATGGTAGTTAAAGCTAATGAGCTCAGTTGTTTTTAAGGAAGCCAAACTCCCAAGAGAGAAAAGTATTGTCCAGCCAAACATGATGACTTCATTGTCCTTGTTGCAGCCGCGTATCTGTAATGAGTGTGTGAGAAGAGCTCAAAAGCTCTTAAAGAAAAAGCTGATTATTCCAGCCTTTTTCTCTGCTCCTTTGATGGTTTGGATTACCTGATGTGGTAGATCAAACTTTGATAGTGCTATATTTAAAGCTGCACTTGTTTTCTTTCTCCATCATCCCGTGATACACATTGGTCTTGTCAAGGTGATGCAGCTCAATGTTTGGACAGTACAGAGATGTCTTTGTGCCCGTTTTAATTCCAGTACGGCTTTTGTTGAAAGTGCATAGCCTCCTTTCACTCTGGCTTGTGGATGTATTCTTCTTTTATTTGTGGTTGTTTTTTTATCTTGCCATTTTAAGATGTTCAAGCAGCCGTTTCCTGCTTTTTTTTTGGATAAAATGTATTAGAAGCCCTCAATTATGGGCACAAATGAAGTGTTCTTTACAGTATGGCTGAACAAATATATGGAAATGCTGACTAACTAAAAAGCAGAGTAGAGTTCAGATGTTGATAAATGAAGGTAAACTGTCTGACAATGTTATGAAAGTATGTTGATAGTATATAACCTGCATTTAAGTTCGATGGCTTTGTAATAAACTTTTGTGAGCTGTCTTTTTCATGAAAGACAAGAGAGTTTATTACAATTTGAACCTCAGCTGGCCTCAAATAAACCATGCTGATGTAATCCTTTTACTGAGAAATTATAGGAAGACAGTGTATGTCTGCAGTGGCTCTTTTCATTTGTGCCATCATTAGGTAGAGAACAAAATATTATGAAAAGAAATCTAAAAATGCAAAATCACCAACCACTTATGATGTGGAGGAAGAACAGCTTATTTTTTAGGCACTATAGTGATGGGTTTTCTCTCTCAAACACAATACAGTTTTGAACTGAAAGTAGGATTCAAGACTGCAGTGCACCTTTGAGGTGACCAAACCATCTGAATGTCTTCATTAGAAACCTCTGAAATTCTGAGAATGACAAAAAGAATGGCAAGGCCAAACTTAAAAAGCTCCACAGTGTGTCACAGTTTCAACCATGAAAGCCTTTCACAACATTTTTAATTCCATTTCCTATTGCTCTCGAAATGACTGTGAGAGGAAATGGCTTCTGTCAGACGAAATTCTCATAAGTCCTCAGCTTCAGTCAGGGCTGTAAAACCATGACCACCCAGAAACATCTGTTGCTTTATGTGCTACTGTAGGACTTCTTTTGTCCAGGCCTTGTTTCTCTGTTGCCCCTCCTCACCTCCCACCCTGTTCTAAAGCAGCGGCATACTTACAACAAAGATGCAGATTCATCACAAACAGCTTTGATGCTAACAGTTGAATTGTCAAGTAGAAAATAAGCTTTCAGCTTTCATTGTTTCTTGTCCTTTCAAGTCTGTCTTTCTGCTTGTTCTCTTGGTTGTGCCGTGTCAGAAAACTGCCCCCTGGTCTTTTGTTCACCCTGAGTGGCAGCTTAGGGGGTTTGCTCTATATGGCTACTTTCTATATGTTTCAACAGTAAATACACAACAAAGGAAATCAGTGCTCAGGTTGTTTTTTTTTTTTTTTTTTTCTGCATGATCTCATTTCACAGAAATGCATGGTCATCCAGCAATAACTTGATACACTTTTAATGCATATAAGACATGAAGATACATGAAGATGAGAGGTGGTTGGAGTAGAGCAGAGAAAAGGTATCATGTCACAACTGTGTGAGTGAGCGGGTGTTTTATGAGACGGAGAGTGACAGGGGTAGAGTTCGGCATGGGCTATATTTAGTGCAGCTCCTTGGTCCCCTGAAGATATACACTGCTATGCAATGCATGCATTCTGTTTATAGGAGGACATTTGCTTTGTGTTTGGATATGGCCATATTTGGATACATAAATACTTTATCTATAACACAAAATGTCACAATGAAAGCCCTGTAAAAGGATCTTTAAAGTTCACCTGGTAATTTTGAAATTTATATTGTTTTAATTCCAGCCTGCTCTTTATTTATCCATGTCACAGACATTTTTACACCACAGAAGCTCAGAGACCTCTCCACCGGCTGCTTGAGAAATTCGTCTAAGAGTATCACATTCGCTGATCGGTCCTGTTAGTTAAAAAGTATACAGAAGGAAGTAAGTGCAGTAAATGGGTACTGTTACACTGATGCCGGAATAGGTGAGAAAAGGTTACCTATAAGTGTAATAGGTCAAATCAGCTGCTAAACAAATGCAAAACATATATTGACTTGATTTCACATCCTCTCAACATGAAAGATACAAATCATATCTGAGATTTTTTTCTTTACGAGTTGTTTTGTATTTTGACTTTTAATGGCGGGATGATGCTGTCCTGTAAGAACATTAGATCTCATGTGTAGCTGCTATTCTTTTTTGTATCAAACAGAGTCATATTGAAATAGACTGAAATAGTGAAAGTGTGTCCCAATAAGGCTGTTAAACATACGTATCACTACACCGATGTTAGTAGCACTTTGCTCTCACTGATTAGCGCATCTGTCACATATGGACAGACTTTTACACTTGAGAACTTGTTGTCATGACAGTGATTGTCACTTCAAATGCACTGTTGGACCATGTACAAAGGACCATGTACAAAGGACCCTGGTGCTAGAGGACTGCATTGGGATTGGGCCCCAACTCAAATCTCGCAGGAGCGGGCGGCTAAAAAAAAAACACTGCGGGATCGGGATGCACTGTTGCCAGGTGTACAATAACTGTCGTATTTGTTTGATAATTTTGCCCTGTGTACGATGTACGATCAATAATCCCAAAAAAGGCCACATATACGATAATTTGACCATTCTGTCAATATGTGGTTGTAATCGGTTGTAATCAGCCTGTCGCAACTGTCTTCCGGATTTTTTTGTGAACCCTGAAGGCATTTCCATTTCCATGTGACAAGTTTCAAGCCAATCATGCTTTCCTATGTGAGCTACGAGTGACGTGCATGCGTTTGCCTCAGAATTTCCTAACAGTAGGTGGCCTTCAGGCCTCATGATTTGGCTCATTAGTTCCCACTCGTCATTGTTTACTGGGGACATTTAGCCTAATGCAACCGTGGGGTTGCTCATGCAAAGCCGTGAGTGCCTGTTAGACGCTATTCAACACTAGAGTGACTATAGCGCATCAATAGACTTGTTATTTTGGTTATGACGGGTGTACGATAATTTCCCTCAAAATACGATAATTTTATGTCTCTGGTACATAATACTACATTTCCCACCTGGCAACACTGTTGGGATGTATCCTAGCGACAGGAAGTCAATAAATGATGTGGAAAGGAAGCTCAAAGAAGGTCTTTACAGCACAAAGACAAAGCAAGGCAAGTCTGACATTTGGAGAAGTTTCTCAATTGTCCATGAATCTCTTTATTAATAGCCTATAAAATGACGTGTTTTCTCCTGCTGGACGGGAGAAGACACAAAATCAATGCATTTCTATTATTGTGCGGGCATAAATTCTCAAAGTTTTGCGGGTGGGGGCGGGAGTGGACACACACGTTGCGGGTGGTAATGGTCAGAAATTCAGCGGGAGCGGGATGAAGAAAACAGTCCCGCGCAGGGCTCTACCTGGTGCCTTTTACAGGGACACACAGGGAAAGACATAGAATCTCTGACAGTGACCATAATAGCTCTGCTTCAGTGAATACCCAGCAATAGTCCTAAAGCCTCCCCAGCAGTAAAAGGCTTACAACTCTGACTTCATGTTATCCAGTGAAAATGTTCAAAACAACTCCCGGCTTTTACGTTCTCTATGCGTTTGTCTTGTTCATAAGCACAACAAACAGGGAGCTGCTCTGTTTTCAACTCCGTTGCTCCATCTGTGCTTACATGAGAGGCATTCTGGTACATTGAGTTGCAGAGAAGCATGCAGGGTACACAGTTACTCAAGTGTAAATATAGGCAGCTGGTTTGAAAAAATAGATGTTAATAGTAGAGACATATTAATGTGTAGTTAGTTATTTAAAGGTAGTTAGAGACCTCTGAGACAGTCTATTTTAGAACAAGATCAAACAGCAGAATGACAGTACCTCCATTCGCAGTCCGCAGTCTCAAGATGTTAACCCAGCCGAACGCCAATGTGTTTTGGAAGAGAGGTGCTGTGTCCCTTTAAAAAGCATTTCATAGAATTGATGTCACAAAAGTAGCTCAGCTACCAAATAGTCTCCCACCAAATAGCAAATAGCACCTCCATTTATCACCTGTCTATGACTATTACCTGATGAGAGCAGCTTTGATTAAACACATCAGACAGAATCAGTGTTTGAATATAATTCCAAATAAATCGAAAAGCTTCCACATGAATACAAGGTTCACACATTTGATTTTTATATACACCTGGATAAAGCCCTAATCTCAACTCTCTGAAGAGGAGCTGCCAAGTAAGTGTTTGGGCATGTTGGATTTCCATGAAAGCATCTCGTCCCTCTTCCTGCTTCATGGCAATCAATTCACCTCAGCTGCATTAAGATTAGACTAATCCATCATGACGGTGTGCATTATTTATCACCTTAATTCCCACCATGGGGAAGAGCTGCATTGGGTTCAAAATATGACCCATCGTTCTGTGTTTGGCAGTTTCTGAGGTTATGTTTGCATTGAAAAATTTAACCATTATTTATATTTGTTAGCCTAGAGAGACTGTTTGATTATGTAAATCCTAATGCTTATAACATGAGCAATCATTACAGATACTTCTTTTAAACTAAGCACTGATGTTCAGTCAAATGTGTCAGTTTTTTAAATTATGTTTTGCTTGCTTGCTGCAGTGCTTCTCCCCATGCTTCTGAGTCTGGTTTACATTGCCTTCTGTGCCTCAATGGAGACCTTGACCACACACTGGTGCAAACCTGTTTCTCTCTTGGCACAGGACAGCTCCGGCTCAAGGGAAAGGCATCCTCTGACACCTGCATCTCATGAGATACTCGAACCCTGTTCAGTTCCTGATTGCATGCTGTCATGATGTAGCTCAAATCTGCTTCACAGTTTGATAAGGGGATTTTAGTGCAGGAAGGGGACCAACTGAGCAATCACAGGTGGGATGACGTCTATGTTCCTGCTGTTAGGATTATGACACATGGAATTTAAGTGGTCAAGGTTTTCTTTTGCGTCTTAATTAGTTGGAAGACAAAATTACAGTGTTTCTAAACATCGCAGCCACTTTATTTCGAAGGCGGTCGTAGATTTTTTTCTCTTTGGGGTGAATTACCCTGTTCAGCAGTCAACTGAAGCTTTTCTCAAAACAATTATCACTGCTTATACACATTTATTACTTAGTGATTGTTTTTGGAAATATAAAATCAGATCCTTGTTGTGCTACGAAACATAATCTAGAATCAGCCCTTTATTTTTCATATGGTCAGGATGTAGAAATGGACAAGAAATGTGTGCGTGGACAGTATGCCCATGTAAGAAAAGAAACTGTTCCTCCAGCTGCTTTGCGTTGTCGTGCTTACTCTGTGTTTGCTCCGAGTTTTTGAGCTCCTCCAGGAGGAAGCGTTTTAGAGTGAAGCCATAATTGGTTCAAGTTGAGAGCATCCAGATAAACCTTTGATCATGCTTTATTTTTCATTATTAATATTTATGTATTTTCAAAGAGACTTGATGATCAAATAGTTGTAATTATTATCATATTATTCTTAATCTGTTTATTCCAGTATTATAACTTGTGACAGCCACCAAAGAACAATTTATTACATGTATTGTAATGATTCTCCAATCTATGCTTTGATTTGAACCTTAATCATTTTTTCCTTTCGCCATTGTTTGGTTCATATCTTGAGTTTTTGGGGGCATTGAATTGTTCTTTTTTTTTTTTTTTTTTTTTTTTTTTTTTTTTTTTATCAACTTAGGCATAAGCTCTCAGAGCTCCTGGCTTTGAGACCATTTGTTTCCCAGTTTTGGGCTTTGTTATTTTTAACTCAGTGTTCACAATCATTTGTGGCAAAATCCACCATGGAAGAGGCCGAGTATATTGTTCATTTCTGACAGAGACTGTAGTGCCACACATTATCTGTGCAAATACATAGTCCTTCAGAATGCATAGTGTGTGGACCGAGCTTATCTTTTTAGAAGAACCCTTCATGGCCATTTAAGTAGCTATTAATCACCAATTTAAATGATTTAAGTCTCGTCTAAAGCACAGCTGGGTTGTATGAAATATACCATTGGAGTATGGGAGCAGTTGGGAATATTGCTTTCCTACACGTTTAACCATAAGGGATACATTATACATATGATATATTATGATACATATTACTCTTACAGTAACAAGCATAGTTGCTGTCAGCTTGCTTACTACACCTCGACCACAGTCTGTTTTGTGTGTAAGGCATAGAGTAGAGGCCACTGCATGGCTACAAATGAGACAAACAGTATAGAACATCCAGCATAGCTTCTTCCTGCTCATCTGACTCAGTACAGTAAAAAGGTTTGAGCAGCACTTATGTATTTATTTACCAAACCTAGTTGGGAATACTTTGTGAGCACGTTACCATGTGACCAGGCCAGCTTCAAACCGTGAGCCTCGCATTTCGCACGGTGTGCGTGGAATGTGATGATTTTAACAGCTAACCATTAACAGATAAAACAGTAAAATGATCATGCTTTGGACTCGTGAGGCATCTAAAGTTTTGACATGGTGCCTATTTTTCATACCTTATATCAGCAACAATGCACCTTTCACTGTAGTTTCAGTATGTAGGCAACAAGTCAGAGACGGTAAAGCTTAACTATACGATGATGATCAAAATGAAAAGTTTTCATTTGATTTCAGCAGTTGCATGTTACTGCTCTCAAGTTACAGCTGGGCAACTTTTATGCCTTCACTTTTACGAATCATGTAAACCATGGATTACTCAAAATTATGTGTTTGTGGTCATTACCAGCGGCATCCCTGTGTTAAAAACAATTGTGAAGGCAGCAGCTGCACTGAAGCAGAGCTGGAGCTGCGATGCAGCAGTTCAGCAAAACTCACTCAACACACATGCCATGTTCCCAGTGTGAAGCTGGCATTGGGTGTTCATTCAGACATGAGGCTGAAGCATTCAGATGTGACAGGATAATGAAAAGGAGTGCATGTCTGAAAGAGGCATTAGGTGCTGTTGTTAAATTCATTTTCAGATGGCTGACAGTGTTATTTAAGGGAAAGAAATGTATCGTGTGTGTGCAGCATGGGAGATTAACAGAACTTTTTACCAGAACTGAAGGCTCAGACAGCATTTCTTTTCTTTTGTGAATAAGAACACCTGTTGCCTTGTCATTTAGTCATAGGAAGTGTGCCAGATTACTTGGATTAACATTTGGCTGGGTGTGAGCAGCAGGATGTCATCCTTAACAGCACCCTCTTAATCAATGCTGTAACATAGAAAGTCTCCAATCCCACCTCGGTCTCCATGTAAAAGAAGTCTCTTGACAGGCTGCAGTGCACCTCTGGTGGATCATCTGGCTTGCTATTTAATACAGTCCTCTTCTTCACCACTGCAGGTAAACAAAACCATCAGTCGTTGTGTGTTTCTTTACACAGATGGCTTGTGATCTTCAGGAATTCCCAGAGGTCAGCATATACAGACTGTGCTGTCTTGTTGTTTATTGATCAGCACTAGCCTTCCTTATCATTGTTGCTCTGTAATTGCACATTTGGTAGAGTTACTATTGATTGATAGAATTCATCCTGTCAGCTTTAAAATGAAGGCTTAAAGAAAATTGCAATGGGAAATAACTTTTCTTCTGAAATTAAGAGGCTGCAGTGTGTGCAGGAATGTGGCTTTGTAAAAAAATTAAGATAATCAAAGTTGGAATCAAAGTTGATTTGAAAGATGGGAAAAAAAAGCCCACACAGTCACAAATGGCAATTTCCTGTTGTCACTTGATTTGTGGGGTTAATTGTCTGTACATGGACAAGCCAGTGGGGATATCTGAGAGGTTAAGAGGTTCATATCCTCCCAAATCTCTCCTTGTGAAAGATTAGAGGTAGAGAAAACTTTTTACCATAACATAACAGTCTCTACTTTTCCTCCTATATCTACGTTTGTTTAAATTTGGTCCTGGTCGATGCAGACAGATTAAACTGTAAATCATGTCTCCATAAAGTTTGTAGTGTCGTTGAAGTGTCATATTTTTCAGTTGGCTTAAATAAGCTTGCAGGCTTTTATGTTTTCCTCATGCAGATTTATAGACCCCAACCCCCTTTGGTACATTAAGTCATAGCTAAATTGCCATATCGCCACAATCGGTTGCACTGAAATCACTCATGGATTACAGAGTGCTGAATAATCCTGATGATGATACATTTTATTGAGCTCCATCATCTCAGTCATAAATTTTAGTTACAGCTATATGGAAGTTGGTAGGCCCCAACAGATAAAGTGCACATGTGGCCTGTGTGAGCAAAGACACAGTAATCAACCATTCTGCTGATTTAGTTTGCTGCAGTTTACAGAAACAAATGTATAGACTCACTAATACACAGTAACTCATGCATGGTTTTTAGTTCAGGGTCATTTAGAGTTACATGTATGTCAGCTTCTGCTTCATTAAAGCGGCTTTCAACTTAATCCATACAGAGAACATGCTGCTTGATTTGCAATTGTTTTATGTATTTTTCTCCTGTTTTTCTTGAATTTGGAGTTGATTTATAGATGAAATAAGAATCAGGTGTTTTCAGTCAGTGGTATGACAGTGAGATGTTTGTGGATGCTCTATTTTATTTAAAGAAAGAAACCTGTCAGTGTCTGATCTTTAGGACGTGTCTTTTAAAGTGTGTCAAGTGTACCAAACGATCGATTTCTGGAGTCCTCGGAAAATTACTTGTTGATCCTCAATGAGCATCAACAAGTGGAATAAAATCAAGTAAAAGGTTACAAAACCATTTTTGAGCTTCCAATCTGGAGCCTCACATATTGTACACAAATGGAGGTCATTCAAGCCAACTGCTACAATCCTCAGGGGTGGCTGGCCATAAAGATAACTTCAAGCATAATGCAATTGATGTAATGATCCAGGGTAACTCCTCTCACACATAGTTGTTTTTTATTGTTGATGAGACCACCTTCCAGAAAACACTGGATGACTATGTCGTGCACGGCAGGGCGGTGAGAAGAAAGCTACTGCTCTTTTAAAAGAAGATTTTACCGTTTGCTAGTGATCATATAAACAAGCCAGAGGGTTGTTGGGTAAATTGCTTTGTGGGCATGTGAAACTGTAAAGTTTTTGTAGCAGAATGGTTTAAGAAAGATAAAGCTGTTTAAGAAGGTCAAAGTCCTTAGCTGAATCCAAGAGAAATCTGTAGAAAGACCTAAATATAGAATATTCAAATGTTTTCCCAGAGTGTATTAATGAAGGGGAAACCTGTTCCACTATAATGATACAGACAGAAAAAGGCTGTAGTTTTTCTTTCTTTCTGTCTTTTTCTTTCTGACTTTTAAGATCTGTGTGCTGTTGGATGTTGCTACACTGTTTACACTTTTTAAATAATGATTAAAAGAGACACTGCATTCATACAGCTTTGATAATGGTTACATTCAGCAACTAGTGTTTGCTAGTGTGTATGTTTATTTCTTTGTTGTTATGTCATGCAGAACATGAGCTGGGAGATCATAACAAAGCTTCTTCTAATGTTTTCGGCTAAACTGACGATTTTCTCTTTCGCCCTTAACCATCATCATCATTATGGTGGTGATGTGTCCTCAGTTACTCTTTGTGATGTTGTGGTGAACACTTACTCTAAGTCCAAATTGCACATAGTATGGAATGTATAATTAAAGTATCTGTGGATGCTATGTTATTAGATCAGATTTCCCTTTATTGTCCCACATTATTATTATAAATTGTATTCAAATCAAACAAATAATGGTCCATGAAAACACAAGCAAGAACCTGCAGATTTGTGCTTTCCTTTCCAAACAAATCTGTCTGCAAAATATGAAGGCTGCTGCAGATGAACAAGTGCAACCTGTAGAAGGATGGAAGCGGTGAATCCCACTCCATCTTTCCCCTTTTGTTATTTGTGGGATTTAGCTCCTTTTTTTCCTGTCATGTCATTCAGAGACATATGTTGCAAAGTCTCGATTTTCCACATCAACTTAACTTTCATTTTATCCATTAGAAAAGATTTGTTATATTGAAAAGCTTTTTCTCTCATACCGATCACCCATACCAAACTAGTATGCGGCGACAGAGGAATTAAACTCTGGCTGAATTGAATGATCTTCTTGCAGACTTACTGTGGGAATAATGCATTCTTGATAAAATTTCCCCTTTTTTCTAAGAGACATGAAATAAAAGGTTTACCTCCAGAGGTGAATGTCACTTTGGTTATGGATCAGAATGCTTTTAAAACAGAGAGGGTTTGGTTAATCCATGGGGAGGTGGCCCCACCGAACATTACTAAGGATTAGAGAAGGATATTACTGCCTGAATGCATTAGAAGTGTATTAGATAGCTCCATGATGGAGCACAGACTAATGCACAGGCTCTGAATTATTGCGTAATCTGCATTTAATTGCCGTGAGTTTTGTTGTGATAACGGCATTATCTAATGGAAGAGCCTGGGAAGGGTTGTCTGAAGAACAAAAGGCAAGGCAAATGGAAAGAACAGAGTTGTAGATGTGGGACTCCCACTTTAAGATGATTATGCAGGCTGGCAAACTGCTGAAATGTGTGGGGTTTTTTTTTTTACCCTGATTACACAAAGACCCCATTCCTTGCAACTGGGATGTTTTTCAACTTCGAAAATGTCAAGAATGTAAAAACAAGATTGTGACTGAATGCAACCAAACGGCATTCTGAAGCTTGAAACAGTGTTGTTTCTGACAACCATCTTAGACTTAGTCTTAGTTTTTTGGACTAAAATGCTTATTAGTATTCAATCAGTTTTAGTAAAAAAAAAAAAAAGAATTATAGTCTTTTAACAAATTAATTAAGGTCAGTAAGTATTGGAGATTGCTGTTGGGCAGTGTCATACATAAGTTGTGAAAATAGCAGATCTATAATTTTTTACAACACATCGTGAGCTTGCAGAACGGCGATTTTCACCAATAATTACAATAATAAAGTAATGGTTTTAGACATTTAAGGTTTCCACTCATTAGGAAATACTTTCTGAGCTAAGGTTTGTGCATTACACACAGATAGAGTGGTAACAGTGGAATCAATGTTCATTACTCCAAAAAAGCCATTCTACTGCTGGGTTATATTTAAAATAAAACCATATGTCATCTCTACATTTGCGACCACCAAGCCCTCGTGTTGAAACTGCCGCCATCATGTCGAACACGTTGTGCGCTGCATGCCGGGTGGTGGGTGTGACCAAACAAGGAAAGGATGCAGCAGCAGATACTATTTATGGTTTAATTGACAGATTACACGCACAATAAGCATTTTAAACTTCTGACAGACCACCCACTAACATTTCCGTCCTTTCTTGTCTCGTCATGTTTTAGTCATTAAAGAGCCATGTTTATCTCGTCATCATCTCGTTATGTCATGAAAAAAAGTGGCGTCAACGAAATGATTTCGTCATCATCATAGTTGACGAAAACAACACTGGCTTGAAATAAACAAAACACTTGTTCTGTGCGCTATTGTCAATACTTACAGGCTCTTTTGGGTACATTACACTGGCAATTTGTAACTTGTAGTAATTCAGAGTACCCAAGGGGTCAGTGTTAGAGACTTTTTACTTTCTTTTATGCACCATTGTCTGTTATAATCTGTCTAAAGTTAGCATATAGAAGAAGAGCAACACCTTGAACCCACAGTTTTCCATTGAATGTAACGTAATAGACTTTTATCAGCAACGTAATAGACTTTTATCAGCAACGTAATAGACTTTATCTTGTGAACAGTTTGAATATCAGAAAGAAACAAAATTTTTTTGAAAAATGTTTGATTTGTCTGTGTTGTCAAGCTCCTAAAATCTGGTGGATCAACTCAAATCTGGGCAGTTTGTTAGCCAAAGTCAGTCTTTCTTGGAAGTGCGTTATTGCAGAGTTGTCTGGGTTTTTATTCACTCGCTAAGTTGACGACTCAGTGAATTTAAGAACATTTATGATTATAGACTAGAATGTCACAAGCTGAACTGGAGAAGACAGACTATTGACAGAAGTCTTATTTTTTCATTTTCTCTTCTGAAGGAAGTATTATTAGGTACTGTAGCAAGGAATTGAGAATTTGTGTTTGGAAATATACTAAGGCTGATGAGACTTTGATTATAAATTTGCGGTCACTGAAAACAGTGTCTATCTGGAAGTTTTGCTTTCATGAGCCTGCATCAGAATGTGTAGTAGCTTTACTCTCATATTTAATTGTAGTTTGATATTTAATTACCAGACACTTTCTTTGAATTTTAAAGTAAAAAGGAAATTTTATACATGCCCTGCAACATTTAATGACGGGAACATTTGTTTTATGTTGGCCCTGTTGATATTTTACTTGTTGGAAGCCTTCCTGCACACACCTTTTGTTTATGATAGCTGCCTTTAAGCTTCACCTTTATCAAATAGAGACTATCAGTTGATTCTGACAGGGTGTGCTGGATTGACAGTTGTCTTTTAAATGTTTGCTGTTTTACAAGCAAGAATGCTTTCCCCTATACTGGACAATGAATGAAATCACTAATTGATTAGATTGCTATTTAGTGGGCTGCTATGCAATGAATCAATCTTCTTACAGCATCTTTCTTCTATAAAGGAGTTTTTTCCCCTCAATGTGTAACTACATGGTATGTTTAAAGCTAAAACTTTATAATGATTCATGATGAATTTACTTCTAATATCTTGTATTGATAAAGCTTTTCTTAGTACTGCCATGCAAGTTCAGTCAACATTAGCTGTTAAAAATTAGTAAAACACTAAATACATTAGGATTTACATGCCAATTTTGACTTCAAGAGAAGAAAAACAAATCTACTTCAACGCAAAATCTGGTTCCCTTTAACTGTGTATAAATGGTTTATACTTCAGCTCACAGTAAAAAAGCATTTTGCAATCCTTTCTTTCAAAATCTCCCCATTGTTCCTCTAACAGATCATTCAAATGCCTTGTTAATCCTGCCACAGATGGCAAAGTGTTTTAGAATCCATTAAGATAAGATGAGACTTAAGTTGTTTTAAGCCGATATTACAAAAGTAGAAACAAAAAAACCCACTACTCTTTATAGTTAAAAAAAACAACCCAATAGGATGTTAAAATGGGATCAACGGGCAGGTGTCTGCTGCTCTTGGCTCAGTGAAAGTAAGGATTTTAGAGATAATTGAGGGTGTATTTGTGTTCTCTTAACGTTCTGCTCTGCTTTTCCAATCACATGATGGAGAAAGGAAAAACATTGGTGGCGACTTTGTGTATAAATTGCTCATTTTAGATTAATAAAACTATATTTTCATGCAACTTCACAATAGTGAACATATAGTTAAGAATATTATATTGCACTTTCTTCAATAGTTCACTGTAACTATGGCACACTGAATCTTGGCTTGAGTTTTGTCACAAAATGCAAAACGCTGCAAGTTTGTGATTTGACCGGTACAGAGGACATTTTTTATCAGATGCCTTTCACTGATATGTCATTATCAAAATGAAAGGTCACAATGAATCAGTGCAGCATAAATTGGTTGTGCACTTCACACATCAGTCACATGTGGGTTTAGCTCCAATTGATAATACTACAGAAGTGGATTGTAATCTGCATTCCTGATCACAACCTTTGAAACCATCTAAATGCCGAGCTCACCTCTCAGAGTTGGACTGAAAAGCAATAGAAATTGCACCTTTGGCACAACAATATTAATTTGACCACTTCTACTACTATTTAATTCACTTTGCGTGTGAATGGGGTGCTGTTTCACATCATGTGCCCATTGGATGACCCTCAATCACTCAGCCTTTGGTTTTGTTTGTGGGTTCAGTGAAAAGCAAATGGACTCCTAAAGTGAGATGAGAACGCTTGCTGTTGTCCACACTGTGAGTCAGCATTTGGTAGCTGGCCTTTAGGAATGAGTCATAGTGGATATACGATGTGAGGGGGAAAAGGTGTTGGAGCTGTTTATTCAGCCGTGAGAGGTGTTCCTGTCATAGCCACGGTTAGAAAACATCTGATGTGTGTTTGAGCGGCTACGCTCCTCGTTTCCTGCAGAAAGTGTACAGCAATGTGTCTTTTTGCTCAGCACACAGCCTCTTGAGATCTCTTTTGTTTACTGTCTATACTACTATATAATCCCTATGTTTAATCCCCACTTCTGAGGATTAAAGCTAGTGGTGTACCACATTGTTTGGACCTTCACAAAGGTCTCATTGGAGACGAAAGATTTGTCAGGAAGACACCTGTTGTGGTAAACAACGTTGAAAATTTTCATTTTAGAGTTCTCAGTTTTTTTTCTACTTGATCTTAATCTTTTAAAGTACACTATAAATTTGGCACATGCTCAAGGTACAATGCTGCTAGATAAACACACTTGTTTTATAATCCCAACATCACACACAGAGAGTTTTCTTACTGTGAATGTTATTCATATCAGTAAATTTCATGGATGAACATAAAAAAATCGCAGTTTTAGACTGAGGATGTTGCCTGTTATGACATGTAATCAAACCATGGTCGTCAAAATCACACCAGACTATACGACTAAGCTTTTACCTTTCACTGAACACAACATTAATTTCTGTCTTTATTTGTCTACCATGCTGCTGACAAGTGGCATTTAAAATTTTTAATGAAATAGCTTTTTCACTTAGTGTAATTGTCGATTTATCATGTGAATGTTGGCATTTTAGTGAGGTGTAGTAAAGACATTCAGAGCAAGGTTTTTTACCATGTCCAGCATCTTCTCTCGTTAACTCTACAACCACACTTTTGTTTTAGTCTGTCGAACAGCTGATGTTGCTGCTTAACATAAATGCAGCGGATTTTCCCTTGAAACCAGCCAGAGCACGCAGGTTCATCTGTGCAGCACAGATGTCATGACCTGCTATTAGTGTTAGTCAGAACAATATTCAGGAATGTCATTTCCACGATAATCCAGGATGCAGGATTTTCTCACAGTTTTCAGCTTTGTAGATGGGGGGGGGTGTAATCAGCACGATTTGGCAGATTTTATTAATGCAACGGGAGATCGTGTTAAAATTAATATATGTATATAATATATCACGATTTTGTTCTAAAAATGAGAACTGCCTGTGAATGGGGTTCATTACACAACTGGTTTTCAGTTTTTTTGTAAACTTATTGAATGATCGTATTGACATTGAATTGCACAGATGTTGTAAAGTTAGTCAAAGTGAAGCTACATTATCTACCTGTACATGCCAATAATTGCTAGGAGATCAAAAGATGTAGATCGCTGGATAAAGCCTGTTTCAGAGAGTCATATTCTAAACCCAGTCCCAATAATAACGTTCATAATTTCATTTCATATTTCAATTTCATACACGTATCTTTAAGGCAATTAGATATATTGCAGTTGAGATCCTTTGACCTCAGTTACATTAACTCGGGTGAAGAGGTTAGGTTTTTCTAGAAGTGTTGAGATCCTCAGTTAGTTTAGTTGTTTTACTGATCCAAGTACACTAAATTTTAGATACCAGGCAGCAGATTGACGGATAATTACTTTAGTTAGGATCCACCCATCTCTATCACTGCTTTAGTTGCTGTAGCCTACATATGGTGATATTCAAAACTCTTCCTGTATGGAATTTGCTTGTTTTTGTGGGGCCTGTGTTTAGTCAGGTTTTGTTTTGTCTGGTTTCATCCAACTTTATCCAAATTTACCATTTGATCGATGGCAGCTGAGTTTGGCTCAGCAGATGTGGTTGCAAGCAAAGCCTCGAAATGTCCTTAACAAGACTTTTTTGATGCAGCAGCAGCATGGCGACGTGCTCGTGAGGCTGATAAAGAAAATGATAACCATCAAGAACAAAAATAATGGGAACACTGTGACTAATTACAAAAACAAAAAAAAAACAGTAAGGAAGCCAAATCTAGGAAGGCTTCATGTAGTGTGTCAAAGAAATCTGTGCATATTTCTATTACACACTGTGTCTAACACTGAGCTCATTAGAAAGCACAACCAGAAGTTATTAGACATAGTATTTCTCCGCTGTTGCAGAGGATTTTTGTGGCTATCATTTTACTGAATTCTGAAATATTTATATTAATAGAGATGGATAAATCCCCAATGAATGCACAGAACTACATTTGCAAATGCTTTTGAACTACTTTCAATACATTCATTTAATGCAATAAAGGGAGAACATCAAGTTTAGTAGATGAGATTATGTGCCTTAGAAGAAAAATGAAAAACACCTCATGGCAAGCTAAGCTACAAGTGTGCTTACAAAATGCTGCCTCTTTCCTCATGTGGGCTAAATCTCCCTAAAGCTTGACATCGTTAATTTCTGAACAAATCTCAACCTCTTTTCTGGATATTTAACTATTTTCCCTCAGGCACTCTGCCAGCCTGATTTATTCTCTTTGTGTGTTGTCATTGCTTCCATAAACATGGCCAACACATGCTCTTTATCTGCTATTGCATTTAATCAGTTCTGACATCACAATCACAAGCCAATAGCCCACTGTCTCTTTTTCTTCACCAGCTTGTGCAGTCCTGACAGGCTCTTTGCCCTCTGTGCTGCTTTTATTCCTCCACCTTAATTTAGCAGTTGAGCCTTTTTTGCCTCAAGGGAGATGAATGCATGGCATATAACACAGAAAGGAGCAGTGAAACGGTGGCAGAATAAGGCAAAAGAATTGTCCTGACAGAGCCTTGGCCTTTCCCCAGGCGTCTTGGCCTGAGAAAATACCTGCTGCATTGTTAAACCTTTCTATGGAGCCTCTCCCTTCAGAAATGAACTTTGCTCAAGGCAGTGGTGAGGAGATAATGATGTGTTGTCTGTGTGTGTACTGAGGGGTACAGGAAAAGGTCAAGGTACAGTTTCTGATAGGGAAAGTTTGCTTTGTGATGTGCTTCTTATATTGTGAAGAGAAAAAAGGATGGCTTTTTTGTCATCTTTAGGTCCAAATAGGCAAGAAAATTGGACCACTGCACGGTTTGAGAGAAATCTGTTGTCCAGTTTGATGTCCAATGACAGTAAAGAATGAGGATGGTCTTGCATAGGAGATGTGGGGTCCTGGAGAAGAAGACGAATATTTCAAAAATGAAAGGTAGACAGGAAAGGGAGGAAAGAGGGCTTTGCCAGACGATCTAATTTTTGTGGAGAGGCGAGTTGACAACCAGCATGAGGTCATCTGTCACTTTCTCCTGAAAGTGCTAATTTTAGCATCATCACCCTCATCTTTCTCCTCTCTCTTTTCCCCTACTCCTCCCCCCCCTTTTGTCACACCATTTAACTCTGGCTGCCACGCGCCACCCTTTGTGTCAGCAGTGACTTGATGGTAGTTAAAGGGTAACATTTCCGACGGTGGTGGCTGTTTTTGTCTGTGTCTGTGTCTGTGACTTGGGGCTGTGGTTGTGAACTTGTGGCTTATAGATGTGACCTGAGTGTTAAAGTGTTTAAAATTTTCGGCCACATAAAGAAAAACAAAAAAAAATGGTAGTGCTAGTGTTTCTGTGACATCAATCAGTGTGAACCAGGTCATGGATGGAGTGTGTGTAAATGTGTATAGTGTCTTTGTTTCTTGAGTGTGTGATGTCGAAAGTGAATGTAGAGTTGTTCCTTCGATAAACTGCCTTCAGTCCCTGCAGATACTGTGCTCTGTCACGTGCTAACAAAATATCCTTTGAACACAGTAGGAAACTAACGGAACACTTTTAGGCCACAGAAGGGCATCAGGCTATAATAACTCTTACTGAAAAACAACTGGCTTCTAATCGGCGACTTATTTGCACAATTTTTCACTGACTGCAGTTTGCAAATAATTTTTTGGATGGCACTAATGGTGAAACAACAAATCATTCAAAAAACCTTTATAAAAATAAAGATACAATTCAGTTAAACAATTCAAGCAGTAATATTGTGGGATAGAAGGAATAGCTGCTTTTGACAGTTTTTCTGGACTGTAATAATTCTCCAAAATCATGTTGGGTTCAGTTATCAAACCATTTCCCTCTGATCTCTAAACATTCCAAATGTTATAACACTACCATCTCCACCTTCTCCCCATAGCTAATTAATTGATACTAAATTATGGCTATTTTTTAGGTGGCGTTGTGTTAAGAATGTATAAGGAGGGAGCTCGACTCAGTTAGGATGGTACCCGTTTGTTTATAGAATCTATGGTGATCTCCATCTGTTTTAAAAGACGACAACCTGCTTCCTTAAGATGTTTTGACTAAACAGCTTAATCTGATTTAAATTTAGATTAATGTATTCACTGAACATACCGTATGGTGGAGTAATTCCTCTGTTATCGCTTTGTTTGTCATTTTGAATATTGCATAATCCTCCGTATGTGTCCGTGTTTAAGGTCATGCATGGAGCTTTTTTTTTTTTCTCCCCAAGTCTGTTGTTTATTAAGTCTTTTGTGTGAGGCTCAAGGCAAAATTATGCTAAAATGTGGTCAGTTAGCATCTTTGTGTTGCACATCGTCAAGTGTCTGGTACTGTGTGATTAATCTGCTTTTAATGTCAACCACTTATCCTGGCAGTGTGGCATTTGACAGCTGGCTGTTATAAAGATGAACTTGAACACGCCCATTTCCTGACATGAAACCAGTCACTGCTTCCTTTGCACAAATATCCTCCTTCCTGCTCTCCTATTAATGGTTGTTGTTTTCTGTGACAGGAAGTTATAGACCCATAAAGATGGACACAACTGTGTGTTTCAGCAGCTTCTGTCAACATCCAAACAGCCTGACACAGAAAGAAGATCTCGCACTAGCGCACACACTGCAAACACGCATGGATGAAATTTCAAAGTTCATCCATCATCTGCTCTGAGTTGAAATTTGCCTGTCACGACAGATCTTATTGCCATCTGTTTGGTCAACTGTCTGGCTTCTTAGATCTTCTAAACTCCACAAAATTGGAATATGAAATTATTTTACAATCCTTTTATTCTAAAAACCATTGCTTTGTTATATTTATTGGTTTTGCTGTTTAAAATCACTCAGAGATGATTTGAGCTGCGGTGCTCTGTTGTTACTTAAAACAGAAGTCCATGACCAGAGAGGTTGTGTTCAGTTGATATATGAAAAAATAACTTGCACATGCCTTTCAAGGCCTACAGTGCCAGGCAAATATTTTTCTAGGGTTGTTTGCATTGCAGGCACAACACTCATATGACCTCGCTATTTGCATCGGTGAACCTGCTTTATGTTTACCTGCTGTTTGCAACTGTTGTAAAAGGATGTGGTTGATTTCAGCAGCACGCTGTGAGGTGGCCTCCTCATTGCTGTGCTCTCTTTGCCTCTCTGGGCTAGTGCAATTTCTCAAAACCACAGAGTAACTGTTAAAGCTGTTCCTGCCTTGGCGTTTTTTTGCATGCTGCTATGACAGTGAACAATGAAGCCCTCGCAACAGACTGTGTTCAGTCCTCGTGTTATTATGTATGGCGAGATGTTTGAGATGAACCGAATGTCAGAGTGGGAAAAGGGAAGTGGAGACTGCGAAAACAGGAAAAGAGAGAAACTTGCATGAAAAACATGGGAATTACAGGAAAAATAAAGAAAGGCTCTTTTTTGTAAGTGGCAGCAGTCTTGTGCTGATATCCTGGAGTTTTTCCAGCTCTGTGGTGCACGCCTCCTCTCATATTCACACACACCCACCCACACAGACCCACTCTGTGCAAGGCTGTGGAGTGTAATGTCCTGTCTGACTGCGAGCTGTAAGAACCACATTAAGTGCTTTTTCTGGCCAGCTAACCGCAGCTGAGGGAGCTGAAGGAACGGCGGAAATACTTTATGAAGTAGTGGAGTGTTCACGCCAGCAGGCCACAGTACAGTCAGCAAATTTTACATTATTCTTCACCCCCTATATTCAGTGCTGCTTTTATTACCCAGGTTAACCTCATATATGATATGAAAGTTCTATTTTCTCTTCGGTCATGTTTAGCTATAGGCTACAGTTTTCTCAGTTTTTCTTTTTCTTTCCTTTCCAACATGTTAACTTTCTCTCGGGCAGCTTTTATTTCTCTGCTCACCCTGTTTTTGTGAGGTCAGGGGTCCATCTCTCTGCTTTTTAATTTTACCATCCATTAGTTCTTAACAACATGGTGTTTTTTGTTTTTATTAGTCCCTGTACAGTTCAGGAGGAATGTTCCTCTCTGACTCAGTAGGTTTACAATTCAGGGACTGTGTCTACTGTCACCATTTTTTGACATTTCCCAGCTGTTAGGACTTTTAAACTACAAATCTCAGCAGTAAATTTGGGATTGTATCACAGTACTGTTACAATACTGTTAAACTGTGGAATCCTGTGGAGATGTCTAAAAAAATGGTTGTAAACAAGTGATATTGTTGGGTCACATGTGGCTCATATCAGTGATGGTGGGTAGTGTAGTGACAGTAAGGCCAGATGCTTGGTGCATGGTGCTCATGCTCTGGTAAACCATGGAATAAATCTGTTGACGGATGGTACAGAAATCCAAAAAATAAATGTACTTAAGCACACATCTTCATTTTTCATATCATCATATCTGTCATTGTATAACGATGCTGATTGTTTGTTCAGAAAATCTTGTCTTGAGATTTATGCTATTTGAATTAAGGCTGTGAGGAATTTTTGATATAAAACTCAGTAGGTGAAGGATTCATTTCAACCTCACATGGACCTGAACTTCCGTCTGAGTTTGTTTGACTGTGAAAAGATTGTGATAAAATGTATTTTCTAACATGTAGCCAAATCCACTACAGTGTTGACACACTGCTTGATAATGAATGTGACATGAATCAGGCTGTTTACCAGCGCACTCAGTAATCTCTGATGGTTATTTATAGCCTCCCCAGTGTAGACCCCCTGGGAGGATGGAGAGGTTTAAACGCGCTTTCTGTCTGGAGGGGTGTCACTGTAGGTGTTTGCATGCTACAGTGTCTTTGTGTCTGCACTATTTTATTGTGCTTTTACTCAGATTGTACTGAGGCCTGGTATTACAATAATGTGCTTTAAGACTACCTACTTGAAGTAGTGTGTTATTGAAGAAAGATAAACAAAGTTCGTAGGTAGGAATGCTTCATCTTCTTAATGAATGTTGGACATATTTTTGCTAATTGCATGTGAACAGGCACACTACACACATGTACAGTAAAATGCAAACAGTCTCAAATCTTCTACCTCTAACTGATTAGAAGAGATTTTCTCTCTGCGTAGTGAAGTGCCTTTCATGTTGTTCATATTAAAGCAGAGGAATTGTTATATTTGTCATCATCTAGTCCAAACCAATGGGATGTATTTTCACGCCTGTGAGTTATTTTGCAAACCCGCCTCAACTTTGAGAAATTAAGTGTTTTCAGACATCCTGAGGGTTTTGGAAGAATTAAATCCCAGTGTGCTGCCAATAAAAACTATTTTTCACTGAAGTGTTGTCACAGTGTTTTCCATTTATTAGCCTGCTCTGTCGTAGTGTAGAATTTATAACCCAGATTAATATCAGCAACTGCAGGGACATCATCAGAGATCGATGTTTTCGACTCCATCTGAAGCTGTAGCTCACCTGAGGAAGACCTACTGCGTATGAAACGTTGGCAGAATTGCTCATAAAGATGGAAAGATGTTACAAACTATTGCAGGTCAATGCAGTTCTCACCCCTGACTTCCCAACTCAAAGGTTGGTCTGTTTTTGAATATGCCTTTGACTCAATAATTTAACAGTCAGAAAGTTTGTATGTAACAACACAAAAGAAATAGTATAACTACTGTGTCTGTGCTAAAAACATAAAAGCTGAGCTATTAGATGGGCAGATAGATAAGTGACTTATTCATCTCTTACCCCAGCCCAGTACCCAGAAATGAAAATGATACCCCAGAGGAGCGTCACTTTAAATTAAAACATAAGTCAAACAAAAGAATAAAGTAGAAAAGGACACTGAAATCCATGTTCAGCATTATTTCCCTGCTCACAAAGTTAATATCATGACGTGGGGGATTTGAAAAAAAGAACTACAGCATAGTATAATACTGACAAAGGAGAGGGGCATGGATAATGTATACACATCGTGTACAATGTATAGCAATAAAACAGAGTTGCTGCTGCAGAGACTTACTGTAATGCATTGATCAGAATTCCACCACGCATACTCAAAAAGCCCTGTATGCTCCCGATAAGATGAAATTGCACTTAATACCCCCCTTTGAACATGATCACGATATAACCAAACACCATCATACCCTGCTTTTCATGTAGTTAAATGTTTTAGAACACAACTTTTATTGTGACATTTAAGGCGCAACCTAAAACTACTTCCTCTGCCACACAGTTTTGTAGTCTGTATGCAGGGATGTCTCTCTGTGTCACTCAGTTAAGGTGTTTTCCATTATGGAAGGGTTTAAATGTCAGAGCTCTGCAGTGAATAATTGATGTGGATAAAAGATCGATCCCTTTATCTTCGAGACAAGGGGAATGTTCACTGTTATCAGTGGTTGGCTAAAATAAAAGTGACTGTGTCTTCACAGGAATCTTTTTACTCCCTCGACAAACAGAACGCCAAGTTGACATTTCTAAAATTTGAATAAGCTTCTTTGAGCCGATACGGGAGCTGTTCTCATGATTGCATAGTAAATAGTGAGGAACGTTCTGTGCTCACTAATTTCCTGCACTGCTATGCACAGAACTTGCGAGGTTTTCTAAAACTCTAGCTTGTCAGTTAGAACTTCTGTTTAAATGGGAGTTTGTGACTGTAGTTATTGTGAAACTGCTGTTTTGTTTTTTTTTTTACTTTTAAAGAGCTCCTTCTATGAAAAAAAAAATAGTACAGAGGTGGTTTTGCCTCATAAAAACATTGTTTTACTGCAAGCAGAGGTGTCATTTCTTGCCTCCCTGGTGTGTGTTTTCCTTGTCCTGCTGAGAGATTACAGGCTGTGATATGGATTAGCCCTGCCTTTTCAAAATCCCATTAAGACTCGACACTATCAATTACCTCAAATCTCAGCCGGGCCAAGGTTGCTTGTGAGTTCACTCTCTGAACCAACAATCACCAAATTCCACTGTAATTAAGAACCAACTCTTGCTTACAGATACATTTTATGAAAAATATACATTACACGGTGTGTGTATTTTTAACTGGCTACAAATGCTTAGTTGTTTAATCCTCATTGCAGACTCTGTACAGATCTTATTTAGTCTGTGCTAATTGTTAAATATGTATAATCCCACAACAGTTTCCCAAAGGAATCACACCAAGATACAAGCATATACGTCCATGTCACAAAGGCCAAGTATGTCAACACCATGTAGATCTTGTGTCAGGAGTTTTATGTGAGATGTGAACTTTTTCTGACTGCATTAGTGAAATGCGGTACTTCAGATTTGTTTCCTTTTACCAAAAGTAGATGTACATTGTCTGCATTCAGAACTTTGGAGGAATTTGACAACAGATAGCTCTGTAGGCTTAAACCTTTTTGGCTGGATCACTTACTTTGGGCAAAACAAAAAGATCTACATGCTAAGCAGCATGTTGTCTGTGGAGAAACCGTGCAAATGAAAGCCAGCTGTTTCTTCCTTGTGCTAGTACGGGTCTTGGAACAGGAAGCTGGGCCCAGCCCTCTGAGCCTACTGAGAGAAAAACTACACTGTTGTTTTAAGGGCCTCTTCCGTTAGAAAAAAGTGCAGCAGCCAGAGTTTACAAAGGCATTCTATATCTGCATTGAGCCTGTAGCTAAGTGGAGTCTTTTGAAGTTGTTCTACACAGTACCAGATAACAGTTCTGTGTATAGAGTCATAGTCATGATAATCTTACTGTCATGATCATGAAAATTTTGTTGATGATCAAACAAATATTTGTGAGGAACGACTTCATGGTCTTTCTTTGTTTATTTTTGTAGAAACATATTTTTGGCCTAAAAATGCATATACTCCTAATGAAGAAAAGGGGGGTTGGGTGTAGCATCTATGAGGTTTATTTTTGGAGAAGTGGTATTGGTGCCTTGAACCATGGCTTGAACCATCTTTTCTGCTGTAAGTTCAACAAATCACCATGACTTTCTATTTTCATTCATCTGGAAACTAAAAAGTGCCAATAGTGGTGCTTTTGTGTTTGGCTTTGTAACTAATTCTGTAATTTTTATTAAAAAGAAAGTAACAAGAAAAGAAGTGGCTTCTGAAAATGAGGCAGTTCTGATGTTCTGACTTTATTCCACTCACACGTGTCAGCTGTATGCTGGGCTGAGGTTACTCCTAAAGAACATAGCTGCTCATGTGTTTCAGTATTGTTCTTGGCAATAATGATGAAGTCACCTTTGTATAAGTTGTGGAAGAGTTCTGCAGTTTCTTTCACAAACTTATCTTTTCCATATCTATATCTTTTACCAGATATGTGGTTTTTTTTTTTATAGCTAACAATATCTTTTGTTTTTTTGTCAGCATTTTGGCTCGCTGTGAATCAAACATTGCAGTTGTTCCAACCAACATCCAGGATGACTTACTTTTTGTTCTGTTTGTGTTCCTCATGACTGGGTTGTGGCATCACATAAAGTGTCCTTGGAAGTGGTCACTATGCACACTGACCATGTAACAAGATCAAATGGTTTAAAAGACACAGAGTGCAAAACTAAGTGAATCCACTGATGTGCTTTACTGATATTGAGAAAGGGAACACCTTCATCAATCTAAGATAAACGTCAAAGTAATCCACTGAACATGTCGATCATGTTTTTCTCCCTTATCTGATGACAACATGGGAGGCATTGGCACAAATGTGTGCAAGCTCCTTTGTTATCACCCAAAACTCGTAGACAAAGCAAATACACTAAACTAAATATGGCACTATCCCGCTTTACAGCCCGTCTGTAAAAGACTTTATGAATCCATGTAAACCAAGGCAGCCATGTCCAAACTCACAAGACACCTCATGGACAGACCTGTCAGCCTGTTGAGCCAAGTCAGTGAAGGATTGCTTGAGAACGTCATGGTTATAAAATGACTTCATGGCCATTTACTCATATGGAAGACAAATAAATGTCATCTATATGACAAGCAAACTATTTACATCAGAGTTTGATAGACAGTGAAAGGCAATGAAGAATGTTAAATGTTGTTTTATCTTTTAAGCAAACAGCTCTACAATATAAAGAAATTCATTGTTAGCACTGTTAATGTTCACTTCATCATAATTCACAAGCTGTTATGATCAGCAAATCATCAGTTACTGCTAATAAAGAGAAGCAAGGGGAAATTTGATTATTGCACACCATGACCTTATTATTCATAGTTATCCAGTTTTTAATGTGATTTTCAAGAACATGGTTACTTATCTTAAAGTTAACAATAAATCAAATCATAAAAACAGTTTTAGTGAGCATGAAAACAATAAACATGAATGACACTAACTGTTCGGCTTTTACTTCCTGGTGATAAAGCTGAAGCCCGTAGTTATACGTATGTCCTGCCAGAGAGGTCTGCATTCCACTGTGCTCGTTTTATAGTTTCCTTTTTAGTTAAATTAAATGTAAAGCTGACAGTTTATCATATAATGTTCTCTTGAAAGTAATTCAAAACTGTCAAAGTAATAAAACTTACTTTTTCTGGTCAAAATGTTTTTTGTGTTCAAACCACATCATTTTTCCTCATGTTTTGCCATAGACAATTAAATATGATGTGTACAGTGGATATTATTTAAAATTAAGCTGCAAAAGACATCATGCAACCTTAATACTAACCATAATGAGTGAGGTGAACTCGTTCTGGGTGTAAAGATATAAAGACTGCAGACCTAAACATTGATTCTGTTCCTTTCTTTCAGTTGCTCTTGTGTGTACAAACCACAGATCTGTGCAGCTGTTTTAGTACTTTGGCTCATTTGTTCAGTCTTTATTTTAGAGACCTCTGTAATCCTGTTTGTTTGTAACTTTTATCAAAGTTTACTTTCAAGTTGTAATTACATCTAAGAGGAAATATAAGCAACAACCACCTCTTTTGCTTGTAGGTTTCTATTTAACTACACACCTTTTGTACATTTGTTGATGCTGCTCAACATTTTCATTGCCTTTTGATTCACTTCCTTTCAAAGCCATTAACAGCTGCAGAATGACTAATTTTAAAGCCCAAATCGCTCTGGTCCTTCAAAACAAGTCATTCATGTGTGAAAAGACTTTGCTTTACCTGAAAGGATTCAGTCAGGCATTTTTCAAGGGCCAGTTAGCAGAGAACAGCAGCGTCTGGAGAAGAATCCTAAGAATGAGTTTCACATAAACACACACACACACACGCACACACACACATATATCCAGCATCATGAGATGACTGAGCATCCCACTCCATCGAAAACCCATCTGTGTCCCTCGGCTAGAATCGATTACTTAACTCAACAAGAAATGCGAGCACTATCCAATAATTGCCTTCACAGTTGGCTCTTTTCAGTGCTCATATTAAGCAATTTCCTATGCAAAATTATGGATCACATTTAGTGATCAGTAATCGCTGAAAATACATTTTATATTAAAGTTGTGTTTTTTCTAACAGAAAATCTATGTTTGAACGTTTAATGTTATAAATTTGTGACCAATTTGCTTTATTGGAAGAAGTGTGAGACACTTGGAATCATTTCTAACCCATTGTTTAACCAACAAAATGGATGTAGTCTACAAATGCCAACCATCTAGTGTAAAATAATGAAGACAGCTCCACAGATGTATTGCTTTCAAATGACTTGGCTCATGTTTCAAAGAACTGATTGGATGAACTGCTGCAGGAAAAGTTCACCTACCTCTGTGTGGACATAGTATTTACACCTACAACAAATTACTATCTGCTGTACCTGACATTTGGAAGAATATTTACATTAACATACCCACCTCACAGGCCATGATAACTGTGGCACATAATCTTTCAGACTATGAAATCCTTCACAGATGTATAACTTGTGGTTAAAAACTGCACAAATACTATTTTCTCATCTGTAAACATTATTTATCATTTCTTTAGTGATTCAGTTACTAAATAATTCATCATCATAATCCCTGTTTTCACTTTATTGTACTCTTTGTCCTCTTTTCCAAATGTGAATCAACATGTCATCCTTAAAGGTGCTATTTATTAGTGAATTTTTGTTTTTATTGATTAGTTTAATTCAGTAATATAAGTTGTGGATCTTAGGTTAACAGGTACTAGTTTTTGACCTTGATAAGAATGTTATCTTTCCTCCATCAATTCCAAATTCACTACCACTTAAGACATGAGGGATAAATGTGGATAGGATGATAATGATTAATGTCTACACAACACCTTTAACTCTGACTCTCCTATACATCATAAAGAAGTTGGTCATTTGGCTCATTCTCGTTAAATCTGCAGGGTTTTCTCCATTGTGTAATTTGTGTAGACCGCAATCAACATCCTTTTGACTGCTCTAAAGGGCCTGAGCAGCGTACTAATTATCTGTGGTGTGTGCCAATTATCAGCAGTCAAAATGCATATGGATTTTCTTTAGACGTTTCTTGTACAATTAGTGAGCCATATTTTTGAGTCAGCATTGATTCAAATGTTTTTGAATCCTCACATTTTGCACACTCTTGATAACAATAATAATAAAAAAAGACTATTTGCCATTTAAACACAAGCTGACCAGCACCAAAAGAGCTGGGTTCAGATTCTTATCCTATGATGGATTAATGCTAAATTGAGATGTGTGTCTTGGATCTTTAGAACTTGTTAAAACATATAGATAAGATGAGCTTTTTATAACCTCTATCAGTATTTAGGACTGCATGGTGGTGTGGTGGTTAGCAATGTCTTCAGACAAGGCTCCTGGTCTAAATCTCAGCTGGAGCCTCTGTGTGAGGTTTGCTTGTCTTCCCTGTGCATGTTTAGATTTTACTTTGCCTTTCTGCTACAGTCCAAAAACATGTTAGGCATGATACATGTTAGGCTGAATGGTGAATCTATACTGACCGCAGAAGTGTCAGCTTGCATGGTTGTTAATCTAATTTGTCTCTGTGTTGGCCTTCCAACAGCGTTCCAGGAATCAATCTTGCCTCAAACTATCCACTTGTGGCCAATCATGTGTCGGGTCCTATAATGGCAGCTACAGGCCCGTTTTGGATTTGACAGCAGTCAGCAGTGGCAGCTCCAAACAGGGTTACCATTGATGCTGTCAGCACATAGAAGTATTTTTCAATTTACATTTATGTATTCAAAACAAGTTGATGTTATCCAAAGTGAAGAACACATTGGGCAGAATATGTGGTATGTTCCCCAAAGGCTTGTCAACATGTGGACTATGTAGGGTGGGAATCAAACTAAAACCTTTCCAGTTGGTGGACGACCACTCAATCTCCTGAGAGTACTTCTGAAGCCACCTCCAAAATGTGTCTTTATCAGAAACCCCATGATGTGTTGTGTTGGTATAATACTGCATTAAACGGCAACATATTAAACAAACTGAGGACATAATTTATCTGCTGTACGTCATTGCCTTTGATATAATTCTCCATGGTATACCTACATTTTAGACCACTCCCATGCAGCTTGTGTCTGATGATAGTGATAGTTTAGCCTTTCAGATATATGAAATAATGAAAACTTCAGTCTTTCGAGAGTGGCTTTTGTCAAGTCCAACAATCAGCTGCAAGGCCTCTTGGTAGTTTTGTCTCACAGCCTTGGTTCCTTTGTCTTTGCAAGGTACCTCGGAATAAAATCATACCTATAGAACCGATGAATGAAATAATTGTCATAGCCTCATTTCCTGTCTGTATTCATGAAAAAAGGGCAAAGAAAAAATCAGGAAATTGCTCTTGTGAACTTTTGTGAACTGTAGAATATTTGGAAGGAATTGATTATTATTATTTTTTTCCTCAAAGAGGGCGTTGGAGTGGGTCTGAGCCATTCTGTGTTGTATAAAGGGGATAAAGTGATTGTGTTGATCTGGAAAGTACCAATTGGAAAACCCTCATTACGACCTTATTCGCTGTATAATTAAACCTGTCTACAGAATGAGGGAATTGTTTGATTTTACACTGACAAATAACTTCAGTTACCCCAGAACACATGATTAAAACACCAGAACTCAGTTGCTTGCTGTGCTCTGAGGCAGCCAAGGTGTTTAAGCAAATATCAAATCTGATTAATCAACACTTAAGATGACTTTGTGAGACTTAAATGCCTTTATTTTTAAGTGTCATTGTTGAACTTCAAAGCCCCCATTTCCAGTACCCTTTAACGGTAATACTGAATATTCTATCCTTTATCAAAAATTGACCCGTTGCTGTCAGTGTGATACAGATGCTGTATTCTATACTTGCCAGCCGTCTTAGACCATGCCGTGTCTCCATTGACCTCTTCTATTACTTCACTTCCAAAAAAGTTTGTTTGCTGGATAAGATATGGAATGCAATCATTTGCAAATCTAAAAAAAAATATGTTTTATTCACAATAGAACATTGAAAAATTACATATTTTTTTATTTCATAAAACATATTAGCTCATTCCCAAAGTTGGGAAAGGGGCAACAAATGTGCCAGAAAAATGAGTGTTACTTTAAAAAAGATTGTTGAATTAACATGTTGCAACTGGAAACAGTTCATTGATTTGAGTTAAATGCTTCCTATACACAATTTGTTTGCACAAAAAAAGTGCAAATTTCTTTCATGAAAAAAGACATCTGCATTTTGAATTTTTGTATTCCTTTTCTTTTTAATTTTGCTATTACAATCTCTCTATTTTAATGCAACAGTCAAAATTTGTGTTAAAACGAAACACAGATGGAAATGCTGCTGTTATTTATGAGAAGAAGCTTTTTGCTGCTGAAGAACATTGACTACTAGAAAGTTGAGGAAACTTACACCTCATACAAAAAATCAAATATCAGAAACAAAACAGTGGATTGGTATATGTACATGTAAAGTGTGAACTGGGGGAATCCTGTCCTATCAGCTTCTTAGTATTAGATTTTTTTTTTCTGGCAGTTCTATGTAACTGAAATTTATGACCTCTGGGTTGTGGTTTGGCAGTGATGTGAGTTATGGGTCATAGTGTGATGCTGGTTATGGACTGTACTGACGAATGGCTCCTCTGAGGCATAAGGGAGTAGACGGGGTCGAGCTGAAGTGATGTGATATCTTTCTGTGGGTGGGTGGGTGGATGGGGGTGTGTGGGGGGGGGGGCTGTATTGATTTGCCATCATTAAAGTGCATGTGTTTGCAACCAAAGTCTTTCTTTACTTTACTTTTTCATGCATTACATGAGCTGATTAAGAAATATTGCCTTACTATACTTTCTTTATGTTTTAATTATTAATTTTTCTAGTTTTGAAATCTTTACAAATGGAAAACTAGATTGTTGCCATAGTGCTGCAGTTACTGTGTCTCTTCCTTTTGAAATTAGGGATGTAAAACTTGATTCTTTCAACAAAATCAGTTATTGTGAAAGAATAATTAAAATTTAGTAAGAAACTAACTTATTTGCACACTCAGTGAATTTGTTACTGGAGTCTGAGCTGAGGAAGGTTCCCACATTTGTTTAACATTGCTTAACATTCGTTTTTAGTGTTTCCTTCACACCCCCGAACCATGTCAGCTGACCTTATAGGTTAGGTCATTTGAGATACTGGAAATCCTACAGCCTGGTGGCTTGTTCAGATCTGTCAGATATATTGTGTGTTGCTGCAGAATGTTCTGGTTTCTCTGATTCACTATAACACCTTCTTCATGATTCAAGGTGAGAATCTCACGTGAGGATACCATCTGTTCACCGTCCCTGCGTCCAGTAAAGAAACGTCTGGAAACAAATATATGAATTTCAGAATTATTAAACCTGGGTATGGTTTCACTGTGGTCAGTGCCCATCACTGATATTTCTTTACCCAAACAGCTCTCTTTTTCTTATCTGGTTTTTATCTGTAATTTGTTTCTCATTGTAACCACGGAGGTTGGATTCATTCAGTTTCTGCAAAAAAATTGCTTTTTGTTATGTCTGCTTTTTGAATTCTTGGAAATATTGATGTGGGCTTCCATGTGAAGTGCCAATACTCGACAGTTTCACAGAAAGTCTTCCACTGCACCTACCTCATTGGGTAATCCAGTTTTGTGGTTTATGCAAATCCAAATGAAAAAACTTTCAGAATTCTTCAGATTTTCCAGGTTGACAGTTTTGATATGTTTTCATTTCACTTTGTGTAGTGTGTTTTGCCATAAAAGAGGTTACAACATTAGTTGAATACAGTTATTTGAGGGTATGTCAGGGCTACCTCTGTACAATAAAAAAATGGCGGTCTCAAATCCAAGTAGAGTCTAAGTAATTGCACTTCATAAAACTGATTAAGATATTGCATTGTGCAAAGTTGCTTATCAATGCAATAAGTAGCTTCTCTGTGTAATGTAAAAATGAAAAATCTTGTTTTGTTTAAACCTTTTTCTTACTCCATTCTTGAATGAGTTGCTCTGTCCTTCTGACTTGTTAATTCCTAAAATCTGTACTGTGCTGTACGGCTGGAGACAAAGGGCACGTCCTCAGAGCAACACTTTAAACTACTTTGTTATATCTGCCAAGTCTCCAAAGGCAATTAAATGTTCAGATTTATTTCAGCCATACTAGTTGGATTTTCACATGGAAATGAGTCATAATACTGTTGAGTATACTGTTGCGGCAGACTTTTGACAGCCTGTGCGCAAAACTTAAAAACATTTTTAACAAGCGGACTGATATAGCAAGTATTAGTAGATGTGGCTGCTGATCAGGTGCCAGAGGGAAAAAAAATCATCCTGTGTTTTGAGTTATTTAAACCTTAGATATTTTATGAACAAAATTGAATGTGAGACTCACAAACTAATCTGTGGACATTATCACTCAGTGAAGAATCTCTTCTTTTGTGTGATAGGATTTATGCTCAATAATGTGTCACAGAAACTGGATTCATGAAGCACTTTTTAAAATTTTTTTCAAAGTAGCTTTTTGGTGGCACAAATTGGTTATGGCCCTACAGGTTTAGTCTAATTTAGTGGTGGTTTTGATGCAGTGATAACTGGTCATTACCACAGTTATTAAATGTCACAATTCTTAAAAAAACACTTGCCAGTCAGGAAGTTTATGTAACTGCTTTTTTTGTTTTGAAAACAGGGAGCTGTGTTTTTTTTTTGGGTTAATTGTATGAATAATTAATTAAGTAACTAGTAATTTAACACAGCGCAAAAACTTTAATCTAAAGTTGCATGTAAAAAGGTCAGGGTTACCTTATTAAATTCAGGTACTGCAGAAACTGGAACTGATACTGAAAATCAAGCGAGTTCTTTGAAAATGCATCACATCACTGATGCAATTCACATCACTAATGGCAACTGCTCTGGGATACTGGAAATGTAGACTATTGAAATCTACCAATTCAGATGCTTTTATCTCATGCAACAAGCACTGGCCTTGAACACATTAAGTCTTGACAAGCAGAGGTGGAGGCGCTCTTTCCAGAGAAGACATAAGCAGAAATAACACTTTTCTACACACAAGTAAATGGAGTTTTTGTTTTTTATGACGACCAGTCTGCTCCTCAGCCTTTGTCGTCTTGGTGTTAGCTGGTTTCTAAGAACCAGTAACAGACGATGTCCTCCACATTGACTCAGCTGCTTATACCGGCTGCATAGTATGGTGTACTCAGTGACCTGGCACTTTGCTTAAAAGAATGACTCTGTTCTCTGACAGTGTGTGGGCACATGGATTCAAGTGTGAAGGCCAAAATGTGTGTTCAGTGCATGTGTGTTAGTCAAATAGTGTCAGTCTGTGAATCTGTTTGTCTTATTTTGAGTGTGCTTCATGTATATGTATGTGTGGATTGTGTGTTGTTTGCCTTGCTCCTATCATGTTAGTGAGGAGGTGGCACGGCACGGTGCAATAGGATCAGCCGGGACTGGCCATTTGAAGACAAGAAAGGAAGCCCAGCTATCAGACTGTTTTTTTTCAATACCTCATTGTGTTATCAGATGTGAATTTCTTTTTGCTGTTTGTGTATTAGTTAATCCTGGATTTTAACCATGTCACTCTTTCTCTTCTTTTTGTTGTCTGTCTGTCCTAACTGTCTATGTATGTCATTCTCTCCCCATCTGTCTACCTCTCATTTTCTTCCCCTGCAGTTTGCTGTTTCGTGGTCCACAAGCGGTGCCATGAATTTGTCACGTTCTCCTGCCCAGGTGCAGATAAGGGGCCTGACACAGACGTAAGTAACCAAATCCCAGCTCTTCCCTATCGTGTTTGAGTGTGTATGTGGTTCACAAAGGAGGTACCTTTCTTGTCATTAGACTAAAGCACATACAGAGTGAAACCAGTACATATGCAGTTTTATCAACCAGACCCCTTCTCAAAACACACAGGGGCTCTTTTAACAGCTGAAGAGCTGCCATGTATCCTTATCATGTTATGAAGTAGTGCACGTTGAGAGGCAGAGGAAATCTGAAGCTTACTTCTCCTCCGACAAGCATCACTTTTAAATTGCATACAGCTGGAAAGTGCATATTAATCCATTGTCAGTTTCAGCAGTCTCTGGATGCTTTGTTACGATAAGATGATAACTTTTTGCATTTAAATTGATCACATCAATGGAAAGGAAATTACATTCATAATATAATGCACCATCTCCACTGTCAGACCCTATCAGTGTTGTTTTTTAAGCCCATTCAGCATGTTAAATCAGTGTCGTGTCTCTGACTGGCTGTTCGATGTGGCTGGAGAATCCATGATTCTACCCACTTAGAGCTGTTTTTCCTTATCTCTTTAATCCCTGGCTCTTCCTACCAGGTTTAGCTTTGCGAACGCCACTCCCTCAAAGTTATCACCAGCCATATTCTTAAAATAAGAGTGACGGTGGTATAATATCTGCTTTGTTTACATTCTTTATCTACATGGTCTATCAGTTTCCCTTGTTGATTACTGTCCATAGACTACTGCCCCACCTGCGAATGAGTTATGTCCTCTTGCGCAGACGAAGATTGCATGTCCAAACTTCCAGGTGGACATGTTTTTTTCTGGTGTTTCCGTGCCATTTTTCTCCCCAGATACTTGTGATGTGAGGAGACCCAGCACAGAGTATTTTTGTCACCACTGTTTTTTGTACATCGGTTTGTTGTATGAGAAGCCTTAGTGTCATAAGAAGGAGGGCTATTCAAGGGTTAAATCTAACCGGCTCATGATTTAATCGCCGCAGCAGCAGGTGGCTAATTAGATTCATTCATTGTCAGTGTTCCTGTCGAGTCATTGGGCACCACCTTTAATACGAGTGATTGAATTGTTTCAATGAGTCACTATACGCACAAAGAAAAACAGAACCTAAATTGTACATAATGACATCTCTCAGTGTCATTATGTTATTCTTCAATGAAACGTCTAAACATCACAGGTTGTGACTTCACAACACGCTGACTGTGACCTTTATTCTCAGAGGTCTTGTAAATGTCATTGTTATCCTATTAGATCTGATTCCTCCAGCATGAGTAATTATAGAGAAAAGCTTACTGGAACATAACTGTGCCATAAAAGGTGACCCGATGTGTTCAAGAGACAGATAGGAAATGCAGAAGTTGAGGTTTTAAACAGCACATCTACACCTGTCTTACAGACAGCATTAACAACTGTCTCTGTAAACCATGGATGAGAAAAAATGATGACTTACTGCATTAGAATTAACTTCTGTTTGTGAAGTTCAAAACAGTTCTCATAATGAAATATTTTGTAAACTAGTTTTCTATCGGATAAGCAGAATCATAGATAGAACCTTACCCCTAAAAACACATTTCTATTACAATTCAATATGAAAATAAATTGAGATTCTTCATAAATGTAGGCTCTTTTATGACACTATGAATGGGCTTTCCTGTTTCCTCTTAGGTTTCTAGTACCAACTTATGTGCCATCAACATTTGTTTGCATGCTGGCAAAGTGCAAAACTCCATTTACATACCTGCTTTCTTGCTGGGCATTCATAGCCTCTTGGCTTTACAGCAGCACAGCCTGGCCTCTGTAACTGGAGATATGTCAGCGTGTCTTTCAAGATCATCAACCCAGTCTCTTTAAATAGAGCGCTCCATGGATGACATGGAAGCCGGACCAGGATAAAATAGTCTGAGCGAGGGGGTTCTTGATTCACGAAGGAACATCAAGTTCATTGTTAGCAGGACAGCTAACCTTCAATGACCTCTTAGATCTGTGTGTTCCTCCCATCCAACATCCCTAATTTGTCTGTCCACTCTCCATCACCAAACTGCAGCTTAGGTTGGGCAATATCAATTTAGCACATATTATTACAATTTGTAATAGCATGTGGGTTTGAGAGATGTCTGTACAAGTTAAACATTTTCCAACATTTTTCTTGCACCTATAGAATTACTGGAAAAATGTACAAGAAAAATACTTTTTCAGTATATTTGCTCATGTTACAGTATGTAGATAAGTTTCAGTCAGTAGGATTTTAATAACATTTTTGGTTTCGTCTTCCCTATGTTATGAAATAAATAAAGACAACTTTTGCCTTTAAGAGATAGTTGACAGAAGACAGAAGAATCCGATGCTTCACAGAACTCTGTGTTGTAACTAACATCCAAGTCAATTGTAGTTTATTTCTAGACTATCAAACCTTAGCTTTCGATGCTTTGATTATATATATGTTATTTCTGTGTAGATACACACAACAGCATCGAACAGGACAGGACAGAAACTTCAAATGAATCCAATCGAAAAACGAAATCGAAAAAAGTCGCTGTCGCTGCAAATCGCTGTCCTTTAAAGATGCACATTATTTTATCCACTACAAAAATATTTTGTTCTTCGTTTTGATATAGATCTCTCTGCACTTACAGCTGCAGTGCTGTTGCCAGGGGCAACCACACATATTACATGGCTTGCTGCCTCCTGGGTTTGCAGTCCAGGAAGGCAATAACTCCCTTGGCCAGCAAATATCCTGAAGATCTGCTGTATCTAAGCTTCATGTATCTTATGACTCACGTCTGTGTTTTATAACTCCTACTGCAAGTAACTAAGAGTGCACTGTGGCCACAGGTCTTTCCACCGGCAGTTAACTTTTGTTTGACAGGGCAAGATTACCATGAACACATTCTTCCTCACAGTAACAGCCACAGCATGTTGTTTTAAAGACAAGGGAGGCTGCAGATAGGCTGATAATTACACAAGAGAATTTCTCTGTGTAGTCACTGAAGTGCTGTCAATGAAGCAATCTGAGGTTTAGTTTGAGGATGTTGTTTTTAAGTACCGAGATTAGCTTCATCCATCAGCAGGTGCCTGTTGGGTACAAGGTTGGTATGTCTTTTTAAACTACTAAAATACTACCTCAAGTTGTTTATATACTTAACATTTAGAGAGTAATTGTACCCGTGCTAGTTTCACTGAGTCAAATTAAAAGCCTTAGTTGAACAAAATGTTTTTGTTTGACTGTTGGGTGTAACGTTTACCTGCAGCTCAAGTAAGTTCAGTGCTTTACAGGACAAGACCATCAATAATGCAGGAGTTTTTTGTTTCACCGAAGGGGCTCAGCAGATGAAACTGAGAGGTTTGATGTGACTGCGTTTGTGTGGCTGTTGCATCATTGATGTCCACTTAACCAGTGCAGCCCATTTGACCCTGGGCAATCTGCAAGTCCGTTTGCACTGATTTCCTCTCTTCTTTCACACACGCATGCACACACACACACACACTGACACACATACTCTCAGACAATCACCCCGAGCCCCTCGGGCCTGTTCAGTGCACAGATAGCTTTGACAGAGTAACACGGTTAGGCTGTAGCACAGTGGCCTCTCTGTCTCATTTGCTTGGAAACAGACAGGCATGACCCAAGGGTGACATGGCAGTCAGGCATAGCATAAACAGTCTCACAGAAATAAAAATTTTCCTAACAATTTCTGTTCTTTTGCTTTTTACTAAAATATGTAAGTTAGAGGAAACTCATAAATATGGGCTTAAAGCTGTCAGATTTAATTTGAGGGGATTTATTCATCAGTTAAACAGGTGAGAGGTCTTAGTTGATTCCAGCTTTGGCATTTGCATTTGAAAACTGTTGATGTAAACCCACATTTTATGGTCAAAGACAGCTGCAGTAAATGCCTGGCAAAACGTCAGAATAAAGGAAACACATTATTTGGCGATGTGAAGACTTCAGGCACTAACTGCAAAGGATTCTTGACAAAGTCGTGGAAGTTTCCATCGTATTTGTTATGTTCAGTTGTGGAGTTGAAAAAGAAGGTTCCACATACTGAAGAACTCTACTAAATAAACTTCTTCTAATTTGCATGTAAATAACTTTTTAGTGCTTAGAGTCCCCTCCACCTCTCATGAATGGTGTGTGCCAAAATTGATGACACAGTAGCTGGCGCTCAGGGGGCTTTGGTGTAATTTCGGCCGGTCATGCACCTCTCAGTTATTTTTATTTCATTTTCAAACCTGGCAAGGGCTGTGCTAGGGTGCTTTTGAAAAAAAAGAAGAGCAGCAGAGAGGAGTGGCATGAGCAGGTCCGGTCTTAAAGGCTTCCATCGAAATCCAAGAAGGCACAACGACTGTAAATGTTAAAAGTTTTTAAAAACTGCATAAAAGCCAAACGGAGAAGTTCAAACTGTGTAGTTTGTGCTTGCATATTTTACTTCCTGTAGGACTTCTTCTATTGCTTTCCTGTGGTGTTTAGGCACTATTTTCTCAGTAGTGACACCTACTGTGTAGAAAAAAAAACTTCACAGTATGCCTGAAGCGATGGTATAAATTAAAGTGCTGTGCTGACATCATAGTTTGCTCCCCTAACGACCAATGCAACATGCATAATTGCAACATTTGTATTTTGTGAACTCGTCTGGTAAGTGCTTGAATGCAGACAAACCTTTATAAGTTAAAAGCCTACTGCAGGTTCACAGTGATGCTCTCATACGGTGTTACCAAGCTGTTAATCTGAGAGGAATCTGTAATATTAATGAGTGCTGTAGGCAGCAGTGATCTAATATTTAAAAGGGCAAATCACACAGGAGACGCTGGTTTTGCCTGACTGAAGGTTTGTAAGAAAAAAAGATGTTCTGGTTTCAATGCTTGGCACACACACGGTCCCATTACAAGGACTCTGCTAGGGAATTGAAAACGAGATTAAACTGGAGTGGTGCTAAATTACATCATCTGTGCCACAGGCATCTTGGATTGTCACAGGCAATGGAGCCTTTCATCTGTATTTTATTATGTCTGTTTCCTTCCAGCAAGGGTGCTGGCAGTATCTTTTCAACAGGCCTGTTGTGGCCCACAATTTACCATTTTACCATTTAGCCAGCCAATGATGCCAAAACAGAAATCCAGTGGAAATTCACTTAAACACTTGTTCTGAATAGTAGACAGGGTGTAATGGTGGTCCACACATAAGCGAAGAGAAGGGTGTGAGAAAAGGGAAGAAATTAAGCAACACTTAATCAACCAATACAGTTCAGCACAGACCATGTTAAACCATTTTAGTTATATTACTATACAGGAGTACTACTCAAAGTAGCCCATTAAGATTATTTTTCAATTCGTGGTAACCTAAAACATTTCCAGACTGTATTTTTAATAAAATCTTGATTTTATAACCACACCATCTTTTGACAAGATATCACTATGCGTGTAATTAGAAGACAAAGTCTGTACAGTGAATTTGGCTATACTTACCTGTGAGATAATCTCCTACAGAGAAAGTTTGAGGTGTAATAACATTTTCACACACCGTCTCACAGCATCGCAGCGTTGGACATACATCAGTCAATAAATCAATATCTTGCCTGTGTGTGTGTGAACTGAAACAAAGGAGAGTTGTTAAATTAACTGGCCAAGTAATGTAAACATGTAAAAGTATTGTCTCCATAAATCTTGATGCCAGGTTATGCGTTAAATCTGCTCCATAGCTATCACAGCACAGCCATGTGCCTCACACAGTAGTTTACTTTGAAGCTTGATGTGCTCAAGACTATACAATATATGGACAAAGACCACAGAAGCTGTGATTTGTCCACTTGGTATGCCATTATAACCCTTTTCTCAAAGATAGTGCTTTACTGGAACAAAAACACAGTAGGTTCTAATATTATTTGAACAGCTCATAATGCTAAAACTAACATCTGTATTCAACCTGCGTAGTTATAGACTCTCGCTATACTTCCATGTACAGACTCAAAAGGTCCAGTGGTTGAGCATTTCCTACAATATCTTTCCTGTTTTCTGTACTGCAGAGTTTTAGGTAAAAATAAGCTGTTGCTTAGATTAGCTCAAATGTGGGCCATAAATAAACTCATATAAGAGATGCATGTAATAACCTCTGTTTTCAATCAGCCTTGCCTAAAGTACTGAAGTACAGCTCTGCTGATGTCAAGCAATTTCTAATTGGTTTACAGGCTGGACTGGCTGTTCAGTCCAGCCTTGCTGGTTTGTTGGAATAGTTGGTCAGCTGATATGGTGTCTCTTTTGAGTTTTTGTCTGCAGGCCAATTAGCTTGGCCATCCGGCTGCACTGTATGGCTTATGAAGAAGGACACAAGATTAACAGAGTTTTGTTTTGATCCTCGAATTAGTGCTTCAGAGACTTATCTGACTTATCTTATCTGAAATAGTCTAAGTACATTTGTAAGGGATATATTAAATCATGGAGGTAGGTTTTGTGTTGGCAGTGTAATTGCAAAGTGACAAAAACAACCAGGCAACAGTATAAATGCTCAGCAGCATAGGCTGTGCGTTGATGTAACGCAGAAGCATAAATCAAGCGTAAGTCAGCCTCCCACTCCTTACAGAACTGAATACCAGTAACACATGCTTTTAGCACACACCCTTATGCAAGCATTGGCACAAATGCTGCTTCCAAGGAAACACTGTCTCAAATAAGCTCTAGCCTGCCTTTGGGTGAGCTTGGTGCTCCCAGTTTTCTCTGTGTGAGTGCTGACAAGTCCTACAGAGCCTGCCAGGTTATACTGTTTCATGAAATGAGATTATTGTTGACTCAAATATACCTTCAAACACACATATGCACATAAAATCGCTCTTATAAGTGCCAGAAAGGATTATCTCATTGTCTTTTATTGGAGCTGGCATATGTGAGGAGACATATAATAGCTACTGATGTTCTTCCACAGGGAATAACACGATACACTGTGCTTATCAAGCGTTCCTAATAAAGTTTGGCCTCTTTCACCAAGCTATATTCGTTGTCATTGATTTAAGTCCCTACTGTATGATGTCTGAAAATGCTGCTGGGATGTCACCCTTTACCTACGGTGCAGTGTGTTAAGTGTGTTTGTGTGAAATCTGTGTGATCATCAGTTGTATGGAGGTGTGCCATGATTGTCATTACTGAGAGACAGGAGACCAAATGAGAGAGGCACTGTAAGGACTGCCTAAGTGGGAAAAATGAGAGGAAAAGGCTTAAGCTCATCTGTTGGAACTAGTATTCAGCATGCTCTCTGGAGAGCACAAGTTTGCACCATGACAGACACAATTTAGTAGAGGGAAGAGCAGGAAATAGAAAGATGACATCGTATTCTGTTAAGGTAGACAGGGCTGTATAAAGGCTAAGCCGACTGCAGTTTATTTGAAATTTGATTTTAAGGTGTGTATGCTGTAGTGTTCTGCTACAACATCTTTTGTTTGACAGTTTTGCTGAGAAATTCATTGGAGCTCTATCTATGAGAGGATTATTTTGTATTGGCTCAGGATTTCTATTTTCTTAATTTCCATCCCCTTTTATTGTTGGATAACCTTTCTTTTTTAGTTATAATATGGGAAAAATTAACTTGAACATTTATCATGCTAACTTAGGCCTGTAGAGTCTGAGAAGTAGCTTTTGGTTTTTTTGCACTTTCTTTGGGCATTTCACAGTTGCACTTTGGGGTGAACTTTCTGAGGCATCCACTCCTGGGTCGATTGGAAACGGCCTTAATTGATTTTGCACTAATTTCCACTGGTGTATTTTGTGTTCATTTGCACAACTGGAGTACAATTAAATGAAATGCAATTCCATGTCCCTGCTGAGGTGCTCTGTACAACATGCATGTGACAAATAAAGCTACTATAATTATGACTTGTGAATAATCTCTCTCACTGTGGAATCATTGGCTCCAGATTTTTTTGAAAATTACATTTGAATTCTTCCTAGATTAATGGGCTTTTCTAAGATCATAACTGATGTCTTTCTTCCTTAGCATTGTATTAAAACACACATGTATGCTCCAGACCAGCAAACTGCCAAAACGTCTGCTTTTACAGAGGTGGTCACACTTACCGATGATCAATTAATCAAGTACAAGGACTTTTGTCTATACTTTGCAGTAGATCCTTGTTCTAATAGGACAAAGTCTTATGGATTTAATGTCTTAGAATCTGAAATAATTCAATTTCCTAAGAGAATGCAGGCTATTAAACTCCATATAAATATGGATGGGGATACAGAGATATATTCAAGAGCTACTTTATAATAAAGATATGATCTATATGCAGCATTACTTCAACTTTTGTTACACAGTCAGTCATAAAGATGAGTTCCCATGCTCTGTGACAATCAAAAACCCAAATTGAGAACATGACTGGTTATTATTTTGTCTGGGAATTGTTTACAATATAGAGTTGTACTTTAGATCTGAACTGTAACTATGTGCCTTGAGTTTTATTAATCACAGGCACTGAATAAAGCCAATATCAAAGTTGGATTACTGCTCTTTCACTACATGCATGTCTTTTAGATTTGTACATGAGTGTGGGATTCAAAGTGTGTGCAATCCTGGTGGCTGTTCTCATACGTCAAATACGACTGTCAGTGTTTGTTGTTGTGTTGCTGTCCCCCAAATGCTTCCTTAGATAGCAGATTCCTCTGGTGAGTTACAATTCCTGCACTTAACCCTTTAAAGGGAACTCCAGTATTTTTAAACCTAGACCTTATTTCTGGAATGAAATACGTTTATCTACTCCTCGAGAACAGTCAGGCGAAAGTCGGCGTCCTTCGGAAGCTATTCAGATAACTTGCGATCGGCGTATATCAATATAATGGAGTGAACTGGGCAGGGACGATGCAGTCTCTAAAGAAAGCATTATCTGTCTTTATTTCACCAATACTTTAAGACGAATGAATGAACGAAGGCGTACTATTGCTCTGTTAGCGCATAGCTACTCTTGTGTGGCTACTTGCAGCTATAGGAGAGCTAACGGAGGGAATTCTACACACACCTCTACTGGGACCACTTCATCGACACACATGGCTGCAGCACTGCTCATTCACTCCGGTGAGAACGTCCATCTTACTCAAAGTCGTTGTTCACATTGTCAAAATTTGATAAATATCCTGCCATGTTGCACAAAACTAGTAGTAGCAAACTCCGTGTGAAGTTTGTCACTCTGTCTGTCACAGAGAAACGAGTAAAAAAAAAACTGTGCTCCAGGGGGGCGTGTGAATGAAGTGGTCCCAGTAGAGTGCCTATGTAGAAATCCATCCGTTAGCTCTCCTATAGCCACAAATAGCCACATAACAGCACCTATGAGCTAACAGAGCTATAGTACACGTTTGTTCATTCATTCTTCTTAAAGTAATGGTGAAATAAAGACAGATAATGCCTTATTTAGAGGCTGCATCGTCCCTGCCCCGTTCACTCCGTTATATGGATATCACGTTAACATTTCCATCTGTCATTAAAACTACTGAGTACAATTTTCCTTCCTAAGTGCCTAAAAGGATTATCTCCACATGTTGATATGTAACAACATGATATACTCATTCAACAAGCAAATCTGTCTCTGGGATAGAAATAATGTACTTTAGTGTCTGCTGCTGTCACAGTATGAGTTTGCTTTTTTTCTTTTAAAACGGTTCTAGAGGTTCTAGAAATGAAATTTGTTTGATACTTTGTTTGTTTTGATATGTTTTGAATTTGTTGAACAACTACAAACATGTGATATAAACTGTTGTAGTTACAGAAAATAGAGACAACTAGATAGAGGACAATATTATGTACCTCGTCTTTATAGCCAGGTCATCGCTTTGAGTATTAACAATTTTGAGTGATGGTTGATGAGATGGATGAGAATCCCCTGGGCTGCCTGCTGATGGTATTTATACTCTCTGAGGTCTTAATGAACAGATCGTGAATCTTTCTTGCTAATGGTCTGTGACGTGGCTGTCTGAAACGAGCTCTGATCAAGACCTTGCTGAAGGCGTTGCAAAAGGATATAAGCGTTTATATGTTCACATGCATTCAGTTTGTGTGTGGGTCTGTGTATGTTGATAATGGTGGAGGACAGAGGATGGGTGCGCTCTGGGATCTCCTGCATCACTTGATGTTGATAATGGTGGAGGACAGAGGATTTAGATTTTATGACGTGGTTCTTCCAGACACATTAGATGCGAATCATGTCTTAGAGCAGAGTTTTTATATGTACGGGTGCCTCCCAATATGAAGATACTGTCTGCAATGGATTTTTAAAGAAATTAATTTGTATTATTATCATTAATTTGAGAGTGTAGACATTGTTTAATTGTTTAGTTTTTAATTTGGTAGCCAGAATAAATGACATGCAGCACATAAACAGAGACGCATAATTTTAATTTCACATTCATATTTTAATTTTCATAATGGCATTCATATGACTTTATTTCTTTACTTGAAGCTTGAAGATTGTCACACGGTTGAGGTTATCCAAAGTTTATGCTTTCAAATCCAGATGTAACCTCAACCTTCTCTGATGACATATTTCGCCTAGAGCCTGGACAAGTTGCCAGTACATAACAGTCTACTACTGATGTTACTTTTAGAAAAGCTTGATTAGAAGGCATTGCTGGATGTATAATTAATTCTCTTATAAAATAATTTTGTAGAGTTGCATTTTACACTTACGTTTTGGAAAGCTTGATCAATGAAATCCCTCAGCTGATATACAGCATATCCTCAGATTTCCATTTAAGTACCAGGCTGAGAATATTCTTTCTTTCAAGTACCTGTCTTTTCTTGTTATGACGGCTACACATCACATATCAAGTTGTTGTTTTTTGTTTGTGCATGTGCTCAGAAATGAAGGCTTAATGTACATGTATATGGAAGTGACTGGTTGAGGCATTCTCAAGAGCAGGGATGTCCACATCAGGTCCTCGAGGGCCACTGTCCTGCAGGTTTTAGATGTTTCCCTGTTTCGGCACACCTGATTCAGATCAATGCATCATTAGCAAGCTTGTGCAGAACTTAACAATCTTTTGAAGAAATCCCTTTCATCTGAATCAGTTGTGTTGAAGCAGGGAAACATCTAAAACCTGCAGAACAGCGGCCCTCGAGGACCAACTTTGGACGTCCACGCTCTAGAGTCACCAGATATCCAACATCCTTGATTTAGGGGCCTCAAAGGCCTTTAAATTAGGCTGCACTGTTTTTTTTCCGGCAGTTTACAGTAATTGGTTGATTTTACGCTTGACCAGTACCATTTGCAGAGTTAAAGCCAGAGACACTTGCCAGCGAGCAGTGAATGTTTAAGTGGCACCACTGGGTATACATTTGTTGACAACAACCTCAAGGTACCTGGTTTCATTCCTCAGTTTTTACAGTATATACAGCCCTTTATTTTATGCTCAATGTTTATTTATGTTCAGAAAATGTTTTTTAATGCGCTTTTATATTTTACGGTGAGTAAAATGAGAATGTTCAGGACCCATAACCTGGTGCATAAAAGAGATATACTCTAAATTTAGGCATTCCAGTCAGGCATAGTACTCAGATACGTGAGCAGTTACACCAATAACAGAGCAGGCTGCTTATATTAGCTAAAGGTTACAAAGTAAATCTAGTCTCAGCATTAGTAGTTGGTCATTTAGCAATTCAGAAGACATTGGAACAGACAATTCCTTGTTAAACTGTTTGATTGTAATGTAGGGAACCAAGCACTGAACAGAGCTTCATTGTTCCCCCTTCATTCAAATTTCCCTTGTCTCGTGGACCCCTTTCATTGGACTTATTGGGTACTGTTCTGCTATATTATAAGCAAAATTGCCCAAGTCGTGTCAAAAAGTCAGTATACTACCATGGATGAACAACATTAGATGACAACTTTATCAACAAGTCTTCACTCTGCAAATTAACTGGGAGGCCTCTAGGTGCACCGGGCTTCTCAAGGCTCAGTGTTTGTTTAGCATGTTTGGACAGAACGGCTAATCAGAATTCCAATCTCTTTGACCTAAAACACACACACACACACAGCACAGCACAAGAATCCAAAAATGTTCACGCTGTATACAAGTACACACACACACACACACACACACAGACACACAGTCACAGTAAACTGGAGTAACACAATTTAGCACCCAAAGTACACACAAATGCATTCCATGAGTCCCTCTGAGGCTTGTTTATAACAGTGATGTGGTGGCTGTTTGTGATGCAGCATCTCAAAAGTAAGTTTAATAGTGACCAGTACATGGGAGAGTTGGCTCTGCTCTTGACCCTGAATCAATTTGGTATCACGATTCCTGTGAGAGTTTATCCTTATCAGACAGACAATGGACTACAAAGTGTATGTTTTCATGATTCTTTTGAATCAGTATTGACTTCTAAAGCATTCAGTCGCGCTAAATGTTTTAGATGATTATTTACTAAATGCGAGTGTGGCTACTGCGATTTTGTGTTCGGGGAAATCTGTGTCACTGGTGGTGGCATTGTATCATTTCCTTGTATATCAATATGCACAAAAGTAGATTAAAGGCCAGACATGCTCTGCAGTCTAAACTTGACTTCATATGTAAGAGTGAAGCTTGAAGCTGAAACAGCAAGAGGATTGAGGCTCCTTGCCAGAAATAGAATGATACAAGTTGGAGATGGGTCAATGGGCCTCTCTCCTGCTACTTCTGCATCTTGGGAGACTTAGATGGAAGTCTTCAGTGCTTGTCTATCGTATTTCAGGAAAATAGATAAATATTTATCAGAACTGCATCTGGCAAAGTTAGTGGACAGTGATGTCGTCCAGTGTTAAAGCATAAGCAGTTCATTTTGAAAGTGTGGATGCTGAAAGTGTTTGAGGCAGTTTGGTCTTACACAACTATGAGATGAATTATCAATCTAACTCTGACCTAATACCATTGTGATAACTTGATGAACGAACTACTTTCTGTATAAATAAGCTAAAGTAAGAAAATATACTGCATCAAGTCTCTGTTTTAAGGTTAACTCCATGACATGACAGCATTATTTGAAGAACCACTGACTGGCATAGTGATATTCTTATGAGCAGTTGATAGACAGATTGGAGCAGCATCTGCAGGGTTGTTGTTGACTGTATTGGTCTGCCGTGGTCAAGATAGCTGAGGTGAAAGATGAAGCTGTTGATCTACCGGTCAACTTATGGTTATGAGCTTATGTTTATTCATTTTGCAGATGCTTTTATCCAAAGCAACTTACACTCATATCCCAGATAGGCAGGTTGTGTAAGGGGGTCTTGCCTAAGGACCCCTACTGGATATAATACCTTTGATGTGGGTGGGTCAGGATGCGAACCCCGGTCAAAGGCGGCAATCTTACCACTACACCCCTCAGTACTGTCCGGAGTTATGTGTAGTAACAAAAATAATTGGATTGCAAAGACAAATGGCTGAATGAGCTTCCTCTAAAGGGTGTCTTTGCTCACAATTAGGGGTAGAATGGGCTCAGACTACAGTTGCAGGTCCTCTGCATTGGGCATCTTCTGGACAGCTCCCATAGGATTTTATTTTATTTTTTTCACGTTCCACTGAGAGCAAGCCTCTAAGCAGACCCCGGACTTGCCAGAGAGATTATATCTCTTGGGTGGCTTGTGAACGCCTCTATGTCATGCCGGAAGAGCTGGAGGAGGTGGCTGGGGAAAGAGAGGCTGGGGGTTCTATGTTAAGACTGTTGCCTGAAGATAAGCAGCAGAACATTGAGTGATGGATGGATGTTTTGATACCATCACATCTTTAGAAATCTGCCAGTGATAAAATTACTGCTGCCCCAACTGGCCTTTCTAACATTTCTGTTTTTGTAAATATAATAAGTACTTCCTGAAAGAAAGATGTTTTCCTCTGTCCAACCATCATATTTCATTACATTTATTTAGAGACAATTGCAGGAAATTTCTGCTTTTCAAAACCCAGAGTGAGAATCACAGAAAGCAGAGTAACTACTTCCCTTGTCACAGTAAAAAAAAAAAAAAAAAAAAGACATTAGCAGCTAGATAACTTTTTGGAACACTTTGTGAGATACTTTTAATTATTAAGTGCCTGACAGATGGCCTGTGTCTGATGAGCCAATTTATTCTGGCCTCTGGTGTTAGCAACCAAATGAATCAACGGGTCTCCCCCCCCCCCTACCTGTTCATTTGCTGGAGAAACTCTTGTCATAGAAGCTGGTAAACAGTGCCATCCTATTCTAACCAATGTGACAGCTGTGACAGCCCCCCTTGTCCTCTCCTGACCTTGAGGATATCACAAACAGCATGTGTGCGCGTATATACTAATGAGCCAACGTCTGCAAATTAACACATATCCAGCATCAATGTGTGGGAGTGCGGCACCAAAGGGGCCCTAGTTTTATCCCAGCTGTGGAAAGTCAGGCAGGAGACTTTGTTTAAAGGGCTCCAATGCCTAAGAGGTGTAAACTGCATTCAGTGTGTCTCAGACTGTGTCTTTCTCCTAAGGGACTATTTAAATAAAGCAGGTCAATTCAACACTAAGGATAATGTGTGTATTCTTGAATTGTTGGTTCAAGTCCCTTGTCTATCCTGTGTATTTCAATCTATTTTTCATTGCACTCACACTCGTTGTTTGTGTTTTTAGACACCAAATTTGGTTAGCTTTAATAAGTTATGGACCTCATCCATCATCCTCAATATATTGTAAACAAAACATTCATAATTCTACTTTTCACTTCATGTTCTGACCCCTTGATTTGTTGCTTGTGTCTGTAAGACTGGTCACTGTGTGAAGTGACGTGTGCAGTTTCATTTCCATATGAAATTTTTTTCCATGTATTTGCATAATGTCCTTATTTAAGGGAACCAAATAGCTAATGATCTGATATGTTCCCAGAGTAGACCCAGTTCCCAGAGTCAAGGGAAGAAGAGATATGCAAAACAGGTGGTTTGTAAAAAAAAAAAAAGAAAAAAAAAAGGCAGGAGCAGAAAGAAAATTGAATTATGCACAATGGATTACTGATAACATTTTCTCAGGCTTGAGTTTAATAACAGCAGAAATGGTATTTCTTGGACAGCACTGTGTTTGGTATTGTTCATTCAAAGCACACCAGAAAGCCAACTTTGAAGCTAGCAGTGGTTAAAAACATCAGAGTCCACTACCAGAGTTGACAGATGTGTTAACAGATAGCGCACAGCAAGGTAAACCCTCCGTGAGCTACGGTGGCAACCTGCATCACTGCTCAGCACTCAGCAGCTTAGTGAAAGGCCAAGAGGAATCAGGGGGGTGATTTATATGCTAAAAATAGTAACCCTGCCAAGCCTAACACCTCATGTCTAGATAAATGATAGCTCCATATTGTTCTCTACAAAACCTCCCCACACCGTATCATCCATCAACATTTGCTACTACAACTAAAGACTAAGACAAGGATTTTCTTCATAAACTATGTATTAAAAAAAGGGTTGAAAAATGTATTGAAAGGGATATGAATGGCTAGTTGATATAAATTAAACTGTTTGGCCAACAGTTGTTGCTTTAAAGATTTTAAACAACTGTGTATGTCTTTTCCATGTTTATCAGTATGATTATGGTATGACACTGTTTTTCTTATGCAATAGGATGGGAGCAAATTGAATTATTTCTACCGTGCTCTGTGTTAATACTCTATTATGATTTGTTGCTGGGTGTCCTTTAACTCCTCATAAAGAGTGCCTGCTGATAGTTGAAGCCAAACTGTTTGCCATTCTTAATAAAAATGTGGGCTTACTCTGTGTCACTGGCATCAGCTGCACAGGTGTTGACCCTAACTACTGAACTTTGTGTCACAATCTGCCACTTCAATCCGCATCCAAAGGTGCACATGGCCCACTATTTGTACGGTAGACACTTAATATAGAGAATTTACTGCTGCGTTTAGGCATGTTGCTTTCTGGGTAAAAGTCACCATGTTTGCGGACAGCCCTCTTTGGTTATGTGGTCAGTGTAAGCAACATCTGTAGCATACAAAGACATTTTATTGCTTTTTTTATTTAAGGGGAAAAAAAAAACAAATGAAGATTCCTCATTGAGAGAAAAACTGAACAAGCAAGCAGATAAGTGCTACGTTTATGAAATAGGGAAAATAATGGGCTCAAGCTCTACAAATCTGATTTACTGCAAATGCACTCATGCCTGCTAAATGCATACATTGCTTTTTCTCTTGCCCTATATAGTAACTTGCATTTCGGATTAGTGATGAAAGTGCAGTTTATCTTTTCAGTCTGTTGTTAACTGATGGTAGCTAACTGTAGCTAGCCAGGCATTAGTTAAGAAATTATATTAGATATGATAATGGCAGCATTGCAGGTATGTCATCAGTCTAGCTTTGCCACAGTGAGTGCTTTTAGGTTTGATAACAAAGAACATGTCTACATGTCCTCTATTAGCATAATCCACAAAATAAAAGTGACTATTAGATATAAGTAATTATTTGCTGTTAAGTGACTTGTGAATTTGAATATTTATTTTATTGGATTATTGATACTGTAGTTAATATCCTACCCTGGCAATACTATTGCTCCTTGGTCTACTGCAACTCTTCTGACTGCGAAACCTATAATGCCTTTTGATTTCATGTTACAATGCCTTTCTCTATTGATGTGGAGAGAATGCCATAGCTGGGGTTGCTTCATTTGGTCAGGTCTAGGTTTAGCTATGTGCTGCTTGACTGAGTTTTTTTCAATAGTTTTTCTTCCACCCTGTTGACACAGGCATATACCAAAATCATAATGTCAAGATTCACCAGGCTCCAATTGTGAAAGAGTGGTTCAAAGAGCATGAAGCATACTTTTCACACACTGGCCACCCCAAACTCCAGACCTTAATCCCACTGAGAATCTTTGGGATGTTTTTGAGAAGACTATGCAGTGGTCTAACTCTCCCACCATTAATACAAGGTCTTGATCTAAAAATAAATGCAGCTGTGGACAGAAGTTAATTTTGTACCTCTCAGCCTTTTGTATTTGGGCCTCTCTCTGTTTTACTTAAAAAAAAACCTATAGAATTTGTCTTAATGTTTTAATGTTCTACGTCATGCACTTAGCATAGTGTAGCTGTTGAATTGTGCTATATGAATACATTTGTCTTGCCCATCCTTTTGACATTGCATTAGCTTATGGAAACAATCCCTTGGCAAATGCGTCCCGTAATTAAAATTAAAAAGTTATTTAAACTAAAGAAGTGTGTAACGTGACTTTTTAGCCAGGGAGTTAAGATCAGTTTCCCTGTCCTCTTTAGCAATTGACCATGGTATAAGTGGAATCATGCCTTTCGAGGTGCTCATAACAAGGAATTATAGACTTTGTGAAGGCAAGTGTCGTCCCCAGCTCTGCCCTCCATGTTTTTCATTAATTTGCATTAATGGACACCTCATCAAGCCTCATCACCTTATGTCAATTTTAATTAAAAGTTGAAGGATTTGATAATGGTGACAGATTTAGCTGACAGAGGCTGCTTTGCTGTGTTCAACCTGTTGTGAATGTATTGTGTGTTGTGCAAGAGCTTTGACAATGAGTCTTTGAAAATGGGTTTCAGATACTGGGTAGAGTAATGTTGTATAGTCTTTTACAACGAGACTTCCAAATGAACCCCAATAGCTCAGCTAAAGAAGGGAAAAAAAAAAAAAAACTCTAGAATCTAAGCAAAGATTTTATGAGGATGCATTTAAGTTTGAACTGTAGACCGAATTCGTGGATTTAACTAGAAAGTGCATGAGAAGTGACTGGCATAGAGCCCCAAAACTGCTCATCTGACACTAACACAGGTTAACTACAAGAGAGGATGACTCAGAAACTGGAAGTGGGAGGAGCATCCTACCACCTTCATTTCAAATGTCACCCCCCAGAGAGGAATGATGGGTAATAGAGAGAGGCAAGTGTTTGGTGAGTGATTGAACAGCAGAGGTGAATGAGAATTCAGAGACAAACTTGATAAAGATCAATAATCAACAGAAATTAATTATCATTTTTCCCCTTCAGTCATCACTGTAAGAATTTATTCTCCAGCCCCATAGTTTGGAGATGGTCCAAATAAATAGATGAATAAAAAACATGACTGCGATAAAGTGCTAATCAGCATGCCTCATTTATCGCCCCTTTCACTGGCTGCAAATGTCACAACAGGTTGATCTCTTTTGACCCCTTGGGGTGCAGCTGGTCTGTATTAGCTACCCAAACTCTTTGATGATTGCTACACTCATTTAAATTTCTTTTCATACATCTGAAGAAAAATAATTGCATTTGACATTGATAACTTCATAGCCTGAAACTGACTTTGAATTTGGATACAGTTGGTTACAGTGTTTGAGGAAACTAGCATAAGCTAAAAAAACTGGGAAGATGGATTTGTTTTATTTGGATGTGTTTGAATGTGTGCACTGACATGCTCTCATGCTACTTCTGTGGCGTCAATTTGATTTCAATAAAATGTATTAAAAAAACTCAAATTTCTGAAATCAGAATGAAAATAACCTGATTTTACCAGCTGGACTTCTACTGAGAAATTGACTCTTTGCAGGTTCACTTTGTTGCACATTTTTGTTTTATCTTTTTTATGTTTGTTTTGTTATTGTCTTGATGTTTAGATTTAGAAGGAGATATTGTTCCCATTACTGTAATTATATGATGGTGGGAGGGCGGGATCAAATGATGAGAGGAGCTGAGAAGTGATTAAGGTTTGACATCGATACTTCATCAGTCAACCATATTAATGGCAGCGGACGTGCTATTTCAGAAAGGAACACAGGTCAGCTTATCTGTCTACAGCTCCCAAACACTCTCTGTCTTGAAAGTAAAATATATCTGGACAATAATTTCACAATTGTGGGATTTATTTTATTTTAGTATGCAAAATCAATTGGCTTAATTCCCTATATTTTAGAAAAGTATAACACACCACAGACTGTAGTTAATGTAGTTTGGTGCTGATCACTGGATACAAAAAAAAAAAAAAAAATGAAAGAAGGGTTACACACCAGGACTCCATATGCATTCCTCTTTTCTTCATTGATCTTGAGGCAGTCCTGAGCACCAAACCATCAATAAATAAAGTGGAGTGCAAATGGAGCCAACATGTGACATTTTTTCAATTTATTTTTTACAGATTAGTTCCCTGGCAGGGAACTATAGGCACATAAATATCGGAATTTCAACACAGTCACATTATGTTGTGTTTGAAAAAGACATAAGTTTCTGACTCGTAGAAAGTGTCATTTTTTCTGCAAGGATTTAAAAGTTTATCCTTTCCAGTGATTATACATTTTTTGTGATTTACATAAATTTAGGTGTAGTTTTAAACAAGGTGAGATTATTGTGAGACACAAACAGTGTCTTTTAACAGAGAATAGGATGACCCTCATCTTCCACCTCTGCCCTCCCGTCTTCTTCGGGGAGGCCCCTGTTCAGCTTCAATCTGCCAAGCTGTTTATTAACAGTGGCTGGTTGGGGTTCTGCTTGCTAATTAAGCTGGACTGGAGAGTCTGGCTAATTAGCCAATATGACTGTGCTGACCCCATGTGTTTCTGTTTTCATCACCATCTCATGGTTGTTTGAAGTCTTTTATCACTCCTCCGCTCTTTGTCTTTTAATTTTCTTTTTTTATTTGTGCGTTATACTATGTGCATTATCTTTATCTGCTTTATCTGTATGGGATCGCTATAGGGAGGTTACAAAGATATTGCGATGAATTACTCTAATTATAACTTGACACATAAGACATTTTCCCTAATTTTAAAGAAAACTGCCCCTCTCAGAATATTGGGAAATTTTTTTGGGGGGAAATAAGGGTTTTTCATTGAAAACTTTTGTTGGCCTTATTTCCACCTCCCTTTTATTGTTGTACACATAACATAAAAAACTATACTGGAATGCCAATTTATTGTTTATCTAATTGGATTAACTCAAATTGAAATAGAAATAATACACAAGCTTAATCTTGATAGAAAGGCTATTTTCTTAATTTGATGGAAAGTTACTGCCTGTTTGTGCATGTGACATCTGGGAAATTCTGTTGGCCCACATATTACCAAAGGGCATCCCCCTGACTACATCTAGACAACATATAACACTCCCTTGTTTTGCCATCACAGCCTTTTGTGTTGAGTCATTGTTGCTTTCAGTGTTAACACTTTGCCTCCCCTGCTGCTCTGGTAAGAAATTGCCTCTCACTCTGGCTTGAATTTTCCTTAAAGACTTGATTAGGCTATAATAGGAAACAGAACCTACAGGGATAAACCCTTCCATCATAAAGCTTACAGAGATAATATGTTAATGGGCAACCTAGTGTTCCCAGTGATGCCCAGTCATGTACATGCATTTCCAGGTTTCATTTTCTACACAGTACCATTGTCCCACAGTCATTCTTTAAAGGGAAATTGCAAATTCAGTCAGAGCAGAGAGTGCACATCTTCTCTTTCTTGACTTTGGCATTTTAATCACTTATTTAGTTTAGATTAAAATATCTCAACTGGTTCAATGAAATTTGTAAAAATGCAAACTACTGAAATAATTTTGATGCAGTTTTATATTTTCAATCACATCCCTCTGAAGATGAACTGGAAATTATGGTGATTGATTTTTCAGCTTGCAATTCATCTGGTCATGTTTGTATTATTTATACATATATCCAGTTTTTGTAGCAGTAATGCTACTTACAAAACAAACAGAAATTCGCCCAGCTTTGCAGTAGTATGGCGAGGCTAATGACTAGCATTTATGCGACCTTGTCTAAGCTACCCCGACTCTTTGTTAATATGGATATTTTACCTACTATTTTAAGAATAACTCTGTCCAGATGAGAATCAGTTTGATACATGGTATGCACTTTTTGAATATCAGCGTGATGTAGCATGTTAGCATGTTCATTGTAGGACTACTATTAACTTCTAAATTCAGCTGTTGCCTACAGAGCTGCTAGTATGGAAGACATTACACTATTTTACACACTTTTGAGAGTCTGCACACTTGTCTTACACATCTATCAAGGCTCAAGTGGTGGTGACCTGTAATTATTTTGTCTTCTTGTTGTCAGTGTTTTCCATTATTTGGGAACCATTAACCCATATTTCAACTATTAGAAAAAGCCATGTGACATTTGATAAAACATATGATCCATCTGTTGCTCAGTAGTGTTTCATTGCCATCACTCATTCATGCCACAGAGGACGGAACAAAGGGGAGGGGTGAGGTGACAAGAGGATAATCCTTCAGCATCAGCTGTGTGTGGGTAGATGTGAGTAAGTGCTGTTGGCAAAAACTCCTTTCGTCTCTTTTTTTCCATGTCCTTAGCGAATACACTGACTGCTTGCCTGTAAACACTGTGATGGGGGTTGACAGTATGTGCTGCATGTGATTGTATAACTGCATGAAAACAGTAACTTGACAAATCAGCTGGAGTGTTTTGCATGTCATACGTGACATATTTAGAAGAGTTTCTTTAAAAAGTACGAATTAATGAGTTGGATATGTGCAGCTACAAGGTAACAAAGCTCCCTCCATTTGCTGGCTGACATTATGAGTTTTACACCCCAGTACAATTATTACATTGAAGCGTGAAAACTCGGTTTGGTTTAAAAACTGCCATGCTGAGACCTTGAGTTTGTAATTTTGTGTACTGCTGTAATGAATTTTAAGAGATAGGTTATGTGAGGAATGGATTTGACTGAAAACCTAGTAACACCAGTGACAAAGAGGGTGACAAGACATGTTAGGAAGCTGAACATGAGTTTAACTGGAAATATATGGAAATATATGGAAAAAATAAAATGACTGCCAGGACATGATGTATGTAGTTGTTGTTAATTATAAACAAAAAGAAAACAAACCAAAGCCAGGGGATTTCTTTTGCATTCAAAAAGCCATCCTCTCTTGTGGTTATTTTCACCCCTTCATGTGTATTAGATGTCAAAAACCAGAATAGAAAGAATGTTGTATGTGATCAAGCAGCCTGATAGCAGCTAAAATGTAATCACAACACATATTTTGTCAGATCACTCACAGAGTTTATGACTACAAGGTAAAAAATGATGGCATATCTCTTTGTCCAGTAATGTTGTAAAGCTTCTGAGGTGAAACACCAGATACTTTATACAATTTGATACCTTGGCTGGACATTGCAGTGATATTTTAGTTTTAGGCATAAGTTCCATGAAGAACATATTAAACGAGAAAAAAAATAAAGCTTTTTGAAAAACAAAAAGCCCTAATGGCAGCATTGTCTGAACCTGACTGAGTCTTTGTTGCATTAGTCCAGAGGCCATTGTCAAACTGATATTGATCACTGTGGCGCCTCAACAAGAGAAACTGTCAGCTCTCAGCTGTATGACATGTGGCTTGCTTTGCTGATGCTTTATATGTCCTCGGTCAAGCTTCTTAATTTAGTTCACATATGACACTATTTCTCAATATACACAGCAGTAAGGGGGTATTCTCAGCTCTGATGCATTCTGCTCAGATATGTGACTCTCTCTTATACAGGAGAAGTAATACATTTATATTTTCCCAATAAATGTAGTGGAAAAATAAAGACTAGCCTAGAAAATGTGCTTAATGCCCAATACCTCCTATATACAGTATGTCTTGTTTGTTACCTTCCACTAAGATTTTTTGTTAAAAACACATTCAAATAATTTGTGTATTTCAAAGTCCTCAACGTTCATCACATATTTTGAAACAAATCTCTACTACTCTGATGACGCAATCACGCTTGACAGTTTCAATTTTAATGATGTTACAACTTTAACCAACTAGCTGTATAGATATCTTTTCAATGCTTTTGGTTGAGGTTTCCAGTTAAAAGTCAATAAAGGCAGTAAAGCAAGCCTTCACAGCTTTTCAAGGTAATGAAGGAGAAAAGACCGCTTCCTATTGACCTGGTGTTTGATTCTTGTCAAATATTCCCTGATTTATTAGATAATTTGCACGTGTTGCATTATTGTAATAGGGGACAGTAACAAAGTGTCATTAATATTTTATTAAACTCTGTTAAACTCTTTGTGTGTGCTGTTGTTAGACATGCAAGCTCAGCTTTTAAAGAAGCTAAACAGCAGCTCTCAGTAACATGTGGTTAACATTAGCCACAACTCTCTTTCCCACAGATTCTTCATACGTGCACACTCATTACCCTTTTCAGCCGATCAAACATCTCAAATCCAGTCAGAGTGCAAATATTACAGAAATTAACTACAATTGCATCCAAAATGACAAATTTAGACTTGAATTTAAAAGGTCCATTAGTCTATGCACTAATCAGTGCGAAACTGTCTTCAGTCAAAGTACCTGCCTTCCCGAGCTTGCTACAATGTTATCAGCTGATGGAAGTTGATTGAGATTCTTCACTGGCAGAGAAAGCTGAAAGCACACACATCATAGAGTTTCAACATTCTCCGCTTCCCAAGTCTCTAATCTTTGTCATCCAGAGAAACATTTCCAGTATTATCTTGAGTATTGTTTTCACCACTTACTTTGAGCTCAAGTTCTAACTAAGGTCGAACAAATTTCATATTTATCTCGTTGAAGGGTCCACCGACTGAACGTTTATGGCCATCTCATGTCACCTCTACCCTAATGTATTGTGATGAATGCATTGTGGTGGCCTATGAGTGAAAAACAGAGACATCTTGATTGGTTTAAATACCACTGTATCTGTATAATATATGCCAATTTTAATTTAATTTTAAACGCCATAAAAGGCCATATTAGTTGGTGTTCTCCCTAAATGGTTTCTGTCTTTGTACAATTTGAGTATGATTAGGGATGTCCTTTGAATGAGTGGCAGTCCTCCACTTTTCTCCTCAGGAATGAGTACTTAATGTACTGCAGGTTGAGAGTGTTAATGGCTGCATGCATGTGACAGGGATCATACATTGTGTTATTTCAGCAAGTGTGGAAGTAACATTACAAATAGTCTTTTCTGTATCACATACCCAGCATTTCATAGCAGTTACAACATGTTTGCCATATGCACAGCTTACAGCTCTGTATTTACAGTGGGCCGTTCTGTTTTTTTTGCTGCTCATAACACAAACATGGAAAACAGGGAGGCAACTGCTTGTTCATGAGATCACTTGAAGAAACTACAGGCTTTACTTAACACAGATATTTACTTAGACAAGGTTTACACCCACTTCTGCTTGTTTAAGCTGTTACAGTCTTCCATTGAATTGTAAATGTGAGTGTTGGCTTATATGAATTCATATTATCAAATATTTTCCCTCTGCTTTATCTTCCTACACCTCTGTCTGTTTTTACTGTATTTAAATATCACTGCGTATTCAAAATAAACCCTTATCTGAGTACCAAATTATCTAAATTTTATTGGTTCTGGCCCTGCAGGTGATGATGAGGGTGTGGTCAAACGATTGATGTGGTTTCTACTTAAAAATTGCAAAACAAATATTAAAGCTTGTGTTCAGGGATGACAAATGCGCGATTCGTAGTGGATGGGTTGTTGTATTACTCATGTGCTATGATACTTTCACACATATTAAAATTTGACACTGTCCATTTTTATCAATTTTTACAGTTACTTTGATTTTTCCCAATGAAAACCACATTTGGTGTCTGTGTGGTGACAGCTTGGGATTCAGTTGGATGGGATTCATGTAAATTCATGTTACTTGGTTAGTGTTTGATGTAATCATGTGGCTTATTTGTAGTTTTGATTTGACTTTTTTGTATCCAACTCTGAGTGTGTGAGCCGCAGTGTACAATGTTAGTAACACACTGCGGCTGTGTCAGACGGCATTCCAGTCTGTATAACACTTACTTAAGAGCCATTAGAGTAGGATTAACGCTTTAAGATGGCTGTGGGTGATAAACATATCTGACATTTCCCTTCAATAACTAATCCCATAGTTTCGGAAGGCATGTCAGGTATGAGGTGACTCATTTCTCTGCTTATTTCTCAGTGCACATCCTGAAGAAGTCTTATCTGGTTTACTTATAAAGTACTTGTTTCTGAGGTTTGTTTGGTTTTTGCTTTGGGCATACGTGCTACTTATTCTGAACATTAAGTAAAAATCCTATGCACCTAAACATTTCAAGTCTTACCTTAAAACATAGAGGCCTCTGGTTCGACAGTGATAAACTAAAGCATCTAGTGGAAATGGTTTGTGTGATCAGTGCAGTACACAAACAACTGGTGACATCAAGCTACTTTCATGATGCAAAAAATGGAAATAAAAAGAGACCAGATTACAGAACATTATCGCGTAGTAAAATAACACTAACCCTAGATGGTCGATGCCAGCAAAGATGTGATTCTTACTGTTGCAACCCGTGTCTTCTTCGCACACCCTCCATTAAACTACAATGTTTTTCACACTCTGACTGATGAAATATTTATGTTGGGAGCCTGGAGCAATAAACAGTATTAATAGAAGTCAAATGATGAATGAAAAGCTTTGATGGCTTTGATGACTGTGTGCACATTTACACACAAACTATTTACTAAGCAACAACAAGGATATCAATACGGTACAGATGACAAATACGTACAACCCTAAACAAAGTAAATTTTTCTGAATTTACATGGAAAAATAAATTCTCCCTAAGCTTTCTTTCTTTGTACTGTCATCAGCAGTGTTTTTATAATATAGGCTTTCATCACCATTTTTTCTTCCTCTGAATCAATATACTTGAATGGGACACTTTGCATGCAGTATTTTTTTTCCCTTGTCATTTTCACATCCTTACCTTTTTTCCTCAATTTGCTTCCTGCAGGATCCCAGAACAAAGCATAAATTCAAGATCCACACCTATGGGAGCCCCACTTTCTGCGATCACTGTGGCTCTCTGCTCTACGGCCTCATCCACCAGGGCATGAAGTGTGACAGTAAGTAATGGCACTGTAATATTTAAAACTTTTTGGTTGTTTGGAAAGGGATTCTAACTGGACAAGGAGTTGCCACCAATATATTATTATTACCACATAGTTTTAAGGATTAGACATATAATTCTTTTTATAAGGATGTGGTATAAGTGGCTGCTAAGGTTGTAAATCACGAGGTTGAAATTGATAAGCATGATTCCTGGTGTAAGTGGCTTCACAGAGATTATTTTCTATTTAAAAGACACCTTATCAGTTTCAGTCTCGTAAAAAAGTTTATTTTCTCTAAATAACACTAGCTGATACTGTATATCCCTCTCCTGCTAGACTTTCACACAGCAGCGGTGTTCTCACCACAGTAAGCGAAGCTTTTATTAATATCCCTCCCTCATCCTTCCTCGCTTTAATCATGTGTTAGTGGATTAAAGTCTGAATGCTTTAATGAGCTCCCAGATACATTATGTGCTATGTACTACAGACCACCAGTTATGTGTAATGATGGCTCCAGGGGGTACAAAAATAGAGATGCGAAGTTGCAAATTAGGGGTGGACAATCTTGCAAAAAGATCACGATCCCTTTTGATAAACTGAATAATCACTGTCTGAATCAGTACTCTCCCCAAAGATTTAGTACAATTCTTGTGATCACATTATTAGTTTTGCATCTTGTTGCCTGAACTAATGGCTGCATTCTGAACACAGATGTCTTTGAAACCTGTTTTTCTCAGATTTTAATCTGAATTGTGACCAGAGGTGGTGACTCCTATCTCACAGCTTTGATGCTTGTTCAGTTTTTTTTTACTCTAGACGAAATAATGTCAATTCCGTCCCATCTAAGAAAGGAAGAGAAAGGTGAAACACTATTAACCTGAGAAATATCCTAATATAAGGGGAGGACACCGGCATCATCTCTGACAAGCATTAGCAGTGTATTGAAATTTTATAGGGCTTGATGTACAGCAAGTTGGGGCTGGAGCTTCATGTTGAGTTTTGAATTTATGCCTTTATTTTTTTCATACGAGATATAAAATCAGGTCATACCATTTATATTGTTATACAGTTGTGCAACTCTTCAGTAGATAACCAGTCTCTTCTGTAAAGCCGTGCTAGTGCATATATTTCTCCTCTAACTCACCGCATAACTCACACCTCCACTTAGATGTTTGTGATAGACTCATTGAGTTGCAGACAAATTTCTCCACATTGCTGGAAGCTTAGCAAATTTATTTGCATATTTAGAAAAACAAACAAACAAAACACTGTTTGGCTACTTCCTTTTCAAGGGAATAGTCAGAACAGCACAACTCTTTTCTTCTTGCTTTTCTTCTGCAGTCTGCAGTTACAAACTGAACCCAGCTGTGAGCTGCTCATAACCTGAATTTTTCACTGTCATTATACATATAGAAACAGTTGACATTATGAGGAGATATGGTTAACATGTCACTAAATAGACTTAAGAATCTGATTGGCTGAACATTTGACGGAAAACATTGGTAAAAAGCATCTGCATCCAGATACATGACACCACTTTCCACTGTTGGAAACAACCCACACTCAGGATGATTGAAGGCACTTGTTGAGCTGTATCTGGGATTGAAAACTTCAGATCAGTGTCAATCTACTGTCAGGAGTGAAATCTCACTGTGGCTGAGGTTCCCATTAGGTTACAGCATTGTAAAAGAAATTGGAAGTTTTTAAACGTGAATGAGAATATACTGTTTCTGACAGCAAACAGGGATTTCTCTCATCTGGATACATATGTTTTTCATCTAGTGGAAGGGACTTAATGGGTCATTTAAGTTAAACCTTGTAAATTCTGAAATTTGCTTTATTTTGAACAACAAATTCTGGAAGTTTCATGTCATTGTAAATTCAAAGAACCCTCATTAACTTAGAGACCTTTCTTAAATGGTCACAGTTGTCCTTTGATACGTACACGTAAATTGCCATTCATTGTTATATTTCCTTAGTCACAGAGACATCACATTTCAATGTAGAATATAATTTGAACATTTCTGTACTACTTACTTGATATTTGTGTTGCTACAGACATAGTATAGTACCCAAGTGGTACTCAAATAATAGTAAGTGTTTGCAGAATGTATTTTATGTCTGACAATATGCACACACATACACACACACATATATATGTATGTGTGTGTGTGTATCCTAACCAGGCCTCATACTGTGTGCAGTTAGATTTATCTTGATTCTGTTGTTAATCCTGTTTACAGGTGGAATAGAAAAGAAAAATGTGCACAGCACTGCTATTAACACATTTATTGCCTCTATCTGTATTATTCCTGTTGGACCTGCTAACATGCCACATGAAGAAAGTTAATGATGTTCTGTACCTTAATGTACTTGGCAGATCACTGTGGCACCACAAACCACACCACATTGAAGTTGCCCAGTGGTGTTTTTACACACGAGTGAGCCACAGGACTTATTTCAAGCAGCACAAAAAAAAATAAGATGTCTTCATGAAGACTTTGGTTGCAACATTTACATTTTTTATTGTTCTTTTTTTTTTTTAAGCCACTGACCTGGTGACATGATGATGTAACCATTGGTAACCATTCTCAATCCATGTGGCTCAGCTGCCAGACAGAGATGACATGTATGGAAATCATCACAGAGATGAATCTGGGTCATAACCTTGTTATCTCCTCCCTCACACAGCTCTCAGAAAAACAATCCTTTAATATTGAGCCAAACATGAAATGAGATTGAAATATGTCAGCAGAGATAGGTGCAGAAATAGGTACATTAAATTAAGAAAGCGTTTTAAAGCGGCTTACTACACTGACACATTAAGCATTGAAATGTTGCATGCACACATTGCTATTTTCATTGTTTTTTTACATATAAATATATGTAAAACTGTGATAAGTGATTAAAAACCGTATGTCATTAAATCAGTCTTTTGCATCTTATCATGAAATTTACAACCGTATTAGTACTTTAGTCAGTTCTGAAAATGCTTTTGTTTGAGTTAGATCAACTGCATAATGCATGAAGTCCCTGTTCCCTGATGTCCTTATCTCCTCTCTGTGTCCCATCAGCCTGCGATATGAATGTTCATAACCAGTGTGTTATGAACGTGCCGAGCCTGTGTGGAACTGACTACACTGAAAGAAGGGGGCGTCTTTACCTCAAGTGTGAGGTCAGCGGGGATAAGCTGCAGGTGACAGGTAGGCCTCATAACCTTCCTTCTCTTTCAGTGAACAGTAAACTGAAGGGGATTTAACTGCTGATGTGATACATTTAAAATGATTTGAATTACGTTTATGTCAAAAGCTTGTGTTGCGTTCGTATGTGTGTGTGTGAGACTCTCCACTTAGCCTGGGATAATGCTGTACACTGTCCTGTTCTGTTTCAGTTGTAGGCCTGGATCAACACTTTACCCTTTCTGTCACTAGTTACTGATTGTCTAATCTCACTCTGGCATGAACTATTTGTCACATGTTTCCAATAACCTGAAGTATCTTCACATTTAACGCTGTCTTAACTCCTCCTGCTGTTAATGAAGTGAATTTATCTTCTAGCATCCAAGCCTTTATAACTGTTGGCTATTGATTTGCATATTTTGAGTTTCTCTTGTTGAACTATCTGTTACAAAACACAATTAATAGTTGTGCTGCATTTGGAAGGCAATCCCGAATTAAATTTGTGGTCTAGAAATAGTGTTCTCTCTTCTGTGTGGGCCTCCCTCTGTCACTTTTTTAAAATAGTCACGACTTGCTATTTGTTGGCTGCACTTTCTGATGTAACTGAATTGTTTCTGCAAAGATAAGTGAAGGCTTGATTTATAAATTCAGGACAGGATCTGAATAGGTTGTAAGAAGGGTCATCTGAGAGAATTAAAAACAAAAGGGATATAAATGAAAATATATATGGTACTTTCTGACCCTCCGGCCTTTTGTGGTGTATTAATGTTTCTTGTTTTTATTATCTATATTTATTAATTATTCCCATGCCTTGGATGGTTTCCTGATACCACCACTCAAGGTGAAAGGGTTTTAGTTAATGAATCACACTTTATTTCAGTTAATAGTTGATTTTGCAGATAGTGTCAAATAATCTATTCAGGGCAAATAATGGCTGACCAGCTGCTGAGATAATTTCAAGCATAATCTGTTTGAATGCATTTGTTCTTACATTTTGAGTTGTTTGCTCGATAACATCTTCAGAGCTATGCAGGAAATCGTTCTAAAGGTTGAGGTCCTCCAACAAAGCTGCTGCAAAATTCTGCATTATAATAACACTCTGCAGAGGTCCAGACTAATTCTTTGTATTGTTTGCAGGAACTGCAAAACTCTTTTTTAGCAACATACACACATAGTCCTCTCTGGCTCGGAGTCTGATGCGACTTCCTGTGCTAGGCCAGGGTAGCTGTTTGCCATCTAATCAGGTACAGGGTAGACAAATGTTTTCATAGTTATCTCAGGTGATGGTGTAAAGATTTGTTTCTTGGTTTTATTTGCTCTTGGACAGTTGCCTACAGGTCACAGTTTCAAAAGCACACATCAGTCTTGTGTAATCTCCCAGGCTGAGCCAGTTAGAGGTGAATACCTGCCAGTTCCCTGTCTTTAATTAGCTATTTAATATTTTTCACAAAATCACAGACACAGAAACAGGCTTGTGAGGTGCTAGACCAGTGTAACAAAGGAAGAAAATAATAATTAGCATTTATATTTTGATACAACCATACATGTATCAAGAATAAATCCAACTGATCATGCACATCTCTTCCTGAAAATACCTAACTGTGCATGACTGTTGTCATTATCAAGGAATTGTGGTGTCACAGCTATAACATTTAAGCTAACATTTGTTAACCGTCTCAGTGCAAGTGCAAAACTTCCTCACCACACCAGCTTTAGATGCTACATTATTGTTTTATGTTAAGATGATTGATCTGTTCATCACACATTACTTAGTTTTACTGACCAAATATGTGCAGTTTTAAATTCCTTGAGCTACTAGTCCAGAGTAATCACGCAACAGTAAGTAATTAATCACTTCCAAGACTGGAGTTAAAACATGCTCTTGAACACACTTTTTAATGAACTCCAAATTATAATTTGACCAGGGAGTATTTCTAATTGCATGCTTTTGTTAGAGCTGAAGAATAAACCCCTAAAGTGATCCATTTTACACAAATCAACATTTTTAACCATATACTCCTTGCAGAATATATAGTTTGGCAGTTAGTAAAACTGCATTTTGATGGTTGATACTCATTTGCTGTTCTTTGTACTGTAGTGACATGAAATAGAACAGACACACTGTATCTAAACTATCCTTTCCTTATCTAAACCATCTTTATAACTTTTAAAAGAGATTATTGTGGGGAAAAAAGTGCAATGCACTTTTTGTGATGTAACCCATTTTTCTTGATTTTGAGGCATGCTGTTAATCTCCTGGCTGTAATGATAGTGCATTAGCACATCTGCTTGAACAATAGTAATGGCAGAGAGCTGACAGCAGGCACACATAATCATTCAATTAACTTTCAGACAGGGGTCAGTGCATCACAAGACCCCAGTCACTAAACCTGACTTATTCGCTTATCAAATTATCACTTGAAGAAAGAGGGAGTATGAGAAAGCACCGTGGCTGACTTTACATGTGTGAAAGTACTGAACCTGTTTGAGTGACTTGTACTTTTGTGTCACTCAGGAACATTTATTATCTGCATTATTTATTATCTTCTTATACTGGAAATCAGTTTTGTTTTTTTTTTGCATATAGTCAAGCCCATTCTGGTGTTTCGTTCATGGTAATCACTCTTGCCATTGCACCTGGTAAAAATATAGGGAAGGATAAAGAAAAGGAATATGAAAAGATCAGAAGATATCAAATGTGGTTATGCAAATGCCTGGCTCTCACCTGAGGCAAGTTTGTATTTATTTGCCAGTTCATTTGCAATCTCTTATTACACCGGCACCCATATGATCTAGTTTTACAAAATGTTATCCTTGTAGCTCTTGTAAACACTATATATTACATTGCTGATTCTTAAAAGTGGTTATAGAATTACAATTTACATTTCAGTCACATATATAAAGGCTAAAACACCCAAAGAAAATTCACAGTAGGCAGACCAAAGAGGAGACCTGCAGAATATTCGTCAGATGGTTTTAAAATTTGTGGCTGATTGGCATTCATATTAATGCACCCTCACTGGGATTAAGCAGCCAGGTTGTATGTTATTTGGATACAAATTATATTTGTATAACTAACAAACCCAAGTGGACACAAAACACCTGGTGCACTCTTTATTCTTATTAAAAATGGCAAAATAGACTGCTGTTGACAAATTTCTCTCCTCCAATTGAATAAAAATTCAGTCTTATTTGGTCTCTAAATTCAGCAGCTAATTTGATCCTGCTGGGCTTCTTGGCTGCATCTCCCTCAACAACCCTCTCGTCTATTACTTATTTCCTATTTCCTCACCGATGCACTTCCCTAGACATATAATGACACAACAATCATCTCCTGATGATGAAAGGTTCACGGTTACACACATTTTTACAGATACACACACGACTTAGTGGGCGAGATCGCCTTTACTCACTATTGTCCTTCACACATTACACTTTAAAAAAATAAGTTCTGTTCATTTTGCTTTAATTTGTCATTGCCATGGTAGCACTGCTTCACTTACTATCTCTGTGGTTTGTTTTGAGTTTGCATTGTGTTACAGTTTTCATCGCAACATATAAGCGGCTTAAAGCAAACACAGAGTTATGAATTAGTTCAGTTATCTTTATTGACTTGTTTGTTTTAAATATTGCCAAGTAGTTTGTTCCTTTGTTTAGATCCACCATGCAGGGCTTGTGTTTGTGAGGAGCTGGACCAGCACTTCCTGCCTTTTAAGGTATTGCTGATGTCAGAGATTGTATTAGATGGTAAAAAAAGTGTTTTTGTCCTTTTTTTTCTTTTTTTGACTGCTTTTGAAGTAATGTGTCTGGATTCGTAATCTTTTTCAAGACATTCTGTAATGTCATTGAGTTTGTAAATTGATTTTACAATGTCATTTGACTTATTTGTACTATGATTATATATTTTTTCATAGGGTTCAGGCTAAAGCAGAGCAGCGGGCTGTTCTATGAAGTGAACTTAGCTGAATGGTTTAGCGAGGTGTCTTGAGCCTAAAGTCAGCTGTTCTGTGCTGCTGATATTGAATCTAACACAGATTAGAAAGTTAATAAGTATACTTAATAGTTCATTAATAGTTCATTGTTAATACTTAATAGATTTGATTAGATTTTATTTGTGCTGATATTGAGGTAACTTCCATGATTCATGGTGCACTGCCAGGGCTGAATGCATCCCTCTACTATCAAGTTAGATTTAGAAGTTTAGATCTTTATGTGCAGCTAGACAAATTGAAGGCATACATTTACTTACTGCTTTGCACAACTAACAATTTTCTGGTTGCTTTCTTGTCTTTATGGTAGCAACATTGTTACTTTTGCCCTAATTTCATATTCTTCACACACGTACATTCATACAACTTGCGCTTATTATGAATGAAATGTCAGGCAGTCTGTGTATTTTGTGTGGAAAAAGCGTGAATGAATGTGTAAAACACTCACACAGACTAAAGAGGAAAGTTTAGGTTAACAAATATACAAAATCATAATGATTCTTGAAGAACTTGTTATCGCTTATTGAAGTTTTAGGTTTTGTAGAGCCAACAAACTCAAAGAGGACGTGGCTGTGTTGAATTTACCTTTTTTGTGCACTCTTTTTTATAAATGAACATTCACTACTAAAAGTGAAAACATTTACCTACAAATGTACTAACATTTAAGCCACAGGTAGCATTCATACACTGAAGTACTTTATGTACTCTATATCTGAAGATCCATGCGTTTTTCACACATGCATGTTGGAGAAGCAGTGTGACAGTATGCAGGAATGGCCATTTGTGTTTTTTCGACTATCAGGTGCATGATATTTTGTTTGAGTGTAAGCTGCAGATTCTTGGCAGTTTTGTGGTACATCGTATTCCTGATGTTGTCTCAGCATGCATGCTGTCATGTCCATGTGTGTTCTGGCTTGTATGTGTAGGTGTGTATAACTGCTGTAACAGCCTGCAGCCCCCTCAAGCCAGATTGCATTTCACATTACATTAGCTGTTGTAGATGTCTCACAGCCTGCCAACAAAATTGTTACATGGAGAGTAGCAAGAGGGTTTATTTTATGGCTGAGGAGGATGAGGCATTGCATAACCTTTAGATATATGATTCTATCATTTTTACTATGATGTGTATGCACTTGCTGTGTAATTGTGCATATATCTTCCTCAAAGAACATGCCGATACTGAGCCTGAAGTAGCTGCTCATGGGTAATAGATACCTGCAGACTGTAAGCAGGCTGTTTGGAACCACTTTTCTGTCACTGTAGTTGAGTGTTTTGTAAGCAAATAAGCTTTATTTCAGGGTGAAGCAAGTAATGAGAACCTTATTACAACAAAATACATATAACCCAGTTATGATCCGTTGAAGCAGAAGTAAAGCTGTTGACACAAACCCCCTCTTTTTCCTGGAAAGAGTTCAGCTTCATTGTCGGTGGTTATTGGCTGATGTCAAGTACACACAGTCCGTTCAGATTTCTTTATTGCAGTGAGTTTTACTAAGACACTTTCGGTCAGAAGCACATTTCCTGTGTTTGCAACCCTATGTCCTTTTTTGTAAAAATCATCTTTGGCGCAAAAATATCTCAATCAGTGTCCTGACTGAAAATAGGACATGCCATTGTATTTTCACTACACGGTAATGCCAAAAGCATTCTCAATAATAATATTATTTTGATAACTAAAGAAACATAAAATATGATATAGCCATCAGACTAATCCACTTTTAGTTTTATTTTTTTCTTGTTTTTTTCTTTGCTAATTGAATCACACTAATAACAAAACATAAACTATATAAAATATAAACTGTGATCAGTATTATTCTTTCATCTGAAATCAAATCATGATTTTATCATATTTGATATTTCATCATGATTATTGTTCATACCGGTTTATAATGTAACACCCCCAGATGAAAATTCTCTAAAATGTGTCCTTGGATAATTGATTTTGAATGTTTGGACTGAATAATGCACGGTGCGTTTGTGTGAAGAGAAAGCCTGATTTCCTAAGTGAGGCCAACAATTACCAGAAACACACAAGCAAACAGACAGTACTCACACCCTCAGCTTTGAGTGAAGAGCTACTCAAAATTTTTCTGCGTTTCATCAATTGGCCAGAGCTAAAATGTCTAACGGGAAGTGACATAGATGCCAGGGGAAGCAGCTGGTCTTTATACCCGTACATGAACTCCACACAGTCCGACGGAGACAGACAAACAGACTTTTTTGGCAACAGACACTGAAATAGCTAAATTAAGTAATGAGTCACTCAGAAACAGTGAGAGATATTTGTGCAGTTTCCAGAAACCTTAGCTGGGAGAGTTTTTGTTTTGTCAGTTGGAGTAAAATGGAATTAAGGATGAGCCGAGAAAGACAAAACAAGTTCTGTTTCTCTGATGAAGAACAGGCATAACTAAGCTTGTTTTCTGCCTCTTATACCATTTGCCTGCACAAATCTCTCCTTTGTCTGTTGGTGCTGAGGAAGCCACCCTCCTGTTTGTTTCAGCAACCCCATTGTTCATTGATTCTGTGCAAAGGGTTGTCACTTGGGAGAGTGCTTTCCCCTCTTAGTTTCTCATTTCCACTTATTCTCCACACTGTGTGAGGATATGTGCATACACTCTTTGCTTCTAGCTGTTCCTTGGGGATTATGTGAGAGACAGTGGTAATAATTACATGTTCCTCCCTCTGTGACTCACCCACTTCTGCAGAAAACATCACTTACATGCCCTTTCACATCTCTTTTATCTCCGCTTTAACCTTTTCATTAGGGTTTTCCTTCTGCCTCCGAGTTCAAATGTGCTTTTGTGATTTGTTACACAAATATTGCTCTAGAAGTCTATATGTTTTATATGTAGGTGCATTGTGGGTGTGCATTGGTCAGATTGGTGTTTGGAATGGATATAGATGTGGGGGTGCATCAAGGAACAAAGATTTTATTGTGGAACCTTATGGGGGTGTAGTGACACTTAACATTAAGAGATAAAATGCACTCCTTTTACTGTTAACATCCTCTGGCTGGTGAAGCTGTAGTAGCAGAAATCTATCCTACTTTTTGTGGTTCTCCTATTACAAGCCAAATAAAGAGCATAAGATCAGAAACAGGTAGTATCAGTGCTGTTATACTTGAAGAATGCTGAAAGATTAATGTTAGATTTAGAGTCACAACCACAAGTTTCTCATCTTTGTGAAAAGGTTGTAGGCTGTAAGCAAAAATATCTTCAGTGGTGCATGAAATCATTCTCTGTGCAAATTCACTTTTCATATCTGGATGCATTTTCTGCACTTAAATGCAGAATACAACAGCTCTCTAGTTTTCTAGGAAATGCGGAAAGTATGGATAAATCTAGTCCCCAATGTTTTATTATTAAAACCAGGTGCAGCTCAGTTCTTTATTCAAGTTTAATGTTAAATACTGCAGGCAAAACAATTGTTTTTTACAATTTTAACAGTTACTCTTTTTTCCAAACTAGTAGAAACAAAATGCCTCAAGTTCACATTACTGTTGATTTGACTGTTTAAGCAAAGTGGAAAATGCATAATTTGCACATTTAAGCATGCAATATCAGAAAATGCATTTTTTTCAAGAAAAGTTGTCTTAATTGAAGTAAGTAACTGGAAATGATATTATTCAGTTAAGAATGTTACCTTTATATGGTGTTTTCCAAACAAATTGTATGAAATATTCGATTACATTTGTTTAAGGGCCGTTTTCTCATTTAGTCAACCAGTCATTCAAATTTATTCAGCAAAAATTCTATGTTCTCTCTTCTTTGAGTCCAAGCAAGCACTCTGAAAAGAACAGCTGTGGTTGGATCAAAGCTTCATCTGGTTTGAATTTGGCCAGCGGGTTTTTAAATGAAGTTCACTGTCCAGTGATCTGACGGCTGCTGCATCCACTCACTGCAGATTTTCTTTACAGTAATTTCCATTCCTTTGTAGTGCTTGATTCAATTTGCAGAGGATTCAACAACCTCTTGCCAAGAGAAAATGTACTTAAAAATCCAGTTATTATACATCCCCAATGAGTCAGAGTTGGAATGGAGCAGCTGACACCACTTGTGGTACCAGTGCCAGCATTTTTCCACTGCTGGGCCTCCAGCCCAAAGGTTCTGGAATTGGCCTTTTTGGCTGTAAAACTGTTTGGTTTCACTTTTTTAGAAAGGCATAAAATTCGCTTTGATTATGTATTTGAACGACTAACTAGTAAGTAGCATATAGACATAGACAAAAAAACACACTGAACTTAAAGATGATGTATGAAGTAACTGTAGGCATGGTCACTCCATGCTGATGTAATTTGTAGAGAGATCAAAGTCTTATGGCTGAAGGTTTGCAGGTTTTTCTTACATAGGGAGGCGAAGAATAAACATGGCTGGGATCATTTCTGAGGCGGTGTCATTTGGTGTCAGCTGAAGACGAGGCTTTCAGTGTCTGGTTGCATGTTTTCACAAAACGAATAAAGTGTAAATAAAGAATGTATTTGGAGTTATTTCTTGACTCAACTTTAACACATTGTTTAGCATTACACACCCAAACCAAATATTACATACAATTTTGCACAGCATTAGTTAGAATATATTACAAACCTTGACATGTGCTCACTGAGGCAACCTGATTTGAAACTGTTTAGATAAATCTTTCTGCATATCGTTTTAATGGAGAAAGCAGTGAACAGATTTTTTATTTCATAGAAGCCGTGTGCCAAGTTCAATTACAAGTTATTATAAAATCTGTTCATTCTAAAATATCAGTGGAACTTAAGGCCATCTTATGAAGCTTGTCTCATCACATTAACATGAATACACGCACAGAGACTCTCCTTTTTGCAGTATCTCCATGGAGTTCAGAGAACAGCTAAACTTTGTTGCTGTGGAACTTCTACTGCCAGAAGTCATGTCATTGGTATTCCCGGTGTGTTGCCTCAACTCCTTGCTTTCAGCTTGTGCACTCTGCCTTCACACAGCCTGCACAACTGCCTATGCCTTTCATTCTTTTAGTTTTTTCCTCCTCTTGATTGGTTTTTCTTTTCCGTTTTTTCATTCTTGATTTGGTCTCATTTTGCGGAACAGAAATCTATCTTTGTGAGCTGGATCTTTTAACATAAAACATGAAAATGTATTATATAATCTGAAGAGTGAGGATCATTGTGCTAATACAACAGTTATTAGGAGTAATATAACTTGTGAATAAAATTGCAGTAAATGAGGCACAAACTTTAACAAACTTTATTCAGATTTATTTCTATGATGCAGTCAGCACAGTTGCAACTTTTGTGGTGATTCATAGTAAACAATAAGAGTTGAGCAGGGAAAATTGTGCTCAGTATTTTTACAGATCCACCCAAAACTGAGTGCAAACACATTAATTTACCAGTAGTATGTAGTACAATTCCTGCAACCACTTAAACAAAAAATTCAACACCACTTTGACAGTGAGTTTTCTATGTTAAGCACAGCGGTAAGACTAAGACAGCTCAGAAAAGCCAAAGCTCTTTGCTGGTCGAGCACAATTAGACTGTCTAGATCTCCCCCCACTGGCAATAACTGGAAGTGCAATATGCAATGACTAAAAGTACAACTATCGTTTGTAGTCAGAAAACCCAAAGTGCTATGGTCAGAGGAAAGTGAAAATTCACCCAATTTCAGGTTTTTATGACCTCTGTTATTATTTTTTACTGTGAAAGCCCAGTACTGGGCTTTTTTTGTAGTATGTCCCCATTATGTATAATATTTATTTTCTTTAAGTAATTTTATAAACTTATACACCTCGTTTTCGGCAGAAAAATAAACTTAGATATGGTCTATCGTCATTAATTAATAGATTGTACATTGATAACTGAACACTGTCTTGGGTCCAAAGAACAAGCCACTGAACAATGTCCCCTTTAAGTCCGTTGTAAATGTAATTTGGGTGCAAAGATTTTTGCATATATACAGCCAGCATATGACATATTCAAAACGTGACCTTGTAAGAATTAACAAATGAGGATGTAGCATATGCACAGAGTTTAAAGGTTATTTGGTTGAAGTGCATGTTATCTTGAATTTCACTTAAATCAAGCACCTATAACACTTCACAGAATGTCTGTGTAGCTACAGTAAATCTCACGCAGGCTAATTGCAGTCAGATGGATTTCAGTTCATAGAACAGATAAAGATTCCTTTGTTCCGTACACAATAAAATTCTCCACATAGCTTCATTCAGGAGCTGACAACAAAAATGATGTTTTCGATTTTCATCGGGTGCAAAAAGCTTTTTCTTTCTTTTCTTTCTTTTCAGCTGTATGGGTGAAATAAAAAGAAGGCAGCATGGCTCAGTTTTTGCTTTGGATGCTTTGTCCTGACTTTACTGTAAAGTACGTCTTGCTTGAATTCACTCAAGTGCAAACAGAGCATGCAGTTCTTCAAAGAGACCGGTTCAACACATCTCCACTGGATTTATGAGAAAACGGAGGGTTGCCAGTTTAGCATTGCTCAGTATCTTCCCACACCTCAAGATGCCTCTGTGAGCATCTGACTCTGATCAAATGTGCTCTCCACATGTATGTTTGCTCTCACCAGCACTTTTATCCATCCCTCATCTAACTTTACAGCTTACTATCGATGTTCAAACCCGTAGAGAAAGAAAGCAAACAATGTAAGGCTTTTTTCTCTCAGCCTTTTAAGAATCTAGTCTATTGGTGCGCAGAAGATTTAAGCAGTAAGTGAAAAAATGTTTTCAATCGTAGTGGACATTGTACAGTATTTTCGTCTTCAACTTTCTCAGCGTTATTCCATTTGTCTTTTGCAACTGTGACTAACTCACGAACTGACAATCCCTCATTGATTTAGTTAATTTCTCTCTCTTAATTCTGTCAGTGCATTATCATACCCTGATTAAAGCCATTGGCCTTAGCGGTTCTGGCTTGCATTGTCATATTGGCTCAGCACCCACCCTCCTCTCCAGGACAATGGTCACTGCCTCCGTCACCATTGGGGTGTGACTGACAGGACCACATTGAGAGGCTTATAGTCTCCAGGGTTTTAGGTTTAACCAAACAGACAAGCCTTCACACCGTCTCTGTGGAGAAGCTATTTGCATTGTGTCAATAAACATATTGTGTGTATGTGTGTGTGTGTACACCTGACCTGACTGCGTGCAGGGGTGTGTATATGTATTTGAGCGTATGCGTGTGTGTACTGTGTTGTAGCTCTTGTCTGGCAGTGCTCCAATGCTCGGGGCTAATAGACTGCTAATGTCCCTGGTGTTCCCTTGTTTACTTAATAGCTACATAGAGGAAGACAAGAGGAGACCTACTACCCTTCTGACTCACTGTTCTCATAATATTTCCTGCATTTGCTCCCTTTATGTCTCAGAACTATAAGTAATCCTCTTGGGCTGTGACTTGTTGTTTGTTTTGAACACCTACGCTTTATTCTGTTCACATTCACCTGTTGATTAAGAGAAATGGTCCATTTGTTTCATGGCCAAAGCAATTTGATATCTTTAAACCAAGCCGAATGTGAAAGCGAACATGTCTGTAGACAGAAGATGGAGAATCATTGTCTCAAACTGAAGGAGTGATTTTACATAATCATATTTTGTTATGGTAAACGCACTCAAATTGCACATATCAGAGAGATTCCGCCTAGGCTTTATATATTTCTATTCCTCATCGTTCTCAGTGGGAGAAGGCAGAAATCTTATCCCCATGGACCCCAATGGCCTGTCTGATCCATATGTCAAGCTCAAGCTCATACCAGACCCCAAAAATGAGACCAAGCAGAAGACCAAAACGATCCGCTCCAACCTCAACCCTAAGTGGAACGAGACTTTTACTTTGTAAGTACACAACATCCTCTGTCCTACAGTTGGCTACAACACAGCTTGAATATTTGATTCAATATGGCTTATTGTTTATGATGCAATACAAGTTTAATTTCAGAAGTATTTTTATGAAAAGCAAAACTATAGATTAATCTTTAAATATTAATTCTGTTTTCCCTGCATTTGTAGACTAGTTTATTCTGTGGTATGTATGATGTATTTCTTTATGATAACCTCAATGTGCTACGCAGCAAGCTGAAGCCATCAGACAAAGACCGCAGGCTGTCAGTAGAAGTGTGGGACTGGGATCGAACCACTAGGAATGACTTCATGGGAGCCCTTTCCTTTGGAGTGTCAGAGCTCATGAAGTCTCCAGTCTCTGGCTGGTAATGTCCAATTTCTTATGAATCCATGATTGGAATTACAAAGTTTCATAAACAGTCATGTATTTTTATTCTATTTGAATTTCTCATGGTAAAAAGAGATTAGTGTCTAATGATATTAGTGATATTTGCTTTTATTCCACCAAGAAGTTTAATGTTATTATATTCATTATATACTCATTGCATAATAGATCCATTACCTGATTTTATCAACTAACCTCAGTCTTTCAAACTTTCAAAAACTTTTCAAAGCAATAATGGCTCTATGAATTTAAGGTGAATTCTTAGGTTAAAAGAACAGTAAGTTAAGTGCGGGTTTGCCATAAAGGGGCTAGTTATATTATATTTCTCACTTGTTTGACCAACAGTTGTGTTTGTCTCTGCCTTGACATGTGTGTTGTGCCAGAAGGAAGTTTTTGTGCAAAATAAACCAGAGGCAGAGAGGCGTTTAGTTTATCATCAGCTATATTGAGGCACAATACAGGTCAAGATCAGTGGAGGAGTGAAATAGTAGCACAGAAGAAGAGGAGGCTGACAGAAAAATCTTCCACTTTCGTGTCTCTGAACAATTCTCTTTGTGTTTCTCTGCATGTGTCCATCCTCTTTTTCTCTCTGTCTTTGTCTCTCCCTCTTCTTTCCTTTCTTGTCTCTGTCTGTTCAGGTATAAATTATTGTGCCAGGAGGAAGGAGAGTATTACAACGTTCCCATCTCAGAGGAGGATGATGGTAATGAGGAACTGCGACAGAAATTTGAGGTGAGAATTGCACTAAAGTGGTCGCCGCTGTAAGTTTGTCTGCTGACTGGAGCTACTGATTTGTGTGTAACACTGAGTTGGCTGTGCCACGATTTTGACAGGCCATCATAATAATGGTGTTTATCCAAAGTGGGTCTGCACTTATTTAGGGCAGACACAGGTTTTTAAGCACCTTCATGGTTGATCCAACCGGCCTGAGCTCAACAGCACGTCCAGCGGAATTAATAAATTGTCACATGCTCTCCTGAGTGGCGCAGCTGTTAAATTAATAACCATGTGACAGCTGCAGCTCACAAAGCCTTTTGCAGCTCGGGGTCTCTTTGCACTCTGAGAATTAGTTTCTACAGTGAATATGTTTGCTGTGTGTTCGTTTACAGTTCAGTACAATACAGAGAATTTTGTTTTCCCATCAAAGAGTTTCCATCCCTAAAGACAGTTGCAAACTTTTTTGGGTTCAGTCTTATTGTCTTTTCTGCTTAGAAAGGTTATTGATTGAGTTAAATGACCCGTAAGTAAGTGGCAGACATGATAAGGGGGCTGTCCAATTTCTCTAAATTCAAAATAAAGGAGCTTCAGTCCTTCCTTTAATATCTTCTTGAGTATAGGAAACACTGGACCATCCATTCACTCCTTCCAAAGGGAAGGAAATAATTCCATATCCACAATTCCTTGTGGCAGTAATTTTCAAAGCTAAGTTAAATTGTTTTCATCCAGTTGTGATTCTTGTAGATCAATAAAAGGACAAGCGGGCGAATGTGAGCAGCGTGCACCAACAGTATGTCTCACTTTTGTGCCCTTTTCTTTCCTATTTGAATTATAGTAACCTGATTAAGAAAATTATTTTTATGTTATTATACCATTGGGTTTTATATTTTGTGTAACACTCTGATAAGACTGACCCTTAGACAAAGTCCCAAAAGCACTTTTTGTAGAATATTTATTGAACAGCTGCAGTTTCAGTAGTGCAGTCCCACTTCACAGCTTAGTATAAATTCTGAGTGCAGCATTGTCCTGGTGAATTTTTCTTTACCTTCTTCCTTAACCCATGTTTTTCTGACAAGATCAAAGAAAAGAGCTTTGGAAAAGGATAGGAGGTCATTTTTTCTGACTTTTCAATTATTTTGGGGGCTAAATTCATGTAATGATGAGAAAAGACAGATAAAAAGATGGGACAAACAGGAGTTTTGACTCGGGTCAGTAAAGGTTAGGGTATGCTATGGTAACAAATCCAGAAGATCCATGTGTTCATTAAAATGAGATGCACAAGGCCCCCTGGTCTCACACTTTTTCTTACTGTGCTAGTCGAGTGCAAATATAACTACTGGTGTGTGACTGAACATGTCAACATCAGCAGATTCATGAATTTGCTATGAAGAACCGCCCACTGTGGTCATTGTGTTATCAGTTGTATTCTGTTAAAGTTCTGAAGGTATCATCGACTTGACTTTACTGCATGTTTTTTTGATCTCTTGATGGCCTGGGGAACTTTTCTCTCTTCTTGCTTTCTTTTTCCTCCTCATAAACCCCTCTGTGGTTCTCTCCTTTTTTCCCCTTAGCTTCCTGCTCCCTCCTGTGTCCTTGGTGAGACTTATACTGTACATCCTGTGTCACATGTTCATATTTAATGCAAGAGTTTCTCTCTTCCTTTCTCCTCGTCTCTCCCTGCTCTCAGGACTGCCATATTAACTTTAATCTAAAGGTAGCCCTCTCCCCTCCCCTCTTCTGCTCTCATCTCCGATTCTTTCTTCTCTTGTCTCATCTTGGTGTGGTGACCTGTTCCTTCAATCCTCTTCATGTCTGATCATTTGTATGTGGCTCCATGCTACTATAAACGGATCCACCAGTTTACTAATAATATGTATGTACTGGACGTGGGTTTGGGTTTTTCTAAAATAATTTTGAATTCTAAAGGTAAAGAAATGGATATGCAGTCACCTCTAGTTCTTCAGAGTTTGTCAGAGCATTGTTAGGAAATCCTGACAATGTTCTGTTTACATTTCATAGCTTTACGTTCTTCTGCATGTTTTAGAATTTTTTCTTTCAGAATTCTGTACTTGTCCTGTCTGTGCATCGTGCTATTGGTTCCCATGTTGTGTGCTTACATCATCATGTATAAAGATGCAACCTGAAAGTTGGTGGCAGTTCATGTCTTCCGCCTTCAACCTTGCTTCAGATTTTAATGTATCTGTTCTACCTACAAGCATCTCACTATAACCTAAGATCAAATTCCACCCTCTAGCATATCTAGTACATGATTGGTTGACCACAGAAGTTTTGTATTCATGGAATCTGCAGAGGGAAATAGGATTACGTATGACCACAAGATGTCACCATTAGACTGAAATACATGACAACATTTTTGGGCAGCTGTTCCTGATTGTGTGTTTGAGTGGGTGTGAGTGTGTATGCGTGTGTGTGTGTGTGTGTGTGTGTGTGTGTGTGTGTGTGAATGTGTATGTATGTGTGTGTGGGTCTGCACGCTTCTTATTCATGCATTAAAATTTGATTTCCACACAAACTATATGATGATTTTCTGTGGCATTTTTGGCTTCATTTACTTATTTTTTAATTTTCATATTGAACTCAGACATGTTATCTTTAACTCTGATTCATGAGTCACATTGAATGTGTTCGCTTCACCAGGAAAATGTGAGAGTGCAGCTATTTTCCCTTGGTTATGTTACCTTTAAATCAATTATGCTATACTAAATCATTGTGAATGATTCAGTTAGTGCACTGCAAATTTCAACTATCTTGTACCTGTAGACTAAGACATACCCTCTCTTTTGAGTGCACTGGTCCAGTGGCTGAAACTTAATATTCAGTCCTGTTATTCTTGCTTCTTTATTCATATTGGTGTTTTGCTTCTGTGTGTATGAGCTGCCCTTCGGCTGCTCCTCAACTATTTGCTATTTGTCAGCTGTTGTAGCTTGCACCTATGCAGAAGTGTACAATATGTGTCAGCCCTTTTGGGTCCCTTCTCCCTGTGGTTTCAGGACCAAGCACTTGTGGAAGACTCTGATCAGGTGCGTCTGAGAGGAAGGAAGTAAGGCTGCTGCGCTCTTGGCCCAGCCAGGCTTGTTTCTGTGGCTACAGGTGTGCTGTGATGTGATTCAGTCTGCTCTGCTTTGTGTTTCTCTGCTGCTCTGTCAGTTTAGGAGCAGACTATTGTAGTTGTCATTAACCAAACTAAAGCTGCTCAGCACTGATTGTTGCAAGTTAAATCTGATTTAGGTGCAAAAATGAGTGTAGAATTATTTCAGGTTGCTGTACCTAATAAATAAGGGATTTTACTTCATTAATCTGGTATTTGACGACAAAGTTTCTGACAATTACTTTATCTGTAAATATTCAGGTGTAGAGAATATCTTAAGATGTTTTTTATCAGAGCTTTCTTAGAAATAATATATTATATTATTTTGACAATATTAGATGATAACAGGCCCTTATGGTAACTATTGATGAGAGAGTAGCGAACTGAGAAGTCTTGAAACGGCTTTGACTTCTTTGAAATTTTAACAGATTTATATGAAGACTTTTTTGACAATGAGATACCACACGACAGTGAGGTCTATTTGTTGGGGGCCTTGGTAAACCAAGCAACCTTCTTTGTGCATCATGTAAGTGTAGATTTTACCTATGATGTCAGTCTACAGCATGTTTTTGTTTGTGTACATTGCCCTGGCTGAGAGTGGAAACTTGACATGGTAATGTGGTACGGTTGTTTTGTTTGTGCAAAGATCCAGAGAGGTGTGGAACCGTGTATTGTACTTGCTTGTTGTTTGGCATTCAGACTGCCTCAGAAGTGTGTAGTTTGAACCTGGTGCACTGTAGTTTTCTATCAAGCCTCTTGAAGCATTTTGCCCTGCTGGGAGATTGAGCATGAGTTGGCATGAAGGAAATCTGTTTTTGCAGTTTGACATCAGGGAAGTTTGTCTACACATGCATGTAGGTGAAGAAGCCACAGTGTGGCATCCGTCTCCTTTATAACTGAAGCTGCCACACAAGTCTCTCCTACCCTAGTGAAAAATAATAACTGCTGTCATAGGGTCTGACATGAAGACATCAATCAAAATAGCCTTTTAACGGAGTTTTTCCTTGGATTTATTTATTTTTCTACCCGTTTAGATGTATAGCTTTGGTTAGAAGCTTCTACTGGACTATAATCAATGTCATGTCATCATGAAGATTCCCCTGCAAATAATGACTGTACAACATGCACATTTTGAAAAACGAAAGTTTTGATTTATCGTGGGTTTTATGAAATGACAGCAGGCTAAAGAATATATATACAAGCTCAAGAATTTGTATGCAGAACATCAAATAATTGGTTGAATCTCCCAAAACAAGTTACACCTTTAGCGAATGCTTTTGGTAGTTATCACAGTTCTGGTTGTGTATTTCACCACTCCTTGCAGTAGAATATGTAGAATTCAATTAAGTTAGTTGCTTTCCTGGCATGGACTTGACTTTTAAGTACAGTCGTATTTTCAGTAGGGTTGGGCTCAGCATCTTAGGAAGGCTATTCCAAAAAAGATTTATGATATCTTGCTATATCCATTGTAAAACCAGCTTCAATATGTGTGCCGGGTCATAGTTGGAGACCAAGATCTGTCCAACATCCAGAGTCTAGTGATTTGTTGGAGACCATGATGAATAATTCTGAGGTAGCTTTCTTTTATTATTGATAGTTTTATCTTAAATACATGTTTTAAATACCTGTTTTGCTGGCAACAAACCAACCCCACAGCACGATGCTACCACCACAATGATTAACAAATGATACAGTTTTGTTGGAGCTGAATGCCTTATATTAACTGTCCCAAAGCTATCTCTGGCCAAAACACCAATTTGTTTAATCTGACCTTAAAACACACACAGATGTTTCAGCAGTTTCCAGTTCACAACTGGCCTGTGCTTTTATGGTCCCTGGCTTGTTGCAGACCATCTAAACATATTACCTCTCTGCTGAGGGCGATAATTAGGCTCTTCCTCCAGACCTGTGCAAAGCTGCTATACTTTCAATAACTTGTATCATGTGAACTTAAATACCTTGATGAGCTATTTGTGTATTATGTAAACCTAAAATCTTTTTTGTCAGATGTCCACTGACCTTCTCAGACTTCCCACTGTGCTGATCTGTCAAACACACGTTTTATGTAGGTTTAGGAAAAATCCCAGCTAGAATTAATCAGTAAAAGTTGGCTGTCTAACACTGTCCAAACCACACTACGAAATGAATAATCTAAGTGGAGTTTATGTTGTGGATGTATGTTTTGAACCCATGTTTTTTTATTTCAATTAAAGATGTATGTCATACAATAATTTTTTCTCAGAGAGGGGGAAAGACACCATTGATAACCTAATATTTCTGTGACATTCACCTCCATGATGAGTGTGTAGAGACTTTCAACCAGAACTGTAAAAGCTGGTTTCTTGGTGTAATGTGTAAAATAGTGTTGTACACTGCCTACAATTACATCATCATATGTGATGTCTTATAGACAGATAAATATAGATAGATGAAATGATTCTCCTATTTCATACATGATAATAATTTCCTTGTAATTTCATAGCATTTGCAGACAATTTGCATATTTTTTAGCATGTCTCATCATATTTTGTGTCCTCATTTTTTGTTTTGTCAAGATTTTATTTAACTACAGTTTTCTGAATTATCATCATCCCTGCTTACAAGAAAAGCCAGTGCTGAAGTTTTAATTTATTTGGAGGATAAGTACTTGTTAATACATGTCCAGCTGAATAACTTATGCTTTTTATTGAATATAATAATATTACAAGATTACAACTGTGGAGAAATGTCAATGAGACATTTTTGCACTGCAGTTTTACAATGCCACTGTAATCTCATTTCATTCCATTAACTTTGTATTCTACTTATTATTTGGTGTACTGCGGCTGTGAATGAGCTGATAGAGTGAGTGTGCGCTTGAAGAAGAAATTAAAACATATAGTTCTGTCATTTTGGGAAATAAATTCAAACATATTTATCTGCTATAGCAGTGTAAATATAAGGAGACTGAACAGAGAGATTGGAAGTGCAGGAATTTTGTCATTTTTGTGACAGGAATCAGCCACAAAGAAGCTTCCTCCAACTCTTTTCATCGCTTTAGTATCTTGTGAAATGCACAAAAGTTTAATGTAATCTGCTTTAAGATGTTTATCCGTTAGACACTTTATTTTTTGTGCCCTGAGTACAGAATGCCAAGCTAGGTCCAGGGAAGAAGGTGATCACAGAGCCGGACGACAGTCGCTCCAGCCAGTTCCCATCCAATAGCCTGGACCAGGTCAAACTCAGTGATTTCTCCTTCCTGGCAGTGCTCGGGAAAGGCAGCTTTGGCAAGGTGAGATAGCGTTAGTCAGCTGAAAGATAAAGTACACTTATTAGTCTTTCTGGCAACAGACACTGCATAATGTTTAAATGCACCAGAAGAAGATGATTATACATGGACGCATTCTTCCCACTGCTCTAACCCCATGGTTTCTTTGAAGGTCATGCTTGCTGAGATGAAGGCCACAGAAGAGCTGTATGCAATTAAAATCCTGAAAAAGGATGTGGTTATCCAGGATGATGATGTTGAATGTACAATGGTGGAAAAGAGAGTTCTGGCCCAACAGGACAAGCCACCCTTCCTCACACAGCTCCACTCGTGCTTCCAGACTGTGGTAGGTACAATGTCTCTGGATCCAAACAAGTTACCTCAGGTCAGGTTGGGCATATTAATTTAGAAAGTCGCTTTTAGACAAACAAATTAGTCATAAAGTGTTGTAGAGGGCATTGAAAGACATATGTGACAAGTTTAATTAAATTTTCATTTTTTTAATTAAAAGAAAGAAAGACAGGGAAATAAACAAACCCCAATTAGTAGGCTTATGTCTGTGAGTGTGTGTGCATGAACAAAACAATGGTTCTGTACATTTATGGATATGTAAATCAACATTGGGACATGAGAGAACATGCTTGCAATCAGTCTTTGTTTCCTTCAATATATGTAGAGTTAGCTCTTACTGCCCTGGTGTAATACCTGAACAGAAATTAAAATTGGATTTCCTATTCACGTAAATTCACCTCGCAGCTAAACTCTCTTGTAGTGTATCTCATAGTTTATTTGACAATAACATCAACTGAGCTTTAATGTCACAAAATTTGGGCACAGACTGCACGTACGTGATTTCTTGTTAAGACGCACCTATTGCTATTTTGCTGAAATAGCAATATTTTTTTTAATAACAGCATGCTGTTGGTATCCACTAGTATAAAGACAACATATAAACCCTTTTAGTGACCTACTACTGAGTGAAAGAAGAAATTCAATATTAGAAATGCAGATATGTGATGCACATTTGGCTGAAGGCGCTGTTACTGCCTTGCAGTTAGGGTCAGAGTCCTTAAATGTCAGGGGCAAAAGCAGTTTTGCCATGGGTAGTGACACTTTGTCAAACCTGGTGGATGGCTCCACTTTGCTGTCAGTATGGATTTGTTGCTATGTGGAATAGTTGCTGTTGTTTTGTTTGTAAGGGACCATCAAACACATCCAGACTGGGGTCAGGCCAAACTTGTCATGGGAAGTATGGGACCAGCACTTTAAAACAAAGCAAATATTTCCTGACAGAAGCCTGTGTTGAGGGTTTTCTTTTTCCATGGCATGGTTTATTGTGGGCTATTCAGGTCACCTTGTCATGGAAACAGTTGCAGTAAGGATGAAACATCTCAGACAGCAAGGTTAGGGTTTGCCTCACAGCTGAACTGCATTTTTCTGTTCTGAGTTTTGTTTGTGAATACAAATTTTGAAGTGTTTTGTTATAGAACACTTTTTGTGAAGCTTTTTTTTCTGTAAAACAACAAAGATGTGTGTTTCATCTTACCTTGCCCCAACTTGTCTCTCTCTGTATGACCACAGGACCGCCTGTACTTCGTCATGGAGTATGTGAATGGGGGAGACCTTATGTATCATATCCAGCAAGTGGGAAAGTTTAAGGAACCTCAGGCAGTGTAAGACACATCAATTTATCAGCCACTGATCATACAACTTTGCTTTATGACTAATCATTTCTACAACCACAATAACATTATTGTTAAATTTAGTTTGGATTTTGCGACATGGCATCGACATCCTATTACAGTATGATTTTACTTTGCATGCTTTATCTGCTAACAATTGAATGACCATTCTATTAGTACAAGGAACTGTTCCTTAATTTCTATCTGTAATGTTGGTCAAGGTTAAGTTATTTTGTGTGTAAATCTGTAAACATTATTTTTGTTGCAGATTCTATGCAGCAGAGATTGCTGTTGGTCTGTTCTTCCTGCACAGTAAAGGAATAATTTACAGGTTTGTATTAATGAGTTTACATGGTTTATATTGCATAGACTCCACACTGCATCAAATTAGATAATGCTTTCAAAATAAAAACAAAAACCTTTTTCATATGATTAGTCAGTTTTCTGCACCACATTCCTTGTGATAATCATGAAGTCCCTTGGACGATTTATTGAAACACCTTGGGCCAGATGCATATAACTTTGTGTAGTTACTGAAACTGCATGTGCGCACAAAGGCAGAATGAGCACATGTTCTTTTGGCTCTATTTCATAAATTTCCATCATTGTGAAACTAACCATACGGGTGCAATCCAGATTTCCACTTTCCCATTATTGCCTGCGGAAACTCCCCTTATAATTGTTCAGTTGCATATCATAACCTAATTTTCACCATAACTACACAAGACAAAAAGCAACAGCAAAGGGGAAGTGCAGTTTTATCTAAGGTCAGATTTAAAAATCTGTTCAAATTTGGTGTTCTCAGCTCTGGAATCAGAAATTGAACAAAAACTGCTGAATTAAAGGGGAAAGGTGAAAAAGAAGAGGTCATGTTATAAAAAAGATAAAACACACATAGCAGCTCATACAAAGACAACTTCAGGGCTGCAGGCATAGAATCAGCAAGCCCTCTTTTACCTGCAACAGACAAACCCAAAGGCCGCACGGTATACAGCCATGCATGAAGGGTATCAGGAAGGTGACACAGGTGTACATATGGAGCATGGTATGTTGGCTGCATTCTCAAACAGCCTTTTGAAGAATTTTAGATGATCTTGTGCCAGAAAATCAGAGAGATATCTAAATACTTATTCTCTCTAAAGCTTCATTAGAACGGTCTTCTACAGCCATTACACCCGACCGTGATGCATTGCTGTACTTATTTATTGTACCCACAACTAATATGTTAGAAAAAATAATGATAAGGAATGAGATAAAACAATCTCTATCTTACTGACCAACCTCTGGAAATTGTCTCTTAGGTTATTATGCATCCTCTTTTTCCATCACCATCTAATATCAGGTTTAATGTCCTTTTAAGGTGTGTGTATGCATGCTCTGATGGTCTGTACATGAGGTGTATGCATTCGCATTACATATTATTTCTTTATGAATACCAGTTTGGAGGTAAAGGTTTATGTGTTTACCCACTGTTTATGCATGAATGTTTTATTAGATCGTTAGAGCTTCTATAAAAACTAATCAATAGTAACGTGTAATTTGTTTATTTGGAGAAAAGGATGAGAAAACCAGCAAGATAGAGTTTGGCTGTTGTAATCAGCTCTGTTGCACTGTAAAGGGTATTTTCAAAATCCTTCTTCATCCTTAGGGATCTGAAGTTGGACAACGTGATGCTGGACTCCGAGGGACACATTAAAATTGCTGACTTTGGCATGTGTAAAGAGAACATGGCAGAAGGAGTGACCACACGGACTTTCTGCGGCACTCCAGACTACATAGCTCCAGAGGTAAGTAAGATTGAACATGTAAATTAGACTGTGTGTGTATGTGTTTCAATGGATGCACGTTTGCACGGTGTGACGCGTGAGGTCATTCCTGTCACTGTCTAGTCCGAGGTTGGTCAGCCTTGTACTCCACATTGAGGTCACTGCCTCTGGGCAGACAGACAAACACACATTTACACAGGCTTTCTATGGTGACGTAAGCATATCAGTCAAACAGACGTGCTGCGTGTGTGCTGGCGAATCCAAACTTAACCCAAACGTACAAGCCAGTGCATTCCAGTTGATGTTCCTGTGTGGAAGCATTTGACCTACATTGGAATGTGGTACTTTCCAGTTTCAAGAATATTTATTTCATTATCAAGAAATCTGTTTGCCTTAACTGATTAGACCTTATCATTTGTGATTACAACTGCATCCATTTTTTCAAGATAACGGGATGTTTTGCATCCCGATTTAGTGGTATCCCTATAAAAAGATGACCTTACCCCAGAGCACTTTGTCACATTAGATGTGTCTCTGAGTTACTATAGTCACTCACATGAAGTGTTAATACCGTATATGACCAGTTTCTGAACCATTGTAGTCCCAATTTATTCTGACAGTTTCTTTATATAATAAGCTGCTTAACATTGGGAAACGGCCTGTCCTAGTGGAATTCATTCACAGTAGGTGTGCAGTGCTGTCATAATCCACCTTGATTGACTGAATGGAAAATCAGCCTGCAGATAGCCAGGGATGGGTATTGCTATTTTAGCCTAATACCAAGTATGGTAAACACAAGATGCACCAATCCACTTGAATTTCATGACTAGCTGTCCAGTACTGTATAGATCCTACTCATGCCACCCCAAAAAACTCATGACCAATCATAGTGTGGACAAAAAACATCTGTACATCTCCTGGAGTGTCTGGTACATGGACGGTAACAAGATGGCCTGAGGGCCCTGTGGGTTGTGGGGTTTGGTCTTTGTGGATTGAGCTGGCTTCACAAAGAGGCCATCAGATTCCACCAGACTGGTTTGTGGGAAGCTTGGAGGCTGGGTCAATTCCCTCAGACTCTTTGTTGTGTTCTTTAAGTCCTTACTAAATAAATTCTGCTTTCTTGCTTGGGGACCATGCTTATCTGCAGAGGGTGACAGGTCTGCAGAAAATGTGTATGTAGCTGGCAAATGTCAAAGTGTCAAAGTAATATGACTACCAGGATGCAGGTTTTCACAGCATAACATTGCATTGTAACAAAATAATCAGCGTTGCTCACTATACCTGTCAGTGATTTTAATGTTGTGGCTAATATATCGAGTTCAATATGTTTTGCTACCAGTACCAAGCACCAGAAGGTGCTGAAAAAACAAAAACGTGATCATTTAGTTTGCTTAAGGTCAATCTTTTGAAAAATTTAAAAATAGGCACAGCCAAACTGATGACAATGATAAAATGTTTGATTGAAAATTTAAATGTTTAGTTTAATATGTTTATTATTGGGCTATAACATTTATGCCCTGCAAAGTAAGTGAGAAAATTCACCTGCTCCATAGATGATAATAAAATTTTAGATGAACTGTCTTCGCTTCAGACCGGCTTAAAGCTTGTTCTTATTCCTCATTGTTTTGCTGCGTTTAATGTGCTGATGAAAAAAGACCTAAAAGAGGATAAAGTTCCATGTTTACCCAAAAAATTAAAAAGATACATAAATCAAAGTACTACTTGAAATTCTTGGGACAGAGAAACGGGGCGCATTGTTTATAATTTGATTTTATGTTTGTGCTTATAATTTTTATTTGTTAGTCTCATTTTCACCAAATATAGACAAAAGAAAAGTCAGATCGGAATTCACTATTCACTGTTCTATTTTAGTTTGTCCAGCTCTGTGGTTATTGTATTGTAACTTAGTTGACTTCTATGTTATGATGGGCTGAGTTATTGATTCTTTCTAAAAACCCTCTCTGATAGATTGGGAGATTAATTACACTTTATAAATGCAGACTGTGCTGCGAGTGGTCAGAGTCAGACTGACACTAATGCACCAGCCAGGACACAGTTCTTATGTTGCGCTTTATTGATGACAGCATCACATGCAATGTCAACATTAATTGGGCAGCCATGGATAGATATCTATTAGCAAAAATCTATTTTATTGGGACTTGTGCAATAAACATTTACACTAAAATATTGTGGTCGGTGACCTTAAAAATTTGTCTCACAGTGTTGGCATTTCCAGAGATTAACTCTTTGTGACAAAGGAATCTACTTCTACGTCTTTACTCCTACTTCTCTACTATCTACTTCATAGACTGTTTCCACAGTCATGAAAACCTTAATAAGTGGTTGTCTTTTCTGTGTTTAAGAGGGTCAGTGTTTATTGGCATCAAGTTGTTTACTGATCCCTATTCCCAACTTAATCTTTTTTTTTTTTTTTTGCATCTTCTATCGGTGTTGCCAACTATACCCTCTAATCGTGGAACGCAATACATTGTTCGTCTGTCCATTCGTCCATCTATCCAGCCATCCAACCAGCCCTTTTTACACTAGCTTTATGTTGTTGAGGGTTGCAGGGAGCTGGAGTGCATACCAGCTGCCATTATGCGACAGTCAGTGACAGCTCATCGCATTCTTCATAGCATTAACACTGAAAGACAACCGTAACTGCTCACACTCACATTCACTTCCAATTTAGAATCAGAACCAGTTAACATAACACTCATGAATACACACCACACAGAAAGACAACAGCCCAAGTGAAACAACATTGCTCACATTTGCAGATAAAAATTCCACCCCTAAGTATCGAAAAGTAAACTGGTCAAAATGGCTCAAGAGACATTTTTCAGTTGTCTTTGCTGTTAAGTTTAAGGAGGAAGTAATCCATTTTACTTACTGGACAAATCCAAAACTGTCAAAACCTTTTAATAAGGTTAGCAAAACATATTGTTATAAATGTTTTAAACCTGTGCCAATTTTGGCTTTGAAGTCTTTTGATATATTTCTGCTTGCTTTGGAAAATCAGTTAACCCATGCTCCCTGTTACCTAAATGCGCTGTCCGTCTTCTATACCTACTGTCTTGTAAGAAAGGCCGAATGCTTATTAGAATTATTAGAACCATCCTTGCAGGAGTTTACCTGAGCTGAGTTTTGAACCATAAGTGAGCTTCTAGAGTTGTGCATGTTTGTGTCTGTTTTTGAGTTTGGGTTAGTTGTGGTACGAGAAATATTTTTCCCTTTTTCTTTCCTCCTTCACCTGTGTATGTGGTCACAGCTGTATTAGTGAAAAAGTACATTTCTATGTAGCAGTGGGTCCCTGATTGTCAGTACACATGTATCAGACTGTGGTCCTGCTGCTCAGCACTCCACACAGGAACACACTCACACATGTTTACTCACACTTTTTTCACAAGGTGTACACTGACCTATATATCCAGTCTTGTGAATTTACACCTCAGTGACTCTGACACACAAAGAAAGGAGGGATTGGGGGGGGGGGGGGGGTAGACAACAAAATAGAGAAAATATAAGGTGTTAAACTGTGGGGAAAAGAGCTAAAGCTGACAGGTGTAATCAAACAGTGAAGTAAAGAATCAAAGACATGGTTTGAAATGAAGAGGTTTGGCCTCATGGTAGCTATGTGTGCCATTACAGAAGAGTATTCAAGGATATTGAGCTATATGACGTGAATCATTTTCCTCTTTGCTCTAGCTGTTTCCAACTGCAGTGTGGCAGGAGGTATGGGTGTCTGCTCACTGCTCTGTGGTTTAAAACAGTACTTAGAATTCCACAATGATAAAATGCAAATTCAGTCACTGTAATGTAACCACTGTTCAGACCCTGAGCTAGTGATCCTAGCATGTTGATGTGTAATAATTCAAGATAGACTGGCGTTAGACAGAGACAATGCAAATGGAGTGCCATGAGATTTGTTGCAACCATACCTCAATATTGCAACATTCAACAACATAAGAAATGACTGTAAATTTCTTTCTGTTTTCTAATCTTGATATTCACTCAATTCCCCCCCAAAAGGCAATTTCTTTACCTTTCTTTACCTAAATTTCAAAGTGTGAGACATCAGAGGCTCTGATTGACAGCCAATAGAAAATCGAAATCCATGAGGGGGAAATAGATTGCTTTCTTGCATAGAGCCACCAGTACAGACGACCCAACAGCTAAAGAACAAGAAACAAAGAAAACTGCCAGTAAGTAGACTGGTATATGGTTTCAGCTGTAAAGGATAAGTTAATAGTCATCCGCTCAAATGTACCATCTACTGACAAAAGCTACTAGTGCTAAAATTAGACTTTAACAATTAGATAGATAAACACTTTATTGAACCCCGAAGGGATCAGTAATCAAACTGTTTAACAAAGCACAGTTAGTTGGACTGTGTGAAAATGCTATTTATTGTTACTGTTATTTGTTATTTGTGATAAGGCAGTGCAGGCAAGTTGCATCGTTGCTGATCTTATGTAGCAGCAGAAGAATCCTCACAGCTGCAGACTTTCTTTGTTTTGGGTTAAATAGTATTATAGTTCAAAATAGAGTTTGAACAGCAAACCTGACTCACCGTGCAGTTGACATCTGCCCACATGCTTTAGCAGCTGCAGTTTCAATTTTAAACTCTTGGCCAATTGCTGCGTACCCAAACCATTGTTTCCACATGCTAGTGATCAGTTGTTGGAAAAGTAGGGTGAGAAAATGAGATGAAAACAGCAAATGCTGGCATCCTACTATGTATTTTCCATAAAAGATTGAAAGCTTTGATTTGTGGAGACAGTTCTTATTGTTTTCATGTAAATAGGTGCTATTTATCCTGCAGTGTAGAACACTGATTTAAACCCCAAGGCTGCTAATTAATATTGTCAGCGATAGAAACCAACCACATCTGGCATATACAGTACAGTACTGAGAAAATGCTTTCAAAAGGAGGACACTCAAGCATGGTCTGATGCATTGCAATATGCTTCACAGCACAGTTGTTCCTCAAAGGGATTCGGTAGCAACAGTGAGGCAAATATTCATGTAGTGCTCTCTGAAAGTACTGGTCAGAAGGCTGGTGTTGTCCATTGTGTTCAACCACACAGGGCTTTTTTTGTTTTCATCTGCTTCTCAAAGATCAATGGTCACAGGAGCATAGGTTGGTATATCTGTGTACATTTGTGTGTTTGTGGTTTACAGAATAGACTTAAATAGCTAGCAGTGTGATCCAGAACTGTCATGTAGTATTAGGCTTAATGGATGAGACATGTCTTCAGCAATGTACATGCACACACACACACACACACATACACACACAAATGACATACATAACAAACACAGAAACACAAGGCATAAACAAACATCTATGATGACAAAATCAAAATCTATTCATAATCTAATCTAAACTCTAATCAGAAAGACTAAAATCTCTTTCTCCTGTGCACAAGCTTGCACACACATACCCATGTACTTCAGTGAATCTGCTCTTCTGGCCAAAGGCTTTCATGTGATAAAGTAAAAAATAAAATGGGATGAGAGCAGATAATGTCAGGCAAAAGTCATGCATGACCGTTTCCATCACTCACAACCCAACAGAAGGAAAGATCACCTCATGTATCAGACCTCATTCAAACATTAGGAATTAAACAAATGTCTCTATACATGACAACTAAAGTAGAAAGATTAAGATCTAGACTTATCATGCTGCTTTAGAGTACAGATGTCACCGTGCCTGAAACTGTTTATGTCCACTGGTTGCAAAACAGCGGTGGGTGGCGAGGGCAACAAGCCACAGCAGAGTCACATTAGCACAGCACTCTGATTCAGGCTTTTTTGGCTGGACTGACTGTCCTCTGCATTTTCCTTTCTTTTGGCCCCAGTATCACTGGTTCTGAATCCAGCTTCTCTGCCCTCCACCGACTCTTATGCTTGTTGTTTCGATCTATGTAGTGATAGCTGAAAGAAATAAACGCTTGTGAAAGTGAGTTAGTAACATCACACAAGACACTGTTTTATTTCTGTAAGGATTTTTTGGGCAGGAGTGGGCTTTATTGGAAAGTTGCTTGACATAAAATGGGGACAGAGAGAGAGGGGATGACAAATCGCAAAGGGACCACAGGCAAGAATCAAACCCAGGGCTTCAGCTTCTGTACATGTGGAGCCTGCTCAAAAGGTTGAGCTAGCTGACTACAACCACGCAGGACACTATTATTTATAATTTTTTTTATAATTATTTTTGAGAGAGACGACAGAAGAGTTCACTGACATAGTAGTGCCCTCTGGGCCTGTAATTTTGCCGGTCACCATTCTCAATCTAGCGAATGGCATTGCATCCCAAAAATTGATGCCTCAATATCTGGTGTTACAAATAGCTTGCATGATGGCCAGTACTTTTAGCATCATGTATAGAGATGTTTGAGGGATTAGCTGACAATTACTTCTACACTGCGTAAAAATGCAAACAGGAGACACTGCACAAAAGTTGCATGCACATCTGTGTCACTCAACTAGGACATTACCCTCAAAAAGTATCAGGTACTAGCTATGTTTATCTTTGTAAACCAAAAAATTCTATTCTAACAATAATAGGAAAGTCAAAAATGGTAGAAGAGTCAGAAAGTGGGAAAATGCCATTAAGCACATAAATGCCATATCACCATGGTTACAGTAAAGTTTTATTACTTGACTTATTAATGACACTTGCAGCTGCTTTTGTTTTATATTGTTTGTTTTAAGTTACTGCTTTAGGAATTTTTTAGGAATTGTTCGCAACAGATACACCGTACATTATGTAAAAAATGACCGACAGATAGTAATTTGTTTTTGTTGGATTTTTTGGTAATATAATGGATGGCTGAAAATAGGAAATGTCTATTTGAGAAAAAAAAATATGCCCTTTCGTCTTGTTTCATTCCCATTATACAAGGCGGCATGAGGTTGCAGATCTAAATGCTTTCCATGCTTAAATTCTCCACTGCACACAATTTCAAAGGTTAAATCTCAGTAACACAGAGCACAAAATGCGACTTGTCACAGCAAAGGTCCTCAGAGACATGCTGTCGAGCGCTTGCTTAATTCACCCTGTTATAATAAAATTCCCTTCTCTTAGCAAATCAGTGGTGTATTACACAGCTTGTCTCTCCTCATTAAAGATGTGTCATGTTTGAACTGTGCAAAGCTGTTTTAACATCTTGTGTTGTATCACATCTATTTTGGTTCTGAGGTGAAAAGATCTCGAGTGAGGAAGGTCTCTGTAAGCTTGTTCTGCTTTCAGTTTTCAAGGATAAAGGATTTATACCCTCTCATGCATACGGAAATATTTGACATATTTGATTTTCTGAAACAGCAGGAGAGTAAATCTGATTGGAAAACAAGTCTTCAGAGCATGGAGCTGTTTTTGTTGGCAGTTGTCAGGTTAGACAGAAGGTCAGCACGACTCCTGCAGGAAGAGGGATTTGAAGAGGCACAGGGATTTCACTCAGAGGTTTCCCTCACCATGAAGTCTTTGACCCTCAAGCTAATTAAAAACACTGAAGCATGACAAACAAAAGGGTCTTATCCCTGCTGCCTTCTCACCAAAGCACTATGGAAAGGCAAGGATTTAGGCCTCTCACCCCCTCACTAGATACATTTTTTGCTTTCATGTAAAGAGTTTTGCAAGCTGAGCTTTTAACCTATTTTTTCATGTATGTATTCAACATTTTAGCATAATTATTTGTTCATGTAATTATGATCTTTAAGAGCTAATACGCAGTGACTGATAAAACATTCCAGAAGCCTCAAGCTAAAAATATCAACACAGTCGTGACTTTCAAATTAAGTGAAGTTGCAGCGATCCACTGATGCATCACAGCAATTTGATAAAAGTATTACTGCTAACTTGAAAACATGTTTTGTATAGGTCTTAATGCACCAGGTAACACACAGTAGTGCAGTTAAAATGCAGTTCAGGCTCAAAGTTCAATACAGGCAGAGTCAGTTTTTTTTTTTTTTTTTTTACTTGACCACAAACTAAAGGAAACTAACAAAGCTGCACATATAGGAATGACTGACATTTGTAGTCTAAAATACTCTAACTGTATTATAAAAGTATAAATACATTAGTGGTAGCTGACATATGAATATCTTCTGTTTGCATATTGCAATTAAAGACAAATTGAAGTGGTTTCTGGCACAACCTTACCGACATCCATGGTGGGGAAATTGTAAAAGGATTTAACAGAAACCTTTTTGTATACTACACTCTGTTATGTTTAAACATTTTTTTTTAAGTGTGATCTCTGTTATCTTGATTAACAGTCTTCAGTGGTACAGCATTGCTAACTGTGATTCCCAGCTGGTCAGAGAGCCTAGTCTTATTTCTTAAAGGTTTGATAGCTTTATGTGATCTTTATTAACTTGTGCTCAAATGAGAGTGACAGAAGTGAGCTGTTTAGTCACCAAGTTGTCTGTGTATTCAAGGTAGAAATATGGTTCTAAATTCTTGCTTAGATCCATTTGAAATACAAACTCAAACAATTTGATAAATGTTTATTACATTTTCTTTAGTATTAATTGAGGGCCTTATAGATATCTGAAGCAGCAGTCTTCGCAATTGCTCACTGATGGTATTTCCGTTCATACTAAGTTGTGTTATTGTACCTTTACTTTGCTGTGTAAAAGGGTTTTGTGCATTTCTACCCGGCCATCAGTTCTCAGTCAGGCCTCCAACCATTGTCATAATCTACAAAATTCAGACATGATTAAATAATATTTCCATCAAAGACCATTTCATATTTCTTTAAAAAAAAAAGCCAAAAACAATATGTGCTTTCAGTCTATTCAGATTTTTAGAACTTGAACTGATGAACATATTATTCAGCCCTCTTCAATAGAGATGAGTGAATGAATTCTGCATGACTTCAACCGTTCAGTCAAATATATATCATGAGTTGAGTTGAGATGAAAGTGGAATCTGTATTACTGGTTATTAATAATTGACTTGTTTTTTGTATTACCTTAAACTCTAAAGTTGTGCTGCTCATTTGCCTTGGCCTTCTAAATCACTGGCATTTAGTCTGTCCTCCATTTCCACTCAGTGAGGAGGTATAAATGTAAAGATTCTTCTTCTGTCCAGATGTGCTTGCATAGGCTTTATTAAGCTAATCCTCCTAATTTCATGGAAAACGCCATCTGGCTGTCAGTTACTGTCTGCACAAATGTCTCCGGTATGATAAGTTTCATAAATTGTGTAAATATGCATGAATGAAAGAAAAACGTTAACTATCAGCACACATTAAGTATGCTGTCCAGAAAAAGAAGAAAAGAAAACAAAGGGAGATGTCCCATCTTTTATCTCCACTCTTGTTCTGCATTTATCTTTTACTCTCTGAAGTTGCACCAGTTGCTCTTTATTGTGTCAAAGCTCATTCCTCTGTTCATCCAAAACAACTATCATCTGTTTGAGCAGGGTGAGGCCATCTGCTTCAGCAGGCAGCTCATCTTGAGTATATGTGATAGGAGCTAACCTCTGTTCTAGGATGTTTTCATCAGACAGGCAACAACAGCCCTCATCTTTGTGGCCTGTAGTTATATGAAAGATTCTGCAAGGTTTGTATATTATTTGTATAAAGTTGACCATTTAAAGATAAGGAAACATGTTCAGTGTCAAAGATGGATGCTGAAAAACACAATTTATTTTTAAAAAGACACCAATTCACTAAAGATTCTTCATTAAAAATGCTGGTGAAGTCCCAAGCAGCACGTGGCATCAATTGTTTTGCCATAGCATTGCTCTCAGTTACTGTGGCTCTCATAGTTTAAATGACATCCAAATGCACATTTGTACATGTGCATCCAAGGTTGTGCAAATGCTTGCCTTTTAAATGTGGATATAGTGCATGTCCAGCTGCCCTCAGGACTGCATTTTGGCTGGAGGAGTGTTTGTCCACCTGTGTATATTTGTGTGTATTTCTGGATTACCATGGAAGAGGCAGAGGTCAGGTGTGATGCAGTGAAGGTTGTGATAAACAAGGTAGATCTGCTTCCAAGCACCTCAGTAAATTGCTGTGTGCGCCTATTGTTTATGTGTATACATGTTCAGAGAGAAATTGTGTGTCTATGCGTAAGTTTTCGCTCTCATATGCAGCACAATGTGCATGGGTTTTTTTGTATGTGTGTCTGAGTTACTTAGCTGGTGGAGTGTCTCAGGGCTACATATGTGTAGCAGAGGTTACTCAGAAGGAGACCTAAAAGCAAATTATGACACTAGTGATGAAGCACACCTAAGGTTGTTTGTGTTGGTTAGAGTTTTGTGGTGCATTTCTTGTGTATGAGGAAGAGTGCATGAGTGTATATGAAGCTGTACTGCATGTATGACCATGATTGCATCGACTGCTGTTATGTATCGCAGAAGCAGCTCTTTAGTAATGGCCAGATGTATGAATGGAGAGGTGCGAATCGGGTCAGAACGGATGAGAGCTCTAACCTTGACCGGTGTCAGTCTAACCCACAGGAAATCTTTCTGTCACCAGGGAAAATGTCAAAGCTGAGAGAGGTTTCCTGGGAGTTTCTGGTGGAGGTTTTGATGCCCTTCCACACAGCACATGTCTGCTTGACATACTAGATATTGGATATAACCAAGTCATACATCTAAAACAAAACAAACTAGATGAATAATAATTTTGCAGTCCACTAAAAACATAAAACAAAGGTCCCCAGCTCAGTAACGAGTTAATCTTTGTCAGTTTTCACAACTCTTTACATAAAGTTGTATCATTATTTGAAATTTTTCCACCTCAGAAGCAGCCTTTTTTTTTCTTAAATGATATAAGGTGACTCTTGTCTTGGATTTGTAGGTTACTTATGTATCCTTTTTTGTTGCTTTCATGTCTCGTCACTGTTCTCGTCACGTCCTTCCTTTAAACCTCATACTTTATCTGAGTCTAATCACTTGAGGAAAAAAGCGAGTTTGTTGTCAGCTGTTGTCAGTTGCTGTTTTTAATCCTTTAAACTGTATTTTTAAGACTGCTGTAAAACGTTAAATGCTTATGTCTGTTGAATGTCAACATGAAACAAATTTCTGAAAATCATTTTGCAAACATTTGTCGACTGAGTTATAAAAGTGATTTGAGTTTAACTGAGTTTAACCCTTTTTCTTCTTTCCTCCACAGATCATTGCATATCAGCCATATGGGGGCTCTGTAGACTGGTGGGCATACGGAGTTCTGCTGTATGAAATGCTGGCTGGACAGGTGAGTGGAGCACATCCACAAACACACTCACAAAATGGTACTTCTTATGTAACTGCTCACTACAGGCTATGCTGCCAGCCTCACACAAAGCTGTTTGAGCTTGTTGGCTACTATTCTGAACTAAAACTAAAACTAAAACTCAAGGTTAATTCAAGAAATGATGTTGCATTTGTGCACGAATTGAGCAAATTAAAATTCTCCTATTTCTGGATGAAATAACTGCCACCATCCTTGTTTTATCCCATACACAGTATGGTGTTCTGCCAGCAAATATGAGTCAATTTTCTTAGCAGTTCAAGTGAGCATGTCAATAATCTGCTGGCTTGTAAAGAAGCAGCCGTCTTTTAAAATAGAATACAGCAAGCCAAGAGAGACAGCTTCCTGAGGAGCTGCACCAAAGTTTCATATATTGCTTCCAGAGTTAGAAGTGTTTTTTTCTTCTTTTTGTTATCGTTCTTGAATCTGTATTCAAATCTGTATTCATAACACATTTTTCATCATACGAAAACATTTTTATGCTTACACTGCCTTGTTTGTAAAAAACGTATTTTCCACAATCTTGTTTGTGTTTGATTATCTAACAGGATAAACATTTGGTGGTTATATTTGTACAATGTGACCTATTTATAGATTGGCCATGCATTAGCTTTTTATCATGACTGCTACATCATCATCATCCCCTAAGCCATTTTGCCTTGTGGATACTGTAGTTAGAACAAACAACATCCACTTAAAAAGCATACCCATACCTTTGTTTGACTATATAGACATTGGTTAATGCATGTTGATTGACTAATTAACTTATCTCCCCACATCAGTATAAAGTGTTTTAACAGCCCTACCCCTTTGAAAGGGAAAAGCCTCAAAAGGCTTTATTGAAATACATTAAATTAAAAACAATGTCTAATTAAGAATATTGAAATAAGATAATGAGTTTTTAAAATCAGCATTTCTTTGTCGTGACCTCAATCCAAAAAGCCAAAAGTAAGTTCATGTAAATGAAAACATTCACTTCCTCACTGCAAAGTATGAAGATTCATAGTTCATTGCAGACAGACTTTGTCTAGTGGAAGGGGCCAGTGGAGTGGAAATGACGAATAATCCATTATATGGACTGTCAAAATACTCGTATTATGGTTACTGATGATAACAACCCAGTAAGGAGGGAAGAAAGCTGGGTCATCCACTCCACTGGCCCTGCAAGGTATTCCTGTGAAACATGGTCCCTAATGTTACTTTTTCATGTCCTTATCGTTCTCACTATTCTCTTTCTGAATTTTTTTCATTGAACTTTGTCCTATTTATTCCAACTTGTGTATTTTGTTTTAGCTCTTTTTGTCAATATTCAGAAAATGAGTTGATTTTACTTTTACAGAATAGGAAGTATAAATGCCTTGCAAATGTACCGCTGTTTGTATCCTTTTGCTGCAACATGGTGACACTGTTTTACCAGTGAAAGCTTGTTAATAGAACATCAACTATTTGTGGATCAATTATTTATAAACTCTTTATAGACTGTGATAATGGATTCTGAATGTTGTGGCCTTCCACCCACAGCCTCCATTTGATGGTGAGGATGAAGATGAGTTGTTCCAGTCCATTATGGAGCACAATGTGTCCTACCCAAAGTCCCTGTCCAAAGAAGCTGTCTCCATCTGCAAAGGGGTGAGTAGATGATGATTCATCTTTTTTTCAATACTCAACGGTTTTTGGGTAAATTTAAGCCCATTATTGTAAATGCGATCCTGTGATCAGGACAGCTTTTTTTTTATTATTAATTTATTCATCTATGTACCTAAATAAGTTTTAAAAAAACAATACTAATTCAGAAAAATGCACTTAAACCATCCAATATTAAATCTGTCACTTTAATTAATTTTCCTGTTCGTCTCGGGATGTTTCCTCCAGAAGCTTTTCCTACCTGAGGAAAAAAAATCCTGCAAATGCCGTTTAAGCCCTGTATCTTTCACGCCATTCACTGAAGCCAAAGTAGCTGAATTTCATTTAAGACAGGTGCAAGTTTTTCACGGTAGTTCAGCTTTAGCGAGAAGAGACAGGCTCTGTCACAGTTTTTTTTTTTTTTTTCAAGTGTGATTTTTCAAGCTGAGATTCTCTCTCCTCCCAGTCTAATGTCTTTGACTTATTCATTATTGAAACACTGATTGGAGACCCACTAGGTTATTCAGTATGCTCAGCTTCATTAGAATTAAAGGTTTGTTCAGTATGAACTGCTATACTGAAAACTGAATGTCATCTTGCTTTGTTTATTGGGCAAAAGCAGTTTCTTGTTCTTAGCTGCTGACCACATTACTGGAATCAGCCACAAACAGTTCTCATACATAAAACTGTAAAAAGTAGGCAGCCAAAAGGAAATTCCTCTGAAGCAAATGTATCTATCCCTTGTGTAAATTATTTATTAAAATTAAAATGATATATTAAGTGTGTTGTTTTGCCTCATTGACCATATGTATAGAAAAAGGAGTTGATATGTTTCTCATTTACATGAGACCAACTTTCATGCTGGAGGAAACATGCTGACACAGTAGTAGCAATAATACTGAAGGAAATGCAGATGCCCTACTACATACAGTTTGTTGTACTTTTTGTTAATTAAATCAGCTATAAATAGTAAATGAGTGAGGTGTTATAAATCAGACTTATTTCTGCACAAAGCTTTCACTGTTACTATCAACTATATGCAGATATATGTACAGATTTTCTTTCTCAGTCATATCAAGATATTTCTACATCTGTTTCTCCTCTCCTTTAACTCATCACTATAAATGTCTCATCAGATTTCTGCTCAATATATGTATACAGTATGTACACATACTATAAATGTATTTGGTTTTATTGCAATTGCCGTACCTGTTGTGGAACCTGTTGGGATAGTCCATCGTTAGTCTTTTGGCAAAAATGTTCGTGACACTTAACTGATCCTGTGTGATTTGATCACTATGAGGGGTAGCAGACCTGTTTCAACCTCTGTTTGTATAAGGAAAACTGAATCTCCACAGATTGAAGGGCAATTTACAGTAAATTGATTCAGTGCGTGTTGAACAGATTTTAGGACACTTGCCCAGTGGATTAGATACAATGAAATTCTTGGGTTTCATATAACTGCCTCAGGTGCATAACTTAATAAAGCAAATCATGTGTAGAATTTGCCCATACACTCGCTTTTTTGCATGTTAACCTCCTCTTACCTGGACTCTCCCATACTGGGTCTGGCTGTATTGGCTGCAACAAATATAATATAACCAATGACTTCAGTATCACCTATTCTTTGTCATAACGCTGCCATTTAATCACTAAATTACTGTTTTTAACAGGCAGAACTAAGAAAGAAAATGTTTTCAAAGCATACTCTGGCCTGGTAGCAAAGTTCAGGAGACATATTAATATCTATATGTTCTCAAGTGTCTTTTCTTGGGGCGCAAGGATGTTAATTTTCTTTACAGTTGTGGAGTTGTTACTGAATTGAAATATGTTTTTCAAGTTTCAATGCTTATTCTGGGGATAAAGACATTTAACCTTTAGATAAATTAATCTTCTGGATAATTGTTGATTATGACATCCGTCTGTAGTGTCATAGACACCGATGACATGAGAGCCACATAAGGTGAACTGTAAAAGATGAAATCAGGTTCAGGCTGTGCCGGCAGTGAATTTGGATTAGCCACATGGAGGGAAGAGGTAACCAAGACAATGGCCTTAAACACTTGTTATACTTGGAATATTCAGATATATTGTCAAGTGAGTTTTTTTTTCAATACAGAGGCAATGCAAAGGCAGTGAGCTGTGCAATAATGTGCTTTGTCTCCCTGTCCCTTCCTCAAATCCACTTGTTTAACCCCCCCCCCTTCCTTTCCTTTCTCCTTTATTGTACTTAGTGATGTGTGTGTGTTTCCTCATGCTCCTGCTGTGGGGACGTTGCTGTTTACATGGACATCTCGGACATCTTTTTGGGAAAAAAAGTTCTAGTAATGTCAGTCATGACAGGTGTCATGTTGCTATTTATGGTCAGGGATTGGCAAGTAGTGGTTATAGATTATTTCATTATAAACCCTGCTGAATGCAACTCATTGTAATGTCCTCTCGAGTGATGAAAACACGACTGCATGTTGTGTATACACAGCCCAGTTCCCTGGGTTGTGTTTGGCATAGGGATTGACAGCAGCCTGACCCATAAACGAGCAAGCGATACAGGGGTGGAAAAATCAAGAGAAAGAATAGTTAGATGGAGATAAAGTGACAAGGCAGATCATTTACAGGGAGCCAGAGAGGAACATATTAAGCATATGAAAATACAGAAAAAAAGGAAAGCAGATGACAAAATGCTACGAGGAAATTACACACTATATGTTGTACTTGTGTGGCAGGCAAACTTACCCCTGCTCAAAAAAATTACTCAGAAGGTCAGGTACTAACGACCAGTTTTGTTACTTTCATTCCTACCAAAGGATATCAAAAGAGCCATTTTCTGACTGGTCTTGGACATCCCTTTGCAGAATTACCTCTTCTCCACTGAGAAAGCTCTGCTGTCTTTGACAAAGGCCCTAACGGCTGCTACGGCTGCAGCACATTCCTCTATTCTCACCCTGTTTGACCTCTTTCGAGCCTTTAACATGATAAATTATTCCATCCCATCTGTTCAGGTAGGGTACAATCTTGCTTTGAATCACACCTCACTGGGGATTCTTTCAAAGTGTTAACAGCAAGAACAAACACTAGTGCTCTGCTGCCTCTCTGCTGGGGTGCCCTATGGTTCTGTACTGGGACCTCTTCTCTTTGCAATATATACAACCTCTTTGGACCTTGTTATCCATTCACATGGCTTCACATCTATACAGAGATGATACACGACTATACCTATAATTCCCAGAGAATAAACCCATGGTTTCAGCAAGAATCTCAGTTTGAATTAGAAATTTAAAAGCATCTCTATTCTCTGGACCAGTGTTTCAGAGTCACCCTAAAAACAGCATAAAATATTGTGGTGACAGCTGTGTGTTTGCAGCAAGGTACTTTCTCACTGTAACTGACAGCCCTGTGAACAGACAGAAAACTGCTAATGACTTTTTCTTCCTTGTAAACAGCTGTCTGATGCACTCTGCCAGCTGAGTGCACACAGCAAGTTCAAATGTGCCAGAGCCAGAATGAGGGGCCAGCAGCAAATGAACTGGCTCTGAAATTCAGTATTGACAACAGAGATTCTTGTATGTTATTTGAGGACTATTTCTTAATTAAATAAAAGTAGTTGATAGTGTACTGATATATTTCATTATCTTGTAACTATTGAAGCTCATTCTGTTTCCATCTTGTCATTTTAACTTGAAGTTTTCTAGATTTCTTGTTTTGTCAGGAAAAGAATCAAAGGTAGTTCAGTCAAATTAAAACCAAATTAAGGTTTAGTTATTCATTTAGAACAATGAAGAACACACAAAACAGACAAAAATTCTAAAATCTAAATAATAACAGAGTATAGTGTTCAGAGAGGGAGACAGAAAGCCTGCAAGACTTATTTAAAGCCTCCATCCAAAACATCATTACCATACAAAAGTGGTCACGACTGATAAGAAAACAAAATACACCAACAACAGGATGCAGATGTTAGCTAAAAATATCAGGTTGTGTAATAGTATGCATATGATGATAAATATCTAACATATAATAGCTTCTATGCCAACATTAACTGTTATACATTACTACTTGTAATGATACATGTTTCTATAAGTGAAGAAAATTAAACATAAAAACATGTACAAAAATATATCTATTGTAACATTTTATAGAGGAATAGTTTTTAGCCAGGTGGTAAAATATATTCCCCTGTTAGGTATCCCTTATATCTTCTCAAAAATTGACACCATAAGCAATAAATTTATGTGGATGAAGAGCTGAAGATTGATGAGTTAAATAAGAACAGTAAAGTGAGTTTGAAATAAGATTCAAACTGCATATTCCCCTTTTCTTGAGTATCTTTTGTAAATAAAAATGTCCATATTTGGAAATCAATAAGAAAAAACATAATTTAGGATGTATTAGAAATATGTTTATTTAGGACATGTTAAAAATTTGTTCAAATCCTAAGAATCTGGATTTTCTTAAACAAAGGGAATAGATGGGGATATTTACTGTGATAAAATTTTAGTTACATCAAAACAATTCTGCGGGATCAAATTTTATGAAATTTGTTAGGAAAAGTTATCTATGCTACAGAATGTTGAAATGAGAATTAATTTACAATACAACTTTTGTGCCAATTTGCAGTAGCAAGTTGATTAATCTTCACTATTGTATCTCTAGATTTATTCATATTTCTGCTAACCCAGTCAGTCTGTTTTCCCAACTCAAACTCATCTGCCAAAAAAGCAATCATTCTTTGGTGAATCTTTTTGTATGTGTGTGTGAGTGTGTGTGTGTGTGTGTGCAGTAAATTCAAAGCAATTTAGTCTGAATGTTGTAGCATATTCAGTTAATCCAACATTTGCACCTTTGACCAGTGCTTACAATTTTTAGTGAGCAAGAACTACGGTTGTGTCATCTGCACACAATATTGGAGAAAGAATATTTGACACATTCAACAAATCATTAATAGGAATTAGGCACACTAATGGTCTAAGACTGGACCCCTGAGAATCATCGGGCATCATCGGGATAGCAGCCCACAACACAAACATAAAACTGTCTTCTCTTTGGCACATGAGTAAGTTGGTTTCTGAGGTACAACAGTTCACCTAATTTCAACAAACTACTTGATTATAATGTTCAAGATAAGGAGAACTTTTTAATACTTTTGAGTGAAATTTTAAGTACAAAATTTAAGCATTTTCATGCAACCTCTTTTGTAATAAGGAATCTTTAATTCGTTCTTGTGTGTGTGTTTGTGTCTTAGTTGCCGCTGTAAATATGTCAAATACTCTTTGAGAACTGTCAAGGTGACTTCTACATATGAAAGTATGCATCACTTACCTTGAGGTATTGCAGTATTTCAAATGTGTGTGCATGTGTCTGACTAATCATGGATGTAAATACTTTGACCTTGAACTTATGACTCAGAATACACACTCTGTTCACAATGCAAGCACAGAAAAGTCAGCCTCTTTAATCGTTTGAATTAACTCAGTCAAGTCATTTTGTCCTTGAACAAAAGCCACGAGGTTCTTCATCCATCTCAAATGAGCACTTTGTCTTTCTTTGCTTTTCAGTCAGGACAAATTACTGCACTGATGGAAAGTCAATACAAAATATCTATGTGAGTAATAAACTGTAAAATTACCAAGACCCCATTCAGCACATATGTCCCATTATCAGGAGGCATTGCATAGATGCATTTAAAATTTGGTTTGGCCTGAATGTTTCCTCTCACTTACTGGCTCTGTTGTTATCAAAATGTACAGGTTTCCCAAAAGAAAGTTTAACAAACATTTAAGGTAAAAGTTATATTACCACATTATTTTAACACTGCTTAATCTAAGGAAAACTGTCTCATGGTTAATTCAACATGACCATTCTTTTTTTTTTTTGTTCTTGCTTACGTTTCCTGTGGGGAATTGAACCTTTTTGGGGGTTTTTCACATTTCTAGCAAAGTGCAGACTGTCCTCATGTTGTTTGTGGTGTGACTGGAAGTGGCAGCAGTTCTCTAAAGGCAGAACAAGCAGAGGAGGAGGAGGAGGAGAAGCAATTATGTCACTCGTTTTCAGACCCATCTGTTTAGCTGTCATTTGCTGACCTAGAAAAGAGGTGGAATCAAATTACAAAAGACATCAGTGAAAGAACAGAATGTAGGAGATTTCCTGACACACTGGTCACTTTACAAGATATTCACTTGTACTCTGCATCATTTAAGTGAAAGTAATCCCTGTTTGAATTAGAAACTGAATAAAATAAAAAGGCTTTTTTTTCTTTCTGATTTATATTTTATATAATTTTTAATTATTATTTTAAGATGATATTATTTTATATGAGTAAAAGTTTTTAATCAGAGAGAATTCAGGTTTTTTTTTTTATTTCATCAACTCTATTTCAGTGAAGAAGAAATAACAATGATTTAGCTTATTATGCAGAAATACGTTTTAATCCATGTCCATGCTTCCTGTATCTTTCTTTTTTTTTTCACTGTGAGCAGTTGATGACCAAACATCCATCCAAACGTCTGGGCTGTGGCCCTGAGGGTGAGCGGGACATCAGAGAGCACGCCTTCTTCAGACGGATCGATTGGGATCGCCTCGAGAACAGAGATATACAGCCACCCTTCAAGCCTAAAGTGGTAAGTCTTCACACTTTGACAATGAATGTACTGAAGCCAAAGTTAAGAGGATTGGAAGCCTCTGTCGAACAGAAGTTTAACCTTATTCAATATAAGACCTAACACTTTTATGATGTTGTTGTTGATACTTTTGGTTTATTTATAAATGAGTATGTGGTGCTACATGCACCAGAGGTGCAGTGATGTTTGTCTCACCTGTGGCTGCACTGGGTTTTGGTGAGTCATGAAGCATCACATCTACAAGAGAGACAGTCATTGGGATACTAGTAAGTCCATTTTCATGCATATAAGTGAGGAATTTCTTCATTTCCCTGAGGGAAACTCCTGAGGGATCAATAAAGATTTATCTATCTTTCTAGCTATATATCTACCTACCTACCAAAACCTAAAGCCGGTGATTTTTTAAATTTTTTTATAAGACAAGTACGGTAAACAGAACTCCAAACTGCATATATCCATAAAAATATATCACAAAACAAATCTTTTATGGCAAGCCATTTGATGCCTCTCTGCTGTGACTTCTACTTTCTTGGGGGCTAAGTGTTCTCTGCTTGTTTACCATTCTGTTCAACAGCTTTCAGTCAGTGTTGTCAGACTACACAAACACAGATGAGAAGCTACAGCTTAACATGTCTCTGATTACTCTCCCGTTGTGCAGTAATGTGTCTCCTCATTAACTCCATAACTTTATATTTTATTCTTTGACTTGTGACTTATATTCAAAAATGAGGAAAACATTTAAGTAATTGTCAGTCAGTCACTGTCTAGCCAAAGTTGAAATGTTAATCACTGGCTTTTTGTAATATAGCCATGTCGTCTAAAATGAGATTTACACAAAATGGTTTTCTATCTTCACTCTAGCTGATGCTTTTAGTTTGACTAATACAACTGAAAAAAAGCTTATCTGAACTACTCAGATGTTCTCATGGACCCAGTCTCAAACAACACAAAGACTCACACGAACAGATTACAGATATTCCTTATCTATGTGCAGCACACAGTGCGGTCATTCTCCATGTGGTTTTATTAACATTTGATCCAATTCTTTTTCTTTTTTTTTACCACATAAACTCACTCCAGGAAATAGTTCTTGTTAATAAAAATGGAGGTATCTGCAGAATACAGGGACGTAGTCACATAAGATGGATTCATATTCATATTATGTGATAAAATGTGAAAGCTTTCATTTATAGTTAACTGAAGGGAAAGCTAATTATCAGCAAACTCTGCTAACATTATCTTTATGTTTCGCCTTGTCTGCTTTATTTTGTGTCCATACAAAAAAAGTCATGCAAAGTGAACATCACTCTGTTGTCAGGAAAGTGCGCTGTCTAACTGACGGAATAAACATTGCTGAAATCTGTGAAAGCTTGGATTTCACTTTGATTGATAAGTACATTTTCCAACTATAACAGCCAAGTAAAACAAGAGCACTGTACAGGATGTACAAAGAAGATATAGTGGAGGTTGTATGGATGGTATTTTAAAAAGTTTGAGGATATGCATTTGAGAAATGGAAAATATTACTTTTATTTAATGCAAGAACAGCCAAGGACACATGAATAAGCTGCATCAAAGAAGCAAAAACATGAATAGGTGAAATTTGGGAAAGCCAAAGGCAGAAAACAAGAATCTACACTGGTGTGGCTTTTCTCAGATGTAAATCACAAATGAAAATCATTATTGAAAACGTTATGTTGTAGCCAGCTTGTTTTCTCCTCAGCAGGTAATTTATCTTACCAATATAGATGCACTTTGTTGCTACGCAGGTAGTGAGTGGATTGCATTTGAAATGGTTGCCATTTCCATCTTGACTGCTAGTAATTGTTACACACCGGTCCCTACAGAGAGCACATTTCATGGCGTATTGTTTTAAACACATAGCACCTTTTTAGCTTAATGAACTACAACCAAATGCTCCCTTTTTTCAGAAGAAAAACCCATTCTATGGCTTTGAAACTGCATTTCAAAGAATACATCAAAACACTGGCAAAAAAAGATCAAATTATTTATGACTAAATAAGGATTAATAAACACAATGAAAACTATCTGCATTGTTACAGTAGGTAAGATGGACGACATCGTGTTTTATTAGTCCACTTGCACCCACTGGATGGTATAAGGCTACAATATAATTGTAATAATCTCCACAAAGTACATGTTAGCACATGAGCAAGATACTAATTACCAGCATATAGGTAATTATAAGATATTGTTATTTAATATAGATTAGACTTATGTTATATCTTTAGCTCTAACTGTACAGTGATGACTATTTTATTGTGCTGGATGAATCCATTTTTACTGAGCTAGCTGATGTACAATGACTGCAGAACCCTGGTGAAAACCCATCCAGAGTGACTGATAGTGTCAGAGATGTGTGTAACAAGGAAAGTCAAACCAGTGGAGTTACCCTCTGAGTTTTTAGGATTTTATGTGCCTGTCCTTCATCACAAGGCCACAATCAGAGCTTAAGAACATCGCCAAATAATGGCATTGCTTTATTAGTTAGTTTTCACATTAAACATACACTAAAGTCAATCTTGTGTGATCAAAACACAGCCGTTGGCTGCATATGACATCAGTTATAAGTGATATTAAGTTCTATTGTATTTTCATAATTGATAATCTTAAAAGTATGTTGCACATATTTTCTTAGGGTAAGAAGTAGTTCAGAAATCCCTTCAATTTGCAGGCGGTATTGTTGAACACACTCTTCCTCCCTAAATGTTTTGAGTCTATGTTATGTTTATGCTAATATATACTAAAGGGTTCACTACAGGGTTCATGTAAGCTGTGTGTTTTAAAGAGAAAAAAATAGGAGAAAGTAGGTCACTCAATGTTGTGTATGTGTGTGTGTGTGTGTGTATGTCCCCTACATATTCATTTTTAAAATTTTAGCTCTCATCAACATCAGTCATCAAGGGCTCCAGTTCCTCTAATAAGGTGATTCCTGGCCTCTGACTGTTTATTATCCTGCTGAGTGGATGTGCTGTGTGTCATGGAAAAGCTCTGTGTGCTTTGTATGTCTGGGGAAAATGTATGTTTGCAGGTGTGAGTCGGAGAAGATGGAGATTAACAGATTTAGAACAACACGGGAGGAAGATCCTCTTGTATTTGTGTAAATTTGTCGCTGTGTGTGCGGGAGGGGGGCAGTCGATGTTGGAGTATGTGGAAAGCTTCTGAGCATACATATTTGCTCATGTTGATTTTGCAGGCAGGGGGATGCATGCAAATGCGCATGTTCTTTGCACAGTGCATGCTTGCATGATTGTAGTCGTAGGTGCAGGTAAGGTTGACAGTGGAGAGAGACAGAAAGGGAGTGATAAATAAGCTCAGTTCTTATGGTAGTCATGATCTCTCTCACCATAGATTCATCATGTCCATTTAACAATGCCATGTAATACTGTGTCCATCACAAACAAATGGCTGTCATTATACATCTCCTTTTCACCCCTTACCCATCCCATTTACTCTTCTCGAATCCAGCTCCTCCTCCTCTTGCCTCTCTCCTTTTTTTGCTTCTCAATCTCACTTCATCCACCTGTGACAGCTGTGGAATTGCAATCAATACACCGGCTGCACCCAGCCAAGAGATTCAAACCATCTGTATCTATTGGACCAGGACTTCAGACACCACACATGACAAAGTCAGTGCGGTAGAATGAGCACCAAGGCAAGCTTGGTTAGTGTTGATCCATATTTATAGGGCTTGGTGCTGTCACTATACAGGTGTTTGCTGTAGGTAACAAAGCAACATTGAGCTAACAGTGGGGGTATTTTAAATCAGGCTAATATGTCCAGAAAACAACACACTGGATGCCCACACACTTTACATCAATTTATGGAAAAAGTGGGTCAATATGAAGCTGCTGATTCATAGTAAATGAAGGAACGGAAGGGAGAGAGGCCAACCATGAGTGGGAGGATTTAGTTATAACACAAATGTCTTGGAGCAGTGTCCAAGGAAGGGAAGCGCACTGCATATGAGATGCATAAACACATACACATAGAAGCCGATGACATAATGGATGAGTTATGACTCACTGTCACTCTAATAAAAAGAGGCAAAGACAAACACTGTTGTAACTTGACTAAAGATGTCTTGCTCTCCTCTTTTCATGTGGATCATAATATGAATAATTTTGAGTTCTGTATTTGTTTTTTTCTATGTTTTTGTTCTCTGATGTGGTGTTATGAGAGTACATTTCTTCTAATTTGTTATTTATTTCTCATTTATTTCTGTTATTTTATTTGTTTGGTTTTATGTATTAAAGCTGGAGCTGGAAATATTCTTCCCGTTCTGTCCTAAGTCCCTCATACCAGATGAGCATTAATATATATTGTAAATAGGTCACCATCAATTGGAATCAAACCCCATTCTCCTGGGTTAAAGTCTGCTCTTTTGCAAATTCATTTTCCACGCTCTACTCTCGCTGGAACCTTATTTCTCTTTATCCCACCTCCCCTGACCTTTGATTGACCAAAGTCTGTTGTCTCCTCATGGCTTTTAATTTAATCTATAGCTATGTTAAGCGCTTTATAACATGAAAGTTTCTAATGCCTGAAAACAGAGCCAAAAGAAGGTGCAGCGGTCTGGTTTCTTAAATCAAAAAGTCCAGTCTGTCATTTTACTGTTCAGACAGTAATCAGCCGTAAATCTAATTTGAATAAATATTTTCAGTTGAAATTACTCCACTGTTTGAGCTTGTGCATCGTCTAGATCCTACAGAAACTAAACTAAATAAATGTAACTTTTTTTTTTATTTGTCAAAGCTGGACCAGGGATGTTTTGAGCAGCTAATATGTTCCAAGGTGAATTCCTTCAGGCAAAGCCAAACTCATGACTTTATTACTGGTTTCTGCACCAATATCCAAGAGGTTTCAGCTATACTTTGTGATATATTAATATAACAGATTCATGAGGTAATGTGTTTAAATGTAAATAGTTAATAAGTGTCACTGTAGGACAGCTTTCCAGAGACCAGAAACACGTTTCTAGAATACCGTACATCCATACTCCCCACTTCAAAGATAGTTTACGTTGAAATTGCTCATACCTCTGTGTGAACTGCTCACTTATGTTGGCAAAAGAACAATTCAACAAATAAAGCATAATGTGTGGGAGAGGTTGAGAATGCAGAGCTTTGCATACAGTTGGCCTCAAGGAGAAGAAAGTACGGAAAAAGATAGTGTGTGTGTGTGTGTGTCTTGGCACTACCCTAATGGAGGCAGGCACTCATTTATCATCCTAAGTAGCTGAATGTTCTTTTAATATCCTTGAGTGCCGAGGCGTGCACGTCTGTATGTGTGCACTGAGAGAAGGAGAGAGATTAAAGATGAAAGAAAGTAGGTCAAAAACTCATCTAGGACACTGTGTCACAGTGCATGGAAGGCTATCCAATAGTCTCACATCGCTTCAATATAAAAAGAATGAATAAATATATACAACAAGACAGATGGGAATAAATGAAGTGTGTCTGGCGAATATTTCCTCGACTCAAGCCTGTCAGTTCTGCAGCTGAAGCTTCATCACACACATATGCTTTATGTTTACAAACTGGTTTGAGTATTGCCTGGAAGCAGCGGCCTGATGTCACAAAGAGTAACTTCTTCAGGATATAGAGAGGGACATCATGCTGCTTGAGGTCGCTGCTTGAGGTTGGGTTTAAAAGTATGTTGCTTCACTTGAACGATGAATGGTCAGTGATGGATGGAAGAAGACAAGTGGACGGAGAGACATATCAGTTGAAGCATGCTGGCGATTACCCATAAGGTGTATTCTGTAATGGGTAACACATTCAGAGGCCACATACACAAACACTTACACACAGAGCCACATTTGTTTCCCATCTTGAAGTGTGTGCCCTGCCGTCGATCCACTCTGACAGGTTGGTGGTGGCTTCCAGCAAATGTTACCTGCTGGTGACAACAAACAACAAAAGCTTTGCACGCAAACCCATTGGTCTTACACACATTGGTCCGCTCATGTTCTTGTGTTCTGCTGTGTTCAAAATAGAAATGTCTGATAAACAATTCTTGACGCACTTAATAATGCTCATGTAAACAGAAATATACACACATTTGGCCGACAGTGATGTCACGTCTGAGAATGAAATGTAGGACATCTGACGATGAAGTCCATTTGTCATGAGTTAGTCAGTACCTTAAAAGCCAGATCACTGTGGACTGTGGGTTCAAACTGCCCTAATACCAACTGCAAAAACTGACTGAAAACCTGAAAAAAAATGAGAGGATGTGAAATGACTAACTGAAGTTTGTGTCCTGACAAAATGTCAACTTTCTCATAAACCCTCCAAAAAAAGAGGCTTCATCCAGTTAAGGGTAAAGACATTGTTCTTTGAAAACAAATGATAAAGATAAATAACTTTAGTTTTAATTCCTTCCTTTAAATTAAAATGGTAATTTGGTATTATTCCAAATCGTCTAACAATCTTTTTGTCATTATCAGTGATGTAAGATATGAGAAATATCAATGGAAGTGATGAACAACTTTAACAACAGCTAATTGTGCCAACAAATAAGGGGCCACGTCGGTAGCTGTAGATACATTTCACAGCATCCCTGTCATTACAATAATTCATAAGTGTGACCGCTCAAAAAGAAGTCAGTAGATGCCAAGTAGGATTTACATCAGAAGAAAGTTTAAGATGCCTCAACCTGACTAAACTGTTTGAAAAAATGTTTAGCATGATTAAAAAAAAAAAAAGAAACCAGCTCAGTGAGGAATCTAACTTAAAGGGATATTTATCATCTTCAGTGTGATTGGAGAATCAGAAGGACAATGAGAAACGTTAACTAAAGAGAGGTATGCAGATCCAAACGGTAACTTAAACTGCATATTGATAGTAACCAATAAACCTAAAGCTGGTGATTTTTGAAGATTCTGATTTTTCTGTACCATTTGAGTTCAAGGCACTGGTGTTTATTCAGTGCCAGAGGAGCTTTGGATGCCATCATCCTTTGTTTCTCTTCAAGCCTTCTGTCAGAGCTCCATGAAATTTGGCTTCACCGAATAATTTATACTTACAGCCAGCTGTGGAGGAGAACGTCCTACAGGGAATATGAATGCTTGCGTGTTTTTCACTGATTATAAGAGTGTGTGTGTCTGTGTTTGTGTGGTTTTAAATCCATGCGTACATGTAAGTGAGCCCAGTGTGTAGGTGGAAAAGCTAATGAGGATAGTGGTTCATGTACAGATTTATCTTTTTCCCACTTACTTGCTTGTGTACATTTTTTCTCATTTATTTTTACTGAATTTTTAAATAAATATGTTTGACACAAGAATGTGTCTTTGCTAACTATGCAAATGAAAGTAAATGTGTTTGTAAATGCAAATCTTAATAGTCCAAACAAATGTCTGCTGGTTTGTGTCTCACACATTTTCTTTCAGATCAAGTTACCAATACTTAACATGAGATTGAGGAATTTATGTGTGCAGTGTTAAATTTGCTCAAACAACAGCCCAAACTCATCCCATGTACCACAATATATTAGTACTTAGAACAAAAACCAACTATACTCACATATTCAATATTTAAACTAGCCCAGTTATAGTTTTTTTTAATCCTAATGTGCTTTTACATGTGAGTACAATTTATTTGGTTAAAACGGAAAGATGACATGCACGTCCACATCTCCAAATATGCTAGTCTTTCCTTTGCTTTGAGGCGTTCATGCTGTCACCATGAGGCATGATCCCTTTCTACATTTTTTATTTTATTTGATGATTATGTCATCATGGAAACATGAATTACTTCTGATGTTGCCTGTCACATAATGACAGCTTGCCTCTCACATAAACACCTTAATTAACCCCTCTGTGACCTTGTTCCACCTTGATTCTGCTGCTATGCTCATTCAAGATATAATTTGCAGTCTTTTGTAAGATGATTAAAGTATATTTCCTACCTGAGGCAAAATAGAGGATCTGCTTACCGACAGTTTATGAGGTCAGTGGAAACATAGAGCCCCTCATGGCAGAGGTGCTTACTCCATTTCCTCTCATCAAATCAAATCAGAGCATTCTTTATTTGAAGCTGCATTGCTGTTCCACAGCTGTGGCAGTGTTACTTCAGTATTTAGAGGGATGCTTTGTGATTCAGAATGAGAATGTAAGTGATTTTTTTTTAACTTCATACAACATATTGCAATGGAAAAAAATTGGGATCGAGTGTGAGACGTCCATTTTTATGTAAACTGAGGTCAGGACGGAAATATGAGAAGCTCCAAATGTTGCTCTTTGTACCATCCAGTCACATTTTTAATATGAACTGTTATGATGGTGGCAGTAACTAATAATGTTTGATGATGACTATGGTGTTGTATGTTCTTTTAAGGGCTTATTTGTGTAAAAATTGCAAAGGTTTTAAAGAAAATACTGCTGAATGCAATGACTGGTGTTTTCTTTGAACTGCTGTGGGCTGGCCATGAACAGAATGACAGTTTTTACACTCCTGCTTGTGTGCCACATTTTACTGTCTGTTGTTTGCTTGTTTTCTCTTATTGTGTGTTGTACCTGATGTCTAAACATTTCTCCCTTTTCTGTCTTTTCTGCAGTGTGGCAAAGGGGCAGAGAACTTTGACAAGTTCTTCACACGCACCCAGCCCCAGCTCACACCACCTGATGAGCTGGTTATTGCCAACATCGACCAGGCAGAGTTTGCAGGGTTTTCTTTCATCAATGCACAGTTTGTGCACCCTTTGCTCGCCAACAGTGTATGAGAAGGATGGTAAAACCTTTGAAGAACCTCCCCGTTAACAGCCGCCCAACTAAACCAACCATCGACATCTAACTATAGCTTAAAGTCCCACAATAGATCCTAATGTATTGGTGTAATTCATAAGCATGACTCTCAGGCATGCATATTTGCTTTGTACAATATTTCTGCCAGTGTAGATTATGGATTGGATAGTTCAGTTTGGTTCTTTGGCCCCCCCGACAGCATGATTTCCTTCAGTGATGATGGGTAGGCACAATAGAGGGATGTGCCTCGAAAACCCAGAGGTACAAAGACAGAAGGGTCAGGCTTCATTAATCTATGCCAGTATAAGACTTACAGAATAAATTAATCTGTTTACAAATCTCAATGGGTAAAATGCTCTCCATAGATCCATTTGATGGGTAGCAGCATGTATTTATGTGGATGATCATATTGAGAAACACATATTAGGCGATGTAGATGCTATAGCCAAATATGAAGGACAGGTGGTGCAGGTGTCGAAACAGCACTATGTGATTCAATGTTTCCTGTATCATGTTTACAGTTTTCTTCTCATTTTATTTCATGTTGATGGTATAAAGTAAAATTTTAGTATAAGATTATTTTAGCCAGTCTCAATTTTCTTTATGTGTAGCAAGTCGAGTAAAAAAGGAGCAGTTATGTGATGAACATATGCATCCTTTAAAGATGTGAAAATTAGAGACTCGTAGGTATGAGAGCATTAGTTCCAGTTTGTCAAAACTTTGCTTATCTTGAAGTGTTGAAAATTACAATTCACACACAGCTGTTTCCTTGCCCTTACTGAGCTGCAGATTGTACCCCGATCTTTCCAATAATTCTGTCGACACTGTAGACACATATTAAACTTTTATCAGTTTCAGATATGAGCAGTATCAGAACTTGCTTATATCCACCATGAAATCAAACCTTAACAGTTTATAGTTTGTCATATTTAAACACTCATGACGACAAAGCCTCTCACTGGCCATAAATGTCTTAACAGAAGCTGACATTTCGTCTCATCTGATGTCATATACAATGTTTTGTTGCATACAGAGTTGCTTTGTTGTCACAAGAACAAACTTATCTTTCATTTGGAGTCAACAGACTAATCTTTAGTCAAGTTATTCTTTGTGTCCCTTTGTGTTTCTGGAGAATATTTAGGAATAGAATTCTTTTTACTCTTCTACTTTTTTGTGATCTCCTATTTTTCCATTAGATCAGATCAATATTTTAATGTAACAAAAAAAAAGATCAGTGTGAATCTCCTTTGTAAATAATTTTGAGTTATTGAAAAAAAGTATATCAAGTTACATTTTTCTACTAACACATGAATGTGCTTATTACATTAATTAGATAAGCCAATATTTGTATGTTGTATACAAACTTAAACCACTGAGAGTGTAAGCCAGTGCAGATTACCTTTTTAACAGCTGAACGTCTTTAAAAGAATCCAGATTTAGCTAATTGTGAAAAATATCAGTTCTGTTTTTGTCACATTTATCAAACTTTTATTTTCCTTTTTTAAATAATTATCAGTAATGTTGACTGCAGTTTTGTGATGGTTGAATGCATCTCCAGCTGTTGAATGTCCCTCTGTGTCTGCATGCTGTTGGTAGGTTTCATTCATGCATGTGATCTGCTAAATGCTGCATGTTGCTGAGTATGAAACTCCAGAGTGTTACAGTGTCCAAGTGAAGCTACAGTCAAATCTGACTTTTAAGAGTCATCTTTTGTAGTGTTGAAGAAAATATCTATATTGAATGTTTAAGATGGATTCCTGATGACATATTTTCAGTTATGACTGAAAAGTTGTCAAACTATTCCTGGAAATGTTTCAAACTGCTCATACTCCATTACATTACTGGCTCTTTGTCTGCAGGCTCAATTTATTACAAACTGAACTTTTGCACTGTTTCTTCTTCAGTCTTGAGACATACATTCATATTTAGGGAGGATTATTACTGTCAGCATACATCTTGATTGGCCAAAATAAAGTGGCCCATTTCACAATAGTTACCATAAGAGTACTGATCTGAAACCAGTTAGACTTTCAGTGGTACTGATGTTGGTAAGTTAGGTGTAAAAACATCAGCAGTTTTGCCAAAACAGTTCATATTACTGATCCTCAGGGGCTAAATAACATAGAATTAACATTTGATTAAAGTTTATAGATTTAAGTGGAATGTTGACTACTTCAGGAGACCCAGTTGCTGCTGCTGGTTCTGGATCAGTCCTCTCTTCTGTAAAATGAATTATCACATTAGGAAACTCTGATGTTGATAGGAACTATTGAAACCTAAATATTCTGTCCATGTTTTTCCACGAGTTGCTCTCTCCCTCTGTGTTTTCTATCTTCCACAACCTTTTGCACGTGCCAAACCTGGAGAACACCAGACCCGACAATAACAGCGTTGCACTAGCTGTAGTCACATTGATGATTTACTGTGACAGCTTCTGTGTCGGCCACAAAACATATAGTAGCATGGTGCCATTAGTATGCCACTGCATAATGTGTCAGTGCACTTAACAGTGCCAGAAAGTTTTATAGTGAAGTTACTCTGCATGTTAGTGAATTCTCCTGTTATCATCACTTGATCATTTTCTGAATTTGGGCAAAACTGTCAAAAGAAGGGGGGCATTTTTAAGTTGTGACACATTTAATTTAACATTTACAGTAAATTTCACAGAACTTAGATATGATAATCCTTGTACATACACAAGACTTTGCTCAGTAATGGTCTTATCAAAGCCTATCTTGCACCTCTGTATGTGATTATGCCCTGCTTGATAGTGTGGCTCCATCCCTTTAATAGAATATCTTTTGTCTTACTATATTTGCAATCTGTTAAGATGCTGGCAGTGAGCACAAAAGAATAAGATTTTCCTTCCTTGTGTGCCTTCCCCAGCTTGTACAGCTGTACTGTACATATTCTTTTTAATAGTCATCTTCCTTTCACTGACCTAAACCTCCATACAATTTTCCTGCATTGCTATGTATCTTGTAATTAGATAACTTTCAAAGTAGTTGATTTACTAAATGTTTTCTTTATTTTATTCTTTCCTTGTGTTTGATCATCTCTCACAGTTCATATGGATGTCAATTAAAAGTTCTAGAAAACTAAGAGAAAAAAAATCTTACTGCCAACAATAACCTTTACAGTTTAAAAAGTACAACTGGATTCATCCTTGTTTCTGCTTGCTTTACCTTTGCCTCCCTGTGCCTATCGGTGACTGAATTATATGGTGAATTATTTAAATAGATGTATGTACTAGAGGAAAAGACGATACTGGATGACAGAGTGGTGAAGAAACAACGAGCAGGTGATGGATTAGATTCTGTGAAACAAATATCAGAATAAACAATGATTTCTTGAATCCCTGTGCCTCGCCACACTGACCTATCCCTCCTTTCTCTGTGCCTGGGCTAAGTCAATCCATCACCTTATTGATAGTTTCCTCCTCCTTTTACCTGTGAAGTCCCAGTTCAGGAAAGCACTTGATTTCCCTTGTGCAAAGTACTCTACAGAGATGGCATCAATTCCACCTTTTCCTCTTTTCTGTTGTGTCCTGCTAATGCACCATGGGAAAGGGAGTAAGCCAAATATATTTGTTTTACTTTCTTTACACTCTGTTAGATGTCCAGAGCTTTTTCATCTTAGTTTAATTTGATTGTCAGAATTCATCCAGTAAATTCTGTTTAATGGCAAATGTAAGGTTCGAGAGATGCTTTCCTTTTTAAATGGGCTTGTCCTACAGTCTAACCCCTTTAAATGTAAATGGTGTCATTTTTCATTATTTTAGTCAGCCATTATTCTTTGCTGTGTCCTGAGAGATGAAGAAAAACTGCTGTCGTCTTGAAAGTGCAGGTTTCAGGATCAGTGATGTGCAAGAATGCCTTATATCTGACTCCACACAGCAACATGTTCAATAACTCTGTTCATTTATAATCTCTGCACCCCTGTCCTTGTACATAATTTACTTACAGTAGATACCTACAGAGACTGTAAAAGAAAGAATATATTGTATTTTGCAAATGGTGTATCTTTGTTTTCCTTGTCAGCCTGAAACCTTTAAAATGCGTCTGAGCTACTTAACCTCGTAACTGATTGTGTCATTTGTACCTAATGTATGATAATGCAAATAAATAAAAGGCTAAATGAGGTCTACATTTATGCAAGTCCAGTTCTTACGTGTGTGTAAAAGTTAAGATATATGTATTTTTTTTAATTTACACACACACACATATATACACACACACACACACACGTGTATCACAAAAAGCATTAGAAGTACACATTCTTAATCTTTGCTATTTATCTCTGCTATAACAATGTCTCTAAATCCATTCAAGATGTGTAACAAACCAAATTATCTTTTTTTTTTTAACATGCTCATTTATTTTACCTACGATCCCCACACTTATTTCCTGAGTCATAGTCTCTCAAACTTTGCATAGATAACAAATGTGTACAAAGAGCACAGTGAGTTCTTCTAAGTTCTATACTGGATGTGTGCCTGTGAGATTTTGTTTAACAGTTATTGGTTGTACTTCAATCACACACACACACACACACACACTATAAGGAAACAGCAGAAACAAGTGATGTGCATCTCTGTGTATGTTATCAGTTCTGTTCTGGCCTTAAGTAAAACAGATGCATTATTGAAGCAGTGTGATGCACGTGTATCTTTGTGAATAAATACTGAAGCAGGCTTTGTAACCAAATCTGCATTATTTATGTTTGCATTATATGAAGAATAGGGGAAACAAACAGAGAAAGACAAGATGACAGTTCCACATTTACCATGGCTTGTGAATAGCCAAACTCCTCTCTACAACAATCTACATTGTTGTAGAAAGCTCCTAGTTTTTGAGCTATTGTTCTGTACACTCTTGTGGTCAAATTATGGTGTTTAACTTCTAATGCCTTTGGAAAATTCCTGCCTCAAGTCTCCTTTTTTTCCATTTTACCTCACTGTCACAGGGATGCCATTTTATTCCTCCAGCTGGAGAAAAAATAAGTTTAGCCTCACAGATTACACTGACTCTCTCTATAAGAGGCAGCAGCTTTTTCTAGCCCCCTGTCAGAGGCTGTCTATACTCTGGATCATCATGTTGGCCTTGGTTCAGATGTTGGAGTGGTGGTTTAGTTTCCAGCCCATCCATGTGTCAAAGTGTCCTTGGACATCACACTGCGTCCACATATTAACCCTAGTACGCTCACAAGTGTGTGATATAGGAAAGTGCTGTATAGAAATGTAAATACGTTAAACAAGAAGAACTTTTTGAAGATTTATGCAAATGGGTGGATGAGAAAGACACTGTAGAGCACTTTGTAGAAATTAAAAGGCACTTAATAATTATGGACCATTTATCATGTTGGATGCTCCAGTTACTGAATGATTTTTATGATTTTGTTCATGTTTTTCTTTTGTATGATAATGCAAGTAGGAGAAGGGAACTCCTGAGTTTGGAGCCTTGGACACTTTGCACTTTGCCTCTCTTGCTAAGATGTTTTTATTTTTGTTCTGATGCATGCATTCATGCAGTCTGTGGATGCACATCCACCAACTACACGTTGAAACCAAACACAGACTTTGCACTGGTCAGCAAGTGCTCAGAATTTCATAAAGGATGTCATCAAGGTCCATGCTCACACTCATATGGATGTTTGATTGTTAAAGTGAGGTTTAAAAAACATCGGAGGTCAGAAAAGGTTTGCTTACAAGTCTGAAGCGTGTGAAAAATAAGCTTCTGAAAGATGGAGTGAGTCAGACTAGAATAAAAATTTGGGTCTGATTACATTCCAATTAGGCCAATGAGCGGTTGTGTAAAAGTCCAAGTCAGAGCCAAGCTGATGACAGCTTCTTTATTCATTCCAGCCTGTGATCAGCTGTGGTGCTTAGTCAGACACGTAGACTGAATGAGTTCCCATATCTAGACATGGTTTGTGCTGGATTCATTCTGACATCAATTTAACAAGTCTGTACCTTTCCCATCAACATGAGACCAAATGTTAACATTGAATTACCATATGAAAGTCAATGGGGTAAAGAATAGATAAGAACCACACATCCTCCTCTCTTGGTATTCTGCAGTTAAAGAAGGCTCCTGATCTCATGTGGAGAGGTACAAACTATACAGCACATCTGTTTCCAAGTCACAAAAGAACAGATGTTACATAAGAATCAGGAAAAGAGTTTTTATAAGTGCCTTCTTACTGTGGCTCTTATTGTTAGTGTGTTTCAGAAACAGATACATTTTTCAGGGTTATCATTGTAGTTGAGAGCTGGCTGCATGCCATCGCATGAGAACGTAATTTTAAAACATACTGGAGCAGCTGGCATCTTAGTTAATATTTTGGATCTCCAGCGATGCAATCCTGCCATGACAGAATTGCGCTGTAGTTGTGATTGCAAATTCTATTTTAAAAGTTCTGAAGTCCTAAATGTTTAATGCGTATTGTATAAATAACAGCTAACAGTCTAATCTATTTTTCAACAAACAGAAATTCGCTTGTCTCCCTCTGTGTCGTCCTTGTCTTGAACTATTCCACATCACATGAACACAGCATCTCCCACTCTCCTCCTCACACCTGAAGAGAGGTGGAGTGTGGAGCTAGCTGCCACGTGCCACCCACCGCGCGCTCAGTACTGCCTTGGATGGTAGCCGAGTGGTGAGCCAGCGAAGCAGCTACCGGTTCCGTTCTGCACACTGGCTTAACGCGCGCCAAACCCGAGATACGACGGACCCAGTGAACACGGAGAAAAGCGAAGAGGACACAGAGAAAGAGAGAAAGGTGGTGCTTCTCTCAACGAGTCTTCTCCGTGAAGGTAAATCATGTTTGACAACTTTTTTCTTTATTGGAGTCTAAAGTCGATAATTTGAGATGATATTCTGTGCAGGAGAGACGCAAACACCACAGCATGGGTGTTTTGTTTTGTTTTGTTCCCCTGCCTCTAATGCTTTTCGTCGTTACAGTTATAAACTACTCGTTTGAAGACTTATGTTGTAAAATAGCACCTTTATTGTTTAACAGTCTAAGTAATAATCAGAGCGGAAGACTCTCTTGACGTACACTTTGTCTGCATTCCTGTGGGATCATTTGGAGCGTTTATGTGATAAAATATAGTCTTACCTTGTGTTGGACACCACCATATCTAAGCTTAACATAAATGCTGGCGTTTCAAGATAATCGAGTGTTATTTTGCAATAATGCTTCACTTTTGGAGGCATAAAAAGCTCAACTGCTTTTTATTCTCGGAATTGTGTCACATTGAATACTTGTTGCAAAAATTCGCTGTAATTTGAAGATAGAAAAGGAAGTGTGAAACATCTGCCTGTTTTAGTCGATAAGGCGAAATGAAAACACAAACAAAAGTGAAGCAAAAACAGTATAATAATATTGCTACGACAATAACTAAATATTTACGTCAGAGCTTGTAATTTGTTGGACGTGAATAAAATGGGGGTCGATGAGAGTTTTCTCCCACCACATTCCTGTTTGTCAACACGCTCAGACTGCATTTATCATGGCTGAATTGTTCAGCAAAGAATAACAGCGTGACTGATTCAGCACCGTGGACAGCGATGTCACTCTGAACAAAGATTAAACGGGAGGAATTAACAGCTGATCACACTACAGAGCATTAAAAGAAGACTACAAATTTGAATTATAAGATGTGAATGTGCATTTGTGAATTTCAGCTTCTGTTAGATGTGAGAAGTGCTCACATTTCCTTATAAATCCTAGTTATTACCTTTAATACAGCAGTGCAAAGGCAGTGTACTTTAAGCAATCTGAAAGTAATCATCTTTAGATACAAGAAAATGTCTTCTAATAGCTTAATGATAAGAAAAATCAGATTTTTGTGGAAAAAGTTAAAGAACTTTGCTCTGATAAGCTACCTATATATTTATGTATGTACATATATATATATATATATATGTTCATGCCAGCTCGACTAATGTAACACATGAGACAGAGATGGTTTGGGTCTCTGGGTATGATTTTTCTTAAAGTGAGAAAATACTCGTTGCAGTGATACAGATGTAGGTTGTATCGTCTTGTTTGGACATATTTGTGAAGACTGTGACATACGGCAATGATTAAGAACTGTTATTTGGGTAAAATGATCATCTTGTGCTATTAGAATGAAATATATCTTTTGTTAAATTTGTACTACTACAGCATGTTTCTCTCAAAAATTTCAAAGTCTTATATTCAACATATTCCTCAAAGTTCCTTGAGGTTTTGGAACTAGTTTCCAGTCAACCTAAGTCCTGGTGTTTTTGCATCAATTCTAACTATTGCCATCATTAAAATCTTGCTTTCAAGTTTGTTTAGTATCTTGTTCATAATTTGAATCACAAGTTTGACCCTTGGGTGAAAGAAAGTTTTTGCATTTATCATCTCTGGTATGAAAGTCTTTATGCAGCCTTACAGGACTGTCATAATGAGCTGAATTTCAAAGATTCGTAGAGCTTCAGACTGAGCCTCAAAGGTCATTGCAGTGTGTACTATGTGTCCTGTCAATTAATAGACTGCAGTTGTCCACCTCTTAAACCTCCAAGCTTGTCTTATTAATGCCAGTGTTGTCACCCCTGCTGACAGGAAAACATATGATGAATATTAACATGAATGTGTCAGTTGTCGCTTTTGCTAAATGGAATGCTGTAATGTCATATAGTCTTGTACCAGTTATAGATTAGTTAGTGTTATGCCTAGTATGGCAAAAGCTGGTTTGTGTTCACTTTACGGGAAACATTAGCTAATGTAGATTAGAAAAAATAGTAGTTACTAATGATTTCACCAATTTACATTAAGTCTTTTGTCTGGATGATGCTGGTCAAGAAGTATGGCTTATCAAAATGTTAAATATGTGTTGTTTTTATGTGAGGTTTTAACCTCATCCTCACTCATTTCTCTTAGTATTTACACATATCGTGTGCAGTAACTAAGTGTTCAACACTGGATCATTTTATCGCCTTGGCTGCAAATCAGTGGTCCCTTTTTCCTCTAAAGAACTTCCTGGACGGAATTTCCTCACTGTAAAACCTAGTGCTCTCCCGTGATCAGAGCTGAGATGTGCTCAGTTTTTTCACCTAGTTCTTTAGGATAAGTAGCTTATTAGTTACTCTAGATTGCTAACTTATTTCACAAAGACAGTTATAGGGTTAAAGTCATACAGAATCTTGAAATATTCAAAATATTGGCTAATGATGCAGATGTATAGTGGAAAAAAGTGTTTATCTACTTGGGATGTGGTCAATACAGAGTAAATTAAGTCTGTCAGTGCTATTGAAAAGTTAAAAAAAATCATTAGATAGCTGTTTTTCTTAACTCCTGACATTTTTCTGTGTGTGTTTGTGCCTGAATGGCTGCATGTAACATGTCTTGTATATTTGTTTATGGATAAATATCTATGAAATATTTTGTATTCATGTCTTAGTCCTGTTTTTGTCTTATTTCCCTCTCTGGCGTGTAAAATGGACTGCCAAATAGAAAGCCTTGTTTTGGGACTCGCTCATCAGTCCATTCATGCTTAACTAATTTGGAGGCTTCTCTGTATTGCGTTGCCTGGCGACTGGGACAAGTCAAGCTCTTTTAAATGGCAGACTTGTTCACACAACAAACACTGGAAAAACGGATGCTAGTGCTATTGCTGTGGGTCACTGTTTTTTTTACGCCACAGTCAATGGAGCGTCAGCCCTTTTAGAGATAACTACTGTGCTATTGATTTAGTTATTGAATCTAAAGGACTTGTCTGCCATCTTTGCTGGTAATTTGCATGAAATAAAGTAGATAAAGATAATTTTCCTTGTACACAAAATTTTTGTCATGGCTCTGTTAATTCTTTCTTCATTATTTTATCCAATTCTTGTTCATGATATTCAGTAAATATTGAAGAAGAGGTAGACAAGAATTCTTTAAAGATTGTGGTCATGACTCTGTTAGAGCGAATACTCGAGGAATGACAGGTCAAAGTCAAAATCATTTGCTAAAAGACTAAGGGAACTGCCTTTGGTACAGCATGTAAAGCATGGGCTAGCTGCCGCATTCAATTAAGATGATCTGGCATTACAAAAAAAGATATGTACTGTGTTTTGATGCTGTCTGCCCTAGAGATCTTGAGGGCGAGGGGAAGAGAAAACCAACTATTAGATTGACTGGTTCAGCTTTTCGCATACAAATGTGTGGTAACATCACAAAGTAACCTGTAACCTGAATGATGTGGAGAAGAGGGGAGAATTTGACCCAAAAAGAATTCCACATAATTCTCCAGCTTGAACTTGCACCACCTTCTATGACCACTACCTCTCTCTGCTCTTTGCCATATTAAGCGCTGTAAGCTGTGTTGCTTACAGCACGGATTTGGCTTAAACAACAGTGTGCATTCTTTCATTTTGGGTAGGCATCCCCTCAAGGGTCTGCTGAGGCATCTCCAAAATTAGACCACAGAGAAATTATTCTAGCTTGTTAGCTCTCAACTGGAGGCGAGCATTGCTCAAAGGTGCTTACTGATATATGAGCAGATGGGGAAATATGTGTTGTAACCTCAGTACTAGGGCTGTATAATATTTGGAAAGCATGTGATTAGCAATATAAGTGTAGAATAGAGCATTGATAACTTAACTATAATCAAATACTTCAACATGTGGGTTTAACATCAGGTGTATAAATGAGGGCAACATTTCTCTTCTTCACTTGTGCACACTACTTAGTTGGAGAATATGCACAAAAGAAGAGTTTCCTTGAAGTTGAATGCAGCTCTCATTTGTGCTCATCCTTTTTCGAATCAAAATATCTTTGCAATATTGCTTTTGTGTATGTTGATAGTACAATTTTGAAAAATGTTTGATATATAGTGCAGTCCTACTCAATACTCAGAGAGTTGAAACACAAGATAAACACCAGATAAGTCTGTGCTGATTGGAAGAATCCAACAAAACAATAAATGTTACAGTTGTAGTTCTGCTAAATTATAAGTTAAGATACAGTATTTGTAGCTTAAAGAGGTGACATATTTACCTACTTATACCTACCAACAAATTGTTTGATTCTTGAGTACCGTATCATTGTTTTTGTTGACTTGAAGAAACTATTACATTATTTTGCCATGTCACTCTGACTGATAAAAAGCCAGTAGTGGGAGCAGCTTTAGAAAGCAGAAATGTTTTATGATAGCTTAATTTTGACCCTAAGTGAAAAAAGATCCCTTTCTAGGCTCACTTTAATACATAAATCAAATAAATGATGAACATTTATAAATACTAATGGTATAATTCCTCTTTAACACTTTTTGCAACAGGATGTGGGGCTTGTTTAGGCCAACACAAACTGCAATCATTCATGTAGCTATCTCAGGTTAATGAGAGAAACTGAGAAAGCTACATTGGTCCACAGTACAAAACAGTGCAGAGTCATGATAAAGACTCAAAAACATTTAGAAATACTACATTATCCTCACTCTTTTCCCAAAAAATGCAAGTGTTGAGTCTACAGCTTATGGAAGTCTAAATCTCCAAAAGTGATCCTATGTGATGATGTCGACTTTCCATGTATTATTTGTGTTTATATGGCAGCAAATAGTTAAAGGGAGGTTGGAGGAGATGATGGAAGGTCCAAATTTACTAACCTTTATGACACTCTCATATCCTTTGTTTAAAGAATTGCTGGTTCCAGACTCATTCTGCAATCTCACTCATGAATCACTAGGGTTAGATGTAATGAACATGGTTACGTCTACATGATAGGAAATACGTGGTTAGACAGCTACAAAAATCTGAGTGCTTATAGCTCACATATTTTCATATTCATCCTTCATAACTGTCACCTCATAGACATTCGAAGGACCTTGATGTATGTATGAATTTATAGTTATAATTTTTAATCAATGTGTAGCATGTCTGCCGAAATTGCTAAAACAGACCTCAGCTGCCCATGAATGGGGGTTGCCAGCTTCAACCAGCTGTGTCTGTGGCTTGATGACACATATCCTCTCTCTCTTGCATTAGACCGCTTCTGGCCTCAGGGTCCGCCAGCCAGTTCCAGCAACTTCATCCAATAGGAACTAAATCTCTCAGTGTGAGTTGCCTGTCTAGATCAGAGGCAACAGAGGGACTGGACTCACAGCCACGCTCTTACAGCCACAATAACTGGGTCAAATAAGCAAGCCAAAACAGATCAGTGCTGTGACACTGACAAACCCTGGGCAGAAGTGGACAAATACACAAGTTTGAATTATGGTGCCCTGTTATTTGTAGTAAAATTTCACATTTCATAATGCAGCTGTCGGCCACATTTAGCATATAGTTCTAAATAAAACTTTAAGGATTAGCTTTGGTGGACCATTCTTTAGTCTTTTGTCAAGTAAGGCTAAGATAATGGAAAACCTCAGCAGTGAATTACAATGTCCACCCAAATGATCATTGGGTGTTTGGGGCAGTCATTGCTCTGTTGAAGCAACATATATATATATATATATATATATATAGAACTGTTTCTTTACAAGAAAACATGTTGAAATTAGAAATCATGTGCTTAGCATGGTAAAAATTAGGTCTAACATTTAACTCTGTTTTTTGAAAGTAAAGTATATTCAAAATATGTCTGTTGTCCTGACCTTTTCTGACCACTTGTTGTTGGAAATGTGTTGTCTTTTTTAAGGAGCTGTTTAGATCAAAGTTGACAGGCGGCGGCATGCATTAAGGAGACATGAAAAGAATTGCCCTACTTTTGGTGATGACGTGCCCTTTACTCAGACAACAGTGTACATCTGCCTGACTTGACATGAGCATGGTCTCTAGGGCCCTAGTAGCATTGCTTTGTATCATGTTTATGGTGGAAAATATGAACATTATTTGATTATCTTAGTTCGGCTCATTTGGAAAATGTTTTTTGTTTTTATTTTTGACATTATTATTCTTTTTTTTAATATTTAGCTTGACTGACTATTTAAAAAATGTCATTGTTAATTTTTGCCTAAGAAAATATCTTTAAGGGAAGCGGTAGATACTGCAAATTATTCACACACTTCGTCATCGTTTTCAAGCTGTAATAACGGATTCAAGCAAAACTTTCAAGGACACATTGATGTTTATTAATGACAAATGGTGTTTTGTGTATGAATTTTCAAGTAAAGAGATACTACTTTAGCAAGCTCCACTCCAAGTAGCTTTGAACATTTAATGAGAAACATTTCTCAAAGATGATGCCTTTTCTTTCTCAGCTGAGATCAGTCACTATTTACAGTCCTTTAGAGAGAAAATCAATGGAGAACATTTTCAGCCTTCATGAGGGATTGAATATGGGGATGCTGTGTGTGCTCATCTCTGATGTGTGGTGCTCTCATCTTGAAACAACTGTTCACACATGCCTGTTTTATGAAATGCAACAACTCATTTTTACTGTCATTGTATTGTTTTCCCTGCTACTCATGATTATAGTACCAAGAAATGCAAATGGGAAAAGCATAACTGAAGCAAGCTTAGTTTAGACCATTCTGAAAACGCTGTCAGAAAAAATTGGTGCTAACAAAGTTTCATCAAATTGAAGGTGGGAATTATTATATAGTAAATAGCTAGGGCTAACTAAAAGGCTTTTTTCATGACACACATCCTGACATAGCATACCACCAGGGAAGAAACTAAACCCCCATGTGTTAATTTGTGTGAATAATAGAGAAAGAGTGCTTCACAGGCTAAAAACTGTTTAGACTAAGAAGTACTGCATGAATAAGTCTGCAAATGTGTGAATCTGGTTTGTATTTGAAATGATAACCAGGGCACTCAGCCAGTATTCCTATTGAACACAGAAAAACTTCATAGAGATGAAACTACCAAGTCGGCTAACACAGCCGTGGTATAACATGTATGTAAGAGCTACATTTCTAATTCAAACAATTAATTTGTTTCTGACAAACTGAATCATATCGGTTTAATGTCCACTGATTAACAATGTACAAAGAAGCGTGCATTTAGTTGCAATCAACCTCTGCAGTGTGTTCAATTTGTGCTGAACAACTAAAAACAGCATGGTTTACATGAAGGTTTACTAAGTGGAAAAAAATGATTTAATTGCACCTTGATATCAAATTCCTGGAAACAGAGCCCTCACGTGTAAATGAATGGTCACTGATTGCGCATGGCCAAGAACAGCGGCTGTTTGATAATAATCACTTCGCATTATTGTTGCTCTTTTGTGCTTTAGAGATCTCTGATTGCTTATGCATTCATCCCAACTATTCTGTCACCATTACATATAGATTTGTGGTCCATAGTTTGAAGGCAAAAAAATCAGACTTTTGGTTTATGCATGTGTGAAAAAATAATCCTTTTAATAACGTATTTTGAAGTTAAAGCACAATTTTCTAGAACTTATTCCTCACTATACTTGTAAGAGGGATTTAATCTGGAGCCTTCCCACTCTCACAATTAAATGTGTACCTTTGTCCATATCCAGTATACAGTACCCTCACATGTGGAGTCACAATAAAGGCACAGCAATTGCGAAACTGTAACATTTACATTACAACTGTTTTGTATAGAGCAGTATTGATGTGATGTAAATCTTGAACCATGTATCTGTTGATATGTAACCCTAACCATGTGCGTTTGTGTAACTGACAGCAAAGTAGAAATGTGTCTGAAGTCAAAATAAGGCTTGAGCTCGGTTTTGTGATGTGACAGTCAGCGGTGTGACATCACACTTCTCGTGTTATTTAACTTATTATTGTTGTGCTATATAAAATCGCAAAATGTTGGTATATTACAAATAGCCAAGAAAAACTAGGTGTGTGACATCTTTAGAGCCTTGAAATCATAGTATTTACAATATGTATTTTTTAAGCATACATGACAGTTGTATGATGTAATGCAAAACGTAGACATTTTCAGATTGAAAGCTTGACAGCTTTGTCTGCTGAGACGCTGGTTCTGCACTTCAAGCTGGCAGTTTTATGAAGATGTCACTGATTTGTGCAACTGGGTTTTTTTTTTTTTTTTTTTCCAGTCATGATACAAAAAATGTATCTATGGAGAGCCAGATGTCAAATGCCAAGTTCAAAATCCTTTCATGTGTTTCCTCCATCTTCCCAGTGTCACTGTGCATGCTCAGTGTAACAGCATACTGAGAACTCATTATTCAAAATCAGTTCTTTTCAGCATGTATGCCAGGCTCCTGAGGCTTCGGTTTCCGGAAAATGTGGGCTTCAGTTATCAACTGATCCATGGTTTTGTGTGGTATACATTTAAATGATGACACATACTTGACACCATCTAGTAGTGTTTAACAGAGAGGAAGTAGAATTATATAAGGTATTAGGAGCTGCTTATGATTATTTAAGCAGAAAAGGAAGCAAAACAAACTCCATCCATTTCCTATACCCGCTTAATCCGTCGGTCGGGTCGTGGTGGGGCTGGCGCCTATCCCAGCTGTCATCGGGCGAGGGGGGGTACACACTGGGCAGGTTGCTAGTCCATCACAGGGCCACACAGAGACAAATGAGACAAACAACCACACACATGCTCACACTCACTCCTAACGACAATTTTAGAGACACCAATTAACCTAACATGCATGTTTTTGGATGGTGGGAGAAAGCCGGAGTACCCGGAGAGAACCTATGCATACACAGGGAGAACATGCAAACTCCACACAGAAAGGCCCCAGCTGGGAGTTGAACCCGGAACCCTCTTGCTGTGAGGCAGCCCCAAAACAAATTCAGTGTCCTTTATTTTTCTGGAGGCAGTCAAGGGAAAACTTTTCTGAGCCAACATCACAAAGCTTTTAGTCCAGCGAAAGTTTTATCACATAATAATATAATAATGATAAAGTTTTTTTATTTTCTAACTTAGAGGTCCTCTCTTGAACAGTGAAAGTCCCTGTTGTGGCATCTTCTATGTATATGTATTCTCTGTCAGTTTGTAACTGATCCCCTCTATGAGTCAAAAGAGACAGCCCACTTTAGCTAGGAGTTAAGAGGTGGTTAAGTTAAAGCATGAGCTCCTGTCTGTGTCACGTTATGTCTGATTTTCTCGAATTTTTAATTTATTACTGTGACTTGTGGAATAACATGAAACAGTAAACCCGATAACTGTACCTTATTACTTAGATTTGTCATCAGAATAGCTCAACTTGATTACATGAATATTACCTATACTCATTGTAAATTTAATTTCCAAGAAATAAGAGCAAATATATCTTAAGCAAGAGAGCAGGATAAGTTACACCACTAGTTCAAGAAAATATTTGAATAAAGTTGATTTATCTTCAAGAGTCCCCTATACATCTCTTCAAAGGTATTATAGTTTTTTTTCTTTCTTGTGTCTCATGGTAACTTTTTTATCTCTCTTCTATTCCTCCAGCTCCCCTTTCTGCCAGCAGTGCCCCCCCCTGCTTTTGAGGCTGTGGTATGAGCCTATGTGGCAGGAAGGCGCTGACGTTGCTGAGCAGCGTGTTCGCTGTTTGCGGCCTCGGCCTGTTGGGGATAGCTGTAAGCACCGACTACTGGCTCTACCTGGAGGAGGGAGTCATCCTTCCCCTCAATCAAAGCGCAGAGATGCGCATGTCCCTCCACTCCGGGCTTTGGAGGGTTTGCTTCTTAGCTGGTGAGTTAGTAAATATAGCTTTTTGAATTCAGAATGGATTTTTATCTATGAAGACATAGATGGAGAATAATCTAATTAGCCTCAGCAGTAGATACTAAGATAATGGAAACTCCTGAGGTGCTCTAAAATGGAAAAAACTGAAGTCCCATTTTCAATGCATAATTTAAGGTAAAGGTAGGTCTATTCTCACAAAGAGTCATGTGCTAAGGTAATTTAAACACAGCAGAGCAGCTCTGATGTTACACTGAAAGCTGTATATGCAAAACAAGCCCAAGCAAACTGTTTTAGCCACTGTGAATGGAACAGAACTCTTCAGGCAAGCTTGCAGTTATATGTTTTCTACACAAACATTTAATTGAATTGGTGAACCACTTGTATTCATTATACCTATGAGCAGTTTTAGTATCACCTTGATATTTATATAGAAATACATAATAATTACTAACTGGAAAAAAAGCCTTTACCATAAAAATTGCAAGAAGATTTTATGTTTCTAACACATTTAGAAACATAGTCCAGTCATTCAGCAATATTTCAACATGCGCTCTACGACACAATGCTGTTTCCTATTTTTTGTACAATGTAAAAAAAAAAGAAGCTGGGACACTGTGAAAAACGTAAACAAAGACTGAAACATCAATGAAAAAAATATTAGCTCACCTTGAATTTGATGGCTGCAGCGTATCTAAAAAAAAAAAAGTTTGAAAAGTTAGTGGTACAAAAAAGAAGAATTTGCAGCAAGTGGGTATAAAAAAGAAAGAGGCAGAGTCTCTCAGAAGTGAATATGAGCAGACGTTAAGCAAAGTGTTTAAAATAATAGAAAAAACAGTATTGCAATTTTTAGAATAATGTTCTTCAATGTAACATGGCAAAAGATTATTCCATCATCTACAGTACATAATATCATCAAAAGGTTTTGTGAATATGGAGTCATCTCTGTGTGCAAGGGACATGTCTGAAAATCAGTACTGAGTTTCTGTGATCTTTAGGTCCTCGGGCAGCACTGCATTAAAAACAGGCATAAATCTGTCCATGAAATGCCGTGCACATGCTCAGTAACTTCTAGAAATCATTGTCTGTGAACACTGCTCACCGTGCCATTCAGAAATGCAGGGTAAAGCTGTATAATGCGAAGAAGAAGCCATATGTGAACATGATCTAGGAACACTGCTGTCTTCTCTGGGTCAAAGCTAATTTAAAATGGACTGAGGCAAAGTGGGAAACTGTACTGTGGTTGGATGAATGTATATTTTGTAAGTCATGTATGCTGCTTCCTCTGGACTAAAGAGGAGAGATATCTTCCAGCTATATATTTGAATAATTTATATTGTGGGTATGCATCAGTATCTATGAAACTGGCAACTCGAGGGGACATCAACGCTGAAGAGGGGATGTTACATAGTATTAAACAAAGCTTGGCCCCAATTTTATGAGAAGTGTTGCTTCCATAAATCCACATAAATCCAGCCATTTTCTGTACCCACTTAATCTAATTCAGTGTCGCGGAGGGGCTTGGGCCCGTCCCAGTTGCCGTTGGGCAAGAGGTGGGTTACACCCTGAACAGGTTGCCAGTTGCCATCAATCAAGATGAGCTAGTGAAATAGTTTAATGTCTTACTTTCAGTATGTAATATGTTTTAAATATTCCATTATGAATTGAATTTTTTTTTTTACACAGCATCCCAACTTTTTTGGAATTTCAATTAGTTTTTTTTTTTTACTTCATTGTTGTCTTTCCAATGAATTTTGTCTTAAGTGTGCACACTCATTTTTCTTTCTTTCCTCATTACTTTCCTTCTCTTTATCCACATGATTTCTGCAAGTGGAAGACTAGTTTGTGTGCAGTGTTTGAATACTTGAGCATGAATCTTTTAACTTTGCCCTCCCATCTGTGTAACTACTGGACCAGTAACTACTGTATTTCCTTTCCGTCTGTGGGTAATCTCCAACCTCTACTTGAGATGTCTTCTGTTTCCATCAAACTGTCAGTTGTTTTTATTCCAGCTGATAAATGGCTGACCAAGACCTCTTTCCTCATAACATACCTAAAGACCTAAGACTCTACTCCTTCCTTTGGACCTGCATTTTGTTTTCTACTATAGCACTCTAACGTTAGAAAGACATGTATTTCCACATTGCATGGTTGAACACCTTTTGAACCTTCAAAAATGTCGTTCCTCCCCAGTTCCAGCATCACAAGGCATGTTTGAAGGTATTGATTATAAATCAGATAAACACTAACTGTTAGTTTTTAATCTTTTCTTAGAGAAAAAAACATCCAGACAAGTGTTGTCCCAGAGTAAACCAGGTATCAATTTTTGTTTTACCCTCTTACTTTTCATGATAGCAACAGAAAATGATATTACTGTTATGTAATGTGTTGGTTTGCTGTCTTTTATTACACGGCTGATTTTTATGTATTTTAGAGTTTTAGAGTTTATAAGCTCAGTGTGCACTTCAGGTATATTTTGGTCATAAGTACAGTACCCTACAGAAATACATAATCTACTTATGTTAGTAACAAAGAAACTACTAGAAGAGCTGACCATCATTTAATGATTGTTTGAACATCATTAGGCCTCAAACAAATCCACACAAGCCAGCAGGATATTTGTTTAATTCTTCCTCACATAACTGATGTTTAGAGTGAACTAAGATCATCAACAGCATCTCTTTTGGGATCAGAACCCAGACTGGGACAGTGAACTCAGTGTCAGATTTTCTTTTTAGAGGTCACTGTTGTACACTAGCTTCATTATTGACAAACTATGCAAAAATAGAAAGTACACCCTTTTTCAGTTCAAACTTTTTAGGTACCAGGAAATGATAAATATCACGTGTTCCCTACCAGGTCTTAAAATCAGCTATATACAATCTAAGGTGAAAAACAGCACATGGCACATTACACCATGTCAATTTCTTTTACAAAAAAAGCGTAAGGCAAAGAGCCATCTCTGAAAAACTAACTAGATCCACGATTCAGTAGTTTGCTGAGCCATGTTTAACTGCAAAAACGTGAAGTGATAGGCTACAAAGTGGTGGTTGTCATTGTCACATTACTGCAAGGAGTTTTGGGGGCTGTTTGCTCCTCCTCAGTGTGCATTCATGGGTTCTCTTGGTTACTCCAGCTTCCTCCCACAGGACAAAACCCCACATCCGGTTGATTGGTGATTCTAAACAATCCATAAGGGTGAATGCAAGCGTACACGTATGATTGTCTCTGTGTTGACCCTGTGATGCACTGGCAGCTTGACAGGTGCCTCTCACTTCTTACTGGGATTGGCTCCAGCCCCCACGTGACCCTGAATTGGATAAAGGAAGTTGAAGTAATCAGATTCTGTATGACGTTATCATTCTCTCACATTTTAGTGAAGATATTCAGTCTCACTCTTGTTTTTTTTTTTTTGCTTGTTTAGTTTTTTTTTTCTACTTTTCTTCTGTTCATTAAAGTTTGCAAGCATTTATTTAAACACAGCTCTCTTAAGGTCCTGCCACAGAACTTCAGTGAGGTTGAGGACATTACCTGGGCCACTGCATCACACTGATTCTTTGCTTTTCAGTCATTCTGTTGTAGATTTGCTGCTGTTTAGGATCACTGTCTTGTTGAATGGCCAAATTCCAGCCAAGTTTTTGTGTTTAGACAGGTAGCCTCAAATTTGACTCAAGAACACTTTGGCATATAGAGGAATTTATGTTGAACTCAATGACTGCAAGTTGTCCAGGTCCTGTGGCTACAAAACAAGCCCAAATAATCACCACTTTGCTTGGTAGTTAGTGTGAGTTGTTTGTGCCGACATACTGTCTTGGTGCTGTGCATTGTGACCAAACATTCCAGAAATCTTTGGTTTGTTTAGATTCCCCTCTTAGACTCTTAGTATTTTGCCAATCTAAGCCATGCTACCACACTCCGAAGAAGAGTCTTTTTCGCAGCAACCCTTCCAAAACAAGTCATACTTGTTCAGACTTTTTCAAATTGTACTGTCATGTACATTTCACATGATAACTGAAGCTTGTAGAGTCTGAGATGTTGCTTCAGGGGATTTTGCCATGTTCTGAGCACACTCTGACTCTCTTAATTCCACAAAGCAGTAAGGGTGGAGTACTGAATTTTGACTTAGTTTAAGTTCAATAAATGTAATATGTCATGTGTTTTTACATATCTGCGGTAATATTAATTTAGTTCAAAGACCTTATAAGAACCAGATGATTTTACTGGCTAGAGTATGGTTTCCTTTTGGGAATGTTTTATATTCATGTTACAAATCGCATATTGTGAGTGATCTTGACACCAGTGTTGTTTTCTACTTTGAATCTGCAGTGCACTACTTGTGGGTTGGGGCTGTTCAGCACATTTTGAAGTTTTTCCTGGCAACATCTTGAAAATGTGCAATTCTGAGGTACACAGATGAGGTCTTAGAGGATTTATAACCCCAGTGGGACTTTAAAATACTTTAAATTGTGTTGGTTTATACTCTTCTTTCTGCCAAATTGCTCCATTAAGCCATGTGTCTTCTGTGTCCTGTTTTAGGGTTATTCGCTTAGACATGATACATATGTGGCTCGTCAGTCCAACTGTGGCATTAGGTAACAGATGTTTTCCTACCGTGTAGCAGACCACTGTGGGAAGCAGGCCACACATTAGCCAATGGTTCACTGTCTTTTAGGGTCAATTGAGTGGCCTTATTGCCAACTTTACTATTCTGGTGCACAGTTTGACCCAAAACATTTACTCCTTACTGACACAATATTTTGTTGAGTCTAACAATAATAATGAAGGATATTGCGTAATATTTTGAAGAATACTAATGTTGAGTGAATTTATTGTATGTTTCACATTTTGTGTTTCATTCAAATATGTAATATTTTAGATTATGTTGAACAGTAGTATTTCTAGAGTCCTCCTAGACTGAGAGTCCGATTAATATTGTGTGAATTTTTCCCTTTGATGCAGCTACATTACAGTCGTACTAAAACACATAGTATTTTTGTCATTAAACTATAGGTTTTACACTAGATTAAAGCAGACTGTGAGGCGCACGCCAATCTCTGTTCACAAGCAACTCTGTACAGCATCAGGTGCTAACTTTTATAAGCAGGTGTCCTTGCTGATGTTGCTGTTTCATTTGTTGTCTCTGCGATGTCGATGCTGTATTTTTTTGGGGGGTGGTCCCAAGACACCCTTTTCCCCATCCCCGGAATGCAAACACAAAACATATGGAAATAGATTGACAAACAAAATCAGGCATAATGTTTGAATCTACCTGCGATTTTTTTTTCTTCTTCAAACCTTTTGGACTATCAGGGCCATGTAGAGCCAGGGTTTGAGCCCCATTAAGCCCATTAATCATAATGACACTAAGCAAATTGTTGATCGTTGACATTATCACAAAGTGAGGTATAAGCAACTGATGCATGATAATTTATCCCCAACAACACCAAGACTTGTTAACTATGAAATTACTTCAAACACAACTGGCAAAATATGTGAAAAATATTGTCTCCAGAGAAGTGAATCTTAGCTTTTCATCATCATGAAGTGTTCTGTGTGCATGTATTGTGAAAACTAATTATATATGGTGAGGCACATACTATCCCCTCATCCAGCACCTCGTGGTGTGTGGGGTTAATGAAGTGCTGACGAAGACAACACTACGTGTATTTTTGTGCCAGACTTGGTGTCATGTGTCAAATTAATGGTGTTAAAATCTGGGTTGTCCTCAAACAAATACGGAGAGCAAGAACTGTGTGTTGCATGAAACAAACTGTAAATTTGAGATTGTTTGAAGTGATGTTCAGCAGCCTTAAAGATGGAATAAACAGGAGTTCTTGCCCAGACATTACTCAAAGCTAATTAATCAGTACAGTACAATACATTTTCTATTTATAGGTATTCATCATGCAAAAACTTCAAGATGTCTTGATATACCCTGCGTATGTATGCTGCATGGTTGGGGCTTTTCTTTGTTGTACCTATAACATTTTAGGTCAGTTGTCAGTGCTGAAGCATTTCCTCAGTTATGTGAAACTTAATTAAGTATTATTTTTCTGTGTCCTTTGTTCCAGGAGAGGAGAAAGGACGATGTTTTACCATTGAGTATGTGATGCCCACTAATGTCCAGATGACCTCTGAATCCACTGTTAGTGTACTCAGTAAGTAACTGCTCTTGAGAAACATGTTTTTGCACCAGGCAGTAAACACATTTATTTCCATTTTAAATTTGGTATTTTTAATATGTGGGTCCATTGGAGTTTTTGGTCTTTCAAGATGCTGCAAAATTTAGACTTTAGTATTAGCTGCAATTTTCAGTCCCAACAGTTTTGCCATGAAGTAAACAGGGACATTAAAAAAAGAATCTCTGAATGAGTTTTTCCCATGCATCACATATGAGGGCATTTGACAAGACAGATTTTTGTTGATTTGAGTAACCACATAAGCAGTCTTTGAAATTTAAAAAGAACTTTGAAATTAAATTCTGTGAAATGAACAAACTTGAAAATAGGCCCTCATCCTCCTGCTGAACCTCTTTTTTTGGTAAGAAAACATGTTGGCTACCAGCTCTTTAATAGCAAATACCAAAGTTCATGTTGACAAAGATTGTAATGAATTGTTAATTCTCTGTTAAGTCCAAAGTGATAACAGACAGGACTTAAATCTGACCAAAGAAGAAATCATTTGACTTCAGTTGACATTTCTGCACCACACTATTATCGCAAATGTGGTTTGGTCTAGTTCTGGTCTCATTTCAAAGGCCAGTCCACTCAAGAAAAGGACTTGGTATGTTTGAAAAATTTAAGGGTGAACCCAATATGCTTAACGTTGAATTTTTACTCTGGAATTCAGAAGTCTGTAATGGACTGGCAACCTGGACGTGGGTATAGAAAATGTTGACTTTGATCTAGTGGCATTAATTTGGTTCGACAGTGAGGCACAGCTAGATGGGATACTTAAGGAAGCTAATGTATTATTTCTAATTTTAGAAACTTTTTCTGGAACAAAGTTGTAAATTCATTGCATTTAGTCATGGGGACAAATTCAGCTGATGTGGATCTGTAGGGATTTTAGAATTATATTGATTATTGTTAATCAGTTGGAAGATGTTGTCTTGCTGATTATTTATTTGTTGTAGAAATAGAGCTTATTTTTATAGATCTCAAAATCAATTTGTAATTTGTTATTTTTCATATAATTATTATTATTACTATTATTTTAGCATATTCCCTTTGCTATCTTCACTTTCTCATTTTCTCCAAGAAAAGTTTTGATGGAAGATCAATGACATACTCATGAAATGATAATGTAATCTTTGTGATATAATGGATGAAGATAAATTACTTTTATGAGTCTCTGAAAGCAAAATCAAATATGCATTAAGACTTCAGGGATCATACTTCACAGCCTTACTGGGAAGTCTATGCGAGGCCTCTGGAGAGAAGAGTGCAGTTGATAGTGAACATCTGATTCAGGAGAAGCGATGCAGAATTCTTATGGTGAGAAAAGTGAGAGCTTGGTTAATGTTGCTGCCATTGAGTCAGACTTGTTTCTGTTATGTCTTGGACTCTGTGAAGGCTGCCTTTTGGAACCCATTCTGCTCATAACCTTTTTTGACAGGATTTCCAAGGACAGCCAAGGGGTGGATAGTTTCCGGTTCAGTCGGCTTTAGATGGCATCTTTGCTTCTTTCAGATGATATGGTCCTGTTGTCAGGGAAGAGTTTCAGGCATGTTCCATCAGTAATGTGCCTCAGGACTCTGGGAGATAAGATATCTTTCAGCTGGCTTGGTAATGCTTCAGTGTCCATCTGGAAGAGCTGAAGGAGGTGGCTGACGAGAATGAGGTCTGGGGATCTCTGCTCAGACTGCGCAGAAAATTGATGGATGAATGGATGGAACTTGAAAGTGTTTGAGACTTTCCTCGAGTAAAAAAAAATCCTTGAGTAAAGAAATGAGGCACCAACAGATAGCATAAACAGTAATAATCAGAGAAAATTGTCCTCTTTCGAAAATATCACAAAATATAAATCTAGAATAAAATGGGGCTTAAAGGTGTTTTTTCTTTTGGATATTTCATAAAAAAAACACAGGTTAAATGTAACACATTGTATGCATTGTTTGTAACTGGGAAACTAGTACAACATCAGTATATTTGAAATGATAAACTATGGCAGGTTAACTCTGTTCTACCATCAGGTTTATCCTTAGAAGTGACACTTAAAGCATATTTAGGGGACGTAACCACAGAAACTCAATGTGAATCTGCACTAATTCACTTTTGTTCTAATTTTTTCATTCAAACGAGATGTTATGGTGGGTAGAATATCTACAGAAGCTTCTAATAGGGAAATTTACAATGCAATCCAAAGTTTAGCCAAATACTTCAGTACCAACTTCCTTTAGGGTTATAGCCTTAGACATTTGGTCCACTTAGCTGGAAGAGTAACATTTTATGTAATGAAAAACACAACATGGTAAGTAGATACAAGCTCTCTTGTCTCTCTTTACTTATTTTACCATTTTACCATACCACAAGAATTAGGCTCCTGCTATCCAGCAATAAAGAGTCCAGACTTAAATCCACGAATTACTTTCCTTCTGGATAAGAAATATAACATAGCAAAGCCAAAAAATGTCACACTGCATGGTAATGTATAATTAGAAAGAATATAAAATCTTAAAGCATCTCTCAAAATGACCAGTTCCTCTGTTCCCTAATTCTTGTCTGTCTCTTCTCTTTTTAGAAATGATTCGTTCTGCTACACCCTTTCCTCTGGTCAGCCTCTTCTTCATGTTCATAGGTTTTGTGCTCAGTAACATCGGCCATATTCGCCCACATCGTACCATCCTGGCCTTTGTTTCTGGAATCTTCTTCATCCTATCAGGTACTTAGTTTGTCCCTTTATTTATCCCTGGTGTAAAGATTCAAATTCAGATGATCAATTTTGGTCCTGAAGAGAGCACAGAGTTACATAGTGTTGTTTTTATTGAATCATTGAATAAATCTATGTTTTTACACATTTAGTCAGTGCTATCTGTCTGCCTCTTCTCTTGCCCTCCACAGGTCTGTCTCTGGTTGTTGGTTTGGTGTTGTACATCTCCAATATTAATGATGAAATGTTGAACAGGACCAAAACTAATGAGGCCTACTTCAGCTACAAGTACGGCTGGTCGTTTGCCTTCGCTGCCATCTCCTTCCTGCTCACGGAGGTAACCTCTTTCATATTTATTCATATCTGTTATTATCAACCAAATCCACCTCATGCATCTCTTTCGGCTTTATATTTGTTTTTCTATAAGCATGAGGCTTGTGTAAGGTTTACGGACTTGACTAATTTTCTTAATTTTCTATATTTATCAACGTGTTTTTGTTCATTCATTGTGTGTTGATTCTTTACATTTCATCCATTGGATTCAGAACTTGTGCTGCATTTTCGGTGATCAACAGACACCAGAGTCTGTCTTCACTTCTTCATCTATGTGATAAATCTGTTTTCTGATTTAAGTTAGAACTTCCAGGAAGCTGAATATTTTAATGTAATTAAATTATATTTAATTTATATTCAACAAAAATCATCTCAGTGCACTTTACACATAGAAAAATATATATCAAATTCTCTTTGAGTGCACTTTTAGCAGGGTTAGTTATGATTCATGCCTTACTTTGTTGAGGATAATAGACGCATTATGTGCAATAAGTGCATTCCAAACAAACAAAGTTAGTGCATCTAATGCTGTCTGTCTTTCAAATGATATGTCATAACCCTGACTTAAGAAGTCTCTTTTATTGTGCAATTTTGACTTTAATGAAATGTGAACTTGGACCTACAGACAAATATACAGATGGCCTTTGGATGATTTCACACTCATATATAATACAGCCCATTGCTGTATAAGAAATGTATAAGGAGGAATCAAGGTGTTTCAAGGACCCAGCCAAGGTCCAGACCTCAATCTGATTGAAATACTGAGAACTGCACAAAAAAAACAAATAACCACAAGCTTTAATGAATTGATGCAATGTTGAAAAGTGGAGTGGATTAAAATTCATCCACAGCAATTTGACAGACTGGTACATCCAGAAAGCTAAGCAGCAGCTACGACCACAACACAAACTTCCACACATCCATCTATACGCACCACAGTACACCTTACACACACACACCTGTCATTGTCTGTCTTCTGTCTATTGCCTTTATCTGTCTTGTCCTTTTGTATTCCACTGTTGGTGATTCTAGTCCTCTCTGACTAAATCAAGGTTTTTTGAATCAATAAAGCTTGTTACATTAGGTGGTCAAAGAAGGCTGGTGAAGGACACACTCACCATCACTTGCACCTATGCACAAGAAAAATTGCAAGATTAAATTGCATATAGAAGAAAAATTGTTTCTTGTCAGAAGTTGGCACCAACCATTGATATATATGCAGACAGTGGAAAAAATTAAAGAAAGAAAGCTATAGGTGACATTACAAACTATCGAATCATTGGGTGTACTTGTCTTTCAAACACTACTTTTGTATACTGGGTTAGATTTTGATACATGTTATATATTTTGAATATATAGCGACACAGTGTAATTTGTCGTGTTTATGACCTGGTAAGGAACAGATCACTTTTCATTATGTTCTGAGATGTTAAAAGTTTATTATTTGTCACTCCTCCCAGACGGCTGGTGTCATGTCAGTGTACCTGTTCATGAAGCGCTACACAGCGGAGGAAATGTACAGACCCCATCAGGGATTCTACCGGCCTCGCCTCAGCAACTGCTCTGATTACTCCGGCCAATTCCTTCATCCAGATGCCTGGGCCGGACGTGGCCGCAGTGCCTCCTCCATCTCCTCTGAGGCCTCCCTCCAGATGAACTCCTCCAACTACCCTGCCCTTCTCAAGTGCCCTGAGTATGAACAAATGTCCTCCTCACCCTGCTGAGGCAGACGGGTGGCACTGTGTCCGCACTTTTAGGGTCATTTGATCTGCATGGATTTTGGCATATATTTGTCCAGTAATTTGATATCATCCATCTTGAAGTGCTCTGAATATGACCTGATTCACTTTCCCCTCTCTGGAGCTGAATTTTATTTACAGATTTTGGTTCTATAAAAGATTAGTTAATGGTTTGCAACTTTGTTTCTAGTCTTGTTTTAGGCAGATCTATTGCAAGACGAGAGAGGAAATGATTTGTTTGAACTTTGATCTGCTTGTACTATACTTTTTAGTGGCAGAAAGTTATCAGTCAGCAGAATTTGAGGGTTAGAACTGGACAGATAACTATAAAAAACAGATCTTAACCTTGTAGATGTTCCCTCAAAATCAAACATTAAAATAGGAATATTACTTTAGAAAACAGCAACAAATGTAAGAAATCACTTACTGTAGGTTCGTAGTATAGTTAATACTGGGACTTTGTTTAAGAAAAAATGTTTTCTCCAATTAAGTTTATGAGATTATTCGAGGTTATTGCACATGACGATTATTTCAGCCACTTTCTGTAAAGTGCAAAGTCTATGAAGGACATGAAAGAGACTTTAAATCACTCAAAATAAAAAGTCTTAACTGACAAATCATTTCTTTAAACAAACTGTTTGAAAAGCTGAGATGCTAGAAGAGTTTGTTTATGACTAATGGTATTTGATATTTCATGTGAACCTCGCTTTTTTTCCTATCTTTCGAGTTTTTCCAAAAATTCTAATGTCATTTAATTTCATTCAACAGGAACTATTTGGCGTTATGAAGCCAGGATTTGTTTTTCTAAACCTTTAAAGTTGTAACTAATTTATACATATGAGACACAGTAATTTAAATACCTAAGTTTGGATTTCTTAATTTCTTTGACATTTCTTGAAATTATCATTGAGCTAATTGTTGTATCTTCTTGTCAAGAAAAAAGGAACAAAACAATGTTTCATATGCACCCTTAACTCATTAGCAACAATGCAGGACAGCTGTACATTAGTGAATCAGACAATAGAAATATAAACAAACCTATTTAACTGTACGTAGAGCGTTCTTAGTTTGTCAAGTAAATAGAAACAAAAGTTGTAATGAAGCAACATTTTCAATGAAAACAAGCAGAAGACAAGCAACACTCTTTGAATTTGTTGTCAAACTAGAGTTATAGTTTAGATAAGGTAAGAGAGCCAAAGGGGATGAAGATGACATTTTGCCCCCCCATCTTCAGTGTGGAATGTGAATGAGTCAGTTGGTTAGAAACACTATTTTCATCTAGAGTCATTGTGAATGTAAGATGTGCTGAAGGAAATAATGCAAATTGAGATTATTCTGCATAAAATACCTCTCCCGTTGAGTTATACAGTATAAAACCAAATTACAGACAGATATTTTCTTAATTTACTCCCTCATAATGAAAGTGTATACTTCAGAGTTTAACATACAGTCAAACTGGGATTCTTAGTGTGCCAAGGAAGCTGTTGCACCCAGGTTAAGCAGCAAAGCATTGAATAGATACATTTCATTCAGTGTGAGTAAACATATTACATAGATACTTTGTGTCTTGTGCAATCATGTTATGTTAGTTTGATATTTTTCTGAAATTATGATAATTGTTTTTATATAATGTTGCATGGTGTGAAGTCCACATGATATTAACGACATACAATGTTTCATCACCCAATCAACAAAGCACAGACAAGTAATAAGTTAAACTTATTCGCAACCACTGTTTTGGAATGTTGACCATTCATCTTATAAGTTCAAAAACTGTAAATATGAAATTATTAGTGTGTACATAGGCCAATTTTTGTATAAACAACACATTAAAAAAAAACCTAAAGAAAAAACTATGGTTGTTCTGTAGTTGTGTAGATCCATCTGCAGTAAACCCGACAGCTGCTTTGCCTCCTGCTTCACAGTGAGAATGTGAGCGTTTTCATAATGTTACGCTCACATATATGTAAAGTGCATGGTATCATAGTCAGACATGAAACTAAATCAAAATACTATATGTGTATTTTTACAGTCATATTCATGATGTTAAATGTGTAATGGATGGTGTATACTCTGAAATAAAATCAATGAGATTTGATAAACACTGAGCTTGTGTCTTATATAATTAGGGCCCAAGCAGTGAACTTCGAAGGCCCTATTGTTTCAAACCTCACCAATTTCGCCAGGGACGCCAGTCGTGGGGGAAACGGCACAATTTAGCATTCGCGAACATTGGCAGCGCAAAATGGCTCTGTAGCGCCACCTACAACATTGTAATAACGCCAAACGAATGGGGTCATTTTTTTTGTACCCTGACGAAACTCGGTACACACCTTCGTCATGCCCAGATGCACAAAAAAGCCTATGGACACCATGGTGCCAGTTCCACAGGAAGTCGGCCATTTTGAGTGGAACATGCGTTTTGGAGACATTTTTGCCCGTTTCCACACCTCGCATATGATCGAACTCATACTACACACTAAATGCTAACGGCTTCAAACTTGGCCAGGTTACTCTTAAGCCATGGGAGATAAAAAAAAAAATCTTGCAAAGCTTTCTCAAACCTTAAAGGGTGTGGCTGTGGCGAAATCTCAAAGTTGGATGACTGGCCACTGCTCGCCATGAAAAACAAAGAAGCTTTTAACTCCCATATACATTATCCAATCTACCCCAGACTTAATAGCTCCTCTCAGAATGTATACAAATGCCCAAATTTACACATGCTTATAGCGCACTACGCCAGACAGGAATTCTCACATCCTGCTCTAACGGACGGCTGTGCTGTGCGGTGCACATCGGACGGAGTCCAACGCCTACCCCTACGTGCGCAGGGGTGCGAGGGCCCGGTCAGAACTGCTTGCAGCCCTAGTTGTTTTTGTCTTTGAAATGTTTGTTGTGAAGTCGGCTCGCATGGGTCAGATAGATAGATTACTTTAGTCATCTTGACAGAAATGCTGGGGATCCTACAAAAATTAATTGTGCAAAGATACAATAATTTGCAAAGATATAACCAGTAAGATACATAGAGTAAAGGCAAATATAAGTATGTTTAGCTTTACTTAACTAAAACTCCATACAAAAAAACTAAAGTCACAGGATCACAGAATGCTAAATTAATTATACACATCCTTCATCTTCATCCTTCATTCGTATCTTTAAAAGTCTCTGGAAGAGGTCATATGCGCGGTCTGTAAAATAACAGTAAAGGGAGATATTTGATCCAGTCAAATGGTCAAAATGATTAGGTACTTTGCTATACCTTAACATGTTCTTTCCCTGAGGCTAATGTATAGCTATTGTATTAGTAGAACATGATAAAAAAAAATTTATAATAATTCATTATCAGATTTGGTAATTCAAAATTGGAAAGAAAAGCCTTAATAGTCACTACTCTCATCATGGCTGCAATTTAGATACTTCTTTGTCATTTGATTTGTATGCGAGGAACCCTCCATAGCAAAAAGAAGAAAGATGGGACCCTTTATCAACTACCTGAGGTGGGCAGTGGGCTATGTGAAAAAAAGAAAAAAGAGTTTGTCAACATTAAAGTATGTAAACTTCTTCTAACTCCAAATAAATATTGAAACCTATTGTTGAGAATAATGATTGGCTTATTGCCAAATAGCCAAGGCTCTAGAAGGTATTCAAAACCACTTACAATCATTTTAAATCTATGTGGAATCGTTTATGGGGGAAAAAGGTGATTATGACAATAGTCATTAAGAGCTGTAAAACACGAGTCATATAGGGATACAGCACTTCAGTCAACAACATAGCCCAATCAATAGACTTCAGAGATTGGATACACATTGCTAGTAGGCTAATGAAACTATTGCTGTGGATCTATGATGTCACATCAGAAAATCTTTTTTTTTTCAGTAGAATACACATTTTAACTAAAGATATAGAACAATTTCACCCTCTACTGACAAAGTTAAAATGCATATCTCAGAGACACTGGTGTAAACTATAACAACTACTGAGAACAACTAAGGCTCACTAAGGAATTTTCCAAATCTTGATGAACAATCCTTTAAATTGTGAGACCTCATTAGCTCTCCCGTACCATGATGACAAAGTCAGATCAAAATAGAGCATCAGTTTGACTGTTTGAATGGGCACTCATCCATCTGGATGAACGAGATGTAATAGGAGCTATCAGTGGGACGGAAACTGCTAATCTGCATCATGCAGTGATGCACTAACAAACTAAATGAGCAGTTACATTTACTGACCTGATGAAATGGCACTGTCTCAAACTGTCTGACACCGTCTCATCGTTGCAAGTTGCATTGCTGGAAAAATAAATAGATTAAAGAATGAAGTGATTCATTTGAATAAGGATACATTTTTGTTTTTAAAATAAAATAACGTATCATCAGATCAATCATCTGAACGACAAAATACTTCAATTTATGTAATTGCTTTGCAAAAGTTGCAAGACAGCTCCATCTTGTGGGATTTTTGTGACAGCACAAAATTTCCACATAATTGCTATCCTGTTGCACAGACAATAAGAGAAGAGACTGCTGAAGGAAAGACACTAATTTATGTTTTTTTCTTTAACTTTGTACATTCTTTCTTGTTGACCTTACATATAAAAACAAGTTGAGAACAGAGCTGGGTAACGCCTTATTACTATTATAATTCTAATATTCTAAATTATTTTGGGCAATGATTTTTGGCATTGAATAGATAATAAATAAAATATATCATTTCAAGTTGTCTGTTCTTTTTGACATGAAGACATTCACATTCAAACAATACACTGAGAAATAGAGTGGACTGAATAATGTAACTTGTCTTGAAGTATGGTTGAAGTATGAAGATTTATATTCGATGGTCCCAGTTGCACCTGTCCCCTTAACCTAATATGCATGTCAGGTTAATTGGTGACTCTAAAATTGTCCTTAGGCGTGAGTGTGAGCGTGTGCGTGGGTGTTTGTCTCGTTTGTCTCTGTGTGGCCCTGTGATGGACTGGTGACCCTTCCAGGGTGTACCCCGCCTCTCACCCGATGACTGCTGGGAGAGGATCCAGCCCCCCGTGACCCGACAGTTGGATCAAGTGGGTACAAAAAATGGATGGATGGACATTAGTATATAGAGATCCTAAAATATGACTGAGATCATTATAGAGGAGGACTGAATCAAACAGTTACTGAATAAAAGTGTTAAACTACAGGCAATGGAAATCCAGATGTTGATCCTTTTTAAAACTCATCAAAGTCCCACCTGAAAAGGAGTCACCACTGTATTTGCTTACAACAGTGGTGAGAGAGGAAAATGAGAATATAGTTTACATTTATCTTATATCATTTCTTCAAAGCACAGTTATTACAGACATAACTCATGTAGTCAAGGCAGCTGTGGCTCAGGAGGACGAGCAGTCATCTGCTCATCGTAAGGTCAGCAGTTCAATCCTGGGCTTCCCCAAATAGTGATAGAGAAAATAGCACTGTTCCTGGCTGGGATGTGTTGTCTGCGTAAATGGATGAATGTGGCTTGTAGTGTCAAAAATACTTTGAGTGGTCAGCAGGACTGGATGAATGCTATGAGCACAGTCCATTTACCATCAAGGCAGTCTTTGTATCTTTTATTTGGCTTAAAGTCTTACTTTCACCAATCAGAAGACTTTAGTGGTTAATAATTCCCTAACTAATTGTGTGTGCTGTAACATACTCTGGCTCTTTAAAATGTGGGGCTGTTGCACTCAAAATGAAAAAAGAACAAACATTTTATTCAAACTTATTAAGCAGCAGAAGAAAAGGGGATTACAAGAAATCTAAATGAAATGTCACATTTTCTAAAACTTGTGCCAGATTGAATTGTAAATCCTCATTATATAGTAAAATCAATTTGATTATTCATTACTTGTTTTGAATCTTTCAGACCAAGAAGATTTTCAAATCAATTCCAAACAAGTTCCAAACGCTTTCTTCAACATATAACAGCTCTGGCTCCTAAATTATTTAGAGGGAATTCGCTGCCTTTAATCACAGATATGATGCCACCACAGTCAAACCCTGATTTGAGTTAAAGGACTTGAAAATCAGTCTTTGAAGAGCAGCTCTGCGACATAAAATCACTCAACCACCCACAGTACAGATTGCTTGCTGCTGCTGATGCAGGAATGTTGAAAAGTCAGCACATACAGTGGACAGATGGCCCACACAGAGGCCCTGAAACCACTAAGTTGATGAATTCCTTAGCGCCGATATGGCTAATGGGCTAAAATTGTGCAAAAGTGAGAAGTAGAAAAGTCTGTTTCCAACTTGTTTAATTTGATATGACAGTTGAAATCATATACAGCTACATACTGAAAAACTTCACCAATATATTAGTTTTATTTCTTCTTTCATCTAGTTTGGGCATTTTTGTATTAATTTAAATCTCTTAGTTGTAGTTTTGGCTTTTGTTCCAGTCAAAAATCATATTTTACAATATGAATAAAAGCAGTCAAGAAATGCAAAGAGGAGAACCCTTTCTTTAACTAATGAATGAGTGCATGGGATGTACATCAACATAGAAAACCCCACAAAAACTGAGAAAAGACACACAGCTGTGAGTACTATAGAAAAGGATGATTAATGAGAACTGAGAAAACCAAAGACCATCACAGTTCCAACATCTCATCCGTTGCTTATTTAAGCAATCAATACTGAGAAAATACAACTCTTTAACTACTACCAACACTAAAACTAAGTTACAGGTGTCTTTGAATTTGATATCCCAGAAAGAAATGAAATAAACTAAAGGGAAAAAAATGCTGGTGTAAACTACAGCTTGCCTCAGCACAGCTAGTCTCTTTCAGCTTGAAGGCTTAGTCCGTTTGCTTTTTCTTTAGCCCTGTCTCATAGGGTCCTTACTTCTGTCTGTCAGGCTGAGTCTGCTCAAGAGTCAGGCTGCCACATTTGAAAATGTGGTAATTTTACAATTTCTGATCATGCATGACAATTTCCTGCTATAAAAATATCAACAGAGAACAATATTGTAGCCCACAAAGTAAAGTACTTTTACAATTTATGAGCCTTTTTTTGTGAAATTGCTACTTTTTGCTGTTTGTTGTAGTAGCTGATATTTTAAAGAAGTTGTTAAGGTTGTCACATATTCTGGAGTGCAACTTTGTTTCTTTTGCACACACAAAGGCTTGTGTTACTGCGGCAGGAAAAATTCATGCTTAGCTTTATTGTAACCTGGCCACAGAGATAATTATTTTTCATCACACTCATGTCTAGCAAAAGGTTGTTATGAGGAAGAATGTTTTCTGTGCTGATGTTGCAGAGTTACCCTAAAAGCAGTACATCAGTCATCAATAAATTATCTTTTTGTAACCCATTGTATATCTCTTTTGATTAAGATATGCAAGGCTTCTGATACTGTGGATCATGCATTATTAAAGTAAAACTAATTAGACCTAGACTGCCAGAATGGCATGTCATTTAATTGAAGAATTCAGGCAGACCTCATTGTATTACTTCTTACTACTTCAGTGCATTCAAAGGTGTGCTCTGTGGATCAGTCCTCCTGAAAATAGAAATGCAAATGTACATCACCTCTGTGATGTACTGGTCTGAACCTACACTAAACCAGGTTCTTTATCAGGGGCAATTCTCATTTACAACAATGCCTCTGAATGTGCTTTGATTAAAAAACATATTTGAACGCTGATTAACTATATCTAATGATGTTGTTAAATATCAAATCTAAATCATTAAATATTCCATCAGTCACGCTCTCTCAGTGCTCTGAGTGTGAATCTGAGGTTTTTTACTCATCTGACATCTCTCAATGACCATTGTTTGTTTTACGATGGTCTGCCTCGTCTGTTCAGACTCAGTCACTGGTTTGTTCTTGCTCAGCTTCCTTTGTACATTTATATTTATATTCAGAGAAAAAAGAAGTCCATACAGAATTCTAAATCTTTTTAATTGATCTACTAAATCCATTAAATCATGTTTTCGTCATTCAAATTGACCCTGAATATCCTGTAAATGTATGCTGTCCTATCCATGTAAATTCTGTCCAGCTGTTTTATATTGTTCTGCTGCCATCTTGATTTACTAAAGCTGAGACTTTTCCTGCCTACATAAAAGTTAGATAGTTAAAGATATGAAAATATATTGCTTCTGGAGGACTTTCAGTGTTTGAAATTTAAGGTAATTTAACATAAAGAAAGACTTTTTGATAAAATAACAAATAAATGTTTATCTGTGTGTGTCGGATCATTTTTCCTCGCAATAATTCCCCTGTTCCACTTTGAATCTGTGCTGTTTTCCTGGAGATCAGAAGAAGTTCAGTGTTGAACTTTGGATGAACAGGGGTCTCATTTCTGGGGTCTTCCTCTGCCCTGTGAGATCATTTGTGAGGTCACAGATGATGTCAGATATCAGATATTACTGTGGGCTCATTTTGTGGATTTGTGACCTTATATCGCTCATATTAATGTGACTCACGCAAAGGTCACTGACTGCGACATTTATCTTTGCTGATGTTGACATGTCTGTGACAACAGGCAATTAACTCTATTCTATATAATTTATGTGATCATTCCTAATATCTCCTAATACATGTGAAAATACACGTGGCATCGTCATACAGCTGTAAAAAACGCAACAGATACAGTGTATCTTTGCACACAAAGATATTAAAGAGCATATGTCAAAACTATCACTGCTCCTCTACTGCATGGTCACAAAAGCATTTGCAGACTTAGGTTAATACTGAACTTTCACAGCATCGTTCAGCTGGTATACACTGATTTTCCTTTGCATATTTTAGCTTTAATCTTCCCTCTCATTTTACCACTAACAGGTTTTTCTCTAATGCTAATTTGCCAATTTCTGAGCAAATGGGCCTGCTTTCTCTCGTTTGCTTTTCAAAAGAAACAAAATTCAAAAACTTCTTACAATTTTGCCCAAAACCAGACTGAATTTGCCAAAATCATTTAAAAAATGATAACCAATTAGTCGCCAGATAGGGGCTTTAGTTATAAAGGCCTAGCACATTGGCTCATTAACTGCTGCTTTACTACAAGGCAGAAGGCTGCATCTGTTTCACTGGATACGCCAGATTGTGACTGCTACTCAAAACTGCATGGAAAAAACTGCAGCGAAGACAAACTATTAACACTTCAAGAGCCATATTTGAAAGACAAGAAAAGAAAGGTCATGGAGAGGTTTCATTCCCGCAAGCCAAAATCTGTAATGAATCGGAAAACAAAAGCAGAGAGAAGGAAGCTGGTAAAAGAGCCGTCAATTACCAGAATGAAATGACAAGCTGCACGATCACCCTCTCAAGTCAAGCAAGGACAAAGATGGAGCTGGAGAGTGGAGACAGGAAGAGAAGAAGTTGAATTTCACTTTGGAACATAATGATGATGATAATTAAATTCATTATCAGAGACCCCTGTGTCCTCACATTACAACCGCTACTTTGGTCAGGACAACTTCAAAAGCCCATGCCAACTCTATGAAGAAGAATAAGCATTTAGACACATCTTTAAAACTAGCCCAAGGACAACAGAATTGGAGGCCAACCACATTGGGAATATGCAGCAAAGAACAGTAGACACAAAAAGCTAAAATGAAGTGGGACAGCATGGTTTTTGAAACACACTCTCCCTCAGTGACAGAGTGGAAAACGAAGACTGCCAAATGCAAACTGCCAAGGGCTGAAAAGTGCTAAACACGGTCCCAGACTTGATACAACATCTTTTAATTAGCTACTTGCAGTCTGAGTTACTGAGTTGTGTATGATATTTACATGATATTTACTTTTATGAGCTGTGTGATCATGCAGGCAGTTTTTTTAGTTTTGTTTTTCTACTTCACTGTGCTCAAATCGGGATTTGACTCAGTTGACAATTTCAAGAGGCAGTGTTTTACTGGATGATCAAGTTCTGTCTTCTTCTGAAAGTAAAAGACAAAGCAGCCTCTGAAAGAATTTACGGTTTCTGATCACATAAACACTTTTGAGACTGACATTTTCTATTTACTGAAGCTGTCAGAAACTCTACATTTCTTTCGACTCTCCTGCTGTGATCTCCCCTCTTTCAACTTCTTGTTACCCTTTTGTCTGAAGAGTAGCGCATCACATTGCAGCTCAATCAACAAACTGAGAGCCTCGCTTACTCTGCTAGATCACATCTGAACAACATATACATAGGACACACATGTCACTTGCTTCCTGGTCTTTGAGTGTAAAGTGCAAAATTAGTAAGTTATTTTGCACATTAGTGTTACTGCTCTGTGTTTGTCTCATTTTTGTCCAACATCTTTGTGATAATCTAAATTTACTATCCCTTTTCTGTTTTTTTTTCCTTCTATTCCCATTTTTCTGGTTCGTTTTCAAGCTTTTTCCTCAACTTACATTCAGCCCCTGACACTGACTCTTTGCACTCTTTTTGCTCCCTTTGACAGGACCAGGAAGGGAGTCGGACTCTGGGATCTCACAATGAGGCCAACAGCCAAAGATGGACAGTAGAGAGGCAGCCCAGACAAAACTCTTTGTCTCAGTTTGAAAAAGATCCACAGGATCCAACACCAACGGCAAGGATTTAAAGGGACATACAAACTATACTGTAATATTTCATAAAATCAACATCATTTGACAAAGAGTTTGATTTAACAATGAATTTATTGTCATGAGCAGTACGATGCAAATGTCTTCAGCCAGCCATCATTTTTTTGTATTTTGTTTCTAAGGAGCTGTGTTTCTTGTAATCTTTCAAAGTGGTCTTGAGTATTGGTTCTCGAAGGCTTTCTGAATTTTTTTTTTTTGTTTTTATAGCCTAGACCTTTTTTTTTAGCCCTTTAGCATTTTCTGCATAACTTTGTTTGCTAAGCCAAATAATAATGACCTTAGATTCTATCAAGCCAAAGAAAAAAAATCACCTAACTTGAGGGATTGTTATTATTGGTTATGGACCCGTGGGTGTTCTTTTATAAATTAATAAAGTGATTAAGAATATGAACCAGTGTTGTCTCTATATATAACAACTGTATAAATCTTTAGCCCCTTTTAAATTAGTAACCTGTTGACACATCATTTGCTCTCATTTCTTTAGGTGTTTTTTATGCAAAATATCACAGATAATGTCGTTTGATAGACATAAATTCAAATTTTGTACCAAAAATGTCATTCCCAAAGAGCTAATAGCCTAAAACTAGGTATACAGGCATGGTGTACAGTGTGTCCTTAAATAATTTAAGAAAAAGTGGAGGACAGAATAAGTGTCAGACTTAAAGAAAAGAAGAAGAAAGGGAAAGACCTTAACAAATGGGAAACAATCCAGAAAGGATCTAAGACAGGACCTGCTGGATACATCGATCATTGATATATATACACTGATCCATCTACTGTGGGCTGAAGCATCTTCTGAAATGGTCTCCATGGAGGAGTGGCTGTCAAGAGGCCACATTATGGAAGGGAAACAGGGTGAAAAGGCTGAGGTATGCAAAATTGGACAAGAACGTGACTGAAAATCAATGACAGCAGATCTTATGGAGTGATGATTCTTCCCTGAGTCCAGACCTCAACGTTTTTGAATCCAATACAATTTTTTATAATACAATCATAATTGAATCAAATCCAATTAATTAAATTCCAAATTGGTCCAATTCATACAGAGACAGTTAAAAAAGTCCCTTAGCTAAGGAAACCAACAGATTACATCGAAATTTCTCTTCAATCCAATACCCATCCAGAGCATCGACAGGGCAACAGTGGAAAGAAAAAACTCTCTTTTAATAGGAAGAAACTGCCATCAGAACCAGACTCAGGGAGGGTGGCCATGAGGAAAGAGAACAGTGAGGAAAAGGCGCATCATTGGAGGTTCCCCAGCAGTCTAGGTTTACAGCAACATAACTATGGGATGTTTCAGGGTTGCCTGAGCCATTCCTATCTATAAGCTTTTAACAACAACCACAAGTAAACCTGCAGTTTGAGAGCTAAGTGCTCTTTTTGGAAAATATATTAGATCTTTAAGATATGGAGCTTGATCATTAAGATCTTTATATGTAAGGAGAAGAAATTTAGATTCTGTTCTGAATCTAACAAGAAGCTAATGAAGAGGAGCTTAAACTAGAAAAATATGATATCTCCTGTTAGTTCTCATCAGAACTCTGGCTGCAGCATTTTGGATGAGCTGGAGGCTTTTCAGAGATTTTTTTGGGACTTTCTAATGATAAAGAATTACAGTAGTCCAATGTTGAAATAACAAATGCATGCATGCACTAGTTTTTCTGCATCACTCTTAGACAGGATATTCCTATTTTTTTTTACCATATTATGAAGGTGAAAGAAGGAAGTCCTAGAAACTTGTTTTATGTGAGTCAAAGCACAGATCCTGGTAAAAAAAAAAATAACTCCAAGAGTCCTCACTGTAGAACTAGAAGCAAAGGAAATGCCATCTTGAGTAACTATAACAACAGCTGGACAGTTTTTTTCCCTGAAGCACTCGGATCCAAAGACAGCAACTTCAATTTTGTCTAAATTTATAAGTAGAAAATGCAGTGTCATCCAAATCTTCGTCTTTGATATGCTTGTAGTCAACCAACTGAGTAGTTTCATCTGGTTTCACAGATGAGTACAGCTGAGTTAAAAGAATCAGTTTAAGCACAGAACCCTGTGATTATGGTGTGCGAGTGTCACGGTTCGTTGGAGAGGTAGGACCCAGATGCAGTTCTTTCAAACGGAACAAGGTTTATTAACAAAAAGGGGACAAGGAGCAAGAACAAAAAGCGCGGCTCAGCCGGATTATCAAAAACACTAAACTATGAAATAACAAAACCATGAGAAACAAAGCAAGACTAAACAAGACTAAGATCGGCAAAACGAGACTTATCTGTGTGGCAAGGCATGAAGGGAGGTAAGGATTCTGCAATGACTGAAAGGAAACCAGAAGACTAAATACTGTGGAGGGAGTGATCAGTGAATGAGGTGCAGCTGTGAACAATGAGCCAGGTGACTTGAGTGAACCGAGGTGGCAGGGGAAAAACATGACTAGAACATAACTGAAGACATGATTAAACATAAATTGTGACAGATAAAACATAGACTGTGACAGTTTGTTCGTGTTACTTTGTTAACACGAACAAACTGGAATCTATCAGATAAATATGACTTAAAGCAGCCTAATGCAGTTCCTTTTATCCCAATAACTCAAGCCTATGTAATGGAATGCTGTGATCTATCGTATCAAATGCAGCACTGAGATCCAACAGAACAAGCACAGAGACCAGTGTGCTATCAGAGGCCAAGAGGAGATCATCAGTAACTTTGACCAGTGCTGTTTCTGTGCTATGATGTGCTCTAAATCCTGACAGAAACTTTTCAAACAGAGACAACTATTACTGAAGACTGTACTGAAGAAATTACCTTTATAAGAGGGTTCAGGCTTTAATGGCGAATAAAGGTGATCATATCATATATGATTTTCAAGCTCCACTGTTTTAGAATGGTACAAACAATGTTTTGACATATTCACCGTATTTTCATTGCACCTACACTATGAACTACTTCAACTTCAAAGTTATTTTCTATAGATCCATTAAGAGTAAATTTGGTCAGTAGGGATCCTTTCAACTTTAAAGTGTGTACAGTAGCTCAACCATAAATCCCATCTCTCCTCTCTGATGGCGCTGATGTTTTTCTTTTTCCCCTTTCTCCATTTCTTTCTAGATTTCTAAATGTCTGTCAAAAACGATGCATGTTTACGCTGAGTTGCTTACGTTGAGACTTATTTCTTTGTTCATTTTACTTTGGCACACCGCCTATACGTACTCTTTTCCTCCCAGAAAACCGTTTGATTGTGCTGTGGGTTTAAGTGATGTATTTTTGTTAAAGCAGCTGTATCATTTCCGTTTCCAATTGGTTACAGCGTGGAAGGTGTGGTCTGGATGCTGCATCTGTTGAGCACTTTAATGTCAAACAACAAATTTTACAGAAACGAACTGTAGTCATGTGTGTGGTGGATTTAGATTTTTAGACCGTTTTAGATATGAGTTTCTAAGGTTTTTCTTCCCATCTGTAGCAGGACTGAATAAATGATCGTCTCTTCTAAACGAAATTTAACAAAAGCTGCGAGGTTCCAAGCTTTGACGCTCGAACTGAACTCCGATTGAAGTTTGGGAGAAAAGGCGGATATTTAGTCGAGGATAAGGACCGACTTTCAGGTTTACACTTGACAGAGCGAGCGCTTCCCTCCGGCATTATGCGCTTCTCGCCGTGTGCGTAAGCTGCTGTGTGGTGTCCTCACATTATGAGACGCCATGGCATGGTGTGACCGAAGGGTTCAGACTTTGTTGGCTATCGTGGGGGCCTTCGCTGCCTTCAGCCTCATGACCATCGCCATCGGCACCGACTACTGGCTTTATTCTCGGGCGTACATCTGTAATGCCACTAATGTCACAAACGACGAAACCCAGATGCAAACCAAGAAAGTCAAAGGGGATCTAACGCACTCAGGGCTGTGGAGGATCTGTTGTATTGAAGGTAAATATTAAGTGTACTATATCAGCTTGTCTGTACAAACTTTTTTTCCCTTTTTTTAAGACTATCTTTTTCAAAGAGTAGCCTTTTCACTGCATGCGAAATTAACATCTGGGAACTCAGGAAAAAAACGCCTTTAGTTTTCATTTTTTCTTTAGCAAAATGTACAAAATCGTTCGCAACAATTGTACGATAGTTTGTGTAGTGACGCACAGAAATTGCTCCTCTATTAGAATATTACAAGATAACATTTCCAAGTTACAAGACTATGGTGTTTTATGTGAGCGCAAAGGCAGCGCTGTTTGTGCGTAATGAAACGTTTACGCCTCTTGCAAAAAAGTATTGGTGGCAAAAAGACAAGACACGTCATACACAATCCTTTCGCTTTTTCCTTTCAGTTTTTTTATTTCATTTTATTTTTTACGTTCAAACATGACATCGTTTTATGCATCGAAGACTTAATGTTTAAAGTGCAGTCCTAATCTTTGTATTGAAATGATACTAAAATATTGAACTAAAATCTAAAGAAGCGGTCTTCCGGCAAGAAGCTGATTTAAGGTTCTGGAGAGATTGCCCTTTTCTCATTTGTTCTACACCTCGCTCATGTTTCCAGAGACACTTCTGAGCAGTTTGGGGCTGGGCGTCTTGTCTTTGGACAACAGGTCGATGATATTTTGACAAGTCTGAACATATTCAGATGTAATATTCATTCATTAGAAACAAGCTTTAGCAATTCTATCAACAGGTTGATACGTGAAAAGTAGCGACTCCACCATCGGCCCCTACATTAAGGCGCTGTCAGTTGCCAGTGGTTCTAAAATCCTCCCTCTAATCATTTGTTCACTTTCAATGAAAAACACACCAACTAAGGGAACTAAATTCACAGATAATTTTGCGTTGTCAAGATAGATCAGCTGCCGTTGGTCTGGTGTGGCAGGGAGAGAAAGCCACTGTACTGACATGTTGTTTCGTCTTTCCATACAGTTAGACAGATAAAAGAGAACTCACATCTGAGACTGAACCTCTGTACCATTATTACACATTTTTTATTTATTTAATGTGAAAAAATGAATAGCTTTTAATGGATTTCCAATAAAACACTTTCTCTCTCCTCTGGCTTGGGAACAGACCACAGCACAGCTGAAATGGATTGCAGTGTTCTTAAACGTGATTTGCATTTCCCACTCTGCTGGCATAGTTACAGGTGTTGCACGTGGAGCAGAACTGGATGTAACACATTGTCAGTCATTGTCAGATGTGCCTACAGCGACCACATTTCAAAACACAACTCAAAATCATTATTTTGCGTTCTTCTCACTCTGAATATTGTCTTTTCACAGTCAATTATTTTTTTTTGTTTGTTTGTTTGGGTGATTTTGCAGCCTGTGGGCAATATGGAGTCCAAGTCCACATGTCGTATCATGTAAAATGAGGTTAATAAATAATGGGTTAGCCTCACTAGATGGCAAACCTTGCAGGAGAAATTAGGCTTGTCCATGTGCCAAACAAACAACTGTATGAGGGCTGTGTCTTGCAGAGCAAATTACAGGTTTACTGAAGATGTGCATGATGGAGAAAGAACTTTTTAAAGAAAATCATTCTAAAATATATCACGTGAACTCTTACTGAAGGAATATGACAGTGTTGTCTAAACATATTGGAGTGGAGCTGAAGATATTATGTCTTTCAAACTTTCAAAATATGTTTAATTTAAGATGGTCAAACCCTTCTTATTTGCAGATTTTTCCTGGGGTGCATCATAAAGCTTAGTGTTGTGTGTGTGTGTGTGTGTGTGTGTGTGTTAGCCTGGTGAATGCATTAGTAAGATGTCAAAGGCGTTCTCTGAGAAGCAAAGCTAGAAATGTGATTCTGGGTTGCCGGGGGTAGGTTGCCATGGTGAAGCTATGCTGAGTAATAAAAGATGGGCTCCGGTCTTCCAGACAGATGGGCTCTGGGGAGATTCCTCCCCCACTGAGCTGGCTCTCTTTCTCTTTGCTCCTTCATTCTACCATCATCCCCCCAGTTATATCCATATTGGCCCTCTGTGTATAACTTGACTCTTTTATGTTATCTTTTACTCTACTTCGAATGACACAATCAGTGAATTCAACCAAATATACTACTCTTATAGATTTATATAAATGCTAGATACAGCTGGAATTATGCCACCCAGTGACTGTGCTTCTGTTACAGTGTGCTTTCTACACAACTGTTCAAAAGGAAACAGATATAGACTTAAAGAGCAGAAATTCTCAAGCCCAACAGGGAAGTGGGTTATTGGGAAACAGTGGTGATAAGAGCACTGTTAAAAAGATGCAGAATAAGCGTTCAAAGAGACTGCAAGAGTGATTTTGACAGACTGAGGTTGTTTCATAACTTAATCCCTGCTTCATCTTAATTTTCTTTCCTGGCTGCCACAGACATCAAACTTAAAAAAAAGGTGAATTTCAAAGACAAGTGACACATCAATCAAATGTGTGCTGGGGGCAATGATGACATACCTTAAGAGTACTTAATGTGTGTCATAACATGCATATTAACCTAAAATTGGTGAATGCATGCCTAACCACATAAAGTATTTTAAAAAATGCCTTGTGGCCACATGATGCATAGAGTCACTCAGACACAGATGAACAGCCAGTGATTACAGCTAATCAGCCAATATTCACTCCGATTTGGATTTTTTTATGCCACAGCTGAGCTCACAACTGGCCACACTCACAGCGAATGGTAAACACCCTATCAAAAAAAAGGAAAAAAATTCTAAAATGAAATTCTATTTCTAGTATTTGCAACAGTATGCTCCATTAATTCGGAATGTTATCAGTCAGACACTGTTAATTGGTTTGGAAGGCACCCTGTAGAGACTCCTTGGAAACACAAAAGTTACATTCAGAATTTTTTTCTATCTACTAACAACGTCAAAATGTCCTGTACATTTACTAATGACAGATTAGTTCAAAGTTGGTTGAGTTTGACTTTCAACTTCATTTGGGGTTTACCATCGCACTTTGGAAATGTGTATTTTACTCAAATGAATGGGTAATTCAGAAATTCATGCTCTGTGCTCTGAACGAAAAAGGAAAATTCCTCAACAATTCAGACTTCTATCAGCAATAAATACAAAAGCTACACTTTTTGATGGTATAGGATTGTATTATATTGGATTAAAACCTCAGAATCTGGATGCATAAAACTACATATTCATTATGAAAAAAACACTATCCTTTGGAAGAAGACAAACACATGATCTGCTTTATCTGAGACTGAAAATGTCCAATTGCAGTCACAATGCTCTGATTTGATGATTGCATACATGTCTGACTACAGTGGTAATTTCCTCCCGACAGCAGAGTGACCGTGATCAGAAGTTTTCATTTCTAGATACGACTAAACACACCCCCATCATATTCAAGAGTATTGTTTGTTTCCATTGGTGATTGGGGATTTAAAGTGTCTGGAAACAGAGATTTTCATTCAGTGTCAGTCAAGTCAGATTTATTTGTACAGCACATTTCATGTACAAAACAATTCAAAGTGCTTTACATAAAATAAAAGCATTGCAGCTGGGAGTGGAAGAAGCGTAAAAAATACATAAAAGAATATAAAGACAAAGAAAATAATTAAAATTATTAAAAAGAAGCAACAGTTTAGATAAAATAAAAATATATCGTGCAGATTTCATGCATAGACGCATGAGAAAAGAAATGTTTTAAACCTGGATTCTAAAAATGTCTACATTTGGTGACAGTTTAATCTCCACTGGCAGTTTGTTGTCAATGCCCTTGGAAAAGCTTGTTTACTCTGTGATTACAGCACTGATGCATAAAAATTAACTTTTTAGATTTTAAAGCATCAAATTCCTCCTTCAAGATGACATCTTTTCTCGGGACATTCTTGTATTTTTCAACAAGACAATGCAAAACCACATTCCACAAAGGTGTTGCTGTAGAAGAAGAGGATACGGGTCTGCCTGCTGCCATGACCCCACCCCAACAGAGAATCTGTTAAGAGTTTTGAAATTAAAAATTAAACAATAACCCTTTATTGTTGCACAGTTTAACACATGTTGGCATGAATAATTTGGCATAACAACACCTGAAAGGCTATATTACCGGTACTTGAACATCTTAATGCCAGAACATCTTTAAAGTGTTGTAATGGCATGGCAACATTACAAAGAAGTAAAAGCATATGGTCCCAGCTATGAATGGATGCATATTAACCACTGAGATGAAGTTGATGATAAAAACTATTAAATATCTTGGGAAGTCAGCATAAATGTAGGAATCACTCCTGCATTTTCTATACTGTCCCAATGTTTTTCTTATTGCACATATTGTATGTTCATGCAGCACCACTCTACAACCGCCTTTACTAATAAGCTTAAATCAGGGGCAACGTGGGGTTTCAGTGTCATGCTCAGACACTTCAACACTGGAGATCAGCTATCACAAGAATTTCACATGCTTTTAGACTACCCGAGTAAGCGCAACAATCCAAGCTGTCTGTGTTAATTTTAGTCTACTTTAGGTGTTTATACATGATATTACTTTCAAACATACGATACTTGTGCCACTAATAGTCTGAATGTGCACTTCTGGTGTCTTACATAGTTTTAGAGCAATCTATGCAGTAACATAGACAGAACTCACAGGACACAGTGGCAAATAAGGAGTTAGACTTTTAATTCAAAGTCTAATCCTTAAATATTCATAATCTTCTATGTTTTATTCTCTTAAAATTTGAGTTTCTTGGTGAAGAGACTGGGTCTTTGAATAGAAGGTGCCTAAGTCCCTTAAATCCAAACCAGCCTGTCCTCAAATGGTTTCTGATATAGTTAGAGGGAGAACATGAAATTTTACCTATAACTTAGGTATTATATGCACAGAATCAACAATGTTCCATGTTGACTGAAAGATTGACTGATGATTGGTTAATTTAAATCGCTCTTATGCTAGAGCTTCTCATGACAAATATTATTATAAGAAGATACAACTTTACTTTAGCTGTTGTAATTTTTCTTACATGTGCTGATCATGTAGTTAATGTAGGCATAAGTCACAATTGCCCTTACTGTGCTTTTGGCTTCTCCACAGGTATAAACAAAGGAAGCTGTTTCCGGATCAATCATTTTCCAGAGGACAACGACTATGATACAGACAGCTCAGAGTACATCTTACGTAAGTCAGTGCAACCTCTTCATCTTCAAACACCTCAGTGCTTAATCATTTCTCCTTTTTTTCTTCAGTGATGATGGAGTTATCACAAGGGTACTTAATGTGTCATGACATCTCTATCCCCTCCATTAAAAAGCCTGATGTCATGACAGTAATTGCAGCTCTGCTGATAATGAAGTGTGTAGCTTGAGATCAGCTTCAGTCGACATTCCATATATTGTGTTTACATTGTTGCCGTTTGCCCTACAGCTTTTCTATTTATTTTGCTGTCTGAATCAATTAATTTCAATATACACAGGAAAATTACACTGCGCTCACTTAATTTATAGCATGAAAAGGAAGTAAAAGTTTCTAATCAGCCACTAGTACCTCTACAAACATTAACCTGTTGAACATCTGAATGTTTTTGGGCATCTTTCATTCCCCTCATTTCAATTGAAGCAGACTTATTGTGTGTTAGGTTTATATATCCCTTTTATGTACTTCTATTTCAGGAACAGCTTGACTGCACAGCCATTCCAATACCTCTCATGAATGCAGTGACTAAAGCTTTAACCTTTATGAAAATTCTTATTGAATTGCAGCAGCAAATAACATAACATAGACAAACTATTTGTTTTAATTAAACCCTTTTTAATTACAATTATTGCAACAACACATGAGAGAATGAGTGAAACCCATCCATCCGTTCACCCATTTCGTAAACGTGCATAATCCAAGTCAGGGCAGCTGAAGCCTATAATTGGGATGACATAGCTTTGTTATTCATGGAACAAGAGCATGTGGCAGAGGTTTATGCTCTGGATTTGTCAGAGACTTTAGAATATGTGGCCAAAATTCTAAAAAATAATTACTTATCTTTAGCTTTACCAAGTATTTCAGGTGCCAAAATAAAACAAAAATAAATAAAAATAAACTTTGGCAAAAAAGGGAAAATCAGGAGAAAAACTGATAACGATGATAAAGAGCTCATATCCCAAATGAATCTAAAAAATAAAAGGCCAACACTGATGTTTGCCTGAGTTACAGTGAGGCATTGTTGCCTCACAGTTTCAGAACTGGATACTGTTGGTGGGTAGGCTGTCACTGTGTTGCATGAATTTTCTCATGCAACATAGATCTCTCTTCTCTTCTCACAGTCTTAAGACATGCATGCTAGGATAACTGTTGATTCTAAGCCGGCCATACGTGTGAGTGTGAGCATGCATTGTCAGCATCGTGTCAGGATGAGAATTCATGAATTGAACCTGTAGACACAGCAGTCACCTACTGGCAAACCAAAGAAAAATAGTTAGCCGGATATAAGATTGTATTTTTGCACCAACAAGGTACCAAAGACAAAGTATTAGCCAAAGACATGGCATTTGTCAGCATGGTGCAGTGTTCTTTAAAACAACTGAAGTAAATAAATAAGTGAAAAAAGAAGAAGTAGTAGACATAGAACTACCAACGAAGGAAAGCAATTTCTGAGGGTGATGTCCTTAAGAAATAGAAAAAAGTCCAGCAAAGACAGGACCTGAGAGACCTGAGTAGATGATCCATCAACTGTTCACTGAAGCCTCATCAGAAATGGTCTTCAAGGAAAGGAAATTCTTAAGAAAGCTAAACAGGTAGAAAAGGCTGACGTATGCCAAATGACACAAGAATTGTACTGAAAATCAGTGGCTTTAGGTCTTATGGTATGACAAATCCTCCTCAGAACCTTGACGTTAATATATTACTGAAGCAGTTTGAGATCATCTTGATAGAGAATGGAGCAAAAGGAATCCAACATCCAAAAAAGCGTTTTGGGATGTGCTTCAAGAAGTCTGGAGAACTACTTCTGGACTACTTAAAGAAATGACAAGAAATCAAGAAAGAAGTCTAAGAGGGTTCAGACTGTATTGAAGAATAAAGGTGCTCATACCAAATATTGACTTTTAAACTCATTAGAATTGTAGAAACTCTGTTTTTGCCTTCTACACTGTATATCTATTTGTATTTGCTGACTGTAAGAAAAAAAAAAAAGGGTGGCTCAAGACATTTGCACAGCACTGTATGTGATAAGCTAATATCGGTGGCTAACGTTAGCCATTGTCAGGACGCCTTTATTTTGTCCGTGAACAGGTATAGTGCGTGCATCAAGCCTATTCCCAATTCTCAGCACCATCCTCCTGATGTTGGGTGGCCTGTGTGTCGGGGTTGGACGCATCTACAGCAGCAAGAACAACATCCTGCTTAGTGCAGGCATCTTCTTTGTGGCTGCAGGTAGGACAGTGCACTGAAGATAAAGACACAAACTGGGTTAACAACAAAATGTACATGCACAGCCTGTACATAAAAAAGTCGTAGAAGAGGTTTCTTAAATCCTTACAGCTCATCTTCCACACACTCACACGATAATGTGTTACAAAGGAGCGACATAATCTGATGACACCACAATGTGAGGCTTTTTCTTATTGTCAACCATTTCCCTCTACATATTTTTCTTACTCATCTGTCATTCTGTGCAGGCCTGAGCAACATCATCGGCATCATTGTCTACATCTCCAGCAATGCCGGAGATCCAAGTGACAAGAAAGATGAGGACAAGAAGAACCAGTACAACTACGGCTGGTCCTTCTACTTTGGTGCCCTCTCCTTCATCGTGGCTGAGTCAGTGGGCGTTCTTGCAGTCAACATATACATTGAAAAAAACAAAGAGACACGCTTCCGAGCCAAACGTGACTTCATCAAAACGACCTCTTCCTCTTCACCATACTCTCGCATACCAAGTTACCGCTACAGACGGAGACGTTCACGCTCCAGTTCGAGGTCAACTGACCCTTCCCGTGAGCCGTCCCCAGTGGGAATGAAGATTGGTGGAGGGTCTGGAGGGGGAGGGTTGGGGATGGGTTTGCCGATGGGGGATATATCCCTGTATACATTCAGCAGGGACCCATTGAAGGTTGGAAGTGGGACTGCAGGGCACTACAGCCCTGAGAGGGATACTGGGTTTTTACAAGTCCACAACTGCTTTCAGAAAGATGTGAAAGATGGAGCAAACCGAAGAACCACGCCAGTATGAGGTCAGGAGTGTGTCGATGTGTTAAACAATTAGCTCAATGGAGCTCATTAATTGTTGTACAAATGTTGAGAAAGGACAGCTGCACTGCATAACTGTTTAGGCAGCAGTGATGTTGAAAGGTCAGATTTGCTTTTCTTGTTTCCCTGTGACAAAAATGTGCCAATGTGTGATTTGGTGGAAGACAAAAAAAGCTTTTAAACTCTCTGAAACATCTACTTTAAGAAATGATTGCAGATACATTTAGCAATACTTGATGGGGTTAATTCTGAAATGTGATGCCTGCTATTTGAAAAGGTATGTTCTGCTCTTCATGCTGAAAAGCATTGAAACTATGGTTGTCATGTTTTGTTTTGTTTTCTCATGTGAAGTAGTGTTTTGCTCTGAGACAAAATAATGTTTGTGTCTGAAATTGTTTGCTAAAAGTAAGTGACGTGTGCGATCAAAGCATTATCATATCGTAATGGTTTGTAACTTAACACAAATGGTGCTAACTAAACCTGTCCACCTTTGACAGTCTTAAGCCCCATCAACAACAATCTAAATACTCTCACTGTATCTCAATAACCTCTCTCAAGCCTGTGTGTGAGTCATGTGATAAATGTGTGTGTTGCAGTATGTGGGTGTGTGTTTGTGGCTCTGAGACAATGCCACACTGACACAATCACTTTCTGAATTTCTGTAAATAGATATTATAAAGAATGGCAACACTCACAGTAATGCCAGTACATTCCAGTACACTGTGTGATGTATCAATGTAAACATTATTTAAACAGACTGCTCTCCATTCGCTCAGGGATGATGTGTGGAACAATTAATTCCTCACTGAAGCCAGGCAGACTGTTGGAATTGGCAAGTTTAAAAAAACAGAGAAAGCCCATGCTCTGTGTCGCTAATTAACTTTTAGCATTAGATTATCTTCTTTTCTGCTGTCACTGCCTTTGTGTTAAAAGAGTTTTTGTGCATATTTTTTCTATCATGCTGAAAGAAAGTTCCCCCGTAGACTCATGTTTACAGTATTTGTGTTGTACAGCTCCATGTCAGCAAGAACTGTTTCAAAAGTTTTCATTTTCAATGAACTGACAAAAAAAAATTAATAAATGAATTTGCGTCAGGATTTAGGTTCATAACTTTTTTTTTTCCGCAGCTGATTGATATTGGACATTTCGCTTCATCGTGGCAATTGATAGTTACAGTTGGGTTCAGAACCTATTAACTGGATTTAGAATAGCAAAAGTAACTCTGTAGTTTACTCTGTAGTTTTTGTTTCAGATTGACCAAATGACCTTTTTTTTCACTGCCAGCTTATTAACTGTTTTACAAAATGCCAAACCAGAAATGTCATTTTCATTCAACACACCACCTTTAAACTAAACAAATCAACAAAAACAAAGCCAGACCCACTTTTCACCAAACATAACATTTTAGACATATAGAAAAAAGGGAACACGTGAAACAGGAAAAATAATGAAACATTTGAAGAAAGTTTAAGAGAAGAAACAGAAATCATTTCACAAAACTTACAGATATCACAATATGTCCTGACTGCATTGTTTAAAACCCAAAGTCACAGATGCACGACAGGCTACGTCTGTTCAGCATCTGACATTTTCAACTCTGTTCTGTTGCTACAGTTATCGAGATGTCATCGACACTTACTGGAATGGCAGTCCTCGTGTTTTATAACCAGAGAAAATCATTTTCTACACAAGATAGGCTGGTTGTGTTTGAGATGTTTTGTCAGGGCCATTTTCTCAAGACAACATAATTTATTCTATTATTATTCTCAAGATGACAAAGCTCATTTTGTTTTGGGTCATTTCATGTCATCTCTACCTTTATTTGAACAGCTGTAGCAGACGGATGGAGAAGGTCAACTTATCTAACCCTAACCCATATCTTTGCCTACTCTAAAGCCCTTTCTTTCCACTGGTCAAAGAAAGTTCGCTACCATTCAGACCCACATCAAATGTCTCTTTGGCAGTTACTTGTATTTTTCTGCCTTGGCTACATTCGGCATTGATTAGAAGAAAACACCTGCATGCAGATGCTAATCATCGCTGAAGATGCTACACTTAGGCTACAGTGGGCCCTGCTCACATTTTGTTGACTAAAACATTTAGATTTCAACTGTAACATCTCAGATGGAGACTCGGAAACTAACAGCACCAACTCTCTGACAAACAAGAGGTGGTTGATCAGTTTTACCCATAGTCAGATTACACTGTTGCCCCATAAGCACAGCGGGTAAACATACTATGACCGGCAATGGGAAAAAATTTAACAGGCTTGTTTTAGTGGGCATACCTGTGTTTTAAAACCCTTTAAAATGTTTGGTGTAAAAGTGATACAAAACAATATCTCCTGTTGTAATTACCTAACTATAGTAAACAAAAAGCCTTGATTAAGTTTTCAGTGATGATATTAGTAGTCAGTTTCACCGGAGCAGTCAGAAGATCACTCTCAGAGGCTGAAATGAGGTGTGAGCAAATTAAGTGTCCACTCCTTTCTCATAATAATTCCATGAGCTTGATAATAATAAACCTGTGATCATGAATGAATTAGCTTTGATACCTTGGATAATTAAACAAATACCTTGTGATCTGTCGATAGCAGCACTTGGGAATAATTCAAAGAATTAATGTTATATTCTTTGAATTGTGTTTAGTGAAATGTGTCTTCTGTTTTGCTTTGTGTTGGGAACATTTGTTTTTTTCTTTTGATTGTATATTGGTGATTTTGTGGGTTATTTTTTTCCCCTAATGTGGTTGTCTTTTGCATATGAGGGCCACCATACAATACAAACTGAAAAGCAGTGAATCCTCCTCAGTAACAATCCAAGAAATACACATCATGTTAGCCAAAAAAGTTATAATTTAATATGACTAACTGAATAATCACAATATTTTTCTTCCAGTCAACTAACTAATTACTTTATTGACATTTTCATTGTTATTGTCTACATTTAGACACGAATTCTGTAAGAATCAAAGAAGCCCTTTGATGACTTTATCGCGAAAGTCCAATTATCTTCACTTGTGGTTTAATGCAAAATAAGACCTTGGCCTCATGATTGGCCTGAAGATGCGCCGCACTAGTATTTTTCATAGCCTTTGGTTTTCGTCATGGAGGAAGCATTTGGATAATATCACTGGGTTGATGGGCCCGTTATGTTCGGCTGTGAAATTGCATGGCAGACAGTCGGGCAACCACAGGGTGTTAAAACAAATCAGCATCAGCCAACTTATCGCTTGACTGAACTAACAGGCTCCCAAATGCTCACCCAGACTTCGTATAGCAAAGAGTTGAAGCAAAGTTATTGTGAGTCTAAATCCACAGAAGCTCAGATTTACTCATACTTAGTATAGTGCATGCTTGACTTGCGTCTATGTCAGCTTCATGGTTTGTTTTCCAGTTAGATATTTATGGCAGAGGTTGGAATTGGTTTAATTTGGTTGCTAGTTTGTGAGTCAGTGTCAGTGGCTTCCATGTGTGTTTAAACATACAGACCCATGAAAGGGCTAATAGTCTCAGTGAAGTCTCGGTTCTCCCAGCTATAGTTGACATTCAAGTCACTGAGGTTTACAAGGGGATGTCTTGAATTAAAATAGACTTTTTTCCATTCTGTATATGAGATGTATCTTTGCTATATGAATTTGAGCAGTTCTTCTCCACCCTTCTCTCTGCCCATCACCCGAGCTGTAAAGCCTTGTGAATTGGAATGCCATGACCCCTCACTGATATTTTCATCCATAATAAAGCTTTCCATCCTCCTGCTGTGTGACAGTGAAATATATCCTCCAGTAATTGTTAGGAAAATGGCAGGGTCACCGCTCCATGCAGTCACAGGACTAACCAAAATGCTTGTTAGCAGTGGTAGCTCACCATATAGGAGTCACTGTACAGTGGGGGAAACAAAAGTTTACTCTTTTGTACTTTCCCTGATAATGCAATGTCATAGCAAAGCATTTACACCCAACAAGGGTTTATTTTACACAACAAACGGTGTAAATATGTTCTGTAAATTTGATCAATTTAACTATTAAACAGACTTAGATTTTACATCTTAATATTCTAGAAAGAGAAAAAAAATTACGTTTTTATTATCTACTAAGAAATTGGAAAAAAGATTTTTTTCCTGATGATTGTAAACTTATAACCTACAAATCAATGTATGTCAAAAAGATACCAGTCAATGAAAGTGGAGGTCTTCTGGGTGTTTTCTTCTGGGTGATTCCATCTCCGAAGGGCCCTCTCTCTTCTTCAAGTTCTTTTTGAACATTTAAAATGGCTGATATCTTTCCCAGCAGGGGTTTGATTTCTCACTCCCTTTTGATATTGGTGCCATACTGTTGATCCAGGAGCTGCAGGCATCCATTAGGATGACATCTGTCACTGTGCTAAGACTGGATTTAGCCAGCAGCAGCTGGAGCTTAACTCTTTTCATCATTGATGACACATGAAAAACATCAGATCATGATGGTGTCATTTAATGAAATGAATAATACTTTTATCAATCCCAAAGGGAAATTGTATCATTACAGTAGACTACTGAAAAGCAACTGCTAATGATCAAAAATGAGGAAAAGTCTAAATCAAGTGGAAAAAACAGAACACACAGTCATTAAAAAGAGAACAGGATTGACTTCCTTTACCGAGCTACAGTTAGCTCCTGGGACTCCAGAGTAGTTTCCAAGACACTCAGCTTTCTTTATCAGTTTTTTTGTTTATTTGAGACACTGTTATTGATGCTGCTACCCTCATATAGGGCTGCAAAGCAGATGCACTCTCCACCACAGACTTGTGGAAGATGTGCAGACATTTAGGGACCTAAGTGTCCTCAATAAGTACAGTCTGCTCTGCATCTTCCTGAAGTCAACCTCAGTGTTGTATTTCCAGTTCAGTCTGTTGTCCTGGTAAATTCCCAGGTATCTGTTGTCCTCCAACATCTCCACCTCTTTTCTCGGGATGGAAATAGCGTTTGGACTTTTCTTGGTTGTCCTAAAATCCACAATTATATCTTTATCTTCTTTACATTCAAAACTGAATGAAGTGAATGTTTCCACATAGTGCCACAGTGGTCGACCAGTTCCCTGCCGTCAGCCTCTTGTCCATCACTGATACACCCAACAACCGCAGAGTAATCTGAATATTTCTGCAGATGACAAGCCTCCATTTTGATTAAAAAGTATGAGGTGTTAAAGTGATTGCTGTATGATATTTGGAGATATCTTTGAATAATTTCACATAAATCATTCCAGTATAACCAAAAGAATAACATTGATTTCAAACGTCTACCAACTTCTACAAGACTGGCTAATGCTTGCAAATTCAGTCCAGTAACATACCATTTCATAACAGAAGTCTCTGTGAACCTCTAAATGTCATCCCTAAATAAGAGTATAACTGTATGTTAGTAAATTTGTCTAGGGAGGTTGCCAAGAAAAAGCTTTTGCTATCCAAAATTTCATCCCATAAAAACTTAATCAGGGATAATAAAGGCAAAGCTCAGACCTTTTGGAATACTGTGCTCTAAACAAACCAATCAAAGTTGTAACAGTACACAACATATACAGTGCAGACCAAATACAGCTTCTCAAGCGGAGGAATCTCATGTAAGCATCATATTGATGAGAGCTACAACACAATGTGAGGCAGTATATCTGAAAGATGAAACTGAAAAAGAAGTAGCGCTGGAACTGTTTCAAATATGATCAGCATGCAGACACCAAAGCCCTCTTGTTTTGAGTAACTTCCTCCAGCTTCTCTTCAGGGGTCGCCAGCTGCTCCCAAGCCAGCTGGGAGATTTTATCCTCCAGTGAGTCCTGGGCTGGACACCCAGCTGCCCCTCACTTATAAATCTCTGAAAGAGGATCCCAGGAGACATCCTTCTAAGGTTTGTGAACCACAGCAACTGGCTTGTCCCAGTGTGGAGGAGTAACGATCTCCTCCCAGATTCTGAGCATTGCAGTTAAATCAGTTACAGCTCCTGTCTTCTTATGTATAGCAATAGTTAATCATTAATAATCAGTGTAATGTTTTCTCATATAGTTCTCATAGCCATAAAGTGGCAGCTAAATCCTAATTTCAGGTTAAAGTCTTCCCTTTTTTGTGAATATATTGTACTTTTTGGCACAAAATGCTTTTTTTTTTAAAGTATAATAACAGAAAAGCAATCATAGAGGGAAGGGGAGGACTTGCACCAAAGGGCCACAGGCCAGGATTTGTACCCAGGCCAGCTGCGATGAGGAATTTCAGCCTTGATATATGGGGCACCTGCTCAACCAGTTGAATTGGCCAGCATTGGAGAATTTAACAGCCTCACATTGAAGATGTAAAAATAATCAATACAAAAGAAGAACATGATTAAATAATCTCTTAATTTGTCAGTTTTTCATTATTAATGAAGAATATCCTCAGAAATTACACAAAAATCAAATATTTGGTTTTCAAATGTAGATGGTTGCTCAACACAATAACAGAAACAGCTGCAGTAATTAATCATAGTTGCTCTTTGAGGAAGACTTCATCTTACAGACTGTAAATAGGAACAATACTTTTAAGCATCCATATCAATGTACAGCCTTTCTTCAGATAAATGTTTCCTCTTTTCAGCTACTGCACAACCAGCTAAGGAAATTCATTTTGTTGTACAATTAATTTTCTGTAATTTTGTTTTGCAGGAGCCATTGAAAAAGTTATATGTGAGCAGTATACATGTCTTAGAATGTAACTGTCTGCATTGATATATCTTTATCTTATGTCTGGAGAAAAAACAAGACCAGTTTGGGTCTGTTGAGACTAAAAATGAGCACAGTGATTTGTTGTATTTGTATGGCTGAGACGAAGTCTTGACTAGCCATGATAAATGCCGCCTTGTGCCCTGTATGAGATCAGTGAAATTAGTGCCACGCACTGGATGAGGTTATTTCCCCTGGAAGATATTTGAAGTGCCTGAAGCGTCTTCGGGGAATCCAGCTCACCCTTACAGCTTGAGTATTGTCCTCTCAGGGCAACAAACGGTCAAAGGGTGAATAAGTTAATGTCTCTGAGGTTAGGTGTTGCTGCTCTTTTAAAAGTCAATTGTTGGGGCAATCAATCACCACAATGATGAGTTGTCTAAGGGATGGCACTGACTAAAGGTTCATTGTGTGGATTGCCATTCAAACCACCACACACTGAGTGTGATGTGTCAGCACACATGCACTTCTTTCACTCATCTATAGAGTATATACCTTCATACACATTAAAACTATCAAACTGAATTATTTAATATCAGTAATGATAGCAAATAACAATAAAGCAATTGTCAAAACCTGGAAAATATAAAAGAGTAAAATAATGTAAAAGGAAACAAAAATGGTGGAGAATGATTGTCTCAAATTCTTTATATAAGTGAAGATTATACATAAACCAGAGAATAAGTAGTATGATAGTTATTTACAACATATTTGTATTGTATGGTATAGTAATGTGTTTGAAAATGTCATATTAACTCTGTCTCAGACATGTTGAACCATCCTCCAATGATGATAAAATCACAATAAAAAGAGAGAATAATTCCAAAGTTAAAATACAAAACATCATAAGTAGGTGGCATTCAAGGTGGAAAAAAATATCTGGAAATAATAGACTGGAAAAATAGTTGATGGAATAGAGCGCAATGCTTGGACACCAAGTGATTACAAACACAGAAGTCAACTCATCAAAGAAAAACTTGAAAAACGCACTGACTTACAGTATAAAAAAAAGTTCGCATCAGCTTTGCAACTGAGTCTTTGAAGCATCACAAACATCAGCAATGAAACAGCTTTTGAACATTCCCATTTGAATCCATCTGAAAGTGAAAGCAGTGATGAAAAACTGCTGGAATTGTCATTGAAATACCAATCAGCTTTCAAGCAGCCCTGCCTGGTTGGATTGATGGATACAGTAATGGTCACTTTGTGTCCAAACACCTGCACTATTTTGCTTGAATTCTTTTTGTCTTCATGAACCAGATTGTTTTTTTGTTGACAATATAGTTCTGAATTCATCATAGAGCTGCATATGAGAGAAGGTGAGATAAAGCAGAATACTGAGGATGTCAAGCTGTGTTCTGGTTTGCACTGATCTCTCAAGGTTCCACTTTGCAGCTGTGACATTTATTTGACTGGTGCCTCTGCTCAAGCCAGGGGGAAGTGGGTCACGATTCTTATAAAGAGACATAAAGTGGGCCAGTTCTTACAAAATAATGCCCCTTCACGATTTACTGAGGCACAGTTAACATAGGGATGACAACTCCTTTTGTGATTTCTAACTTTTCACAGTTTATTTTTACACTTCAATTCATCAAGTAATTTAGATTGATTTATGAAAAATAAAAGACTAGTGTTTCGTTGCTTTGAAGTAATTTTTGTGACAAATGTTGTGAACAGACATGATGATATGTTGCAAAGGGATTATGGGTGAGCAGAAAGGCTTATCTTATTACTTATAATCAATCTCTGAAAGATGCCAAAAACTAACTCAGTTTGACAGATATCAAATAGTATTGTTTCATCAACAGGGTGATTCCCTATGATCTATTTGCCAAAAACTTGGCCTATCTCAGCATGAATTCAGAGTGTGTCCATAGAAATGAGAGGAAACTGGATAAGTGAAGGACAAAAAAAGGAAGTGACAAGCCTCAAGTAACTTTCCTAGCTAGATGAAAAGTATCTGAGAATAATGTACTGAAGAAAAAGTAGAAAATCCAGCAAAAGACCTGACACAGGACCTGAGGGATGCATATGGCTCTTCAACTGATCCATCTACTGTTCACTGAAGCCTCATCAGAAATGGTCTCCATAGAAGGATAGCTGTCAAGAAGCCATTCTTAAGGTGGGGAAATGAGGAGAAAAGGCTGATGTCTGTCAAATGACAGAAGAACTGTACCGAATATCAGTGGCAACAGGTCTTATGGAGGAATGAATCCTCCCCAGAGCCCAAACATCATTGAAGCAGTTGGTGATGCTCTTAAAAACCTTAAAACCATCCTGAGGAGAAATATTCCATGAATGCTGATACTGCTGACACAATCAATAAATTATTAATATGAACTAACCTATAAAATACAAGCCAGAGTGGGAATCCCAACAGAAATGACTAACAGCAGTTTTGTTTCACCAGGGAAACTCTTCTGTTGTCTGCTGAAACCTTGCTGCTCCTCATTATAAACACATCATTTTTCCTCTTATAAATAGTTTATAGAGACAAATCCACACCGAGGCGTATAGATGGAAACTTGAAGCCAGGGAAACTATTCTCACACTTGTAAAATAAGTATCATAAATAAGAATTTGCATGTTTTTAGGAGGAGAGAAACAGTTTATGTTAGTACGTTCATGGCACGTAACGAATCTCAACACACTGGTGCTGTAACCGGATAAGCAAGGAGCCTGACAACTTGACTCACCAGTCACATTTATAGCATACTACCCCCTGAGAAACACACCCACCATGGTAGACAGTCTGATCATCAACTTCTCTGATCTACCTCAACAGCTGACTATCTAAACTTGCAGCCCCACAGTAGTGCAGCAGCTCATAGTGTGTGGGGAAAGAGGGACTTGAAAGTAGGACAGAGCAGTCTGGCCCCCTTCCTTTCGAACCAGAAGCACAGATTTGCGACAGGGTGAGAGAAGACTAGTCTACGGTGGGGAGAGAAGGCTTTCTGGAAGACTTGCTGCAGTCACTGAGGAAAGAAGCCTCTGGCACAGACCAGTGTGTCCACTCTGCAGAGCCTCCAGTGATATAGTTTTTTTCTATATAATCAGAGGAAGAATATTCACTGAACAGAAATCAATCCGCCTGGGATCATGCACAAGCGTACCAAGATAAAGATTACCATCTTTGTGTTGTTGGTGGGTATGGCATGCATGTTCACGGCAGTGGTAACGGACCACTGGGCAGTGCTCAGCCCACGGGTGGAGAGATTCAACGAAACCTGCGAGGCGGCCCACTTTGGCCTGTGGAAGCTGTGCAAGAAGTACATCTACATCACATCGGAAAACTATGTGGAGGGGCAAGGCTGTGGCCCCATCAGCCTGCCTGGAGGTAAGCTAAACTCAGAGCAATGAAATGAGTTTAAAGCTGAAAGACATTTTGTCTCTATGGTTGTAAAGTTCAGACCAAAGGTTTGGCCATATAATATGTAACACTGATTATCAGGTAAGGTGTTTCTTGAAACACAGTCCCTGCTGATTAAGTATGAAGCTGCTAAGAATAGGGGTCTTGATGGAGGATCTCCAGGCATGTCATGTGACTTTCTAAATTATATACTGTTACACCAAGAAAGATCCCGTTGTACTTCACTTGTTTATCACCTTTCATAATGCAGTAAGCTTTCTTTGTCTATTAAAACATCTAAAGATGTTACACTAGATAAGGTCTGTTTGATCAGATGTTGGGGACCCCACACAAAGTGTTGAAGGTACCAGCATGATACAAAGTTATAAAGTGAGAGTGAGTTGGTCAAAAAAGGTATGGTATGAAATTTGAGGACCACTAGGAGTTGGGGCATAGATGATACTGCTGGATTTTACTCATTGTCACATGACAAGTCACATTTTCCTGTTCAGCTTACTGAACTATATCAAGAAATGAAGTTTCTCATCATAAAACTCAAGTGAGTTCAGTCTGTCCTTTTACTATCTTCAAGGAACTTGATTAGTTCCTTAAAAACTTCTCCATGTCTGTTGAGATTCCATATTTATGATCTCATTACCTCCACAGAGGAGGTTATGTGGTTTATATGGTTTGTTTTAGTCTGTTTTTTTTTTAGCAGGAAATAAGCCAAATCTACCAAGCAAAATCAAATGAAGCTTTGTGGCGTGTTGGAACATCGGGCAAAGGAATAACTCATTACATTTTGTTAATTAGGGTCAAATTAACTGCATTTGCAAAACACAGCATTAGCCATGGGAGAGAGTGATCTCTGAGCTTTCTTGTTATTGGCCGAGTTGCTTATTTTCTGTATTATGTCTTTCAATGTCAAGCAGACTAAGTTACATTCTGTGAAATGTGATATTTAAATAAGGTTTCTATTTAAAATGGAAGTTTTTTTAAACAACTGTGTTACTATTACTATTATTATTAATAGTACAAGCCTTAAATAAAACTATTTATTCTGGGTTTAACGTAAAACCTGAACATCACAAATGTTCGGAGAGGTTTCAACACAACCTTTCCTGATTCAAAGGAGAGTTGCATTTGTTTAACATTGATTATCAGATATATGGCTTGAAAGCAGCATGTGTAACCCAAACTTACAGAGGGTTCATTAGATTTGAACTACCTTGGTGAGTGGCACCTCCAGCCTATTCATACTTAAAGCACACTTTAAACATAAGTAGAGGTACTCGTATATATGTTTCAACAGGTCTTAATGTGCTATGACACCAGAGAAAGGCTCCAAAGACTAAAGGAGACAACTGTAGATATTTGGCATCAGGTTATCAAACCTGAGCCTAAATGCAGAGTAATATGAAAAATAAATGAATAACTAACCAACAGTAAAAGATGTCAGATGCCAATCCTTCAGGAATGAAAGTGCAATAACAACAAATAATGCAACAACTAAGTAAATCATTGTAGTGTTACAAATGCTTTTAAATTAAACTTAGAATGGAATATGCTTCAACTGTGTTATTGATACTCTTACTTAAAGGGGGCGATCTGAATACTTTGGCCACAACGGTTTACAGGTCACGTGTGTATTCTAATGCTCTAACAAAGGCTCACCTTGCTATGAACATCTCAAAATAAAAGTCATATGATATCTGATGCTCTTCTTGCTGCTTTGATAAAATAGAGACTTTAATTGAATAAAATGCATCAAACTAGTGCTGAGCTGGTGCTGACAGCAGACTTGCATTTCAAGGGGTTTACGGTGGGAGTCACTCATCTCTAGAATTAGGTCTACGCTGCAGGCATGTTGCGAAGCATTACTGGACTGTGTGTCGGATAAGTGTTTTGCCTGTATGTCAGTTTTTAGGGACAAGGGTATAGACACCCCACCAAATCCTCACTACTCACAAAGAGAAACAGTTGACTGATGGTGGCTGCTGGGATTTCTGCACATTTGCTATACTTCAGGGCTGTGCCAGGAGCTGATGAAATGCCTGAGGGTGGTTCATTGATGCAAGCATGTGCTGAATATTCAAAATCAGCTTAACTCATCCTAACTGCTGGGGATTTCTGCAACGACATGTGGCAAATGTTTCTGATAATGGAGGCTTTATCTACAATTTCTACTTTTGAAAATATATATGAATTGATTGTGAAAGCACTGATCTGTCGTTTAGTCATTTGGATGCTTCCTTATTATATCACACTCATTGTAACAAGACTGTTATTTGTCCTTCGCCACATGCCTGTTACCAGTACGGTAGCGCTGATGTTTACAGTAATACACACAGCTTGTCATGGCCACCAAAGCAGCTTTTATTTAAGAAGCAAGGAAATGTAGCGGTCTCGCGGGTTTCCCGTGGTCCAATAGCTGTATTTGGAGAGGAACATTATTGTTTATCACAGCTACATGTCCTCAGAGAGGTGTCAACCTCTGATCCAAAACAGGACTCAAACAGAGTGTGAGGGGATTCTCTTCACAGAGAGACATGTATCTGGAAAGTACGGGCTGACTTGTTGTTTAGGTCAAATGCTGACAAAGTACAGATGGAGGGAGGATGTCAGATAATTTGTGATATCTGCATAACACACTCACAATATATGTTGCGTCATATGTGTCACCTTTTAAAAAAAATTAAGCACAGATTTATCTAAGGACTATTTCACAGTGAGATGCTGCCATGCTTTCAAATTTGGTTCTCTTTTTATATAGACATTCAGAGCTGTTGTGGACAGTAAATAAGAAACAACACATATTCTACAACGCTTTGCCATTCTGTGGCAAGTTAAGTTTTCAAAAAGCAGCACTTTTCAAAACACTTTTGTTCTCCAATGACATTTGGGCAGTGAATGAATTTATTTCTTTATTATTAATATTGGGCTCAGCGAGCACTGCTGCAGTTACCAAAATAGGTCATGTAAATACTCAGCTGTGCTGGCCAAGAGGGTCAAGTGTTCACACACAAGCCCAGCATCTTTGTGAGTGACGGGGCCACCTGACTAAGTCAGGCATGACTCTAAGGCTCACAGTCCCATCAAACTGTTCCCTCAAGACCTTCCTGCAGCTTCACATCTCCATGCATCCCACACAGCCACTCACATTGCTTCAATTCTCTGGGGATGGGATGTATAGTCCAAAAAAGAAGTGGAATTACTGGTACTTTTAAATACCATACCAACCCAGGGATAGGCAGTATATATAGGGACTGTGATGTCTTTAACACCGACACAGACTTGCGTCCAAGTGGTAAAGCGTTACTTTCATCATCTGGGGGGAGTGGGTTTACATTTAAAGAGGCAGACAGAAATGAAGTCAATGCAAATGTGGTGACTTTTTTTTTTCAACAAGTATTATATTTTGCACAGGTTTCATTTAGTATAAAAAATCATCCTACAGTGAATGTTATTCTGGTAGCATGCTCATGATAAAAAAATAAAAAAAAACAGGGAAGGTTACAGTAGGGGAAACTGAACAGACAAGTGGACTCAATGGTCCGGGCCAAACTTTGCTCCTGCTCCAGACAAAGTTAACTGACAGCTCACATCAAAGCTATAAAAGACACTAGTGTAATACGACAATGTGTTGAGATGCTGCCAATCCAACATTTATACCTGATCTCTGGAAACTTGACAGATTGCCCTATTTGGAACAAGGGAGGTGTTACAGAACTTGTCAGCAGAGAGCCAAAGAAAAAAGATGAGCATGTGACATATCAGTGACCTACACACTTCCACAGATGAATACAGATTCCAGTCTACCACCAGTTTATCTTCAGATTTATGAAAGATGTGTAGTTAACACATATGAGAGTAAACCAGTGTGATATAGATAATGAGATCAAACCATTCACCATTTACTCTAATGTGTTGCTCTATTCAAATATATATAACAAGAAAGGACTTTAACTGCCAAAGTTTTAAATCTGATAGCTATAAAAGAAACCATGAAAGATGAGATCATGTTTCCTGTCTTGTAAAAGAGAAAATATATCATGATGCATAGCACCAAATGGATAAAGAGGACTGAGACTGATTAATACTCTGTTAAGAAAAATAATTTTAGAGTTTGGGAAAATTGATGCATTTGAAGAATACCCTCCAGCCTCATATTTGAATGCAAGGTTTCCCTCAGAGGTACAACTAGTTGACAAGCCTCTGGCACACCCTCATTTGTGCTCGCTACAGTGAAATAGTGAGTCTTGTTGCTTAGTAACAACCTCTGTGTGGGTTTTTTTCTTTCTCTTTTATGGCCAGTCCCTGTCCTCATTCATAAAAACAAAACAAAACAAAACTTTTTGTGCACAATATGGCATAAAGCACTTACAGCTTTCAGTTTCAAAGGAAGGGTTTTGTAAACACTGCAGTGCTGACTTGGCTCATAAACATATGACTCATATCTAAAAAACTCAGGGTTGTTTCATTTTGGGAGAGGATGAGTAAATTGGTTCCCTGCGTAAATATGATAATCAACATGGGAAATGATGCTCTTTCCATATGATACTATGTACTGCTATTGCCACAGGACAGCATTTCCTTTTTTAAGTGTCCATGTGGTAGGAGATTAAAAACGTGAGGGGAGACCTCATGCCCACGCGATCACTGATATGCACTTGACTTAGCTTGAGACAAACGCTTTCAGTCTTTCAGCAAACACGATTTCATGTTTTTTTAATGCGAAGACATTCTTGTGCTTTCAGAAACCTATGTTTCTCAAACATGGCTTTGCGTGATAACTGCGATCCAGCCTGCATACTCTTACCACTCAGCCTCAACTGTGTTTACATTTTTACTACTCAAAATCAACTGCGTGCTATAAGCTAAGTGAAATGCCATCAAGATTTGACCATTAACACAGCCTGTTCCTAAACTGGATTTAATTTTTTATGGACCTGGCACAGCATCAAAGACTATTTAATGTAGCAAAGCACTGAGTGAACGCATAAAGTAACTTGGCTTTATTCAAGCAAATCCCAAAGGTTTAACACCTCAGCTGTAGGAGGAAAATCAAATGCGATGGCTCCTGTAACAATGTTTACTTTGAAAGTCAAACCAAGCAAAGCAGACCATCGTTTTAGAACTGCCGTGATTTTTGTGTTAATATCATCTTAAGGTTGTCAGTTTTAACATGCTTTTAGAGAACGAATGAGATCTGACACCGTTTGAAGTGTCAAAGGGAGGCATCATATTCACAAGGTGTGCAGTAGGTGGAGTTCAGATGGTGGTGTGAAAGTATGTGGAGCAAGACTTCAATAACGGTGTGAAAAGATTCCAGGGGCTGTTAATACAGTTTGGGATGCTTGTCTGTATGAGATTTATTTTAAAACAAAGATTAAGAGCAGTGTCTGTGTTGATGATGATTTGATTCATTTGCCAGGCACTAAAATGCAGTTTAACTTAACTGGGTAATCTACGACCTTTGGACTGTGCAAAACCACCAACCAAAAACTGAAGGTGAAGCTTCAGGTACAGCATGTCATAAATCTCTCATTAGGACAAAACAGGCTCTTTGTGTGAGTGTCCTTAACTGAAGAATATGGTTTATTCTATGTAGGAAAAGCTAAAATGCTGTACACATATTTCTTTCTTTCTTTTTATCTGTTTGGGTCACTTTTATTTCACATGAAGTCTTGACTCCTTTGTAGAAGTACACCATGTTTACTTATTCCTCAATTGATCAAATACGATCAGAAGCAGTTGCTACTGATAAGCTCTCTGAAATGCTGCTGAATTTAATTAGAAATCACATAAGATAACTACAGATATGCATCGTTCATCAGCTTGTAGCGTTAATCTCTGGAGCTCTTGAAAGTAGTTTTCCTTCCTGCATTTTTTACGAGGTTCAGGAGCTTCAGTAAATCCATGGTTTTACTTAAATTGTACTTAAGTTCACTGATGATAATAAAAAAGAACAAACATATATGGAGATTTTTTACTTACAAATAAAAGCAAGTAGGCTGGATTGCCTTATATTTCAGCTTTTGTAACAATCATGTGTCCTTCTCTGTTGCCCTTATTCATTAGTTCTGAGACCAATCCTCTTCTTACTGCTGCTTCACTTTATAGGCACTTTGTGTCTCATCAGTGTTACAATCTTTGCTAAAACCAATAGCATGAATAAATTGTTCTGAGAGTGTTATTGCTCAGCTGCCATGAAATCCTGGTAAGTGGACCTGATAACTCTGTCACTGCAACTGTGGAATCGTACTCCAACATGAAATCTTCCTCCAGTCACATAAGCTCATCCAGACCAGCTTTCTGGAGCTAACAAATTCTGGCAAAGTCAGATGAATATCTTCAATTATCTTAAACTACTGATTCATACTTTCATTTTCAAATAACTAAATAACTAATGTTTCTCTTTGCAAATGCCTCAGGTAAGATGCTCTAAATGACAACAAACACAATTGTTTATTTCATTGGTCACATCAGTACATCTGTCCTGCGTCTTTCTCAGGATGAACTGCAAGACCATCATGATTAATCATTGGGACAAGCTTGACCTTATATTTCTGACCTCCTTCCTCTGCTTAACCACTGATATGATCCTCAAATCATTTTCATAATCTATCTCCTGCTCTAAATACAAAACAACAGGTGATCGTCCCAATCTATCAGATTTTCAGAAATTTAATATTCTCTTTGCCAACAATCATTATGTTCATTATGACATTATCACTATGTTCTGGTTCTTTTTATTTCATTTATGCGTTTTAAAAAGTGACCAATTTCACATGTCTTCATGTGGTGAAGATCTTCAAACTGAATTTATTTTTTTCTCTTTTCACAGAGGAAAACTGCACTTACTTCCGGCACTTCACTCCAGGGCAAGATGCTGAGATATTCGACTATAAAACCCAAAAAGGTAGGTTTAGCTTTTTTTTCCTGTTCTATTTAAAGGTTGCTGCACTCCATCCCATCAAAAAATTAGATAGAGATCCATTTTGTTTCATCCTCTGTGTGAACTGGGACATCAAACAAGTGGAAGTGGTTCCCCTTACAGTTTCCCTACTGACCTTTCCTACTGGTGCTGCTGCTGTTCACTGTGCGGGGACACATTTTCTCTTATGTTTCCCATGGCAGCACAAACAACATTGGACTCACTTGGCTGCTGGTGACAAAATCTGTCACGAGACATAAAAATTCAAAAGTAGAGCTGCAGTTTCTACTTTATCTTTTGCCAACACGTTGTCCAGCTGGCATACACAGGTCATTATGCCTCACGCTGTCGCTGCACAAATAGTCATCAGCACTATACATTAATCTCTGCTCTGGAATTAAACTTCTGAATACTTTTTAGGACTTCAGTCATGGTTGAAGGCTGTGTATCATATAGTTTACTCACTGTGTCACATGATTCACCGTCTGCGTACTGACAGAAGGCCAACACGCTTTCACAAATGCAACCTTAGTAACAGCACAGAAGCTAGAGTTTATACAGTCTCCATTTCATGTCTGTGTGGGTTTGTTCCAGCCCACGATCCCTTCATCTTCCATTCCTCCCATCTTCACATCAGCGGTACTTTGGCCCCACTGAGTCGGTGCGTTGGGGGTCAAACACATGTGGAGCCCTGTCATACTCAATCATTGAGATGTGAATGTGAATAAGCTTGCGTGTAAACTCACACACACTCCCTTAAACCTACACCCCTGGACGTTAATGCAAGCTTTCATGGGTGCCCTTCTCCCCATCCTCCAACACAAACAAACCCACGTACTACACACTCAAATGCCAAATCCTTATGATCAGGGCAAGTCCTTCAGAGACCTTAAGTTTGCAGGAATAACTGCAGCACTGACCTAAGATCCCCTGCAAGGTTAGTCACTCTCAACTGAGGTGTTTGGCTACACTATAATGATCAACTAGGCTGAAGAAACACAACAGATGTATGATAACACAGACTTATCCATTCATACAGCTTGTGTCTAATCTGCCACAGGCAGGTTGCCAGTAAAAAATGTAAATGAAATGTGTGAAGAGAAACTTTTCTAGGTTGAGAAAGGGAGGGAAGTCATAATCGGATTAGATTATTTGGAGGTTCTTCATACATGCTAGCAAAAACTATATATAGGATCTACATGAATTCTATGGTGTCTTTTCATTTTGGAGGGCCATCTCCTTCCTTAAGGCATGCAAACTTGAATACAATTGACTTGAAATTCTTGTTTCTTCTTTGAGGCAGTGCACAACATCATGCCAACAGAAAGTTTTCAGACTCTTGAATTTTCACATTTTGTTGTTTAGAATCATCATAAAACAGATTCAGTTCTTTTTTTCTTCTTCTCACCAATCAGCAGACAATGATCAACCATGACAAAGCAAAACCAGCTTTTCTGGAGAGATTTGTTAAATTATCTGGCTTTAACAGAATTATCAGAAACTTTATGACTAAAATATCAAATTAGCATAAATACTCCGAAACTTTGCTTTGACCTTTGCATGTTACATCTGTAAGTGGTCATCCTTGATTAGAGTCCACCTGTGTGTAGTTAAATCAATTGGAAATAATGGTTAAAAAGGCCAAAGTCTATGTAGACTCTCATTGCTGACTTTGGTCAGAGGGAAAGCAAAGCCATGAAGTTAAAAAACAAAAAACTGTCAGTTGACCTGTGAGCTGGACCAGAGTTCTGGAGAAGGATCCAAGGAAGAAACCAAAGAGTTTTCAATGACCAGCACAATGTGATAAGTGATAAGGCTCATAGGGCCTCGCGTAAATAAGAATCCGATACAAAAATTATCTTAATTTCCTTTCTGGAGATGATTACAAAAGGACAACCATGAGTGCAGCACTCTATCAATCCAGCCCAATAGGGAGGCTGCCAAAATGAACAGGAATGACTCGAAGAGGCAAATTCATCCTGTGATGAAACGAAGAGTGAAATGCATCCACTGTTCCAAACAGCTTGTGTGGAGGAAACCAGACACTGTGCATCAGCTCATCACCACTCCTACAAACCTTTTGTGGTGATGTTTTAGTCAGGATATATTATGATACTAAATGCAGACACATCTCTATGCATATACATTAAGAGCAAATCAATTTACTCAATAACACACACAATCAACAAATTTGAGAAAAAAGTGAGCAAATGTGCACTATATAGCCCTGTTAGGGCAAACATATGACTTAAAAACATAGTCACCTTTCAGCTAGAACAAAGCCTCAAACACTGCCCTTTCTACAGAAAAAGCGCCACATTTGGAGTCATGTTCATTTCTTCTGACTGAGGAATCTTTCAGCTGTACGGCGAAGCAAGTCTTGTATGAATTAAATTCTCATACCTTTTTGGTGCTGGGAATCAGGGGTGTTTCAGACTTGAGTTAACTCAACAGACTTAAAATCTATCATAACACATGGTATTCAGGGTGATGCTCATCCTCCCCTGCCAGCAAAAGATGAAGGCTCTGCCCCCAGAGGAGTGCCTCTCCCATGGGCATGGCTCACAGGCAAGCAGGCGGCAGATCAAAGGCCTCGGATCCCATCCACCTCTCTGCTCGGAAAACAAGCCAGCTGCTGTTCCAGTTAAACAGACACTATCTGTAAATACAAACTCTAAAGTACAGTCATGGTGGTTTATTTGTGAAGATCAACATGATTGTACCATTTACACAATATAAAGTGAGAGAGCAAATATTAGCTGGATATTTGTAAAATATGTGTGAGATAATGTGGAAGAAATCACTGATTTCATGCTTTTTTTTTCGTGGCGTTTAAGCACATCTTTTTTTTTTTTTAAATTCTTTCCAGAGTACAACATCTCTGCTGCAGCCATCTCCATCTTCAGTCTGGCCTTCATGATCCTCGGGTCTCTGTGTCTGGTTGGATCATGTACTGGGAAAAGCAAAGGAAGAGACTACCTCCTCAAACCTGCTGGCATGTTTTTTGCATTTTCAGGTAGGTTCACTACCGACTGAATGCCCCCCTCCCAGCAGGTTTTACATTTTGGGATGCGTTTGCCTTTAATGCCCCTTTAATGCTGAGTCACCATAGATGCTACTACAAATTTGGTTCACAAATACACATCTTACACTTTCTCAGGCCTTTGTGCTTTCATCTCGCTGGAGGTGATGCGCCAGTCTGTAAAACGGATGATCGAGAGCGAGGACACAATTTGGATTCAATATTACTACGCCTGGTCCTTCGCCTGCGCCTGTACCGGCTTTGTCCTCCTCTTTCTCTGCGGCTTTGCACTCCTCGTCCTCTCCATGCCACAGATGCCCAGGAATCCATGGGAGACGTGCATGGACGCCGAGCCGGATCAAGTCGAGTGACCACAGGACAAAAAGTTGTTCTTTTGTTTTGACTAAAAAGTTTGTGAAGAACAAGAGTTTGTCATCAGAGAATAAAGGTAACACAAGGGGAACTATTGCTGGTGTTTGTGGATCAGTCATCTTCCAAACAGCAATTGAATGGGCCTTTTGTGTGGGTTTAGTTTGTTTGCCTTCCTGTATGCACAGCCTGAGTAAAAAAGAGAAAAACACCAATCATATCATGTTTTAATCGCAGCTCTAATCTGATCTATAGCTTAAAACTCACCTTTCATTCTCAGCAAGAGCAGAAGTTTCACCAAACAGCTTTTGCAAACACTTGAAATGATTTTAAAATGCTTCCCTTTTCATATACAACTCATCCTTTATTTAGAGTTGATGAGCCGTCTGTAATGTGACCGTGGTCTTACTTGGCCTTCCACGTGCCATTATCCTGCACGTCTTGGCTCGAACCAACATTAAGCTCTTAGAATAAAATCATTACAGCAACAGCCTGGCAACAAGCTAAACAGCTTTTATTCATAGAATAATGTATGATTTTCTTACTATTCTACAGTATTTTCTATGCTATTGCTAAAGCCACTGATCATCTAAACAATGTTGATCTATCTACATATTAAAACTGTACATCTCTATGATTTTATTAAGAGCCTTTGTGGATGAAGAATGTTGGATTGCATTATGAAGTTAAAAAGAAAGGATTTGGATCAAACCAGACTGGTTTGTGTGAATGTGGGAGGGTCAAGCTGAATGCTAAACACTCACACGGTCTGCAGCACCAACCGGGTTGGAAAAGGTTCAGCTTTAGCAGGTGCACTTACAAGGCCTTTTACTTTTTGCTCGTGGCCACAAAAAAAAAAAAAAGAAAATTCTGTTCATTTTCATGCAACACCATGATCCACCTGAAGCATGTGGCAAATGTGCATTTCAATCCATGCTGGTTACTATGTTTAAAAAAAAAAACTAAAAAAAACATACAGTATATATGATTGTCTTGGTCAACTGCAGCTTTACAAACTGAGGTTTTGGGATTACCATTAAGAAAAATGAGCTGCATCCATGATGCTCTGCTAAAAGCGTACCATGTTGGTTTAGCTTGGTTTGATGAAGCAGAAAACCTGTCAATCAGACAGAATGACTTTTAAAATATAAAAAAAAGTTGTGTTGTACGATACACGTGGATATTGTGTTTTTACTTTGATTATGGTGAGCAGTGTGAAAGTTAATCTGAGCTTTTGCACAGAGACAAAGGTGGAATATCAAACCTCAGCACACTGTTGTTCTGTGCAATTATTTTCAGTATAAAAATGTCTTTACTCACAATTTAAAACATACCCTGTTCAAAAGTTTTTAGCAACTCATTTATGCATATTTTGTTTCCAAGGAGACAGACTTTTAAACTGGTGTTAAGCAGTAGTGCACGAGGGTTTCCAATGGCGTTTCAAAGCTTTTCTTTGGACAGTGGCTGAAATAAAGTGGCAACAGGTTTTATGGAGGGATGGATCCTCCCCGGAGTCCGGACCTCAACGTTATTGAAGCAGTGTGGGATCATCATCAACGGAACAAACAGCAGCCAACATCCAAAGAAGAGCTTAGAAATGTCCTTCAAGAAGCCTGGAGAACTATTCCTGACGACTACTCAAAGAGATAACAACAAAGCTTGTCTGAGACGATTAAGACAGTGTTGAGGGATGAAGGTGGTCTTACCAATTATTTCCTTTCAAGCTCATTAGAATTGTACAAACCCTGTTCTTGACTCATATATTGTATTTACATTTGTGTTTGTACACGATTCAATAAAAGTTTGCATTTCTTTCAGGTTTTCCTGGCTATACATAAAGAAATAAGATGCTTCAAAACTTTAGCACAGTACTGCATCTATGCAATACCAATTAAATGTTTGGACATACCCACCCCTTTATTTACTGAGTAGACGTCCAAACTTTTAACTAGTACTGTGTATCAAATGAAAATCCATCAAAGTAGGGGTGAGTGTTAAGTGCCTATGCTGTTGGTTCTAACCTTTTCATCTGAATATGGAAAGCACTTGAATAAGTTTTAGAATGCAGTACGTCTGTGTGTTTGTTATATAACTTTGTAAAGAAAAGAAAATCTCAATGGAAAGCTTGAGTCTGGGATCACTTCTTACACGAGTTTCCTGCAGACCCAGGTGACGCAGCTGATTTATGCAATTCTGACACAAAGGCTTCTTTGTGCCGTTGTGTGCAGCAGAAAGAAAAAAAAAAAAAAAAAGTAATAATAAAAAACCTTTAGCTCGAGCAGTTTCAATAAAAACACTTTAATAGAGAAACAAATTAAAAAAAAGAAAATAAACCTTTAAAACACAGACTAAATCCTTTATTATAACCACCACCAACCGAAATGAAGAAGGGTAAAACCAATCTATTCATTATTTTGTACCCACAAGGGAGGAACCAATGGGACTAGGAAGCAGGGAGAACGGGTGTGCCATTGATTCACTGCAGCAAGAGGAGAACAGAGGAGTGCCAACAGATAACAGGGAAAAGATGGTGCTTATAGAAGGCTGAACACAGTGCTCTCTGCTGGCCGGGCAAAAAGGTTGCTCCCTTCCCGTGAGCCACACCCAAGCGGTTCGTCTTGTTTTCACTATAAGGCATAAACAACAGAGGGTCTCAAGAAAATTTTAAATTCATGTCATGATATACGGTGAAATGTTGGGACCCGAAAAAAAACATTTTTGATCCAACTTAATCACAAGAGTGAAGACTTAAAAGAATTAAGGATTCTGGGTAGAGAAAAGAAAAAAAAACAACTAAAATCCCTTTAAAATGTCTTTGGCTCAATCTCCTCTGCAAAATAAAAATAAAACTGGAGCTAAAGAAGCGGCGAAGTATTAGTATTGCACAACTTCAGAGATTAGCCAGTGACTCCTTTGTGAACCCCCCCCCAATCTGTCAGGGAGCAACCTCAGCTTTTGCCCTGCTAAGTAACTGCAGAAAAAGGGGAACTTACATGATCCATTCAATTTTTGATCGACACATAAGCAAAAGTAGCATAACAGTTTTGCTGATAACGTAACAAGTTATTGTACACATCAAATAATATACCAAAATTTGACTTTGTCGGTTGATCAAAAGCTTTTTTTTTCCTTTTTTCTTTTTCTTTCCATTCATAAATCAATAGAAACGGATAAAAACAGGGATCGAAACCCAGCCAGGTCACCTCAACATGCATGAAAAGAAAAACAGACATCACATTTAAAAATAAATCCATGTTGATTGTTGTACAACTGTGGTGGGAAAACATAACAGGGACAGATCCAGCAACATGTCATCAAAAATACGCATCGTACAGTGAAATAAGTCGTCTTGTAACAAATTCTCCTCTGCCAAATCAGTCAGACACCATCTTTAAGAAAAAAAAAAAAAAAGAAAAAAAAAAGAAAGAAAAGAATCTAAAAAGTTACAAGATGTTGCAACTACCAATCAGGTTGTTGTCCATTTCTAGAATGATCGGTTTTTTTGTGTGAATTTGCATAATTAAAAAGGGCATACACCTCTTCTTTGAACATCTTCTACAAAATTGAGGCGCTCCCAAAGTTCTTGTTTGTAAATACATAGAAAATGCATATTTACAGGTACGTGTTTCTGTTAAGTCAAAAAATCTGGACCTTTGAAAATAAGACCACACCTTTGACGAAGCTCTCCACTGACAGTTCAAAACACTTCTAAGATATCAACTGCAAGATGTTTAAAGAGTCGCATCAGCGAGCAACTGATGTGTCGCGAAGCAACAGGAGTTTTTTTTTTCTTCTTTTTTTTATTTATTTAAACCATTTCATCAATTTGCAGAAGGGGCAGTGATCTCACTTAAAACAGGCCGAGTCATCGGGAACGCAACTGAAATTCACGCGCAAGTAGCGGCGCGGCCTTCTTTTACGTCAACCGGTCATAAGCAACTCCGTTAAAATGGGAACCATCTCGTCATGTGTAATCTCTGGGTGTCAGAGGCAAAAAAGGTTATGCGGCTGTTGCAAAAGCAAAGAAAGATCAAAGCTATTTCAGCAGTGAGATACAACAACCGCCGTGACATGAATTCACCAGATCAGACGAAAGAAGCGGATAATCCGATACTGGGAACGACCGGGAACAACTTCCACAACATTACAAATGCATTCCTTTTATGCAGAGGCAAAACACAAACATACGATCAGTTAAAACGGGTTTGAACACACCACTTCTCAATATTTTTACTTAAATTTGGGGAGACTGATTTATTTATTTTTTCTTAAACGCCATCAAACATGAAAATAAAACTGAGCCTTGGAAAGTGTCTTTAATCCTCACTATCATGAGAAAGTGTGCAAAGATCCCATCAGGAAGGAAGAAATGGCTACGATTTACTCTAAGGGTTCCCTTGCTGGGGGATTAAAAGACTGTCTTATTGGATGAAAAGGCAAAGGATATTTGGCCATTCTGGCTTTAACAATAAAAAGAAAACGACAAACTGAGATATACTGTAAAACATCCATGAAACCAATAGTTTGGGGCTGTTCTATGCCAATTCAACCAGTTGTTCACAGTCTTGGCCGTGCAACAGCTACTTAACAGATTTAGAAATGTAGGGGTCAAATTCAGCATCAACATTTTCACTGAAATTACAGTTCTAGTTTGAAAAGGTAAAATGCGTATAACCATAATTTTGCTTATGGAGACAGAAAAATATGTAGCCAGACAGTCATCTAATTAAATGTTAAATGCAGGCACCCAAAAATGGAACAGAAAAGGAAATGAGGACCAATAGAAACAAAACTTCCCTCTAAAAAGTCATTTTTTCCGTTACTTATTTTAAATATTCAACATTTGAGCTTTTCACTCTGCAGCCATCTTCTTTACAGACCAGTTCCTGCCAGCATTAACTATCTGTGGTACTGAAACCGCACAGCAAACAAAAAGCTTTGTTCTAGAGTAAGAGCATGAATAGAATTAATACCCTCGAAGCAGCAGCGGTCACAGTGGCACAGTTTCCCCCCATCTTTGACTGGCTGTAAATTTAAAAAACTTAGGTGTCACTGAAGCTCTTTTAGGGCTTAATTTTGTCTATATAAGCAAAAGGACAAAGTCTTTCAAAGTAGCTTTAAGAAATCTTTTGACTTACTCTAATATTCAAGTGAAAAATCCCAGTTTTCCACCTCTTCATTTGATACATAAAATCTCAATAGCTAAAACATTGGGATTGCTCCTTAAATCAAGGCCTTTGGACTGGGAAAAAAAAAAGAAAAATATTAAAAACTGGTTGACTTTGCAAGGATTGCCCCATGTTAAAACACTGTTCGACCACAACATCCACATCAGCTCAGATCATCACGATGCCTGGAAATGATTTAAACAATATTCTTTACGTACGCTTTCAAACCTGAGGGCGCTTACTCCTCAGCTACAGAAGGCGTCAGACCAAAGAAAGAAGGCGTCAGAGCCTTCTGTGTTCTTAAGCTCATCTGACTGGAAGCATGATGGCTCTACCACCTCGCCACTCGCTCTTCACTTACACAAACCATCGGTACGGCGAACGTTTCAAACAAATACATATAAAAGGCTCAAAACTCATTTCCATCAGCGATGATAAACGGATCCCTCAGTGAAACAATGTTCCCAGCGCGGTATGGGATGAGTCGGGAGTTTCTCCACAATTAAATGACGGCTTCAAAGAGGGAGAGAAGTAAAAATCTAAATAAAAGGGGAGGGGTGTCCAATAAATAAAACGGTCAATCTGATCAGAGAAAGCAAAGTCTTGTGTTCTTTGATCCTTAAAGTTGACAGAGGAAGAAAAAAAAAAAACGCTGCGGTTGTTGCTATTTTGTCTTTGCACAATCTTTCCCAATAAGATCTGGGTGAAAAGTCAAATATGCAATAAATTGTGTTGTTAATTCTCTATAAATAATCACATTTACCACGACTACCAGGTAAGGATGACTAAGAATGAGGAAGAGAAGCTGAAAACAAACAAAAAAAAACAACTCATAATGCAAATACTAGCATGATGTCTTAGGCATACAATTCAGTCTTTTATTTTCTTTATCTGTACAGATTAGAGGAAAATTTATCTACTTCTATACACTGTTCCATGTAGTTGCTGTCAGTTGACCACTTAGCTTTTAGTCTATTATCACGACAACAGTAGTATGAAAATAAAGAAGCAACGTCAACTGAAAACTCAGGAATAAAAAAAGAAAAGAAAAAGGGACAATAAAAACGTCAACATACATTTTTTTGTCAGATTTTTTTTTTTTTTTTTTAATAGTATCAACTAAACAAACTTCAGTATGGGGGGGGGGGGGGGGGGTAGCTAAGTGGTCAACTGAGTCTTACCTTTTTTTTTTTGTTTTATTTTATTATAGTTTTTTTTTTTAGCATTACGTACATATACAAGTGTAGATAATAGAAGTATATATTCATATATACATAATGAGTATGTATATATACCAGTAATGCATTCATTATATATACCTACTTTCTTCACAGATATGTGAAACTGGAGAAAAAAAGACAGTTAACGATAAAAAGTTAAAATGAAACAAATGCAGAAAAACAATCTACTGATAAAAACATTTTGTAAATGCACTTTGCACTATTTTTTTTTTTTTTTTTATTTAATCAAGAAACTTTTTACCTTTTTGTCTAAGTTTTTTTTTGTTTTTTTTTTGTCTTATTTCATTACTTATAATGAAGGAGAAGTGACACTCATTTAAAGTAGGAATAGTATCCATTGCTACCATTTGAACTTCCTATACTCAGCTCTTGGAGGAGGGACAGGGGGTCGCTGTTCTTTTTGACCTGTTCGGGCCGAACAGCTCGGGGCTTGGGTGGAGCGCGGAGGGCGCTAGCATAGGACATGGTGGGTGGTTTGCTTAAATTTGGAGCCCCCTGGCTGGGTTCTGTGGGAGGCTGTGGTGGTGGCTGCTGCTGCTGCTGCTGCGGCTGCTGCGGCTGCTGCTGCTTTTTATTTGACATGAGAGGAGGAAACTGGTGCTGAAGCGAGCTGATGGTTTGTGGATGCGTCTGCTGTGCTGCTGTGGGCTCGGGATTTACCTGCTCATCCGTCTGACGAAGGACCTTGGAAGCTGCGGTTGAAACATGTCCCAGAGTAAAACAACAGGGGTAAGTTAGACACGGACAGGAAATGTAGCCTACAGAATAAACAGCTATGACTTGAACAAAGAACTACCCCAGCGATACCTACCCAAAAGGTCCCGATGCTGAGCGAGTGTGCCGGCTCCGTTACATGGAATGTTCTGAAACGGACCGGGACCCCCACCATTACTGGGCCAGAGGTGATCTTGTGAGGGATAACTGTAGGGTGCATGTGGATGCTGATGATGCTGTAACTGTGTATGGTCCTGGGGGTCCGATGGGCAGGGCTGGGGCTGCTGGGACAGGGCATTGTGGGTGCTGGCTGGAGAAGATTCATCTGGATAGCTGGACGAGATGCGGCGCTGATAGAGGGGCCGACCTGGACCTCTGGGTTCATACTAGATAAGGAAGTGAGACGGTAAGGAAGTTACTCATTTATGCGATCCAAATTAGTTTTAATAGAAAAAAAAACAAAAAAAAACACTAAAGACAACAAATCAAGCAAACAAACACGACTTTGAAGATTTAGTGGGAACAGCCATTTGTGTTTATGAACATCCTCATTTATCCACTAAACTCACTTTTGCTACTAAATATTTTCATTCATTGTTTTTTAAGTTGCAACAGGATGCACGTCAGCTGCCGTGTAATTCTCATTCTTCTGAATTGCAGTGCTGAACATAGCCTCGTAGTAGAACATTTCGCTACTTTCGATTGTAAATAAGTGAAAATATGCAAATTTGTTGTCAAACATGTTCGCAAGGGCGTTAATATTTGGGCGACCCAACCAAGTATCAACATTATGTGGGAAACCCTGCTACTTGAGGTTCACAGCTAATTTGATTTAACTACTAAATGACACTGTTCTCTACAAGCGTCTTACCTCATCTACATTGTGAAGGGCTGCTGCTGCTGATGTTCTTGGAGACAGTGGGTGGTAGGAGTCCTGGTCTGGACCTTGATTTTGTTGGTGTTGTTGCTGTTGATGATGCTGCTGCTGCTGCTGGTGCTGATGGTGAAGTTGCATCAGGTGTACTTGCTCCTGCCTGCTGGGGTGAGCCATAATGGGTAGTCCATAAGGAAGGTTGTGACCCTGGTTCCCTAAAAGGTGGTTTTGCTGTGATGCAGATGCAGCTCCACTATGGGACCACTGGGCTTCTTGCAGAAGGTATTTGACCTGGGAGGGAGGGGGGCTGCCAGAGTGTCCTGGGGGCTGATGTTGGTAGCTACCAGTATTGTATAGGGGGTTCCCGGGATGCTGTTGCTGCAGAGCTTGATTGTTGAGAAGGTTGTCATTGAGAACATTACGACCAGTATCATGGGAGTAAAGTCCAGTTGGAAAAGGGCCAGCATGATTGGAGATGCCAGCTAAAGAGGCTGAAGGATCACCTGAGGCACGGGACTGGGACTGTCGGTATTGGAGGAGACGGGACTGAGGTGGGGGTTGCATCTCAGCCGTTTCTCTCGGTTCAGGTTGCTCTTGTGGGGGTATCTCTCTCAAGAGGCCTGGGTGCCTAGGAATTGAAAAATTCATGTATATATTTGAAATCGAGATCATATGACCCACTCAACCCATCAATAACCTTGGAGCACACTTTTTTTGATATGAGAGATCATACAACAAATAGCCTGAGAGCTAAGACCACACACCAGGATGATTTAAACATACTTAACTAACAATTGTATTCTTAATTACATAGATCCCCCCCCCATCCCCCCTTCTCCTCTTGGAACATGAACAGCTAGCAGGCAACAATCGATCTTTGAGGTACAATCTTGTTCTGAGTCTTGTGTTGAATGGCTCAAGTTGTTAAAACACAGAAAATAATAGCTGCTGGCTGGTTAAAAACACCATGGTGAACTCAGTGTAATTCCTCTGTTACATAACAGCTCAATAATCTCTGAATGCATCATGAAGTTAAAGCTATGCATAGACTACAAGAAAAGGGGCTGGATAACCTTGTAGAGTGACAAAAGTATCCCCTGCAGATCTGAATGACTCATATTTTCTTATATATGGGCCCAAAACAAAATGCTTTTTTGATATGGTAGTGACTTTAGACATAAAAATGTACGCTTTCAAGCTAAGAAAAAAAACATGTCTCCATCACATGTCCCCTTTAAGGGGTGAACTATAACTGTAGAAGGAAATCAGGCAAAGCAGTCCGACTCAAGTTAGTTATTGTGTTCCATTCTGTTTTCAGTTTTTACCAAAACAAAAAAAAGACACTATATGTTCAATGACAATAGTGGAAGATTTCTTTGGGATTTGTCTACCAGGCTCATACAAAGACAATAGTATTTAGTCCCAACCTGTTGAAAGATGGCCCTGTGGAGTGAGGAGGAACAGCTTCTTCATCCAAATTGGCACTGAGGCCCCAGCTAGCTGCCCGAAGCAGTTGATGGGGGAAGCGAGGCATGCCAGGTTGAGCAAGGTGGGCGAGCTGCTGGGGCAGAGGAAAGGCAATGCTTCCCTGGAGGAAAGGGCCCGCTGCCTCCCCCCACTGGCCCAGCCTGGCTGCCTGCTGCTGCTGCTGGCTCAGGGCCTCAAGAGCCATGGGATTCTGGAGGTCTGAAAGGGCAAGTGAGTGATTATTTACTGTTGTAGTATGACATCCACGTCCACAGGAATGTAACTACACACAGTAGAGCAACACAAGCAAAAAACAACCAACTCCATTCCCTCAGCGTTCGTGATGTACATTTTCAAGTATCTCATTAAAAAAGTTAAAATGGAAATAAAACAAACACACATGGTGACAGATTGAAACGCATATTCTGAGCAGTCATTCAATTTCTGCATTTTTTTGCAAGTCTCACACTGATGATATATCCGAAATCTAACCTCTTAATGCTAAAGATATCCTCAACTCCACTGTCAATCTGTGTTTTAGCTGTGAAATTGACAATGGCTCAATATTACCAGCTCTTTTCAACTTGACATTAAACTGCAGGTGAAACTGTGTACAACTGACAAAACCCAACCACTTAAAAGGAGTAATAACAATGAAAAATTTAATTAATTATGAAAACTCTTCATTTTTAAGTGAATTCTTCTCTCAGCTAGGCACCATTTATTAGCAAAAGTCATGAAAAGCATCACTCCTCCTCAGACAATTAAAAATGAAACTACAAAAACAACAACAAAGGACTGCTTTCACTCTCATTACTGACTTTTGAGTAAATGTATTTGGCTTTTTAATCAAACTTTAATCCAATCTACTACTCTAATGATAAAAACTAATGACTTAAATTGAAAGGAAATGATTGCTTAAGTAGTGTAATAAACAACAAAAGCTTTCTTCCCATCGTTGAAATACCGAGTGATACCATGGGCAAACCTGAAAGAAACAAATTTTGAAAACTAACTTTGAAGAGTGGGTGAAGGAAAGCTATAAAATAGCCTCTAAGCAAACATAATAGAGTCTGATAGAAAAATGAGAGGCAACTTCTAAACAAAGAGAAAAAAGTAAGACTTTAAAACTACCTTTTGGCTCCCTTCCCATGAAATTTGATGGCAGTTATTCTTTTCATGACTAAAAGTAAATCGGTGGCTAGTGCTAACAGTTTATAAAATACAATCCACATCTATATTTACCAACTATAAAAGGAACCCTGTGTTCCACTCACCCAAACTGTCTCCCAAGCCTCCATCCTGTCCATCCTCCCCGAAGTTGCCGACCCTGTTATGCTGTGTCAGGCCTGTGTGGTGACCCACTTGGTGCCCCATTGGAGTCCTGATGGAGCTACTCATCTCCTCCACCCCTCCAGCGTCTGGCCCATCCACAGACGGTGATTGTACAGGTCTGTGAGTGGGTATGGGGCCACCGAAGAAGGAAGCGCTGTGGCTTCCACCAGTGTAGGCAGGACTGAGCTGCTGCTGCTGATTCTGTGGAGCCATTCCTGGGTGCTGAGGCTGGCTTACCCTATAAGGAAGCCTAGATACAGGATACTGTTGGGGGAAGGTTCTTCCACTGACAGGATGTGGAGGGAAAGCTGGGCTGGGTGGTGCAAGATGGTAGTTGAGGGGTCTTTGAGCAGCTGTAGGGTCTTTTCGATGGAGCAGAGCATTGGGAAATCCAACTATCCCATCTGTCTGTGAATCCAGATTTCGACTTTGGCCTGTGTCTAAATCTCCCTGGAAAACCAGAAGTGAACAAGTTAGTTATCAGCAATGAAGCTTGTAGGTTTTTTTTTTTTTTTTTTTTTACTAAGCAGAAAACATAAATGCCAACTGATTATGAGAAAACGTGCCTGTTTTTCTTTTGCATCGGTGTTTTTCCTCTCTGGGGTCTGAAGACGGTTCTGTTCAGACTTTGGACATCCTTCTACTTTACCTAAAAAGTCAGAATGTAAAAGGATCCTGAAATGACTTGCTGTTCTCTGTAGCTGTATTTCATTAAAGCCCTTTGTGACAGCAGCCAATCATTTGATATAGAAATAAAAATCAAAGCACACCATTTCTGATGGGGTCAGTCTGTAGCTCCTTGTCAGGGCTGGGCTGGCCCATTCCTAGAGAGGAGGGGTGCGCCACCCCACTGTAAGGGATGGGGGAGCCTCGATTCTGTGCCTGCAACAGATTGAAATTGTAGGCCATGGCTGCTGGGTGGCTCATGATGCGAGGATCCACAGCAAAGCGGTTCTGGTAACCTGGCCAGGGCAGCTTTGAAAAAAACAAAAAAAAAAACAAAAAAAGCTTTTACATACAACACAAAATCTTTGGTAGTATTCTGCACATAAAAGGAGGGCTGTTATTATTTTGCACACAGCAACTTGTCAGCTAATAGGCTAGTCTCATCAAAATAAAGGGATTTTTTAAATATGCACTTTTTCGCACAGAACTTAAAATACATATAGTACTCATCTGCCAACATGGTACCAGAAGAAGGAAACCTACCGGCAGAGGCATGGGCATGACCATGTTTCCACCATAGACAGCTGGAACGTAAAGAATACTGGCTCCTGTATGAGGATCGATCCTCTGCACAGGGCTGGGAGACTTGCCCATACCAGCTGCTGTGCCCCCTAAAGGAGGCGTGAACGCTCGAATAGGGTTTCCCATCAACACAGCAGGGTTAGGTTGGACTGCAATGGGGGAAAAATGGTAAGGTAGTCTTAATCAAATAGGAATAACTCTTCCCTTCAATGTGATGACATGTTAATGTTACAACAATCTCAGTATTTCTCAGGAAATACAGTACAAATGTCTGATTTACACCCTGTATTAATCCTAAAAGCTTTTCACAAATCATACACATTACTTTGAGCAAATATTAATGTAGCTTATTAAAAGACTAGAGTTGCTGACACAATCAGACTAATTCTATCTCAAAGAATCTCAAAGGTTCACTGAAAACATTAGTGATCATCATTTTCTGATTCCACTGTGATATTTGATCACAAACGATAATTAATTTCTCAACTATTCTTTAATAATATCATAATAAACAGTAGTTAACACGGGCAGCAGGCTGCACTCACCATATCCTTCAGGTGGAAGGTGCTCTGCGTGGTTTGAATGTTTCCCCTGAAAGAATGAGGGAAAAGAGAGTGAGCGTAAATACGAGTCTGGAGACATTAAGAAATGTATGGAAAGATGCAGGATTACACTGACATCCATACTCTCTCACATCTGTGAAGTAAAGGACAGGTTGAGGATTTTATATTTCTCATGTGTCAAACATTCTCTAACATATACAAACAGCCATTTGCATTGAACCAAAACAAAAATATCACAAGTATCATTTTGGGCTATAACATGTAGAGGAACATTTGCAAAGTACCAACACAAAGCTGTTGCAGAACCATGTCTAAGCATGTGTCTTACACCTGTGTGAGTACTGATGCACATGCAACTCCCACCTGTGGTTGGCAGCAGGTTTCTAGCTCTGCTTTAATCAGCGGTGATTGAAAACCAAATTTACAGCGACGGCAGCTTTATGAGCACTTTGAGAGCTAATAAATGTTAAACAACAGTCACTTTTAATGGAACTACTGCATTACAGAAAAGAAGAAAGAGTATTAATCCAAATTAATATTTGTGTTGCTTTAAAGAATGCAGATCTACTATGTTGCTATGGTAATGTCAGATCAATATGATTATTTATCTACATCCATCTGCATGTACTCAGATCAGTGGTTCCATGAGAAAAAACTACCTTAACAGAATAAAAATGCATTTGCATTAAAATTCAAACTTCTATCCAACTACACCCTAAAGCATAAATCAGGGCTGACTTGCAATATTATAGCAATGATGTGATACTTTCAGTTACTGGTATTTGGGAGATACCCTACTGAATTTGTTTTCTCTCATTAAACCTGGATATCATCTGAAACAGTAATCAGAAAGATTGCTCAGCTATGCCAAAATCATAGTTAGTTATTCTAAGATACTAACCAAAAATGTTCAATATGCAAACAGTCTTTCCCAAAGTCGTTTTCTATTCAGTCTCACTTTGTTACAGAAAATCATGCCCAGCTTATTCCTAAAATAAGGTTACAGCTCTGAGATGACAGGTCCTCGACCTTGAGCTGAGAAGCAGGAAAAACACACAGAACAAGAGGGCACAGATTCATTTCTGTTCCACTTAGGAAAGATTTCATTTAACACAGAAACCTTTAGTGCTGGCAAGGGGAGAGAATATAAACCAACCCAATGAGAAGAAATCAGGATCAATGGAATTTGCAAAATGTTTGATGTGTACTGCAATTAAGACACTTTTTTTTTGTTGTTGTTTTAAACTGACGAGGTCTTACATGCTGCAACAGACACACCGGATTGGAACTGAGGCCTGAAGTCCGTTTATTTAATCTAATCAAAATATACTGCTAACAAAACTCTCATAAGTATGATTTCATGGATTGTACAAATATCATGTGACTATCTACAGATGGCAATAAAGAGATGACAATGCCATTGTTGTTCTTAGTGTATTACATTGTACTGAGGAATCAGGCACAAGAGGTTCTAGTTTAGAAAATAAATAGAAGGACAAATCAAATGAAAAGCCATAAAATCCAGAATATTTGATGAGGACAGATAAGTTTGATGTGAAAAAAAAAGAAAAAAATCTAATTACAAGACATATGTTGACTCAAAAGTCTGTTTCGCATGCGTGCACCAAAACACCATCTGTACCAGAAGACAGCAATATGAAGCCAAATGAAGTGTATACATCATCTCAAATGGATGCCAAATAAAAGGTGGGTTTCACTCCAAATGTACTGGAAAGTTTTAAGAAAATCTGGAAAAGGAGAAGTAAATATCCTAGTTCCCATCCACCACCGTATCAAGATGTGTTTACATAGCTGGATCAGAGTGGATCCAATGTTTTTTTTTTTTTCACAATGATCAATTTAAAGGGGGACAGAATTTGCACCAACTGATGCATTAACTAGTTAAGTGATGCTTTGCAAGATTCTAATCATTGAAACTACTGAGCCACATAATCTATAGATACACAACATTCATAAAGTGAGATATTGACAAAAAGAAATCATAACTGATGCATGCAAAAATATGCACCGATGCAATCACACTGCAGTCTACAACCTGGGTTTCAGAGCGACTTAGAGGAAGACGACCTACATTTGAGATTAACTCTAAAGTTTCTAGGAATAAACACTTCGGAGCAGATCGGAGAATGTACTGATGGAAACAATAAACTGTATAGTTTCCTTAGTGGTAGCTCCATGTCTACGTGTGCTGTGTAGCTGCATGGTACGGCTGTGGAGAAAGAAAGGGGAGGAAGTGCGTGTTTATCTGGAAAGCTGGCTGATACTGCGGAGCTTCAGCTCATTAGACCCAGTGGGTGATGGCAGCAGGTTGGCAGCTGCGCTGATTTCGTTAACCTTTACCTCAGGGCATGCAGGGAGGGGTAGACGCACACGAAAAGACAATTCTAACTGAGCTAAACAATTTAATAAGAGACCCTTCTGCAAAACCTGCATCGCTAATTTCCTTTCTGTATTTTCTTTCTTTTTTTTCTTTTTTTTAATATACTTTTCTAGGGCAGAAATTAGTCATCATTAAATCATTTCCTGTGGCGAAAATTAAACAGTCATGTTAATAGGTTTGTGATTGGTTCCCACCTGTTTGAGACTTATTATTTTTCCTCTCTAAACACAAGGAATGCTTTTTTAATATCTTATTTACCATTCCCATAGGCCATTAAATTGTCCTCTGCCTTATTACACCAACAGAAAGTTTGACAGCATTTGAGTCTCCTCTATCCCAGTGGATCTCATGCTCTGTGTGACATCCCAGGGACTCTAAGCCACTTAACTTACAGTATGACAGACAAAGATTTTAAGTTTAACAACACAGACGTTCATTCTTTGTCACCCAGACTCGAGCCAGGAGATGTTCTACAGGTTTGCAAATATCCAAGTTATAATAAACAAAGAACACAGTTAAAAACACTAATATAAAGTGTTCTTCTGTTTCCAACTGCTGAGCAGCATTTTCTGTGTGTATTGTGTTACGTTACTATGACAACCACCAACATAGGTGCAAGGTGTCAGTGACAAACTTTTGTGCATATTATACAATTTTTACAGAAGTGATGATGATAACAGTGGGATTGATCAATATCTTCAAGATCATCTTGAAAAAGAAGTGAACAGTGATTCACTCTGCTGCACCATAATTCCTGACAAACACCTTACCTTCGGAGGCGACTGCTGCTGCTGCTGCGGACCCTGCTTGCTGGAGGCCGGCTGTACATGCTGAGGATGTGGATGATGGAGGGGATGAAGGGCCTGCGAAGAGGACTGGTGTCCTTGCAGTGGCCTGAGGGCACGGGGGATAAACTCTGGGGCCAACGGATTGAGCACATAAGTCTTCTTGAGCTCCAGGGCCTCAAGCTGAGCCTTGATCTGCTCAAAGGTGATGCCATGTAGGCTAGAGTTTACATGGCAGATGGAAATAAAGTGCTCCCAGAATTTTCTGGAATTGGGAAAAGGCAGGAATGAATAAGTGAAACAAATATTTGTTTCTGCTCTTAGTGCAGCCAATCTGAATACAGCATAAATAATGGAGCAGTGAGAGGAAATTAGGAAAATGGAAATCACAAATAACAAGAAGACATTTGACTTTGCAATTGCTCTATAGTTACACCTGAACTCACCAAAGCTACTTTCTATTAAGTCTATTTTAACACTTGATTCAGCGACATCACTGACCTAGACCTTTTGCTCCTGGATATTGAGGCTTGGGTAAACAATGCGTTTGTCTCCAGCACATCAATTTCACTAGTCTGTTGTCTGCAGGCTGACATTTGCAGCCTGACAGTGAAATCCCTGACATGTAGCGTCAACTTGCACAGACAAATCACAGTCACTATGGAGACAGCTGTGAGCTAAATTGATTGTAACAGAGAAAGGCGATCGATTACAACCGACTTATGGCTATAGAAAAAATATATAATATATCATAATGAGGAAAATAAATAAGCGACCGCATCTAAGTTTAACGTGCTTATCAGAGCTCATCTTAATACATCTATTTTATTAGATTCCCTGGGATTTTTCTTTACTTCATCATGGAGCAGTAACAAGTAGACACAAATAAAAGTTATATCATAACAATACAAGAAAATTAAACAAATAGAAATGATTAGTAGAGAGGAAGGAAGTAATGAGGCGCTGTAATTTTACTTTTAACAATAATCTGCTATGTCGCCATATCCAAGGTGACGGTTGAAAACTTAAAGAAAAATAATAATAATTACCTGCAGCGTCCAACAGAGCACAGCGCTATGGGGTCTCCCACAACTGCAACCAGGGACTGAGCTCTGGTGATGGCGGTGTTGAGTAGCTTGTAGTTGGACAGGAAACCATAGTCAAGGTCCTCTGTAGAGTCCTCAACCAGTTGCTCTTTACGCTTGATGGCTGTTTGCTTGTGCTTGCAGGTGTGCCGTGTCCGCACTGTGCTGAGGAACAGCACCCGGAACTGTTTACCTGCAGCACAAAATGTAGTAAATGTTATCTACAGATACATTTTTAAACTTCATCTTTAATCTTTTAGTTTCTAAGCACTCAGAAAAGCTACGAACCCCGACATGATAATAAAGGATCACCTAAGAAAGCTTTCTTTAACGTTTATGTTGAACAGATTACGAAACATGAGTTAGGTGGGTCGGGAATAAAAAAAAATAACAAAATAAACAAAAAAAAAAGAACACACCATTCTTGAATTATTTTTATTTCTTTATCAACTTGTTCGGAATCTGACATGAGAGGAAGCTAAACATCGATGTGCTTCCCACTTTTAACCCGTGACACAAATATCTTTTTTCCCCTCAGCCTCTGAAGAAATGAGAAACATAAAATAAAACCACTGGAGAAGCTAAATCTGCAGCTTATATTCTAACTGACCAACTTTGCCCTCATGTTTGCATTTAAAAAATCTAAAATACTGCGTCTTGAAAATGTTGATCTGACAAGTGCACTGTTCCAGGCTCGAAAGGTTGCTCCAGATCAATGAGGACTGATTATTTCTACAAAATAAACGACGGAACAAACTCACCAAAACAGGCTTGGTAACGAATCAATATTCTTATCATTTTAGAGGCTGTTGACAGAATAGAGGAGCACCGTGCGTGTCAACTTTGAAGTCTAGCCTAACCAGAGTATCGCTCTCCTGTCTGCGTGTGCACATGACCACGTTTCATGTGAGATTAATGAGCGAGTTAATGACCTGTGAAAAACAGCTGGAGGAAATACAAGTGGGAGCAGCGTGAGGCTGAGGCAACAGAAAGTCTGAAAAGAAACCTTTACTGTACACTCTGGTTCTGAACGTGATAATATCAGCACATCTCTCATCACAATAATCATGTTTACTACAGACAGGCAACTGGACAAGCTTCAGAGAGAAATATTAATGAGGAACTATAGCAATATAGTATACATACACACACACACACACACACACACAAACACCAGTACTGAGATTTCTTAATGCAGCACTAGTTTTCATAGGCATGTTTTTTTTTCTCACCTTGGACATTGAGCACTCTTTCAACGCTGACCTCAGACATTCTTTTCTTTCGGAGCTCGGCACGAATGCGGAACACTTGGTCGGCGTACGGTGACACCACCCCAATGCTTCCCTCATCCAGCTTACCCCAGGCAACAGGCCACTTCTTGCGCAACTCCTCCACCCGCTCCACGATCTCAAAAACCTGGAGAGATGCACGAGGAATCAGCAGCTTTAGAGCGCTTAAAATCTACGACTTTGTGTGACTTTAAGATCAGCTTGATGACATCCAAGACATTACATTTACAAAATGGAAAACAGCCCAGGTGCACCTCGTGGACCGTCATGGCTGACGTCTGCCATTTGGTTTGCAGTAATCTTCCTACTCTTCACAAAAACTGCAAGAAAACTGAACTCCTCTGCTCTCTTGTTTATAGCATTTTAAAACCTTTGACAGATCAATTTAGCCGTTACTCTTCAGGACAGCTGCGGTTTTTCTATTGAACCAATAAATCTTAGCCTTTGTGATCAACAACAGACAGTCTGGATGGAGGCGTAATGTGGAAAGAAAAGAGGAGACAAGATGAAAAAAGCCACATTTCACACCATAATCCCAACGTAAGCCTGACCTGAAATGAACTGTGGGAAGTCGGGGATATTTTCTACAGAGGTTAAAAGGCATCAGTGGGGGACAAAATATTTGAAGAACAAAGCAGGCTTTGTGACTTGTACAGTGGTGAGACTTCAAAGACTACTCATCAAAACAGGAGGCTTTAAAGGAGGAGTGTTATAAAAACCTGTGAAATTAACGTTGACCATCACTGTACAAAGCTCTAAACGCACAGTTTTAACAAAAGTCTTCAAGGTTCAACTGACTCCATATCAAATCTGCACTTCAATTAGAGTTCCACTGAATGAGCTTCTGCTTAAATGAAAGTTATTAAAGCAGTATGAGGTGCGATTTCAACACTTTTCTTTATGTTTTTGTGATATGTGTGGTATTTTGCCTTTTTGTTGTCTCCATTTCTGTTCCAACCTAAGGCGCATTGCCTGGGGCCTGGAAATGCTGTCTCCCACTTAAGGATAAACCCATCAAAGACACATGCAGAAAGCACATAAATGAGCAGTTTTTTTTTTTTTTCTTCCAGTGCACTGCAGTTCTCTGGGATTATAATAACGTAGCTTTGGGTTTGACCTGTGCACACTGAAAAAGGCAGTAGAAGTTTATTTGGCATTGCTTGGGAGCAAACATCAAGAAGCACCCGTGATTTAATTGGTTGGAGCATGCTAGTAAAAGGGTCAGGGCCACAGCTATCCTACAGCTGTGTTTCCATTCGATCGTTAAACATGTCTTTAAACCAAATTGCATTATACATATATTACAGGAAAAAAAAAAGGGACTGGGTACGTTGTAATTATTTTTTCATGTCAGGGACAACTGACACCGTTTCTTATTTAGAGGCAGAAGCACTTGACCCTTCATGTGATCTATTCAAATCAGCCTGCAACGTAAATATCAACCACCTTTTGTCAAACAACTCCTAAGTTTGAGCTTCCTTTGTTAAAATTTGCAACAAACCTGATGGAACATGTCCACACCAGTTCAGACTAAGTGTAGTTACATGCATATAACAATAAAAGTACCCTCCGTGTGTAAATGACATAAGTACAAAGTAAACAAAAACATCACAGGGAAAGAAAATTGATCAAAATATTTCATTCATCAAACAAGTCAGATGAATTACTTCAAAATGTGTCTAAAATGCTTTCAATGTACAGTAGATGTGCTGTAAACCACACCTCAGCATTGTTGTAGTAGGCAGTGCTGTTCTTCTCCTGGACATCTTCTCCTCTGGCTGTGAAGAAGGTCAGAGGGTAGAAGTCCTTATGGGAGGGCTGCTTCCCACTTGCCATCAGCTTCCCATCATAAAATAATTCTGACGTGTAGCTTTAGGTAGAGGGAAAGAATTGGAGAGGAAACATGGAAATAAGACTTCTGTGCAAGGACCTTCATCATAACATCAACCCTCAAAACATGAGAAGTGTCCTTATAAGGTCTTAAAACTGACCCAAGTTGGACAGAAAAGGAATTTTACAGACACTTTCCTGTGATACTCAGTGTGATATTTGAGACTGTTACGTATGACATTTTGACCAACAGTATTATGAAGCAGCTTCCTGAAAAGGCTAAATAAGTTTCTAACGTAACACAGATTGTGTTCAAAAATTAAATAAATATATTCATCCATTGGTGTTTGTATACGACCTTCAAACCAGTACTTGCGGTACCAAAGTTGTGTTTGGTCTGAGCCATTATCACATGAATGAGTTTTCATGCTGTCACAACAGCGTAGCTCCTCTCCAATTCCATCAATTATCAATGTCTTGATAACCAGTGGCTGAGCTGATCATTCTCTACAACCAGCAATCAATCCATACTCACATCCAGTGAGGTATTGTAGTCCCCATTTCTAGAATCAATTCTTGCAAGTAATTGGAAATTCTGTCAGTTTCTCCAAGGAGAAATTCTGCCTTCAAGTGGGGTCATTCAAATCAAACTATAACCCCTGATTTCCTCCAGCTTTCCTGCATTTACCACCGTTTCCACACAAGTCAGTGCCGAGCGCTCAGACCTACTTGATGATAGCTTCGTGGGAGCGGTAGTTCTCGCAAAGGAGGATGCGACAGGGGAATTCTGGGGGGTAGTGCTCATACAGCCGGTCCAGCAGTGAGACGTGCAGATTACGCTCCCGTGCAAACTCGCTGTACACAAATGGACTGAGCTGAAAATTTAAGGACAGAGAGGAGAAAGAGAAAGAGCAACCTCGGTTTCAAAGTTTGTCCTTTAAAATGCACTCGCAACATTTCAAGTTAATCAGTAAATAAGCAATTTGGGTTACAAAAGAGAATATTAAAAGGTTTTACTAAGTAGTGTCAAACCATGTTAACCAAATAATCAGCTTATAAAGGTGACAAGTCGTACTTAAATGCAACATTCTTCAGTCAATTCATCTTACAGCCAAATTGTGACAAACAGCCAATCTGTGATAAAAACGATGCCCTAAAATATAAAGCCAAAACTATTTCTGAGGTTATTTACCTCACTGATATAAAAGCAGTGAGAAGAAACTGTTTCCATCTTCTGCTACGACTAAAACGAGGTTAAACACATCTGATCAATAGAGGACTCAGCCTTCAGTGGAGATTTAGCTAGGTCCTAAGTGCTAAATGGAGAACTATTATCATGTGAGTAAAAGAGACAAAGTAAGGTGAAGAAATATAAAACCTGTTGAGTGAATGAACCGTTACAAAGAATAAAAACAGATTAAGGAACGCAGAAGTCAGCAACTGAAAAAAAGATGAACACAAAAGTGGATAATGTCTATAAATCCTGTTTTTCTTTGCTCAAAGAGCAATTACTGCTTGGCAGACTCTTGCCTCCTCTTCATCCACTTGTTACTGGTAATCCTTCTGCACTGTCTCGAAAGTGGAAGACGAGGAAATGAGGTTTTAATTCCTCTCGTTGGTTCAGAGAGCTTGGCTGACCGGAGTTTGTGTTATCTGTTGCCGTAGTGGTCTCTTCACTTCTTTGTGGAAGAAGCCATTACATCTACTGAATGTCACAAACACTATCGGCGGTTTTGCCGCATCACGCCCTAATTAATCTGCATTTTAATTCATTTCAGAATATAAAGAAAAACCTTCAATCATGTGAGACGAGGTGGTTAGTAATTCATGATTCACTGAGAATTCCTGACATTTTACCCCACTTGAAGAAATGTGCAGCTTTTATAAAGTGAAAATACAATGAAGTGCATTTTAAATGTACAACTGCTGACCCTTTACCTGCATATGGTCGCCAGCCAGCACAATGCGGGTGGCCTTGCTAGCCAGAGCAAAAGGCATGATGGTTTCACACTCCATGGCCTGAGCTGCTTCATCCAAAAGGATGTGACTGAACAACCCTGCCAAGAGAAAGAAAGAAAACACATCACCAACATCGATTCACTTTCAACTACTCAGGGTACTGAATATGCTGGTATACACAGTATATACAGTCACAGAGCTACAACGTTTACTGAACAGCATTACGACCTGATGCATGCTTTTACCTTTTACGCCTGATGTGACCCTTAAGTCACAATGAGTCACAACAACTACACTAATGAAACCTGGCATGAACAGAGGGGAACACAGTTTAAGTCTGTAAACTGTTTATATTTCTATCTTGTTTCTCAATCTATGGCTGTTTGTCAGATTTTATATGAATTCTTGTCTTCCAAGTGTCACTACTTAAGCAATTCATATCATTTATCATCCTTGAGCGACTCGCAATACATCTTCAGAGCAATCAATTCAACAGAACAAAGAATTCTCACGAGTAATTGGGCTTTCACTTTCTGCAGGGAGAATAGTTTGGGGCATTACACACTGAGGACTACAGCAGCCCTCCAACCTTTACATTCATATAAATATATATTTTCATAGGAGGCCTCAAAATGTTCATGTCTCTCTTGTTTAACAAGTCCTCCAAACCTGAGGGAGGGCTTTGTGGAAAGTTTGAAAAGTACCGAACAGTAACCTAACCCTGATTTAAAAAGTTCAAACGGTGCTCGGCGGTACGCGTGGAGGGGATAAAACAGCATGGCAAATGAGTGCTGGAGCAGAAGCAAGAAAAAGAGGCTGAATACCAACCAACAAACAGGCTCTATGCTACACCAGTTCCACAGGAAAGTATCTGCAGACATGAAATGTGACAGCTGGAAATAATAAAATAAAGTTGGAGGCTGTCAAAAAGTAAACAAACAACGAAAACATGTCTGGCATGAAGAGAGGAGGAGCAGCTTGATTTGCAGCAACATTTACTCCTTAGTACATTCCTTTGAACAAATGCCTGCAAATGTATTTTCCTGGCAACTTTTCCAACTGTAAAGCTTTAAAACAGTGCTCCCTTTTAACTGTGAAAGCATTTCATTGTATCACAGGATGGCACTGCTCCCCCACTGTGGCCCTGATAAAATTGGTGTACACTTTGATACGTTGGTCTAAGCCTCTGCATACATACAGGGTTCATCTGTCATGGTTACTTTAGAGTTTTACAGTTAAAAAAAAAAAAAAGACGAATCACACAAGAAATATTTGAATAACCTTAAAAATGAAATACAACAATGTAAAATGCGGTGTTACTTCATGACAACACCAGGAACCTTGGCTAACCCTTGCAGTAAATTGTGAAAAGGAGCCCCACTGCATCCTGCCAGCTATTAATTTCAGTCCACGTGAACACATAACAGCCTAATAAAGCTCCCAAATGATGTACACGGGTCATTCCAAATGAGGATGTTTCCCCAGGCTGGGAAGCTGAGATTAGTTGAGAGGCAAGAGGGGAAAAGGATCGTCTTTATGAAAACCAAGTTGGCAGAAAGGCAAACATAAAGGAACACAGAACTTAATGTTTCACCTGGGACATAGCTGCCTGCCTTGTAGAATACATCTCTAAACCAAAGGTCCAAATTACATTTCTGGAGCTGCCATCGGTCACTGAGCTAATAATGGCGCTTGAATCTGGACAAAACAATGGCATGAGAGGGGAGGAGGGATAGTTATTAAGCAGGGGGGGGGGGGGATCAGAAGCACAGTACTGCAGATGTGATCTGGTGGAAAGATGACATTTTAATAATAAATGGCAGCTCCTTTTACATACTCAGTCTCTCACTTTCCCTTTAAGAATCTTTCAATCATTTCCATTCCATAGATGAGATAAGGAAGGATTGTGAAATGGTCTGAAAGGATCTATGCATGAAACTGTGTCACATAAGACCTGCTTTGAAAAGCTCGGGTTTGAAAGGTTTGTCAGCCTATTGTCATTCTCTCAAATTAATTCCCAACACTGCTCTAAGCAGAAAAACTACTTCTCATTTAGTTTTTGATTCATCGTCATTCTTGCTGCGCAAAAAAACCTTTTTGGAAACGACTCCATTTAAGATGAGACCATCCACTTTATTGACATCAACAAATCACCAGGCTTTAAAATCCAGGAGTCTTAACAAGGTTCCACATACACGCGATCCACAGCATCTCTGCTAAAAAGGGAAACTATTGGATCTTCTTTAAGAGCAGGTGCATGTCCTCTACACGCACCACTCAGTGTATTTAACTAGATTTTCTTTTTAAATCAAAATATGTAACAATTCTGTGGTTAATATGTAACCTTCTTGAACTAAAAGCCGGAATGTATTTATTGTCATAAGAAATAACCGACCATGAAGCATATCTGAACTACACAGCAAACTGCTTTCTCCCAGAAATAAATACAGAACATCCAGTTTCCATAGGTCTGAAAAACAAAGAGGCATGAAGATATAAGAGAGAATCTGTCGGGTCAGCTGATGGTGGACTGCAGGCTGCTGTTCATTCTTTCTTTGAGGAAAACCAAACAATCCACAGAAGGCAGATGTGAGCTTCACGTTGATGGTGAGGACTTTCAGATGGAAACTGGACATTTTACCTACTTCATGATGTATTTCTGTCCTTGTATTAAATTATGTATTAGGGGAACAAAACAGAGCTGCAGGCCTTTTATTTTGGCAGCTATAAACTCGTCTCTACTTTCGCAGGTCAGGGTGGAATACGCTGGATCAAGTATGCAAACAGATTCTTTTTTTTTGTTTGTTTATTTTGTTTACCAACTTAGATAATGGGCAGTAGGAGTTTTTTTTTTTCCTTTATTAGCTGTTGAGCTTCAGGCGTTTTTGTGGAAGCTGAATAGTAATATAAACAATGTATAGAACTAATTAATGCTTATTTTTGTATGATAATTGAAAGAGTTGCTTTGTAGATTTGAAGTAAAACCACAAAATTAATCCTTGTAAAGATAAAAATGTGAAACTTTAGTGGCATATTTGAGAGGTAAAAATGTTGTGATTTCAGCTAATTAGAAGTTGTTTTTTTAAATCACTCTTTTACAATCAAATTAAAAGTAGAAATGTCATGGCTTGGTTTTAACCTGGCTAGGTCACCATAGAAACTGATGCCGATACATCGGATTTGGTAATGCCCAATTTTAGAGTAAATCGTCATGAGAAAAAAAAAGAAAAAAAAAAAAAAAAAAAAAAAACATTCTTTGAGATGATTCAGGATTCAAAATCTGACTGAAACTGATTCAAATCTTGTCAGGCCAGAGCATTCAATCTATGCTGATGACTGACATTACTGCCAAATTAAATGTTGATGTTGAAAAAAGGAAAGTAGAGCAAAAATAATAAGACATATTAAAGCCATCTTTAGAATGACCTGTGCGATTGGGGAGAGAGAGATTTGTTATTGCTACTTAGAAGATTTGCTGGCCTGCTATTGCCTCATTTCCTGGCTATTTTCATCACCATCAAACACCAGGAGAGAAGGAGAGATGAAACACAGGGAAGAGGGCTAATAATGAAAAGTATATTAGAAGCAGGCAGATGGTGTTCCCAAGCAACAGACAGAGCCCCCTCTACTGACACATTAGTGTCGGTTATTAGCCTGCACTGACAAATTGGTTTGTTTTCCACATCTTTGAAACAACTTAAATGAGTTGCACCCCTCTCTGAGTGGTGGGCTCCTGCCAGAGTCACAGAAAGACCGAAGAACAACAAACTAAATGCACAGAGCTCTTTGGATTTTGCTGTGAGCTTTAACCATGTGTACATCTAAAGGCTTATATGTAGAAAACATGAAATCGTAAAAAACAAAAAAACTGAGTCTTAATATCTAGGGGATTAAATGTGTTTTCAGGACTCACCAGGCTCTAATTCAAGCTGACAGAGGTACTGGGAGGTGCTGAGGGTGACCACAATCACGCGGTGCCTGAGGATATCTTCCCTTGAGGGCATCTGGAAAGTGACCTGTGTGCTGGAGATGAGACAGTACTGCTGCACCACTGGGTGAACCGTCTTAACCCAACGGTTCCGGAAGTATACCCTGGAGAGGAAGGGGGAAAAAAGCAGAAAGATAAGGGGAAAGACTTAAAGCCAGGGCGTGACTAGAGGAAAACGCATAAGTCTGGCAATTGTCCTTTTTTATTTCTTTCATTATCATTTCAAGATGGAAGAGTAATTGTCCAGAATTTTTTATTACACTGAGGGAAGAATAAATGTTGGTATGTAACACTGGAGAAAACTCAACAGAAACAGTACAGAAAGCAGGAATAGTTTACAGATATCCCTCTGGTGATGTTACACCGTCTGTATCTCGCCACAATCTGAATATTGTTTGATAACACCTCCACACAAAGGAGACATTGGGACCGGAGAGTGAATTCTGAGGTACCTACAATGGAAAATGTTGAAATTAGACTGACCACTTATATAAAACAGGTCATTTGGTTGAGCCTTTGTTCCCTCGGCTTGTATGCAGTGACAAAGACACAAAAACATGGCCGTCACTTTGAGCTTGTCAGGACAGACATCGCCTCCCAGTCCTTGGTGACTTCTGGAGCTGCTCAAATGTGATTATAAGTCACTGATGTAATGTAGCAAAGTTGTCAGTATCTGTTTGTGTGTTGCCTCAAGCCAGTTCTTAGAGCAGCAGAACTCTTGAGGTCACATCCCCAAAGTAAATGTTTGCTTGTCGGTGCTGTGGCGTAAAAACAGCCCAGTTCCTCAACCGTCTCTGTGCTGAATAGATGTATTAGTGTGACTGCAGGCTTTCCAATAATGACAGTACAACTGATGTATTGATGAGTGTCAGCGAAATGCTTTCTGGCTCGGGTGGTCCATGCTGACAAAAAAAAGCAAGTGACACAGTAGAAAACTTGAGAATGAAGAAGAATGTTTGCCTTAAATGGCAGATATTTTGGAAGGAGGAAATAATTTTCCCGGCCAACGCACCCATTACTGATTTATATAAAAACACACCACTAATGGGCCCATTACTGGTGTAAAAATGACTGCTTAGTTATGTTCTTTCACTCTTTAAAAAAAAAAGAGGGAAAGAAATAAAACATGTAAGAACATTGCTCTTTGTGGGTCTGTATTGACCCAATTTCAACTTCTACATAAACTTGACAAATTCCTCTCTAAGTATGTATGAACTTCAGCGTATAAATATTCTAACTGCAACATCATATGCGGATGCAAGGAAGCTTTACATGCCATAAAGACTTATTCATACATGTAACATTAGAAAGAGAGAGAGAGAATATTTCTCAACTGTGATGATTGCACTTAAGATCTGAGGTATTACATAATTTCTTTGAAAAATACACATTTTTTAAAATGAGAATTTGTTTACAACCAAAGCACATTCATATAACCAAGTATAGACGCACACATCAGTGCCAGGAGTGTGTGTAAAGGTGGCCCCAGACTGCTTCATCTGCAGTGGAAGCTGTCGTGGCTTTCTGTTGTTCACAATATTTTTAGCTTGTTGGTCTCATTTTAGAGAGCGAATGTATCTGTGGGATGCATCAGGTTTCAAAACTAATAACTTTTTAGTCGAAATGCTTAAACAGCTAAATCATAGCTAAGAAGTTCACAAAAACAACAAGTAATTCTACAAATTAAAAATGCATTGCACTGAGATTATGTGTGCAATACAACTTTTTTGTCAATTAAGTGAATTGTGCATGTGCACGTATGCATGCATGAGCCTAACAGCCCATTTGGGACTGGCCTGACTGCAGGATAGTGTAATTAATGCAATCCATTCATGTTGCGGTAGTTTCAGGATAATTTCTGAAACACACTGTAACCCCAGAGCACCAATAACAAACTCCCTGCTTCAACTGAAGATTTTAAACTGTCAGCTGGAGGGAATTTAACTGGCTTTTTAGAGGGTTTAATAGTGTTTAAACACTCAACTTTTATAAACAGCATAACAAACAGAGTATTTGGTATAAGCAGAGGTGTATGTTTTGGCTGTCAGACAGAGAAGGTTACTATACCTGAGAGGTCTGGCATGTGCATTGCCTGCTTCAACATAAGGATGAAGGTAGTCCTTAATGTAAAGGTCAGCCGCACTGTTGGAATGAGTGCAGATCAGGACCCTGTAGACACAAAAGAAGTTTAAACAATGCTCATGAAGCATAATGCACAGCTGCTGCAATACTAAGTGAGAGGTCAGCTATCCAAAAGCATCAGCAGGAATAAAAATGTCCGAGTTGCTGCAACATATCACTGCAACAAACTCCCAAAATGTTTCAAAATGAAAGATGTGTATTTAAGTCTCAGAAAGCGGTGATTTCTACTAATTACAAACATTCAGAAAATATGCAAGGAACAAAGAGAAAAAAAAATAAATGTAATCATGAGATCTTCAGGACATGATTCTGTATGGAATACTTTGGGAATCATTGTCAGTCCACAGCTCGCTGCTGCATCCACAAAGGCAAAGCAAACCCAACATCGCTTGGAGGAAAACTGTCACATGATCCCAAAACACTGTCACTCTAGCTCATTTAAGATGGACAGTATTCAAAAGGAACACTGAGCTGTGGGCTGAAGGATGAGGAGAGGGACTATCTTGTTAGCTTGTTATCAGTGCACAGTTAAAAACATCTGTGATGGTGAAAGAGTACATCATGGGTAACCTGAACATCTATGAAGGAACCATTAAAGATGAACAATAAATGCAGGTTGAAAGCATTTATTTCAAAAGCAGCCAAGTACCAAAAGACAGCAGTTCTGCTGAGAATGTAGACGGTAGCTTATGTGAACGCAAACACATTCTTCGAATCAAATATTCAAACACCAGTAAAACATCCTTCTGACAAATTTCAGAGAGAGTCTTTAGCACCAAACAAAATGACATCTACACTTTAGGAGGGTCTGCAGAATATCCTGTACTACACCAAGGGGCTCACCCCCTCTTGACTTGCCTTTTAAAATATCTATAATTTACAGAATATCAAATGCATTGCAAGTGGAATCAGAAATGAATATTACATTGTTACACATTTTTCAAGGTCTTCTTCCCACTTTAACACTGCATACACACAACCTGCTCTCTGCCTCACTGCAAAACAACATGTTAGCTTCTGTTAGGGGATGCCGTTTGTGTTATTGCATTCATTTTTCATGGAAATTATGTGCTGGTGCTCCACAGCTTTGCTTCCAACTCAAGAAACTGCAGAATTTCCAGTGGGAAACTGCACACTCTGTGGGGGCCAACTAATGAAAAAAAATGCCAGTTATGGGGGGGGTATCTTGCCGTGTTGTATTGTTAAGCGACACCGTGTGGCCCACTGAAGTGACATGACTCGATTTAATGCCTCGGAGTTCACTTGGAATTCAGATTCCTGAAGTAATGAATTGTAATCAAACTAACCATGTGCATAAAGCACAAATGACACAAATTCCTCCAAATGACCAGCACACTTTCCCTTCGAGAGAGTGCTAAACACACACAACTCAGCACAAACAGAAGCCCCCACACACACATAGAGGGCTGTGTTTTCTTACCTTTAAATGTCAAACCCATGGCGAGCACTGCCCTGAAGCTACAACCAAGGTCACTGACAGCACAGCAACCCTGCCACCTCTGTTGTGTCTTTTAATTGACCCCCCTCACCGTATGAGGCATTTATGCCTTAAGTCACCACTGCTAGCAAGTGCTTAGCAAGGCACATTTTTATGTAAATATAGAAGTCATAATAAATACATGGGCCAGAAAAAATATTACCATTCTAGTAATGCTGAAATACAATAGACCCCAAATCTCAAAAAGGACAAACTTCTTTCCGTCGGTGACGCAACAAAACGGCGCCATCGTCTATAAGTGAAATCCTCACTTCTCGAGAGTGAAATGTCTCTCCTTCAGCACAAAAATTTATGACAGAATTTTTCAGCATTCTTTTTCTCCTCATCCTGTCAGTGCTTTGCTTTGATACATGATAAAAGATCACTATGGTAACAATAATCACCCATCTTTCAACACCACCACAGGAATTCTAAAGGGGGCTGAGGACTACACAAAAAGACAGCTTTTCTGGCTATTGGCAAACAGCGGTCCAAAGTTATTCAATAGATCTTGAAATTAGAAAAAAAACAAAAAACAGGAAGAGATCATATCAACAGACCTGCTGTTGTCCTGGCGAAGGATGTGCTTGACAGCCTGTGCCAAGGTAAAGGTCTTTCCGGTACCGTAGGGCCCAATGATGAGGATCGGGGGCAGTTGGATAGAAATGGGTGTGGTGATTGCAAGAATGGCCTCTTTCTGCTTGGCATTCAGACGGGGATCCAGCTGCTCATCCCACTGCCTGAGGGCAGAGGAAAGATGGAAATATTGTTAGATATGAAACGGTTTGTTGATCTTATCGAGTTTTTAATGGAACAGATAAAAAGTCTCGAACGTAAATACAGGAAAGGAATAAAAACCCAGGTTTAAAAGGACAATCTGCATGAATATTACACATGAATACATGAAAATTATTGGGTGCGCTCGACACTGGTGGAATGAACAGTAAAGAGCAAAGAAGTGTGAAATACGTGGGATAGAAGGAAAAGCAAAGGAAAGAAGGAAACAGTGGGGGTGGGAAGTGGGGGAGAAATTCCACTGCTCAGAAGGTAAATGCAAACAGTTTGCTTAACTGCCTCATCCATATTGATGAATATGTTTAGATTCACACTGTTCCAATGTATAAGTGGAGAATGCATATTTTTTCCTGTGGTTATTGCATTATGCACTTAATTACAGGTGTGACATTCTCAAATTTCAATAAGCTGGACATGATGCAGTGCCTGGTGTTCAGGTCAGCTTTTGTTATAGCAGGTTTCACACATATAGGTTAGAGTTTGTTGAGTTAAAACAAACTTTTACTCTGAAAGTCACTTCACCCACTGCTGCCTCTGCACAGGTAGCCACAATACATCAAGACACAAATTCCAGCAGCTTCATCCAGTCTCTTTCTCCTTCTCATTGGCTTTTGAGAGAAGCAGACTGCTGCCTCTCTTCATCGTGCCAACCTCTCATCCAGAGAAGGCCTCAGCTCAACCCTTGTAAGCTCCAATGATCAAGGCCACAATCTTTCTCATACAGCGAAAAAGCTTGCATGTGGCTTTCCTCGAGTTAGCCTGGCACACCGCTACTAGCACAACAGCTGATTCAGTTATTTCAAGGAGGAATGTGGAGTTGGTGCCAAAGCCAGCTCTGCTTGAATGAGGAAAAAGTTCAAACCTTAACTGCCTCCTCTGTACGCGTTACATCTGCCCCAGACTGATACACACAAACCAACCAACTCCAGCCCGACTGCAGTGTTTACTAATTAGTTCCTGATTTGATTTTTTTTTTCTCCTTAAAACCCACCTCTCGTCATTGGCCTTTGACCCTAGCTTGAGTTGATTTTATCATAATTTACATTTGTACCTCGTTTTATAATGATATTATTTTTAATTGTTTTATTGTGTTTATGTTGTTAGATTTATTTTTATGCTTTTAATGCTTTATGTATTACTAGTGTTCAGCATTTTGGTCAGTACCTGCTGTTTTTAAAGTGCTTTAGAAATAAAGCTCATAACTAATGATTTCCTTTTCCCAGTGTAAAGAATAATAACCATCCTTGGTGTGTGATCACAAGCACATATTTGTGAATGAGTGACTTATTGCATGTGTGCGCGAGTCTGTCTCCCAGCATCACAATCATCATTAAGACTGCTGCTTCTGAGGCTGAAAATCCACCAACACCAACTGATTGAACTCCAGCTGAGACATGCCTGGGTGCCCAAGAGATTTCTCAGTGTGTGCATTTGTACATATATATGTGTGTGTATTAGGAACACTGAAATGTCATGCTCAGCGAAGTGAGTAATTCATTATGATAAACAAATCTAATAATTCAAATGGCCAACCCAAGGAGTGACTGTATCATATACCATATTTCCACAAGCAGAGACAGTGATTTCAATGGATTTGGTTACCAGGACTGTATCGAGGGCAGGCCTTTGTTTCACAGTCTTGTTGTATGGAACATTGCACATACATTTTTACGCCTTGTGTCCACATTACTTCTGGTTTGTTCGCAAACTGGTGAACAAAGTCCATTTATTTCAATAGGCGTGTTCCCACATTTCCAGTTTAAGCACTGCTTAAACTTAAATATCACCTTAACTATTAGAGTGAAAAACCTTTAAAGGCATACATAACATGTCCAGCAACTAGCTGGCTTTACATTTCACTCTTCAACTGTTACTTTGTCACTGGTTTGCTAGGATACAACTTCATACTGAAAAAGTATAAAGAACACTTCTAAAAGGCTCTCTTGATAAGTTGCAAAGATAAGGTTTAATGCAAATTTTATTCAGCTTTAAAAGGCACTGCAAATACAGTTGTATCCCCATGTATACTGATGATAAGAGTTAATCAGCCACCGCACAAAAAAAACGTGGATTTAAACTTGATGTAAATTCCCTCTTTGGTTGCTATTTCATGAACACCCCCCTCCCCCCTCCCCCTTATCCAAACTCCAATTAAAACAAAAGTCGACATGAATGCTTCTCTAGAGCCCAGATAAAGCCGAAGCCAAGAAAAGCACGAGGGATTATATCTGCCTTTGGCTCTTGTCAATAAAGATTACTGCTTCACTTCCTTTACCTGTCCAACTTCTGAAGAGAGATATGTAAAGCTGAAGGGAGATGAAAGCATTTCTGAACGGCCAGAGTCAGCAAGGTGGGGGATATTCACCCAACTCTCGAATTGAGGTCGTGTCCCCTTCGTGATGGCGTTTGTCAAACTAATACGATGTGTAGGTATTAAAGTAGTTTCTGTGTAAAACCCATTTTTAGGATAAGCTGAATTTATTGTGCAAACAAATGTTTGCTAGGTGCAAACTTTTTCCAACTATATAAACATGAGAAGAGTTCTAATTGATCCATTTGGGAAAAAAAACTAAATAATAAGCAGAAGAAGAGGTGTGGGAGCACCTAATATTGTTTTTCAAAATACAATCCAAACACTGGTTGGTTTTCTGAAATATGGTGCAAATGTATTTTTGTGTAGAAAAATGTACAATCTCAGCTTGCGTTTGAGTTTAGGGCTAAACTAATTATTTCCAACGGAGCGACGCCGTCGTGTTTGAACGAGGTAACAGTCGCTCACATTGTGGGACGTGCGATGCTTGACGGGGCAAATTAATTAAAACGGCTCATTTTACAACTGATTTGCTGCTTGAAAAGGGAAAACTTGACGAGATCTCATTTTGCTTGACTAATTCACAAGAGTTATGTCGGATGAAACAGAATTAAACTCAGATTTCAGTGCCTTCAGTATGCAGCAAAGTTGTGTCTTTTAAATCTTTAGAGAGTTTGTTGCTGGTGGAAGACGTGCAGATTCTCCATGCAAAGGAAATATTTGGTTCCAAAAAATGTTTTCATACAGGCAACGGCCCTACTTTAGTTCACCTTGAATAACAACTTCATCAGTGGATTAAGGGACTTTTCAGGCTGCTTTGATGGCTTTCTTAAAAACATTGTTAAATGTAGCATTTTTCATCATTCTGCAATATTGCACTGTGAAAGAGAGGCATTGCTCCCAGACAGCTGGCACACATCCATCTGCCTCGACCCTGTTCAGCCTGTAGCAGCAACCATAAGTTATTCAGGAACAGACAGACAAAGCTTCAAATGTTTGCTGGTAATTACTAATGAGTATCCACAGCTCAGAATGGAGTATGTGGGACCGCCCTGCTCACATGGCTGAATACATACCTGTTGGGGCTCCAGGGGATGGTGGGGACCAGGCTAACATCAGGGAAAAGGATGGTGTTATCTTTGATGCGATCCAGGGCATACTGCATCTCACATAGTGGCAGTCTATTCAGCTGGAACTGGAGCTCCACCTGAGAGAGGCAACACAAAAGAGCTTGTTTATCTACCAAATTATCTCCATCTATCTACAATCCAGATATAGTAAGTTAGAAGCATTACATTTCAATGCCCAGTAATTCTATACAACAAAAACATTTCTTTAGTTTAGATCTTGAGCAAATGTTCCTCTTTCAAAATTTATGAATGCATATTTATCAAGGTAATATATATAATGCATAATATGCATCACATTTTAAAGCCGACATCTGTAAATAATTTGAAATACAAATACAAGTAAGTGCTCAAGTTTTTTGTTTTTTTTTCCATCTTCTACAAGACCACAATCTCTCCAGTTGCACTGGAGCTTGACATTCATGCCCTTTCAAAACTTGACTTTCCAACTCTTTTTCAGGGATTTATTAATCTTGAATGAAGTTCAAATACTACATGTTTTTCACTGGCTTTCCCACAGCTGAACAGATAAAAAATTTTACATTTTCAACTAGATGTCTGCAAGAACAATTCACTCAGTCACAACATCAATCTACATTTATTTTTAATCTCCTGCTTTCCGCAAAGTGCACAAAATAAGGACATTTTTACGCTCAGTCAAGTCCTCTTATGAGAAACAAATGCTCCAACAAAAGGTATAAAGTATGTGACGCCTTTCAGCTGGGAATAACAACAAAGATCAGGAAAAATAAAGAAGCATGGTAAAAAGAAGAGGAATATAAAAAAAAACTAGATGCAAGAAAAGGAGGGGAAAAGAAAGCTAGGAAGAAAAAAAAAACAAACAAAGAGTAAGTTTTAGATATGCAAAAGGAAAGCTTTAAGTCTCTTTTTAAACTAAAACCCACAAATGAGATGGGTAAATGAAACTGAAGCACATAAGCAGGCAGGAGAAGCATATCCGGGAGAAAGAGGAGATTATACTCCCACAATGAGAGTTGTTTGATAACATTAACATAGCACGTTGTTTCTCTGTCAATATTCAGGCTGGAAGGGAGAAAAACGATCAAGCTGAAGCTGCCAGGATGAGTCCTTCCAAACAGAGAGCTCCAGCAAACAGTGCCATGCTGACATTGATCCACAAGCTCGCTGAAGCTTCCCTGGAACCCTCTAATCTCCTAATGCAAGTGTGTGTCTTAAGTTTTGGTTATAAAACCCGGGGGAAGGAGTTGTCAAAAACTGCTTGCATTAAATGAGATCATTTAACACCCTTTTCTGAAGTCTTATTGCGCACCTAGTGGTGAGAGCAGAAATGAAGCACCACCTGGTTCAGTCGGCTGCACCCATACCTGTAATTCTCTGTCAGGCAGCAGCCCCAGCTCGTCACAGCAGTCCTTGCAGATCCTTAGGAAGATGTAATCCTTGGTCTTCTCCTCAATCACAGCCTCATAAACACGCTCTTTGACGCCAGGAGGCGGCTGGCAGATGACCCCGTCACGGCCCAATGGCAACACCAGCACTGAATTCACCTTTGTCATCACTAGACGTCCAGCCAGTGTGTCCTAGCATAAGAAAAATAGAGTTTAGCAGATCGAGCAAGTCCATTCATTTGTGCTTTAAGTGACATTAAAAGAATGAAATTCTTATTATTTTAAGAGCGAAAAGTATAGTTACCTCAGAAAGTGTTTCTGTGAGTCTGAAGCGTGCAAAAAGCTGTCCATTTTGAGCGTACTTGGCTCCAACAGAAATGCCAGTCAGCATAAAGCTAGTGACCAGCTGCAAGTTCACCTTGATGTTAAACCTGGAGGACAAACATGGACAATATTTATGCTAATACTAAGCTTAGGAGTTGAACACTGTCAATCTCAGTTCAGTTGAAGAACTGTTTAAGATTCCCTCCCTGCAGTATGCAAAATGATGAAATAGGAAGAAATATGAATTCTGATTAATGATTGACATGTGCAGATAAGTTAATACATTCTATAACTATATGAAAAGCAGTAAGTGTTTACAACCAAAGGAGCCCTTAAGGCTAAAGTCTCTAAGAATGAAACCTTCAAATACACACACACACACAAAAAATAAAAACAGCAACTCTCTCCCCAAGCTCATTTTAAATAATGAACAGATGCCTCCTACCCTCTTGTACAAGATAACAAACAGAGATATCATGCTGAAGCCAGATACAAACAGAGTTGCTGAATTATACGGAACAATTTAAATAATGCTTCTTTTTAAGGTGAGTTTAACATCAGAACTGGAAGAAGCTGCTTGTGGTGAACAGAATTCATACTTTATAGGAAGCCAACTATTAAACTCAATCAGCCATGAAACGCAACGTAAGCAGAGAAATCATTCAATGGTAATAGTAACTGTGGAGATTAAAAAAACATTTCATGCTGAAAGTGATAACAGAAAGATATTTGATATTTAATTCCTTAATGAGACAAAGGACACCACGAGTCATAACAAAACCCATTTAAGAGATTTTTAAGGAGCTGAAGGAGGGGCTACAGTACTTATTGTACTGACTGTGGAGTAACGGCTTACTCCATTAAACTAGTGGAGCAGCAGGTGAATTTGGCCTTTTCTTTTCTTTTTTTTTCCAGGCAGACATCTGTGTTGATTCTAGACAAAGAAAAGCGCTTTTCCTCAGCTCACACCTTGTGTAACCAGTGCCAATTCTTAGTGAAGCTGTGTATCAGTTACACTCCCCTCTCTCACACAGCAAACTTATGAGAGTCAAGTCTGACACCTTGTGGTGGGAGACTTTTCATCACAGTCAACACTTGTATGTCTCAGTGTCAGACATTATGGATTTCGGGGTATGGATGCTGAACTTGATAGCTGTTCTGTACAGTCTGAGTAAATAACTTCAACTGATATGCAATGAATAATAAAACTCAATCAGCTGCTTAGAACCAGTACAAAAAAAAGCTGCCCCGAACAAAAGAAAAAAGTGGCCAAAATCTCTGAAAAAGTCCATTACTCTCGGTTAAAAAACCGGATACGTGTGTCCTCTCAGAAACAGAAGACACGCCTGTGGAGTTGCCTCAGTGAGAAGATGTGCTCCTGTGTGAGTGGTGATGGAGGGAGAACCTCCTGCATCACCAACAAAATAGTTGATTTATTAAGATAATCTTCACAACTAAGAGCTGCTTAAGGTTATGTCCCACTGATTAGATAGTTAATAACAACAATCGGTCAATCCTTGATACACCTGTGTTGTTCCAAGTTATTTCTTCTACATAACATTCACCAGTGGTGACAAAATATCACTACTCCAACAAGCAGAAACCTTGAACATCCAACTACTCACTTGCTAACTTCCTTATATTGTGCAATCTCTTCTATGTAGAGCAGGTCATGCAGCCGGGCCTGGTAGTTGTCTTTGGTCAGGGTCTTGTCCAGAACTGACTGGGTGAAGAGCTGGTCGGCCGACAGAGGTATCTGATATCGAGCAAGGAGGCTACGCTCCAGTTCACCCATCGTCTCGTTGGGGGTAAATTCTACAATGGTTTTACAAGAAGAATCCCAGCGCTTCGCAGTCATCAACAGCTGTTGCCTGGCTGCCATCAGATGTTCTAAGTCTGGAGAACAAGGGAGAAGTGAACAGGCCGAAGCATTCATTCCCATCACTTCTTGAAGGTTATATAATGCTATTCATTTTATTATTCAATATGCACTCATTTTCAGACCTCCAGAGTTTCTTTAATCATACCTTCAATAGAAGCAGCATCCACCATGATTCGCTGCATCAGCACAGGCTCTGAACCAAAGTCAAAGACAATGGTCTGTCTGAAGGTACCAAAGATCTCTGTGCTGAAGCCAACTGCCACTTTGTAGACACAGTGATCAAGGCCATTGTCTGCTGCCACTGTCAAAACACCACAGTGGAGTACATTAAAATCCTCAATCCGAAGAGAGAAAGTCATCACTTGAACATCAATTAAAAAATTATAGGAAAACATTGGTTGTAAGACCAAAGCAAAATAAGGTCAATTCATCAGGGATTACACAAAAGTGTGTGGTTTAAATGTCATATAAACAAGGCTAAATGACTTAATGTTTGATTCTGCTGTCAGAGTCTGAAATAAAAGCTGAAATGCATTAAATTAAGTGTATTATGCATGAGCAGTCGCAGATTTTAAAACTAAAGTCATATGATAAAAATTCAGTAACGTTCAGAAATGTGAAATGATCAAACAGAAAGTGAGCACACAGCACCTCCTCCAGCTGAACATTACAGGGGATATCCAACAGTAGACTACACTGATAATAAAAAGAAGCCAATCTGAAAAAAGATAGGGGAACGTTTAACAAACTGCCAGCATACAAACCTGCTGTTTCCTCTCCTGGAGTCCACTCTTGGCATGCTTTGGGGACGGCTTGAAGCCGATCGCCAGCTGACACGCCTGTGATGAAGAAGTGTGGCCGATGGGCATCATAGAGTAGGGCAATGCGGTACAGCTTTCTAGCCGGCTAGAGAAAGAGAGCATAATGACGATAAAGCTTTTTTTCCAATAAACAGATTCAAGCAGCACTGTCAACCAGTCAGTAAAAAAAAAAAAAAAATGGCCAAATTGTCTTTTCTCACTCTGACATTGATAAAGCATCATCCTACCTTGCACAACAAGGAGAAGATCCAGGAGTGGGCTGATTTTTTGGAGGTGACAGTAACAGAGAGGCTGGAGCTGGTCTCTACATTCACTCCTTCTAAACTGTCACTTAGCTAGAAGGACAAAAAAAAAAAAGCTAGTCAGAAACTTTCTCTCCATTCATATCTATATTTAAGAAAACTCAGTCAAATACTTGTAGAAGCCAAGTACAGTGGTGAATAGAACAAAAACATGGCAACATTATGTATCCCAAACTGTGAGCTATGAAAATAAACCGTTGTGAATAAAAAGGTTAAAAGGTTTCTTTATGTCCTTTAATATCCTGTAATTCTAGAACACTGCTAGTAAAACCCTGCTAAATGAAAACAAGAAAAGATTATGGAAAATTAAAAAAAAAAAAAGAACATTGTTCAATTGTAGAATTAGACCTTTAACCAACTTTACATAATCTACGGGATCAGGATTCAATTATGTAGTAGAGCCAATGTTCAAGACGGCCCTTTTTTTTTTTAAGGCCCGTAACGCCAACATGTCGGGAAGACCACAGAGAGTCAGCATAGCGCTGAGTGATATGGCCCAAATACTGGCACCAGGTTGGGAGGCATTTGATACAGGGCTGCAAGTGGTCCAGCACAAAATAAAGAAACCCATTTACATTTAAAATATATATATATATTATCCCTGAATGGGACAGAATCAGACTCCCACAGATTCTGTGATATTGTTGAGATGAAATGTGCGAGTCGTGAGGGAAACGTGTTATCAGTGGTACAGCAGCTGAGATATGGCTTCCATGTTGCATGTCTGTACTGATATCCTAATTAGCCATTTAGTGATTATCTGCTGTGGAAGACAACTTATCTAATCTGAAGATAAGACACTGCTTCATCTTCAGCTCAGAGAATTTAGCCAGTTAGTGGTCTCACTGGACAGTTTTCAAAGTTTATGTTTCTTGGATCTGTCTTGCATGCTGCAGTTTTGCGTTAGGATACCTTTTTTGGACACCTGTGGTACAGCGCATGCTTTATGAGCTGATGTAATGGAATTGATCCATCATCATCATCAAGACTGCAGACATTAGTTTAAACAACCAAAATACTGGGAAACGGCTCACAAACACAAGTCAAACATGCTAATAATAGTTTAAAAACGTGTGCTAAGTTAAACAACAGAAGTTGAGCTAACATCAGAAACCATGAATAACAGGACTTATTCACACTGAGGGTTCAAATAAAAACTTAAGCCTCACACGACATGGCATTGAGAGAAAGGGGAGCAACCGAAAGAAAGACTAAACACGCAGCTGGAACTAAGCGAGATGAACACGTTCAGATTTTCAGTGTCATCAGATTGTTATATTGGTCACACGACACAGCGTGCTCCTCTTGTGTTCAGGGCTTTCTGTGGCAGGGAGGGGACACACACTACAAGACTTTTTTACTTAACATCTTTAGTAGTTGAAAACCGTTTTCCCCACGAGTTCCGAGTCCGTCATCAGCAAAGCACGAGTGTTCGAACCATCGTTTAAACAAGCCATCTTCAGTTTCCTGAGCAGACCATGGGTTCCTCACCATGCGCTCTGTCATGTTGAACGTTATTTATTTGACTTTTCCAGGTTTTGCCCTGTCGTGTCACCTGACCGGGCCTCTTGTGCTCCCATTGGCTGTCGTTTCCTCTCGACAGTTCACTCAACTACTGCTCTGCCAACCCTGTGAAACGATCAAAGCTGCTCGACTGGAGCGTTAACGCATGCCACTCAGCTCTCATATTGCGTCTTTCAAACTGTCACACATCGTGATTCGTGAAGACCCAACAAACCACTGACTTGCCTCAGATGTGGGCCATTTGTCTATGACTTCAAAAACCTAGCATAGCGTGAACCAGGCTTAAGAAAGGACCCTCAGTAGTTACAACCACTGTCTCAGCTTTCTGCAGGATTCTTCGTGTTATACACAGAGTCAAAAACACAAACAGGACTTGGAAGAAAGTGAATCCTCACTTTTCTACAGTATTTTGCATGTTTTCTATCGAGTTACTTGTGCTTGCATGCACCCCACAGCCACTCACCACTTTCTCTGGGGAAAGGGAGTTCATCCACTTTTCTATGAGTGTTTCCATGTAGTTCTCTGTGAAGTGTTTGCTCTCCTGCTGCTGTTTGAGACGAATGAGTCGTGAAGCATAACGCTTCTGCCATTCCATCAGTTCCTCCTGCGAATGAGCAGATGTACACTGGGCCCCGTACCGACACAGGCCCTGCTCCAAGTACCTACAGGACAAAATAAAAGCAGTTATTGAATCAACAATTCAGCTTATCGTTTTAGGTTGTCACCGGTTTCTACGCTCAGATACGCAGTGCGTATTAAACAAGAGAGAAGGAAGAATAGAAACACGATGTTGTTGTATAAAATGTCACACTGACCCAGTTGGTATAAATTAGTTTCAATATGTAAAGAAAAATAAATCTAAATGAATACAAACGAGGGTTCGTGTGCAAATGGCTGGACTGCAAGGTCAGAAACTGATTGGAAACACATTTTTGTCTTGCAAATTGATGTGATATGGTTAGAAAAACTAAAAGCAATTTGTCTTTGAGTGACTGCTGATGTGAAAGCAGAACGTGCTCAAATTGAATCAGCAAGAACAGTCCATCAACAATTACAAAGAAATGGATATCATTGTAGGAATGCATGAAAACCTCACCACAAAAATGAATGCACCTTTGAAAGTTCAAAAAAGGGCTAAAGCCAAATGGGCTGCATTTCCGAGTAGTAGTAACAAGTGATTTTAGTCAGATAAGTTATCCTTAATCACATTCTTGATTTGTGGCATTCACTAAGACAACAGTTCAGGCCTGAAAATGCTATTTTATTGGCATGGTTTGGGCAAACTTGTCTTTTTAATGGAAGGGTCACTGCCGATCAATAAAAAATTAATTAACCAGACCACTATTATCGTTTGATGAAACATTTCGATCCTATAAATGTGGTCTTGTCCAGGATTACAGTGGTGTTGTAGCCAGTTACATTACAACCCTCAGTGAATTACAATATTATCATCTTTTATGATATTAGCTACTGTATAATCAGTCACTTCAAAAAGCAAATCAAAAGGTACATACTCCAAAAAAACAAAAAAAAAAAAGACCAAATTCTTCATTATTTACTTTTGTGTTCAAAGTAGAAGATGATATATTTGACCTTTTACAGAGGGTGTATTCCTCGCTGCTGGTGACTCCTCTGGGAGGAGGCCGGAACTGCCAGCCATCTTGGACCTCTGTCAATTCACAAGTCAAGTGGTCAACGAGAGCAAAAACAATATTGGCATAACAATCATAACATTAATCAAGATGCCAACTGACTTAACAATGCAAGAAATTGACAGAAAATATGTCTACTGCACATAAATAAAGGTTAAAAGAAAACTGAAAGAAATATTGATTCAAACTCCTGGTACAGATTTACTCACCTTCGTCCAGGTCGTCTGTGTATTCTGGTGCCATCTCTCTATTTATAGCCTGGCATGAGATGGAGCAGGTTGGGGTGGGTGCAGAAGATTATTATTAATATTATGTAAACTAGTACTTTAGCTGCAAACAAGCAGTCGGGCTACTAAATTTCCATAAAAGGAGAACAAAAAAAAAAGAAAATTCAAAAATAAGGCAGACAAAATAATGATGTTAATGTTAAAATCTGGCCTTAAAAAAAAAAGAATCTTATGATTCACACTTCGTAAGTACGATACCATTATTTCTAAACACCAAGAACATGCTGAAAGGCCCAAACAGGAGGGTAGAAAGCACAAAAGTAAGCTGAACAGCCTCGATCCATAAACTCAGGCACTTACCTCTATTTCAGAGAAGAGCATTTTTAGTCTGGTCAGGTCTTTTGTAACGATGCCATTCTGTGAAGGAGACGGAAAAGGATCTTCATTAAAGCATAACCGCAATAAATACTTTCAGTAATTGGAATTAACAGTCATACTTTTTCAATACCATTTTTACTAAACATTTTGCTTTATGTAATATAAAAGTCTGCCTGCTGTAAATTCTATTATTTTACTAGAAAGTTGTCTTTAACAGCTCCTAGAAATTGCTCCATTGTACAACTACTTGAAGCCAACACCGCCAAAAAGCTCAGATCACATGAAATTCTACCCTTTTAGGTCATGCCTTACCATATGCATTCATGACCATATACTTATGGTTTATGTAGAATGTGTATGTTGCCTTTTTCATCCGTCACTTCAGTGGGTTGAGCCCCTTCCAGTAACTTACACCAGATGTGAAATATGTGAAACAGTCGATCTAAGCACCCTCTAGAAAAATGGCTTTTTAAATCAGTGGTGATGAGGATGGCATTTTCTGCAGCAGACACATATTCTTACTCCTAATTAATGACTGTTAATTAGAGTGTTTTTCCTCAAAATATCAAGACTTCAATTAACTAAATGAAAGTATCATAAGACGCTCCAACTTTGCATGTAATGCGATGCAATCATTTGCTGTCACGCTTTGACTGTCTGCCCTAATCGTCCACTTTACATTGTTTTCTATACGCTGTCTGCATTGTGCATGTTTGATTAGGGCTTTCTTACTCTTTCAAAGTTCTGATCAGATGGCCGGTGAAGTGATATTTTTATGCACATCCCATAAAAACAGTAGCTGGTGAGCCTAAACTAATAAATCTTCTAATCGGATCCTGAACAGCCATAATATTCTTGCTTGCACATTTAATTACTGTCAATGCGCAGCCTGAAAACATAAATGCATAGTTTGGATACAATGTACATTAATCATACCATTTGCTCTCCATACAAGGCTTTAGAGAGGATGCTGGCCACTTCTTGCAGGCTGCCATCCAACAGCATGGAGTGCAAACTCGCCTGTAGTGAACCATCTCCTCGTGCAATTTCTTCTGCAAGAACTGCGACAGAATGAAGAACACAGAGAGAACGGGTTGGAAGAGAATTAACAGATCTCTTCTCAAAGAAAAAATAAAGACGCAAAGTCAATGTACATTTCCACATCCCATTCTGTGTGGCACTCTTATCCAAAGCCAAACATTGACTCATGACATCAAACCTTTGGATGGCTTCTTGTCGCACCTCTGACTTGAAGCAATAAAACCGATAAAAATAGACACAACGTACACTTTGCACAGCAGATGGACCCAAATTCAAAACACCCATTTCATCATGACTGATGTGTGTTTCAGAAGCCTCTGTTGAGTCTTGTTGGCTCAAAAAATAACTTCAAACTGTTGGTAAAAGTGGAGAGTTCAATGATGTGTAAGCACACCTGAGGCGGGATGGTTCTGTCTCTGTTAATATCTCCCTTGTGGATCAAAGTTGACGCCTCTGTACATTCACATGGCACAATGTGCAATGTAGGTGAATAAATCCCGGCTTGTAAAGTGTTTCCCCACACACCCAACACTTTGGTGCTCTGGCCAAATGCATGTGCACAAATGGGTCAATATATATATATTTTTTCTATTTCTTTACAATACAAACACATACAATCTTATTTCATTGTATAACTACGTGCTCCTCATCGATTTACCAATTTAAGAGATCCCTTCAGCGACTTCCCTTTCAATAAATAAAGACAAGCTACTTTTTGTTTGGGGCAATGCAACCCAAAGCCCTTTGGAAAGAGCACAAAGAGAATGTGATTGTAAAAAAAACACTTTTGAATTGCACTCACCGTGTTTGCAGTCTTCATCTGCTTCATCATAGTTTTTCTGTTAACAGAAGGAAAGTGGTGCTATAAAAAAAATGGGGGTCACATAATCTTCAACTATGGCTGTCTTTGACTTACAACAGAGTCCCTCATATTGTTATTACAGGACTTAATATTAATGTAGCTACTTCAGTTCGAGTGAATAACAACACCACGTAGAAAAACTAAGAAATGGTGTTTCTTAAAGTCATACTGACGTACAAAACTGGAATTAAAACAATGATCAGCTTCTGTTTTCATTAAGAGATACACATAACTATGTCAGCAGGGCTTAGAACAGCTAGTGTCCTCACCAGTTGTAGGAAGGCAGCAATTCGGTAGAGCAGGGCTCGGCTACGGAGGGGTCCGGCTGCAACAACGGATGGAGGGCTCAACGGGACAGGGGCGCTGGAGGATGGGGTTTGGGGCCCAAGGACCACCAGGGCATCTGTGCTGTGGGTGACTGCCGCCTCGTACTCCCGCCTGGCTAACGATCTGCTGGCTTCTTCACATGACTTCTCCGCTCTCCTGTCTGCCATGACTTAGAGACAAAACGTCTGTAAGCACAAGAGGAGAAAAAACAGCACACAGAATAAGCTGAGCATCCTTTCCAAAAAGGAGGTAATTGGGGGGGGGGGGAGGAGACGGACGGACTATTTCCTCCTTTTTTTGGACCAGTTTTACTGAAATTTGAAACTAGCAGCACCAGCACAACTTTCATACTCGCCAAGCACATTTATGTACTGTGCTCAGATATGAGTTGCAAGTAAAATACAACTACTCCATGCTGCTCAAACTATTCTGGGCCAGATGCACTGATGGACCTGCACCCCTAGCATTTTGGAGGCAGGAATCAACTAATCAGCCTACAGAAGAGCCAGAAACGACAATAAAATAGGCAAATGTCGGTTTAATTTTATCAAAATTAAATGTCAAAATTAAGATATCCGTTTAGTGTGTCTGTGAGGTTGTTTTGTTTTTTTTTGTCCCCTTATTATTAAAGCATTTATCACATATCTGACTGAGAATGGATATCATGACTGTGTTGTTCTTGAATAAGTGGTGTTCTGAAATGTTGGTGCTTTAGTTCCAGTGTCTGTCTGACATTAACCTTCCAACATGCAACCATTTGTATGTCGCTAACATCCCACAACATAATGACCTTTTCCCTCCTCATGTTAACAAACTTTGTTCAAGTATCTTTCACTGGAAGAGCTTGGACGTGTCCATACTTCCCAGTCAATAGAAACTTAAATTACTGCCCTGACTTACGAACAACTTCTCACTGCTGCGGTTTGTATAGTTGGAGAATTCGCACAGGAGGCACATATTTGGATTTTGCTATGCAGGAAATCTTCATACGACGCCAAAAATGCCAGAGATCTGGTAAACCCAGAGTGGATAAAGTCTACACTTCAATTGCATCTTCATTCCAAGTCTACAAAACCAAATTCTGAAAAGCACGTCATTCTCCAAATACTTGACTAAATATTCCCGTTGTCATGGCGGTGCCAGAAGACACTCCAGAGGAGCTGAAGGACACTGATCTGGATATGTTTGCAAATTTGTTTAGACTGTTGCCTTCACGACCTAATTACTGATAAGTGGCTATCACATAATGACAGTGAAGATTAAAATATGTCCATGAAGTCAGATAAACTCTGTAAACCTGTAGCATTTAAATAGACTCTCAAAGAGGTCGTGTTTTAAAGCTTTCAATGTTCCAAAGAGCACTTCAATAACTGTGATGTGTCAGAAGCTGATATTTTACAAGTCGACATGAACACAAATCTTATTTTTACACCGATGGAATTCTAGCTTGTAGTTATGCCTGATGATATGTAGCATGCAACGGACGAACAACTCTGAGACGTTATTTATACCTCTGTCCATCACATTTCTCTCCAAACAGCCGCACAAGCTTGTTGATTGTACTTCTGCTCACTCGAGGTGCACACAGACCTTCCCCTTTTCCTTCGTGTTCGTCAGCAATAAGACAAGCTTACAGTCACTCCTCACTGTTGTCAACTTAGTCCGCCTAATGAAATAATATATTATCGATCAAATAAATCAACTGGCATTAAATGCAGCAACGTCTTGGGAAAAACAGTGGCCAAATTTCCTTGAGGAGTGTCAACAGAACAGCCAAGTGAGAATGAGTATTGACTTTTCCACCTTCACGCGTCTTCCCCTGCAGAGCAGCAGCCTGACTGTGAGCCACGGATAAGAAATAACTTTCCCAGAGACATTCTATTCGTCACCAAATCTAAACAGATGTGCTCGCAGGTGATTTTATCAGGCAATGCTGGATTTGTAAAATCAGAGACTGCTGGTTTATGTGCAGTCTGGGTGGGTGATATTTTAGTCACAACAGTATTTCTGAGTCATTGTGCTCCCAGATAACAGAAACAAAATGTAAATACCGTATACAGTACAACCCAGTGTGAGAGCAGAGACAGTGCAAGAGAAGTAAATAGTTGTTAGCTGCTTAGAGATGTTGACAGTAGGTAGAATGCAAATACTTAGTGTTCCTATGGCACTACTGTCAATGTTATGATAGTGAATATTTATAAGTAACAAGATATATACCATGTATCACCAGTCAGAAAATTCTGATGTAGAATGTTTTTTGGCCACATTGCCAAGCCCCAGCAAAGCGTTAAACTGCTAAGTGCTATAAGACGACTAAATAACAGCTCAATGTATTAAGTTTGTCTCTAGACCAGCAGACTGGCTCCTTCTTGGACTGCAGCTGTTGATAGTTAGCTATCTCATTTCGGACAGACTTCATGGCATCCTTGTTCTGCTCTGCAGCCTTAGTGGGCTTGGCACAGCGACACATGAACTTGTTGTCTACCTTTTCCAAGTTCTGACTGGAGTGGCCCTCCAGCCTGAACACGAGATTCCGAGAACCCGAGAGCAGAACAAGGCCTATGGTCACTGGCTGCAGTAAATGATGGTGGAGCTGGAGTCTACTGAGATGTGAGCCTCAGTGGAGACCTGAATGGCATCAAACACCAACCCAAAGGCAGGGATACACGAGAGCAGACGGGCTGGTTTTAGCTGGTAAGTTGCAACAGAACTTTTAACATAAAGCACTACAGCAACAAAGAAACCAATGAACTGGATCACAACTGGATAACACCACTGCCCGTGTTAAAAAGAGCGACCTGTTATCTAGCTGCCAACACGTACATAACCCTGTAAATGTGCAGCACACCATCCATTAAGGTTATCTATGTTTATATCAGACAATAATTTGGAACTGTACTGACAATCAATCATGAGATCAGATATAAAATTAGTCTGAAATTTGATTGGGTGGGGCCTCCACTGCCACTTGAAAAAGTCAAACCAATCTCAACTTTCCACTGCGAGCTGGACTGGCAGAGCAAACTACAGACCCGGAATTCAACTCAGCCAAATGACATGTCACCCCATTCAAAGAATGAAAAGCAAGACTTTTTTATGCCTAAAACAAATATGGCCTCTGTGGGTGAAGAAAGTATCTGATTATTTGCTTTAAACGTGTGATGTAGAGCAGGACAAATCCGTGTTTAATATTTCATATGAAAGTCAAACAGTCTGACATATATGCTTCACTCTCATAGGAAGCAGGATGATGAAGGCTAACTAGACGCCACTTCTTAACCAAAAAGCGAGAATGTTCAGATCACCATCTTAGTCTGCATGCTTTCCCCTTCCCCATTTACTTAGCTTGGCTATTTGTTAACTTATATTCAATGCTAACCTTAGTTTACAGTACAGCGTCCACACTGTTCCACCTTTTTTATGTACTTCTCACCAGGCAGCAGAGGTCATCACAGAATCAAATCTACATGACTGTGAAAGGTGCTTTAGACACAGAGGGTTTTGTTACTTCTCGGATTTTACAATGATACGGTGCTACGCTTCCTTTGTTCGGTCAGCATCATGATGCAACGATGGAATAATAAAGGCATCCACTTTGCAGCAATATAGCAAAATCTCTGTGTAAAGAATAAAAGAAATACCAGAGCAACAGAATAAATTAACAACTTGTCAGCAAAAAGCAATGAAGTGAACGCGCATGTGAATTTAAACATTAGTTTGCCATTACATGAAGCCGTGTGGCCTTTTTCCTTAATAAACAGCACAGATGAAAATAGGAGGGTATGCCATGAGCTGCCGGAGAACAGCCTATCCTCAAATGCTTAAAAAAGTCAGAAAGTCTTATAGTTTGTGGTCCTCTCTTTTACCACCTCACCAGTTTCCCAACTGGCATTGCAGCTCATCACAGCGTGCCAGATAAAGCTGCTTTATTACAAAAATGGGCACCCGACACTTATTATCATCATTATGTGCAAAGGTGGTCGGCTAAGAGAAAAAAAAAAAAAAAAAGGAAAGAAAAATTGAATTGCACAGAAACTAGCCGATGTTAAAATTCCATCCAAACACTCACCACACCCTGGGATGCAGCTTTTGGAAATGACTGGCTGAAAATTAACATTTAAACAAGGGCCTGTGGCCCAGTGACTTTGTAATACATTTGCAAAAGCTAGTCATTAACTACCATACACACAAAAAAAAAAAAAGGTAGAAACAAGGGAATGTTAATCTTTCAAAAGGCGTTTCAGATGGTTATTTCTTCAATAATCGGCAGTAAGGAACTTTGCCTGTAGCAGCAGCTTGAGTTCCACCGACAGTTTCTGTTTCAGTCAGCTCTCGTCTCGTGGAAGTCAGGATAATGACGCGCGGACAAATTCTCAACTTAATGTAATGTTGCTTTGCCAGCTTCATCTCGAGCAGGTTTTTCCTTATGCCGCCAAACGAGCTATGACCAGCAAGGGCGTGTTCAAAGGACATCTGAAGGCATCCTGGATTGAGCCCTGTGGGGTAACGGGTGGGGTCACTGTGGGTTGGGCTTGCTGCGCATAGACACCATAGAATTGTTACCTGGGGAGTTGGGAGGCCGGGTGAACTCCTCAGATTCCTTGCAGTGTTCTTTGAACCTCTCCTGTACAGTTTTAGGTGGGGCCCACTTCTTCCCCACCGGGCGAGGTTGTTATTGTGAGGGTGTGATGTTCCTTTGATCTTAGAGTTGGCAAATGTCTAACGTCATATCAAAGCCAAAGATAGGACGCAGGTGCGTAGCTCATTTTACCTGTCAGTGGTTTTAACGATATGGCTGATCGATATGGACCCTCTATCATTGGTTTTAGATAGGAATGTGCAGATATATCAGTCTAATATCGGTATTCTGCTTGGTGACCGCAATGGCCTATGAGCAAATAGATGGCTGTGGCCAATCTTTATCTGGAGAGTACTGAAACTAACAAGATGTGCTTATATTTTGTTTTGTTCTACATAAAAAATAAAAATAAAATGTATGTGTGATGAAGGCCTGAAATACTTTGAAACTGTACAGTTGTTGTTTTTTTTGTTACCTTAGCATCAAAAGGAGGATAAACGACTAAAACCAATCAGGCATGTGAAAAGTTACAATGTTGTTCGGCGTAAAGTAAAATAATGCAGAATATTTGCACAAATTTTATTTTCTCTTAACATTCTATGTGGCTGAAAACAGCCCAACCATCTCTACAAGACGCCAAAGAACATTAAACAAAAGCTCATTTTACATGTGCAATGCAGGTCTCAAATGATCGAGACAGGTTGGAGGGCGGTGGCGTGTGAGAACGCAGATGACCGCCGCATCCGCCTCAGAATTCTCGCCACCTTTTAAAATGTACATGATCTGCAAACTGTGCACAGGTTCTCTGGAACATCTCAAGGTGCTTGCCCTGAGTAGCTACCTCTTTCCTAACTCATCTGAGTTTATGACACGTCTGAAAAGCTTCATATCTGCATTTACACAAAGTTAAAAGTGAGCTGGAATGACTTCACTTCCCCTAAAACTTACATCATCTAGCTCAGGAACAATTTATGACTGGGTTATACTTACAATCTATCCTTGTACACCATGCTGATGAGACAACTGGCCAATCATGCCGCACCAGCCATTCTGTAACAACACACCTACACAGCATCTGAAATTCCACACTGTTCACTACATACTCAGTGTGTGTACCTTCATTTAAATAACATTTGGGAGCGTAAACAGCAGTACAAAACTTATTGGATGCACTTGATAGCGTGTATTATCATGGCTCCTCCAGGGACCTTCATTTGCAAGTGGAGGGGTATCACCAAGGTAATGGTATCCAGGTAAAACTATTTCAAAACATATAGTGCTCAAACTGAATGATAACTCAGATAAAATATTATTAGTCATTTTTGCTAATCTTACAGCTGAGATACATCAAGTTTTGTGTCGCTTAGATTATAGGAAATTTATGTTGGCGTAGTCTCCAGTGCTACAGGGTTCACCCTCAAAATAGGAAGCCTTTCATGTTCAAATGTCTGACTATTTCTGTGTACTTAACCCCAGATTACTGTAGAATTTCAAGTCAAGTCAAAATGTAAACCAAAATGAGCATTTTCTGTATTTAATGTATCTCAAACAGATATCTGAAACATATGGCATTACGAAACAGCTATGATGGGACATGCTGTGCTGATGATTTAACTGCAATCATGGGACAATACGCAATCAGCAAAAAACTAGGCAGCAAAACGTGTGGAAACCAAAATGAGGGCTGAGAGTTGCTTGTATAAGCAGTGGTTTGTTGCAGACTAGTAGAAAACGGGATCCAAGCAAAACCAAACGTAGGTCTGATATTAGCACAGCACCCGCTTGTACCAAGAAGGGCTACTTGAAAAAGTGTTGTGTCACATTCACCACTGTATGTACATCCGTTGTCTAATATCCAAGTTTCCAAGTCTCCTACTTTACAGAGGCAACAACAAGTAGTTTGGCGGGATATAGTGGGTGGACACCTTCCTTCATTTTTGGCGACCACAGATTAGTCTACAATTAAGTGAGGCGCTGTAAAAAAAAAAAAAAAAACAGAAAAAAAAAAAGAAAAAAGAAAGGTCACTTTATCCCTAATGACTGTTATTGAAGAACACTGACTTGTCTCACTCTGCCATAACGTTTCTTGGTTTGACAGCATCGTTAGCGACAACGTTTAGAAAACACGAACGTAAAACATCCAGATTTAGCTGAGCTCAATTATTAAGCGTTTAGAAATAACGCATAACCATAAACACAAACATTTGGGATGACAGGTTTCGTCTTTCAGTGGATAGTTGTAGCTGTTGTTTGTCTTGCAAACTTGTCATGACTGCTGTAAATCAGAGCGATGACGGCAGCGTTACAAAGCCCTGAAAAATGTCCCCACAGTGTTGGTTAACTTATCGTTTCTTGTTTGCACTGGTTAGGCAATGTTGCTACTAAACGGAGTGTGCGTAGCTAGCAGTTAGCTCACCAGCCAAAACACGGCCTTTCTTGGCACCAAACTGGCAAGCTCACAACAAGAATAGCTGGCTGGTTTGTTAACGTTAGCAGGCTAGCTAGCAGGGTTCGCCGAAACAAAACGGGTTCGGGCCTGAAATTTTGCCACGGTGTTCAGGCGCATATAACCCAAATGACATCCTGTTGTTATCCGTGCATGAACTCAAAGCATTCGTCATTATCCTAATGATTTATGGAGGGGATTCATGTCGGTGGCTTTGCGATGCAAAAGACAACTGGAAGGGCTGAAAATGGGAAGTCAACACTTACCTAGCTTTACTTTCTACGCCATCTTGGATCCACTTGTCAGACCATCGCAAAGCATAGTGGGATGTACTGATCTGAAGGTTGAGAGGACTGCTGCGTGCGTGCGTGTGCGTGAGCCTGCCTGTGTTTATGTGGCCTATGATGGCAAGGATCTTTCATGTCAAAAGGCGTTTGTCTGAGAGTGCATTACTTGCAAGTATATCACTTTGGGATGATAATCAGTAGTGGGAGTATTTACATTCTTTGCTTGTGTAAAAAAAAATGCAAATACAGCAGTATTTTCACACTGCACTACAAGTTATGCATGAGAAATAAAGTCACTTAAGTAAAAGCACATCGACATTAGCAACAACAAGCTACATTCTTTCATATATAATGACATCAAACGATTAAAAAATGAATGATGGGAGGAAAAAGAGTTCTGGTACACAAATCTACCTTTAAATAGCGTAAATATTATTCAAACTTTGATTTTGGTTGTTACATTTGATGATGATCAAATCACGTGAGGGCATTAAAGGGGAAATCACTACTTAGTGGAACTACTTAAGATGTAGAATCTGAATCAAACGTGTAACATCAGAAGCCAAAATGTTTGTAAACTACCAGGATACTATATGGAGCAGAGTGTTTTAACTCCAAGCTTGTCTTACTATCCTCAGTGTTCAATTTTAGGTATAAGTACCTTGTTATTAAAGCTGTTGAGCACATGTAGTGGAGTATAAAAGTGCAATATTTCCCTTTCAAATGTAATGGAGAAGAAATGTAGTTGTGTGTAAAGGAAATACTCAAATATTGAAATACATGCACAGTGTTCAGTAATTCATTGTCCAAATGCAGATTTTTAAAAAAAGGACCAAAGTGATCAAAAGAGGCAAAAATATTCTACTCGTTCATTTATTTATCAGTTAAAACGATCTACTGTTACCTATCAGTGAGTAACAGTATGAGTATGTGAGAATGTGTTGGTTAAAATAATCCATTAGTTTAAAGCTGGAATAAATATATAAAACATATATAAATATTATAAAGCAATAGCTCATTATCATTAAATATATCAATGTTATTAATTTCCTTTTGGGATAAATATATATTGTTCATCTAATCTAAATGAAATGTCATTCTATTTACTATAAATTGTGATTTTGCTAGGTTAAACTATTAAATTGCCTCACAACGGAATTGGAATGGAAGTAAACATGTTCGCCGCTGAAAAATAAAGCCAATAAGAGTCGAAAGAAAATTTCTTTTGAGCTCCCAAACCTTTTTTTTTTAAAAAAACAAACATGTATTTTACTGAAGAGAATGAAAGAAACAATAGAGGAGGTGACATGTCACAAAAGAAAGCTGACCTCAAACTAAATAGGCCATTGCATGTAGCAAACAAATCCATCCCTCATAACAGCCCTTAAAACAGAGATGTTTATCGTTCCCCAGTAATTACAAGGTAATTCAATCATCCGGAATGCACACTGAATTTAAATATCCGAGCACCACCTCACAGTTCAAGGATCTGCTCTGTAAGTTTTTTTAGAAACAAAGGAAAAAATTAACTAATTATCCATTGAAACTAAAATTTATGTGGCGTGCAGTGGTGCAGTGCAGAGTATGCACAGGCTTGCTCATAATAGAGTATAACCACATCTAAATGTTCTTTTATTGTGTGCTGCAAGTCAATTTCTGTTTTTCTCCAAATGCAAAGGCATGCCCTGCCCGTTTCTGCCTCTCATTAGTTAGCAGCAGTTGCTGATGTTTGTTGGGTTCATGCATGAGATTCGAGGCATTCGTTCAGTATGGATGATTGCTCCCTGATGCCAACAAGTAGCAGATATGCGACAGTGGGTCAACAAATCGTCTACGCCATAGTGCTCCTACGTTCCCCCAATCCCGGCATGACACAGGTGTTTATCCAAACGACAGGGAGTTTATTGTTTAAGGACAGTACACAGTGAAAAGAGTTTTAAGCTATACTTTTAAGTTTTCATGCAGCAGTCAGTGCAAAACTGGATGATATTCCCCAAAACTAGTAACACACTTGGACATCCATTTGCATGAAGCAGGGACGCAAGAGGAGGTGCTCAAGTATTTATTGTCAAAAAAAAAAGAAAAAAAAAAGGAACAATCATACAATTTTTTTCAAATACGTGACGCTGCAATAAGGCTGCAGTGACATTTTGCCAATATACCATATATTCAAAAGCACTGAGCCCCACCCTCTCCTCCCTTATCCCTCCCCCCACAAAGAACAAAAACGAATCTGACTCGCAACAGAAAATAATGTATTGCGTTCTCGTGTCACTGCAGGTTGTGGATCATCTCCTCCTTGGCGATGAGATGCGTGGTCTTGTTGACCAGAGACATGAGAGAGTTGAGTTTGTGCGACCAGTCGTTGAGCAGGTCGTTGGGGTCTTTGGGCCTCTGAAAGTTGATGATGCCGGCGAGCCGGTCCACCTTGGCATAGATGGTCTTGTTTACAACTAGGCTGGAGAGGAACTCCTCTGATTCCTGCCAACGTATTTGAGCAGACAGGCATCTTGTTAGTGGATTCCTGTGAGCCCTAGTCCTGAACATCTAAACATTAAAACTACCGTAATGTGAGTTTCAGTTGGCTGGTAAAACATTTGCTTACGTCAATGGAGAGGTCAAGCAGTCCAGCCATTCTCTTCATTGTGATTCTGGTGTAATATTTAGCCATTATTCTGATGTTCTGGGGATCGAGGCAGAAATTCATCAATATAACCATGAATCCACAGCTGTGTACTTGCAGATGGGATACGGGAACTTTCAAGTCATGGCAATCAACTTAAAATGTACTTGTTCACGTGGGACTTACATGCTCCACCACCCTGTTCTTCAGGTCCTTCCATCTTTTCTCCGCCTCCTCTGAATAAGAGAAGACATCTGTTGCAGGGCTTTCAGGTGAGCCCTCTCTCAGCTCCTTACCGTAGTCTTCCACCAACGAGGCCCAGCGCATCAACTCCATGGTAGTGAACTGCTTTAGAAGGTCCCTGTGAATAAATGAAGAAGATGTTGAAAATCCTAAAGCGCCTACGGCCTCTAAAGAGGGTATGTACCAACGCCACCAAATGGGGAAGCTGCTTTATTTGACAGTTCTCCTTACTTAAAGCGTCTAAATAAAAACAGCCAAGAATATAAGGGTAAAGCTGTCCAGCTAAGTCATCCTGAATGATTGAAGTAAATGCTTTTACCTTTGTAAAGAAACAGCTGGCAACAGGCCAGTCACATGTATGACAGTATAAAAAGAGCATCTTAAAAGATTGAGTCTCTCAGAAGTAAAGCAAAGGTTCAGCAATCCGAGGAAAAACACATCTACAAATTGTGGACAAATTCCTTCATCTAATGTGCAAAATATCATCAGAAGATTCAGAGAATCTGGAGAACATCACTGTGTGTAAGGGCAGCCGAAGATGAACATTGGACGGCTGTGATCTTTGGGCCCTCAGGTGGTACTCCATCAAAAACTGGCACGACTGACATGGAATTCACTGCATGCGCTCAGGAACACTTCCATAAATCGTTGTATGTGAACAGAGTCCACTGTTCCATCTACACCTATAATAGGTTCAAATTCAAATTCAATTCAAATTCGCTGAACAAGACCCAGAAACACCACACCTTCTCTGGGCCACAGCTCACTGAAACGGGACTGAGGCAAAGAGGACAGATGTTCAAAACACTGCCTGTGGTCTAGTCAAGTTGAAAATATTTGATGCATAATGAAATGCAAAATATGTTAAAGACGTCTGAGAACTGCTGAGCGGCTGGAATCCTTTATCAGACAAGAATCGACAGCACCTCGCGAAGGTGCAACAGCTGGTCTCCTCAGTTCCCAGATGTTTACAGGCTGTTGTTATAAGAAGAGGGGATGCTACACAGTGGTAAACGTGGTCCTGTCCTCACCTTTTTGAGATCGAGGTTGTATTTACAGTAATAATGAAAGGAAATGATGTCTTACTTGTATTTAGGGATTTCTTCCAATTTCTTGTCAGCACTGATTCTGTGCACAAGGTCAGACTGCTCGTTGTCATAAGGAGCGAGGATCACATACAGCACCACGCTCTTCAGGGCCTGCAACAAAACCATCAATGCATTTACTGCTTTCCAGCAACACTGAACAGGCAGCAAGATAAAAAGAAACAGACCTACAGCGGTGTTTTGACTGCAAACTATTGTCTTCCATTACAGGATTTCTTACAGGGTGTGTGTCTCCTGATTCTGTTGTTATGAAAAATCTCATCACAAATTACTGTGCTTGGGTCTAGATTTTAGTACTAGAGCCTAAGTGGACATACAGTGGAATTTCATTGGAAGGCTCATTCAATTTTAATTTAATCAAAATTTGACTTTTCAGGAAAATCTCTGACTTCTCGGTGCTTAATAAACCAGTGAGAGGGTTGCATTTGTTATGTTCACACTGAACCTTTGACTGCCAAAAAAAAATAAATATGCTGTGCTCCAACAGCATCCTGCGCTTCGAAAGGAAAACTCTGTACCTGCTGCCACTTGCTGCTATCCTCCAGGATGCAGGGGGTGTCATAAATCGCCCTGTAGTGTTTGCATATAGACAGGTAGGATCCCTCATGCTGGTCCACCTGGATCATCAGGTTGTAATAGTTCAACTTCAACTCCTGAGTTGCTCACAAGACAAAAAGGTGTTAGTACTCAGAGTTTAGATTTAAGAAAAACTGATGCAACTGCTTCTGAAAAGCTTCTACAAATGAGAACATACAGGCCAGCTAACTAACTAACTATTAACGCTCTCACCTCTGTGCCCTCCTCCTGAAAGAATTTGGTGTTTATCTTCTTGCTGATGATTTGGGTGCGAATGTAATCCTTGACAGCAATGCAAAGCCTCATCTGTTCCAAAATGAACTCCACCTTCTCCTTTTTCTCCATGGAGCCATACGTCTCCACCTGATCAGAAAAAGTAGATAAATGTCAAGAGCTTTCAATGCAGGAAGTAATTGAGCTTCTTTGAACGGTTCAGTTATCATTGCTTTACATAACTGTGGTGACAAATAGATGAAGAAAAACGCCCAGTGGCCCAAAGCCATTGCATCTAAATAAATATCTCACCCAAAGATGTGGCCCCTTTGTGGCATACAACAACTTCACATATTCTAATCATGCTTAGCAGGTCAAATAAATGCCGTCAGCATCTTACCTGCAGCTCCTGAAGAATGGAAGCAGCCTCTTTAACCTCTCCATTTTTCTCCTTGATATTTGCGAGGGTCTTTGTGAGCCGAGCCCGTTCAATCTCTACGTAGATCTGAGACAGACACAATTGGTGAATTTGCGATGAAAAGGGGCTTACGTGTTGAGCAAAAAGGCGATCCTCTCATCGTGACATTTGGTCCTTTGCACATTTGGGAGGGCCTTTTTGTCTCTGTCAAATGCTAAGGCCAAATAAATACATTTGTTTTACAGAGATGACGAAAGAGGAACATTTCTGTGATTACACACAAAGATAAAACAGTTTTTTCCTGGGTTGGAATGCCTGTTGGGTGAATTAAACTTTCTGTTGTCTCCCGTATGTTGTTATATTGTTACACTAATACTTTCCAGACCTTGCCAGCAGTCACGGTGCGAAGTGTATCGATAAGTCTCAGCTTGATGGCCTGATCCGTCACAGCATCCACGTACTTGTAACATTCTTGCACCATTTTGGCAACAGCCTACAACGAAGAGTAAATCAAAACAAACATTCACGTCTCAGTAACAGAAACCTGACAACATATAGCTGTTAGGATAGTACGTTAGGCAAGTTAAACAAAAGAAACATCATACACAGTCCTAATAATGTGATTTATCAGGTATATAGAATACATTTTTACTCCATCTATACAAAAATTGTAGAATTCAAGTGTTTGTGAGAGAAAAAAAAACTTAGCAAAAAGCAATCTGTGTTAGAGAAAAAATTGTATGAACCTGTTTGAGCTGACTCCTCCTTTTGGTGAGCAACATGATATTTTCATTCAGGGCATCCCAGTCCTTGGCCTCATAACACATTTGGACCACAGCCACGAGGATTCTGGATGTGGACACCATGTCCGATGCCTAAGAAACAGAAAGCAAATCCCACAATTTGAAATAGAAATATGTGTTTAAATGTATTATTTCATTAATTATAAATACTGTCTTCCACTAAAAATAGCTTGGCAATACCGAAGGAATTACCAAAACCAAAAATGGCCACGTTTCCCAGATTTGCTAAGAAGCTCTTAGGAGTGCTAACTTAGACCGCTCCAAAGAAACTCTTAGTGAATCTGGGAAACACGGTCAATGTCTGCAGCCTCATAGAAAATATTGTCAACTTCCAATGATGCAACTTTCACAGACCAAATAGCCTTTGAACTCAACTGGATAGGATTTAGTTCAGAATATGGAGAATATAATATGTGATTAGTTTAAAAACAGTAAAAACAACAGATTCAAAAGACCATCCAATATCATCAACAGCTGTGCTACAATCAAAACCCTCTGTTCTCTGTCTGTTATCAAACCAACCAAGTGCTAAATAAAAGGTTTGCCACAGGGGCAACTGTTTGCATCAACGAGAGCCAAACAACGATCAGAGGTAATGGGTGGTTCAAACCCCTCCTTGGCAAATATTATTCGTTCGTAGTTTCCCATGATTAACGTTATAGGGTGAGATAAAAAAATAATAAAAAAAAAGTTCAAGTGATGAATATCGAAAAGAAAATCAAACAAAAGCTTAAAAAGAGCTGCACAGATACTGTACACCACCATATGAATTGTTTGACTTACTGTTCTGGTTTGTTTCTCCAACGACAACAAGCTCTCGATGGCCTCCTGTAACTTTCCCTCCTGCAACAGAGAAACGGATAAACACAAAATACGTTACACTCACTTATATAAATGACAAACATCATAATTCCTTGCACTTCCAAAAAAATTAACTGATGGTCAAGTTTGCTATCTGCTGCCTACAGAACCTACATGCTAAGACTACCATCATGCTAACGGGGTAAAAAACAAATCACATGTATACATATGTAAAACAAAAGGCACTAGAAATGTGTGACGACTTAAATACATTAATATCTATTAATGATTCAGCCTCATTATATTTGGGGAAACCAATTTTCCGGGTTGTGCTAAAGCTGGTAACGTTATTTGTTAGCTTGTATGCTAACGCAGTGGTCCCGGTGTACCATGACTCAGCCAGCGATGGCCTTCTGTACGGCGCGCTTACTTTAGCCATTTTTTCACATTCCGGGAGCCGCTGGTCTACAGTTGAACTGTAGTCAACCTCCATCTTCACAATCTTCCCATCGGATCTCTCAGATCGCTCCTCAGACATCGTGGCAGTGTAGACAATGAAATAATGTACGGCGTGTCTCTTTTCTTATGACAACTCTCGGCTTAGCACTGTTTTGCTTGTCAGATGAACCGAAGCTAGGAGGTGACCAATCAATGAAGGGAAACAAAAAGCTGTTCAAGGCGCCCGAAGGACCCACGTCGGACCCCCGAAACATTTCTGGCAGGCGGGATATAAGTAGTTCCGCTGCTGTTTTTGCTTGTTAATCATAATAAATATATATATTTTTAAATATATTTCTTTCTGTTCCATTTATATGTCTGTGGCCCACAATAGGTCATACAGGTCTCAACCATACATTACACAGAATGGGCAGACATCCAACTCGGCAACGTGCTCGCTGTAGTCAACCAGAAAGTATCATATAATACAGAAAGGAATTTCCTTCTTCAGTCGGTTAAGAAATTACGTAGTTTTTTTTTTTAGTTTTTTTTTTATTAACTGGTCTCTCAGATAAAGCAAGTAAGATAATTCCTGACATTATTAAGTTTTTAAAACAAACTGATATGGTAAAAAGAATATAGTCTTCCTTAGTAATTGCCTGTTCCACACTCCAGTCTAGTTGGTGGTCTTGAAATTGGCTTATCAGGTGCTAATTAACCTAACAGAAGAACAAAAAAAAAACGTCACACTTATCACACAGCCAGGATTTCTCTTTGACAGTTGCAATATCAATTCATTAACCTATCACTTAATCACCCAACCAACGCAATTGTGCATAAAGACATAAATTCCAATGCATTTACAAGTAAATGTTCGCTTGACTCAAATCCACCCTGCAACCACAAAACAGAGATAAACTAATCTAAATGACCAACAGATTTACATGGGTAATTACAGTGACGAGGAGTATGACTGTGAACATTTAGGTTTAGGATCATACTCAGGTGTTCCTTTTTTTCACCAGATCACCTTTGAGTTTATGCATAGGGCAAAAAAAAAAACCGACCTAGGTATTCTGAGATAATGAGTATAATGGTAATAAGTATAATGCTGGTGAAGATCCGTAGAAATAAAGATGACTGTGATTAAAACACACACGCATACAAAACATAAGCGTTAGAGCCGTCCTGCAGTCATCTTTCAGATGAAGGCTGAAGGAAGAACTTTGTGAATGAGCTCGACGAATTTCAACACATAATGTAATGACCGCAATCCACCAGTAGATGTCCTTATAATGTCTGTTTTGAGTATTCCTGTCTCCACACAGTTCACAGCTTCCAAATGCTCGCCGTAAATAAAGCTAATGTGGGTCAGTGATTTCTCTGCCCGTGGCGCAGAAAGCCCCTAAGCCCTGCGCTAAAATCAGTCTGATCCCAGAGGATGCTTTGACCAAAGAGGCCTGATAAACTGAACATGACTCGGGTCCACTGAGAGAGAGATCAAATATGGCACAGGCACTGACTGAAAATGAAAAAAAAAAAGAAAGAAGAAAACTCAAAACAAATAAGTATCAGAGCCAGAAACATGCTATAGTTTCCAGACCATCATCACCAATGAGCTCATCAGAATTCTCTTCTTCAACATCACTGATAGCCATAACAAGCTACACCACCCGAGCCAGTTTACACGATCTGACACATCTTTTAATATCCATTTTTAGTATCGATGGTGCAGACATAAAATGCAACAACTGATAACTCAACTCAGAGTAAGAAATAGAATCAGTAGGTAAAAAACTTCACCTACAAAAGGAGTTTGTAGAAGTAGGACAAAGGTTGGCCGACTGTATTTGCCTATTTCAGTGCTTACAGACTGGTTTGGTATTATTGATGCAACACAGCTGACATCAAGCTCTAATCTCCTTTCTAATCATCACAAACCTCATTGAAATTGTTGGGTCACTTTCAGGTCACAGCTAGTTGGCTCAGGCGTACCACTCACATGAAAGCCTGTCACTGTCCCATGGATCCTTTCACTTCAGGCTTAGGGTTTAATATAACCACCGTAAGTAATTAAATACAGACCTGATATTCTAAAAAGCTATTCCTCATGTTAGTAATGCGTCACATACCAGTGAATGAAAACTTTGTTTGATTGCACATTAGATCACCATGTAATAAATATTTTGAGACCCAACTCAAGAAACAGCTTATCATTTTGTAGGACAACTTAATGACTGTCTTGTTTGTCTCAGGCATACCTGTTTTGTGATGTCTTGGGATGTTTTTTAATGACAGAGTAGAATACCTGAAAACATCATAGCTGTTTAGGCTTTCCTCTCATTCGTTATTCCCTGGTTTTGAAAATGTCCCACAGTTAAAAGCAGTGATCTAGTGTGCTGTAGCGTAATATACGTAGCACTATAAAACAAGACCAATCTAAAAGCTGTTTTGACACTCTGGCTTTCATTGTCAAAGTCTGATGCAAAATGATGCAAAATGTCAGAAGACAGACACATTGATGATAGTGTGCTCTATATGAGACTCCTTGTTTCCCTTTTCTTACATACAAATGTTTGAAAAAAAGGCCCAATTACATCGTGAGGCCTTCATAAGATGTTGCTTCTCAGTATTTCGCACATTTACGAGAACAGACCTGAGGAGACTTGTATGAGTTCTTGTTTGCTTAAAGCGTTACTTTGGTCTCCTTACTTCTCTGAAATATTTCCCATATTATAAAATAACAAAACAAACAACAACAAAAAAATAGTTTGAACAACATCACATGATCCGTGATACTACAACTAGTTTGAAAACCAAATTCCAATCTAATTGATGTCGGAAAGAAACTTGAATTGAAGAAAACCTACATTAATCCCAAAGGGGGATTATGTCGTTGCAGTGCTGATGCAGTGCGATTTGCCAAAAGCTAAATTAATAAACAGATACTTAGAACTACCAAAAACAGTCTGAACAGAGACAGACTCCTGAAGACTGATATTTAAAGGGTTTGTTTACAGAGAGCCAAAGGCATGAAAGTTACAGGTGAGTTTCCCGGTGAGTGTTATAAGGAGGAGGACATCAGCACCGGGTAGCCATGCCCAAGGGAAGGCAGGAGCAGGAGGGAAACAACCAGTGAGAGAAAACAAAGAAAAGCACAGGAAAAGCCACAGATCCTAACAATAAGTACAGTAGAGGGTGTGCAATGTTGTTCATTAGTGAAACAGCTTGTGCAACATTATTTTTCTACAGGTTCCAGGGCAGTCCACAGCTCAGAGCCAGCCTTCTTTATCAGTTTCTTTGAGTCGCTGGCTCTGATGCTGCAGCCCCAACAGCCAAGAGGGAATTCACACGCCGCACCGCTCAATAACAGAAGATATGCAAACAATGCTGCAAACATAAAAAGAACCAAGCTTCATCAAAGAGTGAATTCTACTGTGTCCTTCTTCTGTGCAGCTTCTCTCAGCAAGGCTACACATGCATCTGAGTCAAGCTACGCACACACCTCAACAAAGCTGTGGACTGTAGAAGTAAAAGTTGAAAACATTCTTCTGCCTGTAAGTTTCTCTGTGGGAGATCAGATTCTGTTTGGGTTCAGATACTTTCTTTGAGCTTTATTTTTCGTGCACTCTGTTTAAGCCTTCAGTCCCCTCAGATAGATTCTATTGTGTTCTTGTTTAGTCATAATCATAAGAGTTTCTAGCCTTTGTGGGTTTTTTTAAAAGTCCTTAGTTGAGTGTCATCACGTTGAATTCATTCATCTATATTCATTTTCATGTTTCTGTTGAGTTTCTAGTCTGTGTACGATCTGCTTTGTCTCGCGTTACTTTCAGACCTCGGTTTACTTTAAGTTATTCTTGTCATTACCCCCAGAAGTCTTGGTCTTGTCCCTTGGTCTCGACTCACACGTCTCCTGGTAATTACTCACCTGTTGTTTCTTAACTCATCAACCTTCCTTGTATTTATAGCTCCCCTGTCCCCTCAGTCATTCGCCAGTTCGCTGTTATCTCTTCCTCCGTGGTTTTCCAGCCCTGCTGCTTCTTTGTGCTTGCTTTTTGTTCATTTTTTAATTCTTTATATTATTTTCCAGTTCGAGTCTGCCCTTGGTTTGATTAATAAAGACTTTCTTGGTTCATTATTAAGTTTGCCTCTGGTTAGTCAGCCCTTGTATCGACTTCCATCTCTTTGACCAAGGACCACAACAGATAAATATGTGAATAACATCAGCTTTAGCTGTAATAACTTGCACTCAACTCTTTTCACAAAGATGCAAAAACATCCAACTCTGGATTAAGCACAAGGACCCATCTTGCTCAGTTTTGTATGATTTTGTTCAGACTAATGTAATTACATCCATTTTAATGCATGTAATTACATGCATGCATTTTAAAACTAGCTCAGACTGATACAATATATTTGTATATATTTTTTTAGAGTTTGTATGTCTTCAGCACGAGACTGAGAGCCTGATGAAATGTGACTTGAATGTGGTTCCAGCACAGCTGCTGTAACCCTGCTTTTGACTCAGAAGTTTATTGTGCTCTCTTCAAAGCGTGGTGCACCTATTCACATCGCAAGTTATGGTTTTAATTAAAGGAATTAGTCACTGAGTGTACCCCAGATATGAATGAGGTTACAGAACAGCATCAAGCAATTAGATTAGCAAGGATTTTTGTATGCGTTGCAGGGTATATTGATTAAAAATCCCAGTAAATTATTCTGTATTTGAAAGCATTACTGTATTTAGTATGCGGTGGAAGTGGCTCATATATTTGTTTGGTTATTAAAGACAGGGTTGAAATTCAAACGCTGTTGCAGAGGGTTCGCCCTCCCAGCAAGAATTCATTCTGAGAGGAAAATGCACACTGACAGAGCAGGAATGCAGAAATATGGGCATGACTTTTGCCAAGTAGACCCAAACATGTAAACTCTTTCAATCAAACACAGCACACCTACTTATTTAATAAAAACTGACTATTTCATAATGTGTGAACATTGTTTTCTATGGACCAGCAGAGCCCAGAGAGAGAGAGAGAGACTAATTGTATCAATAAGAACAATGTCATCCCAGCAGATGCAGGGCTGTCCAGCTTGTCATTCAGCTGTGCTCCTGCTGCAGAGCAGGCAAATATTTATTCATGGGCTGCAGCATTCATGGACAACAGTATTAGTGCTACTAGCTGAACTTCTTGTGTACTCTGCAGATAACTAATTATACATATAAAGGGGGCTCTTTTAGAGCAGCACCTGAGAAAAACATGTTGGGACAGGAACATTTCCAGCAATGTAAACAGCACTATGTCCATTTCAAAAAGTCCTTCAACCTGATCAACCAAACAGGCCGTTTGTTCTCCGATAAGACGTGGAAGTGGTATTATCTGCAGAAGACAAGCGTTGCACTGGTATTTTTCACATCTGGCGAGGTTTAACCCACTTCCCCCCCTGTGTAAGTTATTTAAATTGTTTAGCTTTCACAGGTAATAACACAGGTAATAACAGTTGTGTCTAATGCGAGTTAAACATGTTTCACATTGTAAAAAAAGGTTAAAACAAATGTGTCGGTGCCAGAAGAGCTCCGGTGGTCCTCGGTGCTGGTCCCACGCGTCTCTGGGACCATGCGTTTAAGGTTTAGCGGCCACAGAAAGTGATTCGTGCAGTTTGGACACGCATCAACCGCTCTCTGCAGGTCACCCCTCAAAAATGCGAATGAAGCTCGTTTCTGTAGGGGTTACGTTTGTTCTTCACTTTGTTTGATTTGTGAGATTTTTTTTAAAGGCAAGTAAGGATTAATTTGGGTGAAAAGAAGTCACTGGCGATTCTTTAGATTTACCGTGAAGTCTTCATGTGCCATTATGCATATAAAGCTGTAAAAGACAACAGCAAGCCGCCTGCACCGTTCAGGGCCGTGTTTTACACTACTGTAAAAGCTCCCTAACTGCCTGCGAAATGGAACAAACGAACAATGTTTCAGCCAGATGTGTGAGAAAACTAAGTAAAGGGAGGTAAATGTGAACCGCAGTATGTTGGGTGTAGGGGAGACGTGAACGAAGCCGATGTTTCCTGTGGTGTGGTCGAGCCAGTCGATGTTTCCATCCAGCACCGCTTCGTTTTTCTCATGCAGAGCGGGGAAACTGGGCCGAGATAACTGTTAACCGCTCGTATTTTCCGATACCTCTGAGCGGTTTTTATAAGAAGAGTCGTGATGAGCGGACAACCACCGTCTTGTTTCGCTCTCAACTTTGGACACAATCTTTAACAGTGTTGAGAGGGAGAGGGGACTCGCAAAAACTGACATCTTAAACAACCGTTTCGAGAGAAATTTTGTCTTTTAGTTCTGGCGGTTTCTCGGACAAAACAGTTTGCGGACAGCTCCACGCCAAAGGTGCTGTCACTTCCGGTGTAACACTTTTTCAAATTAAGGGCCTGACCGAAGGACATGCATTACGGAAAATGCATTTTACTTGAAAAGTTGAAATACATACAGCAATATACATATTTGGCCAGTGCATCAGGTCTGAAAAGACACATTTTACACAGGCAACACTGCTAAGATGCCCGTGAGTTTGATCCACAGTTAACTGCTATCTGCTCTGTCCTGAACAACCAGTGGTCCAATGCTGAAATAACATACGAGTTTGAATACATTTTTGGTTATTTCATTCAACAATTCTGTTGGGGGCCGTATGGACTGTATGCAGACCACCATAATAGGGACGTCCTTATCCATATTCAAGAAACTCTTGAAAGAGAGCATCTCCTACCCTAGCACTTACCCTGCTCACCCGGATTTCCTTCTATGTAGCTATTGTTAGCTTTGACGTAGCTGCAATGTTCTATCCTCATTTGTAAGTCGCTTTGGATAAAAGCGTCTGCCAAATGCATAAACGTAAACAGACCAGGCGAGAAAACAAAAACAGACAGAATAAAATTAGAGAATGGTTTCGGTAAGACAATTTAGCAATGTCTGACATGTGCAATGCTGTTATTTTAAAATCCCCAAACTCAACACTTCCGGTTTTACTTAGTGTCGTCACCTGGCAACTTGACTCTTTAGTGCGATAGGAGGGGACAACCCATAACCATCCTACGAACTCATTTCTCCTCTCGTATTCAAGGCTGTGGAGATCGTCCGCTGGTTCCGATGAAAGAAGTCAGACACAACTCGGGCTACGCTGTATAACTCAAACCTTCCGTAGTCTCACATGTGCTGACACGTCTCCAGATATTACACACATCTCGACGGGCGGCGGAGGGAACTCTAACTGAGCTGGTTTGACACATTGTGAACGTACTGCGGGGACGCGTTGAGGGGGAAGATGTTAATGAAGGAATACAGGATATGCATGCCTCTCACAGTAGAGGAGGTAAGTTTTCCGACAATTTCTACTCCCCCCCCTCCCTCCCTCCTTTGGCTCGTCCAGGGGCTCGGTGCTCCTCTGACGACCTTGGCAGCAAACCGCTCGGGGTTTGCCGTTGCAGACATGTGGCTAAGGGGGGTTAATTGGAAGTAGGAGGAATGAAGTTGGAGCACTTGGCTTAAATCTCCCATTTCTTTTTACTCCTCTCCTCCGGTCTCTGCTCACACGTGAAGCCGTTCTACAAAGTTAACAGTGTCGTCCGTATGGAAGCCTCGAGGCGAAACAACACAGTAGTTCTGCCTTTCGCATATGGCACGTTTCAGAAGTAAACAAAGCAAGCAGCACGCTCGGCACAGAGAGGATAATATGCGAGCTTTGCAGCCTCCTGCAAGACGCATTCTCCCATGCCTAGATGTACACACACTTGCAATTACATGCAAATTGGATTGCATTAATTTAATCACACCCTATCGGTTGCACGTGACGCTATCAAGGCAGATCACTTGTCTCCATACTTATCAGCATTCAAATACTTGTAATTACACCTGTGCAGCACTGATTGGCAGCCTCACAGATTCAATGGCCCGGTCTCTTTATTCAGGCCCCCATTTTTTTCTTTTCTTTTTTCTATTAAGTCTCACGACACGATCTAAAATTAGCAGTAGAAGATGACTGCTCTCCTGTCCTGTCCTGGCATGTATGCCGTGCACACCATCAGCACATTAGTCTGTTATCACCCTCGGCATTGGTTTTTCCTACTCGTTTTCCATCTCTTGTGCTGTTGGTGATGTGTGGGCGTACGTTGGTTCCCTCACAGCCTGGAGGCTGCTCGTCACGTTGAGTTATGGTCCACACTGCCATACCTTGTCTGCCTCCTATCCGGAGATGAAACATCAGATGGTTTTCTCTGAAAGGAAGAGAACAAAACAAACCAAAAAAACCCAGTTAAGATGAGACCATCTGAAATATTCGTTTTCATGTCAGCAGTGCTGTTTTCAGGAAAGAAAGGGAGAAATGTTTTCTCTCACTTAGATTTCCCTTCCTAAGTGCTGAGGTGATTATCATGTGTAACCTTATAGATGACTGCATCAAGTTTCTGCCTGTTTCCAGGTTGCTTTTAGAAGCCTTTGCAGGATTTGAGGAAATCACTGACTTGGATGAGAGAGAGAGGGGAAAACAAAGGATTTTTCTCTCAAGGCATACACCCACTTTGAAATACAGGTATAGAGACACCTTTGCATTTAAAATCTTGCCAAGAATAATATTTCTTTCCTTTATTTTTGCCCCCCCCCCCCCGTGATGGTGTCCACAAAGCTGCCAGGGCCATTCTCTCAGCACAAGCGGCGAGAAAAAGTAATCACCTGTTTCGAAACCTGAGCTCCAAAAGGAACCGTCAGTCTCTTAGACGAGGGTGCTGTAGGAGAAAGGTGTTCTTGAATACCTCTGGCGTGCACAGCCAGCACATGTGTGCATTGTGCAGATCTTTGCATTAACGAATGCCTTTACCATGCATATGATTTAAGCCAAGGGGAGCTTTCTTGTCACGCTGGCTGAACTTGTGAACAGATGGTTGCTCTGAGAAGCGCTCGGCTACAAATGAATGTGAGATGTCAAATTTCGCGCTTGCATTTCCATTGTAAGCTTAAATCCTTCAGTTGTACTTATGGACACGCGTCGCATTCATATGCCTTAAAAGTAGTAGATTACATCTTTTTTTTTTTTATTCAAACATCAAGGCCTGCCGTTTCAGCATCCACTGTCGTAACTTCCTGTCTCTATAAATAGCTACAGACAAAAACACTTCCTTTGCAACACAGGCTGAACTTAACAACCGTGCTCGTGTAAACTTGGAATAAACAGCAACTCCGAGCTTGAAATATTTCTGTTAACCATCCGCTCTCTCTGCTTATTGGCAAGATGTGAGATGGTGATGGGTGTTTGGATGAATGTCTTCAGTGAAGCTATGCGAGATCCTTTTACCGCAGTACATTCACACGTGGAAGTGTGGAAAAACTGCCACAGACGATGTAACAGTGTTGAAGTTTTTCTAATGTACTCATTTAAGGATGGAGGCATCAAGCAAACAAGACAGTTGCTGCTTAGATAACTCCACTTTGCTTCTTTTGTTGTAGATAAAGCCCAGTTTGCACGAGTCCCAGAGAGCGGAACGTCGCTGCTTGTTTACAGTATGAACTCGGAGTGAAGTTTCCTCAATGCTCCGGAGGAAACGCACTGCAGAAGAGGCAGTGGCTTGCTCTGTTTGCTCTTATCGTCGCAGAACACATTGCGCCGAGCGTCATCCCTCCTAAAAGTTGACTCAAAGTTTCCTGCTTGTCCTGAGAGAACGGAAGGAGCAGTTTTGATGGAAAGGTGGAGAGTGTAGGCAGGAGTGGATAATGATGGAGTACTTTGTGCTCAGAGGAAGGTGAAAAGGATGACAGAGAGAGATCAGGGAGGAGTGAGGGTCATGCAGGAAGTTTCTGAGAGATCTTTTTTTGTATTTATACATTATTTATTTATTTTTTTAAATGAAGCTCCCCAGAGTCACATCCTAAAGCTGTGTGTGTGTGTGTGTGTGCACTTGGGTTTGGAGCCACAGAGACATGCAGGGTTTCTGCTCTTTGTGTATTGTCTTTGGGAGGAGATTGCTGCCTGCTGCTTGGCTGTGTTGCGTCACCACAGCCCAAACCACTGCAGATGTTGGACCGGCTCTCCGAGCTGTGTTTATACAACTTCAGCCAACACCGTGCGCACTGTAGAAACCGTTAAAACCAAAGTGTACGAGCCGTACTGCGAGTCTCGATTCTTCTGACTCTTAATCACCTCTTTCCTGTCTGGGTGTGTGCTTGACGTGTTACTGCTGTTTGTTTCTCCCTCCATACTCCACATTCTACTCATTCTTTCTAAGTGTCGCGAGAGGCTTTCGGCAAAACAACTGAAACAGTCAGTCGGGCTGTTTTCAAGTGGCTTAGGGTCTGTCTCTGGCATTTCTCTGTTCTGCATGGGGCCAGGGCTCAGCTTTCAAAGTGAAAATCTCTGTTTATAAATGAAAAAATAACTAGTTCTATTAGGTTTACATAAGCTCTGCAATTGCAATCAAAGTTTCCACTGGTGAAAGCTTGCAAAGCCACATTATGGACTCCACTCTCCTCATATGTGAAAACTTCAACCCATATTAAGTATGAATTTCCCTGTTTTTATAAGCAAAGACGGCTCAGTTTTCTAACTGTGAGGGAGTTCAGTCATAATCTTCTGTGTTTGAGGGTTGGTTTAAAGTTCCACCTCAGAAGATTTAGTTGGAACACTATCCAAAGCCACTTGACAAAGAAATAATAATTTTCCCTTTCAAGTATCCTGAGAGTAACTCATCTCTCCCGTCCTGTTCGTGCCGAGCCATTCATCAGACACAATGCCCGTCTTTTCCTGGAAAGGATCGAGCGGCGATGATGCGTTCGTCCTGTTCTGCCTACCATTATGTATTTCTGCGCTGCAGGGCTCACCAACGCCACCCTTTCTTTGTCTGACGGTTTTTTTTTCCAGTTTACCTGAAAAATGCAGACAGTGCCCAACCTACTAGCTGACCTGAGTCATTTATGCGTCAGGGCTGCACCCTCGCTTCGCTGATCAGAGCCTTTGTTGATGAATCTGTATTTTTCATCACAACCACAATTTCACACCCTGATCGCTTCGTGTATTTAGCGGAAAGAGCACTGCTTAAGACTTGCTTAGAGCTGTACTCGGGGTTTGCTCCCAGAAGGAGGTTGAACGTTTTGACAGCTGACATACATGCATATAGTTTTTTAGAACGGTGGTTGCACAGGTAGCATGTGGATATATTTATTCACCTTCGAGATCCGACAGTGATTTTCTTTTTAAAAAGGAAGGTACTTGTGAAGGTGGTATTGGCAGGCTAAGAAAATTGATGGGTTGATGGTTGAAATGGTGGAGGGATGACTATAAATGGGAGGATGTGGGGCTGGCTGCTTGAATGAATGGCCGGCTGGAATGGCACCTGGGCTGCTGGCTCAGGCCATTTTCAGTCATTTTTCAAAGGCATTAGCATCTCTGCAAGTGTCAAACGTCACCTATGCTCACACTGTTGGGTGTAAGCTGCACGTCTGCATCTGCACAGCTTTCGAAATGGAAAAATAAATGAACACCATTCGTCAAAAGACTCCGAAAACGCAGTCTGCATGTGACTGTTAAATTGGAGTGGATCTAAAAAGTAATAGGATTAGAATTGCTGTGTCATATTGTGTTTTTTCTCCCATAAGCAGTCCTCTGTTGTACATGAACACGGAAGGGTTCACGTTGTAGGCACTGTGTCACCCCTCAAGCATGACTTTGACAATTTGAACCGTTACATGCAACACTGCCTCCCGTGGGTTTGGGCTTTTTGAAGAGAAAAAGAATCAGTTTTTTAATGAAGCAGAAGACTTGGTGGCTGACTTGTGTGATTTAAGTGCAAGCAGAAGTGCACCTTTTCCATGTTTACTCATTTAAGTCGGTGTTAAAAGATCAGAAATTGCTGCTGTGCTAAAACCTTCCTATAATAAGGATGCTTCAGCTTGATTGGTTGCTGTATTTCCAATCCATAGAACATATTTTTCTTGGCACTGGCAGTTAATTTCATATATATTCAAAGTTTAGAGATGAGTGGGAACAATTGTCCTACTTTGTCAGCAAGTCTTCTGTCCAGATTAATCAATAAGTTTGAGGGAGTAGAAGAAGACGGTATCATTGGTGGAGTGGCTGCTTTTAGCATTTAGATTCTGTGTGGCAATCAGATACGTTTAATGACTGTTTTGGGGATATTTTCCATTGTCCCTGTTCACAGAAGGGCATCAAGTGTCATGGGCAGTTAGGTGGAAAGAGGGCCAACACATTCTTCCACAGGTTTCTTTCTCAGATATTGGGTTTACTACACCATCTTGTCACCCTCCATAGTAGCAATTAATCAAGCACAAGTGACATGAAATATTCAAGATACATATATGTGCTAGTAACACAACACCACAAATATTTCCCACTGGCTCTGCTCCGCATTCATTCAGAAGACTGCTTTCTTTTTCCATGGTCGGACCCCTCCCATCCTCTGAGTTTGTTGAGGAAATGGGACCTGTTAGGCGATGTTTGTTTCTTTGGTTTCATGGTAAGGTGCAAGGCCTTTTTGCCATCTGGTATACATGACAATGCTATGATTCAATCAACATCCCATTTACTGCCATTTACTCCTCTAGAGGAAACCATCATGGGTCGTGATGGACCATTATCCTCAGATGAGGACTATTCTCATTTCCTGTGTGTTTGTGTGTCATTGTGCCCACGTAGGTGTGTTGCATTATCCGAAAGGATCTTTCATAACATGAGCTAAATGAGATCGTCACGCCTTGCTTGACAGTCAGACTCGGAGAGAGGCTCCTTCACTCACCTGTGGAACAAATTCTCTTTGGCCCAAATCAAATTTATCTCACTGGCCCTCACCCTCACTTTTATAGGGATAAGGGGCCCCTTTTCTGTAAGGGATTCAAGGAGAAGTGGTCATTTAGCCCTTGGAGCGGGATGTTGCCAGACTATTTGAATGGCTAAGTCTCTCTCTTGTGCCTGCATACAATTATATTTTGTGTTGGATGTACTTGATGCATGATTATTGTCTCTATTTTGCCAGCTGCTTTGCCAGTTGAGCATTTTTGAGCTCCTCTGATGCTCAGTAAGCGTAACCTAGGTTCCAAATACTGTAGAAGTGAAAACTTGATCTGAACTTGAGTTGACATGCAGTTAAAAATGGATTCCCTTGGAAATATGCTAGATTTGTCTGTTTTTATGTGCTTTAAAAATGTGCCATAATTACATTCAATTTCACTGTACATGGTGGGGCCCCCTCTTTGTCCATATGTCAGTATGAAACGGCCTCATGCTGAGCATCTCTTCCATTACCTATTTGCTGCGCTACCAAATCACAAGAGGGATAAAAGATGTCTTCTGCTGGCAGCCACAGTCCGAAGGCGGCTGCTACATCTGTCAAATGTGTGCTGAAAATAGAGACAAGGCAGATGATTTCTAACGGCTTACCCTTTGGTAGATTGAATGAGCATGCTGAGATTAGTATTAGATACTCCTTGTTTACCATCTGTTGTACATGCTTACCCAGACATGTGAATGACTGTATTAAATCCCCCAAATGTGCACAAAGATTGTAAAAAGGTTAAGAGAAAATTGGAGTTGATAAAATTCCGTGGGCGATGGAGGCTCACAGCGTCTTTGCAGTACTTTACTGCACATTCTTTCCTTGCACCCCCAGATACGCAAACTTCTTTGTTGTTTATCCGAAGACATTTTGCAGGCTGTGGTTGAGCAACTCTGACGGGAAACGTGAGCAGAGCTGGATGGAAAAGTTTATTCTTTGCATGAAGGTGTGTTTAGCGATTAGTTGGTGCCAATCAGAAGAGGGTTATAGCATGTAGTATATTAGGAATTTATGGGTGAGTTTATTATGTTATGAATTATGTTAACAATGCCCCCCCCCCCTTTTTTTTTCTTTTAACAATAGCGTCACAATAGCTCAATAATATGGTTTTGTTGCTGTTGTAAAGGTAAATACTACCATAAACACTTAAAAACTGCTCAGATCACCTTTTGGGAATATCTTTTTTCAAGATTGATTAATTAGTTATTTGCATATTAGCGCAGATTTAAAAAAAGTTCCTCTTAACATGAAAAAAACAGTGATTACTTTCCTTTTTCATCAAGTTCTTCACATCTGACTTCAGCCACAATGCAACTTTCTTTTGAGGAGGCTGACGATGACTCCTATCACAAGGTCCACATCATGGGTTTCAGAGTGTGGCTAAGGCTTGTAATTTCTCCATTGCTTTAGCAAAGGTCACATAGATAATGCTATCACTTATGAAAATGGCTTTAAAGTGGCTACATCATCTGCGACTGACTCTACCATATCGTACGTTTTCTGCCCTCATTTAAGCTGTGGCTGCACTCTTAACTGTCTGCCTTTTATTTCTGACTAGCTTTAACCACTAGAGGGTCTGAAGCGTGGGTTGTCATCTGATCTGATTTAATGTTCTGGTGGTCCTTTCTCACCTTCTACAGTCTAGCGTAGTGCATGCCTGTATTTGTGTACGTAAACCTTGTACAACCTTTACTTGGACAACAGCTGTTAGTCCCTGCTGTAACGCCAATGAGGAACTCTTAAAGGGTATACAGTAGATGAGGAGGTATTGCTGAAAAAAAAGGACAAAAAACAGCAAGACTTTCTGCCTTCTTTCCTGTTTCCTACCTGTTTCTGCTTAGTCCGTGAAGTGAGGAGAAGAAAAGATTTGCCAGAGGTTTTACTGAGATAGAATTAAGGCAGGCAGATGGAAATGGTGAGTGGAGATTCAGAAGTGATTTTATGCTTTAAATATATGTAAATGGCAAAGGAGAAGGGGAGAAGAGCTAGAGGGGAGGTGGAAAGAAGGCTCAGTGGTCTCATGAAATATATAGAAGCTGGAACAAGTTTACAAGGAAGCTATCTATGCTTTAATGCAGCTAATGGTTTCTGAGCTCGGGGACACTGTCTTGCTACTGAAGCATAACATGATGATACTAGTTGCCTCTGTAATTGCTTTGGAAGCACTGTGTAACTGTGCATGTACTGATTTGTTGTGTGCATCTGCAATTGTTTTGCTCTCTGTGAAATCAAAGCTCATCGGACATGGTGCATCAGTGCACACGCGTGTGCTCAAATAATTTGGATTCACATGTGTCGCATGAAGGTTTTCAAAGGTTTGCTTTGGCTGTGTCACTTTGGATCAGAATACACTCGCGCACGCCGGTCATCGTGCTGTTCCTCAGAGCCTGCAGCCCACACACAGGTGCAGTGCATCTTTGGAAGAGCTATCAGTTCAACCCCCCCCAACCTCCCTCCCACACACATGTATATAAACACATAGACATGCTATAGATAGCTATACACTGAAACGCTTAATTATCATCTCCCATTTCCATGGCAACTAGTGCCAATCGTGCCTATCATTATTCGGATAACAGAGAGGATTACAGTGATTTTACTGTTAGACCATCCTCTGGATAACTGTCAAATAACGAGGCAGTGATGGAGTCATGGAGTTCTCTCAAGCCTGAGATTTGACATCACCCTTTCAGTGTATTTTCAATGTCTCCGCTTTGATACAGTAATTGCAGGATAAGTTGGCTGTGTTGGTACAGTCGTTTGGTTTGAAGGGTCTATATTTGTATTTGGGGGGGATGATGTGAACAAAATGCTAAATTGATCTTTTTAATATGACACTCCTTCTGTGGACAATGTAGGATTATGGTGCCCCCATATAGCAACAAATGAGTGTTTTACCAATGCAGGGATAGTGTTACGTATGTACAGAGTGCCAGACTGCACCGGTCTTTTAAGACGATGTTACTAAATTCACTACTAAACACATCGGTGTAACTTGGCTAATATCTTCCCCGTTGGTGATCAGAGGAGTGGAACAGGACCCTCATTATTGCAACAAGGTGGGGTTGGAGTGCTGCGTGAGCGGGGAACCACGTTGGTGCTGTCGTCCATTTAAAACTATTAGTTCATACTTTAAAGCGGAACATTATTGAGGCTCTCCTGTGACAGTAGAGCCTCCAAGAAGAGGGGAAAGAATCATGTGTTCAAAGGCACAAAAGCCTTCTTTCTTTGACACGAAAACTCTCGTGCACGTCATACGAGAAGGTTGTTGCTAAGAAAGTTACGCAACGTATTTCTCTGATTTCCAACATTTGTCAGAAATTGGTGTGGTGACTTAACGTTAAGCGTTGAACACTCGTAAAGTGCAGCAGCTGCATGACGCATTACCCATGCAGGCACAGATGGACTGAACGGCTCTGACTCCGTCTGCAGCAGTTTGAAGGAAGGAATCTGCTAATCGGCTTGCAGAAGGCACTGAAGTGAAAATGGAATTTAATACACGTTACCACAGTGTGAGGTGGGGGAGATCTGCCATTCATTAAGTGTGTGGGTCACATTTAGGCCTCGTTGTTCGCAGTTTAAGTTTATCAGACTCACAGAAAGGACAGTTCACTGCCAATGACACAGAGGTGTAAACTGATTCTCTTAAATCGACACGTAACGAAATATGTTGCATTTTTCCCCCTTAACTTCATCACTGATAAATGTTTTTGGAAATTCACAAACACTTTACTCAAATTTGTTTTAAATGAAGGGCTAATACAAGGACTCTGGTGTATCTGGTGTCTCTTTCTCTCTCCTTTAGGAAAACAACAGTTTATGTAGCTTTTTTTCGTTTTTTCGTTTTAGAAAGAGCAGTTTAGGATTTTTTTTATGTCTATCACTAAAGCTTCCTCGGAAATCCAGTGAAGATGAAAAAATATCATCATTGGTTAATCCTGTAGCTTTTGGCTTCAGGTAAAGTCTACCACAAACACTAAATGAACTTTTAGAGTGGTAATTTAGTAACAACACTAAGTGTTTTGAGGAGGAGGCTCCCAGTATGTGGAGTTCTCTGCAGGCACAAGGCTTTGCAGCAAAGGACAGCTGCTACAAACCCGCAGACCTGGCAAAGATGTAAGGTCAATATTTCTTCTGTTACTTTCACATCAGGGAATTCTGATGAAGGGACACAGAGATCATCAACTCACTGAATGATGCTAATAAACTTTCTCTTATCTTAATGGCTTCACGGTGAAGCTCTACGGTCAGTCGTCGTCTACCTCTGGCAGGAGAGTGATGGGATGAAATGGAGGGGGAGAGAATGTGTGTGTGTGTGTGTGTGGCTGTTAAAGAGGAAGGGATCCTGACAGAATTACTGTAAAGACAGAATTACCGAGTTGCATGACATTCTCAACCCTTGCTTTACTTGCCTGACTGGTACATACGTGTGTGTGTGTGTGTGTGTGTGTGTTCACCCCTCTTTTAGTGTCCTCTTCAACAGAGTCAGCTCTGACCACGGCTGATTTGTGGTGTGATTTAGTGGATTAGGGAACAAAAATGCCAGCTAAGATGTATTGACTGGAGAAAGTGTGTGCATGTGGTACGTGTGGCTTCGCACATGGAAGCTACATGTTACTCAGAGAAGCAGAGGGGAGGAAAGGAGAACACCGTAGGTGGGGAGTGCATTTATCCTCTTTGCACATTTATAAATAGAAAATAAAGAGCAACTACTAATATTGTAATAATGTTTTCATTCCCAGTTTTACATTTTTTTTTATTCATCTATTTCGTGGCCGTAGCTTTTTCAGCCGATCATTTAAGTGCTGCAAGAAAGCACTTACTACAGACAGCTTAAAATCCCCTTTGTCCTTCTGTATGTTTCGTATGATGATGGTGATACGTGTAAATTGTCTCGATGCATTTAAGTTTCTGTGAGTGTGCGTTGGCTTGAAAACCGTAAGCATTCTTAAAAGTAATCCTTTCTCAGAAAGGGCAAGACCTGCTAAGATTTGTGGTGTTTCGTAACGTTAGCATCACCTGACTCGGGTCAGTCGAGACAGTTAAGGGCTGCACATGGCAACCGGAGGCAACTGACCTAAAGGGGCCCCATCCCCATTACCAAGAATTCAATTTTAAAGCATAATTAATCCTTTAGAGGAGATTGAAGAGGAATGGCAAGGAGATGCTTTTGATGAAGAACGTATCTCTATCACATGGTTTCTGGGTCATTTGTCCCAAATAGCCAACTTACCCTTTAATACAACTTAATTCATTTGAATGTCACATTGATTCATTTAAATCTACTTGCTGCTGGTGCTTATTCAGTTCAATTAAATTAAATTCAATAATACTGTGTTAAACCCCCGAAGGCACATTATATTGCTGCAGAATTCGTTAGAATTAAAGATATGCTGTTGTTATAGATGGATACATTTTTATCAAATATAAATCAGCTGATAAACTTGTAGAAATTTTACAGAGGAAGATGTAGAAATATTCAGAGGAAGCCATCAATAGGTTGGGGTGTTTTCGTACTATAGACAATATGAACAAGAACTCGCAGCCAACAGTTCATCATCTCTCCGTGTCCCATAGTCCAATAGCTGGGTCGGGAGGCGCTGGAGCTGTTCCCGTAGCCATTTTGCAATGAAAAAACAATATCATTATCAATATAATGGTTCTTCTTTTTCTCCACTACGTTCCCACTCTGCATCCAAGATGTCTCTCCTTCAACTCATCATGATTTGGGGGTCTTATTCCAGGCTTTACTTGCACAGTTAGCTGCTCCAACAGGTTAAGAACTTTCCTGTCGCCATGGTTATGCGCCATAAAAGTTGTAAAAAAAAAAAGAAAGACGCAGTATTCGCAGAGACCCTTGATGCTCATGATGCGAGTTCTTTTCTTTTCTTTTTTCTTTCTTTTTAAATGAGAATGAGAAACAATATTCATAATTCTTTTAACAATGAAATAATATACTCTGAACTGGAAGTATGATTTGTTAAGAGGCAGAAGTGAGCACAAGCCCCGCACTGGAAATGGCGTTCATGTTGGTGGTTTTCTGTTAATACTGTCTGAGAATAGCTTTAGGTCTCTTGTGCACCAAACCAACATGAAGAACCAGCAGTGATGAAAAGCTCCCTGCTGTGTCTCATAATGATGGGAATATTTAACACAATACAACAAGGAACTCTGGATCACTGCATGGTCTAATTAAGAAAAATAGCAGTGCATGCTCTGCGTTTTTCGATAATGTCATATGCAGAGTTGGTCTCCACATTTCTTCACCCCACAGGGCTATGTTGTTGTGAAAAGTGGAGCAGCTTTTGGAGCCATATTGACGAATGAGAAGAAATCACGTGTTTCAGTTAAGTTAGCCGTTACAGTTCTCTATCACTTCCCCTTTTCTACTCATGCACTCATTCGCTGAGCTGAACAGCCAATCCGAGTGAGCTCTCAAACTTACCAGCACAGTGGCTATGAACATGATTCCCAATTTTACGCTGTGTAACATCGGCAGTGTTGACACTGCATTACACACTAAAAATACAAGAGCAGTGGATGTTTGCTGATAGCTGATTGTCGACTTTGTGTCTGTGGATCTAAGATAGGGGTTTAATATTGTAAAAATGATGGGACCAAATGTGGGAAAAATCCAGTGTCTTGGGATCTTGGCTCATTTTAGATGCTAATTGACAGGTTGGAGTTTTCAGGCATTATTTTTGTAAACCTTCACATAGCTAAAAAAATTCTTTAATGCAGCTTTAATTAGCTTTATTGTGTTTATGTGAGTTTCCATAACAACAGTGTAATATTTCTTCACGGCTATCTTAGACATACAGGCTTTTTGAGGGGAGAAGGTTATTTTCTTTTTATATCCATTGCTGTCCATTTCATGCTATTGGTGCAAACAGCCTAATTGTGCATTTTGAAAAAACTGTCTTCCCTCTTCTCCATCACAGATCACCCTCCTACACTTTCCAGGTTTTACAGCCCCGGAAAGGCAAACAGGGGGCAGATGTGTCGGCTCTTTAAATAGACCTAAAGAGGTCTTAACAAGAGGACTGCTCGTCTCTGGCTCTGGTTAAAACCTCCTCACAGCTCTCAGATATTCCAAAAATCCCATAAAACTACTCATTCATTCTCAGTATGAGTATTTTTTTTTCTGTCTGTATTAGGTCATTTCTGCTGGTTTTTTAATATTTTTTTTATATCAACTGTTGAAGTGCTGCTGCCATGTGTAGCACAGGATCTAAAACTTGGATACACCAGTTCTACATATATAAATACTTGTACAGTGAAAGGGTTGGACAGAAACAAAAATAAGTAATCAGCTGATATAAGGGTTAGGTGATTGTGTTTGGTGACTGGCGTTTCTGTGATTTGTGTTCCGAGACGTTTTTTAAAGCTTCAACATGCTTCATATGGTCACTGACCCCTGAGATGATTCATCCCATATTGATGTGAGCTAATTTTTGTTACCCTTGCCTGTTGCTTTGTGACCCATAAATGTAGTGCTTGGTTAGCGCTAACATGCTACTGATCGCTTCCCACACATTTCTTTTCTTGGCGTGCGTGTATTTGAGTGCGTATGACTCACTCTCATCCCACATCCTTCTCTTCCAATGAGGACCCTTTTCAAAGTCCTCTGCCACAATCCCAGCATTCACTGGGGGAGGGAAGAGAGGAAACAAGGCTGTTGAATTGCTCTCTGGTGTGCATAGTGACATTGTTTTTAAGAGCAGCATAGAAACTGTATGGAGACCCCACCCCCACCCCCCCACCCCCCACCCACACACATCCACAAATACAGGTATATTAAAAAGCTATTCTCCTAAAAGTGTGCAGTTTCCATCAAAAGAGGTAAAGTACATAAAAACGTGGTCTTTTCTCTGTCAATTAGTCGTCTTTTCCTCTGAGCTTGACCTCTGAGTTTCAAAAGCCTTCCTGTGTGTGTTTGTGCACGAACTTGTGTGCAGACTTTTCATTAGCAGGACAGAATGACTCCCATCTGATAAAGATGGAGAAAATATTTGCCTGCCTCAGTGATGATCATCAGCATCTGTTTAGTTTCTGTAAAGATAAACTAATTCAAGGCAGGCAAACAGCTCTGGTAAAAGTTCCTTTGTTTATTATGTGGGACTGTTGCACTCAGTTCTGAAATTGGCTTGAAATGAAAAAGGTTACTCAACAAGCAAGACAGCAAACTTCATGCTGGGTAACTTCCAGAGTAGCATGCATTAGCAGGCTTAAGCTGTCATTCGTTAAAGCGAAGGCCTCTTTTATGTGGTTGCTGTGGAATAATTTACTGTAATGCTAATCTTGTGCCGGTTTATCGGGCTGCAAAGCATTAAACAGTCGTAAGAGTGAAACCAGCATTCAGTGTCTTTTTTAGAGACTGGAATGTTTTTGCTTGGTAATAAGACGGGTCTCTGTCTTGTCTCTGCCTAACTCCAAACATTTTCCTCTCCAACTTCCTTCCCCTCTGCACCTCCAGTGATGTCATTGCACACAGCTACTAACAAAAGTCCAAAGCCACTCGCTGCCAAGAGTGAACGGTGCAGAAATTTTGGTACAGGCTTGAAGCAAATTCCTTGAAGAGAGGGGCAGAAGAGGAGAAATAATCTTGTTTGGTGGGGTTAGAAAGAGGAAGAATAATGCAGGATCTGCTTGTAACAGGACACACTGGACCGGTGTGCAGATTTCTGAGTGCACTTAGTAATGGAGGGCTCTTTGCATTCACTCATTTTGGTGTCGCAGTGAAGTTGATCACACTTGGCACGACATCTGAGGCCTGTGTTGCATTGTATTGTGAGCTCAGTATAGAAACAATGAGGCACTGAACACATTTACTTGAATTTTTGTCAATGGAAAAAGCATGCTATAGTGTTGATTTTTATTATTTTTTTAAAAATTCTGCTGAACCATAATAAGTTCCACCCTTGCATGCCTCGATAACTTTACATAGATAAATATAAACCTGATGACAAACACTGTTTATAACCTCACTACATACGTTTAAGGGATGACGAGCAACAGGCATGTGTGAAAAGCAAGTTTGCTGCATGTTTGCAGATGTATGACGCAAGCAGCTGGCCAGGGAAGTGGGATCTGGTCCAAAGGGCTGAACTGTATTCCGAGACCGAACGTCAAGTTCCCTTAATTGTTTGTTTTTTCAGCGAGGGATTTCTTTGCTCAGTGTGAAGACGTGGAGAAAGAAAGGACATTGGACGAAAAAAGATCTCCAAGGGAAATGAAGAAATGAGATGAAGCGGTTCTGACTGAGCTGAAAGTGGGGGAAAGAATCTCTCTCAGATGGCTAAATCTAGACAGTATGTCTACAGTTTCTCCTCGCTATTTAATTTGTGCTCGTGATGTCTGTCATCTCCACACATGATTGACATATGTGTGGTTTTACAATTGCGTTCGCAGGAAGAGGGTTCATAGAACGAGGGAAGTGAAGCTGTAAAGTTCACAGCAACAATGTCAAAGAGCAGCCACGGTAAGGTTTAGCTTTGGGTCTGCCCAAAGATTTGAGATTTTAATCACATCAGGGGCTTTTTTTTTTTTTTGTTTTTTTTGTATGACCCAAAACACTTTTTAAAAGGTTTACTTAATAAGATATAAACATTCGTCAGTAATTGATTTTGTGTGGTTTGTCCTTATCAGGCTGTGGTCATAAAAGCATACAACTCAAACATTGTGCACATAGCCATGATGTTCTATTCAAATTGATGATAAGATTTATGAAGCTACAAATTGACTCGGTGTCATGGAAAATCAGTTCGGGGCACACGGTGTACGTGATGCTGCCTGTGGGGGTGTAAAGCCTTTTTGTGATTGTGTGATAGTGAACTACTTTAAGTTTTGGTTAGATCACTCTACATGTTTGTCATTTATGTAGGACACACGGATGGCTGATGTCCAAAGTTGTGATTAAGGATTGGGAACATCTATAAACCTGGCACTGATGACTTCATATACACTCAGATGGATGATTGGAGAGCTCATTTTAGAATTATAGTGTGTTTAGTGTGTGTGTGTGCCTGTTTTTGTTACCTCATCAGGTCACTTTATAAATCACCGACCTTGGCAAGACCAGTAAACCTTATGGGGACTAAAGCCCAGTCCTAATAAGGAAGAATGTCATTTCTGCAGTCCTGGTTGGGGTTAGCGCTATAACGTATAGATTAAGGTGAGGTTTAGGGTTCGTCCTGAAACAGGGAGGGTTAGGGTTCGGCTGCACGCAGTTGCATGTTGAGTCAGATCCGGCTTTTATGTTGTACGGTCATTTTTTTTCTTTTTTTTTTTCAGTTACGATTTTGACGCATCCGGCTGTTTGACAAAAGAAACTTGTGAAAATGTGTGAATGTGAGCAGCTATACTGGAACATTTGAGTCCAAATAAATCAGACATTTAATATGTGACAAAGTGACTGTACTCTGTCTCTTTAATGTTATTTTGACTGAAATAACTGTCCCTTTGTGTGTGTGTTTGACCTTGGATCAATAGCTGATGTTAGCAACACTGTTATGGAAACATGGTTAGTTTTCCTTCAGCCACAGAAGCCCAGATAGACAGAAGGTCAAGGGCAGTCAGGCAGAAGGCTTTTAAGTCAGTCACAGTAGTATGCCCACAGCTGTTGAATCCGAGTGGCTTTTTTGAGTCAGCTTCTTTTTGCTTGTTGACCAAACTAAGGAAAGCGGGCACACAATCCCAAGATAGGGGCTAATGTAGGTATGGCAAACAGGTCCTTGTGTTTTTACTTGTTCTTCATATAGGCGGGGAAACCTGTTGACTTCAGTGTTTTGTAAATGTTTTGCAATTATCTTAAAGCTCTTTTCCCACTAAGTTCTCTGTGGCCAACATTTCCTTTTCCAGAAGTGATCCCAGAACACTGCTGCTGTCAGATGCAGAGGCCTAAGTAATAAATGTCCACTGATTTACAATGACTGAAATGTCATACCACTAATGTCTCAGTGCCATTCTTCATCCCACCCGTCTCTAGTCTTTCGCACAAACAAATGCATCAGCGTGGTTAAATTCCTGACCTTGAAAAGTCTTGGAACCCTTTTGTAGAGATCTGCTCGGTTGCAGAAGTGTCTCGAAGTTGTTTTTTAATTCATGTATTCTATCATTAGTGTGCTCAGTGCCGGTGTCCTTCTCCTCTGTTTGTCAGTCCCATATATGGACTGCTAACCTCACCGCAGGGCTGCTAGCACTTTGTACCTTCAGTGTGTGAAATGTCACTCTTTGTGGAGGGTTACGCTCCAGATGACCTTTGCCACTGGAGGGGAAGTTCAGAGTTGTCAGTATTAATTGATTTTGGTCACCAGGGGGCCGGCAAAATGTCAACACAAGTTGTCAGATGCACTTCATGTTGTAAATGCTAACATTTATTCAGATTTTTATTCAACAGATATGGACAACATTAACATTTACTTGAATGTTGATCCAGCATTCATTGTGTTTAATTTGGACTCATTTGATGCCATTAGCTTAATGTTGTTTTTTTGTTACTTAGAGTTAGAATGCAATTGTTTTATAAGTTGTTTCTATTTAGTCAGAGTTGGTGCAAACTGACTTTACCACAGTCAAAAAATGTTTTGAATAGTCTTCCTTTAAGACTAATTCAATCACCTGTGCTGCATTTTTTGCATGCTTCTCTTAGTTGAAGCTATGTTCTGCTCTGCTGCATCCATCTGGCTGCTTCAGTCCACCACTGATCATGGCTTGCTCATGCTCACTTTCTACAACAATTGCTGTGTTTGTATTGCTCACTATCTTGTGTTCACTATATAAAGACTCACTAATAGATAGGGGCTGACAACTGCTGATGCATTTGGTACGTTGCTTGAGTGCAGCGCTCCATCATGATTATAAATCGTACATTTACAGTTATGCAATGCATAAACGAACGCTGGCAGGATACATATTTAGTTAATCTGAAGTGATGGACAGCACGGGGTTGCATGTTGTTTTTGGTTGATAACATGATGTAATCAACATCTCTCTCCACAACATTGAGATATAACTTCATGACACAAATATGTGCACACTTGGAATTTTTTCCGATTGCATTGCATCCATCTACAAAAGCACTGACTGCAGATGTAACTATATGGTGGACTTCAGTATACTAATAATGAGTTGATATTATACACATAAGCACTTAGTTAAGGCCAAACATAATAACTGTGAGTAAGCAGTCATTCTTTGGGCCTCTGCAGCTCCATCATCCGAGCCTGCATTCAAATGTATAAGAAGTTACATTACAACTTATCCCAAACATGTTGGTTTCATTTACATTTTTTTTCTAATAATTCACAAATCCTGTATTGTGGGCAAAAGAAGGGACAAACCACTTCCAACCAAATGTTTGAGGATTTGAGGGGTGTGGCAAAAATGTCTGAGATTTTCGATGCGTCAGTTTTCAGTCTTAAACAGTCACATGCAGGCCGTTTCTCTCTGTCTCATTCTTGCTCACAGACGGTCATCCCCCCTCAGGGAGCTGCTGCAGTGGACACTCAATAAGGGGAGCTCTATTGATCTACCTGCAGGTGGGGAGGTAAAAGAGGTCCCATTACTGCTTTGATAACACTCTCACTCTGTGCCAGCTTGCCATACAGACTGTGCAGCAGTCATTCTGCCCCACCATTCGGCCTGTGTGGTGCACACCATTGCCTGTGACTTTCACAGAGTCTTTTGTCATGGTTCACTGGCTGACTAACTTGACATATCTGCTGGTACTGTAGCTCAGCAATGTTGTAATATAGCCTTCTGCCAGCCTTTATTTGGGGTTTTAATTGGTTTGAAACATGTACACACTAAACCATGAGAAGTAATTAAGGATTTCTGAGGTTTTACATCGGGACATAATAAAAAGAAAATAGGTTAACCATTCAAATTAGGTCTTAAGTCTTTAGCAGCTTTATAAGGTTTTTTGTTTTGAATTATTTTCCTTTCATTATTGCTGTACAATATTTATGGTTGGCAAAGAAGAAGAATACACTAATGTGGGCTTTTGATTTCTTGCATCCTCCGTTTGACTTGACATGCTTTATGGTACCTTTCCTGCACCTCTGACCTTTACCCATCACTATTACCATGGCAATTGGCATAAACCTCCAATTAGCTGCTCCGGGAAAATGAAGTCATTGTTTTCTTCCTGGAAGAGATCTGTGGTGTTAAAAAAAAAGAAAGAAAGAAAAAATTGGGGCAATTTGGACAAGCTTTGGTTCCCTTGTTGACAAACTGCCAGTTGAGCTCATTTCTATGCTTCCACTGTTCTGGGGTTTTCTGGCCTTGTTATACCTCATTCTTTGGTTAATTTGTTTGTGCTGTCTGTTAGTGGCTCCGTTACCAAGGCAGTCCGTGTCATGGCTTACAGCTCAAAAGTTTTGGATGGCCTTAGTTGGTTGCTTGTGACTGTGAAGCTCTGAAAGAGTACTTTTATCTAACTAAGCCTCTTTTTTGGCTTCGTTTCTGTTGGTTTGCCTCTTGTTCAGTAACGGTATGATGGAAAATAAAGGGGCAAGAGGTACTTATAAACACTTCCAAACACTTAAATCCTAAATTTGATTTCATCTGGGCTTTTACTCTCAGCAGTTATGATAATATTGACTTAAACTGTTTAATAATACTGTTCTGGGTTAAGATTGTGTGTTTGGAGTGCTGCTCTTGTATGTGTGATAAATTATTAAGCATTGGTGGTTAGTGTTCAGTAGGGAGCAACTGCCTGGAATAAAAAGATCTTCAGATTAGGAGGATGACTGTGTCATTTTGCCTGCATCTATACAGTCCTTCTGTGTGAGGCTGTCTGTAGGAAATTCATCTCCAGCTCAGTATTTCAGCTTCCCTGAAACCGTAACCGTTCCATATTTTCAATACCAGCGATCACTGACGTTCCAATGCAAGATTCCATAGTGAGCAACACCTCCATGTTAGAATGTAAAAGAAAAACATCCCTCTGTTATCATTCATAGAGACCTATTTTTAAATGACCCACTGCTCTTTACATAGAAGCAGATGCTCGCAGTCTAATGTCACGCCGGTACAGAGGCTTTTTTTTATTTCACCCTTCACTTTTAGACGCCGTCAGTGAGTGCAGTTACTCTGTGATGTAGCATTTTAGTGTATTTTTTAATGTTTTATTTCAAAATAACTATGAAAGACGATTGACATTTGAAGTCTGTCAGTTGTTCAACTGTCAGTTTCTTAGAATGCCTTTGCCTCGTTCTGTTCACACATCAACTTGATGCATGCAAAGGTTGGCAATATGTTGTATGGGGGGGGGGGGGGGGATTAACAGCTGTATGTCACAAGACTGAAATTGGTACCGGTGTCAGGGACACTTGGAATTATTGTGTCAACAAGGTTTTGTAAGATATCGTTGACATTCTGATATTCTTTTGTTCTGTATTCTTACTCCTTTAATTCAAACTGCACATCTGCGCTCCACCTAGCAGCTGCTTGGCTGCGGTCCTATGATGAGTCTGTCGGGCTCGAGTCCAATTTAAACAGGATTAGATTCACAGTGGCAGGCTCAGTAATTCTAACAATGAGCAGTCCATCCACAATCGTAATCCACGATGGATCTGCTCCGTCAAATCTGCTGCAAACTTCCCACCCTTTTCATTTAACCCAGAATTCAGGCGTTAATGGCAGTTCAGAGAAAATTACATCTATAACTCCAACATGTTTTGGTTTTATTCTGGGAGGTACATGTTTAAACATGAAAATGCAGACTCTCTGAGTTTTTAGCAAGGGATACAAAGCATAACTTCCATAAATACTTGAACTGCTGTCTCTGTGTGGCAGTGTCTCTTATGAGGCGTACATTAAGTTAAAAGTCTGGTTTAAATGGCTCCGTGTGAATGCTGGTTTATGGACAGGTAAGAAGTTAATGGGGTGTCACCGCAGGTTATGAACGACTACACCTACTTTCTCTTTGTGAGGAAATTGTAGCTGTCCAAGGTTCTGAAGTGTATTTATTGCCTATAGATGTTGGTTACTGTGAAGTCCCAAAGCCACACACACACACACACACACACACACACACACACGCACACACACACACACGCTCATAGTTCCTTGTAAGAAATGCTGACATCTGCATTGGGCCGCCAACCAACTGTGTTATGTGATGTACATCATTGCTTTTCTTTGGTTCCAAGCTATTTATTTTTGAGGGTTCATACTTGTGTGTGTCAGAGACTTTCACATTTCTTGGTGTACTTTTTTATTATATTTAGTTGAAAGCATGTTGTAGCCTCGGGTTAAAAACAAAAAAAAGAGTTGAGTTGGAAAATAAGTGACATGATTGGGTTCTATGTGACCAACTGAAGTAAATGGAAAAACTGAAGAGTACAACACTGACAGATGAAGTGTTTAATATTGAACATCTCATTGTCATGTAATGTTCTTCACAGGCCAAAAAGTGCTCATGAATAACTGGAGGAACATAGCTGATCATTTGGTTCCAGCACCCCATAATCCACAAGACTAAAGACCACAAGATCAAAATGTGGTTTTAATGTTGTGACCTATCATGTGCGTCAAAAAAGTTGCACATTTAGCTCGCACTAACTTCCTGCCTGGTTGGCTCGCTTCTCATGCCATGTTCCTTACAGCATTCACAAAACGACTCAACCAGCAAGTGGTCAAGATTGGTTCTTCCAGTATTTAAGTAAGAACATATGGGCTGTCTGACCTCATTTCACTGAGACTGTAGAGGGTGCCCTGCAGCTTTAAAGCAGAGAGATGTTGTGCTGATGGCTGAATTTAACTCATGATATGTTTTATAAGGCATAAATACATCTAACAGATATGTTTAAAAAGGTAAAAAACTTTCTATTGGAGGGGGATTTAAGAACAGAATAGTGAATTGTGTATTTAGCTTCTGACAAATTTCTACTCCTAAATGTGAGCAAAGGTTTTTGGTTCATCTTAGAACTACTATCCTAAAAACAATCCATCATTAACTTAGATATATTATATACCCCCAATGCTCCTTTGTATAATATACTATAGGATAGTCATTGGTGATAAAGGTTTGTTTTATAGTAACTTTTTTCAATTATTGTTAGTATGCAGGAGGAATACAGCATGTCTTCAAACATCTGATCACCATATTTGGTTGCATCTCTTTACTTTGTACATACCTCATGAACCAACAGGTTACAAATGATGTTTCTTTTGTACATCGCATGCTTATATTAGCAGTCCAAACGGTCATTTATACATCTAAATTAATTTAGTTAAAGAGACATATTAGTCTCAAGATATGTCTGTTTATCAGCACTCATACATCATGAGAGAAACACATGTGAATAATTCATGATTGTAGTCATTAAAGCCAAGCCAACATATGGCTTACTCTCACTCATCAGACTCATCAGACTCTTCATTCTCCCTGACACTAACTTACAAGCACTTTTTCATCAGGTTGAACATCTGTGTTCATCTTCTTACACAAAAACCTATAAGGACTTGGACGTATTGACAGCAGCTCTGTCTGCTTGTTTGTGTGAATGTGACTGAGAATGAGTTTGTAGCCAAGAGTGTACAGCTATAACTATAATTAGCCCTTGCGTTTTGGTTGCCGTGGTAACGCCACAAAGTCCTTGTGACTATGGTTGTGTATATGAGTGAATTTAACAAGTGTGCCCGGGTATGAACAGCATAGCTGCATGGATGTGGCAGCAGACAAACACTTGGACTAAGTTAACACAAGCCTGAACGGCTGCTCCTGGATCAGCACATGACACGCATTACAGCCACTCCTAATGTGACTACATTTTGTTATCCACAAGAACCACTGTGCATTCATAAAGAATAAAGCCTAATCCTGTCCCAAAAAAAAAAAGCACGGTTTAATGGGTTTTACGAAACCAGTGTTACAGCTCCTGGAAGTGGTCAGACATTCCTTGAGCTTTACAGGCTTATACAAATAAGGGCAAACTACACTTGGGGTGATGCTCATGCATTTCTTGGTGTTCCTTTCCTGGTATTAAAATGTAATATAAAATGACGGAGCACAAGTCAGTGTGTTTGGTTTAAATAACTGACACTGGAGGCAGATTTGTTTAGATTTTTAACACAGTTTTGGCTTATTTCTAGTCTATGAATTTGCAGCTCGTAAGAGTGTGACAGTATTTACTAATACTGGTTTACTTTAAGTCCACATTGTGACAGTGGAATGATGCTAGTCCATAAACGTTATTGAAGTGCAGCATTTCATGCAACTGAGGTCAAATAAAGTTGAATATGAATTGGAACGGGCCAAACATTTACACGTGTTATTGCTGAGATGCAAAGCTATCTGTTTAAATATGTATAGTGAAGACTTTGCACGTTTTTGCTTCATCTTTTCTTCTTCTTGTCATTTATTATTTTTCATAGATGAAAACGTAACAATTTCACCAAAATATTGAAAAGAAACCAGGCCTGGAAAGAGAAATGATTTAAATCAAAACGGGTGCTTAAAGTTTCATACAAAGCCAATTTCTCCGTCTACGGTCCTTATTCATCAGGATGAATTCATGCCACTTGCCTAAGTGTTACATTTCCAATGTTTAGCTTTCCGAATGTGCAGCAATAATGCAGGTGTTGCCTAAAGTTTAAGTGTGTTTTATGAAAACCTCTCCTCGCCTTGTTGTATGACACCACAATGTACAAACCTAGTCCTGAGTGGTCTGTTCTACAGAGGACATCAAAAATGCCAGCTGTCAATAAAATGCTAGCTTTACTTCATTCAGCAGCTCAAATCATCAACATTTCTCCACATTGCTTTTTGTTGGAGACCGTTTCTAAACACAAGTTGCATACATTTTTTTTTCCCATTGCCACAATATTCTATTATCCTTGTGGATTCGTTTGTTTGTGAATCATAGGTTTGTCTCGGTTCTCTTAACAGCTAAGAGGTTTGTGAGCCTCAGCCTTCAGAAATTTTTTTTGTCTTTGTGAAAACATTGTGCCGGCTAGTGAGAAACCAACCTCCGCTACCAGCCGATGCTGCCACTCTGCATTGACAACCATTAGCGCGTGTAAAACTACACCACAGTGTACAGTAACATTATCTGAACTGTCATTATGCGAGAGCCTATGCATGCCACTGACAAGTGCTGTGTATCAGTAATGCATCGGTCATGAGAGGGGGATGTAGATGTTAATGGATGATAAAAGTAGGAAGGACCGTGATGGCCAGATGAAAATGGAGGGTGTGAACGGAAAATGAATGTATGCATAGCCGGAATATCTGTTTACTGTTACAGCAGCAGGTGAATCTGAGGAGGGTTGAGGAAAAGGTCAGGTGAGATGGATGGACAGGTATTCCATGTCTCTTTGTAAATAAGGCTCCATTATATGAAAGCCATGTTTATATTTATCAGTGTCTGCAAACAACTAGTGGAGCTTGCAGGTATCCCATTGATAATTGTGTGTGGGAATATTTTAATTTTCAAGAAAGCTTTATTGAAAAATATGCTATCAGAGACTTCCTCCAAGCCCCAGCGGTCTACATTTGACTTGACATGTTGGCAGGGTGTTGTGATGTCCCATGGTGTGAAAACACAAAGAATTGTTGAAGAGACGAGCATCACAAGCTGCTCTGCATTAAGCAGTTTTGCTCATTCCAGCTTTTTGACCTCATGCTCACGTAGGCGCCTGGCTCTGTGTATAAAAAGAAAAAGGATTTCACCAGGGGGCACAGCAGAGAACTGAAGGCTGTACAGACCTTTAGGATTTACAAGATGTCAACACTGAGAGTGGCGCTGATGGAGGCGGTTAGTATTGGGATGAATAAGATCACAGCAGAAAAGGCAACAGCTGCAGTTTTGTAGATGGTAGATAAAACCCTTTAATTAAAGACAGAATAACAGTTTAAGGTATTCCGTAACCCACAGCCACAGTGAACCTTTTGTGTCACGGTTTTGAAATTGCTCAGATGGGGCTTGTTTTCTAAAACTGAAGCATTTATTCCTTTTCCATACTCTCTTCATCCCAGTAACCGTCAGGCGAGGGGCAAATTGAATAAACAGGACAAGAATGAAAAAAGAGTCATGAGTAAGAAATGTAGGGAAAGAGAGGATGAAGATACAGGGATGAGGAAAATGCACTAAAACCGGTTCTCCACAGTGAAGTGAAACTTCAGCGAGCCAGGCTAAAAATAGTACCGCAAGTGGCCCTCCTGTTATCACACACACTTTCATATTCACATACAAACACAGCAGGTAGGGATTCCCATCAAAGCAGCTTTCTCCCATCCTGACCTTTTCTTCCAGTCCGATCCCCCATTCAAAACCACTCACCTGAGCTCCCACATTCATAAACGCTAATGGGCACACAAACCGGCTCTGTCATTCATGTCCCTTTCCCAAACCACACACAATTTAGTGCATATAGAACAAAACTTGTCTCTGTATTCGTAGCTTATGATTCGCAGTGTGTCGTACAGCACATGTCCTTTAGAATTCAGTTGAAACATTTTTGACTTCATCAACGTACATTATAATGCAAAACAAATAATTGGGGGGGGGGTAGACACAGAGGCATGTGAGCACACAGCACGTCCTTAAATGTGCAGCCAAGGAAATCACAGAGCAACATGAAGGCATAAAGGGGTTTGTTGACATTTGAAGTTTATAAGCTGCTTCAGAAACCCAGTGCTTGGTTTTAACAGAAATACAAACAAAATGCACTGTTTTATGTATTGAGGATTTAGAAGCCGTACATTTTTTTTCCTGCCGTATTTAAAGTTTCCTAAATGCTAATGAAACTCATCTTATGTAGCAGCTCTGGTGATTTCCATTCTATTACAGCCATCAGTATGCTGTTTGCGTAGTTGTGGTGGAAGCGTAGATTACCTTTCCAGCACTTGAACAGTAACTATTAATAATTTATCGCTCAGTAAAGAGGTCTTATCAGGATAACCTTAAGGACATACAGTTTGTAATTGAACATCTTGTGTGTGTTAAGCTTAATAGGGAACCCCTGTGCTCTGTAAAGTGCTTTGCACATTCACAGCCCTTGAATCATGCCCTGTTGTGAATATATTCAGAGACCTTTAAGCTTATAACTAAATGCAGCGCAGCGCACAATGGCTAAATACTTGAAATGCTCAGGCAAGTGGTCACACTCAAATGGAAAGCATGATTTTAGAGAGGATTCACGACTTTATATTATATACACACGTTGCTCTAACCTCTTCCAACAGAGACGGCCTCAGCAGTCCTAATTTAAGGATCACATCGGTCAGTTGTTTTTTTTTTGTTTTTTTTTCAATTTTGAAATTTTCAATTTTTTTGCCAATTATTTCCAATTAGCATAGTCATTATGTCATTTTGTTACATTTGCATGACGCTGTTTGCCAACCTTTAAATCTGTTTGCTTCCTTCCAAAGTCCCGCTCTTGCGTATACTGTATATGAATACAGCTGATTTCCGGTGAAGTTGCTCTCATTCACTTGTCTTTCTGTTTATTAGATGTCAAAATGAGTCTGAAATTGCGATTACAAATGATCCCTTTATGACTTTATCCCTTTATCCCTTTATGACAAAGTTCACCTGCGGTCACTTTCGAACGATTGCAAAGTTCCTAACAAAATCCAAATGAATTTCTTTATAAGCATGGCGTTATCTGACAAAACTACAATCCACTTAAGTTGAAGACAGCTCATACACAGCGCACATCCATAGTGACTCTTAAAGTTGCTAGATTTGGCGTTCATTGCTTAAACAATTAAAAAATATAATAATGATAATAATAATTATATATATAATTCCTTGATATTTCTGATTAAATTGCTTTAAAAAATATAAATCTAAATCTGGATGTATCTCTCCAGTATGCGAAGACGGCGCAGGAGTTATGTGTTCATACAGAAATAGATGCTACATCTTGTTCAACTCTTGTAACCTATTTCTGGCTAATCAAGATCAGATCTGAGGAGAGGAAAGGAAAGAAAAAAAAGATCTCACACGACACCGCTTTCTGCTTTTTCTTTATCACTTAAAGCTGCAGAAACTGAAAGCGAGACATGATGTTGAAACTAGATCTTTTTTTTGTTTTTTTTTTTTAAATATCTGAATAAGACCATGCCCTGCAATAGACCAGTGACCTTTCCAGGATTTACTCTGCCCCAGCGACCCTGGAAAGGGATGGAAGCAGGTATGTAGAATGGATGGATGGGTATGGAAAATTAATAAAAATCATAGCCTTTAAAAAGGACAGATTTAGAGGTTGACTAATTGGGATAGGGTAGTCTTACACATGGAGAGAGAGTATTTAGGTATTTTGCTTCAAGGAACGTGTATGAAAAGAGATATTTTGTGCAGATATATGTGCATAGTCTTTAGCTGTTATCGCTTCACTGTCACTTTTAGCGTAATCTTTGTTTTCTGTTTGCTGTGGTCACCCTACGCTAAACGCAATCAAATTCATACAAATACACACAGTCATTTCTAGATTTTTGTGATGAATCGAAACAAAACCCGAAAATTGCTTTGACATATTCCTGTTTGTGGCATGATTAGAAATCCAAGAAATCTGACCATCAGCAGTCACAGTGACAGTGGCAAGAGCGACTTCACAGAGTGTGAAAGTGAAAGACAGATTGAGACTTTCCACAGCTCCAGACAATGACGCGGGGGTGAAAGGAAAACTATATGACGAGAGAAGGCGACATGATAAAGGTGAGAATAAAGCAAGAGAAGATGGATCACACAACCGCAGTTTAGAGAGGGAATGGCACACACACACCTTGTTTGGCTATGTGAAAGCGTACCATGGATCCGAGTGCTCCAACGAACCAGGGGTGTCACCTCTTTCACTCCTCATCCTTTTTATTACATTTTATAGCCCTTGAATTCGATTCAGTGTGCCTTCATGGCCACTGTCATTGACTTGATGTAAATCACAGCTTTCGGAGCTACATCTATAGGTAGAAGGCAATTTCCTTTTTAGTATGTCACGCCGTCGGCTGGACATTTTAATTCAGCATCTTTTTTTTCTGTCTCTAGGATGACAATCTATTGCAGCATCCTGCTTCATTCAAACATATGAAAACTGCTCATTTTGAGGCTGTTATAATACAAAATAGGCATGTTCACTTCCCACGTGGGTGTTATTCTAGTTTAGTTTTACTTTGCGTTTATTTTTTTGTGTTTTAGTTGAGGGTCAACCATGACACAGGATATTGCATCCCATTTAGAACAGTTATAGTTACTTTTAAGGTTACCTTTTTACATGTATTTATCCAGTCTTTTGTTCTATGCAAGTTAAAAAAACTTAGTTTAACAGCCAGCGTTACCCCTCTGTCATCAGCTGAAATATTATTACCATGTGTGCTTTATTTGATACTGTTGAAACAGTAACAAGTCCCCACCCTAAGTTTGCACATATTTTTCTTCAAAAAGTTGAAAATGTCAGACTCTTTATTAGTTTGCTCAGCTCTGCAGAGACCTCATGACCTCATCACCTTCCACAATAATGGCGTTTGCGGGAACCTCCCAGTCCACACCCACCCACAGAGTCCCCAGTGTTGTTTGGAAAGTGATTATTGATTGAGGTGAATTCTCAGCCTTTTCTTCTCACCAGAAGGCTGAAACTTGTGGTTTTAAATTGAATGTATTTACTGTGATGTGATGCATTTTCTTTGAAACAGAAAACGTTTCAATGCCCCCTACTCGGGGTAAATTGTGGTTGATGATGTGACCTTACTTCGGTTTCATCATTTTGTCAAAATTGTATTTTGTACAGCACACAAGAGCAAATATCTACTTACCTTACTTGAAGCATCCTCAGGCTTTTACAGCTGTGAACATGGTTTAATAAGTTTGTGAGCTGTTAACTGAGCATGGAAAAAACCTTTCCATATATTATATATTTTCATTTTGTTCTAAATTTTGTCTTTAATTTCTTAGTCTGAGTAAAACTACAACTACCAGGAAACCTGATATTATCTGTGAAAGTTGTGTTTCTATGTGCTTGTGACTTGAGGTTAAACACGAAGGAAAAAAAGCACATTCCAGGTGGAAAATAACACAAGTCAAATTTTCAGCAGGGAATTATGACTTGTATGTGCGCACGTATGTGATTGATAAGTTTATTCTGCGTTCTGGGCTGGCAGCCCGTTTCTTTCCAGGACCAGTTGTGAGTCATTTACTCCAAAATCTGCTAAAATAAGAAGGTTTTTAAAATGTTTGTCTGCCCAAATCAAATGTACTCTGTCCAATTTATCAAGAAAAGAAAAAAAAAAAGCTGTAAATCTGGGCTGTGCAGAAATGACCATACCAGCATGCTTGTGTCAACATGGCGCTGGTGAAATGCCTGTTCATATTCATTTATGTTTTGGATGTTCATATATATTTTTACACTTGCAGACAGTAGTTCATGTATGTGTACTACCAAGGTGAGCATTTCTGCATATTTACACTTTTCTACACGCGTCAGTGTACTACAGTTTGTGTGTGTGTGTGTGTGTGTGTGTGTGTATGAATATGTGTGACCGTGTGTGTGTCTGTGCTTTTCCTCCAGTGGAACAGGTTAACGGTCTGTTTACATCCTCTCAAGTTTCGGGGGGATTTACAGTCCCTGTGTTGGCCAAAGAGAACAAGAGAGGAAGAACAGTCCTTTTCTTTTGAATCCTGTTCCTCTTTCTTGGTTGAGTTCTCTCCTTCTAGTCCTCTCTCCAGTCACACTTCCCAATCTTTCTCGATCCTTATCTTTTCCTTAACATTCAGTGTCTCATATTTTTCCCTTTAATCCTCTCCCTGCATAATCCTACTTTCTATCATTGTTTCTCAGCTTATTTTAGAGTACTAGTCTTTATTATTCTCTCTTAATTTATATAACAGTTACTTTATTGGTGATGTTTCTCCATCACTATTCCGGTTTGTCTTTTCTTCAGTAGCTCTTCTCTATTATCTCCTTCTCTACTTCTTTCCATTTTGTACTAGATGGCTTTCTTCTTCACATCACCTTCTGTCTCCCTCTGTTCTTCTATCCATTTTGCTTCAATGTGTCAAGAGGTTCCTCTTTGCCCCCCCCCCCCCGTTAATTTTTCACTATATTAAAAATCAAGCACCGTTACAAATTGGTATTTCTGGAACCTTGCCTCAAAGTTTTTAGCCTATTCTGCATTTTCGTAATCCACACACTCAACCAAGCTTAATTATCTTCTCCCCCTCAAGTAGTTTTTTAAAATTAGAAATGTTTACATAAAATGAGGGTCTGTCCACTTGAGAGCTTTCATCATGAAATAGCTGGTTGTGGCTTTGGTGGTAAAGCGGGTTGTCCTCTGTCATCATTTCTGTGCGTGTATGAATGAATGAAAAATTCCGTATTTTTTGTATTTTCCACTCCATAAGGCGCACCTAAAAGCCTTAAATTTTCACAAAAAACGGCCATGCGCCATATAATTCTAAAATCTGTCACGCATACCGCCATTTTGAATTTACTGCGGGGAGCGCCGAGCATTCATCGGGACAATAATCCCCCTCCGCTTTACTCACCGCTCTCCCTTCGCCCCGCTCACCGCCACATTTACTTTTGCCGCGCCTCTTTGCTCTTGTACATTGGAAAAGAATGGCACCCGGCCACTTCCGTCGCTCGCTTTGCGTTCGATGTGAATCCAGGGTCAGGCGGATCTCAGCCATTCACTCTGAATGGAGCGAAGATTGTATGGAGCTCATACTTAACGATTGAATCGTGTCATCATTAATGCTTTTGCCCATGTCCCAGTTAGTGCCTGTTCTTCAGTCTGAGATGGGTGATGTGCAGTTTATAAGTGTAAAAACGACCGATGATGTTGTCCTTGACCGTCGGACCATTTCCCGCTGACACAGGGATGTAACACATACACTACGTGTGCTGGCAGCAATAAACCAATCAGAGAACATTAGGTAATACGTACGCCTTATAATCAGGTGCGCCTTATGTATGGGTTAAGTACAGAAATGGACCCCATAGTTGAGGGTGCGCTTTATAATCAGGTGAGCCTTATAGTGCGCAAAATACGGTATTTAAAAAAACTTGAGGTAAAGATTGCGTTAAATTGATCATTCCCAATAAGAAACTCTAGCAAGCTACCTTGATTGCACATAGTTCTTTACACTCTAAAAGTCTGAGGAAAAATATTGCCTGATACTGTCTTTACTAAATGATAACATGAGTTTAAACCTGATCTACAATGGTTTGGGACCCTCCTGTACCCATCTCTTGTTTGAGACACATTAACACTCTTTGGGGAGCTTATTGAAAAGGACTTGGCTTGATCTGTTGTGAAGCTGTTACACAATGCGACACACTGCATCGTTTCACCCTCTTTAAATAATAACTGTTGATCTGTAATCAGCACAGTGGTATCAATGTTGATAACTGCCTGTTTCTGTCTAAATTTCGGATGGTACTGCACTGAAATTTGTCATTCATTAAAAGGCTACGATTTGAAATGCATTCTGACCTTCCCACAGTGAACATTGTCTCTGTCAGGTGGAGTTTGTTGAAATCACTTGCATTTGATAAGTGACAGTGTGGCTACAACGTGTGTAAATTATTCATGAGGAGTTAGAATAATTATTTGTTGTGAAGAAGACGTAAACTGTATCAGCAGCATTTTTCAGTCGAACAAAATTCTAAACATCAAAGCTGTGGAGAAATGTCACGTACCTGTAATTCTTCTGTAATATGACCTTTAATTTCAGTGTTATAATAACTGCTTTGACCTACCTGCTTGCCACCATGCAAGAGTGTATGTAACGCCATGGAAAATTAATTTTACATCCTGATCATTGCTGTTGTATGTGAAAATGAGTCAGGTGTTCTGTGTGTGGCAGAAATCTCTTGTACAAGTATGTATCTACCAGCTCTGAAAAGACAACAGCAGTAACAAACAGGACATTAAGCATGTGTCTCCTCTCACCCACATGCACCTCAATCCCGCCACACGCATTAACACATACATACACATGCACATATGCACGCTAAGGTGTCCTTTTTAGAGAGCTCTTTCCTCCTCTTTACCCCACTGCAGCAGTTGTCGGTGGCAGTTTGCAATTCATAGCAGACATACGTGACCTAGCTGGGTCTAAGACTAGTTCTTTTTGAACTAGGGATTTGACTCACCTTCATTTCCTATACCAAGCATTTCCCAATTTAGAAAAATTAAAAAAAAGCATTTCCCTGAGAAAAATAGGTACTGATGAAAAATGTTTAAGGTGGAAGCTCCTGTGTCTTATAAGTGGTTACCTTCCAATTTTCAGTAATGACGTGGATATGATGGCAGGTGAGCATTTTGATTAGCTGGGTTTCCAATGCTATTTTCGATTTGCATTTCCAAAAATTTCAATAAGCATTGCCGAATTAGAACTGCAACAAGCAAGCAAATTTCCACTAATGCACAAAAATGTTATATGCTCGTTAGAGATGGATGTAGGTTGTTTCGCAGAAGACTTGATGCTCTTTAATGGGAGTGCGAACAACATTGCAAATTCTGTCTGACCGACTGTTTCAACAGCTGTTTCCTGTCTGAGCTAGTGCACAGTGAACTCATGTGACTAAACGGTGTCCTCTCAGATGTGTCCCAGATAATCCCTGAGATTAAAGAAATTCCGGAAAAATGGCTTTCTTCATTTTCCTTGTAGGTGTCCACTGCAGTCTTTGCTATTCGTTTTTCTCTCTAGGTTTGTTTCAGTAAAGGAAAAGAGCTTCTTCTACTGAATTACAGCCACGAGCAATGTAGCCTATATCGCCTCGTCCTGGCAACACTGCAAACCTGGGTTTATTTCCTTCAAGCCAGTTAATGTAAGTCTTATTCTTTTGAAAATATTGCTTCAAATGGATTTCATGAGTAAATAGAAACCCATCCACGGACTCTCTAAATGACTTGTTGAACAACTGATATTAAGATCTTTCATCTATTTCATTTATAGTGTTTTTTTTTATGACAGTGAGGCTGGTCACAATTGTGTGGATGTCTGCGGAGAGATGCGATAACACATGTGTAATGGAGATAAACAATGAAAGTGCAGTTTTACAATGGATGTCTCTGTTGAAATTAGCTAAGTTTGATCTTCCTCTGATGAAAAACGTTTACCTTTATCTACCTATGTGAGGGATTAAATATTTCTCCATCCAACACATAACATGGATCATCTTTTACCACATATCGTCATGACCTTCTTTGTCCCAGGAACACAGTCATCCGTCCCCGGGTTGTAACTGGATTTGTTGGTGTAAATGTTACCGTGCATCATCTGTACGTGCAAAGGCCTGTCGGTGTGTGTGATGATATGATGAATACTAATAGGTTGAGTTCTGTCTGAGGCGAGACGTGCATCCTGGTTGTTTGCACCAGCTGGCCAACGCTTTATCCTACATTAGCCAGAACTTTGAGATGACATGTATAAGATTAAGTCGCAGATGGACACCTCTGTTCAATTTGTTTCACTGAAAGGTCAAGACAGCAGCCATTAAAGTCAGCACCCAAAGACAAAAATAGCTTTTGAAAATATGATTACCATTTAGATGTGATATTTCAGTGGTCACCAGCCTTAAAATATAGTAAGATTAGATTAGTAAGATAGTCATGGTCAGTAGTATTTGCTTTTCTGTTGAATATTCAATTATTTGTTTTGATAAAAAGTAGGTTGGACCTCATTCCCTACCTTACTGAAAAAGGTGCCACACACTTCATGCTTTAGAAAGACTCGCGCTAACTGTAAGCTTTGTGCACTCTTAACTCAAAAACTTACACACTGACGGCATGGAGGTTATGGCTGTACATATGTCGTAAACCATGCTGCAGATCATATTTGAAGGTGACTGGTACAACTTGGCAGGTTTTCAGCTTGACAAACTGGTCACCAGTCATAGCCTGCAGTTCCCTTGCAGTCAGTGTATCTTTTTGTAATTTGTTAACGATGTGCAGCAGTCCAGGCAAGCAGAATGTGCTGCATTTGCATTAAACAGATGGAGTGTTTGAGTATGAACGTGTGTGTGTTGTTTGGCTACACAAAGTTATCATTATCACAAAATCAACATGTGCATTGTCAATATCAGGACAAGCACTTTTGTGCATGTTCTGCAACTAACCAGCATGCCCAGGTACACCTGAGCCTGCCACCATATATTAAAGTGTTCATGTCACAAGTCCTATGGTCACAATACTTAATAATAATATTGCACACTCAACGGTTTCCTGATATTATGAGTTACAGAAAAACAAAAGTTTTGACTGCCCCAGAATACAAAGCTTTATCTCAAAACATCAGCAAAACACTTAAATCAACAGACTCGTCCTTGTAAGTAAGCACAGATATAATGAATGCCCTCTTCTTGATAACAAACACACTGTACAGAGATGTCATGCAGATGTTTGTCTGTCCTGCACATTGATTTTGTGTGTTTAGATGGCTGGATTGTACAGGCTTGGCGACACAGATAACTTTCTCCTCCCTCGCTCACTCAATGACTGTCTTTACTGTCTTTATCTTGGTCATTTGCCCCTTTTCTCCCTTGCCTTCATGCAGACATACTCTAATTACACCTGGGGTCCACCTATTGACTGTCAGGCCTACGGCTAAAAGATAATCTTATCTGGAGAGAGCAGCCACGCGCACTGCCACCCAATTGATTAACTGTGCACAGAACAGGGCAAGAAGATTGCATGGGTCTGTGGCTCACTTTGTATGTCTGTGTTTGTTTGTATTGGTCATGAAAGGTAATGAAATTGTAGTGATGGACCCATATCTGTACCAGCAGTATAGATTGTATGCCTCTGTGTGTGTATTATAGATGCGTCTAGGGGAGTTTATAAACCCCTTTTAATCCTGGCTACATAGAGAAGAGATTTTCTTGCATGTTATCTGTGTATAATCACTGAAACATACAATGTTTGATTGGTAAAAAGATGGTTTTGAAAATATACGTGTGCTTCCATTAGTAGAGGACGCTTCATTGCTCTTGTGTTCCCTTCTGTCTGCTGGTACAAGTCAACTCAGCCTCTAATATTACACCTCTTTCCAAATTTCTATCACCTATGTCCATTAGTCAAGCTGCCATTGTCCTGCTAATGTAGCCACCTATCAGTATGAAAGGTGAGAGGGGGAGGAGGTGATCTAACTAGCTGAGAGAAAGTAATAAAATCTTTTTCTTTATTTAATTTATTTGACAAGCTATTGATAAGCTTTACTGTTTCTAGGTTGCCTGATATCACAGACTCTTCAATTTGCTCTGTGGATTGGACAAATTCTGAAGTCTGAAATCCGATCACTCGTTTTTACGTAAGATTGTTTCTTATTCAGTTCAATTCAAAATTGATTCACAACTTCAAAAGAACAAATTTTGAACATGGTTTGTCCAAATGAGAAGTAATCTACCCGGCTGACTCTTTCAGCTTCAGTACTGGACTTTGTCTAGGTGGAAGCCTGCGAGTCAGTTACTGCTAAAGTGAATTCTCAAGTAGTTCAACAGGAATTACAGCTGGTCTCATCCTCAGAGAAAATAAGCATTAGGAAACGCTTTTACCTCCCACACCATGCACATTAGAATAGTCCTGGTCGGCTCCCTTTTTTCCCTCGAATATTGCAGTATTCATTCAAATTGCCTTGGTAACTTCACAAATAACAAATACCTGAGATGAAATCATCTGTCATCACTCAGGAAGTTGAATTTCCTGTGTTCTTACAAAAGGCCGCACAGTGTTTTTAACAATGAAGGCTTTGCTTTTATGATTACAGAGTAAAAGCCTCACTTTACTAATTCAGTTTATCTGACAGTATTTCTATCAGTTAATTCAACTTTTTGTTAATATGAAACTCTCCACTGAGTTAATTTCAACAAGCTTTGAAACTTCTGAGGAACAAGTTTCATGCCTTGCCGCTATGATGGTAGCTATTTCACTATTTCAGGTGGAAATTGTGCAGTTGAAATTGGGAAAGGTTTCCTTTTTCTCCCCCAAGTTTCTCTAACAAGTAGACAGTGTTATAGTACCTGCCAAGCACAAAAAACTCTGTTTTGGCTGCCATGGTGCTCCCAGGGGGCTTTAATGTGGCTCTCTTTAAGTGGAACACAGTGATTATCAGAGCTATTAGGGTAATTATTACCTCACATTGACATTTAAGTAGAGAGGTGTGCTGTACTGGCTGCCAGGGAGCAGTCTTGATGGAGCGTGGGTCAACTACATCCTCCCTGAAACTTTTTTTGTTCCGAACATTATTTTTCTGAGTACAAAGACACTTATTTTGTTTATTCCAAAGAAAACATTCAAAAGATAATAAATGATTAATTGAGTATTATAATACATGTTGAGTCGAACTGAATTAAAGATTTAGAAAGGGATAGTTTCTTTAGACATAGTCTCTGTCTAATCTCTAATTCTATTTAAAGCTGTCATAATATGTGGTTTAATATATTACCAGTTACATTAGAGTTGTGGTAAGTTCATACAATACCAAAGAAGAAAAACATCTACCATGATCTTAACCCTTTAAGATCTGAGAAACTTGTAAATTTAAAGTTTCACGAGCATGACTACTCAGCAACATACACAGTGAGTTTAATGGACTTACCATGGTTAGTTTAGACTGTCAGAACCACTCGCTACTGTTTCATCAAAACTTTAAATCCTGGACGAAGAGAAAGTTTCACCGCTTCTGCATCAGCCCTGATTGGTCAGAGCCAGTGACATCACCCATTGTGAAGTAGTCTGACCCTTGCTGATTGACTGGAGAAAGGCATTTATTCTATTGCCATGGCATGTGAGGGTTCAATTTTTAAAGCTTCCGCAAGAGATCAAAGTTGTTAACTTGCACGAGAAGCAATTGTTGCTGCCCATAAATTCGGGAAGGCTTAAGGCCTAATTTTTCATTGTATGTATACGTATTTATTTCCACTGCACTTTCCTAGTAGAATAGTTATTCACAGCTCACAGCTGTTTTCCATGCACTTTGTCTTTTGTACAGTTTTAATATTAACCTTCTGATTGGTGTAAATTTGGCCACATTCTTACTAGTATGTGCTGCTATACATTGAGAGTTAGCAAGTCAAGACATTGGACATTTCACTTTAAGAAGTATGAATTTGTGTCATTGACTTCAGTTAGACAGCATAATCTTCAGCTAATTATTCAGATCTGCCAAAGTTAAACCGATGTTTAAAATGCCCTCGCAGCAAAGCTGGTTTCCCTAAACGAGTTTGGATTCCATTTTTTTTCATTTCATGCCCAAAGAAAACACTACAAGTCTCTTTTTGTTTGCTAAAAGGATGTCGTCATTCTCTTGACAAGAGTCGCAGCCTCACTTCCATTAATGGCTAAAAGCCAAATTGAAAAACTTGCCTCAGTTTGTTGGCCTGAAGGTGCCAGGAAAGGCAAAGCATCTCAAGCCTCCATTTCTTTCTTAAACGCTGTTGTTGTACAGAATAACAAGGGAGATCATCTCCTGGTGAAGAGAAAATGATACCCCTCTTTCCTCTATCCATTCACATGAGCTCCCTCTTGTCTCCATGCAAAGGGAAACAGTGATGTGCAGCCATTTAATCACACAGTACCTCATCCTCCTCTCCCTTCCTATTGTCTTTTTTTCTCCCCTGTCTGACCCCCTCTTCCCTCTTTTTAACTCTCACCCCCTCTCCCCCTTTCTCATTCATCATCTCATCTTCTTTCCCATCCCCCTCTACAACACTACCATACAAACCATAAGATGCCAACCCTACTTTCATCCTACGCCCTCCTGCTCCACTTTCTGGATGATGATGCTGGAAGCTTATCGACCCCATAGAAATGCAGAGTGCTTTCAAATAGACATATTGATCGATACAGCTTAATGCAGCTCTTTTGTTTATTAATATCATCAGCAACGCTCTACTGCTTGCTCTCTGACAGCTAGCCTTACCTTTTTTCTTTTTTAAATCTGTAGAAATGTTAGTGGTTGATGTTGGATTGAAGCATTCTTGTCATATTCAATATTTACTAAATTAATCAAAACTTTCACATGATTATCGTGGGTAATGTTTTCCAAGGTTAAGCCTTCACATGATTCAATTTATTCAGATGAATTTATTTATTATTTATTTATAACTGTACATAAATTTGAAATCTAGTGCATTTCTTTATTCATCAATCTTTGGTACCCAGATAGTTCATCACAAGCAAAGACCTTTAGAAGTGATGTACAGTTTGGTTAGTCTTTCTTGGTTCATATTGGGGGAAAAAAAAATCTAGATTAGAAACGATTGGATGGATGAATTCAGGTGGCATTCCTTCAGGTTAAAAAATGGTAAATTGGGAAAATTTGAACACTATTACAGTGTTGCATGAGATCATTTGTAGACTTATAACTCAAATGCATATTGTTTTATATTCATAAAACCTGGATATGTGTGCGTTGTACAGTTGGTGGAGTTGGCATCAGTTGACCAGTGACAACGTGTTGACATCCGTGGTTTCTAAACATTAGATTCAAATGATCATATTTATTTGAAAAACGTTTGTTTAATCATTTGATGCTATCTTTACACTATTTTCACTTAATATAGAGTTTTAATATCCATGTTTAATCACTTTTGTTTTTTCTTCACATAAACTGTGTACTGTGTACCAAGTGTTGTGAATTTTCTTAAAGATAGAAGATGATAAATTGAATCAAAATCTATAAGACTGCAGCCCTCTCATTTTGTCTTGGAACTCAATGACCTTGACCAGAACTCAGTCAACAGGGGTGACGATGACAACATACTTCAGTTTATTGGCAGTGATTAACGTTCAGCCAAAAACCAGAGTGCCCTGTCATCAAACAAATGCAGCCACTGACCTCTTATAACTGGCTGCATCATATAGCTGAACGAATGGTCATAAAGGGAAGATTCCAGACAAGAGTCAACTGAGTTCCTGTTTTGCTTCAACATGCCTTAATAACAGGGGGCTGTTCAGTCAGTGAGTACTAGATTTTATTTGTTGTGCAATATGAGGCCGTCCGTTTTCGTCTGGTCATGATTGATGACATTCATGCTGTCCTCCCAACATTTTAAATCATCGCTGAGGCCCTCATAAGAGGCGCAGATAATGTATGCGAGTCCTTGATATTTTTAGTAGATGATGACTGCTACACCTCATCGTCAACAAAATGAATGGATAAGGACGTCTCTTGTCTAAATGGACATGGAGTAAGGATGATGTCATACTTTACTGCCTCTGTAACCTGGTGTCCCAAGCCTTTATTTTTGTCTGCTGGTACGTCACACTCATTTTATGTCGCTTTGTCCCCACAAAAGAGTCTCAAACCCCCCCCCCCCCCCCCCCCCCCCCCCCATGAACTCATCCTCAGCTTGTCCTCGGCGTCTTTCAGTCCACACAACTCCCTCCCTTGTTTCTTGTGTGGCATAAAAAGAGGGATGGAGTACATCTGCATTATTTACAGTTGCTCTCAACCTGGCAGGCTCATTGTCCCTACATCCCAGAGCTGTCAGAATTACTCTATTTTCTTTCAAGACTTTATTGAAAAGGTGGATTTTAATTCATTAAGTAAATGAGGCAGTTTAGGTGTGAAAAACTGAAATAATGCAACACAAAAAGCCCACGTGATGCAAAAGATAAGAGAGGCGACGTAAAAGCTCAAGTTAATAACTCTCAAATCCTTCACTGTTGGCTATTTGTTCCATTAATAAATTAACACAGACGTGGGCAGTGCATTTTTGTATTACAAAGGCTGAACTCCTCTCGCTAAACACAACTCACCTGCAGCATTTGAAATACTGCCTTTTAGTTGAATGGGACTCCCCTTTTATCAGTATTAAATAACCCGCCAAGATCAATCATTCGTTTCAGGACTGCAGTACTGCCTGAGCTGCGCAGAGCATTGCACAGCATACAGGCCATTTCAGGACTGAGACTGCAGACGCTCTAAATGTCTGGAGGGTAGTCTGTTGGTGCTGAAAATATCCTTTTGCTTGATGAATTTCGTAATCTTGCAACTTGACAGCTCTCTGCAGTGTTGCACTTACTGAACTGACATTGAACTTTTTAGTGGCTGCTTCTGCTTCACTTGCTGCTCAATTTGCTGTAAGAAAGCTTAGGCTCATGTGGCCGATAAAAGGACAATAATAAATGGTTTTGGATGACTTGACCACTGAGACGATGGGGTGACCGAGTGCTCAGAGAAATATTACCTCACGCTACATCCCCGGCTTATTCATTTTCTGTATTTTCCTTTGGGAAACAAAATGGCCAGCCAGAGATTTTTCCAAGCACCAAATGGCAACGTTATCCCTGAGTTGTATCAACACTGAAGCAGTTGCCAAGTCAGGGGCCATTTTTTTCTCTCCACAGTTTATAGAGCTTTAAAGAAATATATCTATAGATGGGTGAACAGAGACTAAAGATGTATTTATGTGCATAGTTAAACAGAATCACATGTTATTCTAATGTTCTGAGCTTTTTTCCTGCTTACAAAAAGTCAGAAATATTACAATAGTCTCTCAGGCTAACTCATAAACATGTTATGTCTTTTATAAACCTAGTGCTAGTTGCCAGTTGGGATGGGAATTTTATTGGTACCAATGTTATCATGGTTCTTTCTCAATTTCCTAATTGATTCTTGACCACTACACAGGTTTTCAACATAAAGACAACTTCTCTGAAATCAAGACTGACTCCACTTTGGGTTTAGTGTCTTCATTCACACAACTGCACGGTGTTAACAAGATACTAAATGGATTAGAATAAAATGTCAACAAGCAACTTGGCAATTCTGAATCCCGTAAGCAGAAAACTACTTTTTTAACACCACACTATAAAAGTCCACCTGATCTACCTGAAATGTGGATCTTTAACTTTCGAGAAAGGATGCAAGCCTTTCACAGGTAATTTAGTGATGGGCAAAGTGATGAGTGATGAAAGGGTGAATGAGCTTTGCTGTTCAGTCTCTGCAGCAAATATGAAGGGAGCTGTCAGCTGTTGGCTGCGGTTACCCAGTCCACATCTCATAGGGAGAACATGATATTGTTTTAATTTTTTGTCAAACTGAAATGTGTTAACCATGGTGTGTAAACGGCAGGTTTTGCAGCACGTACATTGAGCTTCACTTTGTCCAGCCCTCTACATGTCTGCTTCTCGTTGACTCTCTATGCTCACATATACAATACAATGATGCAGCCAATTCTGAATAAAGCTGCTCTCATTCATGTTTTTTCTTATCTAAGATATCTACAGCGGGAACATTTTTAGACTGCCATTCAGCTCTGATAGAGTACTGATAGAGAAGTATATTATCATCGCTGCGTCATCTGGAAAACGCACTATCCAGATAACTTAAACATCTGCGCAATGACTTCGGCTATATTTACATGTACGATGTTCTGGAGCGAAAGTTAGAAGCGACAAAATGTCTCCAATGTTTTCTCACACAGTTCACAGCCTCCTATTACGCATTACAAGCACAGTGCTGCCGAAGCAGCTCACTGGCACAGCTATCTTTCGTGGAGCAGCTGGGCAGAAGCACAGAGGGGTGTTTCTGCTTTGGGGGGAGAGAGACCTCGCTCCGATGGGTCATATAAATCGCCAAGTTGGCAATGCTGGTGATATTTGTCTCCTGGTTTGATATCGCAACATCACATGTTTTGAATTTGTTTTTCACTGTGTGAGAAAAAGGAATTTGTGGCATGACAGTGTGTGAGAAGCGGGATTTGTGATACTTGCAGACTTGAGAGCTCAGCCAGCACCAGCCGACATCGATAGAGGAACTGATAACCAGAGAGACGTGCAATTCTTATTAGGAAATTTCAGGAACAGGTTTCAAGTGGAGTCAGTTCTCAATTCGCATCCTTAGTTTCCATCTTAATGAGACAAGTTTGGTTTTGTTCGCGAACAAATTTAATGTCATACAGTTCCTTCTAAATTTCCATACCAATCGCAGAACCAGAATCCATAGAAATCCAGTTTACTGAGGGTAAACTATGTCATAAGAGATCAATTATGGTGTGTTTTAAAGTTTTTATTTTATTTTTTTTAATGTGGGTTGCGCTGAAACAAACTGATGAAATTCTTTACCATTACCAGTAGTAGCATATTTACCCTGAGTAAATCACTACCTACCAGAGGATTAGCCTGTAGCTACAACTGCGTAAAAGGTGGCTTTACACTGTAGTATACAGACATAGACCACACTTTCAGATGAGGCTAGTTGATTATTCTTGGAGCATGGACATCAGCCTACACACTAGAACTGAGAGTGAGTGAGTGAGTTGCAAGCAGTCTGGTAAAATCGTTCAATCTGTGCACTTTTTTTTTTTTCCTGCCATTTGTTGCCGTCAGTGCGAGGACCTTCTTGTGGAGTAGTTCTATAAGTCTGACCAAAACCGACTGGACCAAAACATCAGTGCAGTGGCTTTTTGTCCACTGCAAAAAGGGTTTTAGAGTGGCTTCCAATGCATTACTTAGTCTGTTTAGCAGCAAACGGTAACAAAACATTATGCAAGGGAGAGGGGGAAAAATAATAAAAATGGAAAAGGAAGGAAAACATTTTTACTTCAGAGGTCTCTCACTGGTCAAGGGCAGTTCAGCACTAACTGTTCGTTCTTGATCCTAACCTGCCACTGATTCCTCCTCTCAAGTCTGGGAAATTTATGCTCAGAGAAACATTTTAAGGCTTGGATTGTTTGTGTGTGGGGCGAACATTTTCAAAATCAGAACATCTTGTATATAGGCTGACTTTTGCCATAGCATTAATTAATTAATTAATTAATTAATTATTTCATTTACATAAAGTTTAGTTTTGTTTAAAATCTAATAAAACTGTGATCTTTGGCATTTTCTTTATTAAAGTAACAACACATATATCCACAAAGGAAGTGAGTTAGACGTGAAGTGTGTAAAGATTGCTTTTTTTTTCCCAGTCCTGTTATATACATAATCAGAATGAATCAAAATGTATTCTAATTCGTCATCCATGGCCTACAGTGTGCTAAAGCCTGTTTATTCTGATGGAAATGTCTATTTTTCACATGATTACACTTTTGTGTCTGAGGCAGAATTGGCTGCTTGAAGCTCTGTTGAGCATCTCATTGACCGTCCTCACACATCAACAAAGAGCAAAGACACAACATAGCACACATTAACACGTATGGTACGTGTGTGTTGTATTAGGAAATTTCTACAGTATAGTATTAGACATACTATTTATGTTACAACCCCTGGCAAAAAAAAAAGAAAAAATGGTGGCAACGCTCTATCCTGGAAAGCTGACTGATCTGTCAACTGTACACAAGATAGCTGGAACCTGAAAGATGAAGAATTTTGTTTTTCTTTAGTAAAGTCCTCAAAGAAGCTGAAACAAATGGACAAATTGTCTTTTTTTTCTTTTTCTTTTTTTTTTTAGGTCATGATTGCACAACATTTCCCTCTACTTTCCACTACTCTGAGGTAGTACTCTCCTACTGTGTTACATCAAAAACCTACTTTTTAATTTGCTATTTTGGATTGGAGCCTACTGAATATCAGGAAGCCTAACACATTGTCATGAAAGTGATCAAACTGACCCACATGATGGGATCTGTCGTGACGGCTTGGTTTTGCATCTTCCCACCAGACATGGATTAATGACTTTAGGGGTTTTACATAATTGTGTCATTTATTCTGCCGCATACTAGTAAAAAGGTTTATCCATCAGAGATTTTACCATAGCAGCTATATGTGCTGACACCATCTGAGAATCCCCCTGGGAGCCTTTGTGGCTGAGAGCCGCACGTTTCCCTCTGACAGCATTTCATAGCTCTGTCAACAGCTATGACAGGTAAAGGTCAGGGAGAGAGGATGTGCAGTTCAGGGGAAGACACACGGTTGATTGAACTCTCCTTCATTACCTTGGCACAGTTCTCATTCTGAGAACTCTTTTAAAAATGAAGCCTATGTTTGTGAGATGGGAGCAAAAACTAAAGAGAAAGCATGTGATGACTGAGGAGAAAGTGGCTTCAGAGACTGCAACAGATCAAACAGTGCTGAGCCATTTTATTTTTTTGCAAACTAATACTTACTTTTCTCAATTTTAACTCGCTCATAATCTTCTCATTAACGTTTCCTCTGCTTTGATGCGCCTCAGTTTCACATTCTGTTCGCTTCTTTTCTGCCTCTTTGATTCATTCTTTAATTTCCATATTTTTTCTTATTTCTCTCTCGGCCTTTTGTCAACGCATAAGGTGTGGATTTAGAAAAAGGAAGATTATAGATCAAAAGCAGGCAGAGGTGCGGTCTTCAGTCAGTTCGTTGACTTAATGACTGGAGCAACTCGATGGGCTGTTATTTCACAGCCACAGATTTTGGTCAGCGTGGTCCAGTGTGCTGGACATCAAAATAGAAATAGCTTTACAACAAAACTACAAGTCCGACCCTTCACTGAAGACACATTATTTAAAAGGAGGCAGCCTTGAGTTTTTTTTACTTCTTTTTTTTTTTCTTTGTTCAGGTCTGTAGAATAAAAAGGATTGCAGGAATTAATCCACTGTACTTAGTAATGGCTACTTTGGACCAAGCAGACAGACAATTTATGATGAAGCTCAAATAAAAATTAAAAATTAGATTATTATATTATACCTGGCCAGGGATTAAGAGTTTCACTTTCTCTCATTTCTGCATGAAACTAAGAATTGCAGTTAAGACGTTTGTATAAAATTGTAGTCAGATGTCAGTAAAAATGTAGTTGTCATGCAAGTGGAGGAATGTTACTTGCATATTATAAGGAGTATCTTTTTTTATGTATATGTGTACATCACTTAAAAAATTCAGGGGGAAAGTTAATCCTTTAGCAGATGAAAAAAGAAACTTGTCACAGCTCCATTTTGTGGTTAATCATTATCGTCTGTTATGATGGTGATGGGGCTGTTTTCTTTATCTGACATCTGACTTGACTTCAGAGCTTCGTGGTTGACAACCCCTCTGATTGTGTTTGAATATAACAGGCCAACTGCCTGTTGCACTGACTGGTTGGTGCCGCACTGTCGAATGTTCATAGAAGAGATCTCTGTTGTTATTTCACATGTACAAAGTGCAATCAAATGTTTATATAATAACTGATTTGAAAAGTTATAAAAAGGGAAGAAAACACATACCACACAAAGAAGTCATTTTCTTGTCTGTGTGTCTCTTTCTCCAGTATCGGATCGGGCAGCTGTACATGATCAGTAAACACAGCCATGAGCAAAGCGATCGAGGGGAAGGGGTGGAGGTCGTCCAGAACGAACCGTTCGAAGATCCCAACCATGGCCAAGGACAGTTCACAGAGAAACGAGTCTACCTCAACAGGTCGGTGGGACAGAGGCCTGCTACGTGATTATTTAATGGAGTTTGTGGTATTTTTAGACTTTGCTGGCAGTCGGTTAAAGTTCAGTTTGGCTGCTTTGAATATTTCTGTTTGATACTTATCTTTAGAAAAATGTTCGTACCCACAGGACATGGTTTGTTTAAAAAGAAAAAAAAAACAAATGTCAATAACACGCATAGCTATAATGATTGAACAGCTAAAGATGAGAGGGCTCCTCACAGAAACTGTGTCAACTGTAAAAGTCATGAAAAGTAAATTGCAAATTGGTGTCAAACACTTACCAGACTGGCTGATGGTTGGAGAATCTCTGAGGAGTACAGATCTGAAGCCGCACAAAAGTTGGCTCTTCAAAAAACCAAATGACCAAATGTTTGTTGGCTCATAGTTGTGAAGGCTTGCTCGCCACCTGGAGCTTCCTCTCCAGTTTCTAAACTCACTCACTTCGAGAGCTGAAAGACTTGTCTTTCAAGAAAAAACATGTACAAGCTGCGATGCTTGCCAAAGGCTTTGTTTTGTTTACTTAATGCAGACTATGTAGGACAACTAAGCTTTAACTTTAGTCTTTTTTGTTGTTTTGAAACCATATGTGCTGGAAATTTAAGTAATTTGAAAATGTTGAAAAAATACATCAGTTTAAGGTTCATGTGTGGGGAATCAGATAATCTTGTCCTTGCTTTGTTATTCAAAGACAATGGGTGTCCAAACTTTTGCCATTCACTTTATTACCCTTTACTGATGCATTGCAGTGCATCTCAGTATCCTGGATTCTGCTCCCCACACAAAGCAGTTTTGTTACTGCTAAGTAACGAGGACTTTAACTCAGATTACAGGTGGGAAATATGTGAAAGAAAAGAAAAGAAGGGGAGACGCCAGACACACAAAATAAGAGATGAATACAGAAAATGTAGAGGGGTAGAAGTTGCTGTTGGCCATTTGTCGGAGCACAAATACCCGTGTCAGCGTTCACTTTGCTGGGGAACCAATTATGTCGAGTCAGCACACCTCTGCTCTGCAGAGGAGAGGAATAAAGCAAAGGTAGGGCTATACACAGTAAGAAGTTGCCTTTTCTTTTCAGGCATTTTCATTCAATGTGCTCTATACAGGCTGAGAACAACAGGAATATGATCCGATAATAAATGACAAAACAGCTGCTTGCCATGTGAGAAATGAAAGATGTCAGAGCGTGGGAATATTAAGAATTCAAATCTAATTTTAGTCGTTCTGACCGAAAAACAATATCAATGCATGACGATATAAACATTTTAAAGCCAGGGTACTTGTTGGATGGGATTTTAAAGGCATTTGTCTTGTGAAATATGGTCAAAATCCAAGAAAAGGTAGTTACTCACATCAAACTACCACTTTTATCAGAGTCAAGACACGGAAGAGGAGAAAGTTAAAAGAAAAGGGCCTAAAAATGAACTTAACAACCTAAACACTCAAACTCTCTGCTAATATGTCCACCTACATCTTTATTTAGATGGAAAAATATAAAAGATTTAAACTCTAATGAGTAGTTGATGTACTGTTAAAGAAAAATATATATATATGAGACACAGTAAGAGTGTTCCAGGGATATTTCCAATATCTATAATGCCAAGATGTAGAATAACTTTCTTTAGGAGTAATTCTTTAGCATTTTACAGAGTGAGAATGCTTCAGACAGCTCGAATGATCATATCAGTGCTATAAATCAAACAATGCTTCCACTGACCGAGAAGAAAGACAGATCAGTATCTGCAGCCAAAGATAAGAAAGATAAAGATAATAAGTGTTTCTGCCCTGCCACTATAATGCATGTCTCAATTTGAAATAAAATGTGATAGTTTAGTAGAATGAATCGTGTAACATTGCCATTATTCTCTACTGTTACTTCCCATAATGGCCCTCTATTTGGTTCTGCAGCAACTGAACATTAAGCTTTGATTCAGCAGCAGGGAAGTCAATCTGGACTTGTTCTGTCACACTTCAACCACCTCATTAGCCCTCAAAATGTGCTTTGTACAATACTTTACTGGCTTAATCCCATCCAACCTTAGCACAGTTTTCCACCTTTGTTCTGTCAATAACTTCTATAAAAGCACAGAGAGGATGGTTGATGATGTGATTATATAAAAAAAAAAGAGCGTAACTTTCCTCATTTTTTTCTGGTTTTATTTCATTATTTTTATCCCCACATACAAACAGTGGCTTGTGCGTGAGAGCAGCCACTCATTGCGTTTGAATGCTTGGCAACTGTGAGCTGTGTCTCAGCAGACACTGGCCAAAATCTTTAAAAGAACAGGGAGGGATGGGATGGAGGTGTAGGAGGAGTGTCAGTCTCTTTTGTTGGGAGAGAGCGTTAGGGAGTATGCCAACACTCACAAAATATCACAGTTGAAGGCTGATTTTATTCACAGCTGTCACGATGCAGTGGGTGCCGTTTTTATCCTGTTTTTAATGCAAGCCGAAAGAGGTGGAGGTGAAGACGGACCATGTGATGCGTTATTTCTTTTATTTTATTATTATTATTATTTTATTTTATTATGCGTTATTTTATTCTTGAGGTCTCAGAAATAAGTTCTCATTGGAGGCTTGTAGTCTTGGAGTTTAACTTTAGAGGATTTCCAGCATGCACACTTACATGCACAAATTGGCCTTTTACACAGACCATATGAAATGTGTACATATGGTAACTAACTGCCATGATGTAGCAGTTGGAGTAGTCGGTGGTTCGATCCCCAGCACGCTCAAGGATACTTAAACTCCAATGTGTTCCTTAGTATATTAAAGAAGCACTGCATGCTGTAGGCTGCGTTATAATAAAAGAAAAAAAGTACAGTTGGATTTTTTTTTTGTATAAATAAATACAAAGTCCTTTGCAGAGGTTAAAATGTCTTCTATTTGTTTTCTATTTACTGTTTACAAAGAGGTTCAGTGTCCCAAAATCATCTTACAGACTACAACTCAAGGAAAATGTTAGACCTTTTATAAAGACGACTTGTTTTCTTGTAGACAGTAAGTAATTATGAAAGTAGAGCTAGCAGCATGATGGCACAGATGGTGAAAATGGTGAGGGAGTGGAAACATTTTACCAGCAGCTCAAAAATAACATATAATCAAGTAATCTTAATGATTTTCATTACTAGTCAGTTGCTTATCCAGGAAACACAGATATTTTGCCATCTTAGACACAGCAGATGCGCTTCCAAATGATCAAAAAGAAGTCGGGGAACAATCTGAAATGTAGAAAGTGTAAAATTAGGCACATTTCCATTAGCTGGTTTCAAGCAAACGAGCTAGTCCCTGTAAAAGGCTGAAATAAGAGGATGTAAAGATGACTTACTAGAAACTAAACCTCGAAGAAACGAGAACAACAGTATTGGCCATGTTGATTCTCTAGAAGGAAATTAATGATCTTATGACAGGATTTTATTGCAATATAATCACTTAAGTGACTTAAAGGTTCATCCAGGAAAAAAAGGTGCTTCCGTCTCCTCTTGTGCACAACTTTTTAGATTCTTGGGTCTGTCCCACCCAGAAATATATTTGTAGGTTTTTGAAAGTGTGATAACTTTTTATTTATTGTAACAACAACATGTACAACTGCTTTGCAGCGTCTTCTTGCTCATTGTGGTCATGTATGATTGTAACATTTTGTTGTTTTTTTGGTACACGTAGTTTCAAAGAGCTCACTTTATTCGACACTGGGGAAAAAAAAACAACTTGTGCACAGATACATTTTTTTCTGGTCATTTTAGACTGTGTAAGCCCACCATCTGTCCAGCTGTCACTCGCTTCACATCATATCCTGTTTACTACCACTCTGCATCAACAACTGTTCTCGCTGAAAGGCGCCTTATTCCTTAAATCAAAGTTTTTTGGGGAGCTGTTCTTTTCACATCATTCCTTACAATCTGTGTGAGCACATTTTTATTTTTATTTTTTTTCCATTGATTACTGTGATTTAAAGAAGCGCGCATCTCTCGTCATAGTTTATACTCACAGTCTCTCTCTCTTTGTCTGTCTGTGTCAATGTCTCCCTGCAGTAAATTACCCAGCTGGGCTCGAGCAGTGGTTCCTAAGATTTTCTATGTCACAGAGAAAGCATGGAACTACTACCCTTACACCATAACAGGTGAGTATACAGTGCAAATGTGTTTGGCAGGATTTACTGTTCCACTGAGAGCCCCGCTGTAACACTCTACCTCGCCTACATTTGCCAGGAGTAGAAGCAGAGTAGCTTTACACTTGAGTTACATGAAGCCCGGTACTGTTTTCAAAGGTCACCTTCTCCACTAGTTTTCAGATGTTTTTTTTTTTTGTTTAGCCAGACATATTTTACTTAGCACTCACCACTTCATACAAACACTTTACTGGATGATTGTAGTAGTGTGAAAAGACAAGAGAAGGAACATGGTCCAAGGCTGCGGATCTCCACAGCACATTTTTTACACAATTTAAAAATCTTCATGCAAATGGCTTATGCACCAAAGTCCCTGTGAAACTCTAGACATGTGTTGTATTATTCAGGAATCTGATGCCCAGTTTTCAACTGCTCCATATGTCATTTCTGTGGGACATGTGGAGGTTTTTACAGTGAACTGAATATATTTTATGTTGATGCATGGGCCACAGCAGCTCAGGTGGTTGAACGCACTTATTCCCAGAGTCGGTGGTTTGGTCCCCAGCCCCTCCACATTCAGGTGTGACACAGGACATGACGCAGAGCTCAGGGCGTGCACGTGCCTGATTTAGAAACAAATTATGAAAGACTTTGTATTGTCTCCTGAGCTTGTAAAGGCTCTGGATTATGATCTGGACACTGTGACTCTGGAGAGAAAAAAAGAATGTTTAAAGCGCACGAAGCAAAATGCTAATCAAAGGTAAAAGGTCAATGACTTCTGTAGATAAAAGTAGAAGGGGGAGATTTGAATATCGATCAACATCAATCAATAAAGCATAATCTTAAACTGTAAATAAGAGGCAAGGTCTTTGGTAAAATAGAAAAAAACACACACACACTGTAGATTCTTGAAGCTCCGCAGTCCTGAAACCTGCATTTAAGGACAACTCAAATGGATACTGATGAACTGATCTGAGTCGGTGACACCATCACAGCTTTCTGTCGCGAGACACAACACAGGAAAGCATGAGCATGCCATGCAGCCTACACATTGACATGTTTCCAGTTTAGCCATGATCTAAATGCTCGTTGTCCCAATTGACGTGCAGTGAGCGCAGCAGTGGCTCTAGCTTCTTCGTGGGAATCATCAAGATTACAAGCAACCACTTATCAGGAGTGCAGCGATCAGAGCTGCGGCACACAGAACACGCTTCTGTCACGCTTTAAAGATCGTCAATGAGATGTTATGATTCGAGGACAATTTTAACGAGAGCAAATGACTGAGGAAAAAATGTTTTTAGTTATCAAAAGTGTGTTTTAATATAACTTGTATGGCATATATTTTGCATATTGTGGCCTTCACGTCTTTTCATACAGTGGAAATTGAATTCAGAGCTGTTTAACTTACTGTGTCTTTGTTTTCTTCGACTGCTCTGACCTGATGTCTCCTCTCGCTTTGGTTTAAAGAATATACTGTAAGTATCTCTAATTTACAATGACCCAAGCACTTTTTAAAAATGAGAAGCGCAGGGTTTATTGATATGTTTGGTCTGTGTCCAGATATTGCAGAACACTACATATAAATGTAAACTGAATTCACTCTTTCACTACTCTTAATTTGTGTTTATTAAGTAATATTTATCTAAAGAAATGCCTGAAGGATCTGAAGGCTTGTAACAAATATACCAAATGATACAAGAGGAAAACATATTATATTAGTTTTGTTCCACTCATTTTGAAGGCTGTAATGTCTTTTTATAGCAGTGAATTATGCAGTCCCCTGCTGTTTGAAGTTAGCCTCAGTAAGTTTTCCACTAAAGGATTTGTGGAAGAATTCAGCTGAACCTGTATGTCCTATTTCTGTAACGATCGAACCACACACACACACACACACACACACACACACACACACACACACACACACACACACACACACACACACACACACACATCCATGTCTTTGCTGAATGACCTGTCATTAACCCTTAGAACACAGGAAATTTTAGCAGAACAAGCTGACACAAACATGCATTCATGTGATTAGGCTCTGCTATTGGGTGGCTTTGGTGCAGTGAGGAATATGGACAGCATGAGTCACGTTGCTTTAAAGTGCAGAGATTAGGGGGAAAGAGGATGATGTTGTGACAGCAACATAATGCTCGATATTGTGTGTGTTTATGTGAAGGAGCATTTTATGTTCGCATATGAGTCACTGTTCGGTGCATACACCCCTGCTGGATATGTTTTAGTGACAAAAAAAAAAAAAACTCCTTAGAATTGTTGGCTTTTGTCACTTGACAGCTTAATTTAGTTGTTTCAAACTATAAAGTGTTGGAAACACACAGAAATCACCAGCAGCAGCAGGTTTGACGGTCAGTGCTTCACTTTGAAAGATGTCGGAATAAAGCAGGTAGCAATGACTGCTTTTACAGAGATGTCTTCCATAAACAACATACAAACATTACTCTTGACAAGCCTGTCTTATATAAGACAAAAAGTGTCTTAGATTTCTGCTTAATAGATTTTTCTTCACTGCCATTCTTACACCTTGAAAACTTTGAAAGCTTTGAAACTCAGAGAAATGACAAAGACAGCTATCACACTCTATTAGGTTACTTTATTACATTTTTAACTTCATCTTTCACCCACAGTGCTCATTCCTGCCCAAGTTCTCCATCCACATAGAGACAAAATACGAGGACAACAAAGGAAGCAATGACAATGTAAGTGCAGTGTGTGTTTATTCAGTCTGATACACGGTATATAAATACATAAAGTATATTACATCTTTTATTGGATGCACTGTAAGAATGATTTCTCCTGTGATCCACTCCCAGCTGGCTGAAAGGCATCACAAATTTGGGATTCTGGACTAAATCGTGCTCCAATAATGGCCTGCAAAGTGCTTGATTTTGCGTGTTGCTACTGACATTTGACAGCTGGACTACATGCTCTTGATGAGACCCCTCTGTGTGCCACATTAAAGACTTCAGATCAGAACAGCAAACTCCTATTTAGACCTTAATCATAACGTGTGTCTTTTTATCTCATTCCTCTGTGGACTATAACTTCAGTGCTTGTAATGTTAGTCTGAAGATCCAGTTAATTAAACATGCTCCCACTCCAATCTCTACCTTTATATAACACTGCTGACGGTCTCATCTTTTTCTCATACAGACATTTAAAGCAAACTAGAAAAAGCTGTTCCTGCAAAACAGCAGTGAGAATGCTCATGAGCTGAATGTGATTAGTTGATTAGCTCAAAAAGCTGAAACTAGTGAAAATTTTGCAGAAATCAAGTGAGTAATAGTTAAAATGGCTGCAGTGTAATATGTAGCAGGGGAGTGGAAGAGTGATGTCATCACAGTGATAGGAATGCCACGGCTTAATGGCTTTTTTGGTTACTATGATCTCCTGTGAGAAAACTGTAAGAGTGAGGAAAATAATTTGAAGACCGTAAGAACCAGAAGGGATAGAGGAATGCAGCAATGTAGTTTTTATTTTAATGGTGTGAAAAATATTTAAACGGCAGCGAGTTGAACACAGTTGAACCTGTCTCTGGTGTCATACCAAAATTTCCATTGGAGTTAGTGAGAGAAATTGAAAGGTTTCTCAATCTTCAAGGCTCATAGCTGAAATTGTGTAAATGTGAGCTCTTTACAGTAGTTACATCAGCTGAAAGAGGACAACTTTTCCTACATTTTAAGGTTTTGAAGAGTTGAAAGCACTTTCCATTAATTTGAATGAGGAAAAAAGTTTAATCAAAGTTGAATAGTTTAAAAAGTGTAAAAGATATAAACACCAAAAGATATACCACACATCTCCTGAACAAGCTGAACGTTTTGATACCAAAATTGTAGAAATCGGTGAAAGATTGCAGAAGTAGTTGGCGGATAAAAAATGCACGGAATAATAATAATAAAGAGAAACAGGAAAACAATAGTGAGAATGCTTTCCAGCAGTTTAAAAAACATTATCACATAGCAAACTTATTCTACATGAGTAAAATTTCACAGGTCATCGTATCACGACACTAACTGTATGTGAGCACTGACAACCTACCAAATACTGCTTCATGTGTTGGACTACTAATTTAATCTTGGACTTTTGGACTACACATTCACTTTGCTTCGGTTTATAAGAGCATTGCCATTGTGAGATTGCCTGTAGTTGCACAGGAAGGAAGAGGAAGGGAAGGCTGGTGTGCAACAAACAAATAGCTTAAAATATGTTGTGTCATGGTGGTTAACCAGTGGGTTAATTTAGAAAATGTATTCATAACTACTTATGAAATGGTGGTTTTTACAAAGAGACCCCCCCCCCCCCCCCCAAGTGTCTCAAGTGTCATTCTTATGTGTTTGACTACTTATAAAGCTGGTAGACAGAAACTGACAGGCTGTCAGTCCGCATTGAACACGCAGTGATGTTTCAGACTGATGCTTCTTTGCTTTGACGAGACAAGGTGATAGATCAAAGCCTGTTGAAATTAGATTTTAAGAACAGAAACTGCCTTCAGCAAATGCACTTCATGGATGAAAACCGAGGCGACTCATAAATATGTGTCTGTGTGTGATTACGTTCAGATGCCAGACAGATTGAGATGCCTCTGGATGCGAGTTGAGATGCAAGAGTGTGTGTTGTCTGCACATATCCAGACACACTCAGTCAGCTATTCAATAATAATAACACAGCTGCACTACTTGTATCTTTAGGGCAAACGAACAAGAGGCTTTGCATGTTTGGACTTTGTATAACCAGTTCATGAGCATGAGATTTGTATTTGCTACAAATGATGATGTGCAGGATTTAGATTGCAGCTGTGTGCCGCTTTATTATGAATAGAACAACAAACTCTGTAAACAACTAGTGATCTTATGATGAACTAAACAGTCTCATGTTCGGAGTTGTAGGAAGAGATCAATGGTAAATGTTAATGTGAAAGAAGGCATTGGAATATTGGCTTCATTCACCCACTGCCAAATTGCTTACTGTTATTTGTCTTCATCCGTCATTGTTCCAACCTCGAGCCCAACCCTCATCAAATGATTGAATCTGCAGAGTGATTCATTTTTATTGGTAATGAACAGGCTGCTTAAGAGATTTGTTGTTATGGTCATCTTCTGTAAAACTTTGAATCATTCGCGTCAGATTCAGCCACATATTGTTTAAAAATACCCCGATGAACAGACCACCAAGTATTCTTATGATTTATGAATGTGCCCGTTGATTTCTATTTTTCAGTGTGAGACGCTCACTGCAGATGTTTCCTCTTTCTCTCATCTGTTTCTTCTCTTCTTGTGTCACTTTTCTCTGTCAGTCCTCTCCTTTCCTCCCTTCACATCTGTCCCAGGATGTGTAAACTTTGAATAATTTAAATTGCACATTTTTCAGTAGATCATAAGTCATAAGTTTCCCCTTAATTTTCAGGCCTGCCTTTGATACTCATACAAAACAAGGGAGCTTATTGTTCCTCGTTATACCCGATATTGAAATCAATACTATCGCATTTTATTAATCCAATACATCAAGCGTATGGTCTTTTATGAATTGATAAATGGATAAAAGGATAAATCCATCGGAGTAAAGCTATAGCGTATATTCAGGGTATGAAATGGTTGTACTCACGCTATGAAAAGTTCAGCAGCATAAACGATAAAGATTAACAATTAAAAATAGAAGCAAAGAGGGAGGTGGAGGGGTTCAGTCCCTTTTTTTGTAAAATCAGCTGACTGAACTTATGACCCAGTAATTGCCGTCAGCAGCTATTTCATTCAGTGCAAAGTGAAGATGTGGGTAAAGAGCAACCCCTAATGGCAGGGAAAACAATGTGCCTCTGTCAAATGACTGTTTAGGAACAAAAAGCAGCAAGATACACCGTCCAGCATCTGTTAGAATCTGTCCCAGCGTTTGAGTCAAACAGTGAGCCCTTTTCTGAGTTGTGCTTTTATGTTGGAAGGTTACTCTAAGTGATAAACAGACGTTATATTGAGCACTGGAAAACTAATCTGTGCTGTTTTCAGATCTTTGACACTGAGCTAAAGGACCAGGAGAGGGAGGTGTGTTTCATTGACATTGCCTACGATGAAATCCCAGAGCGCTACTATAAAGATTCAGAGGTGAGCTTGTGTAGGTGTGTGTGTGTGCTTATGTACATACTCGTGGCCACTTGGAGTCAACACCACTAGAGGGGTTGTAAGCATTCTGTTAAATCAGGATTGTGTCTTAAAACATTGGGATTGCGATGAAACGGTATGATTTCAGTTTCTGTCTCGTTTTTGTCTGTTTGATGGTTTATCAAGTGTCTTCATAAGGAAAATACTAATACATTTGATATTTTTATCTTTAGATTCCCATCACCAAACACACCATAATACAAATGATATCCACTGAAAACCTAATTTCCACATGTCTCCCAGCTGCATGTGCTACTTTAAATGCTTATCCCGTCTCTATGTGCAGTCACATGGAGTTTCCAAGCCTCATAGCTCAGAGAAAATTGCTAATCTTTTCCTTAGCTGCTTAATACCAGATTGCTTTAACTCTAATTAGCCTGGGTTGGCATTTTCAGAAGAAATTGAGCTGTTAACGGGAATTGTTTTAATTTCATGTATCAGTGTTTACTCCTTAGTTCCACTGGGCTTCACAAAAAAAAAAAGTCTAAATGTTTTAGATAAATATTATAGTATCAAACACACACGTCCTCTTCTCCTACCTATGCAGGACTTGCGATATTTCAAGTCGGAGAAGACATCCCGGGGGGTGCTGCAGGAAGGCTGGAGGGACACGCAGAACCCCATCATGTGCTCCTATAAGCTGGTCACAGTCAAGTTTGAGGTGTGGGGTCTGCAGACTCGAGTGGAGCAGTTTGTGCACAAGGTGAGAGTGTTTGGCTTCTTTTTTTAAATTTTTTTACTGTAATTGAACTTTCTAAAACATTTGAAAGCATTGTTGGAGGTATAAATCTATTTTATTTGTGTTTTCTACTTTTATATAAATTATTTGGACACATGTAAAGGACCAGGCTGGTTATTGGTATTTTTACGCCGCAATTTCCTCACAACTACTATACTGAAATAATAATTTATTTTGTTGGATATATATATCTTGGATTTCTCTACCCTCTTTGTGTTAAAATGATTGCAATCTTTGTTTTATTTTAGGGTAAACAGAAGCTTTTCATTCAAATATGTGTTGTTTTGTCTGTGCTGCTCTTCAAGAATACCGAGCATCTAGCTTTTATTGTAAAGACACTTTTTGTACCTTATTATAACCATGAAAAGGATGAAGAACTAATTCATATTCTGCCCTAAAAAATGCACGATGTCCACTTGAGTGGACGGAAATAAAAAATGTTTTTTTTATCATAATAAATGTTTTGGCTTTTTTTTGTCAGAGTTGCACATATGCCACTAAAATGGACATTTTCTGTTTCTGTTCCTCAGATGCACAATGTCCATTCCATGTGACATCTCAGTAACTCCTTAAATAATTGGTGTAAAAAAAATTTTTTTTTAAATAAATTAAAAAAAAAAAAAATGTATTTTAATGCCTAAAGATAAATAAAAACACTCGGGTAAAAATCCTGACTGAGGCTTTCATAATTCGTGCATGAAAGGGACACAACATGTTTCTGCTTCATAGTATTTGGTTCTTCTCATAGTTGGCCACTGAATATTTGATTAAAGTGTCGAATGGATGGTTTTACTCATCTTTTCAGCGTTGACTTAAATCAAGACGCTTATGTCAGATTATTGTTGAATTCCAGTTTGAGTTTGAAGTCCTGAAAATGATCACACATGTAAAGTCTAGATTTAGCCTGTACTCACATAGCTAGCATTTATTTTCTGACTGCTTTCAGTTGTCCCAATGAGAAGAGTCTGCATGTAACTGCCTTGAGAAAAAGCATCTTCATTCGTAGTGCTCTGTGTTTTTTTTTGTGCTGCTGCTGTTCACCAAGTATCACCATGGTTGCTAATTTTCAGGAAATGAATTCTATGGGCATAAATGTTCTCCCTGGTAACTGAGACCATGGCAGAGTGGCAGGATTAATGCTCCAAGTATAGACATGATAATGTTCACTAGTGAATAGGTAGAAAATGCGTTTCTGTCCATATATGATATGACCAAATTTGCCTCGTGTTTTAGGTTGTTCGGGATGTGCTGCTGCTGGGACACAGACAGGCATTTGCCTGGGTGGATGAGTGGATAGGTAGGTCTACAAGCATATTTTCAAAGTCACCAAGTTATTTACTTACCAAAATAAATGTTGCATACAACAGCTGGATAGTTAATACAGTAGGTAGTAAGTTTTTTCATATGCTTTACGGACCTCCAATAATGTTGCCACAACCTATTATTCTTTGCACTGTTTGCATTTTTAGCTGTTTGTATTGTATTGGCTACTTGTGTCATTACTATTTGTGCATGAACAATCATTCCACCTGCATTTAGCCTGGTTCTTCTACAGCAGCGTGGACCTTCCCCTCACCACTAACCCACTAATGACAAACACTGTAAACACTTTCCAGGCATGCTCAGAATTTGCTTCAGCTATAAATTGCTCAGTGGAAATGAATTGTCCACATTCCCTCACGTTCCATGACAGAGAGATTGATGCATATGGAATCATGTGAAGTCAAAATTAGACACAGTATTTGCAAAATTGGTGAAAAGCATTTTCACTGTTCACTGTATTTGAAACCTAATTCCAGAAAGACAAAATGATCATCTGTGCTCGTCAGGCCTGTGTGTTTGGTTATAGACCTTCTAGACCAGTTGGCTGCAGTTACGTGAAGGGGTTATTGAAAATTTACATCACTGAAGAATGTTGCACTCATCGAAACATGAATGCTGCCTCTGTTTCTCTGGATGCACATTAGGAAGCCCTGTGTGCACCCTGAAGTGTCTGCAACACATTTACTCCCTCTCAGCTGTTCAGCTTTTTCCACAGCTGTAGGGCATATAGATAAATAGGCCCATTATCTTTGCCATGAAACATATGCCATTCCTCTCCTCTCCATAACCACTAACCTTAAGACTCCCTGCTCCCTGAAACCTGGAAGTTTCTTGATTAGCTCCTTACACCTTTTCCCATATGGAATGATTTTTGCCTGTGAGATAAGTGAAACTTTCAGCATTTCTTTCATGTGCACTCAATGATCCAACCTCTTTATCCTTTTCTTTAATCTTGAAGCATCCTTGACCTCATCCACCTTTTCCTTCTAATGTGGCTTGGATTTGCCTTGCTATTTCCTGCACACTCTTTGGGTCCTGGGAAGCTTAAGCTTTAACCCCTGAATCTTTAACCTCAACAAAGCTTAACTTTGAACCCTCCCCTTCCTGTCTCTCAATTGGAGTGCCGCTATAGAGGAGTTACCAGCATTTCAACCCTCGTCCCCCCCTCCCCTCTTTCAGATATGACTTTGGATGACGTGCGGGATTACGAGAGACAAATGCATGAGAAAACCAACATTAAAGTTTGCCATGAGCAGCAAGAGCATTCTGCAACAAACCCATCTTCACTGGATGACATAGAGATCCATGACAGAGCAAGTGTATGTCTTTTTCATTGTTTTGCTCCATTGCCCCTCCTCTGTGCCATGTTTTACGGTTGATGACTTGCCTCTGAGGCTGTTACAGCTTCATATAACTGTCCTCATACATCCTCTCATTCTGTTTCACACTGTATTCATGAATCATTGAATAGTGGAAGTGATGATGGGAGAATTCTGAGTTGTTTTTACTTGAAAAGGCTTAGTCTGTTCAACAATGGAAACATCATGGCCATGTGAATGAGAGAATGTGAGCTCAAAAAAGAAAAAAAAATGTAGGTACTGAATTGGTGGTTATTTCAGCCCTGCACTGAGCAGGTTGTGCATTGAGAGTGTAAAGAATATGCCTTTAGCTGAAGTAATGACAGCAATATTTATATGCAGTCTAATTTTTCTGAAAGTATCTGCAAATGATCTATTATTCATATATATGTTGTACTGTATATTTTATATATCTGTTTACATATTTATATTCTAACTCTTGATTAAATAGATTATCAATTAGTCTATGATGTATGGATATTTTTCCTCCTCAAATAGATTAAATTTTCATTGTAGAAAAGTAAAATAACAAAAATTTGAGGTGGGAACCGCAGGTTGAGTTGACATGAATTGTTCCGAAAAGACTCTTACCCACCCTCCCACTGCTTCTTCTCACTGGTTTTACTCTCTTTTCAATCCAGACATGACAATGGATGAAGTGAGAGAGTTTGAGCGCACCATCCAGGAGGCCACCAACCAGAAGATTGGGATATTTCCCCCATCGATCTCCATAAGCGAGACACCCCTGTCCTCCTGTGCACTCACCGGTCCTGCCAGCGCCCCCTCAACTCCCATGTGCACTGATGCACCCGAGTCCCTTTCTGTCCCCAAGGACAGACCCCGCAAAAAGTCTGCTCCAGAAACCCTGACCCTTCCTGACCCTGTTTCAAGTGGAGCTTCTGATGGCTCTTCCTCGAACCCATTACCTTTATCAAACCACCTTCAATCATCCAAACCGCCTTCCAACTCTGACCTTGCTGAAATTGATGAGCAGTAGGACAGTGGAATGTCTTCCCCCACCCTTTGTTTGACCTTATACCCCCTTTACCTGTTGTCTTATGAGCTCAATGAGACTAATCTAGGCTCCAAACACCAGTGCCCTAACATTCAAGTTCTTTAGCCATCCAATTATTTACCATAATCCTGACCACAAAACAATCACTTTCGAAGTCCTCATCAGTTTATTAATATCACCCAGGCAGCTGCAAGCTCAGCCACGTTGCTATCCATGAGTCTAGCCAGGCACAGGTCACATCTTTTTTATCGGCCGTGCATGAGGTTTATTAAAAGCTACGATAATTTTCATTGAGTGTCAGTTCTTTATGTGAATAAATGATTCTCATTGTTTCCACAGTTATGTTTTCTTCAGTCAGACGAGCTAGCTATGAACTAATGAATTTTGATGTAGTTGCCTTGACACCTCAGAGCCAAAATATTGTCCATTTCTAGTCTGCAAAGTGGCTCTTTGTATTCACTTGGAAATTAGCTCAATGAGGCAAACTGGATAGCACAGTAGAAGTAACATGTTAGAAATGACACGCAGATATTCACCTAACCATTTCTTCAGCCAACCAAACCGGCCTGTGGATCAGATTTTACTCACCTTTGCATTCCAAACTCCAGTTCTATAAGAGATGCAAGATTAGTACAATCACTGCGAGAATACACCTCAGGTCTCCCTGACACTTTACCTGGCTCACACTCCAAAGGCAGGGATGTTACTGTATCTTTCTCCCCCTGCTAATTGCCAAACACATTAATTTTATACCTCCACAGACAAAATAAAACCATAACTCTTGTATGTACTCTATAAGAGTACTTAACCTTGGGAATGTTTACACATCATTTACACCTTTCCAGTTATAGCTGTCATTGTATCTGCGTTTGCAGATCTAACAGGACAGTTGGATGATACTAAAATTTAAGTTTCTTACTGCATGTATCTTACCGAAGCTGACTGGGAAGGTCGGTACAACAAAAGTACTTTATAATAGTCAATTGTTGCCTGAAACGTGTGCTGGACATCTCATGTGATATAAATGTGATCCACATTGAGCAAATCAGCATATCACTTTTACGTCATGTGTAGGAACAGGGCCATTTTGGGGGGTGTGGTTTAGTTACCGACTGATCTTTGTACACAGTGGAGCTAATGAAAAGTCAGTGTGAGATTTGAAGAGAAGGGCACATGTGTCAAGCTGACTTGAGTATGTGCTTCACTGTGGGGAAAGCATTTCCAGAAGTACTTACACTTGTGCTTTGCCAGCACTGGTTGGTAATACAAAGCCAGTGTTTCCATGAGAGCTGAAAAACAGCTTTGTAACATGAACATCATTTGCCGAGAGCCATTATTAACTTTTGGCTTCTTACTAGTTGCTATCAAAAACCTTAAAGGGGACAAAACAAATTCAGAAGATAGAAGCTAATTATTTGCTGGAAACCCCCCACACACACACACACAAGAAAGAAAGGGTTTTTATATGCTGCATGGAATGTTACAACATATATACGTGTTATATGAAGTATACTGTAAGTATACTGTAAACGGATGGATTGATACAGTATATTTAATAATGTAACTGTATGGAGAGGAAAAAAGAATGCTTCCACTGGAAGTCTGAACTAATTTTGTATAATAGAAAATAACGATATTGAGTGGAACGTCAGCATGTCCGGAGAATATACTGTAGGCCTATAAACTCTTTGAACTTAGTGCCTCTGCATGCTACAATTATATCATCACTTACTTACCTATGTAAACCAAAATCTCTCAACAGTTCAGCTACAGAAATTTACTTCTTTTTTTTCTCCCCTCATTTTTTTTAAAATCACAAGTATGGACGTTGAACTAGTTAAAAATGTCTTAAACCCCACATAGAGTAGATAAGTTATAATATAATCGGATCACATCAATAGCTAGGTACCTCTGCATTCCCACTGTGGCATTACAAGAGCCTTTGATGGTGCATAGTCTTGGTTGCCTAAACTGGCTTCACCTTTAGATTAAAGGCATGCCTGATTACTTGATGGCGCTTGCAGGTTGGTTCACTGCTCTTGCTGCTGGAGCTACCCAGTTTTACATATAAATACAACAGTTGGACTAAATTCATGGACATGTTTTCTTGCCTATCAAAGCAGAGTTTGATTTCTTCTCCTGGTGATACGTCACAGAGGAACTGTAAAATCTTTTTATCCCTGAACATTCGATCAATTCTAAGACTCCTCAGTTTGGACCAAAGTTATTTCTTGCTTTTTGAAGCTGTCATGTTCATTCCAGAGTTTTTATGATTGATCACACCTAGTTCATTCTTGAAGGAGCATGGAAACAGAAACAAGCCCTGGTTATTGCAGTGCAACACTGTTTTATTTCTTCCCAATGATGGAAAAAGAAGCCTTGGCGTCAGATCCTGTTGTTTATACCATCTAGTTTAGCCTCATGTGCTATTGGCTTATTCTGCTCAAGCTTGAACTGCTTCTTCACATGCTTTGGCATTACAGCTTCAGCTGCCCATCTCTTGTGTTCAAACTAAAAAAAATATGTCTAGTCCATATCTTATCCAGAAAGTAGTCTTTGATAAACATGGAACTCCTCGCTGCCTTCCCTTAAGCCATTACACTTCAAATGAGCTCCCATTTATGCGAGTTGCAAAAAGAGTTTGAGGAAAAAAGGGCCTTTTTTGTTACAAAAACACAGATAATCTAGTTAAAAGTCTTGAGCAAACTCATTCTGCAGGCCTCGCCAGCCTTACATACATCGTTGCAGTTGTGACAAAGAAGCTCATGCAGCATCTAGAATCTCTTTGTAAGACCTGTGGAGATACAGAGGGATGTAGCACAAACATATCAAACTACATCAGACTTTCTAGTAACAGGGCTAATTATTATTTTGCTCCCCTTCGTCATACAGTAACTGACTTTACAGCGCAAATGCATTTTGCACTTTCCGGTCTTTGACACCTTAGATGACAATGACGGAATGTGTTACATTACTGTGTTGCTGGCTTTGTTGGACCAAAGTCCTATAATACAGCAAAGTAACTTTGAAGAGAGAATCTCACAGTGAAGGTCTTTAGTGGTCTTGCCATATAATGCTGTTGATAATTTGTACAGTTTCTCACTTGCATTTGTTAAAAAAAAAACTAAACTGTAGCTATTTCTCTGTAAATGTAGCTTTTGTCTTTGCCTTTTAAGGGTAAACATAGTAGATGCCAGTTTTTGGCCCTGTATTGATCTATTATGTATAGATTATACATGCTTACCAGTCTGGTATTGACCACAACTCTTGTCAGGAACACAGCGATCCAGGGACATGTTTGATCTACCACGGGCTATTAAGATAATGCGAAATATATGTTGTACATTAATCTATGCTCTGTTTAAAAGAGTAACACAATAGCTATTGTATATACTGCTGTTAATGATTAATATTGTAGATTTCTTACATTGAACATGTTCCAAGTTTAATAACTGGTGTGACATGAATGTGATCAAAGATTTAGAATAGACATAGAAGGGTAATTCTTTTGTTTGTGTGATAAGGACAGCATTTTCATGAACGAAAGGTCCAGTTTAATCTGCAAGCAGGCTTAATATGTCGGTGTCTATGAAGTTGCTTATTGAGCATACTGAATTCAGTTAAGTTTATTCTCATAAAAGTATCAAGACTCCTTATTGTAGTGGTGCACTTTTGGCTCTCCAGTTGCTTCTGATGGCCCTGCAGGGCAAAATTATTTTTGAAGTTGTAAAACGAATTGACACTTTGCATTTTAGTGTTGTGGCTGATTTGATGTTCACTTGCCATGTTAATTCAGAGGCGATTGGCTTTTTCTGTTTTCTCTTAATTAAATAGTAAACCTGCTGTACTTTGATTTTGTGATTGCTGTATTGTTTGAAGGAAACTCTTTAAGAAATCTTTCTTTGTATAAAAGGACCAAGTATTCCACTTCTCTCCTCCCCCTGAGGCAGTGTGCTGCCTCCTGATATCTGGGATCTGTCTCACAAACCACAGTCAGAGATGTCGGGGATACATCACCGAGTAAAACCACAGCTCACTGTGCTGTGGGGGAAGGTGTGGATCAGGTAAATCCTGTTTTGGGAAACAGACCTCAGAGGTGCCACTCATGTTTAGCTGCTGGAAGCTGCTCTTTGTTCTTCCACCTTAACTATTGTTCTTGTTATATTTTTACTGACCTTTGGGGTTGATTTGGTTCTTTGTTGTAATTATTGTTTACTTTTTTTCTGAAATGGATAAATAAACTTTATTAGCTATTGTGAGTGTTTCTCCTCATTTGGTTTGCCATGCATGTTTCACAAAACCCCACAGAAAACATATTGTGCAACTGAACAATGTTGCTGCAGGGACCCTTTGATGACCTTTGCTCTCTTTACTGCCAGCTGAAAATCGCCTTCACTTTCTCCTTTCTTTTCAACTTTCTCCTTCAGCCCATGTATCTTTTTGAGCTTCTTCTGTTTCCTCTACTTGATGTTGCTCTTATTTTGTAATTGCTACATCTTTCACTACTGCAATCTTCTGGAGTTTGTCAACCACAACAATGCCCAGTTTATCAGTCTGGATCTGGAAGTCCCACACGATCTTGGCTCTGTTATTCTCCACCACCTTTAGAGGCATCCATCTCCCACTTTGGGACTCTATACAGATGTTCCTGTACACTATTCCTGCCACTTACCTTGTATGCTATACCTGCTTGCATCTTAGACCCCTTTTTATGTGCTGAAGTCAGAATACTCCCATAAAATACAAGTATGTACATCAAAAATGCCTTTCTCAGGAGAAGAGCTCCCATTCTGTTGCTGTCATTGTGATACAACCATGATGTTCTTAAAATGCAAATAAAACACCCCCTTGTTTGCCAGACATTTTGTTAAAAAAAAAATCTTGGTCAAAACAGTTTAAAAGTAACCAGGCACACAGTTCCTCTTATGAAAAGGGACTGCCAATATATTAGTGAGACATGTCTGAGTTCCTCTGAGTTGTAGTAGATTAATTGAACTATTGAAGAGATTTCTGAAAGCCATAGATTTGCAGCAGTTCAAGAAACATTTACAGTATATTAATTATTGACCACCTTACTACCAAGAAATTGAAGAATGTGCACATTGATGCATCTGTTGAAGAAAACAGGAAGAGCTCAAGGTTGTTCTTCCCACATTTCCTCAGTCCACAGCAGCCAGCTGCACCCTCTGTGTACAGCAGGAGGCGCTATAGAGTACATAAAGGCAGTCATTTTCTAACCTTTTTCTAACTGCTGATATTTAGAATATCTTTTAGGGTGTTTCAGGTTTAGGGTGATGATCACAATCACAGTCTCACTGGTGTCATTTGTGAAATAAGTGAAAAGTTTCCACTGGGCAGTAGCACAGAGGAGGGAAGAGACGGGACACACACCTGATGTACTGATTACTTGTCACACCACAAGACAAATCTGTTAACTTGAAAGAGTGAGGAGGATTTAAAGCTCAAAGGCAAATAAGAGCAAGGCTAACCTGTAACAAATCTATCATTAATTGATAATGATGTATAGATGATGAAATTTTATGCACTTTGGGTTGCACACACGTTTAAGAAATCTTCATGAATAAAGTTGAGTTCATTCAGTTACAGGGTCTCATCAGGAAATGGCACTTTCTTTAAAAAAACTGACAAGAGAACATGATTTGGAAAGGAACTCCTGTGGGTCATTGAACTATTGTTGGACAGTAATTGTTGGCAACAAAAGAAACAAAACTTTCTCTCACTTTTAGATGTAAATCAGTTCAAGGGTCAGGTCATCATTTCTGATAGCCTACCTCAGAGAAAACAAAACTCATTTTTCGGAATGGGGTCTTGAAGTTTGTCACTGATCATGTCACCCATCCCATCAACCTTTCAATGAGCAGCTATATGCAGCAGCACTCAGCTATAACCATCTGAAGCTACATGATGTGGCGTTCTGTCTATTTTGAAGTGCACAAAATGAAAGTGTGATTTTAAAACTGGTAAAAATTACAGGTCTTATGACTTAAATTACCAATGATGCTGCCGAAGACTGAATACCCCACCATGACTAAAAACCAGAATAAAGTGGTTCTTCTGCACCTGTTATCTTAGCACACAACTTTTCTAAAAATAATTTATAATCAAGCAAAACAACACATCATCATAACCTTATTCTCTATTTTCTTTGAGCTTTTATAGTATAGAATACGCTTAAAGATTTGTGACATTACATCTTGGGCATCATTGTTGCTCTGCATTGCACTGTAACTCAAAAGAGATCGCCTCAGTCCGACTCAGTATAATACAATATTCTCCACACTTGATGATATAGTGTTTTGAATGAGCAGAATCTTAGAGATGGGGCAGATTTCCTCCATTTGTTTTGATTAAACAGTATTTGAAATGCCCTGGTTGTTCTTTTTTAGGATTATCTCGAAATACGTTGATACAAAAAACAAATTCAGCAGAAAGTAAATGGGAATCCATATGCTGCCTATATTGTTAGTACTTGAGTAAAAGTCACCATTTGTGAAGTTTGTTTACAAAGATGATGCTTTATTAGTGTGGATCCACCAAAATCTCAACATTACTGAGTTAATAAAAGTGTATTACTGATAGAAAGCACAACAGGTAGCCCAGACGTATTTTCAGTTTTGGTAAAGAACAAAGTAATCAAAAAGCTTAATTAACTTAATTTAACTATCCCTTCTCTGCAGCACACATTTAGAATAGATTCAACTAGCTGTTGAAAAATTTATCGTAGAAAAATAGTAATTATTTTTGTAAGAGAGGGGCTGAAAGGCTTCACACTCTTGCATGTGAATTAGCTCCACTGCTGTAATGTGGTGTACCTCTAGACCCCTCCAGGATTTATATGATAGGTCATAAAATGCTTATATATTCAGAAATGATCTACAATCAAATATTCATATGTCATAGATCCAGATTTGCAGGTTAAGTCATCTCTTTCATTTCCAGATTACAGACACCACAACAGTGATCCAGAGAGTGTGAGTTATGCTCAAAGTGTGCCCTCTACTGGATGTTGTGCCACCTGCAGTTGTAGTGACAGGAGCAGCAGTGGTGGGCTGTCTCACCTGTCCCACACATCTCCCCAGATTACCCACTCGGTCAACAGCAACAAACTCCACATTTGGTGAGCAGCAGAAGGCTCTGTAGGTGACCACTGTAACGTTCTCACCCCCTGTTCCGACCACTGTGCTGGTATTCAGAGTACCGTTTCCTTGGCGTATGGAGATGCTCTCAATGCCTGTTCCATTGACGCCATCAGTGAAATTAGCAATGAATTCCCACTGGGTGGAAGCACAGAGCGATGAAGAGGAGGGACAGTTAGCTGATGTGCTGACTTCGCGACATGTGGGACGAGTAACATCTGTCACCTGGCGACACAAAGGGGAAGAACGGAAATGAAGTTGAATGTAGAGTAGATGTAAAGTAATAAAACAGGGACTGGGTATCATACAAATTATAACAAGTTAAAGGCTAAGAACAGGTTATTAAGAACTGCTTATTTTTGCAATATTGCTTTTCATGATACTAACAAATGTGAAAATCAAATCAGGATTTAAACAACTTATCTACATTTTTACCAAACCACCTCTTGATCTTTTCTTACCCTTTCAACCACAGAAAATTTGAGGACAGTGTAGTTGATGTCAGTAGCAGCTGCATCCTGTGCTTCAATGGTGAGGGTCACATCTGTTCCAGATGCAGCATTGGCTGGAACTGTCAAGGTCACAGTGCCGTTAGCTTTACCTCCACTGCCTGCTTCAATAGTGACAGTGTTCGGGGAAGTGGAAGCATAGCTGCGATCGTTGTTGGCTCGAACAGTGAACGTCCCAGCTGCAGAGTCGTTAACAACGCCGTTGGTGGTCATGGCGACTGTGAAAGGGATGGAGATGGAGGACCCGGGCTCTATGTTGGTAATGTTGGTTTGGGACTTGAAGTAGAGCATGGAAAGTATGGGAAAGATTAAGTTATCATTTTAGTTTTTACAAAGTTTCTAATTGTGCTGATAGATATTTAAATTAGTTTATATTTAAAGAAAAAAAAGTACAGAAGAATGTATGCTAGTTGCAAAAGTTGATTCCTTAATAACTGGGCTGCTCTAAAATTTTGAGATAAAACAGTGCTTATTCTTTGGCACTGAATCAGCTTGAGGGTGAGTGAGTCAGTTGAGGTATCCTACATCTTTGAGGATATAAATGTAGTTTATGTCAATATCTGTTGAAGGAGACTTACTTTCCTCTCATTAAGAGCTCATTTGCCTCATTTGAGTAAATTGAGTGAAGTGGTTTATGAAGACATAAACACTGTTGTTTGATTTAGGGCTGGGCATATGCTTGTTGGCCTCAATGGAGAGAGTGATTGTAGCCACAGGAGATGGCATTTTTATTCAAAATGCACAAATCAGCTGTTTTTGCATAGGTGTTGGTGTGCTCCCTTTTTTCCATAAAACACACAAGTACTTGTCCATGAATCAACCAACGTATCTGTGACAGCACTGTTTGATGCACTGCGAGGAGCTTGGGTTAAATACATGAGATGCATGAGCACATTTCAATACGTGGTGTGAGTAACTTGCACATCTGTCAATCAATATGAACTTTTTTGGTTTACTTATTTTAGCAAGACAATTCCTAACCAGGCTCTGTCATTAAAAGATAATGTAAAACCTATCCAACCATTGAACATATTTTAAACAAGAGAATAAAATCTCTATGTTTTGCTAACTAGGTTTATATGTATTATCATAATTGTGCTTTAATTGTCAAAAATCATAAATTGGGAATAATTTGGATGTTAAAACATTTCTATTTAAAATGCTGAAGCACATAATTTTTCACAGAGAAATGAAACTGTTCTCACAGAGACAGAGATGCTGGAGGTCTTGATCCGAGTGGTGGCCTGTCTTTGGAAGCTGCTCGGTGTGGACCTGGATGGGGAACTTATGTCCTCGCCTTTCAGGAGAAGCACAAAATCCCCTGAAGGAACTCCACTAAATGTCACCAGGTAATTCCCATTTCCAACTGACTGTGTAACACAAGAAAGAGTTTTATTTATAGTTACATACAAGACAGCAACAAGCCACTATATCAAGATGACAAGATTTTGACAACATTATAAAGTCCTCAGGCAAGTCTCCAGCAAAATACGTTGCCATTATGTGTTTCTTGTAGCCAAAAATTTGCAAAGTATGTATGATCCACTTGTAGTTATTTAATGTTTTTAAACATATTGTCTAATTGCACATTGTCTAATGCCTTATTTTCTGACAACTGAGCTTTAATGCCAGGTCAACAGTGAAAGGGTAACACTTATATGTTTGTGTCACGTATTATGTTTTGATTATCTTGTTTTCTGGTCTTTGTTATGTTTTCAGGTTTCTAGGTTTCTTGTCTTGTTTTTTCCCCTGTCACTTAGCTTCACTCAAGTCACCTGTTTTCTGTTTCACAGCTGCACCTTGTTACTAATCACCTCCCGCAGTCTATAGTTTCCAGGTTTCTATAAGTCATTGTGAAACCCTTCTTTTACCTTCCACGTTCACGCCACAATTGTCAGGTCAGGTTTTTGCCGCAAAGTATTGTCTTGTCTTGCTTGTTTCACAGTTTAGTATTTTTCATAACTGGCTCCGCCGTGCTTTTTGTCCGTGCCCTTTGTTTGGAATAAACATTTTTGAAGTCTGAATCTGGGTCCTTCCTTCTCCGCACCACAGATACTGACAGATTGCTCAGGGTTGTACTTTCATGAAGGAATTTATGACAATATATGGTTGTATCGCTTGGAGGATTTGTGTAGTCAAATACAAGTCTGTCTGCTGAAAGTGCAGCTTAGCCTCCTAATAAAGCCCAATTTATCGGTCGATAACGCAAATGTTCATGTTTAACTGGAAAAAAAAAAAAAAAAAAAAAAAATGAATACATAAGGGATGTAGAAACTGTGCACACGATTTTAACAAAGAATGTAAAATAACAATATATGGATTGCAGATAACGTATGCTTTGGCCATTTACAGAAACATAAAATGGCAATGTATTTTCATGGCCGTAGGATTAAAAACCATGAACGCCATCACTAGCTTTATACTATTTGAGGTTTGAAAACCAGCTGCCAGAAAACACTGACAACTAGAACCAACTGCGTCTTTTGAGAGAGAATTCTTGTGTGAAAACATCAAACAATAGTGTAAAACTGTATCCTTTAATGTGACATGCCTGCAATGATCCATTGACTTCTGTTGGTCCCGAGCTGTCAAAAAGAGTGACTTCTGTGACTCTCACTGTTTCACTTCCTGTCACAGACACCAAGAGGCTGGCATTCCCACCTGAAAGTTATAAAATGAGCAGAGATTTTATGAGTACAATATCCTCCTTCTTAGGATGTGAACATAATTTACACGGGCAAGGAAGATTGTGATGGATTAAAAAGAAGACCTGTACTGGAAAGAAAAATAGGGCCTATTAAAGTCACCATTGGTAAAGACAAACGTCACCACTGGTACCAGGTGAAATTAAAAACTAGAATAATGATTATTAATGAATATAATTAATATAAGTGATTTAATGTATTGTAAAAAGTGTTTTCTTTTAAAAGAAGTATATCAGTAAGCAAAGAAAAGAACATTTAAATAACTGAAAAAAACTATATACAAAACACTTTAGATTACTGACAATATTTTACAATCAAGTGATGAATTAGAGATCAACTGACTATTTCGTCTTTTGATTAAATCCTTGTGTTTAAAGAATACATCTAATAAGGCAAATAAAAAAGACAAATGAAAGTCTACATGTTAATGCCTCCTTTTAATTCAGAAGAAAATCATTAAAGGTGAACAAGAATAGTACCATTGGCAACCACCTTTATCGCCTGTAGGAAGCACTAGTGCCATGTACAATCTACAAATAATCAAGACAAAAATTATAGAAGGGGTAAAACCTGAAAGAAGACGCCCTTCCTTTAGACTGAAGTCTCGATGGGCTCCTTCATGCGCTTCCAAAAGGTTATAAATGACGTTCACAGAACTTTGACCTGAAAAAAAAACATGCCCATGCGCACACACACACATACAGCATGGATGATGATGATGATATGTGAAAGTAGAAAAATAAAAACTGCTCAAATAAATCAACACATCAAACCACTGACCTATGACCTTAACAGAGTAGGGGTTATTTGAGCCAACGCTGATTTGATACAATCCTGTTTGATTTTCTGCGTTGACTTTTAACCGACACAAGTTTCCTACTTTAGTGAGGGAGAACAAAGGACCGCTTGACAGGCTGGAATTCTGAGTTACACCTGGAGGACAGAGAAATGTTACATGTCTACCAGCCCAAACCAGTCTCAAGATATTGTTAGTTGGTGTTGATGCATGATGTCAACACCTGATAAAGAAAGAAAAAACAGTGACAACAACCACCTTGAGTATTGTTGAGACTGAAAGTAAGAGATGAGGCTCCTGTGATGTAAATGGTGATATTCTTTAATGAGCCATCAACCATAAAAGTGAATTTATCAGGCCTTCCAGGATTCTGGATGGCCTGAAATACTGTCACCTGAAAAAGGAAGGAGGACAAAGTTTAAATTTACAGCACCCTCTTTAGCCAGATACTTTTTGTAGTTTAGTATCGTACCACAGCACCGGCTAATGTATCCTCAATAACACTTGTAGCCATAGAGAGGTCTGACTTGGTGACCTCAATGGCCTGACCTCCTGAGGCTTGAGCTAGATCTCGGTACAGCTGAGCATCTGACTGACTCACTGCACGCCGAAACACACCAGAGCTCCTGCGCCTGCGACGTCTGGCTATCACATCTGTCAACATGAAAGTAACCTAAAAGTGTAACGGGAAGAAAATAGAGTAAATAAAACTTTAGAAACAGACTCATGATGTACAGCACAATGATGTACAGTCTATATATCCCATCATTTCTTCATGGGATATATATCGACGTAAAGAGCAAGGATGGTTAAAAGCCAACTCATACCACAGACTTGGTGCTCTCTATAAGACCAATGATCGTATTTTTCAACTGGAAATCTTTAGCTGGAGCATCGGTGAAGACAAAGATCTCAGAGGATGGGGGTGCTGCTGTAAGCGCAAGCTGTTAGGCATAGAAATATATATATTTATGAAAAGTGACAACAAAATATAACTAAGAAAATATATCTGAGAAGTGACATGCCCGCCCATTCTACCAGAACAGGAGGGAAATAGTTGCATTTTATTTTTCAGTAACTAATAGTACTAATGTCTTTATATTGTAGGTTCTTGCTTTACAAAATTTTGCTGCTCGATCTAAAATAATCTAATTGATTTGAAAGTTTAACTGTGAACAAGTTGTTCTCAACACCTGCAACCCAGACATGGACAACTCTGGGATGTCTCCTCCTCCTCTTGCAGTCAGCTTGTTGATGCTCTCCTTGAATACATCTGCATTGGTTGTCATAGTCAGAGGTCCAACACCTGCATATCCAATAGATAACTAAAATGAATTACAGCCAATAACTGTGTTTATTCCTGTATAACACCTCTCTGTGAATTACCTACCAGGGTCATTGAAAGGTACCAGTATGTAGGCAGAGGGTTCCTGTTGGGTTCCCCTCTTGCTGTCAATGATGCTAAAGGAAACCTTCTTTGCCTCAGCAATGTCATCGCTCATACTGCCTGTGGTGTCAATGACGAAACACAACACGGATGACTGAGAAAGACCCATCAAGCTGCAAAAACAAAAGGGAGAAATTGTTTTTTATTATTTTGTCAATTGTGAACACATTTTTTTCTCTCAATGGTGACAATTCATGATCACACAGCTTTTAAGGACATAATTCATTAGTGACAGCCCAGCATACAAGTTTGTGAATAGCAAGAAAAATGGTTTTAATTTCTGTCTGGAAAAAGCAGACTTTTATTAATTTATTTTTCAACAGTACTTTAAAGATAAATGATAAATAGACTGTTCTCACACAGTGCTTTTCTAATCTGGTTGACCACCCAAAGCGCTTTTACAATCCAAGCCACTGCGTCAAGCATATGGTGTATAATGTGTGGGTTCAGAGCCATAGCCAGGCTAATTCATACGGACATATGTACTATACCCATTGTTAGGAAAAAATTGTTGGGCCTAAAATTCTATTTGTTATTTGACTATTTTTTACAGTGGGGTGTTGTTATTCCCCCTCTCTCTTCCCCCTATCTCCTGTCTCTCTTGAGTTGGGTTAATGTAAAGACTCGATTGATCATAATTCTCAATCAATGAAAAGAAGTTTACATTTTGTTATTTGTTGCATGGATTATCTATGATTAGTCATTGCTGCATGCATGGTATTTCATTTCCTCTTTCCTTTCTGCTTTATTTCCATCCTTTTTCAAATGATGTACTAATTTGTGTGTGTGATAAATTTCGAAGGCGCTCATTGAGGTCATGACAAGATAAGAACATTTCTACCTGCAGGTGTGTTTGGTCATGTTTTTATCCCTCATGTGCTCATTATCATGTGCCAGTTATTGGGTCAAAAAGCTGGTCCATACCGCAGAAAGTTCTTGTCTCCTATAGTTAGTCTGATGTCCTCAAGTAGCTCCATAGTGGCAATCACAGCCAGGTCAGCTGCTTGGTGATGAAGAAAACCATGACTGGACTCAACATCATCCTTATTGATGCCCCCTACTGGATCCTGCTTGCTTGTCTTATCAAATGATCCCCCATGGCTGCATTTACCTTAAAACAGAGAGAATATTCTTTGCTGTAAGACTTAGAGTACATAAAGTTTCAAACAATAAAAAGTCTCTAAAAACTACCTGATGGTTTTGCTGAGGAGAAGATGTTGAAGTAGCCTGAGGTAAGAAGACCCTGCTGCAGCAGATCAGGCAGAAGGTTGTTGGCACAGTTCCCTTCTGTACAATTTCTACATGTTGGAGTATTTGGTCCTGTTGCAAATTAAGCAAAAAAGAACAGTTAACACAATCTGATATAAGTGAAAGAAACAAAATCAAAACTGCGAGCAACATATTTACCCACAGATTTGGAGTTCTTGATTTAAGTAAAATTCTGTTCTACAATCTTTAGATCACACATTAAAACAATACACGTTAAAACTACCTTCATAACTGGATTAATTTCAAAGTGGATGATAAGTTATGGTCTGTCTTGTACGCAGCTTGAAATATGAGTATAGCGTAACAATGTACCTAGTTCAAGTGAGGGTGTGTGTCCATGTACATCACGTACAAGAGTCATGCTTTGAATACCAGGGTGGGGATTTGTTGACAGATATGTGACATGAAAGCAACAATGCGGCTGTTGTATTTTTTTTCTAAAGTTTATAACATCAGCTTGTCCACAGTCCTCTTGTATGTGACAAACAGATCAAATCTAAAAAATATGGATACCTGCCAGTTTGGTAAGAGGTTTGTCTGGTTTGATCAGCGCACTGAATGGAGCGTTGTTTCCAAGCTCCACCCAGTTACTGTGGCTGTAAAAGTCCTAAAAAACAAAACGTGAAAACTGAGGTCAAAGTCTTTGCTTTTTGCATTACTAATGCTTTGCCATCATTCAACAACCCTTCCCTAAAACTAGTGACCAAATGATCATCAGTTTTACCTGTAAAGTGTGACAGACGCATCCTAAAGTCGTCCTTCCAGCAACAAAATTCTCCAGCTTCACACTGGCCTTTACAGCAGACAAACCTGATAAATAAGAACAATAGTTACGCAACTTCTTTAGGTATGATGTAAAAAAAAAAAAGTTTTAAACCAGAAAACAACCTAATGTTTATCCTTGAGCAAGTCCTATCATGTGTAAGTGGTGGTGGAGTGAACTGTGAGGGTCTACATCTGATTTTCACCACTCTCACATCTAATAAAAAACAGAGGATATAACAGTCTAACAGGGCTTGGTATCAAAACATACCATACAAAAACTTTGAAAGAGTTCCTTTCCAAAAATATTATTTCCATTCAGAGCCAGACTGAGTTGGGTCACGGAGTTTGCTGTATGAGAGGAAGTCTTAGACTTGTTTGTAAAAGGCTCTTTTGATAACTTAAGTTAGCTCCTTTCACTTATTGATTAGGTTTAGGCTATAACATCACTTGGTTAAGGTGGAAAAATTGTGGTTTGTGCTAATATACATTAATTTTACAACATAATCCTCAATCTCATTGCAGCTATTATTTTCATGACACATTTAGCAGTGGCTTTCATCACCAATAGCAGTCCTGTTTTCAGAAAACATTAGAATTATTATTTGGCCTGCATGAAAAAAACGATAAGGTTCTGGAGGAGGACAATTTCTAAATATGTGATGCACTAAACAAGATAGCTGTTATGGACACTGCTGCCTGTCACTGTACACACCGACAGTGTGCAGAAATGGCCTTTTAAACAATTGTTTCTATCAGCTCTTCTCCATGATGACCATTTCTTTAATTTTTTTATCAATTGCACTGTATTGTATTGCTCTGAATCTGTATTGTCTTTGGTGTACAACCTGGTTTTTTAAGAAATGCTGAAGCACTGTGTAAAATGTAAATCTGAACTGACTAAAAAATGTAATTTGCTGTAGTATATTAAAGTCATTTATATAGTGTCTTTCAATCTTGAAAGAGTTGAGAACATTTTAAAAAAAATCTGTCTCAGTTTTTTACGCTCATGTCCTTACTTTTCCGAAAGTTGACAAGTTGTTTACAAGATAATATATAATCTAATTTGATCTACATATTTTCATTACACAGTTTGCCATTTTTTCCCATTTTAATCAATGCAGCATAGACTATATACATATATATGAGAAAATTTGATATTCACAGCCGTCTTGCCATTGTTAATGTTTACCTGCTGTAATGACATCCCTGCCTCCCTGGAAGGTCTCATCGTCAAAATGGTGCGCCTCACTTAGAGCAAGAGCCACGTCCACTTTTGCATTGCTGAAGTACATATTGGCAATGGAAATTTGGAACATTGTGGAGAGAAGGAATGAGGAGGTACCTCTAGAAGAACAAGCACTTTGCACCTTATCAGCTGACAAATTGTTATCAATCTGGAGACAAAATCATAAAAAAAAATAAGCATGTGCATGTTGAAAATAAATTAACACAAGGACGTCACTCTCATGTACTTTGCACAGTTTTATTGAGTTATATATTTTTATATTCTATCAAAAATAATGTAAATATTTGAATTTCCACACCTCATAATGTTTGATTAGATATTATCCAACAATGACAAGTTAGTTTCTCTATTTGAATGCATCTCTGCTAAATGTTTGGGCGAATTTTCAACTCACATTCAGGCTGAAGTCTCGTCCCTCAGATGCAGCAATGTCTCGGCAGACCTCAGCTGTCTTTCGTAGCACTGCCATTTGTGTAATGTCACGGTGAGTTATGGAATTTCCAGCAAATGAGAAGAGTGGTTTGAAGCTGTTAGTGAGATCCAGAAGGGAGGTGATCACTACAACCACCACCAAGAACTTTACAGTCTTCCTGGCAGTCATGATGTAGAAAGCTGAAAAAAAAAGAAATCTTTTTGGATATAGCCACAAAAACTGTTCAAACCTTTGATTAGTTCTCTTTCTACCTGTTTAAGTTCTGTTGTTCACTTTCCTTCTGCATCTATCTCCGTATCGTCTATCTATGAATAATAAAAAATCTTCAAGGATACTTAATGGTCTGTTGCAATCTAGGCAATGTTTGAGTACCAGGTTCACATGACAGTGTTAATTTTTTATGCACTGATAAATTGTGAAATTGTGGTCCTCTGGACTTCCAAAATAATAATATTTTATGGTGATATATTTTAGAAAATATAAACCTGTATCGTCTTAATGTTTTTAGCATTCCTGTTATAAGCAGTATTGGTAATAACAGCGTTAGAGTATAACGGCGTTACAAACGGCATTATTTTTTTCAGTAACGATGAATCTCAATAATTTTCCCATCGTTGCAACGCCACTGCCGTTACTGAGCATGTGAAGTGGCGCATTACTACAATTTGATTGAATGAAGCTAAGTGTCAGGTTTTGGCCACACAAAAAAATATTTTATCCAAATCTTGTTCAAACAACTCGAATCTTATGAAGCACCTCATCAACACATGCTAACATGACACTTGTTGCTGCTGCTGCTGCTAACCCAAGCCCAAGCCCAAATATAGACCTAAAATACAGTTTCAGAGATTTGCACTACTTAATGGCCAGATTTTCCTTTGTTTCGTTTTACCCAAGTTTACACGTGTTTCTTAACATTGCACTTGAATTTCATTTTTAATATTTACATTTTTCATTTATTTCTATGCATGTCATATGGCAGGCTGCAATCTATTGAGTTCAAGTAAATACCAAATGTTCTAAAATACTGTATATAGTGTTTTTATTTTTCAATCAGTTAATATAAACATCTTTGAGTTAAAGATGTTATAGAACGTAATAGCGTATAGAACATGAGAAATAACATCACAGTTACTTTGCTACGTAACTAATTACAATGAGGTAACTGAGTTACTAACTCAATTGCTTTTTGGGAGAAGTAATTTGTAACTGTAACTAATTACTTTTTTAAAAGTAAGATGACCGACACTGTCTATAAGAGCAGCTTTTTTGAATAAAAAAAACCATTTTCAGTTGAAAACTGGCGACTAGAATGTTTCTAGCCATGAAAATAAAACACAGGCTTGCCCTCTACCTCTATAAATTGAACATAATTAAACATTCAAAGAAAGTGAGGTTTGACTTGTTGAATATATAAAGATATGATAATAATAAACTACAAAAATATGACAATATTAATGACATAAAAGAACTAAAACAATTGCCTATACAGACACTTAATTTAGCATTGTACTGTTACCTGCTCTTTAGTCTTGCTCAGCTGTTGGCACCTCTTGAGAGTTACAATGTCAGGCTTCAAGATTTGCTCTCAGGTGGATTACAGTAAATACAGTCATATGTGTCATTCCTGTTATTAGGAATTTTGATGGGTGTGTGTATGTGTTTGAGATCTTATCTGAGAGGCTTGGTGTGTGAGCTCATTCCCTTCTCATTTAGTTTTTTCTGCAGTTCTTAAGTAATCAGAATGATGAATAGAAGTCCCAAACAAACTCCATTTTTTTGGCACTCATGCATGTAAGTATTTGAGTAAGAAGCTAGGCGTGGGTGAACCTTCTGATATTACCAATACATTATACTTTAATGTGGAGTCAGGGCATGTTTAGCTTGTAGCATAAGGAGTGGTAACATTAGGGAGACTTTAAATCTAGTTTTCCCCATTGTTGAAAATACCCCAACTACTTTTCAAAACGTAAAATGTTAGATCATTGTGTTATATTTGTTCTGAAAATTTAAGATCAGAATTTTTTACTATAAAGTGTTATGAGAAGCCTGACAATGTCATGATCAGTGGATTTTAGTCATTTAATTTTACTCTGACTTTTGTTTTCTTAGTTTTGCTATGCGATTTTACTGTTTTATTTTGATTGATCTTGGTCTTTTTTTTACTTCTTTAAGTTTCGCTATGTCCCCTGTCACATCTGGTTTCTGTTGCCTAATAGCTCTCAGTTGTTGTTATAATAAAAATCTGCCTGGATTTCTGCCAGGTCATTGAGTGTTCATGTCCTCTATCAGTTATTAAGAAATCCAGTGCTCTTGGTTAGTTCTTGTACCTTAAGTTCATTTGCAGTTGAGCTTGTTTATCTATCATAGGGCAAGAGGCATGGTACACATTGGACAGATTACCAGTCCATCACAGGGACACATGGAGACTAACAAGACATACAACCATGCATGCTTATATTCACTCCCAGGGACAATTTAGAATCACCAATTAACCTATCATGCATGTTGGACAGTGGGAGGAAGCATTGATAGGGAGAATGCATAGATAGGCAGAACATGCAAACTCTTCACAGAGGGTCCTAGTTGGGAATTGAACCCTCTTGTTGTGAGGCAATGGTGCTAACCACCACACCACCATGCAGTCCATTATTGAAGTTACATGAGTTCAATTTCTTGGTTAATATGCATTCAGCATGGTTACTTGCACAGTTGAGTAGAACTATGGTTACAGCTCGACTGGGCCATTTAATTAGACCATCATTGTATCTGTTTACATATTTGGAAGCGAAATCGTGGAGTGTATGTTCACGACATTCTGCCATTTCCAACTTTCTTTGTGGTAGATCAACATATATGCAAGTGGTGCTGAATTCACTGCAAATAAGTGGCCCTCAACTAGGCATGTCACAATGTCCTGCAGCCAGACTTCAAAGGCTTGTGAGGACCAGGAGTAACCCTGCAGTAGATGATGTGGGCACTGACGCTCAGAGAGATAGGTTCTCATTCCTTGATCAGCCGTATCCACTCCTCTACTCCATAAAACTGTTGTACATATAAATACAGAAAGGCTTCTTGACCTCATAAAAACCCATAGGACTTTCCTTAGTACAGTTCCTTTTATGTCCCACACATCTCCCCACTACTATATTAACTACTGTTTCAGAGTTCAGTCAAGGTGATTTTTTATTTTATATTTAGTCACAGGGTAATTTTAGATAAAAAATAGACGTGATTACATGAAACACATATCAAAGCTAGAATATAGTATTATTTTTAATAACAACTTATATACACAACAAAAAATATCCCAGCGAGTAAACTCAAAATCAACACATGATTTCATAATTTACGGTAACTAATTCATCATGACTGTCTGTATAATGCATCTTATGATTTATAAGATCTTCAACAAAATGTACCTGATTTCTCATTTTCATAGTCAATACATATAGCAGAATGCTGTCACTAAATATTACTGTCACAATTCTTAAGAATAAATTATATCATTGTAGAAATTTAGTAAGGCCTGTGGATCGATCAAACCCACAACATCACTGGGTTGTATATTATTGAAAGAAAGCACTAAAAGTAGACCAAATTAAGTAAAATAGTGGTAGTAATGGCTGTAATGACAGGAGCTGCTGTAGAGACAGCTGTAGTGACAGGAGCTGCTATGGAGACAGCTGTAGTGACGGGGGCTGCTGTAGTGACGGCTGTAGTGACGGCTGTAGTGACAGGGGCTGCTGTAGTAACAGGGGCTGCTATAGAGACATCTGTAGTGACTGGGGCTGATGTAGTGACGGCTGTAGTGACAGGGGTTGCTGTTGTGATGGCTGTAGTGACAGGGGCTGCTGTAGAGACGTCTGTAGTGACTGGGGCTGATGTAGTGACGGCTGTAGTGACAGGGGCTGCTGTTGTGGTGGCTGTAGTGACAGGGGCTGCTGTTGTGGTGGCTGTAGTGACAGGGGCTGCTGTTGTGGTGGCTGTAGTGACAGGGGCTGCTGTAGTGATGGCTGTAGTGACAGGGGCTGCTGTAGAGACGTCTGTAGTGACTGGGGCTGATGTAGTGACGGCTGTAGTGACAGGGGCTGCTGTTGTGGTGGCTGTAGTGACAGGGGCTGCTGTTGTGGTGGCTGTAGTGACAGGGGCTGCTGTTGTGGTGGCTGTAGTGACAGGGGCTGCTGTAGTGATGGCTGTAGTGACAGGGGCTGCTGTAGTGATGGCTGTAGTGACAGGGGCTGCTGTAGTAGATTGTCTCACTTGTCCCACACATCTCCCCACATTTCCCACTCTGTCCACAGCAACAAGCTCCACATTCAGAAAACAGCAGGAAGCGCTGTAGGTGACCATTGTAATGTTCTCGCCCCCTGCTCCGATCACTTTAGTTTTATTCAGAGTACCGTTTCCTATGCGTATGGAGATGCTCTCAATGCCTGTTCCATTGATGCCATCAGTGAAATTAGCAATGAATTCCCATTGGGAGGAAGCACAGAGCGATGAAGAGGAGGAACAGTTTGCTGCTGTGCTGACTTCGTGGCACACTGGGCTGGCAATATCGGTCACCTGGATACAAAAAATTAAGAATGGGAATGTGCAGGTTTGATGTTTGGTAGATGTGAAGCAATAAAACTGTGACTGGGTATAGTACAAATACAGTAATAAGTCAGACAGGCCAGTCCAGCACACTGACTTTTTCTATGATGCCATGCTGTTGTTGCCAATGCAATAAGCAGCTTAGCACTGCCTTGCTGAAATATGCAAAGCCTTTCCTGTTAAAGATGACATGTGGATGGAAGCATAAGTTAATAAGAATACCCGAAGGGCTTCCGATATTTATTTTTGGTTACAGAGTCTTTGAATTTTTTTTAAAGATATTATGTGCTGCAGATGACAGAGTCAAAGCAATTTTTTGTTGACAAATATTGTGCTGAAATTCTTCTATTTATAGATGCAGTTTTAGATACAGGTGCATCAAACAGGCAGAGAGTGTATTCAGTTTTTCAGACACTTCTTCTCCGTTTTATTTTTTGTTAAATAATGACATGGTTTATCATGCCATGTGTTGTTGTTCATCTTAGGTTGTACTTCATTTAAAGACCTCGTAAGGACCAGACGTTTCTTTTTATCATGTTCTGATTTGTAAAATCGTATAACTGAAAAGGTATATTTTTCTCCTGGACCTGTTGCCTCCGTGCCCTGACCTCTGATGAAAATGGATGGATGGATGGATGTATATTGTGAATTAGCTCTTTGTTTGTAAATAATATTTTCAAGCAAAGCAATGCTTGGCGTAAAAAAATCTTATTTGAATTTTTACAAAACTACCTCTTAAGCCATTTTCTTACCCTTTCAACCACAGAAAACCTGAGGACAGCATAGTTGATGTCAGTGGCAGCTGAGTCCTGTATTTCAATGGTGAGGGTCACATCTGTTCCAGATGTAATGTTGGCTGGAACTGTCATGGTCACAGTGCCGTTAGCTTTACCTCCACTGCCTGCTTCAACTGTGACAGTGTTCGGGAAAGTGGTCGCATAGCTGCGGTCGTTGTTGGCTCGAACAGTGAACATCCCAGCTGCAGAGTTGCTAACAACTCCGTTGATGGTCATGGTGACTGTGAAAGGGATGGAGATGGAGGACCCGGGCTCTATGTTTGTAGCACTGGTTTCGCGCTGGCAAAGCAAAGAAAACAGAGTTAATTAAGAGTAAAAGTGAAAGATCTGCTTATCCCAGATAAGTATTAGTATGTCATGTCATTTCAATTGAAAACATTTTGTTATATTTGCTCATCTTGAATCTGATGTCAGCAAAAAACAAGCGACAAGAGCAATAGTAGACAGGAAAAGTTGGAATGTTGGAGATTTAAGTAAGTTAGGTAGCAACTGATCAGCATGATTGGATATATATAAAAAAGCATCCCTGAGAGGCAGAGTCTCCAGTATGTTAATATAGAAAATTGATAACATTTTGAAAGACAATGTAGAATAAATGATTAGATATCTCTCTAAAAAAACACAGGCATAAAGAAACTATTCTACTCTTGGTTGATCAGGAAAGTCACTTTAACTGCTAATACATAAGAAACAAAATCGTATTTAAAAAATGCAGCAGGATCTGCTTTAACATTCAGATAGTACAGAGAAATATCTTTAAATCAGGAACATGGCTGGAAACTGATACTGAATTATGTTTTTAAGCACTTGTGTCTTCCTTGTATCTGACTGCTGATGGCATAGGGTGCTTTTAGTTGGGTTTGGACAGCCTTGCTTATTTTGTCAAGATAATTCCAAACCATATTTCATATATATTACAATAAAAAGGCTCTGTAATACAAATAGACTGCTGTCAAGACCTAACTACCCTCTGAAAACATTTAAAACAAAAGTACAATTTTAAATGATCATTTATGTTTATATGTATGATCATCATCATTCCATGATTGTAAAAATGTTAATAATTTTTATGTTTAATACATACACATATATATAGTGATTGTTCTCACATTGATAAAGATGGTGGAGGTCTTGATCTTTAGGGTGGACTGTCTCTGGAATGTGTTCAGTGTGGACCTGGATGTGGAGCTGCTATCCTCTCCGTTCAGTCGAAGTACAAATTCACCTTCAGGTACTCCAGTAAAATCCACCTGGTAAATGCCTCTTCCCACTGACTGTGTAGAAAAAGTAAGATATTCAAGTATTGTCACATGCTAGACAGCAACAAACAATTTCAACTACAAGATTTTGCCAACATAAAATTCTATGCTTGCATCAATATGAAAGTATGTTGTTTTTCTGTTTTTCTAGTATTTAAGAATTGAAAAGCAGCTGCCAGAAAACACAGTAACAGCTGCAACCAACAAAAAAATCTTTCTATGTGTGAATGTAAAATGTTAAACATTGATGTGAAAATGTATACTCCAAAAGGACAATAGCTGCTGAGACCTCAAGATTGCCAAGTGTAACATGTGACATGCCTTCAGTGATCCTTTGACCTCTGTTACTCTTGACGAGTCAAAAAGAGTGACTTCTCTGACCCTCACTGTGTTAATTGTTGTCAAAAAGACCAAGGCGCTGACATTACCACCTGAAAGTTGTAACATGAGCAGATTAGATGACAACATAATCAAGTAAAGGAAGTAGTTTAGGTTTAGGTAGATCATGGTGTAGAGAGCTATTATAATTATTCAGAAATTTAAAATACAGATGACAATGACAAGTTGGCAAAGATGGCGTTGAGATTGTTGTGAATAAAAGACAAGTAGTGTACTGTACAAACTAAAATGATGAAGTTCTATAATTATAAATGATCTAACCGGCAAGTATACGTCCCTCCTTTACATTGGCCCCATGACTTCCTTCGTGTTCTTCCACAAAGTAATAAAAAAAGTCCAAAGAACTTTGACCTGACAAACACACACACACACATGAACCATAGATGTTGATGATGTGTTGTGTGTAGCATTAGAAAGATAATAACAGTAAAAAGAAATGAAAACTCGGTGGCTAATTGTTCATCACATCACTGACCTATGACCTTAACAGAGTAGGGGTTATTTGAGCCAACACTGATTTGATACAATCCTGTTTGATCTTCTGCGTTGAGTTTTAAACGATGCAAATTTCCTACTTTAATGAGGGAGAACAAAGGACCACTTGACAGGCTGGAACTCTGAGTTACACCTGGAGGACAGAGAAATGTTACATGTCTACCAGCCCAAACCAGTCTCAAGATATTGTTAGTTGGTGTTGATGCATGATGTCAACACCTGATAAAGAAAGAAAAAACAGTGACAACAACCACCTTGAGTATTGTTGAGACTGAAAGTAAGAGATGAGGCTCCTGTGATGTAAATGGTGATATTCTTTAATGAGCCATCAACCATAAAAGTGAATTTATCAGGCCTTCCAGGATTCTGGATGGCCTGAAATACTGTCACCTGAAAAAGGAAGGAGGACAAAGTTTAAATTTACAGCACCCTCTTTAGCCAGATACTTTTTGTAGTTTAGTGTCGTACCACAGCACCGGCTAATGTATCCTCAATAACACTTGTAGCTATAGGGAGGTCTATCTTGGCTACTTCAATGGTTTGACCTCCAGAGGCTTGAGCGAGATCTCGGTACAGCTGTGCATCTGACTGACTCACTGCACGCCGAAACACACCAGAGCTCCTGCGCCTGCGACGTCTGGCTATCACATCTGTCAACATGAAAGTAACCTAAAAGTGTAACGGGAAGAAAATAGAATAAATAAAACTTTAGAAACAGACTCATGATGTACAGCACAATGATGTACAGTCTATATATCCCATCATTTCTTCATGGGATATATAGAAATAAAGAGCAAGCATGGTTAAAGGCCAACTCATACCACAGACTTGGTGCTCTCTATAAGACCAATGATCGTATTTTTCAACTGGAAATCTTTAGCTGGAGCATCGGTGAAGACAAAGATCTCAGAGGATGGGGGTGCTGCTGTAAGTGCAAGCTGTTAAGCATAGACAAGTCAGGAAAAAATATATATATTTATCAAAAGTGAGAAAAAAATATAACTAAGAAAATATATCTGAGAAGTGACATGCCCGCCCATTCTACCATGCAACTCTTTTGGACAACAGGAGGGAAATAGTTGCATTTTATTTTTCAGTAACTAATATTACTAATATGTCTTTATATTGTAGGTTCTTGCTTTACAAAATTTTGCTGCCTGAGATAAAACTAATAATCTAATAGATTTGAAAAACAAGTTGTTCTCAACACCTGCAACCCAGACAAGGACAACTCTGGGGCATCTCCTCCTCCGCCTACATTCAGGTTCTTGATTCTCTCCTTGAAGACATCTGCATTGGTTGTCATAGTCAGAGGTCCAACACCTGCATATCCAATAGATAACTAAAATGAATTACAATCAATAACTGTGTTTATTCCTCTGTAACACCTCCCTGTGAATTACCTACCCGGGTCATTGAAAGGTACCAGTATGTAGGCAGAGGGTTCCTGTTGGGTTCCCCTCTTGCTGTCAATGATGGAATTAGCAACAGAAGTCGCAAATAAAATGTCAAGAAACATACTGCCTGTGGTGTCAATGACAAAACACAGCACAGGTGACTGAAAAAGGCCCATCAATCTGCAGAAACAAGAGGGAGAGAAAAATGTAATTACTTCATCATTTGTATGCCTTTTCTTGAGATAATCCTGCTTTCGTTGTCGTTTACTTTTCATGATCACATTGCTGTATGGCCCACAATTGAGCAGAAGCAGCACAGAAAATGCAAAACAAAATAATTTGTTTCCCCACAGAACAGTTATATGTCAGAAGTACTGTTTCTTCAGTAATAATAGTAGTAAAAAATAAAGTATTTCTGCCTGCAGTCCTATTAGGTCATGGTTTCTATTTTTCTTGTGTGGTAGCCTATTATGGCACAAACTATGCCAGAATCAAGCTGGTCCATACCTCAGAAAGGTTTTGTTTCCTGCCACTATTCTGATGTCCTCCAGTAGCTCCATAGTGGCATCCACAGCCATTTCGGCTGCTTGGTGATGAAGAAAACCATGGCTGGAACCAACGCTATCTTTACTGATACCCCCTACTGGATCCTGCTTGCTTGTCTCATCAAACAATCCCCCATGGCTGCATTTACCTTAAAGCAGAGAGAACCATTTTATTTCATGACCCACAAACAGTCTCAAATATGAAGGGTGCAGTGCAAAACAAATGCAGAAGAACTTTTAAAATTACCTGAAGGTTTTGCTGAAGAGCTGCTGCTGAAGTAGCCGGAGGTGAGAAGACCCTGCTGCAGCAGATCAGGCAGGAGGTTGTCGTTACAGTTCTCCCCTATGCAGTTTCTGCATGTCAAAGTATTTGGTTCTGTGGCAAATTTATCAAATAAAATTAAAATAAACATATAGTATATACATTCATGAGTTCTGGTTTGAATTGACCAAAATTACATAAAGAAGCATTCAACAACGTCTTGTTAAATATATGTTTACTATTTATTGAAAGATGAAACCAAAAACATGAATCCTAAAGGACAAACAGGATAAATGCGTGGACTGTGTATGGCGGTATAGAGAACACTTTATAGTTTGGAAAAGGGGCAAGCAAATGGAGAAATGGTCTTAATTTTAGTCACTAATTAACAACTTTGGAGTCATTTATCATTTTAACAGAGAAATCTTTTGATACCACCGTCTAAAAGGGAGAAGAAGACTTTACTTTGGTTGGCACTTAGCCCAGTCAGTCAGCTGTGAACACACCAGGACCAAATATTAACAAAAAGTTGACAAGCTTTTCTTTGCTGGAAAAACAATTTTATGTGGTAACTTATGCAGCAGCTGAGGTTAAAACGTCCAACGAAAAACAGACATGGAGATGAGATAAAAGAGATGGACCAACGAAAAACAAAAACGCATATCTTTCTATTACTTCATTCTGCTTTCTTCTTTCTGTTCTTTTTTTCCCTTCTCATTCTTCTCCTTTTCATTTCTTTTTCATTCACTTCTAATTTACTCCTGGCGGTTTTCCGAGTTGTTAGCACTGTCGCCTCACAGCAAGAAGGTTCCAGGTTCCCTTCCCAGCTGGGACCTTTCTGTTTGGAGTTTGCATGTTCTCCCCATGTATGCATGGGTCTTCTCCGGGTACTCTGGCCTTCTTCCCACTGTTCAAAAAGATGCAGGTCAGGTTAATTGGTGACTCTAAATCGTTTCTATGTGGCCCTCTGATGGACTGGCCATCTGTCCAGGGTGTACCCAGCCTCTCGCCCAATGACAGCTAGGATAGGCTCCAGCCCCCCCGCAACCCTAAATTGGATTAAGCGGGTATAGAAAATAGATGAATGGTTTTCCGAGTTTGAGTCGCGAAGGCGGAGCTTGATGCAGGCTTTGGCTCATCTTTCAGTTAAGGCATTATGTCATTTGCCTGGGTGTTTAAAGTAGAAGTTTTAATTCTAGTGTTAAGAGTTTCAAAGGAAACTCAATTTCTCTTTTCTTTTGTCTTAACACACACTTGTTCAGAGGGTTCTGAAAACACCACACCTTGTTAAGCTATAAAGGTAAAGACTAAAATAATATGGATTACATGTGTGGATCTTGAATACGCTTCAAATTCAAATGGATATCTGTAAAGTTACGACATATGAACGAAAAACTGAACAATGTTATGTTCCTGCATTTAATAATGGAGCACGAAAAGAAACAACAGGGAACATCAGTTAACAGTTGAATTACTTCAGGTTTAGGGTACTGGAGAATGGATGAATGGAGTTTCCATGATGCTTTGCAGGTTGTGCAATAATTGCCTTTAATTGTGTTCTAAAATGCTTTGACTTGGTGTTAGTTCAGTATAGCAATCATAGTTGTTCTGTTCTTGTTCCTTTTAGTAAGATTGCTATGCAGGATAGCAACATGAGTAAGAGTCATATCCAATTTCAACACTTCCCCATTCTGAGACTATTTGATGCACTGGTGTTTACATCATTTCTGCCATCAAAGGGGCGCTTATCTGAATATATCCCTATAAGTTTCTACCTGAGTTTTCCAGAATATAAATGTCTGGTTACTGAATTAATTAAGGTTTAACTACTCAGTGCTACAGACCTACAGACCATTGCCTATGTGGCTCCATAGAAAAGTCATTTTCCTAAATAACGATTTTTTTCTTATTATATTAAGTACGAACATGAGAAAGGTATCGAAATGCAGCTTGTGATATCACTGAAATCCTTGAAGAGCCTGTACAAAGATATAAAACACATTTAATATATTTCTAAAAATCCAACTGAAAGTGAATCTGAAGAAAACAGTTGGTGGAGGTGTGGGAGGTCTGTTTCTTGTCTTGCTAGAGAAAAGCAGAGGTGTCACCTTTGATTTACATGTCCAGATAAGGATAAAGAAACATTTGGTCTTGATTTTCCCCCCGACTCTAACATAAAGAGGTTCCTTTGTTTGTTCAGGGAAAGTTTCACTGGTCGGCATTAGGACATTAATGATTTCCACATAAGTTATGGGTCAAGTCTGGTGGGAGAGAGTCTCTTAAATTGCCTCCAAAGGTTGTGGTAAATAGACGATGGTGTCTTTCACTTCCTGATGTGGAAATGCCCATCTGTGTTTTTGAACCAACTACACAGGAATGTTGCTGAGGGTTCCCAAAGATTGAGTTTACAATGTTTTTACACTTGAGTTTGCTACACAAATTACAAGAATTTTGTGTGTGTTTATGCACTTGGCAGACACTTTTATGCAAAGCGACTTACAGGTAGGCATGGGGTAAGGAGTCTAGCCTAAGGATACCTACTGGTGGTAGTACTTTTCATGCAGTGGATTTGAACCCAGGTCTTCCACATGAAGGGTGGCAATAACACCACTACACTAGCCAGTCCCTGTTATCACACACAGAAGGGACTTTCCTACCTGCCAAGTTTTCGAGAGGTTGGTCTGGTCTGATCAATGCATTGTATGGAGCATTGTTTCTAAGCTCTATCCAGTTACTGTGGCTGTAAAAGTCCTAAGTAAATAAGAAAAAACAACTTAGATCAAAAAGCTTACTTTCTGGAATAATTATGCATTTCTAACCCCACTCCAATCTCACCTGTAGTGTGTGAAAGACCTGTCCTAAAGCCTGTCGTGCAGCATCCAAATGATCCATGTTAATGAGGGACTTCACAGTAGCAACACCTCGATATCAAAATATAACAGTTAGGCCCAGTTTACATTAAGCTGATTGTAGAGAATGTTTTAAATCTATATTACATATATTTAATTCTAGATTAGGTCCTAGGATTAGTAGTAGTATGCCCTAAACTGTAAAAAGACTCACTTATCTTTAGACACCTAAATCTAACATTAAACAGAGGATATAAAAGCACCATGAACGGTACCAATATCTATCTATCATGGCGATCAAAGCACTTTATACAAGAACTACAGAACCAAAATCACAACTTTAAAAGTTGAAAATCTGTTGTATTTTTTTGGCAGTCAATGTCATGAAATAGTGAATAAATTAGAACACATCAGGTGATGTTGAAAGTCATTTTATGCCATTTAGAATAAAGTAATGAGACCTTGCACTGAACTTTGACTCTCACCCTTAGAATTTGTCAGAATGAGCAGAAAAAAAATTATAGCACAATTACCCTATAGCAGGTAAACATTGTGGATCTGTATTCTCTATTGGATACATCCTGGCTTCTACAGCTCTATAGCTTCAGTATTTGACACATTTCTTTTATTTGCTATAATTAGAACAATTTGCAACTGTTCACATCCCATTTATTTGTGCTTTAGACAGTGTCCTAATGTTTTGTGGAGCAAGATCTTACACATGCAGTATATGAAAAAATGATATATTATCCATTTAATTTTTCCATCATTGATGTCTACCTGCTGTGATGACTTGCCGGCCTGTCAGAAAGGTCTCACTGTTAAAATGGTGCTTCTCACTTCGTTGAAAATCAAAATCCACTTTTGCATTGTTGATTTGCATCAGAGAAATTGTATTCTGGAACAGGAGAGATGAGGACGTATCTCCAGAAGAACAAGCCCTTTGCACTTCATCAGCTGACAAACTGTTATCAATCTGGTTACAAAAATATAAAAAAAAAAATAAGCTGGTGCATGTTGGAAGTAAACACAAGCAATTCCCTCTCACGATCACTTCATTTCAGTTCACTTGCTCTTGGAAAAGTTTTGAATTGTTATGTATAATTGATTTAACTGTTTATATTTTACAGCTTTCAAAATATTTGAGGTATTTTCAACCAGTGACAAATGAATACTTAATGCATCGCCCTTCCCTGTTACAGATGGAATTTTCAACTCACATTCAGGCTGAACTTTCGGCCCTCAGATGCAGCAATGTCTCGGCAGATCTCAGCTGTCTTTCGGAGTACTGCCATTTGTGTAATGTCAATGTGAGAAGTGGAATTTACAGCAAATGAGTTGAGTGATTGAAAACTGTTGGTGAGATCCAGCAAGGACACGATCACCACCACCACCAAGAGTTTTTCTGTCTGTCTGGCAGTCATGATGGAGAAACTTGAAAAATGAAGAAATCTTGGATTTTTGATATAGCCACAAAACCTGTTAAGATCCTTTGTTAAACTCTCTCTTTGCCCGTCTGTGTTCTGCTCTTCGCTTTCCCTCCCTCTCTGTCTTCATATGTCATTTGTCATAAAACAAACACCCATAAACAGTTGAATGTATTAAAGCAAAACTAACTGGATCCAAAACAGCTGTTACCAGACAACAAGTGGCAAGTAAAAACACCTGAGAAAATAGAAGAAAGGAAAATCAGTTCACCATGTAGAAAGGGATGAAATGCTGTTTGCTTAGATTTCAAATTTAACAGTGAGATAGAGCTACATGAAATCCTGAGAAAAACTGCCTAAATTACAATTTGTTTGATTTGCTGTTGATGTGTCAAACATGATAATGTAATCAGAATTATTCATTCTAACTAAGTGACCCCTCGACAACATGTGGGTAGGGTTCACACAAGGGCGGACATAATTATTTCCGTCTTGGCCAATTCTGAAATTTTGGGCAATTTGGCTTCCAAACAGAAGAATAATGTTGATAATGTCAATCTTTTGCCATCCATTTATTCTATATACAGTATATAATTAAATTATCTGGATATTTGATTCTTCTTGTACAATTGTGTAATTACTAAATTAGCAATTTCCCAATAATTCTTTTTTTTTAAACAATGAAAGGTTTGACATAGGCACATTTAAAAGATTCTGTGGAACAGAAGTGGCCTTACCCGCTACTTTCATAGTTTTTGGCATTATCAAACGTAAAAATGATTTTGGATCAACAACATCTCATCAGCTCCTAAGCTAATCAGGTTCATGAAAATATATGTTTAGCCTGCTATGAAAGACACTGACTAATCAAACATATTTAAGATACATACATACAATACCAATTAAAACATTTTTATGGAATCAGTATAACAAAAGAACTAAATTGCTTACAAATGTTACAATGTGTAACGAAATTAATCATTAATAACAATAAATAGTAAATAAACATTAAAGAATTTATGTTTTACCTGTGTGTTCTGCTCTTTCACAATCCAGTATTATTCATCTGTTGGAACCTATCGGGTGTTACCGTTTACAGCTTAGAGCAAAAAAACTCCAACATGTCCAACAGGATTTCTCACGCAATGAAAAGTCTGTGTGACTCATCTGGTTTATAATTATATCCTTTGAATATCTTGAGAAACCTATCATGAATTCCATCAAGGAAGTCTTACGCAAACTGCAAACACTGAAGTTTGCGTATGTCATGAAGAGTAAATCAGTATATCCTGTTAGTTCTGAATTCACCCACAGATTTTACAATAATCATCTCTGATTTTGAAGGGTGTTAAGCATTAAGTCATTTATCAGGTTGTTAACTTTGACTCCATGCACACATTGAACCCATCTCTTATTGGTATACTTGAAGACACAGCATGAAGTATCATATTCCTCTACTAGCTTAAAGATGCTGTTGCCATAGAAGGATCTCTTCCCATAGTGCATCCTACTCTTTTCCTTGGGAAAATAATTGAATCGATAAATAAGATTCATCTCTTTCACACCAAAACATGCTAATGCACACCCTCCCCTGGCTTACACAAACAGCACAAACCAACACTCATCTTCAGCAGCCTAACAGTGAGGATTTGGATCAGAATCAGACATCGTCACGTAGACACTGCTGCCAGAATTGTCTTCAAAATTTATTGATATACTTTGAAACATTAATGTTCACTTTTAAGAGTTTTTATACAATATTTCAGAGGAGTTTACGTATTAACTGGTGTGTGGACAAAATTATGTTGCCCTTCTCTGGTTTTGTTGACGTCTGAAAGCACTTTACGCTACAAGCAAATTACATACACTGAGAAAATATTCCTATCAAACACACATTTAAACATGGTTCAATATCTTGCGTAAGGACATGTGGACGAAAGTCTGGGATTGAAATATGAACCCTATAACTGGTATACAACCACGGCACTTCCTGAACTATGGCTTCCAGCGTTCATTTATTTTCTTCCTTCCTCCTTCGAAAATGTGATCAATATTCTTTGCACAAGAAAAAGGTTGTGCTGCAGCGTCTCACATGGAGCCATGGAGACCCGATAAGCAGAAATAACACCTGCAGTTCAGGAAATGCAACATTTATTTGAAACTGTGCAAGTATGCCAGTCTGAATGTATGTAGACAAAACAATTTCATGCCATTTACTGGAAATACTTTATTTGAATAGTGTAAGAAATGATACAGTACAATCTAAAATTCAACCAAATGGCCACTAACATTCTCAACTTTTGATTTTGGATCAGTTTTCAAAATTTTCCTATTAAGCGATTGACTGCAGATTTCTTCCTTTATTATTTTAATGTTTAGAGATAGAGATAGTAAGATGTGACAGTTGATTTTTCTGAATGTTGAAAAAATGCAACACTGGCGTAAACACAATAAATTGACATCGCCTATTAATTCACAGAATGACGCCAACGCTTTTGGCTTCCCTTTATGTAACCAGCACTAGAAGAGCTTACTTAAAGTCAAACAGACATTGGCTTTTAGACTGGCTGAAAAAAGTATTGTTTTATCTTAACACTATCCTGAGTTATGCCTTTGATATAACAGTGAAGTCGTCTGTATTATTATATTGTTAAAAGTCTGTAAATATCTTAGGCCTATGTAATACAAAACTCCTCTCCAGAAAAGGAATTGTCTAATATGAAATAAAAACTTAAATCTATAATTTGTTTTTATTTACATTTGTATATGACAAACACAAGTCCAAAGGAATTGGTTTTAATGTGTCCTGCATCAATGTATTTATGAAATGTAAACTAATTAAAAGGGAGAGAAGCAAAGAAAGAGAAATGTTGATAGAATATATAAATTAATGTAGTTCTGGAATCAGCAGATTAATTGGTGACAGATGAGGGTGTCAGAATTGGGTAAAGACTAAAGCATTCACCAAAAAGTTATTCTTTCCAAGCAAGGATGGGTCTTGGCTCACCACCTTGTGCAAAACTCTGTCAAAGAATCATAACTAAGTTTGAAAATGACTTATCAATGCAAGATTTCAAAGAACTTTGTTCTATCAACATCTTCAGCGCATATTGTGACGGGATTTAGGGAGTTTGTAAATCTCAGTGAATAAAGGCCAAGGACCACAGCTTAACCCTCGGAATCTTCCTGCTCTCAGGTGACACTGTAGGAGAAAACTATTTTCCGTCAACACATTCCACCGCTGCATCTAGAAATGTAACCCAACACTGTATAATGCAAGTATGAAGCCATTTATCAATCTGCAGTCACACCAAGTTCTCTGCATACAATCATATATGATCTGTGATCAGATTAGTTTGCATTTCAGCTTATTTTAGTTAAAACAAAAATAGACTTCTGATTATATGTGCCAAAGATGAGAAAAATCATCCAGGCTGTAATTAAAGAAATGTCCAAGAGTCAGCAGCTGTGATTGCATGGGGGTGTCGTGGTGTCTAAGATGTCTTACATAAGCTTGAGATGAAAAAAACATGCTGCCATGGAGGAAACATCTTTTCCTGAGAGGTGCATAGTTATTTCAACAGGACAATACCAGGGCTCATTCTGGATGGCTTTCAACAGTGTGGCTTCATAGACACAGGCTGTGTGTGCTTGACTGGCCGGCTTGAAGTCAAGAACTATCTCCTATTGATAACATATTGAGCATCACAAAGGGAAGAATCAGACAGCAGCCATGGACTGTTGAGCAGCTGAAATCTTGGATTTCCAGGCAATATTAAAAGTGTCAGTAAAAGAAGGGTGTTATACGATTGTAAACATGACTCTCCTCAATTTCTGAATGTTTAATTTGTGTTGTTGTTTCACTTTTCTGGAAGTGTGGTTTGTAGACAATATGAAGTGTCACATACCTTTTCAGCTATATCCTGCCAGCTGATTGATGAATATATTATGACAAACATCAAGAGTCCCTCCAAAAGAACGGCAGAAGTAATGATGCACACAGAGGTTTTTCTCTGATGTTTTTTCCGTTGTATGGTGGGCATGGTGCATCTGGAAGAAATTAAATCTCTCAAGTAAACCAGAGCTGTTGTCCACGTTTGGTTTTCAAATTGCCTATCCTGGAATGTTAGAAATACCTCACGGAAAGTCTGTTTGAGTGTACTTCCTATACGGTGAGATTTTTCACATCAAAGTTGTAATTGTGTAAATCTAAAATGTTAGCAGTAATTTTGCAAGACTTCATTGTTGATTTTATAGAGACTCTGTAACATTGACTGTCAATCTGGGTTTACTTCTTTACAAATGGGTCTAAAAAAATCTGTAAGAGTACAGGAGAGCAGGTGTCTCATCAGCTGGTGTCATATCTCTGTATCTATCTCGCGCTTTGAAACTGTGAAGTCACCAGAGTATGAGACAAACTAAATAGCAGATAGGATATCTTGCACCTGTGCTACTCGACTGCATCGTTTCAGGTTTTATTCTTTTTGTTAATTTGCAGATGTGGATGATAGCAGCAGTGCAGTTTCAGAATGGTAAATATCTCATTTTTGCTGGAAACTCTATTTGATTGCCAAAGTTCTAACCTCACCATTAATGCCTTATTTAATTCATCACTTACAGTTTCACCATGTTTTTAAAATGTTAGATATAACTCACAATCTCAATAGGACATTGATGCTACACAAGCATCTCAAAGTTATTTGCTATCGGTTACTGACTCTTCTTTACTGTCAGCAAAACACACACACACACACAAAGAGGTCATGTTGCCATGGCAAGAGAGAAAGTCACATTTGGAAAACAACAATCATTTTGAAAAAAGATTTTCTGTTTTTGGACATCTTTATGACTTACCTTGAGCAGCACTTTGATGGAAGTACTTTTACAAAATGTCTCCTGCTTTTGCATTTGTGTTTTACAGCTGACTGACTCTTTTTTGTTTTTGCCAAGCTTGCTATCAAACAGGATTTGCGAGTTATAAGACCTGTGGAACCTCCCTCTGACTGTGCAAACAATGATACTTGCATGACACAGTCAGTGTGGAGCAAGAATTTCATTTAGATCTGACTAAAGTATGCAAATGCCACACAAATATCAAACAGTAATTTGACAATTAGAAATGTACAGAATGTTGAAATAGTTGAAAAGCTACTTATTGTTAGACAGACGCAGAACATGTAACATGAGGCCAGTGTTATGTTTTAGCAAAGGTGTGCACAGAGGTCTAAAAGGGACAGTCATACCTGTAAGTCCTGTAATGTAAAACTTCCTTGTTGTGAAACAACACCCAGTCAGCCCTCTTCACTTCTCTGACTTTTTCTCTAAAAGGAATATCATGCCATTGCTAAAAACACTTATAATATAAAGGTAAGCCAATAATTGATGTTTTTTTTCATTCAGATATGAAGTCGGAGACACGATCAGCATTTGTGTGGAAATTCCTGAGAGACTGGGCAGCCCTTTGTGTGCTGCTGGTGGTTGTGCTCCTGCTGTATAATGACCCATTTCTAATACTATGGTGGCCTCAAAGACCTGCAGAGGTGAGATTACACTTCTTTCTTTTGCATGAACTAAATAATTGTCTGTTTCATAGATATGTTTGGCTGAAGACATTTTCATTAATTTGTCACAATTAGAAATGTTCTTTCAGATTTGTTTCATTTGATAGTCCTGACTTCTGGATTTTACTCACGACAGCTATGTCTTATCTGTCACTGCAGAGAACTAAGACAGGTGTTTTACCTCTGGATATGGCCACAGATTCCATTGATGACATGTTTGATGGCTGCCAATCGAAAGCCGCCTCTGTGATTGACCAGTATGGTGTGTTTGAGTGGCATTATAACAGAAACTTCAGTTCTGCCTGGGCTTTTGTGGAAAGATTTGCAAAGAAACCAGTGCACAAGCACCTTAAAGAAGACCATGCCATAGCATTGTATATGTTCACACGAGTGGGACAAATCCAACTAGATTTCAACAAAGCAGTGAAAACAGGAAAACACAAGTACACCACAGCTGGATTTAAGTTTCACTATTTCTACTTCTACTTGACTGATGCCATTCAGGTGCTGCATAATAATCAGACATTGTGCAGAACCACCTATCACAGGACGAGGAAACAGTTTGACAAAAATATCATCAACACAAGCATGCGTTTTGGTGGTTTCACCTGGGTAGTTTCCAGCAAGCAGACACTTGGGTTCAATGGTAACGTCTCCTGTTTTGAGATCAACACATGCTTTGGAGCTGATATCACTTATTACTCCAGCACAAACCAAATAGGACAGGTGCTCATTCCTACCTATGAGGTTTTCAAAATAACAGACGTTCTGACAAATGACCCATGGTGCAGTGTGGTCTATAAACTACAGAGCACCAAAATACCAAGAACAGACCAAAACTGCAAACTGAGTCAAAGACTAACAAACAATGGCGACGCTATTGGTGGTTTAACAGACGTGCATGGAGGCAGTGTTGTAATGTCTCTGTGTGTGATACTGATGATGATAAGTTCTTTCATTCTTGTAAAACGCAAGCAGATATGCTTTGTGACTGCTGTGCTGGGTACTCTGCTGGTGCTGATAATTACTGTGTTACTACTGAGTTAGTTTGTTAAGCACAGAGGCCTGAAGGCGGGATACTTGTTGTTCGTCACAGAGAAATTGCCCAAATGACATCTGGAATTTAAGGAGGAAGTACTCTATAAATCTGTCAATGTCCTCTCTCAACACTCATCTTTTTTCCCTTGGCTGTACTGCATATTTGTTGTATGACATGTAAAATCCATTAACCATTTGATTTACATTAAACTGAGCTACCAGCTGTTAGCTGGTTCGGTACCCTCGTCATGACAAATTTGGTGACAAAACTTATTTTGAAATTTACACATGCTTTGGAGCAAACATTTCCTTTTACTCTAAGTTTGGAGAGTCAGAAGGAGAAGCCCTGATTCCTCCTGTGCTTTCCTCCAAAATGTTTGATTCTTAGTAATACAGTGGGTGACAGTAAGTAAAAGATACGGATTTCAATAGAGCAATTTGCTTTGAAAAAAGAAAGTGAGAGGAGGGAACAGGGCCATCTAGTGGCAAATAGTAGGTTATGTTTTTGTTTTGTCTTGCTAGATGTATCCATTTGGTAATATAAAGTATATTGAATACAATTAATGATAAAGACAATGACTATAAAAACAACTACATTGAGCTAATTGAAATAATTTTGGATTGCTTAATTAGAAAATTTCTCCCTCAGTTCCCATCATATTTTGTTTATCAGATTTTACCCTCTTTCGTCTTCTTTTCGTATTTTACGAAATGTGTTGAATAAAACTAAAAAAAGATCAAATAAAAAATGTTTCTTTTTTTTTTCTTGGTTTTGCTCTTCATCAACGTTCTTCAGACGCCTCAGGTAAGGCTTCTCTTTATCTCTGACATTGTCAGATTAATTTAATTCAAATTATTTCTGACAGCCCAGTATTAGATAAGTGGGTGGCAGTTGGCTATTACTGCGACAAAGTGATGGGAATGGAAGTTCAGTGGATCAGTGGCCTGGGCTTCTACGTGTCCAGACTGACTCTTGCATTGGACTCTGGAATCCATCAGAAAAAGTGAAATAACAGTAAAAAAAAATGTGGACAAAATTGATGTCCTTACAACCTTTCCATGATTTCAAGAAAGAAAGCTGTCACAGCTGGACTGTCACAAGTGGTGGTATGATCCATCTTTACAAATTACCCCAAATGTGCTCCAATGAGAGATGTATGAAAATTTGTCAGGGGGATAGTTTATGGTAAAAATGACCCTATGGGTGAAGGGAGTATCAAACAAAGAATGCATTTTTGCCGTAACAATTATATTTTGTGACCACAACCAATAATTTTTGATTTCTAAACCTAAATGATTTGTTATCCAATGAAAAAGTGGCCAGTGTCGTCCTGTTACTCACTCAATGTAACCTAGAGGTGAAAAAGAGTACCTGTAGTATCAACTCACATTTCGTTGTTGAAAGAGCTACTTGTAACAGCACACACCTGTGTTTTACTCCTGCTTGCTGGTAGGGATGATAATTTAGAGAATGCCCCTATGGGTTATTGAACTGGATGAATAAAACAACCTACTAAGTCATTTTAAATGGAGGACTTGTATAAAAAACACAATGTGCTATGTTTTCTTCATACTGTTGCTTCTCGAAACCTTTATAGAATGACTCATTTGATCCAAAAACTAATTAAAAAGTCTCAATATATCAGATAGAACTGAATCATCTGCAAACTAATAGATTCTTGCAATTCAGTACAAAAGTCCCAGCCCTGATTGAAATGACCTGCAGCTGGTAAAAGACAAGCAGACGTGCCTGCCTTCACATCATTAGAAGCAGGACCACATCATGAGAACTGAGCTTTAGTGATACAATAAAAGACATAAATTAGTTCAATTTCAGGTTTGAAACCAGCATGGAAATAAAGCTGAAAAATATCTTATGGCGTTGATGTGTGAGAATAGGTGAGTAAATAATGATCCCAATGGGATGAAAGTATCTCTCTATTTCAAAATTGATAAATTTACTGAGTTAAAACATATAATTATCTAAAAATTAATTTCTGTGAATTTATCAACAAAGTACTTTTGTGTGCAGGATTGTGTGCTGATTCAAGATAGTAAACATGGCCATTTGGCCAGTTCTGATGATATTTGGAGCCTCCATGGGATATGCAAAGGTAATATGAGTTGAGTTGAAGCTTGCTTACAGTAAACTCTGCACCGATATCAGTTCTTTATTTTTTTTTCTCCGCTTCCACCTTTCATTATTTGCTTTACTTTTGGCAGAACTTTATTCCTCTGGATATGGCTCTAAACTCTGTTGATGACATGTATGCTGGTTGTAAAGACAAAATGGAGAAAAAAGTGAAGACTGAGTTTCTGCTGAATGAGAAAAACAAGGACAAAAATTTCACACAGGCTTGGAATGATGCACAGAAGTACTACAACAAGAAATGGAATCATAAACATGCCAAGAAACCATCTGGTACTCTGAGGAAAGAACAGATCATGGCTATATATGCTTACACTCTTGACAAACCAGAACTCTATCCAGAATTCAATATTGCAGTTCGAACACAAAGATATGAATACAAGACGACGTTCAAATATCACACACTACACTTTTTCCTCACAGATGCCCTGCAGACTCTCAACTCGCATAAACCTCAAGGAGAAAGATGCCTGACTGGTTTTCGCAGAGTCAACAGCTACTTCAGGGAAGATGCTCTGAACAAGCAGATTCGCTTCGGCTCTTTTACCTCCAGCTCAATGGGTTGGTACCCTCGTCCTGCCAAATTTGGTGAAAAAACGTGCTTTGAGATTTACACATGTTTTGGAGCAGACATCTCACTGTACTCTAAGCTTGGAGAATCCGAAAGAGAAGTCCTGATTCCTCCTTATGAGATCTTTAAAGTCACAAAGATGGAAAAGAGATCTGAACAGAGGAACCTGCCATGTGAGTTTGTTTATAAAGTGAAGAGCACAGGGAAAATGCTTTCAAATTTAAATTGTTTTCTATTCTGACACATTTTTCACAACATTTTAACTTCATATTGGTCAGATGAATTTGGATTAGCATTATTAATTGGACATGACAAGTTATTGACTTTTCCCTAGATATACACATACAATAGGCAAGTTTAGTTCGATATAGCACATGTTAAAGAACTTTTTATTGAACAAATGTGCATCCATTACTAGAAGTGGGGGTGTCACAACATATGCTTTTCCAATATTTTCCTGTTAGTTCCTGACTATATTGTTGCTATAAAACTTAATGACTTGACTCAGTTGGGGCTTATTGGGACCTGCTGATTACATGATGTGTCACTGGGCAGGTGGGTCATGCTTAAATCACTATGACCTCGCGAATGAGCACTTATATAAATTAAATAAAGAAGATGCCAAAGATTTTTTTCCTGATATTATTCATACATTTTATTCAGTTTAGGGTTGCAACAAGTGAAATAGGGCAGCAAGTTGGTGGTGTTTAGCACCGTCGCCTTACAGCAAGCACATTCCCAGTTTGAATCCCAGCTGGTGCCTGTGTGGAGTTTGCATGGTTCCCCTTTGTATTCATGGGTTCTCTCTGGAAGGTCTAAATTGATCCTAGGAATATGAGCGAGCAAGGTGTTTGTGTGTCTCTGTGATGGATAATTGGTTCACCATTACCATCAAATTCCACCTTGTATCATCTCATAAGTACTGAGTCCCATCATGCTGGATATCAAATGTTCAGACTTTTCCAATTTAATTTTCTATAATTTCCAACAGGCAAACTTGGGACAAAACATTGATGCAGATCATGGAATTGGAGCATGAAGTTCAATTAAAAATAGGATAAAGTACTTTAAACAAATTCACAGGATTTTGGAAAGTCTGCTAAAACTGAACATAGAATGTAAAAACATAGAGCTCAGAAGTGAACGCGACACTAATGATACAACCAGAGTTACAAACATTAGCACTTAATTTTATCAAGATGAAAATTTGAAAACCAATCAAATCTGTCTTATTTGGGTTATGGCGAGAGATGTGAGATGTGAAGCATTGATGTTTGTAAAGTGTCAGCTGCACAACTGCTGATGATTTCGCATGCAAACGATCATCACACGCATGCAGTGTCTGTCACGCATCAACAGGTAATCATAACGATTTGTAAAAGACCGAGCGGGCCGTCAATGCTCAAAGATCAGTGTTAAATTGATCAGATGATGCAATTTTCACAAATTTCACATTGTTTACCAAACTTGTAACAAATATTCAGAACTATCAACAGTGACAAGTCGTATAAAAGAATACAACAGTGGTTTAAATACAGTCTCACCACACCAAAATCAGAACATACCAATACATGTTAGATATAAATTGACATTGCTTTTAAAAATAGATGATTATACCTAAAGCCCTCGGAGGCAAATAAGTTTTCCACTCCGGTGGAGGTAGAGGAGGGGCTGTACAAAGCCACATGCTAATGCTAAGCCTGTGCAAATGATCAAGGCATTATTAAAATCTACTGGACTGATGCAACACTGCAATGGAATAACAGCCACATATGAAAAGAAATTAATGGTCATGAAAATCATGATCAGCAGAATTATTTTAAAGGCTTTTCTCTTCACTGCATTCCTCTTCCTCCTCTTGACTTTTTCCCCTGGTCCTGAGTGTTTCAGAGCCCTGGCAACGGTAATGCAGCAGAAGAGCATTACAAGGAGGAAGAACACATTTTGGATGAAAAATCCATAAAGATACAAATAATTAAAAAAAGTGTGCATATGATAGGTACATGACACCAAGGTAATCAACTCTGCAACACAGACAGAGGCCACTTTGTACCTCAGGTGTTTATACTGGAGAAAAATCACAGGGTGAACAACCCCAACATAACACTCAACACAGATGCAACACTGGAAGAGTGGACGAGCTGTATAAAGAAGGCCAAGTGAAAAGATAAACACTTGAAAACAGAGAAATGATTTTTGTTTTACATAAACAATGTAGAAAAAGCTGCACAAGGAGAAAAGCATCTCTGACACTGCCACATTCAGAGAAAAGAAGTCTGCTGCTAAAGTCCCTCTGGGTCCTCTTAAAATCAGCCACATGACGTAACCATTTAAAGGAAGACTCACAATGCTGTTAACTGCAGCTGAGATTATGGCAAAAGTTGTATCATGATATTGAATAATTTCGGTGGGGGTTGAAGAACCGTTCTCTGCGACAGTGGTGTTCATTTTGTGTCTGTAAATACAAAAGAGACAAAGATCCAAATCTGAAATCTATGGTTGATACAAAGTAGATAAAGCACTATATAATTAAAATGCCATACCTTCAATCTGAAACACAATCCTGAATATCCACTTGTTGGGGAAATATGGAGCTCTGGTCAATCAGCAAATAAGAGAAGATTCGAAGTTCTGTGTTAATACCTTGACAAGCTGTATTTAAAACAGTCTGTAGTTCGGCGTTGAGATGGAGTCAGTATCTATCAAACCTCTCTTTGGCTCAGCCTCTGCTCTGTCCTCCTGCCTCAAACCTGATCCTATTTATCCTACCGCTGTATGTGTCATGACTTTCATGTCGACAGCTACCTTATTGCCATTCAGGACTTGCGAGTGGAGACTCAGACTCCATCCTGTATCCCACTGTGTTTCAGCATCAATGCAATGCAACAAAATGTGATGAATAAATCAGATCATCTTATTTTAGACTCTTCTAGTTCAACCTGGCTCACTGTTGGCATAATTAAATACACTGAAAAATGTGTAAATAAAATAGAAAGGCTGCAGGAGGCTAATTTCATGGAGTTAAAAATGTTCATGTTAAAAACATTAGCTTGAAAACATGTTTCCAATTTTTCTATACATATCTTCTATTCCTATTTTCACACACACCTCTGGTGATGCTGGCTTAATTTCCAGAGAAAATGTCAGTGGACATTTAGTAATACACATACTCATATCTGCGTCTGTAGTGAGTTATGTAAGTTGTGTCTTATGACTGCTCATGGTATCCATCAATACCATATTTCAGCATAAGATGATACAAATAAGTAGCTGCATTTTGAGTGAAAATAAAAGTTTCACATCGTATCCCTTATAAATAGAATAGATACTGTAATTATAAAGAAAAGCATATACACAGTGTGACCTCTGTTTTATGATATTAATATGAGTTTAAATGTTTAATCGCTGTCAAATTTTTTGACTCAATACTATTGCTAAACCTGTTTTTACTGAGTGAGGACCTGGCATTTCTTATACAAACTTTTATAATCTCTTGGTTAGGCAGTTTACTATCTCTCTGTGTTTGGGCCTGACACAGTATTATGTATTCTTTTAAAAAAAAGTTTTATTAATTCAAATGAGGTGCTCCTTTCTTAAGAAGACATTGTAGCCCCTACAGAGCAATTGGCTTCATACTATTTTTGTGTATTCTATGTATACAACTGAATAAATGAAGAAGTAGTGAAGGTAAATAGAAAGGGAAATGGTGTTTAAAAAAATTAAACACTATTAAGGAAAATACTTTTCTGTTTAGTTAAGTAGCTCCAAGTTGGAGGTTGGGTGGAAATGCAGGGTTTTGTGAACACTTTAAGAATCCAGTGGAATAACAAGATTAAGTCACAAGCTTCCTTTAATAGTTTTCATTACCTGTGGAACCACAGAAAAATGTAAAAAGTTAACAACAGAATAGATTTTTGTAGTTTTCATGTTATATTAAATGCATTTGTCTGGTCATTCTTGGATTGTCCTTCACTGTTATTTCTGTAGCTATGCATTTCTTTTTTGTATACGATATTACAAAACATTAAGAGTCGTGATATATGAATAAGGTGACTTAACAACAGAGTTATAAGCAACCGCTTTTGGACTCAGTGAACTAAATCTGGTTGATGATTGAATGCCTAAAACATCTGTGAGTTTGCATACAGGACTGTGGCTATGTTGTGTTCTGAAGCAAAACAAAACATGTAAAGTAGTTCTGTGCCTTTTGGTCATTTGTCTTCCAAATCATGGGACAAAAAAAAGGCTTTCCTACCAGTCATTATAGAAGTTGCTCTAAATAACACTTTCGGCAAAAGTGACAAGAAGAGCTCCAGCAAGCTCATTAAATGGAACGGTCCATATTACATGTGTTTTGATTTAATAAGATGAACTTTTATTGGTTGTATTAAATTTATATAGACACGTGAGCGATGGTTTTGTAACACTGTAAAAAGCTGCTTTCACTTTAGGACAAGGTGGGTACTGCACTCTGCTTTTGTACCCATTCATGTTGATATTTTCTTAGGGTGCTTTAGTGCTTCTTTCTAAAAAAGGTGGCTAAACTAATCTTGTGAATTTTTTCTGTGTGATTCTTATGAACTTTTGTACCATTATCTTTTTTGAGATTGGAATTGGATTTGACCGACTGTAAATGCTGCATATACATAATGTTATCTCGATATCACAAGTTGATCATAGATAACAAAGCTTGTTTTCATTTGATAACAAGCTGATATATCTTACTTCATCAAGAAATCAGCACAGCGTAACCTGCAATCATGAGAAAACTAACTTTGTTTTCTCAATCACGAGATGATTGTGGTTTGAATACAAGTGACTTGAATATAAGTGCTTTTTATGTTAAAAACTATTTCCACTGTTTACTAATGTTAAAGCAGTTGGGGAAGACCTTTAGCATGTGTGACTGTGTTGTTGCACTTTTACTAAATGTATGCTCCGGAGCACAAACAGTGGCATCTGTGGGCAAAGATAACTTTGACCAACTCTGCTTCAGTCTGTAGCTGCACTTCAGATGATCATAGTGTTTAGGCCTAACTAACAAAATATAACAATCTGTCATCTCAAGAAAACAGTCCCTGTTATCTAAAAAGAATGACATAATTAACCCATTATCACTAAAAAACTTGGTTATCTTCAGATATTTCACTTGTAATCTCGAAAAATTTTGAATTTCCAGTTTCCATTGGGTGACCCTGAATTGCTCCGCCATGACCCTGAAATGGATTAAGCAGGTATAAAAAATGGATGGATGGATGGACACCAACAAGGAGTTTATATTCATATTCAGTTTCTGAAATCCATTATGCTTCAGCTGGGAAGACACATTTTAGTCACATAATTCAGTATTATTACTTTCACACAAACAATTTGGATATTTTATGTTAGAATTCAAAGGGAAAAATAAAATAAAGAGAATTGTCACTACTTATGAACTAACACGTGGTGATGAACAGACACAGAAAGACACTGGCCCAACCCCACTGGCAGGGTGTGGTTAGACATAAAAGGTTTAATCAGAAGGATCTGAAAACTGCTTGACCTTAGTGTGAAGCTTTTCTTTTAAACAAAGTTTACACATGCCCAAGTACAATACGATCATGTTTCTTGATTGACTGAAAATGTTTACTCAAACATTCAATATATCATAACATAAATAATGTTTTATGGGTGTATATATGTGAGATTATAGGAAAGATATTCATCACTTAAGTGACAATGTAAAAAGTACAGCATATTGTGACAAATAACGCAAAAACATTGAGGCAATGTGTAGTGATTTAACACCTTACTCCCTGAATCTGGAGCTTTCATCATATTTAGAGAATGCATTCACTTTTCTTTACTGGTTTACTCCATCCATGTAAACATTTTAGTCGCATCACAGTTTTCTGATAAACTATATAGTTCCATTGTTAATTTTTGCTCAGCATTTAACAGCAGACAAACACAGTTATGCATTGACTGGTGATCATAGTTTAGCATTTGACAGCAAAAGAAAGCTAAGATCAAACTGATTTAAAAGAGAGTGGGTTTTGTACAAGATACACAATCTTAAATTATTCACAGTGTTCTGCAAGAGCTGTAAAAGAACAACAGATACAAAGATATGATACAGTGTTATCTGTTACTTGAATTCGAAGCAGGTTAAGGTGAAGAACGCTAAATCATGTAGAAACTTTTCATTTTCAAAATGTGCTGAAGAGGAACAATCTGTGTGAGTTCTACACTCTGTTTTTTAAGTGTAAGGCAGGGTGCTCTGCTTCAGTTGGCAGAGGGTAACTGAGGAGCCCACACCAAAACCAGCATACAAAGGCTCACTGAACTGAGCTTTAAATTTGTGGATGAGTTGGATATTCTCTGATACTGAATAAAAGGCTAAAGTGTTGCCTGCATAGTCTAAGTATACACCTATTCGTGTGGCCCTTGGAGCATCAGGAAGGTCGCTGTCTACTTTGTTGTGCCAGGCTGAGTAGCCTGAGTCTGAGCAGAGGAGACTCCACGACTTGTCATTGTAGCCCAGCAGGCTTTGTGAGTTCTTGCCCTTGCGGCTGATGCTCCTGTAGGCCACCCCCACGGAGAACTCCCCGCTCCACTCAGCCTCCCAGTAAAATCTGAAACCAGCCAGAGACTCTTTGCACAGCACTTGGGAGAAACCATCAAAGCGCTCTGGATGATCTGGGTAAAACTGGATTGTTTTCTTTCGTGTGACTCTTTGATTCCCATCTGACAAGACAAGCTCTTTGTACACCGTGTTTGGATCGAAGGACATCTTGCAGGAATCTAAGCAAAACAACCACGGCATACATTTCTTAATGATTTACTCATAACAACTAAATATGTCAGAATATGCTGGATTTGTAAAATTGAAAAATACATTTTGCTGTTGTATAGAAACAAGTCAATGAAAAAATCAGCATATGGACGGAAACCTAAAAACTTTACTTACATCTCAAAAAGTCTGCTCTCGATTTTGGCTCCTGAAAATCGACCCTGGATGGAACTAGTTGGACATAAAACAGTGGGTTTTCTAATTATTGTTCAGTAAATTGCATAAAATTGCTTATTCTTATATGACCAAAACTGAAATTTAAGGATTCAGTTTACAAACCTTTGAGCCGTTTGTCTCCATTTCTTGGCAAAAGTATGTAGACAGGAGTTTCACTAACTGTAGAGATATTCAGCATTAGGTTGGCTGATCTCTGGATCACTTTAAAGTACTCAGAATATACACGTCATATCAGGAACATACCTATCTTGGAGATTTTGCTCAGTTCTTTTTTGCAGATGTCATCCAGATTGTCTTTCATATCTGTGGCTGTTTTGCTTATTTCTCCAAAGGAGAATTGGGGGTTGATGAGCACTTTGGGAACCATGGCCTCAGGAGGAACACACAGGGTTGGAAAATTCTGTTTTAACAAGAAGTGCCATAATTTTGTAAAATTATATTTTCCACCAAGCCCATGTGATGCCAACATCTGAAAATTTAGCTAAAGCACATCTCTCTTACCTCTTGAGAAATAATATAGGATTGATAAGCATAAAGCTAATAAAATATGTTTAAGACAATTCTACAGTGATGTTAAACTAATTAAAAAGACACATTTAAAAGAGATTTGTAAATAACTTTTAAATTAGTGTAATATTTTGCAAGATAATTAAATTAATACTAGTTGCTGCAATTCTGTTTGAGCACCTGCAGAAAGTGAATATTGTCCTCTGTTTCAAGGATCTGTCGTAGCTCTGCATCTCGGCGCTGCAGCTCCATTATCTCTTGCTCCAGGCGCTCAACGTAGCCCTCAGCTTGTGACATTGCTGCCTGCATGTTGGCCATTATCATCTGATTGATTTCAGACTTCCAGCGCTCGACCGCCTGCAGCATTTCATGGAAGGTCTTATCACTTTCTGTCTGTGCTCGGTGGGCAGCACCCTGAAAAAGTAAAGTCAGTTTATCCGGAGCTTTTAGGCACAAACAGAATTACACCACTACAATCTGTAATGTAGAGATGCAGGCTTTTATGTTGGGTTAGTCCTTATCCTACTTTTAGCACATCCACATTATGCTTGAGCTCCTGCAGCTCCTTCATCCTCTCTGAAATGATGTGCTGTACTTCAGACTGGGTGACAACCAAGACTTTCTAATGGAATAAAACAAAGACAACAAGTCAGGATTTTGTAAATCATTCAGAGGAAGAGGATGCCATTTTAGTTTCAACCAATTTTCTGTGTAATTGCCCCAAATAAGTAAGACTCACTTGTTTCTCAATGCGCTCCTCTTCTGCAGAAGCAATGTTGTGGCTGCGGTGCTCTCTGACAGTACACAGCACACATATACACATCTGGTCAGAGCGACAGAACAACTCCAGGCCTTTCTCATGTTGGGGGCAGATCTTCCTGTCCAGGTGGCCCGTCTCATCCACGAGCTTGTGCCTCTTGAAAGTAGAGGACTCATAATGAGGCTTGACGTGCGTTTCACAGTAGTAAGCCAGGCACATAAGACATGACTTGACAGCTTTGTTGCGACGGCCAACACAGAAATCACAATAGGAGTCACGATGCATGTAGGGAAAAGGTCTGAGCTCTGGAAGCTGTGACCGTGGCTGGTGGTGAACATCGGGAAGGTTGCGTCTCAGGACGGGCCGTGGCGTGAAGGTCGCACGGCACTGCGGACAGCTGTACACACCCATGTGATCAAACTGATCCCAGTAGATCTTGATACACTCCAGGCAGTAAGTGTCACCACATGGAATAGTGACTGGGTCTCTCAGTCCATCCGCACACAGTTGACAGAATGAATCTGGTGGTAAAGGGAAATCAGATTCAGCCATGATGCCAAATTATGTAAATATGAGAAACAAAACTGAGTAGTTTTAGTTTGTGAATCTTCAAAATGTTGATAAGTCCATTAAGTCAAGTGTAGGAAGTCTGAAAGTTCCACAAAAGTCCCTCCACTGGCTCCTCTGAATCTACTACTGCTTTTCTGACCACACATTGCAGTCTGTTGCTGATATTTAAAGGTAAGGCCTTTGTTTCTACTATAAGCAGTAAGGTGATGCCTTCCCACACAATCTGTTGTCTAGTCTGTCACAATTGTCTGTTTGAGTGAAAGTACTGAGGTCTGCATACAAGATGAAATCTGCTTACAAGCAAGAATATCAGGCGAACTCACACAGTAAGGTCAAGTTGTCAGCAAAATAACTACTGCTACACTACTCTTCACCACCTATGAACAACACCTTGTAAAATCTTGCTGCATTATCGTGACATTTGATTTCAACTAACGTGCCATCATTTATTCATGTGTGAAGATTCAAGAATACAAAATTATTATGTTTTTTTGTATTCAGAAATCATAACTTATTAAGAAGCAGGAATTCTCCCGGCTGTATTTTTTTTTGTCTGTACTTTTCAAATATCTAGATTTCATCATATGAGACATCACCTCAAGCTGCTTGGCAACTCTAATAACATACTGGACAAAAAGCAAATCTGCGAGTTGTCTCTTCATGGGAGAGAATTTCATACACTGGAGAGACAGTCCTTCACACCCATGTGACTGAGCAGTTTCGTGATGTGCCTGATGTCAAAACAACCTGTACTGTTTGTATTGTCAACAAAACATAGAACATGTGGGTTCCCACTGAAGCATATTTGAAACCTTAAAATCAGATAGAATTAATCAACAGATGAATAAAGATTTTCAGAAATTATTGCAATTACGAGAGAAATTATGAAATAATAATCCAAACACACTAAAAAGCAAAAGGAAAGTATTTGTAAGTTATCCCTCTAAAACAATTGATTGACATGTATTCTACTTAAAAGAATAACACAACACCACAGTTAAAGCTCAGGTATTATTTTTCGAATACTGTTACTGAAAACACTTTAATGATAGATTTATTTAATATCATCCATATTTACTCATCCTATTACATTTACTCATCTCATTACATTATGCTACACAGTGTGCCAGCATTCGGGCCCCTGATGAAAATTTCTCACTGTGAATAGCTAAGCAAGTAAAAGGTGACCGGCGACCCGAGCAATGGATTAAGCGGGTATAGAAAATGGATGGATGGTTTAGGTTCGTACTCAGTTAGAGCTATGGAAAAACCTTCAACTCACAACAAATTCACGCTTAACTTCTGTCCCTTCCATTCCATAAAGTTGAGTTGAGGGCTCTGTGGCCTTTAAACTGACTAATCCTGTTATTCTTGTTACTCAAGATTGTTCCCCATGGCTGGAAGCTGAGTTTGTTTAAGGTCATTGCCATGCTGCAGAATGACATTGGGAAAAATATTTAGTTTTAAAGCAATACTATAGAAGTTTTTAACCTTAAAACTTCTCACCTGAGCTCGGGACTCATTTTGACTTACACAACCTTTGTTATGCACATTCCCAGGCCTGAACGTGTCCAGGAGCGCCTGGTAGCTGCGATACTGGACTGCAGTACTTGGGTTTCCTGCTGGTACTGAAAAAAAAGGAAAAGGAAAAAAAAAACACTGTTGCCATTACAAGTTGGGGGAAACATAAATAAATCCTTACAATTTTTTTGTATCAGAAAAATAGCTTTTTGTGATCATGTTAAGTCATAACATACATTTTCTTCTTTACTGGTTATATTAGCCCCATGCACAGACTCTTTCTTTTATCTTACTCTTCGACTGTATTTTACTGGACTTGAACTGTTTGTTTTTACTCTTTTAATTCTATTACTAATTCTCTATTTCATATATATATGTATATGTGTACAAAAATATAGTTGATTTTTTTTCATAGTATCTGGACATTGGGATTGGCATTTGTTTATACTGTTTACTCCTGTTTACTTTCTAAATTATATTCATATTCTGTATCAGATACAGAATTGGCACTGCTAATATTCAATCACTATCAACCATAGGATAAAAAAAATGTCTCGTCGTATCCTTTTTAGGTCCTGTAATATTACCCTTCCATGTCTCTTGACATATTTTGCGGCTTCTAGTGGTGTATTTTGCCTGGTTCTAAAGCATAAATGACAGGGTGTTATATCCCACAACTGTAGAAGGAGCCAATAAGCAAAAAACTGCCAAATACTGTAATGATGCTTTAAGGATATTAAGGTAAAGGGTTATTTTTTCTGTAATGTGTCAGCTTTGTGTTGTTAGAGCTCTTTGTTCTATGAAGCGCCATTCTCATTTTTGCCCAAACAACAGGACTCTTGTAAGGACAACAGTTGAAGGGAGAAAGAGAGACAGTAAGAGGGTGCTTGATAGATGCACACTGGACATGGCAGATAGCTGAGACTTGAATTTAATGTTTTGGAGGCGATAAAAGAATGAGAACAACTCGCTCAGAGTTATAAGAAGTGCAAGTGTCTACCCTCCCAGAAAAAGTAAATGTGAACAAAGATTAATAATGGAGTGAAATAAAATCAGACATAAAACATGATAGATCCCTCCATAGATGCAAGACTAAACAGAAACAGGGAGCTAATGAGACTGAAGAGACACAAGTGGGTCTGAGTACCTATGATGTCATTGACTGTGCTGGTCGGTACTTTCTCCCTCCTCCCATCTCACCCCTCCCTCTCTCCTCTTGCTTCTCTGCACTTCTCCATCTTTGCCATCACTGTGAAAAAGCCAGGGAGTGGCAGGAAGGAGGAGAGCCAGAGAACAAAGGGGAAGGATACAACAGGCAACCCATTGAGGATTTTCCTAAACATTTCAGCAGCATCCTTTAATTTATGACAGCAGGTACGTCTTAAGTTACGAGAAATTACACCATCACTGTTGTCCTTGCAGCAAGGGTAGAAAGAAGAATAAATAATCTTAACAGGCTAACAAGGCTTAGGACTAGTTGTTATGCTACTGTATTGACAAATCACAAATGTTTATTTAAAGATATAGCAAGTATTGGTGATTTTTTTTCAAGACAGTCAGGATTATTCTAACAATGTCATGTAGCTTTGTAATATTAATCATAGTATGTCATTGTACTCAATGGCTATTTTTGTTCCCATGTCTACTCATGAACGGGTTTTCTCTAGAACTGAAAAAAACCACTTGCCTGCAAGCGTGAAAATTGGAGTTATAGTAGATTTACAATTAAAAACTGATGAACTATTTTGTAAGGTCTGTCCACCTTAAAATCCACTCTTAGATCATGTTTTTACATCACTGTTTGATAACCAGACTTACTTAATACCAACATACATGAATGTAACAGGTCTAAAGGGATGGATAAATCTGTGCTCTGTAGTGTGTGTCTGTAAGACAGAGGCTGAGTAACAGCATAAGAGAAAGTGAAAGAACATTTCTGGTCATTCACTGTTCTCTGAAGAGCAGAGAGGCCATTTGGAAAGTGAGTTGATTGAATTAAATTGGCTTGAAAGCAGCTTCAGTAACACTAACACTATGATGGATGTAAAAGGGTGTATCTGCATGTGTGTATATAAGAGCAAGAGACCAAATGATCATTATGGTCGCCATTTATTGGCAGACAAGCAGGCAACTGACTAATGGGGTCATTATCAACTTGACTAAATTCTGCCATTTTGCAAGCTGTCTCAATAATAGAAATGAATTGAATTGATTTAGAGTTCATACTGTGTAACAACATGTAGCTAATGCATTGAAATGGCTCATACACGATCAGCTGATTATCAGCAACACACTTTAAACTGACCAGAAACTTTATGTGCATCTTTTAGCATGGCCGAGGGTTCAGTGTCTGTCGCACAGGTTGAAAGCTCCTTCCAGAAGTTTGCTGTCCACGGGGACACCAAAGCCACAGGGAAGGAAATGAACGGCAAGAACTTTTCGAAGCTCTGCAAAGACTGTCGCATCAATGACGGCAAGAATGTCACCACCACAGATGTTGACATAGTTTTCAGCAAAGTCAAGTAAGACTCAAGCCAGGATTCACCTTCAATAGGCAAAATATTATTAATTTAACAAATATTTCACAGCCAACAAAGGTGTACAGTCTGCAGTTTCTCATTGCCTTTTTAATAATTGAGTTAACTTTTTTGCAATAAATAATTTTTCCTACCTGACCATTTGGTTTTGTCTCTCAAGGTTTGTTTAGACAGAACATAATTTATACAGCTAACTCCAGACAGTAGTGCTTATTTGTTTTATCCAAAGATATCTCCTTCTCTGACATGTGGCTTGTGTATATATCCAAACAGGTATAGGATATTGTTTGTCTAATATTGTTATTTTATTTTATTATTTAAGCATTAGTTTTGTGTTTTCTCAGGGCAAAATCAGCTCGTGTAATCACGTTTGAGCAATTCAACCAGGCCCTGACTGAGTTGGCTCCTAAGCGTTTTAAAGGCAAGAGCAAAGAGGAGGCACTTCAGCAGCTCTATGGACTCATTGTTGGGAAGGAACCTGCCAATGTTGGGGTCACTGTGAGTATCGTGTTGTGATAGCAAAATCCAAAACACATCCAAAAGTGTGCAGCGTCTTGGAACTTTGTTATAGACTTCTGATTGACCTACTTTCATACAAGTATGTTTATAGTTTCAAATGGATAAGTTTGGATAGAACGAGTAACATTGGTTTATGTATTGATGAAAGTTGTTGGTTCAGTTTTGTTTAAGACTTATATTTATGAATGAGATCATCATGTTCCCATTCCCAAGTCTTTGTGATAGTTTTGTCAACCATTTCAAGCATAAGCCCAAAATATCTTTTGAAACTGTTAGACATTGTTCACAGCCATACTGGACAGCGAGAGAGAAACACTCCAGTGTCATTCTGGAGTATTACTTTACTTAACGAGCCACAGCGTAGGGAAGGGGGTACAGTAGAGAGGGCTTCCAGTTATTTCTGTCATGTCACCTAAAATCGAGACCATTTTGGAACAGCTATTTTGTTACATACTTCCATAATGATTCTGGTACTGATCACTGGCTGTTTCCTTTTGCTTTCATATGCTGTTTGGTTAGGTCTAGGCCTTCTCTTGATTTAAATAAAGTCCTTGTTGTTCCTTGTTGTTAATGACCCACCAAGGAGCCCCAACAAAATCGAACAGACTCGTGGTAGGTTATCCACATCTCATTTTGTTTTATTTCCTGAATCTTTTTGCCTCTTACAGCCCCAAATTAAAATTTGAAATTTAATTTAGGATCTGGGTGATTGTTTGCCTCTGTGTAATTCACTGTTATAGTAGTAGATGGCGCCACTGTCATATTCAACACTCTATCTTTAGACAGACATTCCTCTGCACTACACAAAGGTCAATGAAGTTAAGCCACTTTTGTACCCCTGGAACAATTTGAATTAAGATTATGTAATATTAATTTAGTACACCATCAAGAAACACTAAGTTGGTGGCTCCTACAAACTTGTCATAGCAAGAAAAATGAATATTTTCCAGAAGAGTAAAAAAAAACACCATTTGTCAATAAGAGTTAGCTAAATGCTGTTCCATGAGCTTAGGAGTCAGAGCAAGGCTTTCTCTGATGATGAATTTTATATAAGTATCTAAAAGCTGCTAGGATGAGCCCATACGTCAATTTCATTGTCCAATGTGTCACACATAGATGACTATAACTACTTCAATATGCCACACTTAGATATTGTTTGTTTGCGGTTGGAGTTTTGGCCTCAACTTTTATGTTCCATTGCTTTTAGAAAGTGGCAAAGGCAGCGGCGGTGGACAGACTGACTGATACTTCTAAGTACACCGGTTCACACAAGGAGCGGTTTGACGAGTCAGGCAAAGGAAAGGGAAAGGGTGGGCGCGAGGACATCCCAGACACCAGTGGCTATGTGACAGCATACAAGGGCAGTGGGACTTATGATGAAAAAGTTAAAGATGCTTGATCATGCTGAATAATTGCTCAAAACTAATGTATTTTCCACTCCATTTTAACAATAGCAATGCTTGAAAGCGGCAGTTTAATGGTGTATAGCATGTACAAACTAATGCTTTTCTGTATATTTCCTGTTTAAAAGGAGCCAAAATGAAGTATTTGCTCTATGGTATAACAGCTTTGCATTATTCATTAACACTGTGCCTTACTTTGCATATAGCCACCTCTGTATATGCACTGATATATATTGTTGCACTAAAATTATCTTGATACAGTGGATGATAAATTACTTCAGTAACCACTTGCTAACCTCAGCTTTTGCTAAATGACCAATCACTGCCCCTCATTGATCTAGTTATGGAATGAATTCACAATAAAATGTTTGTTTTTTTCTGTAGAATAAACATGCCTTGAAGAACACTGAATTAAACTCTACAAATGAAGCTATGTTAGAATGTATAGAGTATCAAAATATGTTGTATTCTTCCTTTATTTTGATCATGTTGTGATTCCTAATGGTCCTGTTATGTATGTATGTATATGTTGAATGAATAAATTAATGTCAGTGACCCGCCTGAATAATATTGCAGAGACACTATTAATTGTAATCTATCTATCTATCTATCTATCTATCTATCTATCTATCTATCTATCTATCTATCTATCTATCTATCTATCTATCTATCTATCTATCTATCTATCTATCTATCTATCTATCTATCTATCTATCTATCTATCTATCTATCTATCTATCTATCTATCTATCTATCTATCTATCTATCTATCTATCTAAAAAATAAATATTGAATATTATGTGTGCATATATCTATACTGGTGTGTTTTAGATATGGCTACATCATCGTCTTAAACCAGCATTTAGACCGATTAAACATCCATCCATTCATTTTCTACAGGACAGGTCACCAGTCCACCACAGGGCCACACCGTAACCCGACAAACAACCATTTACACCCACACTCACTCCTAGGGACAATTTTAAATGAACCTAACATGCATGTTTTTGTATGGTGGGAGGACGTCAGAGTACCTGGGGAGTGCTGCCTTGTAATGTAATACTCGTGGCAATTATATAGGATACATAGAAGCCATTTTACAATGCTATTGAATTGGGAGCATGTTTAAAGGTAGCTCTCCCTTATGTGAGACAAGAATAGATAAGCATCAGTTCAGAGCAGTATACTGGTTACAGTCACTGAATTCCTTATTTCAGAACCACTTTAGTTTTTTTTTTATTGCTGTTTACAGCATTTAAACCCAGGTTAAGCATTTTTGGAACAACAAAAACTAGCTTTGAATTATCAGAGGTGAATATTATTATCAAATGGGTACTTTTCAAACATTCTTGTTTTTTTTTATCCACACATCCTGCTGATTTGAAGCAGTACAATCCACCAGGGCGCTTGCTTTTGTTCACACGATAAGGTCAAGTACAATGTTTACTCCACTTTTTTTATTCTTTTTTTGCTGTGTATCTTGCATTAGAACAGCAAAATTATCTACTTTTTGTATTAATAGCTGTTAGATTAATTTTGTCACACTGTCACAAAATGTGATCTATTTATTTATGTCCTTTATATTTTCTTTATCAATTTTTACATGTACCTGGTAACAAAGACGACTAAATACAGGCATATTGTCTCATTGTATTTAATGAAACTATCACAAACATTTGTCCTTTTGTTGTAACTCTGAACCTATTTTTCTTTTATTACTTGCTAGTTACTAAAATTTAGAGATCATGATTGGGTTTAGGCACCAAACTGACTTGCTTAGGGGCTGATAAAATATCACAATTTGCCGGGAAATATGTCCTACACACAGAGTCATCTGCAAAAAAAAGTCTCCAAAGCTCCAAACTGAGCATATTAAAAGATCCTTGATAATTCACAATGAGGCACGTTACATATCATTCAGCTACTATGACCTGTATGTACACTGTCAGATACGGTTAAATAACATTGCTACTACTGACCTAATAACCTAGTAATTCACACAGGCTTGATACGATTAAATCTTCATTGTTATGCATTTGGAAGATCTTTAGAACAGTCCCAGCTGATACTTGGTCCTCACAGTTCACCAAGTACACTTAGTCTCAAAGAGCTCTGACATGGAGATGGGTTTTGGAAGGGACTGAAGTTAAGGATATTGTTGTTTCAAACACTATTGTCTATTGACCTGACAGAGAGACCTCTCCTCCCATCTAGAAAAAATAGAAAAGCCCTGAAACAGGAATATCTCTTACAAGCTGTCATCGTGTAGGTAACTGCGGGTCCTTGCTGTTTTGTGCTTTTAGCGCAGCCATTCATGGTATAATTCATGCTACATGGACTACGGGGTTCAGATTTTTTTGTGGACTCGGATACAGAAGATGAGATTCTCAAAAAATCTCTGTGAGTCAAAGCGTATTTTTGATAAAAAAATGGACAAAATACGATCTGGCAGTCAAACTGTTGTTATATGAATGAATTGGCAAGCGTTTCTCTTTTAGATTCTGCTCAAAACTCAAATCTGCACAACACTTTGCAAAGCTAAAGTACATGTTATTTTAAAGCTTAATTTTCTTTCTATAAAGTAAAACTGTTCTCTTGACAATTATCATTGATCAATTTAGAATGAATCTAGAATCCGCTGACTTACGAAAACAGAGGGACAAAAAGTCCATTAGTTAAATTTTGGGTTTTTGTCTGTATGGCTGTTGTAAAAAATGTGCAGTTTTAGTCTTATCATCTGCTTTTTGGCATTGGGAAATAAATCCTCTATTTACAGACTTTACCTTGAGTCGTGAGATGAGAGCTATGGCTGGCACTTTGTTTGTCTTGGGCTTTCTGTGGGGCGTGAGAGCCAAAACTGCCATCAGCACCCTACAAGCAGCAGCAGGTAAATTAGACTGTTATTTGAGTATTGTTTGAACAAAACATTTGAGCATTTGGAGAGTTGACAAATGGCAGGACGGTGACAAAAGTTCTTTAACAGCCACACAAAGAAAGACAAATAGATAAATATGTCCCCATTATAACCAAGAGTGAAAATGTTTTTCGTCATATGTCTATGAAACACCAAATTTAGCCCAAATTAATCTGTAAAGATTTGCAACATGTTTTGATTTATTGCATATATAGTTTGATATAGTTTTTTTTATCTCTTGTACACTATATCAAATCCACAGAACCTTGTGGCTTTTTTGTGTAAAGTGTGTTGTATAAATGTTGATATAGAAATTTATAGAGCCTTGAAGTATCATGATTGGAGTCATATATTTGTCCCAGTGTATTTAGTTTTCCTCACTCCCTTTGCCTCCCAAAATAGCATCTTATTTCAAAACACACTCCTTTTTTTCTGCATTCACAGTTGCGTGGGAGGGGGAGTTGCCATGCAGAAAGTGGGACTGTGAATGTGCATTTAAGCATCAACGAGGCTGCTGCTGTGGAGCCCCTGAGCTCCAAGAAGTGGAGGATCAGATCTCTGTGAGAATGATTGACCTGTGGAACAGCATGTCACAGCTGGATGATAGCATCCTTGAAGTCATAGGTACTGGGCAACGTTTTAAAATATGCCATTAAAAAGTCTACATTTGTTTAATAGCTTCTAATTAAGAAACTGTGCAGCTTTTAGTCTGTTATTTGATTATGGAATTGCCCAAATAACATTGGATGCCGACAAAACTGTCTGACCTGACAGGGCTATTCAAGAGACATGAGATCCAATTGCAATGTCACTTTCAATTTTGTGTGTGGCTGTCCAGACTCTTAGAGCACGTTATGATTTATTCACATTTTCTTTCTTCTCTGGAAAATCTCTGAAAACCCTCAGCATCCTGGATCTGCCTCAACCAGCATCCAGTGGACCTACTCTGGACAGATTAGTCAACTAAGCTGCCATTAAGGCAGACCAAGACTTTAAGTATAGAATTTCAGAGTAGCAGATTGATGCAGTATTGCAGTGTATTTCACATCATCAATTAATGTGCTGGATTAATATTGTGAAGCACCATACACAAAACTAAACAACAGTAATTTCCTAAACCAAATAAGCACATTTGATGGCTGACAATTACCAAAGAGAGAGTGAAAGAGTGAAACTGGGAGTAAACAGTAAGGGAAAAGGAAACAGAAAACCAGAAGTGAAATAAGGAGAACTAACCTAAACTGTTTTTAACATAGGTTTTATGACTATAAGTCTTGTGACTTTTACCTATCTCTGTTCCAGCCCTCTATTAAATTATTCTTAATCAACCACTTGTGAATAACTTCGAAGCATTTGTCGTCAGGGTCTAATATTGCCATGGCCAGAGAATCAGGGCACAGTAATTCCCTTGGGTCCTCCACTATGTCCTCATTTTTTTTCTTTGATCTAAGGGATTTATATGTTGTGAGGCCAAGCCTGTTTTCTTTTGCTTTTGTTTCTTGCTTTTTTGAGGTATTTTTTTCTACTTAGAACAAGAATTAAGCTCAAAATGTTTTTTTCCTGTCTTTTTCACTTAAAATTTATATAAAGTCCTCAGTACCTAACATTTAAAGCTTTTCTATTTTCTTTCTCCTGGTGACCTGCCTTTGTCTCAGGAGGGACGGGGGTTGCATTCACAGTGTCCTTGAGCCAAAGAGCCAACTGCATTGGACCTTTTACTAGAAATAGTCCCATTGCTTATGATATCATCAGCCTCAACCGAGGTAGTGGATATAACCCTACTCTGGGTAAGTGACACAAACAGTTAAGCCACCATTTTAAATGCTGACATTAAAATGCATCTTAAAGATGATCTGAGAACAAATTTTGAAAATAACAGTTAAAAAATGCTATTCTTTTAGGTATATTCACAGCTCCTTGTTCCGGACTTTACTCCTTCTCATTCTCGGTCTACTCCAAGTTGGAAAAAGCAGGTGACAGAATGTACTACAAAGTACAACTCGTGAGAAACGGAGAGGTGATGGCCTCAACTTGGGAGGACAACAGAGAGGATTTAGAGGACAGTAGTTCACAGACAATACTGCTGCCATTGCAGCAGGGAGGCCAGGTGTACATAGAGCTACTGAGCGGCAGGCAGCTATGTGGGAATGCTGAGGGCCTGAACACCTTCTCTGGCTCCTTAATTTATCCCCATCTTGCTTGATATTAATTAGTATCACTGTAGCCATAACAATCTGATCTAGATTTCATAGATTTATTTTCTTTTTAAAAATAAATTCAAATTGATCACAGGAAAACAAAGAGCAAAATAAGATACCTAATTTAGAGCATGTTAATGTATGATATCTCAAATGCAACTAAATGCGAATAAACTCAAATGTAACTTTAAATTTGTATTCATATATTTGTAGTGTAAAATAATATAGTGAAATAAGGAAATCAGGAAAACAACCAACATCGAAATATCAGGTAAGATCATTCAGAAATATTGTCAGGTTACATTTTCCACAAGACTGTATTAAAACTCTTAATATTCAAATCAAGTTTTATGATTTAATTGTTTAATTGATAATTGGGGTAACAGTGTGATGAAAAAGAGGTAATTATTTGGTAATCATTACATATCTGCCAAAGTAGTAACCAGGCATTTATATATATTATATTATTATTTATATATATCAGTAAGTAAGTAAACAACACTGAGGTAGTAATTGTCAAAAATGGAAAATTTCTAATTTCATCATAAAAATTACATTAACCTACCATCGAGAGGAACAAGAATTGACTGAGTGGTTGTTTCCATGTAATAATCACGGACCAGGGCTGCAAACTGTATCCATTTCATTTCATGGTAATATTACTTTAAGCGAAACATCCAAGGGCATAAATGGTAAATGGAATGGATTTATATAATTCTTTTCTAATCTAGCTGAGCACTCAAAGGGTTTTTACAGTACAAGCCACATTAACCCTTTCATACACACATTTATACAGCACTTCTTAGTCTATAGTCTTACAGGAAACACTGTGCTTTTTTTTCCTTTTTCCTTTTCACACACATTCACACTGATGAATGCGTAGAAGGCAACATAGGGTTCAGTGTCTTGCCCAAAGACAATTCAACATGTGGGAATCAGCTGGGAATCAAACCAATGACCTTTTAATTGGCAGACAACTGCTCCGCATTCTTATCTAGCCACCTTACCTGGATACTTGTGTGACAGTTTTGATGTATTAACCTTAAATCTGGGCTGTAAATTGACCAAGTAGCTATTTCCATTAAATTTTTTGATAATTTACTTGAAAGCGAACATCTGGAAGCGTAATACACACCTGGAAACGTGTGGTATCCACCATGACCCTGAATTATATTAGGCAGGTATAGAAAATGTAAAATAAAATAAATTAACACCGTGATATGTTGTCAGAAGAGCAGGTGTACATTAACTTTAACTTTCTCTTTTTATTATCCCAGAAACTTGCATATCCACAGTTCCATTCAGTACCATGTAATGATAAAACAAGTACGTAAAGTATCTACAGAGTAAGTTCTTTCACAATTTGTTGTTTGATAAACAACAGTGGAAATGGTCTTCCAACGTTGATTGTAACATATGCTAGGTGTGTTCAAACAGCCCAGTAGTTCCCTGTGAAGTGAACTGCTCAGGGTATGCAGTCCTGTTGAGTAAGATTCCAAACCAAAGGTAGAAGAAATGCTTAAGGAGACTGTGAACTATGCAGGGAAGAACTAAGATAAGTTCTATCCCTTCACATCAAAGCTGAATAGAGACTGGAAGCTGACATCATGCTTTGGTTTGTTTAGATGTGGTTTTGCTTTCAAGCAAAAGTTTTTTTGTGTGTAGTGACCCTGAATTCTAAATTCAGCCTGTAGGATCAGCTTCTAAAATCATATCTCAGTCTGTTTCTTCATCTCACAATAAAGCGTAGAAAGTAAATAAAAATGCTTTAGTTGATCTGTACTGTTTGCGTCCTCTGCTTTGGATTTTTGAAGCATGTGAATGCTGAGTGCGTGTGAAATCAGTGCATGTGCAAACTTCAAGACTTTGGTTTGAGTTTGCAAAAACTGACCAAATATTGTTTACATAAGAACCTTTTTTGAAAGTTTGACATGGAATTGAGATGGCTTCATCTGTGAGGCAGAGATTAAATCTGATGAATAACATAACACATATCAACACATATCAACATGTGTATTTCCCATTAGGTATGATACAGAGCACTGATGTAAACGTTTGGATTATATAAACATGGGTTATTATAGGAATCAATCATAGCTTCAACCTCCTCTGATTTACAGTCTACACACAGTGGAAGGAGAAATGTTTGGCTTTATTCTTTTAATGATTATAAACCCGTATGTTTACCGTCAGAACACAGTAAATGCAACAGAGCTCCTCAGTTTATACTTACAAATCAATAATGAAGCAAACTCTGCACCTGTTTGTCATTCTTTTTTTTTTACTCTGAGCTCTCCCCAGCAGTGCAATACATTGTTAGTGTCGTCCCAACCCAACATTACCCAATGTTACAGGCCCATACATATGTACTACATATGACAAATCAACAAAATGGTGTTCTTGCTGATAAATGTGTTGAGCTGTCAGTTTGTTTGCAGACATCTGTCATTTCTGTGAAGCTAGGGGGTTTTGTCTGGTAAAAGTACCCTAACTTCCTGTGTGAAGCCACTAACTTCTACTTTCAGATTTGATAATTTGTTCCAGGTTGTTGCACATCATATCCAGAAGTCAGTTTTCAAGAAATAGTTTATTCCCTTCGTGCTTTTCTTGCTTATTAGAGCCAATCCTCTATAACACCTGTCACTCTTTCTTACAGTTTTATTCATACAATAAAATCATGTGAACATATACACACCCAAAACCGTGTAAATGGCTTTGTTGCATTTAATATTGATGCATTAAAAAAACAGCATCTCCGAAAACAATTTGTCCTTGATATGCCACACATTTTTTCTTTAGCTTATTTCCATGACATCTACACCTTTATTAGACTATAGTAACTAGTTTATCAGGTACATCTTGCATAACCAATGTAGTACAGTCCCATTTAAAGCAATGGGTTACATTGACAGTAATCATCACAATAGTAATCCCACAAATGCTGGATTTATTGCCAGCAATAGTTTGCACCCAGCTATGAACCAGGGGTGTAAGCACAATACAGTGACCTTGTTATGCTAAAAGATTGAAGTTAGAAAATTATTATTTGCATATAATTTAATGAGTAAAATTTCACTTTATCCTTCAGTTGACGAGGACACACTGAAATTTGATTTATTTTGCAACATGGCAGTCTAAATTGCTTTTGTCTCCTGCACTCTTCAGAACATAGACCATCTCACAGTCAAGGATTTTTCTAGATTTACTTTTCACAGTTATTTTGAACTTCTCATAGGGTGGAATGAGCACCTCTTGCTCTCTATCTCTAAGATGTGGGTATTCTTTCAAGTATGCACCTGAACAAGTATTAATTTTAAAGCAGGTCTTTTCACCAAAATGTGTCAGATTTGATAATTTAGATGTTGAGGTAAAAGACCCAAACCGAATAGTTTGATTGACCTTTCCAGTAAACTTGGCTTTGGTCCTGCGGTAAGTTGTGAAACACTTTTCCTTGAGGATCTGTACTGCCCTTGTGAGCCAGAAATGTAAGGAGTGGTATGGGAAGAAGGTGTCATAGGTTGTTCTGTTGGTCCTGACTGCTTCAGTAAATTTCTCATAAAACCCCTTATAACCAGATGTATAAACACAAATTGCATGCATGTGATTATCAGTTAATGCCTTATCGTCTTTTTTTGTTTTTTTGTTCCTGTTTGAACAATTCTTTGCATTTGCCCATGCATTTCTAAATACTTCATTCTTCAATTCATTTTTGAAGTACTTTTCCTTGACAATCTTTTCCATCTTTTTACTGCAGGTAGAGTACATGTCATCAACAGAATTGTCTGCCATGTTCAGTGGAAATGAATCATCTCGAGAAGGGAAGATGCGACTGATCTAGAAAGGGAGCAAAAAAAGTTTAGACAAAAAGTCAAGAACTAAATGCAGTTTGTACTGTTTTCTACCTTTGGAAGAACTGTTCAGACAGTTCAGCATTATATGTTCATATGCAGGCAAAAAACAGCCTTTACAACGTTTTAGAATTTCAACATCAATAGCAAAATGTTCTTGCCTCAAATCAAATGACATTACTGAATAACTGGATTATTCTCAGCAAGGCATGAATATGCTGTTAACTGGTAATTAGTTTTTAAATGTTGCTGCTGGTCAGAACTGTTTTGTGTAAAATCCTAATCTGAAAAGTTAGCTGTTAGAAAAATGCATTTGCTTTAATGTTGGATACAAGCAGTTCTTCAATAGGTACACTGTACTTTATTTGTACTGATTATCTTGTTTCACATACTGGTGATATTACTAATCGGGACATTATTTCTTGAGCGCAATCACTTCCCTCAATTTATTTGTATGATACTGTTGCTCATATGCTGAGTAATATTGAATATCCTGCTATGCTTGCTTCGCTGGTCACTCTTCAGTCCTACTCTGATACTTTTCCTGGATGCTTGTGGAATTTGACTGGAATTCTGACTCATGACCGCAAGTGACACTACACTTCTAGTTTGTGTTATAATGATCAATTATTTTCCATACATACAAAAAACACTCAAATTATCCTAATGTATTACCCATCATAGAGTGAATATAACATAAAAATCTATTCAAAGAAAAAAAAGCGCAGAAATACTTTTGAAGCAACAACATTGTGACCGTTAAAGTGCTGTAGATTTCAGTGGTCATCAGCGATGATAGTAATTTACAACAAATTATAATTGTAAGACAATATTTCATTAGTATTCCGATCAAAATGAGCCAAAAGAGAACTGATTTTCTGTGATTTAAGAACAAAGCGCTGTGAGGATGCAGCTTGTAAATGTAAATTTCAAGAGGGATTTATTAAGGCTCACATGCTTGATCTCTAAACTAAAATTTATTTATTTTTTGTCAAGATGTGATGAGTATACTTTGTAGCACCATCTGAACAATGCCCCACTCACCTTGTTGGAGCCAAAGGTATGCATGCAGCAAAACAGCAAACGAAGCAAAGCAAAAACCAGGATGTTAGCCTTCATCTCTGCAGTTCTGCCAACTGATTCTGAATTTAAAAACATACACAAAAGGTTTTGGATATCAGTTAACATATATTTGTGCACATATAGTATAGTAGTCACTAGCATTGTGTAACTATACAACAACTTTTTAAAAGCCCCACCCCTCCCCTTTTATTAATAGTAATAATAATTTTGAATCATATCTCAGATTTTCAAAAATCAGGAAGGGTTTTGAAATGTCAACATACCAGGGTCCTGTTGAGTGAAGTGTTTTGCGCTGCTCGGAAAAGATAAATGTAACAGGCCGGGACCTCTCTCTCTCTCTATATATATATATATATATATATCCTTCCTCATGTTAAACAGGTCACCAAATCTACAAGCTTGTACTTGCACACATTTTCCCACACACACATTGCATATTCATATTGTGAATGACCACAATTGAGGGTGTGAGTGTACTTGTTATTCAGACTGTGGGTTTCTGCTTAAGCACGTTATCTTCTTTTAAAGAAAGTTAGGATTATCTAAACCATATAAATGACACCTTTAGTATGTCAGTGTCTGGCTACTAAAACCAAAACATGTATATCAAGGTAAAGGCTGAACTGTTATTAGAGTTAACATTACAACATTACAAAACAAAGAGCTTGTGGGCCTTGTTAAAGAGCGTCAGTGAGCAGTGCTTCTCACTGTCTAAAACGAAGAAGATTACAAATATTCCTGTTTTAAAAACCAAGCAATAGTCGCATCATAAGATAGGGATGAAATGGTCCTAAAATTGATCATAGTCTAGACTCAAACTAAGATTATTAAAATGAGTATATACACAATGCAACGTGTTGATGATGCATGATGTGTGAAACATCTCTTGTGAAGAATAAAAAAGTGTGCTTCCTGTTAGAGCCCACAAACAGCAGCTGTGCAGACAGACACAAAACCAACATGTCGTGCAATGGTGGTACTTCAGAAAAGTCCTTTAATATTCTCTAATTCTCCATAAATATATTTTTGGAAGATCACACAACAACAGGATACTTCTGAGGACTGGAAAACAGTCCTTGATGGTCATTACGTTGATAAAAGCCACAACAACGAAGTTCATATTTCATCGATCCACAGTCAGACAGATTATGTTTCAATGGATGAAATTCAAAGTCCTGTTCCATTCACCACAGAGCTGGGGACTCGGATTGCGACTTGTTCTCGAGTTGCACTTAAGTTTCACTAAACCAGGGATGTCAAACTCCAGTCCTCGAGGGCTGCTGTCCTGCAGGTTTTAGATGCTTCCCTACTGCAACACACCTGATTCAGATTAAATAGCTCTCTTCGAAAGATTGTTCAATTCTGCACACAAACCAACAAATGAGGCATTGATCTCAAAAGACTTCAGACTTGACTTCGACTCGAGCCTTGCGATCAACCTTTATTATTGGTTATTATTATTAGTCTTATTCATCTTTTTGTATGATCTCTGACTCTGAGCTAGATGTAAACGCCAAGGTTACGTCGCGCGCATGTGCCTTGTGTGAAGCGCACATCTTCGGTATCATACATTTGATGCATTGTTCTTCAAGCTGAGTGAAGCTGACACCCCACCCGCGTAAAAAATTCCAGCAAATAGATTGAATGGTTAATGGTCTGTTTCTGCAGGTTTGTGCCGTTAAAATTGTTGTTTGTGCTGCTTTCATTTCTGAGATATTAAGAATGATTTTTTAGGTCATCCAAAGGTCACCATCCCCCCCCCCATGGTGTTCCAAAACAAACCAGAGAGGTCTACTTTTTTAGTGCTCCATTTGTGCAGGTTTGTGCTTTTAAAACCGTCATTGTGCCTCTTCTATTTATGAGATATATAATTTGCTTTCAGGCCATCACTGACGAGCTAAATTGATAACGTCTATGGTCTGCGCTGCACATTCTTTTATCATGCAAGTTAAATTCTATTATCCGCTGTTATAAAATGTGTGCATTCTTATATTGTTTTTCACTTTATAAACTCTCTCTCTCTCTATATATATATATATATATCCTTCCTCATGTTAAACAGGTCACCAAATCTACAAGCTTGTACTTGCACACATTTTCTCACACACAAGACATTGTATATTCACATTGCGAATGACCACAATTGAGGGTGTGAGAGTGTACGTGTTCTTCTCATGGGTAGGTTTCCGCTTTAGCATGTTATCTTCTTTTAAAGAAAGTTAGTTTTATCTAAACCATATAAATGACAGCTTTAGTTAGCTGTTGCTCTACTGAGCTTTTCAGTTTGGTTTTATAGTGTGAACCTATACAGCATTAGCTTGGTGTTACTGCTATGATATGTATCTTTTTCCAAAAGAAGCAAGCAGCTGCGAAGTTATCTAGCTTGTGAGGATAAGGGAGTATAATAGTATTATAAGTTTGTGTTTCCAGCCTGTATGCAGTTCTCAAATGCAAATACTGTCATATTTTGTCTGCTTATTTACTATTTTGTCAATCTAGTTTCTTCAACAATAAATAATAGAGTTTTCCAGTGGCTCAATCTGTTAGTTAAACACTTATAAGGGTAGAGGAATACTACATATACAAACAATAGGTAAATTTTTTTTATTAATTTAAAAAAAAAAAAAATAATATATATATATATATATATATATATAGGAAAATCAAGCAGAGTAGAAAAGCAAAATATGCGCACATAAGCATTGATGTTGCACCTGTGGTTTAAATGAGAGGTGTTTTTAACCCCATGACGTTACTGTTCCTGTTCAGTTAAATGAAGTTGTTAACAATAACAAGTTGCTCATATCAGGCTTTGTCAGGAGAGAAAGTTTTGAATATGAGACCGTGTGGCCACAAAAGTCCCTTAAAAAGATATTACAACCAGCTGTATTGATAGCGTAAACACAAAGTAATTTTGAAGGGCCTTATGAAATAGTTTTTGCACTAAATTTTTCTCCTAAACTGGTCTTTTTCAGGGTAAACACTGACTTTTGTCACATGGGAAACACATTTCATTCCAGAGAACAGACACAGCCCTGATGTTTTTAGCAAAATTCCAGCAGATGGCAGTATTGTATAGTGTTTTGTTCTGTGATATTTGAGTTGTCGAGGATGCTTTAACACTCAACTTTTTGAGTTGGTGGATTTATGTTTGTGCAGATGAATGTGTCGGGACGTGTATTTTCTTTATGTGATTTGACTCTTAATGAAAGTGACATGGTGTGAAAGGGTTATGAGGGAAGGCATGAGAGATGTGGGAAATTGAGCAGAGGGAGTTGGTGAATTTTAAAAAACAGGCAGCATGAGGAGATGCAAGATAGCTGACTCTGAGTGCTGATAAATGAAAAAGACCAAGATTAAGTGTGGGTTGAAAGTTGCTTTTTAAGGAACGAGAAGATACAAGATAAATAGAGAAAGGTTGACACAGAGTAGAATACAGTCGTGATTTGAGAAAGTCATATAGAGCCTGGTAAGGAGACAGTCTTAGCACAGAGTGAATTCACAGAGCAAACAAACAGGGAATGTAAAAGAAGCTGTAAGGAACTGGAGAGAAGTAGATTCTTGGTTTAGCTGGTGCATGGAATGGCAGAATGGGAATGCAATAAAACAGCAAAGAGGCAGAGACAGTAGACCAGAGAATAGACCCAGTGGAGTTTAAGTATACAAAGAAAAGTAAGTAAGAGTGTGGGTAGGGAAGGTGTGGAGTTAAGTGAATTACTCTAGCATTCCTAGCTGAGATAGAAAAGAGGAGAAAAGAATGAAGATAAGAAATGCCGAGTATGGAAAAGGAGGAAGGGAGAAGGGAACAAAAACACACTAAACACTGAAGCACGGAACGGTAAACATGAAAGAAAGAAAGAAAGAAAGGAATATCCGCACAAAATTGAAAGGGGAAGATGATAGGGTAGGAGGAATCTGGGAAATTGTTTGAAGAGTTAGGGATGAGATTAGCAGCCAGAATAAAAGAAATTAAGTAGGGAAGTAAAGAGGAGCATAACATAAGCAATAAGCTCTGAGAAGTAGATATAAGAAACAAGAAGACAGACACAAAAAAATCTGTCTGAGAAGAAGCGTGGGAAGATCTGCCATGAGAGAAGATTGTTGTGAATTCTAGCAGAGGGAAGGAAAAACATCAGTCCCAGGAAGTATTACAGAAAATCTAACACGCAGAAGGCACAGAAATGCAGGGAATGGGAGGGAAGAGTCAAAATGTGTGAATGGTAAAGGGAAACGAAGAAGCATGAGAGAAATCACGAGAGAGATGAAAGGAAAATAAGACAGGGAGGCATGAATAAGACCGAAGAGACATAAAATTGGAAAACCAATTGCATTTCTCACTGTTAGGACAAGAGTGGAGAGAGTCATTACATTAAGAGAGCGAGGTTGGTGTTACATTGCAAAATATAATACAATGAATAAAGGTTGTAGAAAAATATAAAAATATTCTTCAGTTGAGAAAAGAAAGAGTGTTATGACCTGTGTCCATCATCAAGCTACTTAGTCTCCCCATATGTGCCCCTACAGAGGGTGTATGATGATTGAAGGATGCATGGATATAAGGCTGCCACATTGATTTCCACCCAGTCCATCCAGGGTGAAGGTATTCAAAAAGCTCTGTTTTCATTGCTGTCATGTAAAGAACTCTATTTTTCTAGTTTCAATCTCCCTGGTTTGACTTCAGAGTATAGACCAGGGATGTCGAACTCTGGTCCTCGAGGGCCGCTGTCCTGCAGGTTTTAGATGCTTCAACACACCTGATCCAGATTAAATGGATCTCTTCGAAAGATTGTTAAGTTCTGCATAAGCCTGCTAATGATGCATTGATCTGAATCAGGTGCGTTGAAGCAGGGAAGCATCTAAAACCTGCAGGACAGCAGCCAGAGCAGGAGTTTGACATCCCTGGTATAGAGTGTTATGAACTTTTTTACGTTGCAGTTGAAATTAGACAAGATAGTGCCTAAGCTAACAATGTTAATAAGACGTATTACATATGTACACATTAATGTAAAGTTACTTGCTTGTATATAATGAGTGGAGGTGCCAAAAAGCCCTATGGAGGTCAATGCTACAAAACCCGTCACATCACCTGCTCCCAATGTTGTTTGTTTTGGACTCTCTTTTTGCTGGAAAAAAAAGTGAGCCAATTTTCCCTGAATATTGAGAGAAAAACAGCTGTAATAAGCACGTCTTACTAGTATGTAGAGGTGAATCATGTATGAGAGTAATGTCAAGACAAGTAGGTTAGGAAATGTTATGGCAAGCCATCATCTGGACCAGTCTCAGAAAAAAAACTAAAAACTCACTGTCCACCCTATTAGAGTCAGACAAAACAAGATCAAGTAAAAGTGAAACAGAATGATAGAGATTATAAGTAGGCACATTGTGGACTTTTGGAGAAAATTTGAGTTTCATTGAAGAAGGATGATCTAATATGGACACATGCAGTGCTGAGTGGAAAAAATGTGATCATGTTACAGAGTAGAGGCATGCATATGAAAGAGATATCAGCGATTTGCCACCCTGTGTTGGATGGATATTTTTCATGGATAAGATGGATATTTTCCTCATATTTTTGGTGGACTTCCTCCATTTGACAGAAGCAAGGATGATGGGTGGGAAAATAGGACACACTGAATGACAGGAAGAGAAACAGGAGATGAAAGAGATTAGCAAAAGTAGTTTCATTTCTAAATATGTAGAATTTGCTTTACATACAGAAAATATGTTTTTCTGTATAGAGGATGGGCAATTCTTTATAAAGCTATGAGAGCACTGTGATTTGTCTTTACACAAGAGCATAAATGAATGGAATAGAATAAATCGAAGTAATCCCTCAAGCTAAGAGAAATAACGCAGTAATAGAGAAGGGGATGAAAGAAAGGTTGATTTTAAAAAAGGAAATAATTCATATATATTGAGGTAAAAACATAAAGGAGCATTGTTCAGAGTAGTCTTGATGGGGACTGCAAAAAGCAAAATGGAGGAAGTGTTCCATTTATGTTAATCAGAACTGGTCGTTGCATTGAGAATTGAGGGACATGCGAGGACTGGGAGGTAGGAGGGAACAAAACAGGAGAGAAAAGATACGAAGGGGTGATATGTTTGATGAGTTTGAAGGTATCCTTTTCAGGTGGATCATATATTTCAAACAGATTTGAAAACAGTGCATGTGTGTGCATGGAACACGAGTTAAATATCTTTGACAGGGCACAGATGTTGTGGTAGGTGAGGAGAGACTCTTCTTTCTCGTTCCTCGTTCTCTCATGCGTCTTTCCTCCCTATTTCCCCCTTTTTATTCATCTTAACTTATCCTGCTTTCCCACGTCCCCATTATACGTTCTATACCTTCCTTCATCCTTCTCCCCTTTCCATTTTTTCCCTTCTCCACTCAAACACATATTCTCTTAAGCTCCATTTGAATGTGAATCATAATATTTATTGACTTTGTGAATCTTTGTTTTAGCTTGATATAAACCACCACTGGTACAACTGTAAAGCTAGCTTTGTGTATAAAAAGGCACACAGTGTTAGATTTCATATAGTATAATGAGTATTTTTTCATTTATTTCTTATTATTCCGCAAGGATATTTACTCCTATTGACCAGTGGAACAATATATATCAAATAGCAGGAATACAGGTCAAAAACTAAACCAGGGACAGATGGTAATGGACAATGAAAACCCTGGGGAGGCTTCATCATCATCGAGTCACACTTTGGTAAAAAGCATGGTCAGGAAATGCATTAGATGAAGAAATATTGATGGAAATTAAAATTTGGTGGATTTGAAAGGTGGTCAGAGAGCTGTGCGTGGCTTTATACAGGAAACACACTGAAATGAGGATACATTAAAAAAAAATATGTACAGAAATTTGTTCCCACATGGTGTTTTAGAGAAAAGGTCAACTGTGCAGGATTGTAAGTGTGAATGTGAATTGTACTGTAAAGGTTTTAAGTAGTCAACAAGATTAAAAAAAGGACTATGCAAATGTAGTCTAAATAATTCAGACGACATTTTATCCAAGCTTGGTAGATTGACTGGCAGAAGAGGGAAGAGAGGGACCCTGTTGGCTTTGTTTTAAAGATGCCCCCCCACAAAAAAAAAAAAGAAAAAGAAAATGATTCATACTTGCATGTACTCTACCTACAAGGTATCACACTTCACACACTCTCTTGTGCCGAGGTTTATCATATAGGTGAACAACCTACTCATCGTGGGGATAATGTGTAGCTCTTTCTTAGCCGTGTTTTAGTATCTGTTGGAAAAAAATGAATGCATAACATTTACATTAAGGTGAGATATTAGTCAACATGTACTTTTAGGTACATATGAGACATTGCAGAAAGTTGATTTTGAATAATAGATCTATGAGCTTGAAAACTGGATTTCTAACTATAGAGCAGCTCTAAACCAGTAATGTTAGATGGTACAATTTCCAATTCATCAACCAACCAGATGTGGAATTGCAGCAGTAGTTTGACCAAGTAAAACATGTGCTCTTTTGCCAAGCTGTTCACATTAGCAACTGTGCTGCATTACAACACAGTCTCGGTCAGTCTTTTAAAGCCCACTCCTAAAAACACATCCTTATTCAAGCAACATGCATGCTATGATATTTTCATCTCATTTGTGCACTAACTTCCCCCACACTTTATTCTCCTGTTTTGTGTTCTTTTCCACTGTCTCTCTCGCCCTTAATTTCTCCTCCTACCTAACTATCAGGTAGCATGCAGCGTCAGTGGCAGTGGCGGCAGTCCCCAGTGCCGTGCTATCACTTTTACTTCCTGCTGTCCTTTAAATGAACTGCTCAGAGGGTAGCAGTGGTCGGGAGTCAGGAGTCACACTGAAAATTCCGAAAATATGGCACTATGCACACATACTGCGTGTGTATTTTGTATCCCATAGTGTGTGTGCACTTCAGCTCATTCTTCCAGACATACTGGTAAAGATTGATAAAATAGCAAGTGGAAGCAGAGTCATCCTGAATAGGCTTTGCAGATGAGGAAAATTAATATGAGGACATGCCACATTCAGACCACAGAAAACATGGATAGTGACTAATTGATGGAACAAATAGATGGGACATAGTTACAGTTCTCTTTCAAAACAGATGACTTTTGATAAAAAGTGTCCCATGCACAGTGTTTACAGTTAATCAAAGTATAATATAAGATATTTTTAAAAAACTTAACGGTTCTGTTGGAGTAATGTGAGAACAACTGGGGGAAAAAATGTCTTCATGTGGATAATGCTCAAGCTAACATTTACCCAGGAGTCAGTTGGAACAATAATTCCAGTTGATTCGCTTGGCTTTTTATGTGGGTCAACCAGCAAATCCAGAACAAATCCTGAATAAATCTACTCAACAAGTACTGACATGCCACAAACAACAAACAGTCTCTTACTTTGATTTGGATAATTTAATTATCTGAACAGCAGACTGAAATATTTTGGCCATTTTCATAACATGACTCCCTGCTTCTTTCTAAAACTAACGGATGTCATTTTGAATTATTCTAAAGTAGTTTCTTTTTGTCAGCTTTGTGTCTTAATTTTGCATGATTTTTAGTGGTTTTATATTGCAGGATTTTTAGTTAAATCTATTTTTACTCTCTAATCACCGTATCGATGTATATGTTCTGCAAGTATTCAAACATAACATACTATCTGTGCTTCTGTGTGTTCACTATGTGCATTCATGTACTAACTATTTGGCCTTAGTTGTATTGGATTTTTGTCTTCTTCACCTTGTCCTGTCCAGCATCATGGCAAGCAGAATTGTAATCTGAAGTGTGTGTTATGCCAAACACATTTGCCCGATGTCCACCAGGTCATGGGCCTGCAGTGACAGCTTCCAGGTAGCCAGTACACATCCAGAAAAGCATCCACCTGCTCCACCCCAGAGCCCCCCGCAACTCCTGCAAAAAAAATAAATAAAAAAAACTACTGTAAACATATCATCATTTGCAGCAGTCTGAGTCTGAGACCCATCATCCCCCGGTCCCCCCAAACTTCCTCCAGTATGGGAGAGCACCGCCACCACCACCACCACACTCCAACCCACCACCCACCAAAAAACCCTAAAAAAAAAACCTGCAGACACATCAGAGGCCCCAGAGCAACCGGTCAGGCCTACACCAACCCACCCACACTATGATGTGCCCGAGGCAACCCAGACAACAGGGCCCAGACCTCACACCATAACCCACTCCAGAGCAGTCTGGCCATCTGGAGCCCAGAGCCAGCAGCCATCACCACAGGGCCCCTCAGTGACCCCACCTATTGCTGCAAGTCAGCACCACCTGCAAGTCACCAAAGCCGTTAACTAAGCAAGATACACAGCTCCCTCACAATGACCAATCAGACTCCTACAACCCGAGAGATCACAAGAACTCTGAAGTCCCCAGTCCCCCCCAGCACACACCCAACCCCCCAGAACGGCAAGACAGCAATACTTGTATTTAATTGATATATGTCCTATCACTGTATCTCAGGGGAGTGTGCTACAGGCTTGTGGCCAGCAGTAGCTGGATTCTGGTCGTGTTCAACAGCAGCAGAGCAAGGATATTTATGCTCCTTTTATTGATGTATGTTTAAATCCTAGAGTTTTACTACTAAATTTGATTTTGGTTGTGACAGAAGCAATATTCTTTTGTCAACAGAAAGATCTCAATATGATTGCTTGGAGCAGATTTACTGTTTAGGAGATTATTTTGATTTACAGAGCTTAAAATTCTTTTCATAGTTTCTTGGCTCCACACAAATAGTTTCTGGTTACGTTTGGAATTAATCCTTATTTGAAAGTGTGACATCCTAGCTCTGATGACTGAATTTTAAATTCAATAAGCTTGTACTGCACTATTACTCAATGGTAGTGGAGATGCTTTGGATTGAGAGGCGATATGCCATTTGGATTTTGATGAGATGTTTTCATACCATACCTAATTTTTACTGTTAAGATAAATCATTGGAGATGTGGACGTCCTTGGTATTTAAAGAGTCACTCAAATGTGAAAACTATCATTAAAAAGAAAGAACAAAGAGTCTTCTTTGAAAAATAATGAAAACACAGTGGGCAGTAAAAAAGAGAAAAAAAAGTAAAAAAAAAACAAAAAAACAGCTTGCTCTGCACTGAATCAGATGTCCTTTACTGAGCCTTTTGAAAATAAGTGATACAAAGTTACATTGAGCTGAAGGGGAAAGGTAAAAAATTAAGTTTATTGTTTGATATATGAAGAGTTGATTATATATATGTGTCCCCACAAGATTAACATTCAATGAGAAGATTATAAAATGTATCAAGTGTTTCAGCTGTTTTTGGATATATTTAATAATTATTTTTGTTAGGAATATGCACAATGAGTAATACGTTTGTGACTCTGATGTCTACATGAGATTATAGTTTTCATGCTAATTCAGTTTTTCATGTTATACTTTATCATTGTTTGGTCTGATCTGCAATATGATTCCTCTGGATTTTAAAGGTTGGTTGCTGTGTGGCACAGCAGGGGAACCGGAGCATGCTGAGAATTGGTTTCTGTGGAGTGCTGTTAGAAAGAAATTCTACTATCAAGCAGAAAAGTGTTTTCTCATCTGACTGTATTGACTATTTTTTAATTTGAAATGTGCCCCACAGTCAGCATGCTTTTCTTGACAGAGACCACTGGGATTTGCAGTTTTATTGAAAGAGTCCAGTCGATTTATTTGGGATGTGTGTTAAGTGTTTTTCACAGCCCATATTTCCACAGGGCTGGGCGGGTGGCTTGGAAAATACTAAGTTTGATCTATCATCTGTCATGTTTCTTTGAATGGATCTGCAACGCCCTGCTGAGAAAATCTGTTAAGAGAAAGGATGTGTTTAACGTATTTGGGTCCCACAAACAATTCAACAATTTATCCAAACTCCGTGATTTTCTGATCATTACACTGAAAATTTAATTCTGTAATTTGTGCCAACCAGTTGCAGCTTGGTGTCTTTACAAAAGGAACAAAATCAAGACTTCTGCAAGGATGAGCTTGAGCCAAAGAAGGGACAGCAAGGTAGGATGTCCCTATGAAAGTGCACTACTGGAGTAAAATATTGCATAGTTCATATCATATGGTATTTCATGCTGGACCAATATGGATGCTGGACCAAAAGTATGGAATAATTCTGAACCCTTTCCCGGTTAACCAGTGTAACCAAAAGTTCTCTATTCAGTAAGTATGTAACATGTTTCTATCTACCATTGGGATTATGTGGTGTTAGGCATCATCTAAAATGTTAGGGAAAAAAAAGGAACATTGGCTGGTTACATCCCCTTCATGTCCTCACTGAGGATGTTGGAGTGGAGAACTTTAAGGGATGTTGATGGTTATCTATCCATAGTTCCCATATTTGAAACCCATATCATATTGTTAGCCCATGTGTGTTTTTTTTTATCGTCATAAATATTTCTCCTCCAAAAAAAATAAGTTTTAAAACTACTTAAATTCTTTATGTTTGATCAATGCCAGAAGAAAAACCTATCAAAGCCAAAACCATGTTGGAAACTGATGTGTTATATTTGTACTGTGTCCCTAGAGAGTGACTGGATGTTAGGTTTGGAAGACGTCCCAGAATGTGAAATTTTGCTGACTGACATCATGTACAGTGCAAGGGCTCCTTGCAAAATCACTAACATCGCATTTCATCTCTCTCATCCTTCTCATTTCTCTCTATATCTTACAGATTTTTTCTCTTTCTTTCCAAAGCTGCTTTCTTTCTTTTCTCTGAGAATATGAGTCTCTCTAAGCTACTCAAGCACAGGTGGTGCAAGAGGATTCCAAACAAACACAAAAAATGCTCAAATTGGCATTAAATCTGTCTTTATCTTATGACTGGCACTGAAACTACAAGTAACTTGAGCTAACTGATGGCCTGACAGAAGAGGCAGAAAATGTAACTTAGAGAGGGATAAATCTGTGCTCACAATATGTTAGACAAGTAATGAACCTCTCAGCCATGCCTGTGCCCAAACAAAAAGGGCACATGCATCCACACTCTCCTGAAACTTCAAGGTTCTATAACACTTACTTTTATAATGGCCATCACAACCTGGAGGGTATCAGGCATCTGGTCTTTAATAACTTAAATTAGATGTAATGTGATATAATGACAGTATCCAGAGGGAAAGATCATAGTGTTCTCTGTGTGTGTGTTGGACTGCCTCAGAGGCCCCATAAAGTGGTGTGATTACAGGTGTAGTCAAAGCAATCACCTCTTACACCTTTTCAGTGTGTTAAAGGAGCATCTTTATGTGTGTGTGTGTGTGTGTGTGTTTCTTCGGCCCGAAATTATTGCACTTTGTGGACTGTGAAATAGCAGGTTAATGGGAATCGCTGTCCACACTTCATCTGTTACTATCAAGAAAAGCACACACAATACATATCTGTACACCCACTCTCACACATGCACACACATAATCAATTTAGCTGTGCAGAGAAAGACAGGACAAATAAGGATCAAATCTAGAATTATCTGTGTGTCCTCTTATACAACAGTATTTGTCTGTGTGGGCTTGACCTTTGACAGCTTGGATGTAAAATGTCATCACTTTGCCATTTTATTCTAGCAGACATTTGTGTGTGTTTATCACAACTCAAGTAAGGATTCTTTAATCAGTCATGTATCTCATGATGCCACTATATATATATATATATGTGTGCATATAAAACTGTCTTCTCGTTTTATCTAATTCTACAAAAAGACTTCTGGAAATTAGTCTAAAGCGAGTTGGATTTCTGCCCTGAAATCTGAGTATAGTTTACAGCATAAATTTGTGAATGATTGATTCACCTCATTGATTCAGTTTTAGAAAATCTAAAATATTTTCTTGTAGACTACGAGCCAGTTTTTCATCTCTACATATTTCTCTTCATTTCTTTGTACCAATCTTCTCCATCAGTCTGATCCTCTGCTCTTCTTCTACTTTTATTAAATCATATTCCTCTTCCTGCTACCAGTCCGTATTCCTCCTTTTTTCCCTTGCCCTCAGTTTGTGGGTAATTAGTTAGTCAGCATTCATGTTGGCAGGTGGTCTAAATATCCTTGGATCACTGAGGGTGATGTGACCAACAGAGAGAAAAGCTGCCCTTCCATGTCATACCATTATTGTATGTGTATGTGTGTGTTGTGTCCTATATATACAGTGTGTGGGTAGGCGGCAGCAGCGTGAAGTATGCTGATGGTATTGAAGGCAGAAGGACTAGGGATGAGGAGGAGAAGAGGTCAAGTAGACCGCAGTGAAACACACACATCCACACACACAAAATGGAAACTGCAGAGTAAATCTGCATAGAACAGCTTGTGTTATAACAGCGTCTTTTCCATATATATATATATATATATACACACCCACCCACTCAGATACACACCTATATTGCACACCCTGCTGACTTAGAGGACATTTAGTATTTAGTCAGGGATGAGTAATAACACTGCAAAAACATACATTTTCTTATACACACACACATGCACATATGGGCACACACACATCCTCAATTTTCCTGCTTCTAATTTCTGACAAAGCAACACCAGTGTAGACCTCAGGCTCATAATAAGCAGAGTATCAAAATAGAAGCACTGTGTATGCACAAAGCCCAGATGCTTGGCTTCCAGAAAATGCTAATTTTGTCAGAGGCCCATGCAGTTATGCATTGAGTAGAACTTTTTTCTTGAACAGCAGAAAATAAGCATGTATCAAATAAAGACGTGAAGAACAAAACACATATGCAGCCTTTAACACCTCAGGCTATGTACAAACTCACAGAAGTCGATTGAAAGTTACCAGGAAAATTGTTCCGAATATTCTGTTGATTCTTCAACACGTGCAAAGTACAAATGGTCATGCAGAATTACTCCAATATATCCATTCATCCATCACAGCAATGAGGAGACAAGATAGAGCTATCCATCCAATTTTTATACCTGCTTTATCCAAATCAGGTTTGGAAGGGGGGCTGAAGTCTTTCCCGGCTGTCACTGGGCAATAGGAGGGATACACCCCAGACAGGTCGCCAGTTCATCACAGAAGATAGACAGATATTTAGAAATATGGTAAAATATATTTATATATATGTGTATATGTACATATAAATATTTTTACAGTATTGTAGATATAGTGTTTCCTCTTTTTTATTTGTTTTTTGTCACTGATTTAGAATCCCAGGTCTGTGTATTGATTTGTAGTAACAATTCTGTGTTTAAAGTTGATCTTTGAATTTAGTACTACAGTGCCATAATTACCAGAAACTTCAAAGTAAAGCCTGTCTCTAAGTGCTGGAAATACCTTGTATCTAAAGGCTGAGATTGAGTTGAAGGTGAGGACACATGAATAAAAGAACACATTTTTGATGGCTTTAAAAGTATTCAAAACAATATGCTTTGAGAAAGAACCCATGAAATAGAGGGTGAAGGTGAATTTATGACAAGTGGACCTGAAAGAAAAGGAAGTATGCTGAGTTTTTTAAATACATCTGAGCTTCTCATTGCATTTGTGATTCTAAAGCAAAAAGTCAAGCGGTGTTTTTTGTGTGCAAATTTCTAATAAGTAAACTTTTGTTTAACTTTTAGCCTGTATCATCTCCTCTGGAAACCTCAGGGTGAGGTGAACTCTTAGAAACCTACATCCAGGAGCATTTTTCACTTCATATGATATTTACAAGTCAGTGTTCATCATAATATAACAACATTACAGCTGCTTTCTTTGCCCTAGATTTGCATGTGTGGGAGTAACGGGCTGGAGGGAATTATGTCCAGGAAAGAAAAGTGCAAACTTTGTAACTAAATTTGCAGGCACAAAATGATGCACCTGCCCATTAAAACCAAATGAGAACAGTATGCCATACATAACGCAAACACACATAAGAAACAAGCACTCATACATGCTCATTTGGTTTTCCACTTCCCTTGTTTCTTTACCTTCCCATCATCTCACTCCTCATTGAGTTAATTACTTCGTGTATGTGTGATTTTTAAGTAGATTTCATCATTCACAACCTTTTTTTTTAATCTATTTTTCCCTTTGGCCTAAAATGTTTAATTATCTTCCCTTTCTGAGATGGATTTCTGGATAACTCATTTAAATTTTAAATAGTTTTAAATCCATGTACTTTTACCTTCATATCTTCAGATTGTGACTCATAATTGTTAAAGATCTAATATAGTAACATAGAGTTAATTACTGCGTAATTAGATAGATATTGAAGTACTTTGGAAATTAAGGTTTAATTAGGAAACCAAAGTGTGATTACACAATAACATAGATGCTGTGACCGGTGAGCACCACAGCTTCAGGTCAGCAGGATTATCAGCATGATTGTGTGGTAATAAAAATAACACCAAAAATAGTGGCTCCAAAATCACATAATCTCTATAATAACGTGTGCCAAAAAGTCAACTGTCAAGCATGTTTTTTTGTTTGCCTTCTCTTATGACGTGATAGGTGGCTGTCAAATATCACAAAAGTTTCTGGTTTGTTGTAAAACCCTCTATTTAAACATTACAGATACTGCTGTACCAAGAAAATTAAACCAAATTTATAGGCTTCAGCTCAGGTAAGAGGTGTTGCATCTCCGACCATTGTTTATAATGTGTTTGTGTGTGTCTTATTGTTGGGCAACCAGGTCAGCTGACAAAGGGGAAGAAACGAAACAGTCATTTTTCAGTGTATCCAGGTGATATCAAAGGCAGTTTGATAAAAACCTTCATAAGAAAGGAGTGAAGTTCTAATAAAAATGTTCAATAATAGCTTCATCAACAACAGTGAACAGAGCTGGGCTGACAACCAGAGAGAGTCTAAAGCGGGTTTGTTGATCTTTTATCACTGTTATAAAACATGGACCTCTTTCAGATTTAGAATTAATGTCAACAGCATTGGTGTAGTGCTGAAAAGTGCGTTGATCGAAAGTGACACACTCTCCAGACTCTGAAGAGTCAGAGTCAGAGAGAGAATCTCTGATTTCAAATGACATGAACACACTGCATGATGATAAAACTATTGATGCAACAGAACCCCCGTAGCTCCTCTGTTTGACCTTGAAACTTTTTCTGTTTTCTCATATTTGAAAGGGTCAGTATTGCAAAACTTAACCATGCCAGTCCACACACATGGGCCTCACTCCTGACAGTGCAAGCAATCTATTGCACTCTAATTACCCTTGGTTTACAGAGCATGGGACATATCAATATACATACACAAACACCAAAATGCCTTTGGCATTTCCAAACTATTCTCAATTCCAAGGCCTCAAATTCTGCTATTTTGTCATTTGTCAGTGTCTCTGAGATACTGTGTGCACAAGGTCTCGTTTGGCATCAGTGCTGTGACGCTCTGACAGAGGGAATATTTGAGGTATTGCTTTATGAATAGTCACGGTAAGGTGTAAGGGAATTATTTTTGCTTCATGAATTGCTTTATGTATTGCTTTATGAAAGAGAAACAAACTCTTCATAGAAAGCCTATAGGTCTGGCAGCAGGCTATACTGCAAACCTTTCATCTTGGAGACCAGGGCTTGATTTCGTTGTGAGACAAACAAACTTTTAACTGTGTGATTGCACATCCTGGGAAGAGCAATAACTTAATTTCTCAATGGACTGGATTACTGACCCCGATTCACTACATGCTCTGATATTTCTGCAAATTGTAAATTGTGTTTCTGGACTGAGAAGATGGATGCAGTGTGCTGGTATTACAAATCCAAGTCAGTAAATAAGAAGTTCTGCAGTGGCTGCATGCAAGATCTGTGGATCACAAGTCAGTATTGTGCCAAAACTTAATCTCCCGAGTTGAACCCCTTCTTTTGGCTCAGTTGATAAACCAAAACAATCGTGATTCGTCCAAAAGCATCCAGCTATGTTCTGAGTTTATTGACTTACAAGCGGTTGCATCATTGAGTATAAAGATTTGCTATTTGATAGCAGAAAGAAAGAGGGATCTGCACAATGATCTTCTTCTCTATAAAATAAAAATGACCAAAGAGAATAATATTCATCAAAGCTGAAGGTATATTATAAGACAGTACAAAGTCACCAACAATCTGCTGGCTTATGGAGCCATTATGGCTCAACATTCATTCACACACAAAACTTATTCTCATATGTGGGTTCAAACACAATAACATAGAGACAATAACACAGAGAAACAATAATGCAAAGACCAGAGCACAGGCTCACTTTCTCTCTAATTGTCTTTGAGATGACTCTGTCACTTTATGCTCAAATTTCAGGGTGGAGAAATAATGATTATGGCCTGCAGATTATCGCTTCTGAAAAGAGATACTCACACTTGAGTGCATTTATTCAGGCACGCTCAGCAAAGATGCCCTTGCACACCCACATCCACACATAAAACTTTTCTCATAAAGCATGCCAGACACCTCAGCAGACACATTCTGGATTCATGCTCGTCATAAGGAAAATATCATATAATATATAATATACTGAACTGGATTGATTACATTGCATTGTGTCTGGATAGAGGGGGTTGAAAAAAAAGGAGCTATACTGTTTTACTTTTTTTTGCATGTATGAGGTTGAGTCAAGGTGTGGCAGGGAATGTTGGGGTCTATTCATCAATTCTCTGCAAATGGTTACTCACATACAAGTTTGACTTGATAAAAACAAAACAACAGATCAAATTAAACTATACACCCATTTGATTAACTAAGCAAACTCAAAGACTGTAATATTTGTTTTAACATTTGTCAGTGATGCCATACCTTTGATGGTTGAATATGTTAAAATTAACTTCTGAGTGCTATAATTAGTTTGCTGCACCTGCTTCAACGTTAGCTTCGTAATTGGATATTTTTCACTCTCATTAACATGGCTTATAGGAGCTCTTCTCCTTTACCCCTGTGAGGTTGTTGGATTCCTACAAAATGTTCAAGATCATTCATCGTCATTCATCTTGCAACAATCCTTGCTATAATTTACGGTCAAAACAGAGACGTTTGAACCAATCAGTGTCCTCTACATATAAACAGTGTACAGTTTCAAGATCTCTGAATGAAAAGAAGACATGATCACCCCCAACATGTCACAGACTCACAGTTTGATGCTGAAGTGTCAACGTTGTGAAATTTAGTTTTAGGTCAACTCATAACCTGCTGACCCATGTAACTTTTGTGCCCAAACCAAACCAGACAGCTACAACCAATTAAACAAACACACAAACAAGACTTGAACAAAACCTTTCCTGCATATGTACAAGATAACATGCTTGCTGGATAACAAAATAAAACAAAAAAGAAATAAAACAAGATAAGACAAAGCACATGTACAGAAGCCAACAGCCTAACCCCCTGTGGTAGGTGCGTCACTGCAGACCATCATCAAATGGTAACTTTTTATGTTGGCTACTGCCTTGCCTGTACACCTCATTGGCTCTGTACGACGATACTACAAATAAATCAAGGAAGTCCAAATATGTAGAAAAAGTGTTTCATTGCTTGTTAGTCCGCTTATGAGAGTGATATTTTCCCATATTTGACTGGTTTGACTTTTGTTTTGGATTTTTGCTTTAAATGCGGATTGATCGGATTTAACAAAATTAGTTAATATGGGTTAGGAAAAGATTACGTGTTTTTAGATTAGATTAAATCTTTCACAATATGACATCTGTAGAGATTTACATATGATATTCATATGAGGCTATGTAGGCAATCGAGTTTTAAAAAAAACCATTTGGAGTACTAGAAAGTGAAGTTTGGTCAGTGTGATACCAATAATGTACATTTGATAGGATAAAACTTGTTGAAGTTGTGTGAGATCAAGGAGACAAGGGTGCATAGACATTGCACAGAAAATGGACAGACATTTTCTTTCGTGTGAATTGTGGTCTGCTTAGTTATACAATACAAAATTCAGTCTTAAATCCCAGAGCATTTAATGCATTGGAATAAAACTTGTGACAATGGACATTTCCACAATAATGTACAGTGAAAGAGGTTTAATGAACCCATCCTGTAGTCCCAATTTCTGCTCCAGTACCAGGAAAACAACTCTTGATTTAAAAAATAAATACAGACAGTAAATTATCCACCAAAAGTGGCAGGATAGCAACTGATCATCGTCTAAACAGAAATGAGGCTTCCAACCAAGTATTAGTACGAACACAGACTGGTAAGGTTGAGTATTCCAGATCCACATGGAGAAAAGAAGAGGAAATGGATCATGACAAAATGTTTTAGAAGGACAAACTGAAAGAGGAGGGGAGGGGCTCAGTGGTGAAAATCTTATATAGGAAGAGAATATAGTGTGGAGGGGGTGGTGATGTAATAAACAGTGGGAGATGAAATAACTGTTCATGGGAAAAGTGTAATGGAGACAGCACTGAAGTGATGACCAACATCAACTACAAGTCTTGTTAATAGTCATAATGTGTGTGTGTGTGTGCATGTGCGTGTGTGTGTGTAAGTATGCAGGGCAAGGCATGTGTTATTACAGTATTTGTCCAAATGACAAAGTATTCGTCACATATATACAAATCAAATCAGTGTGTTTGGGTGTGTACTCAATGCTGTATCCCATACTCTCTTTTGCAAACTGATGTAAGAACACGCACATCCACAGACACATATAGCGTAGCTTATCTACGCTGATAAATTATATCACCTGGTGCATTTGTTTCCTCTCATCATCTCCCACTCTTCCCTGGTAGTAACCCATGTTTCATGACTGGGATTTGGGATTTACATGCATGTTTTTATTTCTATTTTTAGGAGAAATTTTACTTTTTAACCTGACCATAACTATCACAATTAAAACCAAACTGAATCAAACCAACCAACCACACACTCACACCTAAATATGATGTATCACAATCCTCCTTCTGCTGACAATGCACCACAGTTATGAAGTTTCCTCTTTTTCTTTTCTTTTTACTTGGTCATTCTCTGACACTTTTTCTTGGTCCATCTCCCTCATTTTCTGCTAAGTTTAATGTATTTGCAGACTCTGAGGTTCAAAAGTGCAGCAGATTCATCATGCATTTCTATCACATTTCTTTTTTGAATTGCACCAATTTACTGCTTCAAAAGCTGCAAGAAAAGAGGATAAACTTCTGAAGGGACAAAGAACCCTGTAAATACCTGACACAGAGCAAAAGAGAGCCATTTCAAAGAATTTTTTTTCCTTTAATTCTTTTCAGTCATTTTTTTTATTTTTTTGCTTTGCACTATTCTTGGATATAGCTGTTACATTTCCACCATAATGTCATGAGGACCATGGCATTTAAACACCATTAAATGCAGTTATTAAGCAGTAATTATTTACAAGGAATTTTTATATCAATTGCAAAACAATGAGAATCAAATATGATCTGAATAATTCTCTCTTATGTCAAGGATGAAGTCAGTGATTTTGCTTTGAATGTTCTGTGGTCCTTGATCAATTAATTTCATTTGCATTCCATTTTCTCTGACAGGTATTCATCAAATTTATAACAATTTTGATGATCTCTCAAGGAGTTATGGCTTTGAAATTATATACGCCTTGCACTTATTTTCCAAACGTTTTACATCTGCTCTGGAATAATAGCTGAAAGGTTTCCTTGACATTTGGTTGGGGTTGTATCAAAGTAAAGCAGAGTGGTTCAAATGAAGTTGCCTCTGATAGTTCTTATCAGTTGGCCATGTCAGTCATAAGAGACCAAGATGCTCATGAACCACTTTCCACTTTATGCCCCAGTCAGAAACACTTTTAAATTAGAAAAGCGTTATTTGTAACACTGAAATCTCATATATGAAGTCTCTAATATGAGGGAAATATTAGTGATAAATTAACATATCATTAGTGGGGGTATCATTATTGTCATTATTATTTTTAATCAAGATAGTATATTTCATCATTATTCTTTGTTTTCACACTCAGATATTATACTGCTGTCCCTCAAAGTCAGACTGGCCTCCTCCTCAATATGTGGTCATGTCCATGAGGTGAATGCTTGAATGCTTTTCAACCTCAAGTGGTTATGAGATGAGAGAAGTGAAGAGTAGAAAAGGCATCTGGTTGTACAATTTTTTTTTTTTCTTAATCCTTAACCAAGTGATGTTATTTGCTAATGCCAACCATGTCTTGTTGTGCTTACATGCAACAAAGGCAACCAGCAAAATAGGCTCTGTGAGGGTTACAAAAGTACAAAAATGTTTTTGGAGCTAACCAACACCTTTTTTCAACCCTAACAAAGTATTTTTGATTCATAGCCCCAACCAAGTAATGTAATGCCCTAAAGACAACCAGGAAGTGACAAAAGTGCTTTAGTAAAGTTTTGTTTTGTTCTAGACAGACTGTGACTCAGAAATTAAAAAAAAAAAAGTCAATTTAATTCACAAGTTGTTTTTCTGGCACGTCTCCCATAATTGAAGGTACATGGTTGAACGTGCTGTGCAAAACTATGCCATCCACCCCCGTCTTTCTTCCTCATTATGACTTTTTGGCTTTTTGTTAAGGTAAAGACTTGAGAATAACGCCTGCAACGATGCAGAAGTGCTTATATGAGCTGTATTTCTCACCTGCAGTACATTAAAGAATGCTGTTATTACTTTATATTCGAGGGTATTAACAGACTACATATCTGGATGTTTCAACTGAAGGACTAATTGTCCTCCACACATGTAATAAAAATTAGCCTATACAGTCAGTCAACACTGCAGATTGTTTATGGTGGTTTTTTTTAGCCCTTCCTTGACACTTTTTGTGATGCCGATGGTCTTGCTGAGGTAGGCTAATATTGTAACATCCATTCTAAGATGAGCACTGTTACTCACTGCTACCTTTATAGTTTTAATGTTATAACTGACTGCTGTACTTTATGGAATTTACATTGAGATCCACTCCAGAGCCAGTGTTCTTTTGTGTTCTGAGCTATTGTTGAAAGTTGACGGTGCAACATAAGTGAAAACCTGCATTATGTGTAGATTATCAATTAATCATTGAAAACGTTACATGTTCTCCTCATATTCTCATCGCCATGTCAGGTGTCTAGGTGTTCAGGCACTATTCCAACTTCATATACGGACATAAAGTATTTACACTGCTGGCCAAACCTCATGTTGTGACTCATACAGTAAGACTAGAGAGGTATTCGACTCAGAAGGTATGATTTTAACCCTCTGGATGAAGGGGACACAGTTACCTGACTGGTTCTGAAACTGAAGAATACAGCTTCTGATGTATCGTGTGACAGAGCAGCTTTGAAATGAACCTATTTTTGTGAATTAGTTTGCTTATAAAAGCTTGCCGTTATTATTTGTAAGGATAAGCTAATAATGACAAACCGAGAGACAAACTCTTCATCTTATCTTGGCTTTGTTGGCAATAATATTATAAATTTTTTCTTCTTGCAGTAGCACACAACATGCACATAACTAAAAAAAACTGAAGTGAACATAGAAAGCTAGATGCATCTGTCTAGTGCTACATTATTTACATAGATTGAGGTGCTGTTTCATACCATGGCCTAAAATGAGTAACGAATTAAAATGAGTAAAGAATTAGAAATGTGGTTAAGCACAGATAAAGGGTTAGATAAAGTTAAACCTCATTTGTTTAACACAGAAAGAGTAACCTATGCGTTCACATTGTGAATGTCTGTGTTTCAGATAGTCTTACTTTCTCACAACCTCAGATGAATAACTTATCTATGTAGTTTAAAATACTGTGAACTCTATTTGCTTTTAAACGTGTCAGTGGTTCTATTCCCACCCACTGAGGTTACATCAGTGGCTGCAGAATAACTGTCTCCACAGCAACTCTGCCTTTAAAATGAATGAATATAAAGTTTAGTGCAGCAGAAAAAAACACATTATTTGCGTCTGAGTGGCAGACAGTGGAGTCAGTCAAATCACAGTTGCTCTGAAATATCACCATTGGAAAGTATGAGCTTTAATCAGAGAAAAAAATGTAAGAGTGGACGCTGCATGCTTTCAAACAGAGGTGGAGAGTTGTGCGGGTGATACGTGAAGAGAAATGATAATGTGACTGGATATTACGTGCTAAGGGAGAGAAAAGATTTGGAGAACATTGTGTTGGAGTGCACATCACTGCGGGGTATGTGGCAAGTAAAATATCAAACTCTTTCATCTGATACATTTCTCTAAGTGCACTATAACAAACACACATGTTAGTATGTATGGTGCCTCTCTCAACTTTGGCAGAACAGACTATTTCAATACAGAGCAAAGCACTGCATGTTGGATTTACACGTATATCAAATCTGTAAAAAACTCTTGGTTCCATGTTTTTCTGTAACAATGATCAGCTACATTGAAGCATTTACAAGTGCCTGACGCACTAGATCGATACGAGCATCTGCATCAAATACACTGGCACACAGATGAATGTGCAGGCAAATGCATGAGCACGTGGGAGTGCACACCCCCGCACATATGCTTTAAAAACAACGGCACAAGTTTCAAAGCAAAAAAAAGAGAGCCTCTCTTTCAAGAAGTACCTCTAATAAAGATGGATTTGCTTGTGAAATCATGTGGATGTAAATATAAGTCCATGCAAACTAGCCACAAATATGAAAACATGCTGTACACCCATTGTGATCAATTGTCCCATCCAGGTATGCCATTCAGGGTAACAGTATGGAAAGAAGTGGAGAGGTTTGGTTGTTAATATCAGTTTCTGTGCTTTCTTAATCTAATTCATATGACATTACTCCCCAGATATGGTTGCATTATCAAAACTATATTAAATTTCTCTTTAATACAAGACAGGAGAAAAATGTGTTTTTGTGTTGAAATATATTAGTAATTGGAAATTATGGGTTGAGAGGTCGAGGTTGGTTTGAAATTGAGGACGAAATGTCCATGGTAACCGCAAATTTGAAAGAAAGAAATTATCTACAGTGCAAATAGATTCTAAATTTTGATAACTTGTACAGTGAGTCTTGATGAAAGAGCTACTACGATTTTCAATAAGAATTGTAGACATTATTGGTGGCTTAGCCTTTAAAGATATCAAACGTCACAAAATTATGCATTTAGGCCAGTATGCTTTCAATGCCAGATCACTGTCATTATTTGGAATTGTTAAACGTATTGTAAGTTGTTACAGTATGCTGGACAGTTGTGAACACTGTATAAACTTATGGACAAATAATTTACCCCTCAACTGACATTACTAAGCCCAAAACTGAAAACATCTCACTGATGAAAGGAACACAATGATTGTAACTCAAACTGTGCCAAAAAGAAGATGTCAGCTGGCAGACTACCACAGCAGTGGTTATAAAACAGCCACAGAGGCATCTGCAGCTTGTGAAATCCTGACAGAAATGTGGAAGGTAGCCAGCATTCTTGTAAAAAAATTTGACTTCACTTCACAAAGGTGAAACTCAGGACAACATTAAGCAAATGAGTAAAACATCTGTTAATGAAGACATGCATGGTGCGCTGAATACAGGCTTTTGTTGATGCCTGACTAGTTTTGAGGAAAATGATCAAATGTCATTTTTCTAATCTTCACAAAACCTTTCAGAACCTAATAGCATATTGCTTTCATTTTGGTTAAGACAAAGAAAACAATGTTGACTTACCACAGATCTTATCTGTTTCACTTTGAGACACACAAACATAAAGCAGAAGCCAAAATCCAACCTGCTGTTTTTTGGTAATTTTTTTCATCCTAAGCAAGCACCACAGAACAGACAGTTGATGAAGGCTTTTGGACATTTAACAGTTTCAGAACTAAACATTTTCTCAGAATTTGGTGGATACCTCAAAGCAGTATGGGGAGATTTATTTGCATTTGACAGCTAGACAGTTTTACTAGGTACTATATTTACTGTGATACCCAGTAAAATCCCATTTACCATATTTATTTCATCAAGATCCCACTAGTCTTAATTTGTAACAGTGTAGGGGCTGCGTTTTACTTACAACTCAACTTGTTGGTAAAAAGGCTGGTAGAGCCAACACACTGAGGGAAAAATAATAAATAGAGATAATATATATATATATATATATATATATATATATATAATGCTACCTTTGATTTATTCTATGATACATAATACTATTCCAATAATGGCTCACAATTTAATCTTGCCCCTCATGCAGCTATTTGTGTTGTATTGATTTAATTTGAGAATGCAAATTATTGTGTGCATGTATTGCTATTGTGCATAACTGTGTGTCTATGTAGCACGATGATTATTTGCGTTTATGTGGTGCAGACACATTTGTAATTGCAAGCCAGTACATTGTTAGCCTCTGGCCAATTCTCCCCTCCCAACCTCTCTGGTTGTTGGAAGGATTTATCAAATGGTGTCATCAACAGAAGCATCTTGGCTTGCTACAAACTTGTGTGTTTGTGTGTATTTCAGACATGTTTACTTTACCCCAGGCAGACAGAGCAGATCCCCTGCAGACCCATATGGCCTAGCATATGGCTCACCCTCCTCTCCACCACACTAACTGGCAACACACATACACAGAGGCACCCAAGCAAGCTAAATTAAATAGTTGTAATTTATCCACAAAGGACATATTGCATGATGCAAACAGGTAGACAGAACACCCAGTTCTGCCCTGAAGTATCTGGACTTAGTGGGTGTTCAGAGCATTCCTTCTCTTTCTGTTTCTTCTTTCAGCAGGGATGAAATTATTTATTTCATCTCTCTCATTGATTCAGGTAGATCTATCATTGACTTTAGGTTGCTCTTTTCAATTTGATCTCTGTACTGAACTTGTCTTCAAGTTCTGCATAACCAGTGGGTCTGCAGGACTTTGATGACTCTTCAGCAGCCTTGCAGGCATAGTAACTGTTGCTAGGAAAATTTCCCTATCTCAGAATTTGAATGGAGGCTACAAACGGGCATGTCGACCCACTGGCTTGAGAACAACATGGTAACATGATTTCCTACTCCAATTCATTAGTCTGCAGGGTGCAAATGCTTTCTCTGATTCACATGTGTAGAAACCCTCCTGATGGGCGTGCGTGTACACGTGTGTGTATTTGTGAGATCCTCCACAATCAATGCATATGATGCTCAATGGAAAACTAACAAATTGTAATTCATCAACAATAATTACACATATCACAGCATGTTTATACTTCTATCTTTGTGAAGATGTTAATGGACATAATAAATTCTCTAAATAATGACCCTAACCTTAACCCTCAAGACAAACTAAGCTAAGCTATGCTCTGAAACTAAATCTTATTCCTTTTACATCTCTTTGAAGGGTCATCAGAGTCAGCTGTGGCTAAAATGTCTCAATCACATTCAAAGGATTGAAATTTAAAACTGGTCCTCACAAAGATTGATACACACACAGATGTTTTTTTCTATTTGAACTATTACTGTAGACTGAGTATAATGACTGAATAAATGCACTGATTTGCATTAAATACCACACCCACATGCAAACTGATAACATGTGACTTTACAATGCATCATGCAGGTATTTACATTCATCACGTAAATTAGTTACCACATATGGATACCTGATTTAGATGACAGAGAACTTGCATCTAATTAATTGAACTCTGTTAGTTGCACTAATAAAACTATGAAAGCCCAATATGTGATATCTTAGAATGTGCTCTGCCTTTCACCTGTCTATTCCTTCATGTCACTGATTGCTGCTGTGTGATACTGGTTGAGTTTGCAGCCTCATGCTGCTGTTGCTGATTATTCTGTCCACAATAAACACTTCCTTTTTTTTATAGTACCTGACAGCATCTTGTGTCATTTCAATCATGTATTTTTCACATCTCATCAATTGCCTCCTGTTTCCTGTTCTTTAAACCCCTGTGGGATCTACGCCACAGTGATTACTGAGTTTCACTGTGTGGCTCTGCATCCATTGTGTACCACAGTCTGTTCCAACTGTGTAACCATTTGTTGATGTAAACAAGTATCTTTGGATTTTTTATGAAAATTACGTTGTAATTTCTTGGTGCTTCAAACATATACCAAAAATGCTGAGGCGCTGCAGATATAAATATAAAGTGAACACAATGATTTTCAAATAATTTAAACCTGTGTTCAACTTGAAATAGTACAAAAGCACCATGTCAGATGCTGACCCTAAGTACCCTAAATATTATATGCTTACTCTGGGCTTGACACAAGCAAAACATTTTTTTTTAAAAGTCAGGGCATAAGCAAGACTACATGATGTGAAAATGACACATAAAAAGCAATTTACATAGCAATCACATCTTGGCATGTTATTCACACAGTGTTTTATGACACCTGGCCCTCAAGCAGCACTCTATTAATAAGAGAATCCATTCACTTCATTGACTGAATGAGCACAAGAACTCTGCTAAAAACCTTTGTCAACTAATACAGTTTGTTGTAGCATTAAAAATGCAAGTTATCTGAGTTATTTAAGGGGTGCTAAGGGTAATTGAAAACCATCTTGTTATGTGTAATATTCATCCATTCATCCATTTTCTATACCCGCTTAATCCTTCGGTTGGGTCGCGGGGGGGCTGGAGCCTATCCCAGCGGTCATCAGGCGAGAGGCAGGGTACACCCTGGACAGGTCGCCAGTCCATCACAGGGCCACACAGAGACAAACACCCACCCACACACACGCTCACACTCACTCCTAAGGACAATTTTAGAGTCACCAATTAACCTAACATGCATGTTTTTGGATGGTGGGAGGAAGCCGGAGTACCTGGAGAGAATTTGTAATATTAAAACTTGAAATTCTTTTATGAAATCATGGATAATGGATCCTCTTGGCTAAGGAGGAGGGACCGTTCAGCTTGTTGCAAGTGCACGTTTTTAAAGGCCTGCTTGGTATAAGAGCTCATTAATGATGCATGTGGCAGGGGTGACTTGTATTTCCATGAAGGCATGTATCATCAGTGATGAATTAGACATACAGGTTTTGAAACAACATAAATTGCCATCCAGATTGTGTTTTTTTTTTCTAATATATATATATTTTTACGGTTTGCACGGTGGTGTTGCTAATCTCAGCAAACAACACCAACCCAGATTCTATACATAACAGCATGGTTCCTGGAGAGTTTTTCACATGGCTAGATGTTCCAGAACAGCATGCAGTCAAATGAGCTCTCAGTGCAAATGAACAGAACATCCTTAGGCTACAAAACCAAAAACGAATCTTTCCAAGCGATAGAAAGGAATGTGAGGAAAGACCAAATTAATAGTTTGGTCAATTCTGAGGGAAAAAAAGAACACACTTTCAAGCTCTATAATGGTGAAATATACTGGATGACCAAAGAAGACAGCAGTGGTTCATGATTATAGTATGCTTTTGTAGTGGTGTTAATTTAGGGCGATGAGACGTCCTCCTTAACCTGGACATGTCCTCTTTTTGAGAACAAAAAAATTGTGTCCGGCTGAAATTTCAAAATCATCTGGGGTTTTGCTCTATTTCAGCCTCAAATATGTTTACATCAGATTTGCATCGCATTTCAGTCCCCATACTTAATATTATACACTCACTCTCCTCATAGCCCTACTGCATAGATCGAGTGGAAGTGACTAGGGGAGGGGCGAAAGCAAAGTACAAATGTTGGACAGGGTCTCTCTCTTTATGTCCCATCTCCTTGCACAGTCTCTAACTATAGAGAATTACCATTACTGGTCGATCACCTGCTCTCTTCAAAACCTCCAATTGGTCAGCACTATGATGAGCAGCAATGACTGCCCTCAGCCCGAGTTTCTCTGTTTATAACTACAGAAAATATCCCCATGTTTTTGTCCTGATCGTGATGTATGGGAAGCTCAGTGCATACAAAGCAATGGCTAACTTGTTCATTTTCTTATTTTAATCTGTGGCCAAATGAAGACATAGTTTTTTTTATGTTTTTTTTTAATTTTTTACTGCTATTGCTTTATAAAGGGACAAACATTGAATAAAAATGATTAACACTTGGTCAAAAGTTATGTTTATAGGGTACATTAAGGCACAACACTGAAAGTGGATTGAAAGACACAGCAATAATTTTTTTTTCACAGTTACACTTCATTTAATCTTTGGCCAAAAAAATAAATAAGACAAGTTGTTGTTTTATGTTGTGGAAAGTAGCCAATATAGATTCAGTGGAAAAGTTCAAAAGTTCAGTGGAAATAGTCCTATTGGCCACTAAAGGCCAATAAAACTCATTATTATTCCGTAAAACCCTTGACTGTGGACACATTTGTATGCATTCACATAGTCATGGTGCCACATGCATACGCTACATCTCTCTACCCAGTAACCTGAACACTCAACTCCCGCTGCTGAGGGTTGAAAAAGAAGATCTTTTTCACAAACTCACAAAGAAAATGCAGAAATGTACAACATTGCAACTTGGTAAACAAGTAATTAAAGTTTCTGTCAGAAAGTTAGTGTTTATTAAAAACTGAAGTGCTCTCTTTTTTTTATGACAAACACTTGAAGAACATACTGTTTTTGAGAAAGAAACCCGACAGTCCCTTAGACAGCAAGTTAATATATTAACAACTGTTTGTGTTATGGATTTATGTTATTATATTGCAAACCTCATCTTGGGTAAAATGAGTCATGGGTGAAAAGACGAGGGAGTAGACGAGCACAAAGTCAGTTGTAAGAGATGAATTTTCCGTATGGAATATAATTGGCAAAACAGCTTGTTTCTCTTTTCACTCTCACCGAATTACAACAAAATAATCATGTGCATCATTTCCATGAGTTATAAGACAATTCTTACATTGTGTGACCTACAATGTATTACAAGGTGACAAATATGAATCATACTAAAGGATTTAGCTTGCATCTGATAGGGAAGTCTGAGAGATCACACACAGTGAGGCTTTATGAGTATATCTGAAAAATGTTACGAACGTTTTATATGTATGTTAGATCCTGAGACATTAGTCATCCTGAGACAGAACACGTCACTGCACTTAGACTGCGTCAACTCACAATAGACAAATAGATTACTTTTAGTTTCCTGTTTATAATTTCCATGTTGAGTCAAGATGTTTCTGCAATCATGGCAACTGTCCACCACAGATGTCTACTTTGTTTCTTCTTTATTTCAAAGGTAAGTAAAATAACACAAAGTGGGAAATAATCTTTTTAAGAGAATTTCCAATAGTGAATATATAAGTTCTGATTGATATCACAAATACCAGAGAGACATTATAATAATCTTATAATTATTTCTCGTTTGCCAAGATCACCTTGGATTGTATTTTACCTCTATAGCATAATTATTATCTTTCATGTTTATATTATTCTTTAATATTCCTGGGAATATGTAGCACATTATCTGTGTTATAAAAATAATAAAATCACAACTAACTCTGACTGAATTGGCAGATTCTTTAGGTACGATTATTAATTTGAGCTTCAGCCACAATTTATTAATATATGATATATAAAAGTCCAGGGTGCCTCTCATACCCAAAGTCCAATTATTACTGACTGAATTTACTTTTTAATAAGCCACCAAAGCACACAGTAAATGACCTGACATTTTCCAGCAGTGTTAAAACACAGCAGTCTACAGTGATGTGAACAATCCCATCTCCAGGTGTGCTGACCTTTTTGCAGCCTCTTATAATGACAAAATTATGATTCAGGTAGTGGATGTCCCTTTACTGTGTCCATCTTCTTATTCTCAGCTTATCTCCTTGTTTCACTGACAACATCATCACAACAAGACAAATATGTTTTTTAATTCTGAAGTGGTGTTCCAACATTAATGTCTGTAAACAGTTATATGTAGTCAAAGAGCCTTGATAAGACAAGAGGTTCAAACAGGTATGAATAAAGAAAATCTACTTTCCACTGTCTCCTCCTGAAATCAAGCTTCTAGTCAGAAGCCTTCCTGTAGCAGGTGAAGCCACTGTCTTAAAGGGATGTCGAGCAATCAAAACCAGAGACCATCTTCAGTCGTTTTCACTCACTCAGAGAGAATGTGCTGTCAATTTGGCCCAGACTTTTTCCGCAGCAGCTGTCCACACAAGCACTTTCTAGTAGGAGATTTTCTTTTGGAGATGTGCTCTTACAGCTAGAAATACAAGGAGTGGTGGGTGATGATATAATTTTAACATGTATCAGATCCTATCCACAATGGTCTGGAATGGAAAGCAACATGTCAGCAGAAAAGACAATTAGGCAGTAACTCTTACCAGCATGCACACTTGCTCAGGCTTGGAACAAGACATCTGCATCCATGTGCTCAAACCGGTTAGGAATCATACACATGCGAGCATTGTAAATCCTAGAGGAGAACTGTGTGCCAGAACAGAAGAAACCTGAATGAAAGTTAAAGAGTAGTAACTGGAGTGTGGGCCATATTTACACTTCACATGCAGTTGCTCTCACGGCAACTGGAGATCATGCATTCTTTAAATGCAGTTACAGGTTTTTTTTTAAATTTTTTAATGCAATTATATGGGATTTCTGCCTGCATGAACAAATGACCCAAGGGATTATTTTTGGGAAAAGGAAACTATTGGAAGGGGAGGTTGAGGTGAAGGGTGCTTATCTGGTCGAGGTTGGCTAAATGTCATTGCCTCCACCACACTATACCTTAACAAGACTGACCCCCTTTTACTTTTTAATTTGGCGCATGTATTGATCAGTTCGCTTTGTAACGCACAGCATCCACAGACAGCACTACATACCAATACATGCATACTAAACTATGGTTTAGTGGTCAAACAGATGAATGATAATCAATCCCTCTGGAAGAACAAAGTTTGCTCTATCTGCTTCAAACACAATGAATGAGACACAGTGGGAATGGATAGTTGGACAGCTGGTCCATAGCAGAAACTGGGGCAATGAAATGCACATAGATCACTGATGATCATATAAGGACGGGGAAACTTTTTGGCAAGCATTTCATGAGAGACAAGCCTCAATGGATACAAGAGATGAAGACCACACAACATAAAAAAAAGACAATGTTGTGGTATTTTTGTGTATACTGTATATTCACCAGCCTTAGTCTTTCTTTTCCTCAGTTACACAGATGTTCTCAAAGTTATAGAGATGATAAAGGATGTTCTTCCTCAGGGTAACAGCATCCCAGACACAGGACAGTTAAGAAAACTTTTCTGCATTAATCACATACAATTTTATTACATAAAAGGCGAAATAGCAGTGAGCGGGAGAGAATTAATTATATTTACTACATATGACTATAAAAGAGATTTTAATCAATTTGTAGAGATGGGAGTCTGTTGAATGATAAGTAAATTCTCTTGTGTTACTGAGAAACATTAAAGTAATACAATTAATCTCATGAGTTGTAATTGTGCTTCAATCTATTAGATATTCCTCCCACCGTCAATGACGCCTAGTGAAGACTTTTCTCATAAACATAGCCCGATATAGAGTGCATATTTATGTTTAATTATGTCTTTGAATATAACATTACAGTGAGTGACTCTGCAAGCAAAAATGTTAGTTTTGTAAAATTTACTCACGAAATGCAAACAAAAGAATAAAGAACGAACGACAAGAAGTTGAGTTTGACCTTAATTGTACTTGATGAAAGTCTTTTTAAAAGCAATTTCCTCCCAGCACAGGCCTGTATCACTGTAAAACACAATCCATTACAGGAGGGCACAATGACACCTGTAATGTAATTTGTGAAAAAACTAAGCAACACTGACGAAGTAAGGAGGTTAACAGCAGCATCACATTTGCTTTCAAAATGCCACCACTGTCACTCAGGTATGAGATAAATAATGTATGATGCAGTTACTAATGCCTACAATATTTGCCGGCTGCTTAAATGAATAATCTGTATTGTGGCAGCCTTCAAATGTCAAAGTGCCCAGGGTAATTTGTATTTTAGAAATTTTATTAATGATATGACGTTTCACAGCTCAATCAGACCCATAGGTTTAAAGATATCCTGATATTGTGACACATTTTACAGGAATAAAAGTTACTTCTTTCACATAACCGGTGAAACTTTTGACAACAATGGGAATATGCAGTCATTGTGCCGCTTAGAAATGAGAAGAAATAATCCCTGAGTGATAACATCGGGTTTACTCAATGAAAGAATTTACTCAAATATGTAAAAAAAAATGTAGGTACAAACATATAAAAAGTATAAAGTGCTCTGAGATACAACCCTAATTTCCTCAATACTACCAGGAAGCTTATAGCTTCAACTGACATTTACAATTGTGTGCACATGATTTCATTAGTCACGCTGTGGCTCGTCCAATGACTGCTGTGATACGCTCCAGCCCAACCCCCACCCACCAACCCTGAACTGGATTAAACAGGTGTAGAAATGGATGGATGGATTGATGATTTCATTAAAATTTTGAAAATTTTTTAGTTTAAAGCTTAAGGTAAGCTCTTCTTGACAAAAAAAGTTGGGATGCTCTGTAAAAGCTAAATGAAAACACAATGTAATGGTTTGCAAATCTCATAAACCAATATTTTATTCACCACAGAACATTAAAAAAAAAACATCAGAAACTATGTACCCATCTTGAAATTGATGGCAGCAGCAGCATGTCCCTGAAAAGGTGGGACAGGGGAAACAAAAGGCTGGGAAAGTAGGCAGTGCTAAAAAAATCTTTGCAAACGCGTTGTACAGAGTACAGTGCAAAATACAGGCAACATAAACAAATGAGGAGAAATCATCAGTACTTTCAGTAGTGATAAGCTCATGTTTCCTAAGGGAGATAATGATGTGGGATGAGGAAACCACGATAGATGGGAGAATCTCTGAAGCATGTGTTGAATAGGAAAAGGCAGTTTTAGATAAAAGTCCCAACTCGAGGCTTCCAGCGTGGACCTATATTATATCCAGATATATCATTGCATTTCTGACAATTAATCACCCATTGGGGCAGTGTTCGAAACAGGTGAAGCAATCAGAGCTTTTGGTTGTGTTGATGCTGTTGTTGTTCCTTGAGCTTTGCTCTGCTGTTGAAAACAAGTCATAGTGGACAAAGATCTGCTCTGTGATGGAGTGAAATTAAGAATTCAAATGATTAAGATTGTCAAGTGCGAATCTTTTTAGTCAGCATTCAACCTACGTGTAGCGTCATCTCTGCTTGTTATACAGCATATATACCAGTTTTGGAGGACTGTACATGGGTCTGTCGTCATTGATCAGACCATAGACCAAAAATTCGTCATGTAAGTGGCCTGACTCCACGGCTCATCAAATTAATGCTGACAGCTGGCAACAGAGGCCGCTAACTCCATAATTTATTTGCTGAACATAAACAGCGGTTGATTTTCTTTATTAATTTATTGCTTTGCCTTCAGTTATTATCGCCAGGGCATAGCATGGCAGTAGCATTATCACTAGCCACATTTAGCCTGCGCATGATCCTGATGGGACAGACAGCTGTAGGACTTTAATATGGCTTTTGGTGACTAATCAACAGGTACACGGTAACATTTTTTCTGGTTTAATTGACCCTTTTCTTAGTTTCCATCAACTAGGTCTGCACTGTTAACCCACCTTTACCTGTGCAACACTACTCTGTTAACAAAAATGAATGATGACAGGAGGCAATAATAATTATTCATAGTAATCGTTTAATTAAAACGACTGTTATTTGAGTTACCCATATTAAGACATGAAACAAAGAGTATTTACATTAAGCAAATATTAATTTGAGATAAATCTAGTTGTTTCATTATTACATATATAATATTTTAAAGGTTTGTTATTTTAATTTTTGCAGACTCCTCCAGTCTGTCCTACAGTTTGCAAGAACTGAATAAGCAGCTGTTCTGTTGGATAGAACAGAAGGCTTCAAGTCTACATGCTCTTTATCTCAAGAGACATAAATTAAACAGTTTATCGAGGACATTTGATGTAATCTGTAATCGTAATCCTTGCTACACATATAATATGTTGTTTGTTTACATGTCTGTGTATTCTGAGCTTTAGCTTGTTAAAACCTCTGCAACCTTCATCTCTTGGGTTTGCACTTTGGAATAGTAGATGTTATTGTTCTCTCTGCACTCTTTAAAAATCTATGTTATATGTGAGGACAATGTTAAATACATGTACTTCTATCCTGGTTAAGAGATACATCCCATTATAGGAGGAAGATACCTTTAAGAGGTTAGCAAAGTTTACAATAGAAAAAAAATACATTCTCAAATCTTTATCAGTAATATTATGATCTTACTCACTATCCTAGTCTAGCCTTGGTGACAGTATCGCAGGTGCATATCTCAGTACAAGCATAAACAAGCCTTCTCTCCCAATACAGACATTTTAAAGGTTTGTCAGGTGCTTTGCAAATGGATATACATTGCTGACACCGGAAAGCTTCACCACTTCAAGAAACCTCATCTGGCTATCACAGGTATTCCTCTTACTCAGAGGTTGGAGAATAAATCAATTTATTGCAGACTAGCAAGTCAAGGCTACTTTGCTGGTCCATGATAACACTACTTTAGTTTCCATCCATCCATTGTCGGGTAACGGGTGGGCTGGAGCCTATCCCAGCAGTCATCGGGCGAAAGGCGGGGTACACCCTGGACAGGTCGCCAGTCCATCACAGGGCCACATAGAGACAAACGAGACAAACAACCATACACGCTCACACTCACTCCTACGGACAATTTAGAGTCACCAATTAACCTGACATGCATGTTTTTGGACGGTGGGAGGAAGCCGGAGTACCCGGAGAGAACCCACGCATACACAGGGAGAACATGCAAACTCCACACAGAAAGGCCCCAGGCAGGGATCGAACCTGGAACTACTTTAGTATCACCTTTGAAAAAAAAGGAATACAAAAAAACCCAAATAATTTCTTAAAAGAACCATACATTTAAACCCTTTCAGTTTTTAGAGTTTTTACAGCTCTTAGACGTCCTTTCAAAACAAATAGTTTTTTATAACAGTATTATCTTTTTAACATCACATCATCTTAATATTTCTACCAGACCATTAATTCACTTTTACATATATTTTTATGACTTTTTACAAAGTCTGAGTGATGGTTTTGGTTATAACATTTTAGTTACAAGCAGAGTGAAACCAATTAAACTTTTTCACAAATCTTTATCCAAACAAATTAAGATTAAAGAGGGAAAAAAATCAATCCTCTCAACATATTCTCAGTGGAAGAGATGATGCCTCACAAATGAATAACCTTTATTAAAAGGTTCAAAAGCTTAAGCCGCTGAAAACCATTAGTCAATGTCGGCATTATGGGAGATAATACTATAGAAGAGATGATGATGACAACACTTTTGATGGTTCAAAGAGGGTGGAAAACAATTTCAGGGCACAGGAAGCATATAACAGCTTCAAATCACTGTCAGGCAGTTTATACATGGTTAACAAACCCAGAAAGATGCCTGCAAAAGCAAAAATCCTCAACAAGGCTGAAAATTTAGAAAAAAAAGTTTTGAAATAGGATTTCACAGAGACCAAGGTAGGAACAGGATAAAATCTGGAAGGAGAGAAAAACAAAGAATATAGATTAGAAATGAAGATGGCTGGAATGCTTAATGATCAAGTAGTACAAAGGCACAAAGAGGCTGAGAGATGATGCACAAAACTGACAGGTCTGACTGAAGTTCATGAAACACAATGAATACTAATATAAACCTGTGCTTAGATCAAGGTCATAATAAACTCTACAAATACATGATAGTGTATGCACATCAACAAGATGTAACAATTAAAGCCATACAGATGAAAGGTAGCTAACTACCTTCGGTTTTTAGTGATGCCTCTTCTCCATCAGGGCTGTGGAAAAATAAATGACCATGTTATATTACAATGACCCAAATCATGCAAATAAAACTGTTTTTAAAGACAGAAGCAATACAGCTCCTTTTGTTTTCAGTTGGTTTTGTCTTTTTACCTGAACACTTGTGTCAAGCAAAGACAGCAAAATCATACAGCAGCTGATTGACTGGAACGCTCAGACAAGTCGAGGTGGAGGCAGAGACCGCACAGTAAGGGAGCTGTTACACCTCATTACAGACTGGAGTCATGGAATTTCTTATGTAACTCCCTATCCATGTTTCTGTTGCTCTGTTCATGTCATTCTGTTTTCACAAATAGACACAGGTAAAAGAAAATTCTCTTGAAAAGCAATAAGAGAAAGAATGATTTATCCACCCAATAAGACTTGGTACTTCTTTTTCCTTAACTGTTTATTCATTCTGTTTCTTAAAATAACTTTTTCCTGTTTGATTTTCTTTTTGTTTGAAACCCTATTAAAAGAAAAAAAGAAAGCTGACTTGTTTGCTGCTCATTGAAGAGACTGCACACTAGAGTAAATGAGCATACTTTCTATTTAATGTGAGAGCAGGATTCTTTGTCATCATACTCTGATATTTTACTGCTCTACCACAAAACACTGAAAAGTTCCTGCTTTAGTGCAGAAATGATCTCCTTTACCTTAAAACTGTGTATCTGCACTCAGATTCACTGCTGCTTGATCAAATGTCCTGCTTTCTGGTTTGGTTTGCATTCAGGTATTCTATGTGTGCTTGAAAAACATGCTCTCTTGCATTTTCACATTTAATTTTCAGACTGCTATGAAACAAGTCTGTAAATAAGAGCCAGGCAAAACAAGGTCATGTATGATGCTGACTTCACTGCCTACTCGTGTATGTGTCCCCTTCAGATGAAGTAAAGTAATTATTAAATTAATCTACAATTCACCTCTGTAACTTGTTAGTTAATTTTTGTTTAGCTGTTTTTCCCAAATTAATCTAAGCCAATTCTAAGAATTTTAGGCATCAAATATCAGTGAATTTCTTTTTGATGATTCATGTAAAAAAATAATTTGATCAATTTAAAATTACATGAAGCAAAATGCTAAAATGTCTTTCCTCTGCACACTTAACAAACTCAGAAAGAACTATGAGCTTTCATATATGTGTACATATTTCTAGGATTTTTGCTGTGCATGAACTGGAATAGTATTTGTGACAACTGGATTTGTTTTACTTCACTGACTTTTTTTTGCCACTGCGTACACTGGCTTGCAGATAATAGAGGTAACAACATAACTAATTGGATTGAATCTAATTGAGTTGGATTATAATGAGTTAGACTGCACACAATTGGGCTTGAACTGAACTTTATCTCTAAAGTTTTTGTTGATATAATTAAAACTGAAATAAATTCAAATAAAATTAAATTATCTATGATCTGCTGATCCCAATTAGCCAAAACATGTTTGGAGAGAATGTTGTGAAGTAAAACATGTGCATGTCAGTTGAGATTTTAAAACTTCCATTACAGCAATCTGACATCAAAAAATGAGAAGTAGTTTCAAAGTTACATAGAAGACGCCTGAGTGCAAGGAGAAGGGCTCAAAGTGGAGAGCGGGACATTTGTACAAACAACAGAGAATCTGAGAGCAAAACCATTGTTTTGAGTTGAAACAGAGTATCTTTGCACTCAAGCAGGGAATTTCTGAGAGTGAGAGCAGAGTTCTGTGGGAGAGCTGTGAAACTTGAGACATTTTTTAAATTTTGAGTCCTGAAAGAAGGAATTTTGCTCTCAAATCCAAAGAGTGTGCACTTGAAAAAATATGTAAAAGTCCTCCTTCTTGAAGACAAGCAGGGAACTTTTTGATCTTTGTTGTGTGTTTCCGATCTCTAATGATATCAAGTGCGCTGGCATGCTCAGCTCATACTCCTGAAATGCTTTTTTCTTGCATTTCAGCTTGTGAGCCCACATCAGGGTTGCTCTCCCTTTGATCCATCTTGGATTGTCCTCACCTGCATCTAAAACTTACTTTCTCTGAGGAACGTCTTGCTGATAAATGAATGGAAGGAGAAACAAACAGGGGAAATGAATAAAACAAATTCTCCATCACTTTGCATTTAATCTAAGATGTGACTGCCATTTAACCAGCAGATTTAAGGAACCACCACCTCATTTAGCATGGCATTAGAAGACTGCCATTAGGAGTGGCTGAATAAACTGCAGTGATAAATGGGAGGTTTATAAACATTCTGTTCTGCTTGGCTAAGGTCATTATGCTTAAAAGGCCATTAGCTAAGCACCCCTGAGTGCATTGGCCAAGCCTCAATGCGACACACATCAGTTAGCATTAAGTTTGCCAGTCTTTGTCAAAACCCAAAAGAGATTTAAAAGAGAAAAAAAAGTTTCCAAAAATAGCTGCTGTAATGTTAGGTTCACACTAATGCTGTTATAACAAAGTCCTTTATTTTTTTTCTCTCTTTTTAATCTATATTTAGTAATTCAGTTTTGTGATTTCATTGTTGTTTTCATGATGAAGCCCATTAATGAGGCTGACAAGTGTAAAGAGCATAAAAGTTCAGCAAGAGCTGCAGAAAAATCAGCATTTGGCATGAATGCCCAATCTGTAAAGTTACACATATGCAGTTTTTCATGGTTTTTGCTTTTGGCTGTTTGTGGCATTGAAAGACAAACGTGCTCAGGCAAAATTAGTTTGCAGCCTCTCAGTTCATTTTCGATTTCTGATGGGTACATGCCAAGAATGCCTCTGGTTGCAATAGAATAGACCAATCAGTGCTTCACAATGTGTGACATACTGCTGAGTAACATGCCTGGAAAGCACTGTAATGCACAGTTTTGTCCAAATAAGACCCCGATTTGATAAACGATGTGAGTAGAAATCTATCAAAATGGGTTGGGGGCAAAGACGCTCTATACTGGAGGAAATGAAACATGAGCTCTCCATATCATCTGGTTCTGAGGATGTCTCTTTCATCTCAAAGAAACTGTCACCATTCATCTGTCCACTGAAAATTTGCTGATATTCGGTTAACTCCATGTTTACTATTCCACTAGCCACAGCACTGTGCCAACACAGAACGTTGTTTTCCACCATGTGTCACAGTTTGCAAGGTCTTACTTCATCAAATGCTTTTTCTCCTCTAACATACCTTTTAGGATTGTGGCAAAAAAGCTCAATTTAATCTCACATGAGTCTGGCTCATCTAGATGCTGCTTTGTATACTCCCTCAAGGCAATGACTTTTGTGATGAGGGTTTCCTTCTAATGACTCTAGGCCCTGTTTGTGCATCCTTGAAATGGAACAACACCACACCTGTCTCAGCTAATTGTCCTGCAGCATTATTTACACTTATAAGGCTGGGTCTCTTTTACAGTTTGTTCAAACTATGGGCATTTTTCTCTAAAGGTTTCCTTGCTCTTTCACACATTAAGCTGGAAGTGTGTTGATTTGTTCTTTAGAGCTTTCAATTTTGTGGTCAAACCTAGATCCTCAGTCAGAAGTCAGAGCCCATGGCTGATGAGGTTTGAAGATTCATCACACTCTTTTATCAATTCTTTTTATTTACTTCTATATTTATAGCTTGATGACGTTTGCACTCAAGCTGAGGACAAATATGCAGTTGTAATTAGCATAATGATTTCATTGGCTGTCTCTCTGCACCACTGGTTCAGAATTGGGAAGCATCATAATGTCTCAAAGCAATCACTGCCTCAGAGAGTTGACAAATCAGTTTTATCGAGAGAGTTTGTGCAGTGGCATGCAGTCATTTTGTTCTAATCACAACTAATGATGTTAGCTGAGAACACAAGGCAAATCTATATATGAGCATCTAAGTAGATTTGTAAAGAGTTGGAAAGAAAACAATTGCCTCTCTTCTTCCATTTTGTCTTATGTATAAAGATTTTGTCCAAAACATATATTTATTCAATGAAGTTGCATTTTATAGTTCAAATGAAATCACAGTTTTCAATGCATTGCATTTTAAGGTCTGCAATCAGGAAAGGTTGATTCAAATGAAGGTTATAGAAAAAGTCAGATACACAAACAATGAGTCTGGCTCATTCAGATGCGGATTTGCATGCTCCCTCAAGACATTGATTTTTGTGATGAGGTCACAAGATTTCCTTCTGGTGACTCTTCCACTTATTACATTACTTAGACCCTGTTTGTGCAGCCATGCAGAGTGAAACAGACGGCGCCACACCTGCGCAAACCAAATTGTCCTGCAGCTCATTTTGCAGTCATGGGTTTCCTTTGCCTCTCTGCTCAGCAGATGGGTTGTTTTGTTTCAAAATATTCTTGTTCGAACACGCTTCCTCTAAACTGTGATTGGAAATTCAAAGCAGAAAGTGTGTTGACTGGGTCACTTTGTCTGAAGCATGTCTTCTTAATCTGAAATCATATTTTACTACTGAACAAAAATGCATATGCCTCTATGTGTCATCGAATTTCACCTGTGTCCCTGTGATAAACTCAAGTAAAATCTAACATATGCTCGAAATAATGTAAACTGGAACTTGTAAACAACACACAAAACACTATTGTAAGTTGATTAAACCTCATGCGTGCGTAATTTCAGGCAAAAGGATATTAAGATATCATGAATATCCAATCAAGTGGCTTGAGGCAATTAGACCTCGGTGGATGTGTTCATATGTGTGGGATTACCTTCACAATGTCATCCATGATTATGGTAATCAGAAAATCACAGGATAAGATCAGGCTTGTCATTTGACACAAAGCTGTTGAGGAAAAAGGGAGGATTGTACACGTATACACACACACACACACACACACACACAGATACATATATCAAATGAACAGGGTTGTGAATGCAGGAGTGATATGTTAATGCTAATGCTAATACCCATCTCCTAATGTCACCATGAATATGAGGTAGTGGGTTAGAACCAGAGGTACACAGTGTATAAATCAGCACTTAACAAGCCCTAATGAGCCTTAACGATCCTTAACGATCACATAAACCTTTGATAAGAGGTTGATTATCAAGATGCCATGCCCATGCAAATGGGAGTTTACCACTGGCCTTAGGTGTTTGTGTGAAACAGAGCTGGAAGAGGGTGTGTGTATGGGTCAGTCGAGTGAGTTTGTATGTGTGTTACAGTGTGTTCACAAGTGTTAGTGAATGTCTGTTCGCCTCTGAGCCTTCAGGGATGAGCTGCAGACTTTGGGTGAAAATGTGTTTCCAACTCACTGGGCTCAGAGCAGGAAACAAAAGGCGAATTGCAGTCACCCATGAAACAAAACAGATACTTCTTTCTTTCTCTCCCTGTTCCCCAACTTGCTGGTATTTATTAAAGACAATGATCAATTGCCTTGTCTGCAGTGTGTGTCCACAGTTCCAGTACTAAATGTTATTGTTGAAAGAGGTCAGTCACCAAAATATTGTTTCAATCTAACATTATTAATTTAGCATGTAGCAGACACTTCAGTGTGATATATTTATAATGATATTCTCATTATGATAATTTACACAGATTTCTTCCCTTCAGCTTCATTAAAGATTTTGATGCTGAAAAAAATGAATTGCTCATGGCTTTGAGTTGTCCTTCGGACTAAAGAGAAGGGGGCCATCTGGCTTGTTATCAGCATTTAGTTCAAACGCCTTCATCTCTGATAGTATGGGGGAGAATTAGTAGTGTAGCTTTAGAGTGACATATACTTCCAGTCAGATGACTTCTTTTTTATTTAAAAGAAGACATATTTAAAACATTGCATATTTCAGCAAGACAATGCTAAAACACATACTGCATCTATAACAATAGTGTGGCTTCGCTGTAAGAGACAATATTTTGCTTGCAGTTCAGATCTTTCACCAACTGAAAACATTTGTCACATCATGAAAAAATAAAATACAACATGGAAAACATAGGACTGTTGAGAGGTGCGAGAGACCTATATCAGACAAGATAAGGCCAAGGCGATATTCCTCTACTGAAGGTCCAGAAACTGGTCTCCACGGTTGATGGACATTTACAGACTGCTGTAAAAGAAGAGGGAATGTTAAATGGTAAAAACTAATCTGTCCCATCTTCTTTAGATATGCTGCTGCCATTAGATTGAACATAAGCAGATAAACCTTTTATTGATTGGGGCTGTACATTCTAAGCACCATGCTTGTCTGTGAGTGTAATGTTTCTAAAGTTGAATACATTTCTTAATTTCATCAGCTTTTCGTCAAAGCCAAAACATCTTGGCAACTTTTGAAAACTATTGTTCTTTACTCACATATGAGAATGTGTGTCCTGTTACATTTATACAGATCTATCAATATCTGAGCTCCACATCATGTCTGTGGACGTTTATGGTGGCATGAACAAAGAACACCTCTGAATAATTGTAAATTGATACAAAATCCAAAGGTAGACAGATCGTGCACAAGTGCACCTTCCCAAAGAATGGCTGACTAATGACTATCACTCAAAAAGCAAAGTTTACAATAGTTCTTGGCTAATGTTAATATTCATAAGTCCACCAACAGGAGAGCACTGGAATTCTGGTGAAATATAATGCTCTTATCTAATTATATAGCTGCTCATGTAGTTTATATAGTAGTTTATATAGCAAACTACACAAGGAAACCAACAAGGAAACCCACAGGGACGAACAATAGAGCTGTTTTTTAGACAGAGACCAAAATAAGACTTTTTGATTAAAAAAAAAATAATAATTTTCTCTGAGAAAAGAAAACATGACATTCAAACAGAAGAGCATTATTCCATCTGTGGAACTTGGTGGTGGTTGCATCATGATTCAAGCTTGTCTTATTGCCTCAGGGACAGGATGGCTTTCCTTCACTGATTGAAAAATAGATTCAGAATTATACAAGGAACTTATAAAGGGAAAGTCCATGAACTGAATCTGTAATGATTCATGCTGCAGAACAATAGCCCCAGGCCTAAAAGGTATTCCACAAAACAAGTATAGAAGTTAATGTTTTGGGAAGTTCAAGTTAAACCTTAATTCAATAGAAATATTGTGGAAGGAGCTGCAGCACTCAGATCATGTAAAGGGACACAAAAGTATCACAAAGTATAAAAAGTTATTTTAAAAAAAGGGCTAAAAGTTTGATCCTGTTTGATATGACATGTTTATTTCTTCTCATCATTACAAAAGCTGATCACACGAGATACTAAGGGTGCATTTTGATCAAAAGCATTACCAGGAGCTAGAACATTACACCCCTGATTCTGTTGCATTTAAGGTTGAGGATGGATCAGAAAAATGTAGTCAGCTGAAGTGTGTTCTGTTGAGCATAGAGTAAAACCTGAAAGTGCAGTAAAATCAAGACGTATTAACTCCAAATCTATCCATGTTCCACACTTCATGTTTGTTTTTTGTCTTATGTATGCCTTAGAGATTAACTGGTGTGAAACAATCAGAGATTAACATTGTATCGCTCTAGATTGACTTTGACTAGAAAGACTGTTGCTCCCTCGTTTGTCCACCGGAGGCAACACTGCTCCACGGATCAGAGCACCCCATCAGCTGTAATACCTTATATTACCCCACTGTCCATGTTACACATTTCAGTGGGGTTTAGGTGGTTTTATTAGTTACTTAGATCATAGCCACTGTGATAATACAAGAAACAAACATTGTATTGTTTACTGCTTTTTTTGTCAAACGAGTCACCTTTATTCATAAAGTACTTTTCAAAACAAGTGTAGCTCAAAATGTTTTAGTGCTTTACATGAAAAAGCAATCACAATCTCAGCTCTGTGTCCTCATTCCTTCAGGAGCTCCTAAAATGAATGCCAGAGTTTTAATGCTGTGTTCACAAACATCAACAACTATTCCTGTGGCAAAGATTATGAAATATTGTGGATATTAAACCTGAGGTGGAGACAGGGAGGTGGAACTAAAATGTTTGGAATACTCAATCAATCACAAATGTTTTGCACTGCAAGGTCCATCCCAAAGGTTCAAGGTAATCTGAAAAGTACTGCCTATTTACCAGGGCCCTTTTTGGGCCTGAAATTTCTCCCCTCGTCTTTTATGTCCTTTTTCATGCACTAAGTATGGAGGGGGATGAGGAAAAGGTTCCTGTGGTGGAAATGATGCTTAAAGAAATCATATATTTTTCTTACTCACACGTTTTTCATTTTGTACAGTTTTCCAGACTAAATAAATTACCTTTTTTTTTAAATTTGATCCCATTTACTAATTTAAGTTGTCTGTAATAGCTATAATGATAATGTCATACAACTTGTTTTCATGTTTTATTATTTGTACAACAAGCAAGCTTGCATAAAGTGGTTCAATGTTCTTTAGAGGTAGGTTGTTCCAATCATTTCAAAGAACCCACCACAGATCTGTGTATTTTGGCTGTTTGGATTACATCTTCATGTAACCCTGGGTCGGCTAAATGGTGCTGAAAAAAAAAGATCTGACTATGAGACTCCATGGGTACGCAGAGTACTACTTATGCAGCAGCATTAGTTTGACACTAATCAGATGGCTCTAGGAATGATAAGAGGATAAGACAACATGATAAGCAAGAATCTAAACATCAATATTTCCTAAAATGTTGGCATAGCATGTTAAAACTGTTGCACTGTGCCATGGCTTGCTTCAGTTTATCTACCACATAAACCTAATATATCTGGTATGCCTGACTTCACCTCAAGAAACATTTGTTTTGGGTTCCGTTTTTTTAAGTTGTTAAAACTTCTTCCAAAGTTCATGGCCCATCAGTTCATTATTCATTTTTGGGTAGTGTCACAACCTTAATGGGAAATTTATCTTTTTATCGACTGTGTTCCATAAATGTTATCAGTCACTCTCAATTTTACTAGCCTCTGGACTAAGTGAAAGCCACGTTATGACTACACAATCATAAAAGCAGCCAACCTGAATACTGTTCAGGAGGGGCATATCTCAGAAAGACCTCCACATTAAGTTTTCTGATTTGTTTCCCTGATTTGCAAAACAGAATCTCTTATCAGTGCCTCTCAATCAGCTCTGGAAAATGAATTTCTTTTATGCAGTGAAAGTGTTAAAGCTTGAGTATGTTTGGCTACAAAACTGACAATGTTCAAGAATGGATTGTGTCTTCCCTTTGAGATAATGTGAAATATTACGTTTTTCAGTTTAGATCAGTATTGGATAGATATTTATTTTTTAACTGTTAACAATGCTCCAAATGGGATAACCCTTTCTACTACCTCGTAACTTTTATGCCGGCCTAATTCTAAACACGCAAATTAGTAAGACTACTTTATTAGCACAAAATTGACTTTTTTTTGTATTTTTACAAATGTACAAAATAATAACTAAGTAATTAGCTCAGTCTTTGCTGAAGGCTACATATTTCAGCTTCTTCTGACAAATAAACGGGGGTTTTAGTCTGATGTCTTTCTCTTTGATGTCTCACTCTGATTTCTATCTGCATTGCACATCCTCTTTTATTATCTGTGTGAGCCATTAAACTCCGAAAATTTGTTGCCTCATTCTTCTCGCAGTCTGACAAAGATGATGAGCTAAATTGATGAGGTGGGTGGTGGTACCGCTATTCAGTTTTTCTTAGTGATAACACAATCTGTTCTACAAACACAATATGAAAAGTTATGGTCAGACAAGGTCATGGAAACACAAAGAAGAAGTGGCAAAAAAAGGTCAATTATACTTGCCTGCCACACCCTCTTTTGTTACAAGAAGCATGAGGGGAGAATCTGAATGGTAGCCTGGTCATGCATAGTAAACTGATCGGAAACCTTATTGTACAAGTACATTGCATGAAATAGGATCATATGAGGAGAACTTACCATGTTTCTTTTCTTCAGTCACTCAGTTAAGCTACAGCTTATTGTTTCAATGAAAAGTCTTTTTTTGTTTTCTGCTGTTGTTTTCAGAGGCTGATATATATACATATTGGAATGAATTTCAGAGCTTTGTTGCTGTTTAAAGCTGGTATTTGCATTCAGGAAGGCCAGCCATTTGTTCTCTCTGATCTTTTGACTTTTTCTGCCACTGCATTTTAGTCCTCAGCACTGCCTTTGTACAGCTACATTATGGGCTCTCTCATTGAACTCTGGAGACCTTATTGACAATGTTAAAACAGCTCTGTGTGCCACAACACTCATGGGTATTATTAACCATGGAATCAATATTCCATGGTTAATAATACCCATGAGTGTTGCTGCAACACCTTTCATAAACACATAGACAACACTAAAAATACATTCTACCTAACAGAACAAACTAACCTAATTTAAGTCACCTTAGCAGTTATTGGGCGATCCATGCTATGTATCAATGAACATTACTAGCTGCATGTCTGTTGAAGCGTGTCTGAGAGGATGGGATCTGTATGGGACTGTGGGACTTTGAAGCCTTTGCATGGTTGATGCTCATGGTTGCATCAAAAACCATGAGCGGAAAAGTTGCAGACAGAAAGAAAAACAAGATGTCTAAAAGTTACAGTGCTTCACTTGGCCATCCCCTCCTCCTCCATTCCTCCTCTCCTCCCTCATTTTGTCTTTTGTGTTTAGCTGTTAGATTGCTCTCTCCATCTCCTCCCCCTCCATCTTCCCACTTCAGAAAATAAATGAGAGAAAACAAGCACATTTAGTGGTTATTGTCTCTCTCACTCCCCAGGTCTAGCAATTCAAAGGTCTAGTGGCAAGATACACATACAGGCTAAGATACTCTGTCACACTTCAGCACATGCATTTCTACTTAAATGCTCTCCATACACACACACACGCACACAGGCTCACACACAATCTGCAACTTGGATGGTGCAATAAACACATTGATAAAACCATTTCTGTAATAAGCAGTGTTTGTCAAAATGTCATCCCTCAGCCCCACAGCCATTATCGCGGCTTCAACATTTATAGCGGCTCTTTAAATAAACGGCCCAAGCCTTCATGGCCTACAGTGATACCCATGTGAATGCTCACTCACACACAGAGATGCAGACACACATATTGTCTCTTCCCACAATATGTCCTACCATCACACAATAGACTTAATGGGAATACCCTCTTCACTATAACTGAGTCTTTGCTTTTTTTTGGTCTCTCTGTTCTATTTTTCATCTCATCAAAGAGATATAATTGACTGCCACAAAATTGGTCCAATATGCATTACAAAAACCAGACTTTTCTTTATTTTTAAAAAAGCTATTGGGAGGATTTTGTTTTTTCCATTGCCGGTGACAGCTTTTTCTGTCTTTTGGCTGCTGAATGGTACAAATATCTGTCTTGCCTACTGCTGTACTACCCAATGATCCACAATAACACTGGGAAAAATGATTCTGTGTAATGTTAAAGTTGTTGCTCCAAAAAATGTTCACCCAACTCCAGAGTGTCGTTCAGATGTTTGGAGAATTTGGTGTTAGAGCATATAATTTTACTCTTTCTGGGCTGCTTTCATCGACCTCAGCTCCAACTGTTGTGGGAAGAACGAAAAATCACAATAACAACCTCACGGTGATGTTTAGAGATTGATAATTGAACCACTTTTGTTTCGTTGAGTACCCATCCACCCGAACCTACATTCAACATTGCTGCCTTCATATTATTCTGGCTTCCAACACTGCTTAGAGCGAGTTGTACAGGTATTATAATCAGTGGGTTAGGCATATGCAATGCCAGACAGTTGGCACAGTGTCCACACACCTGACAAACTGTGACCACATGGATCTGATGGCATATTGCACATGCATGGCGTCACCCTGCAGATGCTTCCGTTCATGCATGCGGCTACATTTGAATATCATCAGGCACACTGTGGAAATGAAAACTAAATTGAGATATTTCCAATTCAGTTTTTTTACTTCTAATACTTTTTCCCCTTCCCAGAAAATTTTCATTTGGTGCTTAAATTCCCACACATGGATTCTGTGATATTGTAAACCAACCTACAGGCTATTCGCTCAATGAAAATCATTGAAAGTTCAGCTATTGTGAATACAATGTATTTGTGTTATAGTGATTGCAAAGTAAAATCTCACTTGGTGTTAAGTTTGATAATATTTAAAACAAAGTTTTTAGGCTTGGTAACCAGGCAGCTCTGGGGTTTGGTATTCATGAAGCACGTTAAAGAAATATAACAATTATACTTGCCTGTAATTTCCTGCAGTTTCCTGGGAAGGTCTGCAGGGTATTCTCATCCAGAGGACGTTTTCAGCCCATGACATCAAATACTGAAAACCATGTACGAGATTGTGCTGAATACTGGAAATAATTAAAAAAAAACAATATGATTCACGCAAGTACAGGAGAAACCTATCCTTTTTATTCTTTTTTTCATACTTCACTACACCTAGAGGAAAATATATTTATATTCAACTTTCGTTTTTTTAAAAGCTTCAGCTACCTGTTGTCTTACAAATTTTAAATTTTAAGTCACTAAATTAGGAACTCATATATTAATGTCCAATCCTTGGTTGTAGATATATAGAGAGATTATGGATTTGTTCTTCTTTTTTTTTATAGATGAGGAGCTGAAATACTTTGATGCTTGACCAAAAAATGATCAGACGCATTTTTTTACACACAGAACATCACTATTAATTATCAAGTTATCAAGTGGTCATTCTACCACTTTTCAAATGGGGGAATTTGCAGTCATGCAATTAATTTGATGCTGACTTGAAAGTTGGCTGTATGGTCACTTTGAACTCAAAGGCTACAAGCTGATGTTGGCTGGTTGGTAAACAAATGAGCAGTCTGCATTTCATTTCCCTCTGCTGGCCCATCAGTTAGTAGTGCCAGCTTATCATTGGACAGCTCAGTAGCTGGCTTTGGCAAAGATGTATTCTCTGATTCTACCGATTTCACAGTAGTTGTTATTTTCTCCCTCTTACTGTGCCCCATTGAACAAAAAGGAAGCAAAGAAGAAGAAACATTGATTGAATCTGTCCTGCTCAGATTTATTTGCTTCAAGTCATTTTAAATTCTGGTCAGTACAGGACAGTGTTTGTGCAGATTATTGTCAGTGGCAAGAAGTTAATCATTAGAGACATGCAGTTTGAATCCATGCTTTCATTTTTTACTTTTATAATTATCTTTAATCAAGCACAGCTTAATTTTTTTTAATGGACTGGCTGCCCGATTTCCTGAATGCACACGTAAGGTTACACACACATCATAATTTATTGTAACTATCCAGACAATATTTTTTTTGACATTTTCAGTCCCATTTGCAAAGTTCTTAAATCAATAATCTATTGCAATTACTCAATGACAATGTAGACTAATGGTATTTCTTATGCTACATGTTTAAACAATGTGTTCAGGGAGAAAAACAAGCACCCTCCAGTCAGCATTTGTATGCAGGATTGGAGGCCTTTTAGGAGGGCGGCAATAACAACAGAAACCAGTAGGGAAAAATACATTTTGTTTGATGTTATTGTTCTTCATTCCTCATGTAGGCCAAAGCTAAACAGCAGGAAACAGTCATGTTTAATGCTTGAGCTTTCTTAAGAATTATATGTTGATATATCATTTGGTTTATTGTTTAATAAATTATGTTTAGTGCCAGCAACCACAAATTGTACTTACTATAAAGAGCTAACGGAATTGCCTTTAATGTTACAGAGACATCATTTTTCACCCTTTTCACGCTCTCTGTCTCAAGTGGCTGAAGATGTGACATATGAATGTGTCTACATGAATGTGTAATTAGTTGTATCTCAGTTGTATTTTATGTGGAGCATAACTGAGCTATTCTTCTTTTCTTTCTTCTTGACTGGCCCTGCTTTACAACATTTTGAAGGCATTATTGGTAGCTTCCAGTCAAAATGAGATTCTTTTTCAGACGGTTGCCCTGAGGTCAAAACTGAAGGAAATCTCAGAATATTAACAAAGAAAGCTAGCAACAACAAGCCATAGGGTTTGACGAGAGGTGAGGAAGACCAAATGGCAGAAAGAAATTTCAGTACTTGAGAAAAGTGAAAGAAGCTGAAAGAGGGATGGGTTAGAGGAAAAAGGAACATAGTGGGGAGCAGAGTTTGAGAAATGGATGATAGATTGAAGAAACTTCTTATAACTTTAAAAGAGAATCTGAAATCACTAGAATTAATTAAAGGGAATTATAAATGACCACCATAATACTTTAATGCGCAAAATGTTTACGGCTATGTGTTTACATAAAACTTTCCAGAAATGTCGGGGTGACATTAAAAATTTTATTAATTGTAGCATGTAAATGTGATCAAATTCAAAGTGAGCATACAAACTTGAAAAAACCTGTAAAATCCCCCTTCCTAACTATGTTTTCTTTTTGTCTTCCAAATTAGATTTTTGTACTTTTTGCAGATTTGCTTATTTACTGATTATTTTCTCTATGAGCGGATTCACAGAAGAAGGAGAGCATTACTGTATTTAAACACATACATACACACACACACACAAACATATATATATATATATATATATATATATATGTAAAGAACGGAAAAAAGTTTTACATATCCAATCTGTACATATATATATTTGTATATGTACAACTTTTTTCCATTCTGTAGCATACCTACGTAATGAACAACACATGTCTGGCCTTTCTTTGGAAATGGTTGTCCATCGCTGGGAGATATTGTCTCGACTTTCACTTCCATGCTATAAATTGAGCATCTTAAAAAACTGCCTTTTACAATGATGCAGTATGTATTTCTGGGCTGTCATCACTTTCTCCATTTTTTTTTTTATCCAAGTAAAACTAAAAAAGAATATTTTAGAAGTTATTAAAGATTATGGAATTGATTCAATATCTAAGGATATTTGTTTATAATTCCTTCCATAATTATAATTTTATGAGTCATAAAATGACAAACAGTAAGATGACATTTAGACATTTAAAGTGTTTCTTCCATCTGTTGGGCAGACACTAAAATAGCTGTGCAACCAGACACCCTCATATGATTCAAGGTATCTTAGAAAGCTGCAACAGTCCTCTAATCTGCTTTCACAAAAGTGGCTAAAGCTGATTGTCAAGAGTGACGTCTGATCTGCTGTTTAAAACTAAGTAACTAAAGGTGTCATACCAACAGATGGTGTGAAAACTTTTCATCTCACTTCCAAATGAACAGAGTTACACCAAGTACACTAGCAAGGATGGAATACCTAATGAACCTGATTATACCTGAAAACTCCATTCCTCATTCAAATGCCAAGCACTGCTGCCTATTAGATTTAAAATGAACATTTTCAAAACAATTCCCCAAAATTTCTGAGATTCTTTGTGAAGATAAACATGTAATGAAAAGGAAATGTGCTAATCTGGGAACCATAATGAGACACTGTGCCACTGTGGGCAGTTCTTTGCCAAGTAATCATTGCTTCACATCATCACCTTCACAAGAAATACATTTTTTTCTAATGGTACTGTATTTATGCCATGTATACTTCAAAGCATAATTTCTGCACTCATATTTGTTTAGAAATAACAGGCACAAAGGAGTATCTTTTTTGCGTTTTCTAGACTGTTTGAAAGAATATGAACTAGATCGAGTACTGATCAGGATTATCCGTTCTTTTCCAAGAAAAATCTCCAAATTTTTCAGTTTACATGTATGAGGCTGAAATAGCTTAATCTGAAAACCAAATGATCTAATGACTGTTATATGTGAGACTTAGAGATTCTCTCTCTTATTGATGCAGTTTATTCAAACTATTGCCTATACAGCTTATATGGCTTGAAACTCCATAGCATCTAATTTTGTCACTTGGAAGATGATGTTTGAGACTGCCAGGAAAAAAAAGAAATTGAAAAGTAGTATGTCTTTGTTGACTATCAATTCGACTGAGACAGCCATCTTACATGCTTTTATAGTAATCTTCCCCCTTTTTCTACCATCTTTGCTCTTTAGCAACATAAGATTTTGCCAACAAGGTTCAACATATAAAACTGGGCTCATATTATAACCTGGTTTCCCATAATTTCTCTTCATTCTTCACATGCATTCACACTCCAGAGGTGATAGAAAGTAAAATAAAAATACTGCAGAATCAAACCCCACCACAGACCATGTATTTGCCCTGCATGACCTCTGCCTTACTACCATTTACTTCCAAAACAAAGAAGGTTTGTACAGACAGAAGCATGGCGATGCTATGGACTGACCCAGTGGAACCAGTCACTATATAGTGGAAGTAACGATCAGAGTTAGCTCTCTGGAGCTGCTTCCAATTGCTAGTTTAGCTATGTGGAGAACATATGAGTCAAAATACCAAAACACAGGAAGAGGAAGCCATCACAGAGCACATCAGTGCAGTGGACAGCAAGATCAAGCTGACTCGGTAGGATGCCATGGGAAGTAGTCTGGACCTCTTGACTGTGTGATGTACACTGGAGATGACAGAAGGCTCAAAACAGTAGTGTAGAGAAATCCACTCACACAGATCAAATTTTACTCTTTGAGCTCTCACCACCCACTGGACCACAAGCTGGGAGACGTCAAAGCCTTACACCTTGTGTCCACAAGAACAGAGGATGGAGAAAAATGAGCAAAAACACAACAGCCAAACAGGTAAAAAAGTGTGGCTATCCAGACTGGCTGCATCCCTGTACAAGGACACACCCTGAGGCACAAGCTTGACCCCCTAAAGCAGAAAATATAGGCATGAAGATGTCGGTTTAGTGTGGACAGCAAGGAATGTACAGAGCTGTAGAATTTGAACAGTTTTATAGAACAAAACAAACTTTATGCATGTTCATGGAACCAACTATTTGGGTCTGGACTCAACAGTTTGTCTCATATGTCTAGAAGAAAAGATAACTTCTTGCAAACGAAGACTGATGGTCTTAAAGAGGAGAGAAAGAGCTAACTATGTCAAAATGGTAGGTGGTCTATAACACCACGCATCAACCACTTATAGTTCAGTCTTGAGCCTCCTCCACGGACTTTTTTAACATTCATTCACATCTGGACTCACTGGAATCAACAACGCTAAGGGCACTCAAGACCTCAAAAAAAAAAAAAAACCTGGCCACCTACCAACTTATTTGATTGAGAAGTAAACAATCGACAAGAAACTCAATCAAGTTCAGCTGCCTTTGCTTAGATAAATATGCTAAAGACAAATTAGATAAATTAGATAAATTGCTTAGACAAAAGCAAAAAAAAGTCCGTCTCAGGCATTCTTTACCACAAATAAAGCTGCTAATAGGAGCTATATCATCTACTCGCTCCATTTTTTCCTCTTCTCTCTCAGGTCCCTTTCACCCTTTGCTTTCTGTCCACATTCTCACTTTATTCTTATCTAACATTCACCTCCCTACTCAATCCCCAATTACCATTCTGGTCACTGAGCTGATATTTGAACTAATGAGAATGATATGAAGTCAGAAGATGTGGCACTATTCACTTCATAATGAGTCTGTATGTATGTATTTATATACCAGTGTGGGTATGTGGGTGAGAAATGCAGAGTGGGTCAGCACATGTTGTGTTTACGAGTATTTCTCTGCTGTTAAGATTATCATATTGATGAATTTTATATGTAATTTAAATTAATTTTTAGCTTGACTAGGATGCTGATGGTATGTCTACAGTATATAATGCTTGTGTTTGAATGTGGGTGGATGAACATGTTGCTGTGGAATTATTTTAATGTCGAGTGATTTTCTTGTTTCTGGATTTCATGATTCTTTTGGCAGAGAGCTATGGCAACCTCTGTGACTTAGTGAATTAAAAATAGCATCAGTGAACCTTTTCTAGGTTCACATCGTGTGCTTTCAACACTCACTTGACTAAAAGTTACTGAGTCACTCAAAGACAAATTCTCACAAGTTTTAAGCAAAATGTTCTTTTTTTTGTCCACTGCAATTTTTGTTTCTATGTAACTTTTTAAATCATGGTAATTTATTTTGAGGGACAGCAATGGAAAATGTTTTTTACCATTGAGAGTATATAACAGCAGCTTATGCAATCAAGTTTAAATCAGTACGCACATGGATACAGTGCAGGTTCAAAAACTCACACAAGGACACATCTATCTTTATCATCAAAGACAGTATTGAACTTGAATTGATATTAAAGTTAGGATGAGGCCACTTTTTATGGTTTCTTGGGAATTCTTCAACTCTTTCTGTGCAGAGTTTAAGTGGCTCTCTCTGAGTGCTTCATTTTCTTAACATGGTGAAAAGGTTCATAACTTTAGTTACACTGTAACTACATGCCCCTTCAAGACATGCACTTATTTCCATAAACTGACAGCAACTAAATGTTTCAACTTCTTGTCTAAAATGATAGCTCAGGTCACTTTTCTGTAAAAGACACCACCACATAGCACAGATCTGAAATCCATGCAGGTGCATAAAAGAATAGGCACGCTTAGTGTATGATCTGATTTTCAGAGGCATAACACACTTCCCGTCCCTGAATAAATAAATAAGAATCCAGTTTACATTTTGCACCCCCCAGGCTTTCCTTTTTTCAATGCCACATTTCCAGCCTCTCTGTCTCAAACATACAAACTGCAACAAGTAACAGGCAGCCATGACGATAGTCAACACACTGCGTCATAAGAAAAAAAAAAGATTTAACGTGTAGAAAAGCAATATTTCCTAAGGTATCAAACCACCACGTGTATGTCTTACATAACCACAACATGATTGTCCAGCTCAATATTCTTTACAAATATTTCTTTGAACATTCTGAATATGGAATATGGAAACTTGGCTTTTGTGGTGATTTTGTCGTCACTCTGGGGAAATTCAAGTTCTCGTAATGTTAGATTCAGAAGAAGGGCTGGAGTTAGGATCAGTTAAAAAGAGGTAATAGCTCGGGAAAGGTATTTGGATATTATTATAGGTCAAGATGGTGTCCTCTGAAGTGATGAAATGATGGAAAGATGACTGTGTGATTCTGCCAAGCAGCAGAGAGCTCATGCAGGCAGCACCCTCCTCATCAGCATTAAAAAGAAATGACAGAGGTGGAATGCAAATTCTAAACTTACCTTAGATTTCCTGTAACCATGGAAACTTTGGGCCAAAACAGATGTGACTACCCTGGCATAATCTATTTTGGTTTAGCATCTAACTGTGCTGTAGATGCACTCTCCATAACCACAGCTGTCCTCTATACCAGGGTGTCAGGGGGTTGACGAGATGGTGTCTCTCGGGAAATCTGAGGAGGGGGTTGGGAAGAAGGAATAGTGTCAAAGAGTTGAGAGATGTTTTCTAATAGTGGAGTAGACAAGTAGAATGGCAAGTGAAAGCAGGAGAGGGGTGAGTCTTCTTATTTAGTAGTTACTTAAGAGTGAAAAACATGCATACAGATAAGATACTAAAAAATGGTTTGAAATTACAAATAATGTTGAAGTCGCATTCCCAGCTGAGCTCCTTGCTCATGCTTTTGCCTTTGGGCAACTGAAATATGCACTATGTTTCGTCCCATTATCATTTTCACACTTAATCCGTGTAAAGCAAAACATAATTCAATATGAGTTTGCCTCAATTTAAGACCAAACCTGTTCGCAAATAATTTACTTACAGTAAAACTAATGTTAATTTTTTTATTTAATTTCCCTTCAGCTGAACTGAAAGCACTGACTACATGGACAGAAATGCTATTGTTGAAATAAAATAGAAATATATTCAAAAATGAAAAAGAAAACACAACATAAATAAAAATTTTAATCCCCAACATACAGACACTTGAATGAAGAATTTTGGATGAAATTTGAGAGAACTGTGTGTGTTAATTGCTCATGTTTCACCAGGTGATGAAAAATGTTTCTTCTATTAAATATTTTTTTAAATAAGGACAAAAATATATATAATCTAGATATCCAATTTGTATAGTCATCTTTCAAAATCAGCTGAAGTGCTGTTTTTACATTGGGGTAATTTTGATCACTCATTCTTGTTATCTACAAACATCATTCCCATACATATAAGCCATCAGATACCTTCTCTGCCTACAATCATGAATACACATCAGCAGAGCAAAGGTTCACATGAACCAGCCCTTTCAACTGTGGGCCTCCAGTTTAAGACCACGATACAACAACAGTTTCTTCAAATCTTTGCTTTTTATTAATATTTTCATCTTTCTTTTAATGATTTTTGTTTCACCTGCAACTTGAACTTTGCAGCTACTTGATTGACGTTGGAATTGATTGACACTTTTTCCTGGTGGGGATTAGAAAGGGAGACTACTGAGTTAAGGTAAAAAAAATGGATTAAATTCCAATTCTTTAACAATGCTATTGTAAAGTTAATGAATTCCATTTTGTTGTGGGCCCAGGCGACGTGTCGGTACCAGAGTTATTAATATGTACCAGAAGGCACAGCAGATGCATACTGGCCCATTTCAAGGGCAAAATTCTGCACTGATTACACCTATAGAACTGATAAACAGAATGATAATAGTCATAATAACAGTAAACAAAAACTAATTTAACTGAGACTCATTCTGTGTCACTGTACAATTTCCTAGCTCTAAGTGAATCTAGTATGTGAGGGAGACAGAGGGAGACGCAGGGAGACGGAGGTTGTGGTGGCGGTCACACGAGCCATGAAAACAAATTTTGAGGATAACTTAATTTTCACCTGATTTCATCCAAATCTGGAAGATTTTTTCTTAGGGAGAGACAGGAAAATATAAAGAGTGATGGTGAAAGAGCGAAAAGAACGAGGGAAGATGACAACAGACTGATAGTCTCCATGAAATCATTAAAACTCCCCTTGAAAGCTACTCTTTGAAGGGCTCGTATTCCCAATTCCAAACCACTGCACAGCAAACAGAAAGAAAAAAGAAAGCTCTTCCCTATAAAGACCTAATGTTGGTGATGATCTTAGTTGGTGATGATCTTGCTGCTCTCTCACAGGACAGCCACAAACTTATCTAATTCCTCCCTTTGAAGTTATGGAGGGAGGCGTGTGCATGTGTTGGGGCTTATGTGAGTTACAGCTGCTTTGTGTCCTCTGGGAGATTATGGTTCTGTTTGGTTCCTGCCTTGGTGCTTTAATCAATTTATTAATTATCCACATTTATACTGTTAATTCTGAGTTGATGATGATTTGATTAGATGTGATTATTGTCTTATTTCGCATCCTTTGTGGGAGAGATGAGGGATGATTGACAGTCAGTAAGTTTAAATTCAAATTTAAGTCGAGCTACAGTTATAAACTGATTATGCAGTTTTAATTGATCTACTGCCTTTAGCGCTTTTCACATATTGACTTTAAAACTGGGGCAGATTTGCCTCTGTTGTACAGCAGTGTCATGGGCGGGGTGGTTGAAGTTGATCAGCTTTTGAGGGGGCAAGGGAGGGTATAACACAGGTGAAACAAGTCATATGTGTAAGGGCAAGTTTAAACTTAAATGGCTAAGTTGAGCTGTAGCTGTTGGTCGACTCAGCTGTGCACATAACCATTCTGACTAACCTAAACAGCCAACAGATTGGATCAGTGACACAGATGACCTCAGGGACTTTTAAAGTATGATTGTCCCAACAGCAGCTTACAGCATAAAATTTGTCAGAACTTTTTTTATATGCCTTTTGAATGACACCTTTAAGAACCAAGAAAAGAAGCCCTGTAAACTTCTATTCAAGCACTTAGGCTTACCATGACCTGGATGACTGATAATTTACACAGATATTTAATCTTTTCTATTAGCCCACTGAACTTTTAGTACAGGATTCTGACTATGCTTAGTGAGAACTACATGCACATGAACCTGTTCTGCATATTAAAATGAATATAACCTAATATCCAAATTTGTTGAACAGCAAAAAAAAGAGAAAACACTAAATGTACCCTGGACACAACCTTTGGCAGGATTCATAAAGATTTGACTTGAGAACCTCTGGAAACAATTGCACCGGCTGATTTCAGATCTAATTGTTTTCTATTGAGCCTAAAAACAGCCTATGTCTTCCTATTTGTTTTCATAATTGAGTGCCTTTGGTTCATATACAGTGCCCACAGCACCATGGGCAGTAAAGCAGTCCCACAACATGACATAACCTCCTTCATGTTTTACTGTAGGTTGGGTGTTCTTTTCCTTAAAAGCTCCATTTTATTGCCTTTAAAGAAACTTAGAAATTCCCAAAGAGCTCTGCTGGGGTTTTCTCCACCCATTGTTGATGATCCCAGAAAGACCGATTTATCTATTTACCCATCCAGACTCTACCTGAGACTCTCTAGATTTCAACTTTTGGAAACTTCTCTTATTAAGTTTCTAATAAATGCCACATACTGGTAAAAACTTCTTGATAAGTATGTAGTTTGTTTGAATTGGTAATTCTTTGGTGATTCAACATTAACAGCTATACTGCTCTCAGACTGATCCCGTCTGCACAAATCCAGTCAGTTAAGAGATGCTTAAGAGTTTTCCTACCATAGCAAATACATGTGTGCATTCAGAACAAGTATAGCTTTACCGCCAGAGATTAAATCGTAACTACACCACTGAAGTCTTTGTCTGCAATTCAAGCACTTTGAATTGCCTTGGGTACAAATTGTGCTCTACAAATAAATGTGCCTTGCCTTGCTTTGACTGCAAAGATAATTAGCTAAATTTAACAGAGAAGAGAAAAAATGTTTTTTGGTCAGACTGTTTGTACGATAACATTGCTGTTCCTCCAACGTTCTCATCTTTCGCACGTACATCTATTAAAAATATTCCGGCATACTTAAACTCGAATGTACTCATGGAGAGCACTTCATCGCTAGATATAGGAACTGGTTTCCATGGAGATGTGCTGTGGTCTTAAAGGATGCAGGGAGAGACAACAGCTCTTCAGATCTCTGTGATGGGAAACTTTGAGGCTTGTTGAGGAAGTCGACTGCTGTCTCTTGATAGTGTTTGATGGCGATGTGAGGAGTAAAGCTGGTTTCAGATTGAAAAAGTTGAAGCATAAGAGCCCTCATGACTGTTCTGTATAATGTGTTCATGTCATAGATGAAGGAACAGGAAATGCATGCTCAAAGTATTCACTCCCAGTTTCACTATAGAACGTCCCGCCATGTCAGAAAAATCTTATATCTCTTAAAAAAATCAGGCAATCAGCAATTATTAGCCACTCAGCCCTTAAAGGGGAACTCTGGTATTTTTTAACCTAGAACTTTATTTCTGGCATGAAATACGTTTATCTACTCACCGAGAGTTTGGTGAAAGTCGGCGTCCTTCGGAAGATATTTAGATTCCTCGAGATCCATATAATGGAGTGAACAGGGCTTAGACAATGCAGCCTCTAAATAAGGCATTATCCGTCTTTATTTCACCAATACTTTAAGACAAATGAATGAATGAATGAGTACTATTGCACTGTTAGTTCATAGCTGCAATGTTGTTGTTATTGGCGGCTATCAGGGGGCTTATAGAGGGCTTTCTACTCACTCGTCTACTGGGATGACGTCATCGATGCACGCTGCTGCAACACAGCTTATTTACTCCGTGCTCTGTGACAGTCGGCTAACTTCACACGTAGTTTGCTACTGATAGTTTTGTGCAACATGGCAGGATATTTATCAGATTTTGACAATGTGGACGATAACTTTGAGTACGATGGACGTCCTTACCGGAGTGAAAGATCTGTGCTGCAACAGCGGGCTTCGATGTTGTCATCTCAGTAGACAAGTGTGTAGATAGAGGCTGCATTAGTCTATGCCCCGTTCTCTCCCTTTATATGGATATACGCCGATCTTGAGGAATCTAAATATCTTCAGAAGGACGCCCACTATCACCAAACTGTTCTCGGTGAGTAGATAAACGTATTTCATGCCAGAAATAAGGTCTAGGTTTAAAAATACCAGAGTTCCCCTTTAAGCCTTTTTTACAACAGCAGATCAGATAACATAATGATCAGTATTGCTTGTCAGTCAAAAATACACTTGTGAGTCAGACAGTTTGACGAATAAAGGCCTGCCTGAATTGGATTAATTTGTGTTAAGCAAAATGAATGGCAAAAAATTAATGACAAAATGCTTTCTAATAAGCAAAATGGCTAATGTCCCACCGGAGAACAAAGTTCAAGGACAAATGTTGTCCACCAACCTTTTAACTTTGATGTCTGTTGTGGTTGGTTATGGTGGTTTGGAAAATATTGCTTGATTAGGCTTAAATATTAATAAATTCTTCAATACCTTACTGAAAACAATAGGGAAAATATTACCAACTCACAGTTTTTGTACCTTTCTTGTATTTTGACCATGTGTTATTTATATAGACAAACCTTCAAAGGATTCCTTGTGAATATGAGCTGCCTAATGTGTTTCTTTTATCTCATTAATGTATGATATAAATACATATTGATTTTTTCCTCTGAAAAACTCCAAGGCAGGTCTTTGGACAGAGTGTTGGCAGCTTCCGGAATGACCTCCTGTGGAGAGCTCTGCTGTTTGTCCAGCAGGTCGTGGATGGAGTGCATGATGTTTAACAGCATGTGCAACCTTCTCCCTTGTTTCCAGATCAGTTTGTCTGGCTCTGAAGCTGCCCTCTCAGTAGATAAGAGCAATGAATATTGCATTAAAAACATCTGATTAGTAGATCTTCTTGGTCTTGCCCACATCAAAGAGTAGGTGGTCGCAGAATCATCTGGAAACTGCAAAGGTGACTGGACAGATTGAGGTGCAGCAGGGAGAAGATGAAAGGGCAGAGGATGGTCCCCCTGTGGTGCTCCTGTGTTGCTAACCTTTGGCTCAGACAAAAACCCCGGCAGCCATAAAATGGATCTATCTGTTGGGCAGCCAGTGATTAAGGAGGTTGTGGAGGTGACTCCACACATCCGGTATTTGAGGTTAATGTTAATGTCAGCATGAAAAGATTTGCTGATTAGCACTAAACACAAAGCACCAATGAGACTGATGGGAGTGTAAATTTGCAAGCGTTTGGTCAGCATCCAAGAAGTAAGAAATACATGACTGCCTGTTGAGAAAAGAACAACAGCTGGAAAAAAAAAACTCCTGATAGGAAAGTTTTGAGAAGAGTTGCAGATAAAAGAATTGCTTTTTACAAAAAAGATGACATTGCACCTTATCTTCTTTGATTTTTCACACTCAAATACTTTTTTCTTCTTTTCTTTCTAATCAGAAAATATGTTATATCTTTGCTGAAAATGACTTCTTCTGCAAACCTATGTGGAATATGAAATGTGCTCGAATCCTCTTCTGAAGCCAATGTTGCTATCACAAGCTGTCATGCCAGTCTCATCCAGTAATATCTGTAAACTTATCATTTTATTTGGGCTTTTTTCATTCCCTGAACAGACTCTGTGACTCTCACTCTCTGTGCCCTCCCCTCCCTCAGGTAATGCTGCTGTGATTGCTATAAATCGTTTTGATTATGTTTTAGGGCGAATACGGACTTATCTTCAAGCAGGTGTTGGTGGAAGGGTTGGAGGTGGAAATCAAGACAATATGTTTGCTGAATTATTGGTCCAGGAATGAGTATCCTTAAGTGTCTTTTCTCATCAGTGGTGTGATTAATGTAGGAAGTTGTAGAGGGTGTTCACAGACCCTCAAAGATATTGCAGTGAAATAAATGAGTTTTCATGCACATCAAGGACAGATGTCTTTTATCCTGAGATAATGCAAAACCTCAGACAGAAGTGGAAGCAAAGTAGTTATTCCTATGGCTTATGAAAACTTTCTACAAACCTTCATTTTGTAACAAACAAGTTAGAAAATAAAATAGTCTTTCGTAGGAAATTCAGCATAGATTTGTTTAAATGTGATTAATTATGAAGAAATGAAGATGCTGAAATAAAGAAAAAATAAAGATGGTTATTTTTCTGATTGTCACTCACACAAAGAAAAATCTAACCTAAAAATGAGATAAAACAACAACATAAAAATAACAGCTGAACAGAGTCAAAACTGATCATTAGACACAAAGAAATTGTTTGGGCCAGATGCTCAAAACTGTAGACTCATGACTAAAATTGTGTGTACATACAAAGGCAGAAATGTGCAAAGACATCCTTTTAGACAGATCTTTAAAGCTGTTTGTGTGTGTTTCTCTATTACAGATCTTAGTCATTGAGAGACTGTATGCACTTGCATTAACCTGATTGTCATTCCATATTTAGCCATGAATGGATGTGAACACTCTCCTAATTGATCAAAAACTCATGCAAATTTGAGATTTATAAAAAAAGACCGTGCCCAAAACACAAAATCATCTTGTTGCACATTATTGCATTTGTGCATACACAGCTTTAGTTTCTACAAGGAGTTTTACAAACTGAGGTTGAGTTCAATACCAAATAGCCAAATATGGTCAAAAATGATTATCTAAAAATGTAATAAATTGTGGATAAACTCAGGCATATACACACATTCTTTTAAATGTAAACACATAAAACTGACATCCACATGCACAAACACTGATGCAACACAACAGCAACAGCTGAAGCTGCACTCTGTTGATAATTACTGTGTGTGTGATCTGGCCGCCTGGAGAAAACGTTTGTCGATTATCAAAGACGAGGTTGGTCCGCACCGTGGTGGCATCAAACCCTGAACAAAAATGCTGTAGAAGAGTTTCTTCAGAGCTGGTTATGGCACAGCAGGGCCAAGACAGGGAAAAAGATCAGAGAAAAAGATCAGAAAACAAAGTTATATCAGACCTGATGGCTGCTTGCAACTCCACCACTGAGAGAAGACGCACCAGTGGCTGCAAAGATGCTCAAATTCTAAGAACTACACAGAGTTAGAAAGACTGAGCAGAAATGTACTGTTCGTTCAAAGGCTGATGAAGATAATTTCTGCATTTAAGAGAGTAGAAAATGTCATCTAACAAGATGCAAGGCAGTGGAGGGGTACGGACAAGGTGCCGTCCTGAAAAAAAAACAAAAAAAAAACAGCCACAGCGGGCTCACCCCCTAAAAATCCAATATCATATAAAAAAAAAAATTCAACAGTAAAAGATGAAAAACCTGCAGCTACCTCTTGATGTTACTGTGGTGCTGACAAGAAGAATTTGTTGGTTGTGCACAACTCAAACAATTCAAGAAAAAAAAAAACGCTCTACTCAACATGTGGTGCAGGTAAAGAAATTTGAAACACTTTAATCCCTTATAAAACATTTTAAGCTAATTTTGAGTGTGCGTGTCATTGTGTATTTAGCTCTAGAACTGTCCTTTGTCAAATTTCCACATTGATTTCCCTCCGTCTGCAAATACTTATCCCCCCCATGAACATGACATTTGCTCTGCTGTCATCCTACGCAGGAAAAGGCCAACGGCTGGGGGAAAACAGATGGGAAATTGTGCTCTCAGTGCTGATGGTCAGCATTGTTCTACTGTCTCATTCAAGAATATTGCAGCACAGGAAGTTTTTGCTTGAGACAGACACTGTACATGCTTAAAAATAATGACCCAATCAATTAGCAGAGGCTGGTGATTCTTCTACTCCACAAGAGGAACTTATTTTCCTGCCAGCAAATAGAGAAAAGGTGTTGCTGAAATTTAGCAAGACGGGTTTGCATAGTTATTAAACCAGCCATTGTGAATTTTTGCTTTGCAATTATTCACTCTGTCAGTGGTTCAAAATAAAAATAGACAAGAATGAGAATATTTTTAATCCGTTTGCCCAAACTTTTTAAAAATGTTTCAGTCCCATTCCTCTGTCTGCCCACGCATCGCAGGTTATATAATACGGTTGCAATGCTCAGCCCACTCGGTGTTTCAGCAGGCAGTCCACAAGAAATAGAAATGCATGTATTCTCTAAATGACCTATGGCTTGCACATCCTGTCAGAAATGTTAACCCCACTCGCAACGGTTTATAGTAAACTCATGTGCTACTATTTTTTACATCGGTGATTGGAGTTCAGTGTCGGTGTAGGATGGAGGCGACTGTCAGTTTATTGTAGCAAAGGGTAACAGAAGGGACACCAATACAGATTTCTGTTTGAGAATCACACCTTGGGCTTTGCATCCCATTTCATTGCAAGTCTATTCTTATACTAATGTTTACTAAATGCCAGTTATGAAAACCATTTCCTTTTTGGATCCAAATTGACTTTAATAGTCTCATATGAACATTAATTCACATGTCAGCTGTCAACATCTTACTAACTCATATATGAACAAAGCAATGTGAGACTATAGAAGCGAAGATGGGAGAAGAGCCTCTTCTGTCATGGCTCAAGGAAATTACTGTGAAAACTTTGAGCTTGTTTTTGCCTTAACTTCAGAAGCAGCTACAGTAATGAATCATATGATTTATGCATTATGCACTTCTTTAGTGTGCCTATATGAATCAATGTGTGGTTTAATGTTTGAGTGAAAAATATTTTAGACAAATGGTAACAGAAGCTGGTTGCCTCTTGAGGCCGAATAAAACCAAAATCCAATGGAAGTGCCGGAATTTATCAGGTCCATAATAAAATCTTTCTAAAGGTTTCTCCAGTTTGAAGAATATATCATTACAATGACAAACTGTGTCAAACGCTTTAAAAGATTAATTTAATTTTTACACCTTGTTAGTCTGCCTTACCTGTGGCACCACTTTTTTTTTTTTTTTTTTTTTTAAGATAGGCTTTAATACAGGAATTAAAAAGGAAAAAATGTCTTTGCCCACTTTGTGTGTGTGAAATGACAAAGAATACTCATCCACTGACAAGAATTATTAAGAAGCCATTATACAGTAAACTGCCAAATGCCTTTATTTTCCAGTGCACAAAGAAAGAATTATTACATTTGAATATGTGATGATGGAGAATAAAAAGCAACACACACAAGAAAAAAAGCCCACCATGCAGACCCAACAGTGACAATCCCTCCAGCTTTTCAAGTTTGTTCTGGACTCCTCTTCTCTTCACCTATACTGCCTCTTCCCAATCCTTTGACCTCCTCCTGCCTTTTTTACTTAATAAGGAAGCTGCAAGAAAGAGGCAGATTATACATAGAGGGAGAGAAAGAAAAACAAAAGGATATAAATAAAGTGTTTGTGGCTTGGGTTGCACAACAACATCCTTTTAGTTAGAGGCAATACATCTATGTACACAACAAAGTTTGACGAAAAACTTGGCTGTATATCTTGTTGGAAAATATTTATAAAAAATACTCAAATAACAGTTTGTGGAAGCATGTAATCAGGCAAAATTGCTCAGATACCTGCAGAGGATACATTTGTGCTTATAAAGAAAACCGAGGAGCATCAAACTCGCCCCACAACACTTCGAGGTTATATGCTATTCAAATTCAAAACATGCACCATAATCATACACAGGAAGCCACAATCAAACATCAATAACAGCAATTTAAAATGGCACAGCTTCAAACTCCAAATAAGTAGCAGTAAAGTGCACCATCTAATCTCACTAATACAGTGTCTCATGAAAGGATTCACCTCCCCTTGTGGTGTTTTTGTTTTTGTTTTGCATTTTAAATGGACATGTTTAGGGAAATTATCTAAAATAAATGGTCTAATTTATGGGCAGGTGTGAAAGCTCAGCTGAACTCTGGTGCAGACCAAACAAGCGAACTCTGGTCTCCATGAAAACGTGGCTCTCACTTTGCTTGCAAGTGAACCCTGGTGCGGTTCGCTTACAGTGGGAAATGCAAACGGACTATCCGGCGAACAAAAGAGAGGAAGTGATGTAGAGCGCAGTGCATTTTGGGTAGCCAACTGTAAACAGGGTGCAGTGGTACATAGTTTCCTTATTAATTTCCAAAGCACATCTGGTGACAAAGCAACGGTTTTTGCTGTTCTGCATGACCTCTGCTCACCTCATAATAGTTCAGTGTGTACATAACTTTTCTGATGACGGGTGAACTCATTACAACCGTCTCAAAGTATGGGTGAAGCAGCTCACTCAAGTCTGATCGGGCCTTGTCCTTGCGGTGAATACAACATTGAGTTATGTAGCAGCAACGCCTGCAGGTCATGCAGATACCGGTTGTCTTCAGTGTGGCAAGGAAATAACATTACATATGCAAACACAAATTTGCCATGTCATCAAAGGGGAGACTGAGGCATATTCTAATGCCCACCAAGGAGATGACTTCACACAATCTGGCATGGCAAGCAAAAAGACCACGTATCCTGTTACATATTAATGCTGTAAACAGAACCTGTAAACGTCTCCACACTGGCCAGCATTTTTAAGATGACTAATTTTCAGGGGCTCAAAGATGTGTATGCATGTGAACGATAGGCACAAACACAGAAGAATAGGTGTATGTAAAAATAACCAAACCATTTGTGTATAAAGCCAAAGTATCATATGAGTCTGAACATCTGCACTGCAGCTGTGACAGGCTCCATAGTCTGTAATACTGCTATGCAAGCAGGAGTAGCAGGAAGACCAGGCAGCTCTTAAAACAGGTCAGAGTTCTCAAAAAGTGCAAAGTAAGACTAGAAAATAAGAAATCTATGCATCCAAAACTCTGAATGTACCTCAGAGCAACATAAAATCCATTATTAAAAGGAGAAAGAATATAGAACCATACTAACCCTGCTAAGGTTTCATCAGCAGCACCAGAGAAATTACCATCAACCATTTTTTATTCAGATTACAGTCTTAAGGAAAACTTGCATTAGGTTCAACCCTCATAATGATAATGTAAGAGTACTGCTAAAGCAACACCACCAAGCTTTAGATGGCTTGTTTAAATATCTTGAAATTTTCTTGTCAAATCAAAGAGCTCAGCCTGATTGCGAGTCCATAATATGACTTCCTATACAGAACACGCCCAGCTTGAAGGACCTGGCGCATACTGGCAACTGTTTTTGGTCTTATTTCTTATTTTCTTCTCAATTTTGCACCATCAGAGTTGTAGACATGGTGTGTTGATCCAATGAATCACAAAAATCCATTTAAGTAGTAGGTTGTCTATCAACGAAACTGGAACAATGCAGTAGGGGGTAAATACTTTCACAAGGCACTGTTAAATGTGTGTGTGTGTGTGTGTGTGTGTGTGTGTGTGTGTGTGTGTGTGTGTGTGTGTGTGTGTGTTGCTAGGGACATAAGAAAGTAAAGCATTGACTTTAAACTGGTTCAGACACCAACCGCTTCCCTGTTGATCTGTTTTGTTGATGCATAATTGCGATAAAGTGTGATTTTCAAAGTGGGTGAGCTTTTCCAAAAAGTTTCCTAAGTCGACTTCTGAGAAGCCGGGTGGTTTGCTGCACAGAGCAAGGTTGGGTTAATGCTTTCATAAAAGTATATTCTAAATGATGGTGTCCTGTGACTGCCGACGGCATGTTTAAATGTGCTCGTTTTCCTTTCTGATGATGTACGCATACAGCTGCTGTTCTCTAGAGACTCACTTCAGGCATTATTTGTTCATGACAACATGGACAGGGGCAAACTACCTAAAGTAATGTAAAATAATAGTCTATGCAGACAATATTAAATATATAAAAATTAAATATTAAAATGTCATATAGAGCTGAATGTTTGGATACACACCTGATTCAAACCACAATTCAGTTTGCACAAATTGCAACAAAAATCTTGGTTGAATTTAGTAACAACTTTGATGTTTTATAGATAACCTTGTTTTTGTGAAGGTTAATTGATAAATGAGTCGGAAGAATAGAAGGCACTCAAGCAAAGAGTCTGAACTTAAAATACTGCAGCTTGTAAGAAGAGCTTAAGTTTGAGGCTTCTCTCACATTGTCCTTATCTACTTACCTTGGCAGTGATAAATATTTCAGTAAACATAAAGCATTTTCACATGATACACTTTTATTCATCAACAAAAAACACAAACGAATGGTTGGATAATTAACTTTGATTGTTTCCTTTAAGCGATCTTTTTTTTTTTTTCAAGTAATTAGTACATATTACATGGAATTCCTTTGGACCAATCGCTAAGTTTTAAAGACTTTCCCTTACTGAGATAGTATGATTTGGTGCTAAAATCACAGAACACGGTGCAAGGCCCTGTCACAATAAATCATCAGTCCTGTTGAAGTGCCCTCATTCTGAATCTCTCCCAGCTCCAGGGGTGTGCTTCAGCAATTGGGGAGTTATGGTTTTGTGTTGTAATATCCTACAGCAGCCCAAATGGCAATGAATTGGATCCAGACTTGTATTTTCTGTCAAACTAAATCTTTTTTTATGAAGTTGTGACCTTTAGTTAAAAGTGGGACCAAATTGCTGCTTTTCTGGCTCACTAAGCCAAAGGAAATTAGTGTCCACACATCACAACATAACAACCTTTAGAAAACATGCATGGATGCAAGACTCCAAATAATCTGTCTAAAACTAAGTGAAAACACATGATATGTATGTCAAAATATGACATACATACTATAAAGTGACAACATCCTAACAATAATCTCTGTTAAAGCTGTAGCTGTAGCTGTAAGTGTATCTCTGGATTTTGAACTATTTGAATATTGTGTTTTCAATCAAACATTTGTTTTTAAATGACGAGACCAAGGGAAACAAATTAATTGTGTTTAATGAGCTGTAATAAAACAATCTGGTCCTATAGTTACCTGTAGGGATATCCATGGTACTTGGACCTGAAGATGGAGAGCAGGAAACTAAAGAAAAACACCACCAGCCCAAGGCCAACCAGGCAGATGACTGCAAGAAGACACACATACAAAGATAATTAGCTTCCATAATCTAAACAATAATGTTAAAAGCACCTACAGTTTAGCTGCAGCGCGTGTTCTAGAGAGGTTACCCAGGCTAGCTTGCTCATTTGGAATGGCAATCCTCACTGCCTGAATGATGGGTTTAATTCACTGGGATGTTATGCAAAATATGTGAATACTTGTCTGTATGTTGAGGTCTAAGTTACTGCAAAAAAAAAAAAGCTTAATTGAACTTGGGTGTGTTACAGAAACATTTGCAACATGATATGCCCAAAAGTTTTGATTAGCAGAATGAGCACGTGATTAAAGTCCTTGGGCTCTGTTACTGTGCAGTGTGCCAGCACATAGGAATCTTATTCCGTTAAGCACGCACTGTACGGATGAATGCGAACAACATCTGCACTGGCAGACTAAACTGATAGAAGATGTCTCAAGAGTCCATTAAACTAATGCATTTCTAGGATTTGTATTATTATCTTTTTTATTCACCCTTTAAAGAAAAAAATATCCATTCATTTACTGACTAATGACATCCTGTAGAATGTTTACTTTTTCTTTCTTAATGAAACTCAACTAATACTACCCACACACCAGAAGACTTTGAAAAGACTCTAAGGACATCTAAAGACTAGTGTTTAGAGTTTTTAGTCCCAGACTAGCCTCAGACTAAAGATTTTAAAAAGACTGTGAATCTTATAGGGTCACTATTTACAAGACTACAACTAGATTTTTTCCCATTATGCAATTTTTTCCCATCATGCTCAGCAGAACTTTTACAAAAATGGAGGAGAAGCAGCTTTTAGCTACAGCTACTCTTGTCTGCGCAGTGGTTTGTAGTGAAAAACCCAACAAAAAGAAGAGGAAACGCCACAGAATATGGGCACCGCAGATTACCACCTTAAACTTAACGATCGAGAAGACGGGAACGCGCCGAGAGTCCAGTTAGACTCCTGAAGACTGTCAGTTTTTAGTCTGGGACTGTGAAAATCGTTTGGTGTAAGCCCAGCATAAGGTATAATAAAAACTTTGATTTTTTTTCTTTTACATTCCCCAACATCTATATCTTATTCTTTTGAGTTCATACATATATATATATATGTATGTTGTTGGACCAACCTATTCATACATAAATTATTAGACAATAGCCTGTGAGAATACTTTATCTCAGACTGTATCTCATCCATTTCATTCGCATTTCAAACACTGACGCAACTCTCTTTGATCTCTTTTCAAACTGAATGTGCTTTCAGTTTCAGCATGTTACGCACTAAAGTCATCCTCTCCTCTTCATGTTGGTAGTTCAGACACAGAAACATAAAACTACACAGCCCAGAACACATACTTAAATAAATTTGCTGCTTTTGTTCCCCCCATGCGCTCGTCACTCTGGAGCAGGCTATATCTGGACCAACCAGACCACATGACCTTTCCCCTTTGCTTCAGAGTGAAAATTTGTGCTCATTGTGCTCCCAAGCCAACTGAAGCCTTTTTCCCCAATGATCCTCACTGATAAGTGGTTCCCTTCAAGCTGACAGCTCTGTAGTCGCAGTACTTTGAGTTCTCTTTGCATTGTGCACGTGGTACTACTCTTACTTTAGCTGCTGTGAGTTCGACTGTGAACTCTCTTCTATAGGATTTTACCAGACGTTTAACTGATTATCAGTTAAGTATTTATTTCTCCCATCTTTCATGGTTTTAGTGGGATTTTATGTGGGAACATTTTTAACCTGACTTAAATAGCTTCAGCAATCTTAGGTTTTTTGTTTTCTGAAACACATTAATCACTGTAGTACTATAGGAGACTCTTATTTATGCATTTGCTTAGTTAAATGCAGGTGATGACTTTCTTTGGCCTGCTGGCATATACCGACAGGTGACGAGAGTGACATTACAATGGGATGTTCTTGCTGGGAAAGCATGGATGCTGGCATTCATGCTGATATTACTTAGAAATCCACCATTCTTGTAGACAAAGAACACCCTTCCCAATTCAAAATATTGACCTTCCCTCCAAACTCCCCAGATCCCAATCCAATCGAGCATTGACTGGACGGACTAGAATAAGCCCAATCCATAGAGGCCCCAGCCCATGGTTTGGCAACCCCCAAGATTCCAAACTCCTATCACAAGACACCACAGAATACTCCATGAGAACATGAGGACATGAGGCCATGCCCCGACGGGTCAAATCTGATTTGGCGGCACATTATGCCATTATGTTGTTAAAGTTGTGGCTTATCAGTGCAAAACAGATCTATAAAAATCTTAAACAACACTCATGGTGACTTTCATAGTCACAAAAAACAAACAAGTCATAAAAAAAAATAAAAAAAAAACCAACAAAACATTCACCTTTATTTAAACAATCCTTCAAAGTACCTGATACTGCCTCTGTCATCAACCCTGCCGTGATGCAGAAAATTATGGTTGAAGCCATTATGATCTTATTTCCTCTGTGGCCATTCTAAAGTGAAATATACACAAACATGAGCTTTAGTCTGCAGGGGAATTATGTGTGCCTGCATACGTGGGTCTACGAGTGCATGGACACTCACCCTCATGCAGTTTCTAATCCTTGAGAGGCACTGTGTTAAATTAAACTGTCACCACCGACTGATATTGTTAATCAGGGATTAGGATGAGTACCTCTTCTGGAGACTAAATAGCCAGATATCCTTCTAAACTTTGTGTGTGAGAAAGTGTGTGTGTGAGAAAAAGGGGGGTGGTTGTGTCAGAACAAAAGATTTGGCTGAGAAACTGTAAGATGGATTCTTAGTGTCGATTTGTGTGAATGTGCTGGTGGTTGGTGTGTTCTGTGTGTCTTTGGGTGTGTGGTCTTTAACGCATGCAAGTATAAAATTACATTCGCTACCATCCCTCAGTGTCAGCTGCTCCATAACTGCTTCGCTTTCATTCTTTCACTTTCTAAGCATAGAGAAACATTTACAATTCAACGTAAGCGTCTCAGGGTTTGTGCTGTGACAGAGCTGCGTGGATGTGTGTGGCACAGCAGGTGAGATGACATTCAAGTGCTAATCCATGGAGCACAGACACTCTTGTGTTCTGAAACGTGCACGGCACAAACGTTTGCAGGCATCAAACACACGGGTAAATTAGTCATTCTTTATTCAAACTAAATCCTCTTTGAGACGCTACATTTTGGGTCAAATAAATGCTATACAACAACTGATTCAAGAAAATGTCCTGACAAGTATATGAAACACAAAACTGTTACACTGATTGACTTAATGTGAATTTGAGAGTGTGTGCCCACAGAGAGCCCTTTTGCCCCTGTGTTTCACGGGTTGCTACACTGACATATGCGCGTATGAGTGTGTGAGTGCCAGAGTGTGTGAGTATCTTCATTAGGTATAGAGAGGCGTATTTCCCTTACCTCATCAATTATGACAGCAGTCTCTGCGTGGATAGTGACACTCCCAAAAGCACACGCACTAAGCATGCCAATATGCTAAGTGATTTATGACCTTGGCGAAATGACAAGTTGTTTAAGCTAATAATTTCCCTCACAGACAAAGGTGGTTATCCCTCTTTTGACTGAAAGACTTGACTCAGTTTTAAATCATGATATATTAGCCCGGTGATAACAAGAGAAAGCCAATACATATTAGGTTAAGCTGACCTAATAAGGAGCACAAGTATGAATAGATTTGGCGCACAACGGTTCGTTGCATTTTAATCTTTGATAAGCAAATGTCTTCAGAAAATACAAAATGAGCCAGTCTATATATGACCATTCACAGGCCTTTGTTTTTACACCAAAAAGAGACAAAAAAAATGCGTATTGCATTTCTTTAAATGTTATTACTGTGAAGATACCCTACAATGTTTAAGGTTTCAAGCTAAACAAATAACACCCACTTAAACCAAATCCCTCCCAAATCTTAAAGTACATATAAACACCTTCCTCATGGTTATATGGTCTTAAAATGGAGAAGGGCCGGCACTGTTCGGAGTTTTGTTCTCTCAACCGTATCATACTTATGTAAAATAACTTGCTGATAATGTTATGTACATTTAAGCATATGGTACTTTAAAGTTTTTGTATGCAAGCGCAATTGTGTGTGTCAAGAGATTAAAGGGTAGATGAGATGGGGTGCCTGCATGGCAAACAGTGAAAATAAAGTGAAAATAAAGTGGGGTCCAAAAGTTTGAGATCAGATAAAAGTAATGTTTTCAAAACAAAAAAAAAGTTGAATGTATGACTTTTGGATTTGGACAAAATCTGAAAAAACAAAAGATTGATGACATGCTATTAAGACTTAAGCAGACAACAAATAGGGAACGGTGCTTCATAATTAAATATGGAAGCAGACAGATCCGTGTCTGCATTTCTTTTGCTACTCTGGAGTCACACACTCTGACCTGTGAAAGGTGTCTGCCTATTCTTGAGAGACGCACGACACCCACTGATTTGCATCTTTATGGAGAACAGTTCATACTCAGGAGGATAATGAGTCCAAAGGCACCTCAAAACTGTGCAAGCAGCACGAGAAAGTCAAAGAAGAACAAGGAGAGGCTGTTTTCATGCAGGTCAAGTGTCATTAAAAGCAAACGAGGGAACACCAAATAGAAAAGAAATAAATCTATATATTTTAGCTTTTCAAGTTTCTTCTAAAATCGTTAAGTTGTTATAGTTTGTCACTGAAGATCTTGTATTAAACTTGAAACAGCAATCTGTTCTTAATCATTTCCTTTAATGTAATTGTTAAAGAGAGAAGTATATTAAAAAGAAGGACAGCGCTTTTCAGTAAAGCTCTGAATGGTCAAGGACCAAAATACATCAGTGACCTCCTGACCCAGAATGAACCTTCCAGACCCCTCAGGTCATCTGGATCCGGTTTCTTATCAGTTCCCAGAGTCAGAACCAGACATGGAGAAGCTGCATTCAGCTTCTATGCTCCACATGTCAGGAACAAACTCCCCAGAAAGCCTCAGACACATCTATTTTCAGCTGCATTTAAATAAAGCTCCAAATAAAAACGTAAGCATATTTTACATTTTTATTAAATCTTATCTTTATTCCTCTGATTTAATCTATTGTTCTTATTTGTTTTTTTTTGTTTAAATTTCAAATCACGCTTTCTATCTCTACTGTTTTAATGTCTCTGTAAAGCACTTTGAATCACCTTGTTGTTGAATTGTGCTACACAAATAAACTTGCCTTTTACGTGGCTTTTTTCTTTGGACGACAGGTGGATTAGAATTTCTATCTATGAGGAGCTAAGAGTCGGAGGAGTAAGAATTTGCTTTGGGCGTATGTCATACGGATGGATTAAAAAAACTCTTTTTGTTGTTTTGAGATCCTCTTCTCTATTTTTTGTCAAGTCTCAATCTCTTTCCCAGTCTTCCGTCAACCTCCTTTTGCACATCCAATTCAATGATTATATATGAATTGTATATTCAGTGAGTTCATTTACATGTACAATTAACTCCTTTGCTGACTTAGACTGACTACTGAATGCTGTGCTGTGATGCAGCTCTCCATTGCAGCAGCTGATAATGTTGTGAAGATGCACTTGGTGGTATGAAAATGACTGCTTCTACCTGCATTTATCTCCCACATCCACTGATTACACCAACATTGAAGCCTAATCCTCAGTCTGTTACAGACTGATGAGCATTCTTTGTGCTCCTTTAAGGGTCATTTACACTCCCATTACGTACTTAAAAAGGTACATTCGCTTCAAGTGTGGTCAAGCGTCACTGCCCACCTACTCCCACACGTGCTTTATGCTGGCATGGTTGTTGGGCAATACATCCACCAAGGGCAGTGCACAGTTCAGAGTTCACTTCCGAGTTCGGACATCAATTACAGACATTAACAAACATGACAATGGAGGAGGAGGAGATCGTGATACTGCACCACAACATAAAGAGACAAAAAAAGAGGCAGCACAGTAGACGGTGGTAGTATAGAGGCATGTGGACAGAGTTCCACCATTTCTGTTTTTGTCTTCTTTTTGTTTGTTCTTTTCACTGGTCGCATATGAGCTATACTGCCCAAAACTACCCCCCAGAGGATGGACAGAAGACTCTGTCTGTATGCCTCTGCGTATTTAATGTTGAGCATAAATGAGACATTATGATGAATTTATGTAACTTGCACGTCAAGATGCATTTTTCAGTAAGTATGAACAGGTTTACTTCTATTTAGCAAATTAGCAGTTCATAATTATAGAGGTGACTTGCACTGAAACAGCTGAAAAAGGACTAGAGAGACCTGTCATAAGTTGTAAAGCATAGATATAATCTGTGTTGTATGCACAACATATGGATGAATCTGTGGTCTTGAGTCTGATACTGGACCAAGTAGCCAAGTTTTAACATCTCGAAAAGAAGTTTTGGGTGATCATCTTACCTTTAGGGTGTGTGTCTATGCATGTATTTTCTTGGCAGGAACAGCCGATGGGGCAGGGAGACGTACTTTCTCCCATCACATCATCAAAAAAGCTCTTCTACTTAGGTGAGCGTAGACTACAGCTCACAACAAGCTCCAATCTTGTACGGTCACAAGAGCACAACACTCACCAGCAACATACTACTGAGTGCATTTGTTTTTTCTGTGATCAGGATATATCTCACGATTTTAAAACAGAAACTGAATATGAAATCAATACATTTCCTGTACCACCCATCCAGGAAAGACACTGGGAAAATAGTATGGTTCAGGTGAATATTCCAAAAAGCTCTCGCTCTCCATCCTCTTTGCTCTACAAACCACCACACAGCCTGCTTCTTGCACCTGTCTACTTGCCAGTGATGAAGAGGACAGAGAAAGTTATTAGAAACATCAAGCAGTAGACACTTGACAGCACTAAGAGGTTGCAGGGGTGTTTCGAAACCACTGAATTGGAATAACCTCATATCCTCTTCATGTAATAACTGTGAGCAGGTGGATACGGTGTCATCATAAATCTTCTTCAGTGTGGATAACAAGAGTCCCACCAAAGAGGTTCCAATTTTCCCTAATAATACATTCTGGGTAACTAAAGAACTAAAACAAATTCTCAACCAAAAAAAGAGAATTTTCTTCATTGATTCTGAGGTTAAAAAAGGGAGAGGTCAACAAAGATGTCATTAAAAAAATAAAGCAGAAGCCCGTGCAGTTTACAGCCAACACCCTGACCTCAATCCTTTTTTCACCAGATCGGAGAGGGAGAACAGCTCACAACTTAAGTCAAACCTGAAGACTCGGTCCTCATCGTTAACACATAGGCGGTGGGAAGAGTGCTCAGAAGAACTGAACAGCTCCTGGGATAGACAACATCCATGGGCATTTCCCAAGCTTAAGTGCTGAGCACTCTGCTCTGTGCTCCAATACCTGCAGCACAGTCCCCAAAGTGTGGAAGCACTCCACGAAACTGTCTGGTTACGACGGCCATGAAGAGGTTCATAAAAAAAAAATCTCACATCACCAAGGTTTCAGACTCATTTCGACTCACTGATGGCTTCATACTGGGCCGGCAGGAGGGTTGAAGATAAAAATATAAACAATCATTCCTGGACACCATCGACAAGCATCTAAAAAAAACAAAAAAAAAAAAACAAAACACCACAGCTAGACATGTTGCAAATTTCTCCTCAGCATTCAATACCATGCAGCCACACATTCTAACAAAAAAACTCATCGCACGCTCTCACCAAGACCACCAGCTCATCCTGTGGATAACAGGTCACAGACAGTGTTAGTTAACAACACATTCTCTGACAACATCTTCACATCAACCGGCTCCCCACAAGGCGGTGTTCTCTCGCCCATTCTCTTCATCTTTTACACCGATGACTGCAGGTCCACACGGCTAAATTGTCAATTGGTGAAATCTGCTGATGACACAGTCCTCGAGTCTCTGCTTTTAGGTCTCACATAGAATCACAGCTTAGGCCTGTAAGAGTTTGTAAAGTGGTGTAAAAACTTTTGCCTTCAGCTGAACGTGAATAAAACTAAGAGGATTGTGACCTTCTCCAGGAAAGAGAGATAACTGGCTGAGGCAGTCACCATCTCCATTCAAGGGAAGATTGCAGAGGACCATAAATACCTCGGCATAATCTTTGATAACCTTTTGAAAATTAATTGATTGAGTGAAAGATTGAATTTTTCCTCGAACAGAAAAGAGATTCTCAGGAAATATCAATAGCGAATTTAAATTTAAAGCAAGCAAGGACATTTTAACAACATGTCACTACTCCTTCAATGAACACATAATGATAATCTATAAGGTTCTATATGGATGACCGATATATCAGCCTAACATCGGTATCAGCTGATACTCTGCTTGTTGAGTGCAATCAGCACATCAGCAAAGAATTTAACATCAACCAACAGCAGCTTATAGTTAACAGGTGCGTTCTAGTTGTGTTGCACTGACTTTACCCTGAAACTGACAATTCTGTTGGAATACAAAAACAGTGGAAAAGTAATTGAGCTAGCTAAAAAAGGATAAAGGTGAAAGGTTTTATTGGCCCAGAATTTCACAATCGGTGCATTATTATTTCTCCTTCCTCTGCTGGTTTCAAGCCATCAATCTGCAGAACACAAACCGCCTACTGAACACAGTTAAAGTTTACTTCAAAATCATTGCAGATCCAGTTATGAGCCCTCTTCACCCAAGTGAAAAGCAGACTGTGAAATGTGCTCACAGGATTTTAAAGAATCCCTCACACATGCTGTTTCCACTATTTGAGTGACTCCACTCAGGAAGCAGACTTCATTGTTGGGGCTGTAGGACACAGAGGAGAAGGGCTCCCTTTATCCCTGTAGCTATTCAGCTGTTCCTCAACTCCCTTTGTCGCCCATTATCGTTGCCCAACGCCCATTATCTCAGCAAGACATATTGTTTTTGACACATCCACTTTTTCAAATTAAAATTTGCATAATCTGGCATTTTCCAACATGGAAGAACAATCCAGTCCTAACAAGGTAATCGAACCTTAGTTCTTGGTAATTGTTATCTAAAAGCTCTCAAAATGTCCAAACTTTTGCAGGCCCCTCCATGTCAAACTCCAAACAGCAGCCAAAACAATCTATTTCTATCGCTTGGATTTAACTTTGCATGGTTGTTTTGTATTTTCTCTACTCAAAACATCATATTTCATGGTTTATTTATGAGAATGAATGCTCTATATAACGATTCTGCTTCGAGCATTTTAACCTCTCCAGCATCAGTTATCTTTTAAAACAGATATTGAATGCATACGCTTTGTTACAAAATTAATCACTTACATTTTAGATATTTAGTGGTTGTAAAAACTAAGCTGACAGACCTCTGACAGACAGAATGCTTCATAATGAAGAAAAAGGTCAAGGAAATGGGAAAAAAAACAAAAAAACAGCACAATATGATAAATAAAGATTTAAACAAAGAAAAGAAAATGATCAATAATCTACTTACTTCTCCTCTTGCCAACGTCCCCTTTGGAGGTAGCGGCTTCGTTGAGCAGAACCATTCCCATGGTAATTGCAGCATCTGGGACAAGGTTGTCAAGGAAACAAGACACATGCTAGGGACAGCGAAGCTGGAAATGCACACTGACTGTTGGACATATGCACTTACTGATAAGCACATATATATACGCACAAGTGAATAGCAGCACATATTATAAAGAGTTGCCGTGCATATAAAGGGTGTGTAGTCAATAACAGTTGATACTTCACATTATGAAGCAATCCCATGTGACTGCCCTTCCAGAAATTCAATAACATAATCTTCATCTTCTGTTGAGATTGTGCCAAAGTGGAGTTAATTTAACTATATTTTGAAGACTGTTGATGAGAGTGATTTTTATTACATTTCACAACATAATGTGACAGCAGACAGAGTAAAAGAGGAAATTACACTAACTAAAGATTTAAAAGAAAAGAAAAAAACAAAGGAGAGAGAACTCAAGCAGTGGGGTGCATTTTTTTGTTTGTTCAAAAGCTTAAGTTTTATTCAAACTACTGAATTTAGTCTGAAGTACTACACTGCAGTGGTTGTTTTCCCATTGGAAGGATAACATCATAATGAATTCCCAATTCGATTATTTTTCCAAAAGCCCACACAGTATAGCGATGTCAACTCTGCAGAGATAAACTAACAAAGCGCAGGGTACAGATAAACACAAACACACTTTTTTGGACTCACAGTAACGCACACTAAAGTTTTCTTGCATTTCAATACAAAAATAAACACAAGCTATATTTTGGTGTAGCCTGCACAACTTATTCAAGAAGCTTCAGGGGGAATTATATGCTGTTCAGACAGCATGGTGCAGGGTACATGCCCAACTGTTGAATACAGTCAGGGGCTTCTTTTTTTTTTTTTTTTTCTTTTTTTTTTAATAACATATGGGTGTAACAGTACACAAATTTCACCAATGATTGTCTCCATTTTTTTTACCCTAACAGTTTAAGGCACTTTGACAGCATGCTGTCAATGGCAGCAGACTCAAGAATTGAGAAGAGTTGCTTACAAAGCAAAATGTGTACCAAAAACAGTGCACTATACTGATAAGACAACTTAATTAACCATCAAAGCCCAAAATGCGCTTTGGCTTTCAGACTTTGCACAAAAGAACACAATTTTTCGCTCTTTTGTCAGCATTGACTATAAAGCCAATTAAAAAAACTTGCCATCGGAATTTGCACCTTTTAGTGTGAGCTGAGAAGTCAAAGATTCTGTCCTTGTTGGAGAGTGGAACTTCATAGATTGCTTACTACAATTGGTGCATGTTTACTACCAAGCTCCGTGATATGACCCTGCTTCCATGTTAAACCCAATGAACAAAAAGTGTCTTGGTGCCAAAATGGAAGAGCTTTGCTTACATTTTTACTTTTTATAGAGCAATTACTGGTCATTGTGTAGATAGAGTTTGGACGCTTCAGGATAAATACATATATTGTCCTGCTCTTACTGCTATACGACAATACGACTGTCCTAATATTTCATAACAGTGCAATTTTCAATTTCCAAAACCGAAACATTGTCTTGATGCTCTAGCAAACCGCATGAGTTTGCCGACATGATGCAAAGCCATGTAGAGTATAAAAACTGAACCACAAATGTTTGGGCAGATATATGTGCTTTGTCAAAGAGAAAACACCTTTCCAAATACATATTAAGACAACATGCAATAGCACTGAATTCTAGCTATTCTTAACAGGCTCAGAACTGTTCTTAAATGGTCTCTGAGCCTGCAGGAATCCTGCACACTCACTTTTATAGGTTTCTTAAAGTCATCCTAACACAAGGGTCAGTGTTTTCCTCAGAGAAGATTTGATCTGCGTAAGAGATGATTTAAACTGAAACCAGATTAAATCAACAAAACGCACGGCTGTGGCTTTGTGCAAAGAGCTGCCTGCTCTGATCTCACAATACACTTTTAACTCTTTAAATGGGTGGAGCTTTTTCAACACATCCAGGAGTGTTGATCAGGATGTGCTCTGTCTCAGATGACACTCACAGATGGGCTGAAAACACCTATTCTTGAAGTGTATAATGATGCTTCTGTTACTGTTGTTAGCTGTACTGTACCTGTCAATTTCTGCTGTTTATCCAGTCTGTTGGAATCTTAACTATTTAGACATGTTTTTGTAATTTTTTTCCTACCAGACAAGCATCATCAACTCGTAAACGATAGGTCCTCCGATCTTTTATGCATGCCATAATAAACTTCCACAAACGTGTTGTGACATTCAGATTCTGATACAGCCCTGTTATTTCACTGAAACAGAACTCATTCATACTCAATTGTCATCCCACCAACTGAAAACACCACAATTTAATATAACAGTGAAATTACCTGTTAATATTAGCAGTTTGCATACTTTTTACCACCTGAGGACATAAAAGACCGAAGCAATTTCCTCATATAAAAATAAAAAGTATATATATACCAATGAGTATGAGAAATTAAACATGGCAACATCGACCCATGCAGAAACTGCCTGGATGTGGCTCATAAGATGCACAGACAACAACGGTAGGTGTCTTAGCGTTTCAGTAGGTACGCTAGTTTCCTCTAGATATAATCAGATGGACGAAAAAAAAAAAAAGGAAAAGTAAATGGTGCGAGTGTGAGCAGACAAATATTTCGCTGCAGCAGGTGCGACCTTGGACCTGTTATATCCAATGGGGACACACACAACAGTTAGGAATGAACAGTATCGTTACCCACACACATACAAAAGCAATAGCACAAGTACACATGGGTATACAAGCAGACAGAGAAGTAGACAAATACACACAGAAAAATCCATCCTTCCAAACAAGTCCAGAAGCAAACACATACGTGTGCAAACACGCGCACACACACCCTACACACACACACCCCACACACACACACACACACACACACACACTATTATGAGGGGTTGACTTTGGAACAAATCAGGCGAGGAGCAGAAGTTAAAGGAGGACAATCTTTTGTCTTTGTATTGGCTTTTTGTTCAGTCAAGCTGCAGCGTCTTCGTGGAAGATGCACACAAATGGAGAATGCTTTCGTGTTGAGAGGACAAAAGTAAAATAAAAAACAAACCTAATGTTGTTTCAGACATACAGAAGGTGAATTCCATGTTGCTTTGTGTCAGCAAACGATACAATAAAGAAACGCCTTGCCAAGATGAGCCGGTGAACACTTTGTGGAGACTTAAACTGCTCTGAATGATTAGCATTTTGCGAAACATAAAAACAACCACATTGATAAAAGGATACTCAGAAGAAGGATGATGTGAGATTCAGCGACAAACTGAGCCTGGCTGCTGCCATGAATATAACTCTGTCAGAAAAACAAAGGGAGAGAAAGAGACTCATTAGTTCTTTTCAAGTAGTAAACTCATTCAGTTAAACACTTAATCTGTAAAATGTCAAACAGTTTGCAGTGGAAATATATTTCTGGAAGATTTTAGAGACACTTTACACAACACCGTCTCACAACAGCTTTTGCATTTCTTCTAACCCATAAAAGGCGAAAAAAAATAAGAATGATGCATTGTGCATTATGATGGAGACTACGTTGGTTGTAGTTAAGACTCAATGACACGTGGGTCTTCTGGAAAACATCTTATCTATCATATTTGGAAAGAAAAGCAGAGGCAGCTCTCCAACTACCATTTTTGAGACAGACAATAGTTCTGCAGCATGGAAAGACTTAGATTTAATTTTGGCTGTAACCATAGCTATAATTTACTAATCCTAAACATGGATTTTATCCATTCATTCATATTTTTTTCAGATGGACTTAAAACTAACTGCATGCAGTGGATGGGTTTGTGTAAATCAATTAGCCTATTTCTGTGGTTTAAAATAAACTTTCATCCTGAAAGGTGCACTATCACACCTTTCCTTTGGTTGCCTCCTTAAACTGAAAACCCACAGCTTTTACTAAAAAAAAAAAAAAAAAAAAAAAAAAAAAAAAAAAAAAAAGTGACACTGAAGTCTAAAAAGCTGAAAACTTACATTTAAAAAAGCTTTTGTAAAATTAACCAATAAGGCAGGGAGGAATTTACAGAGATCTTAGACTTTTACATGTTATTCTTATCAGATCCTTGTAGAGACTCTGCTGACAGGCAGACTGAAACATATCCCTTTTCAGTTCGAGATAAATGGACATACCTGGCCTTGACGTAAGATTTGGTCGCAGCCAAACCATTGAAGCCAGCTTCATTTTCTGTCTCATCTTTGTTACATCATAATGGATACAGGGGAACCAGAACATTTAACGTGGAGGCTTTAAGATTCTTTTATGTGTGTCTAACTCGACCACAAACATTAGATCTGAGTATTATTTCTCTCTTTTTACTTACTGGGTGGAGAGGTCAGCCCCAACCTCACACAGACAAAACTGACTGTATCAACATCTGAAAGCCCAATTTCTAAAGGAAACTGCTACGGCTACATTCATATTTTCATATATATTTTTTTAAGTGCTTTCAGGTTATTTCCAAATCTTTTTAGAGCACAAAATCCACAAAAATAGTTGAACAAACATAAAAATTACAACATTTCCCAGAATTAAGATAACACAAAAGTTGAATAGGGTGAAAATCATTTGAAATCATTTGAAGGATGAAAATATGTTTGTTCCTTCAAACAGAAACAATTTTATCACAGAGAATATCAGTTCATGAATAGTCAAGACTTGGATGAGTTGTCACTTTGTATGGGTAAAGAGTGCAATGCCTGCTTATGTTTTGTTAAACCAGAGTCATTTAATTAATGAAAACACTAGCTTGTGTAACCACGGTAATGAAAAATTAATTAGACATAACCCATAAACTACCTGTACCGGGAAAGTAAAATATAAAGAAAATGTATGAACAGAATCATTTGCGTATTACAAATAAATACCACTGATTTGCCACTTTGCTCTCTGAAGGGATTGATGATAAAGCCTCAGCACACACACTGCTGAGATTTACTACACGTAGCCTTCCACAGGCAATGGTTAGGAGCCCTTATGTGATTGACATCTGTCAGAAAGTAAAGCAGAGAGACAGACAAAAAACAACAACATAGCGGTCATGTGGAAATGAAGCAAACCGAAGGTAATAAAAAAAAAAAAAAGGTCTTTCTGAAGATTATTAGCATCTTAGTTAATGATACACAGGGTCTGGTTTTCTACTCGACTGGCACAGGGTGTAAGGATGGGGAAATGAATAGGGGATGACAAAGGAGGTGGAGTAAAGGGTGGACAGATTGTCTTGCTTCAGTGGAGAGAAATGAAGAATTTTCACACTTGAAAGCAGACGTAGGGAGACAAAGAATGAAACGGATCTCTTTGTTTCCATCACAAACTTGTTACTGTATGCAAATCTTTATTTGAGGTAATATAAAAGCATTTTCCTTTCAAACTTTTTACAAAGTCACGGAGGAGTAATCCAGAAAGATTGGCTTCATCATGACCATCTGTTTCACCCACAGTAAAGCAATGGGCAGCTGATTTATTAACGTTAATGAGCAGAACTTAAACGTACTTGTTATTGTGAATTACTCGTTTTTTTTTCTCCAAAAAGAATACAAGACGCCGCCCTGATAGACTGACTAGTCAAGGCTCCTTTATGAGCAGAATGGAAAACAGGTTGTTTTGGTTAAGCTTAATTTAGAAATGGGTCAGAAATGGATTTTTGCTTATTATAATAATAAAATCTGGCACATAAAGATCAATAATGTAATGTGAAGGATTCTCTCTTTTCTCAAATTAAACTGAGGGATGTTTAAATAATACTAACTCTGTGAAACACCTTATTATAACATTACACTAGCCATTGACAACTGTGGAAAACCAGAAAATAAGCACTTAAACTAAGCAAAATAAACTCTTGGCCAAAACACATCAGATTTAATGAATGACTTGAACGCTAATGGACGAGCGTCACTGTGAAACGTTCTGATTTAGTAAATAGTCCATTGCCTCTTCCTAAAATATATTTGTCAAAAGCAACAAGAACATGCAGTTGTATCTAAAAATACACATTGATAATATGTTTCAAAATACCCACAGAGTTGAATTAAATGCTTTAATTAAAAGTTTTTTAAAGTATCAAATGACATCAAGTGGACAAAGTCAACAGTTTCTGAGAAACTTTGATTTAATCTGACATGGTGAGCGTCAATTTTCTGAAACAAAAGGAGAGGAACTGAATTTGAGATGTGGCTTTTCCACATACTAACCTCCACTTATCTCAAATTCAAAGAGCAAACATGTCTTACCACAATGACCAATAACTACCGAGTGTGTATGTAAATGCAGAGCAGTGACAGATTGGTTCTTGGCACAGCTGTGTGTCTGTGTATAATCAGAATGAGCCCGGCTCAATTGTCTTTTCACGAGATGGTTTACAGTCACAAAAGAATTACTGATAAATGCGGTTCAGTCTTATTAGAGCAGATAAGACAAAGTAAATTACAAATAACATGACAATATAACTCCCGAAGGACTTGAAGGGATCAAATACTAATGACTGATAACTATGTCAATAACCGTGAGTGATTCTGTTTTACATAATTCTTCAGTAAATTTCATGATGTAAACTTAAGAAAAAAAATTACACAGTTTCTCAAGACACAGCTCTCAGCATGTTACACCCTCAGCATAAAAAGAAACTGCAGAGGAAGTAAGCAAGAGCAGCGCTGCACTTGAGGGATGAAACATTCCTCAATCCATGCCCCAGCACTTCCAATTAATCTGATGGATTAGAACGCAGGAGTTTCATTCATTAGTGTGCACAGCTGAGAATGTGCGTGTCTCAGTGTATCCACATAAGTATATGTTTACTGAAAAGCTGCAGGTAAATGTTTGCTGTTTAGGAAGAATTTTTCCAGTTGAGCAAAGTGGGACTGTGCATGTTCATTAGGGAAATAGGCTATTGAGGTGGTCTGGAAGTAAAAGCCACTGCTTGCTGAGCTGACATGGAGATGAATTCAAGAGCTAACCAAGAAGAAATATTCAGCAGCTTGAGTTTCCTCCTTAATCTAACACTGAAGTTAACTATACAAATCAACAAATACACCTGTAAACAAAGCTATGTTTAAAATGTTAGTGCAGAAAATACATAGACATTGTCTGAAGGAATTTCTGTGAACTAGAAAAAAGAAATCTCCTAAAACAGTGTAATGTGATGGCTGCTTTCCCCATCTCTGCCATTATCATAAGGTAAGATAACGTCACCTCAGAAAAAGGTCTGACCAGCTGAGGCTGGTATACAATATATCAATAATTATAATAAATACAGCGACTAAAACATCATCTAGTCCATGTCTTTAAGTGCTATAATCAATACAATAAATGCTTGAGCTGAACTAGTCTTCATTAGCATGTGTGTTGCGTAGACCTTCACTACAATGTCGACCCAATTGTCAAGGGCAAGAGCAAGGAGGAGCACCAGATTAAATCCATCTGAATCTCACTGCTACTTATTCCAATTTCCTACTCTCCACAGTTGTTGTACAAGACCACAATAATACAAGTCCTTAGTCTTTAAGAACAGCTGACTCTGTGTTTTAAGATGGTGGTAAGGTGGTGTTTTAAGCTTTACATGCTACCAACATAATGCTACATAATGAGCAGAGATGTAACTGGTGTTTGATTACGCTATGGAGTGAAAAAAAAAAAAAAAGATGCTTCAGTAAGGTCACAACAAATAAGTGATTTGTTCCTGTAACGACAGACAAGAGAAAACTGTAACTATGATCACTGCCGCACACACGACCGACTGCGTGTCACAATACAAAACTCATCAAGCCGTTTGCTGTGGAGACAGAATGGATGGAAAAAAAAAAGGGTCAAACTGTGGAGATTAACCTATCTAGTGCCACCAACTAAACTGGTGTTGGATTATGCAACGGAACAACAAGACTAAGTAATTCTATATGCTGTTCATAACCAGACACAAACACAATAAAAAGAATTCAGCCAACTAGAGTTAGGAGTTAGTTAACTAAAACATGTCCTTCATAGCTTTTGTCACACGACCATTATAGAGTCGCTCATGGACTTTCAGTCTGCTTACACAAGCATTTTCTCAATCTTAACTAGACTCCCAATAACTCACCTTGACTGGGCAGGTTCATGCTGGGGAGCTGTCTGTTTCAGTCTCCAATTGCTCCAATTAATCTGATGGATTAGTTTTTTTTTTGTTTTTTTTTTTAAATCACAGCGCCGGCAAATGAGGTTTGGAACATCAGCTAAGTTATTCTTCTAATAAAGTAAATGATTAATTTGTTAAGCATTTAATTGTTTTCTTTATTTGGGAACACATGTGACATTAAACCCTCCACTTATTTTACCCAACAACACCTTTTGTAATGAATTTATAAGCATATTAAAAAAAAAAACAAAAAAACAAAACAGACAACCTCTCACATCAATCCCCTTCAATGAAGATAACAAACTGTATTTTCATTAATTTGTTCTACTAATTGAAATATTGGGGATCATGTGTCAACATTTAGAGAATATGATCCACGCAACGTGTGTCCTTGTGTTCATGCTCCCATTCAAATTAACTGACATCAAATGATTTATAAGAATGACATAAAACAGCCCGTCTTTCAGACTTTGATGCAGATTAGTTGTCTGCATTTACAGAGGAAGGCCACAGCCATCTCACTAGGCTTGAAAGCACACTTTGACAACTAGCCGCCAATGATTTTCACAATGTGTCACATTCAAATGAAAACATACAAGGACGGGAGCAGAAGTGCCAATAAATGTAATTTTAAATGGATTTCATGCTTGGCATCAGTTAAAAGCTACATCAATGCTGATAACTGGAAGTATGTGAACAATGCACAATATTTGCCTCTTCCCTGTATTTCTTCTCTCCCAAACAAAACCACTGCAGTGTCAGCTATTAATAAATGTGGGGCAGATAACCTTTACAGGTAACCATTTTGATCCCTTTTCATCCTATATTATCTATTTGTGTGTACAGTGCGTGTCTGAATCTGTGTTTTGATTGGTAAAGGTCAGGAGGCTCTGAGACAGACAGAGGGATAAATGGAAAATCAACAAAGCAGAAGGCAGAGTGCGGAGAAAGATTAACTAATGAGTCAAATAGGGCTGGAAATACGGACTTTGTTTACACAAAAAATAATGATAGAATCTGTAATGTCACAAATGGCTACACTAAGAGGCAAATATCTAAATGAATCTTGTGAATTTCTGAAGTTAACGGTCTGCTAAATATAGAACCTATAACTTGAGAATATGAAAGTGAAAGAGAGGAGAAAAAACATTTAAAAGACAATGAAAGACGACATGTATTTGGCAAAAACAGTCATTCCTTCTTGGACTGACAGCTCAAATAATATCATATCAAACCATTGATCAAATTAGAAATATGTTGCAACACATCAATAACAGAGTCGTAGCAACCAGATATGCAGCATCTGTGGGGGTGACTTATCCTGAGCAGCAGAAGGACCACAGGCAGGTTCACTGAACCACGAATATTAGTCTACTTCAGGGATTCCTGTAATGCTATAAAATCTCATCATCTACTCACTGTTTTTGCAGTTCAGTGTTTATGCACTCCTGGGAGAATTCAGTTTAATTACTCTGGAGTCAATTAAAGCCATTTAAGACTTGTTTTGTCAGTACAGTGAGGTGAGCTCTCATTTCCTCACTAGGCTAAGGGAAAACGGCTTTGCACCTGGTGCAAAACCTGTTTTGCTGTCTGAAAAACATACAGTATTTTCCTTAGTATTTATTTATAATTGAAAAGTCTGAAGAAGATGTAATTACAACGGTTGACAAGACACATCATTCTGAGATGTCTGATGGAAATAAAACTTTCTAAGTAGAGGGAATGATGCAACAAATTATGTTTTATTTGTTTACTTTATGTTTTAAAGGACAAAAAAAATAACTTTTGTGGCTGTGATACCATTGTCTACAATTTCACTGTCACTCAGTGCAGAGAAATACAACTTTACCAGATGACCACAACTGTGAAACATATGCTGTGTAATTCCAAATATTTTCCCTAATTTGTTTACATGTTAGGACTTAAATACTCTTTCTCACTTATGTGATCTGTCTGATCCTGAATTGGTGAAAAAAACTAGTGAAAAAACTGATTTAACGGATTAAATTCAACCATTTAACTGAGATTTAAGTGTCGTTATTAAGAATGTCTTAATTTAGAATTAATTTTAGCTGTTGGTAAACCAGTTGACACACAATATATAAGTATACATATAATAGAGAACAAACTACAAAAACTTGATTATGTACGTCATCACTAATATCAGATGATTTTGGAGCATTGCTCTTTGTGATGTCCATACAACAACAAAATGAGTCAAAATACAGCATCTCTTCTAATGAGTGACCACTCAGTTAGTTAACCACATATCCAGATGAAAGCGACCCAATAAAGGCCTGTTAAATATTACCTTTCTTTCTGTCTTATTTCCAACATGCATGTTTTATATAGGTTTATATATGAATGAAAATCTGCTTCACCAGATCACGAGACTATTCTGTTCACTCCATTTCATCTGAAAACACACAGAGATTAACATCCGACTATTCTGTCCTCCCGTTTGGAAATGTTACAGCTATCGATCAAACATAAAGTAGCATTTACACAACACACCGATGTCCTCTGGAGGCCAAAAGTCAAACATACATTACAGATACTCAATAAAATTGACAGCAGCATTGCTATGAATTATGAAAGGTTACCAGTAATGCAAAAAAAAAAAAAGGCCACCTCTGACTCTTGCCAAAAGCCAATCAATCTTTCATAGGAAATCAGCTGGGAATATGGAAATGTCATCAGCCAATCGTGTAGAGTTAAGGTGGTTGATCTTTGTGGAAATAAAGAGAGACACGCGGCCCTAAAATAAAATATAAATCCTTTTCAATTCTTTCAAGACACACATATCTTAACTTTAAAAACAATTTTCATAGTAGGATACAGCACCTTTTTTTTTGGAAAAAAACAAAAATCTCTTATTTCTGTTTCCTTACTCTGGTGTTCTTTTGCCTCTAACACACAAGTCTGTGGCTCTGGGTATTTGGAGAATTGTGAATCCACATATGTGCTCGTCAAAGTTTTTGCACAGCTTTGTTAAAGCACAGCTGCGTTCATGTCCCATTTTGTGTGCATGTAGGCAAAAAATGAGCAATATTTTCTTGTCTATACAGTGAGTCAAACAGAGTTTCATCTGCTTCGTTGTGCCATTTGCCAGTTGACAAATCCTTTCAATATAGTCCACCTGGCTTCGCTCGCTCATTTCAAAGGAATCACACTGTCTGGGGAGACGAGGGGATTAGAGAAAGAAGTGAGAATAAGTGACAAAAAAGCTGGGAAGGAGAACAGGAAGGATAAGACAAGTATCTTTTTAATCTCATCTTTCCAACGTAAGCCATTCACTTTCAGAAGAGTGAGAGAGCAAGAGGGAAAGGTCTATATGTAACTATCACACAACTCCTCTGACTAAGGGGCTCCAGAGTAGCAATCGATCCTTGATTTCAAGCAAACCTGGAATAGTGAAGGCATGGCCAATGTGTCCATGAACACTATACAGTTTATCATTTTATTTTTTTTACAGAAAAGAAAGTTAAAATCCAGGGGATTCAAATGAGTGGTGAACTTCTGAAAGCTTCATGAGGCAGGCCTTAAACCAACACCTTCACTTGTTCTAGCACACAGAGGATACTGTAACACAGATAAATGGTGGAAGAAAACATCACCCCAAACGTGATAAAATGAAAACCACTTAAGGTCTAAACATGCTAATAGACATCCCCATGATCTAATGAATGTTCCTATCCCTGTGAACGCTGCCCTTTAATACACAGAATTACATTGTGTATGCCACAGATAAAAGCTCTTTTTATAGTTTTCCCAGAGGTGAATATCTACACTGTTTCTTTGTGGTTGATTAATAGCAATGACGCATTCAAACAACTCAATTACTAAATGTCAACTATATTAAATCCTTATTTGTTGTGGGAACCATTTGTCTTAAAAAAAAGAGAAAAAACTAATCTCTTAGCTACATTAGCAAACTGTTTCTCTAAAATTTGGCGACGCTGGTAAGCTGTTCTAAGCCTTTTTGAGAACTTGTCACAGCCTTTAGATATGGTGTTTTTTTTAAAATGTTTCTGCTCTTCAAGTAATCCACGACTGGCTCATCAGCCTCGCTGCACTTAATTTAGTTTCTGCATGCTCAGTAATAAATCTTGTATGACCTGCTCACACATGCATTTTGAATAATATGCCTATGGCTACTGCTACCTTAAGCTACTGAATTAATTTCTGTCTATATCTTAAATGCTCTTTTAATGCTTGACTAATTTAAACTTAATGCTGCCGTCATCGCTCTCCTCAGTTTGTTCTTAGCGAGGAAGACACAGCAGACCATCAAGCAGGAATATTTCAAATTAGCTTACCGCACTTCATTCTTCTGAAGGCTACTGCATAACATGACTACAGACAGAGATGAGAAAAGAGGGACTGTGAAAGGAGAGGACACAGAGGGAGGGTAAAGTAACGAAGAGAGGGACCAGCATAAACAATGGACGGTGCAAAGTAGAGGTGGAAGTCATGATGTTTACGAGAATTTCGACGTTGTCACCTCTAAAAAGTGCCTCTTGTCTTCAATTTCAATATGAATGGGTTTGAATTAATTTTCAAGAGATCATAATTCTCATTCCTAGCATCATTCAAAAACTGCAGAAGACAGTCCTCAATAAAACAGAAAAAAGCAGAGACTGGAGGTGTATAGAAATGTCAAGGAAGGAGTACAGCATGTATATTTCTCTGTACTGCGACTTCGTGCATTCTGTGCTGAGTACTGGCTACCTGGCCTTACCGATCTTTGTCAGTCTCTGCATGAAATAAAACAACCTAATACTTGTGTCTGTGCAAAAGTAGACAAGACACGGCGAGATATACAGAGACAGACTTTAAAGAAATGAAAGACAAGAAGAGATAGACCGATAGACACGACTTCTCATAGATGCCGCTGATGACACTCGTACTCCACGTACACACCCTGTTCCGACGTTGATCTGCGAGCAGGTTTTAATGGAGTTTAATGCTTTTTAATGGAGTGCATTTTCCTTCAGGCGAAGAGGGAAAACACATCTAGCAGGTATAAAGACAAGACCAGTGACAAAAAGCAAAACTAATGCCGTTTTAACAACAGAATCAGCATGTTTAAACTTTTTTTCTTTATTATTTAAACGTGAGAACACTTGATAAGACAAGATGAAAAAATCCTTCCACAATACCAGTAATAATGTGTTCTCATTGTTCTGGTGGTGAAAGTATATTCGGAACCAGTCCAACTAGAAAGGGACATGCCTGTAACTATGACAACATGAAAGAAGTGTCAAGAATGTGGAATACTTAAGATCTTTAGGTATCCTTAAATTGTGAAAGACTTGTGTTTGTGTCCTAAAATTCAGATAAAGATGCAGCTAAACAGGGAGTGCAGTAGCTCTGTTCACACACTATATGACACGGCTCTTTCAGAAAAGTAGGAAAGGTTCATATTGTGTGACTGGACTGCAGACGTCAGTCCCACACAGCAGGACTGAGAGTGAGCAGCCAGCCATCTTGCAGTCAGATAAAATCGATCAACATCGTCTAATTCTGTCGGAGAGTTTTTTTTTTCCGACAGTTTCAAAGCCAGCTATTACAGTCCACAGACGCGAGTCTGCAAAGAAAAAGTGAGCTGTGCCCATTTGAGTTGCCCCACTTGCAGCATCATCGCTGAAAATTACTGTGTGCACATGATGTGCTCCCAGTAGTGTGCAACTGAGCAGTTCCTGCAGTCATTTGACGTGAGGCTGAATGCCAAATAAACACTTTCACATTTCACTCAAAAGGCAGATGTCAGCAGTTTTTTTTTAACCTGTATAAACCTGTGAAAATAAGAGGGCATAAAGGGATAAAGCATGGAAGAAAAGGACAAAGGCATTGAGGAAAAGAGAGAAAACAAACAGATTGACAATATATTAATCCCCAATTAGAGAAGAAAAAAAAATTGGTATTCATACCACTTGTCCATTCTGTGGATTTTTGTGGGCGTAGGGAGGACCTCTGATGTGATTCCACATCTGACCGGAAGTCATTGCAAAAACAACACACTACAGTAGACAGATGGAGCGGGAGTGGTGGTGGTGGGGGGGGACAACACAGAGAGAAGAAAAAAGTTGAAAGAGTATGAAAAAAGTGGGAATATCACAAAGATTTCAGCTGAGTAAGTGTGTGAAATAAATCCATTTCACAAAAGATTTATTTTATTCTAAAGGGCAAAAAGATCCACTTACGAGGTGAGATAAAGATAACTCATCTGGTTTTAAGTGCTACATCATTTCATGTCATTTACTAATATTTGATTTTTACAAGTGAATTTAAATGTACTGAATGTAGTAGATTTAAAAGCTCAAACTAGTTTGTGAGGTAATGTGTGTGTGTTCATACCAGTGCAGCCATGGCCCACCCAGTCTTGTTGTAAATGAATTCCAAGTTGTTTCTCCTCAGATACAGCAGACCTCCAACCAGAGACACTAAAAGAGCCAAAGCGATAGTCCCCGAATAATTAGGAGGACGGAAGACACGGATCTGAGGAGAAGAAAACACAGAGAAAGACACACGTTAATCTAAAATAAGTGACTCTATGAATGAAACTGTGACATATGTTTATATTACAATAGTGAAGATGTGAAACCTCCTGAACGATGTGCTTTGAGGAAAAACAGATGGATGTTTTAAAAAGCATTTGCAAAATATTGTCTATCAAATATAAACAAAGAAACACTTTACATACTTTACATCACAGGTTTACAAAAGTGTACAGACTACATTAAAGTATCTATGTCCAACACATACAGTGAAGGGATGAATTCAGAGAGGGGCACGTTTCAAAATCTAGCATCTTGATTGCACTGGAGTCCATTAGTGCACACAGCACGGGGAATGTCACATCTGTGAAGGCACCGCTCGTGGCGAACATTATCTGCAGGTTTTGGTGCAACACACTGTGTGCTCCCATCTGGATTATGTCCTCTTTTAGAAGGGCTTTACGTGTTTGAGCATGTCATTACTACACCCCGTCCTGCACATAACGGAATGGCTCGGTAATAAAATGGTCATGGTACTAAACTAGCGTACCGACAGTCAAGACGTGTTACCTACTGAAAGATTTGGTACATTATGAAGTGAAAAGTGCAATAATTTGGGGTAGATTACATCCCATATAAAACAAGATTAGAAAAGGACGACAACTATCAGTGTTCTCAGTTAGGTTGTCTAAGGAGGAGGGGATGGAACACAATAGCAAATCTGCTCCTTTAACAACTTCAAACAGACATTTCGCTACTTTTAACATGTAACAATAAAATGTTCCCAGTTTTAACATGACTATTTTGTCCTAATACTCTTTCATAATCAAAATGTTGGACAGGTTGCACACATTTAGTCTCACCAGATAAGTTCTTAAACATGTGATGACAAAAAAAAGTTTACTCAATCAATCATGTTTAAACAAACTTTATGTCAGGATTACATCACATCACTGCTTTTCTTTTATTTATGCATTCAACATTCTGCGAGTCCCCCCTTTAGTTTTTGATGACAGATTTAATCGCACTGAAAAATGGAAGACCGCTGTCTCACGCAATCTGTGGAGAGACGCCCTCCCGCCACAGATGACTTTTATTTTTTCATTTGCTTTATGCTGCTTTATCTACACTGTCAGTTATGCATGAGATGAATACATTACACTTTCATTTGAAAACAAAAGCAACTTAAAATCCAAAACATTTTTGAGATACTGCACAAGGTGTTCCTGTTTTGCTATATTCCATATGGAGATAGGTTCCAAACGTAATGTAATGGCATTCAGTCATCATAGCTCAGGTCACTGTATTAAGATCTTTCTGTTTCTGAGTTTGTGTGTCTGTGTGACCGAAAAGCCCAACACACTGCATGCTGCGTCTACTATGAACAGATGCAAGGTTAAATTTATCCATAGAACAGAACATGCATGTGTCGCCCACAGAGATTACGGCATCGTTGAAAATCTGTTTACCATCTGCTGCAAATAAGATTCCGGGGAATAAAATATGATCTAAATCGTGCCATTAACCGCATGTGCATCTAATTATGTTAGCAAAGCTTTATTTAAGTGACTCTACATTGCATGCTTGAAACGGGTCCGAATGAGATCAGCAACACGATGGTCACCTCTGATTTGAACCACTATGACAATGAAAACGATGAATATGTTTACAGTCCAACAGTCAAAGATCATCTCATGATTATCCTTAATATCAATAATGGACATACAAGTGGAAAAAAAACAAAAATCAATCTTTATTAACTTGAGTCCGGTTGAGGTCCACAATCACACAAACGTAGAAACCTCTTTTTCATCCTAATTATTATCATATTATTATTGTACTTTGGTATTCTCAATTCATGCAATAAAGGTTTCTAAAAAGTAGCACTGAAGTGCTTCCATTTGCCTTCTCTATAAGGCAGGCTTTTGAATACAGATTTATCAACAGGATGCCAGTGGAATATTGGACTATGTCAGCGGGACATGTATAGAGACAACAAAACTGCAGTTGGTCAAAGCTGGCATTTAGCCTTTCATGTATCAACAGATAATCAAGTTTTGTATTCTATACATTCCTCTTTCGTTGCCAAAATCAGGAGCTTACTTAACCATTAAGGCAATTTGCTGGCTGGCTATTAGCAGCTGATGTCAAGCCACAAAAGTCACAAGCCTGCAGCAGCAATGGACAGCAGATGTCTGGTGAGCTCACAACACACCTCCAGATTTTTTCATTTCCAAATCTGTTGTATTCAGCCGCAAGCAATACTGACTTTTGTTTAGCTCCCTGTGCAACTCCCTTGAGAACCACGAAAGCTTTGTAAAACTTTAATAATAGTACTCTGCAAAACCTGTTAACACGATTTGCTGTGAAATTGATGTAGTTTTGCCTTTAGGGCTTTATGGTTGGAGGATGAAACTCTGTTTTTTTGGAGTAGAGATAATGCCAATTTTATCTCTAAGCAGACAGATGATCTTGGATATCCAAGGATTTGTAGAGCATTTATCATTTTAGCCCTACATTCAAAATTAAATCACTGACAAATGAATATCAAGGACATTCTTCCTTCATATGGTGCGCTGTACTTGCAGCTAACCTACTGTTTTATGGCCGTTATAATTATCAAATGACCAAAGTTTAAGCAACCCATTCACACTATTATATTACAAGGAATCATCAATGTTTTTTTCCTGCGTTTATATCAAACATGTGTTTTTTTTGTTTGTTTTTTGTAAATATGCATGTGTCAATGTCAGTGGTTTTCCTATTTGTCACCTGGACATCTGTGCGGTCGGCAATCCATTTGGCCAGTTGCTCTGAGGCGAAGCCAATCCTTTGCAGGTCAAACGTATCAGCTCTCTTTGGCTTTCCCTTTGCCGGGAAATGCATGAAGGTTGGAGCACTATTCATGTTCAGCTGCAGAGAAAGAGAGCACACAAAACGATAAAACACACACAGTAACATGTCAAACATAGATCCTTATATTCTAAACAAATTGATATGTATTCATCTATTTCTTTATCTTAGTCATTTAACTTGGCTCAAACAATATTGGCCAAAAATGTTGATGTTTGACCTCCTTTAGTGCATCTACTTAGAACAGAGCTTGTGCAAATTGATGTTAATGTTGTTCTGATTTTGATTACATATTCAACAACTGGTTGTTTGAATAAGGCATATCTGACCCTTTCATATATTTAGTACTGAATAACGTTTAATTTTTTCTTGCCTAAACTTTGAATTTTGTCATGTCAGTCAATGCTCAAAGAGGTATCGGTGTTGATGGTTGTATCTATTTAAATCATGTGCAAGAAGGAATCGATTTCCACCAGTTTTATGAGTGAGTGATCACTGAAGTGACTCAAACAACTAAATCTAAGCCAGCGGTATCAGTGAAGATATCCTTACAACCACAAAGTATCAGAGAGGAAAGCTGTAAATGTTCCCTCTGCTTATATATCAGTAGCAGTTTGCAGGTGTCTCATACCACTAAAGTGCTGCTGCCAGCTAAATAATGCATATCAACTTGATTATTTTGTTCATGCTCAGAATAAAAAAAAAAAGCAGCTGTCCAGATTCTGTCCACACTTTCCCTGCCACACACACACAGACATCCATCTCCACTACAGAAACATGGGGTGTCTCTGATATCCCACGGCCAATCTTCACCATAGCTCATAAATTCTCAACTTTATTGCAGGAATTGTGGCAACTATTTGTAAATACAACATTAAATCACAGCCATTCATACTTATTTTAAGGACTTTGGTCAAGTATGCTGGTGACTTAATGAGGGAGGCAACGACAGTGAGGACAAAGCAGCGGATCAGAGAAACAAGGCAATATTTCACCATAGTTTCACAGTGGTTACATTCTAAAGAACAAATAAAACACTCACACCTGAGCACAGCGCTGCAGGTAGATATTACATTTCAGATTTGTGTGGCTGCACCTGATACACACTTACAGTTTATCACAGAGTCTTCCCCGTCTGTGTCCTAAACCATTCCTCCAGCTATTTAGCAGGCTAATTTGTCATATTTTTCTAGTACATTAGATAGCAGGGGGGAACCGACAACCACAGTCTGAGGAAATTATTTAGTTCCTCGAAAGAGGTAGTCAAGATTTAAAGTGCTGTGCACATTTGGTCAAATTGCATCTGAAAAGACAAATGATAAAACAGCAAATTCAAACTTAAGTTGATTATTCCTCCCTCTAGATATGAATATCCCTTTTGTATGTAATATTTTACAGGCTAAAGGTATATAAGAATACATTAAGTGATACACAACATACCCACTTACAGTACAATTGAATGCATATTATTATAATGTTCCCAAACTATCATACTGTAGCATTTTTTATTGGACCATGTTTCAAGCATAAATCTTAAATAAGATATGCAAATATATCACACCGCACTATACATTTTCTTAAATTGTACCTGTATTGGTACATTTTTGCACAGCAGCTTTACAATGTCACTGTAAAATTGTTCTGTCCCATTAACTTCTACATATCATTTAGTGTGTTGTGGCTGTGAATGAGCCAATAATGTGAGTGAGTAAGCTCTTGTAGAAGAACTGGGAACATCATATGGCATTTTGGGAATTACATTCAATCATATTCATCTGCATGATAATGGTCATGGTCAAAATACAAGAATATTAAACAAAGAAAATGGATGCATCAGAATTTCAGTGTTTCAATGATAGGTATCAGCCACGAAGAAGCTTCCTCAAACTTCACAGTGTGTTTAGTACTTTTTGAATTGCACAGCATTTTAGTTTTATGACCTGTGCTTGAAGTCATCTATCCGTTGGGTCCTTTGATGCCTGAGTGCAAAATGGCAAACAAGGCACAAGGAAGAATGTGATCGCTGAGACAGGCAACAGCCACTGCAGTTCCCAACCAACAGGCTGGATCAGGTCAAACTCAGTGACTTCACGCTCCTGGCTGTGGTGGAGCAAGGCAGCTTCATCTCTTTCTTCATTCTCTTCCTTTCCTTTCTATAGATCACAGCATATTTCCTATCAATAGCTAACAGTGAAGTTGACTGTTTACTTTCTCCCTTTTTTCCCCAGACTCTGCTAGAAAAATGGCCGGCACATGAAAAGGAGGAAAATATCAGTGTAGAAGATTACAATTCAAATTACTCCTCTGGTCACATTTTAAAGGATCAAGGTGAATTATGAGTAGGATCCATGTGCACACAAATAACAAATATATGAATATGAATATATAAATAAACATACGTAAGGAATACAAATACAAAAACATCCAGCCCACATACATGCAGATATGCATGATTTCAAATTTATTGGAAACTATTTACATGACAAGAAATATAGAGGACAGTCATAAAAAGCATGACACCCCCAATCCCCCCCAACAGGAAAACTACCAAAAAAAACAACTCAAGAGAGCTAGTGGACAAGAAGGAAAGTTAAAAGAAAAATGGACAAGCAAAGTAGTAAGAAAAACAATTAAGACCGAAGAGGTGGACTTTACTCTTCACTAACTACCCTGAATCTAAATAAAGAGTAAGAAAATAAGAAGAAGTAAGAAATAAAATAAATCCAGATCTTTAATGAGTCATGTAAGACAAAAAAAAAAAAGAGGATTTACTTTTAAGTCCCACCAGAATAAAACAAAAATACAGTTTCTGTAGTTACAAAAATATCTCGAAAATGAATCGTACTTTGATGTCGGTCTTCTAACATCGTGAGTTCTTTTTGTCTGAGTGTGTGTGTGTGTGTGTGTGTTCATGTGTGTGCAGGAGGGGTGTTCCAGTTTTAAAATGCATCCAAATGAAAACCAACTGCAGGTCATTAAGGCTTCACCACATGTACTTCCAACATAAAACACATTCACTGTATTCATTCCTTACTTTTAGCATCCAGCATCCACTGCAATAAATGTATTTACCATTTTAAAGTTTGATTTAGTGAAGACTAAGAACATGTTTTTTAAAAGGCTCTGTCATGGCATTAAAATATACACATTTGTCTTTTCTACTCTGTTTTATGAAGTAGCGAACTTAACTTTTCTTACTGTTGTTACTATTTGATTATTTTGAATATGGAAACTCATAAAACAGCATTTTTTAGCATTGGAATTAGAATGTAGTCACAAAAACACTCTGCAAAAGTATCCATTTCTTAAATAAACACACATTTAAACATTTGGGTAAAAAGAAGAAACTGCGTACCTGTTGGAAGACATCGGCTCCCTCATCGTAGTCTACAACCGTGAAGAAGAGCTTGTTGGAAAATGCAGATGAATAACGCCAGGAGTTTGCCAGGACCTGGTACTCCTCATTCGCCTGTCTATAAAATAACAATAGAACACAAAACAGAACAAAAGTTATTGATGTGATCTGCAGCCGATACGTCTCTGAGCTGACTGTAGGTGTAAAATTATAAGAACAGCTTTCTTTAACTACTCCCCCTTAGTTTAATGTCTCTTTCCTGTGTGTCTTAAGTCAGCCATCTCTTACGATGGCTTTAAGTGAGAAATCGTCTGTCAGGATTTGCAATATGTGGTGATGTCTCATTGTAATATTTACAGCTAATGTTAGGTTATTCTGTTTGAAGTGTCCATCTTTCTTAAAAGTATGTAACACTTAGCTGTCACTGAAATCCACTAATGACATGTTTTATTCGTTCATTGTTTATTCATAATATGGCAACTGAGGAAAGTTTCTCATCATATTTTCTATCATCAAAAGCTATTATACGCCACACATTCTGAGGAAAATGGCCAGACGTAGATATTTTCAGACCAGTCTAGGTGAGATAATACTGTATGTATAAGAATTGAACCCATAATGTGCTATTAGAACCTGTAAAGTAGTTGTCTACTGGGTGGTGTGGAAAAATATTATTGCCAAGAAGTCTGTCTATTTTTTGTGTTAATCTTTGAATATTAGCATAAAACATTCATAAATAATATAAGATAATGCTGATTTAACATAACATGTAAGTTTCAAGTATTGTATTATTGTTGGGGAAAAAAAAGGAAATGATAAAAAAAAATAAAAAAAATACAACAAAGATTTAGTTTGAGAAAGACGACGGCTATAATTTGTACCCAAAGAATCATTTTCAAAGGTCTAACTTGTGTAAAAGATACTTCAACAAAGTGCACAATTAAAGGGCTGAATATTTTATTTTTTTTATAAATAAGATAAAAAAAAAAAAACTATAGAGAGAGTTCAATTGTAAACCTAAAATATGAGCTGCTTTGGTGATACATTATCTAATTATGCTTCTACCAAAAAGACTTTTTGGATTTATATCATAGAGCACAAAATATGAAGAGAAAATGGGCCGTGTTACCAGTACGAATCAAAACACTGTGTCAGTCTGGTCTATCTGGATACTTTGTGGTGCAGACCTGGGTGATGAATAACTTATCTAATCAAGCAACTGATGAAGCAGCAGTATGGCTGATTAGAGGGAAAAGTCAGGTCAGGAATGGTCAAGGTCAATGTTGATTTTCATCAACTAGTCCAGTGTTTAATTTTGCCAAATATAAGGATTGTACTACAGAGACACAAGTTGCTGGTTAGCTTTACTCTACAGTGAGACAATGGATCAGAGCTCTCTTACAGGCTAGACTGAAAAAAGATTATACATATTTTATGTCTAAGCAACGTGACAATGTTGAGTAAGTTCAGTTATTTTCCATCCACACCTCAACAACAAACCAGATGCTCTGTTCTGACATTTCTCTTTATAGACCTGAGCAAACAATTACTCCAAATGTACAAAAAAATAAAATGAGAATAATAATAAAGAAATAATGACAATAATAAACCATGCTTTCCAAACTGAGTCAGTGATTTCTAAAACTCAAATTAGCCACTGCTTTTAGGTCACCCACACATCTATGGATTTAATGACCATAAAAACAAATAAATAAATAAATGAGAAAGGATGAAAGACAGAAATAACAGGAAAATAAATTAAATATCAAAGAAAAGTATCATACTGCGCAGCAGATTATAAGTTTACAACCAGTTACTTATTATGTTGCAATTTCAGTCAGTTGCATTTAAATCAGAGCAAAAAGAGTGCAGTATGTCCATCAATCTGGCATTTGAAATATAACAATCTAATAAGAGGCTTGATATTGCACCTTTATTGCACTGGCTAAACCAACCATGCATTCAGTACCATGGACAGATCCACAGCTATGGCTAACATCAGTTCTATACAGGGTTTTTTGTGCAGAGCTGTCCATTGTACTGAAATACAAGCCTGATTTTGTAATAAAAAGGCCATTTCGAAGCTTGCTATTGTGTTTATGTAAAATCTTCCAAATTGTTTTAATCATTTATGTTAGGAAGTGGGTAAGTAAGTCTTGTTGGTCATATCCTGTGGAAGTTATTCATTTTTTGGCAGTATGACTGGGGGGAGTCACTATGATCAAAATGTCAACATTACTCACAAAGCAATAAATATTACATTTTGGGCAGCTTGTGGTAACTGCAGTAGTTTTGAATCCTTCTATAAGTGTACATACCTGCAGACAGAACACTGCCTTTGAGGCTGCAGAGCAGTGAACATTACGATGACAGAGTAGTTCCTGGGCGGAGCCTTGACAAAACGACGGAATTTGTCCCCATTCATTCGGATGACTGAACGCCGGGAGGACCACTCCATCATCTGGTCAACCTTCTCCGACAGGAGGTTCTGAGCACACAGAGAGAGGATTTAAGATTAAGATTTTCAGATCATTAAAAAAAGGTCACTAACTCCACAACAAATAAATATTATTACCCAACTTACCTAAGTTCACATTAAAGCTTATCAAATTCTGTGACTTGTCTTACCAAACTTGTCTATCATAGGTATTATCTCTTAAATTCTATGGTGTTACAAACATTTTGGATCTTAGGAGGAGACAATGCTGAAGATGAGCAACTTGCTGGAAATGAGTACAAAAATATACCAGCTAGTGACTTTGAAAGAGGAACTGCTTTTAATAAGAAAGTCCAGTAGATATGTGTGGCTTGAACGTCCTTGTGTGCATGGTACAAAACTCTGTAAATCTACTGTATAACTGTGCCAGCGTTAGTTCTAAAGAGGACCCTTTTTTGGTCCTGCCAGCATCATCTTCCCCAGACTTCAGCTCTGGGCTGATGAATGATGAAACAGCCAACCTGCTGATGTAACACTTGTTTTTCCAACCTCTGCTGATCAAACTGTACAGGAAAAAATCTGAGCAAGAAGCATGCTTTCATTTACAACAATCTGCACAGCATTTTTCTGGTTTTGAACTAGACAGTGCTACATCTGAGCCATTTGTCATGCATTTTTAATTTAAAAAACTTCTGTCTGCCAATCAATTTGTCATCAAGTTGTTTTCCCAACTGAGACACCTGAGTGTGCAGACTTGCACAACATTTTTCATAATTCCTCCTCTCGGTTGCTTGCAGTAAACATATGCATGAGAGGCTGATTCACCTAGAATGAGACTCTCATGCACCATTGAATCTCATTAAAAACACTGGTTTTAAGGGGAGTTTCAAACTATATGCAGAAACTTTCAATCTGACTCTGCCAAGCACTGTTTCTGCACTAAAGTTAGCAAGCATTGGATCAAGTAGACGGTAGTTAAATAATTTAGTACTGCACTTCTCTCCAACTTCTAATCGAGCACTACCTCATTCTCTCACACATCTACAACAAAACACATCAGCTCTTGGAGTTGGCTATAGAACTGCACATTAAATCTCTCCAGTAAACTGCCTGGGGACAAGATCAACGGAGGCAAACAAAAACTAAAAGGTGGAGGAGGATAAGGCAGATAGAAGACAGGCAACAGTCAACACTGTGTTGTTTGGGAGTTTTAGACAACAAACACTTCTAATGAGCCATGTATAATGAGGGGAGTAGATTCACAGAGACACAGCACAAAGTCATACAACACGCCAACACAAAAATGCACAGATCCCTGTGTGTGTCCAGAGGAGGTAAAAAGTGCTCTCTGTACATCATCTACCTAGTCTTGACCCACATGTCTGCGGCCCCAAAGGGAGAGCTGCCAGTCCTGAATGTCAATCACACTGACAGTAATGATGCACTGTCTGACTTGTGTTTCTTATACAGACACAAACAAAAGTGCTGAAAACTTACAGAAGAACTATCTGAAGGAACAAGAGATGATAAAGGTCCTGAAAAACAACTGAGCACAGAGCAGCTGGAGAGTACTTGTCACAATAAAAACTATGCTTTGAATAAAAAGCTTTTCTTAAGTGTTTCATTTGATCAAATAAGATTATATGAATACAAAATACAAGAATAAAAATAAAAGCATAATCTTTTGGAGTTTAATGTTTGCCTTTTGTTTAATTTTTATCATTGTATGCCAAGGCCGCATTGGGCAAACATCTTTATGACTTCTGTAATACAAATACTTAATGTGACTGGCAGCCCAATCTTACTGTTGATTTGCCATTTTGTCCAAATTGGCACTGGAAAGCCAATTATTTCTTGACACTATGCAAAAAAAGGGGAACACTGATGCGTGTGCAGTGCTACCAGGCTTGTCCCTTTGTCTGTGTGGTTGCTGTGAAACAATGTTAGCACCCATCTCCGTGGTGACCACTTTGTGGGAGGTAGGTGCTCTCAAACTGGAAGCCATGCTAAGCTACTGGATGGAATAGTGTTTGAGAGAAAACAAAAAGGTGTTTTATGTATAACTGGCAAACAGAATGTTAGCTCCCTCCAAAGTTTGCATGCTTTCTCAGTGTATGCAAGGGTTCTCTCTGCGTATTCCCGCTTTCTCCCACAGTCCAATAACATATATGTCAGGTTATTTGATGATTCTACACTGAGCCTAGGAGTGAATGTGAGTGTGTATGATTGTCTCTGTGTTAGCCCTGTGATGGAACGGTGACCCGTTCAGAGTGTACCATGCCTCTCACCCGATGGCAGCTGCGATAAGCTCCAGCCCACCAGAACCCTGCTGAACACATAGTTTTTTAAAATCATAAATCATTTAGTTTGCAAGCTGTCTTATGTTCTCCTCAGCCTGACTCCTCTGAACCTGCAATACTGCGTTATACAGTTTTCACCAAAAACCGGCAGACCTGTGACACCAGTGCAAGCTACAGTCAAAGTCTGCATATTAATCCTCCGTCATGATTGTTTCATAGTTTTGTTTATGATGAAACCATCGATGAGAGAAGATTTTTCTGGATGATGAAGAAAGAGGTGTATTCAGTTTTCAACTTGGTCTTACTGGTTAAAAACACACGGAAACAATTTTAGACATAAAACTGCTTTTGACCCTCATGGAGCTAAGAATTATTGCAGGACAGATAAATGGGGCTCCATTTTTTGCTCATAATAAAGTGGAACAGAGCATATTATTCAATACTCAAGATGCGTCTAACAAATCATCTGAAATGATAAAATGTGGCATCATATTACAATGAAAAATATTGAAAATGGTCAGTTTTGCACTGGTGCTGATGGAGTCTGTGACAACTTACGGCTCATTTACAACATCTAACATCGCAAAACATATCAAAACTGTGGCGAATCATTATGAAAAATGATCTACATAATGAATTATACAGCACACTCTCGCTAATTGTTAGGCTTTTTAATGTTGGTGAGCCCACAGTCTACCACTGAGGCAAAATACATAAGAATTTGTTGTTTCGATCATTTTTGGACTTTGACTCAGTTGACAAGTTTTTAGATACAGTATATTTAGATTAACAAGATCAGACAATGAAGACAACACAGTCTTAAAATAGTAATGATGTCATTCTAAGTTAAGTGATGCTGTGGCTTATGTTACTATTTAGTTATATTCCATCTAAGAGTATTAAAAAAAGGAATATATCAACCTCAAATGTAAGCCAACAGCTGCCCTTTTTACTTTATACCTGGCACTGGCCTTTAAATAACCTATATCAGTTGCCTCATTTAAGAGTGCATTGCATAAGACTGTGCATCCAACACCCTATGTAGAGCAATGTGTGGTCAAAGTACAAAGTTTCATTGATTCAATATGATATATACCAAATAAGATAAATAAAAAAACACTACTGAATACATATAAATGTATTTAAAACAAACCTAAACCAAATAATACAATAAGCTATTTAAATACTTTCTGATAAACTCCCTCACATCTTTATAAGGGGCTCCTGGCTACATATACATATATGCATTAATGTGAATAGTAATTGATGAGAGACATGGACTGATGATGATGGACTCTCTGGGAGGAGGGGAGGTTTGTGTCCCCCTCACCAACCCGCTATGGTTTTAAAACTTAACTGAAATAACATCCAAAGACTTTCCTGCATGTCTGCATTTGTATGCTGAACCGTAACATCCCTATACGGAGCCATTAGTGTCCAAATGCTGAAATGGGTTACCTTGTAGAAATGGATGGGGACAGCCAGCCAGGGATTTGATCTGCGAGCCATTCACATGAAAAGCTAACAGTATTTGTTCTATGAACAATCCCTTGCTCTGGGCGGTCTTAAGCGGGGTCTATTGTAAGTGAATGGGTCTTGGCTTTGGCCATCATCCTCCTATACAGCTCCCTACAATTCCCCTGATTGAAGGAAGGATTACTGGAAATTGGCTTCATATGACAAAGAACAAAGACTTCTCTCTCACGGTCTCTCACTCTTTCTCCGACTCAAACCCAAGCATAGATAACTCCACACACCGTCCTCAGAAAGATATACAGACATGTACACATATATAAAAAAACAACTTGTGCCTGTTAACTTGGAGACTTTTAGTTTTGTGTTAAACTGTGGATAATAACTGGGGGGGGGTTCATTTTCGTGATTTTCAACAAGAACAAAGTTATGGCTTTGTTATAAGATGGTGGCTGAGCAACAGTGTGAGGTTTATGCAGTCGGTGGCAGGTTTTTATGCTCCTTTACTTATTAAGCAATAAGAAGAGGGGCTGAGGACCAGGTTAAGGGGCAAGCAAACACAGGAGAGGAAAGAAAATATATTTTTAAAAATGGAAAAGGAGACAGATGGGACCATAAGGATGACAGAATGTTTATGGATGCGGACAAGTAAGCATTAGAATAAGTAACCAAGTTCTTTCTATAACAACTGCAATGCAAGCTTGTGTTTTTTTTGTTTTTTTTAGATATGGACATTTAATGAATTCTTAATAGCTGATATATAATCAACAGGTGGGAAAATTCAATCTGTCTTTACCTCCTCCATCACTCGATGCATTTACATGCACTGTTGACTAGAGATAATGACTTTGCCAATTCACTGGATTACTCTCCTTTGCAGAGAAGTGGAATAGACTTCTTAAACAAAGTATGTCCGACGCCACAATACTGTGGCTTATAGAAGACAACGTTCAAGTTATTTTTCCATCTCTAACTTTTTCTCTCGAAGATTATCATACATGTAAATAGAGTCAAATTCACTGAACAGAGGTTTTCATTTCACAGATCATTTTCTGAGCTGATGCTGTGTTATAAAATCAGGAATTTATAAGAGCAGAGGGACAGTCTGGAAATGTTTTAAGCTACAAGAAGTTGTAGTCTCTTAATGGGTTGTTTTTCAGTGACTATATTGTGTTAAATGTCAAAAGATGAGACAAAAGAAGAAAAGCTTAATTGGTTATTTGGCTGTGGTAGTATACACTTATGTTTCACTATTTATACAAAAGGTTTCTAGGCAACCATGAAACGAAAGACGTTGCGAGACTATATGAAGCAGATTTACACTGTAAAAAAATACTGACTAACATCTTTCAGAAATACTGGTTTATAGTATGCAGCCAAACAGGCATTGAAAAAAATGTACCCCAACAAAACTGTGGACATAAACAACCACAGCATGCGTTGAGAATAGTTGTCTGTAAAATATCTGCAAAACTGATGCAACTGACCTCTAACATTTTGCAAGCAGAACTCTCTGCAACACACATACACAAAACAGAAGCCACTGGAGTTGAACTCATGTGAGCGTGTTTCTGTTTCCATAAAACTAGAGAAAGAAGAGTTCATGTGGTGATGTGCCACCACGGACCAACGCAGACCGAAACCAGGTCTGTGACTCCACTGGCTGTCAGTGGTACAGTATCATTTTCCGTCTCTCACCTGCAGTGAATCAAACCAACAAGCTTTCATGTTGCCAAGTCCACATTTGTCAGCACATAATCTGTGATTCCCAGAAATATCATGACTTGTCACGAGAGGGGCTGTGGGTGGGGATTTGTCAGCTTATCTGTCAAATAACCATTATTTGAAATAAATGCATTTTTCTCCTGCCTTTGTTCATGCGTTCAGCCATCATTCATTCCCCAGTGATTCTATTTCATATCTTTCCCCATTAGTGCTAGAGGTTGTGTCTCTCTGTGATGCTTATAGAGTATATAAAATTTGTTGCTCCCAGATTACAGGTTCAATCTAAAACTCCCAGGCAAACAGGGTGACATTTTAAATCTCCTGTCATTTCCTCTCCCTAAGGCACCTCTTTTGCGCTTGTTTTAATGCAAGTTTAAACAACTTAACTTTTAAACTTGTTATCCAACTGTCAGCTTGGGAGGATATATACTATCATACACCCTTTCAGAGAACACTAACAACTGTAATGTAATCCCGTTTTGAAATTGTATCCATTTTTGGCTTTGAATTCTACTCTAATTTCAAAATAACGTTGTATTTTTTGGTTAGATTTATGTGTATTATGTGTTTAATGCATGTCCTGAAGCAGTTGTAGAATGACTTTGTTTTAGTTATCTGCATTTAGGTCTGCTGAAACCTCTACTTGGGAAGAATGGTCTGCATTATTTTTGGGCAATGTTCAAATTCTCATCATTACAGTTCTGCATCAACAGGATCTTTTCTAATTTTTGTCGTTGAAAAAAAAAAATAAAAAATTGCTAAAGGGTTTAAAAAATGATAAATACTGTCACAGCAAATGCTGACGTGGCAGCTGTGTGAGTAATATTATCTTTCAATAATGATAAATAAATAATCATGAGTAAATACATGAATAAATAAACAAAAAAGCAAATCTACTATGGATCAGTCATGAAAATTGGGAGTCGTTTTTTTCCCCCTCTTCTGTTCTAAAGGTTTAGAGTGATTTCCTTAAGTTCATTTGACTTATTAGACACTGGAAGTCCTGTGATTTGAATACTGTGCATATATACAAAGCAATGTCATTGCTAAAGAATTATCTGCTGAAGTCAACCTTTGCAAATGAGGACAGCTGCCAACTGCTGTAACAACAAAAACAATCCATGTCGAAATCAGTTGTAGGAGTTTCAAACGCAACATGATTTCCCCTCTGCAAAGATTAATATATGTAATGATATGTTAATTAGCTATTTGTTTGGTGGTGCATATGCTAATTAGCAATGGGGAGCCAGACACATGCTCGTCTGGTGAAAGCTGTGAAGGGCTGAAAATATATCCCCATAGGTGTCCCAGAAACCCAAATCTTTATGTATAGTATTTTGCTACCACTTGGGGTCAGTCTAATAAATATGTTATGCAGTCTGAGCTGTGGCCAGCTCTTAGTTGTGTTAGAGCTGCTGTTGGTCCTTCAGCTTTGCTCTCCTGTGAAAAAGACAGAAGCCAAAGTGGACAAAGGTCTGCTTTGTGGTGGAGTGTAACCAAACGTTAAGAAAATGAAGATTGTCCAGCACAGCTCTTGTGTGCGCTTCTTTGCTACTTATTGCTTTGAGCAATTCATCCTTTTTGTAATGACGTTGCTGTAGTTATCAATGAATAGCGTCTCCTATAGAGCTTATGCATTGTTAGCTGTATGCCTGTCCGTCTGGGTTGGAAATACAAAGAAAAAAAGGCCAATGGTGAAGGTCTTACATGGTTTAAAGGATTACAAAGACTTAAGAGGAAATACAAATTGTCACTTTTTTTCCCTATTATCATAAAAAGGAAAGAAGAAATCTAGACGAGCTCCAAGGACGCACATACACCTTGAGTCAGTCTAAACCTGGAGATGGAAATAAAACTATCTAAAGCAACTCCAGGGCATTAATGTCAATAAAGAAATAATATTCTAAAACAAGTCTGGAAACCACTGGGAATAATACAAATGAACAACAAATCAACAGATCCCTCGGCAGCAGATCAAATCTCTTCATCTCTCTAGCAGTTAGCTACTTTATCACGATGTACGGAACATACCACCATCAAGTCTTTCTGTGCCTTCTTATCTTTGGTTAAGAATACTCTTCTTGATTTTCTAAAATAAAAAAAAAACCTTTAATACAAAATGATCAATGAGCTTTTGAGTAATCACACTTTCACTGTGGCTGTTTCAAACATTTATGTGTTTTGTGATGAAATGACTAAATGATTCAAAGTAGGAAAAAAATACGAAGTTTTTAAATGTGCTAACTCGGTTATTTCAGCTGTGGGTGGTCTCAAGGTTTGATTAAGCAAAAAACAGAACAATTAAGAAAAAACGGACCAAAATTTCATCAACAGACTATATGACTCTTCTAACAGACTCTTCTATATACTTTTTACTTGGATAAAAAAAATGTACTCAGAGTATGTAAGAGTCGGAATTACTCTGCACGCAGGACGACAAAGGTGATTAACTTAAAAGGTTTTGGAGTGCTTAAAGGATGCCATTACCATCTGACCCTCTAAAAGTGCACCAGAGACGAAGAAGGACAAGTTGAACACTGAAGGGGCATGACAAATATTTGGTCATTTAAGGGGGTTGAGAGATGGATTAAGACAAAAGTGACAAAAATATCAAAATATTAAACTGAGCCAAGATCATGTAGACTCAAATGGGCCTCGGCTCACCACAAATGCTCCAAAATTCTGTCTTTTGCAAAAACCGAAAAGTGTATATGTAAATCAACACAGAAAAATTACCATTCAAGCTGTTCTCAAGCACATATTTTTCATCACAATAAGACTGTTTCAACTTTCGGTCGTTCTGACTGTCGCTCTGCTCTAATAAAATCCTGATTTTATAACTACAGCTTCATCTGACAAAATCATCATCATTTAAGTAAGTTGGAGATTACATCTTTGCAGTGAATTTTGGCTACACCTATAATAATGATGATCTCCTATAGAGCACATTACAAGCCGTAGAATGTCTTGCACATTTACTCACAGTCAACAGCATCAGTGTTGAACACACTACAGTCAATATCTTGATTTTGCTTCTGTGGGTCAAGGATGGTGGTTAGATTTAATTGCCAAGTTGAGCTGCAACTGTAGATTGACACAGCTGTGCGTGTAACTGTGCTGACTGATGGCTTCATGAGTCTGTTTAAGTGACTGCATGCTATCATTCGGGCATAGTTATGTTAATGCCCCTCTTAGCTTCATTCAGACATATGCGGTGACAGTCACAGCACACAAAATGTACCATTCACATTGAAGTGGATACTATGAAGCTAAGGACTGCATCAAGTCGAATATAAAGAATAATGTCAGGGTTTCCTTACTTCAACATGTCAAACAAAAGCGTGTGTGATGATCGGAGAAATATTTCTTTTGTGCCTATCTAACAAACTTACACACCTGGTCACTTTTATTCAAGAGTAAAAAACATGTAAAGGTGAAACATTTATGTGGCAACAGATACGTGTTCATGTTTTAAAGGGAATGGTGTAGTTTCACTTGATGAGATCCAGCTCTACAGCACTGTGTGAGCAATGGTGAATGGTTTGTCTAAACCACCTTGTGATTCTGGGGTAAAGAGTGAAAATAAAGCCAGACACACCCATCTCAAGAGGAACTTGGTGGGAAAAAGTGTAACTGTTAGACTGCGAATTCAGATACAATTTTCGTGGATCTCCATGAAAAATGAACAGCTACGCCAGCTGTATCATGCAATCATAATTTGCCATCTTCAGCACATAAATTCAAGCTCTGTGGCTCTTTATTTCTGCAGCTAAGGAAAATTTGATAACATTTACACTCAGATGGTGGAAGGAGAGGGTTGCTGAAATGAGCAGCCAATTGGCTGACAGGCTCATACCAACGGAATTCTGGTGAGTCAGACTTTTACAGGAGAGAGACAAAAGAACCAACTTTTGGCTTATGTGTATGGCAAAAGACAAGAAAAATGTGCAAGTGAGAAGTGTGGGCAAACTAAAGGTCATGAAGTTGCAAGCCTGTCTGACAATCAGGTCAGTCGTCTTTCTCTTCTCTGCTTCCCAGGTGTAGCGTGTGACCTTTAGTACCTCTAAAGCTGCCATTTGCTCTTCTCTCTGTGTCCTCTAACTCTATGTACTTGTCCAGCATGCAGACAATGCCAATATTTCAGCCGTTTTTATTTTTTCATAGTTGCACTCAGGGTCAAGAACATGATAAACAGAGAATCATATTGGAAAAACAAGTGTAATTGGCCTAGTATGCTACCCCATTAGCCTTTGCAGGCAAACGCCAGTATTAGCACTTAATAACTGAGAGGATAATGTGCTCCTAAATTGGCCTCATAAGCTACTCCAATTTGTTATTTGCATTTGCTTAGCTAAGCAGTTTTTATGTCAGTCTCAACAAACCCATTACACTTGCAGATACAGCAGGTTTGAGAGCATTTCTGAAAACAAAAATATCACAGGGACACGCGAGTTACTGTGGTTAACCATCTCAGTACTTTAAGTTACATTGAAATGGAAATTTACTCCAGCTAGATTTCCTTTCAATAGAATTAGAATTACCTTCACAATAAAGAGACTGCTATGTGTAGACATCAGATTTTATAATTTATTTAATTTGTGGAAGTATGAGCATCCAGAAAAAAAAGCTGCTTTTTGGCAGGATTCATACTCTCTCTTTGTATTTTCTGTTTGTATTTACTTAGCTTTATTTCAAAGTCTACCTGTACTTTTTTGTGACATTGTAAATAATCTAATTGATGATAATCATTCCATTTACAAGCAAGCTACAACTGATCAATGACACACTGAATTAGCACAATGCCTCACAGAACCAAGTTTTTCTCACCCCCACAGCGAGGGGGTATAAAAAGCTTCAGGATGTAAGGTAAACACTGGTTGCTCACACATCATTAAAAAAGAACTGTGACTGAGGTCACCAGGTCAGCAAGGACAACGTGAGGGGTGCAAATAGAAAAAAACCCAGGCTGAAAAGATATTTCTACTACGTAATTTCTTGCAAAATCGAATCTAAAGAAGGAAAAGATGACTTCTGCTTTAATCAAAGCTGTCACTGAAATTTAGCATCGCTTTTGTTAGGATTTCTGTTCTTCATGCCACTAGATAAAACTTGCAGTCCAGAACCTTTTTCCAAAGCCTTGAATAAATGCATTTAATAAAGCTTTATTCTCCGTTCACTTTCTCTGAATTCAAAATGTAAAACAATCTAGGTGTCCTTCTCATAGCCCAGTAAGCTACAGCTGTCCTACAGCCAACTGCAAAGTGGTGGTGTCAGTCTCATGAGGGAGATGGTAAGCTAACTGCACTGAGCAGACCGTGCTCCGAGCTCAGCTGGTGAGACTAATTGGCTGGTCGATAATATGAACAGCTGGGAAGAGGAGTGACCACCAGTTGCTCAGGTGATTCAAGGGATGCAACAATCAACACAAATCAAACTCTTCATTAGATATGAGCCGTCGGTCACAGTGCAAGGATTTCTCCCATACTCTCTTCTTTTTTTAAAGACAAGCTTTCATAAGCTTCTGCATCCCAGCTGCAGCTTTGTGTACCACACATCCAGTGGATTTACAGTTTCCTGCTCCTGTATCATCCCAATGTTGATCAAGTATTGGATGGCATTGGACTGTAAGCTTGGATAATAGCTGTGGTAACCGTAGATATCGTAGATACCTAAAGTCCCAATTTGTTACTTTCCAAAAGAATTTAAACAGCAAAGACAAAAAAAAGAAAAGCGGGTTAAAAGTGGAAAACCCATAAAAAGGTAAAATTTGAAAAAGGATGGAAGGGACCAAGTCTGACACTTGATGGCATTTAGCATTTATCCTGACTACAGCTTTATGCTAAACTGTGTCAGTTCATCACATTATATTAAGGTATTATGCTGCGTGTCAGCATGCGTGTGTGTGTGTGAATGTGTGTGGCTAATAACTTATTTTTGGGCCATAAATAACCTAAAAGTTGGAGTTGCAAGCTTTGACACAACTGCAGTTCCTAATAAATCACAATGCATCTGGGTAGAGGGAAATAAGCAGTTTTCTATCTTTTTCCTCTCCGCAGTCTCACTTTCACATGAATTCTAATAATCACTGAAGTCAACGCCTGACCCGCAACCACACCCACCGCATCTTCCTCCAGCTGCATTTACAATATTGCTCCAAAGACTCCCAGGTGTGACTGAGAAAATGATAAGCAGCAGAAGTGCCAGAGGGATATATGGTGATTTCTTGACAATCCCTGGACAAATAAATGCTTTGAAAAGGCTAGGTTAACATAATTCAATAATTCATGAACGGTTTGATTTTCCTAAGTTTTACCTAACAAGGACTTTGGTCGTGGGAATAGCCTGCTGCCCTCAAGTCAAATAAGGCAAAACAAAAACAGAAATTTGCCTCAGTCTGTTTCTCATATGCACACCTTCTTATGATAAGCGACTATGGCCGTTTCTATTCTGTACACATACGCTGTTTGAGCTTTCCACCAGTGAAGCAGAAAGAGTTTAATAATAAAGATACAGAATAATTTGATATCTCTGACAGCCACAGGTCCCCAGCATTAGGAAAAGGTCCTCCATCTCACAAACTATGTGAAAAAAAAAATTTAAAAGGTGCATCTTGATGCTCACGTGAACGATTCTGCAATGATGTAGAGAGACGGAACATGATCAGAAATTTAAAGCTGCACAAAATTATAACTTATAAAAGGTAACTTTCTGGCCTCGGCAGAACTATAAAGTCGAATGCACCGTGAGGTTTCAGTCAAATGTAGTAAAACACCAAAGAGGAAAAGAAAATTGTGCCAGAATTTTGTGACGTTTTGGGTGATAAAGTGGAGGAAAAAAACATTTAAAGCAGACATCTGAGGTCACCTCAGTGAAGCTGAAATGCAGAAGAGATGACAGACACGACTCTACCTGCACTCTGGAGCCAAATTAGCGTCCAGGTATACAGAGGTATTTGTGGACTTCAGAGGCTTATGTAACATACTGTATGCACAGTGCAGAGGTCGAACGAAATAAAAAGGCAATTCAAACTGCTTATATCTATGAATAACTTGAATAAGAGAATAACTCAAAGACGCACTGAGACTGAATTGAGTACTTTATCAATACCAAAGGTAAATCATATTCTTGCAGTTTTAATAAAAATGAACATAAAAAGAACAAACGAAAAGGCAGATTATGTATTTCATCTCAAAGGAGTCCCATCCTCTGACACTTTCATCGTAAAAGGAAACATCTTTAAATGTATTGCATAGTTTCGTTATCGAATCGCGAGGCAAACAAAGAGTCACAGCTCGTATATGAATGCATCTCCAAGTGAATGTATATGTAGCCTTTGAACAGTTATTGTGACACAGGTCTGTCTGCGAGGATAAGAGCGTGACACCTTATCAGCCACAAGCCAGAAAAACGCATATTTGCAAGCCCAGAGACCCACACGCACAGTGTGATAATATGCCACCTCACATTGTTTATATAGCCTGTGACTGAGGGGGGAAGGAAGAGAAGTAGGGATGTGGGGGGGTTGAGGAATAAAGAGAATGAAAGATGGAATGAGAGGACGGTTGACACAGACGACAAAGATGATGAGGGTGGAGGGAAAGGAGAGATGACTTCCATGACAACATTGCCATGTTAAGATAACGACTGAGGAAGGAACTCAGGGATGAATGACAGAACAGGTACATTAGCTGCTGAAAAGTCTGTCTGGTATGCAAAAGGTCCTACTATCAGCACTAGTTTTCCTGAATTCCTGATTTTTTGTCCCAGGTGACGCAGTTTTTATATCTTCAAATGGATCAGTCAGTCAGTCCCTGACAGGTCTTACAAAGAGACAGATGACCGTGTATGCTTGCAGTCATACCAATGGTCAATTACAGGGAACTTCGAAAAAAGCTATCAAGCCAGAAAAAGACTAGCGCTAACCACTGCACCACTTTGCCTGCCGTGTCCAGGTGAGAACTACCCCAGAGAAAAAAAATAACCCAACCCAAGGCTGAGGAACAGGATGAGTACATTATTTATCTCCAAGCACAGGTGATACTTAAATTTGAGCCGCTTAAAAATAAGTCTATATATTCAGAATCGTTGTTCAAAAACTCATCAGCCAATATAAATGTATATAACCTCAAATTAAGGCTGAGCATCTGTACTATAAACCCTATTTTTATTATACAGGTAGGATATTTCCACCTTGCAAAGTTATCATTTGAAAAAAGTGAAAGTGAAGATTTGTTCCTGGTTGACACAACATACCGCGGACATTGCATCCAACTACAGTAAGACGTAATGCCAAGTCCTTTTCAAATCACCAATAATGGCTTCATAAGTCATTAAGTCTTTAAGACACTGGCTGCTTCTCCATTAATGTTCCTCATAGCTTCATTCAGACATACCTGTGAAAGAGACTGAGATTGCCAAGTTGTGCTCGAGGTATTTTCCATTCACGTCAGAAAGGACAGTAAATCAAGCGAAGCCCATTTCTACACCGAGTCAATTTTCTCACATTTCACAACACAAAAAGGCAACAAACACTCAGCATTATGTTAAAAAAGTAGTGGATGGAGCTTATTGAAAATATTGATATGCTGTATAATTAGACAGAGCGGACAAGCTTCAGCTAGAGTTTGGACACTTTTAAACTTCATTTGGCTCAGATGCTGTGAAAAACAACTGGGTGCTGGAGCTAATTATCATAAGCAACACCCAAAAGTGAGAAAATATTATCCAATGATGCAATCGCACCTCTGGACAGATGAGCATGTGTAAAATCAACAAATGCCGTTCAGCTGCCACCCCATTCATGGAAAGCTGTGCGTATCTGACTGAATAGTTGGTGTGTTACTGCTTCGATAACAGAGATTTATGGGAAAACACATGACTCACTGAAAGAGAAGAAAAACAAATTTCAGAAAATGCCTATATCTGTGATTAATGGCACTGAGAAACAAACATTACTATAACAAGTAAAATGCCCTACACCTCTCAAATCTAAAAAGACTAGCCAAGGAATTAGCTACAAAAATGCCAGGAACCTTACAGGATAATTAGGAGGCAGGGACAAGGAAAGCCCCAAGAACATGGAAGAGAGAAATTATTTCACGTCAACACATAATCATCTAAATGTCACACGGTTGTTCATTAAAAAAATAAATAAAGGAGAACTGACATACGAGGGGAAAGGGTTGGTTTAGGGTATGGGGAGCACGAGATGGAAATCCCTTTGTCACTCAGAAAACTAGTTATAGATTATAAAAAGGGGAGGAGAAAAGGAGGAGGAAAGGGAGGAATAACAGAGAAGGAAAATGACACAGAAACACAGGCCATCAGTCAATGGGAAAGCAGGCCTGACACAAGTGCATCAATAATTCAGATAACCACGGTTAATGAGCAAGATCCAAACAAATCACCCCCTGAATTTACTGGGAGAACAGTGAAACATTTCCTGTGCAAAGTATAGCTTTTAGCCACAGCTGGGGTTTAAGTGGCGTAAGGGGGATCGGAGAAAAATTTAATTTCTCTTCATCTGGGAAACACGTGCACTATCACCCAAGACTGAGCTCTGGAATATGTGCATGCATAAGATAACAGTGAAAGGGGGGGAAGTTTTACCAAAAGGATTCTTGACAAATAAATGAACAAATACTGTGATGTGAGAAAAAAAAGACTGGTAACAAGGTTGAAAAAGGAAACTTTGTTATCTTTGTGAGGTTGTGACAAACAGCGGGAGCACAACAGACGTATGCAGATGACGACTCCACGATGCCTAAATCAAACTCAGCGTGGTCTCTGGAATTGGATAAACGATTCTGACAAACTTCTACAAATATGCATTCACACACAATTAACTTTGTTAAACTTCACACAGTGACACCAGCGCCTCACCAGCAAGACTGAAACTAAATCCATGTTCACTTCACAGCACGGAAACGGACACCATTTACAGTGTGGTTATCAGTCGGAAATTAAAGGTTGTATTCTGTATTTAACATAATTTCTTTCCTCCAGTCTTTTTTTTTTTTTTCCTATCAGGAGATGATCGGTGAATATCTTGTACAACCAAAATTGTAAAAAAAGTTGGCATACTGTGGAAACTTGAAATATAACAGAATGCCAACTTTTTTCCAAACATAGAGGCCCATTATCCGGGCTTCCAACACATACTTGCTACAGCTATCATACATCAGGAAGATGGACCCAGTGATGAGCTGCTGAGCGAATGCCTCAGGCAGCTGAAACCCAGTGAAGGAGAGGAGGGACCATTATGGAAGGATAAGCCCCTGCACAGCATGGACCATCGACAGACTAAGGAAGTGGCTGATATTAACAAGCGCTATCTGTGGCGAGAAAATGCTTTTAGACAATACTGAGCTACTTCTCATGGCAACACAAGAACAGGCACTGAGCACAGGCCCATCAGAGGCCGGGGTCTACCACACAAGACAAGATGCAGGCTGTTCAGAGAGGCCGCTGAGACAGTCCAGCTGATTGCAGCAGGGTGTAAGATGCAGACAAGACCAACATCATCAAGGTGCTGGAATAGTGTACAGGAACATCTTTAGCAAGTATGGGTTGGAAGTCCTAAAGTAAAAGTGACTGATATCTCGGCAATGACGATCAGCAACAAGTTTTCCCCCTTTGCCGTTTCTTTTTTCACCATTTCATGAAGTGAGTTTTATCCATTTAAGATGAGCACAGCGCATGCATTTAGAAGTCAAAAATAAATATAGAGAAATACTGGTGGAAATCTGTTCTTTTTTTTTTTTTTGGTATTCTACAAAGATGCATTGCAGAATACAAAATCACTGAGCGATGGTTTATTCTCAGATGAAGTGGTCGGTAAGAAACCCCACGAGTCAAAAGTGCTTACACAGTGTTTAGCTTCATGGGCCCCAGTCTGCAGGTGGCCCTTAGGGGCTTATCACATTATTTTATTGGGCCTCTGTGTGCAGAGGTAGGCAGCTTTTATTATTTGGATCCACTTATTAGACAGATCCCTTGGTGGGACCAAGCACACCTCTTTGCAATCTCTAGATCTCTCTGGACATATAACTCTCTGGATATTACTCTTCTTGCTTCAAACCTACAGTCCCAGACTTCCCATGACTCCACATGCCTAGGTACAGGAAGTGCTTACATGGACTCTTTCTTTGTGCAGTGGTCAGCCTTAAGACAGAAACACAGTAATACCTATAATATCTAGAATAGCTGAGGTGACGTACGAGGGCATATTGAAGGGGTTTTCTTTTTGCCTAAGGGGCATATAGCAACATAATTTACTCTGATTTCTGTCATTCTTTCAGCTTTCTCATGAATTTTTCTATTTTCCTTTCTGACAAAAGCAGTATTTTGCAAGATTTAAGGTCAGTCCAAAGAATAGCTACGGGGAGGCCCTCCCCAAACACTTCCAACACGATAAAGAGGGCTTTCTGAAAGTTACAGTATCAGGTAAAGAAGTGAGCAAGTGTGTGTGTTAGGGCCAACAGCGTTTCCAGGGGCTGGGAATGGGTAACTGCATGCAGTCACGGTCAGATGGAAATCTTGTAGTCCAGAAATGACATTTTTCAGGAAATTAAAAAAATATATATTTAAGTTTTGTTTATGATTACATATCCTTTTACGAGCTGTTCAGATTTAGGCTTTCAGTAAATAAAGTAGATCTTGTTATGAGAAATGTAAGGCTACTACAAGGCCACTTAAGAAATCAAGGGCAAATGCCAAACTACCAGACAGCAGTCAAAACAAAAATTTTGCGTTTTTCTGTGTAAAGAAAACGTTTTACTGATTCAGATGAGCATCCATTTATCTAAAAGGGCACTACAGTCCTTGTGTCCTCTCTCTCTTTTTTTATCAGTCAAAAAGACATTCAAATTTCGAAAGGTTTAAGAATATCTTTACTTAGCATTAAGTGTTACCCATCCCTGTTGTTCAAGTCAAAGCGTACACTAGCCACCGCCAGACAAAAGGGCATCGAGGGAGAGAAGAAACTGCTGAGATGAATACAAAGTGCTGCATCACCATTTTGTCCATTTCCAGCAAAATAAGATCTCCCTCTGTCTCCTCCACCTCCTCTGTCGTGGCCCCAGGCAGGCAACTGTGAGAGTACATTTCTCACATTATAACCCTTCAATATAGCTGGCTGGCTGTGAGATTTTGTGTGCGCGCGCATGTGTGTGCAGTTTCCCCATTTTCACTATTTGGTCCGTATTCAACCTCAGATTTTCCATAATATTTCATAGAGCTGTGCTTGAATATCAGAGAAACAGATGAATAACAGCTGGACACATTTTAGCTAGGTGTGTGAATGATCCTGTGTCAATCATTAGGTAAGAAGGAGGTGTCCCTGAATTAGTCAGCGCCAAAAGAGAGCTACACCCTTTGATTTTCGGCAGTCCCAGAGAAAAGATGACAAACTTTACAGAACTGCGGTGCTCTCTTTGATTGTAACCAGCAAACTAACGAATACATGGTAGTAGACAATGCAGTCTTTCAGCTCATAAAAGATGACATCGTAGCCAAGGTCACTGCCTGTTGCACAGTGTGACTTGCAGTGAACTTAGAAGATGACCAAAACTGCACCGTCTGTGGCTTTAATGGGAGACTGTGGCTTTGATGTGCAGCTCCTCGATGTAGTTAAGGAAAAAGTATGGCATCGTTGAAATCACATTAGCATAAGGTCCAGAAAAGCAGCAAAGCATCTGTCAGAATAACAAGGACAGTGTATCATTGTGAATAACTTACAGAAAACTTGTATGCTATAGTTCGTAATTGCTAATCAGTCTCCCACCTCCTCCGTCTGTCTTTCTGTTCCTTTTTGTTTCAGTTACAGCTTATTCTCTGATACTCTCTAAACTTTAAATTCTCAGTTCTAAAGTGTATCGAACACTATGCGTCCCACACATAATCAAAGTGCCAAGCTGATTATTCTCTAGCGTCGGTGCTGCTGAAAAGGCATGAAAGACCAAACTGCATACATAACTAAAAATATTTTAGGCAAGGATCGCCCCAGATGCAGTTGCTTTAACAGATGTGTTGTGTAACCTGGGACCTGAGCAAGCAATGCGACTGCCAAAATTAACCTGCAATGTCCACACTGCACTTAACCATTACTTGGAGGTCATATCAGGTTCCTGCGGTTTATTAACACGTTTCCTGTTTTTTCAGTGCAGACTGACTTTCATAATAGGTCACATGGTTGCGTGTCTCTCAGATAACAGAAAAGGGCAAATATGTAACTCTCAATTATTCATAAAATTGCTCATTTATTCATATGCTATTCAATCAGCAGTTAATCTGTCTATTTGTTCATCATTTAATCCTCTGCTTGGTCAGCTTTTTGATCATCCTTTTGTTGACACGTTCAGTTCTTTGCTCATTCAAATACCTGTTCACTTGTCATGTTTTTCCATACATCCATTCTTTCACTCCCTCCACAATTAATCTGTTCAATTAATTTTTAATTCATATGCAAAGTCACCCCAAAAGAAAGGCGATAAGATGGTACATCAATAGACTTACAAGAGCCCTCTGACTAAGTCCCCAGTCCATAATAATAAGGCTCTGAATAAACTTTTTCCACAAATTAGCAGTCGTGGCAGTGCCTCTAGTGGCAGTGGGGCTGCTAGTAAAAGAAGCTGCTACTGAAAGCACCGGCACAAAATTTAGCACTGCATTCATAATAACACATTGTTTTGTGTTTAGTTTGAAGTTGAGCAAACTAGTTGAGCAAAGTTGAGCAAACTAGTTTTTCAACAAATATTGGGCTCCACTGAGAGAGGAAAGTGCAGTAAAGACTGATCATTTCTCTCTAACATTACAGCCACAAGCACTGTGTGTGCCACTTTTCTTATTTTCTTTTTGGCAAACATGGCACACAGTGTGTGTCCCTTTTCTTGCGCTTTTTGAGAAATCGGTTGTGTACCCTCATAAGAGGTTCTGAAGGTACTTTTGAAAACGTAACTAACACTTCAAATGGCAATGAAAGAGTAAGAGTGCTTAACAGCAACAGGAAGAAAGGGAGAGGACACCCTGGACAAAACCACCCCAGGCTGTCACAATGACGAGGATGTCACAGTAACTCTTCATCCTGATGGTTTATCACATACATAATGGCAATTTTAAAAACTAACATATCTTTAAAGTTGCTCTGATGCCCCTAGTAATAGAATAAAGATAGTATTTTCTAAAAGTCTGTGCATCTAAAGTAAAATATATTTATTTATGTATGTATAATGCAAGCTGTAACACAATAACTCATTCATGCTGTTTGAAAGAGTACATATTTCTTTTATTAAAGGGTACCATTGCAGCCATGTAAAAAGTAATTTATGTTCCCAGTATTCAGTTGTCTTTATCAGCTCTTTTTGCTCAAACAGTAAAAGTATGCGAGTAAGAATGGTGGAAAATCAAATTACGTGGCATAGATGCAGCAAGTGAATCATTTCTTGATGATTATCTGAACTCAAGCTCAGAGAGAGGACTTGAAATACCACACTGCCAATAATCTCACAGTGTCTCACAGAAACCTTTTTGAACGTGAGGTTACGCTTTTCTGTTAGGGTTAGGGCCAAACAGGGTCTGATAAAACTAGAGGCTATGTACTTAGCTCAGTTTGAACAGGGAATGCACTGGTTGACTGAAAATGCTGGAAATTCTAAGTTATTTCACTGCAAACCTAACTATTAATGACACGAAAACGGATGGGATACAAAACGTTTTGATGTGTGACTTACTTTTTCCTCACACTTTTTTTTTTTTTTTACCACGGTACCACAGCTCCGGTATTGTTGACAAGCCAAACTACTCATGAGCCGACACCTATTTCTGCATTTCCTCACAGCCGATACAATGACCATTTCAGCCACCACCTCTGGCAGTGACCGTTCAGGAGAGGTATCCAGATGCAAAGTCACCGGACCATTGATGGGCCCCCAGAATATTTCTTAAAAAGACAGAGGGGTAGATCAAACTGTGCTTCAACTGGGATGACTAGAGATTTCTTTTAGGCCTTAATATAAAAATGTTTGCTCCCCTGTCAATGTTAGAAAGCTACAAGTAATCATAACAAGAACACATATGTATGCGTTATTATTACTATTATAAAATAAAGTATTATCAGTATAGCCAAGTGACTATGAATCACTTAAGCATAATAAATACACAGCTGATGACCATCTTGGAAATCAAGATCATCAACCTATGAACGCAGTGACAAATCACTGCAAATAAGCCATGATGTCCTCCTCACTTCCTTTTCTCTGTGAATGGCTTATCAAAATAACAGCATGGCAGCAAAACCATGGACGAGGAGCAGCGGTACACGACCGATCCGGTGCACCTCATACTCAACTACTTCCTCATTTTGTTAAGCTTTGCAAAAGTGAAGCATAAAGACTTCCTCACTCACGATCTCCAAAATAAAGTCCATGCTTGCGAAACAGCGGGAGTGTTTAGCTGTAGCTAGGAAAAAACTCAACGTATCACAGAGCATTAGCGCTAATACAGAGGGTAGTTTAGTGCTACTTCCTGACCAAGTTAGCTTTTTACTGAATACTGCATCACCCCAGTCTAAATTCACTGCATTAGCTTGCTTAAATGCGTTTGCTATAAGCCGAAGCTAGCTGGTTCTGTCAAGACAACGTCCTCTACGAAACGTACACCAGACATTACTAAATGTATTATAACTTTCATTTACACCATGCAACAGCTACTTATGGCACGATAACATGACTGATTCACCAAATCTTCTCTCAGACATTAATAATCACTAGCTTAAAAGCACCGGTACATTCAACCTGCGAACCACCTTTCACAAAGAAGACGGCAATATTGATGTTACAGTACACTTTGATTATTGAAGTGTTACCTCTTTCTTTTTTTGTCCTCCTCCGGATGGCAGACATAGCACCAGAAGGAATACAACACAAAAGATTTGCAGGTTAACATGAGATTTAGCCCAAACAGACGCCATGACGGAAGGATGCTCTGGTAGCGAGACACGTCTCTGCCAAGAGATTGGTTTCCAAATTCACCAATCAGCGTTAAGGGATTTGAATACGGAGGTTTATGGGTTTTGTAGTTTTCGAGTTGGTCAGACTACATTTCTAGTTCTATTGTTATATTAACATTAGAGAGGCATTGCCAAAAAGCTATGTCTTTATTGATTATTGGATTTAGTCCTAATTACTTGTATCTTGTACTCTGGCACTTGCCTTAACATTTTTCCATGGAGCTGCTCACAGGGAAGATGTTTGTTGAATTATGTTTTATGCTGTGTATTGGTAGGCCTATAATGAATGAGCAATCAAATGGACAAAGGCTAGCCTACATGCAAAAAAAAAAGTATTTGGGAATTAAATATATTCAAAGGTTTAAAACTGTGCTCAAATCTAGTGACTATAATAGCAGTCTCTGCATGAAAGTGTATTGGATTAAAAGAAAACAGACAAATCTAATAATTTTCTATGTCTGCTGTTTCCCTTTTAGGATATCACTGGGACAGGAGCCTATCCCAGCACAGCACGGCCTCCAATTACGCCCATGCCATCGGGACTGTATCACAGAGCTACTAGCAGGCTACACTCAGGTCACAGGTCACCAACCCAACACAGTGCTAACACAGAGAGACAGAAAACCAAGCATGCGCTCATACTTATAGACAATTGATAATCCTCAGTAAGCTTTAGATGCATGTTTTTGGACTGTGGGAGAATATCAGAGGTTAGAGATCCCAAGAGCAAACCCATGGAGGTACAGATAGAGAACATATAGATAGCTCTTTCTATCCCTTAACTACTGCTGCCAGTCACAATACAGGAACTAAATATAACCATAATCTAATTATATGGGTTTTTTTTATTCTGTCTGGTCATTTCTCAACTGGGAAAGTGTTTATTTCACAGAACACTTTAAAATAGTCAGATGGCTGAACAGCTGAGTGAAATATTCCTCACGCATCTTAACCTGCCATTTCTCAAAAATATGAAAGCATATGATGTCAGAACCTCAGTCTGCAGAGTTGGTCTCACTGCAGTCTCTCTTTTGTGTCTTATGGGTGGAGGGAAACTGCTGCGGCCACTTGATAAAGTTAATTGAGGGGGGAAAGGATTTATGTGAAATCGCTAGGGGTAGCATGTCTCCCTGTCTACTGATGAAATTACACCTGAGCACTTTCTGACTAATGTAATGCAATGCATTAGTCTTGCAATAAATATCGTTTCTGTGAAAACATGAAACTTCATGGAGCTGTAGTGAATGCATGTCCTACTTTAGACACTGCAGCTGACATACTGTATGCAGGCAGGTGCTATTAACAAATCAGTTTTTAGCAACCCAATAAAACACTGCAGGACAGTAGAGCCCCATTACCTTAACAAGTTTCCACAAATAAATGAATAAACAAACAAATAAACAAATAGATTGATTAGTTATGTCAATTGTATTACACTGAAAACATGCCTTAAATTTTCTTGCCACTTAATGTAATTCTCCTATCCAGAGGAAAGGTGGAGGGAGTGGTTAATCCAGTTTACCTGCATTCATTATTCAGGTGTACCACTGACAGTTTGACAGTGTAGGAGGTGCTTTCAGGAGGTGCTTTCAGGAGGTAAACAGCTTTGAAAGTGAACTAATTTACCTATTCATCTTAAACTAAATCAAGTATTGTATTGTATTTGATTCTTTCTAAACCTAACCAACAGGTATGAAATGCTCTAAAAACTAACTTCTAATGATAGCAGTGCATTTAGAGTGAAGTGAAATAGCATGCTAAATTAAGTAAAGCATGTCATCAACACAAATATTATCAATTAATTTAACAATGTATAAATAAGGATGTCTACTTGTCCATTCTGTGTATATGTTCTATATCTCTTTCTGTCTCTCTTTCTCTCATGCATCGCCCCCAAACACACACACACACACACCTTACTAATGAAATGAAATCCATGTTGGAATATTAAAAGTAATGCACCATGAAACAGTCAGGACATGTTGCAGTCCTGTTAAACTACAGCTCATTCCCTCTGCTCAATTGTGGAAGAATTCCAATACTTTGTAGGGTTGGTTGTAAAACGAATCCCATGGACTTACAATACGTTGCTATTGTGTAGAGCAGCAATTTCTCAAGTTTTTATGGATATATAAGCGGCACTGCATATTGCCTCAAGCAAAGACTTATAGCATTTTGCTGTCAATAAATGAAGACACAGCATGGCTGAATGCATGTGGGTATCCATTTTAAGATGTAACTCTAGTTTGTGTGTTTTGCAGGCAGAAGAGAAGATGTGCAAACCTAACAGTATTTTTGATGCAGCAACATACCGTATTTGGTGGATGAGTTGGTAAGACTGGCAATGAAAGAAGAGAAGAATTTATGCCATGAATGGAATACAACACATTCCTCTTCAAGTCAAAGTGAATCGCAAAGCAGTCAATAAAATAGCAACACGTTATCTTCAAGGCGGTTAATAAAAGGCCTATAAATAAAATCAAATATGAGAGTGTTTCTAAGGTAATGGTGTTATACAACTCATCTGTTGTTCAGGGTACTTAAGAAAAGTGAGGTACTGTCAAACTTTGTGCACTGTGGCAGCAAAAATAAAGTGACCCTCCCATGAGCTTTTGCCTTCTCTGCAGCGAGTAAACCAAACAGCTGTGCCTTGCATTTAGGTGAAAGAATAAAGCTGATCGCAACCCAGAGGAGCATTTTAAAATAGAGTGTGCAGAGGGACAGGGAAAGATGGAAAAAAGCAAGACACAAAATGGTTCCTTATGGTGGGGAAGGTATGCTTCCACTTGACATACTTTGATGGACTTTGGTGTAGTCAACTGATCTTGATTAAGAACTCAAGGGAGCTTCACAGAACCAAAAGGGTAAAATGTGAAAAAGAGCATGTGCCTATCTGAAAGATACACTATAGGAAATGTTATGTGAAAATCTAGTATACAATTTTGTAATGAAAATTTAGTTCAGTGCCTAACTCTATTAACCTTAAAGGAGGTTGAGAAAACTATTTATGTTGACCGGAGGCAGAGAGAAAGAAAGAGAGGAGAGGTGGGTGATGTCATCTCCAGCAAGCTCTGTACCGGGTGCCCATATCTGAGGTCAGACACTCCCCTATTAAAAATAAGAAGCCACAAGAAAAATGATTATGACAACACAAAGTTTATAGAAAGAAAGAGGGGCAGTGATGGTTGTAGGGGGGGGGGTTAGACAATCTGTGGTTATGGAGAAGATACAGACTAGAACTGTAGGCTAAGAGTCATGCAAGGAGGATGCATAGAAGTTTAAGAAGGTGGCATTTGTGGAGAGAGCAGAGGAAGAAAAGATTCAGACAAACGGAGAATGAGGAGCAGAGAATGAGAGGCATTCATTAAAGTGATGTTCGTTATCACTGACCCGCTCCCTCAACAAGTGTTCCTGTGTTCTCTCGTGTGCCATTCATCGGGTCTATGGCTCTAAGTGTGTGTGTGTTTGAGAGAGAGAAAAAGATAAAGAGTTTGTGTGTGTTTGCTTAAGAGTAGGTGTTCATCAAGTAGCCAGACTGCATACATGTGTACGCGTTACTGTCATAGACAAATCCATTAAACTGAACACAAGCCTGCTGCACTTCAAACCTTTTCATCATTACAATATTGTGAATTATAGGGGCTCTTAAATACTGAAAATGTTTTAAAGTGCAGATCTACTGTGCGCAGGCTGACTGTTTAAGGCAAGTGGGTTTTGATTTAAACTGGCTGAATGTAGTCTGAAAATGTACTTACAGTTTGTTTCTGAGTAGATTTGTCCACCAAAATGAGTAGACACTTTTTCCCATACCCTAAAAAGTTGTATAATATGTATGTTATTGTAAGCAAGTCACCCAGCTGTGTGCAGAAAAACAACTGCAAACTATTCTGTGTTTGAGTTTTTGAACTCTGTACTGATAACAAGCTGGGTGGATCCTCTGCTCACCAGGCTAGAGGATACAGTGTCCATTATTTATGATATGATCTTAAAATTTAAATCTGTCAAATTAGAGCACAGTTTCCCATTTTACATCAATTCATCTAGAATTTGCTGGGACATGGAGAAGACATGGAGAAGGCCAAGTATCTCTTTTTTGTCTTTTTCATATATTTTTCTTTGAATGGCAGAATTTTAACTTCCACTTGATCAGATTTGAGTTGAAGATAATGCTAAATCCAAGATCTGAAAGGGTTATTATATATTATCACACTTTCTTATTGTTAGTAGGTTTGACAAAACATAGAAACAAGTACTACAACGACAGTCATATACTTTCTTAGTTAACCCAGGCTTTTACATTCAAGCTCTATACACACTCACAAAAATGTGGGTTTTTTTTGTTTCTTCTGCACAAATTACGCCAAAATACTTCAATTAAAAGAAAAGCAAGTTTTATCAATGGGGACTTGTAAAAAATACAAAAATGATCAAATAAAAAAACATTTGCTGCAATAAAGACAATTGGGGACTGCTAACAGAAAATTCTTGATTGCGCAAATTAGTAAGTTCATACATGTCTTCAGTTGATATCATGAAAGCTACCCATAAAGCTTTCAAACTGTTAACTTTTTTTAATGAAGTATTCTCTGAAATGGTGGCCTGGACTCATCTGTTTCCTTATTTGTGTTTAATTAGATGTCAGCAGCAGACTATCGGGGTAAGACACAAAAACATATATTACCCACTCAGATTCCCCAACTGAAACCACGGTTTCCATGGTAACGTCCCAATGTTTACATTTTTTTACTCTAAGGCCAAAGCCAAAGCTGGATGTTTATCGTAGACTGCTTCTTCAGCTGAGGATCTACATTGCAATTTATTAATGAGCTCTGGTCAAAAGGACTGATTTTTAGTTGAAATTTATTGTGGATCAAATATTTCATACATTAAATAATGAAAAACTGTATATCAAATCAACATTGTATTTTTTATTAAATCTGGCTGTTAAACTGCTAAATTTTGACATCTATGTTTGGTACATTGATTGCCTAAATCGCCATGGTGACACTGAAAATTCAGACTTTCAGCTAAACATAGCTTGTGAAGTCTCTTACTTTGCAGTACAGCCCTCTGGAACAGAGAGCAGGGCTGAGGTTTCCAGCCCCACTAAATAAAAAAAGCCAGAGATTTCAAGACACTGGTAAGGGGAATCTAGAATGAGCCAAAGCATCTGGCTGGTTGAGAGTGACAGAAAAATAGGTTAGGCAAAACATATGACATGGTGAATAAATCAAAGTGCGCTGGCTGCCATGTCACTAACTGAATAACTTGAATATGCAATCTACCAGCAACACATACAGTAGGGGTAAATGGAGCTGGAAACCAACACCCTCACACCAGAACCACATCTTTAAATAAACAAAGAGACAGGGGAAGGGGAAAGGGAGAGACTGCCTTGGCAAGCAGGAAGATGAGGCAGAATGTGACACATTGTATGAAGCAACTGTGTTCACAAACAAAAGTTTTCTGTAATTCTAATCAGTATATGCAGTGATTAACCAACAACCACATTGAAGATCACAACCATTCTGTGTTGGTTTAGAGCTTCTCTCGAATATTCTTTGTTGAATTAAAATTATGTATAAAACTATTGAAAAAATGCACACCCTCTTTTAATTCTAAGGCTCAGGATATAATACTAAATCATCCGGTCTTTACCAGGTCTTGCTATTAGATAAATAAAACCAACAGCAACACTTGACATATCTTACCATGAGATTATTCAACTGACAAAAAGTAAGGCAAACTGTAGAAGCAAAGTGCAAAAATTGAGATTGCCCCATAATTCAAAAGCTTGTACAACCCCTTGGAGGTATGTAGCTTTAATTTATGCACAGTTTTCTCGAAGTCCAGCCTCAGCATGAATTGAGGTTTGGACTTTGAGTCATTGTAACGCTTTGACTCTTTTTATTTACAACTAATCTGTTGTAGATTTTCTTATGAGTTTGGGCTCATTGTCCCGTTATATAACCCAATATCATAGCTGTTGGACAGATGGCCTCACACACAATAAGTGTGCTTGACAGTTGGTATCAGGTGTTAGTGTTGATATGCTGTAATTGATTTTCTTTCAACTTGATGCTATGCATTGTGATCGAACATTTCCACTTTGGTCTCCTATGTTTAAAAGACATTGTTCCAAAGGTCTTGTGGTTTGTTCAGATTAATGCTGCCATATTCTTTTTCTCCTTGAAACTCTTCTGAAAACACCAAACGTGTTCAGCCTTTCTGTAATTATTCTGTCAAGACATTTCGCATTCAATATAACTGAGGCCTGTAGAGTCTGAGATGTAGCTCTTTGTAGATGTGAGATGTAGGTTTTTTGAAGTTTGCCTGAGCATTGCACATTCGGAACTTGGGATGAACTTGCTGGGATGTCCACTGCTGTTTAGACTGGCAACTGCCTTGAATGTTTTTCACTTGTGAATAATCTTTCTCACTTTGAAATGATAGACTCCAAACAGTTTGAAAATTACCTTAAAAACCTTACAGACTGATCATTGTTGATGTCTTTCCTCCGTGGCATTTTGTTAACATAAACCTGAATGGCCGAAACAGCAAAATGCCAAAACTTCTCCTTTGATAGAGGTTCTCAAATTTGCTCATTATCAAGTGTATTTGCTGTGGCAGCACCTGGCTGCTATTTACCCCCCTTAAGTGCTGTGGAAGGAGTAAGGGTGTGAATAGTTTTTCACACATTGCTTGTGCATTTTTATGTAGTTTTAGTTAACTAATTGATGACTTGTTGTAATATTTGATATGTTGTTGTCAATCTGAGGTTGTATATACCTAATTCTAACACTTTGTAAAGATCTTTTTTTTTTTTTTTTTTGGATTATACTCTAGGTTAAGCCTTATATCTGAGGTGTACTCTCTTTTTCACATGACTCTATTTTGTGTTTTGTGGCACCATGTTGGTTTGACTCCATGAAAACCTTCTACAATGCCCCCTCCTTGCCTCCAGTCTTATATCGGTAAAATTTATTCTGTAAACATTGAACACAGATGTAAAACATCTAGCGATATATTTTTCCTGTCACCAAAGGTATCAAATCACATCACATCATGTATTTAGTATCATTACTTTCCTTCCACTCTTTTCTTACACCTCCTCCCCTATTAATCTTCTTTGGTCTCGTTTTTTTATTACTTTGTCTCCACATTACACTTCATATTACACTTCACACACATTATTCAAAAGATGTGTTATAGATAATGAAAAGCCAAGGTGGTCGGCAGGCGGCGACACTATTATGCAGGAGAAGGATTAGGACAGTTTGAGTCATGACAAAGACGAAAGGATAAAATAAAAGTTTTGTTGATTGCTAAATATGATTAATCTGCTCATCTTTTTTTCTTATCCAAAATACTGGCGCAAGATCACAGCTCTAATATTCACGGAGGCAAACTTGCCACTTTACTGCCTCTAAAACGTGTTTATGAAAGCAATGTCACTTTCTCTCTCTTTCTCTCATGTGCGCGCGCTCGCACACGCAGTACAGCAACCCCTGACTTTCAGCAAAATCCTTCTCCCAACAGCCCCTGCATTTAAATCTCTCTCCTGACTTCAGTGGCAAAGCAGCATTGTCGATTCATCTACTTGATTAGAGCGCACCCCCTCCCTGTCACATACACACGAGCACACGCACACAAACACGCACAGCTTACACGAACACACACTGGTACGTCAGTCATTCAAATAATATACAGCAACCTTCCTTCCTTCTCCTCTCCCGTCTCAACTCCAGCTGCTCTCGCTCTCTCTCTCTCTCTCTCTCTCTCTCTCTCTCTCTCTGTCTCTCTCTCTCTCTTTTTCTTTCGGGGGGAGCTGACATCTCTGGCGGTTTGCCGCATGGAAGTCGCCCAGGCTAGGCTGAATATCATCTCTCTGATCCGGACCTCTTCTCTCCAGTTGCCATTCCACTGCGAGAGCAGACACAACATCACACTCAGATTTGCCGGGATTCAACGGGACACAACGGCATCTATCCGCTGACCGGCAGTGATAGAGAGTCTAAATCTCGGCTTCATTCCACCAGAGGGGGGGATATTTCTCACTCAGATGTAACAACACCAAAACACCTAACCGGACGTCAAGTGCGCAAAAAGCCGCAGCTTTGAAACATTACGCACGGGTAATCGTGCTCTCTTTCTTTCCATTTTCTATTCTCTCCGTTCCCTGCACGGACAGACCGGGGACTGGAGGTTGTGGGGTGGGGTGGGGTGGGGGGCTTCAATGGTGTGGAGTCCTGATTTTACCAAGCGACCCACCGGGAGGCTTGAAACTGAGAAAATCCGTCGACCTACTGGAATATTAATATCCCAATTCTCACAGCAACCCAGGGGACGCTGCAGCAGAGTTTGGGACTCTAGAGAGCTCCTAACTTTTTTGAGGTTCCGTTTCTAATCTTATTCCCCTCTCATCCTCTCCGCCTGTGGGACTTCTGTTTGATTTGCAGCCCCTCAGTATCAGTCATGGACCGATCGACGTCTTTGGATATAGAAGCGCTCAAGGTAAGACGCTCACAGGCGGGAGACGCGCACTTACTCTGGCAGAGTGAGTTGCAGCACCCCTCTGGATGGGTGGCACGTTGGGTGACTGGGGATGATGAGTGACTGGTGTCTCGGGTGGTTGGTTGGATTAATCCGCAAGTGGATGGCTGATGGAAGGTGAAGGGTGACGCTGGTAGGCTTTCTGGGTAATTACGGGTTCTTTTGGATGCTGGGAGGGAAACTCGGTCTTTAACGTCATGAGGCAACCTTTTCAGCTGTCCGTTTCTTTTCTGTCTCATATGCACATGTAGGCTTTAAGCACAGACAATGTCGGTTAAGGAAATGGAATCGACAGTTTATGTCTGTGTGTGGCAAAATTCACTGTGCCTTGCTTTCACGGAGACTTGTTGTGGGCGTTAGTGGGACACTACATCAACGGAACTAATCTTGTCTGACGGTGCAGCATCCACTGTGCAGAGGGGTCTTTCAGAAAAGGGGGAAACAGGACGATGTTGACCTGTCATTGCATCTATCACCTGTCTGCCACGTCTGTGGAGTTCATTTCAATTCTTAACGCCACATCATTGACTCTTACCGGTTTAAAAGTCCACATTTCCAAAATGCCAACAGAAGAATTAAGTATTCTACCTAGGTGCGTTTGTGTCCATATGTGTGCAGGCTATGTGTCTATATGAGTCAGTTTTCTGAGAGTCCATGTGAACTGTGGGAGATCTGGGTCGCTGCTTACACACCTTTTCCACTATGTTTTCACTTGAAGCCATTCAAAGAATTTATGGACACACTTTTTAGGGGCAAAATAAAAGAAGCATACCTCAGCAAAACTGCTTTAACTTCATAGTCTGGATCACATGTGGCCTTTTTAAGTGACATGAGTCAAACAGATAGGAAAGGTCCCTGTACCACGTGTATTGCGAGTCTGTCACACTGACTTTTCAATAGAGCAAGTAACATGAACAGGAATTGTAAGTAGAAATGTCTCTTTTCTATGTGCTACTCTTAACCAGTGATTGAATAAATCGGCAAATCAATGAGATTCCCTAGTGATTTGACATTTGAAGTTGCATTTTATGTGATCACATTTCTTGGAAGGGGACCTTGATGGTGCGTTGAAACTGAGCACAAAAATGACTTTCACTTCACTGGCTGGTTGCAGATTCAAAAGATGGAAATTGACATTCTGTTTTAATAATGAATGAAAATCCAATGCTAGCCAGTGAAGCTGACCTGCAGAACTGTGGCCAGTGCAGAATATTTGTTTCTTTCTGAACATATTTATGTCTGATACAACTTGCTTGCCACATAGTGTGCACTGATAATCTGTATCAGAAAGTATAACCACACACACAAAAAAAACTATATAGGCGTACCCTATAGAGACAATAACAACAAACTTTGAAACCCAGTATTCCCCCATATTGTAGTCAGAATAGCCGCAGTAACGAAAATGACATCAGAATTAAAAAAAAAAAAACAGCTACCTCCTGCAACAAACAGAAACATTTCTGATTTGTGTCATACAGGCTGTATCATAAGTGTTGGTGGCTGCCTGGTTACGTTAAAAAAACAAATCTCCTTAGAGATTAGCATGATTTCTATACTTCTGTGACAAAGTTCATTCTGCTGTAATTGGACCCTGTTTTCTAAAAGATTTTTAAACTAGAATTTGAATTTTTTTATTATTCTAACTTTGCTACAGAAAATATCTTTAAAAAAGGAAGGTGTGTGCCAGGAAATAACTGTGAAGGCCAGTACAGGACGAAAAAAAAAAAATCACGCAGATGAATGTTCTACATTTCAGTCTTGTTAAATTCTGATTAAACATAAAAGAATAAATAAATATGAAATATTTGGCCATGCTAGCCAAGGTGAAAAGCATCCATTCTGTGCATACATGTATAGACAATTATTTGTTATTTATCTGTCATTATCCGTAGCCACTGAATTTTATATTTTCCCTTGAAAATAACCAGTAGCCTCCAAAATCACGGGTTCATTGAGAATTAGTTGCAAATGTTTTATTCACTAAATAAAACACATTTCTGTAATGTTAATCCAATGTTTCTTTTTAGCAAAACAGCACAGTGTGGGGCTGGTAGCCAGAGTTGTGAACATGGTATCTCAGCCCCTGGTGCTCCAGGGCAGCTTCAGGACCTGGAATATGTATTCTAAAAGTAAATGTACTTCAAAACGAGACCGGAGTACATTATTTTAAGGTTCACAAACTTGTCTGGTGTTGCTTGTCTGTTGACTTGTTCCAAAAAGACAATCTGCATCTTACTAACAGCATATCCATCCATTCGCTATGCCCAGTTTATCTAACTCAGGTTCATGAGTCATCTGGGAATCTCAGATTCCCAGATGACACTGGGTGAGAGGTGGTGTACATCTAGGAGAGGATGATAGTCCAAAAAAGAAAAAAAAAAGAAAAACTCTTTTTGAGATCTGTCCCCTCAACCCTGTTAATTTACATAGTTGGTTAGGAAATTATTTGGGTAATAATGCAGCCTTTCAAAATACTGTTTGTCCCTTACCAAACATCAAAATGTAATTGGATGTGAGAGACTCTGTGATCTTCTAACTAGAAATGCTGAGATGATATAAGTCCCTGATTTCTAGAAACATAAAACAGCAACGCTTCTTACGACTTCACTCCCGGCCCCCAACCAAATGACAGCCCTTTATGGTTTCCAATCAAACCTCTTCCTTGATGTTATTATTGCATTGCATCCCTCTGACCATTTAGTTTACAGGATTTTTACTCTCAGCCGCTAGTCTATCTCTTCATCCATCTGGTAGTTGTTCTCCGAAGAGCTGGAGTCATATCCTTGAAAGCGCAGACAATCCAGGAGGTTTGAGTGCATCAGTTGTAGGCACTCTACAGTACACACACACTTTGTGTTCTCTATTTGTAGTGAGGTTCAGGAGTGTGTGTGTGTTTGATTGTTTTGTTTTTTTTGTTTGTTTGTGTGTGTATATAAACATGTTTATCTATCCTGGTGAAAACCAATAATTCACAACCTATTGTGTGCATGTGTGTTTCAGACCTTGAAAATGAAAATAAACTGGTGACAAAGAGGTATATACTCAGCAGTCCAATCTAATAAAAAGCTTTTTTTTCAGTTATATAAGTGTGTGTCTTATATTTAAGAGTGTGCAAGTGCGGGTCTCAAAGAACAATCCCAATAATCAAAACCATACAAGGACAACATTGGACCTTTGAAAAGACACTGGACAGACTGCGGTATATATATTTTTGTTTGTTCCTTCATGTGTGTTTGTTTGGATTTTACCAAAAGAAGTGCTTGTAAATCAGTGCAGGTTTCAATATCAATGGAGCAGCTTAAGTGCTATTGATCTGTAGTAATAGCTGCACCATAAATTGTATGCAGTATAATAAAGGCGGTCAGATTGAATTTGACCCTCTAGATCAGAGGCTTTTGACTTGTAACTGGAGCATACATTAGAAAAGCAAAGAGTAGATTAACTTTGAAAGTGCAAGAGAATACAAAAACTGTAATATAACTAGGCAGGGTCAAATCAACTGAATCCTATGTCACCATATTCTTATAATTTAAGATATGAAAAATTGCACTGATGAGTCATCGTGACAGCCAGACATATGGTAAACAACAGGGCACTTGAATTATGATTCCAACCAACAAAAAGACTTAAAATTAGACTAAGGCCTCTAAATCATAGTTGGCTAGCTTATAGTTTCCAGTCTAGACTTGTTTATTAAATCCTTCCACTATTTTCCAGGCCAGCTAGTTTTCCAAGATAAATGAGAACTTTCAAATGAAGGTAAGTTACCTGCCAAACGGGCTGGCACGGTGGTACAATACTTGGCACCTGCATTTGCAGGGTGACTGTTTTCTCATCCTCAACTACATTTGGTAACCAACCAGTGCAGTAACAGTTTTGCATTTCTGGCCACAGAGCAGCCTGATCTTTGCAGTTTGGGGTTCAGTGGCTTTTCCAAGGGCACTTCAACAGTAGGTGCTGAGGGATGGAAGAACATTACTCATTCATTTAAGCCAGCCTGCCCCCACGCCTGCTTCTCTAACCTTCAAGCAAGCGCGATTCCTCATCTGTGTATCATCAGTTCAGCTAATCTATGGCACAAGTATAAAAAACACATGCAAAGTGATAATTTAATGTGCTCCAGGGTGAAAAACATCATATTGCACTGGGAGTCATGTTTGTTGAAGCCGTCAAAGTGACAGCTGCAGAATTTTAAAAGTGGGTGGCTCACTTTGAGACAAATAGATTTGATTCTTATTATAGTGGAGATTTCCCAAACATTTGCATGCATGCTCATTAAATTTTTGAATCCATAACTGATATGCTGTGATGCATTAAGATAACTGAGTGCAGCACTGAATTGATAACTGAGCCTTCGCTGTTTGCCAAATGAAAGTATTGATAGCTGCATGTGAATTTGACTACATGGCAGTTTCTCAAGATGTGAGATGGGACTACATATTGCTGACACACTGATGCATGTCCAATGTCGCTACGATTAACTGAGAAATAATGCTGGGACTCAACAATCTGAGAATTCAAGGTAACTTATTTCGAAACATTTGACTTAGATATTGACAAATTATTGACTAATTTGACATTGACTGACAAGACATCAATTGTGACTAATGTGATGACCAGTGATGGCAAATTTATAATTTACTACTATGCTTTCATTTCAATCAACACAAGAATATTGATACTGGAAATCACCTGAAACTGTAACAGTGGAAATGCTTTACCAACTAGCTGGTATTCACTGTTGAAATCTTGTCTTGATCTTGTCTCTTATGAAATACTGAGTATGCTCTTTGAATGCACAATGAAAACAACATCCTAGTTATTCTTATTCGATACTGAACTTAAACATGTCTGATTTACAAATAAAAGTTTGTCTCCCCTTTTGCTTTCTGTAGTAAGCAAAGAAAATGGTGAAAGAGAGAAAATTGTAACTCTTTCACAGTATTTGGCTATCATACCACTTACCTCTGGACTTTCTATTCTTCTTTCACAACTGCATGCTTATCATTTACTTTATCATACTCACATAAACACACACTTGCACAGACCTTGGGGCATGGGAATGCTGTACTTAATGTAATTTACCCAGTCCAGTTGTCAGTTTTACAGTTAATTATCTGTTCTTGTAGATAGTCCGCCTCCATTATAAAGTGTGTTTAAGTATGTGTGTGTATGTGTTTGTGTCTGTTAGTGTTCGATGGAAAAAACAAAGAATAATAACTCTACTTGTGACTGCTTCTTCCCTGTATTTATGAGTGCATTTTTGTGTGCTCATCTTAAGTAGCAGTGTTTAACGGTTTAATAGCCAAGGGGCTACTGTTGGCCTTTTAAAGGTTAAATTCCAGTATTTAGACTGTGTGTGTGTATGTGTGTCTCTGTGTGTGCATACATATTCATGTTTGTGAGGGCCGTTTTGTTATGTTTGCTGAGCTGCAGAGTAAAGTAATTCACTCTGCTGAACCTTCTCACCTTCACATTGCTTGCAGTTGTGTGAGCGTGCCTTTTTGTCTACATACGAGCGCCCCACCACTCCACTTAATGAGGTGGCTGAAGGTAAACTTAACCAGTTGTATTGTACACAGCAGAATTTAAAGAATACATACAGAGTACTATGCGAAAAGTCAGGAGCCAGTGCTTTTCTGTATATTGCCAGAATTAAGTGGTTCTTTGCTAAGTTGTCTGATACATGTAAACACAATGATGGTTCACCCCTTTTTTTAGGAGCCTTTTTTGTGCTTGAATTATTCATAGGTCAGTTTTAAGTGGCATAAGGAACAAAAAAAGCACAGGCCTCCGAAAATGGACAGATAAAAAGACTGTACTCGAAATGTATTGAAAAGCAGCAAATGTCAAAGCAAACAAATGAGGGGTGGCTCAAGACCTTTGTGCAATGGTGTAGACATTTGGTTGTGGTCATCTTGGATTTATAACCATTTTTATGAGACCTAGGAGATCTAAGTTATCAGTTTACAGTAGCACTACCTTGGCTAGCAGGATGCATCCATAATTCACTTTAATTATGATAATAACCGGCATGCTGTATGCTTTGCTTCTCTACAAAACACTAGAGATCATTACTGCTGACTGGGTATTCATTACAAAATTCCAGTCAAAAGAATTGGCATGCTACTCATTTTTCCCTGAAGAGAATGTTAGTCACTCCCAGTGGAGTACATACGCCGATCAGCCATGACAATAAAACTACCGACAGGTAAAGTTAGCAACACTTCTCATCTTGATTTGATGCAATATTCTGCTGGGGAAATCTGCATCCTGGGACCCACATGGGTTTCATTTTGACACCCACCTAAACATTTCTGCAGACCAATCACCCCACACAGTATGGCAACATCACTTCTCTAAAGAGCAGCTTTCTGCAGAAGGACAGCACTGAGTCTTGCAAAAACAGCTTAGGAAGAGCTAAAAAGCATGTTGAAGAGTCTGAGGTGTTCCCCTGTCCTTTAAAGTCTCCAGATACTATTCTGATGGCATCTGACAGCATCTGCGGGAGGCAACCCAATGCATGAAGATCTCTTTCCCACAACCCACAGGGCCCAAAGGGTCCCTTGCTACGGTCCTGGCACAAGACACTCCAGGACACCTTCAGATGTTCTTTGACCATACCTTGACTGGTCAGAGTTCTTTTGGCAGGATGAGGAGAGCACATTCTGTGGTCATAATGTTATGGCTGACCGGTGTGTATATATATCACAAGCATACTGATGAAAAGGAATGAAATGAGCTGTAAAGGCAATGTCTTGTGTCAATCACTTTCATGATATAAGTTGAGGCTTTCTGAATGGCTGTCCATTAAAGCTAGAAATGTTCTGTAGCCAGTGCCTGGCCGTCATCAATGGTATTGCACTTTGATGTAATTCCGAAATGGCTTCACTTTTTTGACTGTTTTATATCTTCATGGTGTCGGCATTGATCTCAGCACCCACAGATGGAAAGTTGAGCCCTCTTAAAAAAAAAGCTAACATAAGCTTTAAAGATAATGTTGCATGTCTATTGTTTATCTAACTTTTATTAGTTTAAAAGCTAGCTTGAGCTGAATAGAGAAGGGAGAGGCCAACTGGTCATTTTGGATCCTGATCTAATACGATCCATCCAGATCCACATATGAATAACATGCATTTATGAATGGCACGCCTCAGGATATAGTTCCTAAGGCTTGGTACAGTTAACTGTTTCCAAAACAGTGCTGTAAAAAGCCTATGAGTCCAGGCAGGTTAAACATAACTCCATAGGTGAGTGTGATTCTATAAAGACAAAAAAAAGAAAAAAAACTCATGAAGAATGTTAACTTTCATGCTATCTATATTGCCATTATTAGTATAACTTGGCAGATTTGGGGGTTAAATTCAAGGTTACTGAGCTGCTTACTAAATAGAGCAAATTTCATTATTTTTAGAGGTACTGGCACTACCAAGCAAGTGTTTTCACAGAACCTAATAAATGCTGCCAGTTAAGCTGTGTGCTCTGCAAGCAAATGGTGTTGCAAGCTAAGCACACTCTGCATGAAATTACATGGAGAACACTGACCACATTCAAGTATAATTTATTCAAGCATCCAAAATGTTTCAGGGACACATGGACTATACTCTGAGTGACAAATACTGACAGAGGTATTTTTCAAACCCAAAGGAAAGAAATTCTTGACAAGGGAAGGTGTGCACACACAATGCTTCGGAGCAGTTACCTGGGGAAGTAAAGACTGAGTGGAATGCAGGGGTGCTTTGTGAGCTGAGAGAAAACATGATGGAGTTGAACTTAGCCCTTGGGAGACTCTAGGGTCCACAACAGTGTACAGTCATAATAATTGCACACACATACCAGGACACACTTCTGCAGCCCTGCAGACCATCACTTACTGCTAATAATAACTTACATGGAGAAATGTGTGTATACATTAACATATAACCCTTCGTGTTCGTGGAAAGTTACAGCGGTGAATACAAATGCATTTGCCTCAGCTGTATTTACTCTGTGCTTTGGCCCCTGATCACCACTCATGACAGTAATCACGCAAACACACATCAATCGCCACGGAACCTGAATCTCCCCAACGAGCGATCAGTCTTAACAATGACTGATGCTTTACCTCGCTACTTGCCACTCAACCTGTAAGCCTTAGGGTGCGTGGCAAACAGTGTCGATGTGTGTTTCTGCCTGTTGTGTGTGACTTTTAGTTCCAATGTTTGCCAACCCTGACATGAGGGAATACTTTGTCCATTTCATGCTCTGCTCCTGCAACTACATCTTCCCTCTTGCTCTGCAGTCATTTTGATGTTTGTATGTGTATGAGGAGGAGTGAAAAAATGTGTGGCTCCACGGACTCAGCGTATGGCCATGTCTCCATTTACAGTATATACAGTAATCAAACTACTAATTAAATTGCTCTGCTTATTGATGCAGAAGCATTAGAGCCCAGATAATGCACCCACTGGGGAAAGAGTGTTCTCTTTTTGCTATATGATTTTTCGTCTTCCTATCTGCATTGAGTTCTTCTTTGACTTTCCCTACTGTCAGAAAGTTCAGGAAGTCTATGTATTATACGTATATGGACTCGTAGCAAACATACCTTCAATGTGTATCTCCCAGCTGACAGCATAATCTATTGTCAATTCCTCCATCGTCAATCAGACTGTATAATGTAACCATACATACATGCAATAATCTGTCCAAATTTCATGTTGATTTCATGTCATCTTTTGCATAATTTTTGTAGTGCATCTTTTGTTTTGTACAATTATATTGTATATACCATTTAAAATCTAAACTGCTCTCATACCCCTGTCTCTTTGAGTTGCTGTAACAGTGAACTTTCCCAACTGTGGGATCAATAAAGTTGCTCTGCTCTTATCTTATCTTATCTTATCTTATCTTATCTTATCTTATCTTATCTTATCTTATCTTATCTTATCTTATCTTATCTTATAATAACTACAAATGTGATAATCCATTTTACACATTTGGAAGGAGAAGGAGCAATTTCCTCTCATTGTCTCATTGAAATATCTGCTGCAGGTATATTTATTGTTGCTTGAATAAACAAGTTACCCAAATCGGTCATTTCAGCTTGGCATGAAGAAATGTGGTAGCTACAGTAGGCAAGATTTTGATGTACAACCAGAGCCATCTTGCCCACGTAAATCACAATGTAGTACTGCAACTCAGAACAGCTGAATGAATAAAAACTTGAGAGTAAAATATTATCTGTCACTTTGCTTGCAATAGTGAGCAAGCACCCGAAACAGATGAGCATGGGTAAGCAACATTACATCTGGTAATTTTTAATGATTTTTTATGTCTCCTGTGTTGACTGAAGTTTACCGAGACCAACATTCCTTTGTAGTTTTAAGGCACATAAGTGCTGATATTACTTAGAGGTATATGTTTTAATCCAGTATGTTTTTTTTTTCAATGACAAAAAGATAAATGCATTGTTTCAGGAATGACACTCAGACTTATATAAATGTCTCTAAATAATCAGTAAAGTATGGTGGGAGGAAGGAGGAATACCCTGAGAGTACCCATGCATGGGGATTACATGCAAATTCCACACAGAAAAATCACAGCCGAGATTTGAACCAGGAACCTTATTGCTGTGAGGTGACAGTGATAACCAGCCCCAACCTAAACTTCTATGATAGAAAGCGGAGGGAAAACCGAAGTTATAAGAATACGTCATTTGTAAACAAATAGTTGAGCTTGTTTATGAAGTAAAATGCTGAAAATTTCAGTGGATCATTGCAGAAAGAAAAGGGAAGTCATTGTCAAAGTCATTAGGATTTATCCTCTGGGTGGAATCTGTTCAAACTTTATTGTCAGTCCATCGGATGATAGGTTATTAGTTTTAGCATTAAGTAAAGACGTACACAAACTGAGTGACACATGCATGTAGCTGGTGTGTAAAAAACTCAAGCATCACATAACACAATGTACCTGCGTGAATTGTTAACATACAGTAACTACAAATGGTATAATCTATGGATGCTGCAAATAAGAAATACGGCAACAGCATCCAGTATCTATGGCCAAATACTATATCATAATGTAACATATCTATGCTAAATTTAGAACAATCAGTACTCCACCCCAAGGTTTATGGTAAAACTTATCCTTGATGTGTCAAATTACTTGATTATTTGGTCTTGTTGTGATTAATTGCTCTGATTCTGCCATTGATGTGCAAATGCTTATGTCAGCTAGCCTGCTATGTGTATAACCCAGATGGTTTTTCTCACTCCTAAAACTCCCTTAAAGCTACAGATAAAGGATATGCATTTGTACTGCTGGATTTCCCTGACATGAGCATTTTCCTCTTCCTGCCACATTAGCCCCCTCAGAAGTATATACCAATGACAAATGCTGATAGATTTGTTCTAACCTTAAGATTAAAATGATATCAGCTGCAGTCTAAATGTCTGTCCTTGCGACAAGCCTGTCCATCATTAAAATATAAAATTTCAATATGAGCTGTATCCCACCCTGAAAGAATGATTATATCCATCATCATGTCTACTGCTGTGGGTGATACCCTTTTGTCCAGCAATGACAATTTAAGAGAGAGCTTTGTACAGTGGGGCCAAAACAGGACTCACATTTGTTACTGGCCCCATTCATTTAATTCTCCTCCACAAATTGGCATTATCACTTGGAGATTATTGCAATATGACTCGCTTTGTCAACACCAGTTTCATTCAAAATTGAATTATGCAACAATGACAAGGTAATAAGGACCTGGTAATTATTCCCTGATCCAGCTAGGACAGGCTAATGATCCCCTGTGTTTTTGTCCATTGCACAAATCACTGCCTCTTTATTGTGGCTGTAGATTAGACTCTAGAGCTGTTGCAACAAATCTAACACTGATTATAAATGCAAGTGAATGTTTTTAGCTACAGGGGCACATTTAGATTTAGGTTATTAAGTTACAATGTCCAAATACTAAACCAATTTATTTCAAGGCACTTTGAATAGGAGATAAGAAACTGTTTTACTTTTGTACACCTTTAGTCTAATAATACACAGATGTAAACACAGTAAATGTTCAATACATTTTAAGAAGATAAATGTGTTGTCACCTAATTCTAATTCTCACATGTGGTAAAACCTTTCCATCCCAGTAGCAGTATATTTATCATTTCCCTCCAGATACCAGCTGTGATGTGCCACATCCCGGATATCATTTCCGGAGACTTTGAAAGTGACACTGGAATGACAGGCTAATATTCAACTTTTCAGAAGCCCTTCCTGTCCTGTCTGTTACCTCCCAAAGCACAGACTGCTTGCACTTATGACATATACTTTACCCAAGATCAAATTGGAAGGAAATATTAAGATGAGAGGATTTTGAGCCACAAGTGTTTGCATTGTTAACGGTTCATGCAAGATTTTAAATAGGTGTAGCTGTAGAGTATCCAGTCCTGTTTCAGTTTTTCATACATTTTCAGCATACCTCCGATCATTTACTTAAGCGTGGCAGACACAAAAATATCAAATCTCTCATAAAGTTTATGGAATTTAGAAAAAAAAGCTTTTTTTTAGTATTCTTATTATAACCTATCTCATTTTAGTACTGTTACTGCCTTAAATGAAGATCAGCATTTTATGGAATGACTCTACCAAACCCAGAATAGTTGGCATAGCAACTTGCTTCCGGTCATATGTGCTGACCGTGAGCACCTCTCAGTGGATAGATAGATTATGTATATGTAGGAGTATTTTTGTGTTCTTTCTTCAGCTGAAGCAGTTCTGTCTCTATACAAACCAAAGCGCATGCACTAGCTTTCAGAAAGTCATGATGGGCTTCCTTTTCTCCATAGAGATTTTTTCAGGACAGATCTGACCTACTTTCAGGTGTAACCCTGTAAAACTATTTGTAGAGTGGAGGATGTTTGGGTATTTATTTCATTTCCCTCCTCGGTCCTAACTTGCCATGGGAGCTGTTATTTGAATGGTGTCCTGTTGGTGTCATGTCATCTGAGCCAGCTTGATTACTTTTAAGCTCTGCTTTTACTGAACAAAAATAAAATTTTCATCATTATTAGCCTCAGGAGGATCTTCTTTTTTAAGAGCAATGGTCACCAAAATCCCAAGATAATGTTGCTCTGCCATTCCAAAAATAGGTGTTGGTGCAACCGTGGTACAATCTTGGTACATGTTTATATCATTTATTCATTTACTATAAATAAATGTGTTGCTATTCTTTGAGGATTACTTAATCATGCATTGCATATAATGTACACCATTAAGACAGAGGTACATGCATCAGCATTGGAAAAGGTGACACAGGGACTGAATTAAGTGCAGCAGACCATCACATGACCTCAGCTCCCAGTCTTCTCTAATTATCCAGACTAGAGAGAAGAAGAGAGCCAATTGAGCTATCAGCTCGACTATTCCTCTATCCAGCCTTCTGCTGTCAGATGTCTGATAGCAGGAGAATAGAATGGATGAAATGAGACTCAGAGATTGTTCACCCCACATCTGTGTGGAGACCTGGCTCCAACTTATCGATGGTCTGATGTGTTTGATGCTGATACAACCTGGGACTCTAGTGGGATGAGGAAGGACTCTGCATTTACATCAGTGATATTTGGTGCTCAAACGTGGACAGGGTGGTTGGACAGTGTTCGCCTAAAATGTTCAAAATAAACTGTATGATAACACAACCATCTCATGTCAAAACTGGATGGAATTTTGTTCTATCTGGTGATTTTAACCAAACAGATCTTGAGTAGTTTTACACAATTTCCACTTGTTTTGAGTCTCATTCTTATCTGTTGGACCATGTTTCTCAGCTTCTCCAACAAGTTCAATGTAATTTTTTTGTTTAAATGTTTTTAGTCTGAGCATGGTGACTTGAGGGAGCATGCCTCCCATTAAATGCTCTCATCCAGCATACAACATAAAATGAACCGAAGGAACCTCTGCTACTGAATAGCATACAATTATCAATTTTGACGGATGATCCCAATGCTAAAAACACAGACCAAATGTATACATTTGATGACAAATGATACTTCGGCTTTGTTTTACATTGTCACGCGTTATCACAGAATCATATAAAAGTTTACCCCCACAGGTTGGAAAGTGAAGGACAGTTAGAAATCATGTTGAGACAGCTGCAGAGTAATATGAATAATGATTGGAAACAAAAATGAATGTCGCAGGCAGACAATGAAGGCTCAACTCACTCTGCACCACAAGTCCTTTTAAGCTGCACTCTATATATGTCCCAACAGTATCTGCAAGCATCTTTTACAGTATTCCACTAGCAGCAGAGTACATTTATCTGTAAGCTGTATCTGCCTTCCTGTCCCTCAACCCCCTGACAAGTAAATCATCTCTTCACCTGCTGTGACAGCACAATTCTAAAGTCTGTCACTTCTACAGGGCATCCTAGGCCACACACATACTGAACACACTCGCACATGCATGCACTCATACAACTCCATGCAGGGACATGCAGTCATATTACACACATGCCGGAATCCCTCACGCACAAACAAACACTTTTTGTCAGAGGGGATTCTCGCCCACTCAAGGACAGAACGGAGTCATCTCATCATGAGGCAAATGAAGCAAGAGTGGCAAGGAGAAGAGGAAGAAAAGAAGAGAAATAGAGGGATGGATGGAGCGGAACACCAGAGCAAGGTGGAGGAGGATGAGGGGAGCTATACACCACTGAGGCGAGTGGGTGTCAGATTTCAGGGGCATGACAAGGGCTCATAGTGATGTTGAGAGTCAAAATGAGAAGGAGACGAAAGGAAAAAAAAAAGTTGTGGGGGGCATTAAAACGTAGGGAATGAAATTAAGAAAACTGTTGTGTTAGATCTTTATAAATAGCACAGAAATGATCAAACTCACTCTAGTAAATCCTTTAGGACGTGAGAGCATAGTGGGGTACATGTGATATAAATGTCATCAGAGGTTCTGCCTAAGGAGTCTATGTAGATAACCTGTTGTCATGACTGCACAGACATATCCGTTGACTTGAATTGAAGTGCACATAAGTGTAATATCTCTTTGTATTGATGCTGTTATATTGGTCCTGCAGAGGACTATAATAAGAACAACTACAGCTCTGTGTATAACTGAGTATAAACAGGCTATCTGTGCATCAGCCTGTCACAGTCTGCCTAGGAGAGACAATCATTTCCTTTACAGAGAATGTGAGTCAGACTGCAGAAACAGAGTAAAACAAAAATACTTTTTGCCTCTTCTTATGCTATATATGTCACATTTTGCCTTTAATTGAGCTGGATTACATTATCCACTGACATTAAAACATGCCTCAACTAAACTAATTATAACTGGATTTTCTTTTTCTTGTGTATGTAAGTCACATCCCATAAAAGTGATGAGGAACACATTTAAAATGGCTCACACATGCAGCATTGTGAAGTCTGGTGCTTTCCCATGTTACTTAATTTTGAATATATTAAAGCCACTCACTGTATCTTCTTTAGGGTCACAGGGTCCCCTACCTTTTGCTCAATTCCAGCGGACAACTGTTCACACTTATGGCTGAACTAGAGAAAACCCAAACAAGCACAAGAAGGATGTGCAAACTCCAAAGACAAAAGCCTCCAGCCAATCAGCAATTTCAAACCTTCATGCTGTGAGGCAACGGTGCTAACCACTGTGCTACCACACATGAATATTGATATATATTGATGCAGTCTGTACAGAGACTCGGAACTTTATGTGGAAAAACAAACCTGTGATTAAAGCATTTTAGATGAATTTATATCTGCTTAGGAATATAGGGTAATCAACAAGACTGTAAATTATTTCTGAATAAAAAGGTTGACACAGGGGTAAAGGAAATGAAGATATGAACTATCAGACCAGAAGAGGACAAGAAGAGGGAAAAAAATCCTCACAAAGAGGCAGAGTGATTGTGTTAGAGAAATGGACCAGAATGAGGCAAGGTTCCTGTCACTGCAAGTCCCCGTAATTCAGAGGTGAGAGAGTGAAGGATAGATAGAGATGGAGTGATGAAGAGGAGGACAGAGAACTGTGTTTCGCCTCAGAGAGTCGCAGATGGAGAGTGATGATAATGCAGCAACAGAGAGAGGGCAGAGAGAGGAGGAGAGAGGAAGCAAGAAAACAGCAAAAGAAAGGGTGAATTAGATAAGCTCAGCGTACAGAACAGCTTGTAGAACGCTTATAGAAAGTCAGAGTTGAGTTCCTTAATAGGTGTTTAAGACAATAAGAAAGTAAAGGTCACAATGACCACAATAGAGTAGAGGTCCACAACAGTGAAAATATAAAAGGATCAAACTTGCAAAACTATTAAGCTGCCACAGAATTGGCTGCTTTCATCATTCTGACCTAAACGATGGAGGTTTGCAAAAACATCCCGGGCAGCATGCCAGACAGAAGGTTGATTTTATCAGGTAAATTGACCGAGACATTGTAAACTGACAGGTAGCATAAGCAAGTGTCTTAAACCATACTTATTACTGTGACCAAAATGCATTTTGTTTCTATTTGGTCTTGGAATATGATTTGTCAAGTTGATGCTGCAGCGGGTGGATTTGGGTGTCATCAAAGTTTATTTTAGCAAGAATTATGCTGTCAGTAGGTTGGGGAAATGGCAGATTCCTTCTTAAATGGTCTCTTGAAGGCGAAAAGAGAAAGTACATACATAACACTTGCATGTCTGTAGATGAGGGAAAGGGTGATGACTGATATGAACAGATGCAGGGGTTATTTTGTTGCTGGAAAATTTCAGATTGAGCCTTCTACCCAGAAGGCCATATTTTACCACAAAAGGGAACACAGCGAGGACACAATCTGGGCAACAGATCCGACAACCTTGAACTGGAGGACTGAGATTACATACTTGTAACAACTTGATGGAATTATATTAATTAATTTATCTGTTTTCATAGTTAACTAATTACATTTCACATGCAAATCAAATTACATAACAAGGCATATCACATGACCTATGATTAGGATTTAATGCATGGCAGTGACATATATTCGAATGGCACTGTGGTAACTTCTTCTTGCGTCTCTTTATTATTTTTCAATATAAGCATGAAATTCTTCTTACTACAAACAAGCATATTAATTAGCTTGTTAAAAATACAAAAATGCTAGTTTGACCATTAACAGTCAGCATTCATTTTGCATGTGCTGTTCAGGGAGTAGAGCCCATACCAACCTAACATTAAATCAACAGTTTTTTTTTTTTTTAAAACTAAAACACTTAACTTGTGACAAATTTGAAATACCTAATTTGGTCCACTGTGCAAAATGGTGCAGTGCCACAACAAATGCTTAGAAAATATGCAATTACTTTGTTACTCCTAATCTACATAAATGTGGCTTTAGTTAGAATTTTTCAGCATGTTAATTTTCTTCATTGGCATGTCGATTGACTGTGTCTAAATATCTGTTTTAATTTGATAACCGATTCTCACATCTGACTGATGTTTACTGGACACTTCTAAGGAGAAAGGAGTGGATGACAGGAGGCGCTCAAGTTCGAGTACAGACGTTTGTGCAAGATATCAACAGCTTGAGACTAGTTCTGCACGATGTGTTCAGCTGTTATTTTTTCACTGCAGTCTTACCTGAGACTGCCAATGGTTTGATAATAAAAGTACAAAGTTTGATCTATATGTTACAAATTCATGATTTGACAGCTAAAAAAATTTAGATGGTTATGACTTACACATTTTGATACTAATGCATCAATAGAGTTACCATTTTACATTAATGCTGCCAGACAGAAACAACTATTTTACCATCTTACAATTAACAAACACATGGTAGATTTTCTGGGGAACCAGGGCTGCAAATATCTAAACTTTCAAATGGATTGGCATAGTCATTTTTGACTAACATTCATGTCCCTCATTCCATGAGTTGAAAGTCCTTTGGAGGCTGCTTGACTCCTCCTGTAGCATCATCATTAAATTAGTTATATTTTACGCACACAGTGTTTGCCAAAAAAAATAAAAAATGATGGTCCCAATCTGTACCTTGTATTTGATGCTAATTGGAACATATTAGCAAGCCAGCACATAAGACAGGCGGTAAACACTTTCTCTACTTAACGTCAGCATTTTCAGTCAGGCCATAAGCTAAAGGCCACTCCTGTGCCTGTAATTGCAGCTGCGCAAAGCACTGGCATGTGCTTAGTCTCGTTATATTCTTTTTTCTTTCATATCTATATTTGGGACATGAGTGATGATGTAGGGGTCTAATTGAGAACAAGTGTACCCACAACTTAGCAACTTCATAGAGTGCAGAACGCGTGTGTGTAAAGATTTATGGTTATACATTTTCCCTCAATACATCATTAAAGTCTGACATAAAATTCTTTTTTTTTTAAAAAAACAGTTCAGAAGCTCATTCAGTGTATTGAGAAGTGTTTGTGAAGATGCAAGAAGGCTGATCCACGTGCGGCGGCTCAAGTGCGTTACTTCTTCACTTGTTTGCTTTGAAACAGCTTTACATATTGTTGGTGCCATAAAAGGAGATGGGTAGCTCATGTGCCTTTCATTACAAAAAATGAAAAGTGTGTTGTGGCAAAAATAACTTATTCCCTTTTCCTCTTGACATGAAAGAGACTTATTTTGATATTGTGTTGGGATGCTATTTAATTTTAATGTAGAAATTCTCTTGATCTTGTCCTCAGACCTTCTTTTGATGCATTTGTCCATACAGTGTGTAGCTGTGTGTGACAGTGTGAAACTACGTGTATGTGTGTTTTTGAATTTGTGAGAAGACAGCCTACCTGTATCTGAATGGCTTGATGTCAGTTGTTTGTTAGGTTGAGTATAAATTGGCTTTTTTCTTTTTTTTTCATTATGTCTGATGACCTTTCCATCCTTTCCTTGCAAACCACAAACAAATTTTAGCAGCAGGTATTCTCATATCAAAATGTGCGAGCAGTCACTATGTGTGTTCAGCAGTGAAGAACGCTACCACTGTAGCCCTCTTCATCACACAGTCATTTTAACCTTAACCACATAATTTTTCTTCTCAGCAGCAAACAAGTATCACTTAGAGGAAAATTATACTTAGACATTACAATTCAAGACAGAACATATTGTGGTGAACTGAACCAGAGAATTCAAAAGACAGAAAATCCTTAGTATAAACAGCAAGCTGCGTTTGCACAGGATGACAGTATACTTGCACTTGATGACATATATTTTTTCTCTATATGTCTCCTCCATTTTATTTATTTCCCGCCACCACTATCACACAGACACTAGCGTGGGAAGGAGCTTATGGATTTCACGCTATCATTTTCCATATTATCCTTGTTACAATCCAAATCTGGCTAATGATGACAATTTTCTATTAGCCTCTAGTGAAAAAATGAAAAATTGGCCTGGTTTTCTATGGTGAATTTAACAGTCAATGTGTGCACGGTCAACTTAGGTCAGCTCTTTTCAGAAACAGTGTCACATTATATGAAAACCAACAAGAAACAAACTTTTTAAACATGAGTTTAGAGAAACATTAACTAATAAAGAAAATATTTTTACATTTGACGAAACAAAGACATAATTTATACAAAAAAGTAATCTTAAGTAAGGAAGTTCTTCTTGCCATAACTTTTCTGCACTAATTTCCCCTTTTATTTATTTCACTGTCAGTTTCAAACACAGCTGTATTTCCAAAAAGACTTGATGCTGTGTAAAACTTGATTTGAAAATGTGCATTTACAGTGTATGTCTTTCGATATACATGCATTACATGCCTCATGCATGCACCACTTCCTGATTCTTCTGTCTATCACGGAAACAGCCTTATTTGATTTCACGTAAAGAGGGTGTCTTCACCGTTTTCCTTCCATTTGAAAGTAATGCCACAAGAAAGGAAGTGGCTTCTTTGAACAAGCCTAAAAAGGCTTCTTTCTATTTATTTATTTATTTCAACTTTGGCTGTCACGAAGGAGCATTGATCATAGCGGCAAGCTTTACTCGCCACTCAGGGGCCAAGGTCTGGGTACAGAACAGTGCTGATGACTAGATGTGTGAAGAGGATAGAAAATCAAAGTAAAAAGCCTCATTACCCTGTGATTGTAGCTGAGTGAATTCATTTGTCTTTTTTAAAGCCAATAGCACACACAAAGCATACATGAAAATTCATCAAGCTCAGACATAGTATTCTGCTCCGAGGTGGCACTTAATTCTCTATAAGCTATAGATGTCGATAATTTTGGTAAATCCATAGACATTTACCCTACACTATAGTTTATAAAGGTATACTATTTTGATGTTCATACACACATGCAAGTGTTTATTTATGACAGCTAGAGGGTTTGTTACACAGAACTATTTATGAATTCTTCACTAGAAAGATCATGAAAAAAGATTAATACTTAGTAAATGACTGAATGATTTTTGCATTACCAGCTCTCTCTGGCTAGCTTTGATCAATCAGACCATCATCTTGGAGCCTGTTGATAAAACCAAACCTTTGCTGAAGTCAGTCCAGGAGAGGAATGAAGGAATCTTTTTCACAAAGAAAATATGTTTTTGTTTTACATTGAGTCTCTTTTAAAGGAGAAACACTTTCTCTTTTTCAAATATACTGTGGCAGCATTTACACTAAATTCTCAAGAAGCTGTCATCACTGACATCACTGAGAATCCTTCTGCCTCACAAAGTAAAAAGGTAAGTAGTGGTCATGGATTAGATAAGTTTACATAAAATGTATGTAAGGCATTAGTCAGTAATGGATGTAAACACAAATTTATGTGTGTGTGCATTATTCATGTGGTGGGACTTATTTTTCATATTGGGACAAAAAGGGAAGCTCTCCACACATAATCATTTAGTTTTAAGGTCATGACATGTTCTGTTTAGGAGTTAGTCTTAAGGAGGTAGTAGTCACGGCAAAGGTCAGAGTAAGTCTTCAGGAGCTGCATACATGCAAACATAATGCCCTGTGTCTGTTGCCAGACGGTAAGGAACAGTGTCATCCTGTTGCTATGAGACAGTTGGTGTCACCATAGGAGGCGAGAGAAAAAGAAAAGAAGGTTTGGCAGGACCAGCTGTAGTCTTTTGGTGCCTCTTGGCATGATTTCCTTTGTAGGCCAACTCTGGGTTACAACTTGACAATTACTGACCAGCGAACATGACGTGAACAACACGATGTCATGAACATCGTGTTTGTTTACTGTAACACAGAACGTGAAACCGAAAAACTGTTAGATACACTAAAAAGCAAATAGGAACTTTTCACCTGTAGGCTGAAACCTGATGGAGAAACTGATGCAAACATGTCACCCTTCTCTTTTTGCCATATCCATTGATATAACTTACTTTTATTTTCCAATGCCACTTACATACTCTATGACTTATATGATATTTTTTAAGCAGTAGTCACAAAGTCAAGTTGCTTCCTCACTGACAGCAAGGAGAAGAGGAAGCTAACTGTTTATGTCTCAGCCAAATTGTTAAGCTCTATGTCTTATTTGGTCCAGTGTTGGCAGTAAAAAGTTTCTATTCTATTTTTGGATACAGATCATCTCTGTGTTTCTCAGCCCAATGAGCCAGTTTCCCCACTCTGGCATAAGTGATGCTTTATGTGGAACATAAAAGCTTTTGAAAGGATGTATTTCATCATAAGTCATGATCTTTTTCTAATTCTAACTGAAATTTGTGCAGTTTAAAAACTGACGTAACTCCCAAGAGACTCCAACCACGATGTGTAAGATGAAAAACCAAACATGTCACACCAGAGTTTAACCCAGGTCTCTAGAACAAAAGTCCAGTGATCTAGCCAACCTCATACCAGACAGTTATTTGCTGGTTTTCTCAGAAGATGTTGAAATTACATGTTTATATTTCATGGTTCATGGTATAAATAGCCAATTATTACTCTTGTAAATATGTTGGGTGACATTACCCACAGAAAGCATAAAACTCTAAATCCCTGGAACCTCTGTCAATCAATGCTATCTAAGGGATAACTGGCTCGTAATAGAGGCATGTATTCTTCGGGAAATGAAACTGTTGGAGTTCATTATTGGGAAGAGGAAGCAAAAAAAAGAAAGAAAAGAAAGTAAATTGTTTTTCTCAGTTTTTCTCTGATCATTCAGACAGAAAGAGTGCCAGTAAAGTAGCTGAGATGAACCACAAATACATCTGCTGCTTTCCTAAATAACTGAACGACACTGATGTCAGGACACAGATACGACATATCCTTCCTTACAGCCATACCATCCTGAGCACGTCAGTCCTTGTTTGATCTCAGCTGATGGCATATCCTGGTGTGTTGAAGCATATCAAGCCGTATTAAGACACCGCTGGTGTGTGAGCCTACACAGCAGCAACATGCCTGGCTGTTTTGATATGCTATCAACCACTGTTGTGTGTCACCCTCTGGGGCCATATGCCTGATTACTTTAAAGTGCCAAGAAGATTAACAGCATCAGGTATTTGAGGAAGAGCCCCAAAATGACAAATATTTTTTATGTTCAAGTGATAGAACCTTCTTATAGCCATAATCTTTATGGTAGCAGCAGAGGAGGAAGTCAGGTGATGATATTAAAGAGCAAAACCCAGAGAGGGAAAATGTGAGGGAATGATAGGGTCAACAGAAGATCACGCTTCAGTATATGAAATAAAGCTACATTAACTTGAATTCAATTATTTAACTGAACTATGATGTTTTTCTCAATATATCCAAGTCATTCTGGACCACCTCTATAACCTTGTCTGGGCATAGAATATATTTAATATTTTTTATCTTCTTAACTGAATTGTAACAGTCTTGGAGGGCACAGAGAAATTGTGCCATTCTATAAAGTTCATTTCACACATCCACTGATTTCCATTAATCAGGTGGCAACTGAGAGTGTTTTTGTCATGAGTGAATTACTACGGCTGTGTTTCCATAACACTCATCAAGATGACGCAAGTGTGAACTGCAGCAGTCATATACAGCGGTGGCGGATTCATTTGATATGTGATCAGCTATTCAGAGGAATCTGACAGATGACATTATTAAATAAATAACAGCTGTGTTATAGGTGCAGCACTTTTTCTCACATCATATGTGCAAAAATGAGAGAAATAGTTTATGTCTTTTTGAGCTGAAGCTTCTGCTTTCTGTCTGAATATATGTGAATATTTTCATCTGCTCCATTCCAACACTGCTCAGCACAATGCAGTTTGATAGTGTGGTGTGAATTATTGAGGCTGAACAACATGTTACTCTGAGAATCCTGTTTCTTTAGGACTGACAGTTTTCTGTGGTGCTTCTGCCTCATAGCTGACGACCAGCATTAGGGTGCAGAAACTGTCCTCAAGCAAAATAAACATCACGTTTTTCTTGAGTTTCAATAACTACTCTGTTACTGCAGTGCACCCCTTACAAGTATAACACTTATATTACAGTTCCATCTATCTCAGCTATGTTCTACATGACCACTGCACACTCATCATGCTGATGTTAAGATGATTATGTCATGTTGTTGGGAGAAAACAGTGGCTTTGCAAAGACTGTTATATCATATGCCACGACGATGCTTTACTTGACAGTTACACTTTACTATCACTATATATATATCATGTTATATATTTCATATGTGAAAAGGACTTAAGACATCTGAAGGTGTTTCTACATGCTGTTCCAGAGGGCATACACAGACATTACATAATGTCTCCTTCTTTTTTTAAAGCAAGATTTTAGATTTATTTAATACATAAATGTGAGAAAATGCAAAAGGAAGAATACCATAAATGTATCACAAACCCCATACAAATTGCAGAGAAACTGTAAAAAAAGCTTTTTCAAAATTCTGACAATAATAGATATGGCAAATATGTGAAATATGTTTGTTTTTTACACATAGTTCTTCAATAAAGATGCTTTATCTTGTGTGAATTCCTGTGAAATTGCCTTCATCTTCATCCTATATTCTTTATTGTTGGTTAATGAAATTCTTTTCTAACACAACCGGTACAAAGATAAAAATCATCCCATTCATCAACCATTGTGTGCTTCCTCCTGCTTTTATAAAGCACCTGTGTTATTATTTTTTATTACGGTGAGTTTTGCAAAGGGTTGAATTTTAGCTCAACTTCTTAAAAGGACTCAAATGTTTGGATTTACAGTCATCAATAAAAAATAAGAAAGTGCAGGAGGATACAAAGAAGACAGCTGATAAAAAGATTAAACGTAAATAGTGTGTGTGTGTGTGTACGTGTGAGGCAGTTAAACTGTTGAATTCATATCTCTCTCTCTTTCTTCTAACTTCAGCTGAAGGCAATAATATGATGATTGGGATATGATCTATATAGGTTTGGCCTTGAGTAGGGATTGCTGTTTGACTGTACACACACACACACACACACACACACAGAAGGTCCCACTTTAATCTAGCATGCATTTAGACATGACAGACGATTTTGTCTTATCCTATAAATATGTCAGGCAGTGCTCCTCTCTTGCTCCATTCTCTCATTTACTATTCTGTCCATTCCAGCTCTCCATTTCTCAGATAGCACTCCCTTCATCCATTGTGGACTTTATTATTCCTATTCCCCTCTAGTTCATCCTTGTGTCTGCCTTTGCACCCCAGCCCTCTCTACCTGCTGGCCCTCTCCTCCACCTCTCTCTTTCATTCCACCACCTTGCTGCCTGCCTGTCATCCATTTGTCTTCCCACCCCCACCCTGCTCACAGCACACGAACATACAGAGATGTGACTGGAGGGCCAAGAATGTGCGTGTGTGATATATATATGTGTGTGTGCAAGCCAAGCTTCTTTCACAGTTTGAGTGGTCTGACTTTTCTTGCTCTGGATCAATGAACACAAAGAATGGTGTCCCACACTGCCCCTAGAAATCAGTTCGAGTATGTGTGTGCGTGTGTGTGCGTGCGCTTCTTGTTTGAACTGCCCAAACAAGTGCATCTAACATATTTCCTGTCAACTTTGTGTGTATACACATGTGTTACAGTGTGCTGTAGTGTTTGAGTGAACAGTAACCTGTGTGTTTTGAAGCCTGTCACTGTAATCCATGCTGGGATCCTTGGAAGGAGAAGGGGGTGGTCGCTGTAGAGATCAATATGTCGGTAGTGCACAATTGTTCTCCGTCTCACTCACTTTTCTTCTGCCTCATCACACCTTTATGCTTTCCACCGCCATCTTTTCCTTACTGCATCCTGCATTTGTTGTTACGCTTTCATGTTCTCTCCCCTCTTTTTCTCTGTTCTAACATTTTTCAAATCCACCTCTCAGTCTGTAAATCAAGCCCTACCCCCCTCTCTCCTTCCTTTACTTATCTTTGGTGCTAGCTCCCTTCCCAATATTCCTCCCCCATGGCCACTCGCCATTTGGTGAATTTATTTTTCTCACTCTAAATCACTGTCTTCATCACCTCCTGTCACCTCCATCTCTCGTTCACATCCTACTGAGATGGCCTGTCTCCCTTTTTCCTCCTCACACCCACTTTCTCTCTCAAAGGCAGGAGTCTATTTCTAGGTATTTCTAATTTTTCATTGCCGTCCTCTGGCAAAAAGATGTATTCAACTTTTTTCTTAGTCTTTCCCCTCAGCATTCACTTCTACAATGTCACTGGCATGATTGTTTAGCTGAGGCTGCCTTTAGGTTCTTTGCTCATCTTTTCTGTCAATATCTCTTGTTTACAGTTCACTTCAACAGAGTTCAGTACCAAAGCCACATTTTCAAAACTGCTCAGTCAGGGTTTAGGACACATATTTTGGACAAATATTTAATATCATCTCAAAATATCACTCCAATCTCCACAATACCTCAAATCTCAGCAACTGAGAAGATAAATTATTGGCTTTTATCTTTGGAGAATATCATTATTCAAATCACAAATTTATCACAGAATATCCCTTTTTTCCCACTTAGTTTAACAACATGTAAGATGAACTACTCAAAAATGCAGAATTTTGCATCATTTTAGTTTATTTTCCTATTTTATTGCATGTAAATTAAATTAAGAAAAAAGAAAATTGCAATATAAACAGGAAGATATCTTATAACTATATGTAAAGCTTGTACAGTTGAGTCACTTAAACGGAATAGCATTCAGAAAATGTAAAGTGATGTTCAGGTGGTGGAGTATGACTGAGGCAAGAGTTCATGAATTTTGGAAAATTGACTTATCAAATGGCTACTGTGTGAGCAAATCACACATCTGTCTCACATATAATGTGTTTGGACACTGCAACTAGTTTTGACAAAAGGATGTGACCATTAGTTCAAATGATTCAAACTGTCTGTATTTATCTTTGAAATCACTTGTTGCAGCTGTGTGACTAACCTTGACAATCAGAAAGACCCAAATATAGATTTATGGGCAGGAGGCATGCAACTAAGGAAAATAAATTACTTTTTGTTTTTTTTTGCAACTGAAACTAAATACGTTCTAGTGGCTAGAAGTATTGTAAAGATAGATAGAAAATACAAAGAATGGCTTGGTAGAAACAAAAACTGAAGTTGGAAATAAAGACATGGAATGGCACCGAACAAAGGATGTGTGATACTAAAGATACTGAAGGGGATGATGACAATCAGTGTGCAGTTGTGGCAATTAGCTCAGAGGAACTGGTGAGAAATGAGAACGGAAAGAAAAAAACTCAACAGAATGCACAAGAAAATCAATTTCAAGCTACAACAGAAAGTATAACCAAAACAAAAAAGTCCACAAGACAAACTCAAGACTAAAACAAAGACTGATCTGAACACGGAGGACAGTAGCTCACATTTCTTTTTCTTGCAACAGTTTTTTTTCTTTCTTCAATTAAACATTGACAACACATGACAGATTAATCAAACAGCCATACAAATTCTTATTTGGTGAGGAATGACAAATATTCTCATGCTTCATGTGGGTAATTACAAACAATCTATTTGTTTATTTAGTTCAGAGGACTTGTATGTCCACAGTATTGACATTGTAATGACATTAATAAGTGATTACTCTCTGTTTAATTCTCTTCTATACTCAACTGCATGATTTTCTTCTTCCTTCCTCCAATTAGCTTTTCATTTTCAGACATATTTGTTCTTAACAACTGTCAAAGCAAGCTCTTTTATTGTCATTAATCTGTATTTACACATGCTGCACAGCATGATGTGTGGATACAAAAAGAATAAGCAAGCAAAACATAAAATAGATCCCTAAACTGGCATGATTCAGCATGAATCGTATTAAATGAATGAAACAAAATGAAAAAATAAAGAGAGTATATATAAGAATATACATAAAACTTAACAGCTAAAAAAAAATAAAACAGATGAGACAATATGTGGTGCTAAATAATGATTTTTCATTTTGTTCTCTTTCAGGTGAATGTAGATAACAATTGTTGAAGACATGGCAGATATTTAAATAAATATGTTCCAATTTGAATACTTATAATATAAGATATATTTTACAAGTGAACATGTCAACTCTGGAAGACTAATAGTTAGCTACAAGTCAACCTAATATTTTACTGTTATTTATGAACACAACAGTGGTTACACAATTAAAAGAGTTTTGTAGTTATAAGATAAATATCCAGCCTTTTGCTTTAAGGTTTTTAAGGTTTTTTTTCTCGTAACATCAAAAAAGAAAAGAGAATCTGGTTAATCTGAGATATAAACACTGTTACATTAGGGAATGAAAACAGTTCAGACCAATACCTTTGGCATAAATTGTCAGCACTCAACCTGTAAACCTAATCAGAAAAGTTAAGAATAACTCAAAAGCACCTCCATGAGTTCAAAGGGTCAAAATTGAAATAAAATGGTGATAAAATTCACACTTTATGACAGGAGCTGCTGCAAAAATTGTGTAATGTTCTATTTAATTGTTAACGTGAGTGCAAACTCTTCTTTAATAGACGATTTAACATTGATGATGTGGGTGTTTCATTAGGAACACATTCTAAGCTAATGTGACCAGTCAGAGAATTCTGTGAAGATTGGAAACAAAGACCGTCACTTAAGTATGTTCAATAGTTACACTTACTTTTTATGGAAGAGTGCTTTGTTTTTACAGCATTTCCACCCTGTAGCTTTATGTTGTTGAAAACATCAAACATCTTGCCCTTTGTTATTCTTGACCTTATTCTCTCCTGACTCTCCTCTTTGCTGCAGACCTCCATTAAAGACGCTTTTGAGGAAAAGATGAGCTGTTTGATCAAGGCGATTGTTGAAATAAGACATGACGTTCCAAATTATTGATGACTGGTACATGCACGTATGCTGGCACTTTCCCATGCACATACACTCATGCAAGGCGCTGAAGCTTCTGCATCCCATAGTCTTTTTTTCATTCCTTCCTTGTTAAAGAAAGATTCAAAGATTAGCCTAAGGCATTCTTGCTCCTTCAGCCCCTCCCCTTTTTTTTCTTTGTCTGCTGGTGATGATGTCATCTTGACAACAGCACGCAAACAAGGACACATTTGTACACCTTGACACTGTGTGTATTTGTATTTGCACGTGTGTGTGTGTGAGTGTGTGTGTGTGTGTGTGTGTGTGTGTGTCACATGAGACCATAATCATCAAGTCTGAAATTTGGCATCTCAAGGGCCAGCCTCTCATCCATATTGGCTTTCATCTCCCTTTTCTCCTCATTCTCTTCCGTCTCCCTCTGTTCCTCTGGGACAGAGCTTCTACCTCTCATTTCTGTAAGTATGCTTTTTAATTACAATAAGCCTCAAGCAATGTTTTCAGAATTCATTAGTCCTCCTGTCATACATTGTGAATAAAAAGTAACTTAAAGGGAAATATTTTTAAAATATTTTCAGCATACATTTTTTGGCTTGTTAGTTTATTTATTTTGTAAACAACAACAAAAATAAAAAAAAACGGTGGGGATGTTCCGTGGTGCTTTTTTAAAAAAAAAAAAAAAATAGAGATCAAGAAAAATAAATGTACCCTGAATTTTAAGAAGTTCTTAGCCCATGTTCCACCTCTCCATCATTTATCAATAGAAAATGGTCCACTAGCTTTTGTGTAATCTTGCTGAAAAGATATACAAACAAAAAAGTACTGCTGAAAACATACAAAACATATAACCACCTCGGCTCTATCCTTTGTATAGACCAAAACAGAAAATCCAAGCTCATACATAAAAAATACAACACAAAACTCTAAAAAACTAAACACACTGATGAGCTAAGGCACGGTAAATAAAGCTGAGAGTGTTTGTCCCGTCTAGTTGTACAAAGTTGATGTCAACCCCATGTCGAGTGATTGTTGTAGTTTAATTTTTTATGTTTTAAACATATTTTTCAACACCTTTAAAGAAAGGGTGTTTTTCCTTAAAAGCCGCAAAATCTGGAAAACTTCATGTTTGCAGTATTTTGTACATTACATTCCTTTCGGAGTGTCTAATTTTTAAGAAATATAAGTAACATGCAGGGTGCCTTGATAGGTTGGAGCATATTTGGATAAACTTGCAATTATAACTTTCACTGTTATTTCTAAAGTAGGACATCTGTTTTACATTTAAAGCTGGGAAAGATAGAATTCCTTTTGATGCAGTGAACTACCTCACTCAAACTACCTACATCAAGCTGTGGTCCAAAATTGGCATTCTTTAGGGATTGTATGTTGACATGGAAGATGCAGCTTCCTCTCCGGCCTTCACCTGATTAAGACAGCCGAGTCTGTGGTGTAAAAGGGGACACAGGGGAACAGTGTAACTCAGCTGCTGACTAAGGTCTTCAGCTTTAAGGAGGACACATTAATTCAGAGTCCTTCGGAGATAGTTCATGAGGTAGTGAGTACATTCATCACGAAATGCCTTCTTTTTTAATTAACTGTGCAAACTGCATGTCAGCATGCTTTTGTTGCAGGTTGTTTTGTTAGAGGAAACGGAGCACAGCCAACGCCTCAATCACTTCTTTTTTTTGTCTTTTTTTTCATTGTCAAACTAATTTTAAGCATCTGATGACAAAAGGATAAATTTGTTTGTGAAAATGGGTTCAATGTAGTCTGTGGAGTGCTGTTTGAGGGATAATGAAGAAGGATATGGCTTCAAATGATAAAGTGAACCCATATTTCGTTTAAACGACTTCCCTCCACACTGGAAGGAAGTAGTCACTTGATAGCAGCATGCGTCATAGAAGGTTTCATTTTTTTCCTGCTCGTGAGGCTGTTTTCGTCGTTTCTATTCCATTATTCACCTCTACATTCCTCCTACTTTCGTGCCTGGACTACAGTCCTTCTCATCCTCTCCCACTTAAAATAGGATCAAGGCCCTCCACCCACAACGACGGAGGAAAACAAATACCTTTATCTTTTTTAAATTGATTTTTATCATGTTGACTTCCAACATGATCTGATCTATGACATTCAAATACTGAATCTTTCTTGCTTGACATCTTTCTTGCTTTATACGAAACAAACAAAGCACTTCCAAATGAATGTTGTTGCAAAAAAAATTAAAAATGAATGAGTCAGTTAGATCAGCTCTGCTTTAAACATTTGTCATGTTTAATCCCTTGGTTTTTCCCCACACATCTGCACACAATACTGTTGTAGAAGGTGAACGAGAAAACAACACTGACAAAAAAGAAAACTTGCTGAATGAAAAGAGGAATGTCTTTTTCCATTTTACGTTGCTTTCATGAACTATTTCTTGGACCACTTTCTTTCACTGGGACTTGACTTTTTCCTAAAAGATGAAAGATGTGGAACCTCAGAATTGATCTGCTCTGTAGGAGAATGTGAAACATGAAAAGACCCCAACCCCCCTCCCAGCCCGTACGTGTGGAACACTGGAGTGGGAACTTCAGAACTGGGCTCTTCTCAATGTGTGATGTGTGAGTCTTGATTTTTAGACTGCATAGTTTCAGTGTGAAATTAAACGTGTGTCTGTAGTTAGTTGTGTGCAAGTAATGTATTTGGAATGCGTGTGTGTGTTATTACAATGTTAAGGTTTTTAGAGTTATGCAGCCAGGTGTGTTTGCATGTCTTTGGTTTAATATTGTTTGCATGTGTGCTTGAATATTCACATATGGTAATGCCTCTAAAATTGTCTGTCTGTTTTTCTGTGAGTTCATCTGTATGTATTGCAGATTATAGACTTTCACCCGTCACTGATCACACAGCACCCGTGGGCTCACTTACTCATACTGTTTTTTTCCACAGTTTAGCTGATGAATTCACACCACTGCTGCCTTTTCTGTCAACACGAATCATACCGTAGAAAAGACTTCCAAGCAAACAAAAATTATGTATATTTATCCCCATCATGACACACTGCTGAACACTATATGCTTATTCACTGTACATTCCCAAATGTGTCTGCAGTCAAGCACCTGGACATACAATTGTTATACTAATAAATTTTCTTTGAAGATATGGTCCTGTTTTAATTGTGTAAAGTATAAGTATAATCTTCCTTCCTGCCCTGTTGCAAAAATACTCCAAAAGGCATATAAAGAAATTGCTAATTCAATCTAATTCAGCTCAGATTCCCATTACAAGAAATAAAGAGATAAATAAATGCAACTTGAAACTACTTTTTGAAGAATTCATATCTCAGTTAAAATATGCATGAATTCAGAATCATGCTATTAGGACTACAAAAAAAACGTCTTTTTTTGGGCCCCATGATTTTTACGTGACTCAGTAAGCAACCCGGAACATGCCCTCATGTGGTTCCTTCCAATGAGCTCAGCCTACTTGCCTCATTAGTTTAAATTACTCACCGTTCAGAAAATGCCAATGAAATATGTGAATGTCTGAATCACAACCTCGACTACTGGCTCAAGGCCCACATGCAAAGTAATTAGGAGAAAGATTTTAGAATGTAACTGTATATAGTAGTTATGCAGTGTCACATCTGTCATGAAAAGGACACAAAAAAGGACAAACAAGTCACGTGACATCAAATGGCTTCCAAAGAAAATTCATTGGGCAATGATTACGGTAATTTTTTGCTATGTATCAGCTGTGTAGACTTCCACACAGCAAACTTCGTAAAGGCTGTGGATTCGTCCATACCCTCAATCTTATTAGTGTAACAGGTGTCTGGTTGTTGATGCACTCTAGTATCAAACAGATTGTCAAAAAGCAACCAAATACATTTCATCAGGGTTACAGTCAGTCTGAAAATGATGTTTGATAAGATTCATACTTGACTTCATTATGATCATTTGCCTGTCTTGTCACACTCAATGTATCTCTTTTTGAAAGTTGACTATTTATCATTTCCTACCTATGTGGCAATTTATTTGTATTTCAGATTGATTGAATTGACCGCAGACAGAGACTGACTTGATGATGTAAGCTGAGTCCAAATAGTAATCAGTCTGTGTCTATCCTAATCAGACCATATCCTGCCCATACGCTGACTCCAGGAACTTTTCCTTTTAACTTATCTCTTTCACTTCTCCTTGTCTGCCTGCCAGACTGGAAGAAAGAGCAGTGGACTGGGCAAATGCCTCGGCCTCTACAGGCTACTCAGTAATACGAAACACACACAAAACTATGCAACTATTGTTTGGTTTCAGCTTCAGCATATTACTTACAGTCTACTGGTGACAGCTTGCTACACTGTATATGGATCCAGAGTGTTTGAGCATGTCTGTGTGTTTGATGTGGCAATCAGCTCTTGGACTCTGAGCATTGATGCAGGTTTTCTATATGTTTTCTTTGAAATGAGCCCTTGGTTAAGCTTTCTCTTGCTTGCACACATGCAGTGTATATCCTTTCGCTTTTACTCTGACTTGCAAAACTTGATCATACATTTCATCAGGAGATTTTGATTGCACTTCTCTTCAAGCTAAAGGAAAAGGGCTAAAAACATGTTGCTGTCATTTATCTATATAGTCATATATCTTTTAATTATAGTTAGTCTGTACATGCTTGTGTGTAAAAAAAAAAAAAAATAGTTCATTACATTAATACAGATTTACATCAGATACTTTTCCATGTCTTGGTTTGAAGTAAATAAACTAGGCTGCAGTGCTCATAGTAGTAATTCAATAGTAGAAGTAGTTGTTCAAGAGACAAAACATAAGGAGGAAAAAATCATCAACACTGTGGTGTACATCCACATAAGGGATATGGAGAAAGCCCCTTTTCAGGAATTACTTAAATTTCTGGAAATATCTGTGATACCTGGGTGGAGGCCGCTCAGGTCATTGTTTCTAAGCTCATACGTGGAAGAGTTAGTAGGTCATGTGATTTTGGTCTTTGGCAGGTAAGGCATGAACAGAAAGTGTTTCCACGCCCCCCATAAATTCTTCTTGAAGATGACAAAACAAATCCCTTCAAACCAGCATATAAACCTTTTTGTACATTGGAAGCTTTTGCCAGTTTTTACAGTTTTCATTCACCTTTTCTTTTTCACATCTTATTAGGTGCGTTTCTATCAGCATGTTTAGATGCACATCGAGAAGTATCGCATCAGAAAATTATGATGGAAACGCCATAATTCGAATAAAAATCCCCTGATTCGCACAATGAAAATACGCTCGCTGGCACTGGGTTTGGGTTGCTTCGAAAGGGATAGAAACAGCTGTGTTCGCATCAAGTCTCATAAGACAAACATGGCTGACAACGGAAGGTTTGTGTGGACGGAGGAAGAAGTTGTGGCGTTTTTAACTTTAATTAAGGAGAAACAAATAACCGCTATCCTTGACAGTAAACAGCAGAGAAATGCCAGCATATACCAAGAACCCCGGGTCGGGAAGCCAGTAAAACGTTTACAGGCTGGTTGTCATGCCAATCTGCGGAAAACTCGCGAGTTAGTAGTTTTCACCAAAGTCCATACTTTTGATGGAAACACACATGATTCGAATTTCTTTTAATGCACATTCCCCAATGATTTGAATCACTTTTGGATGGAAACATGACTATTGATGCGATTATAAAATGGCAATGGAAACCTTCCTTATAAGAAGTTTAGTGCAATATTTTCTAAATCTCATGTTCCTCCTTCATTTACCTGCCGATCATGAACCTTTGCTGCTCCGGACTAAATTGTTTGTTGGGTGACCTCTTTCTTGTCCTGTGTGATTCAACATGCAAATGTTGTAAGAAGGAAGAATTAAATTAAATATTTTTTTAAAAGATTGCCCTTGTACTAGTATTAGATGAAGTTCTCTTTGCAATAAATTGGTAGGAATTTGACAGATAATAAGTTTTATTAAGAAATGTCCAGTATTGTCCACTAGTAACTAGTCTTCACGTTCACTTACACACAGGCCTCTTTTATTATGGAGCAAGTAAGCCCTAAACATGCTGCTTGCTTAACGGATATGTCTGGATACGACTGGAGTGAAGCATTTCTTTTGGAAGGGACATCATTTAGATTTTTACATTAACAAAGAAAAGTGTTACTGCGGACGTTTGTTGAGGCTGTGAGTGATTATATTGTAGGCATATGTGTATGTAGCCAAGTTAGGGAGACATGTTAACAAAGATTGTTGTTCTTAATACGAGCAGCATCAGAAAACAAGTATTTTCAGACCAGTTTAGCTATGGCCATTGTATCTTGTTTTTATTGATAGATTAATCTGGTTCCTATACTTTGAGTATTGACCAAGTGATAAACTGAAAAACAGTTATTTTAAGGCTCATTCATCAGTATTGGCAAGGACAAGACTAGCATCAATGATAGAATTATCAATCTACTTCTTGCACTCCCTTCCCTTTGTATGAATTAGATTGTACACGGCTAGTTGGGTATCATATTTCCACTTGACTTCTACTTCTTGAGTAAACAATTTCCATCCTCTGCTTTTATAAGGCAATTAGAAACTTTCAGCCAGACTGGGAAGAAGTATAATTATCCGATCAGGTAAACAAAGCTGCATTTTTCAAAACCAAGGTTGTACTCAAAAGAAAAGAAAGAATAAACAAAAACCTTAAGATTCTAGAAAGTATCTTCTCTGTTTCTCTCACTCCATCTCCCTGCCCCCCAGTGATCATTGGTCCTATTGATGAGCAGAGTGAGCCTCAGTGCATCAATAAGATCTCCAGTAAGAACTCTTCTATTGATTATACTGCCTGGACTAGAAGGCTGCTGAATAACAGTGAGATGGGAGGAAAGTGGGAAGCAAAAAAAAAAAAAATAGGCGAACGGAGTTAGACTGGCGAAGCTCATAGCTCGACATCCCTGAAAAGAGTGGCGATACCCACTCTAGTTTTCACTTTGTGGCAGGAAACCATAACTGGCCAAGCACAGCAAAGGCCAGCCAGGATTTTGCCCTTTTTGCTGAGTGGAGAACAAATGATGAAGGGAAAAAGAAATGGGACAGGGGGGGGTATGTGCAGGATGAGACTGGAATAGATTTGTTCCACACTGACTGTAAATCCCTTAAGTCTATACTAGAGCAGATTTAGTTACTTTGCCTGTATGCACTGCTGAATGTTTCTAAATTACATACTAAAAGTTGTTTTGAAGTTGGAGAATATGCCATCACTACTCCATTTCCATGGCAGTCTTATACCAGAAAGTGAAAAAACTACATTGGTCGACGGTGCATCATTGGTCAAGAGCAAGGCTCAAAAATGGTAAAAATGACCACACCCTCTGGACTACAATGTCAATCTATCCAAATGTCTGCCTTTCACAATCATAACCATGACCACAAGTGTCACATTTGCTAAAAAAAAAATTGTAAACTCATATTTTAACGCTACGTGCCAAAATTTGGCTTGCAAATTGTAGTGGTTATGTTTTGCATTACAAAAAAAATATTGCAAAAGTAATGACATGTTCAACATGTTAAAAACAGTTATAAGGAGGGAACATAGCGTTTGACTTGAATATGAAAATGTACCCAGTTACGGGTTGGCATAACATCACTTAAACACTTACACAAAACAACAGGCACAAAAATATTACCGTCTCACAATTTCGGCGACCTTAATTAAAACAACAACATTTTGAACATGTGGACACCCGATACTCGATACATTAAATATTTTCTTTCGAAACAGAGCTTCCTCTCCTCATTGTTAAAACAAATTGGTTGATGACAGCGTTTGATAAGAAACTAAGTGTAGTATTTGAAACTAGGTAGAGCCCTGCCCTAGTCAGATTTGACTCTCACATAGTCAAAGACTATTTAAAAAAAAATCTGTTTTGCACTGATAAGATAAAGATTCTGAGAGAGAAAGCTAAAACCATGAGCTGATACTTTGTGGGTCTCCCGCCTGCAATCAGAACAACTCCAATTTACTGGTGCACCTCTTGGAGTGCTCTGTGATGTCTGGCACCATGATATTTGCAGCATCTCCTTTGAATCCTGTGGGTTGTGGCTAGAGCCTCCATGGATTGGGCTTGTTTCAGTTTGGATTGGGAGGTGAGGCATTTGAAGGCTGGGTCAACGCCTTGGGCACTTTGTCATGTTCCTCAAGCTGTTTCTAATCAGTCATTCCAGTTGAGGTAGGGTTGGGCTGCAAGGCTTCGAGGATGGTACGTGTAAATTAACATCCACATATGTAGTGCTGTTTAGAAAGATACAAAACATTTTTGATAGAAATATTTCTTTAATCTAACTAAGTTATTTTTGAAAATTACATGTTCGGATTTACAAACCTGAGCTGCAGTATCCCACTTCAAACAAATGTGTTTTCCTGTTGATTATTTCAGGCGCTGACATACAATGTGGTAAATTCATTAAGATGAGCAATGTGATCTGCCAGTACAGAAAGTTAATTTCACTAAAAACACCCTGAAGTCAGGCATAAACCTCCCTGCCAAGCTTGTCATTAATTGCAGTGAGAGGTGAAGGGAGAAGGAGAGGAGCAATGGAAGGAGATTAGATGAGACAGAGAGGAGAGGCAGTGAGGAAAGGAGAGTCGAAGAGAGGTGGATTGAGGGGGGAGGAGAGGGACATGAGGAGAATAGAAGAGAGGATACAGAGAGAAGGGGGGTGTGGGGAGGAGAGCGCACGCTGAGATAGAGCAACTGCAGCAGTAGTGTTTAATTGAGAGGGAGAGGAGATACAGACGAGTAGAGGAAGGATAACACAGAGGATTATATGAAAGACTACAAGGAAAGAAGCAAGAACATTTTTTCCACATTGTCTGACCTTCATTTTCCTCTTTCCTTTTTCACCTGTTTATTTTAATCACATTTCTCATCCTCTGTCATCTGTACCCTTACCTGCCATCAGTTTCCAGCATTATTTAAAATGGACGCAAGCAGAGATAAATCACTGTGTGGCCTATTGATGCTGATGTTAGGGATGGTTTATAATGGAAGAACGAGTCACTGCTACTCTGACACATTAACCATAAACATCCTTTCACTCGGGTGTGTGAGTGTGCAAATCACAATTTTTGCATGCTCGGTGTGGGGGCATCAATCTGTTTACATGATCATACTGTGCTCTGAGATGTAAATCCTTTTCAAGTTAAAGATTTGGAAGAAGTTTGAGTAAGGCTTGGGTAAAGCTTGGTATTAGTTTTTGAGTTGGGGTCAGCTAAGTGGCTGTTATGGTTAGTGGAAGTCTCCATGCAAATAATGCAAGCCAAGGTGGTGTCCTCTAAAGAGATGGGAGTAATACGCAGTGTGTTTGCACTCTATTGCTTTGCAGCTACAGTTATCTCTGCCAAAGCCTTTCTTTTTTTTTTTGCTTGGTATTGATTGCCATCATTTTGGCATACACAGCATTCTAGAAGATAATTAGTATACTCCACTAAGCTAACATGTTCCTACCAAAGGTTTTTCTTGTTAATGGCTCAGTAGAGTTATGTTCCTGCTTTAAATTGATTTAAATATGTGGCTTCATTTTAAGTTACTGACACTCATTCATGAAAAATATTGAGAAAAAAACTCTTCTCAGGATGTTTGTAAGTTGTTATTTGTATTATTATTATTATTATATTTTGCTCGCAACAATTAAAGTGTCAAAGCACAAATTCAAACACAGTGATTATGTTGTTAAAGGGGAAGATGGCATGAAAGGTTGCTGCGAGAAATAGCAGAATAATTGTGAATTAACATATCTCTAAGGCCGCCGGATCTGGATACTCTATAAATCTCACAAATGAAAGATTTGACAGTAGCAAAAGCAGGATATTTAATTGACACACAATTGCAATAACACATCGATCCTAAATACATGAAAAACATGCCTGCCTTTTAAGGCTAAAAGGACAAAATACAGAAAGATACAGAAGGTACATGACTGTGGACACACATGCTTTATTAAACACTGAGGTTATGTGTGGAGAGTTCTCATAAAATATGAAGCTATCCTCCAAAATGATTACTCCCTTTCCTAATGAGCAGAAGCTGTTTGTCTGAGGTGTTTACATCCTCCTCATGCATGAACTCCGAGCAGGCGTGATTTACAAAAGTAGAAATATCAGCCTCAGTGAACATCCTCATATCCTTCACTACAAATAAACATTTACCAAGTTTAACAACTAATACTTTCGTCCGATATCTATTTTTTTCTCTTGCTTTGGACAGCTTTGAATCAACCAGTGGACTGGGATATGTGGTGTATGGCTGCCATGTCTCAACCTCTTTCTTTTCTCTCTTATAATATCTTTGATGTTTTTGCCTTCTTTCTAAGTTTCATTGCCTTTTACTCAGATCCTTTCTGCCCCCATCTGACTTATTTTCTTGCTGAGACTTAAAGAGTTTTATTTGAAACACTTGTGATTTAGGACACAGAGGAATAGAATTTTTTTTTTCTTAGGTAGCTCTCGACATCAAATATCATTACATACTGTAGGTCTAAGAACTCTTGAATAATACACATAAGACAGAAGAGTCAGCTAACTGAAACTTTGCTCTATTTCTGCTTAGTTTTTCTTTACTGTTCATTGAGCATGACAACAATTTTGCTTCGTGTGACTACATTTGAAACACCAGCTAATAAAATTGATGATTTAAATGAAAGAAAGCTGACGACCTTTCATTCATGCTTGATTATACAGACCAGCTGGCATTTTTTGTGATTTTTTTATAGTTAATTATTATTCTGCAACGTTTACACTTCTGCTGTAGTTTGTATTCTAGAAACTAAATCACTTGTTAATGAACTTGTAAATATCTTAATGTCAAAAGCTACTTTTGTCATTGTTAAGTGTTTATTTCTCACAATGGCTGATGATGCCATTTCTTATTTGGCAGATCAACAAATATGTTTATCTTTCTTATGGATACCTCAACATTTTTCATGTAAATACTCATTCATCACAGTTCACAGTACCAGATAGTGTGCATGTTAGTTGATGGTTGGAACATGAAATGTTAGATATGATAATTATAATGACCAAACACTGATGCTGGTGTTATGTTGTTTCTTCTTTTTTTTTTTACAGTTCATCTTCTCTGTGAATTAAATATGTTTTATTTTTGTACAGATGTGATGGAAAATAAGAAAACAAGCCTTATCTGCTTCTTTAGGATTCCTGCTGATCACCTGATTTCATACTTGATGGAGTCGGATTCACATTGTGATTACACATCTCTCTGCAGCAGAAAAGCAAATTACATACAGTGTCTCTTCATCAATGTATTTTATTATTGCAGCTTTATGATGTTTTTGCAGTTTTTATACAATCGATTGTAGACGGTTGAGTTGCTGATGCGTGCTCATGACTGTGTTGTGCAGAAACTTAATACTAAGATCCTATAAGACCTCTAGAATCCATCTAAAATCAATGTATGACATTTTTCAATCTGGCAGAATGAAAGATTCAGTGTGGTTGTCATGTCCGATGACTGTATAAATGTTGATTTTGTTTTATTTTATAGTATTCACTGGAAAGTGCAACTTAGACAAGAACAAAATGGAGAGTGAGGACACATTTTCCAAATAGATTTCCAGATAATGCCAGGCAGAGAAAGGTATAGCATATCTCCTTCGAGTTGTTCTTTTAGAATGCAATTATAGCAATTGTAATAACCAAATAACTAACACTGATTACCAATAGATGTGACTCTGTGTCCTTTTGACCTGATTGTATTTGCAATGATTGCTTTTAGGAAGGGAGTTGAAGTAATGGAAGTTTTTGGAAGTCGATGCACTGCTTAGAAATACTAATAAGGTAGAATTCATTCTGGCAGATTTTTTTTTTTTCATTTGTTTAAAATGTATGGAGCTTTGGGTTACATCCAGTTTCATCCACTTTAGTTTTACGATTTATGGGGATGTTCTTAGCCAGAAGAGCTAAAACAAAAACATGATAAACTTTCCTGAATTCAAGGACAACGTCTTACTTAAAAGGATGGAAGCTGACTGGAATTTCCCATGCCTGGTGAGTGCAAACTTCCAGTTGAAGTCCAATTAAGTTAATGTACAAGTTAAGTCATTCTATGATTTAACGTATTTCTAAGAGAGAAAATTGTTTTTCTCAAACTGTAACTGATGGTTTTTTTCATGCTGCAACATATTTGCTTAAGAATGGTACATCATTTCCTATTCAGTGTGTTGTGACTTCACAGACTTTGTCGTGTTTACTTTCTAATGCGAGTCAAAAGACTCTTCAACAATTTTTTTCACACGAGCACATTGGAAGCTTTGAAGTAATGATTGACTTCACCAATAATGTTTTTTTTTTTCTTTTTCTCCTCTCGTCCCTCATTGGAATTGTAGAGTAGAGGAATGTATCTCTTACGTTCACAAACACATGCTCGAGTGTACACACACACACACTCTAACTCTCAGAATAGCTACAAGAGGATGTGGAGTGATGACAGACAGAGGATGAATGACCCTGTAGAGTATCACTGAGCTGACAGTCTGATAATTACATGCCAATCTCACACTCTCATTTCCTCCATCGACATACAAAAACACACACAAACACACTTCTATACTGTACCTATGCTGGGTTCATAGACAAAATGCATAATTGCTCATGCCCAGATGCACACATGTGCCACATGAGAACTTATTCCACACCAATGACTAACCTGTGTTCAGCTTGTTTTAAAGTTGGGGCAAAACTTGACATCATGGTGGACACACATGCACAGACATACAAACACACAGACATACTTGATGTATTTTCCGCAATGCGTCTCTCTCCCAATCCCTTACTATGTTCATTTAGAGGTCTCATCAAACTTTAACCAGGCAGCGTAAACAACTTCAAATAGAATACAAGACAACGGCCAGTTAAACTGGGACCACAAACACACATGGAAGCGTTACAGTAACAGACACACACTGCATGTACAATCAACACAGCAACTGTACACAGATCCGTGCAGAGAGGCAGACTCTGCTCATACAGACTGTATGAACTTTTCACAAGAAATTAGGAAAGTGTGAGCTCAATGTAAGCCGAGGAATGAAGATGAATTCTCATATAAGCATGCATGTCTCTGTGTACTGCAGAGACACATGATTTATCTTTTATCACCTTGTGTGCACTGGAATCATATTCGTCCTTTTTCGTTATATTTGGTGTAGAACTCAGAGCTTAAATTCAAACGCTACTGTTTGAGTATTTTAAAACAGTCTGAGTTTTAATCACTGCCACTATCTCTCCGACCCCTGTCTTATCAGGGTCACAAATGAGACTAAGTACCCACAAACCTCCACAGTGATTGGTGAGTTCCTCTCTGACGCTCAGCCAATAGTCTGTCAGTAACACATTAAAGGGCGATCTCATTAATCACCACTACAATCACTCACCCTGAGGCCGCCTTGCAACTTTATTGATACCTGGCTCTTTAGAGGCCCATTGCCCCCTTTGAGACCCAGGGTGGAGTGTATGATTGGTTGTCCCAGAGGTGAATGCGGACATTCATTGGCTGTCATGATCATTGCAGGGTGTCTCAGAAAATGAACGACAGTCCTCTCTTGTCAGCTTACACTTACTCGCTTGTTTCAAGGTGCTTAGTTGAAACATGAAACACCAGCTGGAAATGATGGTGCGCTTTGAGGTCTTTTTCTTTCTCTCAGCGATGACGGAAAAACTCCATCTGAGGTTCATCCAACTTGAGGCCACCTGTATTTTTTTTTCTTATTCTGGCAAAGTCCCACCCTTAGTTTTGAGTATATTGAATTAGCTTTGACATGCATTTAGAGACAACTGTTTGTCATGATCCATTCCTAGCTTTCTTTTCCTACTGCCAGTTTCACCAGTACTTTTCCACTCACCTGCCTGCCACTCCCACCTCATCAGTGCAATCAGCTTCACCTGTGCGCCCTCACCAGATATATACCCACTCCTTTCACTCAGTCTTTGCCTGATTGTATTAGCTCCATGCAAAGCTTTCTAGTAGTTTTCTCTGGATTGTGTTGTTGGTTTCGACCCTGCCTGCGCCTGACAGCTCTCCCTGCTCGTCGCTTGTCTGGTTCCTGGTCGCTCGGCTTCAATGCCTGAAGGTTTCTGCTTCTAAGAAGGACTGATTTTGGCCGGTTCAGGTTGTGGACTACTGTGTTCAGCTTTGGCTTGTACAACTGTTCCACCAGTCCCAATCTGTGCTATTCTTTGGTTCAACCTCACGCCAATCACAGTGTTGTTGGTTAAAAAAAGTTGTCACTGAGATACAGAATACATTTTTATTTTTTTTAATTTTTTGCTCACTTTCAATTTCATTGACTTTTATTTGTCGCAAGTTACATCAAAACCTAAATAAGCTTTGTGTCAGTTCAGCTTTTATAGAGTTAGATGCATGTCACTGGTATCTTTACCTCATGTGTTTCACTTTATAGTATTCTCATTTAATTTATGTACTGTTTTAAGCCAACATAACTTTTACCAAACCTTAGTTTTTGTATTAGTATCTGTTAAATGGCTAAGGATTTTCAGCTCCTGCTAGCTGTACAGTAGTTTAAACATTGTCTTTAACATTATGCTATACTGACACTTGTTTCCCATGTTTAACAGTTGCCGTATATCGGTGCGCTTTGAGTTTGCCTGGTTGGTAGAACTACACTGCTTCCTATACTGCTGTTAGACTGGTGATCGGTAGTAAAAACTGTCTTACATTTTGCAGGAGATGACAGAACAGAAAATGGGAAAAGCTGAGTGAGCTCTTAAAAGTTATTAAACCACTTTAAAGAACCACATAAAATCACCAGAGTTTTAAGGGTTTAAATAACGGTACAAATATACTTTTTTATCTGCTACTAATTTGAGCTTCTATTTCAGTAAATCCCTCCATGTTCATTACTGCATTGATGTCTATAAAGCTAATGTCCATTCAAGTATTCTAATTATATTCTCAGTAATATTAAAATGACCACAAACTCAATAAGCATTTCCCAAAATCTTAACAAGCGTAGTTACAAGGTTTTGACTCGACGTCTCCCTCAGTTTATAACATTACTGTACCCATGAAGCAAATGTGTTCTGTTTGATACATTTATTTGCTTGGATTAAGTCACGTGTTGTAAATGATAGTTAAAGTCAGACTTTGCTTTTAGGCCAGCTGGCTCAATAGCTTGGCTTTCTCTCATCAGAACTCACTGTAACACCTGACTTCTCTGTGCCACCATATAGTGTGATAGGTACTTAAAATGTGTTCATGGTAAAATCACATGTGAACAGATAGCTAACTAGTAATCTTATCAAAGTCATGTTAGTAAGTAGTATCTTAGTTGGAACTTTTTTGGGGGATAACAGGATAGAGAAAAGTTTAGAAGAGGTCGGAGCAACATACGTGTTAGACTTGGATAAGAGTAGAAAAGCACAATATGAATACAATCCATTTGCCATTTGCTCTCCTATTTTTGCCTCCTCCTTCATTGGCCAATTTTTCTTTCTTGGACATTATCTTGATTTACATTTAGTAAATTGGTTTGTATTGTAATAAGGCATCTACCTGAGTGCATTTCTGACTTCACTGCTAAGGAAAGGAAAAAGAAGAGAAAAATCTCAAGCTCTCAGGTTGTGATAGTGAACAGACTACACTTATGTAGTGACATTTTATTCTTGTTGTGCACGAAGCATTTTTAAACTAAAAGCCACATTTAGTCATTCACACAACATTTCTTAATATATTCTCTATATAAATTCTGAATGTGTCACTGGCAATGTAGGGTTCAGTGTCCTGCCCATGGATGCTTAGACATGTGGAATGAGGAAGTCAGGCATCAAAACGCTGACCTTATGACTGGCAGTCGACTGCTTTACCTCCTGAGCCCCAGCTTTCCCCATCTTTTCAGAGCAGTCTGTGTTAAGCCTGCTCAGTTTATTCCAGAGAGGCCCACAAGGATCATTGGAATAGGCATGCTGGAGTAAATCTCACATAGTGTCCGGACTTAGCCCAGTCATCAGGATAGCAGATTGCCTTTATGAGTTTCTCAATATTAAAAATATATCCCATGTGTGTTTTGGATGGGTTGTGTATATATTTTTAAACGCCTACTGCCTTCTTTCCTTGTGACAAGACTGGGATTTAACATCAAGACGTGTTTTTCTCCAACCATGACCAGGTATTTTATTTCCTTTTGTAAACAGGTGTTTAACTTTCTAATAATAACCCTAAAAATAGGAGAAGAAAAAAATAGATAAATAAATAAAAGGAATATATGGCAGTGACAGGACACTCCTGTTGACCTTCTAATAGCTGCTTGTTTTTGAGGTTTGGTTGTTGAGCTCAAAGTCAGGAATGCATGTGTTCTCAAAATAAAAAAGAAACAGGAAAAAGGCACAGAAAGGGTGCAGAAATTGTACAACTATTTTGGAAAAAAAAAAAAAAGAGGTGAAGTGCCTTTGTCTGGAATGTGTAAATTAACAGTGCGTTTTTTGGGTACAACAAAGATAAAATGGCGACTGTGTTGTCTGAGTGAACTGCATACATATTTGTGACCTCAAGTGAGGCAGTTTTTAAGATTTTCTTTAGCCTTTTTGTCTTAATCATTTCACTGTCTTTAGTTTATCCTCTTCAGAATAATTTTCCCTTGAATTTTCACTATATTAAGTCTTCCACAACTTTTCACAATCTGTGAATACTTGTCCTTCCTGGAAATGCTAAATCTTTCACATGAGGGAGTTCAACTTCAGCTTGCAAATTTAGGTGTATATCATGGAAACCAGTGAACATACCATACATTTGGATAATTTACCAGGCCATTAGTTGGACACTTCACATGTGTGAGCACACTGCATGACTTTGCATCTGTCTTTATCTGTTTAAAGTTATGTTTTTAAGAAATATCCCCAAATTGGTGCTTTCATCTAAAAAACAAAACAAAAAACATTGCATTGTGGGGAATCATTTGTGTTTCCTTTGCTGAATAATATTTCCCTTGTAGTTTATATCTGTTTCCATTCATTCCTAACGCTCATATAAATGTCACATTTGTAAATGTGCAAATACTCCTGTCTGCAGTCTGTGTTGAGGGAAGCTTACAAGTGTGTGTCTGTTTGCCTACTTGTGCCCCCCTCCACCCTGTATCAAATGTCACATCTGCCTGTTTAAATGGCACTGACTTCACTTAACACAGAGACACTGTTGGGTTCCTCTTCTACTTTAATACAATTGTCGCTGTGTGTCAGGAGAGAAATTACAAACCCACAAACGCACACAAATGTGCTGACACGCACACACAGGACAGAAGCCTCTGATTTCTCCTCTTTTGTATTTACCCTGACACAAAGACACAGAGCGAACTCTGCATGTCTGCCTGTGTTAAAGCTTAGGTCCACTTGGTCCAAAGTGAGTCTTTCTTAGCAGCTGCTCACGTCTCTATCAAAATCAATACAGAGAATTGGTCTACTGAATCCTCAGGGAAAGTTACAATGTTGGAGTGTGTCAGTTGGTGTGTGTATGTGTCAGGGGAAGAGTCCAACAGAAAGCAGAGAAGAGAGTAAAGCTTACTGAATGGCATAATGGATTCCTGTTCACAGTCCTCCTTCCCCGCCCCTCTCTTGCTTTGCAACTTGTGAGATGACCTCATCTCCTCAGACACCTCTTTTGAGACACATAAGCCAACTAATATCCCCACCTCACTATCATTTTCTTCTCTTCTCTCACATCCCATACATCCCACCCCTCTGGGCCTACTCTTTGAGTGACCTGTAGATGTCTAATGAACATAATTGGTTACATCCTGTGTTGAGAGAGGTATGTTGTCCTCAGAGGCTCCTTTTGTGTCTGGATTAAGACATTCAGGTATATCACAGGTGGTCAGTTTATATGGGTAAACTGTAGATGTTTTAAGAACAAAGAACAAAGATTTTCATTATGGGCCCCTTTTAAGAAAATAATCACCTCTAATTTGTCATACTGTTTAGAGTGTCCCAAATAGGTCTTACACTAATCAGATGGTACCTAACCTAGTCCTGTGGGATTAGTGTGTTACTGCAGCAATGACAAAAATATTAGATATGAAAAATGTGAGGGGGTTGGAAAGCCTAGGTTTGTGAAAAAGGGACCATCACCTTCACAGACACTATTTTTCTTGCCTTAGTTACACGTAAACTGGTTGCCATAGCAACAACTAAACACATTTTGTTAGGGGAAAACTTTGTTACTTCCTGGTTGAACTGAGTTTACAACATCACTTCTTTAGGATTAGAAAAGAGAACACAACTTGATTAGGCTTAAATTATAGCATCGAGGTTAGAACTAAAATGAATTTTTCATCATTCTGTATGAACAAATGCCCGTTGGGGATGTTCTTGGGATGAGGGCAATCTGTCTTGTTGAGAAACTACAGAACTACTGTAGTGAACATTGTAAAACTGAGTGGGGAGATGGAGAAATGGCATATTATGGATTCTTCAAGATTGTAAAATTCAAAAAATTCTACAAAAGGTTCCAAAAACTTTGATATCCTCTGAATATAACATATTAAATCAAGAATATTTATTGACATACAGCCAAAGTCTCATGAACCAATATTTTATCAACAGAAGAACATTTAGAAAAAAATTTAAATGTTGAAAGTAAGACACACTTATACTGACTGTTTCATGAAAATAATAACTCATCTTGAATTTCATGACAGCAACACATATTTAAAAGTCGTCACCACAGCAACTAAAGGAAGGAAAAGTAATTGCTACTGATAATAAATGGCTGGAGGAACATGTTGCAAGTAATCAGATAATAATTAACTGGTAACAGGTCAGTGATGTGGTTCGGTGTGAAAAAAGAACCAAAGAAAGTCTCGTTTGAGACGACCTAAGGTTCAACAACCTGAGAAAAAAAAAAGGTGTCGAGATTTTATTTTGGAATAATGTTCCTAAACGCTATTGAGAATACTTCAAACATTCCATCATTTGGCCTACAGTGCATGTTATGAAAAGGTTCAGAGAATCTGGCAACATATCTGTGGATGTCAGTACTGGATGTCTGTGATCTTCCTATGTTGAACTGGAAAAAACATCTTTGAACAGAAGAGGTGGTCCCAGGTATCACCTTCCCAGGACTTACAATGTAGTATTGTCTCTCCTCCCCGGGCAGTTTCACAACCATTCGCACCTTGGATCCTGTGAACAAAACATGTTCTTTGAGACAGGTAAAAACCTCCCAGGTGAGAATGACATAAATGATCCTTTTGGATGAGACTGTACAAAGAACTTATGTCTTGAAATCACTTTTCTCTTAATTTTTGCCTGTGTGAGTTCTAAAAAAAAGAGCTATTGATAGATTTTGTAATGGTCCACTATATTGGACAAACCAATAATGCAACTTTCCCCATGACTAACTTTTAGAAAAAAATGCTCAATCTTATCAAGACAGGGACTCCACACCAGATCTTTATCATATTTCTATTTTGTTTTCTTGTAAAAATAAGGCACTACCTTGGAGAACCATGCAGTTTTTTACTGAGGTTTTTGCTTCCCAATTTCACACTTATTAAATGCTCTACATGAGGAAGAGAGTCTGTCAACTCTCAAATTTCCGTCTGCCATCACTTGAGTTTGGAGGCTTCCTCTTGACACGGTGGAATGGGCAGAGTGACAGCCTTTAAGGAGTGAGGAGTCTCACAGTAAGTATTTGCTCACTGGCTGTAGTGGAATTTGACGGTAAAGCTCTAAATGTCCTCCCGGTTTGCCTTTCAAAAAATGTACATATTGGTCTCTTAAGCAGAAAATGAAAATCAATGTGCCAAGCCTCACTGGAAGGGGGCTTGAGCTACAGCTTCCCAGAATCAAATTCAGATCTCTTAATATGGCGCCATGAATTTAGAGTTCCAACTCCCAGCTGGGGCCTTTCTGTGTGGAGTTTGCATGTTCTCCCACGTACTCTCTCCGGGTTCTCCGGCTTACTTCCACCATCCAAAAACATGCATGTTAGGTTGATTGGTAGCTCTAGATTTTCCTTAGGAGTGAGTGTGAGCGTGTGTGGTTGTTTGTCTTGTTTGTCTCTGGGTGGCCCTGTGATGGGCTGGCGACCTGTTCAGGGTGTACCCCGCCAGTTGCCCGATGACCGTTGGGATAGGCTCCAGCCCCCCCGTGACCTGACCAATGGATTATGCGCGTATAGAAAATGGATGGATGAATTTAGAGTTCTAGATTGCAGTAGAAGTTTGCTATTATTCTCCATCATCTCTTGCTTTGCTTCACTTTATTTCTGTTACTTCCTTAAACACACCCCAGGGACACTGCCCATGTCATGGACTGAGTACCACTTTGCTTCCTACAGCTATGTTTTAATGACTGTGTTTCTACATGCTGGCCTTCAGGCATTCACTTTATGTCCTCTTACTTGCTAACAGTGACTAGACCACTGTGACGAAAGGAAAGGAAGGCATTATTCCTTAAAGTGGTATCACATTGTGTTTGATCAATACAAGGATGTTTTGAGAAATTTAGCACACACTTCCTTCTGTGGTCTGTGAATGCCTGTCTGTGTCAATGCCACTGCTGCAGAAGTCCTGATCTGCACTCCCATGTCGTCCTGGAAACCCAGCTCCAGATGTTTCCCTCTGCTGGACTTCTTAGTAACCAGCCGTCTTTGCTGGCAACAAACATGGAAAGCACTAATCACTGACAACATGGAAGCTGTGAGGTAGATGGGCTCGCAGCAGGTAGAGCTGGAAGGTTATACTACATTAAAATTCTTCTATATCTAAGGGTATATTGCATTGCTCTGATTACAATAGTTTCAACATCATTGAGGAATGCTGCCAATTTGTTTTGTCATTATGATGTCAGTTTTAACTGAAACATTCCAGCCACTCGGGATTGGAATTCACTGATTACCATTTTGTCCCAAACATAAGAGTGTTTTGATCTTGACCCCTCAAATAAGGGACATTTGAAAGGTTCCATTTTGTGTGTTTTACTTTGAATCAAAACAATTTATATCTTCAATAAAATCACCTGTTTTAAGTGAGTTCAATCCTGTCATATTTTACCATCTGAAGTAGAGTCAGAGAAAAGATGAGTTTAGTGGTATTTGTCAAAGTTTTTACCTCAGTAACAGCTCTTGTAATGGGCAATAATTAGCTACCTTTTCCTTCATCATCAAAAGTTTTGAAGGCGTAGGTTTAAACAGATTTCCCATATTTTGTCAGAATTCTGCAATATAATTTTTTCATGAATCATTTGCAATTCTTAGGAAAGTGAAAGGATTTATCACACTTGCATGGTACATTCAACCTTTTAAGAATGCTCCTAGATTGTTTTATATGTTATGAATTTAACCCAAAATGTCACTTAAAGGAATATGACCAACTCAAAAACATACATACCGCATGCTTTCATCTTAAACTGAAGTGAGATGGAATGTGCTTTGGCTATTAAATATCCTCAAGCATTTTGAAACTATTCACTTTATTGGCAACAGGAATTTGTGTGCTGTGTGTTTCAGATCAGCTCTCTAATTGTTAAACTTTGCACATATACCCTTGAAAACTTTAGAGACCATAAAATAAAATCAAGTCCCACAGAAGCTCCCCAGATTTACAGCTGTGTGCAATGCCCACTGTCAAAAGTGGCAGTCGTAAAGCTGCAACACCTGTGAAGCACAGCAACAATATCACGTGCATGGTTTTTGTGTCTTTGTTACTTTATTTTTTACCAGATTGACTAGTGGGAATCACAAATGGTTTCAAAGGTTTAACTCTGCACAGATGCCATTAGAGTGATGAATGTCTTTCTACATAAATCCCTACAGGAAAATTAATAAACAAATTATGTTTTCATTTGCACACCTCAGCGAGAAGGTCAAGAGTCAAGATCTGCTGCAGGGCAGCACCCCGCAGGCAGCTGTAACTGGCTTAGTGTTTTGTACAAGGACATTTTATCAGAATGGATAATTGCCAAAACATATGGTTGGATCTAGATAAAGACACTCACACAAACCATCCTGATTCCACTATATCAAATTATAGCCACAACCATATTTTTCTAACCATTTCCCTGTCCATACTCCCACTTAATGTTTTGGTTACCCTGAACCCAAATCTCACTCTAGCCAAGCCCATCTACCCTTTTTCTAAATCCACTTTACACTGTTCAGGGCCAGATGGGACCTGATAACAGGTTGCAGTCCATCACAGGGCCAACACGAACACTAGTAAGGCTCACTAATTCATCTAACTTGCATGTCCATGGACTTCAGAAGGAAACTGGGAATGCAATCTCATGTCAGATTGTGATATATCTATGTTGATCCATGACACAGTATTTTGCAGTTTCATAATAAGCCTAAAAGATATAAAATGACTACAGTTCCCTTCATCAGTGCTCTAAAGTTCCCATTGTACTACCAGTACCATTTCCACTCCTGTCACATGACGATTTGATGCTTGTGATGTTATGTCTATTTTTTACTCAGGTGTTCTTTTCTGTTTCTGAAGTTTATTAACATTAACTGATGTTTGGTGGCAGGATGCCCTGAAAGGGGGCTGTTAAACTCAGCATTCAGTTTAACACAATTATCATCCTTCACACAAAAAGCTCAACTGCACGCTGTGATCGAGCACTGATAGCTGCTGTGCCAGCAGTGACACAGTTAAAGCGTCAGCAAGCAGTGAGCACACACACACATACAGGAATTATTGTGCTATAAGGCAGCTCGAGGCCTTTCTGTGGTTTTGACACGGGCTGTTGTGATGTGCAACGGTATGCCAACTAACTGGGTGGGAGGATAGAGATGTACTCTTATACGCCTCAGTAAGGCAGTAATCTGTGACTCACAGTGCGTGTGTGTTTGTGCGTGTCGTGAGATAAACTAATGGCAGCTACTTTTAGGGTAAACTAATCTCATACTGTGGTTTCAGTGTAAGTGTGTGTGCTTAAATGCTTCCTGGATGGTAAAAATTTGATGGAGCAATGAAAACAGAAAGTAGTGGAGCTGCTTTTCTGGCTCAGATAATTTCTGTTTAACATCATTCAATTCTCCAAGTACTGTACTTCCATCTTTATTTTCAACACATCCACTCACTCAGAAAGAAAATTCGGATTGTATTCCCCTTGTGTATCCATCAACTGGAATGTTACTTGTTTTGATATAGGCATGTTACATATTTACCCAGACTATATAAATGAATGAAACTGCTATTTTGAAGCTTCGAGTTAAATTATTGGCAGTTGCCATGATCTGCACTATACTGAGGGAAACCTGACTAAGTATTTCTCGTTTTCTAAGCAATTGTGTTGCAGAATCACGGGACTAAATATTTACTAACCTTGAGGAAGCTCAGCACAAAAGCGGTGCCTTCTCAAACGAACCAACAGGTTACCATGAAATATGTTTGCTGCTAAATCTTGTCCACACAGGCTTTAGAAAAAAATATAATGAAAAAAATAAACTTCCTGAAACAAGGACATATGGTGCATAGGTTTAATAGATGATGCAAAGAAGGAACCTTTTACCAAAGAATAAAACCATTTGAAAAAAAATCTTAAAACCAAAAATAAATATGAAATGAACATGGGTTGAGAGAAGCGGTCATAAAAACTACTGACAAGTAACCTTTCTAGGATTTGTGTATCAAGACACCACCAATCCAATTGTATGGCTTGCTTTAGTAAAATAGGTGAGAATAATTATGGAGCTATGCTGGTGAAATTGCTGTCTAATTGTAAGGTTCCTTACAGCTTTGCCTATTCATTCTTTTCTTACCAAAACACGTTGTGAGCAAGCAGAAGGTGTATTTCACAGTCTGTCCATAGTTTGTTGTTCCCTTTATTGTCCTCCATAATAGACAGCACTGCCACTGCTCTGGATTTCATATTACTGCTGAATATCTCATTGCATTCTCGTGGCATTGCGCTGAAAGAGCATGCTTTTTCTTGCACAGTTTGTCAGTGATTTATATACATCTTAAGTTTTGTATCCATGCTTTTAATTGAATTTACATGATACACCATTTGACTATGTTTACGGTAAAAGTACAGAGAAGAGATTCACCCCTTCACAATATATTTATTACAATTTAAACAAAGATGCAAAATAGGTTATTTATATCAAATCCTACATAAAAAATCTGCAAAACTATATGGCTTTCAGTGTTACTAATACATTTTTCATAAAACCAGGCCATATTACAAGTGATGCGGATGAAAGAGACCATCTGGAATGAGATACATCTTTAGAAATCAAGTCTCAATCAGATTTAAAAGCACCTTTTCATGTGGTTTTTCAGGTATTTCTCTATGTAAATAGTGAGGTAGGCATAAAACTCATTGAATTTGAGCAGAGCATTATCATACTTTAAATGTATTTGAACTGTAAAATCTTTTTTTGCAAATTCAACATATCTGAATCCCAAACCTTCCAAATACTGTTTTTTAAGTATAAACTTTAATTTAGACCTACTCTTTAGATTCTGAAGCTTAACTAAACAGCATTGCTGTATTCCTGTGTGAAGTTGCTTTTGGAAGACAGATATTCCTTCAAAATGATCAGAGGCATGCAGAATTTGTGGTTGTGACTTGAATAGTAATAATCAGAGAGAAAAAAAATGAGTGAAGGGGCAGAGGGATGAGGGAGTTTGACTCTATCCCTTAGTAACAACAGACAGAGGAAAAGAAAGTGAAGGCGAAGCAGAGGAAATCCATTAATAGAAATGTTATCTAATGATTGCAGCCTCTGTATCTGCATGTTATGAGTTGCCTCATGATGAGGCATTAGATCTACTGCAGTGAATATTATCTGGCTAACTGCTCTTCCTTTAGCTATTGGGAATATTACAATATAGCTTCAGTTGGTTTATGATACACTGTAACATCATTTCAAGTTTTTTTTCCCACTTTTTATTGACTTAAATATTATATTAGCCTGGCTTACACGAGCTGACATTGAACATGCTCTGAGAATGGATGAAATCTGCCTAATGTAGCACAACATGAATGCAACATGGGCAGTGAAGCTACTGCAATTACTTTAGAATGAAACTTACTCAATGAGAAGGTAGGACGTGACACATAGAGGGATTATGACATACACAGAGAAATAGAACATGAAAGCTCATCTGAAACTCTTCAGCCAATCATTCTTTTCCCTCCCTTTTCATCCAGCTTTGTGCCTGATCTGCTGATACATCCTTTACAGAGGCTCCATTCATTTTCATATCTGACATAAAATACAACCACAGAGATGTAACGCTAACCTCAGCCAGCTGTCACGTATCATATAACTTCATGACATTTTGGTAAAATACAGAACTAAGTGCAGATGGGATGCACTAAATACAAGTGGGAGGGAAACTTTAAGCGATACTTACACCCACATGCCTGATGAGAAATTTCCTAAAAAATCCAAGCAATAGAATCTAATGAAATCAAAACTTTTTTTTTGCATTCTTTTACCTTTTCGACCCTTATAGAGATTTGCCCACAATCAGAGGGTTCGTCAAGGTGAGAAAAATCATAGATAAAATCGTGTACTCTGAGCTCTGCTAGTCTGATAATCTTCTTAATGTCTAAAGCAGATCATCTCTTGTAGTCACAGTGAAAGGTGCAACAATCAAATCAGAAGCCACATAACTAATAAATGAATTCCTTATTTAATGAAATAAAAAATACCAAAGCAAAAGAATGTCTCAAAGAAATTTCCAACACAGTCTCGATCAAGAATGTGTCATAAAAGATCCAGAATATAGTGCCTTTTAAAATCTTATCAAGGTTCTTCAAAGAGTTTTCCGTGTGTAACTCATTCACAAAGACACTCATAAAGCTCTTCTTATTATATACTATATGCACTCTATGTACAGGTTTTTTTTTTCTGAAACACACGGACTAACATATTGAGAGAAATGTGGGCTTTAATGTCTTACTCAAAAACATATGGACACGCTGAGGATTGAACCGCTGACATTCCAGTTGTAAAAAGACTTCTATACCAGCTGAGCCACCAGCACGTTTCTCCTTGACTTCAAATATAGCAGTTAATAATGAAAGCTCAACATTTCAACAAATATTTGACTCCGAATCATGATGTGGACAAATGTTCCTTTTATTTCTTTGCTTGTTTATTAATTTATATTTCCCTATTCTGTGTGACTGAGCTAGAAATTGCTTTCGAAGACCCCCCCCACCCAAAAAAAACTTGTAACTTGTATTGGATTCTAGCAACTATTAAAAAAAACACTTTGAGTAAACAATATGCTTAAAAACAACTGCAATAAAAAAAAATTAAAAAACAAAGATTATCATCAGTGAAAAAACAACCTACAGAGAGAAGACAGCTTATAGCACACCACAAGCAAAATGCATGTACTTTAAGTAGTCTGAAGATGATGCGACTGAGATTTCTTTTATGAAGTTGAACTAAAAAGGACTTGTTCAACATCTGAGTATACTTGTACCAACGGAGCCTGAGGGCTTAGTGTGCCAAGAACAACTGGCATAAGCAGACACCCCTGCTGTGTCTCATCATTGGCGAAACAATTGCTCATGGCAACTTCCAATAGCCAGCTCTGCTATAGAAGGTACATATGCACAAATATATATATATATATATATATATTTAGAAAGATTAAAAACATACAAAACAATGTTTGTGTCATGTCTGTGGTTTTGTCATGTTTTATGTTCCCGATTTGTTTTCAGTGTTTGCCATGTTTTCATCAGTTTCTTCTGACCGGCCATCAGCTTCACTCATGTCACCTGTGTTTTTCCCCTCAGGTGTGTTCCCCTCAGCTACACAATAATCACTCTCTTCAGTATTTAGTCTCCAGGTTAGTTCATGTTCATGGCCAGATTCTCACTGCCATCCATGCCACTGTCACTCATGTGTATCAGGTTTGTCCATGTTGTCTTTTTCAGATTCTCACAGTCATAGTCAGGTTTTGTTTTGTTAAGTTTTTTCATAGTTTAGGTTTTGTATTCTGGCTCAGCCGTGCTTTTTGTTTAGATTATTTTGGAATAAATCAAGTGTTTTCTTTGAAATATCTACATCCGGGTCCTTCCTCACCACCACGCCACACAATTTACTTGTCATTTGCTTATATGTCTCAACATTCTATTTTATGTCTTTCTTTTTTTTCTCAGCATTTATGGTTGATTTCTCCACATTGCTCAGTTAACACAGTGTTTACACCTTTTTGAACATTTTTGTCCTCTGGGATTTCTGTTGCCCTGATTCCTAGCTCACAGCAAACTGGTAATAGATATTTTTCAGTTACTTTCCTTTAATCATTACACATGGAATCTCCAAACCCTTTTCTTTTTTTTATCATAACTCTTGACTTAAAAAAACAAGAGCATAGTCCAAGCTTTCCTCCCTCGTTAAGGTAATTTAATCTTAAACTTACAATCATCCTTTTCCTTGCCTCCCAAAGTAATTTTGGTGGTACATTAGCACATTTGCTTTTTTTCCCATTTCATGGCCATGCTTTTCTAGTCTACCATGATGCTTTTTAAAACTCATCATAACATGAAGCGGACAAAAGTCATCTTTCTTTTCTCCCTCCAACTGGTCTGTGAAAAAAAAAAAAGCTGATTTCCATAGTCTCTGTACAGCTCAGTAGACAACAGAAGACATTTTCATTGAAGGTATTTTCCTATTTTCTCATGCAAATGAGGACTTTGACTCACCTAAAGATTTCTGTCTCATGTGTGTCAGTGTATGTTTGTGTGTTTTTTGTGTGTGTCTCTGTGAGACAGCTCCATCTGTGTGTGGACATGCATCAGTCACCATGCCACCAATTGAAGCAGAAACATGGAGGAAATTTTAATCAAGGCTCTCAGTGAGCCAGGTGGGTTTGTAGAGGTGAGTGTTTGTGCATGTGGGTGCAGGTTATTGGCAATAGAGTCTGGGGTATTGTGATGAAACATTACGACTTCTCTCACTAGTGATAAAGAAGCAAATAGTCCTGTGTGACCCAAGATTGGCTCTTTGGGAGAGAAAAGATTACTGTGTCGGGCTGGTTCAATACTAATAGTTCCAAGACATATGCATGTTTGGGATCTTCTCCAGGGCCCACCACAGTAGACTGAAAACCAATTTTTTTCTAACAAACTCTATCTGACCTCTCCTCTTACCTTTTATATTGTTTAATAGAAAAAAAAATGCATTGATTTTTATCTGCTTCTTCTGCAAATCATTTTGCTATAACCATAAATGTTTCACATGATATAAGTGATAATTATTACATTGTGTAGAATATTACTTGTTTTTTTTTCCAATATTTAGGAGTTATACATTTTTACATGCATTCACTTTATTTTGGAATTATTTTATGAAGAAACAAGATTTGCTTAAGTTATAACACAATAAGGGTTACATTTGGTCATGTTTTGTTGTCTAAAGTCTTGTTTACTTCTTGTTCCTCCTGTTCCATTTAGCTGTAGTAAACCCTTGAGCACTTAGTGGATATTTATGATTATTAAGCACAAAGCTTGACACTCTATATCCATGCGCGTTTAAAGATAAACACTGTCAGATGTTCATAGAGGCAGCACTTATATCCCTCACTAAATACCGTGCTGCTGTACCGAGCTTGTGCCCATGGTGTTTGGAAATATATAACTCAATTGGCGATGCTGAGCTGGCACAGTACTTACAGTATGTGAAGTAACATCATACTGCACTGAAATCACAAAGTTTGCACTGTCAGTGCTTACAGGAAAATGTTCCTGTAACTTTTTCTTTCTATTTAGCATCAGCAATCTGTGAAATTTAGACTACAGACCTGGAAATACGAGGCATTGGAAAGAAGATATGACTGGCTCCCATTCTGTTGTCACTCAGAGTTTACATTCTTTACATTACATTCTTTTTTGAAAGACTTGACCAGACTTAAAGGACTTCTCTATCACCATTACAGCAAAAAACTTTTACAAGATAGTGACCATTAATATAGCATCAAATAATTGCTCTGCAAAGATACAGCACAGTAGGTTTAATTCGATTAATTAATTAATTGTAACAAGAATGTTTATCTTCAGACAGATAATGCCATATTTAGAGGCTGCATCATCATTGCCCCGTTCAGGACGCGAAGGACGCCGACTTTCGCCAAACTGTTCTCGGTGAGTAGATAAACGTATTCCATGCCAGAAACAAGGTCTAGGTTTAAAAATACCAGAGTTCCCCTTTAAAATGTATGTAGCCCAGGCGTTACTTTCATGAGACCCATTAAACCACTTTGTTTAACTGACAGCCTGTCAGCACCATTGTCACAGGCAGCATCCCTAACCCCTACCATATTCTCCCATCACTAAGATACACCTAAAGCAACAGTATCTGATAATATATAAATATAGCTGATGAGTTTCTGATGTGAAACCTCAGTATCTACTGTAAGCGTTCATGTTTATTCTGCTGATGCACTTATCGGAGGGTGAAGTAGCACTTGCTAAAATGCATGAACGATAAAGTTAAAGTGTCATGAGACGTTAATATATATATTTTTTCAATTAAACTTTGAAAATCTAAAACTGTGTAACAAAATACATGAAATATTCAAAAGTGACCCCTATTGTCCAAACCTAATACAACAAGCTTTTAACCTTAAAATACAGAGAGCAACTTCACCTTTGCTTTCAGCTCTGCTAAAATGTGGGACAACTTACTCAAGTAGAGATTTCAATCAAAGAGTGTGGACTTCACTACCAAAGAATCTTTAAATGTGTCAAAGTCAACACTACAGTGTGGATGTTTTTTTCTCTTTTTTTAAAAAAGGACTAAAATTAATCAGATAATCTCTCTCCAGGAAATATGGAATGAAGTGCATTTACTCAAGAGTTCTTCTTTATATGTAGCACCTCTTGAGTCTTGGATGGGCTGTCCTTAAGATTTACATTACTGAAGTACGTTCAAAGGAAATGGACACTAATATATCAGATGTAATATACTTGCCGTTGCATGAAAAGATATGTATATGTGTATTTTACAAATGTAGAATATAATGGCTCAACATATCTACCTATTTCTTCCAAATTTCAAATTGTTCTTGGTTCATTATGACTAAATACTGTAGTAATTTTTTTTTAAATGGACTACAATCCATTTTAAATTAACTACTGGCAATTAACTACTATTGTTTATTAAACTGCATCAAATATCAGTTAACACACATTACTTTATTTCTGATTCTTATGCACTTGGGCATGCACAAGTTGAACTCAAACATATGCACATCCTTGCACAAAATACAATTATTCTTCCATCAAGGTTGCCAAGAGGAATAATTTGCAAGCTGTGCCATTCTTTTTTTTCCCTTTGGTCTTGTGCAATTAACATTTTGAAATGGCCCTTTTCCATTCTCTGGTTCATCCCAGTCAGTTGTGCACGAAACAGTTCCAGTTCCCCTGGTCCTTGTGGAAGATGAAACTATTTTGTCACTTAAGACCAAGATCTAGAAATAATCTCTCAAATTGAAATGTTCCAATCAACAGCCATTTCTTTTCCTTTAGGAGGTACAATGGACAGTCAATGAATACCACTGGGTCATACTGTTTACTCAATGCAATGTTACATTTCAGTATCTCAGAATAGAAAAAGCTCAAATTGGAGGAGGGAGAGTTTCAGACCTCCTTCACTACCTTGTTATCAACTCATGCTCAGTCGACACTAACCTCCTACCCCCTGCCGTCCATATTAATTACGCTCCTGTGTGGATCAGGGAGGATTTATTAGATGGAAGGAGTCTTAGTGTTCCTGGCATTTTGCTTATTAATGATGATCATGATAATCCCCTTTTCTACTAGATTGAGATTTAATGTCTGGACACATGAGACCTGATTTCACACTGTTGGAGGTAAATCAATGTTAGACTCGTTGTTTTTTTCCCATTATGTGTTAGTTCTTATAAATCTTATAAATTTGAGATTGTTGACCCCTCGACAGGAAAGACAGACTGAGCTACATAACTGATTATGTCAGTCAGTCTTGCTTTTTTACCTGGAAAAAAAAAACTGAACCTATCACCCACCCTCAAAAGTTTCTGTCCTTTTCCTTTGCTCCTCTCAGTCTTTGCCTTGATATCGCTAACCTTCTTTAGGCCTCATTTTCCCTCAATGTTCTAGTTTTCAACTCATTGCATTCTGACTTTTGGTCAAGAGCTTTTCACGTGAGTTTTCAACATACAAAGTACCCCTTTACTCTCACTCTGTGATATAGAGGGAACTTCTCTACAGCTGCATATGTGATAAGTGATGTAACCTCTTTTCAGGGTGTTACACAAAAGTCACTTTTCTTTCTGCAGCTCTATGTGCATTAAATGTAAATGACAATGGCAGTATGGACCGTGGAAGGAGCTCTAAGGAGAGTAGGGGAATAGATACTCGACTACCAAGCATGATACTTGTGTTTGAGCCCAAGCTTCCTGTTTTTAATTTCACGTCTTTTCTAAACTGCTGTGATTCTTCATTGCGCATTAAAAATATTTGGGTAAGGTTATGACAACATCATGGCTCAGATTTAAAATAGCCAACACAATAAAACACATTATCTTTGCATAAAGCTTTGCTGACTTTTTCCATGTTTCCATGGCAACCCGTCCGACAGTTACATTACAACCTCAAGAGACCCTGCATATCAAAAAGTAATGCTTCGGAGGTACCCCGTGTGTTCAAAAACTGATTTTGATTCATCCATTCTCACATCTCTCTCATTCTTACCCTCTGTCTTGTCTCCCAAATGCTTTATCTGCTTATTTAGCAATCTCTGTTTATCTTGCCAGCACATGCTCCCATCCCCCTACCTGTTCCCTCATTTATCCTCTCACATTTTCCTCTCCTGTATCCATTCTCTCTTTCATTTATTGATTTTTTTTACTGTCTCACTATCAGCCTTGCCTCTCTCCTTGTTACCTCCGCATCTTTCTCAACAATGGTCCCCTCGTCTTCTTCTAAATTTTCCTTTCATTTTATTCACCTCTCCATTCCCCATCCATTTTCTTGCCCCTTACCAGAAGTCCTTGCCACCGGCCAAGCCTGCCAGTTTACATTTAAATAAATCCCCCTCATCACACATCCACTCTTCGGTTGTTTCTTTTTTTTTTCAACCACTGCAATCCTTTTAGCCACCAGCCTCAACAATTAATAAAACACAACTATAAACTCTCTTTTGCTTTTCCAGCCTCTCCCTCTTCCCCTTGCCTTGTCAATGTCAAATGATGAATGGCTGGTAGTAGAGGGTGCCAGATGTGATGTAATGGCACTACAGCTATGCCCATATTTTAATTTTGGCCTCCATCAGAGTATTTATTAACATGGGCCTTTTCCAATTACAGAAATAAAGATACAATGTAATGAAAAGGGACAGAAATAGCAACATGAAACCACAGAAACTATACGGAGATTTTACTCACTAACGTAAAAGATTTCCCAATAAATCCACAATACTCATCAGTCAAAATTATGCCATCAACTGAACCTATCCCTTTTTGCTCCAACAAATCCTCAAAACCAGTGGTGGCCTCTCAGGAGGTAAAGGTGATAATGCTCTTTTTTAAAATCTTAAACAAATTGCCTTAAAATGAATGACTCTTCAAAGGGAATATTATGACATTTTTAAACCTCTGCTAGTATTTTACCATCTTGTTGTGTCCAAATTACCAGTAGAAACAAAAATTATGCCATACTGAGAGAGAAAACTGCAATTACCATCCAATTAATAGGTGAGATCTAAACATAGGATAAGAATCTCGGCATCAGTGTTAAAGTGCTTGTTTTGCTAACTTAGATTGTTATGTGAATGATGGTTAAAACAGAAATTAGCCACCTAGCATAACTATATTGCTAACTGTGTTCCTTATTATGGGATATTCACCAGCTGACCATGTCAATGATATTTGTCAAGTAATAGCCTATTATGAGAACAATAAGTCAAATGGAAGACAACATGTAGAAAACATAGTTAGAAGCAGAGCGGTAACATGGCTTAATTGTTATATTACCTTTAAAGCTTTGCTGCCAACAAAGCCTCATGGTGAAAACCTCAAAATCATGCTCATACGGTTTGGAAACTTGGAACATGAAACCTGAAAGATTTTCTTGCATCAGTAGAAAACAGGTGGGATTAGGTCAGTCAGCAGCTAAACAGATTGAAATGAATTTGAAGATAGCCAAAGATTAAAAGCACTACCCTAAGTTGCTTTAAAATGTATCGAGATTGTCAAATATTTCTGTGAAGAAACCAGAAAACACATGAGCCCATTATTGTTATGTATCTCATTGATTCCATGGGATGTGGCTTCGCACATGACCACACACAAACCAATAATAACAATGATGTGCCTGGTGCTTCATCTCACATAGTCAGAAACAGAAGTTACTTTTTACCCCTGACGGCATGAGATTTTGTGTTTGTATATACAGTATATATTTGTAGATACGTGTCTGTGTTTTTTCTAATGCTGATGAGCAAAGCTGCAATTCAAGTATTTATCAACCTAAAAGCTCTTACATACCATGGATAAATATGCATACAAAGTAATTGCCAGACCAGGACAAATACACAAGAGTCAGCAATACTTATAGTGTGGGATCACCAGCTGTTCGTAATGCTGATGTTCAACCCCCAGTATTGTCACATTTACAGCACAATAGGACCATTTAACTTGAGCACCTTGCTTCTAACTGTGTACATGCAACAGAACAGAAGTGAGTTATTTACTGAATTATGTTGACAGTGTGAGAAAACACAGAGGACATTTTGTTGCGACTAACTCTTTCTATGGGATATCATCATAATTGTAACTATGGCCAAATTCACTGCAAAGTCATCATTCAAGATTTTATCAGAGCAGAGTGACAAGCACGGTGCCACATAGTGTTAAAAGGCTACTTTCCAGCCATTATTTGTTTTGCTGTCTGACAAATTAAACTGAAAAATGTGTGAATAAAGTAATCTTTTTGGGAATTTGGCCGCATCAATACGTACTTAAATTTGACTGTTTTTACAAAAAGATGCAAAAAGATAAAACTTTTATTCGGATTGTCCAGGTAGTAGCGGAGAAGCTTGTACAATAACAGTCAGATTAAACTTAAAAGTCAAGTTTTAGTTGGTTCAACCCAATAATTCATATTTCTCTCGTGCCATGTGAAAGTGCTTATCGATCCAAAAGAAAAGGTCAGGACAGCTATCTCATGATCTGAGCAAACTGAATGCACAGCTTTCATTTTAGTCTTTTTAGTCAAAGAGCTGGCCTTGATAATTCAGACTAGACCTAACACAGTAAACTCTGCATATGTGGCACAGAAGCTATACAGGACAGTGAGTACAATGGCTTTTAAATGACAGAAAGAATTCACAATCAAGATATGAGCAGAACATTCTTGCACTTAAAAAGAGATCGGGGCGACCTTTTCAAGCTGCAGTGACTCAACTGCCATTGAATGATCATTTATCATACTTTGCTGATTCTAATTTTAAAGGACACAGATTAGCACGAGTATGAGAGAAGGCCATTTTGATCACATTTGTGATGTCTGACTCCTCCTCTTTCTTTATTTGTATCCTTAAGATTGTTTTCTGTAATTTAACTCATTACTATATACTTACCTAACATCCCATTGTATGCCACCTTGGTACATGTCTATATTTTCAGATGGTTTTTTTTCTGCTACTAAATCAATCCAGTGGAGGTGAATCAAATTTTATTTGTTTCACTCACATTGTTCAGTAACCATGAAAAGCATTAGTTTTTTTTTCCTGAAATATTGTTACCCACAGTATACTATACTCTAGCTTTCAGGGACTTCGTGTAGAGAAGGAATTTGGCCAGCAATAGAAATAAATTTGATTTAATTTAATTTAAATTGAATGTTTTGCCTGTCTAAAGGAATACATCTGAAAATCACAGTCTGATGCCAATAAAAGAAAAAGCTTTGGCATAACTTATTCTTTAATTATTATACATAATTTTGATAAGAATCCTTTTCATGTAAAGAACTGTTTTGTGCTTGCGAGATCATCTTCCTCTCTCCTCTCAGCACTGAAAACAACTCTAATATGCTGAATGAGACTACCTGACACTTTGACTTTGACACTTCGTACATATAACCATAGACACATGCCACATGGAGTATGAGTATGAAGCTGTAATTGTTTTTGGTTGTGCATGTGACCTTGAGTGACTGCAGGGGTAATGCTTAAGGATGTATGTGCTCCTTCACTATTCAAGGTAACTTTACCATATGTTCATGTTCAGAGTCAAAGTAAGTCAAGAGAGTCAAGTGCTCCAACCCCCTACCTGTTCCCAAAGAAGGCCATTTATAATGGAAAGCCATGTGTGATTTGGTGATTGCATAGTGGAAGTTGTGTGGTTATGGCATGTCTAGAGCTAGAAATGTATCTAACAAAGGAGGAGAGATACATTCAACAAACAAAGCAGATGTGATTAATTCATCAAATGAAGAAGGTGGGTGACATTGATTAAACAAAGCCTCAGGGTAAAATTCAGTTATATAATGGGCAGGTTAAGCTCACTAAATGAGATGTGTGCTGCATTTACATGCACACACTGCAAAACACTAAATTGAAAAAAAAAAATTTTTTTCCCCAAGTGGTTTGAAAAGCAAAATATGCAACAACAGATAAACCAGGTATCCTTTGTATAATATATATAATGAAAGTGTGAGCAATCTAACTCTAGAAAATATGGTAAAGTTCCTTTAAAGCATCTACTAAAAATCCTTCAGAAGGTACAAATTGTACACTTTTCAATCTAAAAAACTGTTTTATTTGCCAACGCATAAAGTGCTTTTCATCATAGACTTCCGTGTTACTTTTTCACCTACATATTTAATTTAGATCCTCATTTCTGAACAATTATATGGACACCTCAAGTTAATTTTTCATTTAGAGCAAGCCATGAACATTTTTAGCCCATAGAACAGCATCTCATTGGAGATTTATTTCTTGTATGGTTACAGAAGAGTCGCTTGGTTCTCCTCAAAAAGGGTGGTACTGATAATTGAAAAAAAAAATGTGTTTGAGATTCACACCTTTGACACTGGTGCTGTAATGCAATAGTCTATGTTTAACACATGGATCAAATGCTTCATTGACTGTCTGCAAGAGCTGCATTTATATCCGTGCAAAATTCTATTATCAAAATTATTATTTTGAGCAATATACTTTGTACAACAACAGCAAAGTTGATCCTGGTTGGTGAATAGCACCTGCTCAGGCCTGTGGAGCTCAGATACCAGTTGAGACTGTGCTTTTCGGTAGGGAGGTTACCCTCCTAGCTTCTGTTTATACAGTAAACACATTAATTTAAGGAAGCAATTATACACCAACCATTTCACTGGAACTTCTAATGAAGTAGTGGCTACAACCCATTCCATTGCCTGTAAGTATTTGAAACCATCTGTGTTCTTTCTTTGATGATAGCAACACATCTCTCCTTTTATGTGCCTCATCCTGTAGGTAATTGGTAAGGGAATTCTCAAGGTTGAGTGTTTGTCAAAATCACTTTCAAGAGCAAACAGTCACTACATTAAAACATATTGACTTCCTTTATAGGGTCTTTTTATTTTGACCCCTGTTCTGAAATGTAGAGTGGGGCAAAATATGCCAGTGAAAATATTTGTATGTATATTTCGCCATAAAATTGGGTTATATAGTCTATAACTGTTTTTCTTTAGTGCAGTGTTTTGACTGCGCAATCAAAGAATTATTTTTTCTATTGTTGTGACCTTGTTTCGGGTCCCAATAGTCCTATGGACTGCTGAAGCTATCCTATTTAGCTGCTTTGAGTGTTTGCTGATTAATTACTACAAAGACAACATGCATGACATTAAATGACATTAAACTTTGGATGGATACACATTTGCAAGCGTGTGCACAAACATGGATTAGCTGACACATATTTGCTCTCAAGTGGACCTGCAGATATTCCAACATCATCTTTTTTGCTGGTGTTCATATGTCTGTCCATGCTTAAGTTTTGTTTTGTGTGTGTGTGTGTGTGTGTCTGTGGGGGTGACATTTCCTATATCACGTTTCACTGCTTGTTTGATCTTCCTTCTTTCATCTTCTCCGCAAAGAAACCTGACATTACAGGATCTTTTTCGATATTCTCCACTCACTTCATTTCAAGTTGTGAGTATGACTTCCCAAGTGTGTTTGTATGTTGGTCTGTATGTGTACGTATACAAAAGCTAACCGGGTATAAAAAGGTATGTCCTCTCCACCTTGGGGTGAAAGAAAGCAAAGTGTGCATTCCCTTCTTCGTCATACACTCTGCATTAGTAAAGGTGGCGGATTCAGGAGTGTGTAGTAAGTTCTCTGCAGTTAGTGTGTATTTGTAAGGACGGGTGTGTGCGTGTGTGTGTGTGGGTGTATGCATTATCAATCGTCACAATATTCTACCATATTTTCCCATTGTCTAACCTCATATATTGAATCTCATTGAAATTCAAGGTAATTCAGGTGACTCACCACAAAAATGCTTTTCTTATCTCAATAGTTTCTGAAAAGGAGCAGCTCCAAAGTAAAACTGCTGTTTTGAAATTCACTAAATGTAGCACGACTGTTGCAAAGAATTCTTCATTATTCCAGTAATTCATATGGAGATTTTATACTAGTTAGTATAAAATACATATAAGAGAATGTTTCTGGTGTACCATGGTGGTGCTTGATTATCAAGCTTAGAGAATGGTACTTGTGATTGTGGCTCCCCAGCGCATGTATGCTAGGAGAAGAATGATGGTCCAATTGATGGCCAACTCAAGCGCTAACCAAAATTCATCTCAGCTGAGCATGTAACAATGTTGTGGGTTCATATAAACCCACACAATGTCCATTTTGTATGTCAACCATGTCCTACTCAAACATTTCTGCAACATTTTTAAGTAAATCCTGGGTCTTTTTTTTAAGTCCAATTTCCATGTGAGACAAATAATCTCAGACAGTCACTAATCACTATGTGTGAAGTCTCCAAAGTGTGACCTGAAAGGTTTGCAGATATGTCTCAGTCTCTGACTAAATAACTTGCATGTTTGATATTTTCAAAAAGGTCATCTTTGAAACACATCTTTGAAATCCTATCAGTAGGCTCAGGATGCTGAGGTGAATGTTTAATGTTGCTAAGAACAGCCATAACTCTTTAGTGTTTCCAGCGTACAATAACATTACAGAGTAGAAAGAGAGAAGCTGCTGAGGGAAAATGCCAGTTTTCTTTAACAACCAGCTGAGCAAATCAGTCAGAAAAACCAGGAGCAACTCGCATCATGCATTGCAATGTAGTGTTACGCCAACATTAACAAATTACCCAAATTTTTGTGCACATCTTGATATCTAATAGTTAAAATCTCCGAAAAGACTTTGCAATCTCTGTATAAAATTCTAGCTGTTAATGTCATCTGATCAGTCTTGGCATTGTATACACTGCAGGTGGCTGTTTGGACTGATCTAATTTTCCAATTTTAACTAATCCCACACTGCAGACACCAGTGTGGATTTTAGCAGCTCATTAACTTCAAGAAACACATGCCTCACTGCTGCAAGTCATGGATCATGTCAATTTATAAAAGGTTCGTCAAATGGAATTAAATGGAACACAATGGGAAATAAGTTTTCAATCTTATCAGGTCCACATGCATCAATATGTTGTCTTTTACTGGCCCTCATACCAGTCTTTTAAGGTACTGGTACTGACAAAATGAATCAGTCTAATCTCATTAGAGGCGTCTACGTCCTAATTTTAGAGTACACATCTTTTTGCTGAGCATAGTCATGCATCTTTAATTAGATTTCAGAAAAAGACATAATTAAACACACGATGACAGTTTAAATAATTCTAGATTATCTATTTCAATTTCAGTGAACAGACCACTGCATTTCCTTTACAACATTACAGTTTCAGAATGCCTCATGTCCCTGGACAGCTTGCGCCTTCTTCTAACCCAAGTTAAACTATGTGAATGGACACACAAGAAAGACACAACCCTGCAAATCCTCTATCTTCCAAAACACTACATGAGTGATGCCAATTGTGTGTGTTCAGTGAAAGGCCATGAAAGTGCTAGAAGACTGAAATACCAACAAACACATTCGCTTAGCGAGACATAGGCCTAATTACTTGCAGAAACAAATACGCTGAGAACACACACTCACAGTATGACACAATCAACTATCATGCTGTGAAAGGCTGTTTTTATGGTGTTATTACAGTTCCATAATGCTGTTTGTTTCAAACAGAAAAATAAAAACACTTTTTAAGTGACAAATCTCTCTTTTTATTCATTTTTTTATCTTTCTCCCTCTTTTGTTCTGCACCTCATTGTTTCCTCGATATTCTTCCCCTCCCTCCATGCCCTGTCAGTCTCTTATTACACTATGCCTGTCGTTCTTTACGTGTCTCAATCCCCCTTTCTCTTTGTCCCTTGAGAGTGTCATTTTGTCAGCCAGTTGTCATTTTGCCTGCTGTGTCTCTCTCCCACTCACTCTCTTTCTCCCCTTTTTACCCTGCTGAAAGACTAATGAATCACTGCATGCAGAGGGATTGATGGCTGCGGTAAAATATATGAGAGAGAGAAAGCAGAGGTAAACTGTTAACAGGATGGAAGGACTAGATTTCCAGCAAGATAAAATTAATGATGATTGAAGGCATGAATGAGCAATCCAAAGTATCACAGACATCAGTATAACAATGGGTTTTTGAACCACCTGTACAATGGACTGGTGTCAGTCTATGTCACAAAGTTCAAAGCATTTTCACCAAAACTGGTTGATTTAAACATGAAAGTTGGTTTACAGCTAATTGAGTGCTTACTTGAATGAAAGGGCCCCCTGATAGGTCTCATGTGGGTAAACAAAGCATTCTTTAGCACACATGGGATCATGTCCAGCTGCCATCTCGGACGTACCAAATCTGTCTGCACAACAGGACATAACTCTTCAGCACTTAGTCTTGTGGTATTCAACAACGGAAACTGGAAGACAGCATAAAAAAATCCTAAACAAAGCAGTGTTCTTTACAATTCTTTTTAGCTAATCATAGAAGCTTGATGTATAATTCAAGGATATGGTTACAGAGGACTTTATTGCGGAAGTGACGTTGGCAACGTCTGACCCGTTGATTGTAGAAGAGGATAGTAGGAGGCACCGATGAAAAATAAGTTGAAATAGCACTAAGTGGATGAAATTATAGATTTGCCACCTATGCTGAACAGTGAGTCTGGACTATCTTTTTCATTGACAGACCCGGTGCAAATTCAGCTTTATAAACTGGATGAAAAAAAGAGCAGCATTTTACACATGGACAAGTTAGACAGACATTCACAAGCGACCAGATGTTCATAAAGATTGATTGTCAGCTTGGTGTACAAGAGCTGTAAAATACAAAGGAAAGAATGGAGTGACATAAACTTAAAATTAATTGTGGACAAGTGTAATGTCACCCTTTAACTTGTGAACTTCTAACCGATGATGCCTTCACTTTGGCAATATTATTTAAACAATAGTAAGTTTCTTTGAGGACAAATATTTAAAGGCATTGGAAAGACCACCTGCAAACTGATCAGGAGCAAATCTTGCTTATGACACCATGAAATTGTTTGGAAAGAATTATTAATTGAATATATAACGACAGAGTTTGATGTTTTTTTTAATAGGTCTATTAAAACCAAAGATGTTTCAGTTCTTGGAGGCTGTTTGTGATACTGCACTTAAAGTCACTGCTAAATCAACTGAATTTGTGACATTTAATTTCTGTCTGCTTTGTTTATGTTGCATATGTTCAATACACATATTTATCCCCTCTTTTTAGATTAATCTATAACTGTCTGAAGGATAGGCATGATTTTCATCTTCCTGGAATCGTGTTTTATGTGAAAAAATGGGGTACATTCATTCCCAACAAGCCGTGCCCTAAATTGGTGCAACATAAAGAGCATGATAGAACTATAACTATTAAGGACGACAAGTAGCTGGATTTACTTTGATCATACAATGAGCACTTTTCAAGAGATATTATGGGCCACGTAGCTTCGATTTTAAAAGTAAAAAATTTAAATATGATATACTTTTAAAGGCAAATGTTTACATAACATACTAATCTTAAATGTTAATGCTATAATGTATGCAACATTTGATTTCAGGCTTTGAGGGGGGTTATACCCATGTTTGAGTCTTGGCAAGTTAGTGCCATTACTCAATAGTCAAAAGAATAATATCCTATTAGGTTTTCCGAAGCACTTTTCCTTGAGGTTGTTTGAAAATGTCAAGAGGGTAAACAAGGGTGGTCCTCAGTTCTAAATTTACTTCATAAGGGATTAAGAAAAGATGACCACAATGCTGCAAGAATCCGACCACACTTATCCTGAGCTGTGGGTCTACAATATTAACCTACAGCTGTTCAAAATTCAAAGTATTCCACAAAAAGAGTATTAAGTACTTTGGCTAATGCCTTCTTATCACTTTGTTTCACAGTGGCTTTATTAAATAAAACTTAGTATGGAAGGATAAAAAGATTAAATATAGTTTATAATTAAAGTTGGTCATTCAAAAAAGAAAGAAAAAGCAACTAAAGTGAAAGATGTCACTGGCTGCTCACAACCCCCTCCTGTCTTTTACTTATTCATATGAATCCCAGTAGGTACGACTGCATACAAAGCAATTAAGCATCATTGTAAGTCTTCGGTAAAGAATGCTGTGACAGAATCAACTATTTTTCTTCCAAAAAGTATAGTTTGTTGCTTCCTCTGCTAAAGGAGATAACAAAGAAATCTAAGAAGGCTAATTCTTTTTAGAATTTAGAGCATTTGACTAGCTCTTATCATGGCTACCTTTCAGGTACTTTTAGACACAGCTGGGTTATTTAAGTCATTGTGGAGACTTCCAAAACCAAACTGGACCTTCTGTATATCCATAAACTCTTTCAAAGTGAAACCAGAAAAAAAAAATCTTATAGTAGGTTTTGTGCTTTATCACAGTTTGTGTGATAACACGACAGAAAGAACAACATGGAAGATATAGGTTGTCTGAAAACAGCACTATATTACACACCAATATCATGTGTGGGCACCTGTGTTCTGTTTCAAAAAGCTTGCATATGGCCAATAGCTGTTCAACAGTTGAAAGCAGCCACATACACTGATGTTTGACTTACGTTTCAGTGGGTTATTGTATAAAGGAACAGGTCTTTCAACACTAATGTAAAACTAATGCAGTTAATACTAAGACATGGCGAATAAACAATGTATACTTACAATAAACAGTATATGACTCCGTTTCAAACTGAACGTGTTGTACCTGAAGAGCAAAATGTGTACAGGGTGAACTGTATTAACACAGTGTGTGCACTGTTTATGACATGAAGTACAACTGTTGTAATCTTGTGCCTAGCTTCTCAATTTGTTCAGTTTTATTGTTTATTAGCAGTCAAAATATTGCTTTTCTTGACATTGCCAAAGCTATAACATTGACATTAAAAACTCATCACACAACTCAAACGGACTGTCGCACAATAAGTTCTTGCCCTCATACTCATACTGCTGTCTGTGTCTCGTACTCGTAAACACACTCATACAGAGACACACACAGCACACTCCAGGGAGTGTATTGGCATTTCACTACAGCTCATTCTGTTATGACGGTGTTACACAGCCTTCTAGACACCTCTCAGACAGATTGGCTTCTCATCTTTAAGACAGCTGATAATGAATTTAAAGCACAGCCCTTGGCTTTGGCTTACCTGTGGAAAGCACAATCCCAAACGATGAAAGAGGCAGACAGACATGATGCACCTTGGCAAGACATCCTAGTGGAAATTAAAATAACTTGTGCTTGTGTGAGGGTAAATTGGTGGGTTTCATGAAAGGCAGTCTTTTTACATTAAAAGGCGCTCCAATAAATTAATGAGATTTGTTTTTCAGCCACAGAAATTTTGGGATCTCTAAAATGACAGCTTGGTTACATTATACTATCTATACTTGAATTTTCCATCAACCAACCTGTGTTTTCACAAAGTTTTTTTGTCTTGGTTGGGTCTCAACAGTTCACAAGAGAAACAACAGCGACATCTGATGTCATTTACACCCAGACTTCAGATGCAGTTCATTGTTTTTTGCAAACAACAGATAATAAGTTTTCATATTTGGCTGATGCAGAAGCCTCTTGGCAAGATAGAATTAACGAAAAATGACTCAACTGTGATTCATTCAAAATGTCTTGTTTTCAAGATTTGAAAGACATGTTTTTTTTTTTTAGGTTTCAGTGCACAATTAATGAAGAGAATAATTGTTAGTGATTTTTGTGGCCATGAAGAATATGTGGCTCATGCACAGCCTTTACAAGTGTTATCATCAAACACTTAATGGCATTAAAACCTGTTAAATATTGGGCAAGGACTGAACCTGATACAAGAAGTAGTTTCAATATGTAAGGTTCTTGATGAATAGTTTATTGAGTAAATTGCTTCACAAAACTACCAGCTTCTGAGGATAGATGACATTATAAGATTTTGAATAGCTCTATTCAGTAGTAACCATTGATACATAAACATAGCATTTTTCTCTACTCCTAACATCCACAATGAAGATTATATGACAAACTGCTTGTTTAAAAGGGCCAAAATATATGATAGAATTTAAGGACAGAGTGTCCTATTTGTTTTCTACATTTTGTAATTCCAGACTGAGCCTCCCTCACCACAGCACTCTTGTGAATGTGGACAAGGAGGCTATCAAACATCAGATTTCTGAAACTAATAAGAATTATATCAGTGAAAGTATCATAGTTTGATTATCTTTGTAGCTAACTGTATTAAAATTAGTGGTCTGATAAAGTATAAGTTAAAGAGCTTCAAATATGATTAATCTAATCAACAGGCATTTTTACTCATTGGTATTTGTACGAAGACGACATCCATGTTAACCCTCCTGTAGAACTCACACTTACCAAACAGCCAAATCAGCTGCATCGGTGTGTGCTTACGCTAAGCAATCCAGCGTGGCAGAGACAGTTGAGTGATAACAGCTTCAATGATTAGAGCAATGTGTTCTGTGATGCCACTTTTCCCTACACACATAGACCATTGCAACTCTATGACTCTCTCCCCTCTCAGCTCAGGGGACTATCAGTGGTGGATCAACTCTGACTCCCATTCCACTTATATACTTTCACACATGACACCAAATCACAATGAAGGTGGATAAATCTCAGCTGAAACGCAATGTTTAAAAAGGCATTATGATAAGCTAATTTCCTATTTTTCATTTCTGTTTTGTATGTTCAACAAATTGTGCTCATTGTACATTCATATTGATCATTTCCATATCTATAAGACAATTTTGGTATGATTAAATACTCTCATTTTTTTTTCTACTATTTTTATTCAATCGATTCACCTTGAAGAATGGATATAAATTGCCGAAAATTGCCTGTAGTAATCTTCAGATATGTGTCAGCTCTGACTGAACGATCATTTTTCATGGAATGACTAAAGGATAACTAGTTGCCAAATAGTTCAGTTTCAGGTATAATACAATATATAATAAGATGTTGCATTTATCTTCTTTCAAATCTTGTCTTTTAACAGTTTATAATAGATATACATCCGAGAAATACAAAAAAATCTAATTACTCATTGAGAACCATAAACAGTCAGTCTAAGAAAGTGGAAACAACATTATCAAAGTAGAACGTGAGAGCTAAATGAGATTTCCATGACATGAAAGGTAGCTTGCAGATAACAAAGTACCTTCTTTGACTGGTGGCCAAAATAAAAAGTGACACAAAAGGACATGGACACACTCTCCCACATCAAGACAGTGAGAACAGAATAGCCATAAAAAGGTATAAACCATTATAAACTGGATGTTGGCTTTTACACACTAATCCCAGTCAAATCCCTTTGGAGAACAAGGAGACTGGCACCATCTCACAGCCACGTGAGTGTGTGTATAATCTGTGTGGTAAAGGGGTCATGCAGTGTGTAAATCCCAGAGTTGCGCGTTAACCATCCCTGCGGTCTGTTGGAACAACATTTTGCAAACTCCTGGGAACTAAAAGCAGCACATTTATTCAGCCCCAAGGGGTGGCAAGCAAGGGAAACAAGGCTGGAAGGATGATGTGTTGAGGGTGGGGGGACTGGAAGCATGTACAGCTCAGTCATCAAGGGAGGAGGCTCTAGAGAATAGCTTGCCATCCATACTTTGCAGTGTTTCTTGTTATGTGTTAGACCAACATGTCTCCAGCATTGCTTACCCTGAGACCAAAGCATTGAGTCTTTGAAATTTCATCTGAATCGTAAATTCATAAAAATGTACAGTAATTGTGTCTGGATGCAAAATAATACTCCAGAGACAAGATGTTATTAAAAATGAAGTGATTAAACAGGTGTTATTGCTAAATACTGCTACTTGCCCAAATAATCAAAAGTAATTAATGCTGGGAACAATGCTACAAGGCTTTTGAATATAATAATCAATATAACTAATCATTTTGTGGATAAGCAAATACAGCATATACAGCAGGTAATTAGACTGTTTTCTTCAAGTTTATGGGTTTTAATGCTGAATCCGCCATGTGTGACGATTAGACAGGGAAGATGGAGAGCAAAGTTCCCGCACTGTAAGAGGAGAAAACATCCATCTACCCATTCATTTTGTATACCTGCTTAATCCAGTTTAGGGTAACAGGTTGGCTGGAGTCTATCCCAGGTATCATTTGGCGAGAGGCAGGATACAGCATCACAGCTCCACACAGAGACAGAGACAAATAAGGCAAACAACCTGACATGCGTGTTTTTGGACTGTGAGAGGAACCCGTAGTACCCACAGAGAAAATACACTGGAAGAACATGCCAACTCCTCACAGGAAGGCCCCAGGATTCATACTGCTTCAACCTGCTTGAAGTTGCTTCAAGGCAACGGTACTAACCACCACACCACTGTGCAGCCCAAGGAGAAAGCACTGAAAACTAAATTATACAATCCCTCATAAACATGCAGATGAACGGTGGATGAGAAGAAGGGGAAAGTAGAAAGAGCCAGTACTGTCTGCTTGTGCCACTCCCCCTCTCCTGCCTCAGAGGATAGTGTGATGGGCTATAGATGAAAGGGAAACTTTGAAGAAGGCGTGATCCTTCCCTTGCTCCCTCGAAGAAGGAAGAAGGGGATCAGAGCAGGGGCCCCTGACACAGCAAGAGATGTCAAGATACACACACTCACTACTTTCCACATTATGCACTTGACTTCTATTAGAAGTACTTTCGAAGGTGAGTTAACAGTTCACTTTATTTTGATTTGAGCACAGTTTTCTGAAACTGACCATATGGGTGATTTTGTGAACCCTTCCTCAGTGCTGACTGCAATGAACTGCACACAAAAATGATCTCTTCTGGCTGGACAGCAGCTGAGCCAAAAATCTTTTGCTAAAGCTGCACAACTATTTACCTCCTGATGATCCCTTTCCAGCTGAGACAGTTCTCTTGCACAGGAGGAAAGACTGAGGGGTGATGACAGAGGAGATTATTTGACATCAGGCAGCACAGAGTTATGTCTCATCATGTGTACAATTTCTGGAATTTACCTTCAATTTGCAATGCTGTAATTATCAAGAACCATCTGGTTGAATGTCCATGGTCTTCACTCATGGCGTGTTCCATATCGGGACAGGACAGTCACACCTAAGAATGACATCATGATCAAACAGTTGACGCTTGAGATTAGCGCTAAAACAAGCAAAAAACCAATAATATAACAAATAATCTCATACCTGATATATATTAACATAGTGCTGTGATAGTTTGCAAAGAAAATGACTGCACAGAATCGGAAAAAATGTATATACAAAGGGTGGGACCTCTTCAGAAACACATTAGGAGACAAAGTGAAGCTGAGTTGAAGAGACTTTGAGGTTTAGGAGCTGCAGGTATGAAGCCCCAAATAATGAGCTGCTGAGCAAACATCTTCAGACACAAAACGTACTCTAAATGTATAATAATGTTATCCCATTTGCCCAAAACACACTTCAGCTAGTTAAAGTGATGGCATTCAGTCATTCAGACTTTGGTCACTTTTCACTAAATGTTCCTCAAGATTCATTCAGATGTGCCTGTGAAAGTAATGGGAAGAGTCCAATGTGCTTGTGCTATATGCCACTGATGATGAATTTGAGAGAACATCAAGTCAGGTCTAATATAATAGTCTTTACAGAGTCAGATTTTTCTCACAACCGGCTGTATCACGCTGAATTTGGATATTAATGAATGGAAGCAGCTGAAAATAACCCTTTTGTACATGTTTAAACTTGCTGAGCAGGTGTTAACATTGATATGATTGTCGTCGTCTTGAGAAAACATGAAATTTACTTCAGGTGGGTAAACCTCCACATAGACATAGCTTTGTTTATCTATTAATTTTTTTAAATCATTCGCTATGTTGAAGACATCTAAACAGCTGACAAAAAGTGTAATAATTTCGCTATTGCTGTATGTGTCTGTCTGTTAATGTGATTTAATGTGTGTTAAGGAGCTCAGACTTGCGAAGTGTGGAAAATATTATGTACGTGTTAACCAGACCTGATCTAGTCAGACTGTCATGATAAAATGTTAAAGCTCCAGGGGGGGTAATTCACACATTACACCAACAGTTGCCAGCAGAGTAATGGAAATTAGTACATGTGAGAAATGGTCTTGTTTAATACTTCAAAGTACTGAGTGTCACTTAATCTTACTTACCTCTGTAAAAGTGCCTGCAAACACTGCAGGTACTTTAGAAGAAAGAGTTCTAGGAGCCCTCTATGAGGATAATGCATACATTCAAAGAATTTTTTTCTGTTTGCATTCGGCTTCTAACAGGAACAGTGAAGTGTCATAATAGCAGGTAGACATTTGGTATACAAGTCAAAAACACCTTCTGTTCCCTTTGTATCACAATAGCTCAATAAAAGTATGACATCACATTTGGTATATGTCTATGTCAAGGCTAAAGTTAGGTGCTGTAATATACACACCCAACATTTTATACCTCTCTCTCTTTTTTTTTTACATAATTATGATTCTGTGTTTTTTTAGTTGTTGATATGAGACAAAAAGCTAAAGTTTTACAATTATCAGCTCCAGAATTTCAGGGTTAATGTCTCTTTTCTACATATGTGTATTCCTATAGGATTGATAATTTATAAACCCATCTCCAGATAGCCAACTGGTGCACAAGACATCTGCCTCCAGTGACATAAATGTAGTGGAAAAATGTCTCTAATTTAACTCTCCTCTTAATGATCCTTGGTGGATCTTTAGGACTCATTTTCATTTTCTGTCAAGTGACTGGCAATGTATTTTATTTGTATGAGAGTGTTAATAGGAAATATCGAGGTCACAGAGTGAATAAATAAATTAGAAGGACTAAAGAAGATCAGTTAATCCTCTTTGAAAGATTCAAACCTGGCCATTATCTCGCATATTGTACAGTTGAGTAGACACAACTCTGTGAGAATAGTAACCTGTCACATGAATGCACAACAATCAGATTATAAGAGAGCTCTGATATGAAAGAAAATAGTGAAAGGTTCAAGCAAAAGAAAGGCAACAAGAGTGAAAAAGGAAGTAAATTCTTGGTGATGGAGCTAAAACCATAAATTGGCCTTTGTGAGTGAGCAAGGAGAGCCAGTGAAAAGGAGTCACAATGATTGTGCAATTGAGTTGGTAGACTTGAACTGTGATATGTGCTTGAAGTGGGGATGAGTAACATGAGGTAAGAATGAGTTGCTGATGACTGTATCAGTAGTTTAGTGAAACAAACATGACTGCATCTGAAGCCAAGTAAGTTTGTGGGCAGGCACACAGTAACATCTAGAAGTAACATCTAAATGGAGATGGTGCAAAAGTTTGCTCCTTTTTAATGTTAGTTCAGTGTTTGGTGAAATCTTAATAGGTTGAACAATTTTTTTGGGGGAAAATAATTAGCCTAACAGATTATATGTACCCTCCTTACATCTTTCAAAGCTATACTCAGAGAGACAGATCGTTTCACAATATGTGCTGCCATATTTGGGATTTAGATGTGGGCTGTCAGATTTAATGAGTTAATAATACATTAATGCAATCTCACTTTAACTCCCTGGGAAACAAATATTGCCAGTAACACAACAGAGGGGTATAATTAGATTCATGATGAAAAGTCTGTGACCATACATATTGCAGCACTGTTTGCCAGTCAACACACTTATCAGACAGAAATAAAACTCTCTACACCATTTAAATCTGTGAGTTTAGCTATCACTAAAGTATATAGGATATTGCATGTCAGCTGAGCACACATCAAACACCAGGACTTAATCCTGGTAATATGCAACAGACTATGGTCATGGTCAACCTTCATGGTCAAACTAAGAGTAAGGCTCCAGGTACAATACCTGATACTGTTAAGTACTGCAATCTTTGCAAAAACTGCTGTTCCTAGTCGCTGTTCCTGCTGTTCCCGGAAGAATACTCCTCTAACACTTGGGACAAAAATAGCTTTGTGGCTAACTAGCTGCTTTTACTCTTTTGACCAACTGCAGTTGGTAAGGGGGCAGAGTGAAAGCTGTGTAATCTTGCAGAAACCACATCTTCATTTCTACTTCTGAGAGAACAACCCATTCTTGCACTCAACTTCTCACATTCTGACTCTGGGTAAGGAGTCCCTTTTATTGGTGTTGAACATAAAGGGATGCACCCAAAGTGTCACTTTTTGACATGCAGGGTTTCCAAAGCTGGTATCGTAACAGGTTTTGGACATGTTGTTATGGAAACAAGAAAATACTGGCAAAGCTTTCTTCTATCAGATGTAAGTCATTATGTATTTTGAGACCTAATCAACTTATTTTTTAATCATAACTTTGATTTTTTTCTGCATAACATTATAGTACATCAGTAGAGCATAGAAAGACAAAATCAAGACAGAAACAAATGAAAGTGAAAAATGGCAATGTTAAAATTAAAAGTCAAACAGTCCCATGCTCGGGAGGTCAGAGTCTATCAGCCCTCTTCTCTCTGATCTTTTTACATGGTCTGTGCAGATTGTTGATAATCCAGCAGTGAATTACATTTCCCTATTGCTGTTTTCTATTAGTGGAGCCAGTGGTTACACATGCAGAGGGATAACTAACTTTCCTCATGCACCTCAAAGTGATGGTAAAGGGCTGAAAAAAGACCAAATGTCAATATGTGACAAGGTAAAATTAAGATTATGCTGGGGGCACTGAACACAATACGTTATTTAGGAACCTGGGCCAATCTTTAATTTAACTTGCTAATAAATATGGAAATCTAATCCCTTCTGTTAGCATGCATTTGCTATACTCCCTATGACGATGACTTCCCCATGAAAACAACGCCACTATACAATTATCTTTAGTGGAGGGCTCTGCCAGTAATTATATATTTAAATATCGAGAGATTACAACATAATATATATTTGTAACCATGATTAAGTACAATATACAGTCATGTAATTTATTATGATTAGAAATTGTTTGACTGCCCTAATTTAGTAATTGGTTGTCATTTGTGATAATCTCAAAAGGGAACCAGAGTGAAAAAATCAATAATAATGAAAAAGTTAGGTTGGGTTTCATGATAAAAAGCCTAAGGGACAACAAACCAGCTGTGGTGCAACAGAATGGTTTTGAATGCACTAAATTTTCAGTCTGAAGATCTGTTTTGACAACAGTGTGTAAATAAGGGTTTCAGATGAAGCGGTTTACAAGAGAGGCCGCCTTTTAATAAAGGATGGTGTTAACTTGACGGTGGCACTAATTTTGAAAATATTTATCATCTTCACAGAGAGATATTGGGAAAAAAAGAGGACACAATGCAAAATGCTGTCATCATGTAAAACAGAGCACAACAAGTGATTTAAATATGTATATCGAAGTTGTGTAGAGACTGAGAAAAATGTGATCCAAAAGCTAGAAAGAACGTGGAAACAAGATTTCTTGTTAGCTGCTGTCTTGAGTCAAACAAGTGACGGTATATAAAATGTTATAGGAAGTTTGAAGGTATAGTAGACTCTAAGACCAGCTAATAAATGAGCAGCTTCATTGGATGTCAGTCAGAGGAAAACACATTCATTCAACACACAAAGCGCCCTAAAATGTTATTACTATTGTTAAGGCATTTTTTCCATATTTTTTTCTCATGAAGTAACTCATCAAGCCAACACCCAGCTGAAATCTGAAAATACACTGGAAAGACTATAAAAGTCACTGAGCACAACTTTTCAATGGGCCAAAAATCAATTTTTAAGCTGCGGTACTTAAAGGAGCATTGTGTAATTGTCTGTTGTTCGTCAGATTCCAAGTGCATTTCAATGGTATTCATTAGATTCTGTCACGCTTCGGAGAAACTACGGTGGCCTGACGCTGTGTACAGCACACTACCCAAAACTAGTCAACACACCCATCACTCAAATGTGTCACAATGTCTTCTCCATTGAGTGAAACCACCTTCTCAAGTTCTGAGGTTACTTTTAGAGATATAAATTAAAAATAGATGTTACATTTGGTTAGATATTCTGTGAAAAGATAACTAACAGTGAATGTCACTGTTAGTTGTTCTGCATTCTATTGGTGTTTTGTGGACCTGCGTGGTAATAAAAGCTAATATTAGCTACGTAAGACTAAGGGCTGTTTGTATTTAATCTGATAGAGGGATAGCATCAGCAGGCAACACGTTGTATCTGGCTGACATTATCTTCAAAGCCTCTTAGTATCACGTTATACTTTGATTCAAATCTTCTGAATTCCGTAACATGAAGCTGTATAATTTCTGTCCAGCTAACAAAGCTACTTGGTAGTTTTGTTGCATAAACTCACGTGAATCAACAGTTTTCAACAGGGACACGGAGAAAACGTTACGTTTGTTTAATCAGATCAGCTGATCATCTGCAAAGTAGCAGCAACTCGCACTTGTGCCACCATTTGTCCCTTCTAAGCCACCGTAATCAATATGGCGTTGCAAGTGGTGTCCTTGCGGGTAACCCTTTGTGTAGAGCGGACCGCGGTATATGTAAATAGAAAGGGGAAATTTAAGGTAATAAAAATATAACATCTTATTTCATATGGTGACTATATAGCACTAAAAACATAGTTATATGTATTATATTCCATTTCTGTTAATAAATAAATTATTACATTATTATTACACACTGCTCCTTTAAGATAGCAGACCATAGAGTGCACCCAAAATGAATGTGTAAAATAAGGGACTTCTTCTAAAACAATGAGGAGGTGATCAGTACCACCCCCCTTCAGTAGTGAAAACCTAAGCCTAATCAACCAAAGACTAAAGACCTTTTAAATGGTCTTTTGCTGTCTTTCTTCTTCTCTATTTTAAACTTTCCAAACACCTTTCTCATTCACTTCCTTCCCTTATTCTTTGTAGTAAAAGTTTTTCCACACTAATGACTCATCCCCAGCCTTGGTCTTTGTCCCGCCATTTTTTTTTCTTTACTTTTTCCAGTTACCCCTGTTTCTCATCTCTGTCCACCCTTACTCCTTCCTTTACCCACACCATGGTTCTCTGTTTTATTTATGACTCTCACCAATGTTGCATTCACATTGTATTTGAAGATGTTGGGATATTTACCTGATGTGGAAAGCTGTCAACAGTAGAATGAAGGCTATGGCGGACACAAAGACTCACCTTAGCTTTCTATTTCTGTGGTTAAGAAAAGTGAATGTTCAGGGTTTTGCAGGCAAGACTAGTTCATTTAAAAAACTGGATGACATTACCAAAAAAACACTAATAATTTGTTCTGTGTCAGCAATTTTTTTTACCATCTCTATCAAGATGGTAACCATCAAGAATTAGCATCCTACTAAAATGTAACGTGAGATTTTAACTCCTCATCTTACCACTTTATTTATTTGCTTGAATGACCACATTGTCATTTCTCCCCCTTAGTCCCTCAGCTTCATACATGCCCCTTTCTCTCCTCCTTAATTCTGATTTCTTTTCCTCTATCTTCACCAGCCACTCGGCAGCACAATGCAGAGGTTTCTTTTAGATGTTTTTATGTCTTATGTAAGACTGCAGCTCAACCCGACTTGTGGAAGTGTGTGCATATGTTCATGTGTGCAATAGCAGATTTGAACGAACATTCCTGCCATGACCTATTAGCAATCTTAACATTACTGTTGCATGGATATTGTTTATTAAGGAGCCAAACCTGTCAAACACTACAGCCTATTCACATCATACAGGTGAAGAAGCTGCTTCAAAATTCACATGTAGCCTTATTAGCTCATCAGCTTAAACTGAGAGAGAACAGGATAAAATAAAAATACAGAAATTATGATTGTTGAACAGTTGGCTTTGAAATGGATGAACAAGTGATTGTTCATTTTGTGCATTTATAGACCTTTCTCAGTGTAAGTTTGTATTTCTTTTTTTTTTTTTCCTGTCAAATTTTAATATCCAGAGAAGAGCAATTGTCTGTCAATCGGAAAGTCAACGATTCAACTCTGGCTTCCCTGGAACACATGTATAAATGCTCAGACACTCAACCTAACGTTCAGTCTCACAGATGCCACTATTGGGGTGTGTGATGAAGGAAAAAGCATTGTGTAGCATCTAACATTATAAATATGAAGATGTGCTTTGTGATTGTGTGTGAATGGATGAATGTGGCTTGTGGTGTAAAAGTGCTTTGAGTGATTAACTAGAATAAAAAGGCACTATGTAAATACAGTCCAATTACCATTTTACTCCACTTCCTGTTTTACGTGCTTATTAAAAGGGTCTTAATGAATCAAGTTTAGATGTCATCATTCATTCATTTTAAATTCCTGACCAACTGTTTCCGAGGGAATTCCTGTAGTTTATCATTGTAACTATTCAAATAATCAACATCGCCATTAAATAGGTTGAGCCAATTAATCTGCACAACCTGCTGCAATAATCTGGAAATGTACTGTTATTGAGTACAACAGATTTTCATGACTAAAATAACAAAAGTTGACTGAATTTCCTAGTTGATTTGTCAGAAACTACTTCATCCATATAATCTTAGCCCCCGATTAGTGACTTTTAAACTAAAGGGCTGAGTTTGACGAATGAAGATGGTCAGAAAAGTTTCCTATAGTTTCCTATAAATTTAACTAGGACTTTATGTGCTGAAGCTTGTCAGCTGATCAAGAAAAGAGTATTTACACTGTTGAAAAACAACTGGCAGAGCGATTAATTTTTTCAGTGACATTGATTGTTCAGTCAGCGACCTGGTGAGCACATTAATAATTGTTATTAATTAGCTGCAGATATTCCTGTCTAACTGCTGTATCACTGGTCATTTTAATAAGTAAAGTAATGAGTAAAGCTGTAGCTACACTAAACTGCAGCAACACAAAACCTCCACTATAATTAATTAAAGAGGCTAGCAGCATAACTGCTTTTGTGAAGTAGTCTTTGTAAATTGTTTAAGGTTGCTGGTATATTGAGTTCATATCCAGAGTAGAATATTTTAGTGCAATGTTGTGTATAAATGTACTGTAGACTATCAAATACTTTGCACTGCTGCAACCAGGAGTGAGAGAGGAGAGATTGTTTGATTTGAAAAGTTAGTTCAGAGAATGTGGGCTATCTTTTGCATAATGTGCTGCAGTGTAAAACTAAAAATGGTTCAGCTTTGGCAAGGATTAAAGATGCACACAAGAACTTAAAAATGAAGTGAAGGTTAGGGTTAAGTTTTTGCACAGAATACCTGCGATATGATTCTAAAAGTGAAAAGAGCAAGATAGAAACAATAAGAAAATCTGTGCAACACCACCAATTATGTACAACTTTATGCCATTATAGGGTTAAGTTGAGGCTTTTAGGGAATATCTGATGATAAACTGAGTCAAAAGTTGAGAGTGTGCAGGCTGTATGCAGCTGCAAGTTGGAGATCAAGAGAACATAGTAAGAAGGAATAATCATTCTGAACGCAGCTCACATCCACACACATCATGACATGGCAGGCATTAATGATTCAGAGGGAGGATGAAAAGGATGAATAGGGAAGATAGGGAGAAAAGATGCCAGGTGGGAAAGAAAGGAGGAGGCAAAGATACAGGGAGAAAAGAAAAAGGTGGGTAGATTGAAAGAGGGGAGTTTTAAGGAAGAAGAGATGAAAAAGCAGGGGGGTGGGAGGCAGATAGGGAATAAAGTGGCAGAGGAAAAGAAGAAGCCTCAGAGTTTTTTTTTTCCATAGCTCGGAGCCATTTTGGTTGGTTCACTCCTTGTGTTATATTTTAGGAAAGCGTGACAAGACAGAATGTGAGAGCAGAGAAAATGCAGTTTGACAGTACAGCAGTCGAGGCGCTAGCTCCAGCATTTAACACCTCATTTTCCAATATTTTCTGCTGCTGTGCTTCAATCTTTTAGGCATTTGAAACAATTGTAGAATTTTTTCACCATGAGAATGATGAAATTGCTAGAAGTTAGGAGAAGATTACTAAAGAAAAAAAGAAACAGATAGATAGATAGATAGATAGATAGATAGATAGATAGATAGATAGATAGATAGATAGATAGACTTCATATCAAATTCAGCTTTATCAATTCCCTGCCTGAAAATGATACACTGAAAGAGGCTAAGCCCCATACACAAAGCTATCATATACATAAGGTGCCAAGGGCCTACTGCCAACCCTGTCAAATTGATTATACACACACACACACACTCCGATGGACACACACACCTCTCATGTTTGCATAGTCCAGAGGGCACACACATACACAAAAATACACGCACTGGCACAGCATCAAGGTGGCATGGCATGGCACTGCTAGTGGCCTTGTCAACTCAAGTAACCTCCCACAGGAAACACACAGAGTCCCCAAAGCACAAATCATATGCAGGAGAAAGAGAGAAAACAGCAAGATAGAGTGATATTTGGAGGAAATAGGGGCTTGGGAGTGAAAGAGAAGAGAGTAGATAAGAAAGAAAGATTACTTGGGTGAACACACAGCACCAGATGGGCAAACTAAAGAAAACAGAGAGTGAGAAAAGCAGGAAAGACATTAGGGGAGTGTGTAAGAGAGAAACAACGAGAAAGGGAAGGACAGGTGGAGTAAAAACCATCTGCTATAATTGGAGGACTCCAGGCAACTTTGTATGACGCTGAGTGTGTGTGTGTCTGTGTGTGTGGGTAAATCAGTTTCTCATCATCTCTGCATGTGGATGTGTGGGTATACTGTGTGGTAACAATCCTAGTCTCTTCAGAAGACAAATCAGAAACAAGCTGATACACATAGACAGACCCGTAGAGACACAAGCCTTTTGTCAAATGTACATCAGTACGTGAACATTCAAAAATGCTCTTCATCTTTCAGGATCACAGATCTAGCCTTGATTATATGCAAATGGCCCAACCCGCTTGACATGGCTTAACATTTTCTGGCAGGTCCATTGTTATCAAGCTTTTCCTGAAGGCGGCTCGGTTTAAAACAGTGCATGGTAGCCAAATTGGACAGTTTCCAAAGTTTACCTCAGTGGTCTCTGCACAAGTCTTTGTGTAAAAATCTAGCCTGTAGCCCCAAGAGGAAGACAAACACCAACATTTTCATTGAAAGGATGAAACACAAGATGAGCATTAGCTTCTATCCTTTCTTCTGCCAGTTGGAGTCTTTAAACTCCTGAAAGTATTTAGAAGTCTCTAAGTATTCACAATAGATCGTGGGGGAGTTTAGACCACAGGAATTCACATGAACTCTTTTAATGCCTTATCTAACATTGAGTTTGGATCTATTTCTAATTGCTTGTCTCTTCCTTATGTTGTTGTTCTGTGTTTGATGAAACAAGAAAAGAAAATGTCCTTTTTGGATGAACAATAAATATTTACTGATTATTAATATTGATTCTTCATATAGATTTATATATACATGTGTATATATAGATGTCAATATAGTAATATAAAATGTTATTCTGTCTCTTTCTGGGTAGTCATTGTGAGGCTGAGACCTGTGTGTCTATTGTCATTATATAACAGCAATGCTTCCAAACACACATCTGCTTTACAGAAATAGGTGATCAATGTAGAATTTTGAAATAATTTAAAAAAAAAATCATTGCAACATTTACCTCTGGGACATTTGTCTGATCCTTTGAAAAATTACATAAGATCCTGACACAGGAGAACACAGAGTGGAGTCCTAAAGAAGCACACAGAGCTCAAGTCAATGACAGATGGATAAACAAATGGAAGGCGAGATTGTTACCAACATGCAGGGCTTCCTAAATGAAGCCAAATATGACAGCCTATAAACATCTGTGTTACAGGCAAGCCAGGAAATGCCACTGAGTTTATAGAAATGTTTGCACCAGCAGTAGCACTAACAGGAGATGAAAGATAACAGCTTCACTGTAATTAAGCTTTATTATCACAGTTTTATCTGTAAGCATTTATTAAAAAATTACGGGAGATCATATCAGATGTGGCAAACCTGTATTCCATTACTTGACAACTGGCTTTTTTATGGTTTGTGTCTCTTTTCAAGCCAGTAGGGAGGCTGGTTTGGGCCCACCTCCAAATTGTGACTTTGTAACAACTCCGAGGGCTCCTTTCATTCAAATACAATATAGACTCAGGAGTTTTGGGGTTTGTTTTCGTTTAAATCTCATTGCGATTTAGCTGCTGATCCAATCGCGTCAATGCAAGCAATCTGAACGCCTCAGCTGAAACTAATATTGATATCAGAGGAATAATCTAAATTGATTTAATTTTTTAACTCATATTACCAACTTAAATCATGCCAACAGAGTAAATAGGTTTTAAGTATTAGCTGAAATGAATGGAATCTAAGATGTCCAACAGGGACATGTAATTTAATGTTTTTAATTGTTTATTTGTCAGTCGGTAGGATCACTCGAGATTTATTGATCGTTGATAAGTGCTACCAGATGTGGGACATGAACTATCTCAGAAGTGATTAACTTCGGAGTTGATCCTGAGCTGCGTATGGATGCAGAACCTTTTTTCTAATTTTACATTAACCTTCCTATAGTTATGCAGTCTCTGACTGCTATTGCTTTGATATTATTTCTGAAAAGGCTACCATAGTGGTTCCTTTCAAAAGTACAAATATACAGATACATGCAGGTACTTTGACTCCGAATGCAGTCTGGAATAATATAAATATATAGTAATAAGACATATACTGCACAAATATTTAATCAAAGCTTTTCAACAAAAGGTTAGCTTTATCAATACCTTAGATATGAGAAGGAGAAACAAACAAAGGAGAAACAGATATATGAGATATACGAGAGCTTTGTCCTAGTTCCCCAGCATATTATCTATCACATCGTTAAGATGTTATTAAACAGCTGCCATAAATGTGACCAAGAGCTGTCATTCTTTAACTGAAAAGGTGTTGAATGGGCAGTTATCACATGCAAGTACAGAAAGTCAGTGTGTGGAGTTGTGCTTGTGTACCACAACATGTTTACCCCATAAACCACCAAACAGGATAGGTTCTCAGCTATACAGAACCATGGTTATTTAGAGCTCTGATTTATTTTAGTTTTCTATTTCACATGCTTTTTGGTTTGTTTCCGTCAACAACATAACTTTATTAAGTTCACATTTTCACTCAGGAGACTGCCTGTTATTTGGGGAATTTCATATTGCTTTTGTTTTTCTTTTGTTCTACCTTTGTTTTACACTCTGTTTTCAGTCACTGGATAGTTTTGAGTATCATCTTGATTCGAAGGAGAACATATTTCTGCTAGCCCAATTCTTTCATTGGAAGCCCAAGAACAAGCTGGAGAAATCTTAAGTTAAACAAAGTATTTGTTAGTGGTCACAGGTAAAGTATGGCAGCGCTGTACTCGCAGGGACAGAGCTCCCGCAGGAAAGCCGTCAGCCCAAGCCCCGATATCTGGAAATATTTCATATTTATCTTCTTCACGTTTATCTTACAGAGGTTGTACTTACACGCGAGCATAATTGAGTATAACTGGCCAATTATTAGAGACATGAGCAGGCCAACCACCGTCCACATCATGTTGTTTGGATGTGATAAACAACGTGTGTGTGTGTTGTTTCAGGCGTGTATCTAATGTACCAGACCTATCTGACCTGATAGAGACGCTTTATCTGAACCAGTTATTTAGTCTAGTTGTGCTGTCTCAAAGTCTTGGACCATTCAAGGACATACATCATGTAGTATGAGTAGTGTGCAAAAGCACAAGATAGGAACATAGATTATTTAGTGAAATATAGAATATGAATACATAATATCTAAGAACAAAGCCAATAATAACATTTCAAACTGAAAAATTCAATTTTTGACACTATACATCCAGCACACATTTTATATAACCTAATTTACATTGAGAAGGGCTGACAAAAGCTGATTATACCAGTTTAATGGGCAGATAACTTATAAGTTGGTGACAGTCAGATGTGAAAATAAATAAAACATAATAGGCAGTCTTTTGTACATGTACTGTTCTGTTGGTAACAGAAACAAAAGAAGCAGAAATAAAAACAAATTAATTCCTTTACTCTGAAAAATATGAGCATTTAAATTACAAATAGCTTTTCCTCCTAGCAACCACCAACAATTCTTACTTGATTTATGCATAAATGAATTCATGTGGGTGATACTAATTTATTCCAACCTGGCTATGGTGCCTGTTGCCAGACAGATATTCAAACAAAGACACATGAGCTATTATTAACTTAATGATAATCAAACCCTGCCCACACCTCTCACACACATTTTCTGACAAAAAGCTGTACTTTTGAGTGTACCTGTATTCCTTCCCCGTTCTGGCCCCTTATCAGCGATTAAGTCTTTTAACCCACTCATGTGTCTGTTTATATCCACATGAATAAATTGTCCTTCCATTGAAATGAACACAGAGCACATACATATTTCAAACACATTTGTGAAAAACTGGCAGGTCAATGATGAGGACTTGAGGCTTAACATCAAGAGACCCTGATCCACGTCTTCGTAACACCTCTGCAATGTTTACAGTTGCATTTGTAAATCCTGTTACCTCAGTTTCTTTTAGTAAACATGAAGTCCTACAGTCAGAAACTGACAAACTCAGTAGATGTTCACTCATATAAGATATGGTCAATACACAGACGGATACTTAAAGATGGATAAATGTGATGGAACGTCATTGATTTACATACATACAATTACCGGTTGACACATGCATTTTAAAAATTCAGCTACAGCAATTGTTTAAAGACACAACGAATTGCCTGAATTCTAAATGACTATACTCTGCCTTCAGTCTGATTAATCGTGATGTTAATGTCTTCCCTGAAGACAGTATTTTGTTTTCCATGCATGAAAGACTTGCAAATTAACAAACATTAGGACTTCAAGGCTTTATAAAGTGTAAAAAAGTGTATTAAGTGTAAAAAGTGCTTGACAAGTCAACAGACGAAAAGAGTAATGTCAAGACAAGTAAATCCAACTGTGAAGACAGCTGAGTTCCTCTGTCTGGCCTCTCACATGCAAATGTATCAATGAGCCTGTTAAAATCTGTAAAATGACTCATGAAGTTGACACACAGAGAAGCAGGCAACTTCAATGGAACTTAAACACTCACTGAAAATAAATCTATCACTTGATTAGTTACTGCAACTGACTATACGACTTTTGGACAGGTGCCACATGTAGTCACATTTGAATTGCACTGGGTATCCATTCAGCTTGGTTTCTTTCAACTGCTCTGATTATGTAGAGCTTGCCTAGTTAATGCTTTCAATGACCAACAACATTTGCATTCAGACAGGTGATGGAGGAATGAGCCGTGGTTCTTCCAATAATGAGACTCAAGTTTAAGGCTTGCAGCTGGCCTTAAAATCTTTATTATTGTAAAATATTTCTTATTTTTCTTTTTTAGTTGCTGTTTGGTTAGGTTTAGGTAATAGAACTTTGTGAAGTTCAGACAACATATATAAATTCCTCATTGTCATAACTTATAATGCAACTATTAACTTAGGCTGAGTTCTAAAGTGCTGTACAATGTTTTTCCTCAGTCACCTAGTCATGCTCTCCTTATTATTCTATACCTACTGTGCTTTTTTTTATCTTTCACATATAGACACATACTAATGAGCACTTTAGGTACAATGTGGGATTCAGTGTCTTGGAAATATTGCAAATGATCTTTGTGTATTCAAAATGGATGGGAAAAGGTGCTGACTAAGTGTCTGTATGTTTTGAGCAGGTAGTGAGACCGGGTCAGATGGGACAGTGAAAGAAAGTACTGTGAAATTCATCATGTAAATTTCTGGATATTACAAATGATAAGCAGTGGGTGTGAGAGGGCACAGACTCATTCTGACTCAGTTCAGACTCATTGGGGCAGCTGTAGCTCAGGTGGAAGAGCAGTCGTCTGCCATTCAGAAGGTTGGTGGTTTGATTTCAGATTCCCCAGACCACATGTCAAAGTCTCCTTGGGGACAACACTGAAGCTGATGTTGCCTCTGATGTGTCCATCATTGTGACAAAAAAAGCTCTGCATAGCTGCTGTATTGTATTGTTGATGTTGTTATTTTTTTCTGAGTGTGTGTCAGTGGGTGAATGTTGCTTGTAATGTAAAAATGCTTTCAGTTCAGTTTTAGTTAACCAGACTAGAAAACTACTTAGTCCATTTACCATTTCATGAAGCTAATCCAGAGTTGTGATGTGCTATTTTTAAATCAAAAGCCTAGACTAACGACAGAGTCACTGCCTTTCATCTATAAAAACACTAGACATTTACAGTTTCCATGTAAAAGACAATTTATAATGTTGCCATAATTTAACATCTAGTGAAATTCTATGCTAAAATCAATTTTCCCATGGGTCTTGTTTGTAAAATTTTGCAAAATTGATGTATCTATGTCACTAATTTCCCTAAACTTCTCTTTCTTCCATTCAGGGATCCCTCCACACCCCTTTTAATTGCAGTTGCAGTAAACAACAAAGTAGTTGCGGGGATGGACTTTACTGCTTGCGTTTATGCTTATCTTGACACATGGATACACAGATGCACACACAGAGCTCTGTTTTTATTTGATTTACTGTGTCACACCAGCACACACGTATAATCAAAGACATAATCTTTAACACACACAGTTGCACTTAACTGTTCTAATGCACAAACAAATAAAACCACCTCCTGTTTCTCATACACACAACGAGTTGACTTTGTGCTCAGACAGAAACCTTCTCCATCATCTCTCAGCTTTATTTTCAAGTCAGTTTATAGAGCTCATAAACAGATTTTATTTGGCCAATATAGCTGACTTTGTTTGGTACTCTGTGTCCTCTGCTCACAACTACAGATTGTCAATAAAGCCGTGAAACTTTGTGTAAACATCATCACATCATACCATTCTCAATGAAACGTAACTGCAAAGTTAGGTTTTTCCATCTAAGGTGCTTTTTTATGGCTTACGTTAAAAAAGTTTATCACCATAAAAATCCATAGCTTTAGCTGTAAAGTTGTTGTATAGGAATACTTTTTGTCTATGTATTTTTATTGTTGCACATTTAATTCCATAAGAAAGCTTAGTGTACAGCAATACTAACAAGATGATGACGAAAGCCAAGAAACTGGTAGTACAGTGGTGCGTGAAAGTTTGTGAGCCCATTATAATTATTTATCTGTCTGAATAAACGGTGATCTAAAAATCACCAAGAGAACTCAACCAAAGGATTTAAAGAGTTATTTATTTAAGGAAAAGAATCTCATTCTGTATATCTGGGAGTGACCTCTGAAATAAATGGAGTGATTGGATGTCTTATTTTTTTTTTAAATCAGATAAAGTCAGATCGTCACCACACACAAAAAGATTTCTAACAACCTCAGAAAGAAATTGTTAATGCCAATAAAGTTAGGAAACACAAGAAATTAGATCAATGCAATGATCCGACCACACCCAAAAAACTGATCCCTGTTTTCTAGTCCCCAATGCTGTCATTGGCTCATTTCTACTGCACAAAGTTGACCAAAAATGCCCTGAACACAGCAAAATAGAAAGAAACATGGAAATTACCAGAAGCTAGAATTCGCCCAGATCATGTGCAAGACTGATAAAAATTTTAAAAAAGTGAATTCTTCAGTTTTTGTTTCGATCTTTTAAAGGAATATCTTAACTTTCTGAAACCTGACAGCCTGTATTCACTGAAACTAATTTAAGCTCTTCTCTTCCCTGACTTAATCTTTAAAACAGGTCAGCATAAGAAGCGTGAAACTTAAACCGTCTCCGCTGCCCTGTTGAGAAACAGTTTCAGACCTGCACAAATGAATACAGAAACACACAACTATCTATACTAGTTTTTAAGTTGTCTCAAGGGGAACCACTGTTTGTTGATAATTGGTTTCCAAACATCACATTACTACCTCTCCTCCTTGCATTCTCTTTCTATAAAGCAGTCTGGCAGTCATCACATTTCTAAGTCTAATTATATATAACACAGCACCTTGTAGAAATATGCAAATAAAAACTTTTTTTATATTCTATTCACTCTGTTTTCCATATAAGTCATCAATTTTTATTACAATACTTTAAGGTGTTTTACTCCTTGTCATTAGCACTCATTTAAAATATATACTTATAAAGAAGAGCAACTTTAGGAAAGTATAGTTTGTGCCTTGACAGTCCATCTGCTCTGCCCCTGTAGCCCTGGCCCAGTTTTTCTGCTGTCTGTACTTTATGTAGGAAGGAAACGGAAAGTCTGCAGAGTTACAGTTCATCCAAACTGTAGTTCTGTCCCTAGATACCTGGAGTTCAAATGTCACAAAAATGCAGATAGATTAGATGAGGTATAACCTCATCCAGACATGCACTCTGAAATGAATTATTTTTACGTGCTGTAAACAGTTGCACTAATTCATGAGCATACATACACACACATGAGTGTTGCCTTTTGATACAGTCAAGTTACCAATCATCTATTACAACAGTACAACTAAAAATATCTGTTATTTAATATATGGTCACTGATTTCCAACATCCCATATGGATGAGTTACCTTGACAACCACAGCATGTTTGCCCCAGCGACCTGATGTTTACTCGGCAGATGCATGTTTGCTGTCTGTCTCAGAGGTAGGGATTGCTACCCACCACGTGTTTTCTCTATAATAGACTCAGTCTACAGTATGATGCATAAAGTAAACACATGCTTTTACACAGTCCAAACCATTCAAAACAATCAATATATATATAAATACATTTACTCCCTCATATATTGAAATCAAAACATGAGTAATCACTATTACCAGCCATTAAAACAGATAAGGAGAAGCTGGAAGAAACAAACATGGTACATCCTGCCCAGCCCAGCTTCATGAGATGACTTGTAACAGGTTTATTTTTTCACATGGCCAGATCGTATAGTGACATAAAAAAGGCACAGGTTTCATGAGATGGTAATATTTTTCATTGCATTAATTTTCTCATTAGTTCTGTTGGTCACCCTTTACATCTGTCCACAGGTAACAATCAGGAATAGCAGCAAGTGTAAGTTACATAAAAATTAAAATTCTTGTCTGTGATTCAGAATAAATATGCAAATACCAAAATTAAAATAATCTATATATATGAACATTAAAGTATATTCATTTGAAAAATAAATCAAAACATAACATGAAATACACAAAGGAAATTGGATTCATATGATGAAGGTGCCTCGTTTTGTAAAGGTTTCAAACCCCAGTACCATTACATGAATGTTAGTGAAATAAGTATTGCACTCCAGCAAAACTACCCAGACCAGCTGATCAGCATACACTGCACTTCCCAAACTTCAACTAACTCTGGTGAAGCAGAGAAAATAACTTTAAGTATCTCCAAAGTATGCGTGCAAATTTGACCTGACAGGCAGTTTATAGGTGGATTTGTGGATGGATGCATTTTGATTCACAGTGTGTAGCCTTGTGTGTAGCTAGTAAATCTGCAGTATATGTATGGACATTCAGAGAAAGAAATCTGGTGACATTTGGTAATTGCTTTGGTTTTTTGCAGGTGTTTGCAAAAAGAGAAATACTGCTCCGTGGATGGAAATAAAAACTAAGAGAATGGGAGATAGTGTCAGAACTGATGACAGCAGACAGCACAAGAGACACAAAGAAAAGGAAGGAGAAAGAAGTGATGGATTAAGAGAAAAGGTAGGGGAAGCAGAGAAATTGCAAAGAAAGGAAAAGTCATTAAGAAACAGCTATACGCTTGAGGGCAATAGGTCAACACTTAGCTTCAAGTGTCAAGTATTGGGCCATCACCACCTGCACCTTCCAGGGTAATTGTTTTGTGCCTGGATATGTGTGTGTGTGTGAGGGAGAGAGAGAGTTTGCAAAATGAGGCAATTTAGCTGCCATTAATGCCTGTGCCCCATCCATATATTTTAAAGGCCTATTGATGATGTTTTGCTGGTGGACACCAAGTAGTGAACAGAGATAAAGACCTTGATGATGGAAGAAAAAAAGAGAGGTAAGGCTGGAGAAAAAGATAGGGATTGTTTTATGACGGGTGGGACGAGGCTCATTAACAAACGACTATACAGCTGCAAAAGTAAATAGACAATACAGAGACCACGAGAGGAGCAGGATAAGACATAGAACTGATGAATAGCAAATTGAAAAGACTGAGGGTGAGACATGAAGGTTAGAGAGGGAAGGACTGGACCTAAGAGGTGAGAGTGTGGGACATTTTAAAGCATTTAGAGCCAACATTCCATGAAAAGTATATTATATGACAACTATTGATTTTCCATTGACTCTAATGGACATTATGGCCCCTATACATTCATCTACAACCATTAAACCATTAGCACCTAGGCCAAACATGCATGGACTCATGAAAGTAAAGTAAACCCAACTGCAAGTTGAAGAACTTGAGATATTCCTGGCAAAACGTGAACATTATGTTTCTGCACATGTCATGCTTGTTTGGGATTCAGTTGATGTAATTTGGCGAGGTGTATGCTTGCAGCTTTTTTACACCGGGGGCAAAAGCATTATAGATTTTCTATCAAAACCTTCTTGGTAGTGTCACCACTGTAAATGGATCCTATCACTCTTTAATGACATTTACTTACAGGTGTGGTTGCTGAGAAGTCATAAACTTGTAGGAAAAAGTTTGACTCTTACGTGTCTCTGTTTGCTGTGGTGCGGTATTTGTGTTGATAGAAAATGTAACGTTGTGAGGCTGTTAGTATGTGATAAGACATGTCTGTAGTTTAGCTAGCAATTATGCTAATGCTGAAGTTTGTGGCTGAGTTAATGCAGTAAGAAGCCAGATAACAGAGAACCACTATAATCACAATCATGTCTACACTGAATATAAAAAGATGCACATAATATTATGTATAGACCGTTAAGTGTGAAGTTTCAGACATTATCTTGATTTTAAGGGCGTTTGATTGAGAACCTAAAGATACTGAGCTGCACTCTGACTCTGACTATGTTTTCCCTGTGTGCCAATAAGACACTTCTGCACAGACTTCTCTTTTCAGAGCTCACTGTTAGATTCTAAGGGACCATTAAGACTTAAATTGACCTTGTTTCCAAAACATTCATGAGAAAATTGATCAATGGTATCAGCTACATTCTCCCTCACTGTATTTCAGAAGTATTATTTCTAAACGATTTTTAAGTTTATTGAGATGAGACTTGGGTAACCTTGGTCACAAATGCTACAGCTTTTCTGGTGAAAGAAAACTGTCAGACTTTATTTTCTATATATGTTCAGCACATCTAGTAGTTTCTAATTCATGGCCTCTAAATATGTCAATCCAATCGCAGCAAATCTCAGCCAGGACTGGAAACTCAGTCCTTTTATTATTTTGTGTAATTATTACTTGCTAGTTAAGTAAATCAGTGTTTGCTGTATTTGATTTTATCTGTTCTTTATCCATTTCTTGCTGTTATGGTAAACATTGTCAGTGGCTAAAAGCTTGTTCTGTTAGCTTTTGTCTGTTGCTTTTAAAACTTATTGCCATCATTCCGTCATTGGATTGTTAATACTGCAAACCCTTGGTTGAAGAAAATTTTTTAGAAAAGAAACACTGATCCACCTCATATGCTTTTCCTTTTCCCTATCACAGCACTCACACACATTAACACTTCCATTCAGCTCTTGTCAAGTGAAATAGAAGACATGGGGAAAGACAACAGGATAATTGGATTATTATTCTCCTCTAATCTCCAAGAGTCAGCAACACATAGTTTGTGTGTATGCATTTTAGTTGTGTCTTTGTCATTTTTTTGTGCACACATAATTGTCCATGCAGTTAATATGAAAATTTTCACCTTGAAACAATTAGTAAAACAGGATTAAAAAGGACTATCTAATCTGAATGAATTAGTCATTTCAGTTGAGACAATAATCGTAAGGAAACTTTAGCCAAGAGCTTTTTGAAGTCCTAATGAGCTGCACAATTGTATTTTGAGAAAAAAAGCACTACTGATTTGGTCAAGAGACTGCTAAACTCCACAGAAATCAGTATATCTATGAGCATCCCCAGTTTACATTAGCCAAGGGACTGTTGCTTTTTTGATGAATTAATCCCACTTTATTTGAGAAAACCATCTGCACATTCAGCCCAGGGACTATTGCACAAGGTCAAAATAAGATGTTAATATTTAGAAGTGTGAGACAACTTCTACTCAGTGAGTGTGATTTGTATGATTCAGTTCACCAGAGTTGGTGCTAGAATGAGTCACAATAGATAAAGCTTTCAATAATAGAGCTGGTGTAGGAGGTGGTTAGTCACATACACATGCACACATACAGATATACAACAGAGCTAGCACAAGTCAAATACATCTGATGGTTGTTTCATGCTCAGGGGAAGTAACTTCATATTTCACATAATTGGGTACTTATATGAATACTCTTAAATGACACTGAGTTAACACAGCAGTGCCTATCGAAACCTATCCAAATATTTATATTAGAAGCAGAATAGACATGCAGAGTGATAGAAATGCCCTTACTTCAAGAAACAACAGTAAAAATGTATTTTAAGGTATGGGGGAGAATCCTACATGATGCTTCTGTGTCTTTCTCAAGGACACATTGACTTTTACATTTTACTTCACACTAATGTCCTGTCTTCTGGGTTGGATAAAACAAGAGGGCTCTGGGACCAGTGTAGCAGTGATTAATAGAGCAGAGTGTAAGAAGGCAGGGGTTGTCGATGATGCCATTGGGAGGACACTCGGAGGACACAAGCTATACATATTGTAAAAATTGTAGTTGCCTTTCTAAACAACTAAAGTAAAATAAACAAAAATCAAGATATAATTGGCATATATATATATATATAATTTAAAATGCTATGATTTGAAACATGGCTGCACGGTGGTGTGGTGGTTAGCACCGTCACCTCACAGCAAGAGGGTTCCAGGTTCAATCCCTGCCTGGGGCCTTTCTGTGTGGAGTTTGCATGTTCTCCCCGTCTATGTGTGGGTTCTCTCCGAGTACTCTGCCTTCCTCCTACCATCCAAAAACATGCATGTTAGGTTAATTGGTGACTCTAAATTGTCCGTAGGAGTGAGTGTGAGCGTGCATGGTTGTTTGTCTCGTTTGTCTCTATGTGGCCCTGTGATGGACTGGCGACCTGTCCAGGGTGTACCCCGCCTTTTGCCCGATGACTGCTGGGATAGGCTCCAGCCCACCCACTACCCGATTGACGGTATAGAAAATGGATGGATGGATGATTTGAAACCAAAGCTTTTATTTTTGATGAACAAAAAGCTCAGTTCCACAAAGTTAGTGTTACACAGGGCTGACCTGCAAAAATCTTCATCGATAAAACTATCTAAAAATAGACATAGATTCACAATTCAGCAAATTGGTTTTACATATCCAAGAAAATCTCAGCAACATGGCCAAAGTAGTCAGACCTTTGTGTAATATAAGCTGTAACATAAACTGTAATATATGCGGATATCTAAATGGCTGGCACTTATACAGTCTCTTATACAACAAATTGAGGTGCAGAACCAGCGGCAATGAGAGAAACCCTGTGGTGTCTACCCACATAGACAGCATCATGGGAAATAAAATACCACTTGAGCACACCACAAAGTCAACTTCCAACTGCCACCTAGGACATATATTTTAAAAAAAGACTCTAAGTAAATTAGGTTAGGTGTAGGCAGTTATGGTTGCAGGAATGGTCTGGTTAGTCATCAAAACTACTTGGTAAGGGTGAGGAAAAGATCCCGCTTTGGTGTGAAATGTATCCCTTCACAACGTGATGTGCTGGGACAAGGCTCTTGTCGTACAACTTTGCAATTTTGACTTGCTTAGTGATTGGTTTTGTTCCTTGGAGTTTTGTTTTCAGTTAGAAACCCATTGTCTGTTTCTTACAGCCATGTAACCTAATGTAACACCACCACCTGCCTTTTTACATTGATTAGATGATTACATTGATCTAGTGCCAGTTGAAAAAGTGGAACTTGGTCCCCTGTCGACCAGACTACTTGGTCACTTTGTTTTGGTTGTGAAAGCAGACAAAGTCAGCACAATGTTTTCTAATCGCAGATATGTGATTTTAGCATTACTTCAGACGTTAAATTACTCATTAGTCGATTTGTTTCACTTTGGTCTTAATGAAATAAATAAAATGACAGATTTAGGTTAAATGTGTCATTAAATCTCTATAATCTGCCTTCCTTATTTGTAAATAATTACTTTAATTTTGCCACAATTAAACAATGCAGTCCTGTCCACTCTTTGAGCAAAACCAGTGTGTTTCCATGGAAAAGCATCTGCACTAAATCAAAATGATGTTATATTAATCTATCCATCCATTTAGCAAATCCACTTAATCTTATTCAGGGTCACACAGGGCCGGAGCCTATCCCAGCTGCCACTGGGAGAGAGACAGGGTATGCACTAGACAGGTTGCCAATTCATTGCAGGGCCAACACACAGACAAATGAGACAAACATGCATGCAAGTTCAAGCTTGTTCCTTTAATCAGTTTAGAATCATGTTAAATTTAGTGATTGTTTAACAAAAAATGAATGTATTTGGAAACTGCTCAGCGTGGACATGTCAGACTGAAGGTAGAACAGAGTTGATGATTCTGATACCAGAAAACACCAGCTCATACATACCACAAACCTACTGTACATAGATCAGATTGCCATGTGTGTCTAACCTCTCAAGAAAAATACAAGAAAAATAATGGACACCTGCAGAAGCACCTCTTTTGCTTGTCTTTGTATCTATTATTTGGATATTCTATCTATTATTCAGACCCTTCTCGTTTTCATTTCTCTGTCTCTACACCGCTCATTCTCTCTCTCACACTGTATATCTCATCATCTTTTCTTATCACTCCATCCCTTTCTCTCTTTTACACTCTCAAATGTTCTCTGTTATCTGCTGTAAAGTAGATAAGCACCGCTTTTTTTACCGGTGGGAGGAGGGGGAGAGTAATACACGACATGTTCATGAGAGGTGGAGGGATGCTGCAGAAGTCAAGGTCAAATTGTGAGGTTCCTCTGTGTGTTTGTGTGCGTTGCAAGAGTGATTTACAATCCCATCTACCTGTCGTTAACCGTATTCTTATCCAGTCCTTGGCACCATTTTCTCAGAGAGACACAATATAAAGTGCACATGTTTCTAAACACATAAACACACACGCATACAAAGACACACATTTGTCTAAGGCAGTGGTAAATCATGAACTAGTGAATATAGGATGATGCAGAGCAGCCTGACTGACATGAATCAGAACGGTTCTTTTCTTAGAAATCTGTTCTCATTTGTCTTTCTTTAACCTCCTTTCTTCTGCTCTGTCACCTTCCCTTCTCTGCAGTCCTACCAGTTCATCCCTCTGTTCCCAATCTGCCTGATTCTACTCCTGAGTTTTCTTTTAGTGTCCTCTACTATGTAATTGTGCACGTTTCATGTATAGGTAATGTATGTTGATAGCAGAACGATTTGCTTGCTGAGCACATGCTAGAGCACAAAGTTGGACCAACACAGTGTTTGGAGTGGAAACTCCCAGAAAGTCTATAACATGCATATTGCCAAGAAAAACCCACATTAGATATTAGAATATGAGAAAACACTATTTCAAACATATGCACTCAAAGAAAAATCTTCACAGTAAAGAAAAAAAAAATCAATATTTTTTTTTAAATCAACTTTGAAATCAATCCAATAATATTCTAATCATAGTTGAACTATTAGCACCAGCAACTCATACTTTTACCGCCTAGCCATACACTGGTAGCATCAAACTTCCCCAGAAACCTCTGCATTGCTCATTAAACCAGCACAGACACATTTTTTTTCAGAATTTGCATTAGTTGTTGCATTTTTATACTGGGCTGTTAACTGTTAATTGTTATCACCCCCTTATCTGTCTGTTTTGTTGTCTCGTACCTTATTAAATATCTTAGCCTGACAGGCAAATTACATGCTTAATCCTTGGGTAATGATCACTGCCATATACTTCCATGGATACAATTAACTTTGGTCATTGTGAGTTGTATAAGCTGTGTTTGTACTGTTTTTTCTTTGTTTTTTCATCAAAATACTTGAAAAAAAGGGTGTCAGTATTTGATTTGAACATCGGAACTCCTGCTCAAAATTTGCATCCCCATTATAGTTTGATTTAAAGTTGTTAGTAATTGCTGAAGTATATGACGGAGTGAATTCTCATTACTCAGTGAACACTAGTGTTAGACATGATTTAAAACCTAATTCATTGTTTGTATTTCCAATCAGTGAGTCATTTTTTAATTTGACTATGCTACGTCAACAGCATTTGAAGTAAAAGACAAATATAAAAGTTTGGCTTTCTTCAATTGCTTGACATTTTCTTAGATCACAGACATTGCAATAAATGTCATTCATAGAGTGAATCCTTTGAAATGTTAAATCTTGCTGCTACTTTACAAGACAAATACTTCACTTAGGTGAAAATGGTTTCAAACTCTTAATAGTCAGACAAATGGAACTATAAATGTCAGTCACCACAAGCCTTTTTCTGTCTTTTGTACTGCTGGCTCTTCCAATTACTTCTTCCCAGCAGGTGGCTTAGTTAAACCGATTTTTATTTTTATTTCAGAGAAAATCAACATTCCACCTTCACAATGGGGAAAAACAACCAAGACATAGTATATATTTTTTGCAGGTATTTATAGTAGATTTGATGACCCATGTCTATGGTTGAACTAGTTGAAAGGCATTGCAATACCTCGTGCTTACATGTCTTAATATTTTTTACCAACTGAGAAAAAGAAAAGAAAAATCTGATTTGTTCACTTAGATTTTGTACATGTGTTTGTGCATCTATACCATTGATATTTGTGCTTTTATGCTCATAAACATGCCCCTAGAAACCTCGTCACAAACCTATGTGTCTGCAGGCATTCAGGCCTGGCTGTTTTTAGACATGCTGAGTGTCAAAACCTCACAGCATGTTGTTGCACATTCTTACGCCACAAAGCGCCTTTGACCACACGTTCACACACATAGACACACGCACAACTTATCGGGGAGATACTTATTCAGTGATAAAAGGCGAGCCAGAGGGAACTCAGTAATTGAACTCCTGTGAGCGAAGCTTGGAAGCACCATGCCGTATCCAGGGTAATAAGGAAAAAAGTTATTAATCACTTAAAAGACACAAACACACATACATAGCCACAGTCACAAAACAGCAAATTTATTGCAATTCACACAAAAAACTAACCTAGGTAAGAACAACATATTGTCCTAATGCAAACTCAGAGGCCTAGTTTGTAGGTTTAAGTTTCCCCACTGAACCATGTTTGAAGAATGCTGAAGTTCAGTGCATGAGGCTGTTGTATAAGTGAATAAACTTTGGAATGATTGACTTTCGCAGTTCCTGCTGTTCAGCTAAATTAATCTGAACACACTCTCTCCGTGTCTTTTTCTATGTTTGGGTGTATTCACCATGTTCACAGGAAGGAATCCACAATGTATTCAGCTATCATTTGGATCACTCACACACACAGGCACATAAATTCACAAAAGACAAAAGTTCTTGCATAGACATTTTTGGAACTTAAACACTGAAAGACAATGTGGTTGTGGGTAAAATATATCATAATGTACAGTTTGTGACACTCCCTTACTGGTTGTAGTGTTTTCCCTGATGTTGCTTGGGTAATATTGATTACAGTAAATGTTATCACTTGGGTTGTCAAATTCAGCTTTTAGCTATGTTTCTGCTTATAGCTCACTTAGACAGTTGATATGTGTAAATTACTTTTAAAAAGAAAATGTGTAATCATGATTTTAAAAAAGGGAAAAAAAAACAAGTAGGAATAATTGGATGATGATTAACAAAGGAAGAAAATTAAGCAAACGTCTTGCTTCCTACACTTTTTTGAAGCTCAGTGGCAACTGAAGTCAAGCACTGACATGATACATGCCACTTGGGAGGAAACATAATCTTCTTTGCAAGATGTAATCATCCATCTCAGTCCACATCATACAGTAATAGAGATCAACTTCACATGTTATCACTGTATATTTATTTACTGTCCTTTGTTAGAACAAAATGATTCATTCACCATGATTGCTTGGGTGTGTTTGCGTTTTATCTGCAGTGGATATTGATCGTTGCTATGGAACCTATCTCATGTCTTTATAAATGACCTGCACGCATCGTTCCTTAATGAGTCCAAGCCTTTTTTTTGGGTGAAGTCTTAAATTGTTTTCATAGTTATTCAACAGTATGAGAACTTCAATGGTCATCAAATTAAAAATATACAGTATATATACAGTAGATCACTTTTCAAGCAAACAAATACATCCATACATATGTACATATATGGAATTACATATAGTTATATATACACTGCACCTGTTGATTCAACTCAGTAAGGTAATTGATGGCATAATCAAATCTCAATTGCACCATGGGAGTTTTTAACTAATTGTTTGTATTTGTATTTTGTACACGCGTCTATCTGGGAAAAAAGTGAAAGCTCCCTTGATTGGGATTTAAAGGCATTGCAAGGGAACATATTCTTAGTCAGTAAGTAGTTTGGACTTTTACAGTTACAAGGAAGGAGCTAAACAGGCAAGAACTGTTGCTTAAATGCCAAGTAAAGCAGCATCAAATTGTTTTCACTGGTCTACATGGTGCGGTCTGTTTAATGATAGGCCTAAAGCAAAATCAGTGTTGGGGTTGATGTACTCACGCAGAATTTGCTCAGGAAGTGATCTTTGGGCCCGGCTGTATTCTATATAACACTTTTGTAACAACATATATTGGTTCTTGCCACAAAATGCATGTTGAATGTACAAAGAATGAAGCACTGTATTATACAGGATGAGTAGAAAATTAGATTCTTACTTAATACAGTATGCTTTCTCTGTATTTACCATGTCTTCAACAAAATGCAAAAAAAAAAAAAAAGAAAGCAACTATAGAAAATATCAAATTACATATTCATCCCTTTTGCAACCAGCTAAATGCCATCCATATGCCTAGTCTCATGTAATCTGCTCTAGGACCGAATGTTTGACATGTTTCCTCCTGGTCAGTGTAGTAACATGGTAGTAAAAAATGACAGGGAAGGGTTATCTTTGGATATAAAATGCATTTCCTATGCTTTTAAAAACACGACAATGATTATTTTTCGCATGATTCTTTAACAAATCCCCGTTCTAAACATCACATTGCTTTTCTGCCAGCAGATCCATCCATGGATCAGTCACAGAGTAGTTGAAAAGTCTTTGTTACATCAGCACGGGTCTGAATCCATGTCATTCACCCTCTCTGCCTACTCTCCTATCATCTCTCAACTATGAGTCACTAGCCATCAGAGCCCACAAACTGCATATTAATTTTAAGATTTTATCATCTGAGAAATACATGTAGAACCCAGAAAACAACAGATAAGCTAAAGCGGACTTACAATTTGATTAAAACCTTTATGAAACATATGAACATATATATCTCTCACCTCATAATCTAATTTAGAATTTCAGCTTTCAAATTCATTATTGAAACCAGCTTTTTAGAGCACTTATTAGAGAAAGTTTAACAGCTAGCAATTCACACTTTGGATATAAGACCATTTTGAAAATAAGTCTGAAAATAAACTGAAGCACTTAAATAGCAGTATCATATGGTTCCTTTTTATCTTAGTTGTGGTTTTTATTTTCATATTTTTAATGACAATTTTGCTTTTCTGTCTGATATTGTCTTCTATTTTTCTGTGTGAAATTTGTTTCCCATTATAAAAAGATTTGAGATCATGGTTAGCTAATGATCAGAACATTGGAGGGAGTTCCCATGTGTCCAGTGTGTCTGATGCAACACAAGGATGGTTAAGAGACACTACAGAGGGGGGTTGGCACTCAAGACTTTGAACATGTATCCTTTAAAGAGATTCTCTTTAATCACTGGGCCACCCGACTTCATTTAGCTGCAGTGGGGATGTTAAATCCCATTTAATACTGAAGATATAATTTAATTTCATTCTGCTTTAATTAAATATGCTTAATATCTAATTTCTACAATTCTGGACTTATCCATAAAATCTTTGTGTATGTTGACCCTTATGGTGGTTCCACAGGCTTTCTTTTCACAGAAGAATAACCTCTGAAAGCATTTAAGAAGTTAGTTTGAAATACATTTCTTTTTTTACTTCTTACACTGTCATTACACTATGACAACATAAAAATGTTTGAGTGCCACTGTGACAAAGTGCGGTTATGCTACTGAATCCTTAAACTGAAAAGTGTCAAGGTTGACAGAGATGGATGGAGTACACACATGCAGGCACAACTAAGGCCGAGCAAGATGAGGGAATTAAAATATTTTCATTTTTAAAAACCAGAGAGGATGCAAATTCAGGGTTTCCAAAAAAAAAAAACAGGATTGCAAAAAAAAAACATGATTCAGAGACTGCTGGACAGAAATCCAAAGAAACACAACATGTAAATTCAAAGAAAAAGATTAACAAAAACACAACAAAAGACATGTAAATCCTAAACACAACACCAATAATAAAACAAAGAACCCATAGACTATGAAATAAGTTGACTGGTTTTTAAATTTAATTTAAATTTAAATTTTAAATTTTACAGGAAGCTTATGTGGAGAGGCAAACATAGGAGAAACACAGTTTTTATTGTTTGCACCATGCTTTATACTTTCCACAGGATTCCACAACATTAGACCAGATTTCCAGAGAAATGTTTGCACTTCCAGCTAAAATGACATTACAGTAGTCCACTCTCTATGTGAAAAAGGCCAAACAAATCAAATGTAAAGGAGTAAGGCAGCGAATAAAAAGCATTTTCATAACATTATGTCAGTGATACTACTGTTACTCAACCTGTTTTAAAAATTCTTAGTTTGTTAGTATGTTTGTTGCAAATGTTTGTTGCAAACAGAAATTGCAACAGCCCCAGCCAATCTCTCCTTTAAAAGAGACAGGCTTAGAAACCTTCAATAAATGGATTCAACTGTGCTTTTATAACACATATGACCAATATTCTGTATGAGTGTCTCCAGGGTGGATAAGGTTAATTTAGTTTTCTACAGTATAGAATTTATTTCTTACCAGTAAATTGACAGTTGTGAGAAATAAATGCTGCAGTGTATGTTTTCTCTTTTACACAAGTTTAAGCTGGATGTGGAGATTCTGCTGTGGGTGCATATTGAATTTAAGTATATGCAATGCTAACTTAAAATAGACATACTTGTTGGACAACTAATACAAAAGCACATGGTATTACCTTCTTACTGGACCTTACTTGGGTTCATGAGTGGACTGGGCCAAAAAAAAACAAAAAAACAACAGATAAGTAAGAAAATAAAATGATATAGACCAGCCCATCACATTAAATCAAGCAAATATCCAAACTTTCCTGAAAATGTGCACTGATCAACATGCAGTAAAGATAATCAATATTTTCATAAGGGGTGTTGTTCTTTGCTGTTCATTCAATAAAGTAATACCCTTTAGTTGTGATATAACTGTTACTGCTACATAATCTACACTAACCTCTTCAGGAATTACCTAAAACCCAGTAGATAAAATGTGACATCCGGGGGCTTCTGTCCAAGCATATCTGGGACAAGTCTGAACTGTCTCAGAAGAACACAAACCATTTGTTTTGATTTATTTTACTTGTTGTTTCTGTTTTTGTCGGGAAACTCTAAATTCCCCATTTTTATAGACATATTTGAAAAAATATTTTAAAAGATGTGTTGAGTGCCATCTTATTTCCTTTATTTTGATTTATACAAACACCTATAAAAACACAGAATCCAGGCTTTTTTCTTTTCTATTTATTCTTCTCTATTCTCTATACAGTTACAGTCTACTTCAGAACGTGTGCTGCACTATCAGCACTTAAGGACAGGAAAATGCTTTAATATTTGTTTCTCATCATTACTTTTAACACAGCATTGGGATCAAAGCTCCAAAAATAATGAGTGCCACTGATAACTTTGAAAATTACTTTGGAAGCTGTGGGCTGCTGCCTCAAAATTCTAAGAATAAAAGTAAAAGGTTTCTATTGTGTCTTTAAATCCAATATTACAGTCTATGATAATCTGAGAAACACAAAAAGCACCTTATTAACACAGCAGAATGGAACGCTTTTCCACCATAAGAAGCTTTTATGATAATCTTCCAAAAACAGATTTATATGCATTCAAGTTTAATTAGGACTTTTTCATTTCAGACATATGTGGTTTCATGTTGTACTTGAACATTGATTTAATTATTACACACATACAAATAACAATGAAGATGTTCAGTAGGTCAAACAAGCGTCAATTTTAAAGAAAATTTTGGGACACAGTGTAAAATGTAATTCAATTATGTGCAAATCTAATAAATCAACAATGATATTCACAATATAAAACATGTTAGATGTTGAATGTAAGATATTTTCCCATTACATGAAAAATAGTTGCTCATTTTTAATTTGAGGGAAGCAACACATCTCAAAATGTTGGGAACTAAAAGCTGGAAAAGTGGTGCTGAAAAGATACAGCTGAATGAACATGTTTCAGCTAATTAGGTAATACATTAAGTGGCAATACAGTAACATTATTGGGTATAAACAGAGCATCGTAGAAAGGCAGAGTCTCTGAGAAGTAAAGATGGGCAAAAGTTAAGCCATGAAAAAGTTCTATGTAAACACAATTCACATCTAAAACTGTTTAGAGTTAATGGAGTTAATGCCAACGTATTCTCTCAGCCAAAGCACATGACACATAGAATTTGTTTTATAAATCACAGATGCCTCATCTAACTGACAACTTGTATATCTGGACAGACACCATCAATGCTAAAAGATATACCCAGGTTTTAGAGAAACACATGCGCCTAATTTAATATTTTTATGGGAATGACTTGCATATTTCAGAAAGACAATACTCAACTGCATACTGTATCAATAACAACGACATGGATTTGTAGTTGAAGAGTCTGGCTTTGTTGTTAAAAGAAGAATATCATTCTGTCCTAGCTTTATGAGATGTATTGTTACCATAAAATTCATATTTGATAAGTTTACTATGTTCTATTGTGAATCAACTATGGGTTTATTATATTTCTGCATTCTAATTTGATTTGAAATTAACACACACACTCACACACTCACCCACGCACACATTATTTAAATGTGTTTCATCTGATTAAACCGGTTACATTAGAACCGTCAGACAAAAAAAAGAGGGCAGTTAAAGTAAACCTTGAAAATAATCAAAGAGGAAATGAAAAAAAAAAGTATGACAAACTGTCCTTCACTTCCATAAGTTATCAAAGAGATGAGAGATCCAAAGGCTTGGCACAGACACACACTCCATCACTCTCCACATCAAAAACTCACAGGTAATTAGATGTTTGAATATTTTAGGTGAACAGTAAGCCTTTGAGTATGAACTTATAAATACTAAAGTAATGATAGGAAGATAGCAGTAAACAGTTGTGACAACCAAATGCATAATTTGAAATCCAAACGGCTCATTTTTCTTCATCATCTCAACTGAATATTTCAAACGACAAGAATCTCTTGAACTGTAAAGTGCCTTGATTCCTCTAATACTTTTTTGTAAGTTATATGTTCATGACATTTATGACATTCATGACATTTATATATATATATATATATATACGAGAATGTCCAATCTAATCAACACTCATGCGGGTGAGAGTGAATGACAAATTGATCAGAAACCTCTCAAACTGAAACAGACTATCGGAAATACAATCCAATTTCATTGACTTTAAAAGGAAAATACAGTAATAGCTCTGTGTCAAACTAGCTATGTTCAGCTATTAGCTATAAAGAAGTTACTTTGCAAAACGTTTGATTGCAGTTCGCTTGCTGCTACATAGTAGCGGTCTTCAGTCTTCAGAAAAAAATGAAAAGACAGGTCCAATATGCTTGTTGGCATATTGATGTGAAGTACATGAAATGAACACAAACTTTTTATAACACATTACCTGGAGGTGGTACATTATGTGTTCAAATCTGATGCAAGCACCATGGAAACAGCAGTCAGTGGTTTGGTTAAAATGAGCACATATTGTCTGCTCATGTGGGACACATCGTTTCTTGTCTTAGCCAACACAAATTTCTTTGTTAAAGTGAACTTCTACAAAGGCTCAAGAGACCCTGGTTCAGTTCTTGCACAGTTGTTTGTTTGGTTTGGAGATTATTTCTTTTTTCAGTCACTGTTTGGCTACATTTAGGTGGATTGTGTTTGGTAAGGCTAAGGTGGAGGAAAAAAAAAAGATTAAGTTTAGGAAAAGATGTGAGTTACCTTAAAAACAATATGAGACATTGCTACTTGCCGTCTTTAAAGTGCATGTGAAATATCTGACCTTTGCTTGTTAGCATTGCCTGAGGAGGAATTTTTTGAGCTGATTATCAGGTCAGTGTAATAGAAGTCATTTGCTGCTTCTTTGACAGCAACCTGATGGGAGAAGCCAGCTGTTCTTTTGGGGGAATAATATTGTCCCCACTAGGTTAATTTAGTGGATCTTAGATATCTCTCAAAAACTACAGCACCAACAAGTGCACCAAAAGCAGAATCAACACGTCTACACATTACATTTTCCATATTGTCACACTGAGCTGTTGCACCTTCAAGTCTTTAATCCTTGCACACAAATTCTAAACATACATAAACATTTTAATCCAAAGCCACAAGGTACATTCTTAAATATATTTTGTTCAAAGTCTGTGTTTTTCCCTTGTCTGTCTTTAAAGTGCCAACTTATTTTTGGCCAATTTCTGAATGTCCCTGAAACAGTAAATTGAGCCTAAGGGTATTTTCCTCTTTTCTACTGCGCTACTTCTTGTCCATATTTTACTAAAGGGATTTAGTAATGGCCTCTCCCTGTGTCCCTGAACCAAACAGTTTCCAACAGTAGCTGGCACATAGCATGGCTGGCTATGCAACCGAGACACCGTTATGGCCTTAACACACCGCCATTATCGCTGTAACACAGTGCTAATGCTCTTTTTTGCTTCTCCTGTCTTACAACACACACATACTCACACATTTTTACACACTTGAGCTGCGTTTCTCTGGAAACTAATGGATTGTGTTCCTAGAAAAACACAACTACTTAAGAGCTGGTTAGGGACTGATCACACATGGTGTATTTGCTTGTGTGTGTTTGAAAGAGAGAGAGACAAACATATTTAAGTTCTTTGGGGGTTTTTTCTTGTGTTTATATGCAAACTCACTCATGAGAGCATCCTGCTATGAAACTGGCTTTTTGGTAACTTGCATTTGTTGGATTTGTAATGGCAACTGACAGGGCATTTTGGTATGAGAGTGTGCAGATGAATGTTTGTCTTTCTGTATGTGTTTTGTGTGTGTTCATGTGTTCCACAAACTTTTGGACTGGCTTTTCTGTTCCCCTCTAGACATATAAAGATGTCCAGTTGACGGTAATAATCCATATGTGATTTTCAGGTTACCATACCAGAGATATTAAGCATACTCAAAGCTCAAGTGCAGGCAGTGAAAACAGAACATAAATATACTTGCATCAGCTCACATATATGGACACATAAGCAGACTGAGATGTCACATTATGACCAAAGTATATTACCATATTCCTTAGTTTCTGCTGTAAATGGGCTACTGTGCGCTTTTATTGTCTAACTAGAGAACTGGGAGCAGGCACTGGGACCAGCTGTACAGCTTCAAAGCTCTCTCTGCTGCAATGACTCTACTTGGCTCATGACATCACTGGTGTTTAAAAGACCAGAAAAAGGATGATAGCAGTGAGGCGTGCAGAAAAAACTGTCCAGAGAGAAGCATTTTTCGTCATCATCTGTGCTTCTATATGCTGTATGGTTCTGCATCAGCCCATCCGTGGGTAATGTACAGTATCTTATGTCCTTGTAGGTCAGTAACTCAGAGACGCAAATCGTATTTGCATGTTACAGCAGTCATCTGTTTGCGGTTTATATGTGCAATCTGATACATATTAAATAGGAAAAGCTGCTGCTTGGGAACTTGAGCAAATGTTACTGTCTATTTTATTGCTCACCTAGTTGTGGGCACTGATGGCTTCATATTTGGATTTTCTAAGAATATCCTTTGGCTCTTGTGGCTAACTTCCCACAACAAGTAAAGCCTGCTCGTTTTGAAAATTCTATATTAATTTCATGTATATAGGTTTAGAGGTCCAGATCCTTCACATGGTCTGAACACATGCAAGTCGAGTGAACTAAAGGAAATGATTTAACCACAAGTGCAACTCATAGTGTGAAGGACTTTCTATTTTTGTGTATGTGAGATTTGACCGACAACAGCCAACTTATCCTGGGAGCATTCATGTCTTTTTTATCAAGTCCATGCTTGAATGCACTCCAAATCTTTGTGACCTAATCTTTATCTATTAAATAATTCTTATGTCAGATACCTAAAATCTATTCATGTCAGTAAAAATCGGTCATAGAAGATGAGATTTTAGGTGGATGCCTTCATATAATTCCCCTATTTTACAGATATACTTCTTGAAGTAATTAAGTTTAATATGCATTAAATTCCATGTAGTTTGAAGTTGGAAATCATTTATAGAGACAATGTTGACACAGTTCAGTAGTAAAATACATGTACTGTTGTGAATGATTAAGTCTATGAGCGAGATTACGTTGTTGCCAGTGTAAAAAATAAATAAATAGAACAACAAAACGCAATATAAAACGACATGCAGGTCCTTGTTATCTTTGAGGCCAAAATGTGTTTAGAAATGATATTTAACCTTCTCCCTGTCCTCCTTATTAAATTATCAGTGGGTGCCGTTATAAAAAGAAAAAATATAGAGAGGGAAAGAAATCTGCTCATAATATCCCAGAGTTCACTGGAGGAGGGACTGAATGGTTGATGGAATATGAATGAAGGAAGCACATCTGGTGTTAGAATACACCCACTGAGACACTGAGAGGTTTATGGGGCTACACTGATTAGAAGACACACACACACAGTATCAAATTTTAATCCAGATGCCAGAAAGAAAACGGGTACATAGCTTTGAGTATGCTCATATCAGCCTGGTGGTGTAGTGAACCTGTAATGGTATCCACATCACTGTGCGGCGTGGGTGTTTGATAGGATTTTAATTAGTACGTGTGTAACTATGTGTTTTTCTGCTTCTGTATATTTGGACACACAGTATATTTGTGTGTAAATATGCATGTGTATTCATGTTTGTGACAGGGTGAAGATATTCCTCCTGTAGTTGTGATTACAATAGCATAGCACAGATAATGACATTTCCTCTTGTCTCAGCTATGCACTCATTAAACACTGAAACATAACTATAAAATGCTGTGTGTTTGCATGTAGACTTCAATTTGATTCTTCATACCCAGCTTTGTTTCGCCTGTTTGCATATTTTAACATTGGCATTGATACAAACTGTATTACGATACATCTTTACTTAACTTTAAATCAACCTTTGAATTACAACATTGCCTACAATAGATATACTTTTGTAATCATCACCCCTTATGCCTTGTGTGTTGAATGAATCCATCCCAATGAAAGCCTTAGCTAAACTCAGAGATTGCCATTGTTGTCTCAGGATGGCATCTCCCTCTCACTGGACCTTGCCATCAGTATTGTGGACCTGCAGTTAAATTACAACAGTTTCTTCACATCAGTATAGCTCTTCACAGTCCATTAACGCTTACTAGTGGTCACACATAGATTACTTGCCACCATGATGTTGTTCTTATCCTTTTAACCCTCAAATGCTAAAAAATACCCTTGTATTAAGTAATGGCTGTACTCATGTTCAGTTACATATGAAAACATACACAAACCTCAGACTAAAACATGAGCCAAGAATGTTCTTCTCTATCTTTCTTTTCTTTATTTTTTTATTTTAGAAAAGGGACACTTACGTCTTCTTTTATAAAGTAAGAAAAAAACATTGACTGGTTGGAAAGCTAACATGTTATTTGTTGGAACCTAAACCTTAGTTTCAAAACGTGTTACTTTTTACACGTTTCTCTCATCTCTGTTTAAATCCCACACATTGCATATCAAATCATACTCCAACAGACATTTTTGCAATCCTGCTTTCTAACTTCTTTGGAAGAAATATGTCAGTAAGCAGAAACTACTGTGTTCTGTTGACTTACACCGAACATGGCAGGACTGCAGACTTTTAAATAAATCTTTAAGTAGTACTGTATATGTTTGATTTACAGTAACTTTACATGAAGGACAATAAATACCCATGATTACATGCCTTTCAAACTATCCAATGCTACTTAATCATTTGTTCCAGAGATTTTCAGTGAGTCAAGTGAAGAAACTAAGTTGTCCTAACTCTTTAACTTTTGCATGCCACTGTGAAATGCTCCCAGGGTAGCCATTAGGGACAAGAGTGTCTGTAATGAAAAGCTGGAGGGGGTCCCAAAAAGTCTGCTTGAAGCCTTTGGCACTTTCCACTGTATAGGTGTGAAATAATAGCTTCCTGTAATTGCCCTGGATACTTTATGGGGGTGAGTAAGGTCTAAGAGCTTTAATCATACAGCTGGTGTATAGAACCCATCACTGATCTTCACTATTTGTCTTGGATACTTTTTATGTGTGCAAGCTTATGTGAAATTGACATTGTTGAAGATTTCCTTGAAGTTCAAGTAGGTGATACTTATTAAACGTTATTCACGGTGAGCCAACTCAGTGTACTTTCAAGCAATGCTTGTTACTGTCATGCATTCAGATACATTTACATTAGATACATTAGATGCTTATAACACTGCTGCCGTGGTTTCTTTTCATTCAAAAAAGAAAATTTCATTCTGCTTTTCTCTGTGTCCACATTGATGCAACAGATTGAATAAAACATTTTGAAATGCATACACAATTTGAACTTAAGAAACCATGATAGAGCATTAAAGATTAAACACTGTGCTGTTAAATGTGCTTTGTCATGCAGATCATCAGCTTGCAAAACACTATAGTATGCTGGAGTTGTACTTTATGTGGAAGTAAATGTTTGATGTGTACTTGAGCTTTTTTCTTAAATCCTCACCGAGGTGATACACAACTACATACATTCAAGATTAAAAGGAAGTATCAGATAAACATTTCAGTTAATTAATTGTATTAATGATCCTGAGATAAAGAGACAAGAAAATGTTGAAGGTTAAAGTTTCGTTATTGAAGGACACTTCATAGACAGCGCCTGTCTGTCTCTCTTGGTGTTGTCTGGGTTTCACCTGACCTGTCTCATCTGTTTTTCTGGAGCTCAGTACTGTATTCTCTAGCAAATAGACAAACAAAGATGCAGTCTATCCAACAATCACCAGGGGACAGGACCTGTACAGTCATGACTCTCTCACATTCTTCTTTAGTAAGCCCTTACAAGTGCCCTAGCAGATCAGTTTGGATAACAAACTGAAGCGTCAACACCATTCATAGCTTCCCGTTTATCCCACTGGTTTTAGTGCCTTGTTCCATTAGTTTCACTCTGTTTGCTCAATTTCATTTCAGGTGCACGATGATATCGGTGCCAGGGAATGCACTCAGCACACAAGCGACACAATAGAGTGAAGAACTGTCCAGTCCATAGGAACCTGACAGAAATATGTTAAATGATCATTAGATATCTTTTAACTATGCTGTAGAGGCACAAAATAAGTCAAGACTACATGAACGAAGCTTGTCTTCCAGTTGCTTGGTACCCAGGATAAGAAGTCTGACTCTAAGTAATCTTGATAACATCATAACAGCACGTCTTTCACCTGAAAACCATAAACCAAGTAGTATTATTTGCTGAGGTTAGTCCTTATATATAAGGTCTGCTAAACAAAAGAATATGTGTAAAGAAATATGTTGAAATCATTTGCTACAGTGCCAGTATTTACAGCAGTGTTCAAGAAGACCATTTCTTATATTTCTCTCATAACAATTTGGTCCATGTAGTCAACAGGTATAGAAACATAGCCATCGACAATGACTAAGACTTTCCTTTTTTTCACTTTAACCCCATTTTTCAATGATCAAAAAGAGCAAGGCTCTTGGTTTAAAGACTTATGATATCCATCCATCCATTTTCTATACCCTCTTCGTCCAATCCACTGTGACGGGGGGCTGGAGCCTAACCCAGTTGCCACTTGACGAGAGGCGGGGTACACTCTGGATAGGTCGCCAATTCATCACAGGGTCGATTTATGATATTATCTGATTTATTCCAGTTATCATTGTTGTTCAAAACTTTAGTCTCTGAAATACGGAGTTTGTTTTAAAATGATGCTGCACTGGAAGCAGCCTGCTGCAGTAGCGCTGGACATAATGTCTTTCTTTGCATCTTCTTGAGATTTTCTACTGAGCTTTTACCTGTGAAAAGCTGTTTTTGAAAAACATTTTTATGCTCATTTAGATGCTGTGCAGATGGAATTAGTTTTGCTAGTAACTATTATTCACTCAGTATATTTGACTCTATTCTATTTTTTGCAATTTTTATAATGTATAACCATGGCAACAGGAAAGATTGAGCTTGTCAAAGCCTGAGTAATGCCTAAAATGATACCCCAAATCAAGATAAGTCAAAGAGGTGATATTTAGAATGCAAAGCAGGAACAAAATGAACAAAAACCTGCAAGTTTAACCAGTTATTTCCCTTGATAATCATGGGCAGGGAGCTCACTGTTGGGTAGAATGGACGGGCTTGGAGCCCTAATGAGGACACAGCCGGAACATCAGGAAGGTAGTTTTTTTTTTTTTGTTCAATGTGGGCAGAGGGAGACTGTAGAATGAGAGGTAACAAAAGTAGGTGAGGTGTGTGTGTGTGTGTGTGTGGTGGTGGTGGTGGGGGGTACGGTGTTTGTTTACAGCAGATGGTGTGGTCCAGAATGTGTTGCTGAGGAGGAGCGTCATGCACCCCAGTTGATGAGCTGTAAGTTCCTTTCCACACTGTCTAATGAGAGAGTTCATCTGTGTTATCTACCGTCTCTGAGTTGGAAATGATCAACTAAATTGTGGCCTAGCCTCAAAAACAAAACCGAAATCCATGCATGATGATATCTAAAGATTTCTACCAAACCTCTCTCTACCACACTTTAACTTACTAAATGTTTAGCAGCTGTTTCATTATATTCATTTTGTTGTATACCCATAACAATTGTACATCTTTAACAACGATTTCAGCTGCATTCACATAATTTCCCTTTAGTGATTAATACATTACATTTTTTATTTAAATGTACTGAATTGAATTTTAAGTGCATATGATTGAAAATGTTGCAACATGTAGTTTCAACCACATCAATCGGAAGTAGTGAGACATAGCAACAACGAACTACTGGCAATGTAGCATGGCAAAGTTAATTGTGCTGACTCATTTCCTGCACTCAAATATGGTATGCATCAAACAATTACCATCCTGGCTAAGCATCCCGTGCATCAGTGAAAAATGGCATCTTTTTACCTTTCAGATACAATTATTAGAACAAAATCTACTTGTTTACTTCCTTTTTTGGTGCTTAAGAAAGGGGATGGATATCTGCAAAAGATAAATGGTTAAGGTGCGTTGGTCTGGTGTGCTCTGTTACAACTACAATTTTGGTCGATTTTTTTACAAATCACATATCCTATTTTTAACTCTCTTGTCATCAGAGTTTACCTACATAAATCAAGAAATGTGTGAATATGAAATATAAATATAACATAAATACCTCACGTAAACAGTGTCAAACATTGCACAGATCACTAACTTCCAGGAAAACAAGCAAGGACTGTCTGGGGAGTGTCAAAAAATATTTATGATATAACATAAATGTAGATCCCTCAACTATGCAGATGACAACAAAATGATGAAATGTCAAAATCAATTATTCAAGAGTGACAAGTAAGTGTAGCTGGTGACTTTTCTATGCATCCAGTTCCCTTTAGAATTTCATAAAATAGCACACTCCTTACATGACAGTGGTGTGATAAATTATTGATCTGTTCATCTGGATGCATTTTCTGTTTGAACAGGACAGACAGTTGTGCAGACGGATCTGTAAAGCCACAGATCTATGCTGTGGAAGATCTCTCAGTGATATGCTAACATACTAAAATGAGTTATAAACTAAATTACAAAAGCAGTCCAATCATTATAAAGCCATTTTTTGTGTACGGTGTTTCATCCATAAATCTGTGACTTACGTTTTGGGTATGTTAGTATTTTTAATTGTACTTTATGACAGACATTGTCTGACACATCTGGAGTCATTTGACATCAGCTGAAGCAAATCTGAGTGAGCATGAATGAGGTAAAACATTGTATCAGTGAATGCACAGCACATTTAAAATCAATCCAAATATGAATTCTAAAGTTGCAGCTACCAAAGGCAGCATATATTATTAACTCACTAGAGGCACAAAGTGAATACTGAATGAGTATTAAACATAAGAGAAGTTGGAAATATAGTGAGATGTTGGTTGTATAATGCAAATGTTAAACTCCACAAAAAGACATTGCACTGTTTGATACATCAGACTTTGGTGTGAATTAATTATTCAAACCAAGGCTCATGAAAATTTCCTCAGGTTAGGAAAGGCTTGTGTTCTAGTGCAGAATACACGGCTTTGTGTTGTTATGAAGATGTGGACACACCTTGTTTCCTTATGTTTACCCAGCACCTTTACAGCTGACGTTAAAAAGGTTTTAGCAAAACAACAGTGTGTGACGCTGTCAGAGTGACTAAGGGTTGATAAATTATTCTTGTCCTACTTATTTAGACCAAAAATAATTAGACAGGAAATCCATTCCTGGAAATGTTTGTGATTAGCAGATGATGATGAAGGAAATTAATTTAGTCTGGCCTCTTAATTCATACAAATGCTGCAAACCATCCTCAATTATTTATGCATCCAATCTTGTTTATTACAAAAAACAGATGGTAACTACTACGCTTCCTTAGAAAATGGCTAAGGTCTTTTTTTAACTTCACCTGCCCAGAGTACTGGAGTTGTATTTGGAGTAGGACCATATTTCTAAAGCTCATTATAGTTACTAAGAATTGTCATAAATCTTCCCTGTTATCATAATGTCTTTTTAGATTTTACAATGCCTTCTCTTAATGCCTCAAAACTAAAACTGTAATGATACTCACAAGCACTTACGCCTTGTTTCTGCATACCTGTGTATTCATATGCAAATCAATCAGAAGTTCATTCACTCCAATTGAAACTCTCATTAATATTGACAGGGTTTGCAAACATTTGCCAAATATATTTATATACAAACATATATATATATATATATATATATATATATATATATAATGTGTATGTGTGTGTATGTATGCACATGCACTGGATTAGGAAAAACAAAGATGCGAACAGGCAAACAAACTACAAGCCTAGTAGTTTGTTAGCCAAGATATGTGTGCATACAACATGCAACAGCAGACTGACCCAGAGTGCTTCACAAAGAATGAATCAGACAATGCCGGTTGAAATATAATATGATGCTGACAAATGCTTAATTGAGTACAACAACATGTCAAAAATACTTGAATTTCTTTGTCTTTGGCACTCAAATTGTAATGACAGGCAAGGTAAGTTGCCTGGCCTTTATTTGTTTAGTGTCAGTTGTGCCTACATCCGAAGAGGCCTCACTTTTAATAGAATTCTGTTTTTTATTTGAGGAAATACACTTAGCATGCTGGAACCTGTGATCTCGGTGTGCCTTTCTGTACATATTTTTCTCCCGATTATCAATAGATAGCAGACCACATGGAGAAGTAACTCTGAATTTTGGTGGTACCGTATGATAGATGGTATGGCAACATCAAGAAAAATTTAATGCATTATACAGGATACAGTTACCGCTGCAAATCAAGCTGGATTCCTTTTGAGTTGTTTGTCAAGCTGCCATGCTTATTAGAGGAAAACACACCGCTCGTGCTCATCATCATTTCTCCCTCCTGAGCAGGCACAGCCACACAGTAGGACGGTCTTGTCAAAACACAGATGACTTTGTTATCAAAGTGTTGACATGATGTAATGCGGTGTGACTGTCTATCAGTGAACTGTGTCTGTCTGGGTAAAAATTAATCAAAGCCAAAGACAGACGCAGCAGTTGGTCTCAGCAGATGCGGCACGGATGGTACTTAATGACTATGGTATGTTTTATTTACAGTTGGTGGACAAAACAACAAGAGGCCGTTACGCACAGGCAATGCAGAAAAAGTCGTTTTCTGTTACAAAGAATTTGATTTGATCACACTACAGGGTATTGAAGTTAGCTGTTCCAACAGAATATTACCTGCATCGCTGTAATCAACTAAAAAATTTGAATAGCTCATTTTATGTTATTGACATTTAGCACTCACATAATCGTACATATAATTTGGAAAGAAAGATCATAAGGCATGCAGTTATACACCAAAAGCATTGTGAATGCAAGATCTTTGAAGTAAGTTCAAAAGTGAATTGAATTTTAGAAGATGCACCAGCATTTTGGAGAGAATTTGAGACTCTGTGTCCCAGAAAGTAGGAGGTCTCACTAAGAAAAGACGCTGTTAGTTATTAGTTCATCATGACAGGGAAATCCTTGTGCGGATGAAAGTGGTAAAAGTGATAATGCTCATCTCAAACAGACCAAATATAATGTTTTAGAAATGGCATTCCCATGTTTTATCTGAAATGTCATTTTTTTTGGCATATTTTTTTGCAAACCGGAAGGAAATCATACTCGGACCATGCTTCCGTTTGTTTGTTTAAAGCAAATAAACTTGGCTGAGTAGTATAATTACAGGGTGGTGATACTGGCTGTGTTGCTCGTCGGCTAGTAGCTGTATTTCAGAGGAAGAAGAAACTGATCAAATCAGAAACAAATCGCAGGGTGGAAAAAGCAACAACAACATTAATGGACATAGACCAGGCGAGAGGAGATAGCTCCTCCTTAAAAATAACTTTCATCTCTTGGAATATCTTAGAATATCTGGGCCATTATATGTAGGAAGTGGCACAAGATTGCTTTGTGCTGATTGAGACGGGAAACAGCTGGTGGGCAATGCCATTTCAATCTTTGTCAGATTGGAAATTACATATGAAAGTTTTTTCCATGCATTAAATCTCCTTCAAAACTGACAAAAACACCTTAAGCAACTATATACACTATTTTACACATTAGTGAAAGTTTATTCAGTGTTTACTGTTTCCGTTCATTTTTTTCTCATTCACATCTCCTGAATACAAATAAAAACTGAAAATGCTAAACTAGCTACTGGACAAGAGAGGTGAGCAAGATATAGAATATCCCTTATAAAGACCAGGAGACGTTTGATACGTTCTTGAATAGGATAAAAGGATAATCATGCATTAACTGCATTAAAAGTTGGTTGTCAGACATTTCAGACCTAGCTAAGATGAGACATTTATTTTTACAATCTTCAATGTATGGTGTTGTCTCACATTCAAGCCATTTGTGAAATGTTAAACCAAAACATAGCCTCACAATAGACTTGAATTTACACTTAAATGTACTCTTTATACTTCTGCTTTTTTGTCTTTCATTCCCTTACTTTTGTTCAGAAGTTGGTTAAATCACATTCAAACAGGTATCCTTGATAGAGAGCCAGCTGAGCCAGCTGACCCATAGACCCCAATATGTTTTAACCCACAGAGCAACTAGCCTCATGACTCAACTGTGACCGTTAACACAAAGTGTTCATTTACTGCCTCTGCCTTTGTATGTGTGTGTCTTCCCATCATGGCTACGTATAGCTGTCTGCTAAAGAGAACTTGAAGCACACAGACAGATCAATGTACACAGATTTTTACACACCTCTAAATGCATCACTATCATCAGTTTAACAATGCAGTGAGGGCAAGCGGGGCGGTGTTCCTATTCCCCTTAAGTTGTCTATTTTACATTTGTTGAGGTAATCACAAGAAAGGAAACTTTTAATCTCAGTATCCTTCAGACAATCATTTACAGACACAAAATGTTCTGCAGATAGTCCTGCACTATATTACTCTCCTATTGACATACTTATGCTTGGATAGATGTACGTTCTATAAATAAACTATTACGTCCTTCTAAAACCATACTCACTTTCAAAGACGTGTCACACTGAATGCCACAGTTTAATGCTTAAAACAGGTACAAACAGTCCCTAAGCATAAAGTATTAGACACACTTCTCAAGTGTACACTGTGGCTCTTTAAACTCTCTGAGGTATGCTTGTTTCCATTACCAGCTGTCTACACTGGTTAGTCTCTGGGAATTTACCTACATGTCCCTCTGTTAGTCTAATTTCAGTTTCACTCATTTATTTAACTCATGCATATTAAAAGATAAATGAATATATTTTGAAAAAATGCCCATCTTAGAAGTTTGCCTTTGTGGCTGGCCAAAACAAGAGGTCGTCTGTAAAAAAATCTGTGCTTTATTTTGTGGTTCCAGTGAAAAAAAAAGTGAAACTGCTTGTTTGCTTGTCGTGACTTGGGGCATATTTAAATCATTCTACTCATAACTGTGGGAATGCAAGATGAGCAACAGTCCCTTAGGGAAGTTACGCCAGCACCAGTTACTAAACTGGTCGGAAGCCATTTGGAAGAAAAAATAGAATGGGAATAGAAATAAGATCTCCAAAAGCGAAAGACCGTAACAGTTTCTTTAAGGTTAAGCATGACAAAACTACAAATCACCGTAGGGATGGTAGGGCTTATTGCCATTTTAAACCCATGCCCACACTGTGCAGTCTATAACCAATGCACACACCTGCTCAGTACAAGTTGTTGTGGTTGCGAGATTGTTTCTTTTACTGTTGCCTCTCCTGCAACCAGAAGGGCAAACAGCTTTGTCCTTGTTAAACTGGAACAAATCACCTTAGGACAGGCCCTCATCAGTATGGATCCACACAGTTAAACTTCCCCATCTGACCCTTTGCCTCAGTGCTTTGTCAATCCAATTCTTTAGCAATACATTTGGCAACAGTACCCAAAATCAAGATGAGACTTCTTATTCTCCATTTATTGATTGTGAATCGAGTGACACCAGCTGTGGAAAATTAGCGTGAAATTATTTCAAAACATTTTCTCCTCTGCCTGAAACAGCACCAATAGAGAGAAGGAGATATGTAGCAAGAGGGAGGGAACGTTTTAAGTATTTAGGGAAATTGCCATGGGTAGAGAATTGAAGAGGGGGGCTTCTAGGAGGGACCACTGTCTTTTCATGATTTTTCAGTCAGACACTGCCACACATGGAACAGCACTGGTGTTCCTAATGCATGCATAGTGTGCTTACATCAGTATAGTTAAAAGTATTAACTATGTAACACTCAACGATACATACTAATAAGCTTTATATATTGTTCATTTGATGTGTTGTCATTTAACATTTACGCAGTGTGACAAAATAGTGATACTCTATGTTAAGTAATAGGTATACATCCATCCAAAATAGTTTTAAATGTCCCACTTCAAAATCACATGCAGAAATGTATCAACAGAGCTTCAAGTCATTTACATGCAAATAATAAAAAATACAGCAAAATCAACCAAAAAGACTGCTTGCTTATTGAACAACTGTGGACAAGGACTATGGACCCCACTAGATCTTGCTAATGAGAGCAGCGCCTCATGTTCTTTCCTTTGAATTATTAAAGAAAATTTAAAACATTTATACTGAATCAAAAATCTCACAGAAATGTTTCACAGATGCTTAGAAAATGTGTGATATGATATTGCTGAACTAGACACACTTACAGTGTATCAGAAGTTCACACATACTCTGCACTTGATACACAGTCTTATTTGTCTCACCATTAAAATATTCACATTTAGAATGGGAAGTTTAAACAATCACATCAATACAAGTATGTATGCATATTATAAGGGGATTAATGTTTTAGCATAATAAGTGTCTTTGGACCTTGTGCATGTAGAAAAACAAGCAGACATACACACTGAAATAAGGTTTAATAAAACAGGAATCCATTTTTCTTTCACTCTCCCTACCTGGCAACTTCAGCAGTCACAGTATATGACTGGAGAGACTATGGGAGTCAAGCCCATGTTGATTTTCCTGTCTTTTGGTTTGTATCGGTATTAGAGACAGAAAGGTGTGTGTATGTGGTGTGTGTGCGTGCGTGTATGTGGTGTTTAGAGACCGGTCTTGCAACTGAAGAATTGAGGAGCTTAACCTACTAATTGCAGGCTTGCCTTGAGGCAACACCTCAAATTGCATTTTCTTTCTCTCTAAATCTGTTCAATTTTATCCTCACTCCTTACTGCCTTTCCTTGACTTTTTACTCTTTCCATCACTTCCTTGTATACATCCATCAATTAGTCTGATCCAACCTCTCCCTCTATTTCTCTTGCTTTACAAGATTTTGAAAATTCGTGTCTCATTCTTCTCTCATCTGTTGGGAAGAAATGTACTTTCAACAAAGTGCCACTTTGCAAGATAGAGTTGCTCATCATATCAATCTTGTTCCAAAAAGAGATCAAATCTTGTTCCCTATAGTAGATCCCTGAATAGGAAAGCCATCTTTTTTTTCACCCCATTCTTGTTCTGTGTCAGTGTGGAAGCAGGCAGTGACTGAGGCCTTGTTACAGTACAACTGAAAGGGACTTGTCTCACAGAGAAAAATCCACAATCCAAGCTAATTGTATGATAGCTTAAAAGAAGTCAGTGAAACATTTATCTATTTTACTTGCATCTGAAGTCGGTGCAAGTTTTAATTAGTAGATTCAATAAGTGAGCATGTACTGAGGTGTTATTATGGCAGTGGATTTGATTTCTTACCAATGGAAAGTCAAATTGAGTCAGGTCAGGCTCAATAAATCAAGACGGTGGCAGTGTAATGAGTAATTATATTCTAAAAGAAAGTTGAAGAAAGCCTTTGTGATCTGTTGCTGTGGGCTTGAAGTGGATGTATTTCAATGGAAAATAAAATGAGTTAGGGATTTAAAGGGCAAACAAAAATTTCACTGTCATCAATAATGTTTTAAATATTGTTGGTTCAGTCATTTGCTTTGTTTCTTGTCTGATTAAGGCTGTAATTGCAGCATATACATCAAAGCTATGAATAGCTGTAGACAAATCCTGTAAACATCCTTCTTTGCTGTGTCTTCCTCAGCTTTCTTCTATATGTGTAAAATTGTGCTTCTCAATTTTCACTTCATTCCTTATGCAATGAGAACTCCCCTTCTTCTTCTCTCTTCTTTAAAAATGTTACCTCCTACATTACTTTACAACCAGATTCAAACACATATCATGTTTTATAATATAAACCTTTTGTTCTGGAGAACTTTATCAGCTTTTCTTGAGTGGTACCACATGGTTGATTCTTGTGGTGAATTATGTGGGATTATGATTGTGCCATTTTCTCTCATGTCTAGCATTTAGTGTTCATCTTAATGTATGGTGCTTTGAAAATAACCAGTGTTTGCCTTTACAAACCAGCCACATTTTGTGTTTTCATAGATGCTTCTGTTTTGCCCATCTCTTTATTGCTCATATTGAATGACAACTCCAGTTAACTCTAAATGGCAACTCTCAATTAACTCAGTAACTGTGATTACTTAATTATGAAACAATGCTGTAAAAAAAAAGGCTACAGAGCTATAGCTCTATAGCTATAGCTCTTACAATATTGACTCAGATCTGCTCAACAGAAACCGAGATTTGCACTTTAATGAAACCAAAAGAGTACGGCCCAAAGAAGAAAAAGAAAAAAATCATATATATACAATAGCCGTCCAAATCTATTTAGTCTGAACCACGACTAAGCTTGTGCTTAACAACTCCACAGGTGAGCTTAGTCTCATGGGTCAGTGCCACCAAGCACAAAATGGCCATTATCAGGTTATGCATTCCTGTGGTGAGAGAAAAGGAAAGGTTTGGCATAGAAAGATAAACTTGACAGAGGGAAATAAATACAATGTCTGAGACGATTTGTATCAGAACTGACTGATGTTGATTCCTGATGGGCTGTCCATAACTGATAGCTGTAGATGGATATATAGTCTACACACGCTCTTATCCTTCCACCCACACTCATGCAGACCACCATATTCACTCATGCATTTGTTCATCATCTGCCTCTGCAGGACACTTATACGAGGAAGTTAACAGTCACATACATGCTCACAGCTGGTGTCAGTCGGTTTCAGGCTGATTTGCTGTCATTTTTTTAGCCTGTATCTAATGGCTAATTAGTATGCAGTTAATGATATCTCGCTCTCACTAGCTTCCTTTTAGTGAGAGCTAGACATTGGGTCTTTATAGTGTTTATCTATTTTTTTTTCTGTCTTCTTTTCTGAAACAGATAGGTAGACAAAGATAGATGATAAAAATAACTGGAATCGTTTGGAAAGATGGTGCACCTGTCTCCCATGTTGTTTGTATGCTTGCCGTGTGTGAACTGATTTTCTTGAGGATATTTGTTTTCCATTGGCTGCTTTGTCACAGCATGGTGGGAGGAGGAACTGGTGCTATGCAGCTTAATTTTCTTCAATTTGTCACTGTTGCAGAAATTATTCAAAAGCCCATGGAGACATGATGTTAATCAGTATCTGCTTTGTTATTGCTTTATGTGTCTTATCACTGAAACATGCACCACTTTAGTAAGAAGATTCACTTTTATTACTGGTAGCTTTTCAAAATTACACAAAAGCGACATTCAGTTGATCAAAAAAAGAAGTATAAAATATCCCTATTCCAGCCTGACCTCACTATGCCACAGTACTGGATTAGCAACTTCAGAGCTGCAGGAGCTTTCCTGATGGACAGCTTGGCAATTGGATGTGATCAGAAGAGATAGAGAGAGAGAAAAAAAGGCTTGTAACTTGTAATAAGTAAAGAGTGAACTTGCCAGCTGAAGATAATACCTGAAACCAGTCTTTCTTCAGAGTGTGAAAACTTTGGCCCTACTGATTTTAAGTTGAATGTTTTCAGAAATGTGATGGTGTCACTGTTGCTACTTTTCAGTCAACCTTTTATGTTGACAGAAAGGATAGACAAGTTTCAGCTGTTTTTCTTGAATCAGAGTCTTCTTCTGTCAGGTGTCTCTGACAGACATGTGTTCCTGGTACCTTTAACAGTTAAGTAGTATTTGACACCCGGGAAAGTTGAGCAGTTACTCCTTTTTCTTGGATTTTGATTTTTTCATAGAAATGTTAACGGTTTCTTATCAAAATATGTAAAAAGATATTTTTTAAAAAATGCATGTTTTTTAAAACTTTTTGGTAGTACTCTTGATATTAAATGTCTGTGTTTATGACTTTCTGACCTCTTCCTTCTCTATCATCCTTTTCCTAACATCCTTTTTCTGCCACCTGTCCTCTTCCGCTTGTGTGTGTTTCTTTAAAGGGTTTGCCACAATCTTTTCGTCCTTTTGACCCCCCCGCTGAAAAGAGTTTTGGTTGAATTCTAGCGCATTTAACTTGTCTCTCAGTCAGAACACTAACTTTCTGTGATATAATTTCTTCCATGAAATTGTCACAGCTACCATGTGTGTGTGTCTCTCTGTGTGTGTGCAGGCCTCAACCCTGTCAGTTTGATGCAGGGGTAATCAGCCTGGCTAATGGAGTCCTCAGGCAATTAATGAGTGCCTCAACTCCACCTAAGATGAGACATACAGGGCGCACACACACACACAAACACCCATACACTAATCACTCCAACACACAAAATAACCTCCACACTAATGCAGTAAACTTCTCAAACCACCCAAGTCAGCGTTTCCATTTAAAACCAATTACTGAAGACATATTTCATTTTCTAGTAGATCTCCACTCGCTACACAGAACAAGAGAGCAAGTCATTGCAGCCATCAGTTATCAATGACAATTAATCAATACAATAATGCAACCCAGTGTCGGGAGATGGTGAAGGCACCGATGGGAAACACGCACACACAACAGACACAAACGTACACAAAGGAATGAATTCATACACATGCAGTACAAAGAAAATATATAATGAGATTTAAAGATGCACAAATGCTTTTAGTATGGGAGGTGCATTGGTGTTTGTTTGAGAATCACATATGCATCCTAATGCCCTATAGTGTTGTTACTTTCTATTCCATATTGTTTCTCACTTTCCTTTTATCCTCCTCTCTTACCGCCCATGCCTCCATCCCAGCATCACTGCCTAGTAGGAAGTTACTTTATTTAATTACTTCCCCTGGCAGTTTAACAGCTAGGCATGTACATTTTATCAGTTGTATTAGCTGTCATTCACATTAACTCTGCTCACAGGTGCCTTTTTTGAATAGTAGTAATAATGTTCCGTTACTGTGATGCTGTGTTAAAGTGTTGAAAAAACTAAAGGAGCAGAAGTGTCCCTTTTTTCTTTTTTTTTGCTCTTTGTCATGCATGAAATGTTAGCCAGGACAGCTTCAAGAGGGTGCAAGTAGCACACTTAAATTGGATGAGCTGAAATCACATACACACACTAAAAAACTTAGACTCATTTGAATTTCAAGACTTAGGAGTCTTAAATGGCTTTACGTATAAACAGTGCATTTATATAGGACTTTTTTGTCCCATTAAAGGTCTTTATCATAAAAGCCACGTTCACGCAGATGCATTTTTCCAAAGCGACTTACAGGAGATGGCAGAATGGGATTCGGTGTCTTGCCCAAGAATACCTCAATATGTCGACCACTAGCGGCGCCAGGAATTTGATTGTGGGTGTGCCTGGATGCTCCGGTTAAAATAAGCCAGAAAAAAAATGGGTTCCCCTTCATGTCCGTTTCAAAGCTTTTCTGCGGTACTGAGGACAGCGACTATAACTCACAAAACGCTATCATAAGTTACCTTATACCATAAGTTCTACTGCCAATATTATTTTTCCCTCCAGAAAATGTGCATACAGACAGCCAGATACTAACGTTAATGTTAACTGTTACTTGGCTTGCTGGTGTGAGGGGGTGGCCAGGGGGGGACTTGATGGGAAGAGGGCGGCCGAGCTGGATCGTAATGGTAGCTCGTCGTCACTCGTAACCGTACTCAATATGTCGGGAGTTTCCTTGTGTTTCTTTGTGAAGCCATATGAAAAGTGCTTACGTGTCATATTAGCTATAGTCTGTGTCTGTCTCATTCATTGCTTGCTTAAAAAGCTTGTGCGCCATTGTCATTCATTTCATTGGATCACTTGCCGGTGACAATGCAGCCTGTGGGCAGGCGCCACAAGTGGGGTAGAAGCCACTGATTGGTTGAGAAGCTTTGACTCAAAGCTTTCCTCAGGCTGCGTATTGGATGAACAGCTAGAATGAAAACTAATGGGTGGGTCCGGGCCTAAAATGGGCCCAATAGTAGCGCCGCGGGTGATGTAGATTGGGGAAGTTGAGAATCAAACCAACTACCACCCTGTGGAAAGACTACCACTCCATCTCCAAAATGATGGCCATTCCACATTCAGGATTTCACACACATATTCATAAAGGGCTTTCTATTCTAGACCCTTATTTTAGTCTATATAGGACTTCTCACACTGATGAAAGGATCAGGAACAATGTAGAACTGTTTTCTGAGGAAGCCAGGGATCAAACCACCCACCTTACTATTAGAGGATGCCTGCTAAGTGAGTCTAAGCAGCCACTAGTGGTATAGTAAATACCTTGAACATAATAGCAACTAAAAGACTGAAATTTGATTAGCCTGCCTCTAACATTTTACAGTATAGTGTTTTATCATCAAAATTATAATGTGTATGCATGAAGTAGTAACAAAATTAACAAAGCAACAAACACATTTAACAAAACACATTCTAAAACTTTTTGCCTCTTAATCTAAAAGCTTAAATTCCCCTCAAGTTATACGACTAATCTATTAGAGAAGCGATGAACTGGTTGTGGTGAATAATAAATACTCTGCAAGCACAGCACCAAAATACATTACAAAAGGAAGTTTTGCTGGTCAATAGAAACAAGATATCACTTGTATGGATATATTTCATCTGCAGACAGCACTGGTACTTGGTCCGCAGTGGTGCGGTCTACTCAAATTGTTCTGTACAATTATAATTACAGAAAAAATAGAACATTCTGACATTTAATTTTTTTATTTATCATTAAAAATTTTTGGTTTGTTTGCTTTTTCGAATATTGTGGAGCCAACAGGTGCAGCTGATAGTAATGTCAATAATTTTGCAGGTAATGTGGTCATAAACCAAAGTATCAAAGGGAAACAATATTTCTACCTGCTGGTGGTGGTATGCTAATGGTCGCCATAGTCATGATGTTTTCACCCTCTGGGCAACATGAATATTATCACAGGATTTCATTGCAGTCCACCTGACAGATTTTATGGTATTTCAATCTAGACCACAGCAATGAACCAGCTGACTGATAGAGAGACAAAGCTATGCCTAGAGCTACATTGCTAGCTTGGGTAAAATTGTATTCATATTCTTATTCAAATAGGTTCTATGTGCTTTAGTGATATCTTAGATCACATAAAATCAAATACTCTTAAGATCTAACTAATTTAGGTCCAAGTCTAAATCAGATTTTTTTTCTGTAGCATTTCATCTTATTAAAACTTCCCTGTACAAGTTAAAAATACATGCAGGAAGGCTTGAGATTAGAACTGGTCATTGCCTGTTAAAATGAAAATATACATTATGATCTTTAAGAGCAAAGATTTCATCTGATGGCACAGATAGACTGTGGCATCAGATGTGGATCAAATCAGGTACCTGTTTAAATTTCTCACACCACCTACAGATCAAGCTTATGCATAATTTGTGTCTTAGCATCTCTGAAGTTGCTTCAATTTTCTATTCACAACACAGTGGGATTCACAGTTAGTAATCCCTTTAGGTATAATCAGAAAGACATGTCCTTTAAGCCTAAATTATATTTTCTCACCTGTTACTGCACAGAAATTCCATCAACAGAAGATATTTAGAGAAGAGTTTTTTTGCACCACTTACTGTGCATTAAGTGGCACATTATACTGTGAAACATCAATGGACTATACAGATAAGCTGATTGCACTGGAGACATTATTCAAACTTATGCTGATGGAACAAATACACAAGCTGTCACGTTAACTTTGTTCTTTACACAGGCTGCGTTTACATACACACCGCACAATCTGTAACACCCCGTCTTCACTCATTAGTCAAGTCATTCTTTTACCTACACTTTTACCCACACTGACACAAGCCTTCATTTATTGTTTTTGACATCTCTGATTTGCAGAAATAATTTGTTTTTGTGAATAAATTCACTGCAAAGAGTGCCAGACAGAACACTGTAATGGACCACCCATACATAGTCATTATACTATAAACTGACACTGCAAATCTAAAGGGTCGGGGTGATACAAGAATTTTGGTATCACTCGATCAGTTTGCTGATCGGCACTCCACACTCCACACTCACTGAGTAGAATTATGAGTTTACTTTGCAAATACATGATTAACAAGTGTGAATTTATCCCATTTTGTATTCCCTGAACAATTATAGCTCAGAGCACGGATTTAGCACTGTCAGTGTTAGAAGGTTAATCTCCACAGGGTGCCACCTGCACTGAAATATATACTTTATCTGAATACAAATGTCTAATAAATGGATGGATGTAATCTGGACAAAGCCACCAGTTTAAATCCTCAGACTACCTCTGGAAATGTCAGTTGGGAAATGAGTATCAACAATCCATACTTTAAATACCCAAGCGGGTGTATTCTAGCAACATCATTCTTACAACAGCCGATCTAGTTAATCTCTCCGGACCAACTGAATTCAGAAACTGAATATACTCAAATTGTATACGTTCTGTATCTTTTTCATAGACATAGCAAGAATTTTGCATAACTGCAAGATGTTAACACAAAACTACTGCTCACATTCAATAACTTTTCTCTGCATATGCGTTTGCATTCACTGGTTGGATTCTTGCACCCATACTGCTTTCCATTGTGAGTGATAGCCTCATCATAAACAAGTGGTGTGTATTTACAAGGAGCTATTATCCATCCTACTAGAGTGTGAATTTTACACCAGCCGTGTGACTTGTACACTGGTGGAGTAATTACTCATCACGCCCACCATGAACTGAAGAGGATAATGAGATTTGTAAACAAAAGGCAGCCATTTTGGCAGCAGCCGACTCACTTACCATCCTCAATGGTGTCTTTAGACAGATGTGTGTGAGTGGATGTCTGTTCTTGCATACATGCATTATGTGTTACGTGTGCATTTCATGCTGGCCTGAAAGCAACAATAGAGAGAGATAAAGAGCAACTTAGCAATGTGGAGCTACCATTAATCCTCTCTTGCTCTTTCTCTCTCTATCGTCTTCTTTTCTCTCTGATCAGATGAACTGTTGAGACTTAATCTGGTGAAAGAGCAATTTCGGTTATTAAACAATTAAAAGTGGTGAAAAGAAGCAAAGCCCACAGGTGTGCTTTATGTGTTACCTTTTATACATGTCGTAATTGAACTCAGTTATTACTTCTGACTTCATCAACACGTTAGTGTGTGTCTTACCTGTTGACGGTTTTCAGTCTTTACAGAGTTTTACAAAGCATCAAATGTGTATAAAATGGCCTTCTTTTTTCTTTTTTTTTTGATAAGTTGACCTGTGGTAAGGAGGGAATTACTATTAGAGGAGACAACCTTAAAAAAATGAAAAGGGTTGAAGACTTCAAATTAGCTGAACAGTTTAGTTATATGGGATTTAATTGATGCACAGAAAATAGTAATTTTTTAGGTTTTTTTTTAGTGTTTTTTCTGTGCAGATGCATTTGTTTTTTAATTGATCTACCCTAATAGATCAATTTTAATCCTGGACTTTTAAGACATTTCTGAAAAACAACAGCATAACTTATTAAAGCTAAAAATGTCACTTGAAAACTGGAAGCTTTTGAGAAATGCATTGCTTTGAATGGTTGTCCTTTGACAGCCTGAACGCTGCATTGTGGCAAAGACAGGGTTGAGGACTAAAGTCCACAAAGGTAAAGGTTCTGACATTTCTTACCTAACCAAAAATTATGTCCGCAACATGTAAATTTGGGGAGCAATGAAACTTCCTTACTTTTACCATCCAATGTATTCTATGAGACAGGATTAAGCTTACTGCAGTGAGAAAAGCAGAATGCACTTATTATACAAGTGTATGTGTTTTGATAGAATAAGAAAATGATATGACAGAAATAGCCCTTACTCTTCAGTTAAACATGAATGTTCCAGAGAAAAAATGCCTCAGAAGCACTATGTGTAGCATTTGGGGTGAAATCAAATGTAAACGAACAATATATTGTAAAGTGTGAACATTGGTGGTATTGACTAACTTTAGATGCTAGCACAGCAGCTGGCTGTTGCCATGGTGATCGGAGTCTGGTTTTGTTGCCCATCCTGTCTCACTTTCTATTTGTCTTAAGTGTCTTTAACTCCCCTTTAATAATTTTGGTGATCAACACTCATTCCCTCTACTAGTTTCTAAAAATGTGCTTTTTTTCTTTTGTTTCATTCTTCCTTTTCTTTTTCTTTTTTTAAATTTCCTCTTTACGTAATGATGGTGTCCAAAGTGAAGATCATACAGCACAGAGAAGTATACGTCAAAATATAAGCTGCTATTTTTATAGGTACTATTTCTTTTATATGGCCAAAAATGTCCAGAGAATAGCCTAAAACCATGCTGATAATGGTTTGGAGCTGGGCTACCAAGCCTGGAGGATAAATTGGAAAGTTGCTTTTGAGTAAGTTGTTCAGTTTGACTGCATTGATGATGCAAGCACTTAACTATCATATCGACTTTACAAGAAATTCCTGGCTGGGTTGCTCAGCATACTGTGAAATGATGTGAGGAAAACTCTAAAGCTCATCAATTTCCAAGATGTTTCTGAGTTCACATTTAGTTCCACCATGCTGTGAGGAAGCATTCCTTTAAACTAAGCTGACTTATACCATGTGCAGTATTCTTCAGTTTTTTCCATGTCTGTTATCATGGCAAAAACAATTTAACTAATTTCAAGCTGATTAGTTAGCTTGATTAGCTTTATCAGCAACATAATTCTAGATACAATTATCTATTTAATCGCATTCCTTTTGCTTGGTATAGTTAACAGATGCAAACCCGTTGTGGTCAAAGTTTTGGAGCTACTACATATTTTTGTTGAAGATACAAATGGAAAATATTGGAACCAACACTTGCACTTGCTACTGCAGTGTTATTGTGTAATATATCAGATTTGACATGTACGAGAACTAATTGTATGAGAAGGGTACTATATACAGAAGTAATGACCAAATCAGAAATTGCATTAAAATGTATTCGGCTCTTGATTCCTGTTTTGACCAAAGGCTCGTCATCTTTGTTTTCATCACTCATCCTGTCATCCTTGTCCACTGACATTTTTTCTATATATATGTCTCCTTTTTCACCTGTTTTGGCACTACACTTACAGAAAGGCTGAATTAATTAATGCTGTAAATCCCTGTGTACTGATAGTGCCAGCCTAAGGAAGTAGAACAAAAATAGTCACATGAACAGATACGTTTGTTTTCGTAACCATAGTAGCCAAACATGAAAGCTAGATCATATTTATTCATTTAACTTCCTACGAGATTTTATCTTTCTGCTGGCATGTAAAACTTTAGTGAACTCCAAAACAGGTCAGCTGTAGTCAGCCATCTTGCTTCAACACCTCTGGGGAAAGTGCACTGTTATTCAGCAAGCATGCTCCAGATTCTTTCCAAAATCAAAATCTGTCTCATAAACCTGTCCTTTTTTTACATACAAACAACCAGTCACAAAAACAGATGCACATTACATCTCTCTGTCTGTCTCCCTCTCTCTCTGTAAATTTGTAAATCTGGACACAATTACATTTCAACAACTGATGAAACTGTTTTCAATGGGCACTTTTGTGTTTGAACTTCATAGTTTACAGTGGTTTCCCAAATCCATACACAGTAAGTATGACTGTAAACAAAAGTCTGCCTCTTAAGCTAATTGTTTGGCTTACAAAACCAAAGTAGAATCATCACAATCAAACATTGCTGTTTTTTGAACCAGTACATGTAAAATGATCTTTCTAAGACAACTGAAACACATTTCCATCAGATTCCACACAAATGTAAACATAGTAATGAACATCATGTTACATTTCTGTCATGGGTGAATGTGGATTTTCATCATTCTTAACAGCATCTTCAGTCACAGTTAAAGCCCACGGTGAGCGTTTAGAATGTGTTGTCTTGGAGAAATCCAATCCAATCCAACTTCATTCATACAGCACATCAATAGGGTATTTTAAATCAGATTATACCATGACTGTATTAATGAAGGTTTACACAGGATCTAAGGTATATGTTTTGTAGAAAACAGATCTGTGCCTGTAGATGTCAGTGTATTGAAAAAGAGCCTTGTGTATACATGGTTTAACAAGACTATATTCAATTTAGCTCAGAAGCTTAATGGATTTAGCTTAATGGATTTTTACAAGTTATCTCTCACAATGAATTACTTTATGGAGGAAACACTAATGAGGATAAACAAAAGGTAAGTGTGTTATTGCATTTGCCAAGGAGATGGATATTGATTACCTGTCAAACTGAGGAGGTAGTGTCATACCAAAAATCCTGTCCATATGAATGTGTCATCTAGTTTTAAAAGGAAATGCAAGTACGTGAGACAGTGTTTCATATGTGTAATAGAGACACAACAACAACAAAAACATGACTACAATATATTTATTGGTAGATTCAAATCTTTAAAAGAGATTCTTGAGAAAAAAGTTTCACTCCCTTCAAGATTCAGTGCCAGGCTGAAGTAATTGTTTTTCTTGATGTTTTTATGCAGTGGCACCTCACTCTCACACATGATATAGTGGGGTGTTTAGAAGAGAATAGTAACGTGTTATTGTGGATGCAAGGTAAATGGAGAGGCAGAGAATGAGACAGATAGACAGTATAAGGCGAGATAGCGTTGAGGAATGTTCAGACCTGTACATTATTTTGCTTTAGTTTCCCAGACTTATCTGCATATCTGAGTTCCTTACAGAGAAAGAAGAAGACAAAGAAAGGCACTAAGAGAAACATTACTGGGCATTTCTCTTCAAAACTCCCAAAAGTTACCATTCATACTTTCATTGAACTACATTCTGATTTAAGAGTTCTGTTTCTCTCCATCTGCACATGATATTAAACCCTGCCTTAAATAAATTTCAACCCTTCACGCTTTAGCTTTTCCTCAACATTGGTACTGAGGTGAGACAGCTGCAAAGCTGCGTGTGCCTTCGCGTTTCTTTTCATGGCACAGGTGGAGCTGACAGCAGGCACTGGCAGAAATACAAGGTCTAATGCTTGGCAGGGCTTGAGGAATCCATACCAAACACTCAACATGCTCTTATTACTCACCCATACACGCAGTTTTGCATGCAGCCATTGATTCACTATAGCTCATCTGTTTTTCCACATCGTGTCTCCAGGATCTAATTTCAGATTTTTCATAAAACTTGCAACATGCATTTGTTTCATTATTACAGGTTATATTCTTGCTGTATTTATATTCAGTCTTTAAATAACACCTTTTTTATGTTGTTCAGAATTTAGGGTTCCACTTTTTGCACATTTATGTTTGGTGTTCCTGCTTGTATATTTTGTTAGACTGAAATGAAAGAGACTGCCTATAAATCTCTTTGTAGTATTGGGACTGTATTAAGTCAGTCTTACCTGCATTTTCTATGATGTATGGTCTCAATCTTCTCTTACACACTCCCACACAGCAACTTGAGACCTGTATTTATTGTCTTTCTCTCTCTGTGCCTTTTTACTGTAGTGAGACAATGAGAGCTGACTAGATTTCAGTGTCAGCTGATGGTAATTCATAAAGGAAATAGGTATGGTGTAGACTCTAAAGGTGGAAGGCAACAGCACATTGTACGCTGTTGTATCTTACGGCCTATCAGTCACACTATGAAGATTTGAAGCTGTGAAGGTTTTTTTTTGGGGGGGGGTGTTTATAATTTTTCTTAATGTTAAACAGCCTGTAGCGCCACACATGCTGGAATGGACTCTCTTTATAACGCAATCAATTCTGTATGCATAATACTGTAAGGCCAACTTAGGGAATTTATTTATTTTAAAGCACTCCAGTGGACGAAACATCTCGCCATTATGAGATGTTTCCAGCTCATACCACAATGTTTGTAAAGTTGTAGTACAAGTGGAATTCAGTGACATCTTGCATATCACTTAACACATTGCAACGTGATTGCCCGATTCCATCAGAACACTGAGAACCATATGCTAATTTCACTAGAAATATATCAGTGATTTTAAGTTTCTTCGCTCTAGTCACTTAATTTATACAGTTATCAACCCCTTTTCTTCAAATTTTCTTTAATTTTACTTTTTTTGAAAATCCTCAAATTACCACTATTCCTGCTGCAACAAAGCTTCAAGCTAAATATGGATCTCTGTGGTTTGCCTTAGTATTTTCCCAACAGACCGCAAAGAATGAATCAATTAGAATTGATTTCCTATAAAATATTCGTCAATGTTTTCCTTCTATTTCCTGTCATCCTCTTCACATGCACTGACTGGACTTGACAGAACAGGACTGGACAGCTTATTCCCAGCATGTGCTTATGAATGTGTGCCAGTGTGCATGAGTGTTAATGAATGGACATGATTTATGATGAATTTGAATCAGTGCAAACATGTTATTCCATCTCAATGAGTACATATAACAGTGTGTCCTCAAGGGAACTTATGTGTTGATGTGCGTTATCCAAAGCTTGTCTGCCTCTGATTGCTGCCTAATCACAATACTGACATTGTGGTGAAGTCCATTACAAACATGCACACAAGTTTATGAGTGGAGGCGGACACATATGGAGACCTAAAGTAGTCTAATGCATACATGAAACCGCTCATCCACTCTCATATTCACACAAATGTGTGCCATTGGCCATGCCTTGTGTAAGCTGCTAATATGCATGGCTCTGTTTCCTGAGGGTGATCTATTTTTTTTTAATATATCTTTTTTTTTTTTTGCCACAAAGCTTTTTTTCAGATTTTTAAAGATTTTCAAAATTGAGTGAAGGAATGTCCCGAGCTTCAAAAGATTGTCAGCAACAGTGTTGATGAATGCCCTTTGAAGTAACTTTGGTTATTATCGTCGGCTGCTTTAGTTATATTTGAAAATATACACAATATACAGTTTGAATGACTTGTTACTTTAACCCTCTGAACCCTCTTTTCTTTTTTACTTTTTTTTGCTCTTTACACCTCTTCATTCATTGTAGACCAAGTTCTTTTCGGCCTGTAAAGTCCTTTATATCACCGGAAACTGCACTATTTCCTGAAGCTCAGATAGCTTAAAAAACATCTTTTGTGTTCTTTGTACATTCGTCTTTCCCATCATCACAAGTATTTGGCCTGTGGAGCATATGTCTTCAATGCATAACATGAAATTGTTGTTGAAAAATCCAGCATCCAATGCATACAATGATGTAAGATGATGAATAGACTGCACGTACAAAGGCGTACATTATTGGTATTTCAAATTTTGCTTGATACTTTTTCCCTAGACTATGAGCATCAAATGTTGACACATTGATGGTGTGCGAGGGATAATTACAGCGCCACCATTTGGCCATATACACTTATATGTCTTTAGACCCTGCTTTACAGCTATAGGGGCAAGTTTGAAGCTTCTGTTTCAATATTCAGTTTCATGGTAGTTAGATTAAAATATATTTATCACATAATCTACCCACACACCGCGCGATATCCATATTATTAAATGCACTCACATTTCCTTGGATGTATCCGTTCCTTCTCAAAATCTAGCTTGTAAACCTGTCCAGATTTAAATCTGGGTGAAAAGTGATCTCAAGTGTTAAAGGCTAACAACCAAAAATTCAATTATAAAGAAGAAACTTTTCATATTTTCCTTGAATGCTAATTAGGGAAAATATTATATGAGGTGTGGGGGGTAGAATACTGTGGGTGTAGATTAAAGAAAATGTTCCTTTAAATCATAGAACACAATATTCAACACCATCATTAATAACAGATCATTACTGACTTGAGTGTGAAGTCTGAAAGGGGCCTGCAAACCTTAACTCACACACATACATCATCATTCGGTAGTGAGGAACCCTGGGAGCCCCCAACAAGCCACTGCTTGGTAATTAATCATGTAAATTACATCCTCCTCTTTCACCCCAGGGACAGATGGAGGGTTCCTAGGTTTGCATTTAAGTAGGTGTTCGGCATCCCATTCCTGGTAATTAGCATGGCGTTGGCATATCAAAAAGCACTGTACCCAAGATTAGTCAGACATACAGTAGTGTGGTATAACTCTTATATAGTCTATTTTCTTCTTTTGGGGAGTATGACTAGTGATACTACTGGAGAAGGTTTTAATGAATGGGAGAAATAAGTTATCTTTACAGTCTACAAAGCAGGCATTTTTCTTGTTTGTCTACTGTGTTCTCCCTCAACACAAATGACAAAATAAGATTTTATAAGATAAAATAATTTAGTTGTTTTACTGAAGTTGAAACAAGGAGCATAAAAATACCCCTAAAGACCACCAAAGTACCATCTTAAAGAATATGTGTTGATCTAAAACGTCTCTGTCATCAAATAATAAATCATTACTGACTTGAGTGTGAAGTCTGAAATGGGCCTGCAAACCTTAAGTCACACACATACATCATCATTCTGTAGTGAGGAACCCTGGAAATATAAGGAATATAACAGGCAAGATGACAAGATGTCACTGCCTTCAAGCATAGTTTTGACAGCCATCCTCAGTATTCATACACAGATTTACAAGATTAGCTAAAAGGTCTTTAAGCATCGAAAATAAAGTTTTTCTTTATCCTATTGCTTCAAGATTAATAGAAACACAAAACTGAACACATAAGAGACTTCTTTTGTTACTGTTTTTCTCATTTATTTACTGATGCATGCCCTGGCCTGTGTAATATATTGCACCTCATCTTATTAAGCTTCATATAGTCTCAGCAGAACAATGGAAAACATTCCTATTAGTTATGGAGCAACTCCTGTGAGCTAGTTCACAGAGGCAACTCCAGCTGCTCTGTTGCCTTCCACGTGATCTGTCTCACACTCTGCATGCCACTTATCAAACACACCCCTCCAATCTTGGTGGTCTATTTAAGCTGAAAAGCTCTCTTCCTCATCCTTGCTACTGCCAGCCCTGCTGCTGCCCTGCTGCTACCCTTCAACACAGCACACTGCCTGCTTTTGAGTACCCCCACCACTCCTGTGTCCACCTATAGGCACCGAGGCAAAAAAGTATTTCACTTATCATTCCTAAATCAAACCGAGAAAATGTATGCACAGGGGGTGATGAGATCTTAGTCTAGATGCCAAATGTCAATCATATTCTTAAAAGTTTATTAAAATTCACATGAGGATTGCCTTACTGAAATGCTTCTTGTCAGTCCCGGAACTCACAAAAGACACGTTTCAGTTAGTTATTTGTCTTTTTGTTATCTCAACAAAAGGTACCTAAATAGTTCTGTCATTTAATCAATTTTCTATTTTACAAAACTGGATCCTGTCTCAGCAGCTCTTATGTCTGTTGGACATACTCAAAAACTAACTTATTGAAAAGTTTCAGCTGTAGCAGTTGAGGCAGTTTTGTTTTAGTGACAAAACAATGAAAACACAAGAGTACACACACACACACACACACACACACATACATATATATATATATATAATATGAAAAAATATTGATCAATAATTGTCATTCATGTTTTTTTTCAGAAAATTGTAGAATATTGTGAACAATGAATTGAGTCATAGGAAGATTTCATTTAGACTTCAATTATGTGAGTAAAAATATAAAATGATGCATCTATCCATGTACATTATAATCCTTATTTCATACAGCATACTGTGTGTTGATTATAAAATAGGAAACAATATGAAGTGAGTGTAAGTATTTTAGAACTGCTCCAATTTTGGTTCCTCCCTGAAATGGCTTTTTTAAATCACACCAGTCAAGATTTAACACACTTTGTGGCAGACTTAGAGATGTGATATCTGTGCAGTAACATCTCCTTGAAATTAACTTTGATTTTTAGATCATTTTGATAGTATATGTCAATGGAAAAGAAAAAGACAGTTTTGTAAGAATTCTTAATTGTATTTAAGCAATCTACTTTCCAACCCAAAACTATATAGTTTCAAATCAAGGAAAAGACCCCCACACAGGTTTTGCTTAGCATCAACATTTTTCAGTCATAAGTAGCTCAAAACTAACATTTTCAGCTCTCACGAGCCTTCATCAGAGTGTTGAGAAAAGGGCCATCGCTCAACAGTCATCTTAAATAGATGATGCTCATCCACTGTTTGTGTGTGCAGGTGTGACACAATGGCTATCCCATAAGTTTGATTTCTGATCATTGGCATTGACAACTTTCGACTCCCTTAAAACAGGACACCACAACGACAAGCTTTAACACATCATAAATAACAATCTTTTCTATGTACAATCTTATTTAATCTTGTAGATTTCATAAATCATTTAAAATCATGCGAATTCTTATTCTTACATGAATCATAACTGGTAGAAACACAAACGTAATGGTCCTCGGAGCATAAATCTTTTGGGGATAAAGTTTTTGAATAAATTGATCAAATCAATGTCTTATCTTGTGGGGAATGCTAAAGTTGAATCATCTTCTCAGTGTCTTGAAACTTAAATGTACAGCTGTTGGATAAATCCTATTCTTCCTTGTTGAACTCTTGTGTTACACCCATTCTCTGCTTTAATGACAGTGTTGTACATAAGCTAAACTATATTTGATCACTAGTGAGTCGTGGTACATGTGATGACTACATGTGCTGTGGAGTGTAGAGGATGAGTTTACTCTTGGAATAAGCTTTTCTAAATTGGCTACATTTAAAGAAGGGAGCAAGGTTGTTTCTTTCTCTCATTCAGCTGTGAAAACCTGAATACAGAACTGAATCCAAAAGTTTTTACCTTGAGTTTTAGCTTTGGGGACTCACACTAGGCACAAACTTTTGGCCTTTCTTCATCATTGACAAAAACAGTATGTCAGTATCTGGCTTTTAGTAAATCGAGGGAAAGATATTTTGGCTTATTCAGTCATTGATTTTTCTGAGCCGACACAAAACATCCTAAGTTGAACTGGGATTTTTATGTTTTTTCTATTTACAGTGGAACTCAAACAGCTATTAGGAGGAGATTTTGAAAAAAATAATTATGATTACTATCAAAAAATAAATAAATGTTGACAGAGATAATAATGATAATAATAATGATAATAATGATGATTATAAACTCATTACCTTTGGGGTGCCTGGTTCTAAAGCTAAAAGCTTTACTTTTTCAGAATATTTTGACTAGACTCACATTTCAATAATTTCACGTTATTTTCATGTCAAATATGAATAAAAACAGTTTCATGTCAGCGATGGATGCTACTTCAGTAAAAAGGCTGTTTCACACAAAGAGTGCTTCACACATATTTTCAACCAGTCTCAATGCAACAGCATGAGCTGTTACCAACAGTCTCCCTGAGCATCTGCTTGGTGCTGCTGGATGAAAGATCAGTACCTGCTGGGTACACAGGTTATCTCACACATTTACTCCGAAGCTTGAGGAAATCTGGATAATTTGGTGTTAATGTGGTGTTTAATCAGGGAAGGGCAAACAAAGGCAGAAAGGCACAGAGAGAGGGAGCAAACAGGAAACAGAGAGCAGAGGAAGGAAGAGGAGGACATAAAGGACATGTCTCGAGGCTTGCATCAGCATCCACAAGGGTGCTTCCCTTCTCTCATTTTACTGCGCCAGATGGCCTTGGTCTTTAATCACGATGTGCATGTGTGAAAGGGTGTGCGTACCAGAGCATTTTAGTATATATGTGTGTGGAGAATGAATGTTTAACCTGGGTAAAAAGTCTGCTTACCCTTACGTTTGTGTGTCATGACATGGTTTTATGGCTATTTTACAATGGCAGAGTTTTAACACAAGGAGACATTTTTCTTGATGTAGAAAAACAAAGTCTTTTCTTTTTAAAGTATCAATAAGTTTTCGATGGCAGATACATGTCTGTTTGTGATCATTAACGAGTAAAAGATGCCAATTTGGCAGCTGTTAGTTCAGTCTGAACTGGCTTGACTGACAGTGTAAGAGCTGTATTATATTGTTTAGACATGGTATTCATTAAGCAGTTTAATGTGTTTTTGAATGCTTCAGAATTGTTGTTTCCACAGTGACATTGAGCATGTCTGCTTGGTTATGACTATCACGCCTGGAATGAAAGCAGTGACCATTAAAAATGAAATATGATTAAATAATCAAACAGTTCTGTATCAGATGCCTGCTAGAGTGCCATAAGTAAGTTAATGTTGCACGTATCGACTAGTGATGGCCAATAATAAACACCAAAGCACACAATTAAATACACACTATTGCATACACACAGTGAGGTTTTAACTGGTAAACCAATAAACTCAGGAGAAGAAAACTATCTTGATTTATCATGTCATGTTTACATTTCCTGTACTCAGGCAAAAGGACTGCTTGTTCAACCTGTTCTCAACCTAGGGCATCAAATGCTGCCATTTAAACAAAGCCTGAGGCATCGCTGTTGTACACACAGGGTGTTCTTAGGTGTTTATGCTGCGATTTGCCCGCTGCAGCCATATGCCCACCCACAGTAAATGTTCCTACTAAAATATTTGCTTATTAAAAATCAACACGTTCACAGGACTTTGGATCGTGAGACCACCAGTTTTCAGTTAGGTTTAAGCCATAAACTGCTTGCTTAGGTTTCTTCCACCACAATAACTTGATGAAGAAGAGATTCAAATTTGTCCTATCACACATTCCTTCCTATATAGACATGTACTGTTTTACTGTGTTTACTCTCTGCTTTGATTTGTGATTCCAGGGTGTTTTTGACAAAATGATGGTTTGCAACACTTTGGAAGTGAGAACACACATGTGTGACTATGATGCTCGAATAGTTTTTTAGGCCTTGTGTACAGAATCATTTTTCAGGGGAGAAGGGACATTGAATAAATAAACTTCAAATAATTAGAAAAACAAATGTTTCAAGCACTCAAATTATGTGACTTGAGTTTTTAAAAATATTAAAAAAATTGGTGAAAAAATTGACTATTGAAAATCGAGAGTAATAGGTTGTATTAGCAATGCATTTCAAATATAAAAAGTGTCAAACATAAAAAAAAGAAGAAATCAGAAAATCGTCATATTTGTCAAAAAGTCATGAAAAACGTGTGAGCTTATGCTTTGAAATAGATTTCCTTCCTGTACATAAAATATATGGTAGCATATTTTTATTAAAAATGTGTAACCTGCATTGTTATGTCAATGACAGTCTTCTTTCTTTCTTTACCTTTACTGGTGCATTGTAACTCTCAATGATTTATTACTCTAACAGCTGATCAGTGAAACAACCGGCCATCGGTAAATCAGTCAATCTTTGGTGCAGGTGGATGAATGAGCATCTTCATGCATATTTACACCCTTGTTCGAGATAAAAACAAAAGGGGGACTGAATCTTGAAAGCATAATGACATAGCTGCACTCATTTATGCACACACATACACACAAACACAACATGTTTGCCATGAAGAGAACTTACAGCTGGCCTATTGGCATCTCTCATATGGTCAATGACATTTGAATGAATCAGACACAGAAATAACATGCACATCAACTGCAGATGTCAACTGTGTAATGAAGTAACCCCTTTCACTATATACAAACACACACACACACACACACACAAACACACCTGTCAGACCAGTGGATGCCAGCATGTTTTAACCCCGGGGCTCTGCTGGCAAAAGGGAAGAGCAGAAGGAGAAGGAAAGGGAGAAATGGAGTTAAGCAAGAGAGGTAAGATGGAAGCCACTCCAGGTGAAGTGAGAAAAACAACAAGAAGCAAGAAACAAGTGGGAAACCAAAGGGAATGATTACACAAAACAACAAGAATAAAGAGCAGAGATGGGACGAGCGTGAGAGAAGTCAGTCAGAGAGAGAGAGGGGCAGACAGGGAAAGAGGTGATGTAGAGCAGATAGTCAAAGATACAGAAAGGAGGAAGGTGGAGACAGCGGTTGGACAAGATAGATGAAGGGAGCACAAGCGCTGATAAAGCACAGAAAAGGAGATAGAGAGGGGTTTGTGATGTATTGTACAGGTGTTTGCTGCTGACCCTGGGACAGGTTGAGCTCGTCAAGTCTGGCACATTTTCACCAAAGAAAGAGAGACGTTCAGGACAACTGCCAAATACACACATCTGAAAAGGGAGGGTGAGTGTGTGTTTGTGTGAACAGCTGGAAGTGACTGTATGGTACAAAGAGAAGTCTTACCTGAGAAATACTCTTTAGAGAAAGTTTGATTCCTTAGTGTATCTCAAAATAGATACAACCAATTGTTCCAAGTATAAAACAGGGAACTTAAACTGTCTTGGTAACACATTTAGTATTTTTTGATGGATAGAAAAATAGAAGAAATTGGACTTCAAACATCCAAAGTTTTATTTTTTTCCTGACACAATGGCAAAATGTTAATATTTCTAATTTGTCTTGCCTCTTATCTTAATGTTTCCACTTTTGCAAGGCTGCTGAATTTTTTAGATAATTGAGTACTTGTCAGATCGGTAAAAGACCATCAGCAGTTTCAAATAAAGGAACGTCCGCCAATCAGACAAATCTAAGTGCAGCTCCACACAGAGATCTTGGCATGCATGTGGTTGGTGCTGAACAGCATGATTTTCATTTTAGCTTCCATGTTAAAGAATTATAGCATCCACAGAGGCACATTTTTCATATGATGTACCTTTCTCCGTGCAGACAATATGCCACAGACATTTGGAATACAGCTGAAATATTATGATGATAAATGATGATGATAATTAATGATTTTCAGTTCATTTTGGCAATTGCAAGTTACTTTTTTTAAAGTTACAGTCAGTTACACTTTTAGAGTCATACCATCAGTGGATTGCACAAAATTCGGACTGTTTGTGGCCATAATCAGAGGCATTGATTTGTTAAAAAAAAAAAAAAGAAGGAACTACAGAGCAGGTAGCAGAGTAGCATCTCCGCAATGGAAAGGTCAGTGGTGTGAATACATACATGCAGCCAAGATGCAACAGGTACAAACACACACACCAGATTTCCAATAGGAAGACACAACTGAAGCTAACTAGTACACTGCATATAACATTTTTTGAAAGACTGTTGAGTGATCTCATACCAGTTTCCTGCACTGCAATGCTCAGAAGAAGCTGGACAGCCAAAACCATCTCATTCTCAAAGCTGTCCCACCTACTTAATGTCTATAGAAGCTTTGCACTCCACATATAAATGTTGCTGTCAGAGCAAGTGAAAATCTTCACTTTGGAAGGCGTTTTCCAAAAAGTTTAGTTCTGATGCCCAAAACTATTGCCTTCTGGTTGAGACTACATCACAACACAACTGAATAATTGAGTCCAGCTGTAATTTTCCGACCTAATATTTGATAGAATCATCTCCATATTTATTCATTTATCTATTATTGAGGTGGCAATTAATCAATCTTTGGATATTTGAACTACTTTTTCTGTGCATTACCATTGACAAGTATAGCTACAATCAGTGCAGTAGTATCTAAATGGCTATTCATATGAAAGCATGCAAACTTTTTTGCTTTCTCCAGATTTCATCAGGCAGTGACATTTCATGTTTTCTTGATGTATAATAAATAATTTAACTTGTTGTAGATAACCTGTGTATGAAAAGTATGATCAACAGTTGTGACTGCCATTTTTGGTAAGTGCCCAAATTGCCATGTTGAATGATATGAAATACGAACCTTCAAATGTTACCTATTTTACAAAATTCATGATGTGGACAGACATGCAAGTGTACCAACAGAGATGTCCCAAAATTACACATTGTGAATGCTTTCTAAGGGAATTGTGAGCTGCCTCATGCAGCTCAACTCTTTAAGTAAATGTGTATTAAGAAGTAATGTTTTTCGTCCACCTTGAATAAAACAGAGGCAATCATCTTAAAAATTTCTCAAAAGTGTCACTACACTGTTCAACATGCAGTTGACAGTTTTAATGAGTCCATAATGCACATAAACATAAAAGAATAGGGAGGAAAAGAGGTGTAGACAGAGTGAATAGTTGCTTCCCATCCCTTCACTTTTTGTCCATCTCTGTCCCTCTTTTGTGCCTAAGAATCTCTGTTTGATAAAAAAAATGAGTGGTCAGCTGAGGGTAACAGGGGAGTACCCATCTGTTGCCTATCCCTTCCATCAATTTCTCTTTCTCTCTCCCTGTTTTCACCCTCCATAACTCTCTCAGCCCAATCAGTTTCACTTCTATCCAGCCAGTAGCTCTATTCTGCCCAGCTGAAGTCTCATCATCATTATCCCTCTCTCCCCCTTTAGCCACTATTTCATTTTGCCCTCCATCTGTCCATCTACTAGTTTCTGTTCTGTCTCAATGTCTCTTCTCTGCTTCTTTTTTGTCTTGTGCCCCATCCTCATCCAGGGTACCGGCTGCAACCCATGTGGTCCTACCTTCTCTCCTGTCAGCCAAGCTTTGAGACTTTTTGATTTTTTGCAATAAGATAGTGAAAACAGAGAGGATGCAAATGAATGGGAGATCACATCTTCATTCGGTTACATTAGTCACTTGTGTGAAAAGCTGTGCTCTCTCTGGAAGGATAAATCGGTTGTGAAAATTAATCTATGAATAAACATTTTAGTTTTGTAGTTGCTGCAGATGCTATTCAAACACATTTCCCATTGGTGGGAATCAAACTGCCGAATATGTTGCAGCCAAAAGGCAATTTTACCAAGAGTACACACAAAAAAGTATGATCTTTAATCTTGATCTTGGTCTATCTTGACTTCTTACTGTTCCAGAACTTTGATTCATTATTGAGACTATACCACAGTACATTGTACAGCTGTTACGTTCCATCATAATTTTCACTGCAGGGGCGCCTTAAGAAGTCATTTTTTTCTATTTTGTCCTCCAACTGAAACATCATATAGGTAGTTTGCTCATACCCTTAAATACAATCCATATTGGCATCCTGTAAAGCACTGTCCAGGTTGAATAGTTTGGTAATGTGCACTGCTTTCAGTCGTTTTTGTGTTTATGATGCAAGTTCAAGACCAATATATGATTATGGGTTTTCACTTCTGACTTACACTCAGTTAACAACATTGTACTAAAGCACCTTTGTCATTTTGGGTTTGGGTTTAGGCATTACTCGAATGAGGTTAAACAAAGATCATGGTTAGAGCAAAAATACATATTCATTTACAATGCCGCTGTTACCTTTGTGGATGCCACTTTGCTGGTTTCCCTCAGTAACATGTGACCACAACACATTACAATGACACTGGGTCACTTCCTGACTGAGTTTACCAAAGACTTCTCTTTGTTAGGACTGGAAATCAAAACTACTTGACCAGGGTTAAAAGCATGCAGCTGCTGTCGCAACCACTAGAAGCCACATATCCCTCAAACTTGTTTATAGGTCAGTGTGACTAAATGCCCCACGGGGACATATTTGGAAGACGGACGTGTTAGACATAGCTTTGTTTATGCTCCTCTCATTAAGGATTTTTATCTGTGCCTTCCTTAATGTGATGCCAAATTCTTATTAGCTTTTAGTAGCTTTAATTACCCCCAAAAAAATATTTTTCCAAGTAGAATGATGATCAGAGCAATTCTGCCTAGACACTGATAACATTTCCATTTTTTTTTATCTATTATGCTATTAAAACTGAGTAAAACATTGCTGTACCCCATTTAATGATTTAGAGAGAAAATATACACATGAATATGAAAGATGTTAAGCCACATTTGATCAATAACACATAATTATTCTCATCATGAAAGAATATTGAAAAAATATCATGAAAGAATATTAAGCATATACTGAGGCATAGGGAAGAGGAGAAAGAGTTCTGGATACTCTTTGGTATTCAGAATGAAAGGATGAAGATAATGAAGTTGTAACAAAGCACCTGGAAGTTGATACAAGGTAGTTGCAGTAAGGTTTTACAAATGTACACAACAAGAAAGAGGACATATCCTGCAGATAAAATACGTAAGTAAAATAAGTCATTTTAAAGACAAGGTCGCTGTTTCACCTTACACTGAAAACAGGCTCATTGATTTTTTCTTTTTTTGGATGAAAGCATTCAGAAATCTCTACTGAATTGTGCTCACACAAAAAAACTTTAAAAGCAAACAAGATGGACCTTGCAAGGCTCTTCTAACATGTTATGAGGTCATTACTATGATTATGGCCTGATGTCCTTTTTCTCTCCCACATACACAAAAGGTTTATGTTTCAGGGGACAGTTGCAAGAAATTGCTCTTTTGATTTTGTCTCTTATTGCTGTGAAGCCTGTATGAGAGAGATGATGTTATGTTGAAATGAGCTGGAACATTGGACAACTGTGTTTGAGTGTATGTATGTGTGTATCTACAAGTGTAAGTGAAATCCATTCTATATCTCTGCCTCTCTGCCACTATATATTCTTACATCTTTCAGAGCACTAATTGTCATTCTATTGTTTCGATTGGAGGGTGGTAAGATGAGGACCCATATGTGAGACAGCGGACTAGAGGCAGAAGTGGACTTAACTTGGAGTTTATTAAACCAAAATCACAGCTGGGCCGGAAGTCCATTAACTAAACCATGAAAACAAAACTAAATACAAAATGAGCCAACTGGCTAAAACTGGCACACAATGAACAGAGCAACAGGGAATAACCACTAGGAAAGTACAGCGAGGATCTGACAAGCACTGAGATAAATCAAGGGGAATATATACTGAGGGAGGTGATAAGAGATGAGGTTCAGGTGTGGCAATCAGAATTGAAGACCAGGCGTGCACAGAAAGTAAAGATAACTGAATACACAAAGTAGTAAACTCTACAAAATAAAACAGGAAACAAATATATCAAACAGCAAAAAGTAAACCATAAGACAATAAAACTCATAGACCATAATATCTACACTGCTATAAATACTCCTATCTTGTAGTAGGGCCATCTCTCTGCCATACTGGTATCTGACAATGCAGAAACTAGTCTGACTAGCTTTGCACTGGCCTCTAGCATATTGTTTTATTGGCAAAACAGATGTTTAATGGTAATAAAAGATCATGTTTAGATAGAAAAAGGATGCTTTAAGCTCTTTCTAACACCAAGACAATGGGTCAATGTCAGGGCTCATTATTAACAATGTTCATGTGGAGCAGGGCTGAGGGGCAGTGGGACTGGATATTGTCTTTGCTTTTCACTGTAAAGGAGGCATTTTGTAAGTAATTATATGTTGTCTTTTGCTGTTTAGTCAGGAATTTCCAAGCAAAGCTGGTTCATAGTGATAACAATACAACCCAGTTTTCTTTGTATTATTTGAAGAGTAAAAATTACTGCTCATTTTAATCAAGTTATGCTTTGTGCATCACACTGAAGCATTTATTAATGTTGATTATTATCAAATACTCTCTTCCAGTGCAAGTGAAAAGCAAATGAAGGACTTTTATCCTCAGTTATAAATGTTTCAAACAATGATTGCAATGTTTAGAATTTGCATGTACAGATCCTCTTCGGAATTAATTTAGTACTTCAGTAATCTTAAGAACTGATAGAAAAAAATATTTAATTACAAGCATCTCACCAGTGTAAAATACTGTGAGACAATAAATTGGTGATTATGACTATTTGACAGCATGTTACTTACTTTATTATTACTTACTTTACTGTCATCTTTATCTAACCAGAAGAAATCTAATTGAGATCAACATATATACATATGTGTAAATACACCTATTTAAAAAAAGCATAAACATCATTTAGATAAAAATACAAAGTGGAATAAGAGTCAAAAAGTAAAAATTGACAAGACAAATATTATCTTTGAGCGTGTCCCTTCAGAGAAGGTGTTGAGGGAAATGTGTGCCATTTGTATATTATCAGATGTCATATAAATATACCCACAAGGGTTAAGAAATAGCTACAGTAGTTTGTTAGCAATTATATGCTAATCGCCTTGTGCTAATTACCTGGCATTGAACACAGCTGTCTTGGCTGATGTTAAACAACAGAGATCAGGAGTTGAGAAGTACTCACTGACCCTAACACTGATCAATCGAAACACACTAATTGGAACCCTGCTCCGACACTTGAGATCTCATTGAGACGTTCCTTGTTTTGACCTAAATGTAATTTAGGCCAGCGATGGGATTGTCTGTTGCAGTGAAGGGCTTAAAGGCCTTGCAAGTGTCAAAAAAGGGCCAGTTAATTGTAAAATTATGTGATTTTTCAATAGTGCTTCTAACAATTGTGTCTTTGCAGTGCCTTCAGATGACATTAGATGTGATTTTATGCTGTATAAAAATAAATAAAGAAGATAAAACTGAAATGAATTCAGATGACCATTACAGTGTCTGATCCATCTCTTTTTAACACAGCAGTGGACGAAGAAGTCTCTCCATAATTTATCTCCATGCCTCTGCTTTTTCAAGCACCTATCAAACAGATATGGTGATTTGACCTCTTGGAAAACTTGTAGTATAAAGGCATATAAGATGAGGCACATAGATGAGAATATTTTTTTTTTCTTAATTCGTGAAGCTGTTTTACCTCTCATCCAAAAGACTTCTTCACTTCTAAACTTGTTGGTGGGGAGTTCTGGCTTAAGTAGCTGAATGCCCATTTACACAAGGTGGGTCTTTAAGGTCACATGTGTGTCACAGACTCACCTGCCCATTGTGTGTGTTGTTGTAGTCATTCTCATCAGTGAGTTGTTTACCTGCCTGAACAGGTTTTGGTCACACTGACCTATACACCAAAATGTGAATGGTTGTGAAACTGCTTGGGGAGGAGAGTCAAGGCTGTATTGTAGGGGCTTGCAAGGTGATACCTGAGACCAGCACCTCTGTTCAAAGATGTCTTTCCAGGGTAACATGGATAGCGTCTTTGACTCCTCTCTTAAACCATCTGTCTTCTCTGTTCAAAGTGTGTGCATTGATGTTCTCAAGAGAGTGTTCCTTCTATTTGAAATGCATATGAAATGCTGAGTACGGTGTACATTTTAGGACATCCTCAGGATCAGGCTTCAGCGTCAGACCTCAGATGAAAAGGTATAAGGTCTCAGGAAAACCTCTGTCACACACGCACCAAAACCTGAAGAGCTGGCTATCCTGCGGTTTATGTGCTTATAAAGTGTTTTTTTTAAAGTTAAACTTCAGATAAATATAAAATACATTTCTTACAATTAACAATGTATGAATCCCTGACAACCAGCTTGCACTGAAACACACATCATGCAACATTTGTATGTGTGCATCTTGTGTCTGTCAAATATAAAGATCTCTCTATGATGTTTTCTCAACATTCAATAAACGATGAGTGTGTATGTGTGTGTGTGTCTTCACTTGTATGTGTTTTAGAACTTTGGCATACTTTTCAAACTCTTGTCTTTTTTATACTACTGAATGACAGATGGGACAGATACCTAAAAGCTGTTTTTTTTTATTTCTCATGAAAGTCATATTTAGACTCACTGCAGTGACTTACAGGCATTGATAACCTATGAATTTGCACATTAAGAAAGTACTTCTACTTAATATAATAGAGCTGATAGCAGTTTGTAATGTCTTGAAACGGCATTGTGTGACTGTCTGGATGAAATTATCTATCTTATTTTCAGAACAAAAGGACCCCTTTGCTTCAAGTTACATATCTTCCCATTTAATTTTCCCGTTGGAAAAATGAGAACTTCAAAATAAATGATAATCTCGTGCCTCCACCTCATAAAATTAAATGGTGTGGAAGATATCCTCTGGATTTTTTAATTTGGGAAGACATATGTGAAACATTTCCTCACTTTGTGGACGCCTTTGTGTAACTGTGTAGCTAACCAACAAAGTCTAAAATCCTGTTAAACTTATTAAAAGTTATGTAAGAGCCTAAATTAATTTTCATAAAACATGTGCTAAACGTGCAGCGTCATCTCACATTGGTACAATTTAATCACAATCAGCCTTTACAACTCTATGCCTCATCATGCTTAAGCACACAAACAAATGTTTAGATTTTTTATCTCATAAATTTTTTGTTATTCAAAGCAAAATGAAAGGTATAATTGAGAAACATCCAGGGTGGTTACAAAATCATTTTTAAGATGTCGCATTTTTTTTGTCTGAAAAAGATACACAAATAGAGAAACACAGCAGGGTTCTTGAAGTAAGACAAGTGCGTGTCCCAGTTACTGACATTTCACCAAGACAAAATAAATGATTCCACACACACTGCTGTATTTGATGATACTGCTGTCAATTTGCTCAAGGTGACGAATGAATGAATAAATGAATTAATGAATTAATGAATAAAAAATGTAATTATTATTGTAATTGTAATTATTGTCATCTTCAATATTGTTTTTTTTTCCCATTTGTGCATGGACGTCTTCCTTCCAGGAGTTTGTATATTCATGTATCTCAGCATGTGTGAATTTATTTGTGTGGTATGACAAGTTGTGCTCTATCGTAAGATTATTGATGATAAGATGGAGAGAAGCTGGCAAGAAAGATGAGAAGGATGTCTAGAAGGGGAATTTGGGTTTCATTGGTGTGGAGAAAAGATAAATGTATAGCATCAACAAAATAGTACAAAGAAGAAAATATTGAGATACAAGAAAACTGAAAAAAACTGAAAAAATAATGTTTAATCAACAAAGATGGGATGGAGGAATAAATGGTACCAGGATAGTAATCAGGCAAAAATAGCTCCATGTGGATGAGGTTTAAGTTTGTTTGTATATTTGTGTATTGGTGTGTGAGTGCATATGCGTGTTTGTTGTTGCAAGGGCACCAGATGCTGAGATGATGAATGGGTTGCTATCAGAGCTGAGGCAGAGTAGTGACACAGAAAAACTTAGATCACATGGCTGACATGGTCACACAAACACACAGCCACACTCGCAATTTCTACCCTGACAGTGCTGGAGTAGAATTAAACTAAGTTCTTGTCTTTCATCTTGCATAGCTGACTCTTCCCTTTTTACTCTCATTAATTTGGCCCATCAAGCTCTATGGCTTGGTATACAGCTGTATAACAACCTGAACTTTTACTTAAAACAAACATTTCTGCAATCAACCCACTCCATAACCTCTGTCATTCACCTCAGCTAACATTTACATTCCCCCAACTGAATGTGGAACAATGACACGAGTGATTTGTAAGAATCGTGCAGAGGGTCATAATCTCATGGTGGCACATTATCAACCCAATTAAAACACTGTCCTCAGCCAAACTTACGTTGCGAGTACCACAGTTCAATTTTCAACATAAAAAAGCTTAATTATCTTAATTGTCAAATTCTGCCAAATTAGAGACTAGAAAATAGATAACAGACTCATGAGTGATGCAAACAGCAACCTGTGCACCACTCACACAAAAACTTCACACAGTCCAAAAGACCGCCTTTGTTCAGAAATGTTACATTGTTGAAGATCATTATTTCCCTCTGTCAGGCATTATTGCTTAATTAATTTTAAAAAATGATGGGCCTTATGGAGCCAGATCTTGTTGTAATAGATACAAACCTGGGGCACCTGCTGTGATTTTACATTCAGACAGAACAAATCAGCTTTGATCAGGGTCAACAGTTTGATGGTATTGCTTTTGTGCCTTTGCGTGTGTGTGTGTGTGTTTCTTCATCTCCACAGGCACAGCTTATCTCATCTATGTTTGTCTGAGTGAGGGGTGATTGGCATCAGTGATAAATCACATCCTTCTCTCTCTCTCTCATCTACAATACCTCATTAGATTTGTCCTTTAATAGGCCAATCAAAAGGCAGACTAATTAATAAACCACATCACCATGGTAACAGCTGGCATAGGTCAGTGCTGCATGCTGGCGAAGAGGTATATGTTTGTTATCTTTGATAAATAATACATTTCGTTTTGAATGTGTGTGAATACATGTGTGTCAGTGGGTGTTACAGTAGATTTAGCTACTCAGTACCTGTACTTGGGAAATTCTTATAAATCTTTAGGTTTTATCTATAATGAAACTATGTCAAATTAGATAATCAAATATAGTACTAAAGTATTTGTGCTGTTTGCTTACTGCTCAGCTGCACAGTGTGCTTTGGAATAAGTGGATAGTATACTATCATCATTGCGTGCTCCATGTGGCACTCAGTAAAGTCACAGAAAACATTGTTCACACATAAAGATATGAAGTCATCACACTTGAAATCTGAATGTAAATTGCAGTTTCAAATAATAACAGATTCTATCAATACAATTCAGCCTGGCCGATATTTATGGCAGGAAGTTGTATGATAATCTACATTTTCTTATCATTCATATAATCTAGTTTCCATGCACGATCAAGGGATATATGCTGATTACTTATCTCTCACCAAAAGAAGCTCATATAGATATTTTCAACCTATTCAGTTTGCCTGCAATTATGGTGTGCTTTTTGAATCTACTGCTGCACTGTTGCCCACTTTTAGAAATCTAATTATCTCCACTTCCCCAGCTGAGTTAGTATATATTTGAATAGAGAAAGTTTCTTTGATTTTGTTAATGGCTCATGTTAATTAAAGTTGTGTTTCCCAGCGTCTGGAAGCAAGGCTTGTGAGATCAGGGACAGGTTTTGTCAAACTTTCTCAGATTTGTTTCAGAACTTCAAGCGAGCAGAAGCATAATTCAGAAATATGGGTTTTAGATAAACACAACTGCAACCATAATTGACTCGATGCCCATATTTTGAATATGTATATCAAGATATACAAAACTAACACATATGTTAGACTTCCTTCAAAAAATATATGTAAAAATGTTCAAAAGTAAATAAAAGCTTGTCAGTATGATAAGGGTAGTTGTTGATATAAAACTGCTAGCTGTAAAGTTGATGTGGATCTTACAAACTTTAAGACTGGCTCAGTTGAATCCAGTTTTGTTTATACCCTCTTAGATTTTCTAGAGTTTCAATTTACATACCAGTTTGAAGTTCAACTCATACAATAATGTCTTGAGCCAATTGCTCTCAAATAAGCCATGCCGGTTTAGCTTAAACTTACTCCAGAGGGTCAATTGTAATTTGAACATTTATTTTCATTTAATAATAGAACTTATTTCCATGTAATTTATGACTACAATTTATATTAAGCATGTCTTTTTTACATTCTCTCTTTGCCTGCATGAGTTTTACCTTTGTCCTCAAGTCCTCACATAGTCAAGTTGCATGCTAGTTAGGTTAATCTGTGATTCTTTGTGTAGGAATGGGCATGAGCATGCATGACTTTCTGCTTCTGTGTTAGCCTTGTGTCCCTGCTTATCACTTTACGATAGCTATGGTAGGCCCCAGCTCCTCACCCATTATACTGATCAGGACAAGTGAGTTTGGAGAAAGGAGAAAAAAAGAGTAGTGGTCCAAGATTGTATTATATAACACATCGTCTATGGTGCAGTTTGTGTTTGGATGACTATGAATACACTTATCAAAATAGCATTTTATTCTAAAGATTGACTGACTTCTCTTTGTGATGGGAATGCTGGCGACTGCAATGCATATGTTGCATCTGTGTTGAATATAAATATAATTATATATGAATATATATTTGTGTGTGTGTGTGTGTAGTCGCTATGTATGTGTGCGTGTATAATTAGTGTATATATTTTTTCTGTTATCAATTGTACTTCACAGATGATGCTGGCATTTCTAGAAATTTGAATTGTAAATGAAAAATGAAAAGAGAGACTACAACGATTAAAAAAAATACTGATAGCATTTAGCCTTTAAAAATAAAAGAAGTAGAGCATCTCAGGGAGTTGCTGAATATATAGCAAGGATAACAAGTGATAAGAGTAGCAGAGGCCTTTCAGAAATGCTTTTTGGACTGAATCTGTGTGGTAACAATGGCAGAAAGAATGATAAAGAAATGAAAGTCATGATATGAGGCACACAGTCAATTGCCTGTCTTTCCATCAGTAATTTTCTTATCTCTTGACACTTTTCTCTTACTCTCCTTCATACCCACTTTGTCAGCCAGTCACTCCTCATTCCATTATATGGTGCAAGGCTCAGAGGTTGATATATGAGTGCTCCATACAGCAACTTGGGCATGAGAGACTGCTGGACATACATCACATACATCATTCACGCATACTCTTTGGTCAGAACCACGAAAGGGGGCTTCGAGTATGGCTGCTGGGCTGACAACACACAATTCAATTAGGATAGAGGTCAGAGGGAAATGAAAGTACAGTGAATAATGGCAACCGAAATGAGCGAAAAGAAAGGAGGAGAGAATGCAATTCAGTAATAGTAGAAAAAGTAGAGAAAGGAGAAGCTCGATCAGAGAAAGTTTCTTCCTTCCATTTTAGCACAAACGATATCCTGTGTTCAGTCGTATACAGTTTCAGTTTATGAATTTGAGCTTGAGCCATAACTTGACAATTCCCTGAGGTCTTAATGAAATGCCTGTAGCATGCTTTTGTTAAAATATGACAGGTAGACTTTGCAACCTCTGCTTTCAATACAGCTCTTTTTATGGCAACTCATTTTAGGATGTGGAATGAACAACTTTACCCCACTCCAACCTGAGCGCCAATGTAAATTAGACACAAATTGCACTAAGTAACTGTCGAGGCCCATCATTACCTTACAAAAAGGATACAATTCTTTGCCTGAGAGCAAATACTAGCACAGACAGCAAACCAAGCTTACACCTCCACACACCAAAAAAGAATATCATAAAGAAATACTTGACTGCCAACTTTTATTCTCAAATACTTTAATTTCCCTGCTTTGCAATTGACCAGAAACAGCTGCAATTACTCTTTTAGGCATAAGCTTGTGTCACAAGTCACTGGCCCAGGATGTCAAAACACAGCACCACAGATAAATGGGCTGAAGAGGGTGAGCAGGCTTATAATCTATTCAAAAATCATGTTGTCACTCCTGTATCAGATATCGTATTCACAAAAAAAAAAATTATATATTTAGATGTTGAAGTGTTACTTTTAACTAATGTTTGTGTTTTAAATGGTGAAAGGTGGAGCAGTCATGACAAATTGGAAATCAGAAATCTCAGTGTTAAGAACTATTCCTGTTCCTTATACTTCCTTACAACTAGTGTTTGGTTTTGTAATTGCAGGATGCTGTTGTGCCACAGATGGTGCATTTGGCAACAGATGGGGAAATTCAGTTTAAGATTTCTTCCCTTCCGACTGGGAGAAAAAAAATTAATAAACACCAATAAGAAGTCAGATTTAGTCTTTTGATATAAAACATTAAACAAACTAATGATGGGGCATAATTAGCTCAGTTCCAAATGAAGTAAACTAAAAAATATTGAAAAAAGATTTCTGTTAATATAAAAGTAAAAGCAAGAGTTTCAACTTCCTAATTCTAAGGTGCAGCGAATGCTTTTTTGCAGAAACAAAATTTTGAAAGTAAATGTTGTGCCAGAACAGAACAGACCCAACATACCCAAAGAGCCAGCATGGAGACAAAAATAAATTAGGCAAATGTGTTGTGTGCATTAATATGTACTGAGGGTGGGGTCAGGCTGGAGATGATAGAGGAGGCCAGCTCACTAAGCAGGGTCATAAAGTCTCTGTGCTCATTCTGTCATAAGGAAAGATTTACCCTCCCTCTCTATCTCTCTGTCATACACACACACATATGCAGGCATGTTATGCACTTACAGCAGGCGTCCATCACATCCCGCACAGTGTGACTGCCCTTGGAAATTGTCTTTCTCGCCTTCATGTGATTCCTCCCTGTATTAGCCTCTCCTGGGTGTCACTATCTCATATGTACTCAGAAATACATATCAACACACACACACAGAGTGTGGGTTACAATGTTGTTATACCCTTTCTGAGAAACAACACAGCGGGAAGGAGAACCAGATATTTTCTTGTCCCTTTCTCAAAGTCACAACATTTATCAGTACTGTAACCCCCGCTTACACACACACACACAGTCATAAAAACTACTCAGTGTAGTTTAAACTTCTGTCCTCACACTCATTGTAGTCCTCTCTGTTTGACACTGTGTTCCTGATCTGTTTGGCGGTATGGTGTCCCTTTTAAAAACACTGTCAGCACTTCAGTTGCTTTCTTTCTACAGTGATAAAGCACACTGAAGACTTCTTTTGAGCACCTAATGTTTAAGAATAAACCTACGAGAGGAGACTGCTCTTGACAGCAAAAGATGTGAGGTGACATGTTTTTGTGGTTGTGAACTGGTTGTATAGCTAAGATGAAAAGGCTTGTATTTGGGAGATGATCAAGAAACTTCAAAGAGGGTTACATGTCTGACAAATAACAAGAGAAGAGTGAGACTGCACTACCATTCAAGCATGTTAAGTGGTGAATGGAGTATATTTATATTGTGCTTTTTTTTTTTTCCTTGACCATAAAGCATTTTACACAACAGTCACAAAAAACACAAATAGCACATTCATACATTCATAACTAAATCAGTCACAGCTGCAGTGATAATGAGGCTAAGGTCATTTAGTTTTTGCAGTAAGATGTATGCATATCTTCTATAAGTCTGTGATGAGGAGTGCAATCTGCATCAGAACCAGTGACTCAAAGAAACGGCACAAACTGATAAAAAAGGCAGGCTCTGTGCTGGGGGCTGTTCTGGAGTCACCATGGCTGATTCAAGAGAGAAGAATGTAGTGCAAGCTGCTAAACATAATAGAGAAGCCTATAGACCCTCTGCCCAATTTTCTGATGAAATACCAGTATTTTCAGATGGACAGTTCTTCACCTCCTCTACAATAACAACCACTACAGAAGGTCATGCCACACTATTGCGATATCCTTTTATAAGGACTCTCTGGGACTCTTTTAGGAAGAAATGAATGACTTACCTTACCTTTATTTATTCTTTTGTTAGACACTACATCACAGTTTCTCTATTTCTCTTTAGGATTAGTAGAGTACTATTCGGCTTAATTTAATGCAATTCAGCTTAATTAAATTACTTCTCATATGACTGATCACATACAAATAAGAGAAGATGCTCACTTCTGATTTTTAACTAAGCAAATAGTATGCTACCTTTTTATTCAACTAAAAAAAACTAAAAACATGCATTTCAGGAAAGTTATCCTGGATTTTCTAGCATGGAAGAGCCTTCTCTTGCTGTGTGATTTAATCTGGGACCAGTCAACTCACCAGAAAACAAAACAATCTCTAATCAGCTTTTGTTGTGATTTTGAAAGAGGTGAAAAAGACTGCATCGCCAGCAAACTCTTTCCATGATTTTTTCTGTCTATGTCTTCATGAGGAGCAAAAAAACAAGCTCAGCTCTGTTATTGGTGTTGGTGATGTTTAACAGTGTCTGTGTTTTGATTGACAGACGCAGACTCAGTGGGAGTCTGCTTGCCAGAGAGACAGAAAGGCAGGGAAAGTGAAGACATAAGCAATACTGAAAGAGTATGGTGCTGAAAGAGGAACCAAAAGACAGGGGTGCACTGTGCACATCTTATTAAGAAAGGTCCATGCATAACACATAAACTAACATACTTAACTTAAGAACACAATAGGGGATTCAACTTCTAAATGATCACACAGTCAGAAACTACATTGGGCATATCTCTCACATTCAGTCTCCAGCAATAGATCATTTTTTAGCATTTCTCTAAGCTGTTTACTGCCCACCACTGTGTAAAATTATAGAGCTGTCCATGGTGCTGAAATAACACGCTAGACATTGAGATTTCATTCTTATGGCTGTTAAACAAGGCTATTACTTGGTGGATCTATCAAAATAACTTAAATGATTTACACTGACAGTATAATCTAAAATGATTAAAGACATTAAAAGAGATTATAAATGATCAATGTTATCATGATTGTTCAACAATAGGTTCAATAAAGTCTGATGATGAATAGGTCTTGAATGTGTCAGCCTCTTTCCCAGCCACCAATTCACAAGAGCGTCATTATTGTTGACCTAGAATTCATTGCTACTGCTTGTCAAGGCACTGTTGCCTCATGCAGATATCAGTTTCCTTTAATTTCTTCTCATTTTAGAAAAAAATAATTCATTAGTTATTCCTTAGCAGATGCTGCGGCATTGATAGGACAAAACCAAACTCCAAAGCATTATGTGTTGGTATTTTATTGATTTCACAGCCAGGCAAATGAAGTTACCATATGTTGTTTGAAAAAAGAAAAAATCCAAATGGAGGTGATCTTAACAAATAAAAAGATAGGCTAGTGGGTACCCAAGTCTGATTCTATGACACAAGGTCCATAAAGACCTGCTGAAATAGGTGAACATCGGACACACGTAAAATAAACTTTAGTTCTGAAAAATTTTAAACTCAGTTATATTGTCTTGCATTTATATGCTTTGTCTTAGTCCTGTCTCTTATAAAAGTAAAACTGACTCTAGAACATGTCTTTAATGTGTACCTAATGTTTTAGTTGCTCCTCTTTTCTCTGTGATCTCTGTGGGAGAGTGGCAAAAAATGACATCAATTTTAAAACTATTTCAAGCCACTAAGCATGCTCATCCCTCATCTACCCACTAAGCCAAATATCCTTTGAAGCTGCATGTGATTGGATAATGGCATTAGGTGACACCTGCTCCAAAGTGGGGAAACGTCCCTATTGACCAGACTGAGAAACATCAGGAGAAGATTTCTGTTTTTCATTTTCCTAACCTGCTATTCCCCTCACTTTTCCACTGCATCTCACTCTTGTCTTGCTTCCATAATTTTTTCTCTCCATTTCCATCATCCACTAATTAGTCTCGTGGGTCCAGAACAAACGGAAGACATCAGTGACTGGAGATGAATCTAGACAGAGACAAATGAGAACAACTTTTCTGGAGCATCTATAAATAGATGTGATAGTAAGGCAGTCCCTTTTGTACCAATGAAGACTTTTAATAAACACAAACATCAAATGATCAGGAAAACAGACTGATTAAAGAGGCTATACTAAAAATGAGAGTTTACTTGTTTAAATAGCCTATAAAGATATTATTTTTGGATCATGGGTGTGACTGCACTCACCTTCAAAAGTGAATGAGCTTCAACTTTATTTGAGTTGTTGTTGCTTATTCGAAGTGTCATACTATTATTTACACATTTATGTGCACATTCATCTTATTATCATATTTATTTCATCATTTCATATTACGTGCACATTTATCCTATCTAATTTTGGTTAAGCTGAATGTTTTTTTACAGGATTCTAAAATGGAGAAATGTGTTTAATTGAATGTATCTCAGGCCGCCATACTAAACTATACAGCCAAAACACAACATGTGGTACTTTTTACAATCCCTTCATTTCAAAGTAACTCCCTGAGGTTACTTTGTACTGTCTTTCCATTTCTATTAGTTCGTGTATGTGGGTGTGTGGGTGTTTGTTGTGTGTGTGTGAGACAGAGTAAGAGTTGTCTTCTCTTTTTACAACAGACTTGCCAAAGAATGATGTAAATGAACTCAAAAAGTGAACACCTCCCTGCACCGGAGCCCTGTTTGTGTGTGTTTCTGCAAATGTTTAAGTGCAAACTCAGTATTTATGAGTCCCTGTGTGTTTGCTGGGGCATGAAGCGCACTGTGATTTTGTGATTGTCTGCCCATACACGTGTTTTTGTGGCCTTTTTTGTTTGTTATCCATGTGTGCCTGAGTTCATTGTAATGTTTTTGTGAGCGTGTTTGTATGTGTGTGCGTGCACATTTGATCCATCCACTAGCTGAACACCTGAATGCCCACAGTGACATAGAGGAATGGCAGGCTGTCTAAACCAACAACCTACAGCCAACAGAGGGCACTTCCAATTCAGATGGCTTGGTGTTTTATCACTCTGGCTCAAATTCACTCACACCAACATAAGAAAAACAAATATACATGCATGAAAACACCAAGAGTTTATTACATGTGTAAGTATTTGGCTTGTAAACCCTCAGTTAGTTGCCAAGCATGCGTAAGCAAATCTGCCATCTTTCAGTGTTGCTGCTTTTTTATTCGGGATTTTATTTGTAGCTAAACATATACTTGGCCAGACTGTCTCCATAAATACTACTAATACAAGGTATATATAGAAATGGGATTTCCAAAAAAACATGATTAAAAAAGGGTACACGTTTAGGGTATTTACAAGAAAATAAAGCAGAGAAAATAAGGACAGAAAAATGTAAGACATGTCTTTAATCACGACACAACTGTTATCGTGAAACAAAGATACACTAACTATGCAATTGCTTGGAAGAGTTTGATTGATCACTTTGACAGTAGAATTTAAGCCAACATCAAGTTTAAGATATTAAATCTAATGAAAATTGTTGGACAATTAAATCACCTGTGTTGTTTGGTGACTTAGAACTGCTGAAAGGGAAATTCAGAGAAAGAAAAAAAAATCTAAAATGAATAAATAAATAAACTCTGGGTGTACCACAGAAAAACTGACTGATGAATGTAAAAGGAAAGTTCTCAGTAAAGCCAACATTAGCATGATACCAAGAAAAATAATGTAAAGACTAAAGTCCATCTGTTTAGACCTCTTTTTATAATCCACCCTTGCATCCATGTCAAATCGAACCTTATCTACTATTCTGTCCATTTATTTTTCTCATTCCTTGTCGGGCAGCACACATGTTTGGGTGATTCCACCAAGCTGAGTCTGACTTAACCTGTTATTCACAAATTCATGTCCTACTTGCAATAACATCTATTTAAGTTGATAATGAGCGACGGTGACACTGCTTATCAGTTTTCCATACCTGCAGAGAAATTTTATTCAAAAAAGTAAATGCAAAGAAAACTGAAATCCTGGTGTTTGGCAACATTAAAATAACATTATCTTAGATATAGTTTAGCTTGAATCACATCATGATCTATTATCTCAAGAAAAAAACTCAAGACTTGAAGTCTTTTTGTTTGAAAGCTGTTCATATTTTGGAGTTATCACATGTAGTCATATATTTCTGTCTTCATTCCTCTCATTTACCTATACTTTTTCTTGCATAATGAAACAAAATATGTTCTCCTTAGGTAATAATAAAGTATTGTTTAGTTAATTTCAGTTCAGTATTAAGAACTTTTCTTTCAGTAGACTCCTTGAAATTACAGAAATGACTAGAGCTATAAAGCTTATATGCTGGTATCCATAGCAATGTGGTTCGAGTAGGCCTTGTTTTTATGGCTGTCAAGGCATTATGATGTTAATACAGTTAGGTCATGCTGTGCAGGGCCTCCAGGCTGTGGTGCACCATGGGATTGATTGATGACTCTGTTGTCAGTTCAATCTAAGAAATGCACTGGAAGAGAGAGGGAAGGATTGGTGTAAGACAGATGAAAGGAGGGAGGAAAATGGATTGGTTAAAAACAAAGGGAGGAAAAGAAGACAGAAATGAAGTAAGAGTCAAGAAAGCAGGAGAGGAAATTGTGTGAAAGAATGTGGGAACCTTTGCAACTCCATAATTGTTCATTCTTAATTAAATTGATGGTGACATAACACATATTAACAATTAATTCAGAGTATACATATAAAGTTTTTCCATCCATCCAGCATCTTTATTATTCATGCTGGCCACTTCAGTCAGTGGAGCTGGGGCAAGAGGCAGGGTACATTACAGACAGGTTACCTGTCAGTGCTAACAGAAGAGACAGACAGCAGTGCACACCCACACTTAACATACATATGAACTGAACTGTTAAATCTGAAGCACCTGTAGGAAACCCACACAGAGAAAAAAAAACACAGCAAATAGATAAACCTCTGCAAACCTGTAGGTTTGGTATCTTTGTTTTTTTGACCAGTTCACATTGTTGCCTTTTAAAAACACCAATGCAAAAAATGACATAAACACACCCACAAACATATGTGTGTGCACCTATTGATTCCCTCTGTTGATGCATGCAGGGAAGTGATGAGCATTCTAGTTCACCACAGTAAACTCCAGTACACACTCTGCAAACATGTCAGCATAGCGACACAAACTCTACTATTGATTGAGTGTGGACTCTGAATACAGAGACAAAATGATCAGCAGCTCATTCCAGTGCCCTACTATTTAACAGCTCTGCTATTGATTCATTTGCTTTGTATCTGCACAGAGTGATCAGATACCCCTAAGAAAATAAAACAGATAAATCGTTTTGAGATTGCTGTAGAAGTGTACGTTAACTGTGAATGGGAAAAACACCATTATTCCATTAGCCTACTTGACAAGCATTAGGCCCCCTTTCCACTTGGGATTAGCATGCGTCCCATATCCAGATTGTGCTCACATATGAATTAGTTGGATTACATTTGGATCAAAAAATCAAAAAGCTTGTTGTACATGCACATTTAAAGTAGCTTTATCTTTCCTTTGCAAAGAAACAGATTGCAGTACATACCACATCTACTCATTTGCTTGTTTCAATCTGATATTTATGTCCATTTTACCAGCTGCACTGCTCTTTTTAAGTTTTAATAATTATTGCACATGGGATATACTGATTGGATTCATGCTTCATTGTTAATGCAGCCAAACATATTACCATGCTCCTTTGCATAGGTTCCGGTTGATTAGGCCTTCAATGAATCTTGTGTGCATTTCCGCCTTGACTTGATGTGTTTTATCTTCGTCTTATCGTAGCTCAGTCACCCGGTATCTTAGTTAATTCAGGTGAGAATTGGCTCTTGGTATATAAAGGGAAAAAAAGTTCATTTTTTGAAACACAATAAGTTTGTAAAGTCCTTTAAACTGGTATAGTTAGATTTCAATGAAAGGCTGAGATCATTTTAAGATATGGATTTTTGCTAAAAGCTGTTTTTGGCTTTCATTGCTACATTTTTCATGACCGGCAATCTGTCTCGTATATCCGGTCTTTTGTCCAGAGATAGCTGAGATAGGCACCAACTTCTTCTCCTGCCTTGACAGGTCGAACTTGGTTAAAAAAATGCATGGATAGAATGATGGATGAATACAGTTTATCTTTCAACTACAATCTCAAAACTCTCAAAACTCAAAAGTTAGAGAACTAGTACTGGAGATATGTTTTTTTTAACTTTTTCCTTACAAATAAGGAATATAATAAATAAATAATAATAAATATAGTTGATCTATGTCATGTAATCCAGCAAAGGTTATAAGAGCTTCCTATCTCTTTCCCTACATTACAAATTCCTCTCTGTGCCCCACCAGACTGTTTGAAAGCTATTTACATAATATTTGCATTATTCATGAACACCTATTCTTAATGGTTTGGGGTGAACTGGGGGCCACACCTCCAGCCAATCTGAAAACTGCCAAATGAATAATGCAAATTCCCTCACATTGGATGACTAGTAGCAACATTTGGGGATGTAAGACCATGTTTCGATCTACAGGAGTCTGATCCAGGTTGTTGATGGTTAGACAAAGCCTTTGGATTTTGTGTATAAGAAACAGGAAGCTAGAAACCCCTGGAGACTGAAACTGAGATAATAGCTTGATATTTGATTCAGACTCTCCCTTAGAATAAAAAACTAAAAAACAGGCCAAGTATGCATTTCCTTTTTTTATTCCCTGCCTGCAGGCAATGTGAGACTCAGCATTTTTGTTTCCCATTAATGCTTGCTGGTATCATCATGTGACACAATATGGAGAAAAACATTGCAGGAGGAAAGAAGAATCAACAGTAGGTGAGGTGCTAAGGTCATGCAATCTCAGCAAATAAAGACATAATGTGTGTGTGTGTGTGTGTGTGCATGTTAGAGAGAGAAATAGAGAGAAAGACAGACTGATAAAGAGAGAGAAGTGCCAAAGTAAGATAGGAAGTGAATTAGGAAGAATACTGGGAGGCAGGAGGGAGACTTTGAGGTACACAGAGCAAGGTAAAGAGAGTGAAAGAGGTAGATTCAGATGGACAGAGATAGCAGTGCCTTGCAGCCAGTCTCCATATCTCTTGCCACGAATGACTCCACCAGCTGCACTACAACTAATGGACTCTGTCCTCCTCAACTGCCTTATCTGGCCTTTCTCCCTTTCTCCATCCTTCTTTCCTATCTCTCTGTACTCAAAGCTGTGCTATCTTTCCACTTAATGGCTCCACCTTAATCTCATTTTTATCACGCTTTGGTCTTTCTGTTTCTCTCCCCTGCTATCTCACTCTCAAAACTCTCAATTGCTCTCTCATTTTCTATATTGTTTTGCTTCTCATCTTTTTCATCCATGACCAAAAACTCTAAAGTTCACCCTCTCCTCTTTCTCTTAGATCTTTGTCTTTGTGCATGCAGTAAAGTTTTAGGATATTTTGATGCCATATGCGAGCCACCCACCTGTCCGTGTAGAAGTCTTTGTTTTCAGTATAATATTTTACAACAGTTACAGTTGTTGAATTACAAGAGAGACCTCTTTATCTGCCATTTTTAATCAGTTAATAGCAGTAGTAAACTGACACCCAGACCTTGGTCTTCTGACCTGTATTCCTTCGTCATTGGGAAAAAAAAAAGCAGAGAAAAAAAAAACCTCGCTACTGTCCTTTTATATAACTGTCCAACAGCAAAAGGTCGTCTTCAACCACTCCAGGTCCAAAAAAGAGCTGCGGGCAAAATGCATAACATCCAAACACACCAAAAGCATTGTGATTACATCTAAGTTCACACAGTATGAGAGTGTACACAAGCCAAGCAACAGTAACCAATAATCACATTCAAGTAAACACATTATTCACTGATAACTGACATTAGATTGGAACACCAGCATATTAAAGCAGATGTTTTATTTGGAAAACAGTTATTTTAACAGTTGTTTTAAGCTGAGCATGCATGATGACCATTTTCCCAAATACCACAGGCTATGACTTAGATAAACTATCTACATATCTACATACTAAAATAAGTTGTGACTTAAGCCTCAATATTAGAAATCGATCAACGATATACAGGATATATTTCAGAATTATGGAAAATCTCATGTGAATGTAAGTTCATGTAAATTGGTCATTCAAAATGTTTTTATTTTTCTGTTCCTTTCAGATGACACAGGAACAGTATATCCTTGCAGCCCAGCCCAATCCCCTCCACCAGCGAGCGGCATCAGTGTGTGGTGCACAGGTTTATCCAGCAGTGGGCATCTACGGCTGGAGGAAGAGATGTTTATACTTCTTCATCCTCCTGCTTCTTGTCACTATGATTGTCAATCTGGCGCTGACCATCTGGATCCTCAAAGTCATGAACTTCACTCCGGTAAGAGGCGTCCGTGTGTGTGTTACTTGGGTTTGTGGGGAAAAAGCTGGTAGAAATGGTTTAAAAAGTTGGCAGTGATTGAAACTTGTGAGTGTTGATAAAATTAACGCGGGTTTAACAAGAATGCATGTGATAAGAAATAGCAAGTTGATTTTTTTCAAGTTTAAGTCAAATCTCATTCCATCATTAATGTCTTCTGGTTTCTTGATAAATATCAAGTTTTGATTGCATTTTGCAGTTACAGATAAAATTGTTATAGCTTGTCTGTCAAGTCATGTGTCATACAGACTTCATATCAATGGCTCAGTATTTTAAATGTTCTTTTTTTGGCTAAAACAAGCCAATTATAAGTCATGCAATTTAAGATTATCTCTCTATCATGGTCATAAAGGGACACATTCTCTACAGAGATCAAAACCATAAATGAATGAGGTTACAGGCTTGCTGATTTCTCCAGTGAAACGATATTTATTAATCAATTTATTAATCAAGTATTCTGCAGGGATTGACTCATTATTGGAGCTAACCTCAGATGTCTATTCAAGGAGCTGTAGCTTTATTTTTTTATTTGCTTCTTGAGGAAGCTAAGGTCATTTAGTGTCTGCACCAAAATGTTGCATATTTTCTACAAGTGGTGACTGTGGTTGAGAGTGCAATCTTTGCAGCCATCTGTTGAAGCAGCAGCATCAGAGCCAATGATTTAAGGAAACTTAACAGACTAATAAAGAAGACTGTCTGTGTACTGGGGTGCCATAAAGTTGCTGCCCAAACTGTCCAGAGTGTAGCAAAATAGGGTAGAAATAGGAAAATAGAGCGAGAGGGTAGTGTCCACCCTACATTACTAGTGTTTAATCAATAATGATTGAGAATTTTTTTTTTTTTTTTATTCAATGAGTCTACATTCTAAGACAGATGATTAAGGGGACTATCAGCCCTATAATTGCAAAGTAGCCTATAACAGGTTAATCAGTCAAACAAAAAAAGTAATTAAAAAAACTGTCTCTTACACTGGATTTTGAATTTTTACACTTATATTAATGTTAGTAAAGCCCATCGCTGTATGCATTTGTTTATTACATCATATCATCCATACATCCACTATAACTTGTTGCACTGGCCCCGGCTTGAAGAGAATATACCGTAATAGTATGAATGCAAATGAGAAAGATTTTGAACCCTGTAAACCTCTGATAAAGCATCTTGATATAATTTCTATATTCAACTTCACTATAAAATATGGAGAGAATGGAAGTGAAGGGTGGGGGTTGGATGGTTAAAGAATACGCCTAAGGAAAGCCAGCCATTACTATGCATAAGAGACAAGAAGATATCTTATATGTTATGTAGTACCGTGTGAAAAACAGACCAGGAGAGGCTAAAGGCCAGAAAAGTTGAGAGGGAAATAAAGATTAAATGTTTAACTGCACCGCAGGTTTTTATTCAATGTATTGCAATTGAATGAGTGTAATATATCAAAGAATAACAGGTAAAAAAATCTACCATTAAAGAACATCCCATGAATATATCACAAAATGCTCAAAGTTAAAAGGTGAGTGAATGGATTACACAGTAAAACAGTCCAAATAAAAAAAGACTAGCATTTTCTCAAGAATATGCTTTTGCTACTTCAACTTCAAGATGCTTAATTTAAAGTTCAACAAGAGTTCCTACAAAAAGATCAATAATACACTGAAAACCACATGTAAAACTATCCTCTTGGCCAAACTAGCTACATTTTTAATCTAGTTTAAGACCAGTTGAGGAAGGTTTTTGGCTTTTATGTGTAACCAAACAAGAAGAGAATACCACCTTGACCATGGCAAGGGTTGTGCTCTTTTGTGAACTTTTTAACCAAAATGGTACTGATCCACACCTAGATTTGATAGATATGCTCAACCATACTCCAAGGTTCCTAAAATTCAGCTCAGTATTCAAAAGTTTTGACATACTTAACTATTATTTCTAAACCTAGTTGTTTAAAATGGGTGGGTGGGCATGCTCAAACTTTTGATTGGTACTCTACCCATGGCAGAGCAAAAAAAAGTATTTGTATTCTCAACATAGTATTAGGAGTTAAAAACATTAAGAGAAAGATTGGGAAAGACAAGACAGAAGCCTGTGGGAAAGAGGAACAGAGTGGAGAAAGAGAGTGATTAAAGTGGAAAATAAGAGTTTGACATGGTTGAGTGGTTTTCTGTCTATATCTGGTATAGATGTTCTGTTTGAACACTGACACTCAACTTCTCCCTCCTGTCCTCTGCTCTTTAGGTTCCTAGAGACTCAGCAAGCCTTCTATTTCACTGCTCCATGGAGGCAAAGTCAGAGGATATTGAGCTGACAAATACAGTCTGGAGTCTGATACATAAACATGAGAATTACTCAAAATATTTATTCACGTGTACTTTCTTTTCATTCAGAGCCCAGATAGAGAATATGCTGTTATTTAGGCAAAGGCATTGTGGCCGTTTGTGTTTTGAATAATTGTTATGAATTGGTAAATTTCCTAACATAAAGATCACACTTCCCACCCAGATTTAACAATAGTATAAGAGCAGTTCAATAATACAAGTATTTTCCCAAATGCCACCTCACCATAAAATCTGTAGTTTTTTTAGACCACACAGTATACAGCATATCCAGTATTTACAACAAGAAAATCTCCTTTAATTAGTTTTGAGTAACTCAGAGAAAATCAAAAACGTAAACAGTAACATATGATACATGACCAAAAAACACATAAATGGATGTTTGTATTCAAAATATTTACAGTAGGTTTGAAAGACCAGTGTGTGCACCCAGAAAAACCCACTGTGACTTCACATTAGATGCTGGACATTATATGCATGACTTGATGCTGTTCTTTATAGCTCAGGTCAGATGTTGAGTTTGTGATTGACCTTGAACGACAGTGACGGTGTGACAGCCCTGAGAGCAGTGTATTGCTAGCAATAAAAGCTGGAAAGGTTAAGGTTAACACATCATGCTCTTACTGTCTTAGTATAGCACAGTATTGTACAATGAAAAAGTGTAGGATCTGTAGTTGAATATTTGCTAAATTCATTGCCAGTCAGAGGGTAAAACGCAGGATAAGGATAACACGGAATATAATGGATTGAAAGCATGGGTCATGTACTTGTCCCCTAAATCTGAATGAGTTAAATTGGTTTTGTAACAATTTACTGAGTCCACTGCCAGTAGCTAGCTTGGAGTCTTGTTCACAAAACTAAAAGCTATCCAAGATCCTCTTTCCCAGCCACTTTAGGCTTATATCCATGTATGATTATGATCTGAAGAAGTAAACAAATGCAAAATAGATACAGTGCAATGTTACAGTATGGATCCAACACAAATAGTTAATGAATGGAAGAAATTGTTGAGAACTGGAAAAGAGGGCTCAAAATAGATCTCAGATTCAGCTGGAAGGTTTAAAAGGACCTATTACAGATATGCAAAAGTTACTCAAAGTCTGAGTAACTTTGATATATTGAGCTAAAAGGTTGCAGGTGGACTGACAGATAGATTTACTGGGTATGTAGAGTGAAGACAGGCAGTGTTGACAGATCAGCAGAGGCAGGTTTTTCAGGAGACAGGGAGAACAAGATGAATCAGGTAAGGCAGAGCTCAAAGAGGAAAAACCTTAAACTTCATGCAGAAAAAGACTTGGCTGTTGGTGCGTTACCAGAGTGGCTTTGACAATAATTTGGCAATTGGTAAAGGAGAAACCACAGTAGATAAATTGCTAATTTATCAGCTTGGGAAAACTCAGGTGTGGACGATGTCCTATCAAAAGCTGCAGATCATACCAACTTCACACACAAGCACTCATACAAAGAGAGGCGGTTAATCTCATTTATCTAATTTCAGCATCCTAGGGTAGATTTGTCCATTTTGCTTTTGGTATCTTTTTACCTGAGTGAAATGACCTGGAAGTATCTAACTGGCAGCCATTTAAAAATTCCATTTAGCTTCAAATACTATGGAGAGTAGTACCAATTCTTCCTTTGAGATCTGGACCATCCTTTATGAAAGAGAGCAGTTCATTCAATGCCACAATTCCTTGCGGCCACAACTGTCACAGTGTTATATTAACATATAGTTATATTACATATTATGTAATATATGGACAGAGTATCTAGAGTATTTTTTGTGGAACATTCATTGGACTTCTGTAGTTTCAGTGAACTTGCAGTTTGTTATCTTTTTCAGGTCAGTTAGTGTTGACATCCATAGAGCTGACATATTGAACACCATCCAGCTATGTTAATTCTCTGTTATATTAGTGAACTGTACTGAAGTTATTACATCCTTAAGGTATGGTGTTTCTACATAAAACTGTTTTTTTCTTCTTTAAAACATTGGTCACTTCATTCAAACACATAAACACAAATTCAGAAATTCCCCTTTTAATCACTTCAAATCCAGCTCCACGACTGTCATTTCCATCAACATAATTCAAATCACATCTAACTTTCTGCAGTATAATGAAAGGCTTTCTCAAACTTTTTTGTTTTGTTTGGAGATGCTAGATGAGATTCTCATTGTTATTGCTTTTGAAGAGACAGCTTTGGCAGTAAATTGGAGAGCAGGGACTTGTGGGGAATGAAGGATAGAAGTGAGTGTGTGTGTGTGATTGTGAGAGAGTTAGAACAAGAAGAAGAAAAGCTGAGATTGTCTTTGTGTAGGTGTTTGTGCGCAAGCTAGCAATTATTCAGCAACTGTTTATACTGATCTGTGTGTATGTTTCACTGCGCATTCCTTTTTCACACTTGTGTGCACCCAAATCCACATTTGTGCTTTTGTGTGTGTGTCCTCACCGAGTCCTTTGGGCCCTCTCTGCAGAGAAATTCAATTTCAGTTGTCACTCACCAATCAGTCTGCCTAATTCCTGGTTTGGACTTGACTACCATGTCTGTGTGTGAGTGTGTTAGAGTGTGCAATGTGTGTGGTTCATCTCAACACCTGCTCAGTTTACAATGTTTTGTCTCTTCCAAACAGGATTTGTAGTATAAATCATCACATGGTGCCTTAATCACAAATTTTAAAAGGCATTTGTTGCGCACTGAAATCATGAAGCAAAGGTGATTTATCACCACTCGGAATTGCATTCCAGCTCTATTACCAAATAGGTGTCAAACTTCTCTCAAAGGCTGTGTTGAAGTAGCAGCATTTGTGTTTATAGAGCAATCTAAACTCCAGGGAATAGAGAATCCTGTGTTAAACTTTGTGCTGTCGCTTTGTGCAATCCTAATCTGCGACGGCAATAAAGTAATGATACATAATAGATAAATATCACTAAAGCTGCCAGTGGCGTTGTGTGCATGCTGGTAAAATTTCACTGGCTTCAAACACTTGTGTGTTTTTTTCAAATTTCAAGTCACTTATCGGCTGCCAATAAGTGAGGGCATAAAATAAAACTTTACTTTTGTTATACTTTTTAAATCTGAGTTACAGGGTGCTTTAAAAGGTGATTAAACAACAACTGAGGGATCTATAAAAATAACTGACATTAATTACCAATTATGATTGTAGCAGCATAAAACGATTGAGACAAGAGAGATAGAGAATATAAAAGGAAAAAAACTAATCCAGCCGATGAGGAGCTCATAAAAGGGGGTGTAGAGACAAAGATAATCGTCATGACCACAGGTCATTGTCTCCAAAAGGGATTTCTGAACATCCTTATGAATGTGAATAGAAAAATGCTAAATGAATAATGGCTCTTTTTGAATGTTGGATATGGACTGAACCTTTATGAGCACCATGATTTCTGATAGGATTTAGAACAGTACATTTGTGAGTATGACTCTTGCTGTGGTATAAAGCACACTTTGGTAGTCAGTAGGGAAAGCAAACTGAAAGAAGTGTTTCCGTTTAAAGGTATTTTTTTAAGGACGTTTTTACCCATTGCATCAACATAGCCCCTTCTTCTAATAATACACTGCCCTTTTTGCTAAAAACTTGTCTGATGTAGCTTTACATTTCTTTCACGTAAACTATATGGAGAGATCATTGGTTGGGGTGAGAGAAGTGAGGAAACTGAGGTTAGAGTGAGAAAGGTGAGCAGGAGAGATAGTTGAGTGATGCATGGAAAAGGACAGATAGGAAAAAAAGAGGGAGACAGAGAGATAGCACCAAGTGTGTGTGTGTATGTGTGTGTGTGGATTAAATAGTGTCCCATCATCCACTCTCAGCTACTCCCTCCTGTCTCTGTGTTACTCTGCCTATGGGGTCCTTAGGGAGTTGGAGAGGTGTCTGTTTCACTGCCTCGTGGACTGGAAATGAGTGGATGATGGGCTGCCAGAGATAGGCGTAGTGTGTAGTTTGAAGTGTGGCTTTTTGAGTGTAACAGTGTTCATTAGGGATTGCGCTGACCAATATGCCTTTTCTTTTTTCAAGGGCCAGCACCAATACTTACTGTTTGTATTCTAGGAGACAGGTAACAGACATTTAGAGCTAGTTTTCAGTCGTGGGTAAAGTTGTGTGTCTAATTGTCAAAAGGGATGAATTACTGTGCACATTACTGTGTACTGTTTATGCATTAAAACTAAATTCATATAATGTTATTACATTAGGCTTCAGTGCTGCACTTGCTCTAACTACTTGATTGAGATTAATGATATACATGTCCTGAAATACAGAAGCATTTGTTTGACCTCTTGTCTTGCTGGAATTTGCATGGAGAAGTTAAAATCTAGACAGATCCTCGAATCTTGGATTAAGGAGGAGTAGTGTAGTTTTTGCCCAGAAGACACATGAATCCAAGCACATTTCATTTGTACATTCCAATCAACGTGGAATTGAGCGCACATGTCGGAGTACCCGAGTCCTCCCTGTCCATGCCCCTACTTAAATATGCAAATAACATTTAAATGAGCCTTGCACCTGCAATTCCTCTCTCTGCACATCATAAAATAAAGAAAAAAGAATGAATAAGATGGAGAAAAAAAAAAACTTAACGGAAAGCGAGATGGAGGTGCTACTTTCTGAAGTGGAGGCCTGCAAAAAGGTGCTCTTTGGCACACTGTCCTACATTATAAGCAGAAAACGTAAGAGGAGTGGGTGGGAGAGCATGAGCGTGGCCTTTAATGCTGTGGCGTCTGAGAAGTGCACACAAGTAGAGGTGAAAAAGAAGTGTATTAAGGTGGATGTGAAGCGGAGACTGACTGCCCACCGCCGAAGTGTGGCAAAAACAGGCGGGGGAGGCTGTTTGAACAGAGACTCGGCACAACTATGGGTGACACTGCTCTCTCAGGGTGTGGGAGTGTGGGTGACTCTGATTACCCCCAAGGTAAATACCTATATTTGTGTAACTCACAACAAACGTGTCCATCCAGTAACCTAGTGCAGAAGAAAAGGTGAGGCTGATTAAGACATTTCACACTTTACGCATGAGGTTATTAACATTTGCAAAAAACATAGCAAAAAACAGCAAGTTACTAACTTTAACCACCAACTATGATGCTGTGAAGACAGGATAGAAATTGGGGGCGCACATGCTCAATGCACGTCACGGGGAATAATATTAGGACAATTACACGAATAAAGTTACTCACCAAGAAGCCACCCATCGCGTACAGTGCCAGCTTGTAGTCTGTTCCCAACAACGCTGTTACTCAGAATGTATGAATCGTGCGTTGTACCAGGCCACCCCCACAAAGCATTTGCTCATCCCATACGATCTGTACATTGATGGAATGAAAATGTTTCCTGTTGATATACAAATTCATCATGCGATGGCGCAGTTATAGCACTGTGTGTGCAGTCGATAGTTCCGATTACATTAGGAAAACCGGCTCTCGCTTCAAATTGCACTTCAATGTTGGCCTGTTCAACTGCATTGTGGGAATTTGATATACCTGCTGAGATGCAGATAATTCTGTCCCACTCGGCTGGCATGGCTCTGCTCAGGGTCGACTGGCACTGTCCCAATCAGTTGGCCAGCTCCCCCTGGAATGCCCCGGTTGCTTAAACCCCAGTGTGCACATCACCTGTGGCACAAGCAGCGCATGGCTCCTCGCTGTGTTGCGCTCCAATGCCGGCTGCAGGTCTGGACACAGTTCCAGGAGGATTGCCCTCAAAATGGCTGATGGGCCAGTTGTCATCATGTCCCAGCAAATCCTCTCTGTCTCTTAACACACGCTTTCTTCCAATTTGCACTATTTACAATGTCTTCCAGTACCGCTAAAGCAGCCATTGTTTTTGATGGTATGCATTGCAACACTTTGTGCATGTTTTTATATCCACAGACACATGGGTGTGTTGATTGTTCATGTGTCTCAAATGTGCACATCACTCATTCTGAGGACAAATTGTGTTCACATGTATTTATTATAACAGTTTCCCAACAGTGTTGCCAAAGAATCAATAGCTGTAGAAAAGTGCATATGACAGCCCTGAAGTTGGCGTGAGGCACCGTACATTTCCATGGTCATTTTGCTCTTGATACATCTGATCGTTGACATTAAAAAAAAAAAAACCTTTGTACATGAGGCCCCAGGTGTTTTGTGGAAACTTGGAAAAGGCTTATGTAGGTTTAGGTTTGGGTACCAGAGTCGCTGTTCCTGACTTTTAGGTCCCTGTATCACCAAAGCCAGAGTTGTGTCTCCATTTGTGACACAAAGTTGAACTCATTGATGGCTTGTTTTACAGCACAAGCTGACTGAATGAACTAGTTCCTATCAGGTTACAATTACCACTCTCCAGTTCCACAAATAGTCAGTTCTGCCTCAAAGAAGATCAGTAGAGACAAATCTTTATGAATGACAGCTTGAAATTCAATGGAACATTTCAAGAAAGAAACATCAACTTCGTCTTTACAGTTTATAGAATAAACATGTCCACATCCTTTCCTGGTCGCTCACAAATTTATGGTAAAGTGGAGAGAGAAGAGAGGGATTTGACATGATTGGCAAGTTTTGATTGTCCGGTTGTCCTGACACTCTGGCTGGTGGCTACACATGCAGTGGCCAAAGAATGCTACCCAAAATGTCCTAAGCACATCAAAAAAGAATAAACTAGGGAAAAAAAACATAATTAAAAGGAGTCTGGAAATCTATTTGTTAGCAGTGTTTAAACCTTTCATTAAATGCATCATTCCACGTTGACAAGTGGTAACATATAGAGTTATTTATTGTATAATGAAAGGAAATTTGTATTCTAAGCCTACATTACTGTGTGCTTCATATGAGATCAGTGACTATTTAGAGGTTAATGGGCAATACCTCCACACCCCCATCCCACCCCAGCCCCAAAAATGTAAATGCTCCTAAGTGTATTATAACTAGCAATAAATGATTTTTAACTGCATTGTAAATTCCACCATAAGTCATTCTCTGCGGTAAAAGAACATAACAGTTTTCATGGTTGCTGTTTTCTCAGACTGTGTTTTTGTTTATTGCTGTACCACAGTGTGTATTTATATGTGCATGAAGTAAAAAATGTGCCACGTTGAGCTACCAAACTTGCTGCACTCAGCTCTTTGTGTAGACCAGCCACTATCATTATGGCTTTTCACACCTGCACTGTGTGGTTTATCGCTCATACAGACACACATGCCTACACACAATTTTTCTTACTTTGTCACTAACTGTGCTGACCTCAGGTAATGGGGAAGTCCAGCATGAAATGCTCTGTATCTCCTGTTTCGCAAACACACACACACACAAAAGTGCAAACTTGTATAGTTGTCCATGTTATCATTTCAAAGGCTTCCATTGAATGTGTACAGCCTAAACTAAACACAAGCCATCACTATTTCATGCATAACCCTTACCATAGCCTTAACCGTAACCTCAAAAATGTTGTTCTGCCTTGTCTTTGGTCCCCATAAGGATGACCAGTTTTGACAAGATCAGTGCTTATATATAAATAAAGTTCTTTACAGGGTAACCAGCACAAGAGTACACACATACACGCACACACACATACGGACACATACTATTGTTTTTATATCCCCCTGGAGATTCTCCTTGACACAAAGCATTCCCTAGCCCCTTACTCTAAACTTAACCATCACACATGAATGTCCACTATTTCACTATACTGTGTGTTTGGAGGTGAAAACAGATTTGATTAAATCAGGTAATTACTTGGGATTGATACAAAGTTGCCTTAAAAATAACTTTTCCTGTTCAGAAAAAAAATACATTAGATGTTATATTGAGAGCTGTCAATGATTAACTCGTTTTTATTTTCTTATAGCTTAAGCATTGGGAAAAAGGAATTTTCCGTTGCCACTTGATTAACCTGGTTTATATAACGGATTTTGTTTGACAGTTTTAATAACTAAGCTCTACTGTAACGTAAAATAACTTTGACTATGTTTTCTGTAATTATTATCCTCACTGCAATAGTTTGAGACTGGGCTGCCTTCTTACCATGGCATTACAATGCATTGCACAAACACAATGGAAAAAGTGTTACGGATCAAAAACTTTGGTAGATACATTTTACAAAAGTGAGACAATATACAGACAGGCTATCAATCCAAAAATGTACAGGGATAAGGAGTTCTGTAGTGTCTTCTGGAAACATTTGGATGACAGATTACATGTTTGGTGAATGCAGATAGTGGCAACAGGCTGTTAGAGGGTAATGAAAAAATGCTAACAAAGCAGATTCCAAAACAATTTGAATCAAAATATGTAACATCTTTAATCAACTACAAATCTATTTAACCTTTAAGTTATGTGATCTCAAATCATTAATAGCTGTGGCATCCTGTAAACATGAGTACAGGTACTTACATGCTACATTAAGTCTTCATATAACAGACAAAATATACAGACCCCTAAACTGACTGTGAAGGTAGCATCAAGGTCACCTGTAAGTTTAAATCTCCTCTGAGCCCTGAAACTGAAATTGAAATCAACAAGATTATAGGGCCAGTGATTCTCAAATTGCCTGAACAAATATATTGTAGAAGCATGGCCTTCAAACCCAAATTTTAACTGCACATAAAGCAATACACTTACAATCTTGGCCAGACAATTCCTGAGAAAAACAGGCCCCAAACCATTTCAGGAATGAAAGCACAGCACCAGATATGCTGAAAAAAGGGAAAATGACTTGCCTTGATTGCCGCTTTAAATCTCACTTCACAGAACAAAGATGTCTTTTTAGAGGGTCAGCAGCATTTTCAGTTTAAACTCTGTAAGAGGCCAGATCTTTAACATTAAATCACTTTGATGTGGTTTTTTTATGCATGGACCCAGGGGTATTTTTTTTTTGTGTGTAAGACAACGAAGAAGAGCCTGGGTGTATATGTGACACCTAAATCTGAATCAGTCAGCACTTTACTCCTATTATTTCCACTGGCAATATGTCAAACAATGATAAATAAGGACCATGCACACAAAAACTCACAAACAACAAAACTGCTGCCTGTCTGTACAGCTCCATTAGCCCAAAGTCTCTGTGTGTCTCCGCACTCAGATGGAGATGTTACATTTACTGTTGGCATGAGCCAGCTGTTTTAGGCTCGTTAATCATGGCTGGTATTCTATCAAATATATAAACAATGATATGGGTAAAGTGTGTTTTTTCAGATCGGCGAAAACACCCATCCTATTGGTATCCAAGCAACCTGTCAAGAATCAAGAGCACATGTGCAATGCAAGCCTTAAATATTTAGATCAGAGTGACCTGAGAGAGTGACCTATACTTCTTTTTATGATTTTTCTTTAAATTTAATTTTTCTATGTTTCAGTTGTTACCTTTTTACAGTCATTTTCAGGGAAAATTGCTGCCTTTAGTTTCACTACTACAATGAGCCACAGTAACACAATGCTACTTTAGTACATACTGTATGCACAATTGTAATTATGTGTTGCGGTATGATACTGTACTCGTGTCTTGCAAATAGAGACTGTAAATTTGTTTTCTAGTATTGATACTCAATACTAATTAGGTCTTAAAGCAGAACTGCTGTTCTGCAATACCACTACAGTGTTTCCCAGTAACCCTCAAATCTGTATTTTTTGTGAATTGAAACAGTAATGAGTAATTGATCTGAGCACAACAACACAGGTATTTATTGTTACATTATTGAATAATAACCATTAAGGAATTTACAGCACGTAATAACAAGCACACATATCCATCATTTGATTGCAAGCTAAAAACTGGCAAAAGAAGCATTTCACAGAAATACTGAAACTGATGGATTGAAACAACTAATATTGTATGACAAAGGATTTTTTTTTTCCATGATAACGTGCCTGGCTGAACACAAGATATCTTAAATATGTCCTTCATCACCATTTTGCCAAATTAAGTTGTGTAATAAAAATTATTTACTACGGTAAAAATTAATACATACAAATAGTAGCCACCCATTTTATTTTTTGGTTTGATGTCACTTTAATTTGGAGAAACTACTGTTAATATCGATTTTGCTATTTTAAAGTGTAGTACAAGTTTCGCCGCCAGCAGATGGCGCTCGATGTCGTATGCATCAGTTGGTGACGCCCCGGCCGGCAGAAGAAGTCGTTCGTACGCGATGAAGCACGCATCGATTACGCTCCGGTAACCTACTTTTCTTTGTGATTTTGCAGGTAAGCTGTGTTGTAAATAATAGATAGACAACAGTAGCAATAGAACACCAGTGCCTTACAATGTAATAGATGTCAAGCTAAAGATTGAATTCGGAAGTGTAAGGGCGTGTACAGGTGATTTGCTGCAGTGTGTAGTTAAAATGGCGGACTCAGAGTCCGTGGCGATTGCGGTAATGAACCGTGTCCGAACAGGTATTTTTGGGTTAGACCAGTATTATATATTATCTGGGTGATCAGAGAAAGTGTAAACTACTTTCTGTTTATTTAATTAAGATTGAATATGTTGGAAAGCATTTATTTAAAAAGGGTTTAGTTTGATAGAAGTGATTGATCAAAAGGATAAAATAGTGGTTAAAAACAGTTGTTAAAAGCACTATAAAACTGTAATCCGAGTTCATTATGGGATTTGTTCATGTAGGACAATGCATTTTTGTGATTTAGTCAGTTCGTGAAAGTGATGTATGTGGATATAGAACGGTATGAATTTGGAGAAAGTTATGTTATTGGTTACAATAGGAACTGTTTCACTGCTGTGGTATTGTGTTTTACAGTACAAGTATATGGTGTTACTGTTATTGTACAATGGCAGAATAAGTAGTCAGTACGTGATGAAGCACGCATCGAGTGTGCTCCGGTAACCTGCTATTTGTGATTTAGCAGTTTCTGCAAAAGAAAATATATACATGTTGTACGGGAGATGAGTTGGCCCATCAATGTAACATAAGCACAAACAATATTAATGATGAGAACAATAACAACAATTATAATGTATTCATATTAACATAAAAAACTCTTCGGAGTAATTGTTTTTCATTAGTTGCAAAACTTAACTGTATCATTTAATTGCTACTAGTTATATTCTATTAATTGTCTAATCAGATATGAATCATCTGACAGAATCAACAATTAATATTATCTTTTACACAGTCAGTACTCATCCATAGAAATTTAATTGGTCAGGTGAGAGCTAATGCTTGAAAAAAACACCCTCCTCTGAGACTTGTTATGTATCTGTCGGCATTTTTATAAATAATCATAGCAGATGAAAAGGACAGTGGCACATCGAGTTTACAATTATTTGTTGTCATTGCAAAACATGTTTTTATCCAGAAACCTAAAATAGTTTAGCAAGAATGTCGGAACGATGAAGCCAGGTATGAAGATTGTATTTCAATTAACACTTCCAGGCCAGTCAACATCAGTAAGGTAATTTTTATGAGCATTTAGATTTGTTTCTCACACAGTCACACTGACAAAACATCACCAACTAGCAAAGAAACCTTTCTCATGGTGGCCCATTATTCACGTAATTAAATCGCTGTCCTACGCAGAATTCACCCATGATGCACAGCACACAGTTTCTAGCTGTAGAAATGTATAGGTCTTCTGGAAAATTTGTGGTATTCAACTAGAAGAATTACTGTAAAGACAAATATTTTACTATAGTTTTTATAATCATTGTGTTTACAATAAATTACACCAAAGTTATGTTCATAAAAATTCTCAAGATTTACATAATATTAATTCTATTTACAATAACAGTAAGTTGAATGGGAAACGTGTTATTTAACTTTAGAAATTACAGTAACACTGGACAGTGAACTAGAATATTAACATTTGTTATGTGTTCACAGTGCATTACCATTACAGTAACTTATAAATGACTGAATTTTAAGTCTGGAATTTATCCAGATAACATGAGCTCCTCGTTTTAGGATCCTTATGTATATAGAAAAAAAAATACACATGCACACACAAAGAGAACACAAGATGACCATAATGTCTTGTGGGAAACCAGATAGTTGCAGCAGCAGATAAGAAAATATATAACCAGGAATCAGCAAATGATGGGATATGAAACTCAGAGAAGAGAAATACAAGACCTCAACATACTAAGCAATGATTTGTAAAATTATACGAATTTGCTGGCAAACTATAAAATGTATATGAAAATAAATGCAGTATGAAATCAGGTGTAGGGCTGAAACTATAATTGGCTAACAAAAAAACACGATAACGAGATGCTGATCTGTCTATTTCGTAATCAACATCACATCATTCGCATGTTTTTACTGAGGGCAAACCTCCAAGATGATAAAAAATATATATATATATATCAAAGCATCTCTCGCAATACACACATCATGCAAGTTTAAATATGTACAGTCTAAATAATTCTACTGACTGGGTTGAACGCAGCTTGGTGTGAATCAGAATGGTCCAAAGGCTCCTGCAATATAGCTCAGTACAAGCAAAGTAAAATATTGTGAAAAAAATTTACTTGTTAAGTATTTCAACATTCAATAATTTGTCTTTTATAATTTCGTGTTGAATTCTCCTCCTCTCTTTTGTTTCTAATCGGTATAGGTGTTCATTTATATTGTGAAAGGCTTGCTACTGATATTCAGCTGTCATAAGAATTAAATTCTGGTTAATATTGAAGTCTATAAAAGCATTCAATGAAAACCAACACTTCAGAGCAAATGGTCATCAGTATTACGAATTGTGCTGAAATGCTGAAAAATATTAAAGTTTAAACTTTAATGTAGCTTACTTCAGCTCGATGCCAGTCATTTCTGCATTTGAATTTCTGCTGTATTAGTGGTGGTGCAAAGTTAGGTTGGATGTTGGGATTCTTAAAATGAATGAACAACTTAATGCACTGGCAGATTCAGTAGTTTTATATTTCTTTCATGTCTCACTCTGCATAATATTTTATTCATTATGTCCTTTGATTTCTCTCTTTGTTCCAGTGCAATAAGGAGACTTAGTATGATCACTGAAAAAAGGTCTGACTCTCTGGCAAGTTTATGATTTGTAATCCTTTTTTTTTTTTTTACTTTCTTTGATTTTTTTTTTCTTTTTACAGAAAGATACTTTGATGCTTAGATAGGCTGAGGGCATCGATTGAAAATGTCTGTTGTCAAATTGGCAAATACCCTTAGTTGTGTTGTTAGTCAAAGTAAATCTTTCATTGCCAACAGTTTGTAGAAGTATGCAAATGTTTTAGAAACCATGAAAGCTTTCCGTGTACATTTGATTTCAGGGGTAATGGAATCTATACACAGCCCTACTTTTTTATTTGGTAAGGATGAGTTGGATGAAAAGATGTTAAGGAATGAGAAATTTAAATTAAATCATCAAATTTGTAGAGTGAGAACTTTGATCACATGAGTTAGTACTTATCATGCGAGCTTTCAAGAAAGCACATTTTGTTCTTACTGCAAATGAGCAGAAGGAAAGTCGAGACTTTGATTTTCTTATCGATTATTCATCACCCTTTCTCCACCACTTACCACTGAGTATTCACACATTCATTTCTAAAACATAAACTGCTGAACAGAGAGGCTGGAGGTAGGACTACTTTGTGGGAGTGATTTATTTGATAGTTGGTAAAAGTTGTGATATACTCATTTTAGGGATTAATAACTTAACCCAAATTGCAAAACAACACAATTTGTATACACAAACAAGGTGAGTGTGTGTCTGTTGTTCTCATGTAATCGCAGATTTTGGGTACTGAAAAAGACAATTTAGAAAGATTTTCACTGACTAAGTCTAACATTTTAGTCTGGACAAGAAAACTGGGGTTTGACGCTTGAAACGTCAGACTGTGCCACTGTGTCTTTAGTGTAACATAAAAGTATGTGACCCTCTCCCAAGCCAGCGCTGTACCCTGCTAATAGGACTTTTACATGTTTGAGAATAAATGTATAGCTACAAGCGAATAGAGAAACGCAGGCACAGAAAGTGTTATGGAGTACACTGTTACATAATACAATCGTCCATTGACACAAAACCTTAAACCAGCATCACCAGTTTTGGACCAGACCCAGTCTGACCTTGAGATGATGGGACAACTCTGATGGGAACAAGACTTTTTTTGCTGAAGAGCAACGAGAATTTTGTTGAGTAGCAATGCACCAAAGGTTAAGTGTGGAGATTACCTGAAGGTCAGGTTATGTGATTACCTGTCAGTCCTGTCAAAAAACTGGATGCACAGTGTATGAGTTCTCATGTGGACTGAGAATCATTGTGAATGGTGCCGGTTCACGGGTTGTATGGTGTTGTGGTTAGTGCTGTCGCCTGACAGCAGGAAGGTTCTGTCCTCTAAGCTCGGCTGTGGATTTCTGCGAAGAGTTTGAAAGTTCTCTCCATATGCGTGGCATTTCTCCTGATGCTCTGGCTTCCTCCCACTGTCCAAAGACATGATGTTAGCTGACCCTAAGAGTGAGTGTTAGTTTGTCTCTGTGTTGTCTCTGCGATGGACTGCAAACCCTGAAATAAGCTCCAGCCCCCTCGTTTCACTACATTGGATTAAGCGAGTACAGAAAATGGATGGATGGAGGTTGCTGGTTCAATGGCCAACTTTCTGAGTTCACATGTTGAAGTATCTTTGGTGAATGTACTGAACCCCACAGTGCTGCAAAATGTGTTTCTCACTTGTAAGTTTTTTTTTCTGCGTTCCGATAAATGTACATTTCAGCTTGTCCACAGGATATCAAACCTACTGTAGTTCTGCAAATTACATCAGTGTTTGATGCACTTTTATCTTTTATCACTTTTATCACTTTTGATAATCCAGTAAATGTGTCATTTTGATTTTAACTCTTGATTTTAACTATGTTTTGTAAGCCAAAAGTGTATTGGTTTTTAATTTTCTGTCTGACAATATAGTACATAAAATACTGTGGTTGCCACAGAAATTCATTTGAAGTTTTTTTTGGCTCTGAGATTGACATAAACTTATATTTGTAGTCCTGCCTGTTCAATTAGTAATAGTCTCTTCACACCATCACTAACATTGCATTGTGCATTTAAAGGGAACATCATTTATGAGGGCCTGTTTGCAGGAGCTTTCCCATAAATTCTGTTTCAAAAAGTTCAAAAATCTATATTTGAGTTTCAACCAAATATAAGATGAATTCTGAGCTGCAAGTTCAAGGACCAATAGATCTCTCTGATCACATACAGTTGGAATGGTTCTCAGATCAGTCGCCATGCAAATTTAATTAACAATGCCCTCAATTGCCCCAATAATTTAAGGTATAGAGCAAACATTCACAACAGCTGCACCATACGAGGCAAAGACATTTCAGTAATTCAAACAAAGGGAAACTCAACCCCAAGTTAACAATTATCATGAACACACAGTAATTCTTAAAGCAGAACCTTTAAGCTGACAAAAGTAAAAAAGTCATTGCCATATATTTCATTATTTTAGTGGTGGTTCGACACTTTGAAGGAGAAACACTCCTGTTATGAAGAAGTCCACAACACTGAAAAGGTCATTTCCCCTCCCATAAAGCCTTTTTCTTCTCAAGTGGCCCTGGCTGACAAAACACAATTAGAGGCACAGTTAAGTGGGCAACTTGGCTGTAAAGATGACTGCCACTGATTGATTAAAAAAAAAAGTCTGCACGGTGGTTAAGCTTGCTCTGCACAGCGATGGTTTCCATGACATTGTGGCATAATACACCAGAAGTAAAGGCGCTGCTACCGTCCATAGGGTAATAACTGCCGTTTCATGAATTTGTACCTAAGCAAAGAGAGAATCATCGATTCCATGTGTAAAACAAAAGCGGTGGTTATGATTTATTTCTTCTTTTTTCAATGCTCGATTTGTTGAAATGCCCTTTGCTATCTGCTGTTTCTTAAATGTTTATTCTTCATCCCTCCTCTTGCCTCCTGGAGCATTCCACCCTCCTATCTTTTGCTTCATATCTTAGTTATTTCCCTTCCCAGTTTCACTCATCTTCTTTTTTTCTCATCCTCCCGCTTCCCCTCCAGCACCCTCATGCACCCCCTTTTTTCACACTTAATCTTTTGTTGTCTTTCATCTTCTTCTCTGTGCTATTCATCCCCATCTACATTCTTGTCTTTTGTGTGTGTGTATAAGAAGGAGGAGGAGATGGGAGTGTTTCCCTGTAAGATGTCCTCTTCATGGTGGAGAAGATGACTGAAAGATGAGGGGCCCCAGGTAATGGAGTGCATTTTGAGAGGACAATAAAAGGCAAGGAGAAAAGATCAGACTATAAAAAAGAGAAGTAGGAGTAAAAAAGAAAAGGATTGAATTCATGATTGAAGGGAAGATGAGAAAGAAAGAAGAGAGTTAACTCAAAGAAAAGAGAATCAAAACATGGAGAATGATTTCAATGAATAGAGGAAATGGTAATTGGTGGGTGAGTTAAAAAAGAGGAAATGAAGATGCCTGTACAATACAAGGTGAAACGATAAGTGGGGCAGGCAAAAAACAGTTGTAAAACTGATCTCATTGCATCTATTGTATCAGTGGAACAAATCCAGAGAAGAGGTTTCAAAGCATTTGATTTGGACTCACTTAGTATTCATTTTCCTCTTTGCTTTCTTTGTATTGCTCACAAAACCAGGCCCATACAATACGCACACAGCTCCACAGATGCATACTGCGGATTTACAGCTTATTATTACCATTACTAAGTTTTCCCATGTGTGTGAAACTAATTTCTAAAAGTAGTCTTACATGGGCCTCTTTGTAAACCCAGGCAGAAAGTGATCACACTCCAAAGCCCAGTTAACAAGTGAAGAGAACCCAAAGCTTTTAAAACAGTGCATGAAATGCCCTCCACTCGACTTCTCATCTGCTTTATGTGGTTACCTTACGTATCACTCAGTCAATGAGGAACTAAACCCTAATTACATAATATGGAAGCCCTGAGAGGCAAATGAGTGAACAGACAAATTCTGGTGATTCATAATGTACAGAGCTCAGCTGCCAGACTTCTAATCAAAAGACATGAGCACATCACAACCATTTTTTAGCTCACAGTATTTTATAGAGCTGATTTTAAGATATTACTTTTTACTTTTAGGGCCCTTCATGGCCTCTCACCTGCTTATCTACCTGACCTTTTACTGCCGCTGATCAGCCTGTACGCACATTAATATCCTCTGGCAGAGGACTTTCATTGTTTCAAAAGCACGGATAAGAACCAGATGCAGCGGAGCATCTTCACTGTGTGAAATATTTGAGTTAGCCCGTAATGATCTGGCCCTAAGATAGTCTGTGGCATCCTAACTTTGCTGAAGAGTAATACATTATAGGACATACCAAATGTTCACCAACTGGAAAGGACCTTTGGAACCAGGCATTTCCAGGCGACAGTTACAGATTATTTTGATAAAAAAGCCCTGTGACATAGACAAGAAAGAGAAAAGCAATGGAGAATCTCTCCTGATATCATCTTTATTTTCCTTTTTGCTTATTTGTCAGATAGAGGGGCATAGTGTGGAAAAACAAACAGGGATTAAGACGAACTTCCAGTGGATTTCCGGCAGACCCAGCTGGAAGCCTTTGTTCCTAACGTAATAAACTTAATTAACTCAAGTGAACTGCAAATGGCACACGACTTAATGCAGGCTTTATGTTTCTGACAAAGTACTTATATAATAGCATGGAGAATCCCTTAGTTTCATACACTCTAAATATTAAGTATTTCTCAAGGAATCATCAGTCATATAATGCATCCCCTGGTATAGGCTCTGTTTCACCAACATCTTATATTTGATATTCATATGCCATACACCTGTTGTTTGTCTTTAAAGACAATTATTATTGAATACTATCCATACCTAAAATAAATCAAGAGATACTAATTTAGACACAACAACCACTGATCCTCAAAGAAATGCCCACCAAGAAGAAGGAATGCATATCTTCACTGGCTGCATGCTCTGCAGCTTTATGAGAGGTGAAAATATGAATCTTCTACGTATCACTTTCTTTCACAATTATTCATCAGTAGCTAGTGAGGAGTGACAGATAAAAGTGTGGAAAAAAGAGCGATGTTATGCTGCAGTAGTCATGAACAGCTTTATAAACTTTGGTGTCATCAATCTGTATTATGTGCCTATGAGAGGAGTCACAGCAGCAGAAGTGGAAAAAAAAAACAACCTTTCCTGTTCGGTCTGAGAGCACATTCTCTTCAGCCTGCAAAGCTGCATATTTTCTCACAGCATCCATTTTCTTTTAGAATTTACTGAATTATTTTAGTATTTTGTTACTGTTCACTTACGATGTTTACAGTAATTTAATCATTTACGAGTTTCCCATTTGTTAGAAAAATACAGTATACATCACCAGTTAATTTAGGTGCATTCACTGTAACGTTCACAGTAACCAACACTTTAATCTTCAAGTTAGACATGATCAGTGGTGAACTTATTAGGTAGGCACGTAAAATAGTAAGTGCATTCCACGAAAATGATTTGCTTTTCAATGTATCTGAGTGAGAAATTGCTCCTCTTTGAAACATGTATGGCTGATCAAAACCTGACTGTGATATATAGCTGAACCTATTCAGGTCACCTAAACCAAACTGCAGGTAAAAGACAGATTTAAACCAAAAGAATGAGTAAATGACCCCAAGGAACTGAATAAATAAGCATTGCAGCGTAGTCCGTAACTCAAGTTCCCATTTTCTAAAGGCTGTGTGCACACCAAGCCTTTATGGTTCACATATTTATATATGAACAAATATATATGCGTTCATATATCATATATTATTGAATCCACCATTTTACAAAAGTTTGCACAAAAGTTTGTAGTTGAAATGTATTAATCAATCAGTCGCACATATTGCAAATACTACTGTTATTAATAATAATCAATCATCAAACAGGGATGACAATTTTGTGGTCCTTTCACTTCTTTACTTGTCTTATACAGTACAAGACATTTTCTTCATGGCCTCAACTTTCATAATACAAAACAAGGGAATTAGATAGCTCTTAGTTAGCGATCACTACTGTCTAAACTGTGCATCCTTTCTTATGTGATCAGTAGCCTACCGGTCCTTTAAAGTTCCAGTTTTTTTAATAATCTGCCACGATCTATTGTTAAATTCTTCATCCCTGTATTTTTTGTGTCTTCTCCCAAGAAACAAAGTGAATCAGTTTCTCAAATGCCATTTTGGAAAGTTATGTTTGCATGAGCAGTCAAACAAGTCTCAAAGAGCTTTGGGCCAGAAAATCAAACATTTTCATCCATCTTTAACGATGGACAAATGCTTTGGAGTCTATATATAAATGGGACTGACATAATTTGACATCATGTTTAGCATGCAACAAAATTAAATGGGAAAAAAAGAAACTTGTTCTGCAAAAGCCTTAAGTCTGTCATTCTTCCCCACATCAATCAGTGAAAAATGAAAGTTACATGTCTTTTGAATGGTCCCACTGGGCTGTTGTCTGCACAGGTTTGCAGAGAGATGTTTTGTTCGATTACCTCTGCCAAAGCTTTCTTAGTTCTTCAGCCAAGGTGAGTACCAAGGTAGAAGAATATGACAGTTGCCCCTGTGTTGGTCTGTTAGCAAGATTAGGAAAAACTACCAAATTGAATTTCATGAAACATGGTGGAGTGGAAAAACTCCCTTTTGTTAAAACTGCACAAATACAGTATTTAGGAATTTTGGTTGTGATTAAAATCTATCCTTAAAACAGAATCACATCTTAAAAATGCAAAATCTGTTTATGAATTTGAATTTCATTTTACGATACATGTGGGAAAATTTCCTTTAATTTAGGTTCTGTGAATCCTGTGTACTTTCTTTCCCCTGAATCAGGTTTTTCATAAAAACAGCCACTATGCTAAGATGATCCCCTCACTCACAATACAATGTAGAACATCAGAATTCAAGCAGTTCCATTCATGTAGCCGGGATACTGCAGGCTTACTGAAGATGTTAAGGTCAAATGGAGCTTCTAACTCTGCCTATAGTATGCTGATAACCATCAGTCGATCTGCGTTTATGTGCCAGATTGTTTGTGTGCAAAGGAGAGGCAGTGAGAGCCATTAGAGAGAAACTCGTGTCTCTCGCCTCCTTTATGAATACCCTCCTTATTACTGCTCCAAAGGTCGCTGTAATTGTCATGTCGTTTCATTGTGACTGAAAACTGACACCAGGCTGGATCACACTGCCTCCAACATCGAAATTACAGTCTGCCACCGTTTTGTGTTCGAGAAATCTCCTATGTTCACCCGACTGTGTATTCCAAAAGATTTAATCATTCTATAGTACCTGGGGAGCGGAACAGAAAAGATCAGTTTTGTTTTGTCTGTCATAAGTAAGGCGACCGAAGCTTGTTGTAAGCAAGTAAAGACACTTCAAAATGATATGAGATATAGTTCAATTCGGTTCTTTTGAAAGTGAGGGATTGATTCTGGCTATGATATAGCTTAACTGCAATTAAGAGAAGTGACATTCGCTATAATACTTTTTTCTTGTGATGATACCGTCAGTGTTGAAGGATTTTTTGCTGAAATTAAGCTACATTCTCAAGCATTTCAAGTTGAATGGAACAAAAACATCTGAACAGCCTTGGAGGCCCAGTTTAATAAAGCCAGAAACTTGTCATGAGGTAAATGCTAAATGATACTATAATCCAGCTTGCCTAACCATGCAGAGAGAAGCATGAGAAAATACGAGACAATTTGAACTATAAACCTTATTTTTTGCTTATTTTGATTGATTTTTTTTCAGCTATTTTCAGCTAAAGGGTTGTGTCACTGTACCTTTTTACAGAAAACACCCCAGAAATATTGTATTAGATTCTACTTAGGTGACATACCTGGCCAGGTCATAGTTTAGTTTTTCTTTAGAAACTATTTTGGCACCATGTTGTGGATTGTTATCATGCTGGAATATTCTGGAGTCGACCCACATTTTACAATATTAATCATTTATAGTTACAACTTTACCAACATTGAACTTGATTAACATTGTTTAGGTTGGGATGGGAGGGACATAGAACCTCTTGTCCTGTAATATCTGGCACAGGGACATTACCGTCATACTCTTTGGTCACTGTAGATTGAATGGTGGGGGCTCAATGGACTCGACTTGCTGTAACACATCCAATAGATTCTCAGTGAGAGAGAGATGCTGAAGATTTCACTTCTTTGACCCATTTTTTCAGTTCTTGTTTTTCTGGTGACGTGGGATACAGTCTCCTCTTTGGGGAGGCTGCTACCACACATACTTTGTGTCCATGAATTTTTAATTAGTTGTTGCGTGACCAAGTTAGACCACATGGACAAATTGTTACCAAGCGGTTGAATTGCTCCTTTCCACTTTTGTTGTTTATTGGATGTTCCCTTTTGATAATTTCAGTTCAAGCTGAACTAAAGACGATAAAGTCAGATTTAGGCTTTTATGGTGGGATGAAAGCAATACCTGCGGTATGTTCCAGGAGTGTACTAGATTTATGCCCCAATAAAAAAAAATACTAGCAACACTGTGAGATGGAATGAAGCACAGTGATTGCTTTTTCTCAATAATCTTGTTTTAATATCCAGTGGAAGTCAAAATCCCCTTTGAAAGAAAAACAAATTTGGAGAACCACTTAAACACTGATGTGGACCCAGATGCCTGTAAAACTGTGAGATGGAGCATTGTGACACTGCACTCTTCAACAGTGTGTGTAGTTTTTCTTCATAATGTTTCAAATCTGAGTTTGTTGCACTATTTTCTAAGTTACTGCTGACTTGAAACAGCTTTTGGGACAGCTTTACACTAAAGCTTACCACTTGTAAAGTGACATGTAGACCTTGGGGAAAGAAGCTTACAGCACCAAGGTGACTCTACATTTGTGTGACTGAGTGTATGTGTGTGCGTGTGTTTCTTTTTAACACTCATGAGTCATCCTTCATATTGTACAGCGTGCACCCTTGAGAAGCCCCTTTTCCTATACTCCTCGTCTTCCTTCCTTTCTGTTTTTTTGCTCTGGTACACCCTACCATTGGTGCCCTTCTCTCTGTCTCCCTGCAGCTCCCTGTCTCCCACTTCCGTTCTCTGTTTTTCTTCCTCTTTACTCCCATGTGTATATCTCCCTGTTTCCTTTCATCTCATCTTCCTTCCTTTCACTTTTTTCTGCACCCTCAATTGCTCCCTCTTGTTTTGTTTTGCCAGTGGCTGTCTGCGGTGAGTGACAGCATACAAACAAGAGTTTCGGGAAGTGATACAGAGGCAAACACAAACGCAAACTCACACAGTCTCACTTACCAAGATGATTACTCAAGCCATTTCTTTAAATGTGCATATGGACTCACACACACATTTAAATCGATATGTAAAATTTTGCACACAGCAAGTCACTGCCTTGGCAACAGCAAAAACACTGATCTATAACTCAAACACAGTTTTCCCTATCTGCCTAAACGCTGTCATGCACACACTGTGCTGATGGATTGGCTTTAGGCATACACACACACACACACACACACACACACACACACACACACAACCCACATGTACTCACACACACACAAAAAAATGCAAACTAATAAAGACTTCTACATAAGTCACATGCAATAAACACTTCTGTTGAAAAGTCCACACACACATGCATGCACTCCATCTGGCAGAGCTCAGTATGCTGTTACAGACACTTTGCCTGATAGCTGTACTTTACCACCTGATATCAATAAGTGTTGAACAGTCAATGCTTTTCTGATGCAGTGAAAAAAATCACGCGTTCTTTTACCATGCATGTCAAGAAGTTTCATTTTCAATTGAAAATACATAGCCTCTTAATGTTTCGTGTCATTTACAAACATCTTTTATCCGTGCCATCCAGCAATCTAAACGTCCAGAAAATGATTTTGATTCAAATAGTTACCCAAGTTTATGTGTCAGGTACTTACTGTTGGTTTGTTGACTACTTAAATGCAAATATGTTTGTGTGAGATAGTAAAAAACAAAAAGTCATTAAAATGATTATTTATATTATTTTTCCTTCAGGGCACCTGAAGGTACATTCCAGCCTTTCATCTGGACTTCTGTACACATGATGGGCAGAGAGTGCATGCATGCAGACATATTTCTTGCATTCCACACAGGTGTTGCTGGTCTTGGAGTCATTTGTGAAGGGACTGTCTTCTCTCGATGTGCGGTTTCACCAACGCGTAACCCAGCTGCTATTTTCTGCCATTCCAGTCCTTATTATTACAATTATCACTCCATATTACGAAGGCATTGTTGGTTCTCACATCACTGATGTTGAAGAAAATGACATGAGCCCAACAGGGAGTCATGCATCGGCAGCTGTATGTGGCTGTGACCTTGTCCTCGCTATCAACCCCTCACTTTGTTTCGTTGTGGTCCAAAACCATTTGCGTTTTTTTGTCTTCTCTGGTGCTCATCAGCAGGAACTTTGTCCCTTTCTTGGGACAATAGGAGACGACAGCGGCTCTGTCAGTGAAGGCAACATTGAAGATGTCACCTTCCTGTTCTTCATTACAAGCAGCTCTGAGAGAAGCTCTGGCTTGTTTTTTCTCACTGTACTCAACATGGTAACCTTCCTTTGTCGCAGTTATTCACCCAGGGCGTACGATGTAAAAAAACAAAGATCACATGTCAAGCCCAGAGCCATGTCAAGTACCACCCATAATCCCCTGATTTTTTTTCAGGTGATTCCCCAGGGGATTTACCAGTGTACCTGCAGATTCCAGGGATGGCTGGACTGGGCATCGCATGCTGCCCGTATTTTGATACCGTGTTTGGCTGGTTTGCTTGGCATGTATTTTTTGAAGGAACAGCGCCACCAAAATGCCAACAGACATTCACGCAGTCACATGGGGCCCTGGACAGTAAAGAAAGGGTAATTGCTTAACTCACTTGTCCCATACATCCCATATTGCGGTTAGTTTGTCTCACTCTTATCGGCCCTGCCTTGTTTCTCTGTCATTAAAGCATATGACAAGGGAGAAAACGTGGAATGAGTTTAGAGACATGGTGGCTGGAAATATTGCCTTTCCAGTGTCAGTAACCCAAAAGCTTGCTGATGCTTTTGATTTGTACACTCCTGCCAAAATGAGCAACCCCCGTGTAAGCTTGCAAGTGGGTGACATCCAAGTCTTTCCACCTGTCCCCATAGATGTGCCTCCCCTCTAAATTTATCATCTCAAGTATATCCTTTTTGATTGATGGTGTTATGAAGAGCTCAAATGCTGATTTTATGTCTTGGACACGGCTGACAGCATACCTGTTGGGGCCTGGAACCATTTTGATAACAATAACTGCACTACCCTGTTGTTCAAGTGTGGAGACGGAGCGTAATAACTTTCCACTTTTGTAAGGTAGTGTGTGTGCTGGTGGTTGAGAGTCAACAAGAGGTCAACACTGAGGGTCTCATTCTATCAGAGGAGGATGTCTCATGATCATTGTCCTCTTCAACATCATCCTCTACCTCTCAAACATATTCTCCTCTGTGTCACTTTCATGGTCAAAGAGATGTGGCAACACCTCATTGACAGAAAACTTTTCCTGAGAAGTCATTTTCAGTTGAAAGAGAGCACACTGAGCACCGAGAGAAATGGTTTAGAAGGCTGCAGTGCAAGCTTTTCTAAGTTTGCTTCATCCATATGTTGTGTGAACTATCCATCATTTTGCAGGGACCTTTTTTACTTCTGCAGGGCACAAACCTTGGAATTCCCACACTTAGCTCCTCCAGCAAACTCTCCCTCTCTCTTCCAGATGCATATTAGATATTAGAGACTTACTTCATGATGACACACTGAAATATTTATTTCTGGATCATAGGTTGGGGGGCAGAGAGAGAAGAGGAGTTGGGACAAAATTCAGCCCTACAGAAGCCAGATTATCACTCATCCATTTGAATCTGGTGTGTTGGAGCAGGGAGACATCTAAAAGAATGTAATCCATGGGGTTCCCCAGTCCAAGACTAGAAAATCCTGTCATAATCCTCAAAGATTTTTGATAGATCTTCTTTAACTATTTCAAGTCTCCCACTAATAGAAAAAGAAAAACAGGGGTAATGGAAAATCTTTACCACAACAGTCTTTGACTCTTTCAGTTTGTTCGGTTGTGCATTTGTCAAACAAGCTGGACACAAACATTTTCTATTTTGACCTGATCTGGGATGGACAGAATTTTGTCAGTTTAAGCAGCCTCTTATCTTTCCTTACCTAAAGACGAACAGTACACAATCCACAGATATTGCACCCTGATCTTAACATGGGCAGACACACACTCACAGTTGAATTTATCTGTCAGCAGTCTGTCATAGTTTCCCCTCTGCTTGATATTCAGGTCATATCAGTTCCAGGCAGACAAGTGACCAAGTAGTTGGCCTGGAGTTTAAGAAATGTCAACAGTCACTTGTGAGTCATGAAAGGCATTGTCACATAAGATACTTGTATTTTCATGCACTCATGTTGGATGTATTGAGCACAATTGAGTAAATACTGATTCGATAGACTAAATTCCATTAATACTGAACATTTATTGACAAATGTAAATATTACCAGCATATTCTGCAAAAAATAAAATGTCACAAAGGGCTTTCTATTTACTGCAATGAAAAATATATTGAAAAATTAATTTAGTCAGATGAAAATCAAAACACATTGAAGTAAAAACAAGAGAGTGGCTTATAAAACCAAAGTGGAAAATAACTGAAATATATTAAAGATGATCAATTAAAATGACAAAGCTGAATAAAAACTGCCATTCTGTTAAGAGATATAATAGTCAACTTAACAAAAGTACATCATCACACGCAAGTAAAGGCAAGAGGAAGAAGATTAACTTTTCAATTACATTTGAAATTACCAATGGTGGAACTACTTTTGCAACAAAGGACTGTTCCAAAGACTGGAAGCAGTGATGGAAAAACTTCTTGGAGGCCTTCGGTTTTAGAGCACGAGTGAGAGCTGAAAGCAAAATAAGCAATCAGCACATCTTCCAAGAGATATACAAACAGGTTTTCAGACAAAAGGTGGATCGAACGTGATGGAAAAATACTTGCATTTCCTATGTCTGCACTTTAACCACTGACAGCTGGTACTGATTCCTCTTTAAGGCACAATCGTGTTGCGAGTCATCTGTTTAACTGGCCGAGTTTATTAAACACTATACAGAGTAACATAAGGGCCAGCTGGCTGCTTAATACCCCAGTCAAAAACCACCTTGTTATTCCTCCGTCACATACCAACTTGATAAACTGTAGTTTGCTATCAGTTCATTCCTCAGAGTTTTGTTTAAGTTTTTAAAAGGATTATCTTAAGAACTGTTCTTCACATGAGCAAACTTGAACTGATGTTTATTTTTGTATTGGCAGAACACTCAGACTACATTCAGATTCTTAAGATTCTTCAACTTCTTACAGGGAAAAAAATTTAAGAACATTCTCAAGAAGTCATATTTCCTCTTTGGGCTGTGAAACATTACACACAGTACCGGCAGAGTATTGTAAACTCATTTCCTTCTTAAGTTCAGTAAAATAAATTACAGCTGATGATAATTTGATGTTAATAGCAACGTAAAACGCAATTACAAAATAGTTTTAACTTCCCACTTCCCCACTTTTTTTTTTTGTTTTTAAGAGACTTTCAGGTGGTTGTAATTTTAGTGACTCAACCAAAGGCTATTAAGTCATAATATTTCCCCTTCTAAGTTACATAAAGGTCCAGCGTGTGGGGTTTAGTGACATCGAGGTAAAAAGATTTTGCAGACTACGATTTGTTTAGAGTTCTCTCACCTTCAAAGTGTCAAGGCGGAACCACAGTGGCTGATAAAAATGGTAATTGCAAGCAGGACCAGTATTTGGTTTGTCCATTCAAAACTATTGTACAGAACCATAGCAAACCAGAAGTGGATGTGTGCCGTATGTATAAGCAAATAATAATCAAAATGCAGCTTTTGTTTTCATGTGGTACTATGCTAATGAAAAAAAATCAGTATCATATCACATTTCCAACACTAGCACCGACAGATTGTCTTAAATGTTACATGGCAGAACGGAAGAAAGGAAACTTTGACGTGTCTTTCCACCACCACCCCCATTACACTCTCTTGGCAGTTATTGCCATGAACAGATTCAAATTATGTGGCAAACACTGAACAGTATTTTAAAAGACAGGCAAAAAATGGACAATATGCTGTCCCCTTTTTACCTGCCTAATACAGTGGCTTTGAGCTAGTAATACCTCTCACTATCTGAAGCATGACTCGAGACCAGGAAGTTAAATTACAAACACGTTTTATCTCCATACTCTGCCTTTGCCATTGTGAGTGAGTGACAGACTTGATTGGATTTGACTAAGAGTTTGACTGTAAGAAGAAGATATCTCTGCACCTCCTGGCAATGGATGGATGAAATGACATATTTCATCATATAAACCACGTTCGCAAGAGGAATGTGAAGACGAAATGAAGTGAAGCGCGAACAGTGACTCTACACTAAGTGGCTAGTTAATGATATAATGTTACTTAAAAAGTAATGCAGGAATCTTTTTTTTTTTTTTTTTTAGTCATTTTTAACATTTTTCTTTTAAGTCAGGAGAGTCTGCATTGGAGGATTTAGCAAAAGGCATTTTGTGATATGAACTTTTGGATTGTTGGCGTTGAAATGACTCGATGGTCCTCATTGAAAAATTATTGCAACTTTAAACAAAAGCAACTTGACTTTTTTTATAGGATATACATTTTTTTGTGTGTACACAGGTTGTGTCTTCATACATAATAGGGAGACTACATAGAGTTTGGTTGTCAGATCTACTATGGGTTGTCTCATCCATGCAACTTAGTTTTTTGGAGACATTTAATATACTTTGACTTAGATAAGGTTCCACTCACTTACAAACAAGCTTACTACAGTAAGTTGACATGCTTTAACCACAAGCTCTGCTGGTCTGTGGTCATGTGTTTTCACTTTTTGATTAGCATTGTCTGCAGTATTTTGACCCCGAGGCATCATCTCCGGGGCAAACTCTGCTGAAAATGTTATTAGTCTCCACGAGTGTTAGAGGAGATGGAGTGATGTTATGCCAACAGATTCAAGAGTAGGTACTGCCCCTGCTTAGCCATTCTCCTTGATGTTTTCACTGTCGACTAAAGCTGAGCATGCTCCAGATACATATTGAGACTAAGCAAAAATCAGTGCCAAGCTTGTTTGTTTTTTTTGTTTGGTGAAGACATCAAGACAGAAAGCAACCAAATAAAAAAAAAAAAAGAACAAGCTGCCCACTTATCTTATTTTGAAAAGGCTTCTTGTAACACTTATCTAGTGTTAAGCAGTGCTTGAAACTATGACTGTCATGTTCAACGACTAAACCGTTAAATAAAAAAGTTATCAAATAAAAATATAATAAAATAATTAGAAAAATAAAAATCATTCAACTTGCTCGGACACAAAATGAGAGAAACGGTCATGCACAACCACACTTACAGTCAATTTACCACCTGACCCGTTCAGACACGAGTAGGGCTGGGTATCAATCTTCATTTTGATACCGGTTCCTGAACGATACTTTTTTCGATACCGATTTTATAATATCAATTGTAACAAAAAGGAAATTACATTACACATAACAGTGCTAATCTTCACTTTTATTTTTCAGCTCAGTATTTATCCAATACAAGCAGTTTTCTTACAGAAAAAAATAACAACAAATAATTGCAAACAAGTGACAGGTTGGTGTCTAACACTATCCAACATACTGAGGATACTTTCCCCTCAGCAGTTTTTCTTCAGAAAAATTAACGTCTGCTTTCTCAGGACAGAGCTCCTGGCTGATGGTGTCTCCAGCAGTAGAAAATGTACGCTCTGAGGGTGTGGATGATGCTTGCACACAGAGATACCTGGTTGCCAAGTTTGATAGCATTGGCAAAGTGTCCCTCACATTCCACCACCAGGTCACTGGATTGACTGAGGTTAGGGGAGATGGCAGACCTCTGTACTGCTGTATCTCTTCCTGAATCTTCTCTGTGGTGCTGAGTGTGTTCTCTTGTCTTTCTTCAACTGCCATGTCCTCATCAGCTAATAGCTCCTCAAGGGCAGAGAGCTTTGGCTTCTTCTGGAAACAAGAAGAAAAAGAAGAAGAAAAAAGGCAATCAGGATACATGTCAACAAGTTAATTTTGTTACGAAAATTAAATGGGGGCTGGGGGATGTCTTTGTATATTTTTATCTTACCAGTGTTGCTACTGCAGCTTTATAGTCTTCATCAGACGAGTTGTCATCACGGTCATCAGCTGTCTCCTCAAGCTCCTGCCCCATCTACTGAGCCTGAGTCATCACACCTTTATTCTGTATTCAGTGGATTATGGGAGCCATATAAACTGATCTACAATGGAAGAGGAATAAAATATTATCAATAACAATAAACACCTGTTGTGAGATTGAACTTATCAGCTGCTCTTCTAGTCTGGTCCACACTTCATCGGCCACTTTTGTCTTGAATCTTGGGTTTAAGGCTGTGCCCTCCTCCAGGAACTGCCTGATGCTCTAATCCTGCAAGACAAAAATGCATAGTATAGTTGTCATGTCTCTGAGTATACCTATACTTTTTGACATATATTGTATCGTGCATTATTGGCATCAGTTTTGCTGAAATGGAGCCACGCTTTTGACCTCGGTGGCATTATTTAGCAGCTCAACCACACACACACAACTACAGTTCCCAACACAGATACACGTAAACCCCAACAATGGGTAGCATTATCAGTTCTTAATCACGTGATTAACCTCTGGGTACCGAATCTTGACACCGAAAGACGAGGCATTAAAAGAACCAAAGTTCGGGACCCAGCCATAGACATGAGGTGCCCTCAAACCATTGTTAGTGCTTTACTATTTTTTTAAACCTTTATTTAACCAGAAAAAGCCTCATTGAGGTAAAAAAAAATCTCTTTTTCAAGAGTGTCCTGGACAAGACAGCAGCACAGAGATAAAAGTCAGACTTATCAACACTTACAAAACTGACTGATGTATAAAATTTTAATCTGAAAGTCAGGCAGATCATCTACAAACAATGTATCAGCCTTTTTTTTTTTTTTAAATGCTGGATGACTTTATTTTTTACTAATATGTTGCATCAGAGTTACTGCGTGTACCCAGAAAAAAGTCCACCGATGCACAGTGGGAACATGCAAACTGTCATGCAAACCCTGCTAAGGTGTCAATCTGGATCTTTGTGCTTTGAGGCAACAGTGCAAAACATCACTCTGTATCACACAATATACTACCCCCACTTTGAATCAGAGCTGCAGGAAATGTATTACACTTCAAAGAAAGTTTGTCATTTTCTTTCCCCAGTAAAATGTAATTATTGTTATATCTTTTTTTCTGATGGATTGATGTAATGTATGAATTGGATGGGATGTTGCAAACCAACGGAGAATAAACCGACATGAGAATGTTTCATGTTTAATTTATTTTCAGTATGTGTAACACACTGCACACAATTTTCAGTTACAAGAATTCCTTATAGATTCATGTTCGGAAGGCGAATAAATGACGGAAGTCATTCTTAATACCTTAAAATTGCTACAAATTCTGCCATTATGTTACTCTACTTTGCATCATGTGACACGTAGAAAAATACATGATTACTGTCAATACAAATCTAGATCGATACAAAACAATAAACTCAGTATCTTTTCATTTTTACACCTCTCTATGGCCCATCCAACAGTACGGCTGTCTTCTATTGATTTATTTATTTTTCATCCATACAAAGTGGGTTGTTGCAGTGAAGAATTCAAGAGATTTGATCCACAATGTATCAAACTTATGTGCTTATAATCGTGTTTCAAAATTGTTCCAGTTTGTGGAACCGATATCGACTCGTATAAATTCAAATACTCAATGATATGATGATAAACAGACATAGTTAGTCAACTTCATGTAGCGACAACCTTTACTGTTTCTTGTATGTTCCTTGTAAGTTACTTCATTTTGGACCATTTCTTCCATCAAAAGTGTTTCAGGTCAATATTTCTGGGATTTATTGATTGAAAATACTTTTCCACATCATACAGCAGCTATCTATCCTCTGTTGTCTTTGCACCAAAATAAGCATGTTTAAACTTTTTTTTTGCTTGCTTGTTTTTATGTGATAAAACTGAATGAATAAATCTTTTCCTTTTGCTTTTAGTAGTGTGTTTATTCCCAGTGTTGTGAGGGTTACAACTTACTGGTCCAGTAGCCTTTAGCACTACCGCCCAGTTGACAAGCCTGTAACTACAAAGGGATGGCATGACATGGTATCACATACGTTGGACCACAGTTTCTGATAATCACAACTATCTACAATATTTAGGCTAGTTTATCATTTTTTTTCATTGGACTGCAGATGTCAGCCCCACACAGTGGAACTGATGGTGACCTGCCAGCTATCTAACAGAAGGTAACATCGTTCAATCTCATCTTCTTTTCTCAAAGAGTCATTGCTGTCAGTTTCAAAGCTTCCATGCAAAATGTTATGATCACAGACATTTGCTTCTGTATAAAACGTGATCTGTGCCCACTTTTGTAGCACTGAGCATTAGCACGGGTGTTATATTCCTATCAATGTTGTGCTTGTGCCAGTCGAGCCAATAAAACTCCACAAGTACTGCAGAGTCATTTGACCCAGAACTTAATGCTCTTTTAACTCTGACAATTTTTCCTTAAACAACAGGTAGCAAAAACAGCCTGAAACTACTATGCTCCCTCCACCATGTTTCACATTTTACTTCTTTTTTCTTTGTTTTTCCTTCAAACAGTGTTGTGCTTTTTTTTTCCGCAGAAGGTAAAACATTCATCTCATCTGTCCATCTCGACTGTCCTTTCAGTGGAACATTCTTTTACAAACTTCAGACATGCTCCACTGCTTAAATGTTTTTTTTGGAGTACAGTGGTTTTGTTTGCCACATTTTTTTTCTTAACAGTTAACACATGGTCGACGTTTTGAAGCAGGATGAAGGTTCCTTTGTTTTTTTGTTTTTTTTCATGCTTTCAGGAATGCATGTTGTACTCTTGCTCTGATCTTTGCCGAACGCTCACTCTTTATTCCAGCTTTGTGCATCTCTATAATGATTTTACTGTAAAAGTTGTTGTGACAGAAAAAATATCCTTTGCATGAATTGAGTTAAGGTGCTTGAACATACATCCATCATCTTAGATGATTGTTTAAACTACTTTTCCAGGTGAAGCTGAATAGCCTTTATCTGCCCACTGGGCCTTTCAGGACAATTTTAACCTAACATTGCAGTTTAATTTTATTTTCTAGTACTAGAGCAGGGTGACAGCAGTAAAGCAAGCAGATAAACACAAGTGTGAGGAGGCTTTGGACCTTTGCCGTTATTTGTCACTCAGAATGTCTCAAAGGCTCCAGAGGTGAATTAGGACACAGCTGTTCGTAAAAGCAAGGTGATGTTAACAGCACTTGTCAACCTGTCCCTTTGTGACTTTGTGTGCAATTTGAGTGGGTGAGTGGTTTGTGTTGGGCAAGTGAAGCAGCAGGAAACTCATTGTTGTCATTTGTCAGACAGAGGTGATTTGGGTGGCAGGTACTGGCTTAAACATTCAAGACAAGTGAGGTCTCTGTTTTAGGACGCTGAGGACTGTGTGTTCATGTGTAGATGTGGTCAAAACAGCCCGGTACTTTTGACATGTTGATATCTGTCTCCTAGGATAACTGAAACATCATGTATCTCTTCTCAGTAGCATCAGAATTTAGCCACACATAAACAAACATTTCAGTTAAGATAGTTATTAAAAAAATGTGACACTTAAGTAGACACGTTTGTTAGACTTTGACAGAGTAATGCAAATCTTAAACTTCAGGAAGATACGAGGGGCTTCAAAGGTCTGAGACACTGGGTACAAATTACATACACCTCGCCACAGATCAGACTTCTCTTTGATATTCTATCTCCATGCTGACAAGGAGCCTTGCAAAAGTTTTGATATGGGGAAATTATTCCCAGTCTCTGGCCATAATAACTGTTAGAAGTGAGTGCTCATTTCATGCACTAATCCCCAAATATGGATTAATTTATTGTAGTGAAATTATGAAATATTTGCAAATATTTTAAATGTGATTTTACTCACTCATAGTTTGAAGCTTAAGAATTGTAATACTTTTGTTGATATGCTTATAATTGTTCATATTTCACACGCAACACTTGACTGGGAACTCTGCCCTATGAACTGCTCAGTGTTTTAATATGGAACAGATGGTGGCTGTGCTGAGTTTACATTATCAGTAAATGGCCGCAGCAGTAAATTAACATGGCATATGGTAGCAGGTCAACAATGTCTAACAACAATGTTTCTACTATTTTTTATTTAATTTTTTTGTGTTAGTTGGCTGTTCCATTCAGTGTTTGGGCTGGCTCAAATGGATCCTTCCAAAGTAAGTTGCTGATAAAAAGATGGAAGTGATTCCCAACTAGCTAAGAGCTTTTACGACTGTGTCCCTTTTCATTTTATTTTATTTTGATTTATCATTTTTGATATTGTTTGTATTTTTAAAGGTTTCTGTTGAGTTTTGTGCATGTTTTCTCTGTCATGAATAAAATTCTTACAATAAGTGCCAGTCCTGAATATCATTCTATGGATAATCAGCAAATAAAGGACTGTACTTGGAGATAAACCTGTTTCCTTATCAGTTCAACAACCATAGCTAGTATTTAATGCACAGCAAGGACAGTAACTCTGGTGTCCTCACAAGGTAATTACTACCTGGTATGCTCTTCTATTATCACACTGCTTGGAGACTTTGAGAAATGTAGGGTATTACAGCTTTACTTTAAATTAAATTTGCTGCATGGTATTTTTTCAAGAATCACCATTTTTAGATTTTTCCAAACAGCAGATAATCTCTGTATTATCAGTATATTTCAAACCCTTTGGTGTTATGGTGCGATAAAAGAGACAAATGTAAGAAACGTAAAGACTATATACACATAGCAGGAAGCTATGTCCCTGCCATGGGAGGCAACTGATCCTACCAATGATAACGGACACTGCTTACTAAGTGACCCCTGTTTGGAAATGAGGGAATGACATCTCATTCAACCTGGGTGGTAACTCATCTCAAGCATCTGCTCATCAGATCCCCTAATGTCCCTGAGTGCATTAGCTAACCACTACCATCTCTAAGGTGGTGACCTTATGAATAGAATGGTAACACAGCTGGGCATTAGCATGGAGAGGCTGAACATAGACATTGAGAAGCTAGTAACCATCATACATAGGCTGACAAATTGCTAAATCTTTTACTGCTTTGGTATGCCAAAGCTAACTGGCCTTGGTTCTATGCCAGCTTGTCTTCTTTTCTATTAGCGGTAGACTGTGTATTCCATGTCCCTAGTTTCTGCAACTGGGGATCTGACCGCCAAGGCCCCTGCCTTTAACTGCAGCCCAGTATATTACACACTGGACCCTTATAGCACCTCTTGCAGTCGGTGGATCCACAGAAAGGTGGTCCCATGTAGCTTGGCTAGGTTCGACTACCAGGCACACTCCGCATAGCCTCTCCCCCAGGCCTGGCTCTAGGGTCTGGCTCTGAGAAAAAGATCACATAGTTTGACACAAGCTGCCATGTTTCAGTCTAATATTCAATTATTATAACTTATTATAGTTATCAAATTTCTAAAATTACTATTTCAAGTGCAGTAGCCCCTTTTGAAATGATTGTTTTTGTTATTATGCATGTTAGCCCGTTACTTTTTCAGGTGTACACTGTAAACTTATCCACTATTAGGAAAACGTTTCAGCTAAACTTTGCATCCACTGCTCTCTAAAAGACCCACCTTTGTTGCCTTACAATTGTCAAAAAGGTGAAAGACCATGAAAGCCGTTTTAGAGTTTCCTAAACTGTGCACCTCTTTAACCCCCCCCCATGTATTATTATTATTATTTATCTATTTATTTACTTTGACAAATGTGACACCACTCAGACTTTCTGTTTTTCTCTATTTCTCACTCTTTCTCTCTTGGCCTGCTGGCTGACACAAAAGGTTATGTGAAAAATTACAACAGTCCTGAATATTAGAGTGCCTGCAAAATACTATCCATCACCACTGGGACACACAGGCCTGTTGTGTGTCTGTGTGCATGAGTATGCATGTGTGAACACCTAAAAGTCATAGTGATAAACACGTCCGTGCTTTATATTTTGATTGGTGTGGCTGTTCTGTGTGCATAACCTTGCATATGGCATGCTTTCACCTAATGTGATGGTTTGGCAGTTAACCTCACCATGATGAGAGAATCCATCATTATCTCTACAACTACTACATTGAAGAGGACATCCACAAGCACATACACTCTTTTGACCTTGCACAAATTGAACTCGCAGACACACAAGCACACTTTTTTAGAATTGGTGTGACATGACGTCTCATCCGGATGCTGCCTTGAGGTGATTAAGTTACGATAAATTTGTAGTGGGTATGGTTTACATGGCATTTTTGACAACAAAGTCTTTTCTGTAACTAAAAGTTAAACCATATCTGTTATTCCAAAGTACAGTAAATGCAATGTCAAGAAAGTTTGTGCTGGTAAATGTTGGCTATCACCCTTTGTACACTGGTGGGGAAAAAAGCATTTACACCCACTAACAGCTGGCTGTTGAATACAACAGGAAAATGTTTAATCAGCATTCAGTCCCACATCAAATGACTGTAGAGTAGACAGAAGTTTTTATCGGTTCCAGGTTGGCACGGCACTGATAGGAACACAACACCCAGGTGCATATTTTAATTGCCACTGAGGGGGCTGTGGTTGACGCTAGAAGCATGAGCGTGGCTTACGTTTACTTTACAAAAACACATATCAACCAACCATGACTTCTCACATGGTGCCTCTTAAACAGACAGCAGCAGCTTATGAACAAATAGATCATTTTTACTTATCACTAAGACAGCTTGCAGCTTATTCTCTGTCACACTCTGTGGGGCTGTCATCTATGGTTCAGTCAAATATAATAGAAACCTAATTATCTCAGAGATCTGTGATTATTAGAAACATAGTCTGTTGGATACAGTTTAATGTCATCCCTAATGTTAGTGCCCCCTGGGAGGCAGAGGTATGCTGGACTGTTAACTTGTAGCCCCAAGGTTAAATACGCTACTAATGGCTATGAAAAAGGATTTAATAGGCTTGCTTTAGTGGTGGACATGCATTTAAACAATTGGTGCAAAAATGGTATATAATGAGCAGTTTGCATATACTTGCCCTCACAGGTCTCACTATTGCACTTATGTAAGTAGTTTTAGTGTGAGCACAGTCACGTGGTCTGCGATATAAGCAGTTAGGAGTTCATTACATACAGCCATCTATGGATTTTGTTGTAAGACTGTAGCCGTACCGGAACGATCATGATACTGTCTGTGTTAATGTGTTAGTGTTGTTATGAGTATTGCGAGACCAAAGTCATCTTAAATGATACCTTCGGTGCAGGTACTTGGTGGAGAAGTGATACAGCATATCAGGAGAGACTTATAACATTATGTTCTGTCAGTTCATCTTTCCCCAAGCCATTTATACTAAAATGTAAACAAGATGTTTGTCCTTAAAAGATAGATTTTGATTCTCTCTCCTCCTTGAGATAAGTAAACTTTTTTGCAAAGATTATGAGAGTACAGGATGTTCCATGTGCCCTTGCAGTTAGATATTGTTTTCATATTTTTCCACAGGATTCAAGATTTTATTTTTGCAAATATAAAAACAAATGCAGTATGATCATTCCAAAGTGTGTGGTTAGCAACTCTGAGTGATGGTGGTATGAAAGCAGAACCCATGGTAAAATGAATGCATTTTCAGTCAATACATAATCTAAAGAAGCATGTCAGTAAAGGCTATATCAGTTCAAATGAAATAAATAGTGAGGCTTGGGATTGTTGGACAGTGTCCGAGTTTCTGAATTCACTGTCTGTACCTCCACTGCAGTGAACATGTTCATACTCTTTATTCTAAGGCTGCCTAATGGGTAATGGAGGGTAATTATGGGTAATTCTAATGCTTAAAGTAGAGAGCAAAGCTTTCAAAGAAGAATTTGAGCAAGTGAAATATATAACCAAATACTAAGGCAAAAATAATTAGAATAATATGGCTGGGAGCACCAAATGATTAGACTTTTTGAAAAAACGTATGCCTGGGCCTCTTTGAAATGATCTTAAAAAAAAAGGTCAAGGCGGCTGTACTGGACTTTGGTTACTTTACAACATTTAAGTATGAACAATCAAAAACCTCATAAACACTTCTTTCTGAACTCATAAATCTGCCTCCAGAAGAACACACATTAGTTGCATTTCATCATCTAAACTTTTTTCCCACAAATGATTGAATGAAATAGACAGACATAAATAAACGTATTAAACGTATTAAAGGAGAGAGTGAGGTAAATAACAACAAAAAAAAGAAACACATAAGTGAATGAATGAAGAGACTTTCTTTTTGTGGTTGTTGAAAGATTCCAATTGTTTTCTGGGCAACATTGTTAATGTACCATTCATTCCAGTAACGCACGCTAGATTAAAAGTGAGACAAAAAGATGAGCAGTGTATGAGATACGGAGAAGGAGGAAGTGCATGCTGTCGTGTTCAATCAGAATGAGGCTTGGACCGTGGAGCAGTGAGATGGAATAAAACCACCTGATTAATTTTAACATCATCGCCTTCATGTTTTCAGAATTGAGAGACAAAGTAAGTAAGTGAAGGAGAAAGGAAAAGACTTGAGAGGCATTGCAGGCTTTGTAGTGAGTGGGATTTTGGTCAAAATAACTCATGTATACCCGTCTCTTTTTTGCTTACTGAATAAGCTCCACGCTCAACTCTAGCCAGTGCAATGAATATACATGCAACGATACTGAAAACCTTGTATGATCTGGCACACTTTTTTACTCCCAAAGTGTATGTGTGCACCACTTCAGAAGTTTATGTTTTGTTTCCTTAAACATTTTACTAAGAAAATTGCATTACCGTGAGATCTGATAAAAGTCAAATCAAAGATTTTTTGATCTAGTGGATCCTTAACAGTCACCATTGTGGCACCAATTTTATAAAAGGAAGTTTAGCTTACAGGAAAAATAAATCAAGGTATAGCTGAAAAGCATTTTCTGCATAGGAACAGGACACGTCCACCCTTCTTGTAGACGATATTTTTTTCTCCTGATACCTTGTAGGCCTCTGTGTGCACTTCAGTAGTTACTGACTGAGTGTGAGCTGGAATGCAGATCAGCACCTCCAATTCTGAGGCCCTCAGGTAACAGGGAAGAATCCATCTCATGAGGACAACGGGAAGTCGGGTTTATTCACAACTAAAATGGACCATGATACAGACTGTTGAGTGTGATCCACTCGTAATGCTGTCACTGTACTTTAACACTGTGGAGCAATGGAAAATAAACCATCAGCCAAAACTCTTAATTGTCTTATCCTGCATCCTGACCCTCTTCAAAGGCCATAAACTTTAAGTAATGACCAAATTAATTATGAATACAAGCTGCTAAAATGAGCTTACTCATCGACATCAGGTAAGAAGTTTATAAATCTGACTTTAGAGTGGACCCATTTGCTCCAGCCAGTTAAGGAGTTTCTGGTACGTGATAAGGGAGCCTCCAGGAAAGCTTACAGTATACAGTCAGTATAGCAGAGGCCTCAGGGATAAATACTCCCAGTTGACCTGGGAGCAGCTTAGATCCCTTACAAAAAAGTTAGAGGAAGTTGTTCGAGTCAGAGAGGCCTTGAGTGTCTCTGCTTCCCCTTTGGTTACTAATATCCTGAAATAGACCACATAGATTGGAGAAATCGTCACTCACTCATCCTAACCCTAATTCCAATTTGAAATACTTGTTAATGTTGCGTCGACTGAAGACATTAGTGTTCTTTTAATGTACTTTAGCTTAATTTTTCAATGTACAGGACACTGACCTGCCTCTCTATCTTGCTGGTTGACAAACAGCAAAGTTTAGATTTGGAATTTTAAAGGAGTTTGGTGGTAGAGAAATAAAACACAGTGCCTCTCACCAGGGGAACTGAGTAATGTCAAGTTTAACTTTCAGCTGATCTTTTTGTTTTTTTCAGTTGCCATTTACTTAAGCTTAACCACATGCTCCAGTTTAGGAAAGCTGTGGTTTGTGTTGAATGATACACTTTCATAATGATAACCATATTTTGGAGGGCAACATTTCTCTCTCATGAAGCAAGGTTTCCCTTCATTATGTGGGAGCATTTGGCTATAGTCCCAAAACACCTGTTTCAAGCAATCATTTAAGGTCAATTAGACTCTTCTTCATGTTAAAAAAATGACACTCAAAGGCTAACCTGACTATTACGTAGTGTAGCCGGACTAAGATCTGTATATGTTGATGTAATCCTGGACTGACTCTGCCATGACTCTGCCATCAAAGGTCTTTCATTCTTGTTTCCCTTGTTGAAGAGAGAGTAGTTCTTTATGGCTTTGTCTTTGCCATTGGAGTTTTTGTCAGGAACACCCTCAGCCACCTCCCTGGTGTTATAAGTGTGGGTGAGCAACTATGTTCCCATGGCCACTCCTGGTTTTCACAATATACTATTCTCCCATTTTCTCCTCCCCCACTGTCTCATTGTCTCTTTCTCTATTTCACTTTGAAAGGCTCTGTTGGTTTGTTGCATTGAACAATTAATGATAATTAGCTGCAGCACTCCACACAGAATTACTGTCCTCAAGGACAGTTTCATCAATATTTGTGATCATGAAAACAAAGCTGGGAACTAGGGAAGCACGACTAATCTGCTTTCATTGAGCAACATATATTCCAGCTGAAAGCATTTAGGTTTAACACAAGCGGTTTTTGGTTTCAGTGATGAAGAAGTACCATGCACCTGTGTCAACTTTTCGAACCTGAAAATGTTTACCGGAGGGAAAATTATTCGAACCACCATGCCATCTTTTTTTCAGTAGTATTTTTTTCAACAATACAAATTTAAAAAAAGATAGCACTGATACTGTTATAATTACATATTTTTACACGTCCCAGATTTTTCTTGTGATTGTGCCATAAAACTGAATTTGATGCGGGCGGGAGCCAGTGGAGTTCAATGAACCGAAGGGGGGGCATGTGCTCTTTTCGGCTGATGGAAGACCAGGAGCTGGGTGGCGTGTTGAGTTAGGTAAAGGTTAGGTGAACGTATTTTATTTCTTTGTTTATGTTATATTTGTCTTAATGTTAACTGTCTAACTCGTTCTTTTTTTATGATTTAGTCTTATATTTTGTAAGCTGTATATCTAAAATCTGTGTCCACCCAAGTTTAATAAATGTTTTTTGTTTTTTTTTTTGAAGCCTACTAGATTCTCCAGAAGCCTAACAGAACACTGACAAAGCCCATGATCAGAGCAGCTGCTACACCTCTATGCTCTCTCCTCTGTCACTCTCCTAAGCACCGATTTGACATGGTACAGTAGCTGCCTCTTTGCTCTGTAAGAGCCTCCACTATCAAAATGCCCTACAAGGCTGTTTGAAAGGAATTCAATCTTACCACGTTAGTCTGATCCAACAATCTTTTGAGCATCCACTCATGTGGAATCTGTAAAATGCTTCAGAAGTGATCACAAAGCACCACAAAGCCATTTTTATCACACAGATCAAAGCAGTATATTACAAATGTCCATTTGATATAAAGGACACAACCTAAATGTATGCATTTATAACTTTACAATGCTTAAAATTTTTGCAGATTTTATTAATAGTATTCTTTTAATATGTATTAGTCTTTTAGTCAACAGGATTTTCTTTTATCTGTCATTTTGTCAAGCCTGAATGTGTTACTCGGGTTTCTGTCTGCATTTTAAGCTAAATGGTTCTCTAAGGTTTCAGGATATTGCTGTTTTGACAAAGATAACTCTTTTGTAAACATTATAAAGCTGAGACATTGGTAGGTGAGCTGTGATTTGGGATATTTAGTTGCTGAACATCAAGTTAGTGGAATTTATATCTCAAACATCACTTTTCATTTACTTCACTTTTTTTTGTTGTTCAGTTCTTGTATGATGATAATAACCTGATGCTAACATTAAAAATTTATTTCTGGTAAAGCATTTTAAAAAATGTATTCTATGAAATAGGATCTGACAGCGGATGAAGTGGTCCTGTATGAATACATGATATTCCCATCTTACATCAATATTACAATACCTATCAATGATTAATAAGCACTTGGTGTCTTGGGCTCTTTAAAGGGCCTGAACATACCTTAGATTGTTAAACTTGAGAACCTAAAATGTGTGAGTCTCTAAAGTACTGACTTACATGCTCATTGTATCATTCAAGCCCCTTAAACATGGTTAATTTCCTGAACCATTGTAGACAAGCATCATTGCTCTGAATTATATATATATATATATACACACTTAATTCAATTAAGATTTGATTGGTAAATACTAAAATTTATTATTTTTAGTCTTCATTTAATTTTTCCAATTTTCATCTTGCTGAATATGATTTTTCTCCTCCTCCTTTTCTTTCTTCTTTTTCTATTTTTAAGGTCTGGCTGCTTTGCTTTAGTTATGCCTAAGTCAGGCTGTGATGATGTGTTTCCCTACAGGATCTCAGCAGGAGATAATATGGCATCGGTGCTTTGACACTGCATTTTCAAATATATCTTAGATGTCGTTCAGTTTCAGTCGAGTTAAGAAACCAAAATATTTGCATCTCATTTCTGAAACCTTTTGTTAGATCATAAAGCCTACCTTAAAAGCATTTTTTTCTGTTTTTGTTCTCCATTGTCAGGATCTTATTTTGTAGCATCTTTCTTTACAAACACAGAACTTATGTAACTCTGCCCTATACTATACTAAATCTATCTATACGTTAATTTGTTTATTTATACAAATTGATAAATTTTGAATCAATAAATGACCCACAGTGTAAATCCTTATTTAATTAATTAATTTTTATTTTTTATTTTATTCATTATTCATTTTATCCTAGTGTCCAAATTCAAATAGATTAGAGAAATATATACATATCAATATGTTCATTTATTACACCAAGAATTTAAAATCAATACTGTGACAAAAGTGGAAAAAAAAATTGTGGGAATAAAATCTATTTCTTCTTTTAATCCATCTTAAAACAATATAAGAGATAAACTGGCCCTGTGAATGTTGTGTACCTTCGCAGTTTAATTCTGTCATTGTTGTCTTGAATGTTTCTAGGTGCAATAAAAGGGGGGTCTTTGGTAACAGATTTTTGTACCACTATAACTAAAAGAAGACTTAGATTTAGAAATAAGAAAGAAAAATCTATTAATTTTCTTATCCTGGGGATATCTGAAAAGCCTTCATTTTAAAAACAGATGAAGATTTTTCATTTTCATTCAACTTGACATTATTCCAGAATAATCACTCTATGTATTTCTCTCTGTCTTTTACTTTTTTTTTTTATTTATCTATTTTTTTTTAGGATGGTATGGGGACTCTGCGGGTGACCAAGGAAGGAGTAAGACTGGAGGGCGTGTCAGAATTCTTATTGCCTTTATATGTCAAAGAGATCCAGTCACGGAGGGTAAGAACACGTGCCAATATGTACTTAAGTTCGCAATGTTTATATATGCCAGTGTCAGTGGTTAGAAAATGATCCTGAATAATGGGCTGTTGGATTTTTCCAGTTTGATTGTTTTCATCATAGGCCAGTCCATGATATGTAACCTAACTCTCTTTTCATGTATTGATCTTACTTGGAAAACTTCTAATAAGTCAGTGGGACTTAATTTACTGCAAATGCAATTTTTGGGCCTCAGAACTAAATCTGAAGCTGTTTTATTCACAGTTTTTGTTGATGTTGTCACAAAGGTCATAATTCATTGCCATTAAGTTCAAAATAATTAGTTGCAAAATAGATTACATTACATCTAAAGCATTCTCATATCCCGCCACCAAACAAAATAAAACCAAATGAAATTCTGAATTCATGATAGTGTCAGAAATTAAGTTTCATAAATTGACAGATCCACTTCTACACTGTTTCTTTGGAGAAGAGATACTTAAAACCATGAAGAAATTAACAAAAAGGGTAGGCAAGAAAGGGAGAACAGGACAAACTGACGTTTCTATGTAGTTATTAGGTTATGACCTATCCTTGCTTTTACAAAACAAATATGGCAAATATTAAAGTACATTAGAAAATTACCAAAAGTGCAAAACTGAAAGAAGTTCCCAAAGATGTGTGTCCCTGGAATCAGGTTTTGTTTGAATGATTTTTCTTGGGAGTTTTGTTGTCATTGATGTCAGTGATTTCTGTTGTTTTAATACAGCTATGGATATCTAACAACACTACTCACACTTTAATAATTGCTCAAAATCAGGTAATGGAAATGTGGCTGATACCAATTTTCTCTTAGAAATTTCAACTATTTGCTACAAATTCACTTGACAGAGGAAAAACACCAAATATTTCTCCAACATCCAAAAAGTCAAAGATTTTTATATGGCTTTTCCAGGTGAAACCGAAGCGCCTTCATCTTAAAACTGGGCCTTTTCAAGACTATTTCCCTCATCTACCCTTTAGACCTAACGTTGGAGATTTATTTCATTTCCTTCAACAAGAATGAGCGGGGCAACGGCGGTGAGGCAAGCAGAAAAACACAATTGTGAGGAAGCTTTGGACCTTTGCCGTTATTTGTCACTCAGAATGTCTCTGAGGCAACAGAAGTGAAGTGGGACACAGCTGTTAGTGAAAGCAAAGTGATGTTAACAGCACTTGTCAGCTTGTCCCTTTGTGATTTTTTTCTTTCTTTTTTTTAGTGCAATCTGGAGATGTGAGTAGTTGTGTGTGGGGCCAAGCGAAGCAGCGGGAAACTCATTGCTGCCATTTGTCAGTCAGAGGTGATTTGGAAGGCAGGTGCAAGCTTAAAAATGGGAGACAAGTGAGACCTTTGTTTCAGGACACCGAAGGCTGTGTGTTGAAGTATAGATATGGTCAACTCAGCCCAGTACTTTTGAGGGGTCAATATCTGTCTCCTGTCTAGTAGAACTGAAACCTTTTTAAACATCTGTCCTCCTGGTACAGCTGACACATCAAGTGTCTTTTCTCTGTAGCATTAAAGAGAAAAAAGCAAAAGCATTGTCAAACCCTCATGCACATGGAAGTTGTGTTTACAGATTTCAGTTTATTTAAGTTATATATCAGCGACTTATCTCTGAGTTGTCTCATGAAATATGCAAAATGTGAATTCATATCTCATAATGCAGGCCACCATTTCTAGCAAAGGTTTTTATTACTGGTTCTTACATTAAGTGGTTTGACAACAAATGAGTAATGCAAGTCATATGCTGTGTAATCCTGAAATATTTTAATTGCAACACCAGTACAATACTTTTTTTCGTCTAGAGCAATGTCAATGTGGTTACTGACGTAACTTGAAAATGAATAAAAAATTACTGACTCATCACTTAACGTTTATTTGCACGATAAAAACCTCCATTACTGTACTATCCCAGCTCTTTTTGGAATGTGTTACAGACTTGAACTGAAAAAATGGATTCATATGTATTGACAAATTAAGTAAAACTCGAGGGGAAAAAAACTGCAGCGAGCAAAAAGCTAAATGAGCATCCCAAACTTGACAATAAATAGATGTTGAAATTGATTACCCAAAAAAGGCTTGAAGCATTGGTAATTAAACTTCTAATTGAATAATTTATAGTTTCATCCTTGGATGGATCGACTCACATGGTGTCTCTGGAACTAACAGCACCAACTTGCACACAAAGTGAGGTGTTTCACAGATTTCCCATGCCTGCATGGCAGCTGTCAACTCACTCTCAGTCCACCTGCGGAAGGCTGATTACTGCGTTCTTGTAGAAAAAAAAAAATCCAAACTAAATAAAACTTCATGCATAGCCTTCAGCATGCTGAAGGTAAACACGCTGCTTCTTGCAGTGGGGAATTATTCAATCCCCTTGTATTAAAGGCTGCACCCTTGTTTTAAAATGTTTCCATGGTGAGTGTTGTGTAAAAAGAGCATATTAAATTAAATGCTTTCTATCATGAGCTAAAAACAAACGGCTCTTACACAATTGTACTGGCAGGTAAAGAAATATAGAAACATACGAGAATCAAAGTGCAAGTAAAGACGGGAACATTCAGCCACAGCAACTTGCTGATAGATATTAAGTTGTCTGTGATATTATGCAGAATGCAAGTAGGAAATCTACTTGTAATAATCAATTTGAGAATGATTATTCTATTATCATTATTCTTATTATAATTATCATACCTAACTGCCAAACAAATGTGCAAGTGTGTCACATGAGTGTCAGATGTGTGACGCAAATTAGCACTATGCTGTGACATTAGTATCCCTGATGGCAGGACTGAAAGTGCATTTTGATAATCCTCTCAAAAGAAGCTCTTAATTTTTGAAAAAACAAATATTAGTATATAGGAGATGTAGAAAAATAGGAAGAGTATGAAAATGACATCCCTTCCCACACTGTTGTATTATGTCTTACTCAGAAACATTACATACTCACAAACATGCACATTTAGCATAATTGGAGCCATTCCCAAGCAGTGCGTTATGGGAAAGGTAAATGGAACAGTGTGACTCCCAGTGAGAGCTAAATACAGAACACTGCATATAAACCATCAACAAACAACAACGGTGGCAATGAGAAATTGGAATGGCAATGTGGGTTGGATAAGATGGTATGCAGGCAAGAAGACAGTAATTATGAAGAGAAAGAGAGTAAAACATAAATCCTCTTTATGGGTTTATGGTTTGTTGAAAAAAATAAACAGATAAAAGAAAAAGTCGATGTACATGCACAGGAAAAAATATTTTAAAAAAGCAATGAGAGAGAAGTAGTCAAACTAGTGAAAGGTAGACTTTTCATCCCAATATGTACAGTTTGAGCGTTTTTTGTTTTTCAGAATTTTGAATGTGTTTTACGTATTTAATACGGTGGCCTTGATTCTGAGATATCCTGCACAGGTTGTTTTCATGTGTTTTCAAAATAAATTCACGATGACCTGCTACCATACTTCCTTTCACAGTCATTTCAACATAAACATAAATTATTTTGGGGGCTCCAACATCCTTTATCAGGCAGATTTGCAAGTGAACTGTGCAGAGAGGTGCTTCCAGATTATGTTGGGTCATTTAGAGAGGAGGGTAATTCAGTGACACCTGGTGGACAGGTATGATATGACCTTCAAAAGCTGCCTGTGGCATTCTACAGCTCAACTTTTTATTGTTTTTTGTTCTATCTTATTTTGTTTGTCTTTAGAGCCAGTATTAGGAAGATATGTTCACAGTGTATAGACTGCATATAAAAGTATGCTTTTTTTTGGAAGATGGATGACTTGCAAGTCAGAAGCAGATTTTTTCTTTTTAGGAGCATAAGGTTTCGTCGAGTATCTCATGGTGGACTGGTGGATTTTCATTTATGCTCCTCCTGTATCCCATCTTGTGCCTTCCTCTCCCACAAAAGGCCCTTCCTTGGTGACACATACAAGATGGCAGGCGTCCGCCTACACACACACAAACACTGACTCTTGCTACTAGGCCCTGTAATTGTCCCCACAGGGACCCTGTGACGACCTATCACCACCACAGGAGGCCCAAAGACAACTTCAATTATTCCGCTCTCTTGCTGTCTCTCTATCTTTTGATTTGAATTTTCTTTTCATGTAGCTCTTTTGTCTTTTATCAGGTCTTTTCTCCCTATACCCCCTGTCTATGACATTTCTTCCTCTCTCACCCTAGCCTTCTCTCTATGTTGCTTTTGGTCTATCTTGCTCTATTAGTCCTGTAGGGATACTAACTCCCTGAAGACAGGCAAAGTTATGTGTTGCAGAGAGCTTAGATATGAGCTTCACTTCCTGAAGAGACAAAAAATAAAAATGATACATTACACACACACGAGAGATATGGTACTTTTAGATAGTATGTTATAATGTGTTAAAAGATAAGGAATTTAAAATTTAAAGGTGTCATATTGTGCCTTTTTAACAATCTCATACTATCTTCTGAGGTCTTATTGAGATGCACATATTGCACTGTGTTGAGATGTCTTTTCAGCTAGAAAGCATAAAAAAAAAAGTAATGTCTTAACAAAAATGTTATTCTTTTAAAAAGTAACACCAAAACCTTTAAAGTTGGTGTGTACCAACCTCATTATCTAAGCCATTAGCATTAGCTACTGGTAAATGAAAGAAATTGACAAACTGATGAAACCCTGATGAATTATTTATCAGATACTTATATTTCCCTTGTATGAAGTTCACACACTGAGAGCTGGAACTGTTCCATCTTTGCAGCACACTTTCTTCAGTACAGTGTTGAACTGAGTCAAGATTCTAAAACAGTCAAAAAGTAAAAAGTGGTTGCTGCATATACACAGTCTTTAGCTGACTCTTTCTAGAATAGAACCCCTAAATAGAGTTTACCCTCTGTGCTCTTATATCCTCTGAAGCTGGGAGTAGATGTAAGATGCCTGCTCCTCAGTACAGCCAACATCAGAACATTTCCACCAGAAGCTGGCTTCATCAGTCTAGCAGGGAGGATGTGAGCGGGTAGGGGAGGTGGAGGAAACTTAATTGGTGACTTACTTTTGGAATAAAAATCAGATTTGGCTCATTAAATGACAAACTTTCAAACAAAGGAGAACTAAAAAAAAATACCAGGGTTATGTTTTAGGGGAGTCTTACACTTGCTTGTGACTTTATGCTCCCAAGAACAGAAAAAAAGGTTATTGTTCCATCATATGGCAGCTTTGAAATAAATAGTGGGTGGAGTCAGCGGATGAAAAATTGTAAAAGAGGGAGGTGATTGATTAATAGTGTTGACCACATGAAACTAAAAAACAAACGAGAAAAAAGAAAAGAAACAAATGTTACAGAATTTGTCCCATCAATATCTTGCTTTTTGTTTTCAAAGAAGACTGAAAAATATGGGGGTGAGTGAAAGAAGGCGGATGCCATAACTTTATATTTGTCAGTTTTAGATTTATTACTCCTTCTGTCTCCCTCATAGTTTCTCAGTGTTTCTCCTCTGGGGACCTGAGCTAGCTGAAACTTCTCCAGCTCTGGAGCTGTAATTCAATAGCAGAGAGTTCTAATGGAACATTAGGCTCTTCCTGTCTTGGCAGACCCTATTGATTTTGACTTTGCAGGACTGTAAACAGTCTGAGTTTAATGTAACTGAACAGATGCACACCTTTGTACTGGTTCTAATTCCTGGACTGCTGGGAGACAGTTGCGCTCTGGTAAGTGTAGTGGTGCCTTAAAATTTGTGACACTCTTTTCAATATTCCTGCATAGACATTACTTAAAATAGTGACAGATTTTTACACCAAAAGTGTGAAAAACCAATTCTGGACTTCAAAAGTTCAAAACAGTTTTAATTAATCCACAGTTACAGTTACAAATGAATACAGATGGATGGATCTGTATCTTCCCCATGAAGATAACCACAAAAAAAGGGTTCAGAAAAGAAACCAGAGCAACTTCTAAGGTCTATGTTAATGTTTATTGCCACCATCACTGAACACTGAACAACAATATCATGCATGGCTGGGGTGTGAGGGAAAAATCTGTGCTTTGTGGAGAGATGAGACCCAAACACAACTTAGTGTAGATTAGGGGCATTATATGTGACTGAACCGTGGAGGAGTGTCTTAGTTTGTAGAGCTGAGAATCTTGACAGGCCTCTAAAGATGCATTGTGATGCCTCTTAATGAACTGGATTCTATGATATAAATACACACATCAGCTTTTTCATAAGTAAGTACAGAGCAGTCAAATCAGTTTGAATTCCCTTTCATGCAGAACTTTAGGAAATGATACTATTTTAAATAAAAAAAGCTGCATCTTTCCAATACAAGAGTCTGACCCACTTCAGTGCAGTAAATACTGTATATAAGTCTCTGAAGCCACAAATCCCATGTAATGGCTACCCAATAAGCAGTGGTGTAGTGCAGAGTCTATGCTGGTTTATGGAGCATACCCACATATGTTTCAGCCATCACAGAGCATAACCACTTCCAAATCTCATCAGCAGACACTCAGTAAAATGCTGGAAGTAATTTGCACTGCCTATATGCCTCTCACTGACTGGTAATGATAAATTATTATACTTTCCCTTGTTTGTTTGATTGATCTTGCGTAATCTACTCTTAAGACTTGCATCGATATGTATACTGAAGGGTTCACAAAATTTTAAACACCACCCTCACTCTAGTAGTTTTGTTGAACTTTCATAGCATATTTTTAAGGAAGGCTCCTGCTTCTAAGTTTCTCGACAGAATAAGATTATTTACTTATTTATTTGGCTTTCAACTCTGTCTAGTTTGTAATGAAGTATTCCAGAGTCAAACTGTTAAGCTTATTAGATTTTAATTGCATGTCACCGATGGCTCACAATAGTGGTTTCTTTGCAGAATAAAATTTTTTTTTTTTTACGTCATCTGGTTTTATTTGTTGTTGCATCAAGGATAAAGAGTGGCATATTTTTATGTTCAGAGCACTCTGTCTTTATATAATCCTGCCCTGTCAAGGTGATGCCTTTCATGAACAAGGAAAAAAAAAAACCTATAATTTGAACATAATGTCAAGAGGACATCCAACTGTGAGGCGCATTTTATTCGATTTAGATGTCAACCTCAATCGATGTGATATGCCATGTAAATAAGAGTGATTCAGGTGCAATTACAGTAAGTATTATTAGATGTGTGGTGAATCATTGTACTTGCATTGGGGAATTAATTTTTTGAAAGACCTTACAACATCTATCCAAAGTTAATGTGTTTAATTCATAACTGGTCTCACTGGTGTTGTCCTGAAGTCACAGTGAATTGTAATAGTTAATACATGTTCACAACCAGCTTATTTTCTCAGCGTTCATGAGCACAATCTGAACTGCAGCGGTATTTCACAAAAATTAATTTTCTATCTCCTATTGCTCATAAAAGGCAGGTGCACCAGTCTGCCGTTAAAGAACACACTCTCTGTGTGACATCTCCTTGTACAACAAATGTAAAGTGCATTTGATTTCAACAGCAGGCTCTCTGCAGCAAGTGATGTGCTCTGCGTGAGAATTTCTCCAGCCAACAGGCTGTGAAAACTCTCAGATGATAACAGCTGCATGCAGACACATGCAGAGGGCTTGTTAGATCAAATACGAATCGATGCGGCAACTGAAGGTAAAATTAAACTTAAATTAAGAGGGAAGAACTAAAGGTTTCTCTGAGTAAAGTTTGCTTAGTAGGGTCAAGTCAAAGTGTGAATCATTTGATATACATTTTTCTAAATTTTTGGAGGGCTTTTCTCACCTCTTTGCTGTCAAGTGCTCCTGATCAGGTTAACTGGTGCTTAGTTGTGCCCCTTGTTCAAAGGAGGCTGGATGAGAAAGATTTCTCTCTTCCAGATGCAGCTGCCTCACACAGGCTACATCCAGTTAACTTTTCTTACTATCAATCTTTTCTTTTTTTCTCTCTCTCATGAGCTGTGAATTCACAACCTTTATTCTCTGGTACTTTTGCCAGCCCTTCAGACAAGAATATATATAGAGTTAAAAATAATAATTTTTATTATTTTATTTTTATTATTAAGTCCTTTTTTCTTTCTTTTTCATCGGATTACATTATCTTTGTAAGTTACCAGTCAAAGGTGAAAGGTTAGTTTTGTGCTGTGGCCTGGAAAGGATGTCCATGTGTGTGTAAGTTTTGTCTGTCCTTACTGTATGGCTCGATCTCTAAATTCCTGCATGTCTGGTTGGTGGGTGTCTGGCATGTAAGTGTGTGCCAGGTGTGGTCACGACCCATGTAAAAATAGTCTCCATTAACATTTAACAGCATTTTTCAGAATGTCACGAGAATGAAAGTCACATTGGCCCTTGTGAGGAGATATGAAACGAGACAAAATGAATAGGAATATTAATCCCTTGTTCTTAAAGATCATCCCATCTCTCCCTCAAGCTGCTGTCTCAGAGGTCACATCATCTGAAAGCCACAACAAATCCTCTCATCACAAAACTTGACTGGGGAAAAAGGGCACATAATGTCGCTTCATGTTAAATTCAAAATTGTAAAAATAACGCTGTCATTAAAATGGATATAGCTTGACCTGAACTCCATCACAATACTCCTCCACCCTCCTTATTAAGTACTGCTTCTGCCTGTTTGACATTTAGGCACAGAACTAAAAACCCTGCCATAAAAATGTGCAGCTATACCATCCAAATATTTTATAGGAATGCAAAATCATGCACGGTGGAAAAAGATATCACCGTACAATATACAATCTTGAAGATTCATTAAATGATGAATACATTTTACTAATGATACAGTTTATGATAGATATAAAACAGTTGTTTTTTTTGTTTTATTTTGTTTTCTGAGTTCTACAAAATGAGATAACTTCAGTGTTGGGAACTAGTTTCAACAGCAATTAGGACCTCAATAAAACTGAAATAAATGTGAAATCATTTCAAATAGATAATCTATAATAAAATGTTGTTAAAGCCACCTTAAGGTAAAAGTTAATAGCTAGCTAAGGGTTGTTTTTCACATAGTCTTAGTTTAGTAACTCACTCTATGGGAAGTATGCTGCTTAAAGTAAAGCTTGGCGACGTCCAAAAACCATGTACCCAGGGATACACAACCATCCCGAAGCATTTGTTATCCAGCCATGATTGGCATAGCAATAATAATAATAATAATAATAATAATAATATGTATTATTATTAAGATGTTCTAAACATTGTATATCTAAAAGTATAGTGCTTATACACCTGAGATGATTGAAGGCAGTCCAGGTTTGCAGTCACTAAGCTGAGATAGGCAGCACCTTTTCTATTTAGATTTTTTTTTAAATCCTTGGTGCTGTTCAAGGCTCTCCTGGAACATCAGTTAATGTTTAAATTGATGTCATATATCAAATTGGGTCTATTTGTAAGTGGAGGTGATAGGTTTTACTTTAGCAGGTAGTTACCAAGTTATACACACACACACACACACACACACACACCAACACACACTCACAGATGCATGTTGAATTACTCAGTTCTTCACTTACTTATTGGAAGTTTCCTTCACTTTATGTTTTCCAGCATATTGCTTTAAGCCAGACTTACAAAAGAAGGATAGAATTGTTATTTCACTATCATTTAGTACACCACCCCACACTGATGTCCATGAGAATATATGCTGACTTTAATAAACTAATTTTGAAAGAGCAACACCTGCTCTCTCCCATCCTCATAACTACTCCTGGCTCAAGACAGCATAACTCTTCACATCCATAAATGCTGTTATGTTGGCATAGAACTGTAGTAACCACTGAGGAAGAGGCCATAAGCTGTGTGCCAGCACTCTAGTTAACATTTGATTTAGTGGACAATAGGCTCTCAGGGTCAGTCAAAGTTGGCTGAGTTTCTTCTTGAGTGCTGTTGTATTTTAGACTTTATTACCAAAAGCTAAAGTTAGCTCTATGCTTCTTATCTCCTTCTGAAACATTCAAGACCTCTGTTATCACATGGCAGCTGTGATCTTTGCATAAAGAAGCATTGTAAGGTCTTCATTTAAAGTATGAAGAGCTGTATATTAAACTTTGACTACCACCCATGTGGGTGATCAGGGAGCAGATAGCTTTACACAGAGACATTTATCTTTTAGCCAACATCTAATTTGAATTATATCATTAGTGGGAAAATGAGGGCTAATACAAGGTAAATGGACAATCAAGAAAGAGGTGTATCTTCCCATTGGTGGATGGATAAATTACTGAACTGCCATAAAGAATTGTTCAGTGTAATCACTTTGTTGAACAAAATATCCACAATATTTCCTCTGACATGAGAAGGAGGCCTGCACATGGCATTACAGCATGATGACAGCTTAGTAAGGAGAAGTTAATCTGTTATGATGAAATCTCTTTTCTATACACACTCAAATCTCTTTCTTTCTAACCTCCTGCTGATAGTATAGATAGATAGATACAGTAAGGAGGTGGAATTTACCTATAGTTATGGACACAAACTTACAACCTCTGAATGTACAGTTATTACAGGATATAAAAATAACTTAAATGAAATAAAACACGATGCAAAATCACACTTAAACAAGTTTAAGTATATAGAAATGTTAAATAAACAGTCTGAGAATAATATGTTTCACAAAAAATGACTTTACGATTGCCACATGAAGTTCCCTCAGTAGATCTACTTCAGTTCTGTAGTTTATTTTTATTTTCACATAGAGGTGGAGGAGCAAGTTCATTTAAACATTTTGATGCAAACTTTATGTAATGGACATTAAAATCTCATATTTACTTAAAACGTGCTTATCGTGATACCTTATTAGCTTTTTATCGTTTGCTTGTAAATGCTCTGAATATATTTCATTGTAGACTGGCTGGTTTAAGAATAAACTCTCAAGCTATGATAAATATAAAAATATAACTTTATTTCAAAACAGCCAGAGTCGGTCGAGTGTCAAACAGCTTCTTATTAGAGGTAATTTTAACGTGGTTTTTGAAATTTGGCTGAGAGTTTAGGATTACCCCATGTGCTTTTTTCAGCTACCAGTCCATTAAGGTCTCTTTTAATTCTAACATTCAGGGATTCTGACACAGATTGCTGGATAATAAGAATATTAATAAGCGAACAGATCACTCAATTGGAAGTAAAAAAACACATTTAAAAGCTCTACTTTTACTACTATACTGCGATACTTTTCCTTCTCGTGTATAATTATCTGCCTTTATACAACTTTAAATTCTATATTTATCTTGAAATACACTGAGCATTTTAATATCCCAGCACATACTCTGTACCTGAAGGTATTATGCATTCAGGGTTTGTTACCAGGGGAACGGTCACTATCTTCTGTGTGAAATTAATTATAGGTGGACATTTGAATTAATTAACCGGACAGGAGTGTGACATTACACTGCTCTGGCCTTATGACATTCAACACTCACACACATGAATTTAAGGGCACATGTGCTTGCACCGAGACACACACAGATTAAATAACCAGTGTGCAGATCATTGGTACAATGTGGATCATCCTTAATTACATATTGCACAGCTCCTCCACATTTGTCCGTGTGTGTGTGTGTGAGAGAGAGAGAGAGAGAGAGAGCGATGACAAAAAAGTTAATTCAAGTGGATCAGTTGTCTTTTATTCAGATTAATGCAAGAAAAAAATAGCATATGCTAGCCCAGCTGAAATGTCACTACTCAAGCCTAATAGACTGAAACATTCAGCAAAACACCTTAAATTTCAGTACACCCCTTTGGGCTTGAAAGATGGTACTGAAAAAAGTTTGGAAATTGCAGCCTGACTCTGTTAAGATTTGTAGCATTTACAATACATTTAAACCGTGACCCTGTTTTCCTGCAAAAACAGAAATCTGACGTATATCGTCTTCTCCACTACATGTACAGAATTGTCCGATAGTCCTTTGACACATTTAACTTTTTAACTTAAATCATTATGTACATGATCCTGTTGATCACACTGGAAATGCTGAGAGTTAGGACATTTATTTCTTTCATTTAAACATAAGTGGCAAAACTTTAATGAAAAGTAGGAACTAGAGAATGTTTTAAGCAACATGATTGCTCAAAGACACACTTATTCTTAACAGAATCTGCGACAATATGTCAGTGAGAGGACACCCCACTGACATAACGGAGCATCCACAGGTAAACATGGCAATAGATCTGCTTCTAAGGGAATCCAGTGCTGTTCTCAAATGCCAGACAGATACAAATGAGTGGGTGACTGAAGCTCTCCTCTCCCTGAGATGTTGGAGCTTGGCACAGCTAGAGAAAAGAAAACTGAATTATCATACCAAAGCAACAGGAAGCTTTTATGAGCATCAGGCTCTTAAGCTGATATTCAGGAAATTCAGCATCCCGACTGACAATATCCTGCTGAAGATTAAACTGAAAACTGGTAGCTTATGTTAGCAATCCTTCCATATGCACCAACACACAGATCTTCTAACTTGTGCTCTGACATCAGAGGCCAGAGAGGCTCTTGATATTAAAATGCAACCCTTCAAAGCCTACAAGGCACATGTTAATATTTGATTGAATTCTGCAACATTCCCTTGTGGCTGGTTTAGACATCAGATTTAATTATCAATACCCAAATGGTTCTTCAATGTGCATATGTGTTAATGCAAGAGAAATTGAGTCTGCATGCAGCGTCTAATTCTTAATCTGTTCCATAAGGCTTTTCAGTATACAAGAGATATAAGACCTCCAAAACAGAATTATATCTATACAAAAGAGGCTTGAAAAGAAGATTGAATTGATATGTAAAAAAGAATAGCTCAAAATTATATTTCTTAAAGGAGAGTAGTTGAGAGTAAAGGCTGCATTTTGTCATAAACAGTGTAAGAGGCAAGCATATTTGTTAAGAATGTCACAAGGCAACCAAAACACCTAAAGACAACTATTAAACCACTATAGAATATAGACTGAAAACATGAACCAAAAATAACTGACATAACGTGCACTTCTTATAAGAAGAGAGAAAAGAATTACCACGGTGAGAGAAACCTGACTGTTGACAGTCCAACAGTCAGCATTTACAAAGAGTCGTTGATGCATTTGATACATATTTATGTGTATGTAATCAATATTGTACAGAGATGCCTTGTGTGATGAAAAAACCCAGCACAGTTCCCAAAGAGGTACAGATACATAGACAGTGAAGGGTAGAAAGTGAGTAGCTTAGCAGAAGAAAGTAAGATTAAGGTAAAGGAGATCAAAGCAAGATGAAACAAGAATGTAAATAAGCAGAGGCTCATCAGTTGCCTGGATGGATGAAATTTCAAATTCAGCTGAAGAAAGGGCACCTAAAGTAGAAATCAATAAAAGGTAATAAAGGAAAATGCGATGACAGAAAAATGAAAAGAAGAAAGAAGTGTCACTTTGTATTGTATTTTTAGAATGTGGCAGCACAGAAAGGGACTAATACTAATACACACACACACACTAATGTGTGTGAGATTGTTCCACTGAATCCATCATTTCAGTATCCATCTCTACAGTGATATCTGGAGAACATGTATGGATTGCTGAATGAAGTGGAATATCAGATCCATCCATGATTAGGAAGGTTTAACTTCTTAGGCTACACTGAGGCAACAGAGATTATTTGCATCTGGACAACATTCAACATTTCGTTTCTCAGCATGTTTACGTGACAGAAGAAAAGAAGAAGAGATTTTTGTGTTCGTAAGACCAAAACAAGACTTTTGAAATGTATGTTAACATATTAGCGAGCCTGAACTCGTTCAAAATGAAATTTCTCAAAGCTAAACAAACACACCCAGATAATGAGGTCTGGTGCTGAATAAGTCCTGAATCTATACGCTCAGCTAGACTCAAATCGGCCTAGGTTCTCCACACTTGCTCCAACTTCTATCTTTTAATATTTGTTTGTGAAAAAAGTAAAGTGTAAGTCTATATTTATTCAGCCAAATTTCTAATGAAGGTGCTCTCAATCAAATACCACATTTTTTTCTTTTTTTTAATTTATAATTATTTCCAAGACACATGCCTTTCTTGCCAATTCTCATCTCTTATGTTCTGTGAGTGTTTTTTTGTATTTTCCATATATTTGTTTGTTTGTTTCACTATATACAAATGCAGACTAAGGACCTGCCCATAGATAATTTTAATCTCTTTCAAATCTTCACACTCAAAACCATCATCATGGGTGAATGATATCTGAGTCTGTACTTGCAGGTCTCTTGGTTGATGTCGTTTGATGTCAAACAGAAATTCACTGTGGTCTACCTTTTTCTTCTACATAATGATACAATGTATATTTCACATTCAAGATAATGAATGACCCAGGCGGTTTTATTTGTCTCCATGTGTTGAAATCATATCCTGTCCCTTTTTTTTATATATCTCCATTATCTCTCATCCCTTGCACCAGTCCCCTCTTGTTTCTCTCAGAATCTCCTCTCATCATTGTAAACCATCCCCACGTCTCATTTTAGGCAGTGTTTTGCAATCAAGGGAATTAACTTCATGTCTCTCATGTTCCATCCTTGTAAACCGTTCACAGTAATTATGAAGGTAGCTACTCAACTGGGGATTTCATCACATGGTTGAAAGCTCTGCGGAGAGGCCAACACCAGGGAATCCTTGTCACAGCAAAGAGACTCTAACAAACCAAAAGACATACTGAACTGTGAGAAAATGAGCCAAATTAGCTCAGAGTAGCTTTGATTAAAGCCTCCATTGGAAAACCAAATGCAGACACAAAGGTTGTCCCACTAAATAATGTTCAAAATAACATAAGGGAAGGGAATAAAACATGCAAGTAAGGCTGAGCTGGATACAAGTGAGGGGGAGGGGAAGAAGAATTAGACTGGATTCATGTTGGTATATTAAGCCTCTCAAAATTCCACACGTTGTTTCCATTGTGCATCAGCAACTGGTAGAAAAAAATGACATGGGTTCAAAGCCACATCTTTGTCAGAAGTGTAATGACCAAATATCTGCAACTGTACTGTTTCTGTGATGTAGATCAGAGACGGAACTGATAACTTTAAGGCAATGGATGAACAGCTACATTTTTGTGTCATATATTTCCCTGCAGTAATAACTGATCTAGATTAGTGCTGGAACCTGCAGCCCTTAGCCAGAAGCAGCTAGTAATGTAAGTGTTATTTGTATCTGGTATCTGTAATAGCTATCTGATCTATGTTGCTTTGATGGGATGGATTGTCCTGACTTTGGAGAAGTGATAAGGTTAATCAGAAAAGTCTGTATAGCTGTTAAAAAAAAGTTTTATGCACACACACCCATGGATTCCTCAGCAGTGAAAAATGATCTCTTATAAACCCCTATAGAATTGGTTTGAACAGAGACAGCAAGAAAAAGGATAAGAAGAGAGGGGGATGCCACAGCAGCATGGTAGGTGTAACAAACAGCATCAAATGGTAAATAGATTTTGAATTACAGTATCATTCCAAAGATTCCTATTTGGACCAAATAATAACTGTTAAAGCGTCAGTCATGTTAAGAGTGATGAGTAAATGAGTAAAACGCATTAAAGACAAGACAATACTCTGTTTGGATAGTAGTTGTCTTGAGTTGTTTCCAATGAAAAGTTTCAGGAGTGTGAAAGTCAGTAAATTGTGTGTTTTGTGTGTGCCACCACAGGTCACAGTGGCTGACCACGATCAATAATCTATTAGTTGCAAGACCCGTTCATGTGGGCAGGCATAAATACACTTAAACAAATAACATGCGCATGTATATATACATTCAGAGATGTCCAAGTGAACAAGGTCAAATCACCGAAGATGCGCATAAATGACATACGCATATTGTTCAAGGCAAAGGGCAGTGTCCTTCCAGATCTTATACACTCACACACAAACTTCTCCAGAGTTAACTTATTCTTCTTCTCAAGTATTTGTACCATGGGGGAGTATTTCACACCAAATGGAGCATTGCAGCTTTATCTGTTATGCTTGGCTCTCCACCTTGGTCCTCTCTACTTATCTTATCTCTTTTGCTCATCTCAACTGTGCCACAGCAAACAGGAAAAATATGTCTGGAATGTATTTGTCCATGCTGACATCACTGTGTTAAAATGAGGATTATAATTCTGTTTTTTCATACTTGTTACTGAATGACCTGTATGGATATGCAATGATGTTGCATGTGTAAGTGTTATGACCTTGACTGTGAGCGCATGTGCTCTGCAGACCAATGTGCACTACATATTATTTCAAAAGAATAAAAAGATAAGTTGTCCATGATAAAGACCACAGTCTGGGATTCATAAGCATCTAACCATTCCATTCCAAAGCTCTCTTTAGATACAGCACATACTCATTCCAAACACAACACATGGACACTGTTTACACCTCACATTAACATGTTATCTGATCAGACGTTGACAGCTTTAAATAAAGATGTAAACCCATTTTTACCCATTTATGCTTGAGGACACATTAAGATCAGATCACTCAGCCCACATTCAGAGTATTTGGAGAAGCTTTTTGTCATTAGCACTGAACAAATAACTGTGTGCTCATTTTTAAGATCATTATATGGAGATGGATTCCATAGCTAAAATGTTATGTGAAAAATCTGATGAATTTAATGTCAAGTCTTAGGTCTAAGGTATTGTTTGAAAAAAAACTGAAAATAATTAGGAAGAAACTCCAAGCGATTTACCACAAGACTTAATCAAAAATCTAATTTCATACATAAATGTATTTGTTTCAGAATCAGAAATCATTCAGATTCAGGGCAGAACAAGACAAATCAAATAATCTGGATGTAGCCACCTCCTGTATCAGCCAGCTGAGGCATCAATGACATACATAATCTGCAGTTTGTGAAGCAATTTTAAACGAAGCTCGTTTAACTTAAATCTCATGAGCCACTTCCACGCATGTGCTGGAGTCCGGAAATATTTTAGAGACGCTCCGGAGCAGTGGCAAGTGACAATGCAAATGTCTGCAACATGTGCTCTGGACCTCTTGTGGAGATTTTCCACCAGTCCCCTTTTTAATATCTGTGAGACATCAGTGGGAGAGACAATGCGAATGTGTGAATGTGTCAGCAAATACTATGGAGCATTTGAGGTGGCTGAGAAAGTGAGCATGCGTGTATGCTGCTTCCCACTCGATCCCAGCTATTGTGGATAAGTGTAGAGACATGCAGCACTCATATCAACACAAAAAGGAGCCTCCTGTGCTCTTTTCAGTGCTGTAAAGAAAACACAGACATTTACACAACATAATGTCCACATCACGTTCTGCTTCCTGTGGGCTCTGGACACCTGTTCTCCCACACCCTGTCCCCGGGAGAGCCCATCTCCTGCAGAGAGCCTCCTGCTGTGAAGTGCTTGTGTGAACAGCAACTGTGGAAAAAGTCTGGATCAAATTTCTCACACAGTCTCCTGAACATCTCTGGTGTTCATGTGTGAAAATGGCTTAGGAGTATTGGTATTTTTCCTTGCCCGGTGTGACAGAGTTTACTGGTCCCTGAAGCACTTTTCTGTACCTTATGATGAAGAAGCATGAAGTGGATGGCTGACATGACAGCTTCCGTATATGGATCTGTCTGTTAATCTATCTGTTAAACAAAATTCTGTGGTTTACCCTTGTCTGGCCTTAATCTCTATCCCCCCTTTCTCCTCTTAAGGATTTATCACTCTTGAGTTCCCCTCCTACCTCTACCACTTTATGTTGCCCTTTGTGTAACACAGTTTTCCTTGTAGCTTCTTTTGACTCCAAACACACAGACTCAACCCTTCCAGCTCTCTTTCTTTTTCTTTATATGTATACTTGTTTACACCTTTAAACCACTCTCGTACAAATCTATCTTATATTGTTGTTCTGGCATTGGCACTAACAAAGTGGGTTCTTTAATCCTCCAAAACACTATCAGAACAGCTATTTAAATATTTTTTAGTGTCTTGCTAAATAGCTGCATCAGAAAGCAACAGATTAATACAAAATTGATTTTTGATTATTGATTTGCAATATTTCAAAGAGTTTCAATTTGTTGCTCTTCCTAAGATGTCAAAAGAAAAAAAAAAGAAAATCCATGTGACGTATGTACTTGCTCTGTTATAAAATATTATTCTGCATTTTATTGTGGCAGTGTTGTGATTGAGTTATATTTCTGAGAATAATTGCAGCATTTCAGGAAGAGACCTGACCTCTTTCAAAATTAGCAATACTATACACAGAAATCGGCACACACTCATCTGACATGTCTTCGCTGCTTCAGTCTCATTCCAGCTGTCACCTTGAGATTTTAATGAAATTAGTTCATCTCAAAATCTGTTGTCTCAGGGCTTGCAAAGGACACTTATCACATGTTAAATATATGATTAGGCCCTTGACTGCACATAAAGACTCTTAAACATATTAAATCCAACTACCCAGCGAGTACTCTCTCGGGCAACATAGTTTATTTTCAGTTGTTATATGGCTGTGGGGATTGAAAACAACAAATTAGCAGCATACACCAACAAACACATCACTTATTTAACAGTCCTTGCTAATTAGCTAAATTAAAGTTGAAAGTGAAATGGAGGAGCCCCAAAGGCACTTAATCACACACTGTTTGATTGGTATTCTGTTTTAGCCTGCACAGTATACAATGTAGTTGACAATACCAATAAACTGAAACAACTTTCTCTGCCTTTTTCAAATCCTTTACTTGCTAACTCATGCAACACTCTTCTCCGTGGTATTTCCTTTCAAATTTTCACAGACAGAAGCACCGAATTTGATGACGTACGCTTACGTACAAAATTTGATTTTAATCTTCTCTCAAACGCCTTCTAGTATTGATTATTTTCTATCATTTGTCTTTCTTTGTTACATGCTTGTCTTTTATTGAACTGCTAAATTTGTCATGAAAAAAAAAATCTGACTTTAGGCAGAGAATCAGACTGGGAAGGTGGTGAAGTGGAGCCTTTCCGGGTAGTAAAGGAATGGAAATGGGGAACTGGAAGATTTTTTATCAAACTGACAGCTTTATGCATCTCTTTTTAGGCACATGTCCACAGCCATTTAGAGAGTCAGCTGATGAGAAAGGCAATCACTCAGATACAGTCAGTAGAGTTAAAAGCTGTTATTATGCTGATGGAAATTATGAATTAGGAAAAAATGTATGCAGCTGTCTGAGTGAGACAGACAGCTGCAGAAAGCAGAAAGTTGTTATTACAGTAATAACGATTTTTAAAAAAGAAAAAAAAAATCAATTGCATCACATGTGATCGTTGACTCTAGGGCAAAATTGTCCGACTTGGTCAAACTGTGACACACCCAATGAAACAGGAGAGCTGGGAACTGTTTTTAGGACCCATCTGCACCGCTGACTTGAGGCTGGAATGATGAGCTACCAGTCTGCAGCTTATTATTACCTGACTAATTACATTGGCTACCTCAGGCTGGCAGCCCTGTGCCAGTATTTATTATCAAAGCGAAATTAAACTATTAACTAAATTAATGATGCAGTAGTATATGTTGTGTCAGCTCACTAGAGGGACCATGATGCGTGTGTGCGATTTTATTATTTGTCAGTGCATATTTTGCATGATGATGGTATATTTATGAAAGAGAAAGCAAACACAAGAGCCACAGGGAAATGATGGATGGAAAGGACTATGGACTATGTGCACATGTTTTTCAATTTTTATAATTATATCGTACTGCCAAGCACATGGTGCACAAATAATTTTGTGATTTGCGCTTCTATATCCTACACAGGGACAAGGCCAGTGCCTGATTTAGTGATATGCATAACACACCGGCGTAGCAAGAATGGTCTGATTACTAAAATATTTCAATCAGACTGTCAAATGTGTTTTTTAAAGCGATTAAACTTAACTTTAGAATTTTGATTAATAATGAAATTATCCAAACAAAGAGTACCAGTTTAAACAAACAAACAAAAAAAATGATATATAAATAAAATGTTCTCATAGAACATACTAAATTATTTTTTTCAGCTGACCAATGATTGTATTAATTACCAAAATCATCGTCTCAATAGCTAGGAAAAGTGCTTTTGTGGAGAGTAAAGTTCCATTCAATTTTAGAGACATTGTAATGTTGTTAGTGTAGAATAACATTGAATTTGACAAGAAACACATTGTTCTGGTCCCAAAAATAAATCAAAGGAAACTTGACATATAAGACCACCATAAAGCGACAACAATTCAAAAGAAGTTCAATACAAATAAATACTTGACAAACCAAAAACCCATAAAGGAGAGGGTATCCCCAGCTAAAACAAACAAAAGTGAGAGCAAGCCACTAATCAGTCATACAGACGGCTGCTCCCCTCACCTGAAATCCAAAAACTAACTTCAAAGAGCCCAAAAGTACATTAAACACACCATGACACAGAGGCACATACAACATACATATAACATACATTTTCTGAAAAGACAAACGTGTAACAAAAGTACATTTGTTAGCCTAAAATATGTAGGATATGTCCTTTTTAACCTCTGCCCTGCTTTTTTACATGATACATTTCCTGTAAAAACAAAACTCATCTTTGTTACGTCGATTTGTGTTGTGTACTCATGACATCCATAATTTGGGGATATCAAAACTGATCGATGCCAGGTGTCTTACTGATGTCTCAAAAGATCCAGCTGACCTTACAGAAACCGAAGCCAAAGACTTCTCACAGGTCTATAGGCTGTAGGAGAAAACCAGAGCATCTGGGAACGTAAACCCCACACAAACTCAGGACATTCATGCTTTCAAGCGATACGCTAATCAGTGTATCACTACGCCATTGAATTTTTCAATACAGTGACTATGAGCTTTGATCCTTGTAAGGGTTTTATTTTTTATTGAACCATCACTAAATTTTGCAATGTTTTTTTTAATAGAAGATAAAACTTAATAAAGGTATTTATGAATAGCAATAGTTGGACTAAATATTTAGTCCTGGACTAAATACACACTATTGAAGTAGTGTGCATCATTAAATCTATCACCTTGTTCTCCACAGTTATGGTGATGACTGCACGGTTAAAATGATCCTACTACACCATGTGCAGGATGGATTTCTTTGAAGTATTTTGTTCCAGCATGATTGAACACAGCACGTTATTTTAATGAAAGGTGGCAGCCAAAGATAAAAGGAGCTATTTATTTGGAATCTATGATTACTGCTTATAGGCTTCAGATATACTGGACATCTTTCTCATCAAGATGGAAAAGCCATTATTGTTTTCGATGGCACTGTTTGGCTTCAATTAACATTTCTATACCGAAGATGAACACAACTGTTTAATTTGCAACAATTATTTAGAACCCTTATTTCAATGCATTTGCATATTATTGCTTAATCAAATATGACTTTGCATCTATAGTCGTGCTAATACATGTGAGTCCTGCATTAAGTGAATGTGATCAGGCTTGCAAATGCACACTGTCCATTGAGCTGGAAGGATTCGAAGCACATTATATCTGTCATACTTTACAAAGCACCCATTGCTTTAAACAAAATGGAAAAACAATACAGAAAAGCCTATCACACGCCCCGTTGAAAATGATTAATCCTACAAACATCCTTACGAAACAGAAGGGAGAAGGTTTGCACAATAAACTGTGTGGCGCTCTATACCTGGCAGTGAGTGAATGGTATGTGTCTGTGTTGGAAAACAGTGGCTGGATTGCATGTGAACCTGAACCTGAGCGCTCTTTAGAGTGACTTTAGACTTTAGAGTGAGTTTTTGCATCTAGAAATGTTAACGCCCTGTTTGTCTTATGTAATTTTTTTTTCCATATGTGTGTGTGTGTGTGAATATCTATTTAGTTTGTATTTGTATGTGTGTGTCCATGCTTGTATTTGTCCATCACGCTTGGAATGTGTTTGTTTGTGGCCACTGTCCCAGGAGTCTACTGGATGCTCCTAAATAGAGCACAGACAGGTGTGATATATTTGAAAATTTTTCTCCACTTGCATAAGCAGACTAGAAAATATCCATCCATAACAAATAGCTCCACAGCAGAGGAGAGAGGGCAAGTGAAGTGGATGGAGAAGGGGTGGAAAAGGATTTCTCCATTTCAACGGATCAACGACTTTCCAATTTTAACACAATTCTCATTTAGAATTCAGACGGGAATGCGGCAAGATATTAATTTGGGGAAATCAACAGAGAAATTGGGTCACCTGTGGGCTGTTAATTTCATGCAGACAAAACAAATAAGTAATTTAAGAGGAAGAAGGGAGAGAGAAGAAGACGAGAAGCATAAAGAGAAAATTATATAAGCACAAAGCGATAATGAAAAAGAAGAGGAGAAGTGATAAGTAGAGTGATGTATGCTGTCAAAACAAAGAGACAGATGACAGGGAAAGGTGGCTGTGAGAGGGACAGAAGGAGTGGGTTGTTAAATTGACTTTGGTCACTAATAAAAATGACAGAGACCGAGTTTGCATTCATGGCAACGCATATCCAATGAATGTAAACTAATGTCGGCAGTGTGAGGCTCAATCAGACTTTAAAGAGGAGAGCGGAGGTCAGGGTCACAGTTGCATTTAGTTCATTTAGGTTGAGAATGATTGCCTTTTTGTGTACAGATACACACAAACACACAATTTCACACAAGAAAACACTCTCGGCAGAATCTTGTTTTGAATAGATTATGCAAATTGGTCGCAAAGTATGTTGGGTTCACAGAATAGAAGGAGTCGAGCATGAACTGTGACAGTGACTGCAAGTTAAGACAGTCTTGGTTTTCGGGTTAATGGAGTATTGACTGAATTGATGATAGTGTGCAGAGTTAAAAGAGAAGACAGCAGAGAACTAACCGCACAGTTGTATGGAAAAGTTTGTTTGCCTCTGGTTAAATATTTGTGCAGAATCTTATCTCTAAAATGCCTAAAGTTTGAGATAAAAATTTAGATATTTGACCACTGGGATTGGCTCCAGCCCCCCCCGCGACCTGACAGTTGGATTAAGCAGGTATAGAAAATGGATGGATGGATTTAGATATTTTAAACAAGTTTGGTGGGTTTTTTGGTTTTTACAATTTTAGAGTGAAGAAAATGCAAGAACCATGCAAGCGATTTTATGATATCCAATTGTAAGATATGTGTGCTTATAAAACTACTTCAGAGACAGATGAAACAGCCCTATGATTGCCAAAGACCTTCGGAAAAGTTCCATGTGTTTTTACTGTTCCACTTGGCACCAACTGAAAGAGACATCAGGAAAATCCATACAACAAAAATCTGTTCAAGTTCAGTTCATGCAAAACCATGAGAATATTGACATTTCGCAGCCAGAATGAGAAAATTCTCCAAGCAAGAACTGAAAGACTTCTAGCTGGTTATTAATAACATGTACAAGTTATGATCCTTGCCAAAGGGAGTGCTGCTCATGCAGGGTCTGTGCCTGGTGCCCTTTCACTTTTTAGTTATTTTGAAACAATAGAATAAAATATAAACATTAAGGAAATTGTCATAATTGCAGCTATGCTCTTGGGAAACCATGGCATCTTATAGTTGGTTTGTTGTGCACAGTCACAGAAATGTTGATCTGGAGTGCACAAATGCATGTGTTGATAGAAAGTATAAGGCAATTTTATAGTCCATTATTTGTTTGTAACAGGAAAAATAAACAATTTGCCATTTGGTATTAACGTTTCTCCCTTTTCTCCCTCTCCATAGGACAGTCCACTGATTCTCCAGTCAGACAGAAACGTGACTGTCAATGCTCGGAATGATCAGGGTCAGCTGACTGGTCAGCTAATTGTCGGTAAGGCATGTGCACCATGCAAGGAAATGCCCTCACGTACTAGATAAGCAATACCATTTTCTTTTGAAACAACCTCCAAACCAAATAATTTCTGAGACATTTAGATATATGGCTTTCTTTGTACTTAAATTCCTAAATGCATTTCCCCTCTTTGTGATTACCAAGCTAAATGCGATCTGTTTTCATTAGTGTATCTCAGTGAGGCTGACAGCCCTGTTGTTTTCTTCACTAAATCATGTTTTTCGAGCTCTTATTTGATTAGTGAGAGCTCAGTGTCCAACAGAATACGTCTCTGAAAGGACATGTGATGTATTGGATGAGTTATTTTAGAGGGCTAAATAAACCTATTTCTAAATAAAATATTTCTAATATTTCTAAATAAAATTAGAAATATTAATAGAATGTTGTTTTATCACATATATTCAAATTTGCACGTTGGAATTAGTTGTGTAAAATAAGTGAATCCATTGTAAAAAAATATTAGTATTCAGGACTACCAAGTTATTTTTGTGTTATCATTGTTCAGCTAGCTAAATAAGAGGTTTTAATTGTTTTTTACAGTCACATAATCACAATCAAAGGTTCAAAATACGTCCAGACATATTCACTGAAATAAACTCAAATAGCAATAAATATAGTTATTATTATGATACAAATATTACACATATTGTAGCAGATAATCTCTGTAACTTAAAGTCCCACATATTCCTTTGAATCTTTGACATTCAGGAAATAGAGGAACGTGTAACATTTTATTTGTTCAGCCCTTTTCAACAACAAGGCGATAAAGCAATACACATACTGGAGGACAATATATGAATGTTTTCAAAAGTGCAGAAATATAATGCTTGTATGACAAGAATGAGTCAACATATGGTAATGCTGAGCTGTTACCCAGTGAAAAAGGTTATGCTGGAGGGATGTTTGCTGCTGAATTTGTTATCAGGAGCAAGAACATTTTCAGACCTAATTTTACTTATCAGATGGCAGCACAGATAATGCTGGTAAATAATGAATCCGGGTTGATGGTTGAGTCAGTAATTCACTCTTGTCATGATCTGCTGTCTGGGAAGAAAGCAAAGTGATTTGGATGTGTGCACAGGACAGCCCTATGAATGCTTATATATTGAAGGTGAATTCAGAGGATTCTCAGAACTCCACTAGGACCCTCAGCATTTATGAGATACTTTACCCTGTGATGCAATAGGATTCCAGCAAGATTTGTGAGATCAAATCCATGAATCTATCATGCTGGGCTCCAAACTGTACGTTTGTGACCAAAACAAAAAGGTTGAGACCAAACCAAGGCCTGTACTGTGAACAGATTTCAGGTATGAGTCAACAATGGCTGTTTCCTTTTACACACCAGCTTTCTATTTAATGCTTCATTGAATATTTCAGTGGAGGACTTAGCACATGGTTTTATGCTGAATCATGTGGTACATCAGATTAACAAGAGTACCTCTCCCTGTGGTTCCAGTGGGTGGACTGATCAGTCACACTGTTGTGATCAGGATCATATGAAATTTTCTGTGTTGGTGGTTCTCACCTGCAGTAGGTCTGACAGGTTCCCAACAGGGGCATCATCACATTGATTCAGCTGAAACCAGTGAGTTGACATATAGATAAAGGAAAAGTCATTTGCTGTGTTGTTCCTGTTACAGTATTAGTTTATAAAGTCTTTTGGAAGTGGTTTAAAGCTCCAAAGATATAGAACCTGAAGCATAACCAATTTTTGATTGAAGCTTTATTCTAAATGTCATGCTCTGTGACATTAACCTTTTTATGAGAGTCTTCTAAAATGAATCTTTTCTTCATTTTACTTATCTTTACTTTTTTACGCTATTGTGTTTTGGGTTCTCAGTGCATTTGCATGTCGTTCATTTGATGGCATTTGTTGTTCTCATGTAACTTTTGCTTAGATTTTGAAAAAGTGACTCCCCATATAAGGCTGGAATGATTTTCTTTTGACGAGATAGATCGCTCGTTCTACTGCCATGTTGATACACATCCCTTAATCTGAAGGTTTTGATTTCAGAAGGAGCACTGGAGGGAAGAACTGGGCTATCAAGTTTAAAAATGTACATGTTTCTCCCCAAAAATTAGTTGCTTCACCTCAGTTATATCTTAATTTACTTCTAAATTAATTGAATCAATTATTACTTATATTTTAATATTAATTTCTTATTGTGTGTTATGAGCTCTGACATGCAAACATGCAAAAATGATCAAGCACAGATCCCAGGTAGACAGAATAGTTTTCTGACATAAAAGGAACATCTTTCTTGCTTTTCTGGGACAGTGAAAGCCTTTGGTTTTGTAAATGGCCTATATTTTTTTGGGACAAAATCCTGCCAGAAACAGAAACAGTTTTTTTGTATTTTTAAGCATTTCCTTATGTATTAGTAAAAACTCTTGCAAATGTATGTGTAGGATAGAGAACGGATGGAGAAATTGATTGAAAAATTCACTTCCATTGACATTTTTTGACCGGAATAAAACAAAAAAGCCTTCTTGCATGGACTTTGTACTGTGTAAGTATTTTTAAGATGTTTCAGAGATAGGTCTTTGCCTGATAGCAACAAAAACCCTACAGGTGACATAAATTGTATTTTCTGGTCGAGGGCTCTATCAAAGGTCTGTGAATGCAGCACATAAGTAAATATTCATTTCCTAGCCAGACACATCTGGAGTCTTTACTCACACACTTTCACTCTCTGACACTGAAGTTTTGAAATCCCTGACAGCTCACCTCCTGCTGTTAAAACCCCCCGAAGCTGCTTCCCTCACCAAGAAAAGTACTTCAATTCTTGTGTGTGTATGAATGATTGTGCCTGCATGCCTATCTTGCATTCAGCAGAATCATTCTGTTCTGAAATTTGATGGCCAGACCGCTTACTGCTAGCAAAGCCTGTTATACTGCAACAGCATGACATAAAGAGTGCTGTGTGACCTGACTTGTTTGGTCAGATATATTCTTGCATTTAACTGAGCCATACACTGGCGACAAACATTTGAACTTGTACACGTGCAGAAAAAGAAACTACACACAAATTTTTGTTACACGCTTACATAGTCACAGACCAACATAGCAGCCATGACTATGACTTAAGATTCCTCAGACAATGAAGCATGGAAGTGAGAGCTCCATTAAGTACAACCTTTAACAAAATAAACACACTGAAAACCTCAGTGACTGGCATCACACAGGAATGAATGAAACTAAATGAAATGGGACAGGACATCTCCTTTAGTGTCACATGCAGGTGGTGGCAAGGAAGGAGGACCCAGGTGACCGAGAGCCAGGAGGCAAAAATGAAACTAAACTATTTATTTTTAAACAAAGGCTAGGCAAAGCTGGAAATACATAAAACTAAAACATGGAAAACAGAATCAAAACTCAGAATAACTAGAAGACTGACCAAAATAGAAGGAAGAAAGAAGGAGCTAGGAGCAGCACGACAGAGAGTAACGGTGAGGATTTGGCAAAGAGAGTTTAAATACAGAAGAAGGTGATTGGTGAATGAGTGCAGCTGAGGATAAGTGAACACTGGTGAGGGGAGTGGAGCTGATGACTGTACTGAAGAGAGACTGAGGGAACAAGTGAGGAAGGGACAGAACCCAAACAAGAAACAGAATGGAAAACATCAAAAAACATCAAAACAACACGGATCATGACATTTAGAGGAGATTCATCTGTCAGACATCAGAACTCTCATGTTCCCTTTATCTCTCCCTGTTCCACCTGTGCTGAGTCAGCTCCAGAATGAATGCAGACATGTAAAATTCAGATGTTCCCTCTAACCTTCACTATTCTCACAGAATCTCAGAAACCTTTAAAAAAGGCAGTTATTTCTCCTCACCAGACACTTGCTATATCAGAGGCAGAAAAGTTCCACCTCAGTAAGCCCCTTATTAGTATTCATTAATGAAACTCAACAGAGTAACACGTTTCTTTAGCTTGTACAAGAGACACAGGATCATCGCGATAAGTGGTACGGAAAGGTGAAATGCCCACAAACGTATGAATTAGTGCATTGACACAGAACAGCATGACACAGGAGCGCTGACACCTTTTAACATTGGACATTAAAATAAATTCTGTTTTGAGCTGTAGAGGACAACAGAAGGTAAAGTCTGACTCAGAGCTGTGTTAAAACCACAGGATCTGCAAAAAGAACAGACCACTGTCTAGATAACATCTTAAAGGTCAGAAAAGACACAAATATATTATCATTTAGCATCACTTGCTATGAATACACCACTAAAATATCAGCTGCATACAGAACTAATTTGCATCTTTTCGATCCATACAGTCATGATGAAAATTCCACATATTGGTACAGCACACACTCTGCCTTCCACTGAATTTTAAGTACATGCTGCAGAAAACACTCACAACTTCTTCACCGTCACCTTGTGTCCTACTGAGGGCTCATCTCAGAGAGAAAAGTTCTGAGTGCATGTGTTGGCCTTGGGCCTCTCATCTCAGTTTTATTGCCCTCCTTCTTTCATCCCTTCACCCCCTCTCTTCTTCTGTGTTGCTGTCAGCTCGTTAAAATGAGTGAGAACCTGTCATCTTTGTCTTCTGAATGGCCGACCATAAAGATGATGAGTGAAGTTAGAGTTTTTAAGCCATAGCCTTTCACCCGCCTAGGTGATGACGTTTCAGCATTAAAGGCAGTGAAATGGTATCTAAATGGTTTTTCTCTGCCTGAAATGGTATGCTGTGTAACAGGAGTGGAGATATGATTATTATTTTGTATTTAATCAGTAAAAGGACCAAGAAAACAAAGAATCAAGAAAAGAACAAAATTGTGCTAATGTAAATTATTTGTATAGATTTGTTGCACAGACACAAATTAGCCCAAAGAGGATGGATACTGGTAATGGTATTGCCCCCACAAATGTTTAGATTTAATCACAAATTCCTCATGGAAGAGCATCATCTCTGCCCCACTTCCTTGCTTAAATGTCTTAAATCTTAAGATTTATTTATAATCTTACGCCTTTCTGAATCATAACTTTAAGAGCTTGAATTTACAAGGATTGAAGCTTACAAGATCTTAAATACTTGTCTGTATATTGCTTTCCACTTTGTTACAGAGTTATTTGTTCTGTCACTAACTGTCAGTTATAGGCAGAGCAACAGTGACCTGAAGGGAGCATGAAACAGCGAGCTAAAGCTTCAGTGAAGCTGCGATGACATTTTTAACCAGCAAACACTCAGCGACAAATAAGAAGTTGTTTTGTATGCTTTCGACAATTGATTCAAAAAGAGATTTTGGGAAGTGTTTTATTCAAGTTGCTATCTTGTGTCATTGTTGAAAAAATTCTATCTTCTGTCATTAGTGTGTGAGCACATAGATGATAAAAGATCATCTGGATGGTGCGGTAACCTTCATGCTTTGCATTGTCAATGCCAGAATGCTTTTAAGTGTGTTAAAAGGAAGTGCAATGTTACACAGTCATAACAGCTTATTCTTAAGCTTATTTTGTTTTGCAGGCCTGAAATTCCAAATTGGATATATATTAGTATGTTAAATAAATATTAAGGGGGTTTGAATTGTCTGCATGAAGTAAAAGTCAAAGAAAATTTTTGCATTTTTTTTCATACCATCTCAACTTCCTCTGATTTGTATACTGTTGCAATCTTTTACTCATACTTTCCATTGACCCCATTTTCTGTTAAACAAGTACATCGTCTGCTGACTTTCTTACCTTCTCCTAAACTCAGGCCAACATTTATCACTTCATTATCTTTACCTCCTCACAGTAATTATGTTGTCCTTTATCTAAGTAGAATCACCCATTTCATCCCTCTGGCATTTGGCTGATTTAGCTAAAGAAAAAAAAAGAAAAAGTGTTTTATCACAGAAACGAGATTAAGGGAGTGAAAAGCAAAGTCCACAAAGAATAGCTACTGTTAATAGTGGCTGATTTAAAGTGGGACAGATTTTCCAATATAAAGTCAAATTTGTTCATCTGCTGTACTTAAGAATCTTCATTTCCTGGGGTATGGATGTAGAAATGTAAAAATATGGGAGATTTAAATATAATTTGTTTTCCTTCATTCACACAAACATGGCGTTGCTGTAGCAGTTAAACAGCTGAATGTCAGCTAAAATTGGTTTCTGATTAGTGTTCGTGTGAGAACTTGCGAAGCCAAATTAAATTTTTTCCATTACACGCAGTGTAATTATAAATCTACATTTCTTCAAATCCCCCTCTGAGAAACAAATGATGTACATAACAGTCATATTTAACTGTGATCATATTTTAAGCTGATATCAGATCTCCCTGGCTTAGAGAAACACAGCGATACTACGTAGTATGATTCTACATGTCTCTCCCTCATCCAACTTGCAAAGTTCAGACATATCTCTCACATTTTATGTTGCAGCTTGAATATCAAATCAATGGTTATAATGAGGCACTTAAAAATACATGAAGCTGTGCATTAACAAACTTGAATGCACTTAGGGGGCCATTGCAGACTCAATAAAGGCATAGATTTGCTGGGATTGTTGTCATTGATCCTTTTCATGGCACTTTAATTGCACATGGCTAATTGTCTACATATAGTTTGGCCCATATTATGGAAAATGCTGTTTTTATTACTTGCTCATATGTGTAGACATACGTTGCTCTAAGGAGGAGATTAAATGGACCATGCAAAGTCATTCTTCTGCACCAGAGAGCAACTGGCGTCATGTTGTTTGCTTGTGGTTGGACACTAATGAAATGACAGATGTATGGTAATATTACTATGAGATCACTCTCCTCCCCCCCAGAGTTACAGGCATCCTTAATAAAGAATGTCTTTCATAGGTTGGGAACTTATGATTACATTAAGGAAGAGCAATTTTTGTAATTTGATAAAAGTGTTTAATGATAAAATCACTTTCAACTGTTAAACAAGTGCCCATCACCAGTGTTGATCTAAATATATCTCTCAGACTCTTGATTGTCTCTCTTTCTGTTGTCTCAATCTGTTCTAATGCAACGAAAATAGAAGGTTAAGCCCTTGGACAAAACTATGACATCTTGATATCTTCAAGCTTTTTTCTTTCTTCAGACATTGTCCAAGTGGCTCTAAGTCAGAGTTCTAGTAATCTGCATGTTAGAGTTTGTGGTGGTGCTTTGTTGGATGGCGTTATAACACAAGGTTCACATAGCTCATGCTTTGTCGCTGCATCGCATCATGGGGGCTGTATTATGTTTTACCTGATAAACCTAGCAATCTTGAATAGGAGATATACAATCCAACTATACAACTATAATAAAGGCCTTTTTTATTAGATATTGAATAAAGCTGTATATATTAGAAATATACTTCAGAAATATGCAGCTGGGTGACACAAACCATAGTAGAGCAGTGTTGCCCATGTGTCTGAAATTATACATAATCTGCCACAAGGTCAGACAGATGATGCAATATTGCTCTGAGCTTGTTTGTAAACTCAGTATTTGTAACAAAACGGTAAATTTGCATTTTAGATAACAGAGTAGAATGTTCAAGCTCCCCTTTACATTGGCATTCAAATTTTTGATCACCACTACACTCCTTAAGGCACGATTGCCATGTAATGTTTACTGACACCAAGCTGGCTCTGTTTTCTTTTGGATTTTCAAGAAGTCCAAACAGCAGAATATGTTAATGTTTACAAATCTTTTCATTTGCAAGTTTCACAAACATTCATGTTCTGTGCTAAGTTTTGTGAGACATTTATGTTGTGTTTAAAAAACTAAAAGTAGAAATAACCCGTTACGTGGACACTACACTGCCGATAAGCAAGTACATTAAGATGGCAACCAGACATTTTCCTGCTGATGTAAAAGGTCAGTTAATGAAATGTATCAGTTAAGGCTCACTAAGTCATATTTGAATACAAGATTATTATCTCATGCTGCTTCACTTTGAAGTGACTCCGGGATATTAATGTAATTATGTTCACAGACGCATGTAAGTCTCTAAAACAGCCGTAAAGATCTGATAAATGAGTCTCTCAACTTTTCACAAAATATACATGAAATATTTTTTATACTATTTTATGTACTGTATGTGATTAAGAAACCTTTTGAGGCTCTCTTTTATTTCTGCATATTTATGTTATTATAGCATGGAATATACAGGTAAAACAAGAAAAGTACTTGGTTTTAAGAGTCTGAGAGCCTCACAACAACAATGGCATGTTGGTCCATTTTGAAAAGTTGCTTAGAAAGTATTAACATACTGTATCAACAAAAGCTGCCAGGGCAAAGATCTTAGCAAGCGGTTGCACAGCAGCAACAGAGCATCGTTACTGTTCATATGTGGTGATTTTTCCGACCACCTGATGAATTTAACTCTTTTCTTTAAGGCTGATTTTGTTCTCTACCATTTTCTAAGATGATAGCTCACTCTTAAGATGCTAGATGCTTTGGAGTGTTCGCCAGCCAGTCTATGCCTTTGACTACTGTTTTATTGTACAGAGCTTTTATTGAAAGCAGCGTGCCAGTTTCACCAGATATCCATGACCTACACCTAAAAAACACGTTGAGTACTTATGTTAACATGACAAAATTTGTCTAAAGGATGGAAGTAAAAAAAAACAAAACAGTAAGCCAAACAAACAAGTTAAAATGCAAGTTAAAAGATGCACTTTGTAACACATGACTATCAACAATGCTCAATAGTATGAATTGGGGAAAAATATCTTTGTTTATTCAAGTTTCTGCCTTTTACAGCCTTGTACATCATTGTTTAAGTGTCAGTATTTCATAAGTTTGTAGTGAGACCGGGCCGCCTTTGTTCAGAAACTCTTAGTGGACACCTGTTCATAGTTTGCAGAAAGGTAACATTTTATTCTGGCAACTGAGCTGTAATCCCTGATGTGCACTGTTACAGCAAGTATCAAATGTATTTGACTGATGCAAGCTGTTGTTTTTAAAACACTAGACACTGCAAAGAAAAAAAAAGGTCAGTGCTCTCTCTTCTTGTATGTGTGTTTAAGTAGTTCCCAGACCATATCTGGTTTTTACATACACATGCTAAATCAAAAGTAGTATGCAAGCACAGTGACAGCATTCACTCAGATGGTAAAACTAGAAAATAAGTGTTCAAATTATTCCTGAGAATGCACAAGATTAGACTGATTTGACTCATGACAAAAATTAAAAATATATCCATAAAGAATCAGCTGTTTTTCAGCTGATAGAGTAAAGATTTTCTTTTTTCCTCTGAGCGTGTGCCACAAGCTGCAAAATCAGTAATTGAAGTAAAGCGGACTGCAGCTTTTTGCTGTGTTTGTAGCTTTCAATTATACAGATATATATATATAGAAACACATTTGTGTGTCTCTTCATCAGCCATTCCAGCATTTCATCTTTCCTGCATCCCACAACACTGACACCAGAGCTGGTGTTGATTAATGTGGATAACAAATGGCACTCATTTATCTCTCACTCTGTCTCTTTCTCTCCTCCCTTACTATATTAATGACTATAATCAACGCTAAATAAACCATTTCTGTCCCTAAGTGCACAAATCTCAAACTCCCACCTGTGGCAACCTCAAAAGTTTAATTAAAATGTGCTTGGCAGTGCAGTTTCTCCCACTTCCCCCCGTATTCCCCCTGTGCTTTTTCTTTTACATGTTGTTCCTTATTTGTCATCATCTGTTTATTTTAGGATGAAAATGTTTTAGGGGGCTAAAGATATGTTGCCAAGAGGAGGCCTTCTTGTCTCTTTGACTGGTAGCAATACTTCAAATGATGTTGAGACTATGTTGTTTCCTATGATTGCATCACAGACATACTGTCTGCTCTTTAGTCGAAAGGGTAAAAGATAAATAGTTGTTTTTTCTTTGCTCCCTTCTCTTCTTCTTGAAAAGTATTACACTGGTTTACTTAGAACACCATCCAGTTAATGCAGCACCAAGGCATAACATGCATTTTGTTTAAACTTTAGCTTTAATATTGATAACTCAAGTTTTTTCTTGAGTCCAGAGAATTTAAGAAAAAGAGAGAAGGAAAACGTCTTTAATTTTGAATTTCAACAAATTTATTAAAAATAGAATGTCCAATTAAATAAAAATTAGGTGAGACTCCTTTCCATTTTAATGGAGCAAAAAGCAGATATATTTTGGCATTTTCCAAGTGTCATGAAGTGAAAATGTAATCCACTCTGAAAATGTACTCTAAGCTGAAAAACACTAACATTCAATCAGATGGGACCAAAGAAAATGCCAGCGAAGACAGGACTGCAGTATGGCTAATCAGCTATTAGCTGGTGTATAAAATGGGTCCCAGAGAGATGCATGGCAAACACCAACATGTACAGAAAAGGCTTCTTCAACAGATGGTTACTTGGTGCACATCCACTACTTGGCTTATGTACAGTGTTCAACTTGTTTGATTAGAAGGAAAAAAGAGGAAGAGAAGGATTGCACTGCCCCTCTCAGCAGCTCTGAGACTGGTGACCACTTTCAGAGGGTATCAGTCAGGTTAGATCAAATAAGTATGGTGGATGGAAGACATGCTATGCAGACATGAGCTCAATTAAGAGCTGAGTAATTCAGCAGCATTATTAACCTCTGGTCATGGTGAGGAAAATGAGCCAAGATGAGGTAGAGCTCATTTTCTTTTCCTTTTTTTTCACGACTATTATGACTATACAATTCAAGGATCTCTTTCTATCTTTTAAACTGCATTTATCATTGCTTTTTCATTATTCTATTAAATATAACGCATAGATATACACACATACAGTGGTTTCCAACTACTATTCTTGTGGTCAACAAGAACGATAGTTTATTTGTATGAACACATACAAGTTGGATGAGCACAGGAACATTGCCAATGTGAAACTTAAACAAATAGCAAAGATGTTGACTCTTTAAACTTACATAATGGATTCTATGTCAGGAAACAATTTAGTCTTTAAAAGGAGTTTGTGTCAAAGAGGCTCAAAGAGCTGTTATGAAAGCCCCCACTGTGATTATGAGTGCACTCACCCTGTAGTTAACCACTGTGGGGTGACGTCCTTTGATTAAATGTAATAGAATTAGATTTTTTAAACACTAGATTTTATAGATAATGACTTTAATAGCCATTTGTGACAGCTATTAATATAAATACCTGACAAAGACTGTCAGTACATATTTTAACTCTGTGGGGTTAAGAGCATAATGTTTTTGACTACTTTTGATTTCACCTTTATATTTAACCTTAAAAACTGTTTACCGTGCCTTGTTTGGTGTTATTTTTTTTCAGCACAACTGAAATGTTTTATCGGCACATGTATGACTTTACAGTATTTTTCTTTTTCATTTTGACATACTGTATTAACACATTGGACCTAAAATCATACAAAAAAACCCCATAAAATCCGAGTAAGAAAAAGTTGTGAAAAAAAAGATCTTTTTACTGTGAAAACCACAGCGAGCATTTTCCTTAGAATAGACCGTTTTTACCATTTCTTCCTGCATCGAATGTGACAACAGTATTCAGGAGAAAGCATGGCATGAATTATTTACCATAAGTCTGGCTTTACTTGGCCTTGGCCTATTAACAGTGTCTTGCTGCTAGCTCATCTTAAATCGGTCACATGATTTGGATACGCCAGCGCTGTCTTAGACTCCAGAGGGTTTTAATATCACATGTCATCTAAATCAGCATTTGTCACACACACATCCATCTTTTGAAGAGTTATTAGAAATAATAATATGTTTTCCGAGAACTCAATATTTTAGAGAAATCCTTTTGAGTCAGCTGATGTGACTCCAGTTGTAGAAAGTAACTTTTATCCATGTTGGGCTCTAGACTGTGAATGGGCCAAGGGCGGAGACACCATGTTGTACTCCAATCCATAAAAAGTGAAAAGTAATTTAGCAAATAGCAAAAGCAGCCAAGTATTAGATACTTTCAGAAAAAAAAGGTATTCATAAAATCTGCATTTAAACAGCAGATGGGCACTAAAGTTTGACTTACATAACCTCATTTTTTAGTTAAAAGCCTTAATGCTGCATTTAGCATATTGCCAGAATTTTAACCTAAGGAAAACTGGAGAGTGACTTAAATGAGACAGAAAATGTTTGACTTTCTCTACATAGCCAAAGGACAAGACCAGCCTAAATTTAGATGTGTTTCATAGCTCAAGAGTGTATTAGTATTCACACATGCAAATATGCATGGCTGTAGATGCGAGCTTACGGTATAAGCAAGACCAAAGACACATCTGGAGGAGAAATATTTACATGAATGTCACATACTGTTTAAGCAACTCCCATGATCTCTAATCTCCAGGAATGTAAGTGAAAGATAGTGAGAGCCAGAGAACTGAAGGTGTAGGGAGGCATAATGACAAAATGCACTGAAGCTAATTTTAATTAAAATTTCATCTTGACCTGTTTGGAAAAATCAACCATGCATGAAGTGTTTACTTGGCTTAGCCACACTCCTCATTGTACCTACCCCTCAATCCTTTTACAGTGTCTTCTTCCATCATGTCCCCTCATTGCTAGAAGCCTTAATTTAAAGCCTTGAATTAAACTCAGCGAGAGCATACCCACTCACTTTTATTATGCTTTAATGTGCAGTAGTAAAAGTTACTTTGGCACTTCTTTAATAGGCAATTCGTTAATTGCAGAATATAAATTGGAAATCCTGTTTAAGTTAGAATTTTAACGGAATTCCAAGTTTTTGCCACATCAGGACTTCAGTTGAAAGAAAGCATGGCTAAATTGAAAATTTTATGAAATAAACCTACAAATGCACAAGCAACTATCAGAGAAACAACAAGTACTTACATCCATAAAATCAAAGGCTTTAATTGTTCATTTTCTTAAATACATATTGTAGCATGTTTAGTTCTCCTTCAAACAGGCCTGATATACGTTATAGTACATCAAAGCAAGATCCAACAGCTCCTTTTAAACTTCCAGGTTATGAACAATAGTACTAATAATACCGCACTTTACTAAGTCACTGTTTTCACCTCCAACCATGTCATTATGACACTTTTTCCATTTCTTAGTTGTGTTTAGTTAATAAAAGTAGTGTAAAGTATGTGCTTGGATTTAAAAAAGTTCAGGTAAGGGGCAACATACACTCTTTATATAACACCACACCACATCATTCCTTGCACTTCTACTGAGCATGAGCTTGTAAAACATGATAAATAATTACACATTTACTTTAAAGCCAGCATACATAGTACAATTTATATCAACTTCATTCTAAGATATGTTTCTTGCTACTTAAATTCAATAATCTCTCTCCTTGAAGGTCTTTTTAGATCTCTTGTGAAGAAGTATAAATTTCACATATATTAATCCTGTATATACCAGCTAGTTGCTCACTTTGTCTGCCTCTCGGTGATAAGAAAAAATAGCCTTCTTTTGAACTGACATTGATGAGATACAGATGGTGAGACCACTGAAGTTGTGTTCCTCAAATCCAACTATAAAGCCCTGAAGCACTGCAGACAACTGCAGCCAGGTGAACACATTAAGCAGGTTTATCATTACAGCCAACTATTTCACGTGTTCTTCGAACCCACTGTTAGTAGAAAACTCTTGATCTCTGCAGCTTTAAATAAACACCCTTCAAATTACATAGGCTAGATAGATATTTGTGTTGTGCACTGAGATGAAATCTGATATAACAGACATATCTTTTATTCTAATTTCAGATACAGTCGTATTGTCTAGCTTGATTCATACAGTGGCATACAATCATGATATAACCAAGGCCACCCCTGTTGCACTGAAATGTAGCAAGGAACTACATTTGTTCAGCAGACTGAGGCTCATGTCAAATATCCAGATATGATTCAGAACCTCACTCATATGCAGTGTGCTGTACTGTGATATTTTTTTCACACCATTCCATCCTCCAGCACCTCACCTCATCAGTGAGGTATTCCTGAAGCATCATTATTGCTGGAGGATCCTGCAGAGGGAGGCACTTGTGAATACAGAGGAAATCCTGTCAGGAAGTGATTATTTAAATGAGTGTATCAGTTATTATGTCTACTTAACGAGGAGTCCTACTGTTATTGGTGGCAGCAGAATTACTTAAGTGTGATCAGTGGAAGAGACAATTCTGGGAGGCAATTAATTGTCCAAAAGCACTAAATTTACACAGAATTAACATTAGCCACCCGCAGGTCACTAAGCTGAACAAATAAGGAAAGAGTCATTTCTGGACAGAGCCTTTCTTTGTGTTTTGGGCTACCAGATCATCTCTCAGTTACTGCCGGTCACTGACTGAAACATGTGGACATTGTGGGAAAACAAAAATGCAACATATTTACATAAACTTAGATTAAGGTTTTCTTTATAACTATTGATATGTGGCTTTACAGCAGCATACATGTTTAAATATCCCTGTCCCTATGTTGAAAGAAATTGTATCACTTTGAAAATGAATACAGAATGGGAGTCCCCAGAGGGTCATTTCATGCCTTTTAAACGCATTGTCTTTACAGCTGTCAATTTTGATAGATAACAACTGACATGTAAAAAACACAGCTTTCAAATGGATCTCTAGCATTTCACAGTTCAGATGATTTCTGACACTTCAATTAAAACTTTTAAATTTAAAAAAAAGTTTAAATTTAGCACACCCACTGCTTCATTTTCCAATGCTACTCTGTATTGCTGTTCAATTGCATTAGGAAAAGTGCTCAGCTTTTTCCACCAGCAATCACTCTGCAGTTCTCTTCTGGCTCCCATTTCCTGATGTTGTTGCTGCTGGGATGATCCCGAAGAGCTCTCAATTTCTATGTTTACCTTTTTTTTATCCCTGGGTTTACTTAAAGACTAAATGTTTTTATTCATTCCTTTATAATAAATGATTAACTGCATACTTATTCCCTTTTATATATATATATATATATATATATATATATATATATATATATATATATATCACACACTGTCTCTTCCTGTGTGTCTTCCTTTTCCAGATTCAAGCTCAATCAGTTTTCTATGGTGCATTTGGGCTCGTTCTTCACTTAAACCAGTCGCATTTTGCCACCATCTCTGCAAGCCCAGAAGCCTGCAGCTGTCAAAAAAATGTTCCCTTCTTAGCGGCTGTCAGCTGTCATTTCAGTGCATGTCACTTTGGTCCAGTCATAAGTGTTGCATCACATCTCATCCATCACTTTTTTAGACAGCTTTTCAACCTATCACCAACATCATCACAACTGTCTAGACTCCCCTGGCGATGTTCTTGCAGGTCATGTGAATACTCCCCTAATATGATTACTTCTCGCTATTTCTTAAACTTTTTCTCCAATCCACTCTATGCCAGTAATCTAATACTCTTAAGGTTTGCTGCATTAGCCTCCATCTGATATTAATACTTAAAGAAATGTCTGATATTGCCCATTTCTTAGAATCATTTGTTTTGTTTCTCAAGATGCACCTTAAATTATAAACAGCTTAAAGTTGTCCACATTTTATTGTTTTAGATCTATCTAAAAATATATATGTTTTTAATGAGTTGATACAAAATACTTCAAAATGAGAAAGTAAAACAATGCTTGCAAGAATTTGTTAGCCTACTGAAATTGAACTGAAATGCATGCAAGTAAATATAAACAAGTATCCAGACCCTTCACTTAGTTCTTGGTTAAAAAGCCATTGGCAGCTTTCTTGGGGATGATCCTACAAGTTTGGAACAACTTTCTTTTTTTTCCCTTTCTACCTGGTGAAGATGTTGAAGCTCAGCCGGATTAGACAGGAAGTGTTGATGCTCAGCTGTTTTTAGGTCTTTTGGTGTCAGGTCTAGACTCTGGCAACATCAAGCAAGGACTTTTGGATGCCCCTCTGCTATTGAAAGGTATTATAATAACAATAATAATAATAATGAGGATGGCTGTAGCTCAGAATGCAGAGTGGTTGCTTGTTTAATCCTCAACTTCCCACTCTACATGCTGAAATATCCTTAAGCAAAATGCTGAACCCAGATTACCTCCCACTGTGGTGGTTACTTGTTATCTGTTTGGTTAAAATGACATGTTATGTGAGCTTAATGTAATGTGAACTTTCACATTTACTTGAGATTTTTCACACTTTGGACAATACTTTTTGTAAAACTAAAAGTGATCTGAAAACATCTTGTTGGCAGTGTATCTGTACATTTTAGTGTGTCTAGAATATGTCAGGCACTGCACATGCAGAATTTTCTGCACTTTCAGAATACCTTTGTGATTGAGCAGATATGTTGAGAAATGTACATGAATAAAGTACACATCTTTGTATATATGCTGATCTTCACACATGTTGCAAATCGGCAATACAAGCTGTATTATAGGACAAGAACTGAAGAAGTTAACAGCATTAGCCAAAAATCTGATACAGCAATTTACTCCAATTTAATCCAGCTTCACTATGTCTCCTGATTTCCTTCTAAAACTTAAACCCTCTATCGTCCCTTCTTTTTATGAACATTTCTCACAACTGTCAAACTGCAATTTATGTCTAACAACACAAATCTCAACTACTTTTTTTTCACAGTGAGTAGGAATGAGGGGTGAAAGGGGATAGACTTTGGCAGAATAAGAAAGAAAGAGAGACGTGAGAAAAAGGGAGTTTATTCTAGGACTGATCTCTGCTAATAAAGTTTGATCGTGACTGACAAGGCTCTTTGGCTTGTTAATTGACTCTTGTAATTGCTTGAGAACCCAAATAGTAAGAGAAGGAAATAGGGAGACCAAAAGAAAGACTTTTTTAGGTTCAACAGGGATGGAAAAGCAGCACATCGCTGTTCAAATTACAAAACAAGAGAAACAACTTGAACTGCAGTTTTGACCACTGTGGTGGTTAATTTATCTGCGCAGCAGCTTTGTCAACTTTTCAAATAGTGCTGATAACCGTTTTCTTTTAAAAAGTGATCAGCAATAAATATAAAGAGACTTTCCAACTCTCTTAACAATGTCAGTGTTTTGTCTGTTTCAGCACTTATTAACGTTTGACAGCTAACGTTGAAGGAATCTTGCTTTAAACCAGTGGCTGCCAACCACACACGTTGTACATGTTGACAGAAGTAATAACACATTTACTGACAAATCAAAAGTTTGAGTGAACACATAAAACACTGATATTACACAAAAAAAACATTTATTGCTGCTTGGACAAGTGCCTGAACAATTTAAGCAATTGCAGAAAATAAATCAACTCTTGAGAGAGAACTATTTCCAATGGTGAAAAGAGGTACCTGAAGTGTTTTGGATCAAATTGAGGGCAGCATGGAACACAAAGCGTCATGGTTGGTTTGTGTTCAGTTTAAGAAGGCACATACAAGTCCTTCTTCAGTCATTAATTAGAAAACAAATATCTTGAGCTGCGCTATATTTCCAAGGTCAAAATGCTTATCCAACTTAGGCAACTATTGTGTTAAGTTATTGTATTATGTTACCAATGTTAAAGGATAACTTAATGGAGAAGGAAAACTGTTAAAATATCTTCACATTTGGAAGATAGTTGTGAAGCCGGAGTGGGAAATCAAACGGCAGCAGTCAGATGTCTTCCTTGGCCCATGGTGTTTATTCTTAAATGCATGTTGCAACACACACAAAACAAACTTACAAACAAACAGCATAACTGAAAGCTTAATTTGGTCAACTAAATATAACAAGACTACAACCACATGCACCCAGCCACGTGGTCACAACCCCTCTTTAGATCAATAGTCCAGCATTTAAATACCCTTCTACTTAGTCTCTTCCATGATGGTGATAAAACAGGAAGTGATTCCTTTGTTCTTCCTTTTTTGACCCTGGAACACAAGGTGAGTTCACATATGACCAAACAAAATGTAAAACAATAAAGACGGTTATCTAAATACTTGTGAGTCTTGATTTAACAGATGTTAATGTATTTTAACTAAAAAAAAAAGGTCAAGTAGGAAGAACAACACAAACATGTTCTCTGACCACTGATACAATAACACTAAAATACTTCAGTCAAGACAGAATTAGGTTTAATGCCTTTGGTGACAAATGGTGTCACTCCCCACTTTGTCACAACATTCAGCCAAGAAATTAAACTAAAACTTTCCGTTTGTTTTGCAGATGCATACCTTTATTTTTCTTCTTTTTTGTTAAATATGTTAGTTGGTCAATAGTATTGTTTTAAACACCTTCCAAATTTGTGTCCTCACATCCTACATATTTATTTTTTTCAAAGAACATTTTTTTCCCTAAAAGAAAGGGAAAGGAGATATGATTTTAGTTGTAAGACAAAAATTATCCAAGCACAAGGAATTCAACTTAGTTAATGACAATTCACCTCTAAGGTTTAAACACCATCAAAGTGGGTATGTGCACAACGCTTGGACACAATTTTCTCTCAGTACATACTGCATATAATGTAAATTATGAGTAAATCATTGTTAGATTTTCACACTTTTCAAATTGAGTTTTTCAAATATTAGAGGCTGAAGTGTTAACCAGACTGTATTTTTTTTTCATATATGTCTTTCTTTAGTAGAAAGATTTTAAACAATCACAAAATGATCCAAAGTAAGTGGGACATGCCTTTTCCTTACATTTGTGATTACATGTCATAGCAGCTTGGATTGGGTTAGTTTTGGACTACAGTCTTATACACAGCTCCTAATATCTGTACTGTTATGGTTCTGGTGTCACTGCGTGACAAAACTTAGAGATGCCTATGAGAGCAGAGATCCCTCTGTGGTTTTTAAAGCTAAATATTCAAGCATTAATGGCTCTGTAAGAGGCTTTGGATAACAAGAGCTTCTAGATGGAAACTTTTATGTGCTGTTAATGATGTTACCAATACATTCTAACTCTGTGAACTCCTCTCTTTCTCTCTATTGATTCAGGTTCAGAAATGGTGGAGGCTCAGTGTCAGAGGTTTGAAGTGAGGAGTGCTGATGGTGAGACAGTTCTATTCTCTGCAGATGAAGAAGAGATCAGCATCGGTACTGAGAAACTTAAAGTCACAGGTACCTTTTTTTTCTCTTAAAATGTCAAGCAGTAATAGAAATTTTAGCTTTATGACTATAACTGCTTTATAATAGCTATGATAGCATTTTTTTCTTTTGTAATAGACACCAAAAATCATTTTCAAATTCATGTTTAAGAGTCATCTTTTCATGTCAGCAATACTTAACAAAACATAATAAGAATAGATTGTTTTGATATTTTAATTGATTTATTAACAATCAAAACCAAAGGGATACCATTTATTGACATGTTATTTCTCTTCACTCAGCACTGTATCACAGCTCACATATATATAATAGTATGTTAAAATAATCAGTTTCCTTGTTGAGCTAAGGAAACAAATTACAGCTTATTTTTCATATTACTGAAAAATATTTAAACTATATCAAATATCATTGTAATATATATTATAAGCAGAACCCACATTGGCAGCTGGTTTTACAAGAGAGGGGCCTGATAATTGAGGGCTTTACCTCCCATTCTACTTTTAAAAACTCTAGGAGCCACAGATAGGCCTGCAGTATGAGAGCAAATAACTCCATTTGGAAAATACCAAACTATGAGGTCTTTAGGTACAATGGAGCTGTTTATATGAGGAGAGGTAGGAATAAATTCTATTGTCGATTTAACGGGGAGCCAAAGAAGAGAAGCCAAAACTGATGAAGTATGTTCTCTCCTGCTGCTTCTCATCAGAATTTGAGGAACTTTTAAGAGAATCTTTGGGATAGCGAAATAATAAAGAATTACAGTTGTCCAACCTTGAAGTAACAAATGCATGCAGTAGGTTTTCTGCATCACTCTGAGGTAGGATGTTTCTTGTAGACTGTCATGTGGCACTTAGTGAGATATATTTTATTTGAACACTGCCATAAAGGCCTGATTGATGCAGTAGTGCACCAATTGTTGTATTTCTCTCATATCCACACAGGAATACTGGATCTTAATCATATAGTGACTGTTGGGTTTTTAGATAACTGACCAAGGACCTTTATTCACAGTTGCTCAGGATGTCTGCAAAGGCAGATCTAAGAAAACTGTTAGTAGAGAAAAACCACTTCCATATCAGAATGATGAAGACTGTTCTTGGGAACTTGCATTGCTGAGAGTTTTCTTCTGTCCTTTCGCAAATCTGTGTGTTAGCACAATCCTGTCATGCCAGTCAGTGAACACCTTTCTCAGTCTCAAAGCTTTACTTTCACTCTGATACACATGTGTATGTCCAGTTATGCCCTATAAATTCATTTAGAGACAGATGGACTCAAATTAGGTTCTAGAGGCATCTCAAGGACCACTGCGGGGAAGTAGGATGAACATAATTAGCATCACAACATTTTTGAATACTTCAAGTACCTAAATGTGGTATTTTAGTCTTTCATTTGTGAAACTAAACTCCAAAACCATTACTTTTTCACTGCTGAATATTGTTTGTACATCGATAAGGAAGAAAAAAAAATCTATCTTGACGAGTACAATGCAACAAAGCGGGAATAACTTACTTGTGTGAAAAGTTTCTGCACACAATCTCGTTTGAGTATCAAGGTTATGTGAGGACCAGAGAAAATAAATACAAGATAAAAAATGTAAGAAATCTTAATAAGAAAAATAAACAAAAAGCAATTATATGAAAAGAATAGAATGATTTTTTGATCTGATATATTAATTCTCTAAGTCACTGAGTGAAAGTGAGAGAATTAAGTGGAGGCTTAGAAGGCCTTAACTTTTAACTTTTTTTGTTCGAATAAGTCTAGTTCTGTTACTGTTCACAACTTTAAAAGAAATATGTATTCATACGAACCACACAAATTCAACAATCAAGGTGAACTTTGTACTCACATTGAGCTCAATGCAATTTGGGAGATTTGTCCATCAGAGACACTGAAGAAATGAGGGCAAAGAGTTGTAGGTCTAGAGGTGATTGTTTCTATCGTTTAGTGTGTGCTGGAGGTGAAAGAAGAGAGTGTGGGCAGTAAAACAAATTAAAATTTGAGCACTGTCATTCAGATCATGCACTGATGTCTGCTCTATTCATGCTATGCTGCTGTTTATGTTACACATCTGCAGAATGATATTTTTAAAATGAATGGCATTACCACACAATTTTTGATGGAAAGCAAAAATTCAGTGCATTGGCTCTGCTTTGAAAACTCCTGGGGCATTGTGTACTAGGACAGGTGTCACCAAACAGAGGATGACAAGCTCATAAAGATTTCATGCAAACAACAGTTGTAAACAGAGTAGCGTCGAAACCCAAAAGCAAGCTGGAAAAGGCATGCCATATGGTTGTTAGAGAGATAAGCAGCATTGTGCAGGGTTGCAAATAAACAATGCAACATGCAACAAGGCCGAGCCTTGACTAACATATTCATCCTTTTTTTTTAAAGAACTGAGAGCTTTCAAGGACCTCCTTAAATCTATTGGACTCAAACTTGTCACTTGATGCTTTAGTTTTAAACCAGACAGAATTCAGACAGTAGGCTTGTTATCTGTGGGCTTGACAATGAGTTACACTCCCTCATACAGTATTAAATTTGTTGTGGTGTTGAGCTTTCAACATACCCTCTAAAGTCATAGCACGAGACAGAGCCAAGCATCTGTTTACAGCTTCAGAGGCGGCTGCTGCTTGTGGGTAGTCAAACACATCATATCTGAGCCAGTTTTTTAAGATAAGTAGGAACATTTATTTTGGAGAGAAAGATAATGTGGTCCAGGAGACAGCTTTTATGAAGATACATTAGCAACATGAATAATGAATATGTTTAACCACTCTGAATACTGTTAGTTTGTGACCTTGATTAAATATTTAGAATAACAAGTCAAAACGTACTTATACTACAAACACAACAAAAAAGTAAACCTGTGGTTACAAAGGTGAAAAAGGCCTATTTGCCTCCCCTATATTACGCGTTTTCATACGAACACATTAACATCAACACTACAAGCTGCCATGCTTTCACTGTAAATACAAAATGTGAACACTTTTCACAGTTCATCTGAACGTCTGTTTCAAGCCCTATAAGTGTCTTATAAGAATGTGATGTGTTTTACGGTAAAGTTTTTAATGCTCTCTTTTCTTCCTTTAATGTCCTTTTACCCTCTCCACAGGAAATGAAGGAGTGGTGTTCAGCCATTCTGTAGAAACATCACATGTAAGGGCAGAACCTTTCCAGGACCTAAAGTAAGTACACCAAATAATTTTTCTAGCGTGGATGTAGATGGGAATCTGGCACATTAGGCATATTCTACTGAAAAATTCCTCTTGGTATTTTTTCAGTTTCTATTGATTAACTAGAAAGTGTCATTGTCAAATTATTATTGTAAGTAATTTCACAATGACACCACAAATTTTTGGTGAGGAAAAAAATGCATAGACATGTAAAAAAAAAAAAAGTTGCTTTGTAAGGTATGGGCCAGTCCCACAGACAGGAAACTCTCGACTTGTTATCAGCACACAACAGAGACACATGTGGTAGAGACTGGCAGTGTGACAGGCCTGACAGAAGGTAACAAAAGCTTTTTGGGCTTCTGTGTACAATGGTTAGCCTGTTACCAAGTGGAGACTTCCACTGATACATGCACTGAACACATGTAGTACAGGATAGAAAAGCTCTCTTTTTTTACATACTATTTGTTTCCATTACTGGAAGATTAGTTACACTGTTGTATATCATACTGTTACTGCTATAATGGACTGGGTCCTGCTGAATCACATACGTTACAGATTATTATGTATGTATGCTGAATAGTGTATATATTCTGTGTTTGTATTTGTATCTCATTGATATGATCGTATAGGTAGTTGGTTCATATCCTTAAATATAGCCCATAAAGTACCGACCCCACAAGAAGCAAGAGGGAAATAGAGATGGTAACAGGTGTTTAGGCACGAACACTAGTTGGTTATGGTAAGAAAAGAGCATGGTTATAGAGAAAATACATTCTTATTACAATGCTACTGTCATTTTCATGCATGCCCCTTTTACAATTCACAAGTAGTTGCTTTCATAGCTATTAGAGAGTGCATGTTTAATGAGCATCTATAAGCTCTTATAGGATGCTTTGGCTGACATAAACAAGCGCTCTATTGGGATGTATTTGAGCAGAGGACAGTTTCCAGTGGATATAAATATGGGCACGTTATCTATTGTTCACATTTTTGACCTGATAGATCCAATTTGGATCAAAACATTGTAACTTAATAAATAATCTCTGCCGCATTGAGAAGGTCTGCATGCATAGCTTAACCTTGCTATAAATTCCCATATAAATGCCCATGGCCCATTACCTTAATCTCTAAGATATGCACAACTACCTGCTTTTTGTACAATTTGTACGTTTTGTATTAGCATTTATCTTGTTGAAAAACAAGAAGCATTAAAGTTTAAATAAAAACATGATTACTTTTAGAAAATAATTGATTTGATATCATTGTAATTATCATCATTATTATTATGATCATTTTGCATCATTTTCCTCCTCCTATTGCCTCCCAATAACCCAATCATGACTTTGTGTAACATGCTATGTGGAAAGAGAAAACATGAACTATTTTTATAAAAGCACAATAGTTCACAAACAGCTGAGGGTGCTGTTGTCTTTACAAAATTGCATTGCACAGTTTGTCTTAATTTTTTTTCAGCCAGTCAAATCCATTGTTTTCTGTCTGAGCAATGATGATTTAAATTAAATGTTTGATAGAATGTTGTGTTGTTTTAACTTTATTTGGTAACTGGCTTTTATTAAGAAAATTACACCGATTTTCTCTGTAATGGTAGTCTTCATCCCCTCACATGTTGTGTTTTTGAGTGTGTTTAAAGCGAGACATGGCAGGCAAAAAAAGTGATTTTCTTTTTGGTCAATTTTGAGATTTTGGGCCAGTCTACTCTGTCAATATGTGTTCTTTCAACCTGCTATAAAGAAAACTTTGAAAATATACATTAAAATGTTTATTTTATTACATTTTGTTTACTTGTGGCAGTACGTTTCACCCGAATTTATCAAGAAGTTAGCGTACCAACGCGCCATGCCGAGCTTCGTCTGTTTACTGAAGTCTGTCAAGAGCGGTATCGTTGTACAGCTCTGACTCTCCTGCACAAGGATATGTAAGGCAAATAATGGCACTTCCTATCTATCAGTAACCAATCGTGAATGTCTAAAGGCGGATTTATAGCTAATGACAAAATCTCATTGGCTACTGCTCGTTTCTGCTAACGTGATTCGCTCAGAAGCATGACGTGGAAGACTGTGACACTTCCATGTGTAGCTTTCGCGGAATCTCCGAAGATGCCCCTAACATTGCAACTTTCAAAGAAAAGAAAGCAAAAATTGCCCTTTGCAAGATTCAGTAAAAGAAAATATATTAGATTAGCTGATAAACCATCGGGAAGCAACACATTTGACCACAAGGGAAACCGAGGGGGAGTTAATGGCAGTGCCACTGACTGTGCAACACAGCAGTGGGCGATCATACATGTCGCACGTCTCAATGAATTGATACGCAATCTTGTATTGAGCTTGTATTCTATATTATTATTCTATATTAATAATATTCTATATTACTATTACTGAGGGCCTCAACATTTATTCTGTTTTTCAGTAATTGTTTCCAATACTAATGTAAGTTCCCCTATTTATCTTCTTTATAATTTATAATCTTTAAATGCCGTTTTCTCAAAATCATTTTTTTTTGTATTTTTCCAGTATCAATATGTCAGCCTATGTAGCACCTACTCACACCAAACCTTCCAGTTATACACTTAGCAGTATTTTGAAGATATTTACAGAAGGATTCCTTAATAAATCATTCCTGGTCTGATTTATGTGACATTATAATCAAAAAAGATGGCGAAAATTGATGTTTTTAAGGCTATTGACAGTATATTTTGATTTGCTAGATAATGAAAGCAGATATCGTGAAATCCTTCTATAATTTTCTTTTCATCTGGTGTGTAAACAAAATGAAAAAAGATTTTTGCACTTGGCTTTTTCATATGTTCAGGACTATCAACCGGAAATATATGCAAATTTGCGCACACTTAATGAGATAATGCCTAATTTGCATAATTAAATATACAAATTTCAAAAACTTGAAATACATTTTTTTTCATACTTGTGTGAGTAATCAACTGAGGAAGTTTCATGGTGATATCTATTATTTTAAAATGTTACCTTATTGTATATGTATACCTGTAGTGTCTCGCCATGTGACATGCATGTCTGTTTGCTTTGTATTTTTCCTAAGCAATCCTGCATTTAATCAGGAAGCACTAAAACAGTCACTGGTGTCTCAAGAGAGTTCCACTTGAAGCAACTATTCTTTTTAGTTTATTGCACTCTTCAGGTTGAATTTCAGCATCCAAAAGTGGTTATTTATCAAGGTTAGTACTGCATGAACCAGAACATTTTAAATTGCTCCATTTTTTTTTCTTTTTTTGGCTTGCACATTTTTCCACCACCTCAATTCTTGCATTTGTAAGTAATCAGGTTCAATGTAATTCTGACTTAATTGTTCCCCCTGGGCTTAGTGATCCTATGCTCATATATTGTTATTGCCAAATCCTAAGTTATATATTTCTATATTTCTACAAATGACTTTTTAAAATTATTTTCATTTTCGATCCATTTGCACTTTTACAATTAAAGAAGCGAAGAAGGAGAAGTCTTTGAGACATGGCTATGAAACTGGGTAATATTGAATTTACTGGAGGTATTCTAGGAGTATTGCAAAGAGGTATGAGGTAGCGGTACCAAGAAAAATATGACAATAACTAAGAGCAAATCAAAATTTGTTATAGAATAAATAGAACAACATATATGCTCAGGGATCAAAGGAAAACAAGATGGAATTATTTGATGCAGACCGAGAAGTGATGGAAGTAGCTGTGTGCCTAGATGGGGGTGGAACGATAGTGGAGTAGGAACACTGGGTTAATGAATGGGTCAGAGGAGATAAGCAAGGCGATGAACCCTGTGGTGAATGCCTATGGTGAAGAAAGAGGATAAAAAGCACTCTAATAACTGCTACTTAACATTCAGCACAACAAATCACAGTATTTTGACCAGTTTCAAAACATTTAATAGAATAAACAGGCTTGTGGAGAGACATAAAAATTCTTGCACATCATTTCTGTTAAATACCACCCAATGCACCAGTGTTGCTTGAAATTATATGGTTATCAGTAGTGCCACAACAACAAAAAAACACTTTCATATCTGAGAAATAAAAAACGACTGCATATTGAAAACAGTCAACCTTCCATGAGCCTACAACCATAAGCACAAGAAAGTTTGTTAACACATATACAGTAACCTTGAAATCCCCTTTAATAGGTCTAGCTACTTGTGCTATGAACACAGAAGCAACACAACATGTTGAAGGTTTCCATTCTTAGAAACTTCAGATGAAAAAGGTTGTATGGTAGAAGTTTGACTGTATAATTTGTTTTGCTTCCTTTTTGCTATAATATATCGAGTATACTTACTGTGGGCTTTTCCATTTGAATTTAATTGAATTTATTGGATTGGACATCTGATTGGAGGGGATTGAGTTGGACTGGATTGGATACGACTATTTCATTGAATTGAACAATTTTAATGAATTCAACTGAATTTAAACAAACTGATTATAATTTAAATGGAATTTTAAAACAGATAACTTTAAGGTAATCTTATATATCAAATTAATTGGAGATGTCTTTTGAGGATATTTTTTAAGAAGGACATAGCTAAGGTATAAAGCAGTTAAAACAACACAGTGTCTATTTTATGAATCATGGTGCCACTTACAAAGAAATGGCTGATAAAGAAGGGTGTGCATTAAATTGGTGAGTGCACAGTATCTGTAGTCCTCAGTTGGACTCATTACTTGCTCATCTTATCTTATGTCAAAAGGGCAAGATGGTAAAGGACATTTACCTTGAGACTTCTTGAACAACTTAGTGATAGAAGTTGGCTTCATTGCACAATGAAGCCAACTGTACTATCAGTACAACTATAAATGTACCTCAAGAACAGGAATCTTCATGCATAAAGTGAACCCAGTACATACAGACATTACCCTCACCTATTCATTACATCCAGTGATGGGTAAATGAAAATTAGAAAAACAAATGCTGATAGAAAAGGTGATTACATGCTTCAAATACTCTATTTTGCAATTAGCTGAATGAATAGGTGAATTGAATGATATAGCTGTAATAATTATGTCTTTAATGGAGGTTTATTCATTTTAAGATATTTTAAATTAAACTTGTTGATGTGGTCTCTTGACAAAAAGAAACTGGAGGCTCTGTACTTTTTTTTTTAACCAAAATTCTAATCTTTTTATTTCGGAGCTGTCTTTCTTTTTTCCACTATAAATGTATAAATCTCTGTTGACAACCTTTCTTATTATTTTACATTGACTTTCCTGTTTTTCATGATCATTCTGTTTAGGTCTTCCCACATGTACAATCCTTCTTTCCATCCTCTTCTCCCCCTCTTTATCAGTCTAATTATGAAAAGATGAGCATTTTGCAGTGAAAGTAAATGGGACATGTAATGAGCGGACTGAAATCCATTTAAAGCTAATGATCTATCCTACAGTTTAACAGTTGGCTGCGAGAGAGCAAAAGAAGAAAACTTATGAAGATAAGTGGTACGCATAAAGTACAGGTCAAGAAATTGTTGTCAATAAAGATACTCTACCTAAACTTATTGGGTATATAACTTCTACAAGTTAATACTTTTGAATGCATTTCATTATCCCTCACTGACATTTCTAAGTTGATCCGACTTCAGCTTATTCTTAGGAAAGGTGACGGACAAATTTGTTGAATGTCTAAGCAAATAATTGACAATTCAAAGAATCCAGACCCGAAGTTCTACCTCATAGTTATATTTCTTAAAACAATGAATAACTGTTAATGGATTTAAGGTCGAGGCATTGCAATCACATAGATAGAATGAAGTTAAGTTCCATTTTATAAAGAAACAAAATGCTCAGCAGCCTGCTTGCCATTCCAGGAAATTTTTGCGGTGCATTTTCAAAGCCTCAAGTGTTATCATCGCTGTGATCCATGTTCACACTACTGCCTTTTTCAAAATGCCCTCAAGCATGTGGGGTGCAGCTGCAACACACATGCAGTCACTTTTGGAAAAGTGCTGTGCCTGGCATCTCTTTAAGAAGCTTTCCTCAATATCTTATAAAAGCGTTTATGAAACATAGCATGGAAAATAGACAATTTAGTATTACGCTGACTACAACAACAACAAACAGAAAATGATAGCTATATGCTGTAGATACTGATAGTAGCACATTATATTGTGGGACTTAAGAGTTGTTTTTTTTTTCCCAATGCAAGCAGAGAGGCATTGTGATAACAAAACGGATTTTCATTATCAGTACAACGTGCAGCTGTACAAGCATTTCAACAACAAAGGCCGCAACAATATACTGCATCAGACAGGTGAAAATTGTTTCCATTCATTTTCAATTTTGATTAAATTTGCTACTGCCGATTTGACCACTGCCGATATAAATATGTAAAATGAATAAGCGAGGCCCTCTAGTTGATTACCCCAACCATATGCTAATTGTTGAATATTTTCATTATATTTTCATTATATTTTCATATATTTTCATTTTCGTCCTCATCCAGAGGACTGTAGCATAATATTAAAATTTTTACTTAACAAATTTGAATAACGGTATCAGAATTTATTTTGTCACCGATTTATTTGTCTTAATAGAAATGTCACTCTTCAGAAAATGTGTGTGTTTCAATTGAGAAAGTTTGAAATAAATTAACCATTAAAAACGTAGCAGCTGATCTCTCGGTTGTCCTTTTTTGGAAAAAACTGCTTTTTCTGCACCTTTTCTGAATGGTGCGTTACGCCGTACCTTGATTTGTGATTATGAGACATGATTGCTGAACACTGCAAAGTAGTCTCTACTTATTTCAGACAGGATTGTAAAAACTCTACACACAGAGCCAACTGTGAATGAGGACCCTTCATGTTTTTGAGGTACTATTGTTGGCCTGAATAAGTCTTAATCAAAATCCCCATCCATCAGGATTTTTAATTGGTATATTGTGACCAAATCAAAGACAAATCAAGCCATAAACAGACAATCAAAATATTTTGCCTGTCTTTGAAATATTAAAAAGCCACTGATTAGAAAGTGTTTTCTCAATTCTCTGTGCATGTGTGTGTGTGTGTTTGTATGACCACTGTGAAAAGGAACCTAAAATGATAGCTCTCTACTGGACTTTGACTCCTTTTAATAAGACATGAAAAAGAAATATTAATTTCTAGCTTCTCTCACCTCATACTTTGGAGCTACTCTCTTTGTTTCTTACAGTTGTTTGATCATTGTGCCATTGTTGGCAACCTAGCAACAATGGTAGAGTTGTCAATTTTGTTTCTGAATTCTCAGAAGAAAGGGTAGCAAAGAGACAATCGATTAACTGGCAGATGGGAAACCTTCCCTTACGCCATTCCTATGTGGGTTATATGTTGGTACTAATTCCTAAAATTCTCTTCAATGTTTAGCTCTGGTATTTTGTCACATTATTTCCAAATGAAATATTGTCCACAACAGTTGTCCTTTAAAAACAATCGTGTGACATATTTCTTCTTGGATTTTCTGATGTTTGAGTTTAAGGTCTCCTTTCTTTTTGCTCTTTTTTAATTTTTTAATTTATTTAAGCTAGTAATGCCAAAAGTAATCTATACCACAAACACCTATGATATTTGCACCAAGTCCTGCACACATTGCACAGCTATTTTCAAATCAGAGCATTACTTTTACTGAGAGGGGAAAAAATCAACCAACATTTAACTCATCAAAAAACATAGCAAAATCAGCATTCTGATGCTATAACACTGGGTTACTTCACATGTCTTCAGCATCATCTGATTGGCTACACAACAGAGAGGAAGAGCCTTCTTCAGTCAATATTGCCTTGTTTTTATCCACCCTTTCATCCTCTTATCCCTCCCCATGTGCCTTTTTTGCCTCTATCCAAGCCCAGGGGGTCAAGTGTCCTTGGGGAGAGTTAGTCCTCAGTTAGACGAGGGCATAAGAGAGGGGATTTGGGCTCTGTGCCCTTTCTTCCACTCTGTCACTCTAGTTTGATATATCTACCTATGCCTCCATCTAAGAAAGTTAAAGTGGATTGCAGAGAAACCTACAGCCCTTTGAGACTCAGAGCATGGGAAAGGATTTTATTTGAATGGCTTACAGAGGTTAGGTAGGATAGGGTGCAAACAATTGTAAAACAGGGCTTGAGCAGCAAGTTCCTCAGATAAAGTACCGGGTAAAGGTAAAAAAAAGATAAACAGACACACCAGTTTCCACACAACAAAATATAAGTTAATAAATCCCCATAAGCAAGGTCTAATAAGAATAGATTGGCATTAGACTGGGCAAAAAAATAAAAATATATGTCTTCGGAAAAGTATTTTAGTGTTTTATAGCTTTAGTTTTAGTTTTTTTGTAGTGTATTGCATTTTTGGTGTTTTGTTGTAGTTAAATATTTCACATTCTGCTTGTAAAACTTCTGATTAAATTTCAAGAACATAAGAATAATGAATATGTTGGTTCTTGATCCCAAACACACACATAGAGAAGAAACCAAATCAAGAGCAACCTATTGTAGATTTGAGACGGAACTAAGATCTTTTCAGTCTTTATACCTATGTGTATTATATCATTGCTGTATCTACTAAATGTATAGCTTTAATAACGTCATTCATTTTTGCCACCAAAAGTTGTAATACATATTTATCCACAGGCAAGTTCTAATAGGATTTAGTGGCCTCAGGTTCTTGGGTTTTTTCCAGGTTAAGCTAATTACAGTCTGTAAATTTTTACATGTCTCTCGAGTAGGGGATATGGAAATAATTCCCCCCATGGTCTTCGTTTTGCTCAGCTCACTCAAACATACTCCCAACAGTTAACTCGCCCTCAAATTAGTTTCCTTACAACTCAAGATTATGTTGAGGTCAGGAAATAAATTGAATTACTTAGTTTTCTCATTTTTGTGGCAAATATGGACATAGAAATCACATTTGAATTAGCAAAAAATCTGTACATTGTGAAAATAAGAGCAATCAACAATCAGTTCCCACCACATGACACACGCATTATTGTGATAACTTGGACCAATAGATCAAAGTCAGAGGTTGAAGAAATAATCCACGCTGTCTTGAACTTTCACATTCGAGATATTCACTCCATGTCTCTCTTGTAATTGAGGTTACAGTCCTCTGGTAGAAACAGCAGCGTGATCTGAATTAGGCCCACTTATCATGCAATTTTTTTATGATGGCGCAGACCAGATTATACAAGGTTTTTCTGTGAGAAATGCAGTAAGAGATACATGATGTAAGATGGCAAAGTACATGACCTAATTAGTGCCAAAAAACTAAAGTAATAGTCTGCCCCTGGCATATTTTTTGTTTGTTTTGTTTTAATTCTTTCTTCTTTTTTTTTTTTTTTTTCAATGAAAAAGTTTTTGGTGAAAATAATTGGATAATCATTGAAATTCTGATTCAGCCACAATCTCAGATGCTGACTTTTATTTCTATTTATTTATTTATTTCACACTGTGCAAGGATCAGTTTAAAGTGTGGCAGAAAGAAAAACTTTGTTTCCATGTTTTGTCTTTTCTTTTCATGTCTTTGACCTTGATGACTACAGGGAGTTGTCTTTATCTTGATCAGAATCCTTTGAAGTCTATTCTATCGCAGAAGTGCTGACCTGTTGTGAGCCACATTGTAGGACGATGTAGACTAGTTTTGAGTCAATATATAGACAACTATCAAACGCTAAAGTTTGTCACCCATAAGGTGAATCAAAACCTTTAAGCCCCTAAAAAAGCGCATTAACTCAGAATTTGCTGTCCTGTGATTGGATTTTGGATACGCTTTTCTTTTCTCTGGTACAACAAGGACATTCAACCCTGCCCTGCTCTGTTTCGTCTCTTATTGATTAGACACAGAGGGAAATCATTGAGAACAAAGAGAGTAAGGGAAAGCATGCCAAATAACAAGCAAGCGTGGTTATGGGAACAATCCATAATGTATAAGAACTTCAGCGTGTGTTTTTGTGTGTTACATAGTCTGGTTGTATAAACGGAAGCAGTATTTTTTCTTCCTGATAATGACTCTGGAAATAAGCGTTACAAATGTCAGTGAGACAGTCTGATGTGATAATTAATTTCCTGGTGTAATGGTCAAACTTCTTATTCCTCGTTAGTTTCCGCAAGAGACTGTTTCATAAAAATGGACATAGAAAGGTGCCCATCATTCATTTGCTGGCACTGGAGCCACTTTGAAGCACAGAGTTTTAATAAATTTTCATCGCTGTCTTTTCTGCTTGAAGCCAACATTGCTGTCTTTCTCATTCAGGGAAAATGCCCATTACATCAAACTGAAGCAAAGTCTTTGACCACTGAACACATCACATATTAGCTAATTTGGCTATTGGAACAGGTTTCATTATCAATTAAAATCACTACTATTATCAAAATAGTGCTATATGATCCTATGAACTACAAACATGGTAGAACATTAAGTTCTGAGAAAAAGTCAGAATGGTCATGTCGCATTTCATCTGACTTTTTACGTCATTGAAGTGAGACAGATGTCACAATTCTGCGCTGCAAGATCAAATATAAACAATGGACGGAACAAGCATGGCAGACACCCTTGATGAAACTAGTCAGTGGAAAGAAAGACCTGGTTAAAATCTTTATAATTTTGCCCCGATTGCAAAACAACTTCAGAAGTGATACAGACACACTGACATGTGTAGCATCCATATTTACTTTCATAAACACAGCATGCCACGTGTGATGTCACGTCTACTTCTGCGCAGGCGGGTCATTTCAGCGCCATAGACTGTTCATACTGAAGTCTGATGGCAGTCCCATTTAAATTATAATGAGGTGACGCTCAGTTAGATTAAGCGGGAATGGAAAATGGATGAATGGATTATTGCACATTATGTTGGACTGATTACAAGTTGGCTTTGTGATGATGTTACAACAGTGCATGTACGTGTACATTCCAAGCACAATGTTGGCTGAAGCCACAGCAGGAGACAGGTGAACTGAGCATTGGGAGGTTTTTGAATAGTAGTGTCGGTTCATATGAAAATACAAAGTGCAAAGTGTAGTGAACAGTGTAGTCAGTGTCAATCAGTTCACTGAGTGAGATCAGTGCTTCAAAAACAACTGAGAACTGAGGAATTACGCCACCATTGCCAGGTCGCCATTGTTAATAAGAATTTGTTCTTAATGACTTGCCTGGACAATTAAAGGTTCAATGAAAGTATATTAAAAATAAAGTAGCTTGTGTTTTTGAGGTTATGTCGTTGGAGTTCAAACTCATACTGCCATGCATTCACTTCAATGCCCAACATGTCACGTTTTTGTTATTCACCAAATTATAGAAAATAATTTCAATGTTAATAATGATAAATAAGTTGTACAGTACTGATATCTATGCAGACACAACCCTGATGATACCTACAGTATCCTGAATGGACCTCAGTAAATGCATTGCTACCTATATTTTGGCAGATTTGTTTATGTCTAATTGCCTGTCATCCATGCAGTAGAATTTTTTTCCTCTTCTTTTGGGCCATGGTTAAAATCAACAAATAAGAAGTGACTTGCCCTTTCAATAATTACCTACTGCCATTGTCAGGATTGATTCTGCCTTTAAAGCTCTCCTTATTCTTTTTATGTTTATTAGCAGTTACACACAGTTCATTATATCTGTTTATTTGCCCGCACTTACTAACTCACTGTGTGAGGCATTTTGGTTTAGTAAATATATCTTATTTTTTGTCCATAGTTTCCATATGAAGTAAGAGAACTTCCCTGAATTCCAACTACAGAAAATAACCTAGGCTACACTTACCAAATTGGCTTTACATTAGCTGTAATCAATGTTCTATTATGGTTCTTTATGTTTATTATTAATATTGGGTGATCTGCAATATGATTTTATAGACATAATCTTTCTTTGCCTCAGTAAGCTGCATATGTTGCTGTTCAGTCAATGTTTTTCTTTGCTGATTACTGTTTATTTTAATTTATCACATGCTGTTTATCATCGGTTCACAATGTAGTCATCTTCAGGCGTAATATGTGTAAGCAACAAGAACAAGTGAATATTAAACAGTCGTGCCATACTGCCACACATCTGTTATTTTTGGGAAGTTGCGTATGTGTGGAAGTGTTTGTGTTTGTGTGAGTTGACTGCAAATATAGAAGACTGTTGATATCAGGCTGTTCACCAGAGCCAAATTTGCCTCTGTTGATAAAGACTATTATAATGGCCAGAGGCTGTTTTTGGCTTGGGAAGTGGAATCGCAGTAGATAAATAAAACATCAAACTCACTCACATATAACTACACAAAGTCAAGTCCATACACTCTCATGCTTTGTATGAAAACAAAAGGTTGAGCAGCTGTATAGCATTATTTAAAGAATGATTTATGGTGAGAATTCATGAAATTGAAGCTCCTGAAAAAAACACTGCAGAATGCATTAAAATTACAATGACAATGATCTGCCTCGGGGACTGTGTACAGTTAATCATCCTGATATGGGAGTAAGGTTAGCTACTAAAGTTTTTATTAAGTTCCAGAGATTGTTATCAGTAAAATAAAAAGTTGTACTAGAACTTTGGGTAATAATTAAGTCATGGTATTGTTCCTTGGAGAAACTGCTGCTTTGTAATTGCAGTTTTATGGGAATTAATTGTAGTTACTGAGTACCAATGGACCTTAAACTGCTGGGGCAAGACTTTTTTGTACAAACGGTATTACTGCAAACACATTTTATCGATTCAGTTTAGAACACTGCACATTTTTTCCTGTATTTTCAGGCTTCTAAGTTAAATATATTCAGTGACTGATATGTAGAGAAAATCCTCAAGGAGTATTTTTTTAGCTTTTTTGAGAACATTTTTATTTTGATGAGGCTGGAGAGGGAGAAAACTCACAGGAGATTAAATTATCATATCTACTCAAACAAAGGCAGACGTTTTATTTAGTTTAATTGCTTATGGTACCAGGCTGTCATTAGAAGATGACCTTTATTTCTGATTCTCATTGTTATTAGTATGACTTGTGCACCAGTTCTACCTATGTTTTTAAATGAATGTCAACCAGCTGTCCATTCATTCCTATGGCAGTGTTATTCCATCTCTAACAGGTTTTCAGTTTTTTATTGTTTATTCATTTAGTTTCTGCTCATAAATTTGTTTTGCTCATAAGTATATTGAAAATGTGCAACTTTTTCTGTGAACTTGAACTGGAGCAATATTACTCTGATTACTCTCCAGGAAACTGGTTAGATAAAGTAGCAAACAGCCTAACAACTTCCTTTTATTTTCCAGTGACATGCTTTGGTCAAAATATCACAGGATTAAAGGTACACTGCTCCCTTTTTAGCCTTGTCTTCACCCTTTTTTTTTATTAATCGTAGGTTTTAGGTTTTGGAGAGGGGACAAGCTCCTTCCTCCAGCCCTTAAAATAGGCTGCCTTTTTTGAGGTCTATAGTACAATTCAATATACAGAAAATAGTATGAACAATCAGAGTAGCATACACAGTTAACTGAGCTGACACTATCACACACCTGAATACTTGACTGGTAATTTGTGTCATATTCATGATATGAAACACAGGAGAAAGTACTTGTACAGTACACTATTACTGCTGATGAGGATTTGCTGTTTATTAGCAATGCAAAAATAATCAATAGCAAACAGTTCTGACTTTTTGCTTCCACAGTACAGTAAATCCAGCATGATGTGAGGCTATGGGTGGAGATAAAGACGGGGAAGCTGGACATTTTTACTCTCATCATTCTGAGTTGGTACTGTGATGTAACATTACCCTGCAAAACCTACTGGCTCACCAGTTGGCCCAAACAAAGTGTGTTTTTCCAGAGTTTTTGAATTGATAGTCACTACAGACATAAAAATGCATGGCGTCAAGCTTTTTTTCTTCACAATACTGTATGTCTCCTTTAAGAGAAACAGAAAAGGAAAAAAAATATCCAATGAAATGTTGCAGTTAGTGAAGAAAGTTTGAAAGAGATATGTAAAAGAGGAAGAAAGGCATATAAATGCTTCCTTGAAACAGAACAGTTGTTCTTCTCTGTACATGACTTCTGAGCCCCTGCTTTCAAAACTTATGAAGCTGTTGATACTACAAGACCATAGTGTTCATAAGGACTCTTGTTGTGAACATGGTAAACACAGCCACATTTGAAAGAAACAGCAGAGATGGGAAGTTGTTGTATTTTCAACTCCAGGACGTCTCTGTTTGTATTTTGTCAGCTGGGAGAGAGAAGTGGGCACAGCAAGAATCCACCCAGGAGGCAAGACACAGGGAGGTGGGATGAGAGAAGCACTGATAGGATGACTGTAGGAGGGCAGGCAATGAGGCAGAGAAATGAAAAGAAGCACAGTTGTTGATCTTATGATCGTTGTCTCTATTCAGGCTTTTGTTTCTCACCTTTTAAAGCACTGTCTCTTCCCCATAGTCTCACTCCTCAAGCAATTTTTCTTTCATGTTTCCACCTTTTGTCCACAAGATTAACTTTTATGTCTGAATTGATTTGTTGTTTACTTTCTCTCCTTAATTCTCTTAAGAGGATTCAGAAAAATTGTGGATTTTTCTCTCAGCCCATTGTTGTTTTTTCCACCCTTCAGTCCTTCACTTAGCATTGTATCTTTCAACATTTTTATATCTGTATCCAGTCTAAAGGCCTCTCTCTATTAAGTGTTAGTTAAAGCTCTGAATCAACAATTATAGTAAGTCAGAGCTCCCTAGAACTTGTTTTGTTTTTATTTTTATTGTTTACAAATGCAGGCAATAAAGAAACTGTTTGTCTTCACCTTTCAAAATTTTGCCTTTACCCAGCTGTCCTTGAACAAAATAAAACTTGATTTAAGCCCAAATGGAAGTTATTATTTTTACAGTCACAGAATATGAGGTGCTACAAATGCCAAAAAGCAAAGAGAAGCTATCAAACTGTCCTCAAATTGTTTTTTTTTACATAATATTAGTTGTAAGTGTAAAATAATATTAAGGGAGAAAACTTTTCTCAGACCTGGTACTGGACCCCACTCACTATATCCTCTATGTTATTCATTACTTTATTTTCCCCATCGATGATTTATTTCTTTCATGATTTACATCATCACCCGCTGCCCGATGCAGACTTTAGTGTACTCTTAATGCTGCAATGCTTTGTTCTTTTATAAACTCTGTGTATGGTCAAGACAGTGATTGCAGAGGATTACAGTGGAACGGTGGGGTCAAGGTGCTATTCCCAGCAGCATTTCATCAGTTTTTATAGGAGCAGAGTAACATTCACAGTCTAATATCCCAACATATGTTCTTCCATTTATATAACCAGTAATGTGAATAGCTCTGTGCACTTACTTGCTGATACACTTTTAACCTGTAAATCTATCAGTGAAAACAGCTATCTACTCGTTTTATATCAGTTGTCTTGATCCCAGGGTCTTGTGCTGTGGCAATTACTTATCAAATCATTCTCATTACTGTGTATCTTTTTCTGTTCTTATCTATATCTTATTCTGTGGTGTAGATTCCCAGATAGATGATTAAAGTTCCATCCGATCTTTTGAAAAAAAAGAAAGAATAAAGATAACAGTTCAAGGCACATTTAAGAGCAAGACTGCAACTCAGTTATGTCATCAATGCAGAGGGTGGCTGTGGTCACTTTAGGGGAGCGTAGCTGTGGAAGCTGTGGAAAATTTCCAAGTGTATCAAGCAAAAAGCTCTGAATCCACTTGACATCATACTCGCTTCCTTATTTAAAGCAAGACACTAAAAGGAAGAAGACACTATTCTTTGATACTATCGGTCCTCATGTTCTTTCAATAAAATGAACTACTTGACATCTGGTTCTGTCTCTGCTTTTTTCAAGCATGCTGCTGCTCAACCCTTCTCAAGAAACCCAGTCCAGATCATTTCTTGTCACTGAAGGACAGGCCCATCACCAAATAACCTTTTATTGCAAATATTTTAGAAAAAAGTGTTTACTAAACAGCTTATATACACTTATAAACAGCAGAGTATAATATCTTTGATAGATTTCAGTCTGGCTTCCTTAATCTGCATTCAACTGAAACAGCTCTTCTTAGAGTTACTAATGACCTTTTGATGCAAGCAGAGATTGCTCTGTGCCAGTGCTTCTTGACCACATTTCTGCATTTGATTCTATAGATCACATTCTGTTGGTTTATAGGCTCAGGCAGCGGGTGTATATATCAGGAACTGCTCTTAAGTGTCTCTCTTCATATCTTTCTGAATGGTCTTTCTCAGCAAATGTTAGTAATTTCACGTCTGAAACTTTGGGCCCAGTGCTATTTGCTCCATACTTGCTTCATTTGTGTTATATGATAAGTACATTTAAAGATGTATCCTACCATCATTACGCAGATGAGATTAAATTATATGTTTATTTTAAGCCTCATGATATTTCTAAGATATCTGTGCTTCTGAGCTCCATAAAGTCCATAAAAGACTGGATGTCAGAGAACGATCGTCAGCCAAACACAGATAAAACAGGTAATTTTTTCTGCTCCAGCTGGTTTTAGCCCAAAGGTGAGAGAGAGTCTGGATTTTCTGTCTTCTTTAGTCAAACCTACTTCACGTAATCTTGGTGTTTTTATGAGCCAGTATTTGTGCCTCGATCAAAATTAAATAAATGTAGTGTAGTTCAATTGTGTTTTTATCAGTTTAGGAATATTGCCAAAATCAGGTCTGTTGTTTTTCAAGTGGTGATGGAAATAATTATACATGGTTTTATCTCATTCTGTTCTGTTTAAGCAGTGCTGCTCTGAACCAGCTGCCTGGCTGCTCACAAAATATCCAAAAGGCTAGTTCTGATTTCTTTACATCGGCTCCCGGTCTGGTTCAGAATCCAGTTCAAAGTTGTTCTCACATTCAGAGCCTTGCATAATTAAACCCCTTCATATGTTAAAGATCTACTGCAGCGCTATAAAAACAAAGACTCTGAGGTCTTCTGATCACGGTTTGTTGGCAGGCCTAGAACTAAAGGAGGCTGTGCTGTTTAGGTTGCTGCTCCTAAAATTTTTAACTTTCTTCAGTTGGACTTAGGATGGGTTACATATCAGTTATACTGAAATTCCATATTCTCGAAGGCCCAAAATTAGTACGCTTCCTCGATTTCAGAACGAGTCATTCACAATCTTTATAATTCTGAATTGCAAAAAAATGAATAATAACTCCAAAACTACTTTTATAAATGTGTGTGCCAGCTTTTGGTGTTAAGGTGTCTTATTATGGGAGACAGATAATATAAATATACTTAAGCAATTAATTGTTCTTTAAGAGGGTGTTGTATTACTCTGTCTGTCCAAGCCTTGAGTCTTCAAAGATGGCTGATTGTTACTTAAATAATTGTACCAGTTTAATAACTGTTTCACCTCCAACACTATTCCAAAAATGTTGGGTCACACTTTATGCTCTGTATTATACTATATATACTATTATCCTTAGACTGTGAACTAAACTAAACTACTACTAATAAAATAAATTGATGCAATCGTTGGTGGTGATGAAATGCAACAGGTGTTAGTTTTTTGTTTTTTTTAAATCTGATGACTATCATCCGACTGTATGTCAAGCTTCTTTCATTCAAATGTAAATTATATGTTGCACCTAGGAAAAAGTTTATTAATCTTTTCAGTTTTCTGTACACTGCCAAAATGCCATCAGAAGACTGGGCAGATTGAGTGAACCACAGATGGGGTTGAATGCACCGTTGTCACTACTCTTCCTCTGGTTGGTTCTGTTTCCTGTCAAGCCCTTTTGTTGAATACAGACATAATGCTAATAAAGCAAATACTATCCTGTTGTGGTTCTGATTTTACGTGTGAAATTAAAAGCACAGCAAATACACACAAATGCACATTCATCTTGTTGGATGGACCTCTCTGTGTTTGTCCTTTTGCTTTTTTGTTTGCATGTTGTTGACCGTCTTCGGTTGATCATAAATAGTCATTGGCCCACTTCAGTGTTTTCTTCTTGTTTTGGAAGAGTGGTTGTTCTCTGGAAACTCTGCAATGATCTGTCAGACGAGTTTGACAATTCAGCAACTTATTTTTCTCATTTCTTTCTTCAAAAGAGTTTCTCAGAGTAATCTAACTTTCTGATTGTCTTTCTAAAAAGCATTTGTGGTATTTTCTGTTGACCCTTTAGAAGTTGAATATCTTCTGATTTAAAAAAAAAATCAATGAATATTGTGTTTCAAAAGATTGTTAAGAGAAAAAAAAAACAAGGAGACCATTTTGAGTTACAAATGCTGGGATTTCAAGAAATAAATCAAGAAGATGAACAGAAGTATTAAAGTGTAATTTTGTGACCAAAGGTGCAGTGAAATTAATCACTGGACCAGACATGATGTTGCTAAATTCACATCACATACACTTTTCTTTCCTCTCACCTGGAAATTCTACCCAGCCTGCAATGTCCTTTATATCTTTTATCTTTTTATGTAAATTTCTTTTTTTCTGAAATTATTTCTTCACAAAAACAAGTCAGTGAACTATGGAATGGCTGAAGTTTGGAAGAGTGAAGCTAGTCTTTCGCTACTGATTAAATTATCAGCTTGGAACTCCATTGAAGGCACCAAGGCATGAAATTGCTTGACATTTTTCTCATTGTGCACTTTGCCATTAGTCATTTCCTCAGTTACGTTTCACAGCAAGGAGGAAAGCAAGAGTTTCGGAAAATCATTTTCATGACTTACCTCTGGATTCTTCAGGCAATGTGTTGTGTAAAGATGGATGGACGCATCGGATGTTGAATGTCATGAAAAGCCAAGCGTGCAAACACTCAAACCTCTAGGAACAAGTTGATGAAGCAGTACCATACTCTTGGGGGTATTCTACTAAGTCACTAAACGGTGAGCTGTGGTTTTGTTTTGGGAAACAAATACAGAGACCAGAAGTTTCCTTACAAAAAGACTAAGATTAGGTGGTTAATGGTATAAAAGTGTCTATTAACCCTAACTATGAACATTTTCTTTTCTGGTGTGTACATGAGATCACAATGAAAACTGAAAATAATTCCTGCAAATAAAATGAAAGAATGACAACAGAAAGACTTTCAAACAGGACTCAAACTACCAGCTCCTGACCGAAAGTCATGTGTTAGAGTCATAGTTCCTTACTTCTACCTCACCTGGCTACTTATCTTTATTGGTATAGAGCTCAAAGAGACTTTAATCTCCATACTCATCAGAAGTTAGAATTTCTGATGTCCCATTTGTCACTAAATGTACCATTAGTACAATGCTATTTAAAAAACAACCAATGCTGAAATACTGGCCATATGAACAATAATTAATGTTCATGTTAGCCAGTAAAATCCTAAACAAAACACAAAGAAATGGACACCTTTAGTATCAGTTACACAAGGAATATTTTTACTAATATTTTTCTTTATCTTGACTACATTCATTCTACTGCTGTTGCCTACTACAGGATGGGGGATGGGGGTGTCCTCTACATTCCATACATAGTGGTCTCCTGACCAAGCATCTGGACATTTATTATTGTAGTATATCTTGTATAAATGCATAATTTAACCTAGCATAACTATGGAGCTGACAGAGAGTCCCACAAAATGTGATATTGTGCTTTTTCGAACACACTGTCAGTGCTGTTCTGTTTGAAGCACTGCTCAGTGATCTTTAACATGCATGTGCAAAGACAAACACTTAATTAAAAAATGGAGATAATAGAAAATCTATGAGTATAAGTCAGTTAATTAAGCACAGAAGCAAATATAAAATCATTAATCACAGATTTGATGTGCTTCGTTTTATTTACATTTTGATCTGTAGGGTATATTGTCAGTCTAACTTGATCATTTCAGGGTGTAGGTCAATTATTAAAAGCAGGAAGCACACACATTCTGAGTCCCTGTATTTTGTGTTTCACTTTTTTATGGTCTTATTATTCCTTTTTTAAGCTTACATGAACAAGTGGATGAAGTGTCTGCTTATGAAGTCAATATGTGACAACTGAAATAGTAACAGCTGAAGCTAAAAATACTATGATTTATACTACATTTGTGTTCATAGACACATATTGAAAAAAAAATTATAGTTTTCCACAGAATTTTCTTGTTCAATATTCTTTTTTTTTTCTCACACAAAGACACACTCTCACACATTCTTTGTACAAAGACAGATTTCTAATGTACCTTAACTTTCTCTGGTCCCACCTCAGTAACTCAGAGAATTTTTTTTTTCATATATAACTTTTTAAAACAGCCCAAGGCTTTTTTTCCTCCTCTTTTTTCCCCATACCTATAGGATTCATGGGGCGATTTCAACAGGCTGCATCACCCTCACTCATCCAGACACAGTCATGCTGCAGAAGTCAAAAGGTTTTAGAAATGCCACCTTTCTACATTTTGTCTCGGTTTACCTCTCCAAAAGTCAAAGATTGCCACTTGCTCTGTCTTGAGCCATGACTCAATGCATCACTCAGCACCACTTTTTAATATTTAAAACTTTTTTAAGTGTTTCTTGGATGGCATTGCCTGATGGAAACTGGAGCATTGAAGCAGATGATGGAGCATTTAGTGAGAAAAGGTTAAAAGTTTGCGTCCTAAATGGCAGGAAGGCGATAAGGTGGTGGGGCCTTCAACACTGCCGAAAAGGAAAAGGGCAGGATGAATGTCAGCCAAGTCATCTAGGAAATATAAATCATACTAAAAACCCCAAACTTGAACATTTTCAACATCCCAACTTTCAGCTGAACTTTAAAAAAAACAATACCAAATTAAGTTTTTTATTTTTTTATTTTATTATTAGCAGAGCAAAGACAGAACTAAAAAAAAAAAGGAATCACTGACCTCTATAGCAATTAAATCTTTTCAATCTTTATATCCAAAAATTATATATATATATATATATATATATATATATATATATATATATATTTTTTTTTTATATTGAGTAAGATCCTGTCCATGCTTGAGGCCTTCTGTATATCATTTGCACAAACATACTTATTAAATCTAGAGAGCTTTTCAATATTAAAAAAAAAATCTAACCCTGAGAGCTTCTCAACTGAGTGGAACAGAAAACATCATAAATCGTTAACATGAAAATATTTCTAAATACCCCTCTTACCCACCACCTACCCTTACCAATGCACCCTCTCCCTCTGTGATTTAGCCAGACATATATTAAGATAAAAAACATTTCATGTTGATGTATTACCATCTTGCTTATCTTGTAAGTGTGGACAAATATGGATGTTGTATGAAGTGGCCTTGTTGCAACTGAAGGTCAAAACGAATCTATGAGCGAGAGGGAGTGCTATGGATTGTTGGCATGCGAGAGCGAAGAGTGGGGAGGGATGTAAGAATCAGAGACACAGGGGGAGAGGAGACATTTTCCATAATAATATTGAATTGAAAAGATAACAGCTCAGCTGCAGACTCCTGCTATCTACACCATGAAAAAACACAACCTTGCAGAGGCCTGACCAGAAACTTGATTTGCCTGTGTGTGAAGATGTCTAGATAGGTCTTCTACTGAGTTACATATGAGCCACATTTCCCTTTCACCACATGCAGATTTGTTAGGTTTGATCCCACATCACAAGAGACAGTTTTTTAACTGTGTATTCTGCATACGAACATACATAGTGTTACAGCCCTGTTTGAAGACAAAAAACTTCTGCTGCAGGAGATGTGAGTCTTCCACCTGATAGTTTGCAGTGATTCCATGTTTCTATACAGGTCACTTAAATTTAGAAAAACTGAAAGAAAATATATGGCTTTATTTTTCTTTTAGGAAAAAAAAACAAGGGAAGTGAGTTAAATTAGTGGAAGCAAACAGGAAGCGTGACGCTGACAGAAAGAGAGGGAGCAATAGACACAGAGTGATAGATAGTCCAGAAGTATGTGTGTGCTTGTCCATCAGAACTGGTTTAAGTGTGCAGCAGCTCCACTTTAATTGCCTCAGCTGTCAAACCAGCAGAAGAATCCTCACATCTCTGCATTTGACGAGGACAGTAAGCTCTCTCTCTCCTTTCTGTCTCCTGCTCACTCTCTGTCTCCTTACGCATATGCAGAACTGCATCATATATCACCATCTACATGTCTGTCAATCTGTTTGCTTGACTGCTTGTCCCCATTTTTGTTTCTCCCGTTCTTAACCTCTGACTGCAGCAACATGAACTGTTTTTACAGATCAATAAGTCAGAGGCAAAGTGAAGTGTCTGCTTGGAACACTTATGATATCACTTGGATGCTCAGCACAGCACAGCAGCAAACCTTCCATCACCCTTAATCCGCCTCAGAACTCCTTTACACCTCCAGCACGTCTACTTTAAACCCAGAATAAACACAGTTTATGATTTAAACACAGTTTAATCTAGGTGACGTCTATTGCTTCCTACTGATAGATTGAAGTCAGTTGTAAATGGGTTACATTAATAAAAAGTACAATCAAATGGATAACTGAATAAATCAAATCCCACTCTGCAAGCCCAAATTGCAAGTAAAAGCTTGATAACATTAAAGCACATGGAAAAGGAAGCCATTTAGTCTGAAAAAGACTCCACCGTTCTCACAAAAACCACAATGGCTAACAGAGGGGGAATTACTTAATTCTCAAACCAGCCTGTTTTAAGCATTTATTTTTTCAGTGAAGGGACACGTCAATACAAGTTGCTTCATTGCTCTGTCACATGATAAGTGTATAAAGTCCAATGAGTTTGCATTTAAGAGTAATAGAATTGTCTCAATTATAAGTGACATAAATGGCTTCTCCCAGTAAAGAATTTTTGTCCTAGAGCAGCACACCCTGAATCTTTTTTTCTCTTTTTCTTTCTTTCTTTTTTTTTTTGTTAGCAAAATATATAGCTCTTCAGAAATAAATCCTAAAATGTAGAATTCTTCTCAAAAACGTTTGTGAAGAGTATGGTTGGACTCTAGTCTATTGAGGGACATTAAAAGAGGAAGCTGTGTGCTGTCACTCTGAGCCAAATTGCCTTTGGTGCTTGTCTCTGTGTTTCTTTGGCCACAGACTAAACTCATGTCAGGACTTTAATAGCTGTACCCTCTAGCTTGAATTTTTTTCTCCCCTCATCCTCTCTGGGTAAAGAGTGTTTTGAAAAGTGCCCGGCCTCAATCTATGCATTATATTATTTGATCATTGTTTTGAGTGTTATAACCACTTCATAAATTGTAATTCTGTATGCTTTGCTGAAAGAGCTCTTTGTTTAATTTCATTTCGCAGCACGCCCTTGAGCAAAGCCCTGTGCTTATCTAACACCACCAAGCTGTTTAATCATCCCATTTTGTTTTCAACTCTGAGTCAAGGACTAAGCTAGTGACCCTTTGTGCTCCAGGGGCGGAGACACCAACCACCACCAGAGCACTTCATAGCTGTGTCATGACTTTCAAAATGAAAGTAAAATTATTGATTTACTAACAATTGATGATTTACTGACATCTGTTTCCTCAAAATACAGCGAGGCACACTTTGGAACTGTTTTCTCTAACCACAGTTAACTGCTTTTGTCAACAGGGTTAATTGAAAGCTGCTATTACTGGGACAACAACGGTCGCATGAAGTAATACAGCATTAGTAGACTAACATATAATACTTACCTCTACGTCTCTCAGTGTAAGACAAGACATTAAGAACAAATCCAACAAGACCTCATGACTTGCTTCTGTTTGAAGGCTGGTTTGAACTTAAGTTTAGCAGGAATTGCATTGCATGCATTTTGAACTGTCTGCATAAAAGGTTTGATACAGTGGTCACCATAGCGCAAAATTCTGCACCAAAAAACTTTCAAGAGAACTGTGAACATGCCACCGAGCCAGCAGCTCCACGTCCACAAAGCCAAAGAAATGATTGTTGACTTTAGAAAAAAGAAGACAAAAACACACTCCCTTTTCTACATCAGCAGGACATGGGTTTGCACCTTGAATTTGAATTTTTGAATTTGCACCTTGAATTTTGATATCCTCTGGTTCGATAATAACAAAAAAGAGCCTTGAATCTACCATTTTCAATTTTACATCTTGTGCCAGATGTTTCACAAGGTTTTTGGCCCAAAAAGTTATGGTGTTCAGAGCTTTTGAAATTGAATCACCTAGCCATCTATGAGTTCTGATCACAATAGCGGCTGCAGGTATTGAGACAGAAAATAATTTAGACCTAAAACCACTGTTCACGATACCTGTTTGTGCAGGTGTGTTCCTCCAGTGCTTCCGCTACTTTTAACATGACTACAATGTTTTTTTCATTGTTCTCAGGTTGGAGTCCCCAACTCGGACCCTGACTCTGGAGGCTCCCAGAGGGGTGGAGGTCAATGCTGGAGTGGGTGACTTCACAGCGTCTTGTAGGGAAGATCTCCTCTTGCAGTCCTCAGACGGAGAGGTCAGTGTTTGTTTATTTACTGTGTGTGTTGCTCCTTGTGGTGTTTGTGTGAAATTTGTGTGGACTTGATGATTGCTATCTTTTTTTGTGTGGTGGGTTTATATGGGTATAGGGGAGAGAATTACATGGGGGGGGGAAGGTGCCGAAAACAGTAGTGTTGATATGAAAATACAGTGGAGTGTTTGTGTTACTGTGTGTGGGGGCTTTAGACACTCTGGCACTCTATAGTGTTGGGCCAGCTTCATTAAAGTACCTTATTAGGCTAATGAGCGTCATCAATCCAGGCGACCTTGTCCCCCTTTTCTCCCCTCCTCCTCTCATCACTATTTTCTTCGTCTTTTCTATTTGAGAGAAGTGACTTCATTAAAGCTGGTTTGATGAGGTTCCTTGTCAGTTGTTGCTGTAGCGGTGTGTGCGTTTGTTGGTATGTGTGTGTCATTGTTAGCCTGTTATCTCACTGTCAAGCTCTTTGCATAGCATCCTGCCACATTTTGCGAGCACCAAACCAGACTTTGCCATTATCTCTTTGGGTGTTTGTAAGTGTGTGCATGTACGTGTGTGTCAGTCTGCCATATTGCTTGTCCACTGGAGCATAGTGTGTCATTAACTTCGTAATTAACAGAAGAATGACACCCCCCCCAGCTGCACTCACTGTCATTGTCAGTCACACACACACATTGTCACAAATACACTCTCACATTTCCATACACAGTATTGCAATAGGGAACTACATTTATGCCCAAAAGTATACAGATGAATGCCAAATTTAAACTCTTCATAAACTTTCATCATGTCAATAAGTTTCTTTTAGCTAGGAATCACAAAACCTGTCTGACTTTCCTGGTAAAATGAGTAAAATACACCTATATAACTCTAAATGGTTTTGACAGATGGACACTGGGAGGGTGTTTGTCATTTGAAAGGACAGTATTTTGATCCCCTGCTTCCCTGGTCCATGCATTGAGGCATCCTTGGGCAAGATGTGAAACCCTACATTGCTCCTGATGTCTTCATCTGTGTATGAGTGTGTGTAAAAGAAGAGGAAAAAAGTGTAACGGGAATGTAGCTGATAGCATAGTCAACAAGACTGAATCTATATAAATTAAGTCCAAGTGCCTTTATCTCATTCCTGCTCCTACTCTGTTTAATTGTTTTGTGCAGCTTTCTTCTTCTACATCTTCTTCTTGTACTCGTCCTGCCTTCTTGCCTTCTCAGCCTCTCAGTCCTTCATCTCTATGTAACCCAGCTTATCTAATTAACTTTCCACTGCCAGGGTTATACATCAATGTGGATGTCACTTCACAAGGAGAGGGGAGGGGAATTATAATTTTTACCTCTTTCTGTCATCTCCTCCTTTCTCTCCCTCTGTTTTCATGCGCTTTTGTCTCATTGGTCTTTGTTCATCCATTATCTCTCTCTGTTTCTGTCTTCCTCTCTCTGTCATTTCTGCACAAATAGACGTCTCCCATTTGATGAAGAACATTAGGACGAAGCTCAGTGTAACAAGGGTTTGCGGTGTGGGCCTTTAGCAAGGCTTGATACCATGAAAGGCATGAGAAAATTAAGGATTTATGGTGCACTGCTTCTCAACCTCTGCACCCTTTACTGCAGCACTCATCAGCCCAGCACAGAAAGAAAATCCTCTGTTCACTGAGGTACAGCTTCATAAATGCCAGAAAAGTCTTATCAGCATGAGCAAATGTATTCAGACAAACCCAAATGAACCAAATACAGAAATGAACAAGACCAACATAGAAAAGATTACTGGCATTATTATATAATCTTATTTCAGGAAAGGTGTTGAGGGCAGAACATGACTCCATGCCAGACTGATTATTTTGTCATAGAAATAAGGAAAATCTTTTTCTTTTTTAATTGATTCTTACTTTATGGGCAGGTGATGTCATCTGCTGGTGGGCAGACAGATGGGCAGGGCCATATTAGCATATTCACAGATCCCCATTCACTCATTTCATAGTAAAAAAGATATGGTCATTTCCTTAGCAATTTTAAGGCAACAGGAGCTCTTTACATGGCAGAAAATGTGCAATTTTAAGGGACATGGACAAGTTTTCAGGGGATTAATTACTGCTGGAGTGAGACTATGAGGGGACATGTGTATGCCTCTGTACGGCTTGAGAAAGAAAAGACCTTAAACCAAATGAGAGTCTGTGGAGAATCTATCAATTAAATGATGCCCTACTCCAGCTCAACCCATCCAATTTGAAGGTGCTGGAGCAGTTTCATCCTGAAGAATAGGCAACAACTCCAGTCACTAGATGTGCCAAGCATACCCTAAGAGTACAAAAGAACAATAGAGAAGACTACAAAAGTTCTGTAGCCAGGCGGTAAATTGTTAATTCTATATCACATATAGGTACTTTCTTAAGGTGTTCACAACTGGTAAAAGATGGTCTGTTACTTTGTTCTTTAAGACAACACAGTTTGCTATTGATTCTATTTTGTTAAAGATATGTTGTGGTAAATTTAGTATGTGACATGCATCTAGTCAGCAGCAGGTTCTTTTGATGTTGCATAGTTTTGACACTAGATGACAATGTTGGTGCATCCTGGTCTCTTCCTTCCTGTTTCCTGCCTGAACGTGGCTTGGGTAGAGCCAATGTAAAAAATCATACCATATGTCGAAGTTATTTTAACACGGTAGTGGTCGATGATGTAATGTTTAGCATGGTGACCGTATCATGCATCGTCCATTTTAAAATAGAGAAAATGTGTTAAAATAAAATCCATCACCTCAGTGACACACTCACATCCACATCAATCCATCGCACGTATGATTTTTTTTTTTTTTTGATCCTTGGCATTTAACAATCACTTTATTCATAACTCTATGTCCTTTCCCTGCTTTATGTAACACTAAGTCATTACAAATAGCATTTGCATTTCGCATGCAGCTGTTTTTGTTTTTATACATCAGCTTCTATTATGGACATTAACATCATAGAAGTTTTCAGGTGGAAAACAGTTGACTGATCACCCAACAGAATCTCTGAATGATCTTTAGCTGGATATTCAAAGAAAAAAAGCCATAATGGCATGCTGTTTTATTTAGTATCTTTACAATCTTGTGGTCTTTGCAAGTTCAACAATTTGAACATTTAGCATAAGAGACCTGAGAGGTCAAGACAGTATTATTCCAAGCCATGGTACCTTATTTCCACTCTGTCTTGCACATTCAACACCAAATACCATTGCATTAATCCATGCAAAAAACATTTGAATGGTTCACTTGTCTGAGTGCCAACCCAGTATGTTTAAAGGGAGAACAAAATATATAAAATATACATTCTTTTGTCCAAAAAACACTTTATCCAAATAACTTTCACTGAAAAAAATCTTTTGTTGAACGAACATCATTTTATTTCGTCAAGTTTTTGCACGAAATAATATTATCTGAAGCTAGATATAGTATTTATGTTGACTCAAATAAAATATATTAATAATGTTACCTCAATTACTTTGAGTACATTTCACTTAAATTTCCTCAGTAAGTCCAATTAAACCCATTTTGAATGTACTTAAATACATTATGTATGCTTTTTCAATTTTTTGTACTATTTCAAACCAATTCAATTGTTTAAAACTAAACCTTTTTATTCAGTTTATTCTAATTAATTGTTTTAGCAATAATATATTAAACTTTTAATATATATATACATAATACTGAGCATTATACACCACACAGAACAACAAAATGTGTTTAGACAACAAACTTTAATATGATAAAAATTCTTGACATCTGATTCCAGAGCAGTGTAATGACCCAATAATCACCTGTAAACACAGGTGATTGCACAATACACCATTAAGTGCAGAGATAGACAGTAACAGATACATGAATATATTTGTAAAAAAGAAACAAAAAAAAACCTCTGATTCTGTAAATGACCATTAAGAAAGACAACAAACTCTGATACATTGTAAGTGGAGTCTCCTGCTCAGAGGCAAGACAGGAGGCAACTTTTGCTCCCAACATGTACAATGTGTAAAAGTGTAAAGAACCTGTAAAATGCAAAGTGCACAAACCACAATACATGTTTGAACTTTAACACTTATCTTCTAAAAGCCTCTACTAAAAGAGATAAAACATGAGAAAGCAGAAACTCGCTGTTCAGATTCTGTCAACCATAATTATAACCATAACCATTAGGATGGAATAAGATGGTGTAAGAAGATGAATTCAAGTGAATACCGTCACTCTGTTGAATATTGGCCTGGAGCAGACAAGAGAGGTGGAGTCAATGAGACTTTCTCGTGTGAAATATTTTTTGGACATTAAATGATGCAGACACTGTGCCAACTCAACTGGTACTATGCCTTCAAATAAGTCATGTGCAAACACACTGTACAGAGCCTTTTACTAAATCTCTAAGCTGTGCAATAAAAATACCTTGACTTTCACAAGATGTCTCAAGGGCTCTAGGACCTTTTCATAACCATGACTTAACATAACACACCATACCAGAGTGGTCCACATCTGGGAAACAAACACAGGTTGCCTAACTCTGTGGTCAGAACATTATGGAAACTGAAAAGGTTCATAGGAACAGATATAATAAAACAAGTGGCTTTGTTTGAAGATTAATTTGAAGTGAATATCCTGTCATCCTTCATTACAGCCAGAACACTCGGAAGAAGCAGTAAGTTAGTGTGTTGGGTTTAATGTCCTCACCACTGGCTGTGTGAATACTTCTATCCTGTACACAAACATTTTTTCATCTTCGTGGAACACTTACTGCAGTTGCACTTGAGATCATACTAGACATCCCTTCACAATTAACAGAATAAACAAGCAACCACATCAAGTAATTACAAGTATGGCTGAAGAATTCCTACAGTCCAACAATGATTTTGTTCTTTAGGCCGAGGACCCTGGAGGAGAGCTTTTCCCCATCCATTTGCATGAGTACTTTTTGAATGAATTCGTATTAGTGTCTCAGTTCTTTGGGGTAGGCCAGGTGCAGTGCGTAGATCAGTCCAAGCGTCACTGCACAGGCCTGGGCTTCCGATCCAATGTTGTCCAAGATGAGCACTCCTTAAACCAAAATTCCAATGTCATCATAATGTCCAGGATCTCCATTCTCCTTGCTGATGACATAAATGCCAATGGTGCACCTCTGCGTGCCTGTCTGGAAGTAATTTCCTTCGATGTCCTGCATATTTTAAGTAAATAGGAGAAAAGGGAAACATTTGAATAATTTATCCACACAAACTACATTTTTGCATCAAGTTGTTTTATGGGAATTATGTAATGTGCTTTGACTCCATGCTGGGATCTATCATATACTGTAATCGACACAAATAAAACATTTTACCATTGACTTGACCAGTCAAGCAGCACTAGAAGCATGACATGTCAAGTAGGGCTGCCACGATTAGTCGACTAGACACGAGTATGTCGACGATCAAAATCGTCGACGACTAATTTAATAGTCGACAATTCTTTTTTTTTTTTTTTTTACTTTGTTTTTCTCTCAAAGCTGCTGCGGCACCTTCCACTGCTGCGTCTGTGTTTCTGTCCTTGACACACATGCGCAGTAGTGGTAACCGGTGTCAGCCGTGATGTCACAGAAAGTTAAACCAGACAGGCTCTGGTATCATGTCTACCCGGCAAAAGTGTGGCCATGAAAAGTATGGGAGTGTTTTAATAAAACTAAAGACAAATGTGTGCAATGCAATATCTGCAAGGCAGAACTTGCCTTCCACGGCAGCACAACGATGATGCACGAGCACCTGAAAAGGAAGCATGTTGCTGTAGCTGATTGTGAAGAGGGACTGTCCTCTTGGTAAGCTAACTGGCTAGTAAACAGAGAGTTTACTTGCTACTTACTCATATTGATAGTTGTAAACGTTAACATTAGCGATGATGATTTGATTAATTAGCCTTAGCACACATTATTCATGTGTATTTTGTAACATTATAACAGTGATGTGTTTGAATAGGAATGCTAATGTTTTCTAACGTTCCGTTTCAGTGCTAAAAAAGTACGTTCATCTTCAATGGACGGCTTTGTTACAAAGCTAGCTACATGCACACCTCAGCAAGAAAATGTCCTGACTGAGTCCATACTGAATATGTTGGTGTTATATTTGAGTCAGTGAGACCAAAACTTTTTGTGAATAATTCCTTAGTTTAAGGTGCCTACCTCATTTGATTTAAATGCAGCTATGTTTGATGCCAAAGACAAATGAAGGAAAGAAAAAAAAAAAAACCTTAATTATTTATTTTTGTGTTTACTACACAGTTAAATAATTGTTTGGTGCAACAAGCTGCATATTTCATTAAGGTGTTAATGAACTATGATATTGTCTTTTTAGTAGTTAGCATATACCTAAAACACCTCACCTGGCAGGTGTCCACAGTGAGTAGTAGTAATCTGTCGTTTGCGAACGTTTCGTTCGTTATGCACTAATCTTTTATGTGACTCAGGAGTAACAAGTAGTCTCAGTGAGTGATTTGTTCATTTTCATGCAGTACCCACCCTCGCCACATGGCAGGCGGCAGCTGCATACGCTCAGTCAGCAGGACAGGAAACAGAATTGATTCATTCACAACTCACTCAACTCCTCGGGTCCTCAGACAGGAAACAGTATTGATTTGTTCATGACTCACTCAACTCCTCGGGTCCTCAGACAGGAAACAGTATTGATTCGTTCATGACTCACTCAACTCCTTGGGTCCTCAGACAGGAAACAGTATTGATTCGTTCACGACTCAATTCCTCGGGTCCTCGTTCATTTGTCACGTGACAGGCTGAAGAGCAGTAGGCACAACAGTTAGTTCACAAACCGGATCATTCATGCGGATCGTTGTTTCGTTCATTTGTCATGTGACTGCAGCTCAGCTACGGGGCTGTGGACTACAGGCTGCATTGGGAGCAGGCGATGTGAACTTTGCTGCGGGCAGTGACAGGTCTGAACAGATCGTTCCCGTTCATTAATTTATCACGTAACAGCTACCAAGTCACTGTGCTTTAAACAACAATGGCAGGGAGGATACAGACACAAGTCACCTTACTGTGTATTTGCTTTCCCAAGTTTTCACATGGTTTGAATTGTTTGTGGCATTTTGGATTTTGTACTTTGTCAGCTCAGCTGAAATAAAGCTATGTTGCCTTCAGTGTTAAGTGTTTAGAACCATGGCCTTTTTGTGCAACGCCCACAGTATGGCTACAGCGCCACCTGCTGGAGAAATTAACTAAATGACTCGTTCAATTTACTGTCCGAGAGTAAAATATCCGAGTCAGTAAAAAGCGTCGAACTTCCCAACGCTAGTGAGTAGGGTAACCTTCCCGTGCGCCCCAAGGTCATGAAATGGCGGTAGGTGTGTGCGCATGCGCGAAGTTCAAAGCCCAAACAGGATGTTATGGGCAAATCAGGATGAACGTAATTTGTTCGAGTTAGATTTAATTGAATATAATACGATTGCCATAATTTTGACATTTTATGTTGGAATTGTTTATATTTTATAAGTGGAGTCAAACAACACAAATATTTCTATTAAAATATGCTTTATTTTTACATGTAACATTTACTAGGGGTCAGAGTCACTTTTTTCATTTTCGTCAATTTTCATTGGCGCTGTCCTTGACCGCTGACACCTTCAATTGAACAGAGACAAGCAGATGAAGGCAGGATAGAAGGAGGATCGGATGAGAGGGAGGTGGAGAAGGATGGCAGAAAATAGATGTTTCAGTCGATTTTGCAGGAGAAAATAAAGGCACGCAGGACAGCAAGGCTTAAAGCCAAATCAATGTTGTCAGCAGCTGGCACTTAAGAAGGGGCCATTAAAGTTTAAAAAGTTTGGAAAGCAGTGGTGAAATTAGGGCCAAATGGGTTAGAGGTAGGGTAGCACTGGCTTCCATTAAAATCAAAGCCAACAAGAGCTGACAGGTCCTCTCAAGATTCCCACAGTACTCCTACCTCTTTTTTTATTATCATCTATTCCTATTTTCTTTCTCTCCATCAGCCTTTATCTCTATTCTACATTCATTCACTCTCTGGGTGGTTTCCATTCTTCTAGTTTAGGTCCCTATTTTTTTAACTTGTTAGTGAGAACAAAACTACAAATATGTCTCTACCATTCATGTTTCTCTAGGTTGATTGCCCCTTTATGGTTCACTCAGTCCAGCTAACCAAGAGATAAAGCGATTGAATAGGTGTTGTTCTTTGTAGATCCGACCTTCATCCCTGCTGGGAGACGGTAGGACACAAGGAGAAGGAAACAAGAGTCTCATGAGTACCTTTATTATGTTACCATCTATGTATTAATCTGGTTCATATTTACATTTCTAATAAGTCTAACCATTCATCTTGCCTCATCTTATCCACTCGAGTTACCTGCAGTTTTCCAGAAATATATGAACATCACTCACTGATTTGTGTGTCCATTCATCGGGGGAGTACATGTGGCCGACTCACCGCTGATATCTAAAAGTTATCTCTGAAAAAAAAATGCCTTCCTCAAGCTGAAACATGTATAGTAGTCAACAAACAGTAGTCAATACAATATATCATGAATGGTTAATCAGATCTCCTCAAGCATTAACAGTTCTGTGTCAGAGTTGTTTTACTGGCTAACCGTTTAAATCAAAATGAAAATAAAGAGAAGAAGAGAAGAATAAAACAAAAGGAAGAAATCAAAATGGGAAAGAGAAAGAGGGCAGATTCATAGACAGATCAAGGCAAGGAGACTATTGATCCTGAAGATTGTAAATGTACATTACATTATGTACATTATTTTCAAGCCTTTACAATCATTACAAATATGTCTACATTTTGCATGAAACTTTTTTATAATTCATCTGTTCCACTTTAAACATTCACAGAAACACTTGTGGTTACAACACTGAAGACTGTCGTGCAACAGACTAGGATTTGAACCCCATCTGACCCAGCGTTTTTTACTTTTCTATCTCAGGCAACATAAAATGTCTCACACATTTGGACCTTTAGTGTGGCTCTAATGTTTTTGATAATTACATGTTCATGAGTGTGCTTAGGCTGCAGCTGCAGCTTTGAGTCATCTTAGAAAAATGTGCTCATAAATGACTTGCAGAGTTGTGCAGAGCCAGTAGTTGTAATGTATTTCTGTTTGCTCTTATGGTCATTAAGGAGGTTGGTACAGCTCTTTTGTTGAAACTGTTCACCTATAGTGGTTTTTATTCTTTTTGACGTGATCACTTGAGGCCCTCCCACACCACTTATCAAAACCTCTTGCCACTCCTTTGCCACCGTTTTGTAGTTGAATTCATGCATAATAGCCAAAACAATTAGATAATATATCCACAGACAGTATCAACTTGATGTAGGTGGGATCATTTGTTTGTTATCGCAGAAAGTCTGAAGAAGCAGCAACACAGCAACCCAGTGTAACAGTTATTTTTGTGTATGCCCACAGGGGATTTTCTCTGACCAATCAGTAGTCTACATCACCAGATATTATCAGCCTTGCTTGTTTAGAACCTCAACTGAGGTCATACAAAAAAAAAAAGCCTGCACTTCTGTACTGTACCCTACTGTATTTGCAAAATGCCTTACCAGTGAGTCTAATGACAGTATATTACAGATGTTCTAAGATGTTTCTGTCAGACTGAAGTCAGCCTCTTTTTTCTAAATAAACAGCAGCAAGTAAATCAATAACTTACTTAGAAAATTCCATCCACCCAATCCACTTCAGGGCCAAGGGGGGGGCTGGAGCCTATGCCAGCTGCCATCGCGCTGAGGCAGAGCACCAGTCCATCACAGGGCTCACACAGAGACAAATGAGAGAAATAACCATGCACACTCACTACTAGCGTCAATTTAGAATTGCCAGTTAACCTAGCATGAGAACATGTAAATTCCACACGGAAAGACCACAGCTGAGATTCAGAACAAATATATATAGAAATATTTTTTATATAGATACACATATATACATATTGTTTACCCAGTTTTTTCACCCTTAGTGTTTGACAAGGTGTTACTGCCAACTTAAATGCTTCCCATACTTAGAAAGAACACACCAAAGGCCTGAATATCCCCTTTGAAGCTATGGCACTTTTTAAAATAATCTAATACGTGCTTACCTCACAATGCAACTGACTTCATTGAAGAGAAATCAGGGTAAGTACATACTTTTTCACAAAGTTAGGTTACAATGGACTTTTGTTGTTTGTTGACACAATGCTAGGGTTTATTAAGACTTCATAGCCTGGAGGTGTTATAGGCTGGTATACTGGGACTGTTTTGTTTTTTCCTCACTGCTTGCTGTTTTACCTGTGGGTAAGGCAAAATGGTAAGTAAATTAGAAAACTGGCAGGGGGTAACTCCCTGTCCTACTTGCTGATGCTAATATCTAAATTCACATATAGTATTAAGAACTCCCTGCAAAATGTAAGTAATCAAAATCACCCACACACACAGTGTATCCACGAGTACAGACTCAACTCTCCAAGCACCATATGCCTCCAGACGCATGTACTAACTTGCACACAAACCAAGCTTAACTATCTAAAAACACAGACACACAAAGCACTAATATGTTTATTCAAAGATGCACACACACACTCACACGTGCACGAACACACATACACACACACACTTCCATAGTGTTAACTCAGAGCACACATCAGCAGCCGCCCTTCTCTCTCAGTCTCCAGAGCCGTTTTGTTTATCTCCAAAACTTTTTTTTCATCATCCAGCTCCACCTTTTCAGACTTTATCTCGATGCATGTGTTCATAAACAAGAGATAACAGATTAGCAAATGCTCTCCAATAGCTTGGAGATGTGGATACTTTCCAAAAGCTGTGATTTATGTCAGAAAAGGTATTATCCTATACTTCACATTCCCTGAGGCATTAGTGCTAGATGTATGTGTTTGTGATATAGTTCTGCATCAGACTCCAGATGTGTGGGAGATTTATAGATTTTCTCTTATCTTTGTTATTCTGTCACAGCACTGTCACTTTCTATTACCCCTTTTTGACCAAAGCGGTTCCTGTGCTGGTTCAGGGCCGGTGCCACAGCCAGTTCTATGCCGTTTCTGCCTAATAACTGGTTTGCTGTTCCAGCGCCTCGGAGCCATGACATAGTCACATGTTACATCATTTTAAATGTCTTTCCCAATATATGTTTGACCCTCCCTCTCATTTCTTTTTGTGTAGAGGACAACATAGCAGGGAGAGTTTGTATTTTTTGCCCCAGCAAATGAAAGTATAGTAGAACTGGAATCATTTTGTAATGTTGTTTTGAATAACCATTAGTGTTTGTGTAAACTCCTTGCAGCACCAACAAGTTATTCCAAATGCCAACCAGTATTTATTAAGGACAGCATAAATGGGATTTATACTTTTGGGTATATTTGTCAGTTATCTTTAATGTTAATCAAAATAGATGCAAACACTTTAAAAATTCCACTGCAAACTGTGATTGTGAATGTCACTCAATAAGGCATATTTTGCAACAGATGCAACGGCTGATTTAAAACATAAACAGCAGGTAAATGAGAGAAACACAGAGCTCACATTCATCCACTGCTTCTTTGACTTTTTGTCCTTACCTAAACATGGCATTAACACCATAATAGTTGATCTGGTTGGTTTTTTTTTTGGTTTTTTTTTGGTGCTAGACTCTGAACCCACCCCCCTCCCCCCAATTATTGTTCTATTGTATTTGTATGACTGTTAATCTCCTTTCTAGCCTTCCTGCATGTTTTTATGAATGTGTTTGTCCGTGCCCACATGTGTCCACACTGTATGTGTACACTACACGCCGGTTGTTACATTCTCAGTCTCTCCTCAGCCTCTGTCATTTAGTCCATTGCCGGCTGCCATTCCATTGTCTGTCCATTCAACAAACCTAATGATGTGTGTAATACACTCAGATAGCTTCGCAGCCACCCACCTTTTCGTGTTGCTGAAGTGTGTACGTGTGTGTTCCATGTGTGAGTACGGGGGCAGTGAGAGAGGACAAGAAACGAAGAATGGGAGACAAGGTTAGCTAAGGCTAGATAGGCAAAAAAGTTGAACTGTGTGTATTTGTGTGGACAAAATACCATGTGCTTGTGTGCCCTGAAATACTCTTACTGTCCTTTCAACCTCCATCATACGTCTCTCCCTTCATTCCTCAACTCCTCCAACCTCTCACTTAAAGACTTGACACTTCCTAGTCTTTTTCAGTTCCTGGCTCTCATCTCAAAGAGAGTTGGTAGATTTTGACATTGGGAAATATGCTTGTTCGCTTTCTCTGGGGAGTGGTAGCTGTGGAGATCAGAAACACTCTCACATCTGTCAACTTACAAACATCTAACAAACTCACCTGAGATTTTTTTTTAAGAGACTTATATTTCACTGTGGAACTTCAGATATTTTTCACAAAGATAATTTTACTTTTAGCATTTCTTTACGTGCTGTATTGGTGCAATCTTAAGTATTTCTTCTACATTATCCTACAGTGATAAACTAGGAACACAAGGCAAGAAATGTAGACTCACTGGAAACATGTGCTGCAGGTGGTGCAGGATGAGAGGATGACAGCCAGTAAATGAGAAAGTTTATTAGGCCCTGTTCACCAGTGCAGTTTTTATCTGTTTGAATATGTTGTTGTTAGAGTTTCTAAAAACGACCTAGTTTTTTGTTTTTCAAGTTAAAAAACACATCGCAGGCTGTCTGCCCTTCAGTATCCATGTAGTACCTGTCACGATCATGCTTTGCTGTGTTGTTTGTTTTGGTTCCTGAGCCTTAGGTAGGGTTGAGCGTGTTCCAGGAAGTTTGGGTCAGAATCTGATTAGCTCCTGCTCTCTCACCTGTTCCTCGTCTGTCCTCATCAAAGCTTCTTCTTAAAAGCCTGCAGGAGTAACCAGTCTTCGCCAGATTGTCTCACTTCATATTGTGCTGTCCTCCCTGTTGTTTTACTTGCTCTGGCTTCCAAGACTTCGTCTCAGCATTCCTTGTTGACACCACAGCTATCTGCTAACCATACCTACCTGCCTGCTTGCCCCACTGCAGACTCAGGATCTCTGCACCCAAGCCCCCCTTCATTCATTTGTACTCCCTTGGTCATCTGCTGTTTGGAAGTAATATTTTGTGGACGGTGAAGCTAGGTGGCTTCTAATTAGCCCAGTACAGCTACACTGATAGACAACATTTAGTGTCAGAATTATTGTCTGTTGCTATTGGCTGTTATTCAAGATATTTAACTGATTGATTTATTTTTATCCTCGGCCTGGTGGTTCAGGTCCTCTGGCAAAGGGTATCAAATATCTTTCAGTTATGAAACTCAAGTCCAAGTGAAGTAACAAGTCAGTCCAAATCTTAAAGTACAAGTTGAGTCTTGTTTAATTTTTTGAAGACTGAAGTCATCAACGTTGTGACTGAAGTCTGACTTGAGACCGTGATATGTTATTTAAGTTCACGCCTCTGGCATTTACTATTTGTAAAAAGTGCTTAAGGTTAAATTTAGTCAATGAGACATGACTAAAATTATTTGAAAAAGTGTTTTTGAAAAACTACACTTTCTTTTTTTTCTCTTCCTGCTGTTCTCTAGGACACTTTCATACTTTCCTTTTTCCTTTGAAACAAGTCTTCTGCAAACTCATTGTTGTTTTTTCTCCTCACCTACCACGCACTTTAAACATTCTTCATTTGTTGTTTGTTTTGGTCTTCCTCCTTCCACCTCATTCCACCTTTCAATCGAAGGAAATGTTAGCCTTTCACCACTGTCCTCACATCCTTTCTCACTATTCACCCATTTCCCTCTTTTGCGTTTCTTGACCGTGCCAAAGGAAATCATCCATGAAAAATGTTTTGACCCTCCATAATTGCCACTCCCCACATGTTTCCCCTCTCCTTGGTGCCAGAGGCATGTGGTTGCCAAACTGCTGTTGGAGAGAGATTGGTTCAGACATAAAAACCTGTGCTTTATGCATACTTTCAGGCACAAACACACAGGATTGTGCATTTATGCAAATGACAACGGGACACATTCTTATAAGACAAACAAAGGCGAAATAATTTCCTATTTGACTATATAATTGCAGAGAGCACACAAAATAACATGAACTATCCATTGTAGTTTTCCTCCAATTAACTGTTTAGGAATGAATCGCAAAATTAAACTAACTGATCATTATCAGGAAACAAAATTAATTTGTTGATTTTTGTTTTACTTTTCAATTTTATATGTATGTATATTCACTGTTCGTCTGGACCCTCACAAAACGGTGATGGTTGATCCAATTATAATAAATCAACTTGTCTCTATAATTTCTTAAAAACATGAACACTGCCTACAGCATATATTTGTAAATGCCCTTTTTAAAAGCAGGAAAACTCAATTTGATTATTGCTGTAAACTGAAGGTTCACATGCATTAAAAAAAAAAGTTTACTTTCTGGATTTTTAATAGAATCTGTAATTTCTTTGATACATCAATTTTTAATAATAACCCTATGGCTTCATAAAGTCTTCCAAAATCTGATTGATAATCTAAAAATAGAAAGTTGGCTCAGGTGACCCTGAAACATCCCATAGTTATGCTGCTATAGGCTTGGGCTATTATCTCACATGACGCACCTTTTCTCATTCTGCTCTTTTACTTTCAATTAACTTGTATTTCTTTTTATCAGCACGTATCGCTGACTTGATGTTATGGTACTTCTTGTCCCCTCTTTCCTGTCCTCTTAGCCAGTCAAGGCAGATGTCTGCTTTTCCTGATTCTCGTTCTGCTAGAGGTTTCTTCCTGTTAAAGGGGAGTTTTCTCTGTCCACCATCACCTCGCACATTTTTGGGACGGGAGTTATGTTTCGGTGGAATTTGTTGGTTTCCTTAGCTAGGCAACATTGAATTGGCTTTGTATGAATTTGACTAATTTGGAATTTGATGAATTTGAAAGAATTGAATTATGACGGTATTACGATGAACTGGATTGTTATTGGCTTGAATTGGGCGGTGTCTTTGTAGTGCCTTGAGATGGCATTTGTTATGATTTCGCACTATATAAATAAAACTGAAATTAATTTAATTGATTACTTAAATTTTATTCAGTCAAATTTATTCTATGTTGTTACAGTTTTGATTGATGTTTTAGAAAATAACCTCTAATACCGTATTTTTCGGGCTATAAAGCGCACCGGGTTATAAGCCGCAATATCAACGATTGACAGCTAACAGGTTTATTTTCATACATTAAGCGCACCGGGTTATAAGGCGCATTAAATGAAACAGATAAGTCAAACTTTATTCAACTCACTTGTTGCACTGTGTGACTGATAGCGTTGAGTTTGAAATCCGCTTTGTCAGCATGTCTCTTAACAGGAGCCATTTTTAGGGCAGCAGGTACAGAAAATGAATGAATGAATGCACACACCTTAATGTTGAAGCACAGATCATATTACTCCACGAGGCTCCTGACTACGGTGGCCGTAATGCTCAAACCATCAAGCAGTGCAGGTTGGTAGCTTACCAAGGCCGTGCTAAAACATTTTGACAGATTTTTGAGCACCGTGTACCACATAAAATCGGTTCTAGGTCAGAAAGTACAACCAGAATTAATTCATACATTAGGCGCACCGCATTTTAAGGCGCATTGTTGATTTTTGTGCGATTTTAAGTGCGCCTTATGATCCAAAGAATACAGTAATTTTATACCATTTTATTATTGTGCTAGTCTATTGTGCCTTATTCATGGAGGAATATAGGTTTTAAACACATGTTTAAAACCTATGACATGTTATACTAAAACATGTTATGTTTTTTTTTTCATTGAACCCAGAGTCGCTACAGAGATTTCAGTCAAATGCATTGTGCCCTGTTCATCTGGAGTGTACACAGGGAGCAGTGTGGTATTTAATGTGTAATGCAAGGTTATGGATCAGAAGATAACATTATCATACATTAGATTGACTGGACTTGAGACAAGTCTGTATTTTTTCTGTGAAGATTTGATGCCAGTAAGATGACTTTCATTTCTCTGGTGTGGTTTCTTAGTCTCTCTATGCATCTATGCACTTGTGTTCAAGACAGGAATTTCTTTCATTTGACTGTGAAGCAATAGGCAGCACAAAGCTGAGAGCCAAAGTCAGGAGCACTTTAGTGCAAAAAAATTAAATCATGCTCTAGAAACTCTTTACTTTAAAGTTTTTGCAATGAAAAAAATGCAATGCTCATGATCTGAATGTAACACTTTAACTTCTTCCTTTTTCAGTGAATGGGGATGTATGAATATACTAATGTGGGGCCACTCATATCCTAACCGCTAAATACTTCCTCAAAAGTCTCTTTCACATATGTCTTTTAAGCTGGGATGGATGCACCTTTATGAAGCATCATGTCAGGTGTGAAAGTCCAGTTGCAGAACAAGGGGTCAAAGTTGATCGCCTCGGAGGTAGCAAAAGAGAAAGAAACAGAGGCAAAAAGCCTGCCACGTGTGTGCTTACACAAATCAAGCTGACATTGCAGAACTCTTCACACTAAAGACAATGATGTCGCCACTCAGTTGATTTAGAAACAAGGCTTGATGTGTGTAAGGACACAATGATGCGAGGCTGAGACCCCTCTGTTTCACATGTGTGAATTACGATGTGGAAAAGCAGTGGGTTAACAAGGACGTCTTTTGTTTTGCTTGTAACACACAACCAATATGTTCAAGAGGCTAAAGTCTGATCTGACAATTTTCAGTGATACACTGCAGGGCTACAAGGGTCAACAGTCTACCAATGAAAGAGACAGTATCTGTTCAGAACTCAGGGCTTGAGAGGCATACCATGGAAGTTGTGGGCGCAGCCAGCTGCTGCTTCTGCAGCAGGTTTTTTTAGTTGTGTGTGATGAACACAATGTGCGCTTAATCGGTGACATGGTGGACACTGCTAGGAAACTGCAGCCAGGCTACTGGCAGTGCCGTTAATGGATTTTCCAGCAACGAAAGAAATGATAAACAAGAACATGGTGTAGAGATCCCCTCTCAAGCTTGTGGTGTCTCAATTTTCATAATAACTTTCGTGGAAAATACAGCTGTTTTTGTGGGTCAAATTTGGAACCATGTAGAGACGGGTAGCTGCTCTGCTGGAGAGCTGTCTTCCCCCCAAGAATATACTACTGTACAATAACATGTTGCAGAAATTGAACAAGTGGTTCCTGCCTCTTATGTAAAAAAACTATGATTTTTGCACTCAGTGAGTGAGAGTTAGCAGCCATGTTCATTATTTTATTGGTTAGTACATTATGAGTGTAGCAGTTCTTCTTGGTGGACAGCTCTCTGTGCCAGGGTCTTAAATTAAAACACATCAGAAGAAATGCATTTATGGGAAATGCTTGCTCATTCTTGTAGGGTCTCTCAGATAACTGGTTAGAACAGCATTGTATATATATTGTAGTGGCAAAGCCATGCTGTTTATCAATCAATCAATCAGATTTTTTTTATAAAGCACTTTTCATACATTTATGGGTCAAATTTATGAAGCAGCTTTTCTGAGAAATGAGCACTCCAGGCCTTTGTCCACGCTTTTTTTTTTTTGATGGGACACAGCAGTGTTTCCAAGTAAAATGATTCCACTTCTGCATTAGTTTAAAATCTTCGGACAAGACATGAAAGCTTACATAGTCCAGTTTCATAAAGAGAACATGCCAGGTCTATCATCTTAGCAAAAACCAAAACAACTTTTCTTCTTTTTCCTTGGCTCATAAAGTAGAGATGAAAGTTGTAGAAAAACACAATAAACTGTATAATGATAAAATATGCCTCAAATATAAACAACACTCATCCATGCAGTTACAGTGCAGACCTTTTGATTATATTAAAAATAAATAAATCAATAAATAAAAAATGACATCTTTCAGAACAGACCCTTGATTTCAAAAACACAGTCACAAGCTCAGAATCCAATGTACACAGCAAACAACAAGCCAACCTAATGCTTACAGACAGTTTCATATGAGATGAATGTCATTGCTAATCCGAACTTAAGCTTCAAGAAATTACTTTCACCTCTCTTCCTCCCTCTTTCCATCCACTCATCTGTCTGTCCGACCGCCTCCAACCAGTATTGTCATTATTGTTATAAAACCATACATTCCTATTTCCACTTCCATCCACCCTCCTCTTATCTCCTTTACATTGATTGCTATATCCTGATTCTGAACTGTTATCAGTATCACCCTCTCTTCTTTGCAGTCTCATAATCAGTGCCCTCATCCTGCCTTTTTGTTTTTCTCCAAAAAAAGGGAAAAACCAAAATTCATCTTGCCATTTTATCAAGTTAATTTCAGGTATCTGTTACTATTGTAGCAGATTCTTCAAATCAGATTTGGGTTATGTCGCCAACTATGACTGAGTTTTTCTCTTGTAAGAATAATGGAGATCTGCAGCTTTTAGGAAAGCAAAAGGGAAGATGACAGGTGATCACCAGGGACCTGTTAAAGACATACCCTCACATTTTGAGATGTACTGTGGTATTTTTCTGTGCTCTGTACTTAGGGAAATGTACAAACCTGCGTTTTCCCCTAGCTCTTAAAGTGCCTTTTTGTTGCTGTCATGACATGTCGTTAAAATCTGTGACATGGCAGCCTTGTGACACCAATGTACACAAAGAAACTGCTTTGCCCATTTTTCTGTACTTTTTTTCTGAATCTTGTGTTGAAACAGGACTGTTATATTGATACCTTTCAATTACATCATCTGTTAAAGATTTTCTTGAAGAGATGTTGGCAGTGAAATAAAGAGTTCATTCAGTTGAATACAAACACTGTACACATGTATCAAGAAAGTTCCAAAATTATTCCAGTATTTCTGTTTCCCAGTGTTGATTTCATGTATTTTCAATGTTGGTTTAATGACAGTTTGAAATACAGTTACCACGATTACAGTTGCCTGTCTCATCTGTAAAGTTAATGAAAATATCATTGCTTTATTTTTCACATACTAAGTGTTCTTGTGACTTTGCAGTATTAGAAGAGACTAATTTGCTTCCATTTGTCATTTACTCATGAAACAAAGTTCCCGCTAGACCTGGAATGGACAGTAATTTGGTGATATGGCTTTTAAGATAAAAGGACCAATACAGATTTTGTAACATGGGGAATTTAAGACTAAAAGTTAATGATCTAAGGCTTTGTGTCTGATTAGAGTCACAACCTTTCAAACATGGGTTTTGAGGTGGAGTACAGAAGTTGGTTTGATCCTGTTCTCATAGCTGCTTTGTTCACAGTTGCTGCAGAAATATACACAAGAAATAAGCAAGAACTTTTCTGGAAATTATACTTTGGAAGCTGCTTCTTACAGAATGTTTTTTTTCTTTTTTCGTGTAACTTGAAGAGTCAGAAAACAAGGAAACTCAGATGCTTGAGTGGAGTCACATCAAATAAGTAAAAAATCTCACAACAGATATTCACCACACATTCATCCTTCACCCTTCTCTCTCACACACGCACACATTGGATTAATATGCGACCATTCATGGAGGAATGCTCATTGGATCACACTGTCACTGTCAGCTAGATTTACTGACTTAGAATTTTTTATTTTATTTTAAACAAATTAATGAATGATGGAATGTGTGAGGGTAGAGGGAAATGAAGGCATTAAATCCTTCTAATACCATAACAATAAGATAAAATATGAATCATATGCAAAAAATGCATGGCAAAGTACCACCACCCTCCCGTAAAAATTTGGCAGATTAAGATTTTTATTATCAGTTAAAGCTTATTTTACTAGGGGTTGGCCCACAAGTTAATTAGCTGTCTAAATGCCTCATCCTTCCATACATCAATTTTCTAAACCAACTATTCCAGCTGCCATTAGGCAAAATGAGGGGTACACCTAGACAGATTGCCAGTCCATCACAGGGCCAACACAGAGACAAACCATCAAAAAAATTCACATTCTCTCCGAGGGTCATATTGTATGTTTGTGGACTGTGGGAATAAACTGGATTACTGGAATTAACCCACATATGCACAGAGAGAACATGCAAACTCCACATAGAGAGGAGTTAGAGCATCATATTGACAAAAGACATCTTAGTCTTTTTACTAAGATGTCTGATACCTATGTTTTGATTGATAGGTAATAAAACTAGCAGTGCAAGAGTTAACTTTAATATATAAAATAAACACAAAGTAGCAGCAGTTCTAACAGTGGCAGAGGTAGTTTTGGAGGAGTCACCATCCTCCTTAAGGTTACATCAATCTGCTTTAAAGGCTCTGCTCACTTCTATATTACTCTTTTGCTATTGTCCAGCTAAAATCTTTGAAGGCAACTTGAATGTAAAGGTGTGTTTGTCTGTGGTCTTTACACTGAAGGAGATTTTTCCTGTCAGTAAATGCAAAATCATTAGCTACACTAATTGATTCCTAACTGTTGGATTATCTGAACCACTCATTCCTCTCCCTCCTTTTTACTTAAGTCATCTAATCTCCCTCTCTGTATGCTGACCGTTTTCTGTCAACCACTTGATATGACAGTTCCTCTCTATCATCTGCTCTCATTCCTCCTTCTGATCTTCCTCTCCCTCTCTCCTTCCTGCCTTTTTTCTCTCAAAGCTACTTTCCTCTCACATTTTCACTTCCACTCTCCTCATCTCTAAATTGAATAACATGAATAATGGGCATGCAGATGTCTGGTGAGATTTCCTTCAAGCCTTTGGGTGGGTGAGAAAAAGAGCAATAGAAAGAAATATAAGAAAATATGAGCAGAATTTAATTGAACACTAAAGAGTAAATATGTAAGTGCATAAGTAAGTGGATGACATTGCTGACAAGTAGCTTGACATGAGATGTACTCATCCATCCATTTTCTATGCCCACTTAATCCATCGGTCGGGTCGCGGGGAGGCTGGAGCATATCCCAGTGGTCATCGGTAGAGAGGCAAGGTACACCCTGGACAGGTTGCCAGTCCATCACAGGGCCACACAGAGACAAACAACCACATACACGGTCACACTCACACTCACTCCTAAGGACAATTTTAGAGACACCACTTAACCTAACATGCATGTTTTGGAAGGTGGGAGGAAGCCGGAGAATCCGGAGAGAACCCATGTATACATTGGGAGAACATGAAAAGTCTACACTGAAAGGCCCCAGCTGGGAGTTGAACCTGGAACCCTCTCGTTGTGAGGAGACGGTGCTAACCACCACAACACCGTGTTATTGAACTCACTGATCTTTTTATTTAGCCAAAGATTATCCATCAATGTGAATAAACTACTTTGTAATGTCACCGGTTTACTTCATCATCTACCATCAATCTAAGATTTAATAAGAATTTAAATCCCACACACACTATTTTTGTGGACAATCGCTGCTGAAATATATTTAAATTGTCCTTCTTAAGATGTTACTGTGTACTTCACATTTTGTTAGAAAGCTGTCTGGGTGCATGATCTGTCAAATTCACTCGCCTTGCTCAAAGTAAATATGATCATCTGCAACATTTCTAAGTTTTAGGTTTGACATCAGCTTTAATAACTCAAACTCAGTCGTTATAAAATGTATCATCAATGGTACTTGATTGTTGTTTTATCAATGGTTATCAAATCAACAAATTGAATTAATGTGGACATGTAAAATTATCTCCTCCATTTGACTGTATTTCTAAAATAAATATATTAATCTAAAAACAAAAACAAACTAAATTAATATGTACAATTTGTTGTTGTCGCCTTTGTAATTTTCCATGCTGCATCTTTTTTCTTGTGTCTTTTCTAGTTGCCTCTGCATCCTCCCCTTAGTCCCACTGATTCCCCTCTTTTCCTCTTCACCTAGTTTGCCCTCTACCTCCTTCACTCCCACTCCCCCTCTTCATCAAAACAGACTCTTTCTAAATAGAAATTCCCTTTCTGACTCCATAGATCTTTCTTGATGACACCCCAAGTCCACCACAGAAAACTGTCATTCCCCACAGCAATCTACTCGATACTCCCTCTTTATCAAGAACCAGTTTTTTCTCATTTTTACTTCCTTTAAACATAGCTTTACCCTTGTCATTGCCATTTATTTGGGCGTTATTGTAGGCGCATGGACAATCCCTGTGAGCTCAATCCCTACAGCTGTAACATGAGCTTCTATGTATTAATAGCCATATGATATGGATGTTGAATTAAACTTATTTTAATCATCTGTATTTTGTGTTCACAGATCTTTCTAGATGCCAACACTATCAAGCTTGGCAACATCCCCCTCGGTAGTGCTGTAGACCCACTGGAAGGGGCACCTGCAGGGACTACCTACACCAAACAGACTGTGTATGAGCTGTGTGCCTGCGCTAACGGCAAGCTCTACCTGTCCCCAGCTGAGAAAGGCTCTACTTGCCAAACCACCAGTAATTTTTGTCTCTGGAGCTGAAGATGGGAGGCAGACAAACACACAGGACATATGGACTATCGAGTTTGAAGCTAATGCTAGCCAGTGGACCGAATCAACATGGATTATGGCTTGGATGAAAGCTGATGCAACCTAACAGGCCCAATCAACATGGACTGAAGCATGGCAGGAAGTCTATGTACATTCAGTAATCAAATAACATGGATAACAGCTTGGCAGGAAGCTAGTAGTTGCCAACAGACCAAACTAACATGGACAGTAGCTTGGTATGAAACTAATGCCAAGTGAAGGACTGAATCAACATAGACTGGAGCCTGTGAGGCTATTGCCAGCTCACCAACCAAATGAATAAGGATTGGTCAGTGGTCAATGCCAGTAGAAGATAAATGACTTGACAAGATGCAAAAAGCGGGTTGATAACGAGACCTCTCATAGACATAAATGTGACGTCTAAGTCTGAGGCCCTAGTTGGTTGTTTTTCCCCTTTTTAGTTGCTGTCACAATGGTGTCTGAAAACCACAAGGATTACTCTTGGGGGTTGCTTTGTGTGTTCACAGTATGACCGAGTTTTACTGGAAAACATGCTCTTGTATTTTGTTCGAACAAACAGATATTATCATGGACTGCAACGTCCACCAGGAGCATGGACTTAACTCCTAGTTAACCTGTCAGTTGGATAACAGACATCGGTGAGGACATTGGCTTAGCCCGATGGGTAGCTAATAAGTAAATCAGACAACTGTTTTGTCTTGTGGGAAGCTAAGGCTACCTAACGGACCAATTTATACCAGAAAGGCCTTCCTCTCCCTCTTGCCCTTCAGTCTTTCAACCTATACACTGTTATGTAACCCTTCTGCATTTGTCTGCACCTGATAGTTACAATGTCCTTCAACCCCACTTTCATAAGATAAAAAATGCAAATAAACGGGCTTCATCCTTGTATTCACCAGCTTTTTCCCCATCATATGTTTTTTGATTTTTCACAGCTCTTCTTTTTACATTTCTTTCCTTCAGATCACACCTTTTGCTTATATTTTTCACTTCTTTATTCTTCAGAGGTTTTATACTCAATTATCATTTCGTATTTTATATCTTTCCTCTCTACTCCAGTCATTTTCTTCTGTCTATTCTGTCTATTTGCACTGGACTAAAAAGAAAAGGTCACTATTCCTATACATTTTTTTTTTTCACCAGTGAAGTTTGAAAATAAAAATATCCAGAAAACAGTAATCTTCAGTTCTTTCAAGTGGATTGGGCCAATCTTTTTTTAACTTGCTACAGGGTTTTCCCCATTCTCACTCTCTGTTTGCAATTTTCAAAAAGTTCAAGCATCATGATCAGGGAATATGATGCTTTTCTTTGCTAAGATGTCAGATCAAATAAAAGAAAATAAAGAGGAATGTGAGATATAAAACGTGTGTTAAATTAAGGTTCAGGTGACTGCTAAAGTAAATTCTTGCTATTTGTCTACTTTTCCCATCAGGCAGAGGCGGCAGCCAGACAACATACTTAATTCAGTCTAGATAAGAGACTTTTTAAATCATAAAAGTCGTAAAAGTTTCCTTCAGTTTCTTGTCGAGAAGACTTACAATTTTCATATCTTTGAAAGACCTTTGTCTCTTTCTGCCAAACTTTTGCTCTTCTGTTTCAAACAGTCTTTTTGCTCTTTGTGGTATCTCATTTTTTATATTTCTTTATGTGTCTCCAATTGCTTATTAAATTGTTAATGCCAACTGTAAATTTACATCTTAACTCACTTTGATTTTCTTCCCTCACTATTTCCAACAGTTAAGCATTGTCTTGCCCTCTTATCTCGTCTTTCATCTGATACCCATCACTAACCAAATGCCATATCTTGATGTTTCCATATCCTTTTTGTTATAGCCTCATTCTTTATTCTTGTCTTGCCATCCTATACTTAAATGTCAGGATATCTGTCCAGTATTCTTACACCAAACCTTCCAAATACCCTGAAGCCCAACATGTAAAGTAAGAAGACCCAAAACATTATTCTAATCACAGGGTTCCGTGTAAATGGCCTCGAGCTGGCTATCCTTGCACCCAACATCTGCAGTTGGTGAAAATAATAGGAAATCAGCATATTTGTGAGGTACAAATCCCCTTGGAAGAAACTGTGGATGGATTTTGGTTGAATGTGTATGAACTCTACTAATATAAGGTACTGAGGCGTTCTTTCTTTTTTTTTTTCTTTTATTCAAATAAATCTAAACACAGGTGCCTTTGCTACTGTTGGTAAAAGCACATAATAGTTTGAAGATTCACACTACCCTCAGTGGACCATCTGCAAGTGTCTCTGAATTATCTATTATCAATTTACCTACCTACAAATGTATTTAGTTTTCTGTCCCCCCTCCCAACAACCCTTCTTTTTTCATTGTTTTATTGGTCTCTCAGTATATCCACTTGAAAAAAAAACAATCCTGGTTTAAAGTTTAATTTTCTGATGTGTTCCCTTCTGGTTTATTCTTGATAATAAAAAAGCACAAAATATGCCATGTATATAACAATACCAATAAAATACAAGATAAAATAAAACAATATTGTTTTTAAAGATAATCTCTGCAACCTGTGTGCTAATTATTTATCATTTTACAGTTTTTATGTTTCTTTAACCTCCAATGGAAATACAGATATCCACTTGTGAATTTACTTCATGGATGTCACTGATAATGCCACATTTCATTTCATTGTTTTATATTTAGCTTATTCGCATATATCTATTTGTTTTGTTTGTTTTTTAGCAAATATGATATTCCACAGACTGAAACATTAAACGTTTATCAATTTCTGTTCGTGTTGACACTGGATTCAATAAATCATCCATCACGCTGTGGTTATCTGATCAGTCACAAGATTAAAACTGACAATTTCTAACATTTTGCTGTCATATGTTACCCTGCTAAAACCACTCTGACTCATTAGGGTATGGACCTGGGGAAGGGAGTTGCTGGTGTCATCTTGTGATGCTTGATCATATTGGGATCAGGTAAGTTTTGAGGCCAAATCACCCTGTGTTTTTTTGGGGGGTGTTTTTTTTGTTTTTTACTGAGTTCATAAATTACTTGTCGAAAATTTGCAGAAGCGGTTGCTCCACTGATATAATTCAAGAAAAAGCTCCACATGAAGCAGACACAAATATTGCAGATCAGTTTTCTTTCATCTGTTGACAGTGTAAAACTGTTTTCAGCAGTCTAATACCAACAATCTCTGGAGAGCTTTACATATCAAACATGCCCTCTAGACATGTCAATGAGATGTTGTTAAAATAGTTTACCAAATATATTTTCAATGGAAATGTAATAGTCCTTTGATTCTGTTTACAGGCATATTGTTGTCACATAATAAAAGAAGTGATCCATTTCTATAACACATCAATAGGAGCTTCAGTGACTCAAAGGTTAATGGGGAAGATACAGCATGTGAGACTTTATGTACCTCAATTTGTATACTAAGACCAGCATATCTTGAATTTCCTTCAGGATCAATAAAGTATCTATCTATCTATCTATCGATCTATCAATCTATCTATCTATCGATCTATCTATGTTAGCATACCATAAATAAAAGTTTGCTAAGATCTATGTCATCACAATTTTGTTTTAGATTATTTTTCTAAGTTAATACAGCCCATGTTCACACGTAGTTCACGGTAGTATGACATTTTTTAGTTTATAACACATTACTTTCCTGTAATTATCTTTTAATCTATCGATTTATTTTTGTCCACTCTTAGCAGATTCAGCAATTCAGTGATTTTCCCCTGACGTGTGGTTTCATCCATTTCGGCATTCTGATGACATGTTTACTGACTCAGTTTACTGAGTGAGTTGGGATGTGAGATTCCAATTCCAATATGAAAGTGTTGACCTGAGAGGAAAATTTCCTTAAACAGCCAGGTTAGGATTGGGTCTAAAATACACATTGATGGTTCAGATAAATATATTGTTGTAAGCTCAGAGAGATGGACTGGACAAAAACGGATCTGATTTCAAAACAGGTTCTAAAGCTGCTGTACTTGATGGCACATCAGTGACAAAGTGGAATGATTCCATGAATTTTCTCTCTGATAGAAACAAAAAGTTAGAATCTACACCCTCTTGGAGTGTTTTTTTTTTTTATATATGCTTAAGTTGGAAAATTTAATTAGTAATAGAAGTAAATACTAAGCTGCATACATCTATTGATCTCAGTAAGACTGCACATGTCATTGTTGTTATTGTTCAGTCGTTATATTATATGTTTACTAATTCATTTTCGCAAAGACTAAATCAGTGCAAGTATTGTGACTTTACCATTACCACAAGCAGAAAGTAACATTTACTGCATCGAGTAAAGCGTTGAGCGTGTTGGGATGTGAGATATTAATTCTTATTGTCATTGCATAGATGTGGCAACATGTGTAATTCATTCTTTATGGGAACATAGCTCAAATAGTGCTGTTTGGTGTTCAGAAATCCCTGATTTACAGTTTGAATTGTGGACAGTTTGTAGTAGTTTATAAAAAATAAACAAAACAAAAAATGTTATTTTCATTTCAACAAAACACTCCAGTTTTATTATTCTTTATTGGATTCTTTTTTCCTGCTTGTTGATAATGTAGGGGTGTAGTGAGTATTTTAACATGAGGCCCTTTGCTTCATTTTAGTGTCTGATGTTGAGCCACAAACCCACACACGGAGCTCACTGTTTTCATTTCTGTTGACAGTAAACCTGTTGAATTGTGTCCGAGTCCCTGTTTTTCATTCCCACACAACACACAGGAAAAATGCACAGCGAAAAGTTAACACCGGCGACATGTGCACATATTTGCTTTTACATAATCAAAATAAATTCAAATTAGTGGCCTAAGTAATATTTCACGTTTGATATATGGCACTTTGAGAATGTTGTCTTGTAAGAAACAGAAGGAACTGAGGATTTACTCAAAGAGGAGCAATGTGAGGTGTATTCAAAATAACAGATGATTCAATTAGATTAAACATAAAAAATACAAACTTAATATCTAATAAACTTAATTGTCACATTTGTAATAGTTAAAAAGTCAAAAATCTTGAGTGGTTCTCACAACTGAACTGTGAAGCATGCTAAGTACATACAAACCACAAAGTTTCAAGATTCAAGAAGCTTTATTTATCCCGAGGGAAAATGCTGTGTAACAGTTATGGTACAAGAGGGAAAGTACTAAAATAAAATAAAGCTAACATAAAATAAGATAAGTAACTGAATACAATATGTACAGTATGCAAATTAGCAGCCTCAATAAACAACAATACATAAAAACAAGTGATATGGAGAAAGTGTCATTGTATAAAGTGGCATTGGGTAAAGTGACATTCGGCATTTGGCCTCAGGACACAGTGTTTCCACTGACCCTCTCTAGACCTGAGGTACATGAATTAAACAGTCTGATGGCCACAGACAGAAAGGACTTGTGAAGTGTTGTTGTCAGAGGATTTACTCAAAGAGGATCAATGTGAGGTATTTGGGATCCTTTCTTTAGAATATTCAAAAATAAAGAACAGAAGATTAAATTAGATGATACATAAAAAATACAAACTTAATATCCAATAAACTCACTTGTTACATTTAAAGTCAATAAATTGAGTGGTTCTCTCGACTCTCAACTGTGACGCATGCTAAGTACATACAAACCACAAAGTTTCCTGTGATAGTTTGCCCATAATAGTTCTGTCCTATTCAGTGTTTCTTTTACTTTCACTGTTACTGTTTTTTATTGTTTCCCTCTGTTACCATGACCTGCTTTTTTAATGTCATTATTTTCTTGATTTAACAGATATAAAACATGACTTTTCCTGCAGACTATGGGTCGTTTGTCTTCCAATCACTCTGTCAGTGGAGGATAGAAATCTGGTCTATCACAGTCACTCCCTGTAATATCCCAAATATCTTTATGATATGTCAAAACCACATAGTGTAACAGAGCTTTAAGAAATTACAGACTGAATATTTGGTTAGCATTTTACAGCTGGGATAGGCTTCTCATACTTTTCTCATTTTTTATCTTGGTTTACTTGTGTGGTTTATGTTTTCAGCTTGTGTTTCTGAGAAAAGGAGGAGTGTCTATTTCTAACTGTTCGAGAGAGAAAAGAAGAGGAAGTTAAAGTCACCTAACAACTGCTGCTCTTTTAATATATGACATTTCCTTCTCATTTCAACATGATCAAAATATGTGTGTGGACTAATCTTCTCCTCGGTGAGTCATTGTTCTCTTAATTTATCATATTTACACCCATTTTAAACTATGTAGCTTTTATATACTGTGCAACTTTCTTTGATTTTTTTTGTTTTGTTTCGCTCTGTGATTCTTGGAGTGGTTTACCTTTTGAATAAAGATTTTACAGTGTAATTAATCAAATAAATACATTCTGGAAGGAATCTAATCTAATTAAAAATGTTCATTTTTATTTTGCTTGTAGCTCTGAGCATGGTGGAGACGAAGACTCGAATAGCAAGTGGCCGTGTTGGTGAAACTGTACAGGTTGAATGTTCAAACTTTGAAACTTGGAATAGTGTAAGAAAAAATATTAAGTATCTTTGTAACGCACCATGCACTACAGATAAACACATTATCGTCAAAGCAGCATTTCAAAAGACTGAACGTAAGGACAGAATTCAGATAACTAACCGAGGTGATGCTTTATTAGTGACTTTCACTGATCTCAAAATGTCAGACTCCAAAAAATATTATTGTGGGGTTGAAAGACTTGGTTGGGATTCATTTGAAGAGGTGGATCTCCAAGTTATTGATGGTAAGTTCCTGCTCTTCATTTTCATTTCAACAGACTATCATTCCTTTGTCGAGGAATAACAATATCCCTGTGAGTAAATAATGTACCTTATATTGATCTGCAATCAGCAGGCCCCAAGACAATTGTTGAAACAGTCAAAGTTATATCTACAGTGACATATGGTGCTCCAGTTACAAGCACCACGTCTTCAAGGCTGGATATCCCTGCTGATTCGTTCATGTCGTACAGCACCCTTTATACGACGCCTGCTGCACCGACACAGCAAGGAGCTGGTAAGATGTGCACTCATGTGCTCATTATCTTTATAGTCATTATGTTAGTACATTTTTTGGCTGAAAGATACATTTTAATAATGATTTTTAATAATTGATTTTTGTCTTTATTTTCTCTAGTAGAACTACTCGTAGTTCATCAGAGGATCTGCAACAGCAAAGATGATGCATTGTGCTTAACTTTTACACTGCTTTTCCTTTCTCTTTCACTCGGACAGGATATGTGCCATACCTGGTTGTGAGTTTCATTGTCATAACCTCACTGATAGTCATGTTGAAGTTTATGAGGACTTTGAAGAGACGCCCAAGTAAGACTCACACCACCGGGGACACCACCCTTACAGTACGTAGCTGCATCTGAAAACTGCCTGCAGACAAACAAAATTAACAAATGTTGTCCTTCTATATGTTTTCAGAAATGGCATCCAGTTGTCCAGCTGTTTCTTCACATGACAGTCTGCATGTTGTAAGTTTGTTTTTTACTTTTATTCTTACCTTCTTTTTTTTACAAAGCTGCTTTGAGTAATTGATCTCAGCAAGACCAACCACACAGATGTCTTTATGACATTTTAAACATTGCTAAGTTGCATGGCAGAAATCTTGGTTTCAGCCTCATCAAGGAGACACTGTTCACACTTTACTTTTAAATGTTTTTTATAGACATGACTGTATTATGTACTTTACACAACATGTCTTTTTTCTCATTGTTTTCTATTTCAAGGATCCTGAACACAAGGATAACAGACTTGAAGACCAGCACATGCATAGCCAAACTGTACCTGACCAAGCTGTCCACCTCTCTACAGCCAACACTGATATTGGCCAAGATAGTACCTATGCAAATTATTCCGATCTCCAAACTTTAGCTTCCGTCTACGACTTTGTCCAGGAAGGTGCATGTGCAGACACCAGAGTCACAGATCATTTAAGCTACACAGTGTACTCTTTTGCTCAACCTCCTAAAGGGGAGCGTGAAGACAGAGGGAAATCATTCCTAATGCAGCCAATCAGCATTGAAAATGACTTTTTATATTCCTTGGCTTGACTACGTTCAACTAGACTGAAATGGGCCCACTTACTGCACACATGTTCTAAACCGTACAGTGCATTAATACAGTTGAATTTCCAATAAAATGGCTCTCATTCATATATTATTATATATAACTTATTATTGTTTATTATTATTTTCAGATGACTAAATATGTTAAACAATGTGAGTAAAAAAATCACGGAATCAAGAATACATGTCAACCGGTCACCTAAACTATTTCCAGAATGTCGCTCAGCCCCCAAAAAATCCTGATTTTATAACCCCAGCATCATCAAACAAACTCACCATTAAAGTAAATGAAAGATTACGTCTGTGCAGGGATTTGTACTATATTTAAATATGTGGTTTATCTCTCACAGAGAAAGATCGAATCGGCAGAATGTCCTGAAAGTTTTCACATACAGCCCACAGCATTGCAGCGTTGGACATACTTCAATATTTTACCCAATTCCGCCCATCAGTACATGCTCTGGGACAAGCACTGTAAGCAAGGCGGTAAATGACTCGGTTAAACTTTAATCGTAGCTTGGATCAAATGTGTAGGTAACTGTGCTGACTGTTCATGACTCCACAATAAAAGAGACAATGAGAGAGTGCAAAGGTCAAAAATCAGCAGACCCAGACAAACATTAAGACTTACCTGAATTTTGAATACATTACATCTCAAACCCTCAATGCTGCTCTTATATTTAACTGTTCTGAAAAAGGATACCGTTATATGTGGTAGACATTAAACATAAAATATCCCAGAATATTTAATTTCACATCCAATTGTGGAGGTGGGACAGCTGTACTGTTAAAGCTTAACTTGTCATAACTGAGGGAATCCAGCTCTCTGACTGTAGGAGAGAAGTTTTCCTCTTAATGGTAAGACAGACATTTTTTTTAGGTGTACAGTTGGCTTGGGAGAGGCCCTATCAATGTCCAGAAATGAGCCAAACTGAGATGAGTGGAAGAAAAGTTGCAAACGAGTTAAACAAAACTCAATTACAGAAATGTCAGAAATATATATCTGGAGTTTATTTGCAGCCATCACAGCTAAAGCCAAAAAACTGTTGTGTGTGGGCCGGTTAGGGGAGAGGCGGGGTGACCTCTTCACAACTTTTTTTCTTATTGAATACATTTTTCGAGGTTTGCAAGAAACTACTTCCTCAAAAGCACAAACTAAACTGTTCTACTTTGATGACCTATTGTTTAAGAAGGCACAGATCTATTAGAGGTTTTTGGGTCATGTCTTTTTTAAAACTTTCCTCACAACCTGGTAACATTAAAGGTTTGTTTGACGTGTTATTAAGTCTGTTTTCTTTGTGTTGGATCTGTATAAAATGCATTAAAGGTAACTATGAGAGGCATGCTTTTTTATGTAATTCACTGTCATTTTTACTCGCTTGTAAGTCACTCTTCATAAAAAAATCCGCTGAATTACTAAATGTAAATTTGTGTCATGTCATGTTTTGCAGTAAGAGCACATCTGTTAGGACATAAGACTTTGATATGAACAGAGCAAAATATGTCATTTTCTGCATTAATTCCACATACAAGATGATTATGTCAGTACTCATCTTAAACAGGCATGTGTCTTAGCATGAAGTTATTGTAGTGACAGCAGCTCAGATTAACATTTAAACTGACAGTTCACAGACACGTGAACAGAAATACACAGAAAGTTGTGTTAGGGGAGAGGAATGCCATTTCATGGCTTGGATTGTGACTCAATCCTACAAGCAGGACACATCCAAATGTATAACAAGGTCATGATCACGTTTAACAATCCAATGCAAAATAACGTGATCATCTTCGAATGACTTTGGATGTTATGAGTCCTAGTGTCTGTCTAAGCTTTTTGACAGAGACAGACGGGAAACCTCTTTGACCATTGTGTCTGGAAGAAGACTTACAAGAACACCAATATGAGCTGTTCTAGTGATCAACCTCACCACCAGTCACAACTACTCTTTGCAAATGTTATTTTATTAATTTTTTTTGTTTTTCATAACATGGTAGTTTAAAAAGCACTCAGGGGTATAAGCATCCTTCCAAATAAAACCACCCTTTATCTCACAACTTGACCTGCTGATGAAGGCCAAGTTTATTTTGCATTGAAAAAGTTTTGTAAATGTGTTTATGAGCACAGTCCCATGCATAAACGTACTGTGGATCATTTGATGATGTACTGATGTCCATTTAGGATGAGGTGGAGATTCTTGCATGCAATCGTCACTTGTCATAAAATAATATGAAATGATACAAATTAAGAAACTGATTGATGCATGTAGTAATGCACATTTTAGTGTTAGAATGTGTTAGTTTTCTGCTCTTCTGTTAATTCATGTCTTTCTATACTATATCTCTCCACACAGTCACACAGACACACACACACACACACACACACATAGACAGCAGAGGTGACTTTGGCAGCAGGAAAGCCCCCCGGAAACTGTTCTTGTTAAGCTCTCAGAGTGAGAACAGCTTGATGTTGTTGCTATTGTTGTCACTGTCATTGTGTACATCAGCCACTAGGGGAAGAGCGTGCTGGCCTCGGGTGTTTGCTCTGTTGTCAATGATAGTCAATGACACTCTGCAGCAAAATGAAAAGGATTAACCATATCTTTCTCTCTTTTGCTTTCATGAACACACAAATAAATACACATGCACATGTCTACATTCATGGCCTGGGTTTGCTTCTTTGAAGTTTCGAGAAATATGGAGCAAAATTATAGCGCACATAATTGTTTGTCTCGTTTGTCTCTGTGCGGCCCTGTGATAGACTGGGGACTTGTCCAGGGTGTACCCCGCCTCTCACCTAATGGCACTTGGGATAGGCTCCAGCTCCCCACAACCCTGAACTAGATTAAGTGGATGTAGAAAAAGGATGGATGGATGGATTAATTATTGCATATGTGGTTGTTTGTCGTGTTTGTCTCTGTGTGGCCCTGTGATAGACTGGCAATTTGGCCAGAGTCTGACTTGCCTCTCACCCAGTGGCAGTTGAGATAGGCTCCAGCCCCCAACAACCCTAAATTGAATAAAGTGGGTATAGTAAATATGGATAGATGGAAAACGATTATAAAAGTTAATGCACTAGTGGTGTAAGCATCTTATATGTGAACCTATGAGCTTTACTTCATGCTGATCTCAACTAAAAGACACAAAACACTAAGATTTCAATTTAGTACATACCCACGGTACAACCTCCTGCAGTCATGGGGTTACTCAAAGAAGAAAATAAAAAGTGTACTGTAACTGCAAAAGACTAATAAAAAATAAAACCATGTTCAAGAGCTGCAACCTACCTGGAGTGACCGGAAGTAGAATGTATCGAGTGGTCTGACACTTGAACAAGGTATTTAAAAAATCCCACAACTAACCCTGAAACAAAGGGAAGCATCATTATTTGGTCAGAAAAGACATCTGGACATATTCATCAAAGATTTATGTAGCCTACAGATTAAATCATTTCAAAAGTTCTGATTTTTGACACATTTTGTATGGATGAATCTGTACTCGTTCAAAGATAAAGTGATGAAGGGCTGAAATACTTCTTCTCAACTTCTCAATTATTTCTCACAAAATATTTGAATTGTTTCCCTAGCATCAAAGGGAAAATAAATGACAAAAACAATTGGTATTGGCTATTGGACATTACTGTATTTGATATAGATATTGGCCCTGATTTTCACATTTGGTGCATCAATAATAATCAACACTGACACAGTTTGCAGAATAATGTTGGATGTTGCTTTTTTTGTTAGAGCAACACGGTTCAACGGAGATGAGTAAAGTCGTGAAAAGTTCAGTCAGAGTTGAACGATCATCATTTTATCATTATTCATTCTGGACAAAGTAAATGTGTTTTCTCTACACATGCACTTGAAAGTATATTTTCTCTATATGTGTGAATGACCCTTTTTCAAAGTGTTACAATTAATTTGAAAAAGTGCTGTAATTCTCAAATGTGTTGGCAATACGTCGCCAGAGTAAATTTTGTTTTACAACGCGCTGAAAAGAACTGACAGTAATATTAGTGAGATCTCAGTTAAGAACACCCAAACAGTCCTAAGAGATAAAACCTAATAAGAAGTGAAAGCACATCTGCGGGTGCACTATGACAGCCATTAACATCTGTTTGATGAACTGAAACTGGAAAATTTGATCATATACTGTATGTACAAACACAGCTCTTGAAAACGAGCATTAAGAGTTTGCTCGAAGCACTTTCCTTTGAAGGAGGCTTACCCCTTACAAGCCGGAGCTTCCCTTCCCCTTGCTTCGATCACACAAAATAAATCCCCATATTAACTTATCTGAAGTAATAAAATGGAAACACTTCAAAATATAAACACAGATATCAGGCTGATACATAGCCTACGGGATATCATGCCCATAAGGCTTTAGCACTCTCTGTAGTGGAGTACAGTGTAGAATTTAAGAGCCAAGATGCAACTAACTCAAGCAGTTCATGGTTCTTTGCGGGAGGTTTTTCAAACTGTGTTTAATAAATGTAGAGGTACTCTGGTTTGGTGTGCTTTACTGCAGACACTCACTCTCAGCATTTCAGGTACCGTATGGTGGAACAAAATGTTCCTCTGTGTGATAATTCTTTTACATGCAACACCGCATGGGTAGCTCTATTATGACAGTGCTGGAGCATTTGGGAGAAGCTGGGCCTTTTCAGGAGTGAGTATGTGTTTGATTATGCTATACCTCATCAGTTCCTCAATTTTTCCCTCATGAAATGGATCTTATTATGTTATTACCTGCAAAAATGTCTCCTAGAATACAACCACTCTGCAAAATGAATCTATTTCAACTGCACAGAAAACTCATCTGCCTGTAGTCAATCCATTTGTTTGCAGTCTATGTCATACTCAAGCAAATCAGTATATTTCAACTCTGTAAAGAACAGACTGAACAACATGTCACTGCAAAGGAAATATTAATTATTACAATTTAGATTGAATCAGTTTGACATCATAACAGCATGTTAACTATTGTGATAATAGACCATTGACTGTATAAATGGAAAGCTCAACCCAAACTGTGCTGAAATATGCTAGGAATATTTTTCTGTCTGTGGGAAATTTTTTAGTGTTTTTTTAAATAATGTGTTTAAAATTTCATCTCACCACTTTGACGAGTACTTGTGTCTTAAAATGTGGTCATACAGCACTTCACATGGACTAGGACAGGCCAATTATCCAATTAAAAACCTTTCCAATCTCTGCTCTGAAATCAAATTGACCAGGTTACAACCATATCTAAACACCTTAAGCTAATTAGTTTCTGCTCCTTGCCCATGTCTTTAAAGTCAAAGGAAGCAATTACAAACAAGCTGCCCTGGGTAGCACTTCTGATGCTCCCACTGTTTTCAAAGTCATATTAACCAATTACCTTGTCTCAACATTGTGGAGACACATTAGCCAATTATACATTTCATACATGGTTGATTTTTTTTTTCTGTTCTTTCATATTTTTTTTTTCTTTTTTTTTTTTTATGCATGCACACAAATCCTTGGAGCTATCAAAGCCTCAATGTGGTTCCCTTCAACTTCTGCAGAATGAGCCTGCCCCAAGGAATGTCCTCTCTCAACTAATCCAGCTTTTTAATCTCACCTTCACTAAAGTAATATAACAAAGAGAAGGTTGCTTAGTTTCAGCATAAGCTTTCCTGTATTGGTAGCAGTTTTATAAAAAAAATCCTCTTGCGGAATTCCTTTGAGCTGGTGTAAAATAGAAAGTAACTGCATGTTCTCATGGACTGTGTAAAATGCTAACCATGTTCTAAAATAAACATAACACATGGTTATTTAAAGGAGCCATACACTGACAAAGCATTAATGTCATAACTGTGATATCAATCCCTGTTTAATATAAACATTTTATTGCCTGTTAAAAGCGTTGTGTTTTTTTTCTTTTTTCAGTCAGTGCGCTCTCCCTTTGGAAAATGAGGGAGGAATTCTGATCAGGAAGTTATACCAAGAGCTCCCCCTGGAACAGAGCACAGAAAGGAACATTTTTGCCATCTGTTCGTTAAAGCTGGTGAATTTTACACAGTATATCTTTTTTTAAGGTGGTGCCATCACTGTATGAGTCAGACTTGGATGGCAAACTGCTGGGCAGTGCTTTTGAAAAGATTTAAAAGGTGGTAAATGTTTGTGCTTTTGAAGGCTTTTCAGCCATTTTTTCTGTCTTGTAGTTGGCATTTTAGATTATTTACGAGCAGAATTGTGAGTCACAGCTGGATACGTTGCCACACACCTTCCCATTCCAAACACTTTTTTTTTGTATTTTTACACCCAAGCTCATGATTTAAAAGCCTCATAAATTCTTCAACATTCTCTGCTTTATGCAGGCTGTGTTAAACAATGGAGACATCTTTCCACTACAGACTCTACAATAATTACAGTCACACAATAATCAAAAACATCACTGGCCATTTTCACAATTGTGGTAAAATTCTGTACCCTGAGCCACATAAATTACAAACTTTAGTGTACATATTCATAACTGTGCTGAGCAAAACCAACTTTATTTTATTATATTCACATTTCTTTCTCATATTTGCATACAGAACAAGCGAGCACCTGCTGTTTCCCAGCTGGTGGAAAAGAAATGATGCAGCACTGCTCATGGGAAGCAGCTTAGGTCTTCTTTTCATTTTCTTTGATTATTGTTGCAATATTCTAATGCAGCTGGTTGAAACCACAGACCCCTACAACAAAAATCCATGTTGGTGTAGAAAATTTAATAATCCATCCATTTTGTCATTGGACTGGTACTTTTGTCTTTCAAAATACAAAAGTACTGGGCTTGCCCAATGACTCGCCCCAGAGGTTGCAGGGTAAATTGTGCCAACATTCTTATCTCCTTATGAATGATTTCTCTATCTTGGTGGTCATATAAAAGATAAAATAGGGATTGGCTCTGAACCAAACAGCCCAAAGTGTGCTTACTTTTTTGTGACAGTGTATTCTTTTCTCTCAGGTGCCGAAGCAGCAGAACAATGAAAGTGATATTAAAAAGCAAAAGCTATTAAAATCTTATTCACTTACTCACCAAGCAAGGGGTTTGTTTGGGCCTCTGTTCATGGGTTTTAATGTAGTTATAATTGGCTCTGTGGCACTTGTAACTCAGTTGCTACCAATTACAACTGAATACCAATTATATGTGCTTGTGTATGGATTGGTAATGACTTTAAGGTGTATCCCAAGGAGTTTGAATCAATTTTGCTGGCTATGTAAAAGTGTTTGTGATTCATTGTAAGTACACCCTCTGGTGACTAAATAGTGATTTGTTTTCATCTTTAGTTCATTAGCAGTCATCAGGCAATTGGTCAATACCATCGACCAGGGGCACACAGAACACCTTCCTCAATAAAGACAAAAATGTTTGTTTATCTGTGTGCTGTCCTCTGTCCTGTAAAACATGCTTTAAATGAAAACAAAATAAACACATTACATTTCTTAACACATTAATGATTAGTCAGCAAAAGATGTCTGACACTCATGTTGTTCATAATTATGGCATAATTGTGGCTGTCCGGCACAAAGAGCTCTACATTTTCCTATGATACTTGAATGGTGATTTTGCTATAAAATCAGGATTTTAGAAGAGAAGAGCAACATTTTGGGATGCTTTGAGTGACAGCAAGTTGACACTTAATGAGCTGCGTGTCAGTCGCAAATTTAGATGAACCATCTGGCAAATACAGATACATTTTTTAAAGACAGCATCTTTTTTGGGACCTCAGCTGTATTAACATGCATCTATATTTGACTGTTTTTAAAAGATGGAACTTTAAAGCATCCACAGAGTGCCCAGGCACTTTCTAGTGTCATGTAAATGTGCTGACTGTGGAGTTTTACCTCATTAAAGGCATACAAATCCAGCTCAAAGGCAGGGCTGAACTGGTTGACTGCGTTTCTGGGTTATTTTTTGAAAGTTGGGGTATTTTTGGATATCTCAGCTTCATATTTAGTGGTTAGGTCAACTGTGATGATAAGACATCACAGATAAAAATGCCTCTCCTCCAAATCTGTGTCTAGATGACCTGCTTTTACAACTTTGTCAACAATCTTTTCTTTGGGCTCCCTTACTACTCTTGACGTAATTCATCCTTGTCTTGCATCTGAGGAAGAGAATGTCAAAGAAAGTAGGAAAACTATTTGAAATATACATATTTCTTTGATCAGGTTGCTAGCAAACCATGGTAAAGACAACCCTGTAGAATATAAATGTACCTTATGGTGTAATGTTATTATAAAGTGCCACTCTAAGACAGCAGTTGGTTTAGTCTTTGATATTTGTGGTTTTAATGATAACAGGTACACAACTGAAGCTGTGAAGAACTGGAGGCTACTGATGATGGAGATCGGATTTTTGTGCCGCTTCTGAATCAGACATTTGAAACAATTTTAGATAGAGCATGATTTATTTATATTTTCTATTCTTTCTTTTTTTATTTATATTTTACGTGGCACAATGGTGGAAATATACTCAAGCTTTTCAAAGAAATCTACATGAATTGCCAAGATATTGCTATTCTTTACCATTTTTTGCCATCATTAACAGGTGACAAGAGAAGCATTACTTATCATGTGCAAATATAAAAAAAAAAATGAAAGAAACGGCAGTGAGTGAGATATACCAGAAGAGAATAAAAAAAAAGATTTAAGTTGATAAATGCAGTAAAGGAAAGGGGGAGAGAAAAATGGTGATAATGGGAAGTGTTGCTACAGCAAGGACACTCATTAACCTGTCCTCTCCTATCCAACACTGAGCATTCAGCGTTTTACAATAAAAAGGAAACCATGGAGTGAAAAAGGAAAGAAAAGAAAGCAAAAACCCTTCATTTAGTTTCCCATCCTGATCTCATGAGGAAGATAAATTGGAAACGGAGACACGACTCTTGAGACCTTAAGGAAATTAAATACTGAATTCAATGGGCAGACTGACTCAATCACACCACGCTTTTGTAAAATGACTTGGGGATTGAATCCCTTGCCGCTTAGCTGGGGATGTTATTGCTCTTGTAGCTATTTCTGTTGAACTAATCCTGGGTAGAGGCCAGGCCACAAATGCACTTGTGCATTTCCAAGATTCATGACGAATCACACCTATGCAAATACATGCTTGTACACACACACATACAACTAATTTCAGATGCACCTTAGCTCAATATAAAAATTACAGATTTCTCTTTCTTGTGGTTTAAGACTTACAGAAACTCGCAAATACATCTGTAATTCCACCCCTGCAGTGACTCACAGACTCTGCATGTTCTGTATGCTCACGCAAACACACAGATATTTATTCTTTGTTGCACAATGAAAACAGAATATAACTGCTTACATGTTGAGTAAAAAAAATGTTGAGAAAATGTTTGACTTTTATGACACCTTTGTTCATCTTTGCTGATAGATAGATAGATAGATAGATAGATAGATAGATAGATAGATAGATAGATAGATAGATAGATAGATAGATAGATAGATAGATAGATAGATAGATAGATAGATAGATAGATAGATAGATAGATAGATAGATAGATAGATAGATAGATAGATAGATAGATAGATAGATAGATAGATAGATAGATAGATAGATAGATACTCTATTGATGAAAGGAAACTGTTTAGCAGAGGAGCTGTAAATTAGCAACTGATGGTATTCAACAATTCTTTCTTATCAACAGTAATTGACCAAGCCGGAGTACCTAGTGTAACTAATAGTAATACATGTGTACTTTTAATTACTGTCTTTAACTATTTTCTACATACTAATGTTATTATATATTTGTACTCGGAGGCCTGCATCTTTACCAGAAACATGCCAATAATGTGATGTTAACACACTGAAAGCAGTACACGTTGTTCAACGCAACGAGTGTAGAGGACCAGTGTTGGAAAAGACCTGGAAACACCTTACCCACACAGCTGCAGGCTGTCCAAATTATGGAATCATAGCCGTTCAACTAACAGTCAATTAAGAAAGAGATGGTAGAACAGTAATGTTAATCTTCATAAAAGTGACAGCAATAGCTCTTCAGAGGTTGGTGTTCGTCATCTACATTACTAAAACCGTTAGCTATAGCTACAGCTAAACGATAAATTAAATAGATAAGTAAACCCTGACAAATTATTTCACAATACTCACATTTCTCTCATCTGAAGTTCAGGCTCTGAGAGTTTGAATGAAGCCCTTTTGTGGCTCAGTTTCTTCGGTCCAGGATTGAACTGAACCAGGTTGTTGAAAGAGTCCAATGAAAATGGTTGCTGCACATACACAGTCTTTTGATAACTCTTGCTGGAACATTTCCTTCAGAAATAGGTGGTTTATAATAGGTATGAAAGGTGATTTCAGATTTTACTAGTGAATTCTACAGAGCCTCTCAGCGTGTGCTAAGTTCTGATCTGGGATTCAGTTCAGCTCATTTCAATCATACTTCATTAATCCCAGAATGGAAAGTTTAAAGCTACAGTAATTGTTATGGATAACGAATGAAATAAAATGAAATTGGAAAGAAAAGACGACACAATGTCTGAGATATACAAGGCCTGTGGGTGAAGCTTTGACATAATATTTATTTGAAAGAGTCGGACACAGCATACAGCATCTGTCTCAACAAATACCCGCTGTATGAAAACTCAAAACAATCCCTGAACCCTGGCAAAATATTGTACTGGACTGCAATGGCAATGACAAAGAACTCAATTTGAGATTTCATAACAGAAGTCCACAAACCAGTGAGTGACATCATCGTGCTTGGAGCCATGCTTTCTATACTTTCTATGATCACAGCAAATGGAAAATCTGATATAATTAATGACTAAACTCTTACATAAAAAAAGCTCACTTACATATTGCTCAACAGACCACACATCATGAAAAGCACAGCTGCAACCTAAAACTATAAAACCGCTTCCCTCCATTAAGTTCATTTAGTTTGAGGTTATATTGTATATGCTATCTTATTGCCACGACTCACTTTATCAATCAGCACCGTCCATAATTGATATAAAATATTAATATTACATATTAAAATACATTTACAACATACTTGTGGTTGATATGATTTTTCTTGGTGGAGATGTGCCACATCAAACCATTCCACTTAGGAATTTTTTTTCTTATAATTTGGTATCGGCTGGTCTTCAAGCTTGGGTCACCATGTGTGTTACTCGTCTACTACTGACTAATTCTTTTATGATAATATGCACTTTTTAACATTCGATTCATTAGGAAAATGTACATTACTTTGTTATACTGCATCTTTCGCACACAGAGTAGCTTTGACTTGTGACAAGGCACCAGGAAACTAGCGCAGCATTTTCTACACCTCTAAAAATGTGAGCGGTGAGTGTAAAAGTGGAAGAGATGTTTTTCCCCATGAAGAAAATGAGAAATGGTTTAGTGTCTGGAAATTATTGAAGTTTTCTCTTATTTTTCTTATGCTTTCGCAAATGCATGTATCGTTATGCAACCGCAGTTCTAAACGAGTTGGAATGCTGTGTGAAATGTCCAAACAGCATAATGTTCTTCAGTATAAATTGTGAACACTCAAAGTTTTATCATGATCTACAGAACACAATATCAAAAAGAATTTCAGATAAAATTGAGAACAACGCTGAAAATGGATGTCCATGACTGGAGGCCCTCAGGCGATGCAAAATCATTGCATGGGCTCAGGAACACAACAGAAATCATCATCTATAATGTAGGTTAAAGCTCTATCATACAGAGAAGAAGCCATATGTGAACCCGAACCAGACATGCAACTGTCTTCTTTGGGCCAAAGTCATATATAGTAGAGTGTGTTGTAGAAGTAGTTCTGTGTTCAGATTAATCAGAAATTTAAATTCTTTTTGGAAAATCTTGTGAACTTTGGACTAAAAGTGTACATAGAGAAATTCTGAAGTGGGTAAAGATTTTCTAATGATATTTGAGGTTACTGTATTTCTGTAATTAATTGACGTTCTCCTTTTCACAACAGGAACTACACAAAACCAAAACTTTTGCCAAAATTAATAATTCATTCATAAAGTTTTAGAATTACAACCTCCTCTAGTGTTGCTTTAAAAGAACAGTGTGCAACAGTTGCAACATCGAGCTGTCAATTTGAGCACACTATCACAAATGCCATCCACCCACAATTTAGCAACAAATTACATGTAAACAGCTAAATTACCAGTCAAAGAGAAAAGAAGCAGCTCTACCATCAATCTGAAGATTTCCATAGGTAAAAAGCCACACAAGTGATCTTTCCTGTTTTTTAAGACTTTGCTATCCCAAATTAGCTTATTTGCATCCTAATATTTTTCTTTATTTTATTTTTGACTGAATCAATTTATGAACTGTTGCCTATTCTTGTCTTACATAATATGTATGATCCTCCATCATCTTCATCTAGGATCCTGGAGCTGATCTGAAATTGAAACAATCCATTCATCGATCCATCCATTTTCTAAACCTGCATAATTCAATTAAGGGGACTTGGAGGGCTGGAGCCTATCCCAGCTGCCTTTGGGCGAGAGTAGGGGAACATCCTGGACAGGTCGCCAGTCCGTCGCAGAGCTGAAATGGAATTATGACTGTATGACAAGGAAATTGATCCTTGAGATTACACTGTTGTGATTTGGCGCTATATAGGTAAAACTAAACTGAATTGAGCTTCACACACAGATCTACTGTTTGAGACAAACCATAACCTACTATTTTCTAGAAACAGGTTTAAGTGTATCATAAGTATAAACCTTATCCTTGCTCTCCATATTGACTAGGAAAAAAGAAAAGTAGATGAAATATAGTCAGTGGGGTGTGAATACTTTCTGAGGAGTCTGTATGTGACCCCTACACTCAATTAATTCACTTTATATTTTCCACTGACATTTTTCTTCCAGTGTACAATATTTTCTTACCCAATATATGCAGAAAGCACAAAGCCATTTTCTCAGGAAAAGAAACATCAACTCTAGTTTTTGTTCTTTTTTTGTTGCAAATTGTTGACAGTAGGAAAAACACATCTGCAGACAAACACGAACCAAAGGTGGCAGCGAGGGAAAGCTGTGTTACAGATTGAATTTCTTGTTAGACTTTAGGATTCTGTGAGTTCCATTGTGTGTGTGTGTGCTTGAATGTGTGTGAGTATGTGTGAGAGTTTTTGCCCTCACATGGACACATGTATTTTCTTTGTGGAATTTGCAGTCCCACCTGTCGGGGGAATTTGATCAGTGAGGACACCATATAGTGAAGCTAATGATTAATGTTTACCAGAACTGGAGCACAGGCACACAGGTTTCCAGACACACGTAGATATAATCTGGGCAGATATTGAAGCTCATACCTTGGTACATACTTGTTCTCCTGGGTGAAAATATTTTTTTTCAGCCACAGAGTGTAGCAACCAGGGAGTCCAAATGAAATGTGATTTTCTTCAGTTTTTGTTTGGGAATGAAATGCCGACTACAGGATAGAAGCAATGCAAAAACAAAACCTCCTATATGCTGTGGCCTGGAAGACAGAAGGAAATGTCATTTGCTACATTTTAAATTATCTTTGAATTTTAACATTAACTGCTGGAGTTCATTTATCCTCCATGTGTTGTCTGATATCAGTCTCTACGACCAGCATACAGCAGCTTGTTTTATGTTCAGATTTTACATTCGACTCCTGCATTCACCTTGATTTTCTTAACAAATTGGTGCCACCCATTTGAGAGCAATTTAGATAGTTAACCAATGATGACATCCAGCAAGAGCTGCCCTCCAAAGACTGTAGCTTTGGAAATGCTCTTAAATTCTTGGCAACTTGAAAACAAATTTATTTAAAAATAAATGTATTTATTTACTTGTCATAGTTAATTAATTAGTCTTAACAGCTCGTTTTTACAAACAAGTATTAATTAAGTCTATTAAGTCTATTAATTTTGATAGGAATAAACATGAAAAAAATTTTACACTGGATTTTGGAGCAAGACCACACTGTGTGTTAAGAAATTTGATAAAGTAGTGATTCAATTAACACGTTGATCATAGCTGTTTATTTTGAGGGGCGGGACAGTGGTGTGGTGGTTAGCATCGTCACTACGAGAAGTTTCCTAGTTAAAATCTCAGCAGGGGCCATTCAGAGTGGAGTTTGTGTGTCCTCCCCATGCATGCTCCGGCCTCCTCCCCTAAAACACGCCTCCTAAATCATTCTGTGACCTCACACTGATCCTAATGTTTTTAAAAAGAAAAATATGAGAACAGTAAAATTGTTTTTACACATCCACTGCCATCCTTAAATGCTTAAGAGATAATCTGGAGCAATAGCATATGACTATTTCAACAAATTTTTAGAAGCACTAACTGCCTGTGAGTGTGTGTGCTGGAGAGAGCTGCTTCTTTATTCTCCTTTATACTCACCTACATCTACCTTTTCTCTCACTCCTTAGTAAATATATGAATAATCCTGTGCTGTGTCCAGCAGAAAGCCTCCTGCTGTCAGCAGCAAATTCAAAAACAGTCCAGACCAAATTGTCCATGCATTCTCCTAAAAGTCTCCAACATTCATGTGTAAAATTGGCTTTAGGCAACAGAAATGATGTGATAGCATCATTTAGCTCTCTATTACTGTCATTTTGGGACACTGTCTGCTTAAAATTGACTTATTTCTTTTATATTCACATCTCAGCCTCTCTCTAGCAAACTTGTCGTGGTTTTAGTTGTAATTTGGATTTGTGAATGCAGGCTGAATATGTTTAAACATCAGTATAGTTCTCAGGCTTGTGGGCAGTGACCACTTTGTAAACACAGTTTGTGGTTTGGGAATTGACAAGACCATTTGGTGTAGTTTTAAAAGCAAAAAAGTTTTAAATTTTTGCTTGATAAAGTTCTTAGCTGGTAAACAGTTTGGACCTCCTTTATTGTATTTTTTTCTTCCTTTGAAATTAAATGAGCTAAATAAGTAAAAAGTTTATATACACAAAGCCTTCCCTCTAAGAGATATCACCTGAGGGCAGCATATGTTTCTCCATAGCCAACAGCATAAAGTTGTGGCCTCACACATTTGTATTCATGTCCTATTCACTAATTTGCACTCATTACCATCACATATACTGGCTTTTGAATTCTGTGCTGTTAACAAGCTGGTTGGTCACTCTCCTCTGTAATCTGAATCACAGTTTCTAAGATTTCTAAAAAAAAAATCTAAAATAATGGGCCGGAGAGAGAATATGGTTTATGTTTTTTTTCTTTCCATAGTTGAATTTTGTCTCACTCACAAATGGTTTCAAAAGTGTTGCTTAACCAACAAAATGATATTCTGAACAATTTTTGTATGTTTTCAGCTTTTTTGTTGCTTCAGGGCATGAGGAACACATTCATTTAATGTTGGTTTTTGCTCTTGTCCCTGTATACCAAGTATTCTCTGAACCCTCACAATTTCTTGTATAGTTTCATGAAATACACGTCGATGACCAAATTTTTGGAAAATTTTTGAAACATCATTCTTTAACAGTTGCACAATGTATCAGTCTTTTTGTTATGGTTCCTGTCTCATCCTAGACAATTTTCTCTCCCTGCTCCCCTCTCTTTTTCAAGTGTTTCAATTGCAGAAACAATCACTGATACGTGTGCATCTGATGTCAGCTGCAATTCAGTAACTACTTCCATAAACACCTGCCTGCTGCCTCCACACGCTATGAGATTGTTGACTGCCAAGCCCCAGTTAGTCCCTTCCATGACACTTACTATGTTTTTATGAATAAACTCTTTTAAAGCAAGTACCTCGATTGAATCTATGTCTGGATTCTCACCACAAACTAACACCTTTGGAGAGTTTGAATGTCTCCTCATCTTTTACTTCTCTTTGGAAGGCTTTTTTTAGTATGTTATCTGAAACATCATGTTATTGACCTTTGGCTAAATAAGCTTATGTATTGTGAGATGTTCCAGGTGTTTTTTTTTCTTCGTATTTCTTTTAACAGCACACAACTTTCCCTATCTTTTATAATCCTTGTCTCAACTACTTTGAAGCATGTTGCAGTTAGGCATCTGATTAGAAATAAGCATTGTTTACTCTCAATTTTATGTAGGGTTTAAATTATTAGTGAAATTTTTTACCACAATAAAAACAGCATCTGAACAGGTTGTATACCTGCAGCATCATAAAGCACATTTTCAGTTGCTCACATAGTCTCACATTGAGGGCACAGATAAGTTGTCTTCCGTTTGCATGTGTTTTATACTAAGCTGAAAATTGCATTTGTCGATGTTCTGGGATTAGCTTAGTTAGGATTTACTGGAAAGCAGTGGGTTGTCCAAACAAGTCAGAGCGGATTTGGGTATGGATGGACAGTGTGCATGTTAGTGCAGGGGAGTTAGTGCATTCCCAAATGCAAGTGCAGTGATGTGACTATGTTTACCTTACAAAGTTTACTCAATTTGAGTTTGTGTCTATGTACACATATATGTGTCTGACTTCTGATCACATATCCAAACATGTATGTGACAGCGGTTGCTGAGGACACTAATCTCAACAGCAACTTTGACAATGTCATACATCATTTTCCAACTACAAACTTTGAACTTTTTTAATCTTCTAATTCCCTGACATTGTAAGCATGGAGATGTGAAGTGAAGGTATTGCTTAAAGCCATGAAATTATTGTTTTTAAAAGTCACAGCACAACAGTAATAAATAGTAATAAACAGTATTACAATGAACGAAGTACAGAAAATAAAGGTACATAAAACACATAATTTCAGTCTGAGGCCATTTATGTAGAGTTAGGCATTTCAAGAAGCTTACCATGGCAAAAGCATGTTCAGTCTAACATGTTCTAATCCAGTGTATAATAATTTCATTACTAAACTAAGGCAGATATTTTAAACTAAGGATTCATCTTACTTTGATATCTGTCTGAGTAAAGCAAATTCAGATATTTGCATAGAAACAAGTAATATGGTCACTCAGTTTAAGTCAATTGGGGAGCTGGACTGTGAAACTTTTTAAGCATTAGTGTTCTGTATTCAGATTCTGATTCTGATTTCTGAATCTTGATCAGTTTTCCCACACAGTATCTTCAGGGCAACTCTAAATTTACAAATACATGATTCAGTGGTACTGAGTATATAAGGGATCCAAAAGCCAACCCTGCCCGTAACATTCAAACATTATAAAGAGGCCTACTATATTGCATTAGGCTTGGATTAGGGACAAGTTAACTTACTGTTCCACATTCATCTAGAATTTAAAGAACTAACAGTCTACTTAAATTGCAGAGAAATGATGATAACCAGAAAATTCTGATTCAATTTGAAAAGAGTGAAGGTTAAATGTGGCATTGCCTCATTGTACAGCACTGTTAGCAGTGCACAGCGGAGGTCTGAGGGCAGCACACCTCGTCAGAGAACCTAAGTTTCAGTTGCTGGGGTCAGTGGACACTATGGATAGATTTTCTGTGAAAAAATGCTGTGACTGTTGGGCTCTCAATCCCCTGCTGGCACACTTATGCTACGCTGATATATATAAATTCTAGCTGCTAGAATGGTATGTTCTAGTTGCTATAGCAGCCCACCCACCGTGAGAATGTAAGTTTCATAATTTAACAGTGTTGATAAGCTAGTCCACAGCTGGAAGATGGCCAAATTGTTTAATATCTGCAGGACGTGTTCTGGATTTCACATCTAAGCAGTTTGCTTGAGTTAAAATAAACTCTTGTGATTAATTCTAGCAGTTCTGACGGCTGTCATCCAGGCTGTTGTGTGCACACGCCCCCTGCATCTGAGAACAGAAACCACAGTTTAATTTCCTTTTATTTCAAGGGTAAATTGTATTTTTTTAATGGGTTATGTGAAGTGACAAATTCAGATTTTTTTATTTATTTCTGCTTTACAGATAAGACCTGCGTCTCAGTCTCACACATCCTTCCTTCTCTATGTTTGTCATTTTTCTATCAAAACTGTTTTTTCTACCTTCCATTAACTGCTTCCATGCAAGACCCTACCTCGAAGATTACGCTGAACATGATCTGATAAAAATGTGAACTGCTTCGTCAGTGCAGGTAGTGGTTGTTTATCACAGAGTAAAATGTTTTAGAAATGCAGTATGTTGTTCTCTTAGTTAATGTGGGAATAAGGATGGGGGTGATGTAAGAAAAGATCCTTGGCCACAGAGGGGATATTGCAATTATTTTCCGTACACATGCTTGAGCACTCCATTACTTGCGTTCACACTCTTTTTTTATTCTGTACTTTCAATGTCCATGGTAAGTGGAACTGGAATTTTATTTCTGCACTAGAAGAAGCAGGTTTATTTAACAACCATCAAATTGTTTGAAATACAGATGCACAGAAAAATAAATGGATGGAAATGTAACCAAGGATAGTTATTATCATGTTCATTCATGCTGAATATGAACATGCAGTATAGCCTCCAGTACCTTTGTCTATGCAATATGATCTGTGCTCAGTGTGACATCATGAAGATGAGAGGCAACGGGATTACATAAGCCAATTTGCTGGTTTCCACTCTGCTTGTTAAAGCCTTAGGGCCAGATGCATAAATGATTCACCCACACAAAAAACCTGTACGCCTTTTCCTGGACACAAACTGGTAATAATAAAGACAGAACGTGTGGTAACAAGGTACATTTTTCAGACCATGCTTACACACATTTTCAGAGCAGTTCAAAGTTGCACATTTTAGAAAATAATTATTATGACAATTTCATGGAGTTGTTCTGTTCTGTTCTGTCTTTTTTTCCCCTGATTTTGTTTCTAATTGTTCAAATTTATTAAATGCTCTAATTAAATTTTTGGTGCGGCAAATATCTGTAGCCATGCAATCATGGCCGTGTGTAATGGCTGCTCAACACCTTGCTAATGAGGCTCACAACATGAACAAGATTGTTTAGATTTTCTGGCAGAAGATTAGCTCAAATTCTGATAGAGGTGTCCAAGAATATTTTATAGAAACAGCAAAGATACCTTAATCTGTCCATAATCAGTGTCCCTCCTCAACATTTCCACACAAGAGTGTTCATTGTAGTCCTTAGGCCCGATGCTCTCTTTTCTTCATGTTTTCTATCCATCCATCATCTTCCACTTATCCGAGGTCAGGTTCATTTGAGGAGTGTCCGCATTCAGTCATAGTCAAAAATGAAGTGGGAATCCGGTTTGTGCACGTGTAGATAGTATCACGATGACTGAGATTTATAAAAGTAAACCTGAAATATCTATGGCTTTGTAAATCTGGTGAAAATAGTTAGTACTTATTTTTGTATTTCTTCTGAGTTTTAGTCATGAAACTACACAAAATTGTATGTCTATCCCCTGCTGTCTAATTTTTTCTCCACACTGCAGATGATCCTTTGCTTGACTCCTTGAGATTCACTTTAATAAATTGACATGGAAGTTGGCAAACAAGATTTTTCTTTTAGGAAAACATAAACAATAAAGAGGATTTACATGCAACAGATGTCCTCTTAATCTATATGTCAACATGTGATAAGTTTTGTTGTCAAAGATGAAAAGTGAAACCAAATAAAGAATGAGGAACAACTGCTACTTTATAGCAGGCAGGTGCCAATTGCATGCAAATGGTTGTTAGTGTATAAATTCAAAAGATAAAAGACAGAATTAATCATAATCAGATTTTCCATGACATTGTAACGCATTTAAAAAGGGATACATTCAGAGATGTAAATGGAGAATACTGAAAAGCTAAAAACACCCTCATGTCAAAAGGATTTATCTTATTTATGTTCTTCATCATATATTTCCAGTGGGGCCATTTGCACTGTAGCCCCACATTTCCAACTGTGACGCCGGCTTTATTACCTTGTAATTTCTTTTTCTTCACCAACCACACCCTCAAATTTCTAAGATATTTTCAGATGTGAGGCTATAAAATTATGTTACAGATAGTCACACTTTGGCTTAATTCCAAACCCATTTTATTTGGGAAGAATTCAACTGTTGATGTATTCAGAGCTCAGAATTTTGAGTAACTTTATTAACTTAATGAATATCTTCTAGTAGCAGATATGATTTTATATCTGCTACTAGATATAAACATAAGTATAGGTAATTATATATATATATATATATATATATATATATATATATATATATATAATTACCTATACTTATGTTAAAATAATTTAAAGCCTCTTGTGGTCATGAAAGCAACTCCAATGTGAACTTAAAAGGAGAACTCCGTTATTTTTAAACCTAGACCTTATTTCTGGCATGAAATACGTTTATCTACTCACCGAGAACAGTTTGGTGAAAGTCGGCATCCTTCGGAATAAATTCCTCGAGATCCATATAACAGCACACAACTTTCCCACAACTTTCCCTGGGGCATAAACGATGCAGCCTCTAAATAATTATTTCACCAATACTTTAAGACGAATGAATGAATGAACGAGTACTATTGCACTGTTAGTTCATAGCTGCAATGTTGTTATTATTGGCGGCTATCGGGGGGCTTATAGAGGGCTTTCCACACACTCGTCTACTGGGATGACGTCATCGACGCGCGCTGCTGCTGCCAACTTTCACCAAACTGCTCTCGGTGAGTAGATGAACGTATTTCATGCCAGCAATAAGGTCTAGGTTTAAAAATACCCCTTTAAGTGTGGCATCCATAAGGATGATGCATTGTAAAGAATGTATTTTAGCATGAACCACAGTCACTTTTTAACCCTACCTAAGCTCTTTTAATACCTAAACCTAACCAATTCATAAAAGGTATCTGCCTAAAGACAGCCAGGAAGTTTCATTGTAACATGATTTGTTTACATGTAACCAAAGCAACCAGCAAAATGGTATATGTCATGATCTCATTTCACACAAAGGTGCATGGTTCTAAGTGCTGTGCATAGCTCTGCCATCAGCCCATACCCCATTCCTTTTTATGGGGACTTTGTGGCTTCTTAAACAGAACACTTGAGAATGACATCTGCTCCGACATGGAGAGGCTTATTTCCGTCCTACCGTGAATGGGGGCAATACTTTACAGGGTGCAATTATGAGCATCCTTCCATGTTGTCAGTGAGCACCGATGTATTGTGGCAGTGATATTGAAGTTGAGTACATTCTGACTTTTTTTCTATTTATTCATAGGGATATTTTCTTTATGGAACATTAATTGCAATTGAAAAATTACTTAGAATTAAATTTACATGGAGAGTATCATGTCTAATTCCTGTTAATGTAGCTTATATGTGTGGTTTCTACATAAAAGTCAGGCTGGTAGGAAGCAAGTTATCTTTGGGGTGAATCTCAACTAAAACGAGTGCTGGACACTAATGTCTTCTGTCAGCTCTGACTCGGGTCAGACATTAGTGTGAAAAAAAAAATGGCACAAGATGCTGTCATGAATAGTCAAACCCTCTGCGTCACTTTTAATTACAGTTTTCATTTGTGCATGCACTAGGGATGTATTGTGTGCAGTTTATCTGAAACATGGATAAACATATCCATCAAATTAAAAGGGAGGAGGAAGTGTAAGCTGTGCCTTTGTAGAGATGAACCCCCCACCCCCCCCCCCCCCAAAAAAAAACACTCCCCACTGTAATGTAATGGATTTTGGTTTAATTACAACCTTGTTGACACACACACATAGGAGATAAAAGAACACATTCCCTGTTTTCACTGGTGTTCAAGCCCACAGCTACACCAACTGTGAGTATAAAAAGGTTTTTGTCCAGGGATCATGCTGAACATGTAAAGGCACCAAAATGACAAAAACCCTTTTGCTTGTTCTTAGAAAGGAAGACACAAATAAAGAGTCTGTGAGCATAATTTTATTCTGAGAGCTAAACACTTTTGTCACAGCAATGTGATTAGGAGCATTTTATCTTTGGCCCTTGGATAATTTTAAATATGTTTGCATAACACGATGAGCAGAAACTGATGTATGTAACGGCTGAGGACACTAATCTCATTTTCTTGGATATCCTCACAATCTCACTTACTAAAGAGGCTACCTAAATACGATTTTCTGACTTTTTATTGAATCTGTTGCACATTCTGAAATGAGAGATAGAGTCGGGGGATTTTCTGATGGGGCGGCAGATTGTCAACAGCCCTCCCACTTAGTGAGAGAGACTGAATTTCACACAGTTTGACATTGAAGGCTCATTAGAGGGGCAGTAATTCTCAACCGCAGATTTAATGTGACTCTAATATAAACTTCCACGTTTCCACAACTCTGTTGAGAAAACTTATGTCACCCAAATAACAAAGTTAGAGGAGAGGAAAGAATTGAAGATAAAGATGTTACTTTGACTGGATCTTCTCCAGCTAACTCATGCCTGTTTTTACCTGATGGTAATTACAGTCAACAGGAATTGGAAAATAAGTTCTAAAAAGTCAACACAACTTAAATACAACAACATCCGAGCATCTGAGGATGCTCCTGGGTGTCTCTAGCTACGGGTCAAGTGGATGTTGGAAGAGGAGGTCTAATGACCCACTGTGCTGTTTTAATTACTCTCTTCACATTCTTCCTGTGTGTCATAGTGCAGCTGGAATACTTCTCTGTACAGTAATATGTAAATGTGGTCTCAATGGTGCAGTGATAAAAGTTCGGCAGCAGATGTTTGGGCAGTCCTCTGCACTGTAGGATCCCCTGAAACAAAGGGTATTTGTTGTTCAAACTCTATGTGAGATCCTCTGAAATGAATGCAATGGTTTGCAAGTAATTTGAACCTTGTCTTTGACTGCAAATAGTATAAAGACAAGATATTTGTATACAGTATGAATTAAGTTACGAATATGAGCTTAAAAGTTGGGGTAGATATATGTTTATCACTAGCTTCACATTTTCCCTTCACAACTCTCAACGCCATGTAATGGGTCTGTAATAGTAGGCAGGATAGTTATCTGCTCAGACTCTTTTTTTGAAGAACTATACAGTCGCAATATGTGCAGATATGTGGTTTGGCACTGTCTTGCTAAAAAGAAAAAAAAAAAAAAGAAAAATAATCAATCAGGACTGTACCATATAAAAAAAAACTCATTTCAGCAGTAATGGTACCATCACAGATGAGGAAATTAACCGTGCCATGGATATCAGAGTCCCCATACAATCATAGATACTTATATTTGTACATTTATTTAAGCATATAGCCTTTCCAAATTTTTCCGAAACCTGCTTCTGTCATCAAATTTAAAATTAGCACTCATGATTTGAAAACATCTGAATTTTATATATATTGCATTTGTCCTTTTTTTAATTTACTGATTTGCACATTGTGCAGTTAAGTCATGTTTTTATTTCATTTTTGTCCAGAAAAAAAGTGTTTTATACTTTACTGGTTTGCATATGTCTGATTTTCATCTGAAATAAATTCAGTTTGATTCTGTTCAGATTTTCACCAGCATGTTCTTATAAGACACATCTCCATCAATATTTCTCTCTAAAGCATATAAATTTGACTAAGTGTAACTGTAAAAACGTCCAATAATCAAGTTCTTTAACATGCTTTAAAATTAACATGTTAATTTGATGTACTTCATGTGCCAGACGACATTAGTAAAATATGCAGTCGGTACGCAAATAGTCACTTTCCCCCTGGAGCCACAGATGACAACAACGTCATAAAAGCAATAATACAAACAGCCAAAATGCAAGATCTTAGGGAGCAAGGTTTATTTTAAATTATCAGCACATAAAAAGCTAGTATTTCAGTGAAAAATTGTTCTTCTGTATAGGACTGGATTACTTTTATAACTTTTATATAAGGTTTGAGTTTGGGCAGAGTCAAAGGTAAGCAGTATGCTCCTGCACCAGGTAAGCAGTAGACACAGAGGCAGTGAATATTTGCATATTTATAGATTTCAGCAAACTAAATTACGCAAAGGTGTAGAGTTCTGTCTTAGTCATTTAAAGTCATGATGGGAACATTTTCCTGGCAAAACTTTTAAATATGTAATTTTGATTAAATAGGATGAGTTTATATGGGCATAATCAGTGGCAGAAATGGAACTTCAGGGTCTTATCAGGTCTTGTAGCTTGCATATTTCATTTAACTGCTCAACAGGGGAGCTCGAAGGTACTGACATGCTGTGTTAAGACACATTTTTCCCTTTGAGATGTTGCTTTCATTGTAATACCGTTGAACCTCAATGAGCAAGAAAGGCGCAACCAACCATTACACAAAAGACAATCCTTTTTCTTTATTTCTGTTTTTCTGTGTATGTGCACTGGGACCTGTAACATCTTCGTTTCTCTCTCCAGAGAATCAAATTTAAGAGGCGAGAACAGACACAAGGAGAGAGGAGACAAAAAGAGGCGTTTTACAAAATGAGAAATCTTAGCCTCGGTTGTCATTTTAAAACAGCATCAACTAAATATGAGCAGTGACACAGCTGTATCATCAAATCACTGTATTGTTTTTGTGCTGCACTACTTAATCATATATGTCAGATGAACATAAAATCTGCTGATGGTAATGTAAATATTTACTTTAAATTCAGTTAACAATGTGGGTATAACATGCCACATCCTCTCCAGACACCACAGATGTTGAAATAACTTCTGTAAATGATGCATTGGTGAATTCTCATTTATACTTACTCTCGCAAGTGTCCTCTCACCTCAATCCTCTCTTCTCGGGGTGCATTTTAGGAACTGAGACTTATTTCTGTAAACCATTTCCAGGTCACATGCATGATGACACAGGAGAGAGGAGATGAGGAGGCTAAAATTAGGCAAATAAGATGATCTTTAGACATTGCAATGACGTATCAGCATCTCAAGCCAAAAGAAACAGAACCATGAAGGAATGTAATACCGAGATTGGAGCCTTTAACCAGTTTGTAATGTTGTCCACTTCAGCAAAGTCAGACCCATGTTCATTCTCTCTGTCTAAATAGGATTTATTTGGTGGAGAAAAATCAAAGAAGATTGACTTGAGATGACTCCAGAAGCATAGGAGCGGCTCAAATGATCTAATATGTAACAGTTGCCAAACAGCCAAAATAGAACAGAGGATCTCTGACTGTAATATGCACACAGTGTGTTACTTCATTTTCTGACAAGGATGCCACACAGTTGTTTGCTGCTATATTTATGAGTAAATTGTTCGATCACCGGTGGAAAAATGTTAAGTAGCGTCTGAGGGCTCACCACCATAAAATGATAAGTATCCAACGTTTCATTTTCTGCATTCTGGTGAATTTCTGGGCACTAATTAGGAGCTCCTCTGCATCATTTCACAATGAAAATGTCACAAGATTCAGACAGCGGAGGAATAAAGATATAATTAAAAATTATGCAAAGAAAGCTTTCAGACATTCTTTACTTTTGTCAAATATTTATTCTCCTGTGAATCAACTATTCACATTGAGTGATATTTAATTTTAGTGAATCCATACATACCATTTATTCTTCTGTTCCTTTTTTAGTTAATTTGTTTGGAGGTACGTCTTTGAATTGAGCAAAGGATACATATTCAGATAAATTAAATCAATGAGTTTTAAATGAATTCCTACATCTGTTGGTGAAAATACTGATGTTCATGTAACAGAAACGTTTTTCTACTTTTAAAACTTATCAGACATACTTTTGGCTTAAAACTATGTGGCTGGGGTTTGATATAAATATGTAATTCAGGGATTTTCTAATTGTACGCTAAAGAAACCTTTTTTTTTTAGCTAAAAGTTGCACTGAACTGGTTTTCAGGACCCTTGTCAAACCAAAAATGATTTTTTGATTATTTTTTGGCATTGATTGTACCCAATATGATCACTGTATTGTAAAATACTTCACATCCACTGAATAACAAAAATTAAGCATGTGCACTTACTTTTACTACTTAATAAAGCAAAATTGTATAGAAAACAGCCGCTGGCCAGCAAGTGGGCTGTTGGTCTTTTAAGGGCTACTTCATTTGAATCTTTATTTAACAGACACTATCCCAAATAAATACATTTTAGTGTGTTCACTGAGAAACTTCATTGTATTGAGAAAATATAAACAAATATCAGACTAAGAAGGTTTCCTTGAATCCTTGAAGGTTTTATTCACAGAAATGGCAGAACACAAGAGATCATTGGTGACCGGGACATGGATGGCAAATAGCAAACAAGAAGCAATGATCTGACAGCGGAGAACAAATGAATATATGTACTGAGGGAGTGACGAGGGAATCAAAGACAGGTGAGTGCTAAGGTGTGACACTGAAAGGAAGTTAAATTTAACAGTTAATACACAGGGAGGAAGATTCTACGAAATAAAACAGGAAACGAGAAGGCTGCGGTAACAAAAACACAGACCATGACAGGACTGACTGAAAATAAACTTGTCTTTTCTAATGAAGGTACGTGTCTCAACATCTCAAACAATATGCTGTGTCTCACAATTAAAATAATTGGAAACTTAACTTGCTTTTGTTTTGATTGTTAACGTTGAAAATATGTTTCCTATTTACCATTTTAATATTACGTAAAAAACATTAATTTAAATGCCTGACTTCGGACATTTTAAAAGACAAATGAGGGGTGTTCCTAATTCAGTCTTAAGATAAGGAGTTTACACTTGGGTGTTGCTCTACTGGTCTCCAAAGTAAATGAAAAAGTAGATCAAGCAAACCACTCCCAGAGTTGCTTTTTTTTTTAAACTTTCTCGCTGTTTTTTCATTTTCTTTTGTTTAAAAAAAAACAGAGAAAATCTGTCTGATGTGGTTATTCCCTCTACAGTCAGCGCTGTTCTTTGAGGAAATGCCTGCAGGTGAGACTGAGATGACAGCAGCTGAAAAGAAAAATGCCAGGAGAGCTTTATATAACGGGCTCAGATGGTATCCAAACAAATCAAAAAGGCAGAGGGAGGCTTTTATTGTTGAGTTGACAGCTGTGTTGTTACGACCTGATGGTATGGGATTGTGTTTGAGAGATTCTCAAACACTCAAGTTTGTAGGTGTGCCCACTGGTTTGGAGAAAATATACAGAGATTATTATTTTTTTCCCCATTCCAGCTAACGGTCAAGATAGACAAGGCACTGGGTTGCTGGTGTCATTTTCACTCTGTGCATCCATGAATACATGAGTGTATATGTGGTGTGCGTTTGTATCAAGGAATGGGATTTCTGTGTCAGCAACCCTGTGTAATGTCTCACAACACATCCTGTTCCAAATCCATCAATGAGAACTCTTTGCAATCTTTTATCGCAGTCTTTGGCGGCTCTCAGTTTGAACAGCTGAGAGGGTTGTTTGTCTCTGCCTGCCCTCTATCAAAGACCATGTCTGCAGAAGGGTAACAAAGAGCAGCAGGTTGCCACCAGTGCAACATGATAAGATAGAATAACACCTTTGTTGAATTCTCAGTTTTCGTTGACTCTGTTTCATCAAACCCATCTTAAGAATTACACTCGCCATGTTGCATAAAATGACAAATGACTTTGTCAGACTTTAGCTTCATATTTAGTATGTTAGGTTTTAAACAACCTGTTCCCACTCAGAAGAAAGCTCAACAGAAAGCCTCAAAGCTCCCACTTTGGACGTACAGTGCTTCCTTAGCTGACAAAAGAACAGTTGTGCAATAAATAACTATTGCAATGTATTTTACTATATATCTTAATGGCCACCCATGATGACTTCCTGACTTAAACCAAGTTCTTTTATTTCCAAACAACGGGCTAACGTAGTATATCTAAGGGAGTCAAAAATAATGACAAAAAGGAAGCGAAGCATAACAGTGTCAAGGTTGGATTTGATAACAAGTCATGAGACATGAGACTCAGGTGTCTATTCATATTAACTGTTGATAAGCACTATATTACAGCATTTATTATCGGTTTTATCATAGCAGTGCACAAATGAATCAGTATCCACAGTGAAAATAATTTCTCAAGTAAAATAGATTAGTTGTTGAGGTAAAGTACAGTGAGCCATATGTTTAAGTGAGCCATATAATATTTTCCTGTATGAAGTAGTAAAAAAATGATAACTATGAATGAATTGGCCTGCATCTACTTAATGTACCCCCAGGAGAACAACTCTTGGCTCCTTTACATGCAGTTTATATTACACTGGGGCATGCAGTAAAGCTGCTTAGGCAGCCATAATCTATTTGCCTTTTCTCCTTCATCTTCTGCTGCCATTGGAGACTACGGCAGCCCCTAAAACTCCATTGTAAAATGCATTGGAATTTGGCACAATCATTGGGTATATTCCCCTGATTCTTTCCAATTTATCTGTGCTTTGACCACATGAGTACGAACATGTCACAGTCGCAATCATGCTTGTAACTTTTGGATGTACCACTGGATTGAAAGCACCCCATTAGTCATTATCTGCTTGATTGCTCTTTTTGTTTTTTTTATTTATTTATTTTTTTTATAAAGAATTATTATAAAAATATAACTTTTTCCACAGGCCAGTTTTTCCCCCAGTCTTCATAAGTATCTCAAAGTCTCACTGAAATATTGATTTTGAGTTTCAAATGCATTTGTCTCAGGATGTTAAGATAATTTCTCAGTAAATGTCTTCCCGTTTGTCCCAAAACAAATGACACATATAGTCACAAGGAGCGCTGCTTTTAGGAGAAACTTTCTTATCAGTGCTTTTAATGCGATCAAATCAAGTTGCGATGGTGATGGCATTCTGATTGCTCTTTGCAACAATTTTTATGGATTGCTTTCTCCAGCTTGGGAGCAAGGAGTAACAGAGTGACCTACTGCAAAAAGAAAGCTGAGTCAGAAGGCAAAGCTGTCACTCTAAGCCCACAGATAGTCTGTGAGTTGTGACCAAAAAATGATATTGTGAGTACATGCAGCGGAAATTAACTTCCTCTGGAGGGCGACTGGGCTTACACTTAGGGATAGGGTGAGCCAGTGGAGGTGGTTCAGGCATGTGGTCAGGAGGCCTTTTGGACATCACCCTGAGGAGGAGTTTCTGCCATCAGGAGAAGGCCTCAGGAACCCAGGAGACCCAGGACTGAATTGTGCAGAGATATTAAGAATACTCTTAAACTGAAAGCAGGATAGAAAAAGATGTCATTTTGCTTTCCGAAAGTAGCTTGAAGGTGTGATGCCAAATTAGGGCAGTCTTGACAACAGTGAGGCTAATAATAAGTCAGGTTCTATTTTTCCTCTAATTACTTGAACAGGACATGTCAGACTAAAAAAGGAAGAGAAAGAACATTTTGAATAGAGATCATCTGCTCTCACACAGCTGTCTAACAAAGCAACAAAACAGAGACTGTAAGTCACTAAACTCCTTAATTCAGCAGTTTAAAACTAGGCCATTAGTGTGTGTGGGTGTGTGTGTTAGCCTGAAAGAGAAGGGAACTGTGCAAGCTTGTGTCTGTGTGTACATTTTAATGCTATTCCATTTGCAAGTGTGACGAGAGTGTGTTTGTTGCCCGCAGCAAAATAAAGATAACTGTGAGGCTTAGACAAGTTGATGGTTCTTTGTGAGCGTTCAAAGTGGGTACAGTATGTTGCAGTGTGGAAATCATGATGGTGTATGTATGTGTGCCCTTCTTGTCGCTCTTTTCCTCCCGCATTCAGTTTCTAATCCCCTGAATTGTTGTTTAATTTAGTCTATTGATCGCTAACAAAGAGAAGAGCGAGTGTCTGTGACGATGGTCTGTCAATTAGGCAGTGGATTTGTGTGTGGCTGTAAAAGCCTTATGTGTTATTAAAAGGTGTGGAATGCTGCAATGGTGAAATTTAATACATTTGCATTAAGTAGGGTGAATACAAATATAATTGGTGAAGCCATGTGAAGAAAAGAACAATATGGAAACAGTTTTGTCAATTTGGGCATGCATTAATTACTGTTCTGTGATAGTGGAGTACACAGTAGGAAAATTAGATACATTAAATAGATTTACCCAACAAATCACAATGCAAATTTGTTCCACCTGCTGAGCTGCAAAACTCTGAAATAGTCTTGCATGTTTGAGAGTTTCCAGAACCCGTTGAAAATCATACACAATTAAAATGAGTTCACCCTTGAAATCATTCAAATTGAAGTTACACAAGTATTAGCAACAATGAGGGAGTGCTAGAATTTCTGCAGGAGTATTTGCCTGCAGTGGCTATTTCCTGACTTAAAATCTTGCTACCATGCATAAAAAGTGCAAGGCTAAAGAATGACAGGATCTTGACCTAGAGAATCCAATTAAACTATTCAAATCATTTAAAGCTGGTTTTACTCTTAAGGTAGGGATTTCCCCATGTGTGTCCAAATTTCTTGCATGGAATAAACAATTGTGAATATGATAAAAAAATAATTTATAAAAGCATTTAAAACTTGACATGTCTTGGTATTGTTTTAAACTAAACAAATGCGACAGCTCCTTTTCGGATGACGATGCTACGATCCCAGCTGGGGTCTTTCTGTGTGGAGTTTGCATGTTCTCTCCAGGTACTCCGGCTTCCTCCCACCACCCAAACGTATGCATGTCTTGTTAATTGATGACTCTAAATTGTCCCTAGGAGTGACTGTGAGTGTGGATAGTTGTTTGTCTCTCTGTGGCCCTGTGATGGACTTGTGACCTGTCCAGGGTGTATCCCGCCTCCAGTGGCAGTTGGGATAGGCTCCAGCCCCCCCCCAAGGCAGTTTGTTCTTTTTCTACTGCCAGCGCTGGCTACTGTTTTCTCCTCTTCTTCTGTTGACTCGACAGCAGACTCGACACTGTGGTGACAGAAATTAGCATTGCAGGAAAATACTGTCCTGTAAAGTTCCTCAGTTGTATGTGTTTTCTTTCAATAAAGGTCTTGCTTTTTCCAATTTTGTTGATAGCTGTGGTTGTATTTTTGGTGTTTTAAATGTTCTTTGAACAATATGGATATCTGTTAAGATAAAATTCATCATAAATCTGTTGTAGAAATTAGGCCCCAGGAAACCATGGAGATTTCCAAAAGCAGGCTGAGAAAAATACAAGCTAATAAATGCAAATAGAAGAGTTGAATGATAAGTCACGAAAAAACAACCTGGCTAATGGGTATTGAATGTATAGGTCAGGAAGGTCAGGTGACACATCTGGTGAAGAAGGGCTGGAAGAGAGTTAATGCATTGAAACTGTTAGGCAATGGTCACACTGAATGGATGACTGAATGTAAAAACCATACCACTAGAATCGATACTGTCTGTAATTGAACAATTAAATTAAAATGCCAAGTAGACAAATGAGATAAGTCTTACATATTTCACTTCTTCAAACATTGGTTGAAATCCCGGCTGGGGCCTTTCTGTGTAGAGTTTGTATGTTCTCCTCGTGTATGCGTGAGTTCTCTTCAGATACACTACCATTCTCCCACCATCCAAAAATATGCATGCTAGATTAATTGGTGATTCTAAATTGACCTATGTGAGTATGTGTGATTGTTTGTCTCAATGTGATGCTGTGTTCCTCCCTGGATAGACTAGCAGCCCATCCAGAGTGTACTTTGCCTTTTGCCTAATGGCAGCTGGGAGCTGGGATAGTATTAAAGCTCTCCACGACCCTGAACTGAATTAAGTGGGTATAGAAAATGGATTGATGAAACAATGGCTAAGGCCTTTATCAAACTGGGCATAACTGGTTATATTTTTGTATGAATCCTAATTCTAATTCACCCCTACTTTCCATAAATAATTTAGTTACTGCATGACATTGTTATTACAAACTCAAAACCCACTGTAACCGTTTTAGGACTATAGCCCTGTCCTTTTTCCCCTTCACTTCTGAGTATTTTTTTTACTGTGACATAGGGATTCTTTTTATGAAATAGCATAAGTTGATTACAGAATAATAAATCAAAGTAGATGAGAATTAATCAAATGCCAGCTCTCCGTCACTTTGAACTCTATAAGACAAACCAGAGTGACAGTGATAACAATAGAATTATTATATTTCATTAATACAAAGCAGCAGAAATGTACGTTATGTTTAACATATGACAAGAGTCAGGAGTTAATCCACCCTTGTTTTGTATTCCACGGCTTTTATGAGGCCAACCGTAATTTGTCACAGCCATAATCTTTTGACTGACTGCTGGTTATAGTTTGAGTAAGTTCTGTCAAACATCCAAAAGAAAATATATCACACTTTGTGAGCAGATAGATGTGGAGCTGGAAATGATGTTTTTTAAAATATTTTACTAAAAGTTTTACTTTGTTTTACTTGATCAAAGCAAACTGTCCATCTCCATTTGTCGATGGATAGTGTAATGCAGTGATTGATCTGCCGCTGCTGTGGTTGAGATTTTGTTGCATTTGACAACAAAAACTGTTTGGTTTCATTAAAGCAAAAAATATATATAATATGTAAATAATAAAGCATGACTTGGGTTTCAAATCTACCAAGTAAAGATTAGACCAAGATAATGACGGGTTAAGGGAAAAAGCTGCCTGTTACTTATAAATACAGAAACAAGTAAAGACGTTGCTTTTTGTTGTACCCTCTAGCTAACCCAACCTTCTCTGGACAGATTTCACACTATACTTTTGCCTTAATTCCAGATTATAACTGACAGTCCAACCAAAGACACTTGTCTGATAGATACAGGTCATCTGAGGTATCCAAATAAACCAAAAAAGCTGTGCATTTCATTGTTAGGACAGTATCGATTTAGATATTAGAATATTACTTTTTATATAACTGTACTTGACATGAACAGAGCTTTGCTTCATGGCCTCCTTCTGAAATAACATATACTTTATTTATAATTTCAACCGTCTGTACAAATTACTCAGAAAACTGTAGAAGCACTCATTTTGAGTAAGATGGTCATCTTTGGTGTATAAAACTGGTGTATAAAACTGTATATCTAAGTCTGACCATCTGTTCTAGCATATGTGTGTAGGCACCACAAGAAAAACTAAAGTACACTTTATTGAGTTGATCGGTTAAAGGGGCTCTCTTTGCAAATAAATTATTAACACTGTTTTATCTCCATGATTAGCTACTTTGTCATAAAAAAGAAGTGAAACTAAACTGAAAACAGTGTGACAGAAAGGCCTGAAAAGAGTTTCTGTGACCAGGGAGACAGACATGGAAACAAAGTTTAGAAAGTCTGAAGAATACTCTGGGGATACAGATGGAGAAAATGATAGTGGATGGCAGAGACAGAGATGCAGAGACTCAGTAAATGCCATTAAAAGTTTAGAGAGGTAGACAGAATGAAACACTCTCAAAATGAGAATTTAATGAAGACATTTGGCACTTGTCATTTCTATCCATCAGCATCTCACACTCCCTTTTCTATTTATCTCTCTTTTACTCTGTTCATAGAGAAATGTCACAACAGAAAAGGAGACGTTCACTTGAAATACACTCAGTACACTTAAATTATTCACAAACACATTACAAAATGGAAATCAGTGGGCCTACATGACAAAAAATACACAGATAAACATACACTGTTTGGGCTAAGACCATTTTCATTCATCATTCTTAGGGTTCGGTAAGGGAATGGGAGCCTGTTTAAATGAAGAACAACCAACAGAGAAGCAGTAACAGTGCAGTCTTTCAGAAACAGGTGTGCATAAACAAATCCCTGCTATAATGCACATTGGACACAGATTTGGCTGAAAAGTGATCAAAAAGAAGTTCAGCTCTTGCTGAGATTTGTAATGAAGGCAACAGGAATGTGCATAAAATGCCTCTGAGGGAGTAGAGAAAGAAAACAAAAAATCTGAAAATGAGCAACTGAGAATGAGCTTCCAGTTAAAATATAGAAAGATCCAGCTCACTCTCAATTTTCCCCCAAAAATAGGCTTTGCAGTGGAAATCAGTTAATTCCAAATATGTTTGACTCTGACCCTTAATAATTAGACATGTCTCATATGCATCATCACAAATGCAGATTTGATTTCCCATGACAAAGTTAATTTCATAGTACATACAATTAGGAATTATTAAATATTGTAGGTCTGTCCCCAATTAAAACCTTCCTGATTGACTGGCAGTTCAAATCAAATGGTTGAATATTAGTTGACAGCAAAAAAACATATGCACACTTTACATTAGCTGCCGCCCCCTTCACACACAGTGTCAAATAAAAGATTGTGCTCAACAGGAATGCTGGAGTCATACTGTCACCATGAAAATTTTACAATTACATAGATAAATGAGTCATAAACATCTGGACACATTTAACACAGATAACAAGAAGGGAAAATGTAGAATTTCATATGGTATGTTTTATGCGTTTATATTCGTGATTACATACTAAATTTAATGTAAAATTACAGCTTCCAAAAAATGATAGTTTAGTATGATTACTCTGAATAATCTAAGTAATATACATGTGTGTATCTACAGATACTGGGATCTGAAACATCTTTCACTGATGTGGATCCCCAAAAAGAATTGGGAGAACTGGGGTGGGGAGTTGGTGAGGGTGGCAGGATAAGTGTTGAGTATATTTGTGTCATTTCACAGCGGAGCCTCAAGCCTCGGAAGCAGGATAATGAAGCAATGTCACATCAAGGATCCTGGGTTTTTATTTTTGAAGCAATAATTTTCAAGCTTAGGGGCAAGACCCCAGTGGGGGTCCACAAAAAAGTCTGGGGGTTACCGGATGGTTATAGACAGAAATAAAATAACATTGAAAAAACTATTTTGGGCTGAGGAATAGTAGATACATGGCATCACTTGAACAAGTTAACATGGAACTGGTTGTATTGAGTGTCTTTGTGAGCATCAAAGTATGCATGTCTTTGAAAAGAAGAAGAAAAAGAAATGTTATTAATTTTGTATGATTAGACCTTGGAGAGAACGTAGACGCTAATTTTTTTTAAAAAACAGAATAAACTATTTTCAAACCCTCACCAGTTATTTTGTTTAATCTATTAAAACATGGATTTATTTTTTATTTTAATTTTCTTCATTTTCTATAGCTACAGCCTTCACAACACTAAAGACTGGAATCTGTTTAGATATTCAGTTTGCAGAGCATTTACATGCCAACTTGTCAATGGAGTACAAATAAGTAGCAGACAAAAAGGTATTGTAATTGATTATACATTTACAGAAATAACTGTAAGTTTGCTTACTCAAACTGCAGGTCTGTTGTTTGTGTACGTGTGCATAAATCCCATGCATTTAATGATCATTCTTTGTATAAGTGATGTGACCTTTATTGTGGCAGCGGAACATTTTATGTTTTAATTAATTACATCAATAATGGCTGCAATTTGTTTATTTTGCCACTTCTGGTGCTTTGTTGTTGTGCATGTTGTACATGACCACACAACGGAGGATGGATAAGGCAAAAAGTAAGACCTCAGCAAGGGAAAAAGTTGGCCTATGAGGGCACATTATATGTGAAAATTATACTTATTTGTGAGAATAACAAATAAGCAAAAGAGAGGATTGTCCAGGAAAGGGTAGAACAAGAAATATAATGCAAGTGAGAAAAGGTTTTGCAGCTAGAAAAAGCTGCAAATGTTTCAATATTACAGTTATTATGGCATAAGTGGAACTGAGCAAAATAATAAAAGAATTTTACATTTTGATCCCTTTGTGCACACCTTCATTCCAGCTATGCCTCTCTGTATCTGCATTGGTATTACACTGGCTGTGCAGGAGTCTTGCCCCTAATCTCATTTCCCAATTTGCACACATTTGATTCCTCCACTCAACTCCTTTGTTTACATCTTAGTCTCTACCGCCTAAGATGCGAGCAGAGGAGTCGAGAACAGACATGAGCAGAGAGGAGCAGGGGTGAGAGGTATTTATCAAAATGCCCTTTCTTTGAGATTGTAATTCTAAACCAACGTTAATGAATTATTATGACTTGTGACACAGCTGCATCATTCAGTGGTTGTTTTGTTGCAGTACACAGCTGTTTTTAAATATTTCTGTTAGATGAGCATTAAATGTGCTTGTGAAAAAGTATGCATTTACCTTTAACATGCTACAGGTGTCACAGGTGCTGAAAATACTTTCCATAAAGGATATACTGGTGTATCTGCACCTATAACTTCTCCAGCAAGCTTTCTCTCTCTTGTTTGGATGCATTTTTGGAATAGTGACATATCAGAATAGTTGTTTGTGGGTGATTTCTGAATCCCATGCTGGAGAACAGAGGACAGAAGAGATGAGGAGACTGAAATCGTACAAATGAGATGAGCTTTTGCAAAGTTGCAGTGTTTTTGTTGTTCTGATTGGCTGCATCTGTGAAGGTGTGGATATGCCTGCCCCTTATCTCAATTCCTCCATTCAGGTCCTCCATTTGTGTCTTAGTCCCTCCCACCAAAGATGCGAGCAGAGGAATGAAGGATAGACACCAGGAAAGAGAAGGCAAGGAGGCAGAAATTAGACAAGCATGTGGTGACCACATCTGCGACTCATCATATCCAGTTTTGCATTTCCTCATTTCTAAACTTTGAACTCTCTGTGGCAGTGGATACTCTCTGTGCTGACTTTTTAATATAACTTTTTCAGCTGGTGGGTATTTTGTAAAGAGTTTATAAAGGAAAACTAGCCATCGTTAAAGTCCCTTACAAAAGAAAAAAAATTCAGCACTGCTGAACTGGGTTTAAACTATTATCTGGTGCAGAATTCCTCTGTTGAGTTAACTTATTGTGTATTTATAACACTGGATATGCACTGGATACATGACTAAGAGATTAACATATTGTGAGAATGCTGTGAGAATATAAATATATGTATGGCTTTGCAAAGCAGATGTGTATTGTGTCTACAGGTTGGTTTCCTGTCATACAAGACATTAAATCTGCCACAAAGGAGAGAAAAAGAAAGAAAACGGCTTTGGAACAGAAGACTTTTTATTGAGCTCCAATGAGACTCCAAAAAATACATATCTGGTGTGTCAGGTGTGATTGTTTGCAGAGCACATGTGGGAGTGAGTAGGAGTAATTCACTAAGGATATGTCGATCAACATCTTCTTCAAATTTGCAGATGGAGATTAAAGCTGCAGGTGCTAAGCAACATAAAGAAGCTACTATGAATCAATCCTGCGATGAGGGGACTTTCATATGTTTTCGCTGCATATTTGGTGGGGTAAGCATTTGATGTTTATAGTGTTTGTCAGATGTCTTATATGGAAAGCTGACACTGCAGCTCACAGAAAGTTTCAGTGTCATCACCTTCCCTGCAGTTCAACTGAGGTGGCAAAATATCTTTGGATGACCTCAATAAATTTGGTTTCAGTGGTCGCATGATGACCTTTCCTCTACAATAGCCAGATATAGAAAAGCATTTCCTTTAATCTGAATTAGTAAGTGTACACAGACATTAGCATCTTCCTTATTTTGACTTTTTTTATTATATGTATTGTCTTTTCATCAGAAAAACCACCATGAACTAAACAGTTTAAACTAACGGATATGTTCTTAAACATGCAAGTGTCCTAATTTATGGTCTTTATTCCTGCTTAATGGTCTTTGGATTCAGAGAAACACTTTATCTGATTTTGAGCTTTGAAACTGCATTCAATAAAAGGCCTTCATTCTAGGGTTTAATCCATAACATCAGAATTGAATTATTGTTTTGTTTTGTTTTTTCAAGCTGAATGAGTGGATTTTTGGTCAAATGAAAATGAACCAGTCCATGAACCAGTCCATGTGTCCTTTGACACACTGTCAAAGGACACATGGACACCAAAAGACTGGGGAGATAGGAGGAAATGGCCCTGATAAGAAGCGTCACACAATATTTGAGTTTGTGTTGCCACCTCATGGCCATCAGAGGTAATACAGCATGACGAGGCAGATGCGTCACTTGGATTTGAGCAATTGGTGACTAAAAAGGGGTCAGAAAATAATGAGCTCAGAACACACAGTAACAAGCGCTCTCATCAAATAGATCACTTTGACTGTCAGAGAAAACACAGACGCGCTGCTTTTGTTCAAGCTGGACAAAACTGAAATAGCCAAACTGCTCTCATTGGGCTTTTGTTTCAAATCACAGATTAAAGATGCGTAATGCTGAAACAAATACTGAAATCCTGTTATTCAGAAATATTCTTCCACAGTATAAAAACAACAAGAAAAGAAGGAATACAATCATGTCATTTTTGGTTAAACTTCCTGTTGAACAAAACATTTTAAGTAAATTCGCTAGAAAATAAAAATACAAACCAATGCTAAGTTTAATCATTGGGTAAAAAATGTAAAGGCTAAACAAATCCTATCAGAATGTATTTATTAGTGATGTCAAAATACTCCAAATACAAAAATAAAGATAAACAACAACTACTCTTAACGCAGCACAATACATAGATTCCTAATCATAGCTCCAGAAGGCGGTGGTAATGTACAACTTTGTCTCTATGAACATCCATGAATATAAAGCCTGTCAAAGTTCATAAACTCTCAGATTATGAATCTTGCCTTCAGTGCTGCAACACATGTCTATGGGTTTCCAATCTGTGCACTTAGTTTTGTTATATCTGCGAAAAGGACTTCTTTGTTTGGGAGCAAAGAATGCAAATATGTGGGTGCATTTTTTAAATCTAAGAACACAGATTATCAACCCATACACAAGAACTCTGAGTACAGTTTTTAGACTAAGAGAAAGGCTTTCCATGGTATTCTTTTTTTTTTTCTATTTTCTATATTATTTTTATGTTTTCCACAGCTGGCAGAAGGCAGGCGCTGTACATGCCAGCCAAGTACATATCCAAGATCAGCACCTGTGGATCTTCATAATATGAGATGAAGACAATGGATGTCCTCATCCTCCAGCAAATTAATGGTATTATTAAAATCGCCTGATCTTATGAAGCACTTTTAACTTGCCCAAGTCCACAGCCCCTGAACCAACCCTGTAGGTGAAACCTCCCTTTGCTAAAGCCTGGTTCATGGCCGGTAACGTCCTTTTACAACGTGGACCACATCTGCAGTGTTGTCACTATGAATTTAACTGCCTTTATTTCCACTCTGAGCCAGTGACCAAGGTGGGCAACATTCAGATCAGTTTTATCCTATATAACTTTTTATAGCTGAGTAAAGTAATCTAATCACCTCTGCTGCAGTGGGGTTCTACCTTACTGTGTCACTCTGGCTTTGGCTGATACTGACTCACAATGTTCCACAATATACTACTAAAACAAAATTTACACCCATAATGGTCATAGGGTGGGATATATGGCTCCCTTATTTGTTACACTTACTTCACTTAGGCCAACACTGCAAGCACTTTGGCAAATACTAACTTCTGTATGCCTCCTCTTCACTTTCTGCATTTACAGTTTCAGCTCAATTTGTTTTCAGTATGTTAAAAAGGAGATCCATCAAAGATTGTGGAGAGAATCAGTTTTATCTCCATCATTCTTTTTCTTTCTCTCTAATGAAACAGACTGAAGTTAGATAAGGATACTGTACATGGAAGTCAGTCAAACACACTTTCCATCACTGTGAACATTTGATCTAAAATTTGCATAATTTTAACACAAGTGTCCCTTTTTACCCACAGCTTAGCTTTGCATATTTTCAACACCTCTAAATCCTTCAGAAAAAAATTCCATCTGCCTTATTAATACTTGGAGTGAAGAACTGACTTCATATGCTGCACATCAAAAGACATCTCCTGATGACTGTCTCTAAAACTTTGTTACTGAGCCAAAAGATTTTCTATTGAGGTTTAACTCATCCTATGTGCTCAGTTCTTCACCTGGAACAGTTCCTTCCTTTTGCAAATGTTTGAACCAGAACTCCACCTTGCTTTTTTAAAAGATAGGCTTTTGGATCCACTCATTTTAAATGGAAAGTCTCAGCCTTTTAAGTCTGAGGTGGGACAGATAACAGCCCTGTGGTTCTCTTTTCAAAAGTAGCACACGCAAACACACTGAGCAATCTGGATGGATAGACCATAAAGGAGAGGTTACACTCTTAGGTGCTGCACGTCCTTTGAGTCATTACTTATTGCATAAACTTGCAATTTGTTACTCTAAAGGAGCCTCAGGCTCAAAGTCATTATCCTTGTGCATATGATGTACTGCAGTATGCCTTTGACTCTTTAACACTGATGTATTTGTCATTTGTCTCCTGCAGGTTCGATCTTTGCTGTGGCAGTTTTGTAAGCAAAGTGTTGCCACAGAGATAATAAGATATTGAATCTGACTCAAACTTAATTCACCTTCAAGTCGTGTGTGTTTTGATGCCTATCTGCTGTCTCTACACAGTCACATTTTACAGCCAAACAAAAAGCAAAGCAATGAAAAAGACCACAGGGCTATTCTGACAGAATTCATGGTTAGAATTGATGTCGTGTCAGATGATCTGTGTGTTAGTGAATGCTATAAACGGAAAAGAGACTCTGGACAAAAGGACAACTGCTCGGCCATATTGAGTAGTGTTCTCAAGGGATGACATGAAGGAGAAAGCCTGCTTTTTATGGTTCAAGCTGCTCAAGCTCAAGGTAAGAATTTGTGACTTTCTTCCCCAAAGTGGTCAGGGTTAATGTATTCAGCCGGCTGATTGATGTTCAGAAAAATAAAAATAAAATCTAAGGACCTGTCTGTAATGACTGGCAGGCCTGCTTTTGCCCTCATATACGCAGGTTGACAACTGACAAGCTCATCATGTTGCTGCCACTTTAGTGTGATCAGTGTCAGCTGTGTGTGATGCAGTATTTGTAAGTCCCTCATATCATCTTCCTTTGTGATCTGAAAAGGATTTGCGATGGCTTTATAAAACTAGAAGATTAAAAGAATCCAGAAATTGCACTCCAAGTCTACTCATACATTTTATTTTTTAATGTGTTTGTGTCTTTTCACTTTTCATAAAGTGCTGCTCATGCAAACGCCTGTGGGCCAAGCACAACACCCACAATTTTCCTCTGTTTCACATATACTGTCACATTGTTGCCTGTGAAAGTTTAGATCCATGACAGCATGTTAGATGAAAAATGCCCCCTGTTGTGTGCGCATTGTCCATGTGGAATCTTTTTTGCTGCCAGCTAACTAGTTTTGCCTTCTCACTGTGTTTGTCACAGTCTGTGTGTGGTTCTGTTTGTGTGGGAGTGTTAGCAGCAAAGTTCATTTTAATTTATTTCAACAGAAGCATATGAAGCTGAGAGCTGGAAATTTTGGAACATATCTCTGGCATTCTGGTTCAATAAAATGTGTGCAAGCTTGAAGATTTAAAACAATGCAAAGTTTTACACATGCACATGCACTCTATTATCAAGTCTGCTTTCTTTCATTTCAGAGTCACACCACTCTACTATCTCTCAGGTAATTCGAAAAGCTTATATCTACCTAATCAACTTTTTCACTCAGCAAAGATCAAGTCAGAAATAAATAATAATACCTCCTCTCTTGTCTCAAAGCAAGAATGTTTCTGGAGGGCTGTCTTTATTGAGATAAATGACCCTTTACTGACTATTTAGACACATTATCAAATTCGGGTCACAGGTCCAATTCTAATGCTGGCCCTGAGCCACAATCAACTCAACTCTGCAAATGTCACCTTGACAAGTCATCTTGATGAACGTGATGCACAATCAGCTTTTTAACAGCTTTGTTGGGAAAAGAAGATTAGTATGTCTTTACTAAAGCTGGTGACTGAAATAGTGTTGGGTAATGATACTTGTAAAGCTTGTTACAAGATTACTGTTGTTTAAAAAGTGGTTGATTTTGTTTTATCGACAGAAAAAAGCAGCTCCTTGCACATGCTGGTTACATTGGATTCTCCAGTAGAGCCCTGCATGGGATCCCCAAGATCCCAAACCAAATGCAGCCCTTTAATGTGAATCTTCTAGCAATTGCAGTGTGCCTCCCTTGCACAATACTAGCACAAGGCCACGACTACAAATCAATGTAAGAGTTGTTAGCTTTAAAATCTTATATAAGTAGCAAGAATCAGTAAACAAGGGACCACGTAAAACAACATCTGCAGTGTAACTGCACCAAAACTGTGATTGTCCAGTGCAGTTGTTATCTTTCCACTTGGACTTCTTTGCTCATTAACAGTTTTGATCCATAATCCTCCTCGTAATGAAATCAATTTTTGTCTGCCCCTCCTGGCTTGACCTTGCCTATAGTCTAAACACTGTTAACTTTTTAGAAGGCTGTCTGTCTGTCTGCATTGAAAAAAATGCCCTTCTGCAGGGGTTGAAAGTGACAGAAGTAATTCATCGGAGCTAATGAAATCTCCACAACAGAGAGTTTTACAGAAACCATTGGAGTTAATGGTGTGTCCAACCGTTGAACTAAACTGATCTAAACATTACATGCTCCTGTAATGCATAACTTTATCTGTTTGTTCTTTAATGCTAAGAGGGTTCATGAGCATTTCTGGAAATAGTGACACTTGACACACAACAAGTTGAAAGACTTGTAAATAAATTCTGCAACAGTTGAGAGAGATAATAATTGAATGATGTTGTTTATCACACTTCACTGTAATTTGAGATACTGCAAATATCAAAATAATAGATAGTGAATCTTTGACATGTTGCAAAAGAATTTAGTCAATATTCCAAACTAACAGGCAGCACAATCACCTCATCACCAATGATCACATGCATGTTTGATCAGACAAGTCATATTGGTAAGTAAAAAAAAAGAAAAAAGAAAAAGGCTGTTTATATTTTCAAGCTCAGTGGTGTGGAATGTTTTATCAAAGAGAAAAAAAAAGCAAATAATACTATGGGCATGGGCCTTACAGTGATATAAAAGAAAGAGGGAAAAGAGATTTGAAAGAGGATCCCAGAAGCGAAAAAAAAATGGAAGTTAGAAGATAACATGGATTGACAACAACTGAGGAGCAGAGGGACAGAGAGACTAGGGGAAAAGCTAGGTATACTTGTAGCATACTGTAAAGGAAAAAAGACAAACGAGAGACGATGGTGTGAAAAGGGAAAGATAAATGAGAAAGAAGAGGGGAGACAGAAAAAGGTTTCATGTGGAGATTGGATTTCATTACAGGAAACTGTAGATTCCTGCAGTCGTTGGCAATGATCTAGACATACTGTAGAGGAGAGAAGGTCGAGTTTACTGGGCTGCTCAAGAGGCTGGTAGATAGCTGATGCTGTTGTGGTCCACACCGCGCCCCACCATCCCCCACCTGCTCGTGTGTGCACAGACAAACAGGGTTTTACTACTCTGCTTTTAGCAGCTCTTCAGCCAGTTTATTGTCTGAACTAGATGTAGTGTCTGATAGCTTGATCGACTGATTGAAAGAAGAGAGAGTTACGGCAAAACAATAAAGAAAAAATAATAAAGAAACGGAGATTGATTAAATGTTACTGTGTGTGTTATGTATTCTTCTGTGGTAACTTTATAATCCCCAAATGGCTGCAGGTAAAACATTATGAAAGAAAATTCTCAAATTCTACACTTGTGAAGGCCTGAAGATGCAGAAAAAATAGGCGAACTGAAGCTACCACTCTGGTTCAAGAAAAGCTAATAATGTTATACTGTTTTTTTTCTTTACTTTACTTCTCTTTTCATTTTTGTTTTCCAAGATTCAACCCATTCAAGTTGTGTGAAAATATCATGGGCCACAAGCAAAGACTGCAAAGACTAACCTAAACTGTCGCCTGACATGTCTCCACACAACACTTAGCGTGTTTTAGCAGATGTGCTGTTAGAACAATGTAAAATATGGATGTAACCTAAAATATGGATGTAGCTTCACTGTTTGGTAGTAGTGAGCTGTGTAATTACAACCAGGCCTTTTGTGCTACCCTCCCTGTAATTAAAAAGGGCCTTAAATCCCCTAGTTACAATGCTGGGACTATATGCTTTTATCGTTTAAGTTAACCAACTAATCTTTACAAAGACAGTAACCATTTATTAAGTAGAATTGAGGGATTTTGCTGAACTCTTCACAGCTGCATGCCCACTGTATATTCAAAAACAATAAGGCTAAGTAGAAACAAAAGCCAAAATCTACACAGCTACAGCTAAAGAAACAATATTCTGTGTGATGTGCTCACTACGTTGCTCAGCTGAATTGCTGAACCACTATGCAGTGTAAATGTAGGCAACAAGACCAGCTGGAAGGCACCAGCATGTCAAAGAATATCCTTAATATCTGCCTATAATCAGATATTTAACAATGTTGTCTCCATTTATTTTAATAGCAGAGAGGATTCAGTTGAAAATCTAGGGCCTTAGGGAAGATTTCTTCACCCAAAGCAAGTGCAGGTTAAAAAAAAAGAAATCTGACTGGACAAAACCTCTAATTTATTTTTGCTGCACTGGAGGCATTACAACTACCAGGAGAGCAGCAATGAAATATTTTCAACAGGCTGACTGAAACGAACTATGTAAAATATGCAAATGGTTCAGTGAAAATATGTGAGTGACATGTTTAATTTTCTAATTCTTGGTGTTGCCGGCCCTGACAGCCCACCTCTGCCATTTGGTTTGTAAACTGCAAGCTTTGAGTTCAGAATTTAGTCGTTTTCATCTTGGTCTTGGATGGATCGCAGTGAGAACCTCCGGGCACTTTGAATTTCCGTTCCGTAACTCACCTGTCACTCAAAGCAGCCATGCTCAAAATAATGTATCATATGGACTATTTACATTTTATTATATATATTGTTCATATGCTATGAACATTTTTATCCTTTCTATCCTTATCTTACACGTTATCCTCCGGCTCCTTAATAAATCTCTACAATCCTGCTGTTCTTCATGTCATCCACTTTACCAACAACTGATAATCTACTTTTTACATCTTGATTATAATACAAGTGAATAGACCTATTTATTTTCTTCAAAATTTAAATTGATATTGGTGTTGATACTGACGTTTTTTTACTCTATCTAATTATGTTTTATTATTGACCCAGAGGTTGGAGTTTATAACAAAGAAATATGTGCCGGAGAAAGAGGCACACATTAAATATTTAAAAGTTTGTGTTGAATGTGAGGGAAAGACAAAAGAGAAGTTAAAGCGCATAAGAGAGAGGAATGATAATGTGAAGATGGTGGAAAAGAGCTCAAGTCCTAATGATAATGATGCTGTCTATTGTGTCTATTGTTTATACTCCGAAGTCATTGGCTTTCTATCTTGTTGCTTTCAAATATTCTCAAGTTGTATGAAAATATGCAAATTACAGAACAAGTATACTCAGGGTATGAATATAAAAAAGAAACACCAGATTTATTATTATTCATCTGCATTATGTTTTCAACCACTGTGACCAGTGAACCATATGCAATATCGACTGCATTTTAAAATGCTGGATAGTATTGGATCGTGAGATTTTTTCATTATTTTACCCCTAATGACAGATACTGTGGTAGAAAGTAGTAAATATGTGCAACTTAATGGACAAAAAAATTCTGCATTAAAGGGAGATAAGAAACCTCAAACTTTACCGACAACATAATCAGAGTTTGGTCATTTGGAAGAATTTTCCCTCATGATAATTTCCAGCAGCAGGATGACTCATTGATTCTATTCCCATCTTTGACGAATGGGACGGAAAAAAAATCCTGGGTTCACGTTTTTGTAACATGAAGTCGCTCCATTACCACTAGTGACTAGTGAATTTTAACTCAAGCTATCATTTTCAGCTCCACAGAGCATGAATTGGAGTTTTCAGCTACCATTGCTTTGTTATCCACTGATTAATGTTCATTTAATGTTCCATCAAGGAAAAAGAGATGGAGATAGACAGGGAGGAATGAGGGTTTTGCAGTGGATTGACTGAAAATACTTGTGACAGCTCTTCTATGTGAGTAAGATGCTTTGAGTTACAACAATTGCCTAGCCTGGAGGTGGAAAGTGTATTGTAGAAAAATAACATTTTAAAAAACTTTTATAGGGTCTGAAAACTGTAGAAGGAACTGGCTTAGATGCACTATATATTTCAAAAGATGATGGATGAAATAAGATTAGTTTGCATGTTGTTAGCGGGGTTTAGGGCCATTTAGGGCTGTTTAGGGTTTAGATTAAATCATGAAACTATTTCAAGACATTAGATGAGATGATTAGGTTTGGTGGACTTTTAAGATTCTTCTCAATTTTTTTGCTCATGCATGCAAAAAACATGTACAACAATAAAAAAAGGTGACTGCATCAGTGTTAAATAAGAGATTATTGATGCCAACTGAATGAGTCTTGTATTACTGCAAGAGAAGAGAGAAAACTGGAGCAGTGTAATAAGGAGAAGAAAAATATTCAAAGCCTTCTCTTTAAAGGTCCTCCTTGACAGATCAACCCAGAGGCAACCTCCAATCCCACCTCTCTTCCAGTCTCCTAATCGACTTTACATCCAGGTCCTGTAACAATGACTCAGGTTACATTCTCTGCAGCATTTTCAGGATATCTCCTGACAATCTGAATGTCAACTAGGCAGAGCAATAATGTGGCATAGTCATCTGAATTACCAAGGCATGCCTTATTAGACTTTGCCTGGCAGACCTATTGTATAAGCAGTGTAATATTTCTATACCCAGACACACAGGTGCACACATTTTCAGGGTACTGGCCTGGAATAAAAGAGCAGTTTTGGATTCAGAAATGCAGACAAACAAAATAAAACAGAGAGTAATTCCTGTTTAAACAAACCCATTACTTCCAAAATACGTACAAGTTTTTATCAGGACCATTTACCAGGATTTTTCTAAGGTTCCTGCTTGAATCCTTTTTCTTTCTGTGTAGAGTATGCATGTTATTCCTGTGCTTGCACGGGTTCTCTCTGGGTAATCCGGCATCCTCCCATCATCCAGAAACATGCATGTTAGGTTAAATGATGATTCTAAATAGACCCGAGTGTGAGAGTACACGGCTGTTTGTCTTTTAGGGGCTCTGTGATGGACTAGCGACCCATCCAGGTTGTAACTGCCTCTCGCCCATTGGCAGCTTTGACCAGCTCCACTGCCAGCTCCCAGCGGTGGTGGTCGGAGCATTTCTGGTGGCGGCGTCTCCTTCCAGTGTGATGCATGTTTTGCACCTCAGGTTTGGGTTGCTTGTGGGTATTCTATGTTTTCCATACAGTGATTTGAGATGTCTCCTACCTTTTATCCTGCCTCCCCACGAGTTAGCCTCAGCTATATTTTTAGCAGTTTTGATTAGTTGTTTTTTGCTGAATAAAATATATTCTTGGATGGAACACATCTCCTGTCCAAAGTAAAACAAACCTAAGGGACTTTTTTATGCTTACGGTCTAATCACAGTTTTATTAAAGAATATTCTCTCGGTGAAATTCCCAGGGTGGCTTTGTCTGTCCTTTAACTTTAACCCACCTCAGTGGAGTTGCTGGATGTGCCACATAAGCAATCATTACAACTCTGGTTATTATCAAATCTATGGATTGCTGTTTCATGCTTCTGTACACAAAAATGGATACATAGAGGAGCACAATGTGACAGCCTTTCATCAAAAAGTGAAATGTCGACTATTGCATCAACTTTAACAGAGAAAAAAAGTCCAATTGTGAATGTTGGAAGGGTTCGTATAGTGCTACACACAGAACTTGCAAGTGAAAGAACAACGACTGATTCTCATGTTGACCGCTGTCATGTAATGTTACTTTGATGCATTCAGTTGTTTCATTGCCCTTTTACTAACTTTTTTTGTCGTTGTTGTTGCTGTTTAACACATGACAAACTATTCTACTTGGTTAAGGTTAGCTATTAAAAAAAAAAAGGTCAGGAAGTCATCATGACCCAACTGAGATGATTTATTGTATTAAAATATAATTTTCTTGAGGAGTTCCAGATCCTAGCCAAACACACAAAACTTGTTGGATACACAAATTAGACATCCTACTGATATACATTGCTTGGGAAGTTGCGGCAAAGGGTGGCATTAAAAAAAAGATTTTTATTACTCCATTTTTCTGTCTTTTTGAAACAATCTGTACACGCCACTCTATTCACTCTTTACAGAGTTGAATGACAATGATGTAGTTTGACTGGACAAATCATACTGCAATGAGAACTACGGCATTAACAGAAAAGAGGAAAAGAAAAAAGGATCAAAAAATTCATAATTTGCCCTTGGAACTTGCAGAAGGTTTGAATTTCTAATGTCTGTCATACACTCCCCTTGTGATATTATTTAACAAGGGACCTTTGCACCCATCCCTCTAAGTTTAACTGAAGAAGTTTTGAAGTCAATTATTTAAAAGAAATACTAAAAGACAGTGCTGAAAACACTAACATGATAATTAATGTTCACTATTTTCTAAAACTCTCAATGACTATGCACATCATTAAAGCTTAATTTCAGTAAGTGCATTGTCTCAGATTTATTTAAGAATGTGGTGCTTTATATCTAATGAGATGAACGGTCTAATTCAATGCAATAGTGCTTTGGCTGCTCAGTGAGTTACTATTCCTGCTCTCTAAAATGTGGCCACACTATTCTGACATGAATCTCCCCCAAGTGTCTGGCTGCATTCCCTGGGGGGTGTTGGGTCTCCCCAGTATTTTTCGGAAACATGTTTGATCCATGCTGCTGTCCAATTCTGTCCACTTTATGTCCACCGGGAGCTGTCTCACACTGTTACAATCAATTCACTTGCACACATCACAACTTGTCATATCTATATTTATCTGCAATTCCTGTCAGTCAAAGGGAGGACTAAGCAGGGCTGTCTGTTGTCAAAAGATTGGAAAAGCCACGAAGGGGTCACAAGATTGAGTTATGGAATGGACTGTAGCTGGTGTAAAACTCAGGCGCTGTCCACAAAATATGGCTATTTTGGAATATGGTATCTTTTGGAAAGTTTTTTTTTTCATTTAAAGATGGAGTACCACGTTCTTAAAGAAAGCTGTTGATTTCAAACACACGACTTTCTTCAGTAGCTACCAAATTCATTCCAATAATATTCTTAGCCAAGGTAACAACCTCAACAAAGGGACCCTCTGTCTGGACAAAAGAGAAACTTTCAAGCCATACGCAGTGAGGATGTAGATATCTCTCTGAGCTGAAGAATGTTAAACATAACAACTCAAAAACACAAAAGAGTAAAAGCTTGTGAACATGAAAACCACACAGAGAAGCCCCAGACGGGAATCGAACCAGAACACCTTTGCTGTGAGGCGACGTTGCTTAATTTTCAAGATGAGAAAGCAAAACACAAAAGCACTGCCTCCTGACCAATAAATGATAAAACTGTTTGCTGTGTGGACAGTGTAAAGAATCACTTGCTCTGAGCTTAACTGTAGCATTTAGCTTTCACTGAGATTTATTTTCATAAAAGATTTCTCAGTAGAGGAAAATGTTAATATTACCTAAAACAGAGACTGATTAGTCTAAAGCTTGTGCCTGTTGAGTTTTACAGATTTTAAATTAATGTTGTTTTGATCAATGAACTGTGAAAGACTTTATAGTTTCAAAACAATATATGAGTGTAGTGTATCATGCTCACCAAATTGTGTAAAATTATGTCCCAACATTTACAATATCCATTAAATCCATATTAGAATATTAAAAAAACAGATGAATAGACATCAGTTTGATAAAATACACAATCATAAATTGTCAAATTGCTCATTGTGTAGTGGTGTGTCAGTCATATTGATGAGCTAATCAATTTATGCACTGACTTCTTTTTTCTAGCCTACTCTTTCCTCTTGTTTAGGCTGCAGCAGCTATGAAAGCATGATGCTACAGTTGGCTTCCCATTGGGCTGACAAGGGGAAAGTCAGAAGAAGGCTATGTCTGTTACCTTAACTGCAATATTAAAAGCTTCCAATCAAAAGCTATCTTCATTGTGGTCATCAAGGCGACACACACTGGAGGTGTATTGTTCTTATGGTGGGTAGTTTGCATCTTGATCAGGACTTCCCCAGAATTCAATAAAGGTAGTTTAAAAAACAAATGCATGCCAACAGAGATTGTTCTGTCATCAACCTTATCAACTACAATCATTTTTCAAATAAATCATTTTTATTGCCAATATGCTTAGTTTACATTACTGCTAGGTGCTTTAAGTACTTAGACATATACTAATAAAATAACCTAATCCTGGTATAGAATCGAAGCATCATTCTTTAGTTGCATAGATTCTCTGGGACACAAACTCATCATGAGATAAAGGACAGCAATTCAGCCAGAAGGTCATTATTCTTTATTTGTAAAGGTAATATCAATTGATAAGAAATAGCTTATAAAGTTTTAATCAGAAAGGTCTGTCCCTTACTCCACCTTCAACATACTACACATTAAAGTGTAAAAGATCATTTTGTCGCGTGTGGGGGAATTTTGTCTTTATCAATAAATGGGAAGCTTTTAAGCTTGTGCCTGTTCCAAAATCTTGAAATCTCAGCAACCACTAACAGAGGAGTTACTGACATTGATCAGCACCACATTTCTCTGTGTTAAATTACAGTCACAGTGGGCATAGGCAGTACTTTACAGATTGCACCTTTAGATGGAACACCTTCTCCCTGAAGAGCTTCTGCAGTGTTGATTGTGGCAAGCTGCCAGCAGTAATAATTTCAGATCCCAACTGATTCAAAGCAAACCCTAACTTTTAACAAGCTCAAAAAGCAAGTGATGTGCTTGACAAACTCTCGGTTGCATTTGTAGCCCTTTCTTTCTGTACAACCAAATTTCCTCACAGAACACACAAGTTGACCTGAGAATGTGCCATGTCCCTGATGATTCACAATCATGAAAATAATGGCTTACTGACTTAAGAAAATGAAACTGAAGGAGTAGGACTGGCGAGAAAATAATTTCTATATGTGTGTAAAAGAGCCTGTTCTCAGAACACTTTCTGAGAACAGGCTCCAATCCCCTTCATTTAGTTTTAGTTTTGATTTTGAAGTTTTGATTGAGTCACTCATCTGATGGCACAATTGCATTTTTAATGGGAAACTAAAGTGAGTAGACATTGTTCCCAGCATTAAAATAGGAAGTGACTGCCATTTCGATTGAAGAGTAAAATCACATTTTCTACCTTGTGTTTTTCTTTTCCTTTTTCCCCTTTTTCACACCCCGTTAGGACTCATTTTATCTTGACACTGCTGCTTATATTCACACAGTGCTTTGTCAACTTTGGCAGCTTTTAAAGTGGCAGACTAAAATGAATACAAACACAAATCTCACTGATTAATGGCTTAATTTTTGTGTTTGGGCTGTTGGTACAGATTTACTTGCTTTATGAACATCCAAGTTCTCATTGTCAATAACAGTAGATGTTTCTACTCCATTTTACTTCCACTCCCTACAGCTATGGATGACAATGATGTAGAGTGATGAGGTAAATGAAAGTATATGGCATCAAAAGACTAAACAAAACCAGAAGATTAACAAAAGTGCAAACCATTTCCCCTGCAAAACTAACTCTTACATTAATTGAGTTAGTTTTAGAGCAGTGTGAACAGTGTCTGCATCGATAAACTCACATCTTAAAGCCTTTTCACAACTCTTTTCATGTTGTCTGCCAGTGTTACTTTTGGTCCATTTTACTTAATTTTCATCTGCTGATTAAACTAGAAATGACTGGAGTTAATTAGTTTGACATTTGAAAATAAATTCAAATCTTGAAATAATCTCTCTGAGACTATCTGATAAACTAAAATGAGACAGCCAGCAAGAGTTAAAGGATTAATTAGAGTGAACGTGTGTGTTAGAGAGTTACATAGGAAACAAAGAGAGCAGGAGTTGTAATACTCTTGTGAGTCCTCTGTATTTACTGCTCTGTTAAGCGGCATTCATTTATCTCATGAAAAACTTGCAACACTCCTACCACAGACATACACATATATACACTATACAAATGGCCCTGTGAGGACCTTCTCCCCAGACAGCTCTTCTAATTAGCTGCATCTAAATGAATGGGTTAAGCCAAGTTCTTTTTATAGTATGTGCTGGTACTACTAATGAAATGTATTTAATTGTGTAACACCACACACAGTTAACTCCACAGATGGAATACATAACTTTAAAGCGCAAATTTCTCCATTTCAACCTGGTGACTTAATCTGAATGTAAGATAATTAAAAAAAAAGAAAAAAACTAGCAGATTAACCATAGGGAGGTTTCATCTTTTCTGCCACCAAGAAACACTCAGACATTGGACTTGTCCGTATTTTTTCTGTCCTGGTTGTGTTAGCCAATATCCAAAAGTAAAAAAAAGCCAAATGTATTTAGAATTTGTACATAAAAGTAAGTGGGAAAGAGACATCATCAATAAGCATGTGTTTGAGCAAATGACCTGAAATCTTGCGAGATGTTTATCGGTTTATTGAAGAAACTCCACAACCTGAATTAAGCAGTCAAACTCACCAACAAATGTAATCTTAATAAGCAAAATAATTATCCCATCATGTGTGCAAATCCTTATCATTTCCTTCCATAATTCATTATCTGGCATCCTCTCCTGATGCATTATTAAATCATGAACTTCTTTTTTGGTTAGAATACCTCTCAGTGAACCAGTAATATAGGCGGGCTGGTGACAGAATGCATATACCCTGTAAAATATTTAAAGCAATGTGTTCCACAGCTGCTAACCTGGGTGCACTTTGTGGAGACATACTGTGTGTGGGGGTGTGGGTGTATGAGTGCAGGCTATTATATGCATATTTTAGATGTTCCCAAGTCCGTTCTGAAGGTCAGCGATGATGGAAACTATTATGATGACAGTGGTAATACAATGATGATGATGTTTGTGTGCCTGCTTGATTATTGAAGAAAAAAAGAATGGTTCCACAAGTAAATCAAAATCTAGGTAATAATAAGACAAAAGAATAAAATTCTGAAAAATGATCAGACAAAATGTATATTTAGTCCCTCTCCAGCAGTTATAAATCCTCTAAAAACTCATTAGTGTACCTCCAAATTACACATTTTACAAGTATTAAAAAACCTCTTGAGCCTTTTAAAATTGTTCGGGGTGCAACTCTCCTTCTTCCTCATTCAATGAAACGGGATCTATGAATATGCTAATCAGACTCCACCCACATCTCCACCTGCCAGCAGCTGACCAAGCAGTGACCTTTGAGTTCCCTGGCCAAAAAAAGGATATAATATTTCCAGCACGAGGGCTTTAGCAATAGCTAAAAATGTAAATTTCAATACCTTATGGCAACACTTGAGAAATTACTGAATGACGTTGAGGCACTTTTTTTTACAAAATCTGTCAACGTCATTCATCAAAATCTAAATCTGTTGAATTTTAGTCATTATGAAGCTCAAATTAACCCTAAAGGTACTTTTGCCTGCATAAGTTCTGACCACAGGGGCAAATAAAACCAATCCCTGAAATGTACACTGTAATTTCCACTGCGGGATCGAGTGACATAAACCCAGAAATAGATCTGGGAAAAAGGCAAAAGACAACAATACACCAATGAATTAATGAGCTAAGATTAATGCCTTGATTAGTCAACTTTTTCAGGCTGAAACTGTGAGAAATCTAATTTGTTCCAGAGTAAATGTTTGAAAGCAGGACAGGCAGCAAAAGAACATAGAGAAACTAACTGAAAGAGATGAAAAGAACAAGAGAGTTGAACTAATTAAAGGGGAAGTGGCAGAAGGAGAGACTGAATGCATGTGTGTTTGGACATGATTGTTAAACTTCTAAATCCTCTGCAAAGACAGAGGAGTATTTCATTCCCAAAATGAGTAAACACAAGTGCATGTTCTGTCATCATGTCAACCTTCAACTAAAAAACAAATTATGCCAAAAGCCTGTTTTATAACAAACAGATAAGAAAGAGTAAAGAAGGGAGCAGTGCTAAAAAGTAGCATTTCCTAAAGAAATGTAATTATTGTCTAATGACAATAGATGAGGAGATGCGAAAATAATCCATACATTCCACAATGTATGTGCTTCCCCACCCCAAGTGGGATGCACACTTATGAAAAATAAGTTATTCTAAAAAGCAATGGTTTCGGTTTCTCATATTTTTACCATTTCTATGCAGACTTGCTGTTTTGTCATGACTCTTTCATTTTGTGCTGCTTAGTGGGGGTGAAATTTCAACATTCGTTTTAATATGAACACACCTCTTGCCTTTTCCATCATTTACACACAGCATAACAGCGCCTGGGATATTCCCCCAGCATCTGATGGCATCTGTGGGAGGTAAACCCATTTCACAAAGACCCCAACTCAAAATCCACAAAGCTCAAAGGATCTATTTCATACACCCTAGTATCAAACACTTCAGGGCACCTTCAGATGTTTTTGTCCACATCCTGACTGGTCAGAGCATTTTTGACAGCATGAGGAGGACCTATTCATATAAGCAAGTTTGTAATAATGTTATGGCTGGTCAATATTTCTCCAGCTAGGTTTTCTTTAGTGTTCTGATCAGTGCTTGCTGCTGATGGTTTATGAGCCACCAGAGCACAAGAGATACTGAGGTAAATATTGACCTGCTGGACCCTCAGGACAGCAGTTTGTCTATAAAATGCAGCTTATGCAGCCCAGGCTGGTTGCTAAATGTAACAGAATGGAGTACTTTCTGTGTGTTGAATGGCTATTATAGAGGCCAGCTTCAGCTGCCTGTGCGCATTTTCAAATAACATATGATATTGATTCCTAGGATAAACAATGTAAATACAACCCAGACAGCAACTTTCATTTGTTTTCCATGCTAACTAACTTATTAAGGGTTGCAGGAGGACCAATTACATCTAATAGATAGAAAGAGGGAACGTGCATCCTGGAGAGGAGCCAGTCCTTCACAGAGACAAACAACTATGCACACTCATCCCTACGGTCAGTATAGAATCACCAATTAGCCTAACATGCATGTTTTTGGACTGTGGGAGGAAACCAAAGAGAACTCGTACTGTCATGGGGAGAACATGCAAAGTCCACAGCTGAGATTTGAGCCAAAAACCTTGTTGCCTTTGAAGCAACATTGCCCACCACCATACCAGCATGCAGTCCCTACAGCAAACACTGTTAAGAAATCTGTGTTGTTCCAACTTTTAATACCATGTTAATGTTAAAATTACTCTCAAAGATTGATTAACTATCTTTGAAAGGCAAATTTATCAAATGGAGATAACAAGAAAATTATTTGGCTGCTCATTTTCATTATGATATCATATGTAAAATCACTTAGTCATTTCAGTTTTTGTAATTTCATTCAAGATTTACTATAGTTCATCTGCACTATTTTCTAACTTCCTCTAAAAAGTTGACTCTGACTTTAGATATTTTGCACTGAACACATGCAGGCTATGTAAAGAGCCCCTCTATGATCCTGAGACCAGGGAGTTTTGGCTTCTGGTGCTCGGCCAGATTCAGCTCAAAGAAGCTTTAGGTCTGTTTTTGTGGCGACCTTGACATGCCAAATCCCTGCGTCACAAACTGGTTCTTGGGACATGGGACCTCATGTTGCTGGCTGGAAAAAAGCCCAATCTGGTGTGTTAGGTGGATCAGTACCAACTACAGTCGATGTTGTTGTGCTCACCTCCTGGGAGACTTCAATGGCCATATGAGCAATGACAAAGTAACCTGGAGGGACATGATCGGAAGGGCAGACGTCCGTGATGTTTTTGGACTTCTGTGTGAGACAGAATTTCAGTAATGGTTCTTTTTCATACTGCAGGGAAAAACACTTGATTGTTTATAAAACAGTTTAGGAATGCTATATTTTCACCATCTACTCTTTCTTAAATATTTATAGCTCCCTCTTGCTTCTCAAAAATAGAGAAACAGTGACCTCTACCTGCATGTGCAGTGCTGTTTCATCTACGGGGAAACAACAGAATGACAATATTTGATGGAGCTTTGAGGTTTGTGTGGATGTACACCATTTTCATGGTGACTGACACTGATGAATAATATGTAACAGAAACAAAAATCAGTTCACTGACAAAGGAAATTCAATGTTTGCATCAGTAGTGTTGACATCCACAGAGCCACACAGACAAATGTTGTTTTCTCTTTAAAGTTTCACATGAAATATAATTGGTATCAGTTTAAGAACTGGTATAAACAGACAATTCTCTGAAGAAATAAGTAATAATTGTGTTTGCAAAACAGCTCATGTCTGCAACAGATTAGTTTAGAAAATTCTTTATCAACCAGCAACATGTTGTTAAGATGAGGGCTGTTTATAGATCCACAAGCTTGGAACATCGCATTCTTTCACAGTTGACTATAATGAGCTGCAGTAGTGGTACAGCATCACTCTGAGGATACCATTACAGCAATGACAGTTTCACTTAAGCAAACTCTTCAGTCCAACTTTTGGCTGCAGTAATGTGAGTTCAAACCGGTGACTGTCAAGTCCAACCCTGTATGACTTGACTGTTAAACTAAGTCTTAAACTGCACAGTAATTGGAGAAAAAATCCAGCTCTGTGTTGTTAAAATCAGCAACCATATTCACAAATACTCCACTCTTATGTTATTGTTGAACTGAATCCTCAACAATTACATTCAGTGCTCTGTTTAAAAATGTCCTATTAGCATGAAAATGTAATATTACACATGGTTCTGTGCTTAAATCTCAACCTTTTCACACAGTTCCAGTCCAATGACAAAAATAATCATTAAAACCATGAATGTGTTAAATCATTTTGCTACACGGCACTGTTACCTCCTTGCTGCAAGTAATACACACCCCAAATATCCCATTTAGACTGTAACAAAGCTCTGTCTGTAGAGATGAGCCCACATCAACCAGCCCTCTTTTACTACCCCTCGACGAAACAGAGCCAAATGATACCCTGGCATTGCCATCATCAGACGAAAATAGATTATGGGTTATTTACTTTTAAAGCCTTGCTCCAACAGTTCCAGATAATGTAACAACTCATCTGTTTTCCCTAAAATCGTATAAGTTAAAGTTTTTTCCCATGAAAACACCTCGCATTGCCTTGATAATACTTGGGGCACGAGTCTCCAATTTATCCCTCATCCAGTTAGTGGGGATCTATGAATATGCTAATGACTTCTTCCCTCATCTCAGCCTCTAAGCATTTCTTCAAAGTCTCCTACCATTCTGCAAATCTCACTTTGCTACTCTTGTATTCTGAAGAACAAACAGCCATAAAATAATGACAGGACTACTAAGTCTTACTCGCTGAGCCCTACAATAACGGGCTTTTCACTTAAGATGCAGCAACTGCTTGCACTTGGGCCATGCCAGCATTGTTAGTAACATCCTTGAGAGGGTCTGCCCTGGACTCATCACTCCAGAGGTGGCTGTGGGAAAAGTCGCATACAGTGCATGTCCACCATATCAGACAAAGCCTGCTTCTCCATACATTTTTTAACCTTGAGCCACAGATAGATGAGAAAAAAGCACATACAGTCTGGGAAAACAAGCAGTTTGCCACCGGGCTGTTTGCCACCGAGCAGTTGGCAACATTGGTCATGACTTTTTTTCCCTGGTGGTGTGAATCGTGAACAATTTTGGGACAGAGAGAAAACACATTAGAAAAAATCCTTTTACCGCAGTGCATATACCCACAATGTCTTTCACTTAAATGGCTTGAATAGTGTCAGTCTTCATAATAAGTTTAGTGGCAAACCCAGTAGCTCTTTGGTCAAATTCAAGAGCTTGGTAGAGAGGAGTCACTGCCCTGCACAAGAGCTTTTTCTCCCAGAGGAAGTCACTGCTCTTCCCTGTTGACCCAGTCAGCCAGAACTGGTGACTCGCAGCAGGGAACCTCAGCCAGCAGAGGGCTATCTGTCCTAATGTCTTGCTAGAAAACACATAACGAAGTAATAGACTTATCTGTCTATTCCAAGCCCGCTCGTGGTGTTTCACAGACAAATGGCTGGAACCACCTTGCACAATATAATTAGTTAGGTTGCAAAACCCAGCTATTCATTTGGGTCACATATGTGACCCATAAATACACCTGTGTCCACTCTGGGAAAAATTATGGACACTAAAATATCCAAACTGAAAACTGACTCCACTCCTGTAGCTTTACATCTTTGGATGAAGATATAAAGAGTAACAGAGTCTGATTTTCTGCTATCGCAGTCTCAAAGAGAACATGTCACATCTGCCAATTTAGACACCATAGAAAAACAAACCCACTTGATTCTCCACTCTCATTGTGCTTACTTTTCCAATAGCTTGCCAGAACCACATCTAACTTAGTCAGCCCCCACACCAAAAACGGTCGGATTGGTTGGTGCTGGTTCATCCAAACAGTCCACATAGTGTATTTGGGGTGTCTGCCCTCAGTTGTAACAGTCCATTTATAAATATCCTTTAACAGCTCTGACTTTACAGCATGTTTCATAAAGGTGAGGCCATCCAACATCCTGCTCATTATCTATAATAAAGCATCCAAAATCAACTGAGAATAGATGTTCTGTATCTGTTTAATTAATTTATGAGGCACAAAAGAGTTGAGGTGGATGTTTTGGCCTCTGTCATCTCCCCCTTGTTTTGTGAAACACCCTCTAATTTGGAGATGAAGGCCACTGCTAAGATGATTAGATGGATAATTAAACAATGATAGCTGTGGAGCTTATGTGATAGTGCTTTTTCATCCAGAGTCATCTATCATAGCTGTGGCACAAAGCCCAAAACTTGGGGACATTTTTATATCCAGACTGTTTACTTGGGATATGATTTAATTTAGACAAATAGTCCATCCATCCATCCATTTTCTATGCCCGCTTAATCCGTCGGTCGGGTCGTGGGGGGGCTGGAGCCCATCCCAGCGGTCATTGGGCGAGAGACAGGGTACACCCTGGACAGGTTGCCAGTCCATCACAGGGCCACACAGAGACAAATGAGACAAACTAGACAAATAGTATCTATGCAAAAATGAACTGAGTGACTGACATCCCATCAATGTACGTCAGAGTTTTTCTCTTTCCTAATCTAAAATTTTATTTATGGGTTTAATTTCCAAAACAAACTGAAAAAGGACATTTTTGCATGAAAACCAATATTAAGCTTAGTAATACAAATGGAAATACAGTACATTCTGAAACAATGCATTGTATTAAAGGGAGCATAATTTCCAAACTGTCCACTTTTTTTTATTTATGCTAGGAAAGAAACAATTTGTGATCTATTTCTATCTGCAGATGTTCATCTTGCTTATCTAAAACTTTCTGTTACTGAACAAAAGAGGGTTTTTTACATATCTTTTTTAAATTTATATCCTCAAATAGTTTGCACATAAATAGATTGACAGACCTTGTGCTAAGAAATTCAAACCATTTCCTGAAAGAGGAATAATTTATCATGTATCATATGACTAAAAGTTTCAAACAAAAACAAGCATTTTTTTTTAATGTTTGAGAAAATAAATGACAAGTAGAATTCAGTATTTGTGCTTTAATTCTATATTTGATCATACTCTATATGATTTAAAATGTTGATATAATGATTTTTTGTACATTAGCTTTCTCTTGTAGATTTGTCATTTTAGCTATTCTCCTGTACGCATTCTGTTTTATTTCATGTTTTACAGTGTCTATGCTCAACTAAAAAACAATTAACCGCATCACTGATTTTGATTAATTAAATGTTTTCAGTCTAATAAGTTTGTTTTGATCTTCATGTGCTTTGGCTGAATGACAATTATTTTTATTTAAAGTATAAGTTCAAGTCTAATTTTTTTCACAACAAGTTTGAATTTGACAGTCATCACATTCTGATTATTCACAATAACCTTTTGCACATCACTTGATTTGTGAAAACTAATAAAATTAAATTTCCACACTATTGTTCAGACATCCCATCCAAAATGCAATCAACTATTAAAATCTGTCCAACACTTGTATAGCTCATAAATATCCCTGACATGTGATGTTCGTGGCTTCTGCTAAGCTGACAAATTGCCTGTCAGATGATAGCAATGAAACAAAAATCTATTGACCTGGAAAGACAGGTTTTCTAGACAAGGCTGGATTTAATCTGACAAAGCTGAGCCACATTTACCACACCTGTCTTTACAGAGTTTAAACACCAGAAGACCACAAAGACCAGATTTGCCTTGTCAATGCCAGCGATATCATCACATGAAGGATTGATGGCAGCAAATAGACAATAGTTCTTGAAGCTGATAGTCATTTTGAGAGGGTGCATCTACAGAAGGACGTCTAAAAGAAAACTCAGAACAAAAAGGGCAATAGATGAGAGATAAGAATTTGTTCAATGTAATTTCAGGTACCATATTTTAGAAAAATTCATTTCTGCACATTCAATTTTTCTTCTTCTTTTTCCCATCCAGGCTTTACAAGCCTTCAGGTTTTGCTTTGTGACTTTTCCTGGCATAGAAACAAGGCACATATGAATATCAGGAAAGCCTATTTCTGGCCATATGTTTATGTCTGTGGTCCTCTGACTCTTTAGGTCACAAGGATTCCCATTAAGGTGATATTCAGCTGTTGTACTCTCAATCCCATGACTTGTGATGGCAGCCATATTGAATGTTATAACACTAACAGAGGATATACAGATGCAATAGTAATAAACTACAGGTCAAACCACACTCCACACAGGTTTCACAGATTACCTTTTTAGGATTTAGGCACTCAAAAGTTGTCGGTTCTCTGGTCGACATCTTGACCAGATGTCTACTTTTAGTCAAACTGGAGACGAAATCAGAAAGTGCCTTCTTGTGATGCTCTTCTTATAACAAACTTAGTTGCTGCAGACTGAGTGGATATAAATTTCTCAGGCCGTAACTGTTCTGTCTGTCTTTGTCGTCTACAATTTGAGCTCTACTTTTTCTATTTTTTGGTTCAAATGAATGGGGATGCCCATCTTTTTAAATAGAAATCTGCTAAATAACCACACCATTTGCATGTGCAAATATATCACTACTACCAAAAGCTGCGAAACCACATGCTTGTAAATTCTAAATCCCAAATTCAAGCCACAATTTAGTCTTAAATGACTAATATAATATGTTAATCTTTTGTTAAACATATCAAAGTTCAGTCTTTCTGTTCCATTATGTCTTACCTGTTTTAATGCTTCTCAGCAGACTCAGCTTTAATGAACGAGTTCTGGTATAAGATAAGTAATCTACCTCACACAACACTATTATTTTCAGAGTCACAAAGATGGAAAGTGTTTTCATTCACAGTTAAAGACTAAAGGTTGAGCAGCTGCAAGTGTTGTTCAGTGGCACAGCTACAATTTAAAAACTGATGTGTGGTAATAGGTCTTCATCTGGAGGGTAGAAAGATGTCCATCTTTATGCCGTGAGTCGACACTTTCAGAAAATTGCAGCTCTTCCATAAAAAGCCTACTTATTCATTATGCTGTTGGGCATTTATCTATCTATTTATTCATGACTAAAAGACTTCAGAATAAAGATCTATTAAACATTCTACAATTTCCATGTTCATCTGTTTTCTGCCCACTCTGGAGGGGTTAACAATGGCTTTCATTCTGCTCAGACTGTTGATGTGCACAGCTCTAAGTAAATAGATTCAATTAATTTTCAGTACTTCAGCAGTTATTTCTCTTTCAATTAAACCTTTTGTTTGTTTTTTTTTTTGTTTTTTGGACCAACAGTTTAAAAACATCATTTTGTTCTTAGATAAAAACCCTTTGAGGGTCTATGTGTTTGCCATTTCGTATTTAGTGCCTAAAAAAAGAATTAAAATAAATCAATTTATCTGTTTGTTGTGTTGCGTTATTGTTCATGTTTGATGGCTGTTTTATACTGCTGCCTGTGCAACAAATTGCCTCTAGGGGATAATGAAGTTTTCCTTGATGCCTTGTATTATAAAGTTATTGATGGCATGATGTGAATCAATCTATCTGTGTCAATACAAACAAAACATTAAAGGCTTCATTAAAATAAGACATTTGCTGGAGTTATTGGCTATATTGGATTGCATTAAGCTGCATGATGCACAATGAAAAAAGAGTTATGGGTTCTACAGGAAGATCAGACATTTTTTAACACAACAAATTGGTCATTATAACACTGAACTGTCAGCAACTGTGTTGCCTTTTTATGAAAAATATTCTTGTAAAAGTGAAATTACTGATTTTGTGTATTTTAGTTGTCTGTGTTGAATTGAATAGTTGAATTGAATAATTCTGAAACAGCCAGCACCTTCATGCAACTCAACTCCCTCAGCCCAGCAGAAACATTTTTTTCTATTGATTTCAATTCCATGTTTTCTCTAAATCAAGTGGCGACCATTCAGATTCAAAGAAGAGTGGATGGGGAAGAACCCTTTACACGTGGACAGCAATTTTACCTCTGAATTTAACCCATCTGTAAGTGACAAACACTTACAAGCCATGAGCAATTAAACAGGTGCAAGAGGGGGTGAATAGAGCAGTGGAGGCCTTGCTCAGGGGCAAGTCAGATGTGTATAGTACAACAGCAGATTTTTAGGGACTTTTTTTCCCCCTACATTTCTGATAAACAAATCAGTGAGTTTCCAGTCCCAACCTGCACCTCTAAGGTTTTAGGCATTACCCATCCAAGTGAGCTTTAAATTCAACAAAAAGACAAATGTTGAAAATATTTAGAATCTTTTATTTTACCAAGCAAGTAATTGAAAACTGATTGTGTTTTGGCTTGCAGAAGTGCATTTCCATCGTTTGTACACTAGATGGTGGTGGAGACCAGCTGCTGTACTTATACTGCACCTGTGGATGCTGCTGTACTCATAGCTGCGCATTGAGATCAGAATGAGTGACTCCAAATCGTATACACTCTGACTGGTAATATTGCTCTTCACAGACAGAAGATTTGATGCCCCTCTGGCACTGAAACTGGATAAACAGATAAAGACATTGTGGCCATAATACTAGAGCAGCACTGTTGGGAAAGACTGCCAGAGCTTTGACAGGATTAAGATGTTACTTTGGGCAGTGCAGAGAGAAGACATTAGACACAGATGGAGAAAAGGATTATACTCAGTTATTTTTGTATGAGATCATTATTCTTGGCTTGGGCGGTGGTGCTTGCAATGTTAAGGATTTTGTTGTAAGTCAAAGAATGTTAATTTCGTAACAGAACATTCAAGAAATGTCTTAAAACAATTGATTAGCATGCAATGTGGTTGATCAAAGGAATTCGGATGTGTAGTTAGTACATGTTGTATACTGGAGGATTTTGGTGTATTTAAATGAAACAACAGATTTCTTGATTACTTATCAAAACATTCACTGTTGAACTGAAGGCTTCTGTTGAATCAAGATTGATAAATATCACATCCATCCATCCATTTTCTATACCGTCACTCCGTCGGTTGGGTAGCGGGGGGGCTGGATCCTATCCCAGCAGTCATCGGGCGAAAGGCGGGGTACACCCTGGACAGGTCGCCAGTCCATCACATATATATAACATATTGAATTTAAAAAAATACTATGGTTGCTTAGCAAACTGTACAGTCCCTGTCTTTAAAACTTTAATTAAAACTCTAAAATACTTTCAGCATGGGAAGTAAACACAGACTGAACATTTACAGGTTGTAAGAGAAACAGCATGATAGAGTTTTACTGTGGACCAACAGTATGATAAAATTGCAGGTTGTAAGAAGAACATGCTTCAGGAGGATGTGAAACACTTCTAAAGTGAGAGCACATGATCATCTGACTAACAGGAAAAGGAAGACTTAATCAGCAAAACCTTAGGAAACCATTTACACACCAAGGGAGGGCAACAATACGGATGATGTTGAAACAAGGGAAAGATAAACAAATCCTAAAACTTTAACGTTTCATTTGTTCACTGATGATTTATTTTTTCTTTTCTTTTTTTGTTCGTGCTTAGACCCAGGTAGCTAAAGGCCATCTACTTTCAATTCCATTTGTATAATATAACCAAAACTTCACAAACATATTTCCTGGGCCCTAAAAGGTAAAAACAAATTAGATACAAAGTGAACACCAGGTTTCCAGGCACGAAACAAACATGCACACACATGCTTCCAAAAAAATGCATCCAAACACATGTACTTGGACTCTGGGTTTTATTGAGAACCAAATTAAGCTGGATTGGTGATTTTCAAATCCTGTAAGTTGGATATAAATAAATCTGTCATGTGATGGCCTTGGCTTTGGGAATCGGGAAATCAGCTGCAGTATTCCAGCATGATTTAGTCAGGCTGTCTCCATAAAATCAGAGGAACAGTTCTTAAGTTGCATAATTGATCCACATAATTTTTACTGAAGGAACACATAGATATGTATGGAATTCTGCTTATTTTCAGTTTTGACTGAAGGAAAAGCATTTGATTGGTACATTCTTTTAATTCAACACAAATTGGATTGAATTCTTCTCATGAAACTTAGTCATATTTGAGAATGTGAATGTGACTGATTCATGCACAGACATGGGTATAACGTTTTTGCAGTTACCAGCAGTCCTGCAGTGTGACTCATTACTCTAGGAGTCATGCAAGCGGTTATTTTCTGTGGGGGAAGCACTTCACTCAAAGGAAACAGCATAAGTCTCATCATGAATGTTTTTAAGACCTGAAAATGTAGGGGATCCTAGATTTCTTGACATCTGAAGATTTGGTTTTAGAGTCAAGTAATGACATATAATTCTTAGAAGAACACGTGTTATAAGGAAAGCAAGGCCAGATATGAGCTTCCCTCGTCGACATCTTCTACAGCCTGTAGCTGAGAGACTCACTTGACAATGTTACCACTGACATACTCTTGAATCTTCTCATTTCTGTTTATGCAAATTACACTAAATTATATATGAAACATACAATACATAAAAAACTATAAAGAATGTCCTCCCTCCTATTGGTTGAAGTTTGTATTCAAACATGCCGGTTTCCTCCCATTCCTTCCGTCAAATTAAGCGTTTATGTCCAATGTTCAAATGGAGTTCAATTTTGTACAAGCCAGAAATATTAGGTGATGCTGTTTTTCGGGAAAACGCAGGCAAGCCATGCAGCAGTGTTCAACGGTGCTCTTCGTTTTCCTCCACTCAGCTTCCCTGCCTCCTCCCTCTATCCCCTCCCCTCTCACGTGGATGCAGCAGGAGCAACATGAGGGGGGATGTAAAAGAGGCTCATCTCTTCTTTATTGGGGCAGACACACTCGTTTGCTACACCCTGTCTCTGTCATCTCTCCCCAGCTTCACTCATCTGTCATACTTTTCTTTTCTTTTCGTCTTCTCTTTGCTTTTTAGATCTGTTTTATTTTTCCTTTTCAGGTTGGCACACCGAGGGTCTTCACCCCTATTTTTCTTAATCTTCTTCTGAATTGCCTTAAGAGAGAAAACTCACACACCTTTGCCTTTTTAATGTGTGAATGTTCTTGCTAAACTTTGTTTGCCAGAGCTAAACAGTGACTCAGTATGCATTACAAAAAATTCAAATCTTTTCATAGAAATACTGGAGCAACTCAGAAACATTTCATTTATTTCAAAAGCATATATTACAATACAACTGGTTTTAGTGGTTTAAACTGTAGGGCAATGTCTCGTTATGATTAACAGAGACGTCTTATACCAACTGGGATTTGTCCCTGATAACATCTTAACAGACACGGTGAAACAATTTTAAAGGAATTAGTCAACATCATTTTTATTTAAGTTTTTTTAAGTTTTTTTCTTCCAATTTTCCATGTTTTCATGAAAAATATCTACTGATAAAAATATTATTCCTCAAACATTTCTTATTTGTCTTTGCCATGTCATCAACAGTCCTGGCTCTCTTTTAGTCTGGAGAGCATTTCTGGTGCCTTTTCCCCTCTCTTACCTCTCTCACTAAGTATTAAGTCGTCCCCACTGCCCAAAATAGCCACGGATTTTTCTTCGGGAGCCACAACAGAGCTTTTCTGTAATAATCTGTGTGTGTGAGAGAGTGCTCTAAGTGTGTGCTTATTGGTGTGTGTGTATGTGCCTGCTCAGGCAAAACTCCCATTAGCAGACGAAGTCTCCGACCGTCAAAGAACTAAGCTGTGTAATTCACATTCAAAATGCTTTAATGTAACATTAAACCATTGAAAAACAACAGATATGTTGTCTGTTCAGGACCCAGTGGCCTAATTTTAACAGCAAGAGACATTTACGTCACAGTGGCATGGCTTTAAGGTTACAAGAAAACCAGCAGTGAACAGCGTTTCAGCATCTACAAAAGCAGTGCCGGAGCTGCAACCATAACCTGTTAGGAAACTATTCATTTGGTCAAGTTTTCATTTAACTTCTCAGGGGGATTTCTGAGCAAATCATTAAGGGTGTGTTGATGAGGCTCCCAGTGTTCTGCTGATGTGTGTGCATGAATAACTTGCACTGGACATAAAATGTTGCTTCATCAGCAGAGGCAGAAAGAGGCCCGCGCATGAGAAAACAACTGCAGCAGCAGAAAGCGAGAAAGAAAAATGTAGTACAACTATTCCAGATGGTGGGGTGGGAGGCAGAAAATAGAACAAAAGAAAGAGTTTGGACACGACGGGATAACGCAATGTTACCTACTTCCAATCACAGATCATAAATGTCTTAAAGTTTTAGGGCAGATGGTGAAACTGTCGAAGATACACATTTGAGGCCAGACATGAAAGACTTACCAAACATTAAAGTTACCATAAAAATGAGGATTTGATGTTTTTATAAATTCAGTAAAAAGAGGATTTTGACTGTTTTATTTCTATATCATGCATTATTGCATAAAAGAACAACAGGTGAGTATTTCAAAAGGCCTGATAAGCTCAAACATTATTAAAATGTGCTTCTACTGGCAGACTCACTCTCCCTCTGTCATCATAAATTTGTTTCAGCTGCTTCATTTTTTTTACATTGGTAGATTGTTACATTTTATCCTTGATTGCACCATGTAACATTCCCACATGTCCACTCATCCGTGTATCAAGGTCACATCTGGTGTTGCAAACAAGCTTTTTTTTGGTTTGATGTAGTTTATTTAGTCGTTTTTGCAACAGACAGAAACAATGAGCAAACGTTATCAGGTAAACACAGCAACACAACTGCAACTCACACAGATATCCACCCATCAGATCATTCTGTTCAGTGAGACTACAAGAAGCAAGTAAATACACACGTTCATTTCTTGAATTTGTGTAATTTTAACTCAGAAAATAAAATGTATTTTTTCTCAAGTGATAACAAACTAAATATCAGAGAGCAGAATTAAACTGGTATGAATTTTCAAGGTTGTTTCTAGTTATCAGAACTTCTCCAAGTCCACAAAAAGATGATAAATGTTTCCCAAAGTAAGAAAAAAAAGGATTATCATTATTATTATTATTATTATTATTATTATTATTATTATTATTATTATTATTATTATTATTATTATTATTATTAATATCTTAGAATTCACCTAAATTATTGAGTTTGAAAAACATTTCTACAGTTTCAATAATCAGGATGAGAAAAGAACCACAGACAGAGAGTTAGAGAGAGAAAAGGCAGAGGTCAGTGTGACCACCAGCTGTTGGAAATGAATTGAGTATTATATGGAACAGAGGGCAGCAGATGGTTAGTCAGCACTTTGACACATTTGCACACAGAGAAGTTTTAGAAAGAATGACATGCTCGTGATCAAAATTCAGAAGAAACTGGCAGCTGTAATGTAATATTTTCTCAGTTTCCAAAAAAGTTGGGACACTGAGTAAATTACATAAAAAAATGTGAACAAAAGGTTCGGATCTACCAAAATAAAACAGGACATGGAACCAAAAAAAGGAAAACCAAAACACACAACACCTGGTTTCCATTGCTAGTTAACTAAGGAAAACTGACACTATCCAAAGATTAACTGTAAATCCCAAATACACACAAACACACATGCGCACACACGCAGTGACCTGCTCGGTAATAGGTTTACAGTAGCCACCCACTAACAGCCCGGTGTGCAAACATTATGCAACAACACTGGATTCAACTAACAACATTCACCTACACTAAACTCTGTATTATATGGAGCTCTCTTCTATTATTCATTTATGTTCATGTAATATGTGTTCAGTAGGTTTTATACACTGAAACATTTTAGCCACATTAGAAATTGGTGATGTTTATGAATAGAACTATACAAACAACAGTGGGATGTCACTAAATTATAAATGATATTCATCTTTATAATCTCCATTTTTCTTACACAATTCAAGTCTCATGTGTGGTCTCACATTTTATGCTAATCAAGTTCTTGTGAGGGCTGCATGCCCTGTGTGGTGGTTAACACTGTTGCCTCATGGAAGGAGGGTTCCTGGTTCAAATCCTGGCTTCCTCCCACAGCCCAAAAAACATGCATGGCAGGTTAATTGGTTACTAAAAAACTGAGCCTAGGTGCGAGTGTGAGTGTGGATGGTTGTTTGTCTCTTTGTAGCCCTGTGATGGACTGGTGACCTGTTCAGGGTGTACCCTGCCTCTCCACCAATCACTTGTAGCATTAAAGTGCTTTGAGTGGTCAACTAGATTAGAGAAAGCGCTATATCAGTACAGTCTATTTATTGTTCAAGAGCTTGATAAAACAGATGGCAGTCTGAGACTGGGGGGACTTGGATAACTCTGCTGACCTTTGCCTAGGAGTCCTGACTTTGACTCCACTGTGAGATTGTTGTTTTTCTCATCTAGAAAACTCTCTTCCAGCTCTCAATTAATGTTTGACTTTGTTAATACACCACATCAAAATGGTAAAGGATAGGAAAAGGCCTATTCTTACTGAGAAGTGAAGAAAATACAAAAATAAGCTATCATATGTATTGTGGGCTAAAAAAAATTTATCCTTGGCTTGGATACAATTAAACAGTAAACTTTTAATCGTTATTATTTAGAAATTAGGGTTTGCTATCCAAGTCGTAGCTGGTCTAGCCTTGAGCCTTCAGCTTCGAACCAAAACCTGAGAGGAAGAGTGAGGGACAGAAAGTGGAAAATTCACAAGCAAATGGACCCATTAAAAGCTCTGGAAATGACTTAGCATATGAATTGTATATTACATTTTGGTTGTTTTCAAAAATGGGCTTTTAAAAGTGGACACTGTGGCCTAATCACGAAGTTTAGTAAACATACTATAAGCACTGCATGAAGCTAATGAGTTTTCACATGCACCAAAAAACTGATAAAGTGGTATGAATGAACATTTTGTAATTTTCTACAAGCTCTTTTCTGTCGTTGGTCACAAACGCTTATGTTTATTCACCAAAATTTGTTTTTAGAAACAAAAAATAGAGTAGAACATTGTGTAAGCATTATAGCATGCAAATTAAACAAGGACATGACTTTGGAGAAGAAATTCTCATAAGATTGTTCCCAGAAAAAAAGAATATCTGAAACCCAGCGCTGCAACAATGGCCTCATTCAAGAACTGTGACTATGTAGGTCGCTTGAAGAGGGAAGGAAGATTCATTGCAGCTACACTGGAAATAATTATTCAGTGTGACTGGTTGTTTATGCAATAGCACTGTTTATGGAACAACGTGTATGTGTACAGTGCGTAAGTGAGACGAACACTAGAATAAGCCATCCCATCCATTTTATACACACAGTTTATACGCTCACAGTTTGCACCATCTATCCAAGCTGTCATTGGACAGGAGGAGGGAATGCACCGTGGACAAGTCACCGGGCCATCCCAGGGCCAACAGACACCCTTGCACTATCGTCTCAATTTAGAAATACGAGAGCACTTTAGAAACACAAAAACATGTTTTTGGACTGTTGGAGGAAACAGGCACAGGAGCACCAGTAAAAAAAAACATGAAGATACCAAGAAAACTCGCAAACTCAGCAGATAAGCCCCAGTGCTGTTTTTTTAATAGTTCTGTCCTTTTGGGCCTTAGCCCACGAAGCTCCCACTTGGCTAAATGTGGCGCACAGGGTCGGGACAAAAAACTCCCACATGAAATTGTTTCAGGTCAGCCTGGACTCCATTAGATATTTGACTATGATTCTTTTTCGTTTTTTTCTCCCAATCCCGACCAAGCTTCACAGACTTCTCTAATTCAGTTTCTTCTGAACTCTATATTCTGGAGACATCTTAACAGTTCTACAATGATTAAAAATGGTGTTAACATTAATTTCATTAATAAAGGTTTCAAAACAAATAGAAAAATATTGGAGTTGACATACATTTTGTTCATAACATATCACTTCACCACTGTGAGAGACAGTCCGGCTCTTCCTTTTTGTGCATTTATCGCTTAATTCAGGTCATGCAAACACTGAGGATTAAGCACAATGTTACTAGATTATTCAAAAGGGTAAAAATTAAAAGTGTAAAATTGTACCCAATGTATATTTTGTGCTTCTACTTTTTATTTAGCCAAATCAAAGGATTCGGGGTGCAACAACTCTGGTCAATCTGATTATACTAATAGTTTTTATGCAATTATTTCTGAGGAATGAGTTTACAATATTTAAGACTGCACTGTATAAAGACGCACTATATACAGTTTATGATAACCAGAAAGCTTCAGCTGTGAATATTTGAAAAAATCACAATATTTGCCTTATTTATGACATGCAACTCAATGCTGTTTATTCTCAAAATACCTTTTTGTATATCTTTCTATCAATATTGTAGCCACTTAGAAAAAGAAGAAGAGGAAAATAACCTGTGTTATTAAGTTCTTTAGGAGAACTCTTTAAAATAAGTGTCTGTTACATTTGACCCAGATTGAGGTTGAGAATCACAAGATAATTTTTTTTCTTCCTTTTTTTTTTAAGTGTTCAGACATGCAGATTCCCTTCTGCGTCGCTTTCTGCCCAGTAACCACTTCCAGTAGCTTCCGTGTCTTTATTGTACTCTGCCAGGCAGTGACATCATTCCCCTTTCACCCAGTTCTCTGAAGGCTGCAGCTCGAGGTAACTCACGGTCAAATCGCGGTGCCTTCAAGCTATCCTACATTGTTCCAACAATCAAAATACCTTGGCAGGATTAGTGAAGCCTCCTTTTGTCGTAAATAAATTTGATAAAAGGAAGATTGACAAAGCAGTCTATCCAGATGTTAGTCTATTCCACGTATAATTTGACAGGAATTTGGATTTTCAAATCCATATTCTTTATCATTTTCCCCATTTTTATCTTTCTTACAGCACAACCCAATTTAACTTTGATCATGCTTTGATGTATAATCCAAGGTTATTCTGCATGAACGACAGAGGCCTACTAAAGGTGCTGCATAATAACAAATAAAAGTCAGTGTGTTTCCTGATTTTGGCCCGTTTACAAATATCTGTTTACCTCGCCAAGGGTCTTTCCCATACTTCCGACAGCACTCGAATGCCACATAAGTCCAGACTTTGCAGGCAAGAGGAGCTCGCTAAGCGTTTACCAAACACTTGCCGCCTGCGTACAGAGTTGTGCTTTCTGTTAGTAACATGATAGTTGCGGGCAAAATGTTTCCAGTGTCCGTTGATTTCAGTGTTTTCTGCAATATGCACAGCATATCACCAAAAAAATATAACATAAGAGCATAGAAAACTAAAGTCGTAAGTGTCACTCCTCACACCGCTTTGTCTAAAATACCCATATGACACCGATATGGTTCCAACACGGATGCGCTGTGAGGACAGTCAGTCAGTTTTTTAGTGTACCAAACAGATGTGACATATTTTTGCAGTGCGCAGTTAAATATAGGTAATGTGTTCACCAACCCCCTCCTATGCTGCTTGCCTTCATCATACTCTGATGGGGTTACTATCGGACAAACCTCTCCGCCTCCTTCGATCTCCGCGCCGGGGTTACTATCGGGCAAAATCTTCCATCCTTCTCGGCTTCTTTTCATTAGTCATGCTTGGCTGCACCCGCATAGTTTATAAAACAAAATAAATGGATCTATTTCCGCCACACGCAGATTTCGGGACTTGGCAGTAGAATTATGAAATGTGCTGCAGTTTAATTCAATTCAATTCAATTCAGTTTTATTTATATAGCACCGAATTACAACAAATGTCATCTCAAGGCACTTCAGTAATACAGTCCAGTAATTAACTCCAGTTGTACAGTCTCACTGCTTCTACCAGAGTTACTGTAGGTCAAAGTGAAAATGAGGAGGCTGTTCCCCTTTGCTCATGCTTAAGAATGAAATAGGTTATACATGATTTTTTTAAGCATTTAAATTAAGTCACAACATCCTATAATTTGAAGTTTCAACAAAATAAAGCTTTTGTTACCAGAAAAGATCCTTAGATAGGTAGCTATTACCTGAAAGAGATTACAGATTTTTTACAGAGTACTGGTTCTTCTTCTTTATCCTTTCTCAAGCCAAACCCGTAATTATCTTACTGTACACAGACAAGTCCACAGTTACAAAGCCATATGTCAGTTACTCAAAACGGGTTAATTGACCAGAAGGAGTGATCCTGCTCAGAAAGTTTATAAAACTGGCTATTGTTTGGCTAAGTTGAAATATATTTGCCTTGTAAAGCAGTGTCTCTCGTTTACTCCATGACTGTTTAACTGAGTAAATTAAAATGTTTAGTGAGAGGTGCAGTGAGAAGCTTCTTTTCTTATTAAAAAACCATGTCTGAAGACACATCCTGTGACTGTGGAAAACATGTGACTATTTCAGAAGGGTCAAACTATTGGCCTGCATCAAGCAAGCAAAACAAATAAGAAGCATTGCTGAAGCTACTCAAATTGGTTTAAAAACTGGGCAACATTGTTAAAAGCTTGAGGGAAAGGGATGAACCATCATCTTAGATGAAGAAATGTGGTTGGAGGAAAATCTTGAAGGCTTGGGATGAGAGATCACTTAAATGCCTACTGAGATAAATATTATTAAAAATTCAACTGTAGAATTCCCACCAATGTTCAACAGTCAAAATAAGAGCATTTTCATGCACACAATATGAAGAAAATTCCATATATCAGGACTTAACAACTGTTTAGTCAGAAATCAGTGAGAATAATCAAAACAGTTTCATATTACTAGTTTAACATAAAGACCCCCAAGGCAATGGAAAAAAAGGTCCAGATTCCAGATTCACCCAGTTCCAAATAATGTGCGCATTGGTGGAAGAAGAGCAGTGGATGAAGCTTTGCACCCATCATGCTTAGCGACTACTGTACAAGCCTGTTGGTGCAGCGTTATGATTGCTTCAGCTGGCCAGGTTTAGGTTCAGCAAAGTTATGTGCCTAAAAATGGGGTCAGCTGACTAGCTGAACATGCTGAATGACCAGGTTTTTCCATCAATATTTATTTTTATTTCTCTCTGGCATGAGCATATTTCAAGATGACAATTCCAGGGTTGGCCTTTCTGTGTGGAGTTTGCATGTTCTCCCCGTGTATGGGTGGGTTCTCTCCGGGTACTCCGGCTTCCTCCCACCATCCAAAAACATGCATGTCAGGTTAATTGGTGACTCTAAATTGTCCGTAGGAGTGAGTGTGAGCGTGCATGGTTGTTTGTCTCGTATGTCTCTATGTGGCCCTGTGATGGACTGGCGACCTGTCCAGGGTGTACACCGCCTTTCGCCCAATGACTGCTGGGATAGGCTCCAGCCCACCCGCTACCCGATCGACGGATTGACGGTATAGAAAATGGATAGATAGATGGATTCCAGGGTTCATCAGGTTAAGATTCTGCCAAAGTGGCTCAGAGAGTATGAGACACAGTTTTTGCTCCTGGATTTGCCTCCTCAGAGTCGAGACCTTAATCCCACAAAGAATCTGGGACATGCTGAAGAATACTTTACACAGTGGTTGGACACTCCTGTCATTAACACAAGATGTTGGTGAAAAATGAACGCAACTCTGGATGGAAATTCATTTTGTGACATTGCATAAACTTATTGAAACGATGCCATGATGGATGAGTGCCATAATAACAACTAAATGTGCAACAGAATATCGTGTAATTCTTGGTATCGGGCCCTTGACATTTTCATCTCCACTGTTGCTCACCCGCCCTGTGTGTGCTCAGCAGTATTTTTGAGTATTAAATTGTTGTTACAATTCAAGGGAAACTGTTGGCTTCCTGAACTAGTAAACTTTTTTCGACTTTACATTTTAGAAAAATGAAAACTGTCTTGCTAAGCGGGACTTCATTGAACTGAACAAGAATTAAACTGACTATATTCATTTCAGCTTAAACTGAGCTTGTTTGGTTGGTTTTTAAAATGCCCTGGGACTACTTTTGTGGTGAGCTGGTGCATTATTAATAAGTTCAATTTAAGTGAAGTGAAATTGGATTTAAATATGTGACTAATGCAGACTGAGATATTTATATTCAGACATAAGATTTCAACAAAATAGTATTTCTCATGTGCTCTTTGTTTGAGTGTATCACCTTTATTATATTGTTTCATTTCACTGTATGTGTGAGAGAGAGAACTTTGAGTTTGAGTGGAGCAATGTAAATAAGGGTTTATATACTACCATTGTTACTTCAACTTACTTTGGACAGGTGAAAAAATTCTTCAAACAAAACTTCATGCTTTATGTTGTCCTGTCTTCACTTCTACAGGTCCAAGAGAATCAAAAGCATTTTAGCATCCTAAGAGGCTTTTATTTAAGGATCCCATCAGCCCAAGTATTTAAGCTAGCTCACGCTGTGTTAGCCATAACAAACCATTGTTCTCCAGCCACTGGGAGTAATAGCGCCTGACAACTCTCTGCACATAGCCACAATGAATGAGTCCTGATCTGCTGGACTCCTTTATTATAAATGAGAGATTTTCGTTGTTGTCCATTTTGATACAACTGGCCCAATAGCCTTTGATTTTTCTGTATCATTCCAGCATTTGTTTAATAAAGGTGTATTTTTATGCCAATCTATTCTCCATCTGAACCTTTGCTCTGGAATGAGTGAAGCTGAACACCTTAACCCTGGAACACTAACAGCCATTTTTGTAACACCATCACTAATGTTGGGTGTATTATACATCATGATCAGTCAGTTCCAAATTATAATAAGGGCACACCATTACAGCTGTCAGATATTGTGATATACAAAAAATCAGCATGAAATATTTTTAAAAACAGTTGTACAACTGCACCTTCTGTAAAAGTAATATCATCAGTGATATCCAACCATATAAATATTACTTTCAAATGGTAATTAGTTATATGCATTTATTAAAGCTTTGTTTTCAAATATATTCTGTATTATTTTTCACTTTCTCAGAGTAAAAAAATAAATTCAGTTTATTATAGCACCAATAAATTTTATTAAGGCACTATAAAGAGAAACTAAACAAGTTCACTTCAAGCTGAATCGAATACATTCCAATTCAATCCTACCATTTATATTCTTTATTACACAATTAAATCTAATTAATTCAAGTTCAAGTCCAAGCCATTAAAAAGAATGAAAATCCAAAAAAGATGTTCGTTCTACTCAATTCACAGATTATCAGGCCCATAAAATGTTTTTATTTTTTCTAAAAGTCAAGTTGTTCCATAAGATTGCTGCTATTGGATGGTGACCTTTGACCCTTTGAAGAAGAAAAGGCAGAAATAAAGAATAAAAGCTTTCATGAACAGATTCTGATTTTACTGTTCATAAATATATTCAAATCAATAAATGTCCCTTCCTTTGTTGTGTACAACTTAAATGATAACATTTTTTATGTCACATTTTGTTATCATTATGAAGCTTTTAAATGCCTGATTTGTATCTAATCACTTGATTAGATTTTACCACTGAGATGATTATTGGAAAACTGGCATTCTTTATCCTATCTGTACTAAACAATACAAAGAGGTTATTTAAGTATTATTAGAAAAAGTATTCCTTAAAATAAAGTTACTCACTGTAATGTGTTGATGTTTTGGTCATGAACACATTTTAGTTCCCATGTAAACCTACTACACTTTGGCCCACTTTGCCCATTTTTTCAGGGAGCAAAAGAGTTATAATAGAATTATTCAGTCTTGGATGATTATTGTCCTTCTTAATAATGCAGGTGGTTCTTGGGGCTATTTGATGGATTAAATGACTAATCTATCTAATTGAGGATCTTGTTTTAGTTTAAGCCCGTGCAGAGAGACCCCAATATGGTGTACCCCTTCACAGCGTTAAAGAACATTTCTAAATCTAGTTATGCCTTGTTTAAGTTGTTTCTATTATAATGTAAAGTTAAGTGGAACATGTTATGTTCTCTTCTTTCTAAAGTTAAATGGTATGAAACCTTCAGGATACTGAAGGGCAGCGACAGATTTAAAGGTCCAGTCAGTCAAGCTTTATTACATCAAAGAATGAACTCCATGGTACCTGAGTAATAATTAATATATGTCTAAGTCTAAGTTTGTTTTATTGAAGTTATTTTAGACAATTAACCATACTGAACCTTCCCAATAGGATTTCTGGCATGTTTTGTGTAAAACTTAATGGCAGAAATACACACAAAAAAATAAATAAATAAGGCACTCGCCTTCACCAGTGATACATTTAAATAAATTCCAACCTTCAGCAAATTGAACCGGTTATATCAGACGCACCAGTAAATACTGTCAAAGTGTAACACAAGGAATGCTGTTTTGGCTTCGCAGCCCTTCACCCTCCTGACCCCATATTCATTGAAAGGAACAGAAAGTGCAGAACAGAACAGAAATTTTGCTAACAAGGTCTTCCCCTACACCAACTTTTAGCTCAGCTGTCACTGGCAAGCTGCCCCTCAAACGTACGCAGCATTAAGACGCCGAGCAGTGTTTGCAGTTGCCCCAGAGCTGGGAACTATTGGACAGTGGAGTGGTCCAGCTGTTTAACCATAATAAGTGAAGATGAAGGATTTGTGGCAGTGTCTGTTAGCAGGCACCAAGAAAAAGGAGAACAGAGTTAATTTTGGACTTACGCAAGACAACTGACAGGCATTGCTAAACAGGATATGTCGTATTTTGGATTCTTTATATACTGATATCAGTTTGCATTACAAAAACTGTTTAATTGCTCATTGTTTCAAGGGAAACAGCTGGTACAACTGATTTTAAAAGAGATGATATCTGCTTTTCAAAAGTGAAGTATCCATGTTATTCACTCACTTTGCACTTTCTTCTAATGGAGTCTACTTAATTGTACTGGGAAGAAAATGTGGACTAATCTAATCAAACCACATTGCTTTATACAAGTTATACTCGAAAGCAATAAAGGCACATTTTCCTGTTTTGTCTAAAACAGAAACTTAATGTTTAAGTGCAAACAGCAGACAAAGGAAATCAGTAAAATAAACATCTTGAATTCAAACAATTGTATTCTTTGATTATTATTTGATAATATTTCTCAAATAAAGCTCATCAGTTTTATGGAAAATAGAAGCAAAGACTTGTGGCTCAACTGGGTTGTGTACCCGTGTTTCTGCATTCCCATGAGAAGCCCTGCACATGGTTTGCTGACCTCTCACTTCTTTGTTAGGGTGAATGATTCATGCGAAGAACAATTCAGTAGGAAGAATAATCACACGATAAATCCATTTTCTAAGCCACTCATCCTCTTCGGGGTCATGGAAGAGAAGGTCGCAGAGCTAACTCATACAGACAACAACACTAATGTTTTCGGCGAAGACAAAAAACGAGAGCGATGCCAACTTGGTGATATTTGGTTGTTTAAAATTGTAGAGTTTGTGTGCAAACGAGGAGAAACAAAACTGACTAACATAGTTTGAAGTCTGAAAATTAGTGGAAACCCCATTTCACAAATTTTGAACAGATGATGGTATATAAGCACAAAGGCCTGATTAACACTTGGCTCTGAAGCACACTATGAATTAATATGTATAGGTCTGTATCCACATATCCTGTCTGAGCACCTAACCTCTAAATCTATGTGGTTAGTTCCCAGAAATGCATTGGTCAGCACTCCCACCTCACATCAATGTGGTTCAAACCTCGCCTGGAATCTCACTGAGTGACCTTTGTGAGGGCTCTCTGTCCTTGTGTGAGTTTTCTCCGGTTTCTTCCCACAGTCCATTAACATGCATGTTAGATTAGCTAGTGATTTTATATTGGCATAGGTTTAGATGTGGGTGTGTATGTTTGTCAAGCTGAGTGTTAACCCTGTGTTGGAGTGGTGATCTGTCCTGGACGCCACTCACTGCCTATGGCCGCTGGAATAGGCTCCAGATACAGTATAGAAAACAGATCGATCGATCGATCTATCTATCTATCTATCTATCTATCTATCTATCTATCTATCTATCTATCTATCTATCTATCTATCTATCTATCTATCTATCTATCTATCTATCTATCTATCTATCTATCTATCTATCTATCTGCATAATAAAGGTACTTCATACATAAAAACAAGTGAATGTTAAAAGGATGACTAATCCATATTGTAGATGCATAATTTTGTAACTGTAGTTGGTTATGTTGGAGCTCATTCTTAAAATGGACAGTAGCTGGTAAATAATGTCATTGCAGATTAATCCGATATTTGTTTCACCTCTGCATGAATAGATGTTTTCTAAAGCTTCTGACAGTAGTGATGAATCATGTTTTAAGTGGTCTGATTTATTAACTACATTGTTATTTAATTCTTGTCAGCTGAACAGCCAAATACTAATTTCTGCTGTATAAATAAGAGTTGGTTATTCAGTCAATAACAAAACATCGTGTTTTTAAAGTTCATGCTATGTTTGAATGGAAAGATGTGTCTTTCTAAAATACAAAAAAAAAAAAAACAACCACGTCGGATAAAGGAAATATCAATAAAATAACATAAACTAATCAATTGACTTCATTGCATACCACCACTGAGAGTAATTTAATATTTCTATAGAGCCTGTTTGAGACTGTCAGTAATTGAAAAGCAGCGCAGAGCACGTATCGGGCGCCGAGGTGCCGCTGGCCCTTTAAGAGATGTTTTGCCTCCGCACGTGCTTGCCTTATATGGGAGCAGCAACAAACGGTGACCGATAGTTACCTCTGCTGCTGCTCTTCTCTGCTCCGCATCGGGCTGCGCTATAAAACCCTGCTGGAGGAGAAAAAAACAGTTTTGTCAGCTACTGAGACAGAACAACGAGGAGGACCACAACGTCAGAGGAGCGCTTCTTTTTTCATTCTTTGTGATTTGTTGAAGAAGAGGAATTTCAATTAATGAGAAGCAGGAGAGTGGATACATACAGCAAGATAAAGGTCGGTGAGTTAGGGGCTCTGTTTGGATTGTTTTTGTGAGGATTTGTGAGTTTCTTTGTTAGACAAAGAGATGTTGCCATATTACAGTTATTCTACCATCACAATGTTTCTGTACATTTGGGCCTAATACTCTTTATGTGACCCTGTGAGTGGAAAAAAATAACAGTTTTTGGTCTTGAAAGCAAATTACTGCGCTTTATTTGTGTTTGTAAAATTTCTACATTTCAACGTTGCAAACTTAACCGAACATGCAATGTGCTGAATGGACGTTATATGTTTAAGATTGTGCACTTGTCCAAGAAGAATGACAACTGCCTTTACTTTTTTTTCTCTCTCTCTGTGAACGTTAACATGTCTATTTGCACCGTGTCTGAATAGGACTAGTCTGTGGGGGGGCTCAAGGTAGCTAGAGTCACACGCAGGGCTTCCGGTGAGATATGGAAAATGTAAAAGTACACTTGTTGCAGCCTCTTTGTTTAGTCTCAAATATAAAATGTATTGATGAAAGGAACCAAAAAAAGAAAAGAAAACTGACGTCCTGTAATGTTCCTCAATCCAAATCAATGGCACAATCATGTGTAAAGTTACACAGGGGTAAGCCAGTAGCTGATTGCAAGCGTTTTCCAGTCATAGCCAGCTTTATTCTGAAGGATTATTCACTTAACTCCGTGCTTCAGTTTGTCTGAAGTGATGCTGCTGTTGGTCAGCATCTCTAAGCTGAATGACCGACAGTAACCCCAGTTCAACAGAACAATGGAACTGGGCAAAAGTCAGTCTGTCAGACGGTGACTTTTGACAGTCTGTCGTTAAAATTCGTGAGCCGCTTTTCCTCAAAAGCAACTGAAGCAATGTCCTAATTTTAATGTCTTTCACTGTTCGGTTTTTGTTTTTCTCTCACGGTGTAAGGGGTCTGCAACTACATGTGTTTTGTTATTTTAGTCATTTCAGCGACGTGAATCCCTTCAGTGAGGTTGAAACGTCGAGTAAATGCTGGTGTTTTGTTTTTACCGCGAAGCAAAAAAGAAAAGAAAAATTTGTCTTTCCCGCAAATCATCATTTTGCACGATTTTTTTTTTAATTTAATGGCCAAACTCTGCCTCCCTTTTGGTCATTTTGTCGTCTCAAGCGATCCTTCAGGTGTTTTCTGCGACCACAGAAGGCAATTAAGTTGGGATACATAATACTGTCTGAGAGTGATATAACACGTGAGTGAGAATTGATGGTAAACAAGTATAAATGGGATTTTTTTTTGCTCGTGTGTGTGTTTTCCACTAGAGGCGCACTCGCTCTGCACCATTTGGACTGTTTGTTATGAGGAGAAGATCCTCTGTTTTCTCTGCACACGACGTGTACATTTTCTACCAGAGCGTTTTATGACATCCACTTGGATAAACCCATCAAAATCAACCTGGGCTGATTGCATTAGTCCAAAAGTCATCGCTAGAATGAGGTTGATTTAGATTCAACCAAAAGATCGTTTTGGTTTTGTTTGTTTTGTTTTAATGGACAATAAACATCCTCGTGACGTATTTTCATTAGACATCAACTCCCAAATGAATTTGGAGGCAGTTTTAGGAACACAGTTTCTCGCACTAATCAAAACTATTTATCATAAAAAGATCAGTCGGAGGAGGAAAAACCGTGCGATTGCATACTTGGATGTTTATTCTCGGATATGTGATATGTTTACATATATGTGGTGTTGTCGAACCTAATTCATCTCATAGGTTTTGTTCAGCTGTTCAATTATAATTTAGAGAAAACATATAATAAGATATTGACCAAACATAATGTTGTTGATGACGTAAAGTTGTGGGACTTCACGCATATCCCCTGATTGATTTTGAAATATATACATATTTATATATATTAATATAATGGTCAACCGTGATGTCATCCGTTTCAATGAGATGACTTTCAACAAGTGCACAGCAGGCGTCTTTTTGTCTTGCAGGCACAGATGAGTATCTGCTGCTGCGCACGTTGCCATTAAATGGAGTGACTCATAGATAAAACAGATGTGCCCGTGCACCGGATAATGGGCAAGGGTCACCCTGTTTTCTGTTCATCCCAAAGTTCATGTTAGTTTTTATTGCGACATTTAAAACATTTCATTGGGTTCAGTTGAATGCGGTTTGGGATATCTGTGTGATGGGACTAACTGGTGTTTTTTTAAGACAAATACCGTTGGGCGACGTGGAGAAATGTTTTCAGCGTGTATCGGCTTTTAGGAAACTTGGATTTAGTAAATATTAACATCTGTGTTGCATTTTAGGTGTTTTTCTCGAACTTGTTGAGGCATTCTTCCCGGTATTTTGAAACACAATTTAATTCTGACACACACATTTGTAAGTGAGGATTTAGATGTGTGTGAAAATGTGTGTGTAAAAAACTGATCTTGCAGCAAATCTTTTAATAATTTTCGTCCATCAGATGTCTTGACAACTGAGATAGTGGTAAAACATGAGTAATCGTTTATTTTTGTTGTTTTTGTGTATTTTAGAAAAAAGCTGTTAAAAACTACAGGGAAGCAGCTCAATATGACAAGGATTTTTTTTAAAAACAAGTCAAATGATCAGTAGGTAACATCATGTTTGAAATGTCAGTGTGTCCTTGACATTTCTTTGCTCTCATCCTTATGTGCACGACAGCCAATCAGCTTTATTCTGTATAAAGGACATTTAGTATGATAAACTGTACGGCCTCGATTCTTTCAGCAAAGAGAATCTAGTTTTACCCCTGAGCTAATCATCAAAATTGAATGTAAGTCTCTTTTTTTGAAAGGTTTCATTTAAACTGAGTCTGGAATGTACCCAGACAGCATTTGCATTATCTCTTTATTGATTTAAGAACTCTATATGGGAGTTGGGATATATTCTGCTGGAAAAGGTGAATGTTCAGCACAACACAACACACTGATCAGGAGTCCCAGTCTTGAATGGCTGAGACCCGTAACGCCTTATTTAAGAGTTTCTATAATGGCCTTTAATGGCCCAGTGCCTTTACCAGAAAGTAAGTCTTTCAGATTTTGCTTAATATTCAGATAACAGATGCACATCATTCTGAAAAACAAAACTTTTTTTCTTAAGCTTTGTAGGTCAATGGAACGAATTGCTGGTCTGATCAGAGCATGTTGCATAAAAGGACTTTTGATTCCACAAACAGAACATGCGCAAGTCACACATGACATCACGCTTTACCAGGTTGTCGACTAAAGTTGTTTAATCAGTGGGTTGTTTTGTATAGATTAAAAAGGGAAATGCAAGCATCTATTGTGATGTTTAATCTCAACATTTACATCAAATGCAGTATTGTGTGAGTTAATGGGGTGGAATTTGTGATGATGACAGAATCGCCAAGAACTTTCACCACCGGAAACTGCCCACTCATGCTCCCAAATGAAGTGTGGCTTGACCTTTGGACAGATGAGTCTACATGAAGTAGACCTGAAATTGCAGGAGTTCGCAGCCATCCTCAGTCAGCAGTTGACTTCATTTGCGGAGTGTTGCTGGTACTTTGATCTGCTGATCTGTGTTTCACATCAGTTTTATTTAACAGGTGATTGTGTTGGTGTTGATTTGTTCTTTTTTGTTTCTTGTGGCAGCTTATTGTATTTGAGTTCTAATGATTTATTTATAAATCACTTACAAGCAGCCAGGGAAGGTTTACTGTGTTCCAGTTGGTGCCTTTTTCTTAACATTTATTTCAGTTTTCTTTCTTAAAAAATTCTCTCTTACCTTAGATTGTTTTTCATTCCTTACTGTGACACGATGAGCTGGACGTTACAGCCATATTTGGCGCAGTTGCATGTCATCGGTTACGGTTCTCTGAAGTGGCCTCTTTCTGTTCTGTTTTCAGATCAGTTTTGTGCGACAGTGTATGTGAGAATTCCTTTCAAATTGTTTCCACCACAGTGGAACCACAGTTTTTTTTTTCAGGGGTAGTTGGTTTAATCACTGGCTTTTTCACAGATGCTAACTTTGCCCTGCATGTATCTGTGATTGTTGCAGCAGCTGATCCTGTTTTTTGGGGTTTATTTTAGTGAGGAGCTGGAGTGTTCTCAGTGAGGCTGGGAAGACGGCAACATGGCAGTCTCCACTCAACTGGGTTTACTGCTATGGAAGAACTTCACCTACCGACGGAGACAGACTGTAAGTAGGAGTGTTTCTTAATCCCTGACAAGAACAATGGACCGAATGAGTTTTTTAAAATAGATTATTAGTCCTGAACACCACTCATCTTTTCTCTTTAGTCTCTTAGCAATGCTAATAATGCAGTTTAAGTATTTTTGAGATAAGTCCCATGTTGTCAGTGGGTTTACTTTGAATCAGAGATTTCTTTCTAAAACCACATCCATGTAGCCATGAAGGCATTGCAGGCTTACTAATACACATTGGTCTCACAAGTCTCACAAGCTTACAACAATGGCGATGATGTAACTGTCCTCTGAGCTACTTGTATTGAAAAGTCTTACGGTTAACAGATCACTGTGAGTCAGTCAAAGATATGATGGTGACACATTTATATGTCAGATCTGTGAGCTAGTTAATATCCTGTATTGGTTGATGTCCACAAGCTCAAACAAATGCAAATTAAATTCAGTCTGGAACTCAAGCATAGTGCTTCTTTTTATGTGGGGAGGCTCATCTGCATACAATTAGGCCATTTGTCCATCAAGCTGAAGCAGCTCTTCAAAGTGACAGCTGGGGCTGCTTGACTTTCAGTCCAGTTACTTCCAACAAAGGGTTACAGTGCATTTTATTAGACACTGGCTTTATTCTTTACTGCACGTCTGCCATGTTCCTTCACGCTGAGACAGAGGCAGCTGAAGCAAAGAGGCCATATGGAGCAGATGGAAAAAACCCATAGTCCTTTAAACCAAGCAGACGTTCCTCTGTCTTCTCACTCTGCCTCCCCTAATTAAACCATGTACTTTACCCAGACTTTACACAGACTCATGGTGAGATTACTGTTTGCAAAAGAAAAACAGCCGACTGTTCTCTTCATACTTGCAAACACTCAAAACGATATCTTTCTTCTAAAGCACCAGAAACATTAATAAGTGAACTGTTAAAAGATAGCACAAAAGAAAAAAAATTTTAAGGGATGATTAAATCATCTATTGTATGTGTTTTATGTTTTAAGAATGTTTGATTAACCTCTGTCTTCTTCCTTTATTCTTTAGGTCCAGCTGCTGATTGAGATCATCTGGCCCCTGTTCATCTTTTTCATCCTGATATCAGTCCGAATATATTATCCACCCTATGAACAACATGAATGTACGTTATTTCATCACACCAATTTTTTTACAATGGAGTAAATATAATGCTTTGATATTTTAAAAACCAAAACCAAGAAATTACAAGATATTTTGTCTATATTTTTTTCTGAATTTTGAATAGGCAGTGAGATTGTTATTCATCCTACTTTCCTTGTACAAAGTCTATTTTAAGACATAGTATTTGCTACTTTGTTCTTGGAAAGATCAGCATGTTACTGACACAAGGTCCATGTTATTGACACAGTAGGATTTATTGGGTTAGTCAATATTTGCTTGAACTAAATCTAAATGAATCTGTGATAGGACCTCCAGCTTGTCAAAAAGGGAGTTACAAAGTCTTTTATTGTGCAGCTAGTTTCACAACTGTTGCCAGGTAAAAAATCAATAAGATTGTGATTAGTAAAACTAGATTTACAAAGTGTTGAAAGGTCACTGCAGTTGTATGCTTGTTCTGACTTGCAGCTTCTGCTTTTGAACAAATCAAGTTTAATGCTGTAATTACAACAAGCTTGAATTCAATGGTTTTATTGACCACCATATCATTTTACCTCTCGCAAACATAACCTAGTAAACTCAAAAGAAGTGGGTCATCTCCCTGACCCTCCTCATGTCCTCTGAGCTTATCATTTTAGTATGATTGCTGGTTATTCTCAGCATCACAGCAAGTGGCAGAGATATCTACTGACTACTGTTTCAATGAATTGTAAAGATAAAGTCAACCCTTTCTAATTCCTATTTCAAAGGCAGTTTTACAGTGGTTTACTGTGTAAGTTATTGTTTATTTGAGATGCTATTTTCTTTACTAGTTGCAAATGGTCACCAGTTTTGTGGAAATCCTTAAAATATTTTTATTTTAACGTTTTTTTGTACAAACAACAAAACAACAATAACTTAGCATTCAACTAATTTGCACAAATGACAGATATCTTATTATTTTTTAGTAGGTGGTGTGTTTAAAATGTTATTTCCCTAACATTTTTTACATATGGCTCATCATGGAAATGGTGTGCTTATTTTTCCAGGCCACTTCCCCAACAAGGCCATGCCCTCAGCAGGCACCTTGCCCTGGGTACAAGGTATCATCTGTAACGCCAACAACCCCTGCTTTCGGAATCCTACCCCTGGAGAGAGTCCTGGTGTGGTGGGGAATTTTAATGACTCTATGTGAGTAACATGGTCATGGATTAATAGTTACACAAAGGCATTTCTGTTTTGTGTAGTTTTGCATTAAAATGACACCATTGTAAGAGCTTATCAACATACGAATTTTGATTTTTTTCACAAACTGTATTTTCTTACAAAACAGAAAAATGTGATAGCCCCTAGTACTGTTAACCTTTGTGAAAAGTGCATCTGATTGTGTTTTTCTTATCTCTCTGCCAACATAATCAGAATCTCCCGCTTGTTCAATGATGCCAAGAAGATCCTGCTTTACTCTCAGAACGATAAGAGCTATGAAGGCTACAAAGGACTGTTGAGGGCCCTCAGAAAGCTTCAGAAGAACTCTGCTCGTAAGGACACACCTTTAGTTTTCTTCTCGTTGTGTCTTATTTTAGGTGTTTGACTGATTGATCAGTGATTTTAATCCAATATGTTTGAATTAAAAAAATGAATGGACATTCAATCAGTTAAAAGCAAATGTAGCATATGTCACTGCAAACAAATAAGAATATGTTGAACAAAGATACAATGGTTTTATTGTGTGGCAGATTCATATTTTTAGAATAACATCCTGTTGAATACCTCACAGTGTGTTGACTCAGAGGACGTGATGGGAGTAATCTCTCCTTCTGAATGCTCAAGGACAACCCAGACAAAAAGAAAAATATAAATGTGATAATAATATGCAAACAACATTATATAAAAAAGGGGGCAGTCAGAGATACGTGGTGTTTCAGGACAGCTATGATTCAGTGACAGACCTTTGTTAATTGCTAAAGTCAAATTAGAGCATCTAATTAAACTGGTTCTTTAGTGTTGCACCAGTTTTTCTCTCACAATCTTGTGACAATCAGTTTATTCAGTTAAAAGTTTAAAGATTTAGCAGAATTTTGTGTAAGACCATAATTAAATAATTAATTCCATATGGAGCATCTTGAGTCTGCCATCAGAAATTAGGCAACAAAAGAAGCAGAACAGTCAAAGACTTTTTTGTTTTAGCAAATGTCAGCTCTGTTAGCTCAGAGCTCAGTCATTATGCAATGAGTTCCTCAAAGCTAAGCAAGGTTAAAAAAAAAAGAAGTACAGAGAAAGAACACTTCTTAGTAAATAAGGATAACATGTTCTTTCATTTCTCAATTCTAAAGTAGGGTCTGGGAAATGCTCTTTGAATTTGTATCCTTGCTTTCTTCAGTAAAATGAGACGCCAGTGATATTGTCTTCCTCCTATTTACTGTCAGTGGGCCTTTTCATTTAAAATAAAATGAACTGTGCACCACATCTCTGCATCTATTTCATTCAGCCTCTGTTGTTGTTTAGACACTGCTTCTGTGTATCTATTGACTTCATCACAGTTGAGTTTTCAGTCCACAGTGGTTTGATAGTGTTCAGTCTCATACTCCTCTCTGTATTTGTCTTTAATCTGCAAGAGACAGTCATGTATGATACAGCAGTTAGGAAAACAGAGCTTCTGCTGCAGAATGAGGCTCTTCAAATAACATCTTGGATCAAAGAGCTGAGGGTGAAGCCCCTCACGTGTTGGTTAATAATTCAGCATTTGGCAGGGTCAGCGAATGAGATTTAAACTGATAAGGAAGGGGGCTGTGAGGTGGTGTCGGGAGCTATGAGTTATTTTCCCTTAGATAAACTAGACATTTCAAGAGAAATTTTAACATTTAAAAAAACAGAGTTAGGAAATATTTTCAAAAGTTCAAAACCTTTTTCTTAATATACCACAAAAATGGATAAAGAGAGTATCCCTAAACAGTCAAATGAATGTGATTTGATACTTAGTTCAAGTGCAAGTATCTTTTTAATATTTGTCTTATTACAGAAATTAAGCTTAAAGTAAAACTGATTAATAAAGAAGAACATTTCTTTTGGCACTATTTAGAGCTTTCATCCATTTTATGTTTCTGGTTTTCTTTAATCTGCAAGAAACAAAGCAGTGATGTTTTTTTCAGAAAGCACATTAATCAGAATGGTCCTTATCCATCATGCAACGATTAACTGAGTAAATTTAGCTGCTACGAGTCAATCATCTTTTATTTATCTGAGTGTGACATCTCTTGTCATTCAGGAATGTTTAAGGTTCTGAGACAAGTTGCGGCAGATTTGGAAATATGCCTTTCCAAATAAAATGCACACAAATTTAACACCATTGCACATCTAATCTGGTGTGTTCTCAAGGGTTTTCAGGTGCAATGTTGTGGAAGCTGTGACTTTCTACTGGGACATAGATTAGACATAATTAGTACTCCCTGGTTGTTAACCACTGAGAGTTGATGTCATATACATACACACAGAGGTAGGCACAGGCACACAGGTACACATGCACAGGTACATATGGAGACTAGGATCAATAACAATGTATGTATAATGCGCAATCTTACCCCATAGATAGCACTCTTGTGCTGAGAATTGCATGCAGTAAGTGGAGGGCAACACATGTGTCTTCTAAACAGAAAGAAACACACTGTTCTCTTTCACTTCCTCCCAAGGGATGTTTGGTGGAAGCAAAGTGTTTCCTGTGAGTGCATGTGAGTTTGTGAATGCCATTTGATAGTTATAAAGATTTGTAGAGCAAGATTTAGAGCAAGATTTGGTAGGGTTGAAGAGAACAGCAGATGATAGACAGCAATAGTCAAAAGATATTTCAAAACAAAAAATGCATCTTTAAAATTTGACACAATAAGTTGTGAACAGATAAAGTACAAATAGAACAGAGTTGGATGAAGAGGGCAGTCAGAGCATTAATCAGTTTGTTCTTTGTAAACATGAATTTATGTTTGGGATAAAGGGCAGTAAAGGAATGTGTAAACCAATCTCCTTAGAGCAGGAAATTAGTGATTAAATTGTTGGTTAAGTTGGATACATCTTGTTATGCTAGAAAAAAGAAGACAGCTACACCCGCTGCACTTCTGACAGCCTGTGGGCTGCAGGACGTATTCCTTTTGTTGGAGTGAAATTTGAACACAAATCTATGTAAGGTAGAGAACAAATTTAGGAAGGAAGCAAGTTTGAAACACAGTGGAGGCACTATCTGGACCAAAGTTTAACAACCTGTAGTAACCCCTGCTGACTATAAGATTTAGCTGAGGAGAAGCGAGAACTGTGTGTGCGTGTGTGTGCGTGTGTGTCACTGCCTGTAACCACACAGCTGACTAAGGCCGGATTCAGAAATGGTTTGACTTCTTTGGAATGCAGCAAAATACAAAGAGCTTTCACAGCGCAGAGAACACTGTGTTTGGGGTTGTACACTTATCAGTATTCAGATACTAGGTGTGATTTGGACTCAGTAATTCCATTTACACATTAATTTGATATATTCTGTGTATGTAAGAATGCAAACTTCCAAACACATTATCTTAAGCTGCCAGCTCCCAAATGTACATTTCAGATAATGCCTGAGTCCATCTCATGGCAAGCTGATGTTGTATGTATACTGTTCTCTAACATTTGGTATATTGCTCCCGACCAAGACTGAGCTACAGTATATCATCCTGTGAATCAAACAAAAATAAAAACATATTTTGGTGGGAGGGGTTTTGTTATTTACAGGTTGTTTGTCTTTTTCTTTTTCAGGTTTCAAGTTGAAGGACTTTTTGCAAGACAATGAGACCCTTTCCCACTTTCTGCACCACAATGCATCCCTTCCTCACCACGCTGTGAGCCACATTGTCGAGGCTGACGTCAACTTGGAGAATGTAAGATACAGCGTTACAGTCCTCAGACTTTTTTGATGATCCTGTTTACTTCACAGCTTATTTGTTTTGTACTTCTCACATATGAGATAGTCGTACTCCCCCGGCCACAGCCACAGCACTTCTGCATAAATTTAATGACCTTGGCTTCACAGTCTCTGTTGGACCACAGGATTCTGCTGTAGCAAAGCTAAGCCCTTAATACCCAGGAGAAAAACCACCGTGGGTGGGGGGGTGGGTTGGTGTGGAGGCTATCGGGCAGTGGCCCCTCTCCCATCTGTCCTTTCAGTATATTTGTTTAGTGGATGGATATGATTTATAGTAACTATTATTTTTTCTCTCAGCACAGTTTCTGTTATTATTACCTCCTTCTCGTTTAATTCCATCCATCTATCTCTGTGCACTCGTTTTCTTTCATCTGATAAGATAAGATCTGTTTCTCAACAACCCCCTGCACATGGTAATTCCCAAACATACAATCGTACACGCAAAACGTGTCATCTTCCATTCAAAATAAATATGTTTGTATAACTCCATCTCTTAAACTAAGACTGATTCTGCTACACAAAGTCTACGTCAACAACAGCTCCAACCCAGCCCCTCACATCATCCCTGCTTTGCAGTTCTGAGGCTGGAGTCACATGACTGCTCCTCTTCACCCCTCCCCTCCCCACATTTTTCCTCACGTGCAGGGACAGAGACTCAAAGTCAAAAACACGTTACATGTGACTCTGCACAGCTCGCCCCCTGCTCCCCCCACATCCATTGATCAGAGAGGTCTTTTAGACCACGGACATCATAAAGAACATTATTTCAACAAAGAAATTTATGGGACACTTAACATTGCTGCACCCTTTGCGTATACAATACCAGACCAACACAGATAGAAAGAGATAAGATTGAAATGACATCTCAAAGGAATATTAAGTATTTAATTCTGTGTAACGATTAGAAGGATTCCCAAAGCTCCAGAATGACCACTCTAAGCCTTAATGTTTTTCCAGTTAGAAGAATATCAGATTTAACTGTGTGCGGACACTGTTGCAGTCTAAAAAACATGATGTCTTAGCACAGAATGGTCAAGGATATTTAGAGTCACGTGCGCAAACTCGTCTTGACTCCATCACAGCCCCTGAATGCTCTAATGTCCCAGAAAAGGACCTTTCGTTACTCCACCTTTGTGGGTGTAGCTGCTTTTCTTCCTCCAAAAACAATATTACACCATTCAAAGAATGAAGAAGGGATTTAAAAAAAACAGAGCAATATTTTTAAAAAGCCTTGACCCAAGTAAGCTTCTCTGATTAAAGTCTATTGTTTGTCAAAAAGGTTTTCAGAAGATGTGCTCGGCATTTCCCAGATTAGACATTTCTTAAATTCATTATTACACAGTGATAGCTTTCTGATAAGTTTCGTTCTCTTGGCCAATTCTTAGAATTGTAATTGTTTTTTTTCTTTTTTTCAAGGGGGAACTAATACAATCTCAAATATTCAAGAACAACCTCCAATAAAACTTCGTGTTGAAACACAATCTGTAGTTTTTGACATAACTCATGTTTTATGATATTTGTATGCCTAAAAAGTAAAGTAAAATGTCAGCTGTATCTTTTCTTAATAGTATTTTTTAACCATTATCTTGCAGGATGCTCTGCTCTTTTTGTTTCTGGTGTCCTAAAAAAAGCACATTGTTTAAACTATCCTGCATATCTGTAAATGTGCTTTTCATAATCCTCTGAATCCCCGTTTTCCCTTTTTTATCTTTCAATTCTGATTGTTTAGGTGCTCACAAAAGGTTTTGGATTCCACCTTAGAGACCTCTGCAACACCACACCTCTGGAAGAGTTTGTCCACATTGCAGATCGCAACGTGTCGCTTTTGACTCAAGAAATAATTTGCAAATCATCCAGTGACTGGTTGAACAATGCTCAGAGCCACTTTCTCGCAAACCTGGACTTTCTGAAACCCATTCGGGTAAGTCTGATAAGTTGTCTTGCAGTCATATCTTGTGTATCTTGATTTTGACACCCCCCAAAAACCCATCTTTTTCTTTTAATAACTGGAATTATTTACCCTGACACTCAGTGAATGAGCTATTGGCAGTGAATTTATTTGTGGCTAAATCAGTCTTTTTATCTTCACTTTAAGATAAATATCTGATTCCTTGGACTTTTCTCCTCTGTAAACAAATTTTATCTGTATGCTTTGTTGTCTTTCCCCACATTTCTTACCTCCTCCCTTCCGTGTTCTGCACTGTGTCTCCTCTGGTTGCACGTTCTCAAACATTCCTGCCCCTTCGCATAAAACCTATGACCTAAATGTGACTCACGATAGGGAAGGAAGGCAAGAGGAGAACAAAACATTTTGTATTTCAGAGCAATAAACAACACAGGAGAGATAGAAAAAAAAATCACCACTGTTTTAAAGATAAATTAATACAGCTTTTTTGCCATTGGAGAGTAGAGAAGGTGGTGTCTTGCCTCTCATCTTATTAATTTGACAATAAGCTAAATCACTGGCTCATTTACTGATCACCTGATTCACCCAAAAATATATGTTGTCCTCCAAAAGAGTCCAAATTTAGCGAAACACTGACGCTGTAGTGGAAATTCTTTCCAATACTGACAAAACAGGATGAAACGTGGTAATAAAAACTCTTTCATATATCAGTTTTGTCCCACCTTTCCCCTGTGTGTGTACATGTTTATCAGGAGGAGGGAGAAAAATCATTAGGAAAAGAAAAATGGAATGGACCAATGTGTCTTTCTCTTTTTCCTAGAGGACCGTTCTCTCCTCAGCGTCACTTGTGCTTTATCAAATGTCAGACATTCCAGCAGCTGACAACTTAGTGTGATAGATGAGAACACTCGAGCGCTCACTCTATCTCTCGCTCTCTCTCACACACACACACACACATATTCTGGAACAGCAGTTTGATGGACAGAAATACAAGAGTTTGAGCCTTGTTGACTTATTGTTCTATCTTGGCTCCCATTTTCCCTGTTGGATCCCAGAATCATTAATTTCTGTCCTTCTTCAGCTCTATTTTTTTTTTTTTTAAAAAACAAGAAAATGTTCAAAGTAAAACTCCATCTTTGGAGAAGTTTCAGAGTAGATACTAAAATGAAAAAAAACTGCATATATTGGAATAAATATTAATGAGTCAGAAGTGCGAGTCTCATATCCTACGTTTCCTTAATTGTGTACACAAGCTTGAAAATCTCTTCAACATACTAATAATGCTCTATAATTTGACAGAGGGATGTGAGGTCAGACCCCAAGGTCGTTCAAGAGGTCTCAGCTGCAACCGACAATCTTCTGGAGAGCTTGGGAGCGCTGGCCGTGGAGGTAAATGAACAACACTAATATGCAGGGAATGCAAGGCACACATGATGTATCTGGTACAAACAGGATTTCTGAAGTATTTGCATTCAAAGTTCACCGGTCATGTTTGTGAACGAAATCAATTCTTACCAAGAATTTGGTCTCGAAGTTGTTGAATCTATTGCACATAGAGGTAGAAGTGCAAGTTAGGGCCCTTAAGGTCAGGGCTATATAGACTATATTAACACAGATATGCATATACACCAATTAAGATTTTCATGGAATTTCAAATCATATTTTTTAGTTTTCAGCCACACTGATAAAGGCTTTCTAACGCTGCTCTGCTCTCCTCTGAAGTTGATAACTAAAAAAAAAAAAAAGACCTGGCTTAGTCAGCAACCCGATGCGCCATCCTAACTATTTTGCAAACGCAAAAACAGTACAGGATCACATGCATTCACACTCATACATATGCCTGACCTAAGCTAATGTAACTCAGTCAGAGCTGCTGGAATGCTGGGAGAAAGGAGAGAAGCAGCAGCTGGTTGTGCCTGCTCATACAAACACAACACAACTCCCTTTCTCTCAGGCTCAAGCTCTGCTGTGTTGGCAAAACATACTGACCCAGCTGTGTATGTGTCCGCTTTAGTTTTCTGTCAAAGCAGCTTTGGAATTTTAAGTGAACTGGCATTATTGCGTAGATTTTTTTTTTCCTTTGCCAGCCTCTGTGCTAGAGGATACAAACAAAAAGCAAAAAAATATTAACCTGAATCCTTTCTTGCATAACTGCATGATTGTTGACATTTGAGGTATGCCATAGTGGCATATTCAGCGAAAAAGAGCAACTAGCATAGAGCAGCTGGCACTCAAGCACTGACATTTTGTTGCAAACAAAAAACAGCTGCTAGAGTGGAGAAATGTACCCACATCACCTCTGTTGTCAGTGTTTCAGTTCAAGGTTTTAAACTGTCAGAAAACAAAAGAAACTGCATCAGTGATATCAGTGGGAGTGTATTTTTCATATTGTCACTCATGTGACTAGCCTTGGTCTCTGATTATGTAAATAATACACCATGATGTGTGGATATGTGGAAAGGAGCCGGTTAAACGGGTATTGTGGCAGTTTGAACTAACGTGTGGTTGTAATTTAGCTTGCTTACCAACAAGCTTTTCTTCACTGGATTTACGTAATTGATGAATAAATAGATAAATTATTAGATAAAGATTTGAGCTGTTAAAGCTCTCATTCTCAGGCTTTTAGCATTTATTCTAAAGCCTCTACTAGATTGGTGCTAATTTTGGAAAAGGAGGTAGAGATTTTACCTCCCTGAAAAAACTGATAAATGCATATATTTGGGAATAATTCATTTTTAATTATTGCCATCGTGTGAGATGGATACATAAGACACTTATCCATATTTTTTTTTGTTTTTTTGCCTTAAATAGTGAAGCTTGACAAAATGTGGGAGAAAGCATGTCAGCATGAAGAAATCTCCAGCCTGATATCTGACTGATAGCTCAATCAGTCTTTAATTCATCTAACCCTTAAACACATATCAGTTCACATAAGACCATGGCCTTCATCGCTCACAGTCTTTGTAATTAGTGTCTCTGCAGATGCTCATTAAAATGTTATGCATGATATTTGTATACTTCCATTGTTGTATATTTAAGTATGTTTTTCTCTTGCTCTGAGAAATTTGTGGTTTCATTTTCTAAAATAGGTTTGCATTATTATAGAAGGGAAACACATATATAAATAACACATGCAAACTAATTTAAAGTTTTAGAATATTGAGGTCACAGTCTGATATGCTCACATTCACAATTAATTTGTGTCTGGCCTCTGAGCTGCTCTGAGCTAAATAGCTGTGTGCTTGAGCTGAAACTTGAACTGTAGTAACCTCATACCAGCTCTGCTGTCAGGTTACTTAAGGGCGATCCTCTCCTCCTGCATGTATGTCTGTGTGTGTATGTGTGCATGCACCTTGATGTGTGTGCGTATTAATCACCTGGTCACCCAAGTTAACAAGGACACTAGCCCTCTCGGGAATGACACATTTACTAAGTCTTACAGTATGATTTTCAGTGCATTCACTCACACAGACCTACTAACTCTCATTTTGGCAGGCACACACAGTGGTATAAAAAAAGTGCTGCAAATATAGCTTCTTTGTGGTTGCCATTTTCACATCAGTAAAGTGCCAAAGAGAAAAGTTTATGTCATGAGGAGAGGGAAGCATATATGATCAAACTTGAAAAGCCTGGGACCTTTTTAATGCATGAATGCACATTGACAGTTCCTCAAAACAAACAGTGAGCTCAACGTTGCATATACACTATGACTTAATATTTCTCCAAGATCTTTGCACATGAAAGAGCAGGAAAACATGTGACAGCTGATGTGGCTGCAAGCTCAACTGCAAGGTAACCACATACAGGAGCAACAGTGCTTTCAGTCTCACTTTCTCCTGATCTGAAACTGGTGTTGAATATTTGACTGATTTGAAAAGGGCAATATAAAAATTGTATGTTTTTAACTGGACAAAAGTAGTTTTCAAATTGCAGCTGTTTTAGACGACTGGGAAAACAGTGTTCTTTGTTCTGAAACAACCAGGATCTACTGAGTGTTTGTGTACCATGTCTGTCTATGTTTGAGCATGCATTTGTGTTTTATGTCAACGCTCTAATTATGGAGCCTGTGGAGGTTTGTCTGCAAGCAGAACGACCGAGAGTAACCTTTCTTTGTTCTCGTGCCTTCCTCTGTTTTCAGTGCTCATTTCCACTTCATATTTCAGTGCAACTTTTCACACAATTTTCTCTTTCTTTCTTTCTTTCTTTCTTTCTTTCTTTCTTTCTTTCTTTCTTTCTTTCTTTCTTTCTTTCTTTCTTTCTTTCTTTCTTTCTTTCTTTCTTTCTTTCTTTCTTTCTTTCTTTCTTTCTTTCTTTCTTTCTTTCTTTCTTTCATTTTTTCATCTGTTCATTACATTGCTCGTTCTTACTTCTCAACTTTAGCTTATCATAAATAAGTCTGACCTCCTCAGCCTTTCTCCTTCACCCACAATGTTTTACTTGCATAAGAATCATGAACCCCTGCTTTCGGTTCCTTTCCAGTCACAAGTTGGTGACATAATTGCATGTTTATTTGACCAGTTTGGAAAAGGTTCTTGGGAACTTGTGCCAACTTGTCTCTTGACCTGTATTAACCCTGTTGTGAACCAAAATGAACTGCCTACTCTGTGATCTAATGAGGCACATGACTGCTGACAGGGTATCACAATACCTCCAGATTCTCTGGAGAAAAGAGCAACTTAACACAAAACCATATTGTTCTGTAATGGTGATGAACTGGACTTCGGAACGGGGCCAATCTCAGACAAAGAAAACAATTCAAATATAAAGTCTGGGTGGGCATTTATAAGAAATCCCCAAACAAAGAGGAGAGTTGTGTGGGGTTTTGTTCAACTAGTTCATTTCTGTTGCCCTTTAAACAAGCAATTGTTTTTGCATTACATAGGACAGTAGTCCTTCATAGGAGATTAAATTATTTTCTTTAGTTATTTATTCAAAAGATGACATTTTCAGTTATTATTGGGCTTTTACCTTTTTTTCTGACATGTTCAAGTTGACATAACTATGACATTATTGATAAATGTAGCCAAAGAGCAATGGTAAAAGTTCTGTGTTGTAAAGGACATCTGAGCACACGCAACATAGATGCTTTTTATGTAAGACTCTGAACCCACATACATGTCATACATTACATGTTATCTTACCTCTCCCCTGATGCAAACTCCCTCCCACACACTTAGAGTTCGTATAATAGGCCTGTGAACAGAAGTTAAGTTTATCTTGGTCAGGCAGATTGGCTAAGTGCTAAGTGTCTCCACCTCGCGGAGCTGCACTTCACTTCCATGTATAGAATACTCCCGTAGTGTAGATGTTAGCCTTAAATATCTTCAAACTCATCGCACACACCGTATGTTGGCTGCTTGTGTTGTGACAAATGATAGCTCAAATGCGGATTCAGGCACATTATTTTCATTTCTCACATTATGAGTGATACATGAGATATTTGGGATTCCCAGAAGTAAGAACGACGTACAGAGCATGTTCGAAAACATGCAGCAACACTGGGAGCAGATGCGATGTACTCTAACATACAGCAAGCTGGTGTCACTTGGGAAAAATTTGGTGGAAGATTAATTTGCACTGAAATCAGTTATTTTCCACAAAAGTCTCTCTTTTTTTATTTATTTATTCATTTATTTATTTTATTTTTTTCCAAAAGTCTCTTTTAGTAGTACTGAATTACTACTTACTGTACTTTAAACCATCTTAAATGATCAAAGCAACATGCCTGCAGCCACTTATGTCAGATGAGCTGATTAACAATTTGCCTAATTGATTGTATAATCTAAACAGACAATATTTGATATCCACATGAGCTTGTTTTGTTAAAAAGACTACCAGCTTTGAGTTTTTGTGTGCAAGAGTCAGATCTAAAGGTTGCACTTGGATGTATTTGTATCCCATAGCTCCCTGCTTCCTGCCAACTTTCATCATGGTAATGTTTTTATGTCTCTCTCTCAACAGCTTTCCAATATGAAGAGTTGGAAGGAAATGCGAAAGGAGATCCTGTACTTAACTGCAAATGCCACAGGGTCTCCAAATCAGATGTACCAGGCTGTATCACGTATCGTCTGTGGACACCCAGAGGGAGGCGGCCTGAAAATTAAGTCTCTCAACTGGTATGAAGACAATAACTACAAGGCCCTGTTTGGAAACCATGGCAATGACAGTGACAGTGAGCCTATCTCCACTTATGACAACTCTTCAAGTAAGCACCCAGAGGTTTACAACCCTTTCCATTTTCTTGTTTTTTATTCGCTTTAGGGAGCAACCATGGTTTAAGACTCAAAATGGCCTTGTGTTTATTTTCTAGCACCCTATTGTAACAACATGATGAGGAGCCTGGAGTCCAGTCCCATTTCCAGGATGATCTGGCGAGCTCTGAAACCTCTTCTCATGGGGAAGATCCTGTACACCCCAGATACTCCAGCAACACAAAGGATCATCCATGAGGTGCAAAAGACCCCTCACAACTAGAATAATCATCAGAATAATATCAGAAGCATCAAAGTGTAAACATGCATTCTTGTGTTTACCAGGTTAATAAGACCTTCCAGGAACTGGGTGTGCTGAGGGACCTTGGGGGAATGTGGGAGGAGATGAGGCCCAAATTTTGGAACTTCATGGAGAATAGTGAGGAAATGGACTTGGTCAGGGTGAGTTTGTGAACTGACATTATTTCTGTAGACATAACAAAGATGAACTGTGTTCCCAGCACCCTTCCTGTTTACATGGGAAGTTTATGTGAAGGCAATTATTATATATATATATATATATATATATATATATATATATATATATGTGTCTCTGATCTGACCCTGACCTGGTTCCTCTCAGCCTGATGAAAGTACTTGAAGCTGTTGAGCAAGACAACAAAGACATAGCAAAATTATTTTCATAGTAACTCAGTACACAGAGAAGAGATTAACACAGAGAGATAATTCAGCTGTATTCGACAGTGGATAGAGGATTTATCCACATAATATAAAAATACTGATGAGATTAATGGGTGTTTTGGAAGGTATGTAGCTCATAAGATGGCTGTTCTTGACTCAAAACGTGTTAACAGTTTTCACCACAACTTCTCTTTTCCATTGCAAGTTGCCTAAGCAACATCTCCACCTAGTGGTACAAGATGAGTTTGTAAAATGACTTTACACTGAAGAATTTGATAAGGGCTTAAATTATATCTTGTCTGTTTAGATAAATGTTTCTTCATTTTTAGCGTCTAGTTTAGTCTCTGTTACAAAATAAGTTTTTCTGCCCGGAGTGTCAACAGATACAGTCACAGAGCGAACAAATTTGGGAAGAGTCATGTATGAGAAACTCAGGGTAGCAAATGACCATGAAACTAGGTCAAAGGCCACATAAAGAAGTACACACAGACACTGTAGCATTAATAAAGGTCACAAAACCAAACAAGCCTAAAGGCACTGTGTGATTATTCAATAGTTAGTTTTTTCACTGCTGACAAAAATCTCATGTCATAATAGAAAATTAAGAGTACTTAATACTTAAGAGTGCTGGATGTTTAGTTTATAGAAAGCCTACTTGATATTTTAGTTTTTTATCTCTCCAATAAACAGTACAAATCTTGTTTTCTTCAGACCTTGCTTCAGAATAATGCCAGCGCTGCTTTCCTGAACGCCCAGCTCAGTGGGACTGAGTGGCGTGTGGCAGACGTGGCGAACTTCTTGTCAAAAGCCTCAGAGGACCAAAGACCTGCAGGGACAGCATACACCTGGAGAAACATCTTCAATGAAACCGACCAGACCATACAGACCATTTCACGCTTCATGGAGGTTAGTGTGCTACTGAAATATACAGAAAATATACATACAATATATGTCAAATTCAAGACAACACAAAGTAATAGAGGTCGAGTCAGGTGCCTGTAACAGTTTCTTTCTAGGAAAGGTTTCAGTAGGTAATAGATAAAACTGCAGAAGATGTAAAAATGATAATGTGTGTGTTTAAGGGCATGCCAATAAGATCATAATCTAATTGATTTTAAGTTGCAAAATATCCTCTTCAACCAACAAGAAGGAAAGCTAGTAGGAAAATAGGTTAAATGCTAATTTCCCATTTAGATCATTGCCTTACAAAACCTACTCTTATTTCCACTGATTTATTGAATTTGAGCTTCTTCAGATCCACGTACAGCTATTGAAGGCCTTGAAATTAAATGTTCTTTCCTTTTCTATGCTTCATTGAATGGTTACCATGCTGATTGTATCACAGCTTCTTTTTTCTGTTTATTTGGTTAATGTAATTGAGCCAAGCCTCATGGAATAAACGGCTGCCCCTAAGCTCATTGACTGTGTTAATCAATGTTCTGCCCTTATGAACTTGGTTTGCTTTGTTTATCTGTCTCAGGGAATTTCATCATTGAAATGTCTGTGAAGGATAGATCCTAATTCAGACATGCATATGATCTAACAGTTTTGTGATGTACATATGATATCAGTGATCAAGCAAACTATTTAGAGAATGATGCTTTTGATTTTGCAGAACGATGATACAGACAGTTGATTATAAATTGATTATATTTGAAATGTAACTTATAATTTGAATGTATCATTCATAACTCCACTCAGTCTCTCCCTCTCCATAACCTCTGTGAATAATAAGATGCGTAAGTCATTTAAAAAGAATGTGAAACAAATTATTTTGCATTTCTGCACAAATATTTAAACACTGTGAAACCTCCCAAATTGATATTTGGTGTTTCTCACACTAAAAACCATGTCAAGGCTTTGCACTGCTGTTAAAGTCTGCCATGCCTGCTCGATTAAAGATGTTTACACTGTACTTTCAGCATGTACTTTCTGAACTCATTGGCATATCACGCACTTGGAATTAGGAGATGAGTACAAGCCATCTTAAGTGAGCTAAACATGTGAGAAGTTAATCTCTCAACAAATCAGATAAACTGTAGAGTGGTTACTTAGTGTCTATCCAAGGCACATGAGCCAGTTTAATAGGGAAGAGTTCATGGTCATTCTTCGCCTCTGAATAATATTTCTGAGAAACAATATGATTGTTTGAGCTGGAATTGTTGTCAACATTGATATGTTTTTGTATCGCTCACTTAAAATAGACTGTAGGTTGATGGCAGCTTTTTGAAACAATTGTAATTACATCAAAAACAGTATCTATGACAATAGCTAATGAAAAAGCCAATTCTTTTCTTGTCAAACTCACATCAAAACATACAGTTAACACATCGCCTTTTCTTCAGTGTGTGAACCTTGACAAGTTGGAGCCGGTAGCAAACGAGGAACGTTTGGTCAACAAGTCTATGGGTCTTCTGGATCACCAGAAGTTCTGGGCTGGGATCGTGTTTCCTGACATTACTCACAGTAATAGCGCTGACCTTCCATCCAATGTCAACTACAAAATCCGGATGGACATAGATAACGTGGAGAGGACCAACAAGATTAAAGATGGGTAAGTGTCTTTCATAATGAGACAGTTTTATTTGCTCACACATATTTTGCGTATTCCCCAGATCTTATGTTTCAATGACTGCATTCATTTTGATATTGCTTTGTAGATATTGGGACCCAGGTCCCAGGGCAGACCCATTTGAGGACCTTCGGTATATCTGGGGGGGATTTTCTTACCTGCAAGATGTCATTGAGCAAGGAATCGTCCGAGCTGTCACGGGCACAAGGGAGAAGACAGGCATCTACATTCAGCAGATGCCCTACCCCTGCTATGTTGATGATATGTGAGTGAATGCTGTACTGACATTATACTGACATTTTTTTTACATGTACAGGTGGTGCAGCAGATTCGTACTAACTCTTTTTTACTTTTTTCACAGTTTCTTGCGAGTAATGAGTAGGTCAATGCCTCTCTTCATGACCTTGGCATGGATGTACTCAGTGGCCATCATCATCAAGGGCGTGGTGTACGAGAAAGAGGCCCGGCTGAAGGAGACCATGAGGATCATGGGACTGAACAACGGCATCCTGTGGCTCAGCTGGTTCATCAGCAGTTTAATCCCGCTGCTGATCAGCGCAGGCTTGTTGGTGATGTTATTGAAGGTTGGTGTTGACACAGACATGTGGTCAAACTTGTTTGTCATCATGCAGAGATGTCAGCACATTATGGAGAACAATAAAAACAACAAATACTAGTCATCGCCAGTGTTTTATATTCACTATCTAATTGATTTCATTTAATAGTGACTCTGTTTTCCCATGATGTCCAGAAATTGAATTTAGCAGTGGAAAATAGATGAAGTCATTCAGCTGTCTCACTTTCTGTTGTGTGACTCTCTTCACAGATGGGCAACTTGCTGCCTTACAGTGACCCAGGCGTTGTTTTCCTTTTCCTGGGATCCTTCGGTGTTGTAACCATCATGCAGTGCTTTCTCATCAGTACCATATTTTCTCGTGCCAACCTGGCAGCGGCCTGCGGTGGCATCATATATTTCACTCTCTACCTGCCCTATGTTCTGTGTGTTGCCTGGCAAGACTACGTGGGCTTTGGAGCAAAAATTGTTGTGGTGTGTGAAATAAATTTCATAAAAACTCACTTATATAAACACAACATTACCCTTCTATCTAGAGTTATACAAAAATGTCCCCAGTATTTGTTCAGATACTTAAAAAATGACAGTACATGCTGCTATGTTCTATGTACTAAAACACACACCTTTTGTTCTTCTCTCAGAGTCTTCTTTCTCCTGTGGCTTTTGGTTTTGGATGTGAGTACTTTGCCCTGTTTGAGGAGCAAGGTGTGGGAATCCAGTGGTCAAACTTGCTTGCAAGCCCTCTGGAGGAGGACAGCTACAACCTGACTACATCTATCTGCCTGATGCTGTTTGATGCAGTGTTGTATGGAATTATGACCTGGTACATTGAAGCCGTTTTCCCCGGTAAGTTTTCAAAAGTTCACAATTAGAATATTTCCCTTATCTGTCATATTTATGTGATAGATAAAGAGTGCCCAAACATTATGAATCATTTTACAAGCAGTTGTTTCTATTACAGGTCAGTATGGGATCCCGAGGCCTTGGTATTTCCCTTTTACTAAGACATATTGGTGTGGGGAGAAAGAAAATACAAATATTTCCACCCCTCTGTCAAAGAAGGGCAATGCTGATGGTAAATATGATAATGATCAATAATTCTATTACATTGTTTTTTTGTTAAAAATTTAGGTGAAGATACATGTCTTAGTGTACCACTGCTTGTTGCTAAAATGCCTTTTTTTGGTTTTGTTTTTGATCTTATTTACAGCTGTGTGCATTGAGGAGGAGCCAAGCCACATTGAGCCAGGTGTTTACATCGAAAATCTGGTGAAGGTCTACAGCACTGGAAACAAGTTGGCTGTGGATGGACTGTCCCTGAGATTCTATGAAGGACAGATCACCTCCTTCCTCGGCCACAATGGAGCGGGCAAGACCACAACCATGTAAGATAATATGCACAATGCTCTTACATGTAACGCGAGTGTAAAACTAACTGATAGATCCTAAATGTTGACTGTGTTGTGTTGCCCTGCCTGATAGGTCAATCCTGACAGGGTTGTTCCCACCCACCTCTGGCACTGCCTACATCCTCGGCAAGGACATCCGCTCTGAACTCAGCACTATCCGACAGAATCTGGGCGTCTGCCCCCAGCACAACGTGCTTTTCAGCATGTATGTATGCGATGTCTGCACCAAAATAAAATTTAGCCCACCTTTAGCCTCTTTTGTTTTGGTATTTATGTGATTTGTTGGTTGGCTGTCATCCAGGTTGACAGTGGAGGAGCACATTTGGTTCTATGCTCGCTTGAAGGGGCTCCCAGAGGAGAAGGTTAAAGCTGAAATGGAACATATTGTTAATGATGTTGGACTGCCTCACAAACGGCAATCCCGCACAAACACCCTATCAGGTTAGTTGTGTATTTTCAACATTCAAGTACATCACAATTATTATTAAGAGTACAATGCAGATGGATGTAGATGCATGTCTCTGATTATTTTTTTCCTTGTCTTTTAAGGTGGGATGCAGAGGAAGTTGTCAGTAGCCCTGGCTTTTGTTGGAGGCTCAAAGGTTGTTATTCTTGATGAACCTACAGCTGGTGTCGACCCCTATGCACGTAGGGGAATCTGGGACCTACTGCTGAAATACAGACAAGGTAATTAAAACTTATATAAGCCCCTTTGGCAAAGTGTTGATTTTTCCCCAATTCTTTGATACATTAGGTGTTTGGGGAATTTTGCTGAAGGATTATACTATTAAAAATGGCATGGGATAGCAAATGAAGTAGATTTTTCTTGCCATCTTGGTCAGGCCGCACCATCATCCTGTCCACTCATCACATGGATGAAGCTGACATCCTGGGTGACCGAATTGCCATAATTTCCCATGGCAAACTGTGCTGTGTGGGTTCCTCACTCTTCCTGAAGACTCACCTGGGAACAGGCTACTACCTGACCTTGGTCAAGAGAGACTATGACTTGACATTACAGTCATGTCGTAACTCTGCCAGCACAGTCTCCTACAGCAAGAAAACAGAAAAGGTACAAGATAAGAAAATAAATGATAAGAACATTATTGTGTTTCTTTTCCTAATATTCTCAAAAATAGTGCATATGGACAAAAAAAATGTTCTAGTTGCAGATTATTTTAGTTTTTTCCTTTTGTTCAGGAGGACAGTGTATCAGAGAGCAGTTCAGATGCTGGTCTGGGCAGTGAACCAGAAAGTGAAACCACCACTATCGGTAAGATCTGACAGTACCCTTTCAATGCACTTTTGAAAAAATGGAAACCCACAATAATAACATAAATATATCCGCTAACCTTTCTCTCCCTCTCCTTCCTTTCCTATAGATGTCTCCCTCATCTCCAACGTCATTTTCAAGCATGTTCCAGAAGCTCGCCTGGTGGAAGACCTCGGTCATGAACTCACTTATGTCTTGCCCTACCAGTCTGCTAAAGATGGAGCCTTTGTGGAGCTCTTCCATGAGCTTGATGACCGACTCACTGACTTGGGAATATCAAGTTATGGAATATCTGACACTACCCTGGAAGAGGTAAGGAGTACACTCAGTTAAGATTTTAACAGGGGACATCGTCATAAGTAGAATAAAAATTGTGTTTTTATTGTGTTTTTGTAAGTTTGTAGAGAATAAACATCTGTTTCCATTGAAGCCTTTATTTTGATCGTCTTTTTTCTTACGCTGCAGATTTTCCTGAAAGTGGCGGAGGACAGTGGAGTGGATTCTGTTGAGCTTTCAGGTAAGATTTATGACTCACTAAGATCTTACTGATAGTGTTCATTTGTGTGCATGTATTAGAATACCAAATTATAGCTTACATGTAGCTAAGACGAGACAGTCCAGAACGAGTGACCACAAGCAACATAGAGGAATACAATCTTCAAACAAAAAGTAATACTTGAAACTAAGATAGTTTAAATGAACATGTCAACTCTCCTATTGCTACAGATGGAGTCGTACCAACCAGAACTCGTCGACGTCATGCATTTGGAGACCACCAGAGCTGCCTAAAGCCCTTCACAGAGGATGACTATGACTTCAATGACTCTGAAGGTGATCCAGGTAGAACTGCACTACTAGCCATGCAGTACAATGATAGCAATGATCTTGTTGCTGTCATTCTTAGGATCTTTTAGTCTGGCTGTATGGCACAATTTGTATTTCAAAAATAGTTAAATGTTTTGAAACATCACATTGAATCCTAGGAAACATCTCACATTTTTGGTTGCACTCATTTGCAATAACGAGCTATTTCTTAGGACTATTACAGAATTTGGGCACACATTCATCATGTTGGAAATTTGCTCATTTTTGTGGTTTCCAGAATCTCGTGAGACTGATTGGCTCAGTGGAACAGATGGCAAAGGCTCATATCAGGTCAAAGGCTGGAGTCTGAAACGGCAGCAATTTGTTGCACTGCTCTGGAAACGATTCCTCTATGCTCGCCGCTCCAGGAAAGGCTTCTTTGCTCAGGTATGCATCCACTCTAGGTGGGTTCCTGCCTCACACAAACCATGCAGGATTTTCTAAGACTTATGTCATTGCAATGAAGTAGTGATTTTAATTTGTCTCCATTTTTAGAAGTTGAAATAAAAGAAAAATTGAATTTTAATTAAATTGCCATGCTGATGTTTTTCAGATTGTTCTTCCAGCGGTGTTTGTGTGTATTGCCCTCGTGTTCAGCCTGATTGTTCCTCCATTCGGAAAGTACCCCAGTCTTGCCCTCCATCCCAGCATGTACGGAGAACAATTTAACTTCATCAGGTGAGATATCACTGCCTAAGCAGTGAAAATTAGCATTTACCTCTGTATTTTCCATTAATTTCTCATTCTTGTACACTAAACAGGATTTTAAAATTTTATTGTGTCAGTCTGGATGACAGAGCAGTTCTTAACCTTAAATGAACCACAGTCAGATTGTTCTCTCCCGTCAAAGAAAAAAAACTGAAAATCCATGTATTTTTAATAAAGTGGGCTTTTTCTGTCAACAAAGTTCACAACACATTAAAAATGTAAAAGATTACATCACAGTGGCAAAGCCTGCATGTTACCACAGCATTTTAAACATCATCAGAGTAAAAGTGCAGTTAAGTGCTTTGAACACACCTGTTGTTCTAACTGCTGAGAAGCAACTGTGAGTTTGAGTGATGACATCAGACTTGAATAAGTGTGACTATTAACTGACTTTTAAACTGCACGTCTTTGTGGCGATCAGTTTGTTTTAAGTGTGTTTCCTATGTCAAGAAACTGTATTAAATGACACTTGAGGCAATGAGCTGTCTGTGTCTTTGCAGTAATGACATACCTGAAGACCCTCACACCAACAAACTACTGGGAGCTCTGATAGAAAAGCCAGGCTTTGGAACCCGTTGCATGAAAGGAGAGCCTATACCGTGAGTGTTTAGGGGAAAAGTTGATTAACATTCAAACCTCTGGTAGATTTGCATTCAATCAGAATTTTAGAAAAACAAAAGCACCATTGTAGTATGTAAACTCTTTTCTCTCTTGGCATCAGAGACACTCCCTGTACTGCAGTTGAGGATGACTGGTCGGTGCCTGAAGTCTCTCAAAGTGTGAAGTACATGTTCGACAAAGGAAACTGGACCATGGAGAATCCCTCGCCCCTGTGTGAGTGCAGCTGTGGGGGTCGCAAGAAAATGCTACCGGAGTGTCCCGCTGGGGCTGGTGGACTTCCACCGCCACAGGTTTGTGACAAAAACTAAATCTAAACCAAAATCCAGTTATGACATCAGTATACTAAATATATTCTCAACTGAATATTCATTGATTAATTCATTTGTTTGTTCTTGTAACCAGATGAAGATCAGTGACAAAGACACTCTGCAGAACTTGACCGGCAGAAATGTGTCAGACTATCTGGTTAAAACTTATGCTCAGATCATTGGCAAGAGGTAACAGTCATTCTGACATTATATTTTTCAGATGGATTTTGCTCATTCACAGCAATAAGGATTTAATCTCATGTTTTCCATTCTTACAGCCTGAAGAACAAGATTTGGGTGAATGAGTTCAGGTATGTTATCAGACGTGATGCATCTTTAATTCATTTTCTTGTAAATTATATTGATCTGAGTGCCTCTCTGCTGTGACCTTCACTGATATGAAAATGGCTGAACTCTATCTATAACAGATACGGTGGATTCTCATTGGGTGCCAGGAGTTCTCAGGTTCTTTCCCACAAAGATGAAATCGATGTGGCTATTTCTCAACTAAGGAGACGCTTCCAACTTGAAAGAGTAAGCTATTTCTTCACGTTATTTTATCACACTGAAGTGATCCACAGTAACCATTTACAAAAGGAAAGCTGTGGTTTGAGTTAGTCAAGGTGAAAAGACGTGGTCTTTGCATGTGTATACTTATCTAAAGCAGAACAGTGTCCATTTACCCATGTGCTAAAGAATACGGTCTCCTTATTCTCCTCTATCTTTCTGTGTCTCTCCTTTCTGCCTCACCCATCCTTCAGGGAACTGCATCAGATCGTTTCTTCGGCAGTCTCTCCAGTTTTATCCAAGGACTGGACACCAAAAATAACGTCAAGGTTAGCATGCACTCACACAGGCACAAAAGTATTTGGCTCTGCAGGTTACCATCATAGGTTTTTCACATTTCACATATTTTAATCTCACAACTTCAGCTCCACACTTCTTGCTCTATTTTTTTTACCTCTTTATTGATTACCCATACAAATCATATATTTGTTTTAATTTGTAACAACTTGTCATTTTCGTATTTTCACAGTTTAGATATATAGGGTTTGCATGCCTGCTAAGCTACTAACAATGCCTCAATTCCACCTCAGAAACAACTAAAGTAAAAGTGCTTTCCAAAGAAATGTAATTGCTAAGTCATAAAGAAGTGAAAAATCTACTCAAGATAGATAGAATAGGTATGCATGAACTCTGTTATGAACTTTATGGCACTCAACTGATCTCCAAGCCTCTAATTTACATCCAAACTGCTGTGGTTGTCCACTAATGTAACACAAACTGACATCTCAAAACTGCTTCTCTTCCAGATCTGGTTTAACAACAAGGGCTGGCACAGTATTGGTTCTTTTCTCAATGTGATGAACAACGGCATCCTACGTGCCAGTCTGCCAGCTGGAAAAGACCCCGCAAAGTTTGGCATAACTGCCTACAATCACCCTCTGAACCTAACCAAGGAGCAGTTATCGCAGGTTGCATTGTGAGTATTACAGTCAACGTGGGAGATAATTCAGAATTTAAAGTATCATTTTGACCATCTCTTGCAAACATCTTTTCTCATTGTTTTCTCTCCTTTTCTCACATAATCCCAGGATGACGACATCGGTGGACGTACTAGTGTCCATCTGCGTGATCTTTGCCATGTCCTTTGTCCCTGCCAGCTTTGTTGTCTTCCTCATCCAAGAGAGAGTGAACAAGGCCAAACATTTGCAATTCATTAGTGGAGTGCAACCTTTCCTCTACTGGCTGGCCAACTTTGTTTGGGATATGGTAAGATATTTCAAAATCAGTGCAAAAAAGATAAATGTTCCTGATCATAATCTTAACCACAAATGCAGGGGGAAAGAACCTACAGAGGCCTCTATCTCACCCTCCCTTTCTCTCTGTCTTGCAGTGTAACTACATTGTTCCGGCCACCCTGGTTATCATTATATTTGTGTGTTTCCAACAAGAAGCCTACGTCTCCTCCACCAATCTGCCAGTGCTGGCCCTGTTGCTGCTTCTCTATGGGTAATTTGTACAAACACTTAGATTCTTTGGCTACTACTCTGTGTATTTTTTTTTTTGTCTTTATCAAAGCTTATCTCATCTGAAATGATATTTTGGCCTTTCCAGCTGGTCGATCACCCCTCTGATGTACCCAGCCTCCTTCTTCTTTAAGATCCCCAGCACTGCCTATGTGGTTCTAACCAGTGTCAACATACTGATAGGAATAAATGGCAGTGTGTCTACCTTTGTTCTGGAGTTGTTTGGAAGCAACGTAAGTAATCACTAGAAGCAGCAGAGTATGGCTCTGGTAGGTTTTTGTTGGCAAATTTAGCTAACAATGGCTTGATTCTTTTATCAGGAGATCGGTGGTATCAATGACATCTTGAAGAATGTGTTCCTCATCTTCCCTCACTTCTGCCTGGGTAGAGGACTGATCGACATGGTTAAGAATCAAGCCATGGCTGATGCTTTGGAGAGATTCGGTCAGTACAAGCAATCTTTTATAACCACCTGTCATGCATTTGGTTTGAATGGTTTTGACAACGTCAACAAAAGATACTTGAGTGTGCTGAAAGGTTTGTTCTGTTGTAGGTGAAAACAGGTTCCGATCTCCTCTTGCCTGGGACATGGTGGGAAAGAACCTGTTTGCAATGGCCATAGAGGGCGTTATCTTCTTCTGTATCACTGTCCTCATTCAGTACCACTTCTGCTTCAAGGCCAGGTTAGTAAAACCTGTAATTGCTCATGCACGAGTGCATTTTTTTCCACATATCACAGCACTCCTAAGACATCATTATTCAAAACTGTTGGAAGATTTACACTTTAGTTTACAATTTGGAAAAGGATGTATGTCTAAAACCTCTTGTAAGTCTGTGTGAAATGTGACATCTATTCTCTGTCACCCTTCAGGTCATCTATCAGCCATCTGAAACCTATTGGAGAGGAAGATGAGGATGTGGCCAGAGAGCGACAGAGGATCTTGAGCGGTGGGGGACAGTCCGATATCCTGGAGCTCAGACAGCTCACCAAGATTTACAAGCGGAAACAGAAGCCAGCAGTGGACCGGCTGTGTGTTGGCATTCCTCCCGGAGAGGTACATATCAAACTGTTACACCATACCACAATGTGTATTCATATGTAATGTGTAAGACTGAATTAAATCTGTTGTCTTTTTTTCTTGTAGTGTTTTGGTTTACTTGGGGTGAATGGAGCAGGGAAGACCAGCACCTTCAAAATGCTGACAGGTGACTCTGTGGTCACCAGTGGTGAGGCCTACTTGGCAGGCAAGAGGTGAGAGACAAGAGAAGAGATCACAGCTCCACATGAAGATTCATTCTTATCTAATCAATTTGTATTTTTGTAAAACTAAAAACTCCCTCTTATGTTTTTTCTCTCATTCCAGTGTTACAAATGAGATAGATGAGGTGCATCAGAACATGGGCTACTGCCCTCAGTTTGATGCCATCAATGACCTGCTGACTGGCAGAGAACACCTTGAGTTCTATGCCATCCTGAGAGGGGTACCTGAGAAGGAAGTTTGTGAGGTCAGTATGCACACACCTACTATATATTGGCCTTTTGTATGTAAATTAATCTCGTAACGTCTATCTGAAACACAAGATAGACAAACAAGAATGAAACTTGAATAAAATGGACACAACAAATAAATGAATTACTTTTGTTGTTGAGTCTTCAAAAGGGGAAGATTGACACTTGTAATAACTCTATCACTCCACTAGGTGGCAGAGTGGGGGATCCGTAAACTGGGTTTAGTCAAATACGTGGACAAAGCAGCTGGCAGCTACAGTGGGGGAAACATGAGGAAACTGTCAACTGCCATTGCTCTCATTGGAGGACCACCTGTTGTGTTTCTGGTCAGTAAGGAAAAACAATTAACATTTCATAAAGCATGACAGTGGATTACATTTCAACAGGAGCTTGACTGGTCTGTTGAGCATTCAAGTTTTCTGTGGCAGCAGCTGAGTGTCTGTTATCTATTAACAGGATGAACCAACAACAGGCATGGACCCGAAGGCACGTCGTGCCCTCTGGAATGCCATCTTGAGCATCATCAAAGAGGGACGATCTGTAGTCCTGACCTCCCACAGGTTAGACCAGGCATTTAACTAAACTATATACTGCATAAACATATTGTTTATTATTCTGCCAATAGATTGAAACATATTCATTGCCCCAGCTCTATATTCTATATTTTCCCAATATAAAGTACCTTTTCCTCATGTGCCCTTTGCAGTATGGAGGAATGTGAAGCACTGTGCACCAGGATGGCCATCATGGTTAACGGCAGGTTCCGCTGTCTGGGCAGTGTGCAACACCTCAAAAACAGGTGAGCACAAACAACAGAATATCTCACAACTCACAAACTTTGACATCTTTACTCTTCTAGTTAAATTTTAAATGTTGTATATTATAAACTCTTGTTTGCAGTGTTCTGCCAAACTGTCAAAATTTAAAAACAATCTACGATGCTTTCATTTGTGGTAGCAAAAATGTGTGTGCAGCAAATATACAGTAACGGACACTTCATCTTTAGTTATTCCAAAGCGAAAAGTTCTATCTATATATCAATTAATTTTTGTGTGTGTTTTATGTTGTCAGGTTTGGTGATGGCTACACCATCATCCTGCGAGTGGCAGGGCCAGACCAAGACCTTAGGCCGGTGATGGAGTTCATTGAACGGGAGCTGCCGGGGAGCACTCTGAAAGAGAAGCATCGCAACATGCTTCAGTACCAGCTTCCCTCGTCCCACACCTCCCTTGCCCGCATCTTCTCTCTGCTCTCAAAGAACAAAGAGGCACTCAGCATAGAGGACTACTCCGTCTCTCAGACCACTTTAGACCAAGTAAGCCAGCCTACCTAATGCTCTGTTCATAACAAGGCTGTGACAATTATTTAAGCAAAGTCTAACTTGTTTTCCTCTTCTTTCCTCACTGCAGGTGTTTGTTAATTTTGCCAAGGACCAAAGTGATGAGGACCATTTGAAAGACATCCATCTGAGCAAGCGGGATGCTGTTGTAGTGGACATTTCCCAGCTAAACACTTTCCTCATGGACAACAAGACCAGGGAGAGCTGTGTGTGATTCCACAACATCTACCAGTGGGAGCTCCTATGCTTCACCCATCCTTCCCACAGCTTTGAAATGTGGACCACAGATCTGTGGGGGAGACGAACTATGTTCATTTTTTATTTCTATTTTTTAGTATTTTTTAATTGTTATCATTTCTCAGTGGGCCTGCACCTCAGCGCACAGCCTCTTTCTAAGGCAAAGACTGCAGGTATCATGACAGACACTGAAACAAGAAAAACTCAATGCAAATCAATGCAAGTGACGTATATATAGTGACGTATATATTTAAAATGAGAAGATATTCCTGTGAGGATTGGAGACTGGTGCTTCTCCTTCACTAGGTGGACTGGAAGAAAGAAGACTCTTGAAGTAAGGACAGGATCTGAATTCTGTGTTCGACTGGAAAGTCTGGCTACTCACAAGGTGAAAAGGACACATAGTGGGATGACTGATGGCGATATTGTGAGATTTTCATCCCAGTCCCAAGGTAGTAAACAGTAGTTGGTGGGACTGTGAATATGCTACTCAGTAGAGTTCACGACAGTGTAAAGCAAAGTTATTTGGATCATTCACTGCCAGCTGTTAAAAGATGGACTACTTTTTTATTCAGGTCAAACCTCGAATTCTCTTCGTTACCAAGCGCAGTTGTTTTATAATAAAAAATTATGGTTTAAAAAGAAAAAAATTACAATTCAGTTTTAGTCACAAATGTGCAATCTTTGATTTCTTAAGTTTTAGTAAATTCACGTTAGATAAACATTTCTTTTTCAGAGTCCTCTCCTTGTTTTTGTGTAATAGTTCAGATGGCTAACGAAGTTGTCTTTTTTATTCGTTGTTTTTGGTGTCCTTAACATTGACCAGCTCAGTGCCTATACTAGTGGAGAGACAAAATTCGGCCACTCCATAAAAAACAATGTATGTAGGCTGCCAAGGAATGTATTAGACCAATATCAACATGCATCAAAGCACACCAAACACTCTCACAAAAAAAGGCATTTTTTAATGTAGAAAAAAAAAAAAACGCACACAAAAAAAATATTAGTGATTTCTTGATGTCTGTTCAAGATTTGCAGTCTGCTGTGCTGGCTTGTTTGTATTCATCATGCCCTCTTTAAATGGAATGGATTAGAGTGAACACGAGAGGACTTGTTTTTGAAAGTAACATGGAAAATATACTGTATACTGCATGCTTTCTACTGAGCCACACACCTTGGACTATCAGTGCTTACAGTGCGTTGTGTGTGGGCTAAAGCATGCCACCAGATCTGGATTTGAGGGGATGGAGAGGACCGAATTCTGCTTCATTGCTGTCAGATTACAGACACGTGTGTATTTGTGGAGTGGAAACCAAAATGATGTTGAACTGGAAAGAAAATTATAATCTGGTTTTGTGTACATTATAAATCGATTTTAGAAAATGCCTTTGTGAGGGCATGATTGGAGCATTCAGACCTGAGCCAATGTGGATATTATGTACAGTAGCGATTTTGTGACATTAACAGTGGAGTGAACTAACGGTATCTGTGCCAAATGGAGCTGAACGTGTATCTTTGATCAACCAGCATAATCTTTTGGAGGAAAATGTTTTGTAAAGTTAAACTTGTGCTTTGAATCTTCCATCAGCTCAGTTACAAAGTTTCTCATTGTCAGCTGCTCAAACACCTGATGACAGGTGCGTTTCTCATTCAGTCCTAACCTGACTGCAATTTCATTCTGTCCTGAAGAGGCCAAATTCCAATCTTGTCTGTCCACATCCTTAAACTGCCACGCCGAAGACAAACATAGAGGATGAGATATTTCAAACAACTGTTTTTTAAAAGCTAGTCAATCAGCCAGACTGAACACGAGGACCATGTCCAGCAGAATTGTGCTTGTAATGCTTTATAGTCCAAAAAATAAAATCACATCCAGGGTTGAAATTGATGACAGATCATCATTACAGGTGCCCTGTCTTGTGCAAATCTTGGAAGGGGTTCCTATTATCTCTGGGATCTACTAATTTGTACCAACTGAGGATCTGATCCATGTCCTACGAAACTTTTTTCTTTCTTTCTTTTTAAGAATTTGAGCACTTTATAGGCTTAACAGCCTTTTGTTTCCACTATAGAGAAGTAAAGATGTGCAAGTGAAACATGTCAAACAAATCTCTGCACTGGAACGCTGACCTAATTGAGATAAAATAGAACTAGTTCCTAATGTGAAATAAAAAGCAAATGCTTATGCGACATGGTTAAAAGCAGAGACAATAGAGACATAAAGAGACGTGAAGAGCAGTTTTAAGGGGAAATTTCTCTTGTGCTCAATATTATTATTTGTTTACATTTTTAAGTATTAAAGTTGTTTGTGTCTGTTACTCATTGTGCATAGTTACTCTTTACATTAATAAAGATTCATACATTTTGAAAAAAAAAAGACTCCTGATTTGGTTATTCTTGCTTTCTTGTTCACCAACAAGAGTTGTGTGCTGGATGTAAAAAAACGCAACTGTGGGCGTGTCACATGGAAATTTACAGCTACTGATTAAACAAAAAATATGTTCACTGCATGCTTGTATGTGTGTGTGTGTGTGTGTGTGTGTGTAATGTGTGTTGATGACTATGTTTCTAGACTTTGCAAGGGATTGTGTGTGTGTTTTCATCTGCTGTGTTCCCACACACAAACGCCCACATGCCATAAAAGTATCTGTAAAACAGAGCTACAGGCACTGCAATCTGTAATTGTGAGTTATTCATCCACCAACATCATGACTGGGAGAGCTGTTTTTCTGGGACTACTGCTCGTCTGTGTCATTGCAGGTAAAGATTTAAATACTTTTGCAAGGAAACATGGTACTTTTTGAAGTATGATGGTCTGAACTCTGTCATATTTAGATGATAAAAGACAATTTAACTGATTCTTTTCAGAATTGGAAATACTTCAGTGCAAAGTCTTTGACACTAATCACCATAAACATTTATCTTCATGTCACAGAGACAGATAATTATCTAAATTTTAAATGTAACATATACGAAACACTTGGTGACATGCTTTTATAGATGCTGTACTAAAATATTTTATGTTAGTATTACATGTATTAGTTGCCTTTTTCTAATTCCAACTTCCTTTCATGTTGTTTCAGTGCAGTTAGCTCTGTAAGCCTGTCATATTTAGTGTGTATAAACTAGGAGGTTATTGTATTCTTCATTATAAAAAATGCTTATTTTAAAGATGCTGCGGACAGGTCTGGACTCATGAGAAAGGTAACTTTGACTTATTACTATAAACTCTTGTGTTCATAGGTATATATGGGAACGTATGTTTGTGTTATGCTGTGTGCGTGGGCAGAATAACAAATAGAAAGATAATCTCTCTTGTTTACTGATCTTTAGTCAGTCGCATCAAAATCTATTAGAATTTTAAATCAGATTGTAACTTTCACATTTTTGGCAGCCCTCGTGTCCTGACACAGAGGCGATTTTGGCATGCCCTATGAATTTTGCCCCTGTGTGTGGCAGCGATGGAAACACATATGCCAACGAGTGCATTCTCTGTGTTGAGAGACAGTGAGTACACACAGCTGCTCCACACTCATGGCATTCACACATTACCTCAACACAACCCCATTTGATTTTTATAGAGAATAAAGTGCTTATGTCGTCTTCTGGTGGTGAAACAATTTAAAGCCTGGTAATTGATTTAAATGATTCCAAACTTTCCACTTATTTCTATAAAAACAAGCATGAGGTTATCACTGATTCTTCTTTTACTCAATGAAAATGCTAGTCAGGTGATGATTGGACGTGTATTTTGTCAGTGGGCAGCTCATTTTGAAACCTCTTGACCCACTTTCAAAGTGATAATTTTCTCTATCTTTCAACACAAATGACATCAATCACTTTATTTGCAGCTCCCCCACACACCCCATGACAAATATTTTTCAAATCTGATGCCTGATATCCCAGAAGAATCTCTTGCCTTGCTCTTTGTTTACTTACACAGGCGCAAAGTTGAACTAAGTCTAAGCTGACAAACTAAATCAAGGTCATGTCATGTCACGATTATCTCCTCAGAACAACGAAGACGGACATTTTGATCATGGAAGACGAAAGCTGCTGAAGCGCATGGCTGGTGACGTCATCGCAAAGAGGCTCAAGTCAAGTCAAAAATAATCTCAAAGAATGACATCAACTGCTCCAAATTCATTGCCATGAATAAAAAGGTTCAATCATCAGTGTGTTTGTGATCAGTCTTTAAAAGTGTGGTTTAAAAAGCTAATATGGCTAGCTGGATCTCTCTCTCCTGTCTGCACTGGGAAATGAAATCAGCAAGATTACTCAAGTAGACAAGCTGGATGGTGAACATCTGATTCACGTTTCTCTCAAAACTGAGGGTTGGATTTAATGTCCAATTAACTGATTTTAAAAGCATTACTTGACACTGTATAATCTTCACTAATATAGGCCAGAAAAAACAGGCTCAAAATTGACATAAAGCAGATATTTGTCGATAAGTGCAACTCAGGGATTACTTTGATAAAAACACAAATATAGAGGAAGAAACTGAAATGGGTTTATAATCAAAAATATTTGCTGGATGCGACAAGTATCTGGGTACTGCTGGGGACAATGTAATTTTATAATGGCTAACCACTTTTGTATGTTTTGGAATTGTCCAATAATTGAGTCCCATTAGCAAGAAAAAGCTATTGAGATCAAATGTATGTTGTATCAAAGGTTAATTTCACCTTTGGTATAATGTATTTGAGTAATATACAACTGACCTAAAAGTCAGGGTAGATAGCTTGTTAAAATTCTATTTGTGGCAAAAGATAAAGCAATTGTTAAGCTTAACAACAAGACACAAGAGAGGGAATAGTGATTGTAAATTACTTGTATTTTATGCAGAAATTAACTTTCTTTACAGGTAAGTTTGAATAAATTTCACAGATGTTGGTCCAGATGGGTATCACAGGAACCTGGACATACTGTGAAGGCTCACAAATTTCTTGTACATGTCCTTATTATTTGAACTATTCCATTAAGATATTTCATATATAAAAAAGCGCCCTGTGATGAACTGGCGACCTGTAATGACCACTGGGATAGACTCCAGCCCCCAACCCCCCACGACCCACCCGACACATTAAGCGGGTATAGAAAATGGATGGATGGATGGATATATAAAAAAGTAGTGGTCACATTTATCCGTGAAGCCTAAATGGACCACAGTTAACATGAAGTCAAGATGACTCATACCTGGCATTCGATCAATGAGGTGAGTGTCAGGTACTTGTGGTTTCTCACAAACTAATTAACTATTAAAGTAACCCTGTACATGAACCTTTTGTACTAACCACTGTGACTTGTTTGTTTGGTGTTTCTGTTTTTGTAGAATTAGATATCAAATTATTCAAAAAGTGGTGAGGATTGTGTATTTGAGAGTGGCATGGGGGATGCTACAATTTAGAGGAAAAAGGCCTGTAATTACAAATTTTCCCTGAACCTGTAAACATAGGGAAATGACTAAGAAATGAGAGTTGTTTTTATGTTTCAGAAAATGCAGTGAAACCTTCCTCTATCAGGTGAAAGCAGTGGGTAAATTATTAGCTGGATATATCAGTGGGTGAGCTCACTGTTTAGACTCCATATACTGAGTAACACAGCAGTCAGTATCATTTCTGTGTGTGCGTGATAGAAGAGAGAGATATATGAACACGCTCTAAAAGTGTGTCAACAATGAAGTTGACAAAAGACAAACACACGGAGGATGTTAAAAAAACAAAACAGATAGAAACCGTTGAGGTTTCTATCTTAGGTCAAAGGTCAAAAGTGTCACATGCTTAAAACCAGGAAAAGGGAAACTATTCTAATCCACAGTCACTTCCTTTCTCTTTTCAGTTGAGCAGAAATAAAGACTTCTCCGCGTCAATGAGCTAACTTATCAATGATGATAAGAAACGCAAAGGAACATGTGTAAGTACAGACTTCAAATAATTCAAGTTCAGACACAGTAAAGAGCAATATGACACAGTGCTCACCACTTTGCTACTATCAAATCTAAGTTGATTTAAACATTTTTTAAACTAAGTATTAAGAAATTAACATGAAGCATTGATACATTACACACTCTTGATGTGCTCTGCAGATTTAGAAACAAATTAATTTATTCCGATGTTCATTTCTTTCAACCTTTGATCTGGTATTATCACTCGGTTTAGTGTAGTTTGTGTAAAGTTTGTTCCACTCAAGTTGTCACCTGACTTAGCGTGGTATCTGTCCTTTTCAGGTTCATCACGTTCAGTTGTGCTCATTTTGTGACCACCTGTTATGTTGTGGGCCTTTTTACTTCACATAAGTTATGTTACATTATGATTTACGTTCATTTTCAGAAACTCCACAACCTTTACAATTGAGGATTGTCAGAATACAATCTCTGTGGAACTTTTCCTGCATCTCTCACTCATACCAGCAGTAAGTTGATCTTTTTTCTTCTCGAATCTCAATGTGTAACACAATGGCTGAGCCATTTTTCACAGAATATTTTTACTTCTACACAGTTTTTTCAGAAATAGAATTTTTGTGGTACATGGTAATGAGAAATACCTTTGTTTGTCAAGTTACAACAATTTTTTTCTAAATCACACAAACTCCCATTTGTTTCATGCATGACAAATGGAGGCCATTATATTGCTTTTATTCCACACAACTGGTGTATTTTCCAAAAAGGAGGAGTGTGGGATCAAACTTACCTTGTAACTCAGATTTTCCCATCTTTTGTATGTTATGTTATGAAAATTCAAAATAATGCAAAATAACAGGAAGAATATCTAAGAATACAGTCAGGTGTAAGCACACCAACATGTTGGGGATACCCCTAACATCTCGCTTATCTCCCCTTTATGGGGTTATAGATTTTTCAGTGCAGGAAGAGTAGATGGTGGTTTTAAAATCTGGGCAGACAAAGGTTTAAAGACAATCGAAGATCTTTATGTCATGTTATACTATCCAAACACAGATAAATATTACTGGAACCTCCATTATCACATATAGAAAATCTTACCTAAACCTAAACAGGAAGAGGCATATTTCTTTTTTACAAAGCCCTGACGACAGATGATAATAAATCGGCCCTCGACAGAATGGAGAAATAGAAATAGCATATCAATGGCTGATTGGGAAATAGCCTGTCTCAAAGTCCATAAATGAACAATTGATACAAGAATGAGGTTATAAATGGCTGATGAAAACTTAGATTACACCAGTCAGAATGAATGGCTGGTTCCCTGATGTTCTGCTTTTTGGAAGACAGTTGTTGAAATTATATCAAGTATGGTTGGAGTGCAGGTGCTCTGTCACCCTAAACTGTGTATACTTGGCATATATCCAGAAGACTTTATGATCAATTCAGAACAGTCTATTCTAATAGACTTTGGACTCCTGCAGGCCAGGAAGATGATAGCCCTGTCATGGGAAAGGAACAGACCTATCTTCAAAAATAATGTTGATAAGTGAAATGGCATCTTGCGTTGGGATGAATAGACTGACCTATATAACTAGAGGATGGGCAGAGGAATTTGAAGAAATTTGGAAACCTCTGATGGAAGAATAGTAACATAGAGTATGCCATCAATTCTGGCCGAATGCCTCCTGTACATTCATTCAAGCAACAGATAATGAGCAGATGGGTAGGACAATGTTGGGAATCAAATAGAATTACTTTTACAAAATAATCCCTGAAGTTAGATATATCATGTCATGTCACCTCTGCATACATGTTAGCCGACTGCCACTCGTGATGCTCTAAAATCCTTACTGAGTGAGTTTTTTGTGTATTATGTACTGATATTCTTTCTACCAGGTGCTGATTGTAGGGGTCCTGTCATTCCTCCAGAGGCGAGCCCAGAGACTGCCTATCGACCGCAGACTGCCCTTTTTAGAAGGACGTTTTGGAATTGTGGTGTAAGTCAACAACAGTAACGATAATGTAAAAACAAGAAAGGAAAAAAACAGTGTTATATCTTGAAGTTTGAGATGAGACATTTTACAATAGGTGAGACTGTTATAACATGCAAATATTTCTTCAAGATTCCTCAGCAATCATTTTATCTCTATTTCTCTGTAATACACCATCATTGTGCCCCAGGCCTTTGGATACTATAGGCAACCTCAGTAACCGTTGGACTTATGGATTTGCCTTTGGTGCCGTGTCAAACAACGTTCTACTGCTCTTTTCTGAACGTTATGTTCCCTTCACTGTCCCATCCTGGGCCAGAGGTACAAACCTATTCTCTGAGATTGGTACATTACATATGCATGTATGATTACGTTGTAACTGTATGTTATCTGACTGTGTACCTCAGCTATAGTGTACCTGGTTGGAGCTTTAGAAGTGGGCCTGGTGTATTTCCCATTTTTTGCCTGTCTGTCCACACCATTCAGAATGGCCGGAGCAGTGTTAGGAATACTCTACTCTCTTTCCTGGTAAACATTCAAACACATTACATGCTCACAACCATGTGGCTTTCACAATTATAGCATGATAAAAACATGCCATATTTTTAAAAAAGATCTTAACTGTTTTGTTTGTAGGATTATTATCACTGTCTGGGATACAGTCACCTGTCCCAGCGGTAAGGTAAGGTAATTGGGTACCAAACCCAGTGTGATGTCGGTTGCAATGTACAACCAAGCAGATATGCAACCAGTGGGTTTCCAAAGCCAAAATATGTTAGACCCAGCAAAACATTTGATTTTGTTGTTGCCTGTATATTTTGTAATCTGTTATGATATGTTAATGATTGTGTTTGTGATTTTAAAGCCTCTGGGTAAATACCAGAAGATCATTTCCCAGTGGCCCTCCATCCTCTCACTCATCTTCCTCTTTGGACGATTTGTTTACATGCTGGTTAAAGATGTTCGAATACGTCTGCAACTGGAACTAGAGGTCAGTATGACTGTTGCATAAGTTGCCCGATTCTTACAGCATATTTGCAGCGGTGGGAAAAACCTTGTAAGCTACACATGAGATTTTACATCACATGCACATGTGACTTAATTCTTTATTTCAATTTTTTTGTCTTTTTCCGTGAAACATCTGTACAAGAAAAATACAAACATAAAATGAGCTAACAAAAGAAATCTTAGATTTCTAAAATGGTTATGTCTAGAAGTATTTATGAGTATGTATATGTTAAATTTCCTACCAGGACCATGATGAGAAAGCTGAGCAACACCAGGCACTGCATGTTAAGCGTTTGCTGAGAAGAGCAGCTGAGCCCAGGTAGACACAGAAATTCATCTGCACTTGCACTACTGCAGCTACGATTCATATTGTTGTCAACCACTCTTTGGCTGGAGCCTATTCCGGCTGTAATTTTGCAAAAGACAGGACATGCCCTGGATAGGTCACGCCTCCATCACAGGGCCACACAGAGACAAAGAAACATGCAGTCTCACACTCACTCCCAGGATCAATTAAGAGACACCAATTAAAATAACATGCATACAACAAGCATTTTTGGACGGTGGGAGGAAGCCATACCTGGAAAGAAAGCATGCAAACATGGGGAGAACATGCAAACTCCACACAGAAAGGATCAAACTTGGATTCTAACCAGGTAGTCTCTTGCTGTGAGGTGACAGTGCTAACCACCATACAGCCCCACTATTAAAATAATAAGTATAATAGTATAATAAGTATAATATAATAATAATAATAATAGTATAATATAATAAGAATAGTATAATATAATAATAATAGTATAATATAAGTATAATAATAAGTAAGATAAATTATAAAAGAAAATTAGGAATTAGGAAATTAGGAAAACAATCTCTTGCTAACATTAAAACTTGCCTAATCACAAGTTAAGCTAAAGTTTGCTTGGCAGATATGGAACTAATGTTATTGTCAGTTTTTTGCTGCTAAAATGACTCAAGCAACACTGACAGATATTTCAGGTGATTGGGTGTCCAGCATAATGCATGGAGAGAGTGCTCTCTGCCTTGGTGACGCCGCAGGCTGCTCTGAATGGAAGAATTTCTTAAACAAAGTTAAATGAGCTTACACTCCTTGAGCAGGTATTGTTAGGGGGTAGAAATAGTCTTTATGAACAATGTGGAATAGAAAGCAGCTGCACAAATTACACACACACATATGGGGTGTTTTTACTTTCTGTGTTGTAGTAAACCCCTCAGCTGGTTCCAGAGACGAGTGTATGAGTGGGATCCCTACTTTAAGTTTCCCAACAGGATCATTGGCACTCTCATTATATCTCTAATAGGCCTGTATATGGTGAGGAAAATCTTAATTTTATGTAGCAACACCCAATCCATTAGTTTGTTTTGTGTTATACAGATCATTCACACTCTGACATCTATGCTCATGTGTGTTTCTGCATCTCTCTAGATGACACTGGCAGACTATATTGTCAGTCATGACGTCTTTAACCAGATAGAACACTGGAAGGATACACTTAAACAGCTGGTTACCTCTTGTAATGAGACTGAAGCACTGGGATACATGATACCACAGCTGGAGGAATTCATTGATGTGGCCAGGAGTAAGTTGTTCCACCAGACAGTTGGGAGGGTGTATTTATGACATGTGGGATTAATTCATAAAAGCTACTGAAGATGGACTTCAAACAAGTTAGACTAATTTTGAAGATGTTTCACCAGATTTGCTCCACCGTCTTGCTTAATAACAATGCCTCTTTGTATATTTGTTTTTTTTTTGTGTTGTTTTTCAAAGAGTCTTGGCTTTCCACCACCATCTTTGCAAGTCTAAACTCTGTTGCCTACACCTTCCATATCTTGGCCTGTTACAGGTAGGAAAAAAAGCTAAACAAATTCCCTGATTTTGTTTATAAGTATGTGAGAATGCATGCATTTATTATTATTAAAGTCATGACCTGTTTCCTAAGGAAACACTTGAAGAGACTATGGAAGGGTCAAAAGGGATTTCTTCCTGAGAAGTTTCACAACCCTAAATCAGCGATTAGCGTTGTAAGTAGAACACGTACAGTCACAATAGCAAGTGCAGGGGCAATTTCATGATATTTTAGCATATATTTCACCTTAACTTAAATAAAGTCAATACTGGAGTAAGCAATAATCAAATTAAGCTGTGTGGAGTATGCCAATCTTCGTTGCAGTATGCAGACATGCACACGTACATCGCACTTTTACACAGAGTTCTCAGCAGTCCTTATTACAAGTGACTTTGGGATTATTATATATAGAGCAGGGAGGCTGTGGTAAAAACAAGGGACAAACTTGCACAGACCAATTCTGTTTTCAGGGGTACAACTTTGGATGGATGCAAACATTGCAGTTGCATAGAGGGACATGTATGGCCCTGAGACATTAATGGCTATGCTCTTTAATATGTAGATGGGAATATGACTGGAATATTCTATGTGCAACTCCAGAACTGTAATATTGTGTTATTTAGATAAAGATCAAAAGTCAGAATTATATGTCTTTCATCTACAAAAGTAACCATTGTGACAATCAATGAGCAGTTCAGCTTAAAATACAGGTGGCATTATATGAAAAGTGGCTCTGCGCATAATCCTTGAAAATATTTTTAATTGAGCAACTGTTTTAAATGGAAAACAAAACATAATTTTTAAGGGGTTTATTGGGGGGACCAATCTCATGTTAGGAAGCCAAATCCACCCCGTATTGCCCCTTTGTCCATGAGCAGATGATCATGCGAAGTTGTGGCGCTTATGTCACAATGTATGATGTACTTGACAATAAGTTCACACATTGTAAGATATATGGACGTTTCACCCCAACAATTTTTTGCAAAAACTACAGAAGCCAAAATACAAACAGGCTGTAAGCATCTGAATTTTTCATTTAGGGTATAAGGGCACTGTACATGTAGAAACAATTCTGTGTGTCTGTGTTTACATGTGTTTACAGCTTTGATTATTACCACCTATTTGAAATGCACAAGTTTTTTTGTTGAATTTCACAGGCTTCCATTGCAAGATACTCTGGATGGCAAATAGCCTTTACACTATGGGGTAAGCTTTCGTAATCTAAAAACATAAAACCGCTACATCCAGCATGACATGGATCTCTTATTTTAACATCTAAAATGAGAGAAGATGGATCCAAAAACATACAATAGACAAAAAGACTCATTTCTTTTTTTATAATACTTTGTCATGATATTAATCAACAAACAGATCTGACAGCTACAGTCTAAAATCTATTAAAATCAAATCCTAGAGTATTTATTTGTGTTGATGGATGTGTTTTCTCTGTTATTTTGTTCAGGGTACCTGATTGTCCATTTTGTCCACTTTATGTTTGCTCTGCTGTTGGTCTATGTGTTGGTTCTTCCCATCCAGCATGGAAAAGTACAGAGCATGCTCTTAAACCTGGGAATCATACTGTAAGGCTGCTCTATCTGTGACTTTTTATGGGTATATGAATGGATGGATACACTCGCTGAATTTTTCCATTTCTTTTATGTCTATCAGTCTGACAATCGGGCTGGTGGTCAGCTTCCTGATCCTCCAAATATTTCTAGTTCAGGTCTTCTTCCTTCAAGACAAAATGTCTCCTACAGATAAACAGAAGCCTCTGGCTCTCAACAACAGGTTGGTATATTCTAAAATTATGAAGTGTATGATTAATTTACAAGCTATGGAATCATCATCATATCTGAAGCCATAAATCAAAGAGTTTCTTACCTGCTCCAGTGGCCTCCTGAAACTTGCAGATACATATTATATGAAGCCCTTTGCAAAACTTTCAGATATCATTCTAATTCAGCAACAACAGTAAGGACAATATATCTAAGTTGTCAGGCAAACCAGAAATATAAAGACCTTCAGTGAGATAGACACTCATATGTCAATTATCAAATGATAACAGAATAAGTTACGATGAATCAGAGTGAGTCACAATAATCAAAATCACGATACCTCTTCTTCTGCATCCCAGGAAGGCATTCCACTGCTTCAACTACTTCTTTTTTTTCTACAACGTGGTGATGGGGATCAGTACTTGCATACTGAGGTTGCTGAATAGCATTTTGGTGGGAACATGGCTGGTGTCCCGCATAGACCGGACTATAATGCAGAGGGGATATGAAACCATGGATGCCGGTAGATTTAAATTCTTCTAGAATTCTTTTTTTCTTTGTCGTTGCTGTTTGATGTTGATAGTTTTTGTGGGAGTTTTACAGGATTACACTCAAGCGTGGCTGTTACCTGCTTACATCCACATTTTCCATGAGATGGCAGTATTTCTCAGAGAACATAGGGTGCTCTCTGTCTTCAAGATAGTTTGTGTGACATACAATTTCAAAATATAGTTTTATAATATAATTTTTGCTAGCAGAAAATAAATAAGACAAAAAGAGGAAAGTAGCAAGATTGTGACAGCCTTGTTATCATTCCTCTTTGACTGAAAAGTCTTGCTGCTCAGCTACATATATTCTTTTGTCCTAGACCCACTTAAAATATTTTATATAAGCCAGCCAGTAAATAAAGCTATACTGTATCATTTTTATTCCTTTTTTCATATTTTTCAATATCACAATACTGTAATCTCCTGTAATACATTTTTGTGATTGTACTGTGATTGAACTGTACTTCCTTCATGCCGCAGGATACAGAACATGGATCGGGATGATCTTTGCTGACCATTACCATAACAATCCAGTCATGGTGTGTTTCTGCCGGCTGCTGGTCTCCAAAACACTGGAGCGGCACAATGCATCTACATACTCCTCATTTGACAATCCTCCATCAGGTTAGAAGAGTGTGTTTGTACATAATCAACAGTCAAATTTAAGCGTTCACCTGCATGCTATCTAAACTTTCTCCTGCTTTTGTTTCCTTGCCACTTTTATTTTTCCAGGAGCCCCCGTGAATAACCGTGCCAGGAGGCGCTGGACGTTGCTTTACACCTTACTGAAGAACCCTCATCTGATCCTGCTTAGAAAACAACACCTCTCCTCCTCATCAGCTGTTCAGCCAGACACAGCAGTGCGGGCTTGGGTCATGGCCTCTCAAACGCAGAGCCGCCAGTCAGTGGCACCACCAGAGATCATCATCACACCAGAGGAAGACTGTTAAAATAAACTCTATAAGGACATTTGATTGGCCCTCTTGAGAGTGTGTAGCTGAATGGTCAGAGCACCCATGAAAAGTCATGAAAAGGTGGGCTTGAGTCAGATTTAAACTGCAAGGTAAACCTTAGAAGACCTGAGCTTTGGTTTTGTGCATATTTTTCATTTCTCCTGGCTATTTGAGATGAGTAGCATCTGGTCCATTTAAAATCCAAGCTCTGTCTTTGAGATGCAACCAGTTTTTGAGAAAGAATGTCAATTTTGTCAGGTGACACGGGCTCTCAGGAGGTTAAATGCAAACTTAAGTTCTATTTACCTCATAATTTTTCTCATGTTTACATATTATATATATTGAATAAACATTAATTTGCAATTTGTTTAACATTAACATTCACAGTCTGTATTTAGCCACTACAAGCAAAAGTGTAAGATTAGATCTTATTCTTCAAATTTCTCAATATTGCTTTCCTGCAAAAGCTGTAATTTCTGTTGAAAATACATACAACATGAAAATAAGAGAAAACAAGATAAGTGGTTTAATATATTTCCAGAAAAAGTCCCTTTATATTCTAAGTATTTAAAAGTTCCGACAATAGATGAAGGCGGCATATTTCCGACATTTGACTGAGAGGTTATGACGTCATTTTTCTACAAGATTTACAAATTTCTTTAAGAAATATAGACATTTTCTTGTTAACACAACAACTGTGACATAAGTATAATCCCAATATTATCTATTTCAATTTGCTAAAATTACGGAACGAACAACATTCGGCCATTTTGAACTTGTGGGCGTGAACGTGAGTTCGTCTGCGTCCAAAGAAGAACGCACGTCCGTTTGGCTAGCTGTTTAATTACATTACAGGTACTGTTCACATTTAATTCTCTTAATCCGTCATTCGTTTTGTCTGGTTTATAAAAGATTAAGTGCGGTCATATATGGTAAAGTGAATTACATCTTTAGCTTTTAATGAACAGCCTTTAGCTAACAGTTAGTCGTTAGCTCACGTCCACAATATCCATAGTATCAGCATTAAACCTAAAACATATCAGGTTTTCTCCTTTCTCGAAGAATAACGAGTCGAGTCCAAAAGTCGATTGCCAAAATATCACATAATGCTGCTGTATTGCCGAGCTTGTATAACACATTGAGAAAAAAATGGCGCACTTGCTCGTTAGCAACTGAATACCTCACAGACAATTGGACAGAAATTATGTGATAAACACATTTAAGTGTTTGTTTCTGTGTTCTTGTATAAGAGTACATGTAATTTGATAATGCGCTATGTCACTTGCCTAACTAAACAACATTTCAGAAGATGAAATTAGATGAATAGCGTAGATATACTTGGTTTCATGGTGATACCCGTTTTTTTTCTTTTGGCTAAATAAGTCTACACTTAAGTGCCACCAAACTTAAAGTGTTATTTCTGCCTATAAAGCTGACGGCGAAAATGTCTTGACACAGTTATCGTGGTAGCGCAGACATACTTCCCTGAAAACACAATTTTTGGGACCAGTCAAAGTGAACCAACTTAATGCTTTACACGTGTTGCATACATGCTTTCCGTACAAGTAGGTTAGTGCAGAAGTCCCTGAATCTTCCTCCTGTTCTGGAAAATTACGATTTAATAATAGTTGTCTGTAATTTAGTGTCGTCAGTAATTTAGCCATCACATGAGGTGATACCTGTAACTACCTTTTCAATCTGAGTCTTTGGGTTAAAATTGAATTTTTTTTGCATTTTTACGAAATTACATATTTAATCACTAGTTGGCACTAGAGTTGATGTAGGGGTCTGAATGGAGTCCCGCTGTTTGTTTTTTTTTTTTTTTTTTGTATTATGGCAAAGAAATAAAATATGTTATGGCAACAAAAGTAGATCTGGGTGAGTTGGTAGTGATGTAAACATGTGCTTGAGAAATAATTCTGTGTGAGTGTTTGTCGCCTCCCTCTCATGGCAACAGAAATGACACATTTTGATCCATCCACCACCACCTACCCCATTTCTTATTAAAACAAAAGGTGCTATTGTGACAAAAAATGGCATAGAAGGTGTTTCTTTCTGGCTCAGAGGTGTGTCAGCAGCGGATCAGCTTCAATGCCCCCATGTGGCCTTTGTACTTTCACACCACAGATGTGGAACAAAGGCACATCAGTTCCATCTTAAAAAGGAATGAAAGGAAAAAAAAAAGGTTTCCTCACATCTTCTTGAAGCACTCGCATTCAGTGCTGATCAGAGTCCATTTAATGCCTTAAGTTGATCTACAACAAACGATTTGATTCTAATTTTGTCTGATAAGGATTGGTGGCTGATGGTTTTGTTTCTATGTCAGTCTTTGTTTACCAAGATGTCGGATAGCGAGTCCATAAAGAAAATGTTAAGATCTGTGCTCCAGTCGAGCAAGACCGGTGTGTCTATAACCAGCCTCCAATCAGAGTACCGCTCACTGTGTGGAGAGAACATCCCCCTGAGGAAGCTGGGCTTCTCAAAGCTGGAGGACTACCTCAGAAGCGTTCCCTCTGTGGTGCGGTTGGAATACCGCACGGGTGAGGTAAGAACTGGCTTCATTGTAGCCAAGGTTTTTTTTGTTCTTCATCCCTATACCACTGCCTTAGAAGCGGCATCAAAGATCTAAGAAACTCTGAGCTGTTGTTTGTGGCCTCAGAAGATTTCTCTAAATCCTTAGCAGTGTTCTGACGTTTACGTGGCCGTTCGTATGTTTCTAACAGTACGAATTACTCTGTTCTGCAGCTGAAATGCTTCGCTGCGGTGTGTGAAGAAACGGCTCACATTGCTGAGCTGGTTGCCAAGCAGAGGAGCTCTAAGAAATCAGGTCGCTCCCAAGTCGTCAACTGCAAGATGAGATTCAAACCCTCCAACCCCTACATGCTTAATGGTACGAGACACTTGCTATCTCAGCAGCTGTACTTCAAAACCCAGTGACGGAATTTTAAGATTTTGTATTATTATTATTATTTTCTTAATTTTTATTTATAAAATTAAGAGTTTTTTTTTAATATAACCAGAAATGGTAAAAACAAACAAAGACAATCATTTCCATTTCAGAGGTTCTGAGGGTGAAGTCACCGCTGCTTCTCCTTCCTTTTTAAATGAAAGGGGCACATTTTGAATTGTCTGTATCTGAAATCTGTGGTGCGCAGGGGTCTGCTGTATTATCACACACGCTCATTCAAAATGAAGACGAAGATTTGTTAAACTTTTGACCGGTATTGTATATCCTCTCTCTAAACTTAAAGTTAACCTGTTTTCCTTTTTTGCACACTTCTAGTGACACCAAGGTCCTCTCTTCGCCAACCATCTGTTAGAAATCATTCTAGTTTGATGGCAAACCGTTCTTGGCCTCATGGAGGCTACAGAGGCTGCAGCGCCTCAGGAGACTATAGGTGACAATATTAGCTTTATGTATAAGTATTAGCAGCCAGAAATTATGATAGTCGATGCACTTTCAGCTTGGTTCTGTTTAAAAAGAAAAGAAAATTCCTGGTGACGCTTGCTTCCTATAATTATTATTTCTTTCTATTTTAGACCAGGAGGAATTTCTTAGTCTCGAGTGAATTCTAAAGCAAATGAACATTTTTGCTTGTGTTCCTCCCAAACATCAGGCAGTTGGATCAGAAGTTGAGCTCCATCACCCCCGTCGAACACAGACAACCAGCTGCAAAACAGAATGTCACACCCAACAGGTGAACATGTGGACAAATGGATTAATACGTCTCAACTCATCTCAAAACCCTTTTCTTCTCTCAGTTTAGGCCAATATGCATTCAAAGTAGATTTATCTTGGTTTTAATAAATTCAAGTATTTGTACTAAGTACTTAACCCTACTGTTAGTGGTACTGAAAGCCTAAACACTGCCTATAGAGAGTTATATTCATGTACAATGTGGTCATTTCTTTCTCTTAGAACTGTTGAGTCTTGAAAATCTGACAATAAAGTTTGTGACTATTTAATTTTTGTTATTAAGGCTTGTTAGTCTAAAAGGACTATATTGTCAACAGGAGACAGACGTGCTTGGTTAACTCCGTAAACAAGAATCCTATAAGTAAGTGAGACCTTAAAAGATATCATACCCTCTTTTTATCAGAACGTGAGAACTTCTTAACCTTATTTCTGCTTTTGCATTGTTTTTCAGAGACTCTTCTACAACCAGCTTCCAGACCCAGCGAGTCCCAGGTGGAGAACTTTTGTCTGTACTCAACCTGCTGTTTTTTCCCATTGTCCCATTTAGAAGTACGGTGCAGGTGGTCGAGACATAATTCGGGGTATTAATTCATAATGAATCCACATTTACGCTGTGCTGCTTCTCAGTCAGTCGGTCTCCATCATCAGTTTTCTTTGAGTTGTTGAAGGATATAACTCATTTGGACAGTGAGATGAAGAATACTAGAAAGTTTCCACCCCTGTGTTGCGATGCGGCATAAGGGATCATCGATGCATTATCTCTCCATGCAGACTGGCCTATATGATGTGGCGCTAGTGCAGAGCAGAATAACGCAGCTCCTGGCGAAGTACTCTAATGGACTGTGGATGTCCAAGCTGTCAGAGGTCTACAGTCAAATGTTCAGTCAGAAGCTCCATCCTCAGGCACTCATGGACCTGGAAAAGTGGCCGAACGTCTGTATGGTAAAACACTACGTTAATCTACAGTGTGTCATGTTGTTTAACATGTACACATTTAGCTTCCCTTTCAAATCAAACCAAGTGTTGTACCCTTGTGGTATTTGATATTACGTAATTGGAAAAACACAAAATATTGTAAGCCTCCTGTTTTGTCTCTCACTCATCTGCCTCCAACAGGTGGAGAAACCTACCATCACCAACCGAGCTGACAGACTGGTTTACCCCCCCCTGCCTCCAAAGCCCTCTGCAATCCCTTTAAATAGCTTCTGCTCCTCTTTAGTATCACCCTTTGATTCAAGCTCCCTCACCACACCCACCTCTCCATGCCCCTCAACACCTGAACAGCTTCCTACAACCTTCCCCCCTTCTCCCGTTCCTAAACCTTTAGTTTCCCCAAAAAGCCCCCTTGCTAAGCCCACCTTCATTTTTCCTCCACAAGCTGCTAATGCTGCTTCGGGCAAGGTGCTGTCTCCAGTAACATTACGGAGCCCTGTCCACAAGCCAGATCAGCGGCTCCGACTGCCACAGGGCGCCAATCTTGCAGTCGATGCCCACGGTGGATGTAAAGATGATCGCAACTTGCCCACAACTACCCGCAACCAAAATTCTCCCCCATTAGCCCCGACCTGGACTTGCCTAACATCAGCCAACACTTTACCTGTGGCTTCCCCCCTCCAGCTTGACCGTGATATTTTACCTCTTTTAAATGTCACATTTTCTCCATCCTCCAACTCTACTCCTTGTCCGTCCTCAAATTCTTCTTCTGTTGTTGTGCCGGCTGAGGTTAGCCAGAGAATAAAGGAGCTTCTTTCCAAGTACAGCAACGGGCTGTGGGCCCATGCTTTGCCCAAGCTTTTCATGGACACGTACAAGATGCCATTTCCTGAACAGCTTTTGGATAACTTGTCTGTTTTGCTTGATATATGTAACATTGAATATCCCTTTCCACGGGACAAGAAGAAGGTAAGGGGATGAGATGGCTCAGTGCTTAATAGAGTGAAAAATTTATGAATTCAGTCTAAACAATGGTCATATCTTCACACGTAACACCTTTTTTCCTGCTTTTAGAAGGTAACCCTTGTTTTAAACAAGTGATAAGCTGGAATGATGATTTGAGTTGGAGAAAACAGACTTTTCCATCAGTGTACTTATAACTGCATCTATAGAGCAACCTGCTAATTACCTCAAGGAGTGCCTAACGTTGTCTGTCTGTAAATGTGTTACTGTGTGTGTTGATGGGCTGTCCTGTGCTCAGGCCATCTTGTACAACTCCAGACGAGTAAATGAGAACCTTGAAAGCCAGCAGTGCAGAAGCAATCCTCTCCCTTCTGGTGTGGAGGTCCTGGGTTCCAGGGTTCCACCACGTCTGACTCCTCCATCAGGACAGTATTCCTCAGTGCTTGTTACGGAAGCCAAGAGCAGTAATGCTGTTACTATAAGGTGCGGCACATTATTCATGAAGGTGTATATTTTCATTTTAAACAAGAGGTACCTGATTTTCATGATTCCACATTTTATTTCTAAGAATTGGTCAAATTAGATGAGATGTTTTCTTCTTTATGGATAGCACTGATATTATTTAGAGAGCAGAAGAGCAAATTCACTCATCGTCACCGTATTACTATACCGTATCACTCATCGTATTAGTTCTGCAAACATTATGTAAGATTGACATTTTCTTTTGTTTTTGTCTTTTCACACTTGATAACACTTTCAGGCTCATTAGGGTGTTTAGAACAGTTTTGATATCTTCTAACATCTCGTCTGACTTAAGATAACACATAAGCAAACATGACTAACAGCATTAGCTCCCACTTCTGCACTCCATTATTTGCCTTTTTGTTTTTTTGCCAAAATCCAAGTTAATGTTTCTCAAGCTTGCTGTACAGTGGGTTTTTTTTTTAACTAATCTCTGTTCAGGTATGTTGGGGAGAACTACTCCACTGCTCAGGAAGCCATGGAGGATGTCATGCATTCCTTCTACAGCCCAAGTTCCACACAGCATCTTCTGTCTAACCCCATCGTTGGTCAGCTGGTAGCAGTCAGAGGGGAGGACGGAGACGATGTGACCAGAGCACAAGTCTTAGGGCTCTCGAACTCCAACAGGGTCAAGGTATTTCGCTCAGTCGTCATCATGTGTTTCAGTTTCATAAATGTAATTTTAGTTCACAGTAACTGGAATGTGTGCAACGTTCCAAAAGTGAAATGGGTGCTATTTCGACATCAGGATTAGACTTGACTATTGACTGCTTTGTCTGTGTGGAAGGTGTACTTTGTGGACCATGGCTTCTCTGTGGAGACTGATGGGAATAATCTGCTAGAGCTGCACCAGGACTTCCTCGCTCTACCCTTTCAATCGAATAATGTCAAGCTTGCAGGTACATAAAATATGGAATATAGCAAATATAGATTTTTGTAAAGCGTTACCCCCCCCTGAAAAATAACTCCCTCCTCTCTCTTCCTCCTGTCAGGACTAGAGGCTTTCAGCTCCCACCCTACAGTTCTGTCCTCCTTAGAGCAGCTGGCAGTTGGGAAAATCCTCCTAATGGAAACATTAGAGCCATGTCAACAGAATGAAGTGCCTGTGGCAGTGCTTTATGATACATCTCAAGATGAGGACATCAACATCAACTCCAGCTGCCTGAAGGCTCTACAGGACAAGTCCATGAACAACCCTCTCTCAGTATGATAACATGATCACAGTATTGTGTGGTGGGGTAGATTATGTGTTTCCTTTGGTGTCACACCCTGGTGTTCCCACCGGGTGGAGCTAGTGCTCCTTTCTCACATTCCTCTGCCTTGTACTGCAGTAGTCAAATGCATATTGGCACCTCTGCAGATTTTTAGCTCAGTTTGAATCAAAGCAGTGACCTTTCAGCCCCCAGTGGTACACACTCGTCTAACATTAATCTTTCTTATTCCTGTAGGCAAATGTTCTCTATCAGGACGTGTTTGTCTCAGATGTATGTGCAGATGGCACCATGTACTGCCAGCTGCCTTCCCGAGGAACTGCAAGATTGAGAAAATTACTGGATGAAACGGAGGCGTACTTCATCTCGCAGGTAGACAGCACTTCACTCTACACAAATGTGTCTATTTTCCCCAGTATTGTACGTGCTAGAATAGAAGAAAACCAAGAAAATAAACTAAGGTTGGCTTAGAGTGAAGTGGGATCCCATATGTGCTGTGAAGGTATACAATTCTACACCCCCAGCTCACGAATGAGTGGTTTTGAGAAGTACTTGTCGCTAGATCACACCAAGAAGTCAATTCAAGAAGCTTCATGAAAACATGAAGATGATATGAAAGCAAAGCCCTGGAGATGTCCTCTCGTTGGTTGTTTAGCAGTAGGCTCTGTGACAGCGGCAGGTTCTTTCTCTTTTCACCATAATCAAACCCTGGAAACCACTAGATACGATCTTCAGCTGCTGCCATTATTTTCAGTAGAAAGGCAGTGTGAGGAGATATTAGTTGGAAGCTAGTAGGTGGAAATGAATGATGCAAATGTTACTTAAATGCATTTTTTAAACTGCCTGTTGGAGTGCAGGCGGGAATCTGGGCTGTAAAGAAAGATGGAATGAGTTGAATCAAAACAACTTCTGGTGAAAAAAAGTGTTCAGAGTCAAAAGAGGCCTTAGTGCCACCCACCACACAAGAGATTTTTCAAGCGTTGGCACAAGAAATGCGTGATTTCTGTTGAGTAGGTTTCTGATTACAGGAAGTCCGCTTGCGTATGTTGCAATGTTTAAAACTGTTGTTCAAACAGAGCCTTTCACTGAGAGCTGAACTAAGACAAACTTATACGGGCACACAAATTCTTCCAGTCAGATATGGGATTTTAAAAACCAGCAAAACGTTAGTTAAACCGAGTCATAAGAACAATAATGTTGACGTTTGTCTCTAACTTTCAAACAAGTTGATGCTACCTTCCAATCTGTGATGTCAAACATAAATGTGTTGCCTTGGTAGCTGAAAACATCTGCCAGCTAACATTTCTGAAGGAGAGTCCAGTGATTATATTCATGTCATTGTCCCTACTAGATGACATCTGAGTTCCTGGTGTCTCGACCTTTCTATGGCAAGTTCTGTTTAGCTCGCTACAAAGGAAAGTGGGCCAGAGCTGAGGTAAGAACGAGAATCCTAAAAATCTATTCCTCTTTAGTGCCATCTCCTGCAAAAGAAAAGAAAAAGTCTGAAATTATTATCAGTAAGTTAGGTTGTGACATTCTGCTGCTTCTTCGTCAGATCACCAGCATGTACAGCAACAGAGTGATAGAGATTCTCTTCATTGACTTGGGGGTCTCAGCAACGGTGGAGGTCACTGATCTTCGAGAGATTCCTCCACTTTTTCAGAAGGATTTCACCATCATCCCACCACAGGTCAGCTTGTGTGTCTGTGTAAGCAGATTAATCTTAAAGTTCAACAGATCTACTGACTGAAATAGAATCCTCTCTTACTAATTTGTAACTTACTTTTAATGTTCCAAAAAACCTAGTGACTTGTGGACATGGGCCAAGTGTAAAACAGTTGATAAGGAAAACGATTTGATACGCAGAAATTTGGATGGTTTGTTCTGTAAAGTGGTCTGTAAATAGGTTGCTCATCAACCACCATCAGCCGCGGTAATTCTTGTTGCCTAAAATGGTACTTAATAGCAACGCAAGTAAAAGTACACAATTGTGTTCTTCACAGGCTAATAAATGTCGGCTTGCTGAGCTCACTGTTCCAGGCGGAGACTGGAGCCACGAGGCCATTCTGTGGCTCAAAGAGGTGGTCCTGGGAGCTGACGCCTGTAAAATGAAGGTAGCACCTGTCAGAAGTTAGTTTGGAAAGGAATATGATTATCAACACGTTACTGTTTGAGGTAGAATCTCAAGTCTGTGTCTGATTAATTATGTACTGAATATATTATGCTGATGTTTGAAATACACGCATCATACTGAAGCTCACAAATGAGGCGAATGGAGATGCTTAGTAAATTAGTGGAATTTGCCCATCATGGTGCCAAAACATGACCACTCACTGATGATGCAAACTGCATTCATGATAACAGCACCTGTCTAGGCTTAGAAGCTGTCAAACTTTAAATGAGCAGCTGCTGATAGTCATGATATAGATTCAGAAGAATCCTGCACGTGGCAAAGATCTGAGTGATTTACGGCAGCGCATTCTTGGGTGTCGCACTGGGTCGGAGGATGCCAGATGGTTTTAAGAGTGGTAAATGATTGCTGGTCAGCAGTGATGCTTACATTGACCCAAGGAGGAATGAACCATGATGACGGCTGATGACGGGGTGTTCAGGAATGTGCAGAAACAAGTCTGATGTGCAACAGCTCCAGGCAGCAGCTTACAGGACTTAAAGGATCTGCTATTAATGTCCAAAGAGTTGGTGGCACACAAAAGGCCAAAATATTTTGACCCATCGGTGTTCCTGCTTTTATCACTCAGCACATTGTTGGCTCGTTTTAGGTCTTGAAATCAGAGGAGTATAAAGGTGAAAAAGTGGTTCTTATGTACCTGTTCATCGGGGGCGACGGTCAGGAGCTGCACAAGAGCATCAACTGTGAGCTGGCACAGTCGGACTTGTGGAAGAAACTGGTAGCACAGAACAACAATACAATCTCCTGCATTGGAAGCAGCAGTGTGAATTCAGGTAATGCACATCGGAAACTAAATCTGGTCGAGGTCTAAAACAGCTCCCAGCAACAGACAAATTAGACAGTATCAATATTATATTAACGTGCTCTATGACGTTCTTGCTGTGTTTTTTATTTCTGTGTTTAATTCCAGGTCTCACTGCTCTGCCTTTGAGCAACTCATTACCAAATCCCACTGTTAAGGCCTCGATCCAACCAGGTCACAGAGCAGAGGAAGAAGCAACCAAAAATGGGCTGCAGCCACTTCCGCTGCCTCCTCCACTGGAGCTCCCCCAGGTGTGTGATTTTTTTTTTATTTATTTTTTTACAGTTGTGTTTGTCAGATGGGCAGCTGTATTTGTTTAACTCTTTAATACCAAGAACAGCTTTTGGGTGCTTGACTCTCCTGTGGTTGTGTTGTTTTTCTAACTTACTCTGTCAGTCAGCATTAGGTGCAGTGCACCGTCTCAGTCAGGGGAATGGAGGATTTTACCAGAATCTTTAGAAAATGCCTGTAAAACATGTATGTGGTGTTAAAAAAAACAGGAAGTTTTTTGGTTTATTTCTCATTGTTAGGAACCTAAAGAGGCTGGACAGTAAATATGAATATATATATAGAATAAAAAGTCATTCTATAGGATTTTCCTTTCAGTCACGTGACCCCTTGCTAATATGTCAGAAAATGGAGCAGTTCCTTGGGGGATGTACCATATACCACAAAGTTTACACATACAGTACCTGTTTAACAGAAACTGGTCTCCCTTGAGAATGAAACCCAGTGTCTCAGTGAGATTACCTATATAATAACAAAGCATATGGCTCCATTACTAAAAAAAAAATGGATTTGATATATCATGCTGCATTATGCTTCATAATAAAGGTAATAAAGCTTTTGCACTTACCATTGCACCTTGTTTGATGCTTTAGAAGCCTTCTGTCACATCACACCAGCCATTATGATGCTAATTTTACAAAAAGGCTTCTTTTACATGCTCCTGGCGTACATTCAGATCCAAGCAGAACTGCTTACTCCTTGTGTTCTCAGTGGAACCTTCCTGACTAAACAAAGGAAATAAGATGAATAAAGGTTGAATAAATAAGCAACAACTACTACCCCCCAGGGAAAGCCCGTGAGCAACTTAAAGATGGTTTTAAAAGGTTTACACAGGACTACAATTTCTGAATTATCTGATATAATGATGCCAGTTTAGTATTTTCTGACTGAGCCGCAGACTTTGGCCTTGCTCAGCGAGTCTGAAAACGGGAGTCTTCCAGACTCGTAAAATTTGTCAGTCTTGTCGTTTTTAGTCCAAGTTGTTGCTGAACAGTGAAAATATTTATTAGCAAACTTAATCAGACCGTGAACATACTCCTAATATGAAGATGTTTTCAAAGGCAAAGCAGCCTCTGATCTGTCATAGTAGTCAGAGTGGGAAATACTGTAATCAGCCTTCATTTGGATTTAATTGGTACCTAAAAAGGGGAAAAAATAAGGAACATGTAGTTGCTAGCTGTGCATTTGTGGGACTTTTTGTCCATAATAATGCCAGAAGCATCAGCTCTGAAACTGTTGCCTTTAGCATTTTAAGGAAAAAACTAATCTTACTTTGGCATTAACACATGATATGACCCGATACACACTCCCCCATTTTCCTTGTTTCCTTCCAGACTGGTCAGAATATGGATGTGTTTGTGCCAGTGGCGTGCCACCCGGGTTACTTTGTACTGCAGCCATGGCAGGACCTCAACAAGCTGGTGGTGCTGATGGGGGAAATGGTGTTTTACTACAACCAGAAAGAGAACACCAACACAGCCATGCACATCCAGAAAGGAGACATCTACGCTGCTAAAATTGACAAGAAGTGAGTGATTAACATGCACCCAGTAGACACGTGGTTTCAAGCTCAAAGCAAACGCATTCAGCTTGCCATGTTTCTGCAACCCTAGAGTATGTTGTCATAGTAACCTGAACAACATCAAACTTTGTTGTATAAGGAAGCCTCTTTAAAAGATCTACTTGTTTTCTATATGTTGGGGTTAGATAGAGATCACCTGACTTTGTGGTTGCTTTTATCTAAGGCTACAGTGTTACCTGATGTCTGTTTCTCTCTAGTTGGCACCGTGTGCAGGTGAAGGGGGTTCTGGCCAACGGGTTGGTTTCTGTCTATGAGTTGGACTACGGTAAACACGAGTTAGTCCGCAACACTTTGTTTCAGCCTCTGATAGAGGAATTCAGACAGCTGCCCTTCCAGTCTATTGCCGCACAACTGGCAGGTGAGTTATGCTCTTTCTGCAGCTTTTCTGAGTATACATTTGTTTGTTTTTTAACTTAATTTTTGATGAGATGTTGGTTTCTCTGGAAACAATTCCCCAAAGTGTTAAAAGAGCAATTTGTCTCGCACTTCAAATGTGTTTGAAAGGTGATGTATAACTAAAGTTGAGTTGAGTACTACTTTTTTCTTTTTATGATCACTCAGTTTTCCACCTTTAACCTGGATCCACTTGCATCATTCTTGTTTTTTTTTTCTTGTCCTGTCCTTCATGCAGGCATGACGCAGCAGCAGTGGTCAGAGGAGGCGTCCATGTTATTCAGGAATCACGTAGAGAAACGAGCACTCGTAGCACAGGTGGAGAGTGTGCAGGATGTGTCGGAAGTTAAAGGCGAGCTGTGGAAGCGCAGGTTAACGGTTTACCTGGTGGACACCACACTGGAGGACAGGGACCTTTGGATTCACAGCATCATGGCTGACATCGGGGTTGAGTTGTCCTCAGCTGTTTAAGATGTACCCACCAGCTCGGTGGCAGATTAACCAGACTTTTGACTCATATTTGAACCCAGCAACACAGTTTTGAACAAACGACAACAGTTCTTTTGATGGTTCTTTTCATAGTTGAAAAGCAGGAAAGTCCTTAGTCACTTCCTCAGACCTTAGTTTATTTTCTGGGTCTTCTTCCTTAACTTGGAAAAAGGTTGAAATCATTAAATGTGACTGATGCTGGTCTCAGGAGCAATTATTTTGAATCAGTCGCTGCTTGCTTAAATTCATCAGCACTTTGTTTTTTTTTCAAGTTCTTGTCAGAAGTATGTTGAGTGTTTCTGTGTTTGTGACTATCCTCACATTTATTTAATCTGTTTGCTGTGCTTTATGAATGCAATGGTGTGGATTATTTTGCATTTCTGTATATATGTTTTACACTAATAGGACTTGAATTACTGCACCATTCTGCGTAGCTGTTGGAACCTCATTGATAGGAACATGTTTGGTCTGTTACTCTGCTTTACTTGAGTGTTGGAACATAAAAATCTATTCACAATCATTTGTATTTCATGTTGTGCTCTTCATTAGGTGGAGGTAAAGCTCAAGATTGAACATGGATAGCCTGGTATCCTGAAAATATGAGCTGCTTTTTCAGCATGAACAAATGGCACATTTGCATGGCCTTTTACTAAAGTGTTTTTGTCAGATCCCAAACAAAATTCCACAACAGAGGCATCAAACTGATTGAATTTTTAAAGGCATTCAAATTGTGCTTTTTTCAAGATGCCAAGATCTGCGCTTTAAACTGTCTACATGATTAAAAATAAAGAGACAAAAATCCCTAGGATAGGGGGAAAGTGTGAAAAAGGATTTTATGCTCCTCCTTCCAACAGTGCTTTTTGAAGGGGCCCCAACGCCTGAGTCAGCCACCTAATGGACTCAAACCAGAAGACTTTTCATGTCTGTCGGTACCCAATTTTAAGCTAAATGAAAACAAGCCAGCTAAATTCATTTCAGCTGCAAACATTACTTGAATGTTTGTTATGTGCTATAATATAGTTTCAGAGGCCCTTTTTCCCTCAGAAATTATAGCAACAAACGTTTGATCGAATGTATTTTACTGGCTGCACCTTTACAGTTGTAAAGCGAAAAGGCTGCGGAGTGTTACCGAGTTTGACATCCTCGAAAATACCTGGATTTGCATCGAAAAACCAAACCCACGCAGATGAAGCTTACAGTTCCGAACCACTGTGTCCGACAATGGACGCAGGTTGACTTCATGACATCACTGTGTGTGACAGGGCAGCCCCGTGTGGGGGGGTGGGGGGAGAAGAGAGGAGGAGGAGGATCTCTCCCATTAAGTTTACTTTGCCCTTTGTGGGAGATGAGATTCAGCCTCCGCAAACGCAAGGAGAGTCGACCGGCATTTGAGGAGGGAAACGGTGTGTTCACGCTGAAATCTGCCGGATGATTCCAGACTTTCTGCGGCCCATGGACGGTTTCGTGTAGCGGAGTTTTGGCGGATTCCAGGGTTTGCGCGCTTGCATCGGAGCGGACCTCGCACTGCGACTCCAGGCGGCTCTGAGGGAAACCATATCTGGTCAAAGTATTCGTTGCTGTCACCCAGCTGGGCCGATTGTCTATAAATAGCGCCGGAGGAGGTACGTAAATTAATGCAAAAATTACAGTCTGCGGACAGTAACGCAGTCAAATAAGTGAAGACTGACTTTGCAGCTAATAGTTTAAAAAGTTACATGGACAGAATTAATGTCGTTGAGAGTAATGAGTGTTTCCCTCTTGAAAACAAAGAAAAAGCATTTTCATATAACTTATTGTTCATCAACATCTTTGTGAGGAATGTATTTGGAGGTTTCTGTCATGAAAGCAACACACCCTTACATTAAAGTCCCTTAGAGAGAGATAAGCAATGACAACTGCTTTAATCACATAAAAGGTCAATATAAGTGAATTATACTGACACCACTCTTAATTAGTAGCTTATAATTTTCCTTTTATTTTGATTATGCTCTTCAGCAGAGTTGTCACCATTGTCATTGCCTCGTGCTTCACTTAAAACATGCATTCAAATACATTCAGAAGTCTGCCATTCACTTCTCGGTTTTGTGATGCATCACGTTAGCAGACAACCTGAAACCACACTCTGATTAGTGAAGGGACAGTTGACAGAACATGGCGACATTTTGACCTCTGCAGAATGCACAAATGGCCTGACCTCAGGTCTAAGGCAGCGAGTGAGCTGCCATGTCCCTCACTATACAAATTATGATATACGACTCCTTGCTGGTATCCAGAGTGCAGGGGGGAATAACAGGCGCAGACACAGACGAGTGCAGAGTGTTCAACAAAATGAAGGACGGCTTCATTTGGTGTGCAAAAAAGACCTTAATGTAAAGAGAAATGGACTCCTGCATTGCAGTCACAGCAGATAACACACACAGCCTTTTTGTCTATCTCTGTACATGCGTTATGCGGCTTAGAGAAGCCAGTTGTCTCTCAGCTGTTTTCTTCGGGCCATTCTGACAGCTAGAGGCGAGAATTCCTTTGCCATGAGAAAAAGAAAGCACATCATTATTCTATTCATGTATCGGGACATAATAAGAAAATAAATTTAAATTGCCTGGTTTTTACCAGGTTTAAAAGATGGGGTAAATGCAGACGAATAACAAAACATAACATAGTACTGTACATAGTGTCATTGTTTGTTCAACAAAATGCAGAAACTTTGTGGGAAAACTGTATACCTTTACTGCTTTCACAGGAATTCAAAGGGAAGTAGCAGCCATGGCTGATAATCACATGCACATGATTAATTGATCATCAGCAAGTGTGATCATCTCTATAAAAGCAGGAGTTTTGCTGGTCTGCAGCATTCAGCTGTGTGTGTGTGTTAATACAGCGCCAAGGAGGAAAGACATCAGAAGTTAACTTTGGGAAGCAATTGCAGCCACGGGACCCGGGCACCTTTTTGACAATTGAAGCTTGGTGAAAACTGGCTCATGTAACTGGAAAATGATCCCAAGCACAGCAGCAAATCTGTTACAGGATAATTAAGATGTTGCAGTGGTACAGTCAAAGTCCAACCCTCAACGTGACTGAAGTGCTGTAGTTGGAACCTAAAAAGAGAGATGTTCATAAACAAATGCTGCAAACGTCAATGAATTGATGTAACATTGTAAAGAAGAGTGGATCAAAACTCCTCAACAATGTGAGAGTTACAAGGTACAGATGCTGAAGGTGCTTCTACATGATACTGAATCATGGGATGCACCATAAATGTTTTTTTTATTATGTCCTGATATGTAAAATCTCAGAACTGAAATCTCTTTTTCACATGACTGTAACATAAAATAGCTTTCCTCTCCCCACTCTTTCTTACTGTACTTCAATCTTTCACCTTTTCAATTGGAGTCTCCAGTTTGACTGATATGTAATGACCTATTTAAGATATTAGAATAAAAATGTGTGATTTGCAGTCTTCTTTGTTGTTATTTTACTGGGAAAGAACTGCAGTTTGTAGCATGACTTGTTTTCTTAAATATGGCAGCTGGAGATTTTACTGACGTAAGACATGTCAGTTACACATCTCTGCGATTTAAAGACATTTAGCAGGAAGTTTTCTTCTTAAACATGCAAAAGTCACTGTCGCCTAACTTCCTGCTCTGTTTAATGTGCTGAGTTATTGTCTGTAATAGGTTTTGGCCACTCTGAGAGCATGTGAGTGTAGAAAAACAAAACTCACAAGTTCAACACCTTTTTATAGCTTAGAACTTCTAGAGTCAATTATGACAAAGGCTTTTCTCACAGGAGAGCAGATATTTTTCAGTTTTGAGGTTTTAGATACACAAGCTGGACAGGCATGCTTTAGAGGAAGAGAGTCATGTCAAATTTCTGTGACTCTACCTTCTGGCTCAGGCCGTCTGCAGTTTTATTTCATCTTAGCTCTGTGAATGTCCCTATAATGAAGCAGAAGCGTGCAGAAACTTTATAAAAACACTCAAGGGTCTGTTTGATATCATCAGAGCAGGTCGATGTCTTCCAGTTGACTTGCAATGTTGTTTGGAGTTCAGCCCGGTTCTTGATCTCAAGTATTTGGAAACTTGTCGTGGCGTTAGAGAAAGCAGAACAAAAGAACAGCAAGCTTGACCCCGTTTCTTCGGAGATCAGCCAAAGCACACTTGCTGACATACGTGACATAAAAAAAAGAAACGTTTATACCCACATTTGTACTTGTTGAATTTTCTCCTCTTTGGCTGGTTTTGGGTTTGAACCAAACAGTTTCTGCTTAATTTGTGAAAAATTTCATTATTTGATGCAGGCTCTTTAAAGTTATTGAAAGTGTCGTGTTAGTATTCATCATTGTCACCTCAACACATTTCCGAATTTGACCCAAGGCTCAGAGACCACCCATGATGAGTGTTGGGTGTTTTGAGACCTAGAAAAGATCAGCTGCAGCTGATCTTTCATCTCCAAATCTGCTCCCACCAACAGGACAGAATTAGAGAGAAAGAAAAAGATTACCAGTATGTCCTCACTGCCATCTAAGAAAGAAACGAGTGTTCCATCACCTTTTCTTCAGAGCCCTTTGAAAAAGAAAGGAAAGCTGCCCTTTACACGTTTTATGACACCTTTGACATCACTTTCTTTTTTTGCAAAATGCAGTCATTGAATTATGTATGAAAAACTGTCTCTTGCCATTTACCACAAAGCTCTGGATAAGATTATTGTCATTATGTGTTATGATAAAAAAATATCCCCTGTGGGTTCATTTAAATTTTTAATGTTTTGGGCTGTTGGGTAGGTCAGTGGGTTGAGTAGGCCCTCCATATACACTGGAGGCTGTAAGTCCTCGTTGCAGTGTGCTCTAGTTCGAATCCTGGCCAGGGGCCCTGTGTTGTATGTCGTTTCCCTCTCTCTGCCCATTTTCCTGTCTTCTTTCCACTGTCAATGTAGAGCACAACACCTTTTTTTGAAACAGTAGGTCATAACCCATTAACTCACTAAATTTCACTAAATGTACAGATTTGCTGGTCTAGGCTGAAAGGTTGGACAAATTTTAGCCACTTTAATTGTGACTATGAATTGGGTAAAATAGAGCCATTCGGTTTGGGCATCCAAACTTCAGGCACTGCACAGTGTACAGTGTGTTTAACTGAGACTAAATAGGTTTCAAACTAATTTTGGTCCTCTATGGGACCAAACATTTTGGGTTAATTTTAAGGACGCACCGATACCGACACCGGTACCTATACCAGTACCGGTACAGTACCAGTATTATTATTATGTCGATAAGTAAAACCGTAGCGTGGAAAGCGGGAGTTGTGTCTTTTTCATATGACTACAAGCTAACAAGATGCTGGTTGTAGTGTCATATTTACTGAACAGAAGCAAGAGTGTTGTCAATTTTTCTCAATGAACATTTTGGAACAAAGTAAATAAGCACAGTCCAAAATCGTCAAACTTTTATTAAAGTTCAGCTATCCCAAATAAAAACCAGGTAACCACTAATTTAAAATATACAGTAAAAGAAGAGGAAATAACAGATCTGTTCATTAGAAGTGCATATAGCATTAGCTAGTTGACCACATTTCCATCTTACTAAAAACTTTAGATAAGCTGGAAAATACTTATTTACAGATAGTTGACTTCTGGTATTTGTTGCTGTCCAATTCTGAGAGCTGATAATCTCTTTTCTCACATGCTTTTTGTTCTTTCAGGTGTTTTGCTTTCCTTGGAGCGCTTCAGGCACTTTGCTGCCTTTTTATGCTGTTTTACCCCAGAGGTGGGGATCATTGAGGTGAGCATTGTCAAAAGTAAGAACAACATGTGATGCTCAGTCAGTGTATTGCACATCTACATCTTCTTCCACTGGTAAACCATTCTCCTGGCTGTTTCCATCATTTTTTCCCCCCAAAAAAATCTCAGATTTTCCAGACTCCTGATCATCTTCATCTTGTCTTTCTCATTTGGAGGTTTTATTGAGGTGAGGCAGCTGTCTGAATGTCTGTTGACTCTGTTAACGCAGAAAACACAGCAAGATAATGCAAGATAATAACGATTCAAGTAAAATCTTTCCTTTTTTTCAATTTCCAATCACTGAATCTCAAGAGGTAAAAGATACGGTAAAAGTATCAAAAATACACATCATTTTAGTTTATTTTATCCACAGTAATCTTTACCTGCCCACCATTTGGTCACGCCTGTGTAGAACGTAATGTACTCTTCTTTAATGAGACTCAGCTGTTATGGTTGAATTTCTGTAATAGATAACATCTATTTTTCCAGGCGTGTTGTCTAGAATGTCGGTGCTGAAGAAGGAGATGGAGAAGTACAGGGACATAGACGAGGACGAGCTGCTGAAGAAACTCTCAGAGGAGGAGTTGCAGCGGTTAGAGGATGAATTAGAGGAGCTTGATCCTGATGTAAGTTTACAACCCTTTAAGTCCATAAGGAGGGGTTGCTGTCAGTATGTTGGTTTCAGTGGAGAGTTATGGGGTGATACAGGCTTATTGGAACCCCTAAAGTAATACACTACAGTGAGCTGTCATTTAAACTGCTTCAAGGTGATAGCAGCGTTTTCTTTTTCTTTTAATGGTGTTAGTGCTGTGTATTCAAATGCACCTAATTTACTATTTAAAGTAAAGATGTTTTTTGGTGTTTTTATGGTTTCCACTGTATTTTACATACCAACCCTGATTCCATAAAGTCTAGGACGCTGTGTAAAATGTAGATAAACACAGAATGCAAAGATTTACAAATCTCATGAACCCATATTTTATTCACCATGGAAACTAGAAAACATATTAAATGTAGAAAAGCTGACATTTTATTGTTTTTGCCTGGAAAAGTAGCTGACAGCTAGATGAACTTTTTGCAACTAATGTGATTAACTATAAACGGGTCAGTAACATGTTTGGGTGTAAGAAGAGCACCTTAGAGAGACAGAGTCTCTCGGAAAGGAAGAAGAGCAAAATTTTAACAGTCAGTGTTAAACTGTGTCTATAAATCGTGGAGAAATTTCAGAATAATGTTCTTAAATGTAAAATTCTGAAGACTTTGAATATTCTATCATCTACAGTACATAATATCACCAAAATATTTAGAGAATCTTGAGATATTGTGCTAGGGGAAAACCGATCACAGATCTCAGTTTTGGATGTCTGTGATCTTCAGGCCCTCAGGTAGCATGGCATTAAAAATAGAAATTATTCTGTCATGGAAATCACTGCATGGGCTCAGGGACACTTTCAGAAATCATTGTCTGTGAAGACAATTCACTATGTCATCCACAAATGCAGGTTAAAGTTCTATCATACAAAGATGACACCAAAATAAAACAAAGAAGACTGTCAGACAAGAATGGGACAAAATTTCTCTCTCAAAGGTTCATCAACTGGTCTTCTCAGTTCCCAGATGTTTACAGACTGTTGTTAGAAGAAGAATGGATGCTGCACAGTGGTAAACATGACTCTGTCCCAACCTAACCCTATTTCATAACCTTTTCAGTATGATAGAAACTTTTAAACATCTAATCTGCTTTAACGTAGCCAGTAACTACAGTGGTCATAGAAATGCAGTAGACTAAAAAGTGATAGCAGTATAAAACAAGTACAAGTACATTAATTACCTCGGTTACTTTACATCAAACATGATCGAGGAAGTAAAGGAATAGTATCTGTATCTGTAAGCATGAGGGAAATTGACACAACTGACATAAAGTCTGGATAGGTATAATAATGTTAAAGCTTTGCAACTATTTAGTCTTTGCTGTTAATTATAATATTTCTCATTTTGTATTGAGTACAACTAAAGAAATTCCAAAACATCAGTAATGACTGACTTTCTGTTGGTCTTTTAGATGTTTTTATTTCTGCATGCACAGACAGAACACTCAGTGATATATCTTGAGTTGAGGTGCTGACAGTGGCTGTAATAGCTTTCAGATGAATGTCTAACTGCTCGTAAAGAGACTGGAGTCCCTCTCAATGCCAAGGGGATGACTGGTAGGGTTGATATGGAAGACCCTGTGTGTGTGTGTGTGTGTGTGTGTGTGCGTGCGTGCGGGTGTGTGTGAGAGAGGGACTGATGCCAGCAGTGAGCAATTGCAGGGGCTCCATGACGTAAACAGAGGACACAGTGAGAGGGCAGTGTGTTTGTGCATGCTTAGCTCGTTTGTGCCTTGTCACCTGTTACACAACAGTAAAGTGCCCATTTGCTTTGAAACAGACTGTAAGCAAGGCGTCCCACATCAGTTCCAGTAAAAGCTCTGAAAATGTCTCACGTTGGACTGGAAAACACGTCTGCAAGATGTACTGTGACTGTTGATAAAATAGTTTAATCAATAGTTAAACAGTCATCAAGAGAACATTCTGTCTTTGTACATGTGTTGTTTCAGTTTAGCCCTTCCTAGCTTGTTCTGTTTATTTCTTCTCAGACATCATGGTCCCATCCTCAAGGCACATCAGCATAAATGACAGTTACATGAATAACATGCTGTACCCTCTGACTCATCATTTAACTCCATGCAGACAAAGTGACCAGCTGTAAGTGTTGTGACGCACTGAGCTGCTAAAGAGACAGAAAGACTCCACACAGCTAAAATGGAATAGAATAAGTGCTTTGTACTGTATATTACAAAAATTAAAAACCAGTGCTATTGTTTCAACTTCTGATTATGCGATTTTGTTTGCCATTTTAACCTTAAGTAGCAAAAAAATATGTTGATGTAGGTTTTAAATGTCATTATCAACACTTGAATATCGAGATCTCTGAGTGCTGAGAGCAGAGATTAGATATGAAGCTATAAGTAGCACCTCTAAGAGCTTGGTTTTGAATGTTGCTTGAGGTTGAAAATAACTTGGTGTGCTGTAATGGTCTGGGAAACTTCTTGATCTTGAGTTGTGACAGGGACAGATATGTGAGTTACTTTTACCAGCACAAAGATACTGCACCACTATATTCATGTGTATCCTAACTTTGAATGAATTCTGATAATGTTTTTGTATAGAGGATCAAACATTTCTTCTGAAACCTCACTCTCAGGTGTTTTCCTGTTCAGTCGTGGATGATCATGTTTGATCTGAAAAGTGTCTTAGTTCCGTCTGGATTTCAGACTTCAGTTACTCAGTGTCTCATTGAATGTGTTACAGAACAAAAGGCTTGATTTACACAAGTATAATCTCTGCTTTACTGTATTAATGCTGAATATTAAAACAATCCTTTTCTGCTGACAAAGTTGGAAAAAGACACGCAGACAGCCATGCTAGCATCTCTGTTGGAGCTTTTTCACGAACAGAGAGAAACTTTGCTTCTTTTATCAATACACCGGACATTGGAACCAAAAATAGGTTGGTTCAGAATCTAAAATAGAAGTTCCCAGCAAGAACGAGATACCAGTCAAAAAACAGTCAGGATGACATCATTAAGGGCTGTGTGCCGAACTTATGAAAACAAACATCCAAATCTACTTGAATGAAGAGTGGAACTACTGTCATGGTAAAGTAATCAGTGTGCAATTGAGTGATTGACTCAGTTGTTTGAGTTCAGAGCAGACCCAGAATTACATGAAATACAAAAAAACACGATGAAGTGATCTGTTGGCAGCAAGCCTGTCTTTTTTTGTTTATTTCATATGGAGAGGGGGCAGCGTTAAAGGAAAATGATCACTGATATATCATGCTGGTATGATGTGTTATTCATTTCGTAGATATTGCAAATGACCTGCTGGTTGCGCTCGATGCATGTACCTGAGTCTATGATAATGCATGTAATTATTGTCAAGACATCTCCTTGAAAAATCAATTGATTTTCAGCTTCATGGTTGCCATAGAGAGAAATTCATATATCACCAGGATTCATCCTGTGGAGAAAAATTGTTGAACTATTGCATAGAGGTATTTTAGAGGTAATAGGTTTATTTCCAATATTCAGAGCCACTCTTTCAAATGATGTAAATTCCTCTCCTTTTATAGAATGCATTGTTGCCTGCTGGGCTGAGGCAGAAGGACCAGACCAAGAAAGAACCAACAGGAACATTTCAGAGAGACAACCTCCTGGCCCATCTGGAGAAACAGGCCAAAGAACACCCTGACAAAGAAGACCTGGTGCCCTTCACTGGGGAGAAGAGAGGTAGGAAATGGCATTTTTCTTTATGGAAACTATTTTGTTAATGAATTTATTCTTTTTGTATTTGACCTATTATGTTACACTTAAAGTACTTCTTTTAAAAAAAACAAATTTCTTGGGATTTTGGATCATTGGTGAGACAAAACAAAACAACAATGAAAGTGTTCAGTGTTTCAGGCCTACACTTAGCTTACATGATGAAGAAACGGCATGAAGTCGCTACATTGTGACAGAAGACAGCACTGAATACTGCGAATTAATAAGTCATTTGAAACCGTGAAATTTTGATGGATTATGAATTTTGAAAAGATAGTGTCAAAAGTAAATTGTTTATAACATAATAAATGTAAGCATTAACTTTCAAACTAGGTCTCTCAGTAATCTACGTTTAATCTCAGCTCCATAAATCCTCCCCTCATCAGGTCCTCAGAGGTCTGTCAGCTGACCAGCACCAGTCTACTGTGGACACAATGGTGTGTGCGTTATGTGTGAGATGCCAGTCCTCTCTTTGTAAAACTTTAGAGGGTCTACCAGCCTGTAATTCATTACAATTTTGCTTTAGGGAATCTTCTGGATGTAAAACTGAAGGTGGGGTAGCCACAATCACACAAACAGCCAACTCCATGGTGTGATTTTACATCAATGTACAATTCAACACAAGCCAGTGTTTTATTAACAGGGTCAAAGGGTTTGACTGAAACTCGAGGAGCAGACCACTCAAATGCAGACACACAACTATATTAGTGCAGACACAAATCTCTTGGACTCTACAGTCAGTCAGATGAAGTGACAACAGCTTGTAGTCAGGTGTGACATAAAGGGATACTCACATTCCTGAAGATGGCTCAGCTGTTTTGCAATAAAACTGATTTGTGTAACTGGACTGACGTCTGGCTAACATTACTGTGTGCTTATATATTATCATATATTTGAATGAGGCACTACTGTGTACACTGTATTTGTATGAGGTTTAAAGTTCTGACAAATTATTTGTATTTGTTTCTATAATCCTGAAGTTCACACTTAATGAAAAAATGTTATTACCTTGCCTGTATACAGCTACAATGGTATGATTACAACTTATCTATCATTTGAACTGTTTATTTAACACTGATGATGCATTTGTGGAATATCCGAGTTGTAATTGGGATATTCTAACTTTCTGCACCTTTTATGGCTGTAAAACTTCCATTTATGATCAATTGTCAATTCATTGCCTTTCAAACCTCCATCCATATCCCACCTCAGCAGCAGTGTATGTGAGACATTTGTTTGAGTCTGGAAGAGAACCTCCACTGAACTCTCTTGAATACATGAAATCTCTGACCTGATATTGCAGGAAAGGCCTGGGTGCCTAAAAAGAGGGTTGACCCAATGATTGAGAGTGTTACTCTTGAGCCGGAGCTGGAGGAAGCCCTGTCGAGTGCTACTGATGCAGAACTCTGTGATATTGCAGGTAACGCACCTTTAAACGCTTTAATATGCATTATAATTTCACTGTCCTTTTTTATTTCCACATTTTAATGTTAAAAACTGAATAAACTCTTGAAATAGCATTCATTTTCTAAATAAGGAAACCTAAAATATATAAACATAAAACATGCTCATTGATATACGCTAATACATTAATCTGTGACAGTCTGAAGTTGTATTGCTGGTCATATTAAAATGTAGGTGTCTTAACTATTTTTCATCCTCTCCTTACTCACTAATTGTATAAACGCAACCTCTTGGCTTTAACTAGTCTCTAATTTTCCTCATGCTAACTCTTTTCCATTCCTTTTAGTGCTCTCTCCATCTTCCCACCACTCTTCCTCTTCATCTCTCCAACAGTCTCTCCATTTTCTTCTACTCTCCCACCTCCACTGGATCTCTCTTTCCATTAGCTCAACACCATCCAGGTTATCTATTGACGGCACACCACATTAGCCTGGAACCAGTGTGGTTGTCTGTCATGTTCATGCCATCGTTTTATTAAAAGCAGACAATCTGAAAAAAAAAGACTTAATGATGCCCTTTGCATGTTTGTTACTGCTCATGCAATGCACAGTTTCAGGAAGGTAAATGCTGTAGATGTACAAGTTACTTTGTGCTGCATGTGCAAAAATTTGTGGCTTTTGCTGACTTGATTGAACCTTAAGTTCAAAGTATGTTTTTCCGTGCATTTCTGTAGATGGAAAACCCTGCTTACTCACATAAAGAGAGATGTTTTTGGAAACAAACCCCTTGAGTTGTGATAGGTGGCATGTCCTCTCTACTAAAAGCAGTTTGTCTTCTTTAGTAGCTGAACAGACAGTCAATAATCTCTCAATCAAAGAAGGGATATCTCTATAGATTGCTTTGTTTGTACAATTGATCATCCTTAGATAAAGGGCTCAGTCAGAAATATGTTTTATATATACTCTCTGTTCGACCACCTCATCAAATTGTTAGCTTCACAGGTTAATATCTTGACATAGTATAGGATGCAGAAGATGAAGTATTTCAAATATCTGCAGGTCAGCCGAGTAAGAGCAGAGGTTGTGGCTGCAGAAATTAAAGGTTAAACTTTGAGACCATACTGATGCTTGTTAAAACTTGTGTGATTTGCATGTGCTGCTGCAAGTACCTTTGTGAACAAAGTGACCCATAGTGTTGGCAACTAGACACTTCATTTTTATGTTGATTATCTTTCATTGACATTCTGTCATCTTGCTGTTTTCCAGCTATTTTGGGAATGCACACCCTGATGAGTAACCAGCAATACTATGAAGCACTGGCCAGCAGCACCATAGTCAACAAGCAAGGCCTCAACAGTAAGTAAAACACACACACTTGCACATTTGTAATCACTTGTATGTTACTGAATTGTTATTTGGAGAACTCTTGTTTTCTTCAATTGACACAAACACATGCGGTGCTTAGATATTCCAGAAACAAGTAAAGATGCCCTAAAATAAAGCAGATTGCAAGAAAGTGAAACTGCTGAAGTGAGTTGGGTTAGAATCACTTGACAGAGAGAAGGTTTACTTTGCTAAAGACAGCTGATTCAATCTTTCTTTCACTTCATACAGGCTCAAATATATTTACACGTTAAAACTTACTATGAGCAGACTCTCATATATTGTTCTAAAGCTCCTTCAGGAACACAGTATATTCTATTCAATCTGTTTGCATATAATTTTATAAACAGTGGAGAGTTGCCTATATACAGACTTAGAAAGCAAGCATTTCACTTCCAAATATGACTAGCACACAAAGAGAGCCAGTTCTGTGCCACCTGTGGAAATTGTCTATTTTCTCAATCATGGAGATGTTTATCTAATTTTCTCACAAAAATACTGTGTTGAATTACTCTATTAAAGGAATAATTTAACTCGACCATTGTCTGGGAAAAAAAGATTGCACTTTTATAATCAATAAGAAGTCCTATGCTTTGTTTGGCACAAAACCCTCATGCAAGCACATGTAGCAAGACTCCCTAGCAATCATTTATCCAGATAATGCTGTTTACAGTGTTAAGTGAAGTAGATTTAGAAACTGGCAGACTCCAAAACTCTTAATCAGGACATGTGTCAAGTAGTGAAAAGACGTCATGTTTATACTAAAGCACTGATGATGAGGTTAGATGTACTCACGTTGGACTATTTAGCAGAGCAAGTTCTTCCTGCAGCTGAGTCTAGTATAAAGTTACTATACTTGTGTTTCCCAGGTGTGATCCAATGCACACAGTACAAGCCTGTCCCTGATGAGGAGCCAAACTCCACTGATGTAGAGGAAACACTGATGAGAATAAAGAGGAATGATCCTGACCTGGTCGAGGTCAACCTGAACAACATCAAGGTGAGAATATTGTGTTGTTTTTTAGGATAAAAAGAGAGGATATGACTTAAAAGGTTCAGTGTGTAGCATGTTGTGTGATCTGTTGAAAAAAATGTGATAATGTATAAGAAATATAAAATGCACAACATGTTTAAGCCTGTGTGGAATTGGCTGAAAATAAGAGAATTGGAGAATTTATATCCAGAGATGCTGCAGTTTCTTCTTTTGCAAAAAAGAAATTCCACAGTAGCCTAAAAGGAACAAACTAAAGTTTCCATGACAATAGTTTTGTAAAACACAACAAAAATGTTTCTTGTTTTCTTTTACGCAGCACAAAAGATGGAATTGAAAAGGTAGAAATTGCATAAACACAATTCTTTGATGTTTGTAGTATTGAGTGGATGAAACCACCGTCGGAAGGGGGAAAAAAAGGACATTTAAAGAACAATTGTGTGTTGTATTTGTAATTAGTGTATTTTTCTGTACCTAGAACATCCCCATCCCAACTCTGAAGGCGTATGCTGAGGCTCTGATGAAGAACACCGTGGTTGAGAGGTTCAGTATCGTAGGAACCAGGAGCAATGACCCTGTAGCATTTGTAAGTATTTTGTTAAAAATTTGACCTGAATACAAATGTAATGTATTGGGAATGTATACCCTGTTAGGCTACAAGTATCACTTTTAGAGCAAATGGTTTCAAATCAATGCTTGAATTGTTTCAGTGTATGCTGTGTGTTTCCTCAGGCCCTGGCAGAGATGCTAAAGGCAAACACGATGCTGAAGAGTCTGAATGTTGAGTCCAACTTCATAACAGGATCTGGAATCCTGGCCCTCATCGAGTCATTGCAGAAAAACAGCACACTACTTGAACTCAAAATTGACAATCAGGTACCAGGGAACACACGACCCGCTGCCTGCAGACTCAGTTTACACAGGCTGTCGCTGTCACTTCACTCTAATGCCTCTTGATCGCATTGTGATGTGTCATCCTGCATGGTTGTGCATCCATGACTCATTTCTCCCTCAGATGTTTTATAACCTTGCTTTGATATTTTTTATATGTTATGTGGCTTGTGGCTGTTATTCAATGTTCATTGATTGAAATAATATGAAAGACTCACTGCTACCCTTTCATTCTTTGTTGTCAAAAGAGAGGATGGTAATCATTTCTTGACCCCTCTTAATCTTTCTTTTAACTGCTTTCAACCCCTCTATTTCCATCCATCCAAACTCCAGAGCCAGCCTCTGGGAAACAAGGTGGAGATGGAGATAGCCAGCATGCTGGAGAAAAACACCACATTGTTGAAGTTTGGGTATCATTTCACCCAACAGGGCCCACGCCTCCGTGGCTCCAATGCAATGATGAACAATAATGATCTTGGTGGGTGTCACACACGCATACATACACTTACATTAGGAAGTGAGATAAGTTACAGTGGTAACCATGACAAAAGTCTTTACGCTATATTTAAACCTTTAAAGTACATACTGCAACTGATGACAGAGTCGCCTCATTATGCTCGAGTTGGTTATGTAACTAATACAATTTTTCAGCAGTGTAGTATTTGGCCTTGTTAGTCGACGTGTGCGCCAGTGTTGCTGACACCTTATCTTCACTATATCTCCACAAATTCTACTTCAATCAGAGACTAATAGAAGAACTGCAGTGATATCATCGGTTGGTAACTCGGTAGGACGGCCAGAGCGCCTCAGCCAACGAAAACAGTACCTTCCTGAGTTATGACATCAGCACTAAGAAAAGACTTGTGCATGAGAGAGAACATAATGTAATGATTGAAGGAACTTTTTCCTGCTCTGCACATGCACAAACTATTTGGGTAATTCTTCCATACGATTTGGATACGATACGAGTTAATTTTTCATTTTTTTGTCTACAATCCTACCAAAGGATTTCTAGTGAGCTTCACTTGTTTATATTGATTTAGAAAGACAAAAAAATGTTTGCTTCAGTGGTATGTTGGCTGTATTCCCAATCCATAAAGGTTTTAGGTTCAAAATTATCTTTGATAATTTGATATTTTGTCTCTTGTGGTGATATAACCTGCTAGTATTGTACTCCAAATAAGTGTGTGTGCATGTTAGTGTCATCATTTGTAACAGTTTTCTTTCAAACCCCTTCTCATTTTCAAGCCCGGGTTGTCAGGTCAGAGTCGGATGGCACGTTCACCCTAACTCTATCTGTTCCTGAGCTGGAGAGAGCCTTTGGAAAAAAATTCAAGTCCAAGACTAAGTAAAACAAATGACACAGCTGAATCCCAGACCCAACATGTTTGACTGTTCAGCCTTACCTTTCTGCTGCCAACATCCAGACTGTTGGAACCGCTGCCACCTCCTGTCATGCTCTATTTCTTCTTCACATCACTTTTGTCATGTGCTTTCAAAGGCCAGTCTTCCCTCCCCAGTATATTTCCAAAAAATAAATATTAGAGAAGTTATTGCAATGATATTATAATCCACCATTTTAAATAGTAACAAGAATAACCATCAAGTAAGATCAAATTTTCCCAACAGTCATTGAGATGACATGGATGTACATCTCTGAACTTTGCTTCTCTCATACAGAGACATTTGAGAGAAGCAGAGTTTAAAACTGATACTGAGCTAAAGACAGATCCCCCAACTCTTTGGAAACTATTTTCAGTCTTTACGATCTGAGTGTACAGGATCAAACTTCCATCTTCCTTTGCTTAAAAGCTGGAGAAATATGTTGCTTCCTGCATCATGTTATCATAGGAAACGTGCTGTATCTTTTAAATTCCTTCTCTTTGGATCTGTCTCCTCTCTTGATTTGTTGTTTTTTTTCCATACTTCTGTTGGAATTTGGCTCACTCTGTTCAAGCAGTCTGTCCTCTTCCCTTCTAAAGACTGTACTTCAGTGCTTTAAAGCTGAATCATCCTCAGGAACCCTCCCGAACCTCAAAAAAACCTGGGTTTGTGTTTTGGAAATGTGTTTGTGGTTATTGATTTTTTTCTTTGTTTTGTATGTAACAAACAACGTTCTTGACAAAATCACAACCTAAACTGAAATGTATTGAGATTCAAAGCAAATTCTGCAATATGGACCTAATCTAAGTGTCTTTTAACTCAGCCAAGAGTTACACTAGTTCATGTTTAAGCATAAATTTCAGCCTGCTTAGGCTTAGCAAGGTTTCCACTAATCATTTCCCCGGTCCACATTGAGGCTGATCCAGTCCTATGCTTATCAGCGTGCATTGCATTTGTCTCATTTTCTTTCTTCCTTCCCCTGCCCTAACTCTTTACCTTTGCAGCTGCCAACTGTTACTTTTTGCCTTGCTTTTTGAAGACACTTCCCCTCTCCTCGGCTGTTTCTTCATGTGTTTTTTTTTCAATCTATTTTCTTTTTGTAACTCTGAATTTTTCTCTCCATCTTCAGTAAGAAAGAGAAGGCTTGAGGGAGGCCCCATCTTCCCAAAGTGTCGAACGAATGTGTAGAAACCAGGGCTGCCTTCAACTTCCACCAGCCATCTGTGACCCCATCATCATCCTCACACCCACCAACAGTCCACTACGACAGGTTCAATTGTTTTAACTTACAGACTGGTAGATGTTAAAGGATCCAATTAGATTAATCAGCAGCGTCACTTTTTCTGCAGTTATCACTGTTTCTGTGAGTTCAATTAATTACAATGAACATTGCTCTGTTAATGAGTTGTGTTGCCATTACTGCTGTTTTCAGTAGTTCTGTCATTGCTACAAGGTCAATCTACAAGATATTTTCTACAAAACTTTTCTTCAAACTAAATGTCTTGAACTATAAGAAGAAATGCTGTATTAGACAGACATAGTTGTGAAAACCTGATGTTACACCCATTTAGTGAGTAGCTCTGATATTAAGCTATACAGATGTTTGAGTAAATGACAGGTAAACCTGGTTACTGTGGGAATTGTCACTATATGCATAAGATATTTATTTTAGACAGACCTGGGAGAAAGAGTTAGAGCCATTCAAATAGCTTGCATCAACTGTGCCTCATTGCGTAAAAATGTTGCTCTGAAATGAAATACATAAGGCAGTGTTTATATTGGCAATGCTTGCTAGAAAAGGCAACTTCCATTTTCCCCCCTTAATTAGATATTCTTTGAGCAATCTGTAAGAAAGAGGGAAGAATATTATCTCCGGTTAACTTTATAAGTCAGACTACAAAAATAAAAAAAACAGCCAACAAGTATTTGAATGCATTTGCGTCACGATTTCAACCAGGTCTGGTTTGTTGATTGTGTTTGTTTATTTGTATTTACTGGAGCTAAACTTTCAGCTTTAATTTCAAATGGTTGTTACTGTAATTTACTATAACAGGTTTCACACATAATGCCTCAAAGGAGAAATTTCTTGTTTTTTGTTTTTTTTTATGACAGTACTCAGATTACAAAATCCACCTATTTTGGTAGAGAAATGCTGACAGGCTGATTGCAAATATTTTTATAACATGTTCAACTCTGACGGGTCGTCACTGAACATCTGAAGCAATCTTTTTACTCAAGGACAAATCCTTTTGATAAACTCCAACAGCTTTATGTTGGATAAATCTGACTGAGAGAGCCCTTGAAGCTCCAGTGATTTTCACAGGAAATTGTGCCTTTTTATCAGATCAAGAGAAAATGGGTTCTGGATCACCTGCTTCAAGAATCAAACATGTGTCCTTGAACTGCTGTACCAGAGTATCTGATTCTGGAAGCATGTTTTAACGGTAGATAACCTATTTCATGTTCTTTTCTATCCCTGCTTTGTTCTATATTTGTCAGTGCTGAGGGCATCATGCAATGAATGGTAACTATGGATGTAAACATTTGTAACTGAATGCTATATGACAAAGAGGACTCTACTTCCTACACCCACAGTTTTGTTTGTGTTTTGTTTTTTTTGGTGATATTGTAGTGCTTGACTCTGTTTTGTTAAGTAGAACACTGTAGAACTTTTGTTTTGTTGAGATTTTTTGTTTATGGACTCATTAAAGCTTAAAAATCATTTTTGCTCTTCTATTTTCATCACATTTGTTTTGGTTGTTTTCCTGAAGACAGAGTGCAGCATTCTCCCACACGTAGATCACAGTGACACTCTGTGGCAACGTAGAGGAACTGCACAGTCCGTTCAGTCTGAGGATCCTTTTCTCTCTGCTCCATCGTTTGGCTTGAAACAAATCAGGGTATCATAGATATGGCATGTGACATGGTAAGACATTTGACAGATATACTGTATATATATAAAAATAAACATTTGTTACTCTTTGAAACATTGCTTGCAACTGGGGAACCCCTGTGTTTTCATTCATTTATTCAACAATGTAATACAGATTTGCTCTTGGGCTAAGAAGAAGCATCTTTTGCAGAATTTACTTTCTGTTAAATATTTACATGTTTTCCTAGCATTCTGTATTTTATTCAAACCATTTTACTGGATTCCTTCTATTGCAAGATGGTTGATAATTTCCTTGCATTTACTGCTAGTTTCAAATCCACCTCAACATTTCAGTATGCTTAAATTATACTTTCCATCTCTGCTTTTTGAGCCATTCTCTGCTGATTTTCTTATTATCTGAGGATCACTGTCCTTTTAAAAAAAAATCAACTTCTTTAAACTTGACTTGCCTTTGCTTGGGACCACCAGTCCTGGATAAACTGTGATCTGCTTGAAATCTGCTCCACTAATATATTATTTTCTTCATAAAAGGATTTCAATGTCATTTAATTTATTCGTTTTCAATCAATTTCCTGACAGACTCAAAAACATTCACCATTTTTTCTGAAGGGTACTGACAGCTCTTTAAGTGTTGACATCATGGTGGGACACATGTCAGGTTCAAGATGTCAGAGGTAAGAGTCGGACACGCTCCACATGTCACTCTCTGAGAAGGTTCTGATCATGAACTATGATTCACGTAAAAGTGTCATAAGTGTAAGCTTGAACTTGGCTTTTTGCATGTGGCAGATCAAATCACAAGCATATCGACTAAATCTCAGTTTCATGTTGCATTTCCTTCAGTTCGTCTTTGAAGTGCTGTTTTGAGGGCGATCAAATGTTTTGTTCCTCAAATACGTTGACAAAGTCAGCACCATCCAGGTTTAGACTTGATTTCTGCCAACTACATAAAACATGTCATTTTTTTTTTTTTTAAGGTTTTAGCACTGGTGGACTTAATTTGAAAGTAAATAGACAGGAAAGGGGGCAGAGCAAGTGGGAGATGACATGCAGCAAAGGGCCCTGGGCCAGGACTCAAACCTGGGCCTTCTGCCGTGAGGAGCTGCAGACTGTATGTGGGACACCTGCTTAACCAGTTGAGCTATATAGCACCCTGTAATTTGCCACATGCAATATTATATTATCATTACTATTGTATTACTATGAGAAGTTAATTGGCAGTTCTCTTATCAATATGGATGATTTTCAGTTACAAGGAGCCAGTAGTAAGTCGACAGGGAATCAAGTCTTCCCCCTCTCGTTACCATCTTGTAGACCAAAAGAAAATGAACAAATATGAAAAACAAGACTTTCCTGTATGTAATACTATGCCCGTCATGCTACTGTATGCAATAGTAATCATTAATCATAACATATGTTTAAATCGTAATTATGCTTTACACAGCAGAGCAATATTTGTGTATAATATAAAGGAACAGTTTTATTAATTCCTTCAAATAAATACCGACATATTTTTATATTTGTGGTTAAGTCTGTCCAGGGTAATGGCCATTTAAAAAATAATAAGGATGAACTAAATTTTTTTTAACTTATTATAAATGAGAAAAACTAAAAATCAGGAAATGTTCAAATGAAAGTCAGATAGACTTAAGAGAAAGCTTGCTGGTTACTTTTTTCTACGCCCCATTTTTTTAAAACAAAGAAAAAAAAAAGAAGAAAAAAAAAAAAGACTATTTTAAGTCTGTGAACAAACTTTTAACTTTTTATTGAATCTCAGGCAGACACATACACATTAAACCGTTATTGCACTCTCCATTCTGCATTGCCCTCCTCCCTACTAGCAATACAGAATCCTTTTTAAACACTCCTGTTTTATTCTTTTTGTTTGTGAAACAAAATCAGTTGGCAAACTGCAGTCACTTCACAATGTGGGGGTGTGTGTTGAGGGAAGGTGGTCTGTTTCTCACAAATCTTCACACAGTTCAAAAGCCAACCTAATACAGCTTAGTCAAAATGCACATCTTATTCAGATTTCATTCACTGCTCTGTCCCTTCTCACCCTGAAAAATAACAATATACATACTGTGAGTTCTGGTTTTATGGCTGAAAGCTTAAGGTTTTAGCTGTTGTACAACAGCTACACGGTCATTTTTCATCAAAAATTAAACAGAAAACCCTGCAAATATAATTCAGTTTCCTGAATGCATACATATCTATTTTTGATTACTGATATTAACTGTTACATCGACACGGTAGTGAAAACACAGTCAAACTTAGGAGTTATTGCCTTCATATTTTTTGCATGATAAAGAAGGGGATAAACAGGGATCAGGTGGGTTCGAGTACATAGTCACACAACAGACAAATGGCATGCAAGACGTAAGAAAGACACACTGAGCAAGGAAATAGAAACATTTCTAAACACTATACTACATAAACATGTACGCATAAACACTTTGTGGGCCCGTGTCTGAAAGATAGACGACTGGTTTTACAGAGAAATGTGTAACTGTGTGCAAAACATTTTACATAAATTTCAGACATGGTTGGACACGTAACAGAAACTTAAGGAGCACACAACAGTAGTCTTTAAATAACATTTAAAATATGGCTTATCAAGTTATCACTTTTTTGTTTTAGCGACACACAGATTAATATTTTCATATAATATCTATGATTGTTTGCCAACCTTGAGGCTTACTATGTATTCACTTATTTATATACAAATTGAGTAAAGGTGGTGGACAATTTCTTTTCAGTGCTGCAGGAGAGCAACCATTACAGACGAGAGAAAAGGGGAGTTTAAAACTTCTCAGACTATAAGGATAAACCATCTAACATGTGTCTTTAGCCACCTGCTTGTTAGCTTCAAAATATAACACAGCTAACAGTAGCATCAGTCAAGCTAACATAAATCTGGCTGCTGAGTCAGCCTTGCACAGTCGAATGGCTGTACTTCACACTGTTGGTTCACATTTGATTAAATACCCCACCATAAAACTTTGATAAAACCCAACACCAAAAAAACTCTCATAATTGTAACTATATTTTCCGTACTTACATGAGAATGGGAGAAAAAAAAAACCTGAATAAAGCCAACCTTGTGAGTGTAGCCTATTAACTAAGCTAGATAATGTCAGCATTAGCCACCTGGCTAACCTACTTCTTCAGCATGTCTTGCAGAGGACCTGGCAGGTATTTCATCACTGTGTCCATGATGCTTTCTTCCTCCTCCTCATCTCCACAGCCGGCTGGCACGGCCTTCTTGGGTCGAGTCAAGCTGCCCTCTGCAGGCTCCTCTGCAGCTGCAGCTGCCTCAGCCTCAGCCTCCTCTCGCTTTTTCAACCCATACTGGTGATGGAGGACATACACAGAGGTGTAAGATGTAAAGACTAATATACATTAAATACATTAAGATATATTTTATCATTGGGTATCACATAGTTTTGCATTAGATTTGCATTAGCCGCTGTCCTGCAGGTTTTAGATGTTTCCCTGCTTCAGCACACCTGATTCAGATCAATGCATCATTAGCAGGCTTGTGCAGAACTTAACAATCTTTTGAAGAGATTAATTTCATCTGAATCAGGTGTGTTGAAGCAGGGAAACATCTAAAACCCGTAGGACAACGGCCCACAAGGACTGGATGTGGACATCCCTGCTCTAAGACCTTGGGTGATAAGGGCATAAATGAGGGATTCTTGTGTACTGCAACCTTAAGCATCATCACAACACTTGGGGCAATACCTGTACACATCTAAACTTCACAAGTTGCCAATAATTTAAGAAATTCTTCAATTTGACCCAATAACAAAAACTCATTCTTAGAAGTGTGCAAATCCAGCAAAGTTACAAGCTATTTTCACAGTATCTTGCACAACATAATGAAGTTAAATGGAGGTATTGGACTGAAATGGACTGAGGTGCGTGGAGGAGGGAACCCTGTGAGAGTAAACTGACACTAACAAACCAAGGTCTTCAGAAACACGATCCATAAACATCTTCGATGTCATCTTTGCTAACATTCAGTTATGTCTATCTCATCCACCTGTTTTTGTCTAAAAACGATCATATTTGGATCAGCCTTTTTGTTTCTCTCAGTTATGTGCAACTTTGTGATTCTCTACTGATCTATTTTAATCACTAAGTTAAAAAATAACAAGAAAAGAAAACCTAAGTCTAAAAATAGTCTATTTTAAAAACACTAAATAAAAGGGCTTTTGCTGTCATGCAGGGCAAAATGTGAAGACTTCAGAAGCTACGCGAACATCAAAAGACAAGACAGAAACCAGTCTTCAAAACTTTCCATAGTTATAAGCATAACTGAGAAGATACTGCATTTTCTATCCATTTAATTATTTTAGTAAGCATTCATTGTTGGAAAACTATTGTTAAATATATTTTGTATTTATCTTTTCTTTGTTTTGGTGGCGACGTCACCCTGAGAGACTGCTATACAACGTCTTCTGCTCAGTTGGTAGATTAGTTTGACATTTTACCTTGTCCCTGATGCCTTGCCTCATCATTTCCCTCTCAGCCTCCATCTTGGAATATTTGGCCTTCCTCTCCTCCTCCTGCTGCCTCAGTGCCTCCTGTCGCTCCTCTTCCTTCTTTGCTGCATCAGGGTCTTCCTCCTTCTCCTCCCCGCCCAGCATCTTGCCCACATCAGGGGGGCCTCCTGAGAGAGACAGAGAGGAAAATAAAGGAAAGACATGAGGCACAATGCAAGCTTCAGTAGGTTTCTAGCAAGATTGAGATGTCAAAATATCAAATTAGACAAAAAAAAAGAGAAAAAAAAGTCAAGTCAGATGTGTTACAAGCATATAAACTGACTTGGCTACAGGAAGACTGAAAGATTTTAAAATTAAAACAGTCAGATGCAACAATTTTGTCATTTCAAATTCCAAAATGAATGTTGTTTTTTTTAGATTTTTTAACAGTCATAGCATTCTTGTCAAGATAGAAAACATTTTGATATACTGTATAATTTCAAATATCACTAACAAGGAAATGCTTTCTTGGAGCTTAAGCCTGTTTTGCAACACAATACATTATTCAACAGACCAGTGTTTACCAATCCCGGTCCTCGGGACCCACTGCCCTGCATGTTTTAGATGTTTCCTTACTCCAACATACCAAATGATCCATCCAAATGAATGGGTCACCTCATCAGCTGGTCTATAGAAAGCTCTGCAGAAGCCTGTTAATGACCCACTGATTGGAATCAGATGTGTTAAAGCCTGAAAACCTTTTAAAACACTGGAAAATAGAGGTGCCATAAATGTATTTGAGTAAAAAAAAAATTAAACGGTGAAATTAATTATCAGTTAATCTGATTCATTCTAAGCCAATTTTATTAAAACAGTTGTAACATAATGAAAGCAAAGCCGTGTATCATGATTTTCCCAGAGTTACATTCATCATTCATACATAAAATATTCCATTTATTATTCATGGAAAGTAGCCCCAGGGGTTTAACTAACAACAACAACAACAAAGAAAACTAATGAAAAAAGAAAATGCCATAGAACTGCGTATGACTTTATCTGAACTGAAAAAAAGAGTCATGAATTTTTCAGTGGACAAATCCTTAATAAATAAGACTGACATTTTAGAAAATTAAGGGGTCCACAAGTTTGACTTTCAACTGTTTCTGTCTGCAGAGCGCCAAAGGGTGTCAGAGAAAAAAGACCCCACCCCCGCAGTTCAGATTCTTTGTTTGATATCATTAGCCAGCTTGATAAAAAGGGTAGCCCGTAGGGGATCTTGTTTTTTTATGTTTTTGTTTTGATGAAGAGATACGTGGGCTCACTGTATACTCTTGAGTGTGGCTGATTACATTATACTTGCATGTGCCTAAGTTTGTTTGTTTCTACAGAGCAAATAAAATACTGGAGACCTAAAATGTATGAGATAAGACTAATCAAATTATGCAGTTAAAAAGCAAGTATAAAAAAACTAAAATAATTTTTTCTTTTTATTTGACCCTCCTCAAAGGTCGCCCTGATGGCTATTTGAGTTCAAACCAACACTTTACCAACATGGTAACAACTCCATTTTATCCTGCACAGGCATTTTTTAACTGTATTAATTTAAAATGTAAACGTATGCATTTTTATTTCATACTCTTAGTCACTACATTATCAGTAACATTTGCGCTTCCAATTTACACATTTAGATTATGAAGATTTTTGTGCTTTTTTAAAAAGTAAATATATGGGGGGAAAAAAATATTTTTTTAACCAAGTGATAAAAAGAGTTCCCTCTTTTAAAACAGCTAATCTAAAATATGAAAAAAATGTAAGTCTTTTGAAAAATGGTTTGTCCAAAGCTCTTTAGGAAATCTATACAAATGAGCTCTTTTTGAAGATATATTCCTTGACTACATATTCAAACATAACATTTTACCCAATCTGCAATTAAAAACGTATTGTCTCTATACAAGTAAACAACTGAGGTGCTTTCACTGTGGTATTTTTCATCTGAAATATTAGCGCTGCTTGGCTTAAGGTAGATGGACAGAATGGACACGTGTACCTCGCTCAATGACAGCTTAGGCTGCAGCTGCAGAGTCAGCAAATATCCAACAGGTTTTAGTCTACTTCCATTGAGGGCAATTTATTTTCCACAAAAACATTTTGTTTGGCCAATCAAAAGTACTAACAAGCAAAAGGGGCATTTGAAACTGTTATTTTTTACACAGCAAATTTTTCTCATGCACAAGGTTATAATAAAGGTTGGTTAATACATTTGTATTAAACAGTTGGTGCTCATTCAAAGATTAAGTGATGAGGGGCTGAAATACTAACCGTTCAGGTAGTATATAATGCATAATGCATGTATTTACGTTTCGCTAATATTAAAGGAAGAAAAAAATGGCAAAAACAGTTATTTTCAACATCAGTATTTGTATCGGCCCACAATTTCACAATCAGCCTAGTTAATGCTATTTAATATAGCTCTCCATATCAACAGGAATGTCATTTCGGATGAAACTCCCTTTATTTCAATTTTAAAATGAAAAAGAAATATGCGGTAGTTAAGTCACTAAATAGTTAAGTCACAAAAAACCCAGGATTTTCAGAAAAAAAATCCATAGATCTGACCTTAGTGTCATGAATTGATAACTAAGTTGTGTTTGCAATTTGTTTATGTATAATTATAACTAAGAAACTGAAGATCAAACATCAAGCACTTCTGTTATATTGAGAAACACAAAGACTTGGAAATATGTTGGTTAATGAGACAGATCCAAATGGAAGAGTCATTGATGCAAGAGAGACTGAACAAATGGTTTTGTGTATTATAGTTGCACGGCAGGAGTCCTGAAATAGGTTTTATATAAATCTGTTTACTGCGCCTGTAGGAACTACACATCTTATGTAGTAATGCGTCATGACGCCAAGGCAGAAAAATAAAGGAAGAGTATAAAGGAAAAAAAAAAAAGAGAAACATGGAAGTCTGTCACTATGCATCTTCTTTAAGATTATGAAGACAAAAACCAGTGGACTGAGGGATTATGCCAAAGACCAGAGTAAAAAAAGGAGAACAAAAAAGAAGGCATTAGCTGAGTCAGTATACTGTACCTCTGCATATAATGACACAACAAGACATATTTGGGAAAACAAGAGACGTGAGAGGATTTGGAGAGAATCTGTCAGAATATGTTCAGTCTAATTAGCTTCACTGCTCCAGTTAGCAGGATCACCCTTCACTTTCTGTTCGACTACACAGAGAGTGGGGGTGGAACAGCTGAAACGATGGAGAAAAAGAAAAAAACACCGGAAGAGAAGAGATGAAGCATGAAGAGAAGAAGAAGAAAAGGCTGATAGAGAGGGCGAAAGTCAGGCAAGGAGAGAAAACAAGCAACTAAGAGGGAAAGATCGCTTGAGCCTACTCTGCCCCCCGGTACAGCTAGAGCTTTGACTAATCAGCATAATAACAACAAACTGCAGCAAAATGTGGGAGAGAGATGACAAACAGCAGAGATGAAAAAAGAAGAAAATATTAAATATATCTCGGCCTGATTATTACTAACCCGAAGAAATAACGGCATTACTTGAATGGACAGAGGCATGAAGAGCTCACCAGAAGCACTCTATGAAGAGATGAAGAGGTAAGTGAAACTCATCAACATGGGAAGTGTTACAAAGGCTCTGGGACTCCAGCGATTCACAGTAAAACATTATCTATGTCAATGATAAGATAAATGACATAAACAGGTAAGATCATGATTACACTCATTAGACTGCAACTCTGTGATCTTACTTCTGGCCCTTTGTGGTCTGGTTTTACTCTATAAACTGTCTGAAACCATGAAAAACAAGGCTATGTCTCAGGAGAGTATAAAAAGTATAAACAGTATTACCCTTGTAATTTCTTTGGCTTACCCTAATTTTCAAGCAATACGGGTTCGAGCGACAATCTATTGAATTGCTGTTACTATTTTTACTCAACCATTCATACCCAGTTCATCCAGGAGTGAATTAAGTGAGTGAATGGTGATCAAAAGAACAAAGCTGTTTATCTTAGAAATAAAACATTATTTTTAGAACATCTATATCTCTGCACCACCCTGTAGGAGGGTGCCACAAGTGAAGACTTTTCTGGCCAATTCCGATTTTTTTTGTATAACTGACACTGTCAGGTGTTATAAGGTCAGTCTGAGAGCATAAACCTTCAATGTCCCAATCTTATTTTATTGAAAAACATTGAACAATACCCATGAAACAATACAAAATTGTTTTAACTGCACATGAGGTAGTGCTCTCAAATGTAAATGAAAAGTTCAGAGCATTACTGTCCAAACTACTAACTATTAACTAGCCCTCTCTCACGGCAGAGAAAAAGGGACAGTGGCTGATTTTTTTACCTTTGCGGAGGTAGATAAGATCGGTGGATAAGATCGGTTTCACAAGTATCGGCCAATCGCAGATCACCCAAAATTAAAGAAATCTGTGGGAATTCTAGTGCACGCCACGAAGATAAAGAAAGTAAATCGGTGGTATTGAGCTTGAACTTAATTGAAAAGGACAGAAGAAGGGAAAAACAATCTATGGTTAATGGACGCATTGCCGAATCAGCGGTTACGGGGAAGGGAAGCTGACACAGCAACATATATCAAACAGCTGTCCACTGATGTCTTTGCTTGTTATAATTATCTTTTTGTATGAGAAAGAGAAAGCGATGGAGAAGAGGAGAAGTATGGCTAAAAGCCATATGAGTGTCCATATATGCACATAGATAATCGCTTGACTTCCTTTTTGGCTTGCACAAATGAACATTTGTGGTGTTGAACAATTGCTTGCCTGTGTGTATTTAAAGGGACTCTGTATGTATGTTCATACATGCTCATGTATGAGAATGTGTGGAAACAGATATAGTATATCAAATATGTGGTGGGACTTTCCATCATTGATTACATTGACAAGTTGTATACACTAATAAGAAGCTTAAATTCCTGTTGAAATGTTCCTCTTGATGGCTTATATGTAGATGTAACCTGCTTCCATGCATACATATTGCATAGATACCACTTCATTTCTATTGCATTGCTGGAAAAGAGGCTGCATCAAAGTTTAATGATATGCAAACTGTGACAGGATTAAAATGGTTAAAAACTGCACAATAGTGTACTCACAGGCTCTATTTTGAGAAATGATTTAGTCAGCATTGAGCTTTCACATTCTTTAGAAATCAAAATGAAACTCATGAGTGCATACATCAATACTCTCTATGATATCCCAGATGCATCCAGGTGTCTCTGATCCAAGCTAAGAGCTTATCTAGCATAATGGAGGATGATTTAGGATCAGCTTAACAGCCCAAGCCTGAATGTGCAATAGAATCCATGTAAATGATGTTGAGTCCTGTGAGTGCAGCAATGGCAATCTATCTATCTATCTATCTATCTATCTATCTATCTATCTATCTATCTATCTATCTATCTATCTATCTATCTATCTATCTATCTATCTATCTATCTATCTATCTATCTATCTATCTATCTATCTATCTATCTATCTATCTATCTATCTATCTATCTATCTATCTATCTATCTATCTATCTATCTATCTATCTATCTATCTATCTATCTATCTATCTATCTATCTATCTATCTATCCATCCATCCATCCATCCATCCATCCATCCATCTATCTAGCTATCAGCTAAATTAAGGGGTAGCTTTTCCTTCAAAATAGTATGATTAATTTCCTAGATACTTAAACACTGCTTGACTGTTACACAATAGGTGTAATTTATTTAATCCTCCACTTCTGAAAGTTCTCTGTAAAATCTGTTAAATCCAAAGTCTTGAGGGAAAGTGGGAAAGAAGACAAGCCTAAGCTAACTCTCCCAGTGCTTGAACTTTTGACAGCATCAGATAAACTATACTGATCTCTCTCTTCCCACTCAAAGTTCTCAGGCTAATCCCTCTCTTACTCTAAAGTGTGTTGGGAAAGCACAAGAGGATACAACAAAGATCACGGCTGAAACCATTATTTTCTCAAAAAAGCTTATTTAACATCCTAAATGTGGCAGAGGAAGATAGTTTGGAAACGAAAAGCAGTATTTATCTAGCTGCCCTTCAAGTGGAACAGCTTATTTTGCATGATGACTTAAGTTGAATGATATGCAATCCTCTCCTCTTTACCTACAGTTTGTCCGCTTAGATGTAGTTTTGGCAAATATGTTAGTATAGGTTATGCAATTATTTCTTAATTTCAACTTTATGCTGCATTTAAACACAAAAGGGCCATAGCAATAGTCAAAATTCTGGATCTGAAAAAGTGTACTTTACAGAATACAAGTTAGAGATCAGTAACATTTTACAAAATAATGTACTTTTATGTGTGCTAGAGTAGAAAATCTGCATGAATAAACTAAAATATGCACTGATACGCTGTAATTTCTCACTAAAAAATCTGTTATGTCTTTGCAGTAACAACTAATGCTTATCTAATGCACTCAAAGATATCTTGACAAAAGAATCTAAAATTTTAATTAAATTTTGTCATAATGCAGTTTCATCAAGGATTCTGGGGAACACTTGGCCTTAGGTTTGAATGTTTAAAGAGTGAAAAGCCTCCTTTCATTCTGCGCAGGACTGCAGTACAAAGGGGCATTTGATTACATCAGACTTGCAGAATATATATATATTTATAGTAAGAACAAGAGAGGGTTGGAGCAAGTCTCCATCAATTTTAAACCCACCATAAAGGTTTTACCGCAGCTGCTGCACAGTACAGTTGCTGTAAGGTGATTATGAAGTCTCAGCATCAAACTGATACACAGTGTCCTATTTGCGTCCTATTTTTTCCTTAATTTCTGGCAATGATTTGTTCAGTGTCATCAGACCAAATTGATTTATGGCTCAGGACGAGCTGACTCCTTTACCTTAAGTTACAAGGTGTCTGAGAACAGTGTACTGAGAGAAGAGCGCTTCTGCTCAAACAGAACTGCTGTGTCGCAGGCTCTTTCATCACTTTAATATGCATTATGAAGGGAATAGAAATGTTTCAGCCATGAGCTCTCTTTGCCATTGCTTTGATGAGGTCTAGGACACTTCTGTCTACAGGACAGTTTTTTAAACTGTTACATAGGTTTAACTGAACTGTCCAGATCATTTTGCCAGTTTGCAATAAACTGCAGACTGTCAGGGTGGGAAGACTAACTCATTTAAATTTAAGAAAACAATTCATTATTGTTGGAGATTTAATGTAGTCTTCTGTAGGACCACTGGTGCAGGTGTTTAAAAAGGTACTTCATTTTCAGTTATTTTCAAATTAACCTTTATCATTCTTTTGTCCATGGCGAGTGGGTTTGTCAAAATGATTACATCATGATTGATAAACTGCATCTATGTAACACTTTTCTATTCTTGTTGAACATTTACAGACCTTTCAAATATTGTGCAATAAGCAGTACTTGCAATTGGTAGAAGTTCCACTTTACCTCTTGAGCCACAATCACCTGATTGTGATTATTTGTGCTGAAACGGATTATTTAGCAAAATTGTATGAAACCTATCTGGAACAGAAATGTCCCGTTTCATTACACAAGGTTTTACAAGCGCTCTTTTAATTTCATCATATCATTTCACCCCATTTCTCTGCTGTAGTTTTAGTTTTGGCATCTGACTGCAGACGTCTATTTGGTGACAGCCCTCATAGTTGGCAATAAATTGTCAACTATGAGTGTATACTTGGGGCAGCCCCAGTGACAAGGTAAAGTATTTTTCTAGAGCAGTAAAAGGCTTTCCATGAAATTACATGTCGACATGCATGGTCCTGCTGTCTTTAGTTTAGGCGGAGATTTACAGACGTTTACACAGATCCAATTGAGGTAAAAACATTTATGAAATTTTTCCTGGTGCACGAGTGTACCTGAAAGCTTTAGTACACGCTGTAATGAGTTTTATTTACATTTACCTGATTTTGATACAAATAGTCTGTTCTTTCCTCTGACATCCACTTTTTTCTCTGTCACTCTCACTTTTTGTGACTTATATGTTTAAAAGATTTATTTATTGAATCCAGACACGCCATCCAACTCACATCAAGAGATGGACTCATATATTCCACTCCAACTGTAGCTGAAGGTCACTTTGTAGAATTGAATTTGATGTGTTGGAGTAATGCACAAGAAGAAGAAGATGGGGAAGTGGGTGGGTGGGTGTGTGTGTGTGTGTGTGTGTGTGCGTGTGTGTGTGCATGTGTGTGTGTGTGTGTGTGTGCATGTGTGTGTGTGTGTGCATGTGTGTGTGTTTGTGTGTGTGTGTGTGTGTGTGTGTGTAAGCACGCATGTAGCTGGGTATCAGCTGTAACCCCAACACCAATCAAGTGTTAAAGGTCGATTCTAGCCAGTCATATCAGAGTGATGTTTAATGTGACTATTCACACTCTGAGATGGGGAGATGGGGAGAGGGGAGAACACCTCAAGGTGCCCCCTGTATCTATTTCACATTGAATATCTTCCCTTTGTTGTGCTTCCTTCTATAATATTATAAGATTTTTACCTCCGACAACATTACATTGATTTATCGATAACTAATAAACATAGCAACTAATAAAAAAGGTTTATCTTTTCTTTATAAATACAGTACCAGTATCTACTCATTTAAAAGTATCTGTACTGTTTCTTTGGCATAGTAGCTATAGCTACTATAGGTGGTTATAAAATGCCCAGCTGCCACATTTCCCCAGATGCAAAATTCCAAAATAACATCATGATGTCAACCATCAGCCACCCAGATCTCCCAACAAATCAGCCCCTAAAAAAACATGTACTGGCTGACCACTCAATTGTACTGTAAATATACAGTATTTACCTCAAGAGTTTTACAAACTGTACAACTGCACTTTCCCAGACCCCTGTATATGAAGAGATCCTAAAGAAGAACTTAATCTCATCTTTGATTAACTCAAATAGACATGTCAGTACAAACAATGGACTGAAAGCATAAGATGTAAAAACAGGTGACAGCCATCATCTCACACTGTTTACAAGTGAGACTGTTCATGATAGCATTACTACATTAATCAATTGAAGCAATATTTTCTTCCAACAACTTCCTGTTTGGCGCCAAATATCAATCCATCAGTTTTCCCACAAACTCTGACATATTATCATATCATCATAAGAGACACATGTTCAACTGAGACATAACATTTAATGCAAAATAATTTGGTAATTTAATACTATGATCGATTTACTGGCTGTGACAATAACATTTCTGCTGATACAATCATGTGGTGTCTACTGTTGCTGCCTTCACATTTTAACTCATCTCCAGACCTTGGGACTCAGTGAGCAGCAAACTTAACAGCCTCTCATTCTGTCAGACTAACTTCAAGTTTTAGGAGTTTTAGGAGTGCAGTATCAGCACTGGAACATCTGTTATAGCTAGGATTTTAGGTTGGGGAGCAAAAACTGTGTGGGAGCCCATCCAATGGCTCCCTGAACAACAAGTACAGTAGAGCTTCATTGATTAAAATCTGCAGGGTTGTCAAATGAAGCACATGTTAATTTTTTTTTTCCCAGGCTGGACGTTTTCAAGATGCAATGGGCTCATAAACTGCAGTCCAGGGAGCAAAACAGTTTCAGAGCTGCTTCCACTTCAAGTTAACAATGTTAAATATCAGCTTGTGTTTTCATAAAAGTTGTTGCAAAGTGAGGATTCGGTCTCGATGAGTGCATGTGGGTTAGATAAGATTCATTAGAGAAGGTGAATTACATCTTGACTACTGCACTTGCAGCTTCAAATGAAAGTTGACTCAAAAGAGAGGCCCATTATTTACTTTATGTTGAAATGCTTTATCAGAAACATTTTAACTATAACAGACTTTAAAATTACCTTTGGGACTAAAATGTTATGTGTTTATATTGTCTGTAAATTGTGGTGACAGAAAACATGAGTAACTCTATCATCAACACTGTTTACAATTTAGATCCAATTTTAACATGTTACATAATGTTGCTCAAGTCAGTTCAATGAAAAATGTTTATACAATTGTTTTATAGCATTAACTGAGAAATACTGAACAAGATCTGTGGCTCTTAGTTTCTCATTTTGGACTGAAGGTGCTTTTGCTACAATCTTGCCGGAAACCTCTGGAAATTAATGCCTGTCTTGGAATCGGGTGATGCCCAGTTCCATATGTGGCTATTTCACCACACAGCCCAACACTGTCCCAGTTTCAGATTTTAGCAATGCTGAGTCATCATTGTTCAACATCACTCTGTTTTGTTCCAGATATCTGCAACCGGAGACGCCTCAGAGGATTACTTAATGCACGGGCAGCATCATCTCAGTCACGAAGACTCTCATCCACACACGGATCACCTAACATACTTAGCAAAGCACTGTGCCTGGACAGCAAATCCAGATATAAACAGAATAAACATAATCACAGGATGAATGGATGGGAGACATAGGCTAAAAGCGGAGGACAAATTTTGTGTATATATATATATATATATATATATATATATGTGTGTGTGTGTGTGTGTGCATAACAATAAATTGGATCTTAAGCTTAATCTTAATATGACTTGTGATAGTTTCAGAGCGAGGATGAAAAATGCTGCTCCATTTATTCTGTTTCTTATCTCTCAAGGTTGTATGACTTATTTACTTATTGTTTAGGTCATATGCATATACAGGGTGATTAGTCAAAATGGCTTTTTTAAATGTAAATTAATACATTCACATCAAATGCAAATGCTGTTTGGCAAAAAAAAAAAAAATACTGTTCTCACCACAGGCTTAATTTTTGTATTCAACCAATCAGGATGTTGACATGGCAAAGCCACTTACTAGTGACTTAATAGGTCACCAAGGTGACAATCTGTTTTGATTGTATTGTCTTATTCAGAGGAGAGCAGAAATTAAGTCATGTTGTTGTTTTCCAGGTAACATTGGGCTGCCAAAACTATACTTTCCTCACCCAAACTGTGTATCTTTGGTGCCTAAACCTAACACAACAGTGACTTAAAATAAATGTAACGCTGTGAACATTTAGTGTCACATGACTGTGTTTCATATTACAAGCAACTGTCACAAATGTAATGTTGCACAAGAATATATGCAGCTTCGACCACTAATGCCCAAATAATACAGATTAATTGGGTTAATATCTAAGAAATATTCAGCTGATAGGTACTGAGCAGCAGATCAATGGCTTAGTTGATTGATTTCCTGACAAACTAGCTTGTTTCATTATGTGACAGCTCATCTGAAGTGCACTGTCAGTATTTTTCTGCATTTCTGTGGAAAGAGGTCAATGTGTCCCCAGTAAGAAAAGATGAACACAGACGTTCTATTACAAGCATTCAAAGGCATTCACAGCAAATAAACCATCATCCTGAAAGGCATCAGTATCAGTTATTAAACATATGGTGCTTATAATGATCAAATTTTCCTTCTTTCATTCTTGATCTTTTGTATTTATTTCACACACAAAAAACTAACACAAAATGCCTGTGCAGGCTTCATGATTTCGCTTGTAGATGTTAACATACACAACCAGTCTTTTGCAGTGTCAATAAAAGAAAAGGCAGAGCTTGTACACATATGCATACACCCGCAAACCTAATCGCTACATCGTCTACAGGCGGAGTGCAGCCTGACGAAGCAAAACCAGCAATCAACTCAATGCAGTTTATTTAAGAATTCATAGCGCAGACTCTAGGCACAGAAGCTAGGCAGAACAAGGCAGCGCTTTCATCTCCTGCATCCCAATGAGGAGCCAAGTATGTGCCTCAACTCCACAATCCAACTGTAACTGGCTGCCTGCTCTGTAACTTGTAACAGTTCAGCGTAACGCACGACTGACCAGAATGTATGTGATTCCTGTATCGTAACCATTGGTGCCACTTTCCTGCTGTTTGCCTTGAAGTTAAAACTGACAAGAAGGATCAGTTACAGAGCTTTTATGAGGACTAATTAGTGGGAAATAAGAGCTTAGATAATATTCAAGAGGATAATACTTGAAGGCTTTAAAGGACAAAAGTCTCACCAAAAAAAATAAAATGCTAATCTTAGCTCTTGGCCCAACTGCTCCTCCTCATCTTTGTGCCAGAGGTTATCTTGAAAAGCACAATCAGCTTGAAAACCTCTTTACTCATGCATTAAGATCAAGATACCATGAAGCTGCTGCTGTCCTGAGAAGGTTACATGTGGAGATACAAGCTTTCCTATGTGCGTCAGTAGTACAATGATAGACCTACTAACTACATCTACAGCTGCTACTGTCCTATTTCATCTGCAGCTGTCGTAACCTCATTTAGAGAGACATGATATACTGGTCCCATTTGCACTATTTCTACAAAAGTCGAAACACAGAGCAAAAAACTACGACTTTCCGTCGACTTTCCGTCATTCGGCTCATGTCAGGTTATAATGCTCTATTGTTAAGGATTTGGCTGACAGGAGGTCATTCTTTAGAATGAGTTATGCTGCCCAGCAGAAAGAATGTGTAGTTGAGGTCAGTAGTTTTGTGAAGGATGGATTATCATCGCCCAGCGTCCCCCATAACTACCCAGCAAATACTAGTGCAGCGCTCTTGCTGCTCGTGAGCATCCCTTTAAATCCTTTCCACTGCAGTGCTGTTAAATCAACCTCACGCCAGGCGGACTACTCACCTCCCAGCGCAGCTTTCATTACAAAATTCATGATGAAGCAGTTCTGTGTTCTCCTCCTTCAGTGGCCGTGTTATCAGGGACAGACCTGCAACCAGAGGACAGAATACATAAGCTGTGACTGCACACACTCCAGGGTTACAAGAGTTTGATGGGATGGGATGGGATGGGATGGGATGGGATGGGATGGGCTTGGGGACAAGGAGGCTTGATGCAGACACGAAACAACATCCAGATGGAGATCCTTGTGTGGGAAAGCGACACCAAAACCTGCAAAAAGCAAACCCTTCTGCTTCTGCAATTAAAATACTTTCATCGGATCGTTCAAAATTTCTGAAAGCTATAGATTTACATACATACATAATTTACATGAACAGCTCCAAGATGTGACTAAATCTTTGAGTCACTTCTTTGTGACTAATAAAAAAATAGTGTCTAAACTGGGTTAAGATATAAAACTCTACACCCTGAGTTTTGTTGAAGCACCTGCACCCTCGATTCAGAGACATGCTCCAGCTTAAGTGGATTTATGCTGACGCTGCCTGACTGCCTGCAATGTATTCTCGCATTGAAATTACTCCCAGAAATTAGAAAAGGTGAAGAACAAAGACAGGGTCAAACATGACAGAATGGAGGCAAGATTTATGCCAGTGCACAGGGCTTTGAGAGCATAACCTCACAGACAGGCAAGAAAAGTAGATTCTTTTTTTTTTTAAATCCTTGTCATTTAGATGTTAGAAGTTATTTCCATATTTTTCTGCACATGATGGAGTATTTCATCCTGTATTTAAGGCTAATAATAACTCAAGGTTGATGAACAGTATATTCAGTATAACTCTATATGGAAAACCCGTTTCTCTAATATTGCTGCTGGGATTTATTGCCTGAGAGAATTAACCCTGACTTTAGGGTAATTTAGAGTCATTATTAACGCTATATGGGATTGACAGATTGAGATTATTGTGCGCCTGAGGAAAAACATCAAACTCGATGTAATCTCAGTCTGTTTTTCTCTCTCTCTCTTTTTTTTTTTTTTTTTTTTACAGTATAAAGACCGAGCATGCAGTTTTACTGCATTTTACAGTATCCCCTTGACATTGCAGTCGCGGCAACCTCGTCTTGAACTAGGTGTACTCATTATGTATCTGTTTATTCTCCAGGTCATTTTCATTTGCCAAAAGTCCATTCTGCACCAGCCGAGCGTCTTTAATTAATTCATCTCTTGGTTTCCTTCCACTTCACCATCATCTGCAGCAGCATCCTCAGTTTCTCCTCACACGAACCCACCAGCAATAACTCAGTGTTCTTGCTGCGGTGCAGTATTCCGGCACATCCACGGCACTGCAATTGTACTCCCTATTACATTACTGCACCAACAAGCTTAAATTTGATGAACCATAACTCTCTCACACACACACACGGAAGGCGGTGTTTTAAAGAGTGTGGAAGCTTGAGTATCTTTTACCAAGTAGTGCATGAACCTGTCACCGTCCTGTCCCGTAAAACATCCCCTTCTTTGTTCGACTGTCGTTTACCTGGTTTTGATCGTCCTCAAGTCCCTCCAAAAAGCCTCGGTGCAGAGTTAAAACCACTCGTCCTGTTCTCACTCAGCGGGATGAAAGAAAACACGAAATGTGCGTCTGAAAGCCGGATTTTGCCTCTCTTTGTGTGATACTCAATGATCTCAGTTTGCAGACATGCCGGTTGTGTCGGGCTGCAGCGGAGGAGGAAGAGGAGGAGGAGGAGAATCTATTCCTGCAGGACGAGAGGAGAACATGCTCAGAGAGGGAAGGGGAGGAGGTATATTTGAATGCAACATCCTACCAGTTCAGTTCAGTTTGAAAACTTCAACAGCGAGCATTACATAAGCATTTTCTGAAAACTAGGTTACCAAGAGTGCTTTGAGTACCGCACAATGTTTTCTATTTATCATAGGAACATGTGAGATATTTTCCACACATATCAAATGAGTATTTTCTAAAATTGCCTCACATCTAACTGTAATATCAGCAGTTTCATTGCTGCCATTCCGCCATTGATCTGGTATACAGAAACTTTATTTCATAAGCTCAGAAACTATTTATTTCTCAAAGTGCAATAAAAGCTGACAAATATGTAATTTTCCTTTGATGAAATTTCAAATGCTTGCAGTGAGTGTATGTAACTGCATTTCATAGTGTATATGTCATTATGTTCTATTGTAACTTATAGTGTCTTGTGTGTTCAGCTTTAACAACATACAAGTTCTAATCTAGCATTAGTTTTTTCTTTAATTTCTTTTTTTTTTGTTTGCCTTCTCTCAGTGCTGACTCTAAAAGCTTTGCAATATACTCTGTCCACTCACGTAGCCACAATATATTGGAACATTGTGTTAAAATGTAAATAAAACAGATATTAAATTATTTTGAAATATAATGAACCAATATTTTAATCACAACAGAACATACAGTACAAAAGACATCAGATGCTGAAAGTGAGTCATTTTATTGTTTCATGAAATTTATATGCTCATCTCCCATAAATTGGGGGAGGACCATGATTACCATTGTGCACCATCCCCATTTTTTAGACAACAGTCTGCAAGCATCTGGAATCCAAGGAGGGCAGCTGCTGTACCTTTGGGAGAGGAATGGTGACCATTCTTGCCTGATAGGATTCTAGCTGCTCAACTCTCCTGGGTCTTCTTTGTCATATTTTGCATTTCTTGATGCACCAAATGTTTTCAGTTGGTGAAAGGTCTTGTCTGCAGGCAGGCCAGTCCAGCACCTGCACTCTTCTACTGTAAAGCTATGCTGTTGTAATAGATACGGTATGTGATTTAGCATTGTCTTGTATTGAATACACATGGACTTCCCTGAAAAAGATGTCCTCTGGATGGGAGCATATGTTGTTTTAAAGCTGCAAATACCTTTCAGCATTGATGATGTCTGTCTTTTCATATGTGCAAATTACCAGTTCCATTACCATGCACCCCCACATCATCAGCGATGCAGGCTTTTATAATGAGCGCTGATAACAAGCTGAATGGTCAATCTACTCTTTAGTCTGGAGGATGCAGTGTCCATGATGTCAAGAAATTATTACAAATCCTGATTTGTCTGACCACAAAACAGTTTTCCACTTTGCCTCAGCCCTTTTTTAAATTAGCTTTGGCTCAGAGAAGGCGCGACGTTCCTGGTCGTGTTCACTCTTCTTTACAGGATTAAGCTTAAATAAAACCTCTTGAATATTGAAATCTCACAGACCCTAATTTATGAGGTTTCAGATCATCATTGTCCAAAATTAAAAGCTTTAAAGCTGAAAGAGAAATTTATGCTAATATGCTAATGATTATGCTAACATTCGGAATGGAGAATTAATGATCCTACACTGTATCACGCTCACCAACAAGTTCATGCTTTTGCATTGGAAGTCCAATAAGAGCATGTTTCAAACATCCTACACTGCTCAAGTACATCTTGCCTCCTTCTTTCAAATTAGGTATATTAAACGGTTTAGGAGCAGTATGTTTAAATTCTTCTTCAAAAAGAACAAGTTACTGCAATAGTCTCCAACCACACTTTTAAAATAATATATTAATCAAACTGAATTCGGTGCTCTACGCATGCTCTGCAGTTTCCATCAGAGGCTTTCATTTGGAAGTCACAGAAGAATCCAGTCCACAAAAGATTAAGCAGTTAACAGCAGAGAAAAGTGAGCAGTAAATACGAAATGTACAGAGTTAGAAAATTGTCAGTTGCCATTCTGCATTGCAGTTGCCATCAGCTAATTGTTTCTCAATTACTATTGTCAGCCGTAACAGACCCAATGCTAATTATCTGAGAGGAGGCATGTAACTCTCCCTGTAAATGTACTGACCATCTTCTAAGAATGGAATAATTCCCTTTACTGTTGAGTTTTTAGTTTTTAACAGAGCGCTAACACAACAAATACAAAATCTCAGTCCAATCTAGAAGCAATTAAATTTTTCCTTGAGGTTGTTTACACAATGCACCCTTTAACAAATTGTCATGTTTGTCACGATATTTCCCTTCATTAGCTCTGATTTCTCTTCTCACATCTGAAGGAGGTATTGAGTTCTTTGGCTGTTAAATGCTCCACTGCATTCATCAGTTGACAGTGTCTTCTGGCTGGTGCTGGCAGATAACTCTCAAAGTGTGTCTAAAAGCTTCTTTTGTCTAAAAAAAGCTTCCTGCTGCTAGACACACATGTAGAGCTGATGTGCAGAGGCAGTTGTTGGTGCCTCACTACTGATATGAAGCTGTACACAGCAAGTTGGGCTTTGTTTTCCACAGTCCTAGCTGGTGAAGTTTCAGTTCTGAAATACCTTTACTCAATGATCGTCTGTGCTCTACCATATGTCTCCAAATTGTAAGGCTTCAGGAGAGAGTGCTAAGGTTTCCGACAGGTAAATCTAAGTCCTTGAGATATTTTGGATCCTTTTCATTTAATCCTTAGCTGGCAGATCACAGAGGTGCTGTGGTATAATTTCAGCTGTCTCAACATTACCTGAGAAAGATTTTCTTGGCAGGATGAGAGACTCTGCAGTAGTGATGTATTGGTTCTGCAGAAGTTAGGTTTTTCTCATTCTTTTCCTTACATCAGCTGATGTCTTTTTATAGTTTTCTGTATTTTCACTATTAGTCATATTTTCAGTATTGGTGAATAAACAAACCATATTTGGAAGACAAGGATTTCAGTTGGAAAGTATTTTGATATCACTAAATCCCCTGCCTATCCTAGCCACCTGCACCCTACCTACTTTATCACTGCTGTGACAATAGAACACTGAAGGTGAAAATGATATATTCATCACTTGAACTTAACCTTGTTCCTGATTCTAAACGTATACTTCTAAAATAAGCTTCTCTGCCCTTGAGGGTCCCTGCTCTCTCCATGATAGTGACATTGCCATTTGCACACATGGTGAGGCAGACAGGCAGAGAGCACTCAAAGCACCAAGGAGAGCTCTCTCTGCCGTATCTTTCATCTATTTATCAAGACAAAAGAGGTTGTGTTCAGTCTGCACACTCAGGCACAAGCATCCATCACATTGTTTATAACCTAAAAACACTTCGAAACAACAGCTCGCACACAGAGATACTTCCTTGTCATCCTTTGACAATCCACCATCAGTTCAGAATGGTTTTGTGTCTTTGTGAGCATTTGATTTATAGTCTCTCGGGTTTCTGTATCAGGTTTAGCTCTTGATTAATATCCACTAGTATATTGTTTGAAGGGGCTGCGTGGTGGTGAGCACCATTGCCTCACAACAAGAGGGTTTCTGGTTCAGATCCCGGCTGGGGCCTTTTTGAGTGGAGTTTACATGTTTTCCCTGTGTACGTGTGGGTTCTCTCCAGGTACTCCAGATTCCTCCCACCATGAAAAAAATGTGCATGTGAAATAATTGGTGGTTAAACTGCTGACTAAATTGCCCCTGGGAGTGAGTGTGAACGTGCTTGGTTGTTTGTCTCTGTGTGGCTCTGTGATAGACTGGCAACGTGTCCAGTGTGTACCCTGCCTCTTGCTCAGTGGCAGCTGGGATAGGCTCCAGTCCCCCACAGCCCTCAATAAGCAGGTACAGAAAATGGGTGGATGGATGGCTATTGTTTCAAAGCTGAACATGACAAAAATGTTCTCCTCTGTCTGTGTGTTTTCACACCTTTTTATTAAATCGTACATAAACCACATTAAACACTATGCAGTTATTGTAAACTATTAGCATTCTGGCAGCATTTCTCTGGGCCTTGGCCTTCTTATCTGGTTTCCCTTTTTTCTATGTAATGTGTGTCAGTGACACCATTTACAGAGCTATATTTCAACATATCAGCATGCTTGTGTCGAGGTACTCACCTCAGCCATGTACTGGATGAGAGCAAATTACAAATTACTTCAAAAGCAGTAGTAACTGAATGAGTATACTGTGAAAACATTGCAGCATCCTATGAAATACAGAAACCATTATATATCTCTTCTTGACCAACTTACTGCTGTAATCAACAAGGAAATAAATTACTTTCTAAACATCATCTAACAGTAGTACAAATACCATCACATGAAAGTATTGCTGTAGTGCTGCTTTCCTGCTTTTTAGATACAAATGTAAATATGTACATTTGTAAATATGTGTAAATATTTTGGACAAAAAGAGGAGGCTGGGCTTTAACTATGGACTCCTCAGTGGCGTGCAATACCTAAAATCCAACAAATTTCCAAAAATGTGAAAAATGGATAGTGCATCTCCAAATTATGAAGATAGGAGTACTCAAATGTTTTGTTTATTCAGCTCATATCACAATACAAATAGGCTTATGTTCATATATGATATATACATTTATTATATATTCTCAGTATTTTAAAGTGAAAAAATAAATGAATACATATATATTTATTTTTATAGTGCATTCAGTCATTACTATTGGCTAACAGAAATATATCAGATGATAAAAGTATATTCATGCCTGACTAGTGACAATATTGTAGTTGAGGCATGTCTTTTAAATCTTATTTTTCATGCCTTGGTGTGATTTAAGTCACTTATTAAGCTGTGTTCATAATTCAAATGCTGTCAAAGAGGGATGTGTGTTGTGGCCTCTGAGCATCATCAGCATCGGGTGCTGACACTTTCAGTGGTACAGAGTGACTAATTTATTATGATACAATATGCAAGGAAGATAAGTCAGTGAAATGCTATGGGGACACAGTCACTTTGATGCAATACATGGTTTGAGTTACATTTGAATATTCAGAGGATGAACCATTAATGAGGTGGCAGCCAGAAACATCCTTTGATATGAGGAAAATTCTTTCAAGGTAATTTTATTAACAGCCAGCTGACTGAGACGGACAGAGTTTAATTAAATGATTAGGGATGGCCATGTTTTCTCTTATTCTGCCACAACAAGAACCCACTGAGAATAAAATTACCGTAATGTACTCACCTAGGATGAATTGGTGCATCTGCTGAAGATGTTGTTCAAACATTTCACAACATGACAGGTGAAATATTGCAAGTACAAATGATCCACTTTGTTACTTTCTATATTGTTTCTGTTCATGCTCGCTCTCATGTCAATGAGCAGTTTGTGTACAAGTTTCTCAGTTGCAGTGCTAATAATAAGAGGAGCAATATTGTATCCCAAATAATAACTGTAAGGAAAGAGATGTATTTGTATCTTCTGGGTTTGAGAACTTGACTTTAAAGAGGTATTTGTGTCAGTTCAAGAGAATGTGTTTTCTTTATTAGAAAGAACGGTGCAGCAAATTTAACTGCTGAATGTCAATCATTTGGTGTGCATCCTTTTAAACATTCACACACAAATTAAACTTGGGTGAACCCACAGTTCTCATCTCGGGAGGGGAATGCCCCATAATAGGGGCATATTTTCTACAGTTATGTTGATAAAGCCAGTTTACTTGGTTCATGATTTGTTTTGTTTTGGAGCAGAGGTGGGGGGGATTCAATCATATGTCTGTAATAGGAGACAGTTCCTTCATGACACTTAACACCATTGCTGTCTACACCCAGTCGCCACACAGACCCATGAAGTCTCTAGTTACTGTCCCAAATTGGCACAAAGGATTAATCTATTGCCTCTTGTGTGTTGTTAAGCGTGTCTCCAATGAAGTGCACAGTGAAAAGGACCAGTGTGATTCATATGGCTTCTTTGAAAAAATAATGGCAGAGTATATCTGTTTCTGATATCTGTATGACAATGGAATTTCAATTCTCAATGCCTCTAATAACAGGTGCACTCATATTTCAAAGAACATGTAATAATGTTAATGGTTTCTACTCATTCTTCTTTGTGTCTAAACATTTTCCTTTCAACTGTGGCAGGTTGTATTCCTCCATCTGAAGGTCATTGTGGCCTCAGAGGCTATTCCATGAAGTCTGAAGGGAGGAGTGGTTTTCTTTGGACATTAGCCTGCTGTCCATCATTCTTGCTGCACTCAGAGGTCCCAGGAGATGCCAAGCAATAGAAAGGAGGAGGTAAAGAGAGGGAGAGAAGGAGGTGGAGGATATGCATGTAATAGTGTGTATGTGTGTGTGTGTGTTTCCATCAACTTCTGAAGCCCCAGACATGGGGAGGTGTGTACTGCTGCAATGCGTAAAGGCATCACATCTTCATGCAGTGAGCAGACACCCTGAATGAAATGCTGAATGACTGACTGGTTGACTGAAGGCTAGAGTTTCACATGGTGTTGATCTCCTTATGAAATGTGCAACTGATAGAAGAGCTGATTTATTTGCTGTCTTTATTGACTGTCACAGATCTCATAAACAGATGATGTCAATGCTACGGTCCACTGCAGAGTGTGTATGACTAAATGATAAGGATATATTTTGGGGCATCGAATAACTCAACTTAAGCTGGCACCCCATGCAGATACATTGTAGTTCCTTGACACAGTTGGCCCAGTTTCGACTCCCAGCCTGGGGCACTGTTGCATGTCTTTCCCTACTCTCTCTGCCCCCTTTCCTATGAACCTACTTTAAAATGAAGGCCACTAAAAATGAATCATCTAATTAGAACTATGTTCCTCATTTCACACAGAACTATACCTTGTCTTTCCTGGTCCATAATAAATAGAAATGGAACATTCACCCATCCATTTTCTTCTGTCAGTGAGGTCACAGGGGCAACAGGTCCAGAGGGGAAATCCACATATCCCTCTCCTTAGCAACATACTCCAGCTCTTCCTCTGGGATCCTATGGTGTTCCCAGGCCAGAGGTGATATGTTGCAAGCTCTGGGTCTGCCCTTGGGATCTCTTCTCAGTTGGATGGACTGGAAAAACCTCCAAAGGAAGGCAACCACTAGACATCCTCATAAGATGCCTGAACCACCTCAGCTGACTCCTTCTAATGCGGAGGAGCAGTGGCTCTACTCCAAACTCCTCACCCTATCTCCAAGGCAGATCCCAGCCTATATCTGTGTTCTCATTCCTTTGATCACAACCCAAAGCTTGTGACCGCAGGTGAGGGCTGCAATAAAGATGGACCAATAATTTGAAAGCCTTTTTGCTCAACTTCCTCTTCCTTACAACAGACCTGTGCCCTACTATTATTTGTTCAACAAGATACTAACCCTCCACTTGAGGCAAGATCCATCCATGACCCGGAGCAAACTCTCCACTCTTTTTGATCGAGAATCATGGTCTCAGATTTGGAAGAGCAGACTCTCATCCCAGCTATTCACACTTAGCTAAAAATTCCCCCAGTGGATGCTGAGGGTCATGGCTTGAAGAGGCCAACCGAAGCACATCATCTGCAAAAAGCAGAGATGCAACCCTGACATACCCAAACAAGATACCCCTGCCAGCTGTGTCTCAAGGACCTGCCTGAAAACCACAAACAGGATTAGTGACTAGGGGTTGCCTTGGTGGAGTCCAACACACTCCACAAGTCTTTTACTTTGGATTCCAACAGCACTTAAAATCCATCATCCCCTCAGCAAGTCTGTTAGGGTGAATCAGTCAGAGCCTTTTTCCCAATTTTCCTGGGGAAGGCTGAGTAGTGCAGTGCACCTATAATTTGGAGCACACTCTCTGGTTCTCGTTTGGTGGTCCAGACCTGCTGGTCTGCCACTTCACAGGCATCATCCTGGACCTCCATGTGACATTGAAGAGGCCTGTTAGCCATGACAGCCCCATATTATTTATTTACCTCTGCTAAGGTGCCCATGTCCTCAGGCATAACTTCCTCAATGGAAAACACCTGGCTGGATTGAGGAAATATCCTCAGTTTGGGTCAGCAGTTCTCCACTCAGACCAAGCACAACCTGGAACAGGCCCTGCTTTCCCTTTCTGAACAGCCGATTTGCCAGAACTTCTTTTAGGCCAACTGAAAATCCTAGAAAAGGTATATAGAAAAATTAGCATTTTTTTAAAGTAAGGTAAATGAAATCAGGCTTAACAAAGATAAATAAATAATAGATTGGCCTGGGCTGATTGGTTGGGCTAAAAAGATTGTCCTCAGTTGTAAATATTTTTTTGACCACGTGTAAAGCATCAAAATGGTACAAATGGAAAATTAAGCTGTAATAGATCTAATATGAAGGTAAAATTTTGTGCCAATGAATAACTTTGCAGGACCAGTTTTTCAAACCCTTACCAAAAAGATACAACTCTATTTTTAAAAAAAATTATAGATTCTGAGTAAAATGTAAATAAAAACAGAATGCAATGATCTGTAAAACTCATAGACCAACATTTTTTCTCAATAGAACATTAAAAGTGACAGATTTCCCTGCTTCGTGAAAAAAATGAGCTCATCTTTGATTTGTAAATAAAATATTTATTCATGGGATTTGTAATGCAGCATTGTATTCTTATTCCCATGTTACACAGCATCCCAAATCATCTGTTTAGCGCTTTGAATATGTCACTTATTCTTCATCTTACGGAATTTTCTCAAACATTTGTGTTGTCAAACAACAGGAGATAAATGACGATGTGCATGTAGTACTGACCTCCATTTAAGGTAAACTAAATATGACAGTGTCAGTTTACAACACAGGGTGTTTTTCCATTGCTGGCTGGGTTGCTAAAAGAAAAAGTATACTCACCTCTTCATGCACCATTACACCACTGTCTGTGACTCCCAGTTGTTTGTACACTTTTAATTCATGCACTCTATGCATATCTCATGTGCCTAAAATCTCGACTGAGACTTTAGTTTTACTTACTTTGGAACTTTGGATTTTTAATGTTTTATTTCAGGCTCTTTGTGTTTTTCATATCTGCACAAGTAAATAGTCATTAACAGAGTTATTTGGGTTTCCACCCAAGCATGACATCATCAGAGCCATATTGTGGTGTCAAGAGGTCCTTCACTGCCTGAGGTCCAACAGCAGGGCAAAGGAGTGGTGAAGGAAGCGGCTCAGTGTGACAACTGGAAATGCTCCAGTGGGAAGAGAACAGACAAACAATGTCATAAACACGTATAAGATTGTGAGGTTATCATATACTGTGTGCTCAGGTGAATTTCCTCACATTACATTGACAGGTGAAACAAAAGGAAAAAGAGACATAAAAGGAACAGCTTTTAAGTCCGAGTGATAGTAGAGCTATGATGTAGTATCATTGTGCCATATCTTGAAAATGCAGGTAAGGACAGACAGTGTCCTGGTGGCCCAGTCACTGGATGATACTATTTAGCTGTACTGTGCACAGCTCTGAACTGCAGGGTGTGAGCAGTGCAAATCTTCATGTTGCCATCATTCTCATCTGTATCTTCCCCTGCACCTGTCTGAAACAAGAATAAAATACTGCAGGAGGCTAGACCCCCCACTCTCCTCTACAAAAACACTTGGAAAGCATCCAGGCTGGAGCGCATCATGCCCTAGAAAGCTAATGCAGTAGAACTGTCACGGAGCAATGCAGGGAAGAAAGGAAAGTGGAAGAACAGCAGGAGCTGTATTCACGCTCACCACACAATCAAATACAAACATATCAGTAGTCCAGTAGATGGCAAAGTCAGAGGTTTGATTCTCTTTGAGTAGATTTAAGATATAGTTTAAAAAAAATACATAACAGTACATATGGGGTCAAAAAGAGCCACTAAACATATCCTCAAGACCAATCTGACTAGACATATAGAGTCATATTGTAAGGATTGAATCATTGATGTAGCCAGATGTAGCCAATGTAGCCAGTCAATGCACTACTCATTGTGAAATATAGCCATAGGTATTATTTTGCACACCCCTTAGTGTAAAAAAGAGACACAAGTTAAAAATAAAGTAGTTCCCAACAATCATACAACCCGATCCCCTAATAACTCTTCTGTTTCTATGAAAATTGTAAAAAATATATATTTTCTGCTATGAAAACACCTCTCATGGCCTTAATATTACTTGGGGCATGACTCACCTTCTTCCTCATTCAGTTAGTGGGGATCTATGATTAAGCTAATAAGATTCACCCACATCTCAGCCTCTCAGCACTTCCCTGAAAGTCTTAGATTCTGCAAAACTCACTCGTCCACATATATATCACAAAGAACAAACAGCAAAAAATAATGATTAGGGCTGCTAGCTCTTACACATTCAGCCCCAGAATCATGAACTTTTCCTAAAAGATCCAGCAACCGCTTAGTTTATTTACATTAACACACCAGAACAGCTGTGCCAGTCTGTCTGACTGTGTATTAAAAGAGATGGTCTGCCTGGGACTCATCTCTCACAAAGTCTGACAGGTGTGTCGGTCTCACCAGGAAAAGCCTACGTCCCCACAGGAATATTGAACTGCGTGCGATAGACAGTGTGTTTTCCCAGGAAAATGGTGGACACAGCCTGATAATACAGCCGGTTTGCCGCCAGACTTCTGAGAGCGTTGCTCATGGCTTTTTTCCTGGCGGCATGAATTTCAAATGAGAATGGGACAGAGACAAAACACATTAGAAAAACAAACTTCACCACAGGTCCTCTCATACTTGTTGTATTTCTCAGATAAATTGTTGGAACAGCGTCAATCGTCACAAAAAGTCTAGTAGCAAGCCCTTCTGTTTTTTTGGGTCAGCTTCAAGCGCAGTGGAGAGAGGAGTCACTGCCATGCATGTGAGCTGTCTCTCCCAGTGGAAGATACCACTGTGTGTCAACTACAACCAAAACCAGTGGAAGCAGCAGAAGGGAACTTCGACTGGCGGAGGGCTATCTCCCTCAGCAAATTTGTGAAACAGCTTTCTGAAAAAATTAAGACAGTGGATCCTTGTCCTCTAGTATTTTTGATTGAAATGTCTAAGAATAAACTAAATCCCTTCCCATTGTAGTTTAACCCTTTTGGATAAGGCATTAAAGCTTTCACGATCTAATTTCAAATCATCAAAATTATAAACAGAACATGTTACATCTGACCAGAAGAAAATAAACAAACTTGCTTCTCCACATTGCTTCAGCAGGCTTATCTTACAACTTGCTAGAGCCCCACCCAGCTAGTAGTTAGGACCGGTGCTGCTTCCTTCAAATAGCCTACGAAGAATGTTTGGGTTGTCTGACCTTGCCTCTCTTGACCTCTCTAAAGCTTAGAGCAGTGTTCTGCAGAATCAAAGCAGTTTTGTTTTGCAAAGAATTTTAAAATGCATGTTAGCAACCCCAGTGACTTCAAATCTAGAAACATATTGCAATATTACTTATTTCACATTTATTTACAATAAGACTTTTAAAAAGCACAGTACAATTGTGATGAAGCACGAGGGAGAGCAGCCAAGCTATGATGAGTTTAACAATATCCACATAGGTGTTTTTACCCCAAAGAGATTAAAAAGGAGCACTGCCCAGCATGGTAACGCTTTCTTTAAGATTTTATGCATTTATCTCTCCAAAAATACATCTGTTAGTATTAAAACACACATTTCCACATAATATTATGTATATAAGACACCCGAAAAGTTGCACTTAAAGTGTTTAAATGTCATTTAAATGCACTGAGTTTCCTCTAATGTCTAACTATTACGAGCGATACTGCTTCAACAGCCACCAGCTCTAAGAGAAACAAAACCACAGAGAGCTGAACACCAATGAGTTGTTTCCACCTGAGGAAACAAACTGCACAAGAGACAGTTTCCTGCAGAGCACCATTGACAGGCTGTTTCTGTCTTTAGAGACTCTATTTTTGAGATAAATGGGACAAGCCTTTTGTTGTCACACATATATTTAACAGATGTGAGATTGTCTCAGATTTAAACTAGTCTTCACAGCCATCACCAAAAATATGTGTTGAGTGTTGAAATAAGTCATGAGTCTTGATCATTTTGCAGGCTGAGCTTACAGTCGATGATACAGTTTTCTAGCAGGAGCTGAAAGGAAATATGACTTTTTTCCTTTTAAGACCAAACCTAATCTTTTTATGGCTGTTCGACAGGATTTATAAAAAACATACCTTTTGTAGTTGTGGTAAAAGCCCACTTGAGGTCTCCATTCTGGTACTGTTTGAATTGTTTGGGGTTTAGAGATGCTGGACTGAGTGCAGAGCAGAACAGGCTGATTCTGACTCAGGTGATGAAAGAAAACTAGAAGAAGAGCCAGCATGGAAAGTGATGCATGAAATATGAGACTCAGCACCCCCAGCTTTTAGGATGCCTACCTGGGTGTGAGCGTGCATGTATGCATGAATAAATGAACATGTGTGTGCACTCTTTTCAGCGTTGAAGCTTAAAATAGAGTGCCTGTTTGTTAGGATGTGCGTGTTTGCTGGCTGCTCTGAGAAGTCATCCTAATTAATAGCTGTGAGTGCTTGGCTTAAAGCAGATTTCCTTAAATTAGAAAGCCCTGTGTTGTCCAACTTGGCTGGATAAACTAGTCAAATTATTGTCCATGCTCACGGGAGTCATAATTCTTTCTATCTATCTATCTATCTATCTATCTATCTATCTATCTATCTATCTATCTATCTATCTATCTATCTGTCTGTCTATCTATCTATCTATCTGTCTGTCTATCTATCTATCTATCTATCTATCTATCTATCTATCTATCTATCTATCTATCTATCTATCTATCTATCTATCTATCTATCTATCTGTCTGTCTGTCTGTCTGTCTGTCTATCTATCTATCTATCTATCATTAGCCGATTGAGCTGAGGGGTTTGCGTCAGCAATTCAGGAAATGGATGCAGGTATCGATCAGTCAGGTCAATCAGTCAGTCACCCAAATCCTTTTCTCTTCACATGCACTCCATCCATCCCTTTTGTGACGGAGATTGTGCTGATGGAGCAGTCTCACAGTAAACACCCCGTGGCTCATGTCCAGTGAGAATGGGTGTGTCCGTGTGTGTGTTAGAGAGAGTGCCTTTCTCATGCATGCTCACTACCGGAGGATCAAAGAGAATGCAAGAGAAAAAACAAGATCTTCCTGTGCTAAAAAGACTGTTTATGTGATGGAAATTTTACATAATGTGATAGTTTGCATCAAAAAAGAGTAATATCTTATTTTCAATATCTTATAATTATCTTATAATTATCTTTATTTTACGGTAATCTGACATAGTAAAGATCATTCTGAAATACCAAACATGTTGATAACCTCTTTGAGGAAATGACCCACATTAGGTTTAATAGGAGTGACGTAGCCAACGTTTCTAGAACGAGAGGTAAGACTAATGTTGTTATTTATGTGATAGTGACTGTGTTGTGGATGAATATCATGTGATAATTAAATCAGCAAATATAGTAATAATACAAAATAAAGCAGAATTTTTACCAAACAATTTTTTTCAGTCTCCATCTGTGTTTACGTCAATTATTTCATCATAGTCTGAGATCAAAGGTACTTTTTTGAGAATCGTGTCAGCACTGCCTCACAGTGCTTGCTATGTTTGTATATTATATCTATTTTACTCATAAAGTGATTTGTGCTTTTGAGTAAAATAAAATGAATGAAAGGGTGAATGAATGATTTACTTTTAAAATGTTTTTTTGAAATGGTCCTTCATCATTTGCATCAAGGTGTTGCATATCCTTTGTAAGTCTACTGTGAAGCCATCTGTTGGGGCAGCAGCATCTGAGCCAGTGACTCAAAGAAACTGCACAAACTGATAAAGAAGGCAGACTCTGTGCTGGGGACTCTTCTGAAGCCGCCAAAACTGATTGTGCAGAGAGAAATGTTGCAAAAGCGTCTCAACATAATGGACAATACTGCACACTTTCTACACAGCGAGTGTCTTCAACCAGAGGCTTCTTCAGTTAGCTCGAATAATGACTGATAGCCAATAGAGGTGACTCATACCCACACCACAAGTCTTCTTTTATTATTTTTGTTTGATTATATATTCATCTTCTTTCTAACTCCTTTCTTTATTCAATTTAAATCATTAAAATTTTATTATACTGCAACGATATTATTTCTCTTAAAGTATGAATAAATCATTATTCAATTTTGTTCTTAGTACTTGCTCCCCCCAACATTCAGTGGTGCCAAAAATTAAACCTTTTTAACAAACATGGAGGAACTGCAGTTGAGGAATTATGGTTGAGCATGGTAGCATAAAAATCAGTTATAAACTTAGAAAAGCTTGGATTGTTCCATAATTGATTTTAGAAAAAGGTTACCATTTACGTCTAACATGTCTCTTGTCCTGAGATGCATTTTCGTTTATTCTAGTTTCTGTTGTGAAAAATAATCAAAAATATCACACTCTGGATGACAAATACACAACATAGTATCTGAACCTCATTACTTCCTTCCTTAAGAAAATGCCTTTCATGAATCTGCGTTTAATGATTGTGTTATGTCTTGTTCTGGAGACACACACAAGCACAAACTGCTGATGCTGAGCTTTTTGCTTCAGACAGCTGTGAACACATTATATATACAATCAGAGTCCATCCATATTTGATGACTATAAAAAGGTACGGTTGGTGGAGGGTTATGAAGGCTTCCTTGCTTCTTTATTTTGCCAAACACTGTTTGACCTTAACAAAAAAATGGATAAGTGAAATGAATGGAAATATAAAATCATATGTCAGTATTAATAACTGCAGCACAGATCGTTTAGTCACAAACAGCAAAATAAGAAAATTACCTTTGATCTGATTGAAAAATGGACTCATGGTAAAACATTAAGGATCTGTTTCTCTGAAACAAAAGACCCTAGCTTAGCTTAGCTGCTGTGCCTATGATTATTTAATTTTTCATCCTTAAAAATGTTCAAACACCACGATGTGAACTGTTAAAATTGGAGATATTCAGCTGATGTCTCGAATAAGCTCTTGCACTTGCTCCCTCTCTTAATACTCCAGCTGAAAACGCCCGTACAGCCTTTCCCTGATTTACATGTGACTTTGCAGATATGATGTGTGCCCTTGAAAGAAACCTTGGCTTGCATTGCAGTCATGATAATGGCGAGAGAGAGAAAAAAAGAGTAGCACTCTTCTGACGCTGCTGCCCCCCTATGGACACCAAGGAGAAGTGCAATCACCGCAGGGTTTAGCTGGTGGGCTGGAACTATTTCAGTCATGTGGACAGAGGGAATTCCCCATATTCACTATAACGATACTCTGCACATTATCATGTTTATCAGCACAATTAAGTGCCAGGAAAAAGTTCTTCCCTTTACAATGATCACTAGTTAAAAACTTGAACAAGGAGAAGGATCTAAAAGGCTTTTTATATAGTTGCATCATACATAATATTGACACAAATCACAAAACAAATAAGCGAGAATACAAGAAAAAAATCAGAATAGAGTAATCTTTGCACACAAGAAAACAAAGCTGAAACCAACTTTGAATAAACATGATATTAAGGCAGTGCTGGATTCGAAATAGACATGTTTCTGTAGTGGAATTCTGCATTCACTCACAAACACTTCTGAAACCAGTAAACATACATCATTAATGTTAATTCTCTTATATGATTTGTTTCAATTTTATCAAGGAAGCAGTCTGATGTGCTTTTTTGGTTTCAATACAGAGCTGCTCTTTAATTCTCACACACAATGTTACTGCAGAATTGCGAATCCCCTTGCTGTATATTAGGGTGGAGATTGTTGCTTATCAGTGCAGTTGCGTGAGATAAAAACCCAGAGAGAAAGCAGGATTTCGTTCCCCGAGACCAAACAACTACACAACAACAGCAAATAGATAAAGCAGATATAAAAAAAATCTAATCTAGAAGAATTCATTATCAGTTGTTCCCTCCAAGCAACACATTATCGACTTTCTTTGGTCAATATACTTTTACTACAGCATTAGAAAGGGGAAACTTACTGAAAGGGCTTTTCATTAAAGGAAAGCGTAGACTTCACATACACCTGTTTTCTTTTTTCATTCTTTCTCAGTACCTTTTTTTTTTTTTAATAAGAACATGGGGCACAGATATGTTCTGGATGACCTTCAGCAGTACCACAATGCCAGATGATGTCAGGAGATCATAAGATTCTTCTTCTGTTGGTCAGATATCAGTGGCAGTGATTCATTAGCACATCTGACTGCCACACAGATCAACTAATAAACTCAGATAAATTGTCATTACTGCATGCATGTGTGGATATATTGAATGAAAAAGAGAGCCAGTCGTGAAGAAGAGGAAGTAAAGATGCCTTCTGAGTGCCCTGCATCACATTTGCACAGATGGACAGAAGGGAATATGGAAAATTATAGAAAGTAACCATAACTTGTATTTCAGGTAAATTTTGGAAATCCTTGCAATTGGCATGTAAAGAATGCCAGAGAGAATTTACACCAGCATAGATGCAGCTGAGATTTGTTGCTCTTGTATTTATTCCAGGAAAAAGGTACTTAAATACTTTAGATAAGTAGAAGCAGCACTTTCACCCTGCCTCTGCACGATGGAAAATCCACATGACACAGTCACAAGTCCTGAGCATGATGTGTCACGCCAAGCTCTTTGTGCTCTCGCCCCTTCTCTCTTCTACAACAGACATTGCTCAGTGTTGATGGGCTGTGCAAAGTTGTGAACTATTAAAATACCGTCAGTTACACATTTCAGCAGCTTTTATTTGATCATTTCTCTAACCTGAACATTAACAGTCCCCATTTTAAACCATATCCAAATTCACACTATAAATCTAAAGCTTGCCTATAAATGTACATCATCTTTTCGGATTCTAGTAGTAATTAGATTACTTTATACAATTATTGCACAATGTGTATGTGCACCTCGACAATTCAAGACAACATGACTGTAGTATTTACCCGTGTATCTGGAAATTCACTTTAATTTCACAATGAAAATGACTGAAACTGATTTCATGAGTATTTGATAATTAATTGGTCCTGCTTCTTACAAGTAGATTACATTGTATAGTTTTTACAGGGCAGTCTTTAGGGAATTGCAATAAGCAAAAAAATCACACACTTCTGCTATAACAACCTTTACTGTGGTTAGTCCTATTAGCATTTTGTGTGACATGTGGTCAGACAGACATGTTAAAAATAAAGCATACCCTGTGTCAATTCTCAAGTTGTATGTCCCTGTCATAATAAACAAAAAATCATCTGGCCTTTACCAGGTCTTAAAGTTAGCTAAATGTAATCTCAGATTAAAAATTGCATTTTCTCATCATTTCTTAAACTAAAACTAAGCCAAATTGTCGCAGCAGTTTGTGGAAAAACTAAATCCATGCCTCCAGGTGCTGGTAACCTAATGCACTTGCTATGACCCCCAGAAAAGATGGTGTTCAGCAAATGTGAGTAATAGTCTGGAGCATGTGTGTGTTGGCACAATGCAAAAATCCCAAAAGATAAAACTTCAACCTCCCTGTGAAATCATGAATAATCTCAGACATTTACAAAAAAACAAGTCTGGAAAAAGTGAGGTTTGTGAGCTTAAAATATTTTCAATAAATTATTCAAATCAAGAAAAACATCTAAAAATAGATCAAATTTCCTACAATAAAGGTGTAACATTCATGCAAGGTTGTTCTATAAGAAACATCCAATTTGGGTGAATGCTGAAGTCTTTAGCTGCAATGTTTAGTTTACAGTGAGAGAAGGGGACATGTCATTTGACACAAACGTCAGTCCTGCAGTGCAACATTGCTTGTAAAAAGCTGTGCATCACACCCAACTGCACTGCCCATACTGAGAGTATCTCCTCCTAAATTTATGTTCAACTCACTTCCAGTAAACACACAGACACACACAGAGTGATAAACGGTAAAGCAGTTTTGTGAAATTTCATGGCTGTCTGGGAGGAGCAAGCAGAGGGGGGAGATACAGTTAGCACATTTCTGTCTCTGTGCACGTCCTACTGCGTCACGCTCACAAATACACACACTCTCCTTCACTGTGTGCACACCCCCGCCCTTACCCCTTCTCTGCTCAAGCTCCACTTCACACACACCCAGCCATCAATCTTTCAGTGTTCTGGAACCGGTCCTCTCCATCTTTCTTCAACCCTCTCTAAGCCTCAGCCCTCGATCCTAAAAACTTTTTTGCCCAGTCGTTCCCAACTTCTATTTTTCCTAATCCTACCCAGGCCGCCTCCACCCAGGGTACTCTCAGGGTGCCCTCAAAACCAGACTTCTTATGCAACCTCAGTCTTGGTTGTGGGGGAAATAGCCCTGCAATGCAGCACAGTAATAAAATCACAACAGCATATGAGGCGGGCTGCATCAGAGATAAGACGCTGCAACTACCAGTGCTGCTTACAGGGCAGTGGTGCTTCTACAAAACATGTCTTTTAAAAAAAAATGTATTAATTCAAGTTCAGGTTCAAGCTCTGAAGTTTCATAAGGTTATAGACCAGTAGCCATGTCATACAAAGCCACAAAATATGTTGATGTAATTTGTGTGAGCAGAGTCAGCATGTTGTGTGTGTTAAAAAAAAAAAAAGCATCGTCGTACTTTTCATCCATACGCTCTTTTTTATGCTGAGGAACCCTTTGCTCTTGAGTCTGGTATGCCAGAAGACTCCTGATTGATGATCTGAGGCTGCAGTCTGGCTCCCAGGGTCGTTCAGTTCAGCATTACAGCTAAAAGCCAAGCCATGCAGTACAACTATCAGTAAACAGAAAGATTGAGGGAGGCAAAAACCAGGCTAATGTGCTTATTGTTTTTGTATTTGTTTGCTGTAGCTCTCACTGGTTAATCAAGCCTTGCAGGGCAGTATTTTATGTGTTTTAATGGCAAACACGGTCATATAATAAACGGTCATATAATGACGGTCATATAATAAACTGGAATCTGATGAGTCATGTGGCATTGGGTGTGTGCTGCATGGATGTGAGCCCACCCCCCAAAAAAATGAAATCTTTCATGAACAGAAACAGAGATGGTAAGTTTATTATGAAGGTCTACATTTATCTGGTTTTATTTATTTATCTGGAGTTATTTGAGAATTGACAATGTACTCCAAGTATACAAAAAAAGTTTTAGAAATGGGCGTGCATGAGTATCCATGGCATGGATGACTTGAGTATGTGTGAAGGCAAATCAGAATTTCAAAGAGATATATGTCACCATAAAGACAACTTTGTTCCAAGGAGGTCTGTGGTTAGCTCAGCAGGACAATGCCATACCTCCCTGTGCACAACTTCCAACAGTGTGGCTTCATAGACTGTGTGTGTGCTTGACTGGCTTAATATGGTGTGGCATAATATATAGAGGAGAATCAGAGTACAAAATGGACTGTTGAGCCACAGAAATATTGTATTCAGCAAGAATGGATACAGATTTCTTATGCAACGCTCCAACAATTAGTATCATCAGTTCCCAAATTATTAAGAAATGTTATTAACAGGAAGAGTCATGTAACATGTGTTGCTGGCTTCAGATTTTAAATTTTATATTTTCAATTTAGTTCATGAGGACACTGAAAATAATGGTGCATGTTCGATGAAAGTTCAGTTGAATTAACAAAATACACAAGTTATACAGTGTATCATTGGGGGTATGAATGTGTGTGAATGATTAGAAAGCACGTAGTTATGTGTATCTTAAGACGTGCTGTATGAGTGTGTGTGAGTGGGGTGAATGCAGCATGTAGTGAAGCGCTTTGAGTGGTCAGTTAGACTAGAAAAGTGCTATACAAGTACAAGTCCATTTACCATTTACCATTTACACAAATACAAAAGTTTTTATTGAACTTTCAAAAAACTTTTTTCCCCAGGAAATGGGATTTGAAGGTAAAACTAAGAGTCTAATCAAGAGGAAATTGGAAGATTTGTGAGATGAATCACAGAAATTTGATATGTATTCACTCCAGAAATGGTTGGTCTGAAGTAAAACAAATACAACTATTGTCGCAATACCGAGGTTTGGACATCATTATTTGTCACAGTGAAACATCCAAATTGAACATTTAGTGAAATGTTAAAAAAAAGTAAATTAGTTACCTATTTATTTGAGATTTTGAGGAAAACCGGACAGTAAATCTTTTCTCCCCCTCTCAGTGTGTAAGCCATTGCTGCAGAAGGGTGGCGCTATAGTTTGCATCCACCGTGTAAAACTAACCAGAAGAAGAAAGTAAGTGCTAAGTAAACGTAACTATGGATTGAAACGATAGGTGAATACGTCGCCTCTGGATAATTCAAGGTAATCGATATGTTGTGGGCTTTCACAGCCATCATAAAATGACATCCAGATAGAGAAATATCGCTTTCGCCAACATATGTGCAAAGGTTTTCCTCTCCAGCTAACATCAGCTAAAACAGGCCACTGTGAAACGTTTGGCCGGTATGTCGGAGGATGGTTTTTGCAACGTGTCCCACACATATTGCACCGACGATGATAGGAGTTTAAAAGATTGTTTTTGAAGCACAATTTTCTTATATCTTACTTACACATTCAACGAGCCCGCTGATTATATCATACGTTTGTTGTGAAAGTCAAACCTTCAGTCTTGGTGGTGAGAATGGATACGACGTAAGAGTAAACACGTTAATAAAAGGTAACTGTTAGCAATTGTTCCGATGCTGCCTTCAGGTAGTGGTAGTGCCATAAACTAGTGGAATTTGACTGTATCTTAAACTTGATTGGGACTGAGACGCGCGTGTTAAAGTGTTTGTGTAATTAATTTAAAAGTTAAAGCCACTTCAGTAATTTTTTTAATTATTTTTTAGAAAAAGTTATCTAAGTTTGGCTATAACAGATGCATGCGGCTTTCTTTTTGGCATTGGCTTTATTAAATAGCAGAGGTGCATAAATACAGTTACGGCTGTTTGGAATGAAGACATTGTCCTGCTGACATTTTAAGAAAGGTCTGTGTGACAGAAATGGAGACTTTAAAAAAAAATGAATGAAATGATGCAAAGGTAAAAATGTGAGATTTTGCCCATTTCCTTCATATAGGACAGTAACTTTTAGGAGATCTGACTCCCGGCACATTAAAGTGTTGAAGCAACCAGCGTGTCTGTTGTTTTTCCGTCAAAAATTGTCTGAAATTCACCAAGAAATTCAGTTTATGCTCACTTGTCTCCATAAATTACACAAGGCCTGTCATGTCGCTTGTTTCTTTACTTGTAATTTGGAAAGCTTCTTGTTTTGCTCTACTCTCTCCTGTATTCTCCTTTCTAGATATATCCTTGTTGGTGAGACTAGAATAAAGGACTGTATAGGGTTGGTACGTTCTGAGTTTAAGCTACATTCGCTCCCAGGGCGTCGGTCAGGACACAAACAGAGGAGATTGGAATCCAGTTTAGGCAGTTTTACTGATGAGAGGCAGGCACAGGTGAGTTACAGGCATGAGACTGTTTACATGGCAGGAGACGGTGCTAACACTGAATAGATGTCTGAATATGCGTGTGTGTGTGTGTGTGGTTCTGCAGAATACAAACAGAAAAGGAAACCATTATGAGCATAAACACAAATACCATAATATATTACATAATTGCAATAATATAGTATTTGATAGTGTAGCATTTACACTATACAGGTTGTGACAGTATAAGATCAGATATGAGGAATAATCTTGATTAGTGCAATAACTTCACCACTCTCTATTTACCATACCAGCTCTTATATAGACCACAAATAAAGTAAGCAATAAACCGTTATCAAATAAAGGTCTCGATAGCCTTAAATGGCGTTAACAAGCTTTCCCCCCACGACTGGCGTCCTTGTCAAAATTGGCGTGGTTTGGAGGAGGTTTCGTAAACAATAATAATAATAATAATAATAATAATAATTACGCCTTCAGGAACAATAGGGCCTTCGCAGTTCACTGCTCGGGCCCTAATAAAAGCAATATTTGATATTTATAAACGTAGTTTTAAAAAAAGAGTAAGTTTATTAGAATGGAAGATTAAAAACATGCTAAAATGAGCCAAAAGTGCAGTGAGTCATTCTTGTGCCATTGTAATTTGTTGGATTTTATGGTAATCCTGTGAAGCTGGATGGGTGCACAGTTCATGGGCCGTTGCACTGTTTGCTCTTTATCTACATCAGAGCAGAATGACATTGAATCAAGGCCAACTTTTCAGTTTAGCGATGTTCCTCATGATATGTGAACCAGGATATCACAACTGTATTAACACAGAGGGTAACTGAACCAGATGGTATTTATTTTCTTAGCAAATTTGCAGAACCAGTCCCTCTTGTCTTAAAAGGTGCTCAGTCTGTAATCACCTGGTGTCATTAGGTAGATCTAGGGCTGTAACATGAAACTTTTCACTATTATGCAAGTGCAAGAGGAGCAGGAATAATTTGCAACACAGAGGAGGAACAAGGAGGCAGTGTCCTTTGGTGAATGTCTATGGCCCGTGGTTTGTCTTCTGTCTGCTCAGCCAATCGTGAGCTGCCCCGACCTCATGCAGCCCCTCCCCCAGCTCTATTATCCATGCCACGCAGCCTTTCTCTCTTCCTTTTTCCTTATGCTGTTTGCTGGTTCGTGCACGCCCTCCCTTCGTTGCTTAATGCAGCTGGGATTGAAATAATTAAATAGAGGAATTGGAAAAAGAGTAGTGGATTCTTATTCAGTTTTCCATAGTGGTGTGGGATGGAGAAGCAGCCAGTGTCTTTGGGCAGAAACCCTCATGTGAGTCAGATGGCCCTTTTTCCCCCCTCTACCATCACTCTAAGGATTTTATCATTATCGTATAATCCTTCCTGTCTTTCTCACATTGTAGTTATTTCTGTTTTGCATGATTGGTCTTTTTCATCCGCCTCTGTTGCTGTGTCATCTCTGCCTTTGCTTTCGGCATGCGTCCCCGCCCCCATAGCATAACGCTGGCTGCTGCTACTGTCTTGTGATGCTTAAATGAAAATTAAGGTCTGCTGAATGTTATCTGGTGTAAATCAAAAGATTTAGTTTAAAGAGAGGTTTTTTTGTGTATGTGTGTGTGAGACCCAACTGTTAAAGCTGATTTGACTCACCACACAGATGAGGCAGATTGAGACTAGAGAGGCACTAGTCTGAAAAGAAAGTGATCCAGGTTGACCCCATATTTGAATTTTATTATATTGATTGAATAAATATATATAACCCTGTGTTTTTTAAAAAATTGACACCTCAAAACTAGTACCCTTTTCAATCTTTTATTGTTATATTTAAGATGCTCATGAACAGTTCCAGACCTCCCTGGGCCCACCGAGACCAACATAATGGGTGAAACACCGAAAAATATTCAAAAGTTACAAACGCTGGATGTTTAAAGTTAAAGTGATTCCATAGACCTTTTTTTATGGAAGACCATTTGAAAGTAAATGTAATGTGGTGAATGATGAATAATTTCCACTTCATGTTAGTTGTCTCAGATGAGCGAAAACCAAACTGAAGCAATGTGAGCAATAATCTGTCTTTTCCATTTTTGATCTGAGCACAAAACCAGAAGATGGAGAATGATACATTATCTGATTTTTCAGTCTGGTTCAAGAAATCAAAGTTGAATAAACAAGTTTTTTTCTTTCCTTGCCTCTCCTGACTGGTTTGTCCCAAAATGTTGATGCATAAGAGCTAGTGTAGTGGTATTATTGCCACCCTTTGTGTGGGAGACCTGAGTTCAAATCCACTGCATGAAAGCTATTACCTCCAGTAATACCCCAGTAGGGATCCTTAGGCAAGACCCCTTTACCCTATCGGCCTGCCTGTAAGTCGCTTTGGATAAAAGCATCTGCCAAATGCATAAACACACAATTCAATTTCAGTCCATTTTTTTTCTTTTTTCATCTCTCTGAGGACTGAAGAAGGGAAATAAAATTCCTAACCCTTACTTGCACGTTCACAATGTTTACAACCTCGACTTCTACTATTCGGGCTGAACGATATTGGAACAAAAATACAAATTGTAATATTTTGTGTTTCTGAGATGCATATATCGCAAAAAAAAAGATAAAGAAATGTTCACAAGACGACTTGGAATTTGTAGTGGAGTTTGAGTCACTTTTTCCTTCCTAACATTCCTAGTGCATCCTGCAGAGTGATTATTGCACATCTACACGTTGAAGCCTAAATGATATATCCTGCTGCCCTAACCGTATTTTTTTGGTGTGTCCTCCTGAGATGTGACTGGATGTGAGGCCTTTACTTTGCCTTGTAAAGCTTTGTTCTACAGCATGCTCAGCTCCTCTAAGAATCGTTGGCACACGTTCTTCATATAAGTATATAGCATTTTTAGTGTAGTTTTGTTGTGTGTTTTCATGCCTCAAATTCTGAAAACTTGGAAGGCCCAAGTGAGTATGACCTGTGGCTGGATTTTACAACGACACTAACGCATAATAATGCTTTTGCCAGAAAATTACCGGGACCTCATCACCTCTTTTGCCTCTGTTTCCTAGGAGCTGTACTCTCAGAGAATGCAAAGGAGCAGAGAAAAGATGGAGCGAGACAAATTGGACGAAGAACAGAGTCAGGTGTGACCTCGTGTCTTTGGTGTATGGGAACATTGTTAAAGTCAAGTTGTTGCAAAGAAAGATGGCTTCTGGTGTTTGCCCACAGACTCTGTTGTTCTTTGAAGTTAATGATTAGATTGTGCCAAAGTCTAACTGTCTTATGTTTTCTTACTTTTAGACTAGTTGAACAAACTGATCAGGAAGTTAGTCGGCAGTAAGATCCTTTATACAAATGGGATTGTTTTCTGTACATTGTTGGATATTTAAGAATAATTATGAATAATTATTTCTAATGAATATTAGACATGTCCAGTATGTAGTGGAGAAAGGTGCGTGATTTAAGTGTGTTAATGTGATGAGCTAATGGTCCCCGTGTGTGTCTGTTCTCCTTTACTTGGTGAAGTGTAAGAGGAAGTTGAGGGTGTGTGTGGCAACATGCAACAGAGCAGATTACTCCAAGCTGGCCCCCATCATGTTTGGGCTCAAATCCCACCCTGATGAGTTTGAACTGGAAGTTGTGGTGCTTGGTTCACATCTCATTGACGACTATGGGTAAGACTACCTTTCCTTCTTCTAATGGGCTGTTCATAATCCACCACAGATTTTTGGTTTAGTTCTACGTTCGCTGTTTGAATGATATGTTTTGATGTGCTTTTTTTCCCGTTTCCTCCTCTTAAGGAACACTTTTCGTATGATTGAGCAGGATGACTTCGACGTTGGCTCTAAGCTCCACACTATTGTTAGAGGAGAAGACGAAGCAGCCATGGTGGAGAGTGTTGGGTTGGCCCTGGTGAAGCTCCCTGACGTCCTACAGAGACTCCGCCCTGACATCTTGGTCATACACGGTGACCGTTTTGACGCTCTTGCTCTGGCGACTGCTGCTGCTCTGATGAACATTAGAATACTTCATTTGGAGGGAGGAGAGGTCAGAAGGCTTCTCTGTTGAGCAGCTTCCACTGTATGAGAATCATTTTTCTTAATGTGATGTTTATTTACACAAAGCTTGTGTGTTCACTTTATGATGTTGTATCTGTCCCATTTTGATCCAGTTTACTTCTCTACACTCTAGCAACAGACTACATTTTTCTCCCATCTGTCCCATTCTCCTTTTCCCAGGTTAGCGGTACAATTGATGATTCGATCCGTCATGCCATCAGTAAGCTGGCCCATTATCATGCCTGCTGCACACGCATGGCAGAGCAGCACCTCATCGCCATGTGTGAGGACCACTCTCGCATCCTTCTGGCTGGATGCCCCTCATACGATAAGCTCCTGGTGACTCATCACAGAGATGACTACGTGGATATCATCAAGAGCTGGCTAGGTATGCAGGGTAACAGTCATGTGGACAGACATGTAGTGTGATACATCCATCTGTGGTTGTGCAGTGTACTAATCACTTAATGATTTACGGTAAATTCGTTGGTCACTGATTTTCATGCATCATTTCTCGTATTTCGTATATTTCAATAATCAAACATATCCAACCTTGGAAGTTCACTTTTGTGAGTCTTGTGAATTTCCACTTTGGGGTCTTTATTTTCAACACAGACTTTCTGAAATATCTTGGTGGGATTGTTTAAAAAAATGAAGACAATATTGAGAGATTTTAGACATATCAGTCTTGTGACATTAGAAGTGATTCTACACAAACGTGCTTTCTTATGTTGTATACTGCATGTGATCTATTATTATTTTGCAGGTGACAAGGTGCAGGACCGTGACTATATAGTGGCATTGCAGCACCCTGTTACCACAGACATTCAGCACTCTATTAAGATCTATGGGCTGATGCTGGATGCCCTACTCTCCTTCAATAAGAGGACGCTCATCCTCTTTCCTAACATCGATGCCGGTTAGTTAAACGGGTCTTATTTGTATTTCCCTGCTTTGTTTTTCTTGATTTGCAAGTTTTTCTTTTTATCAGTTTAAAACTGGGACCAAAAGAATTACAGAAAAGTTACTGCCTCTAGAACTTCTCCTTCTCATTTTAACAGGAAGTAAGGAGATGGTACGCGTCATGCGAAAGAAGGGTATCGAGCAGCACCCCAACTTCCGAGCAGTGAAGCACATTCCCTTTGAGCAGTTCATCCAGCTTGTTTGCCATGCAGGCTGCATGATCGGAAATAGCAGCTGTGGAGTGAGAGAGGCTGGGGCCTTTGGCACACCAGTCATTAACCTGGGAACAAGGCAAACAGGCAGAGAAACTGGTAGGTTTCACCTGCTGCGCATGTCATCGTTTAGTCCTGATTTCACCTCTAGCAGAGCAAGAGGAAGATTGAAGGATCACATTTGCTGAAGAAGCAAAAGGTTGTTGCTTACTGAGCTTCTTCAGAATTTACAACCTAATTTAACTTCAAACTAAAGGACTGAACATTTTAAAATATCAAGATGAGTTGCCACTGACATCAACAGAAAAAAAGCAGGTAGATTTGTAATTTTATTATTCAGGTTGGAAGGCTGTCAACATTCTCATAAAGTCTGTTTGTCATTTGATGGAAATTCATGTTTTGAATATTAAAATAGTTCTGAAGCAGCTAGAAGTCTAACAAAAGCACGAAGACGCGTTCGCTTACATCATCAGTCCAATTACTTCTTTACTTACGTTATTAAATAACAACTGCGTTGTTATTTCTCTCTTTCAGGGGAAAATGTTCTACATGTCAGAGATGCTGACACTCAGAATAAAATCTACCATGCTCTGGAGCTGCAGTTTGGAAAGAGATACCCCTGGTATGTACCAGTAATACCAGTCTTAGGAGGTCTTTGTTCTCCATTTTTTCAGTTTTAGATCGACTTTTGTCTTTTTTTTTTTGTACTTATATTGAGTTGCAACAGCAACTCAAATGTCAACTTTAAGCTGGTCAGCTGAGCACCTGTCATATCTTTCAAGTTAACGTTTCATTTTATTCATGGAGGCCCTTGCATTTTAAAGAAATCATTCCACAGTCTTGAAAATGAAAATGGCACACCCTTATCAATGCTTTATAAGCACAAGATAATCAAAATGGAGGTGCTAAGGTGTGTCTCCTTCAGTTGCCACAGTGTAGTTCTGCTTCCTGTTTCGCTCTGCAGACGAGTATTTTGCAGAACCGGTAAGATACTGACTCAGAGACAGATTATAATCCTGATTTTCTTGTTACAACAGACAATTCCAGACTACTATAACCATACCCATACCTACCCATAACTCTGTCTAAGGACAAAAAGGGTTAACAATGTGTAGAATAAATCAGTTGGGGAATAGAGGTCAAAAGATCACCTAATTAAAGCTGTGGGATCACTCTCAGCTATACTTGGAGTCATATCACTTTAGCAGCATTTATTGCCATCAAAGAATCGCAGAATTTTAGACATTTCTGTTCCACAGTTATCAATAGAGATCATTGTAGCAACATTTTGCACCTACAAGACTTACGATTTTTTTTTTCTTTTCTTCAAAAATGGGATTTAAAGAATGTAATTTCTGATCTTTATTACAAGGAGTGATCAGTAAGTTCCTAGCCTGCACCTATGAGAAAACAAGACTTAACCTGATCTTATTTGGCAGATTGTAGAGCCTGCTGTTTTTGGAACACACGCTAGAAATCCAACTCTGGCCAAATGAAAATGTGGATTTGCATCTCGCACTGAAAAAGAGAATAAAAACAAAAGGAGCCAAATCTCCTGACTCAGGCGAATGTTGTGTAATGCACCACATTTCATGTCAGTTTCCAGACCTGAAGTCATCATCAGTGATGATCCAGAGCATAAAGGTCATGTCAGTGTTGGACAGAGTTGGATGCTTGCACTCTGCGTAAGTTTAAGGTCTGCAGTGAAATATGCACCACAAGGGGTCAGGTTGGTACTCTTAAGGTCACAACCGTGCATCCATCTCAGGGAAACGCATGTGCTCATAAGCATTGTGATTTTTTATTTTTTTTTACAAAGCAAAGTAATGTTTGTTTTTAACCAGCTCAAAGATCTATGGTGACGGCAGCGCAGTGCCTCGTATTCTCAAGTTTCTGCGTACGATTGACCTGGACGAGCCGCTCCAGAAGACCTTCTGCTTCCCTCCTGTGAAAGACCCCATTTCTCAGGATATCGATCACATTCTGGAGACTCAGAGTGCTCTGGCTGTTGACCTAGGAGGGACCAACCTCAGAGTGGCCATCGTCTGCATGAGGGTAGGTTTCACAAGTATAAACATGTGGACAGAATAAATATTTAATCATTTTCACTCAGCTGTCTCTTCATTTTCATTCCATAAATCTTTTATCAGAGTTTGTATGTGGAGCTTTTGTGTGGAGAAAAGAAGCACCATTATGTCATCATGATAAAATTAATTTAGTTTCAAACAAATTACATTAAATTAAACTAAAATAGATCTTAAGATATCCTATGTTTATAGGCACTAATATCTTTAGTATCCCAGTTATTAATTCTAACCCTTAATGATGTAACTATGAAGAAACATTACTTTTAGCCACTCTTCCTTAAACTTAATCTGTAATAAGTGTGTAATAATGATGATGCTATCAAGCTTTTCAAGCTCTGTTTTCATCTATTCATCATCTTTCTAACCTCTCTTCTTCTCTCTGTTCAGGGAAAGATAGTGAAGAAATACACAGAGGCCAATCCAAAGACTTTTGAGGAGAGGATGCGTCTGATATTAAAGATGTGTACAGATGCCACCCGGGATGCCGTGCGCCACAACTGTAGAATACTTGGTGTCGGTATGAAAATGCTTACTCAGATTTCTTAATGGCAAACAAAATGCACTTTTTCCATTTAAGTGTCAGCTTTCTAAAAATCTGCTTCTAAGGAATTTCCACTGGTGGACGTGTAAACCCACAAGAAGGTGTCGTCCTACACTCCACGAAGCTGATCCAGGAGTGGACTTCTGTGAACTTGAGGACACCCATCTCAGATGCTCTACACCTGCCTGTTTGGGTGGACAATGATGGCAACTGTGCAGCGTTGGCTGAGAGGAAGTTTGGTCATGGAAAGGGAGTGGAAAACTTTGTCACTGTTATAACAGGAACAGGTAAGAAGGCAGGATTCCTGTGGTAAAGTCTGATTACGTATGAAGATATTATGACTAAAAAAAAATGGTGATGTTGAAGTTTCCAAAAAGCTTGAATGATGTTCAGCCTGACTGACCCCATCAATTAAAGCATAGTCATCAAAGTGTTAAACTAGTTGAATTAATTCTTATTGTGTGCTGGATTGGTTGGATCATTGCACAGGAAGTCTAAGTGAATAGCTTGACTGTGTTTAGGTATTGGAGGAGGAATTATCCATCACTATGAGCTGGTCCATGGCAGTACCTTCTGTGCAGCCGAACTGGGTCACATCATGGTTTCACTGGATGGCCCCGAGTGTTCGTGTGGGAGTCGTGGCTGCATAGAGGCCTATGCATCTGGTTTGGCGCTGCAGAGAGAGGCCAAAAGGCTGCATGATGGTAAAAAATAGCTTTTTTTTTTCCAGAAGCTCTGGGAAAAATACTAAAAAAATTAATATGATCCAAAGTGATCCATCATTTACTTTTATACATCTGACCTGTGTTATGGTGTGCTATACAGAGGACCTGCTGAAGATAGATGGGATGGATAATAAGTTCTCTGAGCCAATCACAGCTGCCCACCTTATCAGTGCATCCAGAATGGGGAACTCAAAAGCTGATGCTGTTTTGCACAAAGGTCAGAACACGAAAAATCACAGTTGCACACACACAAAACACATGACTCTGTTGGAGAAATAAGGAAAATTGTGTGTTAAGTTCACCAGGACCTTTCAGTTGTTTTTTTGTTTTTCAACCATTCCAACCATTTTTGATATTTTGTGACAATTTATTTTCACAGCCTTGACTTTCACTTGATTAGAACATCTGGATGGATAGATGGATACTTGAGACAAGATGAAAACAGGCCTAGTGAAAAAAGAGTGTAGAAGCTTTATATGCCTCTGGGCACCAATGAGACAACTGAAGACATACAAACCCAAAGAAAAACTAACTTGCGTGTCTTTTTCTTCTTGCAGCATCCACAGCACTCGGTGTGGGGATCGTAAACATCCTCCACATTGTCAACCCCTCATTGGTCATTCTGTCTGGAGTGCTGTCCTCTTACTACCAGGCCCCAGTTCAGCACATCATCTCAGAGAGAGCTCTCTTATCTGCCCAGAGTATCAAGGTTCTTACATCAGACTTGGAAGAGCCTGCTTTACTTGGAGCTGCAAGCATGGTGTTAGACTATGCCACAAGAAGAATATCCTGAGGGATCTACAGTTGGCTCTAGACATATTAGGACACTCATCATCATTTTTTTTTAATTTGCAAGACATATTGAGGTAACAGTTTTATAATGAAAATGGACTTTAAACATATGCTCACTGTTTTAATTTGATTGATATTCACATTACATTGAAGGGATTTTGAAGGACTGGTACATTGTTTTTATGTAGAAGCTTCTGTTTCAGGGGCTCAATGAGTTTTATCATTGTCGATGATGCTTTTCCAGGTGTTCATTGCAGCTGTCCGTAGTTGTTTGTTCACAGGTCTTTCTGCCTTTTAGTTTTGTGTTTAGCAAGTGAATACGGCTCCATTGGGGTTGATATCACTTGGACTTTGACTTGGCCTTTAAAATGTTGGATAGTTTGCGCTCTGTGTTTTGGGTCATTGTCTTAATTGATCAAGCTGCTTCTGTCATCTAACATGACTAGTGACCAGTGCCACTAAAAGCCATGCACGCCTTTATCATTGCGTTCTCTTCAAGGATCCTGTTACCGTCTTCACTTGTTGTCTTTTGTGGACATTCTTTTCATGTTACTATCTCACAACTTTTTCTCTCAGAATGTACTGTTGGTTTGCTTCTGATCTCTGATGTTTTTTGTTTCATTTAGTTTTTACAGTTCAATAATGGCCTGTTTTGTTTGCATAGAAAGCTTCTTTAATGGCATGCTCTGAGTTCTCAGAAACAGCCTTTAGGCGAGGATGCCACAGTTGAAATCAACCATAAAGCTTTCCACATTAAAATGCTGTAATTCTTAAAACGTTTCTATAATTTGGATGTTAATATCCTCACTTCAAAGCTGGAAGCCTTCACTTAAAGCTCCTTTTCATTATGTAACTGTAACTTGAAAGTAACAAAACTGGCCTCAGTGTCCCAAATATTTCTAGACCCATCTGTAGTTCTGATATCATAAAGACTGCTTCCAAGAGATGGACCCAAAAACTGACTGTAGTCAGAATCAGAATCTCTTTATTCACCGAATGGACGATGTACACAGGAATTTGACCTGGTGTAACGGTGCCACAGGATATTAAATAACAGTTAACATAGCAGGACAAGTAAAAAGAAGGTGACCCAAATAAAAATATATACAGTTGAGGTGGGATATGTACAGAATGATATGACCGGAAATATGTACAAGATCTTTGGCAGGGATAATATTGTAGAAGAGATGGGGGAGAGTGCTACTTCTATTTCAACTGTTTTTAGGAATGGTGAGGGGTGACTAGGATGTTTGTTTATAAGGGTAAAAAAGTGTTCAGGTGTCTGGTGGTTTTGGTCTCGATAGACCTGAACCTGCAGCCTGATGGGAGGGTTGTAAACAGGGAGGGAACTGGGTGTGACGGGTCTCCCACTATCCTTCTAGCCCTCTGCCAGTCAATCTGATCGTGCAGAACACACACGGGCTCCTGTTCAAGGCCCGTTAGACGGCTGGCTGTTTGCACGCTGCGCTCCAGTCTGTTCTTGGTGTGGGCAGAGGATGCAGGGTACCACACAGTGATGGAGGAGGTGAGGACACTTTCGATGGGAGCTCTGTAGAAATGTGTGCGAACCTTAGGGGAGACGTTCATCTTGCAGAGCAGCTTGAGGAAGAACATCCTCTGGTGCGCCCGCTTGATGAGTGTGTCTCCCATTTCAGGTCGCTGGTGATGGTAGTGCCCAGAAACTTCAGAGTCCACCATCCACCAGTAGTGCCTCTACTACACAGATAGCTAGAGATTTTTTAAAGCTCGGGTGATATCTGATGTCTTTAAAATTACTACACCAATGCTTGGTATGGGCTTCATGCATTTAAAAAAGAATTCTGCTGACAATTAGTTTATCAGAACCTGGAAACACAGTGTGGAGTGGGTCCAGTGTACATGTTAGAAATTTCAGCCTCTAATGCCTAAAATGAAATCTAAAGTTTAATGAAGCTGAACAAATTATTAGATGTGACCAAAATATTGCATAGACATTCTCCTGTATGGTAACTATTTTATTTGTTCTAAATGATTGCTTTTTCAATTTTATATGGATCTTGTAGGAGCGTTTTCTTCCCAGTTTATCTCTTGAGGTAAAAATTACTAACTGGTTATTATGTAATATTTCCATGTTTCGTTATTGAATTGTTTTAAGGTGGTATTTATCAGAGGCAGGGACTAAACTGACAAATAAATGAATTGCTAAGGCAACAACTGATTTTTCTCTTTTTTGTGCATTATATGACCACTGACCATGAGGATTTTAGCCTTTTGAATATAACAGTTTGTATGTGCTATTACATACTGCATTGTACATGAAATGATTTTTGTAACTGTATAGATGATTTACTATACAAGTTCATTGATTTATGTTGGTCCAAATAATGAATAAAGATTTTAGGCATTCACAAGAAAAGCTTCATTTGATTCTAATAGAAACTGTAGAGGTGTTCACAATAATACAAATTCTGCTTTACTTTACACAGTTGCAAAAGACCAGTCTACAATATTTCAGGGTCTCCATCCATGTTCTATATCTGCATAATCCAATTCAGGGTCGCAGGGGGTCTGGCTTCCAGGAGGGCCACATGTCAAAGTCTTTGGGCAACCCCACCTTGGCTACCAATGCATCCATCGTATGTATTGGTGTATGACAAACATACGTAAAGAACATAAATATATGTGTGACTGTGTAAAAGAAAGCACCGTGTAGCCTCCAAATGGAATGTAAATGGAGTGTAAAAGTGCTTTGAGTAGAAAAAGCACTATACAAGTGCAGTCAATTTACCAAAAATCTTTTAATACCTCATGGTTTTGATGAGAGGTTTGCACCCGCTTCGTTTTCTCATGTAGTTTCATGAGGATGTAATCTGTAACTTCTCCAAAATTCTTGAGAGTTCCAAAATATGTTAGTATGCGTTGACAGTCTTTTCTTCACTCTGCAGTCTAAGTCATATCAAACCTCTCAGGAAAGTTACATTTGGATAATCAAATCATCTGATGCTGCACTCCATCACTCCTATGAAGCCTAACAGCCTTAACAGAGTCTGGATACTCGTTTGCTAATTATCCTGCCAAAAAAACATGATGACCACATTAAAGGTAAAACAGATGGAATAGCAGATCCTTTTAAAGAGCTAGATCTGATATTGCTGGTTAAATGTCACTCACAAACCATCACAGCTCCTTCTCCATGCTTCAAAAAGATCTCATAAATACACAGCAGCTGGATTAAAAAATTACTCACCAAATTGAATAATCCTGCTGTACTCAATGCTTTTAGGTCCATTGAATAACTCAGCCCTAGAGCTTCTCCTCTTGTCTCACTTGTTAATGGTCACTTTGCAGCAATTTAACTATTAAGGCCAGATTGACAGTCTCTCCTGATCTGCTGATACTGAGATGCATCTCTGCTCCTAAAAATGTCTGAATCCTCTACAATAAACTCGACTGTTAAGTCTATTCACCACTATCTAATCATGCATCATGTTTTTGTCAATGAACTGTGTGTCACTCATCCCACTCACAGTGTAGGTTTTAAGCTGTAATGCTTTGCAGCTTGCACATTATTCTCACAATATGTACTCATAGCAATTCAAGAGTTCACTGAGTATCTTGTGGATTGCTATCATGTTTTAAAACCAATTAATTTGCTCCCTGCTACATATTTCAAGTGAGTCAGGTGAGTCCTTGCTTGTCACCTGAGCCCTGTGAGACTGCCAGAGCTGTTAATTATTAACCAGTGGGCAATTAGGCTTGGGCAGGACACAATTGTTGCTAGAGTTGCCAAGACAAAGCCAAAAACTCTGTTAGTGTTCAACAGAAAGCCTGACTAAAGAAACATAAAATAAAGCTCTATGATTTGATGAGGCCAAATGATTAAATGATTTATTTGATTACGTTAAGCTCTGAAGAAAAAATTACATATAGCAAGAAAGCGCCATTCTTACTATGTTGCTTGGAGTTGGCTACATGAAGATCAGGACAGAAGCGCCTTGAAAAACAGCTGGAAACTTTATTAGGACCATACAAATAGGACTTACAAGAACTGTTTTATTATCTAATCCCAACAAAACAGCAAACATCATGCATGCCATATATGTATATATCTATATCTATAGATATATAAATATAGATACGGCAATAAGAGTATATAAGCATGCAGCAGATGAATCTTGCCTCAAGACATAGAGACTGCAGATTTTTTTACACCTCTGACAGTTGTACTATACGTAGCAGGTCATGGGACCTGTATGCAAAAATACAAAGATTTTATTGGTCAAATTGTGAGGCAGCTGTTATGTGATTGGCCAAAATAACTATCAGTACTCTGTACTGGTTTATGATTGGCGGATATTCTATTTCCCACTCGCTATCGTCATTTTTCTTTTCCGTTCGTCCTTCCTCCCGTCGAACTGATCGTTTTCTGTGTGTTGCTACACCTGTTCTTCGTTTCCTACATTATCCTCGTACAAAAACACTCAACATGGATGATTTTGACATGTTGAACGCACCCGTCGCTGGAAACGGCGTCGGCTCGGAGGAGGATCCCGCGGCCGCTTTTTTAGCCCAGCAGGAGAGCGAAATCGCTGGGATTGAAAACGACGAGGGTTTCAGCATCCTGGACAGTGGAGAGGTGCCCTCGTCGCTGGGAGACTCCAACGGTGTGTAACTGCTGTGGTCAAGCGCTGAAACTCTTTAAGTGTTGTTTTTGCTCTTATATGTGTCATCATTGTTTGGGGTATATGTTGGGTATGAAATTAAATTATGGTCTTTGAACACAAACGGTAACGTGACACCGAAGTTGGCGCTTTAGCTAATGCTAACAGTGTTAGCAGATTTGTCAGGCGCTGCCAGGTTTAGTTAACGTTAACATAAACTTGTAAATGCGAGAGCTAAATATGCCGAAGAGAGTGGGGGGGGATGAAAACCCGATGTGGTTTGTCAATGCCTATTGTGTCGGGAATATAGCCTTTGCTAGCGTTTCTGAACGAGTCAATTAAATCTTTCTGATAACATCAGCTCAACCGTTCTCGGCCGTCATTCATTTTGCCTTCATTCAGCTCGACTTCTTGTGCCCAGCGGCTAATCGTACAGCTACAAGAGGAAATTCATACAACTTAACAACCTTTGGCCGTGACTGCTCATTTCCCCGAACCTATTACAGGGCTGTGGTGTAGCAATTGTGACTGTAGTTAAAAATGCTGACATGTCATACTTGAAATCGTGCTCTTATGACAATCTTGAGGCTTTAGCCACTGTCTATACATTACAGTGTTATTTGTCTTCATTTAAGATATACCTCACTATCTCTCTGTGTGTGTGTCTCTTTTTTGTGTATATTGATTTCTAACTGCTATCCCTGCTCTTTTCTTTCCTTAGATGGCGCTGTCAATGGAGAGCTCCATGGGGTAAGACTTAATTAACTTTTTTTTTGTTTGCTTGTCGATGGTACTTTGCTTTTGAATGATAACACTTATATCTGTGCCTTTTCTGTGGAAGTGGAGAGAATTTACACATACAATACCAGTCAAATGTTTTCTATTCATTGTCAATTGGTTGCTGTATTTCTGCTTTCTTGTCACTATAACATTTCACAGATGATTTTCCGGTCACCAATGTTGTTGTTTTGGTATTTTGTTAAACTATACTGCTATGGTGACATATTTGTTGTCATGTCACTGTGGAAAAAATAGAAACAGCCTCAAGGTTGTCAGCTGGAGGGGAAATGACCATTCTGTAGGTACATAAAACACTGCGAGTGTGGAATTAAAATGTGTTTAATCATTTTTGTTTGGCTTACCCCTGGAGTTTGGCGGAATGACAGTAATTATACACAACATATTTGTTTAGATCTACAAACTCAGCCACCACGTTACCAAAAGGTTAAGAAAAACTACATAAACGTCATAAGGAAGCGGATTATTTAAATTGTTCACAAGAAGGTAAAACTAAAATGTGTCCATTCAAAATGTCAGTAATGAGCCATTATTGCACAGTAAGCTACAGACCAGCTACAGGAAGTGCTGTAGGCACAGTTTATTCACCAACTGTACATGTAAATGCTGATTTTGTTGAGTATCTTGGTAGTTGGTCTAAATCCTCTTTGATTGTGTAACTGCAGCCTCATTTTAGTGATGTTGCCATGTTCCAGATAATTCATAAACTACATTTGTTCTTGGAGCATTTTAAATGGGATATTGAGACTGGCTTTGTACTAAACACCATTGCATTCTCATTGTTCAAACTGTTGGAAATGTTTGTAATATCTTTAGCATTGGAAATACTCATTATGTTTAAGCACTGCAGCATGACATAAGTATTAAACACTGAGGGTTGAGAGTCTTTCAGTTAGTGACCCCAGCTTCTTTTTCCTGTGCTGTCATTGCAACATTTCTTCCTTTTGCACTGTCAGGGCTTCTGGCAGTAAAGGAAACTCACTTCTAAGAACATATGCAATGCCTGCATATTTGCAGTGAGATACAAATAACCTATTGCAATGGCAGCTTTTGTATGATAGTCAAAAAAAGCATAATTGAATATCTGAAGATGAGCCAAAATTTTCTTATCTCATATCTCGGTAAACATCACTAACTTACATTGTTTCTGTAATGTGTTAGAGTTGAATGGCAGTTGCTTCTTGTTTTGCAGGAAAGCAACGGTCCGTCAGATGCATATGCAGCAATTTCCAATGCAGATCGACTGCAGGCCGAACCTGAAAGTCTCCGCAAATGGAGAGAGGAGCAAAGAGAGAGGCTCGAGTTACTGGGTAAGCACAGAGCGGGACAATGAACAGAAAAGTTTCCAGGAGCTAATGTTGTGGGGGACACTCATGCTTCAGTAGTTTTATCATCATGGCTTCATCACCAACTCCGATTGTTCCACTTCCCTCAAAGAATCTGAACGGAGCTGCTCTTAGAACAGACCTAAGGTGTTCAGCATACTGAGAATTGCCAAACACTACGGATGCCATCTTCGTGTTTTTACAGTTCTAAATGCGAAAGGGCTCGAGATTTTCTAGCACTGTTCGAAGATCAATAAATGTACCTGAGATCATCTGCCTCTCTCTACCTGTCCCTTTCTGTCTGAGTCCAACTCTGTTCTTTGCATTGCTTTCCCCTGATGACACCATTATGAAACATTTTCATTAAAACTTCACTTCGTTCTTATGAAAACGTTAGCAAACTGCCTTTGATGTAACGTGGGACAATTTCCTTGCATGCTATTTTTGGTGCCCTGAAAAATGATTGCATCTTTCTTGTTGTTTTCAAGCAGGAGAAGCAACATCTCTTAACTGAGAAAAAGACAATAAATTCATTTTTATTTATTTATTTTTTCTCAAACAAAGCCTGGAAATGTATAGATAAAACCTGCAATTTCCGTCTCCATCTATACAGACATATCATTAGTGTCTCCTACTTTGTCCTTTCACCGTCATCCACTGCTGTGTTAATTCTTCGCCCGTCTCCTCCTCTCCAGATGATAACTCCCGCAAACAGGAGTCTGAATGGAAAGAGAAGGCCAAAGTGGAGCTGGAGGAGTGGCATGCCAGGCAGAATGAGCAGCTGGAGAAAACTAAATCGAACAACAGGTACTGGCTTCTTCGCACAATGGAAAAGGAGCCACAAATGAATAACCTAGGATAGCAGAAGGTCCTTTTAGGGATTTGATAATTACTGACTAACTAATCACTTGATTTATAAAGTAAAATGTGTAATCTGTGAAGAATATTGAAAGGCCTTTTATTTATTTTTTTAAATCACATCGGTATTTAATGTGAGCTCCAACAAATAAATAAACTCCAGATATAGAAGTTTCTCATTTGGTGCAGGATACTATATCGTGATAATTTGATTAATTTACTTCTTTAGAAGATGAACATTTTGACCGTGCCACTGTTTGGTAGATACTCTTTAGTGTATATGACTTGTTGTAAATGCAAAGAGATAAAGGTGTTGACACTCCACCGTTTCCTTGAAGAAGACGGACACAGTCAGCTGAAAGACTGGGTGACTCTTTTTAAATGCTCTTTCAAACCTGAGACTTTAACTGTATGTCTGAGCTTGTCATTGTGTGGTAACTGATGACGCCTGTGTTTCCATCCTCTCCTCCCTTTTACTGCTTTCTCTCTTCTCTCCCGCCTTCTTGCTGCTCTGTCGTTGGGCGGATGTTTGTCCAGGGTGCTGGACGAAGACTTCTACAAGCAGCCCTTCTCTGAACTCATTGGTTATGTGTATGTTGCTCCAACTAACATCCTCCTTTATTTATTTTTGCTTTTGTTTACTCAATTTGTATCATCCACTGACATCATATTCATCTAATTAGTTAGGGACGTGTTTCCTCTTTGTGCTGCCAGGTTTTTATCATTTTAACATCCTGCATTTAAAAAAGCAAATCATTTTAACCCCATGTTTCTGCATGTCTTATGTGAGTGGATGTCTGACAGAAATTTTAATTAAAAAGTACAAATGCATGCAGCCACACCAGAAGTAGACCGATTTATCAATTTGGCTGATCAGGAGGTTATAGAATCTTCCTTTTTTCTGAGGAAATTTGCTCCGATGGTGGCTAGTGACTGGAGTCAGTGCAGTCACCAAAGTTGAGTTCACACCAACGGATCCGAAGCACATTTTTCACATCACAGATAAATGCCGCCTTTTCATGGCGCACGCCAGACGGAAGTACGTCATTTTGACGTGTTTGATTGGTGAAAAGGGAAATGGCAAACCTACAACAAACATAATGGTGAGCATGGTAAAGTAACTGCGGTATGCTCAGGGAACGGAGCACAATGTGGTTCACCATTGGCGATTTGCCTCCCCCCCCCCCCCCCCCCCACACACACACACACACACACACACTGAATTATCACATGTGACACTATGTGCAACGAAGGTACATGAGTCCCTGCTATGAATCATCAGCCATACTGTTTGTTAATGATGATGGAGAGAATTGTCCCCACATGACAGCCGGAACTGCGTGATGTAGATCAGTCAACAAGTCAGGGGTTAATTGCTGCGAAAAATCTTGTTTGGGTGTGACTCCCTGTCACAGATCACTGCTTCAAAACTCTCGCACAATTAAGCTCATGGCGTAGTGTGAACAATCACCAATTAAACAAGACTTAATATTGTCTAGGTTGAACTTGGCTTAAGAGATGAATGGCCTTAAATGCTGGTTTTTGTTTTTTCTTCTTTATTTTCATGTAAAACAGCAGATTTTTCAGTAACACTGAGAAGTGGAAATAATGTTATTTATGACTTGGTTTCTTCCTATAGCAATTATATCCTATATATGTGTGTGTGTGTGTGTGTGTGTGTGTGTGTGTATACATATAACACAACAACAGCATCTGCTCTTTGTTCATAGCACATGACAGATGAGAAAGAAGCAAGCTATTCAGTTGTTGCTTAGCAGTCTCTGATCCAAACAGTCACATACTTTAACTATCAGTTTAGGAAATAAAATTGGGCACTTTTGGATCTGCTTCACTGGAAGCAGAATTGGCAGACGAACTACAGCAGAAGTAACGCACTGTGCATGAGGACACTTAATTGAGTACGTTGTACGGGGGTAATGCACTTACTTTTACAAGCTCATCAGCTACTTCTTTTGTTTTTGTTGAATTTTGCAGCGTTTCGCCTAAAACTAATCAGTATTTAACACATTTTAAGTACATGGGTCAAACTTGAAAATAAAGCTAATGCTTATTAATGGCCCAAGTAATGAGCTAACGGCATTCAAGTATCATATCTCCATTCAAACATCCAGTCGGTCTACTTCTAAATCACACAAGCTGGCTCAGTCACATCCATTGAAATCTCATTCATTCCTTCATAATTGCCTGTCTTTATTCATTCTCCATTTATTTTCAGAAAGTCATTTCAGCAAATACAGTTTGTATGTGTCCAACTATTAACATTTGCTTGTATTGATTATATAAACTTTTACAAAGTGTTTGGTTCAATGCCTTTATGAATGTCGTTTTCTCTCACACATGACACAAAAATAAGTTGTTCAGAAGTAAGATGCTTATAGATCCGTTTGAAGCAGTTGTGTGTTAGAAATTTGCACTTGAGTGCATCGGTATCACCTGAGCCTGCAGGGTTGACATTAATCAGAAACGTGTCTCCACCTCTGATACAATTAGCTCTGCCAAACAGTTTCTCCGTCATCTGTTGTTATTGTTGCTGCTACACTTATTTTATTGGTGGTACATATGGCATGAATACACAACTGCTTCAAACTCAGATGATTTCATGCTTTATTAGAACTGATGCTTATGCTGCTCTGTAGCTACTGCTGTCCTATAGGATGACCTGCTTCTATGTCCAGCTAGCTATCCAGTTGCTTGAGCTGTGCAGCCTTTGGTTTCACCATCAAACAGTTTTGCCTGCTTTGTTGATTTACACTCCTGAATGGATTTTCGGCCTCAGTACTGTTGGTCCAGGATGAGGCTGAATCATACATGATGTACATCAAAAAGTACATGTGGGTTTTGATCACCTAACTTCTACTTCCCACGCTGGAAATCAGAACTCTGAATAAAAATTGTTAGTGCCTTCAAACTTTTGGGCAAAAGTGACAGCTGGTCACATTACCTCCTCTTACCAAACCAAAAGCTGCACGCTAATGATTTTCTAGTATAAAAAGCTGATGATGATGATACTTTTTAAACAATGTTGCGTTTGCATGCTGGCTTTCAGCTACTGCAACTGGCTCATTTTGTTGTTTTGTTTAGTTCGTTTTTTTTTTTCATTCCCTCCCCCTCTTTCTCTTTTCTGAATTCTGACTTGTGAAACTGTTTTTCCCTGTTTTCTTTTCCTATGCACCTTAAAGCACACACATTAACCATCCTTGCTACCGCCTAGACCAGTTAAGTAAAAACATAAAACCCCAGAACCTCCAACTACTTTATATTTTTGACAGGGTATAGATGCAGTTTTGTGACTGTGTGTGTACTTATGTGTTGCACAGATACTAGTGTACTTGCCCGTCAGTTAGATCCACTGCCTACGTAGAAGTTTGGTGTAATTTCCCGTATTTGATGTTGTCGTCCCCTTGTGTTATTTGTAGTTGGTTGTGTTAGTCAATGTCCATTAGCTTCTCATCCCCCATTTTGCTTTGTGTACTGTGTTTTAGTTTGTAGCCGAGGTTGTGTTTGCAGGTGGGGTGTAAATAGAAATTAGATACTGCAGTGGTATTATGTTTGTGGGTGGGGAGTGAGGAGGACCACGATCTTTGGTTTGCATCTGAAAATGTTCAATAGTGGTACTGACCCGTTTTTATGTTTCTTGATTTCTTTTTTTTTTTTTTTTTCTCTTTTCTTTTTTTTTTTTAAACCTTTTTAGCAAATTGTATTTAGTCCTTTCAGTGTCTTTTTTCTTAGATATTCAAAAGAAAAAACAACCTTCACTGAGAAGATGACAGTTTTTCTTTTGCCACACTATTGACACATCAAATCAAAGTTAAACCCATTCTTTCAACTCCAAAAAGCCTGCTCTTCTGCCACAGCAAAATGCATGGCTAACGCCCAGTAGTGCTTCCAGTTCATTTGGACTTGGTTAAAAAAAAAAAAAGAAACAGAACTTCGTTGTTATTGTTTCCTTATTTTCAAGATGAAGTATAGGGATGAGCTTATCATCCCTGTGCCTGGTTTTTGTTTAGCAAGACAAAGTTAAGTATGTGGATGTGGGCAAACTCCTGTCCCCCAGTTCTGTTCAGAACTGCATTTTTAACCAACCAAAAGTGCTTATCAGATCTTCATTTTCCCCCACTTTTCTTTTTTAAAGATGTATTTATGTTATTTTTCTTCTTTTTTTTGTGTGTTTTGTATGCCCCCCCCCCCTTTACTGTTGTAGCGTGTTCAGTAATACAGGTGACTGTAGTTTTACATGTAGCGCAGTTGGGGGCATGCTGCAGGTTTTGAAGCTGTGACAGTCTGTTTCTTTTCTTTGTGGGTGTAAAGACATGTTTGTTCCTGTGTGGTAATTAAACCGCCTGAGGTAGACACTGCTGAACTAAAAGTCCAACACAGCCTGTGAAAAACTGTGAAAATGTTTTTTTTTTTTTTTTTTTTACATTTTTAATGAAGTTAAAACTGATGAGCTAAAGCTCAACAAAACAATGATTTGATTCACAATTGTGCTGTAGACACTAGTGTCTCCCACCAGAAACTGTGTTGGTGCTCAGCAGAGGACTTTCTCACGGCTGCTTTGTGTAGGTGTATTTTACATCTTCCTCCGCTGACTGTTCTTTATTCTGTTTCTTCGCCTCCTCTGTTACGTCTAGGGCGGCTGAGGAAGCCATGATTTCAGATCTGGATGAGAGCAACCCTGGCACAGAGTGGGAGCGGGTGGCTCGGCTCTGCGACTTCAACCCCAAGTCCAGCAAGCAGGCCAAAGATGTGTCCCGCATGCGCTCCGTCCTCATCTCCCTGAAGCAGTCCCCGCTGGTCCGCTAGGCACCAAACGGTGCTCGGAAAGTCATTCCATATCATTCTTTTTCCACCACACACCAGCCCAGCTACAGACGTCCCACCACTTGTAATCTGAGGACAAGAGGGCTCTCATCCCTTCTGTTCACATCTTTTTGCCACGAATGGCCCTGTTTTTCACCCAGTGGAAGGAAATAGCCAGTGGTCCTACCCCCTTTCTATCTCCTCCTGGCAGGGCTCTGAGATTAGCCTTGATGTACCTGCTCACCATCTCAACCTACTGAAAGATTTTTATCTGTCTGCACCTCTTCCACAGACCAATTGAGACCATCTGATGTTTTGCCCTGAGATCAAGAGCAGTTAGATTTGCACCAGGTCATATGGTCTGTGGTCCTGCATAATGCTGTATGGGTGGTGAGTTGGGACTCTAAAAGGGAAGGGTTGATGTTTGTTTGGGCCTACAGCTACACTACGTCCTGCGTCACATGCCCCCCCCCCATAACAATCATTCCTATAATGCTGTGCTGTAACTCTTAACTCATCGGTCTTATAAATCTTACCTTCAAGGGTTGAAATATTTAGTGGTTTTATTCACATTTTGCCCTCCAACATACCTCCTCGTGTTCACCTCTTTACAACAACAAAAAAAAAAAGTATCAGCAGGATTTTTTTTCTCTATTTCTTTTCTAAGGACCAAACTCTTAAGACAAACTCCAAATTCAGTGTGTGTACTTTGAACTGTGTGTGTAGTGCCTGCTTGTGGCATATTGTGTTATATTTTTCAATCTATGCATTGTCTTTTGAAAGCCTCTCCCTCCAGTCAGAATTGAACAATGTCCAGTCATTACAATACCTGTTTGTATGTGTCAAGACCTCAACAGTGTGTGTGTGTATGTACTTTATGCGTGTACCTATGTACATATACAGAAGACCATATATATACAGTATATAAAACATTTATGTCACTGAAATTAGACAGTTGTGGTTTCAAAGAGAACTAGATATAGCCAGCTGATGCTTGACCATGTGTGTTCATTGTCCATTTGATTTCAATATCAGTAAAAAGTGAATGAGATTTGCTGTCCTGTCTTCCTTTAACTGGATATTTAATGTATCCTGATGAATGTGGTGCTTATAGATCCTGGAAAGATGTGTTTAAGGTTTATTACCACTGTGTTTAGCTAAATGTTTGGGTCCACAAAGATGCACAGTAACTCCCGAATAAGTGGATTCACAGAACTGCAGGAACTGCAAGGAAAAAGGAATGTGTGTGTGTATATATATATATATATATATATATATTCAGACTTATCAATATATAAATAATTTCAAGATCTGGGATGTTTGCAGGTTTGTCTGAAATCTTTATAATCTAGATAATATGAATCCTCAATGAAAAAAAGATCAGCATCAGATGGCACACTGCCACTCAATTTTTAACTGAGAGGAGTGTCTTAAGAATAAAAAGTTGACCAGGATTTCACTGTTTTACTGTTGATGACCAAATATATCTGTATGTGGATCTCACCAACCAAATGGGTGTTTTCCAACATTAAAATAAAAGCCACCAAAGCTTAACTTCATCTGATAATCTTCTCCATTAAGCAGGAGATGCAAGAAGACAAGCTGCAGTATATAGGACATAAGCATGTTTAATCCTTCTGCTAGAAATTTTAGATAATATTGCAATCTAAGGAAGTCCTCCTTTTGGAATATACCATGTGGAAATATTCTGTCCTGGATGCCCGAAAAGCTTATAAAAGAAATGTACATTTTCCTGGTTCCTACCACAAACATGGACATAGTAATCTTCATTTAAGGAGCAACGCTAAAAATGAAAACTTCTGATTTGACATGCTTCCATTAGGTAATATTATTAGACAGCTTGGCATAAATTTCCATTGCTGCGGGGTACTCGTCATACTTTTACCCAACGTCAGAATAAATCAATCAGTTGGTTTGACAACAAGCATGTCTTAGAGATATAAAAGCCTGCATGACTGAATTTTCTGCCTCTTAATTCAGGCAAAACTGAAGTTGTCTTTGGACCTGAGAGCTTTCAGAAAGACATTGTTTAGTTATATACTTACTCTAGGTGGCATTACCTTGGCTTCCAGCACTGCCATGATAAACCTTGGAGTTCTTATTGACCGGAATCTGTCCCTCGATTGACAAATAAAGCAGGTTTCTAAGACTGCTTTCTTTAGCCTTTGTAATATTGCTAAAATTAGGAACATCCTGTCTGAATGATGCAGAAGAGCTGGATTACAGTAATTCCCAATTACTGGGATGTCCCAACAATTGCCTGAAAAGCCCCCATCTGATCAATAATACTGCAGCCCGAGTTCTGATGAGAACTAGTAGGAGAGACCATTTAGCTTAAATTTTGACTTCTCAGTATTGGCTCCCTGTTAAATCCAGAACAGATTTTTGAAATTCTTCTCTCTAGCCATGCGTCATCAAATTCTAAATATGTCATAGACTCTGGAATCTTATAGTTGTATAATAATATGTATATTATAGTTGATCTATCAGGGAGTCCTGCAGCTCCCTTCACCGCTCTTCTTCCCACAGCTTTGCTTGAAAGGCAAAGCAAAGCATGACTGCAAGACCCTCAGAGGATTTACATCTGTACACGTCCACAAACAAATGTTGACTCCTGAGACAGACATAGTTTTGAATGTGTTTAGAAATTTGTGTGTGCAAAAAAATGGTTACACTTTATGTGAGTTGTGTCTCCCATGTGTTTTTGATCCAAGTGGATCCTCAGTGGATCCAATATTTCTGGTCAGAATCTGTGCTGAAGTTCAGCTAATCCCCTGAAGAGGTGGGACTGTGATGAAAAGTGACACACATCCTGGAAATGACTCCTGAGAGGCTAATCTCACCGAGTTAGGTGCTCCTCCATTACAGGCTAACTATCATTCCCTTGATCGGTTGTTTTCCGTGTCTTCCCCTGGCACAGTAACTGCACAGTAAATATGAGGGCTAACATGCAGGGATCTTCTGCTGCAATGTTACTTTTAACGTCTAACATCAGCTCAAGAAATGTGTTGTTTTGTTATAATGCTCTGTTTTTTACAGAAAAATGCAAAGCAACTTCCTAATTTTGCATATAAAAACCAGGGAAGTTTCAGTAACGTTTTCTTGCTGTGTAATGCCAGTCTGCTGCCTTAATCATAAATTGCCAATGGATTTAAGATCATTGAGGCTGTCTGTATCCACAGTGGCCCTGAGGTGCAACACATAACAACAGTGGGTAAAATGTTTCTTAAATTATATATATATATTTTAAACATTTTGTGGTTTTTTTTTTACATTTATGCAAGCTGTTTCCTTAGCTCGTAATGTAAAAATTAATGGCTATTTAAAGCAACCGTGGCAGGCAAGCTGAGGCCGAGAAGACCAAGACAGCAGTGATGTGTCAGCCGCGAACAAGCTGGTTCAAAGAGCTGGCTCTTTTAAGTAAATGATGGGAGCTGGCCCACGTTTTTTTACTTTTCTCTTTAGGAAAAGTACCTGCAGGTGTTGGCTACGGATGTCAGTGCATGCTGTGCAACCAATCATGTGAGGATTGACAAGGATCATACCACCAAGCAGGGAGGGTGCTGAAGGATAGAGAGGAGTGAAGACAAGAGAAGAGTGTGGTGCTTAGGTTTTTATAGGCATTTTCTATCTGCTTTGTGTAGCAGAGTGCTTCTTCAAACAAGTTGGAGAGTTACAAGGGATTTTAAACTATAAATGCAATTGGCTTACAGCAGTGTATTGAAATTTAAGTGATATGTGTGTTCACAAACAAATAACAAGTAAAACAGCGTTAAATTTGACTGACTTATAAAAGGTATAAGTGGTAAAATGGAGAGTCGTTTGGGAGCCGAAAGAGCCGGCTCCTCTTGGTGAGCTGAACCATAGGATCCGGGTCACTAAAAAGAGCCGAAATTCCCATCACTTCAAGACAGCTCTCTGTGAGAAGTGCTGACCGGATAGCTTGAAAGGCAAATCAACAGCAGGGGCTGGTGGTTGTTTTATCTGCCTCCTGAGTGAAAACGCAAAAGCAAAACATTTTTATCCTCATCCTCTCCCGTGAATAAATTAAAGCGAACTTTAAAAAAAAGAGAGAAGAACTGTGAGCATATAATCAATAAAAGCAAAAAAATATGGTTATTATTTAAAGGAAATGCCGCTGCACTGTAGCACACGTCACTACAAACACGGAAGTCCGGAATGTGCAGCACAATAACCGCTCCCGGTCGGCTGCTCCTTCTTTCAAACCTAACCGCTGTCGCTTCGTCCGTCTGCCTACTTGCTAAATAATTGCATTCACAGTTTGTGCTTATTTGTCTCTGAACAATCAAAATGCCTTTAGAGTTTGAGCTGTGTCCCGGTCGAATGATTGGAGGGAGCCATCCGTGCTTCATTATTGCTGAGATTGGACAGAACCACCAGGGAGACATTGAGATTGCCAAGAAAATGATAAAAATGGCAAAGGTAAATTAAAACGCTGTTTATTTCGAGCGAGCTCTGTCTTGTGTTCTCTTGTACGGATCCAAAAGTGCTCTTTGTGCACATTTCTAAACATTTTAGCTGCACAAATCAACGCATGATCATCCTGGAAGATGTTATAACTATTGGGAAACAGTGTTTGGACCACTCTGAGGCGGACACCAAAATGAGCAAATACTCCTATAATATAGCCAAACCCTGCGGAGCTGCAAGCTACTGCCAAGTGTTGTCAAGTCAGTCTGACTCTTGTTTTATGATAGACTTCTTTGAGTTTCCTTCACATAATAAATGATTTTTTTTAATTTCTTGATGCATTAAATTTTAATGCTCTGTAGTCTCTGTCTATGAGCTTCTCCTGCCCATAGCTAGTCTGTCTTTGTTTTTGGTATACAAGCATGGCTTTAGACACAACTCTTTCCTAAACTTGTGATAACGCTGCAGACTTCTGGGTGATTTTTAGGAGCTGCTGTAGCTCAGGAAGAATTGGAAGGTCAACTCCCGACCTCCCTGTACCACATGTCGAAGTGTGTTTGAGCAAGACACTGAACCCTGTGTTGCCTACTGAGGCGTCCATCGGTGTGTGTGAATGTATACAGAGAAAAAAGCACAGTGTATCATTTTGTCATAGCAGCTGCTGCTCTTTGTGCTACGACAGTTTGCCTTCTTTGGAAGTCAGAAAAGTCACACCCATTGACATAAACTGATGCACAGAAATAAAGAAAATAATAATTTAAAAAAAAAGAAACATCTCTGGTATTAATACAAGTACAGAACATCGTTAGTGTTTAAGAGATTTATGTCCCAATAGAGTTTTATTTAGGTACGTATTTTAGTGGAAAAATAGGATCAGAAACTTCCCTGGTTTAATTTTTTTCCTGCCCAACACTTGCATTTTCCTTTTCCCACCTTCACAGGCCTGTGGTGCAGATTGTGCCAAATTCCAGAAGAGTGAGTTGGAGCACAAATTCAACAAGCAAGCCTTGGAGCGTCCATACACCACCAAAAACTCCTGGGGAAAAACATATGGTGAACACAAGCGCCACCTGGAGTTCAGCCACGAGCAGTACAGGGAGCTGCAGAAATATGCTGCAGAGGTGGGGATCTTCTTCACGGCCTCAGGGATGGACGAGGTAAGAGAGCTGTTTGTTCACATGTTTGTGATGCTTAAATCAGCTGAGACGTTTAACTCCAGCTGTTTACACTGTCTGTTAGATGGCAGTCGAGTTTCTCCACAAACTCGATGTGCCTTTCTTCAAAGTGGGCTCTGGAGACACCAACAACTTTCCATATCTGGAGAAAACCGCCAAGAAAGGTGAGAGAGACTCCTTACTAATAGATATTGTAGTATTTTGTTTTCTGCAGAAGGTCCACGTAATGTTTATACGTCTGTTCCCGCCTGTTTGTCAGGTCGTCCCATGGTGGTGTCCAGTGGGATGCAGTCAATGGAGACAATGCGTCGGGTGTACAAGACAGTGAAGCAGCACAATGAGAACTTTACCATCCTTCAGTGTACCAGTGCCTACCCTCTGGAGCCCGAAGATGTCAACCTCAGAGTGATCACAGTGAGTAGGATATCACTCTTGTAAACTGTTTTCACACATGAAAAACCGGGGAAGTAGTTGGTGGGATATGTTGTTTTTAGGTGCTTGTTTTTATTGTTTTTAAAGATTTTTGCATTTGTACTCCGTAAAGCAATTTATGCTACATTCAGATTTTGTGAAAAGGGCTGTTTAGGTAAAGTTTAAGTGATTGATCGATTGAACGGTTTCGTGGATTCTTGAAACCAGTTGCATTGTTAGATCATTTCATTAGATAAGCAGAAATACCCTGAAGGCGGGAAATGTAACGGGCTGCATTTGTGAGCGTGAGTTAAGACCCCAAATCAGTTTTAGTATTTGAGCTGCCAGCCCCTTATGTTTGTACTTACTTTTGTTTTTGTTCAAAACTACAAATTAAAATATAAGATTTAAATTTTTTTAGTTCGTAAATACCATTTCAAAATATTGCGTCACAGGCAAATATCTTGTAATTGCAACTTGTTCCACCTCATCTAGTATCACCAACAAACAACTCACTAATTTCCTTTCTATTTGCTCCTGCCTCAGTTGAATTAATGACAATATTGTAATTCCATCATGTTCCCAAATAAAATATTAGTTTAAGATACCCCTGGAAAAACATAACAAATCAGTAATGTAAATTCATGAGTGATTGTTGAACCATTCGTGTCTGTTATTGGTGGCGAAGCTTCATTTGTAGTTGATTGTGGGAATTCTGGGAGAATGATACAAGCCTTGAATCGGGACTTCATCTGAAAATTTCCATTCGTGCTCGCATGCCTCGAAGCTTGCTTCTCTTCATTAGTTCCATCACTACAGTGAAATGATTAATTACGATCCAGATACTTCATATTTAGTTGAAGTTGCAGATCCTTGAGCTTCAAAGTGAATCAAATTCTCATTTCTGATATTTTCTTTTCCTTAATATCATATTTATCTGTGATAGTTGCTGTATAGATGAACTTTTACTTAACTTTATCTGAACTGCAGATGAGATTTGATCATCGGCATCCCTAATAAAAAGAAAGCTAAAATGAGCACTTATGTACCTTGTTTTAATGCACTCTAAAACACTTTTAGAGGTTATTAGCTATTTCTTTCTATACCAATAAGTTTTATTTCATCCACTTTTTGAATGCAGGAATACCAAAAGGAATTTCCTGATATTCCCATTGGATATTCCGGCCACGAGTCTGGAATCTATATTTCAGTGGCAGCTGTTGCTCTGGGAGCGAAGGTCATCGAGCGCCACATAACCTTGAACAAAACATGGAAAGGAAGTGACCACGAAGCCTCACTGGAGCCCTCTGAGTTGACTGAGCTGGTTCGCTCCATTCGGCTGGTGGAGAGAGCGCTGGGAACGGGCCTCAAGCAGATGCTGCCCTGCGAGAAGCCATGCCATGACAAGGTTTGTTAACGCTTAACACTAACCCGTCCCAGCAGTCAGTAAAACTGGCAGTTTATGTGATTCATTTAGACTGAGAACATTAAAGCTGTAATAATGTCACTCCTCTTCATTCCTTTGGCCTTAGTTGGGGAAGTCAGTGGTTGCCAAGGTAAAGATACCCAAAGGAACCTCCCTGACTCTGGACATGTTGGCGGTGAAGGTGGCCGAGCCCATGGGCGTCGCAGCTGAGGACATCTTCCTGCTTGTTGGCAAAACCGTGACGGAGAATGTGGAGGAAGATGAGAGCGTCACGCCTGAGGTGGTGGACAGCTATGGCAAGAAAGCTAAATGCTGAGCAGAATTTAAAAAAAAAAAAAAAAAAAAAAAGCTTCAAGTCGATTTAAAAAGGCATTTATTTTAAAATTTAATTGATTTCTGAGGGGATGATTTGGATGTAATCAAGATGACACATGGAGGAGTATGAGGATAATTTTATTCGCTTTGGTTGAGATCTTTGACATTTAAGTCATTGATCATCAGTAATCTGACAAGTGATTGGACAGCAAAGTTAAATAGCTAAATGACATCGCAGCTCTTGTCAATAATTTAACCACTTAATTCTTCTCCGCAAAAGCGTTTTCACATTTTTAAAAAGCGGCTTTAAGACGATAAACCTGGCAAACGTGATGCCCAGAGGCTGGATAGTAGCTCCAGCTCAGTAGTCAGTACTGATGTTGTTCTTCCAGAAGTTGCACAGCCACCAGATGTAACTGTCATCTAAACATTGCTTCAGTCTGCACTGGAGAGAATAAACTTAAGGCGACGCTGAAGCTGCTGCTGATCGTCTCATTCAGATCAGTCAAATCAGAGCCTGTTTGTCCGGCAGCTCGTGTGTTCCTCATGTAGCATTTCACTGAGCTGCTTACAATGTTAAAGGTACCAGAAGATATCAAATTATACAAACTGAGACCAGCAAATAGAACTCGTTCATGTACAGGAACAAATGTGTCGGATTGATAAAGCCCTACGTATGTACTTTGAAATCTTATGTGATTATTGCCTTATTTCCACATTCACAACTGATCTTTTTATTTAATCATCAAGCCAACTCCGTTCGTTCTGTTCATGACCAAAAGCTTTTTGTCATCGTGATGTGAAGATGAAGGACATCATCACACACATGTAAATGTTTACACGTTTATATTTGAGCTCTGACATGTTCTGAGAAAATGAAACCCACCAATAAAATGTTGCCAAAGATTGATGATTATGCTCTTTGCTCACGTCAGCTAACTGAGTGTACAGCATATTCATAGCAGTGCTTATGACATCATGGTATTTACAGTTAGTCATGTTTTTTTGTTATTTTATGACAGTATAATAATGACTTGGTGAATATGCATTTTACATCTGCAGTAGAGAAAGAAAAATCATCAGATTCAGTGCATTCACTCATAAAGCTTCCGAGATAGATTCTCTTTTTATAAAAAAAAAAGCCTGTTTGAGCACATTTTATTGACTTTGAGTCATCCCTTATATAGAGAGAATGTCAGTATCAGACTTCAAATAGTCCCGAGAGCTGTGTAAGGTAAAAAGAAAAACATTGCAACAAATACAAACTTACAGAGCATCTTTCACTTCAGCATCCAAACAGAATTGAAATGCTGTAAACAGTAAATACATTTAACATCAGCCCTTGTTGATAAAACAGAAGTCAATATATGAATTAATGATCAGATCTATAGAAACAAATCAGAACAATGTTGCTTCTTACAGACTTCAAGTAGTATTTGATTTTAAAAGGTGTAACTTTAGTGCTCTCTAGTGGTTGTATTAAGGAAGACGAGAGAAATTTCTGCTTTTCATGTTTTTTGGCCTGAACACATGCTGTATGTATGCTGCAGTTATGCTGCTGTGATCATTTCTCTGCACTTTTGTTTCATCTAACTTCAATGACCGTTACATCGGTTAAGCAACTGTTCTGGTTACATGGATTATGTTCGGAACATGTTGCTGGTACACATGGGGCACTGAGTGCATTAAGATACAGCTAACCCTGGGCATGAATCCAAATCCAAGCACCTAACTGGGACAGGATCATCATCATAGCCTGGAAAAGGATTTAATATTTGCTTTTCATTTCTTTACGACACAAACAATAGTTTTACGACACTTTATAAGCAGGAGAAACAACATTTGTTAAGTATTACTTATCAGATACTTGAATCTCACTCCCTTGAATTTTTTTTTATTCGTGAGAGGAATTGATAATCAGTCTAATTACTGGATGATAATAAACCCACCTTGTGATCTAGTTCTCAACTAACAAGCACAATGTGATACAGCATTGTCTATGAATACAAAGTGAAGTTCTGTCTACTTTTGGAACATGAGGTAATTAAACCACTACAAACAGCTGTTCAGTGTGCTGAACCTTCAACCCATCACATGCAACTGATTTTTACTGCGATTTAAAGACACTTGAAGCATAAAATTCACAACAACTTTTTGTCTTCTGTCTGTTGCGTGGCTCCTGGCAAGGAGTAATCCTTCTTTCTGCCTCTGAGGATCAGAGGATTTCGTTGCTAAGAATCTGGACTGTCTTAGGCCTCCAGTTTTATGCTCGAATTGGGTGGCAGTAAAAGGTGGAGCCAGATTCAACAAATCAGTGCGGAAGTTGTTGCACCACCCATCCCAGCTACTGATATTATGATCCTGACTACAGTCTAGCACAACTTTATCTGTAAAATAGGTTTCTTTCTTATGCTGAACTAAATCTCAATTTCCAAACACTTAGCAGTAACAGCATTTGATAGGGTAGCTTTGCCATATTTCAAATGAATGAATTAAATTTCCAGTCACTGCAAAGGATATTGATAATAATAATTCATAATAATGATACATTTCTCTTGTGTTTTCTCTTGTCTGAGAGATTAAGTCTCTTTGTGAACAGGCACTGTATAAAGGTGCCTCAAACTCTGCATTCCTCTATAAACTGCAGTGTGCAGGGGGAGGTGTGATCAGTAGCTGCTATCATTAACATATTTCTGGCTTACAACTACAAGCTTGTATTGGTGAGGACCAAAGCATTGCATACATAATAAGCTAGAAAGAGTAGATAATTTATTAAAATAGTGAGTCTTATTATAAAAATTGAAAAAAACATGATGAGAAAGACTGACATGGAAGAACAGCAGATGGTATATTGCTCCTGCTGCAGTGGCATATGTTGATTCTTGTATGAACAGTTTGGACTGTATGTATGTCACTGGCAGGTGCTGCTTGATATTTGCTGGCTGACCACTCTTGGCTAATTACTGGACTGTTGCATCAGTGTGAAAATTCAATGCCAATGATATAATTTCAATAGAGGAAGACTACTATAGAAGACATATTTGTATTTTTCTACCGTTATTGACAATCAAGGCAAGCAAATGTGCATAAAATCTAGGAACTTTAAAATCTCCTCCTGTTATTGTGTTGAAATATAAAGTAACCATGGCAGCTGGCATATTTTTCAAAATATATTGTATACATTATATACATAGATTTGAGATAGTATTAGTGTGACACAGTTGTCATAAAATTTGTATAAAGCTGACAGTGGCTACCCATGATCCCATCAGACTGCTGCTGGAAAGTGGTTGGTTGGCGGAATGTAAGTGGTATACCACTGTAGAGTCAACATATGCCACCGAGCCATGGGTGGCCTAACGTAGGCCAGTTTTAGACAAAGTAGTCCCCAGTAAATCCAACTCGTTTTCATGGTTGGGCATACTTCATTGTATATAGTTAAAATAAAACAAGCTATAAATCTACCATTACTGTGCACCTTTAATCACTGTGTGCAAGAATAAATAAGCTTTAAAATATTGTTACATTAAGTTCAAATTTGTCCTCAGTTTCAAGCTGAGGTTTAATCAAATGTTCTAAAGTCAAAAGGAATGTAAAAAAAGAAATAAGGATTAAATTAGTTAAATTAGGTAAACTGTCAAGTGAGAGCCAAGACAAGAAGTTTGTTTACTCTCTGCAAGATTACACAAAATCTACCAAGTTTAATGTCATGAAACTCGAGCATAAGAAGACACCATTAATATCTGGTGCTAGTCTACAGTCAATTACAAGTGCAAATGGATGTATTGTCCTTTGCAGGACATTTGCTCCCTGAGTGCCCTTCTAGTCGTAAACTGCATTTGTGCTTGGTGTGAGCTTACTGAACAGTAAGTTCTCTTGAGAGGAGATAAAGACTCATTATATAGATCTCTCTGATTACCTGAGCTATCCCTACTGCCAAAATAAGGCTCCTCCCTTTCTCCTATATTACTAAGAAGCTATTTCAAGCAGGAACTTGAGCCAATAAGCTGTTGCTGATCCCAGCTTCAGAAGGGAACATCTTTCTGTCTGACTTTTCACTGCCTGGGAACCCAAAGAAAGCCGCTTCTAATTTGAAAAATTTGCATGAAATAATTTCGCCAACTACAATCTCATGCAAAATTAGGATTTGCAGGTATATTATGTATATATACATTTGTATTTACATATTTATTTGGTTGATGTGTGTTTGCACAGTACCTTGGACTCTTTCAAATTTAACCTGATATTAGTGATTCCTGTAAGGACAGTTTTTGTTGTGAACGCAAACTAAAACAGATACCTGAGGTCTTCTGAGGTGCTTTCTGCATGTTAGTATTTAAAGCTTTGCCTGAGATGTACTTCAGCCTACCCAGAATGAGGTTTAAGTTAGCTTTGTTGATTATGTAACTAGTTTAGCCTTTTCGGGGCGTTGCATTGCCCTTAATAAAGCAGCTACAACCCAGATCCATTACCAAGGTCAAACCAAATGTGACCTCAGGACATGACATTGATTTATAACATTACAATGAGGAAAGTGGGAAAATGAACTAAATAAAGAAAGAGAACAGGATTTAATCAGTGTTGCAGTTGTTGCCTACAAACCCCATTTCCATAAAAAAATCTGTTTGAACTGTCATCAAATAGACAGCAGTACAGAAGTAATGATTTTCAATGTGTTCGCTGAATATTGCTGAATATAAAAAACTCAGTTGGAAAAGAGGCATTGAAACACAGAGAAGTTAATGGAATATTCAAGCGACAGAGTTCTGGCAAATTCTACAATCAGCAGTTGATTGATAACGGGTGAGGTCTTTAGGATTGGGGATAAAAGGGGCATATAGTCTTTCCTTGCAAGGATGGGTTGTTGCTCACCACTTTGTGCAAAATGCTTTAAAGCATATCACCAGTAAATTAAGAAAAAATTCTCAATGCAGGATTGCAAACAACTTTGGTATTCTATATGTACAGGGTATTATATTGATTCAGGGAGTCTGAGAAAATCATGAACAAAGACCATGGACAGAAACCTCTGACTCAGGCGACACTTCATGAGAAACTATCATGATGAGAAGTACCGTTGAAAACCATTTTCACTCAACGCAGTCCCTCACTGCTTCCAGAAATGTAACCTGAAACTATATCAAGCAAAGAGTAAGCCATATATCAACTCAAAGACACATCCTCTGAACATGCACTCATATCAGATGGACAAAAAGACAGTGGATAGAGTTGCATACTGGAATTTAGAAGAGACACATTACCATCAAGGTTACATCTTTTCAAGTGCATGGTTGTTTCAGCAGGACAAACCATTTCTCACTCTGTCTGACTTAAAACAGTGGCATAGACAAAGAGTGTGTGTGCTGGCTATCTGTAGTCCAGACATGTCTCCTATTGAAAAACTATGGAGCATCAAAAGGAGGAAAATTAGACAAAAAACAGCCATAGATAGTTGACCAGCCTGTGCAGCCCTTTTGTATTAAGAAAGACTGGACTTAAAGGGAACACAGGCCACGGAGACAAGCCCCATAAAATCCTAAAATGTCCGCATGGTTTAAAATACTCACGATCCAGGGGTTTTGTGTTTTGATTTTCTTGTCCTTTGTGTTTCTAGTTTTTCTATGGTTTAATCATTTCTTAGTTATTTTATTTTATATCCCTGCATTTAGCCTTAAGTGTTTAGATTTAGTCATTACCTACAGTATTCCTCAGCTGTCTTAGTCTTTTCCCCTGGCTCTCCTCCACACCCACCTGTTGTTAATGAGTCACAGCTACTCTCACTTCACTCATCAGCATCATTCTCATGTTGTTTTAATGATTTAGATTTGTCATTTCAAGTTTCATTTTTGGAGTTCTGGCTCAGTTGTGCTGTTTGTTTGTTCTTTAAGTAGATAATTTTAACATTCATACATTGCCCCCAGACAGCTGCTTTCTCGTTTGGGTCATTAAAACAATTCACCTCGGATATTGTAACAAAAATGGTTTTACAAAGAAAGCTTGTTCTCATATCTTGAAGGTGAAGAAGCTTTGAAGCACTTTTGGCCTGGTTAGCTTGGTTGCTTGATACGTTTTGAAATGCAACATTCTGCTTCCAGGGAAAATTCTGTGTTCTTTACTGAATATGCGCCTGGTATTTTGATGAAAGCAGTGAGAGGTTGGTTTAGACCTAACAGGATTATATTGCAGTTTATGAAGAAACTGAAAAATAACTAGAAAAAGTTCATGCGAAACAGCAGTGAGAATGTTGATGAAGTTGAATTGGGATAGATGACAATGCTAAAAAAGTGGAAAATCTTTCAATTGCTGAAGTCTTGGTTGAAGGAATTTGAAGTTGAAATAACAATAGTGGAATGATTTAAACCTAGTGGAAGTACAGAACATTTGATGAAAGGGTTGAAAAAATTGAGAATTTTTAAAAATATTTTTTAAACCGTTATATTTCAATATTGGCTTAATATTTGAAAAAGCTGACCCAATAGCTGTAATAGCTGAATGTCCTGTGACCCTCTAGCTGAAGGTATGCAGAAGTGATTAGGTTGGAAAGAGGAGGAAGTTTTTGAAGAGTTGAAAGCACTTTCCATTCATTTGAATGAGGAAAAAAGTTGAATCAAAGTTGAATAGTTTAAAGATGTAAAAGATATGAACACCAAAAGATATAGCACACATCTCCTGAACGAGCTGAACGTTTTGATACCAATATTGTGGAAATCGTGAAAGATTGCAGAAGTAGTTAGCGGACAAAAAACGTACGGAATAATGCTTTAATAATGCTTTCCAGCATTCTCACAATAATTCTCTCTTTTTAAGACACATACACATGAAGGCACTTGCGCACTCTTGAGTGAGACAGTACGTGACAAGAGAGGCCACATCATTTGCGCTCACCTTCTGGCTACTCAGGCTTACAGAGCTCACGTGTAAACCTTGATCTGCCTTAAAGGGTGCACCTACAGTCATGCACTCATACACACACACAGATACAATAAATAAGCTTTGTCATCCATATATGATGTTCTCTCCAAGCCATATTTTGCATCCAAACCACTAATTTTTAGAAGGCAGATATATCCAAACAAAGTATCAATGAACATTAGACTACTGAATTTTCATAAACAGCATTTTTATAATAATGACTTTGAATTTTCAAGTTTCATTAAGAATTATCCACAGGCCCAATTCCAAAAAAAAATTGTAAATTTTCTTTGTAAATTGTCAACAAAACGAGCATGTTACGAAGCTATCTTTGCATTCTGATTTATATGCCATTTCATATAGCTATAATATGGGCTTGTCCCAACTTTTTGGAGACGTAATGATGCCATCAAATTCAAGATGAGCTAATATTGTTCATGACATAGTAAAATGTCTACATTTAAAAAAAGAAATATTTTTTTCTGTTGTGGATGCAATATTTGTTTATAAGATTAGTATATAATTGCATTCTGATTTTATTCACATTTTACTCAGAATTTCAACTTTTTTGGAACTGGTGATGTATCCCATTTCCTGTACAGTTATGCTGATACTGAGTCTATCTTATCTGATAGATGGAAGCCTGAGTAAAAACGATTTTGCATTTAGTCGCATCATTTGTTTTGTTAGCATTCAGAACAATAATTTTAAATGTTTTATTACACTCTAGCCAGCTGTAATTGTACTGGTTTTTTTTCTATTGTAAGATTAAAGTCCAATAGACACAAATAAACAGCCTCATTAAAGCCCGTTCAATTTGACCCGAGGGACACCAGAGGGTCCCAAAAGTGAAGACCATTAAAATAACCAAAGAAAAGCTATTTCTAAGCTGCGTTATAATGAAAATGTTCATAATTGCAATAAATTGCAGAGGGGAAGAATATAAAATTGTATTAATGGGAGTGTAATTCTGCATTCAGTCTGTATAAAGTATTTTAGCTCAGATTAGTATGTGTCAGTATTGTTTGGCTCCACTTTATGGAAACAGGATTGTCTTATGAGAGCAGGTGTTGCACCCACAGCCAATTACAGACAAGTGGGAAATGAAAGACAGAAGGCAGAGAGATGTCACCCACAGCAACTTATTTATATCTGAAGCATGTTGTGCAATCATTGGATGTTGGTCACAATGCCTGGTTCACTTTAGACTGACATCTGACTTTAAAAGTTGTAAAGCTCTTACACGTGAAGATATCACGCAGTGTCGAATCTGAACTTTGCAGTGCAGCATTATTTCAAAAGGTGACAAGGACTAATATCAAATGCTTTTTATCCTGCACTGTGATCCAATGATATGATAATTAACAGCCCCAACAAAATCTGAATTTGTTGTAAAGTACCAATTTGTTTCTGTTGGACATGGGAAGAAATATAAAGGGTGCTTACCAAAGTGGGAACAAGTAGATATACTGACAGAAGAGAGGAGGTGAGAAAGATCTAAAAGAAGGAGACAATATCAGGGAGGGGAGAAACACTGAGAGAGAGGGAGTGGCCCACTCTGACCCAGTGTCTTGGAGCTCCTCCTCAGCTCAGAGATGAAAATCCCACTGAGGATTTTCAGTTTGGACCTTCAAACTGAGCACTAGACGCTTGGGATTCTTCTGCTTTTGGTGTCAATTTACTGGAATATTCCCCCAGAGACTCAGGATCTGACTGCCTGCCAGCTGCTGGAGTGCCTCCTGCAGAACGAGAGATATCCAAGTGTGGTATGAGAACATAATTAGTTGTAGTATAAGAGCAAAAGTAGTATTAGTTTGTATTCACTCTAATGCCCGAAAACAGTTTAAACTAACTTCACAAGAGCTGCTTCCTTATCAGAGTTTTGAGATTTGAAAACTTTCAACACTTTCAAGGGAATTGGATAGTGTAGTGGTAAGATTACTGCCTTTCATGTGGGTTCAAATCCCCTGCATGAAAGGAACTACTTCCAGTAGGGGTCCTCAGGCAAAACCCCCTTACCTATACGCCTACCAGTGTAAGTCGCTTTGGAGAAAAGCGTCTGCCAAATGCATAAATATAAATATAAAACTGGATGGCTCACTGAGACCGAACAGAATTTAAAGGACTTCAGATATAATATTTGCAGTTTACACAAGTGTTAGCTGTAGAGTGAAATAATAGATGTGCAAATGAACCTCTCCAGTTTTTATTTGTCAAGTTAATTTTATTGGTGTCTGATGTTTGACTTTGTGGAGTGGTACTGGTGTGCAGGGCCCGAGGCTAATCTGAGTATATCTTCTCAGGGATTAAAAGGTTTCTTAATGAGCTTTCACTAATGTCCAAGCCTCATTTAAAAGACAGCTCCCCACCTGAAAGCTTTGTCATTTTAACAGAAATGTAGCTATTAATACTTTAATTTCTAATTCACAATACTGCAACTCCTCCAAAAGTCTTACATATTAATATTCTATGTATTCATATAATCTTTGTATGTACTTTTATAATGGACAACAGACTGCAACTACAACTAGGTATACTTAAATCATCCAATCATCACTACTTATTAACTAGAAAACAGCCTTAAAAAAGCAGTCCGATTTTTTTATTTGGTTATTTACTCATTTTGAGATAGAGTCATGCTGGTTTGTAACACTTGTAGAGTGTGGCTTGGTAGTGACTTAATAAAATAAAATTAAAATTAGCATCGCCTGATGGCAGCACATGTTGTGTCAAACCCTGTATTTATCAGTCAGCATTAACAGTGACTTCCCAAATGTCCAACTAATGCAAGTAATGTACCACTGATAAACAGCTGGATTATCCCTCTGTACTTTACTTTTATTGTAAAAATTTGCTTTAGTCCATCTGTTTTTAATGCAACTCTTCAATGTTGAAACTGATTGTGTTTATTGCTATTAGAAATATATGTAAAAACATATGATCCGTTTCAACATTTGACATGTTTTGATTCTATTCTTTTGAATCAGATACAGATAAAAAAAACTTTTTTTGGAACAGAGTTACATAATATAAATAAAAAAAACAATCATTGCTCAGAACCGCAGGTTGTTCTTTCACCTTGAGCATTTTTATAATGGCTTACTGATACTGACGTACTTACATATAAGCAAATAGAAGGTTTAAAGAGAACTTAAAACTGTCTTGATATATCATCTTTAAACTAGCCAGTGAATATTAATGCCAACTATTTCCAAACTATTTGCTCACGAGGAGCACAATGACAGTGACAGAAAGTGGAAGGAGGGAGGAGGAGGGAATCAAAAAATGGTTCTGAATAAATCATTTTCTTTTCATCACCCTGAACAAGCCAAATAAGACCTATATCACATATCAGGGATGGAAGAAATCTTGAATCAAACAAAAAACAGACAACATGACAACAAACGTGTAAATACTTGCTAAGATCTATATATTCTTATTGTTGCAGGAGAATGGCTGATTTTGGTTTTATAAGTTACAAATCTTCATACATCACAGTATTTAGAAATTGAACATTTTTGTTTATATTTCAAATTACGTTTCTGCATCATAACTTATAACCACTGTTTTCTTTGTCTTGCAGGGAGTAATATGAGGAAACCTTTGAATGTGCTAGATCCTGGAATAAGACTAGAGGGCCTCCATTGTGTTTAGTCTTGGAAGCAACATGCTAACAAACCGGTAAGCCACTGCGGCCTGTCAGAACCCCGCCCTTGTAGCCACCAACATCACCAACCCAGCTTTGGCGGGGATTCCAGACTTCCACTCTGCCTGACAACCTGCGCCAAACACCATGGATTTCACGCTACCCATAAGAAGTCGAGACATGATAGCTTATTCCTGCTCTGATCCTCTTCTGGGTCCTCACAGGAGCAGCAACCGGTACCACTATCAGGGTGTCAAAAGAAAGCTGAGACCCGGTCGGATTCTGGGCTTCATTATCAGCCTGGTGGTTGCCTGCACAGTTTGTTCATTCAGTGCCTTGTCGCTGGTCACAGTTGTGGCAACTGAGCTAGGATCACCTGCTCAGGGCTCAGACAATGCAGCATTGCCCCAGAGGACTCTTCTGCAGCACCACAACCTCTCAGCTGCCCCAGAGGACACACCAGTGGCCATGAAGTCTTCTGACATAGAGCTGAATCAGGGGGACTACCCAACGGACTTATTCAGTCTGGAGCAGAGACGCCAGGGCTATGTGGTGTTTCATATGTTTGGAATGTTGTACATGTTCATAGCCTTAGCCATCGTTTGCGATGAGTTTTTTGTCCCTGCCCTCACTGTCATCACAGAGAAGCTGGAGATCTCTGATGATGTGGCAGGAGCTACCTTTATGGCTGCAGGTGGCTCGGCCCCAGAGCTCTTCACCTCTGTCATAGGAGTGTTCATCTCTCACAGTAACGTGGGTATTGGTACAATTGTGGGATCGGCCGTCTTCAACATCCTGTTTGTGATCGGGATGTGCGCCCTGTTCTCCAAAGAGGTGCTGAACCTCACCTGGTGGCCTCTGTTCAGAGACGTCTCTTTCTATACAATTGGCTTGCTCATGCTCATCTACTTCTTTCTGGATAATCAAATCACATTGGCGGAAAGTATCAGCCTACTGTCGTGCTATGGTTGCTACGTGACATTCATGAAGTTCAATAGTACTGTGGAACTTCTCATCAAGAGCAAGCTGGGCGGCAACCAAGTGGACGAGCTGGAGAGTGCACCAAAGGTGAGTGCACCAAATCCATCCATCCATCCATCCATCCATCCATCCATCCATCCATCCATCCATCCATCCATCCATCCATCCATCCATCCATCCATCCATCCATCCATCCATCCATCCCTCCACGGATAATAAACCATAATCCATCCTTTGTCATTCTCTAATCTCTAATCTCGTTCTCAGTCAACAAAGGGACATTCCCACCAAAAACAATCACCATGGCTTTTAGCACTCTTTTTTGTTCTGCTATATCTGTATCAAGTGAGAAGGCTGGATTTAAATGACAAAATGTCAAAAATATAACTCTCATAGTGCATCCCTCATTATAAAACTATAAACTTATAAAAATTATTTTCAGTTTGAGCCATTCTTGCTATCTGATCTGAGATCAAACATTTCTTTTTCACAATACATAAGTTCTAAGTGTGAAAATCCGATATGGCTACTGATCCTGAGAATAGTAGTGCTCTTATTCTGAGAATCTGAGAGGATCTTAAACCATAAGCAGAACAGACCACAGTCTGTCTGGTAGCCAAAAGTCTTAGAATTTCCCTTTCAATGGATATAAATATCTATTTTAACCCCCCACCTGTGCAGCTCGTCCAATGTCAGGCAAAGCCAAACTGCAATCTGTTTGTGCTGACTAAGTCTGTGAGCAGGCCTCATCTTCAGTCACTGCTTTTAGAGACCTTGTTCAAACCAGAGGCCAGCGAGGCTCTCAGAAAAGGAGTGATATAACAGTTCTGGGTGGATGTTCCTCAATTAATCTGGATTATGATACTGAACAAAGCCTACGTTAGAATATTTAAGACTTTAAAACAGTAGATTAATTTGTCATTTATGCTTATTAATGTACAAACTACATTTTATGGAGGGGTGATGGAATTTTCACATCATTATTTTCATAAACTATGCCCAGATAACTGTTGATAGTCCTTCCCCGATGATGAGGTATGTGATCATTATCACTTAGTTTATCTATCTATCTGCAAACTTACACAAGGAAATGATTAATTCTGAAATGTGGTGGTGTTGTGGATAGGCAATTGAAAAACCTTTTTTAATTTTGGTTTGGATCTGAATCATATAATTTACAATAGAGAATTCTTTCTAACAAACAAAGAATAATGGTTTATGCTAAAAAGACCTATTAGGTGTTTGAGGTCCAATTAACAATTATGATCCATAATTTGTCCATCTCAATAAAAAATATCTTCGTATTTGTAACATGGAAAGCACATGTCAAATAGAAACTACACATTAGCCTCCTGCACTAAGGCTTAATTATTTTTTTCATTCATTCAGTTAATTCAAGTTGTTTTAAAATGCTCATGGGTTTTATTCAGAAATTCTTTAGATTTTTTTTTATCATTTATTTAATTTTTTCACCTATCAATTCCAAATGTAATATAAATAGTTTTGAAAACAATTTCCCAATCCCTGCTGATGTCTGAAAAGATATTTTGATAAAAGAAAAACTGTGATGAAACAAGAAGGAGCAAAACCTCCAAACTCACTGGTTGTCTGGATTCTTGACAATTCACCGTAGTCTGTTGTTTCAGTAGGAAGGGAGTAGCTCTGGGCGTTGTGTGTCCCCCCTCGTTCAAAACTGTAAACAAACCTACATAACAAACTTAATTTTGGAGCATCTGTGGTTATTCATCGAAACATGGATTACACGCAGATCTAAAAATAAAGCTTTTCTGTGTCTGTTGACAATAATATCGACACATTAAAAAGTTGTTTTGGGTTTTGAGAGAAGAAATCCAAGCAATGAGGAGACATTACAAAAGCATGATTTTCAACGTGAAGGTGTTTGAATGAAGACTTCCCTTTAAGCTGACTAAACTGATCGCTTCATGAAGTGACGCAGTGATTATGAATAACACATGCATGAATAGAACGGCTGTGATGGACTGGTGACCTGTCCAGGCTGTACCCTGCCCCTCACGCAATGACAGCTCGGATAGGTTCCACCCCCCCCCCCCCCCCCCCCCACAACCCTGAGTTGGATTAAGCGCGTATCGGAAATGAATGGATGGATGGATGAATAAAGCAACACTCAAACACATTACCATGTCCTACACAAAGTTCAAAAGATCAGACTTTTTGTCTCTAGATTGCTGAAAAAGTGCATGTATTTGTGAGCATTTTGAATCAGATCTGTTGATGATGCTAAAGTGGCAAATATGAAAACTGCTTGAGACCGATTGCAGTCCGACATCGATCTCCATTACTTCTTCAGGGGTTAATACAAGGAAGTGCTGCACAGGATCCGTCTTTATCCTCTGGAAACCTATTCTACCTTTGAAGATGCACACAAACTTTAAAGGCACAATGGCTGTTGATGGGATGCAGTTTTTTAAGACCTTATTATAGCCATAGCAAGAATCAGGACTCACGTTTTAGGCCACAGATGAGCTTATAATCACTTGACCCCAGTATGAGCTCATCTGCTTGTCAGTCTCTCCAATTAAATGCCTTGTTATGTGGAAACAAAATGAAAAAAAAACATAAAGAAGCATGTCTATTTGTAGGGAATTTTATATATAAGAACTATCAAATCAATTCTTCTATTTTTCCAGTGTATTCCTCAGAATCAGCTACCCACCAAATAGTTTTTGTAAAAAATGATCATGAAGAGACATCCTCATGAGTACCTATTAGTATCAGTGCTGTTGCATAAGCTCTCTCTGTTTGACTTGTGTGTCCTTCTGGGAATCAGCTTCTTCAGACTGCCTCACTTCAGCCCCAAGAACAGCTTTTCTCCTCCTGTCGACAGCACTTGATGTCCAGCTGCCTTGTCCTCATATGTCAGTAGCTGCTAAATAATCCTCCAGGTTAATGCTCTCCAATCCCATCAGAGCCACTAATAATAGTCAGATGCTCCCTGGGGCAACAGGAATCAGCAGATCACTGAGAGAAAAAAACTGAATGTTCCTTTCGTGGTCTGCAGACATGCTCATGAAAAAGTTTGGTATTAATTTTGTGCATAACTATGTTTTGGGCGGGTTTGCACTGTATGTGCTGCCTACTGTGTCTATGTGAGAGGGACAGTTCTGCAGGTTTACTCTTTGATGGTGCTAAATTTAGGCAATCCTCTCTGATCCCCTTATCAACCGCTTACCTGCAGTGACGACAGCAAACATACCACAGAACACTGTCATTCTATGTCTGCAGAGTGATGAAGAAGTGCTCTAATTCTTCTTGCAAACATGAATATGTCCGAGATAACAAAATCCTCATATTTAACCCATTATGACCTGATGCAACATTTGTGCTTTTACAAAACACACCTGGAAGAATGTCAACCTTCTCAAAACACAAGAACTGTGGGAATTTTCATGATATATTGATAAACATACAGGCAAAGTCAATAATTTACAGTTAAAGCTGTAGTAAACAGTTTAACCTTTGATATAGTTTTTATTTCTTGGTTTTAGTTTATTCAGAGGATGAAAAATAAAAGCTTTTAGTAGGCAGCTTTAGGATTTCCGGAAAACTTTTTTTTTTTCAGTCATGATATGTTAAACAGAGTTGGCATGATGCAAGTTCCTGAATTGAGATATGCCTTGTCACAAATAATGTATTAGTCTACAGTTGCTCAAAAGAGAATTTTTTTTAATAATCATAACTGGGAGTTTCTTTTTGTTGCTGCAACAAATTGCAGCTCAGGTGTTCTGCTGACATAAAATTGTGGTAAAAATCCGCTGTTGTGCAACTGTAAACACTTAAAGGACAGGTTATTGGGGATCGGCTGACAGCTGAGAGTGAAAGAGTGTTGTACTGCATTGCATTACTGCATTGTGACCCTTCAATGGTTGATAAAGGACTTGACATGCAGGCTTGAAAATTTCCAGTCTAAAAGTGGAGATCACTGCAGATTAATCCTGGATAAGTCCCACAGCTCGGACAGTCAGGTGGCTAAGAGAGGGAGAGAGCGTCGCAGAAAGAAAGGTGATCTGATTGCACCATGGTAGCATGATGGTAATCGGGATGAGATTGAAAGCCTGGTGTAAATCTGTTGACCCCAGGTCGGCACTTTTTCCCTTGGCAGTTTAACTGTCTCCCCTGAAGCGTCCTGTCTGGAGGGTCTGAGACAACTGCAGCAGGGCAGCAGCTCTATCCAAACTGAACAAAAAGTTAGGTAAAGAATTGTCATTCTTCTGAGTAAACCCAAGTATTTCTACAAGATACATTCAGTCATCATGTGCTTGTTACTGCTACATTCATTTGAGGGGGCAGATATAGTTTCTTAGAGATTGAAATTTGTATACTGTAAATATTACCTGAGTTCAACCTACAGACAAGGTTTAAAACATCAAATCAGTTTGAAGTCATTTTAAATAATTTACAATTCTGTTTTATTTACTAGATTTATTTTATGTACTATATAACATCTAAGGTAAGCAAAAAATGCAATATAACATTTGTAACACATCCGCAGAAGGCACAGGCTCTTTTTCTGAGTCATGTTGCACTCAGCCGCCAAACCACATACTGGCTCCAGAGAAATCCTTTTGCATTTTTTTGTTGTTTCTCCCACCCACTTTGAAGTAGAGGGAGATTCAAGGATAACTGAGTTGGTTGCAGTCTGCAACTTTGATGCTAGATGTCACAAAATCCTCCACATTGCTCCCTTAATCTAAAAAAATAAACCATAACTCTATAGTGCTGCAGCCGCACTCAACCTTTGAAATACTCTGTTCCAGCTTCTGTATCTTTAAAGCTCTCCCTCTGAAAAGACCCAGCTGATTGGTCAAAGAAGGAGTGACAACAATGGTGACTTCTGTTTGCAGCAATTTGTGGATCTGACAGGCTGAAGTTTGTGTATCCAAATTATATGAGGGATTCACAGCACTGACGTGTGCACTTCAGACTGAGGGATCGACCAATCGCTCATTGTACAATTTTATCTAAAAAAAATTAAACAAAACAAAAAAAATTTGTTTGCTGTAAGTTACTGAGTTAGAGTTGAGCTTATTAATTCTTAATAAAGTAATAAAAATGCACATTAATGGAAACATGGTGAGGGAAACATGGAGTTGGGGGTAACTCCTTGACTAGTTTGAAAGGTAAAATGATTTTACATATCAAAAGAGTTCTTAAACTTAAGTAATGTAATTCAAAAGGAAGAACAGTTACTTTTTATTAAACTATATCTAAAATCTACAGCAGGTTGAAAGAGTGTGTTGCCACTGAGCAGCTCTCATTAGCCATATGAGCTCATCAAGATGAACCAGGGCCAAGCTGCTAATGCATAGCACACTGTTCAGCAATCATAAGGACAAAACAGACCGGTGTCCACAGCTTCCTTGTTTTTGTTCTTCTCCTCTGGGTTGCTTCAGCATTCTTGTACAAAGTCTTCTTTAAATTGATCATATTGCATATTGCATCGTTTTCACTCAAAGTGAATATCTCAGACTTGGTTTCAAAAGCCTGGTTTTACATTTCTGTAGCTCAGTTTGTAAAGTGAATGAACCTTACTGGATGTGAACAAGATAAAACCGATGAACTGCAGCGACAGTTGATGGGATGCATGCCTGCAACGACAATAGCTTTTTCATATCTGGGTTGGACAAAAACTTAACAGGTACATAGAGATTAGCTTAAAATACAAAATGGACATCCTCCGCCTTTGTTTGGCTGCAATAGCAGCAGGTGTTTTGTTAAATGCTGGCTAAAGGGATTATCTGCTCAAACTCAGAGGTTTACATCTTGAAAACGTGCTCTGCTGTTTGGGCACTGAATAAAAAAAGAACCATCTTAAATTATTGGTTGACATAAATACATCGAAAAAGAACAAAGTGTAGTCTTGTCTAATTTAATCCACAGAAAATACAGTGCCATCACAATACCAGACCGTGTAAGAGCAAACACTGTGTAGGTTCTCGTGTGTCTTTGTACAATATTGTTTAACTGTGTCTGCTCATTCTCTTTTAAGCATTATGTTAGTTAAAGTTGGCTGTCATTGGCATATAAATGAACTTCGAAGTATTTTACAAGATAAGAACTGCAAGCAATTGAGTGTTCGATGAAAATATACATAAAATGCATCATGAGACAGAAAAGGCAAATCCATTGGCTAAATATTCTAATGACATACATAGTGAAAACAAAACAGAAAGAAAAACCCAAATATCAATGGGCATCACAACATGCATAATAGTTTAGAAGTAGAGTACAGATAATCTCCAGCAAATGTAATAATGATAATAAAAGATTAAAATAAAGAAAGAAGTTTTGATGGGCCTTATTTAATTGTTGAGTTGCACCTTTGACAGAAAAATAAAACAATAAACAAGCACGTCCTACTTATTAGTACTAATATGCCGTTGGAAAAGAAATAATATACCATTTTCTACAGAGGAAAACGAACCAAATGTGTTCACACCCATAATATGTACTCACTAAATACAAGGGTGCTGCTTTATAAAAGAAAAACATGACACATCTATGTACGTATCATGAGATCTGTCTCTTTCTAAATTACTTTTCACTTTTTATAGGTTAAGATTTTTGATGATTTTGCTTCCATAACATGTCGTCTTTCAGACTCAGGAAAAAAACACTCAAAATACATATTTAGATGTTTATCTTATCGCATTTAGTGTGTTGGACCCTCAGACAGATAATAAATTACACAATGCTTTATTTGAATATTCAGTATTAAATCTAGAAAAATTATAGTCAGAATCAAAAGTATTTGTCCTAATGTCATTAGTCATTGGGGGAAGTGTCATGGTGATATCTATCAGTAATATTGCAGTCCATGTCTTTAAAAGGTATTTTCTCCATCTGCATCTACAACTTTGTTCTGACTTTATCCAATATTTAAAATCAATTTCTGAAAATGAATGTCAATCAGCATTTTTTGTGTAATTTGCACCTTTCAACATTTCTGAAAACTAGTAAAACACAGAATAATGATCTTAAGAACAGAGCAGCTGCATGGTGGTAGTCATTTTTACTTTGAGGTTGTGGCCTAAAATTAATTTTTGATTTATTTGAATAATTGTTGTTAGTTTCCTGCTCTTGTCAGCTCTTCTGTGTTATCTCAGGGACTCTGTGTAGTAGAAGTAGCTCTGTGACAGAGTGAGTTGGCTTTTTAATACACCTCCATAAATCGGTAGAAATATATCTAATCAAAACATTTTATAGAATTGAGTTCATAATTAATTAGACAGTAGAGCTTTGAGGAACTGTCCTAATTCTGTTCATTGAAAAAAATTACATTGCATCTACCCACAAAACTCTCCAAATACTCTCTCCCCCCACATCAGACTTCCCCTGTTGGACAACTCTCACCACTTCTGCCTTTGCAGACCTCTATCACTGGCCTGTTAGAGTGTGTTTTTCTTTGCGGTGTTATTCTGTGTACATATATAAATATCTAGAAAATTGTCTGAGGTTCAGGTTAGTGGGAGACTTCCACATTGCATGTATAGGCGTCAGAATGCAGGTGGACTGGAAGGCTTAGTCACTGCTTCAGTCCTGCTGTGAGGACTAAATAAGGAAAAGTAGATTATGTCACACACTTAAATTAAGCCGAGAAGTTTTTTGGTATGATGTTACTTATTGTAACCGTAGTGAATTATTGACTGTTCTTTTAAAGACCGAAAGTGTAGTAAATTTGGATCAATTGTTACTATGTAAGTTTCATACTGTCATACATTTTCTGATGAAGGAAAGTCATGAGGACATGAATTCTACTAAAATTCTTTTACAGTTGTTGTGGCAAGCTTAAACCTAGACTCCTCTGTGTTTTCATCCCTTCCACTCTTCTCTTGTCTTGCTGCTGATTGCTATTATGGTCAAACCTTCTTTTTTTGTTTCATCTATGCTATTGCTCAAGTCGTTTGTGTTTGTTTTCATAGCTTAACTGCAATTGTGGACGTAACCAGACTTCCTAGATTCAATTTGATGTATCTACACCTCAAAGTAACACACACTGACATGTAAAGTACCTGTACTGATGAATGCATGCATTAATGTATCCTCTCTCCCCCTCAGAATGGTATCCACTGACACAAACTAACAAATTAGAGTGCTCCCTGACAAAATATGAGCTACCACAGATTACAAAAATAATCAAATAATCAAATACAAAGTTATTTCCATCCACCCATCCATTTTCTATTGCCTCTTAATCTAATTCAGGATCACAGGGGGGCTGGAGCTTGGCCCAGTTGCCATCAGGAAAAGGGATGGGAATGACTGACTATTCCATCTATATGAATAAGGAATACACAATGACACTGGCATAATGTATGTATCAGCAGATAAAAGTGGGCAAAAATAAACTATGATGGGCAAATTTGATCAAATTTGTCCTGGTCTAAGCTAATTTCAGGATTGTTGCCAGGAGAAGGTAATCTAATCTTTCATTTGTCTTTTGCTGTATAAGTAATGTTTTCTTTTGTTGTATTTTCATTGAAGGCAAATGCATCCGGAGATGATGAGAACAGGCTGATGGTGAGTTTAGGTTGCATGTTTGTACGACATTATGCTGCATATACAGCACACTTCTCTGTATATATCATAGTTTGACATTTGATCGATGGTTTGTCAAAAAAATAAAGATTTAATAAAAGTAAAATGAAAACTTGATTAAATGTTGATTAAAACTCGAGTTTGCTTTCATTCAGTGTGACATTTGTGGTCAAATTACTTTTTAACAGGCCAAACCCAAGCTGCAGAGAGAAGGAAGCTGTGCTTCTCTACACAACTCACTGATGAGAAACAGCATCTTCCAGCTCATGATACACACACTGGACCCCCTCAGTGATGAAGGTATGACGCACACAAATGTGCTGTTCAGAAAAACATTCTTCATTCAAACATTTCCATTTCCTCTTGACTATAATTGTCACAAGTCTTGCTACCTCATGTAGGAGGTAGTGAAATGTCTGGTGCCTCTGTTGCAGGACGTTTCAGAGAGAAGGCATCAATCCTTCACAAAATGGCCAAGAAGAAGTGTAAAGATGATGCTATCAATGCCAATGGTATAGGTGGGTACCACTGACACAATGGAAGAAGAATAAAGTGACAGATAAAAGATTAAATAGTACTGAAATTATTTGAAATCAGTTCGATTCACTTTACTGATAGTGCCAATTCACAACAAAAGTCATTCAACTGATTGAGCTTTCAATACAAACTTAATAATACAATGCAGTCCAGTTCAGTCTAATTATAACCCAATTAATTCCAATACATAGAAATTGTATGCATATTTGGGGTTGTACTCTTTTTCATAAATGTATGAATATAAGTGTGAAACAAGTCTGGTACATTAGATGGAGTGATTATAAGCAGGTTATGAAAACATATCAGGTTAACTGATATAAATCTGATTAATCAATTTCTTACCAATCAAATCAACATTTCTCCACATTTTATGTCTTAATGTGTCTTTTTGCTCCACAGCTGATAAAAAAATCCCCAATAGTTCAAAAGTTGCAGTCGAAGTCACACCGCCAATGAATGGCGTCGCCGGAGGAGACATGGTAATTCACCTTGCGTCAAAAGTTTCTCCATACAGTGTTTGTTTTAAACAAAGTTTCAACACTTTGCATCAGTAAAATGGACACGATGAAATTACCTGACTGCACTCTGCTGAATTTGATGCTGGGATGTTTTCCAACACAAAAATATATTAACAGATATTGTTATGCACAGTGTATGTACTATACATAATGTAAGATAATGAACTCATCCTCAGGGTGATGAGGACGATGATGATGAAAACCAGCCTCTGAGCCTGGCCTGGCCCGACACCCCCAGGAAACAACTCACCTACGTCATAATCCTGCCCATTGTTTTCCCTTTGTGGTTGACACTGCCTGACGTCAGGAGAGAGGTGAACACATTCACTAAATCTAACGTACACAATCACACCTTTACAACTCTGCACATTGCATGACGCTATGCTGCGCTGTCCCAGAATGCAGCGTATCACCATCTTTCGTCTACATGAAATAATTAATAATATTACACCAAATTTATTGTTTTTCAACATGCAAATTGTAAATACATGCTTGTTTAATTTCTACTTTGAAGACAATCATGCATAATGAAAAACCCTTTCCCACAATGAAAAATCATGAGCTTTCACTTTACGTGCTGCATAAGGCAACCTATTACTCCCAGAAAGTACAGACGTTTTGTAAAGTCAAAACATAATCCAGTGATTTGAAAATAATGTATGCCTTATATTTAAAGTCCCCCTTGGCTAAAAATAAAGGTTTTAACGTTTTCAACATGACGATAAGCCGAGGCTGAAGATTTCTGCTTTGGGAAATTTGAGAAATGAGTACAGGCTAGGAAGAGAACAAAGCAGAAGAAAGACCGAAAAAACGAGTCGTAGCTGTGGAAAGCTGCAAGAAGCTTGCTCCTGGTTAAACAGGATCTAACCTCTGAGACCACCAGCAAAGGGAGCAAAAGGGTGGATTATGAGGATAACCGGGCGAGCCCTGAAGCTCACAGAGTGAACTCTCAGCACTCACTTGGCCCGTGAGGCATAACCAACTGAAAATTCTTATTCTGTTGAGCCGCTGTAATACTCTCCATTTTGCTTTTAAAATCACACTAAGCGGTTTTCTGTAGTGCTGTTATTAGAATAAGTGATGAATACACAAGATAGATATTTATCCAAAAAACAATGACATGTCTCACTTGCACCATTTATCACTGTACTATTTTCAAAAAGATATTGTTGTAAAACACCAAGCATCTCAAGAGTAAAGTATTAGGTTATTATGTAATCTAAAGTTGGAAATTGCCTGCTTGATTAAGGGATTATCTTTTCATTTTTTCCAGGCCTCTGAAAAGTTCTTCCCCTTAACATTCATCGGTTCTATCTGTTGGATTGCTTTCTTCTCCTACCTGATGGTGTGGTGGGCTCACCAGGTACTTGGCACACATATTCACACACACACACACATGTGTGTGTTCAGAATGTCATTGTCACACACACACCATGGGCCAGATGCATAGACAGTGTGAGTGCAAGTGAGCTATGATTATGGATGTTTTTAGAGCAACTGAAGCTAAAATAAAATGGAACAGAAAAATATTTTTTTTATAAAACAGGTCGATTTAATCAGAATATCATGACAGTAATTTTGTTTCTTCTTTTTATTTTTCATTTATTTCTGTCCTCATACATTCTATATATACTAATGTATATGTACAAACAAATTATACTATATTGTTCAATTGTGAATGATAGATAACTGCAGCCATGAGACAGCCAACATACCGTGTACCATGTATACATCCATGTTTCACTGATCACTTCCACTCAAGGCTGCAGAGTATACGGGCTATGTGTTTTATCTGCTGTAGATAAAAAAAAGCTGTCACCCCTTCCTCTATAGCTCTGATACTGTCTTTGAGTGAGCCTGTTTTTAGAATAAAAAAAAAGAATTACTGTTTGATGCACAGCACACAAATTAGTGTGACGGTTTTGACCTACCTGGCCAGCAGAAGGGCAATCAGCATATAGGAGAATTAAACTGTTAAGCTTCTTTCTCACATCTCTTTCTCGAGTTGACAACTACGTTTTTGCAATAAGACCCCCATCAGTATTACATTCATTTTGACAGTTTAATCATCTTAAACAAGCAGGAAAGTGATATTTTCAGCTGATTCCACAGCCGCTTTGCTTTTTACAACCACAGCATACTTTGCACGCTATGATGAAATGTTATGTCAATATGACATGATGTGACTAAGACTTTGATAATATACCTTGCTTATTTTACTATTTTACTATAAATACAGCACGGTGCACTGTGGCTGTCTCTGTTACTCACAGATATGTCTTAATGAATTCCTGATGGACATTAACACTAAAGTGAGCAATGTGTGAATGACTAAATGCTTAAGTAGGCTGACAAAGGCATTAATATTACACGTCTCGTCTTAAAAGGGCTTTAGCTTTTTCTTTTTCACCCAGGTCACTCATATGAACTGCAAACCAAGCAAAAAAAACTGGACACTTGAGGCACCTTTTTGTTAACACCCATAAAACTGGACTGAAAACCACCAACCACCCAAATGAACATTACTGAAAATCTATCAGGCCTGTTAAACAAATACAAGAGAAATTCTGTGCTAGCAAATTCGTCTACAAGACAGCAGGATAGCTCAAGGCGATTTCAGTTATATATGTCTGTACTTCATACATTTCTAAACTTTGCTTCATTGTAGGTTGGAGAGACTTTCTGGATCACAGAAGAAATCATGGGTTTGACCATATTAGCAGCTGGAACCTCAATCCCTGACCTGATCACCAGTGTGATCGTAGCACGAAAAGGCCTTGGTGACATGGCCGTGTCCAGCTCAGTGGGCTCCAACATCTTCGATATCACTGTGGGGTGAGTCCACATGTAAACAAAGAAACACACATTTTTTAAATGAAAACATGATAAAAAAAAAAAAATTTATTATTATTATTGTAGTCTGTTTTACATTTTCATCTACGTTCCTCTTCCTGCAGCCTGCCATTCCCATGGCTCATCTACAACATCATCAATGACTTTAAGCCAGTGGAGGTGAGCAGCAACGGCCTGTTCTGTGCCATCGTCCTCCTGTTCCTTATGCTCCTCTTTGTCATCATCTCCATCGCAGCTTGTAAGTGGAGAATGAGTAAGTTTCTGGGCTTTCTCATGTTCCTGCTCTACTTCGTCTTCCTCATCGTCAGTGTCATGCTGGAGGACAAAATCCTTGTGTGCCCTGTCACCATCTGAGAGCGGGACTCAAGTCGATTGTCTGATAGCTTATATTTATTATAGGAGTGCAATAACACTCTGACACACACAGAAACAATCTCTCATCTGTTTCACATGCATCCAGTATTGTACACACAGACACACACACAAACAGGTTGTCGATGTTGGTTGAGCAAGAGTTGTGATGTACATCAACCTTGCAATTTGAAGCCAGTGCATCACAACTATTTAACAGTGGCAGACAGGCCTATTCTGTCTTAACAGATTTTAGGCCACCCAGTAGCCAGACTTTCTTTATACCATGTGACTACATTGTGTAGTCACTACTGGCAAAACCTACTGGAACCACCTAATGGAGAGTGAACGCAATGGGGGATGGAAACTGAAGGCTTTAAGAAACCCTTTTTTAGTGGTTAACGGATTGTGTGGTATTGTAAGAAGAATGCCCCTCACTCATGTCAGTAACCAAGTTAAGATCAAAGAGACATTTTGTTGCTGTGGCGTTGAGATCAGGGGAATTTGACTATGGACAGATTCGAAGGGCAGGCGCAGCGCAAAATTGGAATAGCTGATTCAGAGACTTTTAGGTTTTAACTGTGTACCTTCCACTGGGAATGACTTTACAATATCATAAACATTCAAATATTCACTGGTAACAATTTGGGCGTGTTTTGAGACACAGGTTTAGATCCCATTTGACATAAATAGCTATTTTAGTGTTTATCACATTCATAGTAAAGTACAGAGAAAAACTAAGTGGTGTAAACTGGCAAAGGTTTTTGTTAGGTCTACTTTCACACACACACACACATATGTATATATATATATATATACATATATATATATATAAAACAAGTATCTTATTTGGATTATTTCCTGTACTGTAATGAGCTTATGAACATGACTTTGTCTGTTCTGGTTGCCTTTACATCTACCACTTTAGAAATGGATAACTTCAGTTTCCTGATTTTGCTCTTTGGGCAACAAGTGATGGACAAAAGACTGTTTTTTTCTTTCTGTTGTATTGTATCTGTTTGACCTTTTTTGAGTTTTCTTCGAATATAAAAAAGGAGTGTTCCATATCAAAGGTATCATCAACTGTTTTGGTCAGTGTTTTGATTTAAAACTACTCATGTACTGACTTATTTGATGCACATAATGACAACCAGCAGGCATTTTGTTCTTGTTGTGGTACTGGCACGGTCTTCTTCTGAGGACATCGCATTAACAAAAAGAGGTATTCCAACCTGCATTTGTGCACTTTGAATCAGGATCACAGACATGTCTGTGCAGTCCCAATAAGTCGATAGGTCACAGACAGCAAAGAGCCACACTTACACACTCTGATGAGGCTGGTTTTTGTCATCATCGTCTTCACCACCCCGAGGATGAGTTAATTCTACAGTTATCAAAAAGTGAAACGAATGCATCATTTTCATTAGGTAATACAATTAATCTGAAGTTAATTTAAAGTTACAACTTTAAACGACTTATTATACAATAACGAAGTGTCTGAAACTTTCCCTTTCTGGTATGGCATTGTTGCTCTCAGATTTAAGGATGTGTATATTCAATTTTGCTTGTTTTTTTGTTTGTTTCCTGTTTTGTTTTATGCGGTTTCCAAACTGCCAATAAAAGCGGGTGAAAATAAACATGATGTGAGGCAAGTATTGGGACCCATTATGGACCTTGCTGAAACAGCAAGGTAGTGTCATTAGTGTCAATGTCGTCCATCTTGTCTTCATCATTGCACCACCTGTTGCTGCTGAACTGCCTGACTGCCCTAGTATATACAGAGTATCAGACTTGTCTGTTTGAATAATCTGACAACTATCAGTGCCCCAAACTGCTCAGAATATTCAAGAGAAACAAGCCCCTTGTGTTAAATATGACCCAGTAATAACCTGTACACAGTACCAGCCAATGCATTGCAAATTGGTTTGATATATTCCTTATGTTGCCTGCTTTCTCTGTTCTCTGCTCCACCCCTCCACCCCCACAACCCCCCCATGTCTGTGAGAAATGTTCAACGAAGGCTCTTTGGATGTCCCTCAGCAACATCAACGTCTATTATTCATTTATAGAAGTACAGAAATTGGGAACCTTTAAAAAAGGAAATTGCGGTGCAATCTTGAAACAACAGAGGAGATAAATAAAAGCAAAATATGGTGTCCTGTTTGATTATAATTCTTTGTTTTTTAGAATTTTTATATTATGTGTGCTACCCTGGTCTTGGAAACTGTATTCAAGCAAAATTTGCATTTGTGTTGCTTTTTCATTTTAAATGTAAACACATTTTTTAGACTCCCAAATCTGACTTTCCCTTATAGATTTAATTATAAAATCGGAAAAAAAAATCAACTCTACATTCCAAACATTTTGTATGTTTTCACATTTTTTTCCTAAATCAATGTAAAATTGAGGTTCCATATAATTCCCTCCATCCATTCCCAATGTCAAAAAACTTCAATTGTGTGTTTATATGTATAAAGAAGTTTATGAATTGTACATGGAGACATACTGTATGTGAATATAAGCTCCTGTATTTAGTCCTAGTCAGCACATGCAGTAGTTTATAAACATCAGTACAATTTTATTTGCTCACACTCCAGTTCAGATGTAGCTTGTCGATGCAGTATCGCCTCTATTTTACTTTCTTTCCTTTTTATGTCTATGGATCATCTGAAGGCGAAGGATGTTTGTATGAATGAGTGCATTTACAAATGTCCATAAGAACTTGACCAGTTTCAATACCATGACAAATAGTGAAATGGTTTTGTATCTCCCTCATGTGTTATGTAAGTATGGAATCTTATTCACATACTACTTGAATCATGTACTATACTGTAAAAACATATATTATTTATCTCTGTATAAACTGTTATGGTCAAATAAATGAAAACTTAAATTTTCAAAAGGATCATTGTCAGTTTTCATTGAGTTCATTGTCAGCAATAAACACTGCACAGGTCCAGAATAGACACTGACACTGGGCTTTTTTTTGGCTCAACATCAGTTAAGATGTTCTTATAGCGTTACAATAAAACAGAATAACATTCTGTATAGTAACTTTATCTCATGGCGATATCTTAACTATAATGAGCCACATTTCAAACTTCCACACAACACCTGACAAATTTCATCATTTATCAGTATTTGAAGAGGTTTACTTTGACATAAGCCAGGCATCCTCAGCCTCTCATAGAATTATGCATGGCTGGCTGCCATGGTCAGCATTATGTGGTAGAGATTAACAGGACACCTGAGGGCAACCAGCAAAGGACATACTCACCTGTGTTCTTTCTATCTGCATTTTGGGGACATCTGAGGACATGTCCTCACTGTGCATGTGTGGATTTTATCCTCGTACTCCGGCTTCCTCCAACCATTCAGAAACATGCATGTTAAGTTAATCTGTTATTCTAAATTGACCGCAGGAGTGAGTGTGTGTATATATACCTTGTCTCTGTGTGGCGCTGTGATGGACTGGGGATCTGTCCAGATTATACCCTGCCTCTTGCTCGATGGCAGCTGGAAATAGGCACCAGTCCCTCCTGACTCTAAGATGGATAATAATAGTATGGGGTATGAATGAATAACTTCATCAGATCATCAAGCCCAGAAAGGAAAAGTTTAGTCAAAATGAGGATTTATGAGGGATTGCAACAGTATTGGGGTCAAGAAACAAAAGGCAGGCACTTGTGTTCAGCAAGAAGGAGTAATAATGGCCGCGTTTCCCAGATTCGCTAAGAGCTTCTTTAATCTGGGAAACGCGGCCAATAAGAGTAGTGAGACACAGAAAATAGGAAATTGAAATAACCTGGTGAAGAATTAGACAAAGTAAAAGAAAGTATCTTGACTTTGGGTGTTGGGACAGGGAGGACTGTCATGGGATTATTGAAAGCAGTAGGTCGTTCCATTAGAATTAAAACGGATGACGTATCAGATCCTGAGGATGGCAGTAATTCTACTTCGAGCAAGTTAGCTGCCGATAAAAACTCCACAGAAGAAGAAACCGGAAGTATGTCGCTGTCCGTTTCATAACAATAGTATAATACAACACATTGTATGACTCCAAACCGCACACACTGTGTTGTGGCAGAGCAGCATGGATCGGCCAGAATCAGAGGGAGATAATGCTGCCGGTCCCAGCCCGGAACAGAGTCCAAAACCCGAGCTTTCTGCAGCTATGCGGGCTAAAATCGAGCGGAACCGGCAGCGAGCGTTGATGCTCCGACAAGCCCGACTAGCGCGTCAGCCTCTGTCCGCGGTGGAGGGCGCTACTTCGGCCAAAGTTTCCAAGACCATCGACTCCGGTGCTGGTTTCTTCATCGAGGATGAGGAGGACGGAGAGGGAGAGCAGAAGACCAAGAAGGTGGTACATCAGCCAGGTGTGTTTGTGGATTCCGTGGAATGTATGAGTTTGTGTGTGTTTGCGCGCGCGCGTTTTTTACATTGTTTTCAGTGTCGTGTGTGTGTGCGCTTTTTTTTTCTCAGCTCCGGTGATTGAACCAGAGTACCTGCTGTGTGATGACTGTCAAAAGCCATTTATGGACTCCTTCCTCAGCAACAGCTTTGACTTGTCTGTGTGTGACAAGTGCAGGTAAACACACACATACACACACACACACACCTAGTTTGATTGAATTATGAATAGATTAAGTTTCAAATACAGTTTTTTTTTGTTTGTTTTTTTTGCATTTTGTGCTGCTGTAATTTTTCATAGGTGATATCAAGGCAAATGAAAAACAAGTTTTGTGGTTTGACATGCAATCACAGATTCACTAACATAACTGAATAAAGGAGAAAATGAAGCATTAGATTGTGACAACCCTTTTGGAAAAAAACAAACATTATTTCTGTTACTTGTATGCAAATTTTACTAGTTCCATTTAAGGCAGATATGTGCAAATTTAGATATGTTTAAAGTATGTCTTAAGGTGGTTTATTGTCACATTTCCATCTTTTTAGGATAACAATATGATTTTAAGACAATCAGAATAGAAAGCTTCATTGTCATGGCACAGAAGTACAACAAAATTAAGGTGGATTGACAATTGAAGCCTTTGTCCTCTTAAGAGACAACGAAGAGAAGCACAAGCTGATCTCCAGAACAGAGGCCAAGCAGCACTACCTGTTGAAGGACTGCGACTTTGACATAAGAGAGCCTCCTCTCAGGTTTATCCTGAGGAAAAACCCTCATAACCCACGCTGGGGGGATATGAAGCTCTACCTCAAGCTACAGGTACTCATGATTTTTCATGGAAATACACTTGTTCTTTATCGTTGACTTCTGTGACAAGGACTGCGATATGTTTATGTGTCGTACTTTAACACTATCCTGTGGATGAAGCCCATAGAATAACAATGAAATATAAAAACATTTACCTAAAATGTTTGTTTGTCTGTCTCAGGTGGAGAAGAGATGTATGGAGGTGTGGGGTTCAGAGGAGGCCTTGGAGGAAGCCAGAGAGACGAGGGAAGAAAACAGAGAGGTGCAGAAACAAAAGCGCTTCAACAAAAAAGTCAAAGGTTGGTTTGCTGTGTGAGGGGAGGATCACATGCCAAATCAGTCAAGCTATGTGATGTTAAACTGTGTGTGTGTGTGTGTCAGAGCTGCGCAGGGCAGTGAGGAGCAGCATGTGGACCAAAAACACCAGCACTCACCAACATGAGTACGGACCAGAGGAGGTGGTGGATCCAGAGGAAGACCTCTACAAGAAAACTTGCACCACTTGTGGACATGAACTTGCGTACGAGAAGATGTAGACACATGTAAAGACCATTTAAAAGCAAAAAGTCTGGTGCTTCTGCAGGAGACAAACTCTCTGCCAAGAGCAATCCTGCTCAGAATAATTGTGAGTACATCATTTTGAATATCTTTGTAAATAAATGCAAATATGTCAATTTAGTGTAATCAGGTTGTTTTAATAGTCAAAACTTAAATACAAACATGAAATATATCCCAGACAAAATCATCCCACACGGATATTTGGCAACAATAAAGCCTCAAAATGTTTCACTTGGACTTCTAGAAACTTCTTTCATCTGCCTGGTGGTAGTTTCTGACACGCTGTTGCTACTATGACTTAAAGTTCAAAGGCGTCCTTTTTGCTCTTACCAGGGGTTTGCAATGGGATTCAGTTTGTCAGGAGTCAGTCATTTTAAAGGTATACTGCTGTAGAAAATTGGCAGTTAGTGTTTGAGGCAGCAACTCAAATTTTGCCCTTTCCCATCCATTGCAGAGTAATGCTACAATTAATTTAGCTCTGAGGCAGGATGTTGGAAATGGAATTTACAAAAAAAAAAGTTGCCATTTGTCTTTTACAAGTTGGAGATTGGAAACTCTGCTTATGAAAGCAACTCATGGGAGATAGACTGCTGGCCAGTTACAGAACATAGTGTAGAGGAATAGAGTTCCAGTTATATTCTGATTAAATAGTTACACTGGAGGGAAGTGTTTATGAAAAGTCCTCATTCAGGATCATCAGCACTATGGAGCAAGAATTTGTACAAATGTTTGACTACAATATCTTCGGCAAGATATGCCTCCAAACTTGTGACCCAGTACCTGTTGCACCGTTTTCCTGTAATACCGTCAAAGGTCACTCTAAATCTTAAATTTCACAAGAAAATGCAGTTTTTCCCACGGAGTTTCTCCTTCCATGGATGGTCTTCAAGAGCTGATGCCGCCCCCCCCCCAATCCATTGGAAAAAAAAAAAAAAACAAAAAAAAAAACAATAGGATCACCAGTGTACATGAAGGTGTTACAAGCCAAAGCACACTGAAAGTCTTACACATGTAGCCAGGACCAGAAACAAATATGAGCAACAAGTTTATTTTTCTTTACATGAATTTATCAAAACACTTTAAAATTCAAAGGTTCTCTGAACATCAGAAGTCTGAAGTACAAATTCATTCTCTGTAGCGTCAACCTGGACTTCTTCAATTGCACCCTAGGAGAAGAAATTATAAGTTTTCAAACTTGTGGATACACACAAACCGCACATGCAAGCATAATGCGCTAAGCTGTAAGTGTTTAATATCAATATGGGTAGTGAAGTTAGACTTACATCACTAAAGTATTTCTCGATGAGGCTATGCGCAGCCTCGTACACTACATCATTGTCATGGTTTTGCAGCGTTTCAATGCGTTCCAACCCTCCCAGTTCTTCAATCAACAGGCTAAGCTTCTCCGTTTCACCAAGCTTCTCAGCTGCCTGAAGTCAGTTACCAAAACCCATCTGATCAAGGTCTGGTTTTGATCCAATCATTAAGTTTAGAAAACTTGTTTTTAATGGTGTTGTTCTCACCATGAACATGTTGTTGATGGCTTCTAGTATGACTAGAATAACTTTAGCATCTTTGACCTGCAGCAGGTTGATGATGGCTTCCAGAGCTCCACTCTGCACCAAATGGACCACCTGCTCTACAGTGCCACCACTGGTGAAGTTTGTCACTGCCCACACTGCCTCCTTTTGAGTCTTGTAGTCTCCCTGAGAGAGTGAATGAAGGGGGAAAAAAAGTTTTAGGTGTTAAGCTAATGAAGGCTTCAGGAGAGGGGCAAAGGAAGTCCAGCTAACTTGAAATTAAGCCGAATTGTATTCGTTTCATCTCCAAGCAGCAATTTGCAATGTTAAAGTCTGGCACCAAATAGTCATGACTGAAATGAAGTAGAGACTTTCCTCGTCAAAGCAGTTCTTGACAAGCATTTGCATAAGCGATCTGAAAGCTACTTACATTCCTGAGCAGTTCCACAAGGGGAGGAAGTAGGCCGCAGGTTATGAGCTGTTGGATTTGCTTACAAGGTCCAGCAGCAATGTTTGACAGTGCCCACGCTGCTTCTTTCTGCACTGTGGATTTTGGGTGCCTCATCAACTCTGGTAGGATGTTAAGGACACCAGCATCGATCACCATCTGGGTGTGCAGGTCAGAGCCACTCACTATGTTCCCGATGGAACGGAGAGCTGGGGTCTGGAAGCACAAATTAAAGCGATCTTTAAAAAAAAAAAAAAAGTTACTTAGAAACAAACCCCTCAAATATCTATAGAAGGGAAAAAATAAATGCAATTCATTTTTAAGCCCAGAGATGGGTTATAATCTGAGACCACACTACCACAATGCAGAGGTCCTTGTGGTTCATGAGCGCTACAAGTCGAGGGATGATGCCAGTTTTCACTACAACATCAATGCGATCATTATTGCCATCTGAAAGGTAAGAGACTGCCCAGCACGCGTCGGACAAGATGTTCTTGTCGTTGAGGTGGAGCAACTGGATCAGAGAAGGAAGCATCTGAAGGAATATTGGATATGGCACATTAGTTTTGCTGGCATAGCAGCTTTAACTGAAAGAGCTCTTACAGAGCAGTGGTTTCACTTACCTGCTGGACAGCAGACAAGGGTGGACACGGGTTCTTGTTTCGACACAAGTTAGACAGAGTCCATGTTAGATTACGCAGGTATCCAACCTGCAGTTATAGATGTCTATTAATGGAACTGTACAGCAGTAAAGTTTACCTCTTCCACAGTTGAGCAGATTTGTACTCAGTAATTTTGAATCATTAAAATCGTACAATTTAAAGTACATTTAAACTCCAGAGAGTTTTTAAAAGGTGGATGCAGGCACGATGTACGAGACCTGTGTTTCAAAGTGCAAGACGATTGATAACAGCTGGTTCCATTTGATTCCAGCTTCTAATATCAAGTCAGAACATAAACCAGGTCCCTAGATCAGTGGTCTTGTAGTTCTGAAAATAGCTTCAATTAATAAGGTCTTAAATCCCACCAATCAGGTTTCAGGTATTATCCAACTGTATACTCTTGTGCAAGGCAATCCAGAGTTTTAATTTAAAGTGAGACTAAATGTAACAAAATTACCCCGTTCATGTATTAAACAGGAACTACATGCAGGGAAATGTATGCATGACAGTTTGACATGGAATGAAACATTCTCTTGCAGTGTGTTCGAGTTCAACTCTGTGCCTTTTCCCCCGGTGAGGTGCACTATGGTGCCATCTAGTGTGTGCTACTGCCTTTAGCTCTAGCAGTGTAGAATTTAATCAGAATCACTTTATTAATCCCAAGAGGAAATTATTTTTGCAACAGGCAGCAGGTTTATGCACATGCACCGACGGAACTATGGTGCACAGTTTTGAGCCAGTCATGTAAAGCTCTGACTTACTGGTGTGTCTGGGGAGATGCGAGCAAGCAAGGCTGGGACGACATTGCACTCGATCAGGACATCTCGATAAGCCGACCCATCACCTGCCAAGAGTTTACAATTGTGATTTAAAACTACTGAAGTGGGTTGTTGGTGCACAGTTTCCTCACTTTACAAAACCCAAAGTCAGCATTTTGGTACAGTTTGAGACACCGCTTCAGTTCAACTTCACACATGACTGCAGTTTAGTTTGTTTTCACCTGCAATGTTTCCAAGAGCCCAGACAGCCTGTTCACTGATGTGCAACATCGGTGAGGCCAGCAAGTTGATAAAAGCTGGTACAGCCCCATGATCCACCACCTCAGAGCAGAAATTCAGTTCTTGTGAGCATGACTTGATGTGTTCATTGTTACAATGGCAGTCAGCTGCACATAAGGCATGCGCCTCTTCATTTCAGCACAGATACCTGCTTTGTATGCCAAGATGTCCCAGAGGCAATGTTGGTAAGAGCCCAGGCTGCTTCAAACTGCAGTGCTGGCTCATCATCCATGGCCAGGAAAGACACAAAACGGGACAGCAGGCCTGCATCTATAATGGCTTTCAGAGGAGGATCACGCCCAGTAGAAAGCAGCTTCCTGAGGGAGGGTTAGGACATTGGGATATTCAATTAGCCGCCACTTCTAAAAGTTCCCCCAGGAGACATCCTTTTATTTAAGCTTATTTTTCTCTTCATATACTTTTTTAGAAAAATCATGACAATAAATACTTGGCCTCACATCTAAAAACAGTTAATCATCCCTGATGGCTCACCTGGCTGCCTGACAGCCTCGTGTCTGGGACTCTCTGCATTCGCCGTTTACGTCTTTGATAATGTCCTCGATCCTCAGTGTCACCTGTAGGACAGATACGGCAGGTGAGAAAATTCACGGATTTCAATGCGGTTATTTAAGGTTTCGGGAAAGGACCTTCTCGCCGTTTCCAGGAGAAAGGGCGTCCTCGTCTGGGAGGGACGACAGCGTTATGTTTCGTCTCTTGAGAAAATTCTCGTTTTTCTGAGCTTTGCGCAGCTCCACGCACTCTGAGATCCTTTTCTCCCGAAATTTCTGCGAGAGGGAACGGGGTCGTTTTGATAGAATTGCTTTTATGTAGGACTTTAACAGTTAATTTTAGTTAATCGGCTACTTACTGCAAGATCTTTGCCCTTGTTTTTATATTTGGAGAGCCGCTCGTCAACACAGTTTTTGGTGGGCATGTTTGACATCAACGCACGTTTGAGCTGCTTGACTCAAACTAACGGAACCAATGAGTTTCTAGAGAGGGGGTTATGAATTGCGGCGCAGCCCCAGGTGAATTAGATTAGGCGTGAGTCTGTCCATGATTGATTGTTAACGTACAGCTGTGCGCCTTCCAGTCAAGTATCCAACCTTTCAAGCAGACGCTTATCACGCATGGACAAATTCAAAGTGGGTGTGAAAAACGATTTTTGTACAATGTGTATAATATCGAACATTTCTGCTGTCTTTTCCTTTCAAACGTTTTAATTGACCTTATTCAAACGGTCATATGCCATTGGGGGGAAAATGTCTATTTAACTAGTTTCAATTATGGAAGGAAAATCCCAAATTAAGTCTGATGGATTCACATTTTTGGTATTTCAACAATATCCAAATAGCTTGAATAAGATAAACAGAATGATCTCGCATCTTCAAAAGAAAAGTAACAGCATACATGCCCTTCGGTCTTATTTTGTAAATGTTCCGTTATGTGATCATTTTGGACTACAGATGGCGGTACAACATAGGATGAATTCAGGTAATTCTCTGATGGTTTTCCTAGGTTTAGACTTCATTCATTCAACTCATTGTGATGTGTGTCCAACTTACTCGAACACATTAGACCTGTCTGATATTAAAAAATCTAACACACACAGACAAATATATATGTATATATATTTCTGTACATACATCTGTGTGGGTGTGTGTGAATGTGAATGAGCAGATCCCTAAACCTTCTCATGACATCAGCTCCATGAAGTCATGCATTTTCAATCACATGACATCCATACTAAACCTATAAACCTTCAGGTGACTTTAGTACTTTAGATGAGCTCGAGCTTAGGTGTCCCATCACCTAAATGAACCCCAACTGATCTCATAGTATGTGTCAAATTGTGTCAATTTCTCTAAGTTGATGTAATTGTTATAATAACAACATCTTTGTGAAATCAAAGGATGATATAAAGGGGGTTCTGGGAGTTATTTTTCTGTGCCTTTGCCAAACAAGGGAAGTGGTACCTCTCTCTAATGCAATTTTTAGTTTTGGTATTAAAATGAGCTACATCACTGGAAATTAATAATAATATCAAAACGGGAAAAAAGATTGAAATAGATAGATCAAACTAGATTTTTAAAAAAAAATCAGTTTCAGTTGAAAAAGTGGCAGAGAGAAATTGTGACATGATGGATTCTCATCTTCCTCTGTAATTACCAGGAAGGGCCGAACAATAGCAGCTGAAGCGGGGGTTTCCCCTGACCAAGTTATAATCACTTCCTCTTGATAACATTCATATAGCGAACACACATGTGACTGTGAGCGCTCAGGCTTTACAACATTACTGTACAAACACATTTGTCCTTTCTGTAGCCTCACCACAGGGAGCCAGAGTGGAGGTTACAACCCTCATCACGGTGGTCTTCTCTAATGCTCCAACTTTCTCACTCACACCTATAGTAGCTGTCTCTCACACCCTCTCGCACAAAGGTGGATGCAAAGAAAAACACATCTGTTTCTGTACTTATATCCATTTCAAGTGTGCTTTTAAAACCTTAAATCGGCTAATTAAAATGAAAACGGGAGAAATAAATCTGTTGAGATGAATAATTAATGCTATGACTTTTTTCAGCTCATGGTTATAGTATTGCTGCTCTTCCATACTTTATATATATATAGCATTAAAAAGTTAAAGAGAAGGGATCATTTCACTGTACCTCTACTGTGTTCTTCTCCTTCCTTTACTTCTGGTGACTTCTCTCTGTCAGGCACAGGAAACCAGGGAGGATTAATGGAGATGGATGATATAATTTGTCCTAATGTGCCCTAGCTTCTTCTCCTATTATTAGCTCCATAGACATCAGAATATATTGTTGAACAACCAAAAAGCTGTCTTGTCTAAGCCTTTACCAAATTTGTTTATACTGTGCTTGTCAGTGCTGCTTTATTTATAAAAACAAACAAAAAAAGACTCAGTCGTCACTCTCTAAGTTATGACTTGTTCATAATCTATATAATTTCTAGATAACTTTGTAGGTTGGGCGACCTGTTGAAATAGAGTTTTCTGCTCTGTGTGTGAGTTGTGTGCTAGCCTTTTGACCTAGAAGTGCTTACAGTTCCTTGGAGACATCCTGAAGGGTGCGGAGTATTTCTCTCCTGCAACATCGTCTTTGACTCGTTAGTCTGAACAATGTAAAGCGATGGGAGGAAATTCCATTGTGCAGGTTCATTGCTTCTCAAACACTCACACACACAGATAAAGCCCACATAATGGATTTTAAAAAGCCTACAACAACCAGTTAAATGTTTCAATCTTTCAGAAATCCTTCAAAAATGCAAAGCAAACATTTCTGTTACACTGGTGTGCCATCCTTTGCTTTAATGCCAGTGTGCTCTTGAGCTGCATGGATTCCAAAAGTGAGTTCAAAACCATGTTGTCCCACATGATCTGATAATGTTCCAAAGAGCTTCTTGTGATGTAGAATGTTTGTTTTTTTCTTAGCCCTCAAGTGCCCACATGCATGTTCAGTGGGGATAAGGTCACATGACCGTTGTGGAGAATTATTGGCAGTCAGTGCTCGTTGGTCTTGTCCTGAAGTCATTGTTGCAAAGCTTTGAAGTGTGTTTGGACTCAGTATCCTACTGCAGAATCAATCCTTCTTTGTACAGATGCAAACCAGAGAATGCTATATGTTTTAGAAGACTCAAGTGCTGCTTCTCTTTCATTTTGTTTGAGTCCATTCGCTGAAGCAAAGCAGGATACACTGGACAGGTTGTCATTCCTTCAGGCCTCACATAGGCAAACACTCACCCATGTTCACATTCACTCCTAGGGTCAATTTAGAGTCACCAATTAACCTAACATGCATGTTTTTGGGTGCTGGGAGGAAGCTGGAGTACCCAGAGAGAACACATGCATACAAGAGGAGAAAATGCAAACTCCACATAAGGCCCTGGCTAGGATTCGAAGCAGGAATCCTCTCACTATGAATCGGCGGTGCTAACCACCACACCACGTTCATCACAGTGAAGGGCTGTCATGTCTTAGCTGAGCTCAGACTCAAGGCCTTGTTTTCCTTCTTGAACAGTAGTTTGAATAAGCTACTTATCCTCAGAGATCTTAAATTGACAACTCTCTTTTGCAGCTCAGTCTCACCAGAAAACACCCGGTATGATAGGTGTGTTTTTCCAAATGTCCAAAACATAGTAGTGTCACAATCCATGGCTGTAATTTGTGAGAACACAATGTATCCCTAGGTTGTTGTTTTCAATCAGGCAGCATGACATGACATGATGGTAATCTCAGCCTGTAAATAGTGAAATATGTAGGCTGTAAGGCTGTATATTTTTCTGTCTAACCATGTTTTGTAACATCTGAACCTAACCAAATACATTGATTCATACCATTCTACTTTTAGCTCTGATCCCAAACATTTGTGTGTGAGAGCACAGTAGAAAGAAAAGGAAGCACAAGTGGGAGGGAAGTGGAAAAGTGGAAGGACCAGTGCCTTTTCCCATCCCTTCCTTTATCCTCATTAGCTTTGGGGCACAATGAACATTAGTGTGACATGGAAAGTGGATGTTATTACAAAGGAGCACGTATGAAGACACTGGGTGTTTACATGCTGACAAATCAAAATTCAAGTTACATCTGTGTAAGGAACGGAGTGAGGAAAACTTTGTAGCCTTACAATTTTTTATCCTTTACGTTTGTTTTTTCTTTTGGCAAACTCTATCTATGTTGTAGTTGCTTTTCTGTCTCTTAATGAATAATACTTTATGTATTGATCATCCAGTGGTCTGGCCACTCTTGGTCAACTTTGGGTATAACAAAGGAGGTGTTTTTAGAATTTCTTCACAATCACTGGTGACCAAATTCCCTTTCATTGCATAACTCGCCGTGAATCTTAATTACTCAGACTTTGTGATTAGTTTCAACTTAGCATGAGATAATTTGATTTTTATTGTGATTTCAAACATGAAAAATAATGTACAATTTTTCATCTGAATGCCAGAAAAGTGCAATGAAATGTTAACATCAGTACAAAACACATGCACAGACCAGTTCCTGAGCTCCACTATACAAAGCGTTATCTGAAAAGTCTTCTTTTCACATATTTGACACATTAATTTAGCTACATAATTATCTGTATTTGCATGGTTTTGAGAATTTTGCTATGTCAAGAACCCACACCTGTAAGACAAAGCCCACCAACATTGCCAGACTGATAGTTGCTACTTATGAATTAAGTTGATAATGATCAGTGAGTTGTTTGTCAAATTAAAAGGCTTTTTGGGCTACTAGGATAAGTCATTTTTATTTCTGCATGAGGACTGTTTAGCTACAGAGCATCATGACCACAATGTGTACGTGAACAATCTGTTAATATTCCAGCTTTTATCAAAACTTAAACATTTATACCTACATACACTATTTCTTATGACAGTGTGAGGATTAGTATTTCGATACTGATTTGACGAATATAACTGACTGACAAAGGAGCAATTAATACTATTTGTAACTCATCAATAAAGTATTAATAAGTGATTCATTAACCATAAATTATGCACAACTTTCTCTCCTTTAATCTCTGCATTTTTTTCGTTTCTCTCCCTCCCATCTTCCCCAGTTCTTAGATCAACTTGAAGTGTCTACAGGAAATCATTAGTATAGATTGTTCTGCAGTGCTGCGTCAATACACACACATACAGCCACACTCCCACTACACACACAAAACATGCCCTCTCTGCATCTAATCTAAGCAGAGAGGTGCTTCAAACTTCTTTGTTGTTGAAGATGCATTGTTGAGGAAAAGATTCTTGGCAAGGAATTATTGGGTGTTGGTTAGTGTGTTAGAACGATCCTGGACACAGTCAAACACACATTGATTTAGAAAAAAAAAATGTATGACAAACACTCATGCAGTGTGGAAAAGACAAAGGTGAGCCTTGTCTGTCCACAAAAGTAAGCAGTTCTCAGGTATCAAAGCGGAGCAGAGAACAGAGAACAAGAACCACAACAGGATGTGGGTTGGAGTGACAGAAAGAGAAAGAGGGAGAGATTTTAATGTGAGTGTGTGCGTGATTCTTTGTGAATCAAAGCTGGTGGGAATTTCCATTTAGAAGAGAAATATGTCTCTCCATTTAGAAGAGACATATTTCAGATTCTCAGACGTGTATGTGAACATTTATTTCTAAAATTCTTCTTATCATTTCAATTTTGACCACTTACATTTCAAACATCCCTCTTTTTGTCCTCTTTCTCCTTCTCGCTCCCTGTCAGAGCAGCACTTAGCTCCAGTCTATTAATATTTCATGCTGCCACTCCAATACCTGCCTATCAATAACCGAGACAAGACACACCTCAGGTCCAATCCATCATACTCACCACTGACGAGGCTGCAGAATTGTGTGTGCGTGTGTGTGTTGATGGATCATTTGTTTCTGCTGACAAAGCCATAGCGGTTTAGATAAACGGGCTCAACAGCTGGGAGATCGAAACAACCCATTCATCATTTCCTTTAGAAAAACACATTCACATATTTAGATGTGCACAAAAACTTACATTCACACAAACACACCGACATATGCTGACACCTTAGGGTTAAAAAATCTTTTCATAATATATGTTATGATAGATCAAAAAAAAAAAAGCTCAATGAATGCAAGAGTAAAGAAGTTACCGCTGCAATACAAAAGTTATTATTTACAAAAGTAGTTATTATAATTTATATGAACATAGATTTTGGTAAAGCTTTGTTTTAGTTACCCGAGTGATGAGTCCAAGTGGTGGTAAAGACACTGCATTCTTGTCAAGCTTGGGTAGCCAGATCTCCCAGAAATACGTGAAATAAGCACAAACTCTAGGCAACATAGTGACAATGTTAATAGACTCCTGATATTTGTCCTGGTGGCCACATAGATTCTCAGTTTGTAGTGGGCCCACAGGTTCCCTTGGAGTTTGTAAAATTATCCACTAGAATCCATCTTTTAAGAGAAAAAAGATTGTCATAAAGATAAAGAGAAAATCAGGACTTTTAATCAGGATGACTCTGGTTCACTTCAGACTTGAATCATTGTTCCATTTCCCTATTTTTTTAGCTGTTTAGTTGCCTAAACTTAAACTGTAAAATATCCCTGAATTTTAATGCATTTGCTGCCTCAACATAAGACCAGGTTAAGAAGTTGTGCTCATTTCATGTATTCCTGTGAAACCCAGCAGGAGGTTTAAAATGACAAAAAAAAAAATCTACCAGCACTGTAACTTTTCTGGTGAGATCAGAAAAGTCATCAGTCAGGACAAGACTTGCAAATGTTATAGCCATGTAGACTATATCAAACAGCAACTGAAAACAACAGTACAAATAATCCCCTCAACCCCAAGAAATGCAGTTGCCAGTTAGTAGCTCTGTGATAGCGGACACATGAAGCTCTTGGTTCAGGTGAGGCGGTATAAAGCCTGAAAGGGATGATTTAACTGACAGCTGCAGACGCCACATTTCATACAGTAATCAAGTTACTTGTGACCAAATTTTTAAATCAGTATATCTATCAATATCTATATCTATAAGCTATCCCTTACAAGCGTGTGCATGTGGTGGACACATAAAATGGATTACACACAGCTACGTCTTGTTGTTGTAGAGTTTGGGTGTGTGTTTTGAGCTTGTAAATTACATTTTATGTGTGTACTTGTGTGAGAAAGTACAGGTTTAAACAGCTGGATGTCACTGATTTTAGATTTTAGATTTTTCCCCAGGTTAAGGTGTTGCAAGTGAAAGGTTGGCTTCATTATCAAATGCTCTCACTGGTAAATGTGTGTTGTACTGTGCTGTGACCAATTCAAAACCTTATATCAATAATAATAAAAATATATATATATATTTACAAAATATTACAAAACATTTTTGATAAAATCTGAATAATTCCTCACATATTCTCAGCAACTCATTAGAGGTCCTGCTACTGTGGTGTTAGCTGAGTATATCCATAAATCGAGGCTTAGAATTACAGCTAAAATGATTTCAAGGTTAAGAATTAACTTTAACATTTTCATCTAAAGTTGACAGGAAATTACTGAAGGAAACAGAAAAAGTAAGAATAAGCCAACATACACTTCCGTGTTAGCTTAATAAAATGCCATCTGCTGGGAAGACTGCGTTATGATCAAAGTTTTCCTTGACTGAATAGTGAAATTTTGTTGTTAACTGCATAAATACACTTGTAAATGTGTCAAGTGGCGGTGTCAAAGTCACTTATTTATCTGTTTTTTTGTATTAGAATTCACAAAAGATGAAACTATGAACAAGAATATTCTTGAAAAGTAAAACAGTGGATTGATAGTACAATGTTTTACTCTAAAAAGAAAGATAACCCACCATCTAAATAGCACTGATGTGTGGTTGTTAACTGCTTTGATGGCTACAGCTGTTTGTGAATGCAGTAAAAGAAAATGAAAAAGGTTTCTGTGTAATCCCACTGAGTCAGTCCAGTCAAACTCTCATCAGCATGCAAACGTGAGGCTTGTTTTAATCCACCTGTGTCACCTCAAAGCAACTGTGCTATTTCAGCACATTGGTGACATGCAGTAAAACATGGGAGTAAAACATGTTTGTGGAGAAAACAGGCCTATATTCCCCCGCAAACAAAACAACTGGGAGAATTATTGTCCATCCATTTTCTTCACTCTTGCACATTGCCTTATTACCACATATTCATGCATTTAAATGTTTGGTGACAAAACTTTGATCACGTGAGACTGATATGTCTCTGTACCTGAACATATATGTTTCTATCTTTTTTCCAGTAATATTTAGGCTCGAAGAGACTGAGTGGTATTATCTGTGGATCAGCCAACTCCCTGTAACAAGAAAGGAAATCAAAGCGGTGGGAGAGACAGGGAGGGGAAGAGGGACTGCGGAGATGCATGGTAGAGAACTTCAAAGGTGAACACAGAGTTCACACAGATATGAGGCTCAGACAACAGGCCAGAGCCCTCATAGACTCTACAAAAGAGAGTTGGAGGGCAGAACTGAGAACATACATATAGTATACACACAGTCAACAAAAACATCCTTCATTCTTGTTGTGTGTCTGTCTGCAGAAGCACCAGCTGGCAGGCAGACAATCAGAGTAGGGGACTTCAGGGGTCCAGTCAGGATTTTAGAAGGTGGGTGGATGTTAGTGTGGGGGTGTGAGTTAGGTATCAGGTGTATCTGGGCTGAGAGGCCCCTCGTATGGGCATACTATTCACCTGCCGCCCGGGCCAGGACAAAGACCGGGGCTCTGGGGCTCTGTTGGGCCACAGACAGGCCAGGTAATACTAGAAGGCCTTAATGGCTCCAAGATGAAGGGAAGATGGTTAAAAGAAGATTACAACATGGGAAAATGTTGGGTTAAAAAACAGAGCTTTCTGCTGGTCCAAGCTGCTGCCATCAATGAGGTTTTTTTTTCCCACGCAGCCATTCAAACACTGTATGCTCAGAAATCATCTTTACCTCAAAAAAACTTATCTGGTGTTTATTTTATCGTTATTCTTAATTTGGCTGTCAACCAAGGAGCCAGTGACATTATTTACATCCCAATAATACATGAAATTAAATCAATATTTTCATTATTTTCAGTTACTTTAGTTACTTTAATTCAAATTTGAAATGTGACCAAAATATTTTTCTGCTAAAATTTAATTGAAGCAAAAATCTACTCACTATAGTAACCCTGGTAATTTACTTTTTAGCGCTTCCATTTTTTAATTATCGCAGTTATCTTGCAATTCACCAAATCTCTTCTAAACCAGTCATTTTTAGAGGTGTAGGCTATATTCATGATATGATATACAAGATGTACAAAAATGGAAAACTTACAACTTGTTGATAACATGCATATGATAATATTAGACATAACTCAGCACTTCTTACTACCTAGATGACACTCCAACAGAATGGCTATATAGCAAAAATGTGCTTTTCATAGGATGAAGCTACAGACATGACTGTCAAACCAAATAAAAAAACTTGACTCCCAACAACTGACTTTTTATTTACACTTTTGCTTTAAAATGTAATTTTAGTATTCTTTAGCTGCTTCCTTGTGCTTTCAGTATTTGCAATACAAACGTCTTGGTAAAGGTTTGGTATTAAAAACTGCTTAAGTAAATTAATTAAGGTAAGGAGGACATCATAGGTTGCATTAAAGAAGACTAAACATGCATCGTACTCAAATGTCATGTGTTCAAAAGCAATACAAACTTTTCTGTTTCATAACTGTTTCCTGTTGTCTCCAGATACCGAGCTGCACAAGTAGCTTCTATGTGCTCAGAAAGCTTTTGAGAGAGGTTACTAAAACATTTGAAAGAGCAACAGTCATTGTAAAAACTCCAACAATAGTCTCATTTGGCTGATCTATTTGTTGAGTTGTGCCAGCCCAGATATATTTGCACACATTTATGTCGGGCACTACGCAGAAGAAATGCCAATGACAATAGAGTGTCGCATTCATGTCCCGTCATCGTTTTCCAGATATCAAAGTCCTAAACTTACATTGTGGCTGATTTTTTTTGGTTGTTAACATGCAGAAAAATTCCAAGCATTATAGTGAAAAAGAAAATGCAATGACAAAAAGTGTCTCAAGGCTGTAAATCAACAAGGTTAGTGGAATTTTACTCTGCAGTAGCCTTGTGCAAATACTTCAGATTCTCTCTGATCTTACAATGTCGAGGGGTGGAGGGGTTATGAACATACCAGTAGTTCTACTAATCGCTGTGTGTGTTCTTATCAGAGATAAGAGAACGTGTTTATGAAACTGATCCTTAGCGCCAGAGTGTCCTCGTGCAACACCAGCAGAAACATTTCTGAAAGAAAATACATTTTGATTTCTGCATTCTGAACATTTTGCTGTGGACTCCCCTCTTCTAAGCTGAATCTAAACAGTAATTACCATACCTACCTGACATATAAACCGGCAGATGTGTGTTTGTGATTGTGTGCTGATGCCTGCTTTAATTCTTAAACACATTTTTCATCCTTTCTCCACCTCATCCTGTTCAGGGTCTTGGGGAGCCTGAAGGTGGGAGACTGTGTTCATCACAGCTACAGCACACAGAAACCAACAAACGTGCATGCACACCTGCATTTAAAATCACTAAATAATGGGTTTGTTTTTAGACGGAAGAAAGTTAGGACAGGCACAGGGTGAAAATGCAAACTCAACACAGAAAAGCCCAAACAGATGTTCAAACTAGAAACTTCCATGTTGTGAGGCAACAGTGCAAACCACTGTGCCATTATGCCACCCTATGAAGACATTTTCGTTTTTTTGTTTCATTGTTAATTTCACTGTTCATTGAAAGGAAACTCTTAAAATTTTCAGGGTTGTTTTACTTGTTAGTCGGCACTTACATTGTGCATCGTGTTTGCATCACAATGTAGAACAAAATCACAAGCCACACTGCTTGTGTTGACAATTAATAGAAGGCAGCCATTAATGTAATGTGTTGAAACATTTTTACTTTTTATTCTTCACATGAAGAATATATACCTTGTCATCAATTAATTTACCTATGATGATCCTGATTGTAACTCCTGAGATTTTTTTCTTCTTTTTTGGTCACTTAAAATCGCAGGTAAGGAACTGTGGAACTTGTACAAAACCCCAATTTGAAATCAAATATGTTTAGATTTTATCAGCTGATATCATTAGCAGGATGTTGCTATTTAATTTGTTTAATAATGCAATATTGATCAATACCAGTGTATCAGGACACACTATTTTCATGAGCCAAAGCTGACATTAGATTTTTTTGTAATGTGTTTAAAAGTTGTGATTATAGGAGAAGAAATTATAATATAGAGAGGACACTGACATCCAAATATGGATGGTACTAGAATGGAAAAAGTAGGGACATCAAAGAGCACTGGAAAAGAGAAACAGCTGGTCAATGCATGTGTGTGTTTGTATGTGTACATGAACACACCTTCAAAGGAGACCCTGGATGTGCTGGCCCACCTGACTTCAAGCATCAGTGTAGGAACACATGCACTCATGCAACACTCTCACACACACACTGTATATGCACACTCCACCTGTCATTGACTCTTTGCGTGTGCCTGCATGTGTGTGTTTCAGTGATTAAAACACACACACAGTCACACAGAGATGAATCACTGGCTCTGTGGATGTTCAGGGGCGCACATGTGCTGACATGTCCAGGCTTGATGCACCAGATCGGCTTGGATTTCAGCCTCTCAGGAGCAGATATGGGACATAGAAGAAGAAGCAAACTGATGAAGAATATTTTTCAGTGCATTGATGTTGGTGGATCGCCCTGCACAAACATCACGTTTTTCTGTGAACATCTGTGACATCTTGCATTTGACAAACTTGCATTTGTTCAACCCATTGCTGATTTTGCTCCAAAACAAATCAGAAGTCTCTCAGTTCAAATGTAAAATCCTGCCAACTAGTGGTGAAGATGCACATATTCGATATTTTAGGGACATGTCTTTATATTTCAGTGGAACTGTATACCTACACATATCCTCCCGCTGTGGCATGCCTTTGGTGCTGCAGCCCCACAACAATGACTAGCTTGCAACTTGACTGAATCAGTGAGTCTGAGGGAAATAGATTAACATTTTGCTGGTCATGACTACCAACAACCAGAGAGCAACCATCTTTCCTTAAGACTGGTCCTGAAACCCCTAAAACGTTTTAAGCTATGTGTGTTAAGCCCTATCTGCTTTGGGTTTATTTTAACATTTACTTTCATAGATACATAGTTAATAAAGCAATTGTATTATTATTATTATTATTATTATTATTATTATTATTATTATTATTATTATTATTATTATTATTATTATTATTATTATTATTATTATTATTATCACTTAAATATTGGTTCTGGAATTCCTGTTACTAGCCTGCAGAGTGTCAGATTACAGACCATAGGATAGGCTGTGTGAAAAGATACAAGGGTAAATATTGTTGACTTTATAACCAAAGTGCATGAAATTGGAATTTTTTTTATATTTATTAACAGGTTTCATTTCACAGAAAGTAATCTACTAACGTAACTAATTACTTTTTGAAGGCTGTCATCTGCCAGCTAATCGGTTCCTTTTTTTTTTTTAAAGGTTATTCTGGTGCAAGGCCTTTATCTGAAAGTGGGATCACAGGAAAGGGAGGAGAGAGAGTGTGAGAAGACATGCAGAAAACCCCTAATTGGTTACTTTTAAATGTAATGCTAGCCAGTACTGCTGACTATTTTATAGTACTTCACACAATCCCACTTAAAAAACATCAAATATCTTTTCAAAGATTGTATGGGCGTGAAAATCTAGTGTAGTTAAAATATTTGACCCATCCAAATAACAAGACCTTGAAGTAAAACAATAAAATAAATCGTTAGTTACTCTAGTACCTATTATTACAATCTATAATACTCTAAATGACTGCCACAACAAGTGGGAGGAGTGTAATATGACTTGTATTCACATCAGAGAAAATGTAATTTTTAAAGCAACATTTTTAAGTGGGATTGTTTGAGTTGTGAGAGTCAAAGCTGCAACAAACAGCAGTCAGCGAGCACTTCGTTTAGAGAATCAGACTGACAACTGAGCAAAAACTAAAATCTGTACAGAGCTGGGCTTGTCAAACAACTCAAATCTTAGAAAAAATTCAAAGTGGTTCAAACAGTTGTTTACACTTCCTCCAAAGCAGAACATTCATGTTGCAGCATTGCCTGGGATGCGTTCAAGAACAGTCCTTTGAGTCTAAATTGACCTTAGCAGTCAGTGAGAGTGCGCATGGTTGTTGCCTTTCACCAAATGACAGCTGGGATATGCTCCAGCACCGCTGTGACACTGAAAAGGATTAAGCACATATAGAAAATGGAGGGATGATAAGAAGGGAAACACACACCTCTTCTAGTAAAAGTGCCTCATTGTGGTGATAATATTTGAATACCAAAGTTACCTTTAACTGTGATTGTTGTTGTAAGAACGGCATCTACAAAGGTCCTCAGTTATAACATAAATCTTCATTTTCGCATCAAATTTCTTTCATTCTTTCTTGATTCATTCTTCATTCTTGATGACTGATGTAAACACAGGAGTTCATTAATTCAATTCAAGTAAAAAAGAATGTCTTTTCAGAGAACTCAAGTTGCAATCTCTGTAATGTGGCTTGTAAAGAAAAAACAACAACTTTTTGATTTCAATTAAACTTTCATTAAGAAACTCATATTTGAGCTGTTGATGACCTGAAGCACAAAATTGTGGGTTAAAGCTCTTGGATGTGGTAAAGTATATACACACACATGCATATACTAATTTAATAGAGATGCAGCCAGGAAAGGAAACTCCCTGGCTTTGAAAGGTAGTGATCACTCATATCCTGATCTTCTGATAACAACGTGTGTGTGCGTGTGTATGCATGTTTAATTCTTACAGTGTCAAAGTGCTCTCTATTGCCATAGTTACTGTCTGTATTCATATACAGCTGCAACACTGTGTATAACACATGCATTTCATTGCTCTGCTGCCATTTGTTCTGCAAGCACACACTTTTTCACACAAAAATATTGTGTGTCACCTCCACATGTTGTAACTCCTCAGGTATGGATACTGTCATCACATGCAAAAATTGCTCTCTGTCTTTCCCCACTACCACAACAAGACTTTATCAAATGCCACACTCTATCTGTATGTGTGTGAGTGTGTGCATTTTGCACAACAGCTCAACCTGTGAGGTAGCAACATTCCAGTAACATCTTCTCAGGCTCTGTGGTATCAGTTTGTGCCCAAAAAAGCAGAAGTTCAGATCAATTTGCATTCTAAACTAGTTGGTTTTAGGTGTGACGGGAGTTAAACTGGCAGCTTATATTACTCATTGGTCCCACGAGCAAGGCTTTGTTGATTGGTTGAAGACATATGCTTGCTTGCCATTTTCCAAATAGTTCCTACAGAGAACCTCCCATTTTATTGTATTGTATTCTATGTAATAAACCATCTGATCTGTAAGGTTACTCAGCAGCGGATACTGCTAAAAACAAGCCAAGTGATAATTATCATAATCATCTTAATCCATATGAGCACTCAGTAACTTTTTTTGTGCAATTCCTGTTACAGTTCAATCTGTTTGCTGTTGAGTTTACCTATCATTTATACGCATGTCCAATGTCTCTGTATTTAGGGGGTGATCCTGATGTCTGACTTCATATGGATGTACCTCAGATGAGTGGCACAACTAATACAGAATAGAGGACATGCAAACAATGTCACAGAACCCAAAAAATCTTTACAGCAAATCAACAAATAAATATCTGCTCCAGCTTTCTGGACATGGCATGTAAAGTTTGGAAATAATTATTAGAACTCTTTATAGCAACATATGTCAAAAGTATGACATAATATAAGATTATTCCACTCTTATGACTCAAAACAGTTTTATTATTCATTTTCAGCATGTGTGTTATTGTATCAGCATGTAACGTAAAGTATTGTTGATTCTACACGTGTGTGAGAATCAATCCTTTGTGTTTAAACTAACATTTTTTATGTTTCAGAAAAGAGCAGCAGACTGGTGACCAAGGAAGGCTGCTGATGTTGTGAAGTCATGTTTTGCTCTGAGAAGCTGGCAAGTTTTCAGTCCGTCTGCTGTCTACACCTCTCTAAGCTGAGAACACTATCACACACACAAAAACACAGGTACACGCGCACACATGTGCTTCACACTTGCTTTGAGGACAGGTTTAATAAAACTTCCCTGTATGTCTTTCATGTGTAAGGCTTAAGAGCTGTCACACTAACAGCAGGAAACCACAATGCTTTGATAGGCCTTCCACACTGAGCAGAAACCTGCCCTCGGCATGTTCAAACGTGTCCCTGTGTGTGCATGTGTTTGTGCCTCTGTGTACAGGTCAGGTGCTATTGCCCATTAAGGTTACCTTCCCAGGCAGCTGGATTCTTGTGAGATGTGGGAGGCCATGATCAGCAGAGATCAGCAGATTGCAAACTATGTGTTTGTGGTTAAGGTACAGTGAGTTGGACCAATTGATGTCAGCTTAAGGTGGGTTTTAGTCTGACAGTAGCTACTGAAGAGGTTAGTGTAATGGTTTATAGCATCTGCTATACCACAGTTGAAGATGATTTTTATTGATGATTTTTATAGAGTAGACAACGATGACACTGACTGCTTTTCATGACTGAAAAAATACTTTTGCTTGATTCCGACTGGCTGGAGGAATCCCTGGCTGCAGCCTGCAGAATTGGGGCAGTTTTCAATATAAAACGTTTAATTGCACAATCTGCAACTTGAGTGGTTTCATTGTTGAATTTGGGTGGGGTTAAATGTGGGTTAGATTTGCTTGGACTTGAGTTTTGCAGAGTTTGAATAACACAAGGTTATGAAATTAAAGCCGCTTCATACTTTTCTTGACAAACAGTGTTGCTACTTTTCTTCCGACTACTTCGATTGCAGTTATTTTTACTTCCTTGTTTTCATCTAAAGGGAAGCAATGTAAAAAAAATATTGATATTTATGGGATTTAACTATCATATATTTACTCAGATAGTGTTTTTAAGTGTCTGCAGAATCCTGGTTGTTTGTCTATCAGACAAAAGGCCTGTGGTACTTTGAGAGGGCTTGACAACCAATAATTAGTTAGGACCCACATGCAAAAAAAGTACATCAGCCCATCAAACTCACGAGCTATGTCAATCAAATCATGTTGGCTGTGAGGTAAGAAGTTCAATATCTGAACTTAGGGGGACCACATACCATCATAACAGCAATTCACCACAACTCAGTTTCATGCACTTTCTACAACTAGGCTAGAGGATCTATTCTTCTGAAAGAGAGTCCCCCATAACATGATTTACTCTAAGAGATAATCTACTATTAGGCCACAAAATAAAACATTGGCTATTAAGTAACTCTAAATGGTTTTTAATATAACTTTTTTTAATACAATATCTATACATGTCAAATGTCTAATCCTCAATAAATGGGTATGGTAAGGGCCTGCAAGGTAAATATGAGATATTCACAAGAGAAATGAATTCTCAGGACTGAGCTTTGAGACAACCAGTTTTATTTATATACAATTGAATCCAAACACTTGTATAAACACGAGCAAAATACAATAAGTGATGTTGATATTACAAATACAGACCACCACAGAGTCACCTGATTTTAACATCAGTGAAAATCAGTTGATAACTATTAAACATACATGTCATATCAAATTAAATTAAATAAATCCACTTTTACAGAGGGAGATGGGTGGGGAGAGGTGGCCAACAGAGAAAGTGGGGGTGAGACAGTTGTATTAGAGCAGAAGCACAGGCCCTCAGTGGAAGGCAAATGCATGTAAACCCACTTACAATTGATTACAAATAGGAGATAATCAATTCATCTTCAACTGAATTCTCATCAAGCAGAGGGGACTAAAGACACAGGGGAAATGCATTTCAAAGCACAGCAGAGGCATTCTTCTCCTCCACCATCGATGGTGCGTTTGACACACATTTGTCATGTCAAAAGCCTGAAGAAAATTTCTACTGATTATTCAGTAAAAATCCATGGCTTCTACTCCCCTGCTGTTAGTGGAAAATCTCCGCTGTCACGTTTTTTTTTTCTCATCCTTCCAGGGCTTTGTCCTCTGTGTCTTTAATAGTCACCTGGGTTATTTGATTATTATGATGACCATACAGTCTGGGCACACATGTGGAGGCATCTCCCCACCAACAGACACACAAATACTGTTCCATTGATCCGCTGATCCAGTGAGGTGGGGAAGTGCAAGACTTTCATTTAGTTAAAATCATTGCTCCTTCTTTAAGATAGAATGGTAAAGGGATTTGTAGAGAGAGGAGAACACAAGGATTTGAAAAAAGAGAGGAAATAGGACATTAGATGGCAGAAAAAGGAGAAAAGATTAAATTATTGATGAGGCAGGAGAAAAACGAAAAGAGAAGCATAAATGCCACTTATAGTAATTGTTTTCATTAATTCTGCTGCACAAAGCATCATCTGTCTTTCTGTAACTCTATGCCTGTTTATGCATATAATTTGCCTCTCTGCCTCTGTCCCACGTCCAACATCTCACATACTCATGCTCACACTGCAGAGAGGAGGGTATGCAGGAAGAAGTCTTTGCAGCGGTCGATAGTTCTTGGCGAGTGATCTATCGACAGAGTGGGAGCGTGTGAGAGATGAGTTCAATATACTTCAATTTAGCTCCACTTGCTTTAATTACTTCCACTATTTGTGTGGGTGTGTGTGTGTGTGTGTGTGTGTGTGTGTGTGTGTGTGTGTGTGTGTGTGTACACCCCCAGAGACAGGTTGGTGTTACACTGATAATGAAAGTACAGTTTAGGACAATATTGAATTCAGAGTGTTTTGGAGCATCTTCAAAGTTTTGACACCTTATTGTGGGAGGGTTGGAAGGTATTAAAGTTGGTGGGAATTATGTAAATTTAATGTTTTTATTTAATCAAGATCTTTTTTGTTTAGCTGCTAGATTTCCTCCAGTGATTTAGACCAAATAATTAAGTTTAAACTCACCTGCTTTCATGCTGCTGATGAGCACTGACGGACAAATAACAATACAGAGCTAGACAAACTCACAGTCTTCATCATAACCTATGACGTCATAGTCATTGCGCTTAAGATTCAATGGGTTTGGTTTCAGGTACAACACAATCTCACCCAATTTATGAAGCTGTCATGAGATTTTATCTATTGATTTGTGTTCATGGGCACAACTTGTGCTTTTTTTGTGGATACATGCAAGAGTACCACCAAAGGAATTGGGGTGCAGTATAATCTTTGTAAAATTGGTCAAATTCATACAGTGCCAATTAAAAAAAATTGCCTAGCTATGGAATCCAAGAGATTGCACCAAAACATAGATCCAATCTCCCATCCTGAGCATGCACGATGGGTAGTAAGAAAGAAATGCCTTGAAACCTCTGGCAGAGGCAGATTCAGGGAGGGTGGCCATCTGCCTCGACCAGCTGGGGGTTGAGAAGACAGGAAACAGGGGACAACAAGTCCCACAACACCAGACAAGGGATACCTGCTGAGAAACATGTTAATGATAACAATAATGTCACGTGTACATGGAGAGTAAAGAGAGCAGAGTGTGGAGAGATGCATCACAGGTGGTGTCCCAGTAGTCTAAGCCTATAGGAACGTAACTATGGAATGTTTCAGGGTCACCTGAAGCCATAACCAACTATAAGCTTTATAGAAAAGGAAAGTTTTAAGTATAATCTTAAAGTTAGAGACAGTGTCTGCTTCCCGGACATTTACTGGCAGCTGGTTCCACAAGAAAGGGGCCTGATAACTGAAGGCTCTGTCTCCTGTTCTACTTTAAGAAACACTAGGAACTACAAGTAAACCTGCAGCCAGACATCAAAGTGCTCTGTTTGGAAAATATCCAACTATGAGATCTTTAAGATATGATGGCACTTGCTCATTAAGAGCTTTATATGTGAGGAGCAGAAGTTTAAATTCTATTCTGGATTTAACAGGGAGTTAATTAAGAGAAGCTAAAACTGGAGAAATACGATCTCTCTTGCTAGTTCTCATCACTTAACTCATCATCTCCACATTTAACTGAACAAATAGGAAAGGGCCTCCCGAAGAATACACCAGTCATGTATTTGTTTCAACTGGCAACAAGTCATTTAAACCCAAAGCGAATTAAGTGAGAAGCTTACTGAAGACATGTTCTCATCAAGGGTCAAATTATTGGTCTGCATCAAGCAAAGACAACAATTAAAAAGATTGTTGAAACTACTGAAACTAGGTCAGGCACTGTTCAATGCATTATAAAAACCTGGGAATACAATTATACACGAAAATTTTGAGGAGGTAGTGGTCGGACAAAAATCTTGAATGATCATGATCAGAGATCACTTAAACATTTGATGAAATCAAATTGAACAAAATTCCCAATAGAACTAATAGCAATAAATGAGAGCCAAATTAAGAGGATTTCCAAACACATAATACAAATAAACCTCAAGGTATTGGGAGTTAACCACTTTGTAACCTTAAGAAAACCACTTATTGGTGATTGGTAATTAAAAAGAAAGGCTTCAATTTGCTAAAAAGCATAAAGATTGGACGCTGGAGCAATTGAAAAAGGTCATGTGGAAGCCAGATTTACTCTTTTCCGGAGTGATAAGTGCATCATGGTAAGAAGAGTAGCGGATGAAGTGCTGCACTCATCATGCCTAGTATCTACTCTACAAGCCTGTGGGGCAGCATCATGAGCTGGGGTTGATTCTGTTGTTCAAGGTTCAGCAGTGTTATGTGTCAAAGCATGTGGTCAACAACTGAAAATACTGCATGACCAGGGTTGTCCCTCATGGCACAGACATATTCTAAGATTACATTTCTTTGGACTCAGATTGTAAAAAATAGTGGCTCAGGGAACATAAGATTTTCACATCATCACCTCAGAGTACAGACCTTAACCCCAATGAGAATATTTTGGTTGTTCTTAAGAAACATTTCTGCAGTTGTCTGATTGTTCCATCAAGGTCTTGGTGAAAAATTAATGCAACTGAACAAAAGGTTTGTTTGTTGGCTTCAAATTTTACTGAGTCTGTTCTACAGAAAAGCTCAAAAGTTTTTCTGCTCTGTTAAAGGATCTAAAAGTGTTAACGATATGTTAATTTACCCTACCACCCAGTTAGTGTTCATCCCTGAAGACGTTTGTACTGTAATACTATTCGAATCCCCTTCAAACAATGACAAAGTGTTATCGTGTTACTTGGCAAATTGCTTTGAAATATTTAATGAGCTCACAGTTTCCCCATTTAGGATTGCAATTTTCACCAGTCTTTAAATATCAGTAGGTGTTCACAGCTCAGTAATGATCCCACTATAGCTCCATGCACCACAACGAAGTCAAGAAGATGCCACTATCAAAAACAGATTTGGGATCCTATAAAAGGAAAAAAGATGCAGTCCCACAGTTCTTCAAGGCAGCAAAGTGATGCTAAGTTTATTCTTATACAGACCAAAAACTGGGATTTATGTAGATAAATATCTAGATATAAGGCTGAATGTAAAAACTGCATCATTTTACATTTGTCACTATCTTCCCTCTTTCATTCTTTTAAACTGCCGCCCTTGGTAGTGAAGTCATATTTTCACTGGATTGTTCATACTCAAAAGATGCTTATGGTGTTGGGTATTTTAATGTTCTTCTTTACTTATTCTTTGAAACTGTAGTTAATTCTGATATCTATTCTTGATCTCATGATGTTTTCAATCAAGATCAAGGAAAAGTTTTTAGAAGAAAAGACTCTTTGTGTAGCAAATCAATGAAAGCCATTCAGGAGGTCATTTTTGGAACATTGTGAACACAATCAAGCAACAACGGGTAAGAGTAATGTCTGCTGACAGTTCTTTCTTCTTTCTAATAATGCACATCATTATTGCAAGAGAAAATGTTCTAGAGATGAAGGCTAACTGTTTGAGCAAACTTTAATCTGGTCAGCAGAAATTTAAAAGCAAAGCGCATCCACTCCCTTCCTCCAGGATTGTCTCCCACACAGTCAATAAGTCAGTTCCAGATGGAGCACACAGGTTTAAACTGGCACATACGATTTACCGCTTCTTACCTCTGTTTTTTTTTTACATTTCTTTAACAGAGCTTAGCTTAACCATGCAAATAAAGCCAAGATGCATTAACTTTTATTACTTAGAATGGTCCTGTGGTCTTTTGCAACTGTAGTGGAAATTGATTTTCCATAAGAAGCAAATGTTTTTGCAGAATAAACTGAAAACCATCTGTGTGTACCTTTACAAAATACAGCATGAATGGGGCAGTGGGATGACAATAAAATTTCTATCAAATAAATGTTCTGACATATTTAAAATGCAGAAGAATAGATTCTACATGTGCATTGTTGTGTGCTGAAATCACAGTCACAGCCTCTTCTTCATATCATTTGCATGAATAGTTAACTGCTGCATCTCATTCTCTCAAACGTCCCTTCTGTCTGGATTTTACCGTTTTCTCTTTTTTTCTCAAGCTCCCCTACCTCCCCGCAGCCCTCAGTGCCCAGTATGTTAATGAATGTTTCCACACCAAAAAGGAATTTTCCATTAATCCATAGCATTGAGCAAACGTGTAAGCAAACCATAAGCTTCATAAATTATTTTAAACCACAAGGGTGGAGAATCATAGGGGAATAAGTGTCTGCTGTCTTACTTCTAATCCTTTCTTTATTCTCCTGTTAATTTCCCAATAACCTACCCTTTTTTCTCTAAATTTCCACCATTGCTCAGTTTGCCATTTTAGTTCCAGTGACTTTGCGAAATTAAGTTTGATTTGTGTGGTTCTGAAGTTTACATTTTCAAAGCTTCACACATAATATGGAAACACTGATGGTTCAAATGTTGAGACAAACAACAAGTTGTTATTTTTAGTTTTCAGGCAGCGTACACAAATTCTAATCTCATGGGTTGATAACAAAAAGATCAGTGGGGACTGTGCTAATCCTGACTATCACTGTGTTTAAAAGGGTCACAATGTGACGCTAAAAATTGAGTGTAGAACTTGGCGATCCAACTGACTTTTAATCTCTTATCTTGCACCTTTAATGCCTGCCAAACTGATGACACTGCTACCAGGATCAGCTTTACTTTGTATGTTAGCTTGATAACACGTTAAACCAACACAGTAAATATGGTAAACTTTTTATGAATTAATACACATGTTAAATCACCTTTATTAACATGTAATAACAGTCACATAAACATTTTCCTCAGAGCTCTACTCTAACTTAAGAAAAGCTTCACAAGTCCAGCTGCAGGATGCTCATAGGAAAACAAACATGTCGCTCAGGGATGTTTGTGTGTTTACTTTTTTAAAGATGTATAACAGTGGCGCTAGAAAGCTTGTTAACCTCTTAGAATTTGCTGTTTCTATAGACATGACTAAAATATCACCAGATTCTCACAATACTCCTAAAAAAAGGTAAGGGAAACAGATGACAACATTAATGTTATATTTGGTCATTTACTGGGGCGTCACAGTGGTGCATTGTTTATTACTGTCACTTCATAGCTAAGGTTCTTGGTTCCCACCTGTGCTGACACCTCTCATGCTGCCTTCAGTAGCTTCAGCTTCTTATTATATTCGAAATATATTCATGTTGGGATCATTTCTGATTCTTAATTGACCGTGAGCAATTCATCAGTGTGTTTGTGTTAAAGAATGGATGGTCACTGAATTATCATTCATGTTTTGTTTTTGGGTTAAAGATGGGAAATTGCAACATGTTGCTAAGCCATTCTTTTGTACAGGGTAGTGTTCATCCAACCCAACTTTATTTGTTAAACACTTTAATGTCACTTGAAAGGAGCCCACCTCCCATGGAAATTAAATAGTGTAAGATGTTTTTCTGTTTCTTTTGTCAGACAGATAAGCGGATCCTAAATAGTAACTGAAAATCAGCACATTATGACAACCAGTAAACTTGCGGTCACTTAAAGCATTTCCAGACTGTCTCTCTGCTCTAATAAAATACCTGATTTTAAAACCGCAGCTTCATCTGACAAAATCAACATTCAAGGGAAGGACGTCTGTTCATTGAAGTCAGCCATACTTAATGTACAATGAGCTCCCGGAGAGAAAATTTAAAAAGCAGCAGGATGTCTTCAACATTACCTCATAAAGTTCACATCAATGCAGCGTCGGACATACTTTGGTCAATAATTCGATTCCCCTTCAGTGCATGTTTACTGGGACAGGGAGCAGCTGTTGTTTCAACTGAGCTTGAAAATATACTGAGTGTATGTTATTGGCCATCCTGCAGTCCAGATCTGTCTCGTATTTAAAATGTATGGTGCTTTATGAGAAGGACAATAAAACCACCGCAAACTGTTGAGCAGCTGATTCTTGTATTCAGTAAGATTTCAAAACTGTGATAATCAGTATCCTCACCTCCCAAATGAACAGTAAGGGCAATTAAGAGACAGAGCAATGTAACATAGTGCTTAACATGTCTTTCTAACAACTTTTTTTTTTCTAAATGCAAAGAAGTCGCTAATTAAGGACTCTGAAAATAATTTCTGTCAGATCAAGTTTAAACAGTTTAACAAATTACAGATTTAAGTTTTAATAGGATTTTATGAACATTTCCCACTTTCCAGAAATTTAAAAAACAAACAAGCACCTAACCCTGTACATTGTTTATCACCCCTAAACATGTTCTTTTAACTCCCAACCCTGACCAGATACATAAAGTAAAAAACTGGGACTAAAATGGGAAGTAGAAAAGTGACGTGACTGTAGAAAACCACCCCTGATTACATGCCTGCAAAGAGGAAAATATGTTAAAGTCTCATAGTTTCATAGAGAACATGTGTTTTGTGAAGTTTAGAGGTAATTATTCTGCTTGACCTATTTACCATGAAGTGCATTTCATGAAACTTAAGATCAAAAACACTGCCATTGCTGTTTTGCTGTTTGCATGGTCACGCATGCAGGTTCACCTGAGTTTGTTGTTCACTTGATGACTCTTTGTGGGAAGGGTAAATGTACAAAGGACATAATTCAATCAGCTAAACTAATGAAAGTAGAAATTGTTTTCAGTAATAAATAAACCACTGATTTCACAAACCCTCTCTATACCAATTATGGTGTGTTGATATATCTACATGGCTTAATAGATCATCACTTTTTATAGTTGTATATATTCTCTGACTTTGGAGATCCTAACACTCTTTAACCACACCTGTTAACTAACAAAAATGTTCATGATTTTCAAAAATGCAGTTTTTTTAAAATGATTTTGTAATCTTTAATCTTTCCTCCTTTGCCCAGTTTCGTGCATGGCCTGTGTTTTGTGTAATTTGTGGTTTTTGGGTTTGTGGATTTGAGTCGAAGGCAGTGGTTAGATGGGTATTTGACATGAAATCTGCCTTCTGCTCAGCAAATGTTTATGATGACAGGGTTGAAAATATGCGTACCAGTGTGAATCTTTCATCTGTAATATGTCAGGTAACACTCTTTCATTGAAACAGCGAAAAGAACAGGAGGTGTGGAGGTGCACATCAAGGACACTTGGTTTATTTGCTATCCTGTGATGTGATTTCCCTCTGTACTGTGTCTTCTGAAATAATCTGACAATCTGTACTTCACATTATTGCCTTAAAAAGAAAAGTATGCAAGCCATTTTAACTGAGTATAGATAACTTAAATATATCTGTTATCGTTCAATAAGTGCTTGAACCTGCACTGACTGACCTCACGTTCGAACTGTAAACACTAAAAAGATTAATTATTATCTTATTGATAAAGATGGAGTGCTTGTTACACACTCTATTTGTACGTGAGACATAAATGTTTTTTTTTTATTAATTTGTGTAATTGGCAATTTGTTCTCACAGAAGTTTATGAAATTATCACAAATTTTCTGCTCAATTTTGGACATGAAGCTTATATGTAGCATGAGAAAAATATATACAGTTTGATCATGCTCCAGTCAGCAATCAAACTCATATCTGCTTTTCATCTCAATCTCCAACCTCTTCAGATCACTGATGTCATCATCACCAACTTGGAGTGTGACTGGGACAGACATGAAATGAGCATGATTTCTATATATGATACAGCCAGTGGTTGGGGTGCTTGCTTCTTTCCCTTGTGTCAGCATTGTTTGCATCTACCTCATAATGTAGGGGTCACTTACCAACATCAGTCCAATATACATTCTCCATTTCACTTGCTCTCCACCCATGAGCAACTCATCTGGCTTTTTAGATACTACATCCTCCACAAGAAGTAACTTCCCAGGGCGGGCTCTGACAGCAGGTGCAAGCTTGTGCAAATGTTTACAGTAAAGGCTCACGAGTCGGTCCTGCAAGAATAAACCTCTCTTTGACTGTGAAGAGATAAAAAGAAGAAATTGAGTTAGTTACAGTTTAATGTAACATTGGACGCCATCAGGCCCTGTGATGGACTAGCAACCTGTCCAGTGTGTACCCTCTCTCGCCCGATGGTACCTGGGATAGACCCCGAATTAGATTAAGCAGGTATAGAATAGATGGATGGATGGCATAAGCAATGTACAAGAAGACCTCTACTGTTGCTGATTTTCACCTTTTTGTCACTGCATTTGTTTTTGTCCTCACATCAGGGTCCGCCTCGCAGTTTTACACCTAAAGGTTCTTACCCAAGCGTAAGAACGGCTTCCTCCCTTAAAACCAAGCCTGAAAATGTCCTGCGGTCCGTATACACTTCATCCCAAGCTGGCCCACATATTATTGCAGTGGCAAAATGTTTTCTGAGTTCTCCATCTGTAACTTTGTCTGCTGGTAGGAACAGTACTAATGCTGTACATTCATTTTTGAATCTGGTCTTTGAAAATTACTGTCCACCTTGGCTGAATGTGGTAAAGAATGAGTGTTGAGTAGTAAAAGTATAATTAGTGTGACTTTAAATAGAAGTGTTAATAAGAAGTACTAGTGCACAGTTTGGAAGGGGTCTGTGAATGAATATACAGCTAACAAGAGACCCAAATCACCTTAAAAGGTGGCAATAGGTCAATGCTCTATTCGCATCTAATATTTCACTCCAGGTTTAAACTGCTTTAGGTTGCACAATGCAAATTCATTGGTGAAGATTTATAAGATGCACACACTAGTTTCAGAGAATAATTCATTTGTTAGTCAAGAGCTGGATGAGTTCATAGTTGTTTAATATGTCTAAGAATTTTGGAAGGATGTGTCACTTTTTTCTTTTATGTTTTTTTGTCTGAATTCACCACAGCTGACTCATTCACTGAACCATTAATCTCACACCCAGAGAAGTGATGACAGACAGTGTGCGTACGCCCTCAGAGTGTGTTGACGACTGAAGGAAGAACACCTGTGTGGCTGCTAGTTGCACCAGCACATTCACTTTGAGATACATAAAATCATGAATGGACGTGGTCTGAAAAGGTGCTCACTGCTCATTCCTTGTTTGACATTTTAAATTTGAATTTTAAATAGTGTTGTCTTCCCTGAAATGTCTTTAATAGGATCATTTTTAATTGTTTCAGCAAATACAACCATTTCTAAATGTGTAACAAATTAATGTAAACAAGCTTATTTTTCCATTTCTGGAGTACTAGACAGACAAAAGTTTTAAGGAGAAGGTGACGAGATTTCACAAATTTCTATCCATTTATTTTACATTTGCTGAGGTTATCCCTGCATGGAGCAATACCTGCTGGATCCAGCTAACTAACAAGTCAATGGAAAACCCCACAGAGGATAGACAGAGAGAGGAGGAGGGGGGTTGGAGGTATGGCACTACACACAAACACACACACAGGCCTTCACACATCAGTCAGACAGCCCTCTAGTCAGGAGAACCCCTGGCTCACCTTCACACAGATTCACAGATCATACACACACACACACACACACATAGAAGTTGTGCTGACATGAATCTATGTAGTCACTTTGACTCACATAAACATGCCTCCCCCTCTGAACAAACACACACACACTCACACTTCAAAGGAAGATTGTAACCTGACGGGCCGCCAAACACCAAGAACCCACATGGGCTTTTTCTAAATTTTTCTTTTCAGAAACCCACCTGTTTCTTACAAACTTTAAACTTATACCTCTGCCTGTCCTGGTTTTAAGATAAGTGTCTGACACACACTCTCAGTCGGTGTCCACATGCTGGTACTCAGGCGCTGCTTGTCTGATGATCCCTCTCATCCTACACTGTATACCCCTATCAGAGGATTATACACACTGAAACATCCCCTAACCAGACACAATGTAGCCATGCTCCTTCCTCTGTAACTAGGACAATATGAACTGAGATGCACTGTAATCTTATCTGCAGCATGTTGCCAAGCTTATGAGCCTGTATACTGGCTCTGACCCATACGTGACAATGTCCCCTTCATTTGAAATACAGCTGTATGCACAAATCTCAGAGGTCTATTATTTCAGGGGTCTCGTCAACATTGGTCAAATGTTGATGGCTGACAGACAGCACAGAGCTCCCCCTCAGTAAGGTCAGGCTTTGTTGAGCCTTTTTTGTTCCCATCCCAAGTACACAGGGGTCCTTTGGGTGTCACAATGGGGGGTTCAAGCACTGAGTACTCAGATAACCCTACAGATCCTATAAGAGCACTTAGTCTGTGTAAAATAGATTAAAGGTTACCACAAATCCCCAAATCGCACTTCATCTTCAGGTAATTCTAATCCCGTGCGAAAAGGATTTAAGGTGTGCTAACATAATTCTAAAAAGTTACTGTGCTCTTATAACTTAAGACTTACTCCAGTTTCACCCTACTTTCAATGTATTGCATTTACCTGATTTCTCATGAATTACTAGAAGCAACTGCTCTGGAACAAACCAACCCGATTTCATGAAAAACATCAACATTGGTCTACAGCGTAAATTATTGCAGATTCATTGTTTTTTTCACTCTGTTCCTTACACAGATACTGCTCAAGTTTTGATGTGTCAGTACCGTCTGTCAACATCTTACATCTCTATAAAAGATCCGACTTCATCATGTCCACTCTCCAACAGCAAGGGTTGGATCATCAAGCTTTGCCCATATTCACCTCGACTGATTTGGGTGAGTGCGATGGGGTTAGTGGGTGTGGCCTGTAAAGTAAAATGATTTACAACTTGGATGTGGTCGGAGTTGGGTGGTCTAACTCCACCTACCTGTAGGCCACAGCTGAGGTTTCTTAAGTGCATGATTAGGGTTAGAATTAATGTACATGGTTATGTCTACATGATGCAAATTACATGGTCAGGCAGTTACAATATTACATGAATATGTTAATAGACTATGGATATGTTGTCATCCCACAGTTTACAACCATGGATTGTAACACAATCACGTTTTTGACCGTATGGACTAAAAATGCAGACACTGAAAATGACTCAGTCATAGCTAAAGGACAAATAGCTGCTCTCCAACTTTTGATCAAAGTGTAAGTCTTTCATCAGTGTTGTTTATTTTGATTTGCTGATCAAGTTTTCAGCTGCTGCACTGTACATATACGTGTGGTTTATGGCATAACTTAATGTTTTAGCAACATAATCCTATTTTCTCCAACTAGAATAGTAACTGTCACGAGCAAATTTCATTAAAACTAGCCGTGTTGCTAATGGAAGCTACTTCCGATTTGAATGATGGTGCTATATAGAAAATTCATGACTATATACAAAATAATATGCAAAAACACTAAGGCTAAGCTATGGAGCAATAAGCAACAACACCAGGAATGATACTGTTCTTGCTCTTTAAAGTGCCAACAGCCAGAACCACAGGAGCTAGTTAGTTCCTACAAACAGTACAGAATAATACACACCATCTGTTAAGCAGATGGTGTTCAAATGGCAACTGAAGATGTTTGCTTTTCAGTTTTTCATCTTCAGCGATCATCATATGATTAAAAGGTCTGGAACGGGTGTTATATGTTTTGACAACAGCCAACTTAAAAGTCAAGATGGAGAAGAAGAAATGTAAATATCTACAGTGCCACAGTCACGGGGGAAAAAAATGTTTAGGAATATGTGAATTGGCTGAAAGCACTGGAACACTGGAAAGTGACAGGTGACATGTTTTGTTAGGTACTGTTTTTAAGCTCAATAATTAAATCAGACCACAGTTTCTTTAAAATGTTCTATTCACTGCGTCTTCAAATTTCAATTTTGTCTGCAAAACAATTTTTATACCTGCTTTGTTTCATATTTGTCTGTCTCTGTCTTGCTTCCTTCTTTCAAATTACTTCCAATATATTTTATTGTTTTGGCTGGATTATTCTGCCTGGCGGGAAGTCCTGACAAAGAAGCTGGGAGCATTAGGCTACCAGCATGCACTTTGCCACATAGTATTCTTACCCCTGCCCTCTCTCACACCTGTGACATCTGTCCACATTAGTATCAGGTAGTATAAGACCAAGGGATGACTAACACAGCATAGGAGGTCAAAGAAGACATGAAGGGGAGGATGAAAGAGTGCAGCAGAGCTCTGGATCTGCCAGTCACTTCTTTAATTGCAGTGTCTGTCAGAAGAAACAAGGCTCCTCTAACAGATGATTTAATGTTATTTTTCTCCTCCTTTCCCATTAGTCCCATCACTCTGTCTATATCTTTTAGCACAGTCTCACCAGTAAAACGTGTCATGGGTACATATATCCAAAATATAGTGTCACAATCCATGGAAAGAAACTGTGCCTGCTGTTTTCAGTCAGACGGCAACCTAACGAGAGCCCAAAACACACTAAGAGTAAAGTAGACCCTAACAATGTATTTTATTTCAAACACATAACCATTTACACTATCTTTAAGTTCTAACCCTAAACTTTTGTTTTTGAGAGTGAAGTAGAAAAAACAGAAAGGACCATGGATAACACTGAGGGATTCTCACACTGGGCATTCCAACACAGGAGTCGATACATTCACTCCTCCTATCACCCTCCTTCCTCCTCATAAGTGTTTGTGGTGAATACATTCATCATCATTTAGTGAGACAGTGAATTTCTCAGACATCTTTTAGTGAAACATAAGCTCCATCTGTGTAAGAAAATCAGTTAAGCAAACCTGGTCATTGACCTGTAATTCAGTCTTTGTTGCGTAATTTTGTGCTGTGAACTAATCTAGCTTTTGTGAAATCAGATTGCTCTTTAAGATGTTCCTAACTTCAAAAGATATTGGTTTGTACTTGGATTTTTCAGAAACATGACATAGATAGTGTGTTATACACTCGAGCTTCAGAGAGCACTAGTCAGACTGTATAACACAGTTTTCTTATAAATGGCTTTGGGAGAAGACTTGTTAAGTCTGAGGAATAACACCTGAGTGATAGCAGATATTTTTACATATGGAGTGTGCAACAAATATCTGAGGTCAATCATGTTGTATCATAAGAACATTTAGGATACCGTGTTTGTGGCCCTTAATTAAGATTCTGCATGTTTCATGCAGAAACCACTTAAATACCCCTTTTCTTTCAAAAGAATCAAACATACCTTGTCAAAGAAAATTTTAAAAATCATTTGGATGCTGGCTTCACGGTTATGGGTGATTTTTTACTATATCTCCAAATTAGAGTTAGAAGAGCAGTATTAAAATATCTTATGTAATTTTGTCCATGTGCAAATCAAGTCAGCTAAATCACATTCAAATAGATTCCAAAAGATAAATAGACAGAACAATAATTCAGAACTGTGGACTGGTGGTTAGAAAGTTTCCAGTTTCATCACAAACCCAACTGACTGGTTTTGCAAGTTAAATCCTAGAGTTGCGATGCCATTTAACAGCATCATTCTGTGGACACAAGGTCAGGTTAAACCCATGAAAAAGCCTCCTTCCATCAGACTCTGGGCACACAAAACAGCAGTTTAATAAAAACACAAAAAAATCCCATTGCTTGTTCTGGATATGTTTTTTATTTTATCTCATACCTGTAAAAATATATTCTTAAAATAAATAAATATATGAAATAAATATATTGTTTGCCCTGGGAAAAAGAAAACATAAATAAGAATAAAATCTGTCAAAATGTTTGTAAAGGTGTCTTTGCAGGTCTCATGCTCTATGTTTTGCCTGCAGTCAGATGGACAGCAGCTGAATTCCTTCACTGGGTATCAGAACGAGTCTCTAGCATTTCAACAGAACACAAAGTAATCCACCACAGGAGACCACAATAGAAGTAATTAAGAAACTCCATTAGACCTGTCCTTATCTTCTTCTTCCTCGTATACTTTGCAGAAGAGTCACAATCTCTGAGCAGCATCTGTTTTCTTATAAGAGCTGTTTCCCAAAACAAGCACGGCTGCTTTCCAGTGCATGAAACTACCTTTTTCTATGTAAACCAGCCACACATTTTAGTGGAATATGCAGTTTAGTTAACTGTTTACTTAGCAGCCTCCATAATGTTTGAGTGAAATAAAAAGGCATACTGACACTGTAGCAATTTTACAGACAAGACTGAGAGGCCACAGCAGTAAAAAAGCTATAGCAGCCAGGGGTTAATCTCAGCTATCAAGTCCTTATGTGTCCCTTTGAACATGCAGTCTGGACCACCATGTATTTGGGTATCTTTAGTTAATACTTAAAGGAAATCCAGATCATCCATTTGGCCACCAGGGCCTTTGCATAGGCCACCAAGGGGGGAATATTTGAAGCCCAAAGTCTCTGTTTCTCTGATGGTCTCTTCATGTCTTCCACAAATGATTCCTGGCACTGTTCAAACTCCCAGACCTGTCTGCTTTCAACTCCTTTCTCCATTCCAGAGGTGCAGAGTGTTGACTTGGTTGGTGCAATTTCTGTGATCTTGTTTTGTCCAAATAAACAAGATCTTCCACCCCCCTTTAAAAAAAGGGATGAGATTAGGTGCACTTGATTTGCCTTTTAGCTCAGACCAGCTTTGACAGAGTCAAGGTATTACTCCTTTGCTCTCAGCTCTGGCCCAATATGTCTCTGTACAGGTCTGGGACTCTATCTGGGTCTACAGGCCTCGGTAGGAAATGAGTGAACCTCTGATGCCGCCTTGATCTTGTTCCATCCCGGGACGTCCCATCTTTGTTCAGTGCCACAAAATAAAATGCCCCTTTCTCGCCATGCCGATAGATGTTTGAAGAATAGGTGTTATACCAATTTTCCTCAAATTGCTCCCTGAAAACACATTCTGCTGAGAGCTTCTCCTACAAAAAAAAGTAAGACAAGCAGATAAAGAAATGTTAGATTTGTGGTGCACAAAGTGCCACCTACTGGCTGTGAGACTAAATCAGTCATAAAAAAGCTTACATCAGTTTCAAATGTATACACTGTTAAAACATATGTATGTTGGATGTTCGTTCAGGGTATCCTTACCGATCCGTACAATTCTCCCTTGCTGTCCATGGCAAGGTAAAGGCCACTGTCCACCCCTCTGATGCTGACCAGTCCCACAGCAAGACTGATGAACTCCAGAATACCTGCACACACACATTTCATCACATTTAATCGAAAAATACTTTAAACGCTTTAAATGTTAGATTTGATACTGAATTTGTATTTTCTAAATTACTTCCACTGCTAATTTCAACGCAAACTGTACTGCAGTCAATAACAGCAAAGTACAATTCCACATAATGACCAGGAGACTCTAACAATCAAGACTGGAATGCTCTGCAGCATAAAGTTGCCACCAAAACCTTAAATGGATTGAATCGAGAACAAGAAGTGCTACAGCGTGCAAGCTGCAGTACTATAAAGAATCTCTAGTCTACTTTTGATGTGCCACAAGCTGGGGCTGTGTACCTTGAGACACATGATTTAAACTGGTAGAAGCTTCCAATATAATCTTAAAGAGGAAATGTAGATCGGTGCAAACATGAAATTTTCATTAATATAACTGAAATAGTATATAAAAAATAACTCTCCATCTGGGAAGATTTAAATTTAAATAAATTACTTGTATGATTTTGCGCTAAAGTGTCAATGCAGCAGCAGCCTTCATGAGAGCCATATGGCTTGAGTGGTTATGATTGTCATCATGGTTGCATTGAGTGTACTGCAAGGGATGGGAGTGATGCAGATATTTACTGTGCGTAAGAATTCCTCGACTTACTTTTTTTCACTTTTTGTCTTGAATTACTTTGAAATAATTGATTGACCTCTAGATAACATTGAGTTTTCTCTCGTTTTGGGTTCACTGTAGGCGTATTTGCCAGAACCTCTTCCTCCAAGATATAAGTGCAACTATTACAAGGCTAACACTCATATTAATACACTAATTGTGAATGGGTCTGTACCAAATCTGCTGTGGTCTTTCCTGGTGCCCTGCACGGTGCCGTCAGGATGGATCTCCAGGTGGAAGCCGGTCCTGCAGTAAAGCTGCCTCCGCCTCAGAATCCCTTTCAGATGGCTGAGGTCCGCCAGGCTTCTGGACAGCCTCTCTGCGGACACCAGGTGCTCCTGCTGCTGCCCCTGTCCTCCCATCATCAGCCCCGTTGCGGAGTTGTAGTCTACAGCCCCGGCTGGAGTGAGAACAAAATGTGACCCTACGGGAACCGGAGCGGCACCCGCGGCACCAAAGCTGTCCAAAAATCCGTTGGCGAAGCTCCCAACCTCTGCCGCTGCCCCCATCACAGATTAGACACCCGATCCTGTTTTACAGCACAGAAGATCCAAGTAGAGGTCCAAGTGATGAGCAAAGAGCCTCTGAATGAGCGAAGCGAGGGTGAGCCCGTGAAGCGATCGAAAAGAAAAGTTGAATGTGCGAGCAGACAAAATCCCCAGAGAGTGAGTATGGTGCACCATTAATTAGATTGCCATCTAATTGCCATTAAACTCCTGCGTTATTTTGATGTATGTGCGCTGTATCCCCGTCTGTAGCAGTCCGTCTCCTTTCCTCTCCTCTCCTCTCCTCCCCTCTTCTATTTATCCCTCTCTCTTCTCTCCCTGTCCGCTCTCTTTATCTCCTCCTCACCTCGGGATACTCCCCCTTTGCTCCGATCAGGGTTTCCTCTCGGCTAACTGCTGTTAAATTAACTTCAACCCTTTAATTCTGCTGAACTCTGCGTTCACCGCTCCAGTAGCAGCAGCAGCAGTGTAAAGACAACTGCACCTCACTCCACAAGCATATAACGCATTGCTTCATAGTCACCCCGAGTTGGCTTTTTATGCAAATGCGCCCCAATCCCCTCCTTTTATGGCTCAGTTCTGCTCCCCTTCATCCCTCCGCTCGTTGCTCTGCAGTCTCACCTTTGATGTTCAGTCTCAGCGCAGAGAGCGCAGGGACTTAAAGACGAAATTAAAACTACTAGTAAAAATTAGCCTCACAGGCTTATTTTCCCGCACTCCCCCTGTAGCTACACAACTGCTGCACCGATGCTCAAATAGACTCAGAATTACAGCGCTCTTGGGCACTTTAGCAATGCAAATAGATTAACAGCGAGCTCGTCTGAGGGTCGCGAAGGCAGTGCGCAACTCAGCAACTTGTCGGTGGAATAAACAAACGTGGAGAGAAAAAAAGTGTATAGTATTTGTCAAACAGCAGGAAAGTGGCATCGCCACCATTCTAAACACTTTACAACCCCATGGCCCAATTTCGAAATGACTCAGGTGCAGCGAGAAACAGAGGAAAGCCCCCATTTGCGTAATTTTCGCACCCGGCTGTTGATTTATTGCTCCCGTTTTATGTAACTCAGCCGCACGTTTTACAGCGCCCGCACAGACACAAACACTGGCTCTTGTCTACACACACAATCGTACACATGCACCCACACACACCTGTGCAAACGACATCACTTGACTGTCAATCCCCTCATTGATCTTTCCATGATGCTTTGAACAGCGCAGGAGCCCATATATCCTTAATTGTGGTCTTAAAAGACGAATCAAAGACACTGGGGCTTCAAAGCGCAGGGATCTTGTAAGGGGATCAGGTAATAACAACCAGAATATACCTGTTTGAACTGCAAACTTAGAAAATACCCCGACACGTGACACTTGAAGGACTTCAGGGAAAAAAAGTGTATGTGGGGCTTTTTTATTTTTGTAAATAACTGACTTTGATACACATACCCATATTTTGAATGCAGCCCAGATATTGGCAACTTACATGCAAGTAAAGCAGTATGAAGCAAACAAAACTGACATAGGACTGCATGAAAAAATTGTGTGTTTGATTATCCGACTAATAAGAGATGTTAAGAGAGCATTACAAGATCGTAGGTCCGTATAAAGGACTATGCATTATCACTCAAAATAACACGTCTCTCCAAATATGAAGACTTGTAGCATTCATATATGTTTGTCTTTTTACTGTTCATTCATGCTTGACTGTGGGAATTAAGCCAAACTATATGTGTCTGATTAAGGCTGTGGTTTTATCAGAACCTGGGGCACGGGGTCCCTATATGGCATTGATTTTGCCAGCTATACAGATACACTCTCGTGTGCACAAGCACACGCGCCCACACAGCTCCCCCACCATCCCTCTCCTGGGAGTCCCGTTGATAAATGAGTTGCAAGTGCAGAGGTGTGTGTACGCGCGCGTGTGGTCACATGTACGTGCGTCGATTTCTGTATCATGACAAAAAGACATTCGTAAATCTAATATGCCTCGACGTGTTTGCGCACGCGGCCTGTGCACGCGTATGCTTGGCAGACAAACTGAACTGAACCGGCGTGAGGCCTTCTCCATCTTCCTCTCGGTTCATTTGTATTATTTGACCAACACACACAAAGAACTTTTTTAAAAGAGATTGGATCGATCGGAATCGCCTCGGGCAGATCAGATGTATTGAATATCGACCTGGTCTCAATGAAGACGTCAACGCCACATCCTCACACTCACTCACAAAGTGAGCAGCTCCCAGGATCACGTGATTTGCTTTAAATTATAGTTTCTGTTTTCTGCTCTCGTGGCCTCAGAGGGAAGTCAAGCATGTAGCGGCCACAGCATGAGGAGGAGGGTGATGATGATGATGATGATGAGGTGGGGACCCTCGGGGTTATACCCCCGCCCCCACCCATAAACACACACAAAGAAATCCCAGTTTATAATCGAATGCCTGGGTAATGGAATAACTGGGAAAAGTAGCCTAGAGGTTATTAATGCAAGTGGTCTCCAAACTGGGGTCTGGGAAACTCCAGGGGTCCTCCTCATCGGTAGAATTCAGAGGGCCCCTATTGAAATGAGACGTTAATTTAACCATTTAAATACACATAAAAGGATCTGCGATTACATTCTAATATAACTTTCATTTTCCCTAAAATGTCCTAACACATCAAAATGTTAGCTGTAGCCACTCAGCGTCTTCCATAGATCCTAATTTCACATTAGCTTTTACACTGTATCATTCAGAAAATGCCATTATTACAGTAACCATGCTACTGTGATATACTTCGGGTTATGAGCAAAATAGAAACCAAAGAAACAAATGAAGGGTTTAATCACCATACTCAACCTTTAAATAGTTTAATTCAACCAAGAGGTTTTGATAGTAATTGTTTGATCTGTTTTCAACTGAACAGTAGAGTGATCCACTTTGCTTCATGTGTGAACAGGTGACAGGCCCATCCTTTAGGATTCTCCCCTTTATTCTCTCAGCATCAAAGTCATCAGAAAAGCCCCATCAGGTTAGCATTAGTCCCACAAGTGAAGACTTAAATGAAGTGTTCATCTTTGATATTTGTTTGATATCTTCTCCCCATTGGCTGCTTTGATCCTCACTTACCAGTGGAAATCTGATACCACACTGACCTTCAATGAAAAGTGAAGACTGACAAATGTTGAACTCATTGGCTGGTCATAATTTCCCCCATGTAAACTGAGACGGAGGTCATGTTAACCCCAGCATGTACTTATATTCAGCTCTTGTAAGATATCAGATATATCATAAACAGAAGTTGCTTTGCTGTGAGTTTAAGGTTTAATTTTTGACAATGTGTGTGTATTTTATTTTTCATGTGTATTTCTGAAGGACTTTTACAGCTTTTCTTTGGTCATTGCAGTCTTTCATAAGAATATCTTTTGTTTTTTTGTTAAGCCACTTAACAATGACCTAATCATTCAAACTTAAAAAAGGCACCTAACTCAAGAAGTGAGCCATTGTTGTGTCAACATATAACAACTTAACAAAGGGCCAAGCAGTCTGCCACAAAGACACAAAGTTTATTACCATTTCTTTAATTACATCGACCAAAGATGTTGGTTTCACAGACTAAAAAGTAGTATTTTTGCTCCAACAAGATGATTTACTGAGAGCAGTTAGCCTAATACTTGTTTCTCTGAGAAAAAAATAAACAGATGCATAAGAAACTATCTACCACAGACAAACAGCATCTGTAAATAATATCTTTAGAAAATAAAGAAAAATATCCAGCAAAGATCTGATATAGGACCTGAGAGATGCATCTGGACCTTAAATTGATCAATCTACTGTTGACCAAAGCCAAAGCCTAATCAGAAAATAGAACGTCAGCTGTCAAGATTCTTAAGGATGGGACACAGGCTGAGGTATGCCAAAAGACACAAGAACTGGGCTGAAAATCAGTGGCAACAGGTCTTGTGAAATAACTCCATTTCAGCATTTCCAACAAAGTACACTGTGTAGATTATAAATACGAACAAAATGCAAATAATTTTAAATGATTTAGAAAATGTGATTAATGGGCAATGGTATCGAGACTACAAATTAAATGTTAGATATTCTCATTTTGAATTTGACCAGAGGAACATGATTTGGAAAAGTAGGACGGGCATGTTTATCACCGTGTTTCACCACCTCTTCTTCTTCTAAAGATGTTTTTAGAGGTTACCATGCAGGCAGATTAAGAAATGGCCAAATCATTTGTCCAAATCACGAACGTGAACATGACTCTTACATTTTTTATCTGTTTACCCACAGTGTCTTTCACAGAGTATTCGACACCCACCATTACTTCTGAAAGACCTTTTGTCAGTTTACTGACCTGTTTCCATCTATGAGACATCTTAACTACACTAGCCTACACAACTTTTCTAGTCTTGTGTCTTCCCTGTTCTTATCTTCAGTTTTAAACTGTTACATCTCTGTGTTTGTGTTGTATGTTTAACAGTGTTTTTGCTTAAAGTCCAAATCGTTTCCAAAAAAAAAAACAACGGGTCAGTTTAGCTCACTCACGTTTATGTTCAACGTAATGTGGTTATAGTTGTGAGTCAGATTAATCACTCACTTTCTCTTGGTAAAACAACACATCTTCCCTCTGAGGGACTTTGCTCTCAGAATCACCACTAACAGTGTGGCTGGCCGCACATCTCGCGATGAAATCGGTTAAAACGCGATAGTTTTGAGCTGCCCTTAAACTTACAATCACAGCAGCACAGCAGCAGCACCAACGGCAGCAATGGCCGCTTTCCGCAGAGTGGCAACACTGGCCGGAAAGCTAAACCTGTGGTCGGCGACTAGAAGCGAACTGATCGGTGGTCAGGCGGTGCATGGAGCGAGGAGACGGAAGTGTCTGGCAGTAGGGATGTGCGTTGCAGCGGGAGGCGCCGTGGCTCTTTACTTCTACAATGACATGACGAGCGGTACAGGCAGGAAAAGGATGAGGAGGCACAGCATCAACGGCTTGCTTCCGTCCATCCCGACTGTTGAAGCCAAGGAGAAGGTGAGTGGCTAACATGAAAAGCTGCCTTGCTTTAGTGACACGTAAGAGGTGTATCATTGGCCAAGAATGTTTCTTGTTGACATAGGGGCCTCTGTAGAGAAAACGACGGACACCTGAGAAAAAAAAAAGGCAGATAGCACTGAGTTTTTGTCACATTTCTTCACCAAAATTAGACCAACATAGGAGAGCCCACGTCTCTTCTGTAGCCAAGCTGTGGCTGGCAGTTTTTTTTTTGTTTTGTTTTTCTCCCGTGCGGAAAAACTGTGCCACTCGTTTCCAGCACGCCCTGTGGAAACAGTTTGCTCACTGTCTGGCTGCGGGACGGTGTGCGCGCGCAGATGCAGGGATGGCGCTTTCCGCTCTCGCTGGTGCTGAAATGGACACCCGCTGTCACTCAGACAGATGTGTGCAGGGACAGCTCAGACTGCACAGCTGCACACATCTGTCCATCTGAAATATGTAGTAACTGAAATATAGGACACATGTCTATTTTTATTTGAAAAACGCATGTATTCATTCTTGTCTGTATACAGTAAATGATGCTGTTCATGTCATCTTATTTATCAAGTACGGTGTCAGTGATCACTATGACTTCATAAATGAGAAGTGGCTCAACTGGTGAAAATGTTGATTTACTTTAACTCACTTTGCATCAGTTGCTATGATCAACGTTATCCGACAGGCAGGTTTGCTGTTAACCATTAAAATCAACTATGAATATCTGTGTGGAACATGCATTATGTGTTCTGTAAACTTTCTCTCTGATCTTTTTGTGTGAAATGTAAAAAAAAGCATTCTATTTACAACTTTTTAATTTCTAAATCTTATGTAGGTTTCCAAACTGTTTGTTTTACACCATTTACATGCAAGCTGCTGTGTTTGTGCAGATTGTGTTTGAATGCACTTGCAACAAGTCCAACTGCATTTGCCTCATGGCCAGGAGGTCACGAGAATGCATGCACACCACACCAGACGTGTACTGATTACAGTTGCTTGAATGTTTTGAAACATGCAAAAAAATGCCCTCTGTTCCAGTGGCAAACAGGGATTTATTACATAGTACAGTTTATTTCCAGGCACACATGTACTCAACAACTCATTGGCTCCCTCCAAGTCATAAACACCTGAGTCAAGGTGTTTATGATTATAATGGCTCAGACTGATAATTTATTTAAGCACCACTCCCTCAAGCAGTGGAATGCTTATCATTTAAAAATGGCTCTCGAAGCTTGCAATGCTCATTTGTAAAGCAGACAGCAAAGTGTGGAAGCATTAGACTGAAATGCATAAAATGTGTAAAGTGCGACAAAATAAAATAATTTTCTTTCAAAGTAGACATGAGCACAATGACAGCATCTATTGGTTTGTGAAATAATATTTGGTCGTTGACATTCTGTTGGTTATCCTCCCTATTTTTTTAGCCAAAATAAAGTGACAAAATCTTAATGAAATATTCTTTTAAGCTTGGAATAATTTTCATCAGGCTCATCAGTACACTGATATAAATGTCATGACTTGATATTTAATCAGTGAAGGTGATGCTTTTTTAATCAGAATATTCTGCATTTAATTGATTGATACTTTATTAAGCTCTAAAAGTAAATTATATTGTTGCCACACAAATTATTTAGGAAAAATAGATTAATAAATACAAAAAAAATACATTATTGGAAAGTTGGAAATGTAGCAGGTATGGTTGAAATCTCCAGAAATTGTCATTTGGATGTTGTGTTTGTATATGTTTGTTGCTTGGTAACAACTCAGCTCTCTGTAGACAACTCGGAGGGAAACTTGCAGCCAACAGTTCAATATCTGGGTTGCATAGATGCTCCATCACTGTCATATATCCAGGATTACACCATCAGTTCTTAACAAGCACTAAAATCCTTCCTCCTTTACTCATACTACTCTGTCTGCAGTCTCTGTCTGCCGGTAAAGTTGAGCAGACAGAGTAGAGAGGCGTTGGAGTCTGTAATATGTTCTCACAGCCATGTTGGTGAATCACAATACTGCGTTCCCAATATTCCCAGAGTCCTGTCAGTGTTCTAAGCTTGTCCATCACGTGCTAATAATCTCACTTTCCTCATGTTGATCAAGGTAAGAAATGGTTCAAACTTCTCTATTTTGTTCTTGCCCTACTTCCACATAATCTGCTTAGGTTAAATCTTCCTAACATATGTTAAAACAAGATACAAAGAAAGACACAATTTTACCAGGACAACTGCAAAAGACTGTCAATAGTGGCACATACAGTCAGTGCCAGTGATATGTCCATAAGTCCCCCAAGCATGCTGGGAAACTTTTCATACCTGCCATTAATGCACTGAAAACATTATTTTTTATGCTATACCATCTGGACATTGTTGTACATTTTTCACATTTATGTTTTATGATTTTATTCTATTGTTCACAACTATACATTAAGAATTATTATAGGATTGGCACAGGAATGTGTTTCTGCGTGGTATTGATAATCACTCAATAGGTTACCTTCTTTAGATCTTTCAGACGTTTTCAAAGTATTCCAACTCAAGCAGATCTACCGATTGTTAAGACTGGTATACATGGGAGCCTTTGCAGTCAAAGCCCCTAAATTATGGAACCTATTGCCCCCGTTTTTAAGTCCCCTCTTCAAACACTCTTTTTTTTGGCTTTCAAGGAAGTATGAAAGTTATTTGTTGATTTTTTTTCTTACCTTTGTTGTTATTTTGTAGGTTTTTAAAAAAAAAATTTCTAAAGCTTTTCAATTTTATTAATATTGATTAATGGTGATCGCTACTTTGAATCTACAACATTTTGACCAACAGTAGTTGCTGTAAATGTGCCTAAGTCCCCACACATCAATAGAGCTTGGAAAGACTTAGCGTTTGACTCCTTTTATACCCAATGCTGACACCCTTACCTGTTTCCTAACTATGTCCAGTCTGTTGCTGACGTCAACATTTAAGTTTCTTTATATTTTCTCATGAGATCGGTCAGTGAACCCACTGAAAATTTCTTTGAACTTTTCTTTGAGTTATTTCATTACTTCGACAACACATTTTGAGCAACAATACAAATCTAATTACTGAAGGAGTTTATTACAATCTTGTTTAGAATAGGTTAAAGTTGAAAGTTTGTTGAGCTTCATCTCTGATCTGCATTTGTTGTGGAGGTCACTGTTTGTTATGAGAGATTTTTTATTTTGCCTACACTATTTTGTAGGGTTTATTTTAATTTTCTAAAGCTTTTCCATTTTATTAATATTGATTAATGGTGTTTGCTACTTTGAATCTACAACATTTTGACCAACAGTAGTTGCTGTAAATGTGCCTTATGAAAAAATGTGTCTTTCTCACCCAGCACAGTTCCCATTCCTTACAGGAATAGTATAGTTCTAAATGGGATGGGTAACAGCCATCTGTGACTTAGTAAAGACTTGTACTTCTCCTATGAAAAGGGAAGCAATTGAAGAACTCAGCTCAAGGGATAAAGAACAATGATGTGAGAATTAATGTACTTGAAAACGGGAGAAAGAAACAAGAAAAGGTTTTGGAAACTTGATTGCAAGGGCAGCAGACTTCTCGAGGACAAGGGCCTATATTACACAAACCGCACATACACAGTTGAGTTGAGATGCAGTTACAGCTTGATGCGGCCATTTAATTGGACCTCTGTCCTTGTCCTGGTATAAATGCACAGGTGTGAAATCAAGTTAGTGACTGAAGTGTATCCGGTGCTGCGATACTGTGAACTATATGCGAAAATATATTAAGATATTAAGATATTCTGTTTCCTCTAACTTTCTCTGTATTTGGTTATTCTGCATGTAACTTCAACTGAATTCACTGCACAGGCACCATCCTTAAGTTAGTTGAATGGTTATTTCGTGAAACTAAGGCAAAAAGCTGCTCTGAGTGCACTGCCAGTGATTTCCAGACCCAGACAGCACTAAATAGACCTATTTGCCCTAATTTTGAATACTTTCTTTTGCTTTCAACCACCAAAGCACCTGCACCGGGTCAGGAAAACATGTGCTGCAGTGTACCAATTTTTTGCTGGTCCACGGTAAAGCATCACTTTTATCAGGCACTCGGTTTGGGGACATGGTGACCAAGAAGACAAACTAATTTGTGACTAAGATGTTTAAAAACCCAGTGTAGTGTGTAATCTGCATAATTTAAGAGAGAACTATTAAAAACTGAGCTATGACATCAACATGGAGTGGAAAATTAGCGGAAGCTCATCTGGCTGTTCTCATCTTCCTTTGTCATTGTTCTCCAATGCGTCCCACTGAGCGGCATTTGCTATTATCATTTTGAAACTGAATTTATAAGCAGCATTTGCAGCTACATTTACATCCATTGTTGGGTGTTTTAATAACACCAGCTGATGTTTGCAGATTCTGCTTAAATCAATGTGGAGAAATCATGTTAGTAGCAGTGTTCGTAAATACTGGTCTGAGTTTGGGAATGCCAGTTGGATTTACAAGAGTGTTCACAAACATGACTGTTGTTTACAATTGTGTATAGAAACTAAAATGGCGTTCAATTGGCCCTTGAAATGGGACAAACACTGCGATTTGTGTCGGTAAACTGTATCCCTGCTCTGTGGTCCTCTACAGGGGTTCAGAATACAGTGGAAGGATGTTTAAACAACATATTGGAAAGTGTTTAAAGTGATGTAATGACATAGCTTTGTGGTGGTTCTCTGGCTGTGGAAAACTTGACCAGTTCTTTGGATGCTCTAAAGTATAACTAGCACTGAAATGGCTCTTGTGCCAGCCCAGTATCAGCATCTGATTGAAGAGGGGTAACCAAAAAAAAATGCTAATGTCTAGCTTATGTTGCTCAGCAACCATGTAAATGAACTGCAATTTCTGAGAGCTCAGGTTTAAGAACTGATTTATGATTGCTTGGATATTAGCCAGCTAAATTTATTAACTGAACTGAAATAGCTCAAGTTAAGTGGAGGGTTTAAAAAAGGTTAAAAAAGCTGCAGCTGCGGAGAGAAAACACCAGATTGTCTAAGGGGAAAACACCTGGAGCATCTGCTGTGCAGAGAACCAAGGCAAGGCAACAGAACCAGTCCAGTTGTGGATACATGACAACTACACAAGAACACAGTGTACTGCACAGACTCCACTTGATACTCCCTGCCATTAAATAATTCTTTGTTCTAAGGGAATTAAATACTTTTTATATCTTTTCGCGCTGCGTCCTATGTGAACCTTGCCGTCTTTGCAGAACTTTACAAACTTCATTCATTAGTGAGAGTCAAACCCATGGGTGTGAATGCTCTTCAGCTTGATTACAGCGCATTCCCATGAAACCTAAGCATTCATCTCCCATCCGTGCCTGCCAGAGCTCCCTCGGTAAAGGGAGCATCAAAGCTTTATCAATGAACTTGCGTGCTCATTAGCATGTTCGCTGAGCTGAGCAGGAACCTCTGTGAGCTGGGGCCTGCAGCCAAACAGGTTTAAATTTGGAAACCTCTCTGCTAATTACACAGCTTCATGCAGCACAATCTGTTGGTACAGCAGCACTCATTCACTGCAACTAATCAAGTTGAAATCCTGGCTCCTCACAGAGAGGGAGAGAGGAAGGCTAATCAAGTAGAAAGTAGTGTTGGTGTGTGTCTTTGTGCATTTGTGTTAGCCCCTGTTCTTCTGTTTCCCTGCGCCAGAGGTGTTGACTCTATTTATAATCTCAGAGAGCTAAATGGAGAGAGTTGATGCCAAGAATAGATGGATATTCTCATTATATAGGAGTTCAAAAGCAATGAGGAGGCGCCACGCAGCTTGGATTCTGCTGTCCGCATGAGACGCAGTACAGCTGTGGAAGTCACATTCAAAGCATGACCGCTGTGGGAAATAAATGTACCAAAACTGCATGTGGTTTTGTGTTCGGAAAGTCAAATCTGATGGTTGGATAATAAAAGTTTTTGCTTACACACAGTCATAATCTGGGATACTTTTCACAGAACTAATGGTTATATTCTGAAGATCAGTGGTGTTATAATATTTAGATAACCACCTTATAAAAATTTGGTATTACTTTTGCTTACATCCTGACTGATGGCCTATTCATCACGCGGGCCACAGGCTAACTGTCTGTTCTGTTTTGTGTTTTGGATTCTTGTCTCCAGGCACGTCCATTTGACTTTGAGGATGGAGATGTGTACATGTCTTCTCATGAATATCGTTTCCGCATGTTCAGCTCTGTGGAGTATGATGGACAGCTGTACATGACTCCGCAGAACTTCATCGAGTCGGTTACCATGAGCGAACCAAGAAGTAAGTATCAGTCATAGAGGTAAGCTTTTGCAGTTTTGTTCAAATTTCTTTCTGAGGGCCTTGGATACAAAGGTTTTTATACATGTTATTCATGTGTCGTATGGCCCATATTTGTTTTAGGATAAAAGAAAATAAATTTTCTGAACGAAGCTTTAATTCCACTTACAGTTAGCCCAACCTTTGTATTAATTTGTGTCATTTCAAAGTTTTCTGTGCAGCATCATCGCAGATATACTAATCTTGGTTTGTCTGTTAGAGCCATGCCTCAAAGCAGAGCTTTCAGGGCAGTAAACTGCATAAACTGCCAAAAACAATGGTTGGAAATTGGAGGAAACATTTAGGGCTGATTGCATCCTTTTGTCAAGAACAGAAGAAGATTGTAAATCCAGGCAGTTAAAAGGCCAGATTCATGTCCTCATTTTTCCAAAAATTACAAGTTTCTTCTGGTTTAACTTTTAAAATACTGATTTAAAAACTTGAATCTTTTGTTAATTCATTTGAATCTTTATTCAACTGACACAAGTCCAGAGAAATGATTTTCAGTGACTTCACAGACCAACTTAGTTGAATTTAGAAAAAATTTGACGGCAGCACCACACATAAAGGTGTTTACCATTATGTCACACTTCTATGTGTTTCAGCGTACGCCTGTGCCCGTGTGGCTACATTAATCCAGATGTTAGTTTCTCCTACAGTTCTGCCTAGTGTTTGAAGGTCACACACATCCAACGGAAGTTTCTTTTCTGGGGGTCAACTTACTGTTTCCCGAGAACCTCTAAATTTTCTCTAAATATTTTGGAAAGTAGAAACATTTTTGAAAATATTTTTGAATCTCTTGACAGTGTTAGCAGAAATTGCTAAGTCCCCACACATCAATAGAGCTTGGAAAGACTTAGTGTTTGACTCCTTTTATACCCAATGCTGACACCCTTACCTGTTTCCTAACTTTGTCCAGTCTGTTGCTGACGTCAAAATTTAAGTTTCTTTATATTTTCTCATGAGATCGGTCAGTGAACCCACTGAAAATTTCTTTTTCTTTTTCTTTTCTTTGAGTTATTTCATTACTTCGACAACACATTTTGAGCAACAGTACAAATCTATTTACTGAAGGAGTTTATTACAATCTTGTTTCAAATAAATTAATGTTGAAAGTTTGTTGAGCTTCATCTCTGATCTGCATTTGTTGTGGAGGTCACTGTTTGTTATGAGAGATTTTTTATTTTGCCACGTCTTGAAACACTTAAAAATGATGAGTTTAAGCATATATCTGCAGTTTCTGTCAGCTTACTGCCAGTTGTAACAGATTAGCCCCAGCCAGCCAGCCTCAAAGCAGATGGCTTTACAGCTATTGTTTAGTCTGAGTTCAATGTTAGTCAGACACACACAGACTCACATTCCATTTGCTCTCATGTACCCTCTCTTATCCTGTAAATATCTAAACTCGGCAATAAACTGAAATTACTCCTGTATGACCACTGGTCTAAAAATGTCAGTACACATTGAGGTTACCACAAACAAAGAAAAGATGTTTCTTTTTTTCAGTGGGCATTAGATTGAATTGCATGCAAACTGTGCACCTGTATGTGTGTGTGTTTACATCTACTCTTGGCTTGCTGTCATACGATACAGCCGCTCGTACCCACTCGGCAGCCGACATCCTCTAATGCCCTCTTTGAAGTTGAATTAGATGAACTTTGTTGTATAAAACAGAACAAAAGTAGTACGTGCTTTTACTGGGACATTCCACATACTACAAAGGCAAGCACAGTGCACTTTAGACAGTACAAATGGGCCTGTGATGATGAGTGTATATAAAGTGAGTGTGCCGGTGTGTGTATGTTTGTGTGTGTGTATGTTGTGACTGTACTCGGCACATTAAGACCCATTTCTAAATCATACAGATGCTATCTGACTGAGCCCACCCAAACTCTCTTCTCCTCTTTCCCTTCTTTCTCTCTCCTCTTTTGTCTTGATCCCTGGCAGACAAGAAGCCCTGGAGGTCCCTGACCAAACAGGTGGGAGACACACTTTAAATCCTTCTTTCTACTGCTCCCTCCATGATGCAGTCAGACATCTGTTGCATGTTACATCTGCTACAGGCTTTTTATTCACTGCAGAGAGTAGATACAATTGTTTGACTATGCTTTAAGTAAAGGTCTTATATGTAGAATTATTCAAAATGTTTTAGATGTATTCTTTAGTAAATGTATAGAACAGACAAGTTTTGATCTGCTGTTGGGATTTAACACTCTACTGCCAGGCCTGGAATTCCCTATAGACAGGACAGGAAACAATAAAGTGGTACCATGGATACACTGCCTGTCCAGGAAAAAAGTCAAGCTTATGAAATATTTTAACATTTATTTACAACTGGAGTTGCTCTTATTTTTCCCCATAACTGATGATGGGAAAGATTTTCTGTGGGGTTAAGGTCTAGGCTCTGAGGTAGCCAGTCTATGCTTGAAAATGATATGTTAAGTTATGCTTCCTGAACCACTCTTTCAGAGTTTGAGCCAGATAAGTCCTGGCATTGTTATCTCGTATTGACGTCATTCAGTATATTTGTTTAGTCAGCTGACTTAATTTTTAGGACATATTAAGTTTCTGAAACTAGAGCAGACCAAGTGAAGCAACCCCAGGTCATTTGCATATGTAAATCCAGGTGGTGACATATTGTTTTTGACCAAATAGTGTATACTGGATCCATTGTTCCTGCACAAGTCAGGTGCTTTCTTTTAGTCATACTCATGGTAGTTTTGTTGCAGTAGCACTGATCTTGGCCAGATTTGTTCATGATATATGAAAGTGTTATCACTGGCACTAAAATTGAAGGGAACTAGTATAGTCATTTTTCCAAAATCTAGCAAGAACACATGTAAATGTAATCCCAAGAGGTCATTTTGTACTTCCTTGTCAGACTGGTTGTATTAGCCACTGACAGACAGAGATGCACTGTGGCAGTTGCGATCTACACACCACACTTTGCTGTCAGGCTGAGGTGGATTTTCTGGAAAGTTCAGTTTGTGGGTTGATCATGTTCAGTTCAAACTAAAAAAATATCATCCACTTTAATTATTTAGACCCAAAAAGATGGAAAAACACAGCCCATATTTAGAAATACTTGGAATCTTGTGAAGGATTGCCTTAATGTATTCCACCGTATTTCCCAAGTCATTCTGTATTTCCCAGCAGCATATCCCACCTCAGAAAACATTTCTAAAGCAATTTTTGGAAAAGAGTTTTGAAATTTGCATTCGTAGCTTTCCGTATTTAGATGGATGAGCTCTCATGTTCTTCGCTCCAGTGCCAGTTTATTACTTTTACCAATCTAAGCAAGATACAGAAGCCATCAAAACCCACATAAATATTGCTTCATAGCACCGCATGTGCTCAAAATCTCCACATTGTGCTTCTATTGTAACAGTGAGTTTGTCATTCAATCTTATGTTTGTTGTTAAAGTTTTCTTATACTTGGTGGTAATTCAAATATAACTTGATCGATTATAGTCAGTGTACTCACCCTAGTCACTGCTTTTCTTAAATTTCAGATTTTCTGTGCTTGAATGTTCAAAAATCGACATTGTTGCAATGTCAAAATAATACATAACATTTTTCCATTTTTCTTAGCATTCTGATCTGTCTTTCTAGCTTTCTATCTGTTTCTATGTAGAAGCTGAAGTTGGAAGGGTGGAAGTCTGTGTTTTTAGTGTTGTCATAATTTTTTGCATATATGTCTCAGGAGCTGGAGAAGATCCTCTCGGACACTCCCCCAGTATGGAGAGGATCCTCTAAACTGTTCCGCAACCTGAGAGAACGAGGTCAGAGAGCACACACACACGTAAATGCAAACATTCACACACCAACCATAAAACAGAGTTGTGACCCTCAAAACTCTGAACCACTAAAAAACAAGAACACATGTACTAAATATAAAAAAAGTACTTTTGCATCCACCAAAGCATATGCACATACGCTTAAAGACTCATAAACACTGTTTTCTGTTTGATTCTAGAGCAACATTATGACTCATGGGAGTAGCCACTAGATGAGTGTTTCTACAGGCAGAATGAGATACACCACATCTCGAATCTTAACAGTCACATAGGTCCTGTGTTCACATCCTGCAATATGACTCATATGAGCATTTTCAACAGTAAAAGTATTTGTGAAGTTTCTCATTAACAAGGTTCTAATAAGGGGGGTGGAGGAGAGGTGGAGGAGAATGACAATGCGTCATTGATTTCATTGACTTCAGTCTTTTCTTTCAGTTTCACTCGCTGTTTTACTCACCTAAAGACTCGCCTCGTCTTTAGGTTTAGCCAACACGACTCCTTGGTCAGGATCTGAAAAGATCATGTTTGGCCTTAACGCGTATTTTTGTAACATTGAAATGGTATTCTCTTTCTCCAGAGTAAATAAGTACCAGTTAGATGAAAATATGTATCAAGTTCAGTGGATTTGGACTGAAAAAGATTTGGAGCTTTCAGCTTTATAGATAAGTTTAATATGTGCATAATTTCACTGCAGCTTGTGTACAAAACTACAAAGTTTAGTAGTAAGTTTATTGCAGAACTATTACATGACTACTATTGGCTTTTCTGTACTGTGCTTATGTGCACGTCTACCACAGCCTACCTTTTGATTTGTTATTAAATAATGCTGGTGAATATCTGTGTCACTGTGGGTGTCTCTAATCCGGTATTGGTGTCATGCTGTCCCTGCTTGCTGCCAAACAACCTGCTGAAAAAAAATCTCTTCTTTTCTCTCTTCTCTCTCTCCTCTCTCTCTCCTCCTCTCCTATTTAAAACCATCCCAATTTATACTTCTAGAAGAGAGAAAGAGGAGATGAGCTTACCTTGATTAAACATTTGCTTCAGCAATATGTAACTGAGGAATCACACAGTCAGGGACTGAGTCCCCATAGTGATAATTACGCTGATCAGCACGCACACACACACACACTGGGAGATGCTAAATATAGCACACCATGTGTGATACATCCCCTCTCTCATATTAACAGAAGTATGTTCACCATGCTACTTGAATAAGTCTGTTGGGACAAGTATCCAGGTGGACTGCCTTCTTTCCTCTTTTTTTATCTGGGAGATGGAGAGGGAAAAGAAGAGTTTAATGAGTCAGGAAGTTAAAAAAGAGAGAAGCAACATAAGCATGTAGAGAAATACAAGAATGGATAGATTCTAAAAGATTTATGTAAAGGACATGACTGAGTTGTCAGAAACAGATACTTGTATTTATGCTTATGTATTACTTCTAAAACACATATATATTTCTTCAACTATATATAATTTAGTGCTTTTCCTAGAGTGTCTTGTGTGTAAGCCGTGTGTGTCAGAACTGGCTTGCTTCTTCATGCCATAATGAGCGAGGACAGTTGAAATCGTTTGAATGCCTTTGGATTTTTGACAGTTACAGAATTGTGTCTCAGACAGAGGAATGCAGAGTGTTACCCGAACACCGCTCACTGTTCTGCGTGTGTTTGTGTTGTTGGGATCTGCTGCTTGTTTGTAATTTACACAGTTATTTTGTTACTTGGCTTCAGAAACTGTGCATTTACAGTGATATGATTATGGATACTATAAAAGGCTGTACCATAACAGATATTTCCAGTACAAAGTAGATCCACATGTCAGCTGACAGATATATCAGTGGTCTGAATGTAGTTTCAGTTTTAACTTATGCCTTTGTTAAATAATGTAATATTTATTCCAAGAAAAAGCCAAAATGTTGGTGCGTCCAAACCAGTTAACATTCCTCTATTTTGTTGTTATGTTGCAAAAATGCAAAAAAAAAAATGTTAATGCACATTAACACATGTCATTCTTGTCTACTCTGAGAATAATGATTTGTTACCATTTTTGGATAATAATTCACATGTACTTGCGGTTTAGTGTTATATATAACCCAATGTCTTTTGGTTTGATCATATGTCTTATTATTTGGGATTTGAGAAGGTTTTAAAATTCCCCTTGTCTTCTTTTAGATCCTTATCTAAGTCATTATCTAGTATTGAAATAGACCTGAAAAGTAATACACCATTAAACAAAAAACTGAGCTTAGCTATTTATGAGAAGTACATGCAGAATTTTTTTCTAGACTATCAGATTTACCAGATATCTCTGGTTACAGAATTACCATTTTCAGGTATGTTGTTTACCATTTTTTCCATCTGCATTTAGTTTTGTTAAACTGATAAACATGCTAACTACACACGCCTATTGCATATTCAGCTTTATAGTCTTATTTTACTCTAAATTGTTTAGTTATTTAGTTTTTTTTTTTTTAAAAAGACTTCAAACTAGTTACTCAGAACAAAAAGTTAATAGGAAAATTTTGCTGATGTAATGCATAAAGTGTAAAATGTGCTAATTTCGCATCCCCCATGCTGGCGATTAGAAGAAGCTCAACACTTCTCAAATCTTTTTCTTCTTCTTCTTTCGGCCTCTCCCTTTTATCAGGGGTCGCCACAGCGAGTCGATCTCGCATCATCGATTTGGCACGTTTTACGCCGGATGCCCTTCCTTCACCACTTCTTACTTGGGGCAGTTTATTGTTGCAAGCAGGCATCTGTCTACATTGATCATACCCCATGAGTGAAGAATTTCGGGTATTCAACCCATGCGAAAAAGATAGCATGCATTCTTCTGAAAACTTAACAACACATAGCCCTCAGAGATGATGACAGACATAGGTCTAATGCTGATTGATTGAAAGTTAGTGATAAAGAGCAAAGAAGCACAGGTGACAAACAGACAATTGCTGCACTGCGCAATCATCATTATGTTGACAGTTTCCAACACAAAGCAGTCCACAAGAGAGCAAAGCTAAAGGACCAACAAAGATCACTCTAATTCAACCAAGAGTAGCAAGCCTCAGGGTGTATTTCCTGCCCCCAAGTGGCAGCAAACATGCAGACATTGAAGTCCTCTGTGTAACTTCTGGTTCATATCGTGGATGATACTGATTAGCACACTTTAAGTCTGACAAAAACAAAACTGCTTAACTATGAAAACTCAGAGATAGTGGAATGGTTTTAGATAGTTATAGATTAGAAAATCAACATTGTAAATTAATGTTCTTCATTCTGTTATTTCCCTTTGATAACTACCACTTGAAAATCAACATTCACCCGCCTTACATTCATTAAAATGTCACTGAAAGCATGGGAGTGTAAACACAGACTGTATGAAGAAACCTGAGCAGCTTTAGAGTGTATTTTCTGGTCTTTGCAGAGCTCAGGCTACATTGGGAAAAGAGAATTCAGTTCCAAACCAGCTCCCCAACACAAAGCAGTCAAGCATTAGCAAAACACAAGGCCCACAGTGGCTCGAACTGGTGTCATGTTCACCTTCACACACACTCATGCATACATACACACCAAAGGGAGAGCAGTCTTCCATAACACTCAAGCGAGTCACCCTGAACTATCTAAGCTATCAGACAGAAAGTGAAAAAAGAAAAAAGGACAGCAAGCTGACATGGAGCGACAAAGATTCTAAATGTGCCAGAGGCAAGAAAGGACCTCCTCCTGAAACATTTTTCACTTGCTTATCCAAACACTCACACACACACAAACCTGTGTCTTCACTCTGGACACTTCTGGTGTAGAGAAAGAGACGGTGTGTGTGGCCAAATGGCTGTTGGCAGCTCAGCTTGGAGAAGACACATTTTAAGATGCTATCTTCATGAAAGGGAGGATTATGTGTGTTATTGTGTTTGACTGTGTGTGCGGCTCAAGAGGCCCATGGGCTTTGAACATCTGTAAACACTGCAGGACTGTCTTGAATGTGACCTTTTTTAACTCCCTGTCTTGATCTCGTCACCAGGCATCATCTCATACACAGAGTACCTGTTCCTGCTCTGCATCCTGACAAGTGAGTCAGTTCAGTCTTAACACATCTTATTTTCACTCAACTTGTGCTTCACTTTTTTTTCATCCAATCCTGATCCCGATTTATTTTAGTTCTATTTTGCTCTCACTTCAAGGGTAAAGTGTTAGTTTTGGAAAGGAATTTAAAATGTGGTCAGAACCTGACAAGATGCGAGCGTGTTGGAGTGGTCCATTTCTTCTTGGGTTAAGTGACAAAATGATACATTAAAAGCTTTACTGCCCCAACTCTTTGACCTGAAATTTAAAAAGGAACATATATTTACAGATTAAATTAAGTTGACAAGGCAATTTATCTGGAAATAATCTGTATGCGATAAAATGTAGGTCAAAATAAATGTTGAACTTGTGTCATGAGTCCTCCGTCACACACAAACTCTTGACTTCACTGTTGCTCCATTACTCTGCATTTTGTTTAAAGCTTTAAGAACTGTTGCTCTTATGGCAAATATATTTCTCCAGTGTTTGTTTTCAAAATGGGTGTTACTGGACATATGGTGCGTTTGGTGACAAAAGAGAAATCTGAATTTCAAACTTACAACAGGTCAAATATCGTGTTGGGATGTAAAACATTACACACAGTACTGGTAGAGCATTATTAGCTCTATATTTTCGTACATTAAGTGAACCTTAAAACTCATGAAGAGATTTGATGTTAATAGTGGAGATTCAGAAGGAGGAGGATGGATAACTTTGAGAAGTGATCCCAGCACAATCTGAACAGCTCACTAAATATAACATTTTCATAGTCACATGAAGCCAAAAAGAAAATGTCAGGGTTGTTTTTCTTTCTAATTTTAGTGATTTCAATTGGTAGTGATACCCAAATATATGCTATCAAGCACAGAAAATAGTGATTATTTTCCATAAAAGAAGCCCGATCATTCATTTCTTTCATTTGTTCAGCTCACTTGTTGTCCAGGATGTTTAGCATGGAGCCGCTGAGGACAACCAAAGTGAAAACACAGTTCCTACAGCTCATCTTGTTACAGAGCAATCTTCTGCTCCGGAAACCTGTGTCCTAACCATCAGCTATGCCCCCACAGGGGCCAATGAATTTGTTGCTAATGTCCCAGTACCAGCCACTCCACAACACCCTGAAATGATATTTTTCCACGCCAAGAGCGTCATTGGTGGCATGAAGAGGAACTCTTAAATATTAAGCAGGTGGTTGATTAATGAGATAGCGTGTTAGATGGGTCGGGAGGAAAGAAAGCTCAACTTCTTGCTATTTTGTCAGAAGCTGACAGCAAGTGCAAGAGAAATATGCAACAAAAGACATTATTTTTTAAATATTTTAGAGATAAATGTTAAATGATGCAAAGCTGTATTCGATTTTGCAGATCAACATTTGTGATTGATCACTTACAAGAGTTTTAATTGTAGCTTACAGTCCACATGGATTTGTTGTCTCATTCCTTCTCTCCTATCTATGCTATGTGCCACTTCATCTCTTGCTATTCATAGCTTTAAAATAGCCTTTAATAAACACAAGCACACACTCACACCCTATGTGTTCTCCTATCTGTTCTGCAGAGCCTCATGCTGGCTTTAAGATTGCTTTCAATATGTTTGATGCGGACGGCAACCAGATGGTGGACAAGAGGGAGTTCTTGGTGGTGAGTTGCTGATACTGAGAGAGGAACCATCTGAATTTGCATAATAATATTAATAGCCTTCTCTGCTCCTATCACAGCTCAGACATGTTGTTTAGGACATTAAATGTATTAAGAGCCAGTATGAGGTGAGTATCTGTGATTATAATGGGACAAAAGACAAAAGCATCCATTTGAAAATTTAATTTATTCAATATTTGGCAGTGAAACGTTTGAGAGATCTGAGATCCCACAATCTTAATATGGAGTATCATTATCATAATGATCAGGGATATGGTCATTTTGATAAATGAAATTTGGAAATAAAAAGGGCTGATATTAAAGGCTTAATCCATGCATGTGTCTTGCATTTTTATGATAATTTCATTTAAATGTTAGTGCTTTTTCTTGTCCATATTTTAGAAATGAATGCAAGTAAGTTGTGGTGTCTAATGTCTGATATTCTATCAGAATATTTTTTCCTTTTAGTTTTTTCTATGCGTAAACCATCTGAAAGTCTGATTATGGCTCCCTCTTGTTAAACAGCAGAGTAATTGTAGCATTTCTTGAGGGCTTTACATGTGCTACTTTCTCTGTGAAATGGGAAGGACAGATTTTCAGCTAAAAACACTGCTGCAGGCAGGAAGGGATCAGAATCTGCGTGGAGGTGGGTGGGAGTGGGATGGCACATCAGCAGGAGGGAGTGGTAATGGCTTTAGATCCTGTGGGAGGCAGGCAGGTGTTGGACAGAAAAAGAATTCCCACATTGAGTCTTTGGTAATGGACACTGATTTCTCTGCTCTCCAAACAAGTGGCAGTGATTGTCAGATTAAGGAAATATTATATTTAGATAAACTGCAAACAAATATTACTGTAATTTGTTGCCATGTTTGATTTAGTACTCTAAGTAAAGTTAAACATTGTGACATGTACAGAATATGAAAACCGCTGATGTTTTGTATGACCAGTTCACTGAAAATGAACCACCAAGCAACCATCGCTTGCCTGATACTGGTTGCTTTGCAGCTGCAGCTTTCTGTCAGATTCAGTGTTCATCTGCCCTTTGATATCTGTGAGCATAAATCATTGTGTCAAACTAAAAAAACCACCGTTCTTTATCGTCTTGCCAGAGGACCGTCATTCGAATCACATCACAGACCTGCATGAAAGACCACCTGCTTGAATGACCTTGTGAACTCAGAGAATGTTTGTACATGTGAGCATTTAAGGTTCCAACCGCACTTGGGTTTGTTAATGAATCCTCATCCCTTGTCTCATTTCAGCTTCAGGAGATCTTCCGGAAGAAAAATGAGAAGAAAGGAAGGAAGGGAGATGCTGAGAAGTCAGCACAGTTGGTAAGAAAGTGGGTTACAAGGGTGTATGTGCTTTTGTTTAGACTGAAACTGATAATACCTTCACACAACCAACAGTGAAACAGCCATGTCTGTACAGATGTGGTCTTTAATGATGCTGCTTTCACTGATCGGGTTAACTTGAGATACAAATGTCCTAAATGTTCTGGTTTCATTCAGGTTACTTTAACAGTAATCATTATTATAAAGGGTTTTTCCCCCCAAATGATCATTTTACTGTATCCATGAATGCAAAATGCTTCAACATTTCCTTTTAAAGTATCTGAAAGCGAAGTGTTGAGTCAAACTCTGCAAGTGGATGTGTTGAAGATGACACAAGTTGCTACTCATTCGTGGCTAAGAAAGAATGAAAGTTAACTAAATCTTTCATGTGACTAGTTTTGAGTGCATGCTTGTTTTTGACTATGTGCTAACTCGTCTGTTATTACTGTGACAGTTAACCCTACTGTGTACATGATAAGTTCGATGAGCTGTAAAATGTCTTTCTGATCACTTCTGTGATTGAAGTTTTGAAACAACTGTTCACCTTGCTTTACTACACTGCTTCTGTCGCTCATATATCTACTTTTCAGGCTTGATGACTGCTAAAGTGCAGCCACTTCATAATCCATCAAGCTGACATTTTTTTTTATTAGAGCCACCAGTATTTTAGCGGTGGATCAGTATCAACTTATCATTGATATGTTTTTGCTGTTTTACAAATGTGATGTTTTGGTTTACTTTTTAAACATCCGCAGTAAGATGATGACTGATTTCTAACTTTTTTTTCTCAACTGTCAGCATTATAAAGTCATCACAGTGGCAACTTATAAAACCTTGTAGTTTAATTCTACCATAAAGTGAAAGGATCTTGATAAATGTTTCACTTAGAGATCAATTCTGGTAAAGGTTTTGGCTTTGGCTTGAAAAAGGTTAAATCTGGGAAAATGCTGAAATTGCTAGTTTCCCTCACATACACCATCTCACAAATCCTCTCTGTGAGGTGCAGTGCACAGTGTTGTAATGCAAAGTGTGCTTTCTAAAATGTAATTGCAGATGTGTAGTACATGACACATCCTCTTTTCTTGCATGTGCTAACATGTCTTTTACCTTCTCTCCTCCTCTTCCTCCTCCTCTCTGACTGCATGCTCTGACCTCTTCTTTCTCTTCCTCGTATCTCTCTCTGTGTGTTAGAGTATGCAGCTGTATGGATATCAGGTTGCCCCCATGAACAGCGTATGTATCCAAAACCGTAACACCGTAGTTTCCTTTCCTGTTCTTTAGAAAGATGAAGAATTAGATGGTGGAATGTGCAGCAGGAAAGTGGATGTGCGTGTCAGCGTGATTTACTGTTTAACTCGGTTATGAATCAGGACTATTTGAGATTCCGTATCTCCACTATATGAACCAGAAGTATTTACAGACACTTCAGAATATTTTGAACTGAATATTAATGGAACATTTTCTTTGTGGCTTTTGTTTCTAAGCATTTTAGAATAGTGTTCAATTAACTATTTTAAGCTTGAGCAAGTATTCCCTTTCTTGAGAAGAGTTAGTTGAGAGGACTAATTCTATTATCTGTTTGCTAAACATGAGATTACACCCAGCAATCAGTTATGAGGGGGACAACGTGCCTCACACATTCCAGAGGATCAGGGTGACTGGACCTTTGAAGTTCACAAGTTGATGAAGTGTATATGTGTGTCTATTCCATATGGAGACTCTAGTTTGGAGGGGACTTTTTTATTTTTATTTTCACCTTTTCTATCAGAGTTTTAAATATCTTTTTTATGCGTTTAAAAGGTAGGCAAAGAGAAGTCCACACCAAAGGCCTTTCTTTTCTGACCTGTCTATGTCATAAAACATGAATAAAAAGTTGCATTATAGTGTTTATTGATTAGTTTGGCATGCTGCAAGCTAAATTGTAAGAGCTGATATTAAGCATGAGCTGCGGGAGACTTCGTAGGTGGAGTATAAAATAACTACAATCATATTGGACATGTTTTACGAACTTGAATGAGTTTTCAACAGTGCCTGATCTCACAGGAATATCTGCTGGAACACGCGTGAGAGTACTATAAAGTAATTTAGCCATGAAAGAGAAAATAAGACCTTCGATGTCAGTCAAACGAATTTAAAAAAGTCCCAAAATTTTATTGAAAAAATTATTTAGATTATGTTGAATAGATGTCAGCAAAATTAGTGTTTAAATGCCCCTGTTGTCCACTGACCTGCTCTTTCAAAAAGCCTTAACCCTCACACAGTCCACCTGATCCTCTGTGATCACTGAAAACATACTCTGTTGGCTCCTTGAAAGGATGAATGTAAATAGAGAGCGACAGAGAAAGATTTGAGATTGGGTGTCCATCTGTCAGGTCAGCCGATTGATTTATCGAAGGACGGTGGAGGCTGTGGGATGAATGGACAGAAGAATGGCAGAAAAAGAGTAATAGATTTAAGGGGTCAGCAGAGATGAACTCTTACAAAAAGAGAGTGATGTGATTTAGAACGACCTGAGATGCTCTGAAGCTTTAAACACAATCAGACTCTGGCCATTTTAGACCATTTTAGGACTCGTGCTGTTTGTTTGGAAATGTGTGAGTGTTCCATTTGTTAATACTTAGAGAGCATATGATTTTCTTATTGGATCAGCCTCAGCTACAGACAGAAACTTGTTTTTAATATCTGAAGATATTTGCAGTATAACAAAAACAAAGTTACAAATGTCTGATTTATGGCATCCGAATTGAGATAGATAACTTATTTTTCATATTTAATTTCAAATACATCCTTGATCGTTACATTTTAAAGAGAAAGAGAAGGTCTTTTCCACCTTTAATATGAATTAATATTTCACGATCACGTGAAAATGTTAGGAAGATGTGTGCAATCCAGTAATTGTAAGCTACCAGCCACAAGTCTCCTTCTGGACTAGAGATTTCATACACTTTCTTTGTTTCTCTTGCTCTCTGTTTTTAACACACGCACACACACACGCACACACACACACACACACAAACACACACACACACACACTCCCTGTCCTGTCAGCATTGTGATGGATAGCTGCATTGTCACTGGGAAGTTAAAAGCGGTGCAGGGTCATGTTAAAATGGCTGCCACTGCATTCTCCCTGGAGAGAAAAGGCAAGGTGGGTGGTCAGGAGCTCAGTGCTGTGGTTTGCTTTTATACCAACAGAATACATTCTAACAGAAGCAGCCGTTTTCTCCTGTTATAAGTAAGAGCTGGTGTAATAGTATAGCTTTACCAGAGGAATTCCTCAGTTAAGAAAATGTATATTTGTTTAAGAGATTCCTTAAAAAACAACAACAGTTTCATTGACTGATAACCTTTTATTTGTCTATGACGTAAATCGAGTTTTCATGTGTAGAGTCACTCTTCCTTTCTCAAAGCATCTTTGATGCTTATATGTTTTGTCGCTGGTGTTTGGGATACTTTTGCAACTAACTAAAAATTATAAGTGGAATTTTGATCGGATGACAACTGTATCGAGCAGTTTTAACGGTGGAAAAATGCTTCCAGCCCCATTTGTTTTCTTTTTCTGACTCAGCAGAATTAATGGGGTTTTATATGTTGGTGAGAGGAGTGAGTGCCAGATATCACAAGAATGATGTAAAGACACATGTATCACTGATGAATGCTCTTGTATGTTACAACGTTTAAGTATATAAAGATATTTGCACTTTGAATATAGATTCAGAAATATAACATTGTGAACCTTATAAACTTTTACTTTGGTTGAATTGGGATGAACTGACCCTGGCCCTGCTTGACCACTCCCACAGGTGCTAAAAAAAGACAGTCAGGAGTTTGTGGCGCGGAGTTACTGGGACGTTTTGAGGCGAAGCGCCACTCAAGTCCTCTTTTCTGACCTGGCTGAGGTACACAGAACCAGTTGTCCCTTCATTCCTCCATTTTTCATCTTTCATTCTTTCTCTTCCTTTAGTTCTTCATCAAAGGTTCAGAGTGATGTTTGTACCTTGCACTTGTCTAAAATAACTCAAGTCCTTGATCAAAACTGAAACAAGTGTAATACACTCATATATATATATATGTCTGTCATTATTTCTTTGTCATTCTGGCTCAGCTTGACGTTGATGATAGACTCACACATCATCTCCTTTCTTTCCTGTCCTAACATTTCCTAAATGTTCAGACATACCTCCTAATCCTCACCAGATTTGCTCATTTTGTCCCATATCATTATGCTTTGCACCTTTACTTATCATATCAGTTTATATGAATTACTGTCTTTTAGTAAAGTGTTCAAACTATAATCATTTCACTCCTCTTTTCCTTTGTCTAGTGTGAAATCATTTCTGTTTAGATGAGCTCCAAAAATCTCTGAAATCATGTGAATACACACATGCTGTTTATCTTAAATTACATTCAATTTGTGGGAAATTATTTCCGCCTTTCTTCAACAAACTATTGAATAATCTAAGCCTACTCCAAATTTTGGAATTTTAAAAAAAATATAATGTCAGTCTTTTAATGACCTCCTCTATTTCTCACCTGCTATCTATCAGCTGGTCTCTTCATTCTGCTTTGTATGTGTGTCTGTACTGCGTTTTGTAGCTTTGGTGTCAGATCATTCTCACGTAACACCAAAAATGATTAGAATTATAGAATACCACTGGCACAAAGATGAAAAATTTGACTTCAGAGCACATACAAAGTGTCCAAACATTACAGCATTGCATCCTCATGTTTAATCATGCAGATTTTGTAAAAACTTAAAAAATTTTACATCTCAAATGTTAGTTTTACACAAAAAGCTGAAAAGCTCACTGAATCAGAGCTGAGGATAATGCTAACATGTTGATATTTGGAAGGTATTTTCCAAAGTTTACAGGTACTAAATCCAAAGGAACAAAACTGAAGTTATTACAGTTGATTTTGTGATGATTCAGGTGTGGCTGAGATGTCTCACTAAAATAAATTAAATGGATGCTTCATGGTGGCGCTAGAAAAAAGCTGGCCCTTGGAATTGGAAGGTTACAGTCAGTCTAGTCTACTAGCAAACAGTCTATTTCAGCTAAAGTGGTGGGCAGATGTTTTCAAGATGAATAAAATCTGTGGAAAACTAAGAGACAAACAGGACAGAAATCAAAAAACATTAACACGATTAGCAAAGCTGTTGTTCTTCAAAACCTAACTTAACTCAAATCATAACTCTGACAACAAATGGTGACTAGTAATGATTAATAACAGCTAACACAGAGCTAACAGGTTCGCTGACTAATGACAGGCTGGGTGCTGTGGTAGCAGCGGAAGCTAAGGCTGGAGGTAATGATAGTGCAGCATAATGGGGCCGAACTTGTATTTACACCAAGCACTCTTTCATCTGCCGGGATGGACAGAACAGACAAATCAGACAGAGGGGAAGGGGCTGTCAGGAAAACAAAGAAAGATATCCAAATTGCAAAGGATTACAAATTACATGACTGAATTAATTAATGAATTAATTTAAATGGTGAAACAAAGCAAGAAATGGGTACAAATGAAAAGGTTGCAAGAAACCCATAAGAATCTGATCTGATAAGCGAAAAACCTGAGGGTGAGAAAAAAATAGGACGAGATATAATCAGAGCGTCAACAAACAGATGAGAGAGGCCAGAAGAAGATGACACAGGTCAGCAGACAGAACAAATCTCGAGGAACAAAGTGGGTGAGAAGAAAAGAGGTACATTTAGGGGAAAAGAAAGAAGCAGGTTGTTTTTAAAGAAAGATGTGTTTACTCAACAGATTAGTCACCATTATACCTCTTTGCTTTTGTCTGGAGAAGGAGGGACTGACTGACAGGCAGAGAGGGAGGGAGGATAAGAAAAAGCAAATCCCTTCTATGTTTGTCAGGTGAAGGAGGTCCTGACGGGTAGTGTGAGGAGAAAGGAAATCAGAGTAGTCAGAGCAGGGGCAGGAGAAGAAAGCAGAGAGGTGATAAGGGAGGGAAAGAAAAAAGTGAGGGTGGGAGACAGAGGTGCACGTAGGAAAACTGAGTATGCCGTGAGATGGGGAAGAAGGGTGAGATGTTTTTACTGCTGGAAGGTTTGACTGACTGACTGACTGACTGACAGACTGACTGACTTCACTAAAGACTGACAATGAGCTCTTCCTCTGGAACATTACTCACAGATAGGGAGGGTGAGGAAGAACGTTTAGCGTTTACATCAGTAATTACTGTTTTTACCCTCTGCTTCGTGATCAAAGACAGTCTAAGCTCACAAGCACACACAGATGGACAAATAGACACATGCATATGCCAGGTGTTGGCTCGTGCCTCATAGGCGTGGTAACCATTACGTTGTCACAGGGATGATGAGCTCACACCACTGCTGCTACACTTCCAGGAATGATAAGCTTGTTGTGAGTTTACATCTGAGAAAGGAAAAAACTAAAACTGTAAAGTAACAAAGAGAGTTCAGAGTTCAGTTCTGGCACAGCAAAATGAAACTTTGTCTTTGGTTTGACACAAGATAGAACCAATATCTTGTTAGTTTACTTAGTTTGGTTAAGAAGTCTGTGTGTTTGCTGTCAAAGGCATGCTTCTGAATTGATGACATCATTTGTGAGTCGTAATGAAGTCTAACAGAAGTGAGAAGTCAGAACTTTAAAAGCACGTTTAGTTCAAACACAAATTTAGTTCATCCTTAACTGAACAAACGTGAGCTAAAAAGGCACAAAATGTATTTTGTCTAATCTTTTATTAGATCAAGGGGAATAACTGTGCAGGCTTCCCTCATGAGGAATGATGATGCTGGATTTGGGAACCTTTGAGTTTAGAAACGTCTTGTGACATTTTCTTAGTCAGACGTGAGAAATTATGAGTGGCCAATTTGACGTCAAATACATCATTAGTTTCTGAACTGTTTTTCTGAACAGCTTTCCCTATACTCTAACCCACAGAACAGGACTAAACCCCCAAAATGAGATCAAACCATCCATTTGTGGGATATTACTCCTGTTTAGAGTGAAGTTAGAGCAGAAGGAAAACACCAAAGTTGTTACTATACGGACCCATTTTATATCCAGAAATAACCTGACCATTTTTCAGTTACTCTGCTCAAACCATGAATTTGTTTGTAACAGCCCAGTGATCAGCGCTTCATCCCTTATGAATTCCTTGATTCACATTTTACTGTATGTAAGCTAATGGATTTTTTTACTTGAGAGAAAAACAACATTAAAAAAAAATCAAATGAGAGACATGAGAAGAGGGGAAGCTACATATGAGGGAAAAGAAGCGGAGACACACCACCTGGATGCTGTCTAGTTGTCTGAACGGCTCATGTGTCATAAAGACATCAGTAATGTGTCAGTTTAAAGATAAAAGAGCAAAAGTATTTTTGTGCTGATTGTCCGTAATCAGAGGCTTAATAAAAAGATTCCTTAGTAACTGAGACAGGGAAAACAAGACACTGAAATAAGTCTATGAGTGATCTTTGTGTTCCTTGTGTTTATATGAAGGAAGTCTTCCGTTGTTCGTAGTCAAAGACTGACAGATTGGACCATAAAGAGAATCAGAAATAACTGTTTGGAGCTGGTGTTCCAATACAAATGTTTACTTTGAGTGTTCTTGCACAGAGGACATTTTTATTTACAGTTAATAATCTGCCTTGATAACCATGACTACACACAATATTTTGTGAAAACATATTGTATTGGACATTTTTCTTATAAGTTAAGAGATAAACTATTTATAAAACTCTCATAAAACTATTTATATAATCTATCAGCAGAGGTTGTTCTCATCCATATCACTTGTTTTCTTTCCATAAGCTCAATCACAAATATTTGCTCATTTCTGACTGAATGCTCACACACTTTGTCACAGCAAACAAGCACAACAAAAGCTACATTGTGACTTTTTTCCATATATAAATCGTTGTCATGTTGTTTGACATTTTCTCCTTGTCCCACATTGGACTTTAGGATTTTACCCTTGAGGTAGAACCACGAATGGCATCGTGGTGATTTTTTTGATGATGATGATGGAAATGGCATAAACGCTTCTCCTCCTCAGAATGACATGAGATTTCAGTCAATCTGATGTCTGCATACTTCCCAGCATGGCCAAGGATTTGACACTGGGGACGGCTTGGTGGGCATGGCGGGCAGCGAGAAAAAAAAAAAAAAGTTGGGCTTTTAAAGTCCTCTCTTTTTGCCCTGATGCTAAAAAGCACAATCACCTTTTTCTGAGGTACTTACATGTTAACCAGCATAGATAATGAACAGTGTACTTAGGCACAGGTTTCTTAAAGACTAAAAAACTTGCTCCTGTCACCATGTTGTTGAAAGGGATTTGGGAAGTGTTAATCAGCAGATAACAAAGTGAGCAAATAGAAGTTACAGCCTGAAGCCGTTTGGATGAGTTTCAAATGATCAGGATCACTGAGTGAACACACATTCCAAACACCTGAGGAGGGAGAAAAGACAAAAAAACAAACAAAAAATATATCTTCAAAGCTGCAAAAGGTGACAGCCGAGATCCTCATCACTTCACGGAAAAAGGTGGAAGAATAAAGAATTCCTGCATCTGTGCTTGTGTGGGTTTTGTATAGTGTTGCTATTTGCAGTGGGATGTTCTGTTCAGGTGTCTCTGTGTGGCATTTGCAAAGAAATGCATGGAATGTGGTGGCCTTAATGTGTCTGTGTGTGTTTCCCAGCTCTTTGTTATGTAGCAGAGTCACTCTTAGTGTTTCTACCATAAGTTTGTTTTGCATACTCTACATGTTTTCCGTGCTGACCTTCTTCATCCTTACCCTTCCACTGACTCAATGGTTGTAGGCATGACTGTGTCTTTCATTGTTTCTCTGTGTCTTTATTTGGGGCTGTTACCCAAGCACTCGTCTTGTGTTCATCAGTCTGTCAGTCTGTTTCATGCTGCTAAAGCACAACTTCTCACCAGTCTAGACTGCACAGATAAAGATTTACACCATATCACTTATTTGATTCCCCTACTTTGCTTTTTAAATCTTCTTAATCTTGATTGTTAGAACTAAAAGAGACAGAAAACCTTCCTTTTTTTTCCTCTTAATTTTAGTTTACTTGTCCATTTATTTCTGAACATTCTTTATCTTGTTAAAGAGTTACTTCACATTACATTTTGCTGCCCAGACTGGTTAGTTTGATGTCATGATGGCTTCTGACTGTTTGGTCTGATAACTTTTATTGACATTTTGCTGTTGCTCTTTCGACGCACGTTATGCACACGTCCAGCAGAATCCTGCTTCCTGCTCGCCTGGCACAGCGGTGGCCATGTTGGATCAGTGATGGACTCGTCCTGCCCGCTGCTCCTCCAACCACAGTGTTTGAGCTTTTTGATTAACCATTGATCCTCTCTCATTCTTTAATATCCAATAGCGATCAGATGAGAACATCACAATTGACACCACGCTGTTGGTCCATTTCTTTGGAAAGAAAGGAAAGGCAGAACTTACCTTTGATGACTTCTACAGGTGCTTGAAATTTGTAGTGCATGGCACAATTTCAACCCCATACTAGTCTTTTCGTTTTTCTTCCTACCTCACTCTCTCCTCCCTTCCTCATCTCAGGTTTATGGATAACCTCCAGACAGAGGTGTTGGAAATAGAGTTTCTGACCTACTCCAAGGGGATGACCACCATCAGTGAGGAAGACTTTGCCAAAATCCTGCTGCGCTTCACCAATGTGGAAAACATCAGTGCCTACCTGGAGAACGTCCGCCAGTGTATTCCTGATGAAAAGGTGCAGCGCATACGTGCACAGTTTTTCTTACTTGGTATAGAACACGCAGACAGCACTCGAGATGATTATTCTGGCGATAACATTCGATATATTTCCTGATCTTCACCCGTCTATTAAATTGCTTTCTGCTCCTCAATGAGTGATCCTGCCTTCCAGCGATCTACAGCACCTATAATTTTCCACTGCTGACTCCACCTGTGGCTGTTGTGGCTCTCCACACTTCAGCGCTGCTTCGCTTCACTTGACCTCACACAAACATTCACACAAACACACAGTGGACTGCCTTTTCAGCTACATTTCAACGTTTGTTGGTGTGTTTACTCTATGTATCTTTCTAGCAACTGTATCTATCTGTCAAGCTATGCTAGCAAGCTAGCTATTCTTTGGCATGTCATCCTTATGTCCGGATGCAACCCAACTCTATTTCTGTCCCTCCTCTCTTTTCATGCTGTGGAAGAAGCAGGAGGTTTGTCTCTGCCTCATAAAATGCACAACCTGCAATCTGTCAGTTTTTCCTTTTCTTTTTTTTTTCTTTACATAAATTCATTGTGATTTTTGTCTTTATCTACATTTGCTCATGTGAATTGACTGTACTGCTTTTCTTTGTATGCTTAAATGTATGGATGTCTTTATTGGAATTTCTTCATTAAATGATCTGTTTCAGGTTTGAGCTGTTCACATCAAAGAGCATGTGGTGCAACAGACATCCTTTATAAGCTTTAAGTTTGGTCACATGAGCTTCGTCATTCATTTTAATACCATATCGAGGAGATAAATATCAGGTCTCGCTCTTTTAGTATATCTGCAATGTGCAACCACAGGACATCTGAACCCATTTTCAATTCGTAGAAGCTGGTTGCTGTTTAATTTTTTTCATTTTATGCATGCAAACCTGTCATTAATGACGTATTCTGTCATTAATGGGACTAGTTCATGGAAACACTTGGTTATGAATTGATAGCATGAGTTTTTCTTTTTTTTTCCCGGCAACAGGACAGATCTGCCTCAGGGAATGTTGTATGCACAAATGGTCCCTTTGATACCTTGCTGAAAAAGTCTGCAAGTTAAAGCCTAAAAAAAATCATTATTCTCATTTTCAAGCTTCTTCCTCCAGAGGATGACATGTTCTTCGGTACTCTTCTCTCTTTGACATTGTATGGTTGGTTCACATGTGGTTTCTTTTCATGTTTCAGGGAATCACATTTGATGAGTTCAGATCTTTCTTCCAATTTCTCAACAATCTGGAAGACTTTGCCATTGCCATGCAGATGTACAACTTTGCTTCACGTTCCATTGGACAAGGTAGTAAAAACTGGTTGAATCTGCAGGTGCTGAAAGTTTCTGTAAAGTAAGAGCCAAAGTAATGGTTTTAACCTTCTGTCCTGCTAGATGAGTTTGCAAGAGCAGTGTATGTGGCCACAGGCCTCAAGCTGACACGTCACCTTGTGAACACCATCTTCAAGATCTTTGATGTTGATCACGATGACCAGCTGTCCTACAAGGAGTTCATCGGCATCATGAAGGACCGGCTGCACAGGGGAGCCAGGGTGAGGAATTTTCAGCTTGTTGAGAAAAAAAGTATTCTTATGCCTTTTTGAAAAAGATCAAATCATAGCCTCAGCAATGATGAAATGAGGAAAGAGTGAGATTCTTTTGATCTCTTTTTGAGATATCACGCAAAGATCTGAGGTCAAGCCAGCAGCAGAAAACACAAAACTTGCAAATGTTATTTCTATATATTTTAAAAGGAGTTTAAAACAAAAAAAGCGGCTCTCTCCCTTCTGTCGCTGCAAAGGGGATCAGGTCATTGTGGCAATTTTTTTTTTTTAATTACGTTAACAAAAGAAATAATTATTGTGAAAGTATAGTATAGGTCAACCTCTTCTAATTCAAGACTGTGAATAACAAAAATCTATGCTTTGAATTGCAAGTCACAAAAAAATGTATTCTGATAAAAAAAATATCCTAAATATTTAAAATATTACCAATTATTTATAATTAAAGTTATAATGTCTGTGCTATTTTGACCAACAGTCCTCACAGGTACCTTCTTCAGTGAATCACTTGAAATGATGAAAACTCCAAACTTGAAATCACGCTGATTGACTTCTTGGTGTTATTCTTAAACCTGACACTGCCACCCAGTGGTGTGTTTTGATACTGCAGCTCAGAGCCCTACACTTTGCAGAGCACCAGTGGTTATTCAACCCCATAAAAGTGTAGCCATAAGCTTAGATTTTGTCTGATAAACTGCTTACATTTCTCAACATTAAGTCAACAGTTATGGCCTTCTTTTAATGCTTTTTAATGCTTACCTGGCCTCACAGTCTTGGCTTTTTAATAATGTTCTAATTTTCAATTTCTGTCCTTCTCTGTCTTTGCTTTGGCTGAGTACTGAATCTCCTTTTTAAGTAAAATTTTCTCTTCAATTTCCTTTTCCTTCTTCTTCTCCATGCCCCCCCCCCCTCTATATTTGTTTTTGTTTTCTTGCTCCACTGTTTTTTCTCAACCATCTACTGACATCTCAGGGCTATAAGTCAGTGGAGCGAGCCACCTCCTTTAGATCCTGCCTGAAGAAGGAGCTGGCGAGCAGATAAGTATCTCTTACAACTACAGCGATTAACAAAAACTGTTTTATAGAATTGGTTTGTTTGAATTTTTGTTACTGTTTGTTGTTTTTTGAAGTTTCAACATGCTTCTTGAAATTCTGTTATAACCCAGGTAAAGAAGTAATTTAGAGGTGGTGTTTGACTTCTCTAACATTAACAAGTCACATTAACCTGTGGCGTGTTGAGATTGTAGACGTAACATGCCACACATCTGCTGGTGTCCTATCCTAATAGACAGAATGGATCCGGATTTGTTAATCACGTCTTACACTCACAGTAGAAATTTGTGTTCACCAGGTGAAGGGCAAACATCACAACTCCTTCTCCAGCTGTGTCCGCGCTGAAGCCAGAAGACACGTGCACAAGCTGTGGAAGAGGTTCAAGGAGAAGCCATAGAGGACGGAATATATCTATCTGAGCTCTGACTTTGATCCATCAGGACCTCAGTTAGCAGCAGTGCGTTTTCATATGCAGCTCTCCAGCTAACCTTCGAACCAGATCATCATCAGAAGCATGACTGCACTGACTGATCCTCTCTGTGCTGATTATAAGCCAAATCATTAATCTTTTAGTTACTATTTTCTCAGCCTGCATCTTGATTTGATGCTAATCATCACACCCATTATTAATGGCATATTAAGCCTGTATCAGCCTGTGGGTGGGGTAAGCATTGCAACATATGTGAAGTTTACTGATATTAGCGGTCAAGCAATGAGAATTACCATTTTAATGTCTCACTTATTCTGACAGTGTAACAACACAACATCTTTGAGCTGTTGACGTTCCCCCATCAAATAATGTTATCTTTTTCCTACTAGTAGTTAGACTGCTGCATGATAACACTGTCACAACTGAAAGAGCACAAGAGTAATCAGATACATTCTGTATGGTAACGGTTACATCATCCATGCAAAGTTAAAAATGGTAATGTACAGCAAAAACTGCAACTTGCTAAAACTGCTAAATTTAATTGTGCAGCTTTAGTGCATAAACACTGCTGCTACAGTCGGGAATGCTTCATCAATCTTCTATTAAAACAACATTTTAAATGTGTTTGACCTAGATTTGACATTACAAGACAAGAAAAAACTTTTCAAACTTTTCAACTTTTTAAAATTTTTCATCCATAATTTATCCATATTTTATCCTTCGTTTCTTGACCTGTTTTGTTTTGTGTTTTAGTCTGAGCTGCATGTATGGAAGCAATAGGTGCCTTCTTATCATTCCTCTTTTCATATGAAAAGTCTCAAGTAGAAACCCAGACTTCTACAACATTTTACTCAATGAGTTTCTGTCACTAGCAAACTGTGATGAGATATAGCAAAACACGTGCAAAGATTGCTTTATTTGTATTATATCGGATTCATACCGTCTGTAATATTTACTACATATCACTTTGAAGTCTTGTGATATATATTGGCTAAGTTTAAGATAAAGACATTGGAAAAAAAGAAATCTAATATAAGGAATGCAATATTTGTCATGGTGTTAGGAACTCTCATATTTGTAAGGATTTGGTGAATTAATTTTCATGCATGAATAAACTATTTTAGGACATGCAGAGTCCGTGGTGTCCATTGAGCATGCGCAAAACCATCGCTCGTTCAACCGCTTACAAGTTGGAAGGACCCTACCGCTTAATTGATTTCTAACATGTAAAACCTTTCAATGCAACACGGAGAAGTAAAAATGTACCAACCCCTGTTTTACGGGTAAGTTTTCTTTAATCTGTCAATTGACATCGACGTTTAACGAGTATTTCAAGCTTTGTGAGTGAAAATGACGTCTTTAGCCGGTGTTAGCTAGCTAATCTAGAGAGCGGCTTTGACATTGTGGAAAAGATGTCTCATGTTTTAATTTGTTTTCTTCCGAGTTTTATAATCTGTTTAACGAATTATGAATAAAAACATTAATAAACTCTCAAAGCTGAGTAGAGATGAAAGTTGTAGGTACTTTATGTAAATTAGACTTTATAATTCAGCAGGTAATTGTTGTTATTGCTTGTCAGATGTTGCAAAAGTAATGATACAAATTAGTGTGCACTTTTTAAAAAAAAAAAAGAAAACTAAAAGATCAGCTTTTGTTCAGTCAATGTTATGATTTATTTATTTTATTTTTAGCTTAAAAAAAATGCCGCCATCGTGTGTTACACCAGGGAAACAACGGCTACTTAACTTATAAAATTAAGCACAAATCTGGTAATGCTGTGGTTAGAAGATTGTGAGCAGTTTTCAATGTCATGTATTAAGGATGTATTTTGTGCCTTCAATTATACAGATTTTAGTCAACGTTTAAACCAAACTATGTAATTGTCCTCTACAGTACGGAGTAATATGTTTGTAACCGGAACACTTCTTCCATACCAGCTTGCCTTTAGGAGCATTAAAAACGACGCACCGTGTAAGCGTGTGTTTGGTGTAGAATCGAAATAACTGTTACTCCTGTTATCTAACGAACGTGTCTTCAGTTTAACTAAACAATAACTTGGTAAAAGATTAATGCAATGGCCCGTACAAATTTCAAAACTCACTGAATTGTTTAAATTAATAAATGTAAGTCACTGTTCCCGCAAAGCATTCTGGGTCCCTCAAAATTACATTACAGTATTAAATAACTTAGATTCAAAACAATCCAAAGGGAAGCGGTATTATTGAAGGATTGTAGGTTGTTAATCTTTCTTTTTCTGGTTATTTGGAGCACGGTTGACCAAATAATTGTACCCGTACTGAAAGTGGTTGTCCTGTGAATGATACCCTCTCTCTGTCGAAGAAGAGGTTAAGACTATACTTTCAGGGATCATTTCTATAGTTTCTAACTTGAGAAATGTGTTTCTAAAGTGTTTGGTCTCGCTAACCACGATGAAGAGATGTGATATTTCCTTCTGAGCGCGAAGCGGGCCGAAAATAATGATTCATTTCATATGTTTTCTGTCATTGATGACCGTTCTTTACTCTTTTGTGGAGTATTGAGGAGGGAAATATGATCAGAGTGGTTATTATTTCATGTCCAAAACAATTATGTAGCTCTTGCAGTTATATAGATTAGCAATGCATGTCAATCAAGAATTGTTTCAGTATTGGACATCCGCTCTGGATTCAGACACTAAAAGTCAGAGCCAGTTAAGTATCACCTTTTACCTCAGTGTCTAAATGAAGGATTAGCTCATGACATTTTAAAATCTGTGGTGAACAAGACATCACTGACATTAAGACACACATTTGACCATTCCCTGTGATACTAGACTGCTTCGCAAGGTTTATGTTTCATCGTTTAATGTGCTGGTGTTACAGCTGCTTAATAACACGATCTAGAACATCAGCACAGCTCAACTTTATGTTAATCAGACTTTCTTTATAATTTAGCTGGTAATTTGGTGTTATTGCTTCTCAAATGTTGCAAAAGTAATAATACAAATTAGTGTGAACTTTTGAAAAAGAATACATAAAAGATCAACAGCTTTTGTTCCGTTAACAATATGATTTATTTATGTTTTTAGCTAAAGAAATGCCACCATCATATGTTACACCAGGGAAACTGCTGCTACTTAATCCTGTAAAATTAAGGACAGATCTGGTAATGCTGTGGTTAGAAGATTGTGAGCAGTTTTCAATGTCATGTATTAAGGATGTATTTTGTGCCTTCAATTATACAGATTTTAGTCAACGTTTAAACCAAACTATGTAATTGTCCCCTACAGTACGGGGTAATATGTTTGTAACCGGAACACTTCTTCCATACCAGCTTGCCTTTAGGAGCATTAAAAACGACGCACCGTGTAAGCGTGTGTTTGGTGTAGAATCGAAATAACTGTTACTCCTGTTATCTAACGAACGTGTCTTCAGTTTAACTAAACAATACCTTGGTAAAAGATTAATGCAATGGCCCGTACAAATTTCAAAACTCACTGAATTGTTTAAATTAATAAATGTAAGTCACTGTTCCCGCAAAGCATTCTGGGTCCCTCAAAATTACATTACAGTATTAAATAACTTAGATTCAAAACAATCCAAAGGGAAGCGGTATTATGGAAGGATTGTAGGTTGTTAATCTTTCTTTTTCTGGTTATTTGGAGCACGGTTGACCAAATAATTGTACCCGTACTGAAAGTGGTTGTCCTGTGAATGATACCCTCTCTCTGTCAAAGAAGAGGTTAAGACTATACTTTCAGGGATCATTTCTATAGTTTCTAACTTGAGAAATGTGTTTCTAAAGTGTTTGGTCTCGCTAACCACGATGAAGAGATGTGATATTTCCTTCTGAGCGTGAAGCGGGCAGAAAATAATGATTCATTTCATATGTTTTCTGTCATTGATGACCGTTCTTTACTCTTTTGTGGAGTTTTGAGGAGGGAAATATGATCAGAGTGGTTATTATTTCATGTACAAAACAAATATGTTGCCTTTGCAGTTATATAGATAAGCAATGCATGTCAATCAAGAATTGTTTCAGTATTGGACATCTGCCCTTGATTCAGACACTAAAAGTCAGAGCCAGTTAAGTATCACCTTTTACCTCAGTGTCTAAATGAATTTTAAAATCTGTGGTGAACAAGACATCACTGACATTAAGGCACACATTTGACCATTCCCTGTGATACTAGACTGCTTCGCAAGGTTTATGTTTCATCGTTTAATGTGCTGGTGTTACAGCTGCTTAATAACACGATCTAGAACATCAGCACAGCTCAACTTTATGTTAATCAGACTTTCTTTATAATTTAGCAGGTAATTTGGTGTTATTGCTTCTCAAATGTTGCAAAAGTAATAATACAAATTAGTGTGAACTTTTGAAAAAGAATACATAAAAGATCAACAGCTTTTGTTCCGTTAACAATATGATTTATTTATGTTTTTAGCTAAAGAAATGCCACCATCATATGTTACACCAGGGAAACTGCTGCTACTTAATCCTGTAAAATTAAGGACAGATCTGGTAATGCTGTGGTTAGAAGATTGTGAGCAGTTTTCAATGTCATGTATTAAGGATGTATTTTGTGCCTTCAATTATACAGATTTTAGTCAACGTTTAAACCAAACTATGTAATTGTCCTCTACAGTACGGGGTAATATGTTTGTAACCGGAACACTTCTTTTACACCAGCTTGCCTTTAGGAGCATTAAAAACGATGCACCGTGTAAGCGTGTGTTTGGTGTAGAATCAAAATAACTGTTACTCCTGTTATCTAACGAACGTGTCTTCAGTTTAACTAAACAATAACTTGGTAAAAGATTAATGCAATGGCCCGTACAAATTTCAAAACTCACTGAATTGTTTAAATTAATAAATGTAAGTTACTGTTCCCACAAAGCATTTTGGGTCCCTCAAGATTACATTACAGTATTAAATAACTTAGATTCAAAACAATCCAAAGGGAAGCGGTATTATTGAAGGATTGTAGGTTGTTAATCTTTCTTTTTCTGGTTATTTGGAGCACGGTTGACCAAATAATTGTACCCGTACTGAAAGTGGTTGTCCTGTGAATGATACCCTCTCTCTGTCGAAGCAGAGGTTAAGACTATACTTTCAGGGATCATTTCTATAGTTTCTAACTTGAGAAATGTGTTTCTAAAGTGTTTGGTCTCACTAACCACGATGAAGAGATGTGATATTTCCTTCTGAGCGCGAAGCGGGCAGAAAATAATGATTCATTTCATATGTTTTCTGTCATTGATGACCGTTCTTTACTCTTTTGTAGAGTATTGAGGAGGGAAATATGATCAGAGTGGTTATTGTTTCATGTCCAAAACAAATATGTAGCTCTTGCAGTTATATAGATAAGCAATGCATGTCAATCAAGAATTGTTTCAGTATTGGACATCCGCCCTTGATTCAGACACTAAAAGTCAGAGCCAGTTAAATGAAGGATTAGCTCATGACATTTTAAAATCTGTGGTGAACAAGACATCACTGACATTAAGGCACACATTTGACCATTCCCTGTGATACTAGACTGCTTCGCAAGGTTTATGTTTCATCGTTTAATGTGCTGGTGTTACAGCTGCTTAATAACACGATCTAGAACATCAGCACAGCTCAACTTTATGTTAATCAGACTTTCTTTATAATTTAGCTGGTAATTTGGTGTTATTGCTTCTCAAATGTTGCAAAAGTAATAATACAAATTAGTGTGAACTTTTGAAAAAGAATACATAAAAGATCAACAGCTTTTGTTCCGTTAACAATGTGATTTATTTATGTTTTTAGCTAAAGAAATGCCACCATCATATGTTACACCAGGGAAACTGCTGCTACTTAATCCTGTAAAATTAAGGACAGATCTGGTAATGCTGTGGTTAGAAGATTGTGAGCAGTTTTCAATGTCATGTATTAAGGATGTATTTTGTGCCTTCAATTATACAGATTTTAGTCAACGTTTAAACCAAACTATGTAATTGTCCTCTACAGTACGGGGTAATATGTTTGTAACCGGAACACTTCTTTTACACCAGCTTGCCTTTAGGAGCATTAAAAACGATGCACCGTGTAAGCGTGTTTGGTGTAGAATCAAAATAACTGTTACTCCTGTTATCTAACGAACGTGTCTTCAGTTTAACTAAACAATAACTTGGTAAAAGATTAATGCAATGGCCCGTACAAATTTCAAAACTCACTGAATTGTTTAAATTAATAAATGTAAGTTACTGTTCCCACAAAGCATTTTGGGTCCCTCAAAATTACATTACAGTATTAAATAACTTAGATTCAAAACAATCCGAAGGGAAGCGGTATTATGGAAGGATTGTAGGTCGTTAATCTTTCTTTTTCTGGTTATTTGGAGCACGGTTGACCAAATAATTGTACCCGTACTGAAAGTGGTTGTCCTGTGAATGATACCCGCTCTCTGTCGAAGAAGAGGTTAAGACTATACTTTCAGGGATCATTTCTATAGTTTCTAACTTGAGAAATGTGTTTCTAAAGTGTTTGGTGTCGCTAACCACGATGAAGAGATGTGATATTTCCTTCTGAGCGTGAAGCGGGCAGAAAATAATGATTCATTTCATATGTTTTCTGTCATTGATGACCGTTCTTTACTCTTTTGTAGAGTATTGAGGAGGGAAATATGATCAGAGTGGTTATTATTTCATGTCCAAAACAAATATGTAGCTCTTGCAGTTATATAGATAAGCAATGCATGTCAATCAAGAATTGTTTCAGTATTGGACATCCGCCCTTGATTCAGACACTAAAAGTCAGAGCCAGTTAAGTATCACCTTTTACCTCAGTGTCTAAATGAAGGATTAGCTCATGACATTTTAAAATCTGTGGTGAACAAGACATCACTGACATTAAGGCACACATTTGACCATTCTCTGTGATACTAGACTGCTTCGCAAGGTTTATGTTTCATCGTTTAATGTGCTGGTGTTACAGCTGCTTAATAACACGATCTAGAACATCAGCACAGCTCAACTTTATGTTAATCAGACTTTCTTTATAATTTAGCAGGTAATTTGGTGTTATTGCTTCTCAAATGTTGCAAAAGTAATAATACAAATTAGTGTGAACTTTTGAAAAAGAATACATAAAAGATCAACAGCTTTTGTTCCGTTAACAATGTGATTTATTTATGTTTTTAGCTAAAGAAATGCCACCATCATATGTTACACCAGGGAAACTGCTCCTACTTAATCCTGTAAAATTAAGGACAGATCTGGTAATGCTGTGGTTAGAAGATTGTGAGCAGTTTTCAATGTCATGTATTAAGGATGTATTTTGTGCCTTCAATTATACAGATTTTAGTCAACGTTTAAACCAAACTATGTAATTGTCCTCTACAGTACGGGGTAATATGTTTGTAACCGGAACACTTCTTTTACACCAGCTTGCCTTTAGGAGCATTAAAAACGACGCACCGTGTAAGCGTGTGTTTGGTGTAGAATCAAAATAACTGTTACTCCTGTTATCTAACGAATGTGTCTTCAGTTTATTTAAATAATACCTTGGTAGAGATTAGTGCAATGGCCCGTACAAATTTCAAAACTCACTGAATTGTTTAAATTAATAAATGTAAGTTACTGTTCCCACAAAGCATTTTGGGTCCCTCAAAATTACATTGCAGTATTAAATAACTTAGATTCAAAACCATCCGAAGGGAAGCGGTATTATGGAAGGATTGTAGGTCGTTAATCTTTCTTTTTCTGGTTATTTGGAGCACGGTTGACCAAATAATTGTACCCGTACTGAAAGTGGTTGTCCTGTGAATGATACCCTCTCTCTGTCGAAGAAGAGGTTAAGACTATACTTTCAGGGATCATTTCTATAGTTTCTAACTTGAGAAATGTGTTTCTAAAGTGTTTGGTCTCGCTAACCACGATGAAGAGATGTGATATTTCCTTCTGAGCGTGAAGCGGGCAGAAAATAATGATTCATTTCATATGTTTTCTGTCATTGATGACCGTTCTTTACTCTTTTGTGGAGTATTGAGGAGGGAAATATGATCAGAGTGGTTATTATTTCATGTCCAAAACAAATATGTAGCTCTTGCAGTTATATAGATAAGCAATGCATGTCAATCAAGAATTGTTTCAGTATTGGACATCTGCCCTAGATTCAGACACTAAAAGTCAGAGCCAGTTAAGTATCACCTTTTACCTCAGTGTCTAAATGAAGGATTAGCTCATGACATTTTAAAATCTGTGGTGAACAAGACATCACTGACATTAAGGCACACATTTGACCATTCCCTGTGATACTAGACTGCTTCGCAAGGTTTATGTTTCATGGTTTAATGTGCTGGTGTTACAGCTGCTTAATAACACGATCTAGAACATCAGCACAGCTCAACTTTATGTTAATCAGACTTTCTTTATAATTTAGCAGGTAATTTGGTGTTATTGCTTCTCAAATGTTGCAAAAGTAATAATACAAATTAGTGTGAACTTTTGAAAAAGAATACATAAAAGATCAACAGCTTTTGTTCCGTTAACAATATGATTTATTTATGTTTTTAGCTAAAGAAATGCCACCATCATATGTTACACCAGGGAAACTGCTCCTACTTAATCCTGTAAAATTAAGGACAGATCTGGTAATGCTGTGGTTAGAAGATTGTGAGCAGTTTTCAATGTCATGTATTAAGGATGTATTTTGTGCCTTCAATTATACAGATTTTAGTCAACGTTTAAACCAAACTATGTAATTGTCCTCTACAGTACGGGGTAATATGTTTGTAACCGGAACACTTCTTTTACACCAGCTTGCCTTTAGGAGCATAAAACGACGCACCGTGTAAGCGTGTGTTTGGTGTAGAATCAAAATAACTGTTACTCCTGTTATCTAACGAATGTGTCTTCAGTTTATTTAAATAATACCTTGGTAGAGATTAGTGCAATGGCCCGTACAAATTTCAAAACTCACTGAATTGTTTAAATTAATAAATGTAAGTTACTGTTCCCACAAAGCATTTTGGGTCCCTCAAAATTACATTGCAGTATTAAATAACTTAGATTCAAAACCATCCGAAGGGAAGCGGTATTATGGAAGGATTGTAGGTCGTTAATCTTTCTTTTTCTGGTTATTTGGAGCACGGTTGACCAAATAATTGTACCCGTACTGAAAGTGGTTGTCCTGTGAATGATACCCTCTCTCTGTCGAAGAAGAGGTTAAGACTATACTTTCAGGGATCATTTCTATAGGTTCTAACTTGAGAAATGTGTTTCTAAAGTGTTTGGTCTCGCTAACCACGATGAAGAGATGTGATATTTCCTTCTGAGCGTGAAGCGGGCAGAAAATAATGATTCATTTCATATGTTTTCTGTCATTGATGACCGTTCTTTACTCTTTTGTGGAGTATTGAGGAGGGAAATATGATCAGAGTGGTTATTATTTCATGTCCAAAACAAATATGTAGCTCTTGCAGTTATATAGATAAGCAATGCATGTCAATCAAGAATTGTTTCAGTATTGGACATCTGCCCTAGATTCAGACACTAAAAGTCAGAGCCAGTTAAGTATCACCTTTTACCTCAGTGTCTAAATGAAGGATTAGCTCATGACATTTTAAAATCTGTGGTGAACAAGACATCACTGACATTAAGACACACATTTGACCATTCCCTGTGATACTAGACTGCTTCGCAAGGTTTATGTTTCATGGTTTAATGTGCTGGTGTTACAGCTGCTTAATAACACGATCTAGAACATCAGCACAGCTCAACTTTATGTTAATCAGACTTTCTTTATAATTTAGCAGGTAATTTGGTGTTATTGCTTCTCAAATGTTGCAAAAGTAATAATACAAATTAGTGTGAACTTTTGAAAAAGAATACATAAAAGATCAACAGCTTTTGTTCCGTTAACAATATGATTTATTTATGTTTTTAGCTAAAGAAATGCCACCATCATATGTTACACCAGGGAAACTGCTCCTACTTAATCCTGTAAAATTAAGGACAGATCTGGTAATGCTGTGGTTAGAAGATTGTGAGCAGTTTTCAATGTCATGTATTAAGGATGTATTTTGTGCCTTCAATTATACAGATTTTAGTCAACGTTTAAACCAAACTATGTAATTGTCCTCTACAGTACGGGGTAATATGTTTGTAACCGGAACACTTCTTTTACACCAGCTTGCCTTTAGGAGCATAAAACGACGCACCGTGTAAGCGTGTGTTTGGTGTAGAATCAAAATAACTGTTACTCCTGTTATCTAACGAACGTGTCTTCAGTTTAACTAAACAATAACTTGGTAAAAGATTAATGCAATGGCCCGTACAAATTTCAAAACTCACTGAATTGTTTAAATTAATAAATGTAAGTTACTGTTCCCACAAAGCATTTTGGGTCCCTCAAAATTACATTACAGTATTAAATAACTTAGATTCAAAACAATCCGAAGGGAAGCGGTATTATTGAAGGATTGTAGGTCGTTAATCTTTCTTTTTCTGGTTATTTGGAGCACGGTTGACCAAATAATTGTACCCGTACTGAAAGTGGTTGTCCTGTGAATGATACCCTCTCTCTGTCGAAGAAGAGGTTAAGACTATACTTTCAGGGATCATTTCTATAGGTTCTAACTTGAGAAATGTGTTTCTAAAGTGTTTGGTCTCGCTAACCACGATGAAGAGATGTGATATTTCCTTCTGAGCGTGAAGCGGGCAGAAAATAATGATTCATTTCATATGTTTTCTGTCATTGATGACCGTTCTTTACTCTTTTGTGGAGTATTGAGGAGGGAAATATGATCAGAGTGGTTATTATTTCATGTCCAAAACAAATATGTAGCTCTTGCAGTTATATAGATAAACAATGCATGTCAATCAAGAACTGTTTCAGTATTGGACATCCGTCCTTGATTCAGACACTAAAAGTCAGAGCCAGTTAAGTATCACCTTTTACCTCAGTGTCTAAATGAAGGATTAGCTCATGACATTTTAAAATCTGTGGTGAACAAGACATCACTGACATTAAGGTACACATTTGACCATTCCCTGTGATACTAGACTGCTTCGCAAGGTTTATGTTTCATGGTTTAATGTGCTGGTGTTACAGCTGCTTAATAACACGATCCAGAACATCAGCACAGCTCAACTTTATGTTAATCAGACTTTCTTTATAATTTAGCAGGTAATTTGGTGTTATTGCTTCTCAAATGTTGCAAAAGTAATAATACAAATTAGTGTGAACTTTTGAAAAAGAATACATAAAAGATCAACAGCTTTTGTTCTGTTAACAATATGATTTATTTATGTTTTTAGCTAAAGAAATGCCACCATCATATGTTACACCAGGGAAACTGCTGCTACTTAATCCTGTAAAATTAAGGACAGATCTGGTAATGCTGTGGTTAGAAGATTGTGAGCAGTTTTCAATGTCATGTATTAAGGATGTATTTTGTGCCTTCAATTATACAGATTTTAGTCAACGTTTTAAACCAAACTATGTAATTGTCCTCTACAGTACGGGGTAATATGTTTGTAACCGGAACACTTCTTTTACACCAGCTTGCCTTTAGGAGCATAAAACGACGCACCGTGTAAGCGTGTGTTTGGTGTAGAATCAAAATAACTGTTACTCCTGTTATCTAACGAACGTGTCTTCAGTTCATTTAAATAATAACTTGGTAAAGATTAGTGCAATGGCCCGTACAAATTTCAAAACTCACTGAATTGTTTAAATTAATAAATGTAAGTTACTGTTCCCACAAAGCATTTTGGGTCCCTCAAGATTACATTACAGTATTAAATAACTTAGATTCAAAACAATCCGAAGGGAAGCGGTATTATTGAAGGATTGTAGGTCGTTAATCTTTCTTTTTCTGGTTATTTGGAGCACGGTTGACCAAATAATTGTACCCGTACTGAAAGTGGTTGTCCTGTGAATGATACCCTCTCTCTGTCGAAGAAGAGGTTAAGACTATACTTTCAGGGATCATTTCTATAGTTTCTAACTTGAGAAATGTGTTTCTAAAGTGTTTGGTCTCGCTAACCACGATGAAGAGATGTGATATTTCCTTCTGAGCGTGAAGCGGGCAGAAAATAATGATTCATTTCATATGTTTTCTGTCATTGATGACCGTTCTTTACTCTTTTGTGGAGTATTGAGGAGGGAAATATGATCAGAGTGGTTATTATTTCATGTACAAAACAAATATGTAGCTCTTGCAGTTATATAGATTAGCAATGCATGTCAATCAAGAATTGTTTCAGTATTGGACATCCGCCCTTGATTCAGACACTAAAAGTCAGAGCCAGTTAAGTATCACCTTTTACCTCAGTGTCTAAATGAAGGATTAGCTCATGACATTTTAAAATCTGTGGTGAACAAGACATCACTGACATTAAGGCACACATTTGACCATTCCCTGTGATACTAGACTGCTTCGCAAGGTTTATGTTTCATGGTTTAATGTGCTGGTGTTACAGCTGCTTAATAACACGATCTAGAACATCAGCACAGCTCAACTTTATGTTAATCAGACTTTCTTTATAATTTAGCAGGTAATTTGGTGTTATTGCTTCTCAAATATTGCAAAAGTAACAAACAACTCAGTGTGAGCTATTGAAAATGTAAAAAGTATCAGCAGCTTTTGTTCAGTTAACATTATGATTCTTTCGTTTTTTTTAGATAAAGAAATTCTGCCTTATTGTGTTACTGCAGGGAAACTGCTGCTACTTAATCCTGTACAATTAAGGACAGATCTGGTAATGCTGTGGTTAGAAGATTGTGAGCAGTTTTCAATGTCATTTACCGTAATTTGCGGACGATAAATCGGATTTATTTTTAACTTTATCTCACAAAATCCAAGACCAATAACAGACATTTAATCTGGAAAGGCAAGTTATTCAACTACACAATACCACACAGAACCACAGGCTGAATAGGTATGTTAACGTCACACATTAACAGTTATTCAGCTACACAATAGCATAAAAAACATACCTGGGGGGGCTGAATAGACTAAATTAACATAACAAGCCAGCCAGTTCAACAAGCATGTTACCGATAAGCAAGTTCACCAAGCTCCTGATCTCATTCCACATCACTGAGTCCATTGACTTTTTAATCATCTGTGTCGTACTCGGGGACAAGCCGCTCCCGGCAGTATGTTGTTCAAGCACCCACCTGTGGACTTGATCCTCCAGCTCTGGCCATCTTGGTTTCAGCCCGTGAGTAGCTTTGTTTGTTTTCTTCATTGCTGTCAAATTAACCTCTGCTTTTTGCCAGTACCTCACAAGTTTCTCACTCCCTCCACACTTTCTTTCTGCTGCTCGATTACCGTTTTCGGCTGCATATTTTACTTCCTGCTTTTCGTATGAAAGATTTTCTATTTGGCATAATTTTTTTGTGTTCAGTTTTTCTCGGTTGTCTTTAAACACATTTTTTCAGTGGTACAGGAGCAGCATATAGTTGATATAAGCCTAGAGTGTCCTCTGGCAGCTGTAGATAGCAATGTTTACACCTTGGTTCATGTCAGTCAGTATGAATTAACATTTAAAGACATGTTAAATTATATATATTTTGACATGTAAGTTGCAGCGCAGCCAAACTATGAAAAAAAGTGCGACATAGAGTCTGGAATCATCAAAATAACTATTACTCCTGTCATCTAAAGAAACGTGTCTTCAGTTTATTTAAATAATAACTTGGTAAAGATTAGTGCAATGGCTCGTATGAATTTTAAAACTATCACTGAATTGTTTAAATTAATAAATGTAAGTCACAATTCCTGCAAAGCATTCTGGGTCCCTCAAAATTACATTACAGTATTAAATAAATGAGTTAAGAGTTTGAAAACAATCCGAAAGGGAAGCGGTATTATTGAAGGATTGTAGGTTGTTAATCTTTCTTTTTCTGGTTGTTTGGAGCATGGTTGACAAAATAATTGTACCCGTACTGAAAGTGGTTGTCCTGTGAATGATACCCTCTCTCTGTCAAAGAGGAAGTTAAGACTATACTTTCAGGGATCATTTCTATAGTTTCTAACTTGAGAAATGTGTTTCTAAAGTGTTTGGTCTCGCTAACCACGATGAAGAGATGTGATATTTCCTTCTGAGCGCGAAGCGGGCTGAAAATAATGATTCATTTCATATGTTTTCTGTCATTGATGACCGTTCTTTACTCTTTTGTGGAGTATTGAGGAGGGAAATATGATCAGAGTGGTTATTGTTTCATGTTCAAAAGAAATAATTAGCTCTTACAATTAAAGAAATCAGCAATGAATATTTATTTTCTTATGAAACATCTGCGTTTAGATTCAAATACAGAAAGTCAGAGCCAGTCAAGTATCATGTTGTCTTTAAAAACCTTTTACCTCAGTGTCTGAATGAAGGATTAGCTCATGACATTTTAAAATCTATGGCAGACAAGATATCACTGACTTTAAGTATGAGTATTGAGGAGGGAATATGATCAGAGTGGTTATTGTTATCTTAAAAAGAAATTAGGAGCTTTTAGAATTTGATGTACTGAAAATGCATGTTAGTGATGTTGAGTCATCTGAGATTTGTCTTTGAGTCAAATAAATACTGAAAGTGTGAACCAGTTTGTCATCATAATCAACCTCTTTTTCAGTGTCTCGTTCAAGGATTAGCTCATGACATTTTTAAATCTGGTAAACATGACATCACTGACAATAAGTTACAGATTTGACCATTTCATGTGATACTAGATTGCTTCACAAGGTTTGTGTTTCACCGTTTAATGTACAGATGTTAAAGCTGTTTACTAACACAAACTAGAACATCAACATAGCTCACTGATATACAAGTTAAAAAATGGTGTCCTTCCAGATTTGATTAACTTGCTGTTTTGTGAATAAACCCTATAGTACAAAGTTGTGAAAATACTCTGATAGCTGTGTGGTGCTAAACACTAAAACAAGCCGAGGAACCGAAGCTCGGGCAGCAGAGAGCACTCATACACACTGAAACTCTAAAGGAGCAACTGGACTCTGATTACAAGCTGCCAATAGCATTTAAACTAAAATGAAGAGTGTATTTCTGACATAAGGGTGTTTTAAAACTGCCCTGAAGGAAACATGTTGCAGCTGAATACAGTTTTTAACTGGAGGAGAAATGTGCTGGATTTAGTCGTAATGCCCCTGTCCCTTTTTGACAGGAATTTCTCTCATGAACCATCTGAAGCAGGTAATATTAACTCCTGTCTGTCCCTGAGTAAGGTTCACAGTGCTGTAAGTGAGATGCATTTTTGACTCAGTTTTTCATTAAGACTATACTTACAGGGATCATTTCTAGAGTTTTAAACTTGAGAAATGTGTTTCTGAATTGTATGGTCTCGCTAACCATGATGAAGAGATATGATATTTCCTTTTGAGCAGGAAACTGACATAATATAATGATTAATTTCAATGCAATGTTTTCTGTCATTGATGATTGCTCTTTACTCCTTTAAGGAGAATTGAGAAAGGGAATATAATCAGAGTGGTTATCACTATATGTAAAATAAGGAAATTCCCTTTAGATTTTAGTTTAGTTTTAGTTTTTTACAGTGTATGTCAACAAAACCTTGTTAAGTAATTTTAGTTTTTAATGGTAAGTATGCTAATTAACTTTTAAAAAATGAGAAGGATTCAGATTCTGCTCTCCTATTTGTTCATTCAGTGAAGTCTACTGAAAATAGAAGGAAATTACTTTATTGTGTCTTTGAGACAAATACTGAAAGTCAGAGCCAGTTCTACATCATAGTCTTCCTGTAAACGTTTTGTTTGTATATAAATATGCATATATATATATGTACAAATGGCAAACAGATCAGTTGGTGACATATAATTGATATATGTACATATAAATATGTTTGCGTGTATAAAAAGTCTGAGAAGTCTTAATTTTTCTACACTTTGAAAAGACTGACGAGAACAGGAAGTTACGTAGGACGTAATTTTTTGTGTGACGTGATACGTAAATAAGTTGACCAAGCTGTTTTTAGCTCGGGTGCTGTCTTTAGCTATCATCTCTTGCTTCAGTAACACTAATGACAGGTCAAAAATAACATACAAGCTGTCTGAAATAGAACGGAACTAAGCCTGTATCCAACTTCAAAGGATATACTTCCAACTTTGTAATGTAAAACAGCGTACGCTTCATGTGGACAGTAAACCGAGTTTTTAGACGACCAGCTAACGGGGTTAGCACCACAAATCTCCACACCTTGTGCTGCTTATGCTAACTTTTTCCACCATTTCTTCTTCGTTGGCCTTCACACTCTGTCCATCAAGTTCAGCCAGTGGTTTTCCCCGGAGAGAATGAACTGGTTTTTCCCCCTGTCCAAAGGCTCCGGACCTCTCCCTCCTCTGAACAGCCTACAACAACAGAGACAGCGGCAGATTGAGTCGCTCAAAACCGCTCACCCCAGGTAAACATGAACAAGGGTCATTCACTCAAAGTCCAGCTCTGACTATAGAGATGAGCTTGTAAACATTGAAGTTGTTTTATGAAATTACAACTATCAGATTACCGCGTTGCTTCATAGCCGCTTTGCCAATTGAATCATAGACAGGAAATGTTAATTTAATTCCCGCTAGCCACCTGGCTCACATTTAAGCTAAAATTAAATGACGCTTCTATATCACTGTCTTTTTATTTATCTACATTAAGTGTCCCCGCTGTTCTGTAAATGTGTCAAAATTATGCCACGCGATTTTACCTTGTTTCATTGTCATTGCTTTGACGCCACTTGTGTAGTTTTTGACGGTTGTGTCTGCTAATCAGGGAGCTGATTTCCTTACGTTCCGTGTTAGCTCCATAGCTAATCAAATCAGTTGGTGACAGTTACGGTGTCTATTTTTAGTGCTGATTACACAAGTTGTAGCTGGCTGGTCGTGTCCTGTGATCACTCCACTGTTTGTCACGCGTGTAGTTTTAGGATGAGCTTGTTACTTGGGGAGATTAAAGTATTAACCTTTGTTTACTAGGAGTGTAGGTACCTCAGTGACCTTTTATTGTGACAATCCGGTACACATCAACTTATAAACACACTATTAATGTAGTCTTTATTTTGACAGCAACATGTACAGAGTTATAGGTACCCAAGTATGTTGAATTTGTGGAATTTAATTTCACAGTTTTTTGCGAGGACACCATGCATTTCAAGTGGAGTTCATTGGATTTCATACAATATGAAACTGAATACTTGGGATTCTGTGGGAAAGATGTTAATGAAGTTTAATGGTTTTATTTATTTTTTTTTAGATAGGGAGAACTTATTTTGAAATATCATACCAACTTCAGGGCCAGTGAAGCATTACTTAACTTTTAAAGTAAAATTTTTACAGCAATTAGCTGTCTTATATAATCTATGTTATTAGAGATATGAATAGAATTAAGACTTTGGATGAGAAAAAACATTGCAGTGGCATAGGAGGATGTAATGTTGACGGGTCTTCAATCAGACTGTCTTTAATGACGTGTGCAGGAATATTAATGTAACATCTTATCTGCAACTTATCTTAATGCCATCAGTGGAATATTGTTGTATTACAATTGGGTCAATTATAAGACAATTGCTGTACATGTACAGATTCCCAGTGAAGAACATTATTTGGGTATCCGATATTGGTGAGCACTGGAGTATGATTGCGCCATGGAAACAGTTAGGCATCAGATAAAAACCATACATACAAACATTTTGGTTGAAAATCTTTGCGATCAAGTGGTTTTAATTGGCCAGATTCAGCTTGATGTTTGGCACAGTGGAGTGGTAGTTCGCACTGTTGCCTCACAGCAAGAGGGTTTTAGGTTTGATTCCTGGCTGGGGCCTTTTGTGTGGAGTATGCATGTTCTCTCGTGTATGCGTGGGTTCTCTCCGGGTTATTCCAGCTTCCTCCCACCACCCAAAAACATGCATGTTAGATTCAAATTGTCCCTAGGAGTGAGTGTGTGTCTTGTTTGCCTCTATGTGGCTGGACTGGTGACCTGTCCAGGGTGTACGCTGCCTCTCACCCAATGACAGCTGGTGTGGCTCCAGAAAATGGATGGAATATCTTTTAAGCTGCAGCAACTGGATTGATGCCCTGTATAGTCAGCACTGCCATTTACCCAAACTGCATTGCATTTACTCTTTTTTTGGAAAGGTATTTATTTTTAAGATCTGTTATTAGGAATCTTTCATAAACACTGAGGGTAGAAGTCTAATATCTTTTTGAAGGCTGAATATGACCAATGATTCAAGACTGGAGCTGATGACATTTCTCTGTTTGTGTCTGTCCACAGCCTTGCTGAAATCCAGAAGGATGTGGAGTACAGAATACCATTCACAATCAACAACTCCACCATTAATGTTAACATGTGAGTACATCTTTTAACATACAGTGAGATTGTAAGGTACTCGACGACAAATGTGGTTCAACTTAGGTTACAAATCTTTTCTTACATTAAACAGAACTCAAAGGATGGCTAGCTTAACACCAAAAAAAGAAAAAGCAGTGAACAATTCACCTTTTGCTTACAAGAGCTTCTAGTGAAAGTAATTATCATTTTCTCCCACTGGTGCAAAGACTGACATTTTATTAACCTTTGAAGTGTATAAGGTTGTGCCAAGTTTTAGAGGATTAGTTCTGGTACAGAACAGATCACATCTACAATACTGCTATTTAAATCTAATTCGTCTCTGTGTTTATCAGTGTTTTCATTTGCTTGGTATGACATTTTTTCCCTTCATCCAATCATCCATGATGAAAATACTCGTTTTTGTGTTGACTCACCACCCTATTGCTGTGTTAAGTTGTGTTTTAGTTTATTCTTAATACTTGTTTTGAAACATCCGAGTTATATTTGCAGTTATTACGTCTTAATTCAGTGCTTGTAACACATAGACCCCTCTTTATTTTTCATCCTTCCAGTTTGCTGCCTCCTCAATTCCCTCAGGAGAAGCCGGTGGTTAGTGTCTATCCCCCTGTTGGTCATCATTTAGTTGACAGCAATAATGGCACCATGATCACAAGCCCCCTCATCACTAATGTAAGTAACTGCCATAGTTCAAGGGTGAGTTCTTTCCAATCTAAGACCTGAAGCATTTAAGTAAGCCTTGGGTCAATTTATCGGCTGAATAAAGGGATACCGTGCAGCTGATAGAAGAATCAGGACACAAAGTGAGGTTTTTGTTTCAACCCTAACATTAACAGAAGTGAGCAGAATTCTGACTGGTGGTGCTCTGACATAACCTCATTTGCTTTGAGTTTGTTTTATTGTTAACAATAACACATCTTGATTAACACAATCTTTATTCTCCATGGAAAGTATTAATAGCACCCCAATAAATACATACAGCACAGGGGCAGCATTTATGCTACAGCACTATGACAAGATTAAGTGACGGATCTTTACTCATAGTAGTATCCAAAGTAATGAAATCTGTCACTTGACTAAAACTGAACTGAAAAAAAGGTGGTTTCCATGATTGTAGGTTTATGCAAGGTTGGGTCACATGTGAACAGGAAATTAAAACTGTTTGCGGTCTCCTGTCATTCCTGTGGTATGCTCAGTACAAACTACCTGACTTTATAGTTCTGACCAAAAATACGTCTTCGGACTAACAGTTGCGTCTAAGTGTGCCTATCATTTGTATTTGTCCCCTCAGCATTTAAACCACTGCCTTTTGCTTTTTAACAAACCCTAGAAGAAGTCTTGTCCCCTTTTCTGAAATGATGATACATTGTTTACACAAGCAAAAACTTAAAAAGCACCATTATAACATTGATCAGAGATGCAAGATTGCATGTAAATGAATTGATTGAATAGACTAGCGTGTGCCAAATATCCCACTCTGATACAACCACTCAAGCAGCACTCAAACACATTGGGCTCGTTTGGATGCCCTCCATTTCCTCTTCTCCCCACCCCTCATCATTTCTTCTCACTGGTTTACATGCTGATCATAATAAAATGTACACACCCAGTTATCTAATTTCTGAGCAGTATTGTAAACATGACTTTTACAAACTAAGTAAATGTCCTCTCCAGATTTCTCCCAGTGTTGTGCAAACTTGATAATATTCAGCTGTGGAAAGAAGTTTTCTTGTTTTTCTGTTTCTTGCTTTGCTTCTTTCTTTTGTAATGAGAAAATATATCCATTGCATTACAGTTTAAATACCCATCTATGATTTATTCTAACTAGTTTTTCTCATTGTGTGTGTTATAGTTTGGAATGCACTCAGACCTGGGTAAGGTGATTCAGAGTCTCCTGGACGAGTTCTGGAAAAGTCCTCCCGCCCTGATGTCTTCTGGCTCTGCAGGCTTTCCATAGTGAGTTTCCCATTTTCATTCCTTGAAATGGTTAGACACCTTTTCATGGGAGGTTCAGGTGATGTGCAAGCTTGGTCTTATGTAAATATGTGTGCTATATTGCTTTTATTTGTGAAATGCATCAAATATCCCTCCAAAGCAATTTGACATTTAAAATGGGAATTTAGGACAGTTCACTTTTTTTTACTTCCAGAAAATCCTGGGGTGTTTGATATGTTTTTTTCTGTTTCCCAAATTTGCTGCAGCAGTATGTACAAGCCATCAGGCATGGCTCCTTACCCCAGCCAGCCTTTTCATTATGGTTCTCGCCACGTGGGACCCAGTCAGACACCACCCCCTGGTCCTGGTCCAGCTCCATCACAAGCCCCCATGCCTCACCCAGGGGTGGATATCTCTCATGGACCCCCTCGAGCTCCAGCCCCATATGGACTGATAACTGACCTACCACTGCCTGTACCAACTGGAGACTCACAGGTACACTGCTGATCTATAACATAATTCAGTGGGTTGGTAGCATACATTTTTGCATGAATCAATCTTTTTGTAGTTCTGTCATTGTTAAAGTGCTCAGCTCTGAAAAACAAAGAATTTGATTCTCCAAACCAGGTAGAAATGTATTCTGAAAGCAAACAGTAAAGCTAGAGTCTCTCAAGCACTGACACCCCCATAGATCAAGTTTTCCATCCCTGTCATGAATTTGTTTAAGGAGAAAGGCTGAGTCAACAGTTTCAGGTAAATATTTTTCCACTTTAAGCAGAACTTTGTAAACCTGAGAAGGTAGAAAAATTTAGCTTAAACCTCCCTCTCTGCAGCTCATTCACACCCTATTTCAGTAACGATGTTGTGTTTGAAGCTACGATAATGGGCAGAGTTCATATTTTCTTTATAGAAACACATTTACCAGACAAAACGTCTCACGTGAAGGCTTTCAAACTCACAGCAAATACTGTCAGTCCAAAAGAGAGAACATTTTTCCATGCTTTCATGACTGGATGACAGCCGGCAGCTCACTCTCAGTCCTGCTGCGTGGGCTGATGGTTGCGGTCCAGTCAAGAATATTGATTAGTCAAATTATTTCAGAAAGTCATGCTTATTGCAAATCGTGGTCCAACATAACGTCCAGAAGGCAGTGTAAGGCCATCCCTTGATGCTGCCGTAGTTTACAGGCTTCAAGGTAAACGTGCTACTACTGGCAACGGGGAAAGGATGTAATTAGCTTGTTATAGTGGCTATAACCGTGTTTAAAAATGTTTAAACATGCTACTTAGGGTGTAAAGATTGTATTACTGCTCCTTTGCAATCAGATATGTGGATTCTTGCAAATCCCATTAGAAGACAGTTTTGGGCAATTTGAAAACATTTTTTTTTAATATAAGTTATTGTGTTTCACTTTCAACTAAATGAAATGAGTAATGCATGATGTTTATATAATTGCTGTCTCTTTCAGGCTGGACTGAATGGGCACATGTACAAGATGCCTGAAATTCCTGAGTCTTTCCCTGAAGTCTGTGACATGAAGTAAAGTATCCCAGTGTATTAACTGAACATGTCTTTAATCATTTATTATTGAGACACAAGTTATGATGAACATTAGAGAAAACTGTTTTAAACCCATATCTGATGTATTGGTGCATCCGCTGTTATATATCTGCTTGTATGTCCAACTTTTACTTCACCCTATCCAAGCCTTACCCAGCTGTCGGACATGTCTGAAAACGAGGATGTCTTACTGGAGTTCTTTGTGAGTTTGCCACAACTCAAACAGATCACCAGTGATAAAGAAGAGCTAGTCACCAGTATAGTGGAGATGGCGAGTAAGTTCCTCTCCTGTCTGGACAGACGACCCTCATGATCAGTGATGATGAAGGTGCTTTAATTGAGTGTCGCTTCATATAAAGACTTATCTTTCTCTTACTTGCAGAGAAAAACCTTCACATGGAGCCACAGCTGGAAGGAAAAAGACAAGAGATGCTCTACAAGGTTAGTTCTTACACTATTTCTTTCATACACATACGTGCACAGCAAACACATTCATGCCTTTGTTGCTCTGCTCATGACGTGTTTGTGTGGACAGTATGAACAGCTGACTCAGATGAAGGCAGCCTTTGAGGCAAAGACGCAGAGACAGCATGAGCTCAGTGAGGTAACTCATCACACCCTGCTTTCATTGAAAACAAACCTTTTGAGCTGATGCACATTTCTGATTGAAGCCTCTGATAATTCGATATGCTTTTTCCAATTTTATTTTCTCAGTTTTAGGGACTCAAGCTGACAGTTCTTGGTTGATCATTTAATTGTAGGAGCCAAAGAGTAGAGCGGTAGTTTTAAGATTTAAGACAGATAAGTGTCAGTGAGACCAGGTTCTACTGAAGAGCACAAGAAGAAAAGCTTTCATAAAAGCATCTCTTTCTACTCATAGTCACTTGAAATTTGAGAAAATTTCCCTCTGGCTTTATTAAAAAAAGGATCCCACTATTAGTTAACCATCCTTTCTTTGGTAAATAAAGAAGTTTATGGGCCCATTTATACTGAGTATGTGGTCAAATGCTTGATAGTTGTCCCTATTATATGATCAGTTTTGAGGACCTCATTCCAGTAGATTCCAGTAGAAAGAGGCATTTCACTCGTGTACTACAAATCAAGTCAGCAGACAACTCTATAGGATCACAACAAATTGCCAGGGTATTTGTCATCAAAAGAGAATGCCCCAACACCCCCTAATGACAACATTTAAGTACCACTGACCCCACGGTAGCCTGTGACCGTGTGAATTTTTTCAAAGATCTAATATGGGAAATTTTGAAGAGATTAGTGTCTTTCTTTTTTTCTTTTTTTTTTAACTATCCACTGAAATTGTATCTTTTCTTACTTTTGTGTATTTGAACTAGAGTTGCAGTTTAAGCACTCTACAGGCTCGATTAAAAGTTGCAGCCCACCAGGCTGAGGAGGAGTCAGAGGAGACGGCCGAAAACTTTCTGGAGGGACGCACTGACATTGATGAGTTCCTGACCAACTTCATGGAAAAGAGAACAGTGAGAGAAGATTGTCATTATCAAGCCTGAATGCTGTAATCACATCGGAGGAAGAAAGATGCTTTAATGCTGTTGTTTTTGTTGTTTTGCAGCTTTGCCACAGCAGAAGGGCCAAAGAGGAGAAGTTGCAACATTCTATAAACATACACGGACAGTTTCCCACCAGCCACTAGACCGCAAGGTAAAAAGACCACTCCCACTTACATGGGCAGTCGGTCACATGACAGTTGTGTGTTAACTAATGGGGTGAAACTTTTGGTTCTCAGCTGACAGTATTGCTTCTGGCAGTTCTCTGATTGTTTCCTCTTCTTCCATTATATAAATCTGATTTGTTATCTTTTCATTCTGCTCTTTACATCATATCTTTGATCCTCAGGTTTTGCTGTTTTCTCACCCCAACTGCTGCCAACTGGAAAAAATACAAACAAAAAAAGACTTTACTTGGGGCCGAAAGCACAACGAGTCAACAATTGGCACTTTGGAGAAATGGGAAGATGGTGATGGAAATGCTGCGCTAAAATACATAAGCCCATCTAAAATGTAAAAAGTCAGCACAGCAGGCCACACGCGGGAGTATGAGCGACACGTGCTTGGATTGATCACCGTATGGATAATTTTCTTGGCGCTTTCTGTTTATCCAGATTTGATTTGGCATTGATGACCAAGAGTCTTGTTTCCTTTTGGGATTGATGTCCCTTTGCTCAGCGAAGAACACCCGCACTTGATCAAACAGTTTGATGTGAATACATTTTTTAAAAAGTACAAATTGCTTCACACACTATTCCCAGCCGTACGTTTTCCGACGCAGTGGAAAAAGATATATTGTGAAATGCTGTTGGCGTTTGTACTGCCCCCTGTGAGAGAGTTATCCATTTCTTGCTTTACGATACGTCAAAGGCCTCCTTTTCTACAAAGATGCTGTGCAGTCACTGCATGGTAAGTATCCTGTTTACATCGAAAAGGCTGTTCATAACATACACGTGGGCTGTGCATCTGGGAGTTTAATATTAACAAGGCAGTATGTCCAAGGCATGCCTGGTTGCAATTTAACAAAGCCGATTTCGACTTTAACAATAATGGACTGAAGCGAGGGAAGGGCAGTGCGGACAGGAAACATTCACTGTGCATTTTAACTGCGGAAAGTGGTATATTCTTTATGTAGTTGTTTGGTTTGACACTGAGCAGAAACTGTGCGCTGTGTGTATATCAGCGTGTTTGCATAGAGCGTGATCATTTAATTTAACATATTAAGGCAGTACTCTGACAACCCTGCAACAATTTACCAACTGTACATTTTAATAAATCTGTTTAAAAATCAAAATAAGCCAAATAGCAGACCAAATATCACACAGCAGTTGTGTCTCTGGTTGTTTTAAGATGTTTCCTGCTGGTTAATGAACACTTTCACAGCATTACTTATCTAAACTCACAGAATACTCCACCATTACCCTCATATTGTTGCCTTAATAGTTATTTGCGTGGATGCAAACACACTGATCACTATTTTGTTCTGATATGCACAGTTACGATAGCTCAACTGTTTTCTGACACATTTTGAACTTGAACTTGGTGATAAAAAGCCTCAAAGAAAATGATCCAATGTTGAGGAATATTAGGCTAAATGCTGCAGTAAAGCTTGATGACATCTGATACTGTATTTAAATGTTGATAATAGGCTATATTATAATCAAAAACTCAGACACCTTGTATCATATGTTCTTATTTAATTTGTTAGAGAAATAAAGCATTTAGAATAAGTCTTGCTGTTTGATTAATGCACCCTAATACAACAGTCACAGGATATTTTCAGTCCTTGGAGCAGACGTTTTATCAGTTTGCTGCTCTGAAACACTCAGATGTGCGTTTCAATGCCAAGGAGGAAAGACATCAGCAGTGATCTTCAAAAATCAAATGTTGCTGCCCATCAATCTGGGAAGGTTTTTAAGGCCATTTTCATACTATTTGGAGTTGGTTGCTTATCTTCAAAGGAGCGGACATTTCGGACTCGAACCAAGAGCTACATCTCAGACTCTACAGGCCTCAGTTAGCATGTGAGATGTTAAAGTTCTTGACAGTACAATTAGAAAAAGGCTTAACAGTTAAGGCCTGTTTGGAAGGGTTGCAGGAGAAATCCTTCTCTACAAACAACAATTTAGGTTTATGTTTGCAAAATAAAACTGGGCAAACCACCACTTCCATAACAAGGTCCTTTGGACAGACAAGACCAACATGGAGATAGTTAGCAATAATCCACAGCGCTGTGTTAAATAAAAACTAAATACAGAATATCATTGTCAAACACTACATAACTGCCAAGCACGGTGGTGGAAGACTGATGATTTGGGCTTGTTTTGCAGCCATAGGACCTGGACACCTTGCAGTCAGTCCACCATGAACTACTCTGTAAGTATATGATGTATCTGTAAGGGGTGTACTTTCTTTTTCACATGGCTGTGTAACTACAGCCCTCATGTCAAAGAGCAAACAAAAAACTGCTGACACTATTATGACTATGACACTATTGCTTTGAAAACAGTTTCTCATTTTATCCCACAAATGGTAAAAAGTTATTAACTAATGACTAACTAGTACTCCTGGTTGTAAAATAATGATAGACAGTAAAATGGGTTAAATGTACAATATACATGAAATACAAGTAACTGTCCTTTACATAAACCAAATCTCAACCACCGCATGCACGTTGTAACATGTGCCGGAGCCTCCGCAGCAGCAGGGGGCAGTAACACACCTCATATACCAAGAAAAGAACACCAAACACGGAAGGCGCGCCGTGGGAAGGAGGAGAGAAGGTAAACTTACTTTACACTCAGGTGTAAAGAAGCTCTTGTGCATAAATTGTAAAACGAAGGCGAGTTAATCAGGAAAAAAAATAACTAAGATCCACCAGTACTTTTAAAATATGTACGTTGTGACAGCCGTTGGAAGCCGTTAACGGTCAACAGACGTTAGGACTGCTTGTGTCCTCAAAGTTTTCATTATCACATTAAATTAAGCGAGATGAGGAAACTTTAGCTTCTATTTTATGGTCCATGATCTTTCTGTCATTTCAATAAAATATTCGATGGATATGAATCTGCATTTAGAACCATGCAGGAGGAATAATTTAGGATATTTGCTTATCTTTAGGCGACTTTTTCTACCAAATGTCATCTCGCTGTGAACGCTCCTGTTGAATCAAGTGTAAAGATCCAAATGAATCTGCTTAATGAAATATCTAAGAAAGACAACCAGTCATTCAGGTCAAAATCTAAATGTGTTGAGTTCGTTTCCTACTGAAAATGACTGAAAATAACTATATACGAACTATGATTTACACAAATGTGGACTTTTTTTGCTTGCCGATGACGACCTCCTCTGTCTGTTGACCATACGCTGTAAATCCTCACCTTTCTTCCTGTAACTATCAAAAGGAGCTAGTTGTCTCAGCTAGTTATCCACATGGTAAGTTAAAGATAATACAGCCACTATTTCTATTTGTCCAGAGTCATGTCACGGCAGATGGGAGACAGCCATCGAAGGTTTCTCCAGACCATGATGAGTTGTGGCATCACTGATGAGCCAGGAGCATTGGCCCTCTATCAATATTGTTGTGAAACGCATAAAGGTGAAGGATTTTTTTTTTTTTTGTTTAACTAAGCTGTTAATGGTTGTAACTGAGTGCAACTTTAAGGAGCCCAGTAGTTCACAGCCGGTGAATTAAAAAGCAGCATTACTTCTCTAACCAGAAGTCCAAAATGTTCACATCGGCTGAATGTTAGCACTGCCCTTTTTGTTTTTATATGGAAATACCAGGAATATTTAGACTCATGTACTACAGTTTGCTTTCAGGTTGACTCAACAATTTTAAATGACCATTACGCTGAAATCTCAATGATTTAGGATCTGATAACGGTTGTTGTGAAAAGCAAAAGTAAAAAAATTGCAGGTAGATTCCGGCTTTTTCTCTATATTTATTCCACTGCCTATCATGCCATGACTAATTCATCTGACATCAGGTTAGTGATGTTATTAAACTCTTGTATTTATTAGACTTTGCAGGGCTGATAATGTTTAACTTTAGGAAAAAATGCCAAGAGCTACAAATACGTTTTGGATATAATTTTTTTGTCTCATTCTCCCTTTTATTTGCAGCAAATTACGTTCCTGACAAACTGGATGATTTCATTGATACCATCAACTCAAAGCTGCAGCCAATGTTCATGCAGATTAGAAAAGGGATGTCTGAGGACAATGGTCAGCAGTACTATGCATTGGTTAGTGGCCTTTACTCCACTTGCAAAGATTTCGATGTGTGTGTGGATCATTGAGGGGGGGGTGGGGAACTTGGTTAACTACAGTTAATCTCGTCCAGGTGAACACGGCTGAAACTGATGTGACCAGGATGACGTCAGATTATGCTGACAATGAACTCGAGCTGTTCAGGAAAACGGTGAGTTGGGTTTACACCCTTCTGCCAGGCCGATAAATGCTTTTTGTAAAGTCTGTGAAAGAGGTGATTTCATTCAAGTTCTAAAACACACACACACAGGAAATTACCTGTGGATTTCCACTGACAGATTTTTTTATAGACATTTCGGTAACTGTGGTGAAATATTTGATTAGGTGGACCTGATTGTGAGCTCTGAGAATGGCAAGGCCTCCTCCACAGAAATCCTGAACAGCACCGACTCCATGACCTCCAAAAAGCTGAAGAAGAGTGAAACGGAGCACCTTCTGACCCGACTCGTGAATGACAAATGGTTCTGTGAGGTAAAATACACTGCGTGTGCATCAGGGATTCACAATATGACCGGATTGTTTGTCAGAGTCATTTTAAAACTATGACTTATCAACTGTGGCCTCTTTTTAATTCCATTCGTTCATTTTCTTTACACGCTTCATCCTATTCGGTGCCTGGAACCTATTACAGCTGCCATAAGGCGACAGGCAGGGTACACAGTCACATGAACTAAGAATATATCTTTCAAGTAGTTTATTTCACCCAGTTTGACATCAGCGGTGATGGTAAACAACTGGTTGTGTTAATCATGAATTTAGCAAAGTGGGATTTAAATGAGCACAAACTGCTGATCCCTGCGGGAAAATGATGGGAAAAAGCAGGAAAAAGTGATGTGGTTTTCAGAGGGAGAACTGAATTACAGTGTTTAATGACATTAGGGATACACTGATTTGAGGCTGATTTGATTTATTTGTCCAGCACTGACTCATAAAGCTGCACAGGGTGTTTCTGTTAATGGGACCGTTTGGTTCAGACCTGTTCTGATTATTTGCATACATTTTTGACTCATTATTAATTACATTTTGTACATCATCTGCTGTGGTTTAATCATTTCATACCCTGTGTTAAAACATGGAATATTGGAATATTAAGATTTTTTTATTTTTTTTTAAACAAATTTTGTATTGTAGAAATAAATAGCAATACAATAACTTTCTATTTATGTTTATGCATTTAGTGGACGCTTTTATCCAAAGCGACTTACATATTTACATATTTACTTGTTACATCGTGTTTTTCAGAAGACGAAGCCAAAGTTTAAGACAAGCCTGATGTTACTCAGGTATCAGTATTGGTATTGTGACTTAATGTCTGAATGACTCCCTACAGATCAGAGTATATGAAGGATTTATAGAAATTAATAACACCGTCTTAAGTTAGGCTGAGTGTAGTAATGGAGACAGAAATGTGAGGCAGCGCGACACAATGATGATGCTTTTTGGACAACATTTTATTTTCAAAGCAGCTTGAATAACATTTCGCGTGTCGAGCCGGTGAAATTGGAGCAGTTTCCACTCGCCTTCCTGTGTTTTCCTGAACTTCTTGCTCCCACTGAGTTTACGCATCTCTAGTGTGTGACCGAGTGCTTTTTATGAACTCAGAAACAGGGGGAGTACTCTCTGTCCGTCCGATGTATCATAGAGATGGAGCCGTACATTCGTGCAATGTACCAAGACCAGGTCAAGGTGTGCCACATCTGTCACAACATCGCCTTCCAGGTAAATGCTACTCTGCTTTATGTCGCACCACTTCCCTATACTGTTACCCTTGCACATGTTTGACAAATACATGAATAAATTCAGGTGCTAGTTTAATCTTAGAACTACTATAAAGTAGGAAGATGATGACATTTTTGGACTTGAAGAGAGATTTTGATGCGTTTGAAGCTGCCCGGCGACATCTGAGCAGTGTGTTTAGTTTAAAATTTGTTAGAATATCAATATAGTAGTATCAATCCAGATGGATTTAGTAAGAGTCATGTGCTTTTTTTTTTCTGTGTATTGGTTGCTCACAGTATTAATCTCATCTGAGTATCTCTCTTCTGTCCCCCAGTGCCAAATTTGTGAGAATCCCACTTGTGGCATAAAAATACACAACCCATGTGTGGCCAGATACTTCAAAGGAAGAACAGAGCCACGATGTCCAGCTTGCGATGACTTTTGGCCACATGAAATCCCTGGTAATGATGCTTCTTTACTACATGCTATCTGTGCACACATTACAAGTAAAATAATATTAGTTAGATATTCCTGCATATTTGGTGATTAACTTTCACTTTGCAGATTGTAACACAAAAGTGTTACAGAAGTAAAATATACATTTGGAAATCAGTGGTGTGAAATATTGATAAGCTACTGCGTTTGTATGAATAGCAGAGATGGAGATAGATGCATAAAAGCAGATATAAACATTTGCTCCTTTTTATCTTTGTTCTTTTCTTTGCAGAAGTCAGACGACCTCATTCCAAGTCCAAGAGATGAGGACTTCAGTATTTGCTGTGTTTATTCTTTTTTTAAACCGTTTGTAACAAACCAAATTTTAAGCTTAAATATTTTACCAGTTTTTACACAAATAAACCTTTTTTTTTCTTTCATTTTGCTTCTTAATTACATCTATTCACGCACATTCATTGAAATGCAAGCCAGCAGTTTTTTATTTGCACATTCATGTCATAATTGCGGTTTTCTTCCACCACACAAAACTTTCCCTTACACATCACGCCACCTCAGCATCACTTATTTAGATCACGAGGAGTCTCTTTCCAACCATCATCAGTAATTTAATCTAACCATAACAAAACTGTATGGTGAAGTCGGCACTAAAATGTCTTTTTCCCTATTAAGAGGAGAAGAAGTTTGGGCCAAGAATTTTACTAAATTATTTCATGCATTTGTCGCTCTAAAACTCCACTATTCATAGCCTGTAAATATTCTCTGGTGTTACTTTTCTTTTGTTGAAACATTGAGAAATATCTTGTTCTTGTAAATATATAACTCAAGCTTTTACTACTCTGCAGATAAATCCACCTTGTAGGTGAAAGCACAAAGTTCTTATTTATTTTTATTTTTTACAAGAATATGAATTGAAATAAATCATCAGCCTTTTTTAGATTAACTAAAATTGGAAGAGATTCTGTTTACTGTTGGAGTAAATGTAGAAAATAAAAGTCACATTCACATCAGGTTGCAGGTTAGTTGTCTAGTTCAGCTAAACAGCTACAGATTATATTAGAAGTGAGTCCTTATTCTGACAGGCTTAACAGGCTGGAAGGTACGAGTAAAAGATGAAGCAATGCTTCTACAAATGTAAACTGTCAGTAGCTCAAACAGCATAAACCACAGGCTGTCCTGTCAATTTAAGTATAAACCGCCTTTTTTGCCAGGTTGTTCAGACTGAATGTGTTTTGTGACTTTAAAGTATGTTCGCCTGAGAGGAGTCCTGCTCTAGGATTTTCAGGGTGACAATTAAAGAGATCGCTTTTCTAAACCAGGGATAGAAAAAAGCATATATCAGTGGGTTCAAACAGGAATTTAAATATAGCAGCCAAGAAACAATCGCCCAAGATGAAGCATTGTTTGAGATGTCCTGTCCTGTTAGAGATGGATAGTAATATGGACAGAAAGTCAACAAGAACACAAATATCACAATACCAAGAGTCCTGGCTGCTTTTCTTTCTGATTTCTTTGCTGTGACTTTGGCTGCACCAGCTGCAGCAGCTGTGATGTGAAGCTGCATGGAACGAGCCTGAGACACAGCCACAACAAATACTCTCACATACAGAATCAGGATGACTGAGCAAGGCACAATGAAAGTGAACACGAGGTCGACAGTTCCAGAAACAAAGCTGATCACCACTAAACACTCCCCATAGCAGGAGTTGTATCGGTCTGGCTGTCTGAGATGATCCTTTAAGATGAGCCCGTTGTAGATGAGAGAGAAGGCCCAGCACAGACTCACTGACACCTCTGCTCTGCTGACAGTGATTTTTGCGGAGTATTGCAGAGGAAAACAAATAGCTACATAACGATCAATCGATATGAGCACCATGTTCCCCACGGAGGCTGAGGTGAGGATGAAGCCGAAGATGTACGACAGAGCGCACATGAGGTCACCCAGCAGCCAGCAGGGCTCTATGAATCGCACCGTTTCCACCGGCATCACCAGCAACCCCACCAGGAGGTCTGAGGTGGCCAGGGAGAGCATCAGCACATTGGTGGGTGTGTGGAGCTGTCTGAAGTAAGAGATGGAGATGATAACCAGCAAGTTAAGAACAACTGTGAGCACAGAGATGGAGGAGAACAGTGCATAGAGGAGGACAGCCTCGGAGCGAGGACGCATCAAACCTGTGCAGGACAAATTCAGGAGCTGAGGGTAGCAGAGTTCAGCTCTGTCCAGACTGTCCATCTTTCAGAAGTGAAGAGAAACTGACCTGCTGGGTTCACACAGCTCAGTGATCCCTACAAGACTTGCTGAGCTCATTTATCGCTGATGACACTCCCCACTTCTCATCCCTGCCCACTAAGCTCCTTTTCTCTGCTGCATCTGTCTGACAAATCTGTTCCCTCATACCTTTGCCTCCTCTTTTAAGAACTCCTTTTTCTTTCACCTCCCCCCCCCCCCCCCCAACCTCATGATGTAAGATTTTGGGCTTCTTGCAGTCTGACCTTCACAGAGTTGTTGTTTCAGGGAACATTTAACATCTAAACTGTCTAAATTTTCCATAACATAGCAACCAAACACTGAGAAATCAGTTGTCAGTAAGAGAATCCTGCATTTTTGACACGGTTCATTGAATATTAGCAAAACATTCAATTCAATAATCATTAACTGTCATCATTGACTGCCCCCTTGGATAACTCTGATGTGGAAATGTCTCTTAAGTAACTCCAACATTTGCAGTTTCTTGTCAGAGATGTCACTTTTTATTGCTTTTCTGTCTTTCTTCTGTTAAGACAGGTCCAAAAGTGACGTAATAGTCAATAATCTTGGAAATAATCATCTAATTTGAGGATTTTTTAAACATTTCATCCCACATGAAGTTAAACATACACAGTGCACTCTTCAATTATATCTAAGTACAACTGAAGAGTATAATAATGGCAACCATCACATTCTTTGTACGAAAGGTCACATTTCCTTGAGTATAAGATGACAGTCGCTTATGTTTGATCTGCTCATAAGACGCTTGTTTTAGTTATCAACCTGCAAGTTTCCAGCAGAGCATTACTGACTGAGAAGCTCCGGGATTTTGGGAGAAGTGACATCAGACCTACAGTTATGTTAACAAAACAATACACTCTCTATGACTTCTACGGATCTATGTGTGAGGACATAAAATCATCTGGTCTATGCCAGGTCTTAAAATCAGGTCACTGCAACCTCAGATGATAACATATGACACATTGAATCATGTTTTTTTTTGTCATGAGAGAGTGAGAGAGATTATTTACATGTAGAAAACATTTAGGAATCACAACTTATTCTTGTTGTCTGTTCCCTGACTCTTTACTTAGATACTCTCTTTACAAAGAATCAACTTCAAAACTGCCTCAGATTAAAGAAGCTGATTTTGTTGAGGAATTCAAAATAGATAAAGTGACTTAGAGACAGAAACTTAAAAATGAACCTGTTTTTGACTGATCATTTGTATGTGTTTTATCTATTTTTTGTTAACTTTGCTTGATACTTTTGCTTCAGTCAAATGCCTGTGTGTGTAGTTGCTGCACAGCTTACATTTGAAAGGTGACTAATGATGCACCGATAGTGAAACCGTGGGCCAATACCTGTTAAAAATAATATTTTGACCAATTGCTGATACAGATAGTTTTTTCCACTTTTTCTTTCTTAAATATCAGTGATCAAAAGAGCTTGAATAAGGGCAACTGGACTTCCCCTCTCTTTTTCAGTTCAGAACTGAAGAAGCCTTTTCAAGATCTTCAAGATCCACAAACAAGTCCAGTTGCCCTTATTCAAGCTCTTATGATTACTATGACCTGGATGACTGAGAATCTTGATCAATAAATTTTAATATCAGTGAAACAATACAAATATGCATCACAAAAGATTAAAAAAAATGAAGTTACTTTATTAAATGAACACAAAAGTGTTAACCAAACTTTAGTACAAACCATCACGTGAACAACATCCTTAAGGTGAAAAAGAACAGTTTCAAAAGCCATTTTAACCTGTTAAAGTGTTGATTGGCCAAACAAAATGTTTTATGAAAAATAAATTGCCTGATTTGGAATTAACCTTATTAGTCACTTATTGGGTTTTTGCTGAATCTGCAGCTGCAGCCTAATCCTGTTTGTTTCTGAGCAGGGTCAGTAAAACGTCAGATAAACATCAGCTACTCCCATCGGTTCGTGTTTTCCTTTTTGTAGTCAACAAGCTGAATATCGGCTGATACCAAAAATTAGGCCAATATATCAGTGCATTCCTAAAAGTTAGATCTTCTTCTGGGACAATGTCCGTTAGACAGACAAGATCAGAGCAGAGCTGTTTGGTCAATTCAGAGTACCATGTTGGGAGAAAACCAAACAGCATATCAGCACAAACACCTCATTCCAACTGTCAAGCACAGTGGTGGATGATTTCTGCAGCCACTGGACCTGGGCCGCTCATCCTGGAGCACACAACCAACAACACAAAAGAATTAAAAGAAAGGAATAGTTTTATAAAGGAGCATAAAGAGCAGAAATCTGCTTTTGTAAAAAATACTTCCACAAACTCAAAAGATTTTGAACACATAGCAGGAGAAAAGTGGCAGAAAGTTCCAGACGACTGCTGCAAGACGCCAAAAGAACCATCCAGACTTCACTGTTGCCAAAGCTTCTGCAACCAAATATCAATGAAGGATGTTGGTTGTGTTAAATTGTGCCTGATCGTTTGTTATTATCTTTCTGACCTGTTTACACAGATGCATAGAGACCATATTTAACAGGAAGTTGTGATAAAACAGCACGTTATATTATCCAATACTTCCACCTCTGATGTGTTTCTGTTGACTTTTTTGTCTCATCCAACATTTGTCCTATTGTCATTCCACACTTGAGTCCTTACTTTTTGATAAATGTACGGTACATTCATGTGGAATATGATTGCATCATGTGTTGTTGTGAAAGTGTGTTTATTCACACCTTTGACAGTTATTCACTTGTGGTTTAATGTGTTATCAGACATAATTACACGGTGTAAGCAGCTCCCTCTGGTACACAAGACAAGCAAAACAGTAATGTTTGTTTTTCCTTTGATAATGTATCGCTTAAGGCTCTGCCAGGTTTATGTTTGTCATCAGACAATTTGTGTAGTAGTTTGTAGTAGTATAGTTTAATGTTATTTAATAGTTAGAAATACTAGTTTTGTGTAAATCTTCATTGCATCATTATGGACCATTTTGTCCTTAAACGACTTAAGAGAGTAGTACATTTTAATTAACATTTTAATCCTTGACATATCAAAGACTGATTAAAAAATCATCCCCCAGCCCCCCAACATTCGTTTTAAGGAAAATAACTCATTTTTTGTGGGTTTTTGTAAAAAGAAAAAAAAAAAAAAAGAAAAAAGTTAGCATCCTGTAACCAAACTGGCATTTAAAGGATTAAAATCCTGGTAATTATTCAATACTATAAGTTAGTTTGGATCAGGACTGAAGTTGTTTGAAATATTTAACCCCAAAAAACTGAAAAATAACCAAACGTTTGTTATATGTAAAAAAAAATAAAAAATTGTGTTTTTTTTATAAAGAAAAAAACAACAACAGTGACATTGAATAATCAATCTGGCATTTAAAGGTTTAAATCCTCAAAATCTTTGAATGTTTGGTGGTTTTCAGCAGCAGGGCGGAAGTTGTTCGGGAGATTTATGCAGAAAAAGATATCAATCTGTGAAGTATTTATAGCAGTTTTTTTGGAAGTGGACATTTTTGTCCTGAATGACTTAAGAGGGTAGTAAATGAAAGTGAAGCCTACAGGATGAAATAATCATCATCAAAAGCATTTAATCAAACTATTGAGACCTTTTCATTCAATGTTTTAATGCTTAAATACACTAAAAGATTTAACTTTGCTGATTGTTACTCCCATCCTGACTGACTGGATTTTATGGCCAAAATCTCAGACTCAGGAATGAAAGACATCGAGTTGTATCAGGATTTCAGGATTCAAGACACCAAACCTCTTCAAGTGCAGAAAACCTCTCATAGACAAATGACCATATTTATGTTCATTGATACCTTTTCAAACTCTCCTCATCCACATGAAAACCCAGTAAAGTCATTCTTAAAGTGATTTATTTGCAGATCTGGTGGGACTGGCTTATAGTTCTTTAGTTTATAATGAACGAGTTTATTATTGCCTAGTTTGTCCATATAAATCTGAAAGTTTAACAGATTGGGTCATTGTTAGTTAATCTGTTGCATCTTTGTCTTTTCATTTTTGCTTTACATTGAGGTTTTGTGCTGAAAACCATGCACAAGACTAAGACTTGTTTATGTAATCCATTGAGATTTAAAATCAACTAATCAGTCACTTAAAGTGGAGGGATTTTCTCAGACATGGTGGGAAATTCTAAAGACAAAAAGATCTGAAATGATCAAACAACAATCCATAACAATTTGTGTCATCGAAGACGATGGCAAAGTACGACATGAAGCACTGAGAGGGGGAGATGAAATTCAGATCACTGACATGCTGCTGCCACCTGCTGATGATTAACTCAAACTGATCCAATTATCCATCACAGAGTAGATCGGCTCACCTCAAAAAATAGATCTGCAATGACAAATTCATTGTCTCTCTTGTTGGCCTTTCCCAATGCTGAGGTGGTTATGTGAAGATTCAGACACTAGAGGGCGGTGTTGGTAAAACATAGTACAGCTCTGAACTACTTAATCAGCTTTACATTAAAAGAAAAACGCTTTCCTTTTCTTTTTAAAAACAAAACTACACATTTTTTTAACTCTGGTATCACTGCTCTTAAAACACTAAGTGTGAATGAGTCTTTTACAAGCAATCTGATTTTTTGTTATGTTTAGATTGTTAGTGCTATGTGTTTTATTTGTATTTTTGAATGAGCTTTCCACTCAAATAACAGTTTCATATATAGCTTTTAAGAGTATATTAAAGCCGTAACTTGTGCTTATTTGAATACAACTTCTGAATGAAAACTCTAATTAAACTAAACGGATTAAATTGTTATTTATGAAAATACAGATATTAAATGATTTTGTCACTAGTAGTAGACTGTCCGGTCATGTGTGCTGATGTTAAGTCATTTTAAGAAAGCCCAACTTGACTCTCATATTTGTTTTTTTTCTCCATGTACGTCATGTTCAGGCATTTAACCAAAGCTCTCATCCATATTTGTGTCTTCACTGCTCCAAAAACTCACATTTACCCCAAAAAATAACAGCAGAAAAGCAGTTGGTTGGTTTTCTTTCAGCTTGGAAAGCACTTCACTGTTAACCTTCACTGTTAAATGAGAAATTACTGCGGAGGAGGAGACAGAAAACCTTGTAAGAGATGGATCGGTTGTTTTTTAGAGAGAAAAGACAGGTTAAGTGATTCTGTGGGAAGAGGTTTGTGTAGAAGGTGAGTTGTGAAAAGGTTGGACATGAACTGTCAGCGAGGAGAGCTGAGCTGCTGTGTGAACATCTGGGTCTTATGGATTCTGCTGAATCTGCTTAAATGCAGATCTTTATTTAAGGGGGAGAAACAGACTAAAACAGACTTCATCCAGCACAAGCTGCCTGGGAATGAGGGTCTTTAGGTTTGTTTTCTGTCTCTGACCTTCCCTTTAACGATGAGGCCGTGAGCTGTGTTTATTTTGATAATGCTGACATTGCAATCAATGAATCAGATTTCTCTTAAAAAAAGAAAAAACACGTGGTGAAAACTTAAGGGGCATTTTATCCTTACATCAAACCTAACTAAGAAGCATCAACAAATGATATCCTCATGTTAGACATGAATAATTTGTGGTAACATTATTGCTTCCCCCTCAATATTTATGATTAACACTAATATTTGTTCTTCTTCATCTCACAGTCAATAGTGTCAGGTATTATGCAGGAGAAGCATATAATCATACTGATAAATAAAAGGACACTGATAGAAAACAATAATGTGGTTTGTGACAGAAAAATTTTAATAATTTGATCAGTTAAACAAGTTGAGTGACAAAAGTTTACCATAAAGTAATTTAATTTAGTGTTTTAGGGCAAAACTTTGCCCTCCATTGTTGAATTAATTTGTCAGTTAGATCTTTTTTAATGCTTTAAAGTAGCCTGTTTGTGGTACTTTTGGTAAAAGGTATGTATTTATAAATCAGCACAAAAACACGAGTTTGGTCATAGCTCCTTAAATCACCATTAATTGTGTTACATTTTTATTTTATATGTCTATATAGAATAGATGTTTATTTATATCTATATGTAGATGTATATATTTGAAATAATATATGGTAAGACTTGATTATTTCAAAGAAAGAGATTAAAAAAAAAGCATAAATAACTCGCCATCAGGCTGTCAGAAAGATTTCTTCAAGTAAACACGTGCACATGAACATATCTGATTGGACCTGATTTTCCTTCCACAGACTCCTGCTTCAATGATGCTCACTTTAATTATGTTCACCCAGTCTCTCTTCTTCACAGGCAACAAAACCGGCGCAGGCTGGCAGTCTGACTCTCACACTGTGAGAATGACACCTCCGTCTTCTTACAGAAGACCCAGTCGAGGATTCACTTTGATGTCACCCCCTCTTCTCAAAGGAAAGGTCAAAATAATAAATGTAGGCCCAATGTAGGAGGGAGGGGGTCAGCGTAGATTTTTGGACGAGTGAGCCCCAAAAGACATAATAAATTCTTACAGTGAGACGTGGCCAAAGAGGAAAACAGCATGAGTCCTCTTTGCATGAAAAGGTTGATCTAAATCTGCAGACAAGCCCGGCTCCTTCCCTCATTCAATAACACGCCGCTTTCCTCTTTCTCTTTCAAACACAGGCTAACACATGCGTTTGAATATCTTTTGCATCTTTGGCACCTCAGTAAGCTGCCCCAGCTACCTCTTCCTCACAGCAAGGCATCTTTGATTCAAGAGTAAATAACCAAGATAACAACAGTGCTTAAATGTGTATTTGAAGAGTCATCAGGTCAGAAAATATGTGTTAGTGGGTCAAAGGAAACTGAGCGGCACCAGACTCACCAGTCATCATGTCAGCAAAATAAAGTCAGTCACAAGATGTTAATATTTATCAGCTTTATTCTGTTGGGAGGTTTAATCTATAATATGCTATTTATTTTGAGTTATGTTTTGCATATGAAATCTATAACCCTTCATATTCAGCTCATTTCAAACAACACAAGCATGTAATTAATGGTTTAATACAGACTTTTGTCGAGTTGATACAGCACCTCCTGTGAGCACCTATAAGCCAACAGCATGTGTGTGATACAAACATCATTTCCAAGAAAAGTGGGAAAATTTAAAAAATGCAATCAAATTTTCAATCTGTAATGTATGAATCCATTTGAACCTTCATTTAACAGACACAAGTCCAGTTAAATGATTTTGAGTGAAGGAAAATATAAACAAATTCAAAATTTTAATTTCAGTGACACATTTAAAAAGGATGGAAAAGGGGCTAAAAAATGCTAAAAGATGCTACAATCAGCAGATTAATTGGTGACTGGTGAGGGTGTTAGGATTGGGTATAAAAGCAGCTTACACCAAACGCTTTGTTTTTCCAGACATGGCGTCAGGATTGTTGCTCATCACTTTATGCAAACCTTGGTCTAATAATCATCAGTGAGTTCCAAAACAATATTTCTCAGTGCGAGATTTGAGATTTAGAATATAAATTTGTTCTCAACATATTGTGAAAAGATTTTTTCAGTCTGGGTAAATCTGAGTGTTTAAAGGCCAATCTACTGTAGGATGCAAGTAACCGTCAAGTCCTCAGGCGGCACTGCATGTGAAACCATCACGGTGATGTGATCAACACTGGAAAACAACTGCATTAAGAAATGTATCCTGAAACTGTCATATCACATCTGCACAGAAACACGCCCAAGTTCTCCGAGCTCCAGCTCATCTAAGATGAACAGAAAGACAGTGGACACTTGTTCTTTGGTCAGATTAGTCGACAGCAAAGTTCTACTCGCCAAAGACGAGAAACACCATCAAGGCTGTTTACATACATGAAGTCCAAAACCCAGACAAGAAAGAATGTTTGGCCCAAATGTGGGCCAGAACTGAGCAACAAGTGTCAAAAGGAGCTCAGATTAGACAAAAATGTTTCCGCTACCTAGAAAGCCAGTATCTATGATTGTATGAGTTTGAATCAGTGCCCATAGCGTGCAAATGTGCGAAGGTACCATTGAAGAAGAAGCATATGTTGAGAGTTTTGAGACATATGCTTCAACCAAGCCACATCTTTTCTTGTGTTTTTTTCAGCAGGACAATGCTAGACTTCAGGGTGTGTTACACTCCACCTGAAATCTTATATTCTTCAAAAATGAACACGGATTCCTTTTGTCAAAACTCCAACAATTAATATCCTCAGTTACCAAATAATCAAAAAGTGTCATTTAATTCTGTAAATGACACTTTTTGATTGAATGATGGAACTCAAAGGTAAAAATACCTCCCTCCAAATTTATTTTGAGTCTGTTGCTGGCATCAAATTTCTAAATGCAATTGAATTTGTCTGTGAGGACACCGAAAATGATTTCTTTAGACTTTTGTCTGTTAAATTAAGGCTGAATGGAATGATCAAATCACGGATTTAGGTTTTGATTGCATTTCGTCTTTGATCAGGTTTTGTGATATAAAATGTGTCTTAACCTTACTGAAATTCCTCATTTGAATTTCTATCAGATACTCACATTCCTATAAATACTTTTCCATATTCTTTCACACAGAAGTATTAATCAACCTTTAGTACAAAAATAACAGTTTCAAAAGTCATTATAACCTGTTAGAGTGTTATCTACTCAATTACTTTTCAGTACTCGATTGGCCAAAGCAAATGCTCAAAACTTCAGGAGAACTTTGTGTTCCCATTCGCAGACAAACCAGTTGAGAGCCCGTTGGATCGCCTTGAGGATGACAAACACTCACACCAACGATAAGTTGATTTGCCACACGCAGACGTAATTTCCTGTGCAGCCACAGTCTCTGCGAGCCGCCGTGAGACGCATACTCACACCGAGCTGCCAGTTTCCGCCGGAGCCGCTCCAGGCTGCATTACATGCGCAGTCCTGCCCTGAATCCTACATCACCACGGCAACCGGCGTTCACACCGTCCCCGTCAGCATCCGAGAGACCCGATCCCGTCCGCAGGCGACCGGAGATCCCGCAGAAAACACAGTAAGTTTTTATTCCTCCTTATGCAGTACTGTTTGAGGGGCAGCAGTGGGTTATTGGTGGGATTTGAGGGTTGTGGATGCCGGCACCACTGCGGGACTAGTCGCAGAATTGATAAATGTAATGATTTGGTGCAGATAGATTTTATCTGGTTAGGTGAATGAATGGGCAAGCGTCATACCTTTTATCGGTGATTTTCTGTACCCGTGTCTCTGTGACAGTTTGAATAGCGCTGTAATTTGCGCTATGCCTCTACGTTATATAAGATGCCCATGTTTCGATTGACCGCAGAGCTTAAGGACATTAATTAAGTCTGCAATTAATCATAATCGTGTAGAAAATGTACAGCGGGAGAGTGAAGATGACGTAACTTTACAGAAAGCTGTGGAAATAATTTCAACTCACAACAAAAATGCTCATAAAAGGTGTTTTTGTCAGCCTATCCCTGCACTCTGATTGTTGGTTACACAGCTTCTATGTCGCAGCAGTCCTCAGTGCAGCAAGTTCAGATATGCATGACCAGTGAACCCTGAAGAACTTGACAGAAGATGGCAAACACTCTGCTCTCACCTATTCACTGCCCAGCATGCATTCTCCTTTAGACAGCTTCCCTGACCCTTAATGTAGGCCAGATGTATGTGAGGAATCAAACTATGAAATGATTATTATTCTTTATAAGAAGATTAAACGCAAGAAATAACAGTGGCTGGCCTAAAAAGGATGTCATTTGCTGGGTTTGTTTCCTGCCACAGTGTGGGAGCGCTGAGTGTTTGACAGAAGCGCTCAGCTCATTTGTTAATCACACATTCAGGATGATTCATCATACCCACACTTCACTCCAACTGTGGGGATGAAAAATGGTGGTCAGCACAGATGACCACTTTAACCACCCACTTATCAAGGCTGCAATCGACTATAGTCTTGAGTTATATTCATTTCCTCCCATTTTCTACTGGGCAGAATTCATTTTGTCATTTTAAATTTAGAATAATTAAAGGAGAGCAAGTTGTAGAGTTGGAAACATTGAATATTCTGTGATATCATAAATGTTTTCCACATGGTGACAGCGTGTACTTCCTTCTTTATCAGATCATTTATTCACAGTTTGTTTGTGTTGAGGCTCCAGTAAATGTTCCCGCATCTCTTATCAAAAACACATTTCCTGTGCATCAGGGCTTTCTCCAGCTCTGTAGAAGCTGTGGCTCTTTGCCTCCTGGTGTGTGTATCATCATTGTGAGTCATTGGCGTCAGCGGGCCAGTGGGGTCTTTGGCTGGAGGAAGGTGTTATGTTGCACTGTGTGAATGAGACAAGTGGCTCCTCATCTCTTCCCACCACAATTAAATGATCATTTGATGGAGGAGAGAAAACTGAATAATGTCATCTCATCGTTAGCATTCTTTTTTTTTTTTTTTAAATGTTGGGAACTGATTTCTTGTGCGCATGCATCTTGTCTGGTATCTCTAACACAGATAATGCAACTGGCCCCACTGTTCGTAAAGAACAAAAGCAACATCGTAAACATCAAATTATGGTATTTACTTATTAATAAACATTAAGGTACTCACAGGGAGGATAAAGGTTGGATGGAGAAGAGACAGTAAACCAGTAAACATGGGTCCCATGTTCAAAATTAGCCTTGCTTTGAATCACTGCTTGCTAGGATTTTCCTACATTTCTGAACTACAATCCAGTTCAGAGGTGCTTCAGATTAAATTCAATTAAATCACATCAGTTTTATCTATATAGTGCCAAATCACAACGAATGTCATCTCAAGGCACTTAAAAGATAAATTAATTGTGATTATATTATTATGGAGGATGTTTTTGGCCAGGATAAATGTGTAGTGAAAATCACATTTTCACAGCCATACTCCCAACACCCAAAATTAGCATTTTTACTGTTTTCACAAAAGATTTTTTCCTCAGTTTGAGTTAACAAGCTTCAGCTTTGCTGTATAACTTATGCCAACATACTAATGGGCTCATAATGAGAAAGCAAACATGCTTATTTTCTAGATGGTATAATCTGTCATGTTTATCCTCTTAGTTAAGTATAGTAGCAACAAATGCCAGTGGACACAGTTTAGCTATGAATGATCATCATCAGTTTCACAGGGTTTTTAATTCATAAACTTTTGTGACCTGTTGATAAGACTTGATGAAAGTGACTAGAATTCATCCTGAGGTAGACATAAATGTAAAAAAGGTGCTATCTACATTCACAAATATAGCATAGCTGTAATCTGATGTCTAGCAGCATCGGAAATTCTTTTTTTTTTTTCTTCTTTCAGTGTTTTCATATTACTCTTGTGTGCTGTTGTCCATTTTGATCATGCTGTTATCTTCTCTACCTTCTTCATGTCCTGGCAGGACACACTATCACCTTTGGTGACAGAACGCACGGCCTGAGTCAGTCTGATCTGAGCTCTCTGTCCCTGATTCCAACATTCGTCCAGGCATTTTCAGGCAGCCAAACAACTATGGTTAAGCTGGGCAGTAATCTGTCTGATAAGCTGGAGAAGCAGCCATCTGCGGATGATGGCTTTGATAACATCCCCCTCATCACACCCCTGGAGGTCAACCAGCTCCAGCAGTCATTCGCAGACAAGGTAAGTATGTTTAGCATGAAATGTGTTTCGGTGACTCCCCACGTATGTTTGGTTTTCTCTACAGCATCGTGACTCCAGGTTGGACACCACAAAAACATTAATTACAGCATTAAAGAGATCTCCAACAGATTAGGGCTCACTGCAAAACTCGTGGTATAAACCCCATTAAAATTCATCTGGGCGCACTTACCTTCCTCTCATAAGCCCTAACGCTGAGGTTGCTGTATTTACTTTTACTCACCCACCATTCCAGGTTAAAACTTTAGCATCAGCCCACACAACACAAGCGCCTCTGTGAATACATAATACAAGAAGAAACCCTACAGAATATATATACATTTTTAGGGTTGAATGATGCTTTTAGCAGCACAGGATGTTCCACGAGCTGTGTAGCTGGTAGTGAAACATGAACATAAAAATGAGCTGCATTTGTTCGTAGATATGCGAAACAGGGTTTTCCATGACTAGTGGACTTAAAGCTAAACCCAGAAGACAAAAACATCAACTTTAATGGATAGTTTTGGAGCATTTTTCCACTGAAGGTGCTTTGTCTCTCCTACAGGTCATCGTCAAGACATCGACGCAGTATCAGCTGCAGCAGCAGAGGAAGGACAGGCTCTATGTTCCCAACATAAAGAAGCTGAATATCAACTTCTACAGTGATGTCTCAGATAGAGCCAAGGTATGCACAGATTCTTTCAAATGCAGAGGATAAGTCAGACCATCAGGTCAGAGTTCCCACTCAGTGCGTCCTGGGTTCTTTCCATCTGTACTGGATCAGCCAGGGCGCATGTTAACCCCAGGTTTAAACAGCCTCATATAGACAGTGTAGGGAAATTAGGATCTATTGAGAGCAGGCAGGAGCCTGTATGAAACTTCTTCTACTGCAACTGTGAATGATAACGAGAGCAATCTGTAATTAGGCCATATAATGATTGAAGACCTAAACAAAAATATAGAGAGGATACTAGTTTAATTAAATTGTAGTACGTAAGTATAAGTTCTGATTTAGCAGAAGACTAGTATTTGTCTGGTCTTCTCCGCTCTCTTAAGTAACATTAGGACAGAAACCAGCGGACAGTAGTTTGTTAATTAGACACGTTATCTGCCTCAGTAGTGAACCCATAGTAGGCTATTTTTCTCCAATGCTAGACATGCTCACTCTCACAGCTGGTTGCAAATTCTCATTTCAAGATTCAGCATTGGCTGAGTAATACTGTGAAAGCAGAAACCTGTTAGTACCTGAATGCCTGAGAGTCAAACTAATAGATTGCTGATTTTAGAGTATTAATGTCCACCTACTTTTTCCAGGTAGCATGAGCAGTGAATGGACCGAAAGAAAACACATTTAAATACAATAAACTGACTGGCATGCCGTCTCATACTCACAGTGTCTCCCAGACAAATGGCTAGAGGAGTCACCACCAGGCGTGAGAGATATTTCTCTATAGGGAAGGCATCGCTCTGCGTCGCTTTGCTGCAGTCAACCACAACCAGAAGCAGCAGCCACAGCAGGGAACTTTGGGAGGGCTATCAGCCTCAGCGCCTGGCAAAAAAACACATGAAAAGAAATTGACTGATCGGACACGCTTGCTAGTACTCGTAGTCTCTCTCAGATAAATGGCTTGAATAGTGTCGCACTTCATAAATACTTTAGCTAAAAAACATGGATCAAATTAGTGAATCGGCTCTCTGAAAAATGAACACTGCAGATCTTTTTCCTCTTTAGTATCTTTGGTGGAACACTTCAGTGGCTCCAAATGAACTGAATACACTTCTGATGTAGTTTAAGTACTTTGGACAAAGACATGTAGGCTTAAATAATCAGGTTTCATGCTGCCACAGAATGTCACATCTGCCACAATGAGAGGCAGACACACAAGCTTACTTCTCCATCTCGCTTGTGGTAGCTTCTCCTATAACTTGTGAGAGCCTCATCCAGCTCGTACTCAGGATTGGTTGTCACCGGCTCTTCCAAGGAATCTAAGCAGAATATTCAGACTGTCTGACCTCGTCTGTCTGAGGCTAAGATCTTCTGATTTAAACCAGAATCGTCAGACATGGGAACGATAGCTGATTTTGCTTGTGATATGTCATGTAATGCACAAAAAAACACAATGTGGACAAGTTAACAAGGTGAAAATATAGATTTTTAGCAGATGGAGACTTCAAAAATGAAATGTATTATCCATTTTAAAACTTGTTACTGAAATGACGCATCCTCTGTTTGTATGTGTGTGTGTGTGTGTGTGTGTGTGTGTGTGTGTGGTTGGGTGGGTGGGTGTTGTTCAGATCACAGGTCTGATCCTCATCACTTTGGCGTTCTTGACCAGCCTGCTCCTTCTGCTCATGTACAAAGCCATGTGGTACGACCAGCTTATCTGCCCTGAGGGTTTCGTTCTAAAGGTGTGAAACATATACACATAAGCACACACACACAAAAAAAAAGTCAAATCAAACGCACAGTCTAAACCATTAAAAGCAGCTACAGACCGTGCGATTTAAGCCATTGTAGAAGTTCACTGCGGGCCAAGCTGTGCGACAGGTATCTTCTGATCCTGACTGTGACATCACTTCTGATGTGCACAGACTGTACAATGAAGATATCTGCTGAATCACAGCAAACTGCGTACTGTGAAGAGCAACACAGATCCAAAGCATCACGTTAATATAAAGTAAGTTTAATTTGCTAATGGTCTGAAAATTAACTTCCCCATTTGCTGCTGTTTGAATTCAGATGTTCTCTGATTTCCAAATTGCTTAGAATGAGTAATTCTTCTTTTATTTGTTCCCATGCTACATCTTTCTTTGCACGGTCTTAGCTGAGACACACATCATACAGGCAAGGCTTCTGCTGCTGTAGTTCAACCATCAACATGTCACTCCATACTGCGCTCCCATTGCTACGTTAGTAGGCGTAGGTTGTAGCAAGAGATACACTGGAGGATAATCCTCTAAATATATGACACGGTCACCAATTCGACTCTGTCTCTGGTCTCAAGACTGTGGCACTGATAACCTTTGAAACGAACATACAGTCCAATGTAGGACTACCATTTTAAGCCTCAATCAAAGATATCCCACATGCCGCAATGTTAATGTTTCATTTGGGACAATCGAAAATAACAGTTTGTACTGGATATAAGAAATTGTAAACAAATCAGATTTGGGGAGTTTTCTATTGATTTTTTCATTTGATGTGCTCTATCCTAGCAGAATAGTGTGCATAAACACATACCTCCAAGCCATGTGTAAACACATGCCTACATCAGGCGCCTTAATTTCCTGGAACCTTACCCTAACATGGCTATTGTAAATCTAATCCTCAGCCAAACCTCAGTCTAAATCTAACTTTAAACCATGTCCTTAACCAAATGTCTAATGATTTACATCATAAGGACTTACTTTCAGCCAGGAATGGGGAGACATAAGTCCACGGTGTGGCTTTGGGAACAGACTTATGGCACCACAAGTACACACAGATGTATGAATATGGATTTTTGTTATAAAGGGAAACAGGGACACTGGATATTTTGGCAGATTAATTATCTGATCTTCCTGCAGCACGGCACAGATCAGCAGAAAAAGTTCAAAAGTCTCATATTTTTATTTTGAAATTTATCACAGCTGAAATAGACGGTGCAGCACTTACTCAAAGGGCAGTTGCACAGTTCAAAATGCGCCTCATTTGGTGGCTTGTTTCTCGTCACACCTTCACAACAGTCACTTTAGAGGGATTCTTTGAAAACTGGGGCTGTAAACCCAAACTCATTATCTCCCAGCAACACCTTGGAGGCATCGTGTACTGAGCCAGCGCTGCCACGCATGTTAGTTAAAGAGCCTCTGTCGCAGAGGAAAACCAGAGGGTGGGATAGACAGAGATGGGGGTGGGAAAAAGGGGTGATGGATCCCACTTTCCGGTCAGGCAGAAATTGGGATGCCCGCCTGTGAATCAGAGGGGTCTTTAATTAGGACTCAGCGTGACTAAACTGTGATTAAAGGCTTAACAGTGAGGGGGACAGAAAGGAAGGAAAGGAATGAGGGGGGGGGGGGGGGGGGGGGGGGGGGGGGGGGCGAAGAGGACCTTCCGGCAATGCTTTTGAAGTGTTTGCAGGTTACAGTTTTAACATTTTTTTCCTGCTAATGTGTTGTCAGAGACATGAAAACAGAATAGAGGGTGGTATTGTTGTACCCTCTTTTCTCCTCACGCTGGTGCATTGTGGGGATTTTTGTAGATCTTAGCACACCTTTTGGAAGTTATTCTTGGCTTTAGTGGCAGCCAAACAACAAAATCAAAACTCAAGTGACTGTGTGTAACATTACATTCTGCAAGGTTTTGCCACATGATTGTCTTAAATGTCAGCATAAAAGATGTTAACAAGCTAAATCTGACCACAGAAGGCTTCTTTTTATGGAATCAATATGAATTACTTTCACATTGGTATTAATAAGAATTCATAATGTTAAATTAAAAACTTTTTCAAACGTGTTAATTTTGACTTAGATGCTTGGAACACAAAGCTTGGACAGTGTCATTTTTTACTGCGTTGTAGCATCATCTTTTTTTAAACACTGAGTATTTGGGAACTGAGGAGAGAAACTCTTGCTGTTTTGAAAGTGAAGCACTTTCCCGTCTGCGTCATGTTTCATCTTCACAAAAGTTTGGGCCTCCTTCATCATGTTTTTTCATTTCGCAAAGCTCCATGTGCTTTAAGTTGGTGACAGGTCTGTACTGCAGGCAGTCTGGTTTATACTCTCACTACAGAGACATGCTTTTGTAATACATGCAGAATGTGGTTTGGTATTGTTTTTTTAAGCGACTAAGCCCCTTTTTGAAGAAGATGATGTCTGGTCATTCCAAATCCTGTACATATTAGACTCAGCATTAATCTAAACCTTTTTTTCATAGATTTAAAAAAAAAAAAAAATGTTTTTCACTTTTTACTGATTTTCAACTATTGATGCAGTACTGAGTGCAGTACTGAGTACAGCCATTCAGGCATTTTGTGCTTGTGTGATAACAGGAATATACGTGTGTGTGTGTATTTTTTACAATGTATGTCATATACATATAACCATCATATAAATGCTGGACATTTTTATTTCCAGCATTTATATGACGTGTTTGTACTATTTTCAAACAAATATAGTGAGAATGAAAATGCATTCTGTGTTTTTTAACATTTCAACAAGACTTCATCACTTTTTTGTAAATAAGGTGTTAATTTTAAGAAGAACAATGGTGATTTAGACAAGCTATATATATACATATTTACGTATACATATATTTATCTATGTATATAGATAGATATATGTGTAGAATATGACTGAATGAAAAACAGTATAATTCAGATCCATGGATTACACTTTCTCCTTCATAAAAGTGACTCTATCATAGAGAAGTTTGTTATTACTACTAAAAAAAAGATCCTAAGAGCTTGAAGAAGTTTTATCTAATTTAGAAAGCTTCTTTAATGCTAACTGACTGGTGGTGAGAAGTGAAGAAGCCTTGTGAACCCAGTGACTCTTCTGATGTCCTACTTACAACTTATAAACCTGATACTCCCCACCAGCTTGTCAGAACTGAAGAAGCCTTTTGGATGAGAAATGAAATGTTTTCAAGAGCCAAGTAAAGAAGTCCAGTTGCCTTCTATTCAAACTCTTATTATTACCATGACCTCGATGGCTGAAAATTTACATCAACACACTAAAAAAGATAGAAAATCAGTAGTCTGTGTTTATTCTTAAGGGCTCTGTGTTGTTGATCTGTGAATCACTAAAACTGAAACCAACAAAGCTGTTGTTTTGTTTCTGCTGTAACAGCAGAAGCACTGTACCCCTGCAGCTCTGGAGATGTACTACACAGAGCAGCAGCAGCAGGAGCCGGGCATCCACAGCAACACCAACACCGGGCTGTACGCCGCTCTCAGCCACCTCAATGAGGTCAAGAGGACTAGGCCGGAGCTGCCATCACCATGGTTACCAGTCATCAGCGAACTGAAGGAGACCGAGGAGGCCAAAGACAGCAGCGAGCCACTGACAGGAGTGCTGGATGAAGAGAAGTGAAGGATGCTGTGAAAATGAAGGTGGAAGCAGGAAATGATGATGAGATGTTGTGTCACTTTTGTATGTATGTGTTTAAGATTTTCTTTTTTTTTCCCACCAGACAGTCAAATGAATTACTCACTAATACTGAACTCCAAAACTTTAAAGCTCGACTGAGAGTTTGTATCAGCAATGCAGGGTAGTGTGTGTGTGTTTGGGTGTGTGTGTGGGTGGGTGTGTGGTGAGTTGTTGCGGTTAGAGGCAGGAATGTGCCTGACTTTTACAGTGTTACTGAGACATGACTAAAGCCTGCCATCTGCATCCTCTGTGTGCTCCCACTTATATAAATCTATACACATATGTAGCGTACGCGTGGTTGCTGTCATGCGCTGCGTGTCCACGAACTCAGCTCCCTTTATACCGTGCACTTGTCTGAGTAAATTGGAGGTGAAAGAAAAGAGGCGAGGCGAGAATCCGAAGTGACAAGTGAAGATAACAACTTTTTAATGAGATTGCTGCGAGTTCCTCCTCATCAGTCAGCCTTGTTATTATCTAGCTTCCCCCTCATTAGTCTTGGAGCTGAATGTATGAAATCATCAACAAATGTACTCAAAGTTTAATTATTAAGATATTTCCCTTTTAGCTTAAGTGAGTTGATGTCCCATCCTCTTATCTGCAGACTGCAAATTGCAGTTTTGTACAGTTCAAGTCATAGAAGAGAGTGTTTTTACAGAGTTAGTCTGGATATATTTTTTAGGTAATTAGTGGTAATTTGTGGTGTTTAGAATCAATTGGCAGAAAAGTTCATTTAATCAGTGTTAAGTCAAATTACCGTGCATTGTGTAAATTGGCCTGGATGCATTCTGAATCCACCTTATAACTCTTTGTTTGGCCATTCTGATGTTGTATTATAATGTGAGCTATTTACTGTAACTATGGGAGGGACATTTCATGTATTATAGACAAAATCTAAACTTGAACTATTCTGTATCTCCAAGTATGTAAACACTAATCAGTTCTGATCCATCCTTGTTTTTGTTGTTTTTTTCGCCAATTTATTCTTCTGTAATGCTCTCGTCAGTGTACAGTAATCACAGAGTTGTCTCATCGTGAACCTTGAATGTATAAAGGAGCTGCTTTTATCATGCGGTAGATGTAATTAGAGCTTATAATGTACGACCTTTAAGCCCATTAAGTGTTTTCTGTATTTATTTGTATGTGCGTTATTTAACATCCTGTGAATGGAGAAACTATCATAGAGTGGAAAAAATCATTGGTTGCCTTTCAAAAGAGATGCAACTGTTGTTTTTTTACAACTACAAATAACCCATGATTCTCTGAAAATCTGTTTAGTTTGCCTTATTGTCATATGTTTGAATTATCTTGAACTCTTCTTCCCACTTATTTCAGGGACAAATCTCTTAAAGTGAGCAAGATAAATCTGAGATCACCACTTCAATCTGCTCTGATGTCACCCATTAAACAGAAATAAAGAACTGTAGCATTGTCCTATTTACAACCAGCTCTGCCCTTCATATTCACCACTCCAACGATTTCACGATTTTTCAGGAATGTTCAAACACTGAATGTTGAATTTCACAGAAAAAATTGTGTATTTTTATCTAACACTATTTTAATTAAACGATTAATTTCAGAAATTTAGCTACACCAAGTTAATTTATGGCATTCATCAACCTGTTGTCACCTCCAGCTACTTTCCTCTTATCTCCACCTGCCACCTTTGTTGCCCAGTTAGCTGTGGTAGGTTGAAATGGTCACAATTTGGAGCACGTGTAGAGAGATGGAGACAGAAATAGAGGGAAAACGGAACTTATTGAGTGAAACCGAATCACGCTGAAAAAGAGCAAGATGAACATTAATCCTTTCTACTGGATTACAGCACTTTATGCACTGGGTGGAAGCAGTGTGCATGAGTTTAAAAGTTACAAATTTAAGGAGGATCCTGGAACACCCAGTGACTGCAACTCTATGAAATGAGTATGTGGAGGGTGGATTTTACAGGAAGTCATATTTTGGCACAACATCAGTTTCTTAATGAGCAAATCTTACAGTCACTGCAAAGCTATGCAGAGTCCATGTATATAAGAAGCCATGATGTTGGTAGGATCCTTACAATATAGCACACAAACAATTCCAAATTCCCACAATTCAACAGGAAGTGATGTCACTCTCACATTCTCTAATGGAGAGAAGTGTGCTTTTTTTAATGTGTGGTTACATTATTGCTCTCAGGATATAAAACCAAACTAGTGGTGGAACTCTCCTTGCTCTTGACGCCATATTGAATAGACCTAGTATGTACTTTCTTTTTTCTTTTTACTTTTAAATGGCTCCATTTTGCCTCATATAGCTAAAATCCACAGCAGAAAGATGAATAAGATGCATCAGACACAGTGTGAAAGCTTGCTGCGTGTAAAGAGTCCTCTCAGATGAAGGATTTAAAAGAAAACAGTTTGCATGGTATATAGTATGCAGAGGCCTTTAAAGCATGTTTGATATAAAGCTAACATATTTTTACACGAGTTTGCTATCAGCATTTGCATATTTTTTCTTTCGAATTGAAACACATGAATGCTTCTTTGACACAAATTCTTACTCTTTAAGCTATACTGGCAAAATAACTAAGAACAAGTAACTCAATGCACATGTTTCTGTTGAATATTCGCCTGTTAAAAATGAGGAAAAATGTGCAGCCCCTTCCACACTCTGTTGCTCAGTATGCATAGAATTCAAAATATGATTCCTTCCACCTCTTCAAACTGTAGTTTAGCAATTCAAAACTAAGCCACATCCTCTGCTTCTTTCTGCTTTCTGGGTTCACTGCTGTGAGCCTGTCTGCATCTCATTTGCACTCACATATTTTCACACCATCGCTGTAAACCCTGGGATGTGTGGCTTCAAGTTTATGTGTGTGTGTGTCACTATGAAATCATTACCTTAAAGCTATGTGTGCTAAAGTTAATGTGTGTCTTGTGTGTCTTGATGTGTGTGAGCCCATGCTCAGACTGCTAATTAAATCTACATTATGCCCTGTTTAGCCGTAAGGTTTTTTCTCTCCTCACCATTACTGGGTGACATGCTTTTGATACTGTTGGCCCAGAGCATGGAATTAAATAAAGTGCTGAAAAATATTTATTAGGGTATTTACAGATCCCATGCTTGGTCAAGGCATTGCAAGTTGTGCCAAAAACACTTAGATTCAAGGCTGCAGGAAAATCATGTAAAATCAGCCAAGTAGTCACATAAAAGCCGCCAAGCCCGATTTTCTGCTTTACAGCATCAACAGATCTGAACAATAAAATAGCAGGTTGGCGTTTTATTTGTCCTGATTTTTTGGAGTTCGGAGTCCTCACTTCCCCTGTGTTCCCCCTGATGACTGTGAGAGACATTATGCCAAGAGTCATTTAGTCATTTAGCTGTTAGCATCCCACCAGAATCACATTCCTCTGAGACCTGATCTCACTGAAGTGCTGGAGAGCAGGAGGACGCAAGCATGGTGACGCAAGTACAGTCTTCGTCTCTTTGTTTTTCCTTTGCAACTCAGCCTGCGGTGGGAGGTTTTCATTTAAAAGAAAGTTCCAATAAAAGATGGGCAGTTGGGGGTCCAGGGGATAGAAAATTGAAGGGACAGAATTTATCAAATAGCTGAAATCTACATTTTGCACTTATTTAAAAAGAAGGGGAAAATATATATAGATTTTTGGAAATATCTGAGTGAGAGAGTTGGGAATGTTGAGGTCAATCTAATACCTGTAGAGTAAATATGAAGTTGTTTTTTTTCTAAATCAGATCTAGGTAAGCTTAATTACCATAAAAAATTGATTCAGTGTCAAGAACAATAAGGCCTCATGAAATGGCAAACTCAGTTTTATGTGAACATTTAAATTCTGCTCCTCATGAGACTCTTTTTCTTATATGTACTGATGCAATCTATGTTCAGACAACTGTCACAACATTTTTATTCAAAGAAATTAATTTTCCTTTTCATATACTTGGACAGTCGCATAGCTTTTTGTGAAACTATGACCAAGAGTGTTCATCTGTGTTAAAAGGCATACGTTTCCTTATTACGACACTGACGGGGTACAGTGAAGTAACAGGCTGTCAAATGAGGGACCTGAATTAATTTCCTGTCCAACGCAACACTTTCTGTACTAACTTTTTTCAGCTTAACGCTGGAATAACCTCTCAGCTTAGACACTTGCTATGGAAATTGCTGGCATCAGTTAAAGGAGGTTGACCCCACAGTAAACTGCTTCTTCAACAAAACCAAACTACAAGGCCAGCTCGTTTCCGCAGATCTCCAATTCCTCTCACATTTAAGTATCCATGTTGAAGCAGCCCAATTCTGTTTCTGTGCTCCTCTGGTCAGTTTACGAGTTAGTCCACTATCATTCTTAATTTGTAGCTGTTGTTCAAAGTTGAATTTCCCAAACTTATTGTCAGTCAGGTATTGTAATATGTTCTGTTTGACTGATTGCCATTCACTTGAAGTAGTTTCAACATGCTATGCTGATAAGACCAGTGCAGCCACATCTGATCAAAAATAAGATGAGGCAGGCTTCCATTGAGTTGTTTTGCACAATGCCATGATTTTAGAATTTCTCCTGACAACAGAACATGAACTGGTTTCTGATTGGTTAATTACTTTTACTCAAGGGAGGAAAAATACTTTCCGTCTTTTTAGGTTTAACACACCGGGTCCTTTGATCTTCCAGAGTAAAATCAGTTATACAAAGATGACTGCTGATAACCTGATCACAATAACAATTCCTCAATTTAATTGATGGCTAAAATCCAGCTAGATTATCTTTATTTTCATCATTTAGAACTTTTTATTTTGCTAAAAATTTCAGAGGAGGCAATACCTTATTTGGCCCTTTTGATGGGGCCACTGCAGTTGTGCACATCCTCTTAAATCAATGCTACACATACACACGCAATAAGGAGGTAAAGACAGATTAATGGCAAAAGTAATTGGCTTTCCAACATGCTTGAGTTAGGGGACATCTGCAATATCACAGCTCTTGTTTTCTCTGCCAGAAGCAGATACTAACCTCCTTCTGTGTCTCTATATTCACCATCTAGATCATGCACATCAAGTTAGTTTTGGTGTAGTATTCAGGCAAGTATGTGAACAATTGGGCTGACAAGTGAAATTCAAGCATCAGGAAGTTACTGGAAAGTGAGTACCCTGGCATTGATGATGAACAGTGAGGAAGGACAAAACTTTGCTGGTTGGAGGAGGTTTCACCTTGTGATCAAAGTTTAGTTTGCAAAGTGCATGCAGTGAATTCAGCAGATTCTCTAAAAATACATTGTTCTTCAAATCCCTGTTGGGATTTTATCAGTCACACGTCATCATCACTGGAACTGACGGGAGCATGAAGCATAGACACCTGCTCTTTAAATGGTGTGTACACTCAACCTACTCAGCATATTCTATTATTGGTATTGGTGCAGAGACAGTATTTCAAAGAGGGCAAGCGCTTGAAAAAAAAAAACTTAGTTGATAGTTAGAAACTGTTTATGACTAAATGCATCATGGTGAAGCGACCAGACTTACGGATTTGAGTCTGTTGGTTAATCAAACTCTTTCCAAAAACAATGTTCCTCACCTAGAATGGCTCTCTTAAATTCAGATTTAGGCTGATTTATGCTAAATCTAGGCGAAGCTCTAGAAGCTGACTTGTCTCAATCAACGACAGCCTGGCCTCAAACACATTGAGCCTGGTCCATCTTATCTCATCTTGTCCAGGTTGTTCTTTTTTTGATTTTGTCTTTTGTTTTATACCATTAAGGATAACTGAAAAACAGATACCTGATGTTGGTGTGTAGACGACCTAAAGTGCAAGAAATATAAAAACACAAGCATAAAATCAAGAAATCTGAAAGTCTCCATTTTTATTAAGGAAGAGTTAGCATTAGAATTAGAATTCATTGCAGGGGAAATCTTTGTCTGGGATTAAATATTCCTGCTTCAAGTCGACATTATAAATCACACGAGTGTGTCTCCTAAAAGTTGCTCTCACACTTGATTGAAGTGTCTTGACAATTGTTTTGTTGTCCACACTCAGTAAGGAAGCGTTTCCCTCCAAAGTTGGCCTCTTACAAGTTTAATTAAAAGTAAGTTAGAAGTACGAAATGAGGAAGGAAAAAAGGACAGGAGAGAAATGGAAGGAGATGAAAAAGAGAGAGAAGAGCAGACGAAAGACGGCCGGCCCTGGGAAGTGAAGGTGGGGGGTGAGGGTTTGTGCAGAAGAAGAGGAGGCAGTGGAGGCCAAGAGGCACAGAGAAGGTGGAGGAGGAGGAGGGTGTATCCAAGCTGACCCCTGTGTCTGTGTGTGTTGTTGTGTGTCTCAGTGGGTTTCCTCTGCGCTGGCGCCAGCTGGAAATGCCTCCACTAAGCAGAGGGAGTACACACATCATCCTCCATTCACCACCGTTCAGCCTCTTTTGATGAGAGTAACACTATACATGCTCAGCAACCCTCACAGATCCTATCAAGCTGCTGTTTAAAGGGCATGGAGTAGAGCAGGGGCAGCTGATCATAACTTATCGAGAACATTATGGTGCTGTCATCTAGTTTCTTTGCCCTGCAGAGCAACTAAAAGAAAGCACAACTGAGAGGGTTTTGTGTACCACTTACAGTGGTGAGGGTTTCATGAGGTACACTGCCACCTAGGGGTAAGGCCCCGCTCCTGCAGAGAGAAATGTATCTTCTCTACATATTTTGTACCACCAGTTCTCAAATACTCTTTATACTTTATACTTTTTAAAAAATGTTTTGTCTTACTGCACCTCTTTTCTTAATGTAATTTAGAAGGATGATTATATCTCGTAGGTTATACCTTGAATACTTGGTGTCGTGTTAGCCACAGTTGCTGTTTGAAGTTGAGCTTCGAGATGGTCTTTTTAAAATGACTCAATAGCCATGAAATTACTCATTACTCTGTTATCCTGCCGTGCTGTTACCCTCATTCAACAAAAACCTCGCCAGTAAACAATTATCCAACCAGCATGGCCTAAAGCTGCAGCCCAGACATGCGGTGAGGAGGAAAAACAACCATCTTTGCTTAGCTTAGCTGTATTGTGCTTTGTTCTGGCTATTACGGAGTTGAAATATTGTCATTACTCATAGACCAAATCATTTTACGACATCCTGCGATTAAACTTTAAGCGAAAAGGTTAATGAGACAAATGAAGTTTGAATGCTGAGAGTTGGTTTCTATTAGTGATGCCATTTCAGGGAGAAGTGCAATGTTGCTTTGCACACACTCTCATGCAAACACAAACAGAGAACAGACTGGTTTGATTTAGGTTTTGTGGTCCCCTCCCAGTGCAGCCAGACAGGCAGAGAGGATCACAGAGCAGTGAACTCCAGTTCAGCCTGGGCCTGACTGTCTCTGCTCAGCTTCAAGTTGAAACCCTCCAAATTGGGTTTAATCTGTGTTTTGCTTTGCCAATTATCGACCCGCAGAGCTGGATGGCAAATAGGGATGAATGAGCTTTAGATGGGCCTGGTTGAGAGGAAGGTCACAGTGTGATTAATGATGATCCGTTGAATCCCTGACTCGGTAGGATGAGATGAGTTTATCAGCAAATAAACATGTGCAGGGCAAATGCAGAGCATGATGCAGCAGAAATACAATTTGAGTGGCTGAAAGTAAATACAAAACAAAATTAATGTTACTGTTACTAAGACCAAGATGGGTTACCAACACATTTGTTTTCTAAACGTATCCAGACAGGAGATCTGGTTTCCATGTCATGTAATATTAAAGCTGTGGTATCAGCAGTTCAGCGATTAATATGTAGTTTGATAGCTTACTGTTGATGGTAATCACTGGTAATTAGTATCAGATCATAGCGGAGAATCGCCTTCTATATCTGTGAAGAGTTTAGCTCTGGATACTCAGTTATTGAAGGTCACGTGTTGTTTTAGGATTATGACTTTACTGAGGATATGACTCAGATTCTCCTACCCCCCAAAAAACTACCTTTCCTATTCATAAGAAACATGAAGCTGTGCCACTCCAGACAGGTCACAGAAGCAGAACAGCAGCTAAGTGTTGTTTTTATAACTTCAGTAGATTAAACAACCGATTCTGTTTTCCACTTATTGTCCCTAATGTGTGGAAATTGTGAGACTTCCAGAATTGTTGGTGTGATGCATCTGAAGAAATAACTCCAACTATGGACTAGTTTGTTTGTTCCTTTTTAATCCCATGAGTCCGTTATTTTCTCATAAATAAATCTCTGACTAAAAGACATTATTTTTCCAGTTTATAACTTGTATTACTGTTACCGATTCACTGATTAATAAAAAATGTCATATCAGCTAAATCAATTCATGTTATCAATTTCTGCAGACTTAGAAAATGATTTTCCATTTAGAGCCTTGTTTTTATCTGTATGTGTGATGTTAGCTGTGATAAAGCGTCGACTTAAAAAATATTTGTGTGTGTGTTGCTTATTGTTTTCTGATCTCTGTCTTTGTCCATCCCGGAGAGTCTTTGAGGATCTTCGAGCTGACCTGCCTTTCGCTCCCTCTGGGTGTCTTCATCTCTCTCTGCTGGTGTCAGTGTTGACACACAAAGCATATTTGGGATTCCATCATTTAATTAAAGGAACACAATGTTCATATTGAATTACTCATTGCACATCACAGCACCAGAACTCTGTGTGTTGACTTCCCCATTTTCTGCCCGATGAGACAAAAAAGGAAAACATGTTGTTTTGTTTAAAGTCTCACTTTGACACTCATAGATTAAATTTTTTTCAGAAGAGGAGCAACGAATAAGAGAATGACAAATGTTAATTAAGATGCAGGACAGTGTTTGCTCATGGGTCCAAGAACCCTGAAATATGACATGTGATGGCAGCAAAAGTAAGTTATTTTTTCCTATATGGTTTGCCAAAAAGCAAATGATTTGCATTTCTAGTCTCCCACTTCCTGTGTTAAATGACAATAACTAACTGTTCTGAATGCATTTAACAAATTCTAAACTCAGTTTGAACCCATGTAAGCCAAACCATTTATGGTCGATCAGAATTGCGTCTCACTGTAAGTTTCCCCACCAACTAATTTCCAAGGCTTTTTCTCCATAATTTTCTATCCAACAGCAGTTTTGAAGGACAGGATACATTTGCCAGATCCAGACCAGCAACCAGGGGCCAGGCAACAAATTCTGGGATCTCGCACAACATCTCTCAACCCCCAACAAGCTTCTGATCCTTTAGGGACCCAGACCAGCATTTAGCCTTCCCGTAAAGAGAGTCCCAACCCAAGCCTCAAAACCAAATTTTAATCTTTTAACATATTTCATTGGTGATTCTGGTACCACCACCAAGTAATATCTTGACTCTGTAGTAAAACTTAGAAATGTCAAGTATTTTAAGAATTTGTGGGGAGAAAATAAGTTGGAGTTACTGTGTGTGATTATACACTTGTTCATACCTGACATTCCTGTTATGTTCCTGGTATTCATCTTTGTTTTTGTCATTCATTCATCTATTCATTCTAAATGACTGACGGAAGTAACAAAAGAAAGACAAAAGACGGCTTTAAAGACAATGTTTGGGAAAAAGCTGAGTGTACTGTTGATAGTTTCCATTTAGTGATGTGGTGCAGTCTCAGCAAACAGGTGCCTTTCTGTTGATGTCGTTGTCGTTTGATAGAGCTTGAATTTTTCCGTGGCAATAAGCTCATCTTCTCTAGTTGACACCATCATCACAGATAACTTTTCTACATGACACATCACATGAATACTTTAGTGGAATCTTGAATAATGACGTGTTTAATTCAAACATTAATACAGTCAGTACGGTCACGTGTTCAGGTAAGTGAAGCGACAGTTAGAGTTGGGTGGGTTCATTTAATTGGACCGTTGTCTTTGTCCAAGGAGTGGATTTGAGTTAATTGACTGAACTATGTGAGAAAACTCCCAAGACATTCAGCCGTTTCTAACTTTCTCTACATGTAAGTATAGATGAATTCACTGCACAGATGCTGTTTGAGTTACCTGAATGATTATTTTGTAAGATGAATTTTATGTGAGCTGAGTGACAGCCTGAAACAGCTCTAAGTGACCGCAGGCTGACAATATTTAACACATTCAGCCATCTGACAAAAAAACCCAGATAAATATAAGCTAATCTACTACTTTTGATTGAATTACGGACGGCAGCACCACAGAGGGGGACAGAGAATAATCTTTCAGCTCTCTAAACTACAGGTTAAAAAAAAGCAATAAGATTATTGCTGCTAATTTCAGAGCCACTGTGTGCAATGTTATAGTTAGTAAACTTTTTTCTGTAAAGTAAAAGGAAGCTGTGCCCCTTATTCACTGCATCCTCAGTGAAAATAAGTCTTGTGTTCCCACAGAAGCTGAGTTGTGCTGGAGACGAGTCATTGGACGTCATAGGGTGTGAAAGTCACCTTCTCATTGCACATAAGAGCTACATGTTGTTTTTTGACACGTGTAAAAAGGGCTTTAGTTTGGGTTTGAGAGATTAGATTCTGCATGATTTTGACCGGACTAACATAATCACATGCATTTTAGAATTCTGACACAGAAATAAAAAAATTCAGGTGTGGTAAAAAATGTGTTAAATTAGTCAACATCGTTTCACACTATTACATCATTCATACATTTTATAAAGCCCTCTTGCGGACTGCAGATCTATGTTAATGAGATTAATACATTTTGGGAGAGCTTTACAAAGACTTAGACTTTGCGTGCCTTTGCTTTTGTGGCACAAGCTTTGCAGATTGTTTCAGCCTTCAGCAGCAGATGGGTAAACTGCACTACTAAACCCAGTTTTAAAGGCAGGAAGTGTAAGTCACCATCATGTCATCACTGACTTCACCTCTGCTCCACACAGAGATAAATGCAGGATTCATTTTGATTGCCACTGCTGACAGATTTCCTGAAAACCCTGAGTGGGGCGACTCATACAGTGGGTGGACTTTCAGAAAACCCCAGTGAGAGTCAGTGGAGCTCATTCACACTGAACAACACAATCCTGATTGTCTGTTATCATGCAACTAAGAGGAGAATCATCCTGCTAGTCATTCAGATGATCATCTGGCTGCCTGTACACAATGTATCAGGTATTAGCCTTTACAAAAGGGAATGAAATTGTCACTATCTGTTCTGGCTCTTGTTACAGCATGGAAGCCAAATGTGAGATGACAAACTGTTGTAAATATGTTATAGATATATATGAGCTTATCTGTTGAGCGGGTGTCCCAGCTGTACGAGTTTATTAGGAGATCCCCCCCAACCTCACTTTAAAACACAAAATATCACGTCATGTGCTCCTTTTGTCTCTCAGTGGCTTAATTCTTGACATGTTTTCACCCCTCATTTCATGTGACAGTGATCATAACTGTATAGAAAACAAAGAAAGACTTTCAGGGAAACATAATAAATTTAGAGATGATGATGAACAACTGTCAACAAATAATGACAGTCACTATTAAAAACCGAAGCAACCCACTTGCCACAAGTTTCTCTGGAGGAGGATGAGGGAAGCCAAGAATAAATTGCCTGTCTGTAGTCATTTGAATGCAACATTTAGCTGTGATTTATGTGAAGGCAGAAAAGCATTATGAGAAAACATTTTCCAAGTGCAACAGCTTGCAACAATTTACATTATATGGGGGGAAAACCGCTGAAACAAATATTTGACTGGCCTCCTATAATGAAATGGATATATTTATACACACTGAATTGAGTCAAAGGCTGTAACGAACGCACGGCTTCACCAAAGAATCGCTCTGCGTTCTTGTAGTAAACATTTTACTGATGCTTCAGGGGCCTCAAATGAAAGTTATTAGAGCTATAATTCTTCAAGCCGGCCAAGAGATACAAAGATATTGTTTACAAGGGCAGAGAAGATATTCGCTAGTAGAAAATTAACTCTTTGTTGTCTATGACAAGAAGGGATCCACAAATTCAGTTTAAATGTACTGTATAAAAACAAACATTTACCTGGAATTTTAATTAAAAAGAAAACAACATGAACAACTAAGCTCAAATCAGCACTTCACTGATTTGACTGGCAAAATATAACTGGTAAAATATGGTGCATCATGTAAAATTCAAAATCTCCAGTTTATAAAGATGTTAAGTAATTCTAAGTACATGGTATTGACATAGATGTTCTATGTCATTTGTACCCTGTTCTTTCAGTACTTCCCTCTTGCTTTCTCCACATGTGCCAGGATTTTCTGCAGTCCCCAAATCACAGAGCGCACTGAATGACGAAACAAAATGACAGAAAATGGTCTAAATTCAGCTGAATTCATATGAAATTTATTAATGTGTGCAGGTAAACACAACATACCCGAGACAAGATGAGGTCTACAGAAAAATATAATCAAGGAAGTGGATAATCCTCCACACAGCAATGATAGAAAAAAACACCATGCAAGTAATCAGCCTTGAGGGACATCGGCAGCCGTTGATAAATATCTCTCTGTGCAGTCAAACCTTGTCAATGTTTCATTTCAGCCTTTTCATTATGCTGGAACTGAATAGAAAAGATAGATAATTCATATTGGTTTTTAAGCTATACTGGAAAATCCATGATTTCACCTACTTCATGGAAGATAGAAGTTTCTCCTTATTTCTTTACTTAGTCCTATCTTCCTCCACAACTGGCAGGCCTTGCTTTGCAAACGCCGCTCCTGAATCAAAGTGTCTCTTAATATATCCTCAAACTACACTTTAGTGTCGTGTCAGAACAACAATTATGTAAGCAAACATTTGACATAATTTTGGTGAATATGATTCCTTACATGCATACCAGCTGCACAGTGTGAAAAAGCAGAGTTTGCACACCATTTAAACAGTGTATCAGTCATTATATGCCATGCATATAAGCCGGCATATGATGCTCTGCGCAGATGCAGCGGCACAAGCAGCATATACATCCACTTCCGTCATGTGGCTGATATAAACACAACAGGGTTGTAAATTAATGGATGAAGTAACTGACTCTCCTGAATATGCATTGTGTACATTAACCATCAAATGATTGCTGGTCATTCTTCACTCTGTGGCACATTTATCTTGTGAACAATTAATGATGCAATAAACCTTGATTGAGCTGATGGATCATGTTGTTTTAAAGTAACGCCTCCTTGGGCAGCAAATGCTTTTTCCTCAATTTAAAAAGATAAACTTCTCCCATGGCGCTTATCATCATATCTATCGAGCTCATGAGCCAGCACGGGAAGAAGGAGCGGACACGCTGATGTTGTGCAAAGCATTTTGAAAGAGCAACAGCTAACGAGAAGATGCCAGCATTCATCTGGTTGACCCGTTGTATAACTTCATCATCCAGTCTGCAACACTCAGTTGAAGCAGTCCAGCCAGAAACTTAAATGATATTGTTCCCTCATGTCTGTACAATGTGCAAATAAATTTTTACTGACACGCTTGTTATGATAACTTTGTGAGGGTCTAACATCTGCATATTGTACTCAACCACAAACTAAATCTGTTGTCACTTTGATATTTGCCTACTTGCTTCGCAACAAATAAAACCAATATAAAGAAAAAATATTCCATGTGAAAATTTGTTTCCTGTTTTCTCAGTACTATTCAGACCATCGGGTTGTGGAAATCTACAGGAAGTATTACCAAGTTGTTAAAAAATCTTTAAAAAAAAGTCCAACTACCAGAACAATTCAAACTTGTTTATTATACACGATCAGTGTTTTCAGGAGACTTTCTAAAATCCTGTTTCAGTACAGCAAGTCTTTTACTGGTACGCTTCTCAAGACATCTGTGTCTTTTTTTTATAATGAGCCGATGTGTTACAGATGGTTGGAATTGATAAATGGCTGTCTTGTCTCCATTCAGAACAGCATAACTGAAGCAATACAGAAACATTTGTTATCAACCATGCACTCTTCATGGACAGGCGAGAAGATGAACAAACAGAATTCTCTAATTAATATGTCACAGAGAAAATATTTTAATGACTTACAAATGGGGATGACTGCACAGTGCCTTGTACCATTTATTTACACTGAGGCTGAGACTTCCTGGCATGAGGCAGCACATACAGCAAATTCTTAGACATCTAAATTAAAGGGGGCCTAGAGTGTTGTGGCTTCAGATACATGTGTGTAACCCCTGTGGTCCCCAAGCTCCCTCCTTCCTATTTGCGTCTTCCCTAATCAGTGCCAAATGGAGTTTTTTTTTTTTCCTGTCCTCTCCAACATAGACGATACATAGAGGGGAAGGAAGTCATTGTATTCAATGAGAGCCTTCCATTTTTATTTTTTACACCCCCCCCCCCCCCCCCAACCTTCCACATAAATGCAGCAACTCTTACAATTACAAGAGCTTTCATGTGTTGCAGTCAGCGGTCGGTGAGGAAGGAGGGCCAATTGCTTATAATTAAGAGGCATTTGTTTGGGAGCTGTGGGGTGCTAAATTCTTCATGCACATGGTCTTTTTTAGTCATATTAGCAGCACTGCAGGGAAAAAAAGTCAAATAACACAGCTCGGGAGTTTATAAAGTCTTTCAGCTCAATATTCTCCTGGAAACATTAATCCTTCTGTATAAATGTAATTTTGAATGTGGTATGAATGGATATTGAGACGGAAAACACAATGTCAGAGGTGCTCTTTAAAGTGAACATGATGGACGGAGGGCCTGAACAGCCATTACTGCACTTTTAATCTAATTTGCACCTAATGCCACAGTAAAAGAATTCCACACTTCACCCAGCATATGCTAGTCATTATTAATTAGTGTTTTCCCTTCATTTTAATGAGAGACAGAACCAGTAAAGTTGCTCACCCTCATACCCAAGGCAAATGCCTACAATTAAAGTTTACTATGTGTTTGTTTTTCAATAGGTTTTTAATGTCCGGCTGATGCAACGACTTGGCAGACATACACTCGGAGCAGTTAAAGTTCCTCCTGCAAGGTAAACAGAGCCGCAGCGGGTCTGAATGGAGAAGAAAGACATTCAAGAGTGATGTTGTGTGAACCCGTCAAGGTAAGCAGGTGGGGGGGCGCAACTGAAATGTCACCTTCTCCCAAAACATGTCCTAAATCTGAAAAGAAGGATATCATTAAAAGAGAAAAACTAAGATAAAACTTCAATTATTAAAATTGATGCTATACATTTAATTGGCTAGAATATAATAATTATGGTGCTTTGTGCATATAAGATAGGTTGTTTTTTAATCAAGGGTTGGTTTAATGTACAATAGGACGTGATGAATGGTACTCTGAGCGTTTCACCATGACGTATGTTCCACCATGAGGTATGTTCCTACACTTTCAACAGAGTCACAGTGAGTCACAATAGAGAACAAATAAGTGATATCATCTTTTTTTAATTGTCTTGTTTTTTCTGTCCTCTCACTTCAACAGATAGAGGCAGATTGCCGCCCTCACTACATCTGGTTCTGTCGTAGGGTTTTTTCCAGTTAAAAAGGAGCTGTTCCTTCCCGAAAACACCAATTGCTGCTCCAGGGCAAATTGTTGGCCTTGGAATTTGTCACATTTATTTATATATTTATTAGTATAACCTTTAACTTGGTATGACTTAGATGGTGCTACCTGTATTGTAAAATTGTTCAATTTTATATTTGCTGAATGTAATACTGCCACAGAGCTTCAGTATCAACAAACTTTCTAAAAATGGCACTAAAAAACTGGACTGGATTTATATAGCACTTTTCTAGTCTAGTTGACCACTCACAGCACTTCTGCACTACAAGCCACATTCACCCATTCTCACACACATTCATGCAGCACTTCTTAGTCTATACAGTATCACAGGCTATGCAGCTTGAGGCAGACCCAGAACTCGCTGGAAGGATTATGTATCTCCTTTAGCCTGGGAATGCCTTGGGATTAACCCGGGAGAAGCTGAGGAGTGTTGCAGGTTTCCCTCCTTGCCTCCACATATGGATGGATGGAAGGACACACATTCACATACCGATGAATGCATTTGGAGGCAGCATGGGGTCGAGTGTCTCACTGTTGTTATACTGATGACTGACATGTGCCTTCATTACAATTAACACACAGAATTAAGTTTATTCTACCCAAATGTATATCAATCTGCAGCTAAAATGACTTTGAAACATTTACTATTTTATTTCTGCCTGTGTGATGTTTGCAAAAAAACCTACAATTTATTTAGCTTTAAATATCTCACCTGTCCTTTAACAATTTGCATGTCCAGAAAGACACCAACACACTTTAATTACTAACAATAACAAGACCAAAGAACATTATCAGCCATATCCTTAATGCACCAACAGTCTATAACATGAAATGAAATCACTCAATAATGTGAATTTCATTTGCAAGTGTTTTTCACTTGTTTAGGAGACTCCTGCAGCAAACACAGAACCTTTTGTTGTTGCTGCCTTCTCAGACTGATTGTACAAACAGGGGGTCACTTCTTCTCTGCTCATCTCCAGGGGACGCGCAATCACTCAGCTGATCAACAGAAAAGATGTCTAATTCTCCACAGCACTCCACTGCACTCTGCTCTGTTATTGTGTATTAATGTGTGTGAGTGTGTGGGGGTATTACCACCATAGCACTGTCATTTGGCCCCCTGACATGGCAGAAAAGCGTCTGGGTCACAGAGTCAGCTGGCACCAGAGCTAATGGGCCTGGCCTCCGTGTGCATGTGTGTGAATGCGGACACACGGGTGTCTGCTGTGTGTGTATGTGTGTGACAGAGAGTCCCTCGCTGGACCCCCAGCTCTCCTCTCCAAGCACAATGAGCCGCGTTCTGAAACATGGAGCCGCGTGATGACAGGCCGATCGGCGGGAGACAATGTGCTGTAATTTGTGAGGGGCCTTGCCGCGAGAGGAATGATGGGTAATTAAGAAGAAGACACTGAGAGACACGGCAGGGGCTCAGTTACAGGCAACAGGCCATTGGCTGTGTGTACTGACAAGCCAACAAACCCTTTCCTAGTTCTCTGATAACATGCTGCTCTGCTGCTCTCTTTCACTGACACACTCACTCTCTTTCTCTGCTGCCCCAACAATCATAACTAATACTGATAACTGTGTTTTGAATGCACTGTGAGTTTTTATTTAGGAAAATTCAAATTTAATTAATTTATCAATTGATTACAGTTTTTTGCAACTTGCCATTCTTTCTCTAAATTCTACTGAAAACTCGTCACAAACTGACACTTGGTAAGGAGTCTGTCGTGTCACTTTTAAATGTATAGGGTATCCCCCATACCATCACTTGTGAATGTGGAGGGTTTCCTGAGCCAGTAACAAGACAGCCACAGGATGCATCACCATGGTAACGTGGAAGACAAAGACAACATTTTCTCCAGTGGTGTTTTCCAAACCTTAACCAAGTGTCTTTACTACTACTACTATCTTAACAAAGTACTTTACATGTCTAAGTGTAATCAAGTCCTTTTGATGCAAAACAAAGCAGTGCAGAAGTAGAATGAAGGAAGTTCAAATAAAGACCTGAAGGCTAAATAAAGGAAGTGGAAAAACAGTTGTGCCAGGGATGGTCTCAAACACGAGTCAGATATCTACAGATATCTATGCCTTTCATCCCATTCGACCTCTTTATGTAATCTATATTACGTTTTGAAAAGTCAACGCTATAAGATGACACCATTTACTATATTTTGAGACGTTGTTTTGTAATTTTTTTTTCTGTTTTATTCTCTTATTGTCTTCATTTTCCTCCATGTCACCACCTGTTGTCTTCATCCCCAACTCACCTGCAGCCACTTGAGCAATCACCCTTCCTGATACCGTCAAATACTCCCGTATCAGGCTCCTGGTGAATTGTTTGTGTTAGCTCCTGTTGTGTCTTGGCAGGGTCGTGTTTAGTTTTCCACGCCTGCATTCTCCGCTTTAATAGCAGCTTTTTGGTTTTGGTAAGTAACTTTATTGGTTTCTTTTTCACGAGACAAAATACCTCCTGCCTATTTTGTCTTGTGTTTGGCTCCACTTCCAAATACCTAACAAAACATTAAACTTTTGTAAATGAATGAAAAAATTAAAGTTGTACATTTATGAATTGAAATCTTATTAGCTTTCTGAAGTAGAATTGACCAGACTTTTAAATCTGTCGTCCATGCAAGCTAATATACCGTCTTAAACGATATATTCTCTTGTGTGTTCATGTTTGCCATTTTCTTTCTGCACGCAGGGACTTTTGACTATGTGATAATCATTTCTTTCATTACAGTTTCACAAAATACCTGAAGACTTCACTCTGCTCTACCAGACATGTCCAAAGTCGATTTCAGTCTTGGGTAAGATCCCGAAATGTATTATTTGCAAGTGGCCATTGGACAGTACTTTTTTTTTTTTTTTTTTTTTTTTAAATGTAACTTTTACAGTTTAGCTCAAAATCAAGCATCACTGTTGGCCTTCAGGCAATTTCCTATTATTAAATCTGACGCACCTTAAAAAGCTTGGACACCCATTCTTTATTTAGTTATTTTTGTGTCCAAAAGCACAGAAAAAGAAATTCATGTCCCAGGACCAAAATAAAAAGGTTTAAGTTGGTCATACTGTATGAGAAACAAAAGCCAAACGCTAATGTGATAAACTTTAATATCAACAAATGGACAAAATTTTCTTTTGGTGCTGAAATCTGACATAACACGATGCTCAGGAGAATTACGGAGCTCACCTCTTCAAAATAAAAAAAGATTCACCTATTAGTTTATCAAGCATGACTACTTTAAAAAAAAAAAAGTCTAATACAACATTCCTGCAATACAGTCAACATTTATTAATTAAATTAAATTACAGCCATTAGCTTAAACTGTTCAGAGGATTCTTAATTAAACTGTATGCAATGTATAGGGCTGCAGTTTATGATCAAGTTAAGCGGGGAACGGAGTCCAAATGTTGGTACTGAAAAAGTTGAATAAACTGTTGACAGAGAAGTGTAGTCATTTCATGTATGCTAACTAGCAGACGTCTGCTTGTTGCAGGCATTGACTTTGAATTGAACTGACTTTGAACTGCCTTTGAATTGACCACTGAAATCAAATTGAATTTGAATGGAGCCTTTTCGTCATTCTCGGCATCTCTCCCTGTGGGTGGGACAGAACCAAAATCAGGCCTTTGTGAGGACCTTAAAGAGAATGACAGTGAAAGTTCTGCTGAAATGATACAAGGCCACATGCTCTCTTTGTTCCTACTGTACAATAAAGTACACTCCTTTTACAACCCTTTTAACACATCTCCAGCAACATGTGCACAGGTGCTCACCCATTGGTGTTTAATAATTACCGTCTGTTACTGTAGATGGCAACGAGGAACACCTGTGACTGTGAGGAAATATGATCTCTGGGAAATGTGCGTACATGCTCATATGTGAGAAGACCTACCCTCAACCTGTAAGTGTATATTTCCAGGTTTTGTGCACAACTGCAGAGAAAACATATATATCCTAGGTATAATATGAATTACTGGTACCCCTGAATTTCTGAATCATTTATAATATCTTCAGTTTTGTACGATCATAATTTTTAAGTATTAATATTAATAAATATTTCAATGAAGTGTCCAAAGGTGCTGAATGATTTAAAAACAACAAAAGGTTTCATAGGGTTAGAAAAAAATTCAAATCAATGCTAGCGACGCAATTATTGGTTCCCCATAGATTAGTTTAATTCAATTTTGCAAACAAAACAGAAAAAAAAGTGTTTAAATTTCAGTGTTCATGTGACATAAATAAACCAACATGATAGTTTTACAGCACGCTGATAGTTTCCAATCCAAAAAGCTACAAGTCATAAAAGTCTCCCTCTTCAAGGTATCAAAATGTTTCACAGTCATAAAACTGTAAAGATGCTCACAGAAGACGTCCATTAAGAATAAAGTCAATGACAGTAGTTTGTGGAAATAGATCACGAAAGACATCTGATGACCTCACGCTGACCTGGAGCGATCTCAACTGGTAGTGTCAGCCCGTACCAAACACTGCTCAACATGTAAGGCTCCATGGATGAAAGCCAAGTAACAGGTTTACAAAACAGGTCACATGGAAACAATATGAACTTCTGACAAAACATAAAACTCTGTATTCATGCTGATGAATATGAAAAATTTTTTTTTAATCTTGCCATCCAGCCCAATAGAGCACAATTACTCAAAGTATCTCATAATTATATTTTGCTGGTTGCATTATTACAGTGTATGCTTTAATGAAAACCAATGTTTTTCTTATCGTAACCAAGCAATTTGTAATGTGCAAAATGGCAAGTCAAAGTGACTGAGAATAAAACCTATAATTCAAAGTAAAGCTACTTTTAAACATAAGTTTATTGAACAGGACTTGAACGCAGCTCCTCATTCTAATGACCATGTTTGTTGTGCTTCCATCCCACCCCTCCAGCCTCTAAAATATGAACTTTTTCACCTTCTCAATCTGATGCAGCTGTTGTTTTGTGACTGTTTCATAGTATGTTGTGACACTCTGTGATGTTATTTTTATGTCCTTAAATCGTATTCATAGAAACAAAAAGAATACAATACGTTTTATTGCTGTTCCACATGTTGCTGTGGGTTGATTGAAAGAAAGGCAAATAAATGCAGGACTTATGTTTCCAAAAAGATTTCATTGGAACATAGTACCTACAATTAAGCATGCTGTGGGGCTGATTTGCTGCTTGATACTGAATGTATAAAAGTTACCAAGGTTTTTCACGGATAATGCCTTGTTTTTCAGCCAGTTTCTTTTGTTTTTTTATGTGAAGGTTTGGAGCCTTTGAGGAGGACAACAACCTGAAGCAGATATTCAACAACACATAAGATTATTTAAAAGGGAAAAAAATAGACTTGTTTAAGCTGACCAACACTAAGTCCATAACACATAAAACCTGTTGAAAACCTTTGGAGAATATATAAACATAAACATGAGTGAACATTTCGCTTCATTTTTACCCATAACTGGGCAGAGGTGACAAGCTGTTCATGAATAACAAATAAAAGCATGTTGTATTTTTACTTTTGTTTGTATATGATCTGCTGGATAATCAAGTTAACAAGTTTCAGAAAACAGATTAAGTTTCTTCTGGAAGAGAAGAGATTTGCTTTTTCCAGAATAACCATTGAAGTTTCAGAAGGTATATCATCATGCTTTCCTACAATGCTTAGTGTTGTGATTCAAACCCAAAAGATAGATTATTAAATGCACAACCTGTACCATTTAATCAAGGTACACTCTCTCACATGCCTTTATAGAATGGACTACAATTTATAAAAAAAAAGATAAAAATGAATGAGGACATTCGACTATAATGTTGTCTTTTATTTGATGTGTGCTTGTTTAAGTATTTGAGCAAAATGAGTAACAAAATGCTGAATTTTGTTTTTCTTTTCAAACTTTATAAATAGCATTTGAAGTTCTATTTTTCTCTGCAAATCAACACTATTGTAGTTACACAAGTATCCCTTTGCAGTTAGTTAACTTTTTTTAAATTGAATTATGATAATATTCTTTCCTTTGAAAGTGAAATCCAAAATCGGTGTGCAACATTTGAAACTTTTGGTGTTTCTTTTTATTTTTTTTTATCTCAAAGCATTTCCATACCATCTTACAAGACTCTTGCTAAAAAAAGGCTGTGGTCGAAACCCAATACTTATGAAAAGAGGCATTTAGCTGTCCAGAAAAACTTGAACATTTTCTCTTTCCTTTGCATTTTTTCTTTTCCTCCACAAAACTTTTCATCTTACGGCCGCTGCACCGCATTACTACAGGGACCTTAAACCGCAGGACCCAATCCTCAAGGTGCACAGTGCACAGGCTCTGTTCTCAGAGACCAAAAGAACCCATCGCAGCCATGTCTGCACATCTCTCCCTTACATCTCCCTCGCAGCCTGTAAATCACCAAAGCTCACTCCTGGCCCCATTAAATAAATGTGCTGGAGTCGCTGACTAATTGATAGCGTTACAATCCGAACTGCTTCATAGGGGCTTTAAATTGAAAACACCAGGGGAGGAAGGCAGAGGATGTTGGTAGTAAAGAGAGGGAAGGCCTGTAAAGAGAGAGACGGCACAGCGGAAATGTCGGGAGTGGACCTCAGGAAGGAGAGGAATAATTTTGGGGAGCAAGAGAGGGAGAAAAGGGAATGAAGAAGATGTTATGGGGGGAGAAAAGAGAGAAAAGTCTCCTGAGAAGGAACAAAGAGAAGGTAGATGAATAGACAGTGAGGAGGGGCATTATCAGAAAGATGTGCAGGGAATGTTCAGGGCGGTTTCCATTACAAGTTAAATGAATTCACATGAGTCTCCCCCAATTTTGACCATGTTCCTGTCCACTCTAAAATGCCTAAGCAGTAAAGAAAACAGCTTTATTTGTCCTTCTTTGTTCAGCGAACACTAAAACTGCAGCTTTCTATTCAGATTACTTTAAAGAGCTTAAAAATGTTTGTTTTGTTAAGCATGAAAACAGCAAGTGGCTCTGAAAATATAAGATAATGATAATTCTGAACGATCTCATCTGGTTTTTGACTTGGGTTTTGTGTTTTCATTCTTCTTATTTGAAAAAACAGCAGGATGGTAACATTTGTTTCTCTGGGCTCAAAATATTCTCAACAGGGTTCTGCCACAATTAACAAATGTTACACTTACTGTAAACATATTATAAAAGACACGTCTGACAACTAGCTTAAGCTGGGACAGTTGCTGTCATTGATTGCAGTGTTAGCTTGGGCCAGTTATATGAAAACATGCATCATTAGATACCTTCAGAAATGACCAGATCTTGACAAAGCCCAGTCAATGAGGAAGGGTTAGATAATTCCAAATAACCTCATGGCCTGATGTGCGTACTGTATGTTAGGAGCCTGGTGTTTGTACAAATTAAACTCTGTGTGCATATGAATCCTCAGATGCCGTAATGGCGTTCTCTATGTAGTTATAAGAGATAAGGTTTTATGAAAAGGGATCAGAATTTTGCATTTTGGGACTCACAGGACTCCAGTCCGCCCTTTTACCAGCCTGACTCCACCGTCTCATTCTGTTCTTGACTAAAGGATGTGATCTTTTATCGTATATGATCCCTTAATACTGAATAATTTCCATCCATCTTCTGCTTGTCATCTCTGCTTAGGAGCTTTTTCTGCCAAACAAACCAGGATGAGCTCTGCTTTGTAACGCATGCTTGCACACACAAAACGCCTATTGTTGCTGCTGTACAGATATCTGTATCTTTAATTGGCAATGCTTCACTGGATCTAACTCCGGTTCTACATGCATGTAACTGACTTGGGTGGGTTTCGGCCCTGATCCCTCAGTCAATAAACTATTAGAAAGGTTTATTAAGGTATAAAAACAAAATTGGTTTAACCCTGGAGACAAATTGGGGCAGAAAAAAAAGCAAACTGGTGAAGCTAGTCTGACTCGTTATCCTCTAAGTTATCCTATAACTCTAATTAAACTAGAATTATAGATACACCCTGTTGTGGTGATAGTAGGTGACCAGGCTGTTAAATGACCTAACCATTATGCAGTCCTGTAACCTGTTCTGAATTAGTAATGTTACATCCACTGTTAAATCAAGCTACAGTTATACCTCGACTTTGCGAGTCAATTAGACTACTTTGTTCAGGAATACATGCACAAAATGGTAACTTATTTATTCACTGAGGTATGTTTGATGCCATGATCCTGTGGGCTGTGCCAGAAAATGTTTAAGACATTCTGCAACTTTTTCCTTTTTTTTTTGGTGATCATCCTGCATGTAAATACAGCCAAATTAACAGCACAGACGTTGTTGCTAAGTTACTTGAATGATGATTTTGTCAGGTGACGCTGCAGTTAAAAATCTGAATTTTATTAGAGCAGAGCAACAGTTTTGGAAATGTTTTAGGTGACCAGGAGTTGACACATAGTCTTAATAGCTGTCTGACAAATGATAAATGTATGAATGAGAGCCACTTTATTAGGAAGTAACTGTAGTACTTTACATGTATGCTATAATGTTTTTAAAAGAAATGCATGTTATCCCTTATGATTATTGTTTGTTCTCACTGGCTTCTTCTTGGTTTGTGTACTAGATGGAAAATGTTGAGCCTGTGCAGAGCGTCAAGGTCAGTTTGAGTCTAGTTGATCTCCAGTTGTGCAATATGGGAGTTTTAGTATAGTTTTGAGAAGCTCAATTTTGTAAGATTTCAGTCAAACTAACATGTTTACGTGTATTTTAAAAGTCTGGTTTTGGTCAAACTAACACAACAGTTTTTTTTCTCTAGTGTCATGTACAAGTACTGAGTAACAGGTTCAACGTCATCATCACTCTGGACCCAAATTTCACTGTCTGTAATATAGGATGCTGAAACTAATCAAACAAACCAGGCAAATACTTCAAACTTAAGTGTTTGTTGTTATCTTAATTTTCAGCCCAGTAGATATACAAGTAAAATGAAACACAGTACAGATATATATTATGTTGCTTTTTTCCAAAAAAGCTTTTAATCTCGATTTGTCTTTAAAGTCTGGATACACTCTTAGAAGATTTGGACAGAGGGAGGGAAGGAGAGATAGACAAAAAGTTGGATGTGGCGAGGAACGAGGAGCAGAGGGGAAGAGGAGGAAGAGGAGGAGGGGGTGTTGTCTTTGATCTCAGTGCATGTCTGCCATGCTGTTTTCCTTCAAGGCTTCCTGGTAAGTTTCAGTAGACACCAGCAGGTCCACACTCAGGCATCGGACACTAATGGATCAGTTAAAGGAGCCTATACTTTATGGCTGGGCTAAGTGTTATCATCTGGGGTTAAAGACACTGACCATAGAGCAAACTCTTGCCTGATAGCTACTCCTCAAGGGGATTACAGTAGGCCCTTTGCCAAAATAAGGAGTCACTTGAGAAGGACTGGTTCTCATTCTTTGTTTAGTTTTGCTTAATTTATCTCACTTGCATCTCCCTCTCTTCATCTAATTTTTCTCTTTCTCTGTCCCTTTGCTTCTGTTTTCCTTTTCTCTTGTTCTTTCTACAGACACACATCAGGGAATACCTCTCTAAAGCTCCCTGAATGCTGTTTGAAACCATTTGTCAGCTGTGCAAGACAGAAAGCTGACGATGGATTCCAGAGGTTGAGGTGACCCCTTTCATACGGCATTTTTATCCGTGGGACCTGTCAGGACTGACTGGTTCAAATATGATGCAGGGCCCGTCAGATAAGGATCACAAAGACAGCGACATGCCTCCTAAAGTGATCATTCTCTGGCTATGTTTTTGTTTAATGAGGAGGACTGGATTGACAGCTCATAGGCTGCCTCTAATTGAATGTGATAGCTTCAGTCATTACGTTAATTGGCAGCTGGTTTTCATCATGACCTGTCACACTCACTCAAAGATTTTATAGCATCATTTTTGTAGTCAATTGGAAAAGCTCAGTCCCATGATGAACATAAGGTCTGTGAGAGAAGACTAGTACTTTATTTTTGTGCTATATTGATACTCTGAAGCAAAAGTAACACTGATTCAAGATTTTAAAGTAAGTGTTCCACGTAAGGCTGTTCAAAATCTTCCACCTCAGTTTAATCATAGACATGCAGATTGACATGCTGAAAAGTCGTCATATCCTCCTCATTTCTTTATATATTGCCAGGGAAATGGGAAGTAGGTGCAGCGATCTGTATGATATTGGAGAATATAAATGGAAATACACATACACAAAATAAGGGGGATATAAGTTTGTGCAAATCTAACATGCTTGAAGCGCTCAATATAGGCATGACCAGCTTTTGTTCAACAAAGCTTGACCCCTCTTAGACAAGCTTTCAGGTATTAGGAATAGTTCTTCAGGCTTTTGTTGATGATCCCGCACTGCTTCAATAATGGTGAGATCCAGGCTCTGGAGAAGATTCATCCCTTCATACGACCTGTTGCCACTGATTTCCAGTCCACTTGTTGTGTCATTTGGCATAGCTCAGCCTTTTCTCCCTGTTTCCCCGCCTTAAGAATGGCTTCTTGACAGCCACCCTTCCATGGAGACAATTTCTGATGAGGCTTCAGTGAACAGTAGATGGATCAACTGAGGGATGCACCACTTTCGGATACTGTTCATCTGCTTTTTAAGTTGCTTCTTTTGCCCTCCACTTGTACATTTTTCTCAAATCCTTAAGAGCATGTGCTGAGATATGAGTTTTCAGCTTATATCTCTTTGGGAATCAACTTGTTGGTGCAAAAATTTAATTTTGTGTGTCAAACTGTGTTGTCTTTGTACAACAGAGAATTAGCTGTTTGCTAAAGTAATCAAGCTGACAAGTGGGTTTGGGCGTGGTCAAATGCACAATACCATAAAAAAAAATGTATGAGAAAAGGGTCTAGAGGTCTATCTAAGCCATTCTAAAGCATAAAGATATTACTTTCAGGAAAATCATATATGAAACCACTACTTTCCGTGTGAGCAACTGCATGTAAAGTGTAAAAATTGTGTCCATTAACACCATAGTGGTGTGGTAGAAAAAATGTATTCATGTCCTAAGCATGATGTTTTTACACCTGAACAAGTAGTTTTGATTTTGAGTGTAAAGACTTGAAAATTAGGTTTGCTCTGATGTGTAAATGCTCTTATGAGCTGTACTTTTTCTTCTGCCATCTGTGGTGTTGGTAGTTGTGAAGCTGCTCGTATCAGTCGTATTTAAGGGTATGGACAAAGGACTGTTTTGGTCACTTTGAATGGAGGACTTGTAGTTGACATTATTGCAGCACACTCAGGATCTATTTTTCTGATTAAAAAAATGATGGCAAGCGGATTTAATCTGACTGTTACAATTTGCTCCAAAAAATACGAGTGTGATTTGTTGTCATGACAACAACGATACAGAAATATTCTTATGGTATTTCATTTTTTTTATGGACGATGTTTTGTTTATGGTAAAATTCAGGCTGAATGAGGACTAGTTTGAGGAGTTGCTTAAAAATGCAGAATCCACGACAGGGAGAAAGCAGATTATATTTAAGGAGACCATCAAACTGCACTCTATGATGAATATAAGAATGCTAAACTTTCATGTTGTACAGTTCCCTCCTCTAATTTATTCACTGCCATTTTGGTTGTTTTTGTAGAGAGCAACAAGTGTCACTGCTGTCAAAAAAGTGCTTGATGTAGGACATTTTTGTCAAAGATAACCTCCAGCAACACTGCAGGAAAGAACACCTATAAAAAACACCTATTTAAAAAAGTTATCATGTAGAACACATGCTGAACGCTTTATGAAATACTTCTGATCTGAACACAGAAAAGTTTAATTTCATGAGCTAATTCACCCACAAAAGAATGAAATATTAATTCAAAATGACTCATTTATCTTCCTCAGTGGAGGTGGACATTTAAAAAAAAAAAAAAAAAACTCCTCTACAATAATTTTATGTTGCCACAGCAACTACTTGATAGTAAGTCTTTCTCATACTTGTGTGAGATAAGATACAATCACACCCTGAAACTAAAACCTTTTCACATTTTCTGAGCTGCTTTTTCTGTTCAATTTCTAAACCTGAAGAAGTTCCTCTTATACACCAAAACATCTCAGTCAAGTCAAAGTGGGGACCTGTTGTAAAATAGCCAATAACACGTGCTTCAAATTGGCCATTGGTTATAGATTGCTTTACAAGGCTGGCTGATTATCGGCCCAGTGGCATTTTCCTGTGTTGATAAAGCACCAGGGAGTTGTGGGTCAATTAGTTCGCCAGAGCAGAAATTCCTGCAGACAGCCAATTAAAGCTTTTGGCCAATAGTCATGTAGCACGCTCTTCCTGTTGACGGCTCACGCAGTTATTCTGAGCCTCCGGCAGCTCCTCGCTCTGCCAGTGTAAAACCTTATTCTAAGTCCAGAGTTATTATGAGAGCGCTTTAGGAGATCTCAATGGTTAGTTAGAAATTACTTTGAAAAAAGTTAAAGCGTGTGTTTTTTTGAGTGGCTTGCATACTTTACAATTCAGTGATTAAGCTCCTTTTTAAAGCCAGTGGAAAATGTATGCTCATATACACAACATATGAGAAAATAAACAAAATCAAACTCAGTTATAAAAAGTTTGGTTCAAAGGAGAATTTTGCTTGGGGATGATTGGAGTGAAAGTTAAAGTGGTGCAAAAGATCACAGAAGATGATTGCGGGGAGTCAGTTTTCCATTCTCCTCTTTCTGTCTTTGTCACAGAGCAAAGCAATCGTCTGCCATGCAGAGGATAAACTTTTTAAGCTTTTTCCCTTTGCTTCGGAGTGCCACAAGCTGTTATTATGAAGCCTTTTGTTCGCATACAGGCTGCAAAATATTATGATTGTGACGTGACACAAAGATGGAACCTTGGAGATCACCAGACCCTTTTACCAAAGCAGCAGCTGAGGCTCAAGTAGGGAGTACCACTAAGCTTGTTTTTTTTGTACTAATCATCTTCTTAACGAGTTTGCCAAAAAGAAATAAAAAAAAAAGAAAAATGTCAGACTTCAAAGATGAACCATATAATTGAATCACATTCAATCACACACAAATGCATGTCAGTCAGTGTGTCTGTCTGTATGCCAGAGGGCTTAAAATAAAAGCGAGTTGGTTCCTGAGATCACTATCATCCCTGCAGCTACAGCTACATACATAACCACTTATGATCACTTATAACGAGTCTGTAGACACGGCGGGTGTCAGCTGATCCACGCCAACAGGCACAAGAAGTGGCAACCCAGGAGAACAGCCCTTTAAAACTCAATTATCCCATGGAGCCGGTGTCGTTTGAAAGGCCAACAGTAGAAGATGTTGGCCTCCGATAAGGGGCACATGTGTTCCATCACACTTAATTGAAGCAGGGTTTCCTGAAAAAGAAACAACCCTGCGGCAATATCACAAAACAAACAGCTTTAAGGACATGACGACTATTTTGTAATAGGAACATTTTTCATGGGTAATGGAAAGTGCTGTTTGGTCTTTTTTTTTTTAGAGCAACATTTCTCATCGTCTAGTCCAACGTGGAGAATGATGTGTGTGAGAGTATTTTCTTTACTGGACATCGTTCTGTCTTGGAGAGCACATCACGACGATAGGTTTCCAAACCTTCCCAAATTTGATTACAGGTCTGCAAAAGCCTCTAACAATGCCGTGGCAAGCATGTCACTTACGGTCACAAGCCAAAAACCTTCTCTGTTTTATTTTTCGTTCTCTTTGCCTTCTTCTTATCCTCCTGATCTGAACTTAAAGACATAAGTCATGTGTTTTAACTGCAAACATGCCGAGATATTTAATACAAAAGACAAAAGAGTCAAGTCGCAATTTGTAATGTCTACAAAAAAGTAGCATATACTGTTTTTTAATTCTGGGAGCAACTTGAACAAATATCTCCAGCAGTTTTATCATCTCTTGTGTTTAGATGTGCTTCTGAAGGTGCATATTTGAATATTATTTGAAGAGAAGACAGTGGGGCAAAAGGTTGAAGTCTGTCAGCTCATGTGAAATACAGTAGTCCTCTGTATCTGGAGCACTCTGCTGCTGCCAGTCTTTCCCCATCATCTTAAGCATGTATTGAGCATTTACAATTGCTCATTTAACGGGATATTATTACCTTGCTGGCGCTCAGTCACATATTTAGAATCTGTCCCTTTAATGTTAAATCATCTGGACATTAAAGGCTTTCTTTGACTTACAAGACATGACATCTCTGGAAACATACAACCAAGGTCAAAGATGGAGCTCATTAAAGGATTGCATACAACCACAAATTCATGAGAGAAAAGGGGGAAAAAAGAGAAAAAATGTTTAGTTAAGTCAGACTTCAGTCATTTAGGGGGAAGCTCAGCTTTGTAACTGGCCGCTGGAGATGAGAGACAAAGGCAGTCTTGTGCAGCACACTCAGTGAGGCTCCCCTGTCTTACTCAGTTTATCACAGGAAAATTGTGTTTGTTATCAACAATAGCTTTAACGAGCACCGCGAGCAATGAAGGGATATGAGTATGAGGAGATAAAACCTCAAAATAAAGCACACTCAACTTTCCACTCTGTGATGTTAAATCAAAGCCACATTTTTAAAAAGGTCAGATATGATTAAAAGCTGGTGCAGCTGTTTGATCACAAACTGTTTTCTTCCGTTCTCAGTGGCAACAAACTGATGCAATGTTGACTGTTTTCTCATTTTGTCATTAACTAAATCATAACCACTACTCAGGTATTCATACTCCACCTTTCATTAAACAACCTGATATAAAACACTTAATTCAGTCAGTGCGCCTCACACACAAAGCACCAAAAAAAATCACAAATTGAGTTGTTTAGTCTTTGCAGCGTCTACAGCCAAAAACCAGGCAGGCAGGACTATTTGTCTCATTAACTGCAGTTTGTATCCCATTAAACCAAGCCAGGGAGAGACTTAATGACCCCACAGACTAGCAAATTACAGAGTCACTATTGCAAACTTTAATTAGATTTTACTAACTGCCATCAGATTTGGCAAGTTATTTTAAAGGCTTATTCTTTTCCAAAGAAATCCAGTAGACAAGGTTTCAGCTCGATGAGACCACTTTACACATCCCATAACCGGTCAGTAATCCCATTCGCTCACTTTGGAGATCTTTTTCCCCTCCTTCTGCTGAATTGCCCAACATCATGATGCAATTTGGGTTTTTTAATCACCGTTTTAGCAGTTACAGCGTGGCTGTCCGATTTCCTGCAACAAAAGAGCGAAGCGCCATTAGTGCGAGTAATTCCACACAGCAGGCCTCCAGTTGTGCATGTGATCGAAGCCGAAGAAAACAACAAGCCTCACAATGGAAAACCTGAGCTAATGTCCTCAATCGTCCCACCTTGTTGTTTTTTTTTTTCTTGGGCATTTAAACTTCCCAGCCATTATGAGGGAGAAGGACTTGCAGATGGGATATGATCTCCTGTGTGTGTTGTTTCGTTCAGTGTGTGTGTTTATGCAGACTCATGCTGTTTTTCAGGTGTGTTTATACCATGTCATATGAAATACTCAAATGTGCGTTCCTTAAGAGTTCCTGAATGGGTCTGGTGGAGTGCTGCAACATTACTGCAAGGTCAGCAGTGGTGAGTCATGGAGCTGATGGCAGGCCGCTGGGGAGTGTGAAGCAGTGCTGGGATAGTTTGCTACTGTGTCATTGTTACATGAAGAGATGTTAAGGTCAGAGCTTTAAAGTGTTTCCACAAAGAAACCCCTTTTCCCTCTGCCCTCGCCTGTGTAAGTCATTTTGTGGGAAACCATGCACCTATAGTTAAGAGTATTTTTACATATAGTTGCAACCCACTCCACATTTCAGTCTTTTTGAGAGCTCAAAGAAGCAAAGCCACACAGCAGGTCAGATATTGAAAATCATACACTCAGGGAGTAAAAAGTAAAACAGAGAGACTTCTTGTCCTGTTTTAAACTTTGTCTTATATAAACGTGGCCCGGGCTGGGGTGATATCTGATAAAATAGATCAAAATTACATTATTGGCTTTTATAGCCCACTGAAAACATAGCCCAAAGGTATGCTATTTGGCAGAGAGCAGCTCGTAATATGTCTAAGAATTGTTACCATCTGGCTTGACTGCAGGGAATGCTTCTCTCTTAAAAACCTCAAAGTCAAAATGATACAAGTAAAACGCAGCATTCATAACCTGGTTGGCTTTTTATGGATGCCTGTCCACATTGATTTGGCTCCACAGTGTCTTGAAGACAACTTGTGCTCTTTAGAAGTAATCATTTTTACTTCTAATTATGGGTCTGTGACGCCACGGCATCCAAATTCACTTTAACATTTAAAGCATGACAGTTGGTCTTTGAAAAATTTGCTACTTTTAAAAAAAAAAAAAAAGTGACTTCCTGTAATCTCCTTAGTCACAACATGCCAGAGGGATAAGGGAGAAAACAGAAGAGTGTTATCAGTTTTAAGTCCGTCTGCATCATTACAACTTCCCAAATACACAAAAGTAAAATGCAGTCCCTCTGTGTGGACAAAAAAAATGCTGCCCCTTGACATTTTAACCCTTTTCTCTGAGCTACACCCTTCTAATCGTACTCCTGTACACAGTTTCAACCCCCATTACCTCATTATGAGATTACAATGTCAATGTGGTCAGAATTGTGACAATTACAATAAGTGGTGGAGTAATTTTCAGAATGAAATGGGGTCTTTGTACTCCATGTTGCTGTATGTTTCCGTGGCCTGTCATAGGTTGAAAGAAGGCAAGCCTGATAGATTCTCATGCACACAATTACGTTTTCAGATGCGTGTACAGGAGCATATAAGTTACTCATTGATATTAGAAAACACACACGCAAGAGTCACACTGACAAGCTGCTGTGAAGCAGGAATGTGTGTGTGCGTGTGTGTGTGTGTGAGGCCTGTGGCATATGAAACATGAGTCCCTGTTTAGCAGTGTGAACTGTTGGGGGGGGGACTGTTTTCTCAATGCCTCCTTGACCTGTCACTATTGATGATGTGTGTATGTGTATGCGCGTGCATGTGTGTGCACGTGAGCATGTGAGAATCCAGCAGACATCTACAGAGGGACAGCCACCCCTTCTACCCGCCTCCGCCTCCTCTCCCGCTGCCGAGATCCTCTCATGCCTCCCCCACCTCTCTGCCTCCTCTCCTGGCGCCCTGGTATGAGAGAGAAAGCTGTTGTTAATAAAAAGTTTTCAAATAATAGGATGAAAAGGGAGGTGAAATTGAGCGGCCCTGGCCGTATTATTTCTTCTCCGTATGGGAGCTGGCCTCTCGCGGTCTCTCCGACGCTCTCCGACCGGGAGGGGGTCGCTAGCTCGGTGACCATTTCTGCCCCAGGGCCAAAGCAAATGATTTGCCTCTCTGAGGCTTCAAAGGGGAGCAATTACACTTAAGTAACCAAATGAATAGATAGCTCAGCTTGGCAGCAGTTTGGGGGAAACAGTGGAGGCCTTTGAGGGAAGAGGCACCACACCTTAGAAGTAATATATAACAGCTCGCATCCCAGAGAGAAAAAAGGAGAAGAAGAAAATAAACAAGCAAATATTCTGCCACTGAATACAGAAGAAAAAAGGTGCTGAAACTTGCCCAAACCAAAACAACAACATCATTGAGAGTGGTTTACCAGTCCAGCCGATAGTTTTTAAAGTAATTGTTGCCTTACAGAAATAGAGACTCTCCCACTGACCACTTTGGTTATACTATATTATATAAACACATTGTATAAAACATCATATTTTGTCAAAGTGAGGAGAAATTAGAGAAGGTTTTTTGTCTTCAGATGTTACGTGCTGCATTTGAGTGATTTAATTTTGTAAGTCGTCTTTCTGAGCCCACCAGGGTTTGGTTGCATGAGGTTTGTGATTGTTTGTTTGTTTGTTTTTTGTTAGTGGATGATGTAATCTTGCATACAAACATGCCTGCTTGCCAAGATGAAGCTAAAACAAGATATAAATCCTTCTGGAGCTGAGTCAAACTGCATGTGTTACACAAAGAACAACATTAATTGCAATCTTGAGAACCATGAATCGCAGTTCTGTGAGTGGCACACATAGAGTCAGCCTCTGCCCACTGATAAAAGGCATGAAAAAGGCCCTATTGAGTGAAGTGGAGACTGGGAGTTTGGTAGGGGAGCTCACCTGTGGAGAGGAGTCTATAGCTGCATAGAAGGCCCAACAGCTGCCAGGGTTGTAAGTCTAGGCACCTAGCAGAGTTGCAAAATGGGAAATGCAAGGAGCTCTTTCAATCCACTGCCACTTAGTAACAGAAGGCATGTGCCAAACTTGCAGAATGAGAATAAAAACTCCCCCTTCGGAGTTCACTAAATATCAGCAGTGATTCTCTTTTTATCCCCTCCCCTCTTCCCTCTTTCTCTTTTCTCCCTCTCCTTCAGCCTATTATAATTCCCTCATAAAAGAACAATGGTTGACTGAAAGACCCCCAAACCACAGAGATATACCAACAATCAGCAGGGCGAGGGGAGAAAGGGGGACTCAGCTGAAGTGTGGAAGCCATCAATTACGGAGGGCCTAAAGTTAACATCCCAGCAGGGTATGTGCATTAGAATGCAGATATACACAGGCTATGGGCAGCAGATGCCAAGCGAAGCGGTCAAAAGAGCATTTCAAACTCACGAGAGGACATATGCAATGTGGGAGACTCCAGCCTCTGCTGCCTCACCCTGGAATCTACAGAAGAATAGAAAATTAAATTGAATGATGATTGTAGCAGTGGCTCAAAAGAGCCATTGTGTGGAACTAACTGGAATTATGGGTTTGAAATGTGACAAACAACTGACATCTCGCATAATGGGTGCCAGTACACATGGCTGTGGTGCAGTCTCAATAAATCTCACACTTGAGCAGTGAGGCTGAATATGGGGTTCACCGCTGCAACAAGTGGCCCTGTGAGCTCCGGCCGAGTCGAAAACGCACCGTGATTCCTTCACATGCGCTGCCCTAACAGGATTTTCCCCTCTCACCACATCCCGCTATTCTGACTGCTCAGCAAGACTCAGACCTCCAGGCTTCCTCGCACTGCTAATTTACACGAGCCTGCAGGCTACCTTCACAGTCAGGACGGTGCAATTGTATTTTCAGGCTCATTAAGCAACAGCACAAAAAAGGGGATCTCTTACCCCCCATCTACTTTCCCGTCCACGCTCTGTTCAGCGCGAGAACAAGGGGAGTACAGAGGAGATAAAAGGTGGGATAAAGAACTGGAGCAAAGTGCTAAATTATAGTTGTGAGGCTCTATCAAGTTGTTTGTGTTTACTACATCAGTTTGTTTGGGAGTCGTGGTGGAGGAGGAGGAGGTGGAGGAGGAGGAGGAGGAGGAGGAGAGCCTTCACAGTTGCTGCCTCTGAGAACCAATCCGGCTGCTCGGTAGCAGCTCTATTCAGGGTCGACTCATGCTTGTTTATTTGAAAGAGACCCCGCTTTTTTAACTTCCCACCCCCTCCATTGTTCGGCCGCTCATGGGGAGGACTTTGAAATTGTAATCTCAGGATATTCAAACACTCACATTTGTTCTGACCTTTGGTGCCTGCAATAACATTATTATTATGAGACAGGCATTGTCAGCTTGGATCTACAGTGCATTCAGCCATGTTTGATTTAAAAACTTGTCTTCAGCATTTTATTGACTTACAAAGATTTATGTGAGGAGTGAGATTTAAGACCAGGCTGGTGAAGAATTACACACATTTCACAGAGCATGGCAACAAACTAAAGAAAACTCTGACAAGTCGCACCAAAACGGAAAATACGAAGCATTTCATGAAACCCAATAACATGTCATTTAGGAAATAAACAGCCTCACGAATGCTGCCGTGTCTTCAGTTGTGATGTCATGTTTTTGAAAAGTATTTATTGTTGTTAAGCTTTCTGAAACTTTGTTGTTGTCTGTTTCGTTGTGGTGTATTTTAAATCTTTCTAAAATTTTGTTGTTTATTGTTCGTGGTTTTCTTGTGTTTTCTGACATGTTGTCGAGCTCACTGAAACGATTTGTTGTTCATATTTCTGAAATACTCTCTGTGCAGCTGTTGTGTTTTCTATCTTACTGTCATGTGTTATAAAAGTGTGTGTTTTGAACCACCTTAAAGGAACCAAGACAAGTGAGAAACATAACAAGCGGTGAAGTAATTAAAGGAGCTATTTTACCTGAACTTTGAGCGTTTGTATCTGCAGGAATCTCGTGAATTATGTGGAAGATGAATTTATTTGGATTTTTTGGTTTCTAAACTTTATCATCCATATTTCACTTGAACTTCTTTATCAGTCAGATTTTTTGTGTGGTTGTGATTTATTTTTCTGCACAATAAAACACTTTTAATGCCACTATCCAGCAGTGTGTTTACTTTATACCGGCCTGCACTCAGCCATTATGATTGAACAATCATCTCAGTTAAATCTGACAATCAAAGTATAGAAAATAGGAAAATTGGTTGAGATAAATTTCACATATCTTATTTCACTGTTTGAATATCAGGGAATATTTTTATTAAGTGGAAGAGAAAATATAATAGATACCAAATTGCTGTAATTTATACAATAGTTACTGGTTTTGGCCTCACCAGCATTTGAACCCAGCAGTAAAAGAGAAAATTGGTGCTGCTGCCTTGGGTTTCTTTGCTCAGATATACTGCATCACAGCTTTGGCTGCTAAGAGCGTATGAGATTGTGGTGACATTCTTTGGTTTGTGAATAAGACCACGGAGTAGCCACACAAAGTTCCTCGTCCCCAGCGCTCAACCTAACTCGCCCACTCGCATTGTCTCTAGACTTTCCTCAAGAATGTGGATTTCTATGGCCGATGGCAAGCCAGATGAAATTGCCAACTGCATTGTCACCTCTTGCGGTTTTTCTCCTTAGCGATCTCTGTTGGCAGTAGAGTCCAGGAGGAACCCTGTCAATGAAAACATCTGTTTTTGAATTATAGGTGACAGTGTTAAAGATTTTGTTTAAAAGGAATCAGCTAGTATCAGCATATGAGCAAGCATTTGTTGAAAATGTAGATTCCACCACCTTCGACGATTGAAATCAAGCCTGTCTTGTGGCGGTTTGACTCAAAAGAGCAGCTGTAACACCGCAGGATACTCCATCCCCTGATTGCTTTTTTACAGTCCAAAAAAGAAGCAGTGATGGGGGCAATTTGCTTCCTCTGCTTTCGCACGGCACGAATATTTCCCTCATTACCCGACACTCAAACACAGGGCACTCGGATGCCACAAGAGGAAGTGGCTTTGGCAGAAAATGTCAAACCAGCGTTTAAGTGCAGGATTGAAGCCAGTCTGATGTGGAATGGATCAACTTGTTAAGTCAAATGAAAGGTCAAAGATATTTTCCACAGCGCTGTGCAACACAAATAAATGCAATTTTAAACTGCTGTAAAGTAGAGAGTTCCATGCAGGTCAGCTTATGTGATCAAGGTGAACAAATTAAAGCATTGGGATTGGCAGATTTTTTTAATTATACAGGTGGATAGTTACTTATTGCTTGCATGCATTAAAAGGCTACATTTATCCTGCAAAATGCTCCTTTGAGATAACTTTCTGCAACTTTTGCTCAGTTTTCCCCATCTGCCAACGTCAGAGAAGAAAATTGAGAGTGATATGCTTTAATGCTGCACACTCGCTACACTCTCATGTCAGCAATGCATCCACCTCAAGCCCATAGCTACAGGTCTTTGAGCCACTGTTGACACATCTCAGAGGGATTGAGTTCCACATTTTGCCCTATTCTTAATTTTCTTCTAAATCATCTGTTTGTTTGTCAGAGGACCTTGCTACAGTGGGGAATTTACATTCTGTCAATGGACATCAGGTCACCTGGAATCACACACATTCTGAGCGCAGTTGCACCAGATTCATTTGCAGATGGTTTCAATCAAGAAAAGTCTGCTCTTTTGGGAGCTTTCTCTGAGTAAAAATGTGTCACTTGAGAATCACCTGAAAAGCTTAAAACTGTTTTCTCACATCACGCCACCACTTGGCCCTTGCACTTTATAGACTAGATAAATGATTTCAACAAAGCATGACAGCACTGGGAAAGGCCCCCGCACATACACGTGAAAAGGTTTCATTTCTGGAGCCAGCTGAGAGGAAAGTGCTTCCCATCGTGCTTGCATCGGCCTTGAAGATCAGCTCTGCTTTCAAACTCGCTAACACCTTCTGACACAGCTCACTCGCCTGCATGCTGTTACAGAAATGTCTTTTGGGGTAGGGAACAAAGGGGCCTGAAGCTAAATACACTGGAGCAAACACCATGGGAGGAGAGGTAACTGCACTTTTCATGTCGATTTATCTCTGGGTGTACCTGTATCAGATGAATCTCTGTGCACTCCACAGCCTGACTCTCATCCCCTTCTTGCATGCCAGTGTGGACATGAGAAACATTTGCTGGGATTTAAACACAAACCAGCTGGGTGAGGAGAGGCCACGGCATGTGAGGAGACAGAAGGCTGGTTTTGTCAGATAGGAAATGAAGAAGAGGACTCAACATCAGGATTTACTCAAGCTGAATCATCAACCAAAAAGTTGTGCCTCTTACCTGATGAGGGGTAAATTGTTATTTGCACCTGAGGGCTTCCAAAAGGCCATCCATTAGTGATCTAAATGTGGAATTCAAAGAAGCATTTGTTCTCTGTCATGTTTTGGGGGAAAGGGTTGCAGATTCTACAGTCACATGACAGTCATATGATGAGTCATATGTGAGATACAGCAGTAAAGCAATTACTTGTATTTTCTGACCAGGACAAGTCCCATAAATTAATCATTTATTCGGCCATCGACTTGATAAATTAATAGTGGGCAAATAAAGGTGTAGAGGAGGACAGACAAGCTGCGGGCCCAAGTTCTCTTAAGAGCCACCAGCAAAGTCGATCTTCTCACCAGTCCTCCTCTTGTGTATTTGATGGCGTTGATGGCTGCAGAGCTTTCAGTGGGGTCTTGCATTGGGTCGGGGGCCACAGTGCGCTCCCGACACATTTAACGTGACATCAGCTTGGACGTGCTGAGAGAAAAGAATTTAGACGATCATTAAATTTGAGGGAGTTTAAATGTCTCTTTGCAAAGCCAAAGACATAAGTGTTTTGCATGGAAAATACCAGATAGATGACAATCAGCTATGGAATACCAACCAAATCACTAGTTTCTTGATAGATACTTTGAAGATTAGAAGTCTATAGCTCTCTAAAATATGATTTAATTTAAGACTATTCTGAAGCAGCTTTAGGAGAAAACCCTGCCCCTGTGGGTAGGGTCTGAATGCTTCAAGAAACACTAACTGTAAGAAAACTAGCCTGTAGGCATCACAGCAGCTCATTTTCTGCTAATTATGCACATTTAAGAAAGATGAAAAATTACAATCATTATGACTCAGGTGTGCTACCTCATCTGACACATTTTTTTGCTTTTGCTCTACTTCCGGAGCACATCGTCAAAGTTTTCTGTTTCAATAAAGACACAATTAGATTAAATGTGTCCGCATGAATTAAACTGGACATAGCGTCAGTTTTAACCTCGAAGTCAAACAGTTAACCGTCAGCGCATGCTTCCTCCCAGCTCCACGCAGTGGACTATGAAATATTCGGAGGACAATTGGTTAAGTGGAGTTAACCGTAGCCTTTTCTCCCTGAGGTATCTTCCTTTTTGATCCTGCCGAGCCTGGCGCCTTGCAAAACACAACTTGTCTGGCTTATTAAATAGTATGACCTGAAGAAAGAAAACGCCTGTTGCTCCTCAACTGAGACCATTGTGAGTGAGAAGAGCTCATGACAGGCCTTAAATTGCTGTAATGCTGTGTGACCAACAATCATACCTAATCAATTTATATTCCGGCTGCGAACGACTTCTAATCGGATGTGATTTTTTTTTAATCTACTTTGCCTCTTTTTGTGTTTTGCCTGTTATTTTTATGAGGCCTGTTTACATATTTAGCAGTTCGTTTTTTCCTTTCTAAGATTTATTGAAATTGGGCTTCGACATGTTTTCTTTTACATAGAAAAAACGTTTTTGATATTTCATATAGACAAGCTTTACAGTGGGAATAATTCAATGAGTTGTACCACTGGAAGGGCCCTGCTAATAGATGTAAATGGTCAAGAAAGTCCTCCCCACTGCTTAATTGCGTTAAAATTGGTCGAAGCTACTTTGTGAGAGCCATCAATAACCAAGCACAGCATGGGGTCTGTATGATTAACGTCTCCTTCCTTTCAAAGGCCTCTTGATGTCCTCTCGGACGGCAGTGGGCCAATCAAAACCACACTCGGACACGTCATGGGGCCAACTTGACGACCTGATTGGTGGGAGGCGGAAGGGGACCAGCCCCTGTCCTTTTATAGACGATCCCATCAAGCGCGTAAAAGCTACTGGACGCAGCTGACAGCGCAAAGTCGCGCATTGGAGACTGTACATCTCAGCCACACAATTCCTCTGAGCGGGCCACACGGAGGTGCATGGCCCCATCCCCTTGTGTCACGATGAATCCTGTGCAGGGGTCGCCGTCGCAAGACGCCAAACAGCTTCATCAAAAAGAGGAGACGGATACGGAGGGCGAGGAGCTCCAGCCTAAAGACATGACAACAGAGAAAGGATACAAACTCCAGCGGAGCAGCCTCCCGTTTAGCGTTGAGTCGTTGATTTCAAAGAAGACCACCTGTCGGACTTCTTACTCTTCCTCTGATTTAGCTGTGGTGCTGCCCAAGCCCGCGGCCGGACAGGGCGCGCAGTTCTCTCCAAGGACTTTTTACGCGGAGAGGAGGGTTTCTGCGGAGAGCTCTCAGGGAGTTTCCAGAGGCTCCGGGGAGGACAGTCCGCAGTTTTGTGAGAAAGAGCAGAGTACTTGGTTTCAGACGTCCTCCTTTTCTACACCTCCTCGTAAGTCCGTCCCTCTACTGTTGTAAGACACACTGTGCATTTATCCATGTTCTCATCGCCTGCCGTCAGTTATCGAAGCAGAAAAGAAAAGATCTTGTAATATCATGTAAAATCACGTAATTTACTTCAAGTTACACTGATGTGTCACTAAAGCCAAATAGGATATATATTATTTTATGGCTTCATAAGCTGTGCGTAAATTTAATCTACTCATTTTGTTTTTTCTTTAGTCTTACAGAGGACAACATAAATCATCTCACTGAGTGTGTGAAATGTTTAAGCTGATGCTTTTGTTCTTTGACAGATTATTCTTTTACATGCGCATGTTATACATTTCAAGGGCGATTGACACTTAAATTATATGAACGAGGTAATATGAACAATTTCAGGGTGACACCGTGATTCAGCTGTGTACCCCATATTTGCAGAACTGAATGAAGTCAGTCAGTGATGCAGGATTACATCAAAGCTTAATTTATAAATAGAAATGTGTCGAAGCCTATTTATGGATGTGCGTGTACTTGCTTGTGTTTACCTTCTGCTGTGATCCAGCATCAGTTGAGTCTGGATTTAATCTAATTGATCTCTGCGTTTTCTCTGCAACAGGTAGCTCAAGCCCAACTCAGTGTACTTTAAGGAAGCACAAAAACAACAGGAAACCTCGCACGCCGTTCACTACCTCTCAGCTGCTGGCGCTTGAGCGCAAGTTTCGCCAGAAGCAGTACCTCTCCATCGCCGAGAGAGCAGAGTTCTCCAACTCTCTCAACCTGACGGAGACTCAGGTCAAAATTTGGTTTCAGAACAGAAGAGCCAAAGCCAAAAGACTGCAGGAGGCTGAGCTGGAAAAGTTTAAATTGGCCTCCAAGCCAGTCATGCCCGCCTTCGCGCTGCCTTTCCCCCTCGGAGCGCACATGGGCTCTCCGACGTGGAGCCCGTCAAGCGCCTTCCCGAGGCCCAGTCTGCCGGTCCCAGGACTGTTCAGTGGACCCGTCACTTATGGGATGTACTATTTGTCTTAGTGTTCCCGTGGGTGCGTGTGTGTCTGTATGTGTTTTGCAGTACACTTAAGAATGAGGATGATGCGTCTTTTAGTCCATTTCCCAGAGAATGTTTTGTATTTTCCATTTAAAGACTTAAAAGTGGGGGCAGTTAAAAAGTGCCGGACAAATTGGACAGAAATGTCTGCGTATCTCGGACTCTCATCTCCTCATGTCCATGAATCTCCAAAAATTAGACATCAGGTTTTAAGCAACACGCCTTAGATATGTCACTCAAGTCCATCCACTGTGCTCCGCAGATGTGAAACTAGACATTTAAATGTCTCTGGACCTGAAGGAAATAATCCACTGAGGCGGAGAAAGAAAATGCAACCGAAAAGTACTTAATCGGTGTCAGTGCCTTTAGATCACGCAGCGTGCTGTCTGTATCACTTGAAGTATATCTTCTCATTCAACATGACTGTTTTCGCTCTGCAGTTTCCCGAAAAATGTTGTTTTGATTTCATGGCAATGCCTTTCACAGTTTCAAGGTTTTGTGAAAATTAAAAAGGGACAAAACTGTATTTTAGAAAAAGACATTCGTTTTTTAAGCTCTCACAATGTGGCCTTTATGTGAGTGACATATTAAATCTTTTTGGAGGAAGTTTGCTGTAAATGTACATAAAATTTGTAGTGTTCTCAAAGCCTCGCTTGAAGAGCAGGAAAAGTGGTATTTATTATATCTTTGTATCTGTACTGTGTACATACATCAGTCTATCTAAATGTTCAGTTACTTGTAAAAAAACTGGTTTTAGTAAATAAACAATATAGTTCAAGACTGAAAGTGATTGGCTCATTTCTTTTTGAACTTTTTGAACCGTTTGTCATTTTGTTTGTAGGCGTGTTGTGTTAATGGAGCAGCAGTTTGTGGAGGAATTACTCTAATGAAAGTTGAAGTGTAACCCGACTTTATCAAACTATTGTTTTTTTTGTTGTTGTTTATATGTATTTATTTCACAGGCAAACGAAACACCAAAGGAGCCTGCGGCCAGAACAACAACGCCCTAAAATGACTTCAAGTAATTTAGTTTGAGAACTACGAAAGTTATCTGTGCGATTCTCTCCCAACGTGGTGCCACTGATGTTTTTTTATCTACCTCCTGTCTTCACTCTGACAAAATAGCATAACTGACTAATTTAACACAGGAGTAAAATGTTTGGGTACGTTTCAATTGGAGCTCACGAAGAAGATAATTTACACCACAAGTTTGTCTTGTTTTATTGTTGTTGATAAACTTCCGTTTTAGATGAAAACGCCTACATGGAAACACATTTGAACCCAACGTGATTAATCCTCTAACAGATGTTGGAAACCAAACGCAAATAAGTGTTGCGAGAGGACGCAGACAGAGTCATGATGTCACGCGATCCACCTCTGAAGTGACTCCGCTTTACATTGAAACATTAAGGCTATTTTCATGTCCTATACGACAGCTGTAATTCACTTTCGAACATTTGTATCTTCGCTGCGAATCCCAAGAGCCAAAAAAAAGAAAGAATTCAAATGCATCGTAATATAATCTGTGAAGCTGCAAAAAATGTTGTGAGATCGGTAAAAATAAAAATCTGCAACGTTCGTCTAAAAATGGTATACATATATATATATATACATATATATATATTACAGTTTTGAAAGTGATGTATTCAATTAAATCTGTTTCCAGATTTGTCGCACACCATTTTGACTGCAATTCAAATCTCCAAGGGAGGCTAAATATTCGATTTAAATTTGAGAAGATGAAAAACAACATAGTCTCTTAAAATTGCAGTGTTTTTTCGCTTCACTTAAAGTTATTCCCTTCAAATACATTAGAATATTGCAAATAGTCTTAAGGTGGCAAAGGCTGGTAAAGTTTAGTATATCATTTGTTATTTTCCCCTTGAAATCTGATACAGACCTGTTGTGTGAAACATTTAAACAGCAGAACTTTCGACGAACAAATGCCGCAGAGGAGCGCTCACTGTAAATGTGCAGTCTGTCCACTAGGGGGTGGTAGCGGCTCAGCTGCTTGATTTTTTTATCATGAAAAAGCACTTCCGGTGGTCCGTCCTGTCATATCAGAGAACGCTTATTGCAGAGAGGTAAGTACAGATCCGGAGCCAGTTATTGACTGAAAAATGCCTTATAAAGACAGTCTATACAATGTTTTGTTAGATGTAGGCATGCATATGGGTGCGTAAAACGCTAAACTGTACATACTCACTTGCTCAGTAGGTTGAGAACACCACGGGTTTTTAAAGGGAATTCTCTGACCTTGGCTAGCAGGCTAACACGGTAAGCTAACGTTAGCCTGTTTTGCAGAGGTCTTGAACCAAACAAAATGTCAAGGACGCTTTATTTACCTTAAGTTTATTTTGGTGTTTTCCCTTATCTGAATACATACATTTAGCCCTCTGTTCGTGAATTGGAACGGTTTATCAGCTCATCTTTTTTGAATTACTGTTGATTTTGTTTATGTGCGTTGTTCGTCACGCTGTTTCAACTGAAAATGATTTGTCACATTAAAACTTAACACACTGAACAAACTAATATCTTTCTATTGTATAGTCAATAGTGATCACACATTCACACAGCTATCGTCCTCAAATTATAAATCACTGGAAATTTATATTTATTTATTTCTTATTACTCATAACGTTGAAATTCAGTGTTAGAAAACTTAAACTTAAATAGCAAAAGACCAGTCTCTACAATAGTTGCATCCACCAACAAGACGGTGCATACTAAGGCACGGCAAAACCTGATCCAAAACAGCTTGAGGAACACAACAAAGAAGTTAAAGCACTGACCTACCCCTCTTTAATTCCACCCTAATCTAGAAAAAGTCATAACTTTCTTGTTTCATGGAACCTAGAGGACACAGAGGATCTGCTGCAAATGTCCTGGTGTCAGACACCACCGGACAATATGCTGGAAGTTAAAATTTTGTCACTGATCGGTGTGTAAACTCCTCTTAAAATGTTGTGACAATGAAAACTCATAGATACTGTGCCTCCTAGATTTTAGAAAATTTCAGATTATAACCATTCTGGTCATTTTCACTTCAAAAGATTAATTATAAGATGTCTACATTGCACTCATAAGTGGCCTATTTGACAAGGAGTAGCCAGTGGTAACCTAAACTGAGTTGACACGAATCATGATTGGGGTGCACATGCCTAAAACCTCCCAGTTTTAGTAGTAAAATGTAAAAAAAAAAACATCCTTAATCAGACTCTGAACATGCATCATTCCTTACAGGTAATCTGAGACATTCACTTTAAGCACATTTTTGAGTAGTGATAGACTCTGAGGATGGATTTGCTTTAATCAGACAAAATCTGTGCTAAATTAGATTGACTTGTGCTTGAGCATATCTGGAAGATTTAAACATTTCTGGCCTAAAGAAGCTTCTTTTTGATTTCAGACAGTCGAGATGGCAGGCCGTCGTGTAGCGCTGAAGGCCATTGATTGGGTGGCATTTGCTGAGCGGGTCCCACCCAACCAGCGGGGCATGTTCAACGCACTGAAGACACGCACTGATGCCATCTCTGCCAAGTATGTCATATATTACCAACTGTAGCCTTTAGAGATGGATTATAGGAACTTTATTTTTTCCATATTGTCTTGTGACAATTTATATCCTTGCCTTTGCTTTGTGACAAATGACAACAAATATTGGTTTTAAAGGAATCACTGCTGCTTAATAGTTTATTTTGAACAGAATCAGATCAGTGATCTGAGGGAAGTCTTGGAAAGATTAAGTTCTCCCTAATACAATGAGAGGTTGGCACTTGTGTGTTCGATACAAAAGTCAGGGGTCTGTCTGTTAGTCACTGCAGCCTGTATTTACTTAGAGTTTTCAGCTCCTTACATTTGCCTGTTTCTTTGGGTATTTTTTTGTACTTGAGGCTGTTATCACAGTAATAATTGATTCTTCTCCTGAATTGGGGCTGCTTAAACTTGGCCTTTTCACACAAAGAGTTTCAAGGCGAGACCTATGTGCTTTAATTGCACATTGGTGCCATTTGTGAAGGCACCAAGGTTGCATGAGAGGGTCAAAGTTGATCCGCTGCTGATACACCAACGATGCCGTCTCTCTCGTATGATTCCAAGATGCTGGCTTGATGTGTGTAAACACACGCTAATGTGGCGCTGAGCTACTCTATCTGTCATCTGTTAAAATGTATTAATTCTTTTTGCACCAGACTAACCTCCCTGCCAGAGACTCCTGCAGCCATTGACTGGACTTACTACAGGAGCGCAGTGGCTAACACTGGAATGGTAGATGAGTTTGAGAAGAAGGTAAGCTTTCCACAACACGTTGTGTTGTTATTCTATCACCAGAGGAGGCAGAGAAAGGCATTTTTGACACTAGATGGCTACTTTCATTTGACTTAGTTTATTTTTTTAATAATGGAAGCAACTTGTATGTTTACAAGTCCATGGTAAAGTCAGTCTAGAAAGAATGTCCTTGACTTTGGTGTAAAGGAATATTTCTACATATTTGGTTTGAGTGTGACTGCTAGAGAACAGACGTGAGAGGTAAAAGTCAGCGACAATTCTTTAGCTGTTAGTCGGCAAAATATAGGGTGCCCTCTGCATGTATAACCTGTCTCACTTTAGCCTGTGGCCATCCAGCTGAGTTGTAATTCCATTAATTATCTGTACTGGTTTGCATTACAGTGATGATGTAACATAAAGCTTCTTCCTGCACACAGTTCAAAGCACTGCAGATCCCTGAGCCTGTGGACACACAGACGAGTGCCATCAATGCACAGGAGTCTGAGTCTGTAAGTGGTTGCTTCAAGCAAATACATGGATTTGATTTTTGTAAATGTGCACTAACTGTCCAAGCTGACAATTTAGAGACATTCATCCCTCATCTGGACTGAAACTGACTGTGGTGCTTTGATTTGATTTGTATTTGTTCATATTTTAGTCTTTAAGATGTATCATTTCACATGTCTTAGAATAAAAGTGCATTGGCCTATATTGAAGGATCAAAGGCTCGCATCGCTGAGTACGAAAAAGAGGTGAGATTGTTGTTGCAGCAGCTGTTAAAATACTCCATGAATAACTTGAGGGTATTGGTTAAAATGTACTGCTTATCTCTCTTCTATTTAGCTGGATAAATTTAAGAACATGATCCCCTTCGATCAGATGACTATTGATGACCTCAATGACACCTTCCCTGAAACCAAGTTGGACAAGGTCAAATATCCTTACTGGCCCCACAAGCCCATTGCAGACCTGTAATCCCACTACTGGACCACCTCTCTTCACAATAAAGATGTATTTTAAAAGAGGACTTTTTTGTACCTTCATTATTTGATACATTTGTGTAAACCAGACATGCGTTGGGAGATTTGTCCACGAGGGGGCATTGTAGCATAAGTTTCAGCCATCACAGCATATCATTTATGCACTATTTTTGTATGGATGGACTCTGACCTCTGTTGGCAAGCGTCTGTATCGACACTTAATTATTAAACCTATCCGTATTAGTCTGAGAGACAGGTAAATTAGACAGGAATTAGGATCTCATAAAAAAAAAGTCATTAAACACTAAAGTTTATTATCGAGAATTTGTGTATTGTACGATTTATGACCAAAAAATATTGTGAAGTAACCAAAGTCCCCGGTAAAAGTTCGACTTTATGACCACGATCCAATCGCGAGTCTTCAGCGACGTGCCTCATCGATTCTCATTGGCTGCAAAGTGTGTCACTGACTGTACAGACTTCTCTGTATGTATTACGGTGGGCGGGTTATCGTGCCCTCGCCCCATTCCATTAGTTTCATTGGTGCTACTGCTCTTCCTCTTAGTTTCTGATTGGCTAAAGTTATTATGGAACAGGAGGGGCTTAATAAAAGATGATTTCCGTTGTACTTCTACTTGAAAGTCAGTGACGATAGACGGGACTGCATCAACTCAGGTAACTGTATCTTAAAAATAACCTCACACTATCATATATTGTAAAGTGACGCATCTGTATGGTTTAGCACACCAACATGTGATATACAAACTATTTTAGCCTTGGTGACAGACCAGTTAGAAAAAAACAAGAGCTATTCGTTTAAGTGTGTCAATAACGGTATCGTTGAACGTCTATGAGATGACTCATATGGATGGCTAAAAGATGAACATTGAAATAAATAAACTTAAATCACTGGTGATGCTACATCTGTGACCATTACTAGTTTTCTGTCCACGTTTTAAACCGTCACTCTAGGCTGCCATCAGTAGCATCGACAGCAAGCTAATGTTGTCCAGGAACAACGTAGCCATCTGTGGTAACGTTAGCTAGGGTAGTCGGCATGCTAACTTTCTGCCGTTATTAGATTATAAACGGATAGGAATATCACACAAGAATGTTGAATGTTTCCACAAGTTTAAATGAATACTTTTACTTGTGCGTATCAGCATTGAGGGCTTACCATATTATCTGTTTAGCCACTGAACATGTCTTATTTGGCTGCTAGCTCAGGTATTGAGGTATCCCTTTAGCTAGATCTATATCTAATGAGCTTATGTTTATTTTTGCACTCAAACGGTTCCTTAGTAGCTTGATGCGTTTACAGCATAACAAAAAAAAAAAAAAAAAAAAAAAAAAATCCCTCTGAGGAATTTACCAGAGCTCAGTAAACAAATGCTGTGGGAGCAAATTCTGCTAAACTCTTTTGGCTGGAGGGAAATGTGAGCTGATGTCTTCAGAGTTCACTTTGACCTTTTCTTTGGTGCAGTTTTTTTAAGCTTTCTACTACATTTATATTACTTGAAGTTCACACTTGCAGAAATCCTTAAGACACTTTTCAGCGAAGGCGTATTATAATGTAAAATTAAGCAACTTTCTTTGAATAGCAGTGTCGACACAGCACAAACGTTTTCTTAAACTCTGTAAGTTTGAGCTTACTGTACATGTATGCAATCAAGTATTTTGTGTTCTCTCTAGATGATGTCATACAATCACACTTTTTTATGTTTTTATCTCACCTCTTAATACAACACCATGCAACATATTTGTGTCAGTTGCTTCAAACACTTCTTAAGGCCTTGGGAATCTAGATGTTTGATAGTGTTTTGACAAATCTCAAAGCAGAGAGTGTTTTGTGTTTGTTGGGAACAGACATGGTTGTGTTCGTAATCTACCCAGATTTGACCCTGGACAGTGGAGTCAACACTGGCTTCATTGTCTGAAGGGGACAATGAGAGTAGGCCTGCATAGAGGGAGGCACCGATAGAACGCAAGAGGTTGGATACTGTGTCATCCCTTTGGGGCTGCAAGCCTGTGTTTCTCATACAATGTTATTACCACATTAAAGTCTATGTAGAAACAAAGAGTCCACATGAAGCAACGTTTAATGTGTAACAACATGTCCTAGTCTGCCCTCTTATCTGGACTAGTGTTGGCTTTGTTACAGATGCTGCTGCACCAGGAAACAAAATAATTTATTGGTATATTACATTACTTTGATCCTTGCATTTGTGTACACCTTTATGAGATCACAGTTATTTGTATTAGGTATATTAGTTTTGCATTGCCATTCAGTTGAGAAGGAAAAACCTCTTATTACATGTTTATAAAATAATTAATAAATTGTATGCATTCATTTGAGTAGTCATTGTAAATATTTAAGCTTTCCTTTAGAAAATCCAAGACCTCAAAAACACCCCTCAGATGCTTCACAAGAACCTCCTTAGTTATGGTTTGTTTGTGGCTCACAGGGTTACTCCATGGAACATGACACTCTGTCCTCAGCTTTTCACTTATTGAATTTCATCTCAACAGCAGTTCAGGCAGCCTTTCTAAGTCATAGATTGAGCAGGAAATGCATTAGACCAGAGCTGCAGCTAATGTGAGTGTGTTGTCACGTCATTGAGAAACTGCCTATATAGTTTACACAGACTGCTTGTTGTGCAAATTTAAGTGGCCAGTTTTGGCACAAAACATAGCGAGCGTTATTTGTAACTAGCTAGTTTTGAGCTGAAATGATTGATTGATTCAAAGATGGGGTGAGAAACAGTAAATTAACTTTTCAAGCAGAAACAAAACCTCCATAACTCGTTAAATGAATTGATTGACTTGGTCTTTTTGGCTTAATTTCATCTCCCAGGTTGTGCAAAGATATTAACTAAACATTTCTGCACTAAATTGTGCAAAGTCTTTAGATGAAGGATGTTAGGACACAAAACGGGTAACATTGTTTCTTAGCCACAAGATACTTGTTTGTTCATGCTTGGGTTCTAGTTTACTCTGTGAATCCTAAGCGTACACAGTTTGTGTTATTTGCCAGCCCGCCTCCAGCTATACTTTTTGTCATCTGAGTTAGAGTTTGACATCGGTTGTGATCTGTAGGCCAAGCTTGTATATCTTAATCTTTCTGTGGCAGCAAAAAGAAAAGCTTGTTATCATTGCTGTGGCTTGTAAGCTTGTAAACTGAATCAGATGTACACAATGAGGAAGCATAAAGCCAGTCTGGATGAAGTTCAGAAAATATTGCTTCTAAGTGGTCACTTTAGTGAGTAACCATTGGGTGAAATGTCATAGCATGCAGTCACATTGTTTGGATGAAGGGAAGGAATCAATATAACATAAGCAAGCACAAACTGGCATCCTTAAAGGAGAAAGATAATCTGAAAAACTATGTTTTAAAAAAAAAAACTTCCCCCTGTTGAGTTTGAATCCTTTTCAGCATATTTTATTTATTTTCTAAATCCATAATAGAAATGGAACCAATTTATCAGGACAGTACAGAAGCTCTTTTTGTGGGGAAAGGACAGGGAGGGATTAGTGGGGGAAAAAAAAGAGGATAGTAGTGGGGTTACCATCTGGAAAGGTTTTTTGTCTCCTCGAGAGCCTGTCGTGTTTTAATTTTACAGACAAGAAAGCTTAGTGTTGTCATCATAGGGCTTTTATTTAGTGATTTATTTTCTATTAGGTTGCAGTAATTGATGAAATGTGTCTGTTACAATCAGAGGGGAATGATACAAGCGGTTTTGTATCTGCATCTGAAAGTAACAATCAGACATGGTTTCAGTTGTAACATTTTGGGTTGTGGTGGAATTGTATTTCCAGAAAAATGCTCCTTTTAATAGCCTTGCATCAGCGATCAAACCCTGTTTAATTGAATGAGTCTTTGATGGTGTCATGTCTCCACAGGTAAAGTGGCCTCTGTTCATAGACACAGCTGTGAAATCAGGAGATCGATTTTCTTTTCTTAATCTGGTTTTGCATTCATGACTGTGAGGACATGCTCTTTCCTCAGATCAGTCTTTTACTCTGCTGGCATGTTGACTTGCTTTAGTAGAAGAAGCACTGGCGTGTCTAGAACTTTAGTTAGAGAGAACTTTCTTATTTTTTTCTTAAGAACATTGGGATTGCCTTTACATGGATGGATGAGAATCTGCACTGACAACATATGTGTTATTATCAGTCCTTCTAATATTAATTTTCCGTGTAAGCCATGTTTTTGTTTGCATTTAGAATATTTGAATTTAAATTGTAAAAAAAAAAAAAAAAAAAAAAACACATGAAAAACACTTTACAAACAAGGCTTGATGTGTATTCTGGAGAATGGAAAGAACTTTGGTAAAGTTACGTTAAAATAGGAAACTTGCATGACTGACCCATGTCCTCTCATGTAGGATGTGATAGTTCAGATTTTCCCAGAGTTTAAAGTAATTCTCTAAGAAGAGCTCTCTCCATTTTGTTCTTGTGGATGTCCACCACAGTTGTTGTTTTTTTTTTGTTTTTTTTTTGTATTTGAGGCTTGTTTTTGGTTGTGACAACTATTCCTTAGCTCGGGTACGCAGTATACTGAGCTCCTCTGGTAGCACTATGCAGCCTTGTTTATTTGCTTCTGATCAGTTAATGATCAATGATCCACAATTATTTTTTTTGCAGCTTTTCAGAAGATCGCATCAGATTTTCTTTGCCGCTCAATGGAAATCTGTCTTGTGACAGTGAACCATTGTGCACAGTTGTGTCCACTTGTCACTGAAACAATGAAGCAGAATTGAGTAATCTAGATTTATTGAAGTTACACCTTTGCTTGTCCCACTGTGACACGTCTGCTCTCTGTTGAGTTTACATATCTGTCCTTGTTTTTAGTGGCTGTTGATGGACCATCCCTATGAAGAAACAGGGTTACAATGGGACAGAGTACCTCGGAACAAGAGGTCCAACAAGACACTTCCCCGGTAGGTTTTATATTGCATAATAAAAACATAAAGTTGGTGCATACAAAGTCATCCCACATTTATCTTAGGTTATATGAGAGTGTGAAATTTGTACCCAGTATGAGGCAAATGCAGGCAAATTTTGAAGTTGACAAATTAATAAATTGGGGTAACTGTGTATTTTTTTGTTTGGCGGTTTAGAGTCGGTTGACCCTCTCTACCCACCATAACTACTGTGACATCAGTAAATCAAGTTCAGAAAGAAACTGTAAATCTCATATAAACTCTTTATAATTGTCTGTTAATAGTGCTGAAGAGTTTGCATACTACAAACTGGAGGCAGTGACTTTTACTCAAATGCACAGTGCCTGTTTTATGGCTGGTACAGATATTTTGGCTGGTAATTTTTTTCTCTCTGTTTTCCTTCCATTAGCAGATGGGCCATAAAGTTTTAGAACCAGGGCTACAAAGCGAATAACAGCCAACTAACTGCACAAACCATTAAGCAGCTCCCAGTTTTAAAGCATCAGTTTAAATTGGCATTAAATTGGTATCCTAACTGAGTTTCACAGTTCAAACCGTCACAGTCTCAGCTCATAAAAGACCTGCGAAAGAGCAGACCAACCAGATTCATTAGTTTAGCTCGGCTTACTTCGTACTACTTCTTCTAAATGTACCACTTCATTTCTTTTTCTTCTTTTTTCTACCCGTTGTTCTTAAGGCAGTTACATTTATGCGTTTTCTTTATCACACTCGCACTTCACACTGAGCTCCAGTTTGCCTTCTTAATGTCTCCTGGGGGGTTATGTTGCACTCACCATCTTTTAGTCTGACTGTCAGTATCACCTTTGTCCAGCTTAGGCCCTTTGCTGCAAAATAACCTTTAGCTTGTCACACACTAATCAATAACTACTGATAACATGGCATGTAGTTACTGTGGCAGGCAGGCAGAATTCTAAAAACCCCATTACTCTTACAATGGTGTTTACAAGCCAGACACACTCTTAAATTCAAGCAGATAAAAAGAGCTGTTTCTGATTTTAGTGATTCAAGTTGCTATTATCAAGCTAAAATGATAATATAATTAGCTGGGCGTCCTATTGCCTTTGTGCCCTGCAGTTTTGTATATGGAGTCCTGAGTCTATAAATAACAGGACAGAGCTGGAGAGCTCTTTGTCTAACGTATTAAACATGGAAGTTAGGACGCATCACATGAGAAATATCAAATGAGATGTTACAGCTTTATCCCTCACATTTCTCATGCAATGATAGTCGGACATTCCTGCCCACAGGGCAAATCCCCCATTCCCACATTCCATTACACTCCAGTGGAATAGAAGCCTACAGGCCCACACTTCATGCAACTACATTTCACTGTGAAACAGCTGTCATGCTGAATTTAGAGGTTGAGGTATTTTCTCTTTCAGAGTACTGATGTGTCTCTGCAATTCTCTTCTTACATTAGGACACATTTGATAACCTCAAGACATTTGTGGAGGAAGAACTACAGACGAGCATGGTGAGTGTGCAGTTTTGTCTCAACTGCAATAGTTTCACTTCTTTGTCATTCAGCTGTTTTGGCCTCATAGCAGGGAAGCATAGAGCTATCACAGTAAGGATGCACCGACTGATCACCTGGTTAAAGGAATCGGGTGATTGTTTTAAATTTATTTATTTATTTTTGGTTATTTTTGACTGGCTCATCAGTCAGTTTATTAATTTATTTTCCTTCCTGAGCACACCATGTAGATAGTGATGAAGCCACAGTCACTTGCCATCAAGCATGGTTTTTGTTCCGACAGTTTTTTGCTGTGAGTAAAGAAAATCTAAGCTAGCTATATGTAATAATTGTAAGTGGAACCCTGTTGAAACTTGAATAACATGGTGGAGATACGTTTGTTTGTGAAGAAAAACTTGACATTAATGTTAAAGTGATTGTACTGGACCCACATTTGTTGACTACAACCACAGTGTACGTGGGGCACAGTGAGGGCCTATAATCTGGTGCTTCAAGGGGGACACGCTGCCGTCACTTTTCTGCTTGATTTGGAAGAAATGACTCCATCCAGGAACTTGAAGCACTATAATATTTATATTTAGCTATTTTTATTCTCAGTAACAGACCCTGTAACCCGGTGCAGTTCTGGAAAAATGTAAAAGTTGGTTCTGCTCAATAATCTTTACAGTTCAATGTTCTTAGACAGAAATTCGGAATCGGCCAAGAAGATTTCAACCGGTGCATTTCTAACGACTATACATGACTTACCTTGGCTAAAGCCAGATATTATAAAAGTATTTAAATCAGTATTATCTATGAAATATTGTAGTTTCATTATACTCCCAATACCCACTCTGTTTTTTTTCGCCCTTCAGATGGTGGGGATGGTGATTGGAGCAGGCATCGCCATAGTCCTTATCGCCATCCTCATCTTTTTCATCTTGCGGAGGATCCAGCTTCGAAGTCAGTAACAGCTGAGATGCATTTCTCCTCCTGACCCTGGATTGTTATGAAACCAGGTTGTGTGTATTCTTGTGTCAGTTTAAACATTTATCTTATTTACAGATCTTGAGGCTCAGGAAGCACCCAAATATCGTTTTCGCAAGAGGGACAAAGTCATGTTCTATGGCCGAAAGATAATGCGTAAAGTGAGTAGATGGCTGAAAATGATAGTATTTCAAAAGTCGGTATTCTAAAACTAGCTAGCTTTCACTCGCCAGGAGTCGCATGTAACTACGCAATGCAAAAATAAATGCATGGCAACAAGATTTAAACCACTTTTCCTATAGGTGTCCCAGTCTACCTCTTCCCTGGTGGGTACGTCCTCCTCCTCTCGTCCACGCCTAAAGAAGAAGCAGAAGATGCTGAACATTGCCAAAAAGTAAAGCTTATTTCCAACAACCATGTGACTTCCCCACTCTAAGGACATGCTTACAACCAGCTCTTCTTTTTATCCTCATCCATCCCATTGTCTGTCACTTGTGAAGGATCCTGCGCTTTAAGAAGGAGGTGCCCACCCTTCAAGCCAAGGAGCCCCCTCCCTCTGTGCTGGAGGCGGACCTCACTGAATTTGATGTGGCCAATTCACACCTTCCCTCCGAGGTGCTCTACATGCTCAAAAATGTCCGGTAGGTTTTGTCGTGTTTGTGATTGTATTATTACGGGCTAAGAGCTCTGTTGGAAAGTTCTCATACTGATTAAAAGCAAAGACAATCTGCATTAACTGACCGGTCCTAATATGTGCAAAATAAGCATTTATGAAAAACTACTCTGTCTCCGTTTATTCTTTGGTCCTTCACTGCAGTGTGCTCGGTCACTTTGAGAAACCTCTGTTCCTGGAGCTGTGCAAACACATGGTCTTTCAGCAGTTCCAGCAAGGGGAGTACGTCTTCAGACCAGGTCAGCCGGACAGCAGCATCTACGTGGTTCAGGATGGAAAACTAGAATTGTGCCTTACTGGAACGGTATGCCGGCCGTTCTTCCATCCCTTCTGTTTCCTGTTTCCCTCTGAATTTTATCCATTGAATAGTTGTCTGAACATTTCATTATCTATCGCTTGTTGTTAAAAATGCTGAATGATACATGCAAGGAAGCAAACCTACGGAGGTGCTTTACCACAAGACCTTTTTCCGAAATATCTCGTTAGTAGTTATTAACATTTTACTAAAACATACCTTATATTTTTTACCCAGGATCTAGTTTTGTGGTTGTCTTACTGTACTCTACAAAAGGTCTTGAGCCACCCATATATATTAAATATTGCCATGGAAACGGGATGCAGCAATTTATTGAGGCATGTTCAAACACAAATGCAACATGTAAGGAAAAATGTAATATTTGGCTATACCACCACCTTTACTCTTCAACACAGACTGAAGCCTCTTAGACGAGCTTTATTGTCATTTCTTTAAGTAGTCTTCAGGAATAGTTCTCCAGGCTTCTTGAAGGACATCCCAAAGCTCTTCTTTGGATGTCGGTGGCCTTTTGTTCTGTTCTCTGTCAAGATGATCCCACACTGCTTCAGTAATGTTGAGGTCTGGGCTCTGGGGATGCCACTCCATGACTGATTGTGTTCCATTGTGTGTTTTTCTGTCCAGGTAGGCTTTAATGCATTGGTAGTGTGTTTTGGGATTATTATTTTAAGTGATATTATCAAACTGTGTTATCTTTGGCTTTTTTCAGAGTTGCAACTAAATAAATGAGAACAAAGGAAGCGTATTAACAACAGGCTCCAATCATTTTAGAGTTGTAACTGGTCCACACTTGTGTAGCATCTGTTTTAACCTGGACTAGGTTCTACAAAACCAATGAACATATTGGGGCATTGCGTTATTTCCTTTGTTTTGGTTGACTGGTAAAGGAGCCAGTTGTTTATGTGTAGCCACATCACCGGTTCATCCCCTGAGTTGGGTGCCTTTTTTTTCATGCTTGGATTATCCACTGGTCAGTTTTAAGTGGTTTAACAAACAAAAGAAACATATTTCTCTGAAAATGTTCTAAACTTTTGAACTTTTCTAATCTTCCTAAAGAAAGCTTGGAGAACCATTGCTCAAGATGGCTTTAAAGGATTGCAAGAAAGTCCGGCTCCTTGAAAAACAAACTGAATTGAACTAAGGGTTTGCTGAAGACTGTAAATACGTGGCATTGAGTGGCGGCCTTATCTGTCTGTGTGTGTGTGTGTGTGTTTGTGTGTTGCTGCTGGGGTTATCAGTAAAATCTTTGATCATGACTTGTCTACTCATGTCTTCCAGGATGGCAAAGAAAATGTGGTGAAGGAGGTTTATGCGGGAGACAGTGTTCACAGCCTCCTCAGCATTCTGGATGTCATCACAGTAGGTCACGCCCATGCTTCGACACACACACACACACACACACACACACACACACACACAAAACAGCACAGCTGAGCCACACCTACTCTCACAGGCTTTCCCAACACTCGCACACACACATAATTAACACAATGTTGAGTGAGATGCACGCTTTTGTGTCAGTGTTTACGCCCACCCGCTTGACATCATTCACTCTCACCTGGTGACTCACCAACATTTTTTCACACACTTCTGTTTAGTTGTAATTCATTTTCAACTCTGTACAGGTTCAAAAACTGTGATTGTAGTGATGACAGCTATGTATGTTTGAGCTCCTGTAAACATAGTAAGATTGAGCAAATGTGATGTACTCTTTGTGTGCAGGGCCACCAGAAGCCTTACAGAACAGTGTCGGCACGGGCTGCAGAGGTTTCCACTGTTCTCTGTTTACCTGTAGAGGCCTTCCTCTCTATATTTGAGAAGTACCCTGAGAGCCTAGTGCGAGTAGTTCAGGTCAGTTTTTTTCTTTTCTTTTTGTATGTATTTATTTAAGTATGGCACGAGTTAAAGATTAGACTAATCCTTATGGAGTAGACTTTCACATGCAGCACTGAAGGCTTGACATATATTCATATAATCATAAGCAAGATGTTGTTTTGATTAAGTCTGTCTGTTGATGATTGATGTGATCCATCGGATGACTCATTTCCTGTTGTGTCCATTCAGATTATCATGGTTCGTCTCCAAAGAGTAACAGTTCTAGCCCTTCACAACTATCTGGGACTGACCAATGAGCTCTTCTGTCATGTGAGTTTATCACACACACACACACACACACACACACACACACACACACACATACACACACATGCTTTGTCAGCTTGATTTATCTATAATTCTAATTACAGGTCTAATTCAAAAGTGAAAGTCAGTTTTGTTTTGTTTTGTTTTTTCCCTTTGCAGAGCAGCAATTTCTTTCTTGCAGCTTATGTTCCATTTTAAATTATTGATTGAAGCCAAAGTTTGACTTTGGGACGTTTTTTATGCCACTTCTTTTCACATGCACCTGTGACTGCTGTTGTTTCCCAGTGGAAAGTTTTCACTGCCACTGTCAAGGCTTGACAACTACTTTGTTCCTCTTGTTCTCTAAAAGTCCAAACCAAAAGGAATGTTGCATCAATTTCTAAGCAAATGAAAATATTGAAAACAAGCCGTTACTTTTGTAGGATGTACCAACTGATGGATCCTAAAATGTTTCAATATATTCTCTTATTTTATTAATGATAACAGAAGAAAGCCAACTTCTGTTCATTTATAAATATTTTTTTATCTGTTATTGGTATTATTGATGCACCTTTTTTTTTCTGTGTGACAACTTGGTACTTTTAAATCAAAGTATTTGTAACAATCTGTCATTTATTTACCCCCATTATCTTTTATTAGTAAAGCAACAGAAGAGATGTGGCCAGTTAACTAGAAGGTTGCATTTGCCAACAACAGACTCAAGTAGGCCAAACCTCTCCAGTCATCTCCAAAGTTTCTTTTTGTAAAAACAGTGAAGTCTAAGTGTATATTACTACAGCTGATTACAGCTAATTAAGACTATGTTGACTCAGTTCCTTAAGGCATTTCCAGACTGCCGCACCACTGTAATCTGAAATCCTGATTTTATAACTTCAAAATCACCATTCAAGTAACCTAAAGGCAACGTCTGTGCAGTGAATTCAGCTGTACGTACATGTATGATGATCTCCCACAGAGAAAGTTAGAAGCGGCAGAATGGTTTCCTCACACAGTTCAGCGTCTTGGTATCCGACACACTGACAACCGACATGCACTCAGCTGTGCGTATAATCGTACTTAGTAATCACAAGAGAGGCCAACATTCCTGAGAGCAATAGTCCGTAACATTAAAAGAATCAGTTAATACACCATGAAGTTTCCTTGCAGTTTCGTCTTTGGAATTATCAGTGAAAATGTTAAAATCCACTGTTGCTTTATGACGGCAGCAAGAAGCTTTATGAATCAATAATTCTGTACAAATCTTCACAGGACATTGGATTTCAGTAAATGGGGAAACTTCTTTTGTATGACTCTCAGTACATTGCAAAGTTTTCCATAGCAGTCTAATCTCCAAATAAGTGCTTTCATTGATATCAAATGCTCTGACGTGACACAACATTTAGAGCAAATCTATAGCAAATCAGCCAGTCTGCAAGTTTACCCCTATACTGGGTCCTAAATGGTCCTGGAAACAGCCTTCAGTGCCATTTGTATTGTGTCCTCAACATCAATAAATTAGACTTGAGCCACTAAATGCTACTGATGTACATAGATAAAGTGTGTGAGAGAACTTTGCTTATTTTAAAGGAAATGCAGCCTTCGCGTCTACCACCACAGTCACCCCACCCAACTCGCACCAGTCCTGTCCGCCATGGCAAGCGGTTTGGCAGCCTGACGGTCCCAGAGGAGCATCGGGAAGCTGCCATTAAGGGTGAAGCTCCAGGTAGGGTATAGGTATCAGCTGAAGTCACTTTCAGTCTTACAAAAGTTGCCTTTTGACTTCCCTCACAGATGATAAGGAGGCTCCTAATCCCTGGCATGCAATGTTTCCCAGCCCTGAGCAGGGACTAGACAAAGTACTGGGAGTAATTTAAATCTTAATGGGTCTTGGTGGGCGGAAAGTCATTTTTAAACCGCCAAATGTTTCCATTTTGTTGTATATTTCTTGTCAAATACTCTTCTTGTTTATATTTTTTGTCTTTATCAGTTATTCTCTCAACCAGTCAATCTCTGCCATGACTAGTAAAATGTGTAAAGATGAAGTGAGCATTATTTATTGTTTTGTCTTCTTATTCCTTTTCTTTGGGGTAAGTTGATAAATGCTGCACATTTTTTATTTGTTCATTTTTTGTTATTCACAGGAGGGGAACAAGGGAAGGATGGAGCAGTGCCCACTCTTAGTAGGACAATCTCCATGCCTGTGGACATTGCTGGTGAGGGTGCTAACTTGATTGGATAGATTACGCAGCTATTTTCTAGTTTTACAAATAACAGGATGTATTTTTCATGTGCTATTTGCTATTAGAAAAATGTACTTCTGGAGAAGGATTATTGTGATGCCTGAAATTGAATTATGTGACTGTGAACATGCTCTGTGCCAACCTGTCTGTTATACACAATCTGAATTTGGGCCCCCCAGTCATAGGAAAGGCATTTTATTTACTTGCCGATAAGTATAAAGTATAAACAGTTACTGGTCATGATCTGGCTGCTTGAGAGACAAGTCTCTGTTTTTCAGAACTCCATTTTACAGGGCAGTTATCCTTCTCAATCATTTGCCAGTAATGAGTTGTTGGCACAGAATGTTGGCACACGGTTTTATGGTTTTATGAAGACACAGATGTGGAAAGTCAGCAGTGAAGTCATCTCTGGAAACGATGGCTCTGATTCTATGATGTACTTGTGATTGTTAAGAACCATCAGCGTTTTGGCTGAAAAAAAGATGCCTTTTTAAGCTTTTACTTTGTTAGCAGATGATTTCTGACACCTTTATTTAAGAAAAGGCTCATAAGATGATTGGATTGATGACTTAAAGATTATTTTTTCTTTCTTTTTTTTTTTTTTACTCCTCTTCACTGTAACATTGTTTTTTGATGACCACAAGTGCATACAAAAGCTTTTTATTTGCAATAAAAACAGCTGTATGTTGCGGACTGACGACCTAGTTTCAAATCTGGGACAGATTTGCAAAATTTTGGCAAATTGACTTGTGATTGCAAATCATAAAATGTGCCTGTGGGAGTGTCCAGCTCTGGGGATGAGGTCTTAACATGTGTGCTGTGTTCTATGAACGCAGGTGTAGTCATCTTATTTCAGTCATGACCAAACCAAACCAGTCTACCTGGATTAATGCAAATAAATGTACAAACCCATGTACCAAGAGCACAGGTGCAGCCTGTTTCAGGTTGCTTCAACACAGCATATACAAACATGAACCTTACGAGCTGTTCAGCTGAAACATTTGAAATGCACTCTTGGACCAAGATTAAAAAGGACAACAAAAAAAACCAAAAAACTGTTCAGTGGATTTACTTTGTCTCCTCCAAGAGTTTCATAAGACTTGTTTACCAACATTCAAATTTTAGGATTGAACAACAAACATAAGTGAGAAAGAGTCATTAAAGGAAAACCATCAGTTATCATCTCAGCCTGCTGTCCACCCCTTATCTGTCAACACATCAGTTGGATAGCATGGCTTGGCAGTCATTCAGATAATGTCTTCTTTTGGCTTTTTAAATAAATTTACATGAATGGAAACTCTTTTCCTTCACACACAGCACAAACACTAGATGATCTCTCTTTTTTCTTCTTTAAATCAGGAAAGTGTTGACTTAAGAATTGTTCTCTGTATGTTGTTTGTTTAGGAATACAGAAAAGTCTGAAATCAGATTTTGACATGGCATATGAAAGAGGAAGGATCTCCGTGTCGGCAGAGGATGGCAATACTCCTCCCGCCTTTACCCGGGTCAGTGCCCTTCACTACACAGCTGAGATGAAGTTGATTATTTTACATAAAACTGGAAGTTTACTGCTACAAGAACTGAAAACGAGTAAAATGGCAAAAATAATGCTATGCTGTCTGTTTGTAGATGCAGATTTCCTGTTTTCAGCAGATGGAGGTCCCATTTTAATATAAACGAGTCTGAATGTTATTGCAGTCTGTATCCCAGGAACAGCGTGAGAGGAGAGTGACTGTGGATGAGGTTCCTTCTGGCATCTATCTGTATCCAGAGGAAGAGCCAGCGGTGGACAACATTTTTGCACCTGTATCCAGTCGATCCAATGCTACTCTGTTTGAGGAAGCTCAAAAAGAGGTCCTCAGACTTATGAGAATTGAGGTTTGTTCCATTCACATATTGTTCATCGGTCTGTTTCATTTCTATATGATTGCATTGATCATTCATAAAATCCAGAGTTAATGTTTAATTTGTGGGGACAAAAAAAAAGATAATTCTAGAGACTTTTGTGTTACTTCTTTGGGAGGAAGTTGCACACGTTCCTTTGATGCAATGTGTGGTGGATCATATCTGTGTGTCGCAGTAATTATTGCTCCACTAATTCTGTTAGCTTCACTGTTTATCAAAGCTTGGTTTGGTGTTTTTAACTTTTCCCTCTGTCTGCTTTTTTTTTTTTTTAAATCCAGGACCCATCGTTGTTGAATGGAAAAGTGACTCTGCATCATGCAAAAGCTGGAGCCATCTTAGCAAGACAGGGAGACCAGGTAGTTTACAGAAGACCTTTTCAAAAGCACTGACCTATCTTTCTTTACTTGTATTAGTAAAGCAGTTGCAAGTTTAATAGTTTTATCGTATTTCAGAGTTAATTAAGCCAGTTATAGTGATAAGGGCAAGGTTATGATGTTCTCCCCTGTACTGGGTTGTTTGAGTGGCTTCATTCAGGCATGCTAGTGGATTGCTTCTATGTTTATAAGGCTGGGTCACCATGTTCCTCCACTTATTTATTATCTATAAATGTGGCTGCCAATCCCTTCCAAACAAGTCCTCTCCACAAGGTCTAAGAGCAGGGCTACAAGGGTCTACAGGTGACCCAGAGTTGGCAAAACACCAGCCAGATGTCAGATCCAATAATTGATAAAAAAAAAACTGTCTTGAAAATATAGCAGTAATCAAACACAAAGGTCATTTTATTGTCACAAATGTAAAAGTAGATTAAAATGATTTTGTCGACCGACGTGCCTGACCCTACTGGCCCTTCCCTGGCTCAAGTCCCGTCCTCTCTTCAGCATCCTTGGCTCAGTCTGATGTGCTGCCTGGACCCTCCTCTGCCTTTTATTGTTATTACTGTGGCAGTAGGCAAAGAGAGAGCAGAACACGCTGCATTATTTAGCAAGTCCTATGTTTTCTTAGTCCTGGTTGTTGATTGTTGCTACACATCCACCCCTGCCCCACCTTTGACCCAGCACCATGGTTGTCTTCCATCTTTCCTGCTAGCCTTTTTGTTTCTGTGACATTTTGGAAGGCACATGTGCACATAAACATACGCTCTATACCCTCAGACTGTAGAGCTCACAGCAGACTAACACATTTACTGCTGTCACCCTTGTGCTCATATATGAGGGTTTTGTTCTATATGAATTCCTTGTGTGTGTTGTGAATGTATATTTATGTCACTGTTTTGGCAAAGAAGAAAAGTAGATATTGAAACTCCAACAACAAAAAAAAAAAATCTAACCTTTCTTCCCATTTCTGCTTTGTCCATCTCTTCCCGTTTTCTTTTCCAAAGGATGTGAGTCTGCATTTTATCCTGTCAGGTTCTCTTCATGTCTATCAGCGGATGATCGACAAACAGGAGGCTGTCTGCTTGTTTGTGATCCACCCTGGAGAGATGGTGGGCCAGCTTGCTGTGCTCACCGGAGAGCCCCTTATCTTTACTGTTAAGGCTGTCCGAGACTGCACTTTCCTTAGGATCTCAAAGTCAGATTTCTACGAGTAAGTCTTTCATCTCCACTGCGCGGAAACACGATTGTATAGAATACGCTGATAATGAGTTTCACTGTTTGCTTCATGTGTCATACATTTACAAATCACTTATATGCATTAATAGTTTCTACTACCAACACCCATCTATGCACCCAAAGCACATATAAAACTTTGAATCTCAAATGGAATCTTCTATTTCTGTTCGGTATTACAATATGTCAGTTTTTATTTCTGTGGCTCTGCTGTGTGCTGCTCCCTGCAGGATTATGAGGGAGCAACCCAGTGTGGTGTTGAGTGTGGCCCACACAGTGGCCATCCGCATGTCTGCTTTTGTCCGGCAGATGGACTTTGCTATTGACTGGATGGCTGTTGAAGCTGGCAGAGCCCTCTACAGGTACTCCCAGCTTGTATTTGGTTAGACGTATTTGGAAATAATTTGTATCTGTGCGCAGACAATGCTTAAAAAAAACAAAACAGCTGGTTCTAAGAACCTTTTATTACAGTTAGTTTGCAATGTTTGCGTTTTGTCTTCATTTTTATAGACAAGATGACCAGTCAGATTGCACCTACATTGTTCTGAATGGACGTCTCCGTTCAGTCATTCGCAAGGCAAATGGGAAGAAGGAGTTGGTTGGGGAATATGGCAGAGGAGACCTCATTGGTGTGGTGAGAATATTCATGTCAGAGTTTCATTCTGCCTGCTTGTAAAAGAGACCTGCATTAACATGACTTGTTGGTCACTGTTTTCAGTTGCTATTGTGAGTAGTTTAGTGTTTACATTGACCCAATCATTCCGCAAACAAGTTTGGTTTTCTTTGGCTTAAAATTATTATCTCTCCAGTTTTTTTAAAAATAATATATTGTGGTGTTGTGCCTTGTGTTTAAGGTGGAGGCTTTGACCAAGCAACCAAGAGCCACCACTGTCCATGCGGTGAGAGACACGGAGCTGGTAAAGCTGCCCGAGGGAACGCTGAACAACATCAAAAGACGATATCCACAGGTTAATGTTTTTTTTAATATAGTATTCTCTGTGGTGTTGTGTACTGTATGATTCTTACCTTTCATTTCTGTTTATAGGTTGTGACAAGGTTGATCCACCTGTTGGGCCAGAAGATTTTGGGTAACCTGCAGCAGGGTCGTGGACCTTTCTCAGGTTAGATGATGTTTATCTTCAAACGATGTCTTTCTTATTCCAGCTGGATTTTATCAGGATTTTCTCACATACTTCATTCAATGACTGTGTCTTTGTCTTCTAGGGTCAGCCCTCAGTTTGCCCAGTATGGCAACAAGTGCTGATGTCACCAACCCTGCCAGCAACCTCTCAACTGTAGCTGTGCTTCCTGTATGTGATGAAGTGCCCATCAATGCATTCAACCTGGAGCTTAGCCATGCCCTCAGTGCCATTGGTAAACCCATTGAATTTCTTTGTCTCTTTTCTTTTGGTCTTGGATTGCTGCATTTCTGTGTGGGGGATTTTTGTGCTGGAAAATGTGTAGGAACCCTGTCATTTATTTTTAACTTGACATACAATGGAAGACTATTGAAAGTTCTTTACTCTTTCTTGAATTGTTTAATCATACACCACCTCTATTTGTCACTTGTAGGACCCACTCTACTTTTAACCAGTGAGATAATCAGAGAGCGCCTGGGAGCTTCTGCTTTGGACAGGTTCGTCTGATAATCAGGGAATCATATCAGGCAACCTTAGCATCATCATTAGAGCCCACTGAAAATGTTCAGCGCTATCTCCAACATCCTTTTTTCTCAATTTACACTTGATTGTATTAACTGCTGCAATTTGTTTATCTTTTTTCAAAGTTACATGTAGTTGTTTGTGTAAATTAAACCAGATGTTGTTGTGTCTGCTTTGGTGAATTGAAATGCTGGTCCTCCTCTTCATTTCCTGTATAATTTCAGTATTCACGAGTATCGTCTCTCTGGCTGGCTGGCCCAGCAGGAAGACATCAATCGAATCGTCCTATACCAGACTGACAACAGCATGACTCCATGGACTCAGCGCTGCATCCGGCAGGCGGACTGCATCCTCATTGTTGGGCTGGGGGACCAGGAACCAACACTGGGAGAGGTATGCGTGTGCACGTGAGGAGCTGAGAAGGGAAGAATGCAATGGCAACAACTGACTTTATACTCTCCTCTTCTCTTTCCCTGTAGTTGGAGCAAATGCTGGAAAACACAGCGGTACGGGCTCTGAAGCAGCTGGTCCTTCTGCACAGAGAGGATGGTCCGGGCCCGTCCAGAACGGTCGAGTGGCTCAACATGCGCAGCTGGTGCTCGGGGCATCTGCACCTCAAGTGTCCCCGCAGGGTCTTCTCCAGGCGCAGTCCCAGCAAACTGGTATGAAAAAAACTGTCTCGTGTTAGTTTACCATTCCCGGTTACTATATATAGCAGCTTAACATTTTGTAACATGTTGTTAGAAAGTTGCTACTTTTGTTGTATTAAATCTGGATTCTTTTTCATAATGTGTCTGTAGAGGGAGGTGTATGAGAAGGTGTTTGAGAAAACAGCAGACAGACACAGTGATTTCTCTCGGCTGGCCCGAGTCCTGACTGGGAACAGCATTGCCCTTGTGTTGGGAGGAGGTGGCGCTAGGTGAGCACATTTTGTGAGAATTGAGCCGCAATAAGCGGCACAAACAAGTTCAGCAACCCCAGACTACTATTTTGTTTCCTTGCATGGAAAGACGACTAATGTAAAAAATGTAGTTGTGTTATGCTACTGTCTTACAAAGTGAAGCAGCATGAGTAAATTACATTCATTCTTCTAATTGTAACTGATTTATAATGTTCTACCCAAGTGATAGTCTGATGTACTCATCATCTTGTGTATTTAAAATTCTTGCATACAGAGGCTGCTCTCATGTGGGTGTGATAAAAGCTATGGAGGAAACGGGGATTCCTATTGACATAGTGGGTGGGACATCGATAGGCTCATTCATTGGCGCGTTGTATGCTGAGGAGAGAAGTGCCGTTCGAACCAAGCAAAGAGCCAGAGAGTGGTCCAAGGTACTGTACAAATCTGTATTATTACCAGGTCTGTTCTGTCATTAGTCATCACTCATGGTGACAAGTTAGAATGTTTTTTAAAAAAAAAAAATTTATAATAATAATTTCCTACCTGATATGGAACAAAATCCTCCCACCTTACACAAGAGTAGTCAACAAGAGGACTGTGTATGATTACTCTGCATCGTGCTATTTTACAGGCAATGAATTCGGTGTTTAAAACAGTGCTGGACCTAACCTATCCCATCACCTCCATGTTCTCTGGTTCTGCCTTCAACACCAGCATCTACAAAGTGTTCCAGGACAAGCAAGCTGAGGTGAGAGACCACAGTACAAAACGAGCTGACCGCTGCGATACGACAACACGAGGGTTGTTTCATTGAGAAAATGATGATAAAGTTTGTGACAATGAAATGCTTTTTGCCCCCAGGACCTGTGGCTTCCGTACTTCAATGTCACCACTGACATCACAGCCTCAGCCATGCGTGTTCATCAGGATGGTGAGTGGCAGCTGAGCTGGCTGCAGGGGCCACCACCTACCCCAACATGATCTTTTAATTCTGATTGCGGGATAATGCGGGATAATGCATTTTCATTTTACAGTACTTTATATGCAATTCTATTACTAGGAATTGCAATAGCGCACATTCACGTAGACCAATACAGGAATGAGTATGCCTTTCTCATAATTTAATTCAATTATACTACTTTAATTAACAGAGAACTAATGTGTGAAAGTGACACTGACGTCAATGTTTCAAATCCACTTCAGCAGTTAATATACTGGCATGTTGATGTACTCAGTCAACTTAGTCACAAGCTACTTAGTGTCTCTAATTGTTCAATTCTATAAGTATATTGGTTGCAATAACCTGAAGTAGTACAGAAAGAGGTGAATCAGGGGAATGCAACATTTAGAGAGTGTGATTACCAGCGCTTCAGCAGAATTTTGTTTATGGTGGGTATCATCCAAATTAAACTGAAATGGCTGTGTTCTCAGCATCCATTTAGGCCAAACGCTGAGTAATTTTAGTATGAAGAATAAAACATTATTTCAAAATCTCTTCATAACAACATTACAAAGTGTTTTATGAAAAGGAATAAGGGAAGTCCGGTGAAACAGATGGGCATTAAACTATAATTTTATATAGTCTGATAATCTTGTAAGAGCTTTCCAAAGGCTTTTACAATGAGAGAAGCTTTAAAAGGGGAGATGTCAGTAGCAGATGACTTAGTGAGCCTGAGTCCATAAAGTGGGGGCTCTAATAGCAAGGTCCAACTTTGTCACCTTTTCCACTTTATGACCTGAAAAAATAATTGTGGCTGTATTCATGGATCTCAGTGGTAGGAAGTGCATCAGATCAATACATGGAACACATTAAGGTCAAACTCTTTGCTTTATCTTAGCTCCCAACCTACTTTTTACCATTCAGTGAAAATCATGTTTAGATAATGCAGCAGCCTCATGGGTTGAAGAAATTTCACTGAAAATCTATAAGAGAAAGCACTCAGATTTCTTTGCTTGTGCCTGTATTTGCTGAATGTTTCTTGACTTGGATAAAGTGCACCATCACTAACACGAGATAAAGGAAATCTCTGTAGTCTGAAATGACTCCCTCCCAAAAACCCTCCAAATCCAGTGTCTTTATGTAATCACTGTAATGCTAACTTAAAATTGACCATAACATTTACACATTGAAAAAGATGTTGGCATTTTATTGTACAGATTTTTTTAAGTTAAGGCTGATTGCTGGATTTGAGGAGTTTTTTGGGAAGCACTGACTGCTGCTGATGCTGTTTGCTTCTTGGCCTCAGTTGGACTAACTGCCTGAGCAAAGCCTTTTCCTCTCTTTTTCTTTCTTTCTCTCTCTCTTTCTGTCTGTGTCTTTTTCTCTTTCTTTCTTTTCTTTGTCATATGCTAAATGGCTAAAGCCGTTGTTCTTTTTCATTGTTTTGTCTCCATCGCATTTGTGTTTAAAATCCCCAAATTATGTCTTTGATGTATACACAGACATCACAATGCTACCCATCTATAGCTTATACTGTAGAAATGATAACCTGTGTAGTCTCTGACCTTAATTATCGAGTCCCCTCCCGTGTCCATGTCAACATGTTGGATCCAGAACACTTTTTGACTTTCTCACATCTTGGCCTTTTAATCACATCCCACGCTGCTTCCATCATTCCTTTACCTCCATTCTGCTCCCTGTAGTTTTTTCTGGTTTGCTTTCGTCCAACATTTCGAACTCGGTGCTACCAAGAATATGTCACTTTGACTCTACTTATTAAAAGGACATAGGAACTTTTTGTTGTTTTAATTGATCTAAGGCACAGGGTCTCTTAGGTTTGTATTAGACCTCTTTGTGTCCGGGGTTTTGAAATGATACAGATACTACTGTTTCTCTTGTCATTTCACAATTTCTGATCATTTAGTTCCGGTTCAACAGTCTTAAAATAGTGGTCTGCGCCCACGCTTTCTTTTTTCCTTTCTTTCTTTCTTTTCTGTATCTATCAATCTCACACATATCCCTCTTTTTAGCCTTTTCTTAAAGTTTCGTTCTGCTTGCCCCCCCCCCCACCTTGCTTGTTTGAGCTAGTCATCTAACAGCACTAATACTTCTTTTGATAAGTTTAAGCAACACACCAGTCATGATTGTTGTCATTCATTGTGCCTCACTGGTTGCCGTTTACGTCACCATAAGATTGTAATGATTCTTAACTTTATAATGTTTTGGTATCTTATCATTATTCTGAATCCCATTACATTTCCTAGCCATCAAATAGTTGGATTGTTTATATAACAGTCTTAATGTACCGTATTTTTCGGATCATAACTCGCACTTAAAATTCTTTAATTTTCTCAAAAATCGACAGTCTACCTTAAAATGTGGTGCGCCTAATGTATGAATTAATTCTGGTTATGCTTTCTAGAACTGATTTTATGTGGTACACGGTGCTCAGAAATCTGTCAAAATGTTTTAGCACGGCCTTGGTAAGCTACCAAGCCGCACTGCTTGATGGTTTGAGCATTACGGCCACCGTAGTCCCGAGCCTCGCGGAGTGATATGATCTGTGCTTCAACATTAAAGTGTGTGCATTCATTCATTCATTTTCTGTACCTGCTGCCCTAAAAATGGCTCCTGTTAAGAGACATGCTGACGAAGCATGTGAACTCAACGCTATCAGTCACGCAGTACAACAAGTGAGTTGAATAAAGTTTGACTTATCTGAGTTTTGTTTAATTTAATGTGCCTTATAACCCGGTGCGCTTTATGTATGAAAATAGACCCGTTAGCAGTCAATCATCGATATTGCGGCTTATAACCCGGTGCGCTTTATAGCCCGAAAAATACGGTATTCTTCTCTATGAATTGGCCTGATTTGAAGAATTTCTAACATTTGGCATAGATAGATATTGTGGAGATTATATTCCCCTTTCTCTCCACTTTGCTCTTCGGAGCTTCTTGCGTTCTTCTTCACTATGCTGCAGGCATTTCTTTCTTGCTCTGTTTCTTTCTCTGTCCCTCTCATTTTCTTTTTCCATCTGTGACGTGGGGTCCGGCTCATATTTGATGTGTTCCCCCTTCTCCATCTCCATCTCCCGACAGGTTGTGTCTGGCGCTATGTTAGAGCCAGCGCCTCCTACACCCCCTATTTACCTCCCCTGTGCGACCCCAAGGATGGCCACTTGCTTGTGGATGGTTGCTATGTTAACAATGTCCCAGGTCAGATTTAAACACCCGCTCACCAAAACCTCCTCCTCCCTCATTCCTAAATCGACAATCGACCACTTGGCTGCCCTCCTCTTCTTTCGTCCAAGTTTTCACTTGTAACTAACACAACCTTGACCAGGTGGACATTGGAAGCCCATGGTTTGGAAGGAAATACTTAAATCAACATATATTTTGAGAATGATTGGATTAGTACCTGCCATTTTACTGAATTATGCACATCACATTCCAGCTTCCATTGGCTTTGATATTCACTCACACAACAGTTTCTCCAGTTGAGTTGTTGCCATCAGGAAGATAATCAAGTGATCATCACTTTCTCTCCTGCATGTTGGATAGCTATTGGTCACAGAGAGATGCATGATCATCGAGTTTCTTCTGGTGCTGAAATGTATTCTTCTACATAACGCTCTGGATGTGGCATGTAAGCGCTGATGTCCTCAGGCATCACTGCACCCTTTGATCGGCTTGGATAAAGCTGAATTTTCAGATTGACATTAGAGATAGAAAGTAGATAGATTTTTAAAAAGTAGATATGACACCTTTCCTTTACTTAAGGTAGCAAAAGTCTGAGCCATGTCAACATCCCATCCACATCATCCGTCTTCTGCTGTTGTGGATCACCTTTTGCATTTTGGTTGACCTAAATGTGTCCGTCCTGTGGATCTGACTGGAACTTGTTTCCTTTGAACGTGTCCTGCTACTCTTTCATTTTCAATCATCTCTGCATACAGGAACATGTTCAGTTTCTCCTGCCCAGCTCCTGTCCTCTCCCCTGGCTTTGCTTTCTTTTATGTGCATGCCAGTGTCTTCGATGCAGCGAGCTCATTTATATATTTTTCATGACTATATATTGATGGCTTATATCATGTTTTTCTTATTTGGAGTAATGTGTTCTGGATCCTGCTGTTGCACATCTTAGCTCCCTAGAAAGTGAAAAAGCCTCAAAAACTTAGAAATGAAAAGCTCTAGGTGGTTGTCCCTCTAAAGACACGTTTCTTTGAGATTATTCTGCCAAAGCTTTCACACATATTCCATACACAGTGGCACCCCTCGCTTTTCTTTGCGGTGCTCCTTCTCCTTCCAACCCATGCAGCGTCTGGCCTGCTCCTGCCCCCTGCTGGCTCTGAGCTGTACTGCAGGACTGGATAGGCTGGTTGCTTTTCTGCCATGTTCACCGAGAAAATCTCCAAACATTGTCACAACAACGTCTGCTGCTGCTTTGCCTCTTGACACATTGAGAGTGAAAGTAGGTCAGTTGTGCTGCGGCTCTCTTCTGCTTCAGCTCAGCTAATAATTCATAGATTTAAACATCTCTGTGGCTTTTGAAGGAACTTACGACAGGAATTGAATCACATTATCATAAGCAAGAAAGCGATGTTGATGGGACATGGTTTGGAGATTGAAACAACCTCGGCTTTCTGTGATGGTTGCCATTTACTTGCTTACCTTTTGCACAAGTCACACAGGGTCTCTGTGCAAGGTAACGAGGTTTGCAGTCTAAAGGTGAGCAGTACAACAGTCCTAGCCTTTGCAGGGATCAGCTACCTTCCTCTGGCTGAACTCCCTCTTGTGTTTGGATTGCGGTCTGTGTCATAACTAATCTGAAACGTTTAGCAAACATTATTGAGATGTTATCCCCCCCTTCCTCCTCCCTCCTTCCCTCCCTGGTGTGCCAGGCTCTCTGTGGCGCTATGTGCGGGCGAGCATGACCCTCTCGGGGTATCTGCCGCCTCTCTGCGACCCCAAAGATGGCAACTTGCTAATGGATGGTGGCTACATCAACAACCTGCCAGGCAAGTACAGGTGGCAACTCCCCCCACCGCACCCCAGTCCACTCTCCAACCAACATACTGTACAGTTCTCAATGTCTATCCAACTCCTGTATCCCAGAGAAGGGGGAGGTGGAGTGATGGATGGGGATGCTTTGTGTGTGGGGGTTTAATCAAATTGGTTATGTGTTACACATTAGGTAAGTAAGCAGATATTAGGACTAATTCTGTGGTTGTGCTGATTTTTTTCTTTTAAATTTATTTATTTTTTAAATTTAAAAGCTTAAAAAAATAAATATACTGATAAGTAGATCTTACATCACGGCCAAAGCCTTATTTTACTGCTTAAAAGACCATAATCTGGATCCGAATTATTCCTTTGGACATACTTCACCCCAAAAAAGTTTGACATTTCACTGCCACTCGCAGAAGGTGGAATGACAACATCAGATTTAACAGAATAAAACTCTGAAAAAAGTCAGCATTTAACAGTTTTTACAGTATTTCTCAAACTCATGAAATACTGAGTTGAACAGGATGAATGTATTTGTCTGCCAAACAGCCTGGTGTCACATAGGTGGAGGACAAATGGGAGATGGGTGGGATTAACCATTAGTTTAACATTTATGGGGTTAACTGAATATATGAAGATATTTCTCCTTTTGTTGGGAATGAAATATTAAAAATCACACGACACACCGGTCTGTTTTGCCATTTTAGTCTTTGTGTTTTAATGTTAAAGTTTGATTTCTCCTGCAGGGCTGGGTGATGATCTTTTCTTATTAACTTTTACATTTCAAATCCGATTTGGTACAAATTTGGCACATTATATTATCTAAATTAAGCAACAACAGTAAGTAATATTCTGTCCTTATCGCCTAGCTCCGCAGTTCTGTTTGTCATACTTGTGTGTAATTTTAAAATGACATTTGTATTTTCCTGAATCAGTGAAATTGGCTTTGTTTGTGTGTGTTTCGACTGAGGGGGAGTTTTTTTGTCTGCAGACATTAAAATAGATCTGCATGCCAAATTGTCATATTCCTTTAATGTGTATGCATAGTTAAACTTTTTTTTTTTAGCTTTTTAGAATACAAAAAACAAGCTTTTTTTTTTTAGCTAAAGCTTTTTAGCTTTGATTGTGTTGCAAAGAAAAAAACTTCCCCAGGTTTGTGCCTGTGTAGATATAAAACAGGAGTGTTCAAATGAAACACAGCAACACTGACGTTTCTTTTGTGTGGGATTTGTGAAATGCGAAGCTTTCAGGGCCCAAAGATTGACCAGCTAAACGGAGCCTTGTTAAGTCAACATGCTTTATTTCTGAATTTTATTACCCTGTCTTCTCTCTGAGGTTTCTGTGCTGGATCAGCTGCTTTTTATAGTTGTTCTTGGCACACTGGTTCTCTGCTTTGGGTTTGTGGGATGTCTTCCTGTTTCTGTCTTCAAATAGGCTCAACACCACAAAAATGCTCACTGCCCCAAGGCTCTGTCTAACACCATGTAGAGGTCTATGAGAAAGGTGGTGACCCCGGGTCTACTTTTTGGCCAGGACAGTATACAGTTTTCTTTTTTAATGTTTTGCTGTTGATATCTAAATAATTACCCATATGTGCTCTTTAGCGTGTCAGCCTAAAGTGATATTTTTGTGGTGCAAGTCTGTTGGAGCTTTTGTTGGAGTTTTTTAAAATTTTTTTTTAGATGAGGGTTTAAAGAAGCTGAAATGATCCTGAAACAAATGTAATAACAAATGATTTGTTGTTTTACCCTCTTTGCTTCTGGATTTCGTCAATCTGTGCGATTGTGTGCATGTGTGTGAACGACTGGTGTTACACGTCCAACAGCGGATATTGCAAGGAACATGGGTGCCAGAACAGTCATTGCCATCGATGTGGGTAGCCAAGATGAGACTGACCTCTGTAACTATGGCGACAGCTTGTCTGGCTGGTGGTTGCTGTGGAAACGGATCAATCCCTGGGCAGAGAAAGTAAAGGTACAGTACAGGTTGGCAGCGTTTGACTGATTTTTAGCTTCAGTGACTCTGCAATGAAATCAGGTGATTGAATAATGATCTTACAGCTATAATGGTAAAATGTGGTATGTTCTTTGTTAAACATTGCGCTCACACTAACCAATCCCACAGGTGCCAGACATGGCGGAGATCCAGTCACGGTTGGCCTATGTGTCTTGTGTGCGGCAGTTAGAAGTGGTGAAAAAAAGTGCCTACTGCGAGTACATCCGACCACCAATCGACCGTTTCAAGACCATGGACTTCGGCAAGTTTGATGAGATCTATGTGAGTTACCCTCTGAATACGGCATTCTGTCAGATATGGTGCGTTTATGAACATGAAAATAGGGCATTAGTTAAATCACTCTCTTGTTCACCCACTCACCATAACGGATGTGCATTTCATCTAAAACACTCTCCCTTCCACTGCAACTCATACACGTGCACACGCAAAGCCTTTCACCCTTTCCACAACACGTCATTTTATTATCTCATTCTTTAGCGATGCAAGGCTATTATAAATGCAAACTGTGTCTTATATCTTTACCGGTGTATAAAACGGTTTGTGAGAAGTAGAAAGAAAAATATGTCCTTCACTCTTCCAGGGCGCATACAGGTGGTAAACTAATGACACGGCAGCTTTACCTGAACGACACGCTCGTTTATGTTATTTGAAGTTTCACACAGAAGTGTTTGACGGCTGCGGCCTTTAATCTAGCATGTTTCTCTTGTTGGAGCACAATCAGCACTAAGATCACAGTGGTACATGCACTGTACTGGAGCCTGGCAGTACTGAAGCTCTCAACTGTTAGTTTTCATAGTGATTTGCAAACAGCTATGTTCAAACAAAATGACTCCATATCAAGATGGAGTTCAGTTGGTTGTAACTTCAGACACTCAAAATACTCTCCCTAAGCACAACAAATATGTTTTTCTTTTCATATGTCCCCCAAAAAGTGATCATGGTCTTTAATTTTCAAATACTGTGAAGTCTAAGCCAGTGATATCTGTAATGTGGGTTTATAACTTTGTCCAATTGTCTCTTTAATCGTTTAATGTCCTGCTCTACCCACTTTTCACTTTTTATACTGTCTTCTCAATAAGATTAAGTAAACCTACCTAAATATCTGTACCCCTCAGCTTAGCTGTGTAATGCTAAAAAAAGGTCCTACATTATGCCAATCCCTTTTTCAAATCTTGAAACTTTTACCATAAGTTGTCGCCCAACCATTTGTCAAATACAACACTGATTGTCATTATTATTGTCCAAAGGAAATGAGAAAATTGAGAGAAACATTTCTCCTTTGCCTCTTTCTCAGGCCGGACATTAAAGGTTTAATTGATCATTACCGGAAACGATGTCTTAGAAAGTTTCTTTGTCTGTTTAATCTACTTTGCGTTCCAGGATGTGGGCTACCAGCACGGCAAGTTGGTGTTCACCGGCTGGGCTCGAGGCGACATTATCGACAACATGCTAAAGGATCACCGTTCGGCCGACTACAACGACAGCAAGAGGACTGACGTGAGGACAGCTCATGCACACACTTAGACCATAAATGTTTGAGGGTTGATGTGTAACAGTCCCGTTCGTTGTAAAAATGATTTGTTGTCTCTCAGTCCTGCACGTGTCCAGCAGCTGACTTCACTGACCTTGCAGAGATTGTATCCAGGATAGAGCCAGTCCAAAGCTACGTGGCTACAGAAGGTGAAGGCCCACTTACCGGTTCATTACAGTCTCATTAATAGAGAAAATTCCTGTTGCACAAAAAATTCCTTTTCAGTATTTCAGTACCTTTAAGCATACAGCCTGCAAATGTTACAAGTGATTGATACAGTAGTTATAACCACTTAATGTCTGGATGCCCCTTGAGGTCATGCCAGATTTAAACGGTGTAATAAATTTGGTGCCATAGCTATCACCCGGTCTGCTTTGTTGAAGTACAGTAGAAGATGTCCCCGATATTTTATGGATGTACTCTAAACTGGGCTGTTCAGTCAATAAATTATTTTTGTAATATGTCCTTTAAATCTTTGGTTCCAGCGGAGGAGTCGGACTGTCTGACAGAGTATGAGGAAGATGGGATGGACACGGTGAGAGAGGAAGAGGGGGAAGAGGAGGAGTACGAGGCAGAGGACCCTGAAGACCACTCCCCTGGAGAGTGGGGACAGAATGGAATCTTTCAGACTGTGAGCGTACACAAAAACATTATATCCAAAGGAAAACAAAAACATAAGCTGAGTCACGTATGCCTGCGTCCTCTGTATTGCCTGACCTTAAGAGGACAATCTGTTTATAGTCTTTAGATTCCATGAATAGACCAACATGTAATGTATGTAACAAGTACCATCTGTGTTCTTAAAGCTCGATACAGTTTATATCTGCTCTATAAAGAGACAATTACAGGCTCTTTCATTAGCATAAACACACTGAAGCGTGTTTTGATTTAATTCCCCCTACACTGTTCTGTTACTGTATCAGTTTTAATCGGGTAAGATCAGATCAGGTAGATCTGAAAAGACAAACTAATGCAATTGTGCTTTTTAACCTGCAGTCTCCTAAATGACCAGCAGACTGCAAAACAAAAAGACCAAATATCTAATGTGATTTAGTTTTCTATTGAGTTTATAGTCTCAATCACTGGGTTAAAGTCTACTTCAATACAACTTGATGGTTGTTTCTTTTAAGTAAAATAGACAGTAAGGCAGGGTGTACTGTAAGGCTGGGCTCACTTGAGACCGAGCTTTTTACAAAAATGCGTTTTTCATGCACCCACAGCTGCCCAGATGCTCAGGGCCAAATCCAAAGACTCTTCAGCATTTGGAGATGTCATGAACTGAACTGCAAACCTTGTGATTAGCAGGCACTCGTTCTTCTGTTTGAGGCACAGCCACCCATGGTGCCCGTAAAGTGTCTGTGGGTTCTTATTGACTCAGAACAATCAGTCTCAAAACCAAGGCGCTAGTGGCTAAAATGTTAAACTCAAGGTTTCAAAATGGTAGATAAACCAAGAGGCGACATCATGGTGGCAACGTGCATCTTCTATATACAATCTTCACAACTGTTTGACTGCTAGAAAACAAAGTATGGAAAATAGTCTGGAAAGATGAATGTTTTTCCTTACTCCCTTTTTCTTGCTCTATACTGTGACTTTGAAAATACTAAAAACAAACTTTTTTATGTATTTTAAGATTGCATAGAAGCCCTGATAAGTGGCCATGGCTGTGGAGGTCTTTTTGTGGGACTTTTTGATTACTCCTCTAAAACTGGCAGTATCTTGATTTCACATCTGTCCAGAAGTTGTTGTTTTTTCCACACACATCCTTAACAAAAATTACCATACAAAACAAAACTACTCATCTTTTTTTTTTTTGCTAGGAAACTATTTTCTGCCCTGCTAAGTCATTCCTAGTTTTGCTTTTATTCTTTTTCCGAACATGACAGCAAAATTGTTACCTCATTTAGCCTCTTCTATTCAAAATGTGAATTTCAAACAGGGAGATGAATCATTTAATGTATTGTGTGCAAAAATCACATTTTCTCACTGATGGGCCTGACTTGCACTTGGCAGATTTGACCTTTTATGGGTAAAAATAACACTGTTTTCTGCCCTGCAGGACGAGGAGAAATCTGTGAGGCAACGCAGAAAACTGACCAGTGACTCCAATGCTTCTGAAGTCTCGGACTGCTAACACAGGGTCCAGGGGGATTAAAAAGACAAACACAAGGGACAAATTATGGGTCCAGAATTTGTCGAGGCTCAAGATATAGATGCCACACTCCGCCTCTGCAGCTTCTGAAACTCTGGAATAATGGTTTTGTTTTCCTAGAGGAGAACCACTTTTCAATATTTCAATGAATCCTCTTTCCATCAAGTGGCTTCTGTCTGATTATATGTGGTCTCAAATATGAACAGGCTTTGAGGGTTTACCCCATCCAGAGTTTTACTCATCACGACACATCAAACCCATTCCACAACATGTCTGACTCTGAACTTTGAATTCAACAATTCAGACCATGAATGGTACATGTACCTGCATGTCTGACTATCTGTGTCTTTAATGTCAGAACACCTTCATTCAGGCTCTCCATCATTGGGGATATGACATATTATGTGGTCTTCATTTTTTTGTGCGCTTGCTCACATGGGTGCATGTGAGTGTTGGGATGACTGTTTTGTTCTGATGTGCAAAGCTTTGATCTTTGAAGTGGTAGCAAGACACTGGAAAGCAAAGTGTGAGATGCAGACAGAGTAGTTTCTAAAAGTGATTAAAGCTAATCATAAATATCGTGCCGGTAGTTTTGTGGTGGATACTGTAGAGAGAATGGATGTTAATGTAGTCACAGAAGTGGCTCTTTTCTGTTGAATAAACAAGAGACTGGGCCAGTGTTAGAGAGCAGGATGAGGACAGGAGTAGCCTGCTCAATGATTAATTTCTTTCCAGCAAAGTATTACTATAATTTTATTTGTAATTAACGCTCAGTGGAATAGAGTGAACTTGAAATACTGCACTGAAAGAATTAAACAGAAATGAGGACGGATGGGATGATTTCGGTGAATGGATGACACTGCATATGGGTGCTTGAAATGTTTGTGTTTTTGTTCAAGATTATGCCAGATTAAGATGATGCCTTGTTTAACCACAGTTGACTCCACTCAGTGAGCGTGACTGTGGCGCAATCACTGGACTGACACTACAAAACAAACAAGTTTGCACAAGGTCACACGCTCCATACTCAGGGTTCCTGCGTATAACTTGACATTCATGACAAAAATGTCCTCTGCTAGTCAATAATAAGGTGTATTTGAGAGTATCTCAGACTGCGGAGGTATGATAATCTCCAACACCATGCCAATAAGTAATAAAAGAAAATATTTGCTATTTTGACGTGGATAATACGCAGAAATCCAGAGTAATCCTATACTTCCAATGGGCAGAAATTCACCTCTAGTAACCCTTAATATGGACTTCTTGTAGAAATTGTAACAAGATTATGTTATAACATACACAATGTTAATATTCATATATGTATATGAGGTGGGAATTTTTAAGTTGTCGCTTTGCTGCAAAACAAGGGAAACTACACCTGAACCAGAAAAGGGTTTGTTCTCTTTAACATAAATTCTGTTGTTCTCAACAGTTGCCAGACTTGCTTTTCATTTTTATTTTTTATTTTTATTTATGTGTTAACAAAAGGCTTTTTAAATAGGGGAGGAGAGGGTGGGGGTTGATGTCTTATTTTAATTAACCAGGCTTTAGCTGTTTTACACTGAAATATTTTAAGTATTCTTTGCTCAGAAGATGTTTGATTTAATATTTGCCATCCACCTTGATATGCCAAGGGAATATAAGGAATAAAGAAGAGGTTATAATTTAATATGCATATTGAAAAATAAAACATATGCATCCTAGACTGTGTAATTTGAATTTCTTTTATTTCTCTTAAGCATGTTTAAATGTAAGCTGGATACAGCTGTTTAATGTTAGATCCCAAACAAACTTTTTGGATGTAGCTGGCGTTGGTCTTCTGCTGGTTCCCGGCATTGATGACTGTTTTTCCACATTTGTTTGAATTTATCCAGCTGCAGAACATTTTTTCCTCCGTTCACATTGGTTGGCAACATTGCTCCAATAAAGAAGCTGTTTTCTGCATACATTCTGTATAGTTTGGAGAAACCATCCAAACTAAGTATATTTGTTCTTACTTCCAAATTACTGTATTTTGGAAATGATCCCTTCAAACAAAGTATAAACAAATTTTTTTTCAGCATACAAGTGGATAACGTAGACATAACCTGCCTGGGATATGAGTGAAAGTTGCTTTGGATAAAAATGTCTGTAAAATACATGTAAAACACTGATGACCATTTTCCTAGAAGTATTTGATTCAGTTCATGTCTGCTCTTTTTGTCAAACGGGCTGAGCTCGGTACACAAAGCTCCGCATCATGATGTGAGAACCGGACTGACGGCGGTGCTGATGGATTCAGGGCAGGCAGGTGAGTGTTAGCCTGGATTTCAAATAATGCCTGAATTACAGTGACTTTTCTGTAGTTTCTACAGACTGAAGCATTGGGCCATCACAACTAAAACCAATATGACTACTTTTTAACATAGATTAGTGTTTTCACATAGCTACAATTTACGAGGAAATTCACCTTTTATAAACCAAACTTTTAAGCATCATGAGGCTCTGACCAACTTTTTTTTGTACAGGTAAATGCATGTCCAAAGTGAAAGATTACTATCAAATCTTTGTCTATATTTATCTAGCCCAAACTGGTTTTCAGTGTCCTTGCTGTATAGTCTGGTTAAGTGGATCATGGCTTACAGCTTGATGCCATCCAGGGAGAGGTGTTGCGTGATCTTACTGTCTCGGGTGACAGTTCGGTCAATCAGGAGCTTGTTTTCAGCTCCCCTGGATTTACAACCAATTCCCCAGTGGGCCCCGCTCATGGATTGAACCATGTGCCTACTCATCTACTATGATGCCTGACAGCAGCTGTCGTACAGAGGAAGGTTATTGGCTGGAACTAGGATGGAATCACCCTCTTTTGGGGATCCTTCATGATCTGAACTGTCCGGCCGTGGGTTAAACAGTGTGGGTGGGTTCCATCCTTGAGCAGCTGGTTCATTAGTACTGCTAGACAGTCATGGAGTGCCATTTGTTTCTTTAGCCAGTGAGTGTGTGTCATGTCAGGGCCTGGTTCAGTCCAATTCTTCAGGCTTGAGACTCTTTGTTTGATGGTCACTGGTCTTGTTCTGGGAAACTGCTGTGGTCAGCTCTGATATCCATTTGTTTTGAAGCATTTATGTTGTGTGATGCCGCTTTCTTCCATATGCTCTTCCAGGATTGTTCAGTCTCAGCCCTGTGTGGGTCTATTCCCTTCCTCTGAGAGTACACTTTGGATGATTCAGTGGAGAGCATCATATGTACATATATGTGTGCATGTATGTCCACTGCTGCCATGGAAATATTTGCACTTGTGCTGAGTTGAAGGTTTGAAATACACATTAATAAATGTGCAAGTAATTCTGACGTTTTACCACATTTACAGGGGGAAATTTAATCACAGGTAAATATCTGAATGACTGTACAGAAGTTTGTCCATTTCTTCTTACAATAGAAATATTGCCCAGTTAGTAATGAATCTGCCATTGTTTTCCATTCATTATCTTTCAGTCACTTTAATGTGTTAAAACAGTGAGTGTCAAAAAATGCATTTTATACAAACTAGGCTAAAGAAAACTCGAGCCCTACTTAAATGTTTAGAACCAGTTTTACAAAAATAAATCCATTATCTGTATTGTGAATATGTACAATTGCGCTAAAAGTATCATACAAGAGTACAGTTTTACTATCTCACTAAGAATAAAGGGCCGATATAATATAATAGGGCACTCCAAGGACAGCTTGATTTCTCAGTCATTTATTTGTGGATTTTCATAAAGCATGTTATCATTTTATCACCCATCACATCATCTGTGATGATGTAGAGCTGCTCAATATTTGTTCTTTTTATCATTTCGAAGGCTGCCAAGAAAAAAATGCACAAGTTGGTCCAGGATCACGTGAACTCAGTCAGCACTGACAGATTTTCTTTATCCGATCCCGAACCTTCTCACCATGAACCTCATCAGCGTTCTCTTGTTCCTCAGCCTGCTGATGGCAGCTGTGGTCACCCAGGTGCCTAAACCCTGCGGTGAGTATTTTGGTGGTCAAATTTTAAATGAGCTGACAAATTGTTTGTATTCCCTGTCAAATATATTTTATCTTTGTTGCTAATAGATAAAAGTGAGAGACTACCACACTCTAAAAGACAGCTGATGTGATAAACGTATATGAAGTTTTTCAATGGGTATTTCAGTGTGGATCTCATTTTGGATCGTGATGTTAATTGATTTCTTTGTCTTTTCTTTGGTCTTCCACAGTTGTGCCACCCCTGATGACCGGTGACTTCTCTGTGGTGAGTTCACTGACATGCCCTTTGGTATAATCTCCCTATAGATATTTTTTTTCTACACTTTCTTCTATCTGTCACTCCTTTTCAGATGGCTAGCAATGGAAAAATGTCAACAGGCACAATCAGCTATGATGCCTATGGACAGAAGTTGCGGGTCAGAAACAATGGCGTGACTGGCTATGGCACCTCTGCTCTGGACCAGCTGATGCTTTTTAACCAGGTTGTAAATGTTGATTGAATGGTGTTTTGTTTTGGTTCAAGCTAGATGAGTGAGTGTTGCCACAGACATTTTTGTTTTCATTGCTGCAATTATGAATGACTGATATGTACGGAGCCCAGCAAGTGCCACCAGGAGGTTTTGCTGGGCTCGTAAATATGTTATCTGTTATAACAAGGAATACATTTTTCTATATTTTCCTGCATCTCTCACCATTGTCTCTATTCTTATGCAATACAATAAGAATCCAGGACCTTATTTCAGAATTTAGTTCTAAGGATGAAAAGTCGAATTGTAATGTACCAGTGAATTTCTTCTGCCTCCAGCTACAAACTTTTCTAAATAATCTGCATGTTTCCACAAACTAAAAGCGTCAAACAACCTTAGATTGTGTGCATGATTACCTCAAATTAGTTCTACATGATGATTAAGCGGATATAGAAAATGGATGGATGGATGGATAGTTCTACATGATTAATAGTTTTTTGCAAAGTATAAAAATCACATCTATAGTTAAATTAGCTGTTTTTTGCACTAATCTACACACACTTACTTTCCACTTTTCATCAACTCAAAAGACTTATATTGGAGCAGAACCTGCACAGTTTCATGATCTAAAATGCTCTTTTTCTATGATCCCTCACTAAAACTCAAGTAGAGAAAAGTAGAGAATTCTTAGAATAAAAACATCTTATGAGAAATTATTTAGATATACCTCACTTTATATGTATCACAGAGACAACAAAGGTGCTGGCTGGTCAAACTCTTAAAATGACATGTTTAAAGCTGACGAAAACAACGGCTAAAACACAAAAAACGTACTTATGCTAAATCTCTAATTAACACACCACTTTTAGTATTCCCTGTTAACCTTAAAAGTATGAAAGTAATGCTTAGGTCTAACGATAGCTTTGTCATAGTTTCTGCACTTATGCATGCATGTGGCCTGTGCATCGATACCTGCCCCTGCTGGTGATTTTCTTGTTACTACTTCTCAGCGAGTAAAAGACAACAATTTAAAACAGTACATTACACTTCTAGACTTAAAGAGTTGGCTTTAACGCCCTTAAAGGTGGATTTAGTCAATTTGATCTGCAAAGAATATAACCAGAAAGGGTAGAGTTTTACCAGACAAGGCCTACGTTTTCATTCCTTTTTTTTTTTTTTTAAAAGATCCATCTATCAGCTGACAATGAGAAGGAAAAACTCTTCTTCATTCACTGATTCACCACTAGCTATTTTCATTTTAACTAAAAAAAACAATTTCAACTAACAATACGATGAGCATCCTCTCATTTTACACATTAACACAGCAGCCTTTACATATGAACAGTTACTTACAAGCACATACACAAGAAAGTAAGACAACATAAGGGAATCAGCTGCTCAAGTTATGACTACAACATTACCTGCTACCACAATGTTAGCAGTACTTCCAACATTGTCTCGATCACTGTGCTTTTCTCTTATTTCTACTAATCTCCATTCCCACTGGCTAGTGCCATTGTGGCTACTGTTTCCCCCTCCTCCTCTTCCATTGGCTCTAGGGCTAACTGGATAGTGTAGAGACCCACATTCCTTCCATGTAGTACAAAGTCGTATCACACTAAAATCTGGTTTGTTCTCAAAGCAGCTGTGCTGTACATCTCAGTTGCCTAATCTTTAGGCTATTTAAAAAAAAAAAAATAATAGCACAGGTATTATTTTTTCCAGTTCTTTTGAGAGGTGATATTCTTTTTGGTTTGACACTTTTTCTTCTTCAGAGACTGCTTTTAACCACCACTGGTATGTTCAGAAACATTTAAAAAATTACTTTTTGCGTGAGAGACAATTTCCAACTTTAGGCACAGTAAGGAAAGATGAAGCATATCAATATTCATTCACACTTAAGACTCATTTAGAGACACAGCAGAGTACAAAGAAGTGAGCAGTGAAACCAGAGTATACATTTTCTTCTTTCATCCTTTCAGGAAGTCTTTTATGAGATCGACTGGGGCAATTTGTCTTGCAAGAAGATGCCTCTGGAGGCCTATTTCTTTCCCATGCAAGTGCCCTCTGATGCTATACTGATGGGCCAGGCAATTATGGGCTCTAGCTCCAGTTGGGGAATGGGTTTATTAGTCAACACCTGGTATGAAGCTCTCCCATATAATGGCAAGCAAGACCACTGCAACCTAATCCATGAAATTTTTGATTGAATGATGCTTTTTTTTTTAATACAACATGCTGTTCTCATGCTGGAGCTGTGACAAAAGGACAAAAGTTGTTGAGAGATGAGTTAAAAACCAGCCCTTTATTGAAATGACTGTCCTGTTGAAGCCACTACAGCATCAGTGCCCTGTTTGTGCACATTTATACTCATTAAGCTGTATGAAGAACTACACTTTTTAATTAATATTATAATTAATATGGATATAAAATATTATAATAGTTCATCTGAATTATTTGATGCTTAAATCCCTTTTTTTTTTTAAATCCCAATTTTACAAATTTCTTCTTGTTATGGATTTTTTTTTTACATGCTTATTGAATTGTACTGTATCTGCTTCTTTAACTACGCGGTGGCAGTCAGCAACAACAAGGACCTTCTATTTAATGTTTTCAGGCACATACTCAATGGTCTTTTCTGATATTGGCTGCATCCCTTTGACTTACAGTGGCTACTCTCCAGCATCTGGATGGACCACCGTCAGATTGGAACCTGGACTGACAGAACTACAAAAAGTAGGCAAAAGCTATATATTATATATATATATATATATATATATATATATATACGTTTATATCATCTATACTAAAACTTACTGAATCCATTTAGTTGCTTTAAGTTTACAAAAATTGTTTTCAACTGTCTGCTCATGTCATTATCAGTGTTGTTTGATTATAGGATTTCAAAACAAAGATAAAACAAGTCAACTTGTTTATGGATTGAAAAAAAAGTTGAAAACTTTTTTTTAAACTGATTTTTAACAAATCCTTCCACTGATCAGTTTTTATGCATGATTTTGCTGGTCTAACCCAGAAACTTTAGAGATTTGAAGAGAACAAAGACACAACGTAACTTCTTCACTGGAGTCAACATCTGGAGACTCTTACAAAGATAATCACAGATACTACTCCTGCTCTAACAGCATTGATTCAAAATAATCCCATAATCACTTTGAATTTTAAGTGATTTCCAAAACTAAATGAGACCCAAATAGAAGTTATTTATTCCAATGAGTGTCACATTCGTAACTATGACCTTTTATGCTGGCTGTTAGATCAGATGGCTTTCACAAGGTTATAGGTGTAGTTGTGACAGTCATTGGAATAGACTTTTAAATAATATATTGAGATGAGATCATGAAAACTATGCTATAACAGTAAAAAATGATGGGGTTCACAGAACAAAATTAGGGAGATTTTCATACAACAATGCAATGCTGGTTCCTTTTGTTGTCTCTGTGTTTTCTCTTCAAATAAAGAGAGTAAAGATACAAGAGTTTGCTGATAATTTGGACATGAATGCGTGGGAGGCTGAATGTAAAAGACAGACAAATAACTGTGAAACAGACCAAAAGCTACAATTTCAAAAGTCAATATAAACACAGTTTACAAAATATTAAATCATACTAAATGTGTTTCTCCCACTGAGACATTGAGCACATATCACATGTTATATGTGCTCAATGTCAACATATCTTAAGACCAACTATTTCATTTTGAAGAGATCTGCGTCTATTTGTTTCTAAAACTGTCAGAATTTAAAAAAAATAAAAAAGAGGGAAAATCAGCAAAGAGTTTAACAATAACCCCATGAAAACTGGTTAATAATCCTGATGATATTGTTCTAAAAGAAATTCTCAACCACACTTCTGATCCTGCATTCTTTCAACGATGTCTTAATGTGAGACAATTTATTTAAGTTATATAGTTCTTAACACTAGAACACTTATACCGGGTAATTTTCACCCATGCTGTTATACGACAAGTTCCTAACTGCATTGTATATATTTTTTTATGCATCTCATTAACGATTCCCCAATTTTTCACTAATTTTAGAACCTTTTTATAGGGTCGCCCCATTGTACTTTTCTTGTTTTATGAGGCATTGTATAACTGGAAAAAAAAACAAGCGTACTTCAATTTATCATGTATTGTTGTGTTTTGTGTTCTCGGGTTAATGGAGCTCAGGTGGCTTCTGGCACCGCTTAAATCCCCCTGCAGGAAGCTGCAGTTCTTCTTCTCCTACAGCAGATGGAAGCAGCATTGCTCTCTATCTCAGCAAGCCCCGACTTCATTATGCATCACATTAATTTCTTGGCAAAAGAAAAGGTTTAATCAACTTAGTGAAACATGATCAGTCTGAAGACCCGAGTTAATACACCTTTTTTGACTCTGACGCAACTACTTTAGTCGAGGTTAAAGTTTCCAGCGTACTATAAAATATGATGTAGTTACAAGTGTTTTGTGAAGTGGCAGTTGTGGTTGAAGTCCTCCTACCAGGCACAAAAACTGTTTGTAAAATATGTTACCATACAGTATATCATTATAAGACAGATGTTTCCAATGCTAGGTTAATTGGTGTCTCTAAACCGACCCTCAGAGTGAAAATGAGCATGCACTGTTGTTTGTTTCATTTGTCTTTGAGTGGCTCTGTGATGGCCTGTCGACATGTCCAGGGTCTACCCCACCTTCCGCTCAATGACCGCTGGGATAGACTCCAGCCCCTTTGGCGATTTCACAGTTTTTTTTGCTGCTACAGTTCACTAGAATAATATCATATAGTAGCATGTTTAATCTATCTTTAGAGTCCTTAAGTCCTATGTTGGGGCTGCATGGTGGTTACTACCATCGCCTCACCCTAAGAGGGGATCCTAGTTCAAACCCCGGTTGGGGCTTTTCTGTGTGTAATCTGCATGATTTCTCCCTGCATGTGTGGGATCTCTCTGGGTACTCTGGCTTCGTCCCAACCTCCAAAAACATGCATGTTTGGTGAATTGGTCATTCCAAATTGGCCCTGGGAGTAAGTATGAGTGTGCATTGTGTTGTTTTGTTACGTTACTATTTCTATTTTTTTCTGTGGGTCTGGGCAGCAATGCATCTTATAGCAGGACAAGTTATATTTGTTGGAAAGTACATAAATGATAAAAATGGTCTCACATTGATGCCAAGTGTAGGATAAGACCACTAAAGCTCTCAGATAGAATAGCTAAACTGGCATGAATGTGAAGGCAGCAGCTGCTGAGCTTATATCTTCAGTTCTCTCCCCACACTTACAGATACCATACTCAACTTTCCACACAGAAGTGGGAATAAAAAATTTAAAAAAACTGAGATGGTCTTTTATGTTCCTTATTTTTCACCAATTTAAAACTTTCCAGTGTGGCTGAATACTTCCTCTGTGTCTCCCTAAAGTAATCACATTCTAACCGCCTGAACATCAACAACATGAACAATTATTTTATCCATTGGAGATTTTTCACACTTCACCTCATGAGGTTGTGAGTCATCCTCTGATAATCAGTATCTGGTTGATCACAGGTGCCCACCTAACCTTACTGTCAAAAATTTGTAATTTGTCCTGTGTAATTAAAGAGATGAGAGCCTGCTCTGGAAGTATCAGCAGTAATAATAGCATTGTTAGCCCAATTATTGGTCCAATGATTCTCTAAGCATGCCAGGGCTTTGGCTTAGACACACGTAGGAAGAGAAGCAGTGAGTATAAAGTCCCTGTTGTGTTAAGGAAATTACATTGTTGATGTCAGTTCTACCCTCCAATTTTGCTAAATTTAACTGAGCCTGAATGCTAACGTAGGAGATGCTGTATGCAGATTTGTTAATTTTGTGCCTGACTGCCAGTCAATGACAAACTCACTGGAAAGTAAAGACAATTTCAGACCCTGTTGCCTTAAAACTGAAAAAAAGAAACTGCTGCACACGTATATAAAGAAATAGATGTTATTTATTGAAAAAAGTTCACTGTGATGAAGTGCTGACAGTCAGAGAGGACACTTTTCTTGACCCTGCTGTCATGTTAGTTTGTTGGACTGGCTGTCTAGTTATTAGGAAAAAAGGGTGTCCGTGGGTACGGCATGTTTAGAAAACTGTATGTGACTCCCCTATGCTGTGCATAAAATATGGATGTAGTCATTCACTCAAAAGTGAAGCCAGTGTGGAAGGGCAATAAAGTGCAATACCACTGAAAGCCAGTGACCACTGTCTCCAAAGGACCTTTGCTTCAATCTTTTATCACATGAGTCTTCTGGTTGCAGAATTTCGGGGCTGAAAAGCAAAGGTCTGATCTGCTTTGTCTGCCAGCCTCAGGGCAACTAAAGCAAATAATCAACGGATCTAGAATGTGGAGACTACTGAAAGTTCTTGCAGAGTTATTGAGTTGACTTTCGCAGCAGTTCTTGCAAATCAGGCTAACTTATGCACCTGCACTCTGTGTGTGACTGAAAATCCAAGCAGTTCCAATCATTACTGGATTTTCCATCCACAACTGATGGCTCATCACATCTATCCAAATGCAAATTAGTACACACTGTCAGCTGGAGAAGTGTAGTGACTTAATAAGCAGCAAGCACTTTTCCTGGATTAGGAATTTGAAATTTCATCTCTGTGGCAGAAAGAGGTTAACACGGAGAGGTGTGGAGGTTCAGCTTTGGTTTTCAGTTTAAGAAAATGTGCTCATGTCCGTTGTGAAAAGCTGTAATCTTCGGAGTGGCTGATGATTTCTAAACATTCATCTAAAGTGTACATTGAAAAAGTTTCCCCTAATGTAATATTGTTTCCTTATTTTTTTAATTTTTATCCATGAGGAAAAGGCCCACATAACTGTGCTGCATTTGGCCAAATTTTAACTTTAACTTGTTAAATTTTCCCCCACAAGCGTACTGTATTAAATCCTGCCATGATATTATCCTTTAGTATAACTATATAAAACACTGTTAAATTAACATGTCACTATTCATTAACATTGATTAAAATTATATCACAAGATCTTAAAATTTAATTTCTGAGCACTCTGTTGTCAGGGAGAAAAAAAAAACATTGAATTACCTGCCAGAATTTTCCTTTTACCCACCACACACTACAAATAGCTGTGCCACCTGTTTTATTCCTACTCAGTGTACTTTTTGTATGCTTGTCCATCCTGATCAAAGAGCCCTAATTACACACATTAGTGAATGATGACTGCTGTGAGTGGGTACTACACATACAAGGGAGACTGTATACAAGGTTAAAGGTTTTTATGTGTGCATGAGAATTTGTGGGTGTACGAGTGCCGAGTGTGAACTTGAGTGTACATTTTAGCTTATGTGTGGATCTGAAACAGCAGAACATTGTGTGTGACTGTCAACCCACTATTCTGCAGAGGATGACTGACGTCAGAAGGTCACGCCAATTATCCTCTTTACAATGATGAGAGGCCGTTTCTCCTCTACATGCTCCTCAAACTTAATCCACTCTGCACCACTTACTCTCTTTTTGCTTGTCATTCATGATTTTTCTGCCTCTCATGCTGTGCTTATCTATCAACAAGAGTAAACTGAATCAAACTTTTTATTTGTGGAGCAGATTTTGTACTCTCTAACCAGTGCATGTTTACATTAAATGATTGTGTTAGTGAGACCCAAATCGGAAAGAGTGACTATCAGCTTTTAAAGGCATAAATGTCTGCAGTAGAAAGAAGGAGGGCTGGCGGTGGAAAAAATCTGGACTTTCATGCTGTGTAGAGAATGATCTAACTCCCATGTGGGACTGTTAATTGTACACTTTGTTACATTTGGAAATCTGCAGTAACTTTTGTGACCCTTATCAGGCCAATTTTTTTTTTTTCTATTTCACATCTATTTCACCCATTGCTTGGTAAAGTTTAGGCACCAAAACTACGAGGTTAGGTTTACCTTTATGCTTAAATAAGTCTTTTTTAAATCTGTCGCAGTTAATTAGAACAGCTCTCACTAGTTGACAGAAAACAAAATGTCAACACAATCCCCCAGAGAAAACATATTGTTCCTCTCATGACCATCATCAAAGAAAATCTTGCCCATGGGTATCCCATCTGAGCCTGTTATCCGTTCACAGAGGGTGACTTTTAGCATAAAGCTGAACAGGATTAAAAACAGCTTTTCCAAAATTCTATTATTAAATTAGGCCACAAGCAAAACATGTCGGCAGGTTGTTAATGCCTGTTTTGAGATCTCCCTCCTGACGTGAACCACTGCAGGGAGCTGGGAGTACCATTTTGGTCTCAAGAGGCTCTGCCAGCTCTACAGCTATGAAGACGTACAGGTAGCAGTGACTCAATTTAGCATTGCTTTACTTTACTTTTTCATCCAAGCGGTTGTTTTTCTTTTTTTCTAATAATGAAAGTCCTCTGTGGAACATTATGAGCACAATGTGGGTCCCTTTATGACCCCTTTATATATGTTCATGCTACAGATCTATATTTCACTTGACACCGTGGAATTGTTTTGTCACTCCTGTTAGCCTTCAGTCAGCAGGTCACACCCACGCCTGCACTCGCAGTGTCTTCAAACAATGCACCATGAAAGGTTGGAAAGCTTTAAGTGTACATCTTTAAGTCCCATTCCAGTAGTTACAAACCCCTTGAAAACTTTGGCTTTAACTTCAACTTTATTCATATGTATCCCAAGGTGCTTTGCAAGGTACGAACAAAATCTAGACAAGACTAAACAGCTACAGTAGAAACAAAAATGAAGATCATTCATGACAGGAACGGAAATGGCAATAAAAGCAAGAGGTAAACAATAAATAAATAGAACACAGGCACATTAAAACATAACAATAATTAAGAATAGGGTCTTTCAATTCTGCCTCCTATTCCAGTAGACCAGAATGCTGAGAGTGGAGTGATGTTGTGGGGTGATAGGGAAAAATAAGTTATTTACGATAATTCGGACATAGGCTGTTAAGAGCTTTGTATGTTGTGGGAAGGATTTTCAATTCTATCCTAGACTTTACAAGGAGACTCTTCTGTATTCCTGAATATTGTGTTTTCTAGTCTTTTTTTTATTTTATCACAAACAAAGAGAAGATTTAAAAAAAAAAACTTATTGCCATAAATTTGTTTTGGCTGTAGCTCAACACTTTCTTCCTCGTTCAGCGAATGTGGATCTATGAAAATGCTAATCAGGTCACACCCATATCTCAGCTCCCTAAGCAGTTCTGCAAAGTCTCCTCCAACTTTGCAAAACTCTGCTGCACTCATAGTGTAAAGACCAAATAGGAAAATAAAATAATGATCAGGGCTGCACACTCTCACTCAAAGAGCACATTATTCTTGAGCTTTTCACATAAGAGGCATTCATTCTTAATTAATTTTCATCGAGACGCCAGCAGAGCTGCCCCTGTCTTGCTGATACTCTGTCTGGGGCAGAGAACCAGGCAGACCTGAGCAGAACATATCTATCCAGCTGTGAAACCCAGGGCACAGCTGGATAGATAGATCTTGCAAGTCTCTTAAGCAGTGAAACTACTCTGCTGCGTGTCAGTGGTACACAGCCACAGCCCTGTTTACCAAGAGACTCACAGCTTGTAAGCAATTGTAACCAAGAGCAGGAGAAAAAAATAACTCGATTAAGAAATCAACAGACTGATTGATTAACATGCCTGCTCGTGCTGTTTCTCCTGTAAATGATTGGAATAATGTCATGATTATTTACGTGGGAAAAACCCAGCTGTTTTGGGAAGCAGTTGTCCAAAAATTGAAGACTGCTGATGACTGTCTTCTCAGATATGTTCTATGGGATATCTTTAAAAAAAAAAACTAAATCCATGTCTGTTGCAGTTTAACATTTTTAGGTATGACATGAAGGTTTACAGAATCTGATTTCACGCTATCTCAGTCATTAACGCATGTAAGGAACCTCACACAGCTAATGCCCACATCCGAGCACATAGAAACATGTTATGGACATGTTAATAAGGTTAAACACTTGACTTTTAACGAAGGAGAAATTTCCAATTATACATGTTACCAAGCGGATAGTAATTGGTTTGCAATGGCCCTTAATAAAATGGACCTGCAGCTGGAGGAGAGCAGGCTGATCCAGTGAATTGTTTCTTTGTGTTTGAAGTCAAACTAATGAAAGTTTGATTGTGTTTTCTTTTCTTTTTTTTTTATCTGACCATCATATTGACCTTGGCTGGTGAAAAACAGATCTCACAGGGTTTTCAATTCACTGCTACCTAGAGGCAAATCAGAGTGAGCAAGACGCAGGCTGCTGCTTTGACATCTTGCAGTCAGGGTCGTGTCTAAGAGACGTGCACAACACTACTGAATAAGCTGTTTTTTGCTTTTTTGGCCAAGAAATAAAGCTTGATATCAAGCATTGAGAGACTCTTTTTAGTAAGTCATCTGTGGCCAATGCAAATAGATACCAATAATCAGTTTGCTGACATAGAGGGTTGATGCTCTCTGTTGTGGTGTCTGTATTCCACACAGCACAAGAGACTTAATAATTCTTAAGTCATCATCCCACACAAAGAACGTTTGGTAGGTTACACTGAAAGCATTAAAACATCTAATTTATTACAGTGGCGCACAACATTAGCTTTCTTTGTGTATTAATCTTACTGTGTAAGATTGAACTTGAATTGAACTGAATTGAACTTTTGAATATGTAAACTTTATAGGCTTTACAACGGTTCACTTTTTGGATTTGTAGGATTCATATGCAAGAAAACATTTTTGTTTGTGAATTGTGTTTTTAAAACAAAGATGATCATCCTGACAATGGTTTTAGCACCTATTTCAGTAATAATCTCTGTACCTCTAAGATGCCTGAAAATACATAACACATGACTATTTACTCATGACACTGCTGGACACCAGAGTTGTCACAAGTGGCATGACTGATCGCTTGTATCCTGGACATGGGCTGCAGCAGCATGATAAAATGTTACTGCTAGCATGAATAACAAAGTCAGTAATGCATGTAATTCATCACCCTAGTTGAAAATGGGTCACGTGACAGAGGTATGACAAATGAGGAACGGGGCATACGGTGACTGAGAAGCAAACATGGAGTCTGCATAACTTTTTAAAGTCTGAGAATCTACAAAAAGACTAAAATCTACTAAACGTGCAGCATGAAAACCACATGTGTGCCTTTTGCTCATCACAAACTGATATTTATAAAAGAAGACTGTGAGGTGATAATGTGTGTACAACTTGTATTCTTCAGACCATGCAGGCACACGTTTTCAGAGCAATCTAACCCTGATATGAGGTAGAAATGAAAAAAAATAACTCTCATAAATTGCCATAAAAAGGAAGTACACTTTCACAGAGATTGCTCTGGAAAATGTTTTTTGTTTTCTCCCAAATTATGTTTCATATTTGACTTTCACAATATACTCTTATTTGAAAGTAATTGTGGCCGTTGTGGATAACAAAAGTCATGGATCATGTGTCGTGGCGATCAAAGGCTGCTCTAATGAGATTTTATGGAGAATTTCAATACTAACGGATTGATTTTCTGGCGAAGATTGCCTCGTAGGCTTTTATAAAGCTGTTTAAGAAAACGGCAAACATACCATGATCCATCTGTAAATCTGTGTCTCCCCCTTGATCATATCCACACAGGCTGTGTACTGCACAGGCTGCTTGTCCATCTGTTTCACATAAAAGAGGAATTTTTTGTCATCCACTGTAGCCCCGATGTGATGTTTGACCTGATGTGGGTTTTGGCCTTTGCTCTTTAACCTCTGCAGGGTCATGTGCTCCGAACTTGCAGAGCTGATCGCTTGTTGCTCTATTAATTAATCTGTTTTTGTTCTGTTTGTGTCTCAGTTTTACATTCAGTAAGACTGTGCTTCTACTTTGCTGTTGCTTTCATTATCATGCCTCTTTTGTTGTGGTGCAAACATGGCCTTGATATGCAAACATCACATTAAAAGAGTGTCTGCATCCATTCGTGGCTAAAAACGGGAGTGGAAATCAGGTTTGTGCACATGTGTATAGTTCCTTGATTGCTAAGCTTTATGAAAATAAAACAATACAGACACATAGCTTTATAAATCTGGTAAAACTAATAAATATGCACATTTCTGCTTTTGTGTTCCTTTCCAAAAGTCTCCATTTTGGGCATCTAAAATAACAGAGTAGCATAGATTTATATGATGTAAATAGATTTAATAATATTTATTGATCTGAAAGCATATTTTGGTACCTCATAATCTACTTTAACAAATACATTTGTCTCGTAATTGTTGGAGGTAGAGCCAAGAGCTTCAAAAACAGAATCAAAGTTAAAATGAACCACAGTTTTCCTCTAAAACCAAAATAATAACCAGTATTTTTGTCTTCTGTCCTTTGTGTACATTTCAGTAAGTTTTAGCTCTTAGTTTAGACATATTGTTTGATTAAATTTCCATACATATATTATAATATTTTTATATCACTGAACCTCCTCAAGTTTATCATAAAAGCCTTAAAATCAGCCCTAACTAAGACTGAGTTCATCCTGAAACTCTTAAATCGGTATGGTTACATGTACAGCTGAGTCGAGATATGTGTAGAGTTGCACCTGGCCAATTAGTTGGACCTTGCCCAAGTATACATCTACAGAATGGGAACTGAGTTATTGACACTGAGGACTGTGTGGGAGAACATTCAAACCATTCAGCCACTTCTAACTTTTTTTGTAAGTACATCCAAATTCACTGCACAGATGTTGTCTTTAAGATTCTTTCATGGTAATTTTGTCAGATGAGGCTGAAGTTGGATATGCTTTAAGTGACCCCAAGTTGACTCGCAGTCTTAATGAGCAGATTTTGAATGACAATTTCTGATGCCTGTAGCCATCTGACAAAAGTAACAGACAAAACTTGTGAATGAGAGCAGCTTTATTGAGAATTCCCCTGTATGACTGTACACTTATGCTTTACTGTTTTACACAAAGGAGCATGTGCATAGAGCCTTGGCCTATTTGAGTCTAGTTGAGCGCAGGAAGTGATTCAATCCCCATCCACCTTAGTCCGATTTTGGTCTAACGCTGTAAGTTGTTTTTTTCCGGTGTCATGTAAATATGCTGACTGACACTTTCCACACAGGAAGAATTCCACACAAGCATTTCAGATTTTCAGTGAGGAAACAGATCATATTGAATCTGTGAAACTAACCCTACTTAACATACAGGGTCTGATTAAAACCCCTAATGAGCCTCTGGCCCTGACCTACCCTCTTTGGCAGGCAGGCATCTGTACCATCAGGTACAAACAAGAACTCGAGATAAATAATTGATTTGTGTGGTTGTGTTGACGCTGAGCAGAAGTCATCATCAGCTATAGGTACAAAACGAGAGGCATATATATAATTACTGAGTCATATTGCGGGTCTGTAGGGATCCTCTCAAATTCTCTAATTATTTGTGTGTCACAGTGGGTGTGTGTGTAAGGGCATAGTGGCCATGGAAATGAAAAACACCCACTACACCACTACACTGACACAAATACATAATCGCACATGATGTACAATGCTTCAGAGCCTGAGGAATCAAATAGATTTTGAAGCCCACAATGGTGTCTAAACATCATTACTGAGTTAGTTTTTTTCTTCTTGCTCCCATTCTAAAATGCCACTCAGTGCTAACATACCTGCAGTAATTCGGGCAAAACATACACTTGAAAAACCATTAGAAGGTACAGAAACATTTTAGACAAGTTGAATAATCAAGTAGGTTGAAACGTTATAAATGGTAATGAGAAATTGCAGTTAATTAGATGCAGATTGGCTTAAATATAAGATGAAATCCCACAACCAGTCAGCTCCATGCAATTCTGAGTCGATTAAATCCTTCAAATCTCCCTCTTCTCCTCTCTCTTCTGAGCACAAAAATGAAAACAGAAGAGACTCGGCTCAGTGTTTAATGTGGCAATGACTCCCCCTCAGACGATGCAGTTAGATAGATGAGGACACCATGCAGACGTTGTTATCCCGGACACTTTGCTTTGGAGCTTACCCCATTAACCTGTGTGGTCACTGGTTCACACAGTGAGGAGTTTCTATTGATTTATGCACCTTTACTCATTGCACAGCAGTATTACACAACCGTGGCAAGAGATCCGGCTCAACATCCGTCATCCTCGGTCCATCACTCATTGTGCCAGTGCTGCATAACAAATTACAACCTACAGGACTTAAGTTTGCATTTGCTTATATGTATGGGTGTGGCGTACTGGGTTTCTGTTTATATTTGCTTTGAGAAAGTATATTTGAGCATCACTGTTCTTGTTTGCTCATTTGGGAGGATTCTGTTTCGATACTAACAGGGATTAACAACTTCTTTGTGATGGCACTGTCAACATTTTTATGCATCCCAGTCAGCCACTGATAACTTAATGATATTTCATATCAGTTATATCTTTTGGAAGACTGAGAAGACTAATATTATTAAAAAAATCCAAATAGCTGGACCCTGATTGTGCATCACATGGCCAATTTATTTACTAATCTATGACAGAAATCAACATAATTTATTAATTAAACAACATTGTATGTTAAAAACAGATTCAGATAAGAGAGTGTATCATGAATTAAGAGCAGTTGATTGATTATTAGCTTGTGCATCTTATTTCTCATTTAAACCTGCAGCCTGCACTTTGGTTTTGTAAACAGCTTCAAGCTTAACCTATACAGCTTTTATGTACAACAAATTATTAAAATAAATTAGAATATAAGCTGATTATGCACAATGCACCAAATTAACTGTATTAGAGATATCACAAAGTATGTAGTATGCCACAGCATGTTGCATGCTGAGATGGAAGGGCCATGATGTAAAGAAAGCTCTCTGTATTACTTGTCGTTGATGCCTTCTTAGCTTTTATTTTGTTTTGTTTTTTGAAAGAAATAAAAATACTTAAATAGTCAGATCTGATGGAGAGAATACCTAGTTGTATCACATGCCTAGTTGTTTCACAGTCCAGGCTGAGAAATTGTTAGATGACAAGTTTTGGTCGACAGTTATTTTTGTAGTATTATGTCACACGAGGGGATCCACAACCATTGAATATTGAACTGTGTTTTCTTTTTTTTTTTTTGTACATCTAAACCTAACCACTTACTTAAATTCTAACCATAACCATGTGCTATTAACACCTAACCAACAGCTGATGAGAGCAATGTAAAAGCAAGTAAATGCAAACGTACGATGGCAGTAGAAAAGTGAAAGGATTGAGGAGAAGACTGTCTAGGGCAGGATTTGAACCAGCAACCTCTTACTTTAAACTTTCAGAGTTTATGAAAACGTGAATTAAAAACCACGCAGTGTTTGTTTATTTTTCATATTTTCTGTTTGTTGTTAGCTGAACGAGGACTATGAATTGAGCGCAGCTCTCTCACGGGGCATCGAAAGGTCTTCTTGTCGACAGCAAACGTGTCGTGACGGAATTGTACCCACACATACCCCACGGGTGAGTTTGCACTCATAAACCAGATTTTATCCCACTGCTGCTGTTCTGTTTTCTCAGTTTCTTCTTAATGTATGACATACTGTTGCTGTTTGATGTGTTGAAATTGCATTTTGTGCACCTAATGCTGAAGTTACCTTATGTAAGTGTGATATTAATTGAGAAACTGAAGCATTTGTGACTCGGTGTGTGAAAATGATCAAATACAACAGGATATGCTTGATAAAATGTTTTTGCTTTCATCACAGGTTGATTTGAGTATCTTGGTAGGTATTAATAAAGTTGAATAATGCAGAGATGTGCATGTGTCTGCATGCACTTCATAGTACATAATATTTTGTTCTATACAAGGAAGACTGTTCAGAGGAGGTCATATTGAGACGGGAATTGGTTGATTTTGGGATTGTGAACTTAGTTCACAATTTCAAATGGGCTATGAAATGAACTTCCTCATTTTTAATGTGTGTTAACTAAACTTTGAACTAGTTCTTATGAAGTGTGAACTTACACAACACTGTTTTAACAACATCCACAAAGACGTCTTGTTCTAGTCGAGAGCGACAGCAAAACATAGTCATGTTGCATCAAGAGTGGAAACAACATCAGTTGACCGACGGGAGCGCTATCACAGTAGAAAAATGAGGAAGGAAAATGTAGCTACTGTACAATTGTTTGCTGTGAAGCTGCTTTTTCCATGGATCGAAATATGCATTTTTAAATCTTTCATGACATGTTGAGATGGGCCTCACCCAGACAAATTATAGTGCCAAGAACTGCTAATTCACAAGAAGGTATAGTGCTTATATCTCATCCCATTTTAGGCCTATTTATCAAAGGGATTCTTTTTTTCTTTTTAACTTATGAGTAGTCATTATTTTACATTCAGCAATAAGAACGATCTCAATTTGGAGAATCAGAAGGTTCCCTGACAAGCGAGGTAAGCCGGAAGCTACTGAAGAAGACCACGAGAAGAGGGAATTTCACCATTTAAAACAACTTCAAAAATTTGGAAGCAGTTTGACCAAATGCTATAATACAATGGTATGCAGATGCAAAACATGCAATGCTTTGACATTTACTAGTAGGCTATGTAATGTATTTGATTTAAAAAAAAATCATAAAAATTATCATTTTAATTTCGTTTCTTTTTTGATTTCATGTCATTTCTCAGATTGTACCTAAAGCAACTGTTCAGGCCCTGTATCCAACATTAAAACACCTGCCACTGATGTGACTGTTACACAAACAGCCAACAGCAGATGATGGAGGGAATAATGGAACCAGCCCATCAACCATCTGCCATCATCCACTCGTTAATCCTCACATATCCGTTTTAAGTTCTGTTTTTGTGCGTATGTGTTTGTCCCCATACCTGCAGCTGCTGAAATAGCTCACTGAGTGGATGTGTGATGTGGAGCCGAGGTTAAGAATGGTTGGCCTCCATTATCTCTGTCGCTTCTGCTCTCTGCCAGGTTTGTTCAGATGTATTCCACGGATCTGATATGTTTTTCCTACATAGTTCTTATGTGCTGTGTTGTTGAGGACATGAGACTTGAATCCGAGACTCTGCTCATTTGCAGACGTTCATGGCTTCCCTACATTATATTAAAATAATGTTGCCAGGATCGCCTCATGTTCCCTTCATATGCACATTAGTTTGCATGATTCATGCATGATTCATGCATGATTCATATATGGAATGTGTCAGTGAAAGTCTGTAAAGTCATTCCATGTAACATATCACAGTAAGTAAATATCCCATTCCTATAAATATTTTAAAAATGCTGTAAATTTAGAAACTTATAATAGTCACACAGTTTATTCTAGGGGTATAAGAACCTCAACTCAATTAAAAACAGTAGTACGGCAAATAGTTATTCACATTTTGATTTCATTAAAAGTGAAAGAGAATTATCATTTTAGATATATTTAAAGTGCCAAAAGTAAAACATGCTCTACATACCTTTTTCAGTCATTTCAGTAATACAGGACAAGTAGCATATCTTTGTCACTCACTTTGGCATTGATCGACAAAGTGTCGTCAATCAAATGTATTTTAACATTTAACTTCTGTACCTGACTGAATGTATTAAGTGACTTTCCAGCACTTGTTCACATAATATGTTAAGAACATGTTATGTTCTTTTGAAAATGCAGAAAATCAGAATTAACAAGAAAAAGTAGTTGCATTTTGATACCCTTGGGCATTTTTAACACTTTTCAATGAGCCCATCCAATTAAACATCAACCATACAATGCAGTAATCTGAGGGAAACACAATCATATTCACATATTCGCTGTGATGAAAGTTTGATGAAGACGAATACAAATGTCGTATTTCTACATTATTCTACATTATTTTCCATAGTTTCATAGAGTTGACTTACTCCCTCTATCTCTCTCTTTATATATATATTTATATATATGTTTATATATATATTTATATATATATATATACACACGCATAAATTAGTGCGTGTGTGTGCATGTGTATTCTGATGAACTGTTATTTTTGTCCGGTCAGGCTTTGTTTGTGTTTAACTGGCTTGATAAAGCCTGAATCTCCTCTCAGACATGATAGGTACAATGACATTCCATGCAATGTAAAGCAATCACCTGACACTACAATTATAAGAACAGATTGTATGAATGAACAAGTGTGATAAATATAGAAATCATTACAGAGAGAATACAGTTGCTGCAATTAAGACAATAAGGGGCGGGAAAATTGTCAGTTGTCAAAACTGTTAGTTGTGAAAATTAGTGAGTTGATACATGTCTGCTGTTAAAATAACAGCTGCACATAAAGCTCTTAGATTTGTAAAGTGATGACGTACATTTAGCTCGGACATTGCCTAATTCAAAGTGAAATATTGTCGATAGCAATTGGCTATAGAACAGATTAGCTGGCAAATCAGGAGAAGATATAAAAATGTATGTAGCCCACTCTGAAAGCATGGTTCCTATGGTAACGGGGCACACAAGCTATATGTTGTTTTACTGTAACTGCAAAGCTTTTTTGGTGGGCCCAGAGGTTTGGTAACATATTCCTGCTGCTGAGAAGCTACATCATAAGTTGTTAATTCAACACTGAGTTCTGGCTGGAATGGCTATGTTAAAGAAAATTTAAAACAGAGGGTCAAATGTTTTATAGATTAAATGCTGAAAAGATGTCACTAAGTCAACATTGTATTGTGGTTAAAATGCTAACATCTGATCAACATCTCAGGCTTTTTAACAATCCAACATTTGATAAACTGTTATGTGCTTTGAATTTTGTTACAGCGTCAGAAATCAGCTTTCAGTATCCTGTCGGATGACATTTGAGTTGTTCGGGTCATCATCAGGACAAGAATCTGTGAAATTCTGCTGCTTTTTTTTTCATTTGATCTGAAACCCTGAACATAAACCTGCTCATACAAGTTACCACATTTTAAAACAGTAATTGTGTCATCTGTGCCTTTGCTGGAAGCTAGAAATGGACACACAAATCCAGAAATTTTCCTTTTTTCCTCTGTATAACTGTGAGGTACATCGATTAAACCCTAGAAATTTTTTCTTTCGCTCAAGTGGAAACATTTTATAGTGAAACACATCTTTGTGTCATTTGAAATGACCAAGTGTTTATTTGCATCTATTTGTGTCTTGTTACTAACCATGCTGCTTCCAAACTGCACTTTCATTCTGTGAGAAATTTGTTTGACAGGTGTAATTGTATGAGTGCTCCTTCTTGAAATTATTGGAGGCACAAAGTGACAAGACAGTGTGTTCCCTCAGCAGGTGTGATGATAATGACGAGTGCAGAATTTGTTGAGGTCTTTATAGAATTTATTCGGTGGTCGGAATAAAGATTTTAATCTAAGTAAGTACTAAAGTACTAAGTATAATACAATCAAACCCTTTCTGGTTCATAATGGCAACACACATGCTATTCACACCTCTATTAAGATTTTAATAACACTCCATCCCAGTCTCATCACTGAATGTACACTCACACACACAGAGGGACACTCTGCAGATGGTGGACAATTTCACATAACAGCATACATATGTTGGTTATGCATTTCTAAGCCAAAGCTTCTACACTGAGACCTGGCAGAGCTCTGAAGTTCTGCATCCAAATGGTTAACATTTTACAAGAAAATCACCCACCTGCTCTCACAGTCTAGCCACAGATGGTGCTTGGTTTCTGCTCATGGAAAGCAGAAAGGATGTGACCATCGATTCTGTTGGTCTCCTTGTGTTTGTTTACAGACATTGGGGAAAGACGATAGGATGTGATGGTCCTCACAGCGAGAGCTGTAGGGATGTTTTTATTCTCAGGAACATTGAGCTTTTGAATTGTTCATTGTTAAGGTGTTTAAAGCAATGATGGCAGTGATGTGAGTGGGCTCACAGGGAAAGATCATGTAAGAAAAAAAAAAAAAACATTGTTCATTTTCAGCTCGGCTCTGTACAGATGACTGGTTACCTCGCAGGTTATGAAACCTCAATTCCTAGAATGAAAACTTTAGTCATAAAAATAAGAGGAGCACGGAAATTAATTTTCAATGCAAACTTTTCACCACATAATGATGAGTGGATTCTGATTCATAGCAGTTGGAGTGTGATAGAAAGGAATATTACCTAAACTGGCACTATGCCAAGGTTGCATGTGTTTTTCTCTCATAAACCACAGCAAGGCAAGACCTGGTCCATTGTAGATGTGATGTTATTCTCCTGCATCAGAGCACAGAATTACAAATGACAGGGAGAAAAGTTATTGATGTTTTTTATGCCCCTACACCGGTCATGGTGATGGCTTGAGGCATTTTGTTTCAGGGTTATCTGACCATCCATCTGTCGCATTCTGGTGAGAACATTGTCCAAGGAATGCCTTGAGGAAAATTCTTCAAATGTGAGCTCGACTTGAGATTCCAAGCACTTATTGCGACAATACTAAACATATATTTCTAAAAGAATAAATCACGAAGGTTGTACATTTTTTGCAAAATATATGCAAAACATGACAATTTAGAAATAGCAGTAGAGATTGAATCCTGGCTACATAATGAATTGTGGGCGTGAAAACTGAAACTGGTCACTGTGATACAGTAAAATTCAAAGTTTGTTGATTCGTCACAGCAACATTTGTATTTGTAGCAACACGTATCAGAATTAGATTTATAGTTTATTTGATAGACAGAAATAGACTGAGACTTGATTAGTTGGTAGAGGCTGCATTGTGATACATATATTGTCTTCAGCCATTTTAATCTATTTGTTACATCCAATCAGTACATAACAATAAAACTGCCACTGATTATATCTAGTGTAAACAAATCTGTCTCCTAATGATTTCAAATGTACCCTACGATGTCTGTGGTTCTATTTTCTTAGATGAAATGCAAAAGATAGCAACAAAAAAAAGGTGAAAACTAGTTTTAGCAGATTTTTCTCTCCTTTTTGGGAGACTACTCTCAGCTGAGGATTATGAAATTTTTGATGCGTTGGTCAGTATTGACAGCAGAAAGACATTGTAAATGTAATCGTCTTAAGATGAATCATGGTACTGTTATTCATCATAATGAGGGAATTAAACATGGATTGAAATGGCTCGATATATTTCACTAGTTTTTGACAACAGTAGAGTTCTATTTCTGATCAATCACTATTGATTCTGTGTTAAAAACATCTTCATGGCTTAAAGAAATGTGAATACTTTTGACTGGTTGAATGCCCTTTGTCCTAGGAATAATACATAAAGAGTATAGCAGTAATGACTCAACGGTTACTCAGAGTGACTAACGACAGCTCAGCTGAAGGTCCATTCTCTTAGTGTCATTTGTTTCAAAGTGAATTTATTTTCTAAAACGCTGGCATCTCATTAAAGTGACAGAATACAGTATTTTATCATTGCGGTGTGCCATGATGATTTCTTCTGGTTCAACACATGAGGAGGAAAACAGCAAAATTGCTTTTGATGTCTATTATTGCCCTTCAGAGAGGTACAAACACTCCACTGTTGTAATGTGTTTTCAGACATTAGGTGTTGAACTTTGATTCTCTACGCCTTACATACTCTGTATCACCAAGAGGTGAAGGTGATAAAGGCCAGCAGGATGCCCGATATATAAATTTGAATAGAAAGAAAATCATATCTCAAGTTAAAGTTATGCCACAAAAAACCTACAATAGGGCCTCTTTCACCTAAACAAGGTAAGCCTGCGTTTCAGTTTTATGCTCCTAAAATCTGGAACTGTCTTCCAGAAGATCTGAGACAGCCCTCAAGTTTGACAATGTTTAAATCCAGGCTGAAAACAGTTATTTTTGACTGTGCCTTTGACAACTGAAATTATTTTATCTGCACTCTTCGCTTTTAATTTAATTAATGATTATTTTGATTGCTTTAATGATTTTATTAGCCTTCTTGTGATTTAGCTGTAAAGCACTTTGAATTGCGTTGTGTACGAATTGTGCTCTACAAATAAACTTGCCTTGCCTTCATTTGCTACACAACTGTAATTCACCATGTCTTTGCCAGTGACAGCTAAAACAAATATAATGTAGCAGTAGATGTTTTTCTGACTGATTCCACAACAAAAAGAAAGTTCATATATTTAGGAGAGGAAAAAGCAAAGCACTGAGTTATCAGTTGTCAAATGAAGTTAACTTGTTAATTTAGGTCTAAGGTAGGGCAACACATCAGTCACATTTCAGCAAACGTTTTGATACAGGTTCACTCATCCATCCATCCATCCATCTTCCCTCCCCATATCCATCTATGCATCCATTCTCGCCCTCCCATCCATCCATCTTTCCATGCTTCGTCTGTTTTGCTGATCCTTCTACCAATCGATCCATTCTTCCTTCCACTCTCTTTTATAAATCATCCATCCATCCATCCATCCTCCCTTTCTTCCTGTACTTTATCCATCGATCAATCTATCCTTCTTTCCTCATCTATCCATTCATCCATCCTCTCGCTACCTCATTTATCCATCTGTACATCCATCTCTACCCCATTCTGCTGTCAGTTTGGGTCAATGATCCCCTGAGACAGAACCTCACTGTGGAAATCTTTCCCTCAAGCCACCAGATGAGTCTAGCAGAGACCTTCACCATCATCAAATCCCTCACCTGCAAATCCTCATATCCTTCCTTTCCAATACTTGACTCCTTGTTCAGTCACTATTCTCACACTCTATAAGTCTGGTTCTTGCCAGCGAAATACACAGAAAGTTCTGCTTAAAAGGTGCCGCTAAAGACTGCCGTACTGTTTACAAAGTGCTGTGATATACTCCTCTCTGTAGTGTAGGTGGTGAGAGTGAATGTCCTTAATGTTGAAAATAAAACTTGATTTTTCCTAAAACCAAACTTCTTCTTTAAAAAAATCTGCAAATCATAAACCTGAAGTTGTGGCTATGTAAGAATTGTTGTTTCAGTGCCTTGTGTGACTATGAAAACTACTGAGAATGTAATTTGATTGTTGAGACACAGAGGAACAAAAGGTAAGTAATGCATACAACCACAATGAACATGAATAGGGGACAGCCCACTGAGTTTCCAAACTCCCTTTAGTGCAGTGTTTTGAAAGACAGGGTGATTTTTGAGCAAATACGAAGGGTGAGAGAAATCTTCAAGTCTCCGAAACCCCTAAAAGGGATTGTTGGATGGCCAAAATCTGATCTTAACCCTGCACCTAAACGACTTCTCACTTTGATTAACTGCATCAAAAAATTGGTTTACAAGCATATATTCTTCACAGAGACGATGAAGTACGCAGAATATGAACTAAGACAGACATCAGTAATGTAAAATTTGAACGATATGTGCCATTGAACAATGACCTTTATGCCCATTTGACAAATAATCATTTTCCCTCTTTATACAACAAATATTTTGTTTTATGGGTGATTTTGGTGCCTTCAAATGTGCTCAAACAGTATTTCATGCAAACAAAGAATCTGTTGTCCTTGAAAGGTTTGTCAGCTGTTGAGAAATTAGTAATTATGAATTTTTCTTTATCCACAATCTGTGGAAGGTCGTTTAAACAATCCAATCATAGTGTTGTTTGCGTGTTTACTTGACCGACAGAAAACGGTGACTCTTTTTATCCTTTTGAAAGACCGATAACCCTCTAGGTCATTGCAATATTAAATTTTAGTGAATGCTATTTCATTAAACTGTCATTTGTTCAATCAACAAATCCAAACTATGAAGGATTTTGTGTGGATGTTCATCAGAAATAGTTCTCCTGTTGAGTGTTGTGTATTTCTTTTTCTAATCTGGGGTTTGTTGCTGAACTGAGTCTAGTCATCCAGAAAAGCTTTCTCTGCTAGGCATCCTTGAAATTGAGAGCAGTGTTCTTTAATCCTTAAAACATTAACCAAATAAATATCCTACAGCCAAACGGGGGTTATTTGTTGCAGATTTAAGAAAGAAAAAAAAAAGAAATTCAAAGTCAAAATTTAACTGACATTATTCAAAGCACTGAACTAGAAACTGGAACTCACAATCCCCTTCCCACCAGAGGGATTAAAAATCTCCTTCCTTTTCATCATAACTTCTGATTAAGTGACAGTAACCAAGCAACTGAAAACAGCACGATTATCATTGCAGTGGTAAACCACTTACTTTTACAGGAAAATCATTTCTCTGGCTAACTGCCCTGATCAGGATCCATAAATAAACAGTCCAACAATGAAGGCTGGGGCCATCAGTGCTGCAATAGAATGAAAGTGATTAAATTGTTTTAAATTGTTTTACATTTTTCATCTTTCCTGTATAAATCAAACAGGGAAAATAATCTGGTTGTAACAGTGAACTGCACCATTTAAATGGTGTATTGATTCATTATTTGGCAAACGTGGCTTTGACCTGTTCACCTGTGTTTTTAGCACCAATTATATGGAGGCTGTTTTTCATCTAATCATGAGAATAATGTCTTGTGTAACAAACCCCATTGAGAATCAAATGCACCTTTCCTAAACAAATTCTTAAAAGACGTTGTAGATCACTAAAACAGATTGCTTTGTCATGCAAATATGTTCCCTGATTACTCTAAATTTGCTCTCAGCCAGTTTTACCACTTGTGTAAAAATCCCTTCCATAATTGTTGCTATTTTGCCTGTTTGAGTCCATTAAATAACAAATTGCTTATTTTCATTATTGCTTACAATTATCCATTGTTGATGAATGTTGATTCCATTCCAGCAACGAGTTTTCATTTCAGTTTTTATTTCAGTTTTGAAGTGAAAATCACCTTACACGGAAATAAACCGACTTCATATAAAGCATGAGCCACACACACGATGTAACATTCACAGAAAATTTCCATCCACCTGTAGAGAGTTGCTGCTGATCTCTTTACTTCTCCATGGCTGACTGTTGCTCTGTGTGCAAATAAACATGCAACACCCCTAACACACAAAGTGTCACCAGAGATGCCTTTTGACATGTTAGAACCAGGTATAAATTGATGCACTAGGAGATTTCTGCTTGTGATCAGCTCACCAAAGACATCTGTTCAGACATGGGGCCCGGATTTGCTAAGCCAAGAAATTGGTTTCAAATCATGAATATCACAGATTGGAATGTCCAGTTCTGCACCAGACCAGGCTAGTAGCTTAGTAGCTTAGTAACAGAAGTCAACCAGATCGAAATGACTTTTTCTACAGTTATCTAAGACAACTATTCCATGTTTTCATCTAGTCTTTAGTGCTTTGATTTGATTGATTATCCAGCATTAAAACATCATAACAACAGCAACTAAAGCATATTCACTACATCTTATTCAGGCTCTCTTCCAGTTCTTCCCCAGTCGATCGTAATGCTCAGGCTGACTGGCTGGAGGATACTGTGGAAAGTCCGATGAACTGCAGAACTTAATCCAATGTCTTTGCTTTCAATGTGTCTGACGGGACCATAAAAAAGATCAACATTTGAAACTTTTGCAGCTTTTCCTCTTTCCATCAATGTGTTACTGTACATAGCTTTGTAGTGCATGTTAAAGGTTAAAAAAAAACTCCAACAGCCATCTTCCCAGATATGATATGATATCCCTAGAATTCCCAGAGTTTAAAGTAATTCCTCTCTCAATTTTCCTCTTGTGGATGCAAACTACAGCCCTGTGATCGACTGGTAACCAGTACACGGTGTACCCTCCAGTCCCCCAGTGACCCCGACTTGGATTGAGTGGATATAGAAAATGGATGGAAGGATGGATGGATACAAAGTACATTTACTGCCTTTTTTCTTGTCCTTGAAGATTGGTTCTGGTTAGGAACTACTTCTTCTACTGAATTATAACCAGCAACAACATAACCTATACCGCCACCAGCTACACAGCTTTGTTGACTTGCTTTAAAACAGAACTGAAATGTATCTGATTAACATTCATTTTCTGCATTTTTTCAAACAGTTCCTTCAAATTTGCTTTCCAAGCGAATAGACACCAGCCACTGAATATTCTTATTGGCTAAATTATTTGCTTTTGTATTGAGAAATTATAGTTTGTAAAATACCGATATAATAAAACTAAGTTCCAGTCATTTCCATAGATGTATTTTGTGATAATAATTTATGGTTGTCTAAAAGGACACCATTTTTGGAACCACTGAGATCAAAATGAGAGGATCAGGGTGAGGTCCAAAGCTCAGTGGTTTGTTTCCTTGATCGCAAGGAAGAAATGTGGGTCAAATTAACCACAGCAAGTGGGTGTGTATTAGCTGCCATTTAGAGTCTGTATGCTTGCAGTAATTGTTCATTGCTACTTCTATGCCTTACATGCCTTACAGATGGTTTAACTCCAGAGGTCAAATTCCTGTTTGCTGAGAAAGCATCCTTCGATAAATAAAGGGATTCTTTGTCTTCGCTGTCACATCTCATCAAAAAAAGCACATCATTCAGTGTTGGATTTGATAGACATGTTACCATAAAATCTGATTCAGGGTCCGCTGCTATGATCAGTTTTTACTCAACCTTTGTTTAAGAAACAAAGTAATTTTTTTTTTTATGGTTGTTACAGCTGCACCTCACCATTCTTCAAAATCAGGCATGAAACTATATGTAAACAATTAAAATGTACATGTTGGTTAAGCTTCCTTTATACTCTTGCTTATTAACTAAAATCTGATATGATCAGTGACCTGTACTTGCTGTTCCAAGTTAAACCCAGCCAGTACAGCAAGAGGAAGATGCTATTTAGTATATCTTGTTTTGCGATACCAAAGGGGTCATTTGTGTCTCCTGCCACTGTCTCCCTCCTACGCTCCCCAGTTCTCTCCTTCAGCTTTCTCTTGTTTCAGGGAGCTAATTGTGCTGTAAAGTTGACTCAAGTAGTGAAGCTCAAATAGAATTAGCCCCATTCTGCCTCATTTGGCAGCGGCAGAGTAATCCAGCCTTCCTTTGACGTTTCGTCTGCGATGCGTTTTGTGGGCTGGTGTTCCCTGGTTAAACAGCTGTGGGTAAACACCAAGTAGGCAGAATCACAGCCTTCCAGTTTAGTACAAAACATCAGTGATGCTTGGGTAAAACAAATTTCCTTTGGTTTTTGATTGTCTTTTTAGTCGAACAGAAACAAAAATGGGCTTAGGTTCATTCTGTACATACATAAATACTATTTTGATCTTTGACACCAGAAGTGAAGTCCTCTTTATGGATATCAATTATTCGTAAACAAATCATTGGGGTACAACTTGAAATTAAAGAAGTGTCAGATACTAATCTGTAAAAAATGCTTTCAGTGGCTTCAGATTTCCTTATTCTGATAAATGAATTTTAAAACCTATCTGATAAGCTCATTATTACTGGGTAGAATGGTCTCAGTTATGTTGTGGAGTCATGAGAACATCTAAAGTCTGGAACTACTCCTTATACATTTTTATTCCAGGAGCCAAATTGTCTTGTAATATTTCAAAGTAGTCTTGAGCAATGGTTCTCCAGACTTTCTGAAAGTCATTTAAAGTTTTTCTTTGAATATAGGCTGCTTTTTCACACAAGTCGAGTCCTTGTACCTGACCATTTTCTGATGTGTTTTTCATGTTAAGCCTCTTCACACTGATGTATTAATCATTCAAATATAAAAAAGGCAAATAAATCAAGGGATGAACCAGAGTTTTGTCAAGACATAACAGACAACGTAGCAAAGAACCAATTTTAAGTAGTGTCTGTAGGCACTTTGTTTTTTCCCAGCAGCCTGTCACAGACACATAAGTTGTTCCAGTGTCTTTAATTGTATCTAAAAAATGTAAAAGACAAACAGTTTGACAGACAAAATACCATTAATGCACCAACAAGGGGATTCACACAGAGCTATCAACTAAAACTTGCCATTTCTCAGCATAGTGTGCAGTGTGTCCTTAAAAAATATGAGGAACCTATACAAGGAGGGGGACAAAAGAAGAAGCGTCATATCTTAAAAACTAAGAAAAAAATCTAAGAAAATGGAAATAAAAATCCAAGAGCTGACAGATGCATCTGAGCCATAAGGTTCATCTGCTTTTTACTGAACCCAGACTCATCAGATATGGCCTCTGTGGGATTTACAGAGGAAGAAGGATTTCTTAAGTTGATTTTATTTTGTTCACCAGCAAAGTGACGTGTTGTTGTGAAAGGGTGCATTGTACAGGAAAGAATAACAGAAACAAATAAGAACTAAACAACAAAAGTATTCAAATCATACTGTAAAACTTATGACAAACAAATCCACGACTAATACCAGGCCTTCGGCTGCGGGGCTCCAGCACTTGCTAAATTTCCAAACCTCAGCTGCACACGGTAGGAAGTTTATTCTCCAACACTCTATGAAGTAGCAGAATGCATTTTAAAGCAGAGTTCAGCATTTGAGGAACATAAGAATTTGCTTTCTAGTTAAATCCATTTTCAAAGCAAACATAAACATAACTTTCTTTTGGTACTTAGCATGCATCATGTCAAGCCGACCTCCAACGATACAATGTGTTTCCTGATAGTGAATCTGAATAATTCAAACAGGCACATTAAAATTCCACTAAAAAAACCTATATTTCACACAATTTCAAGTTATGAGATCTGATGCTGAACGACATAACCTGGACTCATAATTCTTTAGGTATTGTTAAAAGTAAATTATTTGGTGTCCAGGCGAAACGAGACCCATGGTTCTGATCCTTCTGAATTTACACATCTGTCAGAGGACCCACTACACTTCTACCTGCATTCCTGTTTCCTTGGAGTCATATTTTCATTGTGCTTGATTTATTGTTCTGTGTCGCATTTCTTTGTGACATTGCCCATATCGGAGCCATGTCTTGTTCAATCAATTTTATTTCCATTTCATCTGCACTACTGGGTTATTTGATAAATCAAGTTATATGCTTCCTTAACTTTTTCAGCCTTAAACCTCTGGGAACATAAAGCTTTTGGTGAAATACAAAACACAAGGCCTTGAACATTTGGATTTGGATGAGTTAGAAATCTTGATGATAACTTGTCTAATCGTTATGTGACTGTCTCTGAATTCCGGAGGGACAGTCTCCAGGTGATACTGAGTGGGAGCTGTGTAGTACTGTGTGGTGGTGCATTAGTATGAAAAACTATGCTGGAACATGAGGAGAAAGAGGAGGGGAGAAGGAAAAAGTGGGGGAGGGACCGGGTAGTAGACAGCCCGAGGCTAGTAAATAATACTGGCCCATGTAATGAGCTCCAGGCTGAGCACCAACATCTTAAATTTACTATTGATTTGGACGTATCAGCCTGAGCTGAACCACTGCTGTCAAACTTATAGGATTGTAGAAGAGAACAATGATAAAGTGTTTTAATGAAGTTTGCTTTAAAACTGTTTCATCTCATTCTTGGTGTCTGCCGCTTGCAGTAGATGAAACTTTGAGTGATATTTTTTTGAGGGAGGTGCTTGTATGACGTGTTATAAACCACTTCCCAGCTATGTCCCTTTGGCTGCAATTCTTTAATATATTCCCTATGAATAATTTCATTACACAAACCCAGATACTTCATCCAGGGCAACACACATTACAACAGAAAGAAACGGCGTGCAGCCAAATAACAACGATACTGGTGGCACCTTACGAAACATTAATAACCTTTTCATTGACACGCACTGTTGCACCAGCAGCTTTGTGGCCCTCGTGTGCCATTTCGCATCATTAATCTTGTTCTGTTTACTCAGGTTAAAATCATACACCCAGACACCTGTTGGGAGGGTTTAATGACAGCTCCTGTAGAGAGAATTGTGTGCCAGCAGAGGTAGGTGATGGTTACCTAATATAGTGACTATTAGCCTGCAAACTTAACCTCCACGTTTCTTCCCACACATTTGGAGTCTCCATAAGTCTTTACCATTTGTATCTAGCTTTTCAGTCTTCTTATTTAAACTGAATTTGAAAGCAAGCCATTGTGTTAAACTTCTTCTTGTTAAACTTACCATCTTGTAAGTTGTCGTCTCAATCTTTTACAGTTTTGCCATAAGTATAGATATCATACTTGATGTTACAAGGAAGATGTTCACCTCTTCTTGGTCTTTTTCCATAAAATCTTTTTCTCTCTTCAGTTTCTTTTTCATTCCTTGTCCTCCTTGTCCTCCTCCTGCTAAATGGTTATCCTGAAACACGGTATTTTTTTTTGTATCTCATTTCTCTGAGTCCTCAGGCAGACTTTTACCTGCCGAGAGGCTACATTAGCTGACAATGGATAGCAAAGTGTACTAGTGACAAGTCTCGAAAGCAATATGTTCGGCTTCCATTGAAGAACATTTTCAGAGCAAACCATTACTAGACTACTACAAATCATCATGTTGCAAGACTGCTGTGATTGTTACACTTTAGCAAAAATGTTATTTAGCTAATTTTCTATCTAAAAGCCAGAGAGCAAAACTCTAATTATTTCAGAGTGGGTTTCTAAATCACTTCTTTTAGCTCTGTTTTTTGCTCTCTACATGCTCCTGACAGATGTCGAGGTAGTAAGTTGCTAACTTGATCTGTTTACCTATTTTTTTATTTTTGAACAAAAAGAGTGAAATTGTGGATTGTTAAGCCAAAACATTCGACTAAATTTTTTTTACCATAGTATCAAATCACAACAGACATCTATTCAGGGCACTTCAATGTTACAGTCTAATTCAAGCCAATTATAATCCAATAAAGTCAAATTCACAAAACTCGTTATTAGTCCAATTCTTATGATGGCATTTTAAAAAAACAAAAACATTGCATTAAAGCTTTTCTTCAATTCAATCCACCATCATGAACATGCATGAGGTGACAGTGAAGAAGAAGGCTCCCTTTTACACGAAGAAACCCCCAGTAGAACCAGACTGAGGAAGGGTGGCCATTTCCCTCAATTGTTTGGGGGTTGAGAGGACAGGAAAGAGGGCTCAACAAGCACCATAAAACCAAACCAGTGATACCTGTTGAGAAAGAGCAGGTTTCCCTGCTAAAAGATGCTAAAGTAGAGGAACATCAGATGTGTGGTAGTACAATCACTTGATCCGTTGTTATTATGAAACTATTGATTTTTAAAGCTTTGAAACGCTTCCAACTGTAATGTACATGCTTGAATTGAATTATTTAGAGGATGTCTATTAAAATTCTAAATTGAAAGGATTGCTCAACATCACAAAGAACCAAGTGGGCCTAGGTCATCATCAAATATTACATGATCAAAAACAAGGGAATGAAATGCAATTAGGAAAATGTGTGTGTGTATGTTCTGAGGCCGTAGTATGTCATCATTATTTCAAATTACACATTTCACTTCCTCCTCACACAATGACAAAAGCAATCAAGGAAAGTGCATTGCCTGGAGGTGGGAGAGGGTAGTGTGTTGGGCATTGGAAAGTAAAGTTCATATCCTATATGTTCATGCTCCTTCTCAATTACTCCTGAAAAGTGCCTCATTGTCATGGAAACCATCTCCCATCAACTGTAGTTGAAGCAATATGAGAGCGCTCATCCAGGCAGAGTCACACAGTAAAAGTCTCTGGCCTCTTTGTGCATATACTTTGAAACTAACTTTGATTCATCAGAGTGGTAACACCATTCTTTATTCCTCCAAATTAAATTTCCCTACTGTGAGAGAGGTCGAAAAAGAGACATTGTTCCCACCTGAGTCACATTTAAACAGGAGGCAGCACAGAAAATAGGAGAGACTATTTCAGCAGTGACTTTGCCTTCAGTGCTGACAGTTTATGTGTAAAGAGAGCTGTGAGTTTAACTCTTGCAGCACATCCTCAGCCTTGACGCTCAAAGGTTAATGATCTTACAGGGGAGTTTGTCATGAGCTCATAAGTATTCAGCACATGTGAATATCAAATTCACAAAATCTCTCTAATATGCCATATTTACAACCGATTAACTGCTCACCTCTTTAAAGGACTACCATGAAGGCACATTAATCATACCTCCTCTATAAGAGTCAAGGGTTTGCCTGAGCTGCTATTCTGAATTTCTTTTCTAACAATATAGAAAAAGAAAAATAATTATATAGATCAGGAAATATTACAATAACAATGATAATAATCAAATCCTTTCCAGGTTTTGAAAATCTTTTTAAAAAAATCTTGAAAATATCTTCGAAACTAAGTCAAAATGCAGAAGCAGTGTTAAAAACTAAGCGAATCTTGCTTCTATAGGAATTAGGATGCTAGGTAGCAACGAGGTGCTGCTAATCAGTTTGAACTCACCAATATAACTGATCATCAGAAACCTCTATAAAAGGAGTGATTTTGGCAGTGTGCTGGTCTGGAGCTTTCAGGTATGAGAGAACACAATTTCAAGGAGGAAAAACATCAGCAATGATTTTCAATAAGCAGTTGTTGCTGATGGTCAATGTGAGAAGGGTTTTAAAGCCATTTCCAAACTACTTTGAGCTCATCATTTTCCACTAAGAAGGATTATTAGTGGACGTCTCAGCAAGTTCACCCCAAGGTCAGATCCTAAAAGTTTCGGAGAATATTACGAGATCTACATCAAAATGACTGAAAAAGAAAAGAATCAAATTGTTGCAATGGTCCAATCAAAGTCCAGACCTCAACATGATTGAGTATATGACTATATTCATAGATCCCCTTTAAAAGGTGTAATGTCTGCTGTGGTGGAACTTGGAATGACAAGTAAAGAAACTTTTTATCCCCAAAGTTTATCCCTAAGACAGCACCTCTCTTGAGACATGGTGAAGGTCAAACAAGTGGGCTAAAATCAGGAAACAAACATCACAGTGCAGTAGATTTCTTGCAGCCATACTTTGCCAGATGTGACAATTTGTATCTGTGGCATTCGTAAACCCTCCTTTGAAGGAGATGTCCACGTCTGTGGTATCACAGAGTACATGAGCAGGAAGATTGAGCAAAAATAGGATGACAACACTCCATACATGTAATGATATATCTCTACTAATTATGGGGCAGGATGTTTTCAACACGTGTCAGTTAAAAATAGGAAAGAGGTCACATCCTTCTATGTTCTGGCAGGAATAAAAAGCACAGTAAAAGCAGAGACATGCTTTTTTGTGTGCAGGTACAGATAGAAATATGAAGTTATAGGGCAATTTGCTGGTTTGTGAACCACTAAGAACAAGATAATTATTCATGTAAGAAGCTGAAGAGGCTGTCTAAAATCTATCCATATCTGAATAATCCCATTTTATGTCAGAGCTGACTATTCCAGCCACATGTTTAAGGATAGTTTTTTATTTCACTCTGAATTTAAGCTTTCAGTAACACGAGGACGATGTCACCAGAAGTCTGTTGATTATCAAACTTTTCATCAACATTTTTCATCGAGGGCCAGTTAAATTCAGAGGTTTTATTACTTATTAATGAAACATCAGCTTTGTTATCTCCATTCAAATGTTCCTTATTTTATTTCAATACATCTGAAAACAGTTGGAAACCTTGCAAACATCACGGTGTCCAAGGACAAGTTTGAAAGCCATTTATAAGCTTTTAAGCTTTCATTGCGGGGTTGAAAATGTTAATTTTTTTACATTTTAATAAGTGAAGTCAAATAAATGTCTCCCAGCAAAGATGAACTCAGTCTTTCTGCGAATGTTTATAGACGCACATATAAAGTTTATATGTACATATCATGTTTATGTATGTATTTCATCAAAAGTTTGATTACTTTTTAGATAAAGGAAAAGAGGAATTTAGGTATTCAGTAACTTGTTCATTTAGCAAATGATAAGCCTCATCTTGTCTGATTTTGAAGTATAATTTGATACTTTCTGACATCACTAATAATCTCTTTCAGCCAGCTGTTTGAAAGAGCTAAGATATTATATTTTTGAAATGAAAACTTCATTATGCATTTAGCTAATAAAAAGCATTCAACAGAAAACATCAGAAAATGTGATGCAAATCAAATTTTGTAGCAGTTTTTCAGTGTCTTGTGTTGTTTCGGGTTGTAACAAACTAAGATGGAGATTTGAGTTATTTAAGTACTGTACACAACAGTATGGCACGGGATTACCACCAGAAGACCCTATTGTAGCAAAAACAGAGTCATGTGGAAATGATCAAAGGCTGAGTAGAAGATTGGATTTCTGGTCGAGAATGTAGTGTGATGAAAGCTTTTGCTTGATCACAGCTGCTGCTGCTGCAGACTGTCGGCTTTTACAGCTCACTTCCAGGTGTTGAAGCTAGTAGATGTAACCTGCTGAACAACTCCATATTGGATGGGAATTGGTAATAGATAAGCTTGCAGGAGTACAATGTGTGACAATTTCCACTTGTCACTGAATGCACCACGCTATTCCATGACAGAACCTGACTCTGGTTGAAATGAACCCATACAAGCATAAATTAATAACATTAACAACTAAAAATTTAAATTATTGTGGAATTGAGAAACAAGACAAAGTATTTGGCTTAGACTTTAGTACACTTATACTATACTCTTCTTGTGGTGTGTAAAAGCTGCATGATTCATTCTATCACACATTGTAAATTAAATTAAAAGTAATTATATAACTTGCCACAAGCACTGTAAATACTCATTTGACAGAGACAACAAATAAAAAGCTAAGCTGTAACAAACAAGGGACAGATCATCTGTGCCACAAATCATCTAATTGATGTTACTCTGCAGTGATGGCTATGAAATGAGGACGTCATATGTCATTAAACGTCTCCTCGACTCTTCAGCACGTGTCATAGGTGGGATGGACAAAATGCAGGCGAGGAAAGAAATCAAGAATATAGAATCTAAGAAATGACAAGAGGGAAATAAGTTATCTTTTAACCCCCATAGATGCAGCAATAGCATTTAATATATTTGGTAACCTTTTTAGCTAATTTCTCACCACTTAATGGTGCTATTAGTTCCATTTTGTGTAGTGATGCACTGAAGTACCTGGGAGCTTTTTGCCAAATAGCAATCAGCCATTACTGATGTCAGCACCAAAGGGGTAGGAAGACACAAAGGTTGATGGGTGAATGTATGATAATCATCATAAAGGCTCATTATAACAACATAATCAAGAGTGTGCTGAGGCAGCTTTCTAAATAAAGGCGAGAAAAATCAGATTTAGATCTGAAATTAGTGCAAAATGTCATGAAAAAAGTTGTTGGCTGTAGAACGAGAAAAAGCACTGAGTTGAAAGACTGTTTGCACGGGTAAAGAAAGATGCAGTTGTGCAAAAAAATTATTTATAATAATGTGATCGATTGCAAATAAAAAAGATAAGTAGAAGATAAGTAAAAGATAAGTCTGTAATGCCACTTAAGAATAAATATGTCACAAATTATTTTACAAGCTCCTGACAAACCAAAAGAAATATTGGTTTAGACATTAAGTGCCTCATCTATTTAAATAACAGAGAGCAAGTAGAACAGGTTCAGAAACCTAAAGCAAGTCCAGTGTGTGAGAGGTGTTGGCAGAAGAGGTGTTCTTAGAAGAGATTAGTCTTCAAGAGATTCTTGAAGGCAAAGAGGGATGCCCCTGCTCTGATAGCATTTTGGAGGCTTATTCCTCTGTCAATAAAACCACAAATGAGAACAGTCTGGACTCAGGCTGCCTTGTGCGCAGGGGTGGAATAACTAGAAAATGTTCCATAAAGAAACGCAGGGGTTGAAAAGGAACATACGAGTGTTTGATTGAGCTCAAATAACTGGGGGCTGACCCTGACATCATTCTGTGAGCAGCACTGATGACTTGAATTTGAGTCAGGCAAAGCATATGCAGCCAGAAGGGTGGCAGATACTGTTTTTGTTCATCAAACACCAGACGTGTCATCTTGTTATGGACCATGTAGATAGATAGATTATGCAGCACATCAAAACAAAATGATGTTTCACACATCCACTGCTCAGTATTTTATACATATTATAAACAATACAATTAGCTACTGATAAAACTGTTTATAAATAAGTTCAAATTGGACAAAAAAATTGCTACATTCTCACATTCTCTGGTTTAGGACCCTGATTGCTGTGGGAAAGCTCTTGTTCTGATGCATCTGTATCGTTTCTCTGACAACATGAATTACTATGCCATGAAAGAGATGTGTGGAGTCCTGCATGATGCCTCTGCACACTCAGCACTCTTTGTAGATGTCCTGCAGATGCTGCAGTGAGGCAAAAAAACATGTTTTTTTCAGCCGTTCTCACCATCCTGTTGATTTCATGTCTCCCCTCAGCTGTGCTTTGTCCGAACCAGGAAAATATATACTAAGTAAACACAGTCATGGCTTGGAAGGAGAGAAAGCAACTGATAAAAGAAAAACATCCAACAATTATTTAGCAAATGCCAAAAATAATTCAAACTTTCACTTTCATGCCATCGCACCTCCAGAACTGGCTCAGTACTAATAGATTGTAGCAGAAGAGAGATATGGAAAATTATTCATCATTATCTGTTTGCACAATTATGCTAATATGCAGAGAGGAGAATTATGTGTGAAAGCCATTAAAGAACGAGAACAAAACATCTTCAAAACGATCATCCTCCATATCTGCAGATACGGTCTATAATCTACATCCATCCCACGAGCAGAGTGGCAGCAGAGAGAAGCAGCCCACGTTTCTGCACTTTAACTGTTTAGAGGTGTGCCGTCACAAACAGGTGCAAGATTCTTGAATATGCATGACGCCACAAATTTGGAAGGAAGCATATTTTTTGGCAGATATATGAGTCACATGACATATGTCACATGCTGTTTTAGTTGTTAGGACGCCTTCAGTCTTTTATTATTAAATTTATTCAGGAGATGTTTCAATCGTTTTAGATTTCAAACTTCAGTGAATCTGATGGTTGTGGTCATGATTTTAAAGTATCATCACAACATTTCAACTTCTGCTCCATCTTTGTAGTAATATTCTGTTTAAAAGTACTGCACAGTGGTGAATGTGAACTACCTTATTTAAATAAAAACCAGGCTTCCATCTTTGTTTAATTAAGAGAGATGTTTCAATCGTTTTAGATTTCAAACTTCAGTGAATCTGATGGTTGTGGTCATGATTTTAAAGTATCATCACAACATTTCAACTTCTGCTCCATCTTTGTAGTAATATTCTGTTTAAAAGTACTGCACAGTGGTGAATGTGAACTACCTTATTTAAATAAAAACCAGGCTTCCATCTTTGTTTAATTAAGAGAGTCGCCTCTCTGTTTGAGAGAAAAATAGATACGCAAAGTGTCCTTCAACCTGTTTTCATCAGTGTTAATTTCTGCTGTTATTCAGGACCTTTTGGTGTCTCAGCGCGACAGACAAGGTGTTCTTCGGTGTTGGTGCCCCGATGGGCAGGCAGTGCCAAAATAAGATACTAAAAGCATTTTGGAGCCTTTACTTACTAACAGAAAAAAATCTACTTTTATGAGTTTAAAGAAAAGCTGGTGGAAAGTTACAGGATTCAGAACCTTGGAACATAAATTTGAGACAAATCTGGAGCATTGTGTCCTTGTTTACTGTCTTCTTTTTACTTTGTGTTCATTTTCAGCTGTTTGGTCAGATTTAGGCAACGCAGTTCCCCGATTGGGTTAAACCACTAAACTGAACTTTGTTTTAGGAAAGGATCACAGTTTGGTTTTAACATACCAGTAACAGGAATACAGCATGTTGAAAACTGATGCTTGAGGTTTCCCTGTGCAATGATGTTGCATGAAGAAGCCACCTGAATACAATGGAAGTATGTGATGCTTTTAAAGTGAGAATGCTCTGTGCCAGGTCTCAGTGAGGTCTCCAGCTTTTTACAGCTGCCTGGCGTCGTGTAATTTGATCATTGTTTTCCATTATCCAAGTCTGAAGCATGCTAACAACGGGTAAAAAATACATACAATACAATAAAAAGCACACAGTGCACAGACAGTCAAGAAAGCAGCCAGCAATTAGTAACAGTATTCTTTTTAGCGCACACCTTGAAATACAGGTTGACTTCTCGGGGACTCACTAAAATGACCAAAATATTATTGAAAGTAACTGGCATGCTGGTACTACTAATACAAAGCTTATTCTCATTGTCACTAAGATTGTATATTTTCCAAACCATCATTTTCTCTTTAATTTGAATTAATTATGAAATCAAAACTGTCCACAGGAGGTACCTTTTGTCGAACTTTCTCTTTCTTACAGAGAAACGTTTCAATGCTTTTGTCAAAGCTCCAGACAGATATCAGCTAAGTCCACTCACGTTTTCATACCCTTCACAATAACAACGACACAACATTATGTTGTTGAAGTAGCTCTCCTGTGATCTTCACCTCTGTGAGGTGCAGATCCTTTCTGACCACAACAAGCTCATAAAGCAGCGATCAGTCCATTTGGAGATCGGCAGAGCTGGCAGAGAGAGAACAGCCACCTGCAGATACAGGAGGAGTATTCATGCTTACTTTCTCCCTGGATTTATATACCTATTATGGGCATCTTTTTCCCCCTCACCCCACTTTTCACTGTCTCTGTGATCCCTCCACTCTAATGGTATGCTCCCTACCTCCCTTTCCTTCCCCTCCCCCCTGAGATTGATTTGAGGTGTTCAGGGAAAAAGCTTTTTTCTACAGACCTGTACTGACATGCACGGTGGTCACAGCAGGGTTCTCCACCAGCCCGATATAAAAGCCAAAGGGCTTTTACATCAGCAACAGGAAAACATTATATCAATACAACACAGCATTTTTAAATAAGTAAAACAAAGTAATATTATACATTTGTACTGAATAACTATGGTTATACTTAGTCATTCTTTCAAAGCTGGGGGCTCAGTGACTGAATTCAACAGATTTCACTGATGACAAGGTGCTGTAAAGCAAACGTAAAGGTTTTGCTCAAGACTCCCCAAGGAGCAGAGTGACTATTGTTTTGCTGCCACAACTTGACAGTTTTACATCTTTGTTTACTTTTTCTTAAGAGATAATTTCTTCTTGCAGAATACACTACAGAATCATTCTGCTCTTTTCTTTCTCAGAAAGTCGTGATCATAAAAAACAGACAAGTAAAAACATGTAGCATCTATTGTAATTTCATCCTGTGTTTGTGTTGCTATGGAAAGTAGTCTGATCCTGTCCCTTTGTATATATCCTGTATTGTCAATTTAATGTGCATGAATCTGTGAATCTGTACAAGCAACTCATAGTGTCAACATCAATGTGTTTTTCGCAAATCTATTGAAAAACCCTCTCAGTCACTTTATTTAAAAAATATGTAGAAGTTCTTTTATGACAGTGTTCAGGGGTTTTTGGGTATTCTGGGGCAGATTTCAGAATTTTTTCTTGCATTTCAAGTCAAACCTAATCAGACTGTATGGAAAGATGGAAGATGGAAAGTTTTTGGCATTGGGGAAAAAAACATTTTTAAAGATTGAATTGGCAATTCTAATACTGAGGTAATACAGCTGGATGTGTTTGAATCAGAGAGCAAATCTTAAAGAGGGGGGCTAAATCAAAGCGGGATGCATGCTGGTGGAAGTATGGGAAAAATGGTAAAGGATTCAGTTTTTCCCCCTTTAGCTATATTATAAATGCATAGCTCAAGGGGTTATCGAACCATGTGGCTGCTCACTTAGTCACTGAGTCAAATGGGACAGAGAAAAGAAAAACACGTAAAAAAAATAGTTGACAGACTTCCCTGTTCATACTCGAGGTGTCACCTGGATAAATACTGACAGCAGCAGACATAACTTGTTTAGCAGCAAAATGCGGCTGTTTTGGGTCAAATTAACAACACAGACTGCTGAAAAATGAAAACTTGTGATGGGAGCCAATATATCCAGATAAACTGAATTCACTTCCGAATTGTTCTTTTTTGTTCTTGATTTTGTTTCTTTTTCAACGAAGACATGTCAGGTCTGCCATTTTCACAACAAGAGCATAACACACCAAGTGACATTTTCTCCTTGGTTTTGCTAACTTTCCCTTTTACCTTTACATTTAATCAGTTTCAAGGAGAGCAGGTACAGCAGCTGTAAAGCCACAGCCAGCAAGTTGTCAGGATTGTTTTTTTTCCAATCTGCAGATTTAAAGAAGAAATCCTCAACCACTGTCACCAACCATAGAGCTGACTTTTTTTGCTCATGATATATTATGTAATGCACAAAAAACACTTTATGGATATAAAGGTTATCAAGGTCAAAAACTTGATTTTTAGTAGAAGAGGATGGAAAATAGCCTTGAATGCTTGTTCACTTTATGAGCATTTGGAGTTTTGAAAGAAAACCAGAAACAGAGGCTGGGAGTAGTGATGAAAGAAAGGAGGAAACGCCGCCAAAGTACAAAGACAGACATATCGACATAATTAAAAGGCAGCTGGATGCCTCCTCTATTGCTGTCTGCAATCCTCAGCAAGGCCATATTAGACATATTGAGCTCCACAGAGCCATCCATTTCTTCAATACAAACTAAACACTGGGGAATTATGAAACACTCATACTTGATGAAAAAACATCACGTGTTGTTGCAGCATTCACTGCGTGTTTAAATGAACAAATAAACATCTGGATGAGTTTATGACGAGCAGACTGCCTAGGAATTAGAGATGGCTTCTGAAAAACAGTTTGGGAAAAGGATTCCCTGATTTAATAACTACATCTGCTGTAAATGTTCAGCGATGTGCTTCCTTATGGTGAGCAAACTCATGTGTGCAGGGTGCAGATCCTGGTGAGAAATAAATTGCTATTATCTGTAAAGCTGCACTGATAAATCTCTCACTATCAAAGCAGATACAAACTCACAACAAATGACACAATAACAGTCCAAAATCAGTGCACTGTTTTGATTTGATTCCAAATAAATTATTCATCAGGCCAAACAAATCAAGTACTTTTGGACTTGGCAATGGATTTCTTTTCTTTTCTTTTTTTTTATTTAGATGTTCTTATGTACCTGTTGATTGGACACTGCGTTGTTGGACCAATCTGAAAATGCTCATTAGTTCAAAAAGCTTGAATATTATAAATATCATCATCACTGCCTTGTTCTTCTTTTCCTGGTGAAATAACACAATCAGTCTTATTTGTTTTCTGGAAGCTCTGACATCAGGTATGTTGTAAAGTGGGCGGTTCTGTTGAAAAGCGTCAGATGGATATTTCTACTTTCAGTGTTATGTTGTGGTGCTTTACATGTTTAACTGTCTGATATCCAGCATCATTTGTGCTCGTGTTCTTGTGTGCTTGTTATTGCCCAACATGTATCTGAGGGCAGTCCAGGTCAAATCCATCCAGCAATTTAAAATCTCAACAACTTCTGGTCACATCACGGTATTCTGACAATGTCTAAATTAGGTGTAAAATTATTTGTAGGTCAAGGTACTTGGAACCTCGTTCAATCTAACTTTTTATTATCCTTTGTTTTTGTTTTGTAGCTCCTTCATTTTATGTTTGTGTAAAAAAAACAAAAACAAAAAGTCAAAATCTACAGATTTGATGTTGTGTAGATTTGAATTTCTGCTCCAAAAATGACCAATGATTGCTCTTGGTAATAATCAATGCTTCGTTATCAACTTCAACAACTTAGCTGGTTTGATTTTTCCTAGTTGGATAAATAAGCCAGTGATGGTCAGTGTAGCAAGAACTACCTCAAAGGTAGTTTTGAGTATTTTGGTAGGTGTGTGTACTTCTGTGTATGTTTAAGGATGTCTGTGAATAGATTATGCTTATATGATAGATATACGGTCAAAACATTTTACAGGCATGGAGTTGGCTCCAAAAATTAAAGATAGGTATGGTCTGACCTTTGAATACTGTGTAGAGGGAACTTGAAGTAAGGAGGCAAAGAGACTTGTGTCAGCCTGCTGTCACGTTTTATGTTTTGACATTCTTATTTTCTCGTTCTTTGTTATGTTTTCATGTTCTCACCGTGTTTTCAGTTTCTGGTCATATTTTTTCCCCCGTCACCTAGTCTCACTCAAGTCACCTGTTTCTGTTTACAGGTGCATGCCATCACCAATCACCTCCCCACAGTATATAGTTTCCTGGTTTCCCTCGTTCATGGCAAAATCCTCACTTCACTTAAGTACATGTTTTGTCAAGTCAGGTTTTGCCGCGCAGTTAATCATAGTCTTGTTATTATTCATAGTCTTGTTTTGTTTTGTTTTTTTACTTATCCACAGTCTTGTTTCGCTTTTTTTTCATAAGTTAAGTATTTATGATAAGCGGCTCAGCTGCCCTGTTTTGGAATAAACCTCAGTTACCTTTTTGAAGTCTGCATCTGGGTCCTCCCTTCTACGCACCACAGTCCTGACACCTGCAAGTTACACCCCTGTCCAGCAATCTGTTTAAACCTATGGGATTGCAACTTCTTATAGAGGCATCTTCACCTGGTGAGTAAGCATAATACTTTTATTGTATTTGTAGGCAAACTAAGCATCTAATCCATTGTTTATGGATTATCATTTATGTGCCTGAATTTGTCATTTGGTCATTGCCATTTTCGACTTTAGAAAACAGAAACAGTGATTAAAAGATGCATCTGACTGAGGTTGAGGACATCATCACATACATTTGGTAAAAGTCACTACAGCCATTGTTACTTCCAGCAGTCATTCTTTAACTTTATTTATATTCTTTTACTTTATGTATGTCACTGAGAAACCCATTGACTATACCCACTGACTTTTAAAAAGCATCCTTTTGGAAGGTTAAAACCATGTTTGAGTATTTGAATTGAAATTGGTTAAAGGTTAGGGAAACAGTATGCTATCAGTGGCCCCACAGGGGTATAGAAACAAAAATGTTTGTTTTTGACCATCTGTGGACAGATGACCAACAATTTACAAAATCACAGAATTACTACAGTTTTGTAGTTGACATAAAAATAAAAAAAGCCCCATCTTTGCTCCTGCTGCTAGAGAGATCCTGTCACACTCTGGTCTCTGGTTAAGTGGATAATATATGACCTTAAGAAACTGAAAGTGAAACTGAAAGTGCAACCATTCAAATGGCTCATAAATTACTATCTCAAAAAAAGTAGATCACTGGCCTTAGATCATACCACTCTCTTTAATTCTTTTTTTAACCACAGATGTACTATTCAAAGGAAAAGCTCAAACCTTCCTCACTCCAAAAGAGATTTGTTGACACAATCATTTCAACAAACTGTAGGGAGTTAATGAAAAGGAAACATAACCCACAGGAGAAAGAGAAACAGCCCATGTATCTGATAAGAACAGCAATACACTGCAATATCCTCACATTGAAAGCAGTCATTTGCTGCTTTATGAATGTTCAAATGCAGTTTTAATACAGTATTTTGGAACTTTGTATTTTTTTAGCCACTAGATGGTAACATTGATGTTACTAAGTTTCTAAGTCGCTATGGTGACCTGTTCATAAAAGTTCCTTATTTACACATCCATCAAAAGAACATCACACTTTAAGAGGAGGTGTTGCTCTGAACATTTAACAAGGTTTTTTTCTCCTTTTTTTTGATTCGCACAAATCCTGCGAGAAATAACTTATCTTAGCTTCTTATAGCAGCCTCGTGCTCACCAGTGAGATGCTATTGTCTTTGACTTGGTGCTGGACAGTTGTCAAATTGTAGGTGTATCAGAGCATTTTCACTGAAAACAGTTGTTACTGCTTAAATGACAGTGAGAAAAGCACTTAGTAAAGTTGTGGATCAAAACAAACAGCTAAAAAAGGCTGAATGACTAAAGGGGCTTACATTTCTCTCTGCGGTGGCCAATCCGTGTGAAATCGATGTTATGCTCCAACAACCACTCATATACCATTTGAGCACAATGAATTATGGCACTGTCATCTTGGAATATAGCCATGTCGTCAGGGAAGAAAAACTTATCAAAACTTGGTCATTCAGTTAGTCAGCTGACCAGATTATTTTTATCTATTTTTTTTTTGTGCACGCACAGTTGCTAAATGTAGACCTGTCCAACCGAAGCAACCCCCGGATCATTTGCTTATTTAAATCCTAGTGGTGAGTACAACTTTACCATTGTCAAGAAGGATGAAATTAGGCTTAACTTCTGCTCTTTTGTGTTATTTTTATAGACGTACCTTTCACTCTGATGTACTTCTGTTACGCATCAGTGTGCGAAAGTAGAGCGATGGTGTGGGAAGTCAAAGTTAATTCACTCTGTAGACAAAGCATCCAATATCCACTGATTTAGTTTTAAGTGCAATGAGGTCAGCCAGCCATGGTTAATAATCATCCCATTGATAGCTTGATCAGTCACTTTGATGTGGTGCTTATCTAGCCTAAGGTGAATCTCTGTTTATGATGGATCCATTGTTGATAGGAAGTTAATGCTTTGTGTATGATGGCATTATTCATTTGGCAAATTCTGCTGAAAAAAATTCAGAGTATGTTCTTGCCAAAAGACACAACACATCAGGAGCTGATATTTATGGTGCTCTGTAAAGCTCTGAACTGTGATGGTCTTGACCTAACAGCCTCCAGGGAAAGCTGGCAGTGTTTTGCAGAAACGGTGCTGATTTTGTTTTAATGCTGAGTGTCATCCAGGGATTTTGAACTGTTCAGCTTCTGCCTACGCAGAGAATGCAGCTATGTTGATTTATGTTTGTTTGCTGTATTGGTTTTTAAAGAATTGCACAGACAGTCGTACACATCTCTGTTCAACTTTAAACCCTATGTTTTCTTTATTACTGTTCTCCACAGGGATTATTTTTGTGAGACATTCAAACCAAGATTTTCAGACCCTCCTGTGGAACATGCCGTCCCAGTTTTGAATAGCAGTGCAAGACAACAAGCACTATGGGAGTTATAAGGTGCATTGTGGCATATGATTGTATCTTTCAGTAGGCAATAAAATGTTGACAGCATCTATGTTGAATAAGGGAGCCAAACTGTTACCACATCTGTGTAGAATGTGTCGCTGTGAGCTGCAGACAAGAAGCCTGGACATGGCATTTGTGTGGCAAGAGACAAGTGACAGATGTGACTTGTGAATTGCAAATTGTAAACTGGCATTTGATGAAGATGGCCTTAGGAGGTAAATGTTCCACTCACAGCGAGAAAGCATGTTGGGATTCATATAAAACACCCATAAAACACTCAGCAGAAGGAGAGCCAGGCATACAGAGTGCATAATGAGCAGCAGATGAAGCCATGAGGCTAGCAAACGGTGGCAAAGCAGTAAACAGTATTCACATCAGCACAAATATCAGCAGGAAAAATGCAATAAAAGAAGCAGCAGAAGATGTCTACGAAAAGAAAAAACTAATACCTGAGAGGAAAAATGTTTGTTTATGACAGGCGGAGAGCAGCTGGAGCAAGCACGACTACAACACTGGGGAACAAACACAAAAGCAATGATGCATTAATCACAAATTACACTTGTTCATCATATGAAGCTGTTTACTCTATCACTGTTTACTGAGTCCTGGATTTCTGAATAAATAAATGTGGTGCATCAGTGTCAGGACTGTGATCATAACATTAAGGTGAAACAGTCATATTCATTCCCCAGTGAATCATACCGTTCTTCTCATGTAACCAAAATGAGTCACTAATTTTTAAGAGAAGACTTTTCCTGCCTCAACTCCTCTGTTGTTATAAGTTGCTTTCTCATAGACGTCTCTGGTCAGTTTTAAATCAGAGAAATGAACAGTTTCTTTAATTGAATCATTCCTTTAGGGTGTTGTTTGATAATTAATGCAGATTTTCCTCTCAACTATGAACAAAGCAGACTGCTCATTTCATCTAGTTTCCATGACTTCGGTAACTTAGTCTCCTCTTTTGAGTTCTTGCTTTCTAGCTAATTAATAACTCTGTGACTTAGATGCAAATACCATCTCTAGCTTGCCTTTTTCCATCTCTTTAAATGAAAATGCTGTAGAAGGTCTCAATTATGTAAATGAAACTAGCATTCATAATACCAAAAGACTGGAGCTAAAGCATTATGAATCATCCAGAAGACAATAAACATAAAGTAGAGGCAATGTTATTATGCTGTAGGTAATTTGTACAACTATTTGAGCAAGGAATTATATATAAAAACCTAATCTAAAGGGCAATGTTGAGTTTTCTTGCAAACAGGCAAAAATTATTTAAGTTCAGTGTTAATCAAATTAATGGGGCAGTTGAGCTGTCACTAGCTGAGCTGTGGTTTAACTCTCCTATACACCTAACCAACGTCAACAGCGGTGATAAAAGGGACCCCTGCAGGGGGAAAAGATTTACTTGAACACACCACAAAGACCATGCACAACTTTGCAAGAGGAGTCTTCATTCCAGATGGGGACTGTGGACTATTTCAAGTCTTCAACAAGGGAAACAAGGGAAACAAGAAGAATACTTGAGGTTTATTGTTGGTGAGCATTTTACTCTGTTGGTCACAAAAGATTAAATGAGGAAGGAGAGACAAAAATCTATTCTCTTTCCCTGACAGACCTGCCTCAACATTCTGAATAGACTTACAAGATCCAACAATGTACATGGTTTGTTCCACAAGAGAGAGAAAACATTCACTGATGCTTCAGACTCTCCAGGTTTAGGTGTATATGGACCTTAACCCTGTTCTACCACTTGGTAAATTTTCTTTGCTCTTTTTCTCAGTGCAAACATTAAGGGTTAAAGGTCCTTAAACAGTCACATGATGAAACATTCTGTGTCCCCAGGAGCTACATTTGGGATTTTGGGTTTCTGTGTCATATGCAGACACAGTTTGAAATCATAAAGGTCAGAATAATTAGCTAGTTAAACCATCACCCAGTCTCAACCTCAAAGAAGATTGATGATGGATGTGAAATCCAGAAGCTTGGCCTGCAAGTTACTGTTCTGTAATTGGGAATTGCTAGTTGTACAGAGCTAGGAAAACAGCCAGTTGAGATCATTATGTCTGCTGTGTGAGTCATGCAGAGTAAGTAAAAGCTTGAGTAGTTGAAAGGTAATGAGATCAAAGACCTAACACCTGACGCAGCAGCTCAGCTTCTTCTGCCCAAAACAAGAAGTATTTATCCATAAATCCATCCATTATCTATACCCGCTTAATCCAACTCAGGGTCGTGGGCGGCTGGAGCCTATCCCAGCTGTCATTGGGCAAGAGGCTGGATACATCCGAGACAGGTCGCCAGTCCATAACAGGGCCACACAGAGACATCGAGACAAACAACCCAACAAGTCTGGCCTCACTTAAATGAGGTATCAACACCAAACTCAGCCCCATTCTGAAGCTTTGCAGCCCTGTGCAATGACAGCTGCCATCGTAACCAAGCAGAGCAGAGACCAACTCCCTGTTGTCTTTGCATCACCTAATTGATGCAAATGTCAGTTGATACTGGTGTGGGTGCAAGCGATTAAAGGCAGTCATCATTTAGCAGGGCATGATTTTGATAAGGGTAATTAGACAGCAAGCTGCTGGAGAAAATCGATGGGCAAAGGAAGAGGCCGCCTCCCAGAAATGACCAGGACTGGGTCTGCCAGTGTCAAAGGAGTATGAGGAAGAAGAGGAGAGAGCATTATAATAAAGACTCATTGGGACAGAACAGAGGTGGAGACAGGTGAGCCCTGAGGAGTTATGACTCAGCAACAGTCATCGCCAGAAAATTCTTGATGTGATGTCTTTGAGTATTCGTCTCCATTCCTCTGACCATGTGTCTTTGTAGGTTTGTGTCACATGAGTGACATTGACGGCAAATAAAACTTCTCATGGTAATGAAATACTCCACATTTAACAAATGGCAGCTCCACAGCTCAGATTATATTAGGTTTAGCCACAAAACTCCTTTGCACAGTCCGTAAGTATCAGACACTTGAGCACCTTTGAATGTCTCCTCTGTGCCTTTAGGGAAACTTTACTCTCAGCTATGAGGAACTACTCTGGGGTGCATTAGGTGTACTCCTTCTGAAGATATGACCTCTGTCTGGAGAAATATCCACCATATGTGCTAATTTTGTTTAGGCACTGACATTTTCCTGGGATATTTAGAAATTCATGTTCAGATGCAATCGTTTCTGAAAAAAAGAAGCTGTTTTGTGACATACAGCAAAAAAATGTTAATGGAAAAATTGGATTTGTCTGAGATACTTTTTGTCATGTAATATACCAGTTAAGGTTAAAAAAAAAAAGGTTTTTGATTTATTTATTCATTTTTATTTTTTTATTTTTTCGGTTATTTTCAGACATCAGCAGACATCTGTTTCATCATGGGAAAAAAAGCTTGTCCTTGGCCTTTGGAGTCCATAAAATGGAATGGTAGGCATTCCTTAATGAAACCTCTTTTTGCTCTGTGATCAGACAATTTCTGCCCCTTCCAGTGGGTGATTTTATATGTTTTGATTTAAGAGACACAACAAACAAATATAAGAAGAAAATCAAAAACATATTTGGCAAAGGTTGATCATTTTCATTAAAGGGAATTTGAAGATAGTCCTTTCATATCTTAAATGATTGTTAAATTAGGTTACAGTAAATGTTTTTTTTGTTGTGCTGTTGTGGTTTAAATCTGGTCACCACTGTCAGCTAACAGCAGTGGGTGGCTTCCACCCACTTTCCAAAAACATGCATGTCAGGTCAGAGTGGGAGCGTGCATGGTTGTTTGTCTCATTTGTGTCCACCAGGCCCAGTGATTTAACAGTGACTTGTCCAGGGTGTACCCCACCTTTTGCCCAATGACAGCTGGGATCGGCTCCAGACCTTGGCTCTTCACAGAAATAATCCACAGTGTGTAGTAAGTCCAGTCAGGATGTACACATACAGTGTTGTAACAACCCCATTGTGAGGTTTTTAACTTGGCCCTTTAATCCAACGTGAATAAATCAGATTTTTTGAGCTGCTCATGGTCCCCCAGCAGGACTGACTTTAAAAAAAATCTGTGTAGTTTTACTTTATCTCATCATTCCTCATCACTGTAAGATGACAGCCAAAGTTCTGCAAACATTTGCATCCAAAGAGGAATAATTTCCTAGATGAAGGAAGAACTGTGAATGAGTTTATTGCCTCTTGGCTCATGCATTGTAGTAGTCCTGTTTTATTAAATTACAGAACATTTTCACCCAAATATAATGAAGAGAAACTCGATGAAATAACTGTCCAACTTGTTCTCAGCAACTGTTGTTTAAAATATGTTTCCATAGAAATCTCTGGATCTTCTCTCCTCAGAAGTCATATTATGCTGATTTTACATGAAATGTAACTTCATACACACCTCAAATCTGTTTAAAATAGTAGATTCAATAGTTGAATGATGCAAAAAGGTTTATTTTGACAGAAGTTCGTGAAAGTTAAAAATAATTTATTTTATTCACTTAACTTTACTCATTGTCATGGTGCTTTATTTACCCCCTGCTCCTGCGAGCAAAAGATAAGGCACTTCTGACCAAAGTCTAATGGATGTACACTCAGCAAGAAGCCATAAAAGCAAATCTGCAGCATCTAAACTAAACCATGTCACTACCATCAGCAAACAATGAATGTTCTCAGTTAATTTCCATTGTGATCATTTTATGTTTAAAACAAGAGATGAGGGAGGGGATGACTCATGAAAAGAGAACGCAGGGTTTTTTTTGTTTTTAGATCATCCTCACTCTGATACTCTTAGCCAGTTACTGAGGTTTCATCTATCTTTTCTGAAGGGATGTTCTTTTTTTCTTTTACTTTTGTTAAAACATGATGTACTTGGATTAATCTACAAAGGTTTCCTTGCTTGCATATGTGCTGTATAGTCGCAGACCAGAGTGGCCTTGCTGCCCCTGTCCAACACAAAACAAAGGTGGCCTGATTTATTAAATGACATCCTCTTTCACATCATCTTTTAGCATGTGGGCAGGGACGTGATTTGTTTAGAGATGGGAGAAGGATGCACTGTAAGAATAAGGCAAGCCATCAGAGCAAGTGTAATAATATGGACAACGCTCTTAACAGGATAAAGCATTTTCTCATTTCTCACAAAGAGTTGTTGACTTTGCTTCCAAATTTCCCTCATCCACACATGATCGAGTGTGTTCAGCATGAGCAAGTTGCATCTATGGAGGCCCTGGATTGGATTTGGGACCTTCATTTCTTATACAACAGGAGAACTCCAAAGCTTGTCTGGGGTTCATGTCTTTAGCATTGATGGTGGCACAAGGGGATCTCACATGATATTAAATTTTAATGGTGTAAAGATTGATGTCAATTAGATTAGAAAGAGGCTCTTTTGCTCAACGGACACTAAAGCCTGCTTTCTATTTTAGATCCCTGAAACACCACTAAATGCTATTCCAGTTCCATTGTCTGTGTAATGTCATCTAAATATCTGCAATTCAAAGATGAGCTGAGGATTTTAAAAGGATTTCAAGTATTTTACTTTTCAGATGATTTTTTTTCAGATGAGTCTTTTGCAGTTGGCCTGTTAACTACTCTGTGAGACTCTTTTTACTGGGCAGCTCTCAGGTTGACATGTACCTCCTATGCCTTTAAGCAGGTGTTCTTTGTCAAAATGGCTGTTGAAACAAAGGTTGAATAGTGCTATCATGTAATCAGTAAAGTAAAATCACACTACTGCTAGAAAATGGGTTGAAAACAAACCCCTAATACATCACAAGTGTTTAGTTGTCTGCTCTGAGTTCCAGAAAATGTGTAGAGAAGAAAATAAAAGGTTTTATTGTCACAAAGAAAATGTTTAACGATTTTGAAAAGCATTCTTAGTAATTCTTTTTTTTTTTTCCTGAGCTGTTAAGCAAAAGTTTTGCTGGTAAACAAAGAGCTTTGTTCAGGCAATTCAGTCTCTCCAGGAATTAAACTTTGCAGCTCTTTATTTCATTCTGTTTCATTTCGTTTCGCCAACGAAAGTTGGAATCGAGAAAAAAGGTAGCATATCCTTTACAAAAAAAGCAGCACCCTGTGCAAAGCTGTGGGAAGATAAGTTCCCTCTCACCTGTGAGTGATTCAGATGGTTTCATTTTGATTTTATGTATTTATCTTTTTACGTAACTTGTTTTATTAAAATCACCTCTGTACACTTTGGAAAGCTTAATTTGGAGGTGGTGTGGGGAGCAAACACTAACCATGAAAAATCACCCATTCAACAGGGTGAGTGAGACACAATGCATCATGTGGCAAACGGATATTGCAGAAGCCAAAGCATTACGTGATGAAAACATTTCTGCAAATTAGATATTTACTCATCTCTTAGAGAAAACATAAGAGAGCAGAGAGGCAGAGGCAGGTGGAATCAGGATTCACAGCACAGAGCACAAAGTGTTCAGTAATAATGTCTGAATACAGTCCTGACCTCAGGGTGTGGGTCACACTAAACACCTGTGCATTTGTTGCCTATAAAACACTATAACCATGACCAACAAATTACTGCTATTAATAAAATTGAAAAGCTACATATTGGCACACAAAGTTTGTACCAGTTCTCTGTCATATTCATACATTTTTCCATCATATCAAATGCTTATAGATGTAAATGTTTTGTGGTAGATTACGTTGAAATTTCAATGACAGTTGGTTGCAAAAGCATTCACTGTCTGCAGCAGTTTAGGCCAAAAGGTACTTAGTTTAAAACTCACGTTGCTTTTCTTGCATCTCAAATAAGTAAGCAGCCAGAGTTTGAAGTCTCATAGAGGAATGTTGGAAAACTTATATGTTGTGCCAGATGGTTCTGTGCAACAAACCACCTGGAAAGTTGTCATTGCAAAGTAGATGTGCTCCTTTCCCAACAGCTGAGGTGCAATCTGACCGGAGATGATGATGAGCGGCGAGGAAAGAGTATTTCTCTTGAAAAAGAGAGCATTAATCTGCTGATGTGTGTGTCAACCCAGCCAGGCCTCACAGAACAGCAAAAAAAAAATTCACAAAAAAGAAAACATCCCTGCTGAGCACAAAATCTGTATTGTTCCAGCAGAACAAGAGTAACGTCTCTTACCTGGACGTGTGGTTCATGTGTGCAACATGTTTTTTTGCCAAGCAGGAGGTCCTTGGCAGCGAGTAATCCAGAAAAATTCTGTTTTATGCAGTATGGTATTATGGTGTGTGTTAAATGCAAGCCGTGATGTCTTCCTAACCTTAAACATGGATTTTAATGCCTTTAAATATAACCAATTACATTGTAATACATGGTACTAACCAATTCGTTTTTTAATGAATAAAACAAAGACAAATCAGCAACTGAAAGCGCAACTAAACAGTGACTGAATCCTAAACTGACATTATATACACATTATATATATTATAGTCACCATAAAACATCAGTGTTTGGGGAAGGAGTTGAGCTCAGTTGCTCAGCTCGACGGTCGCTTGTCTGTCTCCATCCCCCAACCCTTCTGACCTCCAAATGCAGACTATGTGGCATGTTATAATTTGATGCATTAGTGATTTCCTGACAATTTCATAAAATGCTGCGACTCTCTCCTCCTCTGTGGAGTGATTTTCCTCTCTGATAGCACGTAGAAACAGAAATACTGTCTGTAGACTCAAACCAAAATTGATTTTTTTTATTTTTTTTAAATGTTTAATGTTTATTTTTTGTTGTTCTGTCACACTCAAATGAGCTACGCATCTACTGGAGCGATCAAGGTGTGTTGTGTCATTGAGTTTTAAAAGTAACGTTGCAGAGGAAGAATAGTGTTAGGAAAGAGCAGAAACTTCCAAAAGAGTCTCAACAGAAAGTTTGAAGAACTTGGGTTTGGATGAACCATCTATTACCATCGATCATAGAATAACCACAGCTGATTACATGAGTCGTTTATACACAGTTGATAAAACGAGGAAGGCTAGAAGGCCGAAAAGCGTTGATGTTTTTTAAAAGTTACTATGACTATGCTGTAAGAAAAAGGAAAAAATTATAGTTATTTTCAAAGGAGAGTCCTTTGGAGTTTTTTGTTATTCTAGTTTTAATCAATCCCATTCAAACATTTCTTAAAATCAAACTTTTGTTGAAACCTCTCAGGAGAGCATACTTTCAACATGACTTTGTTGTTGTTCTTTATTCAAATGTTTTTTTTATTGGAGTAAATACTGGAGAGACACACACCATGTGTAACACATCATGGAGAGCCAGCGACAGACAGCAGAGGTGAGATCCATCTAACCTGAGTGGATGAATTGATCTGTGTTTTTGTTTTTGTGACAGTTGTGTATCACCAACAACACCGTCTCACTTTTTTCAGCTGGTAGATTTTCTTATGATTAAAAAATAATTAGATTTTTTCACCATTGCTCTAATAATTCAAGAATAGCCAGTGGTCAATAAGACATATGCCTTACTTGTCAGGTCTCGTAGACACTTTTAGTTTTGAATCATGTCTTGTCTCGTCATTTCCTGTTTTATTTTGAAATATTAACTTCCCTCTCGTTTCAGGTATCTTGCCCTCCCTCCTGTGTCAAGTGTCTGATTGTCTGCACTGATTCCCAAAGTGTTTCCACCTGTTCCCCTTGGTTCCTCATGTGTTCAAATAGTCTGCGTCTCCCTCTGTCCTGTGCCAGTGTGTTGAATTAGTCTCAATGAGGGTTCCTCACTCTAGCCTTTCCACAGCGATCATAGTCTTGTTGTCCAAAGATCTTGTTTCGATGCGATCCCTCTTTCAGAGTGTATTTTTGTTGGTAAATGGTTCATAGTCATAGTTTAAGCTTGCACGATACTTGTAACAGCCTGCTTTGCTTTCCTCCCTTTGGAGTGATTCTCATATTTTTTCTATAACTTTCATAGTCTCTCTGTCAGTGGAGAAGGAATGTTTTTGTTTCCTGCTAAAGTTTTCATAGTCTCCGACATTGAGGAGAGCGTTGAGTTGTAATTTGATATAGCCTTTGTTTTGTCCTCCTGGAGTGGAGAGAGTTTTTGTTGAATAAGTTTTATAGTCACACTCCCTTCTCTATAGGTAATGCTCAATACTGTGTACAAGTATCTCAAAATGTAAATCCGTCATTAATCAGGCAGATTACACGGACAGCACACAAATTAACCGTTGGCCTTGACTCTCTTGCTTATTGTTAATGAGTAGATAAATGTCGCATGAAGACTCAATATAGCAGTTCAGTGAGAACCTAACCAGTTTCTTTATAGAGTCATGCCAGGGGTAATGTTATTCAGCAAAAAAGCACACTGTAGATCTTACTTAGAAGCAAAATACTTTTTGAAGGGAACCAGTTAAAGCCAGAGGCAAATAAGTATATTGAAGCTATTCCAAAAAAACTCTTTGTTCTTCCAAAACTTTTTTTCAAAGGCAATGTTGTTATCGTAATTTAGGTGAGGTAATAAATCAAATCTTGGATGGCCTGTGAAAACCTCAAACAATCAAGAAACACAAACAAGCAAACATTGAGTCAGAGATTCACTCCTCCACATCAATGCAAACATCCCTGCACACACAGACACATGTGATCAGACCAACATGCATTCAATAAAGCGCAAGCATACACAAGTCTACTGTTATTGCCTGTAATACTGTGGGACTCCTGTTCTTCGCTCGCTCATTCTTTGTTTTATGATGGTCAGATCTTTCTCAGAGTAAACATCGTAATCTCTTTCCAATCAAATATCACCACAGACCGTGTCCAGAGGAGCCCTTCACTCACTCAACAACTACCTTGTCCACCCAGTTTATTTTATTTTTGTTTGTCACATATTTCTTGTCACATCTGCCTCAACCAAAATGAAGTTAATCTTCTCCTCATTTTGTTGTTGGGTCATCGTTTCTAACCCTTCATTGTCTGAGTCACAGCTCTGGCTGTTCTTTCCACTGCAGCACATTTAACATTAATTGTTCTTGTGTGCTTGTGAATGTTCCTGTTTGTATTGCATCTCCCCAGCGTCCCATCAGGAGGATAAGTTCATCATCCCCTTGCAAAATAACAGTGTAATGGAAGTATGGATGCTGAGTCTTTGTAAGGTCCCTGAAATTGAATCCCCCTCTGGTGTAATTCCCGTCCACCAAATCAGAGCAGCAATTACCTGCCTGCTGCCTTACAAACACACAAGGCTATGTTTGTTTGTGTGTGTACTTTAAAAAGCTGCTGGCAGTTTGTCTCTTATCTCCAGGCAGCAGTTACATCCCTCCCGCCATGTGTCTGGCTTGTTGTTTTTATATTTCTGCTACAAGTTCCCACTTAGTCAAACAGTCACTGGGGAGGAAAGAGGTCACTAGATACAAGAGGAAGAAAAGGAGAAGGAACGAGGGAAAGGAAGGGGAGAGTAGGGGTTCGGTCCAATGGCCTTCTTGCTTAGAAAAGGTCCTAACAGAGTTAAATTACCCAGAAGTATCTAAGTGACAGCCAAAATAAGACCTATTAGGTGTCTCTAAATACTAAATAAAAACGCTAGTGTTTCTTTTATTATGTCCTTTTGCATAGGAAACATATTAATGTGATAAAATTGCATTGGATTAACTACCTAAAACACAATTCTGTAGAATATCTATTGAGGATCTGTAGTGTCAGTGTTGTAGTCCCACGTTCAAGTTTAGTATAAGTGTGGTTGGATTCTCATTGCAGCTAAGGAAAAGACAATAGGAGATTGTTTTTTTTTAAGTCTATTCAATCGTACCCTGGGAAAAAAGAGAATACAAGAGGGGAGAAGAAACGTATGAAAACAGTAAGGTTGAGAGTAAAGCAGAGAGAAGAGGCGAGGGAAGTGTCAAAAGGAAGTCAGAAGATAGATTAGAAAACAAAAGGAGAGGTGATGGAAAGCAGATCTTAAGTACTTGATATAAAAACGGTAGAGAGAAAAAACAGGAGAGGTTACGATAAATGGAAAGACGATTGAAGAGAGGAGAGAAAAAGGAAAAGTGAAGGAAATAAAACAGCGATAAATGTGAGGAGAGGAGGGAGTGTGGGGGTGTACATTTCCAGAATAAGCCTGGCTGTTTATCATTTAATCCCCTCAGGAAAGTTTGAAATCTTGTGAGAACTGACTACTGTGGAACCCTGGACAGACTCCATGTGGAGACAGACACGCACACACAGCACACACAAGCCACAGTAATAACTTAGCAGGACGCAAAGTATTCAGGACTGTAACACAGCAGCTTGCCACCTGCTCAAAGTCTATCTTGACAGCTGAGATATTGATTGAATTGAAGATGTTCAGTGACTGTTTTATAGAGGCATGAAGTTGTAAGAGATAGATTTTCCTTGCTGTCAGGATGTTAATGATGAATAATGATGACGGATAGCCAAAACGTAAACATCCGTTGCCGAGCTTGATCAACTTCTCAAGAAGTCAGAGTGTTTCTTATGCATTTGAAATATGAGGACATGCATTTTGAGCACATTCACATCTCTTAATTTTTGACTAATACCCAACAGTGGGCTGAGAACACTACTTTGATGTGTTTCTGTTTCTCCTGCATGTTATGGGAGTTTGATGTCTGTATTTCCCGCAGACAACTCCCCCACAGCCTGACTAATTCCCCCAGAAACAAACAAAAACTCAAAAAACGTGACGAGGGAAGAGTGCGTGATTGTGCCAGATGTCATCGTCCTACAAGCTCGGCTCCCCCCTCTTTGCCTCCTCCTCTCCCGGCTAGCCTGACTAGCTTTTTCATGCACAATCGAAAACCAAATGATTATCCCATCAGTATTCACAGCCAAGCCATCTCCCGGCTGCCGTCTACCTCTCTGCTGCCCATGTGTTAACACTTTTTCCTTCCTTCCCATTTTTTGCACTCTGAATCATTTCTTTATCTTTATTTATTTTTTTATTTAAAAAAGGAGTTTGAGACCGAATCTCTGTGTTGGACATTTTGGAGTTTCTTCAAAATATATCCACGTGGGATGTGAGGGGAAGAGAAAGATGGATGAGAGGTTAAAGGGGAGGTACAGTGTGGAGGATTCAGTGCGAGATCTGAAGTCTTCTGTGTTTCTGCCAAGATCAAAATGTTTTAAAATGCAAATCCTGTTGCTAAATTTACCACACACATGCACTGACAAATAGACAAACACACACCAACACACAGCACTGTATCGATTAACACTGCCTTGAGAAACTGAGAGGTAGTAATGTGGCTCCCTGTAGACTTACTAAGAGAGCAATTTTAAGGCTGACCTTTGGTGGGAAGGGACGCTATGAATTCATTGGCATACTTTAAAAGCCTTTCTGCTGGAGACGACCTGAGCACAGATCAGGGAGCAGAGGCTACGCAGAGGAAAATCACTCCAATATGGTTGTACCAATGTTTTTTTTAATAACACTGTGTGATAAAGGGACGTGTAAAAACAGCACACTCAGAGTAAGTGCTAGGATTTGGAACAACACCTTAATAACCTGTTATTTATTCAGTAAAATGCAGCTTAATGAACTGCAACACAGTCATGTTATCACTTTGTTTAACGGAACAGTGTTGACCTTAGTCCAGCCACCTCTTCTCTCCTGATCCAACAAAGTATACAGCACTATGCAGTCTTTAAGCACCCTTCTTTTCTACATATTTTTCTTCACAGGAGCCAAACTTTCTTGTAATCTTTCCTGTAAGTGGTTTTATGTTGTTTTGGGGTTTTTTTGACAGGCCACTTAACACTGACCTGCTTAGCTTATGAAATCGTTTGGTGCTTTGTTACTAGCAGCTGGTCGGAAAGATACATAATTTGTTCCCATTTCTCACTCCTGTTCCAATGAATAATATATTGTGGGTATGGAAAATTAATTATTGACAGAACGTGACTGATATGGCCTGAAGAGCTATTGGCCTGAAGAGCTTAGCATTTCACAGCATGCAAGCATTCACAGTGTCTTTAAAATTATGGGGAAAATGGACAAGTGAAGGATACAAGAAGAAGCGTCAGGTCTAAAAATCTATATACAGCATCTCAAAGTGATGTCTTGAAGAAATAGAAGAAAATTCAGCCAAAAAACTTGACAGAACACCCAGGAGATTGGTCTGGCCATACAGTTGATCCATCCACTGTTCTCAAAAGCCTCATTAGAAATTGTCTCCATGGCTGTCAGGAATGTCTTTCTGAAGGGAGGGAAACAAGGAGTAAAGGCTGAGGTATGCCAAATTACACAAGTGGGCTGAAAATCAGAAGCAACAGGTCTTATGGAGTGATGACCCCAGAGCCCAGACCTCAACATTCTTGAAGCAGTGTGAGATCATCTTGACAGAGAATGGAGCAAAAGGCAGCCAACATCCAAATAAGAGCTTTGAAATGTCCTTCAAAAAATAATTAATATTCCTGAAGACCACTTTAAGAAATTACAATAAAGCTTATCTAAGAGGGTTCAGGTGTGTTGAAGAACAAAGGTGATCATAGCCCAGTCTCCCGGAAAAAACAAGAAACAGTCATGTAATTTGAATGTACTGTTTTGTGTCCACAGACACAATTTTCACATATTTTTTAATGTGTGACTGAAAATGAATTTCATAAAACAGCATTTCATAAGATAGTCACATATTGACTGTTGCATCACATTAAACAGAAAAAAAAGTCTGTATTTGAAGGTCCGAGAGGCTGGACGATGGTGCTACACACCTGACTACCAAGTGGGAGGGTCAGATCGAGTCCTGTCTTGACCACTTGTGCCTTGAAGTACCTTTACTTCACAATGTTGTTTGTGAATTCAGTCGCTGTTTCGCACATAACCTCATAAACTGTGTACACTTAGTACAGAGTTTTCTGTTTTGTGACTGTGTCGGGTTTTTCCATTAGACTTGACTGGTATTTACTGTAGTTGTGTTTGTGTTTGGATATTTCAATAAATCCCTACGCCTGTTTTCCGTTTTCCTGGCAATAAATAAAGAAATGAGGGGGTACTCAAGACTTTTTCACATTAATGTATACAACAAACAATTTTTCTTGAGCAATTACATTTCAAAGCTCAAATATTTATAAGGTCACACTATCAGGGGGATAATAAACTCAATTTGTGACTAAGTGCTCTTTGGGAGAGGGCAAGTTGTAGGAGAGAATGAAGGAGTGTGTTTTATTCCTTAAGGAACAACTCCTGACGTGCACTGCCTTTGTGACAGTCAGTCATAGTAAGGAAGCACAGATTTTTCACAGCTTTGTTTTGCCACATTACAATGTGCAGCTGTTCTTGTAATGACTTCTTCAATTTTGCACAATGTCCCAGTGGTTCCAGACCCATATTCTCAGCTGCAGCAATGTTTAATGTACACACTTCTTGTTAGCTGCCCTCTGATTTGCTGAGAACGTTCCAGAGAGAATACCTGCGGTTTTCTTCCATTTGTGTTTGCCAGCCACATAACCCAATTCTCCCATAAATATGGGCTATCATGTCCATTTTCCATGCCTGGGCCTCAGACTAATTTACCAGTGGCATTGATATGAAAGATGAGCCTTTTGTCTCAGTGAAATAGGATTATTGTCATTGCTGGGAAGAGGCAGAATCACATCCGCTTTGAGAACAAAAAAAAAATTGTTACTCGAGAGGATGACAGTCTGAACACAGTTTGGGTAGGATGTAATATATATACAGGAATTGCAAAAGCTTGTACTGCAGAGGCTTCAAAGTCTGTTTATGCAAATAGAGCAGGTTTTAGCATATAGATGAGATGGACTTCCTGCCGAAGTGTACTCACTTCACTCTCTGTGAGTTTTCTCTCTACCACTTCTCTTAATTCATATAATAGATAACAGACACCTGCTGCTTGTGCATATTCAGCTCTGATCTGACAATGCAGTTTGTTTACGTAATATCAATTCACCCTGGGAGTTTACCTTGTACTTTTTGTCTCTCTCCCTGTTCCTGTCTTTCTATTTTCTCCTTCCTTTTCCACTCTCTCCTTATTACATTTCTTCTAACATTTCCTCCCATCTGTCTTCCAGGATACAAATAGGATCTATGTTCCGATAACACCCACATATTAGATAATCCAAATCATTTGGATTCATGTTCACTGGCACGCTCTTTCCAATTTTCCATGATACAGATGATTACCTACAATGTGTTTCTTTGTCTGTGATTTGTAAGCTTCCACTTCTGCTTTTAGTTTCACTGACAGATTAAAACTTCACATGAAATAACAATCTTTTAATTTATTCATAATTACCCAGATCTGACATGACAACTGTTGTGTTTGCTGGGTTTATCGTGTGCACCGTTGTGGAAGCATAACCTGAATGTTAGGTGGAGGAAATGCTAAGGGCCTGAGAACAGGTCAGTTGTGGAGATAATAACTTTATTTGTGATTACTTGTAATGATAAGTTAAACTGCTCCCGCAAGTGTTTGTTACAGAATTTGCATGATGTGATGTCTTACAGCTGACTGTCACTAAAATTGAGACTGAAGGTCAGATTCAGGTGCGTAGACCTGTGCAGAGAACATTGAAGCCTGTTTGATAAAAGTCAGAGCAGGAACGTAAGAGTAAAAAAAAAAAAAACACTTTGTCTTCTTCATGGTACATGTGGAGCTATTCGTGTGCTGCACTGATGTAAAATTGCCATGAATTGTCACCACTGCTTCTTCTTTGACGGTGCTTTTTCTTGTCTAGACTTAGGGTCTAAAGAAAAAAGGCTGTTGTTCTTTGTACAAAATCACAGGGCAAATTTGACCACTCTTTTTGGATGATGATAGGCATCCCGATATTCTGCTGCTGAGGAGTCACACTAACAATGCGCTCGTGCTTTGGCAACAAATCTTTTGAGTCATACAAGGCCTTTGGTGCCTTTAAAATGTACAGCCTTTGTCTGAACAACCCAGAGACTCATACAAAACATGAAAAGTAACTGAACAAAGTTGCTATGACAACTTTGTTTCCCCTCAACCTGTTTTTTGCTCTTTTGTTTTCATTTCTCCAGGATGTCATTTCTTACAGGCCATAACAGACTTTCTGTGTGCAGTTTGCATGTTCTCTATGTGTCTGTGTTGGTTTTCTGCGTGTCCTTCTTTGTCCAGTCCAAACACATGTTTGGTTAATTGGTCATTCTAAATTGGCTGTGACTGTGTTTCTGAGTGCTTGTCTCTCTTTGTTAGTACTCTGACCTGGACTTCAGACCTGTTAAGGATGAACCCCAGCATCTTGGCCATTGTCAGCTGTGATAGCCTCCAAACTCCAAGTGACCTTTCTTCCAATAACACAGGTATAGAAGAGGGATAGATTTTCATGTCAGCAGAAAATAAAGTGATTGCCTGCAGTGTCTTGAACCAATCTGGATCGAACACATTTGTAAGTGAACCTTTTACATAAGTTCAATTTGGGAGATCTGTTCCCTCCTGTTTGTCCTTTTTGTTGTTTAGGCTTATCGTTCTGCTCGTCGTCTACACTTCCGTTTTCCCACTCTGTCAAACTCACCTAATTCCTAATATTGCCGTCACCTTACTTGTTCAATTATTGCCTGCTGTCTTTGTGAGCCAATCCTTCTAATTGTTATTCCTTCTGATGTCTGAGTAGCCTTGTCAAGTGTCTCTATCTTTTATCTTTGCATATTCACCACCAGCATCTCCAAGGGGGTCCTCTCTTATCTCCAGCTGATCCTAATTCATACCATGAACATCATTACATTTTATTCCATCTTTTGAATATATTTCTCTTTATGGAACAATAGCTTTTAGGTTCTTGCTCATTGCCTGAATCAGTCAAATATAATCAATTAATACTCTCTCAGCTAATCCAGAAGATTAGTTGCATTTAAAAGATAATGTTTGAAGATACAACTCAGTGCAGTACAACTGAGGGTCAGTTGTTGCTTACTCCAAAACTCTTTTGGATTTCTGATTAAAGCAGACATCTGTTCAAACAGTATCAACTTTACTCTTGAAAGACTGGTCAGTTCATCTTTCCCACAAGTAATAATATTGACTTAAGCTAAATTTACTTTGTCTGAGTAATGTGGTGGTGGTCTTCTTGGAAAATATTCTTTAATTAAGTATGTATGAGGTGGAGTTTATGCTTGCACAGAGATAATAATCTGTATAGCTGCCACTCGTTGTAGAGAAGTATTTTCGGTAATTTATCAATGCAGACAGACTTGCACTAACAGCTCGTAGCCCTCACAGATAACCCTGTGCATATAGGTTAAATGCTGCTGGGTTGAAAGCCAAACATCTCCTCATACATACATCTATGACTGTAAATGATTGACAGGCTGTTTGGAAAAGAAAGGTATTTGTGTGACCTCACACGACGATGTGAATTGTGCTTTGTTACCATAAAACATTTAAGTCTTTTAACAGAGGGTCCTCATGCTATGTTGCACCAACTTGTTTTTGCATTTGCCATGAACAAAGAATTTATGACTTTTGAAGCCATTGCAGTTTCTCTTTAAGGCTTGAAAGTAGAGGCTGAGGTGCCGGCATGGGAGCGCCATGTTATAAGAAACGTTCTCCCATTCCCATTCTTCCAGTTACTGTTGTTGTATGGTTAGATTTTGTTTTGGTAGGCTAAAAACAGTCAGTCTGTTGGATGGAGGGCAAAATAGACAGAGGGTGAGGAGAAAGAAGTTGGATCTTATTTGGAGAAATCGGATTTTGCGTAAATTCTGTTAATGAATAACATCTGATCTCCTGCAAAAACAAACCTTGCTTTTTGGCCTATTGATTAAAGTAAACATACTACAAAACAGTACTCCTAAATATATTCAGCACTGTGTTCATTTTATAGAGTCATATACGACGGTTTTATGAGTCTCTACAATGATAACAAAGATATGCCAGAATGTTTAAACTCATTAAACATATAGTTTTGTTTGTTTTTCTTACTTGCGGGGGACAGATATTTTAACCATTTGGTTGTGAAAAGGATATATACATATAATATAATATTATATTATATAAAATAAACGAGATAAATATGATTTTAGAGGCTAATGCCAAAGAGTGTGCATAAAAACTCGACCCTGAAGGGGTCCCTGCATACAAATGACAGTCTCATGATAAGTGGGGATGCAATGTGGCGTCAACTTCACATTCTCTATTCAGATGTTTGTACTGGGCAACTGGTATGAAAATTAACTGTATATTTTTTATTATGTTGTTTTCAAAGGAAAAAATCCACTCTTCTCACGTCTGCGTTTTGAGTATCTGTTATCTCCATGGTCACATCAACCCTCTCCTGATTCTCCTAACTGATATCCTTATGACTGCTGTCTACAGCCGGTAAGACACTAACTACTCATTAATACTTCACAGTTGATGTTGAACTGCACCTACTTGGTTCTATATTATTTCAGCACAGCAGACATGTTGACATGCTCCTGCTACTGATGTGTACTCAGGGACCCCCATCAATCAAAAAAACATGTTGAATGGGACCCTGACCTGATACTTGAGATTGGATCAGGACATCCCTATCTACCAAATCTTGTCATCAAGTTACTATCACACATCCAGAGAAACTGTCTCTTTAAAACTCACAAACACTTGGCCAAATTAACAAACCAGACGCTTTCATTAAGTCACCATCATTAAGAGCTGCAGCAGTGTAACAGCCCAAAGTACTCAGGTATAATCTCCTTCAAACGCCCACCGTCCTGTCCATCAGCACACTCTACACAGTCATTACAGACTCTATGGCAACCTACTTCAGCTGCCCTTTCTGCCTCACACTCACTTCACTGTTTACGTGTCACCATACAGATATTCTTCTCTGCTGTCCGTCATTCGAGGAGAGATTGGGATTTCCAGGACAAAAAGCTGAAATTGCGACTGGAGAGCACTCAACTATTTGTTTCTTCTATCTGTGATAATTACTGAGTGTTCATTGTGCTCGGGGCTAGAAATGTGTTGGATGATTTTTAATCTTCCACCTTTGATAAACACTCTTTCATAATGTGTTTTAAATCATCATTCAGCCAAAACAGAACTGGGATGACTCGTGATGGAAGTTTGGCAAATGTGTATGAAGAGTGTCCATCAGGAAAATTGTCTTTTTTCAAAATATTTATTGTGGTGCACTAATGGAGGGGGTATATTAAATCAAGCATTAACTTGATCTTGACTTCCAAAAGTCTTGGTCTTACTCTCAGCTTGGTCTTGGTAATACTGGACTTGTATACAACACTAGTTCACAGTGCTGTAAAGTTTGCCTCTATATATTAGATTATAACAAAACTACTTTTTAATAATATGTGCATTTTTTATTCTCAAGAGCTAAATGAAAGATTTCCATCTTTCATTTAGACAAGTGAATAATATCAAGAAAAACTCAATTCTCAGTTACCATTGGTGTCAGGCTGGATCTGTTGAGACCATTGCTGCTTTAATGACATAAACTGTTGTTCTGGCAGGCTACCGCTATCAGCTATCAATCTAATGCCATATAGGCATCAACTTCCTATTTTGAATTCCATGAAATCATCGGTTATAATATCCTCCAATCTAAAATGAGCATTTAGATGTGGAGAGGAGGTTCAGTCACTTCACCTGCGCAAAATGAACTCAGGCAGGTGAGCTACCTCCATTACGGTAAATAAAACGTGGAGCCTGTGTCCTGAAAGGCTGAAGTTTGTACAGTCAGCACTAACGCAACAGTCACAGCAATGAAAATCACAGTAAATGACCTGAAAACTAAATCACAAGCACAAATGCTCACCATCAACCATGCTGCACAGGTAGATGAAGCAGTGACGTCTAACCAGTGAGACGCATATGACGCATATTCCAAATTTCTTCAATTCTTCAAACTTTACGAAGAAACATTTTCTTTCAGCAGGATATGGCCAAAGGGATGTATATTTCTGTACAAAGTCTGATAACTTACACATTCAGTCTGACTTTATTTAATGTTACCTCATACCTTCCGAGAATGGAAAATTGGATTTATGTTGACACAAACTATTTGTTTGATTTAAATGCCAAACAAAGCTTCATTTTGATAATCATCCAATCCACTTTGATTTCTAACTTTCAAATACTTGGTCAATTTGGACTCTTTGATTGATAAACCATATCATTTCAGAACTGCAAGCAACATGATTATTGCACTAGAGCTAGACTTTGGCTGAGTGTTTGTAACAGAACAACATCTATGTCTCCACTTAGATTTTAGATTCTTCCTTTAAGTTTTACAGAGCAGATTAACGTGTCTTTAAACTGTAAACAGTGTTAATATTCTACCCCGGTATCTCATGGCAGGATTCGAAGAAACGTGGAAAACTCATTTAAAGACAATCTCAATATTTGATGATATCTTAGAACAAAATTAATTTTATTCTAATTTAATTATAGAATCTTAATCATTAGGAGTTACATTCATACATCCTTTGAAATGCCACTCATCATATTTCATACTTAAACTCTGTTTTTACAAAAGGCTTCTCTAATGTGAAATGTTGCTAAAATTCAGATTTACATGTAAATTGAATCAGTGAACCAATTTTGATCATTTGAAATATGTTTAATTTACAGCTTTTCTGCCATTTCCATCAGTATGACTTTTCAAACTAAATTTGAAATGATCTTGCATTCAATTCTAATTTCTAGTGTGAGTTGTGAGGCTATAGATATGTAATTTGAGAGTCTGCTATTTCAACTCACAAACGCTTATTTGCAGGTTGCTTGAACATAGAATCCCAAACCAGTGTGAATTACAACACAGGTCTAATAATCACGCTGCATAATGCTTTGTGGACTCTGGGAGGATGAGAGCTGATTGCTCTTGATCATAATGAGCTTCTGGAAAATAGATTTGTCTAGACAAATTGTTTTCCAGGGAAATTTCCAATACGCAGAGTTGTATTGTGTATCCAGTCTGACCCAGAGGGGTGACAGTTAGTCAGCCTGCCGTTAATGAGACTGGGACTCAATTTGAAATGACACCTCTGAAACACATTCTCTAACCAAAGACGAGCTGACAGCTAAGCAGACCGGACTGTTTGTAAAATATGATTCAGTAATATGTTCTCAGATGGTGTGAAGTTTAATTTAGAGGATAAGTACAGACCTCCTGTGAAGCTGCATAAAGACAGGCAAATAAAAGTAAGAGCAAACAACAGTGAGTCATCAGTGGGAATAATCATGCATATTGCAGCCACCTCGAATGGGCGGATGTCACTGAAAAAATAAAAGGCGTAGATTATAGTATGTGGGTGCCTCAGCAACCCCTCGTCATTATCATGCACTGTTCACCTCAGCCACCTACAGTACATAGACACACCCAGCCTCCCACAGCCACTTATAAGTACTCATGTTCAAGTCAAATACAACTTCATCCCTGAATGCATCCTCCAACTGGAAATGTTTGTTTTTCCCCATCTCTCTGAATGGTAGCTACGCTTAAACACCATACAAGACATGCAGGCTTGGAGACGGATGTGCACTCTAACCTGATGATCCATGGCCTGATTCCCAGAGGCAAAATGTTTGTGTGTGTGTTGGTGTGCGTGTGTGTGTGTAAGGAGAGAGGTCTGCAGACTTTTAACAGCTGGCTTTCTCCAATAGGCTGTCAGCAAGCACATCCGCCTAATGCTATCACTGCTGCGTGTTGACGTGAAAGGAAAGACGGAGAGGAACGAGAGGATGAGACGATACAAGCAAAAACATAGCAAGGTGTAACAGGCCCGGTAAACATTCAAAACAGCTCTATATTATGTAGTGATGTATAAAAATAGTGGAAAGAAATGCTAAAATGGAAGTGAAAACTGAGCTTGCATTCTATAAATATTAGTTAGCTCTTCTTTGTTTCCAGCATTGAAAAGACCTAGTATGACGTTTAGGCTGTTCCAACTCTAAAAGGGCACAAATCTGAACATCAATTGATGAGTGAAACTGCTACAGATGTCTGTGTTGTGTTGGCATTAGGTGTACAAACTAATAATAATGCAAACATCATGGTTACATTGAGTGAAAAGGCAGCTAAGGAGGCTAATATTACACTGTACAAATTAATTTATGAACATATCTATTTGAAACTGGTGTAGTGCGCATTCACGGGTCATCGTCATCCCATTCCCTGCACCCTCAGTAAACCTCCAATAAACTGACCATTCAGAAGACACTTCAGCCAGATCCTCTCATTTTCAAGAGGAGGCTTCCGCTTAAAGAAAGTTCTCCCACATTCTGAACTGATTACAAACCATTGGGAGATATAAACTGCCTAATGCTAATTTAGCTGTACACAAGAATAAGAATTAAATGGCTGGAAAAGATCTTGTCATGTCCACTTTAAACACAGTGTTACAGGAGGAAGGGCTACAAGGAAGAACTGTAACTTTTTCAATAAATTGAAAGTACTATCTTATCCAGTTGATTTACTGTATTATGGCACATTTGAAGAGTGCCTATCTTTCTTGATTATCAGATTCTTGAACTTTATTAGAAGGGGAAGAGTATGGATTTAAGGCTTCTTAATTTCCTTTTCTGGTGTAAATCAAGTTGTTTTCAGCCATGTCATCATGTTTATTTGATATTTTTTGTGTTACAAAATATATTCTGAGCAAAATCGGCCAATGGTAAGGGATTTCTGCCTTGAATCTGCAGAGCACCGCCTACAGTTTCAGAGAGGCGAGGTGAGACAGCCTGTATGTTTCACATAGAATATTAGGACCCGGCCTTGACTGCTTTCAGGATTTAGCTGTACAGCTAATGTGCCTTGATGAATGAGAGAAGCTAGCAATCTATAAAGAAAAAACAGCAGCCAGGAGAAATTGGAAATTATGCACCAGCAAGCGGTGTATATCTGATATGGCTGAGAGTGATAGAAAGTGAATACATTGCAATTCTGATGCTGCACCTTGCATGCAAGCTCATATATTTAGCTTTCTCATTTTGAGAATCGCTTGTTGGTTCAAACATGTATGGCTGAGTTAACCCTGCATTGACCAGGCAAAAGGATAGAGCAGCAGAGTCAGTGTAAACTGGGCAGCAAGTCTCAGCTACTGGTGGACAATGAAGAATGTGGGCAGGACCAGAACTGCATATTTATAGATTCTTATTCACTGAATATATAACAGCTGTTTTACTGCCATGAGAGTATTATTTTTAAAGGTAAATACTTCAAAATTCAGTTTTGATGGGCACACTCTGGTTTTAAGGGAATTAATAACTGCATGTTTTCATGCATAAAAGTTTAACTCATCTCCAAAAGGCCTGACGTTACAGATTAAATATGATTTTCAACACTTTAAACTGGTTAATTCATTACTTTGATTAGAGATCTGAGCTCACACGTGACTTTAACCAAGGCCTCGTTGACTTTCTGAGAAAAAACAAATGTTTCACATTTGCAAAAGTTGCCTTGTATTTTAAAGATTAAGATAATGTGTGATGCCCACAAAGGTGGAAACAAGCGAGAAAATGGTAGAGCATTTTCAGGAAGCGGTTTCCTCAGTTTGTTATCTAATTAATAAAATTAAAGTTTACTAGAAAGGTGGAGATCCTGCTCAGTGCTCAAAGACCAAGAACACTTTCCAAGAGAACTGCCTGCAAGAGTCCTGAAAATGTTTATTAAAACTCCTGTTTGACCACGAAGAAGGATGCAGGGATGGGGCACTGTTTTACTGTTCAGCCACAAATGCAGAAACATGTTCCTCATGGAATCATGTGATCAGCCCACAAGACTCCATGAGTCTTGTGGGCTGATCACATGATTCCATGGGCTGATGAAGTTTAAAAAACTAATTTCTGCAATGGGCAAAAACATGTTTGAGGAAAACAGAGACAAGGACTTCGGGAAAAGAACAATTCTCCACTGTTCCAGTGGCACTGGGAAACAAGTTAATGGTACAGGTAAGACTGGACTGAATTATATATCAGTAAATTCTGGAAACAAACTGTGAAAAAGAAGTAGGTAGACAACAGTAAAATAGCTCTAAATGTGCCTCAAAATCCACAGTTGACAGGAAACAAACTTTGTGGATGGATTTAAAGGAGCGGTGCATTTCATGGCAAACAATCTCAAAGAACTGGAAAAACTTTACAGGTAAACTGTGTAAAAATCTGAACTGAGTCTCTTAGTTTGTTACAAAAAGGATAAATAACCTGTTAGAATGTCCTTAGGTTATGATCATGCAGGATGCCATAACTTTTGCTTCAAGACCAAGAAAAAAACATGCGTCATCTTCTATTCACTCAGCTATTTGTGGTGAGATGAACTTTGAAACTTTTCATGCCAATGTGCGTGCGATTCCATCACAGTAAATTTCCTCAGGGAGCAGAAACATTTTGAGAAACTCAGGATCTACAAACCCAGTTTCCAGAAAAGTGAGAGAATTTTCTGAAATGCAATAAAACTTTCAATCTTTCATATGTAAATTTGTTTTAACCTTTAATTATTTTTATTTGGACACATTATTATCAGTGTCTTCATTGAGCAACTTCATTGTAGGTAAGAAATATAAACAAACTTAAAATTCTATGCCAGCAGCGGACTGAAGAAAAGTTTAGTTAGGCAAATAAGAAAAACTTAACAAGTAACACTGTTCTGGAAGATCAGCAGGTCAGTTAGTGACAGGTGAGGGTGTCAGGATTGGCTATAAAAGAAGAATCAACCAAAGGCTTACTCTTTCAAAGCAATGATGGAGCATGACTCACTATTTTGTGCAAAATTCAGTCAGATAATAAACTACATATTCCAAAGAAATTATTCAGTGCAAGATTCCAAAGAACTTTGGTCCTTTAGCATCTGTAGTGCAGATTTATTTTGAAAAGAGAGTTCGGGGAAATCTCACTCCTTAACGATCAAGTATGGAAGCCACTGTTGGATGTGTGTGAGCTTCAAGCACTCAGACCGCACTGCGTGAGAGCCACATGGACTCATGAGTACCTTTAAAAAAACATTTTCCTTCAACACAGTTCATTGCTGCATAAAGAAATCTAACCTGAAACTCTATTACGAAGGAAGAAGCGATACATCAATATTCTGCAGAAACAACAAAGGGATCTCTGAGGATGAGCTTATCTCTGAGAAGAAAACTGTGGACACATGATGTGCGGTCAGATGAATCCACATTTTCAGCTGTTATTGGGTAAAATACTGCAGTCTGGTTCTTTGTGCCAAAGAAGAGAAAAGACCACACCGGCTGTTATCACTAAAAGGTGTCAAATCCAGCATCTATAATGGTATGGGCTTGAATAAGGTCTATAACATAAATGTCTTGCATATATGTGAAGGTACCACAAATAAAGAAGCTAATTTTTACATTTTGAAAATACATACTTTTGTGGGGAGGTCTGTGGTTATTTCAGAAGAATAATACCAGACCTCATTCTACACGACACTGTGTGTGCATGCTTGACTGCCTGCAGTCCAGAGCTTTCTCCTGCTGAAAATGTATGGAGCATCATGAAGAGGTAAAAGACAAGAACAACCACAGATTGTTGAGCATCTGAAATCTTTAATTCAGCAAGAACCAACATAGATTGCTCTTATCAACTCAGTTACCAAACAATTAGAAAATGTAAATAAAATTAAGATTGATGTAACACAATGGTAAACATGTTTCAGTATCAACTTATTGATATGTGCTAAATACAATGAATTTTGTATGACAGCAATACAAATCTTTTTGTTGCACATGAGTTTTTCTTATAATTAAAAAAAAATCCACAAGTTTGGGGGGGAATAGGGTTTACAGATTAAGTTTAGCTGACTAACACAAAAGGTTATTTTTGGAACCTGGTAAACTTTTGAGGTGGGATGTCACACTGTTATCCACAGTCCATTTTTTAAAAACACGCTACTGCTGATGTGGTTCGTCTGTAGTTTGTTTTCTATAATGTAGTCTAAGTTGCTCAAGAGGCTGAAGGACTGTCGATGAAGGCTTGGCTTTGATGTTCATTCTTGGAAAACCTGGAAATTTCACAGAATTTGCGAAGCTCTCATACAGCTGTGGATCAGTTTGTTTAATCTTATCCAGGGGTTGTAAATCAAATTACAATGCTACAGGGGGGTTGACCCCTGGGAAAATTACAAATATTAGTTCTTGGAAAATGAATGTTCCAGTTTCATTAGACATCCTTCTAGTTATAGTTTTTTCCCTCTTTTAAATATTAAAAAACAACATCCAAAGGTCTCACATAGAAAATTCCCCTTTAATACAGACTGAACGTTTTGTATCAGCATGACTGACTAAGAACTTGTCCGTCCGGTGGGAGCTCACTCCCTCTGTTTATATGTGCAGCAAATACTCATGCACATTCTCACACTCACACACTCTCCCCCTGCACTTACACATTTTATAAACATGCAGGAAAATACTCCACCAGCTCAATGTGAGTGTACATTGAGCTCTTCAGAATGAGGTACTAGGCTGGCTGAACTCTCCCAGAGGGACCATTTAGTTTTCTGAGGATTCTGCTGTTCAGCTTCTTCACCAACTGTCAAAAGTATTGCATTTACATACTCTTCGTCTGCAGGGAGAACATGTGGTCTTTGTATTCAACGGGCAGAAGATGGCCAGATCCTTTGTGTTCTACACTTTTTCCTCTGAACTTTGTAGAGGGAACACAGTGAAAAGGGTCAGACAAGGACCAGTCAATCAGGTTCTGGTTTGACAGGCTTTGTCTCTCTGCTTAATGACGCATAACACAAAACAGCAAATGAACCGCTACTTTTCCACTTCACTGTGCCTCACATTACATTATCATTATAGTTGATTCATAAACTGCCTGGAATCTGAGGCAAACTCACACTCACAGGAAAAAGATTAGAAATGTAATTCAATTTGGGAAATCTGACATCTCAGATAAAAAAATAAAAAAAACATCTTATCACAAACATGACTAATCTGGACACCAAAACAACATTTGCACATGTTCTGTTCAGGCTCATTAAGAGCTGAGCTCCTCGTTTGGCTTTCACAAAGGTCAAATTCAACGGGCCAGTGAATTGGCTCCTATCTTTTGGAGTCTTCAGTTAACTGTACAAGAGGACACTTTGCGCCAGTGCTTTCACGCCGTCACAGGGGTTGCAGGAAATATCTGTTCAGATTGGGAAGCCTCCCTAAACAAATTCTGAGAGCAAATTCTGGCTTTTCTGTCAGTGACTACAGCTGCCTCTCCCCCATTGTTCTCACCATTGTGTGTTCGTGCAAGTATGTCGTTAGCAATTTGATATTTCATATGGATCCTTGGGACCATTTCAGTAAATGGGCTTTATTTGTTTTTAAAGAGTCTGCATTTTTACCACAAGATATCTTCGTCATCATTATAATCACTGTATCATACAAAACAGCACAAGACTGTACCCATAACAATGGAAACAGACAAATACTCACAGATCAGTTTGTACAACATACAAATTCAATACATATCATGGACTTCACTTTGTTTCTTTAATAAAAAAATGCAGTTACACTGAAAGCATGTTCTCACTGTGGTGTTTTGTGTTCAGCTGTGGTTGGTGGATACTTTGAAAAGACGATGCTGCACATAAAGCTCCTCCTGATCATTTACATCCAGAGCTTTCACAAACTGCTGGTCCATGTACGATAGGCAATATGTTCTACAACACATGTACTATATTGTAAAAAATAAGTAAATGAAGAGTCATACGTATCTTCTGGTGTCCCTCCTGCAAAGTATCTTTTTGAACGACCTCCTAAAGTCGTTGTTGAAGATGGTGTAAATTATGGGGTTCAGTGCACTGTTGCAGTAGCCAAACCAGAAGAAGAACTTAAACAGGGTATTAGGCACAGAGCAGTGCTCGCAGAGCGTCTTCAGCATGTATGTAAAGAAAAAGGGAAACCAGCAGATGACAAACGCTCCAATGACCACAGCCAGGACGAATGTGAAGCGTTTTTCCCGGTTCTGGCGGCCCTTCCAGAGGCTGCCTTTGGTGTTTTGCATCCGCTTTTGAATGTCAGCATCCCCTGGCTTGATTTGGCTCAGTCTGTTTTTTCCCTTGTTTACTTTCTTTTTAATGGAGCATGGATTGTTCACTTTGTGGTCAGAAGAGGATGACTCCTCAATGTCCACCCCGTTGACCTCACCTTTCTCCTTATATGCTCCCCCTTCTCCTCTCACTCCCTCCTTCAGCTCAATGTCCCCTTCGCCGTTCAGCTTCTCATGGCAGAGGCGATTTTCGGCGTCACCCACACCATTCTCCTTTAGTTTGGCAACAGCAGTGGCTGCTGACTTTGATAGATCTGTCTGCTTACGGTCTCCAGGTGGCGCCCGTGTCCTCTTTTTGGCAATTTGGTAGATCCGGACATAGACCAGCACCATGATGATGCAGGGCAGGAAGAAGGAGCCAATGCAAGAGGAGATGACATACCATTTAACATCATTGATCTTACACACAGGGATTTTCTCACTATTCTCTTTCTCCATGGTGATCAGAGGTGGGAAAGAGATAACGGCAGCAATGACCCACACAATGAAGATGATGCACTTGATGCGGCGTGGCGTCCTCTTGAGGTTGTACTCGATGGCCTGTGTGATAGACCAGTAGCGGTCCAAGCTGATAGCACAGAGGTGAGCGATGGAGGCAGTGCAGAAAAGAACATCAAGGGCAAGATAGATCTCACACCACACCTCACCGAAGAACCAGTATCCCATGAGCTCATTGGCCAAAGAGAATGGCATCACAAGAGTTGCCACCAAAATGTCAGCCGATGCCAGAGACACTAAGAATAAGTTCTGTGGAGCCCGCAAGGCCCGGCTTGTACAGACTGCTATGACCACCAGCACGTTACCAAACACTATGAGCAGGATCATAATCCCCACCAGCACAGAGAGTGGCAGAGCTACCTGGAGGCTGTAAGTGGTCATGTTTGGAAAAGTCTGGTTGGTCACATTGTCAGACTCCATTGGAGCAGATTGGCCCACCTCCTGTGTGAGTTCACCAGAGGTTAACAAATATCATCCAACAGGACAGAACAGAACTAATATCTCACAGCGTGACTGAGAAAAGAAGGGACTGAATCAGTCCTCTGAGGCTTTCCCAGATTTTTCCTTTTCATCGTGAACTGCCTCCTCAGGGATGAGCCCTTATTTTTTACTAAGGCTGTTAGTTCATCTGAAAAAATGGCAACAAGAGGGAGGGGAAAAGGACATTCTTCAATGCTTTAATTTGTATTTTCTTCTCTTTGTATCATATCATTCAAATTATTACTAATGATTAGCTCAGATTCTGGGTAAGCATTTCAAAATGGAAAAAAAAAAAAAATCAGAAAATCCTACCTGAGACAAAGAGCGGTGACACGACCTCGCCAGAGCCTGAGACGCACGGACACTGAAAAACTGTGTGCGCGTAACTTCTTTAGGCGAATCAATAGGAAGCAAAGAAGATCCATGTGTCGGATGAAGCTTTTCCTCTGCGTCTCCTCTCTCTCCCCTCACAATGATCTCTGCGCCTTATCTAGTTGAGCTCAGTAGCGGACCTAATAGAGCACTAATCACGTTATCCCGGGCGCTGCCGTGCTTCTGTCTGTGTGTGGAGTTTCTCTCCTCACTGTTAACCAGTGCGCCACTCCCTCTCCTTATAGCCCGCACGCTGCAAAAAGTGTCCCACTCGCCGGGTCACTGTGCGTCCGCAGAGTGTCAACACTGGCATCCTGCCATGCCATGTTTGTCTAGCAACATCAGCTGTAGTGTGTTGCATGAAGGAATCACAGGAAGGAAAGATGAACAGGAGTGAATCATTTGCACCCACAATAATAATAATAATTCTAAAAAAACAAATGCACACAAGTGACAGTACTGGTGCAGACACTAAGGTATGTGTGTTGTGAAAAATAAAAGGTACACATGCAGCCAAATGTGGTCTTAAATAAAAATAACGAAATAGCTTGTTGTAACAACAATATAACGATAAGAATAAGCTGTGTTTAATGCACACCATGGAAACTTAAAAGCCTAGAACAAAAGTAAACTAATATCAAAACTGTACTGCACTACTTTGCAAATTTCATTTGTTTCCTTAAGAATAAGTATTGTGGTTTTTTTTCTATTGCTAAAACATATTTCTTGAAATTGTATGTAAATTTCCAAAAGCTCTGCACTTAACTCTAAAACTTCCAACTTCCAGGTCCAAACCAAACTCTCTGCTCAAAACCAATCTTGTCAAAAACCCAAACTTTGCCTCCGTTAATAACGCAAAAGCCCTAAAAAATGCATAAGAAGAAGTCTCATAATCAGGGAACATCGATTTCATAACTCTAGAATCAGGAATCTGCAATGTTACTTATGATTCTTGCCCTTAAGAGACAACTTTCATGATGAGAACAAAGACATTTGTACATTTTTATTTCTTTATGTACTCCACACAATAACATTTCAAACCAATATACTTTAAAGTAGAAATCTAATTTTAAAAAAAAACCTCAAAGAGAGGAAAACAGAATCCCCATCTCTTTTTCTTAGCTTTCTCTCTTCCTTCTCCTCACTATCATTCTGGATCTCTTGTTCCAAAGAACAGTTTTGTCTCTCATTGTTTCTAACTCAATGATTGGGTTCTAATTAAGTTTAAAGTGTGCTAATTTGAGTCAAGAATATTGACTGCTGGTCCTTCTTAAGTGAGTGCCTGTTGTAGGTGATACATGCTGATCTATGAGGGGATCTGAGTGTGGACTTTCTGCAATAACACAGCAGATTCATCTGTCTAAACAGTGGAATAGTGTCTGATAGTGTGTTTGGGATTTTCACCTTATGAGCCATATATTAGTAGGTAAACAATCATAAAAACCGTAACAACAGGACCTATTTGGACAGACATTTTTTGCAGTGCAGCTGCTAGATTTTGTTGCTAAGCAGCAGCCAGAACCACACCATGTGGAAATCAACAGAGGCATTTCATTACTTTTTCCAAACTTCAACTATTTAACCATCTCTTAGAACCCATGTGGACAACACCGACCTTTGACTGATTTGCAGGTTTCTGGATCCTATTTCCACGAACGACACACCTGGTGAACCTGCTCTGGTGTTTACGAATGTGAGTTGGAAGCACTGAAGCAGGAAGGTGCAGGAGCTCATTCATCTTCACTGTGAAGAGTCAGGACAGAATCCAGAGCAGCCTGCAAGGCAGCCAGAGGTCATCTGTGACACTTTTTACAGTCGTTGATAGAGAATTGCAAGGTTTTATGAAGCTAAGCCCGATTGTTTCAGTATTTACCTTGAATTCTGCAAAACGGTTGACCTGATGTTTGAAGTCAAATATTTAACTTAACCGAACACCTGCCTTAACCGGCCCAGCGGTGTCGTGCCCGATCATATTTGGCTGTCAAACAAATTCCTTATTTACTTTGTCCACAAAACAGAGATGTAGCAGGTGATGGTTGACATGCGACGGCTTCAGTGAACAAACTTTTAAGCTTATCAGCGTATCATTCATGTTATTAGCATTTTATTTCCTTGAGCCAGAAAAAAGGAAGATTGTTATGGAAATGCAATAACTCACTTCATTCAAGGTAAGCTAAAGAAAAAATGGACCAGACTCAGTAAATAATTCCCTGTAATCCCTATATAGACCAGTGAGCAGTGCTGACCATCATGTCATTGGGGTCATCAGGTGGGAACCTTCTTTCATCAGTGTTTCGTCTAGTTGGGCCCACGACACCTGCAGGAGGCTGTGATCACTGGCGTCTCAGTCACTCCCCTAATGCCAGCCATCGCTGCTCCTCACACCACAACAACCATCTTTTTTTTTCCACAACCACAAGCTACCCCAGCCTCTCACCAACTGCACACCAGTCATAGCGGGGTGGGGATACAAACCCTGGTTCGGATAGGGGGTAGAAATAGAAGAGGTAAAGATAAGTAGGAATGGGATTCAAAACCTGGCTTGGGTTGGGGGTAATGAAAGTAAAGAGGGTGCCAGAGGTAGAGGCAGGACAAGAAACACTAGCAGATTCAGGAAACATAATGGAAATTCAGTAACTCACTAATAAACTACAAAACTTGTTCTTTTTTTCTTTTGAATTTATTTAGAAAAATAAAACCTTTAAAGCTAGTGTTTCAAACACCATCAAGGTCTTGACGATGAGGAAAAAGCTAAAAAAAATGAAAACATGCTAATTTATACTGCCTGCACATGGTAAGCTACAGCTTGTGGCATGGTTTCCATGGTTTCAGGGAGCAGAGAGGCCTAAATAAGATTGCAAACAGCCAAAAAGGGCAAAATCTCAGTGACAGAAGCTATCAGTGACCTTCCACTCCTTCATTAATGTACTTCTCTTTGGCATCAAGCGATAGCAGATGCAAAGATTAGTGTACAGTTTGCATAATTTGATAAAAACAAAAAATATCTTTTAGCACAAAGTACATATTTGGCACCACAGGGACAATCTTCAAGACTTTTTAACTTGTATCATTTAATACAAAATGAGACTGAGGATGTATGATAATGAAAATAAGGCTAACTATTACTGGTAAGTGTTACTAAAATAATCATTCATGAGCAGACAAGCACACACAATGAATAATTGGATAAATGCACAATAACTTGCTAATTTTATACACACTAAGTCCCCTCTCCTTCACTTACATTTGATCCACTGGGGTTTTTGTTATGGTCCAGTCTCCAAGAGTCTCCTCAAAACTGGAGCGCCTTGTTACCACGAAGGCTCTGCCAAATTTGTTCCACTTCTGTGCAAATTTTAAAATAACTGATAGAGGGCGACTTACAGGGAGATTCATGAAAAATATGTGGGAGGACACAAAAGCATCATAAAGACCTTGACTCCAATTGTGAGCGGTGCTGTGTGACTGCTGCTTTATGCTGCCACTCATACAGCCCTGAAATGTAACGGGAGCCCGATGACTCTCAACATCGGAGTGTGTGTGTGTATATATAGCTATTTCAAGTACATATCATGTACATATCAATTAAATCTGAGGTTAGAAAACCAAAAGATCACATCAAATCTTCAGTTCAGTTTAATCCCCCATAAAAAGTCCTCCATTTAGCCTCTGAAGTATAGTTTTACTTTTTTTCAATCTTGTCAAATGCATAATTTTTATACAAAATGTTGTTGTTTTATTTAACACATACATCATTTCCAAAATATTATTTTAGACCTTTTGAAAATGAAAATGAAACTAAAAGGAAAGTACATTGCCTAGTTTGTAAAGCATTTTAGTCAGTCAAGCGTGCAAAAAGCTTCAGAAATGAAGAGTGACAGTTCCAATTATAATCCATTATTCGTTTTGGACACTGTTTATTCCATTCTCACAAGTGAAATTGTAATTTTTTTTCCAGCCACTGTGACAGCAACTCTTCTTTGGAGCAGGAGAGGTATGAGCGTGACGTCTCTCACACCTGTTACCACAGAAACGGAAGCGTGTCACGCGGTGACCCTGTCCCCGCGGCCAGGATAATTGATACAAATGCACTGTTTCAGTTTTTAATGGATTATTAGACGTGCAATTACCTGTGTGATGATCCGCTGTTGGAGCCGTAAACCCACAGATTGTTTCACCAATATGTGGAAGGTTTGTAACTGAGCTCAGTAAACATTCAAAGCGCCCACATGTTACACGGTGTTACCGCATTTACAGGGTTTCTTTCAGCCATGTATTCCGTCTGTCCAGACAGGTGAAAGTTGGAGCAGTCGGTTTGTGGATAAACACTGTGCCGCGGCGCTGGTTCACGCATGAGGGCGCAGACAAAGCGCATGGACACAGTGACACCTGTCGTCTCCTGCCAGAGCCTCCCGACCTCAGGGAGACAACTCCGTGGGAAGAGAAAAAAAAAGTTAAAAAAGCGCACTAGAAGGTGTGGAGGTGAAAGTCAGTGGGCTCGAGATTTTCTCTTCGTTTGTGGTCCAGGTACAATGGTGAGAACAGAGAGCTCTGCAAATGCACGCAGTTCAGTAAAGGTGAGGTGGTTGTTTGACGCAAGGCTGACTTTTACGTGTTGTTACAGGTTCCGTGCCTGTGAAAAGGTCGTAGTATTATTTAAGTTGTGGTACTTTTAAAGTTCTGGTAAATGCAACAGTTGACTTTAAGAAAAACTTGAATTAATTCACCACCAGGGGGCAGTGTTGTACTAGAGTGAGACCAACATCTATCTTTTATATATATATTTTATATATATATATATATCACTGTAAGAAATGCATGCTGAAAATGAACAGATAATACTGAACCACATCAACATTTTACAGATGGAGGCTGTGGAGAAGAGAAAATCCAGCCGTGGCACCGAGAACAAATCTAAATGTGATGTTTAGACAGTGTAACCAAAAAAATCCAAATAAGTGAGGTAAGACAAAACTCCTGTTAGGGAACATAATATAAAAGAATAGAGCAATGACTATGTATATCTATGTGTCTCCATGCAGAGCTGCAAACAGAAGACAGTATTAAAGGCAGTAGGGTGGGTAATGCCTGGGGATGTACTGTATGTATCTTAATTTCTGCCCCGGTTTTTAAAAGCTTCCTGTCCAGCTGTTTCATAAACAGTGACATGCAGAGTACTTTGCTGTGTTCGACCCAAAGGGGCCGGTTGTATTTGCACGTAACTTGTGCCGCTTGACGTCGGGGATTAATCATCTATATGAAACTAAACCTAACAAACCCATCCAGTGAGGACAACAAGTAGCTGTCCATTATCCAGTGACATGCAGAAAGGGTGCTGGTAGTATCTGTGCCTTTCTTTGGAAAAGAAAATGAGTTTCTGGACAGCTGCACATATTGCTCATCAGAAGGGGTTTAGAAGAAGGTATATTCAGAGCTAACTCATGAATAAGGGGTAATTCTTTGTAATCCTGTGCATTGAATTTGCCTCAGGATTAATAAAGTATCTATCTATCTATTCCCTACATTCAAGATGAGATGATTGCTCCTACACCATGCCACAAAGTGGTAAACCAGTTCCCTGTACTCACCCAACAGTATGTCTCAGAATATCCGGATATGACAACACTCTGTGGTGCTCCTCTGCTGCTGAACACCCTCTCAGACACACACTCCTTCAATCTCACAGACTGCAGTCTGTTTGTCATGAGATTGTGGAGGCATCTACTTGTATTTTATCCTTGACGACAAAAGGAAGATGCGTTTTAAACTTCTTTCACATTTTTCTCTGTCTTGCTTCAGCCTGATTTCTACGGAGTTTCACCTTCCGGGCCCAAATACACGGGAAGTAGTTAAGTTTTAAAAAACCTCAATCAGCTGCTAAACAACTTTTCTGTTTGTGTGGTAACTCATAATTTATGTTGATAAAAAGTGAAGTATTATGAGTAATTACTCAAGCTGTACAACTTCTAAACCAGCTTTAAAAAAAAAAAAAAAAAAATCTTTCAACTGGTATTTATTCATTTAAGGCCAGGACTCGAACCACCGCCGCTGTACACGGGTCACCTGCTCAACCAGCTGAGCTACATGATGTGCCAAACGATAAAGAAACTGACTGAATATGAGAACCTTCAAGAAATTTAAAAAAAACAAAGCTAGGATTTAAGGGTTAAATGGACCGTAATCAAGAACCATGTAATGTGTTCGTAATGTGAGAACAGAAACCTCAATCTGATCGGATTTCTTGCAATCAAGCTAGTTTTTTTTACTGATTCAACTAATGAAACATATCTTTCACTTTATACATAATAAATATCTTGAGTCAACATCAATATTAATACAGTTGTTTACAATACAGACCACTTTCTATAAGGGGGCCTGAAAAGATGCTTTGGACCGCTTTTTGTTTAGCAAAACCAACATTCGCACACATCATGAATTTGTAAATATTTATCAGTTTATTACAGTTAAAAAGATGTATGTACATACAGAACATCACCAAACATGGTCATTTTCACCCATTTGCAAAGTAGCACTCTGCAACTAGTTGGTTTCAGGATAATTTGTCTTACAATGGAGCGGCATTGATTAAATTTGTCATTTACAACCAAGCACACAAATGTTTTTTTTTTTTTTTTGTCTTTTTCCATTTCCAAGTAACTCTTAGTAAAGGCATATATCCAAAAGAAAACAACAGGAGGGAGCTTGGCAAAACAAACCACTGTTAATCTGCTGTTCTTAAATCCAAGTTCCCGCTGCCAGCTTTACACAGGTAGGAACACCTCAGACTGGATCTTGGTCACTGAAGACTCACATAGAGGTAGTCATGTCTGCATCTGCTCGTCCAGTCAAGAGATAAAAACTTTGCTTTACGCATCTATTCTATCCAAGGACCCACATCCCTCCTCTGACATGAAAGAAGGAAATAAAAAGAAATGATTATCTGTCTTCGTGGGTTGGATCAAATGGTCGTAAAGATTCTGCTTGATGGGCATAAGGCAGTCATGTAAAGGTATGGGAATACTATAGAAGAGTGCGAGTCAGATAAATATAAATGGGAAAGAGTGGGCGCGCATTAAAGGGCCATTCCACCAAAAAAAAACAAGGGCTCCGATGATGGAGATCATCCAATAAAAAGCTGCAAATCTTCTCTGAAAACTACAGCTTTCCTGCCTTCCTGATCCTTACATAAAAGTAGAAGAAAAGTCTGTTGACGGTGAAACAGTCTCACACTATTAAAACTGCCAACACGATCATTTTCAGATCTTGAACTCTCATCACTAAACCTGGCATGACACGAGCAGAAGGTGGAAAAAATAAAACATTCTTTTGCCTTTCACAAAACAAGAAGAAGAAGAAGTCAGGTTTGGTGGAATCCCCCTTTAATGCCACAGAAAAGTGAGACGCAGGCTAATGCACATCCACCTGGTAGCATAAAGGCATTACCTTCCAATGCACTCGACATCTTCTTATAAAACTCATCACATTACAGATTTTGTAATACTGAGTCTACTGTAACATCAGATTCTGTACAGAGTAAAAGGAAAAATAAGACATAGGAAACTAGACCAAAATTTACATTGTAATGACCAGTTGCTTGTCATCAAGTACAGTCAGTGGCCATAGACATGAGGAATAGCCAAACAAACACATTTTAAAAAAGAAAAGAAAAAAAGAATAGAGGACCATTAAGGCTGCTCGTCAATGTAGATTAAGTAGGAGAAGCATTGCCACACAATGCTTGGACACCTTTTGCAATATACAAAAAGGGAGCATTTGCAAATACACCAAACAGCCATTAAATCAAAGTCTTCTATGCAAAAACGCTCGATTCTGACCCAGACGAACCACGTCAGATGTTTTTGAACATGCGCGTTTACCTGTACAGAACAACCAGGCAAGGAAATGTCACGTTGCATGATCCAGAAACGAAGCAAAAGGAGCTGAATGACTGATTCTGCGATGGCCTCTATCACAGAGAATAGAAAAATAAACACAAATACTCCCAGTTATTTTGGATGCAATGCACCGTCATCATAACTTTGATCCTTGAACGCACCAGCGGGTGATTTCCATCTCCTCGTTAGCACACCTGAAACTACATTCCACGATCTGATAAGCGCTCTGCTGTCCATCAGCCTGGTTCGGCCTCCCCTGCAGTCCGGTGTCTTCATACACTGGCATTTCCCTACGTTGGAAAAAAAAAAAAGAAGAAAAAAATGGCACGACAAAAAAAAAAAAAAAAAGGAAAAACGGAGACTGAATGTAAAAACGGGTCACAGCGCTCACGCTGCAAACCTAATGCACATCTCACTTTTGAGTACTCATTGAAGGCATTTTTCACACAATTGTTTACAGCTAAAAGTAAATACACGATAAAAGAAACTTCCAAAGCTTTTATAGAAAACCCCGGAATTCAATGCCTCCGGTGTGTTGTTGAGCGTGAACACAGAAAGCCCTTTTTACAATTGTTTTGTCTTTTTTTCCGACAGTCTTGTACTAGAACTGCGTTAAGCTCAAATATGCACCTTGTTGTGCAGTCTCATCGCCGTGTCCGAACGACTTGATGTGTGTGAACGGCACCGGGCTGAAAAAGGTCAGTGGTTCCGTCCCACGTTAGGGTTTCTTTTTTTTCTCCGAGTGAAGTCCTTTTCAGTGTTGGGAGTGGGTCGTCGTCTGCTCTGCCCGGCTCCCTCCGCCGTGAACAGTTACACGTTTAAAGTCCACGAAAAGCAGCAACAGGTTCTGCTGGTAAATTAGAAGCAGCGTTTTATTGTTTCTCCCCTCAAACTGGAGGACTCGGGAGGTGAGCCTCCTGTGGAGTAGACCGGACTACTAAAACACAAGCTGCTGCAAAAGAAAGTAGAGCCATACATCCCAACACAAAACCGAACCATGACCGGATGTAGAGCTGGGGTTTGATTACCTTTCACTGGAATTTTTTAATGTACAGTCACTTGAAATAATACTAACTGAATACACGTTTCATTTGAGAAAACACTCCATTAAAACCGATTTAAAACAAGCAGTGCTCCCTCTGAACCTCAGTTAACCATTTTTCTTGCTATAGAGAAAGCAGGATATGAGAATCTTAATATCTCACATCCACAGAGCCATTTTTTTACAATTCAAGACAGCGAGCTCCGTTAAGATCGACAGGATAAAACTTCCCCAAAGTTAATAGTATATTCTGAGGCCGCCAAAACTCAACATTAATAGCTGGTACAAAATTACACAATAAACCATTTAACCAAAGAAAAACCTTATGAAACAAAATGCCCCTGTTCAAAGCAAGAGAGAGAGAGGCTATTGCGTGTTTGCCTTAATATAGATGATGCCAATGTCTTTAAAAAAGTGCATAAGAGCAGCAGCATTGCTGGGACAGTGTGGGATAAAAGATATATTTCTAGAATTAAATTACAAATCAATATAAATCATGGGAATAGTTTCCATCATGGAATTAAGATTCGAATAAAGAAAAAAAAAAAACTAGAGAAACTTTAAGAATATTAACAAGAAAAAGAAAAGTGTCGTGGAGGAGTTACCTATCCAAGTTTTATTATCAATCCTTTTTGTGAAGCTCCAATACAATCACCACTTTCTCCAGAGACTTAGAAAATGTCTTCAAAAAACATTTGATATGTTGGTCGACCGGATGACGGCTATGAAGCTCAACACTGGAGAGAATATCAAACAATTAAAACAGAACTAAAAAATTTTTTAAAAAATTGCACTCAAGGCAAACAACCAGAATCTGTGTACATATATATAAAATCATCATCATTTATCCCATCACCTACGCATGTTTCGATCTTTTTTCCAATACCTTTTTGGCGCATAAAATCAACATATAGGGAGCTTTCCTCACTACCCCCCCCCACCCCCCCCACCCCCAAAAAAAGCACATATGATTGCCACTGCTGCTTTACGTTAAAAAGGATCAAATTGTCATATTTTTCAACTGATATCTCTTGCATGACAGATGAATGATACACTTTAAAAAAATAAGGAAAATCAAAGAGTTAAAAACAGCAGTTATGAACAAAACAATAATTTATATCTTTGTATTTACGTGAAGAATCGAGTTTAGAAATGAACCGCTGGATCAGGCACAGTTTTTTGGGGTTTTTTTTGTTTGTTTTTAAAAAAAAAAGAAGGTTCAAAATAAAAATAAAGAGAAACCATAAGCACACCATCGTTAGACCTTTGTTCTCTGTGGTCATGAAGCAGTTAGCATAAGTTACGACCAGGGACGAATGTGTTAAAAAGAAATGAAAAAAAAAAAAGGACAACAAGATGACAAAGTTTAAAAGTACGGCAGCAGCAGCAAATGAGAAGTTCCAAAGACTTTTTTTGTTTGTTTTTGCATACAGTTGTATCCTTGCTCACATAATAGATGCTGTAATTACTGTAAATACATTGGCAATGGGAGCACGGTTTATAAGGTTGAAGGACTTGCCACTTAGCTCACAGTTACTCAATACGTATATATTGATATATATATATAGATATATATCTATATATAAATAACTTTATATATCCTCAGTTTTGGCAAACAGGTGGAAATATATTCCTCTTGTATGATTTGGAATGAAAGATGAGTGGGGTTTGGACACGGGGTCCTGAAATGACCTTTGATAAACTCTGTAGCGGCACAGGAGTCTCCAAAGATTTGCCTCGTTTTTGCCCAAGATGTAGAACAAAACGTCATCCTCATACACCTCCCCCTTTGTAGTTGCCCCAGACACTGACTGTGGCGAGTCCATTTTCTTTACAGTGTATGAAACACATGATGGGGGCAGGCAGGCGAAAGGGCGCAGAGTAAACGGAGGGTTTGGAGTTGCGCAGGACTGAAACAGAGCTGCTCTTAGCTCACACAATGGCACGGTATGGTCCCTGCATCTTGAGGAACTGGATGATGAAGGAGGGGCCTCCTGCAACGATCTGCGGTGGCAGGTGGGTGAGGGGACAGTTCTCGATGCTCATGATGGACAGCTTGCTGCAGAGAGCCAGTTCAAACGGGAGGCTGTGCAGGTTGGGGTTGTCATTGAGGTACAGTTCCTCCAAGTTCTCCAGTGTGCCTGAGGACAGATGTTAGGCAGTGTTTATTCAGTCTGAATATCAAAATAATAAGGTGCGTTATTCTGATACACAACTCCTTAATGACTAAACATTTTGGGCAAACATTACTTGATATGAAATAGTAACACCTATGCATCCCATCAGCCTTACTGAACCATGACACTTAGGGTCTGGTAATAATCATGCCAGTAAAACTATCTGTGTTTTATGAATTTAGTAAATGAAATGTTTAGCAGATCTCTCGTCTTTCATTTTACATTCAACAGAAGTGTTTGGTTATCTATGAGATCTTCAGAAGGCCAGACCAAACAAAACTAAATGAGAGATAATCAAACGACCTTCAAAGGGTGATGAAGACACTGTCACAGAGGGATGGATCTAAAATCTTCAGCAAGGATGCAAAGTTAACCATTAGAAACTGCGACTTATCCCCATCAGTGTTCAGCGCTCATACACACAAAAACGAGTTGTTGTCGTTGTTTCTAGAAGAAACCTGAATGTAACTTGGTTCTTTGCCTAGTTTGAACCAACTAAAAACAGATTCCCCTTCTGTTTCATCCTCCACCAGTTATAATCTCTGGCTTTACTCTTAACCTTAGCATTAACCAACGTACTCAAGCTCAACCAATCACTGAGGCAGAGCCAGAGGTGGATCACATTGTGGACTGTTAATCTCTTTAATCCTAATAGTTAAACTGAGCTTTTATGATAAAAGCATAAATAGAGAAACACTTTGGTCATAGGAAGATATTTGTGAAAATAAGTCTTGTTTTTAGCACAAAATTGTCAACTTGTGTTGTTTATCCAAAAGTTAATGCCACATTTATTTGGGGAAAACGCCTTTAACTGAATGTATGTTTAAAGTTATAGAGCAGAGGCAGCTGCGATCCGCTCAAAAGAATAATAAAGATTTCTCTCATCGTGTTCAGACTGGAAGTCATTCATCAATCTCTCTAAATGAGATTTAAAGATAAAGATGTTTCAAGTGATAAAATGTTATGTGTCAGGAATCAAATGATTAGAAAAGTACTTACCAATCTCCTCGGGAAGGTGTTGCAGCAGGTTTTCCCCCAAACCGAGATGGGTCAGGTTGGTGAGGTGGCCGATGCCTCTGGGTAACGTGGTCAGCTGATTATTTGTCAACACCAATTTCTAACAAAAGAGTAGAAAAGGCTTTTACATCAACAACTGTAAGTCTAGACAACACAGTATTTTCACTAAAAGGCACTGATAATGAGAAGCCAATATTGAGGGGCAGGCTCAAGTAGGTTAGTCGGTGTTTGCAACGCAAAAAAAGTTCATTACATTTACCAGTCCTGTGGAGTTATTACTAATTAACATGACAGTCTACTGTGGAAAGATCCCTGCCAAGGTTTTCAAAATGTTGTTGTAAAGCCAGCGGTGTCGTAGTATCAGTTTGCAACAGTTAGTTAGGGGACACGGTGGCCAAGTGGTTAAGGCGATGGACTGCTAATCCATTGTGCTTTGCACACATGGGTTCGCACTTATGGCTCAGTTCGAACCGTGGCTCAGTCCAATAACCTGAAGGTTGGCGGTTCGATCCCCACTCTCAAGGCTCAAAATGATTGGTGAACTGACAGCTGGAGGGGTGGCAGTTCAACCCCATGTCACGGCTGAGGTGCCTTTGAGTCCCATGCTCCCCGGGTGCTGTGAATGGCTGCCCACTGCTCCAGTGTATGGCATCTGTCTCTATGAGTGTGTGACCCTGTGCAGGTGAATGTGTGTGTCAACAGGTGCCAACCTGGATGGGTTAAAAGCGGAGGACAAATTTTGTGTGTATGCATGACAATAAATCTGATCTGATCCAGTTTCCCCCACAGAGTTTGTTCAGCTTCCTGAAACCATCAAACTTTTTTTGATCATAATAAATAATGAGGTATAAATATACTTAGTATATTATACTTCAAAGTATAAATATACTTAGTATATTATACTTCAAAGTATAAATATACGTCGAAGTGAGGAGACAGAGGAGCTGTATGCATCTTTTACATTTGGATAAAATACATTTCATGTCTTATTTTCTCAGGCGTGAAGCGGTTGACAAACAGAACGAAAGCTGTATGTAAGTGGAGATTTTCAGTCGTCCAGGTCATGGTAATCCTAAAAGCTTGAATAAAGACAACAGGACTTAGTTCATGAAGATATTTTAGCTCTCATCCGAAAGGCTTATTCAGTTCTAACCAGCTGGTCCGGAGTTTCAGGCTTATAATCTGTAGCTTATTCTGCACTGCTGTTTTGTGACACGAGAAGCTCGTTTGTTACAAGTTTTAGTTGGTCCAACATGACCAACTAAAACGGAGTCTCCCTAATTTCATGACAGAAATTCAGAATAAACTAAACAACTTGTCTGAACAGGCATAAACAGAGACATCGTGGACTGGTCTTTGGACCAACCTGCCCAGAACTAGCATTTGGTTCTTTTAGCTTGAATATATTTTAGTTCAATATATATGGTAAAATCAATACTGTGGTTTCAATGTAGCCATGTACCCTACAACACACTCGGGTAGCCTGATGTGAACCACTTGTGCCTGCAACAGTTGGGATACATGTTCCTATGTGAAACATTATTTTAAACATTCAGTGCTGTTCTAAAGCTTTAAGCACTTTACATATACAGTGTGTCCATCACTCAGTATAATCTGTCCAAAATGTTCAGTCTTGAGCAACCAGCCCACACCTACAGGCAGAGTCATGAAGACTACAGAGCAAAAAGAACAAAGACCCCTGCAACAGAGGGTATGACCCCCACAGAGCTCTGATCTCAACATGCCGAACACCAAGAAAAACTGTGGTTACATCACATACTCTTTGCATTTCTACACACATATTTTTTATTTATTTACTCTGCTTTTTATAAAGCTCAGTGATAAAAAAAAAAGAAAAGAAAAAAGAAACAAACATCTCAATAAACTGGGCAAAATGAGAAGTGGTCGGAATCAAGTGCATGCCAGAGCGCTGTCCATTCCTCCAACTGTGGAGAACAACTGTGATGATTATCTAATGGGCAGACAGCATGTCCATTAATCTGTTCCTTAAAAGCTAGGAAGCTAAAAGGATTAACCTACCAAATTTTTTGTTTGGTCTAGAGAAAATACATCAATTTAACTACTTTTCTATTATATAAACAACATTTTTACATTCTGCGTAGTTCCTGGTAGTAAGTCTTCACCTCTAAAAAGGTGAAAAATTACAAAAGACTGAAATTATCCTTTTTCCCTTCTATAAGAAGAAGAAAAAAATATGTTGAAGGTAAAACCCACTTTGATTTTCTGCAAAGTGAGACATAACATAAGACAACTTAATGTTTGGAAAAATTACCTGTAAATCCTTCAGGTAAGCGATTTCATTTGGTAGTATTTCCAGCTCGTTTTCCTCCAAGTCGAGCTCTCGTAGCTTTCTCAGATTCCCAATACCATACGGTAATGTCTTGAGAAGATTATTGGACAATATTAACACCTGAGAAGACACAAAGTTTTTAAAAAATAAGGAACAGAAAGACACACTGGAGTTGTATGGAATAATTGTGATAATTCAGAGAAATAACTGTCATACAATAAAATGACCATTTTTTAAAGCTTATGTAAAGAAATCGAGAATGAAAAACGAGATCCCCTATGTTTTGTTCCAGGATTATACGCCTCCCAGGCGAGATGAACTGACAGTTAAATCTGTTTCTGTTACATAAACTATTTCCTTTAAAGACAACTGCGCAAACACCTGCTGGACAGGTAAACTAAAATCCTACAACCACTGTGTATGCAGGACTCACCTCTAGAGAGACAAGACCACAGACATCTTCTGGGATCTTAGTCAGCTGATTGGTGGCCAGGTTAAGTTCAACCATGCTCGTCCATGTGCCAAAATCCAGTGGCAGAGATGTTAGCTGGTTGTCCTAAGGAAAACAAAGAAATGCCTTTATTAGCATCATAACAGGCAACTCAGTGGGTCAGCTCAAGCATGACACTGCTGAAGAGGCTGAGCAGAAATGTTACTTGGCGGGTTTTACAACATCAAAATGTAAACGCAAAAGAAACAAAGGTAAGTTCTTGCCTGCACCTGCCTGATCAAACGCAACTGTAAGCATCAACAGATATGGTTGAAACAAGTGTGACAAAATATGACTTTACTGGATTCTACATGTAATTCTGAGACTTCTAAGTTTTGACCTGAAAGTCATTCTGTCAAGAATGCACATGTCGCTTTTTAACTGTCTGTGTATCGTTCTTTTTTTTTTTTTTTTTTTTTAACATAAAAAGAAATGTTCAGACTTCGTTTCGTTACCATCTTTTATAAGTTGTAAAACTTCTGTATTTCCTTTGTGAGAACATTGTTTGGTTTTTGAGATTAAATAGTGATGTTTGATTTCCTCTGAGCTCTTTCAGTTTCAGCCTCCAAGTATTGTACACACAGACTCAATGACACAGCTTACTGTGCTACATGAATATAACAATGGTGTTAGTAACGCCTGTATTTCATAAATAAAGGCTAAACCGTCCGCTGTAGAAAAGGCTTTTTTAACAAATTCACCAGTTTCCCTTGTACTGCAGTAACAACATCAACCTCTGGTAAAAACACAGATTTCATGTATCAGAGCAACTTAACAGACAGACATGCATACCTTCATGTTAAGCTTGCTTAACACCTTGGCCCTGGAGAAAATCCCAAATGGGATCTTTTTGATACGGTTGTGCTCCATGTTGAGGGAGTAAATGGTGGAGAACTGGGATGGCCCACCCACAGGGTACGACTGGAAGCAGTTCCTTGCCAGTGTTAGACTTGTCAGGTTTACCAAACTTGACAACAGGCCCTAATCAAATAAAAAAAAAAAGAGACATGATAAAAATGACAAGATGCAGACAGAACTCTCTTACTATAGGCTATAGCTGCATTTTGACTGCAGAAGGTCCTTTTCATGACACCATCCATTTCCATTGCAGGGCTAAACAGAGCAGCCTTTTGGGGGTAAAATATTAAAGTAGGAAGATAGTGCTTCTGAGATTACCCATAACTTTTGGAGAGGGACATGCAGCTCAGACCCATTCTAATTAGTTGGGCATTCCCTGTATATTATTCCCACCTTTCTGTCTCGTTGAATCTCCACCATAGCTTGTAAAATCTCTTCACTTTAAGTTGTACAACAGAAACAGTCATTACTGTTTGTAAGCAAAACATTCAAGCTGGGAAGAATAAATGAGAAGAGAGAGCGTCGATTTTAATAAGAAGAAAGCAGTGAATCAGAGCAACAAAACAGGCACTTCCTGGTTAAATGTCTGCGTAGGCTACTGACAACAGCTGAGCAGTCCTGAAACTGCCGAGAGGAGAGCCGTTTCACACTTCAACTGACTTAACTTGCCAATTTACCCTGTTCATTAGACCTCTGGAAATTAAAAAGATTCAAGAATCAGATATGCTTCTAGCTCCTTGAAAAAAGCCCCCAAGTTTCGAACAATTTTGGGGTTTCTTCCCCCCATACTAGATGCATGAGTAGCTTCCCATGATAGACTGGCAATTAAGAGGATATGGTATAAGTAAGGCAAATAACAGGTACTTAAGAAGATTAATCTGTAATCTCTGACATGACACCTTATTTTCAATAATTAGCATTTATGTTTGGGATGGAAAAATGGTGTTCCTCTCACCTCTGGTAACACTGAAATGTTGTTGTTTTCAAGATTGAGCTCCTCCAGTTCTCGACATTTGGCTAATGATCTGGGGATGGCTGACAACCTATTATACCGCAGACCTAAGCGATTTATGCTCGCCAGATTGCCTGAAAACAAACAAAATGCAGTGAGATTGTGTTTCCCTTTTGCAAGTTTTTTTAAAATCTAGCTAGTCTAACATTTAACAATAGGGGAAATAAACAGAAACAAAGAGCAAGCATTATCAAAGAAACGCACTGAAAATAACTGCTTTTGAGTCCTAAAACAGAAAATTCTGTACTCAAATCACCTATAGTCTCTGGGAGGTCCAGGAGCTCATTGTGCTGCAAGTCGAGGTTGGTTATCTGTTGGCAATTTCCAATCTCCTTCGGTAGATGTTCCAACTGATTATGGGCAACATCCAGCGTAATGAGGTTACACAGTTCACCTGCAGAGAGATCCACAACAAATACAGATGATATTTAAATCAAGCTGGTACCACCATAACTCTAAAAGTACCATTAGACAGCGAGCATCACATCTTTGTTATCTTTCATTGTGCTGAAGTAGGACGTCTACTCAAGTTGCCATTAACTTGAGGTCAACAGTAGGAGAATGCCATACGATACTTTGAATAAATTGAGTAAAATACATTATGAACACAAAATGAATTAGACTCTGGATGAAAATGAAAATTTTGCAGGGTTAGGCCACTGTATCTTAAATCTGAGGCATTCATTGTGTTCCTGCACAAAGGTTTTACTTACCTATCTCTGCAGGTAGCTGTTTAATCTTGTTCTCACGGATGCTGAGCATGGTGAGCTTGGACAGGTTTCGGATGTCCTTCTCCACTGTTGTGATTCGATTGAAGCGCAGATACAGCGTGGTCAGAGATGTCAGGCGATAGACGACGGCCGGTATCTCTCTGAGCTTGTTGTGCCGGAGGTCGAGCATTCGAAGCTTCTTAAGGGAGTCCAGGGAATCAGGCAAACTGGTCAAGGAGTTCTCGCTTAGGGCCAAAGTGACCAGGCCTGACAGGCAGCCCACCTCAGCTGGTAGGCTCTGTAGCTTGTTACTGTACAAGTAGAGTTCTGCCAACTGAGTCAACTCCTTAATGGAGGGGGGCAGCACGTGAATTGATCGTTTAGAGAGGTCCAGTCTCATAGAGTTTTCCTCCCGACACTTGTTAAGCTCTTTGATAACCTCTGCATTACTGGATTTCTTGCGTGGACCTTGTGTCGGGTTTGGCCGCTTTATCGTATTGTCAACAGAGAAGGCAACACCGGGCGTTGAGCTGCTTGTGTCCTTTTTTCCTTCTTTGGCCTCTTTCCCTTTGGTCTTTGTTTCTTTGCCCCCATCTTTGACTAAGCTGGCCAAAGCCTTGGCCTCCTTTTCCCTTTCTTTACCTGCTGGACCACCTTTGGGGTCCTTTTCTTTTGAATCTTTTTCTTTGCCTAAAGTACTACTCATGATGATGTTACTTGCCCTCCAGCAGAGCTGCTCATGAGACTCACGTGTTTGGTTACTTATTTAGAAACAAAGGGACTCTGACAGCTTTTAAAGAAAACATCCCCCATGCAGGCCGACACATTTATGTTTACACTAGAAATAAAGGCCTTGTGATCCAAAAGTTTTTGGATATTTGTGATATTGTGTTCCTTTGCTAAAAAGCCATGAGAAAAATAATCCTTTGAAGCAGGTGATTTGTGGCATCCAGGGGCCACATGCTTGAGTGTTTGAACTGGATACAATCCCAGGACCTTTGGGTAGAGGTTCTTTCAGGCTGCAACGTTCAAGGTTTTTTAAAATCCCTCCGAAATTTGCTGTTGGGGGGGGAAGAAAAAGATTTGACTTTCATATTTTACAAAAACATTATCAGCATTTTGAGTTTTAACAAATGATGATCTCTGAACTATTCTGTTCTGTAAAGCACATAAAAAATAAGACTAACCAGACTATCACTGCCAAATATGCTCCTTTAAAAGCCGAGACTGCACAGCACACACTGTCATAAAAGGAAATCAACCAGCAATGGGCAGTTTCAAATAAAGACTGGCGACATCCAATCCTGACGACACAGGCAGACATACAATTGGTGTTCTCTTTTTCATTGTGTGGCTTTTTCAGTGACATCTATAATGAGCTGCTTTTAAGCGAAAATACTTTCATGCTGGATAGAAAGTTAAGCCTTCCCGTCTCACCAAATCCACACTTACTACAGACATTACGCATTAAAACTATTCAATATTACAGACACACTTAAGTAGAATAACACAAACTAAAGTGAAGTTGGGTCTTCAGTGGGCCAAGTGTGCAGAATCAAATAAAACTATTTTAATAAACAAGCCTCGATACCTTCATAATATTGTTTCTTTACATATGTAGGTATGAAACAATAACACTTAAACAGGTCCAGTGGATTTTCTATTTGCAACATGACAAATGTGGCTCTGTGTCTAATGTACTACCCTTAACCTCACACCACCAACCAATACACAAGTACGGTCTTGTGGGTTTGGGCACAAAACACTCATTTCTATCACTTCTCTCTCCGAAAGACGCAAAGACAAAACACACAGTCCTTTGGATCTTTACATGACTCTGGCAGCCTGTCTCTGTTTAGTCTCTGTTGCTGCTGTGCAAAGCTCTCCAGCACAAGCTATATTGTGGCAAAAAGCGAAGCAGGTTTGGCTCAGGATCTGAGCTAAAAGAAAAGGTTATGACTGCTGAGAGTAATCTTTAGAAGTGGCCTTCAAAGCATGAAGTCCCAACCACAACAGGTCATATGACCTTTAGAGTAAAAGAAATGTTCAGTCAATTGCAGCATTTGACATGACAGCATGCCTTTTAGAGGTTTCTGTAAATCTGTAAATAATAAGAAGTTATTCTTTGCTCTTTTAGCTCATCGTAAATCAGGAGACTGACTTCTAACATTGGCCGTAACTGGCACCTGTGCGCTAAAAAATAAGTAACATTAAATGAGAATAACCAGGCCAGCCCAGTTGCTGGGGCCATGTAAACTTAACTGTGCAAGCCACTTCCTTTTATGGTTGTACTTTTTGTGTCTGTCCTGGTACATAACAGTTGCTATAACAAACTGCATGTAAACATCATCTGTGGAGACTTTTCTCTACATTCAAAGACATGTTTTCTTTACAAATCTAAGAAACGGCCAAAGATGAAACAATTGCCAAATCGTGAAAACCAACATTAACAAAACAAAGGTTAAAGTAGTAAGATATAATTAACACTGCATATATTTCAGATATATTTAACAAATGCTTTCAGATGAAATGCAAAAAAGTATCCCCCTCAACCTCGCTTAACAAATACTATTAATAAGACATTAAAAATCTAGTAATTATTATTGATACATTCAAATAAAGTTCAATTCAAACTAATGTTAAGATGTGTCTTTTGTAGGACGAATGCGTTATACAAGTTTCATAATGTAGGAAGAATTAAACATACCTACAAACCCATCAAACCTGTTTAAGCAAGTTTTTCCCACTTAGGTTCAAGTAAATCTGTTTAATGTACTCGGCATAACCTGACATCAGCTTACTGCTACAAAACAAACATGGCCCAAAGGGTGTTGACATTACTGCAAACCTACAGCCCCACCTATGCATGTATTCTGCGAGTTAGCCAATCTTTACATAATCTGTAACACAACTATCTGGACGGCCTGGCTCAAAGCAAACGAAAAAGGATAATAAGACGTTTAAACGACCCATCAGCTGTGCTTAAAATTGTGGAAATATGGAATCACTTTAAAGCAATCAACTTCATTGTGCTTTGATCAGAAAACTACAATGCATCAATGGGTTTTGTATCAACCTTTACATCACAACTGTATATAATACTGACAAGTGGGTGTGCTAGCGTGTAGGTACAACACGGTCATTCTAAAGATGATCCATGTGGTTAAATATGCCAAATTAACAACCAACTGATTACCAGTCAGTGGTGACAAAAGCACTTTTGTGTTCATCTCACTCAGCTGGTTGATGTAAACATCAACTCAAACATAGTTTTGCAGAAAAAGCTAATGTGTATCCATCCACACTACCACAGTACCACCATAAAGGGCTATTTGAGCTTCATAGATACAAACTAATTACAATTCCATTAAGGATATATTTGCCCCTTCTGCTAAAGCCCGAGTAGGACTCTGTGCGGTTCTCATTTGCTTATCCATTAAAATGCCTTTATGATCAAATAAGATGTGCATCAACATTAGCAAATCAGAGGATAATAAAAAATAAAAAAACACGAGTGTAGAGCAAACAAACTTGGGTGTTGGGATGTTACAAAACACATTAAACTTGGAAGAATTAAATAACCAGAGATCCAGCTCCCCTGTTGATCCGTGTCTGTGTGTTACTGGTCATGTTTACAGCAGAAATAATTTGGTCTGTCAGTTCTGGTGATTGTGATACAATTTCAAAACAGAGGTGAGGTGGCAGCCACAGCTACTGATCCTACACAGCACTCCACATGACCCAGCTAGCTTGATGGCTACGTGTGCAGATGACAAATTCTTGGAAACAGATTACCGACAAAATCGGTAGCCACCAGATTGGGAAGTCAAGGCGCCTTTAGAGATTAATTCATTTACATAATATGAAAAGCAAGGTAAAACTGTGCGTTTGTGGCACTGTGTGATCGTTAGTTTGCCAGTAAAATTTAGACGTGGACAATAATAATGCGTCGTTGTGACTGTTAACCCAGCACCTTCAACTAGTCAAGTTAACAAACCTGCGTAACAAAAAAATTAAGAAATAATGTAAGCTAAAGCAGCTATAGAGCTGGAAAAAATCATCTAAAACGCATACAAATATAAGCCCATTTTCTAAATGAGAAAATAACAATTGCCAAGCCTGTTAATACGACAAACAACAAGGCAGGAAATAACAGCTAAGCTAAACGTCAACAGCAAAGCAAACGTCAGTTATGCCAGACGGCTAACTTGCTAACGTCAGCTAGCAGCCAATTTAGCCCACCAGCTAACAGTATGTTAACAGTCGTTTTTCTCAAACGAGGAAGAGTAACATCGCGTTCAATATGACATTATAACACAAAATACGATCGTTTAACGTGGTGTTCGGGGTTCCTCTTTACATACCAATACTCACATCCAGCGGTTAGCTAGATCTCAAGCAGAGCTGTGTTTAGGCCCGAGTAGAGCGGCAGATGGACGCAGACCGACCCGTCCGCCGTGAGTTCGCCCGAGAGGGGAAATCTCTGCAGCAGCCAGCTGAGAGCAGGTAGCGGACACCCAACGAGAGCAGCCGGGTGGAGGCTGTTGATAACCCAGGCCGAGCAGCCACATAGGATGCCTAGTGTACGAACTAACAAGAACACTGTAACTGAGCGCCGTTTCCGTACTGAAAATTAGTGCAAGAAAAAAGAGAAAACACTCCGAAAAACAGCGGCCATTCCGAAGCTGAACAAAAGAGTGCGTTCGTATTGGCCACCGAAAAAATTACACTAAAGCGTTAAACACGCCGTCACAAGAGGCAGGCGAGTTTATTATCTACTGAGTGTCACGTAACTGTGCTGAGGGGTGACAAACCTTCCCTGTTAATGTGGTAAAATAACTGATTTACCTTCAGAGGTGTGACTCCGCCATCCTCGCTCCTTCCTCCTCTTTTCCTACACTGCTGCTCCGCTCCCCTCCCTCTCCGGCAACCGAACTGCGTCATTCGCACGCCTAACCAATGTTATCACGAGATTTCAAATGCAATCAAATATTCATCAATTTACACATATTTACATATATGTGTCACATAAACAGTTAGCAAGTACAAAAGTTTTTTGTTTGTTGTTGTTTTTGATCCCAAGGAGGATGTTGATAATAACGAAGGTGGAAAGAAACACCGAGATCACGCAGCCTGTTTATTTGAAAGAAATTCAGTTACTTAAACATATCCTATTCTAATCAAAAGTCTACTTATAGATCTATTCAGACACATTAAAAATTCCTGTTTGAAGTTATAACAGAAGTGAAGATATTACTGAATGCCAAAATAATTAAAAATGTTATCATTGTATCAGTTAGCAAGTAAACCATTTCGTCTTAAGAAAAATCAACAACAAATATTAATGATAATGATAGTCAGCACGTCAAAGCACCTGCCAAGTCTTGTTTTGTTCAGTTACAAAATATCTCCAAAATCAAGTCCTTCCTATCATCCAAAAATGTAGTAATTGTTATCCATACATTTATTACATAAATGTACTGTAAATCACACTAGAGGAAATATGACTTTTTCAGATTTCAGTTCATTCAGAGCACTTCTCCCAGACTCCCACGCAACAGAGGAGAATACATAACCCCAAATTTAGCTTTACTCCACTGGTTACCTGTATCTTTTAGAACTGACTTTAAGATTGTAATCTTTATTTTCAAGGCACAGCACTGGACCCTGAATGAATCAATAAACATTTGACCTCATATGAGCCTGGGTGTGGTCTGAGATCCTCTGGCGGGTTCCTGTAAGAGATTCCAAGGTCTAGACTGAAAAAATTGGGACGAACAAGCTCAGTGCTCCGTCACTGTGGATCAATCTGCCTGCGCGAAGCACCACAATTCAGTCCTCTTTTAAATTGCTTTTGAAAATGCTCTTTCTAGAAAGAGCTTTCACTTCATTCATAATGGGAATATTATTACACGCAGTGTAAGAAAAGTGAATACATCTATTGTCACTGTCACATAGAAGTTAAAAGTTAGCACTCCTGCAGTTTAAAATGAGCATATTTACATAAATACAAAGAAATTATGTGTGAACACCAGAGTTTTGTACCTGTTATCTATCTGCATCACGGCCCCACTTGAAAAACAATCACCAAAAGAAGTGAAATATCTGACCGAGATACTTCATGACGATGAAAAATAAAACAGCAAGATCAGAAACCAACAAAAATTCTATTGCAAAACGCTTGCAGTTGTAAGTAGAATTGTAATCAGGAGCTATATCAAGCCAACTAACGAGAGCTGTCCTACTGAAATAGTATCACAGACAGTGTGCTACTTGCACAATCCTGCACTGACAAACAGACAGGCAAATGGTTCAGACTTATCAGTGAAATCAGTATATTGCAGCACTAATCACTATTTATGACGTTCAAGATAAAAACCCTACTTACCCTTTGCTACAAAACTTCAAGATTACAATTTGCTGAAGAACATGAAAAGACGAAGAGCCAAAGCATGTTTTTAGGTCAGAGTTTTTTTTCTTTTAATTTCAGATGGGCTTGAACATGCTTGGTCTGAACCTGGCATGGGCTTCCATACTGAGTTATGATACGGCAATGCAAGAGTACAAAAATGTAAAAGAAACCGCTAATGCTTGTAGATTCACTAGAATACCAGCTGAAAATATCTGCCCAGTCTGATTCCAGCATTTTGACATTTCAAAGAACGCTGCTCACAAAAAGGGGGGGGGGGGGGACAGAAAAAAAAATTCTAAAGTAGGAAAGAGTGAAAAGTATAACACTTTGACCAGGCCAAGTATAGTGTCTGAAATGAATCCAGCAGAACATCTCTGGTGTGTTTTTGGGAGAAAGGCTGAGCATCAGAAACTCTGTAGCAACTGAACAAAAGCAGCTTTTTTTAAAAAAGACTCACAGAGCGATAGCAGAACATCTCTCCAGAAATCTGTGCCAAACTGGTATCCTTCATTCTGAGGTGGACTCATCAAAAATACACAAACAAAAAAAGTAATGATTTTTGTTCCTCTGAGGTCCTTCTGTGGCGCCTCTGTGTAGTAAATCTAAGCTGTTAGCTTTTAATTATGAGAACAAATACTCAACTGTTCAACTTGGGAGAAATGCAGTTACAGTACGGCCTCAGTTTTGAGTCATTTGACATTTAAGTGAGTATTTCACTGGGGTGAAGTAATATTTTTCACTTATAAAGTGTGACTTTTGGACACAAGGTGTTTCCTCTTTGGCTGTAAAGTCATCTTGAGTGTTATGCCTACTAGAGCTTTCAAGTTTCCATAAAATGGATCATTGGATAATTAAAATCATTTGTGCCAAATACACACATTTTTCCCATCCAGCAAAGTCCAAAAATACTTTTGCATATGATTAAGAATCAGTTTGGGCTTGAAAAGTCCAGCTGAACTGAAACTGACTTACAAATTGGTGACCTCAGACAGTCATAGTATAATGGTGATGTATTTGTTGAACAGAGAGACTCTTTCCTTTATGGCAAGAGAAAGTGTAAAACTCCCCAGAGTATTAAAAGCTGCACATCTACATATGAGTGAACATATACACACAAAAATACATACAGCAGGGATATAAAGCAAAAAAACTAAAGACGAAAGTAGAGGAACAAAAGGAAAAACTAAATGTGCTTAAATGTGTTATGGCGAAGGGGGAGAAGGTTGTTGGCAGAGTTGGAGGAAGAATTCAGATCTTGTTGTTGAATAAAAGTATCAATACAAGGATGCTGAAATTCTGACTCTGAGTATTGGATCTAAAATAGATAAAGAACCAAAGATAAACACGCTTATAATGGAAAATCACATATTTCAGAGAAATGTATACTGTTGGATTGAATTTATTTATGCTTTATTGTATTAGTTTGTAGCTTTCAAAAATGTATTTAAGGAGTTTGTGACAAACTCAAGGTCCAGGATAAAAAAATAAAAAAAATAACACACACGCTTTTTTGAAAGCTACAAGATTAGGATTATTTTTAGAGATCACCAAGGATAAATTCATGAACTGGCGAGCACATACTTGAAGTTTAAAACATAAGAGAGTCTCCTATGAAGAGATAACATAACCAAAGATATTGCATAGTAATTACCACTACATTAAATAGTTCCGACATAATTAAATTTTCTAAGACTTTGAGTTTGTAAATGTATTTATCCAATACATTTTTTAACTGAGTCCAATAGCAAGAAACATATATGCTGCACTGGACCATCCATCTTTGGCTCTTCAGTAACAGTCATATAGGCAAATTAACGTCTCTGTTGGCTAGCTTTCCAGTATTTTGATCTCAAGTGTGCAACTATAGCGTGGTGAAGAATTTGCCCTGAACAAAGTCATTGTCACTGCATCTGTATACTACAATGTATTCCTCTGATAAGTATTCAAATAGAATTGTACAGTAATGTAAAAAGGAAATACTTAAAGAACATGCATTTCAGTAGATGCAGTTACTTTCCTCTATCAAGAATTTCCCATATAAAAACTAAAATTGCAAATATATTACATATATTCATGTAACAATAATTCCACTGGGAAATTACTGTTAAAACATGCTAATTAAAAGCTCCCAACGATAGTAAATAATATCAGGTGATTTTAAATGGGAGTATTATAAATGTGAGAATACACAAACCGAAAAACGTACAATATTACAACTATGTATGCATGATGAACATTTTCGGCCTCTATGTGTCAGTAAAGCCCCGCGCCATGCGGAATAAACACAGAAGAAGGTCACGTGATTTGCGGACGCGTTGGCCTGACAACCATTATAATCGTTACCTGGTACTGAAGGTGGGATTGACAAAAGGTCAAATTTATATTCTTTGCGAATATATTTGATATGTTTTGTCACGTGACAACGGAAATATACTGCTGAGCACTGAGAGAGGAGGCTTAATAAACTTTGCTGGTGACTCCTTTAAAGGAAACACCGTATATTTTGCCGGGCCTACGTAGCTAGCTAACGTGCTAACCAGTTGCTGCTAATGTTTGCTAGCACAACAACTAAGTTGAATGTTTGACTTCTGTGGTTAAAAAGATACATATTTGGAAAGTTAAGAACGTAAACGCTGAGACAACACAGCTATCTTGCGCTCGAATTGTTTTGTTATGTGTAATGTTGACATAATGTAAGATAATATTAAAATGAATCAGCGAGCGTCAGCAAGTTATTTCTGTAGCTAAATTCACAAAACGCCTCGTGACAGCTAAAGTGACAGATAAATCATCGTTTTTAATTGTATGTCATCCTCTGTGACCGGAGAAATGCTGCTGACGGACTCATGAGTCAGATCAGTCTTCATTATCAAGTGGAAAATACCTACTGCCATTTGTTTTTAGCAGCAACAACAATACAACGTTTGAGTCGTCTTCCTAAGCCCTTTTGTCCTTCATACTTTGTGTTAGTTAATCTATGTAAGATTATTTTGTAAATGTTTTAATGTAAAAACGGTTTGCTTACCTTTCAGCACGCACCCGAAATACACAATGCCAGAGGTCAAGTCAGTTTTCAGAGAAGTTTTGCCTAAACAAGGTTTGTATCTCAGCAGTTACAAAATATTGTTTGTGGAGCTCAATACAACATGTGAACTGTTGAGAAATTCGCTAAAGCTTGCGCAATTAGTCAAATGATGCTCCATACTCCTCATCTACAGTCTGTTTTAGAGCACTAAACCATTGACTTGGTTGCAATTGAGATAATTATGTAATTTTGGGCAGTACCATAGTTGGTCTGTAATAATTATTTAATCAGGTAGTTGTGTTGGCAAGGAGTTCAGGGCCTGACTACCACATTTATAAAAATCCCCACTGTATGCTGATGAGAATTAACTGTGGATCCTCTTGCTGTTGAACCTGTGAAAATTTGACCAATCGAGCAGAGTCTTTCATTATCTTTGCAGTTGAGCTTTGGTATGTTGCAGAATTCTAACATCTCTTTTTCGTTTGTGTTGGCAACATTCACAGGACAGCTTTCCTTGGAAGATGTCCCTACCATGATTTTATGTAAGCCAAAGTTGCTCCCACTCAAATCAGTCACCCTCGAAAAGCTGGAGAAGATGCAGATGGAGGCTCAAGAGGCTGTCAAACAGCAGGAACTGGCAGCAAAGGAGCAAATGCAGTAGATGCCAAGTGATTTGAAGCAAGATAAAGTTTTTATGTAGAGACATGTTCAGTGTTTCACGTACTGACAAGAAAGTTTTTGTTTGGACATATAGGTAGAAAGTCATAAAGTTACTGTTATTTAGCTTCAGGGCAGAAGAACTAAGGAAGCAGAGGGAGTGAGGTTAACTCTGAAAGGTCTAGCTTTTCTTTAGTTTGTTCATGATCTACAGCATGTCGCTGATGAATATTACATCTGTGACAGGTCCTGTTGGTTAGTATGATCAGCTGCTTGTTAATTGGACCTTTGTTATTAAAGCTAGCATTTGGTGTATAACACAAAGATTCTGGTAATAGCCTCCTCTCAAAACTTACTTAGTCCACGATCTGTGTCCTGTGTTTTAATATTGATACTCAAAAAAACACTCTTATTTAATAGTGATTTAATGAACAATCATGGAGCAATACTTGTGTATTTTGTTCCCCAAATACAAAAATAAACAATCTTTATACCATTTTAGGAATTAATCTAACTGGTACTTCTTTTCTACTCTTCTCACGTCTTTATACCCTCAAAAATGACATATTTGTGTGATTTTTAGAAGGTAAAAAGGAAAAAGTCAAACACAGCATTCAAAAACAGCAGCTAGTTAAAGAGCCAGCATTGCATTAAACAAACATTCTCCCTTTATTTTTCGCACTTTCATAAAGCTCTTGACAGGAATTGGTTGTCTCTGTACAAACACTGTTTTTGGAAAACACAAAAGGAGTGGCAGTAAAACATAAAATACTGTACAAAACAACATGGAATGACTGTCACTGAGAGGTGTGGCACTTTAAGGGATAGCTTATGTAAATTGTTGTGTAGAAACACCTTGTAGAAAGGGGATCTACTTCGGTTTCAGTCAAAAGTGCCGTTACTCTTGACCCCACCTCAATTTCAGAATTGTACCATTAGAAGGGAGAAGACTTTACTCGACAATGTTGAAAAATACGCAAGTAGAAAAGTTGTTTCGTCCTCTTCTTTTCAGGAATTCTGACACAAAAAGGCCTCATCAGTATCGTTCAAGTTTGACAACACCAGCATCTTCCTCGTTGACAAACTGCTTCTGGTTCCTGTCAAAGATATCACAAACAACATAATTAACATCGTCAGACATAGATGTGTGGCGTGCGTTGTGGTAGATCTGTGCACTTACCGACAGGGACATTGATCTCTTAACTTCACACCAATGATTCCCATGTTGAAGCTCTTGTCTACAAATTGCTCCAAAATTAAGTATGCACGAGGGACATCGATGCTTATTTCAGTGATGTCCATGTAAACTCTTTCATAGCCCTATTAAAAAAGAGAAAAAAAACCAAAACAAATAAACCTGGTGAAATTAAGCCTCAAATTAGGTGCAGTGCTCCATGTGAACAGCAGGTGGCACCTTACCCTTCTCATTTGGTCCACAGTGATAATGGAGGACAGAGAGAGTAACTTGAGTAGCTGCAGAACCATTTTCAATGTTTTCTCCCCTTTGGACTCCAGAACCATCACAATCGCCTGAGGGAAACCACACAGATTTTTGCAGATTCATATTAGAATGCAAAGCCAAAGAATTTATTATCTTTATTATCTAATATCAGCTTGCATATAGTTTGAGTTGTTGCCTTCTATACAAAAACAAAAGTTATTTGAAATAAGGCCTCAGTTTAAACAACAGGACATGATTGGTGTTTACGCCCCCCCAGTGAGTATTAAAAATGCCAAACTACTCTCAAACCAGGTAGGATATCTCAGTGGCTTGAAAACATAGGCTAATATTTTACCTTTAAGGTAGCAAAAGAGCGTTTGCCACACCTACTTTGATATTTCAGCTATATGCTTTATGCCTCTCTAAATAAAGCCATTTATTTACCTCATAGACAAACTCATGGTGGAAATGGGGAACTTCTAGATCTCTAAGGCATCTCTCAGCCTCCTTGCTGTCTCCAGATAGGATGTACTCCTTGAGCAGCAGGTTCATCTGACATGACAGGGAATCCATATTGAAAATTATTACCCTCCAGCAATGTAAATGGATTCTGAGACATTTGTTCAAAGGAATGAGGACACACTTAAAAAAGGATCCTTGGACTTGTCAGGGAGTAAGCAGTGTAATAATAATAATAATAATAATATTGCAGCCCTGCTTATGACAGCGACTTCAATACCAAACACAAAAAGAAGGAAGTAGCCTAAAACCAGTATAGTTTAATTTCTGCTTAAAAAATGTACCTCCTTAATGAGCTGTGTGACAGGTCTCTGCCCCCCTCCACTCCCCCACTGGTTGTCTATGCGAAGCCCACCCATACTCATCTTCAGCAACACGGCTGCCCGGTCAAGTGCTGCCCTGAGGAGGAAAGATGCAAAGATCAATTTAAATAAAAACGTTTACTAATGGATGATTAGATTCCTTGTCGTTTTCACTCAGTTTATCAACAGCTGCTTATTTAATTCGCTGTTGTATTATGCAAAAATACATTTTGGACAGGACCAAGGAAGTGGGCAAAGTGACTGTAGCTACATTTGTGGTGAGAATGCTAATTAATATGCAGAGTGACATTTTGTAGCCTTGAATTCAGCATTTATCTGCTGCCATTTTGGCCATCTTTTTGTTCCAACAGCAATGGCAAACCGTCCAGATCCTGAAGCCACGTAACAAGCCCAGAACATGGTACAACCATCACCACGCCTCACAGATGGGATGTGGTTGTTCTGTAGAAATTCAGGGTTTTTCTTTCTCCCAAAATTATTCTTGTCAAGTTTTATCTTGGTGATATCGGTCCAAAAACATTTGCTACTCATGTGCAATACTGGATCATTTTCTTAAAAAAATAATTAAATGCAGAAGTATTTTCCTGTAATGCTTAACTGGGTTCTTTTAATATACTTTTAGGATGTTTTGTGACATCTGATGATGTCCCAAGTCTGATTTCAAGCACTGCTGTTTTAAGATTTTTATGCCAACAGCATGAACAAAACAACAAGTCAAAGGACTTCACCCAAAAAAGAAGAAAGGAAATGACATACCTTGCATATTCACAGTCAACTTTGCCTTTGTAGCCCTCGATGTAGCTTTTGGACAATATTTGGTCACTAACAGCACGTGCAATGAACTGGCCGACCAACTGAAAGACAAAAATCAGGGTTAAAATGTAAACAATGACAAAAACATTACAAGGCACAGTTTGTTCAGAGCACAGTTTAATAAAAACGTCATTTTGTTCCTCCCTCGATCTCTTATTCTGTCCTCTGAATTATAAATGAGGTAAATCGACGTGATTTATATCTGCTGTAAAGTTCCAGCTAAGCAACAACGACCTGCAGAAAAACTAGTACACATTAATCGACAACAGTTTTTATTCTTTCGGTTTCTCGGTCCCACAAAAACACTGACAGAACAGTTGACTGACAGTGGCCTCTGGGGCACGTGCGTCTTTGTTTACAGTAGTGTGAGCGCATGTTTTAGGGAAACGAAAGAGCTGGCTTTGCTCTTCTGGCCTCCACAAAGCCGGCATCATTGCTGCTCATTGTTCTTCTACAGACAAGGGGCTACATCTCATCTGGCCTGTCGCTGTGGCTAGACTGGCAGGCATACGAGGAGAAAAGGAGTGAGTGTGTGTGAAACTGAGAAATACTGACTGAAAGGGAAGAGGGAGGGCAGTGGGGGGAAGGGCAGAATCATAATGCCTCTTTAAACCCACTGAGAGCTGAGGGAGTGGGACATAAATGACCAGTGAGACCGAATCAGACGATGTAAGGAGGGGTGAGGGGGGAGCACGACCAGTAGCCCTCTGAGCGTCCTTTGCTGAGCTTGCATTTTACGAGTGCAGACAGACAATAGCTGGAGATCTCATGTCTGTACAGACTGAAAAGGAAACAGCTCAACTACGCATGCACACCACACCGACTCTCTCACACAAACCAACACATCAAACCACAGCGTTATTCCCCTCTGCTAACCCACAGACAGTGTTAAACCTCCTCTAACAGAAACTAAACATGCAGCCGCGTCTAAAGAGTTGTTTGTGTTGTTCTTTAACAGGACTGACAGGAATTATTTCTTTATTTCACTTTGTGAGCAAAAGCAAAACAAAAGATGAATGAGAAACAATGTACGATGGAGACTTAGTCCAGCAACATGAACTAAATCCAAACTTTGTTCTGTTTTTGTGCGTTTAAACACATTTCTCTCTACAGTTTAAGTACATTCGAGGATTAAAATGCAGCACTTACAGAAACACAGCACACAAATGGGAGATCCAGACCTTCGGGAGACTCACCTGAGGGGCTCTGGGTGTATCCAGGACCAGATCAGGCAGCTCGCGAAGCAGTTTGTCAAATGAGTTTTCCATGTCGCTGTGGGACAGAACAGTCCTGTACAGGTCAGCTAGCAGCCGGGAGGTGAGCTCCCGGTGGCTAGCCTTGGCCTCCAGGGCCAGGGACACAGCCATTGAGGGCACCTCGCTACGCATGGGCCCAAGATTCAGCTCTGCAAGCAGCTCCTGGAAGTTGAAAAGGACATCAGCCTGGCATAGATTTCATGGATGTGAAGCAGAAACACAGTGACATATTGTTTCCAGCACAGAATTACACTTTGTAGCACTTACAGCAACTTCATTTGTGTCTCCGTGTTCAAAGTACTCCTGCACTATGGGGGTGACCGTCTTTTCAAAGTCCCTCTCATCCAGCGGGGGGACCACGGTCTCATACACACAGTTTTCCTGTCAGAACACAGTAACAACACAGGCTTTGAGAAGCATAAAAAAGTTAAAAGCTGATAATAAAATGCTTGTTAGTGATCTAAAACAAAGAGAATGCATTTGTTTCATGGCTGAGCGTCGGCTTGTATCAGACTTAGATCATGTCATTCTCCCCTTAGCGTTACAGTCATTACCTGATCTTCATCATAGTTGGGGTCTTTTTCATCCACCACTGCTGGTCCATATACTTCACCAGATCTGCCCCATACACCTTTTCCTCCCGCCCCACCTGCAGACAACAGTCAAAGATGATATTAGACAGTGGGGAGGAACAAGATCATGACTGGTGTCAGTTTAGTATCCCACATATCTTAGTAACCGGAAACATGAGCTGTTATTGTCATAAAAAAATATATATACAGTATGTGAAGAAAGCTAACAAGCAGCTTCGGAGAACTCGAGGACATCTTAACACGTTACTAAGAATCAGAGCAGATTTTTCAAAACGCACACAGGTACTGAAGGCTATTGAACGGGTCATAATTTCCTCAAGACATTTTCCGAAATGTTTGTTCAGTGATACGTGTCATTGTTTAGGTCTCAGTTGTGGGCGTCAGCTGTGACACCAGTGAAGATTTAAAAGTCAAACAATAAATGAGTAAATTCTGAGTTGTAAATGCAACCAGCTGCTATCCATGCACCCGATATAAATCTATGGATTTGATAGAATATCGAACATGTTTAAATTAATCTTGCCAAGAAAAATATCATAACAATACTAATGTTAATGACAATAAGGTTATTTTTTCCAGTTTTTAATCTCAGTGTGTGTAATCCCAGCCAATTCCCAATGAACAAAGATTCTAATCCGGGGACCAAACATGTTATTATCTGTCTGATGTGAGGATGCAACACATGAATTCTACTTATTTACCCAGGCCACATAACCAACCATATTTAAACATTTTCCTCACTTATATTGGGAATTTTCAGACAAATCTACCATAACATTTTGCATATATAACACAGAGTGTGTATAAGGCTCTCGTGGTACAAAATAAACCCTGAAGGCATATGTCTAAATGTAATCCTGCCTTTGTAGACAAACAGTGCTACGCTGTAGTGGCTTTGAATATGCAGCTCAACCTACATCTTCTGCATCTATGCAGAAGATGTAGGGGTCTGAGTTCAGCACTGACAGACTGCCGACAGTTTAAGAAGCCCAGCACCAACACTGCCCGTAAACACGATTTAAAACTTCCATTAGTCCCACCCTGCATGCAAACATATCACTATATTTAGCTCATACCACATTTGATGTGGGAATCTGTCTTGCTTCAGCATTGAAACAAGTTGCTGGCTTTGCTCATCTACTGTTAGAGCCTCTTCAAAATAAATGAATAGACAAAAACATCAATCCAAGAATATAGTTTTAATGCAAGAGAGCTCAGAGCGAAGATTACGGGGCTTAACTGGTCTGGCTCTTTTGTTATGTAACCAGAAAAGAGAATGGACTCTGTGCCAAGATAAACTTGACATGCCCCAGTTCTGCTGCCCATGGGAAGAGTTAAGTGCCTAAACTGAACTGCAGTCTAGAGGAATACACAGTATATAAATAGGCATGGACTGGTTACATCACTGAAGGAAGATGTACAGCGTGAGACAGATGAACCATTAGAAAATGCTGACATGCTCAAATCTGACCAACTATCTGAGGTGGGATAGTGTGATAATCGTGAGCCATTTTGCAACATCCTTGTCACAATATCAGACGGCATCATCAGCTGAGATAGACAGTGTAAAAATACAGCCGTACCTCTACACTGCATGCAAGATCATTTCCTTTCAACAACACAAACACAAAGAAAAAAATAATTTACCCAAAAATGACTTTACCCTCCATATCCTTTGAAAAATAACTAAAGATCTTTGTTGGCTTAAATGTTATTGGCACTGTAATCACTGAAAAAAGCAGATTACAACATTTATATGTTGTAATCTGCTTTTTTATAGTCTTTTATAAGACTACCTGGATTTGTCTTTATCTAATTTCTAGAAGAGCTTGGCTGGGCATGCTGGGGGAGAAAAAAAGATATTACCTACAGGCCACCCTGTCTGGCATAATGTGATCAAGTTCACATATAGAGGGATTACTGGAGTTCACGATTAAGCCAGCATGAACCATCTGCAGTTAAAGGCCATCTTTTTATGAGCTGAAAGTATCAGAAACAATATAAGTGATAAAAGTGAGTATGCAGCAGCAGAAATTGCACTGGTTAGTTTACAGCTCACTGAAGCTGTCGACTTATCTGTAATGATGACTGTTACAGCTATAGTGACACTACAGCTGGAACGATCACATATTGAGTTTCTTTGAGAAGAAGTTAACTTTAGCTTTGATTTCAGTATCAGGGTGCTGTCTTTGTTAAACAGTAACTCAATTCTTTCTTGACAATTCTTTGGCAGATCAACTTGTGTCCCTAGTTTTCTTGCTGCGCGACTCACTTATTATACAGGATGTTGGACATTTTTTACTGGTTCATATCAGAATTAATTGTTCCCTAAGTGATGGCAAACATCCTGATTGTGAGGCTGCACTATAAACCAAGAACAGAAAAATTACTTGACACTCAATAAACCTTGAAATAATAACCAAGGTTATTTGAAGCACTTGAATCACTGACAAAAGTAAACTGCAATATCAAAAAAAAAAAAAAAAAAAAAAAAAGGCTGGCAGGATTTGTCTTTATCCAGATCAGGAAATTTCCAGAAAAGCTTGGCTTGGCTGAGCAGATGGCAAGACAGGAAAGGAGCACATTTAAAGAGTGTGAGCTGCTCAAGATCAACTGGCCATTTGTTTACAGGCTAATTGGTTTATGGGTCCTTGCTGGAAAGCCAACATGTGATGACAACAGCAGGAACCAAAATGATGGACAGTACTCCCTTTGAAGCACAGGCATGTAAACATCCACATCCCTTTCCTTTCATTAACACATTCTTGCTTGTGGTAAAGAACCAGAACAGGCCAACCTTTAAAAAAATGATCAAATCTGACACATCTCTTCTCTCTGATAGCAGTAAGAATGAATAATAATGATTAAAAAAAAAAAAAAAAACCCACAAAGTGCTCTTACCTTTCTTTGGCAGGCCTCTGCCCTTTCCCAGTCGGGACTTTCGGTCCAGCAGCTTGCTCTTGGGACTTGTGGGTGCCACAGAGTTTCCTCTAACTACATCCCCATTGTCACTGAGAGAGTCCCCCCTTCCAGAGTCCCTGGAGGAGTTCTTTCTCAGCCTCCGCTTGGCTTTCGCCTTGAGACGTGCCTCATGGATGCTGTTGCTGGATGAAGACAACCAGTTGCCATTGATCTCGTTGTTGATGTTTTTATTTGAGACCACCAATTTTCCATTGTCTTCCTCTCCAGAAATGAAGGAATCACTGAGGTCATCTGCCTCTGTTGGATTAAAAAGCCAGATGAGTACAACCTTAAATATATGGTAAGTAAATATGTATGTAGCATTTGAGAGCAGAACATTTATAATAAAGAGAGCATAACTGAGGAGAACGCTTTCATCTCAGTTCAGCAGCCAGTGCAAGAAAACAAGCAAATCAACCACTTCCACATAAAAAAGTCCCTCACCGGATCCAGCTGATGAAGCATTTAAACGCTATATGTGTGTGTGTGTGTGTGTGTGTGTCTTACACTTACCAACAGGGTTTGCGTTCAGCCAAGCCACGCAGTCAGCTGCCATGTCTTACCGTAGAAAAGAGCTTTTAAAGCAGAACCGTACAAAAACAGAATTGCCGAGGATACCTGCAATGTTGCAGAAAAAAAATAGGAAATTGTTACATGCAGACGTCAGTTGATTAAATGCCCAGACGTGCTGCAACGCAACACCCCCCCCCCTTTTCATTTAGTCACAATGTTGATCAACAAAGACTAACGTTAGCACTAACCGTCACTGACAACAGAAGCAGCGACTGTAAAAGGCTAAAAATTCATCTCAATATTTATTTGAACCATCACTGCAAAATACGTCACGTTTTAAATTTAATTTCTAACTCGCAACGTATCTTCTAGGAAATCCAAACGTTAGTAAAATATAACATCAAACGATCAGCAGACTCGGTGTACGTCAGTTAAGTCGATCAAAATGACTAAATCCCAACAATAACGACGTAGAAAACATTAAACTTTACCTCCGCTACTTTCAAATAACTCACAGCAACGCCACTGACTGTGTCTCGTACCCAAGCTTGAAACACTGACACAAATGCAGTTGTTTTTGTTTTACTTACCTAGCAACGCAGTCACGTACACCAGTGTTTTTCCAATTTGATTGGCCGAAGGGAGGTGGGTTTTCAACAGGGAGCCAATCAAAAAGCAACACGGGATTTTCTTCTCGCAAGTTCTGTGAGGTCTGTATGGATTGTAAAGTGTTGCCCCCTATTATTTATCTGTGGTACTGCAGATCTGCACAATCCACTCTCGGATGTGGATAATTATACCGTGACATTGTTGATGATATTAAAGATTAAAACGGATTGAGACTATCAAAACAATTACGATTATTTAATCCTCCAGGACAATTAGGTCACGACTGTCAATATCAAGCAAAATGAAAATATTAGCATAACTAAACAAATTGATAAAAGGAGATTTACATTAAAATGTTAAGTCTTAATTTCTTTTTAGACCTGTAAATTCAAATAATACAACAGAAGTAAGACTAACATCAATGATATGGGCTATTTGTAAGCAGTTAGAAGATTTTCTTGTTTAAACAATCAAACATATGTTATTTTACTAAGACTACATTAAAAATTCATGTCCCAAAGTAGACACTCAATTTAACCAAAGTGAATGTATCTGTATATGCTGATGTGCATGAAAGGAAAGATATGGTTGTTCAAAACTAAACTGAGTACACCTGCGAGCTCAGCTTGATTGGATTAACTATAGCACACCTAAAATTACCCTTACACACCAGATCCTTCTCAGTTTTGTGTATCTGCATCATGGCTCCACTTCATGCAGAAAATATCAAAGTTACGGATTACAAGTTGCCATCAGAATTGAACAATCTGATTTGAAAATGTCCACAAAGCTGGAAAAGAATACAGGATGATCAGAGACCAGCTGAAAATAGTGAAAACACAATAATCTGACCTGTAAATTGGATCAGTAGCACCACTGCTGGTTGTATGACATAGATATGAAAAAGCATGTGTGATTTAAGTGCTTTAGACGTAGAACCACAGTTTGTGTGACAGCTCAAACTGTGAAAAGGACTGGATAATATTAACCTCTATGAGTGCATACAAGATACAGCCCCTTTTTTCAAGATTATTACTTATTGATTAATATTGGGACCACACTGGTCAAATGAGAGGTGTAGCACCGTAAGGCATATGTGGTTTAGTTGATTTGGTACTGAATGACTGTAAAACATGCTGTAAACTAATATCTGTATAGATGGCGCCACATATTGATGTTTTTGCATCAACACTTGGGGGCACTCTTTTACAACAGTCCTACTGCAGCCATACTACTATCAAACTTGGACGGTCTGGTGTCCTATCTTGCCCTCATACCACATTTATACACTAATTAAAGGTATGATTCAAATCACAAGCCCACGCTGGTGAACAAAAGCTGAATAACGTGAATTTTGGTTTATAGAAGACGTGTCAGCTACTTTGAGACAACTGCAATGTTCGTTTCAGCTTTTTTTTTTGCATCAGAAAATAATATGAAAGCTTCATCCATGATAATAAAACTAGCACTGATGTCCCAGGATCAATATTCACAGTATATAAAAACAGTTTCTGTTAACAGGTTGCTGTAACATGAAACTCTTCGTGCTTCAATGAGACAGACGTGGTCCAGCTTGAGGCCTTGTATTTAAGGTATTACATATGATGTCACATATGACTGCTCATGTATTATGAGTTAATTCTAACGAAAGAAAAGTATGAAAAAACATGTTTTGCATAGTTTTGTCATCATTAAACATAATAATTTAAGTTTTTTTTGGACAGATATTGTGATGCACCATCATGGACAGGATGACAGAAAAAAAAGTTGGAGCCTGAATTCTACAGATGCAAACAATATATATGTTATAATTTATACAGTGAATGTTTTTCGACAACAAACCTGAGAATCTGCCTCAGTTTTTTTCAACTGAGTTAAAAAAAATAACACACTGCTCCTGAGAACTTGGGCTTCACTAAAACGAAAGCAGACAAAATGCCAACAAAGAAAAGGGAACAATTTGACAACGTTTGCAGTGTTTAGAACAAACATGACCCAATACCGACCGCTACAAATGTGCTTCCTACATTGCATTTGTATCGTCTACCTGCATGTGTTGTCTTGTGACACATCTTAGCACATTTAAGTATTTGGCTCTATGTGCATCAGTGTTGTTTGCACAGAAATTTTAAATTAAACACAGAAATACAAGGCAAACTGTGAAAATGACCCTCTCAGAAAATCAATGTATTTGTAAAAGCACTTGAAATAAAACAACAAATTAATTTGATCTCACACAACGACGTTAAATAAAATTGTAGGAAAAACAATTATTTTAATTAAATGATGGAGTTAAATATTGTAACCTCACTATACAGTTCACTTCAAGTATGTACACAATTGAAAAAAAAACTGAAAAATTCAAGACCTCATAGCATCGTTCTACATACAGATTTAAGCTTCTGTAAGTCACGTTGTTTTAATATTGTAGTTGTTCATAGCTTCACGCAAACACAAATCTTTCCCTGCCGTTTGCAGTGCTGGAGGTGAAAAGGTTAATCCGTTGTCAATGTGCAGCCGATGGTTCAGCGAGTGTGCCCGACAGACCTTCCTCCGCCAGCTGGGACAGATATTTCTGTGAAAAAAGAAAGAGTTTTTACAATCCAGCGTACATTTCAATCTGCCGTACACATTAATACCACCGCGTGAGACCATGTGAGGCCTAACATGCAGACAGTCGTGGCATGGCGTCAAACTGCTTGACCTCTGAAGTGGTGCTCAACAGAACCTTCAACACTCGTATATAGCATACTGTACGTAGCCGTGGTCATTATTTAAAACCCAGCCACCTATTTATGGGATGTCTCTCTACAGTCAGGGAGCATCTCACCAGCTTTGTTGTTTAGGAGCGGATTGGTAGTGAGTGATTACTGAGTAATGTTAAAATAAAATAAAATTAAAATGAAATCTCGTAGCACCAACGTATTTTCTAACAAAGAGTGATGAGATATGTTTTCTCCAAATTAGAGCTAAAACCAAGACCTCTTTAGCAAATATGTGCTATACTACAATATGTCTCTCCAGACAGTCCCACTGAGATTAAACAAAGAAAGGCCAGAGCAAGAAAGCTGAATGGTAAAGTCCATTTTTTAAAAATGTTTTTATATAATTCTTATTACACTATGCATCACATGTACACCAGTATCTGGTCCTAATGACAAAAAAGTACTTTTGTAGATATTAATAGGGGTATTTTATAGTTTGTCGTGATCTTGAAAATGCTTAATATGTTATTGACATATAAATGTAGAAAGACAATGACACACCCCTTTTTTTGGTATAAGAACAGTGGAATGGGCCTAATCAGACACCAGAGCAGAAAAGTCAGTGCAGAGGGGGGCTTTTTAGGGGGGTCGCCCCTTCTAGCTTCAGATTTTTCAGGTACATGTGTGATTTTAAGCAGCACAAACAACCATCTGCTCAGTCTCCTCCACCACGAGTAAGTGGAAAGTAATTACCATGGTTATATAAAACATTTTGAGGATCATTCATAAATAATAATATAGTAACAATGAATTAGTGAAAAGAGTCACACTGCTTCAAGAAATGACATATTTCTGCATATAATATTATAAATGATCAGCCTGAGTATTGAAAACATCAGCACCTGCTCACACTAATCCATGCGCGCAAACTACCTTAATATTCCAGATGAGTAAAGCAACATAAATCTTTGGTCAAAAGTGATGAAATCTGATATAAGACAAACTATTAAAGATCAGAACATACATATGCGCAGAAGTTTGATGGATAGCGCATGTGTTAAACAGTTTTTTTGCCTCTTGGAATGTAATCCGTCGACTGTGCGAATCACGCATCTCCCGTTTGCTTCAGCTGTGCTGCTGAGAACGAAAGAAATGCAAGATAGCTTGGTGCTGACTGGCCAATAACTGGAAACTCAACACAGCTCATATGCGCTGTGTGTTTGCGTGAATGTGAGCGAGTGACGATGGGATCTGATCTGATGGGATTTGACCAAAGGTTTGGTCTAAATAGACGAAGTTGAAAAGAAGAAAATAAACCTGATGGCTTGTTTTGTCCACCAAAAGCATAAAGCATACACTTATATATGAAAAATAAATCCTAAATAATTATAAGTAAAAGAATAAATGAAAGACAAACAATACAATTTCAGATGGAACCAGCGAAATTATTCCTCAATAAATTACCAAAAATAGTTAATTTGTTTCAGTAATTTATTCATTCTTAATGTATTTATTATTTTCATACTGACTGTTGAAGTGGTTGCTGCTTTTATTTAATTTCAGTGCAAGAAATGTTTGTTTTCAGAAATATGTTGTTAAATGTTTGGATGAGGTGCACGCTTAGCGCACACATAAGTCATACAGTTTATACACTGCACCACTTATTGTAAAGCAGAGGAGGTTGTCAGTCAATCACGAGGTTGTGGTTTGAATCCAGTCCTCATGTCTGGTTGTGCTGGGGCAAAATACTGACCCTTACCATTCATCACCATTCTGTGTGTGTGTGTGTGACAGAGAACTTGGTGTATACCGATGATCAAAGAAGGGCTTCATGTGCAAATGGTTGAATGAGAATTACAGTGCAAAGTGGTTCGAGTGGTCGAAGCGTGACATAAATGCTCGTCATTTAGATTACTGAGGGTTACAAGATCCTGACATTCATAACGTTTCATCTTTCACTTTCCATTTAGAAAAGACCATCATGATTTATCCACATAAAAAAGAAAAGCTTTAAAAAAGAAGAGAAAATGTATGTTTTTTATCATCTACAACATTAATCATAGATAATACCAGTTTTATTTTATAATGGATTAGAAAACTGCTGTATTTATAATTACTATTGGTTAAAAAAAAAAGGCCATTAAAGACATGAAAACAGTAAGAATTTTTGTGAACAAACCTGAACAAAACTTTTAATGGAACTGTATGTGGCATTATTTGAAGAATATGATTCAGATAGAAAAGGAGATGTGCACATGACAGTGAGATTCTTCATCTGTTTGCTCTTTTTCTTTATATCATAGATGAGCATATGAACACAGTGCCAATTATCATGCATCGATGCAGCCCTAAATGATCGCATCTATGAGGATCAGCATACAATAGGTCCAGAAACTGGTGTTGTGTGTACCTGTAGGTTCCTGTAGTGTACAGTGCTGCGGCAGTGAGTGGCCTTGGCTGTGTCCTCACTGGTATAGAAAAGTCCACAGAGTTTACAGTAAAAGCCCGTCCTTGGTACAATGAACTCCACTCCTATTGGATAGTGAATACAAAAATAAGAATTCAGTCTCATATTACTGCGTACAACACATGAGTGTTCTCAAATAGCATACTTGACACCGAAAACAACAATGAAACATTATTTAAAGGGTATTTTTGGTTAGTAGTGGCTCCAAATCAAGCAGTGGAGGGACAGGAAGGGGATGATTTTAGCAAAGGGCCACAGGCTGTGCCTCAAATCAGAGTCGGCCATGACGAGGCATTCAGCCTCCACACATGAGGCCCCCACTTTACAATATTCACACCACAAAAGGAGGCTTTTATTCACTGTCCCCCAATTTGATATTAGAAAAAATATGTATACAGATAAGAAGCAACATTTTATACTTAAAAATGGTTTTTGGCACTCTAATATGCCATTAAAATATAATTCAGTTACTAGTCCAGTAGGAATTTTTCTGTGTGTGGTGGGCGGGCTGCTAAGAAACATTCATCATTCTGCTGAGGGCTTTCAGTACAAAGTCATAAGGTTGGGCTTTACTTTTCACAGGCACTCTCCTCATTTACAAGAAGAGAGATGTCAGAGAGATGTTTTAATTCTTACGACACAGGTTGTACAAACTTATAATGATCTGGTTCAAAGTGCAGAAAGCCACCTCCACAATTATCAACATGACAGTTGTAAGCAGCCATAAGTACATTCAAGGGAAAAAGAATCACTTTACAATCTTGGAGAAAGAAATGTCAAAATCCAGACATCTTGGCATTCTATATTAACTCCAGAGATCAGGACAATTCTTTTTACAGCACCAAGATAGGTTTCAGAAACACACATCTATGGCTGTCAGCATTCAGGTGGATAAGTGGTTTTATCCCCAGCACCTCCACGTGTCATTGGGCAAGATTCTGAACTCCATATTTCCCCAATTTGCTCATCGGTGTCTAGAGAACTAAGTGCTAAGTATTTAGATATATGAATGTAACGCCATACAACTGTTGCTGAAACTGCCATCCATTTTAAAGCACCCACTGTTCTCATGTGTGTTATGTTGTCTTTTGTTGTTACGCTGCAGTGTGGCGTACACAATTGTCCACGCTGCAGAGACCCAACACTGGCTATGTGCTCGACTGTCATCTAACCCTCATGATGATAAACGTCTCACCAGGGTGCATTTCACAAACTGCTTACAGAAATAGGTCCGCAGGTGGCCCTGACATTCCAGTCAATCAGACTTCTAATGAAACAGGTTGTCTGTCTCTTCAATAATGGTTTACGAGACAATGCTTTATCTTTAGGATTAAGACCACTGACTCCAGCCTTTAATTTGTGTTTGTGGCAAAAGCAAAGATCAAATGTAGCCACAAGAGGTGATGAGCAGGTTCCATACTCATTTATGGATGAAAAAATTTCCACAACAGGCAGCCGAGAGAAATTCGAGGATGTACTCTGACCTCTGCAGTCATGAGGGGTGTGTCCTGTAGCAATAGCCCATGAGAGCAATACCCAGTTCTGAAGGTCTTGTTGACGGACTTAGTCCCACAGGCTGACTTCAGTGAAGTACTTTATCAATCACCCATAATTTGTAATATATATGAAGAACTGTCCAGGTGATCAGGATATTGAGTTTAGCATAAGTTCAAGAATTGTAGAAGCATTTTATGCTTTTACCATAGCTTGACAGGATGTTAGCGACACATAATTACATTACTGGATTAAAAGAAAACACATTCTAACTCAAAAGCAGAGTGCCAAAATACAAAGTGACATCTTTCTTTTCATGTGACATGTTGGGACGATTGAATCAAATTTGCGAAACCTGTTATTCTAAATAGTTGGAAAATCATATAACTGGGTTTAATTCGGCCACTCAAATGTGATGCAGCGTTAAAGTGTGTTGTACCTACCCAAAGGGATGCTGTGTTCACTGACAGCTTTGTCTTGCTCTGGAGATGGTGAGGGGGCCTCGATCTCTATGGAAACAAAAAATAATGTAATGTGTGAAGCACAAAACTCAAGTATATATATAATTTTTGTGTAGGATTAGGGTTATAGCTACTTAACAAGAGACAAAAATGCTAAATGCTTGAATAACAACTTACTGAGGCTGTAGTCACACACAAGCACAGGAAATTAGGTAAATTTGGGGAAAGAATTACAGTTTTTCTATGTAAAATAATAAATGTTAATCCAAAAAGTCATAAACAACATTCAGATATTATACTGTATAATATGATTTTAACAAAACATATAATCCCTCTTACAAAAGTACCTGTGTTTATGCCATCCTTCTGTTGCACTGCATTATTAATTGTTTCCATGACCCGTTCTTCTTTTTTGGTTTCATTGTCCTCTGATAAACAAATGTGATTTTCCATTGGCTCTTCTGGTGGCTCATTGTCAGACACTTTACTATCCTCTAAGAATGTCTCCTCTAGAGCAGCCTTAAACTCCTCGGTGGGGAAGTCACTGAGGTTGGTGACCGGTAGCTCAGAGGTTGCTGGATTTGTTTTCTGAGCATCAGGACTGGATGCAGAAGTTACATCCTCTGCTTTCTCAGTTCCAGATGTTGCCACCTCCAGCTCTGCATCCCCACAAGGCTTCTGCTCAGATTTCTCATTAGGTGTCTCCTCCACCTCCAAGGATGATGTAGGAGGTGATACTTGCTCCTCTATTGTTTGTTCCACTTCAGACTCTTTTGGGCAGGATGGAAGCTCTTCTAGCTCAGGGAGGTCTGGCTCAATAATTGAATCATCTTCTCCTCCCACTTCATCAACGGTGACCAGCTCCTCCATATTCTTCGGGTACCAACACTCTTCATCAGTATCTTCACCATTCTCCAACTCCTTCTCCTAAGGAAATTAGAGAATAGTTAAATATTTTACTACTACTTTTACTATTACAATCCAGCAGCATTAAACATGTATGGACATGTTTACAGTTAAGCTAAGCTTAGTTAAATGTCTAACTAGGTTCAATATGCACACTTACAACGTCTCGATCTTTACTACATTCGGTAGCTTCTTTCAACTTGTTACTTCGTTGAGGTGAAACAGATTTATCTTTCGACTGGCGACCCTGAAAAAAAAAAAAAAAACTTTGTTGCCAAAGAATGTGATGAATGCAAAGCAGATCTGCAGCTATAAATCTATAAAGGTTACTCACAGCATTTTCAGAAGCATTTTCTCTCTCATGTTTCTCTGCAGCTGTGTGCTTCCTGCTTGCTTTCTTGCTCCTGCCCCTGCCTGGTGAACTGTGCCTCTTGTCTTCTGATGATCTGCATGACTGCTCCTCGCTCGTCTCAAACTCAGAATGTCTCGACCGAACATGGTAATCACTGCCATCCCTCCTCTTTGACTTGGTGTCATGTCGCAGGTAAGAAGGTCGGAGCGGCTTGTCTGACTTGTACACTTGCTGCGAGAAGAAATCATCATCCATTTTTCTGTAAGAGTGGAAGGAGGAGCCTTGAGGGCTGCCACGTTGGTGCCAATCTCTGTTGCCCCTCATCGATTCTCCTCCTCCTCCTCGCTCATCTGCAGATCTCAAGCTGAGATGATCCAAGTGTTTCTGGTAGGTCTTCCGACGGTCGGCTGCACGTCCATTAGGCCGATCGTCATCTACACTGCCTCCATTTCTCCAAGGATCATCCCGCTCCCTTTCCTCTTCACCCCTTCTTACATGTGATGACCAATCCCATGAGCCCCTTTGGGGGCCTTGGCCATTGGTGCCTCTCTCTGGAGCCCTGTTTGGCCCCCCTGGGGGGCTGTGGGCAGAGCTGCATGATGTGAAACTCGGGCTGTGGGAATGAGGACTCAGAGAGCGACTGATGGGGCTGCGGGAGCGCGCTCTCTCTGGCATGTAGCTGGAGAAAGATGATAAGGTAGATCACATTATTGAGAACTTTGCTGGGCAAAAATAAGCAACTGAGACAGGAAGAGAGGGACAAGTTGCCTTACTGTTCAAGTTCTTGCATCTCATCCCTTTCGCGGTGAGAGGTAATATCCTGGATGATTGATTGAACATCTTTACCTGGTTTCTACACAGCAAAGATATTCAACTTTAGTAAGTGTCAAACACTGTTCATTAACCCTTTTTTTAACTACCTTATTCTGTTGTACCTTGAGCTGCAGCTCCTTGTACCTCTTCGACATTCGTATGAGAAGTTTCTGGTTGTTTATCATAGCTGGAGTCAGTTGGTAGTACTGAACCATGGCCTGAGCTGCCTCAACATACGCCATCTCTAAAAATGCCTTATGAGTGAGCAGAAAGTTTCCATCAAAAATACAACTCAGACGGCTTCGGTCTTTAAGGGCTGATTTGCTCAAACATAATTCATATTTCAAATGTCAGACAGGATTCAAAAAGATCTTTGAGAACCATTACTCGAGATATCACATTTAATTAAAATAATAAATCACCAGAACAGTTGCTTTAGTTGCCCCAACCAATCCAATGATTTTAGGATGAATGCCTTAAATTTGATGTTATATTAATGTTGTCAAACTGTTAAATGTAACTGTGGTACATAATTGAGCTGTCAAGTGTTGGTAGATAAACTGTTAAACATGGTATCTCCAAACAGCTGTAGGAGAAAAAAGATGCCTGTCAAGTTTGGAGAGAAGGATATAAGGAGAGAAAAATGTTGATTGATTATGTGTTGGCCAAATTTGTTGTAAATGCCTTTTTTACAAATGGGGAATTTAAAAATGAGAATATCTAACAATCAACACAAATAAAAAATTATTATTAAGCAATGATAATGAAATAATCCTACCTGATGGGTCGACCGCATCAGGATGTAATTTGTGACTTTGCCAAACGGAAGTCCCAGGTTGATGACATCATTCTCTGTGCAGGTGCCTTCAGGGAGGTTACAGATGTGAACGACACGGCCTACAGACGCCTTTCTGGGTGGATATGGCTGAAAAAAAACACAATCATTGAGCAACTATTCGATATTCAGATAATTTACAAAAATCTACTGACTTTAAAAAAAAAAAAAACTCTGGCTGAAGTGAGTCAATAACACTGACAACAGCTTATCAACAAACTTACACCAAGCTAAAATTACAATAACCTTACCATGTTTATAGTGTTATTAACACCACTGAGCAGTATCAGATTTAGTGTGCAAACATGTTATCCTCATAAAGAGCACAAGCAGTCACTGAACACTGCTGCTGGTCAAATATTTCTGTTTCACTGGGAAAGCTGAGTGGCTCCATTTCTATTTCTAAGATAAAAAAAAAAGATGATAGAAAACTTTTTTGAGGGGTGGGGAGCTTGGCTTTGGGCTTGACTTAATTTTTAACTGGATACAAATTGATGAAATGTATTCCCACATTTGGTGTCTGCATGATGTTTCAAGTCAAGCTCACGCAGTTTAAGTTTGACTTAGATGTGCTAACTCCTTGCAACATTATCTCACAGGGCATCATCTATCAATAGCGCCTTGCCAGTAGTGCAGTAGTGATAATGAAAGTTTTCTTGTTTGGATTTAGAGACTTGTCAGCTGATGACCGCCAGCCATTTCACACATTTAACCCAACTCCCTCCAGGCTGCCAAGTATAGTGACCTGCATTTGTCCATCCCCCTTTTAATCTGGAAGCAGAGTGCATAACTGAGGCTCTTCTTGTCTTACCCTTTAAGATTTACTGCCTCTATTCTTATCATAAAGCTCACATTTTACATCTGCATGCTGAACAATTTTCATATCTGTCTTTATGACTGACGAGTTTTTTAACTTTCTTCCTGTGTACAAAGCTGAGTCAAGAAACCAGAAAGCTGACAAAGAGTAGATTTTAAGAATGTCTTCTGTTCTTCTGAACTAAGACTCTTTCAATGGTTGTTTAACTTTTCAGACCAGTTTCTCGACTTCTTGCTAAACACTGGAACATTAATAAAGCCAATACATTCATCATCAGAGCAGCGGGTAGATGTCACAGCACAAAACAGTTAAAAATGATCCATGTTATATCAGGGGGTCTTATTTCTGCAGCTATTGTGCTACAACTGCAGTTTTCCCAGTGCCCCTCCTCCTCTTCGTGACAAACCTGACAGACAGTTCCATGTGCGGGACAGACTGGGGTTCTATTTCCACAGCAAACCAGTCTCAGGTTTTATAGGAAATTTGTTCAGGGAAAACCCAACAATAACACAGACTTTACTTTACTCAACTGCAGAATGTATAAACGGGATGAGAAAATCTTAGCTACTTAAATGCTCATGTTGGAATAATCTGAGGAGCGCCCATCAGAGTTTGAAGGACAAGTGAGGCACTGTTGACAAATATATCCTTAAATCATATTAGTATTTCTCACAAAAAAAAATTATAAAAATAACAACAAACAGGGAGTTATGCTTTTCTCTAAGGGGGGCTTTTTTAAGACACACTTCTTTCACAAATTGTGCTGGATATTTGAACAATATTGTTCATATAGCTTCAATCAAAAGGTTACCTGAGCAAACTACAATAACTGGAATCTATGTCACAACTTAACAGTTTCTGGCTGGTAAAATGACATTAACAACTTCATTTTTAAGAGTGATAAATCTATTAACGACGTTGTACCAGCACCACTTTCACCAGAGCGCATAAAGGTCAGTGCAGGTTGGGCTCGATAAACAGATCCAGGAATAGGCTGTTTATGTCCTTGGAATATTAGAGAGAACAAGTCTTGGTCGCTGCTCACTGCAGTCGCTAATGCCTGACCAGCAAGATGTTGTCTGTGTTTGAAAGCTCAAAGTTTGACAACAGCACTGCGGTCACAGTCAAGGTTGGCTCCAGCTTTGAACAGTAGCTGTCTCTGAAGACTGCAAACCAGCAGAGTTATGCCATGCCATGGTCTGCTTACAAGGAGGAACTCCACACGGTGTCAGGGCTTCCTTTAAATGAATGAAAAATACACACACACACATATATATATACATATATATAGATATAGATATATATATATCTATATCTATATATACAGTATATAGATAAATATATACTCAACAGTCATTAAAGGTGGGGCTTTGCCTGCTGAGCTGCAGTCTGTTCAGCTTCACACTAATTATGAAAACTTCACATCACATCACTTTGACTTTGCAAACTTGGGTCAAAAGTGTAGCTGAGGACAATCATTTCACAACGTGCTTTCATGTTTTCACTGACAGCATGCTGACTGACATTAGCGGGAATCTCTCCTAAGAACACGTCTGTTTATTTTGCACAAAGCAGGAGCTTCCATGTTGGAGGATCCGGGGAGAGGATCAGTTTGGCTTCACAGTTTCTCCCTACATTCCTACACAGACTGCTCACACGCCTCCTACCTCAGATCACTTTACCAATATGTCACTAGCCTGAAACGTTATACCGCTGTCTAGAGGTGTGACCCCTGGGGTCCTTAGGTCTGTGGACCCAGCAGTGGTTAACCTTAATCCTGTGTTTATGACTGTTTGAGTTCTCTCGCAAGAGGCTACTGTGTTACTTTAAACTGTCGCTCTGGACGCAGTGGTGTTAACTAAACATGCCAACGCATGCATGTGCCAAGACATGTGTTCATGTCTTCATCCAGGTTGTAGTTCATGTTTTATTTATATTTGTATCACAGGCAAATGAAATCTTCGACTAAATTTTCTTTCCAAAAGTTTCTTTTTAGTTTGATATTGCTGGTATGTTTTTGCATAAGTTACATTGATTGTTGTTTAAACCTTTTCATGTGCATATGCACAAATTTAAAACTTTGAAAAATATCCCTGATTTTATGTGGTTGTATGTGTGTGTGTGCAGACACTAAAGAGCTCACAGTTCAAAACAAGGCTTTCAAAGCAGTAAAACCCCACATGTCCTACTCAGACAGGTGTGTGTTTATAGCAACTAACATTAGCCCATGTAGCACAGCTCATAAATATTTTCACACTGATACCATAAAATCCTTTGTTAATAACCAACCAGCGAATCAAATCGCTTATAACATCACAGAGTTCAGACTCCTGTTGAATAGATTCTTGTGGCAATGACACAAAGAGCAAATGGATGATATAAAAAGTAGTCACACACATGGAAGAGGCGTTTTGTACATATGAGGGGTCTTAATTAAACAAAATGGCATCTGAAACAGGAGCAGCCACCTTCATTCATCCAGCTGCAGCGCTTTATGACAGTTGCTAGCTGTGCCTGCAGAAACTCATTTTCATTTTACATTTCATGCTGTAAGATTGTTTTTTGTCCAGATGATTTTTTCTTCCTGCACGTATTTCATGTTCATAACAGGAAATATATATCTACAGAATATCTAGAAATGACAGCACTGCATGTAAGACAAACACTTTATGACTGATGATAAAGCAGATCTGAAAAGCACAAATAATTTGAAAGACTAACACGCTGCTGTCCCTTTTAATGCAAGTTAATCTTTTGTTGTTTCTGTCCTCAGATAAGCTTTGTTAAATTGATCGGAACTTTATTTAGTTTCTGTGGAAAACATTCAGAGATATGAAAAAGATCAGAATGAAACGTAGGGAAAGGTTTTTTTTAATGTGTTGTAGAGGTGTAGGAGCATATATTGAACACTATATTTGAATGAAATGATAAGTTTAACCAAAGAGCTGAAAGAACCAGATGCTGATGCACACGATGCAGTGTATTTTATGCAAATCAATTCAGTGTATCATACTGTTTAATAGAATTGTCTCAGGGTAAATCAAAATCAAACCACTTGCTATACTAGTCAACAGGTATGCGCTCCGACATCATGTGCATGTTTAAGTCCACAGACTGCAGACTGAAAGATGTATGCACCACTGTAGTCTATTTGCTGGCTTGCTGAGACTAATTTCGGGTGTCTGTCACCTCACTCATCATCTGCTCCTTTTCAAGACACCTGCCTTCATGACGGACGCCTATCAGCAGCAGCTATTTTTCAACCCTTGTCAAAAGCAAACAATTTTTAACAAGCAAAATGATTTTAGATTATATTGCAGAGCAGCGGGTACTGACATGCCTGTTCCCAGGAATATATTGCGGATTCGTTTAAGTTGAATGTGGTCCAACAATTGTTTTCCTATCTTTTTTCGGTCAAGTCTATCATTAAACTATCCCTGTTCTGTTGAAAAAGAGCTGTCAAGCCCTGACAATTCCTGCTGTTGGACCCCTGCAGCTGTCGAAAAGGGAGTCTGGCTCCCATAATTTCATAGCAATTTCATTTTCATTTGTTTACAGTGATCTGCCGCAAAGCTACAAAATCTTTAAAGATACATGGAAGAAACACTGTGAGAAAATACAGCAAAACCTGTTATTCTTGAACATTAGTGGTCACCAAGAATCTGAGTGCAAAGGTCAATGAAAACATGAAATATTCATTAGTCATTAATCACTTCTGCATTATATGGAACACAATCAAAGATTTATTTTGGAAGATAACAGCAGCCTCTTTATCTCTGGTATCCTTCATACCCTGTCCAAACAACTGATTTATAGTTCCAGGGTAAGCCTCAATAATTGTGGTAAAAAAATGCACAAATCATTTGACTGACCTTTGACTCTGGCTGGTGCGAGGTGAATCCTGTGTCTGACATAGGGAACGTCTTCATTGCTGTTGCTGGCAAGTATGATGTATTAGTTCCTGAGGATACATCTGAGGAAGACAATGTGAAATGTGTACCGAGTATGAGGAAGAAATTACATTTATTTACCTTCTGATTATGGCTATATGTTGAAAATACCTCATTTAGAAACAGGATTAGATTGATGCTTATTATTTACTTTTTGTTGGTGGCTCAGTCACACTATAAGACTTGTGCCATATGTATGACTTTGGATAAGACCTTCTAAACTTACAATTACTTGTGGAGTTTTATAAAATGCTGTATGTTGATAGCTTACTTGCAACAGTTGTGTCTTGTGTCGCTTCAGAGTTTCACTGCCTGAATGAAACTGAAACTTAAGACTTCTCAAAGCCCATCCCATGAAAATGGTCTGTCTAAATGCTATTTTATCTCTGTCATATTATACATTCCCTTTGTCTTACATAAGGAATATTTACAAAAGCAGACAGATGTGCAGACCTCCTCTGTATTGACATGACAGCCAACAGGTGCTCAGTTTGTTCAATACACAATAAGTCGTACGTTTTGTGTGTTTGCTGTAACAATACCATGGGAATCAACAGTTACAATTTCACCAACAAACACAAATTAGTATCTAGATTAGTCCTGTAGTGTTGTTGGATTTCAAAACACTGGATCAAAATACACTGTGTCAAGCTATAAAAACATCTTGCCTCACACTTGCCTCACACTTGTGTCTTAAAATAATCAGTTTCACACTCTTCTGCAGTCAGAAAAATGTTACTCTTACATCAGCAGCAAAAAAAACAGGCGTACTTGGCTGGTGGTGGTGATGAATGGGTTATCCTACCTTGGCTCGAGGCAGAGCAGACTATGGGGTTCGTTCCTCCGGGGTTCAGGCCACCATCAGAAGGCCTGCTGACGGCATAGTGAACAGCTCCAGCTGATGCCACCCCTGAGCTGCAACAATCATAGAAGGCTGATTTTAGCTGCCTCTCCCCTGCCTTGCTCGCTCATATCTTGTGACAGTGCTCTTATACATAGAAAGATTAAGACAGCTGTTTGTGAAGAAGGAAAAAGGAAAACAAACTCCCCGAACATTCAAAAGAGGTTTTCTCTGAACTGGTCACCAAACTATAGTGTTGATTACTGCTGTCATTCCTTAGGAAATATACAAAGGAGGATAGACATTTTACACTGCAGCCTACTTTAAACTCTGACCAATTAATTTGAAATTGCAAATAACTCACCTATTATTTGCATACAAAGTTTGATTCTGAAGGTGCAGTTTTCCCTTCACATGCTGGTCCCAGTCCTAAAAACATACAAAGAGACATGCAGTGTCCAAACATAGTTTCAAACAGCTTGAACACAGTGGACGCTCACTGTTTGCCCTTCCACAGAATCTCTTACATAGCTCTTATGTAAGCTCATGGCTGGGGTAATTAAAGAGCCAATATTCTGGATAAGTTTCCTAGTTATTGACTGCTCTACTTATAAAACTCATTCAGCTTCAGGTTATTTCAGATACAGATGCCATTTTTATCATCCAAAGTCAGCACAAATTTTGTTTAATTTATAGAAAAAATTACATGAATCATATGAACTTATGTCTTATTTGAGAAAAAAACAACATGGTCTATTCTTCTAATTTTGCTGTGAGCTTACAAACATTATGCTTCCAGGTGAATAACTGTGTTTTGTTCCAGGGCTCAAATTCTATTTACATAAAAGCAACTCCTCAGGCATTAATGCACGCCATTTATTTTGACTGGTCAGTTCACTTACCTTGAGATTATAGACCTTTTTGTCACAGATGCTACACTGGTGTGGCAGTTGGGTGGGTGTGACAGCATAGTAATCATTGACTTGATAAGGCTGAAGTGTCCTGGTACCTGAAGATATGGTTTCCTCACTTCCATGCAGGGGCTGGAAGCCTCCAAACCCCTGCGTGCCACTTGAACCAAGAGAGGAAACCCCACCACTACAATTCAACTTAGGGTCAGGGGTTGGCTCCTCAGGGTTATACAGTTCTGTTCTGGACCGAATGGGCTGCCCAGCTGCTGACCACACTGTGGGAGGATTAGAAACCATATCCACCTTTCCAGTGTGAGTCAAGCCAGGGTGGCCTTTCCATTGCTCCTGATGTGCAGTGGAGTTATAAACATTCATTTTCTGCTCACTGGAACAAAACCCAGCTCGTTGACCCGACATATCTTGCCCATATAAATCTCTCTGAAAACCAGCGCTGGTCATGTTTTTTGCACGAGTGTTTATCACTGTGTACTGTCCATCACCAGCACTGACTGGTGCTGCAGATGTCCCACCAACTAAGTTGTACTGAAGACGTCTGTCAGTGTCAGAGGGGTAAGTTGACCCAGACTTTTTGCTATAGTCCCCACCTTGTTGACCCTTTGAGCCCACTCCACAGGGAAGATTCAGTCTTACATTCCCTGGGTTTTGGTTGAATCCCCCACTCACCAAAGCCCCCATGGCTGAGTTTGACGATGGGAAACCTATCATTCCGGTAGGGAAGGCACCCTGCAGGTTCCCAACTGTGGACGAAGTGCGTAGCTGATTGAAGAGGGGCTGGGACATGTTGACATTGGAGAGAAACTGATTGAGAACGCTGGCAGCAGTGGCTGCATTGCCTCCCTGAGCCAGTTTGAGACGATGGAGGGTAAGCTGGGCCTGGAGCTGAGCAAGTTGGAGGCTGGCAGGAGTCAAGAGAAGCTGCTGGTTCTGCTGCGGAGCCCCCGTCTGAACACTGCCTGGCAGCTGGATGCCCAGCTGAAGGCTCTTATTCTCAGCACTCTCCAAAGATGGTAAAGTGGTGCTACAGAGAATAAAACATTACACTTTATTAATCTCAAAAAGCAAATACATTTAAACTATCAATATGAAACTTAACTATTGGACTTCAACTGTTAATTTCTTTAACCCAATAGCTGAAAAGGTTGTGCTGACGTTTGTCCTCATGATGAGAAGCATCTGCTTAAGTACAGGCACTTTAGAGAGGAGAGGATATGTTATCATTCATATCTTTGCTCTACTTCACAGTAAAAATAATGTAATGCAAATTAAGTCGGCAAGTCATGTTAAACTTTCAAGCTGTGACTACAAGAGCAGTTTTTCCACTTTTTTATCAGCTACCAGCTCCAGTGCAAATTTGGGCAAACAAGCAAAAACTATGGAAACTAATATGATGCTGACAATTTTTCTTATTCGAGAACTAAACAAGTAATGTTAAAATGCCTTTTTCCCCCCAGGAAATTCCCTACTTAAGCAGGACAAATGCGCACAGCTAAATGAAAGGTGGAGGAGGATGAAGTGTCTTCTAGGTATTTGAAACCCAGATGTGATACATGTAACACTGGCTACCAAGACAGAAAGTAAGGCCATTACCGTGAATGGTATACTAAGTACCCATCTGACTATTATTTACATTACTATAACAATATTAATGTGTTATTATTGATTAATAATTCAGGTTTTCTTCAAATTTTGTGTGAAACAATACAACAATCCTCACTGTACAGGTGGAAATGGGTAATGAGCATTATTGTAAAGCTCAGCTACCCAGCTATCAGCAACTTTTCAGTAACTACTTTTATTAACTATAAAGCTACAAAAACTACCCCATTGTCAGGAACTGTGGAGAGGTAGGACCCAGATGCAGTTCTTCAAATTAAAAAAAAGGTTTATTTCCAAAAAAAAGGGATTTATCTGATCAACCCAACTGATTTCCCACCTTTTATGCTGTGCTATGCACCAGCTGCATACTGTAAAACTCCAGTCTCCAACAAAATTACACCTGTGTGAAAGGTAAATAAAGACAGGAATGCATCGGTTCCATAATCTTTTAAATAATATGTTTGATTAATAACAGCTAACCCACAATATTTCTAAATATTAAAACTTTATATTAAAAAACTTTTTTTATATTGAAATTCAGTGTAGAAATAGACACTCATTTTGTATTTGATGAATGCAACAAGGCAGCAACATGAGACTGGAAAAGTTGTGTAACTCCAAACATTTCACAATAAAAAATGGTAAATAACTCTATAAACTCTGTTTCACTTTTTAATTTTTGTACTATTTTCAATTAAATATGGTGATGAATGAATTTCAAATCATCACCTCCTCTTTTCATTTACAGTTACATGATCTTCCAACTTTGTTGTAATAAAACCACCTGAAACTATTGTATATTGTCCATGGCTGCTGTGACCCTGTGAAACTGCTCTGCCTCTTTAGTTTCTGATGAATGCTCTCACATGCTGTCTAAACTTAGACTACTCAGCTACACATCACATCAAGTATGTTAAGCACCTGACACTGCCCCGTCTAGCCAGTGCTCCAGTCTCCACATGTACAGTTTGTTTGAGTCGATGCTCTGTCAGTTACAAAGTTTTGCTCATGCTGATAATCACACCTTGTTTGCACAGAACCTTAGAAATATTACAACTGTAAATTGTAAAGAAAATTATTAGCTCTTTCGGGAATTTAAAACATAAATGTGAGTGGACCGCCACGTCATAAGCTCGTCATAAGCTCATCATAAGCTCGTCATAAGCTCGTCATATCACAACTATCACTTCTCACTTTTTCTCCCACTGAGCTATAAAGCATGTAGCTATGAACAGATCATCCTGAAATCTCCTCTCCAAACAAGAAAAATAAAGACTTTGTCAACTTATTGTCCATTTTTAGATCACAGAAGCTTATTTATTATAACTTATATTAAGAATTTCTTTGTTTGCCCTGTGATGGACTTGAGACCTGTCCAGACTGTGCCATTCAATGGCAGAGCCTGAATTTGAATAAGCAAATATAGAAAATGGATGGATGGAAGAACTTATGTTCAGTTTTTCTGTGTGAACTCCAGAAAACAAGATTAAGAGCAAACTAAAGCACTTTGGTAGAAGAAGACAATCTAACATTAATCTAACTGATTGATTTGAAGGATACAACATCTTCTTTTCTTTTGGCACACATGATCTATTTACAAGTCATACTTTATTTTATGGCTTATGATGTGATATTACGAATGTGTGATCAGGAAAAAAAAGAAAAGAAAAAGAAGGTCATTTTTTCTTTCATGTAAAAAAACAACAGCACATACAGCCGACCAAAACGTCAAACATGTGTTTATAATAATACATCTTTAATGGCCCCAAGTTTCTCCACTGATCTGTACACTCTCTTAAGTGAACAAGCATGCTGATGGAGCGATTCACTTACACCATTCCAGCTTATGACTCAAAGCTATAAATACAGGAGTCACCCTTTGCCACCATGATACACGGTGTCCTTAATCGACTAATATGGACTCTTGGGCAGCTGGCACAGTCTAGCCGACACTTAGACTGATCTTGTGATGACGATAGAGAACATAAGTGTCAAATAAGCTTTAACCAGGTGTGGATGGGAAGAGTTGGAAAGAGTAATATGATGTTGCGTTGGATGACAAATTAGAAAGGCTTTATCACGTTGTAAATTTATTCAAAAATTGATGTTAGCATTTCTGCAAGAGATTACAGAAAAAAAAATCATTTAATGTAGTAATGAACAAAAATCTATCAATCAAATGACAAATTGATAAATGAATTCGCCCAAACTGAGTGAAGTTTACTCCAACTTCACTCCATTTCTCCAAGAGAGAGATGGGTAACAAAGTGGTTACATCCAGCTCATTAAAAAAACACACTACTAATATTACTAATAACACTAATATTACTAATAGTTGTTGGGATACACTTTGATGTCAAAACCTTTTTCTTTCTTTTCAACATCCAACAAAGTCATCTGATCTGTACTAGAGAACTTGGATTGAGTTCTGTGTTTGTGCTCTGATTAATTTACCATCCTGCCAAACACTATAATTATGCATCTCAGAGAAGAATATGTTGCATGTACTTTATTAAAAAAACAGTTTTGGGACCTAGTTGCATGCACAAGTAAAAAAAACCTCAAACAGTCTGTTAGGTGGTGCAGCAGACAGCCTGTTGTTCATGCTTGTGTTTCAATTGTTGCAGTCTCAGCTTGTTCCCTGGTTACTTGCATCACAGTCGTGGCATTTGTTACATTTTTTTTCATTTAGCAGTTTTTATCCAAAGCAGCTTGTAAGAGAACACATTGTGAAGTTCCTTGTTCAGGGACACTTCAACATGTGGTGGGAAAGCCGGCGTTTAACCACTGATCTTCAACCACTGATTGCTAAAAGTCTTCAGGCCGGCTTTATGCCAGGAGCGTAAATGTGTGTGGCGTGTGCTTAACGCCATGATTTTCATTCAGTCCCCATGTTTAAAGATAAGAGTACCAACAGCAGCTTTATAAGATGCTCAGCCAGATCTACAGCCGTGAGACATCTAGATTTTCGATGTACTGCCTGTTCGTCACGTGTAAAGAGAGTCACAGCAGTAGTTTTCAGCCAAATACTCATTAAAAACATTATGTATCAGCAACTATGCACCTGTCACGATAATTTCATTGTACAGGCAACACGTCACACACAATAAAATAGAGCTTTCTATTTATGACTGTTTGATGATGGTAATGAATGTTTTTGAGCCAACTTTGGTTACTAAATGTCTTCCCTTCTCGAATCATATCAACCATGGACTGCATAAAACTGTGTATTCATGATCAGTGGCAGAGGCAGTGTTAAAAAGAATTGTGCAGGAAGCTGTGCAAACGCCACATTCCTGGTGTGAAACCATCTTCTCTTCTCTGTTTATATTTATTTCTTCTTCTTTAACCAAACAACAAGGCCAGTCTAACATGTAAGTCATGTCATAGAAGAGGATAATTGTAGAACATACAAGCTCAAGTTTCAGAATAGCTCAATGTGGTCATTTAAAACAATCACCTGCACAAATCGACATGTTTAAGAATACAGAGAAGTGTGACTGGCAAGCTGGAGCACAAAAATACAAGGTTCTGCTCAAAAACTCTGTCATGTGTAGGTTTACTGAACAATATCTGTAAAAACGAAACCTCATTTGTTAATGAAAAAGAATAAAAGCTTTGTGGCATTTTCTTTGTTGGACTCATTCAGCATCTGTTCCTACAGAAATGCTAAGAATCCTGTTTTATTACAGCCTGAATAATCATTACTGCAGAAATGGTTTACATCATTAAATGGAACCAATACCATTCAAAATACAGCAGTTGGATGAGTGTATGAGAAATGTTTGTTATATATGCAATGAGTTTCAACTCTCAGGTGCTCTAAAGGCTTGTGTCTCTCATCCAGGTGAACAGGCTCCAAGTTCAGAACAAAACAGTTCTAAAATGCATCAAGAGCCCCCACAAATACCTCTTTGTACCTCTGATTCCTGTTCAGTAATGCATCTAACATGGGCCACACTATGTCAAAGTGCTTTGGCTTTTTAAGTTGTACTGTTGGCTCATCGCAGTACAGCGGTCAGGCTGCTTACTTTGTAAAATCCCCATGTAAAGTAAAACATCTTTGTAAAACTACAAAGAATGCTGCATTAAAACAAATTTTACCAGAACATTGATTAGAAGAAGTTGTGTGCTTTGTGTGTATTATTAAAGACACGTCTGATCAACTGCTGTATCAAAACTAAACAAAAAAAGGCAGTCAGAAACAGCTGAAATCAAAATGAATCAACATTAATCTCTAATGGCTATTTGTCACGCATTTTAAAACATGATAAATATTAACTCTGCTATTTAGTCGTCAAATAGTATATCTGCTCTTTACAGAACAGCTGTTCTGCTTAATCCTGCACAATATTCACACTTTCACAACGATCACACACAGCTCCTCAGACACAACAAAATTCCACATGGATCCAATCAGTTCACAGAGCCCAATTGCAGGAAGTAACAAATTAGAAGAAGGATTTAATGGAGTTCAGCCACAGAACTCTCTTCCCCTGAAACACCCAACTCAACATGGTGCAGCAACATAGTCTCCTCACAGACCTCCAGCATACTGCAGAAGGCAAGAAACTGCATAGAAAACACACATGGAGGAAAAGCACAAACCTTAAAAAGTCAAGCAGTGAAGGTTTGAGTTCCACCTCTGACCCTAAGTTCGGCACCGCTCCTCCATAGTCTGACCTCTGCTAAATATCTGAGACAGATGCATGTCTCTGCCCTCCGACATGACGAATAATGCCTGCACATGTACACTTAGAATAACATCACAGCCAGTGGTCTTCACGCTAATGTGAGTTACGCTGCTTCCCTGTGTTCAGCCGACAAGACGAGACGTGTGTGATGAAAAGTCACAAGTGTTCAGCTTGAGTGTGTGTAGGGATGGGTTGGACCGACACAGAGGAACGAAAGCATTTGGCCTTTGGGTAACGCTGCCTTCATGGCAGCAGTAAAACCTAAAGTAGAGTCACCTGTCAGGTTCAAGGTGGCAGACAACAGTAAAAACCCACCTGATCACTTCTCACCTTCAACCACATACATCCCTCGCTCCAACTTCAGGTGCAGGAAATGTGTTTTCCCTAAAGAGACCCCAGCAATATTGCTCTTCCTTGTCAACTTAGTGTGTCAAAAATGTTTTAGTGGGAAAGGTTTTCCTTTTTTTCTTGGTGTGCCTGGTGATGCTACATGTACTGTCTGTATCTGTCTCATTTTAGTAGTGTTTATACTCTAAAAATGTTATTTGTACTATCTAAAAAAAACTGTGACATAAACTATGCTGCCAAAACCAAGGGCACTGCACATAAAGTTTGACACAATTCTGACAGATGATTTGTGAATCAAATAAACTCTTAATGTATCAGAAAGTGTGTCAAAGTCTTTATTCTTCACCAGAAAACAGAATTTAAAGACAACAGAGAGAAGGACATACAAAATAGTATTTATGAACTGCAATTCCATTTTAAGAGCAATGAGCCGGCAGAGTCCTCCGAACGAAGGAAAAGCAATGAGAAACAAAACTGAAAACATCGTTGAGGGGAATCATTTTAAATACCACACATTGAAGCTAGAAAATTCAAGAATAGGTTTTAAAAATGTTACATTCAAGACAATTTGTACAACCCAGATGTTATAGGAAAATAATATGTTGTTTTGTTTATGAGTGGTTAGTAATGTCTGAGGGAAGATGCTGCTTAAAAACTTATTTCTTAACTGTTTTTTATGCTTTCAATGTGACACCAGAGAGCAAATCCAAGATGTTATCTTAATGAACTCCACTCATTATCCTGTTCATGGTCATGATTATAAAGTCTAAAATATATTACGATCTATTCTGGGATAGCTGGGATAGTCCCTAAATAAGATAAAGTAGGTATGAAAAAATAAATGTATGAGTGAAAACAATGGGTGTACATTTTTATTTTTGTTTGTAATTGTCCTCTTTAAAAATGTACTGTCTGGATTATGTTTATTCAATTTATTTAATTTATTCTATAGAAACAATGTCATTTAGAATTTCAAAATACATCATTATATATATATGTATATATATGAATGATTTATATATTTCAATCAGTCAGCATTACACTCAGACTGCAAAGCCAACATAATAATAATAATAATAATAATAATAACAATAGAAAATTATAATGTAGACCAAGTGTTCATATATTACACAGTTCCTTAAGTGATGAATGTTCAATCTGAATTCATAAGCATTAAACGACAAAACTGATGTAACAACGATTATAATCATAAGACCATCATATGAACACAATAATATTTGAGTGCATGTCTGAGGGTATCTTAGTAAATCCATAATGATACATTTTTGCAGTCTGGTGGTGGAAACTGGTCAAACTGGCCAAATCTAAATTTAATTTACGTATTCTTTATTAGCTTTACTTTCACAAAGAACAGCTATTTCTAAGCTTTCATTGTTGCCCTGCCTTGTTGAGCAGCTGCAAATGCAAGCAGGTGGCGGTGTGAGTGTGTGTGTGAGTTTTTGTTTAAAACCACAGCTGGAAATGAACTGAATGCCAGAAATCTTAGATGTAGACAAGTCACTGGTAATTTACTGTAAATATTTTGGGTTATTTTTGTTTTTCATTCTATAAAGCTGATTAATACCACCTGTTTTCCTACATTTTTTTCTTGAGTTAAATGTTTGCAAAACTGTATTTGTTGTTGTATTTGTGTTTGTTGTAATTAGCACAAATGTGCTAAATTCTGCCACTTTGTGGCATGACAAAGTTAATGATCAGCATTTTTATTACACATGAATAATAATCCCGAATGTAACCCCAATCGTAATGAGTCATCGAGATTAATACAAACACTCAACTCCAAATCCTAAACCACAATCTCATGTTGCTGAACATTCAACACAGTATTCACTCCAAAATCTAATGAATTATTTTAACCCAATTGTCTCCAAAAAGTGTTTCCACAGTGTGAAAATGTAAACTGATTTATGTCTCACTAACATCAGGGATAGACACCTCTCACATTAGTTTCCTTAGATGCTTGTCTTGCAGCCCACAAGGTGGCACTACATAACTGACCCCAGGAGGTCTGAAAGGATGGATCAGACTGCCATGTGAGGGCACTCTACTCATTTAATCAGGCCTCATACAGTCCCCTTGAATGGAAGTTACATTGTTTACAATTGCTGGCGGTGATTTACATAGTGACTCATAATGAAATGTCACTTTGGTGACGTAGCAATGTTCAGAAAAGGGTAAAAGTGCTTTGGAAATGCCCTTTATATGGATTTGGCATATATAGAGAGTATGGACAGATACATACACATAAGAACTCAGTAATACGGGATGCAATTGAAGAGGAGAATATCCCACCCTTACACCCCCTAATAAGGTATAAACACTTACAGACATTCCAGAGCCTTAATTTAACTTTTCAACAAATGAGACACATAGTTATGACCTGCATCGTCAACACATATTCCCCATCAAGCTATGAGAGACGGTTACTTTGGGGCGGGGTATGGGTGAGGAAATAGGCTCAGCTTCCCTTACTCCACATTTGGCACAGTTGCAAGGGGGGCGTCTCTTGATTTATGGTGCCACAGCGATGGGTGAGGTATCTTGGCCCCAGCGACATAGGATCTGGTCGCCCATAAGGCCACCCGATCTCTTTGATTCATACTACATTTTATTTGATGATGCTTGTAAAAGGGTAAGATTTATGGTACGAGTTTTATCATGTAATATCAAAGATAAACATAAGTGTGTGAGGTAACTATAATCGCATGTAGCCTGCCTTGGCCTCTCTCCATCACATAAAGATCTTAGCGCTCATGTTTGACATAAAGTCACATATAAACAGACATCAGACCAAAGACATGCAACTGAACCCAGGAGGATTATGCTAGAAAAACTTTTCTCTACTTCTCTCACATGATAGCAGCAGGTGATCTTGTTTCCACCATCAGGATTGTGTACCATGAGGTATGGGGTCACAGCGAAACATGCAGGTCAAAAGGAAACTTCTGACTTGACAGCTGCCTCCCAACTGTGGACTTTTAAGACTTTTCCACCAAATATGTCCCAAAGCAGGAAAACAACTATTAGTCTTTTAAGCTCTGCTGAAATAGGGCCCACTTGAGGATATTAGAACAACACCTGTTTGAGGTTTTAGCCAGAAAAATAAGAAATTATTACTAAACCCTTGAAGACACCCTTATTTTCCTGTGAGGACTAAACATGTGCTCACCATACATTCCAGTGAACTTTCAAATGGCTTTCATATGTAAACCATAAATTCTAACACTGCAGCTTTTCTTTTTTTCTGACAATTCATAAACACTTTCGGGCTTGTCAAATGTCTTGTGGTCAGTTTTGATGCAAATGTGGTGACAGGAGCTAAGAAAAGCCCCACAGTTACCTGGGATGAGAGGGATCTGCTGACATTGAGTGTTAAACTGGGTGCTGAGAGCCTGGGGGCTAAGTCACTGAGTCTCCCCACTGCTTGTTTGGACTTTGTAACACCAGATATCACTCAAAGTCATTGCTGGTAAAAAGGAGGACAGAAATCTCACAAACATCATAAACACTGGTTACAGCTAAAAAGATATTTTTTCTTTTCTTTTTGAAAAAAAAACAAAAGGTCCTCCTCCGAAGTGAGACAAAAAAATTGAAGGAGAACATAAAAAAAAAAGTGAGTACAAATAAAGTAAATTTTTCCTTGGCAGATTAATGCCATCGACAGTGAAATTGAGAAATATTTGTGAGGTGGGAATTCAAGCACAGAAACCGTCACAAGACTGAGAGGTGAAGTAATGTAAGTAGTGGGGGAGGATTGTGTTGGCTTTGACAACTGAGCTTGACCAACCATTTTTCTTCTGCTGCTCTGAATTAGTTATTTATAGCTGCTGCCTGGATGAAGACAGCAAATTAATTTTTCTGTGGTGACTCCTGCACAGTGCCCGATTTAAAGTCGGACTGTTTCTGTGTGAAATTCTGTCTCCAAATATCAAAAGAGATATAATGACAGTTATCAATTCCACATGGGTATGTGTTAGTTCTGCTGATGAGTGGCTGCAAGGCAGAGTGAGGAACACCCAACTAAAGTCTTCCCTGACTGCAGTCAGCAACATCAGAGCTATATTAGTGTGCAAGGTGATGTAGTGATGATTCCCACAACACCTCCCTCAGTTCCTGGCTCCTTCTTTCCTTCCTTCCTTCCCTTGAAAGCCCCCTGTCTGTCTGGTTTTGCCTCAGTCCTACTCTTCTCCATCTCTGTCCAAAGCAAGCAGCGCTTTTTGACCATCTGTCACTGCGGTCATGCTCATAAAATCCTACCCAGCTGCACGGTCCCGCTCACTGACCTTCTAACCAATCACAAAGCTTCTCTCTTCTCACCCCCATTATTCTTACTAAATGACCGTCTGAATCCAACTAAGGCTAGCCTTAATCTTTCTCAATCTACAGAAAACAACACTGTGTCAAGTAAAATAAATATGCATTAAAATCATTGTAAGCATCATAATCACTGATCAAAGATTTTCTAAACTTAAATCCTATCGTCCATGAAATTAAATCCTAGTATGTCAATATATGGCGTGAGAACTGTGATATGACTTCAAGGCGGTAGCACAACTTCAAGTGTAACTAAAAATCAAACTTGTCCAGAACGAGTCCCTCTATGAAGGAAAAAAGGATAAAAGAAAATCAGAAAAATTAAAAGAAGTAAAAAAAAGTGGTACAAATATTCTAACATGTCTTTGGTAATGGTATATGGTAATATTGCAGTAAACGTGATAGTAACCAAAAATAACATTTGAATCAAAAGGTGGCAATATGTTGATGTTCTTGGGGTAAAATCTGATAATAATGAAATAAATAAAAATCCTTTGAGGTCAAAACTGCTATTTAACTTATAAAGTTCATTACCATATGTTACACCTTTAAAAGGCTGAAATTCATCTTTCCTTATGTTCCAGACATTACCTTTTGTTCCAAGGTAGCAAACCTTTGAGCCATGGTCTGGAAACATTTGTAGTAGTTACAGTGCATTAACCATAAATCAAAACTCCGCTATGCTACATCACCTGTTATTTCATTTGATCCTAATCACATCAAAGCAAACAGGCACGATGATTACCTACATACAATATGGCAGTTTCTGTATAGTACCTAAATCGGGGCTGCCATACCTTAAATACAATGCTATATGTGATGAAGACTCCATTCAGATCAACAGGCCAATTTTTCTAGGCACATCTGTGAACACAGGCAGCTTTGGCCCCCTGCAGAAATGCCACTAAAGTTCCCACAAGAGTGCATAGCTTCCTGTAGACAGATGCCTACTGGAATCTGCACATGCGTAACAATTTGAGTCTGTGTAAAAGTTTACGCGGTTAAAACAAACTGCTGGCTGTAGAGAGCCATGTGCTAACCGACTGTCGATGACAGCAGCCTTTTTAGGAGGACAAGATCAAAAGTCCAGGTGGATTATTGATCAATAATAATCAAAACAACACAAAATCCATGTATATACGCATCTTAAATCAATCTAACAGCCACTGTTTCAAAATCAGTAATAAAAACTTGAGGTGCTAATGGAGAGTGCAACCTCTGCCAGGGCCAATGCTAAAATAGATCACGGTACAAATGCCCTATCTCTCAGTTCTTGAGCCAGCAATCAGATATTGTTCTTCAATATGGTCCCCTCAGAGTTTCAGGAAATTAGGACTGGGTAGTTTTTTGTAATGGTACTGAAACTCCTCGCCTCGGCTCAAGCCCTGGCCAAAATAAAACCAGATAACGTATTTCAATAAAATTAAGTGACTGAAACAAAACTGCTGTTTTAAATATAAAAGTCATTGTGGAATTTCTTTACTACTTGATAAACGCTTCTGTATTTGGGAACACTGGTCACATGCATGCAGGTCTAAAGGAAGACAGAGAAAAGCAAAGTAAAAGCTTAATGACTGGTTATGTTAAAGTTAATTTTGCACATTTTGGTGACTCAGTATTCAAAATGAACACAAGGCATATGGCAAAGTATGCCAGCTATGTTTTAATAATGAGAATATTTTGATATGGTTGCCTCAGATGTCTCGATGTAATGACATAAAGTCTGGATGTACACACGACACAGGAGTACAGATGATAGTTTTGTTCAGGGATAAGATAACAGATGGAAATAACATTAAGGAGGAAACAGCCAAGAACACACACATTTGCACATGGTAGACGTGACACAGGACTGACAGGGACGGCACTAAAGCCATATGGCTCAACATGTCTCATCTCAGGAAGCTGCTGGCATTCAGAGTTGCTCAAAAAGCCATTAGTTCAAATCAGCCTAAACAATGTGAAAAGGGAAACTTCCAACTTTTCCAACAGCTGCTCCGTAGAATCTCTTAATGGCTAAATGAATGAAAGAAGAAAAATTGGGAAAGAAGAAAATAGTCCAGAGAAACCCCAGTGTGAGAATAAAATCCCCCTGAAAGCCAGTGAACAGAATGGGTTGGCCATGCCATGAGTTACGACCATCAAGGGATTCTCCATGAAGCCTCTTCACTCAGATAGTACACACTCACGAAATATAAACTAAACATTTACTTTGAGTTTCATCATTTTATCCCTACGAATATAAAATGTCAAGATCTATCTTTAGCTTCACAGAATTGTTTACATAAGATTTTCCGAGTTAGTTGGAATTTTTTCCAATACAATTCTTTATTGAGAGGTCTATGTATCATCATCCTTCCTTAAACGTTTCAAGATAATTCATTTTTCAGTAGAAGTTAGATGAAGACATAAAGTCTAAAAATATTTGCAAAGAACTTATTGCCTGAGTTAAGTGAGAATATTAACATAGCTGTAAGCTGACGCCTTTAACTGCTTAGGCTGACGTTTGAGAACACAGAGCTTTATCCGAGTCGAAGATAAGGAAGTTTTATCTTCGGTTTACTGTCTGTAATGGTGAACCTGCAGGTGTCCCTACAGCAGGGAGGCAGGAAGGTTAATGCCACGCTATCTTCACCATGATGAGTCACAGGCGGCTGTATGACATCTCCACACACAAAACACGACTGCCGTTATATTTATTTGTTTTATTCTCTTTTCACTGTGCACTGCAATGTTCCACCACTGCGGCTGTGTTTGAGGAAATCACCAGTTAACTTCGACTCCTCTACCTTTCTGTGGTGTAACTGATTAGTTGAAGGTTTATTTGAGAGAAAGCACTTTGGTGTGGATTTTGACCTCGTGATGACATACAGGAACTCACCAGGTCCTCCTCCCTCATCACACTGGGTATTTTAGGTCATCCATTAACATACCTGATTTCTAATCTGTTCCTCCAACAGTCGGGCATGACAGCACTGTTCTGTCATTTCCTCCTTCTGTTTGTGCCACTACTCTTCATCCTCACTGTCTTCAGTGTTTTCCTTCTCTTAAACATTCCCCCCATCCCAAATCCTCTCTTCATCCTCCATGCACGACACTTGAAGATAGAGTCGGTAGACTCACAGATAGCCAAAGCCAAGAATGATATCATTGTTCCTGCCTTGGAGCCAGCAACACGAGGTAGTGTTGAAAACAAGGAGTTGAGGGATACAATGTTATCTGTGTGTTACTCTTATTTCTGGCAAAGTATTTTGATTTTAAAGAAGATAAATTCTTTTTTAAGAGTTGCCTTTAAATTGGTGGAAAGAACAGAGGAGATCATATCCAATTCAGCACTATGAGCACACAAATGTGCAAAAAGAAAAGAAAATGGCTGGAAAAGTGTAACAGAGTGATAATGCATAACAATTATGTGCAAATGGTCATAATAAGATGAAGAGGATCCTTTTGCTTTTGCTTACTCACTATTGTCATTAATCTACATTATTTACAAAGCACCAAAAAGACTGATGGTAAAGGTAAAGAGCTCTGTAAGAATGGGAACAAAATGCATTTGTTACATCAACACGGTAATGGTGTAGGACGTGTATGACATGGCCTTGTTTTCAGAGTAACTGTTTTAGGGTTGTGTAAGGTTTGAGCTGACAGACCGTGTGGTGACTCATTCAGTGCACACAGACACACACCTTTTCATGACTCATCACTGCACCCAAAATATTCTAAATTCAGATCCTCCTGCTGCTCCACATTTATGGACTCCGATGAGTTTTGTAGCAGACAACACTCCTGCATCCACTGATAACGCTTTACCGATGGCAGATTTAAGATGCATCTGATGATAAAAAGACTTCCCAACTGAAATGTCTGAACTGACACTCTCCTTTTAAAAAAGCCATATGCTGTGGGTTTATGGGTTATAATGAAAGACGCTACACTACCCTGAAGTGCATAGGTGATAATACAATAAGTACATTTGTTTTTTTGCACCCCAAATCTTTGAGAATAATGAATATGTCTGCAAGACCAACACTGTAAAGATGTAACATAAAGGCTTCATCAATCTGTTGAAGCAACAATTATTCATTCAGACAGTGGTCACATCTACATTATTGTTTCACACAATTTCATTCATGGATGGATAAGATCAGCTGAAGGTACAAAGAAACCTTACAGTGGAGTGGGTACGTTAAGACATTAGTGTTCATCTGCTGCCTCTGAAAAGCAAATCAAAAGCCAAATTAAGACCCTTTCTTACTATTCGTGTCTATATGTTAAAGTGACTGCATAAAGTTTGTAAAAAGTGAATTCTGAATAAGCACCATTTTCTATTTAGAAATGTCACCAACATGTTCATTTACAGCCATATTAATAAAAAGCAGTGCATGTTGGAAATAGGTCAAAATCTATGTGGCCTGAACTACACATAATATTATATAAGGTCTTGTTATTATTAAGTACCCTTATTTTTTTTATGTAGATTTTCTTTCTTCTGGGTTGTCCACAAAACTAAAAACAAAACAAATTATATTTCTTCATTTAAACTGCAATATGCTTCAGTAATTCAAAACCACTAAATCGCTATCATTGGACAGATAGACAGAAACTTTAATGCTTGACCCACTGACTCTTAATTAATAACGAATAATTGGATAATGAATAAATAAATGCTCAGCTAGAAACCTTAATCAATCTGATTAAGGAAGAAAGAAATGGGTTTACATCTCTAAACTCTATATTGCCTCTGTGACGTGACTTTGCCTGTGTGGATCTCATGCAGGATACTTTTTTTTGTACAGGGATCAAATCAGAAAATTAAGATTAAAATCATCCGGGACAAAGATTTTCTTTTTGTTTCTTGTCTTGAAGACACAGAGAGGTTTCCGAACCCTTCAGTCATTCCAAATCTGACTACATTCCCTAAATCAGTCTGATAGAACAAAAGCATTATCTTTCCTTCGACTCAATAGAGACATGATCTCTGCAGAAATGAAATTTCTTGTAGGAATCAGAAATAAATGTAGTCCATAGGAATGTTCTCAATTAAAGTGCTGAACGTGTTTATGTCAGTATTTTTTATAATCCCTTACATTCATCAGTCTGAGACCACCAACATCTTTTGGATAAAATATGACCTCGCTTACTTTTGCATTTAAAATTAGTTAACCGGAAGTACTACTTCTTTAATGAACAGTTGGTGAAGAGTTGTATCTGTCGAGGAATATTCTGAAATCTCTTGTTCATCCACCTTTCCACACAGCAGCAACAACCTTGATTCATCTTGACGCAGGCCATGAGGCGACCTGTTCTCAGCTGCCAATAACCCTCATAATGTCAGCTGCCCTGCTCACCTGCTTCCTCTGTTGGCAGAGGCTCGTCACACAATCAGACCCAGTACTCCACAGTGGATAACATACATTGCTATCCATTACCGCCGGTGCAGACTAAATTCTAGTTGCTGAGTTGTTAAGTTATATATTAACTCTCACTGTAAGAGTCTCCCCACCAACTCCAACCGAATTTAGTTTTGAAAAGAGTTGGAGGTTTGGCTGGGAATGTGGCATGCTTAATAATTTATGCATTACCCACCTGGTGCTCTCCAGATAGCATAACTTCTGAACGGTAACAGATTGAGAACAGCTTACAAAATTTATTGCAGTCCAACTTTCCCCCTATCTCAGAAGGTGTAAAACAAATATGAAAGGGTCCAAAAGCAACATGAGCCAACCTTATTACATATCCAGCTGTAGCTTAACACCATCACAAATCAACAAGCTTCTTCAGTGGGCAACTCATTGCTTCATTTGGTATAAGCACGTGAGGTGTGAACAGCATCTGTTTGACTTTGTCTGCTTAATGAAAGTTTGGTACTCTTTGGGTAATATCTAGGCAGTTAATTAGACCTTGTAAATGTGGTAAGGTAAGGTATGGTTGGTTTATTCATCCCTTTTATGGAAAATATGTTTATGTCCGTGTATGATACGTGTAAAAGATGGATTTAGAAACTACACATGCTGCTTTCATTTCCAAACAACAAACAAGTCGGTTTGGATGCTTTTTAATGGGCACAGACAAGCAATAAATACCTGGAAATGTTTTCTATGATAGTAATGGGAGAGGAAAGCCAGTCCAAAGAGTAAAAAATGAACTATGTAAATGCAAAGATCTACATAAAAAACTGCATGGGTCCACCACTTTGAGAGACACTTTGTGTGGTTTAAAAGCTATTTTTTTTTTTACTTTTTAAAAGATGCTGAGAATCCTGAACAAAACAGAAGAGACACAATGGAGAAGCATATGCTGCCATCCAGACTACATCTTTGTCAGAGAAAATCTTACTTATGTAGGAAGAAAATGCTCAACAGTATTTTCAACAGAATAACTCTGTATTAAAAGAGTCTGGGTGCTAAACTGCACTGCCAGTTTCAGCTATTGAAAACATTTGGCACATTATGAAAGCGAATACAACAATAAAGCAATGCTCGAACTCTAGAGCACCTGAAATCCTATATCAAGCAAGAATGGGAAACATTTTGCATTCAGAGCGACAGCCGTTGGTCTCCTCAGGTCACAAATGCTCTTACAGTGTTGTTAAAACAAGAGGAGATGGAACCCACTGGTAAATATGCTCCTGTACCACCTTGTTGGCATCACAATCAAACTGAGCATACATTTAAAAAGACAAACGTTAGCTTCAATGTGTAATATTTCAAATAACACTATTTACACAATTTTCACCACATGCCGGCATTTTAAGAAATAACCAATTACAGCTTATCTCTTACGAAAACACACTTTTACATTTTAAAATGCATTCACATCAGAAAAAAATCCATCTTCACAAGCAAGTAAGAGTACTGACGTGAAAACTGCCTCCAAGAGAGGTCACAAAGTGGCCACTGTGTTTTCAACTAACACTGTGTCCAAACTAAACTGGCCTTGAACTTCTCCATAGGGAAGCTAATAAACTATTATATTTACAAGGACATGTGTCCATATAACATCAGAGGTGATCCTAAACTTGGATGGGTGACACTGAACTGGGTCACCTCAATAACATCCCATAACAGTCTTAAATACTTAGTATATATTCACAGTAACCGTTAATCATCTTGTGTTTTCTTTGTAACTTTAGGTCTTTCCACATAGCTTTTTTTCCCATAAATTAGCAAATTGTTTGTTGCTAACTAATCCCACCAGTGTCACATGTCTTTTATCACTGTCAGCCCTAGACCACATAGTCCCTTGACATAAAGGTTGAGCTGCTAATAACAGGTGACTTACTTATCTAATAAAAATAAATAAAAAAGGCATTCATTATAAATATATTTGGTAATGTACAAAACAAGAGTCACTCCTGACTTGAGCATATTCTTTCATGGTTCTATACACAGAGTATCAGCACATCGGTCTGTGGTTTAATTAACTCAGAGGGGCATATATCCTAGTCATTGAACTGGGTCCAGTTTTGTTAGCATCCCACCTTCTCTGCATCAGACACATATCAAACCATCTTAACAGTTGACAAAGTTATGAGAAGGCTTGACATCACATTAGCAATTTAATGTGTCTAAAGCTCACAGACCAGCTGACTCTTTCTCTTAGTGGTCAGATGAATACATAAACATGTCCCTGGTCTAAAACGGTAAAAACAATCAGACATTGCTTCTCTGCTTACTAGATCTTATTTCATACACAGATGATTTATCCTGTGATCATGATTAATCACATGTGGGTAATTATCACCCTTCACCTCCTCTCAGATTGCAAGGGGCTCCTCTCCTGAGCACCCTCTCTCAGAGGCTGAGCCCTGCATTTCTGTTATTTGGGGTCTGTACATCAGACTCCTGGTGATCAGATTGAGGCCACAGAATAAATCAGTTGGAATAAATCTTTAACAGACTTTATCTGCTGATGTCATGTGTCGGGTATTTGCTTTTCAGCTGCTTTATCTGGAATGAAAACAACTACATCTATCAACAGAGCTGTTCACTCTAAAGGTATAAAATTTTTTTTATTATTTTTTGGGGGTTTTGGTTGTATCACATTAGCTGAAGGTACCCTGAGACACACAGCCATACATGCACATGAACACACAAAAATACAGGGAAAATGCATATAAAAAAACTACAGAAAGATTTTTAAAAATTAATGGTATGCCCACATTATGCTATAAAAAGCATGAGAACAAGCTCTGTTTTGTTCGGTTTAGGTGTTATAGGTGACTGTGTCTACTGTGAGTCATGTGGAGCATTTATAGAAAGCTTTGAAATATGCAGCGGAGAGGATTCGAGCGACAGATCCACAAAATAATCGTATTTAGACTGTGTGGAAAAAGTCTAGATGATTGAGATTGTTTAAGCAAATAAAAAACTTTGATTTTTCACCTTATGGGAACGTGAAGGTAATTAAAGAAGACAAGCACTCAGGATGTAGCTGGAAATGCAGAAATAAGGCTCTATGCTTAGTATTACCCCTCCCTCTAAATTTCGAGTGTCCACTTGCCCCTTGAAACGACACAACATGCAGGGTTGAAATGTTCCATGTAAATTCAACATAAACCGATATTGTGCTAATTAGTATGTGGCTAAAAAAGTATTTGCGAGTTGTCCTGCATAACCCAAACTGATCCACACAAATTGATCCACCAGCATTTCCAGGTATCGAAGATGTTTTTCCGTCTTTCTTCCATTTTACATTTTACTCATTCCTTTTCCAGACAGTCATTAGGATAATGACCTGCTGGTGTAGTTCAGCTTATCTCCTGAGAAGAAATAATAGCTCCTGAACAAAACTCAGGTCCTGAGATTATATTAATGGCCATCAGCACACTGAGTAAAAACATAACTACAGAGAATATGTTCAAGTTATAAACACGAAATGTGATTACTTTAAAAAATGGTGTGTTTATCGTTGGATTAACTGTTCCAAAGAGTCTAAAAAATTTTTTTTTTTAGCTTTCCTCTGAAAACACTGTTTATAAGATCCCATAACATCCCTCTGTTACATTATTCAGTATGTTTATACAACATTAGAAAATAACAAATTACTGAGTGAGTTTGATGGAAAAAGCCACACTTTTGAAATACATCTAAATATGTTAGTTTGACCAAAGTCATACAAATCTAAACTTCTCAAAGTCAGACTATCAAACCTCAGATAATGCAGTTTAAAGTCGAAAACCTCCTGCATGTATACGCTCAATTTGACTTAAATGGGCCTGTGCACGTTCCCTCTGATACACAGAAGAAGAAACTGGTAACAACAAGGAAAAAACAGAAGGTATAGTGAAAGTAAAGGGTTTGTGTATATAAATATATCTGAAATATCAATAAAGCTGCTCTCATTTACATCATCTTCTGTTTCTTTTGGGAGACAGCTACACATGTCAGAAACTGTGACATGTTAACATGTTACATGTCACTTAAAGCATCTCCAGTCTATCACTTTTCTCTAACAAAATCCTGATTTTATAACTGTTGCGTTATCTGACTAAATCTTAAAAGCTTAAAAACCTTAAAAAGGATTGTCACTTAGAAATGTATGCAAAAGTGAAAAGGATCTTGAATTATCATCTTAATCTGATGGAATATTTTCAGAAACCTATGTTTATAATGAACAAACATGAGCTGAAACTAATCATTTCTTTAGAATTTGACCAAGTTGTTTATTGATTGACCATATGGTGCTTTAACTTGTCATCTTACAAAATGATTTCTGACCTCTATGTCTGTGTGTATGTGAGATTGAGCTCAACTCTGCGGAGCAGAGGTACAGTAAATTTGATTTAGTGTATTCTGGCCAAAATGCTCACCATGTGAAATAAAGGAAGATGCCTTTGGTGTGAGCACATGTGCTACACTCACCCCCTGGGTTCAGCTGTTGGTGCTGGCCTTACAGAGGGCGCAGAGAGGCTGTGCGGGACTTAAAACAGGGGGTGGGTTTATGTGTGTTATTTAGACGCCTGTGCTCTCCTACAGTTAAACCTGTAGGGCAACGTGCATTCAGTACATTCTCCAAATTCGTAGCTCAGGCAGTTCATTGAACTGTATGTGTTATATATGACCTTGCACTTACATAGCTGTATCGCTGTTGTGTGGTATCAAAACATGACAGACATTTTTCTATTAATGTGAAGAACTTGTAAACCAAAACTGGTTTATTATTATAAATACATTAAAATAAGCCAACTATCACTTGTCATGCTGTTAAAATGCTCAGCCAGATGCTGAACAAGTAGTTCAGGATGTTCATTTTGATTTTGTCCACAAAAAACTACATTTTCCTACAGGAGCTGCAGGAAACTAGGAACCGCAATTGAGAAAAATAACTGGAACAGTGAACCATAAAGCTGTCTTCTCTGTTTGTCTTAAACTTCTATTACTGAACCGCTCACTGAGATATAGACGCCTCCTACACATATTTGCTTGAGAGAGGAAAAAAGCACAACAGTAGCACCGCTGACACAATTATAAAACAGTATCTGACTCACCTATGACTCACGGATTTAATTATGCTGAATTCAAGTGTCCACATACAATAAACGGATGAAAAACATTTTCGAGAAGTATTTTTAGTGTCTCCCTGTTTTTCCTCTGCAGTAAAACAGGTCTTTTTTCTTCCTTAAATTTGTGTAAATTGATTTCCCAAGTCTCAAGCAAAGCAAGTATCTAACGGTAGCAACAAAATGCTAGAAGAGTTTTTAAAAAATCTTCTCTAAGTCATCACTTCAAACAATAACTCATCTCCACTGCACTAGAGGATACTAATCGAAATAACTCTCAATAGAAGTGGCTCAACCAAGGAAACGCCATGACAGCTACAGCTCATTAATCTCATGGCTTTGCATGAGGAATATGTCAGGCAGATGTAAGAGTTGCAAAATTATTCAACTCTTATGATGGTAAAATGGTAAAAAAACAAGAATGATGTTAAACAAACATACACCGAGTGAGATAAAATGAATATGATACATTGAGATTTCAACTTACACAGCTTCCCATGGTTTCAGTACCATTCTTGGTAAATACAACTATGTTCAAATCACAGTAAACGGTTCACTGACAAGCTATAGTTAGTAACCCTCCTTTGTTTATCCAACTTCCTGGCACAGAGTGTGACTTCTGTCCAAAAATCTTCGCTGGAATTTTTAGGATCTTGTCTTAACTGACTTTAATACTATTATTGTCTAAAGGGACGGTTTTGTAATGACAAAATCCAAAGAATTCAGCTCAGTCAGTCACACAAAAAAATATTTCCACTGCAACTTCTTTTGAGGTCTTAATAATAACAATAATAATAATAATAATAATAATAATAATAATAATAATAATAATAATAATAATAATAATAATAATGATAATAATAATAATAATAACAACAATGATAGTGTCTTTTAATAGAATGAAACATGAAAGACTACAGGACTTCCTCTCCCATCAACCACAGAATGATTAATTTAGCTATACTCGAGTTTCATACTCCTTCCGTTAGTAGAAGGAAACTAACCGTGACTAATTGTTATTGGCTTCATATGTAAAGCTGGACTAAATTTATAAAAAAGCCCCTTTTAGACACATCCTGCTCTCCATTAATCTGATGGCAACTAAACATGTCAGCATGGTGTCTGAATGAGCACCACGGTGCTTTTTCATAACAATTTGTGAAAACACTGTTACAAGGTCAGGCCTAGCTGTATCATGTTCAACACCACAAGGAAGGCAGCCTTTTAACCAGTAAACACACACACACAGTGCAGGCTTAACTTATCAATCATCCGACAGATCAAATAACAGCGTGCCTAAACTTTCCTCCTCCACAGTTTTCTTTCTGAATATCAGTTGCACCAAAGCAATCCCAGCCATTAAGTCGGTGTACAAGTACTCTGTTGAATGCTCACTACAGTGTGCAGTTTCTCTTCTCACACACATCAGAACAGCACAGACACAACCATGAAGACAATCACAGTTTTTTAAAAGATTGACGTGTCTATAAGCTTAAACTAAAGCTGTATTTTTAACCTGATCACATCCACAGAACATGTTTTACACGCCCACATAAACTGTTAATGACAGTACGGCGAAATGCTGAGAGAAAACTCTAAAGTAATGACAAGTTTGTCGTTACAACTCACTGGACGTACGGTCAAATCTGTTGAGTGGGCATCTCAACATTTGTTATCACGTGTCTGAAAAGCACTTGTGTTTCTAAACATATACAAAACAAAATGACAGCACACACAGAGACACAAATGCAAACACACATGAATTTAGCACAGTCTAAGAAAAAAGCACTTGTACATTTGTTTTAGGTGTAACAACCAGCGTCCAATTCCAAAAGGCAGTACACTTCATTAGTTCCTTCTGAAGTACCATTTAAATTTAGATAGTGCTTACACCGAGACCTTTAAACTCTGCCAGCTCATGTATTTAAACATTAAGGACTGGAAAGTAAGTGATGAAGAGCTGATCCCAAAGAACTTGATTGTCCCTTGTAACTTGAGTTAAGGTCGACTGCTGCTCACATTTCCATGGAATCAAACTGTATAACAAAGATTCCCCACAGCTGTGACTGTACCTCTATGAGGAAAAGGCTACAGTAGATACAGGGACATTTATGTATGTAGATATTTATTTAATTGCCTATCTGAAAATATTAACCTAATTTCAGTGTGACGAAGCAAAAGCACTACATGATATAATGAGGCAACTGACTGGCCATCCAGTACTGACAACACTGTGTCTTAATAGTGTGACCTTCTCTCTTAATAATCCTGCTAATCAAAATTGGACAGTAACTAAATTACAGTTTCAAAGTAGCTGATTCTGTGTTACTAATTTCAGGCAACTATAGCACAAATAATGTATTCTTAATTTCATCGTTACCGTAGAAGCTGACGTTACTCCCTGCCTCATATCAGAGGACTATCACAACAGCTAAGTCACACAGCAGCTTCATTTATAGATACACTTGATTTGAGCCATGAAACTGTCAAGAATTTGGGATTAATTGGTGTATCACTCTCAGGCCTGTTCACGTTACGTGCAAATCTCATTGGTAAATATATACCAATGGAGCTATTTGATAACTCTCTTTTCTCATTACTGTCTTTAAATGTTGTGACAGTGTACAGAGATATCTAAGCCCCTTAAATTCTGCCCTTTCAAATTGTTCCTGATAGTTAGTCCTGCTAAGTCTACCATCTCAACACCTGCTAATGTTGCTCCACTTGAACAAAACTTACATGTCCTCCAAGAAGAGAAAGACAAACAAGTATCTACAGCAGTGGTAGATATTTTGGGAATGAGTTTATTGATGAAACATTGACGTTGCAAGATTACAAAATCTCTACGATAAGAAGATGAAAACTAGAAAAGATTCATATGAAAAAATCAACTTTATGAACAATCAACAGGCAGTTACAGCATGCCTGCATGTACTATTTTTTAACATGTAGCGAAGGACTTGAATGGTACAGAACTCCAGCAGAAGATATTATTAATTTCACCTTGACTATGATAATACTCACTACATGCACACTTTGCTAATTGTGTTAGAAAGCTATATTGAAAGTTTGATGTTGTGCTTTGTCACTTTCAGTGACACCAAGAGAACTTTATGGATCTGCCATTGGCATTTTAGTATCCTACGTCTGAGCTGGGGGGACATTTTCTTCTCAGGGCACCATGCTGTGAGCTGGGCTATCAACGATGCACTTCACATGAAATCTTTATGGAACTTTAATCATCAAATTACAGTTTACAATACCACTAGATTTGACTGTAAGCAGATGCCAACCTGGCCATGGCAAGTACAGGGCCTCAGGGGCCCCTGTCTGGTGCCATGCAACTGTCAGGCATTTAACATCAGGATTAGCCACAGTTGTTGCTATGTGTCAACACAGCAATGAACACATGCTTAAGGTTGATTGTGAAGGAAGGAGATGGCAGTTAGACTACAGGGGGTAACACTACGAATATAAAATTCCTGTATGCACTTTGAGGGCCAAATCTTGCACAAGAACAGACAAGGCCTGATTAATCTGTAACTCTTGTGTTTATCACTGAAGAAGAGTCCCTGGAGGACTTTACTATTATATCACAAGCGTGCTAGGATTTTAAAATAGATTTTCTGTGAGGAAAAAGACACACCGCTCCAGCACTTTCCCTCTTTTTGGTGCAAACACTTAGTCTGTACAAGTGATTTATGAACTAATGCTGAGTGCAGGCTTGAAAGCAAACAAAAAAAACTCCGACACAAGACAGTAAACTACTTGGTGTCTATTTTGCCCAGCCTTGATCAAACAAAATCCTCAGATTTCAGACAGATCCCCACCATAACAGAGCTGTAAACAAAGTAATCATGTCCTCACCCAGAAGAGCATTCAGGCAGAGCCACGCCGTGTGATGAAGAGTGATAGATTAGTGCATATAAATGACCTTCAGAAAAATAAGACTGAAACCCTCAGCTGACCCCTCAGGTTGAAGTTAGTCTAAGTCTAAATTCCAGACAAGAAGTGTTATTAATCATACTGGTGGCCAAGTGAACTAGTCAGCATGTTGTTACTTCCACCAGTTCTTACACTGCAGTACGTAGCTGAGCTGTGGTGCTGTGGTGGTGATGTTTTATTTTTCTGTAATAAATATTGCTTAGACCGCTGGGATAGGCTCCAGCCCCCCGTGACCCGACCGACGGAATAAGCGGGTATAGAAAATGGATGGAATTTGTCTGTGTTCTTTCAGAAATATTGGACTTTATAAATCTGTCCTGATGCTGCTGAAATTAGCATAAGCAGAGAGGGAGTTTCTGGTATAACTTCAACTTCTTCTAAAGTAGTTAGTCACAGGTGTTACAGTTTGTGGGTGATCTTTATGGGCCACTAACTTAAACCTGCTGGGCTAACAACAAACCAGATGTGTTGCACGTGTTTTGGCCTCTTTAGGAGACACAAGAGTTATGTGAAAAAACTTGAAGATTGTACAATTAGCCACAAAAAGAAAATACACTATAATGTCTCTAATCTATAGCTGCTTTATATATAAGTCTCTTTTGACAATTTTGAATTCTAAAAAGGCCACATAACAACGTTTAGTTTCCAGTCATGTTGTGAAATGTACCATTGGCTTTTCCGGCACTCAAGCTCAAGAAAAATACAAAACTCAAAAGGACATACGAAAGCAGAACAAGAGTAAAGCAGAAAGACTGCAGAGGCCCAGTATGATTTAGTTTTCCCTGTGGTGATATCACATGTCAGCGTACTGATGAAGAGCTGCAGGGACGGTGCAGGTAAAATTTGGTCGGGCAGCCAACTTTCCCTTCTGTGACATGCTGACATACAGCCAGCAGGTGGAACAGAGCAAGGTAAAATAGCAAAAAGGAATAAGGTATGAGCGCTAATGTGAAAATGATGTGACACAACATGTTTACCATGCTTAACTAATCTCTTTGACCACAAACCACACAAAGAATGTCTCATCGAAGCATTGTTTAACATTCCATACAGTTTATAGCACATCTGACTGGTTTTCAAATCTTCCTTGACTGGGACCACACTGAAGAGCAACATCTCAAGGGCACTTGTAACAACAAAAGTCTTTTTCTACGTTTAATCTTAGCTTACAACTTTCACCTCTACGTTGCTGGACACCAACACGCTGTATCAGGGAAGGATACGTTTATGTTCGGACATGCAAACGCTTCTGTTAATGCTCTAAACCAACAATGAGAAACCTACATACAACATCTTTTCAGGATTACACACCCTGACAGGACTGCACATTACTTAGAACTGTATTTTGGTGCAGCTACGTCCTCTTACCAATCAAAACTCAAATGAATTTGTCTTCAATCTAAATCCTTCCTGGCATAATTTTACATAACTACCACTTTCACCCACATTCAGTATTTGGTGGCCTGTTCAGACAATGAAAACTAAAACAGGTTTCTATTGCATTTAAAAGGAGAACAGCACAACTTTAGGCCTGTGTCATGTAACACTATAACTGAAAAAAGCAAATGCGATTATGGATGGGAGCTCAGGCCGAAAAAAATGTGTTCTGTGCCATTCACTGAAATCTATGTGAGTGTAAAGTTCTTCACACAAATGTATGCAATGAAATACTGCATTGTGTAAAATTTAACTATATTGAAGGGCAAACAATCTCAGTTAATCAGTTTGTTACATAATATGTTTGTCTGGTGACAAAAAGCATCAGGAGAGAACAGATAACATTTGAATTAAAGTTGCTTTTACACATGAACTACCTTATTAAACTGTCCGTAAAGAGGTAAAAATATTTCAGATGAAATCTGATTCTTAAATGTAAAACCCTCAGTGGATATCAGGTAAGGCAGCAGCATATCTTTAATGTGCTGAAGATCTAAATTAAGCAGCAGACACAGATTATTCACATTTTCCTAACTCACGAAAATGTCACAAAGTGAATGTTCACAGGGAATAAAGAGAATCCCAATTCTTGCTCTCATTCATTAACCCAGCTGAGGTTCTGACAAATCTTTGACCAAAAACGTAAAAAATCAAGAACACAGAATATTGCACATTGAGGCCGACAGCACCCGTTAAAAGCTGAAAAAACTGATTCAATTTTCAGTTTGCAGCTGTGAACATGAGCCAATGCTTTAAAGAAGGATTATCTACATTTAATTGGATTATAATTGCACTACAATGAATTTGATTTTAAGTGGCTTGAATTGGACTGCATCTTTCAAGTGCCTTGAGAAAACATGTGATTGCTGTGATTTGCTGCTATATGAATAAAAGTGAACTGAACACAAGTGAACATTTACGGCGAACACACTGAATACAAAAATGCAGGTTTATTTGCTGGGGGGATTGGATACTAAACAACAAGTTTCTTGTTGGATTTCATCACTAAAGCACAGATACATAGCAACACTGACAAACTCTGGGTTTTGATTTATTCTAACAGCAAGAGGCCGAAGGTAAATGGCTTCACCAGATGGAGTTTGGCTGAGACTCTACACTGGAACTTCTTTATTCCACGTAGTCAACAAAAGAGCCAACGAAATCTATAAATTCTATCACAGTCTTCAGCATTTGAGTTTTTTGTATTTGTACTGAAAAACATACAATTCTCTATAATCATTGACCAATATATATAAAAAAGATCAAATAGAATATTTGATAAGCACAGCAGCAGCTCTTTTCCGTTTAACCCGGTAAACATTTAAACAAGAAATGAATGTTAACATTTTCCTCATTTTGATATTTATGTCAGCTTTTTTACTAAACAATGAAAATGTAAATGATTCTTCTTTATCTGAACAACTGTTGGAACATTTTTGGAATGAAATTAAAATGTGCAACCTCTCTGTAATTATCAAATAAATATAAACATATTCTAAGTTTTGTGCAGGTGTGATAAGAAAAGATAAGATAAAATTTAAATTCACTGACACATTTCAAGAGAATTTTAGAAACAAGCAAACCGGATCTACTCTCACCGTGTTTAGGATAGTTTTTAATATTATAGGCTACAGATGTGTGTGTGCTATGACTTTCCTTTTTCTTTCTTTTATATTATGTCTGTGTTTAAACATCTTTTCCTATTAAAAGTAGGAAAACATCTTTAAAATAATTTTTTTTCTTCACCTTTACAATTTCCCTTTTGAGATTCTAGTATTTACAGTAGCACGGCATTGCAATGTGTTTCATATTTCTTTAAAGGAAAAATCTAAAATAGCTAAACAACTATATACTTCTCTTGGAACAGACAACGAGCCATTACTTCATTATTGTTAACAAATTTAAAACTCTTTCTGATCAAAAGAGGTACTTCTGGAAATTACAGCAAATTAACAAGCATAATAACACATTTTTTTTAACAATCAATTATGATGAAGCATGTATGAAGCATATGTTTTAATGGTTTTTATCGAGTGAATTTGTGGTGTACATAATTTCCTCTTACCTCTGCAATGGTTCACTCATGTCAGGAGGGTATCCGCCACTTTGTCCTTTTCCCAACATTTTTGCTTGGCCTTTTTTGACACTCTCAATGCCACTCACCCGATCCCAAGCTTGCTGCATGGGAAAGCAAACTCCCTAGCACCACCTGCAGCCTTATCACCTCTGACCGCCCCAAAACGCCCCCTTCAAATAACTACCACAATCCAAAGACAGCAAATCCTGAGAAAGCAACTTTCTTTAGCCGGTTCTGTTTTTCTCTCGTCTTCGTTAACAGACAGATGACAACAAGCACAGCAGACAGGAAGAGATGACTACTGAGCACTTCGGCAAGGTCTCTTCAACGCAGCTACTCCTGATCGGCAGCTGCAAAGGCGACAAAGCCCCCTTTAGCCTCGTCTTGTCAACTCTCTTTCCCTGCAAACTATGCTACATACACTTTCTTCACTTCTTGTGTTCTCTCCAGATGGGAAATCTGAGCAGTACCTCTTCAAAGGAAAAGTGAGGGTTGACTGAGGGAAGTTAAAGAGAGAATAACAGAGGAGGTGGGCTCAGGGGATGGCAGAGAGGGGCTGAGATGAGAGGGACCAAATGGGTGTCCCTGCTCCATGCGGCACAACAACAGGGACAAGAAAGTCCCTCCAGCCACTGCTGATTATCACCTCTGCAGTCACACACCCACAGACACACACACCCTGGCATAGACTGGCCAATGACAGGATGCACTGGGGCTCTGGGAATGCCATCAGTCACTCAGTAGATGTCGGGATCAATTTAGCTGCTGAATCATTGGAGGGATCCAGTTTCCAGCCCTGGAACATGGTGTCAGATTATTCACATTTTGTAATGGTCTGACAGTCTGAACTTTCACATCTATGTTCCAAAAGGTAGAGTGAGTCTGATAATAAATCAGCATTACTAACTAAATAACAAGTGAGCACACAAAAGGAGTACCTAATACACAAAGGGGGAAAGAGACAGGCTGTAGCTTGTGTTGCTTGGTTGAATTCTTAATGATTTACTGTGGTTAAACAGGAAATCAGCAGTTAGCGGGGGTCAGCGTTGTGACTGGAGGACGTTTCTCTTCAAGATGGTAAACTACAAAAGAAAATATGTCTGTTTCCAGAAACCCAACCCCGAACTAAAAACACACTACCAGAACTAAATGTTTGTCTAATAAAAAATTTGACATTTTAAATGTTACTTAAGAAAATTGTAAATTGAATAAAAGAATAAAATCAAGAACTTTTTATATATGGTTGTTCTAAACACCAAACACATTTGGCTGATTTAATTGAGAAATGTGAAATAAAACCAATTATTATATTTTGCAAAATGCTGAAACAGCGAGGCGACTTTAGTTTGTGTCATAAAGTCAGTCATTTATGCTTATAAATCTATTTCATATATGTAGTGAGAGGACAAAAATTAAGAAAAAATAATAGAACCAGAGATTAATTTGTCCACATATATGGTTTGTACTTATGGTGTAAACTAGCTTTCATTCAAGGTTTACTTACACATTGATGGGCTTGAACATATCTTATAAACACAATAATTTGCTTGGCATTGTGTCACTCACTAATGTTCTACCCAAAATGTAAGTGTGTTGAGTATTTTAGAGTCACCCCCATCTCTACTAAGTCATCGCTGAGCAACTGAATGCTGTGCAAAAGGAAATATGGAGTAAATCGTGAGGAAACGGCATTTTCCCATCAGTCGAGAGGGGCAGTATTTTCTCCGTCCTCACACCGTTGGCTTAAATGATGAACTGCAAAATAAATTAAAAAAACGAGCAATTCTTGCTGATAACTCACTATTGCCATGCATTGCTCACGTGCAAATGCATGTATATATTCATGTGGCAACTCTACATAACAATCCCCCCACTTATTTTTGGCCCTGCGAGAAAGCAGATACCAGTGTAGCATGAAGTGGTTTCTATAATGGTGCATGTGTGGATAACCCAGTGCTAAGCTCTGCAGTTACTTTAAACTGTTTGTCTAGTGAATCTTCTCCAATCTTTTAAAACCATCAAACAACACAAGTTACTACCAATGTTATGAGAGGGTAATACACAAGAATACTGTGTTGCCTTCTCCTTGCTATACAGGAAATTGGGATTTCCAGAAGACATTTGAAGGAAACAGCAGATAATAATTATCCCTCCTCGGTCTGACATGTGTTAACATCAAGTTTAATGCTGTAGGTGGACTTTACATTAAAAGAAAATAATGGTTTTCAAAAAATGCTTGCAGGCTGTCGGATTCTGTTTATTCTCTTTTTTAAAGTAAAAAACCAGGCACTATGCCGGAATTGAAATCCATTTTTGAAAACTTATACCCGCAACTACAGCTGTTAATCCAGTCTTAAAAAACGATCACAGTAACACCCAAGAGAAAAAACTTCACGGTCATGCATCTGTGAGTGTGTCAGTCTGTCTGCTGTCCACACAACATTGCTGCCTGCTTCTAACCATGACGGTAGTTGTAGTGAATTAGAATGCCAGTTGCGTCCTCTCACAGCTCCTAAAGTGTGCCATCAAACCACATTTCCCATAATTCACTGATGCAGCCTCACCAGCTAAGATTAGCTCAGCCATGTGAACTGAGAACACGGTGAAAGGTAGTTTGTCATATACAGTGTGGCCAGCTGTGGTTGAAAAGCCAAGTGATGAGAAGTCATATTTGATGATCACGAGTGGCAACAAGGGGCCAAGTAAAGAACTGACCAGTGACAAAGTGTGCAACTCCACAGCAGCTTAGTTTTAAGATCATACCAGATTATGAGCACCTATAGTTAATAAAACCCAACCTGTAGCTGATATCGAAAGGAAATTCTCTGACCTTAGAAATAATGGGAAACAAGATTAGCCATACCTAACACTTGTCGTCTGATGATTAATTCATCACACCTTTGAGGGAAAATGTTTTTCATACTGTTCATGAAGCCCACACAAAGCTCACCACAGGCTTGGATGCATATGCAACACCCTTTGTACATCACCAGCATGTAAATCACTCGTGTCGAGTCAACACCTTACACAAAAAAAGGTTGATGATTAACAAAATTAATATGGTTTTCTTTCTGTCTTACCAATGCAAACCGCGAGAGGATGTTTAGAAAAAAATGATGTCAGTGCTACAGAATATCCTTGTGTAGAACGTCTATATCACTGGTGATACATGCCAAACATAGAAATGTAACTTCTATTCAGGACTACAGTTTTATATGACAGGAGAAATCATCATGCAAAACATGTGATTAAATTTAACTGCCTAAAATATTTGTGTGGCATTATCGAATATGTTCGGCAATCAGCCTTGACAGATTTAAGACCAGACATTTTATGTGCGTCTGGATGAGATTAAGTTTCCAGAATGTGTGTCCAAAACAGTATGTGGAGTTACGAACGCGGAGCAGTGTGTCTTACCATTGAAAGTCATTACATAAAAATCCATCTCTTGTTTTTAAAGGGAACGGGGAGACAGTTTGTCCTTTGTGCTCATATTCTTGACTGAAAAAATTAAAACGGCTTCTCTTTAAAAGTTCCACCACTACCTGAAAAGTGTCTGTGATAAATGAATAACACATGCTATTTGTGAAAAGCTGAAACAATACTGTGCTAAGCAAGAGAGAACAAATTTTTCAAGAGATCAGTTTTCAGACAATTCTCCCTGTGCAGCTGAGAATGCCTCTTGGAGCTGAGCCTTCCCATGAGGAGGGATTCTTGATTCGAAGAGGATTTAAGTTGACATGTGTAAAGCTAGTCAGGGCGCTGCTAATTAAAACTCATGTAATATTCTACCTTTGGCCTTACCGCAGTAACACTGAGCAGGTCACAAAATAATTCACTCAGCAAAGTGGACCACTGTCCTAGTGGAATAGAGGTATTCACTAAAGTATATCACTGCTATGCCGTGGACTGTGTGACAAAACATTCTGTGGGAGATCATCTAATATGTAACTGTAGCTAAGTTCACTGCAGAGACTTTGTCTTTTAGTTACATTAATGCTGTTTTGGTCAGATGATGCTGCAGTTATAAAATCAGGATTTTATGAGAGCAGAGCGGCAGTCTGGAAATGCTTTAAGCAGCCACGAGACGGTCTTAACGGGCTGATTTTCAGTCTGACAAGAGAAATAGAAAAATATGCAATATAGACTTGCCCCCAACCCATGCATGCATTTGCACGTGGATTCACAGTGAAGGTCAAATGTACTTATAGTAATTGATTGAGATGAAGGTATCTATTTCTTTTGTGTTCACCAAACACAACATACAGGGTAGAAGTGTTAATTGAGTTTTGTGTTGAAGCTAATTGTTGGTCAAGCATATCTGCACAAATCACAGCAAAAATGGACGTAGACAAACTCACAGTTTGGACACCGGTGCCCTTGTGGCCATATGTTATGATTGCTCATCAACATTTGGCCAAGAACCCAGAGAACATATGACCTCATAAAACCAGCTTAAAAAAGGAATGAACAATGACAATAACAGCCTGTAAATTCCATCATTCACGACCGGGCAGCAGTTGCATCATTTTACTGTTGAACTAAAATTACACAGTGACATACAGCCAAGCCGCAGCATTCAGAATCGCTTCCATCCAATCACGTCGCTGGCTTCATGGAGCACAAAAGGTCCGCTTTACACACCCAGAAGTAGAAGCAAGTTTATGAACACTTAGAAGTTTTATAGCCCTGAGCGACACTGACACATCCGTGCAACCTGCATCGCATCCTGTGTGAATGGATCAAGCCTCAAACCTGAGAAGCTCTAAACAGCTGAGATTAGAGGAATTTGTTAACACTTTCACATTTTATAGACTTGAACTGCCCTTAGTTAAGTGTTAACTAAGTGACGAATCTTGTAAAATCAAACAGCTACTTGTATCAGTAATATAATGCATAACACAAATTCAGCTGTATATACATTATCATATTGCACACGCAGTACATTACATTGATTTCTCTTGCCTAATTTAGTGAGTTTTAATTAATAATTTCATTCGCTGTTTTTTACGCTCCATCAGAATGCCTGTCAGCTGTCATGTGATCCCTCCTCATTCTGCCACTCACTGAACAGACTGTGGTCGAGCAGTCAGTTGCCACATTTAGGTCTGTATGTGTATCAGTATTGCAGCGATACGAAGTTTCTCTCTTGAATCAAAGCACCACATGTAGCTTTACAGTCAGTTTTCAGAGAAGGCTATATAACACTGTAATGGAATCCCTGCACTCTCACCTTTACGGTGCCATAATAATTCCTTCACAAGCAAAAAGAGCAAAGACAGTTCACTCAGTCAAAGTTCCTGTATGAGACAAACATACATAAGCCTAAAGCAAAGGGACTATAAACTGTGATCTTGATTTGAACATCAGAGTGGATCCTGAAAGTATTTTAGTGTATACATCACCATGTTACTATCTCTGTAACAGCATAGGCTACAGTAAGTTTTCCTTTCCCAAAACAAATGAGCATACCCCTTGAAATGATCTTTCTGTTTCATGATAAATGATATCACCACTTTTGCCATTTCCACCTCACCAAACAGCCTTGATTTAGTTTCAAATTTCTTTTATTTCAGTTTTTTTAATTAAATTTTTATTTCTATTTTTTTAATAGTACTTCTGATGCGCTCAGACATCTTGTTATGGCTCTTGTGGAGAAGAAACTGGAACTAGCCCTTTATTACAATGATTAATTCAGTTTACATGAAGCCTGAAAATGAAACCCATTATGTGAGAAGAACTTTAAAATTAATATGTGCATTAATTTCATTTGCAATGTTTTTTGTTACTTTGGTCAGAGGAAGACTCTGTCTAATGGTGGTCGCTTTAAGTATTTTCGTTTCCTCAAAATCACAGTTCAAAAAACTTGTAAGCAAAATCTGTCCCATAAATTTGGCTTTACTTATATATGGGATGATTTCCCAACAAAAAGTAGAAGAGGCATAGTGTGTTGAACAGTTACTCAGACAGTGAACAGCGTCTGCTAGCAGCTAACGCTCAGCAGTCTTCCGTTGGAACAGGTGTCTCCGAGCCAAAGAATTAGCACTAGCATAAATGTTGCGTTCAGAGGACCACATAAATTTGGAATGCAGAAAAACGCAGTAACGTTTGAGTTGCGTTAGTTTGAGTTCATATGTTTTAACAAATTATTTTCATCAGTTTGTTTTATCCAAATCAGTAAGCATTTCCCATGTGTATTACAGAGGCTTATACATAACATGGACATGGAGATGTATTTAAACTGCCCAGGGTTTGATAATAATAGATCACAACATCACCTGATCAGATAATACAAAATGAATCAGCAGACATTACTTTTCAGATAAAATTTGTTATTAGATTAAAGTTACCTAGTGAAGGATTTGTTCTCTTTTCTCTGAGAAAATACTCCAAAACAATACAAAAAAACTTACACTAAAGAAATAAAATCCTATGTGTTGGAGAATACAAATAACACAACATGTGTTGTGTGTTCCTGTGCCGTTTTTGGGAGGTTACTCTTTATTTGAGCAACTGAAAATGTTTTATGTGCAAGACACATTTGATACGTGTTAAAAATGTTATGACGCCATAACCCTGTAACCGTTTACAAGTTGTCCACATTGCTTGTCCCGGACTCTCATGTCTCACTCAGAACATCAACATCACAAAGCCTTGCGTTGAAGTTAAAAAATTTATCTCTTGACCACATTTAACCATTTCTATTCTGCAAAAAAAAAAAATGTTTTGTGCTAACTGAGCTACACAAAAGACAGTTTAAGCTTAAGTAATCAAATTATTTCCCACCTGAAAGGAAAAAAAAGTCTTATTCAACTTTCTATGCTGCAGCTTTCAGGGCTCCCGTTCAGATTTTGGATCAGCTACATGTTTGTATAAAAGCTTTTACGCAGGCCACAATCCCATATTGACAACATGGGAAAACAGGGAGCTAACAGACAGATGACAGACTGACCGATCAGCTAAAGGGCAGTTAAAAACAGATGGACATGAGTTTGGGGCAGCCGATAGGAATAACCAGTCAGCCTGCCAGGCCAGCATGGCAGATGGACCACCATGAAGTGCAAGGACAGAGTCAGTCTTTTCACAGGCCTCCCTCCTCCTCCCGCTGTCCTCTGCAGTTAATAAGCACCTGTTAGACAACAAATTAACTTGTTGACTTTGAAAATGAGAACAGCTTTATGCCTTTACTGTGACAAGGAGCTTGATTATGGAGTTGGTATTATCTGCTCGTGAACTCAACAATAATAATGGCAGAAGGCGGGCGGGGGGGGGGATTATTTTGTGTTTATTGTTTGACCGTGAAGAGAAGAGGGGACACCAGGGGTAGTTTAGCATTTGAATGATTAAGAATTCAGTTGCTTAACCAACAAAAAGAAACTTTCCTCTGAAAATGATTGAGTAAAAGGATAGATTGGAAGCAAAATGTAAAGAAATGCCACAACGTTTATGTCCATAATGACTTTCATTTAAATAAAAACCAAAACTGTATCAACAGATGATTTTCAATTTTAAGTAAGTGATTGATAATAAGATGAATACGATAAGATTCGGTGCCAAGACGTGCACAGAACACGGATTAAAATATCTAAAGAAGTGGGTGTACTACTGCCTGTTTTAGGTTTACGGTGAATAGAATAGTGAGACCACTTTTGATTTGAGTATGAGATTCTGATTATTATTGCTCCGAAGAAATGAAAAAATGCAAAGAAACCATTGCTTTTTATCCTGTGTGGATTTCAAAGGGTTAAGAGGTCTCCTCCTGTGGCTAAAATGGATTCAGCACCTCCGTTGCTTTGCAGCACATTTCCGCTGCTACAAATTTGCTGGAATAGTGTTAGATTACACATCAGAATAATAACAGCTAAGAGGTGAGATGGGTGAGTGGAATGAGGGTGTTATTTCTCCTTTTTTCACATCAGCGGTGTGAATTAGCTGTATAGAAGGCCAGATGAAAGCAACTTGGTCTGAGGCAGATGCTCCTGAAATATAGTGAAGTCGAGCCATGTTTGCTCTTATGAGGTTTTTTTTCTTCCCACCAATGAAACTATACGTGTTGGTTTTTCTCTTCAATGGTACAGAGCAGAGAGCTGTAAGAATAATCTAACCAGGCCGTTTAGATGATGAGGGCAAACCGCATAATAAAAATAGAGTAAGTGACAACAGAGCTGGTGTTTCACTGTGACGCAGGGGATCAAGTGAATCTTGGCGAGCGCTGCAGACCGAGATACTACAGAGGTCTGCGGTTTAAAAAAAAAAACAGAAAAAAAAAGAAAAAGAGATCAACGACACCGTCTCAGGAGGTCGCAACCTTTCAGATTCGCTGCCAGTGCAAGGTGATGTTACACCAGAATGAAAGCCACGTATGCCTGACATGTGGGGTCTCCCATGGTGCACAGCAATTCAACAGGATCATTGATCACATCACAAACAAAATATATCACGAGTGCAAGGGCTATGAAATGTGCGCCAGATGCTGACCTTGTTGCCACAGTTGCTGCCCACACGTCTTCACTGTCCCGCTGCCGAATGTGTTGTGGATCAAGTTTCCTTCCCAGATTAGATTAATTTGGTGGTGAAATTAAAGGATTATATACAGGAAAACAAGTATTGGAAACAGCCCAGCACAAGTACAGTAGTTACTAAACCAACATCATTGAATACTTTTTCATTTTGTGTACATATTTGAATATTTTAGGATAGAAATGACATGTCTGAATGAGCCAAAACTTTTGTCCAAAATCATCTTTAACGTGTATAAATCCATCTTTATTTGTATTTTACATACAAGCACACATGAGCTTTATTATTTAACCAAAGGCTAATTTCCATGCATGAGTGTTTTCAGTGTTTCAGTTCGACTGAAATCTTACATTTCTTAAAGAGTACTTCAGTAAATGCGAAACAATGAGACCTGAAGGTGGCCTAATCGTGTCACATATTCACCCGAAAAGTCTTGCCTTTACTTTTCGTTGACCCGTTTGATGTAGAAAGAGTCCTTCAACGACAGTCCGGTCTCAGCTGTGCAGCACCACCAAGTGGTCTTTTAAGAAGGAGGGACCATGAATATATGAACATGTGACCGAGCTCAATTTAAACTTTTATTATTTTTGTAGGTTTTCTAATTACATAAAAAGGAAAACATACATTTAGAAATCAGACTGGAAACTAGGCACAATATATGAGAAGTTTAATCTCAAGCAATATCTCCACTAAGTAGGGAGTAACCTGCTGCTTTAGTTACAGACAGCTTCACACCGAGTCAGGAGGTGTTTTATATCCAAAAATGTGTTTTCCAATTAAACTTTCATGTATTCAACTCACCTAAAAACAAGAAAGAAATACACAATACAGTAATAACAATAAGAAGAAACAACCAACTTTTAAACATTTAAAGCCATGTGGCTTTAGTGACAAATACAGGTTATCATTGTTTGGTGCGTACAAAGAGTCAACATCAGAGGAACCTCACTAAAAACGAACGCGGGTGAAGTTCTTTCTCAAGACTGGAAACAAAAACAGACGTCCAGATCAGGTTAATCTTTACCAAAGTCATATCAAAACTGGCTCAGCTGTACACAACTGTCCTGAAGGTCTGCGCCACCGACGCTTCTCACGCCGGACAGATGCCCAAACCTCAGCTCAAATGTATTGTTGGGAAAATTCTCCACAGTAACACAAACCTGAAACGCTCCCACAAAGAGCTTTCCAAGGAAAATAAGGAGTTTTCAGTGTAAAGTAAACACGCTGTAGCTGTCAGAGACTAACACAAATGCCTCTGGCTCACCGACTGTTTTCCTAATAAAACCAGATTTCATCTGGGATATATATATATATATCCAAACTTAAAACTGTTCTGATACGAGTCGACTTTTCTTTATTATTCATCTTTACCGTGGCTTTTTTAAAAAAAAAAGAAAAGGCTGTGGATTCAGCGGGATATTTCTGTCTGTGACCTTTGTTGTTGGAGGCTTCGAGCAGTGCACTAGGCGGAGGAGGAAGGTACGAGGGGATGATAGAGCGCAGGAAAATATTAACCATGTGTGGTGTCATCCTCCACAAAGTCTTTGGCCTGCTCCGCTGTGATCACATCAATGTGACTCACCTAAAAGAAACACATACACACAGTTAATGAGCAATCAATGGCTCCACTTCAGCGCCAGCGATTAATCTCATATTTCATGGAACCTGAAAAACTAACAATAATTCATCCTTCATCTAACAGAAATCCCAGTGAAACTTCTCAAGCTGATCATTTACATTAAATATTGACAAATTCTGGATTTCTGGAACAGAAAACTGGATAAACTGAGTTTCACTCATGTTAACACGGTCAAATGTTATGAAGGAGGGATTTTGAAAATACAGAAAATACCGTAACTAACAAAAAAAAGTCTTATTTTTACTGTTTTAGGAATAAAATGTAAAGTTAAAGTCAAAAACTTTAAACTGTGAATTAAGTGGAGAGCAGGTGAAGGAAATGGGATGAAAGAAAAAGGCAACAAAAATGTTTTATTTCCCCAAACTTCCCAGAATTTTTCATTGAGGACTGAATAATACTTATTAATGAATTATCCCCAAACAGGGAAACTACTCTTTGCAGCACAGAGAGTCCGTAACAGTCATCTGTGATTACAGAACTGCGTAAAAGAAGCTTCTTCTTAACTTCCTTGGCTTTGGGGGAACAACCCACCCGCCCCGCAGCAGAAACACCGAGCCGTGAAGGGAAAGCCTCACCTTGTTTCTGAATTTGACGCCGTAGAACTTGTCCGCAGACTCGAGCAGCTCGGGCCTGAAGGTGGTGGTGATGAACTGAGCGTGGCCGGCCAGCTCAACAATCATGTCTGAAACGGACAAGCATCACAAACATATCAACGAGGCGCCGGCTGATGAACAGTCCAGATTAGTTTATCCAAAATATCTGTGATCATTCCTGAGGAAATCCTCTCGAGTTTACAGAACATGTAACATATATTCAATTCTGTTTAGTTACAGCACAAAAAGAAACAACGGTTCTTTCCTCCGTATGACTGTTTAAGTACAAAAACCTGGATGTTTATCATTTTGAAATCATCTGGTGAATGTTCTGACTATGGAAGCTACCATGCTGCAAAATATCTGTTAGACATCGTAGTTCTAGATACTGTTACTCTTTAAAAAAAACAATTACAACTAAATCAATGCACAATATTTTATTAAAGCACCATCTTCTCTGCCCAAAGTGGACGCAAACTAACTGGTGGTGCTGGTCTATTAGCTCCCCTCAACATAAAGAACGTACACATAGCACACAGAGGTGAAGCTGTCAGCTCAGACCACCACGAAAAGCCACAAACTCTACATAAAAGATGAATGTAGAAAGTGTTCGATAAAGTACTCCAACCCTGCATTTCCTCTAAAGGAGAGTAAAGAGTGACGCCTGTGGTTGCAGAAAGAAAGATCGCAGTCTGAGAAAATGACTGTACTTCTCATTCTATTGTGAACTGCGAGTCACTTTAAGTCTACTTCAGTACAAGAGGTTCATTTAGTAAAAACGATGGCCCCATTTAGACGTACAAAGCAGTGTACGCTTTAGGGCTTCACTAACTTGTGTTAACGAGTTAGTGACGTGTGACAAATGGTCTGCAATTATCTAGCACCTTCGCTAGGTTCATAAATTACTGCCACTGGGAGCAGCTTGGGGCTCAGGCTGTAGTCTGAACCCGTTCAGACATAAATGTTCATCTCTTACATGCAGAAACTACTCCGGTTATATAATTAACTGATTTTAAGAAATTCAGATTTGTATCGCCTAGAGAAATGATTGGAAATTTAAAATAGAAACACAAAAGCGTCACATTCTCTCCGATCCTTATCCAGACCTGGAAAAAGCTAAAAACTTTCCATACTTTAAGACTGGAAGAACTCTGTTGCCTCAAACCAAATCAACCCCATTATCTTTTTGGTAGTCTGTTTAAATCTCGAAATGTTATGGGTGCATTAGCATGACCATGACTCCCAGACGTGGGTGTGCCTCAGTTTGTGTTTTTTACCTGAGACAGCCTTCCTGTGCTGGGCGTCAAGGGCCTGATCAATCTCATCGAACAGGTAGAATGGAGCGGGGTCACACTTCTGAATGGCAAATATCAGGGCCAGAGCCACCAGAGACTTCTGACCTCCAGACAGCTGCTGCATCTCCCTCATCTCACCCTGCTTTCCAGTGAACGACACCTACACAGGAAATGTGGATGCAGTTAAGACCGACACAGGAGCAGAAAAACATTCATTCTCACTTATTGGTAAAACAGTCCACAGATGTCCAACACCCTTTGACCTTTTCTAGGTTTAACAAAGTGCTTTACAGTGCGTTTCTCATTCATCCACTCGCATACACTATCATTTTACAATCTATACGCAGCACCTTTTTGTCTTCTCCACTCACACGTCGATGAGCTTATCAGTGTCAACGTGGGTTTCAGTGTTTTGCCAAAGATACACGGAGAGGCTTAGGATCGAATCACAGATCCTCTAATTGTAAAACTACTCCATCAGCTGAGCCACGGCCGTGTTCAATGATTTCATTATTAATAGATTCTCTCTTTAGAAAGGATGGACAAAGCATCTGCTCTATTATGAAATCCTTTATACTGATTGGGATACATTTAGTGTGAAGACAATTCTGTATCACTCATTGGGTGACTACCTTCACCTTGGACCCGCTTTGTGGGGAAGGATCAGGTGCTGAAGGACTTCTTGTAAATACTCCATAAATACACATTCACATGTTTCCAGACAACAAATTCAGGGAAAAAACTCAAATGCATAAAATACCCGGTAACAAAACAGCTTTTTTTAAAGCACTTAATTAAAAAATAAATCAACATAATTCCGATGCTCACCAGTGATGTTTGAGTGAGTGAATTATATGAAATGAAGGAGGATGTTGCCCTGCATACGGCATTTTTACACTTGACTCATGCAAACTTTATTGGTGGATCTGTATAAAACCGTTTCTTACTCTGATGCCAACTCCTGTGAACTGGTCCACTGAGGGAACGCTACTCTGTGACCCAGAGCCCCTCTCGCTGTCTGCACCCCCCTCTCCTTCATCCTGAGACTGGCTGCCTTCAGCATCGCCCTTCTTCATCACCAACGTAGCCTTGCCGCCTGGCACCAACTTCTGGAAAACCTCACTGAAGTTCTTTGACACCTTGAAGGAAGACGATGAGAAACCGTGACGTTTGATCGCATTACTCTGAGGTTGATTGGAATGTGAAACGGATGCGAGACTGACAGAGCATTTGCACCCTTCAGAAGAAGAAGAAGAAGAAATCTGACAAATCAAACTACATTAGGCTGACGAAAAGAAAAGCGCATCAATACAACATGAATTTAAATTTAGTAAAACATGGCACATTTACAAGCAAGTTAAATATCTAGAGAAATCCCTTTCCATTGGTGTAATGCTGATCGGTGCTGATCAGAAGCGGAGGTGCTCTGTACCTGTTTGAAGGTGAGCTGGATGGCCTCATACTTGCGCAGCTCCAGGACGTTCATGAGCTCCATGATGGATTTGTAGCCACGGTCCAGCTCATCCTGACGCTTGATCAGCTTTTCCTTCTGCTCGGAGAAGTTGACAAACTGGTCGAGAGCCTTCTTGTTGACGTGACTGTACTTCTTCAGCTCTGTGTTGCACTGCTCCAGTTTTCTGAACAACTGAACGAAACAGGAGACGTAACATCATTTCTTCATTAGCTGCAGGACAATGATTTGTTAGTCTAAGAAACCTTTTTGTGTTTACAAAGGTTATTCTTGATTTACTCCTCATTTCACCCAGTGGAGTGGTTTTAAAAGATGCTATAAAAACCAAACATTATGATCATTGTGAATAAAAAAAATAAATACTTAAGGTAGGGAGGCAGAGATATACCGGCCTGCCATCAGTCGATACATCAGCTGAGATTAATATTCAGCTTTTTGACTGGAATCAACCAACTGGCAAATGGGATAAAAATCACACCACAGTAGTGTCTGATATTTATCTGGTTTGTCCCTCTCGTGTCACAATGACCTGAAATCAACCGTATTTACTTACATTTCATTTTCTTGGTCACATTGTCTTTGGACATTTAGGCAGTGAAAAGTTATTGAGTCGGTCCCTTCGTCTCCTCTTCTTTTTTATACATTATACAACCTCACACCATTTTGCTCTTTAGTCATTTGACATTTTCGTGGGCTTTTGATGGAGTCTTTGTGGCCTTTTCAACCTGACAAAAATACATGTGTATGGCTGTACATTTGCAGGTTTCACACAGATCTGCAGTTTTCTGACAGTGGTGGTATGTCTCAAAACTGTCGGGGAAGCCAAAGAGCAAACAAGGTCGCCGTAATTCTCAAGTATTGCTTTAAAAGGAAAATAAATGACAAAAAAAAGAAGAAGCAATCAGTTGTCAGAAAAATGATGATTGTTACCAACTATATCGGATCGTTTTCTCCCTAATTCAAAGGTACATAGATGGAGTAGTTTTTTCTGTTCTTACAAACCAGTGAAAAATAAATCACAATGACTTAACTTTTCTAATGAAAGACCTGAGCTTGGCAGTGCTACAAGATTAGTTTTAATTCTTTGTTTCCCTCCCACAGACAAACACTGTCTGCTTTTAATAAATGCATTTCGCCAGCATCTATTCATATCCGAGAATGGAATGGCCTGATTAATTATGACAAAGTGCCGCACACTTTCCAAAACTCTCAAGCTATAAATTCACCCATTTAAATCACTAATGACCAAGGGAACATGAGCAAGTGTCATTAGTACTCGGCCCCCTCGTCCACTTCTGCAATCAGTGGTACCATCTTGCCCCCGTGCAAAGTCCCTAGGAGAAAGATCAAGTATATGAAGTGTTTATGAGAAACTGTGAAGCTATTTTGAGCCTCGTCAAGGAGGGGAGCTGAGACACAAAGACACACAGAACACACACTCAGACACTTATGAAAGATGCAGCCAGGTCCACTCATCTCACAGTCTTTGCTCCCAGCGGCAGCTGGCTGAAAGGAAAAATTAGACACAGCACTAACTCATGTCTGAGTCACTGAGTGGGTGGGATGTGATGCTTCTGGACTTTATTCCTAAAGAAACAAAGCTCCAGCTCTGTGTGTGTGTGTGTGTGAGTTCATTCCTTAATATGACTCTGGAGTTAAAAGAGGACACGCAGGAACACTTCCACCAGCTACTTAATTACTGTTAACGCTGTTGTTGGCCTGTTATGTGTCAAGTATCACCGTGGAGTCCAACTGTTCATCTCAGGCTGCTTTGTCTTATGGAGCATTTCACCATCTTTTAGCTCATTTCTCTCTTTTGATTGACAGATTTTAAGACATTAGTCTGGTTTCTAAATACTAGCGACGCAAATCTGAAACAATCTTTGGAAAAGCTGGAAAAAAATAAAACCTTTAGAAAAAAATATTCATAGGAATGAAGCAAGTGAGGCTTTGTAGTGTCGCCAGAGGGTGGCAGTATGGGTTATGTTGCTAGTGCTGGTCATTCAACAGAAGCAGTAGCTGTCTGAACATGAAACTAGTCCAGTTAACACTTTCTGAAAGACAAACAGAGATATGTTTGTTCCACGACTTTCAAAGCTTCATTATGTCTGGGATAGTGCGGCTAAATAAGCGAGTTTGAGCAGCCAGTAAAAACATGTTCCACTTGTTAAGATTGCACCAGATGAACTATCCGAAGCACCTTTAGGGGAATATTTATTGAACACCTGACACACTTCACAGTGCACTGCAAGTGTGGTCTGATTCTAACTGTAGTGAAGTCATCTTTTCCCAAGTCTTAAGAGTATTCCTCCTTCCATCTGTCCTTCGGCTTGTGAAGTTTTTAATGAGGTCGGGAAAAAGAGCTTCGGAAAAAGACCATACGAGGCAACACACACATTAAACAGAGCTCTTACGTTTAGGAGAAACAAAACAGAAACAAGTGGAGTGGCAATCCTGACAGGTAAATGGAGAGAGAGCTCTTTTTCAGGAATTTCTTTCATTACGGGGAATAACTTGGATAGTATATCCACTTTTGGAAGATGCCTGTCAGTCGTGTGAGTTTATCGTTTGACAGCTCAAACCGGACACAGCAGGCGAGTCCTTTAGTTCTAATTTTTGCTAAGTCAGACGCAATTTACAAAGTAGTTTCCCCAATACTCACCAGATCTGGTTTGAAAAAGCCTTGCAGAAATGCAGAACATTTGCATGTACTTTCCTTGCACATTAGGAAGAGATTTTCTGATTTTCACTGTTAATATTAATGAAAATCCAGTTACTGATCTTTTTAGCCAAAGGATGTAGCTCTTCTCAATAAAACTGTCTTCTGCCTGGGATTCAACTGCCTATCAACTGGATATTGAATATGAAGAAGTATTTGGAAGCTTATATAGCTAATATTTCACTCTAAAGCTTAAGTGGACAGCAAAAGAAAAACATGGATATATACATTTACCAACTCGGCTTTATAAGTTTGTAATTTATGGCCCAAAAAAGAAAAAAAAAGTTGTTTTCCTGCTGTTATTTTCACGCTTTCACACACTATAAGGATAAAAATATTCGTGTCAAAATGATGCTGGTGTTGGCTGGCAGCATCATTCAAGCCAGGAGCCATCTGTTAACATCATTAAGCATGGCGCGGAAGCGTGCGTGTGCATGTGTGAGCGTGTCTACCTGTTTAAGGGTGAGGGTCTGGTACTTCTCAAAAGCCTCCTGAGGCAGCGAGCCGAGCTCTCTGATCTTCTTCATGCACTCCTCTTTCTTCTTGAGCAGCATGCCCTGCCTGTTGGTCATCTTTTCCAGCTCTTTGGTGTCATGGTTGATGGCGTCATTCTGCTCTTTCTCAATGTTTTTCCATCGCTCCATGCTCCTTATGTGGTCCTTGATCTCTGCCTCCGTCTTGTCAATCAGAGCATCCAGATCTGGGAGGTGAAAATGTTACAGTAGCTTTTTTGTCTGGTATTTGCATAGATGTGTGTGGTTGTGGGCATGTAGTAAATTTATGCAAATTTTTTTTAACAACAGTCAAAACTGTAAGGCAGTTGTTAAGTAACACTTGCACATGAATACTAATCAGCTTCAGAACATTATGAAAGATGTTGTTTTTTTTTCTAAAACACATATTTGTATAATACAATGCTACGTCTGGCCTTTACATTAACTGGGACTGGACTGTTGAAACCAAATAATATGAATCTGTTTTAAATGGATGCAAATTCTTCTCAGGTCACTGAGTTTACTTGAACTGAAGCTGCCTTAATCTACTACGCTAAATAAAACATTTTGGCTGGCTTTTGAAGCACTCTGCCGGAGGATCTGTGGTTTGCATTTTGTTCAAAGGTCATATAGGAGAGGAGTGTTTCTGTGACCACTGGCACCCGCCTGTTGGGTCTTTGTTAAATGCCTACCTTCTGATCGAGTCAAAGTTTCTTTGACACGTTTGTTGATCCCATCCAGCTCAGATGTCGTGGCTGTCAGCACTGTGCCTCCCTCAGTCTCCCGCAGCTCATTTAGCTCCTGTGTCAATGCATATGAGGATATACAAAAGAAAAAGGGGGGACAGGGTCATGACAAATGATAATTTCTGACTTTTACGACCATCATATGAAAACAGTGAATTCAGAACATTCATGTAATAACTTCAGTTTTTTTTTTTTAAATCCTTGTTTAATGATGCTGTAATGATACTTCATTTATAATGAGAACATAAAAATAATGGACATGAATGACAGATGGTGAGGAATAAAAATATTTAACAGTACTGAGCTGCCCTCTAAGTGTTTCCAGGAACACTGTACCTGCTCCACTTGGTCAAGACGCTTCCGTAAGTTCTCATTGAGATACGTTTCCACTCTGGTCATGATTCCCTCCAGCTTGATTCTCTCATTCAACAACTGTCTGTTGTCCTGAGAGCCAAAAATAAGACCAACAAACAACCGTTACTCATATGATGCTGCAGACAAACAGGAAATTTGTAAAATTATTAATTCCAAGTGGCTGAATATCAACCCTAACCCAAGAGCACACAAACACCCACAAAATATACACATTTAGACATAAAGACACGTTAAAACAAACTAATTATTCCAAAACCAAGTGTTATGTAATAAATAACATGATTTGACAACTGAAAACATTTCCGTATCATAAGAGAAAGGCTCCATGTTGTGAAGAGTTGTTGTGTAATGATAGCAGGAATGGAGTGCAGTGAGGTGAGAGCAGTGAGCAGCTGGCAGAGAAAGAGGGGGCCATGCTGGATCACAGGAACATCCCACACACAGCTGCAGGCTGCCATTTTCACCTCACTCGCATCATTTGAATACAGCGACGGAAGGCGGAGGCCCAATGGAAACAACAGAATGTACGGTAGGTACAATTCTACATGTAAGCAGGCACCCATTGTTTCACTTTCAACACGACTCCGATCCCAGCTGCAGGGTGTGAGACCGTCTGATAAATGTGGAAAAAAACTACAAAAAAAAAAAACACTAAAATTTGTCTCTCTGTGCTCTAGATATAAAAAACGTATTTTCATAATATTATCATAAACACAAAGTCTACTGAAGGAACCACGGTTTGAAATCCATTGTTGAATAATCAATTCGGACGAGGACTTTATGGCTTATTTTAGTGATAACATAAACAAATTGCTGGATTTTGTCAACTTAAAATCCTTTCAAAATGACAAACATTCCAACTCAAATACAACATTTAAGGTTTAAATGGAGTGTTTGGGGTCTTTGGAATATAATTCACGATGTGACAAACCGCAACAGATCATGTTTCTCCTGACCTGCTGCAACTGACGAATCTCATCATTGAGGTCATCAACGCGTCTCTGATCCTCGAGGCTGAGCTGAGAAAGAAGATCTGTACCGAGCTCAGCCTTCAGCGACTCCCTGGTCGACTCCATGGCGTGGAGACTGGCCTCCAAACTTTGGAGACTGCGTTGCTGGAGAGGAAGAGGAGGGAGCATGAGTCACACACAGAGACAACACATAGAACTGGAAGTCCCAGACACCATTCAAGCAAAAGTTAATCTGGTTTGGGAATGTATACGTTTAAAATATGGATACAACCTTGGGCATAAATGTCTTCTCCGACTGCTGCCTCTTCTCCTTCAGCATCTTCATCTCTGACAGAATACTGTCTCTGGAAGCCTTAAACTTCCTCTGCTGTGTCTCGATCTGCTGCATCTGGTTCATCAGTTGGTCGATCTCATTGTTGATGCGTGGAACGACCATTAAGGAGGTACAACGACGTTTTTTTATGAGTGAGCATTTAATTCCTCATCCCTCAAAGGTCATTCAGCAAAGACAAGTGTTGACCGTTTAAATTCAGTTCAGTTTTATCTATACGATGCCAAATCACAACAAACGTCATGTCAAGGTACTTCAAAGATGCAATCCAATTAAATTATTCCAATTCATTGTAATCGAATCATAATCCAATCAAATCAAATGAATTAAAATCAAAATTAGTCTTATTCATACATACAAAGCCAGTTCAAGAAAACGTCGCCTAGCTAAGGAAACAACAGATTGCACTGAGGCTTCTCTTTGATCCAATCCCCCATCCTGAGAGTGCACGATGTGTGCATGAGGAACAGTGGAAAAGAAAAATTGGATTTATCATTCTCTACATTCGATTCTGATTGGATAAAATGCTACTGAAACTCATCAGGAAACAACAGAGAATGTTTAGTAGAAGGAGTTCTCATTGGCAAACCGTCTTTGGGGAAGCTTAAAGGCTTTTTAGTGCAACCCACAGTGCTTGAATAATATGATTGGGCTTCAAAGGGGAAGACGGTGTCATTCCGGATATCAAGGCCGAGGATTAAGAAAGGGCTGCACACACTCATCAATAAGGCAAATTAACAGACAGCCTTATAGATTTTCCAGGACTCCACTGGGACTTTGAGGTTTAACAGGACTCAATGAACACGGAAGCAAATCAATCTGCAGATTTAAAAAAAAAAAAATCTCCTTCTGTGGGCCAAATCAGATTGAAAACATAAATGATGTAAGATTACTTATTTTCATGTGTAATATTAGCTGACAGCAGATATACATCTCATCTAAATCCCCCCCAAAAAAGGTACTTTGAACAGAACCAAGCTGCATCAATTATGCTCAGTAACAATGCATAAACATTAACTGTAGAAACACCAATGTGGTGGCAAAATTAACTTGGAAACCGAAAATGGAAAGAGTGAGAAACGGATTCATGAAACAATGAGGTGCATCAACTTAACCTTGTGGTTATCAACAAGGCAGCAGTGGAGAGTGAACAACAAGAGGCTTTTAAATCATTGATCCACTCTGACTCATTAATGCTTCTCCTGCTTACTGACATACAGAGATTATCAGGTACACATTAACCAGCTTATACATCACAGGCTGTCAGTTCAAGGCTGCACATCATCACGCAGGCTTTCTTACTCGCATTTATTCATACCATGGCGGAAGTGACCATACTCAAACATACAGCACTTGCAAGCCAAAACCCTCTTTGATTCACTTGTTTTGCTTTTGTGTGCTGTCTTGAAGTGAGTCATGGCTCTGTCAGGTATGACCCAATATACTCTAATCCTTCTTGACCTGCTTAAATCCTACTTCTGCTGGCTTTGAGGGAGCCACATAACCCAAGCTGCATTTAAAACACAGGCTCAGCCATATCACATCACCATAAAATTGAGTGATTATCTAAGGGCACTTTCACAACAGAGTCTGCTTCTGGTCTGGTCTGCTTTAAACGGACCAGAGTTTGCTTCCTCGGATAGTCCGCTTCGTTTGGGCAGGTGTGAAAGCTCATCCGAACTCTGGTGTGGACCAAACAAGCGAACTCCAGTTCGAATATTCCAACAACAAGCAACTCATCGATTGGCCAGATGCCTCGTTCATAACAAAAACAAACAATGAAACAATACCAAAAAAGGCAGAGATTTACTTCTTTTGGCTGTATCGCCAACTTCAACCCAAAAGAAAAACAGATGCCTCTATCCTGAGAAATTCAAATCTTTCCAGGAAGCGTCAGATATGAGACACCAAATTCTTGGGATCTTGTGAGTCGGCCCATTTTAACATCATCAATAAAGCTCACTGTGGTCGGGCAGCTGTTGACACGATCCCTTTTTGAAGCTTTTAAAAACACAAAATGACTTGTAAAGTCATCTCAAACTCAAGAAACAGAGGGAATGACTAAGTTATTTTTCTGCAGCACTATTTGCAATAAAGGCTCTTAAGTTTTATTCCTAAAAATCCTTCCGTTTACTCTCCAGCTTCCTAAAGAAGAGCACATCAAGTACAAATTTCCCTGTGGTTCTCAATTAAGTATTGTAATAAACATACTAGTTACGCTTCTTAATTAAAAGGATATGTTCTATGTTCCTCCGCAGGTTCTCATTGAGCTTGGCCTCCAGCTCACCCAGCTCCTCCTCGGCTTTCCTCATGTCTTTCTGAAGCTCCAGGCGAGACTTTCTGGTATCATAGTAACCTCCTGTCAGAGCTCCACGGTGGCTCACTTGGTCCCCTGGGAAGTCCAAATACAATGTGTGTACATGTAAGGAATCTGTTGGGCTTTCACAGATCTATCCTGAAGGTGTGTGATAGTGAAGATAAATAAGCTGTAACACCTATGACAGCTTCAACTGTCTGTGACTGCATAAACATTCAAGAAAAGGCTTTAACAATACAAAAAGTACATAACTTTTTCTGCCATCCCTCTCTTATTGTTCAGATGTAGTGGTGCAATCCGTGTAACACGGGTCAGCTTACCCTCCAGAGTTATACAGTCCATGGTGAAAGCTCTTGCAAGCTGGGTGGAAACCTCCATGCTACGACAAATCAGAGTCTTCCCAAACACATGCTTGAAGGCCTTGTCAAAGTTTTGGCTGTAGCGGAGCTTGCTGATCATGGGGATGGCATCCTTTTAGGGGAGACAACAGCAGCAAAAGCTACACTCTCCGCAAACAACCAAGAACAGTCTGTAATATCTAAACCAACAGATGCAGTTAAGGAATGAATCTTACGTTGGTCTCAGGGTAGGCGGTGTCTCTGACATCCAGCTTGGTCAGTGGCAGGAATGTGACTTCTCCAGGCAAGTTCATTTTGTTGAACTCCATGAGAATTTTAGTACTAACTTCATCAGTCTCCACAATGTGGTAAAACAGTCTGGAAGATACAAGTTATGTTTCTTATTCAAATAAGCCAAATTAATAGGCAAACAAACAAAGAATGGCTATAACCAACTTAGGATCTATCATTATGAATTATCTCAGACCAAAATTCAAATCAGCTATGAAAGATACAGATGAGAATAACTGAACGTTGAAGCAGACAAAGAACAATCAGAAGCTAAAGAAAATGCTTAACCAATGCACACCTCGTTCCAGCAGTCACCTCCACACAGGTGTAAAAGGCTGGCTCACATTCAAAATTATTCATGACAATGCCATGGTAACCATTGATGACATGCTGGTTGATTCCCTTCCGCCGAAAATGTTCCAGGACTTTGTTGATGCTGTCGATACCATTCAGAATGGCCTGAAGGAGGAAGGAGATCAATGACAACATGTGAAAAACATATGAAATATAACAATAAACATTCATTTAAACATCAAATTCAAATAATGAAATCCAATTGCAAGAAAAACATTTTCTTATGAAATATCTGTGCACAAAAACATCGAAAAGCATCTGCACTAAATATGTCTCAAACTTCACGCTCAGTAGCATAAAAGAGAAAAACAGAAAAGAAGCGTCTACCTCAATATGGTGGAACACTAAAATGAACTATGCACAGCTAATATAAAACGCTAGAGAGGGAAAATAGGAAGGAGTCCATCAAACGTAGGAGATGAGACTGAATCAGCCAGGACAAATGAAAGAAAACTGAATGCTTGACATTTGTCCATGAAGCTACAAACAGCTTCTTTTCATCTCTGCAGATATTATTCAGAGGTGATATTTGATTGATGTACATGCCCAGAAGAAATGACTGGATGAGGCAGAGCGGAGTGAGTCATATGTAAATATAGCTAGCTATCGTAAAGAGAAAGTAGTGAGGTTGATGAATGATTCCATTTGATATAACCATCCTGATAACCGGGTGAGTCACAAAGTGAGTCCGTCTCAGTACTCAGGTGGGCTCACTTTGAGAGTGATGCACTTACTCAGACACTTGCCCATTTTCACTTCCCCCAGAGTTCTCAACAAGTAAGAGCATGAACGAAGGCTTAATACACATAATGCATGGTTAGACTATAGCTGACGCACTGACTGCAAATTCATAACACTGTGGTCTTGATGGCAACCTGCAGTGGATGCTGAGAAACTGAATGTTACCACCTTCCTTTTCTTTTTTAAATAATTCAAAAACAACAAAGTCAGTAGTGCTGAGCCCTGGCATTGATTGCACATCAACGCTTGCATGTTAGATCCTGGATCTTTCACGGTGAGGATATCTTCCATCTGGTCTGTCATAGTGGTGCGCAGCAGACCTCGATGATGCACATAAGCTCCAGCTGACCATCCACTATCGCTCACTTCAGGGCTTGAGTGGCGGGTCGGACATGATACAAAGATCTTCAGTTCTACTTGAGCCTCTTGTTATTCCCCCGGTCTGCCTCAACAGGCCTTTGTCTGCAATGGGGTGGTGGGGAGTGAAGTTTGCCATTGTAAGCCAGGCTTCCTGCAGCCAAACTACCCTCCTAGGTCTCCAGAGAGCGACTGCTGTCCCAGCTGTTGCTCCAAGGGCTCAAAGACTTTATCTCGATGTAAATGTGGAGCCGTGTACTCTTTATTTCAGTGGAAACATGGACTGGAGTTGGAGGCCATCAGTGTAAGTATCAAAAATTATTAGACTCAAGCAGTGAGGAGAGCATTCGTATAACGACCTATTACAGGCATCAATGAAGCAAAGATTATGTATTTCAACTCCCCAATAGTGCCAATGAGACATCTAAAGTGATCACTGGATAAATATCTTTTACTTGTGCTCAGACTGAAGGACTGATCATGTTGTTGTTTTATTATGCAAATTAGTAATTACGCAGTCATGCACAATGACACAGACCTTGCCTGTAGCTGCTCTAAGGAGCTGCTGTTTCTTTTCCAGGTCCTCTCGTTTGGCTGCCAGGGCCTGCTGCTCTGCGTTCTCCTCACGCCACAGGTAGCTGGACAGATAAGGTCACTCTGCTATGATTATGTCACGAGAAAGACACAGGCGTAACTGCCATGATATGATACTCACTGATAAGAAGTCACTGATAAAAGAAAAAAATGTGTGTAGATATATATATATATATATATATGTGTGTGCTTGTTTTCATTTTTGTGTAAGTGTGAATGTATGTTGTTGAGAATTATGAATGTGGTTCCATATTACAGCTTAAATGCTACGTGATTTTTCAAGAAACAGGAAGCTCAATTCATCCACCTTAGAGGTACTTCTGAAATCAAAAAACCCTGGCAAAGGCCAAAGGTATCATCCTCTGTGTTACATAAATAAACGTCAGTGTTTAAGTGCACTTAAGAGTTCCGGGGCAATTCACAGCAGACAATACACTGCTAAGTAGCTAAAATTTGCCAAGAAGAAAAAGCATGTTGGCTTAGAGGGGGGGAGGATTCAGCCTTCCCACTTAATCTGAGATGCAGACATGACTCATTCATCAAAATCAGGCAGTGCTACACAAGACAAAACTACACATAACAAAAATATAAACCCTAAGGCCACACTAAGCCTCAATTTTAATGCCTATAATATGCTGTTTTACTTACTCATATTCTTCTTTCAGGGGTCTATAAGAATAATTTGAAAGGTTGCACATTTAAAAAGAAAAAAAAAAGGGAAAAAAAGCATTGTTGTTCTTATGCTCTACATACTGTCTGAAATGCCCAGTTTTAGCACCTGTCGGAGTCTGAGGCAGATGTCAAAATTACCACGAGGCAGGCATGACGCATATATGTTCATGCGTGATGTCATCAAGATTAAAGTGAAAAACGTGGACTACAAAACAGGTATTTCTCCAGTGGGATGAAATAAATCTATTCAGAGTGTAATTTGTTACACTGCAGATCACAAAAAGCTAAATTACACACAAAAGGGGTGAAAAGCAAAAACAGGCTTCTTGTGATATCTGGTCAAAGACGCTGTTCTTACTTTCTTTCACTCTGGAGTTCATCTTTCTTGTTCTTCACTTCATAATACTTTTTGTCCAGCTCCTCAACACGGGTCTTGACCTCGTTAAGATCTTGATCAAGTTTCTAAAGTCAGAAAATAAAAACAATTGTCCCCGTCAGGAGATCAAATTAAAACTACATGAACATTTGCAACTGGAATACAAAGCAATTCAAAACCAAATTAAAATTTTCCATTTGCAAGACTTTAAAACTACAGCAACAGGGTGTGCTTTTGAGAAAATAAGTTGGTACACATGGTCTACAACAAACTCAGTGCTAACAGCTTCTTGATGGAAATCACGAAGCGCAGCTCAACAGTTTTGAGTTGCCTTACATTGTACTGCTCAAGATTCTTCTCCTTGTTCGTCTCCGTGTCCTCCAGGTCTTTGTGGATAGCTGCAATCTGCCTCTTCTTATCATTGATGGCCTGGTCCAGAGACTTCAACTCCTTCTTGATCCACTTGTCTCTCTCCTCCTTGGAGGTGAACTGACTGCCACGACCCTGCTTGGCATACAGGTCAGTCCTCTCCTGTGTAGCTTGGGCCAGTCTGGAAAGAAATATCACAAATAAACCATTTTCTTAGCAAATTATCATAATAAAAATATCAACCAAAGAAATGTGATTGTACACGTGTGGACAGCTATTAACTTTGTCAGTCAAAGGGTTACATATAGGTCCCTATTTCTCCACCATTCAACAAATCAGTTAAAGCCAAGCCACATCTTAATGTGTATAATTTCATTCAAATTTAATCTTTAAAACATCTATTTTGAGATGGCACTTTTTTACTCACGTTTCAACAAATTAACGTATCTAAACTTTTAGTTGCACTTGTCCAACTAAAGAAGTCTCAAATATGACGTGCCACCACCTCTTAATCTCGTGCACAGGAGGTTTTCAATGAGTTGACTCATAGACTGAGTTATGCCCGATCTTCAGCTGCTTAAGGAACTGTAGCTGTGAAAGACTCCTCTCTACCTGGAGATGCCACGTTCCTCCTTTTCCTTAACCATGTTGAATTTAGGTTCAGTCTCTTGCAGTTCTTTTTGTTTCTCCTCAATTTTCTCCAGCAGCTTCTGACGCTCCTTCAGCAGGCGTTTCTGGTGGAGCAAGAATTTTTAAACAAATCTTCAAATTCATTCAAATGTTCATGTATTAGGACAGTGTGACATGGCGATATGGTTGACACGACAAAAGCTGATGAAAAAAGCTAACGAAAATCATTGTTTGAAAAATCAAATGCCCTCATAAGCATTGTCAGCATGGCGCCAACGTAAAGATGAAGGAGCATAAGTTTCACCGCATCTCTACAACAGCAGACCTACACTGACAGAAATCTCTATATGGTAGCTGTTGGATGACCTACCGGTACGAAAAGAAAACCTCTTCTGAACCCCCCCCCCAAAAAAAAACTACCTTGATTGATGTCCAACCTAAAAGCTGATTAAGCCAAGACCACCTAGAAGCAGTGAGTTCTTTCATTTTGCCCCAATAACTTTTGGCTGATGTTGTGCAAGCCGTAGCCAGTTGGGATTAATCCAACCACCAGCCAGCATGCTGCCTGGGACCCATCATAGCTCACACACAAATGGAGCCAAAAAAGCCGTTATCTATGATTATCATCTTCGTACTCACATGCTCAGAAACCCACACTAAACACAAGGCCATATGGAGAGTAATTTATGCCAAATCTGTACACAAAAGCTTGTGCCAAGAATAATGTATAGAGGCGCAGAGTCCGATGGTGCCCATTCTGTTTCGCCTCTCATTTCGTCCCACAGGGGGATCCTCACACTTTCATGCATACATGGGTTGGGTGACATATTAAATCAAACACAATATGAACATTTTACACCTAGTGGGTGCAGACTGACAGATAAAGTAGACTAAATATTCTAATCAAACACTGATCCACGTTTATCTTTTCTATACGTTAAGGCAAAGCTTGTTGACTTTAATATTTTTCTTGCATTTGCTGAAATTTTCCTCATGCTCTGGCAGTAAGACAGAAGCTAGACAATTTTTGTGAAAGAAATGCAATAAAATATGGTTCTTAGGGATCCTCCTGGTGCCTCTGATGCAGTTTGTAAGAATCCACTTGGTCTGAGTAAAACCAGCCCGTATGGTGAGCCTCTAACCTGCCTACAGCAAAGTTCAGACTGGATGATTTTCAATTATGTTGGACTTTACTTTAGTGGCCACTCCACAACATGCTGTTCTTGTGATAGAGTCTTTTAAGTCACAACGGGTTCACACGAGATGAATGATCGGTATGCAGACCTCATCTATCTTAGTAAAGCAGTTACAGCTGTCATGAAGACAAATGATTCTCAGAATTAACGTTACAATATGATACAAGTAGTAACATGAAAAATCAGGATTCACATCATTTAGTGTGAACCTGGCTTTAACCCCTTAAAGAGTTGCCGTAGTTACTAGCCTGCGCATGTATGACAGCCTCTTCTGAAGGGAGGAGCTTTGGAAGCAGAGCTGTAGCACTGCAGAGAGGGAGGGGGAGGAACCTGCAAAATTCTGGGTATATTTTTCATATTACTCAGCCTTCTTTTCAAGGCTGCTTGTGTTTAATTTAAGTAAAAACATTCATACACCTCCCACCTCCACAATCAGTATAACATCCATTCATATGACCCATCCTATAGTATAACAGATACCAACAAGTCGATCAGCGCCAACAGTCTTTTCTGAAGTGCAGTGGATTGAACTTCATCTATAAGTTTGGATAACTCATCCCATGCTTGGAAAGTCTGGTGATCCTTCTCTAAATCCAGGGGGACACATAAAGGACTTATTCCTCTTTGTCTACTTTTATGGACGTTGTGTTAGCCTTAGACTCACCCACTATGAATGTTTAATACGGTGATGTTGCCTTCTTTTCAATCACTCACTATCTGAACACCAAGATTAAAGAAATATTATCCAAATTTTAAAAACTCATTCAGTTTAACTATCTGCTTCTTAGATTCCCACAACAATGTAGATGATTCAGCATTGTAAATATTATCAATGTCATAACGGCAGAGAACACCACACATACAGACAATCATCGCTAATTTCTGAGCCAAAAACATGTTATTTGAACCTGTCACACTGGCCACTGCAGCCATGTCCTAAAGACTGAACTGATGAGATCAACCCGATTCTTTGTCTCTTTCCAAAATTCTACTTTACAAACTGTTTGAATCTGTGCTTTTTAATTCATGGCAATCATTTAAGAGGAGTTCACTTGGAGCCAATATCATTAACCAATGAAGACCTCGTTGGACACAGCGTGAGGTGCATGTACAGGGAGCATAAAGTCTTTATTGGTTAATTATCTACCAAGTAAAACCAAAAGTATGTTGGTTAGAGTTGCCCTAATCAACCAACCACTTGGTTTGTTTTCCCCTACTATAGTCAGTTTCTTACTTTATAAACATTTTACAGACCTCACATAAATCATGTCAAACTCAGGCAAACATCCCTCCCTTCACACTGACGATGAAGGGGATGAAGGAGGGGGGAGTGCTGTTGGTGCAGCATCACGTGTACAGTGTGACGCAGATGGGAGGCTTCCGTACCCTCTGTTCACTGTTGCCTGCCAGCTCGTCCTGCAGGTCCTTGGCCTTCAACTCAAGCTTGGTCCTCTGCTTGATCTGCTCCTGGCGCTCTGCCGACAGTTGCTCTTTTTCCTCCTTCATAGCAGAGATCTTTGACTTCAGCTCGCGCACAACGCGCTCCGTCTCCTGTAAGACGGGAGCCAAAATGAAGAAAACAGGCTCCGAGATTAGTTTAAAAAAAAACTTTCCTACTCTGCACTGATTAAATTAGCTTTAGAAACTTTCTGAAAGTATGTTCACACCGATTTCGTAAGACATTTATAAGAAAACTGCTTCCTACAAAACAAAATACAAAAATAACATTAGATGTAAAGCTAATTCACAAATTAATCAAGCACTAAACTTTTGTCTCAAATTTGGATTTATCAAAAGCTACATAAGATTTTGACTCAATCGCTACAGTATCAATACAACAAACAGACATTTGTTATTGAAATATTTAAAGTTTAACTACGTTTTTTTGATGATTACTGCAATGCTTTTTTTTCTTTTTCCCCCCACTCCTGATTCCAGATTTGGGTATCCAGCCTTTTCAGGTGGAACTTTTTACCTCTACTTTGTCTCTGGCATCTTGCTGAGCATCACGCAGCTGTCTGGATTTGTCTCCACAGGTCTCTCTCTTGGAGGACAGCTGGAAAAGATCCGAGCAAAACAAATGACAAAGCTATAAAGTGAAGATCAGTTTTGTATCATGAGTACGTAGTATTTTAAATACATAAAGATAACTGTGCACGGTTTTAATCTGAATACATTTCTATCCCCCTTCCCTTTGTTACCTCATCCAGTTTGGCACGGGTTTCATTCAGCTCCTGGTTGTAAATTGTATACTCCAGAGCTCTTCTCATCTTGTCCCACTTCTGGTACTGAGCCAGCTCTTCCTTTTCGTCCTCCAGAGTGTGCAGACGCTCCTCAATGTACTTCAGCAGCTCATTGATCTTCTCTCGCTTCCCCTCTAGAAAAAAAAAATGCAAATTATGTAAAAGAATAAAAAATAAAAAATAAAAAAATCCTCCAACTGCAAGATGATTTCACCCTGAATGTTGTTTACTAGTTAATGTTTTTCACTGTCATTTATTTTTTTAATGCAAAATTGCAACTTTAATAATAAGATTTGAATTGGAATATATTGTAAATATCCAACATAAATGTCATGACTTTGTGTAGATCAAAGATTAAAAAAGCAATCTTTCCAAATTTTCTTAATTCACAAAGGCATGTTTTTTTTGTTACATCACTGCGCTGTAGATAATTTTCCTTTTTACGGTTCTTTGTAATAAAAAGGAATAAACAAACGAACCCTTATATAAGCAAGTGAATCACATTTCACCCTGTCAAACCAAACTAAAAACAAATTCAAAGCAACTGGTGAAATGACACCGTGTTAAGAAGCTTTTACCCGTTTCCTTCATGAGGGAAATGCTCTCCTCCTTTCGCTCGTCATACACCCGAGTTCCCGCAACCTCTCGCAGAAGCTTCAGACGCTGGGAGTCGGGTGCTGTGGCCATTTGATTAATCTGCAGGAACCATTGAAATAATGTAATACAGATTAAATCCCACAACGCTCTATTGTACCTGTAAAATTATTCTGACAGAAAGTGAATTTCCTAGATACTGATTTTACAAATAATCATCAATTATCATATCTGCTGATGCTGTGGGTCATGAGTCTTAAATATAACAATTGAAGACACGGATGCTCTATAATTTACGCCCTGCTTTATAAACAAATATGAAGTTGGCAGGTGCTCCTTTCTCACCTTTCCCTGCTTCACAATGTAGTAGGGGTTACTGCGAGAGAAGCCGGCACTCTCCAGAAGGTTCATGACATCATTCTTACTACAACAAGAACAACACATTGAATCCATGAAATTGGCAAGTTGTAATTTTCTATGATCACAGGCACGAGGACAGTCGACCCACGGCTTTACTTACGTCACCATCTTCTTGTCCAAGAAGTACTGGTCCTTCTTTGCACCAATGACACGGCGAAGGGAGACCTCCTCTTTGTCAATCTGGAGGGGGACGAATTTGTCACTGGTCAGGTTGAGAACTGCACATGACAGTCAAATTGCCTGTTTGGCCCCACAGTATCACTAGGCTGATTACAGTTTCAAACTCACCTAAAACCAAACATTAGATTTCGGTGGTGCTCTAGACATCCGACATCATCAACATAATAAGCACTGTGTGTAGTGGAAGAAATGTGGTGCAATCATACTTTTTATGCTGTATGTTTGATGCAAGTACAAATATGTCAGCAAACATCAGCAGTAAATAAATAAATAAATTGACCAAACAATGAATGCATAATTAAAATTAACCTGACAATTCCAATACATTTATAATGACATAGATAAATGTCTCAGAGCTACAAAGCAACTATACCTTGGTAGTCAACATCTAAATCAGTTATCAAACGCTTCCAAGAATTTTGTTAATATAGAGTAGCACAAAAATAATTAGCCCACAAATGACAGTTACAGGCTTGTCTTGGAGACATGAAGACCTGGATGAACTATAATTTAGTACTTTTAAATCAGACAAAACTGAGGTAATTGTTTTTGGCCTTAATTACTTCAGCGGTTTTCTCGCCAGTCAGTTAGTTACTCTGGTGGCATTAACTTAGCTTCCAGTTCAACTGTGAGAAAGTCACTTTTGACCCGGATTTGTTGTTAAGTTCAAATCTAGGTTGGACAACTTTAATGCCATCTTAGCTGGATGCCCAAACAACTTGAAAATCCTTCAGTTGATCCAGAATGCTGCAGCCAGAGTACTAACTGGTACTGCCAAGAGAGATCACATTTGTGTTAGGCTCTTTAAGCTGGCTCCTTGTAAAATTTAGAATAGAATTCAAAATCCTTCTAATGACACACAAAGCCTTTAATAGCTAGGCTCCACCATATATGAAAGATCTTACTGTTCCCTACAACTAAAAAAAGAATGAGTAGCAGAGCTTTTAGTTTTCAGGCATCTCTCCTGCAAAACCAGCCCCATGTCCATGTATAGAGTGATGACACGCTCTGATTTTTAAAGACATCTTAAAAACAAAGAGATTTTCTTTAACTGGTTGATCTGTTTTAATGCTCTTTTTCAATTTAACTTGTTTGTTTTTACAAAGTTTTTCTTAGATTTCCTTTTCTATTCTATCCATTATTTTCCAGTTATTCTGATCTTTATTTATTTTTTTGTTTCATGTCCTGTCCTTTATTTTACACCCTTGTTTTATTCAAATTCTTACTTCGTGAAGCACTGTGTTTGAAAATTGCTACATAAATAAAAGATGAGTTGAGAAAGTTTTTCAAGGCTAAGGCCTAGGAGTGATGCCGAGAGAGTGGCATGTGAATAATCTCAGATAATTCCATCTGAAACTTTGATTCCCCAAAAATTGGCATTTGAGACAGCCCCAAATTACAATTATTTGATCAATGCAAAATGTTTCCCATTCCTACCGGCAGCCGGTTGTCAGAGTTGTCAAATATAATCTCCACAAAGGCTGAAATAACACGTGGCCCAGTTCCTTCCTACAGTGACAGGGGAACAAAAATATAATCAACACAATAGTTAAAAAGTCTACCTCTAAAATGATTAACAGGCATGCTTGTAAAAATGTTGAATGATGTTAAATCACAAATATCTTATTTATAACAGACATGCATCTATATCCCAACACTTTGTCAATGAATCAATTTAAAGCTGTAAAGAAAGTTAAATTTTCCTGTACTAACATGGAGAAGGGCCAGGCGCTGTTCAGGTCGCAGGTGACTGAATTCATCACTGAGCACAAACTGGATAGCTACAAAAAAATCAGAGAGACATAGTTTTAGATGACAAATAACACTTACCAGTAACTGTTTAACTACAATGTGGCAAAAATAAATAAGGCTCACATACCGTAGAAAAAGTTACTCTTTCCTGACCCATTTCTTCCGACTGAAATAGTAATAAAAAGAGAGATGCCATTATTGACAACATGATTCATACATCAATCTTTGGCAGGGTCAATCTGGTTTTGCAACGAAATAAAGGGCATTCAAAATACACCGGAACAAGATTAAATCATGTTTTAAGAATGAGATATGCACTCACCGATGACATTGTGCTTCGGACTAAACGGGTCAACTACAGTTTGGTCCCTGTAACTTCGGAACCCCTGAATAATAACCTGCATGAAAACAGTGAGCACCCAGACAATAACAATGTCTGATTTGGGATAATATTGACCACATGTAGTTGATAGAAAATGTTAGGATACAATAACGATAAAACTTCAGTTTTCTTGAATTTATGGAGATTATTAGACTCAACATGTGCAACTGCTGAGGGAATATCATGTTGTTATCAATAGCGGGGAAGGGCCTTGCCTGACTGTCACTGTACAGGCTAACAGAGGCTATCATTCAGGACGTTTACCAGCTTGATAATAACATAAACTACGGTACGGTAACCAAAATAATACCAAATGTACATTTCGCATAACAAATTTGAATGCAACATGACAGTGCACAACGTTGACTTAGAGGGATTAAAATGAGCCCATAAAAGTTAGCCTAGTAGCGTTAGCTTAGCCTCTTGAGAGGTGGGCTTGCAGTTCCATTCAAGATAACGCCGACAGCGCTAGCTAACATTAGCAAACTAGCAACTTGACTGATGCGGTCTTTTCATGGAGTTTTCATGGCTTTTCAATTCAATCAGTGCAAAATGTATAAAGCCCAAACACACCACCCCACATCAGTCAGTAAAAATATCGTTAAGCTAATCTGGTTACTGTTATTAGGATAGTTAATAGTCAGCATCATCCACAATCTTGGATGCGTTAGCTTACCTGTTTGATGTACATGGCTGTTTAAATAGGGCTTCTCCTCGGCAGAATTCGGAGACAAAACAAAAAGGCCCCCCCTCCACTAAACTGGAGAAGCCGGGAATCTAATAACACCTACTTTGCAAATTATATTGACGCATTCAAAATTAGTGAAGTACAGGGTGCTAAAAGAGAATAACATGGAAAATGGCGGCGGGGGCGGGATGGAATGGGTCGTACCAGTATGTAAAAATGGCGTAGTAGCGACAACGAAATACTAAATTCTACGTGATTAGAAGTAATTTAACAGTAAAAATATTGAAATTTTAATATGATACACATATCTTTGATAACGTTATGTTCCCAGATAAACAAATTTGGCATGTGTAATACTTACTCACCTCTTAACCTGTACAGTTGGTACATTCTGTCTTTTCTCTTCTGGGCGCCAAAGAAAGACAGTACAGTGCCTGTGTCGTTCAAGTACCCATTCACCGCTGAACGACTATGGAAATCTGTTTTTGCCTTATGAAATAAAGAAAAAAGATCTACTTGATTATTATGTAATCATCATGAGATTGTCAGAATCATAGTTTGGTGAAAATAATGAGGAATATGTCATTAGAATTCAAATAATCTATTAACTATCACAACACAAGACATAAAGTCACAGGCTATAACCATCAGGCCACTGTCACAGTTGGGAGTGATTCATAAGAAGTTCAAACTAAATTCAAATGAGATGCTGAATCATGATTTTTGTGTTAGTGTCTAATATTTTGACAATATTGTTTTATATAGGAATCATAATTGTGTTTGCTCAGTTTATGTTGCTTTAAGCAGGCACAATAAAATGGTCTAATAAGGAAAACCTGTCATGATTAAGACTTGTTATTTCAGAATCACAATATCCTGTCTCACAGTCATTACATGAAATTTACTCTTTTTTTCAGTAAACGTCATTCAAATGCATGGACTGATAGGTGTGCCAAAAATTTATTTGCAAGGTAATGACTCAATAAATGTGGAAATATGAAGAGAAATACATTAAATGATGCATGCATGTGAAAATATTAACACAGTCAAACAAAATGATAACTATAAATCATTGTGTGTTCAGCTATTCATTGCTTCCATATGTATGCCTTATATAAGCTATCTGTTCAGCTGGTCACGGAGAGGTTTATCTCAAAGTAGCTTAAAGGAATTACAAAAGGCTGAATTCATGAGTTACACCGAAAGCTTCAGCAGACTGCTTCCTCGCGTCCATTCTAAAATCCTTCTATTAAACTCTGGGCAGAATAATATGCACATGTCAGGTGGAAGAAATGACACTCAAGAAGAAAGTTGTTGGTATTCACACTTCATATGTTCTAAATCGGTGAAATAAATAGAAAAAGTTGCAAAGAAAAATTGAAGAATTGAAAAAAGGACTCAAAAAAATAAATAACTTAGTTATGCAGCAATTGTGACATTCTGGGCTGTTACTGATACAAAGTAGCTGGTAAAGGACGATGATTTGGCTGATGGCCTATTATTATTGTAATGTATTTTCTCTTTAATGTCAGGCAAGCAATTAAATACAAATGGTTAAAAATAAATGAGCAGTTTTTAAATTTGTCAGCCCTTCACCACACTATCTATAACTGAGCACAAATTAGTCCATACAAATGTGTCAAACCTTTTATCTAAAAAGATCATTTGGGTAAAAAAAAAGTAACTGTTTCACAAGACTTTTTAGTGTGTTAGATCAATACCAACTGTATGACTTTTTTGAACTTGCATGGCCCAACACATTTTTTTGTGTCCAACAAATTAAATGGAAAAAGTCAATGCAAAGTCACTGTCAGACAAAGTCAGTGCGACACAACCAGGACACAGCAGATAGATACTGTTCACTGCCATCATTATTGTTTTCCTGTTTGCAGATAGGATTATTTGTATGTTACAAATTATTTGTCTTACAATTTCTGTCATTATATTTCTAATTTTATTTACTTTTTTTATTACTTGTTATGTTTCTTCATATTTTCTGCCACTTCTAGTTATTAATGTGTCCTTATTCATTCAACTAATCCTTTCAAGATTTATTCTGTTTTGTAGCACACCTAATACTCCACACCACAGTTTTCTATTATCAAAAGAACAACAAGTTCTTTTTAAATCAAGGTGTTTGTATGTGGCTTCTTTTCTGTTGTCTCATGTCACATTGATTCAAGTATTTATGATTAAAATAAAAAGACTTGTTTGAGTACCAAAAATGTGCAGCGTGACTATATCTCAAGAAAATAGGACTGCTTATCTGAATCTGCTCTTAAAGACACACTCAAAGTCACTGCAGGTGTCACTGTTGCCTCTTTAGTTGTATTTTGCCCCGTCAAGGCAAAACCTATTCACTGAAAACAAGGAAACTAAAGTTGTAATTGATTTTTCATTTGTGAGAGGAGAAATAAATTCAGTTACTTGAAAAAGTGCAGTTGCACTTACATTTAATGTCTCACCCGCGCCATCCATACCGAATACAATTGCTACAATGATAACATGACAATTTTTTGTGATGAAAACATTTATTAAACACATATTAATAACCACATTGTTGAAAAAATCACCATAGTTTTCAAATAAATTAGTTTTAAATGCCTAACTGTATTTGTGAATAGGCAAATGAATCACAATATCAGCCTAAGGCATGTATATTGCGGTTTATCACTGTGCTGTGTTGTTTCATCACTGCAGTTCAGAAGACAGGAAAACAGCATCAGTGTCTGCTGTTCGTAGATTTATTTAATAGACCTCCAGTCGTTTGAAGTGAAAACTATTCTCTTGACTCTTCATTGCTTCTGTTGCTCCAGTCTATCTGATCTGCTGGTTTCAACACCAGGCACACAGACAGCATTGATTCTTTTATTTTCAAGTAAGACTACAAGCAGTCACAGATCATTTTAAGGCAGTGCAGTTATTGGGCTCAGTTTGAACTGGTGGTGGACTGGGGACTGCAGGCAAGAGGTAGGGAGGGTGAACACAGACGGCTCAAAGTTTTTGGTGTTAAAGGTGGCGGTGAAGTCATTGGCAAAAAATGAGGCCGACTCCTGGACACAGGGAGTGGCTGGTTCAGGTGTGGCAGCGAGAGCCGGGGCATTGGACAGCACCTCTGACTCAAACTGCAGCAGCTGGCCCATAAAACTGAAATTTGGTGAGATGACCGCCCGCCGCTGCTTGATGATGTCAAACGCTGCATCCAGCCGCAGCTGCTGGGTTCTCATGATGTAAGCCATGCAGATGGTAGGTGAGCGTGAGATGCCTGCTTCGCAGTGCACCAGGACCTTCCCTCCTGACTGCTTCACATGATCTGGAAGGAAAAGAAAAGGGCACGTCCGTGTTAATGTTGTTTTTTTTCTTCTTGATCATCAGTAAAATGTTTATTCAGAGCTCAACCTTGAATTTAATTATTTGACTTGAGTGTGCAAAGTGTTTTTATCTATTTTTTTATTTGTATGTCTCTATATTTATATATTTAAAGTATTGTAATTTAAAACGAATCAGCAGGGAGTTTGAATCAGCAGGTATCCACACTGTGGTATCATTGCCTGTTCCTGCTTAATTCTGAGAATACTTCACACGGCAGTAAAAGCTGGATAATATGGACAAACTGGCACACAGAAATTCAAACCCATCCTATACCAGTTTCAGTGCTGCACACAAAGACTCTTCTTTAGCTCGTGTTAGTCACAGGACGCAGCTGCTCGTGCAATTTTCTTCTCCTGCACTGCTGTGCAGCCGCCACGTTCGCTGTGGCACAGACGCATGTTCTTATTTAGCTGCACTCCTATATGCTTATCAGTATATTTCAATGTCTGCGCGCAGCTCTTTCATCCGTCTACGTCTCCCTCTTGATATGTTCTAGATTTCACTGATTCTTAGAGTGGAAACACGTACGTGTCTCATTTTCTGTCTTGCATGTAAGTCTTGTGTACTTACAGACTAACCTGTAGACACCTACACATTTCTCCCTCTGTTTCAGAGACATAGTGAGGGCCAATTATGTTTGTTCCTGAGAATCACTGCAGGGAACTGAGTTCTGACAGCTCTGATTCTTGATAAAATGCATGAATGAATCATAAAATTCAATCTAGGGAGGAAAATATAGCGTGAGTGTGACACCAGCTGTGGGTGTTTTAATGACCATCCTTTGGCTGAAGATGACATGACATGCTTCAGTGGCTGTTTTTATTCAGGATGTCAATAATATTTATTATTTCCTCCCCAGCCTTACATCAGCCACTCAGTCACAGTTCTGATTTGCTGATTGATTTTAATTTGAGACCAACAGACCTGATTATTTGTGGACACTGCATGTCTAATCACTTGGCGTAGCTGCTGAATATCAGAGGTCTGAATATAGGCTAAACCTGCTCCTGCGCAGTTTTCTGCCTTATGTAATAGCCAGGCTTACGTAGAGGCTGCATCCCCAAAACAATACACAATTCCAGCAATAGCTGCCACCCAATACAGGTCCGTCAAGCTGCTTGTGGGTGAGCTTTGTCCTTGGTTATACATGGCTATAAATATCCATCAGCACATTGTGTACATCCATGCTGATGCTATCTACTACCTCTCCCCTGTCCCACACCCTGTCTTTTCTTCTGTAACACATTTGCTGACCTGCGAGCCAGACAAACCAAAATGCTCTTTTGTTGTGCGTGAGTCAACTAGTGTTTATGCTCCACCCTACCATCATAAACAACTGTTTGTGTGTCAGCTGGCCCCTAAACACTTCCACCCGTTACAAAACAGCTCACCCAGTTGTCACACTGACTGACCACACCCGGCAGAGTGTGATTTGGCCTGAGCAGCGATGACGGCATGGGAGCGTCTTTTGCAAGTTAAGACGGGGGAAGGAAGGGAGGGTATGAAGGAAGTGAGCAAATCCTGACTGACAGAAGACTGGCTGGATATGTTGGTGGAGGATTGAAGGCTGGTGATCAAGTTAAACTGATTATTGCTGGGTTTCTTATAGCCCTCTATTTGTGAATGACAGCAGGTGAGGGGCTGCAATAAAAGCAGCCTCATTGGAAGACACTTATAAGTAGGCATTCTATGAATAGAAGTCTCTCTAACTGACTGGGTATTTTTAAGACTTGGGTAATGTGGCATTATAAATACTCAAAATCTAATATTCTTCCAGGAAAAGACTCCCAGCTGGATGCTGACACCCTGTATTTCTGGTTTAAATGGTTGAACTGCTCTGAGCTTCGTGAGTTTATATGACAACAAAACATTTTTAAAAAATCTATCCCATAAATAAATAAAAACAGGAAAGGAATCTGCATGCATTCAGTTTCACTCACCTATAAACTCTATGGCCTCTTGGAAGTGAGAACTGATGTCGGCCATGTGGTTGTCCTCCACTGGGATCCACTTGTAATCATAGTGGCCCTTGGTTGGCTGCAGGTCCCGCCGTGACACGTTGAGCAAGGCCGTGATGTGAAGGTCGCTGAGATAGTCTTGTCTAGAGGCGTGGTAGGCACTACCGAGGTAGAGGAAAGGCAGGATCTCTACGGGTTTACCCTGAAGTGCAGAAATGGGGCAGAAAACAGAGATGTGAGTGCAATGCTGAAGGAGTAGAACACACAGCTCTCTGGCAAGACATAACATCAGACTGCCAGCCTTGATGCATCTGCTTCTACCCTTCCGCCCCTGAGAAAGTGCACCCATTTTCCAAACCACAACATCTAAGCACCTGCCAGCGGAACATTATGTTCATTTGCAGACTAAAAGCACAGGAAGATGGAAGAATGATACCCGCTTTTATCTAAGCCATTAGGTGCAATAAGCCAGTGTGTCAGCCACAGAGATCTTTCAGATCTAAAGCTGCCTCATGTTTTCTATTTTGAGTGGACAAGACAGGGGAAAGGTCAGAGATGAAAGAGTTTTTTTTTTCTTCTTCTAAGGGGTGTCCCGATATCAGCTGGGCATCACTGAATGGCTGCTGTCATTTTGTGCCAGATATAAAAAAGGACTGGGGAGCAGGGAAGGTCACAGAATATCATATTTATACTGAGAAAATACTTTGATGTCAAATATAAATGTCTCTGATCTCATGACAGTGCGTTTAAACTTAAAAATAAAACCTGACAGTTGCTGTGTGCTCTGTGGCTGCGTGGGAGAGATGGAGGGGAATACTGTTTTGAGAAGGGCGTTTCCATACCTGATCGTAATCTGGTTTGTGGTGAGAAAGCTTCTCGCTGTGGCCGTTGACTTTTTTCTCGGTTTCAGTTCCGCTGTGGTCAATGGTTTTCACCTCAGTGCAAAGTTCAGGGTATTGAGAGTGGAAGTTCTCGTATCCTCCTTAGAGAAGTAGAAAAAAAAAAGAAAGAAACATGAGTACACCTTTCAAGAAAGAGGCTTAGAATAACACCACCTCTACCCTCTAATACACATCTTGTGAAATGGCTGAGTTTATGAAACAGTCTTAGCAGCGGATTACAGCCTTTATAACCTGGTTATAGACGCGTAATTAATTACAGGAGATCGCTCTAAAGGACCGGTAATCCTTTTAGGGTAACATCCTGAGGACGGAGGAGAGACAGACGGAGATGGATGCATTACACCACATTATCACAACCCTCGAGAAACTTATTTAGCTGAAAGAGAAGGTTTCTTTCTCAACAAAATTCGTTGCACCACCAATTTGCCTGCGTTTCTCTCTGACTCATCCGCTCCACTGACGCACGCATTTATCTAAGAAGTCAGAGAAAAAAATGTCGGCTTCTCCAAACGCAGGTAATAAGGGACAAAGACGAGTTGGCGATTGTATAAGTATTAATACAGAAAGTGTTGATGCAGCCTTTTAAGGACTGTTCCGTCACTTAAAGGAAACATCGCATCACACTAATTCACAATCAGAAGCAAATGCCAGAGGAAATTAAAATGTTAACTATAATGTTCATTCTGGATAAAGATTTTTAGATTCACGAACGATTAGCCCAAAAACACATTTCTAAAAAGTTTGATTAAATGTGAACAATTGCGGCTACTAATGATTTCGGTGACTGATTTTGAAAGCCGATTATAAAGGAAACTGATCACCCCCCCCTCCCCAACACACACACACACGCACACACACACACACTCTGAACTAAAATGGTTGAATTTTTCCAAAGCTCTCACCTTTCAGGAAACAGATGCTTGCCCCGCTCGCTAGATGTGAGAGGGTATTTATTACTATTTGTGCTACACTGTCCTTTTTCAGTTTTTGCCAGTGGGACGTCCGGTCATCGAGAGCAACGATGGCCGAGATGCTCCCCTCCCGAAGGCGAAACAGGGCTGTCTCATCCGGGATGACAAACTGCAGAGGCACCGGCCCTCCTCGAGATCTCCGGACCACCACTGAGTTGAGATTAACGTTGACGGAGCCTTTGATATTAGAGTTCGTGAAGGAGAAATAAGGTCGGCAATCCACAATAAGGCAGCTCCCACACTCCTTCCTGATGATTTTCTTCAGACGCCGGCAGTCAATGCTGGAGACTTTCATTTTGACGTTTAGCAGTTGTTGTTATTATTGCCTAAAGAATGAGACGGTATCACTCCTAAATGCGGGCGAACGAAGAGCCCCGTACGCGTCTTTGCCTACATTTCCTCCAAGGGGATTCCGGCCGATCAGTTTTATGTGAATGAGACCTCCGGCGCGTGACGTCGCGAACCATATATGGACACCGGTGACGTCTGACGGTAGGAAAAACCCGCCCACGTCTGTGACTCTGCTGTGACTCCGCCCGCGGGTCTGGTAAATAAGAAACTCTACAACTGCGGTGTGTTTGCTTCAGTCATTACTCACAGCGTGTCCTCTGTCGGCATATACGCTGGTTTTTTGCACTTATAGGCCCCACTTCGTGCTTACTGACCATTTAAAGCACAGAATGGCAGAGTTTCAAAAGAAATTATACAGCCAATTGAAAAGATCCTAACAACAGCAATACTAGTCAAAACAAGTGCAGTGTGTTGGAAGGAGACACATATTACAGTATAGCCCCCATGCCATTGGAGGATTTAATGCAGGTTATTATTCAGGCAAGGTTGGAGAATCATCACTTTGTGATCTGTGGTGAGATCAATGCATACACTCAGGAAAGAGATGATGTGGAAAATGAGGATATTTATAACATGGATCATCTGGAAACCATATATCATAAACATAAAATGATGCATTTACAATGTGAGAGAGGGTCAGTTGATGTGTATTGGTGCTGCAGTGTTGAATAATAGAAAGCCTGTGGTTTCATATTATGAATGGGAGATGAGGACAGTGCAAAATGTGGGAGTGGCTACTGCTGCAGAACAAATATTTATTTATTATTCTCAGACTCTCCATCTGTTCATCGGGTTTTCGGTTCATAATTGTAGCCATAACTAAGATAAGCTTACAGTAGCCTTGCTGTTTTATTAATTTCACAAAGACATTTGACATGGTCTGGAGATAAGCACTTTGGGATAGATGATCAAAAACTGATGATTTTGAGGAGCACTTGTTATTATATATAGTTATTATTACTAAGTGACAGAGAGCATGCTAAGTATGATTAGTCGATGGTTACATGAACCTTATAGTACTGATGCATGACAGCACAACAGTCAAGCTCACCACAGAGATTGTTTGTCTGAGGGAAATGACAGGAGATGTTACAAATATTTAGATATTAAGCCTTCTAATTTAACAGCTAATTTAAAATGGCTTTTAGAGATATAACATACAATGATTCAGAGAAATGTTTGCTATCTCAACCAAATAGATATGATTTAACATAAAACGTAAGATTGGAGCTGTGTCAACTTGTAATAAAATACAATATGTAGAGGTTAAAAGAGATTAAAAGAGAATCATTGGTTGTTGGGTGGGACTTTTGAGCAGCAAGCAAGACAAGGTATGCCATAGTAATTAGGATTTTCTATCTTAAATGTCAAGTCAAGTCAAGTCAAATTTATTTGTAGCACATGTCATATTCAAAACAATTGGAAGGAGCATTAAAAATACATAAAAGACTATAAAGAGAAACAAATTAAATTATTAAAGTTAAATTAAGATTATTAAAAGCAAGCAACAATCTAGATAAATTAAAAGCTGTACAACAATAGAGTTTATATCTCAGTTTCTATTATTCGTTTTAAACACCTCTTAAATCAGGCTTGAACAGAATTGTAGTGATATCAACTGACCTAAAACGACTGAAGTTTAGAAGCTGAAAGACCCATTCATACAGACTGGAGTGGAGAACTAAATATGATGTCACCTTGTTACCTGAGTTTAAAAAGAAGTTGAAGTTTGAAGTGTATTTATTGTAACCAAATCAGCTGTGATCTCAGACAGGGAAATAGAAAATGTAATTTAAGTGATGATAACTGTTGGGGGCAAATACAATTTATTAAATACAAATATTGAGATAATACAAAACAGAACAAATCAAATTCAAAAGTATTAAGGTTATCGTCTACCAGTGATTAAGTCAGTGCTTTCACTGCAGTCTGAGAATTCAAAAGTTATTTGTAAACTGTTCTTTTTACACTAAATTAATTGGATCAGCCTCAATTGTTGGTACTCCTTAGTATTTTAGGTCATCAAGAGTGAACTGAAAGGAAATTAATTATAAATTAAAAACACAGTTTTTTGTTGTGAGACACGATGAAAATTTGGTCTTTTACAAGGATAGCGAGTATTAGTCACCTTTAATTTTCATATTTTATCTAATTTTCTATCATAAAACAAGGAAAATAATAAAAAGTGCTTTGCATTTGGCGGATTTGCTTTGAATCTACTTAAATAAAAAATTAAGAAATCTATTCAATGATTGCATTTTACCTATAAATTGATCGAGTTTTTTGAGTGATTACTCACTTGAATCTCTATCAAATGGATATGAAATGGCAGATAAGAAAATATAACCACACACAGAAAATATCACAATGAAATCGGAGAATGAACCCACACACAGTCTCACAGGTAACACGACTTATAGTGAGAGTAAAAAGAAATAATCTATTATTATATGAAAATCAGTGGCTACCACTCCCATTGTGTTCCAAATCCTCAAAGGAGATTTTTGTGTCAAGGGTTTATGAATAATCCCCCGTGTAGTGCTCAGTAGTGTGGGGAGTTTCAGGAAGAGATCAGATGAAGTAGCTGACAACAGCAAACCTCTAACTTCCGCTCAGTCCCATGTATAGCCCAGAGAACCAGCCTGACATCCATCCAGCATCCCTCAGCATGTAAGCCTAATCCCCTCAAATGAATTAACAGGTTTAAACGTCACACTGCCCGTGCGCACATGATGTGCAATCAATCCTGACACACAGCTCAGCACTGTATTTGGGTTTAGTTGGCATTTGTATGTAAATATGTTGCCAACAGTGAGCGTAGCCTTTAATCCAACTGAAACCTGCAGGTTGTATTTGGAGTAAGAAATCCTTTTGCACAAGCAATAACAACAGCAGAGAGAGGAGAAAAGAACACAAAGTAGATTCTTTCTGGCTTAATTAAAAATTTAGAAAAAAGTATTTTGAGAAATCTGAGAAATGATCACAAATGTCATTTTTCGATTTGCTTTTTCTGCACAAATTAAACTGACAAACTGTAAAAAAAAACAATCGAAAGACCCTGTGGGTAAATGAGCCCAACAAATGGGTGTTACATCAGTGGTGTCTGCTGCATGAATGCTTATGAAGAGAGAAAGCAGGACACGAATCTGAAATATGGACAGACGCAGCAAGACAGACGCAGGGACAGCTCCTGTGACAGACCCAGCTGGAGAATAAGAAAAACAAATAAACAAACAAACAAACAGAAAACAATAACAAACAACAATAGACAGTCGTGGCAGCTCTACAACAGGGAAATGGTTCAGCTGTGCTAAGCTGAGCTAAGCTCCCCATCTGTGAATGGAAGAAAGAAAAGGCAATGAGAGAGAGAGCGAGAGAGAGAGATATATGGATGGATAGATAGATAGATAGATAGATAGATAGACAGACAGACAGACAGACAGACAGACAGACAGACAGACAGATAGATAGATAGATAGATCGTTTGAGTTTAGTGAAGAGATGCCTGGATTGCGGCAGGGGATTAGAGGTGACTGCAGGCAGCGTGCCATATGGTCTGGTCTAATCTGGGCTTGTGACATCACGGATGAGTGGGGAGGCCCACCGTCCGAGCCCTCATTTCATTATCGGGCTTGTTATTGTCGGCTGTAAATAACAGAATTGGACCCAGGTGTGCCTGATAAACAAGATGTTGTGTTGGACTATGTTTTCCTTTCTTTCCACCAATCTTTGTAACTCTTATCTGCTCTTTTTCCCTGCTTCACACATAAAAGGTCTGTACCCATGTATAGCTGCAGCGTCTCCGTAGCACAGCTAATGCATTTAGGAAGCAGGCAGAACCCTGCCGGTCTACTACCAGACCCACTGTGGCTGTGACTGATGCAGCACTTAAGTGCACTGTATGTGGGGTGATGTCATTGGCTCACAAGTGCAACGGTTCAATTTCTTTCCCTTTGATGTTCAAGGTTCAATTGATCCATTAAAACATGGTAAACCCAGCGCTTTCATCATCGACAACCCACGGTAATGGAAAGAAGGAGGACATTGAGATTTTCTTGAGCCTTGATGACGTCACCTGTACTAAAAACGTTTGTGCCAAGTTCTTTCCAATCCTGTTCTCATGATATACACAAATTTTAGTCACAAAACAACAGCTGAAGCACAAGGAAATGTGGATTTTTTGACAAGTTTTGCACATTTGCTATTAGATAATTCAGCACATCCTTATGCTTTCAAAAACTACTACATGAACCTATCAACTCAAAAAAGTTATGGTTACTTATGGTTAACTTATGGCTACAACGTTTTGCAACGTAATGAGTAACCCATGGAAAATTATTAGTTTTTTCTCTCATCTGTGATTGATTTTTTTGCAGTTTGAAGCAAAAATATCAGCACTGACTCAAAACGATGCATCTCAAAAGAATCACTGCCTCCTTCATGCTACTTTCCATAATTTCTCAGTAGACTCTGTTTTTGAGCTTCTTGTTGCTCCTTTTTACCAGACAATAACTGTTGACCGGATTGCTCTGTACAGTATGTTACATCGTAAAGTCACTTCCTGTTCAGAATGCCCCTTTTTTTTCCATGTGACTTATAAAAAGAACTCACACACAATGGGTCGCCTTCGCTGGGACACAGAGCTCAGCTCACCCTTCCTCCTCTCTCAGCTCCACAGGTGCTTCCTGGTTTGCGGACAGACGCTCCAGATGATGATGCAGTTTCCCAATAAGGCTCATATTACTCGCCTCAGCTGACCACTGAGTACAGCCGGTTGGAATTCCACTTGGATATCAAAATGACTCAAAGACAAAACTTCGGTCCAAAACTATAAATGATAGTTTGTGGTAACTCTGTTGGAATAACAACATCCATTTTTGGTAATACATCAACGAGCACAATATATCAGGAAATATAACAACTAAATAGAAAACACAAGACAGCAAAACTCCTTTTTTTGGGCCTTTTGAGCGCTTACTTCAGAGACAACTCAATCTCACAACAAAACTTGAACTATATCAGCACATGGTGCTAATAGCTGCAGTTTCCCAAGAAAGTTCCAAAAATTGTGCAAATCCTTACCCATTTCTCTGCTGCGATGGAGATTTTGTCGTGTTAATGATGAGGTATCAACTTGTGTTGCTATGTGTAACACTGCTGACTTGGACGAAAACACCTGCGTAGGGAAAGTAGATGTGAGGCGGATAGCGTCAGTCTGCTGACACCTATGTGAGAGATTGTTAGTTTGAAAATCATCTTTTTTCCACAGTTCTTTCGCCTTTCTGTTCCCTCTCCCACTTGTGATTTCTTACTTTTGTACTTCACTTTCAAAAAGAATGATCAAGGTTAGGAGTTGAGTCAGAATAATAATGCATGGTTATACATCTTATGGACACACATTGTTGTGAATTGTACATTTTAAAGCCTCACTAGAGAATTTGACAGTTTTTTGTATCTTTGGTTCCCCTACACTTGTGGGATGTAACATCACTATTGTGAAAACAACCATCTGGACCTGTGCATGCACAGCTATACACATGTATTTGCTGTCATGCTTTTGACGCTGACAATGTACACCTCCTCAAATCACCAAAAAGAAGTTAGAAGTCAATAAAGGGTAACGCTACAGGGCCTAAAAACAATAAGACTGCATATTTCTCATATTTTAGAATAACTGTGATGAACAAACAGAGCCACAAAAAGACAAAACAAAAGGATAATGTGTTATTGTGAATCAATAATAGTTTGCTTTTCCTAATTTTCCAAATCCAAATTTGAATGAGGCGTATGTGTGAATACATTTGCAATGTAATGCACTTAGCAAGCTAGCAGAGAACATTTACAGAGGCTCCAAACTTCCAAGATTTTGTCATGAAATTAGTTAAAATTGACTAAATATTTTTTCTCATAAAAACGAATTTCCATGTAAGTCTGAAACTGAACTGTAGTTCTAACTGAGGCTTCTTTTGTGAGACGGAGAAGATAACGATAAAGTTATACCTACCATTTCAATTTCTGATAATCAACATGAATGTTCATGCTACTGTTGTAATATTGTGTATTTCCCATTCGGTATTATACAGAGCACTAAAGTAAATGTCTGGAGTATAGTCTTATATACTTTCTCCGCTTCTTACATCCTCTCATCGCGTTGTTTTGAGTATTGGTGCATCTGTTGTGCAATTTTTTTTTTTATCAAACTTAATTTGCAACAACAAAAGTGTCTGTTTTTTTCTATTTTTTTTTTAAAAACATTTTGATTTATAATGGCAAAAATGTGTTGTTATCTAGTTGCTGGTACCAGAATGGAGTCGAGCCAGGCAGGAAACCAAATTTATGAACTGCTGCCTTTCAGCTGCTCCAAGGCACTCCAGGGCAGATGTACTTTAAAATCCATACATTTTAAAGTTCACAAACTTTTCTGATGTTCCTACAATACTCAAACCCTTCCTCTTCCCATCACGTCACATGGGTGCTTCTCTAAACAAAACAACAGCTCAGTATACACATATGTTGCTTTTTCACAATTTCTAACCGTGGATTAGGACATAATATTTTAAAACTCTCATATTGCACATTCTCTGGAAAGACTGGGCTGTTGGAGTAGGAGCTTACTAACACGAACATGAGGGGATGTATAAATACAACACAGTTTAAAAAAAAAGTTCAATAAAAATTCAATAAGGGTAAATCATTACCCTTATAAATGATAGTTCTTAACTGGCCTCTAAAAAGTCCGAGTAATTGACCGTGTGATGTGATTTTGACTCGTCTACCACCCACCAGCTGTGTGTTAGGTCACTTCAGCATTCCTATGAGGTGCAAACAATACCAGAGAAAAAAGTCTATTGTGATATGATGTCCTTTATAGAACACTGTAAAATAGACAACAATAGACGAAAGAAAACTCTTCAGAAATGCTTTTTTTTCAAGAATGAACAACAAAGAAAACGTCACAACATTCTGGAAACACAGAAACAACATGGAAGCCACAGCGTAAAAAGTTTTCCTTTGGTTTTGTTGATGTGTTTTTCACTTTGGAGCCACAGCACACCTTAATTATGTGGGCCAGTATTGCAGATTAATACCAGAAGTTGCTATTTTTAGATCACCTGAGCACACTCCACATATGTGGTTTTTAATTAAGTAAAGATTAAGAAACTCAGTGACCCAGAATAGACAGGACACTGTGTTTGGAAAATATTAACATACAGTGCAATCGTAAGGAAACTATGACGCTGATGAATATCTCAGTAAGTATTTCAGGGATTGCTGAGGGCATGTTGTCACATGTTCTTGTTTATGTAGATTATGACTGGAGTCATTAACAACAAAATTCCGCATTGTGAGTAACCGTACTGCAAGTCACTTCCCATCCAGTAAACCTGTGGCTGCTAAATCCAGTATGGAAGAGGAATGCTTGGTATTCCTGTGTTCAAGTCATGATTTGATGGCCCATATGACACATGCTGAACACACACTCAGATGCAAGTGCTTCAGAGGCTTGACTCACCATTTCCACCCACTGCTCCCTGTCATGTCATGACTGTTAAAGCCAAGCCAAACTCTTGGGTAAGAGAAGAAGTTGAAAAAGGAGAGATGTTGAGACATTGATAGAATAAAGGAAGGTTAATTCACACTTTTCTCTGCTCACAGCTATCTAAAAAAATGGCTGAAATTTCTGTTGCACAGATTGCATTTAGGCCTTGTATGGAGACAAATTTTGCTGCCCTGTTTATGCTGCAAATATATTGGAATTCCAGGAATTCACTGTGGTGTCTGACGTTTTGCTGTGCTAGCCTGTGACGTTTGAAGCAGAGAGAAGTAATTTTCAACCCTTCTCATAGAAAAGAGAGTATTTTATCAGGATATTATAACTCCAAGTAAAGGAGAATCACATTCTGAAATGTAAAGTGCTGTGAATCACTGCATGAACTGGTTATTGAAGAGGAGGTTTATATCAGAATTTAGATCATGCAGATCTGTGAAAGTGAACACGACAGATGATAATTGAGGAAAGAGGAATACATTCTCTGCTCCTGCCTCACATTAACACTTACACAGTCATATCTGCATGCTGCTGAGTGCACCGTGTTCCATAAAAAGTATTGCTTCACTGAAACCTGCCTTTAATCTTTGCTCAAATATGCAGAGATAAGGAACACATTTCCAAATAAAAGAAGTTATAGGAAGATGAGTTGAAAAAATAATAAAATCATGCAGTTATTTCTTTTTTAAGGTCTGCTAACAGGGCTATCTTGTTGCTAGCACAAAAAAATGTGTCCAGTGCTGCTGCACTGATTTCGGATGGTACGATTTCGGTAAAAAAAAGTGAAGTTAAAGGGACTGTCCTTTCTTCCGAAGCATTGTAATTTCTTTCTTCCTGTCGCTTGCGAGGGCGATACTTACAGGATGCTGCTTTGAGTCATGTGGGTATGAACAAGTCTTTTATGGTAGTTTCATTTGGAGGACTTTTTAACTTAAAGGGGCAAGTGATTGGTTTAACATATTTCAAGACAATGCAAGCAGCCAGGAAAGTTACAGGTGATATAATCCCATTAAAAGGAAAATGAGTACTGTCCACCATAAGCCTTCACTGCTGTGAGCAGGGTCCAGCCAATGTCAGAGTGGTTAAGCAGGAGATTTCCTGATGGGCCACGAACAAATTAGGCCGGCGTTCAGATTAAAGAGTGTATGTGGCTGCCTTCAGAAAACAGTTACAGCCTGCTGCTTATTCAGAGTTCTCCACTTATTTTGTAAGACTGCTGCCAGCAATTTTAAATTGAAAAATGGTGTCATCACTATATGGCTGAGCAGCAGTTTTAGCTGCCTGTCCCGAGTTGAACTTTTATTAGAGGATCTGTCAGACAGAAATGGGCACAAGCAGCACAGAACAGTCTGTTTGTGGGAGCGTCACATCACAAAGACACATGTGTTGCTGATGAGTGCTTTCACTGTATGAGCTGCAGGCTTCGGTTGGCTTGTTAGCGAGCTGTCGTCATTTTTGAGCCAGAACAAAACCAAGCAAGGACACTCAAACTGCTTTTACTATCATTATGCTACTTAATCTGCCCACCGTGTCTCACTTTCCACTCACCACTTGAGTGTAGCAGTAAAAAGCATTTTGAAAAGGAAAAAAATTAGGTTATAAAAATGTAAAGAGGTGCTGAAAGGCTCAGGTGAAAAGGACTCAATGTGATGGAGGGTGAAGTGACAGAAAGTGTGAAAATAACTTTCCAGGGGAGCAGTTACAGAACTGGCTATTTATAAAGAGTGGATGATTGGTTTTGGTAGTTAGTCATTCCCAGAACTTTCCTCAAATGTCATATGAGAAGGAAAATTTTCACAAGAACTGAAGTTATTTAGAGCATGACCTTTTGTAACAAATGACCCATTACCCTCTGAGAATAATGACGACCATGAAATTAATCATGAGAAATCTCAGGAAAAGCAGAATATCAGTTTAAAATGATATGTGAATATAAGTTTGGCAGTTTGGTTGAAACAAACACACAGACATGGTGTGCACAGATGTCTTTTACTCTAAATGTTGAGAGGAATCTGATGTTTATTTTGTTGATTAAAGTAAGAAAGGTCAGTCAGAATAATAAAGTTTAATTTTACATTTCAAATACAGAAATTCACCACGCTGCGCTGGAGGCTCAGTATTTAATTTGCAGAAAACTGGTTAAAGCTGTGAAATTATTTGTTTAATAATTAATTAAAGCTGTCAGGGAGAGAGGCTCAGGATAACTTAGATACCGTCATGTGGATTTTTATTGAAAAGGAAGTTACCGTGTCTACTAGCAATTAGAAAGTAACAAATAAAGCAAGATATTATTAAGATATTATTAAGTAATACTTAATAAGTGATAAAGTTTCATTGTTAAAAGATACAGGACTGTAAGACCTGTTTGACCTGTTTCCCACATCAAACAGGTCAAACGGGTCTTTTTTGAATGTGAAACTACTGGACAGAAAAATGTTTTTTTGGAAAGACAAATGACCTTAAATGGATAGTTTATAATTATTGGGTTGTGTGTATTACAAATTGTCAGACAGTGGTAGGAGTGCTCTCTGTTTGGAGAATCAGAAGCTTTTCTGGAAGGTTAGCTAAAACGATGTCATATGGAGGCCACAAAAAGAGAACATTACCTTAATTTGTAAATGACTCAAACCTTAAAACCTTCATGCAGACATGATGGCAAAAATCACTGGATTTGAATTGTTTTTCATGGTGCAAAATTCACTGTTTTCATGGTTTCCTTCTGAGTAAGCTTCATCTCGCCTGGCAAGAGATCTTCAGATTTTCCAACTAGAGAGCGCTCTGACCGCCATCTGCTGCAGGTAAGACACTAACGCTTCACTTTACATAACCCCACTTCATTCAAACAAATAGATAAAAAAAATACATAAGAGCTAGATTAGCGCAATTTTAGTAAGGATAATTCCAGTCTTAGCATTTTAGACCAAAGTTATAATTGCAAAATTCTATCATTTGTATCCGAAGTTGCAGGAAAGTGTAAATTTATTTTGGAAAAGCTTAAAAGGCTGACGTTAAATTAAAAGAAAAACACACAAAAAATCATTAATTTTTGGTTGGTTCAAAAGCCGTCTTCTTCATCCTTTTTTGACTTTAATGTAGAACATCTGAACAGAAACGCAGCATCAGCACAAACTCACCGCCTTAATCAAGCAGACAGTTTGAACGCCAACTCATAGAAAATACTTCCCTTCTGTCTGCCTGCTCTGCGTTTTTCCAACATGGCCTCTTTATACACAACAATGCTCTGCAAAGCCTTCCTCTTTGGCTTTGCTCCCCAACCATTTAAGTGTCTATAAATATATATGTGCATGTCACTATAATGTTATCCATCTGCACTTCCGCAGAGTACAGTGGGTCACAGAAGAGAATGAGGAACTCAGGAGGTAAATAAACACAAGGCCAGCACTGAAAAGTCCCTAAGGGCGTTACTTTGAGAAGGAAGTAAATACCCCTAAAGCCTCAGGCAGTGGAGCAGTCACTGGAGCGCCAACAGCAGAGCCTGAAGAGAAAAACCCTATGCACTTTTTAAGGGTTGTATGCGTACATTAGGCTTGTATGAATCGAAAACCGAAAAGGACAGGACATGAAAGCTTTCAGTAATGCAGCCAACAAAGAGCTTGTTCCTCGTCCCAATTCCCAAATACACAAACACTGCTCAAATAAATGATAATGCAGGGCACTTTTACCAAGCTACCTATTTGGGGAACTGGTTTCAAGGAAGTGTTATGGTGCAGAACGAGTAAAAGTCATGATTAGACGAGTTCCTTATTCAAACATTTCCAACGGTGTAGCACTATGGAAACCTGTTTGGCTTGTAAACTGGTCTGCTAGGAAACAGCCTGCAGTTTCTGCTGAGCATTTCCGGGTTCTTTGCCAACAGGCCTTTGTTTTTCAAGGATGCCTCTTTTCTTGCAAGCAAAAACACATTCCTGCTGACAATTGAATGTATGTACCTGCAGCTGTGTGTGTTTTGAATGGTGAGGTGCAAGCAGACAGTTTTAGCGCAGTGGGGCATGATGGATTCTGTTGTACGGTTAGTTTGGAATTGAAATCATAATGGTTAGCAGTGAGATTAAAACGCATCTTGAGGTTTTCACTTTGAATGAGACAGACTCACTTGACTCATCAAGTCTGGTTCTATGAATGACACAGTTTGCAGTAAACAAGACTGATATGTTTTCGTTTCACACACAACATATTCCTGCAATGAACAATTTGGGCTATAACAAGATGAAAGGAACCCTAATGACTGAGAGTGGCACTGTTCAGTGAAAAACGTAGGGGGCTGTGCAATATACGAGAATACAGAGATTATAATGTAGCAAAAGAAAAGTTTGGCCATGATATCAAAATGCAACTTTGTGGTCAGGAACCAGCTGTGGTGGAATTTTGCTTAACAATCAAAATATAACATTGTCATAGAAAATATGTGACCTTCATATGAAATCCTGTCAGAAATCCTCCCCTGTGCAGATGCACTGAGATTATGGATTTTTATTTTCATAAAAGGCCGGAACTTAGGAGTCACTCGGGCATTTACCCTCCCTCTGTCTATCTTTCTCTCTTTTGCCCTTCCCCCTCTTTTTGCATTTTACTCCCATCCTCTCGTGTTTCCCCTTGTTGTCCAGCCTGCCCCCTCCCCCGACTCCCCTCATCCTCTTTCTCCTCATCCTCCCCTCTCATCACCTGTGTGGGAGGCACAAAGCCAAATCCACTCAGCCAGAATTAAACTCACTGGGACCTTACAGATTGCACTTCTCCTCTTTAATCACACACTGACACACACACTCGCTCACTCAGTGGATGGAAAGACCGAGGCAGGGATGGAAAGATGTACTAGATAGGAAGACTGGGAGTAGGTGGCGGCTGGGGAGTGCCAACGTCATAGAAAATGGGAATAAACATTACTGTCATAACAGTGACAGAGTCGACAGCTGCGGCTCTGCACCACCACAGTTTAAAGGAAAATAACACAGTATTACACTTTGCAGTGTAGAAAAACACAGAAATCTGTAGTCCGCTCCATTTCTCTGCATGAGGCTAATGGCTTAAGGCTTCATGAGTCATCGTTAGTGTAACAAAGTTGCTCTATGGGTAATTTAGATGCTGCACTTTGAGAAGTGTTGAGGTGTGGCCTAAATTAATCTGTACATCTTGGTATGCGTCAGTTTCTATGTTAAAAAGAAGATCTATTAAGATCATCTATTATAAGTCTGACAATGATATATGGACGAAAACTGATTTAATTCAAATATTGTTATATTCTTCTGTGAAATGCTTAGAAAAAGGTGAGATATGTAGTTGAGAAGAAAAAGAAGCAAATACGTCATCAGTGACCAAAAATGGAAACACACACAAACACACAAGCAGCGGCATCAGGAAAACTATTCAAATCTTTAAGCAATACACACACTAATGTGCATTTCTGTCAGCAAAAAGTTGATAATAGCAACAGCATCAGAACAAGGTTTAATGTACGAAGCCAGCTGAAAACATCTGCAACCTTGATTTGAAGCAAAATTTTTTTATCATCAAAAATGACAACGTGTGAAATTCTATGATCAGACATCATATTATGTAAGGCGTTATGATGGCTCATCAGTGGGTGGGTGACACATAGTTTTATCACTCTGCCCCCTGCACACACACACACACACACACACGGATATATCATATGTACCCTTAGATGTCAATTGTATGTTTGCAATGCAGCAAAGCTGTTTGGGATTCGCAGGTACGCCAACAGTCAGCTGGGCTGTGACATTTCCTTTCTCTATATCACTCTTTAACAATCTCTCAGAGGAGATGAGGTGGGGGCTGGGCCGGTGACTCATAGTTATCTTTCTTCGTCCAACTTCCTCTTATCAGTGACACAAAGAGGTGAAGATGAAGGATGCTTCAATTTCTTGCATTTGTTGAGGCATTCACCTCAAACCATATGGAAATGGTTTTTAATCTTATTTCATTATCACGATCATTATTATTTGATGGCACCCAAGGGTTACACATCTGTTATAGCTAGGGGCACTCACCTCCCTTCCTTTCCCACAAACCAAAGTGGAACTTGTTTCATCTATATGAACCCACTGCCCTGATTACAAGGAACTGCTGCTTCTTGATAAGGTTTGCCTGTGGGTGGGGTGATGGATTGGTGTGGTGCAAGGAGGGGCAGAGGAGGTAAAGGAAAAGGAAAGAACAAGAATCCCAACTCTCGAGCGGTCACATCCTACACAAGACATGATTGTCTGCTCAGAAACGACAGATTACAAAAGATGTTATCAGTCCATGCTTTAAAAATGACTGTTGCTCAAGTTTTTCTGTCTTCCTTAACCAGTGGAAATGAACTGTAAGCATACTTGCGTGATCTTTGTAATCATTCCCTCTTTCATCAGTTGTCCAGTGAGCTATAGAGTGAGGTTGTCATTACCAGAAGCTGATGATCCTCATTATTAGCCGATCCCTCCATTTGTTAACAGTTAATGGCATTTCTAGCAGGATCCTTATTGTTGTTTTTAAGCTTTGGATGGATTTTATATAGAAATGTACTCTATTTTAAATTGATTCAGTTGTTTTGTTCTAACAGGAAATGAGATAAAGACATTTTCAAGAACTTCATTCATCATGAACCGATTTGGTGATATCTACCAACAAGGCAACCTCATTGGATTAAACTTTACACTGATAAACACACGTTTGCACAGATATAAATCTCTGTCATGCAATATCATTACATTTAAACTTCCACACATACGGTCGTCTGAAAATAAAGTAAACCTTCTTTTAGTTCTAAGGTTTCTATATATCAGAACATCCTTTTGATGCCATAAAACTGCATTGGCTTTTCAAAGCATTGGTTTATGCACAGCTCTCCTAATGTCCCACCACAGCATGTCAGTCAGGTTGGGGTCTGGATCATTTCAACACCTTGGTTCTTGTGTTTTTCAGACATTCAATTGTAAATTTGTTGCTGTGCTCTGCATTATTGTCTTGTTGATCATCCAGTTTCAGCTCTAGACTTTAGAATACTTTGGTATACAGAGGAGTTCATGGTGGACTCAATGACAGCAAGGTGTCCAGGTCCTGTGCCTGCAAAACAAGTCTGTCTCATCAGCCAGTATGAGGTGTTTGTGCTGATATGTTGTGTTTCAAATAGACCATACTCGTACAGTCTTTTTCTAATTGTACTCAAGAACTTTAATATTTAACATGCTAACTAAGACCCGTAGAGTCTGAGCTTCTTTTTTTGCAAATCTTCTGGTGCTCTAATGATCAATTAATCAAGTGCATTTGCTACATACTTTCTTAAACCCTATGGAAGCAGTAATGGTTTACTTAGTTTAGGTAAACACTTAGGTAACACTCTAGGTCTACATTTTGACTTAGTTTTTGTTGAATGAATATTTTCACTGTATGATAAGTCATGGGTTGTAGTTAATCTGAGGTTGTATTTACCTACTTTCAAGACTTGAAAATGAGCAAATTATTATCATATTTTTTTTGGTTTCCTGGTATTTAAAATCTTTTAATTAAAAGAGGGTGCTTTTTCTTTTTCACATGGCTGGAACTTGGACTTTGGGCTGTTCAGGTTTAGGTGATGGATTGGATTTTTCACCCTCTGGAATGATGCTTTGACTTCCTTTCTCACATGACAAAGGAAGTAAGACACCAAAGATGAAGTTGTCTCTGATGACAGGCCAGTCCAGCAGCTTTTCCGTTATTGGTGTGTGAACCTGAGTGTGTGAATGAGTGATTCACAAATACTGTTAGGGGGTTTTATGCCAGAAAAGGGTAAGATTAAGAAAGAGCTATCTTTTACATTGAACCATAGTTCACAACAGTCATTGAGATAGTGATCAAGAGGCCTTGAATGAGTCAAACCGTTAAAGACTAATTCATTCATTCCTGAGTCACTGAGAAATGAATGATGAGAAGAAAAATTTTTTTTGCTGGATATGGATGGAAAACCCTACACACCCCATACTGTAGAAACTGAGACAGGAATGTCAGATTTCTCTACAGGGGGCAGACAAATGGAGGCAGAATAAAGGAGGTCTAATCATACAAACCCACTACTGGTGATGTGCCTCTCAATTTGTCCCTCATCATCTTGGTTTGAGGGAGAGGCTGTCAGTCAGTCTGGCAGAATTTGAAAATAAAGGTTTTTATTTTGACTAGCTGATACTCAAATTTCGCAGTGTCGAAACAAAAAGGATGTGACTTTCACAACTATCTGCAGCCTCATTTGTAGTCAAAATAAAATTCATCGTCCAAACGTGTCACATTTGTAAATTGCAGCCAAAAGCTCTTACGTAATAACATTATCAAGTAAGACTTTTTGGAGCTGCTGTAACATGTACACAGAGTGGGTTTATTCTCTGGAAGTTCCTGATCCTTATTATGGCAAAAGTAGACCGTTGAATTTCTGTTGAATTTAAGATAAAAGATTTAGGAGGTATGCAAAGGCAACACAATAAAACAGACAGTTACAATATTGTTAGTATGAAAAGTTGTGGATTGTGCCAATGCTGTTGATGACTACTGGTGAGTGCGTGAAAGCAAACATTCAGTTGCTTTTAATTATCACTGGGAACATTGCTTCCTTTTCCAAATGTGATAATTTACCTCCTTTAATTCATCTATTTCTTCCCCATTTCCCATTTCCCTCATCCCATTACCTCTGAAACACATTATTATGAAATCCCATCGAGGTCGAAATAAGAAATACATTTAAGTGTGTTACTCTGAGTCTTTTTCTTGTTCATTTTTTTTTTTTTTTTTTACCATGATCAAAGAATAGCATCTAAATGTAACTACGGCAGCAACATTGACTGGTCAGCTGTGGTAATTTGTTTTTCTGCTCTAACAGCCACTCATGCAACAAGCAGATCCTCATCTGTGTTTGCTTTCATGCTTTAGAAATCGATGTGTCTCATGAAAAAAAAGAAAAGATCAAAAGGTAATTTCCTGTCTCCAGAAAGTCAAGCCACTGTTGTACACTAATGGTTATTTTATCTACAACCGCCACTAACTGAACGTTTCACTGAATACTTCCTCCTGTTCTCTGAATGGAGGTAGTTATACTCCGAGCCAGGTTATCTCTGTTCTTTGTTTGCCTGAGTTGTTCCACTATAAATGTAAAGTTTGAAGCCTTGATAGAAAAGGCTCCTGGGTGTCTGTTCATTAGAGGAGCCCTGGAAATGAGCCTTCTACCTGAATTTAATCAGTGACAGGACCTGCAGCCTGTTATCATGAAGTAGGTTTGGCCCTGATGAAAGGGGAAAAGGCAGGCAGACGTCTCCCATCTGAGAGGAGCCGGGCAGGGAGTGATGCTTATGGGGCAATTTCCCTTCAGAGTGGAATTCCTGGAGAGGGTCTGGAGGCAGGAAGCTGGTCACTGTATTCATGCATTTCTGACCTTAAGAGCAGCAGTGTGGAAAATCACTCAGAGGGAAATCTGACACGCAGGTAGAAAGACATAAAATAAATTTGATTTCAAAATTCTTATCTGTAAATCTATTGACATACTAAAATCAGTATGTATTCTCATTATGGTAATCCCAATTATACAGTAATCTTACTGTATTACTGAGCTATCAATTAGGCAAAAGCAGAGAGCAGCACAGCCATTCACTATTTCAGATTAGAAAACTGACAAAACTTGAAATGTCCAGTGACAACAAACACCTGCTGCTTTTGAACAGCTGACAGGTTTCACAGTTTGTCACTCACAAGTTTCCCATATGCAGTGATGTATTTAAACAGTATAAGTAAAAAAACAAACACCAACTGAATGTATAACATGCAAATTCACACAAGTTAATTTGCCTTTATCCAGTTATCCATACATTTTGATGTGGTTATTTCTAACATATCATAAATAACAAAAGGCACAAAAAAACAATGTTCCAGGAGGTAAAAAATCCAAACTGTAATGACCAAAGTGGAGATAAAGATAATCATAATTTTAGGCCATCTGGTCATTGTGGACACCAGTGACTAATGACCCATTTTACTTGTACAATGGTCACCATCACACTTTTTGTTCAAAGCATTGTATAAATGCCAAATCTTCTAACTTGGTCATGAAAGCTGCGAAACTACTGTTGCAGAATTGGTGCTCATCCACAAATAACCTCTCAATCACCTAACGAAACTAACTCTCAGGTTGACTAATATATGAGGGAGGTGTTTCAAAGAAAGAGCCTGGATGAAAATAATGAATGAGTCAGAGGAGTGACCACCCCCACCAACACTTGTTCTTTGTGACAGCTGATTTTATCCCCTTTGATGGCATTTCCCTTGCCTTTTGACTCATCCTCTAAACTTACACTTAGTTTGCCCCATCACTATTGCTAACCTGATAAATGTAAACTCAAATAGCCTTCTTCCCTTGCACCCCTCCTCACCACCCCTTTTTTTAAAAATTGGCTTTCACTTGCTGTGTGCTTCTCCTCCTTTGAACCAATTCCACCTTGCATCACAATTCTTAATGAATTGGCTATCTCTTGTTGGCTGTTATTGCTCTCATGTAGCCCTCTAACTTCCTCCTAACGCTCAAAGACAGACCACACTTTCATGCACTTTGGTTTATCTCATCTGACTGCAGGTGTCAGGCATCACCCGATGAGTCATCAGCTGTCACCACCCACCTACATTCACACCGTTATTAGCAGCTGCCATCGTTAGAGTGGTAATGATGCTACTGACCTCGGTTGCTATGACCTGTGAGGTCACGGTGAGACTCCACTGAGCTGATTTCTGTACTTTTGTCATGAGACGACAGGCTGTGTGGTAATAGGATGAAGCATGCCAATGTACAGTAGAGAAGGGGGCCTATAAAGTGGTTCATCTTCAATTTGAAGCTTTTTTTTGGTTGCCTGACTCCAGTCTACTTTGAATTATTTCCAGTAAGGCAGTAAGACTTTTGAATGAGAGGTGAGAGAACTGATACAGCTGAAGTAAGAATATCGAAACCTTTGATGCTGATTTAGATCAAGCTCCAAAAACAGTGTTCTATATTTCTCTCTGAGAAAATGAACATATTATAATTTCTATTTTAACATGTCGACTTGTAAAGACCAGTGTCTTTAGATATCTGTAATTCCAGTTTGTAAAATCTCCAAATCAAAGTTGAGATTGTTCACAGTGAGTTCATCATGGAAAAATCTGAGCTTTTACAGACTGTGAAGTCCTTCATGTGTAAACTCATCATAATGTGTGAATATGTGGAGTGTGAATGATTAAACGGCTATGGCAGTACAGACAGAATGGTATTATTACATGGTTCCAAAAGCACTGAAACATCATAGACCCATACAAGCAAGGTATATATATATATATATATATATATATATATGTAACATGTGCTTTGATTTTAGGATATTGTCTTCCAATTGCTTTCTAAAAGGAAGCAGATGGTTTCTGTTTTGATAGTAAATTCCTCTGCAAAGGAAAAAAAATGTAGTCAAAGTTCTTTTTTTGTTGTTGTAATGGTGTAAACCAACCTGGATCAGTGCATGACCAACTTTACTGAGAGAAAAACCTTGCACAACCTGCACATATTTGGACACCTTTTGGACAGATGATATCATATCTACCTAAATAAATGTTTCAAACTTTTAACACTCCTGTGTTTTTTAATTTTATTAATCACCCAATGTTCACAAGAATGGTTGGCACACAACATTTTGCTCTTTAAAGCAATATAACCATAATTTGTTAACCAACACTGACATCATCTCATCTACATTTAACACAAACAGCAAGCATGCTTAACATTTTCCAGTTAGCACTGCTACATCAGATTTATCAGTAGGTGCAGTTTAGTAAAAAATAATAACAGTAATAGTAATGAAGACATGAAATCACAAAATTGTGAAATTTACGAACTAACATTTTTCAGACATAGGCTGTAGCGTCCCACTAACACGAGTCTTTTCAAGCACACATTAATGACAGTCTACACAAAGAACAAAGGGTTCTGATGCACTTGTGTCACTGTTCTTTTTGAGTCAACGGTAAGTTTTTGTGTGTGTGTCTTTCTTGTCAGAACAGAAGATGGCAGGTACTTTCCTATTTATATGAGAAGGAAAAAACATAAACCAGAAAGTATCCATCACAAAAGCTGCAACTTTCATAAAAAATACTGACAATCTGATCAACAAGTTCAAAGTATTCATTACTACTCTGTCTTCATTGTTTGGATCATAGCTATCTGCAAACTTCTCATTCAATTTGTATGTTTATATTTTGAATAATCTGTTCATGTACAAATACACACACGAAACTAGCAAAGCCAAGGTTTTTTTTTGGCCAAATGATTTTATCTGCTGAAAAATTTGGAAAAAGCATGAAGTATTGCGACAAATATCAAGCAAATTAATAATCTCCAGTGAATTTATATAAATGTTCCCCTGTTTGGATGTCTTTCACACAAGATACATAAAACTACAAAATGAATTTAAATAAAATCCTCACAGCAGAGCAGAATAGAGAACTAGAAAAACAAATCAAGATCGTTATTACTAATCTTCTGTATGGCTTGAATAAATGTCCTGCCAAAGGTTCTGTAACTTATTCCCTAATAAGTCTTGAAACTAAATTAACTGAGGTACTGCGTCCTCTGACAAGGTAAATTCTCAGTTTCTTTGTGAAAAGGGATTCTAGTGTTCTTCTGTGTGGGTTCAGCCCTCCTCAAAAACACTCTGTCCTCATTTGAAGAAAAATGAAAGGATGGAAAATAATGGTTGTGAATCTTTTTAAACATGTCCATGGACTGACAGGATCAACATGCTCGGAACTTTCTGTGTGTAAAATAAAACTGTGGATTCAGCAGCAACACAATACAGACTAGAAAGGTTATCTAAACATTCCTGACGACCATGTTTAGCATGCTGAAGGGAACAGTTTCCTGTTGGCCAATGGACTCTTCCTGTCCTCACTGCAACTTCCTCTATAACAGGAAATCGCTCGTTTTCTTCAGGAGGGTGGAGGAGGGGCTCTGCACATATTTGTGGACCAGGAAAGGGATTTCTTTTTTCTTTCTTTCTGTCAACACCATATAAATTTGAGTTGTCCGTTTGTCCTTTACATTCAGCCTTACAAAGCATCTCATGGACATCACGGTGATGCAGACGATGCAGTCCAGGTGTTTGAGTTAGTGTGGTCAGTGGTAACCAAACAGGAATCAGAAGTCACGCCTTACCGTTAAGGGGTGTCTTTGTTTTTCGACATGTCATGATTGTGAATTATGTGGTTTTTTTAGGGGGAAATGCTTGATTCATAACATAACTGAAACTTTGTGACAACAAAACTCCTGACTGGTGTGTGCGAGGTTTCTGTGAGCTGTGACGTTTCTGGGAGTTTGTGTTACTCTGAGTTTCTTCGGAATCACACCTACATCTAGTTAGTAAGTAGAGAAACATAAACATATCGTTGTTGATGTATGATCAGGAGGGACTGCAAATTCCTGAGAAAGATTCTGATTGTTGAAGCAGTTTGTTAAAAATAACTTCAGTTTCCAAACAGTTTGGACCAGAAATACTGTGAGGGGTTCTGAACTGCAAACAAACATATAGCATCACTTGGGCTTTGTCTGACAATACACCTTGTTACTTTAGCTACATTAAACATTGTAAAATGAATATTCAGGTGATGTGTTACACCTGTGAAACCTACAAGCACACCAGCTTTCTTCATGATTTTTCAGTTCTGATTTGAAACCTGAATCACAGACTTAAAAATCAGCTTAAATGATAAAAACAATCATTTTCTCACACTGCATCTCTTGTCACCCTCTGTCTGACGTGGTCTGCTCTGGCTCCTCTCCCTTTCAGTCCCAGTCGGCTCCGATGGATCGGCTGTTTGGGGAAAAGTAATAAAGTCAATGCAATCGCTAATTTCTGCTTTAGACATGCAAACTAGTCACCAGGCAGGCATTATGCAAATTTCTTGCAGCAAAACTGCAAGAGAAAACATATTGATTTGCTACAATGAACATAACATTTACTACAAGTGCAAATAAAAGCAGAAGCACTAAAAAAAGAGTATTTTGCTGGTATATTTAATATGAATTGTTTGGGACTTTACATTGTACAGTAAAACATTTTGCCGTATTGGCACGGATAATATGTCTTTTAGAGGTTGAATTCTTCTATGTCTAAAAGCACACAAATGTATCCTGGAAAAGAGCTGTTGTTGCTCATACATGTTTGCATACTGCTCTTGCTTGTGTGGCTATCCAAAAAATCCAAAAAGAAGGACAAAGGAGGTCATGTCCGAAAGGGTAATTAATAGCTCTCTAATACTAAAATATGGAGCCTAATTTTTTCTTCTGTTAAATTGTTGAAGTTTTTTGTAACTGACTTGATTTACATGTCTTATCTCATGGTGAACACTCCCTAGTCAAATTGTCTGGATCCTGGGGGGAAGGAAACAGACATGGTGCATGGTATCTGGGCCCTACACTCTCAGCCCCTGTTTACCCACCAACATCCTGCACAAACAGGCCTGCCTCAGAGTCAGACAACAGTGAGTAATCTTGACCAATCTGTTCCTCCATTCCTCTGGCTTCTGCTTCCTCCCAGCAGGCCATAATCCTGAGCCAAGAGCTCAGCTCGCGTCATGCAGAGCTGCCAGGCGGGAGGGCGGTGTGCTGTGTGCGCACGCAGCCCACCTGGCTGTTAAACTAGGTGAGGATGATGGTAACGGGGCTAGTGGCAGTAAGGATGATCATGACAAAGCTGATATACAGTAGCAAATGGGATCCCATCTGGACAAAAATGCAGATGAGCATTTGAGCTGGCCAGTTTGGCTGATGCTCCACTTGAGCTACAGTTTTTCAGAGAACATGTTTTTATGTATTTTAGCAACTGTTATTGTTTCTGACTGTAATCAGAAAGTTAATCTATAATGAGCAGAATTGTGGCCGATAGTAATACAAGATGTGGTCATTTTGTTGCATAACGCAGGTGTGAGTGTCACTTTCTACTGAATAAGTCTGAAATCTTAAAAAAGAAATCAGGTGCTCTCTATTTTAGAAATACGTGAAGAGGTTTGGCCCGGGAAACATGAGCTGAAAGTGAAACACTCACTGGAAACCACCTGGAAACACCTGGCTGCAGCAGAACAAACTTCCCCACACTGTTTCGAGCCTGGCAAAGAAACTTTGTTGCTAATTGAGTTTTCTATAAGTGTTGTTAATCTTAATCAGATTTTCACACAACATTGAGATCAAAACAATTTCTATCTATGTTTACCAGAAACAGACAGCGCCACAACTTCAAAGTCAACCATCACCAAACCAAGTGGAAAGTAGTGCACCAAGAAGTGCTAGACTAAAAAAATCATATCCGATGAGCTTCATATTCCTGATCTCCAATGGCAAAAGCTAAAGCCATCAATTAAATAGCAATTTTTTCATCACTGATCAGTATGCCTAGCAAGAGGTTGGAATCATATGTCCTGTTTCCATCAATGTTTTCTTATTCACTTATTTTGATTATAGACTACATCAGAGTACAACCCGGGAGTACTCCTGACAATGATCTATTTGAAGTGTCTTGTACAGTACATGTAATTTCTGTCAAGTGTGACAGGTTATAAAGTATAACTTGTCATGGTCATTATCACATACCGAGCCCAGTAAACTAACAATAGCATTAACATCACCATGTTATTATCAAATAAAAAGAGCAGAAACACAACCTTCAAAACCCAGGTGATTCAAAATGTGTCACTTTTATCAGAATAAAAAATAAATGGCAGTTTATGTGTCAAGCTAAGCTAACATGCTATTGACTCAATGTTTAACTCTGGAGCTTTTGTGCTAGGCTAAGCTAATGTGCCACTGGCTCCGGCTTTAATATTCTGTATAGGCTACGAGAAAACAAAAGTTTATACCAATCTGGTTTTAACTCTACATACCGAAGCAAAAGATTTTTGCATTAATAAACTTTGTGGGACTTTGGGGAAAAGTATAAAGAAAGCAAATGTGCAGGTCATCTAATGTTCCCACAAAGACGTACTTATTTTAGTTTCACACAAGGTACTTTCATGCCCAGCAGGCAGAGATGATGACACGTTTAACAAAATAGGGCGTGCTACTAGAGAAAAGGCTGAGATCTGTGACTCAGCTGTGACAACTCGTTCCTACAAGTACTTAACTCACACGTTCCTTATAATTTATCGATCTTGCCTTTTTATTTCAGTTTGTCATACACATCTCGCTGCCATTAACACATTACTCATAGTCTATGTTTATGTCACAAGACATTATTTAGATCACCTATGATACCTTTCACATGAATGATGAATAAGTAATTGAATTAAATTTGCTAATTAAACACCTAGTCACACTCCTTAAATTGTGTATGCACATTCCTTCCTTATGAGCCTGCTGTGTTTGTATCTTTTGCCTCATGTGATTTTACCATGTGTCATATATTTGTTCACAACAAAAGAACACGTGATCCAACATTTTAGGCCGAATTAAATGTATTCATGAATATGAGGATTATTCAATAACCCCGTGTTCCTGTTGTCAATCAGTCTGTTCAACACAACAATTTGCTGTCATCACTGTTAGCTGAAATAGCTTAATGGATTTTTAAAAAATGAATCTTTTCACATCCATTATCACTGACAATTCTGATAGTTTTTGTTTGGAAACATAAATCTGATTCCGTCTCATAAGGTTAACTTTCATGATAATTAGTTTTCTAACTGTTCAAAACCTCACCCAGATCTAATTATGGCTTTGGGCGATAACCCTGCTTATAGCCTGACATTAGCAAATGTTATGGGTAATCACATCACAAGTGGACAAAGTGCATCATACACCTGTTATTAGAATGCATTATCACATGTGTCTATGACAATTTCACTGTCCCACTCCATTTGAAAATGAATACAAACACATTTTTTTTAAAAGACCAAATATCAGACTTCTGCACGGACCCGGTTTTGCTAACCAATATCAGCCTTCACACCTGTAGCTAATTATTCTACCTGAACCTGTAAATGTAATTCTTGCAAATGAGACTGAGAGTTGTTCACTTTAAAGTGCTTTTTCTGAATCTGTGCAACTGGCCAATAACATTATGCCAAAAAAAAGATAAATAATGGATGTGGGTACCCAGCTCAATACAAGGACCCGGTGCCAAATTCGCTATTAATTTTCACCAGCAGGAGATACGTCCTCCATTCTTAGAGAATATTTATTCAACTTTTTTATTTTGAATTACAATCTTGAAGTTGTTTTAAAATCCCTTCCATTGTTTCCACCAACAGTTCCTTTGTTGGGGCCATGTTTCCTTTTAATCAGCCAGGTGCAACAGCTCATTAAGATTTGCAAGGACTCTTTTATAACCGCAGGTTTATTAGCATATTTAGACTTGTGCAGGTATTTGTTTTAGAAGTGTGAAATTGCTTCAAACAAACAAGAAATAAAAAGTATTTAATATGAAATTTGGCAGTAATATGTTATCTGTTGTTTTCTAATGTGTTACTGTTTTTACATGAAGATGCAAAAAAATCACTGCATCTGGGTGTGTTAGTATGGTTTTGGGAAGCTCAATTTTGTACAGTTTCAATTGGACTAACATATACAAAGTAATTCGGAAGAAATCTAAAAATTGTACTTTATTAAAATCAACAAACTAAATCAAAAAATTGTTTCAGATTGTCTTCATCAAATCTTCAAAAATAATCTGAGCATGTTCATTTTCTAAGATATCTTGCACATAAAGATTTGAAAATAATGGTGATTACTATCACTGGATAATTAAGAAACTTTAAAAGAAACTCAGATCATATATCCATTAAAAAAAAAAAAAAAAAAGAATACAACAAAAACCTTGACCGAAACAAGGAAATGAACAAACACACCCCTCACATGTTTAGGAAACAGAGAAAAAACCCAGGAAGGTGGAGAGTCATGGGGAACACACCTGGGACAGAGACAGAGGAATGCCAGATATTAATGGAGAATGACGATTAAATAACAAACATCTTGAGTCAGAGGAGACAGAAAGATCACAGGACCACAGATAAGTCATTTGTGTGTAAACCCAATATCCACAAGACTTAAAGAATTTCATAAACGTCATGTCACAAATAAGTCATGGTCATGACTGTGCTCAAGCATTAAGTCTGAACAAAGCAAACAGTCACTGTGTGTGAGGCACACACCCTCAGTTTCTGATGCCATTCCTGCTCAGTGCCATCTTTAGCAACAGAAAAAAACTGGCCTGACACCCCAAGGGACCAGCCCTCTCCTCCAGGTCTTTTGATGACTCAAGCCCTGATGTAGTTGTCTCCAGCTGGGGAGACAATTGTGTTATCTCAGCCTCTCCCTGCAGAAGCTGTGTTAAGGCCAGAGTCATCTTCACCACAGCTTCACAACCTCCCACGAGTCCCCAGACGGCCTTTAAGGAAAGTTAGGTTCCACAGTGGGAGATGAAGGGTGGGGTGTTATTTTGAGCTCCTGGCTTACGTATGGAGGTGTATCATTACATAAAGCTGTGTTAAGTTGGTGTTGTGAGTAGGACAAAGAGGCTACGCACAGGCTGTACTTTTCCTACTTCTCTGACATTACAGGAATTGTGTCTTCTAAAGGTTCTAGCATGACATAAATAGATAATTTACTTAAAACCTTTAACCCTTAGAGCAGCTTACAGGTAGTATCATTCATATAGTTTATACATAATATTTTGTTGAAACATGTTCAGAAGAAAAGATATCTATACATGTGTGTGTGTGCGTATTTCTTTTATTATTATTATTATTATTTTTTTGCAGGTTGTACAAACTCCCAACTGAGACTCAGGACACTGGCCATGTGTACATGGACAGCCATATTGTGACTGTTGACTTGCCATTGATGAGTTTCCGTTAAGATATAACATTCATATTCCTGTAAATGTTAACGAGCATAGTCTGAGTAATGACTCATGCCCACATAACATCCACTTACACAATTGCTGTGTTTGATGTAAGCCTTCCTTACGTCAACATCCCTCAAAAGACGAAGATCTGGGTTTCTCTCTTGTCCCAAAAGTGTGTCTTCAGCCTTCCTTCCTGTGTCTTCACTGACCTCTGCCAGAGCCAGTGTTGCCAGATCGTATGATAAAAAACAAGCTACCCCAACCATGTAAACAAGCCTAAAACAAGTGTCAGTTTTCTTAAACAAGGTTGCTCATATTAATCAGACCTGCCAACTCTGAAGCTCAGGGCAGCAGTGTGTGTAGCAAGATGCTTGGCTATCAATTTAATTAGATAGATTGAACTAATTCTACATTACTTGTTGAATGAACCATTGAGGATTTTATGGCGTTTACTCCCATCAGTCTGGTAGTTTCAATTTAATCTCTAACATAGATATCTTGTTGCCATATGACAAGATTCAGTTTTGTTTCAGTGAAGATTTTGTTCACTTTACACAAATTTATTGAGCAGACACAACAGAATTACTTAATATATTTTTCTTTCATTTGTTCTATGTTTTTAATGTTCATTCAACAATCAGTTTTTACCCTGGACGTTTCATTGTTGTTATCTGGCTGTTTAGGCTAAATATGAATCTAAATGAGTTAATTCATGCGCTTGTGTAAAGTAGAGACATTTCCTCATTACACAAAACTGAAAAAAAATGGTTGTGCAACTACATACCATAGTAAATAGCTGGTTGTAATTTCACAAAAATCTGGAGTAAACAAACATGACACAAGTTTGAAAACATTTCAGCGTATGCCACACTTTTTGTTCAGCACTAACTGTCATCTGTCCCACTGATGTGATATCCCAGAAGCTGCAGTAGTTGTTGCCAGTGCCAGCCTTTATGGTGGCTTGCTAAATTCTGTCAAAGTGTATGTATGCCGACTTACTGTCAAATACAGCTGTTGATCTCATATAAACTTGCTACTTATCTTAAATAGCTAGCAAGATAACTAGTAAGGCAGTATCCCTAATGGTAAATACACGTCAGGTTGGGCAGCACCAGGCCTGTCTGTACTGACATTGATGCAGGCGGCATTAAATCAGGCAAAGGATTTACAGCTGCCACAGTTACTTTGAATTTGGATAACCACTGTTGTTTTTATGAATCTGCTTTAAAGAAAAAAAACAGCTAGTTTCGAAAGTTCGAACAGTTTGAACAAAGTGAGAGTGTATTCTTATAAAAGAAAGTGCAACAACTATTGAGACAGATTGAGACAGCACACAGGACTCCTTATGATAAAAGGAGTCTTGAAAATAACTATGATGAGTGCATCTAAGATGTCAGACTGTGGCTCAAATCACCAGCTGCTGCAGCCCTGCAGCCACTCACCACCATTCAGCATCAGACAGCATCACTGCCTCCTTTGTCTGTCCCACTTTGCTTGACGCAAAGTCATCGGTGACATCATTACAGTACACCTGCCCGCTGGCGTTTAGTTTATACTAACAAGTGAAATGACAAGTGCGGTAAACCATCAAAGCCCTGCCTCTTATCTTCAGTCTAGAGGCATTTTTGTTTGTGACCGATGGCCTCAAAACATGTCATGGCTCAATGTTGACGTCAAGCAGCACAGCACAGGCTTTTGTGTGTGTTTTGGAATGGTAGTTTGCTGCATAACACACGTAAAAAATTTAAATTCACAGTTATGGAAAAAGCTAATATGAGTATTTGGGGCAATATTATCCTGTAAGTCTATAGAGGACTGTCATCTTTGATTGACCACATTTATCTGTGGGCACGATTTAAAGGACAATCAAATATTTGCTGGTACAGATATGGGAAAAAGTCAACAATTTCCATGGGATGAGTTTATAAATCTATATTCTGGGTGTAATGCCAAGTTACAGTGTTTAAAAGTCTATTTGTTCCAATGAAATACATCCCAATGGTTTGTGCTTTGTCTCATACTTCATTCATGTGTCATAACGCAGTGGAACACAAACAACGCTGCAGGCACATGCATATCAAGACAGAGACAGACTCCTCCAGGCATTAACACACACAACAAAGAAAAAGAGGGACAGATGGAGGAAGAAGCCGGTGGGCATTAACACAAATACAGAGAAGAGAGAGTATGGCAGTAGAGAAAGAGAATAGAAGAAAAGAGGGAAGCAACACACAGAGAAAAGGCTTTAATGTGTAATTAACTGGTGACTCAGACTCTTTTGTCAAACCACTCACATGTGTCTCCATGTGCACACACACAGCCACACAAAGCTGATGTTGTCAGTTCTTTTCATACAGCAAATGAAGAAGGTAGGCTACTGAAGTTTAGATGGCAGAGTTTCCCTCCATCCTCAGTGTAACAGGATGTGACTGGTTTGGAGGTAGTCACTGGCGTCCGACCCGGTCTTTGCATTTCAACAGACGAAGAACCAACTCTTAGCCAGAAAAACTAGCTTCAGCTTAGAATGTATCTTTAAAGAGTTAAATTCAGAGGAGCATTTATTCTGGACTAGACCCAAGAAGTACTTATGCCAGGGCATGGTTATGAAGAATGACATTAACTAAAACTTTGTAGTTGATATTGAAAAACAAACTAAAAAATAATCTGAATAATTCAAGATACGCCTAAAGCATTTGGGTATGAGATTTATGCAGGAGTATAAAATCATTGATGTAATAATATGATTCTGGACACCCAAAAAACATTATTACAAACTATTTTTAGAAATGCCAGGTGATCATGTTAAGGCGCAAAATTCCATATGTAAATACAGTCGATGTCCATCATAGCTCCCAAGCTGTAACCCCAGAATTGTTATTTTTATTTGTGAACACAAGACTAAAAAAGTCAAATCTCTGCAGACAGACTTATTTCCCTTCCATGTGCAACACGTGCGCATGTAAGATCAACAAAAAGAGGAAAGTGAATGCAGATTTTCCCAGGATGGTGCAAATTGATGTCAAAGTTGTCAAAGTGTGAGACTTACGTGGACAATATACATGAACAAAGGCTTTGTGAATCGGCTTTAATTACAAAGAGGTGAGAGGAAAAAAGAAAGAGACAGGAAGGTAACATCTGCTAATCAGTAGCATAAAGCTAACACGAGTGTAGTTAGAGTATTGACTATTTGAGGTCTACCTTTCTTTGTGTATTTCCTGGATCTGCATGTCAGAGCTACATGTATCAACTAACAACTCCTCCAATTGATACGATTATATTATTTGTTATAAGACCCACAGCATCCTGTAAAGTACCACCCCAACAAGCCTCAAGAGGAAAATGTATGAGTGTTTCGACATAGGAACAGATTAATTCTCAAGTGTCTCCTTTGGTTATAATCCACTGTATTAATGATAGGATTCATATCTAATATTTGAAGTCCACCAACAGGCAAATTAATATAAAGGTATGAGACACAAAAGAGAACTAATATGGAGAAGTCACTCTCTACTTGTCTCTACATAATATGAAGTAGTGGAGACTTCTTAGAAAACACATTAAGTCTTGTCACAAAGGCTTTATTAAGATGTGTGGTGATGACATGACTGTGTTCCCAGTGTGATTCACTATTCCTCATTTCCTGTTGACCACAACCAGGGAGGCACAAAGCGGCACAAGGATCAAGGCGGACAGAGAGCAGAGCATGGAGATCAGAGGGAGATGAAGCAGATGAAAACGTGACTGCTTCATCATCGTCGATGCAGCCACCACGGACAGTTCTCATTAGTGTTGATATGATAAGGTGTGAATGACGCTGAGTGTCAGGCGTACCAGATCTTACACTCTCACAGTCTCACGTCCAATTGAACTGGTGGTGGCTTTACTCATGTTGTTGTTGTTGCAGTTTGAGGGAGGCAGGGCTGGCTGGAGGATGCTTAGAGGCAAGGACGGATGAAATAACAAAGGAATGTCTGTGATACTCTTTCACACAAAGGCAAACCCATGCAGGATCATATCACCAGACAAAATGTCCTTTGTTTTCTTAACATAAAAGAAAAGGAAAAAAAACTGTGCTGAAAATAACACACACATCCTCAGATTCATAGCTCTCGGAGATGATACTGTGAAATTTGAATTTCATTAACACAGTTTTCCTTCTCTGGTGTAAGACGTGGTGGTGCGGGGGTGATGCTGCTAGTGCCGTTAACGTAGCAATTATCCCTTTTGTGCTCCAGTATTATAGCCAATCCTCGAAGATTAAGGCCACAGAAGAAGAGGAGTTAGTCATTAACCTAGCACAAGCTACCGTCATCTCTATCATCATACAGTCATCTGCTGTAAAGACACGTTATTAAAGGGGGTAGCAGCTTTGATGAGTCTGATCAGAAGAGATGCCTTTAGAGAGCTGCCTCAGCAGGTGAATTCCTGCGGCTTCCTCTGTTCTTTTCTGATGCAAGATCCAGCTGATAAAACATCTGAGTGCAGCACCACCAGCAGAAACTTCTTCTAATGATGTATGGAAATTATGATGCCACGTGTTTTTTCCATGGGTTGTAGCTAAATCGTACAACTACACCTTTAAAAGACTGGGGCATCCCTCCTGCATTGAATTTTTCATTTGGTGTCATTTCCAGTATGCACTGGCATAAACAAACACTGTGATTGATTGCACCTCTTACTTGTCGTTGCCCATATATATAAGTCAGATGATTCAGCAAACAACTAGAAAGACAATCTGTCGTACAAGCTATGCAATCTAAGCTTGTTCCAGCCAGCAACCAGATCTCTTGTCTTCACTGTCACCTGCAGCCAGTGGTCATTGGAGGTGTAACTGCTTTACACATACATGTGACTGCAGCTGGCTCATCCTCGGGCTCTGCTTGTCTACAGTGGTAGATTTAAAAAAGTTTCAGCCATTGCTGTGTTTACTGTGTCATTCATTAGGAACCTATCCTTCAACAGGATCAACAAAACATTGTAATTGTACATGGTATTGCTGAAAAACAGTCTGTCCAGTGCTGCCTCCCCTCCCTCTCATGTTAGACTGAGAGCAGACTGGAGACTAAAATGACTCATTATCCACTTTGAGGTAAAAATGGTTTTGCTGGATGGGCTTGTTGTTAGGATGCCCCTTTCAGCTGACATCTCAGCAACAAGAGATAACGCAGTTGTTTCTACATCTTCTGTTGATCATTTGATTATCTCTTCATTTGAAGAGCAGAGACTTAAATGGATTGTTTTTGTTTGGGATGGTGCCATATGCTTCTTTGGTGGTGCAAAAAAGGCCTCCTTATAAGCCACTTGGATAAGTGTGAAAATATCTGTCAGTGTAATGACAAAATAGGAAATTCCCATCTTTATATCTCATTTCAGATTATAGTTAAAGAAAATATCACAAATACGTATTACCAGTAATTATCAAGACATGCCAGAATTACAACTGATAATCAATAAACGACAAATGTGATTGATAATATTGCACGTAGCAAATATGTCTGTCAGTGGAGTAAACAGAAGTTAATTCATTTCTCATGTAGAATAATGAACATCACAACTTAGCCTGTTAACTCTTGCACAAGCCAATTTTCGAAGGATGGAGCTTTAGAAAAAAAAAATTACCCAGCAAATGTCACTGTGGTTATCTCAGGTAGAGCTTGGAGCTTTTATATATAACTGAAACCCTGTTTTATATATTGCTGATTGAGTTAGAAAGAAATCAACATTATATACATTATATAATGGACAAAAAAGGGAGGGTCTAAAGACACTTGCTATTAAGATCTTTTTTAGCTTGACGAACAAATGACAAGATATCTCTGCCTGGAAATCATTTAATTCTGCTGGTAGATTTTCTTTCTTTTTTATTTTTTTATGGGCATTTGAAACAAAAATAAAGCAGAGCCACAATGACAATCTTCTAATTTAGAAAAAAAAAATCAGTCTTAGTTCTTATTGCTCATTTTGTTGCACACATTGTTTTCCTTTTTTGCAGCCATCAGTGTTAAAGGTTAAAACCGTAAAAAGTTTATAAAAAAACATTTTATAGCAATTACAAGGCTAGTAGTGTGGTGCAAGGGCTTTGCTAACCTAAAATACATGTTTTTAAGATGTAAATTCACTAGATTTTGAATTAAAAACCTTTTGGTCATATTGTTTGAGATTTGTTGCCTTGCTTTGTCGTGGTAAACAATTAGCTGCAGGAAATGGAGAGAAATATAGAGAAAGAGTCAGACAAACTGATCGGGACTAGGCTTGTCATTCATACCACAAACACTGGTGACTCACAATCTCCCTTCACTCTATTTTTTTCTTCGTAAACAACATTTTTCAGTTCTTATTCTTTTGTTAAATAGTTGTCTGCGTATCTTTTTCTGTCACACTCACACTCGTGTATCCATGGCTTCAGAATATTACACTGACTCACATGCATCTCCTGGAGACTTGAATACTCACTCACAAACAAAGATATTATACTTGAGATCCCCTGCTGAGCTCCTTTCCACCTTTGACACGTACCGATCCCCATCTAATGGGGGCAATGGGATAGGTGAGGAGACAGCTGGAGGGTTTCCATAAAGAAAGGGCTCCATGCCTGGATCATATCAGCCGGCAGGTGTCTGATCTGTCCCAGCCAGCTGTCTGCAAGCCTGAGACACATTCACAATGGGAGTCTGAATCAGGGGAGGATACAAGGGATGTGGGAGACCTTCTGCCTGAGTCTTGTTCAAGAAGCCAACTCTATCTGGCCCCAGTGACTGTCAACCAGTTGCCCCAAAAACTCATGTGATAAAGGTGCCGGAGAGGCTTGTCTTGGTCTTCCATGGCCCTCTGCAGTCTGCAGATCAACCTTGACCTGGAAGTGGATGATGCTATCATCTACGTGCTGCAGACAGCTCACTCATATTTGGATGGAATTTGGAACGCCTGGATTTGTACTGCAGGAATCCAATTCTTGGATTTCTCCAATGCAATGAACAGAATTCTATTACTGAGCATTCTGCAACACATCTACACCTCAGATCATCAATATAGCTCTGGCTCTACCACCTATAGAAGTTTTCTTTGCAGCGCTTGAGTGTTTAAATGATGAGTGAGAGGAGGAGTACAGAGGACTGGTGTACTGCCTCAGAGCATGGCAGAGACTGACGTCACAGGGGAGAGGAAGAGGACAGCTATAATCCTCCTGGATACTCTAGGAGAGCATATTGGAGACTACAAGTTCACACTGGGAGTTCACACTAAGAATAGACTGAATTGGAAACCCAACCAATTTTCCTGAAAAGGACCCTCCCTTTGGCCGGTGCAATGTCCTTCGATGTAGAGTGCTGTGAGAGTAAAGTTGGAGCTGGCCACATCAGCACACTCAATAAATTGATCAAACGCTTTCTTACTGGCTAAAATCAAGATCTGAAGATGTGGTGGGAACGAAGATGCTGAACAGATTGTTATCTATTATGGATGATTCCATCCACCCCTCTCTATTGTCCTTCTCTCAAAACTGACCCCACTGGTCATTCGTTAATGCAATAATTATGTTCAATGAATGTGTTACCTCCAGCAGTTGTGAAAGCAACTGCATGTGTCAAACTGGTGTCAGTGACACCAACATGGTCACAGTTAGAAAGTATGAGGAACGTATTTAGTCCTAACCGTGATGTTTTGATCCATCCAAGCACCCATTCTTCCTCCTTATGCAGACGCTTCAGCTTCAGTGTGGAAATGCCTATGTGAGGTGTATTTCCCTCATGTGTGGATGATACCATATAGGACAGTATTACCAGTTGTATAAAAGGGTATGGACAAACAGATTGGAGGACTTGGTAAAACGGAAAGTTTGCAGACTTTTATGATCAATTGTGGATATTAAACCGGAGGTGACAGAAAGGTGATAAAATAAATATATTTTGAATACTTGACTGTCACAAATGTTCAAGTCCCACCCCAAAGGTTCAAGGTAATCTACAAAATATTATCTCCCTATAAGGGCTCTTTTCTGGGGCTGAAATACTTCTCCTGGAACTCTTTTTAGTTCCTGGTTTCTGCGGTTGAAATGGAGGGGGCTAAAGAAAGGACCCTGCTTTTTGGGTAAGGTTCCTGTGGTGGAAAAGCAGTTTTTAATAATCTACCTTTGTCTTCAAAATTTAAACCTCACAAGTAAAATAATCTCCCCACAAAATGAGCAACTGAAATACACACAAACACACGCACACCGCAGAAGCCGGATGATGATGTGCTGACAATTTCCATGATGTAGTCCTGTCTCAGCGCTTTGCTGCTGTAATCAGACCAACCCACACTCACTCAGTGCACGACAAACACAGAGCTGCATTCATAAATCTGCTTTCATAAAACCAAACCAGGTGAACTACCAGTGAATCAGCTTCAGCGTTTCCAGGTGTGAAACAGCCGTTCTGTCACATACGTAGGTCATTCAAACCATCCCCTCACCACTGAAAACGCTGAACTATACAAAAAATCAAACAACATTTGAAACTCAGAGATGGTCGGAACAGACAGACATGAAGTAAATGTCAATTTAAGGAAACTTCATGAAAACCCCAAACAAGTGCTTTTTTATTTACTAGATAAAGTGTTTATGGCCAAAATATCAATCCTAACATTCCTTTATGGTTTGTTTCACTTGTGGTTTAAAAGTAAATCACTTATTCAAAGTATGACAGTCTCAGTTTGAAAAACAACACACATATTAATACAGAATGCTGTGTTTTTTCACTGGGGAACATAAACTATGCAACATGGTGCTTGCTCATCCTCCAAACAGGCGTGTGGTTGCACACATCACCTACCAAGCCCAGAGAGTCTGTCTCAACAACGTTAGTGTGGATGATTATCATATGAGACATCTCCAGGGCAGCTGCTCTAACTGGCTCAGGTCTCTCTGCATGCTGTGCCTTTTAAAACTACAGGATGTCTCTTTGCTTCTGCAATATTACTCCCACACATTGAAACCACACACACATACACAGAAAACAAGATTGATTTCTGTGTTGTGAACCCTATCTTAGAGGATATTCACTCCTTAAGTCGCACAAAAATCAGATGAGGACAGACACAGTACTGAGCCAGCAGGTCAGACATTTTTGGATTTTTAAAGATATCAACATAAATAAATGAAGGTTAAATGAATAATAGATAACGAGACAAGAAATAAAAGTACCACTTGCATCGGTACATGAATGTGACACCAGCAAGGGGTTAGTCAGCAATAAGGGCACCTATGGAGTAGAACAATCCAGTCTATCAGTAGAACATGAAATAGTTACAGATCTTTGAGTGGTACCAAACATGAAAATAACCTCAAAGAGGGACACACTGTCAGCACATTTTATGAAATAGTCATGAAACAACTGTTTTATCACATTTACGAGTCAACAAAGTCAGCCTTTAGAGGCCAGAGGGGTTTGGGGATGGAGCTACGCAAACACCGCCTCGACTCCTGTCCCACTTGCACCTGTTTAAACTGGCTTCACTTCAAAATATCATTTCAGGATCCTGTTACTGTTTTGTCACTGTTCTACATATAACAATTACTTATTACATGACAATAAATCCAAACACACATGGCAATCACACATCGCATCAAAACTGGCGGCCGAGTCCAAGTGGAGGTCTCCCTGACATGAGTTCCTTTTAAAGATATGTATGTTGCAAGTTTCATAGGCACTAAAGGACTCCTATATCATCAGAAATGCAGGCTTTTGAACTGAGCGCTGATAACAAGCCAGTTGGTCAAACTCTTCTTATATTTTGTTTCGTCTGACCACAGAGCAGTTTTTCACATTGCCTCAGTCAATCTTAAATAAACTTTGACCCCGAGAAGATGGCAGCGTTTCTGGATCATGTTCACATATGGCTTCTTCTTTGCATGATATACTTTTTACATGCATTTGCAAAAGGCACATAGAACTGTGGTAACAATGATTTCTGGAAGTGTTTCTGAGCTTTTGTAGTAAGTTTCATGACAGAATCATTCATAATATATATTAGGCCATGTCCCTTTGTCACAGAGATGTCTCCAGATTATCTGAATGTTTTGGTGATATTGTCTACTGTTATACATCTAATATCCAAAGTCCTCTCAATGTTACATTGAGGAAGAGATTGCTCCACAATTTGAGATGCACTTTTTTGCAGATTGCTGAACCTCTGCCCATATTTACCTCTCAGAGACTTTGCCTCTCTCAGGGGCATATTACTGATCTGTTGCCAATCAACAGAAGCTGAACCCAAATACTGTATTCAGACAGCCAGAAACACAGTATTTTTGCTAATACTTCTTGAAAAATATACTACTTTTTTAAATGATTGGTATTCAGACATTCTGTGTTCAGCACCGAAAAATAACTTTACACAGCGTCCAATTTGAAATGTTCTCTGCCCTTGCTTACTGCCATGCTTCACTGTCACCAGTTCATTTAGAAAGGAAGAAGAGTAATGTAGCAATGAGACGAGGGGGGGCAGCGTCAAGGATAAGAAAGACAAGGTTGATGGATCTCTGCTGCTGTCCTCTAAAAGCTGTCACCTCTCCAGAGGCTACAAATGCTGTCAAACAATGCTGCATAGCTGAGAAGAGAAACAGCAAAGGAGAAAATCAGGGCAAATTGGATGAAGACAAGGGGAGATTGAAAAATAAAAATAAAATGCAAAAAGAGGTTTACAGTAAGCCCTGACATAAATACTCCCACCAGACCTTGAGGGTCTAGCAAGAGCAGCCTGTCTATGCGACATCATGACCAAGTCAGTGCAACAAAAAGAGTGTGTTTGTACCCAAAATGTGTCATTGGTCTGTGTAGAAGTGCATGTGTGTGTGTGAAGCAGGACAGTGGAAATGACACGTCACTCTATCAGCAAAGTGCTACTTTGCAAAATTCATCACTAAAGAGATGGTGCTCAGCGAAACAGAGAGGGGAGCTCAGAGCGTGAGGGAGGGAACTTTACCCACGCAGGGTTGAGATTCATCACTGCTGCACATGTCGTGCCGTGAGGCAGAAGGACAGGTATCCGTCTCTTGTTTGTCTCATGGCCACATGTGTACATCTCACAAGAAGAAGCAGCTGGCAAAAGCTTTGAGAGAGTTTATGAGAGATGGTATATAACAGCATGTTTTGAGGTTGCAGTGTGGAACTTTTCTTCATGTCCTCCCTCCTCCACAGAGTGTATAAAAAAACATGCTTTTCTCTTTAATTTGGCAAATTTACTAATATAAACCATTGGTCTTTCTACAAGACCTAGTCTGATGATGAGGCTGTAAATTAGTACAAGTGTCTCCTGCAGGCTGCTAGGATTTCAATTGTATTTTGACTCAGGGTTAGATGCAGCGTGACAAAACAACAAGCACAATACTGTGATGCCAGACCTTGTCTCCTAAAGAAGGCTTTGAAACCTTGTTTACAAAAAAAGGTTTTGAAGTCGTGTTGAATATAGATAAAAAACAGAACTACATTACTAATTCATACTCTACTCACACCATTTGATTCCTTAGAGTATATGCTCATTACCCAATTTAAGGGAAAACCACAGGGATTTTGGTCATTTAATAATTTCTGGTTCATTGTTAACATATAAGAGTCATAAAGCTTAAAGAAATACATGCAATATTGTCCAAGGACTTTCACAGTCATGGTTGGTTAGGTTTAAGGATGAAAACTGTCAAAGAAGTGAAGCAGATGGATTAACTAAATTTTCAGCTAAATCATGAACTAAAACATTAATTGAAAACCAAAGGAGCTGCTGTTGCATAGAAACCAGAAACCAAGCAAACAAGAAACTACGCAGTGATGAAAGAACAATGAAGACCAAGGAGCATATACACAGAGGAGAATAGTCATTAACAAGATGCAGGTGAGGCAATCAACAATGGAACCCAGGTGTGAAAAAGTGACCACGAAACCAGGTAAAAGGAAACCAAGACTACAAAGCAAAATGTGAGAATCCAAAAACAAGGTAAATACTAAGATGAAGAAACAAGGACACATAATGCCTCTAAATGAAAAAAGTTTTTTCTCATAACAAATCTACTGATAAGATGTTTTTTCTAACGACACTGTGCTTGTTAGCAAAGTTGTAATTGAATGAAATTCTAAAATAAAAAAATTAATTTAAAAAAAACAAACAATATATATATTAAGAAATACTGTTGCCTTCTCTGAGCTCATTTAATGAGGCAAAGAGTAAAACTGTCATGTGTGTCACATCCATGGCTAAAGAGGAACAGGACCACCTGGATTCTCATCAGTGCAGTGCTAAAAATCCAGCCTCCGTTATAGGATGGGGAGAAATGAGCATGTAACTTGGGTAACTTGAATTCCTTCACACATTTGTGCCTGGGTGATTAATACTGAAAAATATACACGGGCTTTGGAGCAACATATACTACCACCAGATGACATGTTTTCCAGGAAAAGCCTTGCAAATTTCAGCAAGACCATGTCAAACCATATTAAAAGAACACAGAGTGTTGCTGCAAAAGAGGTGAATCAGCTCATTACACACATTAAATTAAAAACTAACATAAAAAAACACAAACAAATAAAAAAGAAACACTTGATATGTAGTGTTTGTACTATTTCCAGTTAAATGTAAAGTTTCAATTATCTGCAAATCACTGCACAGTATTTCAGCTCTTTTTGGAGAGAGGGTTGTACTTTTACGAAACTGTTGTTCTCTTAAAGTCTCATCAAAGATTTAACTTTTTTTTTCATACTATCCTTATCCTATTCAGGGTTGCAGGGGAGCTGGGGCCCATCCCAGCTGCCATTGGGTAAGAGGTGGGGTATAAAGTGAAGAGGTCACCCATCTGTCGCAGGGTCATTTTCAACCATCAGTGCTGAAACTCAGTGAAGACTATTTTCAAATGAATTTCCATAGAGGGATAACAGGCGTGCAAGAATTCACAGCTATATCTTGGTGTTAATTGTAGCAGACATAAATTCTGTGAATAAACTGGTCACGTCATGGAAGCTGCTGTCCCTTCAGTGTACTTTACCTAATGTTTGTCAAGAAGTCAGAAAAAAAAATAGATATGTCTCTTTTTCCATCAAACAAAAAGAGCTTCTGTATGGAGAACTAAAGAGAACACTCACCTCCAGATGTATTGAAAGCATATCACAAATCTAAATCTTCTGAATAGACACAAAGAATTTATTTTCTATTTGATTTAAAATCTCCAGAATAGTCTACTGCCTTCCGCCAAAAAGTAACAACAGCTTGCCTTCCAAAGAGTCCACCTGTTCCCTCAGGCTTCTCCACCTGCTCAAAAGGGAATGTATTTATGGGAGTGGAAATGGGTTATAGGAGCAGTTGTTATGTTGTCAAGCTGCTCTTCACATTCACAAACACAAACGGAAGCTCCAATTGCAAAAATAACATTTGCTTAAGAAATGTAGTCTGTTTAATACTGTGCTCACAGTCAGTGTGACGTAAAGTTTGATAATGTGGATGCACTGTATGATGTATGGACGTTCCTGACTCCCTCAGCCCAAGCCTCCATTCAGAAATCTACCCAACACCATCACTATGCGTCAAAAGCTCTTTCTCATCTTGCAGAATTAGTTGCTTGAATGCAGCCGGCAAACAAGCGGTAAACAACGGCCTCATCAGAAAATACTCAAAGATTTCTGTTTGTCTGGCTGACTCACAGGTCACGGCCTGCAAATTTTCCATCCAGGCTATTCACATTGTGTTTGCCAGGCTCTGAAAAAGCTGGACTACGTGAGTTGAGGGAGAGACCTACGTGCCTGCTGGGTCCCCTCTCCCTGACAGCATGACTGAACCCAGCAGAGACACACAGAGAAGACTTGTTATGATTGGGTGCCCTGGAGTCTGTTCTGAGCATGACGTCGACCAGCCTCCAAACCTGTCCTTCTCCCTGCAACTGCAATTACTCTCACTGTCTATCACACTGATATCACAGACGCACACACACCTGTCTCCTTGTTTCAGAATAACAACACACCTCAGGTTTGTCAACATACTGCCAGTCTACGCAGAGACTTGATGAATAATTTGCCCTCATCCTTCAGCATTGAAGGACATTTGTAGGGAATTGCTTTCCTCCTCTGATAAGACTGCTGTGATGTCAGAAGCATAGACGCCATGGGGATGGTGACTCATGCACATCACCAGAGGAACCTCCACCCCTCATCCCCACACACAGAGCCCCACTGCCCTGCTTAATTTTACCTCCTCTTAAACCCCTGCGGATTCCAGCAGCTCCTCAGCCAGTGCAGTAATTGGCTGCATGGGTTTGCTCCCCCGCAAGCAAACTGGAGGGGGGTTGAACAGGGACTACAATATGGTGATGAGGTTCCGGAGTATGAGTCATGAAGGAACCGAAAGCAGAGCAGATATAGCTTTAAACAGTCAAACTCCAGTGTTTGCCCTTTCACAGGACCGATGCACCTCTGGCAATAAAGGAGACATGACCTTGACCAAAGTGCAACTAACCGTGAATTAAAATCGCGTCTGAAAAAAATGCCCTTCTATGTTTACTCGCTTTGACTCTTTAATCCCAGTCCCAGCCACAAAAGCACACACATGTGCCTCTTTCTTTTCAAACTGTCAGCAGTGGCTCGTTGATTTCACCTGACGACTCAGTCCCAGACAGAGGGCGGATTTCCACTGCAAAGTGCAGCTAAAATTCCTTATATAACACTGATGACGGAGTCTCACATCTTATGTACCGTCTAAATCTAAGCTCTGCACAAACTGAATCATGACAGTTCCATGTGAAAAGTAAAAAGAAAATAAGAAATATCTTACACTAAAACCAGGCATTAACATGTTTAACTGTAGTAGCTGCTGCAGCAGCCACTTCAGTGGAAAGCCAGCAGCTCTTGTGGATGACATTTCTAGGGCGGCAAGATCACCAACACGACTAAAAATTCATGATGCAGAATTGCCTGCAGCTTCTTTTTTCGCCAGACCAGAAGTATGTCTGTAAATTGCTTCAGTTTCTTCACTTTGACATTTTTATAGCTTGGCAGCCTCTTAACATGAGCTAACTGTGCCATATTGTTGACATTGCAGTAATTTTTTGAATGTTTACAATAAGCAGTGGGCTTCCCAGGAGCAAGAGTCAGTGTGTCAGTAGTGATCATCGTCTTATAGAAAGGTTGTGTTGGTCTTCCTCGGATGACAGATCTCTGATGTTTTGACCGGTAGGAGAACTGAAGCACCAAGGGCTTCATTTAAAATGAAGATTAAGAAGTGGTTGCATTTTCTGTGACAGCAACCTTGTTTTTAGAAGTTGTTTTGTAAAACTAATTTAAATCCCACAAATAGATTCACATCTTTCAGTGATAAGTGATAATTATGTGCAGGTCAGGTGGGTGGATGTCTCATTTTTAGTAGCATGGATTGATGGTTTTGTGTGGCAGAAGGCTTTCGTAACCTGGATTTTTGTGACATTTCTGGAGAGCACACACTTATCGCATTAATCATGTAACAACTCTTCACAGCCTCTCTGTTTTCTAATGCTTTCATTCAGAGCAGCCCTCTGATGATGTAGATGCCTGCTTTCTCTGAGTCCCCATCATGTTTTGTGGTGCTTTTGTGCAGCCTTGTGTAGTAATAAAACATTGCAGCTTCAGGTTAGCAGGCAGAGGCCTACAGGCACCTCAGTCCAATGTTTTGCAGTATATTGACCTTTGTTATAAAACTGCTCTAGAGCATCTCTGGGCTGAGGTACAGCAGTTCAAGACTTTTGTTTCCAGCCCTATACGAAACAGTGTTGCTTTACGGTCACTTGACTTTTTCATGGGCTTTTGATGGCGTTCTTGTGGCCTCTTAAACATGACATCAAAGTGTATGGCTGTACATTTGCAGGGCCCACATGAAAACTGTTTTTTATGACATCACTCTTCGTGTGCGATCTCTAACCAGCCACAAAAGCAACTCATTCAACTCCAGACTTTGATGGGGACTCAAAACGTTTACTGTATGTCTTCTGCGCCACCCAGATGTGCTCTTTCTCTTTTGCTTGGGATCTTTGCTGTGCACATTAAGACAGCTGTGTTTGAGTTTCACCTCACAGGCCGATCACCCGATGCTAAGTTCAGCATTTTCTGATGGTATTCATGCTCCCATAAAATATGGTATTTTGCTCTGAGGCAGCAGTATATTTTTGAATCACACTTTTTGCAACAAGAACCATGTTTTACAAAAAAAAAATATCACCAAATCCATTAAGATATGAAAACTGACTCTAATCTGGATGAATCATTTTAGGTTTAGCCGTTCCATCCCTGTCTGCATGATTTGCTGCTGTCAGTGGACACAGACACACCTGAAAGTGTCTAGTGCCACCTAGTGGTTCAAACTGTGCTGCATTTCAGTGGCTTGACGCGGAAAAAGTGCATCAAGTGTTTTTTCACGTTGTTCAATATAATCACATGTTCTACGTTGATATTCTGAGATTCTTACTTAATGAGAAGCCATCTTATTACGCACAGTTTGTCTTTCATAGGAAGACAAATAGGTTGTTCTGACATCACTTTTCTTTGGTGTTTTATTCCCCTCTTTGTACCACATGCTGATATATCATGCCAATGTGTGTCACTAACACTCACACACACAATGTTTGTGCCACATGATTTTTCATAATGAATTTTTATTTGACTAAGAGTTTTCTTCTGGCTGGAAAAGATATGACAAAGTGACAAAAGAAAGTATGATGAATGCTTACTAAACATGGAAGTAAAAAAAGTTTTTGATTGGTCCTGTAACACAACGTTCCACGATCACTGCCACTGGGGTGTGTCATTTCCAGCCAGATGACACGTAATTCTAAAATAAGAAGACATTATGAAGAAAAGAGTGTGAAAAAAAACACAAACTTTTGTTTTCTTTCTTATTAGTGATGTAAGGAAAAGATCAACCAGCTAAATTTGTGCTGTCATCATCAGAAACTACTGACAGCTTTTTATCCACTGGGTGGAAGCATTTCACTGATAAAGGGAGACTCCCACAGTTACTGCACAATGTTCTAGGTTATCTCAACAGCAGAAAGACAGGACATTCTGTCTTCAATAACAGGACATGAGTCCTTCCAGATATTACATCCTGAGATAATTTGATAAATACAAGTAGTGATTACTGCCAATAATTGCTCTTGTCATACTGCTATTTACTGTGAAACTGGATCCTTTTATGGAGCTGATGCTGGTTATAGACTCTAGTTTTACACTCACTGAATTATAGGTTCATTTATAAGTCTCCTTGTTTCCAATTTGGTTTTTAACTTTTGATTATTGGCGGCCACACGTCACAGTTTCTTTTTGCATGCTTCAACATATCGGTAACAGCTGACGAGGAGTTGTAATCAACCCCAGATTGTCTGGAGCCACTGTGAGCTCTTCCTGACGTGGAAAGTGTGACGTCTTAATTATCACGTCCACTCAGGTGTAACATGGGGATTTTGTGCATCTGGGAGAGTTCAGCTTCTAAAACTGAGCTTTTACGAATGATAAAACATTAAGTACATGCACATGCGGTCTGTTGAGGAGTGAAAAAAACAACCCTTGATCACACGCACTTCATGTGATATGAAACAGATTTACAGCTCGTGCAGGCTGCTGGATGTAGTCCTAAAAGCAGTGTGCACAGTTCTGAAAAATATGACACCTGACAGTAAAGAGAAGCTGCTGTCCGCAACTCAGAAAATCTGTTTCTTTTTTAAATGAACTTCCTGTTTTACATGACAATTCGGAAACTTCTGGCCAGAATTTACTGTTACTATCATGAATGTGTAACTCATTTCACATAAATATCACAATACTGTACATTTCTCCTTTTCTGTTCTTTTTTTTTTTAAGAGATTTTGAGGAAATTTGTACCTTTAATGGATTGCGAATTATTTTGGAATTACAGTATTTTGGATTTTCCCACCACTTCAGTTCTGCATCGGTAAAGAAATGTCTTGCATTAAAGGCTATGAAATTTAGGAGGAATGGGTTGTTTTAGAAGCTGAAAAAGTCACTCCACTGATAGCCCTGTTCTGAGTAGCTTTAAGCTTAGCTCTCCTGGTAGCATTTTGTTTCCGATTCTCCAAATTGAGAGCGCTTCGACCGCTGTCCACAGAAGGTCGACACCGGCTACTCTTGAGTGCTTCAAACAACCCCGACTGGTCTGCTTCTCTCCACCATCTGGGGGTTCCAACCTCTTAGCAGTTTTGACTTAATTATGAAGATAAAAGTCAGTAAAATTCTATATTTAGTTGATAATGGCATGCATCTCAAGGTGGAAGAGACTCAGAAAAAGGAGTAACGAAAACATCTGCTGAGTGTTCAACTACATTTCAACGCTTTCATCAGCTTTAATCACCATTAAAACTAAATTAACAAAATAAACTGATAACAGTGTAAACTCCACTGACGGAGACTGCCTCTGACTCTCTCTGGGTGTAAAATCTCATTCTCACCTAATAGTTATGAGACACAAGCATGTTACAGCTAATCTCTAACATGTAATTCTGGCCTCTCATGTGACTTAGTTTATTATTATAAGGTCCGATTTATCTTGAGACCCACGGAAAGGGTACAGACTGCCTGCAGGTAATAACTGTGGCATGATGTATCTTTTCAGGAGTAAAGCGAGAATAATGTGAACAAATTGCTTATGTTTTTGTGTTGTGGGAATCATGTGAGCAAGTGACTAGCATAAAAGCCTTTAAAAGGTTTTTCATACAGGGTGTTTTAAAGTCAAAACCTTTATTCATCTCAGTCAGTGTGAGCCATTGCTTTACAGTACATTCAGGATAGAGACATTTCATTGTATTAACAGCCCGCTTCAGTCCTTCAGGTTTGAAAATCTTGGTGTTTTTATTGTAAGTATTGCATCTTCAACTTACACGGCGAGAATCATCGCCATCGAAGTGCATGTTTTACAAAGGATGGCCACAGGTTCAGAACAACAGGAGGGCTCCCTACTGCACACAGGACTGCTTGCTGAACTGGGCTGACCTGACCAAAATGGGACCCATTTGCTCAAATCAGCCTCCTGAGAGACCAACGCCAGAGTGGGGCGTGGTTTACAGGCAACACTGCAACTTTCACCTCAGCAGGCCGGTCCGGTGAAAAACTAGAACTCAACCTTTATCAAAGTCTAAACCTTAAACAGAGAGGTGGATAATATAGCTTATAAATCTGCAGCGTAGCCAGAAATATTGTTCAGACCTCCCAGTTAACTGATCCAGAATCTGTCCGAACTAAATTCTCAGTGCAACATTAAAGCTGCACTAGACAGATTTGTCATTTTAAGATAAAAATTCCTCAAAAGCCTGATATTCACTGAACAGCATCCTGAAAAGATTTGTCCAGATCTTTAGTCCCGGATCAGGGGCCCTTCTAAAGCTCAGCCTCAGGAAGAACATGAAGACAAACAGACGCCGTACAAACTCACACGAGAAAGGACGGACCTGGCTTCAGTCAAAGCAATTCTTAAACTTTGTTCTAACCCATCATGGATACACAGAGTACAGAGTTTACAAACTCTCCGATTTGTCCCAGTGCAGTAAAACAACACGTTTTACAGGTTAAAACTCAAGCATCCGATTCAGAATCTGAACAGAGAGTGAAGTACATCCGTTGTCAAACTAGGGACCCGTCTCCCGTCAGCAGTCAGGTTCATAAAAAACAATAAATGAGGAAGAAATCAGAGCAACAATAAGATGAAGGTTAATAACTTAAATGGGGCAGAATACATGTAAACTGTCCCTCAGAGAGAGATAAAGAGAGAGGACACTGAGGTGTTCTGAGGTGTTTTTGGCATTTTTGAAAAATATTCAAGCACCAAAAGCGGTGACTTTCTGATTCAGTGCCAAGCCAACCTCAAAAGATCTCTGCACAGAGCTTACAAGTCAAACTCTACACCATAGCCACGTTCTTCAGAGAAACCAAAGGTTTGTTCTTTTGAGTTAAATTTTTCTTTAAATCCTCAGTTGGAGGCCTTGTAAATGTAAGACACATTTTGTCAACTAGAACACAAGTCTAATAGAGACTACGATCCTCCTAATAGAGGAAAGTGGAGTTTTAGACCCCTTTAATTGTGTAGTAGCCGGCTCAGTATTTGCCAGTAAAGTCTTGGCTATCAGTGAGTCTTGAGCAGAGGAAACTCCCCTCAGCGCAGGTCCCAGACAAGATGGACAACGTCGTAACAGCGGGCAGCGGTTGTTTTGGATCTGTGTTAATCGTCACAGGAATGGCGTGCTGTTGGGGAGTCGGCTCTGTACAAGGCTGGTGACTCTAAACAGGCGAGGCTCAGCACTAGGAGCAGCTTAGGGGCCAATTACATTTCAAGTGTCCATTGAATAAAACATTAGAAAAAAAAAAAAGAAAGAAAAACAAAATGGCTACATTTTTTTAATCCCCCTCCCACCCTCCCCACCAAAAAGATAAAACACAATAACCCATAAAATATACAATTCTTAATATAAGGAATGAGGAATATGCATCAAAAATAGGAGTAAAATAAGACAGAATCAAAATAAGTTAGCTTTTTCCCATTTCTTGTGCTCTTTTAGGGATGGAGAAATAAATATTTAAAATGGTGGAGTTCTTTTTTTTTTTTCTTTCACACACAAACAGATGGATGACAGAAAGTAAAGAAAACTACGGCCGAAGTGCAGTTCCTAATGCCAGCGGAGATGGAGAGAATTGACATCATTACAACCCGTTTTCTTCTTGCCACACTTCAAACACCCGACCACCAGTGGAATGCCACATGCAGCTTTTTCACCCCCGTTCACAAGTAGCATAAACAGGAGGAGACCAAAAGAAAAAAAACAGTCTAATAAATAAAAACTGTGCCAAAAAATAGAATAAAATTAAGAGAAAAAAAATCTCCAATAAGGGAGCTGCTCTGTTGTTTTAATCACATGGGTTTGTTTCAACCAGCGGAGAAATTCACTCTGAAGAGGATGAAAAAAATGTGTTTTTCCCCCAAAAATTTGAATTAAAAATGCACAATAAACACAGGTCAAACAGCAACAGAGGCAATACTTCTATGTTCCATGAGCTCTACTTTTTTTTTAAACTCATCTTTAAAGTTTCATTTGTTAAACTATTTGTATGTACAAAAAATAAGAATATTTACTTTTTTTTTTGGGACGGTCACACACGATTCTTAAATGAGGGGGGGGGGGACAACAGGAAGGAGTTCAAACTGACGAAATGAAAACTACAAGAGTTATTGCTTGTTACTGCTGGATAAAGGATGGGTTTTTATTCCAAAGTTTGTAGTTTGTTTGGACTATTTTCCTTGTTGCTGTTGTTTTCTGTGTTTTTCACTCCTTGGTTTGTGCCTTCTCAGCTCTAATGTAGGCAAATGCACGACTGCTCGTTGTAGCTGCTTGTGGAGGGCAAAGAAACCAAAACAGAACACGCACATACACACAAAGTTACAATTTCCACTCTGAAAATGCACTGAGAACCCATATTCGACAGGAATGTTTGTTTTCTTTTTCCTTTCCTCCACCTTTGCAGCCGTTTTCCTCCACGTTTGGTTAAAAAAACAATCATGGCAGACGAGCTCAGCGTGGTGGATTTGATCGGCTTCCACCTCGGTTGGTTTGTTTCACAATAGCACCAATTCAAGAGTCTGAGCTTCTGCGGTGTCAAGCAGAGGGAATTGAAAAATAAGATGGGGATTAAATTTGGGGCTGGAGGGATTTTTTTTTTCTTTTTCTCCCAGGGCCAAGCTAGCTGTGTTGATATGGCAAAGTTCACCCACAGAGTTCATAAGACGTGCTCGGCTGTATCCAGGCCCAGCACCAGGAAGGTAAAGTGACGTACACCAGATCAGCTCAACACACACACACACACTGGAGAGAACCAAAGAGAAACTCTGCATTTCTTCAATTTTAGAAGGATTTAAGTGCATTTTGAGTTAAAGTAGGGGTTGTAAATCTTTTAAAAATTCAAACATTTGGTGGTTTAAAGAAATAACAGAAGTAAAAATCAACAGCTAATTTTTGTTGTGGGTTTAAGAATCAAGATGATGTGTATGCATTAAGTGTCTAATCTCCCTTTAAAATAAGCTTAAAACCAATTGGCAGTCTTGCATCACTGTCTGAGTCCCTGGTACCAGTGTTGGTCGGGTGGTGGGGGCTCAAAGTTTAGAGGCAAGGGAGGGCTCTCAGTGGAGCTCCTCCTGCAGAAGGTTCGGCAGCGTGGACTGAAAGGATGGGCAGAAACTAAAAGGCTCAGGGCGAGCGGGGGCCGGCGTTGGGGGATGCAATTGGAACGCCATAAGCTGTGGGCCTGCCCGTCGTCGTAGGTGATGGCATGGCTGGATGGACAAACAGATGGGAGGGCAGGCGGGGTTTGGCAGGGGTGGTGGTGGTGGCGTGGGGCTCTAGGAGGAGAAGGCAAGTTTGACACTGCAGGAGGAGTAGCCCTCGTCACTGGCCATGCTCTGCAGGCTGCTGTGGTCGTCCAGGTCGCTGGTGCTGGCCGTGCTCACACTGTCGAGCTCTCCATGGGAGAACTCCGTGCTTTCCACGTCAACCTCGATCTCCTCTGCAGCCGAGGATGGAGAGAAAAACAGATGACAAAGCGGGAGAAAAAAGAGAAATGAAACATTTTGTTCCAAAAATCTCTTCTATGACTACAAAGACAAAAAACAGTATTGGTTTCCTGACAGAGAAACGTTTGCATTCTAAACCTTTAGCCTGTAAATCTCCTTCCACTGACGGCTGTAAAATTAGCCCGAGAGCAGCTGAGGCTCACCTTGGTCGGAGTCCGAGCGGTCGGAGCAGAGGGTGGAGCCAACGCTGTCCATGCGTATCCTCTCCCCCTCCCCTGGGCTGCTCTGGATGGCATCAGCATTGCCTCCCCTCAGCAGCTCCAGCTGACGTTGGAGGTGTCTCTGCTCGCGCTCCAGAGACTCCAGCTGGTACTGGCTCTTCCTGTCTGCCTCTTCAAGTTTCTGGTCCAGAAAAAGAGAGAAGAGAAGACAGAGGAAAGGTCAGCTGTGGTCACCAAGAGTTTTTAATACCAGTAACACCACACAGAATGCAGTTTAACGGCTATCATTTCAATTTCATTTTCAATAATGGCTATTGAAAGCTATTAGGACATGATTTTACAGACACCATCGTGTAACCTTTGTTTCAGAGCCTCTCAGGTTGTAAGAAGAAAAATAGATGCACAGACAAAAAATGGTCATCTGACCTGAACGTGATCATATGCTATCAATGAATGTTTCTGTCTGATGGGCTTCTGCAGAAGAAGTGTTACTGTTTGACTGAAACAGCATCCTGAAAAGTAACCCAGCCTAAAAAAAATATTCACTAGCCGAATATCTATGTCTATCTATGTATCTATGACTCTAGAGTGTGGTGTTACAGGTCAAGAGAACTCCCGGAGGCGTTTCCGCTTTTTCCCCATTTCTGTCTACCTTTTCTTCTAAATGCAAATCAAAAACAGTAGTGGGGAAGCACCAGTAGTGGCCGATCGCACGTGGAAATGTGGGACAGCCCTGTCGCTTACGGCTGCACTCTTCTACTCCAGCTCAGACTCAGGCCCTGCTCAACTCAACACAGAACAGCCCCAGTCGAGATTCAATATAACATCTATATTTAGAGTGTTACTGACTATTCTTATTTGAGAGCTGAGAGATAAGAAAGTGAAAGGCGGGAGGGGAATGACATGCAGAAAAGGGCCAAAAGTCAAACCTCAAAAGCAGGTCTGCTGGTGAACAGAGGAAGGAAAGTAATAGAACGAGAGGAACAACCTAAACATCAGTGCAAGGACAACGATTTCATATCAAAAGGCTGTGAAACTAAACCACAGCAACACAAAACAAACCTGAATGATTTTGCTCTCTCGTGGTGTTTACACTGCGCTGGCTTCTCGCTGCCTTTGTTTATGTCATGACGATACAAGCAGGGGCCGTGGCAGCGCCTGATACAGCAGTGTTGTGCTCTAACCTTGTAGTCTTATGTCACAGTCGCTAACACTAACGAGCGTGACTCCCAGCCACACACCAAAACAATAGGCCATCAATGAGCATTGGAGAGACTCCAGTTGACAGCAGCAGAAGTGCAGAGTGTTGGTAGTGGGGGACAACAATATCGGCTTTATACTCCCCTCCACTTGTGTCACGTGAATGCAGCTAAGCCAGGCTTTTCACATGCAGGCTGCTCAATCTAAGGCAGTCACATGCCTGTTTTCACTGTGGATGGGAATGTGCGATGCGCGTCTTGGTGGTTTAACGCTCAATTATGAGGCAGGGAAATTATCACCAGTGACCAGCTAAGCTCCATTTTACACGAGTCAATCTTTAAGTGTCTGTGGTATCTAATTACTGTAGGTACAATGTCAATTCACCACATAACCACTGATGAAAGGCTCTCTAACAGGACCAGCTCAGAGTAATGCTGAATCTGACAAATGTCTCGCTCTCAATAGTGAAGATCTACTTCCAAATACTTCCATTACAGATTTATTACAAAGCAAGTGCTCCCTTCTCCTCATCTTCCAGCTTTCACGATAAAACTCAGTGATTTTTCATTGGTGCTTAAATCATAGTACATTTACACATAGACTTACTGCTTGCATCCGATCATAGTCAAAAACTATGTGCATCATTGGGTCTTATAAATTATCAAAGCAGTGGGTCTCTGGCAGCAAAGGTCAAAACAAACTAAATCCACAGACTTATTTTTCTTTATGGTACATAGTGAGGTACATATTTTTTTAGAAATTGAACAGTATGTTATTAGATGCTATTTAAGTATGGTTCAAATTACAGGGGTAAAGAAGAGTTTGACCCCTCTAAATAAGACTTGGATTACCAACTTAATAAGGGAAAAAAAAACTAAAAAACAGGCCGGTGGGATGTTGAATGATGTATGCACTGATGTGAATAATCTATACACTCAATCTTCTATCTTACTTGTAGGCGTAAATGTGAAAATGTATGTGTTTATGTAAGTTGCTATCTAGTAAGTTTAATACACTTATTTTCAGAGCTCCTAAATTAGTCCGTGTCATTCAGGCCAGTCGATAAAGCTCCCGATGGCTCAAAAAACCAAGCTGACTTTTGTTTTCTCTTTCCCTGCAGACGATCCTGCTCTTTTCTTTTGACAGAAGAGGAAGATGGTAACACAGCCCAGCCCAGACTACAGGAGGTAGATGAAGAGTTCTCAACTGTTGCTATGACAGTAGGATGAGTCAGGACATGAGGGTGCTGCTGCTTCAAGCACAAACTCGGGGTGGTGAAGAACAGAGTCTTTTGCGACCCAGCAACAAAACACCAGCTCAGCAGTTCTCGGTTGTCTTTTTTCTTTTTTTGAAAGACATAAAAAAATAAATGATAGTGAGATGAAATAACAAACTCAGATTGGGATATTCCAAAACAAATAACTAAACTTACAAACGGCGTCATAGAATAGCCTGCAAAATATATTTATCCGAGTGAAACAAAGGCTCAATATGCAAAGTGTATAAACAGACAGGAAGTTCAGCTCACGTCATCATAAATGAGACTAATTCAAAGGCACACAAGTCGGTGTGATCAGATAACAGATGAAGTCCCTGTACATATAAAATAAACACATAAATATCAGCGTGGCGTGTGCTGTACCGATTCCCTTTGTGTCCTGAAGAAAAAGCTGACCCCCCTTAACTGTCACTGTAACATTTAAGTAGTGCATTGTCTGATTTTCATCTTCATCCATTTAGACTTAAAGCTTCATTTAAAACACACTTCAAACACATGAGGGCTTTTGGGAACACTCGAAAATGTCCACAGAAACCTTGTCTTGCTAAAAAGAAACTGAAGACACGAAACAAAGCCCATCTGAGATGTTAAACCTTCAGCTTTTATTGTTAATTATTGACTTTGCCCTCATGCTTATAAATACTTCCTAAAATGCTCAGTTACTGTGTCTTGACAGTGTGGATGTGAAGAGCGCCTCGCTTCAGGCTAGAAAAGGTAAAGTGACACACGGATCAGTTGTGCCTCATTATAACATTCTTTGGGTTTGCGTAATGTAAATAAAATTCCACCATTGGTCTTTTTCTTGTGTGCCAAAAGGCATAATCAGGACCAGCTGTGATATACGTACCTTTATATGTGCTTTGGCTTTGGTGAGTAGGCCCAGGGTGGTGTGGCGATTGCAGTCGGGTCCCAGAGGTATGAGGGCCTTCAACCGCTCCAGACACAGCCGTAGATGAGCTCGTCTGAAAAAGAGAGACAAACAAAAACAGCTGAATGAGTAAAAATGCACAGTGGGCCAGGGCGATGGGCATGGGCAGCATAATGGGACGACATCCTGGTATGTAGTGGCTTGTTCAAAAGCATTTGTAACACTGTTCAGCTTATTCAGACTATGAGATCCCTTTGATTTACTACCATCTTGTGAAAAACATGTAATGTGCAAATCCATCAGAAACACATATCGAAAGGTCTGAAGGCTCTTAAAAGCACCCTAAAAACCCAACTGAAGGCAGAGAGCTGTCCTCACACTGTGATTATCTCTTTGTAGGAATCCTGCAGCTACACACGCGGCTCACCTATAGTCAATCTCCGGTTTTCAGGTCAGCAAGACACCAGGTCACATATGATTCATGTCAAACGTGAGCCCCCAGACGATACATTATCCTATGTCTTGTGCTCAGTTTTAGTTACTCTCCTTGTCTACATTACAAACAAGTTTCACCTGGTGGGGGTAGGAAGGGTGGTGGTGGTTGCAGTGGTGTAATGGCATTTCCTGGACCCTGCTCGGCTCATACGCTCCATCATCCTGACAGTACCTTATTCTGTGACTGGAGACATGCACCAGGTACTATCTATCCAGCTAATGGACCCGAGTTGAGAGGTAAAGAGAGATAATTGTTGCTTTAACACAATCAGCTCTCCATTAGTAGGGGCTGCTCTTTCAGCCAGCCTGTAGGGAGGGGTGGAGAGACATTAAGAGTCAGTATACTAAGTGGAGTGACCCCAGACTTAGGAATAATCTCTGGGGAGCCAGAAGGAGACAAGCCCAGAGGACCAGAGCAGGAATTCACAGGACATGCTGGGCTACACAGCTCTCTGCCATGCTCTGTTGCTTTAAGACTGGTGGATACGTGTGAGTGCTAACTAGAGCATATCCGTATGTGTGCATGGGTGTGTGCGCGGAGTTTAAGGTATGCATGGATGGTGCTGATAAGAACATAACAGCAAGTCATTCCATCAGTACTGTACGGGTTATTGTATGTGCATAAGTGCTTCATGTCTACAATACAAGCAAATGTCCTGCTGCAGTCTGCACTGCTCTGAGCTTGGAAGTCGCAAGACACACACACGTGTGCAGCCTTTAATACTGAAGGCTCGTATGATGCCTATCAGTCTAGCTCGGGTATTCGGTGCGTTTAATCAGTTCTATTCAACCCACCTTTTCACATCATCAGGGATATGTCTACCTGTACGTTTCGTCTGCACATACACAGATATCAATCACCACCTATTCACATCCTACTCTCACAACAGCCTGAGGGGATGCACACAGCTCCACCTGGACGATATCACAGACACAACATGGCAGAACATTTCTCAGCGATTACATCTCTGTCCATTGTGTTGGGCACTGTAATCAGGAAAATTAGTCCTGGGGAAACGAGTATTTTACTGTTACATGCAACGTCTGTTATCAGACCAAACAGGAGGCATGTTTAAGCACTGCATATGTTCAAATAAATTATTCATTGTGAGGCTGTAGCTGACGACCTGACACAATTGTAATTTTACATTCCACACAAAAACAACTGTTAAGCTGCACAAACCTCATATTTTACATTTTAAAACCGAACCTCGCACAAATGGACATTGCAACTACTTATGCCTGAGTCACAAACACAAACAGACTCTACAGAGCCATGGACTGCCTGAAAAAGGGGGCTATGAGGGAGGAGCTGGACACACAGTGGTCATGCATGGGCCTGTTGGTCTGGGTATCTAGTCTACCAGGGAGAAAATGCACCAACTCCAGACACTGAAGGGTCTTAGTTGAGATTAAAACCACCATCTTGACAGACAACCCCAGATAACCCCATTTACAAGCCCTCCTGTTCTTCATCCTCGTTTCACCCTGACCCACTGACATGATAAATGTTCAGACGGAGCCGAGGTACACCGACCACACAGGCACCGCAGCAAGTCACAATATTTCACTCTTGGCAATTACTGAAGCATCTCATTACGGTTCTTAGTACTTAGACCACAACTAGTGAGTGTGGTATGAAGCGGCTGGGCTGGGCTGCTCATCCCCACTTTATACTGAACCAGTGTGAAACCACAAACACACTCCTGCCCTTTTCACAGCAACTTTAAGTACAGTTTAATATCCTCTTGTGGCAAAAAAGAAACTTCCTGACAGCATTCAGACACCCCCACTGTACCTCTTATTGGTGGATGGGTGTGTGAGATGTGTGCTGGCATTTTATCTAATCTCTCCAAGTATGACACACTCCTCTGTGTAGCACTCTGATAATTACAGATGGCAAAGAAGCTCCAGACAGCATAAGAGGGAGTGTCGAATGAGCAGCATGTCGCTGTGAAAGCAAAAAAGTAGATCGTCGCAACTCATGGCAATTAAATTGGAAGTCAAACTGTAAAGCCCTTTTTAAAAACCCGCTAACATCTGCCGCTTCAGTGCAATAAAAAGGTGATGAATCAGCCTTCAGTCCCCCATCAAATGACCATGCAGTAGACATGGATTTTTATTGGTAAGCATGAGTAGGAACACAAGAGTTGGGCGTGCATGCTAATGTTCAATGAGGATGCTGTGGTCAGGGCAACACGGGCATAGCTGACTTTGTCTTTGCACGCACGACTGCTGACTGTAACATCTCACATGGAGGTAAAAACCCAAATAGTGGACAAATAGAGACGAGATTAATTAGTTCTCATCTTTTTTTCCCAGTTAGCTGGAAGCTTGTTTTCTGTCCTGCTGTGTTGTGCCGACGTCCTCGGTCCAATCAAAAAAAGGAAACTGCTTTTATCAGGAAATGTGATCCAACACAGCCTTTATAGGATACAGAGCAATGACACCATCTCTTCATCTTATCTGGCCTGTCCTGTGGGAGGTGGAAGTATACAGGACTGGTAAGCCTTGTGGTAGCCTTCAGAGCAATGATGACAAACCTGCTACTATAAGCAGTTGGAAAGGCTACAGTGAGCTTTTGTTCCTTTAAAAACGGTGTAAGTTTCAGTAGTTTATCATGCCAGTCAAAACCAGCAGCACTATCTCTAATACCAGGATACCAGATGATGGACATTTGACACTTAAAGAGTATTTCAAAGTTAAATTATCTTTAACTGTTTATTTCTAATCATTCTGCATTCCGGAAAGCAATGCAAGTATCTAAAGTTTCTCTGGCTGTGAGGCCATGTCAGCTGATGCAGTCCGACCTACACAGACAGACCCCTGCATCAAAGCGTCAGGCTGAATCAAGCATAGCTGCTTCACTAAGGGGCTAAAGGTCATTAGCTCCTGGCTCCTGGTGATGCCCCCAACAAGAGGGTTTAATCCCTGGAAAGCCTCGTTTATCGTGTAGACCCACAGCCAAAAAAGCTTAAGCCAAGCACAGCTTAAAATATGAGTGGCAGCTTGTGACCATAAATACCTGCATGCTGCAGGCAAAAATCTCCATTTGCCTCCGCCCTCTGCAGCCACATAACCTGCAACAGCCTTCTGTTTGCAGGGTTCTTAGAAAAGGCCGATGTTTGTTACATAAACAGCTATGGATTTAATGTGAAGGCTCATAACTTTGTGTCCTCAGCTACTGAAGCTAAGGGATGGTTAAGTATACCTGGTTAAAGGATGTGACGTCAATGGATCACACGCAGTTTCAGTGGATGGCTGTCAGTGTGGCTGACCGAGAGACTTATATGGTCATGTAGGTCACGATTCTTGTGTTAAAAATCAAAGGGCAATACGATGGGAGAGTGGTCTCTCAACACTAGCTCTTGCACTCATCCAAACTCCTTCAGCCCTTGTGTATTCAGGCAGATGCTGAGAAGACCGAAAGACTAAAATCATCTCAGATAATTGTACAAATGCAAAAATAAAAGATCACAGATAAGTGGCTGATAGTTTCACACTTTAAACCTGTAGTGTCCAGCGTCTAATGAATGGCGCGGTAAGCTGCAGGTTGCCTGAATGAAGAACTCTCCATCTGTGGCGGATTACATAACACGTGGCCACTTGCTACCAGGACCTTTGCTCCGAACTGTCACGCACAGCGGGGATATCAAATCCCTCACTGTCAGTCCGACAGCACAGGGAAAAAACAGCCTTGTTTGTCCTTGTATTCAGCAGAAGGAGATCCCTGAGAATCTAAGCAAATACAGCGGCACGATTGTTTCTCTTTTGTGTGGTGCCTTGGTTGGTATAACAAGGCAAACAGCCGCAGTAGAATTTCTTTGAGAGTGAGCATTTATACACAGAACTACGAATACATTTCAAAGGAAACCACATCTAAAGCTGCTGCTCTTGCTGCTGATCTCTCACAAGTTCATGGGAGTTACCTGCGGCTCAGAGAAAATATTCATAGCATTCATAAAAAAAGCTTTACAGGAGCTTTTAGACCTTACTAAACCAACAAAGTGGTCAGCATTGGTCTTTTTTTGTATACTGTACTTAAGTGAAAAAACAAAGGATTTATTAACTGTTTCTTTCTTTTAAAGCTACTCTTTACTGCTGAATCTTAAGAGGGAAATATCAATGTTATCTGCTTTACAAATTCAGAATTTCAGCACAAAAAGCAGGAAGAAATGATGCAATTTGATGTTTTGCTGTGAATAAAACTAACCAACAGTTTTTGCAAGTGAAGCTGAGACAAATCGGTTGATTTGTTAATACTCAATTGACAGGAAATTGGCAGCTCCTGTGATATGCACTCCTCTGCTCTGTCCTCAAAGAGAGGATGGCAAGTAGCCAGCCTTCCCTTTCCTCCTGAGACAATGGGGCACTTCCACTCTAATCACTGCATGAAAGTATGTACACGTGTGTCTTCGTCTTGTTTGGAATCGTGTGTCTGTGTGTGTGCTCCCTTGTGTTCCTGATGGGCCCCAGATGGGTACGCAGGCAGGCAGCTCTGCCTTTTGGCTTTGACATGTGAGCAAGCAGCCAGCCAGCCCTGGGTCACCACACCGCACCTTCTCTCTGCATCCACCCCTGCACACTGCATCCCTTTTCTTTCAATTCCCACAACTTTAGGTGTTCTTAGCCTGTTTGCAATGTTCTGCTTCATTCGTCGGCCCCATCTGATTTCAGATATGAATACAGAACATGTATGTGACCACGTTTGCAGAAAGACAAGCAGTTAACCAATCAAAATTATGATACATGATAGATGAGTAAGTATATTGAAACAAACTCCGGTGCCATTTCTGCTGTTGAAATGCATCAGACTGCCTCCAATGTCATCGAAGCTGAGTCTTTTTAGAGATGCACTTTGAAGCTCTCCCTGTTGGTATGGAAGAGCAGCCCACCATAACTCTTACAGAACCTACGCACATCCTATGCACAACAGCTCAGCGCACACCTCCCATTGTTCTTGCATCATCCATGCACACAGCGCAGAGCGCATCAGCTTTAAAATGGCACTGAAAGGCACACACACTCTGGAGAATTCAATCTGAATAATGTATGTTACAAAATGAAAAGACGGTGACACGGAGACAAAAACCTCTTTAAATGTGAGTCGATGTGATGTGAAACAAGTGTAAAAACTTACTTTTGCATAACCAAGATGACTAGAGAAGTCAAACGAATTAGCTGTAGATTCTTGAAAATATCAGAGTATCGTGGAGAATAATGAGAAACATGAGAATTTCATCAACAAAAACCAGGAAAGTAACACAAACAGCTTTTGTGTTTTCATTTTAACAAATCCCACACAGTGGCGACTGTGCCATTTCTGATCATATTTCCTTTTAAACCAGCAGGAATTTTATAAAAGTTAGGACTTCATCTGTACATTAACCACTAACCAACCCCCCCACAAAAAAAAAATCCTTCCTCTCGAGTTAGCAAGATCTGTAAGAGACCAAATACTGTTTTTAATCTCTAACTGGTAAATCAACTTCTGAACAGAGGTTTTGTTGTCCTTATCTAATCAGTGTTCAGTAATAAAGTTTTTTTAAAGTTATACTGTCTCAGGACGAAAAAATCTCGCATTATGTTTGGATTTAAGCCATCATCATCGTTAGCAACAGTCCAGTCCCTAAGCGAGCTGCTGAGATAAGTTGTTTTTTGAAACTCCACCTTATCTTATACAATCCATCCATCTATTTTCTATATCCGCCTCATCCTATTCAGGATCCTGGAGGGAGGGGGCCTGCCAAAGGGTGGGATGTAGGGCACACCCTAAACATGTCGCCAGTCCAGCACAGAGTAAACAGAAACAAAACAACCACTCACTCCTACGGTTAATTTACAATGCCCAATTAACCCGACATGCATGTTTTTTATGGGAGAAAGACAAATGATTGTGCAGCCCCCATCTGACACCGCTAACATCTACTCTAATATTTAGTTAGTCTTTTTCCCCGTCATTTATAGAACACCGCAAAGGGAATTATTTTCAGTCGATTATGAGGTGAAAATGCATCTAACTGTTATTTGCTCAAATGCAGTCCATTATACCCTCCATGCAATTAGGGAGATGTTTAGAACATAAACAGTTTTTGAACTGTTATTTACACAAACTCAACCGAGATTCTATCTCATGTTACAGAGAGAAAATAAGACTTCCTTTACTGAAGACTCCTGTGTTGGTATCTGGCTTTGCGCCGCCTGTATTTGAAAGGTAAGACACCTCTCCTGTTCCATTCAGTGAAAATCTCAAGAACGGGCTGCACCTGTGGAGCACCAGGTAAAAAAAACCCTACGAGTTAAAGATTCGAAAGATCAGGCTTTCTTCTGAACCCAGAAGTCACTTTGAAAGACTTCTCCGTTTACACTTTTTACTCATTTAGCTTCACTAATATCCTGCTATAGCAATCCATGACTGGCTCAGCAAGAAAAATACATTTTCATGTACGTGTTCTTAGTGAAATGTGTGCCGATATAGATGTTTTCTGACTACCCACCCCACCCCCGAAACCAGCACAGTGAGCCGAAGGAGGATCTATGGAGAAAAAAGAAAAATATATAGCTGCCCTAGATTCTAAACTTGTGAACACGTAAATAATGGATAAGTTCTCAGGTCGTCCAAGATGTCTGACATAAATACTGGACATGCTTTTAAAAGCCAGGGTCAGATTTCCAGTGCAGATCCCAGTCAATACAATTTTATTTGGCAAATCCCCCACTCCCTGAAACCCATTTAACAGACACACACACACACATACTTTGACCCATTTCTAATACAAGTAGAGAGAGGAAATGTGACCCTTTACCCAGTTAATAAACTAATTACACATCACCAATGACTGCCTCTGTGATAAATCTCTTAAATTGACATAAGAAAGAAAATTAAGACATCATTAGACAGTCCCTATTATAGAGGGGGAAAAAACATACTGGAATTTATGAGGGAAAGCGACTGCTTCTCCTCTGCCTTACTGCGGCATCAGGCCTCATTTAAAGCAGCCAGAAATCATGATTCACAGTGAGGTCAAAGATTACCGAAGTGATTTGGGAATCGTGTGATGCAAAGTCTTGTTTAAAGAATACTGAACCATGTCCAGACCATACAGAGGAGGGCAATTAAAGCAATCAAAAACATTGGAACAGAAGTTTCATCCCTCCTCTCAGTACATCAAGATTTTTTTTCTTCCATTAGCTCAACATTAAAAAGGCATGCATAGGGAAACAACATGTGGCATATTGGATCCACTCTCTGCAGATGGTAACATGTAATATAGATGGAAGGGGGCAGGTCTTAAGCTACGTGCCATTCCCATACATTTGTCCTCCATAATGGTCTGCTCTGACCAAAGCAACTGAATAAACTGTGTCGAAGGCGGACGATTACACTCATACTTATATAGAAAAATCAATGCAATGATGTTCTTCAATTGCATATTTGAAGGCAAATCAAATCAAAAGGTCTATTTTCCTAATTTATTTTCAGTGATAATAAGATGTGATAAAATGATGCAGTCCATTTTAACTCCCAGTCAGTGTAAATAAACCTGACATTTGAGGAAGCAACAGTTTACAGTACATTACAGTTCATATAAAACTCAAACACAGGAGTTCTCTGTGTTTGCACGCCACCTTTGTCTACGGGTTGTCTTTTTTCTGACAGAGATACCACCTTTTTTATATCAACGTGTCTCTCATTCTTTGTTGAGGAAGATTCATACCCTCCCTCCCCGCTTCACTCTCTCACATGACGGCTGTCAGGCTGCAGCTAAGGTCACATGTTTACCCGTACAGAAAATGGCACCTGACTAAATAGAGCTTTTTTCATACTGGGTTAGCTGCTGGAAAAGTCATCAAAGAGGCACCAGCTTGGCTGCAAACCTTTGTATGCAATTCAGCAGGTTAGAGCTTTATTATTTGAGCCATAAATAGGAAGTTAAGGAAATTACACAGTGAGACATAGCCAGGCTTAAATGTTGACGTCTCTGTCAAAAAGGAGGTCGTCATTACTGGTTTTGATTAATGTGGAAAACGTTGTTATGTAATTCTTATTTAATAACAGGTATAAAAGTATTCACCCTCAACTGATATTGGCAAGTTATAGTAATAAATAGCCACTGGACAATGCACTCGACTTCGACTTACTGTTGAAACCTACATGAGTTTAAGGTTGAGTAACGCTGTAACTGTTACAGGAGCAAAGACAAATAAAAGTTTAATTCAATTCATGCGGTACAGCGATTTTTGCCGTATAGCAACTGTAGGTTAGTTTTTCTGATAGGCTGATGCCTCTCTCATCTTCTCTATGGAACATGGACAGATGGGGTAGATGTAGAGAGAGTCAGAGTGAGACATAGAGGATGAGAGATATAGTGAGTGGGGGAGGAAGGGTAGTGTTTTATCTATGTAATCTGCCCAGAAACTAGCCATGGGCACCAATGCAAGCCAGTCTGTCAGGAATTCCACAGGGTTTAACAACAGCATCTGACTAAAATCTGCTCAGTTTCCATGTCAGATTTGAAGATCACTGCAACGTCCTATGACAAAAAAGGTTGCTTTCTGTTGACTAGAAGTGTGTTTACCTGTTAATGGTTTGTTTTGTGACCACTTTGAGAGTGAAAGTGTGTGAGCACTCAGCAGGATGCATCAAGTTCAAAGAGTAGAAGAACCTCAAGGTGTTCATCCTTCAGTTGGCAGTAAATTCAAATCATCTGCATGAAACTGGCCTCCTGATAAAAGCAGACTTCAGCACAAAGACAGTTCGCACATGGATGCTGCTCTTTGTGGCATCCTGTGTCTTACGTTCTGGCAAGTTCTATCGCAAAGTCCAAACTAAAAGCCAAATCCTAAAGTTCACGAAAAGACAAGGAAATGAGAACACAGCAAAATTTCCAGTTGAACAATTATTAGAACATCTTGGGATTTCACGCGGCCTATCCTGCAGGAGGACCAATTGTATGGCTGAGGCAGGGAGAAAAAAAGAAATGCTGGGGGTGAGGGGTGCACTGCTGCCTGTGGGTGGATTGGAATAAGAGATCTGAACATTTAGGCAGTTGTGACCTCAATCCCACCAAAAAAAAAGATTCAGTGTGCAGAAAAGATATTTCCAACTGGCAGTAGGCTCACAGTAAAAAAAAACAGATGGACTCAGGGATGAAACCATACTAGAAAGTGAGAGCAGTAAAATGCAAATGAGAGTCCAAAAATCAATGTGGACTTCCGTGAACCCAACACGTCAACCCCGAGGCCACAAGTAGTAAATAAATGAAGAGCTGTTAATTACTATGTAGAACAATGTACTGCCACGTGAAACTCACTGAGGCCAGTGTGCTCCTGACACATGTCAACAGAGCAAAGTAGTGGAGTCAAACATGAAGCAAAATGACTAAGAGAGGAGGGATAAAAGAGTACTGCAGCAATTTAGCCTCTGCAAGCAGCCGCCACAGACATAAACACGTGCTCACACATATACACACATGTGCAGAGTTTGATGGAGTTGAAAGAGGGGGATGCAAGCTCTGTGTGTGGCTGGGCCAAGAGACTCTGGGGCTGAAACCCATCACTAGCGCACGGATTAGTTCACACGTGCACACTGCCTTTTAATCTGCTCCACTGACAAAGGTTGGAATAAAGAACAGAAGAAAGAAGGTGAAAGACAAAGAGACGAAGTAAACGAAAGGGATAGCAATAGAAACTGAGCCAGAGAGGGAAAGATGGGGGGTGGGGGTTGAGTTAGTAGGACAGAGGGGAGGAAAGAGGAGGGAGAGGGGAATGCTTTTAGGTGCACAATAATCCTGCCATCTAAAAGTGGGGGGGGGAAACAATGTAATCAATTAAATTGTCTTTTGCAAATCCCAGTCATATATAGCTAATGTGGTTAGATTATGTGTTCAACACAAACATCTCGCTCTGCTTGTCCAATTTCTTTTGAGAGATTTAATCTTTATCTTTGACGTTACATGTGCAACAATGGTCTTCTATCTCCTTCCTGAATCCTAACCTACACATCCCTGACCCAGGCCAGAACCCTTACCCTTTAGCCCTCTGCGAGGGAGTTTTGGATTAAAACTCCAATAAGGCTTGACTCAGGAAGCCGGGGAGATCCAGCCAGATGTTGGCTTCACAAGCAGGTTGGAGGATGCATGTAAGTTAGGGGGTTGTCCTGTCAGAACACAACTCTCTTACAGTTGTTCGTGTGTTTAATACATCCAACAGAGGGTGGGGGAAGGAATGTAATCCAAACATTGTACAATAATCTTTAATGCGCAAAACACCCATTTCTGAAAAGACGCACACACTCAGTTTCTCAGTCACCCAGCTTAAATTGATCAAACTCATTGAGCCACTTCTGCCTGTTGGTGGCAGGTAGGTCCATAGGGTGTTATTCCTTAGTTATCATCGTTTGAATAGGAAATAATGACATTCAGAGAGGGCTCTGATGATGGAAAGTATATGAAGTAGCTGCTGTGGGAGTAGGGGGTGGAGACTTCTCTCACTACTGCTTCAGCTCACTGCTCTCATTGGCGAAAAAATAACCTCTGATTGGTCAAAAGGCTGTGGTGTTTCCCTTTTTCCTAGGCTGTGCGGCTAAAAATAGAAGCCGCAGTCAGATTTAGCCTAATTGAGACTGTCCTGCATCCTCGACAAGCATCCTTTTTTCTCTCCTTCCTGTCTTTCTCTTTCTCCCCTCAGATTAAATTAGCACGACAGTTAATGTAACAAACTGCTTTAGGATTAATGAAAGAAAATGGGGATTTCTTCCTGGAAAACTATGTGACAACAGCCTCATCTGTTCCGTACAAAGTGAACGCATCAACAAGCCATACACAATGTTGTTAATGGAACAGGTTGAACAGACCACACAGTGCGTGTGGGAGGAACTGAACACTCTGCAGAGTGATGCAGAGAAACCTGTACATACAGTACTTACTGAAATTGATTAATTTAAACACCTACATGCAAAACAGAGACAAAAAAACAAGGTTTGAGTCAGAGGGCAGTCAGCATAACAGATTATACCTGCTCATCCAGCTTTGTCATCTTTGTATCATCCATATAGTTACACTGTCCTTCAACAAAATGTTGTACGTGTACAATTTTCTATGCCAAGCCAACAACAACAGGGTGTCACGGAGAGTTGAATCAAGGGTTAGAAGAACCCGACGTGACTGATGGGTGAGCCATTAAGTGCCGACATCACGTCCTTCCTGTGGGGCGTTTCTTTACTGCTATGTACACAACATACGTGTGAGGATGGTTTCTGAGGCAGAGCAGGGATGATCTCTGGTTTTACACAGTCCTCTACCATTTCACAGCAAACCAGTGGGGGTGAGGATTGTACAGGTCCGCACTTCTTGCATTTAAGTTCCCACAAAGTGATTTTTAAGCACCTGATTTCAGTCTCACCTTATGGCATTTGATACGGAAAATATGCATATAAAAGCCATTGTCAAGCCACCAAGATCAGTTCTCTTCAGCATGAAGCATTAAGAGAAGTAGCAACAGGAAGTAGAGTTTCTTTTAGGAATGCCTTCAGTGCAAAAAAGTTTGCTCATTCTCAAAGTGGCTTGCTCCCTTGTCACTTGTTGCTGTAGCCTTATCTGCCCAGTTTGCTTGATCAGAAGTTAGAAAATCAAGTCAGCTTGTTTTACACTGTCTTTAGGAAAGTGGATTTTTTCATTTCTTGGTTGTAAAAGATTGAGTCTCTTAAAAGCAAACATGTAATAGACATGCTGAAAATGCAGAAGATTATACAGCAAGAAACATGCAACAGAAATATTTTTCATTAAAGGGTTCACTTTATGGCGCCCTCCAAAAACCAAGCGCCTCATTGTGACTTGTCCTAGTTACCTAGAAAGAAGGTAATACACTCCTGACCGCACAGCGTAAACAAGGTACTTACTAACACCATCTTATAGGCCAAGTAAACCTTTAGAAAACAAAGTATTATAGCTCATTACAGCTGGTGGCCTGCAACACTAGGAAGGGAGAGGGGGGCAGCTAAAACTCCCCATCTGACTGTGGTGGCAGGTGAGAATATCCTACTCTGATACTGGCTCATGCCTCACGGTGGTAATTACAGTGCGGAAATGCTCACTGTACGCAAATCAGGACGGCAGATCAGGCTTGCGTGTGGCTCAAGGCTTCCATTAGTCAGGTGTGTTTGACCAATCCCGCTTCTCATCCCATTAGCCTGTCAATTACTTCCTTGTCCTGAGAGACCATCGCTAGCTAAGTCAAAGCCTAGCCGGGCCGTAAAGAATGAGAACCGGATGGCTACAGAAAGAGGGGAGCTGAAATGCGGCAGCACGTGTGCATGCTCTAGCTGAGCTCACCAGACCAAAGATCAAGTCCCTTAAGCTGCTTTTCTGAGCCAAGAAAAGCTTACAAGTTGTCACGTTGGTCAGAACAAACAGTCCCAGTTTTAGGCCCTGCAGCAGTGCCTGAGAATAGGCTGCACTCACTGGGCAGACAACAGAGAGACTGGAGAGGCAGATTTTCTTTCTTTAAGAGGCATCTGAACACCCAGGAAAAGCAAACCAAGCTTATTCATGTTTAACTGTTTATTCAAGCCCAGGGCTGGAAGAACACGCCACCGAAGTAGAACTATACAGGCCAAGAGTCAGCTGTATTTTTATTCCACATGCAAACACTGAAATGAGTTTAACGTACACTGTTTGCCCAGCTCCTTTAATGAAAAAAAAAAAAATAAATCAAGCAGAAAAACTAATATTGCATCCACGACGAAGGCATTGGGGAAATAATTTCCCATGTGAATGATAATGCTGGCGCCGGAAAAAACTATTAAGATGAATAAGAGGCAGTGGAGAAGAAACTCAGATGATCAGCGGTGGTTCTTGTGAATTTAAGTAAAAGCTTGTTGTATTAACTCGTCTGGGTCAGGTAGGAAAAAACAGGCGGTTGAGCGGCTATAGATTAAAAGCTGAGGTATGAAAATTGTTGCTGTTAATGAAGATTCGCTACATAACACAAAGATCAACAAACAGCCGGAGCTTGGGAATTTATTATCAACATGTTTAAAAGAAAATGACTAAGAGGTATGAGATCAAAGTAGCGGGAATGCAGACCTGCAAGCCTCTTCCCGTTAGAACCTACCGAGGCAGTGTAATTTAGTAGTGACATGTGGAAGTTAAATAAGGCTGTTAGGAGGCATATGATCAAAGCGGCAGAGCCACCACATTATCTGGTAACACTGCAGAGGCTAAGTATCTGGAATGTGTGTGTTTTGTTTTTTTCTTTCCTTTCACCGCCTTTCATCCACCTCCTGAGTTCTCTGCTGTCACAACAGACCTATACATTAAAGAGGTTATCAAGACCTCTGCTAACCACGCCAAGCAAAACGTCTCGCCGGCTGCTGATACAAAGGGTTGATAAGTGTTGGGAGAAGCTGCGGCCAGGTCTTTTAAGATGGGAAGAAAAAAAAGCTAGCGCTGTCGCTGTTGTTGAAGGATCATGGCACAAGCCTGACACACTTGGGTGAACAGCTATGCTTGATATGTATAACTTAATGTCAAGCATGAGCTGGAAGGGAATTGGATTAGCTGCTGGCAAAATAGGGGGATTATAAAAGATTCTGACTTTAAATGTGCTTCTGGATTACCATTTCAGTTTTATTCTTCTTTATTTGCTAATGAAAATCAGAATTACTGTGCAACGGCATTATGCTCACTGATTCAAGCTCGAAAGAGACAAAAAAATGTGTGCTGTCGGTATCTGGATTTGATACTGTACTGTGGCACAGGTTGGTCTGTTCCCTGCTTGTCCTGGTCTGGTAGATATATCAGATAGAAACCTAAACACAATGATGGTAAACCTACATTGTCAAAGGCACAAATAAGAAGGCAAACCACCGTGGAAATTCCCTAAATAAATTCATAACACAGGAGGAAACTATCTAACCACTTTCATGGTTAATAGCTATGCAGCAACCTTAAATCTGTGGTCCACACTCATCCTTTCTGTCCTGCCATCTACAGGCTTTACTCTGGTCTGTTATGATTGGCAGAGATGGCTATAAGCCATAAATGGCCATCGTAACAGACCATGCAACAAAGAATTTGGAATGAGCTCAGAAACACTCTTGGTACTGTGTTGTAGGAACAAATAAATGACCCGGCGCCTTTTCTTTGTACATGTATTTGTGTGGGTGGAAAACCGAAAAATGCAATCCTGCATTTGTGCCGCAATCTGCCGAGGCCAGTCAGCCGAACGGCTGGCCTTGGCTGGCTATGCATATGAGCATGAAGATGACACATCAACTCTCGTCTATATTTAACTCACTGGATCTCCTTCCAATGCTCCCATCCTTTCAGAGGAGGCTGCCAGGGAGCATGGTGAGAAAAGCAGGCTGAGGTGATATGTAATTACACTGAATTGATCCAGTCTCCTACATCCGTTCATTGTACCCACACGCTGTTAGATAATGAAATGGAAGGCAAGCCTTTTTTCTATTTACCATAAATCCTTAACGTCTAGCCACTCTTATTTATAGTGTCAAAAGAAACCCTTTACAGCTTGATTCTTCAAGCCTGCAAAGTCACAGTGCATAAATACTCCATGTGGGTGGCAATTTCAATCTGATAAGGGCTTCTTCTAAACCAGCTCTCACTCTCTTCAGAGGATGCTGTGGTAACAGTCACAAACGTAGGTCTCTCTGAATACCCCACTTCTCATCATGGAGACAGATAAAATCGTACATGCCGAGACATATTTTGTATAGAAGCACGTTTGGGCTCGAAAACCACCAAGAGAACATTTTCTTTAAAAATGACGTTGACTTTGTCACCTCAACTACAGTCCGTAACAGTCAAAAAACAGCTTGGCATCAACATACGAGTATAAAGGTTTGTGATTTTTGGCTTTTGCTGTCTCTGTGGGCTGACTTTCCTGAAGATGTAACTCAAAAACTCTTAAGCCAAGGTCAGACACTGACTATGCTTGCGTCCACCCAGCTGTACTCAGCGGGACATTCTCACAAGAAAAGATGTTGGTAAATACGTGGCAGCAAAGAGAAAAGCCCCTTTGTTTGAAATGCAAGAAGAGGAAGAAAAAAGAAAAAAGGATGCGTGCGTACATCCACTGGCCCTTGTGGTCACAAATGTTGAGTTTCATGCAGACACAGGTAATGACATTTGCATGACAGGGACCAGGCAGCCGCATAGATGAAACCAAAATATTACATACTCAGTCTTTGCATAAAAGGGTGCAAAGACTGTGTGCAAAAGGTGGGGAAATCAGGGAGATGCAAAAAGGGCAGTCAGGTGTCCTGGAAATGCTTTGGCAACCTCTGACTTTTAAAAAGACGAGTAAGTGCTTATTTGAAGAAGGGCAAAGATCTTGTAGAGCGAAACGAAAGTAGGACAAGCCCTTGCTTACGTCAAAAGGTATGTTGTGAATGTGTCTGGAGGTTTTGCTGCACACTATAAATCTGAGGAGTTGTAAAAAATGATCACCGACTCACCTGTTCTTTTCCAGCTCATTATGTGTTGACCTGCAAAAACAGAAAAAACAGAGGCTGTCAAATAAAGCCAGCGAAAAATACAGGTCCAGCATTACATAAGAAAAATACTTCTAATGTCAAGAGAACATGTCTACTACATACTCAAACATGGGTTCAGAGGCACATGGTGAACTGGAATGTCTAAATTGATTAATTGGTTTTATCAATTAATCCCAAACAAGACCAACTGTAAGTCGAGCACACTGAAGCCTTTACACCAACAAATGTCAGCGTGACATCCAGGCATGCACTGTGGCACTACTTAGCCTCAGTAATACACAACATAACTCTGAGAGGATGTGTGTGACATTGCAGGCACTTATGTCCACACTGTGTACAGCATAAAGCATACAGTTGTGTGTGTGTGTGTGCGTCTGGGCAGGTATAAGCGTGCACTCACACATACAGACATGCAGCCAGGGTTCAGTGCTGTTACTAATGTAAAGTGAATCAGCTGGTCCCTGAGAGTGTCTTTGTGTGGCAAAAAGGGAACAAGAAGTTCCCTCAACACAAATGGCATCCTGCCACATCTGAGGGGGTAAAGGGTTGATGGATATAACCTAATGAAAATCTCCATCCTGCTGTTTTTCCTGATCTTTTTTTTTTCTTTTTCCCCAGCGCTGAGTACACTAAAGAGAACATACATCAACATGAGAATGCATGAGAATAATATTCTTGTGGCCTGATATGCAGGGCATGTTAATTCAGCTGTGGTAATTTATTTATTCAACATGACAGGGTCTATGACCAGACTGAGTAGCTGCTATCACAGCAAAACACACGTATGCTGGTGCAGGCCACTTCCTAAAAATCTATGAGCACTTAAGTGCTAACATGTGTGCTCTTGACAGCTTTCATCTCCCATATTGCCATCCAGCCACATATTCTGAGATCATAAATCTAAAGCAAGGTTTTATTTGTTCTTCTACAAGCTTTATATCAGAAAGTGAACTGCAGTTCAAAGATGTGTTCTTTATTCAGAAAAAAGAAAACGTCAAAGCAATGCAGTTCAATGCAGACTTTTTGGGGGAAATTTATTTGTGCGTTGATGGCAGCACGTAGGTCTTTTATTATGTCTATCAATTTGTAAGTCAAAGCAATAGTTTTGCCAACAGATTATGAACATGTGCCTAATTTGAATCATTTGCGTCAGTAGGTGTCAGAGCAACTTCACTGCATCTGTGCTGCTTTATGACCTGAATTCCACATTTTCCTATCCAAACCATGTTAAAAAAATTTAAAAATCCAAGAAACCCGTGTGACTTCAAATTATTTTTTAAAACAAGGAACAATTAAAAAAAAACTTGGATTTCCACTTTAGGGCAATGCTGATATCGAAATCAGTGCCGAAAATCAAGCAACCTGACACATATGACACACAATACATGTGAGAAATGAAGAGCTATCAACCTAAGTTAGGTGACTTTTTCCTCAGCTTTTGTCATCACAAACCTTTTCCCTGCCTCTTGAATCAGATGTTTGCATGTCTGGAGTCCGACAAAAATGCATCACCGATTATAAACTGGCTGAAGGCCATATATAACAGCATCAAGCTTTCTACTGTAGGCATGCAAGCGTACGTGTACATGTATACACACACTCAGAGTGGGTCAACTAGATAAGGCATCCCTGCTATAAACAGTAGGCATGAGAGGACAGACTCAGATAAGCCCATTTCTTTAAGCCCTGACATGTTACTAAGAAAACAAGACAAATATAACTGAAGCAAGATATAACTAGAAAGGAAAGTGTGCATATGTAATTGTAATGTTAGGGTAAATATTATAAAAAATACATTATCATAATCCTTAAGAAGACAGCTAGACATTAAATTAGAAGGTCTTCATTATGTTTATGTGAGTGAGGAACAAACAAGAACGCACATGTAGGTTAATAATTATAATGATCAGTCATGAAAAGTTTTTCATTTTAGCTCTTATCAAATATGCAAACACAGAAAATGACAGAGTTGTACATGTAAAGCTAAGACCTCTCTTGTAATGCATGACACTTTCATTTGTTGGAGAACTGCAATATGACACAGCAAAGTGAAAAAACTGCTCGCAACGTAAACAAATTAGTAAGATGTCTCGGCTATATTGCCAGGCCACACGCTGTATGTAGGACAGTTGAATTAAAACAGATCACTACTGACACAGAAAATGCTCCCCTTAAGCAACCCTGACATCAGCGGTGACATCCAAATAATGCTGTTTTTGTTGGTTTGCGATGGCTGCAACTCATGTGGGAATAAAATCAGCCACATCACAATATGCAGCTCTGAAATGGTGTTAGATAATAAATGTGTTAAATTGCAGGGTGAATTGTGAAGATGTCTCCATGGAGAACAAGATCAACACCCGCACAATCTAATCCAAAATGCTTATCTGTGTTACAGTGCATTTAAAGAACAAATCTTCTCTCCGTGGCTCTTGCTGCCATTTACTCTCTTCCATTACTCACTCTTAAAGTTGTCCCCCTTCACATACTCATTCAAGGGCCAAGATGCTCATCAGATTAATTTTTACCCTGACAGAAAATGTGTCCAAAACATCGTCTGTTGAGGCGTTCTTACGTATCTTCGCTATTTAACTAATTATTATTAGCTATAAATGGGCCACAGACTTTAAATTTTTCTGATCATGACTGTTGCCATGCAGATCGAGGCAGTGTTTAGTGCTCATGATGAGTAATGCACAGTTCCTGTTTGTGGCCCTCTCTCACATTAATATTAAAAGCCTAAGAGAGAGACGTAGATGAGCTTGTATTTGATGTATGACTGTCAATGACCAGATTAATGTAAGCAGCCTAGCACAGAGACAATATACAATGCCAGTGGGTCTTAACGTCAGAAATCCTCCCTACTTTTACAACTAAATACAAGTTCTTCTCATTGAGAAGGACCTTAATCAATGTGCAAGCTACTGATGTTTTATCATAGTGTTAAATCAAGCTGGGTAGGAGAGCAGACATAATACAGGAAGAGTTTCACATATTCACCTTTGAATGTCTGCAAACAACAACAGCCAGAAATAATAACATTTCCTCTTTAGGGCAAAAGAGAAACTGTCAGTCTAAGCCACAGTTGAGAATTTATTTAAAAGAAAAGAAAAAAACACCAAATCAAATTTTTATCTGCAGGTATACTGATGACACAACACAATGGTTATTTGCTTTAAAGCTATCACTTTCACCAAGATCCCTAATCCTGGATGCTGCACTCTGTTAGACAAGCAGCTGATGAAGCTCTGCTACCCCACAGGTCCCAAAACAGCGGGACAGACAGTCTTTGGTATTCTGATAGTTTCTCCAAGTTTAAGAAATACCTTTTGTGAATCAAAACAAAGTTCCCTGCAAAGAAAAGCAAATAAAATGCTCCCAGGTAGGCTTTGTTGACGGCTCGCTTGCTTACCAAACGTGTTGGTAAGGATCACATGCTGTCTGCAGAACACTCATCCTACAAAGTCTGTTTAAATACTGGCACCTATGATTATCATCAGGGAACATGTTCATATAGCGTTACAAAAATTCCAAAACTTCATAAGGATCATGACATTAAAGAAAGCAAATTCTTACCTGTTGTGGTTACTGCTGAACTTCTTATTTCGGAATTTTCTTTGCCTCTGGTAGTTTGTGCTCTGATTTGACGGAAAAGCCGAAGCATATCCGTGTTCACACTTTCTTTCTGTTGAAATAAAACTTGTGGTTAACCATGAGCCATAAGAAAAGTTTGGACACTTTTTCTCAACCCTGTTACACAGTCGTTAGGTAACAAAAGTGTAAGAAATTCCCTTCAGATGGCGGAAGCGTTTTCTGAAAACACTTCCTTTTTTTGGGTCCTTATATCATGTCATTTAAAGCAGTTAAACGATAAGAGTACAAGCGTAAAATCACCTCTTTCTCTCCTTTCTAGATATTCTGCTGCCTCCAATAACCGTTGGATATTTATTAGCTGAATAGCCGTCATTTTTTCCTGAGGCTGGCTGCCGTCAATGTTGCTCTATTCAGCCTTTAAACGTTAGAAAAGACCTGTCAGTTTCTATATACAGGGAAGACAGTACATCAGTACACCAGATGAAAACGATGTGTTATTATCTTGATCCGTGCCTTCAATAGCTGGGCATTTGTCGAAATTAAAGAAAAAAAGTCCAGTGTTGGAAGCTAGCAAGCTACACCCAATCCTTGCCAAACTTCGTGATTTTAAAAATGTCAAAACCAGTTTATCACCAGTTTATCATAGTAGTAAAATTTTCTATGAAATAAGATATCAAATGTTTTACAAAAAACGAATAAAAACACTATAAAATTTCGCCGAGGGAGCAGAGAGCCAGCAAACTGCCTCTTCCTGCCCGTTTCCTCTCCTCTCCTGTTTGTTTACCTAGCAGCTCAGCTGGGAGGCGGGAACATGACGGAGGAGAGGCTGGTTTAAAAGCGGTGCATTCTGGGACACTGAGTATGTAAGTGCCTTTGCTAAATACTATCAAACATTAACGTTTTGTTATTTTTTTTAAATTTAACGCACTTTTGTCGAGCTAAACATCCTGTTTCATAGTTTTATCACACAGGTGATATTCTAGTACTTAAATTTATTTAATAAATATGTATATTAATGTTATTTATATTAAGTAATATGCATATTAGGGCCGTGCAACAGTTCTCAGACCAATAAAGGTAGTATGGTGATCATTGTTTTTGCTAAGCTTAAATAGGTTACTCCTACTTCTAATCACAATGAAAGAGAAATGTAGAAATAAATAACAATATTTTAATTTTAGTTCCCAGATCTAAGTTTAGTGATAATGTATGACGTATGTGTTGTTTTTCTTTTTCTTTTATAATAACAAAAGGGAAATAATTATTAATAAATATATTAAGGCTGATGTTTGATGTGTTACTGGTTTAACGAAAACAGCCATAACGTAATGAAATCATCTGGTCAGTTTTTTTCTCGCTAAAGAAGACAGAAAAACTACAAGTCCCATGCTTCACTAGGACCGTGGGAGGTTACTTGCTGGCTGAAGCCAGGCCCAGCAACACGTGACGTAGTTCACGAACGGGCGTCTGATTTGCGAATGGCTTTGACAGGCGTCGAGGGTTGAGCACGCATCTGACCAACCGCAGAGCAAGTTTGCGCCATGTGGAAACCAATGCGAAACGCCCCCAAATAGCAGGAAGCAAACAATTGAGAGAAGAGCTGTCTCCTGCGATCCGATTAAATTCCCCACGGTACATTGTAAGAGGTGATATAACATAAAAGTACTTTCTATGCAAACGTCTGCTCGCGTGATCCATAAATCTGTACAAAATAGGCCTTGCACGAACAGTGTCGCATGCGAAAGTAGCGGAGAAACAGCCTATTTGTAAGCTTCAATTAATCATGACTGATCGAGGGGAAACAAGTGCATCATTGACAGTACCGAGGAATCATTTTCATATTACAGTTCTTAAGTGGCAAGTCATTAAATTATATATAGCCTCAAACCCGCTTGCATTTCCAGTGATTTGTCACCTGCAGTCAGTCCCATAACTTATTTTATAGAGACATAATTCCTGAAAGATTAGACATCAAGCAAAGTAAACATATTAGCCACTAATTTCTGTTTTAATAATGCAATATAAAAAATGTGTGCTCGGAGGTCTCTTTCTACATTTTCTTCTTTTTTTTTTTGAATGAGTCTGCGGAGGCACAATGACATCATCCTAAAGTGAGCAGGAGGACGCCGCAATGTGATCAGATTTATTATACCGGAACGGGAGCCAACATCCACGCACACGCACACACCTAATCATTATGTCATGCTATATCTGTGCTGCAGGGAAAAATGACTGATTCCTGGTTTGAGAGTTGTGGAGGCGCAAAGCGACGGTGCCCAACACGCAGAAAACGAAGATAAAATAGTCCAGACATAAAAATAAAGCTTGTAGTGTTATCCTCTCCCACAAATGCAGCGAATAAATAACCCATATTTGTCTAGTGCCTTGTCATAGGCTGTGCTTACTGCAGGAGTTGCATTAACTCAGCCCTTTGTTGTCTGAGTATGTTGACAATGAAGTATTGTTTTTCTGAAAATCAGATGAAAACATAGAGGATCAAACGCAGCACAAATAAACTCACTTCCGTCCTTCCGCTCGGAGCTCTCGAGAAACCTCGCAGCCTCCAGCAAAACTTGTACATTTTTCAGAAAAGTGTTGATCTGCTCCATGTGGGAGTCTTTGGAGTTGAAGACGTCATTGAAAGGACAGCTAGACATCTCGAAGTCTTGCTGATCCAAGAGAGACGCCTCGGAATCAAAGAAGAACTCCTCACTCTTCAAACTTCTTCTTTGCCTTTCACTTTTGGCCATTTTTCCTCTTAGTTTGAGCGCTTGCTGGAAACGTGATGATGGGCGCAGTACACAGTGAGGCAGCTACCAGTAAACACCGCTCTTGTTAGACTGTTTCTCGTTTCTTTTTCCTTTTTTTTATGAATGCAGGGTGTTTAATGTGGAGCAGTGGCCAATGTCAGTGGATGCTGGTGCATGGGAAAACGAGAGCCCGGCCCCTCTATGTCGGAGGACTCTGCATGGTCCTTGTGACCGCCTGGTATAAACGTGCGGAATAAAATATCAAAGGATGAATGATCACATCCAGATGTAAACGTCAAATTATCATGTCACAATAAATATTATTATGTAATCTTGTTTTTTGTGTGAAATGGAACCATGACAGAATAAACTGCTGGCTTAACAGTGGTAGTAATTGTAATAAAAGTTAGTAAAAGCAGGTTTAACAACTGTTGGGTTGCTATTCTACATAGCCAAGAGATGAACTGATAGAAAGTAATGCGAGTATGTAGTTTAGTAACATAGTAAGAGAATGAAAAGAAATTCAAAGAAGACTATTCTTAAATTAGGTTGCAAAAGGTTTTTGTGGTCTCAAGATCAAGATGAGTGGACAGGTGTCACATCCCTTCACATTACCATTTAACAAATGTGCAGCGCCCAACAGTCCTGTGATCATGTGTATGTGAAATATCCTGTTGATGTGTCGCCAAGGCAACCTCAAAAATTATGTGTTAGCCCAATTTGTTTTTCTCATCCTCATCAAGTCATTTTTGTGCCTAACCCTAACCAATCGTTGGCGATAGCTTAACATAAGCACAAAGAGAGTAATACAGCAGAAGAAATCAATGTGAGAGGGAATGGTAGAAAAAAAAGTGAAGAAAAACATCCTTGACTCATGGTATTAAATTTAAGAGTCATATTTCCCAGTATGTTCCCTCCAGCCTCCATACAGAAACCACATTGCCTGTTGAGTAAACACTTCATAATGATGTTTGCTTCTTTGGTATAATACAGTGCTTTGAAAGTGCTCACATGAGTCATTTTTCAGAGTATATGCAAACAATATTTATGGTAATTTACAGAAGATTTGAGATGTGATATGTCTCATGTAGCCTGCTGGAATGTAGACAATTCTCCTACAGGTACCATTTAAGGTTATAAGCGAGCCACAGATAAGTTTGCCAGAACTTGCTGGAAATTACATTCAGTAGAAAAGGCACAACAAACCTTATCACTGACAGGCTGAGTGCCAAGATCCACAGATTTCATGTCTTCAGCCTCCATGAAACATGTCTCCTCGCTTGAATCTAAACCTACTGCTGATGTCTCTGTTGAGATAGCAGAAGCAATAATAGTGTTAGTTAAGCGTTTGCATTTTTGAAATTTTAAATCTGTATGACAACAAATCCAAGATGAATTTTAGACATTTTACACACCTGCAAGAAAAAGGATCATGAGAGTGATGAGCTAAAGATCTGTGTGTAACATTATATGCACATCAATAGATATGCCTATATGTGATAGAAAAAGTAACTGAGTCCTTAGCCTTGATCTTCTGCCATTTTCTGTCGACCATTGGATGAGCTGCTTGCTACCGAGTTCGTTTTTAACCAGAACATGTCGAGTCAGAAGTCTGCATTCAGTCCTGATACCCCCACCCCCTTTGCCACTTCAAAGAACCAGCGGTAGCCCATAATCGTTTGATGTAAAGTTCACAGCAACTGAAACTTTCAAGTCCAATGCACGGGGGAATCTCTGAAGGTCCCTCCTTCCTCTGCCCTTCCACCTCTTCGGCATCAGTGAGGGGTCGCTGCACAGGAAGGAAACCCTTTTGAGACTGGTTCGTTTTAGACTGCGATAGGTTTCTTTGGATTTTAAAAAGCACTTGGCCACACTGTCTTTAGGACTTAAGTATAGCTTTAAAGTATAGCTTTAAAGACTTGATGATAGTATTATCTTCCGAAGGAACAGTCACAAATTGGGTCAGTCAGGTCACTTTCTGCAGGGAGGGTGAATAAAGGAATTCTGTTAAACATGAGTCATGTGTCCCAGCAGGCAACACTGGTAATGGTGTGAAGGTAAAGATTTATGAGAGATTGCTGCTCAGAGGTATGAATGTCCAACAGGCACACAGTGAAGTCAAACCATTCCTCCTCACACTATCCTTCTGATTAAAGGCCACACCATGATCCTTTACTTTGAAGGCAATGACCGTGTCGAAACAAGCTGCAGTGAACCAGTTTAGACACCCAGAGGAGAGACAGGCGCAGAGGTCAAATACTTACAAGAAGACAGAATTATTTTTCCAAGCCTCAGAGGCCAAACCAGCCCAGTCTCACAAGTAAAACTGTAATATGTATTTATCCACATGTCCAAAATGTGGTAGTGTCATGGAAATTGTAAGATGGCAACATGTAACTTTAGGCAGTCGTTTTCTGCAGGGCAGCGTCCATGTGAGATAACAGTAATTTTGAACCGTGAACATTAAAACGTCCTTACGCTAACCATGTATATTTTTTCAACCATATCCAGTAACCACGTATTTGAGTCGGGGGTTGGGGGATTTACTCTTAAGTCTTACAATTCGTGATTGAAAGAAAAGTTCAAAAGTGAGAAATTGTGAGTGAGAGACAAACAGAAAAGCTGTGGCATAGGAAAGATTGTGATGGATATAGGGACATCTCATATGAACAACATCATGTACTGAGAAGACCAAGATACTGAAAATGCAAGTAGCGATATTTGTTATTAACATCATGTAAGCTGCTTCTCTGTATTTACAATGGAAAATGAGCCAGGAAAACATCACCATCGTACAATTTTTTAGCTCTTTTTGAGATGCTGCATCTTAGGCATTTGTTTACGGACAAGATTCAACAGACACAGAGGGAGGCAGGTATGTAAATTGTGAAGTGATTTTATTTACAACAAAGTACAATGTTTCCAGTTGACGGAGAAAAGTTGTGATTATTTCTCTGGGTGACTGGCTTAGGTTCTGAAAGATGGGATGTAAGGTCATGAGCAGTTCGTGAAAGTTCCATGGAGAAGACGATATCCAGAAAGGTTTTGGTACTGATCAGTAAGTGGCTGTTGTAAGACTTGGACTGACTTCCCTGTGATGTAATAGACTTGGACTTGATAGGTCCAGTACAGTCTTCCTAAAAGGCAGGCAAAGAGAAAACACAAAAAGGTACATGACACTTGACTTAACTTGAGTTAAAAAAAATGGCTAAGATTGTACCACTTGGGAGAACAAACAATCTGGTGACAAGAGGAGAGGAGACTGAAGCTTTTAAGCCACTAACAACAGATGAGTCACAGGTGAAGATGATGAGGAATCAAAGCACCCCACCAGGACCCAAATACGCACACACTCACCCACAGGGAGAGAAACATGGAAAGAAACACAACATAAACCATAAAAACTGACAGTTTGCAAGACGGACAAGTATTATTATTCTGATGTGAAACTGGTTTGGCAAACCACTAAAAACCTTTACCTCCTACTCTAGGTTAAAGGAGGGAAGTAAGCAAACTGATGCTATTATCTCTAATACTTGGCTGTAACACAGATTTTTCTTGTACATTAAATTGAAGGTCATATGATCACTAGTAGAATATGCAATAGTATATGGAAACAGATTAATGGGCATTTCTATATACGCTAATGGCTCAGCTCAGGGTTGGCAGACTTCTTACATGTTACATTTTTATTTTTTTACTCATAAAAATCTAGAAAGCAAAACAGTTGGTTGAAATATACATTAGACAAATTTTCAATATTCAAATCATTGAATTTGAATATTGAAGTTTCCAGCTGTAATAATAAAAAACTTTATGCTTCCTCTCTTTATTTCACCCTGATAGAGTCGAGGTGTTGCCTGATTGGTCTACATACCTAATCTGACACAAGAGCTTTCTCTGTCATGTAAGGTATCTCACAAAAGCATTACTGCCTTGCAAGAATAACCACATCTAACCCTTGAAAAGATTAATCTTTATCTAGGTATGATTGTAGCCCTTTATTTTCTCACCTGATCGAGGCAGAAATATGACACCACTGTTGCACCTTCTTTGTAACGTATATGGCAGCTAAAGGCAGGATTAAGTTAATGCACCCCTGAGCCAGCAGCAGTGTCACAGAGAGTGTCACAGGGATGAATCAACATGTGTGAGGGAGAGGACATATTAATTTGACAAATAACAGAATAACAGACATTTTATAGGAAAGTCATTTTAAAATATGAGTGGTTGGAGCGTGAGTCAAACTTGGGTCTTCAGCTTAACAAAGCTGTGTGTAGAGTTACATGCAGACTCTGCTGCCTGTTAAATGTGATGCAACCATACTTTCATGAGTATTTGACGAAATATGGTGACAACACTGTATGCCTATACAAAGTTATTTTCATGTTCATTAGCATGAAAATCCTGTCTGTGAACAAACATGATTGGTTTAGTTATTTGTGTTAGTTTTTACAGACAGGGTTGCCTGACTCTGCATCACTGAACGCTGACAATGGTATGGACCTAACCGCTCTATTTAGTCAGAATGAATGAGCAAAGGAAAGGCATGAGGGCATGAGGAAAGTGTGGCACTTCTAGCAATATAGCACAATCTCTATTAATAGGCTTTTGCATCAATCTGCCGTTGTTCTCGGCTGTAGCTCAGGAGGAATTGTGATTATTGTACAATCGTAAGGTTTGGAACATTTGATCCACCACTGCCCCAGTCTACATGTTGAAGTGTCCTTGGATTAGATACTGAACCCCACATAGGCCGTCAATGTGTTCCTTGCTGGTATGTTGCTATGGATAAACGTGTCTTCAAAATAAATGTACTGTAATCTTGATAAAGGACAGACTGCCACTTCTTCCTCTATTGTCTTTTGTGGTCAAGACAACCTGTCTGAGGGGCTGATCCAACTCTCCAAGGTATCAGCCTCACATTGGTTTATTTGACAAAAGGAATAACAGTGTTCAAACGCACATACACAGATAATCAAAAAACTACAAAATGGCTTTAAATCACAAAGTTTACCTTGTGACATGACAGAAAAAAATGTTACTTGGAATAGGTCAATTGACTGTTTCTACTAATTCTCCTCTCTTATCAAAAAATGTAAGTGTCATGAGGACTCTCCTCAGTCCTAAATGTCAAAAAGATATTTACAAATGAATGCTCAGCCCACTCACCAGAAAAAATATATTTGTGTTTATATTCATATGTTTCTTGAAACCAAATTTACTCAGCCAAAGAAGCCAGCTGTGACCATCTATAATGACTTTGTGAGTTATTTAATGCCAAAACATGATGTTTTTCTTTCTAACCTTAAGCATTTTAATACACCAACAATTGGATTTAACACAGAGTGTGTTGAAGCTATCAGCCGACCTACTTTACCTTTAATAAGCTCGTATTTGTTGGTTGATAAATATAAACGTCACACAGTAAAAAATTGTTTTTGCATGTATTCAAAAGCAAATGAAAAAAAAAGACAAAACTGATAGAGGTCCATAAAAAAAAATAGACATTGAGTGCACGTACAGTAAAAACACTAAAATAGCTGCATATAATGCATGTGGTTTCCTTAAAACAGAGAACGGCAACATATCTTCCTGGAACTGGGCTGGAATATGCATCTGTAGGCTTAGAACATGTAGAACTACAGAGGTGGGACACAGTAATTGAAGCAAAATCTCGAAAACATTAGCTATTGTCTGACAAGTCCCTTTATATCAGCTTCTTAAACTAGTGCCCATTATCTATTGTAGGTGGATGCACTGAAACCTCAACACTTTGTTTCTCGCTAAGTTAAGTTGTTTCCAAAACCATCATGAATTTGCATTTGACCATGGGACAAATTTCAAAATGAGTTTTTTGCAGAGGCCATCTTGCATCATCCGTAATTCAGCACCATCCACTGAGTCTCAGTAGACTTCCTTCACGGCAAAAATGAAACTCCCAAATCTTTTAAAGGTACTAGCACAGGAAGGGTAAACATATTCGGAAAATGAGAATGCTTTGTTATTATGGTTCTCTATCACCTCTTATTGCTTCCCTTGAAAACTCACTGACATTTTCATAAATGTCACCGATTTACATCATTCTCGGAGGACCACTTCAGATGAAGCTTGTTCGTGGGTAATTACACAACATCCGCCATGCGCAACTCTGCACTCAGGGTGGTCGAGTGGGAGTAAAATGGACACAAAAAGAGGGTTGGCACGATACAAAGGCAAAGAAAAGTTTTTAAAAGGGTTTAAATAAAAACGACTAATAGCTGAGAATGATGTTAAATGAATCACTTTACAATAATCATGCAGGGCTGTCCGCAGTAACACTTTTGTCCTAGCAATGTCCCTCAGAGTTTTGAAGAGTGGCTATTCATGCTCCTGACCTTTTGAAAGCCTGTATGTTTAACTTCCCAAAATACTAGAAGGACCCTTTTGCTTCTCATTCACCAAGCCGACCTTTGGGTGAGGTCAACTTGAGTAAAAGTGTGAACTTTGGTCACAACAAAAAGAATTGTGCTGGAAAAAATACAGCATTGTTTAAAATGCACCATATTGTGTACTTGTTGAATTAAAAGATTTGTATAGAATGTAAATTGGTTTGTCATAAGAATGAAGACAGACCATGTGAGCGTCAGTTGCAGAGTGCCACAACCTTAAATCAACCTCTCTTAGTGCGGTAAACAAGGACTCTGAAAGAGCGCCTCATTCTGAACCTTTACGTCCTCATCTCATCAGAAACAATAGGTATTTGCTCTCCATGGGAGGTGGAGCCTGATCACACAAACACTGAATACGAGTTGTGCTAACTGTTTTCCTCCTCCACAGATCAATTACTATAATTGATGGCTTACATGTGAACCTGCTATAGTGGTCCTTTACATTAACACACAAATCTGCAAATCCTTAGTTGGGTTGCCCTAGTTACACAAATAAAAGCTAACCTGCTCTGAGTGTGAGTTGGAGCTTACTTACTAAACTTGCTGTAAACTAACAACAAAGCTGCACTGGTGTCTGTTTTTAATTGGTGCCTGATCAGAACACTGTCCAGACAGAGGGAACACTTGTTCAAGTAAAAGTGACAAAGCATTTTTTTTTGGTTTTGTTTTGTTTTGGGGGTTGTAACCTCTCCTATTGACCTCCTGTTGACACTGCAGGCAGTGTGCTTACTTTCCCAAGGCCACAAGCTGCATGGTTCTCTGCTTTGTCAGGGCTTCCCAGCCCAGATACTAATCTGTCTTCCATCAAGATTGCAGTCAGCCTTTTCTTTTGTTTTGCTTGAACCGTGCAGCCGCTGGGGAAATGCTTTCTGGGTATTATCTCCATTGCAGGATATTCTCAGCCTTCCCTTCTGATACAGTATCAAAACAACACATTATACAGCTACACCCCACCCTGTTCCTCAAATTAGTAATGCTGATGCAGCTACAACAGCACCTTCTCATTTCTCACTTCCTGTCACAACACTGTCCCCTGCGCATATTTTCTCCACTTTTCAAACAACTACTTCGGCGTCCTGTTGTGGGAGAACACACGAGAAACATCCACAGCACCCACTCCCTCACAAATATGTTGATGAAAAGACACGCTGGGTGAAACGTAAACCTGTTGCCCCTCCCCAAGCAATTGCCTTTTGGCTCTTAGTGACCATTGTTTGCCTCTGTTCCCAGGCACTGACATCTGGTGACAATAGCCACATCGGGAAATAGGAAAGCACAGACAAGCACATACACACCCTCACATGGAAATATAAATGCGTTTTCAGGCATCAGAGAAACTTGGGTGCATGCAAAGCTGAGCTTAGTTGCAACACACAGAGACGGGTACAAAGAAACACGTACTGAACAGAAAATGAATAACATAAATAAACACACTCAAATTTGCAGACTGTTACACCCACACTCCCTCAAGTATAGAAGATGCAAACACATACTAATACAGGCAGGGCTCTGTGAGACATAGCAAAGCAAAGTGAGATGTGTAAATGCTTATTAAGAGCTTAAAAGATCACAAAAAGAGCAACACACAAACAAACAGTGACACATTTTGTCGCCCTGTTGAGGACAAAGCTTGACAATGTAATGTTGGGGAAACATACACATCGAGCATGTCCTCTCTCAGCAGGACCATTTATAACACAACAAGGAGAAAATAGTTTGGATGCTAAGCTGTCATTTATCCACAGGGGCTTCAGACTGCTGTCTCTGTGTCTCTGCAGCTCCACTGGAGGTGCAGCACCTTACTCCCTTGCAATATTAAAACAACCCTCCTCTTCAGCCACCCGCCTCTACCGAGTGTCTCTGATGTGGGACGTTGCCAAATTAGCCAGGAAGGCTTTGGGGCAATGTGACTCCTCTGCAAATTAGAGAGAAGAGAGAGACCAGAGGAAGATCAGAAAGAGAGGGTGTGCAGGGAAGAAAGAAACAGTAGGTTCAAAGAGCTAATGAAGTGCATAGAAGGGGGGCAGTAATGGCATAGTCACGTAGGGAGCCGTGAGAAAGAGAGATGCACTCAACCCTGTTGCTTGTTTAGATCAGAGGGTCAACAACATACATTTGCAACACAGTTTCACACCAGAATGCGTCATAGCTGCGTTGCTTGACAGACCAAAACATAGCAGTTTTACAAAAAATAACTGTGAAATGATTCTACTCTCTGGGCAACAAAATCCTAATTTGTTTTTCAAATTTGTAACGTGTTCATTATGCTTAAGGGTCCCTTCCTCCACACAAAACAAATGTAGTTACAGGCTGGCATCATGTCACTTACATTTAATGCTATACAAAACAAAAGACAAAAAAAGACTTCACCCTTTTGCAATTTCTGCACCTTTATAGAGAATGTGAAGGTTATTTGTATGCTGGGACAGCCATCTTGTCAGGGATGCTCTCCCATTATTTCCATTTCAGACTTTTTTTGCCTAGTTTGATTTTGTATTGCTCTGAAGAGATGGAGGAACTAAATAAATTGCACCTCTGAATTTGAGGTTTACTAATTATCAATTTGTTATTGTGCAGAAATGTGGTTCTTTGTAAAATCTGACCCTTGTTTTAGGGTCATTTATCAAAGCAAACAAATACTTCAAAATAATTTCAGTGATGTGTTAATTGAGTCATGTGTAGTGGATGATTTGAGTGGCTATTTTGATAAAAAAAAAAAAAAAGCTGTATTTCAGTATGGAAAATCATTAAAGATGAGTTTGTTTACTTCCAGTGGATAGATATGGTTAATATTTGATTAACAGGATTAGAAATGGACTGAACAAACCGACTTGTGACTTCCACACTGCTGTGCTTTGTACATGTGGACAAACATAAAGACTGGGCTTGAAATTCTCACAAAGGAATCCTGAGGCTTTTATTTAAGGCTCACTCCTTGTCATGTTTTACAAACTAAATGAGCACAACACATCCAAATGAACTATTTTGCATCCTTCATTCCTGTCCCAAGAGTGATCACAAACTATGTTAAATCACCCCTATGACACAAAATAGGATGGGACAACACAGGCAGAATGATACCTTTTCTACAAGGGTAGAAAAGGTATTAACTCCCAAAAATGCTAGTGACAAAACAAAAAAAAAAGATTAAATTCCAGGAGAATGTCTATGTTCTTATCAAAGATCTGATTCTGTAAAAATAGGTTTAAAAACACACACTTTAATTACTAAAAGAAATAGAAGTAAGTAGTGTATTTGTTTGGGGCTTTTAAAACTATTAACATTCTCAATTATTCATGCTGCTTTTGAGTTTGAATCAGAATTGAGAATCAGGAGGGTGTTATTAAAGGGAAACTCCAGTATTTTTAAACCTAGACCTTATTTAAGTCGGCGTCCTTCGGAAGCTATTTCGATAACTCGTGATCCATATAACAGATCGAACAGGGCAAAAACGATGCAGCCTCTAAATAAGGCATTATCTGTTTTTATTTCACCAATACTTTAAGAAGAATTAATGAATGAACGCGTACTATTGCTCTGTTAGCACATAGGTGCTGTTAAGTGGCTACTTGCAGCTATAAGAGAGCTAACGGAGGAATTTCTACACAGGCACTCTACAGTCGTCTCAGTAGAGGTGTGTGTAATATTCCCGCCGACTTTTGCCAAACTGTTCTTGGTGAGTAGATAAATTTCATGCCAGAAATAAGGTCTAGGTTTAAAAGTACCGGAGTTCCCCTTTAATACCTTTTGAACACCTATGTGTCAGTCCTTTATGTCACAGAGGAACGAGATATATTTGACATTCAAATACATGCCATGCCCATTCATGTAAATCATTCATTCATAGTATTTTTACAAAGAGAATCCCCACAGTAATACTTTATACAAGTGGTATCATGATATATGGGCATCAAAGATCATATTTATAGTAAAGTAAAGTTGATAATACATTTATGATAATATTCTTATTTGATGTCAGCCCATGAAAATAATAACATTATTCATGGCAGGTTGCATTTATTTGTACATTTAATTTCACTATTTTGAGTATAATTCAAAAAGAGAAAAAAGAGCCTTTTGGAGAAATGTTATATTGTTGGATAGTTTAGTTATTCAGTTTGAAAGGCAACTGGTTTCACTTCTCTACTTTGATGTAAATCCTCTTGAAAGTTGTCTGTAGACTATAACCAGGAAATATTTGACATGACTTGAAGCAGCTAAAACTTTCATTTGAAAGTAATCAACCTATTGAAGAGCAGATTATTTTCAAACAAAACCCACCTGAAGGAAACTCTTTACACTTAAATTGATCTAATATTTCTCGTAGCTGTAGAGGAGTAGCCTCAAACCCATTGGAAACTCCAGGTGAAGGTGTGCACTCAGAGAGCTGAGGAAGAGGTGAGGATAGGAGCCAGAGGCGAGGAAGAAAGCAACAAGATAAACAGAGATGTGGTGGGAATCCGCCTTCTATCATTTTCACACTGGTTTCCTGTTGTCACTGCTCCCATTTCCTGTCTCAGAGGAACTCTTCTTTTCGTCTGCTCGCACATCCCACAATTCTTCTTCCAGTCTGTGTTTATTTCTTTGCCTGTTCTGCTAAACACACTTTTGTTTTGGGGTGAATACCTGTGGTATTTCCATCTCAGCTCATAAGCAAGAAATAGATGTATCACGAATGACAGTTTCTATTTTCTATCATTGTATAGAAACTAAATATGATTTATTTCACACGAAAACATCAAGCATACATACAAGCAGGTGGTAAATAGAAGAGGAATTTGTTTCATACTGAGTAGAGGATTCACACATTTAAACCTCTACACTCTAAACTACTTCCATTTTTTTTGTTTCACATCATCCTGTCACAGTCCTTCACCTTCCTCCCCCTGGGTCTGTCTGCAAATCTCCTCCTCTCCCTCCCCTCCATCTCTCCATGTGTTTTTTTGTCTGCTTTGTGAGCAGCGGCGGCGTGGGGGGACTGTCTGCTGTCTGGCTGGGGATGCTGCCTGTGAGAGAAGTGCTAGCCTTTCCTTGAGTCCTTGCTGATTTCATTATTTTCATTATTGGGAGACTTCCACCATGGCAATCCCATTAGGATAAGACGGGGCCCAGCAGGAGGGGGCATGCTGCCTTGGGGTGTCGGGTGTGTGTGTATATGTTAGTGTAGGGAGTCGGTGTCCCACAGGATAAAAGACTAAATTTCAGCACGCCTGTACTGAACAACATTGCCAAGTATTTTGAATTGCAAATGTCTTAGTTTTTGCCTTTACAGCTGCCTTGTGTAACAGCTGAACTGTACTTTTTCACCAAATGATCAACATGAATATAAAAAAGTTTGGACTTTCTAATAATGTAATTATTCAGTTACCAAAGGCTGATAAAGAAGAGTAAAGTTTGCTTATAAGTTTCCACAAGCTGAAATTACACATTCACATCCACTTTGTTATCTTGTCAGCTATCCACAAACTAACAGGTAGAAAAGTAGGTGCTTCAAACAGATGAGATATCGTTGTTTACATGTGTGGCATTACTCAAGTTAGGAGATCTGATATACAAGATTGACAATGCCACTCTGGGAAATTTCCCCAGAGAACATTCTTTAGTCAAATTGATTTTAAGAAAATGCATTTACTACCCCGCAAAAGGTTCATTATACTTACATATACATCCATTAATATAATTCTATTTGTAAAATATTCAAAAACAAGTTCAGAATAAAAATAGAAAAATTAAAATCCAACTGAGGCTTACCAGCAAGGACGCGGATCATTAAAGGTAAGGGGCATCTCAGGAATCACGCATGCATCACACCCACATACACAGAACAGTCCTACCAAAACCTGGAGATGCAAGACAACACAGCACACTTGAGGGAGATGCTGCTGCCAAAAGGGCCAAGCCACCATCACTGGAAGCTCTCATCCTCTGAAAAGAAAAGAATGAGAATAAGATAGGAGCACCTTGAAAGTGTTGATCATTTCTAAACATGGTGAGTATCTGCAGCTAATAAAAGGCCATCCACTTACAGTGAAATAAAAGAACAAAATATTCAATTTAAAATAATCTCACAAAACACAAAACAATTTGAATGTCCAACGTGGGATTTGAGGGCTAGGAAAGAAACAAACTTCATTCCCTAAAATGGTTAAAATCTGCTCCAAAAACGACACAACGAGAAAGCTGAAAGGAAAAACATAAAGGATAAAATACAAAGCAAAGTGAAGACAGACAGGGCAAAACAGGGAGTAAAGCCAAAACAACAGTGGTTATGGCCTGGTTAGCCAGTAGACATCAAACCAGGCATAGAATTTCGATCAGGCAGTGCTTCTCAACACCAAACAGGAGGACGCTTGACCTTTATCCAGATATATGTGGCATTTACCACCAACAATCAAGATGGGAACAACAGGAGGAAATCCACAACAGGCTGATCTGCAAGAGAAGCGGAAGTCAGGCGTGCCTTGTGACCAGGAGAAAGCCCACAGCATAACAGGGATGCTGACTGCCATCTATCTTTTATACTTAACAGACTGAGACACATTTGGCTGCTAATCTCAACAGTTAACCAAAAACCAAAGATTCCTATTCTGCCACACATGACTTCATGAAAATTTGAAATATTGGGTCAGTCCAATCAAAATTCTGCTCTAACAAAATCCTGATCCTATAACTGCAGCGTCATCTGTCAAAATCACCATTAAAGTAATTTAAAGACGTCTGCGCAGGGAATTCAGCTCGACTTACACGTTCGATGATCATTAGAAGCGACAGAATGTCTTGAACATTTTTTCAAACAATCCATACTATTGCTGCATCAGACATACTTCAGTCGATAACTCGAATCCTCTCCAATGTATTTATATTGAGACAAAGGAGAGTAGTCTAATCAACTGGCAAAATTAAGCAGTAACTGTAGTTTGACTTAACTGTGCATGTAAACCGATTGGTAGGGTTGGATGTAACTACATCTACATTTCATTTGCAATCCCTAGCATGTTGATGGCATTGAAGATATTAAAAAAATCAACAGCAAAGCACATAAACAAAAACAAATAATGAAATGATTGAATAGTAACAAAGTGGCAGATACAAAAAGTGAGATCCAAAGCATCTTAACAGATAAAATGACTAAAGACAAAAATAAAAAGTATGAAAGAAGCTTTCAGTACCAAGGCCTGTGCCTCTCTCTGTGTTTTTTTAGGATACATGAGACAACGGAAAACAAATAATTTTTTTGTATAGCTTCAGGTGAAATGCATTTAGATAAGACTGGCCTGAATATATGTGACTTGGAATAAGTCTAATCCAATTATCACAATGAACTTTCCGCTGCAGTCATACAAGAAAGTGCATGAATCTTTTTAATTGCCTGTCATCTTGGGTTGTCTATATAAATATGTCTCATATGAACATTTAAAAAGTACTGCAACATTCTAATTTCCCTTTGGGACTGATAAATTATTTTTCATTTCATTTATCATTTTATCTTCATAAAAATAGTCTAATTCATCTTGCCAGCCCATTTTGTTGGTAGCACCTTTTCACGTTTTACACAGAATTTCACAAAGAATGTCTATTTTCTCACCATTGAGTTTAACAGAACTATAGAGCACAAATGTGTGTGGGAATGCTATTTATTTACACTGCCAGGCAAGCATTGGTAATCAACAGCCACATCTTTTAGCCCCCCTCTGTCTCTGATGAGGCTCAGAGGGAGCAGAGGAGCATAATAGCCAATGAATCATCATGGAAGTGGGGGAACGTGGACCTCAGAGGTCTCCCTACGACATCATCATGCGGATCCAAACCCCCGCCAAGCGCTCATCACCCTGACAGCTTAAATGCCCCTATTTAGAGTCCTTTTGTGTATGTGTGTGTGGGTGAAAATGTAGGAGGGGAGCAGGAGGAGGCAAAGGCCTAAGGAATGTCATTTAAACCTAAAGGGAAACATATTAAATACAATTACACACACTAGACAATTTAGCATGCCTCAGATTCATAAATACACATTCATGCTCACACACTCGTACACGTGAGGCCCTGAACAAGTAGCAGCTGCCAAATCCTTATAAGACTAATACTTAAGTGTTGCTGTCAGCAAAAAAAAAAAAAAACTTCTAGCCACAAACTGGGTATTAAAGGATGCCCTGGTCACGCAAGCTATGATCAGAGAAAATGTATGCAGAGTATTTACTGCGTTGCACAATCTCCAGTCTGAAACAAACACATAAACAAGATCGATTGGAGAACACTGATAAACCCCAGTAATGGAATTAGACACGAGACTCTCGCATACTTGTTATTATCTTTGGTAACTATGGAGATTAAGATCAGATGTCATCACTAAGCAACTGACAATATTTTTATTTTCTTTGATTGATTAAGCTATAGGCTTATCTGAACTGAACTACATAGTGATGTGGGGTTGAACTACATCTGAAATATATATATAATAATAGGGATTCTGAAGCTCACTTGGTGCTAGCAGCATGAAAAGTCAGTTGTCAAGGTAAATGGGAGGAGACGATATATGCCAAGATTTCCAACCATCTGACAGGCAGGTCTGATGGATTCTGTTGGCAGTTTATACTTCATTCATCACAAATGTTTGTGAGAACTCAACTCTGATTCAAATTTGTCAATCTATTCTTGCTCCCAACTAGTCACATACTGACACTTGGTCAGGAGCCTGCAACATGGGTTTTTAAATGCACAGCATACATCCAAAGCATCAGCTTTTGCTACCAGACCTCAATGACAGAATGTGACAAAGCAAGCTAAGTGCTCCACTTAGCAAAATGTTCTAGTTTCACAATAAAGCCTGAAAATTGTAGAATTAATTTCCATAACACTTTTCTCTACACCAATACAGTTTAAGTTTAGTTTTATAAGCACTACAACATTCCACGTCTCCATATGATGTTCTTAGGTCATGAAGTACATATTCCACATTCATTTGGCCGTAAACACTTAGAAGGGGGAAGGCACTAAAACATGGGTCTTCGTCCAAGAAACCAAAACCTGCACAATGTTTCTCTCAGTCCTTGCTCTTTTTATGCTCCCTCTCCCACTCATGATTCTGTACCATATTCTCACATGCTCAAGGTTACGGTTAGGAGTTAAAAATGTATAGTTAGGTCTACATGTTACAAAATACATGGTTTTGACTTACACATTTTTTTTTACTTACACCCTTCATTGCTGTAGATGCCTGTTATGTCATTTGGATGTGAATCCAACATGCCAACAGCCTACACGTTGTAATCCGAAATTACAACCACACACTGTCACACTGTCACTCAACACATAAGAATAAACATATTTTTCTCTTAGTTCTTAGTTTCTCTTATGTTCCATAGTAATGGAGCACTCAGAAAGCAGGAAACAAACAAGTGATGAACAAAAACTTTATTAACACAAACCATAGGCACGTAAGAAAGGAAATCCAAGAAACCAAGCACATGTGTGAACAACCTAAACTGACATGAGCCCGCAACAATAAGGATGTGGCCTAAAACAAAGAAAACCAGTGAGGATTTATACAAAGGAATCTAATGACAAACAAAAGGCGGGTGTGGTAATTAGATAATTGCATTCAGGTGTAATGGGACGACAGAAAACAGGACAAACTGAGAATCCAAGGAATAGACCAAGGAAATAAAATAAGAATACAGTACATGACACGAACCAACAAAAAACATACATTTAAAACAGAATAAATGGAAATCTGAACAACTGAACACTAAAACAGAACCAAAAAATCCTGATGAAAGTTTCTTTGTGAAACGGCTTTTGGACTTGCAGAATTTCTGGTAATGTAACAAGACGCACCGTTACATAATAATTTAGGTCAAAATAAAAGTGGAAGTGGCACACAGCAGTGACAAACATAAGTCACACACTCGGGAGTCAGGTGACAATCTCCCTCCTCCCCCCTGACATCCTTACGTGATCCAATCCTGTATAACCCCTGTATAACCCCGCTTATATGTCCTGTGTATCAACATTTTCTCTTCAGTGCCTGAAGAAAGAAAAGGAAAAAGAATTATGGTTTCATCTGTAGCAGCCATAATCTAGCCAAGGTGTTAAAAGTACAATATGTAGAAAATGCTGCAATATGGGAGGTCAGAAGAGGTTTATGTAACTGTTCTGAGAAACTGCAGCCACTTTCATGACTTATTTGTTTTTGATTGTGAAAATTTGTGTACAAGACACTGTCAGACACTACTTCAGCGTAAAACCCAACCAACTGGCATAAACATTTGCTGAATAAGCTGTCTGATCTTGGTTTGCTGCAGGGAACAAGCATTCTGTCCCCATCATCATGTGATACTTGTGGGCAGAGGATGAAATGAGGAGGGCGTGTTATAGGTGCATCAAGAGTTCAATGTTCCATGCACAGTCCAAAAACAAACCAGTCCAATGAATGTTCCAAATAATCCTAAAATGAGATAAGATAATCCTTTATTAGTTTCACAGTGGTTAGCATCTACCAGTTATAGCAGCACAGGATAACATGCAGCAGCATAAAACCTGCTCTACAATGATCAGTTGCCAAGAGCTTTGGTCATCGTTATGTTTACTGTTTCATTCACTGATTATCTAAACACACTGTGATGTACAAGATTGTAAATATGACGCATATACAAACAAAATAGATTCTTTAATGTTGATATCTATCTTTCTCTTACGTCAGAAAATGTCTGGAGGCCATGTCATGAATTGAATGGGTGGAGTTGGACTTTTTCACGTCTAACTTTTGCCTTTGACTTTGTGATGGGAGTAAATGTACCACAGCAGTCTGAGTCATGGACTGAAAAGATACAACAACAAATTTAAAGTTGAAGCCAAACATTTATTATATCTTAAAGGCAAAAGTCAGTCAGTAGTTTAGCATGTCTCAAGACCATAAGGAAATTTCAGTTTTGTCTCCATTAAAGGGAAACTTTCCTTTTAAAATATTGGTGAAATTAAGGAGTTTTGTGCCTTATTTAGAGGCTGCATTGACCTTGCCCCATTCACTCCTGTTATAATATACGCGTATATATATACGCAGCTCTCGAATGATCTAAATAGCGTCGGAACGACACCGAGTGACACCAAAATGTTATCAATGAGTAAATTAACATATATACAGCTAGAAATAAGGTCCAGGTTTAAAAAAACGGAACTCTTATACCGACTGTTTCCTAATACAACAGGCATGTTAGAAACATTAGTTCAGTCAAGGTATCTTTTTGTAAGTGACCTTCACTTGCTAACATAAATAGAGAATTTACTTGACATGTCCTGTTCTATAAATGCATGTTTTGCTCTTTGAAAGCTCTTTCATCGATTTATTCATTTCAAAGCCCACTATGGGGGAGCATCTGTAAATTGCAGGTTTAGATCGTTCAAGGTGAGTCAGGACCTGCACTGACCCACACTTCTGTATATATCTGCAACATGAACTGTCTATGAAATAACATCCAAATCTGTTCAACTTTGAATGTTGAACAGATTGAACAGTTGTTTTAAATCTGACAACTGACTTGTTTGGGGGAGTGCTATCTGGGGTGACCCAGTCCTCTTGGCCGGGGGGGGGGGGTCCCACGCTCTTGGTCCCACGCTCGGCTCACCAGCGGGGCCCTGGCCCATAGCCCCTGCTTCCCTGGCTCGTTCGCTCCATGGCTGTGGGGGCCCCTAACTGGGGCCTTCCTCTGCTTTCTGCTGGCCTGGAGCGTGGCTTTCCTGTGATAGGCTGCCTGGTTTCTCTCTTCCTTGCCTCATGGGGGTTACTGGTTGCGGGGGCCTTTCCTGTCTGTTCCTAATTTCTGGGCAGGGTGTGGTTGTGACCCACTTCCCCCAGTACTATACACAATTAATTTAAAACATTTAAAACAGCCAAAAAAATGTTTTTTTGGCCGGTTGGTGTCTATCTTCATATATATCCATATGTATATATGTGTGTGTGTGTGTGTGTGTGTATAGAAATGTATTTACATTCCATTTAGGCATTTACAAAAACTAACAAACCTAAATTGTATAACCATAAAAAAAAATCTGACAATATTACTTAAACCTAGGAGGGAAAACAAATCCCCTGCCAAGACCTATTGTCTTGTATGTAGGAATTTACGAAAAATTATGAAGCTTTGATGATGAAGCCCATTCTCCACTTCTTCAGCAAGTTTCTTTAAGTTCAACACGGTAGATTTTGCAGTAACAGACAAGCAAAATCTAAAAATCAACACATTGCATCACCACTTCAGCTCTTTCCTTGAAAAGGGGAGCAACACGTCAAATAAGTCAGTGAGATGTGAAAAGGGTCCTTCAGAAATTTATTTCCCACTACTATAAATATTTTTACTCAGTGTTTGCCTTATAACTTCAGAATATACAGTTACATCCTCACCAGCTCAGAGTCTGAATAGAATGTGGATAACAGCATTTTCATTTTACAACTAAGATTAAAGTAAGTTTGTTATTTCAAATGTGCCTGTAATATGATCAAATATCAATATGTGACATAGCAAAGCAGGTAAACCGACAATAATTTCTGAGAGAAGCCTTGCCAGCCACTACTACCACTTGAATTTTTTTTGTTGGTTTGGGTTGTACAAACGGTCATGGTGGGTGTATGGCTGGAGGATGACATGATATCTTGGGGAGAGAATGATTTAATCTGTTTACTATTCTGGTAAATTAACCCACACAATGGTGGTAACGACATGGCACCCAATACCCCAACAAACCATTTACGACTGTTTTCACACGCACAACCCCAAATCAGACAAAGGTGGGACGGTATGTAAAACATTGGAATGTGTAACACATAGATTCTTATGCTTACTTTGACTTTTATTTCTTTGTAGGCAATAAGAACCCAAGATGTTTAAAGTTCTTTCTCATTGACTTAATTTAATTTGTTAACATACAATAGGTTTAGTATTTCTGGCATGCATCCTGGAATTCAGGATACCAGGTGATGAAGAGTTTAAGGTATTATTTTGTCCCACTCTTCCTGTAAACACATCTTGAGGTGCAGACCTATTCATGGTTGAAATCACATTTTTCATTTAAAGTTTCTCCGCAAATACTGAAGAATGCAATCTATTGCAATCTATAGTTGATGCATGGACTTTCCTGGAGAAGAAGTGGTCTTGCTTGCAATTATGTTACTCTAAAATCTCAACTAACTTTTCTGCATTAATTCTTCCATCACAGAATTGAGTATTGAGAATCACTGAGTCCAGAGAGGTCAATGTCCCTGCTGGACAAGATTAACACAAGGCTTGTTTTTTGCACTGTATATGATAAAGCAGAACTTGTGAATGTAACTTTGTACTGTCCTGCTTGACAAAGTTTACCACAGTGATATCTTGGCCATGCTGTTATATCAGCTGTTGATAAATGATGGTTCATGATGCCTCTGAGGGTTCAGGTGTCCAACATTAGCTTACACCACAGTACTTTATACACTGAAATTTCTCCAGGTTGCTTGAATAGTTTAATGATATTCTCCACTATAGAGGAAGAAATAACCCTTCCAATCCATCTTTTAGTAACTCTGGTTTCAAACATTGAAATGACTTTTACACATGTCAACTCTTTTGGAATCTGTTGCAGGCCTGAAACGCTAAATTGGATTTATTAAAAAACTGAATAAAGCTGGCATCGAAAAAATAAATATCTTGGGTTTATATGGTCTGTAAGAAAATAGAAGTCAAAATGATTCTTCAGTTTTTTTGTATCGTTCATGCCATGCCAGATTTTTCTGATTTGGGGTTGTACACAACTCAGAGAACACTTCTGCTCTTTTCCCAAAATGTACTAGCATTAAATGAAAAAAAACAAACAATTAACAATTCTAAAAATGATATGAAATGTGTGACAATAATTCACTGTTCTCCCTTTGACCACTGGTTGAAACAGAGTGACCTTAGCAGTTGGTAGTTTCTGGGTAAATAGGTCCAGGATGGGCCTCAAGCAAGGCAGAGGCCCAGCCAAACAATAGGAGCCAAAGGGAAAGAGTAGTGGAGAGGGTCCTCCAACCTCTACAGCTAAAACTAGGTCTTCCATTCACCGAGCAGGTCTCCACACACAAAGGGGCTGGATTGGGGGTTAGTGAGTGCATGAGTAAGTAAGTGAAAACTTCACAGCCGCACCGAGGCTGCTGATGTAATACAGGCATATGTATAGAATAGTTCACGTGTGAGCTCTGCTTTTCTGAAGATAAATCTTCATGAGCTAAACACACAAACAAAGATAGACAGAGTCCCTTTTGCTGAACCATCCAGTCCAAAGTTGTGATTCTTTAGCTGTCTGAACATGTCTCCTCTGTTGGACATCTGCGCTTTATCAAAAGCAAACAGCTCTCCTCTATTCATGTCTCACTCTTATTGCTTCTGAATGGTGATTTGATGTGTATTGTTCAGCCCTCTGGTCATGAACCTCTGCTCTGTGATACTTTATTCCCAGGGAGGTTTTAAAAGACTGGAATGGGATTTAGTGTCCTATTTCCATGGCTGATTACATGTCAGATGTCACTTTTTTCCATAGTTTTGTTTGTCTGCTGCTCGCTGGACATTAAAAAGAATTATGAGTTAAGCCGCAGCTGTCCCCAAGGAGGCATTTCTTTCTTCTTTTCTTTTTTTTGCTTCTGCGTCATTTTTTATTATACAACCCCAACCTTAACCCATTGGTTGTTGAAAGTAACTGAGATTAGTATTTACTGCTCCAATGAACAATTCAAACATCATCTTTGAGGGAGGGTAGGTGCTTTGCCCCAAAATGCCTGGGCAGAGACAATGAACTATGTGAACAATTTTGGCAAGTCAATCGGCAACTCCCAAGCAAATGCAGCCTTTCATTGTATGCCAGTGTGATGGGTGAAACTGAGGAGAAGAACGAGGAAAAAGTTGATAAATCATACTGAGTGAGTAAAAGGTGTCAGACTTAGCCAGAGGCAGATGGGAAGAAAAAGAAAACTTTCTTTTTTTCTTTTCTTCTTTCTTTCTTTAAGGTGGATAAGAATGAAGAAAAACGATAGAAAGAGGTCGGATCTCCTCCATATTGTATAAAATCTTTAAGTCTGTGCTTCTTTTGCAGGCCGCCCTGTTTGCGTATGTGTGTGTGAAGGGGTGTGTGGAATAGAAACGGGGTAACTATCCTCCTTCTTAGACAAAGGGCGCAGATGGCTGGCTGGCCCTCCTCAACTTTGGGGTGGGGTGGTGGAAGCAGACGCCTGCAACGGATCGCCATGCCCTCCCATGGAGTTCATTTCAGTTCTCTACTGAAAGAAATGGCAGACGGAGGGGGGTATGCTCATCACAAGTATGGCTTAGAGATCCTGAACCTACCCCCTCTAGAACGCCCCCTCACCACTGGCCCATGACCCTTGCACCTCACCAGGTCACATGCACAGATACAAAGGTGGAAAGAATGTCAAAGCAGAGTGGGGTGAGCAACGAGACCTGGCCGTGGAAACAGTTAAGGAGACCAGATATCTGTTCAGTTTGAATCTGATTGCAATTGATACTAATCATCTTGATTTATTAATCAAATTAACAAAGCTTGGTTTTATGAGTATAACATACTGGAAGTTTGTTTTACCCTTTATTTAAGAAAATTCTTTAACTATACATCGATGTGGCGAGACATGCTGCAGTGCAGTACTAGCTGTAAAACTGAAAATGGTCCAACTGCAGACCAGATGTTTGAGCTCATGGGAAGAAAGTAGGCTCCTTTTTGTGTAAAGGCACTTTGTTTTTCCCATTAAAGTGTAAATGTTTAGAGGGAACCCCTAGGTGAATCATTTTTGGCTATTTTTGGCTAGAAATAACATAAACAAGTGACAAATAATGTTTAAACAATAGACATGAAGTTTTTTGGACACTTGAATTTGTGAAAAATACAAAACCTTTATCTTTGAGAGCTCCATGCCAATATTTGCCACGTATTTATATTTGCAGTATTTAGGAAATATTGATTGATCAGAATAGCTAAAAGTGATAACACTTAAAGTGTTTAAAATATGCTTGATATAAATCCAAAATGCAGCGCTAGACTGTCTTTTTTAGTTCAATGAATGGTTTTGGCAAATTTTGGAAAATAAAGTTCACCCCATACCACAAGTGTGAAGCATGAGCTGGCAGCACGTCAGCTTAACTCAACTGCTGGGGTAGTAATACTTTTTGCATGTAATCTTTAATAAAAATGGTTTTGTGTTGTGATTTTTTTTTTTTGAACAGGATTAAGCAAATGAGATATAACATATAAATGAGCTTTGGACGGAGCCAGGCTTTCTGTTTTGCCCTGGTTCCACTCATTATGCTCAGCTAAGCTGGCTTTACCATATTTAGTGTACTGACGTGGGGCATGTCATGACAAGACATCAGAAAAGAATAATAACCAACTTGTTTATTTTTCTAAAAATCCTTAGAAATGATGGAAAGGTGACAGCAACAGAGATAAAGTGGTAGTAAAGAGTGGAAGATGAAAAGTGCACAAGAGGAAAAAGTGGTGAGACAAAGTTATCAGTTGCTTCCACTTATCTCAAAAATACTTCTGTTTTATCTTGAAGGAGATGTGCAGGGTCACACACCCCTAACTTGACCCAGAGTGAGTTATGTTGTTTTGTTAATTTAACTCACGTCTAACAGCTTGTTCTGTTTCTTGAGATCTCTAAGGTGCACTGGGACACTGATTAGCATTTGGAGTTCCATCTCATGTTTAGGCTACACCAAAACATGTTAACGTATATTGTCTACTTTCCCTAAGAGGAGTTTGATTAAAGGCAGGATTCAATGAGGGATAATCTGCAAGTGATTATCTGCAGTAGATAGGGAAGAGGACAGGGGCAGACACATTCATAATTCCTATTTAATACACAGCACTTAGTCCGTTTGACCCAATGACCTATATCCTGTCTTGTAGAAGAGGAAGCCTATATTGTGATACTGAAAGGCTTACAGTGGCTTATCTGGAGGGACCTCAGGCACAGTGAGGCGCTTTTCAGCCCACTCCTCATCCAGGGGGATTTGACCACAATGTGTGTATTATAAAGGGCAGGGGGATGTATGTAAGCGCTTTAGTGGCTGTCCTATACAAATCTTCAGAAAGTATAGTAGATGTTTGTGCGGCTGAGAGATAACTGGAGAGAGAGAAGACTGTCTTCAAGTGTCATACAGACACAAAAGGCAGGATGAAATACTGTTTGTCAAACAAAGGAGCCATGTGTAGTGTAGCATATATATTCTGTGAATGTTTGCTTCTGGGCAACTGGGTGAGGGTGAATGTTTGCATGACAGTCTATAGTTTGTAGTTTGTCCATAGTCCATAGTTTGTTGAGCTGTTAAATAAGGTATACTTGGTATTTGAATGTAGAGTAAAGGTAGGTTTTGGTTTGGATTTGAGAAACAGTTGGAGTATGACATTCTGAATCTGTCCCCGCGACTATAGAAATTGTGCATATATGTGAGTGCATGCATGTCTATTGCAAAAGAAGAGCATGGCCATATAGATTAAATATTTATGCATATGTATACCCAGATGATTTGCAATTCTGAGCATGTACTTTAAAGCATGTGTGGAATGGTATGTGCTTGTGAGCATGTATGAGTTTATTGTAGAAAATGAGGGATAAAGGACAGATTGTGTAAGAGGCTGCATACATAAAAACACTATGTGTAACACGGCTGAGGGGGCAGAAGTGCATAAGAAAAGGTTTTCTGTTGCAGTTGTGTAATACTGTATGTGCATGTGTGAGTAGAGTCCCAGAGTGTGGCGTTACAGTGAGCGGTGTCGTAGCCCTCGTTAGCAACCAGTGAATCGAGGTCAGTGTGACTCCTGAATAGGAGCATAGAGGCAGGAAAACATGACAGATAGAGGATAAATCAACAGCTCCTCCTCGCCTCCACTCTGCAACTGTCTCTTCCTCCCCCCTTTTCATTTCTCTCCTCCCTTACTGCTCTGCATGCCCAGCTACAAACATGTTCCCAAAGAGGAAACTGACTTGTAACCAGTTCTAAAGGACTCATAAAGTACTTTGAAGCTTTTTCAAAAATATTCACTGTTGTTGTTGTAAATGTGAAAAATCTACAAAGGACCACATGAAAATTATATAAAATCTATACAGACACTCAAACTCTGGCACCACCATCAGAACAGAGCACAGACCCAGACTGTTTGATGCTGGTATGAATGGGTCATCTTCTAAATTGACCCATGACCATGTTCCACACCTGTGTTTAATGTCCATCACAAACCGTTCGTGTCTGGTATGAAAGTGTGAGAGGACTTGACGACTTGGCAAATGTGGGAGGAAAGCTTGTGCATGATCCCACATCAAACAGTGTGTTTGTCCATAAATAGGTTTTAATCTCAGCAAATGAAGATGATTTCTCTTGTGAGAACCTTCAAATTCTACCAGAAAATGTGATTGATATGATATCCATTTAATGCTCTCCACAAATAAATGTTATACATATTTAATTCTTCATCATCCTGGATGATAATATTTAATGATAACATTTAACTGCCTTACTTGTGTTTTGTTTCTTTTTGATATTTTTCAAATTTGTTTTACAATCCAGTTATCAATAGTCCTCCTGACCAGTTTTTCATTTTAAGCAGCATTCTCCTCCCCTTCTCTTTATCTGTGTGTTAAATGTTTCCAAAATTTCCTTTGATATGGAAATTACAAAGTCCACCAATCAAAATGACCAAAAAGGTTGCTCATTTAGAACAAACACAAAATAAATACAAGCCATGGTAGTGTCCTCTAAACTACTGACCCTACATGGACTCGGAGGAAAATAGGACTCATATGAGCCTGTCTACATCCGTCGGCCTTGGTGATACACTGACACAACGAGTTACATCTGCAGTTTGTTATTTCCTGGTTGGGTTTAGGTGATAACAGGTGATTTCAGTCAGTTGCTGTTTGGTTACATTTAGGCCACAGAACTTCCTGTTTTGGGCTAATACTGAACCTTTCTTATGATTTTATTGTACATTTCAGATCACTCAGTCAAAGAAGGTCACCTAAATGGTCGGGGTTTGCTGTGTTTTTTTAAGCTAAATGGATGTAGACACCTGACTGAGTCATCTTCTAAATTCTTTGATAGGATGAAGATAGATCTAAATTTTAATCTAACTCAAATTTTGGATCAGCTCTTTTCCATATTCCTTCCATCGGCCTCACCTTTCCCCCCTACATCTTCTCCATCTATCTACTCCTGCTTTTCCTCTTTCTTCCTCCTTGGCAGAGATTGGGTCATAGGGGAGTCACACTTCTGTCTTTCCTTCCTCCCCCCTCCATAGCCCCCTCTCTTGTTGTAGTTGCTCTTCAAATCTCTTCTGATAGAGGATAGAGAGGTTGAGTGAGGCAGACAGTAAGAAATGGACTTCTACATCCCTGCTAAACCCACTTTACCCTCCCCCATGTTGTTGTTGTCAACCCTCCAAATCTCTGCCGGCAGTGTAGACACAAATATAGAAGGAAGGTAGGAAGGAAAGAGAGTGTTCTCAACAGGAGGACTGCTCTCAGGACAACAGGAAATTACCCATGCTGTTTTTCGGTAATCCTTTTTTAATATCGGTTTTTTTGAGAAGAGGGTGGGAGAGGATAAGAATGCAGAAGTGCAGAGAGAGAGAGAGAGAAATCGAGAGCCATCCAAAAGATGGATACAGGCCAGACAAAACGAGTGGCGACTCCCAGGGGGAATGGTGTGGTGTCTGTGTGTACATAACACACATCTCAAGAGCTGGAAATTAATAGCATTATGAGACTAACACAGTATGTCTTTGCTTCTGAATAATGCCATTTGTATTCAGTGCAATGATCAATATAAAGGAGCTTTTAAGTTGTCCTTTATTGGAAACCTAAAAAGCTCCTTTACCAAATATTTAGCTCTGATCAGACAAATCAACAACCAAAGGAAATGCATAACCTGACACTTCCAAATATATTGACTGGTCAACGCCAAATAAATATCAATCGTAATATTGTGTTGGTTTCTTTTGTGATGCAAGTTTCTTCTGGCATCATTAAATTGTCAGCAAATCCTTTGGGTTCTGTGGATTATAGAGAGGAGTCTCTGTGGGCAAGGCTTGAGTTTCTCATTCCCAGCTTGCTCTATCAGACTGGGATTTATGGAGACTGAAAAGCAGCAGAAAACCTTGCCCAGCTGTTAAGGCCACTGGCATTAAGAAAAGTTGTGCTTTGTCCACAGCAATGTTTATGTACATATCATAGAAAGATCCTCATGAATCTCAGAAGGGTTTCCCAGCAGCACTTTGTATGAAATGATCAAGTATACTCACTTTACTTGTCAGTGGTTGTAATATTGTGGCTGACATCTTAATCATTGTTGCTTTCTTCATTTAACTGATTAACATAAGTGATAGTACTGCCTAACTGAACAAAAATACAAAGGTCTTATGTTGTATCAAAGTAAAAACATGTATCAAAGAGAGCATATGATCACTTGGTCCAGTGTGCTGTGTCATGCTCGCAATGACAAACCCACTATTATCGCCTGAGGCAGCTCTGATGTGCTTTTTAGCCTCTTTTGGCTTTATGTTTTTGCTTTCTGCTTCTAATCAATCTATTTTTTTTCAAAACCGATTTTCTTTCTGAAGTTAATCAAACCAGGGCTAAAGTTAAGTTGATATATACTGTTAATGGTGAAATTCTTTAGATGACTAGTAGACATTACTCAGTGAATGCTATATTATGTCTTCAGGATGACTTGTGAGGAAATCATGTGCTAACTTTTTATGCCAAGTTCTTCTCTTCTTTAATCTAATTATACAGCTTTGAAAACAAGCAAAAAGTGTTAAAAGGTTTATTCAATAAAGGGAAATAGGGAACCTAATACATATTTAAAAATAGTTCATAATGCTATTAATTTCCAATATTATGTGAAATATTAGAATTTTAACAATAAAAATCTCTGTGGTAACAACAAATCAGAACTCTGTTTTATGTGAAACATGTCACTCAGCAGGACAGAAACACATAATTATCACTTTGGGTCCCTAAAAATGATGTTGAATATCATCACCATTCAGAGCAATGTTTTTGGTTTTACAACCAACAGCTTTACTGGTTTGACTCACCAGTTCAATTACATTCAGTCATAGTTGTTTTTCTTTTTTTCTACTACTATTACAAAACCTGCCTTGTACCAAATCAAAGACAAAGTTGAAAACTACCTGGTTAATAGTGGAGCAGTCAGCAGATGAAAAGTTTGATATTTTCCTCAGGAATCGGTGGAGTCTAATTATCTAAGAAATGGGGTGAATGTGGTTATCATTCAAGTGGCCATAAAGACAACATGAAATGAAGGCTACTCTTACCGTAAATGTTAAAGTTCATTACACACACTGTCAATGATACAATGTAATTCTAGTGTTTTCCGCTCACTCTGCTGTACTAAGGCGGCAAAAGTCAATTACAGCAGCTTTAACTTGACTAGACATTTTTTTTCTCAGCACTTTAAAAAAACTTTAATTCAAGTTCCCAAAAAGTCAAAACATTCCTTTAAAGGCACACTTCACCTCAAACTTCAAGGCTAGATAAGCATGGGCTTGTACTGATAAGGTGGAGAGAGAGCTGTGCCTACATTCTCAGCCATTAATCAGTGTCACTTAGGGAAAACCAAGCCTCCCATTAGCGTTCCATTGTCGAGATAGTGGCTGACACAAAGAAGGAGGATCGGGCCACAAGACACAACTCACAGTAGCTGGGCTGCACCTATTGACCCCCTTTATGGCAGATGCACCCCTTTTGTAAAGAAGCTGGCTGCCTGTCTTAGCGGTCCTTCTCTCCTCCCCTATACCCTTTTCTTTATTGGGGTGTGGCAGAAGGAAGCGAGAAAGGAGAAATGGAAGAAAAAGGAATGAAAAAGAAAATGATGCAGTGTGTCTATTGAGGTATTGTGAACAACATGTATATCACTCTCTTTTAAGGATGACTCGTGACCCTGCTTTAAGTATAGGGAAGATATATGCCCATACAACACACATACATACCACACATGTGCATGTTATTCATCTGGCAGGAGGAGGGAAATTGATAGATTTACAGAGGGTGTAGGAAGGGAGAGAAGGGATGTTTTACTTAACTCTGCAATAAAGGTAAAAAAAAAAAGAACATAAAAGTAAATTCCAGTAAAATCCAATTCTGCTTATTAAACCTTGTGGGCCGAGTTAGTTAGAAAATCTGTCTCATAAGAACCAGCTTTGACTTATCTGATCTGCGCATCTGCAGGGGAGATATTGCCTCAAGTTATATCTCACTTATGTTGAGCAAGATTTTGTCTTAAAAACCAATGTCTGGATACACCCATATCTTTAAATCTACAACCTTGTAAAAGCAAATGGAAACAGAGAAATGATTTTAAAATAACTCAAGCTGTGTATCAAATTGGAAATATTTAAAAGAAAAACACATGGAGATGTTGAAAATGAAAAATCTGATTTAATCTCAACTTTGATGCCAAAAAAAGAAAGAAAAGTTGATACAAGGGCATGCTTACCACTTTGCTGCATTACCTTCTCTTTCAAAAACATATTGATTCATTTAAGATTAAATGTGCTTGACATTTTGGAGTCTCCATTGTCTTATTTATCTTTTTTTCATACTCATAATGTTTTTATTTGGTTAGGTGATAGGTTTGGACAGCAGGCAGGTCAGTTTAGCACCTGAAATCGTACTATAACCTTGTATAACTTGTTCAGCTGCTGTGGTGGTTTTGTCTCAAAGTCTTACTTTTGGACATGCAAAGTTTTTGTAAGCTGGGTAGAAGACAGAAAAAGAGAGAGTAAAACATGGCAGTTTCAAGTTCAGATTCAAATACTTCACTCAAACCTCCTTAGAGCTTGTTAATCCTCCTGCAGAGGGTATCCTTTGTTTGGTGAAATTATTCCATAGCTTTAGTTTAAATCACAGTAAGTTCCATAGTCTGTTTTATTCCTCTCTTTTGGAGTGATTTTTGCTTTGTAACCTTTTTCATAGACCCCCTCCGTTAGCGGAGCGTTGCGTTCGTTAATTGTTTAAGTTTCATAGCCCCGTGCTCGTGGAGTGCTTTTGTGTTTTGTTTTAGAGATCTTGTCTCGTCTCTGTTAAAGGAGAGCTTGGAGTTAATGTTTAAAGTTTCATAGTGGCTCTGTTTAAGAGTGAGCTTCTTTTGTTTAAGTCCACCTCATTAGGAGAGCGTGAAAGTTGATTTTTTATTTTGTTATCTTTCATAGCCTTTCTGTTTTCCTCCCAGAGTGGAGAGAGTTTTTGATTTGGATAACTTTCATAGCTGCACCCTCCTCAACCATAGTTACTGAGGAGAGTGCGTTAGTTTCACAGCCTCTTTGTTTGCTCTGTGTGGAGATCCTCAACCTGTAGTTTAGATAAACATTCTTGACTTTGAACTCGACCCTGCATCTGTGTCCTAAAGCCCTGACAATTATGATGGGTTCAAAGTTAGGGAGGAGCTGTTTTGTTTTTTTTTCTCCACAAAGACGTCGAAGTATCTAAAAAGATTCAGAATTTAAAAGTACAGACAATTTCCCTGGACCACCTTCATTATTATAACTTAGACTCACTCCATCACATGACTTGTTTCTTTTCTAAACCAAGGCAAAGCTAAAGGACCAACACAGCCAAGAGTAGCAAAAATCTCAAGTTGTACAATTTATGTCTAAAACTGCCACCAGTTGGAAGCAAAACAGTATGACATGTAGATATGTTTGCAAAGGTGAGCGCTGCAGAATTAAATTTGTCATAGCGTTCACTATTGGTGCTTCTATTATGGCTGCTAACTAATATGGTAACCCAACAGTGCATTTCTTGTACTAAGAAGTACAAGAAATGCACTGTTGGGTTACCCTATAATCCCAGTTGCCAACTTTTGAACTTTGCACAGATAACAAGTCATATGGTCCCTCTCTCATATTGTGCAGGATGCAGCCTTTGATTTCCAAATTTTAATTAATCAGACCTTTAGTGTATTAGAGAAGTGCAGACCCAGAGCAGTGTCAGGGTTTCTGGATCTTCTTAAATAACTGTTTTCCATCCATCCATTTCCATTTTTTTTTCTTTCCATTTTCAACTGTCTCCTTAATGTCAGGGACAGCTCTGAAATGTGTGTCTGTTAGTGCTGTTTTAGGAAATAAAAACTGAGGAGTATTTTTAAAAAAAGCCTTTGGGAATCATTTTAAGATTAACCATTTACAGAAAACATTGCTCTTTGTTATTTTTTAAGCATGCAGTTTTATGGTACCCTGCATTTAACTTTTAGCTGGAACTTTTATTCCAGTTAAGAACTTTTGGTCGAATCAGACTGCAGTTGTTCAATAATGCCCATATAGTCCAGTCCTCCCGATTCCCCTTCAGCTTCATCCAATCCAATCCAGCCCTCCTCATGTCAGTTTCATTGACTGCAGTCATAAGAAGGAAAATCAAACCTAGAACACTGCAGTTTACTTTATCCCACTTCAGTCCAACCCAGTCGTGTGGCCCAGTTTAGTTTGGAGTATTCTGGTCAATTCACCCCCACTCAAACAACACCAAATCAAACCAAGATCAACACATTTCAGGCCTTTTTCCATCTCTTCCTTCCTGTAATCCCTGGTTTCTGGTGATAAGGAGGTCATGTCGTGTGTAGTGCGCGTTTGTAGTGGACAAGGGACCATAGATCACAATAAGTAGCACAACTTCTTTATTTTCTGCTGAAGATGCACAAACACAAGCTGACGTCATCCTCTTTGTAAAAGAACATTGATCCTCACAACAGATCACAACTAAAGCAACAAATGATCAGGTCAGCAAGGAGACATTGCACTGACACTCATCAATATACTTGGAGGTCAGCAAGTATGTTTGGTATCAAATAAATGCTGAATTTTACTAAATGCTGATCAGAAGTCCAGTTCATCCTACTATTCTATTGAGTCATTGACAAGCGTAGGGAAATAGGATGCTATTGATCTCTAGTGGATTGGATTTCCAGTTGAGAGAGGATACTGGTCTCATTGTACAATAGGAGGAGCACATAACAAAGTGGACTATATATAACCCATAACAGGGAGTCAATAGCTGGGAGAACAAATGATACTGAGGCTAAATGCAATCTATGCAACTAATTCTTCCCATCAATTGCCAAATTTGTCACAAGGATTTCTTAATGGTGGGATAATTTAAAGAGGTCAGAGGAAGCTGCTGATGGATTTTAGGGTACTTCATGTCCATTGTTGGTTATAGTGTGACCACTTCTAATGTTGGTATTTTCCTCTCTTTTTAAAAAAAATCTGTACCACATTGTGACATTGCAGATTTCTACTCCTCCTCAAAAAAACTTTTGATTATCTAATCTTTTTTTTTCTTCAGGCTGCACTCTGTTCAGATATACTTGTACAAAAATGATTAGCCTCATTTGCAGATAAAAGCTTTAATAAACCTCCATCTGTACAAAACTATAGACTACCAGCTACACTCGAAGCACCAGGTTTGACGTCAGAGGCTCAGCAAATGACAGCTAGTGGGATTTCTTTTTTTTAGTCTTTTAAAATATTTTCTGTACTCAAACAATAACCAGTAGAACAGTCAAACTTAATGACTAGCAATGCTGAACATATCGGCGCATGTAGAAGTTAAAGAGCCAAGTTTACTTCAGGAGTTTATTTGGATCCAACAAAGCAAAAGGGAGAGAGAATGGATGTTTATTGGATGCCCAGAAACAAAACTAAAATTAATAAGTTGCTTCATAACTGCAAAATGTGCAAACAGGCAACATTTTGCTAAAACAATTTTGTATCAGTGTGATATGGCATCAGTTTATGTACTCATTACCACTGCAAACAGCTCAGTTTGATTCAGCTGAGTCTTAAATTGATGGAAGATTAATTGTGCATTCTACTTATTTGTCTATGCATCTAGTATTTATACACTCTGAAAGCAAACTGTTCAACGAAGAAATTAGTTCCATGGATGGTTTTCGATCTCTTTAGACTTCTGTTACTCCATCATTAATGCAGAATTTGATTTTCCCATCCAATTCAGGGATTCAGACTATTAATATATCAGTCACTGGTTTATTTCTCTGTGCACAGGCCATTGTTCAGAACTTCATTATGTCGCTGACCTTGAATGTTGATGCTAAAAAATAGCATCAGGTTGCCTGTTGGAGGAGCAAAGATTGAACACCCAAGATAAAAGCCGCTCAGGAAATTTCCTTGCCTTGGTTTTTAAAACAACATCTGTTATGTCTGTCTGAAGCCTTCAATGAATGAAAGATTAAGGGGCCATAAGTGTGATCCTTAATGACAGCTCAAAATGAACATAATACATCTTCAAGGATTTGATAAAGCAGTTGATCAATAACACTGACTCCACAAAATAGTTGCCCTCAACAAAGAAACACACAGGGAATAACTTGCGTTCTAGAGTCGGTCAGTGATGGAGGACAGTGCAAAGGAACCATTACTGAATAAACTCATGTCAACAAATCTGGTTACACAAGCTACAGAGGATCAAAGGAGGTTGAACATGCCCAGTCTCACAACATAATGTGTAATAAGTACTTTTATCCACACATGCAAATCACGTTAAAGGTGTATCAACTAAGATATTTAAGTTTACTTTTTATCCCTAGCCCGAACCAGATAGGCCTATTTACTCATTCTACTCCGAAGCATGTATTTTCTATGCCAAACCCCAACCAATTTGGTGTCTGAGCTTGGTTCTGTTCATAGTGTAACACCACCTACTGTGACTAACCAAAAGCAGCTTTGAAATGTTATAGTTGTGCAGAATCAGTTTTGTGACAGTTTCACATATTTAAAAATGCAGTCCTGATAAAATTGGCAAAGTAAAAAATTAACCTTTTTTTTGTCTTGAAAATAACGTTTGTTATTCATGATCATTAGTATCAGTTTTACACAGTGCAAAACATACACATTATCACTTTAAAAGTCAGACATCAGTGATATTTGAGCCCAGAAAGTGTACTAATTTCCAAACTTGCATTTTGTGCTGTGGAACTAACTATAGCTACAAAATCTAAGGTGAGACTGAATTAAAATGAGCATACTTCATAAAATGCAAATATTGAACTCTTTACCATCATTCAGTGAATTAATTAAGTAGACCTGATTAAATGCATGATCATTGCCTTGCAGGTTGCTAGCTTGATAGAGTAGGAAAATGCTGTGTGAAATATGCTGACACTGACCTGCATATGTCAACACTTAACATCTGTTGACTCAGATAGATGCAGCTGCTGTTAATGGAAAGCACACCACAACTTTGAAAAAGGCAACTATTAAGCTACAGCTGTTTGGCTTAGCTTAGCATAAAGTCTTGGAATAAAAAAAAAACTCAAAAGCAACACTATATCTCAATATAAACTTACTTATAAGTTATGCCGTATCTTTTCTGTTTAAAACGCACAAGTCTAAGTGGAGTGCGTGTCCCATTAGCAGACTTCCCAGAGCCTAAATTGTCACCACGAGATTTAAAAAAGCCAGGCAGCTGCTCACTAAGCACCAGCTAAACATGAAAGCTGATAGATATTTCTTTTCATCTAATTCTCAGAATGAATGTAAGTTGCATAACCCTGCTAAATATACATGAAGTCACCACTCTGGGCGTGTGTCTGATAAAAGCATCCACAATTCAAGAGCTCATATCAGAAGAGACATGAACATTATCAAAAAAATATAATATTCTGAAAAACAAGCTCTCAAATTCACGGCCCGTCGTCAAGTTAAGATCCAGCCTCTTTCATGGTTTCACTCAGGGGAGGTAGGAGAAACAAAAATAACACCACTTTGCAGCAGTTGTGTGAATTTGCACGAGTGTGTGTCTGTGTGGGTGGTCCCCTGTGGTGTGCATTTGCACTCAGACCTAACTGACCCCTTATGTTGTTTATCTGTCCCTCATTCATCACAGTGGCATCTGGGCATCACTACAGTCTCTGGTGAACTGTGAGGCTTTGATTGGTGGGGTGTCTAGCCGGGTGTGTCTTGGTGGGGTGATGTAAGTGCTTGTGTGTGTGAGAGAGACAGTGTGTGTGGGGGTTGTCTTCCCAAAAAAAGACCTATCATAGTTTCCACACCCCCCCCAGCAGCTCATCCATCTGGACACAAGTAGGTTTATCATTTTGACACTCGCAGCGTGGTACAGTCTGGACAGTAGCAGAGAAAACCCTCTTTACCTCTTTACTGAACATGATGCAATAGGATGGATTTCTGTATAATGTATGTGTGTTCGTGTTCATGTGGGTTTGTGATATTGGCCAGTCCTTATGTCTAAACAGAATTGGACATGCAACACAATATTTCATGTTTATATAATATTTCAAGTTTACAAAAAAGTACATTCCCAGTTCCTGGGAATGTACATTGCAAGGCTGCAATAAGTGACTTGTTGCAACAAATGGGGGTTCATTGGAACCAGGCCAGTAATATGACAGGGTATGCAAAGAGGCCCTTAGAGAGGCAGAACAAAGATGTGCAGAGGTAAGGGGAAAAAAAAACTGTCTACAAATTGTGCAGAAATTTCAGAATAAGGTTCCCTAATATGAAACTGCAAAGACCTTGAATATTCCATCATCTGCAGTACCTGATGATATGCAATACAGAGCATAAAAAAATCAGAGAATCTGGGAACATCTCTGTGTGCAAATTACATGGTCAGCAATGCTATATGGAATGAACTTGACCTTCAGGTCTTCAGGTGCCACTGCCCTCAAAAACGGGCATGATTCTGTCACTGGAAGTCATTGTGTGGGCTCAGGAACACTTCCAAAAATTGTTAAGAATAAGCTCCTTGTCCCATTCACAAATGTAGGTTAAACTTTATCATAAAAAAAGAAGCCATATGTGAACATGATCCAGAAACGCTACTGTCTTCTCTGGATCAAAGCTATAAAATGGACAGAGGTAAAGTGCAAAACTGTTCTGTGGTCAATCAAAGTTTAAAACTATTTTGGAAAATCATGGATGCTGAGTCCTCTGGACTAAAGAGTAGAGGAACCATCCGGCTTGTTATCAGCACTCAGTTCAAAAGCCTGCATCTCTGATGGTATGGGCATTCATTAATGCCAATGGAGGTGACAACTTGCACATCTGCAAAGGCACCTTCAGTGCTGAAAGATATATATCAAGTTTAAGAGTAATATATACTGCTATTCAAACACTGTCCTTTTCAAGGTAGGCCTTGCATATTTCACATATTTCTGCCAGATAATGCTAAACTACATACTGGATCTATTACTACAGTGAGGCTTTGCAGTAGAGGAGTCAGGGTGAGGGACTGACCTGCCTACAGTCCAGATCTTTCACCAGCTGAAAACATTTCATGCATCATGAAATACAAAGAAAACACAGGACTGTTGAGCAACTAGAATTCTATATCAGTCAAGAATGGGACAATGGGAGTCTAACGATAATTGTTCTAAATTCATCTCCTGTGTGTCAAAAAAGGTTGTGACAACCTTTCATATGATCTCTTGATACTGAAATAGTAAAATGTTTCACTTTGAACAAATGACATGTTCTCTGTGTTGTATTGTGAGAAGAATATGTTTCTGAGATTTGCAAAGCATTGCATTTTGTTTTTATTCACAGGTTGCACAGGGTCTCAACTCCAGTGGGATTAATAGTTAAATCTTTTTTGTCATTGTCCTGTCTACTGTACATTTACAAAAAAAAAATCTAAATCTAAAAAATCTAAATACCGATCAACCCTTGAGTTAATCTCTGGAGCCAGAGCGAGGCACAATTTCAACCATAAGACAACAAAATACTCACTCTAACGAACAGCTCATACAATTTTATTGTTCACAACAGGAAAGTTGCCTAATAAAGTGCTTTATACTGATATCACATTCACTTACAACAGGACAGGATTACATTATTATATACATATATATATAGATATATATATCTATATATATATGCAAAACATAAACAATCATCAGGTTTCCCTCATCTCATTCTCTCATCAACACACTCAACTGCCTCTTTTTCAAGCTTCTAGATACAACGATCCAGTCAAAGTGCTTTTTCATTCTTAGTTTTACTTACTTACTTACTTCTCAATCTCTAAAATGACAGCAAATTAGTTTCTTCTTCAACATTTAAAGATTCAAGCATTTATTAATGTGTAAAACATAAATAACTTAAAATATACAACTGCGATCCAGTATCAGTGGGAGCTCAAGCTGCTGCTATAAACCCAGTAAAGTGATGAGAGGATTGCTGAATTGACTGACTTTTTAATATTATCCAGCAGTAGACATCATAAGAAGAGATTGCAAGTCCACAGTGGACCAGCAGTAATATCTGTAGCTGCTCAGCATCGGAAACAAACAAAAGCAAAATGAAGGTGAGGACAGTGCAGCAAGTTTTACAACAAAATGGAAGATTTGGAATAAAAGAACTGACAGCCAACACACACGGTCTTGATGTTGGTTTTTGCATATTTTGGTTTGCATCTTATAGTATAAATACAGTAAAGGCACAATGGCTGTTCATATGGGCACCCAGGCTCAAGTGGCAGGACACTGGACAGTCCATGTCGTGTTGTGACCGTGACTGCTAAGCACCAATATGAGACAGGCCTGTGAAGTGTAAAACAGACTGTTTGATGATAAGAAGGGTCTGTAGATACAGCAGGGGGAACTTAAAGCAGCAGCACATTTTTATGCTTTTTGACTCCTTCAAGTGGAACTCCACCAATTTTATACACACATTTGTCTGTTTAAAAGTCATACGAGTGTTTTGTAGCACTACAGATAAAAGTTATCCTTTTTTTTATATCAAAAGCCACCAACACATATAATTGTTTGGCAAATGCAACAGAAACATGCATTAGACACTAAACAAACAGCAAACAAGGCCTCGTTTGGGGTTATAAGTTATCATCTTGGAGACCTGGCTTCGACTCCAGTGAGATAACTTTTTTTCTCACTTTGTCTGCCTTGGACGTTGTGGTTTCATTCACTTGTAAGAGAACATTTTTCCAATTCCCTTCTTCTTTGAAGTTTAGGCACTAAAACAGCTTGGTTAAGGTAACAAAAGGGCCATTGGTTGGTGTGAACTAAAATCTTTCAATCCCCAACATGTTCTGAGCAAAGTGCTGGTGTTGAGGACAAAGCGAGACGGGGCTTTTTCAGAACTCTGTTCAGATTATATGTATCTATAGTTTCTAGAAGAGTTTTCACCTTTCTGTGTTAGATCAACACGGAGCCTTTATGTGCATTTTGAGCATTTAAACCAGTGCACTGGTGTGTCTGCGTCGCTAAGAAATTAAAGCACCAGTTTAAAGATGTTTCTTTGCCTCTGTTTTGAGTTTCTTTGTGTACTTCAAACACTGGTGATGTAACTTCAGTTCTATGAGAATTTGTAGCTCACTTTGGGGCAAACAAAAGTTGAGCAATCATCACTTTTACTTTAATAAATGTGATGCAGAAAAGAAGGGACAGGTCAAAGGAGATGAAGACACATTATACCATGCAGTTTAATCACAACTGTAGTGGTGTTTGTTTGTGAAGGCAGGTATGGCCAATAATCATGTTCAAAGTTTTTAGAGCTGACCATTATTGTTTTCTAACTTAACACAAATAGTTTTATACCTCAACCAAGGGATGTTTTTTTTTCTAAAGCTAACAGGAAGTGACAACTTTATAGCAAAATGGTTTTGGTGATGGTGAGGTTGTTACAAAAGAAAAAATATATATTTCAGCCCTAATCCATAATTTTCTAACTCTAATCAACTACCTAATATTAGCTAAACATAACTAGGAAGTCTCAAAAGTGTTTCAGTAAAGTTTTGGTGTGTTTCTTTACTGGATGCAATTATGAGCTGTTTTCAGAGATATGAACAAATGGCTGTTACGGCCATTTCAATAGGAGGATGAGCTGAGACTAAAGACAACAAGCCTGGAACAAAAAAAAAAAAAAGATGGTACATCTGGTTCTACAGCATCAGTTGCTCAAAATCCATCTCTGCTTTTTAACCTTGTTAACACATCCATAAGATATTTTTCATGTGTTACAAGGCATATCATGAGAAAAATCCGCCTTCTGTGCTGTCACTGAAGATTTCTTCTTTTAATCTGCAGAGCACCACCTGCACACTCAGAGGTCAGACAGCTTGCATGTTTCGCATTAAGTACTGGAGGAACCAGTCTTGACAACTTGCTGCACACTAAAAAAAATCAACGTGCAGTAGCGTAAAGGTACATATGCTTTGTCCTTTCAGATGAACTATAGAAGGGTCATTTTTAGCTCCTATGGCTATAGCTTAAAAAGAACAATTCTTCATCCCTAGAGACTAAACTGTGCCTTTGTGTACTGGTACAGTAACGTATCTGCCATGTGATGTTAATCTGGAACAACCACAACACTTAGAGACAATTTACAATCACCTATTACAATCACCTAAAACATGCATGTTTTTGACAGTATGTACCCAGAAAAAAACAGTATATAGGCACAGGAGGAACATGAAGACTCTAAACACAAAGGTCACAGCTGAGATTTGAAACATTTGTTGAAAGGCAGCAGTATTTACCATTGGTTGTCAGAGAGGATTTTGTACCTTTACATTTTGACATAGGTCAACAGTATTTACCTGAAGGATCATTACTTGACTACACAGGTTATTTATCTGCCTTTTGGTACAGAAGTGAGACCCTTGTTTCTGTGTGTGTGGGTGGGGCTTTACTCATGTACTACAAAGAAGCTTGTGCAATCAAGTGGAGAAGTTAGCACAAGCTACACGGAGAATACAGAGAAAGTTAGGCCAAGTGAAGAGCTGCGGCCCTCAGCCGCGAGTAAGAATTGCAAGCTGGCAGAGCTGCAAAGGCCACCAGCTGGGGGAGCTTGCTGCAACCAAACCGAGCTAGCTGAGATCCTGTTGACCAGCAAGAGGTACATTTCCATTCTGAAATCTCCTCTTCTTAACAATCGTGCTCTCGTTCAAATTACCCCAATATCAAAAGAGCCTTGTGTAAATAGAGTCAGAGTAAACATTGCAGACAGTGTCATCTGCTGGGGGGTGGTGATATGGGCGGGGCCAGATTAGCATATTTATAGACCATACAATCATATCGAAAATGATATTAAGGCCATTACATTTTTTTTTAAGTCAAAAACTCAAATGTACAGTTTTTAGGGACATATGAGCTTTTAAGGGGATTTAAAAGTGCTGGAGTGGGACTTTAAATTGTTCATTGTGAGCCAGGCAAAAGAATGCAGAGCTAAATGGGTGGAGTACACTGTCCTAGTAATGTTGTACATTTACATGTGAACTGCACTCACAGGTTGCATGTATATGGGTGCATTCATATATATGTCATGGTCCATGGCCCATTTCCAAGTGCATAGGTAGCCATTGTTGGAAATAATAAAATGCTTAATAACGGTCAATAAAAACAAAGCGATAAAGCGAATAAATGTTGAACAATAGTGTTTTCAAGGAACTGGTTTAAAAGATGCTTTGTACCACAAGTCCCAAAGTAAACAGAATGGTAAACTGCATTACAGCACAAAAGTAAAACAGTTTCATGCTGAAAGAAGAAGACAAATTGCCAGAAATTAGTGGTGTACCATCTGAATGAAATATCTTCTTACATAATATTTCTTCTAAATTCCAGTACCGGATCACCTATTTACATGGCCAAAAGATCATGACATTATGCATATCTCCTGGTGTCGGTAAATGTCCGATATCATGATTCCATAATTACTCTCTTTCTGCTTTTACCATGACTGTAGAAATTACCGTCACATTCACACGTAATCGATGTCAAAACTTTCAGTTTTCACACATGCATAATATACATTTTCATGTTAACATAAAGAATACAGATTTTAAAGGCACCAGTCAATGTTTTTCTTTCACATTCAGTGTGAAGTAATTTGTTGGCAAAAGTCCCACAACTGTGTTACAGGCTGCTATGAGCATTTTCTTCTCGATCCATGATATGGCAAAGTAAACAAGTGCATGGATTATGTTGAACTTAACTCGAATGAAATGAAATGTGATGCACAAACACGAAAAAAATGAGCTTCCATTTCTTAAAATACAGTTTTATTTGTGAATTTACACAGGTTAGCAATACATCTAAAAGCAACTCCATTAGATAACCATTTATATAGGATTTTCACAGGTCACAAAGTAGCTTGGCTCATTCTGGCATGCCAAAGCAAAACTCGTTCTTTTTTTAAAATTTTTTAAAAATATTTTTGAAATTTTTTAACCAGAAAAAAAAGGTATTTAGAGAGGCATGAGTAAAGCAAGGTGCAAACAGTTGGAAACAGAGGAGGAGAAAATGGATGCAATGCACATTCAGTTCATCTGGGAACATTTTCCGCTAATAAAATTGTTAATAAAAAAGAAAAAGAAGCCTAGTGCTCTCAGCAAACTAAAAGAAAAAAAATGTACTGCAGTACAAATGGAGGATGAAAGAAGACATTTCCAGCAGGAGAGATGCAGTGGAAGAGAGGAAAAATAAGACAGTCTGAGTGATAAAAACATGGTGTGTTAGTGTCAGGTTGTCCATTCTCCCTGCCCCTCTCTACTACACACACATATGCACTTCCATTTCCAAACTCACACCTTCTCCTACGTTTAGTTGTGTGACCTCAGCTCTTTGCCCAAAGCCAAAAAATTGCTATCATTTAACACAGCTAAAGATGCGCCCCTGCACCCTCCCACCCCAAATCCAATACTTCACATTGCTAGCTGGGATATTGGTACATCTAGTTAAACTGTTGGGGGAGGATATGTAGCAACCCATCACACTTTAGCTGAGCAGAGTTCAGCTGGGGGTCATCTGACTGTTGCAACATGATTGTGTTTACAAGAGAAATTACACGAGGGCAGGCTCTGTAAATAATGTCCGGCCTTGCGTTGTGATCAAATAAAAATAAAATGTTCACATGACCTCCTACAGTAATGTTCCAGTTGTTGGAGGAAATGAATGGCAAAATAAGCAAGGAAGCAGAGCTGTGAAGGTGGCAACTTGTAAAACTATAATTAAGTTGAGATTTTGGAGCCTGAGGGGTGTCGATGCAGTCATTGCGGTGATTTAACAGAGGTCCTTATTGGGGTCATAATGCCTGTGCAGGCAGATGAGAATCACAACCCTTGTCATATAAGGTATTGAAGGAAAATTACAACAGGGCTTGAATCTTCTTTTTTTTTTTTTTAAATAAACAAAACAAAACACACACACCACACAAAAGACATCCCCACTCCACTCTACCCATGATTCTTAATTTAGCTGGTGACTGATGATTGTTTGATGTTGTATTTCGGCAAAAATACTTGAGAAGTAGAAATCTTTTTTCATGTGTGACACCAATGAGATTATCTCTCTTTCGTTATTCGACCCACTTTCTCGGTCCCGACCTTTCTCAGACACCATGCCTTAACTTCCTACTTGCACAACTTCTACCAAATACTTCACAATCTCCTTCACTGGTGAAACCACTTGCGACTGACATGTGTGATATATACCACAAGAAAAAGTGCTGCACAACAGAGTAAAAATATATAGTTCAAAACCTATAGCCAACATATCCAGTTTTCATATATCTGTGTTATATAGTAACTTTGTGCTCTGAAGATTAGGATATAACTCGAGCAATCAGGCATCACTACAGAACATAGCCAAATAAATTCAGTTCTTGCTAAAAAGAGAAAACATGCGTATAACATTTGAATTCTTTGAAACTTAAAAATGAGTAAAAAACAGGGTCAACTAATACCCAATTTGTGTTCAGTAAAAACAATCCAATTTCATGAGATGAGAAACTAGAAACAAACAGTGATGCTTTACTAAAATGAGATTGTTTGTCCCCCATTCTTCCATTAAATTTGGCAAAGAAAATAAACCAAAAACACTGAGATGAAGAAGACAAGATATGAAAATGCTACATAAATATGAGAATTGTGATAGGCTGCCAGTCTTCATCCTCATTATCCCTAGTCTCACAACCTTTTCACCTGTCTGTAGTTCAACCACAAGCAGCTGAAGAGAAAGCCTGCACTTTAAGTAGCTTGAATAATGTGAGAGAGCCAGATGAAGAGAAAACTTCTCCCACAGTAAGTAAATCAACACAGACCCTCTGGCTGTTTTTTTTTTTCTCAAAACGAGTTTTCCAGTGTGACTTGAAATTTTATGTGGCTTCTCAGATCCCTATGCAGACTCAGGGAGAAACATAATCAACTTGTGCAGTTTTAAAACACTCATGCTGCAATTCAATCATTTCAGAAAATCGGACTATGAGGGAAATACACAGAGTGGCTCGAAGTTTAGTTTTCAGCCTGGGGAGAAAAAAAAAAAAGGAGGAGCCGCCAGTTATTTAGGATCTTAATGGCCTGAAATGACACTTCCAAGGAGCCCTGCTTAGAGTACTGAGTGATCAGGTGTGTAGACACATTAACATCTGCCCTTTCTCATCCCTCGTCTGCTGCAGTTTTTGTTTGTGGACCAACACATCGACCCCAAAAATTTCCCAAACATACTTGTTTCTTTGCAAAGGAGAGATCTATTCTTTCTTTCTTTCTTTTCTGTCTCTCTCTTTTTTTTTTTTAAACATTTTTTGCTGTTAAATCGATCTTCTGCCTTTTTGAACATAAAACCTGTTGTTAAAAAAAATCAAATCAAATAAAATTAGAAACAAAAGACATAAAAAGACACTGAAAACAAGGACAAAACAAAGACATTAAACAGAAAAGGGGGCTGTGGCCCCTCTTTCTTCTTCAAGCAGTCGCTTTTCCTGCCAACCCAGGCGTCTGCTGCCGGTTTGCTCTCAGGCCTCCGTCTTCTCTTTTTTTTTGTTTTTCTTCAGAAAGGACGGGGTGCGGAACTTCTTCTTCTTCTTGGTGTTGGGTGACTTGGAGGGGGAGCTCTCGGGGGACAATGCCTCCTCAATCTTCTCTCCGGAGTGCACGGTGATCTCCACGCTCTCCACGCTGGTAGTCAGCTGACTGACACGCTTTGACAGCTCCTCATCATGGTTGTCCTTGCCATTCATCAGGCCCCTTTGGTTCTCTGAGAGAAGGAGGCGGTAAGAGGCAAAACATACCCTATTAATAGATGCACACATTTAATCAACACCTATATGCTTTCCATTGATTGTTGTGACAAAGTAAATGTTATTACTTTGTCTGTGCAGAACAGTGTGTAATATGGAAAAATAAGCATTTCATGGTGGTGTCTTCAGTTTAAAGTTTAAAAGTTTGGAGCCCTGAACTAAATATTGTAGCTTTTCCAAAGCAGGATAATATTTTAAAAGTGTTCTTTTTTTTTTAGTTGAGATTGCGAGGCTCTTCTGTTAGATGTACTAAACACTCCACCTCCATTAATTTTGTGTTGAGCTTCCACTTCCTCCCACTCTCACGGGAGATAGTGTTCTACATATTTCATAATATCCCCGTGTAAAAACCCCAGTGACCTGATAGCCCAGAGAGTCTGCCCTCCTTTCAACTTAACAAAATGGAGCTCTGAACAGCAGAGTGAACCCACTCCCGTAATGAATGTTCACATAACAGGCCTGATAGTGTCACATCCTTTTTCTCTGCGTTGGAACTGCAGGTTAGGGAATCAAGGACATTGCTATCATGTTACTACACAAAAACATCCAGGCCTTCTCAGGTTATGTTCATCCTAACTAAGCACACAGGGCGACATTAAAAAGCAGCACGTACAACAACTGACCTGGTTTCAGCATAACAACTGGCTGACCTCATAACGGTGGCGTCAGAAAATATGGGCCCCCTGAGTCAATGTGCTGTCACTGGATAATTGCTATTGTGTGGTTTTGCGTGTTTGTGCTGGAAGGAAGCTGACAGGAACTCAATCCCACAGTGTCTTTTATTTACAACTTGTAATGGGGCCTTTGTGATCTTTGTGTTTCTTGGAAGGACATCAACTACCTTCAAATGTCAGACGCAAGAACTTATGTGTTCATAGACACAATACTGTCTATCCAAACAGCAGCAACATGCAATGTCACGACAATACTGAATGCTTGTGCCATTGGTCCAAGAGGTGTGTTGTGTTTTACACAAAAAACTGGAATAATATCAGATTTTTGACGATTCCAATTAGTTGTACATGTAAGACTGACATTCCCACATTTTGGTGGAGACGTTGCCATTGTATCAGAGGTTTGATAAGAAGATAAGCACTGGTTTCACAGCGAAGTATGCAGCTGCTGCTATGAGAAGGTTTAATTTAGCTTAGCACAAAAGTGTTCTGTGTCATGACATGACTACAATACGGTACATAGTAATTAATGATAAACCACCTGACAAAACTGCAGTTCCTAGAACGATCACTTGAGGGTGGTCCCAAAAGCAAATTAAACACCAAAGATCCCCATTACAAAATACCTAACTTAACAGGAGAAACAATTAGGTTGTTATATGTTAAAACTTAAATTATTAAGGATTATGGATGGGGTTGATTTGAGTAAGAATTTAACTATACAAAAGATTTGCAAAGTGCCCTCAGGTTCTTACTCAAACGTAGCCCCGCTTTTGGGAAAAAAAGGTACCTTCTGGGCTTCCTGCAAACCCTAAGATTTTCTCTCAGATTTTGTTCCACTAGAAATTCTTTAGGAATCAGAGGAGAGATAGAGATTAGGTTCAGGCAACAAAATGTATTGTTTAGGTTTAGGAAAAGATTGCAGTGTGGATAAACTTCGCCCTTTTCCATTCCTTTTCCACACTTCTGGCTGTGAAAACCTGGGACAGGAAACATTTGCAGCCATCTTTTATAAAAATTCAATAGGTGAAGCATGTTTGTAAACTTTAGAGGTGATGTAAGGTGTATTCTGAACCCCCATTCATGTATGATAATGGTATCAATCTTCATGTAGAACATTTTCAAAACATTTTTTCTATAAACTGCAAACAAACATTGCTCATTTCAGGATTTATACGTTCAAAAATGGATAGTGTATCAGTGGCCTTGCACAAGTTTTTACATTCAACTCTGAAATCGTAGATGTCACCAAAGGAAAAGCTTTTAAAACATGAGGTTGGTGACAAATCTGATGGATTATCCATCTCAAAGATATCTGTACAACTTCTCAACGTTGTACCGAACTGAATGACAACCAGCAGCTCTGGCCGTAATGACCTAAAAGTAAGTGTTTTTTTAAGGTTAATTCTCATTTTCTAGAGGGCACAGATACATTTTCATGACCAACATTAAAAATGTATTATGAGCAGGGCAGAGAGGTCTTAAATATATGAATGAGACATTTAAAGTTTAATTTAGACAGGTTTGCTTTTGTATGAAAAAATCATTAGTACAGCATACGTTTATGTTAATTAGTGTAAGCACTGCACAGTGAGTGTTTTTTAGAAGCATTCTGACCCTCAGGCTCATACACTGACACACATCTGATTTTGAAGACAAACAGCATGGCAGCGAGGATCATTCAGAAAAAGACCCTGTGTGTCTCTGTCTCTCTGTGTGAGTGATACCTTCTTTAGCTGGAGTGCTTTGCGGAGACTGGGTGAGAGACAGAGACTGAGAGAGAGTGGAGCCGTCGTCAGAGGTTAGCTCGTGCTCGCCATCTGCAGGGAGGGTGGGGAGGGGTCGGGGGGAGGGAATAAGGAGTGATGAGAGGATTGCAGTGTGGTGTGTGAGGAGGGGGGTAAAAGTTGAGGGACCACAGCAGGAATGAATGGCATGAGAGGTTGGAGGGATTTAGGATGGGAGGGGATGGAAGGGAGGGAGGGGGGAGGTTGAGAGATTAGTGGTAACACACACATCAGGCCATGCACAGCTGTTTTCCCACAAAACTTTAAAAAAAATCCTAGTCTGCTGATCATCAGGCTCTCATTGTGCTGTGACTCTTTCTTTCATTCCTGCGGGTGGCTGAACATCCTTTGTAAGATGTTGTTGAGCCCTAATATCTCAGTGAGGAGGCAGATGCTATGAGCAGCAACTTAATGGCTGCATGCAGGACCACCAGAATAGGCTCTGTCTCCCTGCACTGACAGTTTTACTCCACTACAAATCTAAATGCACTGTTGCAATGAGCCATGGCTCAGTGATTCAGCAATATAAATGTATATTCAGTTTCACTGGAATCGAATTATGACAACTACGACTACTATTCAAAAGTAGTTGATGTTATTTCCATGTAGTCTGAACAGCCTTTTAACCTGTCTAAAAAAAAAATTACACTATTATGAAATATATAAATGGCCAAACTCTCTCTGTAATATTACAGCAACACTATCTAAATATCATGAGTTCAGAACTGGGAATGATTTAACATTTTTATGATGCCTTGAAAATAAAACTTAATGTCCTTTCTAAGCTTACAGAACTTTGCTTCTCATACGACCCCGATTCCAAAAATGGGACAGTATGTAAAATGTAGATAAAAATGGAGTGCAATGATTTGCAAAACTCCAATATTTAAATCACAACAGACAGTAGAATTGGGATTGTATTTGAGCACCTGTCTTTTTGTTTCTCATACATGTTAAAAGCAGTTTAATATAGCTTTTATAAGAACAGTAAATGTTAGAATCTGGCTCAGCATCAGCATCTTTAGTAGTTTTAAACACTGATTAGTGTAAGTGAATGACATTCCCAAATCACTTATATTAGCACACATTCAGCTGGACGTTGTCACAGTCATTCATAGCTCCTCCAAGCACAGAATACAGAGCGATGCAGTGGAACAGCTTGGTGTGTGCACTTCAAAGTGCTCATAAATTCTGCATGTATGGTGTGAAAAAAATGGGTTACAAGCAAAATATTGAGATTTAAAGCATCAAGTCAGTTTAAAATGCTGAATGCAATCTGCCTGCATCCCGTCGAGTTGAAAATTGCTCTTATGAAAGTGCATCTCTCACAGAACCCACATCAGACAGTTCTCAGCCCACAGTTAAAATAAGCAAATAAAATGTACATATTTGTGCACTTTACTGTGTGTGCTTTGACTAATTGTTCACATTTAATGCGAAAATAAGCCTTTTGGTTTATAAAACAAATTAGTGTACATGTTACGGACACGACTAATCACAAGCTGAGCCTTTAAGCATGAGTGTGCCCGTTTGTGTGTGTGCAGGCCAAGCATGTATCAGGCCCCTCCAGACGGACTCCAGCTTGCATCCAGATGGGTCGCCGGGGATTCATGGGGCTGTGGGGGCAACAGTGTCTTAGCAACGGGCCTCATTCATGTGGTGGGTGTGAAGACCTGCTGTCAGTTCGGTCTGCTATCTTAGTCATACTGGCCTCTCATACACAGACACACTACACAACTTTCATATGCACATATAGAAAAGCACATTTGGACTCATCTATCACATGCATCAACACATGCCCCATATCCCAACACGCACACTATCTGTTCTCTATTGATTTTTCTTATCCCCTTTCTGAGAGACAGTAGGACTGAGGGCTAATATGATTAGCATTGACTATTGTGTGTGTGTGTGTGTGTGTGTGTGGATACAACACAAGTACGGCAGCAGTAGAGCCTGTGGGAACAAAGGCTGATGTAAAAAGATGTATCTGTGTTGAGGGCACCAGACTAATATCAAGAACCACAGACAAAAAAAGTCCCACTGCTGCTTTAACCTTATGCCATCAGCATCTAGACAAAAAAAATATTGCACTTGAACACACTGCGAAGATTACTTCCAACTCCCAGCTTGGTCGCACAATTAATGCCTGCGCAAGAGGACGTAATTTTGCAGAGGAGAGGGGAGCAGTAGTCTAAACATTCTTCAGTGAGGTAGAAAATGTAAACAAAGGAATGTTTGTATAAAAATCAAGTTATCATTAGCTCAGTTTTTAATTTCTAACACATTGTAGTTCTAGTTTGATGTGTCACCATGTAGCTAGACTAATTCAAAAGCTGCTTAACTTCATACCAACAGACCATTCTGATTTTCTTTGATACATTTATGCTTTTTATAAGCAGTTAAGCTTCATAAATTGAAAATATTGTAGTTAATGTCACATTAACATATGGAGCTCATTCACTATGCTGAACAGCTGATAAAAAATATCTCTGTCACAGACAGACCCAGCAGTGATCCAATATGTTGAAGTATATGAGAAAACCTCAACGGTGTCCGACTCTGCCAACGTTTCTTTATACACAGAGCAACGTTTTTAGCTGCGGTTTTCAGCTTGAAATACAAGAGCCAATGGGACTGCTGCTCATGAGACAGGCTGCAAATCTGAGTTTACACAAACGTTTCTCACCAACTGAGGGACTGGGAGGGCACAACTCGAACGCTAGATGTGTTGCAACCAATCTGTGCGTCAAGATTTCAGGATGAGGAGGGGGAGAGCTGTTTAAGTTCAACATGAAATCTGCTCCAGCTGTTTAGTCTGAGCTGCTTGTTAACAACTTCAACAAGACAGCATATCTGTCCATGAGGGTCTTATCTTCTAAAAACAGTTACTTACAACACTAGGAAGAATATGAACTCCACAGGCTGAGACTAATGTATTTTTTCTACTCTTCTCATCAACATATGAAAGGTCCCATATCTTGAAAACAAGAAATCACATCAAATGGTGCTACTGCTGCATCATAGCGAGAAGCAAGCAAATGTTTCAGGAGGTCTGAAAAGGATATGCATTCCTTATATCTTCTTTCAGTGGGTGAAAGACTACTTTGAAGCTAACTCCTCCTCCTCAAACTAATCTCTCCCGATGTGGCTCGCATATTGATCACTGATCTGATTCATTTCAAGCCTGCCAATATTTTGTTATAAAGTGACCCTTCACAGATTTGAAGGATTTTTTATTTCTTCTGACTGTGTGTGCATGAGTTTGCACGTTTGTGTGTGTGTGTGTGTCGTACCGCTGAGGCCCAGTTGCCTTCTCTCCACGTTCTTGCGGTACTCCTCCAGTTCTTTTTCTGACAGCTCACTAAAAGGGTTGGGAGGAAGAGGAGCCATCTGCTCCTCCTCTGTGGGCACGTATGGCTGGGGAGGAGGCAGGGAGAGGGGTGAGCATGGGAGCACACACACATGCACACAAAGACACACTTGCAGACTGATGTAAATGCACAAATGTGAAGAAAAAAAAGGCACAAACACTGATTGTGGCAGAGAGAGACAATGAGTCATTACAGTGTAACTACAACTGGTCATGTGAAGATAAAAAGACCACATCTTATCATCTCCTCTACCTTTTCCATCACACTGCAAAACAAAGCGCACTCATGCACACGCAACATACTCATAATATGACATTTAAAATGAGATTTGTGTGTAAAAATACATCATGATGACAACCATGCTCTAAGAAATCCTCACATTTCAGCAGTCCACAAAAATAGTAGTAAAACATTGTGTAAAACAGAAACAAAACTGGTGCAATACATTAATAATGGAAGTCCATCTTAGAGCAGTACCACATGCAGGGCTTTCTCCTCTGGATACATGATAAAGTAAAAAGAATAACCATAAAAATAAAAAAGAGGGACGGTAAGATAAGAACCACTGCAAACAGGAGCAATAGTACAATGAATATTTACCAGAATTTTGATCTGCCCCAGATCCTTCAAGACAAGACACCACAAAACCATCAGCACCAGCGTGGCTCAATCAGATATTTTTACTTTAATCATCCTGTAAATTTCATAACAGTTATTGTGTTTTTCCACTTCCTGTTATAGTGCAGCTTTCAAAGGGTTCATTTTCCTTTGGCAAAACATGCTCCCTTGCCTCCATCTAGTGGTGTCATTAAACTAGCCATACTGACACAACAAGCTCCTTATCCCTTAAACTGCACACACTCAACTCCTGTATTTACATCTTAATTCCTCACAGCAGAGGTGTGAGCAGAGGAGGCAAGGACAGACACAAGGAGAGAGGAGATGAGGTGAGAGGCATTTGACAAAATGAGATGTTTTTGCTTCAGAGCTATCATTTTAAACCAATGCCTACTAAACACGACGTCTGACAACTGCATCATCAAACCAATGTTTAGCTGCAACACTTTATCTAATCATCACTGTCAGCATCAAATCTGTTTATTAAAAAAAAAAGATATTTATTTTTAACTCAGTTTGAAATGTGAATTAATGTGCATGCCTCCTTAGACGCTGCAGCTGCTATAAAACCTTCAGCAAAGGATAAAGCAGTGTATCCTCTCTAACAGCTCCTCAGACGAGCCTCATCTCTCCTCGATCCTCTCTCCTCCAGGTTTGTTTTAGGACTTGAAACATCCCTCAAAATATTTTGCTGAAACGATTTATGGGTCACAAGCAGGAGGACGTGGAGAGAGGAGACGAGGAGGCTGAAATTAGAGCAATGAGTTGAGCCTAAGGTGGGCAGTGATGCTCTCAAGGAGCCTGTGTGTCTGTCTTCATGGCAAAATGTGCTGCTCACAACTCGTACTACAGCCCAAACTACCAAGATGTTTTCTTTATTGTGACATTATACGTGGACACATCACTTACAGGCATTTACAGAACGCAGTATCACTGAACCATGTTTATCATTCTTCTTATTGTACTGAATTAAAATAAATATATTACACTGTGTTATCATCATTGCATATTACAGCATAAAATAACTGAAAAAAAAACAAAACAATTGAGATTCTAATAAAAAAAAAATCTAACAATAGGGAATTGATTTTGTAGGGCTTTGTTTTCACTTTGAATTCTTTGAGTTGCTCTGGTTGATACCAACTTTTTTTCCTAATATCTGCCATTACTGAAAAATAGTGTCCTTATTGTCTGACTTTTTTTTTTGTCTTTTAAAAAACAAAACCTCTTGTTTAACTTTAACATAAAAAAACAACAACAATCTGCTTTACAAGTGGTTTTGTGAAACCTGAAAACATGTGTGGCAGAAGTGTTTAGCACAACAGAATCGGACAGTTTCAGAAATAAAGAAAGTTCTCACCCGTCGCGGTTCATCAACGGGGATGCCTGCAAGGAGCTGAGAGCGCGGCCCTGATGTCATCACATCAAACCGGTTCTGCTCCCTGATCTGTAGCAGGACAAAACACACAATGATGTCACCAGGAAGCCTTAACAGCAACTCAGAATGATGAACTCACCCCCCAAATAACTCATGATTGATTGACATGAGGTCCCGTGTTATATCTGGAAACAAAGGTTTTAAAAATATGTGGATAGATATTCATGATAGCCTACAAAATGTAATCTAAAAATAATTTGTGAAAATATGTATTTTAGTGGGAATTAAGGCTGGGCACTATGAACCAAAACTAAAATACTATTCATATGTTTCTAGGCTGAATATCAATATACAATAGACACCGTTATTCATATATACTGTCAGTTTTAACTCAGTGCAACACTGAGATGTCACAAGCATTTTTAATATAGTTATTATATTAAATTGTTTAAAAATTTTTAATCAAATTAAAACCATTTCAGGTTTTCCTTAGCCATGAACTTTTAGCCTACACTGAAATATTCTCTCATTATCTTTACAGAATACCTCAGTATTATAAGTGTCTCTCTATCCCTTCCTGCACTGAACTGCAGTGAAGCTCTTACTGTCCGAGTCTCAACACGGACAGTAAAGTCATTATGGTTTGTTTAAAAGGTTGTTTAATTTTTTTGGCATGTGCTTTAGCTACACTTGTTCAAACACCAACCCCTCAGTTCAGTTTTGTTAAACGTATTTCACGGTTTTATATAAAGAACTTGAAATTAAAACAATACTTCTTTGTTCTTCACTCATGTATCATTTCTGGTTCTGGTGATTTGAGTGCAGTCAGTCCTTTTAGATTCTCAAAATGTCAATATTTTTATGGCTCTGCTTTAAATGTGAATCACAGCATAAGGTAATCGCTAAAAATGGTGAAGTTGGCGGCAATTACAGATGCACTCACTTTGTTCCTCTTCTCTCGCACCTCAGTGGGGTCAGTGTTGAGAGGGACAAACTGGTTGGCGTCCTCAATCCGGATTGGAGTTCCTGTTTCGTCCGCCTTCATCCACTGTGATGAGAAAAAAAGGGAGAACTGATGTTCTCAAATCACTCAACTCAACATACTGTGGCAACCACAAAACAAGACCATTGCAGTTTTCTCTTCAGCCTCTAGATGGCTGTGTAGTATAATTTATTTTTAGAAGAGGCGACAACTCTGGATACAGGAGATTTTAATGAGAAAGAAGAAACTTTATTGCCCACTTTGAGGTGAAGCTAATCACAACAGCTAAACACACACTGACTGCTCACCGTGGTAGTCCGGCTGTTGTAGCGCTCCTCTCCACCTTCCACGCTGACCTTGGTGTAGCTGTTGGGTGAGTTGAGCCAGCGTGTTTTCTCCCTCTGCTGCCGCTGCTGCAGGAACTTAAAGGGCAATCGTGTGGCGTCACTGTCCTCCTCAAACATGAACGCTGTGACAGTGGCGGGGATCTCCACTTCGCTCTTGTGCCTCGGCTTCTCCCGCACGATAGGGTGTCTGTAGGCATAGCCTGTTCTGTAGCCCTGATAATCCAATGAAGATCATAGGAACAACTTATTTTCTATTGTCTGAATTTATTTGGATTCATGAGGGCCTGGCTATATAATTGTGTAGTTCTACATCCATTCCTACAACTATATTTCAAGGGAATTATGGAAGATTTTTGGCCATTTTTAAAATGACTCAGCTCATGTCAATAAGAATATTCAATACAAAGGTTTGTTTTATCAAATTTCCCAGATGAGTGAGAGAAATGACTATTCATTCTGTGATTTCTTTTCTTCCTTTAATGCTGCTTGGACTGTCTTTTTAATAGTCAGTCAAATGGAAAAGACAGAGGAAAAGAGAACAGTGACCGCAGGGTTTCTGGCACCACAGAGGACAGAGTCATGGAGTCATTTCCTGTCTGACCCTCTCCCTCACATCCCTCTCCCTCAATCCCCCTGTTCCTTTCTCTCTGCTTTATCCTCATCTTTCTTTTTCTCACATTCCCATTTCCCCCTCTCTCTGTGTCGCTGCTGTTTTTCACACAACTTTCCACACGCAGCTTTTCTTTTCATCTAAACCTCGTGGTCAAAGCTGACCTTTCAACTTGACTTCATCGCCCAACTGAGCTGGCGAGATCTTTTCCCGGAAACATCCTTCTTTATATTCAGACATTTCAACACATTCACAGCTGGAAGCTGGTTGAATTTCTATTCTGGCTGTAGAAATCAGAAGTGGAGCTTCTTTATTTTCCTCTCCTCAAACTCACCACTGTGCCTTGGTTTTGTACTAAAATCCCAGCCTTATCTGATACAAATGCAAAGTTTATGAAGGGTGTGAATAGATGGATGCAATGAAAGGAGGGGAGACAGGGAGATGGGCAGTTCATCAGGATGAGAGCAATGACTCATTGAAAGGAGGGAGAATTGAAGAAGAGAGATTCTTGGAGGGAAGCATAGAGAGATGGAAAGAGTGGGGTGAAGAAGGGGAAACAGGAATAATGATATAGGACGGACAGACTGCCAGAACAGAGGGACACATTTACAATCTCCAGATTTCCCATAATTGCTGATCATGATCAGCAGCCAACAAGGACTGAGCAGTTGCTTTTTTTCCCCAATCTTTGACACACATATCTTTGTTTAAGACAAATACTAATTTATTTCTTAAATTGTCTTATTTTTCCTTTCAGTATTTTATGTATTCCAAAAGATTCCCAGTCAGTTTAACTTAACTTATTAACTTACCAGCAGTACTGCTGTGTCTCTTACTTTCTCCATTGTCACTTATTTTGGTGTAGGTGGTGCCCTTCTCATTTCTCTCACTGTGGCTACCACTGCTCATGCTAACCGACCCTAGTTTTAATTAAAAAACTTTCTGGCTAAATGTCTGATCAACAAGAGGCATCATCACTTCTGATGCCTACAGACTCACCAGATTATCCAGCATCCTCATCAGAGACTCAAACTCCAGCTCGCCGATCTTCCACTTGTACTGACCGGCCATATTGACGGCCGCCGTTGAGGCTACGGCGAACACCCGCGATTTGTACTTTTCCTGGTCAAGCACTATGAGGTTGTCCACCCCACCAGCACATGAGATGGCATTCACCTAAAAACACAAAGATTGGACATGGGGAGAAGCAAGTGAGCCGCTATTGATCATTGATGGCTTATGCAACGCAATATAGGCAGAAAGGTCTTTTTTTCCCCTCATCGGCCATCTTTGCCATTAGATCATACACTTAAAGGAGAATTAGCTCCAACAAACATTAGGCATCTTGTGCCGAGGAAAGACGTCATTTTAGCAAAACCAAAATGAAATACTCCTCAACGTAACGCCACCATAGCTCAGAATATATAGTGCATACCATACAACAAACATGTCTGAAGGGATTTATTTATAGATATTAAGCTGGGCTTTGTAGGATGGATTATTGTTTTTTTTTGCTTGACCGGCGAGTGTCAATCAAGAGATTTAGTATGTTGTGTTACAGAAAGGGGAGACAACCCTTCATCTTGTAATCTACCATGTTTTCAAGTGAACATTCAAGATTATAAAAATAAAACACTCTTACCAGCAAGGATTATCTAGACTGAAACATGAAATATAAGCATGACATTTAATAGGAGCCAGAAATGGATGCTTCATCAGTGATCAGTATTTTCTTCTAGTTGTTTCAGACATCTTGAAATCTCTACTGTCATCATTCAAAAATATGAGGAACACCACCTTTTCCTAAGTGCTACATTGGACCGACATCAACAACACATCAGATTGTTACTCCCTTCATCAAACATGCAGTAGCCTGATTATAAAACTGTGTTTTGCCAACATTTTCTGCATGGCTGGAGATTATGAGTTGCAGAGCGTTGTTAAAATAGTGTGAAAGCAGCTGTGGAGAGATTGGATTTAGAGGGACAACTGCGGCCCCATTGGCCTAATGAATGCATTAAGAAGCTAATGGGAGCTGGAGTTTGCAGTTGGCTCTGCGCCTGTGTGTACCTGGATTTCGCAGGCATATTGGGCATTGTAGATGTAGTGAAAGGCTTCTTCGATGGTCTCCCCGAGAGCAACCACACCGTGGTTTCTCAGCACCAAAACCTGGAACACACACATATATACAACTGTCAAAAACATTAAGGCCGTCAGATCAAACAGAGCTGTTTTATCCCCGTCCAACACGCTTTTAATATCTTTGAATGGTTATGTAACCACAAAAACATTTTCCATATTCAATTATGTTCTATAATAAAGAGACAGAGAATCGTACACACTCACATCTATACCTAAGACCAAATAAGAATCCATTTGATGATGAAGGAATGCAAGCACAGCAAATTTTTCAACAGGATGCACAACTGCTTTCTATTTCAAATACACCACATTTTCATAATTAGATGTTATTTTCTCTATATGCATCAAGAACAAGATATAGAACTGCTTTTCCCTTGAATATTTGATTTCTTTGGACCAAATTATTTAAACTGTACCCCGACTAATATGACTTGTATGGCTTATTAGATTGACACTGGCTTTGACTGTCAGGTATTTAAAAGACTCAAGAGGTCTTTATTTTGACACCAGAGAAAATCCTGTCACTTCTAGTCAGTTTTTTTTAAACTTTTTTAAAATTGTTAATTTCTGATAAAATTGTGGTTAATTTTGTTATATTTACTTTATTTGTTCTGATTTAAAAAGGTATTCATTCATGTGACAGAGGGCGAACACAGTCAGTGTTTGAGAGTAAGATTAACTCTCAGGTTTAATCCCTAACGGAAGGAGTGAATCATATCAATGGCGATGGTAATAAAACAGCTTTCAGTGTTAAACTTCTGTGAAAGCAGACCTCATGTGTCTATCAATGGGACATAATTATATCAAAGCTTCAGTCTCTCATTACAACAAGCAACACCCATGAGCCATTTCCCTTTTGCAGTAGTTGACAAATGCAGCAAATGCATCAGGAAAAAGGTGGCAAAAAGGTGGAAAAAGGTGTTATCTAGTGAAGACTTGCTTTACTTTCCTTATTACCTTTCAATTGGAAACTGTATTGATGTTTTTACTGCAGTTTGGTAAAAGCTGGATCACTATTAAAATGGTAACTAACTGTCGACTTCATGCCATCATCTACCCAGAATGTGCACAGAATGTAATGGTGGCCATTGTAGTTCAAGATATTTTGAAAATTATAAAATTCTGAAATAATTGAAAATATTCAAAGTGTTTTAACTCCAGATTTTGAATAGGGAAAGGTAATTACAACAAATTCAAGTGTGTTAATCTTATTTTCTTTGAAGAAGGATGAGAACAGTCCAATTGGAAGCTAAGAGCAGAGTTTTCTTGATCCTCCTACCTTCGTTGTTGGCCCCAGGGCCTTCTGCAGTTCTCTGCGCTCCTCCTGGTCGTCCAGGCTACCCTGGTAGTTGTAGTAGGCGATATCACCCAAGATCAGCGCCTCCTGGGAAATGGGCAGGATGCCACATTTCATAGATGACACCTATGGGAGGTGAAAGGTGAGAAGAGAGCAGTTTTATTCATCTGGGTATGCAGCTGAAACTTCCCTGGATGCTTCTATGTGAGGAAAGTCTTTCATCACAGCACAGAAGAGCCTCTTTGCTGTCATGTTAATTTCTACACTGTGCAGCAATTTGAAGGCTATTACTCAGGCTAAGGCATCAACGTTTATCTTTGTGATATAATTGCATTCTTAAGATCTATCCATCTCCCCGAAAGAACTCATTCCAAAAGTGGAAACATATGTCACCTTTCTAGATGAGTTTTGAGCACCCAGCAGAAACAGAATACACAGATTTTAGGTGTGAAGTAAACTTACAGCTGCTGTGGCAGGAGTGTGCACGTGTAAGATGCAGCGAATATCTGGACGCATGGAGTAGATAGCAGCATGGGGGCTGAAACCCGCTGGGTCGATCCTCAGGTTGGTGGAACCCTGCTCAATCACGTCCCCGATGATGTTCACCTTCACCTGAGGATGTGAGGACAGAGTCACAGTCAGTGTCTGCTTTAATTGTGGTACACCTCCATTCATTTTTATCCCAAACTTTTCTATGAACTGGATTAAAGACACTTAAACTCAGGCTGCACAAATGTGACAAAAGCATTATAATGGCTGTCCTGAGGGAAGGGCTGTAAAAAAAAGCAAGGGAAGAAATTCTGTAAAACAAAACAGTTCAAGATTCTCAAACGATAAACTCTGACACAAAACCAGATCCACCCCCTTGAACATAAACATAGTTAATAACCCCCAAACATCAACAAGGCAGACATTAACACAAGTTCAAAGTGTGACGACAGAAATCACATTATCAACAATCTCTGTTCTCCGTCTGCTCCTCTCAAGGAAATGAACTGGAGCGTTACCAGGAAACATAATATGGTCAGGGAGTGGACATGATGTCCTTTACTTCTACAACTTCATTACCAGCCAGTTAGCAGTTATTAGATTACATGACAGGAGGGAAAACATTTAAAGGCAAAGATAGAGGTAGAAGACATAAGGAAAGGGATAAGCTGTGGAAAAGTCAGAAAGAGAGGTAACTGGAGAGATTTCTCTCTAAAACCTGAAGGAAGAGCAATGATAAAACTGATTGCAGCCTGAAAACAAAGCTCTGCCTGCAGTCCCTGTACATCACTGTAACCACATGTTGCTCTGTGATGCAAACCAGAAACATATCAGCTCACATTTATTTTTCAAAATGTAAAATCCACCAGGATAGGAAAGGCTGAGCCTGATGCTAATATATCACAGCCAGTACAAACTGAGCTGGATGTAGCTGTAAGGGAGGAAAAACTGTGCTGGGATCTGTGTTTAAAAATGTGGCAAATGACTGAGAACATCTCTTTACTCACTTTTCATCATTTTGTCTTTAAATGCATTCAGAACAAAAGGAATACCTTTAATGGTAGCTTAATTTACTAACACTGCTTTCTATGTTGGTACAGTATACCAATTACACCCATATATTCAGAAATGCATCGCATGTCCCTACAAAACCACAGGGTGCTGCGCATTTGCAGGAGAACTTTAGTGCAAAACAAAGCGAGCCAAAACCAAAAACCTATTTGGAAGCCCTTTAAGTAGCTTGTATAACTACCTCAGCAAAAACAGAGCTTTTTAGCTGAAAAGTGAAGTTTTGAAGACTTGAATGCATGCACGGTTGGGCTGGCTCCCACAGCACAGAGCTGCTTGACTTACAAAATACAGAAAGGGAAAGTGACTTCCATCACATTAACTTCACATTCACTAACATATCAGGGTTATAAAAATGATTTAGCCCTTTATCAATGCTTAAATTTCTTTTCAGTGACGTCAGTTTCACAGGTGATTAGATACGAATGGAAAATCTTCACAGTGTTCATATTTGAGTTTGCTGGTCATATTTGGGTAAACTCAGGCTGAAAATCCAGGGACGTGTCCTATCTGGTGCTCAGCCTTTTAACGGCCATATGGATGTTTGGCCACACGACTATATTGATCTTTTATCCAGCAGAGGTAAGTGAATGGTACTAGCCGAGCGTAAGTAACTACCGCCATATTAGTCTCCACACAGCCACAGCCAGCTGGCAGGCGATCAAACATCGATTGGGTTACATCACATGCCCAGAGCTGCATTAGTTCACCCTGTCACGTCCTTCAAATTGCAGTCTGCCCATCAAATAGCGTTTCAGCTGGGAGGTATTGATGAATGTGGCTCTTCTAATTACAAAAAGATGCCAAAGGGCATGTCAGAAAGAATCTGAAATGTGATGCAGTCGAGAATAAGAGGGTGATGAGAAGGTGACAAGGAGAGTAGGGCCTAAAGTAGACACATGGACAGCTGAAACCTGAATATTAAATCCATTATTATCTTCCAGGATAATTCCAGTTTAAGCAAATGGAATAGCTTGACTTCTGACCCTCTAATGTCAAGGTAGTCTTATTTATATTATAGTGAAAACATCAAATAGGACATTTTTCAGTATACTCAAAGTGAACTAAATGAACCAAAAACCCAGCAGCTGACTGCTCTGACAGCTGAAACGAAATATGTTGGAAGGGAGGAGGACATAAAAAACAAACCAAAGCAAACTGCTCTCCTGCTTTTTCTCTGATGCAACATCCATATGACCCCAAGACAACCCCCAGAGTCTTTATTCTGGATGACTTCCTCTTAATCAATCTCCATGCTTCTCTAAACACTTGAACTCAACCATGTAACTAGAGACTTCAATGGATCACAACAAACTGAAAGAGGAGAAGAAGTAGGGGAGGAGATTAGAGAGACAGATAACGACAGCTGTGACAGACAGGAAATAAAACAAAAACTAAAAACAGTCAATGAAATCTGGAAGTCCCAGACTTCTGTCTGCATCTGCATTACAAATAATTGATGAGCCAAATTTTCATTTTGATTTGCTTTCTTCTATGATTCGAAGCTGGGTGAAGAGTTTCACTGTGCATTAACTATCTGGGACATGATTGATGATGCTATGTGACAGCTTTAGTTCTAGCTAAGCTACAGGCTCCAAATTTTTGTTTAACTTAATTACTGCTTTAGGTTGCAAGTTAAACCTTCTCTTTCATTAAGGATATGACCTTGACTTTATGTTTGTTATAAAGTGGCAAATAGAAGTTTTGGCAACACAGACTCAGCATTAGTAAAATCTTTTCATGTAACCCACATATATGACACCATACGGTTGAGCAAAGGAAAATACATTTAAGCTGTTAGCCTTTCTTTCAGCTAATAGGTGGCAGCAAACCAACATGATCTGCTTTTCTATTTTTGTATTTTTGGTGAATAATTACTTTGTTATTGAATGATGGCTTCAATAATCTGGGACTGTTTACTTAAGGATCTAGACATATTTGTCATATTGAGGTAGCTAACTAATATGAGCTAAATTAAGCTTTTTGGAGGCTGAGAAGTTCAGTAAGATGTTACCTAAACTTCACACAATGTCTACATGCAGACAGCTAATCTAAATTTACCCAAAAAGGAAAAAAGTTATTATTCTTCTGTTAACACAAATTAGGTTGTTTTGAATTAATTTAGCTATAGAGATTTCTGTTCTAACAAAATCTCTGCTTTGTCTATATGACTGCAGCCTCTGTCTGATAATCAGTCATTACCTGATCTTTATTTAAAATTATGTGCAACAGACAAACACATGCACAAATTAATTTCACAATGTTTTGCTACCATCGTCTTCATACTACAGGAAAGAAAACATCCACGAAATGCTTAAATATTTAGATCTTTTAACTCCACTTTGCCCATTCCGCCTTTGAATAAATCGGAAACATATTTCATAAGATAGAGCTTAACGTGTGTATTTCAATACAACTATCAGAAAACCTGTGTCACATCATCAATTAGTTGGGGAATTTTCATGTGGACATCTGGTAATAGAGGTTCCCATTAAAGGCGGATTACTCAACACTGTTTTTCCCCCTCGTACACAGCCAGAAATCAAATTTTCTCTTGTTACTGGTGGAAGCAGCTCAACAAAAATCAAAGCCAATCTGAACATCCAGTGAGATGCAAATGGCATGATGTTATGATCTAAAAAGACCTCAAAGAAACAAAGAACACAACAAGCATGACTTAATATCACTCAGCCAGACACAAGGCTTTATTAGAGCCAAACTTCATTCCAGATTTATACGACTGCCTGCCAACTACAGCTTCAGGTCAAACAGTGAAACCTGCCAGAGTGAGTGTAACAGCTGTCCACCTACATTTGCAGTCTCATTACACAGGTGTATATTTGCACAGGTGTTAAAGACAACGTGTTTGAGCAACTGCACAAAGACAGTTTTAACAGAGAAAAAGTCACTTAATTTTTGTCCAAACTTGTAAAATTTGAATAAGTTGAAATAAACAGATCAAAGTCAGTCAGAAAATCAGAGAAAACAAAGAGATAGAAATAGATTCGGAGTTAGAATGAGTTAAGGTGGTGGGGAACAGTGTTGCCATTCGACTATTTTAAACCTACTGTACTAACTCAACACACCCAGTTATTTGAAATATAACAAGTGAACTCTCTGAACCAAAACTACAGAGACAAACAACCAGAGCAGTCCATAATATTTGCCAACAGAGTACAGGTAGGTTTCAGCTTAACTAAAGTCAATATGAGAGGCAGAGTCAGTGATACCGAACAAGACAAATACATGTGCACCAACATGGAAAGAATGAAATCAAGCGCTATTTTTCAATTCACAGGACCAAAGGAAGAAAATGGCTGATAAGGCAAAGTGAAAAAGCATCGGCAATACACTGACACAGATGGAAATGTACAACTTATTTAAACTGCAACAAGAAATTGAATTAGTAAGAAGAGCATACAGGTCATATTTCTTACAAGATTTGATGCAGAAGCCTCAGCGAATGACAGACCTCTGGGGATGATGAGTATGTGGTCTTGTTCTTTACTGACTCGGCCCTAAGGAAAATCAAAAGAGTCTAAATTAATCTTTTTAATTTGATGAGGACAGTTACAGAACTGTGGGCAGCCTTTCGATATAAATATTCACTGAAAACTGATTAAACTCCATCTAAACTGAGTAAAGAACATTCTAACTACACTGATCAAAATGTTGTGTGAACAGTCAGAAATTGTACATGTGTTATTTTTTACTTTATTTGTGCTCATCTTACTGTGATGTAGGAGTTGGCAAAGTGCGCCCAGCTGAACAGGTCCACCAGCCTGTAGAGGCTGGCCAGTTTACAGCGCGTCAGCTTCTCGCCTTTAACCATCGTGGAGGATTCCATTCCATACAAGTCATTGATGGGAGTGACCATCCCCAGACCTAAATTACCAGTTAAATCAAGAGGAAACAAAAAAAATATATAGATTCAAATGCTGCTGACAGATAAGTTTGGATTAATAATATCAGTGACACTCAGGGTCAGACATCTGTATACCATATCTGGATTTTTATCTAATGATGCATCTGACTCAACTGGCAGAACTCGAAATTACACTGTGATGTGATGTAAACAACAATCCCTACTTTGTTTAATGTCCATCCCTCCTTGGACATTAGTATGGGTATCTTAAAAGAGGCATCAAAAATTAACTGCTATCATCTTTGACGTCTTATTCCTGATTAGTTGCGCATTCCACAGCTCTGATTGGAAGCAGACTTCACATATGGACTCCTGGACAGAACTCACAAAGGATCAAAACCCAGAAATATTCACGGCACTTCCGGAGTCTGGAGTTGGGTTGTCTAAGAGCATTATTGCCCTCAAGCCCGCAAAGCATATGGATTTTCTGCCATCCAGTACTGATGCTGTGCTCTTGTTTTTTGGGGGTCAATCCAGCAGTGGCTGCACTGTAGGCAACGGTGGCACGTTCTGCTGAATCTTAGTGTTTGGTTGTCGGGGGCAACGGGCGACAGCACAGTAAGAACTTACTAAGAGGGGAAGTGTTGAAGCCAGCCACTGAGCTCGCCATGAAGAAGTCTGCGATCTGCCTGAGGGCCAGCAGTCCAGTCGGGTTGTTCCCTTTTCGTTGCTGCTCCTGGATCAGGCATTCCAACTCCTCTTTAAAAGCCTGAGAGAGAAGACCGAAGAAATTATGTCAACACAATTCTTTTTTTTTTTTTTTACAACTTTGTACAAAGGTCTGCATACCACACATGACAATCTTTTGAAAACTTGCATGTAAGGATGGTTAAAATCAAAAGTCACGTAGCTAAAATAATACAACATAGATTAAAATAGGTGGAAGGAGTCAGCATGACATTAGTGCTGACAGAAAGATGGAAGCGTAAAATATGTGGGAACATTCAGAGAGACGCCATGAATGGGAGTAATAACAGAGCAACTCAGGAAGAGTTGTGTTAATCATAGATTAGACATCCTCCTTGGGTGTCAATCTGACTTGTCCTAAAAGTGCTCCATGAAGCTGGATGACGATTGGCTGGCCCCACAACAAGCCGTGTCAGGATTGGTTGTGTGGTTAACCCACTGCTTGTGTTCTAATTGGTTGCTTCATGCAACTGGGAAAGAGTGTGTTTGTGGCTAATCCTCATGTTCAGACCACAGTCATCCGCTGAATTCCCAGACACAATACATTAAATGACAACAATACTTACTGCAAGAGCACAAAAACACACAGCTGGCTGGATGAATATATAGGACTGGATGTATGCAGTACTAGATGATTTTATGATTTTGTTTGGCTTCAAAGCAAATACTCCTTATCATGCAGAAACACATGAAACTAGAGTTCAAACAGTTCTCATAAGACCTCTCAGCATAGTAGCAGATGCATAAAGGTCATTCACATACTGTTGAGTGACAGTTGCTCAATCTGGGAAATTGAGATTTACATGTTTGATCTCTAAAAAAAAATCTACATTTGATTTGTCTTTTGGCTTTTGAAATGCACCTTATAACAAATCTTGTTACAGAAAAGCCCCCTCTGTGTTACAGGATAAGTAAATTGACATGTCTTCTTTACAAAGTCTTTTAAACATTCAGCTGCTAGTAACTGCTACTTGGCCCCTGATATGAAATATTTACTTCAAAGCTAAAGAACATAGACTTTCTGGCTATCTGACATTTTCCTTCTTGTTGTTCATTGTCTCTACTCATAGTTCGACCCAGACATAATTTTGTTTCAGCCATTTTTAAACACCGGATGGATTTTTCTTGATCATTTAATCATGTTTTTCTATCATCTCGTCTACCCCCTCCCATTTATTTAAATCAAAGTGTGTAGTATAGAAAAGTCCAGGTACATAAAGGTAATTTCTGCCACTCATCAAGGGTTATACTATATTAATCATTTGGTCATATAGAGAGTCCTTCCAGCCATCAGTCTAGTCTTGGCTTTAAAACCAAAGTTATCACCACTCAACTTTACACATTTGGGAATCTGCAGGGGTCCATCTGGCATAAATGTCAGGTTATGGGAAACTAAAATGGATGCTAAATAATTCATCTGTGGACTGCTCATGTATGGGGCATGTCCCATACAAGAACAACATTTAACATTACCTTGTTCAACAGCTATCTACATGTTTGTCACATTGGGCAGAATAACTGAGGAAGTAAACTGATCATTTTTGACATGATTTGAAACTATTTTCACTTAAATACCAGTAATATAAATTGGTTGCCAAAACACCCCAGTGTAATAGAGAACACAGGTTATGACGGAGTTTCCAAAGGTTAACACTACACTACTTCAACATCCAATATTCATGCCTTTATTTCATCTCAGTGCTTATGCAATGGTTGACATTCTCTCAGTGGGGTTGCATCTGTGCATCAAAACATCTCTGACACCTAACTTCCCCTTTCCTATACCCTCGTATCCCTCCAGTCACTCCATGAGAGGGGACCATTAGTGTAATGCAAATGGAGACGGGTTTGTGGTTTTATGTGGTGTTTTGTTCAAACTGAAGCGGCCCTCTGTGTCAGGACACATACAGTCCTGGAGCACTGCTGGTTCTCAACTCCAGCCAGACATTCCTCTGTCCCTGGTGGCAAGGTTGCTGTGGCAACCAGTTTGTTGTGTGTATCTGACAGTGGCGGTTCAGGGCGCTTTTGTTTTCAGTTAGAGTTGTTGAGTTTCAGTGCTTCAATGACTGTTGTGCCATCAAACTATCATTAGAGCCACAGTACTAAAAGCAGTTTAATAGAGCCAGAGCCAGAACACTCGTCCCTCCTGACTCAACGAGAAAATTCTTTGTTTTCTGAATGTGCTAGAGAGTTCACAGCGGCTTTGTACAGTCAGCTAACTTCACACTTGGCATTTTTGCAAAATATAAACCAACATGAGCATAAATCTCATCAGCTGTTGCCATTAAACCAACTCGAGTTTACTGGTCTCTTGAAGTTAGCAGCAAAAGTTGTGCACCAGTATTTGATCAACTTTTTTATTGATGAGACAAACTTGATGGCAAATTGCTGCCTATTTTATGATGCGGCAGATAATAAATATCTGGTTCTGTACTGCCTACAGCTGAAAACAATGGTCTGAGGTTCGGAAAAGCTTAGACCTGAATGGAACTACAGGAGTCGGGTCATCCTTCTCCTGCAGGTTCATCACTAAAAGTGATTCCTTTCACATATATAGTCATGTGAAAAGTACAACCCTCTAAGTTTTAACACATCAGGACAAAATAAAAAAACTTACTTACCAGATCTTAAAATGAAGTAAATACAATGTCAGATGAACAACAAGAACTGACATGTTACAGTTTACACTTGTTATTACTTATTTACACTTATTTATTTACATTTATAGAGTCTAAGATGCAGCTATGAAAAGTGTTAGATAAATAACGCTTGTTATCATTTATTTAACAAAAACTGAGCCAAAATGCTGAGTCAGTGTGTGAAAAACTAAGCACACCCTCGCTGCTCTCTAAGGAATTAAGATGATAAGTAGCAGCGAGATGCTGCTAATCAAAAGCTCTCAAATAACTGATCACCAGGATGTGTGAGCAGCTCTAAATGAGCAGGGCATTGTTCTGTTCTAGAGCATTCAGGTGTCTGTTACAATGCCAAGGAGGAAAGACCTCAGCAATGATCTTAGAGTAGCAATTGTTGCTGCCAATAAATCTGGGGAGGAACTATTTAGATTCCATTGTTCTACGATGAGAAAGATTATTCACAACTGGAAAACATTCAAGACAGATGCCAATCTTCCCTGCAGTGGACATCCCAGCAAATTCTAGGTTCAAATATGAGGTCATCTGACAGCTAAAGCTTAACTGATATTGGGTCATAGAACAGGACAACGATCCCAAGCATGGCCTCAAATCTACAATAGAATTAACAAAAATATATGAGAATGAAGACGTTGCAAAGGCCCTGTCAAAGTTTGGAGCTCAGCTGATTTTTATTATGTTTTTTTACCTTCAATGACCTAAAACCTTAGAATATGAAATAAGGTGTATTGTATCACATGAAAGTACATGTTGTTTATCATTGTTTTAAATTGATTAACTGTTTGCAGAATCACCAGTAAAATACATTGTTTTCACATCGCAAACTTAACTGCAGTTGGACACTGAACTTTTGAGCTTTTGCATTTTGAGTAAAATCTGTCAAGACCCATATGAGGTGTGTACAAACACACACACACACACACGCAAACACATACTCACAGGCATCTGCTCTACAATTTGTATGTGAGCATTCCCAAGAGGATTATGACAGCAGGGATTTGATTCCCATCATCTAAACAGCTTAATCCAGCAACCTAAAGTGGATCGTATCTTTAATATTTCAGTGGAAACACCGTCTACAGCAATGAAAATAACATACACTTGCTGTTGTGTTTTTTAAACTGCTGTAGAGTGACTGGACAACCTTTAGTGCAACTTTTATCTGACAATAAGTCAGTTATAACACAAGTATCCATCGTATGCCACACGAGAATATGATCATTGACACGACCACAAGGCTAAGCAGGTCTTCTCCACTTACTGGAGTGAAATAAATAATAAAAGTAATCCAATCAGAAAAATAGAAAAGCGTATCCGTGACTGTTTCAAAATGCAATAGCTAGTCTTTCAAAGTGGAACTGCAAAGCATTAAGCTGACATTCAAATTGGATCTTGGCCAGGTCCTCAGTGGAAGACTTAAAGCCTTAAAGTGGAATGAGACCGGCTATGTAGAGCTAAAAAGCTGATTTAGAGAAAGAAGTTGCTGTTCCACCTGAAGGACAACACACACACACAGTGCTTAAAATCTTTGTAATTGAGTCTTTAATACATTACTCAAAAGATTCTCAGTGGAAATGTTTTGTTGACAATGTGAGACAGTCTGAGTAAACGATGTGTAAAAGATTTACACCTTACTTAAAGACATTACCTGAGCGAAGATGCTTCCTAAGCAAAACATTCATCACCACTTCACTGCTTGGTGGTTTGTTAAATAAAGGTAATTTCTTTCACAATACTATGTCTGATCATCTAAGTCACAGCCTCCACAGGACAACAGAAACTTCTCCTTGAACACGTTCTGTATCAGGTCTAGTTTAGTTGATGCCAAATTTTCCTTTTCTTGTAATTTCAATACGTGCTGATAGCAGCACTGAAAAGACTGTTGCAGATACAGGTGACCCTAAAACTGCTGTACATCATCCTGTGGGAAAGAAACTGGTGACTTTTTATGACTTTGCTGGAGTGAAGCCAATCCCACATGTCAATTCATGTTTCCTCAAAAGAAATGTGTGTCGCTGTGAAGGCTTTCAGGATTACATCACATAAAAATTGTGTCTTCGTATGGAATAAATTATGGTTTGCTATGACTCACAGCAACAGACATTTAGGAGCATTATAAAACAGGTTGCTGTTTCACACAACTCACCAAGTCTTGAAATCAACAAAAAGAGGTTACTAATATTGGGTAAAGCCTAAAATAGTTTTTTGCAGCTGAATATCAAATGGCAAGTGCTCTTTTCTAAAACCTGTGAAAGTTTTGTTCAGAGGTCATTTCCTGTAACAGGGTAGGATTACATCCTCACTACCGCCAAACTGCATTATAGTTCACCAGAAAGAACACAGTGACCTGCATTTTCAGGCGATAACTGACATTCATCTCAACTGCTCTAATTAACAAAAACTAAAAGCATAAACAGTACGTTCTGAGTAAAACTCCCTGAACATATAGGATTAGGCATAAAGGACTCTTAGAAGGATTAATAACAGGCAAAGACACACACACAACATCCTAAAAGGCAAACTCAAGCCAGGTGAGGCCTGTAATTTCAGACACAGCCTCCTCAGTAATGTCAGCACAATGCTGCTCTTTCAGGCCACCAACGTGACCGTGTTACAAAGCAGAGAAGCGCCTGTCTGCAGACTAGCCAATGATATTGATCCCCTCTATTTCACCTCAGAATATGCGTCAGGGAAACTGGTCCCTGACTGCAGCTGTAACGTCTTACCACTCTGCATACACTGGCTGCCCTTTTTCTTGGATGACACACTTGTTCACTTTAACAGAAAGCGTAGGCAAGGATTTACACTTACAGCAATCTTCAGAGCTAAAAAGAAAGCTCATCAGTAGATGAAGAATACCGTGAAGGGTGGCTGGATTCATTTAATACATGACAATATAGCAAAACTCACAGATATGTCCAACTTCTTTTCCCCTTGTGTCAACATGTAGCTTATCATAGGGCATGCTGATCCAGTTCCAGTTCCTTTTTTTTTTTTTTTTTTTTTTAAATACTTGCAAAAAGCAAGGAACACACTTGAGTCATTACAGAAAATTATCGCTGAGTTGCTGCATCCCTCCTTGCAGGTAGGTTCGTGCTCCAGTTTTAGCAACAAACCTCTGTTTCCAGTTTTCACATCAATGGGTTTCAGTTGCCCGAGAAGTTGGAGAAACTAATGCAAAGCTTGCTTACACATTTGGGAATCTGCAGGGGTCCATCTGCATTATTTTTAAGGTTGCAGAGTCCACAAAGCAGACTTGGTAATAATTCATGTTGCTCTCAGATCTCGAGGGCAGTGCTCCTCTGCTGGAGGCTTTGCAAAGTTCAACACACAAGAGATATAGTAAAATGCCAAACTAAAAAACAGCTGCCAGAACCTGGCTCTGAGAGGAAATGTGGTGGTTTTGAAAAGACTCTAAGGAATTACTTCAACCGCTAATGTTCTATCAAATGAGGCCTTGAGCATTTTTAAAAGGAAAAAGGGAAAACATAACAGAGAACACTTGTGACATGGCCCTCACATGAGGGGGCCTTCACCAAAGCATCATACATTATCCACTTGTGCTCTGCGTACAATACCATTGGGGGTACACTTCCTTTGAAAACCACAGGACAAGTGCAAATGAGGCAGAGTACATTTACCACTTGACATCGGTAAATCACTTCCACAGATGATGAACAAACTGTGCCACAAGCTAAACATGCGCAGACCAGGGGGAGAGAACAGCAAAAGAAGAGGAAAGAAAATAATTGCAGGATGAGTGAAGATGCTGAAAATAGAAGCAGCACGTGGAAATACAACTCAATTTCTATTTCATTTGATTACATCTCCTGCTTATGATGGCTTTTAACCTCAGCCTTTTTCAGTGGAAAACAGTCATGGAAACCTCAGCTTACCGCTCACCGCAGATTTTATCACAAACATATTAATACCCTGATTTACCAGCCATGCTATAATAAAACCTAGAATTGGAGCCAAAAATCTGTTTTAAATGTTTCTTCTTTTGTAATGAAATAAAACGGAAAACCATCTCAGAGTGCCTCACAAATTACCTCGAGGCAAATTTCAGTCTTTGTGTGTCATACGAAACACTTAAGTTCTGAAGCAACCATCAAAACTTCCTGAAAGTTTGATGAAAGTTTGTCAAAGTTGATGTGAATAAGTACTGTCACTCAAATATGCATTATCCAGATGCTCAGTGAGTTCAAAATAATGACCAGCTGTTGATGTTAAGGCAAGTAGAGAGCATTTTTCTTCTCTTAAAAATGATCATTTAAGAACTTTTTTTTTCTTTAAACACCCTGAACTGCATTAAAGGTCATTAAATATATATCTAAATGTTTCGTTGTTTTATGTCTCATGTACAATCACTCCATGAATGACCTTTTACTGGCTTTTCTCTATCTGTCTGTAGTCTTTCAGTGTCTTGTAAAAGTAAGAGATCGATACATTTGGGGATTTTGGGTAACGGATCTAAACAAAGTAGTCCAAACTGGGGAGGGGAAACTAAAAGTTCTGAAAAATAAAAACTGGAAAGCAGTGCTTGTATATCTGTCTGTCCCTTTTGTTAGGAAGCCATAAATCAACATCTGGTGCTGCCAAATACATTCAGAGGCCGCACTTTTTGTTTAATCAGACCACCCTATAGGCAATCTAAATGTCACCTGATCACAATATATATGCACCTGTTGTGTAAGGCCCCAGAATCTGTAACGCCACTAACCAAGCAGCACGATAAAGAGCAGGGAGCTCTCCAAACAGATCAGGGGAAAAGTTCTACAGAATACAAACTGGAATTAGGTTATAGAAAAAAAATATCAAAATCAAATATCCCAGAGCACCTGAAATCCGTCATTAGGAAATGGAAACAATATGGCACCAGAACAAGCCTTCTAAGAAAGGGCAGAATACCAAAACTCACAGAAAGAATCAGATAAATTGCAAAGAGGCCGGATGTAAGACTGAAGGAGCTGCAAAGCTCTACAGCAGAGACTGAAGTGTCCGTCCATTGGAACACTTAAGCAATAGACTCCACAAAGATGGTCTTTGTGGAAAAGAGAAATGTCTTTGAGAGGAAAACAAAAAGAGATGTTTGGAATTCACAAAAGCTCTGAAAACATGTGGAAGAAGAACCTCTGGTCAGACCAGACTAGAACTGAACTTTTCATAACAACTAGCTTTATTCTTTAATTATTTTCACAATTATTCATTATAGGTTTATTTTGTACTTTTTTTATTTTTAGAAATCTTTGGTCAAGTCCACTACATCAATCTCCTAAAATATATCCACTGAAATCACAGGTTATAAAGCCAAAAAATAGGAGACATGCTAAGGAGAGTGAATACTTTCACTAGGCCCTGTAGGATTGCTTGATTGCTGTAGATCTACTTTATCTTAAAAGTAAAGTTAGTGCCCATACTACTTAGTGGATAAAAGAAGTAATGAAATGGTCCAGAGTTTAGTGGCTTCTGACTTTTAAAGGTAAACACAGCTGTTTGAATGAGAGGAGTGAATGAAGTCCGCTGAGTTGATTCAGTCCTGCTTGGTCTATATTAGTCTGACTTTAAATACAACCTGCCAACTGAGCAATTGAAACATGTAATCTGGGGCGGCCACTAGACCTATAACACTGGAATGAAAACAAACAGAGAAAGGATAGATGGAAGAGGAATGGAAGAAAGCAAGGGAGGGGAGAGAGGCATGTGTGTGGAAACCCAGCTGGTGACGTGTTGTTTTTGTATTTAAGGGATTAGCAAACTGAGAAAGATGGAGAAAGAAATTGACATAATTCCATGTCCAACTGGTGTCACTCACTTGTTACCAATGTGGTTGATATCACAAAAAAAAAAAAAGCTGAACTCAGAGGCCAAATGTGTTTATGAGAGCACTACAGGGAGACACCTGTCACAGCTGCCTGTGAGCTGTTTGGCTCATGTTCAAAACCACATCAAGTAGGAATCATATGCAACATACAGACAACACACGGGCAGAGCAACATGCAGAAACACACACAGCGTGATGCAGTCGTTGATAATGACAGTATCTGCAACATCCAGATACTACAGGTGGAAAAAATAAAACTGAATTAAAAAGAATTATATTCAAATTTAAATAACAGAAGATTTAACAGTCCTCACGGTGGGTGAGACCTATGATTGCGATATAATTCTAACACAAATTTAGATATGTTAAAACACTGTAAGACTGTGGCTGGAACTGTAAAGTTTGGCTTTTCCCGTTGCAGGTGAGGTCCATCTGTCGACTTTTCCTTTTCATATCCCCGATTCTCACGGCTACACGTCCCACTCTTCCACCGACTGCCTCTGCTGATCAGGACGGACCAGAGACAGCTTTGCCAGACGCACCACAGAAAATATCACTGACGGTCATCCAGACAAAAATTCAATACTGCTCAAATAGTGCCCCACAGCAATCTGTCCGCCCTTAAATGCACTCAGTCACTCGCTCCCCTGCAGCTGTACTTGTGATCACAGACACAACCAGAGTATCAAATGGAAACCTGCATCAGCAGCAGCGTAGCTCTCACCCTTTCAGACATCTGGCACTGAGCACAGCATGTCAGGAAAACAACGCTGAGCATGTGCAGAAAGTGGATCATATCTTAAACTTATAAAAAGAACAGGTCAAACTATCAAGCAGCTACAACCCTGATATCAAATGGACACTTCCAGCCAGGCTTGAGTTACACTTTTTGTTTATGACATGCAGTACCCTATCTAATTTATAACATTGCATCCACACCCTAAGTGTAACTCTATCAATATAGTTTATTTGTCCCTCTGAAGTAATTTGAAGTATAAGAACACATACAAATAAACATGCCTTATTCCCACTGTAAACACTGAGGTGCACATCAGTGAGAGACCGGCCTTAAGTCAACAGTGCAGAGTAAATACTCCTGATGTTTGCAAAATCTCCACACAACGTGACACAGCTGTTCAAAGGGCACATTATGGACAGCAAAACAGAACAAAAGTGCGCCATCTTTACAAGAGACTGAGATTTTGACTCATGCATGAATACATGAGCACGACTGGGCTATTATTACCAGAGCGAGGTGTTATTCTCATGGTAAAAATACAAATGCAAATACAAACTATTTAGATACTAACGGTAAAAAGCCTAAAATATGGGATATTGTACCTATGCAGTGTTTGCTTTTTTTGTCTCCAATGTTCAGAATCTTCACAGTAACAGAAATCAAACAACAAATATACCTGTGTTTACTGAGATTTATGCACATAAAACCTTCACTTCAACAAATCCTGACCCGACACCAGCACTGCTGGGCTGGAAGGACCTTTGAGAGTGTCATCAATAAGTCTGAGCGCGGGCGTGGTGTTTGTTGGTTACAATAAGGCTTTAGCGAGCCACTGACTGCAGTGATTATGTGGTTAGTGACACACCACCAACACAACCACTTACACAAGGGCACATGTGATCCTCTTACTACTCTAACTTCTTGAGAAATGTCTTGATTAGGGAAGAACAACTAACAGAGAGAGAAAATGAGAACTAATTACCCAAACTGTTGGCCAGTGAGGTGAAAAGTTTGTGGCTTGCAGCAAGTTCTCCATTAAATTTTCTGCCATCGATACAGCATCTCAACCGGAATCTTAATACAGTAAACATAACTACATACAGAAGTAAATCCAAATCCATTCATCACAGCCTGTTCCAGCATGCAGTGAATTGTATGTAGTCAAGACCAGTAAAATACATACTTTCACTCTAATGTTTATAACCATAGGCTTGTAGCCAGTTCAGCTGAGGAATCTAAAGCACCCACAGAAAACTAACACAGACATGGGCAGGGCATACAAATCCCACAAAGAAACATCTAAGCCAGTGGAGGAATTTAAACCCATTTCCTTCATAATAAAGGTAGCCTCACTGCTCCACCCTGCAGACTACAGATTCATCCACAACAAACTACGTCTGTGGTCAACAGTATTTAAGAAAAGCCCTCTCTGGTCTCCAATCATATTAGCCTATCAGGACAGTCTGTGTCTCATTTAGGAGAGAAAAGTTTTCAGTGTTTCTGAGAAGAAAATACACATATGAGGCTGTATGTAAGACCCCTTTCCTGGTTTGTACCCTGCTGGGTTTGCCTAATAGCAGAGGTAAAACCAATCAGCAAGTTGTCAACCAACACATGTAGACAGATAGATGCCACCTTGTTTAACTTGTGTTAGACTTTGTATACAAATTAATATTCTCTGAATGGGCTGTGATCATTTCCTTCTTCTTACTTACAGGGCTCTGTAGTATCTGTGTGACCCGTTTCTTCTGCTCCAGAACATTGAAGTCTTGCCGAAGATCAGGCGACATGTTTCTGGCCCTGATGTACTCCGGATCGTTGACGTTGACCCGGTCGAAGTAGCGCTCCTTGGTCCCTCCACCAGGTGGGGGAGGAGTGGTCACCACCCCCTGATGGTTGCCCGCACTCATGCCTGCTTCACCTCACTGGTTTGCTCTATGGCTGCTGCTCTGACTCTCTCCTGAGAAGCAAAGAAGTGGACACGTTAGCATATGTAGCAAAGGCCACATTTATCATAAAAACAATGCAATGTATGTGCTTGGTTCCTCATAGCACAGGGAGTGTGGTGAAAAGAGCAGAACAGCAAATGCAAACTGAGGCACCTACAATGATGTGGTATGCAAATCACAGAGTCATCATGGTGCCAAGCAGATTTGTTTGTAAAGGAAATGTGACATATTAACTCTACTATACACAGTAGTTATACTATGCTTATAATACTGTTGTCATTCTCTAATTAAAAGTTACTCTTGCTGTAAGTTGTTATTTTCAATACAAATGCAAAACACCAGGCTTGACACAATCCAGTTTTAGTGCCAAATAAGATAAGGACCAGTCTGTCATCGCCATACGACATAAACGGAATCACACTCCTGTCAAAGAGGAAAAGGACCGTCCTCTTACTGGACTTCTGTGACATGCTATTCTTTGGGTTTAAGTAAGTAATAGCAGAGTGTTCCGACCGCAGAGTGTTGTTCCACAACAGTCACATATGCATGCAGGCGCTGACCAGGTCACTTTGACAGTTCACCCAACAGTGTAGGAGGAGGACATGCAGGCCTAGACTGGTGAGGTGCTTTACTTCCACTGTTCACACGCAGGTCACCTGGCATGACAACAAGCACTTTGCAGGATGTAGGAACTGCTGCAGCTAAAGCAAAATAGGCTTTGTTGGCATGCCAGAGGAAAAATCCAATAAAGGAAAAAGGGATAACTGACAAACACATGAGACCTTATAAATAACTTCCATTGTGAATATGGAAAAAAACTGAATCTTCCAGGAGTCTTTGCCACATGTATAGCTGCTATTGTAGTAGCGAATGGTAAGCTGGTGGTGTATTAGGAAGAGTTGGGGCTTATGGGATCGCTAGCAGATGGTTTCTTGGCTTGTGGAGGAATGACAGCAACAGAGCAAGAAAGAGTTTAAGAAAGAGATCCTGCTGATTTCTGTCTTCAAAAGCCCAGTGGTCATCTGACAGCAGGAGGGTCAGACCTTAGTGGTTACCCTGCCAGAAGTGACTTCCTCTCCTCTTCTAACCCTCACTGCTGTCAACCCAGTATGGTGGGGAGAAGAGGGTTGGGGGTTGATTTGATTTGACAGATGCCACTAAGCTGCTCATTCTGGTCAAATGCCACTTTTAAAGATGGCTGAGATTAAAGGAGTCACACACAGCTCAGTGTATACGGCAGAGGCGTAACACAAAAGTTAAAAGAAATCCTCCCATAAGCTGTGTTTTTAGAGGTCTTTTCTTTCCTAATTGCATGACTTTACTTATCACACACTTTTTTCAACTTTATCTTCTTCATTGGGAATTTAACTGGTAACTTCTCAGCAAACCCTTTCAAGTAGATTTTCAGCATTTTGGAACATACAATCAACAAAACAATTATAGGATATAAAAAGTAACATAAACAGTGTTAGAAAAAGCCACCGAAACACCCTTTTAACCCGCTGATGCAATATTTGCGTGTGCCTGCACACACATGCATCATAATAGATTAAATAAGCAGAATCTCCTATATGTTATCTAAAAAAAATCCACTGGGACCACAGAAAGCATTACTCTCACTACCTGATTCCAGAAAAGCTGAGATTTATACTATGGAAACGGATAAAAGCCCCGCAAAATTGTTCTTTGAGTGAAGACAGCTGGAGGTACTGTGTTATGTAATCTGATACAGAATTCATCCTCCTGCCTGCACAGTTCTGCTTACAGGGCAGTTGTACACAGAGCAGACTGGAATTAAATAGGCTCTCATACACAGAAAAAAGATGGGATGCTGATGATTGTGATATAAAAATGAAGGTATAGTAAGTGAAAGAAGGCAAATCTACGGACTTGCTGAACTGTGCAATGTTTACTCTGTTAGTTGCACCTCCAAGACCCCGTGCCAAAAACTTTCCACTTCATGAAGTGTTCAGGACGTACACGATGCAAACTAAATATATGATTGACATGCAGGAAGGTCATGCTTGGAATTTGCTACATGAGTGGAATGCTTCATGGATGAATGCAACAGCTGGAGCATCACCAAAATAAAGTCAGCCCCCGCCCCATTCACACATCAACTTCCATCCCCCACGCTCAACCTCCCTCTGCCTTTGTCAATAGATCATTGTCCTGATCCTCAACCGTCTCAGTCCGGCTACGTCCAGAGACATCCATGGGTTGAGAGATTCAGGTGGAGGCTTTGAGGTGTTCTTTTGTTTTTTCTTTTTTGTGTGCGAGAATATTTCATGCTTCCATTACAATGCCAGTTGACCGACTAGATTTGTTTTAAAAAAACCTGGAAATTATAGATACACCTGCTCTCTGACACTGGAGAACAGCCCTGCATAGTAATTGGTTTCAGCTCCACAAATGTGTGGCTGACAGATGAGGGAGGCTGTGTTTACTGAAACACGCCAGAGTGCGACAGCAGCTTCAGGCAAGGTTACCGCAACCTTTCACCCTGCGACCCTTGGTGACCCTTCCTCCCTTGCTCCCAGTTCAGCAGCCCCAACAGACATGAAGCTTTATATATAAACCACTATTTAAAGAGTTCCATAAAACTAACCAATGCTAAAAACCATCAGGTAAAAAAATGCTGTTACGCTTCAAGAAACTAATCAAAACTTTGTGGGGTTCTTTAATGTTTTATACAGAAGCAGTTAAGGACAGATCGATAACTGCAAAAAAATGAAAATTATACGTTTAAAAAAAAAAACAGGAATTAGGAATACAAGTAACAATGTTTAATCCAAACTTGATCTTAAGCAGCAAAAATAAAAGAATGCTGGTTTCATATTTGTAAAACCAGAGGTGACTGAAACAGAAATTACTCATCTTGTCTGAGCAGCCCTCCAGGAGCTAATCTTTATAAATGGGACTTAATACCATATTTGTCACAAAAACAACAGACCTATTCTGTCTGGAAATGAATAAAAGAACCAAGTTAAACAATTACTAAGCAACCAACAGGTTTGGTTTCTGTTGATTGACCAGTTTAAACAAAATGTTTGCTGAAAAGACCTGCGATTAGCTAACTGGTTGAGTGAATGTTGCTGCTCTTATTAGTTGGCCACCTCACACTTGCCACTGCCCCAGTCAATGACAGCACCCCTTGGTCACACAAACAGGCACGTCTGGACCAAAGAGTTCTGAATGTACCTGGAGAGCTTGCCTTAATTCATACCTTTAAATATTTGAGTTTTTTTAATTTTTTTTTAATTGTATGTTTACATTTGTGAAGTCTATAGGAAAACTATAGCAACCCTGTAGGTACCTGGCAAGTGATAGACGAGACTTTCCCCCTTGTTACACCATCTTTTCTCACATTAGCTCATTTACACTGTCGAGACAGAGTAGCTGTAGTGCCATGTCACTGTTTTTTCAAACAGCAGGCCAGCATTGGGAAATCAAAGGAGAGACAATAGCATTGGTGTGTAGAAAACATGTTCCACCTTGCTGACTCCCTTACACAATCACATGGATTTAGCTTGTTGATACTTCAGCTGCCGGCTCAGATGCACATCAACTCTGAACCTCCATTCTGTCTTCGGACCATATAAAGAGAGCCGCGTAACAAAGAAACAACAATCCCACCTTGAACTGGCACTGTGAACAAGGTCAACATTAAATTGAATTTTACATGTTGTTTATTAGCTAAATGAACCAGGATTTTTCAAAGGTGAAATTCTGGAACTGTATTTCACACTGCCCATGTTGTACGAATGTTTTCAATCATGTTATCTGTGGCAACTTGTGCACAGTTATGTAGGTTTTGAGTTGGGAATACACTAAGGTAGGAGCTGAAAAAGAACTGAAAAAGTCACAATAACAATGTCTTTACAAAAATACATTGCTAACAAACTCATTGTTTTTTTTGTTTGTATTTGGGCTCTTTTTTGGCACTCAAATTACAAAATCTAGAGACTAATCTGCATTCAATGATTTTTTTATTCTACCAACTGACATTGAATTACAATATTGTCATACGTTTGGCATGAGCACAATATCAATATTTCATTCTTTAAATATCCCAGATATCATCAAAACAGATATTTTACCACATCCCTACACCCTTCCAGAGCAAATAATAACTATATCCATACAGGCAATGCATGTCACTTTAGGGACCAATCAGATATCATTTCATGACTTAGCCCCAGGAACGAACAGTTAATATTTGCACTGTATCCTGCAGATATCAGGATAACAGTCACTGGGGAGAAGACTTCTGGTTATTTGCTTTGGCCATTGTTTGAATGTAGACGAGTTTCAGGTCAGTAAATTAGTTTTAGATTTTTTTGTTTTATCTACAATGAGGTGGTGGTTACGATTAACAAAACAAAAACAGAAAAGTGACAACCCTCTGAGAAGTTATGGCCTACTGGCATGGGTGTTGTCCACTGATTTATTTTTAACTAAAAGAATTAGTCCCTCCTTCAAATTCTATTATGCGCTCTTACTGTATATCTCTACAGCAGGGTGTTCACCCATCATGCCTCAGTGCTCCTCTGACATTTGGAGCACGAGAGCCATAAGATAAGAGCTGGTGGTTTAGACAACATACAGCTCTCCACCTTCACATGATGACAGATTATCTAGAGACCTACATCTACCCATGTACAGTATCTTCAGCAGCGTCTCTCTGTCTGCTCCTATTTCTCTGTTATGTCACTTTTCTATCCGTCTCTCTTCCTCTATGTCCATCATCTTTCCTCCAATGTTCTTTCTCTCATTATCTTTTAACACCAATGCAAAAGTTAAAGACACGTAAAAAAAAAAATATCATCACTGACATCCGAGGCAGAGCACACGACCAAAATTGTTAAGTAAGACATCAACCAACACCGCCCACCCCACTCTCACACACCTCATATCTTCAAAGCCAGCCTGTCCGTGTTTCTGCCACCCCTAAAAATAGACAACCCACCTTCTGGGTTGTGTTACGACCCCAGCAGCAACAATACCAGGAAAGAATCCTTACGTTGCTAATTATATCCATGCACACTGCCACAGGCAAGGCGAGCACGCACACAGTGAATTGGAGGGTTAACTCTTTTCATGAACACATAAACAGAGGAGAAGGTGTAACCCCTGTCTAAATACGTAAGAATCTAGAAGTGAAACTAAAGGAGAGTGTGCGAGCCAAATGCCCAGCAGCTTACATGATCCACCGGTGGCTTTACTGTAAGATGAGGAAAGCTCTCCTCAAGCCCACCACTGTGGCCGCGGTCGGCTTTGCCTCTGACGAAAGGCAATGTCTGATTGTAAGTGTAGGTTACAGTTTTCTTTGGTAGCAGGTTGCAATACAAAAATGTGTTTGGATTTTACACAAGTATTACCTCTTAGACATATGGTGCATATATACATGTATTTTTCTATTTTTTAAATGTGGTAATTCTTGCAGCTGCAGCTACATTAAATTACATGTTTGTTTCTCCCTTCATGGACAACCGCTTCTATTGCAGAACCTTACAGTTAATAGCCAGTGCTAATCTTCTCTGGTGCTCGCACTACTGCTGCCAAGCGTGTTTATAGTGCAGGAGTGTGTTTCTCTAAGTGTGTGTGGCCACACGCTCAGCATGGAATTCCCCTAAAACTACAAATCAGTTTAGCAATAGAAATCTTTGGAGTCATGCACATGTAGCGGGAAAGAGCAAAACAACAGAGAGTATGTTCTCTCTGGAAATTAATTGGATGGGACAAGGGAGGAATTGCATCCAACATGGGACTACAGACACAAATACACACACCCAAAAATCAACATATAACCTCACAATCCAAGCCAAACCAACCTTGTATTCCCTCCTTGGTCAGTGAATGGGAGAGAACAGGCAGCAGTAGTAGGCGTCACAGGCAAAACTCATGTCTGTGTGTTTCACTGCTGCTCACTGTCTGCACTCAAATTCCAACAGAGAAGCCGGGAGAAGAGACGAGTGAAAGAGGAAGAGTGGGATACGAGCAACTGCAAGTGAGAGCCGGGCAGCGGTGGGAAAACAAGTCGCTCCACTTGTTCGTCAAGATTTTTTCATATAGATGCTCTTGGGTCAAGCTGCCAACCGACGCTGAACTCTCCCAGATTCCTGCAGGCTGCACTCCTCGGCGTTCATCAGAGAGAAAAGTATCAACAGCTGTGAGTGTGTTTGTGAGAGGATATGTGTGTGTGTGAGTGTGTGTGTGTCCTCTGCGAATGAGGGTGTATGTTTGTGTAGAAAAGAAGCTAAAGGGACCACGTGATGCAAGCTTAATCCCCCGCCCACTGGCCAAGAGGTACACACACGCATACACACACAAACATATTCAGGCATACATACTGTTAGACCAATCAGAGCGCAGGCTCACACACTAATCACCCCTCCTCCTCTGTGCCTGCTTTCTTTCTCTCTCTGTCTAGTCTACTCTTTTTTCCTTTCATCCATTCACTTTCTGGTCCATCTCCCACATTCCACAATCTCTGTCTATCTTACACTCTGCCAGCCCTTCTGTGCGACTGTACTAAAGGTCAGTGTTTATGAGTTTGGCTGGCAGCAGTGTAACAACTTCACGTACAGCAGACACGACTGCATGCCTCCCACTGATTCAACGTTATCGGGCCTGTTGGCGAACAGAAATACATAGCGCCTTTCATAATAACAGTGCTAGAATAAGATTCCAAAATGGAAATGACAGAAATGTAATGATCACAGGTCAGAGGTGAGGGTCTGCCACGTAACAGCTACAATTCAGCGTCTCGCCTGAAGCAAAACTTATTATTCCACACATTATTCCATTGATATTTGCCACTACTACAGCTACAGATGGATTTAAATCTTTACAGTCCAACCTCAACACTCAAAGCTTGTTTTAAGTCTAAATCACTTCATGAAATGCAGTACACACAAGTGACCAAAATAATCTCTTTGGCTGTTTACTCTTTGAGATGGTTATAGTAAACCCATTTATAATGAAGCTGACAATTTAACACAGGATTGAGGTTGATAGATCAGGGCAAAACATTGTTTAGAGAAAACAGTTTCATTCTAATAACTAAATAAAGTGTCAAAAATAAGAAAATCAACCATCACTTCTGTTTAGTTAGAGATTTGAACCAGAAACAAAATGCTCTCTATATCTAAGTACACACAATGCACCACAGCTCAGAGAAATCAGATTTTTACCCTTTCAGTAAACGCACCATTTCTCCAGCTACAGACAATTGCTGATGAGCAATAAACGTTTAATTGCACAGGGTCAACATTTATTAACAAAGAGCTAAAGGTAAGTTGTTTCGATTCCTGTTTTTTGTCTGATATCTGTTTTCATTTTAAAAAAAGGACAAATATAGCACTTTATTTTCGTTCCAATAAATGTTTGTCCTATTCTCTGATGCACTTTTATATTTTAGGATGAGATAAAAAGAGGGAAAAGAGGCCTATAGTCTGTAATTCCTCTGTTGGTGGATTCTGACATAATACGAAGAACTTCCAGAGAGTTTGAGACCCTAACTTTTCTCATTTAAGCCCTGCGGTCTGGTAAAGTTTCAGAGAAAAGTAAAGGTTATTTGTGGTCACTTTTTTTTTCACAGTTGAATTTTCAATTAAAAAACATTGACAAATTGAAGTTTTTAGGTCTTGAGTGTAGATGGGCTGATGAGACTGAAAAAGTCACGGAAGGGTGTTTGAGTGTAGCAGGATGAGAACAAGTCAGGGTGAGCCATGTCTGGGTGACTATGGGGTGTATCAGCAGGAGGGAGAGCAGGTCATCACAAATCAGTTAATGCTTGGGAAACACTCCATTGTCCTGAAAATGGTGGGGCAATGGCAAAAGTGGCGGAAGTTAAAAAGTGATAAGCAGGATGTAAAAAGACAATTCTGGTAGATTACAAAAAAAAAAAAGGAAAAGAACCACAGATGTTCACAGGAGTTCGCGTCAGCACAACAGTGCAACTGCTAAACATAGACAACAACACAATCTGGCCTCCAAGAGGGGAAGACACTGAGTCACAGAGGAGTGTACCACCAGCAAATCACAAGGCACACATTTCCTCGTGTAATAGTGGGATATGATCCAGTCGTAAGTCATACATGCAGAAACAAAAACAATTCAAGCAGCCTGCAAAATGTCAACAACCTGTCAACCAAGTCATGAATATTGTGGTTCGCTTTTCGAAACATAACATCATCATTCAGCTCACAATCCATGCAAATTTGCCTGTGGATTACCAACACTTAGTACCAAATATCACACTCATGAAACACTTTAAAACTTTACACAAGGATTTGATAATGAGTTTGAGAGTCAACTACACAAATGTTTAAAGTTATTTAGAAGCATCTAAAAGGACTGCAGATTGTTGTCTTGACTGTTCAGTGATGGCAGTGAAGATGATCCAGGAGCCACGATCTTAACATCAAGGAATCACTTGAGGAAGCACAAAATGAAAGTCAGAGGGGTAGGGTCAAAGGGAGGAATTGGGCCAAAGACAGTAAAAAACTGTACGTTGAATGGAGTTAACCGACTGGTAAAAACTGTTCAAGGCAATATTGCTTCACTTTATTTTTATTGCCAATAAACTTGTGTGCAGTAATTCTGGTCCAGTTTTTGCTGGCTCGTGCTCAAGTCAATCCTTTGGGATTGATGTTTGAGTTTGAACTGTCTTGCAACTGTTACTGCTGTATCTTACTTTGGCACAAAACTGTCATAAAAGGTCCAACTCACACATTAAAAAAAGCCTGGAGGTGATCGCGCCAACAGTTTATGTCTGGGAGCTTTTGGGGAAAAAGAAAGCTGTCGTGCACGTTGACTGTCACCTGAAAGCTGAGATGATAAGAAGTTTTTGTTTAGGCACCTGTGAGTAAAACTGTACTAACAAGGTGACAGATGTCATGCCAACCTCGTCTAATGAGCTATGCTGCAGTTGAAAACTTGCTTAAACAAAACTTTATCTATAGCTTTCGTTATTTTATGACATCAAAATGTGAATTCCCTCAGTTCAAACCAACTGCTAAAGCATGATTTTGGCATCACAAAATACAAGGTGATGCAGGTTTGTGCTTGTTTGGGTCGAGATTGAATGGAACATAAAATATATCTAGATAACCAGTCAACCCTGATTCTGCTGATGTGTTCAGTTAGGCTCGAGGAGAAATTAATAATAGTGGTGATATAGAGAATTATACCCCACATGAAGGAAGACGGTGTTTAGCTATATGAAGTATTTCTAAGTCAGCTGTTAAAAATAAAGATAGTCTTAGACTGCCATCTGACAGAATAAGTGTTTCAGTTTAAATCCACATGTGACAGCTGTCCGTACTAATAAGCTTCACAAAGGTCTTCATGATATGAATGATTATGTGTTTTACCATCATTCTTTCTAAAAGGAATTTTGGTTTATTATTGAATGGTCAGTGAGCATGACCAAATAATATTTAATCACACACATATCTAAAAAGGCAGTTTACCAAGAAGTCAAGGTGTGTAATTGTTTTAAGACAAAGACTAGATCTGCAAAGTTAACATCCACAGTGCTTGCGCTTGTCTTTTGTACCACATTGTTGAGGTATGACTATAAAACTAACAGAGGTGCTAACAGGATGATAGAGAAGAGCAGTTGTATAGACTGCAGTGTAAACACAGACTAATGTTGGGGAATTATGTAATAACCACAGTAGAGAAACAGTAGAAACACAGCTTACGGTTAGATACAGGTTACCTGAGACGATAGTCATTTTTCATTAAAATCATACTTTGTGATGGTATATACAGCCTGTATGTAAATAAACGTGAACTTTAGCAACTTTGCAAATGCCATGGTATGTTGAAAAACAGGATGTATCGTTCACATAAATCCCCCTGCCTGTCTTTAATGTTAATCACAGTAGAGACAGTGAACATAGCAGCACTGAGTCCAGCAGCAGAGTTCCCAGTCTGTCCCAATGGGCCGTGTCACACAAATCCAAAGCCGAGTTAAAATCATTTCTGCAACTCACAACTGATGCGTGAAGTGGCTCTCTTCTAACCTGGCCAATCACAACGGTTTCATAGGCTGAACACATAAAGGAGTTCATGTTCAAAGTTTTGGATAAACTTCTCTGTAACGACCACCATTATTTCACCGATTCCTTTCCTGATGCTATCCCATGCATCAAAATCAGACTAAAACAACATGTAAATGCCATAAGGCTACAGAGTCTATGTTGACACTATTTCTAACCATAATGAAAGTCCTTGATGAAGCAGAATAAATGTAGGCATCGCATTGACAACTTCTGGATGCTTCGGGCAATGCAAACAAACCTGATTCCTCTGATTGGCATCACATGCATTTGGAGGAAATCAGTGGAGTGATTACTTGCGGGGCTGCAGCTGTTTTGCACCAATAAACAAGAGCTTATGATCTTACAGACACCACATGACTTACTGTCTTCTCTAATAAACTATGACCTCCAAACAACAAGACACAATACATACTTGTGCAGCTTGTCTGTTGAATTACATAATCTGGTATGCTTATGGGAAGTATCTCTATTTATGCCAAACAATTTGATAGGAGATCAGGCAGCTCGTCGTTTACTTTAACCTAAGAATCAGCCACTTGAAGAAAACACTTTTAGTGAAATGGATGAGCAGTGATTTGTCTTGGAGGAGCATACACACACAGAACAGAGTTCAGTCTAAGCCAATGCTGACAGAGCAGATTAGTTTTACCTGTTTGAGTGGGGGTTAAATGGTCAGAAAAGCGTACTCACTGTGAGCAATTAAAGACATTCAGTGCAGTGAAGTACAGACATCATGAAAGGAAACGCTACTTCAGCACAAGGATGTCCTGATCCAATCTCAAGTATCGGTACAGATCAAGGTGACAGATTGGTAACGGCGTCATCCAGAACACCTCATCTCTTATAACTGTTGTTTCGTGTCAGACGTGCTGAAATATATCTGCCCTAAAGAAGTGTGGCAGGAGCTTGCCAACATGTCTGCTGTGTGGAAATATTTTGAACTGGAAAACGAGATCTAAAGTTTAAACACTGGCTAAAATTCAACAAGTTCACTCAGTTAACTCGGGCTAAGGTTCTGTCAAAGCGATAAATGATGGAGGAGACTTTAATATTCTGTTGGACAAGACAAAAAGGATTTCAGAGAGAGTGATTTAATTCATCACTCTGGATGACCATCCCATTCCTGTGGTTGAGTTTGTGTCATCATCAGCACTATCCGAGCAACAGAAAAATGTTAATGACGTCAGAGCTACTAGCTTTACATACATTTGGAGTGCTGATGTTTGCCCAAAGTCACTGCTTGGCCTCACTGCACACTGATTCCCATCTTGATCAAAAAGTCTCAGCGCTGCATGTCCATCAGTTTTGTGGCTCTCATACAACAGAGCATATAAAGCATGCAATTCAGGAGATGCTAAATGCATGGAAAAAATAAAGATAAAGTGTTCACATCCTCCATCAATAGATGATACAGGGTCCCAAGCATGGGCTGCATTATGAACAAAATTCAGCTGGTTGTGGACAAGAGAATACTCTAGAAATATTTTCCTTCAGTGGTTGTTAAACAGCTTGAAACCATGTCAGGGTCAAAATTATATGATTTGGACATCTCTATTCAACACTTTGTTTCAAACTCCACTCCACTCCACACACACAAACACACACTATCCCAGCTGTCACTTCCAGGCCTGACTCAGAGATACAAAGTTCCACCATGATGCAAAAAGCTGCCACTTCTACAAAGACTCAGACACAGATCATAATATGAAGAGTACTGAGTGAATTATAGGTTTTAGGAAACTGATATGTTTAGCAACGGCCGCTGCGTTGTACCAACTGTTTACAAAATGGTTAAAAACATTAGAATAATAGGCCATTTCACTCTGTTTGGACTTGTTCAAACAACCACATAAGAATAAGACAAATGGAAATGATCATATCAAATTATTCTAACACTAGAATATCTATATAAATACAAATTTAACTGCAATTTTGTTTCATCAATACAGTGAGTGAAGAAAGGGTGAAAAGCAATGGCGCCCATAAAATTGGGGAACTCAAGTGTGTGTTCAAGAATGTTACTGGTTGATAACAGCAGGGTTGACTCTTAACAATAGTTAATTATAGACCCATGGAAACCCAAATTGCTGTTTTTGTCTTAGCTTGACTCATTACAGACATGGTCAGACTAATACTGTGCAGTCAGATGTTTGCATGATTCTGTACCAAGACTGTCCACACAACTGTTATCAAGGCAAATGATTAATGAGTCCTCTGCACACCACAGCGCTCTTAAGAAATCATGTATTACTGTTGAAGTCATCCACTCCTTGACCCTGTAATAATCTTTGGACAAAAACAAAACACAACAGAGGGAAGGGCTGGACCGTCTGCTGGGCTGACTGCAGGATCTCCATTTGCTGCCGCAGCACTGCTATCAATGGACGTTTCCAACCAAATGCAGGAGAGTAAGATTAGAGGATTGAGGGGGCATGTAAGAGACGCCAACTACTCAGGGTTTATAAACACTTGAGCTCATTTTGGGACTTCTCAACTTTGTCCCAAGAACAGAAAAAATAAATCTGATAAGTGTGGAGCCTCCACAGTGGGAATCTGACAGATGTGGAAATTCTGAGGAAAACAAAAGTTGCTCGGTTAAGGGTTACAATGCAAAACCATTGACATGAGTGAAGATTTATTTTCACAAAGTTTGTTTTGGCTACTTTTATTTCAAACACCATTTTCTCACATTACAGGGAGGTCAAGCTGTTCCCAACGAGGACAGAATCAAGTCACGTGACAGCCTTTATAGCCTTTAGTGGGTCTAAGTAATAGCTTGTAAGCTCATACGCAAAATCATGTTTTCATCTTGTATCAACTTGTTGGAAAGATCTGAACAAACGAATCAATGGAGGAAGGTGACACAAGCAGCAGGTATTCTCTTTTTGTATCAACGCAAATTGCCTCTTTTATAAATTGTACTCTTTTGGTTGTTACCAAAAAATGATCACATGCATTATGCATTATCACAACCTCATATCATGCAAGTAGCATGCTGGATAGAAGCAAGTTTTGGCCCTAATCATGTTTTGAACCCTGCAGGTCTGAAAAAACATATCATGTCGTGTGGCATACAGACCCATAACCACACACACAGACATAACCCTGTAAAGCATTCGCCTCATTGTTTATTTGGCTCTGAGCAGCCCTTCTAGTTTCACACTTGCATGGCAGTGATTCTAAGGAGCCACTAATCCACATTTGAGTGCTAAAGAGGCATTTAGAGGGAAGATAATGTTTAACGCAACATGATGCGTCCACATTCACTTCCTGGAGGATTTGTGGGGAACAATGCTGTTACTGTCTGCGCAGCTGTAATGAGTGGAAGAGAAACACAGCAATACGTGGATGTTGTAAAGCATTAACAGGGAGGTCTGCCACTGCCTTGAGTTTCAGGTACAGATAATAAACTTCAAGAGACACAGAGGGGTGAGCAAGGAAGCAGCGTGCCTGTGTTTGCACTTTGCTTCCTCTTGTGAAAAGACTAAACATGGCCTCGGAGTGACAATGGGAAGGCAATTCCCTGTCCTCACCTTGGTCAAATTTGCTATTTCAGGTCAAGTTAAATGGTGACAGAAAAGTGCTTTGGTGACAGTTTGTTTAGGTATACATTGTTGGTCATGTATTTAAAACACAAACAGGGATGTTCCTCTGCTGACAGATGCTCACTTTGAATTCAAACTAATTTGTGATTGCACTGTCAAAAGGTCATAACCTAAAGTAAGAGAAAAAAGCAAAGAGAATATAAGGCCCACACAGTTTCTGTTCATTTTTCATGTTTTTGCTGTGTTGACCCAGAGGGAAAATACATACAATATCCAATCAACATTTGTTTCCTTTTGTCACTGTGTATGGATTAAGTTTAAAGTACTGTGCAGATATTTAAGATATTCAAGGAACAATGCGATGGCTTGTGCAGACATCACATCTGTGTTAGAACGACCTTTTGAGCAGCATTAAAATCTACAAAAAAAACATTCTTTTAAACTGACTTCATCGAAAATATTAAACATTCAGCTCTGTGGGTATGTGCAACACATTTGTGATACCTTTCTTCAAATCAATAATAAACCTTGTCTTATCTTTATTTTAATTTTTTCAGAATAATTAAAATAAAGCCTCTGTTTAAAGTTTCACAAATAACTTCATTTATTTCCCTTCAGAGTGAATGGTGGGAACATTGTGTAAATGCTCTAAAGCTTTAGCCTCAGCATATCTGAAAGAGAGCCAGCTGGGATTATTGAAAATTAAACTATCAAAGTGATATAAAACTATACAAATATCTTGAAGATGAAGAGACGGTGCTCATGTCTGAGATTTTAATCTTACAATAATTTACTTTTATTGATTCCTGGTATTGAAAACAGGGAGGAATTTTCCTGCTGGTTTTCTCTCACTAATGTCTTCATCTGCCCTCACAATCCCACATGGAAGCCTCAGACCTGTTTTAAACAGAGTCCACCATACCTGCATGCTGTAGTCATCTCCATAGCAATAGCAGAATATCAGATGACCTTATATACACACACACACACACACACACACCATTTACATTCCTTGCTGAATGCCATACACACCTTGAGTCAACACTGCAGGAGAACCTTTCAAAATATATCACCTGCTCTTTACTCAAGTTCCACTGGTCAGATTTTGAAGGAGCAAGAGTGACTAAAATGAAAATGAAAAAAAAAATACATTGTATATGATGCTAACAGAACAGTTTTATTCTGTTAGCATAAAATAGGCTTTGAAGCAGAAACTAGATCTCTAAACAGTAATTCAACCTCCACTTGGAAATATAAAGCAGACGTTATTTCTTTTTAAGCTAATAAGAACCAAGCCTAAACCATTCTGACCAGCAAATTGTGTGGTTATGAATTGACCATCATCTTCGTGTGTGATAAGGAACTAAAAGTACCGCTACAGTAACAGGGCTGCCATAAACAAGTGGCCGCATTCAAAGGCCAATTCCTCTGAATCAAAGTTGGAAGAAGATGTTCAGCTACTTTAATCTGATCCATGTAAAGCATGCATGCAAATAGCATAAAATAAGCCAATGACCTGCAGTGTAAGTATGTTACAGGGTATGTGTGCATGTCTTCATACAAACCCTGAAAACAGCATTATCAGCTTCAGTCAATAGTGTCATCATGATTCATTGTGTCATTGTCTTGAATATTTTATTATAGTCATAAAAGGTGTCCCTGTTGGTTTAACCGGCAACACATTCAGTTTTATGGGAGTTTTCCCTGTTCCCTGTGCATGCAAATTGCCTCAAGATAGTAGAAAATATCTAACTTTTGCAGTGGATTTTAGAGACATCACACTGTGTGCCAGGTTAGAAAAACAAGTTAGCTAAAAAAAGTACTTCTACACTCGACGGTAACAGTCAACTTATGACTAATCATAATACCTTTTCAGAGGAAAAGTTCAAAGGCGCATTTGACAAACGTTAATATTGAAATTATAGGTGTATAGGATAAGGTTTATATGGTTACATTTTCATCTGTCCATGAAGAAATACATTATCTTAAATTAAAAATCAGGTAATGGACTCTACAGATTACAAAGCAGTGTGCCATTTCAAATGATCCCTTTAAACATTGATTTACAGGTTTCACTCCCATAGCAGCCAAATACTGAGGTACTGCTACTATATTTGTATTGTTTGTACATTTATTTCTTGCTACTGTCACCAATACTGCATTGCTACAAGTTTAAGGGGTTTACTCTGTACAGTGGATGTTTGAGCAATTAGGGATAATTCAAAAGGGATTACGCACACATAAACCCAAATGACACAAGAATGAATCCTGATGCACAAACACACACAAACATGCTCCTGGCTGCTAATCGCCCTGTAAATATAGCTGGTAATGAAACAGCCATAGACACAGTTTAACAGGCCCCTGTTGCTTCAACCATGCAAACACAAACAATTCCTGTCCCAGAGTCTCAGCTGCTAACTGCTACCTTATGTCCTCATGGCCACACATTGGCTCTATGGTCAGGCAGAAGCTAAACGCCAGAGTGGCCTGAGTTGCTCCATTGCTATGCAACGCATTCAAGTTCAACAGTAGAGCTGTGAGTTGTAGTAGCTTTGGTGTCACATTTTCTAAAAGCTCTAACTGACATCAAGGTCTGATTGAGGGAGACTGGGAAAACTATAAGGATTCTTTTAGCGTGACTCCACTGTTTTCTTTCACATCCTGATTTGTTCAACACTTAACTTTAGACAGGTTTTTCATTGTAGCTGTTTGGGATTCAAATCACAAGCTACCACTCGGTAAATCTTTACACGAAAAGCCTGAGCTTTGCAACTGCACTCCTTCTGAACTGAGTTCACATTTCACTCAGGCAAAATGTGTTGGTCAGGGGTGCAGTTGCATTTTAGTTTTACAGAATCACTCAGCACTGTGCGTTAACTCTGTGTCAATTCCATTTTTCATGCTGGTCATTCATCTCAAGTCACTGAATTGAACTTGATGGAGCTGGAGTGTTCATCATCTTTTCTAAAGTTACAGAAATGGTCAGATAACGAGCTCACAGTCGCGACAGTGGAAAGGTTTGTTTGATTATCTGATAAACAGTTCTAAACAAGTGTGCTTCAGTAAAGCTGCCAGTTAACCTAATCTTTCTGTTTGTCACTAAAGTCATACACAATAAAAAAATCAAACTGAGTTGTTGTCAACTAGAACCATATTTTTTGGCAGAAGTAAAACTGATCCGTGTGACCTTTTTGGAATTTAGAAGAAGCTCTGGAGAGACACCTTTTCTGAAATAGCTCTCTCGCAAGACAAGAATACAACCCTGGCCTAAATCTTCAAGAGATAATTGAGCGATTTCTTAAACTGGCAGTCTCAGGGGCACCAGCTGCAAAGTGAAGCACTGAGAGGGAGTGTGTCAGTATGACAGAAACTGCAGATATATCATGCTGGAATGTAATGGATAAATTAATAAATTGGATGCTTTTTAGAAAAAAAATAAGGAATTTAACTTTGATATCCTATAACAGACAACTGAAAACAAACATCTTAAGCAACAAGGAAGCAAGGTTATCAGCCTGTAAAGCTTCACAGTTAATTTCCAAGGGAAATAGTCCCCCCCACACCAATCTGAATGAGTGTCTGCAGCAGGTAAGCACACACATTTCCTGCAGTGACATGTGGGGACAGATAGGTAAATTATCCACCCACTGAATTGGAAGCTTTGGGGGATTTTGTTGCTGCGTGGGTTGAGTTGACACATGTTGGGCGTAATCCCTGACAGCTTTTCATAGTATATAAAGAAGCACTCAAATCAAGTTAATTTTTTTTTCCATTTGCAAAATTAAATGTTGACTACTTAAAATCGGATTTGTAAAGAATGGATAGTTCAACTTGTAAAACTGCTCTCAAATGTGATAAGTGATAAGCTGTGGCGGATTTATATTTCTCTGCTTTACAAAGCAAAGTTATGCAAAAGTGATCAAATCAAATATTGACAACCAAAGAAATGGATTTAGATCATCAGCAGCGATCTTTCGTTTCATGAATGCACTAAAGAAGAACTGTTGAATGCTCTTTTATACAGTCAAAACAGGGTTTTCACAGAGGGCCACAGTCACATGGCAGATCAGTACGTAGGCCTTTAAGAAGTATGTGTGTCCATTTATGCCTCAGGGGGAAAATGGATCTTCGAGAATTGTTGAAACAGGACTTTCCCCTCAGAGAGCTCGGCATTCTTTTCCACACACAAAAAAAATAGCCATGTCACCCACTTGACTTTTAGCCTCAATAAATGTATATCAACAGTTGGGATGCACTCCGCATTTTTACATCATCTGGGATTAGCAGCTGCAGAATGTCAAGCATTTGACCCCAGGAGACAAGGTAGGAGTAGGAAAGGTTGTGTTCTAAACTTGCTATGCTGCACAATATATAAGCAGAAGGGTTCATTGTGAGTTCATGAACTTTCTTTCCACTTTTCTATAGTGACTTATGAAAACAGGATTCTATCCAAGTAATCATGAATTATTCTGACAGATGCAATGAAATTATCTAACAATCATGCACTGTTTCTGTTGTCAAAGGAAGTTGTACTAATGTTGCTGGGAGACCAATGACTCGTCCGTGGTCAAGCAACGAATCAAAACACTGACAGGGTGTCGGCCAGGCAGCTGGTGTGTGCGAGTGTGTGAGTGCTGGGACTATCCATTACACGATCCGAGGAAGCAGACGCAGGTGATATGTCAGAGTCCACGTCTGGATGAGATCATTGTGCATGAAGCAGAACTGCAGACCCATCGTACCAGTGTAATCTCAAACACACATAGTTGAGGACACAAACAGCTGCACTTTCACAAGTTTCTATAACAACTCCAAACAAACAGTCCATACAAGTGGTGGCCCCACCCCATCAGAAAAGAAGCAGAAACCAAGGCAGGGAGGCAAAAAACAGATTCAAAATAAGATTCATAGATGAAGGCATCAGTGAGGGACACCACATGGACGTGCTTCACGTCATGTGTCTCAAAATGTTTTTTTCTTTTTTAAGAGCGACATTTAAAAAGGGTAACAGGCATTGGAGAGACTGTGTATTCACATCTATAGTATATAAAACATGTATCCTTCATTTTCCCCAGAGGAGCCTAGATTGTGTCTTCATGTTTTACGGAAAAAAAAATAAAAGCTTTAGATCACAAACTGTACTATTTCGTTTACTCATTTGGAAAGTTTGATTTCACAAGAAGGTCAAAGAATTGTGAAACTTCCTCATCCCACCACTATCCCACAAGTCTTTTATGTTATCCCACCACACAGGTTGAAGACTGAACACACAGAGACCACACATCAACCAACCTCCCAACAGGCATTTTCATTCAACTTTGAAGTACAGAAAGGGACAAGGGAACATTTCAACAACAGACATGCAGCTTTGTATCAAGCCAAGGCCAGTTATTGAGGCTCAGCAACTTCCCAGGTCAATCAAGGTTGAAGACGCCCACATCCGAAGAATAAAAATGAACTGGCATTTAGATGTTTTGTTGGTTGAAAAAGAACCTTTGACCATTTGGACTTTTGGCATTTTCCCATAATACAAACATAAAATGTGTGTCTCAGCTGGTGACAGTTTATATACTAGATTTAGCTAAAGCTGTCCACAAAAAAGGATCTCACAGCTTTACTGTGAATGAGGCAACTTTAGACACTATATATATGTATCAGAAACGTGTGATTCACCAACGGTAATTTTACATTAAGAGAGAAGTTTCAATGTGGAATGCAGGGTTCCTAGGAAGTCAATTAGTTTGTTAAACAATCAATCATCACCAAATCAGTTAAGTACCAATCAACAAATCAATCAAGAAAGCCGAGTCTTACAGAAAATTGTAACCTCATCAGTTTTTGAGTCCCAAAAGCTGATCTTTGCAGGTCTTTCTGAACTACAACATGGATCCCCGTGGACTGAATAAAATGGGTGTTCTCTACAGACTGGAAGTCAGCTTTGGGCCTACAGTAAGTTTTGTTTTATTGGATGGAAAGTCTCTGTAAGTCTCTACCACAACAGGAAAGCAACCATGCAGTGTTCTTGTCAGAGAGCGCTGTCACTGTGCTGTGACCCTTTCTATCAAATCTGACCGCTCAAACACACAGAGGAAAAACGAGCCACTGGCGCGCGCCTGTGTGTGCGTTTGTCAGTGAGTCGCTCCATGTTTCCGGGCCTGTCAGGCTCAAACCTCCGGGTTTCCTACACAAATTCATACAAAGCATTCATCAAGGAAAAGAAAGTGGCAGCAAGTGATGCTGATGACATCCAGAAGGTCAGTCATCTTAGTGCAGAGGCCTCTGGGGTCGTTCTGTCTTGTCAACAATTGGTACTCTGAAGCTCTGCAGCATGAAAAACGTTGCAGAAGATAAGAGAATTTAAGCTTCGAAAGGAGTTGAGCTGTTTTGAGTTTAACTGTCAGAAGTTCAGTATGTGTCTGTGATAATAACATGAAAGTGATGACACACCATTGCACATGTTGTAAATATAGTCCAATATTTGTTTTAAAAATGTATCTCACATTTCTCATTGTAGCCACGCAGTGAAGGGTTGTGGAGATGTGGAAATATCTTAAGCTACATAATATTATTGGTTAACTTGCGTTTTGTCCCATGTTTTGAAGCAATGTTTCACTACTAAGATGCAGTTATGAATGTCCTTGGGTGCTCATATAATGCTGACAACAATTTGGACCTATTCCGTTGCTCAAAGCTTTCTCCTGTTCCTTTGACTTTGGAATTAAGCAAGCGAATGCCTTGCATTAAAAAAGGAGCGATCACAGCGACAAACAGCAGATTTCAAAAACATTCTTGCTCTAAGCAAACCTTAATGTAACACCAGGATTTTTGTATCAACATGTTCTCTGAATTATAAAACATACATTTATTTCAGTGGTGAGGACACAAAGTGTATATAGAGTTTAAGGTGGCATCCTTCAGTAGACACTTGTTGCAGCCTGCCAATTTCTTTTTCCCAAATTCTCCTGAAATTACCATTTAAGAGATACATTAAAGTTTTATTCCAGGGGATTATTATCCCAGTCAGCTCTGTTTTATTCAGGCACCAGCCACCACTGAACCCACATGTTGTCCCTTTTGGAATTCCAAAGCTTCCTGGTGTAATTTTCCCTATTTGTGGGTTGTGTAATTAATTCAATTCACCCTTTTTCATCTCTGTCTCCTTATCACTGTTATTTTCTGGCTGCTCTCATGTGTAGCCTGCAGTGCTTCAGCGTCTCTCTTTCTCTCTCTCTTACAGTCACACATAACGAGTGTTTGTGTGTGCAAGACGGACAAACTTCCTGTCAGGATGCGGGGTCCAACAGAGGGGCAGTGGCACATAGCCAGAAGTCACAACTTTCTGTTGGATTCAAGTGTGTCAGGGTTTGTGTGTGAGCTAGCATGTGTGTCCTTGTGCTACATTCAAGTGCAATTGTCCGCAACTTGATTACTCTGAGCAACCATCCTTCATTTCAAAGCAGTCATTGGAATTCTCCAACATGAAAGAGGTTTTATTTGTAAATGCTTCAGCAGCATAACTCCACAAGAGCCTGAACAAGAACAATTATCTGGATTTCATTTGCACTTCAATCATAACAGATGGCTTCACTGGCTTATACAGACTTGAGATGTTTCGACCACCTAGGAAGAAGAAAAAATGCTTCAGGGCTCACCCTTTCATCCACGGCTATTGCCTCTCCATTCATCTCTCAAACCACTAAACATTCACAATCTCTGATGCTATAAGAAGAATCACCTTTATCGCCCAAAAGTGGTAAGGCCTTAGCAGGTAATAAGCAGTGTAGAAAAAAATTATAACTATTTTGATGACATTGTATGAATAAAAACTAAAAACTCCACTTTTCTCAGAATCAAAATAAAGTGAGGAAAATTTCAACCACCCCGCTATCACATGATGCCCCAAGCAGTTTCATATGATGTTTTCATTAACACAGCTGTGCTTTATGTCATATCACCACAGCCAACTGCGGGAATTCTGTGACTTTGAGTTGTTCTTAAATTGACCCATCAAATGAATGTTGCTTCACATACATTTAAAAAAAGAAAAGAAAAAACAACTTGTACACAGAACTTATTATAGTTTCACTGAACCACAGCTTCAACTCTCCCTGTTTCACATTTTCACTCTTATTCTAATGACCTACGTTCTCGCAATGCTTTGTCATCCATTTGCCATATGTCGCTCTGTGATGACATTGTTCACCTGTGCCATCTTACTACTTGCAACAACAAGCTGCTGCACAATGTTTTGCTCCCTCATAAGAACGTGGAGTGGTGGAGGATGATGCTAGCTAGCTGCTTCTAATATCACAATCATAAGGATCAAGATCCATTCAACATGTTTTTACTTGCAAATGGCTCGGTTAAGGAGCTAAAAGCAGATAGAGTCAGAATGAAAGTACATGGTTAAGTCTAGATGTTTATTAATATAAGGATGGGGGTACAATATTATACATAATTACAGCTTACACGTTATATATCTATGGAATATATAACGGTAGTGTCACGTGGATGCGCCTCAAAAAAAAAAAAAGAAGAAAAAAAGCCTACTCAAACGTTGCCATTTTAGGATTTTTAACTCTGAATTATGAACAATTGGAGAAAATTATATATTTTCCAGACTGGTGTTAAAAATGGTGCTGAAAAACTTTCAAGTTTCAAAGGATCAAACATTTTCAGCACAAATGAACAAATACCCTAACTGTACGTCCAGCTGTTTCCTCTCACACCCTTCACAGTCCCACATATAGCCCAGTTCATGCACACAGTACCATCTATGTAACCCCATCAGGAAGAGCTTAAAGGATACCAAAGGAAACGCTGTGTTTTTTTGGGGGTTTCTCATTGTTCCTGACAAACCGTGTGCTGCATGACTCAGAGTCACCGTGGAGACCAAGAACTTAGTGATGCAATCAGAAAGGAAAACTTTGAAGCAAGGATGAACCATCTGACAGCAGCCACAGCTGAATGCAAAAGGACGTTTTCTGTAAAACTGCCATTTCCCTAAGAGCTACTAAGCATTGACTAAAACAGGAACTAGCTGTTTCAAGGACATTTGTGAAACTCCCCAATCTTTTTTAGGGTGGTTTAAAAATGTGCTTTCTGCTCTGGATGAAGCTAAACACATGTTTAATATGAGGTGTTCTGGTGAAGATAGATGCTGCCATCTTCATAGGATCTGCCTTCTTTTTACAAAGCTGCTAAGATAGCAATAAATAATAACTCAAATGGTGTAGCAGCTGAAGGTGTGGCACAATATACTTAACAACAAAGCAAAGTATGAAGAAAAAGTTGAGGAAATTATCCTGTTCATTATGGCTTAGTCATACATCTGGTCTCAGATGCTTTAAACTTCCTCTTGACATAAAGATCTTTAGAATCTCCATAGTGAACTCACAGAAAGTCCTGCACTGCCACCCTGACATCGCAGTTGTTGCTGTCAACTCAATGAAGACAGAAAGACGGGGAGCATACCACATGATCTAAAGACAGCTATCATAAGACCACTGTAGGCAGAAGGAGCTTAAAAAGGCAGAACGAGATCAACAGAGGCAAAGGAAGGATTATACAATTGTTGGAGGATCACAAAGCAAGAAAGATTATCTTTAAAAACCATGAGACTTACAAGTCTGATCATTTTCCTGCAAGGGTAAGAATTACTCAGACATTAATTTAAGAATAACTCCTGCCGACTAATGGCTACTAGGAACTACAGTGTGTCACTTTGGATCAGCATCAAGTGTCTCAACTCACTTCTCCTGGAACTTTACACCCTCACTGAAACTCAAACTTATATAAATTCAGACAAAAAAATTGTTACCATATGCAAACAGTATTGTAAATTAAAGGAGTTGAAAACACTGGGAAACTTTCCTTGGTTTGAGCCCTGAGAGAACTTACCTAATACACATTAACAACAGCGTATAACTTGCTGTTTCATTAATCATAAAAGCATCAAAGTTTCTACATAAATACCAAATGGCTACATTTCAAGGCGGGGAAAAATCTTGTCAATATATCCACAATGTGGCTACAAAGTCTTTGATGGATGATGAAAATGAGAAATTGCAGTGAAACGGTGAGTTTCTGGTGGTCTGCTTTGCTGCTGTTGAACAGTAGATTTCAGACAATGATGAGAAAACGATAGTATGACACTGTGGTCTTGGGGCCATGGGTGCAGTTAGACATGCAGTTGACTGGCCTAATGAACTTTAAAAGCCCAGGAAATCAATTAAGTGAATGACTACGCTCACTTTTAAAAGCTCAATGAGCTTAATAACCTCAGCATGTGGGAATGATTTGTTTTTTGTTTTTTTTTTTAAAGAAAAAAATATATACCCAAACCAAAGACTAACAGTTGTTAAAAAATGTGTTTGTATTCTTGTAAAACAAGAACTCAACCTCAGCAAACTATTCTCTAACCCTTTGTTAAAAAAAAAGGAATGTAGCTAGCCCACAGTCCTAATGTCATGTCAACCAGACATACCACATAATGATTTAAAATGGCATCACAGACATGTAATACCACACTTGGATTTATGTCAAAGGCCACTGTCTTCTGGAGGGAAGTTTGGAGTGAAAAGGATATGCAACTCTCATGTTTCATCTCAATTAGCCACTGATTTGTCAAAGAGGCAGGTAAAAGCAAGGCTCGCCTCCAGGCTCTACATGGCATTGGATCAGTTTAGATTAGAAATGATCAAACACAGGGGAGCAGAAAGTTATGTTTCTGTGTTAGAGACAGAGGGAAAAAAAGACACATGGAGATGAAGGGTGAACTCACTGAAGGGCTGTAATCTCTGTCTCCTGGCCCATGATGGTGGGGGGCACTGGATGTGAGAAAAATCACTTTGATATATTTTTCAGCTGCACAGGGTGATACAACAGCTATGCACTGTGAAATTCCACATATTCCTCATACTCTTTCTGTTCCTCCTACTGACTGACAGCAGTATACTCATCCCTCATTCTCCCCCTGAGATGTCCTTACAATCTCCTCCAAAAATATCTTTGGTAATGAGACAAAAACACAGATGAATGGCAAGCTCATCACAGCAGTTTAGACAGAGCCAGTGACTTGAGTCCATTTACAAGGTGGATGATGGAACAAACAGGCCTATCATTTCTGTTTTTATATCACATCATATTACAGTTGTGGTTCCCTTGGGGGTAACACGCTCTGAACCAAAAAGGCTTTCAAATCCTCCCTTCTGTTTAACCAATCACCAAAGCCGCCCGCTAGCAAAGCAGGCCCGTCTCGCCTCTGGTGGATAAAGACAAAAATGGAAGATCTTTCCACAGTTATTATAAAACTTTAGAGATTTATGACCAGTAGAAGGGCAAAGTCTGGACATGTATTGCACAAGAAGGAAGTAACTCATCAGAAAACGAGACACTATGCGAGGTCTCTTATTAACAGCCCACTATTCTCTATGGCTTTAACAGAGCACTATGGCGTAAATGACCAATCCAGGATTTGCAGGGGGAAAATATGCGTCTGTCCACTCAACTGCTTTTATATACGTGTCCAGTCCCAAAAAAAGTCACCACCTGGATCTAACTAAGAGAATAGGTGAGGGCTCGCATTGGAAAAGAACTGCAATTTGTTTCAGCTTGTGTTTATATATATATTTCAAGTTATTAAACCCAAACTGATGCAGTGACTGGTTCTCATTCCTTACACAGCCATGTCTGAAGACATATCCTGTGGTTCTGGAAAAAACTTCAATCAGTTTCAAAAGGGTCAAATTGTTGTTCTGCAGCAAGGAAACTAAATAACTAAGAAGATTGGTGAAACTCCTAAAACTGGGTTTAGAACTGTCCAACTCAATTTTAAAACCTGGCAGGACAGTGGTGAACCCTTATCTTGGAGGAAGAAATGTGGTTGGAAGAAAATCCTAAATGAGTATGATTGGAGATAAATTAAACATCAGGTGAAATCAAATCAGAGAAAACCAACAGTAGAACTCACATTAATGTTTAACAGTGGAAAGTGAAATCATTTCCACATACACAAAGCAAAGAGAGCTCAAGGTATCAAGGTATTTAGCCTTGAAAGCCACGCATCAGTGAGGCTACACAGAAAAAACAAAAAGGCTTCAATTTGCTAGGGAGCGTAAAGACTGGGCTCTGAATCAATAAAAAAGGTCATATGGTCTAATGAATCCAGATTTAAGCCATTTCAGAGAGGTGGGCACATCAGGACAAGAAGTGCAGTAGATGAAGTGCTGAATCCATGATTCCAAGTGGTTACTGTTCGGGCCTGTGGGGCCGGGTTATGATCTGGAGTTGCTTCAGTTGGTCAGGTCTAGGTTTAGCAATGTTATGTATTCAAAACAAATTAAGTAAGCTAACTATCTGAATAAACTGAATGATCAGTTTGGTCGGTAATACGTTTCTTCATTTCCTGATGGCACAGTTATATTCCATGTCCTAAAGAATTTTTAGGACATGCTGGAGAAGACTTTATGCAGCGGTTCCACTCTCCCTTCATCAACACAAGATCAAAACAAGCTGCATCAAAATTTCCAACTGTTCTCTTTTTTTTTTTTTTATAAGCCAGACTTCCCCTGACTGTCTTTTTTTTTTTTTGCGTGGCTCTGCTGTCACTTTGGATTCTGCACCCTCTTTTGTCTCTTCTCTTGCCTCCAGCCTGTGTGTGAATCCATCCGTCTCTAATCCTCATCCTGCATGGCTCACTGAAACCTTAATGATCATTTGTCCAATTCTTTGTTCGGTGTCCAGTAGAGGGTGTCTGCCTCTGTCTCCTCCTCTCTCTCAGCCGCCATGCATTCTACTACCCAGTGTTTCCCTCTGTACACCACTTCTGTTCATCTTCCATCCCTCTTTCCCTGCATCCAACTGTCCTCCGCTTCACTCCTTTCTCTCTTCTCCCCTAATCTGTCTTTCACCTCCTTCCCCTTCTACCAGCTCCCCTCCTCTTGCACACGTTCTTGTTGAAAAGGACAGTGCAGCGTCCTGGCAGCTCTCCACCCTCCCGCGTGGGCGGAAAAATAAACAAGCGTCCACATGTTCCTGAGGAATTTTAATGACTTCCATATCACTGGCTACATTACCTGCCAAACTCTAGGCAGCATGAGGGGAAGCAGCAGACTGAACGAGCTAGTTGAGAGGCAATGATGACGAGCTTTGTGAGCCTAAGCCAAGAAATATACTTTGAAGTGGTGAGTAGCCTTAAAAGAGGGCCAGGGAAGCCACCTGGACACATCTATGACTAGAAATGCATGACACAAAGTTTTAACTAGAAAAACAAGCAAATTAGAAAAAAAAGAAGATATATGGGTTCACCCTTTTACAAATGTGAAATAGTTGGATAGTAAAGCTGGACAGCTAGCTTTTGCTGTTTCAGTGCTGCAGGTTCATGACAACAACACACAAGCTGCATATAATCTAAGCGTATGCATATCTTTTGTGTGATTTTTATGCAGCGCTGTAGGGTCTCTGATGAATATACATCAAACCATGACTTGTCTATGATTGAGAGTGACAAAGGGAGACCCCCACTCTGCAGTGTTATGGTGTCCAGGAGAGACTGGTGATAAAATCCCAGTTGAGGGTCTATTTTAATGAGGTCATGGCCCCCAGACTGTCAGGTCACACCACAGAGACCTGACCTGAGAGCAGACAGGGGTTGATGGAGGTCTTTGTCAAAGTCCAAGGTGAGGCCATAAATCAGGGGAATTGCTTCTGTCAGGCTAAATACCGAGACTTGTTTAACGGAGTGGGAAACAAACAATCCAGTTCTTGCATGAAATAAATGGGCCATAGCAACTTTAGATACTCAGTTTCTTTTATCTAATCAATTCAAACTCTTTGTCCATCACATCAATATTTTCTTAAATTTATTGGTTTCATCACAGATATTGTTCTAAATGTTAAGTCTGCGTTTCATCTATGTATTTTTCTCTTGCCTGGCCAGCTCTTCGCCATCATTAGCAGCACATTTCAAATTCAGACAATGTGTTTTATTCCAGGCGTGTCAGCGGTGGGGAGCACCCAGCCCGCTGGCAGGACCACTGTTTAGATTTCAGATCTACTAAGTAATGTTTTTCTTTCCCCTCGACCTGGGACCAGCTGCAGAGGAAATTACAATACAAGGGGAAAACAACAGATATTCATAACATCTCCTCCCACCAACCCGCAGTCCACACTCACCCACTCATTTCTCCCCTCATTTATGAAAAACTGCCCTTTTTTCCATCTTCATGGCTTGTTCTTCCCACACCCACTTCTGAACCTGCACTTCTCCTCGATTTATCTGCACAGTTGTAACCTTTGACCCATGAAATTTATACGTTGTTCTTTCTCGCACAAACCCAGGAGGCTCAAACACTCGTGCAGATTTGGTTTCTCCCCTCTTTTCCCTCTCTGGACCCCGTCTTCTCTCATGCACATGGAATCCGAGATGTATTTTCCAATTTCAGGCCCAAGATGATTAGTAGGCTTTGAAATGCAGGGTGTGAGAATTCCTCCAAACTTGTTATGTTGGATCTTTTTGCCTCAAACCAGTCAAAAGCACCGTGTGTTGAACATATGAGAAAAGGTATCTCAACTGACGGTTTAGCCCCTTCTTGACAGTCCTGACAGTTAATGTGTTTGCATCCTTATTCATTTTATCAATATGCATTGCTTTTATTCATTTTTTGGAAACTGCGGGCAAATTTAACTTTTAAACTTGTTCCTAAAGCTGACAAAATATGTACAAAAGCCACAAAGAGAGCTTATATAGGGTACAGTGACAGTATACATGATATCAAACCACTGATGCAGTTTGAGTAACTAAATTAACCTGTTTAGCCCCAGGAGACTTTCTGGGGTTCCTGCCCAAAATTAAATGAGCATTTCTCTGCAATTACAAACTCTGCATAAACCATCTTGGTATCAAAATAAAGCTGACACTTGTGAGACTTCATCGGAGCCGGATCAAACCCGATGTGTCCCTCCCTTTCTCTCTATTTATTCTCTCTACTTTTTTTTTCTTTAGTTACATTCATGTTACAATACAAGCAAAACTGTAGATTAAATTGAAACATGCAACTATATTTACACATTTTTCCTGCACAGACACCACTTCACACCTGTTCTGCTTTAATGTTTTGGTGGATACCCTCTTAAAGGCTGTGGTTGTGGTTAACACACACTCTGCTTTAGAAACTAGATTTGGTTACAGCCAAACATCAAACCACAGCAGAATATCTTCTCCTCCACTCTGGTGCAACTGGCTCAATGGGACGTGTGGTACGTCAAACGGCAGTCCCTACTCTCTGTGGTCTACTCGTATATCTTCTTCTGAACAGGATAAATCCCATCCTGATTTCATAAATGACTTCCAGGCTCTAGTTAAGAAAAAGGACAGAAAGAAAAAAGCATAAAAAGAAAAGACCAGAATCAATCTGCCAAGACAAAGAAACTTCCCATGCACCAATGATGAAATCAGGGTTGTTTTTTTTGTTTTATGTTTTTTTTTTTGGGGGGGGGGGCGCTGAAGTGTTTCTCAGGGATAAGATTATAAAATTTAATTGTGCTGGTTGATTGGAGGTATCAGAGGCCTAAACTCTCTTCTGTGCTGAACCCTATCTTTTACAATTCTTTAACCTGCTTCACACATCACATCTGGAGCAAATAATAATTCTGTCATTCTTTTTTCTCTTTCTATTTACATTCAAAAGATTAATTTCTGAAGATTCTTTTGTTCAATGTCCAGTAACACAGAATTGAGAGATTAGCATCATTGTCTGGCATTTGTAAACAATTATAGTGAATTTCAATGGGGCAATAAACATTGCTATAAAAAGCTCATAAAACACTTCTCAAACTGTTTGTTCCCTTTTTCCCACTTAGCACAGCTAGATTAAAAAAAAAACAACACTGAGATGCTCCATGAACATGGAACTATATTTGTTGCCTGTCTGTATGACTGGAATGTAACACGTGCAGAAACACTGAGTATTACAAACCACAGAATGCACAGATTAACTGTACCGTAAAATACATCTGCGTTAATTTTGTACTTACAGAAGGTTCTTAAAGATTCTCTCACGTCAGCATGTTGAGCAACCTTTTTCAGAAACTGGGACTCTGGTCCAGAGGAGTCTATAAAAAGTGCTAGGAGAAGTTCAACATAATACTGGTTACAAACCTACAGGACTTAAAACTGGCTAAGAGCCATTTAACTGGTATTTTCATCAAGAGATTTTTTTACCAGTGTTTTCCCTACAATTGTGCAACAAAAACGTCACAACGCCAAAAGAGAAAAAGAAAGAAATTCATACCGAAATAATGCCAAATAACAAATGTGAAACATAATTTACATTTGGGTGCCTCCGTGCAGTTGTTGTTCTGATATCTGACTTTTGTTGCCTGAAACGCTTAATATGCTTTATTAATGCTTTTCCTCAACAACTCCAGAACTCAAAACATAGAGAAGATGGGAAAGAGACATTATGTAATAATCACTGATGTCAACTGAAACTGAACTGGTCAGAAAGATAAAAACTAAGCCAGCATGGCAAAAAGAGCAGTCCTGAAAACAAATCTAAGGGGAATCACTAAATCCTACACCAAATGCAGCTTAAACCAAATGCAGTTTATTAGAACACCGAGTCACACTGTATCAATCTGAGGAAGTAAGAAGTCTGTAACGTGATTTAACATCAGCCAGAGAGGAAAGACAGTGAATCAATCTGTGTATGTGAACAACATCAGAATGTAAGCCTGAAGGAAATTGAAGATCAGTTTGCCTTATCCATGTAAATATCAATTTTGACAGACCTCGCTGCTTACAAAATGATAAAAAAAAGGGCTGTCCACTTACATCATGTTAAAAAAAAAAAAAGTTATTTTATTCTGCAAGAAAAAAAAAAAAAGATCACAGTTAGTGTAGTTCAGGCAATCAGGCCTCATATGTCCCCGCATTTAATCTAAAATGTGTGCAGCCTTTTTTGTCAGCTCATACATAAGCCCTTCTCTGTGGGACCCAGCCCAAATACATTTGGTTTAGCTTAGCCCTGGTATGCAGTGTTCAATCAGATCCAAATCACAATCATTAAAAAGGATGAAAAAAGAAGAGACGCTTCAGAGCTTTCGATCAGATTTTCTTCAATCGGGAAGCCAACAGGTGACACTGCACACTGCGCATTTTTATCTGACTGATACACTGCTGATTTAAAATACACAGTTATAAACCAATATATCCACACAAAAAGGACACATGCACACAGACTGAGGTTAGGGATGACTTTTTTGAAACCAAAATTAAGTTCAGCTGACTCGGACAGCTGGAAACCATGCTAAATGACATAATCATGGGAAAGCAAGCCTTGCTATTAAACACACACACACATTGCATTTAACCAGTCATTTAAAACAAACGTTAGACAGAAAAGTTACACCCAGTCTTTTAATAATAAGACACCCACTTTTTGTCTTTTTATGTGAGACACAATTATTCACTTGCACACATACACACATCAAGCCTCGTAAATGGAAACATAAGGAGAGGAAACTGGAGACGCTCTTAGGTCATCAAGATTGATTGAGACAGCAGGATAATACTTTACCATCACAGAATCTTCGTCCACCTCCTCGGCCTCAGTGTGAGGAAAATACATTTTTCAGCTGCTTTTAAAATGTTATCAAACCATATGGGTGGAGTGTTATACGTCAGATCAAACACTGGGAATTCTGCATTAATTTCCCAAAAAAGACAACTCTCAAAACCTTGACCTGTTAGCAGGCATGTGGAGTTAGATTCACAGAGATAGAAAAATGCCGCAGGAGAGGAAATCAAGGCCAGCAGGACTGCAAATCATTTGGCCTGAAGCAGCAACATTTTCTTCAAGGGCCTGGCACTCAAAGTCATTCCTGAAACAATGAGAAAACCTCAGAGGAGACCAAACAAAGCCTGTAGCGAGGGTCCTGCTTTATTGCTCCTCTACAAAGAAACTAAACAAATATTTGATGAGACGATTCAAGATTCGTTATAGGACCGAGGCCATCACCATGGCAGCGAGGACAATGCACACGCTTTGAGCTGAATCTCAAAGCAGATTTCTTGGAAACTTTTTCCACTTTTTTGACTTTACACAGTTAAAGTGTCTCAAATGATGTGTCTTGCTGGTGGTTTTTGTTTTGCTACAGAGATGGAGAAGCCAATAGATCAGCTGACTTCAATTAATGATAGATACTCATCAAGTGGAATGAAAAAAAGTTCTGTACAAAAAGCTGGAAAACTTCATTTTGAGCGAGATCAAAAGATAGTCTTGTGACTTGTTGCATTCTTTTACAGAGTTCCCATGAACATTTACAATTCCGTGAGAGAAATGTCATAAACAGTTTGGGGATTTGGGGGAATTTCAACAGCAAGTAAAAGAAGCCATCTCGCTCACTGATGCTGGTGGAAATAAATGTTGCTAAGGTGGCTGGTATCTATGGAGGCAATCACTGCCCCTCAAAGGACAAATACTTGCTTGTTACAACTTGCTACAAAAAACACTAAGGTGACTGAACTGCTGCAAGTAATGCAAGACGAACAGTATTTTCACATTTGTTTGATAAAAGTAACTTAGATTATCTTAAAAAGTTTCTAGTCTTGGTAGTCTGACAGACTCATCTAATCCATGACTAATTCTCACTCCTGGTGACGTCAGAGGAATCCCAATGCCGACAGGCTGTCACCACAAAGTGTCAGGCGGATTGTTTGCTCAAGTTGAAATATTATTAACTCTTACAGACTCATTTGTATCCACTCGTGTTGCCGATGCAAAAATGCATCCATTTACTGATTTTATATGTACTTTCACCACCCTTTGCATATTACCTGAACATATCATTAGATGAAAAATAAATCAGAAACAACAATGAAAATTGCAAATGTTGCATGTGTTGTTAAAGACAGTCAACAATATGAAACAAGACCCAACATCATTCTTCATTAGACAAAGAAAAATTCAAGGAATCTGAAGTGATAAACAGCAGCATTAAAAAGGAGCTGCAATATGGTTACAGGCGTCTGTATCGCTGATGTGAATCCATCAGACTTCATCAAACCTGACAGTAAGTCAGACAGAGATTAAGAAAACCCAAAGATCACTCTTGTGCTGTTTTTACACCACAAGTAGCAGATTTCAACATTTTTCATAACTATTAAAACAAGGTAAGTGAGTTCTTTCCCATTGACAGTAGTAGTGTGTTCACGACTTTTCAGTCCGGTATACCAGTACCTCCCATGGGACAAGTTTAAGTAGATATTACATTGCATCTTAAAGGTCTTCTTGGACTGCAGTTTTTTATTTATTTTTCATTTTATTTCATTGGAATGCAGACATCAGGCCCAAACTGCAGGACTGCAGAGTCATTCAGTGCAAGACAGAATGATGATTCAACACTTTCCTCATTACATTCAAAAGCCAGAAGTTAACAGGTGCAAGTGTTTTCTTTTTTCTTATTGTTTTACAAATTATTTTAAAGTTAATTCTATATTCACATCAAACTAACACAGCTAATCACAAATAACACAAGCACAAATTTTACCTGCACCACAGGATGTGCTGTGGCAGATCTTACATCTGATTGCTTTAGTGCTAATTGAAATTTTAGTCAACCTCAAAAACAACTGTGGCAAAGATGAGATCCAACTTGGCTCAAAATCCACAAACTGCACTGAGAGGGGAAACAATTGTTGCAAAATATGGAAATCAGAGATGAAACGGTGTGCAATTTTTTCAGATAGTCTCGTTTTCTAAGATGAACGAAAACAAGTAGAAATGTTCCATATCCTCAAGGCACAGAACGCAACGCCTGGTCATGCAAAAAACTTCAAGCAGTACACTGTTCATCTGATACAGTGGGACAACTATTATCAGACTATTCAAAAGAGGCAAGCAAACAAACAAGATGCACAGAGAGCAACCAAACCACAGACTTTCCCATCAGTTAGTCCAGCCATGAAAAGGGGCCTTTCATTGGAACACCCAGAAGACAAAGGTCATAAACAGAAACAAGCGGCTCCTAAAGCCTCCTTATCACTGCTCAGTCCAAGGTAAACAGACACCTATGAAAAGACAGCTTCATTGAGGCACTTGACTGTATGACTTCCCCTTTCCCCTCAGGCGTTAAAGATTGGGACAGGAGCCAAGCTACTTTTCAGAACTCTAACAATGAGCACACATTTTATAACGTGTGCAAGACTGAACACAGGTAACATCTCATCTCTTATCAGCACAGGCCAAATGCATAAAACCCAAGCCTTCTCTGCAAGCTACCAGCACACAAACCTACCCCAACACAACCGCTAACTCATAGGCATGCTGACACTTGAGAGGGCGGCACCTCTCATACGCACACTGAAAGCCATCCCGGGCCCTTTCAAAGCTCCCAGCTCTATTCTTCCCCACAGTAAAAGAACCCAATCTGAAAGAAGCAAAAAGGGCTGCTGCTATTTCACTGAGGAAGCTAGAAGCACTAAAGCTACCACAGCAGAAATCTTTTAAAGTTTCTATATAGAGATTACTGTTTTAGAATATAAAGCATTAAATGCAAGCCTAAGCTCTGAAAGTGTGCACGAAATCTTCACAGAATCATGGGCTTTTCATTGATGCAATAGCTAAATAAAAGACCACAACTGTAAAGATGCAACTGGACTGTGGTACAACAGCAGGCCTGACAACAGGAAACACAGCTTCCATTCATTCAAACAGAGAGGCAAAAACCACGCAACAAACAGCTACAACAAATCTGCTTTACAAACCTGCAGGACAGCCAAACAGAGAGCCTCCAAGTCTTCCTCTTCAGCAGATCCACCTGCACTGCAGCGAGTCCTCTCCCTGCACCGCTCACTCTCGATCTAACACGCCTTTCCCATTGAGGCAGAACGCAGTGTAAAACTGTTGCTGCCCTCTTTGCTTCACGCCCCACCCACAGTATCTCCTTTTTCCCCCTCTTTTAGCACTCTTCCTTTCTCTCTAAAGCTGCAGCCACTCTGTTATGTCTGGTGGAAAACACGACGTGTATGCTGCAGGCGCTGCAGAGGACTGGTCAGACTGCAGAGTAAGGGGAATAGCAGTGAATTCAGAGTTGATAGTGGTGGATGGGGTGGAGGAGAGAAAGGGGGAAGGGTGATTGAAATTCAGACACACACAGGGGAGAGGTGACAGGGTCATTTGCCCTTAGGGTGCATCAATGAAGACTCCTCCACTGAGGATTTGCTGGGATGTTAGGACAAAGCAAGTTTTCAGACAAACATACAAGGTAAAAGTTAATTTACTTTCATATTTTATGTGCTGAAAAATCCCTTGGTATTCTTTTCCTCCCATTCCATTAGCTTTCTGAAACCATCTTATAAAACCTCCCCCCCTCCCTTTTTTTGACCAAAATTTATATCGGAATGTCTCTTCTTTTACTTACGGTCAATGCTGTAAAATGTTGCGAGGAACTAAACTACTGCAGTCGTCTCCCGCCAAGTCTGATGAAGGAGCCTTTACCCCCCCCATTAAAATTTTCCTCCTTCACCATTACTTCATGAAAAGACATGAAGGACTTTCCCAGATAGCAGCTTAACAACCTCCTTATGTGAGGAATCCCTCCATACAAAAGAGTTTGGAAGAGGATTTGACAAAGAAGGATGAAAGAAAGGTCATGCTGGTATGTGAAGACTGGGGAATTTACATAAAATATGAATATTTTACATTCAAAATATGAGCTAAATCATGCCTTGTCTTTTAAGGGGAAAAAAGAGGTTAGGGTTAGGTAAATTACTGAGATTTGGGGCAAAGAAAACGTGCTCCGAAGAAGTAAAGGGAATAAAATAATTTAAATTATCTAAATCTAAATGTTAAAATAGCCAAAAGTAAGAGAATATTTAGGCAAGTTAGAGACTAGGTGTGGGTGAGTTCAGTAGGCAGAAAGCTCCATATTGTGAGGGGTGCAAAGCAAAATCCTAATCCCTTTTGACATCAACTGTGACCTGGGAGTAACCAGCATGGCTCCTTCTGTGGATCACAGTGATCAAGAGGGCACACCAAGTTAATATATCGGAGATGTATGAAGAGGCTAAGCTATTAACAAAGATTTCCAAACTCATTACGAAATCTGATAGGGAGCCAGTGAAGACAGGCAATCACAGCAGTGATTTGAGACAAACTTCTTCCATCAGCAGCGCTGCTCAAAATGGAACCCCTCCCAAACAGACAATACCATGCTTTCACATTTTTTTGTTCCTCTTTTTCTTAAAACACAGAGGTGCAGTATTTCTATAAATGCTGATTCACAAAACCTTTCAAACCTTTGACCGATTTCATGCTGGAAGAAGGAGATCTTCTTTAAAAACACAATCACCAGCTGATTCCACATCTTATTCTCGCTATAAATTCCAGAAAGGAATGTCACGGGTTTGAACTCTCATTTCTTTTAGAAAATACACAGAAAAGTGAGAGCGACAAGCTGCTTATGCAGGTAGATCATGTCATCCAGCTTTGTTGTGATAGGCTAGAGTTAACCCTCTGGTTTTACACTTACACAAGATACTCCTACACATGTGCACACACACGCTAACACCTTTTAGTTGCACAAGATATATGATGACGTTGATCAAGACACGCATTTCAAAGTCGCACTGGTATGCCTTGTTCAAAAAAACTTTAAAATTAGAAAGTTAACCAACTTTCGGTTGGTTTTATGTTGGAGACCGCAGCAGTTGTTATGAACTCAATGTGTACAGCTGCCAGTGAGGGGAAGATCTGTATGCCTGTCCTCCTGCTGTGAGGTTTTCTGTCAGCAGGAGGAGGCGAAGGCCGCACTGTTCGTATCAATACTGTTAAAAGTCAGAATCTTATTAGATATTAATGTTTTCGAGTATGTATGTTTGTGGCTCTCCACACTGATCATGTCTCAAATGTTGCGCTTATGTTTTGGCTCAAACTAACAAGAAAGATCACTGCTCATGAAAGTTCTTCACAGACCTTGAAGATACATCAGATGTACATCTGACCTAGCTTTCTTTATGTAAAGGCTAAATTATTGGTGTGTATAATTTAAAGTAAGTTAGGGCAGAAAGTGAATCTTAAATTAATCTTTAATTGCCGCTTCCAGAAAAACGCCTCCATTTGGGGAGTCGAAGCATGACTTTATGGCTGCCGAGCACAGACACAAGGCAGACAATAATTATAAGAAACAAAAAATACGACCCAGTGTCCATACGCAGCACAAGAAGCCAGTCAGCCATCTGAGCCCAAATCAGCTCAGAATTTAGAAAGATCTGCTCAAGCAGAGAAAGAGGAGATTATGGGGAGACACAGGCCTGTCAAACTGCTGTATACCCAGCTGTTAGTGTCGAAGTGGCTGGGATTCCCTGCCTGCTCTGCTTGTCTGTGCGGTGAGTGTGGTTTTATGTTTGTCAAACTACGTCTAGGAGGAGAGGATCAATCTCTCACCAAGCCTGAAGGCAATGAATCTCCCACAGTGGAAACTATCTGCAAACAGTCGTAGTCCGTTCAAGCTGAACTGGAATGAATGTCTTGTTACAGAAATGTGTAGCTTGTAAATAAAGGCTTAGGCTTCCTATAAAAAATAAATAAATAAAACATCAAAACTGCATTATCCTGCATGGACTTCATTGTTTTCCCGAAAAGACACATGCATTCACTGAATAGCATATTGCATGCAAAAGACAGTCACACAACCATTCTCACGGTCACTCTCCAGCTTTCTTAGGCCGAGCATACCTGTCCCAGAATAAACCTCACCATCTGGCCTCCTGCAGCAAAGCTGGAGATGGATGCCTGGACTAACATTAGCACATATTTGAGTGAAATGTGCAGGGGCTCAGCAGTCTCCGTGATTTAAAAAGAGGTGCATGTCTACATTGTTTATGAGCAAGATTGCTAGTTGTAAATTTCTATAATACAGAAAGAGAAGTTCACTCGGAAAAAGCCAGACAGTTTCTTAATGTATTATTGATTAGCACCCATGCTTGTAGGTAATTTTATGGATTAAGTAAAACCAACATGACAATAAATCTTCACCGGTTTGTAATTTTGTGCATCATATCTGCAAATCAACAAACTGTATGTCAGTTTACTCAACTAACAACAGTTCAACAGTGCTCAGTACGGAACTGCTGATTCAGTGTAAAGCGTTTAAAGTTTTCCTCATCCTCATACTTTTTAATAAAAAGATCTCACACCTCCCGTTAATACAAAAATGTCAAAGACTAAACTGCGCTCCAAATTCCACAATTTTTCCAACTGTTAAAACGTAAGACTGCTGCAATCAAGTTACCCTGCAGGACAGGAGAATGTTTCGACCCATTATGACAGCAAAACTCAAGACCAACAGCAACAGGTGTACTGTTTAAAAGGCAAAACAGATGTTTGAAAATGCATGACCAAATAAGATGGGAATAGAAAGTTGGCTGTGTCATATGTCTGCTTTTCAGAATTTGATCGATGTGAAGTAAAGAGACATAGATTTCCCTATCAACACCTAATTCAGGGATGAGTTATCAATTATTTTGTCTATCTTGACATTGTAGCAGGTTTAATTGACCATTTTCTTCTGTCTACAGCCAAAACAAAAACAAACAAAAAAGAAAGTTTCTTGGAAATGATCAACGGTTCTTTCCACAGTTACATGTGACTCATCCACAGCTTTCCCTAATCTAAAACATAAAGTACAGAGCCATGATTAACAAGAATGACAGTTCTTCTTCAGCATGGGTTCTTGTGAACAATATCAAAAAGTCATATTGTGCATGTCTACATGTGCAAAAACAAATGTGTACACAGTTCCTATGGCACAGAATCAATGAGAGTTTAGTCACTATGTGAAGGAATATGGTGACAGCAAAGCAACGTAAATGCTGACACAGGCCAAAATCCCCTGAAAAACCCAGAGGAAGTGCTGGGATTCACCTGCAGCAGCCTGCAGAGGACTGCTGGCCTGCAGCCAGCATGACAACTTAAGTACAACTGGGGAAAAGAACAGCAACACCTACTTCAGACTGAGAACTGCTGCAGTGATTTACTGTACCTGTTATGCAGAATCATGAGCCATGTGCTGTCAAACTGTGCAGATAATGCAGAAACCAGCCATCTACAGTGAAGAATGGGTTTCTGTTTGTTTCTTCACCAGTGTGTGAAGTGGTACCAAAAAACATGGACACTAAAAAACACTGAACCTGAGATTTCTATTTTTTTTTATTTGAAAAGAGCATGTTAAAGAGACTTTCAAAAGTGAAGATGTGGATACGTTCACTACTCTTTGAAAGACTAATGCTAATAATTCTAATACTTAAGAGTGCGCAGAGTGTAAAACTGGAAACGCTTTGAGGACGTCATCATTTCTGGTAAATTAAATCATGAAAAGATGAAAGGGTGAAGAAACTGAAGATCAACTGATAATCATGACCGAAGAAAGACCAGCTCTGTCTGACATTACTTTATGAAAAACATAAAGCAAACACTGACTTTACATTTTTCATTTTAAAATCTACACTGTTTAACAGTTTCCCTTTCTGTAAACTGTACAGACTTCTTGTTCAGGTACAGATCGAATGTCCTGGACACTGGAAGGCACCTTTGCAGTGCGGTTAAGTGCTAACTTGTTCGGTCCTACTGCTGGCGACATGGCGTAACCCAGCATGAGGCTTCTGGTTGCTGCTATTTCACTGTTACTTTGGGGTCAAAGACTGCAACAACTGTGAAGCATGAGCCCCTATGTCCGTTTTTATCCCACTCAAGAAAAAACACGGACAACTAATTCTATGTGTAACCGCATGACCTAAATGTTTGTTAGTCTGCATTTGTATAATCAATTTGAGTACAATCTCAGGAAGACGAGCATGTTTACTTGCATTTTAAAAGGTCAGTTTTAGTCAGGCTAACAGAACAGTCATGAAAACATCAAAATTTCTTTTTGGTTAACCTTAGCAACAATAAAAAAGTGACAAATGGCCTTAAGCACTTTGTTTTACTAATTCTATGGATTTATTTTTCATTGTTTGTTCGCAGAATTGAGTGAACTTGTATTTTGAGGCAGCCTGCCCCCCCCCCCCAGTGTGGAGACACTTGGCCTATGTGCTGTGGGTGATGGAGGGGGGCCCTCTTTAATTCCCCATGTTGACTGCAATGCCATGTGACAGCAGTAAATAATAGTGTTTCACTAATGAGTTCATGTCTGGCACAGGGTCAGAAGGTGCTTATTATGGTTAAAACATAAACTGTGACAGAGACCAAGGAGTCACAGCAGGTTAAATAAGCATTTCTCTTCATTTTAAATCCCAAAAAACCTCTAAATACCATGATAATAAGGAATAAACATCTTAGTGGCTTCATATATATGTCAGCTTTAGCAAAAGCCTTTAAGCAATCTAAACACAGACAGTAAAAAATATCAACATTCAACCTCATCTCCCAGTGCGGTCCAGAGGGAGTCATTAGGACATTAAGCAAGGGGGTTTGGGCTACAAGAACATGGGGCTCGGACTTCAAGTCTGCATGACATCGAGGGAGAGATCCAGACAAACACAGTTCACTGCCAAACATAATTTCTTACACACCCACTCCATGGCATATTTCCACCGTCATCTGTGAGAAACTGAAATGGTCAAATAAGAGTTTAGAAGTAAGAAAATATAACAACTTTTCTCGTTCAATTATAGTAGCTATTCCAAATTCCCAAAATTTGATATTTGGGATATCTGCCACAAAGACCTTCACTCAAGGCTCAACCCACTAAAATGAAGTATTTTATGAAGTATTTCTTCTGTAAGACTGGCTGTCGTGTCATTAAGGTCCACTGTCTAATACAGACCAGACCCCTGTCAGGTCATGTCAGCCTCCGAGCACTAAGCTGTAACACTCTCGACTGCTCATCCTCCCTATACTGCAACTCTTTTTTCTCCTCTGGAGTCATGAATCACACCATTGAGCAGGAAGAACTGAGCACTGGCTTTGATGCTTCCAAAGTGTGTATGTGTCTGTGCAAGTCTGTGTGTGTGTGTTGCTGTGGTTCCCCTTTCCCAGCCTCCAAAAATACAAAGCTGTCATTTGTTGCCTCTCTGCATGACAAAAGCCCCAAAGGCCACAAGAAAAAACTGGAGATTGTAACTTTGTGCGTTTGACTGTATATGTGTGTATTGTTAAATGTTTGGCTGAATATGTAAATGTGTATGTTTCTAAGCAAAATGACACGCAGATTTTTTACACTATGCAAGTCTTTTTGCATGTGTTGTTGTGCCCAAAATGTGCCCACATACATACAACCCATCTGTATTACAATGTGATGTGCCAGATACAAATAACTTCCACTGTACAACCACTGCGCGCACACACACATCTCAACAAAGCAGAGGATTTACAGCCACTTCAACAAGAGCAAAACCCTTTCTTCCTTCTCACTGACAAACACAGGGTAACTAATAACATCAAATATGTCTGTAATGCACACCAAAAACAGTACATGTGCAATCAGGCAGAGACACAAACGCACACAAACCAACATCCTCTGCCTCCTGTCAGCAAGCACAAATCAGTGAGAAGACAGCTGTTATTTATCAGGGAAACACCCACTCTGATTGTAATTAAAACAGTTTGTCACTACAAATCACTGTGTGTCGGTTCTTGGAAAGACCAATTTTGTTAGGATTCATATCAGTGCACAATTTCTGTAGAAATCTGTCCAACTGAGTTAGTCAATATAGTGAAAAAAATACAAATTTGATGTTAACACTAATTCAGTGCCTCAAAATGAGCAGATAGTTTACAATATGCCTTACTGCGGGAATATTCCGCAGTAAGCTCAGCCTCTGCAATAGAGGAGGGCAGGGTGGAACATAGTTATCCAAGTCAGATGTGCCCAGGCTTTTGTGATTTACACCAAAAACTTTCCTGAGAGGAACTGCACGCCTGTTTTACTTCCAGCATCTATAAAATCCATCTCTTTGATTGAACACAGACAGGTTTATGTTTCCGCATCGCAGCATGTGCCCACCAACAGCTGCCCATCACCGCAGAGATTCGTATAAATCAACAACTTCTTTGTGCTGCAGATACCCAGTATTCTCAAAACTGAAGCCAGCTTAAAATGTGCGTTGACTCGTTCTTGACTGAAAAAGTTAGTGAGAGGCGGGGAGACAGGTCTGGCTCAGGATGTAAAACCAGATCTGTGGATGGGAGGAAGGCACTGTGACTGTATAAAGAAACATTATGTGTGCGGAGGTGAGGAGATGAGGAGTTTGTTTTTTTTTCCTCTTTTTTTACACTCCTATAAACAGATTATAAGTCAAGGAGTTTTATATCTCAAATCTTTTCCTCTAAATATTTTGTATTTTTCTCAGTCTTGATAGTATCTGCTGGACACACTTGGTCTACTACCTTTTTTTCCCCTATCCCTCATTGCCAAGACCTGGTTACATTGGTACTTTAAGGGATGTCAAGCGTTTCTTCCTTTCACTTTAAACCTTTAACAGACATGAGTCAGATTCGACTGGTTTACAGGAATCACTCGCTGGAGACTTTTGAGATCACTTCAGGAAAATCACTTAAAAGTTTCCTACTCAGTCTCACTAACACCCATCAGGGCCGGTTTCATTTACAAAAAGCCACTGAATTAAGGTTTACATTACCAGCCCTGCTACAAACAGGAATTAAATCAAATTAACTAGGCTGTAAAGTTGTAAGTGTGAAGCTTACAAACTTAGCTAACACTTAACTAGTTAAAATACAACATAAACGCTTCTAGAAAGGTTCTGGGAACCTGTGTACCCTGACTTTCGCCTGATGGTTGCTGGGACAGGATCCAGCTTTCCCTCTGAACCGGAGTTGGATTAAGTGGGTAAAGAAAATGGATGAATGGATGTGTCTAGAAGAGAATACTGCTTTGTGTTTTTTGTTGTATAAATTAGTAACTGTCACTAACATATTCATATCTATTTGTAAGTGAATATCATTGCTGACTGCTTGCTAAAATGGAGCTTTGTGGCCAAAACTCAAACAATGCCTTTTTGAAAAAAAGAGAATGCAAAAAGTTGGATGAACATTCACTTCAATATTTACTAATTATTGATACAAGTGATTAGCGTACTACTTCTAAATTCCTGCTATCAGGGTAGGATAAACACAATGACAGAAAACACTACAAAACTCATTAAGGGATTACACCAACAGCTGTTAATCCACTTTCCGTTGTGGAGTAATTTGAAAATGGAGCATTAGGAGTTTAGCCAGATGGCTTTGCTTGGGTTTGCACTTACAATGGCAAACAAATCCAAAGCACAAAGATGCCAGCTCCAGTGGTGACATTTGCATTTAAAAAAAAAAAAGTTGGGAAAATTCTCAAAACAAGATTGGATTTTGCTTTAAAACCAACAAAGCAAAAGAATGTAATTTGCATTTATGTGGACGAATAATTTATTGTTTTGCGCAATATCCCTGTTTCCAGCTTCTCTGATGGGAATACTTTCCATCTGGCTGGGCGGCGTGATGTTGGTCTGATAAAATTTGTGATCTCAGAAGCTCTCTGAAGCTTTAAAAAGTCATTTTAATCTTGGGTCCTATACTGGTCAGCCATTATGACCACCGTCCTAACACTGAGTCGGTCCTTCTCGTGTCCTCCAGATGTGCTCAGACCAATCAAGGTGTGGACAAAGAAGATCGGAGGATGTCCCCGGAGTGTCTGATACTGGGACATTAGCAAAAGACCATTTATGCGCTGAGGATTTTAGGGTGGAGTTTTTGTGGATTGGGCTTGCTTCCCACAGACGCCATCAGAATGGTATCCGAGCCAGATGAACACATCAGACTCTTATTTAGTATTCTTTGACCACTTCCTAAGCAGTTTTGGTAGAATTCCCAACATGATATTAAATTGTAACAAGATTGAAGAGTTGAGAGACAACATTGAGAGTGAAGTATGATGAGAATGACTAGGCCTTAAGACTGTAACAGGTCTCGAGGAGTATTCAACACACAAGCTGAAATGACAGCAAGCAGAGATTAACCGATTTCCTCTGAGCCAGCAAGCTGTAGATCTGGAAGTTCTGTCAAAATGGGTCTGAAAAGAGATGCTCTAAAAGCATCTCACAGAGAAAAAGGGAGAGTGGGAAGGTGAGCAAATACTAAGAAACACAGAATTAGAGACAGAAAAGATAAACATAAAGAGTGGAAGAGGAGGAATTATGACTAAACTGTTCTGAGGAGCTGCTGAGGGACACAGAGCCTGGGGAGCTCTCTGAATAACGCCACACCCTTGAGAGCTTTTATTTCAGTTGCACGATGCTAAAGTAAAGAAACAGCTCGTCAGCAGTTAAAAGATGAGTCAAATTTCTGGTATGCAATGGCTAATGTTTAGGTCTGCTGTTATGCCAGTTGATTTACCAGTTAATTAACCCTTTTAATGTCCCGCTCTGGTAGAGCACATTTTTTCAGTGTCTTTACTGTATCTTATCGACAGGATGAAGTAAACCTACCTAAACATTCTCTACCACTCAGTTTAGCCATCCAATCTGAAAATTAATCCAACATCATGCTATAACTCTTTCAAATCTTGATATTTTTATCATGAAGTGCCACCCAACCATTTGTGAAAAGAAAAAAAGACAAACACTGGTTCTCATTATATTCTCAAAGCAAATAAAGAATTGCTTTTCTCTCATTGTGAACATTGAAGGGTTATAAATATATTCTGTAATGGCGTGTTCTTGTGTTGTTTTCATATTTTTAATGCAGCATCACTTTGCTGTGTTTCAGAAGGTTCCCGGGAGAGTACCGAGCCTGATGTAAGAGCTCACAGAGACCCTGCTAACAAAGTTCTATAACATATGATTGCTCGTAGTTCCTTTGATCACAAAGAAAACTTGGTACTCATTCGAGCAAAAGGTGAGCGTACTGACACTACAGATGGAAAACAGAGGAGATACACAGAGAGACACTTACGTATAGTCACTGCCTTGTGAATTTGCAGATAAAAATGAAGATGGGGCCTATGCCATGTGTAACAGAAGTTATTCAATTTTCCAATACTCAGAGGCTGGCAGTGAATTAAGTAGGTTTTCCCTTCTGTAAAGCTCGGAGTATACACCTAATATTGCTCTGAGTAGAAAGAAACTGGAAAATTCATGGGCAGGGTGAGGGAATGTAATAAGAAGCAGAACTTAAACCATAAAAAGTTACAGTGAAGCATGCATTAACAGCTTAAAGACGTGAATTGTGTTAACATTTAAACTGAAAATAATTGAAGAGAAGAACCTTTAGAACAGCAAAGATGCTTCAGTGAGCGTTGTTTAGAAGTGGTGCGAGTAAATTTCAACTGCACGTGATGTGCTGCAATACTGCAATAGAACTAACAAGCACAGACATTTCATGGCTGTTTTTCCTAAAAGTTCTGTGGAGAGAAATGCACTATTTTTTTTTATAGAACTATCCTGTGCACATAAAAAGTCTGGCCAAAATCAGTTTGTAAGTTAACCACTGACCAAAGTGGTCATTCATTCAAGGCCTTTCCAAAAAACACCAGCCTCTGCTCTCTGTGTCCTTGACAAAATCGTAGAGGCTTTTGGATGACGGACTAAAACTGTCCATTTCATTCAACTCTACATTTGATACTCCCTCACCAGCTATGCTTGTTACAGTGTAAAGTAATACTCAAAACAGAGCTGTGCTGTTCTTCCAATCAACAGGTGTATTAAAAACTTGAGCAGGAGCAGAAATGGTGTAGGCCGATGTTGAAATTCTTACCTCTCTGGGGACCGCTTGAGTTAATGACGTCTCGCCAACTAGGACAGAAACAGACAAACAGATTTTTATATTGTAAGTCCAGATTTTCTGGGGTCTGCTACAGTTAGTTTTTAAATGTGTGAGGCGCAATATGTGTCTGAGATGAAGAAATTAGACACAATTAAAAGCAGACGTGCATTTGATTTGAATACTGTTGTTCACAATCTTGTTTGTAACTCTGAGCAACAGAAATGTAAATCAGTGGGAAATGAATAGCTATAAACAGAAGGAAGACAGCTCTAAGAATAAAGTCTATATCTCGAAGCCTTTTCATTGTCCCTGAAATCTCACCTGCTCTAAAATTCCACATATGTAAATGTAAAGTAAGATATCCAAAAACAGTAATCCTCTATGCATTTCCATGCTTTAGATGCCTTTTTAATTTCCTTGGCCAAACTACAAACCAGTACTGTGATTCAGAAGAGCAACTTCCTTTCAAAGGAAATGCGAAACAAGAGATGATTTTATCATGCTCCCCCTATGGTCTCAACAGCACCAGACAGTTGTGTGCGTTGCTCAGCTGGTAATACACCCGTGTGCACATTTATACTGGTAAATTATCACGAGACTCTTCTGGCGTCTACGTGTGTGTGTTCTCGGTCACAGAGGTCAGCAGTTTCCGCGATGGAGAATGGGCTGTGCCTGCGTACTGTACTGTTGGCCGGCAGGAGGCCTGAGACTCAGTTTGCCCTTGATAACCATCAGTGTCATCTGCCCAAACACCAACTGTGTCAACAACAGGGAGCACAGCTGACTGTAGGAGAACTCTGGAGCTGATGGATGGCATGCAAAATGTGTTATTGCTGACGTGTGTTGCGCCTGGATTCCATTACGATGATAACTGGCAAGTGGGAGTATTGGAGCTGGTCCAAAATAATACAACAAAATTTTACAAAACTACAGTGGGTCTAAAATAGTCATGGCACAATCTGTTGAGATAATAATCTTCCCAACCATAAATACTGGTTTGTGTTATTGGTCATAGAGATGGGTTTATGCTCAATCACACACATAAAGGTGAAGCGAAATGCTGCCCGAAAAAAATAGAGAATAAGGGAGGTGGCAACACTTTTGACAAATGGAGAATGCAACACATTTTGCCTCTTAATAAAAAGAAGTAGAACATTTACAGTGTTGCACTCGTATCAAAAGAGCTGGAAATAGTTGTGTTACAAATGAAAAAGAAAGTTTAAAGCTGGCCAGTCACCGGCTGGCTGAAAAATGGGAATTGAAACCACCTGCTAAATCTGGTAGAAGTGTTTCTTTTGGTGTTAGTGGAGATGGGAAAATTATTTTTCCTTCAGTTTTCAGGTGTGAAAGGACAATGAAAAGTGTGAGAAGCACAAAACACTCTGACAGAAAGATTATTCAGTCATAGCTCAAATCTATCCCACCGTAGAAAACCTGAAGAAAGCTGCAGATCACAGAGCTCACCAGCTGAACTAAAGACTCTGCTCAGGAGTCATTTTGTTGATCGATGTAACCACATCTTAAAATCAAGTTTCTTATGATGAAGTATATCAAATCGTTGCTGGCTGCCAGCTGGATTGGATTAAAGGTCCCTCTGGAAACAGCATCAGTCTGACTTCATCAAAGCCCCAACTTACTACTTGCGATGACATTTTGCTCTCACAGCTTTAGGAACTTTACTCAGTCGGTCTGACACCTTTTCAATCATGTACGTTTCATGGTCCTATGTGTTTTTACAGGTAAAAGAGCTGCTTCCAGTCAGGTAAACTGCTTGGAAACTCACTGCTGGTCTAGAACCAGGAACAGCTTAATAGCTGGTGATGTGATTTTGGTAACCAATAAGATAAACTAAAACATTGTGACTGTCATTTTTACACCAATATCTATAAATGCAGATTAGCAATATCAAGATATACAGCAGGAAGGACAATGAAATGAACGAAGGTTCCCAGAAGAAGCTCAAGGACAAGGTCTCAAGGTCGGAATAAACCAGAGGGAGCTTTGGTTGAAATAAACAAACACATACAGTAACCGAAGGTGTGGTGCTGTGGTTTCCCTCTGGCCCATGGAAAAGAAGACCCTTACACTGAGAGTTGGCATGTTCAACAAACTCTGCGTTGCCCCAGCTGTATTAGGTTGGCTACAAAAGCTTAAGTTGGGATGATCGGCCCCGTCTTCCCAGTCCCACCTCTATTAGGCATTGTTTCAGTGAGACACAGGAAGAAAAGGGCTGTACCATTTTGAGATGGTTCATTTTTATGCAGGGTCGTGTTTGTTTCTAAACCAACTTCTTTGTTTTTGTTCTTAATTGTTGCCAACAATGGTTAACTACTGGTCACACAAACCAGTTTTCATAAATAGAGCCACACTGAGACTCTTCAAGTTGATTTTATTTTTTTAGATATAAAGGCCAAGCCAGAGACACTAATGACAAGGATTTAAATACATGACTTTGCAACAGTGCATATGAACCTGCACCATAACAGGTGGCTTAGATTCAAGCTAACACCAGAAAAAAAAAAAACACTGAAAACGGTTTCAAGTTATCATATAAAAAGCTGCACTTGACATAATCTTTTTTTTTCCTGCAGGTGAGATGCAGAGAGACAAGAAAAAACTGCACAGTTACATAACTCCTGTTTCTGCTGACCGCTGCGGTGGCCTTAGTGATCTAGCAGATATGGCTGTCCAGCAACACAGCATGACCCCTTTTAGCCTCATTACATAAAATAAAAAAAAAATCAGTCTTATTTCTTAACTGCTTAAGTTTTTGTTTTAGTGGAGACGAGGTCACTTCAGATAAACAGATGGTCCCTCCAGGCACTCAACTCGCTTACATTCATAAAAGTTCGGAGACAAGATAGAAGTTGACTTTGCTTCCAGTCATATCAGTTTTGCAATGGTTACACAACTATCCCAACACCTAATTAATCTGATTCTGTCAGAGGGGTTTAGAGAGATGTTGTGAAAGCTACAATGTTCAGACTGCTCAGACCGGTCACTGTCTGATGGTTCTGGTCTCATTTGCATTCAGAGGTATAAATGAGAGGACAAGTGAGTCCATTAGTCCACACAAAGAGGAGAAGTCAGCTGTAGGTTAGGACACACAAGGTGCAGGAAGGTAAAGGCAATCGAGCAGAGGTCAAATTCAACACTAGGAAGAGTAAAAATTCAGTTGAACCTGAAGGAAAAGCATACGTGCGTTAGAATTTGTTTACATTCATCTGCAGCCTCAGAACAGATGGCAGATAAGACAGCGTGCCGGACTATGTTTAGTCAGCAGGAAAACCAACAGATGACAGTCTGTAAAGTGTTACTCGGGTGTAAAAATGTACACACGTGGACAAACAGGATAGTGTCGTCACCCCCCCACACACACCTAACTCATTAGGTAAATGAGTTAAAATCATATTAGAATGCTGATTATTCAGTTTGCTTAGCATTTGCTCTTAATTATATCTTGGTGAATTCAGATTTGCAATATGGTATTATCTGATTATTAAGTTTTAGCCTGTCTCACCAGAGAGCAGTCCGATAAAAATGTGGAATTGCAATCTTGGCAGGAGCAGTTTTTTCAGATGGTGTAATTATTTCTGTTTTGCTGCCAGCAAGTTCATGTCCCTGTGAGCCAGCAGTAGATATAGTCACAGAGGTTGCAGTTTCAACCATGGACCTTTGTGTGGATATGAGAACAAGATCAACATACGTTCTGTCAATATTACGACAACACAATATTACGACAACACTAAAACACTGCCGTCACTTCCTGGTGACAATAGGCAGGAGAATCATTTGGTTAGGCTTAAATCTAAGTCAGAAGATTCAAACAAATCACTCTGCAGTATTATTTGGAGCCGTTAATCACCACTGTGTGAGGTTAAGACAAGGTTTGAAGTCTGAGTAAAGCCGAAAGAAATCAGAATTTTGAGTTTGTAACGTTACAGAAATATGTGCCCAGACAAACATGAATGATGAAAACAATGTATATAATGTTGTGATGTAGTGTTGTGATGTGATGTAAAGACAGTGAGGCAGCAGGCACAAAGCAGGACACCCTCCAAGTGGAATGTCTGGTGTGAAAAAAGTCCAAGATCACAAGATCACCTGCAGAGACATGTGCATCGATACATAAACATGGACCCCTGCCCAGCTGGAACCACTCCATCCCAGCCCAGAAATATGATAATCCAATTTAAATGAACTGAGAATTAACTGTTGTGAGGAACATCACCACTACAGAGCTCAAGAGAAGCACTGAAGCCATGTAGAAATGTGGATAGAAAGTGTGTGACCAATAGGTCAATAATTTGAGCCTCGCTGCAGCTAATCAGTGCTGGACAAAATCTTTTTCCATCGGTGTTAATAGGGCTGGATAACAGCATCAGTTAAATTAGGGAAACTAATCACAGATTCCTTAAAACTAATCATGCCCATCTGAAAGAAAGGGGAGTAAAAACATTACACATTGTCTGCTGTTCTTGTGAAGCAACAATCCTCAGCTTATTTTTCTCTCAGGTTGATCTACATGCAGTCTTCCCCTTTCTACAGAGCCTTTTGGAGAAGATCCACCAGACAGCTGTATTAACAGGAAGAGCCTCACTGAGAGATGGGTTCATGCAGAGTGCATGACACAACAAGCAGAGATAGCCCCACCAAACACTCGGTTTTGTTATCATTTGTTTTATTAATAATAACAACTTGAAAATGTGATTCACTATTAATCATATGAAACCATCCTTGTTCAGTCATGTTCAGAGTCTGTAAACTTAAGGCAAGTCACACAAGTATTCTCATTTACCATCACTGAAATGACTACCCTTTGCTCTCTGCAAAATTCAATAAACTTGAAGACTTTGTAAGTAAAGTAACGCAAAATCTTTGTTAAGGACAGGGCAAAGCTAGGTGTTTACTTTTTGTTTCCACTAGATGACCACTGGCTGACCTCAGCCTTCTAGATCTAAGCAGTTCTTGTTGCCTCGCGATGCCATCCTATCCTGGGCGCCATCTGTTGGAACTGATGCACTTAGGCAGACGTTTGAAAACAACAAAAACAGGCAAAAAAGCAAATAAATGCACTAAATGAGGCATAGACTTCATTTCAAAACCACATGCAACATACTTTATATATAATAAATATATAAATAATTATTTTTGAGAAGATCTTAACACTTCTTCAATCTTTTACTGTTCTTTTGCACAAACTAGGTCTGCATTTCAGTTTCATTATACATACATATGTATATATACATAACAATAAAGATATTCTATACTTTTCACTAACGCAACAGCTGTTGTTTTCAACTTGATGTTTCCTAAGCAGATATGACAGCGGTACCTGTGTTCTCAACTAACCACCAGAAATAAGAATTTGTTTTCTCGATTTAGTTATATTATGAAAACGCTTTCCTTCCCTCACCTTCATCCAATATACGATATGTTAAATATATATATTTGTAGTGAATTAATGTGGAAACAGTTCAGTTTTTCATGTGTAAAGGTCTGATAAGACAACAGGCTCTTTTTTTAGTCCATGATGGGAATGTTTTAGAAGTGAAACATCTTCAAAACATACTCACACACAAGCAAAACAAGCCTGTTCGTAATGTTTTCCCTTTATTTTCATTTCACTGGGGGCGTAAAACAGTTTTTTCCGGAACACAATGTCAGATTTAGGTTGAAATTTATGACATCACTTAATCAGGTTGAAAACACATATTCTGGAAATGGCATCCTGTGACAGTGGCTCATGTTGGGTACAGAAACGTGGTACGTGGGCTATCATATGGCCTCATTTGTGTTTGTGCGCTCGTCCAACCTCCAACCTAAAATGTATCAGTGACTGTCCTGACAAAAAAGAACAAAAGATAGGTCGTATCCAGTGATTTCCTCTGCTGAGGTTAAGGAAATATTGCCTTCCCATACTCCATCCTGCGACATAAACCCAAGACATGTGACATGACATCACACACATCTGACAGCGTATCTCTCCTTGACTCCAACCAGACACATCCTCAGTGGAAACTTTGTGCACTTTGTGCAAATGTGTAGGCGTCCGAGCCTCAGGAGGGGAAACTGATAAGGAAGAAATATTATTTGTTGTGTGAATCTACTTGTTTAAAGTATGAGTGAAGCAAATTAAGAGATCAGCAATGGAAATATGCTATGGTTTTTGCTTAAATTATGTTAAAAGTTTGAGGAATTGTTTTTCAGTAACTGGGTCAGTTGATGCTTAATGTATCAAATCTGTGCAAAGCTTAATGACTTTCTAAATGAGAATAAACAGCTATGTGTGGAAGCACAGCAATATCCCAACTGTTAATATAAGTAAGTTTATATGAGTCACAGATGATATTCAATTGATTAACCTGTTATAAAGCAAAGTTCAATTGATCACTCATACCCACATTGCATCCCCTTAACATATGCACCATTTCTACCCAACCAAAAACACAGAGCATTAGTTTACTTGGGTTTCCTCAACACCCCAGAAGTGTGTCATCAGTTTATCACGCCCTTCCTGTTGTGCACTGAACTCTGCTGGAGCCAGTATTGCCAGATCTTGTGACAGAAACAAGCAACGATCTCCATGAAAACAAGCCCAAACCAAACAACTTATTTAAAAAAAATAAAAATATAATGTAGCTAGTGATTGGGACTCAGTGAAAACAATAAATAATCAATTCAGAAGCCTAATTTGTGCTTATAACTTGGCATCTAAAATTTTCACAGCATTGAAAACTGGGAAGGTTTTTTAGAAATGTATCGCTTACGAATAATTAAAGTGGTTTGAAATTCTATTCGAGTCACAAGAAACTCCCAGTACAAAGCTGAACCTGCATGGCTAAGAATTCATTCATTGACCAAAGCTAAACAACGTACGGTTTTCATGGCATCATTTAACCGCTTTAGGGTGGATTTTTTTTTTCTTTAAAGAACTTCTTTGTTGCCGTCTGAATACACAGGATGTAATGCAACATTGCTCCTTGAGTAACTGAAACTTGTAACACACAGGGAACACTGGGTGTGACAGGGTGCAATCTGCTTTGCTTGTTTATTCCTGCTCGGGCTCAGCAGGTTTCCCTCTATAATGACAGAGGAGGATAAGTGGCAGCCCGTGCGACCTACGACAGATGGAGAGGCTTGGTGCTGTACCTGTGCGGCAGCATAACATACACATCTGATTTTCTCTTGAAGACTTATCAGTAAAGACTTTCAGCAGACTTTTTAGACACTTTGAAAGACTGCTGATCATTTAAACATGAATGAGTGAATGACTAATAGAAATGATAATATACATAAAAATGCACAGAAACTTAAACAAACCCCATAGGAAAAACAGTTGGTCCCCCATCAAAATGTTAACACTTCAAATACAAAAACATAGAAATGTGTGTACTATGCACAAACAGACTGCAGACTTGAACATACTGCGATGCCCAGGGGGCTGCTAAACAGAATGCAGTATGCATCACTGCCTGTCTGCATCAGACCTCCAGCAGAGAAGCACAGTAACAACAGCAGAGTGTAGAATCACACCCTTTATAGAAATACAGTAGAGTGATTTCTCTTGCAGAAACATTGACCTCAATATGAGACCGAGGTGAGAACAAAAGGAGACATGAATCCAGAGCTTTACATCATATCAGAGCGCACAGGAGTGAGGTGTTACACAATTCCCCAGTGTTCCTCAACACTGGTCTTTGGGGGGCACTGCCCTGCATGCTGTACATGTTTCCCTGCTCCAATACAAAAAAAAACCATGGCTTAAAAGTTTGTTTCCTCAATTTCCATACAAGCCCGTTAAGGACCTGGGGCCTCATGTACAAAGACTTGCGTGGATTTCCTACTGAAACATGGTGTACGCTCAAACCAAAAGGCTCTCCAACGTACAAAAATATCTGGATGTATCAATGCATGTGCACCCATGAATCCAAGCCCATTTCAAATGTACATCCCAATCAACGTGGAATTGAGTGCACATGTCAAAGTATCCGACTCCTCCTTGTCCACGCCCCTACTTAAATATACAAATCATATTCAAATGAGCCCTGCACCTGCGATTCCTCTCTCTGCACGATCAGAAAATAAAGAAAAAATGAGTAAGATGGGAAAAAAAGAAGAACTTAACGGAAAGCGAGATGGAGGTGCTACTTTCTGAAGTGGAGGCCTACAAAAATGTGCTCTTTGGCACTCTGTCCTACGATATAAGCAGCAAACATAAGAGGAGTGGGTGGGAGAGAGCGTGGCCTTTAATGCTGTGGGGTCTGAGAAGCGCAAGCAGAGGTGAAAAAGAAGTGTATTAAGGTGGATGTGAAGCGGAGACTGGCTGCCCACCGCCGAAGTGTGGCCAAAACAGGCGGGGGAGGCTGTTTGAACAGAGAGTCGGCACAACTATGGGTGACACTGCTCTCTCAGGGGTGATGGGTGTGGGAGTGTGGGTGACTCTGATTACCCCCAAGGTAAATACCTGTATTTGTGTAACTCACAACAAACGTGTTCATACAGTAACCTAGTGCAGAAGTGCGCCGGGAAAAGGTGAAGCTAATTCAGACATTTCACACTTTACGCACGGGGTTATTAACATTTGCACACAGAGACGATCAGGGGCTTATGAGAAAGATCTTAAGCTGTTGGTTAACCAGCAAAAAACAGCAAGTTACTAACTTTAACCACCAACTATGATGCTGTGAAGACGGGATAGAAATTGGGGGCGCACATGCCCAATGCATGTCACGGGGAATAATAGTAAGACAGTTACACGAATAAAGTTACTCACCAAGAAGCCACCCATCGCGCACAGTGCCAGCTTGTAGTCTGTTCCCAATAACTCTGTTACTGAATGTATGAATCGTGCGTTGTACCAGGCCACCCCCACAAAGCATTTGCTCATCACATACGATCTGTACATTGATGGAATGAAAATGTTTCCTGTCGATATACAAATTCATCATGCGATGGCGCTTTTATGGCACTGTGTGTGCAGTCGATAGTTCCGATTACATTGGGAAAACCGGCTCTCGCTTCAAATTGCGCTTTAATGTTGGCCTGTTCAACTGCATTGTGGGAATTTGATATACCTGCTGAGATGCAAATAATTCCGTCCCACTCGGCTTGGCTCAGGGTCGACTGGCACTGTCCCAATCGGTTGGCCAGCTCCCTCTGGAATGCCCCGGTTTCTTAAACCCCAGCGTGCACATCACCTGTGGCACAAGCAGCGCACGGCTCCTCGCTGCGTTGCGCTCCAACGCCGGTCACAGCTCTGCGCACAATTCCAGGAGGATTGCCCTCAAAATGGCTGATGAGCCAGTTGTCATCATGTGCCAGCAAATCCTGCCAGTCTCCTAACACTCGCTCTCTTTCAATTGCACGATTTACAATGTCTTCCAATACCGCTAAAGCAGCCATTGTTTTTGATGGTATGCATTGCAACACTTTGTGCATGTTTTTATATCCACAGACACATGGGTGTGTTAACTGTTCATGTCTCTCAAATGTGCACATCACTCATTCTGAGGACAAATTGTGTTCACATTTATTTATCATAACAGTTTCCCAACATCACCTCTAAGTGTCACCAAAGAATAAATAGCTGTAGAAAAGTGCGTACGACAGCCCTGAAGTTGACGTGAGGCACCACATATTTCCTCGGCCATTTCGCTCTTGATACATCTGATCGTTGACGTGAAAAAGTGTGTATGCTACTTTTTTGTGCGTACGCACCCTTTGTACATGAGGCCCCAGGTGATTTGAGGTAGAAGCAGGGAAACACCTTAAACATGCAGGTTAGTGGTCCCCGAAGACTGTGGTAGAGGTACACTGCAATATACTATCTATGTTGCAGCTGCAAGGGATAGGAAAGATAATTATATGTGACAGTCATGAACAGGATTATTTCTTTCAAAATATTTGGATTTGCATTTGGAATTTTAATGGTCCTCTATTCTGCTCAAGCTTTTGATGGAATATTCAGACATCTGAGCATTCAGGACTGCAACTAGAGTGAAGTTTAGAATATATATGGCTTTGTCATCTTTATCTCAAGTCACACCAGGATCTGCTGGATATTCAAAGATTAGCTTTGGTCAGTCAGTTAGTATTCTGCATTATTCAGACCTATATGTTTGGTTGCTTGCTGTGAAGTTTGCTGCACCTCTGTCAAGAAGACCAAACGCTGCTGTCGCTTTGCAACAATTTTCCAGTTTTCCAGTTCCAAGTCACAGTTGCAAACTATGTTATCAAAACATCTGCAATCAAACCTTAAAAACGGGCATATAAAAATCAAATAGTAATTTTTTCATAGAATATAGCATTTAATGTCGTGACATTTGTGAATGCAGCATGGCTGGGTTATTGGGACCTGATTCACTGAAACATGATATTGTATTATTGTCTGAAATTGTGCCTAAATGGGATCATCATACGCTGATTCAGTGATATTGGTGACGTGCACACAGTGACTCGGATGACAATCTACCAAAAAATACCTAAAATGTATTTTCTAAAATTTCTAAAATATTTACCTAAAATGAAAAATAAAGAAACGGACACTTTAATGGAGGTTGTCTAGTCCAGAGTAAGGCTCAACACACAGAACATTGATGACAGCAAAACACACATCTCATAGAGGCAACTTTAGGTCATTTCTGATTTTACAAACAATCCATATGTTGCAACTGGCATGCAACTTGCTCACAAGAACCTTGTGTCCATTTATGACACAGCAAGAGGAGAAGAAAATCTGTGGATTAGCATCAACAATAACATTTAGCAAGATTATCATACACCCGGTCACAAAGGCAAGCTTTGTCCATAAACAAATATAAACACGATTGAAAAGTGGCGCCTTATAAAAGCAAGTGAAAGAATACCACGGTGATGACTCATCATCTAAATCAAAACAAGCCAGCGCTGTTTTGTAAGATGACATTCGGATTCACATCACGTCTTGTGACCATCCCACTTCAAACATAAATAAAGCTCACTAAACACACGAAAACCTTTACTCGATCAGTGAGGACGACAAATAAATGCCTGAACACCAAAGCCCCACAGCGATGATGTAGCATGTCAGGAGGAAAAATAAAAAAAAATAAGCTGACCCAGTTAGAGGCAAGACAACAGAGCAGCCCAGCACAGTGCATGACCACACTGACACGAGGCCTCAGCGGCTAGCTGACCTCAGTGCTGCCAACTGGGATTTGTCACAGAGTGTGTGATTTAACAACAACACAGTGTACGTGTATGTGCAAGTGTATGCGCGCACAAGCAGGAACCGAGGCAAGGGTGTGCCTGCCAGATGATGTGGTAAATGTAGGTGTTTGGTCACAGAAGCAATAAAGGGTGTTTCCTGGACACACAAGGCCAAAAAGAGTTCACTTACAAACACACATTTTCAGTTCTTCTTTTGAAACTGATGTCTTTTCATAGGTCCCCCGTGAAACTGTCACACAGTTAGACGCTAAATCGTGTTTATTGAATTACAAACACAGAAAGCGTAACCAACGTGACTTTACTCATATTGCAATGAATGCCACCCAATCCATAAGCCACAGAAACAACTAACTGATCAGTAAACAACTAGATGATGTCAACTGGAAATAAAAGAGACGTCACTGGATGGAAAAGTGTTGTCAACATGTGCAGATAATATAAACCATAATTAGTAACTCTTCTTTGTGTCGTCTGTCATTATGAAAGTTAAATCTGATACATTTCGGGTATCAATATTTAACTCTGATCTCTGAGCCACACGTGCACCCACACAACAAACGCAACCAATAGGTCACATATCTGTGCATCCACTTTAGAATATGGCGGATAAGAGTGACAATATTGGTCAGCAAAGGACAAAGATAAGTGGGTCACAAATTTTCCTAATGTTGTACTTGCATGCTGCTGACATCTTAGTTATGCCAACAGCCAACAAATTCCAATGAGAGACCTTTTACAAAGACATGTTTCAAAGTGAGACAATCATTAAACAGAAGGTCAGATACCCAAGTGATATATGACTGAACAAAAGAGAATGCACAAAGCACCCCATGTGAGCTGAACGTCAGAGGAGGACTCTGTGCTTCAGCTGTGTGCTTTCATGTGAGTGCATTTGAAAAAAAGACTTCGGTTGCTCAGCTGAACTTTTGTTAGAGGGTGATAAAAAAAAAAAACATCAATAGTTAATAGTCAATAGTTATGTCCCTCTGCATGCCAACTGACCTTGCAGCAGCAGAATATAGTTGCTTTTAATTACGTATTTGCATGTTCACGACGACTACCTCACATATTCTGCGTTTGTTTGGAGTTGGCTGTGTTAGATTTGTAATGCTACTCGTATGCAAGATGCAATATAAAGGTGAGTGGTAGAGGCCAGATATCCGACATCCTTGATTTAAGGGTCTTGAAAACCATCTGTGATACTGCACATGTTGGTTTTTCTGCTGTGATCTTAACACCATCCAAATACTAAACTCCTTTATTGTATCCATGTTCACTGTTTGAATTCTGCAAACCTGGATGTTCTGTGCAGTCTAGGAGCTCTAATAAACCAAACTAACTTATACAACCAGGTCCGCTGGCTGGACGCCTAATGTGTCTCTTCACATCACCAGCATCTGGCAAAAGAAAAACAAAAAAAACAAAAAAACCCACTACACTTGAACACTAGAGAAGACAATCTCAAGCTGCCAACTACAATGTAAATGCAAAGCTTGTGGATGCTGACTAAACTCTGCAGTGCTGAATGAAGCAGGAGTCTAAAGGTTTCAATCAGGTAAAAATGTAAGAAAGAGAGATTAGATCAGTTTTTAGTATCCAATACAGTTGTATTTGAATCTGCAAGTATTCCATTTTCATACTTTAATGTGTTTAAAGCCCAAAATGTGTATTCCAATTTAAAACTAATTCCTCCTTTCGATTATTTTGTAAATGCATACTTAGCATTTAAGCTTCATGTGCAAAAAAAACACAGTTAACGTTACATTAATGTACTAAAGAGTTCACTGGCTTTGCTAAACCACCAATCAGAATGACCCCTCACACTAACCGACTCAACATCAATTCAAAATGTCGACTGAAAAAGGCGTCATAGAGTCCAACGGAGCAGACAGAACTTTGCATTCCAAAAAGACATTAGAGACAGATGGTCATTTACACTTCAAACATTCCCAACAATTGATTGTCAGCTTCATGTATAAAGCTATACATACGCTGGTGAGTCCCTGTGAAGTCCTGATTATGTGACCATAGTGTTAAAAATCAAATATATTTCTGGATAAAGAATCTGTAGATGTTGCAAAGGCTTTGTTGTCTAACTGGGCTCCATAAGCGGCACCTATGGGGGAGGTTTATAAAGCATGTCCAGTGAGGCTTTCAGGAGAACACCATTCTTACTGCTGCTGCATCTCACCATGCCAGTAGCTCCAATTAGTTTTTCTACAATAAAACCCTTCATTTTATTAACTCATTTACAGTCTCTACTTTACAAGGCACAACAAGCCAGATTGTAACAAAATGAGAGAGAAGCTAATCGAACTGTGCATTCAAACATTGTGCATGTATGTGCTACAAGAGTTCTCCATCACGTTCAAAAATAGCAGCAGTCCATCCTTCCCAGATCCCCACACAGCAAATGCATCAGCGACCATAATGAAGGCATCCATAGAGGCAGCTTTTATGCCCAGAAACACTCCCACCCCCCTCCCCCCACACACACATTTGGCTATAAATTAACCTCACATGACATACTGCGAGTGATTAATTCACTTGACAAATGAATCTCGTATTTTACTATACATGTTTTAATTTTCCTCTGCCAGTAAATATATGAAATGACAGTCAGTTAATTGAATAGATTTGGTGACCTGGAAGAATTCTCATCTAATCTCCATATTAATGCAGACCCTCGGGGCCCAGTAATGGGAAACCCCCCCCCCAGAGATGCACACTCACTCTTGTGCCTGACAAACAGCCCAGACAAGACAAAATATTTAGTCAGAGTCATTCTCTGCTCAGTTGGAGTATTTTTCATACTATTACAACTAATGAAAGATTCAACTCTTCTTGGATCTGAGCTCACAAAGAGGGAAGGAGCTGCTCAGGTTACATAATCCTAACCATATAATGTTGAGAGACCAGACTGATGGAGTTTTATCATGAAAATAAATCACTGACTTTCAACTCACATTAGCTCAAGTTAATGAAGTGTGTGATTTGATGAGAACCATAATTTCAGTTGAGATGCAATCAATCCAAAGATTAAAGAACTCTGGTGGAGTCGATGCTCTGATGTCAGCTCAAGACTTTCATGATAAGAAATGTTTGACTCTAAGAGACACTTTAATAAGGTGACGACTGGGGAAGAGGATCAAAAGAACTGCTGTCCGCCTCATTTGGCCAAAAATCTGGCACATCTCCTTTTCCCATGGTCAAAGGCTGACCCCATTGCCATAGTTACTCCACTCTAATATCAATGTAAAAGCCTTTTAGCTGCATGGGAAGACCCGCTGCTGACACTCTGCAGCAGAGAAAAAAGTTCATGTATGAATATGCACACTTCTGTAAGAAAGACAGAAGTCAGCTGTACTCCACTCTGGATCAGATTCTATCAGTAATTTATCCACCAAATGATAGATTTACACTAACACCGTCCTACTGGGACCTCCGGCTCTGGCAACCAAACAACTGTAGAATCGAAACACTGAAGGGGAAAAAAAAACAAAAACATGACACTATGAGACTATAACACTATAAGATGGTTTAAATTTCAACTTTACATACAAAACACACTCAAGCAGATCATAAAAAAAAAAAAAAAAAAAAAAAAAAAAAAACTTATAAAAACAGGCCAAAATTTACTGTGTTTGTTGAAATCTACTTTTATATGCTCAGCACTAATATCTTTCAATCATAGTTCAGCACCAAAAACAGATGTACTGGGAATCCACATCCTTTTGAAGATTTTATGAACAAAAAATATTTGGTGCTTTTCCTTGTTGGACTTAAAATGGTGCTTTTAATTCAGTTGTCTATGACAAAAAGCATCAACAGTTGATCGTTGATAGTTCCGCCACTAGCATTCAAATGAAAGAGAGCACTGTTAGCGCGTAGCACCGGAAAATGTTATAGCTAAAAAAATAAATTAAAATTTGCATAATTTACAGTGAAACTCCTTAAAGCCACAAGACAAGTGTTACATTTCCCCCTTTAAGATGCAATGTGTGATTGTGTCTTATAAATACAGTAATAAAACATTACCACTGATGTTTGCCATCTGGTCTCCTCGGGTGACACATATACAAGCTATGCAGGCATGGTGTTCAATCTCATCCAAGTCAGCAGACCTCAGAAGTATCAGACCAAACCCAGAGCTACTTGTAGAAACATGCCAGAGGGATGACTAAAGTCAAGACCCAAAGAAAGACCAGAAAATCCAAGATAATAAAATGAAGCCCACTTGTATGCAAAAGCACATGTCCCCTAACAAAGGAGAAAGTTGGAATCGCCATCAGTTTGCAGTGTGCAGGGGGAGCGGAGCCACATGTTTTTGATAAGTCCTCTAACAGAGCAGAGTGAGGTAATAATGAAGTCATCTATGTCCCTGGACAGGTTCAAATTCACTGGGCTGTGTCCACTTTAAATAGCTTCGGGCTAAACAATACACACATGCCTTATGGTTCATTTCTACACGGTAAAAATCACTGCAAAAACATTTGATTAAAAAAAGGCAGATGATCTGTTACTATGGACCATCAGTGATATTGCATTGAGAACTGTTGGGACTTTCAAATATACTTGGCAGGTGATTGGTTGATCAATCTGTTTACCCAGTTGTTATGTGCAGGTTGGCTCCAGCCAATCAGATCTACTGAGTGAAGCAAGCTGGCAACATCAAACTCTTACTGAATCCATACAGGAGACGAGTGGTGTTACTAAGTAGCCAATAGTAGAGTTTCCATCTTTTTTTTTTCAAAATATACACCGTGAAATTCTGTTTAAACAAAGGTTGATGGAAATGGCAAAGTTTGAAAAACATACACCCACCAAAATGTTTTCCACTCACTTCCACTGTATTCATGTTTTGCACAATTCTTGCCAAATAGGTTTTCACTTTTAACGTTCATTTAACTTGAGCCTTGAGGAGTCTTTTGTCTTCCCCTTTTTCAGTCGACCAAGACAAACTACAACAGCCAGAAACTTCACCATCGCACCTCCCTGGTGTCTGAAGCAGCTGCAATGTTCATGAGAACCTTCCCAAATACCTGGAGGTAAAACGCAAGAGAAAATGGATTTTACATCAAAGGGAGTGTGTGGAGATGCAGTAAAAATGAATATTCTATCCCTTCTTTCATTGGCTCTGGGTTGAATATCTTACTTACGCAGAGTCCCAAAAGAGATGTGAACTCGGGCCACTTCTATCAGAGTAAATCAGAGAAGAAGGGGAAAACCATGTTGGATTTCAGGCCCAATATTTGAGTCTTTCAACAATCTACATTTGCCCACAGGTGTTCTTTCTAAACCAACTTTTCAACATTTCATTTTCAAGGGTCAGAAAGCCATGACAGAACCACACGGTTATGTCACAGACAACATTCAAAAGTTGCGTGAACCTCTTTCTAAAATTTCTGTTGAGCACCAGTGAGCAGGGACCCCAATAGCCTTCTCCTGAGATCACACTCTTCGTCTTACTTTGTCTGTAATCGGTGTGTTAACATCGCCAATCTGTTTTTAACAATGCTTAAGAAAACAGTTTGTGTTTATCAACTCTTTCAGTTGGTCTAGTTAGACACCCCAGACCCACCCCCTGATTTTGTTGGAAACAGTTTGTTTATCCAACCAGGAGAGCTGGTGCCACACTAGCTCCAGTTTTACTAACTGAGAAGCACTGCTATGGCTTTCAAAATGAAGAACCGCTTCAGATCAAAATGAATGACTAGAAAATGCTCAGTGTGAAAATTAACAAAGGAGGAAAAGATGCAAAAAGGACCAGAAGGAAAATAATAATTGAGATAATCCATACATGCAAAACCACTTTTACAAGTGCAAAGTGAGAGTGATGTTGCTCATTTAAATCTATGTAAATCTCATTAAGACGCAGGAGGTTCATACTGCAGATGATGCCGACTTTTGACCTCTTTCGATAAATAAAGGGGCAGTGAGAAAAAGGCATGTTCAGAAACCCTGACAATCCCGCATACAACGAAAATAAACAACAAATGAAAGTCACTAAGAGCAAATACGTTTGAATTGTAGAAAATTCCAAGTGAGGCATTGAGCGTTCAGTCCAGGTAATCTGGATTTCTGTACAAGTTGTAAATATCTCTTTATACGACAACGTAGACAGGTGTCACAGATAACCTGAAGGACTGAACGTATTGACAAGAAGCTGCGGAATATATTACCAAACGTGGTGAAAGTGAATGAATAAATACCATATAACGGTGGCACAGTGCGATTTAAGCAGCCTTCAGTCTGCATGTATGAGCCGTGCATAAAGTTAAACGCACAATGTCATCTAAATAAATAACATCATCCTGTTACCTGCTGTGAGAAGGACTCGGGTTGGACGCAGCCAGCGGACCTGCAGACACTCTCCTCCCCGGACCTTCACTCACTCTGCCTCGCTGTTTCAATTCAATGGTTCTGCTCAAACACAGAGAGTCTTTCGCTGATTTCCACCCGACACAATGATGCAAACCCGCTGCTTGCGGGCTGGGCAGGGAGCAAGCATGCTGTGGAGATCTAATATACAGGTTGAAGCGGAACTACTGCCTCACTATATGGCAGGAAGTTGAGTCTCATTCAGAAAAAGCGGCGGAGCATTTTGTCGCAAATCCCTCGCTGAGACACAGAGCACACGTGATTCAAGTGGTGCTGTTGTGTATTATTTATGTTTGTCCTGATTCAGACAGAGACAAGTTACAAGACCACGTTTAGGATGTGCTCCATATACCAGGCTAATGATATGTACGCGAATAATAGCCTACAATGTATTTAGGAGACTTAACTGTAAATAACAAGGAAATCAATACATACATTTTAGGATAACTGAAACAAATAGAGAACAACCTAAATTGCTGGTGTATCTACCATAAAACATATGAGTCGTGTTTGTTGCTGTTTAACAATGGTAAGTTAAGCTTTTAGTGTTATAATAATTCCTAACAGAATGAACCGAGAAAAGCTTCCGTTGAAAAATATAGATTTTTTTTGTTCCTGCCTAAAACACATAACAAATACACTGCTTCCATCTAGTGGCAAGTATTTAATCAAACTATATATGGCTGCAGAGCTCACTTTTTCAAACATTACAGCAGAGGTCAGTGCAGCATTATTAACTGTTTTCACAGTTAACATCCTCTGAGTTGTTTGTTACTTTAGACTAGACTTTTTGTTTGGATCACTGTTTCAACTAGAAAGGAATCAGATGTTTCTGTTGGATGCAGTGAATACAGCAGACTCCGCCTTTCACCCAACAGGGCTAGGATATTAGGCAGTTATGATAGAATAATGGGATGTGTACAGCAGCAGATATGGTCTGCTGAAGTTCAAGAGCTAGAGTGGTCATCCATCAGTCTAAAGGTTGCTGGTTTGATTACCAACTCCCCCAATTCACATGTTAAGGTGTCTTTTGGATAGATGTCGACTATTGTCCCTAATGTGTTCCTCACCTGCAAGTCTAAAAGACTGTTGCATGAATGTAAATGTGAAAACTGGGTCTCTAACAGAAAAAGACACTATTAAAGTACAACATACATGATTGGAAAACCACTGTGTATCACACAATAGCAGCAGAATCTCAGGCCAAATAAAATTGTGGCAAAAGCTAGAGAGAAACTTTTATTATTTCAAGCAGCTTGTTTATCTCCCTTAATATGGAGGAAAGTTGATTCTGATCTTATCTTTTTCTAACAAAAAAATGTGGATCATTTGGAAAAGAAATGTTCCTTAAAGAGATTCACGTGCATTATTATGCACACATAGTTGACCCAGTTGCCAAAACACAAAGCAGTGGCACTCACATTATACATAGACCTAGAGTGAGTTATTCCTTGGCAAGGACGAGCTATCTTAAAGTAGTACAACGATTAGAATTAAACCCACTGCAAGGTAAGAGAGTAACACTACTCATCTTGTTACAACTTAAAGTTGATGAGAAAAACCAACATCCCACTGCATTCAGACTGATGTTACTTTGATATTTGCCACCTACTTAAACATTTATGCAGTGCATCTTCAAACAGAAGAGCAGTTAGCTTTGCTTATCAGTTAGTTTAGTGAGAAATAGGAGCTGCAATTATTGAAACATGTGCAAATATAAATAAAATTAAAGTATATATTGCAAAAAATATTTTTAAAAAGTCATTTCAAAGCTCTTCTTTGGATGTTGGCTGCCTTTTGTTCTGTACTCTGTCAATATGATCCCACACTGCTTCAGTAATGTTGAGGTCCGGGCTCTGGGGAGGATTCATCACGCCATTAGACCCGCTGCCACTGATTTTCAGTCCTATACTTCAAAAACTGTTCTTCTGCTGAAGGTAGTTTTTAGGCCTCCCTTCTTCATTTGTCCTCCACTTTCCCTGTTTACTCAAATTCTTTAAGGACAGACTACGTATCATACTTAAATATGCTAAGTGTTCTTCTGAAAACTCTTTGGGAATCACCTTAACAAAGAGTCATTGTGGCTTTGAAAAAACAAACAAACACTGAAGCACAAGATCAGCATTTGCAGGAAATTCATCAGACAGAGCAACTGAAACTGAACCGCCTCAGTTTTGCATTTCCTTGTTTACATGCTGAATGTTGCCAAACCTCTCCAGTTATACCCCACATCCCGTATACCTGCACCTGATGCCTGATAGAGGAGGTATGTGATACATACTTGATACATACCTTAGCGTGAGGTCTTTGAACTCTGGCATATTTTTAAGACAGTTTAAAGAGAAGAAGACAAACATACATTTTCTATTGCAAAGAAGTTCCTCAGCAGAACTTCAAAGTCAAAGTTTCAGGCATCTGTAAATGATACATGGTCGCCAGTAGCCTACACATGTGCTGCAACTTTGATGGTCACATGTGCGACCTAAAGTAAAGGCAAAAAAACCCAATGGAATCTAACCTGTGAGGCATACACACTGACAACGTTTAACATCACCACTTTGAGTTCGAGCTCCAAACTCATGATTCTGTCTGACACGCTTCACCCCTACAACACTATTCACAGACTCTTTTGTCAAGATTACCCCTACCCAACTACAGCTGTAATCCGTCTCCAACCCTCCTGCCCTTGCATCACTTACACCTGATCTTCTGCAGACACAGGAGATCTCTCCTCTCACCACCGCACTCCAGCCTTTCCTTCTCTCTCGCTGCCTCGTCACAAGTATCCCCCCTCTTTTCTTCCTTTAACCAACAGTAGCACAGTTTCTATCGGCGCGCTGATGGTCACGCTGTTGTCAGCTCAGGCCCAACCGATCTGATATGGAAATCTCTTTCTTTATGATCCACAGGTTTTACATTAGATGCTCTTACTGACGCAACATTCCCCAGTATTGCTGCTGAAGTGAATGGGTTATTAAGAGCTGTGTCAACAATGTCTGTTAATACTGATACTTTCACATCTTAAGGAAACTTCTCAGTCCATGGCCCCTTAGTTTTACTCGTTAATGCATGTCTAGTATAGAATTTTTTGCTGTGAAGTAAATGAGTGAACACCAACTGAAACTCCTGAGCTGCTTTTATGCACATTCTCTAGAAATTTACTAGCGTTAATGTGTGAAAACGGCTTACTTTGTAAATGCATGCTGTTTTGTACTTTTTAGTCATTTTGATTGCAGACATTTCACATGTACTATGGTAGTTTTCATTTGTATCTTATACTTTGGCAGGGCATAAAGTGCTCGATATACTAGTGGACTTTTGTGTAGTGTATTATTTATTATTTCTTCTCTAACTTCTATATCACACACAAGCCATTAGCATTCACATTTATCTCAAAACTACACTAATAATGGATAGAGGTGGAGTCATTACACAGAGCCAGCATGGTTAGTTCATGTTTTACAAATATATTTTCAGCAGTCTGTGGAGTTTAACAGAAAACATTTCTGATATTGTGTGAGAAAGTATGTTAAATTACGTTACTTGACAAATGCACTTGACATGGTTGATATATTTCCTCATGCTTCCTAGGCAGATGATATTTGCATGATTTCTATGAGACCATGTGATCCTGGTTCACTGTGATACTAAGATGGGAAATATAAATACAAAAGGTGACACATTAAATAAGCGCTGCCATTTCACAAAAGCCTATATCACATTTCATTCCCACAGTGGTAGACTGGCAATATCCTAGCTAAGCTTATCTAAAGAGCGGATCTCAGACATGTAGCAGACTTCCTCAAACTAAATCTTTGATAAGAGTGGCTGTTTAACTGGGTGGCTCCACTGTCTGTGACTGTGACGCAGCATACTCTCAGCAGCCTTTCATATGGTAAATAATGTCACCTTACTATCACTGAGATAGATATATCAGACAGGCCACACTCTTGGTTCTAATAACTGACCATGCAAAGACAAATGTCAACGTCCTACTACCTCAATATCAAAATGACCCAAAACTGTCATGAAGGATGACAAGCTATCCTTTTCTAACCATGCTTTATCTTTCTCTTGATCACATCGCTTTGCACACTTTGCAATCAGGCTGTATTTGTATTTGACTCAGCATGCCATCCAGCTATTTGGTCAGGCCCTAGATGGCTCCCGCCCTGACTTGTCAGTAGTCAAACTGACTACTTTTTCTAGCAAGTCTCTTTGGACTCACGATGAAATCACAAAAAAATGGTCCAGAAGTCAGCAGCATGTCTGGTGTTTGATCAACCAAAAAAACGCACGTCCCTCCAGTACTCATTGAACCCCACTGGTTATCTAAGACTACTTGAATAAAATCTTCAGTTTTAACTGTTATGTTTATGTTCAGTTTCTAGTTCCCATATTTTTAGCTTTCAGAGTCTCTTTTCTGCATGCATGCGTGTATGGGACAGGGACAAAGTCCCACCTCAATTATTTTTCTTGGTGACTCAGTGATGATCTAAATATACAACACAAAGCACCTAAACCACTTTACAGATCGTACAGTGCAATTTAAGCCTTTTAAATTTTAGCCTACCACAAACAGACCACAGGAATCTTTGGTATTATAACAAGTTACTATTTTCTCCCATTCTTTGCCCCCCCCCTCACCTTTGTCACAAGGACAGCTGGGGAATATCATTTGAAGACAAAGAGGAAGAGACAGACACATGCAGAGTCTAAAAGTGGAATAAAAAGGTTTAATGTGGAACCACAATAAGAGTCATGGCCACCAGCTGAAAAAACACGAGCCTGTGAGGGTTCCTCAAGGCTGATCCAGGTCACTTATATTTAGTCTTTTTTCCTACAGCTTATGACTATAAGCAAATATTCTGAATATTCCAAGATTATGAACCTACTTTGTTTTGCTAAACTTATTGTTATTACTGCTGAGAGCCTGGTTGTTTAAATTTAAGAGGAAGACTGATTTATTGATTTATTTTTGGCTTGTACGTGTATGTCTTATATTGCATTTGAACAGAGCAGATCAAATCGCCATCAACAGTGTTTTCCCTAACTTGGGCTGAGCAGGCACAGATCACCTCCACCCACCACACAGGCATCCTACTTTGTCCCTCCCTTAAATACTTCTACACATGTGACAGTGTCAGCCTGTTAACCAATCACAAGCAGTCACAGAAAAAAAAAAGGAAGACCAAAGAGGCTGCACGCCTGTTGAAAACCAGCGACACATGACAAGCTCTTAGAGAGCACTCTCAGACACAAACACATAGCCTCTCCATCATTTTGCTGCCACTGAACTTCTTATGCTGCAACTGACCTGTCTTTCTACTACCTACTCAGGATTTCCTGAAGCAGTGTATTCTGCACACATCTGCCAAAATGTGCCTTCTGACAGCTGCCCTGCTCTTTGTTGCACTTGGTGAGTATTTTTTTCAATTATTTATTCATTTCATTATTGATAAACTATGGTTTAAGCCATCTAATGTTTACTCTGGGGTTTTCAAGTATGTGCCATGGAGCGAGAATGTACAGCTTTCCACAGTATAGAATATTTCACCACTCTGATTACTTATTTGATTGTTAACTAAGAGTAAATGTTTTCTTGGGTTGGAAAGAACACCTGCAAGCTCTCACCTTTCACCAGTACATGATGAGATACTTCTAGTTTAAGTGTTAACCAATCTTAATGATGTTTCACATGTTCTTAGACCAATGCAGTATTTACTTCAGCAGCTCGGGTTTATTGACGAAAGCTGAGAAGGTTGCATCTCCCGTCAAACATGTTAAGAAGAGGCTTCAAATTAATTATGTGTCACAGTAATAGGAACTACTGGTATGCAATTTTCAACATGCAACAGCTGCATTTACAGAGATTATCCATCCATTTAAAAAGAATTTGCATCATATGAAGGCAAATGTGCAATGTAGTTTTGGAGCTGCTTAAATCTTGTAATATGATTATTTAGTTTGATTTTGTTTGCTTAATATACGTTTTTGGCGATGCTATATAAGTGGTTGGCATAAGTGCAAACTTCTTGTTCACATGACATGGTAACTTTCTGCGCAAGCTAGGATGGAAAAGTAAATCGTCCACAGAGGAGCTGTTTGGACAAGACAAGTTGTTTGCACCATATAAGATTATAAATTGTATGCACATACTAATCTTCTCAAACCCCAGCTGGACGAGGCGGATGGCCCCCCTTTCCTGAGTCTGGTTCTGCCAGAGGTTTCTTCCTGTTAAAAGGGAGTCGTTCCTTTCCACAGTCGCCACTGGCACGCTCAGGACGGGAGATTGGACTGAAGACAAGTTTCGGTGCAATCTGTTGGTTTCCTTAGCTAGGATATATTTTTTTTAATTGGCTCTATATGAATGAATTTGATTATTTTGAAATTAATTAATTGGATTTCAATTGGCTTGAATTGGACTATATTATTTAAGTGCCTTGAGATGACAATTGTTGTAATTTGGCCCTATATAAATAAAACTGAATTGAATTGAATTGAATACTAATCATTTGTTTATGAAAGATTAGAACTAGTATCTTCTGCATAGTGTAATTAGAAACACTTCACTTTGAGATGATGCATCAGCTGTCACAACTATTTGTTTGGAGTTGAGCAACACAGTTTCCTAGTATGGTTTAGACTAAAACCACTTAGTTAAGGTTAGCAAAAGGTTTTGGTTTAAACAATGCCAACGTTACAATACAAGATGGTATTTTATTGCTTTATTCCTGTATGAACAAATGACCCAGTCTCAAACTTTCAAACGGATTATTGTGCTGCCACCATTGGCACCCAAGTTTGCTACGATGAGGCACTCACCAAAAAATTGGCTGACATTTTTCTAAAGGGTTCTTGAAAACTGTTCATTGACTGCTGAAATTCTTTCTTTTTTTACTCATTCAGAGTAAATAGTTTGGCTTTTTCATATAATATTTTTCAAATTAATTCTGTATTCCCTGTTGTATGCTCATATCCAACCTTTCCAATGAGTTCCATCTTGTTTTATTGCACGTAGAGTTTGTGCTTACACCACACTGACTATCACAACTATTTCTGATTTATATATTTCACCTGCACAAATGTGAGACACATATTCAGCTGCTCAGGTGTCTTCAAAGTTTATTTCCAAACCTTTACAGGTTTGGAATTGTGACACCTCCTGGATTGTTCACTTTATATCATAGTTGTATCAAGTTTGTTGTCACATTGGAATTATTTGTATTGATCCATTATTCATAAGTTAGTTATTAGCTCAGCTCGGAACACAAACTACTCCCTTAAGTTTTGCAACAATAACAAACAACTATCTCTCCCTAATATTTGTGTAACCATATGTTGTTTTTTGGATCATGTTTTTCATCACTGTGTTTTGCTTCATTAACATTAATTAATTATTTAACATCTGCTCAGCTGGAACATTTATTTTTAGGCCAGATTGGTGGCCGAGTTGGTGTTGATATGTATGGTGGACTGACAGTCATAATTCGAAATAAATACAAAAATTTAGAAATGGCTAAATGTATATGGCTAAATCTATATGATGATAAATGCTACTAAAATGAAATGAGAAATTAGACATATGATGACATATGACATATGATCCATCCATTTTCTATACCGACAGTCCGTTAATCGGGTAGCGGGTGGGCTGGAGCCTATCCCAGCAGTCATTGGGCGAAAGGCAGGGTACATCCTGGACAGGTCGCCAGTCCATCGCAGGGCCACATAGAGACAAACGAGACAAACAACCATGCACGCTCACACTCACTCCTACGGACAATTTGGAGTCATGACATATGATGTGATGTGTAATTTTAAACTGCATTCATTTAAGCTTGTGTTAACGTTGCTATTTGTTTACTTTCTTTCTTTGTTAATTTGTTATTTCTGTATTTATTTCTTTATTATTTTCCTTTACATCATATTAATCTATTAATTTCATTCAAAGAATGTATTTATTTTAATTTGATTTCATTACACATTTTTTCAGTTTGATTTTTATATTTACTGAAGCCCATTTATTGTCATGTGTCCTTCATACATTTCCTTGTCTCCATTTTTACATTTTACAATGCATTTCTGCTTCATTATGCAAATCAAAGGGGCAGTCTTTCAGATGATGAACGGCAATTCAGGTCCTCCATAATTTGAGTAGTAGTTTAACACAAGAAAAGATTTTTTTATATTAATCTGCCGAGAAAAAGTTTATTCCTCCTTTGTTTAAATGTCATTGTGAGACATGAGGGCAGATGCACAACTACATGTTTGGAACTTACACAGGACTGTTGTGGCAACTGTTAACTTTCTCTGCAGACATACTGAAATTGGAGACATGTCCTGAGTTAAACTTTTTAGATAACAGTGACATCTTGGTTCTTGTCGTCCTTTCCAGATTTGATAACCTGCACACAGTTTCTGGCACCTCTGAACATGGAAGACGTCACAGGGCAAGTGCAGTTTAACTCCACCTCCCAGACAGCCCTTGTCAACGTGTCTGGTGCTGGATCGTGCGGCGCAGTTAACGTTTCCCTCAGCGAGTTTCCTGTTATGTACGGCCACTTCGCTCAGCCCTGCTCTGAAGCAAATATTGGCTCCAGCATCTTCACCTTCACTGCTGATCCTATGTCAAACTCCCCCATCAACTTGTCACGCCTCTTTGAACAACGATCAAATCTAGATGACCTTTCACTGTCTTTACAGACATGTAATGGGACTAAAGTATGCACAACTGTAAGTCAAGGTCAGACTCACATGACTCAGCAGGCCAGGTTCACAGAGTCCATTGTGGGTAACATCTATATACGTTTTAATCTAGACAGAACCAACCCCAGGCTACTTGCAGACCTAAAGACAGTTGGTCAGCTGAGCATCTCACAAACCAATATCACTCTCTTTGGGTCTACAAGTACTGATACAAGCTGTGATATTCTACTTGAAAGCTTAGATCCGTCAACTTTGGCAAATCTGGGTGTAATAAAGGTTGGACACCCTTTGCACCTTCAGAAATCCCGTCTGGACCTTACGAGCTTTAATACCGCATATAGGTTTCTTCTCCTCAACATTGAGTCAAAATATACATGTGCTCAGATATACAACATCTCTGAGAAACAGGTGACAGCTGTTGTGAACATGAGAGGAATCAAAGGATCTTTCAGCTTTCATCAAGCTTCCCCATTTGATGTGACAAAAATTAGAGTACAGCTGACAAACTTAGGGAGGAGAGTTGGCCCTTACCACGTCCATCATTATCCTGTCCCTTCACTTGGATCAAGCCTGTGTTCAAATGATAATGTGGGTGGCCACTGGAATCCATTTAAAATCAACAAAAATGACTTAACATCCCCAAAAGTTCCAGGGTCAACACATGACAGGTATGAAATAGGTGACCTCAGTGCCAAGCATATGTCACTGGCAGATAAAGATATGGTAAATGTCACATTCACAGACTTCAATCTCCCTCTGTTTGGACAGAACAGTATTGTAGGTCGCTCGGTTGTGATTCACGAATTAGATGGTTCCAGATATGTTTGTGCTAGCATCAATTATCCTGGAGAGGTGATGACGGGCAAAGCCATATTTCAGGGCCTTGTTGTTGGTGAGATCTGGTTCACTCAGCTGGTGAACAATCCTCTGTCAGATGTATCCATCTTTATGGATCTGTCATATGGAAATCCCACCATGTCAAAAACCAGAAACCACAACTGGCATGTGCACACTCACCCCATTAGCTCAGAGAGAGATGATGATGAAAAACGCTGTGTCACAACAGGAGGTCACTGGAATCCCTTTAACATCAACACCAGTGATACGAGCTATGGCCGTCACTGCAGCCCATCTGGTCCCTTATGCTGTGAGGTAGGAGACTTCTCCAGCAAACACGGTACCATTAATCTTGACTCTAAAGTAGGAGCAGTGGGTGCAAAACATTTTTTCACTGATGTTACTTCCTGGTTACCTGTGTCAGGCATTATAAGTCGTTCCGTGGTCATCCATATGGCAGAACAGGGAGGGCCAAGGATCGCTTGTGCCAATGTTACAATGGTACGGGCCTTAAAAGCTAGCGTAAGTGGGTGGTTTGGTCCTGGGTTGTACGATGGTCAGGTGAAATTCTCTCAAGCTGTCCCAAAAGGCCCCACAACTATACAGGTGTCCCTGACAGACCTGCGTTCCTCAGCTGGAGGCTACCATGTTCACATACTGCCCCTTAAAGCTGGCAGTGCCAAGCCCTGTTCAAATGCAAACATCCTCGGCCACTTCAACCCACTCTCCTGGAACGTATCAGAATCCCCTGCACCTACAGTCGGCACTGTGGATCAATATGAGACAGGAGACATCAGTGGGAAGTTTGGCATGCTGACTGGACAAAACAGCTCCGAAGGAGTGTATGAGGACCCTGACATGCCACTTACAGGACCCTACAGCATCTTGGGAAGGTCTCTAGTAGTTCACCACACCAATGGAACAAGGTGAGAAGTAATATTGGTTAATATTTGTAAACTCTAGAGAGAAAAAGTAACAAAGTGAGAGAAATTTTAAAAAAATATATAGATATATATATATGTTATATATAGCTTTGTTCTTAAGATACAGGAACCTGTGGTCATCATATATGCAGAATATATATATATATATATATATATATATATGTATATATGTATCTGAAGAAGCTACAAGAATTAGTTCAAGAATTTTTGCAAAAAAAGGAAGTATTTGTCTTTCTTATGTAAGATAAAGAAGGCGCGTTGTTAAAATGCAACAACTCTTGAAATTAGAATCTTTGCAATCTGAAGAAGAGTGGAAATTAAAGCTTTGTCATCCTCAGCAGCCTCAGAGCTGCAGACTTTGCCAGTCTATTCATGGCAACTGTGTGGGATGTCACAGAAACAGTAATACCTGCCTCATGTTTTGTGTTATAAGACACAGATAATATTTCTCATTCTTAGAGAATGACTCAACAAAATTCATGGAGAAGATCCTCAGGGTTAACCCGATAGGATGTGGTTTTGGTTCGGCTAATCTTCAGTTTGTCTGTCCGTGCGTGTTTTCTCTACAGAATGAGGTGTGCTGACATCTCAGCAGAAAGAAATGCAGATGGACAATGGACCACTGCTAAGGCTGATTTCCGTGGTGGGGTGACTGGGACGGTCAGACTGGTAAGAACAGGGACTAAAATCTGTCCACTTTGTTGATCAAATGAAGCAAACAGTAACGATTACTGATCTACATGCCATGTTTATGGACAACGTTTAAATAACATGTACACTTATTATACAAGGTGGAGATATGTAGTGCAGCTCACAGCACTAAAAAAATATCAAGGATCACAATCAAACGATTTCTTTCATAGAGAAACTGCACATAAAGAGTCTCTGTTGTTGTCAACTTATTTGGAGCCAAGCTGCCACAAAAACATGACATAGTATTTCTGCTGCACTGGACACACATTATGTCTGTGATGGTAATGTTAAGCAGGGGCGCAATCATTAGCTTAGCTTAGCATCCATCTGCCGGCTAATGGTAAATGCAGGCTCCCTGAACCAAGACTCACCATAGGAACAGCTGTCTTTGTCAGCTGCCCTCCAGAAGCCCCATACTGAGCTCTGCACTACATGTATGGATGAGAGGGCTTGTGTAACCTTTAAAGAGATATCAGGGAGAAATAAATAGTAACTTGTGTTAATTCAACAATATGAAATGATTTGATCAGAAGATAAAGAGCCATAAAGTTAGACTCCCTGAACAGTTAGTTAAATGTATAAAGTATTAACAAAATGTCCTGATGTCCATTTCAAATGGCTTTTATATTTTAGCAAAGTAAACTCTCAATTCTGTTTAAATCTTTTAGCTAGAATGATAGTTTTACGGCACACTTTCAGCTCAGTCAGTCTCATTTTCCACTAATATTCCACACTTTGGTTTTTCATGCTCCCAGCACCAGCAGATGTTTCCTGATGGGAGTAGCAGCGAAGTTACATTAGAGGTGGACCTTCAGTCGCTTGATAGTCGAGAAGTAAGTACATCTTCAAACAGCAGAATGTAACTACTCTTACTTTGGTGAAGTATCTTCACAAGTCTCAGACGTCTATTCAAAAACTAAAATAAGTAAATTTACAACAACTGTGCATTGTGCCAAGTGTGCATTGTCAGGGAGAATGACAATATAGAACAATATGGGAAAGATTGAGAAATAAGAGCGCACCATGATTCAGTGCCACACAGAAACACAGCGCTGTAGGTGGGATTTACATCCCATGACAGCGAGTAAAGATGCCTCTAAACTATCCATCCATCGGGTCGTGGGGGCAGCAGCTTGAGCAGAGAAACCCAGACGTCTCTGGCCTCAAAACTGAACTGCAAAAAAAAAGAGAGAAAATTTTGACAAAGTGCGCTGCCTGTATTTGTTTTTGTGTGTGACGCCTTGAGTGCATGAGGTTGTGTATTACCACACTAAGAGGATAATTACTATGGTACAAATCCATTTAAGTACATGGATGTTCATTAGTGTCAACATGTTGAATTACTTGAAAGCAGCAGGATCAGGATAGTAAATAAGGATAGTAAATCTATTTGCATTCTTTATTAATATGAGTTATTGTCTCTCTTAGCATTTCTGTGTGGGACATCAATATTGACAGGTTACATGAAAAACATTCATGCTCACTATATATTGTATATTATATTGTGTGCTGACCTGCAGACATCTGTGGTATCCCTGTTCATCACAAACAACCGTGTGGATGCCAACGACAGCCTTTGCAATGGTGTGGGAAGCACATTTAATCCCTTCAACATGAAGTCATTGGTGAGACCAGTTTAATCTTTTTGTTTTTTATTGTTTTTGTTGAATATATTTATCGATTCATTACATGATGCAAATTTTCTGTCAGCAGCGTATCCTAAAACCAGATCAAATAGAAACTAATTGAGACAAATTGAGAAAATGAAAGCTGATTTGGTGGTAAGAGCTTAAATAAATGGATTTAATTCATAAAAGTAGCTACTTCCCATTAAAGTCTAATATTTTGGGCACCTCAATTCTCAGTTATGCCAGAACATTAAGCTTAAATTAAGCATGTGACTTTGCATTTGGCAGCTGTCCTCTTCCTCTAGTTACATTATTTAGATATATTAATAGAATGCATTCACTTAGTGCTTTTGTTGTTTTATTAACCATTCAGTCATTCACACAGTTTTTCTAATTCAGTACTAAGAGCAGTTTTCACACTGATAAACACATTCATCTTCTGTTTCGCATCTTTCCTCATGTCAATGTTGACATGTTCCTCATTCCTGATCCACAGTCTACCCACAATCTTACAAATCCAGTTCCATCAATAGCCTGTTTCCTCCCACTCTCAATGGAAACATTTAGGGTCCATCTTGACCCGAAACAGAGGTGTTGTGTTAAAAGTAATACAACATGTAGGATGACTGAAGATACCTGTGTGTAGCTATAAAGGAGGACGACAGGAACGACAGGTTTAAAAACCAAAAGACTTTACTGAAAGAATTACACTTAAGGTGCTGCCAAGACAGAGACAAGAACAACAAGCTAAACTTAAACATAACTCAAGAAAGACTAATTCAAGACAAACGAGGTGGACTGCATGTGGAAGAAAAGGAAGATGGAAGAAAAAAGAAAAAAACCAACCTAGTACAATAAATGGCCTGAACACGAAACACATGAAAGATATATACTGAGGGAGGTGATGACAACGTGGAACCGGGTGTGGCATTCTCGGAAACTGGAGCGAAATTAAACTCAACATAATGTAAAGCTCAACAAAATAAAACAAAAAGTAAGGAAGCTGACAAACAAGATGGGGATAAACAACTGGCAGTAATTAACTAGAATACAAAACATAACGTGACATAGAAACAAATAAACCAAAACACAGCCATTAAATGTAATATTAAACCTTTCAAAGGTTGGACAGTCGATATCATCCTTAGAATTTCCTGCTGACCTTTTGTATCAGTGAAAGTGAGATCAAGAAAAAACCTGACACAATAACCTTTGTTTTGTCTTATCTTTCAGAGGTTGAAAATATTATGCGTCTGGCTTACTTTTTATTTGCTTCTTGGTTGTTATGGTTTTTAGTTTTTTTGCTTAGTCGTGTATCTGGATAACTTAGTAAAGTTAATTCTTGCAAAGTGCTGAAACCTTTATACCTCAACACCTCCACAAAGATTATAGAAAGTCTGGATTATTTAACTGACCTCTATTTCTGTAGCTGTATAAACAAGCCCATCGAATGTCAGATGACATGCATAAGCAATCATAAATTGTGTTGGAAATGTGTAATTAACTTCTGTCTTGCGCTTCCTCTTTCAGAGTTCCAGCTGTTCATTAGAAAAGCCCCTGAGCTGTGTGGTAGGGGAAATATCTGCAAGACAAGACAACGTCACGGTGAATGAGAGGCAGTTCTACACTGACAGCATCATCCAGCTCTCTGGAGACTATACAGGTGAATGACAGTGGGAAAGATCAAAGTTTAACGTTTACCAGAGATGCTGATCCCCACTCTCTTTCTCTGCCAAACAAAAGGAATGGATTTTTCACTTTATTAGTTTATAGCTAATATTTTTTTCATGGTTTTAGTTGTTCACAGATCTCTGGTGTTGAAGAATGGCGACAGCATTGTTGCATGTGCCCCCATCCTCCCAGAATCCCCATCAGCGGAACAGGTCTTTCCCAATGTGACTGACTTCAGCCGGTGAGTGTTATAAAAACATGCTTTGTACTGGTTTACAGCAGAATTTGATCTTAAATCTCTGATCAGACTATCACTGGTTACCTGGAAGCTTTTGAAAAGACTTTTTACACAGCTGTTGTACCTGTACATACAGCGCTGAAGTTTTGACATTTCATCTTGAACCCTCCTTTTGTGGGCATAGAAAACAGGCATACAAATCTTTGCAGGTGAACCCATGTTATCCGTGTCAGCTGCGATGTCATTGAACATTTAAATGCAAAAATTTAAAGTAATCACTCCTCTCCCACAAAATCTCAAATTGAAACTTTACCTTTAGTCAAATGTAGTCAGATACTTAAACCCCTCTCAGACAACTATTACTTTGCATGAATTGGAGGCCAACCAACTCATCTGACAACAGCAGTGATGGTGGAGGCGGTGTGGCAAGCATTACCCTGACTGTTTAATTAACTTAAACATGTAGAAAAGAGATGTTTTTAGCTGCCTCCACCCACCAGATTTCTGCTTTCTATTCCACTGTTCTAAGATCTGAAATCTTCTATTCCAGATTTCAGATTTCTATTCCAAAATTAAAACTGTTTCCTTCGTGTACCCTCAACACTCCACTGTCACGGCTGCGTATCAGGAGGAGCCTGCTTGTCTCTTCGTGACAGAATACACAGACTTCCATGGAATGTAACTTTCAGTTTGGGAATCTAGATCTGGCATTAGTTCAAATTCTCATGACAATAAACTTTTTGCATTCACTTACTGCTTTTATTGCTTAATACAATAGGTATTGATTATGCAACCAGGATTAATTAATTTTATAAGTAATCCTCATTTGTGCACCATTATTGCTGTATTATCTAAGCATGCTTGTGCCTTTACTTTAAAGAGTTTCCGTAAGGGTATTAACATTACTGACACAGTGCTTTAGCTTGATCATATTTGTATGAGGAAGGGCAGGTTTGTAGATTTTTCCCCCACTTATCAACATTGATTGTTGTTGTGCATCCCTTGCACCCAATTATGTGTAATGACAAGAATCAGGCCATACGTGACAGACTGCAGAGTGTAGAGACAGGTGGGGCTCAATACACGTGTTTCATACCAGCATAATGATATATAATGGTAAGGGTTTGACTAGACTGACACAACTACAAATTATAGGTTAAATCATTGCTTACTTTGGCTAAAATTAAAAATAAAACGGTAAGTTTTAAACCACTTGGGAAATGAAAGAAGCTGGCTCCTACTGCTGAGATGAGTCAAACAATCTAGAAATTTCCATCATTGTTTTCTGGTTTTGATTAGTGTGTCCAGCAATAGATTATCTTTTTTTTTTATGTCCAGATTTGACTTTCGTCGGAGGGTTGCAGATGTCCTGCAGATGGAAACAGCAAGAGTAACCATTTTACCCGGCAGTCCCATTTCTGCCACAGGTGGCCAGTGTCAGCAAGTCAGCTTCATGGTGTCGGGTAAGGCAGAAAAAGATTGATCCAATATGAACATATGAAAACAAGATAGTACCTTAATAAACACTTTCTTTATTAATAACAGTAAATACTTTATCTCTGTTTCTCTAAATCTGGTCTGAAATGTCAGCGAGGACATGGATAAGTCAAAAAGAAAACAGAAAAGAATGTAAAACTCCTGACAAGCTGATGCAGGTTGATGTGTGAGGGTTTTTGTGTTCAAATCTAAATGTATCAAACTCTAAGTTGGAAGTCCTTAAATGCCTCAGTCTTCTATCAATGAGCTCGGCAAGTTGTGAGTAAGGACATGAGGACAATGAACAATTACAGGCATTGAAAATCTTTAGAAAAGCTGAAAAATTGCTCAAGTAACCTGATGCTGGAGTTGAATGTCGGCGTGTCTCACTTTCTGTCCCTTACACTCTCCCAGGGGGTAACTGAGGGGTTTCTGTAGAGAGGTTTCACACAATATAACACAAGACAGGCAATTATACCCTCAGAAGACTCCCACAAGGTGAAAAGTTTACTATTGCAATGATACCTTAGAGGGCCCTGTTGATGGGAAGAGCACAGGCAAGCAGACAGACTAAAACAGAATATGTTTGATGTGTGTAGATTTACCTAGGATTAAAAAAGCTCTCCTTCTTTATGGTAATTCTTCAGATTCACATGCTAACTGAAGCCAAAATAGTTGAAAAGCAACTAAACAGACACACCAGGGCTCTGACCAAATGATGAAACAATAATACTAGCCTTTCATCTCGCTGCCGTAATGATCAAATAGTAGAAATAAACATTTTCTGAAAGTCTCAGTCTATATGTAATTAAACTATGCCACATTCTTTCTTAAAGGGGATGTCAGCACAGAACGGCTGAGATCTGTCAAAACCAGCGAGGCAATGGGCAAGTTCAGAGAGTCTGACTCATGTACACGTAAGTACACCCAGAAATGTGTTCATATCAAGTAAAACTGTTTATTTATAGGAGAACACTATTTAGAGTTTCTTTGCTTTAGGATGTTTTGACTTGTATGAATCGTCAGAAACATTCTCCTTAGATAGATTGTTTTTTAATAGAGACCGAAAGCGTGCTGCATGTAACTACCTCAGAATTTAATACACTCATTGTCCATTACCGGGTAATGTGTGAGCATCATGTTTTGTTTCACACATGCATAAAAACTATATGCCATTGAAAAAAAACACAGAATGTAGTATTCAGTATTCAATCCAAACCATTATACATTACTGACTGTTACTATGTAGATTGTTGCATAAACCTAACCAACCAGTGACAGAAAAAACTAAAAGTAATGGTCTTACACAGGACTCAAAAGTCCAAATAACCCCTTAAGTGGTCCCCTTTGAAAAAAACATTCTGAAGCCGAAACATTCCTAAAACTGAGGTTTTTCAAAGCAACACTAGAGAAGTTTGTCAACCTTAAAACTATGTGCTTCTGATTTGTTTTGAAGTAGATTGAGATTCCCAGGCCTGAAACTGCCCGAGAGCATTCGGATGTTAAGATACAGTTCACAATGTTTGTTTCTACCTGCATAGCATGCCAATTTTTTCTCTGACATTTGACATTATTTTGTGCTTTTGATGGTGTCTTTGTGGCACCTTCCAACACATGATAATTAAAGAAAATATGTGTTTAGCTGTATATTTGTAGGGCTCTCACAGAGATGGAATTTTATCATAGTGGTGTTACATTCCAAGATGTAGGGAGCACCAAAGGACAGATTCTCTGTTGCACCTTTACCTGCACATTTACCCCACAGAGATGACGTTTTATTTGACAGCGTCAACAACAGAAAACATGCGCACGTTTCGTTCTCATTCCCTTTCTCAGTTATCATAAATTACTGACTGCACAGTGGTGTGGTGGTTATCACCATTGTCTCATAGTGAGAAGGTTCCAGGTTCAACACCCAGCTAGGGCCTTTCTGTGTGGAGTTTGCATGTTCTCCCCCTGTATGTGTGGCTTCTCTCCAGGTACTCCGGCTTCCTCCCACTGTCCAAAAACATGCATGTTAGGTTAATTGGTGATTCTGTAATGGTCCTTAGGTACACCCCGCGACCCAACTGATGAATTAAGTGGCTATAGAAAATAGATGGGCGGATGAATTTTTCTGGTGTCTGGAATATTATGACAAACGTAAAAGGAGAAGCACATAAAATCTATACAGATCTAGAGGGGGATGCAGCTGAATACATTGCTGCATTCTGATTAATTAGACCAACCCAGGAGTTGAACTGAAGGCTCCTGAGTGAGATTTTTGTCTCTTATTACTTAAACTACCATAAATCCTTTTATTTATTTTTAACACGTTTACTTTTCAGGTCTAGGCAAAGAAAACTTAGTCCTTCAACCTAAACAACCTCATTCATTGTTTGTTCATTGCATTAATTGTGCCCCATAAGAGCATCCAGTAACCTAACACCCTTTAGGCAGCAGAACATCTCAGATATAAACAAATACAATGAAATAAATGTCGTGGGAGAATTTACAAATTGAAGCTAACATCATGATGTTACTTACTTCAATAAGCCACTAAGTACTTACAAGGAGGATGTGGGTGAGGCAGTTTGTGCAATTTGTGTTGTGGAACTCCAGTTCAAGACTACAGAACAACTGTTTTTGGTTTCAAATGCTGTCAGTATGGATCCTAACTATTTAGCGAAGGTTAAGTTAAAGATAATGATCTGGCCTAAAATGCTTTTTGTCACATTGTTATGTTACAGAAAGTTATTTCTATAGATTGCATGTTTTTTTTTTACAAATACACAATTCCTGCTTACTATTAATTTAGTTCTCTTATTGGATGGTGTCATGGGTGCAATTCTAAATGCAGCAAATATAATGATGATAAAATCAAAATGATCAATCATTAATGATAATACAGTCTATTTGTTGTTCGCAAGAACACCTTTGGCAGCACTTTTTAATAATTCCAACAGCTTTAGCAAGGGTTGTATCTGCATATAATTTTACACAGACAGTCTCAGAAGCAGAAACACTTCTGATGGACTTTTGCTTCTTTTTCAAATAACCCATGTACTACTCTCTGATTTGATTTCCCCAGGAAATGCAGGAATGCCACTAGTGCCAGGAAGTTTCCTTCTTGGCTTGATGTTTGCTGCTGCTTGCCTGCTGCCATCCACAACTCATTTATAGCTCAGAAATTAAGCCACGCCATGCACCATCACTGAATCCTCTTGTTATAAAACTGTGAATATGTTTATGAAATGTTGCCCATCAAATGCTGTGATCAAGCAAATAATAACGTGTCTCTTTGGAATGTCATTGGCAAATGAAGATATAACTGTCTATAATAACCATTTTAGATGATTAGAATTTATCACTTGTTGGTTGTATAATTTTTCTATAGATAATCACTTTTTTGGTTACAGTTTTTCTTCTTATGGTTATATATTTGTGCAGAAGTTATTGTTGTGTTTTAAACCCTCAACTTCCTTTCTTTATACATGTATTATCAAAACACATCATCACGTGAAATTATGTGTAAATACTTTGAAAATTGTGGATAAAAGGATTATCAATTGTATTCCGATCTGCTGGACCTTACAAAGACGTGCACTGGATGTAGAACTGCCAGCCTCTGAGCCAGTCAGACTATCTCTCTCCTGATGGTCATCTAAATGTAATGCATGAGAATGCATTCATTTAGTGTTAACTGTTACTAATAGAAGGTTTTACAATGAGGCAAATGGCGCCAACATGATAGGCAGTGTTAGTTAGTTAGTTAGTTAGTTACCTGCAGTACTAGCCGAGGACCTGCTAACGTTGCCGCTGCCGCTGGGTTGAGATTCATTAACGTTAGTCCGGAGTGTATCGAAAACGCGACATTCGTTTATAGTTATTGCACTGTGTGCGTAAATGTTTCTGCATGTTGGTAGTATTTCCTCCCTTTGATGAAATATCCACCTTGCAGGTATTGCAAGTTGCCCTGTTGCCGTTTTTTTTTTTTTTAGTGAAGTATAACCAAACTTTTGCGCGTTTGCACTGCTTGGGCACCATGTTCACTGCTAGCTGCACAGGACTAGTCATGCATGTTGTGGGGCTTGCGTGAGCTACGCAACGTGCGTGGTGACGTCATTGGTGCCCAATGGAATCGATAAGGGATAAGTGTAAGCAAAAAATAGAAAAAACTGAATTCAGTGAATTGCAAATTATGTTTGAAGAAACAGTACAAGCACATAATTTAAAATTACTGAAACAGGGAATTTTGAAGCTTTTTAAAAAAGAAAACATGTTTTGAACTATTGATATTATTTTACATATTTTTAATGCTTTTTCCACTCCCTGCTGCTATGCTTTTATTTTATGTGAAGCACTTTGAATTGTTTGTACATGAAATGTGCTTAAAAATAAATTTGACTTTGACTTTGAACTTGGTAATTTTATGCCTGCAACATGTTTCAAAAGTTTAGACGGGAGCAAAATAAATGCAGTTAGACTGCAAAAGCTGTGTAATACTGAAATTCAGCTTCTCAAAACACTGGCAACAAGTCAGTGATGTGTGAAGAAGTAGTTCAATTCAATACTAATATTTGTTCAATGATTTATTGTGGAGATGAAGATAACAAAGATACAATAAACAAGATTAAAAAAACAAACATACAGAAGTGTATTGCTGACTTATCAGCAAGACAATGTTAAAACTCAATCACATATACAATAACTCTGCTTAATGGCTCTATTGTAAAACAGTGTGAGTGCTAAACTAGTCTGCCTGTAATGCAGACCTCTCCCCCAGAGGGAATATTTGGTACAAATTGAAACTCTAAAACATCAAGAAAGAGACCCCAAACCATTGAGAAGCTGGAATAAGTGTTTGTCTGCACTTTAATGATGATAAGACTGAGGTTATGTTGTTTGGGTCTACAGATAGCTCCACAATACCTGTTGACTTGAGCTTGTTAACTGAACATCTGACACCAGTTGCAACAAACCTCTGTGTAAGGCTGGACAGTAAGCTCAAATTTGATGTACAGGTTAGCTCAGTGGTCAAGGCCAGCTTTTTTCAACTTACTAAAGCTAAACCGTTTCTTTCTTTGCATCACTTTGAGATTTGAATCCATGCTTTTAGCATGACTCGTTTATACTACTGCAATGCACTTCATTCTTGTGCTAAGTCAAGCATCACTTACTCGTCTACAGCTGGTTCAGAATGTTGCTGCTTGGCTCCTAACTGGTACAGAAAAACATGAGCACATTACTCGAGTTCTGGCCGCACTTCACTGGATACCAGTTCATTTTAGAGATGATTTTTAAATGTCTTCATGGCCTTGCCCCACAGTATTTGTCTGATCTGCTTCAGTTGTACGCTCCTTCACGTTCTCTCAGGTCAGCAGATCAGTTGTTGTTAGTCATCCTGAAAACTTGCTGAAAACTTCCTGAAAACTACTTGCGGCTATAGGAGTGCTAACGGGACTACTGGGGCTACTTCATCCACACGCCCCCCTGGAGCACAGTTTATTTACTCCTTTCTCTGTGACAGTCGGCTAACTTCACACAGAGTTTGCTACTGCTAGTTTGGCGCAACATGGCAGGATATTTATCAGATTACAACTTGAACGACGACTTTGAGTAAGATGGACGTTCTTACCGGAGTGAACGAGCTGTGCTGCAGCCATGCGTGTGGATGAAGTGGTCCCAGGAGAGGTGTGTGTAGAAATCCCTCAGTTAGCTCTCCTATAGCTGCAAATAGCCACATAACAGTAGCTATGTGCTAACAGAGCTATAGTACACATTCGTTCATTCATTCTTCTTAAAGTATTGGTGCGATAAAGACACATAATGCCTTATTTAGAGGCTGCATCGTCCCTGCCCCATTAACTCCGTTATATGGATATGATGGCGAGTTTTCTAAATAGCTTTTGAAGGACGCCGACTTTCGCCAAACTGTTCTTGGTGAGTAGATAAACGTATTTCATGCCAGAAATAAGGTCAAGGTTTAAAATACCGCAGTTCCCCTTTAAGGCTTTATAGCCCATCTGATGTTGACTACTTAAATGCAGTCATATTACAACTTTTAAGAGATCCAAAAACATATTCTTTGGAGAAAAATTAGTAGACAAAAACAAACAAAGAAACAAGAACAGAGGGACTCAAAATTAACAAGTATGAGCTCACTTTTAAATGTACCAACAATAGAAGGCATTCTCACATTGTATTTTGTCTGTGTATGAACTCCACGCTGAGGAAGAGGCGAGTCCGGATCTCTCTGCGTCTACTGGAAGAAACGGCAGTCATGTGACCACTGACGACAACAACGAAATGGCAGCCTCCTGTTTTGTAAATTGACACAAGGTCCAAGCTGGTAAACAAAAAGAGAGTACATAATAACCCAAGAATCACATTTCAAAGGCGGACGTGCGGGTGTGTATTCAGTATTTTCACTGGCTGTATGTTGCTATCCTTTATCATTAGCTAGCGATGCTTTGGAGAGTAAACGTTTTGTCTTCCTACTGCTCATAGGAGCGAGTGCTGACGGGTGTTGACTGTTTTCAAATAAGACAGACGGTCGGTCTTCCCACGCCTGTCTCTGTAGCCTCCTGTCGGTTATTAAAGATGTGAGAAACGCCTAGGTCTGTAAAGCTGGGTGATAAGCGAGCAACTTTATCCTACTGCCTCACCGCCACACCCACTACTAAATTCAGCGACCATACCTTTAATCTGTCAATGCGTGTTATTGTTAGCCTGTTGATAAAAGGCATGTGTGGTTGGGGAAAAAATCACGTACAAGCGCTGTGGTAGTTTTGATTTTTTTTTTTTAAATATCACAATTATTCACTTAAATTTGGCTTGTTAGTTTGCAAGTGAACGGACCTCATTCATCTAATGCCAGCTTGTAAACAACAATCGCATGTGGAGCTTTTAGCCAATAGTAGAGTTCTTCGATGTAGAATACTGCAACGTGATTGGTCCATTTGTGGAAGTTTTTTCATCGCGTTATGCCAGCCTACGGTGGGTGAGGACAATAACGTTGAGTCCACCACGGCACACTATCTCCTGATAGTTGTTTTATAAGGTTTTTGCGGTGGAAATAGGTCACATAAATGCTGAGTTTAACCTGTGAGACTTTTCTTTTAATATTTAACCCTGACTGCTGTGACAGTTGCTTAGTCAAAAGGTTAAAGATTCAGGTGTTGGCTGTGACTTTGAGCTCCACGTATAGCCAGGTAGACTTTAGTCAGTCACTGGCTTGCTCTAGTCATCTGAATTTAGCATGGCTTCCCAAAAGTCAGGTAATATGCTGGTAATTAGTATATGATTTAAAAAAACTAGAGGAGAATATGCATGACTGAGAGCTTTTAGCTTAAGTCGTCAGGTCATCAGAGTTTAAGATTGGTGTTTGTGGAGTTTAGATTGTTTCCTTTCACATTAGAATCACATCTGTTTGCAATTGTCATCAGAAATCTTTATCTTAACTGTTCGTATTTACTGCTCTTGTTTGTTCTAGCACACTGATGGCATTGCAGCCCCCAGGATGTGTGTTACATATTATCAGCCTGTTCAAACTTAATCATCTTTATGAAACATGTCCTGTTCTTTGTCCATGTAGACGCTGACATGTCTCCAAAGATCACAGGAGAGCTACTCCGGCTGCTTCGGCAGGGGATGAAGAGTTGTAAATACTTCTCAGAGCCTATACAGGCCTACATAATCCCATCTGGAGATGCACATCAGGTAGGTTAAACGTACTAGAAACCCATTAGACATGTTTACACAATGAAAGCCACCGGTAAACACACACTTACCACATACACGCACAACCTCAGAGAAGCATAGCTGCTAGTTCTGCCTCTTTTACTTTGCGCCTATCTTAATTCTCTTCTCACTGTCTTGTTTGACCTCCTAGCACCTTTTCCAGCTGCATCTCTTTTTTTCTCTCTGTACAGGGTATGATGTAAAAAGAGTAGCACAGGTGGCATTAAAAATGACTTCACACTGATTGTAAATGAAGCTGACCTCTCCCTCTCTGGGTGTTTTTCCTTTTGCTCTGTCCATGTGTCTTTCAGAGTGAATACATCGCACCGTGTGACTGCAGGCGGGAATTTATTTGTGGATTCAATGGCTCTGCAGGTATGCTTTCCCTGTATGTGTGTGAACACAAGTGAACGTGCAGGTGTATTTTTAGAGTTCAGCAAAGGGATTTTGATTAAAAGGTTCTCTTGAGGATTGTAGAAACAAAGAAACAAGATTAATTTGCTTCCAAGAAAAGAAACTTGGAACAGTGTAGTGCACAAACTGGTCGTGACATTCAGCTTTTTTTCAGTTGATATGTTCAGAAAAGCCCCCACATCCTGGACTATATCATATCAAATGTATTCAGTATAACAGATGATGTTACTTTTGGGTTATGTTATGTTATGTCATCAACTGTCAACAGTTCTGCTTTTGTTGAGACGAAACTCGCCTTTCATCTTGATATCAGCACATTTTGCCATTTGAGATCTCACTCATTCTCAGATTGCTTGTTTACTGCTGTACTGCTTTCAGATGTACAGTCTAAACTGTATAATGTTGCACCTGAGAATTGAGTGAACTGTGTTTGACCCAGCAACTGATAACACGTCGGAGATGTAACAGACACAAAGTCATTAAGTATTTTCCTGCTTCATTGTTCAGGTACAGCCATTGTCACAGAGCAGCATGCTGCAATGTGGACTGATGGCCGATATTTCCTTCAGGCCAGCCAGCAGATGGACAACAACTGGACCCTTATGAAGATGGGTAAAGTCCTCATTGATGTTAAATTTGTACATGATGAAGCCGGCAGACTTTTCATTGTTTTTCTAACTTGTTTTCAAAATATAAAAGCTGACCTAAAGATTCTTCAACACAGTCCATTTTTGCACACAAACAATCTTTTTTTTTTTTATCAAACATTGTTGAACACTGATAGTGAGGCATGCATTACCACTAGACTGCCAGTCAAAATGTTTTTGATTGATGTAAGAATGAAAAATGTCTCAAATTCTTCTTTTAAACACAATTTGTATCTGCAGAGGTAAAGATAATTCAAAATTCTAGCATGGTATGTTTCACAGTGCTACAGTAAAAATTAGGTTGAGGGTAAATCATTATGTCTTCAGAATGTGATGGATTGTTTTCACTTATTACATAAAGGACTGAAGGAGACACCCTCTCAGGAGGACTGGCTGATCAGCATCCTGCCAGAGAATTCCAAAGTGGGAGTAGATCCTTGGATCATTGCTGCAGGTAGGTTATGGAGTCTTTTTTTTTTCTCTCCATGCAAAGAATCACATCTCATCTCAGGTTTACCGGAAACACCATACTCAGCCTGCAATACAAGGCGAAACCACAAACGAAAACCACATATAGTGCATTTTGCAGGTTTCAGATCCGTGTCATAAAAATCCAAGTTGTCAAAAACAAATATAACTGCCCTTTGTCATTTAGATATAGTAAATCCTGTGCTTAGTTTGCTCACGTTATAAAGTAACTGAAAAAATCTGAGATCAGTAAAGTTTTGTGTTTTTACCAGATTATCTGTATCTTAACAAATGCATATGTTTTATAACTGGTGTGATGTTGTGTTTCAGACCAGTGGAAGAACATGTCGAAAGCGCTGACCGGTGCTGGCCACTCGCTGGTGGCAGTGCAGGATAATCTGATCGATATTGTCTGGACGAACCGACCAGAAAGACCCAGCACACAACTCCGCACCCTGGGAATAGAATATACTGGTCAGTGCTCTACTGCACTGACCCCAGTTATTTAATAGAAGCTGAGAAAGGTTATGCTTTAGAAACGTTTAAAAAAAGCAGCATTAACTAATGTAACAGGTCCCAGTGGCATGTTAAGACCAAACAACAAAATCATTGCCCTAATTTGATTCATTCTGTTTAATCTTTTGGCTTTATCTTTCTGATCTATAATAATCATAATAATAATTTGTCCTGGCAACAGTAATTTGCTGCTATCTGTGTCATGCCATGTTTGGTGCTGTCTACTTGTAGGTATTTCCTGGCAGGACAAGATCAACGTGCTGCGAGCCAAGATGACAGAGAGGAAGATCACCTGGTTTGTTGCCACAGCACTGGACGAGATTGCATGTATGTTAAGTCTTCAGAAATGCATTTGGTTTTAGCAGTTTTAGTTGCTAATGTGGCAGTAGCAATAGCTAATATCACTACTGTTGCATGAGTCAGTTTGATATTTGATCAAAATCCAAGGGATGCACAGAAGTCTCCCCTAGAGATGACTTTATGATCCCCCTGTTTGGTTTATCTAATGGGCATTTATTTCAGGTTGTTAGGACTGAGGGTTTGCATAAATGAGAAAAGTGCTAGTTTTGATTGTCTTCAGGCTGCATTGATACAATATGAGCAGGCTGTAATTGAATGGGATGTATTTAGGCATCTACAAAAACAACAGTTTGGCAGCAAGACCGATATTTAAGCCAACAAGTTAGCATTTAGGCTTCATATAAGCATGACTTGTGCCTGGAATTATTTATTATATGTTGATATATTAGTATGTGTATATTATTATATATTATTTTTTCCCTTAGATTTTTGTTTATTTATAATTTTGAATGTATTGTTCTGTCTTTTTTTCAGGGCTTTTCAACCTCCGTGGGGCAGACATCGAGTACAACCCTGTTTTCTTTGCATATGCCCTTGTGGGGATGAACTCAATAAGGTAGTGGCATTCAGCGTGACGCAATAGAATACTGGTTTGCAACAATTTTCTCCTAGTCTTATTGCCACAGATTGAAGTGAATGACAGTCCTGGCTGGTATAGATACAAATATAAGGCTATTTTTTAGATTTAGAATTACAATTCTTAACGTTTGCCTGATTTCTCATCTGTAAACGACCAAAATATCAAATATTGCATGAAAAGAACATAAAAGTAATGGGTTTGGGCTTTTCAATCAGCAAATAATGCTGTGATTTACTAAACCTGTGAAAACGAACAACTTACTTGTTTGTCAAACTGGTGCTGGTGTCAAAATGCATTGATCCTCAATGCATTTTGATTTCAAACTCCAGTCCTTGAGGGCCTCTGTCCTGCAGGTTTTAGATGTTCCCCTGCTGCAGCACACCTGATTCCGTTTGTTTACTGGCGACTAATACAAAGTAACTTTACTTTCTGAGACTTGGTTTGTCTGTTATTACGGGACATTTGAAGAAGCACCTTAGGGTGGACTGAGACATCTATAGAAACTCTATTGCAATTGAACTTGGATATAAATGCAACACTGACCAAAAACATTCAAAATGAGCTCGATTTTATTTCATAGTGCTGTGTTGCTAATTACAGAAAAATAAATTTATAGTATACTTTCAGCGTGAGAAATACCATGTGTGGCATGTGAGCGTGAGAACTTGTTGAAATTCGTGTCTCACGCTAATTGCGTGAGGCTTGACAGCCCTGTGCATGATGTAAGCATGAGCTTTAATCAAACTTCTTCTTCCACAAATTGAAACTGAAATTAAAATTTATGAAAGTGAAAATAAAATATTAGAAATCTTGATATTAGCCGCGGTGTACGACATTATTTTCATACAATGCTTGCATATTGTCTGTGTCTTATCAGTCACTGTACTGCCTTTTATCATTTCCGCCGGGTACCCAAAATGCTGCCAAACTAATTATTTGAAATTGGCAGGAGCATCTTCAATGGTAATACTGGTATTTTCAATCTGGCTGCTTGCTGCTTCCCCTCCTGCTCCTCCTCTTCTTCTTTTCCTTCTCCTTCTTTAAGTTCTGGCATGCTAGATGTAGCAAAGGCGCATTACTGTCTCCACAGGTCACAAATAGAAGTTTGGATAGCTAACAAATCTCTTGAGACAGATTTTTAACTCGATGAGAAATATCGTGGAGTTTGATCTCGCAAGATCTCGTGGCACGAGATCTCTTCACACCCCTAAAAATGAGTGTCAGAAAAGCTGAGACATGAGATAAAAAAAAAAATGCTGACATAAACGTTAAAGAAAACCAGATCTAAATGTATACATGTCTGCTCTCTGTGAACACATCCTGATAATATGACCCCCTTTAACTATTATTACCTGGAAATTGGTTCTTATAACTTGATCGTGGTATATGTGCTATCGCATATTAATTGATCTGTACATGAAATTACATATATAAAAAAAAACTTTAGGAAAGAAACAACCACCTTTTGCTTGTGCAATTATGCAATGTTAAGTATCAGCACTATTTACCAGAGAGGAGGATTTGATCTTTTGGTTTTCCTAAAATCACTTAAAGAGGTACAAGGCTTTCTATGTTTAACTACTTTCCTTCTACAATCAATCCCTCCCTCTTTGCAGGCTTTTTGTGGACCTAAAGCGTCTTTCTGACCCTGCATTGAGAGACCATCTGCAGCTGAACTCCCCCAGCAAGCCCGAGCTGAGTATCCAGACGTTCCCATACGAATCGGTTTACACTGAGCTCCAGGCTATCTGCGCTGCACTCGGCCCCAAAGACAAAGTGTGGATCTGTGACAAGGCCAGTTGTGCTCTCACACAAGTCATCCCCAAGGTGAGGAAGCAGCCAAATGACACGCCCATATGTGGTTGGCCTTTTGAAGATAGTTATCAACTTCCCTCTTTAGGAATGAAGGTTTGCTCATGTTCTTCCTCATACCTGTCAGTCACAGTTTGATATTATTGGAACTGATTTAAATTACTAGGCTTGTTAGTTTAACTGGGGAAGTTTCGTAGGGTTACATGTTGGTTGAAAATGTTACCCTCTATACCTTCAGTGTATCCTCAGGGTTTTACATTTTTTCTTCCTGTTTTTTAACACAAAAGAGTTTCTAGTGTATCGGCCAAATATTCGTCTATCAGGTCTTTTCTTCACCATCTGTTTTCATATTGATTTATTGCAGAGTCATTTGTCACTGAGACAGGAATTTTGATCATCACCATTGATTTTCTTGGGATATACAGTCAAGACAATGCATGGAGTTTACAATGTAAAAAGTTGAACATATTACCACATTTTTTCAAAACCTTTTGAACATTACATGTTTCCTCTTTATTTTTTCTTCAGGCCCACAGGACTCCGATTCCCTACACTCCACTCTGCCTTGCTAAAGCTGTAAAGAACGCTACTGAGGCTCAAGGCATGAAAATGGCCCACGTAAGAACCGTTGAACTTTGAAGTATTTTTCAAGCACCTAATTATTTTGACTGTGATTTTGATCTTGGGAAAAAAAGAAAAAAAAAAGGCAAATGTCCATCTTCTCTGCTTTTACCACCAGATCAAGGATGCAGTTGCCCTTTGTGAACTCTTTGCTTGGTTGGAAAAGGAGGTAGTTATGTCTTTCTGGCATTTCCAGTTTAAGAGAAAATGTTCTCTGCCACGTGATTTACGAGGAGATATAGATGAGAATAAGTAAATGAATAGATGACAATAAATGAATAGATAAAAGTTATGTGTGAAAGTGAGCATCTTTTATTCTTTTTCAAATCTGATACTTATAGAAAAGTCTCATCTCTTTAGGCATTTTCATCCTGCTGTTCATGTACTTTATGTCAAGCTCACTATAGTTACAGTTTTGTTTTTAAAGCTTTTCCTCCAGTTCCCCTTTTTCTTTTGTGCATCTATTGTCCCAAGAAAACATCTTTAGTGTTTTATTTGATCTCATTTTACCTGTTCTTATTTCATGTGTCTGATGACTGTGTTCGGCTGGAAGATTTTACGTCACTCAACGCACACTTAAGCTTCATGGAGTTGCTGTGTTTTTTTAAATACCATCCACTTGACTTTGTGTTCCCGGTTGTCATTGCTATAGATACCAAAAGGCACCGTGACTGAGATCTCTGCTGCTGATAAAGCTGAAGAATTACGCAGGTGTGTTTCTTGAGTGTTTGACAAACCCATTCAGTGGAACTTCATGCCAGCTTTAATGCTTAAACAGATTGTGCTTGAAAGGTGCATTATGAAGTGTTGCCAAAGTCATTGAATAACAGCCCCCTCTGCTGGACATGGGAGGGAAATAGCATATGCTCTAAAGGCCTGAAATGAATGTGTCCCACTCAATCACTAAAGGTTTTGTTCACTTAGTGGGTTTATTTTTGAGTCAGAAGTTTAGTATACCTGTTTAAAAGTTTTCACAGAGAGTATACAGCATTTTAGTTATATAATAATGACTTTAATTTTGGACATTGTTTTTATTCTTGGAGGACCATCCTCCTCCTCCATGAATTTTCCCAAATATAGAATAATATTTTTCTCTCACTACATTATCTCACATTTTTGTCATAGTTCAACATGTTTTGGCTTGTTTTTATATCACTGGTATTGTCTTTTTCAGCCAACAGAAAGATTTTGTTGGCCTTAGCTTCCCCACAATCTCCAGTGTGGGTCCAAACGGAGCAATCATACATTACAGGTCAGTTAATGGACAAAACTTGCATGAGTTTTTCTGTAATTTTGATGTCTTAGTTGTTAATGTAGCTTAATTTTAAAATGTTTTCTTCTTATAGACCACTGCCTGAAACCAACAGAACTCTCACTGTAAATGAGGTTTACCTGATCGACTCTGGAGCTCAGTACATGTAAATATATGTTGTTGTTATTGATGTACAGCAGTTATATTTAGGCTAGTCATCCATGTAATGGTATGTACTGGTATGCTTTGTATATTGTGATGCAGACAGTCGTCACATTCACGTGTTTAAATACTCAGACAACATAGGACTATTTTTGTTCTCTGCACTCAAATATCTGCATCTTTCTTTTGTGTTTGGCAGTGATGGAACCACAGACGTCACACGCACTATGCACTTTGGGACACCATCAGCTTTTGAGAAGGTACATTTATTCTTTATTATCCAAACAAGTTTTAATACCAGGTTTGGGTTTTATTGACTGAATCTGTTTGAATAACTTTTTTTTAAACACTTACCTGACTGAGAATAGTTACAAGTTAATTCATATTAACATTGCATTTATTTATTTTTGGTTATATTCTCTTTTCCCTATAGGAATGCTTTACTTACGTACTGAAGGGACACATAGCTGTCAGTGCTGCCATTTTCCCCAATGGAACAAAAGGTGCCCACTACTCTGCCATGAGAGATTTATGCTTAAATCATGAATAGTATACCAGTATTAAGCATTTTTACTTCATGAAGGTATAAAAACTTGTAAAGGGATCTATTATTTCTAATATTTATTCAGTGTTTTCTTACATATAGTTTTTTTTCTTTCTCTTTAGAGAGTTTAGAGAAAACAGATCTTAATCGAAGTATAATTACACTTCTGAGAACCTGCCCTTTAATAATAACACAATGCACAAGGACACTGGAAATACAGGATCAAAGAACTGCAAGTCATGTTGGTTTGGCGAACCTGCAACATAGTTCCTGAGACGAAACCTCTAATAACAACAAAGATACTCTAGTCATGCATGCAAGAATTCCGTTTCTCTTTCCCCGCATGCATGGGGTGAAATGGAGCTCCTCGGACAGTGTTTTAAATGTTTAAATATGTTTTCTTAAACTCTGACGAAGGATGTGTTGTGGACTGAGACGGCCACAATTGAATCCAAAAATTAGTTGATAGCTCAATAAACGATGTTCAAAATGAATCGAGGCAATGATTATCTAGTAAAATCTGACATAAATTAGCGTTTTGTTTTCATTTTCAGGAGTCTTAACTTTAAATGAACAAAAATGCTCTTCTATTTACTTTTAATGAAATTTGGTCATTTAATTTATGTCTTCATACTCATTTATTATCTCTTTATCTACTTATTTTTTTCTTTGCATGTTCTGCATGATTACTTCCTTAATGTGTTCATTTATTTTTAATAATTGTATTTTATTTTTATTCTAAAGATGTACTTATTTCAGAATTGTTCCTATTTGCATTTCCCCCTGTTTTATTTCACCAAGTGTATTCTGCTTCTGCCTTATTTGCAAAAAAGGGGATCTGACTTTAGCTGTAAATCTCCATGTCTCTTCCAGGCCACCTCTTGGATTCGTTTGCCCGTGCGGCCCTGTGGGAGTCAGGATTGGACTACCTTCATGGTACCGGCCACGGCGTTGGCTGCTTCCTCAATGTCCACGAGGGACCCTGCGGCATCAGCTACAAAACCTTTGCCGACGAACCTCTGGAGGCCGGCATGATCGTCAGTGATGGTATGGACAAGGGCAGGAGAGGAGTGTTTAAAGTACTTCTTTTCTTCTACAATGTAATTCAGACAAAAACACGCAAACAATTAACCAGAGCTGCAAACTTTACAAGATGCTCCTTTGAAAATAGCAATACTTGATCAAGTTGCATTTGAGCCATAGTTGGAAGATACGATATTTGCAATAATTAAAAACCTTTTAAATACTATGTGTCTGTATAGGTTGTCAGTAATCCACTTCATGGTAGTCCTATTAGTTTAAACAAAAAGCAGCTCGATTTGGTTTGGCTCTTAAAGATGTTTCGCCTCTCATCAACCAGGCTCCCTCAGTTCGAATTCACTGGTTAAGGGGTCCCGGGCAGTTAACCTCCTCTTGTTCCATTAGCAGCTTGAGAGATGTTGATGTCTTAAACACATGTTTAAGTCCACCAAAGCTCAGTTATGTTTCCACTCTGTGTTCATGTGTCATTTCTCTAGAGCCTGGGTACTATGAGGATGGCTCGTTTGGCATTCGTATTGAAAATGTGGTCCTTGTTGTACCGGCAAAGCCCAAAGTAGGTCCCCAAACTTAAAACCACATCCGCTAATGATCAATCTCTAAAAAGCATAAAATTTATCAAGATATTATTTATAACGTCAAACTAGTTACATGGGTTTTTAGGTGCAAAATCTTCTTGTTTGTCTGTATTTGCAGTACAACTACAGAAACAAGGGGAGTCTGACATTTGACCCTCTCACTCTGGTCCCTATCCAAGTCAAAATGATGAACACAGAGCTGCTTACTCAGAAGGAGGTAAGACCAGTGATTTATATTCAATATTTTGAATAATGTAAGATGTGTTCACCCTTATGAAATGTATTAGTCGTCTCAAATATTTTATTATTAAAGTGATAAACATCAAATACAACAGTGCATCAAATGTCAGATTTACACTCATTAAAATGATGCGTTTAAGTGCTCTCTATTATTCCCAGCTATTGCTTTATGACGTTATGCACTGCTTAAACACAGTTTCCTCAGAGTTTGTTAAGATTGTCCTTTATGTCCTGCAGCGCAACTGGGTGAATGAGTACCACAGGAGGTGCCGGGAAGTGGTTGGAGCAGAGCTGGAGAAGCAGGGCAGGATGGAGGCACTGGAGTGGCTGATCAGAGAGACTCAGCCAATTGCCTGAGGACTGATTCAGTGCAATCCAGTTTGCCCAGAACTACCCTCTGATTGCTCTGCAGTGATTATCATTTGTACTTTTCTCATCTCTCTCTATGTCTCATGCTCAGCTTTTTGTAAAGCATATCACAACAGCAGTTTTATTAAAGATCATTAAAAAGCAAATTCATTCATGTTTTCTGTTAAAAAAACAACAAGTTTTTGGGATCCTAGAATTTTGATGGACGTGTGTAGGTTCTGCATCCGCTTCTGCTGCGAATTGTGATACTACTGTGACTGTTGTAACATCACGTGATTTTTCTTTTGGCACGTGCTCTTTGCAGAAACAGAGTATAAGGTGGCACCAGTTGTAAAACTGTTTTTTATGGCGTTTTCAGCTCCCACTAACTCAACATGTTTAACATAAATGAAATCGATGCACAGAGTAGGGAACATCAGTGGCTGGTTTCAGGTTCACTTTACAGTCAACAACAAACACTTCTTAGATAAACTCCAAATTGATATACTTCACTTTACTGAAGAAACAGATGTGATAAAAATGAAACAACCACACTCAGTCTTTCGGGTCATCAGATCAGGAAGAACATAAGAAATATTCTGCATTGACTGTTAAAGCTGCCCTTTTCAATTGGTGATGCTTCCTTTGATTTGTCATAATTGGAGATTAGAGACTCACAGTTCCCAGTTGCCATGAATGCAGCATTAGTCAACCATCATGAAAACAGTGTTTTATCGAGAATCATTTGTCTCACTCTTCCAGAGCCATACAAGACATTACACAACTTCCCCACCACAACCCAATTGAATTTAAATTGTAAAACTGATTAAGTATTCATTACAAATCTACACATGCTGATAACTTTTGAAAGCCATAATTTCAGGACTCAAACCACACACTGTTCAGATGTGTGTGTCTCCAACCAACCTCATTAGGACTTTTACTTCCAGCCCTTTAAAGCTGCATGTAAAATATTGGAGGGTCCAGGACGAGGCCACTGTTGGGGTCTTTTGCATAGTCTTGCAAAGACAGAGGTGGTAGCAGCACTTTTTGCTCCTCTGGTCTGTAGCTCGCTGTATTGCGCCCCTTCTCTTCTTCCTCCTTCAGGCCTATAGGTAGGGGATTGCTATAGATGTAGTAGATCCTGGAGTTGTCCTTTGCTGTTTCTGGTCTCCTGAAGAAGGCGAGGGGATTGATGAAACTGGTTGACCGCTTCACAGCTTTGACCTCCACAGGGTAATCCGGCTCCCCACGGGTGACGGCACTCTCATATACCTGGGCTCTCTTTGACTGCCTGGTGAATAAAATAGCAGTAATTGCACCACTGATATCTAATTTACCCACATTGTTTTTTAATAGATTTATTGTCGCTCTTATAAGATCATAATAAGATATGATGTAATTTACGGAAGTGTATTGCTTTCACTTGAAAAAAAAAATATATATATACCTTTTTTCTGAGTAATTATTTCAGTTTTTCTGAGTAATTTACTTTTTTCTCCTCATAAATTTTTTCTTCGATTCATTGCTTTATCAAGAGCTCAATTTAATGGAAGCAAACATGACTGGCTTGTTTAGTTTAACCAAATTTTACTTTGATCTGGGTTTAACAACCCCAATTTGTGTGTCTTGTAGTAGTTTCCCACACTAAAATCCTCATCAACAGTGTTGGTAATAAAGGCTGATCATGCCCTGCTCACGCTGTCTCACTGCACGCTCTGACTGCCAAACACAACAAGACAGAGACAATAGCGTAGTCATCAAACTGAAAGTACCAATACTACTTCTCGCCCATTTTAATTAAAGGCAGTAATGTTTATGTAACATGCATGCTATGCCCAGGAAAAATACTTTATTCACGTCTTCCTCAAGCAACTTGAATCTTATGAAGCACCTCACATCAATACATGCTAACATAACACTTGTTGCTGCAGCTGCTAACCCAAGCCCAAACAGATAAATATAATGTTCTGTTTGTTGTGCAGTAGGCCTAAAACACAGTTACAGAGATTTGCACTACTTAATGACCAGATTTTCCATGGTTTATATATTTTTATTTCTATGCATGTCATATGGCAGGCTGCAATGTACTGAGTTCAAATAAATACCAAATGTTCTAAAATACTGTATATAGAGTTTTTATTCTTCAATCGGTTAATATAAACATCTTTGATGTTGACGATGTTATAGAACGTAACGTATAGAACATGAAAAATAAAGTCACAGTTACTTTGCTGAGTAACTAATTACTCTTACATTGAGATAACTGAGTTACTAACTCAATTACTTTTTGGGAGAAGTCATTTGTAACTGTAATTAATTAATCCTTTTGAAAATAAAATGATCAACACTGCTCATCAACGTTTTCTTGCTGAAAGTTAACTTTATTGGGACTGACTCTTCCCATTTTTGTTGACTTTTCATCAAGGAAGAACAGTTTTTTAGCTTGTGACAGAATCTCAATTTTAGTGGCATTCTTGTTCATATCAAGAACTCTGGTTCCTCCACACTGCGTTTTCTACCTGCGTTTTTTACCTGTCCAAATAGGTTTTAAGTTTTAATGAAAAAAGGTAAAATAAAACTGGTTTCTTTCAAAACCAAGATGAATACTAATCCTAATACATACTTAAAAAGAATGAAAACATTTCTTAATATCTGTTTAAAATGTTTATATCTGTATCTGCCATGTGTGTTTTGCCTTGGTTGTTTTTCAAAAACATCAGCACCACTGTTAATAACCTCTGGAGTTCCTTTACAGCTGTTTGCTGTGTTCATCAAATGCTTTTATTCTGTTTTGAGGAACAGCTATAAAATAAGATCTGAGGGACACCTTGGCTCATGAATATATGCGTTAGGCTGACACAAGGGAGAGCATTACACTCTTAAGCCCAAAAATACTTATCTGTACATCTCTCGGGGACATAAGTGGTTTCATTCTGATGCGCTGCACTCGGCCCCAAAGACAAAGTGTGGATCTGTGACAAGGCCAGTTGTGCTCTCACACAAGTTATCCCCAAGGTGAGGAAGCAGCCAAATGACACGCCCATATGTGGTTGGCCTTTTGAAGAAGTTATCAACTTCCCTCTTTAGGAATGAAGGTTTGCTCATGTTCTTCCTCATACCTGTCAGTCACAGTTTGATATCATTGGAACTGATTTAAATTACTAGGCTTGTTAGTTTAACTGGGGAAGTTTCATAGGGTTACATGTTGGTTGAAAATGTTACCCTCTATACCTTCAGTGTATCCTCAGGCTTTTACATTTTTTCTTCCTGTTTTTTAACACAAAAGAGTTTCTAGTGTATCGGCCAAATATTCGTCTATCAGGTCTTTTCTTCACCATCTGTTTTCATATTGATTTATTGCAGAGTCATTTGTCACTGAGACAGGAATTTTGATCATCACCATTGATTTTCTTGGGATATACAGTCAAGACAATGCATGAAGTTTACAATGTAGAAAGTTGAACATATTACCAAATTTTTTCAAAACCTTTTGAACATTACATGTTTCCTCTTAATGTTTTCTTCAGGCCCACAGGACTCCGATTCCCTACACTCCACTCTGCCTTGCTAAAGCTGTAAAAAACGCTACTGAGGCTCAAGGCATGAAAATGGCCCACGTAAGAACCGTTGAACTTTGAAGTATTTTTCAAGCACCTAATTATTTTGATTTCATTTTAAGTTGTTGTTTCTTAAATATAGTTTTTTTTTCTTTCTCTTTAGAGAGTTTAGAGAGAACAGACCTTAATCAAAGTATAATTACATGACTGAGAACCTGCCCTTTAATAATAACACAATGCACAAGACCACTGGATTTTCTAACACTGGAAATACAGGATCAAATAACTGCAAGTCATGATGGTTTGGCGAACCTGCAGCAGTTTGTTTCTCCTTCCCTGCATGCATGGGGTGAGAGGAAATAAATGTGAATGTTTTAAATGTTTGAATACCTTTTTGTAAAACTATAATCCAAAAATACATTAATAGCTCAATAAACAATGATGATTTATTTAATAATTTATATAAAGTATTTTATTTATATTCTAAAGGTGTACTTATTTCAGTATTGTGCCTATTTGCATTTTCCCCTGTTTTATATTTTCCCAAGTGTATTTATTTCTTATCCACTTTTGATGTTCTTCAGATAAAAAGTGCTGTAACTTTGTAACTTCCTGCACATAAGCCTTCAAATTCAAATAAAAAAACTTTTTTGGTTCGGGATCAGTTTCTCTCAGTGACCTTTGAACCAAAAATGAATTTTGCTTTGTTCTGTCAGGTCAACACAGCTACAAATCATCACCACAGCTACAGAAAGAGATGCAGTGTCTCCTAATGACACTTTCCAGAAGTGCAGGCAGTTAAAATTTGCACTTGTGGTTTCCTACAGTTTAAAATTCTAGAGAGTTCACTTAATGTGTCCCGAAGAAGCAGCACCAGAAGATTTGTTTCAGTCCAGATTTGTTCTGACTCTGACTTTGTCTTTCTGGCTCTGGCTCTCTACTATCATTCATCCTAAAAGTATATATTATTGAATTAAATATTGAATATCATCTCACTGAAACTCTTGACATTCAGAACACTGAGGCTTATTTCAGGGGTCTACGAATTCACCATTCTAAAAAGCAGACCAGGATTGTAAATGTTAATATCTATCAGGTGTGACAAGAAAACTTACAGTGATATCAAAACAATACTTTAATATATACATTTTTTTTACTAGAGGCTGCACATACAGTATGAAGAAACTCCAATGGATCCTAAAAAAGATGGCAATAAAATCCAATTTTTTTTTGGTATCATAGCACATGTGACGTATCATCCTCACCTGGTGCGGTGGTAGCAGACAGTGACGCAGTACAAGGCAGTAATAGTGAGAACACACAATGCCAGGGCAATGATGACGATATTAAATACTCTGAATTCTGGGTAGCAGGAAAACACAGAGCAAAAACAGCAATGAGATTTCTTGCTGACTGTACTGATGAACTGACTGATATTGGAGCATTACCCACCAACGAGAGGTGTGTTCATCTCCCCGTCTTGCAGTTCTGGAGCTGCGGTCCAGTTCAGACGGAGGCTGTCTGCCATCAGGGCTCGGTCCTGTTGCACTCCGCTCATGCTGCTGCCATTGGCATCCAAAACATGAACTACAGGCTGCTTCAAGGCTATTCTCAGTGATTTCAAGAGAAACCCTGTCCATGTGACTCAAACAGCTTGACCGTTGCCGAGGAAACACCGTCCATCTTTTGTCAACGCTCAGTTCAAGTTGGACACCCCCTTTTCAGCCCGACTGCTGTTCCCCTTGTTTACTGCTCATTATTCTGTGCAGCTTTCTGGGGGTACACTAAGGGGAGGAAGATGTCAACTGAGTGGTGACCCAAAAGCTTGCATTATCTAATGTTCCACCACTAAAGAAGTACAATTAATGTACAAAAGTTTGTGTACCACATGCATTTTTAGCTCTACTTTTGAAGACACGCTTCATCAGATAGCAACTATTCACAAATCCATTTTGTATACCTGCTTAATGTAACTCAGGGGGAGGTCGGGGGTGATGCTGGAGCCTACCCCAGCAGCCATTTGGCGAGAGGCGGAGTGTACTGAGACAGGACAGGTCACCAGTCCATCACAGGGCCACACACAGACAAACAAGGCAAACAACCATGCACACTCACTCCTAGGCAGAATTTAGAGGCTCAGTTTTTAAAATGAACCTAACGTGCATGTTTTTGGACGGTCTGAGTACCTTTAGAGAGAACCCACACACGCACAAGAAAACATGCAAACTCCATAGCCAGGATTCAAACAAGAACCCTTTTGTTGTGAGGTGATGATGCTAACCCCTACACAACCCTTACTGACTTATTTACACCATCCCTATTGACTAATTTATTACTTATATAGCTGAGATTTTAGCTATTCACTTCGTCTGTAAAAGCGAAAAAAAGGTTCAAAACTTGTGTTTCTGACGACTCAATCTGTCGTATTTTCACTCCTGTTGTCTTTATGTTCACCTCTGCTTGCGGACAGGAGTACAGTTGAATCAGGGATAGAGGACCAGTTTTTCACAAACTGTCAGGATCTACGGGTCAGTGCTTCCAAAGAGCCATCTGAACCAAGCCAGCAAAAAGGCAACAAAGGCAGCTTTCTCCTTTTTGCTTACGCTTCACTTCATGCAGCACCATGGGGGATATTATGCAATTAGTGGAGCATCTGATTAAAGCAGGTTTTGTTTTTCTTTGTGACAAGATGAGCTGCCACACAAAGTGAGTTTGAAGAGAATTTTCCATCTTTGTGACTTTGAGTGACCTTTGTGTACAAGCATGAAGCCCAGCCTCCCAATATAATGGGATGCTGTGTAAAATCTGAATAATTGTAAAGATTTAAACATCTTTTGACCCCTATGTTCATTTGTAAGAAAAACTGAAAAAGTAAAGCACTGATAGAACATCTCACAGTTAATTAACTGTTAACTGGCAACAAGTCAGTAACAAGATTGTGTAAATGTAAGTATTAAAGAGCATATCAAAGTCTTTGATAGGTAAGAACGAGGAGAAATTAAACACTTTGTCAATATTGCCACATTGAGAGATATCATTTCAACATTAATTGAGCTCAAAGTATTCCTAATACAAATGTGAGAAGCCTGCAAGCTAACTGTCATTGGCTGAGAATTTCAAGCCATCACTGCTGCAGCACTGCTCTCCTTTTGACTTTCACCTGGCTTTTTTATGATGTGCTCAAATGAAAATGACGGACTAACTCTTATCCAATCCCTTTAAATCGAAAGAGAAATGTCCACCTTTACACACTCTTTTTTTAATGCCATCTATTGTCGTGAGTAGACCCCCTGGATGAATACAGCATCATGCTGTCAAAACCTTTCTCTTATTATCATCACAGATATAATATCATAACACAATAAATAGCAATTCTGTCTGAGCACGGCACAGACTAAATGCAGCTTGCAACTACAAATCAGATCTATTTTTGTGTTGAGTTCCTCCACTAGGTGTCAGACTTTACCTGCTTGTCTTTGAATCCAACTACAAACAGCATCACTCAGTAAGGGACGGCATAGGGGTATTATCAGTGTGGTAGATTGGGGTCATATGACAGCTGAGGCTTTCATATTCTAAGCCGGTGTACCGTAAAGAAAAACAAAGCCAATGATAAGGAAATATGCCATTACAGAGACGCTGAAATATCTGTTTATTAGCCTCCTAAATGTCTTTAACGGTCATTATATTTTCACATCAATCTCTGCACAGCTAAGCTGTTTTGATTTATGCGGTATGTGGGTGGCATTACATTGGTATGGTTTATTTGAGCAGGGCAGTGTGCATAAACCAACTCTGTCTGTAGCAGTTAACATGGGAATAAGACCGGGAATAATCCAACTCAATGTTTTTCAGTATGAATCACAACTAAAATGTTAACACAAAGAGAGAAATCACCTCTTAACACTCACTTTTTGCTTGAGTGTATGAACTTTGCAAGAGTGTTTTGAATGATTTTACTTTATACATGTAGCCCCAAAACATCAACTTACTGAAAAAGGAGTAATTAATGATACTATTTAGGTTTGTGTTTATGTTGTTATTCTTACATTTTTTTAAATACATTTAAAAAATTTTAAGCATGCTTTCTTGTAAGGCAATCAGCTGGGCATTATCAGGTAATAGCAATTGAATAAAGCAGATATTGTGAATATAGTCTGATCCATATGTCTCTGTATGCATGATTTGACTTCCAGTCCTGGTACTGGAAAACCTTTTTTTTTTGCCTCAATTAAGCAACGCTCCATCAACAAAAAGAGATGAGAGGCATCTGGTTTTGCTCTGTGAGCTTTATTAAATTGATATCAAATTAAAATAGTCCAGTTTGAACTCTTGGCCTCTTGTCCTTTTGGAAGAGTGTGAGAAAAAGTTGTTCTTCAGTTTAAAATGTTAGTGCATACCCTTTAAGGACTGCACTTATTTTTACATTCACTGTGGTAGATTTTTGTACAGCATTGTCTCGGATGAAAAATTGCAGAAACATTTACATAAGCTTAACTATACTTAACCTGGAAGTAGAAGCAAGATACAGTGAGCTGGATTAACTCCGAATCCTGAAACAAGGAAAGATCAGTGCAATAGTTTAACATAGTTTGAACTCAGTGGAGGATGTAAATAAAACAGAATGCAATAATTTTCTAATCTTATCGACTGATATTCTATTCACAATAGAATGTAGAAAGCATATCAAAAGTGTAAAATTACATTATTTCATTAAAAATATCAGCTCATTTAGAATTTAAGATTAGCAACACGTGTCAAAAAAGTTGAGACGGGGCCAAGTTTACCACTGTGTAGTATCCCCTCTTTTTTCTGTAAACGTCTGGGAACTGAGGAGACCAGTTGCTGGACCCTTTCAAGAGGAATCTAGCTTCATTGTTGTCGAGAGCGCGTGTCCCTATCAATAGGCGCAGACAGGCGCATTTGTCCCACCAAAAAATTATTTTGTATCTGTCAGGTTTCCGATATGTGTCCCCCTAATGTTAAACTAATTCCTACGCCCTAGCTAATATGAGCCCATGCTGATTTAATAGATGTAACAAGCTCTTTAGCATTATTTTGCTGAAATATGGAACACCTCCTCTTCAGCCTGGATGATACAGCATCCATGATTTTCAAGAAGGAATTTGAAATTTTGAAATAAATCTGACCACAGAACAGTTTTGCACTTTGCATCAGTCCATTTTACATGACCTCTGACCCGGAGTAGATGGTAGAGTTTCTGGATCGCATAGCTTTTTCTTTGCACAATGGAATTTTAACTTGCATTTACGGATGGCATATTTAACGGTGTTTACAGACAATGAAATCGGGAATTCTTCCTAACCCTCATGCAATGATTTCCATGACAGAATCACGTCTCTTTTTAACGCAGAGCTGCCTGTGGGCCCAAAGATCAAAGGGTTCCAATATTCATTTTTAGTCGTCCTGTGTGCGGAGATGTTTCCAGATTCTTGGAATCTTTGTATATATTGTGTACTGCAGATGATGGAATATTCTGTTTTCACAGTTTCACACTGAGGTACATTATTCAGAAATTTTATCTCACAATTTCTAGATGCAGTTTTTTGTTGCAGATTACTGAACGTGCCCATCTTCACGTCTGAGAGACTTTCTGCCCTCTAAGGTAATGTTTTTGTACACAGTCATGTTACTGACCTGTTTACGATTAACTTGCCTTTTAGCCTTTTGTTGCCATTGTCACAATGTTTTGATTTGAAGTGTTGCTGCCATCAAATTCAAGATGAGCTAATTTTATGAATATATAATATCTCGCTTTCAACATTTTATGTTTTCTGTGTTCTCTTATGAATAAAATATTGGTTTGTGATATTTACACATCACTGTGCATTCTGTTTGCACCTACATTTTACACAGTGAACCAACTTTTTTTGGAATTTGGGGTGTAAAAGAGCAGCAACAAATAAACCGAAACAAGGATCATAAAAACTTAAGCACAGTAGATTAAAACTCAGAAAACAGAAGTAGAAACTGATGAACTGGTACTCATCAGATAAAGAAGTTAGAAAGACTTAAAGCTATCATTTTGATAAAACTTGGAATTTAACTTACAGTGTCTTTGCATGCAGGGGGACAGAAATTAAGCACTGGGGAGGGGAAAGTATCTGAAAACATGTCAGCTTTAGGAAACAGAGGATAAAACACTTGACGTCACTGTAAATGCTCACTCTCATTCTCACACTCTATCTACAGCACCTCACTTATCACTGCTGTAAACTGTTCATACATGACATTAAAAAAGTTTGTTCTTGGTTCCCTTATCAAGCATCTCCTCCATTTTTACAATGAGCTTTTCGGTGTTTATACTGGAGGCAGAGGTTGGCCTGCCCAGATTTTTTCAACCTTGTGTAGTTTTCTCATCATTTTAGACATTTCTGAAAGGTTTTTTGCTGTGGAAAAACTTAGCTTTTACACATTCTGAATTAAGACTGCATTGCCAGAGGGAGGAGCTTAAAGCGACTGAGCAGGTAAGATTTTTAAGGTAAGTCTTGCTGAATAGCTCACAGTTCTTTACTACACATTTATTTCTCATGATCCTATGCTATATACTCTGTTACCTCCGAGAGTAGATTTATTTTCAGAAGTTTGGCATCTACACCTCTCAAAATAAATCACAATCTTGGCCTCATATAATGATATTAATGCCTAGGTTGAGCTAAGAATGCTTTTACATTTATGTGGAGGAGCTTTTCAGTAGAAACCTTTATTTAATATTTTTCTTTGACTCATACAAGTCAGTCAATCATCTCATAATCTTCCCCAAAACCTTCCCCACACTTTCTGGATGGTGAATTCTTGACCATCCCTCATCACTCAGTCCCACCCCCACGCACCCTCCACTCCAGTCCACTCTACCTCTCTGCCTCCCCCTTTTTGTGTTTATACAGAGGTTGGTGGGGAATTAGGGTTCTGGTGAGTTTCATTTGTTCTGATGTGGTTCAGTGGGAAGGTCCTGCCTTGATTTATTGCACTTGTCAGTTAAATGTCTGGAGGTGCACTTTATTACACAAAGGCTAGATAACATATGGATTTCTGATTTTCATCTGTCTTTGTATTGGTGATCAAGCCACTGAGTATGGCGACTTGTCTACATGGTGAAGACTCACAGTTGGTCTAAGTTTATTATGTACAACACATTAAGATACTGTATGAGAGTGATATACACAAGGAGAAAATATAAAACTAGTGTTACAAGAGGCCATATTCTAAACTATTTCTAAAACATTTTTTATCTATTTTTTCAAATGCATCATCAAGTAGGATGAGTGTTCTATGTTGTGGAGTTTTGGTAAAATAGTATTTAGATAATAGAATAAAGTAGAAACCCTGTGACAATGTGATGAATTGAAAATTAGTATCAAAACAACTATAAATGTATGACTTATTGCATCAGGTATCTTAATTTATACATAAACTACTGTACATATAGAGGAAAAGGTGATATAAAATTAGCTAATTTATTAAGAGCTTTACATGCGCAGATTTTACAAGCATGTCTTGAGTATTGAATGTGTATACACTGTTATTATGAATATCAGTTCGCAGTCAGAATGGTATAAAATTGGCCTTGGCCCACATACATTGATAGAGACTGTCGTCTACTCCAATATGTCCTTATGTGGCCTTTGCTCATGCAGACTGAAATGGTTCACTTATTTTTGTGGAATGTGTGACCTGAAGTGGTCATGAGAGGAACTGTGAATAAGGTGTGAAAATAACACCCATGAGGATGACAGTCCCACAGTTAAAATCAGTGTTTTTAAGTTCTAATCATGATTGTTTTGTAACCCTAACCAAGTAGTTTTGATGTGTAACCCTAGCCAAGAGATGTTTTAACATAATCCCAACCAGGAAGTAACAGTGTTTTAACATTTTTTAGTGTTGTGATTTTATTAACTGAACATAACTTAGAAGGGAAAAAGCTGTTGTCATGTTTGTCTTGAACTCATTTAATCATAAGATACATGTTACCGTGTCATCCAATTAAGCAAACACTTTGAGGTGTGATAAACTGTGTGATAATTTCAAATGAAAGACATGTTGGTAATAAAGACTAAATATGAATCAATCAAAACAGATAGAACAGTGTTTCCAAGATGCTGATATTCACTTTCAGTAACTCCTGAAGCTACTTGTTCTGTAAAAAGGAAAAACGGCTGTTTTTGAAACTAAACTGCTGATCATGTCAGATGGTGGAATGATGTGTCCCTTTAGCAGCATTAAGCTAAACCTTCTCCAGTCGTGGAAGAACAGAGTAAAATACATGCTAGATTTATAATAATCAAAGCTCAAACACCAAGGAGCTGTGAGAAGCACTACACTCTATTTATCATTGTTCTGTCTGATTTGAAATGAACACATAAGATTGTAGCTCTTTGTGGATGCCTGCAAAACCTTACAAAGTGTGTTTTATCAAAGAGAGGCTTGTACATTGTGCATGACACATAAAGTATGCGCTACTTTCTTGACCCTGGACCCCATTCTGTACCACACAGGAAATCTGCTCAGAGAGATATTATTAACAAACACAGTGCTGGATGGGACAACACGAAGCTACCAGGCTTATGCGAATCACATAACTGTGCCAGCGAGTGTGTGTGTTTTCTCTGTACTGTAGCAGAAGGCAGTAATGTGGTCTGTTTAAGCTTTACACACTTCCTGCGCTGACCTGAAGATTTACAACAGGGATTTACTCTCGATTATTTATTTTCTCTTTTATGCACATAATCTCTTAATATTGTAGAATATTCTGTACGGGTTCCAAAAATCTCCACCTCAGCTCAGACCTTCAATGCTTCCAAGTCTGTATGACTCCTGGTGCTGTCAAAGGTTTGCTAATCATGCAATAACTCAGACGAGGCTTCAACTTGTGCCAGGATGAGCAGAAGAATGAGCAAAGGCCTGTTGTCAGACATGAAATTATGTGTTTCAACAAACATGCATTAAGTAGAACGTGTTTTTTGGGAGAAATTATTAAGACAGTTACAAGATTCAGATTCAGAAGAGTTATGCTTATGCTCTGTTGGGCAACATATTTTCATATTTGTCTCACACTTCCACCAGACTATTATACATTCTGGCTCTATAGGCATGTGCTCGGTGGAGCTATGTTGGTTACATCATTAGGTCAGCACATAGGTTTAAGGTGAGTTGTGTTAAAAAGAAAGGTATAAATTCTTCTGGAGAAGCATGAAGACATCCATCCATTCTCTATACCTGCTTGATCCAACTCTAGGTCCCAGGGGTCTATCCCAGCTGTCATTGGGTGAGGGGTAGAGTACACCCTGGACCTTGGTTTGGGTTTTGAACCAGGAACCCTCTCACTGTGAGGTGATGGTGCTAACCACCACACCACCATGCAGCCCAGTATTAAGACATGTCTGTGTAAATTAGAAATGTTTCAGCACAGAGGAAGCAATGCACAAATCCCCAGACTTTATTAACCGGCTGCATGAATGCACAAAAGAGAGATAACAAGTAACGGGGGAGGGAAATAACAGAAAGACATTCAATATATTACATTTGTGCCACCGTCATGGAATTTAATCTATCACCTCCTTTTCTACAACATGGCTCTCCTGTTTTTTGTTTGTGTGTGTATGATTTAGGCATTAAAATGACATGACTACATTTAGGAATTGCATTAATAGCAAAAGAAGTAAAAATTGTCTTTGGCTAATCTAATCTGTCAAATGTCTGTGGGTGGTAAATTTGTATTACAATTTATCTATAGTCTTTAGAATATTTTTAATCCCATGGAAATGCCTTAAGGTCTCCTAACTACCACCTGCAATTCGCTTCTATCACTTGAATCTTGAACAATCAACAAACCCTCATAACTCATTATTACTAAGCCACAGCTCATCCCCCACACATCTTTGCTCAGTCTCACCCCAGCTCTGAGCACTGCTGGCTGGACATCAACAGCCCGCTGCATCCATGAGCATATCCAGGCCTAATCTTCTGCTTGCCAGCAACAAATTAACTGAAACACACTTGCTGTCGGTTTTCTATTTCATATATATATATATTATTTTCTATTTTCTCTGATCAGATTTTGCATCTGAGATTTACTTAAAGCCACGACTGTCATGTGAAAGGGAATGCTGAAAGAAGCTAGATGTCCAGGAACAGGAAGGAATTTAGTGTCTAAACACAACAGAAGATGTGTTCCATTTCAGTTTTTATAGTGAATGAATTTAAGTGTGGGGATGAAAAGGTCAGCTAGCATTTGGAAAGTAGACTTTGGAAGCTATCGCAGGAGGAGCGAAGCAGGAACTGAGGAAATCCTGAGATGTTTGCTACACAGTGTTACACAGATTTTGAAGAATATGTCAATCAAAATAACAGAAACAATCATTGCAGCAAGCCTAGATTTACTTTGTACAAGGTATATAAAAATCCTGCTGTTTCAAAGTTCAGATATTTGCTGTATCAGCGTCATCAGCAACAAAGGAGAAAAGGAAAAAAAAGTTTGAAAAAATCAAACATCCTCGATGTCTAAAAAATGTCAGAACTTTGGTGCATTTGTTAAAACCGATTAACTGTGAAGTCTGAGGGATGTTTCAAATCTGCTGTAACTGAAGAGTAGGATAGAGTTTATTGGTAGATCACTGAAGTTATGTGGTCACTCATCACACACTTTATACCCCTTGCATTAATTTGGTCACATTTAGAGTAAAAAAAAAACGTTCCCATGACCTTCCTCCACCTGCTGTCTCTCTCTGTCTCTGAGTGGGATGAAATGAATGCCTCATCACTTCCCTTCAACCTCTAAAACAACATTGTTTTACAAATATGCTGTCAGTTTAATATACTGTTATGATTATAACACTGAAGTGAGTGTTTAATGAAAGGCGAGGTAATGATTTTAGGAAAAAGTACTTACTGAAGCAAAAAAAATGGATATGGGAAAAAAAAAAATCATATTCCCAGCAGTGAAAGGACAATGTAACGATTTGGGAATCACTTGAAACTCGTGTTTATTTCAAAACTGCATGAAGACAACAAATGAATATTCAGACTGGGAAAACTTAGTTGAAAAAGTAAACCACAATTTTGAACAGTATCTACATTCCTAATGAAGCTTTTTAACTTTTTAAATTCTTTTTTTGATGCATGCATGACCATCAGTTTTTTTACAGGCAGCACTTATCAGGGGTCATACCAAGTGACTCCAAAACTGCTTTCACCTGGAAATTCCAAGTTTGACTCCTGCATTAAAATAATCCTCTCCTTTTACTTTTACCTTTACCTGTTTTCCATCATTTTAAAGCTTAGCTTTGGGTGCATGTGTGCACTAAGGTCTCATGGTTAGGTTTACAAAATCATTTTAGGGGAACTTTTAAATGTTCCTTGGCTTTCTTTTACTGTTTAATTTGATGTGTCTGTTTAGTATTACAGTAACCGTACACACAACCTCCAGAAGTGGAGAAATTACATTTGAAAATTTTAGGTTGCTTGCGCTGTTGCAGGTAAACATCTTGAGTAATTTAGATTAAACTAGCTTTAAATGGACATGTGTTGTACACTACAGACGGTAATAATCATGTTACATTAGCTTGATATGCACATTAGCAGCTGCAGGGATGAACAGGGTGACATCAGCTGTGTGCAATCTGGCTACAGGAGTTAATGAGATTGACTGTTTACAGCTAACTTGTCCTTGTGTAGAGACAGCTGGTTTCATCACTGGCAGGTAAACCAGCTCATTATGTTGGTTATGTCTGTTACTGGATTACAAGAAGGTTTATTTTCTAAAATTATTTTAGTTTACCATAAAAGTAAATCTAGACCAGCGATGTACCGAGGTCACCGTGGCTGTAGGAAAATGTTAAATAACAGTTGAAAAAAAAAACAACTGATCATTACACATGGCTATCACTTCACAGTACAATTATTGTTGTGTTACTTTCCATCACTGTTGTCAAAATTATTTAAAGATTAAAGACATCTTTATACATTTCAAAGTAACTGCTAGTTAACTTCTAAAATTTCGAGATATCATTAAAAGTGCTACAGATCATTGACTTTCATCAGGAGTTCACTGGGTCCTCTAGTTAGGCTTACCTTATTCTCTTTGTTTAAGAAGTTGTTTATAAGAATAAATAACTTTTAAACTTTACATAAAATCCTTTAAAGAATCAACTACTTTTAAAACGCATTGAAAGAACATTGTCCCATTTTTTTAGAATCTTTTATAATTGCAAGCTTTATTGAATTTATGTATTTTTATATTCTATAGCATCTTTAAGCGAGTCAAATCACTTTTAAAGTACACCTTTAAAACATTCTTTAAATCACAAGCAACTTTCACTTTAACTGGCTTTACCTGTGAGCTGCTGCTGTGCGCCATGGTTCATCAACTTGTTTGCAGCCAGATACCCTTGAGGAAGAAAAGCAAATAATCCTGGATTTCATCATCACAGAATCTGGGAAGAATTAGGTTCAAATTGGATCGTAGAGTAATTTTTCAGTCAAAGTTTATATTGTACATAAACATTCTATCTAAATTTAAAAATGACTTTTAAACTGAGACATTTGTGAACTAAACAAAATATGCATTTGTCATATTTCCTAGATTAAGATATAAAAGGTGAGAGGAAAAACAACATGTTTATAGTCCTTTGCAGCTCCGCCATGCAACACACACACTGCGTACAACGTGGTCTTACTGTTTGATAGTGAACTGGGTATCCACTCATTCACTCGTGTGCAGGGTCACATCAAGTCACTTCTGTTATCTCAGCAAAACCCATCAGACATCTATTTAACTTGAAATGTGTGACAAAGCAGAAAGGGGCGTAGAGTTAAACCTTTTTCTCAAAACAAACTCTTCTGCCAAAGCTGCTGCTGCTGGCCAGAAGCCGTCTGAAGTGGAGTGACTGCAGAGGGAAACTGAGGCCAAACAGCCGTGCTCTTGGAAGGAGAGGCGCAAAGAGAAAACAGCAGACACATGTTTAACGGATTTACAATGATATGTTCATGCAAGGAGTCTGTTACAATTTCAAAAGGAGACGAGCAAGAGTGACATGAAAGGATGCCCATTTTTTTCTGCTTGTGATGTTCCTGTTTCATAAATTATCCTTTATCTTTACACTTCTCTCATTTAATCCACTCCTCCAAAACATTTCAAGCATGCATGGGCATGGACAGCCTCAGTCTTGATCATTTACCTCCAATATAGCTGTATTAACCCCTGGATGTGATAACACAGTTACTACCTGCAATCCATCAAGTCAAACAAGGTTATCCATTCTGAATTGCTTCCAGATGAGATAAGGAACTTTTAGAAAAGCAGCACTGGAAAATGTACAGTGGTTGTGTAAGTCCATGAGGTAACAATCCAAATAACATTAATAATGATTGTATTTAGATTAACAAACTATTTATCATAAATCTCAGGAAAGATAAATGACTGGTGCACTTTGAGAGGCAATATGTCGTCAGCTGAATTTCACTGGTGACCTTTCGCCAATCTGTTTAATGTCAAGGAAAGAAAAAGTGACATTGTGACAGTTAAATGATATGTGGCCCCATTGACTGAGAAAAACGATGATGTATTTTCACACTAGCAAGACTCATGCATGTGCATTAGCTGTACATCTTGGTGAAACTCTTTATTAGCATACAGGATGTAGTTGTTACTATAGAAATGAGTTTGCTTGCATCACATTCTCAAAATGCAGCATGTCAGATGATTGCTTCAGATTTCTATCAAGTGCCACCCAAACAGAATGACCAAGCTGCTAGCTGCTGAAGTGATTATTTTCTACATCCCAGGCCTAATTGTTAAACTTTGACTGTATGGGGATCAGTGGAGGTTTTCTGTGGGGATACAGAATATATCCCAATACTTGTGTTTGCCAAGACTGAGAGGTCTGCAAGATTTCAGCACTCATCAGAGGTCAATGCCACTTGACCCAAAGAGCTCCATTTAGGTTTTAACCCCTCGTATAAATGTGAATTTTCTGGCTTCAAAAAATTAATTGAGACTTGAGACTTAATTGGGAAACCCAACTTTGCATTGTTTCACATAAAATCTATCATGTTGGTGGGTTTTTAAACCAGTGTAAAATGGGCTGATATGTGACAAAAGAGACCAAACTCTTTTAAATTAGAAAATTTGAGATCATACATACAGTATCTGTGTTTTAAAGAACATTGCAATGCCAACATTTTTTTCTTCTTCTATTGCTGGTTTTCTCAGTTTTTTCTGCAGCAGGACTGGTGGCTCCTGGTGGAAAACAAACTTTTTTCTCTCACTCTCCTGTGACAAGACTAAGGAGCCGTCCAGAGAAAGACAAGCTGGCTACAGTGCCAAAAAAGCACTGGCTTCAGCGCACTGTCTTCAGGAAAGACTGCAGCGATTAGAGAAAAGAAACATCTGTATAACGATCTGTTAAAGTAAACCATAAAATTCAGCCAAATCAAATTGTTTCCATGTTGCTGTTCACAGATCGGCACAACGATTTATGACCAGAACCTCCAGCCTCGCTGTGCCTCATGGCTCAAATTGTCAAAAGAAAATATTGCAGTCAGATTTAAGTCAGAAATGAATAGGTTTCTGATTGTGAGGGAAGAGTCTGCTTAATCTGACAGGAACACAACTCACTACTCAACACTACTCAAATCCACTTTACACACAGCATCCTCATTATAGAAATAATGAAGATAAGGAAATAAAATGACCAATATTATTCATTTATTTGTCTTCCTTTCCAGAAACTTGAGCTAAAAATATCTTAACTTCCTAAAATGTAAAAATATTCAGTATAACAGTAAATTATAACTGAAAGTGATTTATTGTTTTTTTTTTAAATAAAAAATAATTTCTTCTTCTGACTGTTAACCCTCTTGTTGATAAATGATCGGGTGTGAATAACACAGGTTGGACCATATTACTCAGAGAATTCTGTCTGAGTTCTGCATCATGCGGTCATTTTTCTTCTCTGTGCGATAGCTTACTCATCTGTAAACTATTTCTATGTATGCAATAAATCATCTCTTCAGAGAACCCCATGCCACTGAACCATGAGAACTTGTTACAGGTTAACTTATAAGTCTAATGAAAGTTTATAAACTATTAGTCACCAACATTCATTTTCTGTATATTCAGGTCTATAGTCAACATTGACACATATAACCATCAACTTGTGATGCCATTTAAAAGTGAAACATCACATACAAGTCACCAGTGATGCATATACCTGTCAAGTAACCAACAAATAAACCCTATATTTTAACGAGGCAAGTGGACAGCATGTTTGATCAGTCTCATATTGTTTATGTGGGTCAGTAACTTGTTCTGTTCAGAGCTTTGGTTATCTCTGCATCAAGGACAGAAGGGGAACATGTCTGTTCTTAAGTACTATTAAAAGGGAGACTGGTTCTCTCTAATCCAGCCAAGAGAATAGATTTTGGCAGCATTGCCAGAAAAGATTTGTCATGTTTGAACAAGTCAGATGGATTTTCTCAGCACTGCCAGCAGCTTCACATCACCTCATGTTTAAATGTACTGTATGCAGGTGGTATTCAGCCCAAGACAGATTAAGGCAGTGGATATTTTTCAGCAGATGTAGTATCTGTAGAGGTGTGATGAAAACAAAGACCATTTGTCTGTTAAACTTGAACTTGAGTTGAGAGCCATATCAATGACTCTGTGAAACAGTGGTGCTTTGTAGACAGTGCTCATACACTCATTTGAAAAAGACAGTTTACCTTCTTTATAATTCATGGATTTACAGGACATAACAAGAAATCATCTGGTCCTTATCGGGTCTTTACAATATGTAGATATAACCTCAGACAAATAGCATATGAACTATTATACCCTGTGATTCCTTATTTTACAAAAAACTAAACCGAAATACAAGAGAAAGATCAACTAAGTCCACTCTTACTGCTTCCATAGGAATCAAGAGGATACGCAGTATCCAGGTTCTGGTATTCTGAGGATGCATATTGACCAACTATAAAGATATTTTTAAAAATGATTCATTATGATTAATTTGTCCAAAACTGAGTGGGAATCTAAAATTAATCAAGAATAAATGCTGTAACATGAAGGAAAATATGCTTTTCTGTACAACTGCAGATTAGATTCTGCTTTACAGAATAATTTTTACTGTACCTACTAAATATACTTGTCTCATCTTTGAAGGAATTTGGCTAATACGTATTAAATCCTCCTGATTTATGTTTAGGTTAAAGAGTTTCTGTTAGATTTCTCACCAAACCTTAACAAACCATCGTTCTCTGGGAACCACATCCTTGATCTTGGAGTGCCCACATGACAAATAAAGACGACCCAGGATACATGTATACAGAGATCTCTGGGAAAAAGATGTCACCAGACACTCCAGGGGAATCATGAGTGTGTGGGATGCAGGAGCTGTGCCCAAAAATAGATGGGGACCTCTTGTATGGACATGGCCGGAGGAATGCAGCTCCCCCACATCAACTTGTTTTCACAGGATGGACACGGGAAAGAGGCAAAAATCCTGCTGAAGCACCAACCGCATTTAATCTCACCATTCATAATGTCTTGTAAATTTGGGAATTTTCTTCAGACTTTGTCCTGTGAGAATCAAAGAGTCTGTCAGTAATCACAATATTTCCCAACAAGTCAAAGACGGGGCATATAGGAGAACTGCCTCACAAGCAAGCTTTAGTTGTTGATGTCAGATGTCAAAATAATTCTGAAATGTGAAACCTAATCAAATACAGGTTTACATAAATCAACAAGCCAAACATATGACAATCAAACAGGCTGCCCTGATGACTGATTAGAAGAGTATGTTTTGCATGTTTTAGTTCAGACACTTTCAATCAGGCGTATTCTGACATGATCTAATTCTTTATTCAGAAGAAATTATTTTGATACCCCATGAAAACCAAAAAGACACAGAGTCTGAAGAAACGTGAGCACACTTGATTTGAAAATATTCTTTTACGCTCAGTCTGTGCAGACACACAAACTGACATTTGAGAATCAACTGTGTCAAAGCATTATTAGGAAAAAATTAAGAAAATTAAGCCCAAAGGAAATAATACATGTTATGGAGGAAGATTCTGGTTCTTCCTCCATAACATGGTTCCCTTAAATTAATCAATTACAAGAGTTGCTGTTTCACAGTCAACTGCAAATTTACTGTCCATGTTATACAAGTTTACTATAACTAAATATGTAAGATAGGTAAAAAAACAAAAATTTTCTATTTCTCAACAAGTTGCTTTTAAATAGAAACAAACCCAAACTGATGGAATACCTTGAAAAGTGGTTGGCAGCAGAATACATGCACGAGATCAGCACTAAACATGCAAAACCGCCAGTGTTGTAAGGTTGTCTATGACCCTATGTGCAGATATGACCTCAGTGTGAACATGGAAAAAAAAACATAAGCAGCACATGACACAACGCCACCGAAATGCCTCAGCACAAAAGGGATTGTTATGAACTATGGCTCTATCGTACAAGAATGCAGAATGCACCCCTCCGTCGAATAAAACAGAAGGTTTTTAAAATAGTTCCTCTGTGAAGTTTGTCCTTTCCTTCGGAGTCCAGAAGACTCCTTCACTCACAGACGGTTTCGGTGTGGGCTGCCAACTCAAACACTGAAATCACATACCCTGTGGCTCATGGTACACTGAGCATACTCGTCCAAGCATGGAAAGAGGGAAGGGAAGGAGGTATAAGGTTCTCCTCCCCAGAGATCGGACACACTGGAGGCGCTATACTTGTAAGGCCTCCACCAGCTGAATGTGTGATGGAGGCCCAAGACTTCTGAAGTCCTGCTGCTGACTGAAACACTGAGAAGGGTTCTTTCAAATTAAAGATTAAATATATTCATTATGTAATTTAGTCAGTTTAATTCAAATATTAGACATCCACTCCGTCTATTTGTTGACCACCACAAAATGGAGAAAAATTAGGTTAACGATAACAGTGTGCCATAACGCGTATCATGTTGTTTTATGTTACATACACATACCATTGCAACATTTTGCAACATATTTATCAGAGCATACTAACACTGCATTTTGCATCTTTCATTGCTGAAACATCTGGTTGTTTTGTTGCATCTGTAGCTGCTGAAACATCTGGTTGTTTTTGTTGCATCTTTAGTTGCTGAAACATCTGGTTGTTTTTGTCACATCTTTAGTTGCTGAAACATCTGGTTGTTTTTGTTGCATCTTTAGTTGCTGAAACATCTGGTTGTTTTTGTTGCATCTTTAGTTGCTGAAACATCTGGTTGTTTTTGTTGCATCTTTAGTTGCTGAAACATCTGGTTGCTTTTGTTGCATCTTCAGTTGCTGAAACATCTGGTTGTTTTTGTTGCATCTGTAGTTGCTGAAACATCTGGTTGTTTTTGTGGCATCTTTAGTTGCTGAAACATCTGGTTGTTTTGTTGCATCTGCAGTTGCTGAAACATCTGGTTGTTTTTGTTGCATCTGTAGTTGCTGAAACATCTGGTTGTTTTTGTTGCATCTGCAGTTGCTGAAACATCTGGTTGTTTTTGTGGTATCTGTAGTTGCTGAAACATCTGGTTGTTTTTGTTGCATCTGTAGTTGCTGAAACATCTGGTTGTTTTTGTTGCATCTTTAGTTGCTGAAACATCTGGTTGTTTTTGTGGCATCTTTAGTTGCTGAAACATCTGGTTGTTTTTGTTGCATCTGCAGTTGCTGAAACATCTGGTTGGTTTTGTTGCATCTGTAGTTGCTGAAACATCTGGTTGTTTTTGTTGCATCTGCAGTTGCTGAAACATCTGGTTGTTTTTGTGGTATCTGTAGTTGCTGAAACATCTGGTTGTTTTTGTTGCATCTTTAGTTGCTGAAACATCTGGTTGTTTTTGTGGTATCTTTAGTTGCTGAAACATCTGGTTGTTTTTGTTGCATCTTTAGTTGCTGAAACATCTGGTTGTTTTTGTCACATCTTTAGTTGCTGAAACATCTGGTTGTTTTTGTTGCATCTTTAGTTGCTGAAACATCTGGTTGTTTTTGTTGCATCTTTAGTTGCTGAAACATCTGGTTGTTTTTGTTGCATCTTTAGTTGCTGAAACATCTGGTTGCTTTTGTTGCATCTTCAGTTGCTGAAACATCTGGTTGTTTTTGTTGCATCTGTAGTTGCTGAAACATCTGGTTGTTTTTGTGGCATCTTTAGTTGCTGAAACATCTGGTTGTTTTGTTGCATCTGCAGTTGCTGAAACATCTGGTTGTTTTTGTTGCATCTGTAGTTGCTGAAACATCTGGTTGTTTTTGTTGCATCTGCAGTTGCTGAAACATCTGGTTGTTTTTGTGGTATCTGTAGTTGCTGAAACATCTGGTTGTTTTTGTTGCATCTGTAGTTGCTGAAACATCTGGTTGTTTTTGTTGCATCTTTAGTTGCTGAAACATCTGGTTGTTTTTGTGGCATCTTTAGTTGCTGAAACATCTGGTTGTTTTTGTTGCATCTGCAGTTGCTGAAACATCTGGTTGGTTTTGTTGCATCTGTAGTTGCTGAAACATCTGGTTGTTTTTGTTGCATCTGCAGTTGCTGAAACATCTGGTTGTTTTTGTGGTATCTGTAGTTGCTGAAACATCTGGTTGTTTTTGTTGCATCTTTAGTTGCTGAAACATCTGGTTGTTTTTGTGGTATCTTTAGTTGCTGAAACATCTGGTTGTTTTTGTTGCATCTTTAGTTGCTGAAACATCTGGTTGTTTTTGTTGCATCTTTAGTTGCTGAAACAGCTGGTTGCTTTTGTTGCATCTTTAGTTGCTGAAACATCTGGTTGTTTTTGTGGTATCTTTAGTTGCTGAAACATCTGGTTGTTTTTGTTGCATCTTTAGTTGCTGAAACATCTGGTTGTTTTTGTTGCATCTTTAGTTGCTGAAACAGCTGGTTGCTTTTGTTGCATCTTTAGTTGCTGAAACATCTGGTTGCTTTTGTTGCATCTTCAGTTGCTGAAATATCTGGTTGTTTTTGTTGCATCTGTAGTTGCTGAAACATCTGGTTGTTTTTGTGGCATCTTTAGTTGCTGAAACATCTGGTTGTTTTTGTTGCATCTGCAGTTGCTGAAACATCTGGTTGTTTTTGTTGCATCTGTAGTTGCTGAAACATCTGGTTGTTTTTGTTGCATCTGCAGTTGCTGAAACATCTGGTTGTTTTTGTGGTATCTGTAGTTGCTGAAACATCTGGTTGTTTTTGTTGCATCTGTAGTTGCTGAAACATCTGGTTGTTTTTGTTGCATCTTTAGTTGCTGAAACATCTGGTTGTTTTTGTGGTATCTTTAGTTGCTGAAACATCTGGTTGTTTTTGTTGCATCTTTAGTTGCTGAAACATCTGGTCGTTTTTGTTGAATCTGTAGTTGCTGAAACATCTGGTAGTTTATGTTGCATCTTTAGTTGCTGAAACGTCTGGTTGTTTTTGTGGCATCTGTGGTTGCTGAAACATCTGGTTGTTTTTGTCACATCTTTAGTTGCTGAAACAGCTGGTTGTTTTTGTGGTATCTTTAGTTGCTGAAACGTCTGGTTGTTTTTGTCACATCTTTAGTTGCTGAAACATCTGGTTGTTTTTGTGGTATCTTTAGTTGCTGAAACATCTGGTTGTTTTTGTGGCATCTTTAGTTGCTGAAACGTCTGGTTGTTTTTGTCACATCTTTAGTTGCTGAAACATCTGGTTGTTTGTTTTGCATCTGTACTGCTGATAAAACCACTTTCAGTTATGACAGTAATCCTAACTTTTGTTCTGTCTGAAAAGTCTCAGATGGATATAAAGTTGAAATTCAGTGATGATTGTTATCTAATATAGTTTAAAACACATTGGTAATATTATTTATTGCTTTACTTTTGATATGTAGAAAAATTAAATGTATGTTTGAAATTAAACAGGCAGATCTAGAGAAAATAGTATTTTTTCACGAAATAGTAAACTTTGCAAGTTTAAATCTGCAGAATGTTTCCTTTTTTTGCCATTACAGGAGGAGCAAGTTTTCCTGTTTTTTCCCCCCCATTGTACTGCATGATATTGTCTAGAATCTCAGTCTTAAGCCATATTTTCTTAAAGTAAAGGCTAAAGCTTGTGTGCCTTGGCAAAATACCTAACATGGAAACATCCGCGTTTCATTTGATGGTTGATTTGTTAAAACGCACAATTATATTATCCTTCCTCTCGGCCCAGGTGCTCACTGTCACAATGAGACATTTGGCCAAAGATGATGAATTACACTGTGAACTGGTAAGTGAAGATCTATTTTCAATAGAAAAGCAAACTGTCATTGAGGATGAAATGATTATTTATGAATCATCTATATACAATCATTCCTTCAGTTATTGACTGTCATCATCATTAACAGCCTTTAAGACATCTGTTTTTGCAGGACACCGCCTTTCACTGCATCAAACATTTCCAATCATCACAGGGCTTTAACAAGGCACTTATGATAAGCCCCTTAAATCCCCACTTCAGAGTCACTCTTATCGTGCTACTTTCGAAGGGCTTCATCAGATCACAATCAGTGATGATGAATTACAGCAACACAAGAACATGTTTGTCTTCACTGTGTTGATGGCCGTTGAAAACTGAACTCGTGTTTTCAGAGTGCGGGTATGGAAATTTACTTTGTACGTTACATGTTCCTTTAAAGAGTAAGTAAGGGCCCCCAGTTATCTAATCTGTGTGAAAATTTGACAAGAATCAGATGACTTCACATATATGCTTTGCATAACATATGTAGTTGCTAAGATTTCTTCACCTGGGGCAGCTGTAGCTCAGAGGGAAGAGCAGTCTGCTGATCAGAAAGTTGGTGGCTTCCCTGGGCCACACGTCGGAGTGTCCTGGGGCAAAACACTGAACCCCACGCTGCCTCCATGATGCATCCATCAGGGAATGAATGTATATGAATGCATAGAATAAAGCACTGACTAAGATGTGCTGTATGAGTGTGTGAGAGAATGTGGCATCAAAGAGAGCGTTAAAGAGCTTTGACTGGTCAACTAGACTCTAAAAGTGCCATACAAGTACGGACTATTTACCCTTAAATACACACTTCAGTAGTGACATTTGAAGTTTAACAATGAGGAGCATGAGTTATGACACTGAAGAGATCAAATGTAAAGACAAATGTGTATGATGGACCACAGCCTTACAGTTATGAACCTGTCAGGTGTCAAAGAGACCAGAAAAGGATTAGGATAAATGATTTATCTATTGTGGAGGAGTGGGCAGGTGTGTTAAAGAGTTCATTGTCAGGCAGAAACTGGTAATATTTCATCGTATAACAAGACTAAAGAAGGCAGTTTAATACTGGAGTGCTGGTAATTCAACAAAAAACAGGAACGAGTGCCCTAGGAATGACTGGTAAGCTATCAGTCACACTGCACATGTGTAAGATAAAGCAAAAATCTATTTTACTGTGCCAAGACATGGGGGAGACGGCATGAGAGCAATTTAAGAGAAAATTTCCAGTTTCCTGAGGAAAACTTTGCTTGATGTGTGCTTCAGCTGTACAGAGTAGGTGGTGCAGGGAGGTAGATGCTTTCTGAGCGCTGCTGGAGAACCTAACATCAAAACCTGACATAACAAATCTGACACAACACCTGGGCTTTGAAGCAAGCTGTCTAAATCTCTTTGGGCTACAGATAACCTACATGAACTCCAGGAAAGAGTATGATGTGCTTAAATCCAGCAGATATGAGAAGAAAGTAAAAGAAAAACGTTTTTAAATTTTATGATATACTTAACCACAACTAAATAGTATTTAATCAACTGTACTCATAAATTTTACTTTGTGCTAACAGATATATAAAGATATAAACATAAATCTATACTTTTGACTTAATATTAATGAGTAAATATTACCATAGAATATAAGAAAATGTAAAAAAACAGAAAAGACACAATCAAATCAAAGTATACTTTTTTACACTTCCAAATGCTTTATGATTGTAATAAAGTGGCAGAAATACGCTGTTTTCAGTATGCCATACCACTTTTTTAATTATTACTAAATGGTTTCAGCGCATTAAATTGATTTATCTGAGGTTGATATGATAATAAATCTGCAGGTTCGGTCACAAAAGTTTAGTTTAGCTGTAACTACTCTCCTTTCACACACAACTGAAACAAAAACTGTAGAGCTGCTGCAGACCTACATGATGACTAACTCCACTTAGACGATTTATTTTGAGAAGCCAAGGTCAAATTTGGGGTTGAATAAACTAAATTCCATCACGAGTTCATAGCTATTCAGACCCAACATCAAATTTAAAAATAAAGATCAGACCTGTTTTCATGGCACTATATTGTCAGAGGTGAGCATCTATAAAATGGACCTCAAACGCATACAAATTACTCTAGATAGAAGGAAAGGATGAAACATGAATAACTCCGGACAAGTTTGCAATCACATGAGTCCTCCTCTCCCCTGAAGACAATGAGGCCTACACAAGCAGGTTTGGGTGAACATAAAACAGAAGTGACCCTGTGCCGTTGAGGGCCTCACTCCCACCACATCTTTCAGACGCAAGCGCACCACTCAAAGCTCTGCTGGTGGAATAACAAGAATTTTTGTAACAGGCACTTTGAGAGTCTGGTCACGGTAAGCCTCAGTAGTGCAAAGTGTTACCCCGCACATTTTTCCAGCATCTATGTTGAATGCAGTGATCAGCTTTTCAATGCAGAGAGTCTGGCTTTGTTAGTTTTTTCAACCCCACCCCACCCCACCCCTCACTTCCTTTAGCTGAATTTGTGAACCCAAGGAGAGTTTATTATTTTTCCTCAATTAGAGCTTAACGTGATACTTTAAGGGCCTGTTTTAGCTCCACATCTAAAAACGCAAATGTATTTAATTCAGGGGAAGACAAGTGGCTCATTAATAATTTCCCAATCAGAATGATTAAAAATGGCATTAAAGGGAGTGTTGGCTTAGCGAGCTGTAAGCTATTTTCACTGGGGACCAGAAAGCATGTTGTCTCCATAGTAGCAGCTACAGCAATACATCACAACATTAAGTGTATTATAATCTCCAATATGTCATGGAGCTCAAAAACATCATGAAGTCCTCCAGAAGTGTAATATTCTAGTCCCCACAAGGCCTGTAACATCCTGTGTTCTACAGTACATTGGAGGAGCACAATACACTCATTAACTATCATGGTATTTGGTCATAAGGTATTGATTTCACCCAGCTCTGCAGTATTGTGGGTTCAAACAAAAAGCCATGATGACAGAAAAATGGAAACCAGCTGAGCTCCTGGCACAGATGGTGCCGTAAAGCTAAACTATATCTTTTAGTGCTGCTAATAAACTGAGCATGGGTGATTATTAAAGAGGTATAATTGTGATATTTTGGTTTCAATTAAAAAAAATTGCTAAAGATATATAAAGCTGTATTGATCCTAATGAAACCACCAAGGTTTTTTTTTAGCACCTTAACAAATGATAAATGATACACCCCATCCAAGCTGGTGAATGAGCTCTTGAAGATAGAAAATTAAGCTGCTGGTTGTGGTGTACAAATGTTACCATTGAAGAATTAACTAAATTGAGTGAGGTAATAGCTTTAAATAATCCAAACTTTCTGGTCAGATTGTCAAAAGTAAATGTTTACTTTTAGACTTGAAATCCACTGAAAGTGGATAATGTTTCTTTTTTTATTATCATAAAGTCGAATTAACTGAGGCAGAGTGGTCAAGTTTGTATGCAACTATTAATTGTAGAAGCAGAAACACATTTAAATATATATCTAGTACCATTGCTACTCAAGATCACTAGTTTTCAAACTTTTTTCTGCCTTAGGCAGAACAAGCTGCTTTCTTGCTCTCATTGGGAGTTTTTCTGTTGGGGAATCTTAAATGAATGGGTCTTGAATTCAGCACTAGTCCTTGATGTCAGCAACACATGAAAAAAATAATTCTCATATGTCTGTTTTAATATCTTAAGGGGCTGCCCATGGTGCAGCTGATGCCAGTATAGGCATGTCCACAGAATGCTGCTCGAAAGTCATTTGGCATAACAATGATTCCTTTTTTGATTGTATTGTCAGACTAAGGCACTAATGATAGCACATTTGAACCAAGCATTCCTCCTGTATTTATCTATTTTTTTATTTTGCAAGCAGGAAGGATGAATGTCTTACTGTGTTAGGTTAACAATAAGCCCACTAACGTGTATTTTTCCTGCATTACATTATCACACACAGCCCTTTACAGAATCCAACAAGCCCTCACTACTCGCTGGAAGATTACTTGGCAGATTATAGGCTCCCCTCTGCCTCACCTGAAGGACATGCACTCAAGGCATCTTCTTGAATGTACAAGAAACATCTAGAGACACCCCTTGACTATCCTCGTCCCAGGCAGGCTTTGGCTCATCAAGTCCTGGATAAACTGTCTTAAGACAGCTTTTTGTCCCCCTGAGCAGTCGATATGCTGAACTCTTTGAGAGGCATTTTTAGATGCAAATCTATTGATTGGATTTTTTTTTCTTAACTGAACTTTTAGCTTAACCCGATACACTTAGTTATCATGTTTTACCATCTCAATTGATCTTTTTATGCCAGTAATGCCTTATTTATTTCCTATTCAAATCTTTAATTAGTTGTTAAGTTCAATGGTTGGCTTCAGGCTGAATTTTGTTGTTTATTAATAAACAATGACAATAAAGGATCTGTTTATTCGTGGCTATTTGAATTGTCCTGCTGTCTCTGGTTAAGATATCCAGCTCTTTTGAACAAGCCTACATTCTTCTTAATGTGTAAGTTAAGTTTGTTTTACAAGTAGAAGAGGCTTCAGCTTGCTCGACACCACATTACCATTAGCGTTCACTTCTACCAGCAGATGATACACTAACGCTGAGGGCTTTAGAAATAAACTGTCCAAAGACAGGTTTGCCTCCTCCCTTCTTTAGATGATGGGCTGTCTGCACTGGGGATTAGCTGTGTTCTGCTACGTGTGCGAAGGTGATTAATTTTTTCCCCTCACATACTTTGTTTCCTCCTGGCTGTCAGTGAGAGACTTTGATGGGCCACGCTGTAGAAATTCCCACCCCTCAGCAACTCCATGAACAAACAGCAGATTCATTGGCGATAAAGTTTTTAAAATATTTACACATGCTGAAGAATTTACAGTTGATTTGGGAACTGTGTGTGTGCCAAGTAGTGATGTAGTAAGTTATCACTTGTAATTCTCTGAGTAGTTGTGTTTTTCAAACATTAAGCAGCCAATAGTTGTCACTAAAGTCCAACAACACCAAAGGATGTGCCAGGCAAACTTTCTCAACTGTTTTCACTAAATTATTGTCATATAGTCTAATAGTAGTGAAACCATTACATTTAGTGAAACAATTAGATAAACAGTTGAAACACTTGTTCCAAAGCTGTCTAATAGATGTTACGTCTGGCTAATGCTGAGTACATGACATAACATTCAATATTTCAAACTAACTTCAAATTAATTACCTAAAGTTTATGCTAACATATTAATTGTTTATTAATTCGCCAACAAGTTCATCTCACGTTGGCTATGCTGGCGTAATTTAACATTAATTCATGCAGATTTTTGGTTCATTTTAAAAATCCATTATATTATGGTTGAATTTAGATTGAAATGCCAGCTGTTTCAATGCGCTGTGCACAGCTGCGCATACACCTGTTTTTACAGAAGAGAACATGGTGAGACCATTTACGGGAGGGTGGGGGCCTTATTAATTTCAAATGAACCATCATAAGCTGTCAGTAAAGGATCGTGATATAATAGTATGTGCAAACCTATTTTTGTAACTATGCTCATTGCAAAGTTTGATCCAGCCTCACTGGTATCATGTGGTAATTTTATAGTATTTTCAGACAAATGATTCCCACTTTTATAATGCCTTTCATTTCTGGACATGACAACAATAATAACAATATTTCATTCAAACCAAATACAGAGGGCAGATCTTTAGTTTGGTCAACTTTAGGTGTGTGCAGGGCCCCATCCAAAACAGGGCTAGTTACACAGGGGTCTACTTCTTGTTAATTTACAAAATTGTCAGAAGATAGGCTCATATCAATTTTCAGAGAGTCTGGGCACGTTTTAAAAGAGATCTATAGCAAACAGAGCTTTTGCTTCACATTTATTTTGTCATATAACTGAGCTTTATGTGTGTGTAACAGAATTCAGCATTTATATCGGGTAGCTGTAGAATGGTCGGCTTTCAGTGTGTAGGCTGCTGATTTGATCCCCAACTTCCCAAATTCACACACTGAAGGGTAAGAAGATCTTTTCATGACTTTTTAAAACTTGAAACAGCTTTAAAGGTTGTGCCTGCAAGTGGTCGAGTGCAAGAAAATATCTCACGTGGTGGAGTCAGCAGTGGCTTGGAGATATAAAACCGTGTTTACTGTTCGAAGACAATAAATATATACCATTATTTTTCTAATGTTTGATACTAAGGCTCTTGTTCATGTAAAATGACAAACAATTTACGTGAATATATTGATGTGTGGATAATAGAACAATGTACAGGTATCAAGGATGGAAATAATTTTACATAGTTACAGCCCTGACTGGACCACAATGAAAATAATTCAACAATGAGATTTATGAACCGGTAATGATCTAAGGCAATAGAAACATGAACTGAAAACAGTTAATGTCCAAGTCCACAGTAACATCGGTTGGAAATTGAGTCCTTAGGTAAGGAGTATGAGGGTGTGAGGGTGGATTAGTTTCCATTTACAGTATATCTGTATGTACATCAATAGCATGGCAAAACAATGATTCCCACGCTGCAGACAATGACCACATTCATGGAAAGAGAGCCCGAAGGCTCTCGTCTTCTTTTATCTTGTTTATTCCTTGATTTAGGGTTATTTGAATTCTTTTATGTTTAAATGATAACTAATTATTATTACTGGATGCCTTTTTTTAAAATTTACGTCACCATTATCAAAATAATGCTGACATGAAAGTTAGAAAATTGGTAATGACATGAAATAAGCCACTGGGCTTCTCTTGTTGCCATCATTAAATTTCCTGCAGTGTTAATTATACTAGATAAACTAGACCCAATGTTAGTCCCGCTTACCTCAGTTTACTGAAAGTAGGACACACACTCAGTCATACACACACACACACACATCCATTCATGCTGACACATATTGGGTCTCTTGAATCAACACCTTTGTACTTAGACCCTCGTGCATTCTTATGGAAACACACCCTGTAGCCTGCGTGATTGCAGTAATGAAACAAAACACCCAGCGAATCACAATGGTCCAAAAGTATTAATTTGACTGAGTTGGTAAACATGTTTAAGTTCAGAAAAAATACCCAGTGGACGCTGCTTTGGAGGGCAGTTGCTCTTTAGGACCAGTTGGTTTCAATCTCATTCTTTTTGTGTACAACATTATGCTCCAATTCCTATTGAGCAATGATTCAACGCAGAGGTTGCTTTATTTCTTTAGTTGCTCTTTACAAATACCTATCATTTCCTTCTGAAAGTACAACATAACCCAGAGACCTCCTCTTCAGCACTGGATACAGTATACTGATGTTTTTGGCCCTTAAGATAAATGATTGTCTGGAGCTGCTCCCTTCTCTGCAGACTGTCTCCTTGATTACCACCCAGCAGCGGTTGACTATCTGGTTTACAGAAACTCTCTGTGTATCTCTTTTTGGTTAACTCTTGAGAAAAAGGACATTGAATGTGAATATCCTTTTTCATCCAACAGCCTGGTCTGCTTAAAATCGTAAAGAGGGTTGGCTGAAACATTTGTCTCATTATTTTGTCTCCCAAAAGTTTTTGTTATATCATCTTTATGGTGATTCATATGAAATTGTGCTTATTCTGATAAACATCTGTAAGGACTCTGTTTTTAGCCAGTACATTTAGCCATTAAACTGGGTCTCCTGTTCTGGGTGTCAGACCTTGATTTGTCAGTATCTACTTTATATGGTTTAGGCATGAAATTATTTTCTCGTCAATCTATTGTCAATAGATTGATTCACCTTCCTTGCATATATTTAGTATATGTGTCATTTAACAAGTTGTCAGAAAGTAAAAAGATAAACAATAATACTTCACAATATGTTTCTCAGTCTGTGTTTGTGATTTTCAGTGACCAATTTGACACTGAAAATGGAACCGCATGGAATAATAACTTTATTGGTAAATATTTGCATTTAGAGTCATTTCAAAACTGGAAATATTTCATTAGACGTGATATAACATGTGGCATTTGGGAAATTCTTAAAATGTCCTGTATCATCATGTATAGTAGACTATTCTTACTTCTTGCTACTCAACTAAAACTATCAAACGTGTCAGATGCCGAGGAAACCCAAACTAAGACAGTGTGTCTTGGAGTAGACAAAGACAGAACAGGTTTTACCTTTTCCTTCACTTCATGTTAGTGATTATTCTTCTTTCTATCTAGCTATCATTATGTCATATCATTTATTGGATCAAATCAGTTGTATTTATATTCCAGTTTTCTAAATTCCTCTGGGTGGTTTAATGATGTGTAACATATATGGAAAAACGCTCAGTCTTGGACTGTATACCCTTAGTTTGAAAGTCTTCCCCAAAAAAGCTTTAATTGAGAAATATGGAGACACCTCTCCTTCAAAACTTATCGTAAAATACTTCAATCAGGTATGTAATAAAAATGACAAAAGATGTGTTGATAAGCTGTAAACAATAAAAAGAGAGCATGATTAGGGAGGATGATGGAAAGCTGTCATCACGATAAATACCACAGTTTCAGAGGTTATGAAATTAAAGTTAGTATTACAGACAGCCTCTGCACTTACTGAAGAAAAAGCTCCATAGTAATGACTGAAAAAAATTAACAGACCATAAACGCCTGAGCAAAGTTCTTACAGCTGTGAGAAGCCCCGACCACAACACAGCAATGTGGTAGACGGGATAAGACTTAAATAATAAATCAGACAAAGCAGACAGAAGTCAGAGGAGGTGGCGTTCTCCATCTGCCCAGAGTAAATAGACAAATCTTAACTTTAAAATTGGTTTTAACTTTTTAAATTGTTTGGTTTATAAGCATTGCTCCAGCTAATGTAAAAGGTCCCAGATTGTGATCTTGTCGTGTAATATGGTTTCTGTGTATCCATGTCACAGATCATTCATCAAATATTTACCTCAGTCAAAGAGCAGGAACTCTTGTAAGTGCATCGAGCTTCAGAAGTGATGAAGCAGTGACGACATGACTCTGTGCTATCATTATTGTTATTACAGCCTTTATGTTACAGAAGTGAGTCATTTCAGCCTCAAAGTTTATTTTTACTTTGGTGGAACATTTGCACATTGGGATTACAAACATTTCTTAGAAGAATGCTGATATTAAAATAATAGAACCCATTATTTTAAGATTTCGTAATTTTCTGACTATGTCACACATTATGGTACAATATGGATAATTTGCAAAAGATTTAATGATGCAAATGAGGTTGTATCAGCTCTTTGAAGTGTTTAGCCAGAAAAATACATAATGACAGCATTTTGCTCACTTAGTTGTAATTTGCAGGACTTATATTTTACTTCATGACACTTGAAAAAGCTCAACGAGCAATCTGACATCCAGCAGAGGCTATAAATCACGATAAATGGAATCGTTGCCTTCTAAAGCTAAAAAGATTGTCCAGGCTTGGACAATCACTTCCACATGAGGCACTGTATGTAATTCACACACACATATGGCGTGCATGCACAAATAGGTGCACAATACACTCCACATCTGCTTCAGCCACACACATGCCAGCCTGTGATGTGTGTGCCTGGAGCTGGCTGTGATGTTCAGACTGCAGTCAGTGTATTTGATTTTGTCAGATGACGATTATTGATTATTGGACAAACACACTTTGTCAAAGTGTCAACATATCTGCTTGGAATGAAACTGACTGATTTTCATTCAATACCCATTTACAGTATCAGCTCACGGTGCAGTTTACCTGGAATCTGCCATCTGCTGATTTTCTGACAGCTGACTTGTCAAATCTCTCATTGGGTGCCTCGTGTTATTTAAACATTTTAACTGGGATTGATATCTATCCAGGATATTGTTTTCAAAGGTGTTACCTCTACAGAGTATGAAGTGTTTTTTAAGTTGTGAGGGCTGTTGGTTTTGGCCTGCTTTTCTGTTGAATTGCGTTCTAAACTCACTGTAGCTTGTGTCTGACAAGGAGAGACTTGGCCTAGAATTTCATTAGATTATGCTCTGGTTGGCTTCTCAATTGACTAAAATGTTAATGTATTCGCAGCTGTAGCCTTAGAGCATAAAAGGAAACTTACCCCTGTAAGTGATGATAAATTTGTTGTAAAATGGAAGTACACACATAGGTTCAGACAGATGCTGGAGTGTGTCCAGTATTTGTTTCTGGCAATATTGAAACTTAATACTTTGCTTTAGGTTGGACCTAAATCATGTTGGATAATCCTTTCTAGGCAGACCCCCTCAGAGTTTACGCATAGATATATCATTGCTTCTATGGTGGTTATACTTTTCTGTATGAAAAGCTTAGGTTTAGACGATCCAGAGTCTAAATTAAAGTAACATAACGTAAATACAGGGGATACAAACTCATACTTTTTTAGCCGTCAAATAATCTGACAACTTTATTTGAGCTAGTATGTCAGTTACAATCTTAAACTGCTTTGTGTGGTATGTTTTCATAACTACAATTGTTCATTAGGACATTCTACACATTCCCAGGAGCACCTCTTCTATTCGTACAGCGCTTCGTCATTCAGTCATCATCTGAGCAGCTTTGTTCCATTTGCTGCTCCCAGATGCACTTTAAGCTGAAATTAATTTGAGCTCCAGTGGGGGAGACAGGACATTGTCATTGGCTCAGACATGCAGAGCTGTGATTGGCAGCTCAGGGGAGTGCTTTCCATTAAGTGGGCTAAACTCCACCTCTGACCCCACAGGAACAACAAATATCTCTGCTGGCCCCTGCTATCCATGGGGCTAAAAGTTTGATCACTAAATAGTCACGATGGCTGTACTGTGGGGGTCAGAGTTCAGAAGTAAAAGGAAGTGTGTTATGAACCAAAATATCAGACCATACATGAGGTTTCCGCTCTGTTTTGTGCAATCTTGTCAAACCATATGACTTTGTACATAGAAATCTTCATTGTCCCTTGTATAATGTTAATCACCTTGGAACGTCAGTTGGTTTGTGTAATAAATCAGCTGCTTTTCCTTTTTTTGCTAATTAGTGCCATAAATAGTTAGTGGTTGCTAATGAAAATGCTACACGTTTAGAGATAATAATTCAATATTTAGCTGTCTGATTCAAAATAATTACCTCATTTATAGTTATGCAAAATTATTATTCTACTGTATGAAATAGTTATAAGTTTACAATCAAAATAATTTATGTAAAAATGTGCATTTACATTTAAACTCACTTTCGGATATTGTAATATAACTTCATGTAGTGTTATGTAAATCTGTTATCTGTGAAGTCTGCTGCAGGCTATAGTGCGACTGTATTTCTACTGCAGACACAGTGCATGTTTGTAACTGTCTCAACTGGCTTTTGTTGACAAACTGATTTGGAACAGCTGATTAAGATTAACAATAAAAGCATATCAACTGACAAGGCTAATATTACAGGATGTTACACAAATACATCATATACTTATCTTTTACCAGAGGAGCTGTGTGCTGAATTAGAAGTATACCCACTTCTCCAGGCACGACAGCACTGTGCAAAATATAACTATAAACCAGAAGTGCAATACGATCCTTCATGAACGCCAACACACAATTTTCCAGATTGTAACCTTTACGACCATTTTTTAAATGATTTTCAGCAATTGATTCTCGCACAGAAATAATTTTTACATCAATTTACATTACTTTCTCATGGAAAAGACATCTGTTGTGTACACGGTAGGTTTTGAGATTTACCAAACTTATTATCAGTCCACAAAGGCAGCATGCACTGCCCTCTGGGACATTTATATTACAGATTCCAAAGGGTTAGTGGGTTCGTTCTTTGCCCATGTTCCTTCTCTCCAAAAAGATTTGGGTAAATTGACCGGTTAGCTTTTATAAAATCTTAAAACAACAAACTTAAACAAACAGAGAGACAGACAACCACACACCAGCTCCTGAAGGAGGAATTATGTCACATTACAGGTCAAGAGATCAAGGTGTTCTTACCTGTACATAATCAGTTTTTTATTATAGTCCAATATCCAGGTCTATTTACAACACCAGCATCACTTCCTAAAATGGCCCCAATAATAGGCTGAGATGTGTGTTTCCACAGCTGTTCACCTGGTGCCCACTGCTGTCTGAAGACTTGCTCATGTGGATTTAACAGGATAATAAACAGCCTGATACTCTATTTCCACTCAGGAGAACTCTGTGATCTCACATCAACACCACATAAGAGGTGATAAAACAGCCTACTTTTGCACCAACTGTAACTTATTACAAGTTTGCAGCAGGATAGTTTAGTTGTAACAGACACCATCTCGCCTCCAAAGGTCATAGCATCAAGTGTCATGTTTGTTGGAAGCTGCTCCTCTTACACGTTAGCAACACACAGAATTTCTCACAGTTACATTTGCTTTCTGTCAATACTGACTGGGCTAAAAAAATGCTTCATTCTGCTTTCAATAAATGATCATTAAATTCCAGAAAGAGCAAGAAACATTTAATGGATGTAATGCCTCTATAATGTAAATTGTCAAGGTGGAAAACTTAAATCTACATTACTGATTAAACCAAAATTGTGTGTAGAGAAATAGATTTTTATATTTATGGAGAAAGTTTTTAAATTAGAACATGATTTTAAGTATGGCACTTTTTTTGTTTTTTTAGTTCCAGAAACAGGGAGCCTTAAGAAGTGTATTATATGTGCCATCCTTTGTTAGGCCTTTGTTCTATTACATCACCTGTTACTCTTCATGAGAATTAATGTGGAAACATACACTTTTTTTCACATTGCCTGACACATGTGTCTGCTCCTCCATTACTCTTCATCTCATATGGACTATTTAAATGTGGCTAACATTTAATATAATGAAATATAACATTTCTATGACTGGGTGGATAATTTTTAACAATGTATTTGTTTATTCTTCCCCAAACCAGCTTCTAGACCCCGAGGGTTAAACTGTGACATACAGCATTGCTAAGATTCAGTAAAGGGTGTGGAAACAGCACAGCTGTAAGAAAGGAAAAAAAAACTAAACTTTTTTTGCCTTCTTTGCATTTTTTCCTATAATGTTCTACTGCTTTGCACTCAGCCATTTTCAAGAGTGACCTGTGATCTTTATCGATGATGCAGGAATGAGGAATGGAATGGTGGTAAGTGAGTTTTCTGAATAACAGCAGACACTGTTTCAGTGTTCGTATCGAGTTTCTTTACAGTAACGTCTCTGCAGAAAACCACATCGAAGTAGCAGCAAAAGTTTCAGTGGAAGGAAATAAAACATTTTCAAAATGTTGTGAAGGTTGCTGAGTTTTTTTATGACCCTGTTTCACTTTGAATTTGCTCGAAATGTGTTTCATCTAAATTGACAAATGGCATCTAATTATATTAAGAAAAACTGTTTCTACCAGACTTTTCACACTGATTTTAACGTATAACCTCTTTGTTTGCATGCTGGGTGTTTTTTGGAGTTGAGTGGCTGCAGCAGTGTGTTTCTGGAGGTAACTGTGAACTATGTGCGTTTGGCATTGGCCTGAGTGAGAGATTGATAAATGAGCAGCGTGTGGATTAGTGTGCTAAATGACTCCGAGTTGAAAGTTTAAAAAACATTTGTCAAGGCCAGTCAACTACTCACCATATCGAGCATGGATCATCTAGATAACAGATCCATTAGGCCACTTTATTTTACATTATTTCCTCCTCTCTTATGGTAAACAGAGGAGGTCAGTGCGAAAGGCAACAGAAGAGAAACAGAGTTGAGAAAACATCTGGGTGCTGAGAAGTGATGGCCAGTAAATGTAAACACATAGTGGATGAATATGTTTTTTTTCCATTTCTTATGAGATGCTCAAATAAAGCGGGATGGACTTTGTTGCACCGCTAGTTATATCGGTATCCAAGCTATGTTTATTTACAATAACAGCACACAATGGGAAAGTTGGACTCTGTCCAACTGGCAGGACATTTTTACAATCACTGACAAGCTGACAATGTTGTGCAGCCATGTGTGGAAGTAAACACACAGAGCCTCATTCCCTCTGTCTTCCTGACCCTATCCATATGCCCCCATCTCTCCTCCTCTTCTCCAGCTCATCGGATTGACTCAGAGAAGCGCTGATCCCACTTGTTCTGGTTCACTAAGGCCTGGAATTCCCTGTTCAGATCAACAGGAAAAGAATCCTCTCTGTCCTCTGAGACAGCTAAAAGCCTGTCTATTCTAAAGAGGGTTGGGGGTCTCTTAAACCTGTCGGACGGTGTCCTTTTACCTACCTAACTCCAGTCTCATCGCACAGCATTCCTAGACCCTCTTAAATGGCAGTTTATGGGGAGCCCGTCAGCCACAGGATCATCAGAGGTTTACGGGTGTCCAATAAAAAACGCTGCTGTGGTTCAGAAGCTCCCTAACTCATCTCCCCTTTTCAAACCCAATTCCCTTTTTTCTCTCCCTGTATCCAAAGATTAGAAAAGACCCCAGCGAACTTTATACTCTTTCCTCACTCCTTCTCCATTTCATTTCTGCATCCTTCTCGTATTATCTAAACCGGGGTTAGATTTTCTAACCTGACAGCTTCAGCTTTTCTCTGTTAACGTTGCTGTTTTTTAATCTATTCTTTTCTCTTTTTTTTTTTTAATCAAAGCCATTCTATCATCAAATGACAATTTAAAGCTTATCATGACATATGTGTGCCTTTACCTTTCAAGCCAAGAGCATCGCACACATCACATCAAGATTTTCGAAGGTGATATATTTTTCCACAAACTGACATAATTTCCCGAGCTCTTAATGAAACGTTTGTGGCTTGTATTGGTCAAAATAACACAGACAGACATGACAGCAACTTCTTTTTCATTCATTAATTTACACTTGCATTTAAGTGGATTCAAGGGTATGAAGAGACCCACTCGACCCCACTCTTTGCCTTCTTTGAGATCTTAGTAATCAATAACCCTTGGTGCACTTTATTATGTCTTTTGCTGGTCGAATTTTATGGCAGCTGACCTTTCGTAGCTCATAATGTCCATCAAAGCAAACATGTTCCACTATTTATTTACCTGCATATCTACAAATTGGAGGGGACACTTTTAGATGGGACTGCCAAATGTGGTCAGGGCTTCCCATAAAAGCAGCGCCTTGGGTCAGTGCTACAAATTTATATGTCTGATTATGGTGACTAACAGTGGAACTATGGCTAAATCAACATGTCTTCCATATATATCAAGGCAAGGGAGACGTGTAGTCTGTTATGTTTTTGTCTTGCAGTGCTATTTGTGATTTGAATTTTGTTATCTTTCTTAAATTCACTTTGATTGTATTGTCATTTTTCAAATAGCCTTTCATCTTTTTGATGTTTTATATTACTGTATTATCATATTAAGCCATGCTACCCATGTTGTTTCTATGCATTTTACAATTATTTCAAATATATTATATGTTTGAATTTGTGTGTACTATACGAAAGTTTCTTGTCACAAAAGCTGCTGGTGTCTTGTAAAAATTTGACACACATAAAAAGTATTTTTTATGTAAACTCACCCATCCTGACCCTGTGATTGGTCTGGTCCATAATCATCTCCTTGTAAGTTTAATAAGCAACAAACCATAGCCAGTACAAAGTCAAGTAGCAGTGGGATGTGATTGAGATTGAGAGTAAGGAATCGACAGCAGAGTATCCTACATAAGTTTGCAAAATCTCCAAATTTAGTTTTATGTTAGAGTTTTAGGTCAATTCTTCAGCAAATTTGCTCAACAATTTTTTTGCATCTTGTTTAAGTTTGTATTCAACATACTGTAATACCAAATCATCTTACTGAAACATGCTACACATGATAAATATGACACAATTTATTATTTTGGCTGATAGGGAAATACACTATGTCTAGTAGAGGTCTTTTATTCATTCCTTTTGGCAGTTGGGTACAAAATATGTTTTTCAGACTCTTAGTGTAAATATTAAGTTTCACAGTTTCTGGATAACGACGTGCCAGGAAGTGAGGAGAAACAAAGTCATACTATAAATGAAAGTATGAATGTACACTGGCGCTGTGTGAGGCCTGAAAAGATTAAATGATCTCCAGCTGGTGTTGAAATAGGAAGTCACTTTACCTGTTTTCTTTGCATGACAGGGCAACTAAATTCTCTACTCTCTGAATGGAAAAATACATTGTTCCGACGGGCTTTTAGCAGAGCAGTGATTCAATGCTTAAATGAGGTTGTTGCACTCAAGCATGTCCCCTTACTCTCGGTACAGCTGTAAAAATAAGTACTGACCTTCACTGAGGGACTATTTATTTCAAATTATATTCGCTTTCTCTTGGAAGCAGAGGTGAGATCCATCCTGGATGGAGAAGATGAAGAGATGCAACAGAGTCTGTTGACATAAGGCATGCATAGATTTGTGCTATTTATTTCAATGTGGATTTAGGAAATACAGTGATGACTGGATTCATTACACATGTACACATTTGGAATCCAAATCTAAAGCAAATTTGGTATCAAAGGACTTAAACTACACGGTCTCTATAGACCTCCTGCATCCTGTTTCAGTAATGCAAGCTGAGGGACTGTAGACTGTACAGCATATGATTATTATCATGGTTTATGAGTTATTTTTGTTTTGTAATTATTTCGTTTTGACATTGCCTTTTGGTTTCTTGGTGTTTCTATGTTCTGGTTTTGTTGGGTCATCCTTGGGTACTGATGTTCCCTGTCGTAGTTCAGCTCCCCTTACGTTCCCACTTATGTTCTTGTGGATTCTCTTTAGATTTAAGTCTTTGTTGAGTTTAGTCTGAGTTTCATTATTTTTTTCTCTACTGTTACCTGTCAATATTTCCAGATGTTCTCAGCTGCCTCTTGTCACTTGATTACCGTGGTGCCATCCGTTCCCCGTTTCTTGTTGCTCACTTGCCTCCACTCACCTAATCACCCATACCAGTATATATGATCTGTGGTTTTCAGTGTTTAGTGCCAGAAAATTGTTTTTGTTCTGTCAGTCAGTCAGTCTGTAATGTGTCGTCTTCGCTTCCCCAGTCAGTCAGTCCATCTGTCTAGTGTTTTCTCTATAGTTTTGTCACTTGTTTGTTTTGAATTTGGAGTTTTGCTAGTCCTTCCTCTGCAGCATCTTTTTTTTACTCAGAATAAAGTCAATGTTATCTTCAGCTGCCTGTCTTCACTTCCTCCTTCTGTAAATCCTGCGTTTGGCTCCTTTCCCTAGCTCTAACTATGGCTCATGACAATTATGCAGAAAAGTCTATCCTATGGAGATCCAGTCCCTGGATCTCCCACATCCAGTGTATGTGGGATGTTTATCTCTAGCTCTGACATATAGACAGATATATGTATTCATATATATGAATGGGGTGGTATATGTATTCATATATATTCATATATATGAATACATAAACCACCCCCCCACCCCCCCTCCCCAGGCGTTGTTTGTATCTGAGCACCCTTGTGCTTTAATAAAAACCCACTGTCTTTGAACTAAAAAAAGATGCAGGAGACCCAGCTGCTGTCAAACAGAGGTTTCAGATTATCAAGCCACAGAGTAAAGATCTTTAACTGACTTTATTCAAGCTTAATGCCATTCACAAAGGAGGTCTTAATCAAAAGCTAGACAACCAAATATTCAACATAGTTATCACACAGTTACATATAGAGAAAAAGAGAGATAATTAGAATAAAACATACAGAAAGAAGACTAAACTTATTGGCAAGTTAAATAATTAATCTAGTTATTAGGTTATTAGTTATTACTTTAAAAAAATATAGCATTAACCATCTATGTTACTATCAAGTTATATTTATGTCAGAATAAACACTATAAATTTGACCATCCACTGTTGATTAACTTGATCTACAGTACCTCTTCATCTAGCTAAAAGACATTTGTCTTCAAAATCACATGAATTTCAACACTTCCATGTATCAAATAAAGGATATTTTATTTGCCTTTCATCACAAAACCGTAGGTTTGTTTAAGAAATACATACATCCTGCTGCTGATGGAAAAAGTGACATTTCACCCTGCTTATGGAAACACAGCTGTCTCTGGTACCACAGCACCCCAGCTGTCAGAACATAATCCAGTCATCCCTTTACTAAATCCGTGATAAACACATGCCAAGTCCATAATAACACTTTCTCTATATCCTTTTGTGTCCCAGAGCCTGACCCTTTGCTCTCTCTAAGTGGACCATAACTCTAATCTAAAAGTCTTTTGCTGTGGTTTACAACTTGTAAGGGGTCAGGAGATGGAGTGCTGTTAACTCTACCACTATCTACACCAATTAGAGCTGCTCTGTTACGCTTATCAGTTATGCAGATTAGTGATAAGATGAGAGGAATGACAAAGCAAGTCAGACAAAAAAAAAAAAAAAGGTCAATATGAGGAGTGACAGTAAGGTAGAGAGAGGAAATAAACTGGGGAATAGAAACTGCAAATGTTTACAAAAGACTTCATCTGATTATAATTGAGATCAGATGCCACAAAGAAAGGAATTGGCTTATGAGGTGACCATGCACCAGATAGTAATTAAATTTCATTAACTGTTGAAGACATTCTAATTAGTTCATTTGTGTTATTTGGCAAAATTTCAAAGCCATTTGAGTGAAAGTGACATGAATGGAGATACAAGCAGGCTTTGCCTTTTTCCAAAGTGAAAGCAGGGATCACTGATGTAAAAGTGATCTAATCACTCTAAGATGTGGTCACTGATTGGATAAGCCAGAGCTGCTGACCTGCTGGACAGAGTGATGTATATGTTAAAGAGCTGATGGAAAGACATGGTATGCACGAGTTGAGAAAATACAGATACTGAAAGACAAACTGGGAAAGCGGGAGTCAGACAGTCAACCCTGAGAAATTGAAAGAAAAATTGTTTAAGAACCGAGACAAACTGTGGTACGTGAGGTGGTGACATGAGATTAGGTTTTGATTAAATTGCCAATAAATCTCTCACAGAATAGAGAATTCAATTACATCATTGTGGGTAGTCTAATGTTTAACCTGTGAAGAGCAACTCAAACCGTTCAATAATAGCTGACTGCAATGTTTTGTCTATCCTTGAGCTGAATGTGTCATTTACCCCAAAGAATATATGAATTTATTAATCACTAATAATGGATCAATGGTACGGGAGCATTTGAAAAGTTTCACTGTTGTGGGTCTCAGGATCAATTTATCAGAGCGGGCAGCATTGTTGCAAAATTAATCCTCACTTATTTGTTCATTCAGGCAACAACGCAGACCAAAGTTAGAGCGGATCATCGAAAAACCAATAATAATAATAATAATAAAACCAATAATAAATAATAATAAAACCAATAATAAAACCAATAATGGTTTAGTGAAAAGTGTTTAAACTTACACAATATACCAATGAAATGGCAGTGAAGGATCATTTAATGTTGCTTTAGAATCTTTTAGAATGGGCCTATGCTATTTCTCACAAGAGGATTGTGCTCTCACTGTTTCTCTTCACCTCAGACTTTAATTATAACTCAGAGTCCTGTCATCTCCAGAAATACATGGATGACTCAGCATCACAGGCTAATTATGGGGAAATGGTGTGGGTATAATCACATTATCTGTAACACAAACAAAATAAAGGAGATGATCGTTGATTTCATTAGAAACAGGAATAAGACAAACATTATTTCTAGTACATCCATAGCCTGACGTAGCAGATTTTTGGAAAGACTTTTCATGTTGCCCAAGACTGATCCAGTGGATATTCTAAATCAAAGTGTGTATATGTTAGACCTTTCACATGCTCTTTGTCATGTTGTTGCTTGGCTCTTAAGTCAATTGGGACAAACTGTCCTAAAATCCTGAAGCAGATGTGTTACAGAGCTCATTTCCTTAACAGAATCCACACTCTGGATTTTTACTGCAGTGCAAAGCACACCTTCAATCTTTCATGTTTACTTTTTACGGGAAAGTTCTCACAAAATGACATCTGTGCATCAAGAGCTCACTTGTTCAAGTGTTACTCCAAAGCAAAGGCATGTTTTACAGATGGACAGACTGTGGATGAGTTTCTTTGATGCCAACTGGTATTTCAGAGATACAAAACAAAGAGCCTGCTAATGTAGAAAAAGCAGAATTGCTTTGAAGAGTGAAAAGAACTAACCTTAACTGGCCTTTGGACTTTGGTTAAGTTCAAGATGTTCTTAATAACGTCCATAAAAAGCCTGAACATTACTGAAGGTGCATTCAGTCTGGTGCTTGGGGGATGACTATGGCCTTAGACAAATGAAAACTCCTTCAATGTAATTTCTTTTTTCTTCAGTGGGAGCTCCTCAGCCTTTGTGGCTCGGCCACTGGAACGTGATGGGTTGTGAATGACGGCTGTCCGCTTGTGTGAAGGGGAAAATGTGAACTGAAAAGGAGGGCAAAAGAGTACTCCTGTTTGTGATGTGCCTGGAGATTTTACAAAACTAAAACCCTTAAAAGAAGTTTCAATAGAAGCCAGCTTCTTTGTCTCGGGAAGTCACAAGGTCGGTGCTGTTTTGGAGAAACTTAGCCCCTGGTTTTTTGGTTGTTTTCAGAGGTTAATGCTCCTCTCTGATTCTGTTTGTTTTCTGATTTCTGATTCTGTGTTTTTGTAAATTGAATTTTTAGGAAACTGTAAAAAGATTTTTTGTCCATTACCTGACAACATGAAACATGCTAATGAAACCTGTATTTAAATTAAATTAGATTTGGTGGAATTTAACATTAATTTATTGCTTGTCCAAAATCACACCACAATAGATGGAAAAATTTCAAAATACTGATATACTGACATGTTTTCTCTGGTACATGGTTAGTCTTTCTGGGAAGTTGTGTCCTCTGACTCAAAAAAAAAGCAGCAAAGTAGATGTAATAGACATCAGAGAGCAGTATAGGCTCAAAATGAAGAGTTCTTGGTAAACTGAGCTTTGAAGAGTGAAGAGTACAGAGTGCGTATGCCAACATACCCCCTAACCCTCAGACATGAAGGCATTACAAGACTGTCAACACTCAAATGGATTGAGAGACCGATTGAGACGTTTAGACTCGTCAGGATGGCAGATATCAGCTGCTTTTGGTGTAAATTCTGTTTTTAAGTGTACAAAGCTTTGCAAGGGGAATTTTTTCAGGAATTACCAGCTGAATTAAACAGACATTTTAACACAAGACTAAGTGTTTTGTAAGAAAAACATACTCCATTTGGAGTGTTTTAGGTGTTAAGGATCCAATTTAATAACATTTTAGATTTTTCAACAGACAGGTGGTCAATTTGATATGCATTTATATATATTTTTTGTACAACAGAGAGTAAAACGTGATCATTTATCCTGGTCATTTATCTTGAAGGGGGAAAAGAGCATGGCTTTGATATTTACACCCTCATGATGTTCAGGGGGAAAAGAAACAGAAGAGGAAGTGATGGGGGAAATTGGTGCTAAGCGGATTGACCCCAGCCATCATGATTAAGGCCACAAAGAGGTGCTTGGAGGTTTTTCAAGGATTATAAAAGGCTCTGAAGGGTTATAAAGGACAGGTCTGGAGAAGATTTACCAACACTGTAGCTCAAATAAACACATTCCACACCACCAGAGTCAGAACTGGAGTTTTATCAGTTTAGCTGACTGGTAAATAACTGTCTCCTTGGTTGAAATTAAATTTGAGACATCTGTAAACTTATGAACTTTTTGGAAAATATTTGTTCTCAAGAAACAATATTTTATGTTACAAATCAGAACATGAAACTGTTAATTATCCATAGCAAATAAATAGCTTTTGAAAAGAAGAATGCAGTGTATGTAGCATTAAGGTACGGAAGGTAAGGTAAGGAAGTGGTTGCTGCTCATTTCATGATTATCAGTCTCTGTTTCAGAACTTTAAATTACTGCTATCGTCACGGTTCAGTAGTGGAGGCGAGGAAGATGGACCCAACTGCAGACACGATCAGGAGGCAAAAAATTTTTAGAAATTAAAATTAAAATCGCAGCCAAGCTGGAACACCATAAAATTAAACTTGAAAAACAAAAGAACACCACAAAAAAACCAGACTATAAAATTTCACAGGGACAGGTGAGGAAAACTATGGATAACAACGCTGGTTGGTTAACAGAGCTCGATCTCCAGCAATCTGTATGTTTTAAACAGAATTTAAATGAAATCACAATATGCACATTGTAATGCAATGATGTCAACATTTTTTAAATGACTTATATTGTGACCCTTTTTTAATTTATACTACAATAAAACAATAAAATAAAATAACAATAAAAGAAAAATAGATTAAGTTGTAAACTAGTAAATTAGAAAAATATATATACATTATGTATACATTTTAAGGAAAAAGGGAAAATTCTGTAAAATATGTGCATGATTCAGATTTTTTTTTTTCATTCCTAAACCCAGCAACATCTTCGTGTTGTTTTTTTTTTAGTAATTGTTGAGATAAAAGTTAGTTTGGATTCAGGCATGTAAACATGTGTAACTTCTTAACTTTCACATTCATTAATTTATTCCACATTTATCATAGTGGCTCTGTGTGAAGCTGCAGCAACGCAGACACAGGACTCAAAACTCCTCTGTCTTTATGAATATTGGTTATTACTCTGTGAGTTTATCATGGGATCTGACTTCAGGTGTGCTTGGCTTCTTTTCATAGTGAGCATAAAAATGCTGTGCGATAGAAATCACTACTGATCGGGAGAGAATAAAGGAGCTATTTGCAAATCATCATGGATTAATCATTTTCAGTTTATGGATTCTTAATTCAAGCATATAGATATCTGTGTATTTTGTGCTGGTGCAACTATGCACTTTTAGTCATTTGTTTTAATGAGCCAAGTCACATTTTTCAGTCTTGTCTACTTTGGTCCTGGTTACTTGTTTCTCTCACAAGATCTGACAACTTTGCTAACGTTCTAAACTAGAAAAAGAATGAAGGGGACACAACAGAGGTCCTATACTACGTTTGCCTTAGGGCCCTAAATACTTAAATCCACCCCTGCAAACGTCATGGTCTTATGCAGCTGAGAGGTCCAGAGGAATGAACTGTGATAATGGGAACCAGAGCTTCCTGAGCTAATTATGAAGCCACCAGGGACGACAGCAGCACCATCACTCTCTCTTTCCTCTCCTCATAAGAGGCCTGACTTCAGTCCCAACCGGTCCCTGTTGCATGCACTGCTCATCCTTCTTACGTATTTACAACACTGTCATTTTGTCCCTCTTCTCTTTCTTGTGCCCTGCGGTCTTGCTTTAAGATCTCTTTTTTCTCCTTTTCTGTCTCCCACACACAACACAGTTTTGGGTTTTAGCCATTCATCAGTAGTTAATCTCAGATGTCTGCTTTGAGGTGTTTTGGGGCCACATGCTCATAATGAGAAATAGCTTCTAGGAAAAAACAGGCCACTTGGTTTCGGCGTTGTGTGTGAATGTGTGTGTGTGTGTGAGTTTCCTCACTTGTGACTTGAGGTCTGACTTACATAAATATTTGGTCCATAAAGGCCGTTAGTGCCATCTTATGAATCATAAAGCTCGTTAAACAGGAGTGTAAATAAACAGTACAGCGAGTCTTGGCGCCCCGCCAAGCTCCCTGTCCTTCCATAATTCAGTCTGGGCTCCGCCTGCTGTGGACGGATGAATTCAGCTCTCCACCTGGGCAGCAGGTTCTGCTGTTTGGTTTCTTAACCTGTTCAGCTTGGATGAATTGAACCAAAAACAGTAAATAAGCTGAGGGTTGTCGCTTTGATGTAAACTTCTTCAGTAGTGCGTTGGAGGCTAATGCTTCAGATTTATTTGGAAAATCCTTTTGCCACTCGTTTTCTCAGAGGTAATTTCTTTTACAGCGTATGTCGTTAGGAAGGAGTCAAAGTTTATGAAGCATGGATGAGCTGGTCATAACACAGACCAGGTGGACAGAATTAATGTGTGTGAGCTACAAGCAAAGGCAAAGTTTTTAAATGTTCAACAGATTTGTTGTCCTTTTTACCCCACTATTGAATGGTGCACCACAGTTGTTTTTTTCTTTTAATGGTTTTACCAAAAATTGTATGATTAAAATCCTATTTGAGTAACATTTATTTAAAGGAATTATTTTCTAGATGACTAAATTAACTTGTTATTTCAAGAATGTCCATTCTATAGCTCATCTTTCGGGCCACAGAGTATGGAGCACATTCTCAGTCTTTTAAATAGGTTTACCCGTGGTTTTCTCTGTGCATTTGCAGATAAATTTTATGCAGAGTAAAGGTTCGTACGTATATGTGCATCTTCTACAAACAAGAAGACCATCTGGGGTTGAAACAGCAGACCTTTGGTAGTTTTTTAATTTCCAAGCCAATTGTTTAGAAAGTGGGGCATTAATGGAAAAGAACACTTTTCCTTATGGAGAATTTAAGGATTAAGAAGTACCTTTGTGAAGCGTTTCCCATGTCTTTTCCCTCTACATGTACTAAAACACCTTGTCCTAACAAAACACCACTTTGAATTTCTCCCATCAGATCGTCTTCCTCAGTTTCTTTTTCCAAATATATTTTGTACAAAATCATACAGGAGCTCACAGGAATATTATGTTGCAGGGATTGTCTGAGCAAAGTCGCTTTGGCTCTAAGACACCTCCATGAGTTTACCTACAGACTGGGTTATCTAGAAAATGTCAGATCCTCTTACAAATAGGCTTATTGTGAACAAAGCCAATGAAGTGAATAAGACTGAAAGTGCGTCCAAATATAATAAACATCTTGTACTGTTCTTATCTCTCTATGTGTATATGCCACCAGTTTCATTGCTTTTTAAATATTTATTTCTCTAGTTCTTGAAGGTTAAGATGTGATACAGTATCAAAGGATATTATACGATATGGTGCAATACTATGTGAAAAAGTGCAGTTTCATATGACACAATACATGATATGACACAATGCATTTTATTGACTCCTTGGGAACTTGGACTCAAATGTTGCATACACACAGTCGATGCTTTCATAGTTGCAGCAAAAGATGATTTCGAGAATAAATTGCACATAATTCCCAATGTCATAACACACATTACACAAATCAAATAGTAAAAGACCATTAAACTATTTCACAACCCCTTCTTTCACATATACATTTACTGAAAGGTTAAACAGAGGTGGGAGAAGAGAAACAATGGAGTTTACAGTGGGGGGTATTTTCTGTCAAAGGGCAAAAACTCGTCCTCTGAGAAAGTATCAGCAGCCCGATGCTGCCAGAAACACAAGGTCTTGCTTGGGAATTTTTTGTCACTGATGTTTTCAACTCAGCCACTTTACTTTAATAGTTGTTCTGTCTTCCAGAGGTAAAAATATTTTAAAAACCGCAACAGAAAAAATATGCTGTGAAGGACACTGAGACAGCTTTTTAGGGACACCCGTACAGGTCTGTAAGTGGGTTGGTTCATCACTTTAGATGGAACGCAGTTAAATTACAACATGATCCTGATGAAACCGCACCGCTACTGACGTTTGGCCCTAATATCTCACCATCAACTATGTGAATTCAGTGATAAGATTTTGCACAGACGTTCCCAGATGACAAGTATGAATGACCTCAGAGATCCACTGACTTTTCTGTATGGCTGCCATCTTCAGAGTGCTGATAAGATCTGGATTGACTAAAACACGTACTAACAATCATGTCCTCCTAAGAAAAATGTCCTAACTTTCATTTGGAATCACCACTATCAGGTTTGTTTGGACAAACAAGAGGCAGTTTGACCAACTTTACATTTTTTTAGGCAGTTATTTTGCATCCATCTAACACAGCATGGACAATATCTACACAAGTAAAGGTTTCATTATTTGTGTCTTTCCAAAGTTCAGTCTATGACAACCTCGCATGTAAACAAAATTCACTGAATTACCAAATCTCCAAGATCCATGACTGTTGTTTCATTGTGATTCCAACATTTGCAAAGCACTTTATATTCGTAGAATATTTTGCTAACACTTTTTTCAAAACTGAAAAAAAAAAAATTTCAAATTCCAGTCACTTCTACACTAGCACTTGCTTGATTATTGTTGCAGTTGATGCAATTTAATCTGAAAATCTACACTTTTCTATTATCAGATAGACACAAGAAGACAGACACAGTTGTGTTACAATACATGGGATTAATGTTTTTCTATAATTATTATTCCAGCACTTTAACTTTAGTTTTTTTTTTTTTAATAATGAATCAGACTACATCAGTCTATAAATGTGTTATTCTTACAAACAGTTTATGGTTTCCACTTCCACTCAGCCATGTTCTTTGTTCTCAGCAGTCCATGAGAATCCATCTAGTCCCCCTGTGGTTGAGTCTAAATATTTGTAACAGCAAAGGTTGAGTGCAAGGCACGACTGCACATGGATCCTGAATCTTCATTCTGTCAGTGTTGTTCATATCTCTACAATGTATTGTAGCCTGATTACATGCCCATGCATTGGAAGCTGACACAAAAGGTAAAATGTACAGGACTGTGTGCGCATCTGCAGTCCCAATCAATTTGTCAGTGGACATAGAAACCATGTACCCAGCCTTATTCTACAATAAAAAAAAATACTGGTAAATTTTTTGTATAGTATTCTGGTCAAGCTAAAGATATGACATAGTTTGTTAGTTTGAATACATTGTAGACACAACAGTTTTTAATCCAGGTTTTTGAACAGCTTGAAAAAAGTAGTTATGGTTTGACCTGCGATTATAAGCATAATGTTAATAATAAGTATAAGCTGAAAAAGACAGCAATGTTGACCAATATATGCAGTTTTTTGTACATGTGCTGTCCTCTAAACAACATACTATATACACATATTACACCAACATGGCTTGTAGCAAAAGAGTTCAGATGCCATAATGGCCTGCCTGCAGACCAGACCTGTCACCAAATAAAAACAGCAGAGAGGGCCCCACAGTGTTGAGTAGCTAAAATCTAATGTCAAGCAAGATTGTCAAAACATTTCACAGTTGTAATATGTCTCCTCTGTCCCCAAAACAGCAACACAACATATTTATTTTTTTAATAAGCAATCAAGTTTTAATATCTAATGTATTGTATTTCTACTACTTTCAAATCGAGTTAAAGACTTTGCATTTTTTACGTTTTACAGGGCATCCCAATGTGTTTTTTTCTTTTGAAAGTGGGTGCATAATTAAGTGTAATTACCTGCCAGTGTAAAGTGCTGCAAATAAATGACAAGCAAAATGCCAGCACTTAGGAATCCTAAATAGTTTGACGCCCACAGTGCAAACACACTTTCAGCTGGACCGTGTAATCCAGGCAGCTATTTTCTCCTTCCACTGCGTCTGTGTAAGTGTGGTCTTAAAGGCTACCGGCTCCCGTGTTAACCTCCATCATGCTCTCCTTTTGTTTGCTGCTGCACGGTTGATGCGCTGACCTTCTGAACCCTGCAGTGATTGTTTTACACGGTTAAGTGCCTCCTGGTCGTGGGCATAGCTGAGTGGTGATAATGTCTACCAGATTCTCCTCCTGACACACATGTTGTGTATACATGAAACAGCACGTAGGCACACATTTCAACACATACACACAAGCAAAACCACTCACAAACCCCTCTTTACTCTCTGTCTCAATAGTAAACACTTTACCAATTCACTGATGCTTCAGAATGTTTCCTGATGGTGAAGGAAGTCACGTCAGTGATGTTGAAACATGTCAAGTGTTTTCTGGTGTGTTTATTTTGGAGGCTGTATGAAGGAAACTCCATCCAATGTGCCTGAATTTCCCTAAAAGTTCCAGTGACTGAACTGAACCTCCACTTGGCCTTGGTATCCCTGCCATCTGATTCTGTTATATCAGATTCTTAGTGATACAGACCTTTGTTTTTGGTTATTCTTAAATCACGGAGGATGAGCTTCTGTATGAGTGACAAGAATATGTCAACAAAATAAAACACACACATGCTCACTCACTAACACACTGGCAAATCCTTCACCCTTCCTCCTGCCCCCCCCTCCCTGTAACCTCAGTCTCCACTATAGTGACTTAAGCTGTCAACAGATGTCCGATCCCACATGGTGAGTGTTGATTTAGTCAAAGATGTAAAAACAAACCAGGTGTTCCCTTTCCTCTGCTCTCTTGAGTTTTCCTGCATTTAGGACCCTACTTCTCTATGCATGCAAATCAGTGGAGACTAGGATGGCATGAAAGCCTTTGCCTTGTTGCAAACATATAAAACATGAATAAATAGAGAAAACATCTTCACCAGTTCGACAAAAAAATGCAGAACTGAACACAAAAGGAAACCTGCCAATACAGAAAACTTTATCAAGTTTCCGGGGACATTTAAGCTGAAAGACACAGCTGGGACATGTTTAATGTTGCAATAGTTTGACTCATCGAGGGAATGTTAAAACGCACAAACAGAAAACATTAGCACAATTTATAACAACTTCCCTAACATCTTTGTTTCTATGGAAACATTTTCCTTGTCGTCTGTATCTAGCAGTGATTTCCTTTTCTTTTTCATAAATCTTATTCATTCATTCATTTATTCATTCACTATTTTTTTTTCTAAATGCTGTGCCACTGCTTTTCTCTGTTAGTGAAGATGTCTTGATTTGCTTGTGTTTTATCTGTTTGCATATGTTTTTTTTCACATTATTGTTTATATCAATTCAGCTATTATTGTTGCACATTAGCTCCCAGGTTCATTTGTTAATTTTCTATAACCGTTTAATCCTCTCGAGTCCATATCTGCCTTATGTATATGCTCAGTTTCACAAAAATGCTGGTAAATCATAGATTTCTGCCTGCTGAAGATTTTCTTTTCTTTCTATCTCTTTTTTTTTTGGTTGAATTTAGTTTAACCAGCATTTTATTCGGCTAGTTCCCATGTCTGACAGGGTCACAGGGTTTTAGGTTTATTATTATTGTTATTTTTGTTTTCTGTGTATGAGAGGACCGTTATGCTGATTCAGACTCAGCAGGGAGGCAGGTAAAGATAGATAACATTTAATAACAATATTAAAACGCCGTAGTGGTTGGGATTGAAAGCAGAAATCCAAAACACATAGCAGATCTTTACAGGCAAACTAAACTTGGCAACAGAATAGTACATACAATGAAAAACTAAGACAAGGATATACGACAGAACAAAGGAAACCTGGTAGTGAACTTACTGAAGAAAGTAATGACTAATACTTCAGGCATTTTGCAAATAAATTACTGAAACCTGGAGTGAAATAAGGGTGGGCCGCAAAACACAACAAAATACACAAGGATGGAATAAGTTTTACGATTAATCAGGTAATAAATCTAAAGGCTGAAACATATAAATCCAGGGATCAAAAACTGGAACAAGGAACAAAACAAAATCATGACAGAGATGAATGCTGATGCAATGCTCATGTTGCCTCGGGCTTAAAAGGTTAAAAGGACCTCAGTGCCTCTGTAACTTTCTTTGTGAGTTTAACTACACGAATTTTCAAATATCACTTAGTCAACCAACAAGTTTCTTTGGATCTCTGGTGCTTTGGAACAGCATATTTCCGATAAATGGGGCTCTGTGTATCAATATGAAAAATTACTTTAGGACTCTCCAAACCTCTGCAGTGTAGGCTGAAGGCTCATAATAGGTGAGATGAGATTTAATGTGACAGAAACATTATAGCAAGACCAAAACATTAACCTCAATCACCCAGAGGTGGGTTGTTGAAGTATTACTTGGCAACTCACATTTCTTGGTTGATTGCTGCATATTTTGACCTTTCTGAAACTGTTAGTGTTATGTAGAAACACTGTAAAGGTGCTACATTCTCCTGGTTTTAGGTTTGTGATACATTTACCAATGAAAAGAAATACCATCACCGCACCTATTTTACGAGCACCTGTGAAGAGACATAACCTTTAAAATCATCGGATTGTCTTGCATTTCTAAATGAAGTGAATAGCACAATAAAGATGCTTCATCTTGCCTCAATGAGTAGCCACTGTTTGTATTTGCAGTAACTTCCTTAGACATGTTTCCCAAGGTTTCCATTGAGGATTGCCAAAGCCATGGAAACTTTGTACCAATAGGCAGATCCAAGGTCACTATTTAAGGCACATTATCATCTGAGGCATAGCTCTTTGCTCTGGGGCTTAACAGTCACAAATCTAATGGAAACTTGGTTTGGGGTCTGTTTATAGAAGCTGCTGAGTACAGGAACCAAGATGGGGCAAGGGAATGATCCATGTATCCTTTTTGACATGAGGGATTATTGTAGAAACTTTTCAAAGGGTTTGAAAATGTCTCTCTTTTGGCCTGCTTACATTTTTCTGTTAATCTCCTAATAAGTTGTCTGTTATACAAGGAGAAACCGTGTTGTTTCTAGAAAACATTGGTTACATTAAGCTTACATTTTACTTTGAAAAGAGGCACAGCACATGTTTCATCAGTATGAGAGATAAACTAAATTTAAAACCTACAAACCGGTAGATTAACTCTGATACTTAACGCCTGAACAAACACACATTTTTGTGGCGTAACAGCAGCAGATAATCAATAAGCAGCTATGAGTCGCCTCTTAGGTACTTAGATACTCTTTTAAGTCTTATGCACTGAATGTGAATGTGATAAGTGATGCTTACCACTGAGGCAGACATCTTACACAGTGGGGAATTCAATGACACACACAAACAGACCCAATTGAAATGTGTGTGTGGCTTATAGTAGTAGCTGTGGGAATCCATGCCTGTTGCAAGGCGCTGATGTATTAAATTTCATTACAAAGCTTTTTATGTTTCTTTGTCGACGGAAAGATTTAGATATACCAAGACTTGTTAAACTGTGTAGACAAAAGCACATGTAAAATCAAGAAAAATCCAAACAAACCTGCACTCCGTCTTACACACACACCCAAGCTCACACACACTAACGCTAACAGACGCCCGCACACTTCTTTTCAGTGTCCATTGAAGCCACCTCTGGACCATCTGCTCTTCTATTCAGCAGGGTCTTTGGCCGGGGCCTGGCACCGGAGGTCACAGTGTTTGTGTGTGTGTGTGTGTGTGTGTGTGTGTGTGTGTGTGTGTGTGTCAGTAGACAATGACCCAGCTGGACAACCTCCCCAAACACACTTCAAACGCAGCTTGCTGAGACCTTACACCTCAACCAGACCCGTGGCATTTTTCAAGACGGGTGTTAGGTACACAGAGAGGTGAAAGAGGAGGATGGAATGCGTGTGTGTGTGTGTGTCTGTGTGTGTGTGTCTGTGTGTTAGGCATTTGTGTCTTTCTCCAAATCAGGCTTGCCCACTCACATCCATATATCTATCCATCATTTATACACAAGAGAGTGAGGTCATTAAAAGCAGCACAGATAAGAATCTGATCAATATAAACTGTCTTGGACTAAAAGTGTTAACATCTGCTCATCACCCGAGAGTAATTCAAGGCTTTACGCTTATTGATTTCCAAAGAAAAGATCAATCTGGGCGCCTGAAGAGTAAAACACTTAAGATTGTGTGCATGTGGGTGTTTTCAACACAAGTCATACAACTCAACTTGCTTTGTGTCTGTATTTTCAGTACTGTTTTCTATTTATTGCTCTAACGATATGCAGTCTAACATTTTAGAGATGCTGTATTTTTTAATGCTTTAAAGCTTTTTAGATCAGTTCTCCTTGTGTTTTGAACAGAGGGTACCACCAAAGAGGAACTATACCTTGTTGTGCAGGGTTTCCCAAGCTAGTAATATAGCAGTTGTGGGGAGCATTCCACAGTAAGATTCATATTGTTTTGTTTTACACCTACATGTTTTTTTCTTAATCCTAAGCATCTAATTTTAAAGCACAAGAAAGTAGTACCGTGGTAGAGTGAAGGAAGTCATAAGATGTCAAGGGTAATATGTGGCAGTTGAGGAGCTGTTGACCATGCAGCAGTATGGATGAGTTGGCAATAGGAATGTGTTAACTTTCTGAGGCTTTTAATTGACGAAAAGCTGATTTTTTTATGGTCTTGTTGGGCATTTTGGTGCACACTATACAAGTGTACTATACACTTTTTCAATAATAAAATCAATTTCTACTGCATGTGCAGGGTTTTGGTTTTGTTCAATGTGGGCATTTCTGCTGAGAGAAGGTGATTCATTCAGTAGAGCTGCAGTAACCTTCAGTGGGCTGGTTCTTCAGTTGCTGCTAACATGAACCACAGTTCAAATATATCACAATGAAGGGGCAGTTTTTATCATTTTGTAGGACAACATGAGGCAGACCAACATGGATTGTAAAAGTGTTGTTTGAGAATTCTGGGCTGTGATCGCTGTTGCAACACAGTTCCATGTGACTAGGTGTCACATTGACATTTCTGCAGATCAATCATGTTGTGTGTGTGTGTGTGTGTAGGAGGACCCAAAGACAGGGTCAAAGGCAGAAGGTCTAGAGTCTAAAAGCGTAAATCCAAATAAAAGGCAGAATTTGGCAGGAACAAAACTAGCTTGGTATGAGGAGTAATATACAATGGAGACTAAGACGAGGATCGAGCAGAGAACAAAGGAAACCCTGGACATGTATACTGAGCGAGGGTAACAACTGACAGAATGCAGGTGTGCTAAATGATAAACTAGGACCAGGTGTGTTAAGAGAGCCGAAAACAAGACAAATTGAGAAAAACAAGGGAGCAGACTCTGGAAGTAAAACAAGGATACGTGAAAACAAAATCAAAGAAATTTTAAGACAAAACCTAACACATAACCATTATGGTGCTGAGGAGTTCACTTTGAGACCAAACTCATGATGTCAGTGTATATATCTGCTAATTGACACACAAATTGTCCGACATTAAAAGTGTTAAGCACCTCAAGTTAAACAGTTGGTGCTGATAAACATAGGAGAAGAAGAGTAGCAAATGGTGGGAAATGACACGGAAACAGTGATTAGTTTAATTTAGCTGTTCTTTTACACATGAAACGCAAATATTCCAAACATACAATCAGCTTGAATAACAGTGGCCAGGAGATCATAGTAATGATAGTGACCTACCAATCAGTGCTGAAGACAATAAATATTAAAGACTGATGCTGTCATGTCACTCAGGACCGAATATTGATTGAGGCTGTTTCCAGTGAAGACAGAAGTGGCAGAGTAAGCATTTATGGCACAAATTTACCTGCTTTCAAAGTGCATGGAGAGGGAAGAAATACATAAGTGAAAACTCCAGAAGTGCTTGAAGTACACAGAAGACAGTGTTTCCACTGAAGATAGAAGCCAGATGTTAGTGAGTGTTAAAGAGATTTTTGCTGGGTGGGAAAGGGACTTCATTTCCCCGGACAGCCTCATCTTCTATTCCCGCTTGGCACATAGATTTTATATTGAGACATCACACTAATAAAGCTCCAGGTCCAATCTTAGTACAGACCTTTTCCACACATGCAAAGTTACATCCGGTGTCTAATCTAGAACAAGCCTCATACATTTTCACCCCAAAACAAAAAAAGCCTGGAGCTTGTGTTAAAAAGCTGACACCACAAACTCAAAGGTCATTAACTTGGAACTTCTGGTGTTAGGGACAAGAAGTTTTTTTTTCTCATCAAAATAATTATGAAAAGCAGCAACAGCTAATGATTTCTGTGTGAAAAGTCAAGCCAAACTTCTGCTACACAACGCTACAAAACATGTTGAAATCTTAGGAGCACTCAAAAGCACCAAGGCAGAACTTTTCTGCACTAGCACTGTCCTGAAGAAGAACAGCTAAGTATTCAGTCTGAAAACTGTTTCCAACAAATGCACTCTTTACATTTTGTTTTTGTGGCATTTGGGAAAAACACTCTTCAGAAAACTTTTGGCCTCCTTTTAAATCATAACCATACTATTCTTGACTGGTTTTGAAATACTGTATGTATATCTTTAATAGCAACAAATCCTATAGGACTGAGTGCTGAGGAAAAACAATGGTATACTTTAAAAGATGTATTGGTTTTGGCAAAGTTGGAATGGACAGTTCAGTTAGATTTATGACTTGATTCCTTTCTAAATAGGCAGGCACTAATGGGCTCTGTGACGCATTACATAAGTGACCTCAGATAGTTTACATGATTCTGCGTCAGTGGAAAGGATTCAGAGATTTATAACACACTATTATTACACACTACTCCCCAATTATCAGTCTCATTAGCGTGGGAACTTCTGGATTGAGTGGAGTTAAGATGAGTATCAAATAGGAAACCTCCACAGGATCCTACGTTGCTCTCAGTGAATGAATATATATTCCTCAGGGAGCTGATGAAACATTTGATAAAGTGACAAACTGTCATGTTCATGTCATGATCTTATGAGATATGTCAGTTTGTGTCAAATATATAGACAGGGTCTGTTTCAGTGTGTGCTCAGTGGTTAATTTGTGACATTCTACATCTGGAATAACCACTGTCATGCTCCTCATATTTTACCTCCTTGGTGTTCAAGAGACTTGCTTTTATTCAGCACTAAGAACAAAGCGAAACCAGTGACTAACCTGTGCCACCGTTCTTAGAGGAAGGCGACATGTAGACTTTGATCTGTCACATCACATTTAGTGTGAAGATTTATAACTCTTTTCCATCTGGGAACAATCTTACTGAGACTTCAATGGGTCGGTAAAAATCACTTCTTGTTATCCTTTTGTTCACAAAGATGAAGGAGGAGGTCCTGTCATGTTTTCTTAAATAGGGCATAAATTGGTCATAAGAAGAGGTGGAGACTTGTAATATTGGAACTGCTGTAAAGAGTTGACTGCACACAAAGATGAGAATGGCAGCAAATGTTTGGCTAATTCTTGGCTAAATATGAAATATTCACTGCATTAAACAATGGGATGGAGATAAACTCTAGACAACTGAATGAGAGAAAATTCATACCAAAGTAAGTCAAAAGTCCAGTTATCACGGAGGGGGTTGTTATGAAGTTCAGGACATTTTTACTATTCTGGATCCTCAGCTCTGGAGCTTTAATTTGCTCTAATAGCTCATATTTATTAAGAAAATACTGTCAAAATTACTTTCAGTCAGTGATACGTGTGTTTGTCAAGAAAGAAAGAGGGAACATCACTAAACTCCTTCTTTTGAATTTCTAAATGTCAAAGCAACCACAGAGAAATGTGTGAACCTATGTCATTCTGACTTGTTTTGAGGCACACAGACATCCATTATGCACATTTCTGGGCCTATAATTACCCTGGAGCATCCAGGGAGGCTGAGGTACTGCAGTTTACAGCTTTGATTTTCAATACAAATTATGTCGCAGATGTATTCATTTAATACATATTTCATACATATGTTACATTCTTGTTACATTCAGCTAAACAACTTTATACATTTTTGTTATTTTTTTGTCTTTTTGTGAAGGTGTTTGTTCATAATAGTTAATAGGAGAATGCAGTCTTATTTATGTTAGGTCCTGTAACATTATCTTACTCTGTTAATTGATATTTTTGGTGGTGTCAGTCAGTCAGTCAGTATAGTGTCTCAAACGTTCTAAACATACCCCATTTTATCTTAGCAAACTAAATAGGATTTTAGTTTGGACTTTTTTGCCTAAAATGCACCATTACTTTTAGTGCTCTTACCCATGATGAAACGAGCAAGGATCTGAAACCTGTGTCTAGCTGGAGGAACCTGCGCACACAACTGTAAATGAGCAAATTAGTTGAAAGCGTGAATGACACAGCTGATGCCAGTGAATGTAAACGCAGTTCTCCATCTTACTTCATTTTAGCCAGAGTAAGTTTACATCACCACAAACTACTGCAGTAATCATTATATCGAGATAAATTAGGCATGTAGCTATAATAGCACCAGCACTTACTCACGGAGGTTTCTGCATGTGTCTTCAACATTAGGGCTGTATTTTCTTCCCAGTGAGCAGCCAAAATAGACATCTGATGAATGAATAATCAGGATATCTTGGAAACAGAGGAGCTGTACAGATCATTTGTCAGTAAATATTGTCATGTGTGAACCTGTTGCACTTTGTGTATGTGTATGGGCATATCTGTGATTTCTGCCTCTTTACATGTGTGTGACTGTGTGCAGATAACCAGTCTGGCTGGTTTTATAGCTCACAGTCTTTCCTGAATATGCTGACAGGTTAGCAGCTGAGCTCTTCTAGATCCTATCAAACACTGACAGGGAGAACAGGCTGTAATACTATAAAAACATGTCCGTTGTGGTTTGAAGACGGATTAAATACATAAGCTGTAACATTAGAAGCAGCGAAGACAAAAACACATTCAGAGAGGTGGAATGGTAGAAAGCAAAAATGGCAAATGATCAAGTGGGGGAAAGTAAAACTGAGAAGTGAAACAGCTCTCCATGAAATGGAAAACAATGAGAAGAAATTATTCAGTGTCCGGATAATCTGTCTCACCTGGAGATCTGTTGTCTGAGTAAAATGTTTTAGACAAATGTACGTTGAGAAAGATTATTGCATCTTTATAAAAATCAATTTCTTCTATTTTTCATAGACCCACAAACCAAACTAAAATTGCACGGTCTGACCTTGGGGTGAATTTACTGAGACCTGCACTCCTGGTAAGAATGACAACTGTCTGAATGTTTTTTACTTGTGAGGAATGATGAACTCCAAGATGTTGAACATGAACTTATAACCCTTCCCAAATTGGTGAGCAGCAACGGTTGCTTCCATAAGATCATTGCTGATGTATTTCCTCCTGTCATTGACACACACTTGAATGTCTCAGACAGCAAATTGACAAAACGTCTCTTTAACAGAGGTGCTCGCACTTACTGATGATCAATTTATCAAGTGCATTTGATTGATAACACCTTGATATCACTTACATTCTTAATTCCTATGGAAGCAGGAAATGTTGTTTGTTTTTCTAAAGTTGTATTCACCTAATTTTAAGATCTGATAAGAACAAGATTTTTTTATACATAATTTGATCATTTTCCTCTCAGATCAGCTTCCTTTGGACATAATTAAGTCCAGCTAAAGTCTATGTTACAGTAGGTGCCAGAACACATGGTAGAGTAATGTTAATGTTGAACACAGGGAAGGTTCATTGTATAAGGAATATGTTGGCTTTTGTTTATCCATAGCAACAGTCTTTACTTTAACCAGTTTATCTACAGAGGCAACATAATCATATCAACAATTTTCTTTTTTTCTATGAGTGGTATGGAATAAAACCCCTTTCTAAACACAAGCTTTGTCCGTTTAATGCTGGATTATGTTGGCTATAGAAGCACAAACACAAGAAAAAAGAGAAAGTACTGCCTGCCCTTCAGCTGCCAGAGTGTAAGGTCTGGTCAGACTGGAAGCAGTGGGGTGGCCTCACGCAAACGCTTTCAGTCCAATCTGCCGGGGTCATGACCTCATCCCAGTCCCAGTTCAGAGAGCTCGTCGCCGCCTGGGCTCAACCCTGACTTCCACAGTGCTGCTCTGCTCTGTGAGGTATCTGTGTGTGGCATTAAAATTAAGCTATTTGTGTGTGTTTGAGCCAAAGCCAACACATTTGTTCCTGATGTGCCAGACATACATCCCATTAAGCCTTCAGGGACAATGAGTAATTTACATCACAAAGACAGCATCCATGACTGCACAGGTTTTACACAGTGAATTGTCTTGAGTAAAGCAAAGGGTGAACTTGACAAAATGCTCCTGTTTACAGATTTGTTACTATCAAAGTCACAGCTGAAGAAAGTATGCAGACTAATTCAACTTTAATAGAACAGACTGAAAAGCTCAGCAGAGGCATATGTTCTTTGAAACTATCACATGTGGTCTGGTTTTTTTCAATTTCTCTCCTTTTTTTCCTGAGTTCTTTTGGCCTCTGTCCGCTTTGACTTGAGACAAACTGAGGGAAATTAAACTTGTCAATCTAAGAGGGACCCCTCAATCACACATTGTTGGGAAATTGTTGGAGGAGGAGGAGGAGGAGGAGGGGCAAACAGCTGCTGCTAGTGCTTTTTATTTATAAAGAATCTCAGAATAAATGTCTGTGAGGAAAATTTACATTAAGAATAACATTCAGACAAAGGCATAAAAAAGACAACAACCAACATTTTGTGCTTGTTTTCATCCTTTAATGCATCAAATTAAATAAATAAACACTAACACCAAATTCAATCTAATTAATTTTTTTACCCATCTTACTTCTTCTCCCAGTCACAATCCATCCATTAAACTGTTTTCTTAACTGTTGATTGTATTATTATCAATCGCAATAATGATACTATTATTGTCATTGTTATTATCATGTTTTGTTTTAATAATAATAATGGTATGAAAATGGTATCAATATTTTTCCATCCTCATGGAGTATATTTTCTCACTCTGGCCAAAGTGTTCTTGAACTTCATGTTGTTTGATTAAAGCCTCCATCAGTCATTGCTGGATGCCACAAATGACAACCTAATTGTAAAAAATGTTGGCACATTATTGGCAGGCTGCTCCTGTTTTCCACAATGATCCAAAGCAATGGTAGATGGTACATTTCAACTAAGAACTAACCTAATACTAATCAAACTGTCGCATTCTATTTCTGTTCTGGCCCAGATGTGGCCCGCACAGAAGATTCTTATCTACCCCACAGTCAAGGCCACATTTCATTTCTGGTATGGTAGGGAGCGGCCATAACAGTCTGTACAACAGGCAACCATACTGATGTGGTTTGACCACACGCCTGTGGTCACTAAGCATTCACGGTACATCCCATCCAATTAGAGTTTGAGCTGTGATGCCCATCCCTTTATATGGCCTCCTGCTCTCTGCACTTCCTTGAGAAAAGGAACAGACACAGACAATTTCCTACCAATAAAAACACAGTCTCACACACTTCAATGCAGTACGAAAGGGTACGCACTCAAGTCCGCCCTCTCTTTTTCAGTATCTTATAATATATACAGTAAACACATGTCCTGCTCCATCTAGAAGCTGAAACTATGGCAACAGGGCCACATACGAACTGTGCTCTTGACAATTATGTGAAAGACAAGACGGGTTTCAATGTGCTTGTCAAACGGAAAACAAGGAGGGAGGAGGAGGAGAGGAGGGGCGGGCATTTATTTTTTCCTTTGTTTGGGAAAGCATCTATTGAGTGGCATTTGGTGTGATGCCAAATTCTCTCCTTCACAGATGGGCACAAAGTAAACTGGATTAGTCATTGAGACGCCTTTCTTCATCAATGACAGCCTAGGAGAGCTGAAAACTTCAAACACATTGAGGAAATTCCTACCTAAAAAGCAACAGTGTATTCAAATGGAAATGCCTTTATCATCCATCTCTGTAGGCATCCATAGCTTTCTGACTGTATGTGCTGTACATGTGAACAGAGAATGCAGGATTAAAATGGTCAAGAGGTTGATTCAGTGGAGAGATTTTTCCTCGTTTTGTTCAGCCATGAGCTTTTTGGTCCTTAATAGATGTTTGCTTTGGTTTTCTAAACCGCTGCTGTCTGAGACCCCTCAACTTGATTAAACTCTGAAAGTGTTGCCTGCAACATTGTGAGCTTTTTGGGAAAGACTGGAAATGATCATTATTACTTAGTGATAAAACTGTTAAAAAGTTATAAAACTTAACTTGGTGCTATCAACGCTAATATTCATTGTTACGTACTGAATGTTCACAAACTTTATTTCTTCTGATTATTCAATACTTTACTTCTATAGTTTGTGTATTGCATGTTCAAAATTCTAAATCATATTTTACATGTCCTATTTATACCAGACAAATCCGTTGTCTCGCATGTGTATGTTATCAGGGATTCATTGCTTAGTCTTTTTATGGTAAATCTAATGTAGTACAATAATGCTGTGCAAGTTCTGCTTGGAACCTTAAAAAGTGAGCTTTCAAACAAGCAGTAAAAGTTTAAAAAGCATTGAAGTCTAACACCAACCACAATCTTCTAATCCTAACCTAGGGATTTTGTTGCCTTAACTTGAGCTGATATTTCTATCATCTGAATATAATAAGGTGCTTATGGTGTAGAATTTAAAGAAACAAAGACGAAATCCAACGAGAAGTCTTACTCCACACTTTGTCTTGTCAGTTATGGGGCTTTCTTCGTCCACCACAAATGGACTTTGGGGCTTGAAGTGACTCATATGAGCCAGTCAGAGGGTTAATATTTCTATGTTATTGTTGAAATTATATTTTTGACATTTCTATTTTAAAAAAATGCTTGATTTTTTTTGGCACATAAGATGCACTTTATTCTAACTCAAAGGCCAAAGTAAACTTTGCAATGTCACACTTCTAAAAACCACCAAGATGAAAAATCTTTTCTACAGTATGTAATCATCCATCCATCCATTTTCTATACCTGCTTAATCTGTCGGTCGGGTCGCGGGGGGGCTGGAGCCTATCTCAGCGGTCATTGGGCGAGAGGCGGGGTACACCCTGGACAGGTCACCAGTCCTTCACAGCAGTATGTAATCATGTACAAGTAAATTTTTATCCTGCTCAAGCACATCTCTCGTTAACCAGCAAACAGCCTCCAGGTGATCATATCAGAAAAAAAAAATTCAAAATTTCAGTCTCTCCTCAGACTTTCCTGTGTTTTTAGCACCATTGCTATGTGTGAATGTTTAACCAGCTCAGCACAGTACAGTATTTGTAATACAGTATAAGTAATAACTCTGTGCCTCAAAGCTCAGCTCCAGACAGCAAAGGAGACAGAATGCCATGTGTTTTGCAACTCATGCCCACAGAACAGCATTTACATTTTATATGTCCGTGGTTTGAGTAAAATGTTGTTATTATCTGAAGTCTGGAATGAACTAGAAAAAAGTGATCTGATATGAATCGGTACCTGATTTTAGTATTATAGGTTATATAATTACATTGACACAGTAGGCCTCGTTCGCCGAGTCTGTACACATTTAAACTGTGTTTCAGCTTCCCAAAACAATGGCTGCCTCATTCAGATCAAGCAATGAGAGCAGCCTATATGCTATGTACCTTTGTGCCTTTGGATTTTATAAGAAAGAGGGAAAATTGTACAAATATTTGAAGCACATTGATCACCCGGACACACATCATGAGGAATCTATCTGCAGCTGGCACAAGCAAGAACAACAACACACAAGAGGAAGACAAAGAAAGCTGAGACTCTGAGATGTGAAAGGTAGTCAAAGCATCTACAGCCTAATTTATTGCTAAAGATAAATCTGTACGAGACTTGCAGATCAAAGAATGTAAGAATGTGTTCCTGGCTTATAAAGTAAAAAAAAAAGGTATTTTATTATATGTCTATTTGAGGGTAGCAAACAAGCGTCACATTTATAGAAAATAACTTATTTCATGTATGAATATATGTTTTACAAATGTTAACTGCATCAAACTGTGAGAAACAACTGAATCATTTTACTGCCGTTTGCATTGTCCCTGAATCATATTGTATCCCTGACATTTAGATATGGATTGGATCACCTTTTCAGTGGGAGATTTAAACATAGTAACTAATCTAAAAAGAAAAGTGACGACTCTAGAACAGCATGTTATGTCATGCTCATACAAGTTCTTCATTTTAATTGTCTCAACTATATCTGTACTGTAAGAAGGCGACCTGAGTAACAACAGCATTGTAACTAATATACGTTTTAAAAAGAGGATCTTAACACTTGGAGAGTTTACTGCAGTTAAACAGCATGTTTGAACTGTATGCTCATTGTTGTGCCATTATTAATCAATAACTGATTGTATAATCAGTCAAACACAGAGGAGAATGTGTCCTTCCTCCAACCCCACACACACTGTAAACCCCCACTTTATCCTGTTTACAGACCCACAGCTTCACAGAACCACCACAAACACACAAACAAGCACAGACAGCAGACACACACACACATCCAGTACATATTCAAGTTTTTAATTTCACTCATGGTGAAATCCAAATCCAGTCCAGGCCCATTAGACTGTAAATCTTTTATAAGCTGTAAGGTAGCTAAATACACATAAATAGTTTTTACCTACCACCTTCCCTTTTTTACGATCTAGCTGCAGATGTGCCTTATTTGTTGTGTTTGAGAATTTCTTCCCATGTTGATTAATGTGTGTTTACATGTCACATTTTCAGCCTCTCATACAGCTCAGGCTGTGATTGTGAACTACTATTTATCTAAGCCCAGTGGAGGAAAACCTTTCATCTGCTCTGCCACCATAAAATAAAGCTCAGCACCACTCTCAAGCTGCTGGACAAACACAATAAACTTGCATAGATCCCGACAGTCGGGAGAGTCTGGATCTGCTGTCACATGGGAGATGACTACAAAGATTAGTCTTTGTTTATTAGGGTTCATTTTTACATGGAATAGCATGAAAGACATTCAAAATTGTTTGTGTCGGTTTGTTTTAAGTGCTATAACACACCTGCTGATGAAAGATGATTAATGAAGTGGAAACAGTACCAGATAAACTCTTTAGCTTTCGTGGCAGAATATCCTGTTTAGTTTTAGTCTATGTCAAATATTTAAAGTTGCGTTTATTGTATTTTCTTCTGTTATCATGCTAATCCACTACAAATGACAAGTAAAACTGAAGCAGGAGAGCAGCAGGTTTAATAATTAATAACCAAATTCTTGAATGGTTTGGTGATCAGGGCTGAATAAATTCATACATTTAATGTGTATGAAAAGAACATATTAAAGTTTTTACTTGGTCAGTCACTTAATTCTGATAGGGAGATGTTGCATGTGTGGACGTGATGCAGACCATCCATCCAGACCGAACGCTCTTCTGCTCTCCGTCACATCCATCACCAGTGCAGGCATTTGTGCGTGCTCGTCTATCAGGAACAGTCCAAAACAAAGACTAGGCAGCTCTCCTGTCCGTAACTCTATACAGGGGCATGAAACACTGACCTCTGACCCCACGTGTGATACAAGTGACAATGCTGTCCCGCAGGTCAGTGGTAAACGTGCCACGCGCATTCCCAGCCTCCACTGCAGCAGCACTGCTGGGGCATGTTACCACTCGAGGGGCTTAAACACTTCTGACATTTGTTTTTTGTGTTTCAGTAAATAAAATCCTTCTGAGGATTCTGAGCTAAACTTGTAAGTGTTAGTGTTTGCATGAAATGTAATACAGCGTTATTTTACATGTTCAAACACTGCATCATAAAAAATGAATTCTTACATCCTTCGTGGATTGTAGAAATTTGATTGAAAAGCAAACATGCTTCACCGGGAAGGCCTGCATCGAATAAAACCAGGCTTTAGAAACCGAGATTTGTAGGATGAAGGTGAACGGATTTTGGTTTGTTTGCAATGAGACATACTGATAATTCATCAGAAAAATCTACTTGAAGTCTGAAGAATAGATAAAACTCTACTTTTTTAAAAAGTCCTTTAAACTTTTCAGGATTATTGTACTTCTCCTTCCCTCAATGTTCAGATCTTATCAATTTAAAATGGCTCCTTACGAGATTAAAGTGAATTAAATTAAACAATACTTTTTTTTCCCAAAAAGGAATTATATAAAAGGTTATTTTTATTTATCTTTGGAAACTTTGAATTCAAAAATACAAATCCTTGTAAAATTAATTTGCTTTAAAGTATAAAAAGTAACTTGTCTATGTTTTTTGTCATTGTTTTGTCTTTAAATTGAATAACCATTGTCACTGAACACTAAAAACAATTAATCTCCATAACTTTGAAATAGTAACACATTCATGGTGAATTAGGAAATCAACTGTCAGCCCATCCATGCTGATCATGACTCTAGATATGAATTTGTTGTAGCTACAGTTCTTATTTCTTTCATAAAGCAATGATAATACCATCTTTGTGTTAAAGACGGTTCAGTAAATTCCTCTCAGATAATTATATGTTTGTCTCCTCACAGTTCTGTTTCATCTCCCCACTGTTAATGGCCCATATATTGGATGACTCTCTGGCTAACAGTAAACACCCTTTCAGGTTTACAGCCTACAGCAGGCCTGAGAGCTGTGAGCACTCTCTCAGCACGCTGCAGCAGTATGGGCCTGTAAACTGCAGGGGAGGGACTTCAGTCTATGAATTAACAAGCAGTCTTTAGCAGTGTATGGTTTTATAACTGGTGGTCGGGGCAGGGGGCTACATGTTAGAATGAGTGGGGGGTTGAGTCCCCTCCAACTACACTGACAGAAAAGGCGTGAAGTTCTGGCATGAAGGCCAGTTTCAGTTTACATGTTGACTGATTCAGTGCAGCAGAACAGAGGAAGCAAAAACATGGATAATTGCATGCATGTTTACAGACACGTACATACATGCACAGACATGTATACACATGCATAAATGTCCATAAGGACATTTACACTTCTCAGTCCCAGTCTATAAAGTCCAGATGAAGACAGAAGCTCTCGATAAAATCATCAAGTGTTTTAGAAACATGAGGACTCACCTCTGCCCCTTCAAGCTTTGTTTGCTGTCATCTTGCAGCATCCTGACCATTAGTGCAGTTTTTTTTTTTGCCTAAGAGCACATATTTAACTGTTAAAGCAAGAAAGGTATCAAAACAACACTTGGATGCCTCAAATTGTTTGCCTAAAACTTTTCAAATCTTAAAATGTCACCTTTTTATTTAATTCCAAGTTTTAAATATGTTTTGTTACTTGGAATTGCAATTTTTTCCCTGCTGACTGTGTTCAGTATGTAAGATAAAACAATCAAATGCTAAGCTCCTCATTATCTTGAATATTTCCATTTCCTCCTCTTAATTTGTATCCAAAGGTGAAATCTTTCTATTGTGTTCATATGAACACAACAGACTGAACTGTTTCCAGTTTCTGATAAGTGTCTATGTGAATCTGTTTAAAGTTTGCATAAACAATACGTCTATGTGTTTCCATCACAGGATCTCACCTGAAGTTGTCAGACATTTGTTTAAAAAAGAATCCAAATATTTTCAAGAAAATCTCTGTTGTGCAACCATCAATCTCAAACTGGCCCTCACTGTGTTGATTCTTTCTTATCAATTCATATATTCATTGTATCGAAGAAGTAATGACAAAAAGTATCTTAACAGTTGTTTGATATGATTATTACATTTCATTCTAACTGAAACAAGCCTTTTTAAATTGAGAATTAATTTGCTGAGCCCACATTTGAGCATGATTTGAGCTTCGGATCATTTTTGGACAGCAGAAGAATCATCCATATTTGTATTCAGTGCAGGAGCAGGTTTTTTTCTTTCTCCTAATTATGGTAAAAATTTTAAACAGCTCTTTAGTGGTTCCGTAACAGTGAAGACAATGAAAGTCCCGTGGAGCTCAATAACGACATGAACCAGGTGCCCAGAACAGGAACCGAGCCAGAAGACAGGGAGTCAATGAGAAAGAGAGACATGGTGGTGCATGGAGAAGGGGGATGCAGTCTGTGTCCCAGCAAACAATAACACAACGCTCAGCTGAAATATACAACAATATTAGTGCAACAGCGGGGAGTTTTGCCTATCACAATAGGCTGTGATTGAGTGGTGGAACTGCGTGTACTGTACTCAGTGTGTGTGTGTGTGTGTGTGGCAAGAGGGGTAAAGACAAGAACTGAAGAGAAATGGAAGAGGAAGTCAAAAAAGGACAATAGTGAAGATGAAATAGACACATTAAAGCAAAACTGAGACAAGAAACACAAAAAAGTCTGAAAATGAGAAAGCTGCTCTCAGACTTTCTCCTTGACTCTGGGCCAACACATTTACAATCAAGGAAGTCTCTGCGGACTTGCCGCTGCTCCCTCCTCCCGCCTCCTCTCACCTCCTCTCCTCTCATGCCGGGACACCCTCTCCCCTCCCTCCTGAGAAAGTGGGACTCCCTCCCTCTCCTCACACACTCACTCTCCCTCCCCTCTGAAGGCTTAACACAGCGCAGAGCGAAGCTGCCGGCCACAGTTGTGCGCTGGATTGTAACAGAGAAAGAAAGCAGCCCTCCTGCAGCACCATGGACGTCAAGCTGCTGGCACTGATGGCTCTGCTGGCCGTGGCCACACATGTTCCGACCTCCGAAGGTGAGTCCAGGAGCAGGAAGGGGAATTCTGGGAACACTTGAAATTGATTAAATTTTTATTAGAGCGATGTGGCCTCATAAGATGATCTGGATACTGAGGCTGAGACATTTGATGGTTTTCTTTTTTTATTGAATATAAAATAACTTAAGTAAATTATGAAGAATTCCTCTAGCTTCTTGCAGTAATTTTTCTGATGAAGGCTTAACTTTTCCCATTATTTAAAGGTTTTATTGACTGTAATATTGAAAGTTTCATGGTGCATGAATTTAATTTGTTTCAGAGAAGGAAGAAGAATTTTTGACAAAACTTTGGTTGCATGCTTGTAAACCTACAGCTCTTTGACACCCTGCTTTCCCTACATCCTAAAAGATGATCAGAAATGGAGATTAGTTTGCAGAGAGTAAACCTTATTCTAAAATATATAGTCCATCACTTTACAGCATGATAAGAGGTGACACTATTTTTTCTCTTTTTTGGCTTTTTCTCTTAAGCACAAAAGCCAAATATTCATTGGTTTTGCTCTCTAAAAAAACTTTTATTTTGTTTTGACCATATGGGCTTATAGAATTTTATATATATATAGCAGTCATATAGACCACCTACAGCAGAGGCAGAAATCATTTCAGAGTGTGCAAAATCTCTGCATCTTTTGGTAACATTTTTTAAAAACAGCCAAATTTTCATAAATGATCTAGTTCAGTACTTTGGACTGAATTTTTTATGAGATGTGTATCTAAAATTTAGCCTTGCAGTCTTGTGTTTCATAATGATAATCTAATTGGATCCTGAATATTGAATCTTGAGTGCTGCCTTCACGGTGACCCCACATTAATCTCTCTCATGTTAGCCTTACTCGGGAACAAGATGGGGCATTGAGTCGCCTGGCCTGCGTTATGCTAAACATGTTGTTTCAGCCACAGTGAGAAGCCTGGTTGCATATTAAAGACTCAGGTCTATATGTGTGTATTTGTCTTTCCTCTTTGCTTTCTTATAATTAGTTTCTAATTAGGGATAAAGAGTGAGTTGGTGATAGTGGTGGATGCTTGCTTGTGGCCTTGGTGCTGCATGCTGCATAATAATCCCTTAGTTTGCATGATAAAAGAGCCTGAATGGGTGAGAATCATTAGGCAGATATTACTGAGGATTTAGCCATTTGTGGAAGGACATTTGGTGTTACTTTATAAACATGCATATCAATGGGAGCATATTGAACCCAGAGCAAAGGTCTGTAAGTTACACGTGATGCACCTGATTTACCATTTATCTGCATTTATCTGAGCAGCAAATTCAAAGAATGAGTTGGTGCTATTTGGCTGGTTTCTTAATTTTGGGAGTTATTCCCTTCATCACCATTATAATCACCGTTAAATTCTAAAAAAGGTATAGACCTATTTAAAGTTATTGGTAAGCATGTGAGTTCCACGGGGGGGATTTGTAATCATTTTAAAGAATGTGCTTGAGCTGATTTCCACAGAGGCTGCTGAAGCCATCTGAGCTGCAGACTGCCCTTTTATAAAAGAGAGGAATATTGGAAATGTTAAGGACCCTTCTCTTTCAAAGTGGCTGGGCTGAATGCTCAAGGAGTGAAAAGCTGAAATTCTGCGTGTGGGTGTGCATGTGTGTGTGTGACTGGAAGAAAAAGAGTGATCAGAAAGAGGCTAATCTCTTTTTAATGAATATGTTGTTCAGAGAAATAGCAGGTAAACTAAAAGATTTGTTACAGTAGATTTAACATGCTTATGCTTTTTCCATCAAGCAGAGAATCACATTTAATCGCCTTAAACTAGATTAGATGCATTAAATGTGTGGAATTTGGACCATAATACGCTTCACTCGTTCATGAGCAAAAAAATTGTCTTTTTTTTTAGTTCTTTGAATCATTCATTTTACCTGCAGTTTTTTTTTGTCTACTCAGAAGTCTAAGGTCTGCCTCATTTTACTGATATATAGTGAGACATGAGTTTTGCAGTTTGTGAGAGCATCTGTGTGTTCGGTGAGTTTGAGCTTGTTGTTAAGATTTTTCCTTGTGTTGTCCGCAGCAAAGCCCATAAGTCTGGTTGAGCGGTGTTGGTGTCGCTCCACCCTCAACACCGTTCCTCAGCGCTCCATCAAAGAGCTCAAGTTTCTCCACACACCCAACTGCCCCTTCCAAGTCATGTAAGTAAATGAGTTTAAGATTACAGGGGTGATTAACTCGAAGAAATGTGTTTCCTGCTGTAATTATCTGATTGTTGTTTAACGATTCTGTCACTCATGTGGGTTGTTTGAGTGGATTTTTCCCCCCTAAATTTCAGTGTATTAAGAGGAATTTTACTGATTGTGTTGAGAAGAATTATCAGCTGCACTACTAGAAGTAAACCAGAATACAAAATCTGTTTTCAGATGTGTGTGAATTTTAACTACTTTCAATAAACAAAAAAATTTAAACAGCTTTTTTCAGTTCTCTGACAATTTTTTTGGGGACGTTCAAGTTGGAAGTTTTGCAAAATCCTCATGCATAGCGTTAATATCCACCAGATTGTTGATAGTACAACTGGAGTTTTATCAAGATTTTGATTGGTTTTGGACCACTCTCAGGTCTCATATAAATATAATACATCCTTTGCAGGATGTTGTTAAAATCAGTCAGATGGTTTAATCTTTTCATCAGGAAAAGTACAAATCAGCTGACCATTTGAACAGCAATTTCATCACAGTGACACTGAGCCTTTTAATGACTTATGTGACACTGATTGATATGCTCATATTTGATATATTCAAGCTTCTTTCTAGTGACACAGAATAGATCAATTTAACTGTAGTTAGATGCAGAGACTCATTAAAGATATAGTAAGTGATGCATCAAATGACAAAACAAACACACAATAGAACAAAATAATAAATTTAAGTAGCAGCCAAACCATTCAAGGCATAATTTATTATCAGGAATTATTTCACCATATTCAACCCAGTCTCAGAAATAGTCACACAACTCCATGACACAGACATGAATTATGGTTGTCCAAAAACTAACTTGCTGAACACTGTGTGTTTCATGAATTGGACAAATTAAGAAATTTGTATCACATAAAAAGTTGCCATTTTGAGGTTAAAGGGGTTGGATGGTGGACCTACACATACAACTGTCAAGCTGAAGAGTTCAAGCGCTGTGATGAACACTGACGTTAAGGTCATGACTTTACTCCGACATTTTTCATTCATTGTTGCTTTACACATTAAAAAAATGTTCTTGGTTAAGTTTAGGCATTAAAAAGTACATTGTTTACAGTTAGGAAAAACATAACAGACACTGTAATAACATATGGCATCAAAATATCCTATTCCTGGATTATTGGATGCGGACTCCAGCACCGTCTGCTAAACACACAAAAACGAGTTGGATGTACAAACCCCACGTCCCACTGGCATACATTACTTTGAACCTCACATACTTTGAACATTAAAAACGTCCATCAGTATTCATTAATTTTTTCATGTTTCACATTTTGTTGAATGAGGTATGAAAATTTGCATGTATAGGACATTGTAAAAACTATATCTATGGGCACATTCTTGAATAACAGAGGATAATCCCAGCCAATGACCAAGTTCTCTTTAAAGTTAATTGATTTAGAGTGAACCACCGACATATTACCATAAAGACCAGTGACAATTATACAGTTGTGTGTGGTATGTGAGAGGTATGGTGTTAATATCTTTTCCTGAATGAGAGAGTTTAAAACAACACAATCCCTTCGGAGAGAGGAAGGCAGAGCTTGCCAAAGCTCGAGGGGGCCATTTATGTTTAGCAAAGGAAGCAATAATTAAGGGTCAAAGTGATTACCTTTGTATTTTTGCTGACCTCTTATGTCCCTTATCCACTTTTTTTTTTCTTTTTTCCAATTTCCCACCTGCAACTGCCCAGCAACATTGAGTAAAACATCACTGGTCTGGAACGTATTAACTAAAAAGTCTCATTCCGTCGTCGGCTATAGAAAACTGGACACCAGAAACCTCACGGCCAAAAGGGTGAAAGGCTGTGGGGCCTCTTCTAAAAAGAGGGAGGGAGCATAGATGGGGTGAACGAATGTCAAAAGGTCAAAAAGGACAAACAGCACTGCAGCTAGACTCCAAACTCTCAAACCCCCTCTAGATAACCGACAGAAGAGTCAAGAAGTCATTCAGGCTTGAGCATGCAGAGCACTACTCCAGTATCTCTATTGAGGCAGATGAAAGAAAGCCAGTAATGCAACACCTCCTTTTCCCCAAAAAAATCCTCCTCCCCCATGTGTCCCATCATGTGCCCTCTTTTTATCCCCCACCTCATGCATCCCAGCATGCTGTTGGTATTAACTTGCTGTGAAGTAATTACTACCTGCTGCTCGTGGAACTCCGGCCCTCAAATTCCAGCCAAGTCAATTAGGGTTTAGACTCTGTGTGTGTCATCCAGACATGCAGACAGATAAACAGGATGAAGGGAGACACATCAAAACAGCAGTGAGCTTCTGAACGGATGAGCTGAAAACCCCTTATAAAATGAAAAAAGAGGGGAAGAAGGGAACATCCCTGCAGGAAAAGCAAACACAGATCCAGTTTCTGAGCTGTTTGGCCTCCTGACTCATGATAATTTGGGGGATTTGAGACTGATGCTTGGATTGATTGCGCTGAATTGCTCTTTTAAGTTCAGGGGCCATTTGCTCATCTGCTAATGTGTGTGCATCTAAATGGGTTGCAAAATAGAGGAGGAGGTGAACTAAAGAGGAAACAAGACCGTGGGGTGACAATTTGAATCAGAAAGCAATGAAGAGGAGAGCAGTTTGAGGCGCAGAGGAATGTGTTTAATTTACAGTTGTGTGACAGAAGGACAGAGGGAGGAGACAGGGGAGCAGAAAGGCACTGCACCTCTAAGTTGTTAACATGCATACATGACCTTTTGCCACTGAGGTGTGATATCCACATGTTTGGAGGGGGCAAAACCCCACTGCCCGGCCCCTCAATCACCCAGTTAGATCAGAAATTCAGTGGTCTCTGACAGGAACAAATCCTCTTGTAAATATCTGGCACACCTCACCGCCAACAGGCCAGAAATCACAAGAGCCCACCCTGCAGAAGTCCCTGTGGCATAATTCATCAAATGAGAAGCGAAATGATCTCTGAGGACGCAATTTGGATTGGAGTAAAAATTTCTAATTTTGCTGGATTCTTTTTTTAAAAGATCACTTGCACTTACATAGATAAGTAGTTTGAAAAACTGTTCACTAAAAGTTTAAGTGGTAGCAAAATATTGAATGTCAAGCAGTTGTCGGGCATATTAAAGAGAACTTTTAATTTTTTTGAAGACGTTAATGAGAAATACATTATTATTTGATACATTCGAGCATCCCAATGAGAATAATTTCAATTTAAAACATTTTTTCCAACATAACATAATTAAGATCAAATGAAATATTGAAAGGAAAAACACAGTCATTATGTGTAAGCCAGTCCCCATTATTACCACCATATTGAATAGAAAAATAATTAAAAAATATATAAATACTGAAAAGGAGAAGATGGACTATTTCAAGCAATGATTCCTGACCTGAATCCCACAGAAAACCTTCAGACAGAGCTAATCTGACATTTCAAGAATATTTCTGCAAACTTAAAGGCCTTGAACAAAAAGACAGGGAAAGAGTGGCAGAAATGACCAGCAGACAGATTCAAGACTCTCAGAGATGGCTTCAGGAAACATTCAGAGGCTTCATCTATGTCAAATGTTCAGCAGGCAAATATTTGTTTCTTAAGACATGTAACTTAAGACATCTTATTAAAGAATATCCGTTTATGATGGTTTCTAAGAATCCTGTACTTCCAATTCAGCTTATCAAATTAAAAATAAAATTTTAATGTAATCAAATCACAGATATATTCTTGTAAGGAATCATAAAGCCAACTTGATGATTTTAGTCATAGTAAAAATGGAAAAGAAGTGATGCAGATGTTTTAGATATTTTACTTTACATCAATGGACTCTTAAAATGCTTTAGCTGTTTTTCAGTAACCTAAAAGAACAGCTATATTGTAGGATATAACTACAAATGCATTTTCCGATGATAGATGTATCAGAAAATAAACAAAACATCACTGAAAGCTTTAAACAGCACCACTCTGACCAAAAGACCTTCCCAGATGCAATCTTCATGTGAGATGTGTGAAGATGTTTAGTGTGCGGTGCAGAGACAGCTTTACAAGCCATGGAGTGCAGTTTAATCTGTGATGCGAGCCTCCCTCAGGAGTCCTGGAGTGGGAACAGAGAGCTGTGATTTTTCACCTGCAATGCCGAACGTGACAACCTGTTATGTGCCGCAAATCTCCGGTTTTGAGCTTTATAAGTGTTGTAAAATATGCTGAGATTTTCTTAAAAGCCTACATGAGGTGTTCTGAAGGTTGCCATCATAAAGCGTACCAGATATAATCTTGACATACTGTGCTAATTTCAGAACCGAGGTCTTTCTAATTTATTCAGCAACAGTTGAACTTTGAATAAAGCAGATGCTTCATTTCATTAATTAATGAATTATCGTTTCTGTTTTAGAGATGAATAACACTGATGTTAAATTAAGTAGTGCCCTAGTGAAGATGACATGACAATGAGGGCTTGTTAGAAGTACTAATCCTCTGGTTTTAACTGGAAAGTGTAGTAGAATATTTAACTGTCTTCAGAGATTCCTTATGATCTCTGAAAATATTATTGTGACTTATTTAACAGAGATAAATTTACAGGTGATGCTTATGCTTTAAAATTGTCAGAATGTCTCTTTAACATGAAAATGTTATCCACCAGAAGATGCATTATGATCTATAGGCTACTTTTGGAAAATCTAAACATTACGTATGGGGTACATAAGTAATAGGACACTGGAGTTGAGAGCAGGAACTAAATCAATATTTGTGATGTTTGGTCTGAGCACTGTCCAAGATATGACAGACAAACACTGAGACAGAAACTTGAATGAGCTTCTGTAATTGAAATCACAGTCACATTTCATCGAGGTTACTGAGAGGTCTTGTTACAGTTAGGATGAGCGCACAGCCAATGCAGTTGATACAATCTCTGTACTGTACACCATCAGCAGATGCTGAGCTACAAAAGAGGCCCAGAGGTGAAAATATCTCTCAGTGCCGTCCTTGAATCAGATTTATTAGACATGAGTTTGGGTTACACTCAAAAAACTTCCTCTTTATCTCTGCTGCTTCAGCTTTATGTAAACATCGGAGTAAGTGTAGAAACTTTAGAAGTAGAAGGAAATAATCACAGATTATATCACTTTTACTAACAAACTTATCCTGTGTTTTCCAAATGAGCAGAAACTTAGGCAGAGAATATATGATTAATTCAGTTTTCACTATTCTTTCCTCCCACAGTGCCAAGCTGAAGAGCAACAGGGAAGTTTGCATCAACCCAGAGACCAAATGGCTGCAGCAGTACTTAAAGAATGCCATTAACAAGTAAGATAACTCTCCTCTCCTCCCAAGAATTGCATTAGCCTCAAAAGAAGACATGAAATATGATACTCTTTTCTGCAGAGTTTAACATTTGGGAGGAAGAAATAAACCATTGTTAAAATGGACAATTCTTTATTTTCCAGCTACAAAATAATTGACATGGTTGATACTAGGAGCTGAGTTATTATCAGTTAAATAATAAGTAAGAACAGAGTTAAATCTTCACCAGTATGTTTGCTGACTTTATATCTCAGTACAACAAAGATCTCATCCAATTTCAATTTCAGCATTCTCAGTTCACTCGTGTTATATTTCGACTGTTTTATTTCTAAAAGGAATTTTCCACATCATTATCATCACTAATTGCACATCAGCAACAGAGTTATTATGTTAGGGGAGCAGCTTTGTGGAGGTAAACAGCTCAAACTGCTGTAGCAGTTTCAGTTTTTAATGAGCTAAGTTGTTGATACATGTGCTCTCCTCATAAAAACTGTTTCCAACATGTCTGGTGGTAATTATCGCCAGGCTGTATGTCTGCTCCCTAAAAAACCATAAACACTTAAAGTGCATAATGTGAAGACAAACAATAAAGATATTTCTGGAGACTTACAAGACATCGTTTTATAGATTTAGTGAAGGGTTGTATTGTAAGATATAGTAGATTTAACAGTTCATTAGACATACTTGACATTGGCCTTTCATTTTCAGTGTACTGTGTATGTTACTATAGGCTGAAATGGTGGGTGTCCATCACATATTGGAACTGTTAAAGTTGCACGTGTAACATTTATGGGTGGTTACTGGAAGAGTTGCAAGATAGATGCCTTTCACCAAACTGTGTGGTTACTACAGTAGTCCAGAACAGGTCCTCTTAATCAAAACAACCAAATATGTAGTTTGTTCATACTGTTACATATGACCCATAACTTCCCCTTTAAACTACTACAGGAGGGAAATATGACTCTTAATAGCACTTCCATATCAGAGCAATTATCATTCTCAAGTGCTTCCTTTTATCAAGCAGCAAAGTCCTACAGGAAGAAAGCAGGAGAAGGGGTGGATTGCACAGTTATGTGCAGCGCTTTAAGTCATTCATCTGCTTTCAACTGTAGGATGCGTGTTTGAGACCAATATATGACAGCCCCTTTTCTTTTTTTTCACCTTTGATTTTAAAAAAAAAAAAACTATAAATATTGTACACAGATTTGTGTTTGAAAATCTTGTTAAAGGTTCTGAAAACGAGAAGCATTCATTTATGAGAAATTTTAAAGAACAGATTCTTTTCATGCTTAAGTGTGTCTCAAAACCCACTTTTAATTGAACACCAGAAAATGTCCAATTAGCTACAGACTTTGTCCAGTCAAACAAGCGCCGCACAGCAGGACATTATTCATGTGAGACATGCTCTCACTACTGAACACTGAACCAGGCTGAACACTGAACCAGGCTGAGGCAAATCTTATTCACTTGACGAGAACATTTGTGTTCTCACATGCAACCAGTAAAACTAATGTCACGGCCGTAGTGCATTTCTGAGACTAAAGGCTGCAGTTAAAAATCCAGAAAACTTGACAACAAAATATTGATATGCTCCATAATTTACTTTTAAACTTTTGTTTATACTGCGAAGGAATAGCCACTCTTCATGAGAGCGTCACATGTCTGTACACTATTGTAGTAGAAATGCCAATAACTTACAAAGATGCTCACCTTTTAGAAACTTAACATTTCACTGAGTGCTCTGTTCAGAGCAGCATACTGAACTTTACTTAAACTGTCTGATAATGATCTTCATGTCTCCAATAAGATTTAATATCTAGAACTTATTCTACCACAGAAAAAAATAACAGATAATGAAAATATTTATAGTCAATGCCGCATGATCTATGCAAAAGCAAACATTGTACTGAGCAAGTTTAGTGCATGTAAAGATGGAGTGCAGATGTCTTTGTTCGGTTTTTACATCTCACTGTTCTGCACACTTGTTATCACATTACAGAAAGCTAGGGAGACTGAGATTTACAGTTGCTGATAATGAAGCCAAGAGAATATTATCGAAGAGTCCACAGTGCACAGGCACTGTGCAAATTATCCTCAAGAATCAGCACTTTGTGACTGTTTAACAGGACCAATCATCGTTACTGAAGAAATTCATATTTCAAGATATTCTTTTTTTTTTTTTTTGGGGGGGGGGGGGTGGGGGGGTGAACTATGCTCTCTTTCTATATAATTGTTGACGGAGAGTTTGTAATTAACTTTGAATTCAATTTGATTGAACAGTATATTTATATATCCTGTTGGAAATGATTAATTTAACATAATTATGCTCAAATGATGAAACCGGATGTCAAGAGACAAGACTTTCATACAAGGTTCCAGATTGTGTCACACCAGTTTTAGCTGTTTCAAGCCTCATTCAGCATCCACAATTAATTACTTTCTAAGCCTTGAGAACTTCATTTTTTTTTGTCCAGACAACAAGATTTCCAACAATAACATTGATTCTAACTTTCATGCTGAATTCCAGAAAATTGTGTAGAAATGTTGCATCAAAATTTCCATTTAAGTTCCCATCTGATCCAGCTGAAGACACAAATGGTAACATACTTATCCCATTGACTCTCCCCCAGGGTGAAGAAAACCAAGAGACGCAATCACAAGAAAAACTAAACACAGGAGAAGGCAAGTCGACAGTTCTGCCGTCCAACCTGAAATTCCCAGGTTGCACCTCTTTACCTCCCTCTCACTGCTATGGATGTATGCAAACACGCTGTATGTACTTTTCCACCTCTCTGGAGCGCTTGCAGAAGCAGCACTTCACCTCTAAATTGTGCTGTCCGAGGCACCACCCTCAATCATTCTGGAGCTGTCACCTCCAACAATCCACACCAGCACCAAATGCAATTACACCATGGAATGACAGGACGCATGTTGATGTCAGATATTTGAGCTAAGTGCTGAGAGACTGATGTAGGAGAAAGTGTATGTATGAGTCTTCATTGTGGCATACATGAACTAACTCTGATGGGTGCCAGTATATAGAACTTTTTTTGCCTCATATAGCTGCAAGGGAGCATTTTAAGCTTTCTGTCTCATGCAGAGCTTAGTGCCACCATCATGTCATGTCAGATTAACATGAATACAAGCTGTCAGCTGAGGAAAAATATTCACATGAGCTTTGGAAGTACAGTTGGGACTGTTGTAAGGTCCTGCACTGATGTCAATTACAGTTTGGTAAAATGAAGAAGTGTTTAATTTACAAACACCAAAGGAAAATCATTTAAGTCAGAGATTTTTGTGACCTCTACTCATATTCTGCAAAGTATACCACGCTTTCCCCATGCTTATGCTCAGCATAGCATCTCCATCTCCCCATCTTCCTCCGTCACACCAATCACCTGCATTTCCTCCATCACCACATCCATACATTTTTTCTCTTCTCTTCTTGCCTTACTTTGGATTTGGGTTTCCCAGACATATATGCAAAAAGCTTGGGTGAGCATGGCATCACGCCTTGACTGAGGGATTGTGGGACAGACACAGGAGTTGGCCAGCGGGGTTAACCATCTATCGGCCCTGGCCAGTTAGGGCAGCCCACACCACCACAAGTCTGGCATCACCTCTGAGCTTACTGCAGGAACAAAACAGAAAGGAAGCTCATGCAAACTGCAGCTAAAGACGCACTGATCTTAGGGTGCTATATATTCAGGATAATGGGTCAAAGCCATTAATATATTTATGCTTCACTGTTCATTGTATGCAAAAATTTCAGGCAAGATGACCTCTATGTTTTAAAGAAATGATTTAATCGTTCACTGAATGTTTAAAGGTCTATTTTAAGGTGTTGTTAAGGCCACACAAGGAATAAAACACATCAATGCAGCTTTTTCACTGGTTGAGCACATTGGGGAGTAGAGTTGAGATTTTTATTCAGTAAATCACATCACATTAGGAAATATTTCCAGCTGAGAATGCATGACTTTCTGTTGAAGTGGTGTTATGAAAAGAAGGTTTTATACCATTGAATTCAGAGCAGTTTACTTATCAAAGAAGCTGTGTTTATTATTACAACTGCAGTATTTTCATACCAACACCTTTCCTTGGCAGGAATGAAAAGCTAATAAATTGTCACAAATTTCTGAATGATAAATGTCACAAAGGGAAAGTTCATAGTGGTTGTTTTTAAGATTTTGATTTCATATATATATTTGAGCCACTTTATTATCAGATGTTTTTTTTAATGTACTTTTTTCTTATTTTTATATCTGTGTAATCTTACTAAATGCTTTTTGTTGCAATGTTTAATAGATAGCAGCTACTAAATGAAGGCTATTCCATAAAGTTCAGCATCAAACTTAATTTTTAAGGATTACCACACATACACTGTATGTAATCATTCATTTACAAGTATGTCTCAAGGTATGCAACAACTTTCTTGCTCTTACAGATGAAATACTATTAGACTTTGACAACGTGAATAATATACTCAGCGAACTATTGATTTTTGTTCCTAGTTCGTTTTTCTTCCCATATTCTTTTGTAGTAAAAAGATTAAATTGTATCTGTTAAATCCAAGATGCGATGATTGAAAACACAAGCTGTTGCTATTGGTTACATGAGTCAGAAAACAATTAAGCCCACCAGTCACTCCCATTGAACAGTTTTTTATGGTCTTACATTGTTTGATGTATGATGTGTCAACAGAGCCACTGAGCCAAATCAGAACAAAACCTCAGTTGAGATCCGAGCGTGCAGCATGTGCTTTCAATCTGGACACTCCCAGCTCCCCACAGGCTCACGTTCACTGTTTCTCAAATGCTGTCGTGCTGCAAAAAGAAATTTGTTTCCTCAAAGGTTGCTATAGAAGTCCAGGTAGTTGTGATCGGTTATTTATGGTCTTTGTTTTGTTTTGTCTTGTTTGACGATGACTCAGTGGTTTCTGGTGATGATCTTATCAATTTACAACTAATGGTGCAATAATCCTGTAATTAATTTCTCAATAATGTCATTTAAATTAATGGCAATTATGCTTATTTAATCATACTAATTTATGTAAACACATGGTTAAATAAGCTAAAAGTGTTTCATATAGACTGATATGCAAAGATAAGTCTGAATTTGGTTGTTGTGTAGGTTCATTACAGAACCACATTCCACTCTATAATTAATTTACTGACTTCTAGAAAGAAGATTGTATCTAGTAAACTTCAGCCTTTTCATGTTTAATGTGACAATTATCTAAATAACATTAAAAAAGGTTTTATTACCAGTATTAAACTAAACTGAATCAACAAGAATAATGTTTACTGACATGGTAACAGCATATATTTAACTTCTGATCTATGTTAATGAGATTGATGTAATGTAATGAGTAATTAGTTCCATTAATAGACATAAAGTCCTTTACCATTCAGTCCTGTGACGCCTGCAGAAACATTTAACCCATGCAGTCTTAGAGCCACGTGTCCTGAACGGTCAAACACACAAATATCTTTAACACCTTAAAAGCATCTTTTTAGTCAGTTTGTTTGTAAGATTTAGGTCAAATTCACATCAAGGCTAATATTTCCTTGCAATGGATGTGGTGATAAATGAAAAAGGTTTATTTTTGCTTTAGACTCCAACACAATGTGAAATAACTAAAAACATTTCTTTTGAGGCAGCTTCTGGCACATATTCTTCATATACGTAAAATGTATTAGAGTATTACTCTGTGTATTGTCACCGCTTGTAAACCAAGAGACAGTATTTTAGCTGTGATATCTATGCTCATTTTTCAATAAAGTCATATGAAACAAATATTTACTGTCCATGTGTCATCCATGTTGAAAGCAATTTTAGTTTGCATATTGTGTTGATTTAAAGCTTTATTTCATGACTTCTGATGATACCAGGACAGAGAGAATCCAAGGTTAGTTTACAGACACACTTGAACAAATTACTGACTTAAAGTTTTACAGATAATTTGTCTATTGACAAATGTTTACCTAAAAAATCCAGCAGACTTGGAGTCATATAGATATGGCAGACACAAGACACAATCTTAGCACTCACTCTATTTTGCTTTGATATTTTCTAGCTCTTACAACTACTGAGAATAGTCTCCAGGTCCTCAAAGGGATATTTCTTTCTTTTTTCAGTGTTGTTGTGCCGTACTTATGAGCAGTTAGTGTAAGACATCAGCTACCCAGAAGCTTTTTTTAAATTTCACCCATGTTGCTCTGTGTAAAATCAGCCATCATGCATGTAGTAAGTGGCAATGCAGGCTTTTGACCTATTTTTACTGTCTCAGTTGTTTTGTTTTTCGGTATTAGACCAGCATTTTAAGTTTTTTACACTAGTTGTGATTATTTTTCTTGTTTGATCATGATGGCAGTGTACTTTTGTGAATTCAGTCAACTTGATAATTGCACGTTTAGCTTTTGGATAGACTTCATATGCTTGAAAACCACTTCAAGCAATGAATTCAAGTTTTTCCTTTTTTCAATGTGGGCAGCCACCTTGCATGCAGCACCACGCCCTGACCCGAGGCAACTGATGGATGCACCCGTCAGAATTCACTTTAAAAAGTTGTAAGGTGACGATTGGTCCTGTTAAACAATCGCTTGTTTATTTCAGCTTTTGTCACCTTGTTTGTCTGCAGGTTGATTTCACTTTTCCACACATGCAACATTTGTATAAAATCTTTGGCACTTTTATATGAAGCTGCTGACAAATCATCAAAATTTCAACAGCTGCAAGATTGCAAGTTGAAATATGTTTTCTCAGTATAGAGTTAGAAACAAATGTTTGAGCAATAAATGAGGTTTGAATATTAAATGAGCAGAAACTATAGTTTTGGAAAATGCTTGCAGACAGATACTGAAAAACATTGTTCACACGTGCACAAGATTTGCTATGAAGTGAGGGAACCTTTATTAAAAAGTTATCAACAAAATTGATGCAGTTTGTGAACATTTTAAGATGATTGATTATACATCAACACAAAAAATCTAGGTTTTCTTGATTTACATTTTCTGATTTCAAGATTCAGAAGTTATTGCAGATACCTCCTGATTGTTTTTATACATAGACACACACACATTTATATTAATGATTAAGTGTGCAGCCTATGCAGCCCTTTTTCATCTGAAACCTGAACACGTGTATTCACATTTAGGAAGAGGTTTTCCTGTGTTTCCTATTTGCATGGATGGTGCATATGAGAGCTATCATGGTGAAGGGCTGTAAAGGGCAGGCAGGTTTTCTCTCTTTCATGAAATGTCAGGAGGAGTCACACAGTTTGATGGTGATAAAAACTGGCAACCCTTCGCCTCAGAAAGGTGGAATAGGCTGACTTACAGACCACTAAACCTGTCTTCAAACTGGATAAAAATGTAAACTCCTGACACCAGACTTCCTGTTCACCAAAAAACAAAAAACTGTTCAAACAGAAAATGAAAACTTCACACTGTATTCCTTTGCCCAGAAAAACCTCTTAAAGGCTCAATTATCAATTCAGCAGCATTATTACTTAACATTATCCACCACAGAACTGAAACTCGTTCACCAGTTATGCTTCGAGTTGGAGGTAAGAGGAATGGCACATTTAAATACCGTTAACACCCTGGTGTGATATTTTAACACCTGATGTTTCTGTAGTACTGGCTCATCACTTGTCTGTGGCTCCAGGGAGCCCATGTAGCTTTATGAAGCTGTCAGCTCAAATAAAGTGGAACCATGTAGAGCGGATTAATTTCATGGTACTGCTCTCGCCTCTGACCTCCGTGCGGCTGCATACGAGGAACATGAGACATGATTTGGACATGGACCAAGCAGTTTAGAGGGTCAGAGTTGCATGTTTGGGCCTTTTGGGCACATTCAGAAATGATTATGGGATTTCGATACTGTGCTTACTCAGCTGAGACCCAGACATGATGGAGGTGACTGACATATGTACAGAATATTTATTAGGATGTATTTTTGTCCCTCTGATCCTGTTCTGCTGATGAATCTCAAGGGTTTTTTTCAAACAAGAATGAAATCTTGCCAAACACAAAGGGGCCTGAGGTCAGAATGTGAAACATTTTTTAATAAAACTAGATAAAACATTACAGGCCAGTTGTGACTAATAGAATGTGTCCAATGGGCTTATTAGTGTCTGAATCAGACATGCATTGTCCAACTAAGAACAATAAAAGTGCAGGTTGACGAGGAGACATATCAACAGATGAAGCAGCAAAGTAAATGTTGACACAAATGGTGCATTAAAAAGTGGACCTCACACGTGCAATACACGACACACTTATTATATTACACAGTCTAACAGATCTCCCTGTGTGCATTCCTGAAGCCCTCTCCATATTTTCTTCATATATGACTAAGGCAGCTGGTTTATTTGTTTCCTTTTCCTCAAGGTTTAGTTTCTGGATTGCAACCACTTTTGCAGCCATGTGTGAAGTGGCTTATATGACGTATTTTCATCAAATCACATAATAGAAACATGTCCTTTTGCATTTTAGCGACATTTCAAAAGTTTGCTTCAAGCTTACTTGATAATCATATGGAAACACAGCAATGAAAGGTATTAACACACTTTTGTTCGAGAGCTACTGTACTGTTAATGTGCTACAATGTCTTCTGGCAATAGGATGTGATTGTATTCCTAAGACTATCATTCTCAAAATAAAAACAGGCAGCCTCAAGTCTCAAGAAAATTTGTAATACATACATTTGTCTGCTTGTCCAAGACATCGCAATGTTACAATCTCTGGTTGTAAATTGTCAAATGCTATTATAACCGTAAGTTGTTGTTTTCCGTTGGGCAGTGCTCATCTGACATGACAGGAATCATAACGCATGAATAGTCAAATGTGTAACTCATGACCATGTAGAATTTGTAACTGTTAATCAACTCTAACTCTTTTCATGTACGTGCAGTGTATTGATGGAACACCTTTTGTCCTCTAATACCTTAAATTATTTAATTTAGCTCCTGTTTCTTTAAAGCTCCACTCAAGAAAAAGTCCAGTCAACCCTGAACAATTAAAAATTGCATAGTGTAAGCGAAGGTAGTAAAAACTATAAACTCAAGGCTTTAATGTGAATTTGCCCTTTTGCTGTGGTCATATTGATGATTTTATAAGGCATAAATTATCTTATTTGGACATGAGAGTGAAGCTGAAGAGACTCTTTAAACCCTACTGATCGAATACAAGAATTTTTGGCCTTTTTTTCCACCAAAGCAGTGGAAATTACTAACCAATTCTTTCTGTTTTGACTGCTAAAATTCTGGCTCCAGTCCCTAAAAACCTGGTGCTACAGCAGCACCAACTCATTTTTGGGTCAGACCAAAGAAGCCCTTACTTCAGGGGCTGGGGGTATGGAGACCACCAGTCCAGGTAAAATATTGTGAGTGCCATGTTTAAAAATTCTGAGCCAGCCAAGCTTTGAGTCTGTCTAATTAAAGAGAGCACAATAAAAAATTGAACTAAGTTCAATATAAATGTGAAATCAAAGTACCAATGTTGAATTTAACAAAATAGCAGGAAAATGAGAGGAACTCAGGAGCACTTACAGATGCATCGTGTATAGGTCTTTTGTTCCCCGCTACATTAACAAACATAATCGCATATGTTGTGTGGATCAAATGATACAAACCTCATAAAAAATATTTCAGTTCAAATTTGTCAGGCAACAAAATTGGAAATTGGAAAAAAAATACTCAAAAGAGTGAATACCTTTGCAAGTACTGTGTCTGCATGATGTGCAGCATACCACAATGTATCCGTGGAGAGTCTTTGTATTGTTAGATTCTGTTAGATTCAGAAACCTGCTCGTAGAAAGTGAAAGTGTCCATTAAGTATAAAATCTGAATCCAAAACACATTCGACAACTGTTATCATTGTTGCAGGTTGTGCTATTTTCCTACAAGTTTTCCTACAATTTCATCAAATACATAAGCACAATAACAAAACAATCCTGTCATCCCTTATGTGCTTTTAGCGGAAGATGTGATGACTCCTTCTCGTACATGCAACCCCCCCCCAGACAATGAGTTCCAGGCCTAAACAGACAAAAAAAAAACAATATCTCAAAAAGACTAACGATGTTTGAGCATGGGACAGATCCATTGTAGAGGGAGAGAAATTAGGATGAAAGACTGAACGATTCCTGCTGTCAGAAACCACATGTCCCTCAAGACTGTAGTATCAAATCCACATACATTAGCTCCGAGGCTTATTGGAATGTCCTCAAATCCATCATGACTGAGGGTTCAGTGTTTCTCTAACCTTACAGAAGAGAAAAAAGGTCACAGGCATCACTAGTGGAAACAGGTCGATCGTTGTTTCCATACGGGGACATCCCTTATGTCTGACTGAAAGACAAAACAGAGCAGAGAGGAAAGGACAGCAAAGAGATGGATATCATTACTTGTCAGCAATGAGTCACAATTGTTCCATAGTAGAGAAAAGGACCTAATACATCTTCCTTATTTACCATTTTCTGAGAAAGACTCTAAGCATGAAAAAGAGGCATGTCATCATTCACGGCTCATTTCGGAAGACATCCTGAATAAAAGACTTGCAATGATCCCCATTTAATGAGTCGTTCCACTGTGATGCAGGACCAGGCAGTCTGTGTCTTTGTTGCCTGGTTATCAGATTCCTCTGCTGGCATTCAACAGACAAGCATCATTAACTTAGCGGAGAGCTGACTTCTTAGCTATTTCCTTTGTGAGGCAGGCAAGCTCTGGAGGCAACAGCAACTGAACCAGTCTGATACCACTGCAAAGAGGAGGCAGTTTCAGACATAAACTGTAATATTCAAGCAGTTCCACACAAATAAATAGTCACATATCTAAAATAAGTGGGTATAGATTTGAAAGACTCTCTTTCTATTTGAACATTTACATTTTTTTACTCACTTCCTGACCCACTGCTTGTTCAGACCTTAAAAATGATATTGTAGCAGATTCACATTGTCATACCAACTCAATAATCAACCAGGCAGCACATTATGTATTATATAATGAATAACAAGTTATGCACTGTGTTTACTGACAGCTCTACTCACTTGTCATTCAAAGGGAAATATTGCACTTTTCCTTACTATAAGTTTGTTTATAAATTAAATATTCTACATTTAAAACATATAATTAGCTTACAGTGCATGATGCACTGTTAAAGATTAAACTTACAAAAGATTGTTTATGACATTTAATCATGACAGCATCTTTTCAATATCTGCAATCTTAAACTGAAAGTCAGTGCAAAGCAGTATCACATAAGTTGTGAATTGGTGAAAAAACAGCAACAATATCCAATGAAGCTTTGAATCATATAGATCTCAGTAGTAATTACTGTTCAGAGATCATGGGAGCTTTCAAACCAATTCAAATCAATGCATTGAAAAGGATAGTCTGTTTAACCTAAAAAAATAAGCTTTGATTTGAAATCAGAATTATTACCTCCAATGATAGCTTTTAAAAACTACCAAGTGTTAAATGGTCATTGCAGAGGTTGGTGTTAGGTGAGATCCTCAGGTCTCCATCAGCGTGGCTCTTCATTGAATCAGTCCATAAATAGCACCTCCACTCTATATGTATAACCTGAACACTTGCAATGAAAGCTTATTCAACTTAGCATTTCACTTAAACAAACCACTGATGGCAACTCAGCCCCCCTCAGTGATGCCATGTCATCAACATAGAAAAGGTTCCAATGTCTGGAGTCCTTTAAAAGACTTCTCAGAGACTCCTCAATCACTTTTGTACATCAAAGGTGGTGTAGTCAGAGAGATAAACATTGAAGTGTATGTAACCTGTACCAACTCTACCTCTCCTAATATTTGCTTATATGTCAGATTTAGGGAAATGTGCTGACATCACTCGCTTCAGATAGATAGATGCTGCCATCATTTTTCAAAAAATGGCTTAGGAGTGACTTTGCAGTGCAATATGGTTATTGAACACTAATAATCATGTTAGTGACTCTTCCAAAACCTTATCTTCTTTTTATTATTATTTGTATTTAAATAACCGTTTAAACGCATGACCCAGATCATATGACCTGTACTGAAAAATGTTAGACTGCACACGGAGTTCCAGCTTTAACATTTCTCTCTCCTTTTTTTTAAGCCTGACTCTAAAAGCACTAAATACCCTGAGCTTTTGAGAAACTTTTTTCTGATGTTTGATGAACCACTAAGAGCGGAGTTCAGGCAAATCCACCAACATTTCTTGAATGCACATCATAACTTGCTGCCAAGGTTCTGGAATACGGGTCCTGCTTTCTCTCAGCTTCCTCACTGTTTACCATAATTCTCAGAGTATTATTAAGTGCCCCATCTGCTTTGTCATCTGTTGAGTTTCTCAGACACATTTGTAACACTTCCTGGTGACAGAGGAAAGGGTGTGAATTTTCTCTTTTGTGAAACTCTTCATCACTAAGATGCTTAAGAAGAGCAGACGTAACTATGTCCCACTCAAGCTTTACCTTTTTTTTTTGTGAATAACATATTTTTTTTCATGGTATTCTAAAAAAAATAACTGGAAAAAAAACTGAATTAAGTGCTCAGGTTAGATTTTACAAAGGTAAAATGTTTCTGGTCTGGTCTCCAGTTAGATGTGATTTAAAGCCAAGTTAAATGGATGCTAATGTTACTAAATGTGTCAAGTCCCATAAAAGTAGCAATCTGAGCAAGTTAATGACAAGCCTCATTCCTCGAACAAAGCCTCTAAGGTTCTGGCTCAATGTGAACTACAAACAAGCACCCAATATCTTATTTTTGGTGTCATTATTGGGGTAAGACGTCAAACTATATTGGACCAGACTTTCCTGACTGACCCTTGAGAGGTTAAGTTTTTCTCATATCCAGCATGAAACCCAGATTGTGAACTTCCTTTAAGGAAAAGGGCAAAGTGAAAACCTCACGTGTTTCATAAGTCTCTGTCTCATGTGGCTTCATTTTCTAGGTGTGATGTTAAATACATTATGTGGACTCCTGAACAGGACACCAAAGGAAGTGACCAGATGCAAACACATGTAAAAAAAAAAACTCCACATGGAGATACTTTACTAACAACTGAGATATACCAGCTATTTAGCAGATCAACTCAAATGTCTACACATGCAGTTTAGCATGTTTTCACCTATAGTATTATCAGCCTTTTTACACATTTAATTCTAATTTTCAAGCATTATAGAAACGCAAATGTAATGTGAGGTTATGCAGCGTGTTTGCCAACATATCAGAAATATCTTGACAAGTTTTCCTAAATGAACTTGAACCAAGTATGCAGACTTTAATGCACAACTTTGAGTGAATTCAGCTGGTGTGAATGCTGTTACTAGTTGATCCAAACAGAGTAGAAGCAGCACGAATACAGGCTTAGAGATACAGGCTTGCTAACTATACGGTCATCAGGTGAAATCCCTGGACTGGCTGAGAATGTGAATGGAAAACATGCCAACACTCCTCGGTTCCCTAATCAACAATACTCTTAACCCTCATCTATCACCACACAGCTGGTCAGTAGCCAGTGTGTGTGCTGTAAATGACAGCTTCCAGGTGTGTGTGTGCGTAATTGATCATTTTGTGCTGCCCAGTCAGTCTTAATAATGTAAAAAGAAAAAAACAATCAAGAAAAAAATCATATCCTCTGTTGAAGGTGCATTATAATTCTAGACTTTTATACAGGAGACACATGTTATTTCATTCGCAAAATCTAGAGCTTGTTTTATTCAGCACTTTGAAGATCTATTTAGTATTATTTACCACAGATGTCATACCTTCTCTCTTTGCCAGAACCACAATCACAAATAAACTAAAAAAAAATTTCTGTTCATGTGAAATGAACATATACTGTCGTGTCAGGGACAGCACAGCTGCTGGAGCGCAGAAGCCTTAATTACAGGGGGCGAGGCACACAACTCCATCTCTCCAGGAAGGAAAACACTGCTGAAAAATGCAGCTGCTAGCATCATTAGGATGTGATACAAGGAACTGAAAATGATCATGAAAATAAGTAACAAATTCCAAAAAAAATTGAAAGCTGAAACTTTCAAAATTGCAGCAACCCTCTTTTCATATACCGTCAACTCTGGGTTTCCTGCCTCTTCGCTTGTTAGCCACACTTCTTTTTTGTTAAATTTCAGCAGCTGTGCGATTCTCAGTCTGATACATTAACTGCAACAATGACATTCTGCCACTTCATCATCTGTCAATGTCCCAGAAGAGAAAACACCAAATAATACATTTTTCCTGGCATCCACCTCTGTCATCAGCATTTCGATCTCACACTTCCTCTTGTTGTTTGTTGTTTGCAGCAGGATTTGCCACTGGACAACAAGGTGACAGAACGGATGTGTTATTGTACCTTGCATAGTTATTGCAAAGTAGTTGCAAAGGAAAAGTGAGTCAGCTCAGATGAGAATATTTTTTTGGCGTACACACCTTTCAGATTTAGTGTCTACACCCTTTTTTAGAATGAATTGCGCTTGTATACAAGAGGCCCCAGGTCCTGTGGCTGCAAAACAAGCTGCAATCATCAACCCTTCACCACAGTGTTCGACAGCTGGTATGAGGTGTTTGTGCTGAATTGCTGTGTTTAGTTTTCTCGAAACATGGTGCTCTGCATTATCACCAAACATCTCCACTTTGGTTATCTGTCCAAAGGACATTATTTCACGTCTTCAGATTGTTCAGATGCACCTTTGTAACCTAAACCACGCTACCATGCTCTTTTAGAGAGAAGAGGCTTTCCCCTGGCAACCTTTTGAAACCTTTTGGTTTAGTCTCGTTCTAATTGTACTGTCTTGAACTTTAAAATGTAACATGCAGTCTGTACAGTCTAAGATGTAGTTCTTTTTTTTTTTTTTTCGGAACATTGTCTGACCTTGGAGTGAACTTGTAGGGACTTCCACCTCTGGGAAGACTGTCAACTATCTAAAAATGTTTTCCACATGTGAATAACCCTTTAATGTCCTACTCTCCTATTTAATAGAGCATATTTCTCAGTGACTATACTGTGTCTTTTTGAAAGTTAGTAGAAGTAAACGCTAGCATTCGGTTTAGACATGTAATACTAAAAGGGAGTATATATTATGCCATTACTTTTTCAATGTTTTTTCAAATACTTCTCAACCATTTTGTTAAAAAAAAAAACTCTGATTCTTTTTAATATTGTCACCTTCAGTGCAGACAATAAAGGGATAATTGTTCTATCTAAAGATGGTCTCCAAACTGTTTGTTAATTACCTTATAACCTCTCCCAGATTGATGAGCAGCAACAACTGTTTCACTAAGATCATTGCTGATGTCTTTCCTCCTTGGCATTTTATGAACACACACATGAATGCTGCAGACCAGCAAACTTCTGTTTCTATAGATGTGCTCACACTTGTTGATGATCAAATAATCAACTGCATTTGATTGTGTACTTAGTTTTTCACACACTGTTTCAACATTTTGGCAATTTCTTTCTTAAATAAATAATGACCAGGTATGATTATATAATGTGCTGTTGTTCGTCTGAGGTTGTAATTTTTTAATTTTAAGACCTAGTAATAACCAAATGTAGCATTTTTTTTTCTTCAAAATTGCATCCTGAAACATAACACCTTAGAAAAGAAAAAGACATTCCCGCTCAGGATGCATTAGTCAATGAATTGCTAAATAGGAACAAATCAGAGATATTCATGATACTTTGAAGTCAAATTGTCCCTATTTCATTCCACAGAAAAGATTACGTTGGCAAGCATTGGATTCTCCAGGCACTTGCTTCAGCCATAGATAGCTAAAACTTTATCTAAATATTTGCTAGTAATAATGTTGACTTTTGCAGCAACGATATAGAGGCACCTCCTTACAAGGCGTTCGATCTTAGCTATAAATAAGAATGGAGCTTTCCCCCCTCAGCCATCAGTCAGGGGAAATTTCTCCTGACTGATGGCTTGACAGTTTTTTACTATAGACATTAAGCTGACAACAAGAGATATACGACTGCTTCATATAGAACTTCCTCCTCTCATGAGAAACATTGTTTTACCATGGAAACATTTGTTACAAAAAACAGTAGAGGAGTATATTTACATGCTAACGCAAAAATTGATTAAGTCATCTTCAGGTGCAGGCACTTCCTAGCTTAGAGAAATAACCTGAAGTGCTCACCCTGAAGTCCATATCTCAGGGGGGAAAATAAAACGCAACAGTGAAAATCAGCACAGTTGTGACTCGCTCCTGTGGTGAGACACAGTTTGACAGAAACAGATAGATGTCACAGGGGTCAGAGGTTGTAGAACTGCCTTGGGTGGCATAGTTTTGCTTTCCCCTGCAAAAGTGTCCCTCAGGGGGCCATGAGAATAGATGTGAACATGAACAAACACATGCTGATCTCTAAGTATCCCAGTGCGACTGCAAACCTACACACTGTCTCCCTGTTGAATAACACGGTGCACTGGGAAAATAGCAGTTGAGAGATTCTGATGATGAGCGTGTGCATATTGAACAAAGAACAGGCTGCGGTCAAGCAGAGTTTTTCTGGGTACAAGCAGTCATGGGAGTCTTCATACCATGCGCATGTTGATGTGAACCATGTTCATAACTCCACTAAACATTTAAGGGCCTGGAATGCTGTAGCATTAAAAGCTCAGCCTAAATGTGCATCTTTCACTGAGGTTCTTGACTATACTCATCATATATTCCATATACTCATATATTTTGTGGACCTGTGTGTCTACATTATCCCAAATGTTTCCAATAGAATTCAAACTCAGAGAAATGTGCCATTTTTCTCTGTGTAAAAGTATGTTTCATTACATTTTTATCACTAAAATCACCATTTGACTTGAGGTGGCTCTGAGGTGTGAATAACAAGATAATTGTTGTTGTGTTTTGCACCTGTCAAATTTAAGAGGAAACTTGATTTTCAAGCCACAAAGTTGAAAAATAACACCCTCTCCCCTCAGAGGCCCCAGAGTTAAACTTCTAAAATACATATAGATACAGATCAGAGAAAGTATTTAAAAGAATGGTAGAAACATCTGGGTGGTCTTGAGCTCTTGAGATTTCTTGCACTTGTGGAATGGAAGTTGAGGCTTATAACTCAACTTATAAGGTCATAACTTTAAAAGACGCACAATGTATACATTGTTCGTAGATATGACAAAAAGAATCGGAATTGCTGTTCAAACGAGCAGCGCCAATTATGTGCACAACCCCTGCTCGGCTCTCGCAATCAGAGACAATGTTGTGTTGTTGTAAACAAAGAGACTGGAGCCTATACCCCAATTACCACTGGGTGAGAGCAGGGTACAATATGGACAGGTCTCCAGTTCATCACAAGGCCACACAGAAAACAAATACTCACCCCTGCAGTCAATGTAGAATTTAGACTCACTAATTGTTTTTATGCGTTCATATTTTATTTATTTATTCATTTTTTATTATTAATAAAAATAAGTGTAAAATATTAGACCACAGTTGGAATTTACAGAGATTGTCGACACAACTGACAAAAAAAATGCATCTAGAGCAGATGATACACTGTACCTTCAAGTCTGATGATGACTGAATGGTTTGAATCCCAGCTGGGGCCATTTGACATGGAGTTTTCATTCTCTTGCTGTGCCAGCATGGGTTCTCGCTGGGTACCGCAGTCAAAAACAAGTGTAGCAGATTTATTGGTGATTCTAATTTTACCCTGGTGTGAGTGTGCATGGCTGTTTGACTTGTTTGTCTCTGTGTTGGACCTGTCCACTGATCCTTGGTGTACCCTGCCTCTCACACAATGTCAGCTACGATAGTCTCCGATCTCCAGATGAGTTTGTGTATTTACTGTTGTCATAAGAAAAGGTCCATAGGGATGCCCCTTTTTTTGCAGAATTCCCCGTTTCAATCTTCGAAATCTTCCGAAAGCTCAGATTTCACAAGTTCTGTATATAAATTTCAGTGTTGTAACAATGAGCCCACATATTCCATTTGGAGGCATAGTACAACTAATAGTAACTGGAGCTGCTGCACTGAGAACTTCATCTTTACAAATACAGGTAATGAAAGTAATAATAAGTAAAGCATTGTAATAATAAATGAGATTAAATAAGAAACAAGTTGTCCTACGAACATCTTAAAGACACTATGTTGAGATATATTTACATCATAGCCATGTGTTATTATTGTAGACTTTGCACTTCAAGTCAACATTTTTCAGACCATTCAGTTGATTACAGTTACACAAGTTTATTTATGAAATATGTCTACAAGTCTGTGGGATTTTTTAGGTGAAGAAATGCCTAATCTGTGTATCCAGCTGATTGGGAGGAATCTCAACCAGATTCTTTCTAATCAGTGCTGCCTTATTAAGAATAACAGTGTCTGACCTGGGTTATTCATGCATCATCTGAAACTCAACATGGGCCAACAAATGGAGACCTGCATGTGCCCAATTAAGTTCCAGTGTGTGCGATGTGCTACACATGGTTTGCATGTGAGTGTACGTGAGTAAACACAGACTCAGACATGTCAAATGTATTCATAAAGTGCTTTTAACAATACAGGTATACAACAAAGTACTCTTTAAAGAACACAAAACAAAACCATTATCAAACCATCTCTCAAATACTGAATAGACATAAGAGGGGGGAGTCTACAGGCAGAGTAGAATTGGTGTAGAGGGGATTTCAGAAGGCCACAGGAGGCCACTAAAATAAATAGACTGCTGGTGTTTTCCCCATCCCTTCAGTCTTTGTGCAGTCTTCAATAGATGGCCTGATATTCATGTGTAAACAGATGGTATAATCATAAGCCATTAGTGGGGCGAGACAGAGACTACATTAGGCTTACACTACGCCTGCCACCACCTCACTTAAAACACTTTGTCAAATTCAAGGTATGAACAGATCAGGTAATGATGTGTTTCTGTATTGTAAGCAAAGAAGAATATAGAAATGTGCATAACCATTTAAAAAAGAAGACATACTTTTACTTGATTATGTCAGTTTTTGTTGCCATACCTGTCTTAAGTCAATTATTAAGTGACCAGCGCCTTAATATAGTTTCTGGGAAGCATGATTTGCACATGTGAATCATTTACACATGAACATGAATGAACAGAGCCATTTAAATACTTGGTTGCAGCCAGGAGGATCGTGGAATATATTGGCATTGTTGCTAATCAAATTAGACACATTTTATTTAAGATAATCATCAACACATCTCATCACTTTTAATGAACGTAATTTCTAAAACATCAGCATGGAGAGTTGCAAAGGGATTAGGAGGAAAAATAAATGTTCTTTCTACAACAAAACAATGGAAATAAGATGACTGTTCAGAATGTTGATAAAGATTGTGATGATGAATTAAGATAAACCTTTTGCTTCCTCTCTTGTGCTTTGAGTTTCCTACTGCATTTGTGCCAGGAAACAAGTCAGATAAAACAGATATCAGTATTGTCCTTGAAATTTAAGAAGGTGACACATGTCAAATGCTGCTAAACCTGTTCATGTTTGGAGATAAACATCTAAAATCCTTTAAACCAAAATGAGCAAGTAGAATTAGTCATTAAGTCGTATTAACTCCTTTTTCATTACCAATCAGCCATTGCTGTTGTTGTTTTTTTCTTTTTTTTGACTGCTTAAGTATGGGCTACTTTTTTAGTTTGACTTAGATTACTTCACTTAGATTATGGTGCCAAACATACAATGGCAGCCAATGGCAATGGCAGCCCCTGCCTTTTTACACTAAAAAAAAAACAACAGCACCAACTAACATCTGGCTTTTGAATGCAATTGGAAAATGTTAATCGACGTTCAGTCCTGTGCCAAATGACTGGATGTGCAGTAGTCGCAGGTGTTTGTTGGCTTCGGTTCCATTCAGCACTAATGGAAACACAACATCCAGGTGTACACGCTCTTTTTCACTAAGTAAGCTCTGGTCTTGGCTTCAGTGGATACAGCTTACTTTTTATTTATTTTTGTACGGAGACTTCAAAACAGACAGCAACAATTAGCGGACAAAAATAGATGAGATTGATCGATTTTACTGTCTGCAAGACTGATAAAAGTTCACTCTCAGTCCCTCTGTAGGGTTATACCTCTAAGGTCCATTCCAATCATCAAGTTAGTCTAATTTTCTCAGACCAAAGGGATCTTCACAAATTGTGGACCAACACAGCTTGTAGAATATAATTGTCATAGTTACTGGCTTGTTCCGCGTTGTTATTGGACATAACTCCACTTCTGTGTACATTGTAACTCTTTAGATATCTGAGGACAAACAAAATGCTACTTTTGGATTAAAAACAGCATACCTTAACCCAAAAAAAGATAAGAAATGTAATGAAATGTTCTTTGAAGTATCATGTTTCCGTCGCTACTGGAGCTGATAAATACCTGTGTCTTCTGCAGAGTCCTTTGACCTCAGAATTAATGCCAATTGTACCCTTTCCCATTGAAGACAAAAGACAGATGTTAGTGGTTGTTAGTGGATTTTCTCTAAGTGTGAAAGAGGCTTAAGACTAATCCTATGAGAACCGTGCCACTGACTCATTGAGGGTCTATCTTTGAAGTAAATTCTAACATTCTCACACTGACATCGTCAACATGCTGATGGTCATCAAGCATGATGTTTGCAATGTGTTAGCATGCTAACATTGTTAACAGGATTAAGAACAAACAAGAGATGCAGCAGATGGGAATGACAACGGTTTGCAGTCACTCTGCAACATGTTTTGTTGTTATATTTAGTTACTGACAGCAGATGGTTCAGGTTCGGTTCAGTTCAATAGAGAAAGGTCCACAGTGACTTGAGCAGATCTATTAACATTTAAATCAAAATCACAGTCCATACAAGTAAGCTTGTTTTGTTGCCTTCTCCTAACCACAATCAGGGTGCGAACCACAGACTCTTTCAAGCCACAGAAAGTTGAGCTGTGATACTTGTTTTGTCCTTGCTGCTTCCCAGGCCAATTAAACAGTGTTTTTTGTCTTCAGGCAGAGTGGGTAAAGTTGCAGGAGAGTGGGCCGGGATAGATATATAAATCCACATGTGTCTAAGGCATACCACTGCTGGAAAGACAAGGCATTTAACCACGAGTTGGTTGCCTGCCCAGGCCTCAGTGTTACTGTCAACACTTCTGTCAACAGAGCATGACTCCAAGTGCCACATTGTATCAGCTGACTATCACTTCTAAAGAAAAAAAACTGTTTTAAAAGTCATTAGTCTTGATTTGCTAGCAAATTGTGTACAGGCTGTTTGGAGACATGTAGCATTGTGGATGGAGGTACACTCTATAGCAAAATGACTGCAGACAGATGGGACTTTAAGCAGAAAAGAGGAGGAGAAATTCAAATTAGAAATCATACTGTGAAAGAGTATGAGTAAGACTTTAACGTATGCTGTGTTATATCTGATTATAAAGCTTAAACATAAAATATGAGAAATTTAAATATACTGATTACAAAGGTGGATAAAGAAGAAAAACAGCAGATATAGGGTGGTTGATAGCAACAATGACAGAAACAATTAAGAAAAAAACATCTGTGTGTGTTTTATTGTTTGCAGTGAAGTCTGTATGCAAAAATGCTGAAAGAGTAATGACTGCATTTTTCTCTACACACTAATGTTTATGTGTGGGAATGATTGGCAACTAATTAGCAGAGTACATTTCAGATAAAAGACAGAGTAACAAAGTGAACAAAGATTGTCATGAAAACTGACAATGAACACAAAGTGCAGACAAATCAGTTTACTGTGTGCTGTGCCAAAGTAAGTATGTACTGCTGCCACAGGCCTTTCAAATGAATTGCTCAGGAAGCCACAATCACGTAAACGATAACAGATTAATTACTTTTTATTGCAAAATCCAAAAAGATAAATGTTTAAATGTGTTCCATTCTTCAAGATACTATTGAATATTAGTATAAAAACAACAAGTTATTTTCATTATAATTCTGAAGAGCAGTGTTAAATAGTCAAGGCTTTCTGTATAATTTTAAATATGATAGTTATGTCTCATTTAGATTTTAAACATGGTCTGAGGAACTAAAACTTAAGAAACCTGATTTATGATTAACTTTCTATTATTCTGATCAAGGTGCAGGTTTTATTAGAGCCAAAAAGTATCCAATACCTATATCTGATCAGTTTGTTTCTATGTGAAAATGGAGTCGAGGGCATCATAAGGAGCAGCAATGTTAGCATCCAGTATCAGTTTTACAACTCACTGTGTTATTCTCTCTCCTTTACATGCATTTAAGAAATACAGGTAAACATGGGTGTTCTAGAAAACATATATGCCCAGCCATTAAATGGTTAGAATTAGCCCCGCTGGTGAGGAAGCTATGGTTATATTTCCTAAATGAATCTAACCAAGTTATACATGTGGCTGTGTCGTGTGGATTGTTGGGCTTACTGGAGCCAGTTATGCCAGTTACTGGAGCGAAAAGATACCCTGAGTCTGCTGAATGTGTGCTAATATTATAAGCTGCTGGCTCAGCAGCTAATTTCAAAACAACAGGCAGTCAAAATATTTCCTCATTCATGAAAGGAGAACTGATCTTTTAAACTGAGCTGTGAAACAACGCACAGACGTGATAGAACAGGATGTTGAAGGAATTCGCTTTCTTGCTGCAGCTAAAGTGCATGACTAACACAGGAAAACTCTTACTGCGATACTTAAGAATTTGTACACAAATAGCATTGTGATCACATAACAATAAAACATGAAAACCTCTCTTAGAGCTGTGAGTGCAAAGTCAACAGAGATATAACACAGTTTCTGGGTGAGTAAAAACGTGTCATTATATGATGACAGAATTTTAAAATGCAGCCAAAGTCATGAATGGCAGCAGTCGTAAAAGAGAATAAACCAGTTTACTAAGACGTACACCAAGTTTCATGGAACTTAAAAGCTAAAATGATGCTTTTTCACATGCACTAAGATTTACTATTCAAAGGGAGAATACGCATCTAGGGCAGTCAAATTCATCACAAGTGCAAACTTAACTTTCCATGTTCCATGAACTTAAAACAGTCAGGTTCAGAAAAACAGCCTGCCTACGCAGCGGCCTTTGTTCCAACGTCCCTCAAGAGCAGCTGCACCCTGCTGTTAATGCAAAACCACTTCACTCAAACAAAGGCTCAAATCCTTTGACAGCAGAAACATCACATTCAGGTCCATGTTCATGTCAGCCCAATCTGGACACTGACGAGCGGATCAGCTGTTAGAAATTTAGTGAGAGAGTTTTATAGGAAACACTATGTGACACACACACACTGCAGAATTGTATACATTTGTTTGACGTATATTCATGTAAGTATTTGTGATTTTTCCAGATTAAGATGATGTAAGCCCCCCCTGAGGCTCAGTGCTGGGGGCCTGACAGATCTCAACAAAAACTCCTGCTCACTGTCAGTGTCAAGAGGGACAGCAGAGCGTGTACTGGTGCACAACTAAGTTTAACTGCATAATTAACATAATTCAATCTAATTCATTGTAATATTTAAAGTTATCACTACAAAAGTTGTAAGGTATGTAAATGTCCCATATTAAGTTCTCCACGAACAGCGCCATTATCATCACTTTGCATTCAGCCTTTTTTAACATGTGGATTATAAAAAAATTGATGAGGCTTGTTGAATCATCTGAATCTGTGTATATTTGATCAGTAATTTCAGACGGCCTCATCAAGATGAGGTACTGCTGCTCGTGTCTGTTATGAGATCAACAGGAGATTACTAATGTCATACTAAAAACAAACCACTTTATCATGACTGGAATCTTTCGCTTACACTTTGCCCCTGTTTGGACAGACTCATAGGCTGTGAATAGTGAAATCACAGGCTTTACGTAAGGCCCACGGTGCGTTTCCTTACTTCATCAGGACCAGATGGCATAAGTCATTAGTTAAGAACTTGATCTCAGCTGGAAAATGTTGGATTTCATGGCCAAATCCGAGGTCGTGTGTGACTTTGCTACCTGCAGTTGATGACAATGTGACACAGATGCTTTTTGATCCATGTCTAATGGTTATATATTAAAAATAAAAGACATCTACATTCCTGACAGTGTTTATAAAAGTGGTATTGATTAAGTGTCTGAGCTGCTTTTATAGACACACCAAATATACACATAAAGCAGCAATACTCAATCTTTGTTTGTGGAGCTGGGTAATAGTCAAATAAATGTATCTTGTAGGTGATGTGAAATGAGTCCAATGTGTGTAAAAGGTGTAAAATAAAATATGGAGCGTGCTTAGTTAAAGGCAGAAAAGTGCCCTTAGGGTGTCAGTCAGTATAATATATGAAGCCTTCGGGGACTTAGAGGGTCGATGTAGTTCGGAGTCGAAGCGTCTGCTGGCAGCTGAGCAAATAACACCACAGGAGAAAAGCAGGGTCATAGGACAGAAACTGAAGGAGATGTGGAAGGAGATAAAAAGATGTTTATACTCACTGTTTGCATTAAGGGAAAATATAAGGCTGAATGCTTTGAGGACTGGGTGGGTTTAACTCCAGCAGTGTGTCCATCACATATATCACATGAACACAAGTCTGTGGACACCCACATATGATTGCTGGACATTTCGTGGCTGCTGTTAGCACTCTACACTCCTCTGGGATGGTTTTCACATGATTTTGGAACCTGGCTGAACCCCAGTCTCAGCAAAAAGAGCATTAGTGAGATTAGCAAGGCATTGATGGTGGGTGATAAGGTCTGGCTTGCAGTCATTGTTAGTGTTCAGTGAGGTTGAAATCAAGACTGCAATTCAGTCAAGTTTTTAACACCAAAGTGGGAAAACATCTGTCTGATGGAGATTTGCAGTGTTCTCAGGGTCATTGTCGTGTTTAAATTGGATGAGCCTTCCTTTGAAATTTATTGAACTGTTGGGAAACAATCTATTTTCTTTCATATGACTGCATGAGTCGAAATCATTTTGGCTTTGGAGTGTAAATGTAAAGATGATTAAAGGCAGAGCTGACCAAATTAAATTATAGTGTTATTTTACAGACAGCACCACAGGCAACATATCGGTTTCCCTTTAACTCACTTAGTTGATCAATACCAATATTCTGATTGGATTCGTCTTTTTTCTCGGTTGAAACATGTATGTAAATCTTTCAAATCTTGCACAGCAACATTATTTAAGACCTAAAATGTTACATACTGCATACATTACTGTTGCCTTGTCAACACACAGAAGACATATTAAGCTCTTTTTTCAGAGGCTGGCACAATTTCCTGTGGTATCAGTGGAATGTCTATGACAAGGCCAAAATATTAAAGCGATACAGTGCAACACTTCCCATAGCAGCAGGTTTTTATAGTGTGAAGTGAGCTACTCAACTCCCAACAAATGCTTTTTTTTTAGGTCACAGTAAATTGTTAATTTGTGCCATTGTCTCCTTTGTTTACAGGAGTGGATTGCCCCAGTACTGTAGGTGGCAGCTTGCATTATAATTGGTGCTGTGATCGGCCATAAAACACCAAGAAGAAAAACAGGAAGCCAAGTGTTGGTTCGGCATGCTCTCTGCAGTTATTCATCTTAGCTTTTATGTTGACACAGTTATATTTAAAACAGCGCTTTCTTGATGCCATATTGTTAGTATCGTGGAGGGAAAACCATGTTAAAAGAAAAACCTCTGTATATGTGGAAAAGTCTGTTCTCAGCTATAACTGCACCTGCCTCACTACCACACAGAACTCTAAAGACTGTGGTTGTTTTAAGCAGCTCCCAGATGTGAGTCGTTTATTATGTAGCACAGTGAAAACTAAAATTAAGCCCATGTTGTCAGTTTCTTGAGGAAACAAATGTTGTTATGCAGTATAATTTATAACATATTCAGTTAGGATACAATATAGCGAAAGTTTGTGTGTTGCAGCTGTCATACTGACACAGAGCAGGGATGAATATAGTAATAAAATTCTACCCTTAACGCACAATTTACATAATCATCAGGTTATTTTCTTTAAAAACAGTTAGGCTGGGCCATCTTGTTACCACACTGAATCAATTTTGAGAAGATGAAGAAAAGTTTGAACTCATATGCCTGGGCAAATATCATGGTAATTTGACATGTAAATTACCAAAATTTAATCACTATGTGAGGGGAGAAGACTGTATAAACATGGCATTCTTAATACTACAGATCTGCCAAGACACAGCAACTCAGCTGAATCCATTCACTTAAATGTCAGAGCTGGATTTTGTCCAGATACAATTCATCACACTTGAATGTGATAAAGGATGCAAGGAACCGCACAGATGACTTGGGGAGCTACGTTGACCAATGGAACACTGATCTTCTTTAGACTGTTATTTTTATTCTATTTATCTTATCATATTTAATCAATGCATCAGTTGCCAAAGCATTGATAAAAAATGATTGGATAAACTAAACATTTATTATTTGTTGAAAAAAGTGTTTATGTATGAGAAATGCTGTAGTTTGAAGATCTTACAATGTACAAAAGGCCTAAATAATAGATTAGTCAAATAGAAAAGTGCAGCAGATGTGAAGCATATTATAAAATAAGACAACAGCAGAATGCAGAAGAAAACTAATAAACAGAACAGATTGAAACAATCATGTGCACAGCCAAACACTCCATGGCTGAAATCAAGCAAAGTACATCTGAGTTCAGTAAAAAATAGCAAAGAATAAAGTGACCTGCTTCCAATCACAGTGTGCCAGACAGGGAGTCTGTTTACCTGCACCGTGTTTACCAGAAAACCTGGAATCCCCCCTCTGCACAACAAAAGGTGGACGTGCACATGTACGAGTGCGAGTGCGTTTCATGCGTTTTTAGAATCAACAGCTCGGTAGCCCGTTCTCTGACTGTATCTCAACTTGGTTTAGGTGTGACCAGCTTTGTTTGGAGCCTTGCCTCCTCCTCTCACCCAGCTCCCCTCCCTCGGCTGGGCCGCGAGGTCGACAGAGAAACGGCGAGAGCAAGTGAGAGAGCAGCCCTGACCTCCGGCGCTTGCTACGGAAACAATGGCGACGCGCCTCAGGGTGACAGCGGGAGACAGGAACAGGCACAAACACAGGAACCGTCCATTCTGCCAGTGAGACAGACCTGCCGAGGCCTGAGAATCTGACGGAGGAACTGTCTCTGGCTCTCCTTTTTCGATATGCCCTAATATGACAAAAAAGTGATGCACTTGTTGATTGTACTCTGTTATTAGCCAGTGGTCCCAAAGGGAGAAAGCTCCAAGCGCCACAGAGTCCTAGGGAATGAGACAGGGATATTTTAGGATACAATGATGGTCTTTTTCAGCTCATGTACCTTGCTAAAGAATGCAAAAGCTCCCTTTGAAAACACAAGTAAACACAAGACTTAGAGGTCATAACCATGCTAAAGAATCTATAGGGCTGTGTCAATGGAAACAGCATTGACATAAATGCTACTGCACTGCCAACATGCTGATGCCCAGAAGATACAATGCCTCTGAAAATATGCAGAGTTGACTATCTATGTTATATGGAAGAAGCTGGTAGGACATATGATGACTGTTGTTTACACATCCAACAATGGATCAGTCAGACCATTTCCTTCAAAACTATGTACGGTTAAAAAATGTCCAGTAACAATTATCAAACTCGGTACACCTACCGTTCAAAATAAAAGTCTTCACATTTTTTTTTACAGCGTTTATTCTCAGTGTTGTTGAGTGTATCATTTTTAGACAATTTGTGGTTGATCTTTATATCAGGGTGGGCCGTCGAGCCCTGAAACAATCAGATTTTATGACTTAATAGCTTTGACAGCTGTTGTATGATTGCTTAGTTCATGTGCATGTTGGAATTGTTATGAGAATTACTCATTGTAAAGTCAAAATAGATGCCCTGAACAGGCAGGATCTTTCTACAGGTGTGTTATACATTGCAGACCCCATTTCTGTTCGGGTCAGTGTAATGTAAATGATGTCATCAGATGTCACTCAACACAACCTGTAGCAGTTTATTACAATGTAGCAGACTTTTTCTCAGACTTGATTCAGAGTGAGCACATATGCTTCCCTCTGCGGATGCTGATACATTAATATGCTGTTCTTCAAGTTGACACTGGAGTAGACAGGAACAATAGCGGCTTTAGAAAGAGCATGCTTGCATGTGTGTGTGTGTTTAAGTGTCTTTGTAGATAGAAATAGCAGGCAATACACTTCCATTCCATTGCAGAAATAATGAATGACGGGCTCCAGCTGATAGTTAAGACAGGGTGTAGGCTGTGCTGAACAAATGAGCCTCGAGTTTGGACCTCAGCACCAAGATTTTATCTGATTTCTTGAAAACACATCACATTGTTGCAATCAGTTGAGTTTTTCTTGACTCAGGCAAAGTAAAACCCTCAGCGAACAAGAGCAACATATAAACCCTTCCATCAAAGTCGCTTGTTAATTACTTTTACAGCGTTTATTAGTTATGGACTCAAAAAGGCTGACACAGCTATCCAAAAACTGTAGAATGACCAACATGTGAGTGAATAAAACGGAAATGAGTCCATATCCTTGGAACCCTTTGTACAATAAATACATGTTAACCCACAAAACCAGTTTTCCAACCAAATAAATGTTTACAAAGTTCCCCTGAGTGGTGCTGAAAAGCCCAGTAGAATCTGGACTATTGATCTGAGAATGATGAATGGCATTTTGTGTGTTTGGATAATTACCTGATGATTTCTCTATATGAAAACATGAAAACACACCAGCTTTATAAATGAGCTATAGCAAATATTTTTTGTCACATGTGTAGCTCTATGAAGAGGTATTCAAAACTAACATTAATCATTGCTGTGCTATAATGGTATTACCTTGACACTCTTCTTCCTTGTGGCCATGATGAACTCATCATTCTTTGATTATGATGGAAGAAAGAATAAAAAGTGACTGTGGTCTAATCTGATAAAAAAAAAAGAATGAGGTATCGATTTATTATTAGATTTTTTAATATTGTTTTTTAATTTGGGCCTTTCCAGCTGCACAGTGTCATTAACAGAGGGTTCTGGGAAAGCTAATATGCTTTTTGTGAATCGTTTTCTGGCAGAAAGTTAAATTTCTCTCAGAGGATTTCTGAAAAATAGAAAGGATCAAGCAAAGTAGTGCATGTGCTGAATCTAAACGATGAATAAAACTGAAATCCGCTCAATTAAATTTGGCCTTCACATTTATTCCAGTGAATTATCTTGGAAAAAAAACAAAACAGTGGTTGATACGCTAGACAAGAAGCCAAGAGAGCAGAGGTTTTATCCACTTGCACAGCATGTAGGCATTAAAAGTCCATATCAACAAACGTGTGTGCTTAACTCTTTATGATCTTTGCAGATGCCAGTTAAATAGCTTCTGAAAAACAATGGCAAAATTAATCAAGTGGCACTCGTTTGTTTGCTATTAACCCTGCCATGCTTATGAACTGATGCCAGTAATCAACATGAAATGGCCAGATTGTCATCACTGTGTTTGTAGAAGGCCTCTCTACTGTTAGAGCAGTTCTTCTCTTCAGGAAAGGTTGCTGTGATTTGGTTAAAATGGTCATCACAAACATAATTTCCTTACACAGCCAGTCATGTGATACAGAAAGAACATCCTCTTTCATTTTGAAGGTTTTATTATATTATTATTATATATATTTTTTGTTATATATGTTTTTTTCAATGCTCTGGTTCTTTACAAGTGTTGAAATCTCTCTTAATGTCCCACCACAGCATTTCAATCATGTTGAGGTCTGGACTTTGACTGGACTATTGCAACACTGTGATTCTTTTCTTTTTCAGCAATTCTGTCATAGATTTGCTGACTGAGTTTCAGCCAAGGTTTAGCTCTCAGACAGATGGCCTCAGATTTGACTCTAGAATACTTTGGTATACAGGCGATCGTGGTGGATTCAATGACTGCAAGGTGCCCAGGTACTCTGGCTGCAGAACAAGCCCAAATCATCAGCCCTCCACCACCGTGCTTGACAGTTGGTATGAGGTGTTTGAGCTGATATGCTGTGTTTGGGTTTCTCCAAATGTGGTGCTGTGCATTATAACTAAATATCTCCACATTGGTCTCATCTGTTCAAAGGACATTGTTCCAAAAGTCTTGTGGTTTGTCCAGATGCAATTTTGAAAATTTAAGCTGTGCTTTCATGTTCATTTTAGAGAGAAAAGAGAGGCTTTGTCTTGTAAACAAACCATAGTTCTGTACTCTCAGTGACTTTAACACTTAGCATGATAGCTGAGGCCTGTCAAGTCTGAGATGTAGCTCTTTTTCGTTTTTCATATTTTTTTCTGAGCATTGTACAGTCTGACCTTGAGTTGAACTTGCTGGGATGTTTCTTTCTGTGGAATGATGGACACAAACTGTTAATGGCTTTATAACCGATGCCAGGTTGATGGAAAGTAACAATTGCTTCTCTAAGATTGCTAATGTCCTTCCTCTATTTCATTGCATTATAATGCACCTGAACTAAAGTTGAGGTTGTTTGCAGAAATAGCAAGCACTTTCATTATGAGACAAACTGTTGCCCCTAAAGTAATTGCGGTGTTTTAAGGTTGGCAGATATAACGTTCTTGTTCAATGGTTGAAAAGACGGTTTCTTCAAATTTTCTACCGATTTTACTGTCATTTAAAAAGATGTAAAAAGTTAAAGTGTAGGTTGTTCAGAAATAACGAAATTATTCAGCTGCAGGGGGAAATTTTCTCTACAGTTAAAATTTAAGACCTGCATTTTTAAAATAGCTGGACTGAGACTGATTTGGAAGCTTGGAAGTATGATGGGAGGTTAGGCAGCTCTGCAAGGTGAGAAGAGGAATGATGACAATGCGACAGGAAACAATAGTGAACACAGGAGTAAAACTTCCTGTAATTTTGGTTTATGGTATCATTTGGAGTATGCAAAAATCAAATTAAGTTAAGGAAAGAATCTCAATCTTACTTGCATTATGTACATCTTAATCTCATTCCTATGTCCTACCAGAGTTTTCATGGCTTTACCGTGCTCAAGGCTCCTCAGTTTCAGAGTCTGCTGACAAGCAAGTTTGAACTTTGAATAACTGTATTTCTTGTTTTGGGCCTGTTCTCATAGAGGGAGTTATTTGTTTCCATCATAAGATCTAGCAACACCAGTTCTGGCACAGATTTTTGGGACAAGACAGAGATCTTTGTAGGCTGTTGAAGGTTATGGATATAATTAAGACCTTAGATGGGCGCAAACACTGTAATTGTGGAAGGGAATGTCCAGCGAGGATACAGAAGCTGATGTGTCAGGCTGTATACACTTAAAAGGTTTCTTTAAAGCAGCAGCAAAAAAACTGAGCTAAATGTTTCAGTTTTTGCTCATAAACTAAACATTTTGTCAGTTGGAGATCTCAGATGACTCAACTTTTCTAAAAAAATGTTTTCTGGAAGATCATTAACATGCAATAAAGGTATCAAAATTTGGGTTGTATTTTCTTAACATGAAAGTAAAATGATTTTTTTATCATGTTATCATATTCAACATATTCTCAAAATACTGCCAGAGCCTGGAAAATATACAGACATTTTGGTATCTGAGCAATCTCCAATGTAAAAACGAAAGAAAACCCTGAGAATATAGAGATGGCATTATGATTTTAAAGGGTGTGCTATGAAGTGGACATTTCTGTCTCTGGGTCAGAGAAAAATGTGTGTATTTTAAAATGTGAAAAACAAACATTAATTAAGAAATTCCAGACATTTTACTTAAAACCCCTGTTTACTATTAAAAATGTTAACTATTAGTTATCACTATTAAACTTCTGCTGTTGATCACTGACCACTCTTTACACCCACAAACACAACAGCACAAGCAGCGGAAACCCAACAGTACCAAAAAACTGCATACATTGTCACAGATAAGGTTCACAGATAAGCCACTGATATAGCAAACTACTTCAATTTTATTCCTGTGCTATACACATTCAGATTTCAATCATTAGAAGTTTGAATAAGTCCTAAATCATCAAACTGTTTGAGGTATGTGGTCCAGCTTTTAGTTTGTTCTCCTTTGTGACCTGTCTAAGATAAGGCAATGAATATGAAGGGAGGGCACGTTATGATCGATCAAGAATAACACAGTCTATTCTTACTGTATATACAGTACATACTGTGTACAGCATCTCATAAACTGGATTTAACACAATGGAGCTGCTGATAACAGTACAATTAAGCCATAAACCTGCCAGCTATTGATATAAATCAAAACATGGACTTCCTCTCTTGCACATTGTGCACTATTCAAGGTAAGCAATTGAAGCCACGAGTGGCAGTGCTACAATAACTGACCAGATTACATCACTCAGCACCCAGAGGGCACCCAACACTCCACTTCATCCCACCCTCACACCCTCCTGCTACCTCCTTCCCTCATCCAGCCATGTGGCATTGTTCGTTATTGATGAGATTAACCTTAAGGAAATCCCCCCCAGCTCTAAAGTGGAGACCGTCAGTCTGACAAGTGCAGCCAAGGTAAACACTGTTAATCAACCAATCAGTCTCCCTAATGCCCATCTGACACCTTGCCTAATGAGGAACCAGTCTGTGTGAATGTAAAAGTAGATTGGGACTGCCACTGGGAACACTGGGGCCATAATGTTGGGCGCAGAGTAGTCTTCCTCCCTTCATCCTGTATTAGTCTCTGAGGCCGAGTTTAAGACGCTCTCCTCTTTTCAGCAGGAACCCCCCACTGGGTGAGGCATAGTTTTCAAAGAATTCAAATGCACAGCATGGCCCACCAGCATTTTTTCTGTTGGTCGGGTGTGAGAACGGGTCCTGCATGCTGGCTTCAATGTGTTTTTTTAGAGAGGGAAATTGTAATGCAAAGATTATCCCATTGAGAGGAAGTACCTAACAAGGATGCAAACAGTTAATGGTCTTCATGTTAACCTATGAACTCAGCTTGGCTCCCTCCAATGCCATGTTTTATACAGGTTCCCATCTGAATGCATTTAAAGCACCTTAAAAGGAAAAATAAAGCAATCCAGTGCCACTGGGAGCACTTAATCCAATCAAAGCTGAGTATCTTGAGCTGTGTACACATTTTTCACTTTCTTTTGAAAGAAATCAGATTTTAAAGATCTCAGAAATAGAACATTTTTGTTGTGAATTCCCTGACGCGCTGCACTGTTCGAGGGGGAAAAAAAGAAAAGAAAAGCAGTCTTGGGTCCAGCTCAAAGGAGCGAATATTTGGACTCCGTGAATTAAACTGGGAGACATTTCACAATGGATGTTGTGATGTGGATTAGCCATTGTCTATTGTCAGACTCCCCGAGCCTCACCCTGTGTTACCCCACAACACATCCCTCCTTCTATTACTGGAAAAAACATAGGGTGAAATGGTGAATCTCTACCTCGTTTTGTTTTTATACAAATCCTCCTAGTGAGTGCTTTGTCTGGCCTTGGCCTGCACTGCCAGGGTGGTTGGCCACAACTCTTCATAGAAACAACTGATGAAAGAGAAGATGGCGTGAAGCGTGTCCAACGATATGGCTTCCCAAACTAGAAGGGCTGTGCAGAGCCCACTAGTCATACTTTTTCAGCTCCTTTAGAGGAAAAAGAAACCCTGTCATACACACGTTTCCGTACCTCTGTTGGTTGTCTAGTTTTGGTGTAGAAAAGAAACAGGAAGTAACAACTACATTAGCAACTCACTTGAGCACTTGACATGAAGCAAAATTGAAGAGCAGATAAGAAAATGTTGATGGAAAATGTTGGATCTTCTGTAGATTGTAAGTTTTATTTTGCTTGTCTTATATTCATGATCATATGTACAAAGATTTATGATTTTAGAAGATGTATCAGCATTTCATTCTAAACATGTATCCATGTTCTGTATGTATGTCTTCACTGTATCGTCCTTAAATGTTATTATTTATAAGTGGGGACTTTTAATTCTTGAAATTTAAATTCTTGAACATTCCTTGTTTTAATTCTTGCTGAAGTCATAGATAGTCTAGTTTATTAAGTGTAACTCTAAGTCATTTATGGGCATATGAGTACAGTCCCAACACTACTTTTAAAAGAGTTGACTCATTGGCTCAGTGAGCCAACAAAAGCGGTATTACAAAAAACAGTATGAAATCAAATTACTTAAACCTAATATTTATTTGAAATACATTAAATATCAAATATTGAAACTAAAAAAAATGTCCATGTTTATGCGTGATGTAGAATTTAGGCTTTCTATTGGTTCCAGACCTCCATTGTCATGATTTTTCTGTCATAATGCACCAAATGTTTTCAGTGGGTGACGGGTCTGGATTGTAGACAGTGTGGCACCTGGTCTCCTTGATTAGGAATTCATGTCACTCTAAGTGCAGAGAAAGATTTGGCATTCCTCTGCTGAAACAAGCAAAGGCTTCCCTAAAAAAATACATCTGGATGCCGGCATATGTTCCGAAACCTGTATGTACAGTTTAGCATTAAGGGTGTATTTGTGGATGTGCAAAATCTACAAATGTCCAGATGAGCTGTAACTTTTACCACATAATAGTTCTAATCAGACTTTATTTTTGTCTCAACTCCAGATGTTTCAGAGGAGAAAATGTGGCTTGAGATATATCGGGATCAGTGAATGTCAAGGGGGTAAAAAATGTAAACATCCCTGATCAAGCAGATAAAGATCCACATGATGCAAGCTTTCCAAGTTATAAAAAACAACTTTGCTTCAGTGACAGCAAAAGCACAACAGTGAGGTCACGATTAAAGGGACAGCACTGCTTTTATAAATCATCTTCATGCTTGAAATATTGTGATGTTATAGACTTTGCCTGTGCACTGCTGGTGACAAAATCATGACAAAAATATTGTATGCTTGCAAAAGTCACAGCCCATTGTTTCATGACTGTCAACCTTCAGAGCTTTTTCTATAACATACCCTCATGGTTCATTAATGTCCAGTTGTAATATGCAGCAAAAGAATGACTTCTTGCTCCCCTTGTCTCATTACATTGTCTCATAGGCTCTCTCCATCCTGCCCTCCATCCACCTGCACATACTAACGAGGTGATCACAACACTCAAATACCAGACTGTGATCACATCGCATGCCTGCCCCATGTGTACACTTTCCTCTCTTTGTTAATCCACAACCTCGCACACACACTGAGGCCCGGTCTGTTTCCTACCAGCAAATGCAGGGAGGTATGTTTCCAATTATAAACCTGATCCAGGGTTAAACACACTCTCTGCTGCCCACCACAGCCAGCAGGATTTATGATACCAACATTCATGCTCCCATATCTGAACCCACCCCCCCCCCCTACCCACCACAGAGGCAGAACTTTTCACTCTCTGCGGCTGCAAGTCAGGAGAGTATGCCCGGTAGCTGCCAGTCATTCACCTGCTGTGTTCCATACTGCAGGAGGATGGAGGAGAAATCTGCAAGGATTTATTAGATGTGAAGTACGTGCCATTATATGTGTTAAAAGCTTGTTGGTTTATATGTATACATTTAGGTATGTATATATATACATACGCATAATGATTATTTTTTGTAACTCCTCACAAGAGTGTGAGTGCAAAATAAATATCTCAATCAGCATGTGCAGAGAGGCCAACCAGTCCAAATTAGACACAAACACAGGTACCGCTTCAGTGCCTAAGGACTATATGAAGTTAAAGGCAAGTAATGAGAATAATTAAAGCAATAAGAAATGTTTAGCCTGGTTTTATCCATTCAATAAAATGCCTGTAAAGGTTGGTAATACAATGCTTTGTCATGATTTTACAATGATTTTGTTACAATGCCTATAAAATAAAGGTGATGCAATTATATTATAGTATGATGCAATTATATATATATATAATCCACTAATGTTCAATAATGCTTATATGTACATCTGCTGTCTTTTTTGCCCTTGATGCACATTAGGGAGAATGGAAACTTTGTAAATCATGTCTGATCAGGCAAAGACTTAAATTTTGTAACTCATCAGCTGTTTCTGGACTGAGCCAGAATACGATAAACTCACATAACTTACCGGCATTTTCCCAGATATGATACCATACCCTACATATTGCCAGAGATTAAAGCAATACCTGAAAAGGAGCTCTCTCCATTTTCCTCTTGTGGACGTCCACTGCACCTTTTCTTCTCTGGGGTTGTTTCCAGTTAGGACAACTGCTTCTGTTTCTAAATTACAACCACCACCAGCATGCACTGTCACTCTTTGGCAGACACAGCCTAGATTATTCACTTCAAGCAAGTCAGTGGAAATTTGTCAGATTCACATTGTCATTCTTTTTTGCAGCCTTTCAAAACATTGTTTCAGATTGGCTCCACTAATGAATGGAAAACCGGCCTATGTAACAACAACAGTAAGACATTTGTTTGTTCATAGTCAAGTCACTGAGGAGATAAAGTATGTAGCACATAGATTAGCACCTCTGAGCACTAAAACACGGTTCTATAAGATTAGTTAAAAACATTACCAACCAAAACAAAAGCACTTAGTTTCAAGGCTCCTTAGTGTTGCTGCAGACTCCAAATAGTCTGAAATCTGAACCAAACCCAAATGCATACACCTCTGGATTAATTTAGCTTGAGCATTTTCATTATCAGAAATAAGAGGAAATCTCTCACAGACAGGAAGGTTTTCCCTCTGTGTAATAAAGATCCATAATCCTGTGCCAAAAACAGTCTGGAATGTAGTAAACAATGTAAGGGAACAAACTACCAACATGATACATGCGTGATTAACAGGCTCTGGCATGGCTGGACAGTTGATCACAGCAGCGCCATATAAACCCCAGGGAGCAATGGTCTTAGTTTAACACTCACAGGTAGTGATTCATTATCAAGGTTGAACCTTGATAAATATCCTTTGGCAAAGCATACTAGTATGGCATACTTAAGGGTATTACACATTAGATCTAAAAGCTGCATGTGCCTTCCTATATATTGTTAATGACTGATGAATCAGGTACAAGCAGCCAAAATAGTCATAAACACAGGAAGTTGTATTGAATATAAAAGCAAAAATCATTCATGCAACAGGAGTGGAGGTCAATGTAATATTGTTGATCATAGGAAGCTCGTCCCAGGTATTAACAATGACAAAAACAAACAGAGGTGGGACGCTTTGGAGCTGGACGTTTCGGAGCTGGATAGCAACAAGGAGAAGTGGGGTTTTCCTTGAGTTGAGCAGAGCTCTGCAGGCTTCCAGACATGAAAGAAACACTTGGAGCTGCCAGAATCCCTTTCAATACACGGAGGTTTTGCAGGGGGAAAAAGTCCAATGCAGCACCTTTGTTCCTTTGTTTCGGTTTTCAAGTGTTCTTCTGGGACCCCATAGGTGAACTGAGGGTGGTTTTTTTTATCCAGGGTATGACTACAATTACACAAAAACAGTCTATATCTGCTGGAGGTAGATGTGTAGATTAACAGCAGAGCAATGTAAACAGCAATCTAAAGGAGGACACTGCACACAAACTATGACAGTGACATGTAAACCATACAGTTCCTGTGCATTGTCTATTGTTTTTACAGCAAGGATTGAGTCTATTTATTTGCTTCTGTGGCATTTTGATGATAAAATATAGATGGTAGATGGTAGTGTTGGAAGCTGTGTGGCTGGGGGGGGGGTTGCTGCAGAATATGGTGAAGTGACAGATTGTTTCTGAACATGATATTTAACATAAAAATATATTCCATCTATATGCAAGACAGTAGCTTCTGACAACACTTGTTAACTTTTAGATTGTAAATAATCCACTTATCTGTCTGTCCACACGGTAACAGTTCAATTGCTGGATAAAATTGTAAAAATGTGCCATATGTTTCATGCCTTACATGTAGTCTAGTGACATCTAGTGGTCTAAAGACCAAGTTACAATATAGTTAGCGTTATAAGAATCGAGCTCCAGAAAGTTGATATAGACATGTACTGTTTCACAAAAATAAGAAAAAAACTAAAAGTACTGTACATCAACTATGAAGTAAGTGCCGCTGGGCACATACAGAAGTTCTGGAGGAATCAGTCAGGGGGTTGGTGGTTCAGACCCCAGCTTCCCCAGTCAACATATCAAGATACTTTGAAACACTAACTGAATGTAGTGTATTGTGGTCAGGCAGCCCATTTGAGTCTCTTTGTAACAACTTTTGTGTTTATCAAAGATCATCTCTCGCTCCCACTTTAGGCTCTTAACTTTGGACACACTTGCTACGTCAGTTCTCTAGTCTCTTGCATATTTTTGTAGCGATATATCATATTCTACTCCACTCCATTTGCTCATCATGATGATTCTTTCACACCTCTTTTCACCTTTGATTTTTTCTTTTTCTGTTTTGCATTTAATTTGTTTTGTCACTTTTCTGTTGTATTACATCTACCTGCATAACTTTTGTGCCTCTTTGTTAACATTTCATATCTTTAAAAGTTGTTTTATATCTCATTTTGGACACTTTTGTTGTCTTTTTTCTCTCTGTGGTCATTTAACATTTCTCTATATTACATCTCAAATCTAATTTAGTTTGTTTTGTTTCTCTCTAATATCTGTATATTTCTGGTAAAAGGCCATGGGCCCTCTAACTCCTTGAGTCTCTGGCCCAACATGATAGATGCACATAAAGCAGAAACAAGTTGACAAGAATTTTTTGTTTCATTCTGAGAATGTCTTTTCAAAACTTGAAGAAAAAACTTTCTATACATTACACGAAAGACAAATACATCAATCACTCTAAAAGGAATATTTAACTATTCCTAAATACAACAATTTTGAGTAAGAGGACATCTGCTGTTCTTGTCCCTTCCTCCTTGAAGCTTAACTTATCCGCCTCTTTTTGTGATGCGATATATAACTGGTTGACTATCTATACTTTAGCCAATAATAATTTATCTCTTACCAGGATATTCTCCGATTGGTTCATTGTCACAGGGACCCTCCCCCTCTACGTGATCTCCAGCTGTCTCAGGACGTGCTGTGCAAGCGACGTTTTAGGAGGTAAACAAACCCTTTTCTCTTGTTTCCCTTAAAAATGTAAGAATACCTTTCGTGTTTTTGTATAAACGGAGACAGAGATTGACTTTTTAAAGTTAGCATGGTAACAGACTTTTTCCTGTACTTGCTACTTACATAAGGGACGACGTGCAGTGTCGGTTTTGTAACTGTCCCTTCAAATGTCAGCTCTGTGTTTTGGCCTGTTTCACTGCGGTATTTTGTCAAACGACGTGGCCTAAATTGAGACATAATAATGTTATGACAACGTTATTCTTGTGAAAATATATTGTAAACCCTGTCAGCTGTTGTAGCGCATAGAAATGTCAATATGCTCTCAACGTTTTAAATGATCGTGGAAAAGAGACGCGTGATGTCAAAAGAGCACTGCCATCAGGTGTAATATGCGTGTATATATATTATATATGTGTGTGTTTATGTGGACACTATTTGCCTTCTCAGAGGGGACTAAATTTGTTGTAAAGAAGACAGCAATTATCTTTTATTTAATTATTATATCAAATCACTTAATCAGATTTATTAAACAGTTATAGTGATGCACATAGAAGTGTTGTAGATATTCATGACAATGCTGACGCCATTATGCGTTATGTTGTCTTCAATTCATCAATTTGCACTCAACTTACTGAAATATCTTCATACTTCACTTGCAAAGCATTGTAAGATAACCAGAAAGATGGAAACCAAGATGACGTCAGAGCCAAAATCCAATGGTGTGAAGAAAGGAGGGGCCAGGATTATTGTGGACAACGATGATGAAGATCTTAGGTATGGATTAAAACATCTGTGATAAGCAGTTTGTATTTAAAATATCTACATTGTTACGATGTTTTAAATTCTAATAGTACGCCCACCTTTCCTTTCCCTTCTGTTTGTTCCACCAAGCCCAACCGACCTGTCTGAGATGTTAGCGGAGGGCACCAAAGAGTCCCATGACAAAGCAGAGAACTGCCAGTTCGTCAAAGATTTCCTCAGGGGCCGCATCAAAAAGGAGTTGTTTAAGGTAGTCTCCCTAAGAATCTTGCATTGCTGTCGAACAGAATAATTCCAGCTCGCAAAGATGTTGCTGAAAATGACAACCAGTATTGTGGGAGAGTCAAGGCATTTGTTCACATATGTTCAAATCAGGACGTCCCTGAGCAGCATTTATCTGTAGAGAGGTGTTATACCAAATGCACGAGGTTGAGTGGGGTCTTCCTGCTGAAGTGATGTCAGAGGGTTGATGAGAAGCTTTCCGAGCACAACCATACAGTTGTTGTGAAAGCCACTTAGTTTTTTGTTTCTAGATGCCAACATATTGGAACAAGGTCCTCCTTTTTTACACTGTACTATAGCATATCATGTCATATCATATAGCAAACATGTCATTATTGGCTCTCATCACTGCAAATAGAATTTGCACCGCTATGATTTAATAAGAAAAATTGCATCAAACGCTTAAAGAGCACTCAGAATCTGTTTACGCATATGAACTCTTGAGAACTTCTGGGGAATGTTCAGAGAATTAGGACCGAGTTACATGTCAGTACAATCACTTTACAGTAGGGCACTCAGAACAAGACATAGGCTGAAGAGGTATCAGCATAGAACGTGCAGGAGTTGGACGTGATGCAAAAAGTGTTATTTTGTCTGATCTTCTATTTCTCTCCTTCTTCATATGTTGTCAGAGAGGCACAGCGTCTCTGTACTTTGTCTACTCGGCCATGGAGGAGGCGATTGAGAAGAACAAAGACCATCCTCACATAGCTCCAATCTATTTCCCGACAGAGCTGCACCGGCGTGAGGCCCTGGCCCGTGACCTGGAGTATTTCTATGGAGAGGACTGGGAGAGTCAGGTGAGCAGCAAGCACATAAACACCTTACATATAATAAGGTGAACCTCCAGACATGGCTGCTCTTTTCTGGAGCATTAATCACCTGGTTCCTCTTACAATAACAGTAAAATTAAGTCATTAACTAATGTGCAGATTGTCAATGTGTTTCACTTTACTTGTGTGGACAAATTGTGTGAATTTATTCTATTATTATACATTTATCTTCTTTACCGAAAGAGTTGTGACAGCTAAAAAGCCATTACATTCTCATGGCATTTTTTTCTCACAGATCAGCCTCTCTGCAGGCACTAAGCCCTATGTGGATCGCATCCATGAAGTGGGGGAGAATGACCCATTGTCGTTGGTGGCCCACTCTTACACCCGCTACATGGGTGACCTCTCAGGTGGACAGATCCTGAAGAAAGTGGCACAGAGGGCTCTGAAGCTCCCCTCAACAGGGGAGGGTCTGAATTTTTACCAGTTCGAGGGAATCCACAGCCATAAGGGCTTTAAGCAACTTTACCGAAGCAGGATGAATGAGCTGGAGCTGGACATAAAGGCCAAAGAGAGGCTTGTGGATGAGTCTAATCGGGCCTTTGGCTTCAACATGATGGTGAGTGAGCAGAGAGGATACTCGATGAACCAGAAACAGGTTAACAAGAGGAAAGGTGTTTTGGGGATGCCTAAAGGTATGACAACAATCTCCTTTTGTTCTAAAAACAGGTATTTTCAGAGCTTGAGGAAATTGGAAACACTATCAAAGAGGAATTCCAAGATGCAGGTCTTGGACACAGTCATGCAGAGATCATGGAGGGTGGAGATATCAACAAATGCCCATATTATGCAGCTAAAATGGGTAAGAAATCATTTTGACTGTTTATGTCATGGAAGCACGCGCTCTTAACTAGACAACACCCCTGTTCAGCAGTGCCCAGTACAAGTATCATTTGTACGGATATAATTTATACATTATATCAATAATGTACTATTTTTATACTCTAATTACAAATTCAGCCAAATTCTCATTATCTTTTAGAGAAAGTAAGTACTTAACAATGTGGGTGCCAATATGGCAACAGTTTCACAGACTTGGGTCTCTGCAGCGTGGCGTTAGTTTAGTGCTGGACCCCATGTTAAAGAACTGCACTTCCAGTAGATTTCATTCAATTCAGTTTACTTATATGTAATCAGTTACTGACGGGAAAATATGTTGCTGCAGTTTAAAAAGTTGTTATTGGTAGATAACAAACTAAGATAAGTTGCAAATTAAATCAAAGTCAGTCAGTTGAAAAACTTTAGCAGGGAGAGAGGTGTGGTTGAAATCTTTAAAGATCGCCATGAATCGATTGGTTTGTTGTTTTTGTCACTTGGCCACAGCTTAGCTGATGTTCTCACACACAGCCTCAGTAGGTAACAGGTGAATTCTGTTGGAAGACAACATGGAGAGCAACGCACAGCCAAAAGTTAAATATCCAGTGTGCAGAGACGCTCCTTCTCAGTGAAGTTTACACCATCTGTTGTTAAAAAGCACTGCAGTTCCTTCTCCTTTACTGCTATCCCTGCATGCAGTTTCTGTCTGCTCTCATAGCCTGAAAGCTGGGTTGAGTTGTTCCTGCAGCCATATCTTTGTGAAAACAACTGAAATCTGAATGCTCCTGTCTTTATCATTTGGACATTGGCTTTTGGGTATAGCGTTCCATTGAAGAGTGCATGTTTGAAGTGCAACCTCTTCTTTTTTACTTTTTACAAATGATATTGTCTTCCTGATATTCCCACAGAATCCTTGTCAGGGCTCCAAGCATGTCCATTTTATATGCCAGGGATCTCATATTTCTCATGACAATCAATATAAGAAATTGTTTTTATTTCCCCCTCCTTTCTCTGCCTTTTGTTCCTGCATCCTATCAGAGCAGGATGAGCAAAGCATCTAGGATTTGGGGTCTCATTACAGCTTTACTTGAACTTTGGAAGGCTCAGTCAGCTGCTACCACATGCAAACAACTTTCAGATTTACATGATTACGCATAATAATCTATGTACAGAACTACCAGCAGATTCCAGTTGCAAAGTATCCAAATAAGTGCAGAAAAATGTTTTAAAAAACTGTTTTCACAGAAGAAATATTAGTAGAAAAATTAAACAATATGTCCAGACTTACTAGTGTGGCGCTTGTTTGGACTATGCAATGGTGCGATGGGTTAAGTCTTGTGGCTTTGTCTGTTCTTATTCTTTAATTTCATATTCTAAATCTCTTTCCCTGACCTCTCCCTTCTCCTCCTACAGCTGCAGGTGGGAATCCCACCTATGCGTTCCAGTTAGGCATGATGCTTCTCAGACATCCACCCTGTCAGGTAGCTCTGGCCGCCTGGGTTGCCATCCTTGCTGGGTTTACTGCCTGGTACCTTCTGTGAGCTCTGACAAATTTCTGCTGCCTGCAGTCATCTCTGAGCAAAGAGTAGACAGCACTGTTGCATACCGCCAAATTTCAACCTCCTCAGTCTGACACTTTCTATTCAAAAGTTGGGTAAAAAAATGGGGATCAGAAACAGAGCCCAGCTCTGTGATACACTCCTTTGCTGACATTTGAAAGCATTGTTAAAGTATTTATTTAATTCTACTTTGTGGATTCCACGGTTTTATGCTTCCAAGCATTCAGAAAGTCAGCCTTTCTCATGCGCATGTTGTGTGACAACAAAGAGCCACATCATGATGCATGTACATTGAGTGCTGTATTCAGTGTGCATCCAAAGCTTTACCTTAATGCATACACTTCTACAATGTGATTAAAATGTTATTAATTCAATGTATTTAATGTTAAATTGATAACACGTTGTGCAGGGAATGTGTTGCTGTGTGAAGATGCATTCTGCAAATGGTTGTAGATTTGTCAGTCAATAAACAATGGATAAACCTCAGTGTATAGTATTTTTAAAAATTGAATGGGTCATCCAGAGAAATAAAGAGCCCAAAGGTAATGTGTTGATAACAGAGAATCCAATAAAAAAGGCATAGACTAGGAAACATACAGTTTCCATTCACTAGCAAAGCAAATCTTAGGTGGCCTTTTGAAAAGCTGCGGAGAGGAAAATGTGAATAAAACACATTTCCATATAGTGGAATCAACATTTTCATATTTGAAGTGAATAAATAAGGACGCATGGTGACAACAGAGGGTGACAGTACAGGCAATGTTGCAAGGTCTTGTCCAAAGCAAATCTCAGGTTGAAAAATTAAAAACTGCAGTGGACATCCACAAGAGGAGGTTGAAGAGAGCTCCTCTGCAGGAAAAATTTTCATCTCTGGATTAAAGTAATGGATGGTGAGAGAGTTTGTGGGTTTAGGAGGTTTTCCTCCCTTACAATGTAGTTTTTCTGTGTAATTTCCATGTCGTGCCATATTAGAATTTCCATGAGTCGAACACTTTGATGTATGACTGACTTCAGTCTGACTTTTTCTTTACAGCTCAATACACAACTATTATTGTGTATTGATTTTTTTTAGATATCTTTTTAAAAATGTTGACGTTGTAATATCCACTTTGGTTACACTGGTTAAACCTGTTAAAACTGGGCCATTGTAAATTAAGCTTACTTCGTCCATCTTAACCTTGGCATAAGCTGAATCTCCCCACCATCTAATTGAGAAGTGAAAAAGCCTTTCGGATGAGAGGTGAAATGACTTCCAGATCAAAGTCCAGTTGCCCTTATTCAATCGCTTTAGAATTATCATGACCTGGATTAATCAACATCGAAATTGTTAAGAAAAGTGATATATCGATAATATTTTTTAATCACATTTCTAATTTTTCATATGCAAAGCCTATATTTTCAATGGATAACATATTGGATTACAATTTCATGTTGCTCCCTTCACAAAGCATCTGACAATCACTTTTCCTCCAGAACTTCCAGAAAAGAGCACTTAAGTATATTTCTCCGCAATTGATCTGCTTTTTTAAAATTCTGATTATACGGCTTTGGTGCTTTCTGAAGTGGATAGTGCTTACATTTCTTTCTGAGGCATAAGAGGACTAAAACATTACCGTACATGTTGTGGTTGATATAGTTCAAGGTTATGGCCTGATTTAGGCACCTCTGCATCCCCACTGGCTTTGCAGAGGCAGTGGCTGAGTCTTTAGGTAGTGCATCAGCTTCAAGGGGAGGATTGTCTTAACAGGCTGCATCTGTGAAGATGGAGTATAAAAGCATCCAGGTAAAACACAAAGCATATATCTACATCTTTTTTACTTAAAAAAAACCCCTCTTTTCTTAATCTCTGTATTTAGTTTCCACTTTATATTGTGGCCTTCAAACAGACTTGTAACACATTGTAACCTGGAAACAGTCATGTTGTACAGTGAGTTCACATGTTTTCATCTTGTATTGTTATATCAGTATTTTTGCGGTTGCTTCACTAACAGCGTTGTGTTATATTCTGCAGTGCGGTGCTTTCTGAATCTGGGCCATTCCAACACCTAACTTGTAGCAAGATTGTTCCTAAAATATGGATCAGAACTAACTGTCTAAGGCTGAACTGCAAATGAAGGAAATGTAAATATTTGGGAATAAAATTGCCATTCGAGGAAGGAACAATGCAAGTATCTGATCAGTTCAAGCCTTTTTTAACTGTCTGTTCATTGCTCCATAAGGATATTCAGGATTCATTCACATGGACGAAAACAACTCTCATTCATCTACTGATTCTCAGTGAATGTACCAGACTGCCAATATTTCAGTCAGAAATTATAAGAGCAACAATTTTCAAATGTATAATATTATGTTTTTAATTATTTGTCATGCACAGCTTATCTACCTCATACTTGTCATGTTTTAATCAGAATATCCAGGATAATTCTATGATTTTTTTAAAGAAAAATTATGAACAAATGATCATTTTAAGCTTCCAAACACTTTCTCAAAACTCTGTTTGTCCAAGACTCGTCCGTAGTTAGTGGAGAAATACAAAGTCTCTGCAGTGCTGTATCTCTTCAGTTTCAGTATGGTCTCATTTGCCGAGTCCCCTGTATCACAGATAGTCATTACGTCTGACACGGGGATGTAGATATTATGGCGCTTGCCCCAAAAAGTGAGGTGGGAAACTTTGAGCGTTGTCTGGGATGGATCCAGGTACATCATCCCTACGACCCTCCTGAAGAAGTAACTGGCAGTGTACAGCATGACACCAGCAAACAGCGCAATTCCCGTGGAGTAGCTGACTTGAAAGAGGGAGGCGCTTCCTTGGAAGTAGAGCACATACACTGGGGGCAAGATGACCAAAGTGATCGCAGTTTGGAGCAGTTTGAGCCTGGACACGGCTCTGAGGAGCTTAATGTGTGGCAAAGTGTAAATCATAGAGTACTTCTGTGTGGATAAGTCTGAGTATCTGACCAGGGCTGTGACTTTAGGTGTGAGGGATCCATGGCAGCTCTGATGGATTGGTGTGTGACCTTGAGAACCAAGTTGCGAAACACAAGTTATCTGGCCTGAGAGCAGACATGATCCTCTTGTGCAGGACAGGATGTTGGAAGTTAACCTGCTCAGCAACACTGACCTGATCTGTGGAAAAGTAACAGCGATCAGATAAGACAGACCTCTCAATCCAAAAACAAAGTGCAGACTGATCAATTAGTCTTTCTCAAGGACTGATTAAACCTCCAAAAACTAATCTGCTCATTAAAATAGATCCACAGGTCACCAAAAATGTTGTTCTACAGCAAATACATTGAAAAGGCTGCTTGAGATGCAGAAGTTTTATTTTTTTGTGTGAAATAATCTGTGACTGATTCCTTCAAATAACTGGTTAATGCCAGTCATCTCAAAATTAAAAATAATAGACCCGATTAAGTGGTCTACCACTACAAGATCTAGTAGATGTTCAAACTTTAAGTAGACGTTTTAGTTTCGAACCCACAAACTTAATTGTATGCAGATCAACAACAAACAGATGCCAAATTATCACAAAGTCACACAAAAAGGTCTTTAAAAGACAAGCAAAATTACCAAAGTGAACATCAAATTACCACTAAGAGAAACTAAATTGACAAGACAGCCACAACAAAGATACTGGACAGGATATAAAAACATGTGCAAGACACACAGCTGGACAGAGAACTACTTCACAGTCTACCCCCTTATCCTATTTTCCAAATTCAACAAATTCAACAAAATGAGATGTCTTTGCTTTACAGCCAGATTTATATTAAATATGATTAGAAGTGTATCATCTACGCATTGTTTTGTTACAGCATAGAGCCAGATTTCATTATTTTTCCACCAGATGAGCATTAAAAGTGTTTGTGACAATTTTTAGATTTGTCCCTGATCCAATTTATATGTGGGATTAACATGGCACGCCCCCTTCAGAAGTCCCAGATGCTGAAAAGACTTCAGAATAAGGTACTCTGGTTTATCCTTTAAGCTTGTCCATCACACCTCCTTGCTCCTCTTTCCTACTGGTTCATTTCATGAATTTGACATTTTAAGCATATTTAGCAGAGATCGACTTCTGGGGGAAGCAAAGAGAAGTCAAAGAGGCAAATATAAGACAAGTGAGACGTGCTTTAGATCTTATATGGGATGACGATTTTAAAAAAAGTGTCTCAGGTAAATATATCACATGTATACTAAACTCACTAAATACCAAATGAGATACAGTCCAAGTCAATCTAATTATTATGCAGTTTAACAAACAAACATTCCTTTTATTTTAAGAATTATACTGAGTACCGGTAGTTATATTTTGCAAGGTCAACAGCTTAATTTCAGGTTCAGTTCCATGATAAACAAAATATGACATATATGAAATTATTAGAAAAGGTCAACTTTTATATCATTACAAGAGGCCAGCCTTAATGATAGTGTTTGCAATACAAATATAGTCACAATAAGCAGCATAAAACTACAATTACACTTTCGCATTATCTCGTAATTTGTTTGGCATTGAAAGCAGAATGACATGTGGAAAATAAGCTCACCATGACTAGTGACTAGTTAAACAGGCAGAAGTAGACAAGCACAGACTTAGGAGGTGACCAAAGGCAGGTTGAGGTAGCTCACTGCATGCTAACATGAAGCCAGCGGTGACGCTCTTTAACCCGGAAGCGCAAAGCGTTGTTTTTAACCTTTTTGTTTGCTCGTGTGCCCCCTTGTGGAAAGTTTATAAATTATAAATTCAAACAAATGTCCTTGTGACTTCGTGAAAATTAAAGTCGAATTTGAACTGTTTTTTTTTTTTCTGGTTTGCGGGTTTGCAGACTCGACGACACGGAAGAGCAAAGCTGTCATATCCGCCGTTGAGTGCAACCTTAAAGTGGTCCTGTCGTTTAACGGGTTAAAAGCCTGCATATTTTCGGGATTTTTTACCTTTCTTAGTATTTTCATAATACTTTTAAAAGCTCCTGTTGTACCTTAGCCGGGCGGAGCATGCGTCAGATAAGGCGTTTGGAAAAAAATATATTTTCAGGGTTATAAATGTCACATTGACAGGCTGCGGCACTTCCGCGATTAGTTGCTTTTTCTGGTCTCTGACAAAAGAAGAAATCAGGAGAACAACAGATGACAACAACAACAATGCTTCAACTGGGAGATGAAGTCTGCCTCTTCTCGCTTGTCTTCGTGGTGGTCCTACTGGGGACTCGAAGCCCACTATGGACAACAGTCCTCACCGCCTCCCTCTACCTTTTTCTGGCCATGTTCCGGTTCCCCCAGGTCGCAACCAGCCGAGCTCGGCAGGTGCTGCACCCTGCTTCGCCCGCGGCGGACACCGGGAAGGTATCGGTGGTCGCTCACCGGGGCGGTGGGCACGACGCACCGGAGAACACGATAGCAGCTATACGGGAGGTGAGAGGTGCAGGGTGGAAAGATTTGAGGCGTTTCTCCTTCACATGACCTGTGATGGTCGCAACTTGTGTCATATTTTCATCCTTGACACAAAAAGAAAAACTTCAAATCTTCAAAAAGTTCAAAGTAGTTTTAAACAAGGATGCAGATATCAGGAGGTATGGGTGGCAGGCCAGTGATGTACACCGCTGTACAAATAATACTGCCAGATGTGAGATATTTTGCAGCTTAAATCCTGTTAGTTCTTTCATTAAAAAGCATTTTGTGACAAACTTTCATTTTCATCTCTGTTATGCAGTGTCACCTCATTTATAGGCCAACTTATTTAGATTACATCAGAAAGTAGCCTTTCAATTTCCTTGATTAATTTATTCTCTTTTTTTTTTAGACTCCATCCAAGAAAGCTTGATTTTATATAACACTGCTGTTTTGTTGCAGGCCAGTAAGAATGGTGCAACCGGCGTGGAGCTGGACCTGGAGTTTTCATCAGACGGCATCCCAATACTGATGCATGATGACACTGTGGATCGGACCACCAACGGGTCTGGGCCGCTCAGCCAGATGAGATTTTCAGAGTTGGGTAAACTGGATGCAGCTGCTAAACATCGACTCAGGTGAGAAGCAGGCATATAGATAAGAATGCACTCCTAAAGCACACAGATTAGGGCAGGTGCTTTAAACTGTAAATCCACTGTAGGCTTTGCATCAGTGTTGTTGTACACTTGAAACTAGTTGTTTTGAGACAGATGATTAGTGTCAGTGATGCCAACGCAGGCTGTGTGCAGTTCAGGTATCTTGGTTGGTTTAATTTGAGACATTTGTGTGTTGCAACAATCTGCAGGGCTTTCTTTTGGGACTTTTCTGACATTCGGCAAGAAATGTAAAATCTCACTCAATAACAAGACCATAAAAATACCTGAATTTCTGATCAGTGTCGGATTAAACTGGTTTTATTTTCTATTATATTGTCAAGGTTCAACTGTGCGAAACTCAGCCTCATGAAGGGATGTCATCATAATTCATGCAGATAAAAAACAGAAAATGTTCTTCACCTTTGAAATCCATGACCTGTAAACGGGAGCTTTGCTCGTTTCCTTCGTCAGGGACAAGTTTGCAGGAGAGAGGATCCCAACTCTGGAGGAAGCGGTGGAGGAATGCATCAAACTGCAGCTCACAATCTACTTTGATGTCAAAGGTCATCCAGATGAGGTGCAGCCACCAAAACAAACAAACATAGAATTTATTATTTATTATATTTATATTTATAACGTATTTATTTATGATGTTAGTTGTTTTAATTGATCAGCCTGCAGGCAATATTGAAAAAGGCAGAGAACGCCATGCTGGGACAAGATGGTTTTTACAGGGCTCCAGTACAAAATCATCATGGTGCATCTGCAGGGGTTTGATAGGGTTGTTTATATGTTGCTGTGCTGAAACAGCCCAGCAGCTCATTAGTTGATCCAAAAGTTACGAGGATGGTCTGTATTAATTCTGCCTGCTGAAACCACATAGATAAAGCTTTAGCTGTATTTATTTGTGTGAATAAAACAAAAAGTAGATTAATCATGAGCTGAAGGCTTAATCATTCGCAGTGAGGCCCTGTTACTTTACAAACAATTAAGTAACAAGTAAGAAAGGATGTTCTAGTTCACGTTTAAAAAAGCAAATGCCCAATCTCACAAACTATTCAATGTTTCTCGAAAATCTGACTTCATCTCTAGTTTGTCGCTTACAATCCTGAGCCAAACGACACAGTCTCAACACAGAGACTGCGCACATTTTATTCAGCACATTGAAAGGCTTTTAGCAGCTTGATGCGTGTCTGTTGAGGTGCAGTTTCAGGTGCATTAGGAATGCAGAGCTGCTGTGTTGATTATTGTTTCAGGCGCTGACTAGAGGCCCCACAGCAGTGTGTCAATACACATGCAGCTGTTAGTTACCACCAAGTGGTTGGATGGGAACACCATAAACAAAAACACAAAGCCTGACGCACTCTAACTGTTTTTTCCTTCCCACCCAGGCAGCCGCAGCTCTAAAAGACTTGTATAAGAAGCATCCGGTCCTCTACAACAGCAGCATCGTCTGCTCCTTCGAGCCCAAAGTCATCTACAGGGTGAGAGGACTCTGCCAGTTACTGTGTCTGAACAGTTTCAGATGTAGTTGTTTGCATGAAAAGTTCAAACTGACGTGGATCTTAAAAAGCTTTGAGTTCATACCAGTATAAGAAAAGCTGTGTCACATATTTTCATATAATTATACAGCTGGGTATACTGGCTGTGTTACAATTTACAATAAGACGGTAAGGAAAACTATTATTGCACAGCAGAAAGGGGGCAATTAAGAATGAAATGACACATTTGAAGATTTTCTGGTGACAAGGATGCAGCCAGTCGTCTTGTAAACATCTCAGAAAAAAAAAAAACACTAAAATATAAACCCTGACAGTGTCCTTTATTCTAATCTGTCTGCTTTACTCTGCACACAGTCGGGTTAAGTCTTTGCAAATACATTTGCTATCTTATAGATCACAACACTTTGCTTTAACGATGCTTTACACACATTTATGTGTGTGAAACCACAGGAGCTGATTGGTTGATCTCGAGCTTCTCATTTTCATTCCATTTAATTCATTCATTCGTCTGTCCTAACAAATGTTTTGCACATGCAGACAAATAAAATTTAGATATCGGCCTTATGGCTCATATTGGGCCAAAAATCCCTTTCAAAAATGGTTTGTCGTGTCTGAGTAAACCAAAACAAAGCAGAAAAGCTTCATTCCTGTGGTGTGTTACCGGTGTAGCTGCTGTAGTACAGACGTCATCAACACTTTGTTTTCCACCCTTGTCCAGATGAGACAGAGTGACCCTGAAGTGGTCACAGCATTGACCCACAGGCCATGGAGCCTGAGTCGTTTTGGAGATGGTGCCCCACGTTTCTCGTCGCTATGGAAACATCAGTGGGTGACGCTGATGGACATCTTGTTGGACTGGGCGCATCATCACGTATTGTGGAGGCTGTGTGGCATCTCAGCTTTCCTGATACAGAAGAACTTTGTGTCACCGTGAGTTTCTGAAGCTGAGAGCCAACAGTCATGTGCTCACATCAGCGCAGCTGATTTTAGACAGTGTGTAAAATTCCTCTTTTGAAGACATCAAAATCCAGTTTTACTATGTTTTGTTGGATATTACCTGACATTCTGAGATGTTTCCAGAACATTCTTCATGAACTGATAGTCAGATAAGTTGAATGACTAAAGAGTAGTAGCTTATGGTGTTGTTGTCACCAGGCAAACGCTCTGTTCCTGTGTGCTCTCTGCAGGGACTATGTGCAGTACTGGGCCCAGAGGGGGGTGGAAGTTGTAGCCTGGACCGTCAACACAAAAGTGGAGAAGGAGTACTACCAGGAGCTGCTGCACATCAACTACATCACAGACAGCCTTGTGGAGGACTGTGAACCTCACTACTGAGGAACATGGGAACCCAGCAAACCATGCGCTCATCCTCTTTGTAAGTCAGAATTCATAAATAAAAGGAACTTTTCATTCACGACTTATTACCCACATGTGGCGTCAGGTAAGATAAAATGTTACCTTGTCAGAACTTGTTTTATCTCGAGATGGTTTCAAATCTGTAAGTGTGTTTCTCTGTATTCATGGATGAATATTCGCTGACTCAGTCAAACCCATTAGACTTGGGTTCTTACTTAATAACAAGAGGCCAAGTAATGAGTTTTGTTATCACTGGAACACTTTATTTTTATGACTTCAGTCAGGTGTGTTGCGTTTATAGACATTTTGATACAGTGTTAAAATGAGTCTATGACGGACCTGTATCAAACGTACTGTATACAACAACTCAGGACTCTTAGGATTTTTATTGCTTGATTGTTTGTTTGTCTTGTTAAATTAGTCAGCTTATGTCTTTCAAGGCCTATAATGTGTGAAGCACTGTCTGTGTATTTAGCATTTTTCCATTACATGGTACATTACAGTTGAACACAGAGTGACTCTTCCCTGCTCTGTTTTCTGGTGAAGAGAGTGAAACCCCTCCACATGAGTGAGATCAGCTGTTTATCATTGCAGCGTGTATGAAGCTCCAATGAAACGAGACACACAACTTTGCTGTGTATGCGGTTATTATATTAGATTGATTTAGCAGATGCTTCTATCCAAAGTAACTTACAAGTGAGGAGTTTAAAGTGGTGCAGTAGGAAGGTTTGAGTATCTTTTAGGGGAGATCATAACCGCTGAGCGCTACAGAGCTCAACTCTGATCCATTTACAAATCCACACGTGCAATTAATAAACACGTTTGTGCAGCCACCGATCATGAATACAGGCAATCCTTGCACATGAACGACATTTCCGCAGTTCATGTTGTAAAATGTGTGCCGGCCTTTCAAACGAGCTCTTAAAACAAGGAAGTGTTTTGGTGTTTGTGCGCCGATGGAGCGATGTTGTTGTTTCCACCCACAGGTGGTGTTTCAGACCCATCCGCATCGTTTAGTATCTGTTATGTGGTTTTGTCTACAGCGGAAAGACGAAAAAATGAATAAAATTGTACCATGTAATGGAGAAATGCCACGAAGGTCATCAAAGTGACATAAACTACCTAAAGATGATTTTTATTCCACATGAATGTCGAATGCAAATTTATATCCAGTATGAACATGTATCATGCATATTTAAGAAAAGCATATATGAAACTTAGGTGTAACATAGAAGATCATTGACATGCATATTGTCTTTTTCTGACCTTCCCCTCTCCTAATGGAGTCTATCTGCTTTTGCAGAATTAATATAAAAATATAAAGTAGCACAGAAAATTAATAGATCTTTGGGAAATATTATTAAGAATCATTAAGGGAGCAAATAAGTCCAGAAAATATGGAAAAACTAAAAGGAAAATTAGGGAAAACAAATGAAAAAAGGTTCAAACAAATCTTGTGGGATCTATCTATTAAGACAAATAAAACAGAATTATTGTAAACATTTATTTCTGTACATATTTTTATATCTTTATGTATATAGTTTTTTTTTATGCAAGACAACCCAAAAATGACAAAATCGAATTTGATAAAACTTGCTTGTGAGTTGCAGCATTGAGCAACGAACTATCCAATAAACTTTGATCAACTGAGATCACTTTGGTCAAAACTGTGAAATCCAGCAGAAGTCTGAACAACCAATGTGCTTTCTGACTGCTCTGGTTTTAGATTGGTCTCCTTTTTCTTTTCTTTTTTTAATAATTTCATTGTTTTTATCCCTTTTTATTTTTTATCCTCCTTATTTTCCCTTTTGTTTTTGCTTTTCCTAATCTAAAGCTTGGAGAAATTGCCAACGTCAGCACTTTATCTATCAGCCTTTTCTTTAAAATAAAGATTGGCTTCTTTTACTCCTGAGATACTGTAGGTGCTACTAGAGAGGGAAGAGGGGGGATTAAGTTACAAAGATAAATAAATTATATAAAAAATTTGAAGAAAAATCAGCAATTTACTTGAAGAAAATAAGTAAATACATGAAAAATTGTTACAAATATATATATGGGAAAAAACAGTGTTTTCTAATGTTTGTCTTTGTATTTCTGTTCTTAATTATTATCTTGTTTATATTTCATCTGTAGTATTATATCTGAGGAGCAGATACCAGGTAAAACATTTTTTGAAACACAACACGAGGAACTACCTGCTTTTAAAGTACAATTTGATAACAAAGACGTGTATATAGAAACATAAGGACGGTGCAGAGGGACAGTGGAGGTTGAGATGTGAATATTTGGCTTTTGTGATTCTGAATAAATACAGAAAATGGGCTGAGATGTACAGATGTAATTAATAACACTAAGAATGTGGGGCAAAAGTGATCAGTGCCAGTCAACCAGTATCTGTGATATTAGGGCATTTTAACTGGGACACTTAACTGGAACACAGCTGTAATTAATGTTGTATATGAGTAATTAAGAAAGCTTGATACACTTACTTGTATGCTTTTTCACCCAAATGTCAGCCATATCAGATAACAGGTGAAGGGTTTATTGTGGCAATTTGTCCTGAATGATAATGAATATTTGATTTCTTCTGGTGGAATATGTGTTGTGATGTGGAGAGGTTGTGCAGAGTTGAAACATCTATTAAATGTTGAACTTTTTCCATTTTAAAAGTACAGCTGTGGTCGCTGCATGTTTTTTCACGCCTTGCCGCAGCTGACGCTCAAAGACACCAGTTGGTTCCTAAAAGTGAGTGCTTTAAGCTCAGATCCCGCAGCAAACTCTTCAGTGGAACTCACGCACATCTTAGGAGAACACCAAAATACTTCAGACGGAGGAAGCTACACACACAACCTGGGAAAGCAACATCTTAAAAAGTGGCAGCATGCCTTCCTGGAGCATACTGTAAGCAACGTGTTCTTTAAAGGTTCTGGATGTCCGAAGCAGATCTGACGTAGTTTTGCATCTTTGCCTTTAAGCTTGTGGACTGTTGATGGTTAGTTCCTGGTCTTGCAGACTCAGGTGACTGACCCAGATAATACAGATGAATGTGGGAGGCGTAGTATTGGATATCACCCTGATAAGCCTGTCTGAGCTGCTTCTTCTCCCGGCTGATCTTCAAGCAGCTAAACCCGGACTGTCGGCCCACACTTTGTGATTTTCACCTGAACAACAGAGGCCACCTGTGCTGAAGACTTTTAAATCTCAGATGGGATGTTTATCAAACCACCCACATATATGTATGTAAGGAAAATATCACTGAAATGAAAATGTTATGACTTTTAGTTATTGTTTCATGAATTTTATCTGTAAGCAAACCGAGAAAGCAAAGAAAATAAGCGTTTTATTTCAGGTTTCTCAGATAAGCGTCTTTACAATGACTATCTGAGCAGTGGTTTAATGGGTGAAAGGTGATCGCACCGTCAAGGGGGCGTTCTGTGATGTCACAGGGAGGAGAGAGGTAAACAGAAACAACGAGAGCGGAAACGCAGGCGCTCTACCTTAAAAATAAAAGCTGCTAAAAATGTGCGCAGAACTGCAAATTTCTTGAGAAGTATTCAAAAATGTGAAAACACTGTTGGTGTATAATTTTGTCTTATTGTTATCACACTGTGTGCAAATGGATGATTCAGCGAGTAAGAAACAAGCTGATAAGTGGAGGAAATTATGAATAAAACAAAATGAATAAAAAGGTGTAGAAAAGAAAAGGTGGTGATTTGAGCCAAACAAAAACTACTGAGTGAAATTAAATTAACTTATTCCCAGAGAGCAGTAGAGGACCAGAAGATGACAGTTAAGTGTTTTCAGATTGTGATGGTTTCTAATGTAAAGAAGAAATGTCATATTAACTGGAACAGCGGTTCGGAAGACCAAGAAAACTCTGACTGCTGGAAAAAACGAATGCAATCTTCTTTCAGGAGATAAAACAAACTCTGGAGTGGTGGTGCACTCTGTCACGGTGCACCCACGCCCGCAATAATATGGCATAGACAGAAGAGTTATTAGAAGAAACCTTCTACTGTACCTTATATTAGAATTGAATATGAGAAGTTTGTCAATGAACTACTAAATCAAACTTCGAGTAGTTTTAGAAACGAGACCCATGTTGGAACCTGTTATCTGCAATGAGCGAATGTATGAAGAATTGTGGCAGGATTTGAGGGAAAGGAAGAGCATATCTACAACATTAGACTGTCTGTTAGAGAGGATGACCATGACAAAAAAAAGGATTATGTTTGTTAAAAGGATTCCAAAGACACCTCAAAAGCCACACTTTGCTATGGCCCTCACTCACAATACCCCAAGCCAACCATGATCCAAAATTTATAGAAAGACGTATATATTTTTTTTTTCAAAAGAGGAAAATACAAAACAGTCCAACATTTTGTACACCTAGAGGCTTCTTGCAGGAAGTTCTTGGCATCATAAAAAACTGTCTTATCTTTTGCTGAATTAGCTATTTAGAAGAGGAGAAAAATTGCATGCCACCTTTCATTTTCAGGACAGATGTAACAGCTGTGTACACGTGGAGACATAAATAATTGATATATATATAATTGTAATGCTTATGAAAGAGAGAGACGCTGGGGGGTTTATTTTGGAATTTTAGACCGGAAGTCTTATTAATCATTGCGTATAACTTGGTAATGGTTGAGCTTGTAGCTTCACAGTTCTGACTAAGGAAAAAACTGAGTGTGGTGCCCTTGTGGTTTGTCAGACAGCGGACGGGTCTTAGCCAGGTTCTCAGAACCGGCGGTGCAGAGAGGACAGTGTGTCCGGACCGGACTGCCACGATCCTCGGGCATCAGGAAGTGTCCGCCCCGCCTCCTTTAAATGTTCCCCGGCATTTGGACCTGCGTTCTCCTTGAATGACCTACACGCCACCTACAATACACGCAGCGGACGTCGGTCCATCGCAGTTGAACACCTGTTTGTTTGGAGCCGCTTGTACGCATTAACATACAGCGGACAGCAAGTCACAGCGAGTCTCACGCATGTTTCAGGCCGACTCTGGAGCAGCTGACCTGGGCAACAAACCGAGACCCGCTGCGTCAGGAGGAGCGGACTGGAAGCTGCTGTTGACCCTCGATGTTCGGACCTGATTTTTAACGCTACAGGATTTCTTGTGGTTTGCGGCATGATGTACACAATCACCAGAGGTCCCAGCAAACTCGTTACACAACGGAGGACAGGTGAGTGGCTGCGTGTTATCTAAAGCGTGATGCAATCTAACATCACCGCGCTTTGAGACGCACACAGGTAAAGTTTGGTGGATTGTTGCATCAGCCGTGCGGATCATTTTTTGGTGATAAAACTGTGCAGAACATGAGAACTACAACAAGCTCAACTGTTGAATTTCATCTCAGGTCCAACGCAACAGATCGAGAGCAAATTCAACGACTTGAAACTTAAACCGAAGTCTTGGCTCACGTCAAAGTAAGTAGCTGTTTTCTTTTTTAAAAAAAAATCCATTTACTTGTATTTTTGCCTCTTTTTTTCTTTTTGCGAGTTGGTCTTCCACCAGCGGGGGCCCAAAATACTTTGCACGTGTACACGGAGAGCGATCATGTAACGCCTGTGGCTTGAGTCCATTATCGGACTCAACTTTTCACGCGGCATCTTGACAGCCTTTTAGGTCGGACAGGAGGTGTCATGTTGGGAGAATTACAATGTGTGGCGTGGACCGCCGCTCTGACACCTGTGGCAGCTCCTTAACGGCCTGTGAGACCGCGTTTACGCCCGCGTTTACTTCAGGTTCTGTCTGGAAAAGTGCGAATAAGTAGTAAGAACTTAACTTAGTAAAGTGAGCAGCTCCATCATCACAGATATAAATCAGGTTGGAAAACATCGGAAACAAGTCTCATAACTCCATGCTGCACAAAGCTTTCATGTGCGTAACTGGCTCTGGGTACCCAATAAAGGGGGTAAAGCCAAGTTAGTCAAATGCATTTAATTCATTTATCATCCGAAAACGTCTATAAAGTCGTTAGCTTTGACAGTTTGCTGGTCTGGAATATTCGGGTGTGTGTTAACAAAAACAAAGGCGGAAAGATGGCAGTTGTGTTATATAAGGCCAAAAAACAGCTTATTCACTCAGTGCTTCTGCATTTTTGGCTTAGCTTTTGTTAAAAAGAAAATCACTCTGTGATATGTAGTTCATGTTGAGGTTGTAATGACCTAATAATAATAACAGTTTTCTTGTTGAATGGTAAATACAGCTTAGGTACTGAAATGGGTTTTGCTTTCCGTTGCAGCTACACATTGTGAAATTCTAAAATATTCTGAAAGGCAGAAGGTCATGTTCTGTACGTTGTTAGTTGAAAGACAATCAGGCTGCCCTCTGTGGTTAAAAGCTGTGTGGAAAGCAGAGGTGGACCTGAAGTTATCGTTTTTCTTGCACTTGTAATGGATAAACCTTTGATGCAGCCTGGGGTTAAAATGCATAACTGCATGATGTTAAGAAGTCAAAGTAAAATCAGTTTACATGCCAACTAGTCTACCAGCAGCCTTTTTTTTTTCTTCTTCCAATTCACCCTCAAACTTTGCATTCTGGTGATATCGACTTTCCTGAACCACAAGCTGCTCCCCTGCAATCAGTTCTTTGGTGTCCTCTCCAGCTCTCCGCCCCCAAAGATAGTGTTCAATCGTCTGAACGGGAAGCGCCACAACGGTGCGGCCACACAGAAGAGCCAGAGTCCAGCAGAGGGATTCACTCCTGCACACGAGGAGAACGTCAGATTTGTCTATGAAGGTGAGGGTCAAAGTGTGAGGTCAGATGTCCAAGTTTAAGCCTGGAATGGTTGAAAGGTTCAGAGTAGAACGACTTTCCATTGAAAGTCTCTGTGTTTGAAGATATTTTAAACCTTCTCCCTGTTAAAGGGAGCTTTGGGAAGTTTTTCCTTTATCCAGGGCATCGGGCACAGTGCAAACTGTAAATTAAATTGTAGAACTTTTCATATAAGGCTGCATAAATACAGCTGAGTCACTGAGGCTTTCAGAAAGAAAAATGTGGCACAGCAAGAATTCAACAAACTGTTCTCAGTGTTAAAGCTTTTAAAGTTTAGCTTCCATACGACTGGTTTGTTGGTGTTTGTTCATAATAAACGACCGCTTTACATTATAAATAAACGGGTGGCTGGAAGGTTGTGGGCAAAGTGAGCTGGAGACCCTTCCGCATCCTTTTGAGGTTTATCTCGAGGTTAACCAGGAAATCCTTCACCACCAGCTGATAAGCTGCCAACACAAACCTGCCCAGCACTCTCACAAGGTCACCAGCCGGCGGTAGTTTGTGCAAATCAATTTAACTGTCAAATTATTCCTAAAAGCAGACGGTGCTCCGCAGAGTTGGCGTTTTAAAGGCAGTTAGCTTTGTTATGGTAGAGGCCTTTGTTGTGGTTTAAGAAGACAAATAAAATGCACCTTGTGTTTGAAATAGTTGTATTTTAATGTCCAGGTAGTGTTGAAAATGTCTGAAAAGCGTGTGTGGTGTTGACAGTATGGCAGGAGGTGGAGCAGAAGCTGGAAGACAGAGACCGAGGGGAGTCAGCTGACAGCCAGGGGCCTGTTCAGTACACCGAGAAGACCCCCAGTGCTGTGATGAAGAGTAAGTACCCGCACCTTCTACAAGCTCCATGCTTCAAAAAAACAAAAAAAACTAAGGAAATTCACCCTCGTAAAATCTAATCCCTTTATGGTTTATAGCATCCTAACTTCCTGCTGTAACCTTCTGCTCTTTGGACCAGTAATCTCACCTTCTGTTTATTATGACTGGTTCTTAAACCCAGACACAGATGTGTTGACTGCTCTCCTCCTTCCAAAAGGATCCCATGTTTTGGTTCATCTGTAGCCAGAGGGCAGCTGTTGTAATAGTCTGCTTTAATTTTTAACTCCTCGTTGCTTTATGAGGACCTGTTTGCTCCAGATACAGCAGCCACAGTCTGTGTCTCATCTTGGATCACACACTCACACACCTTTGTGCTCCTTGGTTGTGACGGGTTGAATCATTCACAGAAAAGATCATTTCAATTCGATCTAAGGCTCTTAGAAAAGGCTGACAAAGTCAAATGTGTTTCATGTTGTTGATTATACTTTCTTGGATAATAGCATGGCTTAGTCCACCATTTTAGTTGGATCTCAAATGACTAAGTGGGATCTCTGTGGACATTCCCATCAGTTTCTGTTCTCCTCAGTGCTAATTAACAAATATTAGCACATCAGTGCTCTAAATTATAGGCACCAAGGTAAACATACCCGTTTAGTACTAACATGTCGGCATGCTGATGTGTATTAATATTTGTAACCTAAAGGTACTGACAGTTAAAACATCCAAACTGCCTTAATTTCACCTGTAATGAGTAACTGTGTAAAAACATGCTGTCTCTTCATGATTTCCCATCTGCTCTATCACATAGTTTCTTTTTAAATGAATTCTATTAATCATTTACACGACCAAATGAATTATCAATAGACAAATTGACAGTCAGTCTTCAGATCAGATTACCCTTTAATCCTCGCGCCCCTCATTTTCCGCGCAGACTTTGTGCCTATAGACCTGGAGGAGTGGTGGGCTCAGCGCTTCCTCGCCAACATCGCCAACCTGTCGTGACTGTGCGAGGCTGTGAGCCAGGACAGAAAGCTCTGTGTTGCTGCTCCTTTGGCGAGTCATCACAAGTGGAAGTGGAAGGGAGGCGAGCCGCTCTCCGGGATCTGCAGTGTTGTGGCGTAATTTGGAATCCGATTTGATGCCTTGTGCTCCATGCTGGTGTAGAGAAACCTGAGTGCACAACACAGAACTGCCCCCCCCCCCCCTCTAAGTGCAACAGCAGCGACCTGACAGAGAACTCTGACAGCATGGATTTTATGTTGTGCTGCATTAAAGGACCGGTGTCTCTACTTGAATGACGTTCTGTGAAGCTGTGAGATTTTTCTTGTCTCCTTTCTTAAGTGTGCTCGGCTCTATGTACATCTGACTGATGTTTGGATATAAAGTAAAATGTTTTTCAAAAACTCTCCGTGTGATGGAATTCCTTAAATTAAGCTAGTTGTTGCCCTGAAGTTTTTCATCATTTGGTTTTCCCCTATTTGGACCTTCACATGTGCTTTTTATGCTAAGCTGGTTTTGGAACTCTTCAAGCTAAAAATTGACCTTTGTTTAAGATCCAACAAACATTTCTGTTTTTTATTTCAACAACAGAACTTTGTAATCAATACAGCATCTGTAAACACTTAAAATATAAAAACCTGTCCTTAGAAAACACGCTGTGTGTATTTACATATTCAAACCTGTTTGCCATAATTTCTGCTGGAATGTTTCCAGCTGAGGTAAAACCGGCCACTTTTCTTCTAAAGTTTAAAGCATGGCTGTGCCAACCTTTTTCCTGCTTACTGCTCCTGCGGCCTTGCCTGCCTTCTTGCCTCTCCTGCGGCCAGGTGCCGAGTGGCCCGGCTTGGCCGTGGTGAAGGTGATACACTGCGAGTCCAGGTAGTCCACGAGCTTGGCGGCACCGAGTCGGATCCCTGCAGCCTTGAGTTGCTCCTGGAGCTGCGACAGGACCAAAGGCTGGTACTGGAGGATCTTATTGTACAGCCTGGAGTCAGACAGGATGAAGGTGCGCACCGCCTGCAGACGATCCTGGAGGCGCGACGCTGCCTGGGAGGAGGAGATGCCGCCGTCACTGTCTGAGTCGCCATCAGAAGAGATTAACAGCTCTGGGTTGGACCTGAGGAAAAAGGAAGCCAACTGATTTACTTGAATGTGTTTTCATACAGTCAGGCAACAACCTCTGTTCCGCAGCTATATATCTGATGTGGTTTCAGAAGCTCTACACTTGAGCAGTAAGAGAGCAGGAGCACAGACGCACAGTACAGACTGAGCCCTGCAAAATTAAACTAATTCAACAACCCACACACCTCTCCGATTCTTCACTGGCGACAGTTGAGGAGGTGTTTGAGCTCTGTGAGGCAGACAGCTGCTCCTCGTTCTCCTCTTGGTTGTGTTTCACAGGGGACACAGCAGCAGGGGCTTTGGGTTCTTTAAACTTTCCCGATTTGGCGCAAGTGACGGGCCTGCTGGGAGGGCGCTTTGTCTGAGCCGCGCCCCGCGCAACGTGCTCGCCATCCTCAGAGTCGGAGCTGGTCAGCTGATGTGTGTACTGGTGGATCTCCTTCAGTTTTAGGATCATCTGACGCTTCGGTAGAGGCCGAACTCCAAACCTGCGAATAGAGCAGAGTTAAAGCCATTTGTGATGGGCGGGAGAAAAATAGCTTGAAGCAGAGCCAGGAGGGCTTTAGTCGACAATGACATTGGGGGAGGTAATCTGATCAGTTTCTCATTTCATCGCCTTAATTAGAGGAAGGAAAAAAGAAAAGAGCAATCAACTGACCTGTTGAGTTTGTTCTTGAGGTCTGGTGTGTCCATGTCAGAGAAGTGGGGCATCGGAGTGATGGGAACCAAGGAGCGTTGCCTTTTAATGTTCGACAATACTGATAAGACAAAAGCAAGAAGACGCAGTTTGGGTTTACAGTCTGATTTCTGCTCGTACGACATGCTCCTAACAGCAAGTGTTTCAATTTTCCTAATCAAGAATTATTCACACAGCATCCATGTGAGATACTCAAATGCTTTACATATAATGGACTTTACTAATGAGGTGACTGAAAGAGGATTTCGGGGGTTTTCCTTATCTGGATTGAGGATTTAAGGACAGATGGTGCCGTACAGATTTTAAAGCCGCTTGTGGTTTATGATTTTGGTCAATAGAACTAAGACTGACTGGTCGATCTTAAAGCTGCAATGTAAATTTAATTAAGGGTCAGATTTGTTGTCAGTTAATACTGGCAAATTAAACAGCAATTTGTTTTACAAGTGAAAATAGAAAAGGAAATAAAGGGCATACACTTTACAGTTTTCTCATCAGTGTGCACACAAGGACAGTTGTTTTTCAGAAGTGTTGTGTTCAAAAAGTTGAAAAGTAAAATTATTGGTGTTCAGAGTGAGTAGTACAACAGGTGACCCGACTTTTCAGAGGTCAGTGTGCTCTGGATTATTCTGCTGCTTAAATGTGAAAATCAATCATCAAATAAGTAATACTCAGGATTACTCCATGCTTTTCTGCATTCATCTTTCTCTCTCTCAGACACTATGTTGCCATCCCCACGTTTTTGGCAGTCGTCTACATGGTTCCCTCCACTTCAATGGAAACTTTCTCTCATCAGGACAGATGATTTTCCCTCTCATGATTAGATAACTGTTCAAGAGTCTTCAGGTAAATTCCCAGCAGTCTGTCTGTTGCCTCTCGGTGAGGAATGACTTCTGCTGGTCCTTCTGAAAGGTTTTCTATCCATCCATCCATCCATCCACAGTAATAACCACCACATCACTGTGTACGCAGCACAGTTTTTCTGTCCCCACAAAGGAACTATGAGTTCATATATGTGCATAATAAGCATAACTGATAACTGGCTGGGTAGGTTTGGGTAAGCAACCGGATTTAAGTCTGTGGTGGTTTCAAACATTCTCCACTTTATGATGCATGAATGAATGATGGAGGCCACTGTGCTTTAGCTTTAAATTTTAAAGGCTGAAATACTCCTGTTTTCCAGATCTACAGGCCCACCGTCATGGTTTGTTTGTGAGTAACGCGCACAATCAACTGTCAGAGCTTATATAGACATGTACCTGCCCTCCTTACTGTGTACGAGTTCAGTAAGGCACAGTCGGACCCCAGAAACAACGTGGAAGCATTAAAAACATCAGCTGGCAGATGCAACAGAGCTCAAAGTCAACACAAAGGGTCTGAATACATTTGCAAAAGGAAAACTGCAGGCTTTTATTCTTCATAAATCATTTTAAGCTATCATGGCAACTTAACTCTTCTGAGACAACAATTTTGCATATTACCATCAGAAATGCATCTCTTTTAAAACAGCATAAATAGGCTCTCAAATATACAGTAATTAAAGTAAGAATGACTTACCTGGAGTTTTGAGCAGAGCGGTTGGGTTGACCCTCTGAGAGAGAGGAATATCCTCTTCTTCTTCATCCTCCTCCCACTTGTCCCATATTTTGGATTCCAGGAGGCCGTTGTCAATCTCTGGTGTGGTCCGTGTGTTGGGGTCAGGTGGTGATGGGGTGAAGGAGGGTCCTGTGAGTGCCTTTAGACTGCTGGATGCTTGTGGGTTGCGGCTTTGAGGTATTGAAGGGCTTGTCGTACCTCCGTGGCTAGTCACTGCTGGTGAATTTTGACCGGATAGAGGGTTACAGGTGGGTGACCCGGCTGTTTCTAGTCGTCCCAAACTGCGCTCTTGCAGGCTGGATCCTGTGCTGTCTTCCAGCCTCAGACTGAAGCAGCCTGCATTGGCCTCTGCATAGGCATCGAGACCCCACGAGTCGTTGAAAGCTATCGGAGGCTCGTCCATGGCCATGAAATTCTGTTGAAAACTTGATTCTTCAACATATGCTTCTCCCTTTTCTCCTTTTGCTTCTTCCTCGTCACATGTGGCTTCATTATGACAGTCTGTCTCTCTATCTTCTTGCATATTTCTTGCTTCTTTTTTTGTCAGAACATCCTCGGTGCTGCCAGACTCAGAGGAACAACGACTCAGGTTGGAGGACTTGCTTTGTCTCTTTGAGTCTTGACGACCACCATGAGAGGAGGAAGAGACTGGATCTGAAGGCTTGGACACAGGGGAGAGATGAAAGCTTCCAAGCTCTGTCTTCTCTAAGCTTTCTGAGGCTGCACTCTCCTCTCTCTGACAGGATGAATTCTTCTCATCTGTGCTGGTGTGGAGCGGGGAGGCAGCAGGAGGAACAAGGAGCAGGTGGCCCTCTCTATGCAGGGGAGTGCTGCTGTACGGTTTATCCTGCAGATGAAGAGGAGTATCTTGCTTTGAGGAAACTTGGGTGGACTGATGGCGTTTCAAGCTTGAGAGGTGTGGCAACTTAGGTAGTGACGGCTTAACAGCAACGACTTCTATGTCCTTAGTGATGTAACAACTTTTTCTAGGTGAAACTTCAAGGTCCAAACTAGAGGCACTGAGAGGCGTCCTGATCAGCTTTGACCTGGAGACGCTGCTCTTTGCTGTGTCAGCAAAAACAGAAACTTTGTGTAGACTATTAGAGGTGTTAAGCTTGTTTTTAAATAATAAAGCAGGAGAGGAAAAATACGAGGGTGGGGAGGAGTCACCTCTAGGGAACAGCTGCGTCCTGCACATGCTGCTTTTGGTCTGGCTGGAGCTGGTGGTCATGCTCCTGCCCGGGTGGACAGGTGTGGAAGGGATCAGCCAGGAAACTTCTGGAGAACAGTCTGGTGGATCACCGGGACTAAACTCTAAACTAGTGGACTCCCTATTCTTCAAAGTAACGGCATCGGGCGTTTGCTTCTGCCTGGATTTGATTTCTGTGTACCTTTGCAGGTTCTCCGCAGAGTGAGAATGATCCACTTCCATTTCTTCACTTGAATCGGACAAAACTATGAGCTCAGGTTCCTCGTTCTTTTGGGATGAATCAGGAGAAAGGGGGATACAAATACTATGAGGTCTTTGGCTTTCTCGCTTCAAAGCATCTTCTTCTTTGTCTCCACCCCCAGCAAGGTCAACCTCTTGACCCGGAGACAGTCCTGTGATGGGCAGGTTGGACATAATGGGTGGAGGGCTGAGGGAAATGTCATTTATTACACTTCCAGACGACTGAAGCAAAGTCCTGCAAGACAGTTCAGATGGTTTATGGAGAGACTGATTTTTTTTGGGTTGAGAAGGGAGCATCTCAGGTTGATCAGAGGAAAAGGCTAAAGGGGAGGGATCTCCTTCCTCATAGACCCCACAAGTCTCTGAAAAAAGGCGGCTGTAGCTTCGATCCAAGCTGGGTTCTGGCTCAAGGTTGGAATGCAGATGTTTTTCACCAATGCCTCTTTTGGTTTCTGCCACTTTTGTAAACACCACATCTGCATCGTGTTTATCACCCCCCCTCTTCTCCTCCTCCCCGCTATCTCTCTCATTCTTCTTCTTCTGTGTTGCTGCAAACTCGTAAATCTCCTCCAGCTCTTCCTCATTCACTTGTTCCTCACAAATTTCTCTGTCGCCTGAAGTGACCTCGTCATCTCGATGATCATCCTCCAACAGTCTCCCTTCGTTCCCTCCTCCATCTGAGTCGGTCCCGTCATCATCATCATCCTCACTGTTTTCATTCCACATAGATCGGAGAAGCTCCATGAAGGCCTGGTCTGTTTGGTTGTTGGCACTCTCCTCCCGATTCATGTCGTGTGTCTCGTCTCCCACAGCTTCTGCCTCCTCTTGGTGGAGATGACAAAACTGCTCCAGCTCTTTCAAGTCAAACCTTAAAACACACAAAAAAAGGGGTAGGAGGTGTCACAACAATTTTCAGACGGACACAAAATTTCTTTGCAGTACTTGGGTCAACCGATTTACCTTTAATTCCATTTCTTACCATAACTACAAATGAACACACAAACAAAAATAAGACTGAAAAAAATAAAAGAGGATTACACATTAGACTGGTTTACAGGATCAAATTTAGACTGTATAAACTATTAGAGTGGCAACTCTAAAAGGTAAATAACCCACACATGTTTAGCATACTTTAACCTTCTCTAGGTTCTACCAGGGGATTTTGTGTTTCTTGTTCCTCATTCACAGCACTTCATATTATACTCCATTTATTCACTCTATATAGAATGCAGCACTTTTTATCTCTACAGTCACACACCGATGAGCCTAACAGTGGCAAAGTGAGGGTTTTTGTGAGTTTTCAGACCTCCTCCTCTTCTTCTTTAAAAAAAAAAAAAAAGAATAAATAACATAAAAACTTGGTTTTAAACTAACCTTGATGCCAGCTCCAGGATGTGAGGCTGCAGTGAAGAAGGGATGGAGCACTGGGCGGTGTAGAGGTACTGCAGCAGCGTGACCACCGCCTGGCCCGGGACGTCACTCAGTAACACCCTCTGAGCTGCTGGCATGCCTTCCTCCTGCACCCCAAACCCGCTTTCATGCACCTGTGAGGGGAGAAGAGGATCCAAAAAAAAAAAAAAACAAGTTTTTAAAGACTTCAGGACACTTCAACATAGTCTGCATCATTCTATGCTTTTTATTAATCCTCTATCAGTTAAGCTATATCAAATATACTGCTTAAAACACACTGTGATAATTGTTGTACCATTTCTGCCAGCAGGGGGCAGCGAGCATACACCATGAAGGAATGTGCAAAGAAGACCTCTCCACTGTCCACCTGAAGCTGCACATCACTGAGCTGAGGGTTGTTCACCATGCTGCTCATGTCTGCTGCTAGCCTGGACAGCGCTGCCTACAGAGGAAATACCAGCAAAACCCATTCAGTTCATCCAAATTAAGTAACCACAGCTTGGGTTTGGAAGACTTGTTTAAAGTCTAACCAAAGCACACTATGTCTCACACAATGTCGCACAAAGGTTGTGAACATATATGTGAACGGATGTCTTTTTGATGGAATCTAAAAAAGACTTTACTGTATAAACTGTAATAAGAAGGTAGGCCAGACAAAAGCTATTTGACAGAAAAGCTGACATCAAGGATTTGGTCAGAAACAAAGGGTTAAAAATGAATTATGACTGTTTCTTACTGATGGGTGGCTGCCACCATCTATCTCTGTTCTTGACTGGTCTGCCGTCCTCATCGTCTGGCTGTGGGTGTTTTCTGAGGGTTTCTGAGTCGTTTGTAGCAGGAACCCACTGGCACAGAGCTCAGCCTGATCCTCACACTCCTCCTGGATGAAGCCGCTCAGATGCTTGTCTGCAAAAACAGAGATTATCAGGACCAGAACCAATGGCCGAGTGATTTGCTCCTGAGAATTCACAGTGATTAGCCCATATTTTCAAAAGTAAAATATCACAAACGCTGTTTCTTTTTAAATCTTTGCTGGTTTTAAACTCATTAAATTGATCTTTTAACCAAAACAGATAAGCTTGTGGTTTTTGCTCAGATTTTAGGTGTGTTTTGCAGGAAAACTGCTCTAAATATGATATCTAATTTTGATAAATTGACAAATGAATGAATAGAAATAAGAAATGCAATTCTGGTTTTCTAAGACCTAGAATCGATTAACAATTTAAATACCCCCACAAAACCCCTCCATCACACTTCCAGCAGTGACAACACATCTCCAGCAGAAAGCCTCCTGCTGTGAAGCACACGTGAACATCAACTATGGAAGAGATCCACATCAAAATGTCTGAACACTCTCCATTAAATCTTTTGTGTTTACATGTGAAAATGGCTCCTTATGAATATCAGATGAAATTCTGACATAATGGTACATTGTGTTGCCTATTAAATAACTGCAACTAAACTAACTAAATGCAACTGCATTTCAGACATGGCATTTTAGCAGAATGAAACAAAACATAAACAACCTTTAGATTTGAACTTCTTTTAACAGTTAAAAAGAGTCATTTGCTGGAGTGAAAATATACTTTTTCCCCACTGGTAGTGAAATGCATGTGTCTGTGTGTTTTACCTTTAGCGGAGTATCCATATTGTGTCAGGGTCATGCCGTCCTCAGCCAGCTCCATCAGGTCTCTGAGCGCCTGGCTGCCCACTGGTAGCTGCCCGGTTCCAGGGGTCGAGGGAGCTGAGGAGCAGGAGGCTGTCTGGGAGCAGGATGGTAGGACGGAGACCCTGGTCCCTGTAACAAGAGTTCCTTCACCCACAGCCTGGACAGATGACTCAGACTTGTTGCTGGTGCTTGATGAAGCTGCATCAGCCTGAAAGTGAAGGGGAAAAGCACTGATTCTGGTAAAATTGGCTTGAAGGAGAGCAGTTTGGATGTGGGATGTACTGTTGTGCTGAGCTTCTCAAAAACGTTCAGTTCAGCAGAGAAAAATGTGTACACATGTCAGACTAATATGTAAGAATATCAGTAGTACAGCTTTAGAAACTAAAACAGTCTGTCTGAAACAACGCTAAGATATACCACAAGGGCTATGGTGGAACAAAAGATCTCTGTCTGATATCTGGAGCTGAAACCTAAAAGACACATTACAATAATTACAACATGTATAAAAGGGGTACAAAATGGGACCTTTCACAGTCAGAGACTGAAATATTACAATAAAGAATAAACAAACCTCTTTAGTATTTCTCACTGTTACGGAGTCTGTTGGTGTGAAAAACTCCTTGAGCTCTGCAACATAGAAATCAGACAAACCAGTGGAGCCTCCATCCAGCAGGGTACTTTTCAGCCAGAGGGGGGCAGGACCTGTCCAACCTGACAGAGTACTGGGGCCTCGGGTCGGGGTGGGGGGAGAGGGGGCTCGGCTGTGCAGGAGAAGGGCAGAAACACGTTCCTGCAGCCTCGCCAGGGCCGCCTCAGCATCCTGAACGAGGAGGAGCGGAGGGGGACGAGGAACAGCGGCCTTCCTCCTCTTTCCACGCCCCTTACCTGCACCTGAAGAGGAGATTGCACTGTTAAATGTCTGACTGTTACACACATTAAACATGTTTTTAATTAGCTTATAATAACGCACAACTTATTATAGACAAACACTCAACTTAAAGTCTCAAAAGAAAGACTCTTGTCAAGTCTGATCAGGATGCGTTGAGGTGGAACTAGTTTCACAGCATAGTTGTTTTTCTAACATATAATTTTCCAATTTCTCATCTTGAGCTCCCCGCAGAGGTATGATCAACCTAATGTTGAGACTAAAATGTGAGATCTAAGGCTGAAAAGTAAAGACTTTGTATAACCGAGTTTGTAATTCAGTTAATCCAAACTGCTTTTTAAAAAATTTACAAAGTTCTGATCACAGCATCATTTCCTCTCAGAAAACTGACTGATAGGTAAATATCAAGCACTTTTTTTAGTTTGCTTTGTGGTGGCTTTCCCATATCACTTCCAAATTACACTTCAGAGCTGTCCACTGAAATTGCCACCGTGACTAACAGAAGTAGAATTAATTCAATGTAATTTCTAAAACACATCAGAGAAACATTAACGGCAATAAAGCACATATGAACTGAAAACAAATCACACTCATGATACCGTGATTTTTTTTATAGAGAAATTCAAAACATTTCATCACAAAGTGCAAACTAATCAGAAATAAAATAAAAACAAAACAAAAGAAAGACTATCACAGTATCTATTCGTGACCATACCAGCATCTGACCCCCACTTCAGTAGTGGACTCATGGAGCACTGAGAGGAGGCAGCCTCTGTCTGTAACCATCCCTCTCCCTCCTTTTGTCCCTGCTGCTCCTTCTCCTGTTCCTGCAGGGAAGACGACAGAGCCAGAGCGACCATGGTCTCTTCATCCAGGGGTTCAGTCTTCTTTTTGGGCTTCTTCCTCGATTGATGGCCTGACTTGGTCGGGGCTTTCCTTTTGGTGCCCACAGTTGGTATGCTGGGAAGGGAAAACAGAAAATGGCTCGAATTAGGTTTTGTTCAGCCTTGCACTTGTGTACCATTAAGTTCAACATAATCTTTCTTGGATAAAATAAAGCCTTGGACAATGATTATAAGGAGGTCCACAGTACTCAGAGGTTCTCACAGTGTGTTAGCACTCTCACTCTCCTGGATCTGTCTCTGCACAGCCTGCAGCAACACAGCCGGGGAGACACCCATGTCTGAGGAGCAGCGCTTCAGGTGGGCCGAACGGCTCGTCTGCGACTTGAATTTCTTTCCACAGATGGGACAGTCAGGAACACCAGAAGGCGGAGGAGGGGCTGGGCAGCTCTGTTCACTCCCATCCAAACATCTGCAAAATTAGACATTATACATTCAAAATCGAATGTATCAAGTAAGATCCTTGAAAAAACTCCACTCAAGGGTTTCCTAATTTGTTCTCGCATTAAGAGTAGAAAGAGTTAATATCAAGCTCAAATCTGTGTAAATGATTAAGTTAGCTTTGCCATTTGTCCACCAGTATACTGTATGCAATAAAAAAGTCTAATCACATTTTTCTGTGTAAAGTTACTTTAGGTAGGCGCAAAAGCCAAGCATGTAAGATATCTAAATAAATTCAATCAGACCTGTTGAGGTGCTGTGTGCGTCCCTCAGGTGTCATATGTGATAGGTCTCTGTGGCAGATCTGACAGAAGAAAATGCCTCCATCCTCCAAGTCCACTGACGTGGCCTCTGCTGCCTCCCTGTCCAATTCCTGCTGCAGCCGCAGTGCCAGAGCCTCATCGCTGTCCAGGGGCTGCGGTTGGGGATCAGAGCTGAGTTGCGGTGGACTAGCTGCAAACAGATACAGATTTAAGTGAGTGAGGGACATGTTGTTACATTTGTTTTCCCAGCTTATCTAAAATGTGTTGTATCAACAGAATAGCAATAGCATGACCACGTCCTTTCTCCTAACTGAATCAAAGATGTCAGAAATCTGAAGACGCCAGCTTACCTTGCCTTTGCTGCTGTGCAGTCGGTGAACATTCAACATGGGTTGTTGGCTGAATTTTGTTACTATGCACCATCCTCTGTGGACTAGCTCTCTTAAACTGTTGCATCCTGAAGAGAACTTTGTCTTTTGCCTTCAGATCTCTGTCAGCTGTCACTCCTGAGGACGTCGAGGTCACAACAGAAGATGCATAATCTCCTGAATCAAGTCCAGTCTCAGCACAGACCACATCCTGCTCAGCTCCAGTACCAACAGGTTGGGTGGCAGCAAACTTTGACCTGGGATACCCATCTTGTTTTGTATCCCTCCTCCTCCTGTCACTGTCGCTTGCTTGACTGGAAGTCTGATGCCCTGTTTTCTTGCTCTGTCTGGCTGGTTCACCTGGTTTCTTACGGGCGCGTTTCAGTAACTTTGAGCAGAGATCTACAAAATCCTGGTCCGAGTCGTCCATTATGGCAAAGTGTCATATTAAAAAGCCTTGACATGTTCCCAGCTGTTACGATCAGCCTGCAAAGACAGCGGACATCCACAGTTGTCTTCAAGGGGGACCAACAAGGTTCCTCTGCCGCATATTGGCAGGATTTCCGCGGCTAGTGTTTTATTCAATGAAATACATATGTTCACAAAGACTCAGTCAAAACACATATTCTACCTAGTATATCTTCTTACCAACTAGTATTTAAAACCTGTGCTTCTTGTTAACATATCTACAGACAGAAAGCAGCTGGTCAGCTAGCTAGTCGTGCTAACATTTTATCTTACCAAGGTTTGACGAATTAGTTCCTTAGTTTTCCACATCATCTTTAAAAGAGTCTTTCTCTGAGGCTATTATCATGTATTTTTATCTATCCATAACATTATGTAAAACTATTTTGACATATAAAACAGGCAAGGGCCCAGTTGGTTTGTTTTCAATTCAAAACCTCTTACTCAACCGCTTCATTCCGAACTTCCGGTCATGTGATGGTGAACGAACGAATGGAGTGCCATCACAGTCATGTGACTGCAACACATTGATTTGACTGGATGAAATCATATCTTTTTTTATTTCTTTTACATAAGGCACTTGTTATTTAATCTTTAGAAGTAAATATTCTAGAATTTTATTTGATATCGGAAGAGATTTATTTTATAATAAAGGTTAAAAATAATAAAAGTTAAACATTAAGAAAAAATAAAAGTAGAAAACAGGACAGTTCTAAATGAGAAGTAGTATAGAGTGAACTGTGGGATTAAGTAATCTGACACGTTTGTTTATCCCTAAAATTACAGAATTGTCCTTCTGGATTGTCCTCCTGTTAATTTACATGCATTTTGGCTATTGGTGAAACACTGATGTGGATCCAATACACTGTCATTAGTAAGTCTTCTAAAAGGGAGGTGTTGTCTCTCTGTGGAGAAAAAAAATGTATGAAGAAACCAAGAAATTGTTAATACATCAGGCAAATTTTGGGGATAAATTGGGTGGTGGTCAACAACATGCATCTCTAATGTTAAAACAAAAATGTGGAATGTAAATACAATATTTAGAAATTTGGTTTAATGCCGCTTACCAAGTGTCACCTCTGCAAAACGTTTTATCTGAGCCATCAACATGCTTCAGGTGCAATTCTGGTTGCAGAATTGGTGAATTTCAAATCCGTTCGGCAGTTCACAGTTACAGACCTGATTTTTAAGCACAGTAAATTAATAAATTAGTCACAACGTAGAAGATGTTCAGCATTAACGTGACAACCATCAGAACAACAGGATTACATGGATTTGAATCCATTGTTGATGCATGTTGGCAGAATTACTCTTTTTAATATATATATATTTTAAGGGATTTTTAGATGGCTCCAAAAGTTTAGCATTCGCCTGCTGATCTTTTCCACAAGCTGTGCCTGTGTCAACTCTTTAGCTGTCTGGTTGATGGTCTAAGGCTTGAAATTTTGAGATGATCCAGTATTTTATCTGCATCCAACTGCCTCACAGGTAGCAAAACAGCTCCAAAGCATGATGCTATCACCATCAGTATTAACAGGCGGTAGTGTTATTCACTCCTCTAAACCTCTGGTGATTGTGGCAGAACTCAATCTTAGTCCCACTTGACCATAAAACTTTCCTTCCCTCAGGCCATTCTTTTTTTTTGTATTCAGTTGCAAATTGTAGTTCAGGTTGAACATGTCAATTTTGGAGGAGCAACCTCTCTCTTGGTTTGATTGCAGACAGACACCAGTGTTACAGCAGCTTCAGGTTCATGGCAGACCTGTGCCAAGGCGGTGGTTCCTGACCATATAAACCATTTTTTCTCTTGCCCGATGATGACATGATAAACTGGCAAAGCGGCTACATCTCCCTTACAAGAACAGCTGTTCTGATGATCTTTGAATGAACCAGGGTTTAACAATCTCTAACAATGCCGACTTCCACTTAGTACCATGTCTCTGTTAGTCCAATGAATGCTCTCAATTTCATCTTATCCTCAATAAAGCACCTGCAGTCCGTCAAGGTCTTCAACAGGATGGTCAGAAACATTTTTAAATTATCATTTAAACAAACAAACATTTTAAATATTCAAATTAGTACTGGAGAAATTCTAGCTCGACTTTTCAAACTTCGTATTTACAGATGTGGGTCTACGTTGAAAGGGAGCAAACTAAACAAAAGCATGTTTTCCATCTGTAAAGCATTGAAATTCACTCAAATATGTCTGTCAAACTGTGGCACAAACTTAACCTCTTTAGCTAATTCATGCCGTTTAAATCAGACAAATGTACATGGAATGAGAAACCGTTTCAAGATCTGAAGGATTAAATCGATCCATCAGGACGACTCCTGTCATCACCAAGACTTATCGACTTAGCACCCATATTGTGTGCAGCACAGAAAGCAGACCATAAAACAAATGAACACACCAAGGGGAGGAGCGATGCCTCATTATTCAGTCAACAGAGTACTGGAGTTCTTCTGTTGCACACAGTTTATTTAATAATATGGTATATAAGTAAGAAATGAGTCTTTTACCAGTTTATACAGTGATTTCATTCTCTCTTCCTTATATTTATAGTATTTTACTTAATAACTTGATTTACAATAGGAGAAAAAGAAAATCCCCCTAATTCAAGTTTTTGTGAGAGAGGAATGAGGGTTGATGACATTTAGTTTTCTCAAAAGTGAATCTCAAATATGTCCTTCGTCCCTCGAAAGCACACAACTTAGTGTAAGATTTAGGGAAACTGGACGACATTCGAGATGTTGCCGACAAACAACCTGTTATCATTCCACCTCAGCTTAGGGGGCTGGTCTCTTTCTCACGCTCTCTTTACACTTTACAACATTTGTATGACAAAAGAAGTATGAAATTCTTTTTAATGTCAAAGCAACAACTTTCTTCAACGGCAAGACAGATTTTTTTCAAATTGAGATGTAAGTTGCAGTCCTTGTTGTATACCATGGTGAACCCATTCAGAGTTGTGTTTCTCTTAGTGAGGGTTTGTGTCAGTGTCTTCATGTGCGCCTGCATACATGCCCGTGTATACACAACCTGCTGCAGGCCATTTCCTACTTTAATACAACTGAGTGCTCTTCATACACACACACGAGAAGAAGAAAAAAAAAAAAAGAAAAAAAAAAAAAAGGAAGGGAGCAGTCACTGTCCCTGAACGCATCATCTTGCAGTAATGGTACAACACTAGATTACAATTGCCGGGAATGACAGCTTGAGAAAAGAACGAAAACCTGGCCCGATTCCCAGATGAAATATCTTACAGTTTGAACACAAAAATGCATTACGTTTTTTTCTCCAAAAGGTACAAAATAAAAAGATATGAATAATATAATGCAATTGTACATTTTCTTTTTTTTTTTTTTTTAAAAAAAGAAAAAAGAAAAGAAAGGCATGAAACCATACCAAAAAACAAACCAAAAACAAATTGAGTACTGAACACATTTGGTCTCAACCAAAAATATATTCTTTGTGATTTAATTTCATTTAAGAAGCAACTTGCAAATCCCTAAACATCTTAAGGAAGAAATACCCACCATTTAGATTTAGGAAACAATTACATTCCCTAAAAGTTTGGACTTTTTTAAATTTTATTTTCCCTCGACCAAATTTTCTTTTTTTCCCCCCAAACAGTTGAAACTTTTTACACGTCAGTACAAAAAACCGTTCAACATTAGAAAGAACAAACAAAGCCCTCTAACAGGATAAAGAGTCAGAGGGAAAACTGGGGAGAGAAGTGGGCTGATGGGTCCGTGGGAGTGAGAAGGACTTAAGTTCCCAGGAAAAATGCTACAATTTCTGCGCAAAAGTCTCCAGAGTGTCCCCTGTAGCATCTCCCACCATCCCCAAGTCGTTGCTCAGCCCTCCTCTGTTGGGCGTGTTGAGCTGTGGTAGCATGACGTTTTGTTCTGGTGTCCCCAAGTGTCCCTGCTCCATGGACTGAAGTGGGCCGCCAAGCCCCGGGTGGGGGGAACCCGAGTGGGGTAGAGGCGGGTGTTGAGGTGAGGGTTGGGGTTGGTTCTGAACATGGGGTGAGGGACTGGAATGTGGAGGCTGTGGCTGTTGTTGCAAGGGTGGACAAGGAGACTGGACTGGTCCAGGGGAGCGGACCTGGTTGCTGAGGGCATTGGCGAGTGCTGGCTGGCCGGGCAGGTGGGCCGCACCCTGGGCCTGGCCAGCCAGCAGGTGGGTCTGAGGGCTCATGGGGCTTGGCTGTACAGGAGAGCCCATCTGCTGCTTGAGGACGGCCTGCTGCTGCTGGGGAAGTTGTTGTTGCTGCTGCTGTTGCTGCTGAAGCAGTCGTTGATGCAGTAAGTTCTGGGTGGAATCCATCCCCATTCCAGGCTGAGCCATCTGAGCCATGGGTGGGAGCTGACCCATAGGTCCACCAGCTGCTCCAGCACCCGCCTGCATTGCTATTTGCTGCTGCTGTTGTTGTTGCTGCATGCGAAGCTGGGAGTACGTAGGTGCTGTCCCCTGCACCTGAGCAGGGAACTGGCCTGGATGGCCTTGAGGCATCACTCCCGATTGTTGCTGCTGCTGCTGCTGCTGTTGCTGTTGCTGTTGTTGCTGCTGCTGCTGCTGCTGTTGTCTTAAAAGCTGCCGACGGTAGAGCTCCTGGAGCTGGGGGTTGTTGTTGTGTGCTGCGTTTATAAGCTGCGCTGGAGCTCCTAATGGAGCCATGCCCTGCACAGGGGGTTGCTGGGGCTGCTGAGGGGGCATCCCAGGCCTCTGCACCGGCACTCCTGGCATGGCCATGGTCTGCATTGTTGGCATGCCGGGCTGCTGCTGGCCTGCCTGTTGCTGCTGCTGGGGCTGATTTGCATGGTATTTTGCTGTTCGCTGTTTTATGAAAGCAGCCATCAGTTGAGGGTTTGATTTGAGGATATTGAGGACTTGCTGCTGCTGCTGGGGTGAGCTGGGGGACTTGAGGGTGCGCAGTAGATCCTGCAGGGCGTTGGGGGGTATAGTACCAGGTCTCTGGGGGGTTTGTGGCCGGGCACCAGGTTGCTGTGGTATTAGCATTCTCTGGCCCTGTTGAGTTTGCTGACCTTGCGCCATCATAGCTCGCTGTATGGTCATGGCCTGCTGTGGGGTCTGACCTGGAACAAGGCCTGGTTGTTGAGTCTGAGCTGCCTGCAGAGACCCTGCAGCTCCAGGCCACTGTCCTGGGGCCATGCCAGGTTGCATGACCTGTGGTCCATGGGGCCCGGGCACCATCTGCATGGCTGGCTGCATTGGTCCAGTCATGCGCTGCTGTGGCTGCTGGGGATTCATTGGCAAACCGTTCATGTTGACCCGGTAGTTCTGCTGGTTCTGTTGGGCCTGTGCCATCATCTCGATGTGTCGTGCCATCTTGACCGCTGCAAGCGGAGGCTGCTTTAGCTGTTGAGGTGGCTGGGGTGGCTGGGGAAGAGGGGACTGCTGCTGGTGAAGTGGGGAGGCTTGGGGCCCAGGCTTGCCCTGAGAGACTGGTGCTTGTTGCTGGCCGGTGCGTGGTGCATTGGGGAAAGAGGGGGACATGACGCCTGCTGAGTTGGGGGTCTGTGGCTGGTTGGAAAGTGGCTGCTGGGGTGTTTGAGGAGTGTTGGGCTGGGCATGAGAAGTGGGGGTGTTGGGGGCAGCTGAGGCTGGTGGGGACGGTAGCGGCATGGTTCTGCCTTGCATGGTGGCCATTCTTCTCCTCATTAACTGGGCCTGCTGGAGCCTGTGCTGCAGCTGCTGCTGGCGAAGCTTGTGCTTGATGTTCAGGCAGAACGGGACAGGACATTTGTTCTCCTGACAATGCTTTGCATGGTAACAACACAGAGCGATAAGCTGCTTGCACACAGGGCAGCCACCATTGGTTTTGCGCTTGCAGCCCTTGGTGTGCTGCACCACTCTCTTCATCTTCTGGCAGGACGGTAGAGAGCAGTTGGCATTGCGACATTGACAAGCGTGGACCAGAGACTGAATGCATCGCTGAATGCTTAAACGCCGGCTCTCTTGTGGGCTCTTGGAAGCCTCTCCACTCTGGCTGTTGTTGTCATCATCCAGTCCAAGACCCCACTTCACCATCTGGTGTTCATGGCCCTTCGTGTTGTAGCAATTGATGCAAAGATCAAAGTCCTGAGATAGAAAAGGGAGAGAGGGGGACAAGGAAATTAACACAAATCCATCCAGTAGTGACAAATGGATTTAGATAACAAATGCCCTCTTTGATCAAGTCCATCCTCCATACTTCTGTTTCAGACACAGAGGAATTTCCAGTGTAAAAACACAATTGGTAGCTCACCTCACATACAGTACAGTGCCAGCGTGTCTCCACATGGTGCTTGCACTCATTGCAAGTATAGACAAAGCGATCCTGGCCCTGGTTGTGCAGCTCGACCAGCATGCACATAGTGCTCCACTTGCACCTCCTGAGGGAGCTGAACTCCCAGTGTTTGTCCCTTGCCAGTGTCAGAAAGGCATCACGACCATCCATCAGGTCACAGGAGATCATGGGGTCAGGCTCAACAATGGGTGGCAGGGTGTTGGCCATGGGCCCAGAATGAAGGTGGATCACAAAGAACACCTACAGATGAGAAAAGAAAAAGTTAGTGAAGCAAAACAAGAAAACAAACATGCAAAACTTTGCTTTCAAAAGCTACATCTAGTCTGGAAGTGCTGTATCATCCTGTCAGACCTTATCAAAAGGGTGGTGTCAGCCCTGGAGAATGGTATTCTGCTTGTTTCTATTTCCTTAAAACAATAACAACTGTCCTAGGAACAGCTAAGCCACTGAGTAGTTAAACAAAATAGCACAAGAAGAACTTGCTCAGGGAGAAACTGGGGGTGGGCAAACATGCAAGTATGTTCTAATTCGGCAGCAGAGATGATTGACAAATCTCTGTAAATCTTTACTGACATTCACTTAAAATACCAAGCGAGCCTGCCTAGTTGCATGAATCCTTATCAAAACTTGACGTGTTAGCATGGATACGGTTAGCTAGCAAGTTGCTTCCTGTAGTGAATGGGATTTTAAAAACTATTGCACGCAGAGAGTGGAGGAGGAGGAGATTGATGCTTAAAATATGTGGCAAGAGACATGCCTATACCAGCAGTTACTATCCAGGGGGTCAAAATAGTGGATTACTGTAAGAGCCTGTGGAGTTTACTTTTTGTATCCATCTTTGGGAAAGATGTCTACACAAAACAGTTTACAGCATCACTAAACGTGTTAAGAAATCAATTCTGACCTCTTTGTGCTTCTCCATGGTGCCGTATAATTTCTGGGATAGATCATTAGCTACATTCGGCATCCCAGGCTTCTTCTTATTGGCTCGGCTCACGCTGCTCTTGTTTTTATTGGTCTTCTTGTTGTTCTTTTTCTTAGCGTTTTTGCTGTCTCCTGGTGTACCCTGAGGGATAAAAAATTTATAAAAACCCACATTAAAGAAGTAATATCATTGATATGAACCATTCTCACCATTCTAATTACAGACACAATCTCTACGTAAAGTTAACACTTGTTACAGTGAGAATTAACCCATGATGTGTCATCTTAACTTAAATTTTTATTGGAAATAAAGAAGATTTAAAAAAATTCAAAGAATTAACAGTAATTTAAGAGAGCAACACCAATTCTAAAAAACAGTAAATTCATAGCTACTATCATCAAATCATGGTACAGTATTCACACCTCTGGAGTTTCAGAGGCAGCTGTGTTTTCCTCCTTCTTCCTCTCCTCCTCCTCCTGTTCCAATTCCTTGATGCTTTCCTCGAGCACGTTAGGCCAGAAATCTCCTTCAAAGTACGGCAGCTCGTTGGCGCTGGTCAGGCGGTCCTCGGTGGCCTGTTTGAAGATGTCCTGAGAGAAAAAAAATGGAAAACATGAAACATTTTAAACATCTGATGAAAACATAAATGTAATCCGGTATCACACTCGACGTGCAAAGGAAGTCACGGTTATTTTGCTTGCAGATAGAAATTACCTACCTTGTAGTCATGCAAGATTCTCTCAGCAAAAGCCTTGTCCAACATCTTCCTGTACCACTCCTGCAGTCTCTTGGGCTTGGGGATCTTCTGGTCGGGAGGATGGCAGTGGAAGATGTAATCATCTCCTTCACTGGGTGGACACGCCCAGATGTGGCCCTGGGTGTACCTACAGAACCACACAGACCACGAGTTAAATCAAACATACCACGAACAGGTTAAAACACCCATTTGTGGAAGAATAATCAGAGGGTAAGACTTACCCAAGTTTTTTGACATATTCAAGATAACCAATGAGGATCTCGTGGTACACTGCTGTCCGTAGTATCCGAGGTCTGAAGAAGTGAATACTGTCAAGGTATGATATGTAGACCCGTCTGATGAAGAGAGAAGGAACATTGTGAATACATTTCATTTGTTGGCATATGCCAAAATAGTCAAATGTCTGATTAAAAGCACACCTAGTGTTGGGAAATGGGCATTCAGAGCCATACTCCTGCACATGCATGCCAAAGAAGCAGACATCCACGCCATCAATTTCCTCAAATGCAAAAAGTGCTTTGGTTCTGTAAGGAAAGGTCTCGGGCATTTCACCAGTGTCCACAAACCTAACAAAGAAAGACAAAAACAAGCATGAAAATGTGGAAACGGCACAATATGCTGGGGAAGTTCCAATGTTCTTCTATTGGACCGTGGATGCATTTGTCACGAGAGAAAGAATAACCAACTGTGTTTAAAACGAGGAAATTACATGTTTATTAACCATGAAAATTCAGCCTTACATCTTACAGACTTCTAAATCTTCGTGGAACCAAGAGGCTGCCACCTTTGTCACAGGTTAAGAGAATAACGACACACTTAAAAGTAAAGTGACCTTGAATCAATAAAAAGCCACCAGCCCAGCCTTAAAAACAGTGAACTTGAAGATAACAGGCTCTTGGCTGTGGGACTCCACCCTGCTAGGAAGCCACAATTGTGACAGACTTTCATCTAGTGTGATCAAACAGTAAGAAACTCAATGTCTCAGGGAAGGTGTGCACTCCCATCTTATGCAACAGCAGTTCCACACTGAGTCTGTAATCTTTATGGGGGACATTCTGCAGTGTGTGACGGCAACAATAAAAAGAAAAAAAAAAAAGCGGAGGACAAAGACGATCTGTGCCAGTCCATTAACAAATCAAGGATGTCCAGGCCGCCATTTGGCCTGCCTCATTGTGACTTTATAGGACTTCCTTTATTTGACCCTCTGGACCAGTGTGTGAGAGTTCTCCTGCTCCCTAGTTTATTCTTAGTGACTCTGAAGAGAAAAAAAAGAAAGAAAACCACCCTTGAATAAAACAGTTTTAAATGGTTTTATGTAGTAAATAGGGGTTTTTTCCACAGAGATGAAGTAGTCAGCCAGCGAGGACAATTTTGTTTGCTTTTACAGCCAAATTCTCTAAGCTGATGCTACCTTTCTGTCATCATCACTTAAATGTACACCTGGTCGTAGGGATGCACCGATACCAGTATCAGAACCGATACCATGTGCGTGTACTCATACTCAGTATTCATTAAAGTGTTCTGATACAACAAAACAGATTTTCCTGCAATGCGTTTAAGCTAACATGTTCCAGTCAAGTTACCATGACGTGGCTTACGTGTGACGCATGAAAAAGACGGAGCCATGTCAGCCGTGTGGAGGTATTTCGAAGAGTGTTGGTGACAAAATTAAAGCTGTGTGCAGTTTATGCTCAGCAAAGCTGTCAAGAGGAGGGATAAAATCTAGCATCTAAATTCCTTAAAAAAAATGTGGTATCGGTGCATCCCTTCCTGGTCCAATGTAATACTTATATTTCACCTACTATACTATATTTAATGTATAATACATATGTTAGATGTTTAAAACTTCAGACGTTTGTTTGAAACCTGGACTTGTTGTAAGAGTTGATTTTCCTCAGTGTACTGATCATTGTGCCAATGGAGAGTGATGTCAGCACAACGTCTCAACTGTTCTTCTTCTGTCTTCATCCTACGCAGTCGCTGTTGCTTCTACTTGAAATAACTTGGAAATATTGGATGACAGCACAGTGCAGGAAAAGCACTAAAACGAGCTGTTCAATAAGTTAATAATGCGTACACTAACATACCGACAGATTCTGTATTTGGTCTTTAAGGCTTTCTGTACAAGCACAATGTTAAGAAGTAGAACTCATTCATCTGTGTGTGGCTTCTTTACCATCTCTGGCTTGTGAAGGCAGCGTGGGGTAACGCTGAGGACATTGTGCCACAGTTCTAATTCAACACTACTTTACTGTCCCAGTTATGTCAAAGTCTGACCAAAGCGACGTCAGAAGATAAATAATGCACCACACGTGTCTACTTTGAGTGGAGACGCGTAGAAAACGCTACATTTACAGCGTTGTGATGAACACTTCCACCCAGTCCTCCTTACCTGGCTTTCATGCCTGGTTTGACTTCCACTGTTTTCTCAGAGCTCGCCACCACTCGCACAAACACTTCTCCGGCCTCTGGGTGGTTTTGTCTCTTCAAGTATTTATTCACACGGTCCTCTATGTATGTTCCTAATCGTGTCGACTGCAGCCCTACGGTGAACAGGCAAATGGGGAAATCTTTTTTAAACCACAAACTTTCATTTCTACTTAAGAGTTAAAGTAGCCATCACAAAAAGCACAGACAAAAAGGTTAACTGTCAGCAACTGCCAATAATCTGACGAAGACATCAAACATCACGGGAAAATTGGATCAAACGAAGGACAATTCAAGAAAACAAACTACTAACTTTTTGCAGAGAACTTGTTTTCCTTCCGTGTTTTCCCACTTTTCTTCAAACAGTTGTCACAAATGAATCTGATACGAGACAGAATCAGAGGTTTTTCATTTTCACCTCAAACAACGATCATTTAAGACATTTAAAAATAGAAGAGAATCAATCACGCAAATCTGCTTAAAACTGGGAGTTCATCTCACCCGGATGGCCAAATAACCTCGTAGTGTAAAACGCATATCTGGTGCATCTTCCGCCCACAGTCTTTACATTCAACAAACCTGAAGAAAAAGAAAGATTTTACAGATATTTCTATCATCACAATCAAATAAGCTTTTGGGGTTAGGCTGTTTTAGCTGCTTTCTGTCATTATCAGCCCCTCAAACTATAGGCTGTAGAGATGACGTCGACTTACGGTTCAGGGTCAAGAACGTCATTCTTCTTACGCTCAAACTGGTCTTTCGAGATCATCCTGAAATATCAGATAATTGAAAGAAACAACAAAATTAAACAAAAGCAAAGTTGGATGAATATTTGCATATTTTTGATTCATATATATTACATGGCTTTGGTAGCTGGAGACGTCATTTATCAAATACAACAGTGTTTTTCAATGTTGGCATCGTAATTCTGAAGCCAATTTGCTTGGATTAGCTTTTTTCCAACATAGAGCTTCGGCTAACTTGCTTTCTATGAGCAAATTCATTAACATCTGGTTCACTTACGTCTGTGGCTGTGCGGGATCATCTCCTAATGTCACACTCTCCCCCTGGATCTCATTGAAGCATTTTTCACAAAAATGATACCTGTAAGAAAACGCATCTAATGTTATAAACATTACAGTAAAATGGCTACCAGCCCATGTAAGTACAAAAATGTGTTATACTGCAACACATTGTGCTAAACTATTTGTTAGCGCTTATCAGCTGTGCACAAATAATGCACGTTTCTGCTTTATAACGGGAATCCCTGAGTTCCCAGTGAGAGTGTAAATGGACTGGTGTCTCTGCTACTACTCTCTCAAAGCGTCCTGTCTGGGGAGAAATGGCTGCAGTTGCACCGTTTCTACAGCAGAGGGAGCAAAGATGTGCACTGTTTTAGCTGTGAGGAAAAGGTAATGATGGGCAAGGCTGTTTTCAGTCTACACCAAAACATTATCTTCTCATTTGTTGTGCAAAAGAGGCACAGCTACACTGAAATCGCTTAATCCTTTGATACATGTGAAAATCAACACTATTTATTTGCTTTCAGTGTCTGATGGTATTTCAGGTTTAGGGTCAGTTTATGTGCAATGTTGGAAACCTGAGCGTTAACAAATGTGAGAAAAAGCATTTGGTTGTGGTTGCATTGATGGCACTAATGCGCGGATCACAACAATCCCTCTAAAGCTATAAATGAACAGAACTCTGGCTGCAGAGGATGAATTAACACATTTCAAACGGCTGCATTAATTCAATTGCATATACAACAAAACTTCAAATAACTGAATGCAAACAGGATTACTCAGACTATATAATATCTTTTAATAGTAATATCAAATTTAGAGCGATCCATGGGTTCAAAAACACAACAAACACATTGATCCACTGACGGATACCTGTTCTGATAACTGTAGTATGTGCCTCCAGTGGGTATGGTGCAGAGCTGCTTTCCATAGCAACAGAGAGTTTGAGGGGAAAACTCATACTGCAGACACAAATGAGGAGAAAAAGAAAAAAACACTTAACATCTAATCATTACCCATATTACAATGGGTGCCTGAAAATGTGAGCAAAGGGTATATACATCATTAACAAGTCTCACCTTCCTCCCACAGCAGTAGCCCAGGCCCTGCATGACCGGGTCGATCTCTGACTCGAACACCTCAGCCAGTTTAGAGCAGTACTTGTAGACCCGGGATGTTTTGCGGTTATAGAGCCAGGCATTGTTGAACATGAGCCACACATCCTCCACATATTGCCAAGGCTCCTGGTACTGTCCTGTGTCGAGCTTGCGCTTTATTGTGGACAGATCTATTGGGTTCTTAACTATGTCAAAATAGTCCTAAAGAAACAGGGATATGGGGAAAAAAATGTCCATACAGGTAAGAATATTTAAAATGTGCCATGTGCATCCACCATAACCATCAGTGACAGTTGTGGTAATTTAGAAAGGCTTTGTGTAGAGATACTCAGCGGCTGTGACACGTACCGGGATACCCAGGAGCATGGGGTCTACTGGCTGCCGGAAGGGCAGTGACTCTGGGTCCTGCCTGTAAAGAGACTCCAGCGTCGGCATCAGAGCCTGCCGCAACTCCTCAGGCTTAAATACTGAAAAATTAACAACGCAGAGGCAAGTTATGCAAAGAAGAGGCATCTTAGGGGAAAGGTTTATAATACAAGGAAAAGGGACAAAGACGAGCTAATGTGACACTTTCTGCACTGAGCCGGTGTCCATTTTCAAGACAAAAAAGTCCAAATTGGCTTCACAAAGACTATGAACAGCACATCTGTGGACCATTTGGTTAAGAAAATCTCAGAAATCCTGATCCATTTTGTTTATTTGTACTACCATACTCGTTTTATTTATCAAGTTTGACACTTAAACGTTTCTAAACGGCACATTGCAATGCTCTTTGCACGTCTGTACAAGAGTTCTGAGCAGATCTATTCCAGGCACATCCCCCTTGACTGAAAAATCAAGTGGAACTGAAACTTTACAACAAAGTGACTGCGCTGAAGATATTCTGACGCCAGGTGCAGGGATTCCCACCAAATGGGGGGGGTTTTTGGGGTGGGCTGCCATGGTATATTAATGGCTGCTGAAATAAAATTGGCAATCGTGACCTACAACTGCAGAGCTGTATGCAGCACTTCTATGCAGCCCTTCTCCCTCACAAATTGGCCCTTTCCTCTAAAAGGGGGGATTATATAAAAACTTTTTTGAGCTTGAGAGGATATACTTTGGCGTCTCAAGTCGTTAATAACTCAAGAGCTCCCACCTAAAAACCCAACCCTGGCACTTTCTTTGAGGTCAATTTGAATATATCTCCTGTGAGCAGTTCAGATTTGCTGGAGATTTCTACGTCACATTCCCAGTCCAGAGTAAAGTTTTCAGCCTCCCCATCTTTATCTCCAACCAACTTCAAGTTCAGATCACACCTACATTCACTCTATCTTCAAACTCTTCTGCTCCTGCTTTTTTCTTTGTTCTCAGGAGCAAAGAAGGAAAAGAGCGAATAATGTTCTACCAGAACTTTGTTAAATGTTTTCTGTCCAAACAAAGCAATCCATTATCTAATTGGAAGCTGGAAAATCATGAGCAGCTAAAAACTAAACAAAGAGAGGAGTGGTCAGGCAATAGAGCAGACATGCGATGGAGGAATTATAGCGTGACTTTTGAATTATCCCGCTGGCTGGCCAGCACAAAACTTCAGTCTTCTTATCTGCGTTGCTCGGTTTTTACCAAACTGGACCAGTTCAACATATGACTCAATAACATTGTGTGCAGAAGAAGAACCGGTGCCAGCTGCTCATGGCTAAACTGGAGATGAGGAAAACATAAAGAGCGAGAAGTTTTTCCCCTCCTGCCAACGGCACCGAAACAGATCCTACAGAGACGATCCTGTTGTGGAAAATGGCCTATAGAGAGGACAGGGTTCATCTATGCTTCGGCTTCACTCACTTTTCCGTCGTGACTGAGAAGGAGAGGAAGAGGCTGTGCCATTTGTTCCACCTTCCTCCTCTTCTTTGGGTTCCGTCTTCATTTCCGGCTTTTTCTCCTCCATCTCCATGGGCTCTGGCTTTTCCTCAGGCTCCTCCTTTTTTATCAAAACTGAAGCAGTGTCGTCCTCAGTCTACGGCCAAAAGAAAAACCATCATCACATGTTTTAATGATCTAAACGGATACATACATGTCAACATGCTCATACTTCAAGTGTGTGATTCAGAAATCCTGTCTAGTGATCGACCGATTCGGGTCTTTTAAGGCCGATGCCAACACCGATTATTTTGACATCAGTCTTAACCAATATGTACTGCCAATTTCTTTTGGGCCGATTCTTGAAGCCGATATTGTTTTTTCTCCCTCCATTTACATGATAAAAATGACACAATAATAATAAATGTTACACAAGTCTCAATTTAAACAAAAAAAAGAAACAATTAACAAAAAAAAAAAACATTAACAGTAGCAAACAATGTAGAACATTTAAATATATAACAATAGAAATAAACAATCTTAACACTTAAATGTTTGTGCACTTTACGTAGCAGCATGAGACCTTTGTAGTGCAAATTACCTTCCTGAAAAGGTTTGTTAACAGTAATACAACAACAACACAAAAAAAAAAAAAAAAGATACAAGTAAAAAACAACTATCGGCCCGATATATCGGCCGGCTGATGAATCGGTCCACCTCTAATCCTGTCCCAATGACACAGCTGAGTATGTATTTAAGATTAACCCACCAGCAACATAATATCATAAAAACAATAAACAATCAGCCTAACTTCCAAACTACGCCATCCAGCTAGCCATCTCTTCAGCCTTAGTCTTCCCTGCATGTCAGAATATGGAGAACAACTTGTTTTCCTCATTAAAACTGCACAAGAATTATGATATGATTCATTCTGAGAAGTTAAAAAGCTGCAGTGCAGCTACAGACATTGTGTGTCACCAGTGTTGTGCATGAACGTGTTAAAAAGAGAAAGTTCACGAGTGGCATTTAAATTTTCTGTCAATCTTAAACTCAACGATGCCGTTTTTAAACCCGAGGATCATGAAGTGAGCGCAGAGCTCTCTCAGCATTGAACAAGGTTCTTGTCAGCGGTGAATATGTCATGTTGAATTGTACATTCAAGGACCCTTTGGGTGTGTGCTGCAATAGAAGCCAGAAGACCTTTTAATGATTTCTGCACCAGTAACGGGCATAAATGCCGTATATACAACTAATCTCACTGAATTAGAGACAATTACAGACGTGCAATTATAGTCATTTGTAGAATTTCCCACTGCATGACAGAAAAAAGCAGCATACTAAAACATGAGGTTTCAGAAGAGACCTATAATGGGCTGAGAAAGAAGTGAAGCCAGCCAGATGAATCTGAAGGATGTAAAAGACGACTTTGCACATCATAAAGCCAGAGGGAGAGAACCTGTAACGCAAGTCGAAATTTTATTTTGGTCTTAGTCCAGACAGCTGCGTGGTCACCGAACCGGTCCTGACCTGCATGTTTTACCGTCACCAGGACTTCATCTGCTGTCTGCTCCCACGCCAGCTTTTCTCACAGCTCATTCTTTTAGGTGTGCGACATGTTGGATTTTTTTTAAGTTGAATTTTTCTTACTTGCGCTGAAGTTACCTTATATTAGTGTGATGCATTTATCACTGGCCCTCGGAGGGCTAATATACCTTAATTAGTGTGCGAAAATAAAGTAAACTATGTACCAAACAAATTATTTAGCATATCTTGATGGTTAGTAATAAAGTAGATAAATGCAGAGGTTTGCATGATACTGTTCAAATGGCCGAGGATAATTCAGAGGTCATAAAAAAGTGAGAAACGAATGTGAACTAGTTTATTTTGGGACTATGGACCGTTAAGTGAACTATGAACATGAACTTGTTCAGCTTTAATCATGTGAATTAAACTTCTGATTAGTTCTTTTCAGTGTTAAATTGTACTAACTGCTTGGTGAACTTATAAAAAAAATCCCACGCTGATGAAGAGATGATTCACACCAAGAGGTTTTCCAAATTTTTACCAGAGACAACTAGGATTAACGGATACACCATTCTACTGATAAACGTGGCCCAACGTGTCCAAATGACTGCATGGACTGATCATCAAATATATGAATGCAAACATGAGATTTATCTTTCAGAAAAATGACAAGTGGCTGAATCAGCAAAGACTTCTGGATGACATATTTCCAAATATAACAAATGTGTCAGATGACCAACCCCCTAATTCCATGGAGTGTGACCACCTGGCGAGCATTTCATTCACACGTGTAGCATTAACCTACCTCCATCTTGGGCTCCGTTTTCCCACCAGCAGCCTCAAAGTCCTGTTGGTTATGGTGTGTTTCTGCTTTGACCTCCTGGACAGGAAGGTCTGCTCCAACTTGCTGTGAGTGCAGGTCGGCGCTGGTGGCTGAGGCAGGCGTGGGCACCCGGTTATCCAGGCTGGCCCCCGGTTGAGAAAGCTGAGACACAGAAAAGGACACAGCCAGAGATATTAGTTTGTTGTCTGACAATTTCAGTCCTTTTCTTTTTTTTTTTTTTTCCCCTTTGAGTAAAATTTGCATGCAGGGATGCAGCTACGACACCAATGCACGACTCGTGGATTCAACATCGCTCCCCGAGGTTAAACGACGTGACATTCACATCGTGATGGAGGCTACAAACAGTGGTGAAGATGAAGCAATTAGAAAGGTGGATGTGAATGGGACGGGTTTATAAATGGCAATCAAAGGGATGGGAGTTTTCACAGGAGGCAGGGGATCAAAGTGGAGGGCATGCGGAGGGACTCGGTCTCACCGGCGTGGTAGGGGGCTGAGGTGGGGGCTGCGTCTGGGCTGCTGCAGGGGGCTCCGCCTGGGGTTGGGGCTGAGAGGGGCAGGGTGGGGTGGTACCCTGGGCTGGGGCCGGGGCGGGGCCGGGGAGGGTGGGGGTGGAGCTGCGGCTGGAGGACTGGGGGTGCGGCAGGTTAGTGGCCCCCCCGGCCGTGGAGGCAGAGGAGGCAGTAGGCGGAGGCGTGGAGCACAAAGGGGTTTGGGAAGAGGCTAACTGAGGGCCCAGCGAGGGGCCAAGTGCATTCATGGGGAGGTTAGCGCCCTGCTGCTGCTGCTGCTGGAGAGAAGGACACACAAAGAGCAGGCGGACATACACACAAGAAAAGCAGACAAACATACAGTCAGAAGGTCAAACAGACAACACTACAATTAAATGGAGGTTTAGAGCTCATTGTGATTGGTATGATCAATTAAAGAGCAATTAGTGTGCAGTATGATTTGTTAATGCAGCTTGATTTTAGTTCCACAGCAGCTAGTTGGCATTAGCATGACTTTGCAGCAAATCTAAAAGGCTGAGATATCACTGAAAAACAGCAACCTCAGATTCATTATGACGCTTTCTATTTTATTGCTCCACACTCATCTCTCTGCATGTCTCACCTGAGTGACAGCAGCCTGTGCCGGTGGCTGTCCCATGCCAGGCCCCACAGTGACATTCATGGCACCTGGTGCAGCTACTCCACCAGGAGGAAACTGGGTCTGAGGCATGAACGGTCCCTGACTGGCTGTCTGACCCACCATGTTGGTGTGTCCAGCCATCATGCCCTGTGCCTGGGGCATTCTGGAGGGAGACATTCCCATCTACAACGCAAGGAAAGGAGATGTTACAAAGAGCAGAGGAACATCGGTGCGCTCTCAACAAACAAGAAACAATAAACTATGGCAAAGACCAGTTAAAAGGGGTTGTATAATTTCTTTATCTGAAACAGAGCTTCATTAAAGTGTGTATAGGTGGAGTACGGTGTTTTCTGTGTGTCAAGCAGTGTGTCTATACTACCAGTTTTCCTGCTAATGCCCATAGTTTCCCATGTGTATTCTTTAATGAACGGCCTGATTTGACCAACAGACTTATGCTCCCATTTGTTCATATGAGTAAGAACTTTAATTTCCACATATTTTTTCTTAAAAAAAATTAACTCTTGACCTGTAAACTACTTTTAAAAAAAAAAAAATAAATGAGGTAGCTTGTGCCACGTAAAAGGGGGTCTAGCTCATGTTCTTTATCTGCTCAGGTGTGTATTGCGATTTCCCCGGTATCCGTGCCCCTCTTACCGCTGGGACCGAGCTCATGTTCATTTGCTGTGGGTGGTTCATGGGAGAAGCAGCTCGAGCTCCCATAGGTGCCTGAGACATCTGGGCATTGGGCAGAGCTATGTGGTTGAACTGGTTCATTCCTGTACCAAAATAAATGAAAAATAAATCAATTAAGACTAAAATGTTCACCAATAGACACAGCGAAACAAAAAGTTCAGAAGCACTGCATCAAGTCAAGATAGCTGTGGATGTTTCTATAGTTTTCCTTGGTTTAGGTCAGTTAGTGATCTTAAACCCATACTGCGCCTTCACAACAGAAAAGCAGCAGGTGGAGCTCTCCTGACGACTGTTTGTCTTCCATATTTACTCAAGCATGTCTTCTGCTGAGATCTGCTTCCCTCACTTTCCTTTATTCACAACTCCAGTTATTTTAGTTTAGCGTCTCTGATCCATTTACATTTCTGTTACTCTATTGGGTAACTGCACATTTTTTCAACTTTTTCTCCCTTTATTTTGTCTCTTGCTCATATTTCACAAATGGATAATAGGAGATTTAAAATTTTCCACATCGTAATAAGCACAGCCATGTTTTGCTTGACAACTTGTATATCCTATAACTTTGGAAGTGTACCTTGCATGCGATTAATGATCTGATTTGGCATGTTCGGCAAAGAAACGGGCCCATCTGCAATTACAAAAATAAATAAATATATAGAAAAAAAGGAAAACAAACATAAGGACCAAAAGACCATTTGTACATATCGTATATTTATTGATGATCACCAAAATTCCAACAGTTAAAAAAGAAAAACATAGCTGCTGTATATTTTCTGCCTATCAAGCTCTAAGGCAAAGAGAAAGTGGATAAGACCTCCTGAACCCTTTTTCATTTCATGGCTCTGCCATGAACTCGTTAAGAAGAAAAAGTCTGTGTGGGTGCATCATTTCTGTAGTTCAGAGTACGTTGGAATTTTGAAAAACTCCAGATATACATCTAAAAATAGTTATACTTGTACTCACTCTGCGGCCTTGGGCCCAAGGCACTGGGCTGTGGAAGCCCAGGTTGTTGGGTCCCCTGTGCAGCCATAGGTGCCTGGTTGATGATCTGCTTCTGAAGCCTCGAACGCCTCTTCTCCTCCAGTTCCTTTTGGATTTTGTATATTTTTTCAGCCAAGAAGTGATAGTACTCATCCTAAAATGATAACATGTAAATGTTTTCAATGACTTCACTTTCTCTTCCCCTCGCTTCTTAAGTATAATGTGTAATATAAAGCTAAAAACTCACATCTCCACTTGTGTATGTGTTTGACTGTTATTGAGCAATTAAAGTTCGAAAGATGCAATCTTTTAATCAAGCTTACCCGGCTGTTTGCAGACTCGTACATGTCCCCTTCTACCTTTCTGGCATAGGCCACCAGGTTTTCCATCCGCCTGTCTTTCAGAGCTGCCGGGTCCGGGGTAGGGAATATGGCTTGTACTCTGAAAAAGAAAAACAAAATTTGTAGCAATCACAATCGCTGGTAATTTCCATCACTGCACTTAAAAACTCAGTCATCCAGATGTGACTGACAGGTAAGCAGTGTTGTATTTTTTTAGCTGAGGTATGCACTTACAGTTTGTGTACGAGGTGATTGCGCAGGTCCTGAGTGACATGCTCATGCCATGCTTTCCTGGAGCCTGTGGCAGAGATGGGGGCTGCTGTGGGTAGGTTGCCCATTGATGCCACAGCTGATCCGTCTGACAGCAGCTGACTAAAGGAAGAATGGCCGGAAGGTTAGAAGTTGTATTACTGCATGTAAAAATATATCTGTTCTTATAGGTGTATAATTAAAATGATTACTGTGATGATACGAGCAGCAGAACAAATACATTTATGCTGTCTGGCATTTTCTAAATGCACTAACTCCAGTGTGTGATGAAGGAACTGACTTGTTAGTGTTGATTGAGTTGGGAAGGGAGTCTGTGTGCAGGTTTGTCTGTTCTGAAGAGGTCACACCCATCGTCCCACCTCCAAGACCCATCTGATTACCTGTAAATAGACAGAGTGAACACACAGCACTGCCTCAACTTAAATATCAATCAAGCTGAGCATACAAGATCATTTTGGCTTTAAAAAAAAAAAAAAAAAAAAAGTTACTCCATTCAATATTTCCACAAAAAAAAAGACGTGTACATAAGTTTGTCATATTTCATTCCCATAAATATTTTAGAAAATTAGTTATTACAGACATATGTACATCTGGAAGGGGACCCAGTAACTCATGGAAAGCCGAAGGATAAGATATATCTGGTTGACTTTACCGATAGCGTTGATGGATCTCATCTGCTGTGGAAGCTGTTGCTGAGCTTGGGAGTTCTGAGCACCTGCCGTCTGTCCTGGGGTCTGCGGGGCCTGAGCCTGGCCGGTGGTCTGGCTGCTGTAAGGCAGACCAAGTGCTGCGTAGGCTCTCTGCATGGAGCTGGGGTCTATAGGGGTTGGGGGGTTGATGTTGGGAGCACTTGGCTGGCCCACGCCAACAGAGGACATGGGGTTCTGGAGACCCGCATTTGGGGAACTCAGCATGGCTGGTGAGAGGGACAGAACAGTCAGTCCAAAAAAAAAAAAAAACCCAAATATCATATGATCACTGTAAACTGGTAACACTGCAGCCTGTAATGTTGTCCATCTGGCAGAGTTGGATTACATCATGCAAGCCGTGTAAACAAATTTCAAGTGCTGCAAACTTCAAAAACATGAGAATATAATTGAATGAAAACAGGTACAGTGACCACACTGTAGCAGGTCATTCAGAAAAATCAAGACATTATTTTGACCAACAGAAGTAATAAGATATCATGTGGCGATCTAATTAGTGTACAGCCATAAGCTTTAAAAGCAGAAAAACTCACAAAGACATAAATCCCTTCAGGAGACACAGCATTAGCTTATTCTACTGGGTTCAGGATCTAAAGAGTTTCCCAGTATGTGCAGACTAACACTGACTACAACTGAAGTAGGTAGAGCAAAGACAAATTGGACTCTGCTTTGGCAGGAGCACAAGCTCCAGCATCATGTTCTTCAACATGCAACTTAAAGAGGGACAGACCAACACTGCAAGCTGTAAGAGACGAATGATGCTCAGCAGTGACGTAAGGAAGGGAAACGGGGAAAGTCAACATCTAACAACTAATCCAGGGAGCACAAAAATCACCATGGGCCATAAGACTCAAGAGTAAGAACCCTTGACACCAAAAGGAAAAGCAGTTTGAGGGAAACCAAGTGTAAAACTTGGCTCTGTTCTAGAGGAGAGTGGCAATAAACAACCCGACAGCCAATCGCTCTGTGGGATTCTGTGAGCACAGCACACAATTTGATTCTCATCTCTCACCCTTCATCACATTTTTGTCCCTGTAGTGTGTCAAATTAGAAACTCACCAGGACTTCTCATTGAGTGCTTCTAGTCATGTTATTGTTAAGGAGCAACTAGAAATAAGCTGCTTGACTCACTCGGAATTGCAAGGTAAACATGACGACACTTTGCAGGATTCATAAGAGCAAATGTATTTCCATAACTGTCATGATCGACAGCAGCCTTAATAGATTAAAAAAGAAACAGTTTCCAGATTTCAACATCTTGCATGCCAAATTATCAATGGAGGCAATTCAGCCTCGTTTCTGCTGCCTGCAGTTGGGGAAAGCAACGGTGTGCTTGAGATTGCTGCTTCTACTCACGCTGCTGGGTGCGCTTATCGCTAGCGTTCTTCAGCGGCAAGCAGACAGGACAGTCATGTCGAGTACAATTTTTCCAGTGGGAGATGATCTGTCTGGACGACGCACAGTGAGCCACTGAAAGGCAAACAGAGAGGAGGAAAGAAACGTTTTTTAAAAAATGCACAACACAAAGGATGCAGAACATCACTGTGCTGATGGTCAGGTTTACTCTAGAAATATTCATGAGATGTCAGTTGCTACATTAAGTTGAATTCTGCTCCACATTTTCTCCACTTGTGTTGCCGCTTGGCATCTTTTCTGTAGCCGCACTTCACCTGTAGCCATTATCCAAACATTTGTTGTCTATGTGTGAAATACTCTCCAAATGACTTAGAGGCACATTTCCTCACTTCATCACGACTGCACAAAAAGATGCAACTGACAGTGACTGGCTTGTTATTTTAGGGAATTGTTTTTACTGGTTTCAGCAATTTTTGTCCAACTGCCCGACTAACATTAATACACAATTTTCAGAAATAGGAGTTTCCTGGGAAAGTTTGTTTTTCTTAACCAATCTGAAAACTGCACAGACAGACAAATATTATGCACACACGCACACAAACACACACAAAAAACCTCAAAACTAAGTGGAAACAAGCATGCAAGTTCAAAGGAGAGGCGGCGTGGCACAGATTTCACTGTTAAAAGCTGTAGGTTTGGCTCAGTGGAAACGTACTCCCACAAGATTTCTAAGAGGGCAACTAATTTCATTTGTGGCCTGGAATATATATAGAAGGAGCTTATCAAACCAAAAGATCCGCCACGATAGCAACCTGGCAGATGTTAATACGGCTGCAAATACAAGAACTACGTGGCCTCAAGCGTCACAGATCATGCATAAATAAGCACAATTTAAATTCATTATCATTGAAATAAAGCCAATGCCACTGGCACAGAGTCAAAGAGGTTATAATGTCAGAGAGAACTGTGTTGTGGAGAACAAAAATCTTGACAGTTGTACAAAGACATAAGGAAGAAACGAACAAGCATGCAGAAAGCAGAGGGGCAGACTTCCTCACGTTTTACATTCCCATGAAAAATTTCACAAAGTGCAGTTTTACATGTTTCCTGTAAAATAAGACGCTGGGCAGCATCCATTCCACAAGAGATCTGCTCAAATCTGAGGAGGTCTTCCATTTCAATAGCACACATCCAAGTGCAGAACAGGCCAGAAAGTTTTTAGCTGCTTTTCAAGAAGTTAAAAAAAAAACTGAAAATAACAAATCAAAGTAATTAAAATCATTTTTTGTTGACATGGTTAGGATAGATACGGACATCAAACTTGATTTAGAGGGGACTTTGGCATCGTATGTGTTTGATTTGTAATTCAACTTTTGCATTCAAGCCCAAAAGCAGCAGAAATAGAGCCAAATTTAAATGAGAGAAGCTTGAAGAAAAGTTTTCATCACAGGAATGCCGGGGCTGTCACAGAAAAGGAGAAAGAAAAACAAGGAACAAAATCACCCATCAGGTAAATTAAACTGGTGTACACGTCGAATACAGATAAAACTAATGACTAATCCAAGCTGTCCAGGCACGCAGATCAGGCAGATTAAGTGTTTACATCTAAAAATGCACAGATAGAGGCGCCAAAAGCCCGGCAGTAGAGCTCCGTGGTACATCATTTCAGCACATGCTCACCATAAAGCTACAGACTTCAGCGTTCAGAGAGGAAACAACCGAGTTGTTGCAGTTCCTCTCTGGTTTCTGGCTTGTTGGAACCAATCGATGGGATATATGGATTTTTCTTTTTCTTCCCAAATGTAATTTTAGGTGAGATAACGTTTATACTGCTTGTCTGGAGTTCATCTGTAAAGCCATGCCAAAGTCTGTATATCTGTTGTGTTTAATGCGCAGCCTTGAGCCGACTCTTCCTGCACGTCTGTGAGAAAACCTGCTGGGCTGCAGACTCGTTAACACCTTCAAAGCTGTTGCCAACTTGGCAAGATTTTAATTCTCCACAAAATATATAAATATACACACAACTCTTGTGACCTTTCGGGAAAACCACTGTAACTTTACGTTCATTTGCCAGAACTATCCGATGGTTGCAAGGAGGAGGTGGAAAATTCTAGATTCTAGTATATTCTCATTTACTGGTGATTTATCAGCCACAGAGGATTGATAAAGCTGCCCAGTCACATCATCACAACGCAGTCTGTGGTTGTTACATTTTTTAACTGTCAGAAAAAGCCTTAAAAGAAGCAGTGTAATGCTAATGTTACTGAGGTGTGACTGAGGTGTTCTGAAAGCAGACGTTTGGAAAACACTTTGGATTTTCAGCACTAGCCAGAAAATGTGAACTGGATACAAATGCAAAAGGCGTGTCACATTCTCATCACAGCAATTTTAAGCTTTGGTAAAACAACTAAAATGAGAACCACATTAACTGTTTTCACCCTGACAGCATATCTCTGACTTTATAGCTTTACAATTCAGACAACTAATGATGCACTTTCAACTTTGTCCTCCAACTCTGAGACAGAACCACCAAATCTGTGGTAACTTTTCAGAGATCTATGGACCTCTTTGCTCATCGAGAACCACAAGTTTCTCCAGCTGTTGAAGACCTTGGACTCACAGTATAAGCTGCCACTGCAGCTCTGCAGCCATAGCAAAGCCCAGGCAAAGGACTGAGTAAAGTTAGCGGAGAAGGCAACTGTCTGTTGTTCGTTTGGATGCTGAAGTCACAGAGAATTTCTCTACAGAAGACAACTGTTTGATATATGGGAGCACTAACTAAAAAGATGACAGACTGATCTGCTTGCACCGACTATTGATAGCCTTTAAATAAAATTAACATAAGCAGAGAGTTTTATTTCCAAGACAATGTTTGGTTTGCAGAGGAAATTTATAAGACTGCAGGTCTTCTGACCACGAATTCATTAGGAAGAAAAATAAAAGCTTCAAGTTCGATTAAGACAATAACTTAGAAATTGTTGGTTATAAAGTCACAATCCCTTAAAGAAAGAAAAAAAGACTTCTAATATCTTTACAACTTTTACAAATGATCATTTCCTGACAGTTTAAATGTGCTAAAGCTCACCCTGGCAGGATTTGCCGGCCTGGCAGTGCGTCATGTGGTTGAGGACGTTCTTCATGGTGCGGCAGTGAGGCAGGGAGCAGGCCCGCACCTCCCCATTGGCCTGCTCTCGTCGCTGGCACTTGTGTGCATGAAGCAGCAGGACCAGCTGCTGCTGGATCAGCTTGCGCTTCTCCGGGTCGGCTGTGGGGCCTGCCGAAGGCACTGCCACACCTCCGCTGCCGGCCAACGGGAGCATCGCTGCCTGCTGCTGTGGCTGCTGCTGGAGCTGCTGTGCGGATGGCAAAGTAGCAAATGTCAATGTCAAGTTGTGGAGAGGAAACTATAATCATTAACATATTCATTTATTTACAATGGAATCACAAATGGAGCACAAGTCTTAAAAAGGAAGTCTGTCACTTATCGAATCACCTTCACATGCTGAAAGCTTTTATATAAATAACAAGATTAATAATACTAAACACATAGCCAAGAAGTCTATATATTCATTCAGTGACCTTTAGGGTTTGTCCGAACCACTATGTAGAGCTATCCAGACCCAGTTTCAGTAAAAGCTTCAGCAACACTTGCAAGACTAATTTTATGTGATCGCAAATAACTGAAAAATCTTTTTTTATTTTTCAATCATTTTATACTTCTTATTAAAGACCTGGAGGGGGTGAGAATCTATATGTGTGCAGTGTGAGTGTGTGACTGGGGAGCCAACATCAGCCTGTTTGACAGTTATAAAACCACAGGTGGGGACAATTAAAACCGAGAGGCTCGTGATCTACCCGTGTCCGTCCTGTTCGTGGCCTACTCTCCACTACTTTCTATAAGAAAGAGAGAACCGCTGCTTTGTTATGCGTTAACATGTGTAAAAGCACTGACCATATTTGGCACGCTAGTAACAGCGGCCCCTTTGAGCTCATTAGGGAATTGAGACAGGCTGTTGGCAAGGGCAGCCTTGTTCTGGAGCTGCTGCTGAGGGCTTAGTTGCTGGCCCGGTCCCGCAGCACCTTGACCATAAGATTGAGCCCCGAACGGACCTCCGTTGGTACCCATGCCCATCTGGAAATGCAGACAAGTGAGACACAGGAGTAAATATAGAGTTTAATATTCCCCTGATATCTGAGGGGCCAGATTCAGCTCGATGAAAGTAGTCACACATTTAAAATGAAAACTTGTCATCAGTACAAGTGTAAGGTTTAGACACACGTACGCATTCGTTTTGAAGGAGTGAGTCCATAGTTTTGACTAGAACTGAAAAAAACTTAGGGATCATAATCGTTTCTCACCGTTTGCCAGTTACAGCAAACAATGTTCCAACAAAAAGTTCTGCCACTCCAGTGCCAATTTGTCATTACAAGAAATCCTCTGCCAAGAGAAGAACTGCGCCAGGATAATTGTGCCTGCTTTTGTCTCAATAAGCCCGGGGATGTTCTGGCACCATGACAGCTCCATATGACACCAGCTTCTGGCTTCTAAGACTTCCACTCTCGACTAAGGAATCAATCACGACTTTTTCTTCTCTACCTCCCTCCTCCATTTAAGCCAGTTGTAAATATTGTACAAGATAAGCAAATATACATATCACAACAAAAGCAATAAGATTGCTGGGAAAATTATTGAGAAGCCACTTGAAAATACCAGTTTTACTGTAAACAAACATTTACATAAAGAGACTGAGACAAACTGATCTAAAACTGCCATTTAGAGAATTTCAGACAAGAGTTTGCCCATGCTTCACATCTTCTATAAACACGTGTACACATTAAGATGTGTGACACCAGAAGAAAGACCATCCTTGTTAGTGCCTTGCTTTACACACTGATTAACTTGCTGGTGCTCTCTCATCCACAGAGAAGGAAACCAGACCAGACTCTGCCATGCCAGGCCAGGCTGTATCCCCTCTAGCTGTTGACACTGCTCCAACAGACCAGATTAAAAAAGACCCAGCTGAGACGACCAGACACTGGCAGCCTTTCAACACAGCTGAGGGGGAGGACACACACAAACACACCCCCTTCCACTACACTTCCCATTCAGTCCCCACCCGGCACACTCCATACATCAGCAAACAGAACAGAAGCCAACAATCACCTCACCACTCTGCTGCAAGGCTGACAATTCTGGCTGAGCTGGCTGCCCCCTTTCCCCAAAAGTCATCTGTCATTTCAAACGATTAAGTTGTTTACAATACTTGTCTTTTCCCATGTCACTGACAGGGGTAAGCAGCCACCCAATAAACCAGAGAAAGCAAGTGGGAAACATGCCCTCACTTTCTGCCGTAAAAACACAATAACAAAAGGGGCATGTGGTGGGATGGAGTGACAGCAGCCTCTGGTCAACAGCAATGCTCAGAAGAAGAAAAAAGGAAGAGATTTACAACTATTTATGCACAATAAAGCAGCTAAACACACGGCGCATGTGTTTTTCTCCACAATAGCTGTAACGTGATAATCCCAGTAAACCAGCTGAGCCTAAAAACCCACAAACAAAAGGTAGGGCTGTGAATCTTTATGCATCAGATGATCTGATTCAGATTCTGGGGGTCACAATTCAATTTAAAATCCATTCTCAATTCAAGACAATTCATTAAAAGAAGGGGTACTTATTACAGATGGAAAACTGATGTAAGCTTGAAGGCAAATGCCAGTGTGTGTGAGAATATGGTTTATAGATTTATATTTAAAAAGGCTAACCAATTTCTAACACTTAAATAGAAATGGTAGCCTTAGGCCATCCGTCTGTAACATCTGTTCCTCAGAATAAATAAATAGGATCCCACATAAATTCAATGAGTGCAAACATAGTGCCCTCCCCATGGCATCTGCCATGTGATAAAAACATCTTCTCACTTACTAAAAAAGACCATTCATAAAACTATATCATTATATCCATAAGGGATCTGAAGTGCAGGCCAACCACACAAGATGGTTACTTCAAGTGCTGCAGCATCTGTTATAACTCAGCTTGGGCAGCTTCGGTTCAGTTTCTCAGTGAGCTGAGGCAATACTTAAAAGTGACATGAAAACCAATGTGTGTGCAGATTTTCAAACAAGGACTTTTTTTTTTTACTCAGAAAACAAGGAAGCAACCTGGTGTGAGCAGGATCTCAGTGCTATTGGTCCACAGCCATTTTCATGTAACAAAAGTTCTGCCAATCCATGTACATTCACATCTCTTAGTTAGTTCAATGGTCATGCACAATATACCCCATAAAATGTTTCCCTCTTTTCTGCCAGCTGACAGTTGGAATCACTGGCACAAAGCATGCAATACCACAGTAGATAAGTAGCACTGCACCCATTTCAACTATTGCTAATAGAGCCACTTCCGGTTGACGTCTTCACCACCAACAACAACGAAACTAAGGCATTCGAGAAAGATGGCGAACGAAGAGCAAGATGAAGCTACGTCCCTCTACATTTGTGATGAGCTGGTTATGGCACAAACACGACGCACAACGGCGCATTCTCCATCGCGTTGTTTATTTATTTCTGACGGCGGCGACAACAACCGTAATATCGTCTTCTTCGACTTCTGGGTGATGATCGCGGGAAAAAAAATCTCGAGCATGCGCAGAACGCTCGATCCGATCCAGTGTCGTCTGCTTGCATGTTCAGTGGGCATTTGGATCGAGTTATCTCGGGATTGCAAGTAACCCAATCCAATTCGATTTCTTGTCAGATTAAGGTGTCTACATGAACTGAATAACTCAATCTTATTGTAATTTAGCCATTAATCCGATCCGATGGCACGCATGTAACCACGCTGACTGTCTCCACTGCACACAAGTTATCGATGACCCAAATAAGCGCAAGGTTCAAAAAAAGTTAGAGAATCGAAAAGCAACTCTATGAAAACAAGACTTCTTTGACAGGAATCCTTTAAAAATGGTTTGGCTCGAACGATTTTTAAAATTTCATCCCAAAATAAAACGTGCACACTCACACAACATAAAGTCAACCAGAATTGACAAAGTATGACTTCAAACAATTTTAGGAATTGTCAGGGGATAATAAACAACATCATTTTGACAGGTTAAGATGTCAGCTTTGACTCATTAAGCACCGTAGGAAGAATGGAACAACATTCAAGCCGAGATGCAAAGAACACCTCATCAACAAGCTGATTAAGTTTTATCTGCCAGAAGTCACCGGTTGTTTAGATGAATCACTTTAGTTTGTGTCCAATATTAAAACTGTTCTCACCCACTCTCCAAATCTCTATGCAAATAGCAAATCATAGCAAGAGACATATTCTGTGTGTGCCTTGATTTCCTGTCAGCTGAACACATGCATGCACAGACACTGTATGTGAAAGAGTGGGAGCATGACTCACCTTGTTCATGTTGCCTGCTTGCTGGGCTGCGCCAAGGGTGGTATGAGCTCCCATCTGTTGCCCTCCCTGGGTAAGTGTCTCTGCCAACGCACTCCCAGTTCCTCCTGGTGCAGTTCCCTGCATTGTCGATCCTTGGTACTGCATACCTGCTACCCCAGCTCCCCGTCCCCTTCCAGCTCCAGGTACGAGACCACCATTCATTACCTGTCCAGGCTGAGACTGCCCGCCCTGAGCTAGGAGTCCAGCATGGCCCTGGCTATTGTTAATCATAGCCTGGTTGAATCCTGTTGTGCTCAAGCCCATAGTTACAGTATTATTGTTGCTTTTCTGTCCTGCAACTCCAGCTGGTGTTCCTGCTTTTTGGGCCTTAGGGGACGGGTGGTTGTTGGGAGAACCCTGGCCAAGTGGACTCTTGCCAAGCGGTGTTCCCAGCTGTGGCCCCATGCCGCCAGGTTGAGGGCTAGCCGAGTTAAGCCCTGTACCTGTGATACTTGAGGTGCTGCCGGGCCGAAGAAGCTCAGAGAGCTGCTTATGCTTAGCAGCTGCATCTGGGACAACAGAGGCACCACCACTGGCTCCAGGTGCGGCTCCACCGTTTGTAGGCATCCCACCCATCAGACTCAGATCACCTCCATTAGGTATCAACTCATCTGGAAGGTCATTCTCCAACTCATCCCAGGGAAGAGACCCAAGATCTATGCGAGGAAAGAAACGAGTAAAATCTCATCAGTTTTAGACAACGTGACAGTGAATTTCTCCAAAAATGCTATGTGGAAGGATTTTTAAAAATGTGTGTCGGTAGGGAATGTTCTATCTGCCAGCGGTCCATCAATTTGTTCAATATTTAAAGCATCAACAGCAGGTGCTAAAAATGGAATAAACATCCATTTGCTCCACAGCTGAGCCATTGTCCCAATCCAAATGTTCACTAACATTTTTATTTATGAGCTATTGACAAGTCAACGTGCTAACTCCTTGGTGCACAGTGGCGTCTTTCCTGCAGTACAAGACAAACGGCACAAAGCACAATAATAAGAGCATCGCTACTGGCTGACAAGTAAGTGTGACAGCAAAGAGAATCCTGCTGTGTGGGGGAGGAATATTTGTGTCACACCATCCAGAGGTGTGAGCATAATGCTGAGCGCCTAGGGAGCTATAATTTGCTTGAGATCAAGTGATTAAGACAGTGAGAAAAGATTAAGGGGTGTGCATGCATACGGGCTGTTCATGAAGAAACAATCATTCTCAAGTTTGTTGTCCAAACTAGATTGATAAACGATACACTCATATGTAGCACTTTTTACCCCCTTTACAATCAGACAAAGACGAAAATTTCAGGAGGAACGTGGTGTTCTGCGTCTTGCCGAATAACACTTTGACATGCGAAGCAGTCGGAGATTCTGGCTGGAGTATGACCACTTATTGTTTGACACTTGAACATTACCTCAACCCCCTCTGGGTGATTCAATGTTACACTGTTGCTTTCACATGTAACTTGGTTTTCATTAAAAAAAAGTCACAAATGTGCTAGAACAATCAGCAGAGTTTTCAGCTCCATTGTAAACCTAACACCACCACTTAAGCCCTTTTTTCCACAACCCTCGAGTTGAATGAAAAGGAATTAAGATAAGCTCACATTCATTTTGCTGCTATTTCTAGTTACACTGCTCCTGTCCTCTCGTCTGCTCTCCCTGCAGGAGTTTCACAACGGGCAAGACTCTGGCAGTTTAAGCACTCTTAAGGCTTTTTATTCTGTGCAAAATTAAAGCTAATTTTACATATATAAATTCAACATTTTTATACGTTTTTTTTTATACTTGACTTTCCACCTTCTACTTCAAACCTCTAAAACAGTCTTGAAGAGATGTATATGTGCATCATAACATAACATAAGTAACATAACTGAGGAATCTCGTTTATCAGCCAGCAACACAAAATAAACACGGTGTTAAAGCTTGAGGAAAGGCGAAAGAATTGAGCAATCGTCTACTACTGCTGGATGTCTTCATTGAGATTCAATCAGTGCTCTGCTTTTAATGAGGGCACTTGGCCTCCACACTTCCCTGAGTAAACACAGCCTTGCTGCTGAAATCTGCTGCACTAGCTCACAGTCTGTCCCCCGGCATAAAGCATGCCGGTGCTCCATGTGGAGGGAGCTTCTTTTAGGCTCAAGGGACCACCCATCCTTCATTCCCTCATACATCTCAGCCCATCCTGTCTAACCAGTAGCTGTATGAATGCTCTCAGAGCAGCAGTATTCACATCAAGGCATGACCCCGCATTTATATCTGCTTGGGGATCCACACAGACCGTGACATCCCCACCCCCAAACCTCTTGGCTAAAGACCCAAAGCACAAGGCCAAGTTTTGATTGGGTACTGCAAACTGCTGTCAGGGGACATGGGTTGTACTACAGCTCTTCTTGCACCCTTTTTGTTTCCGTTTTCAAAATTATTTCCCATTTGGCTGTACAGGTCACTGGGGGGAGTAATTAATGAAATCTTTCTTATTGATGGTCATATAAGTTACCGCAGTTACTTATCTAGCACCACTAATAAGTTAAGACTTCTGATAAAATAATTTGGTCCTTTCAGGGAAATGTAGCTACATAGGTTACAGTTACAAAATGGGTTAAAGTATGCGTTTACGTGTTGCCTATAGCTACAAAAATAGTGAATGGCAGACATGCCATTTCTACAGCTGAAGTCAAATTATGTTATCATACGGGGCAAAAGTATAAATCAGTCATTCTACTATATAAAATGGTGTAAATAAGATGGAAACATAAATTTTAGTTTCACCTAACAGTTTTCTGTTGAGTCGAGTGGAGACGTTTATGCAGACATAATTAGCTCAATTAACAGTGATTATAAGATTTATTGTTTACGTGGGCATTTATATCATTTCTGTCTATACAGAACAACAAAATTAAAAACAGAAGTTTAGCATACGAATTTGATTAGATTATGATTGTGTAACAATGAATAGGATAGGATTGAATTGGACTGCGTTTTTGAGTGCTTTGAGACGACATTTGTTGTGATTTGGCGCAATGTAAATTAAACTAAACTGAAATTCCTCATGTCCAAAGTTATGCTTTTCCTAACAACATCTTATTTTCCATTTAATGCAGAACTCTTTTCAACAGGGTACGTTGCATTTATTGTTTCATATCAGCGTGTACCGACCACATTACTTCTCTAGAAGTAGCGATTTCCACCCCATACTTTATACATCCCATCCCCCCTCCTCCAAAAGTCAGGCTGTGGGAACACAATCTCCAGCCGAAAATCTTCCACTGCGAAGTGTACGTGTCAACAGCAACTGCAGAAAAAGTCCCGACCAAATTATCTGCATATTTTCTGGTGTTCGGGACATGGAACAAAACCGAGCATCCTCAGCGAGACACGTATCAAAGGTAGCCGGTTAGATTTTTGCACACTTCTGGTTCTAATAACCATAAAGACAAACAGATATAAACATCTTGGAAAATCTATTTAACTTAATCGAAACAAAATAAAAAGGAGTCATCTTGCTCCAAAGAGGCCCAAGTCAACAACGCAAGCAGGGACGGCAACAAGTTGCACAGTTCTGACTCAATTTCGTGATTTAAATCTTTCTAACCTCCCAAAAACAAACCGTCTATCGGTGTTAAATGCTTATAGTATCACTTACAGTAGTGGTTGACTAATCCTCCAACTGACTGAATGCCATTTTGAGAAAACTTGCTAATAATTCCCTGTGGTGAGTCAGCACACAAAAAAGGAGCTCACCTCCACCTAGATAAATTTGTGTGTCCAGGTCAAGATACAGAGTTAATCACTTCGAACCACCACTAAATTGTTCCTGCCAGTCTAGCAATTGCTTTTTGAGTAATCCTGACAAAACAATCTAAACCAAAAACATATCCGACAAGCTTCTCTGTCTTGTGTTAATTTTGCCATCAGTGGGAGCTGTAAAAGGTAGAAAACGTGCTGGATTAACTATCAGAGAGAACAGTCAGACTTAAACTCTTAGCTGAAAAGCTCAATATGTTTAATTCACTGCCATTCTGTAAGATAGAAAGCTTTAAGACACAGAAAGCTTTCAACTAGCTAAAGTGCACCTCAAGAATTGTTAAATCATTGCACGGCTCTCACTCCTCCTCCCAACAAGCAATAAAGGCATAGATTGAAATGTCGCCGATGGCATTTCACTCTTGGTGAAGTGGTTCCACAGTGGTCTGCAGCTGCTACCGAACGGTATGCTGCTCGTCCTGTGACATCACCAGCTTCCACGAGAAGGAGCCGCTCTATTTTGGTCAGCCGATAAACACTGATCAATTAGCCACCAATATTTATGATACCTTATAGCTGCTCTGTTGCATTTCTTCAAATTTGTGCTAGACTCTTCATATATATTATATTATATATATATTAAAAAAAAATCATAAACAACGAACTTTATGCTCATCTAATAATGAGTAATGTCAAGAATGAGGCAAGCAGTTGGGATTATAAAGCAGATTTATCAATGGGCGTGGAAAGACTTCAACTGAAGAAAAAAAAATAACAACACTGGTTTAACAGAGATTTTGGGTAGGACACATGAAACAGCTGTCAACGGGTTTTTTTGTGAGATTATCTCCTCCAAACGGCACAATCCACGAAACCAAAACAAGAAGAGAAGAGAAATAAAAAGTGAGGCCTATATCTTCGTGATTTCATAAAAAAATAGATACAATTTGAGACAACATATATACCTTAAAAGTGCAACAGACTGTCAAATCATTTAGTAACTGTCGGATTTGATAGCGCAGCGTCTCTGAAAGAAACAATGGCCTGAAGGGATTTTAAGTGCCAAGGTGCAAGGGCTTGCTCAATGCTGCTCGCAGCTTCACATTTTTGAAAAGTTCAAACCAACGGCAAGAAGAAAAGTATGTGACTGGTGTGGAACAACAGATAGAGTTGATCCGATATGTAGCCAAGTGTTGAGGGATTGAATATTTTTTGATAAAGCAGAAAAAAGGAAAATAATGCATTAAAAACATCTTTGTAGGACATTTAAAAACTATTTAACATTAGACAGTGGCTTGCTTGCCTCTATTCGATACATAAGAGACATAATGTCAAGAGAAAATAACACATTTCAGCAAGCCCCCATCACAGATTGTACCCATGAGCTTTAGAATGATGTTTTAGACACTTTCTATTTGTTGACTTTGTACATTGGATAATACAGAAAGAATATATGGACGACAGAGAATGTGCACAAGCTGGAAACTTTACAATAAGCTTTAAAGGGGGTAATGCATATTTCAAATACTCCATTTAAAACTAAAAGCAATATCATAGCGATACAAAGCAGATTGTTTAATCTCAATAACTAAGCTACTGGAACAATACACAGCACTGTACAACTGTTGATCCACCCATTGCTTCATATATATATTACCAGAAAAGGGAAGAACAGATGCAGCAATTTACTGCAATATGTGAAAAGATAAATGGAAACACAGTATATAAGACAAAAACAGAGTGTAATTCTAACGAGCTTGAGTCAATATTTGATATGACAGTCTTTTATTATTTTTACACAGCCTGAACCCTCTTAGAGAAGTTTTCTCATAATTTCTTTAAGTCGTCTTCAGGAACAGTCCTTGAAGAACATTTCAAAGCTCTTCTTTGGATGTTGGCTGCTTTTTGTTCCATTCTCTGTCAAGATGATCCCACACTGCTTCAATAATGTTGAGATCTGGGCTCTGGAGAGAATTAATCTCTGCATAAGACCTGCTGCCACAGATTTTCAGTCCACTTCTTGTATCATTTGGCATACCTCAGCCTTTTCTCCCCGTTTCCCTTCCTTAAGAATGGCTTCTTCAAAGCCACTCGGACCATTTCTGATGAGGCTTTGGTATTAAGTTGATGGATCGACTGAAGGGTCAGATATATCCTCAGGTCCTGTTTTCTTTTTCTTCCATTTCTTAAGAACAACACTTTCAGAAACTACTCGTCTGCTGTTCATTTTTCCAAGTCTGCCACTTTCTCTTTTTTCCTCCACTTGTCCAGTTTCCTCAATTTTCTAAGGACACACTGCAAACCATATGGTAAGTTTTCAGCAAATAGCTTTTTGGGAATCAACATGATAGAGCAAAATTACTATTTGTGTCTGTGAAATTGTTATTTTTGGAATTTTCTATAGATACATCTAAAGAGGGAACAAAATATGTGTTTTTGTGACAAAAGATTAACAAAATGCCTGAAGATACAATCTGGTTATTTGCCAAGTTGGCCTTTGTGTAACACAAACTGGTTCATCCTTAGCTCGGTGGCTTTTCAATCTTTGAATGATTCAAAAGACAGCACATAGCCGCTGAATAAAAGAAAAACATTCCTTTCGAGAGGCACAAGGACTGGACTGAAAATGTGTGAAAAAGCAGACAATGTCCAAAGAAAGACTTTCAGAATTCCTAGAGAACTATTGCTCAAGACATTGACTCATTGGAAGCAAAATATAAAGAAATGAGGGGTAGCTCAAAACTTGCAGAGTATTTCAAGAGTCCATCTGACGAGAGAAATGTCACACAAGAGTTCTGCACTACTTGTAAAAGCTTAAGCAAAAATCTGTATAATCAAAGGCAGGCCAGTCCCTTCTAGGCTGGGAGCACGTTTGTACGCTTGCTTAGGGATGTTGTGAGAGCGGCCAAGTAGACGACTGAGGTTTTTGTCTCAGCCAAAACATGTCTTCGGGATGGCGGCTGATCTGAGTACATGTATTAAACGCGTTGTTTTTCTCCTTCACGACTACAGCTGCATCAACAGAGATCTGAATACGGAGCACAACACATAAGATGAAACTTGTCGGTATAGATTTTCAGTCACCCAGGTCATGAAAATCGTCCAGTTTCCCTTCTTCATATAATTCTCAATGCTTCAGTTTCTAACTGGCTATATTATCTCAGAGTATCATGAGTTGGACAGGAATCTGGACTGAGAACAGGTATGCTCTTGGAGAGCACTTTATTACAAAAAGGTTTCAAAGACAAAACTGGGGCCACTTTCATTGCTATGTCTTCAAACCATCTTTGCCTGCTGTTATGCATAATACCAAAAAGCGATACCAAAATACTGTCAAGGATTTTAATTCCCAGCAAATCGAAATTGTATGCAAGCCTTCAAAGCAATACACGTGCAAGAGTCATACAGTTTGCCTACACATACATGAGCTCGGTTAACAGCTTGTTAAATTAAGTTAATTTAACTTGACACCTGCAGAAAATCTGCTTTCCATAAAGATAATAAGATGCATTTCTGCTTAACTTACAGCACTACTTTTACTGAATGCTTTTAGTAAAGGTTATGTGCAGTAATGCCGTTAAACTGTTGCGTTAAACGTCCTGCAGGTACAATGCTCTGCATACCTCCATCGGACAGCATTTACACAGATGTATCTAACAAACTGGTACTGGCGTATACAGAATAGATGCAGTTACGTGCTCACCACAGAACCAAACCGAACCAAACCAAACCAAACCAGCTACACAAGTAAAAACCACAGTAACTACCAACAGTGCACCAAACTGACCTGGTAACTCCACAGGTCAGTGTCGCATGTTTTTTTAAAGGCCGATGACAGATGATCATGTTATGAATACATGTTTATCATATTTGCGTTTATATGTACAGATAATGCTGAGGCCTTTACCTTGTCCATCAGACGCTGACAGGGTAGGTGAATTCAGCTTCGGCCGCTTGGAGCTGGGAGGTCCGACATCCAGCAGGTTTTCAGCCATAGTTGGTTTCTTGTAGGTGCGTTTTTCTTAAGTTGACAGTTATGAATACTTTATGACAAGGAAGTTTATCTTGCAATCCAAGCCTTCCCAGTTAGCACATTAGCAAGTTGGCAGCCTGCTAACGCTGGCTAACTGGCTAATAGCTAGCTAATTGCCTGCTACCAGCTAAGTTAACTGTTAGCGTTAGCTACTCCTTGCTGCGAGTCAGTCTCTCAAAAGAAATGCAATAGCGCCCCGCTTCGCCACCGCCATTCACCCCATGATAATCCAACACCCAACACCCACATTATTATCATTAAATAACCCAAACTAAAACGTCCCCCATGTACAAATCGAGCCTCAAGATGACAATCCAGATAAATTAGGTGGATTGCAGCATTCCGTGAGAAAAGTCGTAATTTCTAGATGATCAAAGTGCCCATTTTGCGTGACGTCAAAATCCTTCGTGCAAAAATCGCGCGAAGCTCCCCAAAAATGCACAACTGCATAAAAATGCTCTATTTTTGCAAATCACCTCGAAAGTCACGATTTGGTCTCTGCTTGCCCACGGTAAACAATACTGCTCTCGTACGGCGACAGGGGCTGAATCGCCGCACTCTGAAGGGGGAAATCAGATATACGGAGCTGTTCTGCCCGACGACCACCGATCCAATTGCCGTTTTTTCGCACAAAATGTTTCCGAGGCGACGTTAAGTTTTCGTTTAATGCTGAAAGACGCTGTCATATCCCAGCAAGGATGGCCGATTTCTTCATAAAACCCAGCGTTGGACCGAAATCCCAATTCCGAGCCGCGACAAGATGGCGGCTGTTGATTCCTTCGATACAAAAAAGTTTTTTTTTTTCTTTTCCAGATCGACTGTGGAGGGGGAGGGGCCGCGCAATCACGCCCTACGTGAAAACACCCCCGCTGTTGACCGCTGGGGGCGCTCTTGTATTGCTATTAGCACAAGCAATTTACAATTTTCTTTTTTTTGTACACTTTTAAGTTAAGTCTTTATAATGTAAAAATGCTAACCGAACTGTAAATGCTCAGTTAAATATTATCTTTATTTAAATATCTATAATATGCAACGCAATTTTTTTGTTTTGCATCAATTACATATTAAGTGAAGTACACTTATATTTTGGTCTACAGGTAGAATTTCATGTTGGTCGACTTTGAAATTAAGGTTATCAAAGTTTTAATTTTAAAATTCAAAAGACAGGCTAACTACATTCAGGACTACCTAATCATTATAGCACATTTGTCATTTTTGATTGCAGATATTCAATTTTTACTTCTAAATTCACTTTTAACTAATTTCTCAGGAGTTACACAGGAAGCGTTGTCCACTTTGGTTACTTTCTTTGTCAAATATTAAACTTTACAAATGTTTAAAAGTAATTATTTGGTTCTAGAAGTGAAGATCAACTGTAGTATACATAGTAGGTCCTAATGTCAGCTATCAGGCAGCTGATTATAAGACCTCCTCTTCAATGCTATAGCGCTGAGACAAGGGTATTTGTGATGCGGTCAAAGCTTTTGATAACAATCGATGTGCAAGTGGTGTTTCTCTAGGCCTCCACGTTGGAGCCCTGTGACATCTTTCAGCTATGTAAAATGGCAAAATATTTTGAATACCAATCGCTGTGTGCATACATAAATATATCAGGTTTAAAATCAAGTCATCTTTATACTTTACAATAGACTCTTACAGTTTTCTGCTTGGAGATTTATTTCTCTCATACTGAAAAAAAAGAAGAGGAATAAAATCAGATAACTCACACTTACGCAAATAGACACACAATCTGATAATACATGTCTCTTTTTCATTGTTTTCTGACAAAATCTGACACATGCACATGTATAAAAAAAACATATGTGACATAATAACTGCATATGTACAAACACTGAGTGCTTTGTGCAAATGTGTACAGATTACGATCATGTGTTGATAAATGATACAGGGATAATGTGCACAAAACATACATAATACATCTCATTCATGAACATAAAGAGACGACATTTCAAATCAAATCAACACTGTCAAACTTTTATCCCAGTGTAATTAAAAACACATATGGGTTGATTGTACTTGAAAATTATATGGAGGTGTCATCATTTGATTAGGTGATGCTGTGCCGACACTACCCCCTTAATTTGTCTCCCTTATTTTTCTGTCATCTTCTGCTTCAGCATTAAAAAGTAATGCATTTTGTTGTTTTTAAGTACAATTTTATGAATGGAAAATGAACTTCTACATGCAAGTTCCCTTTGACAAAAGAGACAAATCTTGCCATTCACAATTGATCAATATTCTGTCCAAGTAAACTTAAAACAAGCAAAGTATGGTGATTTGAAATTCCTGTGTATTGGGAAAACATGCTTCATGTTCAACATAAATATGGAAAGAATGATACTGACATGAAATAAAGGTATGATAAGTATAGCATGGAATAAAAAAAAACAAAAAAATGTTGGGTGTCAGCTCACATGAGATCACATACACATCTCCCCTTACCACCTCATAGATCACAGAGCCAGCAGTGTTCACTTTAACATTTTATTCATGCTGCTGTACAGATGTGTACTATTGGAGAGGTGGTGTTCCCATTGACCTGTGGAGTCCCTCTTATACCTCAGATGTGCTACGGCTAACCTTGTCCAAGCAATGCAGCCTCACAGAGGATTATCTAAAAAACTCATATGGGGGGGTAAAAACCTTCCTTCATAAATGACACCCAATTTTCTCATGTTTTTTTCTATAACTGTGTGTAATGATTCATAATGTTTGGCAAACATGAACGAGCTGAGAATATGCATCACAAAAGTACAACAAGATGTTTTAGAGGTAATGATTTTGGCCGGCGAAGCAGGTCTTGCGTAACTATTTCTATCTCAAGCTACAGTGACGGCTGCTGGAGATGCTTCTTTGGATTCTCGTGTTATTTATGCCGTTAGGGTGACGATTATTTGACGATAGTCGCAGCTCACACATACTGATGAAACATATCCTAAATCAAAAGGCACTGGTTGTGTATGTTCAGAATGCACAATGGTAGAGGTAAACAATCTTGTTTCTATGCTACAGATGATACAGATAGATAAACTGAGATGGTTCCCTCTTTCTTAAGCTATCTTTGCATGTGGCCACACTTCCTCGAAGAAAGACTCTTTAACCCAAAGGTAGACCAGTTTCCAAAATAACTGCGGGTGTCATTGACAGACTTGAAATGTCAGGTCTTGTATGTTTTTCCATTCCAAATAGTATAATGTAAATGTCTTTCCCGCACGAATGAGGCAGCAGCAACAAAACAAAGCTAAAGAGTGGCCTAGCTGAGTAATTTCCTTTTGCATCCTATTTGTGATTGATTTTAAGAAAAAAGTTAGAAGCCTATCCCACATATACAGTACACATACACACAGGGAACAAGAGAAAATAAGTGCTTTCAGGAGAAAAGACAATGCATGAAGACAGTAAAGAGCAAAGAAAACCAACAGAGGCAGCTATTCAATGTGAACACCACACCATTTCAGACACCTGGTTCATGTCAGGATGAAAGAAGTGGAAAGAAGCAAAGAAAAAATGGAATTTGTCAAATAAAAATTGCAGCAAATGTTGGAGGAGCATAATTTTCTCAAAGATAAAATCATAACCTATCCTCATTATGACAGCATAAAAAAATAAAAAAAAACCTTACTAAAAACCAAAATACTAAAAAAAAAAAAATACAGTCATACTTGTAGGCACCACAAAACAATCAGCTAGTTCAGGTTGCACTGCACCTATAGATCACTCAATTAAAGTGGCACAATATTGATACAGTAGAGGGCCCCTCTCAGGGAAGAGGCAGTAAAAGTCCCCATCCTTTAACAGCAAATCACAAAACTAAAGGCAGAAAACACTGAGCTGTTGAATAAGTCTGTAGCAATGGACTTATGTTTGTTTTTTTTTGTTTGTTTTGGCATTGAAGGCGACAAATGAAGCGTCACAAAATTTGACTCTGAGGTTTTAAACAGTACTGTGGAAACTGTAGTTGATCTGTGCTTTCACAATGAAGCCCCTGCATGTGGACCTCCCCATCGTCTACCAAGAAACTACACAGTGATTGTCCCTCACAGTCCCACTTAAAGTTTTACTCCACCCAAAATCATCCGAGTATCAAACTCTCACCCCGCTGTAGCCTATGATGGATGAGTCTGGTAGGATTCTCTATTTGTTTTATTGTGTCCAACGAAAAGACCACAAGCAGTAATTCGCCCGTCTGACAGCACTGTCTAAGTTTCCGAAACTTAATTCTGCTTATTTTTAAGAGCTCCATTATTGACGCAAACTGATAACAAAAACCAAGCCAAAATATGTTTTTTCCCCTGTAAGTGCACCAAACCCACTGTGGAAAAGTCCCGAAAATGCAGTATTAACTTACCCTTGACTTGTGAAACAACGGGCAAACTGCCGTGGCTTAGAGGTTAAGGTGAGATCATTTTTTCTCTATTAGATGTCATTCCTGAACTTTTTTTCAATATTTCAAGAAATTTATCTGGTGTGTGCTGCAAGGAAAATGTGTAAAAAGCCAGAAAATAATATGGCATCTACTTTTTATGATATTAATGCTCCCTTTTTTAAATGTATGAGCTGGATTGGTGCTGAACGCCAAAATAAGGTAGAGATCAAAAATATTTCAGAGGCAGATTAATACACTATTGATTTAGGTCTTCTTATTGCACTGATTTAATGTGTTGACAACTCTAAATAAAGTAGGTTTGTAGTTTATCTAAAACTCTAGATGTATGAATCAACTTTCTATTTTTTTTCTCCAGCATCTTTCAGGTCTACAGGAGGTGAGCGTTGCATACTCAAAGACACAATTTGGGGTCACTTTAAGTAGATATTTAAAGTGCCTTCCTGCTTTTGTGATGGTCTTGCTTTTTAAAACCACCTTTCCCTCCTGATCTATATTCCCTTGTCTAATTATATTTTGTGCTTTTGATTGCAAGAACCCTCTTTAAAAATTTGTTATAATCCATCAAGCGGAAATAGATACCAAATACAAGTGGTCGAAAAAACACTGTGCAAGAGCTGTGCTTAAAATGTGCATTTAGCTGCGACACTAACTAAAATCTATGCAACCTGCTTTGTAGCATGTCCCCTTGAAAGTGAAACTCTGACATAAATGAATACTGTATTTAAGCCCTCGTGTCAAAGCATATTACATAAACTAACACTGCTTCATATGATTCCCTCATTTTTCCCATAATTTCCTGTGCAGCCCATCATACTGCACTGGCACTTATATAAAATCTAAAAGGACTTTCCCTTAAGTAATGGCAAGACTTGGATCAAGTTAAAAACAACTGATATGGCACAACAGTATTGATTTATAAAGAAATATTTGCATTCAAAATGAAAGCATGGAGTAAGAAATCACAGCATGTTCTTAGTCTAAGATTGCTAAAACTTGTTCAGTTTTCTTAATTGTTTGTTCACTGTTCTAGTCCTGAAGGCACTTAATGACAAAATCATTACAAAAAAAATGATCAACACCAACAAGTCTTCCCTCTTTTTCTCTTAACCCTTTCATCCTTTTCCTCCATTATAAACTGCTGTGCTCAACACAGGTCTAACACACCCCAGCACTAGGGCAACACTCCCGTGAAAGATGGCGATGACTGTTTTTAAAGCCACTGAAGCCATGATTTGAGTTGAAGTGACCAGCTCCTTCTTCCGTTTGCCTAAAGGAAGGGATAACCTGCCCACATCTGCAACTTGTCCCAGAGAGGCAACAGCTGGGGGCAGCAGGGGAATAGAAGGCAGGGGACATGAGGGATCAGAGACGAACATAAAACTCCTCATTGAGTTTCGTAAGCTCACTAGCTTCTTCCTCTTCATCCTCCACCTCTTGCAGTGCGAGAGGAGCGGGCTGCACCTGGGAGGGCACTTGCGCAGCACTGGCCTGTGGGCCTGGCTCAGAACGGGCAGGGGTGTGAATGTCTGTGTCTGGGGACTGTCCAGTTAGATGTGCAGCGTCCCTATATCCTTCATCCCTCACTTCTGGGCACGTAGCTGAGACAGGCTCAGGTCCTGCTCCCACAGGACTTACAGTGCATTGGGATTGAGGGGAGAGAGTGGAAAGAGAAGAGGATAAAGGAGTGGAAGAAGAGGCAGGAGGAGCCACTGCCTTGCCAACAGATGCTGAAGTCTTACTGGCAGGTAAGGCCACAGACAAGGGTCCAACTCCAGCAGCCAACTCTGTTCGATCCTGACACACACCTTCCCCACTTTTAGGGTAGAGAAAGGTCCTCATCTGGCCTTTGCCCTTGACATTCACTGTGCCTCTGTAGTCAAACTCTAAGCCCATGGCACTGAGCACAGCATGGCTTTCTTCACTCACCTGCACTCGGCACTCCACACCAGTGGAGTCCATGCGGCTGGCAATGTTAACTGTGTCTCCCCAAATGTCATAGAGCAGCTTAGTGGTGCCAATCACCCCTGCTGTTAGGGGCCCATGGTTGAATCCAATGCGGAGCTTGAATCCAAAGCCAAGCATATTCTTGTTGAAATCATCCAAGACGCCCATCATCTCAAGGGCAAAGTTGAAAAGTGCCCTCAGGTGAGTATGCGGAGAGTCATCTTCATTCTCAGCCATCTGCTGGACGTTCAGTCCTGACGCTGCCATGTAGGTGGAACCAATTGTCTTGATTTTCTCCACGCTTTTGAATTCAAGTTTCCGTAAAAGTTCATCAAAGTCTCCGATTAGCTCATTCAAAACACGATAGCACTCTTTCCCTCCCTCATAGCTCTCTTCATAGAACTCGCTGAAGTTAACGATGCTGGCAAAGATCACACCCACACTGTCGTGGTTCTTTGAGTAGCTTTGAGTCATCTGTGAAAACACAGAAAAGAGGGCACATTTCAATAAGCAAGGAAGGAAATATATTCCAAATATTGTGGATTCCATTCTTTGTGTACAGGTGATTTGGAAAGTCTTCAGATCAACCTTCTCTCAACACATTTTATTGTGTTTTAAATCAATTTAACATAATACTAAGATAAATGTTTTCAGCAATCAGACAGCTGAATCAAGAAAAAATAACTTTAATGAATTTAAGTCTTATAAATTTGTTTCAACAGCAACAAAAACCTTAAGATGTTCAGCAACGTGGATGGGGATGATGTTGCCCAGTAACCACTCAGCTTGGTCTTGCATCGTCTGAATCTTGAAGCGGTGCTTATCGGCTTCCACATTGCCATGGTAATGTAGACGGTAGCTGACCTCAAACTCACGATTGAGGAACCAGACCAGAAGAAGGAGTAAGAAAAAGGCCAGGATGGCCTCTGGGACCAAAAGTTCAAAAAGTCGCTGTGGAGGTTCGGGGCCCGATTCTGAACCACCATCACTCAGTGTGGAGATGTTCATTCTGAGGGTTAAAACAGGATGAGAATGAGACGACAATAAGATACATTTTGGATTATTGTAAGAGGCAAATGATGACTATAAGATACAGATGCTATCTGGAGGATCCACAACATTAAGTTTAGATAAAAAAATTAAAATCTTTGTCATTGGGATTTCTGCATTCATTAGTCATTTAATGTGGACTGATCTTCATCTGAGTCTTGAACACTGAGTAATCATTCTCAGTTTAGACAGGAAAAAGATGTGAACCTCTGTGTTGATGACCTCTCCAACATCTACATGCAATCAGGTGTTGCAGTTGAGAAGATGAAATTGGAAATGTGAATGTAGTGTGTGGTCCCCAAAAATGAACCCATACCAAGTCTGCTTACTCATGAAGCCTGGTGAAAATCTGCCGTGACCACAACAACTTTAACATGTTGTTAGAAGAAGTGTTACAGGGATGCACAGAGATGGAAAAATCTACAAAATAATTTCTAAAGACGTCTGCAAATGGAGAAAATTTAGGGCTATTGCTATTGCCCCTAAAGATCATTCACAGTGCACAATGTGAATCCTGAGAGATGTGACAAAGAAGCCAAGGGCAACAATCTTTATGTATCCAGTAAGACAAAGAAAGAGGGTGTTAACAAATCTTAATCTAGAAGGAAAACACTGCTGGTTGTCTCTGGGCATATGAGACAAAAGTTGCATTTATATTTTGAATATTCAGAACACACACATGGCAATGAATGCTAAACTCTGTAGATATCTTCTTTTTCTTGTTGGATGATGCTACAAAGCGACCCACAGCACATTAAAAACAGAATGCTTGAAAAAATAAATAAAAAATCATGTTTTGGGTTTAATAAGCGGCTTCAGAAAATCTCTTTGAGGGTGCAACTACAAAGAAGCTCCTCAGAGTCGCTAAATTCGTGTTTTCAGCCTTGAGTGACGAATGAGTGTGTTCAGTAGAAATGAAGAGCAAAATGGTTTGTGTTTGCTTAGAGTCTATTAAACTATACTGTATCAGACCCTGAGGCTCAGGCGTCACTGATCAACGACCCTGTGGTTGATCATAGTTTTTAAATTACTGTGATATAAAAAAAAAAAATCATGAGACAGAGCAACTACCGAGAGATAAGAAAATGAATCAATCATCTCCTCCTCACTTGTCTACTTGGTAAAATGCTTAGTTTTGACTTGCGGGCTGGATGAGTCATTTCCATCACGAGTGGCATTTAGCAGCCATCACTACTGGTGCACACAGCGAGAGCCAGAGGAGGAGGAGAGGGGCGGGGACCAGAATAAATATCAGGAAGGCAAGACAATGAGCAAAAGCCTGGCAGAACTGCAGTTATGAAGTATATAAAAGAGCTGTTGCTCCTGTTGACCCTTCAAACCACACTCATCGATCAAGACGCTCTGTTTCTATGGAGACACTCACCCATGAACTGGCACGCTGTTATTACTTGAGCTGAAAGAGATGAGAGCAGAGTCAGTCAGGGGAAAGGACCAGTCATAAACCCCCACACACCAACACGCACAATACATACATGAGATTGATTTACAGATCAGATTAAAATGCTTTACACTGGCTCAGGAGCAGGCAGCAGTAAAGTAATGAGCCTAAAAAATTGGTTATGTGCTGCTTATAGATAACAAGCCTCAGCTACATTTATTTCTTTGCCACCTATAAGAATTAAACACATGCATTTAATACGTTCATATATGTGCAGATAACATGCAACTGTACCTGTGAAAGGGACTGTACAGCAATAACAGCAGGGCAACCCCTGTGGTTGTGGCCAGGATTGAACGCATCCAAAAACTCAACTGACAGAAGTTACAATACTGGATGATGGCCAGGATGGTGGCACAGCACAGGAACATGGTGACCTGCAGAGAAATGAACCAATCACTGAACTTATCCTATCAAAGTAAATAAGAGGTTGATGGAAAAGGTTTTCTACTGCTTTAGTTAATGTTGACCACAAAACACAATTTTCCTTCAACTATCAAAGTATGTCTCAGTCTCATTTTGATACTATAAGCTGAGTCAGGTGATAAGATCAGGTGCTTATGTGTTAAAAGTGAACAATCTTGCTTGATACAAAATTTGAGAGGCTCAACTGTTCAGAGCCTCCTTTCTACAGTTTCATAATCTACCAAAACACTCCAGTGGATCATTGATACTGCTGAACATAATCAGTGGCTGCGATCTCTCCTCTCATGATAACATTTACAGATCCTGCAGTCTGAAAAAAGCCCTCAAGGATCCGTCACACCCTGGACACCACCCGCCTGAACTGTTGCCCTTTGAAAGTTGTTACAGGGCAATAAAAACAAGAACATACAGACTGAAACACAGTTTTTATACCAGAGCTATCACTAAACTTAACACAAATACTTGAAATATGTAAAAATCATTGGAAAAATTGGAAAGCATTATCATCATTCTTTAAGCAACAATCTATGCAGCAAAGCCCTCTCTGGAATAAAAGGTCTGGATGGCAGCGTATGTTCCTCCGTAACCTCTATATATTGTTCAGCTTTAATGGTGCCCTCACACACATATCCCTGTTGCCCATAACATGTGCAATAATGCACTCCCATACTAGCACAAATACTGGCTTTTAAATGAGTCATTTTTGCTCTTTTAACAAGACAACGTTAGTTCCATACATTTTGTTAATTATTTCATTAGTTTTTTTAGATAATAATAATCAGATCTTACACAGTCTTGTAACATTATTTTGTGTGGCACTCTGCTATCCTGTAAAGGAGGGTTTTACGTTTCGTAACAAGCATAATTTTCTTAGATTTTAATATCTTTCCAGGTTTCAGTTTTAATTATGAGTTGTTTTTTTATAGCATTCTCAAATATCTCTAATTTCTGGCCACTTACGGTTTAACAACATCAAATAAAAACCCTGAGAAATACAGTGTACTGATGTCAAGTAGTTATTGATCGCTTTTTGGGGTTTTGCAAACATATTTTCATTTCTAATTAATGACAACACCCCATATCACTAATATGTAAAATATGCACAGCCACAAAATGTAAATGTAAAATGCTATTTAAATCATGATAAGAGAATTTGGTCTTTCTGAAACACAGAGTGCTATTTTCATACAAAGAGATGAAGAAATTCAGGAAAATTCACAGACTGCATCTTTTTACCTCTCATCCTCACATATGACCTCACTCTCAATAATTTCCGCCTTTTAGCCCTAACATTAAAGTCTTAATAACTTCAAAGACATTAAAGTCCAAAAAAACTGCATGTCTAATTAACAATTCTCCCTGAAAGTACCGCTTTGATCTGCAAGCCCCACAGAGATGGAGAGAGCAGAGGGAGATATGACACGGTGGGAGAGAAATATAGAAAATCTGTGAAAAACAAGATATCAAAACACCACACATCTCACAAGCAGCTGTTGGCTCGAAGCTGGGAGGTGAGAGTCAAGCTTGTACTGAGCAAAGAGGCCTGGACTGAAAAAAGAGCAAAAGAAAAGCATAGCTGTTCTCAGTGCAGGACACAGAAAAGAAGATGCGTCAACACTGCTGGTGTTAATGTCTTCAGGGGAGGTGTTTTCAGGGCTAATGCCTTCTAATTAAACTCTGGCTTCAGGCCACGATTGGCAAACTTCTAAACCCACAAACTCATCTGTGCTCACACTGGTATGGAGTTATTAGCAGAGGAAAATCCTTATAGTTTAAAAATGACTACCTGTATAAAAGTACCAAAGATCTCAGTCGTGAGCCCTTTTCACTTATTGGTTGCAGCTTATTGGCAAAATAAATCCACTCAGCAGAATCGGCAAAGCGACAGCAGCATTGTCGGTTAGAGGGCTGTGTTCCACAATGTCAGCTGACCTTGTAGGCGTAGCCAGTTTCACCTCTGTGACTCCCACCCTTGCCAGTTCAGAGATGTAACAGTGGATCGACATGGACTTCTCATGCCGCCTCTGTACTTTCACACATGACACCGATGCGCAGCAAAGGCAAATCGGTCCTGGCTCAGATGCCACATGTGAGAAGTTTTTAGTATCATTCGGAGCTGACAGCAGCTGTACAATGCAACTGCTCGTCAGTGAAAAGCAGCAACAACTGAAGCACAGCAAGTTCATTTAAAGCTCTGTTTACTGCACCATATTTTCAGGCTGTTAATGAGCATCATGTTTGTTTTTTAATTCTCTGGAATGATTAGATGTAGAGCTTTTCCTTCGAATACAGATACGTTTCTCTGCCTCTGTTCACTACACATTTTAACCCAAATACCAAATGCTTATATTTACCTGGAGGGGAAGGTGGACACTGGATATGAGATGGGACAAGACAGAGATTGCAGGCAGGGAGACTAACACAGCCCCAATCAAGTGACGAGAGACCCAGCCAGAAATCACCAGGAGTAGGGAGTAAGTACATTTCATCAGCTCCTCCAAATAGAAGGTTATGCTGCAGGAGGAAGAGGAGGACAAAGAATTATGAGGAGACAGCAGGGGAAGTGTCTCCAGCAACAAAACTCCAAGCATTAATCAAGTCAGGTCCATTTAATCATGAGCAGGTCTAAAAACAACAGGTGTTCACCAAAGTGCAGCTCTACTAAAAGAATACGGTTTAAAGAATAAAGGCAATAACAACTACAAAAGATCACTAAATAAAAAACAAATGTTAAGTCTGATTTAAATCCCAAAGAATAAAAAGTGGGTTTTCAAACGGGTTTTGTAAACATATGCAGTAATATTTTTAAATCAGTTTCAAAATTAACTGGTAACAAATGCAAATATCCCAAAAACTTCTTTGTTGCTGACAAGAAAACAGCGACCGGCTGAAACCAAAGAAAGACAAGGAGTGAAGCTCACCCGAACTCATCATCATTAGTTAAAGATCACTCTTCGACTTGTCTAAATGAGAATCACAATATACAAACCTGAGTAATACCTGAAGGAAATCCAAATTTGACCAAATACAGCACAAATAAACATATTTTTGCTCTTCTGCTTTTACTCCATCACTCATATTTCTAAGCAGTGAGGAAAGAAGTGCAGTAGACTCTCATTTGTTCTTAATTAAGACAAACTGCTACAACAACAATGCTGCCAAAGTCACAGTAAAAACTAATAATTAAAAAGAAGATTTATTGCCTAGTTATGCATGGCAACGAGTGAAAATGAATCAATCCTTAAATACTCTTAATGCACACCCATTAAACAAAATAAACGTAAGAACACATTTTTAGCACTCTGAGCACTGGAAAATCCTAGAAGTTTTTTCTTTTTTCTTTGAGGTTTGGAACCAAACATGGTACCAATATGTCATTGTGCCAGTTTCAGAGCCAGTACTTGAGTTCGTCAAAATACTGGACACGAGCCAGTCAGATCTGACCAGGGAAATTAATGGACTGTGGCCTGGGAGCCAAATAAAACTTTAAGTTTACAATAATTTGTGCTGGTGTCTGTGGGGAGTTACAGTGTAACACATTAGTCTATCAGTGATTTTTAATCCTGTGACTTTATGGCTCAAGAGATACAGATTTAAAACACAATGGCAGCTTATAAATAACATTTCAGGGGCTTCTCCATCCTGCCAGGAAAAACTGAACGGGGGAAAACACTCTGAGTCACTGACATTTGTTTCATAAAATAGTTATAAAAATAAATTTCTTTTAGTGCATTGGTAAAAACATTTCTGATATAAAACATGTGAGCACTCTCACATCCGCAAATACATATGTGTGCATGCCATCAGCCTAAAACCCTCTCACCGTATGGACAGCACTAGGGAGGCCAGCTCCAGCAGAGCAGCAATGGGAGCCAGGACCAGGGCAGTGAGGGCTGGAGAGCCCGAGGTGGCTGGGCTCACCAGAGACGGAAGGAAGCAGGCCAGAGTCAACGCCAGGAAGAAGAAACAGCTGAGGAGAACATCCAGGAAGGAGCTGAAAGTGGAGCTTGCAAATGTCTGCACCTGAACCTGGCTCATCACCTGCAGGGAGAAGGTTTGGTGAAAATTAGGAGAAGCAGCAGCACATTTTTTTAGAGAGACTAACCCCACGCTTGTTTATCTATTTACCACACGTCTGTCAGAGGACATAAAATCTACACAGCAATTCGAATTAAAGAGAGCTTAACTGTAAACTGTTGAAAAGGTTTACTTAAAAATGAATAAAAGTTCAACTCTAATCATTACAGTGTGTGTTTGTGTTTTTTTAGTTGTGTAGTGACACTGGTGTAACAGCAGGGGGCTGCAAGACTGTGGGAGTCAGTGCTGGCCTACTGAAACTGGACCTCAGACTGGGAGAGTGTGAGGCATAAAATCTTGGACAAGGTACAGGGAAAAAGTTGTTGTGTGTGCTCTATTAAACAAATATTTTAAAAGGGGTGAAAGAAAAAAAAGGTAAAAACAAAGTTCTTATTTGTAAATCAATACAGAAAACAGAGCGTGTGCATGTGTTTGCTTGTATTTGTGCACCTCCTCCTTGTAGCTGTTGCGATAGGCCTTTTCCAGAGGTCTCTCTAGGAAGTTGAGGCTGATCTTGTTGATTGGTGGCTTGAAAAAGTAGTCTTTCATGAGACTGCGGAGCAGGGATGAAAAAAAAAGGTAAAAATGAGTTTAAACGATAACTTTCCACTGGAATCAAATGTATAAAAAAAAACATTAGAATAATCATCAGTTCATAAAAAGTCCCCTACCAGTACAACAAGGTGGGCAAATCTAAATATAGTAATCCTATATGTGGCTTCAGGTGATAATTGATGGATCTCCTCAGTGTATTTACTGGAAAATATGCAACAAGTGTAATAACTTATTTACATATTCATAACAGAACAAACAAACAATAAGTCTGAAAGGCTCTGATTTTAATTGTAAAGCCTTCAGATCATATTTTTGAGTTATCACTAAATGCGTCATCTATTTTCACGTAGTTTTCATAGTTTCTGTTTGGTGTGTGCATCTTTGTTTTATGAGTGCCAGGGTAGATACACACCCTAAGTACAAAGGTTCATAACTGAAATTCTGAAAACATCTTATTCAAGATCAAGTAGCTTTTTTAGCGCGATTCACTCTATCACCCAGTCGAGCACAATCAATCATTCTCAAGTGACATTATCAGTTCATAAATTCCACCTTTAACCTCTTTGCTCACCTGTCCTCCCTGATAACGTCCACGAAGTGGGCGTCGCTTTTCTGTTTGAAATTCTCCTCGCGAAGCTGGATGAGGGCAGAATGATCCATGCCTGTACCTGTTGCCCCCGGGCCTCCAGCCATACCAAGGCTAGTGCCAGTTCCTGTGCTCGTGCTGGTCTTCTTTTCCTTCTCCTGGAGGATGTCACACAGTGAACTCTGGCTGGCGCGCACTGGGTCCTCCAGTGGGGGACTCAGGAGGCCATTGGCTGCTCTGGGGCTGTGACCTGGGATGAACTGAACAAGGAGATGAAGGTGATAAAGGAAAGAGAAAATGCAGGCTTCACGTGCTACGCAGCTTAAGTGACAAAATGTCTGTGCATGTGCATTGTACCTTGGCACTGCTGGTCTTGTGTTCTTCCTGGCAGCCATTTAACATGGCCACATCATCACCCTGCTCTGTTACAGCGGACCGAACTGTACTATGGAACATATAGGGAGGCTAGAGAGATAAATGATAGCAGGAGGAGAGGCTGACAAATTAAAACATATTACACAGGAGCAGTTTGTGCTACAACAACATCTCACTATACATGACTGACAAAACCGCTAGCACTTGTATGTTAAGTTTTGTCTGGGTCAAAGGACCAGTAGCAGTCTCTCAGTAACTTCCTAATAATTAACCCTTTGTGACCTGAAGCAACACTTGCATTGTATTACCTTTCAAGTCTGGATCCCATAAATTGCATCGACTTTCCAAGAGACACTATCATATATTCAAAGAATATTGAAAAGCATAAGAACAAAGTCAGCAATTTACAATACAAGCTGAAGATTTCTGCTCATATGTTTTCTATTTCATGTTTTTATGTTTCACCTTCAGCAAGCAGCGGTCAGGGCACTCTCAGGCTGGAGAATCAAAGTTAAAACTAAAAGATCCTCGGTAAGGAGTATGTGAAGAGCAAACGTTTCAGCATTCAAAAAGCAACTCACACATCCAAAATATTTATTGCAGTCCAAGCAAATTCTATGTTGTGGATTTTTCAACCGTGTCCCTTCTTCATGAGACAGTTACGCAGGGTTTGAGTTGTTTTAAGACAGAAAAAATATCAGCTCTTACTAGGGCCCCTTTCAAAGTAGCTTCTGACTGCTGTCTACAGCAGGTAAGAGAAGGAAACTCACACAGTAAGTAATAAACATCCTTTTAAGTTTAGATTTAAATTTAGTACTTTAAGTGAGTCAGTCATCTTAAGCAAAAGAAGCAAAAATGCTAGTTGTGATTTTCGTTACTCTGAATAGCATAAAAAACACTCTAATTTATGTTTTTATTTCTAAACTATTAATCTTACCCCAGTCCTCTCCGTTGGTTGGTGGGGCAGCAGCGACTCAGCAGCCTGTGCGCCTCCAGGAATGAGGTCTGGAGTGCGGGGTTGAGGGCAGGAGGGCAGGTTGACCCCTACAAAATCCCCACCTTGCAGTCCCATCTGAGAACAGCCACACTGCACATCGTAATCCAGCTTCTTTCCTGAGATCAGGTATGTCTTCATTCCTAACAAAAAGCAAAAATTAAAGAAAAAAAAGTCTTATTTACAAGTTTATTTAAATAAATTTCTCTTTCACGATGATTTGACTGGAAAGTAAAGGATAAGATCAGCAGCACGCTACAAATAGTAATTTGTTATCATCCAATTGAATAGAACTAGCAGTTATTGAGAGTCTCGGCAATTACAACCAAAAATGTTAATAAAAATCCTACTTCAGACGAAACTCCAAATCACACTGATGCTCACTAAACTCGTCCTCCTTCATGTTTATGTCATGGGAACGTTCATGTAAATCAAATAGTCTAATTTAAACTTGGCAGCATTTATGTTTAACTTTCAACACAGTACAAGTGTGTGTAAGTGGTCAAATTAACATACAGAGACACAAAAGCCCAGAGAGACTGTATCTAGCAGATGATCAGCTTTTTAGTGGAATCAGCTCATTGAATTAAGAAAAAAAACTGTGGAAAAATGCTGTGGAAACTTCCATACCAACTATTGTTTTCTCCTCAGATCATCTGGTAAAGCACCAAAATGTTTTTTTTCTGGTTCTCTTCTCCCTCTGTTACAAAGCTGGCATCGTGCATGCGTTTTCATAGTAGATATTGACAAGTGAAGGACTATAAATTCCACGTCAGGCAGTTCAAGACACCTGCAAAGCTCCAGACTACTGTTTTCAACTACAACAATGAGATGGTCTTTATAGAGAATTTCACAGCTTAAATCGCAATCCAGCACAACTTTTTATCGATTAATTTTAAAACACTTGAGGCAGACATGCTCCAATGCTAGCACTGAATCTGTCACACTGTAGTTTTTTATTCAGGCTGGTGTTTTGCACACATAAACTGCACGTGTAGCTCCTGTTGAAACAAGTGGGTTGTTGCCTTTTTCTTTAACACTGCCTCCACTGTCCTGATCGATGATTTGGAATCGCAGCAGCACGGAAGCATCTTTTGAAAAAATCAATCAATTGTTTGTTAAGCAAAAATGAGAGTATCAACTAGACACAGGAAGATGACAGAAGGTACAAAACCATCCCCACTCTGCAGTGTTATGATGACGAGCACCAAGCATGTGCTCTCCACTGATGTACACATACCAATTATGACCTCACTCCACATGATACCATGATGATTTAGGAGATAAATATGAAGTCTTTTGCTGTGGAGAGCAACTCTCTTAGGAGTAAACCATGGGATTTGTACCTTTTAAGGCCTTTAACATCCATCCATCCATCCATTTTCTATACCCGCTTAATCCGTCGGTCTGGTCGCGGGGGGCTGGAGCCTACCCCAGCGGTCATAGGGCGAGAGGCGGGGTACACCCTGGACAGGTCGCCAGTCCATCATAGGGCCACACAGAGACAAACAATGCTCACACTCACTCCTAAGGACAATTTTAGAATCACCAATTAACCTAACATGCATGTTTTTGGACGGTGGGAGGAAGCCGGAGTACCCGGAGAGAACCCACGCATACACGGGGAGAACATGCAAACTCCACACAGAAAGGCCCCAGGTGAGGATCGAACCTGGAGCCTCTCGCTGTGAGGCGATGGTGGCCTTCAACATGTACAAAAAATTAAGCAAACCACTGAAGGAAAGGGAAAGCCCCAAAAAGCCTCATAAGGCCTCTTTAACAGACTGATGAAGCCATTACATTACATATGTTTGAGCTGTACACTCATCAACCAATCATGCCCTATGCTTTGTTGATGCAGACAAATGCTGACGAGCAGATGGTAATGCAATGCTGGGTGTTTCACCAACTATGTTTGCATATCATCCGCGGGCTCTGGTCTGTTCACACTGGTGCAGAGCCAACAAGGAAATACACAAACAGTGGATTAGAGTGGTGGCTCATAGCCAGCTGCTATCAGCCTGTCCAAACACACAGTAACCTGGCTAGTTGGCCTCAGCAACACCTCTATCCTTGATAGCAAGGAGATGACTGTAGGAACTGTGGGACAAAAAGTGACCCACATCGTGAATATTAGCAGACTCCCTGCCTCAGCCTGACTGCAGAAGACTTTTATTCATAAAAAGAAACTTCTGGTTTGGCACAAATGCCCCCAAATTGTTCAGTTTTCTGCTTGTGTTTTAGGAATAGTCCTATTGGAGCCTTGCTCTTCATCAATGATCTTTCCAATTTGTGAAATGACTTTCAGGAAAAAAACACCCCTCTAATTCATACCTTACGGTGTGATTCATCAGGCTTTTTATTAAAAGATTTATGCCATATTTCGAATTGATTATCACCTCATATCAAATTTGAGTAATTTTAACATTTTATCTTATAGTTATGTGAGAGATTTGACGTTTTGGAAACTTTTGAGGCATTCTGTAACAAACACTTTTATAAAAATGCCTCATTGATTCACTTCAGAAATAAGAGAGTGATTGAGATTGTTTTGTGTTTTTATGTTTCTATCTAAGTTCAACTCAGGTGAACTCAATACTCCTGCCTTTGATGTCAAGGAGAGTTTTTTTTTAACTATGTGGGATCATGGTTCATCGACACTTTTGTCACATATGTACAAACTGTATACCTGACACATACCATAATACGAAAGAGATGTGGAAGTATTTCAAGTATTAAGAGTTAAAATGAGGGAGGATCCATTCAGTGAATGTCTTGAGCTGACGCCACTCATATTTCTTCATAAAACAGAAAAGGGAAAGACATCCAGAAATGTGTAAGCTTGTTCAAGTGTGACTGATGAGAGTCTGACCTACGTGTATGTCAAAGCATGTGCGTCAGTCTGATGCTTAGTGGGCGGGATAAAATGCTGGTTTGTGTACTACAGAGTATCTGCAACATTTTCAGTAAATCAAGCACACATGATCCACTGCATCTTTTTCATTCCTCCAACTCTGCAGTGACTAACTCCTATTTCTTCTTCAGTTTTTACACTTTCTTTGAGTTCGTTTGATGCAAATCTGTTGATATAATACTTCACTGGAGTCAAGATGTAGCTGTAGTGATTTTAATAAGTTAATTACCAACTCCATGATTTCAATTTCACAATTACTACCCACGGTGAGGTAACCACCTTTGAACTCTTCAGATTGAATTAAGTGAAATAGGAACCTACTTTTAAAGTATCAAATTGATCTCATTACCAGCAGAGGTTGGAAGTAACAAAAAGTAAATACTTTGTTACTGCACTGAAGAATAATTTTCAGGTATCTGTACTTTTCTAAGTTTTCTTCTTTCTGGCAACATTTGCTTTACCGGCTTCAGTTTTAGACAAATATCTGCACTTTCTACTATCTATCTTTATTTATCTTTATGAGGACATTTTTTGTTTTTCTTTTCACAAATTTGATTGGAAAAACTAATTATTTTTTCTTTTGCATTTTTGTGTGCCGAAATGAAGGTAATTTTTAACCTGCATCGGTAGGACAGCACCGTTTAGAAATGGCTATCCCTTGGTTGATCGATTGACACACGACAAACGTAATAGACGTAACAAGGTTGGATAGCAGATTAGAGGGAGACTCAAACGTATAACAACAACTGGGGACTCCATATTCAAGATTTCCAACCGGCAAGACTAAGAAAAAAAATAATCAGGACTTCCTGATCGGTAACTCAGGTAAAGTTGGTCAAACATGCATTCTACATTTTCACCCAAATTTGAATAATTTCTAGTCATAAATGTATTCATCAGGGTATTCTATGATAAATGGTCCAGCTGGCTTTGCATTGACACAGCTGCTGGAATTGTCCTTCTATCAGTTACTTTAATACCAAAAGTACATTTTAGAGCATAAACATAAGTATATATTCTTCTGTTTGACTTAAGTAACTTCTGATTACCAGTTGATTAAAGTCGGTTTCTATCTTTTGGTGCATAACTGTTTGAAGGAGGGTTTTTGGCTAACCATGAGCTGCAAATGTAGTCCGCTGAAAGATGCTTCAGTCCAAATGGGCCAAATAATGGAGTGCCATCAAAATTCCATTCCCTTCCTTGTCAGCTTAAATTGAATTATTTGTGAAAGCATATCTAACAATGAACTGATCCTGGGAGGTTGGAGGAAGCGTATGTCTTGTTCTGAGCACCACATCATCATAGACTTGGCAGATGTCCTCTGCCTTCAGGCCAACAACACTCAATCACTTAGAAACTGTTCCAAAGAGAACGCCCCTGTCATTGGAGTAAAACATTACTATTTCACTTTCTAGAAATCACAGATACTCAGTCTCAGACAGGTAAAAGAACCCCTGCCATGTCGGTCTAGTATAGTGAGACTTTGAGTGGAACATTCAGGGTCTTAAAATATTAGATTTTTTATACCTCATCTGAATATAACAATAAAAGTAAAAGCAAAAAGATAAAAAAAAAAAACAAAGGCCTCACACAGGAGCTGACCTCTCAGGACACTGGTTTATAAGGCACGTGATTGGCTGCGGGTTCATGCTAAAAATGGCAGCGTCTTACTAAAGCAACTGGGTTAAAGAAACATGTCAAAATTGTGTGAATGAAGCTGTACATCCTTCAAAGTCACTGTCAAAATACTAAAAGACAGAGTTTCTTTTAAACCTGTCATTCATTGCTCGAGTTTTGGTCCTCTAGATTTTAACTGCAATAAAACATAATTTGTAATGGAAACAGTCAGTAAATTTAATAAAAAGGAGGGAAACTATTTTGTAACAATTGTGAAGTTAGTGCTCCTCCAGGCATTTTTTACAGACGATAGTAGTCAGAATCTTACCTTTTTTTCTATGTATTATGAAGTTGTGTGTTATAAAACAGAAGAAGCAAAATCCTTTTAAAAAAAACTATGTAAGTTGTAAACACACACCTAGATCGTTTAGAAACAGGGTACTTTCTGGGAGTTCTATGTTCGAGAAGTGCTTCATATTTTACATAATCCTGCTAAAACACAAACAGACAAGCTGCAAAGATCTCATGCCTTCTTGTTATCCTTAATCTAAAAAAAATGTTTTGCACTATTTTTATGTGCTTAATGCGTTTTTTGAAAACCCTGATTGGCATAAGAGGAGCTGGAAAATCATTTCCAAATCAGTTTCACAGTATACGGTTGAGGTGTCTACTTCCGTGTCTTCTTCCTCAAAGTTTTGTCTCAAGTTAATGGTCACTACTTTCACTCACCACAAATCAGGTAATGGGAACTAGCCAGATGGGTTTTCTCTGTGACCCATTACAGTGTTACGGTGAAGAATAAAAATGAGTGTCTTTTAATCAGCCCTTTACAGAATTGAAGATTGTTCTACTAGTTTCTAGTTGGCTGAGATGAACTGCTCAAGAAATTCATACTTTCGTATGATTTTCTAAATATAACAACACACTCAACTGAATAGAGTGCTGAAATGTTTCTTAAGGTCAGCAAAGATTCTCGAGGCAATGATGTAAGAGACATTTTCTGTGATCAGCCTTTTTACTCTAGCATGTCTTTTACACAAGAGGCAAAAGGCTGACATGCCACAGACGCAGACTACATAGTGAAAACAGATAGTGGCAAATGGCACAGAGATGCTACGGTGGAGGTAAGAGACCAGCAGTGCTTTGACGGCCTTGGATTTTTATCATGCCTTGCATGACTCACATTCTTTGTCTACAATAATTTCAGCTTTTGAACTTTATCATCAGTCTGCTCTGAATCTTAAAACAAACCTTGATTTGTGAGAGTGTTTAACAGCTGGAAAGAACAAACACTCCTGAGTCGAGCTCCGGTTACAGCTCCACTTGACCAGTTCACTGGACCACTGTCTTTGTCCCAGTATAAATGCACCGGTAGCGAAATCGAATTATTTACCCACAGCGCTGTGGACTGTGAGAAAAAGTGTTCAAGACATTCTGCCCTTTCTGAGTTTATCTGTGGGCAAATATTGTATACGTGTGTACGTATATCTTCACTGCGCAGTTGTTGTCTTTAAGTTACTTGAATAAAATAAGGATTTTATTTAGAGAAGAGCGACAGCTTGGAAATGCTTTAAGTGACTCTGAGTTGACATGTAGTCCTAATGGACTGATTCTCATAACAAATTTCTAACAGAATAAACAGAAAAATGCATGTTCACTGTGGCTCTATAAGGCAGCATTCTCGGGGAAAAAATGCTCTCAATATAGCTAATTTGGATTAATCAATTTTTTCAGGCAAGCTTCAAACTGCACTGATGACATTGTATTATTAGTTTTACATGTTATTCCATTCATCCATTTTCTATACCCATTTAATCTGTCAGTCAGGTCTGGTGGCTGGAGCCTATCCAAGCAGTCATTGTGGGATACACCCTGGACAGGTCACCAGAGACAAACAACCACACACGCTCACTCCTAGAGACAATTTAGAGTTGCCAATTAACCTAACATGCATGTTTTTGGATGGTGGGAGGAAGCTGGAGTACCCAGAGAGAACCCACACATACACGGGGAGAACATGCAAACTCCACACAGAAGGGCCCCGGCTGGTAGTTGAACATGGAACCCTCTTGCTGTGAGGTGACAGTGCTAACCACCACACCACCGTGCAGCACCATGCAGTAGTTTCACATCTTATTCTTTTATACTCACTGCCCACATCTTTCATTGTATTGGGGTCCAAGAAGCAAAGGGATGTGTCTCAAGACCATCGCCGGCTCCACACCACTCTGATGTTCACTTGACAGGAAAAGTCCTTCACCTCAAAAGAACCCTCTGTGCCTTAGGTTTGAAGCAGAGAAGCACTCTAATTTTCTATAGCCTGGGGATGTCCTGCCTCACATCCACACCTCCTACCAGTAACAACCTATGTAATGCCCTCTGTCAGTATGGTTACATGCACAGCAGAGCTGAGGTACATTTACAGCTATATGTACCTCAAAAGGGGAACTGAGTTATTGACTTAAGTTTGTCCAACACCACGATGCTGTGGACAGTGTAGGAAAACATTCAAGTCATTATGCTGTCTCTAATGTTCTCTGTGGGAGATTATCATTCATGTACATATAGTCAAAACAACAGCACAGATGTTTTCTTTGAGTTAGTTGAATGGTGATTTTGTCAGATGAAGCTGCAGTTATAAAATCAGGATTTTATTAGAGCAGATAAGCAGTCTGGAAATGCTTCAAGCGACCTCAAGTTGACACATATTCTCAGTGGGCTGATTTTCAGTTTGATGTGTTTAACCATCTCACAAAGAAACTAAAAAAAATGTGAATGAGAACAGCTTTATTGGGAATTCTGCTGTGTTAATAAAAACTTACATGCATGTTTTACTATTTTTACAAAAAGTTATTTGAACCATCTGTGGAGTGCATTGGCTCATCGGAGTATTGTATACATGCAAGAGTGATTTGATCCCAATCACGTTATCTTAGTGTGTTAGTCCGGGTTTGGGAAACTTGATTTCTTACGATTTCAGTCAGACTAACATGTATTTTGAAAGCTTTGGGTGGACTAACACGATAATTTTCTTTTTCGTCGTTTTTATTTAAACATGCGTGGAGTGAAAGACAAAGAAGAACTAAAGCGTGGCATTATACTAATTTGGGTTTGAACACCCACTTAGATCACAAACACATCTGGTTACTTCAAACAAATATCCACCAAAACATACAACTCTTTCTGAAATGCCACATCTGACCTCCAGAATGACATTTCACAACAGTAAATTCCCCTGCTTTGATTTGATATCTGCAATTGAGTACAGCCCAATAAACCCAAACTAAAAAAAAAAAAAACACGTATAAAGATCTGTCATCTATCTTGTGATTGAATAGATAAATAGTATATTAAAGTACATTCTTAATCAAAGTGACCAAAACAATCCAGTGGGTTTATGTGTCACGGGTGAGAGAATCTGAATCAGTTATGAGACTTATTTATGCCAGATTTCCATTAATTTGTTATACGTCTCTTAGTACATCAGACAACACTAGTAATATTGAGAGTAATAAAGTGTTTCTTTTACTGTTATATCTCCGTAGGTTTCCATAAGTGTCCAAGCATGCAAATTAGAAGGTTTTGTACAGCTAACTCAAAACTTAAACCTAACTGTTAAATATTCTGCTAACACTTCTGATTATCCGGTGTTTGTGCGTAAAAAAGTCGTACATCATCAAAAATAGAACCCTTTGAAGGAAATATGCAGCATCCACATGTTTGAGACAAATTAGCTGGTCGATCCAAACAAACACAGACACAAACCTGTTAGTTTCTGCTTGTATGACTAACCTCACACATTTAAAAAAATCCCAACTTAAAAACACACATGCACACCACATGCACATCCATTTGCATGCATAACCCCAAAAACAAAGGGTGCACACACACATAAATCAGCCGATCAATCGGTGAAAACAAGGGTGAATGAAGAGGAAGTATAGCTGAGTCGTCACATTCCACATGTACACTCCAAGACTATGCTCATAGTGGACACAAACTCATCAGAAAGTTGCTCTCTAGCAACTCCCAAAGAATGGCAAGCATACTCTTTCAAACACAATTATGTAATTCTGAAAGGGTTGGTAAAGTTACTCATCAAGATCAAAGTAATCTGTCTAAGCAAAAAACAATTTATATCAGTGCAAAATAAATGTTCAATATTTAACGGTAAGATAAATAAATAGTTTAGAGAATGTCTCATTGATGGCTTTTTCTGACATTGTGCGGATCGAACCGTGAAGCTGTAATGAAAAGAAATGCATTACTGAAGAATTCCTTACACTGCACATCAGCTCTTACATAATAACTCACTCATAAATACACGTGAGTGATTGCACAGCTTTCCATAACCGACACTACATACTAAGACAAAAACTCGAGCGAGACAGTTCCATAACACTCGGTGAACAAAACCATACGTGAGCTAACACAAATTTACACACAGGCCCTGCTCAAGTTCTGCTGGCAGAGTGTCGGGGTGAATGTTTTTAACCAAAACTGACATTTCAGACAATCCCCAGAGGGTCGACCCAGCCTGGACTCTGCATTTCCTGACAAGTGACCTTTCACCTTATGTCAGCTTCCAACCACATGATCAAAACCATCCCCAGTGGCCCAAAGGTCGCTGGCTCCCCTCTGGTCTCACACACAGAAAAGTGTGTGAAAATAAGAAAAGGATAACCTCTTTCAAACAACCTTTTCAGGACATGATTGTTGAGGATTTCACTGCACCTCACTGTTTTGTGTGAAAGGTACCGAGAACTTTGGCGTTGCCTCTTTGTGGCGGAAGTAGTCACAGAGTCAAATTGACATCTGTGTGAAAGGGAGAGCTCGCATGGTGGTGCACGTCGCAAAAGACACAGACGGTGTTGCGTTACAACTCACGCCTCCGATTCCTGTGTGGCAGCAACTGAGAGCAAACACCAGGGCAGCATTAGCCCAGATCTCTTTTATCAGTGTGGACAAGTCAAGATGAGCAATGGCAGCATGACGACGGGGTCTTATAAGTAATATTTTGCTACAATCTGTGTGTCAAAGGGGCTATTGAGGCAGTGACAAACACCTAAACATTTAGTCAAACCAATTAAGCATTAAAGCAAATCAACTTCAAAACAGAAGCAGAGAAGGATCACCTAAGGCTCTCTGTGAGAGTCATCTAACTTTGTTCTCTCATTTTTTGCTTTCATCTTCCTGCTCGCAATAGTCAGAAAGCAAACAACTCCAGCACTAAAAATAGACTTTAACTTGTTTTTCCTTTCCACAAACTTGGCCCTCCATGTATTCGGCTTTACCCAACTAGTGCTCTAACTTTAAACTCCTCCTGCCTTGCCAAGCCTTACATCTCACAGCACCTCTTACAACCCATCTTTATTAGGTTGTTTGTCTTGGTCTCTCATTTGTCATCTATCTGCTTTTCGCTTGAACTTTCTCCCACCACTCAATCTCTTTTTTCTGTACACGCGCACCCCCTCCAACCCTCCAGCTTTCTCCCTGGTCGTTGACGGGTCTTGAGAACAGGGCTCGACAATAGCAGAAGCCTCCATATTTGGACAGGCTGATGGAACCAAGGGATGAGGCTCCCACATGATCCTTTCTCAAATATCCTCCCTTCCATCCTCCCATCCCTCCTCCCTTCTCTCTTTTGTGCCATCATTTCAGCCCTGGGAGTTCCTCACGCTCTCTGTCTCCTTTGTCCTTTTCTCTTTTTTCACCTACCTCCTATATCTTTTTTTTGTTTTTTTTAAACCCTGTGTGGATTTATTTAAGAGTCTATGGGGAGACTGGTGGGTCAGTGAGTGTGACTCCATGGCTCAAACTTCAGACCTTTGTCACATCACCCTAAGTGTACAACAGAATATTTAACAAAGGTTAAAACAGGAATGCGTTCAATGCAGCTTACACATTTACCTACACCTCTTTTTCATCATTCACCCTGTTCAACAATGATCAATGTTCTACCTCAGTTGGTCCCACTCGTGTGTGGTTCTGTGGCATGTAGAGCAGTGGGTTGAAAGGAACAGTGACGCACTCCGACTGCCATTGCGTCACTCTGATAAACAGAGACATGCACAGACACACACAGCTGTTAAAAGTCTTTTTCGTGTCTCAGTTCACAGTCTCTGGGTTTCTCCCGAGGAGGCTGCTGCTCAGCAGGAGAGGACAGTCCTTGAGGAAGAAATGACCAACCTTGGTCTTACTTCAAAGGGAAAGCTGATGACAATTTGGGTCACGCCTATCTGAGCAATGTCACAAACTCACTCTAGTGGTCTAACAGCGTATTTTAGTAAGCTGACAGTATGTGGGGGTGAAACAAAGCCTAAAACACATACAGCAAGAAAAAGATATTCATCATCCTTGTAAGGCCGTATCTTTGTAGAACATGTTTTAGTGCAAATGTACATTAATTACAGTCTCATTTGAGTCATGCATTTTTTGTTCTGCTGTATGCCAGTGATTCATTATGCCCTTATTAATCACAAATAGATACACACACAGACACACACCCCCACACACACACACACACACACACACACACCTCCCTCGCTGCCTAGAGTTAGACTGTGGGAAATCCTTGGGAAGGGGTCATGACCAGAAAATATGTTCCCTCTTCTCCCTGCTTCTCTTCTCTTCTTCCCTCTGATGTCACACAGCTCTCTCCTTCCACAGACCACCAAGGAACAGCATTTACCATGTGAGATGGCAAAATACACAACCCGAAAACAACATTTAAATGTGACCCGGCAGAAGTTTTGAATCTGTGCAAACTCCTGACCCTGAAAGTCACGATTGATGATGAATAAATGTCCAATTTTCAACCATAACAGAGAATCAATCAATGTGCTGCTTGCTCAGATGACGTGCTATGATTGGTTCAGCATGGATTTTAAACCCGTCGCACCTCTGATGACGTTTCCGCATGTTCACGTTGTGAGGTGATAGAGCCAGTGGGGGACAAACATGTCTTACTCGAGAAAATTCTACATGTCCTTCAAGTGAGAGGTTGCTACCTCTAATCCCATTCTTTGCAATATTTTCCTCAGTTTGTTCGCTGTTCTACTCCCACCTACTTTCCCACTTTGCTCCCATGCGCTAATGGTTACGGTTGAGAGCTGAAAGTACAGGGTTAGGGTTAGAATGGACGTACAGTCTTTTGCTCGCTGGTTGCAGTTTCCATTACATGACCATAAGCAATTTAGCACAAAATAATTGGCAAAAAAAACTAAAAACGTTGTCATCTCACAATTTCTAAACCTGGATTTGAATCTGCTATGTAGTGGAGATGTGGACAGATGTTCATATTTTACAATTTCTGGTGAGACTGGGCTGTCATACACATGTTACTGAGTCAGTGGTGCTGAAATCAGCAAAACATATTAACATGCGAAGGCCAATATTTTCATTTCCTGTTAGTCATCGTGACTGACAGCAGCTGGCAGCTTTTTTGAGTCAAAAAAAGAAAAATATTTATTTTGACAGCACTTACTGAATTGAGTGATACACGGCACAATGGGGGAGTCTAAAGGAGCTCAAATTAGATGTGATAAAAGGAATTGTAACATTTACACAGGTCAGGAATGTCCATTGCAACCATTTCTAAACAACAACAACAACAGAATTTACAACCAGGAAGAAGAACCTGGAAGAAGACCCAAACTGCCACTTTCAGTTCAAAGGTAACCTTTTGGGAACTGGATGGTCAGGAACAACTCAGAGACCCCAAGGCACCAGTCAGCCATTAACTGGAAGGTGCCAGAACACCATATCACCATCTACAGTCAGGCAAGTTTTACATTACCACGGAAAAATCTATACATCTACTTGTTTTTCTGCCAAAATGCAGAAAAACAAACCTGCCACTACCTCCATGTGTATTACTTTCTCTACAGAGTATTCGCCACTTGCAGGTATGGTAAAAATACCATTGGCATGTCCTCCAAAGGTGACCATCTTTGAATAATATCAGCTCTGCCCCCTCAAGCCCCTTGATGAACTTTAAACATTATCGTAACCTAGGAGACAGATTGGTGCATCCTAATACTAGAAAACCATTTAACACCAGCACCAACAACACCTCTAACTTGTCAGACACAAAGTTCTTTCCACATCCACATACCGGTAAAAAGTACTTTATCAAATTGCTCATTAAATGCAGTAGCACACATGTTGTGTATTTGCTGAGATGTCCTTGTGGTCTTCTTCATGTGAGACATACAAAGAGAGCTTTGAAAACTGTATTAAAAACATTGACAATGCAATTGCCCCACACTATGTATAGGCTAATCATGGCTCTGCAGAATCATGGGCATTTTGGGGAATTGAAAATAATCTCACCTTCCTCCAGAGGTGGTGACATCATTAACCTTTTGCTTTATAGAGAAGCTTAATGGATCCACTTTAATTACATTAGAGCCCTTTGGCATCAACGAAGACCTGAATTTTTCATGTGTTATTTGATTTTATACATAACAGGTGTTCACTATTCTGCCTCTTTCAGAGGGGTTGCATTTTCTGTGCTATTGACCTTTCACTTTTAATGTCTGGTATGGTATGTCCGTGTGTGCCAACCATTTTTAGATGTCTGCACTTTATCTTTGTGCCTGTTTTCTTTTCTCTCTGATGGCACAACAAGTGTGTTAGGTGGATTTTTAATGCATGAATCCCCACCCTTGTTTTGGCTATCCAAAGTTATAGTTGTGCAATGAGGTTAAAATGCTCATCCAATGACTTATACACACCTGTGTGAGATTGACTATAATTGCCGGCCTTCATTCTGTATTTACTTTGACTTTGAAGAACACACAGTAGTGTTGAGACATTAGTCTGTTTGGACTATCAAACTGCATTAGAATCAGTGAGCTCCAGCCTTTTTTTTATCCTTTTTTATTAGCTAGACTATGACAAAATTTGGACTTTAAATGAATAGTATCCAAAGGATAATTAGATCTGAATAGAGCAATCTATAGCAGATTAAAATGTAACTTATTATTGAAGCAATATCACATCATCAACTTGATGGAATACCACAAATCAATATCATTAGTTTGGATAAGGAGTAGATTTTCATCAAAAACAGAAAGAAACATTGCCTTCAGATGAACTGACTACTTTGTAACTTCTCTCATACAAAGACACCACCCAATACTAATTTTCCCAATGCTTTAGTTTATGACCTTATAACTGTGGATTAATGACTTAACTATTAAGTGTGTGTCAGCTCTTCTGAGCCTCTGTGACCTGAGATAACCCATAAAACCCTTTTCTCTGCATGTTTGCACAGACATTTACGTGTGATCACACATCTGCCCATCTCAACAAGACAATAAAAGCATTGCGTGCACAGGGCTAGAAATGCATATGTAGGAAGAAAAAACATACATCGACTTAACGACTGTTTAAACAGTGACAGTTAACGTGCCAGAATTGAGTGACTAAAAGTCTTTTCAAACGCCATAAATGGACATCAAATGCATAAAATGGACATACTAACTGAATATTTGTAAAATAAGGTGTCCATCTAATGATCAGCATGTCTTTCTTGAATGCTCTGAGAAGGAATAACAAAACTGTTTTGAAATTATTATTTGCACATTGACCCTTTTTATACACAAGTATGATGTCGAAGGACATTTTTACACCTCTATCCAAAGCCTTGTCTAGTGATGTGCCAGTCGAACATTTGAACAAGTATCAAATCAATTCGTCGCTTTTGCCTTGACGTGTTGAGTTTGCGATCTCAAATCTCACCCTGACATTTCCCCCCAACACAGACTATAAACCCTTTTTCTCTGTTTTATGAGCACCTCAGCTATATAAACGAGTGCAGAGGAAGTTCATGGATTTTTCAACAGGCTTGAGGCCATGTACAGTGTTTATTATTCAGCCATCCATTTAACACAGCAGCACTCCAGCAAACTGTAGTTGGTGCATGCACACAAACACACACAAAAACAGCTGTTGCAAATGTCAAAATTGAAAAAAATAGTCATACGACACACAATGAAGACTGATTGACAGGTGAATGGGAGACACTGATATATCATGAGTAAACCCCAAAATGAAAAACCAAGCCCCCCCCATCTACAAACAGAATATATTCTTCAACTCCACTGCTCTGACAGTCGTACATTCTTTGTGAGCTGGTCAATTAGTAACAAGTCAGCAGACATATTGGGTGAGCCTTTGTTCCCAGACAGTGATTCATTACGACAATCCAACAGCTGCCAACCAAAAAGTAAGAGGGATGACTGTGACAAGGAATGCTTCATGCAACATTCAAAGCATTTATCCAAAATACCAACATTACGTCCCATTTCTTGTCTAACTGTGTACTGAACTGTTTTAATTTGGAAGCAGTTTTGATCCACAGAGCCCACTATGACATAAAATCTTACTTTTATTTTCTTTACTTGACATTTATCTAATCCAAAGCCAACTTTCCCAATCTGACTTGCTATTTTACCTGAGCTGAATTCACACCAAGAACAATATTTAGGGTGTTTCTTTTAATGCGGGAGCACCTGCAAAAACAAGCCAATCAAATTCTTTTCCATTGCCAGCAGCAGTGTGTTTACTCTCAGTGCTCAGAGGCTTGCAACAGTATACCCAGGACTGACTGGTGATACACTGAATGCTTTCTCACTGCACTCAAAAGCCTGGTGTTAGCAGGTGTCAGTAGGTTTTTGACCAGTGTAAAAAGCGTTTTAAGTAGCCAAATCAATGATACAGCTTTGCTGTAAACAGCAAAATCTACAATAAAACTATACCGATCATGATGAAGACTGTTAGATAGTCATTATACAGATATCTAATATTTTTTTAAGTGGGGTTGTGTGAGGTACTATTGAGAGGGCAGAGCCTTACCTGTGTTAGACAGCAGTCAGAGAAGAGTCAGAAACGAATCATGACAGACTAGCTAATGCTAAAAGCTACACAAAATGGGCCATAAGAAGAGCGATTTTTGCAGCGCTGACAACACAAATATTCAAAGAAATGTGACAGAGAGCTACATTGTGGATTCTCACACTATGTCCCCTCTGAATCAGACAGTTTTTGATTTTGTGTCAACAAGGATTGTGTTACGTGAATGCTGTCCATTTAACTGTCTGATGCAGAAATGATGTGGTGCAAAAATCCACAGTATAGCTTTTTCTTGCAAATCAGTACATTTTTGAGGTTTGACTTTTCTATCGCATGTAAAAACACAGACTAATCATAAGTACCTCCCACAACCCCACTGAAAAAAGAAAAACACACTTCTAAAGAAAACACTTTCATTGTCTGTTACATAAATTTCTATTTAGTCATTTAGCAGAGGCTTTTATCCAAAGCGACTTACACATGTGAAAACCACAATCAAGCTTCAGTGCAGTGAGAAACCCAGGTCTATATATCGAGTGCTAAGTCAGTAATAATGTATCTAAGTGGCAGAATATAAGCAAATACAGGCAAACACGTACATGCCGAGGCAAAGTCATGTGTCACAACTGTGTTATGTAAAGGTTCATTAAATGACAGACAGCTCCTATACAAACATACATGCAATATGAGCAGGCAAATTATGTTTGGAATTCAGTGAATTACCGCATGAACTCCTTCTAAAAATAGCAAGACGCATTGCAAGGGCAGAAAACTTAAATTCAAAGATTAGCAATGTGTGGGCGAGTGTGTGAGTTGGGCATTGAGACATTTTGGAAAAGGGTTGGGCTGCTTCTCTCTGAAACACTTTCAAAGGAGCGTTGGAGGGCCAAGACTTTGTTTTATAGTCTGGGTTAAAACTGGGTTCATATTGTATTATAATAAAGGTTATTTCAATGAATGTCCTCACAAAGATAGAAGTACAAACATGTGAGGGTGTATATGCTAAACATCTGCAATCAGGCAAGGACAGGGCATGGCACGCTTATCAACAGTGAACACACAGGCAAACAAACTTGACTCATGACATTCTTGAGCAACAGAAATGACAGGCCTCCAGTGAAGCATGTGGGATGTGTGAATAAAAACAACAGTTTATTAGGTGGCTGTCTGGAAAAGAAGGTGAATTAGCATTTCTGCCGATCCATTGAGAGAGATGCAGACGAGTCTATTAGAAAAGAGTGTGAGATATACAGAAGAAAAAAAAGGGCAACTGAATGTCTACAAGAGGAAACTTTACTATCCGTAGAAAGGTCCTGCTATCAGAGCTACTGACTGCTGGTGATTGGTGGACTTTCTACGGCTGATATTGTTTGCACAAAAAAAATAGCTCATCGTGATGTACAGAGAAAACTGTAAATATAAGCTGCACGGTGCCTTCAAGTGTAAAGAGTGACCAGAAAGTCAGAAGGGTGCAACCTCTGATTTGAAAATTAAATCCTGATTGTTAACTCTGTTGTTATATATACACATAGAAAAGATTTTAAGAAAAATAATCATCTGGTCCTCACCAGGTCTTAAAATTAGGTAAATACAACCTCAGATGAAGAACAACAAAAGGCACATTACACGTGTCAATATTTGTTTAGCAAGAACTTAATATATAGCCAAAATGCAGAACAGTGTGTGAACAACTAAAAAGTACACCCTTACAGCTTCTATAGGAATCAAGAGTTTTAAAAATGCCAAGGAAGAAAGACATCAGGAATTATGTTGGGCAAACAATTGCTGCTGCCTTTAAATAAAGGAAGGATTGAGAGAGAATTTCCACACAATCGAGTATTCACAATTATTTACAGTTTTTACCAGTAAGTTACCACCATCAAAAAAGCCCATTTTGATCAGGATTTAATGATCTCTTGTCCTCCTGGGCCCTGATTACTACTCACTGAGATCCAATAACAAAAGGTGATCAGTTCAGACTAGATGTGTAATATATGTAATCTATGTTTACTCTTTACTTTAACAATCTTTAAACATCATAGCTTTCAACAGACAACTGTATGCAGGCAGAAGATAACATGGAGCCATGAAAGGGGACCCTGGACTTTTGTATTTTGGTTTTGCTCTTAGCCTCAGTATTAGTACATTCCTCTGTTAGTCTTCTCTTGAGATGAATGTCAATGCCAGGAGACCCACTGTGACCTGTCCTCTTATGGTCACATCATCCAAGAAGAGGTATTTTATGAACAGGACCAGTCATTGCTCCAGACATGACTTTCACACCTCATTTGAAGTCATAAGTTCTGAAAAAATGGTCTTAAGCTTTAAAAGAAAAAAAAATCTAAAATATCCTCATTAACTTTTGATTTAATTCTGGCTCATTTAACAGTAAATTCCTGTCTCTCCTTTCTCTGTTTTCCCATTTTCTGCCCTAATGCTTCTGTACAGTGTTTTGCTTTTCGGTTATCTTATGTAAAGACAGTCACATGCAGACAGAGACACACAGATGTGCCTCCAAGACAACCAGGTCAAGTGATTACAGTTGACATCTGAACCATGTAACGGCAGCATTGCTGAGAAGTAACGCATGAGTACCAGGGGAGAAACAAAAACACACTGTTTCTCAGGCCTGGGGCCAAATGGGGCCTCTCAATCTTGTACAAAGAATCTCTGTCAAGTGAAAACACATGAAGTGCAGGTGTACAGGAACACAGAGGTATATTGTAAGCAAAAAAACACATTTCAGGTAGTGTGTATGGCACTGCAGATGAAGATGTTGAAAAAGAGGTCAGAAAAGAAAAAAATATAAAAAGAATAAGACATTCACACAGAGTACATCGCACAGAGATAACAATTAAATGCTTAAATTAGCTTCTACAGTCACCTGCTGGTGATAAATTTCTGTGTGAACAGCCCACGTGTGTGTCAGTGTATTTAAGACAAAACACTTTGATCAGTCGCTTTGTTATATTTTCTAGATGCCTTATCTTTATTGTAAAACATACACTCACACACGCAAATAGACATTCTGTTTGACAAGCCAGTGCAGCGCTGCAGCTGTCACTGAAAGGTGAGGATCTGAGAGTAGAGGCGATTATAATGCAACAGCGAGGCTAAGCTAACTGCTTTCTGTCTCTGTTTTAATGATCACCTCTTCCTCTTCACATTTTTTTTGCAATGAAATTCGATCTCCTGAAAAATAAAGAAAACCTCTGACTACAGAAAGTGAATGTGAAATACTATTTCTCCAACAGTGCTGCCAAGGTGCTAATCTGAAAAGGCATTAAAGGGGAAAAGAACAATGTCTAAATCATTCAATTTATACATTTTCATTGTCTGCTTATTGGTTGTTTTAATAATCAGTCATCTAAAGACAGATATTTATTGAGCTCAGTCCTCAGTAACAAAAAAAGCGGAGAAGAATAGCAAAATGAAAAAGATGCTAGTTCTTGCATGTATTCATCTGCAAACACACATTTTACCTCCACAATCAAAGTTACCTTCAGATGGCACAAACCGACACTGAAGAGGAGCCATTGCTTTGCTATGATATCATGAGAAGAGTTCAAGACCAGAACCAACCCTGAGTCCAGCAGACATAAAACCTGCTGCTGCGCTGCACTCTCATTGAAACACACTAATGCACACACAGGCTAATAAGAAACCCTGAAAACTCACAATCTATTTACCCAAAGCAGCAACAGTCAAACATAAAAAGCCTAAAACAACCACCACAGCAACAGATAAAGTGGGGATGCAAAGACCACCCTAACAAGAACCCAAAGCAGAAAACTGCAGTCCTCACCACCTGCAGGGAAATGTGCGAGTATTCGTGTGCTAGAAGCTAAAAGAGACATGGCAGGACTGAATTAGAAAGGACAGATGAGACACGAGCAGACGAGCGGAGCGACTGAGAGGAAGCAGTTACACAACGGCAATTTGAATGCGAGGCAAAGGAGGAATGCTGAGGATGTGAGAAAAAAATTAACTAAAATCTGTGTGTAAAATCTAACAATTACTGACTAAATTAAACCTGGAAACAGTGTGCTAAAAGGAATCCTGCAAGTCCTGATGTGCTTTAACAAAAATTGACAAATGATTTCTCAACAACCCACTATGGGCATGATTACCTGCACCTGTCCTGGCTGTCTTATGTGTAAATAATATAAGTCAAATCAAAATTGTAGACGTTGGTAAAATATCTTATTTTAAAAATCAGCTGTTGACAAAAAGCAAATCTGAAGCAGCCTTTTGAAAAGCCACAAAATTGACCGGCTTAAAGTGAATAAACTGAGCTGCGTACAAAAACAAAAGAAGAAATGGTCCTAAACAGAAATTAGATATCTTATCTCAATGAAAGAAAGAAAAACGACTTTGATGGACACCCACAAAAGAAAAATGGCGAGAGCTCTACTTATGAATTATTGTAATCTCAGGGAGTATCTGGGATATCATATCATATCTGAGAAGCTAGTTAGACCAGAGAGAGCTGGTGTGTCATGTCATTTGAATCTTAATCTTTCCGCTGTTTCTATGCAAATGTATAAACGTATTTGTATTTTGGTGGAAGATTTTTCAATATTTACCATCTCCATCCAAGTCTTCTCTTTCACTTCTTTTAAATGCTCGTCAAAAAAAAAAAAACTGTGAAAAATCAGCTTATGGCCTTCCTGTTAGCCTGCTTTTTGGATATATTTTGTTATTTATGTTTGGTTATCTGTCGTTTTTTGTCGATAGATGACGATATTTAAGTCTTTATCAAAACTCTAACCTCACATATCAATTGATCATATTTAGTGTGGATTTGTTGTGATATCGTACTTTCTGTGATTCTATACTTGTTTTAGCTTTTTGAGTTTTTTCCCATGAGACCTTTTCATATTTATTTCACCCTTTTATCTTTGAGTTACACATCAGTTATGTACACTGTTGAGTCTCCTTAAGGTGTTTGCACAGTACAGGTTCAAACTTCTAGCTAGTTATTCTTAAAATAATCTTCTTTTTAACTATGATGAAGCTTAATACTGAGAAAATATTCTAAGTTTTGTCGGGAAAGACACTGAGAAACAAAACAAAATTGCTACTAGCTCCTGACTGGTTAGTATCAAAGTACTAATCACCCACATTTAGTTAATCCCATCAGGTAAACATAAAACTGGGGGAGTATTTGAATATCAAACTGAATATTAAATATTTTTTCTATTACAAATACGTTAAGTTTTAGTTGGCTGCAACCCAGTGTTTGTCTCTCCGTGTATCAAACTGGAACTTCAAATGTTGAATGTCACATATTAATTTTCCAGCCCCTCAACACGGAAGTGATTTAACAGCATGTTAGCATTCTGCTCTCCTCTCATGGCTGTCAAGTCAAATTGTTTCAAAGAATCTGCACTAAATGTAATGAAAATGCAGAAATGAAAGAAATATATATGCTGTATTTTACAGCTTAACCATAATCCGTGGCGCAGTTTCCCTGTCTTCGAATGCTGTTAGAGTAATCGACTTTAAGAACTTCGACTTCACATTCCCAAATGAATCCCACAGACTTCATCAGTGAGTCAGCATTCTCATCTTTATCAGTGGATCGCAGAAGTCAGAAAGCAGAGTCCAACCCATTCTCTATCTCTAGACGAGAGCAAATGACAGGAAAAATTAGCAGAATGTCCCAGAGGTGCTAAAAAAGTTACAGTGGAGCTGTGCTGGTTTAGCTGAGCTCAGTAGCCAGTAGCTAAATTGCAGTGCCTTTAGCCTGAGTGTGAAGTTAGTGTATGGTGCCCTAACACACAGAAATGATATATTTTATATGGCTTCTGTTGCTTAATATTTTAAGATGTAGACAGATGACTAATCATGTTTTTAAGCACATAAGCATATCACTTTAACAAGGATGGATAGCTGTTTAAACCTGTTTCTGCACTGCAACAGTGCCTTGCCTGTATCGCTGTGAAATATCTGCTGAAGCTATAGTAGGAGATGGAGACAAGCTCTATTATTATAGTGCTGTATCATTTTCAGTTTCAGATTGAGATTTTCAAGGGAGTAGAAGCAGCTCAAATAATGGTATGAAAGTGCGTTGAAAATAATTAGGACATAGAGTCGACATTTGAATCCAGACTAATCTAACAAGGTGGGAAGTGTGGGAAGACAGCATGGTATGCTTCAGCTTTAACAGATGTGACATTCACAGTTTTCTTTGTTAAAGGTTCTCACTTTTCATGCTTTATCTTTCATTTTTTAACCAAATTACTCACAGCATGATCAATATGAGCACTTTAAAAGGTTTATCAATTATATCAGAATCATTCAAATCCAAATGATATAAAACCCATGGTAATATAATCTCAATAGTTCTACATAGATTTTAGCTGCTACATGAGCCGTCACAATACACTAGCCAGACAGTGCATTTCTTAAACAGCTATTGACAACCTAAGTATCTAATTCATGGTCAAACACTGCTTAGTTGGCTCAGTTTTTGATGCTAAAAGGAGAGCACAGTAATGGGTACTGAGCGACAAAGAGGAGAATGTCTCAGAGCATGCCATCTGAGGTGACTCACTCAGCCTGCTGGGGGATATATAGCAAAGCTCTGACTAAAGACAGACATACAGCACTAAGGGAGTGTTATACAACAGACCACGAGTACAACCCTGGGTGACAGGTAGGAAACTTAGACAATGACTGTGATAACACAGCAAGAGTGATGAAAAGAAAAGAAGAAAATGAGGAATATGAAAGGGTGGGGACACAGGACAGAGGGCAAGAGACGGTGGGACAAAGACTCTGGAGATAACATTCCAAGAAAGGTTGTAAATACACAATAAATTCAACTACACGTTGATTTCTCTTGTAATGAAACTGTCAGTTTGTCTTAAAAAGAGCGATAACCCTTCTTCCTTTACACAAAAGAAGCAAACTTTCAGTGCCGTCTCCCCACCTTTAAAAGGAAACAATTGCTCTCTGTTTCGGTGTGAAACTAAATGCCATTCAATCTCATCTTTTCTCCCCCTCAACAAAAGCTGCTTGTCAATATCTCTCTCTCACTGTTCACCAGTCTGGAAATAGAGTGATGGCACCATTTAGAGCCAAGTGTGAATACACTCTGATATAAGGCCTGCCAATAGAACAGACAGGCTCTTTTCACAAGAGACCTAATATTAGACAACCCATGAGGAACTCCCTGCTGTAGAGATTAGTTACATTGATTAAGGCAGACTGCATGTGTATTTTACGTGTATGTATGCATACCTACTGTTACAAGCTCAGGTATTTGTGATTAAGAGTCATTAGTCATGATTCATCGCATCAAAATACCATTTGAAATAACGCTTTGTATGAACTTAAGAGTCCCCAATTAATCAAATACACAGTAGAAAAGAGACAGATATTCTTGGTATTGAAGAGGTTGTATGTGTATGCCATGTAAATGCATAAAGTTTCTGTCAGATACATTTTCAAGCAATCTTTTCCATCACGTTTCTTTTACAGTTAAGATCTCCATAAAACTAAAAAGTCAAGGTGGAAATGTGAAAAAAAAGTCCATGACAAGACACCATCCTGCAACGCTGATCTGTTTGTCTGCTACACAAGAAAGTTGGAACAAGACTGACGCAAAATAAGAAGAAAAAGAAGTCCATGCCTCAAAGAACTGAAGTTTAGAAGAGCTGTAACAAAGTAATAATACACTTGTTCAATTTAGGCATGTTTTTAAAGCAAGAACATTTAGCTGTTAGATCAAATTGATCTTTTTTCATAACCATAACCTTTGTTTCCACAAAGTAAAACCGCTGAATCCTCCAAGATCAGTGATTCAATATATTTTATCAGAGGCTGCAAAATTAAAAGTCCTGTCATTTTTTTCCTCAGGTTATCTAGTTGCTAAAAGATTATGAACAAATGAAACCTAAACCATTTCTTCTATATTGTTTCACAAGTTGTATATCATGACCCAGTCATCTCCGTGAATCGACTCAATAGAATTAAATGCTTGACAAGTTGCACGCAAGCGAAGTGGAATATCTTTTCACACTTCATTCCCCCTGTTTGGTCTCTGCCCTTTCCCAATACTTTTCCCACAGGTTGTGGGCACAATATGATGACCACCTTTTCCCAGCAGAATAACCTGCCTCAGAACAGTAAATCCAGTCAGTTCTCTTCTTATTGACTGCAGTCTCAGCTCATGCTGCCCAACCGCAACAACGAGCCACAAACATCAACAGTAATATGGGCCAAAAACTGCTAAAACAGATTCAAGATAGGGCTCATTTGTGCTACAGGACTGACCTTGTTTGTCTTCATGTAACCGATCTCAAGAAATATACTGAACCAGCTTTCTGCATCAGTCACAGACACACATCTAAGCCTTCTCTCAGAAATGTATACTTATCTTGTCATCCTTGAGCTGCTAGTATCTGGTAATATTGTTATCATGTACGTAGCTGACATTTGTCTGTAGCGAGGATTTCAAATTCATATGTTGCATTTGGAGATTTAAGGTTCTTATCTCAAGCCCCATTCAAAACATGTCTCTCGAGCTCTGCTTCTAAATATCCCATTTATAAACTATACATATCTACAGAACTACTATTTAGCACTAAAGTAATTATAACTAGGGTGATACATGTTCTTGTGGGTGTGTGTGTGTTTGTGTGTGAGTACTAAATGCTCTATTGTCAACTAACTGTTAGGAAATGTTGAACGATATCCAACTGATATAAATCAGTTGGATGTCCCTCTTCTTGGTGCTCTAATCTCTTAGTCATATAGTCTGATCTCTGCTGCGACTGCTACAACATTTTAACAGGTCTAGCTGGTCAGATAACATTTTTCAGCACTGTCTAAACATGTAGTGACGTGATGACCATGTGCTAAAGTACACACTTTTAGTGGGAACATTGACCCACTAAATGTGTGACTTTTGAAATGTAATGCCCTCCTCCTCATGGCATCATACGTTTCTCACCTATGCTGGAAGTCCAGCATTCAATATCTTATCACAAGCTCAATAAACTCTAAAGATAGGCTTATTGGTAATAGCATATCTATCTTTTCAAGTAATCATTAATCAGTGTCACCTGGTTCAAGACCAGAGATCCACATCTCATACCCATCTTGACTTTCTGTAACACAATGTCATTTCATGCGCTCATAAGGAAATCAGAGTTTAACAGCCTCTTACCCTTCAGTTTCTCCATCACACTTTGCCCGGCTCTCTCTGCCACCTGCCCATCCTCAATCTGGTAACGGTCGTCCAGGAAACGGGCGGTAGCTTCTGACAGATGAACCTTGCCAGCCACACCCAGCTGCTCCATCAAGTTCGCCAGATTGACATCATTTGACCATACGTCAAATTTGAAGCGCTTCATTCCAAGGATCCCACACAGGACGGTGCCTGTGTGGACACCAACACGCATGTTCACAGTCTCACACGTCTCCTGACAGAACTGCTCGATGGCCTGGATCATGCCCAAACCCATCTCCACACAGCAGTAGGCATGTTCCGGTCTGGGCTCGGGGCAGCCTGCTACACAGTAGTAGCAATCTCCCAGAGTGCTTATCTTCTCACAACAGGTTAGTTCGCAGAGTCTGTCAAAACGTCCAAACAGGTCATTAAGAAGGCCCACCAAAGCTGGAGCTGACTTATTAGCAGACATTTTGGTGAAGCCCACAATGTCAGCGAAGAGAATGCTCACGGGCTCCATGCGCTTCATGTTAAAGGGCCTAAATATTATCTGCCCTCTGGGGATTGAGGTCTTTTTGCGTTTATGATTGTTGTGAGGGTTATTCTTAGAGCTTATAACACTTGGGGCTTGTGAAGCTCCGCAGCCTCCTCCACCTCCCACTGCAACGGCTGAGGCAGAGCAGGCGCCAGAGGAATATCGCTTGCCAGAATTCTCGCCACCACCCTCGTCATCCCCCTGCTTCATCAGCTCGTCTGCAACTCGTCTCGGCATGACTGAGTGGATCATACGCTCCTTCAAGGCCTTCTCCACCTCCAAGTCTTTGCCATGCATGATAGCCTGGCCCACTTTGAGAAATGTACTACGGGTACGTACTTCTGACATGATGAACAGGTGGATGCCAATGACATGGGCACATAAGTGGAGTAGACCTTTGGCTGGACCCAGCCAGCGGAGTGTGTCTTCTTCCCAGTCAGAGCCCACTAACCCCGACACCTGTCCAGTATTGTCAGAACTCCTCTGGAGCAATGGCAGCCATCCTAATGCCTCAAATAATATAGAATACAGAAGCCCCAGCATCACGGAGGCATACAGACGGACATGGAGGACACTGTATAACAACAAAAGAACCTCTATGCACAATGAAAAGGTGCCAACAGGTGAGATGCACGGAATTGGAGGTGTAGCCACTTTGTTCTGGGAGACATTGCCACCACCGGCCCACTCCAGCTCAGTATAGCCAGCAGTTTGTATCTGTGGAGCTAAAGTGATGGCAAAGGTAACTGCTATCAGGAGCAAGGTGGTTTGGTTGTACAACCATGCGTATGGCTGGGTGAAGGTGAACAAAAACAGGAGCACTAATAAGGCCAAAAAGGAGGCAGTGGGGGCTAGAAAGGTCATGGGGTAGCAGCGGTCACTATTGATCCCAAAGTACACTCCCCAGAGTCCAGATGCCACTGCCAAGTAGAACAGGACATAGCGGAACCGCCTCTGTTTTTGGGGAAAACACCTCTCTTGGCATGCCTCCTCCAGGATGGGAGAGTCAAACTTGGGGTCCCAGCATTGAGCAGCAGAGCGTTCAAATAGAGGCGGTACAATCCTTTTCACCCTGGGGGTGGAGGTCACAGCCGGTCTGGAGTCTGCTGAGCTGCAGGTAGAGGAGATGCTGTACTTGTGGAGGTTGGGGTTTACTTTACTGGCAGCCCCACAGCCTCCAGCTACTCTTGCTCCACTGTTGGGAACCCTGAGACGCTCGTGTTGATGCATGTGTGGCGAGTTGTTGGTAATCCGCACAGTCACGGCGCCATCCCTTCCGGAGTCGCAGCTCACCTCCGTGCCATGCATAAGAAGCTGCCGGTGATGCTGTAGCGTGGCCATGTTGACTGGTGCGACGCGGAAACGAGGGGGTGCGACAGAGGTGTTAAATATTAATAAAATCCTCTGAAGGCGCTCAGGCAATTAGAGTCGGTGCACGAGCGACGTGTGTGCACGCCTGGCTAGGAGAGGAGGGAGGAGGCGGCGGTGATGGAGTGACAAAATAGGTAGACAGAGAGGGAGGGAGTGCAAAAGGTGTTTTTTTTTTTTGTAATAATCACTGTGCATGAATGGTGAGCACGGCACAGACGTATTGGCTACGCGCACAGCAGCCTGCACACTCACTCACATAAGACGCACCGTTCCAGTTTCTTGAGCACACCATTATCCAACCCTGGGTTTGCGTCAGTACTCACATTACATGCATCCTTCTCCAAAGAGGCTCTGGATAGGAGCCCGGCTTTCTCTCCAGCTGCGGTAAAAACACTGTCATCACTCTTTCTGCCTCCTGAATTGAACATCCTTCTCGGAAAGGACTGGCTAGTGATGCAACGGTTTTCTTTATCAAGTCAGCCCTGACGTTACACGACTGGAAATGATCTCCCCTGGATGTGCGCAATGTTTTGATACTGCTGACATAATAAAGTTAGATAACGTCAGGAAAAATGCCCATTTCTTCCCTCATTCCTTAGTGCTTGTTGCTTGTGTGGAAAAATAAGAGTTCAAGCCCAAGGTTTCATGGTATGTGCAGATACGATTTAAACTGTCAACAGTTGTCTACAAAAGTTACACTGTCCCTTTATCTCCACAACATGCGCGATAAATCATCCATAAACACTCCCTTTAACCCTCTTAAAACAGACCACAGATCTTGTCGTTATAACAGTGTTAAAATAAAAATGTGTGGATCATTAATTCAATTAATTTTCAGTTAATCGGGCTTTGTTACTTTTTTCACACAGCAAATGTTTTATACAAAAACAAATGGCAGTCTGAAATAGGGAGAACCTGTTTAATTCAGTTGACTAAAAAAAAGTGGGTGATCTGTAATTAAATGGGCTTTACCTCCCACTACATCCATTCTCATGCGTGGCTCAGAGCGTGAGGGATTTCCATTTCTTATTCCCATGCATTCGCCTCCCATCTATATTCCAGCGGGCCTCTGCAAAAGATTCGTGACCGAGTTATTTTGGAGCCTTGTCCAGCTCAAGACCCAAATCACAGAAGGCCTGACAGGCAGGCCTGTTCCCACCGATACAGCCCCGTCCTTTCCTGAACTCCCTCTCCGGATCTGCACCGTTTATGTCCCCCTCTGCTTTCCAAAGGGGGGCTCGGGAAGGGGTGTGCGCTATTAAGAGACGCGTGATCCGAAAAGACAAGAGCAGAAAATTCCATCCACTGTCCCAAATTAGCGTAGGTTTACCTCTGCTGGGAGTGTCTGCAACTTGTTGCGCGCAGTTGGCAAAACATACAGCTATGAGGAACAGCCTCGGTCGGAGCAGGCTGGTCTATAAATAGTGATGATCAAAACTCTTGCAAATAACACCACCAACAGCGTGTAAAATCTGAATGCGTTTCTTTAACTTATTCGGTCACATATATTGACCGCTTAATATAAGAATGTTATGGTAAAAGAATCAAGTCGCAGCCTGAAACGCATGCAAAGCGTCAGCGATAGGCCCCCTCTCGTTTCCAAAAGCTCCCAAACTTTTTTTTTTCCCAGGCCGTATTTCCTGCGTTTGGAGAAGAGACCAGTTAAGAGTCTCTGCTTATTTGGAGCTGAGGCTGGATTTCCTCCCCTCGCATTCCCTTAGAGCAACGAAGGAAAAAAATCCCCAGTGCAGCGATGGGAACCCCTCGGATCTCCTCGGTTGGATTATCACAAAAATGCTCCTTATCTCCTTATCTCAACCAATTCCTTAGGTCTGGATAGCACTAGTTTTCGCTGGCATGCATGTGTCCAACAAACACAACACTGTGCGCTCTGGCTGTGGTGCGTCCTCTTCCGTCCGTCGCTGGTTGTCACCCTTTTCCCCCTTGATTCAAAGCTCTCTAGCGGAGTTGGTGGGTGAACCGACGCATATACAGCTGGAGTTTCGCGCTTGTTCTTTCGGTCTCACCCGGGCGAACGCTGTATCTCCACTCTTGAAACTGCCACCATCTTCGTTGTGACTGGGTCGGAAATCCTTACCCAGCTGTTGTACAGCTGGTACAGGGTGGTGAATCTGTTAAGCAACCTTCGCGCAGACAAAATATACTTCCGGTTTAGTTATCAAGCGTGTATGCAGGATAGTCAAAAAGACTAGATTTAGTAGTAAAAGCAACGTAGTAAAACCTGCTCAATAAAATTCCCATTGATTTGTCTATCATGTGGAGAAACGATCAATTATAACTGCAGAAATGCTGTAATAGGGAATATTTTAATCCATTTCACAGAGGCAATTTTCATGTGTCAAGGGAGTAAACACCAGGAGAAGTAGCTGGGAGGCTAATTTCCATGTCTATTAAAGGGTACCTTCAGCGTTGAATTATAGTTGAAAGTTCCATCATTAATATGAAGTTCATGACTGATAACAGTTATATGTGTTTAATAGAAAGATGTCAAAATTATTCAGGCACTCTTAGCAGTATTGATAATGCTTACTTGTTAGATCAGTTTGATAAGGTCAGGTAATCAAAGTAAATGTATAACTTGTAAGATAGCCCATTATAACTTTAAAAAATATATATACAAACAAAGTTTTTTGTTTGTGTCCAAGTTGTTTAACAAGTCTCCATGCTGTAAAGAGTTTAAAACTATAGTTAACCAGTAATCAACTCATTATTAACCGCATTCCAGGCAGAAAGAAACTTTCAGCATATGCACTTTAACTCAAAACCAACCAACAAAATTTGGCAAACTAATGTAAATTATGTCAAACAACTTTATTTTGAAGGTAGACTTGGACTTCCGGTTTTCCTCTGCTTGTCTGCGTTTAACTTGATGATTGAGGGTTCGTATTCAGATAAGAGCTTGGCCATCTCCACTCCCTTGTGAATAAGTATTTTAGCGTTTACCCTGATAATTCCAACACAAGTTTGGTTGCTGTTTGCTGTGATTATAATTCATATGACACGCAAAAAGGACAACAAATCACTTTTACTTTTGGTAGCATGTCAAACAGAGGACAAACAACATGCTATAAACAGTGATATGCCAGGCTTCTCTACCATACATACTACACCCGAAAATGAGTCAGTAATCATTGCACATCACCTTCCTTAACGTTTTCTGCTCTATTTTGTATATTAAGCACAATTATGAAATTAGAAATTGAAACAAAGGAGGGGCATTTATTGCGAGTTTTCAGAGTAGTGGTGTGATTTGAATCTGAATCATGAGGTTTATTGTAAAGCTAAAATCATTTTTCCTACAAAACAAAAAGTTGGGACACAGTCTAAAATGTAAATACAACGAGCTGTTCAAGTTATGTCAACCCATAGTGCAGAAACAACATTTCAGATTCTGGCACAATATGCTCGTTTTAAATTGCCAGCAAAGTTGGTAAATGGGCTCCGAAAAATCTAGAAAAGTTCTGTTATCAAGAAAAATAAAGAAAGTCTCTGAAATGATTAAATTATTAGCACAGGTCAGCACGTCAACATAATACGAGGCATAAAAAGCATGTACAGAGTCGCATTTGCATCAGATTAGCTATTGTTTATTAAGTTGTACTGATACATACCCTACTCTTTTAAAATTAATGGAGGTTCTGGGGAAAAAAGTAATTTAGTTGTCATCATTGTCATATTTCTTGCAAGTATTCTCAACTTAAATCGCTGAGGAATTTTTCATGAAGCACAAGAAATTTTGTCTAATTTACAAGGCTACGATTTTATTTCAAATCTACTACCAACAGAGTTAGAAGAGAAGCAGCCAGACAAAACTGTGCAATGCAACACAGGAAGAGTACATATAGTCAAACATAACATCTGTGAAAGTCTTCATCACAATTAGACAGGCAGTCCTCATCCTATTAATCACTCACACACAATATGAAGAAATGGCTTCTTGAGAATCAACTGTGTCAACATACTACAACAAGCTGGTTTATCTGCTGTTATCATGTCGCTTCTCTCTTCTCTTAATTCCTACGTTCCTTGATGTTTCGATTATTTTCAACATTACAGACAAATGATTACATCAGGGCCATTTTCTCTTTCAAATGGACAAAATTTATGTCTGAGTTAAGTTGGCTATCGCATACTGTAACTAAGCTTGTTTGTGGTTTGTTAGTGTTACCACGGCGAAGTTAAGTAACGAGATGAGATTTTGAACTGCAGGTGAACAGGAAGAAGATAGACAAGGTGACAAAGGTTCATAGTTCAGGTTCATAGTTCAAAGGTTCAGAGTTACTGTGTGTGAGTATTGTTACAGATGCAATAATATTTGAACTTCAGATTCCGTATAGTTACTAATCCTCTGCACAAATAAGTGTGTGTGTACACGACATGTGGGTGGCGTGCTCATGCTTAAGTTCAAGAGCTTACAAGAGAGGACTGTTTGAGGAGATGATAAAGCTTCCCTGATAAGTCTGCACAGACTACGCAGAGAACCTGGGAGCATGGTGTGAGCTCAGCAAACACAGATTACATGAGCTCAGACATGTGTTAGAAGGTGGAACAATTTTATTGCATATGAACAAGTGTGTCCATGTTGTGTTGAGCATGAGCATGTGACATTATATGTGCCACTGTGGAAAATGAACATGTTGCCTTAGAGGTGACTCCCAACTAGAGCTGTACATTTTGATGTTGATGTTTAAGAAGAAGAAGAAACTTTTGTTTCGTGAGGTGAATTTATACAACAAACCACAGCGGAAAATGTGTTGAAACTCTACAGGAAACGCCATCCATATCAAAGAGTAAGTCTTATTTTCTTCCTTAAATGTATCCTATGTAGCCAATGTGCAATAAAAATGTTTTAACCTTTAATGTTTAAGTTACATCTTTGTCATCTTTAAGTCAAAATCTTTATTTCATCCAATACTTTCAAAGAGTACTTTTAGAATATGCAGACATCTGAAAAAGAAAGTAAATCCTCTTTCAATTAAATTATTTTAATACCTGGCTGTAATAAGAGAAAATCTAGTCCCACCAGGTCTTAAAATTAGATGAATACAACTTTACATGAACGACACACAACATATAACACAGTTTAATTGTTTATTGAACAAAAACTAAACCAAAATACAGACTCAGTTTGCGGACCTGCAGCATTCAGGTGTGTGTTAACACAGCGCCAAAGAGAAAAGAAATCAGCAGTGATCTTACAAAATCAATTGTTGCTGCCCATCAGTCTGGGATCAATCTGGGTTATGAAACAATTTCCAAACAATTTGGGATCCATCATTCTACCATGAGTAAGATTATTCAGAAGTGGAAAACTTTCAAGGCCTTAGTCAATCTTCCCATATGTGGATGTCCTGGCAAGTTCATACCAAGGTCAGACAAGGTCAGTACAATGCTTAGAGAAACTGCAAAAAACCCAAGAGCTACATCTAAGACTCTTCAGGCCTCAGTTAGCATGTTAAATGTTAAAGTTCCTGACAGTACAATTATAAAAAGTATGGCTTGTTGCAAAGCTTGCAGTAGAAAAAGAACATGGCAGCACAGTTTAGGTTAGTAAAGTTACATCTGAACAAACCACAAGACTCGGAACAATGTCCTTTGGACAAGCCAGACCAAAGTGGAGATGTTCGGTCATAATGCAGAGCAGCACGTTTGGAGCAAACCAAATGCAACACCTCAGTGACCTTGAAGTCACTGAGTTGACATCTTTGTATAGAAAATATTCCAGAGTCTGATATGAGGTCGTCTGTCTGAGAGCTAAAGCTTGGCTGTAATTTGTCACCTCAAATACATCGTGAATGTCTGTAGCTAGATGACTACATACATACATAGGCCCAACGAGCAATGGAGCAACTGCATCCCCATTACTCAGTTTTAGGGTGCAAAAATATATTTTTGCTCGCACACTTTTTGTATAACAGTGGTGAATTTGAATATTTCATGGTGTAGATATTTGTTACTACCAAAAACAAGCTAAAGAAAATCACACACCCCCAAACCTACGCCACTTTCAGTTGGTTCAGTCCAACACATCCCACTGGGCACAGGCTGCTTTGGCAGTTAGTTTGTCAAACTGTACGAACAAACAGACTTAACTGTAATAATTATTCAATTATTTAATTAATAATAACTAATAATAGCCTAATATGATATATATACATATATTTACATATTTCATCCCATTTTTAAATAAGTTGGGCCCTGTGCCTTATTCGCAAATGTTATGTTTTTACAGTCACAGTATGATCACAGACTGTCTCCTCCTTATTTTTCTTTTTTATTTGTGTAACAGAGAATAATAACAAATTAAACGCATTTTTCTCTCCTAGAATTATTAACCTCCATTGAGGTTGCGATAATATCAATTCATATGATCATGATAACTGTTTAATGAAACCTTGATATTGTGACGGCCATATCCGAGAACAACTGGCAAATCATGGTTTTCCAGTAACATTATTTATTTAATGAAAAGACAGCCAATGGCTTCTAGAGTGTTTTCAGCTAAATCTTTCTGAATTTTAGCCGTTTCACACTTTGAACTGCCTCTTCACTCATCCCTCATGTGTTTACTAGATGACTGTATGTCATGTACAGCACAAAACAAATGCATAGTGTAATTTCAGATGACTACAGACATTTTTAGTTCCAGTACTTAGGGTAAAGTAAAAAACTGAACTCATTCAATATTCAAATACGGTCTCCAACTTGTTATTGAATTGTTATCACAGTGTTGGCTCTGTGGCATCTCCTGGTTTCTCATTTCTGGGATCAGAAAGTTTGTTTTTGTGAACAATAGCAAATTTTAGATCAATTTACACTCATACATTTATACCATTTATGGCAAATAGAATCCACCCGTTTGATGAAATGATACAGGGATTATAACAAGAACATCACAAACTACTGTAGTTGAGTGTGCATGTATTCATAGTAAAAGGATTTTATAAAATAAAAGTAGGTGATTTATTCTCTGATTTGGGATTTTACAAAGCTTAAAGACTAAAAGCTAAGTTCACTTTAAAAAGGAAATCAAACTTCTTTCTTTTGATATGTTGAGTCAACACTTTGAAGGGAAGCGCCATCTGCTGCCTGTTTAAAGTCATTGCAGAGGAATATTAATCAGCGGCTTTCAAGAAACGTCATTTTTCTTTTAAGTTACTCGATCTGAGGTGTGTTCACCCAGCTGTTACACACGTGTAAGATTCATACAATGCTGGAATACTGTTTATAGTCAAATTGGTCTGCAATCCTAACCTGTGTATTATGAGAATCACTGCCCCTTTGCTCGTGTATTTCCCAAACACCATTTCACCTTTTATTGTGCAGCTAAACAACCACACAGTTGAATTGTGAGTTGCAATTATTTCATTACAAAAGATTTTAACTTGATATCTTCAAGGCTTCAGAAAAGAAACAAGCTTGCTGATTTATTTTTGTTGTTTACTCAAAAGAAATCACACAAAACAACAACAACTATAAACAGACTGAAGAAAAGATTTTTTTTAAGGAAATGCCCATGTGGTATGCAGCACTGCTGAGGTAAAACTAACAATTCAAAGGGTTGAAAATGCATCACTTACACTGTATACACGCTTACTTAAGTTGGAAACTACAAGTTAGATTTAAAAATTCTCGTTACTCTTTTAAAATGCAGAAAAATGTTCAAAAACAGTTAACATGACAAATATAGTACAGCATAATGCAGAGAAAAATGACTCCAGTAACAGTGAAAAGCAGCAACTGAACACAAAGTGAGCACCCTTATTTCTATTTGAATGCACCAATATCAGCCTATCCTGATTTCAGCACATTACAAGGTGGCTAGGTGAGTCACAGCACAGCAGATTAGACTGAATCTTCAGACTTGACACACAAAAAAAACATAAGAGTGGCAGAATTTATCATCCCAGTAGTGAGGAAGTCACTGCCAGCATCTCTCTTTGATGAAAAAGGGAATAAATAATGGAAAGGAAAAACAGGAAAACAGTTGTTGTTATTTCATTTACATATCATGAGAGGTTAAAGAGACGCTACCTCTTAAGTATTTTCTGCTGCAGACATTTAGCACAGCTTGCACAACACCCCATTTTTATCTACACTATACATGAAATTGTGATCAAATATGTGCAAAAGCTGATTTTCTTCTTTTAAACAGGTGCCCAATACAATTCAGTGTGCACCAGATAATTATTGTTGGGCAGTCATATGTCAGTTTGGTACATTCAGCAGATTTAAACAAACATTAAGAAATATTCTTAAGTCCTCTCTGACTCAGGTCTGTCGTCAACTCTAGATTTTTTCACATTTTCTCTTCTTTGTTTCTCGTTAGATCTCTTGTTTCACCCAAAGCCAGGCCTCAAGTCCACACAAGTGGTAATTATTTCAGGAAACCCTCTGGCTGCCGCTGCCATCTACCACCTGCTTTCCTCCTCCTGCACCTTTCTCATCTGTCTCATTGCCTCCTCCAGCGGTTTTTGGGTTTCTCTTCACAGTCGGGACCCTTGCAGGTACCAGGGAGAGGAGGTGGGGGTGCTGGTGCTGGTGCTGCCTTTGCGGGAGCTGGTGTGTCTGTGCTCTTGCTGACGCTGATGAGTAGACTCGGTAGCTCGTGTGAGATCGCTTTCTCTATCTTCTCCAGCAGGCAGCCGGCAGACCAGCTACAGTGGTAGGAGAGCTGCTTAAAGTTGGAGATCGGGTTAACTCCAAAGAAGTCCTGATAGGCCTCCTTGTCAGGCAGGTCGAACTTGCTGACATTGGTCTTGGCCAGAATGGACTTGAAGATGTAATACTTGTCGGGGTCATTGACAATGTCTTGTAACACCTCATAGGGGTCACCAAACCAGCCCAGCTTGTCATAGTAGGTCTGGAGATAGCGGTCCACCAGCAGGGCATGGATGCGCACACGGATGGCATGCTGGCGGATGAAGGCGATTTTGTTCTCTATCTGATTCTCAATGACCTGCAAGGAAAGAGGCGAGAAAAACCGGTTGGCAACAGTCTGGTCCCTGCTGATTTGATAGCTGAGTAAAAGTTATAAGTAAAAGTTATAAGCTGTATCATTTAAAACACCTAAAGTGAGTTAGCAATGCTGTGTTTATACACAAAAGAAGATAAATCTGACTATTTTTTTTTAACAAAGAACAATTTACACATCACTGAAAAAAGTATTGTGTCCTGACATTGGATATATACTGGACCCCTCTTTTTTAAATGTGGCCCCTGAATCGGAGAAATCATATTTCTGCCTTTGCTTCAGAGCGACATCTGGTACTTGTACAAAGACCAAACAGAGTATTAGTCACAAATGACACAAAGCATCCAAACAAGCACACGTATCTCAAGTAAACTACACTCAAATGCTCTCAAAACAACATCAAGCAGCTGTTTGCAATCCCTTCTTTTCTCATAGCCACCCCCCCACTCACCTGAGGGCTGAGCTAGTTTTTTTCTACTTTATCTTGTGGGGAATGAGGTCAATGAGGTCAGAGCCTAACAGGATCTTTTCCAAATAATGTGAGTGACTGAATATATATTTATATATATTTCTTGTTTTAAATCTAAGACCACACATTGTTGATCAAAACAAGAGAAATAGATTTACCTGGTTGAGGTCCTCCAGCAGGGATATTTCCTCCCTCATGAAGAGTTCTCGGCTAGTGTCCGCAGCGTAGTCCTGAGGCCAGAACGAGCTGACGTACACACGAGGGGGCTCAGTGACATTGATCAGTGGTGCCATGCTCCAGAACAGGGCCCCATAGACTCTCATCAGGTCCTGCGTGGAAAGACTGTCGGCCTTATTGAGGATGAGACGAATCTGGGACTCACGGCCCTTCATCTGCCTGAAGAGCATCTCAAGCTCGCCTCCCACGTCCAGCTTGGTGGGATCAAACACCAGGAAGATCAGATCCGCTCGATCGATGAACCACTGGCACACCTCGCTGTAAGGGTAACCTAAAGAGGAAGAGGACTGTAAGTGATGAAATACATAAAAGATAACACCCTCTAAATGCCACAAAGTAGCACAACTGACACAAGACACAACAATACACACTGAGAAACTTTAAGCTTAAGGTTTAAAATGCATTATTAGTACAAGGCAGCACAAAAGTATCAAACCTAGCTCTTTTCATCATTTGTGTTTTAGTGGAATAGGCTTCAATAAATAGGCTTAAAAAGACATGATTACCAAACTTTTGACTGGTCTGGATCCTTTGTTTTCTGTACAAATCTATTTCGACTTGTCAAAATCACATCACAAATAAAACCTAACGTGTTCTAAAACTTCCAAACTTCTAACCTGCCTCCTTGTAGATGCGTGTTGCACTTCACCGTGAAATGTTATACTGATTGATTCAGTGTCCTTGTTAATCACAGTGGACATCCGTTTGCATAAAGCTGTGCTGAAATGTTTCTGGAGTGGATTTCTGTTTCTTGATTCATGAAGACGTTTCACCTACCATCTGAAAGACTTCCTCAGTTCTACACTAGTTGGTGGGGAGTGTCACTGACTCACCTGACCATTATTCAAGCTTTTGGGATTAGCACAACCTGGATGAATGAGAATCTACACTGATACATTCATGGAGCGAATCACAAGGCCCATCGCAGTCTTTTACAATTTAGTTTATGTGTTTCAGTGGAACAATGTGGCTATAGATGCTGTTTTTTAAAGACATTACTTAGAAAAACAGCTTATTGTGACAATATAATAAACTAAAGATAATTAATATCTAAACATCTGCTGCAGTCTGTAAGTACGTGTCACCTCTTTCCTGCTGTTTGCGGTTTTCAATGATGCCTGGTGTGTCCACAAAGGTGACCCTCTCCAGCAGCTTGTGAGGCATCTCAATGCCGACCAGTCGCTCCAGGAAACCTTGTCCAAACTTCTCCAGGGGAGATAAGGACCGCGAACTGTCTGCTGCCATGACGATGCCCTCTATGCTTCGATATTTCTCACCGTGCATAATGACTGTGTACTCAGACGTGGTGGGTTCAGCACCTGGTGCAAAGATGAAGAAGGGATGATCTCAGAGGATCTACACAGTAACACAGTTTTGTTATGCTGAGATGTTAGCAATGTGGTTTTACGGGTGTGGACCTGTATAGAGTTCCTTGGAGGTGCCATGGAGTCCCAGCAGGTAATTGATCATGGAGGACTTCCCGACACTCCAGGGCCCCAGAAACAAAACCATGGGCTTGGAGGTGATCTCGCCATCTGAGGTTTTGTATATCCAATACAAAGAAAGGGATTGAAAGAAAAGCAACAAACAAAATCTACTGTAGACAATGGTGGCCCAACATTATACTGTTGCATAGGAAGCTATGCAGAGATCTTTCTACATTCTTCCTTGTATGGAGATATAATCAAGCAGAAAACCATGATTATTTTCTGTTAAGGAGGATTATTTTCTTAGCATTTGTCAAGATAGCCAGTATACGTTGTTCATGTCTCAGTGGCAGATCAACAGATGACAGCTGTCAAATACTTTCAGGAATAAAGACATTTTTGAGGATGTTCAAGAACATGAGTTATTTTCGTATGTGCAATCTTTGGCTTTAGGTGAAAGCTTTCACTTATAGGGAGACACCACAAGGTGGGGTACACTTTTCCAGTTTATACTTACTTTAATACAGTATAATTTTGTAATTCAAATGTTTTGTAAATGTTATTCTCCATTATGCAAATTAGGTGTTATACTTGAAAAAATACTTTAATTTGCATAAACGTCCAGAAATGTGAGCATCATATCAAGACTTGTTATATTAGACTTGAGATATTTGACTCCATGAGATAAACACTCCATGAATTGGAAAATATGCAGTAAGAGACAATGAATTTGTTATAGTTTTACAGTGAAATATTTTTACAACTCAGGCTGGAAAATCTTTTCATATTTTGATTGGTGTTTGATGTGAACACCATCAGAAACTGTTATTTGCAGATAAGAATACAAGCAACAGTTGTAGAGGTTAACCTTTTTTTCATTACTACTTTTCTGAAAAGTTCTTTCTAAATTCAATGGTAATGAAGTATTACGTCAAAAGATTATATCATGGTTTAAAGTAGATTAAGAGTTACAAATCGTCTTCAAATGTAAATCAAAATATAGTCTTACATGCCGTTACTGAAAGGTTTCATGTTATGGAAGCAACAGTGATTCAGCTTTTAGTGCCACTGAGCATCATAATGCTCTCCATGAGCATCCTCCAACTTTCACCCTCAAGGCAAACTACCAACTTAGCTCACTTAAACAGAATCTTCAATTCTCATAAACCTTTATGCAATGATGACAAAAATATTACCTTTGAATATTTTGATTGTACTTTCATTCTGCACCACATGGTGTCTCAGAGTGGCATGGCACAGTGCGAAGGCTTCATCCTGCCCACCCCCACCCCCACCCGGGCTCAAGAGCTATGGAACAAAGTTGTGGGACGCCTGGCCCTCATATGCTCTCTTTAAACTTCGGCAGACAGAGTCCTTATTGTGCTTCTCTCAGTGCCTGGTTTGAAAAATGACCAGTTCTGGCTCCGTGGATGTTCTAAATTATGACTATTTGTGGACTTCATGGTTTCTTCACAGTTCCCGTTCATTAACATTTGCACTGTGTGTATTACACAATGTGATTGAAAAAAGTTGCACAGTTTTGTTTATACATTATAGTTACCTGTTGTAATAGGAATCTGCATAAACTAAGTTGTTAAGGCAGTGCATGTGCTGTGTTGTCCATGCTGCTGCTTTAGAAAGCTGACTTACCTGTGACTTCATGCTGTCTGAGCTCATTGTATTTGAAAATTTGTTCCATTGGCTTGATGGCCTTGTGGTAGATGTTCAGTAGTGTCTTTATGGCGCCTACACAGAGAAAAGCAAAGAAAGGCTAAGTTATATGCTATTGCTACCATAACTGTTGAAAAAACTTAGTTCCTCTGTACGTGATGAATCGCTCTCATGAAGTTTACTGAATGGAGCCGAGGTGATTAAGACTGGCTTTGCTGCAACTTATGAGCTTTTCTGACATGGACCGATCTGGCTCAACGGAACAGAGAGGTTTTCATACTGAGGACAAAGTTACACATTTGCACGGATTAATTACCTGCCTTCACACACACATGCATGCGTTCATACAGTTTCATCACTCACACAAAGAGGCCAGGAACGTGGACATCATGAAACAATTTTCAGAATAGTATCAGCAGAAAACCCACAAATTGTTTAAGACTTCCTTTCATTTGCATGCAAACACATCTGGTTTTCTTTTTCACTGACAAAGTAGCTGTAAACATTTTGAAGCATTTTTATTTCAGTACTTCAGGCATTTCACAACAAAGGTCTGAGAGACTTCACAGAAGATCCAAATTTTGATCAAGGGACTGTTTTTTTTCTTTTTTACTGTTTGGCATGTGCATATGTTTTTAAGCTTGGGGTGTGAGTGCCTGCACAGTCAGTGAATATGCCCTATTGTGTCTTATCGGTAATTTTGAGTTGGTTGTTTCTTACCAGAGAACTCTACCGAGGGCTCAGCAGTTGCCAGTCGCAGCATGTCCTCAATGTGGGAGCGGTCCCTCAGGGTTGAGCCCAAAGCCTCACTTTCTTTGTGCTCTAATTGGATAAACAAACAGTCAGTCAACTGTTAAAGTCTGTTATATTTACCTGTAAGTGCAGGTAATCAGTAATATCTAACTGAGAGACAGTGATTATGTTACATTAGTGAACCATAATAGAGCTGTGAAGCACAATAACCTTTGCAGAAATGGTAAACGGTTTCCTGAGCTGTGAGTGACCAGGCCATGTGGGCTGAGTACTGGTCCAACTGTTGTACCATGCTGTTGTCCATCTATCTTTCTATGTATTCCTTTCCACGGCTATTTCTGTCTGTTTATTTCTGTACAGGAGGTTGTTGCTAATTCTCATTTAGCTACACACAGTGTCAAATTATGGGGGTTTGGCATGGTCAAGTGAGAAAGAAAAGGAGAGGAAGGTTGAAGTTTGCTGTTATGTCATGATCTATCTCTCTTAAATTACATAAAATTAAATATCACATTCCCAAATGAATACAGTTTCTCTGACGATCATCTGTGCCACTTTTGGTGAGGACTTGTAGGAGTTTTGTGGCCTGTGACGCAAACTAGTTTGATATGGGGACATTGGGGCCTTGGAACATTATCACCAACATAATTCATTCCAAGCAAATGCATCAGCAGTTAGCTTGCAAAACAGATTTAACATAATTGTAGGGTCCTATTGGTTTTGATTTGTTTTGTTATCTAAGCGAAGCCCCCCCCCCCCCTGCTTATTTTGGTGTTTCTGTGTCCACTCCCATGTATAAATAATTGTGCTGTGTTATCCGTCTCCTGATTTTACCAAGACATTTAGCGTACTGACTTACTTTGTCAATGACAGGTTTTAACTAACTTCTTACTTCCAGATAAACTTGAAAACTCTCTAGAATGATGTCACCTCTAACATTTAGACACTTTTGTACCTTTGGCTCGAGGCTTTGGCTCCTCCACTGTCACTTCCTCAGCAGGAGCCTCTGCAGCCACTGGAGTCTTCACTGGGGTTTCCACCACTGCATCGTCCACAGCTACTTCCTCAACAGAGTCTGGTGTGACCGCCTCCACAGGTTCTGGTTCAGGCTCTGTCACTTCTGGTTTTGATATTACTTCAGGTTCAGATTCCACTATTACTTCTGGTTCTGAAATTGGTTCAGGTTCCACTATTACTTCTGGTTCTGAAACTGGTTCAGGTCCAGGTTCTGCTATTACTTCTGGTTCTGAAACTGGTTCAGGTCCAGGTTCTGCTATTACTTCTGGTTCTGAAATTGGTTCAGGTTCTGCTGTTACTTCTGGTTCTGAAATTGGTTCAGGTTCAGGTTCAGGTTCTGCTGTTACCTCTGGTTCTAGCTCTGAATCTAAAATATCTTCTAAAACAGCACCTGACTCTGATATTGGCTCCTCTGTCTGTTCTGGCTGCGTTTCCTCAGGTTCAGGCTCTGTTTCAGGTTCTGAATCGGACTCAGTTCCTTCAACCTCCTCCTCAGCGACTATGGCTTCCTGGGGGACAGTTTCCATAGTTATCTGCTCCTCTGCCACCTCCGTTTCCTCTTGTGCATCTTCTAATTCCTCAACAGCTTCTTCTCCAGCAGCAGCTTCCTCCTGCTCTACATCGGCCTCCTGACTTAAAAACACCTCCTCAACTTGGGTTAATTCCTCCACTTCTTCTCCTTCGCCTTCCACGACTTCCTCCTCTTCTTCCTCAGTCTCAGAAAAAGAATCCCCCTCCTCTTCGGGTATTGCCTCCTCCTCAGATACTTCCCCCTCCCTACTTTGATCTTCCAGTGAGTCCTCTTCAGGCTCCGCTTCAGCCTTTTCCTCAGATGTCACCTCTTCATCTTCCTCTACAACCTCCTCCTGGTCTTCATCAGTTGCAACCACCTCAGCAGAAGAGTCGTCTTCAGATGGAGGTGCTTCCTCCTCCTCATGCTCTGACAGTGTGGCTGGCTCTTCTTCAGCAGCTGACAATGGTTTGCAGGGCTGACACACAGCCCTCTCTGGGGCTGGGGTGTCATTGGAGGAGCTCTGGCTGGCGTGCTCCTCTGTTGTGTCACAGCTGCAGGAGAAGAGGTCTCCCTCCGACTGCTGGAGCTGCAGATGCATCAGAGGCTCCTCATCGTGGACAGAGGGCTCTGTCAGGAGATCTAAGGAGACAGAAAGAAAAGGACTATGACTGTACAAGCTTCCCCTGAGTGATTTTAACAAAAAACCTTTTAAGTTACAGCCTCTGAGAACATTTTATGTCAATGTCTTACATTTAAGCTTGATATAGACCTGTAACATTCATCCTGGATAGATACTACAGCTTCCCTGAGGAGTAAAACACAACAAGTCTGCAACATACCATAACAAAACTAAAAACATACATAATACCATTTCAGATTACTCAACATGTATAGTCTTTGACCATTTTTTTTTTTGTTGGCCATGTGTGAACTACTGTCACTTTATCGCCACTAACATTCAAAAGAAAACATTGTTAACACAGAGGCAATATTTTGATGTACATAACTATTTGTAACAACACAATCCACCGTAATGAGTCATTTCTAATGACATCCAATCGTCTCACACTGCATGATAATGCCCATTCTTTACTCCTCTGATGGCCATGATGATTACCTGGCTAACCAGCAGTCCCATTACATTTAAAAGTGTCCCAAACTTGAAACGAGTGCAATGAAATGAGTCAGATTCCACAAAGTAAAGGAGTTAGAGTTTCATTTAACTCAGATCAGTCATCTTTGTGTGCTACATCAGCACTTGACATGGACTCAGCCACGGTGAGAACAGACCACATCACATGTCCAGCACCTCCCATATTTCAGACTCAGATTTCAGCTCCTTGAATGGTGGTATAAGGAATGTACTATTTAAGGCTGACAAACATTGGACAGTTGTTTAGAGAATTCAAAAGAGGATAACTCAGCGGACAATTTGGGCTAGAATTGAGCTTTTAGACCAAAAAGCTTAATTCAGTTAATTCATGAGTGTACTGGGGCTTATTCACTCTGCAAACATGTAAATGAAATTTCCTAAATTTCTTCATTTCAAACTATGATTATATCTTTGAAATAGGAAAACACACTAAAGTGTGAATGTCAGTTTTTAGATGCCATACCAACATCAGTTTATTGATGCTTAATGTAAATCTGTAAAGGCAAGCAAAAAGCTGGTATGAAGACAAAATCTTTTTAGAATCAGTCTTTGTGTCTTATGGTCAACATCCTTAAAATGAGCTTACTGTACCAGAGACCCAAGTGGCTTCCCTTCAAATGAATGTATTAAGGTATAAGCAATAACACAGGTACAAATTACTTGTGACTAGTGGCTATAACTGTTTTTCTGTTTCACACATTTCTCCAACTCAATGACTCAACATTTATTTTTGCTAAGATACTAAAGACAGTTGTTATTCTGATTTTGCTAATACTGTTAAACTTTTTTCTCCCTCTGAATTACTCCACATGCGTGTGGATATCCTTCACAACTGCAGTGTGCAAAGAGCACAAGGTTGTGACCTGTATTTAATTTTAACTGCCACCAGCGAGGAGGAACACACAGTTGTACACAGTATAACACTAAATGTATGTCTTCAGTTCACGTTTCAAGATGGATTCAGGGCAATGGATGAAGGCCAAAAGCCTCTGACAGCTGATTTGTCGTGTTTATTCATGTAACTTTTCCATTGTTCGCACCTAAATCTGATAGATCACAAGTTTCTTCTTTCCGAATAATAATAATGATGAAAATTAGACACCACTCCGTTTCATGGCTTGCTGGAGTATTTGATGGAGTCATCAGAGTCATCGTTGCTAACCTTTGGGTTGACATTCACATCCTCAATTACATCAGTAAAGTGAACCAAGATGGCATTTCAGGAAAGTATCAGGCCAGTATCACCACAGATGCCATGACGAGGTGACAGGGTTTTTTTCCTTTAGTGTCGAGAACAGTCTAAATTGTTTAGCTTGAGTCTGCCAAACCAAGTTCAGCTGCTTTGGAGTCAAGACACATTTGTATTTTGAGCTGGGATGAAAGACTTAACACTCACCCAGCTGCCTTAAATGATGCAAGCAGGACGCCATGTACTGTCCTGTCATCTGTGCAGCTATCCATGATGCTTTTTCCTGTTATTTTAAGCCAGTGAATCTTACATGAAATAATTTTACTCCCATGATGTAATTAGTCACCTCTTGTAAGTTGTTTAGCTTATCACCTCCCGAGGTGTCTGCCATTGTTGGAGGCTACAGAACACTGTGTGCAAACTGATTGAGTTTGGGACAGTTTTTTGTTTCTGGCTTTTTACAAGATAACCTTTTCTTGAATTCAAGGGAAGTCCGAACTTTGAATATGTACATGGCATTGCAGATTTTTATCTCAGTCAATCCATACAGGTGAACCGTTACATTTTCAGGGCCATGACCCAGCTGGAGAAAAAGCCAGCATATGAATCAGCTCCGCAGAAATTTGTAGCCCTGATGTTTAGTGTCTAGGTTTAGCGGGCCCGAGTCTTTTGAGGGTTTGTTCACATCTTCAGAAAGATGTAAGTGTCATTGCAGACAGTGACTGGCTGAGACTGACACGTGCCTATCCAGCGAGTGGCATTTGCTGCAGAACCCGGTCTCATAAAAACCATCATGGCCAGTCTTAAGTGTACTGTAGGTGTCAATAATTGGTGTCAGTAAATGAATCAAGGAAAGGAAGGGGATTAATGAGGAGTAACCTGACCAGTGTCTGAAGGTGCTCAGATACTGGTCTGATCAAACCATGTAGGATTTGTTGGGGTGGGTTTGAATGTAGTCCAAAGACATAGTGCTACAGCGTCGCCTGCATTGCAACATGAACAGCAGCGGAGCAGCCAGGATCCTGCAATGAGTCAATGAACCAAAAGTTAAGAGGTGTTACATACCCAAAGTTGTTACACAGAGTATGTTAAATGTGATTCTGTTCTCTAGTTTATCATCAAAGCCTACATAGTAAGCTGATGTTTCTACAGTTACACAGTAACTACAGGTAATCCCTCCATAAAAACTGTACAACAAGCACAGAACTCCAAGTTAAAACTGCAATCATGCAAGCTACTTTTAGTCCACTGGTTTTTCTCCACATGTCATGTCCTGAGATAGCTATGCAGATAAAACAAGGAGATCATTTTCTGCTGTGGTAGCTGCTGGTAGTGGCCAAATTTAATTAAAGAATTATAATCATATAATCATAACAAACAGTTATAATCATGGAAGCTAAAAACTATGTGCTGGTGGGAGGAGAAAAATATGAGAGATAAAGTACATGTGAGAATAATACAACTGCGTTTCTGAGGTTGATGTTGCAAAGACTGCAATAATAAAGAGGGAAAACTATCTCCAAGATGTTTTTCTGTCTCAGAAGTGACATGACTCCAGGCATGTTATGTGGTTCTGGTGGTTAGTTGGGCTCAAAGAGTACAACAAATATTGGATGGATTACCAGGAAATTTTGCTGTTTGTTATGTCTTCCCTCAGGATGAATTAAAATAACTGTGATTATCCTTCAGTGTTTTGTTTTTCTCCATCATCGGTTCAAATATTAGTTTTGTCTAATACCTGCACAGCAACAATCCTCTCTTTCAGTAAAGAAAGTCAAGTGAAAAGGAAAATTCACCCGTTACCAATTCTAAGGTTTTACTTTACAGGAACTAATGAGAAAAACAGCACATGAGGTTTTACACTGTATGGTTAATTATTCAACAAAAGCTATGTCAAAATGCAGAAGCAGCATGCTGAAACACTACTGCCCCATGATTTTATACCTTGTAGAACCACATTTAGCATGGCATCGTGGCATTTTAGTCAAGTTGAGGTCTGGACCTCGGCTAGGACATTGCAACACCTCCATGTTTTTCTTTTGCAGACATTCTGTTGTTTTTTTGGTGTGTTTGGCATCATTGCGCTGTCTCTTGTTTCATGACCAAATTTCAGGCAAGTTACAGCTGTCAGACAAACACCCTCACAAGTGACTCTAGAATATTTTGGTATACAGAAGAGTTCCTGTTCAAATCAATGACTACAAGGTGTCCATGTCCCGTGGCAGTGATCAGCCCATCATCACGTTTGATAGTTGGTATGAAGTGTTTGTGCTGATATGCTATGCTTGGTTCTGCTTCCATGTTCTTTTTAGATAGAAGAGGCTTTCTCCTGCAACCTTTCCTGTGTCTTTTTTTCTAATTGTACTGTCATGAAATTAACATCTAACCGGTTAAGTGGAGCCTGCACAGTGTGCGCTTGTTTTTTTTTTGTTTTTTTTTAGTATTTCGGTCACACACACACACCTAAATGCTCCAGACCAGAAAACTGATAAAACTTTCTGCTTTTATGGAGGTGCTCACACTCGCTGGTGATCAGTGGATCAAGTGCATTTGATTAGCAGCACTTGGCTGCTACTTACCCTCTAAATTCCTATGGAGGCAGTAAGGGTGGGCTTGAGTTTTTCACACACTGTTTCTGCACTTTTGGCTCAGTTTGATTTAAAAAATGATGACACGGTAAGACATTTCATGTGTTGTTGGTCATCCCACCTAATTTTAAGACCTGGTAAGGACCAGATGGTTTCTCATTAGGACCTGCTATGTAAAACCTTGGAATCAAAAGAGACTTTAATTTGTTAGCTCTGGAATATAACTTTTGTACATTTGCTCAAATACTGCACAAGAATACAAATGTACTTGTAATATACTTGAGTCCTTTCTATAGGACAATTGAGAGCAACTGAATTAGGCAGACTAGAACAAACATAGAGTTTGCCTAAATATCCCAGCATTTACTCATGTCCATACATGCATTATATGTTATGTTATGTTTATGTGTTTGGCAGATACTTTTACCCAAAGCAACTTACAGGTAGGCAGATAGGGTAAGGGGGTCTTGCCTAACAACCGCTACTGGGGATAGTACCTTTCATGCAGGGGATTTGAACCCTGGTCCCCCACATGAAAGATGGCAATCATACCACTACACAGACTTGAAGAAACACGAAGCAACCAAAAACCAAGACGATACAATATTTGGTTGTCTTTCTATCAGTGTATCTATGCCCTTCATCATTAAGTGTTTCCTTGTGGTGATTTTGTGGAAGTTTAGTTTTGGTAATTTTGTGTCTCTTTGTTTCCATTCTGCATCTTGTGCATTTTGTCCCAATTTATTTATTTTGGATTACACTTCAGCTCTTTTTTGCAAGACTGTTTTTTCTTTGTTATCACGCTACATCTTTTAACGTTATGTTTCTAAATTAAAGCCTATTTTTTGCATCTAATCTTATGTCTTTCGTTCAGGATAAATCCAGAAGACCCCTGACTCCCTGGATACCAGTGCCTCCGTCTGTTAGGCTCATTCGGAAATGTATCAATACTACTGGCAACAAATCCAAGTATTAACATCCATTAATAGTTTTAATTTATTTGGTGATCAAATATAAGTCTTTGCTTTTAAGGCAGTTTAATCTTCACCAGCTCCTTAACTGAGGGAACTGGAAGGGAAAATGAACAATCTATCTAATTCTGAGCTATAGATTTATAAAATCAAAGCGCTAATGCTGCAGACAGTGATGATTTGGTGATGATTCTCTGTAGGTCTGTTATAGTCCCTTTCAGATTGCATAAAGTAATTTATTCCATCTTTTTTTAAATTGATCAAGTCAAGAAAAAACTTTTGTTGTCAATCTTACATTAATTCAGTATGGTGTAAATAAAATACAAAAAGGAGGATTATCGCCAGACAAGTATTCTGTTCATTGGAAACATTTCTGAGTATCAGCTAGAATAAAAATTTATAATATTCACATACATTTTATTTATTTTTTAAAAACTGCATACTATTTTTTGTTAAGTTATTGGAGCAGTGCGCCGATCTTTTTCCTGCTTCCAACACTATCACACCTCCCTGGTGCCTCCTCAGTCCCAGCGCCCTACACAGTGAAGCCTGGGCTGAGCGCAGTGTTTTGGGGATAGAGTGGGACAGGTGCCTGGTTGCTGGATAAACAAAAATAGCCACACAATGAGTCAGAGGGTGAAAAGAAGGAGGGATAATTCCACTTCTATTTTCAGGATGTGTGATGCTCTTCACCTCCCTGTGATTGTCATGAAGCTGGGCTGCAACACTGCTAAACCTAACCCTGCAACAGCGTGCGACTGTTCATCAACATCACTTTATCGTAGTAGTCACAGACAAAAATAGTGTTACATATTAATGTATGCAAAGCATTTCTCAACAGCATAAAAGAAAAGTGCTCAGGAACACAATCAAGCTTTTATCTGCATCTGTTCTTGTTAATTACCACTCTCTTTCGCCTTCAAGCTGCTTCAATTTAACTTGACTTTTAAAAGCTTATGATCATGTAAATATGTAATTTTATAGTGGCCAACTGCTGAACTACTGTGCTCTGGTCCTACATGCCCACTGCTGATCTCTCTAGTGCCTGTTTTAGAATGGACACCCCCCCATATCGTCTCCGCTGACAGGGATGACAGATTAGCAGCTCGGCAAATAGAGCAGAGAAAGCTTTAATGAGATGGCGTTCACAGCAGCTGGAGACACAGAGTTTGTACTTGGGACTTTATGATCATGTTGTTTTCAAGAAGATGCAAAAGAATTAAGTCTTTGCATCTGAGTAAATGATATTCATCCAATCCTAGGAGCTTCAAAGAGATGTGTATCAGTCCATGCTGTTGGTGACAGCAGTATCTGATGACGACTTTGTCTGACAGACTCCTGACACCTGACTACAACAGCTTGTGGGGGTCAAAATGAATCAGTGCAAGGACAGACAAGGGTGTTCACCGCTTTAACTGTAATGTAGAAGTAAAAAGGAGGAACCCACTTGATGTAGACATCTTCAATGTGAGATATTTCCACAGAGGAATAGTTATTGGACTTTCGGGCAAGTTTGTGAATTATCAAATGGCTACAAAAAGCCGCAACCCATACTTAGACACGGTCTTCTTCTGCAACTAGCCTGGCAAGCTGTGAAAGAACCAGTAGGACAAACAAATCATTTCAGCCAGGTTTTGTTTTGGATGAAGTGCCACTTGAGTCTGGTCACTGTCAGTTCTGTTGCAGCGTTTCTCTTCAGAGAGAGAATAAGAGGCAGGCAGGACAGTTTCCATCAGCTGGAGTCCCACCTCAGCCACCACATTTCCACTTATACAAACACAAATACTACTCTTCACTACAAAAAAATGCAATACTTTCAAAATTTAGTTGCAAATGTTGTCATTTGATCAACTATCTCAAAATAAACACATCCAAGCGTTTTTTTTAAATATATTACTTAACAGAGCTAATCAAACTGTTAGCAAGACTGGCAAAGCTGTCACAGACAAAGGCAAAAAACACATGCAACCATTTCAGCTGTAGTGGATCAAGATCAAGATTTCCATACTCCATCCATATTCCATCCACACCTTCTAGGATAAATTCCTCAATGCACCTAACAAATAGCACTGCAATTCTTGAATTTTCCACCCAAACCCCATCTCGTACCTGCAGCTGACAGTACCAAGAGAGACAGCAAGCAGCACGCAGACACCAGAGACTTCATTTTGGCTGCCAGGGGCCTTCTGATCATCTCTCCCAGCTATATATAATGCTACTGCTGAAGGTCAGAGGGCACACCGAAGGAGGTGGGGCGCAGCAGCTCCAACCATATCTGCCATTGTGTGTCGGAACAGCTGCCCGCCCCTGTCAGGAACGTTGAAAGAAGAGTGAAACAGGAAGACTTGCTGACCACGTTGTGATCTCATAGTTTAGAGATTAATGTCTAAGAGGGAACGGAAACTTATTTGAGCTTTTTTTTTCACTATTGATTAGACTGGCCAGCAATTTTGCAGATACTGATCGTCTCTAGACAATGAATCATGACATTTAGTCTCTGATGCAGTATGTGTGCGGTTTTTAAATTTCTATCAATAAAACCGGTACAACAATGCATCCACATACTTGTGGTGGATGCTGGCTTTGAATTGTGGACTGATAGGTTTCCTCTTGAGCCTGGAGCATGAAGTATTTTTCATTAGTCACGCTACCGCACAGTTCTCCATTTCACGTCTGTCCGTCTTTAACGAGCTACAGTATGGCCCGGAAGATTCTGCAGCATTTCTGCATCTTGTGGCATTTTTTCTTTTTTAGGGAAGTTTGTGCTTGCATTTGCGTTTGCAGCAAAGAACAATATTCTCTGGTAGTTTTTCCTCTTTAGTTTTCAACATACAAGATTAAATTGGATTGTGTTTCTGCATAGAAATAATAGATCAAAGGTGCAGAGTTATTCATGGATTAATAAATTATCAGGTGAAAAAAATCTGTCATGGAGTGCATGCAGGGATTTCAGATTTGCCTAAAACCCGAGGTTCTGTCTGTCACAATCTGTGGAAGATTTATCTCTGGGCCACTGAAGAGACAGAAAAAAGCATTCGAAAGGCTGAACTTTCAGTTTTTAATATAGATTGTTGATTTTATCCTTGTGTTAATTTGTATTTTAAATAAATATTTTTTAATGAGCTTAAAAATGACGACTTGAAAGATAAAAGCAGTACCAGTAATGTCTGCACCAGTATGAAAGATAGTAACATAAGTTGCATCTAATCTGAATAGCTAAATGCAGCCGGAAGGTCCAAAAATCATGGCCATTTGATTTTAGATTCTGATTTATAGAGAATTTTTTGGATTCTCCAAATGTTATAGCAATATCATGTCCCATAGCTAATGAACTATTTGTTTTAATTGTTTTGTTAGGAAACAATGGTTACAATTTTACCACAGTGAATTCCTGCCTGTCCCTTTACTTCTGAAAAACTCTGCCTCTCTGGGATCTTTTTCTACCCAATAATACCAGCGTTTTGCAGCTAAACCTACGGTAATTAGTTCCAAGATTCAAGATTCAAATGGAGCCTTACAGCTCCATGCCCGTGCACCAAAATTACTATTAGCTCACTAAAGCTTTATACAGTGCGACTTGCACATGGCTGTCTCAGTTAAAAATATTTTAAAACTATATTCATACAAATTAATGATCAAAATAAGCTATTTATGCATATTATTTGATTTTTTTAAGCAATAATGTAAACTCAAGGCTGCAGAGCAACTGTTGTCTGCTGTTGTCACATGAAGGGCAACTCATTGTCACCACCTGGTGGATAGAAAGTGTTATGATAATTAAAGTTAATCAAACAGTAAAGAGGGTAATAAAAAAAGTACAAATTTTATTTTTTTTTTTCATCCTTACAAAGGCCGGTTTACCCAAGTTGTTTTTTTATATAAACAAAATATAACAGCTTCTCATCGAAATGGACTGATGAAAAAAAAAAAAAAAACTAAGTCACACAAAATATAAAAAGGCTTGTCACTGAAAAAAATATGGAAAGCAGGGCAAGTAACACGAATAAGAGACAAAAGAGCAGAACATCAACGACAGATGTTGAATTGCGTCACAGCAAAGAGCTTAGAAAAAATAAATGGCAGCAAAAAACAGAAACTGAAAAGAAAATCTTCCTCATAACTGATTTAGGCAGTACAGAACAAGTGCTTCATATGTAAAATTCCACCAAAAAGACAGCAATGCTGCCAACACAATACACAGAAACATTCAAGGGCAACGTGTTTCTCTGACCGATAAGCAAACCAAACCTGAAATTCAGGTTGTAGCTCAACATTTGTCAGCAAAACACCAACCCTTTAATCAAGCTTCACAAACAATATAAAGAGCCCCCCTCCCCCCACGTTTGGCTTGGAAAAAAAAAACTAAACTAGTCTAACCAACTGATAATTGAGTGAAGTGTCCACACATCCCACAAAAGACAGTGTTACTGAACACATTGTGTCACGTGTTCATAAAAAAAAAAAAAAGAAAACAAGCAAGATGTCATAGCAAAAGCCTGCGTAACACAAGAGAAAAGCGTGAGTAGTAATATGCATTCAGTTGGCAACAGAACATACAGGACATCAAAAGACAGATACTAATCCAAATAAAGGAATGTTTACAGCATCGAGTCAGCGAATCAAATCGAGTATGACAGGAGAGAGGCTCGGAGCAGGAGTTTCCAGTCAAATTCCCGAGACAAATATAAGCAGAGTAACATGAGGTGGACAGACTTGCTGAGTTTCAGAGAGAAGAGAAGATTTGGGGGGGGGGATCGTGGGTGGCACATCTGCAATTCACTTCAGAGCGTTTTAGTGTAGTCTTACTGTCACTCTACATTGAGCCGATATTAGTTTTCCAACTAAAGCTGCCAATACTTAAAATTCTCTTCCTGCTTTTCCAAACTGGGTGGAAGTTCAGTGTGTTGTCATGGTTGTTTTTACATGTGAACAAATAGAACTCATCATCCAAACTCCTCAACTCTCCAAATCACCAAATAGAAAATTCAGGTACACGCAGGAAACATGACGACCTGAAGTTACACGAAGGGTTTTGGCATCAGTTGACGGTTCACCAGCAGAGCACCACGTTGACAAAAAAAAAAGCACCTTGCAAGTAGAGACTACATTCTTTGATACAAGCACGTCAAGTTTCATACATATACTGTAGGTGTAATGTACACACCTATCAACGGTGCATAGAGAACTTCACCTCACGTATAAGTGACCCCAACAAAATGTACAGAAGATGGAATTGCATAAATACCAACAATGCTAGTGCATAGTCGCTGAAATCGACAAACCACGACCGGATGATAGATTTCGGTCTTTCATCGGAAACCAGAATCATCCAAATCCGTTTCAGATTTTCCCATCAGCCAAATATCCCACATTTTCAGCTAAAATTGAGTCCGATTTAGTCAAAAAGTCTCTAACAGAATGGATATCAACACCTGATATTAACAAAAAGCTGCTAAAAGTTTTCATGCAGTGAGCCAACGTTTGGTTCCTTTTTTTTTTTTTTTTTAAAAACAAAACTATTTTCTTCCCCTCAGGTTATGAATACAACAACCAGTGTAAACAGTGGATAATAGATGGAGGGGATAACTGGCTTCAAACTGAAATCAGAGTCTGAAATCAAATCTTTTCAAATTTGTCTCAGACAGCTCTGTGAAAACCTCCAATTTGTTAATCTCATTATAACAAAATATCAACCTTCAGCATTCAGTAACCCTGACACAAAGTAAATGCTAGCATAAACGTGAAAAACATTAAATCTGAAAGACCCAACAAAATTGTTCAGCTTATTTTCAAGGGCTTACATAGGTATCAAAACGCAAATTTTCAAGTAAATCAGAAATCGTTTCAATTAATGTGCATCTTCAAATCATACTTTGTAATTGAGTGCCTTTTTCCTGAATTCTGATATTAAGAAATAGCTTCAGTTGTAGTTTAAGTTGGGTTTTTACGGCCACTGGCAACAAGATACAACAAAAAAGAAATAATAAAGAAAATGCAACTCCATATCTCGTGTCAGAGTTAAGAGCTGCTTGCTTATTGTGTTGTGACATTCAACTCTCCGATATACTGACTCCAGTCGTTTTTAGTAATACTGTCAGAGTGCCGGTGCCGACAGCTCGCGTTGGTACTGCGGCTGTTTGGTGCACACGCAGACATGTGACAGGCTGACAGACGCCGATAGCTTTTTACACGAGAAGACCCTTTCAATTTTTCAAGAAGCCACAGGCCGGCTCTGACATCGAAAAACAGAAATCCCTCGGGGCTTCCTCTGCACGCTGACCATCCTATGTTTTCAATATTCAGAGATTCTACAGTACAAGTCTGACACAGAGCTTAACCACTGGATTTAGGAGTTTGGATAATGCCAAAGAAATATTTTCTAAAAAGTAGTCAAGCTCCTGGAGGGAATCTTACAGTGAGAGAAGGTGTTTTAAGTGTTTGTGTGTGTGCGTGCACGACTAAGTGTTTATGGGGTAGATCAGTTCATGGAGCAGTCCTCTCCCTCTGTGTCCGTGTCTGTGTCTGAGCAGGCGGTGTCCATAGCGACGTGGGTGGGGCTAACGATGACAGCTCTCCTTTGCTCCTCTTCGGCGCTGGCTCTTCTCTCCTGAGTGCGTTCGATGTGCTGGATGGCCTGCCAGAAAAAACACAAAACAGTTTTAACAGCGCAGTGATGAGATCGCACTCTGATTGTGTATGAGCAACGGAGCGCCACAAGGACTCTCTGTAGAGAGTAAAACAAGCTCAAACCTGCACAATGGTGTCCAGGTTCTGTCTGGAAGTGGAAACGGTGCTGGTGTGGGCAGACGGACTCATGGTCACCACAGTGACGTGATGGTGGGGGTGCTGGGTTAGTGTTGGAGCTGGGACGATGACCGTGGGGTGGTGGGTTGAGGCAGGAGCCAGCCCCTGGAAAACAGACAACACATTAATTACACGTATGAAGTCATTCTGCAAACATTCTGCAAACTGCAGCAACACCAGGTCTGGAAACTGTTGCAAAGCCACCTAAGATGCGTGTGCGCGCACGTTCCTGACCTGTGGACTGTGCGTTTGTCTGTCAGCGGCGTGGATCTGCTGTAGCCGTAGAAGTGTCTGGCTCTGGAGTAGTGCCTGCTCCTCCTCCACCTGCTGGGTGATCACCTTCAGACGCTCTGGGTGCAGCTGGGTGTCCAGAGAGCGCACCTGCAACAGCATTCATGATGACGCCTTTATGATAAAGCAGCACCTTTCATACAGTTTCCATCGTAAGTGCATTACTAATAAACAAGCCGGCGTTATAAAGAGGCCATTCACAGAAATGACTAATGCTCTGTTTTGTTTCAAAGGAACAATGTCCAGAGTGATGGAACGTTTGTGTAAGGGTGGAACGGTGTGGACAGACAGATGATGTGGTGAAGCAACGCTAGCCAGATGTAGACGTTGGAGTTTGTATGTGGATAAAAGCTGCAAACACACAAGAAAAAGCTTGTTTTGCCAATAATCCGTGTTAATGTGGACAGAGCCTTCGATTCCTTGGTAGTATCAAACACCTGCCCCCTCTCGGTGTTTACTTAGCATGTTAATGGCCTGTTTTAGTTTCTGTTTGTCCCCAGCACCTGTTCAGTCTTAACCTGCTGCTCAGGCAGATCCAGGATGTGGGCTTATCAGGAACTGGCTGATGTACTGATAAATGTGTCAGCACCATTAGCTGTGTAGTATTTTAATGTTTGCAGTTCTGATCACTGGACAAGAGCCTTTTGTGTTCTTTAGATGTGGACGTCCATCACCTGCAGGAACTTGACAAACAACGAGTTATGAAGTACTTTTTAAAAATGACCGCTCAATTCTGGCAGTACTGACTTGAGTTTTAAAGCTAACGCACACTTCCTGCTTAACTGAAAGAAATGGTTTGATAGCAATCAAATCTCACCTGCTCCTCCAACTGCATGCGAGCCGAACGCTCCTTGTCCAGTTGCTGCCGCAGCTCTAACATCTCCCTCCTCAGGTCTTCCACCTTCTCCTCCTCCAGCGTGTCTGGAGACCCAATCCCTTCATCCTTTTCTTCTGCTCTTCTCCTTTTAGGTGATGAGCCACCAAACTCCTGTGATATCGGGGGGGGGGGGGGGGGGGGGGGGGGGGGGAGGGGCAAAAAGTCAATATCAAACTGACTTAAACCGGTGCTGCTTTTAGCCGATTGGTGGAATTTTCTTCTCCAAACGACACATCTCCGTGGTCCAAACGACCAGTAGATCTGGTGCTTAACTCTTTGTGTTCCCTTTAATAACACTCAAAACTCAGACTCCAGGTCAATCCTCCTGTCCAGCCCCGACACAACACACCACACACTGACACGACCGTGTGAAGGCCAGCCGAAGGGGACACTGGTGAAACATTTGAGAGAGCACAGTGCCTCAAAAGACAACTCAGATCAGGCAACACTACAACCAAAATAAGCAGGAAGTTATGATGATGTCTCTGCTCATCTGTATTCTTTCCCTAAACAAGGCAGAGCTCCAGCCACCTCAATGCTTGGAAACCGTATGAACCTTACACAAGGTGCAATGAGCCATGCAAGGCACGAGTATCTATCTCTGTATAAAATGGGTTGAAACAAAGATAATCGTCATTTACACGTTCTACAAAGAAGAAAATGCCAAAATGGTGGCACATGCAGCTACCTGGATGAAGCGCTTGAGCTGGTTGTTCTGGGCCAGAAGTTGTGTCTTTTCCTGCTCCAGAGTGAAGATGTAGTCGGACGTCTGCTGCAGGATGGCAGCCTGGCAGGGACAAAAACCGGGGCGGTGTTTGGACACGTTATAATACAACTTCCTGACACTGTTCCCGACACTCAAAGAGAAGTTATACCAGTCAAAATGTTTTGACAGATATAAACTCCCGCTGTGCTCATTAGAGGGAAAAAAAGAAGCACCTTGCTGAGTTTTTCTCCATCTGTGTGTGGCAGGAGTGTTTTGAGGGACTGGAATCCGGCGTTGATGCTCTGCATACGACGGCGCTCATTGCTGTTGGCGATTTCACGGCGGATGCGTCTCTCTTGATCCTGGACCGACTCTGGACTGAGGGGGATGTTTGCCAGGCTGAGAGAAATTAAAGGAGGGAGATGTTCATCAGTCTGTCCTGAAGTCACAAAACTCTTCATCGTTTAACAAAGCGAATTTAACCTCTGCCATGAGGTTAGGTTTTTGTACAGTTTACCTATTTGTTAGTTGGACAACACACCAAAAAGGACAGATATTTATTACATTTCCACAGATGTAGGGTAAGGCCCAACTTAAAAGTAATTCACTACTGACATCAATCCAGAGGCAGAGGAGTGTCATTATATTTCTTTCTCTATCTAAATGACTAAACTACCCATCTGAATTCAATGAAACTTGGGGTTGAGTGAGAGGAAAAACTTTTGTAAAGAAATTATATAATTATTATAATTATATCGATCAGAATGAAATTTGGTTAGTTACAAAATTTCGCCTTGTCCTTGAGAGAAGACGTGCTCTCTGAGCGCTAGACTTTATGCGATTTATCTTCACATGAACAAAATGCGAGTAAACCGTACAATGGCACAAAACGAATCTCAAAATCTACAACTGGCAGCAATCTCTTACAATAACACTTACAACCTTCAGCCCGAGGCTTGACTCTTAGTGCCGACCTCTTTACATTCCCCTGTCTAGCTGCCTGGAGGCCTTTGAGTTTGGCTGAACTCAGTGCCCCCTCACCCACCGCTACCTAATGATGTCAGAAGTCATGCTGCTAAGACCCTGTGTCATATTTACCAAAAGGGGGTGAAAAAAAATCTGTGAACCATTAAGGCTGGTGATGTCCACGACAAACCTGAAAAACCAGATCTGGAAGATTTACTGAGGAAAAAGGTCAGACACAAGACACAGCTCCCGTCTAAGAAGGCTGACAAGCAGCCACGCTCTCAGCTTGAAGTCTAAAGCTAAACTGTCAGGTTTCACTTCAGCACCGCATGTCTACAAGACATTTATGTTAAAGTAAACGCCACAGTTGAGAAAACAAACCTCGAAATGATTCAAAATAAGCTTGAAATGCATTTATGACTTTGCGCCCTGCTGTGTTGTGAAAACTTCAGCTTTCTTCATGACTGACTGAGGAGCAAATGTAAATCAGTCTTTTAGGATAAATAATATGCAAATATGCGACAAAAGAATTTCATCAAGCAGGTCGAGTCTAATGTACCAACTATTTCTTCAAAATAGGATCTGGATCTTCTATTTGGAATTATTCTCCAATATGTCTTTCTTTTCTAGGTGTACGTTTTTAAAGCTGTGGTATAACACTTAACTAAAAGATCAATGAGAAATACTATCGTAATAAAGCAATAAAAAACTAGAAATAATCTGGTGACATGAGCCGTTGCATATGTTCATGATATTGTCTGCCCTGCAAAAAAAAAAAAAAAAAAAGTTCGTGGTAGTCAGAATTTGCTGCTTGTCACACAAATCTGGGGTCTTTAATCAGCAAAGGGAACAGAAAAACAACCACATCTGCCCTTCAGACTGGAGAGGTATCGAGGTTTGTTGTTCAGAGCAGAAACCAGCTGCTGTCAGCTGTTGTTGCCAGGAGCCGCGGGCTTTCAACGTGTCCGCAAGGGGGCGCCTCAGCCCATCTGGAGAGCAGCAGCAGTGAAATGTGACTCCGCCAGCAGCAACAGCAGGCCCCCTGGCACCACGGAGAACAATGCTTTCCACCATTAGCGCCGAGCTAACGCTTTGTTATTGATAAGTAACCGACAGATTTGCACTTGTGTGCAATGTTACACACATCAGACATTTCACTTCTACTGAATGAGCTAAAAAGAAACGACTTTAAAGAAGCCAGCCCACATTAAACTCAGTCAAAAAGACAAGTGCGCAGTGACATCTAACTTGTTAGCCAGGCTAAGCTAATTTTAGCACATGACACAACGATGGCTGCTGCGCGGAGCTGCATTTAAACACGCGCCTACTGGAGCCGAAGCCCAGTTTATAGCACCCCATTTTCACACAAGTGTTAATAAATTATTCATTAATCTCCTCGGGGGTAAACGGCCGATCTTGTAAGAAACTATGTCGTTACAGGCGTGATTTATCGTGTAGCAGCGAAACGGCGGCGAACACATTAACTACCACGTGGTTGGTAACCATCCGGACCCGAATGTTTCGATTTCACCTCGCTGATTTACATATTTGTGAGGGAAATTATCTGAAACGTGCTCCGCATATGGTAACAAATAAGCCAACCAGCTAACGTAAAATCGCGGGTAGGATAAGCTCGTATATCAACGCTGCCAACAGCCGCAAAGTGAACAACAAGCAGCTTGTTTCTACAAGCGTGCTTCAGCTGCCAAGGTATGGCAGCGAAGCTAACAGCTAGCATGCTACATGAAGCCAGCCCGTACCACACACACATGCACACGCTACAGCCACATGAAAGATCATTTAGGAGAGCAGTATCGTCCCATAACAAATGGCTAATTTATGCTACACACCTGCAAAGACCTCCGATAACATCCTTCTCCGTCTTCTTGAACTGCTGTAAGGACGGTATCTTCTCTGTCGGCATCATGAAATATTCCATGCTTTCAAAGCCACCTTCTGTAGTTCGTGTTTTCTGTTTCCTTCTCCCTCCACTTCGCTGAAATAGGATGTTCGTTTTTATCGCAGAGGTCTCGCTGAACTGCTCAGTGACGCATATCATAAACACCACTGCAAATTTAATCTGAGAGGAAGCGTTTGAAAATAAAAGTATATTCAAGCTGTGTTGCTTTCTACAGCTGATGGGGTTCCCTCCAGTGTGTGTGTGTGTGTGTGTGTGTGGCTTCTTGCCTCCGCCTACTACGAGTGCGTGTTCGTGTGTGTGTGTGTGTGCAGCTGATCTGTGCGAGGCGGGAAACAGCTGGTTGGAATCAGAGCTCGTTTTCCGGAAAACAGAACAAACAGACCAGCAGTGACTGCAGTACTGCAAATTCACTACCAGTGAGCAACATCCTGTTTTATATAAATACGGCATCAGACTGAGTCGAAGTCTTCTGCAGAATAACAACAAAGGAGACCTGGAAGAAGAGATTATGCAAAAAATAAGCCACTGCTCAGGTTTGGTCTCTGTGTAGCTCTTAAAAAATACACAAATCACGTTTATCAAGTGTTTTCATTCACTTTCTTACAGAACTGCATATGATGTTTATTTATATATAGCCGTCTGTTATTGTTTTGGTAAAAACTGAATTGATTGGACCAAAGAATAGCCCAAAGTTCACGTTTTTAAGATAAAGTGAACCTAACCTTCCAAACAAAGAGATGAGAGACATGACATTAGTATAATAGTATGAGGGAAATGTTTGGTATTATTCCTTTAAAAAAAATCACTCACAATAACAGTTAATTTTACAGTGAATCGGCCAATTTATTAAACTACCGACCAATGCACAAAAACTACTGTACTATGTGAAAGTTTTCAGGCTGCTTTCAGTTCTTTATACATTACCAGGAATTAGAATCAGTGATTTACTAAAACATTTGCAAACAGAAGTGCAGTATATTAAGGAAAAATGGATTTTGTACTATTCTAACCAGCTTCAAAGTCAATATTTGGTCAGAGCACCTTTATTCTTCAACACAGTCTGAACCCTCTTAGACGAGCTTTCTGTCATTTCTTTAAGGAGTCTTCAGGAATAGTTCTCCAGGCTTCTTGAAGGACATCCCAAAGCTCTTCTTTGGATGTCGGCTGCCTTTTGTTCCGTTCTTTGTCAGATAATCCCACACTGCTTCAATAATGTTGAAGTCTGGGCTCTGGGGAGGATTCATCCCTCCATAAGACCTGTTGGCACTGATTTTTTTTTTTTTAGTCAACTCATTGTGTAATTTGGCATAGCTCAGCCTTTTCTCCCCGTTTCCCTTCCTTAAGAATGGCTTCTTGACAGCCACCCTTCCATGGAGACCATTTCTGACGAGGCTTCAGTGAACAGTGGATGAATCAACTGAAGATCCAGATGTATCTCTCAGCTCCTGTGTCAGGTCTTTGCTGGATTTTTCTTCTTTCTCAAGGACATCACTGTCAGATACAGTTCACTTTTGTCCTTCACTTTTCTTTAATTCTTCAAGAACACACTGCATTCAGTGCTGAGATATGCCATGTTTTCTGCTAACCACTCTTTGGGAGTCACCTTGTTGGGGCAAAAATACTATTTTATGTCTGTCAAACTGTGTTATCGTTCATGTTTTTGCAACAGGCTGCTCGTAAAAGCTTAAAGATAGTATTTATGTTTGTTCTTTTGCTTTAAGTTGTCTCCCTTATGAAGACACAACACTGGTTCCTTTGGTAAGGTTCCGTTTTTCACATTTGAATGATTCATAGATCTGTGTTAAATGGCTTAACAAACAGATCCCTCTGAAAATGGTCTGGTATAAGAACTGGACTAAAAATGAGCAGAAAAACCAGCCACTGTCCAAAGTAAAACTGTGAAAGACCTTCAGAAAGCCTGGAGAACTATTGCTCAAGACCACTTTGAAAGATTTCAATTAAGTCAATATCCATGGACACAAAATTTAGAGAAATGAGTTGCGGCTCCAGACTTTTGCACAGTCCTGTGCTTTGAGGTACCAGATACTTGGGCACCTGCAAATCATATTGAATTACAGTATTAATCATAAGCTAACCAGGATCACACTGTATGATTAACCGTGAGTTTATTAATGAGTGGCTTTTACATAAAAATACCGACCTTTTTAACAGTCCCACGCCACCCTTTCTTACCCACTAGTGCAAGCCTTAAAAACTGCAGCCTGTACATCATATCGGAAAACAAGCTGCCATTCTGTTTGAAAATAGTCTGTTTGTTTCAGCTCAGATCAGGCTACTACAGTGACAAAATAAAAAATAGTGTTCTTATTCTACTTTGGATTTCTTTCATAATTTACAGCCTGAAGCTATGAAACTTTCAGATAGATTCTTATGAGTCCTCTCAAAAACCTCTCAAAAAGTGTGTAAATACAGGACGTTTTTGTTTAAGGTACAGCACATAAAAGCACACTCATTCCTAAATGACTATTTCTTTGAACTTTTATTTTTTCATGCAGTAGGTTTGTTTTAAAGGTTATAAAACGACATTCAACACTGATAAATATTTGGTCCTTACTCAGCTATACATAAAAAGACCAGAAAAAAATACAACTTTCCCCTTTCCTCCATTCACCTTTAAAATATTACATTATTAAACAGGGAATTATATAAACTGGACACGAGGCCACTATTCTTTCAAGGAATTGCACCATATTCTACATATAGATGTTGTCATGCCTGGCAAAGATTATCCACAGCTCTGCTGTTGCTGACTGAAAAGCATCAAGATGTGTAACAAGCAAACATACAAAATAACAAGAAGAAGACATCTTAAGTGGCAAAGTGCATCTCAATTTTTAGCATTCAAATATTCTACATTTGAAAAATAAGAAACTAAAAAGAAAAGACATTTGTCTTAATGCTGCAGTTGCTTTAGAGATCCGAAGCTAACCGCATTTTTAGTCCTTTCATTTGTCTTCAAACAGGCCTCATCTTTGGCAAGTAACTTCGAGTTGTTCAAATTTTAACGTGAGACACAATGTAACCAATCTCATCTCTCAAATGGTAACTTCACTATATGAACCTAAATGCAGGCATGATAATCCTTCATCTGTACCCTCATTTAAGTCGCTGCCCTAGATCCCCCCCCTCAGATACAATTAGGTGACAGAAACTGGTTATTGCTGTTTTGACCCAGTGCAAAGGTCACTGATCTGAGGAGTCACCTTCTGATGGGATTGAAGGTCTGGTCCTCTTTGCAGCAGACTCCTCAACGGTGAACGTGTAATCGTACTGAAAAAACAAAAAAAGCAAGTATGTTTTCAATTTACGGAGGCAAAAATGACACGGCAGAAATCAAAGATCAGATGTGAACCTACCTCATTTTCAATGTCTTTAAGGGACTTTATGCGAATGTTGTTTAACTGGAAGTTTAGCTGCAGGGTCTATGAGCAACACGACAGAGAAAAGCATAAACAATACTTATTTGTATAAGGGGTGAAAATGAGAAAAAGTGTTATTTAGTTAGTTGTAAATATGAACCCTACCTTTCCATTGGCCTGGATATCATAATTTGGATGCAGGCTGAAAGGAACTCCATCTAGAGCTGCAGGGAGAGAAGGGTATAACAGCTGAGTGGGAGTCTCAGGTGAGAAACAGCAACAAGTCAACAATAATGTTGCTGAGACTTCAGCCTATTCATGAAATGCAGCCCTCTCTCATGACAGCAAACTCACTGGGTTAGACCCAACCGCCATTAACAGATCGGACGCACGGTTAAGGGTGGATCTTAATTTAGCAAATCGTCTGCTTTTGTCAAAGGAATCACACAGATGCTGCCATTTTTCCCTGGATCGATTTGGAAAATGTAATTACAGAAGTTATCTATCTTTTAACTGAGGTTTGTTTTGTAATTTCAGAATGTTGTGCTGCTATATAAAACAGTTCTGTGCCACGTCTATAAAGTTCTTTTAAATCTAACTTATCTCCACATTTTTTTGCTTTTTTTTGGATCACACCGCAGCTTCTCCTCTCTGTCTGACAGGAAAAGATGGGACACACAACAGTGAAAAGCAGTGCTTTCAGAGGTGCTGATGAAAGTGCTATACAGTCCAGCTTTAAAGGCATTATGCCTCATCTACAGACTCTTGGCTCTCCGGCCTTCCTCAAGATCAGTATTCTGGTATTGGAATCTGACGTTAGCGCTCTCCTTTACTACCATAAGGACGTTTGAATGAAGCTGTGAGGAACATTAACATCAATTCGGCCGATGTGTGAATGACTGAATGTCGTCACGGTCAGACTGATTAAACCATTAATGTTAATAAAAATCCCGCAAAAAATGAGTTTGGTGTACCTGTAATTCCCTGAGAACTACCGTCAGGTTTGTCCGAGTTGGCGTCAGTTTTGAGGCTACAGCGTCTCTGACTTATTCTGCTCTGCGGCAGAGGAGGAGGATTGCTGGAGAAGGAAAAGGAAGATATTAATGTCAAGGATGCAAACTTTGGTGTAGGGTAATGAAACCATAGTTTCTCTAGTTTTTTTTTATACCTACTGTATATCGTCTTGAGTGAGATATACACGATAACGACTTCTCAAAACAAGTCATTATATTTAAGAGCTCTACCTGGGTCTGAGAATAAGAGGAGCAGGCGGCTGCTCCAAGGAGAGCTTACGGAGGTCCAGGCTGAAATTGCGGGGCTTGGCTTGGGGCACAGGGCTAGAAAATAGCCCCTTTCTGCACCACAGCACATAGCCATGGATGTCTCTGTGTAAAAGGAAAATTAATGACAAATTAAGAACTATAAAATTATCACTAAAGCACTCGATGCACCATCCGATTTTCTTTTAAATGATCAATTTCAGGTAAAATAATGCTGTTTTTATGAAACCAGAAACATTTCATGAATGAGGATGAAGATAAATGAACATATCTGCAAATGTTACCAACCCCACATATGTGTAATGCTGCAACATCATCTTGCTTTTGGCCGTCAGTTTGATATCCAACACAGCTGAGTCTACACTGCCCAGCGGGGCGAGACGCACACACATGCGCTTTTTCTTTGAAACGGAGGCCTCTGAACACACAAACACAGACAAGCACAGGAAACCTCCATCAATCAGACAGTACAACAAAGGAGGATTGAATAAATACAAGACTACTCCTAAATGTGGAAAATCTGTCAATGTGTGTGTGTGCACTCACTTGGTTCGAGGTGCTCTGCTATGTAGCAGTAACCATGAGGAATAGAGTCTTTTTCTGAAATAATCTGAATGTCTGACACCACCATGCCACCTGTCAGGTCCTACACAGAGAGATACAAGTGATTTAAGTGTATGGCGCCCAAAGAGAGACGCAAAAGTCTTGTGGTAAAACATTTCTCAAAGTCTGGGAACATCTCTGGGTGTTACCTTGTTGTAACAGAGGTAATATCCAGACTTCATCCCAAAGCTACGAGTGAAATTCGCTGATGCTCCGTCTTCTGTGAGACCGATCTGCAAAAGTCGAGAAATTTTAAGGGAAAAAGGGTACATTGGATTACAGAGCATAGATATGAAGAGAAATCTGCATGTGAACAGAATCTGCTGTGAAGGAGCAGGTTTTCTGGTACCAGAAGTGCTCAGGTTATACAATAATAACAGTAATACTAATGCTATTGCTTGGCTTGGCTTTCGAGACGTGGCGAAACAATCCATGAGGAGATCAAAAAAGGCAAAATAAAACCTCTGCCCTATCAACTACTGTTTGACAATAATGTAGCTTTTAAGATGCTTTCATTTGCTTGTCTGGATTCGTACAATCACCGGGACACGGAACAGAAGGTCTCAGCCTATAAATCTGTTCACCAGGTACTGTTAACAGACTTTCTGTTCAGCAACATCTGAAGGCCCGAAACAAAGGCTGTTGCTCCTGGAAGGTGCATCATCTGATGGCTGCTGAGAAGGTTCTTAAACTGTAAAGTTTTCCCTCAGGGACTCTTCAGAAAGGCACAACTCCGGGGGTTTAACTGCATTCAGTTGCATCCAGGCCAGCAGAGTAAACTGCGGAGTGTGAACATCAGAGTTTGTATACAGCTGTTTATTGGATGGAGGCTGTGTTTGGGAAACCTCTCAACTTGAACAAACTTGATGTTACTTTGGTGAATGTTAATATTATATTTTTTTACAGTTTTCACCACAGTTTTTTTTGTCAATCTTCAGCGATGGCAGTTTAGAGTCGGTTGATGCCACTCCAAACAGTCTGAGGTTTAAAGCTCTACAAAAAGCCATTTCACAACATTTCAAGCTTCATTTAACTGAACTACAGAATGATGCCGGGTGTTCTACCATCTTGGTATCAGACTTTTGCATTTTGTATCAAAAGCATATGTCCGAGGGCTTTCTTTTTCACAGTACCACTCTGATACAGGGGACATGAGAAAAATCAAGTCAGTTTTAATGTGAAACATCTCTGTTTGAGTATCAGGGCGGCCATGCTGGACACAGCGGTGCAGTCACACTAAGAAGTGCGCTTTAGATGAATGAACTCAGAACTGGTCAATGTACACTGGTTTCTGGTGTCTTAATGTTTTTATTCATCGGTCTTTTTGTCAAGATTTTCTCCTCATTCATTTTCAAACTCGGCCCACCAGCTCAGGTTTTGCTGTGAGCTGACTGAAGAAGGCACAAATATCCGAGTTCAAATGTTGTCTTTCCAAACAACTATTCCTTTGGTACACCTTTAAGTTAGTAGAGTTTATGAGCTGTTGTGGAGATTAAATGTGAAATGATGGAAATACAGTAAATCGCTGGGAATACTTGACCAATTAGAATTGTCCCACCCAAAAGGTTCCATATTTCAAAAGCACTACTTCACTACCAGCGCCCTTTTTGGAGGTAAAATATCTGTTTAGTGCCTTGATGCTGTGGTAGAAATTGAGAGGTTTAAAGAAAAGGCTTTAGTTTCTGGAAAAAGCTCCGGTGGTCAAAATAAAGCTTATGACTACTTACACTGAAGTAATAAGGCTTGTCAAATCTGGCTCTAACAGCACAATAGAGAGTGTGGTATGCCAGCTGCCCTGCATCCGGGAAGAAAGAACTGCAGCAGGTCATCAAGACTGCTCAGTGGATCATTGGCTCCCCACTCCCACGCCTAGAGGAGATCTACTCGAGCCTTCTCCTCCGACGAGCCACAAAGATCCAGGAAGGCCCCGCCCACCCAGGACACTCCATTTTCACCAGGTTTCCCAGAGTCTCAGAGTCATGCAAGCCCGCACCAACAGACTTAAACACAGCTTCTTCCCCAGAACTGTGAAGAGACTGCTGGAGGAACCATGACACCCCTCCTCCCCAAAAACAAACTATTTATATATCACTTCTTTAACTGCACTTTAACATTTATTACTTGTATTACGTTCTGTGCTTGTGACATTGTAGCTTCTACAAGATCTGCAGCCAAACGCAGTTTTGTTGTATTCTTGTACGATGACAATAAAGCTTCTTCTAATCAGTTATAAAAGCATGGACATGAAGACACTCTACTGAAACAAAGCAAACTGCTTTTGGTCAAGGCGGTGAGCAACATGGACATATCTATGCACCATTATATCAACCCAGAATACACATTTCTGCTCCTACCAGGGTAAAATCTTTGGGCAGGGTGCTGGAGTTGGAGGTCCAGGCCACTGCCGTCACAGGCCGGGATGTCCCATGCTCCATCAAGGACATCTGAATGCGAGAAAAAGGACAAACTTTAATAAAGAAAGGAAAGTGCAGGAGTAGAGGGCATCTGGAGAGGAGGGCAGCAGCTTTTTTTGATTGGTGTAAACAATGATAATTCCAAAAATATACAGTGGTGCTTAAGTCTGTAAACCCCTTTGAATTTCTACATACATACAAATACTTTTCACCTGAGTCTTAGAATCTAATTAAACAAATGAGGGTGGCAGAATGGTTGTCTTCCACTTCGGGTGTTCAGTCCTCAGTGCGTCTGTGTGTTACCCACTCTGCCCCTGCTTTGTTAATTTGTGAGTGATTGTAGAGAAAAGTGCTGTATGAATGTGTGAGTCAATGAGAAACAAACTGTAACGTGCTTTGTAGAACCTAGACATGGTTAAGATATAAGCAAAATGATTCAATATTATACATATGTGATGTGAGTGAAAAAAGAAGTTGAACCTAAAAAAAAAGCATGTTAATTACAGTGATTTTTTTTGGCTCAATAGTGGGATTTCTGGGATGAGAATCAACTGCGAGTAGGTGCCCTGATTTATTTAAAGAACTGAGAACTACCAAAGTCTGATCCTTACAGCACATGTTTTTGGTGCACTGTGTCACTAAGAAAGGAGAACTCTGAGGTCATCACGCACAGAGTTGATGATGGTGATCAGGATGGAAAAGGTTACAAAACTGACTTGAAAGAGTATGGACCAGCAATCTACAGTCAAAAACAGAGAAAATTCTAATTTATTAAACCCACTCACCAGGAGCGCTGGATTAACAAATGCAACACCAACACCAAGTTGTTTATGTGGTTGCAAAGGAATCCAGAGTAACATCCAAGCAAATAGATCCAACATAACTATCTGTTTGTAGTTAGATACAACTCTTGACGACATGTTAAAAATGTTTTTTGAGGAAGGAAGAGACTTAAAAAAAAGAAGTTTTTTCTTTAAATTCCTTTTAAAGTGTTATGCTTCCAGAAAGAAAATCAGTGCATTTCAGCACCAGTCCTGTGTTTTCTGTGACACACGGGGGTGTTAGCATCATCGTTTGGGTCTGTTTACACCGTAATGCCAAGAACCCTTAAGTATTTAATCAGGAACTAAAAACTCTTAAGATTTAAAATCTCTTTTCTAAGAGTGTCCAAACGAATTCAATGAATTCCAATTAAAAATATCAGGACATTGTTCCAAGAAATGATCAATAGCAACTAAGTGATGCAGCAAGCTGAAAGGTATTCCACAAAGAATGATTAATCTAATGTTTTTAGATCTCCGCGTCAAAGTCTAGTTCACAATCCAACAGAGATGTTGTGAAAGGGCCTGAGGCAAGCAATTCAAATGAGGAAACATCCAGCAGTTGAAGCTGTTCTGAACAGAATGTTTTAACTGTCTGATGTGCAGCTGTTACTCAGAACATTTAGTTGCAGGTAATGCTACAACAATAGCTGAAAAACAAACGATCAGAATCATTTGCATTCACATACCTGAAATACTGGATCGTTTCAGTCTATAAATAAATGATGAATTGTAATTTTTCTGTCTGTTTATCTATTCTTAGAACATGGACACATTCAAGCACCAATATAAATATTGTTTTTAATTTTCTGATTGCCAGAGGGTTTTATTTACATTGTGGTCCTTCCAATAAAAGTTTTCAAACTTTTAATACAACGATTACAATATTATAATTGCAAATATTCCCATTGTCCATAATGTGTGTAAAAGAATGCGTTTGTTGGTGCCATGACAACCAACCTGTTGTGTGCATGTGACGAGTGGGATCTGGCAGAGGTAAACAGAGCCTAAATAGGGTCCGTTACCCTTAGACTTCATTGTTTAGGACAACCGCATCTTATTCAGTCTAAATAGTTAGGTTATAACGACATAATCGCGGACAGAATGAATCTATTCAGAATTCATCCCCAACACCAACAAGATTACTCCAAAAAAATTCTCCACAGTGGCCACCCCCAAATCTTTTTGGCCTACAACTGCTGCTAATAATTTAATACCCCACTCTTACAAGTCTTTTATGTGTCTAACAAACAAATTCCCAAAAGTCTTACTAGAATACATCATAAGAGGAATCGCGAGATTAAATAATATCTAGAGATGTAAAGAAGAACCTGATGCAATTTTTAGGAATAATAATTATAAAACATCACGTACATTAATGACTCAACTACTTTAAGTGTGGAACTGCAGTAAGGACATTTTTGAGATATGTACTCATGGAATGCTTATTGTCATTGTGTGAACCAAGTGGAAAACAACACCAGTCAGATGCAGGTAGCCTAAATCACTCTTGGCATTAACAGTTCAAGTGCTCTAATGACAACTTTGACAACAACGCTAAAACATTTTTATGTCTTACACAAAAAGTTTAAGTACATTGTTAAAGAGTTACATACAAAATATGACAGAATGAACAAAGACGGATTTGAGTCACAATTGATACATTCATGACAAACCGAGTTTACCTTACTCTCTGCTGATTGTTCCGTTGAGAAAACTTCGCTCTTTCTTGCTCAAAATTAGCCAAAACACTCATTGTTTCATCAAGTGGCTCATATAAACGTATAGAAATATACTTACTCTGCCTCTGTGTTACTTGTGTCTTTTCGATGCGCTGTGATTTCGCGGTTTAAAAAACTTGTTAGCCACCACTGGAAATATTTAGCTCGTTCTCGTCGAATGAGGAAGTGAGTAGTTCATTCTTACTACATTTCCCATCAGACATCGGGGCAACACGTGGAACTAGCTCACGTTATGAACGCAAGATGGCAGGAGCGTTACGAAAGTACCGTCCACTGTTAACAGCTTTAATTAAAACAGCTTCTTCTTCTGAAATATTATCCTCTTTTATGGTGAATATCGTTTACCAGAAGCTTATGTTACAAACAGCGATCAAAGAAAAAAACGTTGTCCCACAATTAGCCTCGTTTCATTACGGAACCGCTCCGTTTAGGCTTGGTTTCGGTTGAAAGCATAAAACACGTCATATTACCCACGCAATCCCAACCAGCACACTTACGTCCGATATAGTACAAATTACAAGGATAGGAAAGGTTACTCATGATTTGTTCCTCAGTCTCTGTCCTTCAACGCATTCACTGTTGAACGAGTGAATTAATGTCACATTGAAGTCAAAATTCATCAGATAATTTAGGTGTACTGGGTTGAGTAGGATGAACAGCAAGGAGCTGAAAGATGGATTGTTTCTCATTTACATGAAAACAAGGGTAAGCAGGACAGACTTGGGCAGAGGAAGAGGGTAAAGTATAATGGAAAAGGATGACAGCAGAGAGGTGACTAATGGATAAATGAAAGGTATATGGACTGGTGGGAGTGCACACTAAATTTCTACTCACTTTTAATACCACCAGAAGACACCCCAAAGCCCCAAATTATTGTTAATTTCTATGCGCTACAATCCTTTAAATATAAGGGAAAGGATCTCACTGAGTGACATGTTTTTTCATGAAAATGAACATGTACACTACATTTTTTCAAGTCAGCCACATACTGTTTTGTTTCCATAAATACTCACTGACGCGTGATTTAAAAACACTCACAAACAAAGACGATCATTTGTCCTGGAGTTTGATGTGTTTAGCACGAACCTGTTGAAAGCTGTAAAGCTGAGTGTTTCTGAGAGCAAATATGTTGAGAGCACTGCCAGGCCGCTTACCTTCATATTGTCTTTTGTGATGGAAAATATAGAATTATAACCCCAACCCCATGATGCTGCTTCAATGTGAACACCACCTTGTCCTATGCAAAATGATTAATTCTTGATAGTAGCAGCAGTAAGATAGATTATGTTTAGCAAAGACACTTCAATGTGAGTTGAAGTTTTTTGACATTTTTGCATGTTTTCAGTGGTGAGTGAACACAAACATGTGAATAGTCCTGTTAAAACTACCCAAATACAAACTGATTTATAATCTTTTCCATGCAACATGGCAGCAACAGCACATGGATGATTCTGTTCAGCCTAAAAAAAACAACACGCAATTGCCAGGCATCCCTCTTACTCGACAATGATGTTTTGTGTGTGTGTGTGTGTGTGTGTGTGTGTGTGTGAGAGAGAAATTGAGATACTAGACTGCAGCATCCAGAGGGGCTCAGATCCCTGTTGGCATGGCAACAGCAAGAGCAGACCATGGGTGGTGTTTGTAGAGGGGCTGGGGCAGGTGGACTGTTCCTGCATGGAGAACATAATCAAAGCACTTAGCTCTACTGTCTAATCATCCAATTACAGAGGGAAAAGGCATCTGTAATCAGCAGAGACAATAAAACAAGGGGTTGATGAGGCAGAGTGTCAGTGAGAGCATCTGTGTGGCTGAGCCTCAGCACATCTGTGTGGATGCTCCTTGGTGAGAGCAGTTTGCTGTGTGTGAGTCTTGCACGATGTCATTATCAGGACACCTCATAAAAGCAACCAAGAGTACTGTTTATTCGAGTCTATAACATCTAACATCAGCAAAGGAATCCTCTCAGTCAGCTATCTGAAAAAAATTACACTAACTCTACACAAAGTGATTGTATAAAAGCAGCAACAACACGGTTTCCACAGTAAAACAATGGCCTCTTCGCGGTTTCAAATCAAACCACTGCGCTCTCCGGAGCCCGCCGACATACTGGTGGAGAGAAGCTGCATTAAGCCATCCAGAAAACTCAGGGTGAGACCGGAACTTCATCAATATCGCTTTCAAATTAAAAGTAAAAAAAAAATAATTGCCATACGGAGTATCAGGTTTACTGATCATCTGAACTTGCAAACATTAAAAAATATTCTCTCCAAAACTTTAAATTTCATAACAGCAATTTGAATAATTTTGACTGAAACAAGCTCTGTAGGGACTGCATTGTGCTGTGGTGGTCAACACTGTCACCTCACAACAAGAAGGTCACCAGTTTGAACCCCATCTGAAGCCTTTCTATGTGAGGTTTGCTGTTCTCTCCCTGATAAGACTGAAGCAGGTATGGAAAATGGATATATGGGTTAACTCCAAGGCACAGAAATTTCCAACATCTATTGTTTCCAGCTACTCCTGTATAATATACTGCATATCCTCTACATAACAGGGTGATCAAAGTGTGTTCAAAGTGCATTCATCCAGAGGTTTCTTCAGCTCCGCTGCAACAAGAGTGATACAGGGAGTCATTCCTGCCCACAGCAATAATTCTACGCATATAAAACACACACAAACAAAAAGATTAATAACTAATTACTGGTAGTGAGTTGTTATGTTTCGAAGTTTTCTTTTTTTAAATAAAGTATTATTAAATTCTCTTCAATTATATATGAAGACTTTATTTAGAATCATAGGGGAAATTCACTCGTTGCAACAGTAAGAATCAAGAATAACATAAAAAAAACTAAATTAATTTAAATTACACAAGAAGTATAGAATCAACTGTTAGATAATAAGTCCTCAGAGCTAGACCAAAAAAAAAAAAAAAGAAAAAAGAGGAAGTAGTAACACAACTGTCTTACATATTCATCTTTTATTGATGAGGGGAGGGTCGTACTACTGTGTAAAGTCCTTCTTCAGCACCTCCCAAAGATAAGGTCTGGGCACTGTTGCAGCCAATCCATATATGAAAATGATGACTCCTGCTCCCTGAACTACTCTTTCAGAGTTTTAGCTTGTCATCTTGGAATATGCCTGTTCCATCAGGGCAGGAAATAAATTATATCAATGGAAAAACCCGGAAATTCAGTATATTCAGAGTTTGTTTGGGCATATAATGTTGTTGAACTTATAACCAACTGAAGCAACCAAATCATCTGATAGTTAGATTCAGGTGTCCATAATATATACAGGCAGTGTTAAATACCTAAGTGGCAGATACTATACACGCTAAACACATGGATACAGTGCATATATAGTACACACACGATCTGTGAATGTACTTCACGCACGGTGTTTGGGTATTATTGAGGGAACTATTGTATGAGAATGCCAAGAACTGATAGACACAACAGTGATTACATTGGGTGGTTGAGATAAAGTCTGATCACTTTATTATATGAATGAGCTGCAGTGGCGTTCCCTCCTATATTGTGATTAGATCATTTTGTTGCTGAATGGTGACAAAGTGACCAAATACCAAGTTGTTTTTTGTTATTTGTTATATTATGAATATCTGCACCAGGATGACACTGTCCCCTTAGGACATGAATGGGCCCTGATTGGTTTAGAACCTAAATCTAAACCCAGCTGGACTCCAGTGGGAGATTTATGGTGTGAAAATGACCCGATTTAAGTAACAACACCCTAAAGGTCTCTAGCGGAAATCGTTTTTGCTCGTGTTGTGTAACTTGACAGTGGGCAGTAAGCTTGTGTTCTCTGGTATTTCGTCGGAGGTGTGGAACAACTCACGGACACCAGTGTGGGAAACAAGAATAAGCAACAGCAAATGTGTCTCACCCGTCAGTGGTAGCCGTGGACCGAACCAGATGGATGAAGTTTCACAGGAATACCTGTAGTTCGGTTTTCGGTGACCCGGTCCGTTCACACATTTTATGATCGAGCGGACGGTGTTCGGAGATAAAAGGAGAGCAGGAGGGCGGCCACATTAAATAGACTCTCAGGTTTTGAGATAGACGCTTTTATATAAGCCACGCTTTAATTGAACTCAGAAGGATAGGCAGTGTGTTATCTTTTTCATCTTTTGGGTGTTTGCAGAGACAGATCGGGCTTTCAGAGTCTCACTGCTTTGCTTCTTCACTGGAAGAAGTTTCACGCCACGTCGTTTATTAAAACAACTGCACCTTGGTGTTATATTTGATCAACAAAGTTATCCCATACCAAAAAGTAACCACGGTTATTAGAGACAACTTGTTTGCATCTAATTTATTTTCCAACTAAGTTGGAAGACTGCTGCATTGTTTTGTTTCTTTTTCGTCCTAATTCAGACCAAGGCAAGACTGCTCCAGCTCTTACAACACTGCTCTCAGTTTTCAGGATATTTTGGAGAACTTCTCAGCCTTCTGGCGTTGAACGTTCTTAAAATGGAGAAGAAACTCTCTCTGTAGTCACCCTCCATCCATTTCTAACCCCATACTGGTTTTAACGTGCAATGGAAGACGAGGCCCACCTCATCCCGGTCCATATTGAACTTAATCGAGACGACCTGGGTGATCCTAACATTAGGAAACACCATAGCGATGACCAGACGCAGCAGGACATTGGTCACATCTTCCAGCAGATGATGGCCATTACAGATGAGAGTATGGATGAGGCCCAGGCCAGGTAATAACAGAAGTAAAAAGGGTCTAAACAGGGGGGATTCAGTATACCTTAAGATGGCATAGTTTTTATCCCTCTCCCTCATTACACTCTATCTGGCCTGCAGGAAAGTCAGACCAGCACCCTGACTCTTCTACAATGAAGATAAGCTGTTGTAATAGAATCAATATGTTGTTTAACATTGTCTTGCTGAAATATACAAGGCCTTCCCTGAGAAAAGATGTTGTCTGGATGGGAACATATGTTGCTGTAAAACCTCTATTCAAGTTTACATATTACTGAATGAGACTATCTGCCTCTGTAAGGTGCTCTTTTTATACAAATAATGTAATTAATATTGGTTGCCAGTTCACCTAATTAGTTGTAACATGTTCTATTTCTTTTTTGTACCACCTACTTTTATTTCCCTGTCCCAACTTTTATAAGATGCGTTGCTGCCATCAAAATTAGGCTTTGTGGAACTAAGGTTGTACGTCTACTGTGTTAGATCTTTTACTTATGGGTTCCAGTGCCCACAATCATGATACTAAAAAGCTCACAAACAAAAATGTGTTTGTAATGTAATATCTGTGTGTCATTCTGTGATTTTTTCCATTCAAGGAAACATGCTTTAAATTCCCATAAAATGAAGGCTGCTCTCTTCAGTGTCCTGTGTGAAATCAAAGAAAAAACAGGTAAGATGTCCACATGTCACTTACTTTTATATCAGCCAGTGAAGCAAAGGGTTGCAGGACAACATGAGTAAAGACATTTAATGTGTTAGGAATCTTAATCATGTCATTTACTGTTCTTTTTGTTTTGTTTTGTATGTTTATTGGTGACTCACATGATGGCACAACTGTGACAGAGACTGAGAGAGAGATTGGAGACAAAAAAGCAGATTGTATTGTTGTTCAACTACGTCTTCCAGGCTTTACTGACCAGTTTCTACATGTTATTAATGCATTGTCTCCCTTTCTCCCTCTCTTGCTCTTGTGCTCGGTGTGTCGTACTCAAGTGCCCTCAGTTTGAGGTTGGATTTTTCTAAAACTGATCCTCTGCTGGCTGCCTTGATGATTATTGGTGAGGCTCTCCTCCAAATGTTCAGATGGTGAAAGGCTAGAAGCACCACTGCAGGAGGAAATTCATGGGAGCAACAGGATCTTCTAATCTGGGTGATTAACAGCAGGAGTATGTGCCAGTAGTTAAGATGATACAATGTTGAATTAGTTCCAATTGTTTTGCGATCCACGTGACTGAACAGAAGCAGGATCTGTTCATACAAAAATGTCGGCCCTAAATGTTGCATTAGATCCTACATTACTTTTCTTCACCTCTCCCCACCTTATTAACACACAGAAGTGATATTCTGTTTGGCCTGAATGGCCAAACTTTCTATTTTACTGAGTAAGAACTCGTCTGTCCTTCACTTTTGAGCTCTAAACATCTTCAACACAAAGTAGAATGAGGTCACACTGAAATGAGAGGGATTTAGAGGTTTCAAGACAACTAGATATCTTACCTACTTACTTAACAGACTGAATTTACAATATCAACCATACGGGGAAAAGAGAAAGGTGGTAAAGGAAGATGTAAAATATGTTAAGCTGCAAATAGTTTTTAGAAAGAAATGGGGAAAAATGCAAAGATGAGGGAACCAACAGATGACTCTTTGACACTCATCTTTCCGTAAGTGGAGCCATCTTGCATTTATCTGCCTGCTCAGCTCACTTGTGTGTATTGCACACCACTTTCCTGTGGCTTGAATGGGTCAACATAGATTCTATGAATTTCAGTCAGTGTTGATTGATATTATTACCACTGGAACATGGATTAGAGTCATGGTGGCTACATTCATCCTTCATATGCACTCTGCATGCTCGACACATGCTTCAGTTTCTTAAGATAATAATTATAATGAAATAACCAAAAGGCTGGCAACTAAATGTATCTTATCTTTTCTTTCTGACTTTCCCCTCACACTTCTAGTTTAAAACTAGACAGATTATCAGACATTTTGAATTAGGACCCATGCAGGGTGTACCTGACTTCTAGCCCGATGACAGCTGGGATAGGCTCCAGTCCCCCACCCTCACCCTGAATTAGATTAAGCGGCCATGGGAATGAGAGAAAATTAAAGGAAGAGATTAGACTCATACATGAGAAGAGAAATGTTAGAGGGGCAGTAGCAATAACCTGGTTCTTTGCCACATGTAATATATTTTCCGTCATACTCACATTCGTGCAGTTACAGCTGACATACTGTGTGTATTTGCAGAACAACCGTCTTTACTGGTTCTGACTAAGTGCATCGAGCTGATTCCCAACTAGTTTATCTGATACACAGTTCATTACTGTGTTTCAATGTTTATAGGCTGTCAGTGGTCTCGTTATGGATTATGAATGGGAGACACTCCCTTGAACTACCTTGTTATTGTCACTTGATTTGCATAACTGCAAATTAGCGACCTCTCAAATGAGCCCTTGTTTTTCCCTGAGCCTTTAGTCACTCTTTAAGGAGCGTTATTAAAAGCTGTGTGTGTGCAGAGTGTGTTGCGTATGTGTGTCTTGTTCATTTGTTTTTTTCTTTTGGACTGCATACCAAGGAAAGATGGTCTCAGTACCACAGCAACAGCCACAGTTTTTTTAAAATGTGAACCTCCCTGGGGCTGGTGTCACATGTCTCAGCTTTCTTTACAGACTTCGGTTAAGTTCATTTTTCTGTCTCCAGCAAATTCAGTCACGCAAAGAAAAAAAAAAGATCTTATCCAGTTTAAGAACTGCTGACTCTACCTGCACTATTTTTTCAGATGTTTGATTGCAATAAAGAGTCATGTGGCTAGGTCATAGTAGATTACATTGTTTGGATATTTCTTGAGTTTACAGCAGTTAATGGCTTTTTATGCCATTGTGTTTGGACTTTGGAACATTTTTGAAGAACTAGAATACAGTGTGAAAATACTTTTTTGTGTGATTCTGGTATATAAATCACCCATTTGTATTTATGCTTCACACATGCAGCATTATGCTGAATAAGCTTCTAATCTGCAACAGTTACATCCTTTATAAACTTCTTGACTTTGAATGTTAGAGGGGTTGTGTGTAAAAAGTCTAATGTAGTGGGCACCCACTGTTTTCAGTTCTACGTAGCAGAGCTGGCAGTTTGATTGAAAAGTGTGACATAAGCAGGGTACACAGTGTTGTTAAGCTCCCTTTTTCCATTTTTCAACCAAATTGTCTAAATTTTCCAGTTGGTGTGTTTCGGTCTGCAGATGCCCCACATTTCGAACTAATAAAACTAAAGCTGCTAAACTTTTAAATTTTTTTTTTTTTTAACAAAATGAAATATAATCTGAGTAGATGTAAGGCATGACAGTCTCTGTACCTCTCCACAGTTCTCAATATACAAGGTTGTCATCAAGAGGATCCTCCAGACCCTCACATCATGCGACTGGACAACATGCTGTTAGCGGAGGGGGTCGCAGGTCCAGAGAAGGGGAGAGCTTCTGCAGCAGCGGTTGCTGCGACAGCTGGAAGGTTGCCTGACCACAGAAATACAGAATTTGACGACTACAGAGAAAGGCTCGCTCAGATACGACAGATTTACCACGCTGAGCTGGAGAAATGTGAACAGGTGTGTTATTGAAGCAAAAAACATATTTCACAATAGAGAGGTAAGAGAAGAGTCATTGCATTCCCGTTTGCCTCTCATCTCATACAGGCATGCAGTGAATTTACCAGCCATGTGATGAACCTGCTGAGGGAGCAGTCACGTACACGACCCATCTCACCCAAAGAGATTGAGCGAATGGTGTCAATCATCCACCACAAGTTCAGCGCCATCCAGATGCAGTTAAAGCAGAGCACATGCGAAGCTGTCATGATTCTACGTTCCAGGTTCCTGGATGCCAGGTTGGGTCGCTCATGTTTATTTTCCTTTCTCCTCTCACCGATAATCTTCCAGTGTGTTTAAATTGTGCAATTGTCCCTGTTCTGTCAGACGGAAACGAAGAAACTTCAGCAAACAGGCAACACAGATTTTGAATGAATATTTTTACTCTCATCTGGCAAACCCATACCCTAATGAGGAGACTAAAGAGGAGCTGGCCAACAAGTGCTTCATTACTGCTGCTCAGGTCAGGATGTCAATTGAGAAAAAATTATTGCCAAAAAACCCCATGATCTATAACATGAAAATAACTATGTGTTGTGCCAGCGGTCAGCTTAATTTTTTCCCTTCTTTAATCCTCTCAGGTGGCCAACTGGTTCGGAAACAAAAGGATTCGGTACAAGAAGAACATTGCAAAGTTCCAGGGAGAAGCAAATCTGTATGCTAAGACAGCTGCAGACGCTGCAAGTGATTGCTCACTTGCCAGTCAAGCTAGCTCCCCAGTTACACCAAACTCAGGTACCCAAAGGAAGAGTATGCAACAATGACAAATCTAACGGTCAAGTTGCAGACAGCAACTCTCTCCAGTGCTATCAATGCACTATCCTGTTGCCAGATTTTGTGACAGTAACGCCTAAGCAGATGTATAAAAACAAGCCCAAAAGAAGTGAAGGAGCTGGGTTAAAAAAAAGAGCAGCCCAAAACTATGTGAGATTACCAGGCACTAACTGAGAGGAGCAGGCAATCACATGGAGCAGTCAGCGTTTAGATCTTTTAAAGTAGCAGCACTGCAGTGTAAAAATACTTTGTTACCTGAAAGTAGAATAAGCATGATGTGCATGTGAAAGTTACAGGTATTAAATCTACACACAACACTGTAAGGCTCTATGTAAGCCTTTTAACACAGTAGTTCATGAAATACCAAAGCAAATACTTACTGTGTCGGACTGTGGGCTCATACTGTTTGAAAATGATCTGTTTAGACAGATCATTTTCAAACAGTATAACAAAAAGCATTGCCCAGAGGTCAGTCCTGGGATCACCCCTGTTCATTTGATATGTTAACGATTTTGATTGAAGGGCCTTCGATGCCAATTTTATTTGAACTGTTGATGGTACAGTGATGAACTCCCCTGCAACCACAACTAACCACTCCCTCCATCAGCCACAACAACCTTTCAATACTGTCCAGCGTACCATTTTGATTTAGGACTTGTTTAGAATCTCAACAAAACCAAACTAATGATGCTCTCAAATACAAAAACCAAACCTCAGATTATTCCATCTACTTTCCAAGGTTTTAAGATCGCATTTGTGTTGTAAAACAAATCTATTTGATGACTCGTTGTCTTTTGCGCCTTATATCCAGCGTGTTTTTTTCTGCAGAATCAAGTCTTTTCTTTCAGGCCAAAAACAGACTTGTCACTACTACTTTTGTGCTGGAATATGGAGACGCTAATTATATGCAAGCATATTCGTATGATTGTTATTCTTTAAATACAGTCTACCGTGGAGCACAGAGGTTCATCACAGACCTTAAAACTCTCACTCATCTGTTTGCTTAGGTTGGATGATCTGAATATACAGACAACAATTTTATAACTCTGTGTACAAAGCTATTGGTGGTCCTCTTCCACCCAGTCTCCATTTTTCAAAACAGCATAGAAATATATTGTCTTCATTCTCAAGACTCCTAATCCCTTCTAACCATCCCTAAAAGCCATGCTGAATTGTGAAAAAGGGCTTTTAAGTATAACTGCCTCCCTCTGCTTGGAATCAGTTCCAGAAACAACTGACACTGAGGGAGTTCATTGAGCAAATTCAAAGAAATGATTCACAGTTTGGAGGCATAAACATTTAGCTGCAAATGTAATGGTTGATTGTAACTGCCCTACTTTACCCCTGATAACTGATGATGACCTCTTTTGATATTCATAAGTCTTTTAGTGTTGATATGCATGTTTGTTGTTGTAGTTGAATTTGTTTTATGTAAATTATGTGTGTACTGTTGTGTGAGTTGCTGATAGATCTGCTGACAGTCTTGACTAGAATGATCTAGCAAGAGAGATTTTGAGTATCCAGAGTCTGATTTTCTTGGTTAAATAAAGTTTGAATAAAGGTTTGCGTCATACAGAAAAAAAACAGGCCTGTCTGGAAGACTGATATGATGGTTAACTTACCTCTGTCATCTCTTCACTAACAGGAGAATATCCAGCTCCCTGTTACACACCTGATCAGAGGTTAAGAGGAACCATCTGGAGAAACTATCCTACCTCCTTGTCTCCACGTGAGTAGCCGCTTTTACACCTTGTTACTGTAGACACTCTGCAATTTAGTAGTCATGTTAAGACGTGGAAAGCCTTTTTTTTTACTGGGTTAAGAAGTTGTACACTGAACATACAACACTGAAATAAAGTATTTCTTGTAGATATCCAGGACTTTGTCAGTAACTGAATCAGGATTGTTGTTGAGCATTAAAGAAAACCTACGCAACAACTTTATTCATGTAAAAGGAAACGGGGTATTTGTGGCACCTGATGTTGGTCTGTTTTTGAAATACCAACTAAGCTTTTTTCAGACACTTGTAAAGGGTATTCACTGAGTTTGATAGCATAATGCGTGAAATATCTTCAACTGTAGCAGTAAAACTGGATCAAGAAACATAAAATCCAAGAATGAACCAGAAATTCAAATCAAACCATCAATAAGACAGTGAACAGTAGACTTCCATCATAGAGGCAAAGTGTTCATAGTATACAGTTGTACTTAAGTAAATTAATGTAAGTGTATACACAGTCAGGTAATCACTTATATTCCTTGGAGGTCTACATGTGATAAACTGATTAAAGTAAAGTTAAATTTTACATTTACAAACAAACACAATAAATTTGTATACATTCTACATTCTCCCCCTATTGATAATATTCTGTCTCTTTCTGAATCTCTTTTGTTTAGGTTGATGGAGGCTGGCAATACAATGTGAATCCTATTCTTCCTCACCCAGAACACGAGTCATCGTGGGCTCTGTCACCCCCATCTGATGCTCTACTGTTCTCTCTTTTCATCTTCAGACTTCAGATTTCCAGCTGAGTCTGTGCAGTACAGGATCACCTTAAAACACAGTGTTTTTCTAATTTTCCTTTTTGTGTTTGTCTCTGAAAAGAACTTAAAACGAAGAAACTACAGAAGAGTTAAGAGCCTATATGTGTTTTGAACTATCGCCCCAAATTTTGATTCATTGTTTTATTTCAAGATTAAAAAGATGCATGTTATGTTACGCATGGATATTTGTATTTTTCTTTTTTCTTAAAGTTTTTTTTTTTAAAGTAATGTCACTATCCCCACACAACCAAAAACGAATAAACACATTGTCATTTATTACATTTTTGTAAATTGTCTGACATAAACTGGATTGTTGTTTCAGTATTGATCATGTGTTTTTTTTTTCATGTGTGTCCTCTAGTGTTGAGTAATGTCACTGCATCCTCTTTACCTTCTTTTTCTGTCTGCCTTTTTTTCTTATCACTTCTTTTTTTGTAGTTAATCTTTAGTTATGTATGTCAGCCAGTCGGACATCATAAGCGGACGTAAGGCTGACTGAGTTTTTCACATTAGACGATATTGATATTCACGGGTCAAAGATTTTTTACAAGTCTGGATTTGTTGGTTTTTAAAATAAACATCAGAGCAAATCTGGAAAGCTAAAACTGTAGAGGCTGGGTTTATTGTCAGCTCGCTGGATCAAGACCAAGATGTTTGATCCTGAACATAAATCATTCTAATAAAACATAAATGTGTCTCTTTGTAACTCTTCATGAACAAAGAAGTGGTTATATGAGTAAGATTTTAGATTAGAACATGCAGGTTATAATAACACTGGGCTCTGTGGGTATTAAATGAGGTCATTTTAAATTGTGAAATTATTTTATTTTTTCTGAAAACAATGCAATCAACGCTGCTTTTAAGCATAATGGTGAAAGGTGATTTTAAAAGCAAGCCTTTGATTACTCTGTAGGGTGTTTTGTGCATCCATCGCATAGAACCTGACCGCTCCTGGGCCCTACAAAGCTTTTGGTTTCTTTCGTAATTGCTATCCCTGAGCAAGAAAAAAGTGGAAAGACTTTAACTCACAAGAGACTTTCAAATTACTCTGTATTCTATACAAACTGTATATCTTATTTTATATCTACAATAGAATCAGAATTCAGCAAATCAGTTGAATGCTCATCTTGGCTGATATTTCTTTATTTCAAAATGAGATTAAAATGAGATTCAAAATGATTTAATTTAGGATAAAAAAAAAAATCTTTAACTGAATGAACCAAAGTAAAGCAGTAATATTGTGGCCTTGTAGTACAATGATGCTTAATTTTGTTTGAAAATTGTAAATATTAAATTTATTTCTGAAAGAGCACATAAGGCAGGAAGATAAGGCTTGTGTCTGATAATATTGTATAGTGAGTGCTACAATTTTGTAGCTTTTCAGTATTAGAAAATACCATGGTAAGTTTTTAACACTAACGGAGTGAAGTGCTGGTTTATTAAAAGGGAAAATGTATTCTTAACTGCTTTGATTTGATTAGCTGGCACATTATCTGGCATATAAACAGTAGTTATCTTATGGTTATTGTCACAGTCTGCCCTATCAGTTTATGTTATGTCACAGTTTGTTTAATCATGTTATGTTCTAGCCATGTTTTTCCCCTGTCACGTTTGGTTCACCCACGTCACCTGTCTCATTGTTCACAGCTGCACCTCATTCACTGATCACTCCCTTCACAGTATTTAGCTTCCTGGTTTACTTTCAGTCCCTGCAGAATCCTCACTATCCCTTCATGCCGAGTCACGAAAAGATAAGTTTGGTCACCTGCCTCATAGTCTTGTTTTGTCACAGTCCTGTTTATTCATAGTCTTGTTACCACAGTCCTCTGTGTTTCATAGTCTTGATTTAGTTGATTTTTGTTAGTGTTTTTTCATAGTTAAGCATTTTTGATGATCCGGCTCTTCATGCTCCCCGTCTTGTTTGTGGAATAAACCTCGTTTTTTTTTTTTTTTTAACCAAGAGAACTACATCTGGGTCCTACCTCTCCACCAGTTCCTGACAGTTATCAGTTGCATCACATTCTAAATGTTCTGCAATGAAACTAATTCTAATTCTTCCAAACTTAAGACAATTTTCTCTTCCTTTTATTAATACATAGGGTCTTATAGCCACGTAGGCCCCTAATTCAAATAATTAAGATTAAGAAATTGTTATATTATGTTGTTATTAGTTATTCTTTCAAAATTTCTTTGCATATTTTCAAAAACGATTTTACTGATAGGTTCTGTTTGGCTGGAGAGTGATCACTTTCTGGATCACAGAATAATTCTGGGAAGAGTAAAGAGATGAAATCTGTTTTCCTTTTGCCTGACATCGACAGATCAGTCAAAAAACACAAACCAACTCAAAAGTCCTTGGATAACTTTTGGCACATCAAAATGAGACAATAATTAGCTCAGAAAGAGTTCAGAAATGTAAAAGTCTGTGCTTTATAAGTAACTTGAGCTTCCAGGCTGTATTTGAATTGGGGAAGAGGACAGTTGATTGGTTAAAGGTTGAAAATGATAAGAGATGGACAAAGACAGAGAAAGGCTGTACACAGCAGTGACAGTGGGGCTGTTCTGCACTCATCATGGATTTATCTCCTGTGATTCTGATCCTGTGCTCTCTACTATGTTCAGGTAATGAATAAGATTCAATTCAAACAACAAATAAGAGTTTATTCTCATGTTGCTTGTTTTGTCCCTCTGACAGCTTTTCATTTAGTTTATAGTCTGTTATATAGACTAAAAGGGTCAGTTAAAATAAGAAATATAATTGTACTCCTTGCATTAGAAATAGATTAAAGCTGACCTAGAATCTCAGTCTACACTCTGTCGTTATAATCTACTCTGTTTTTTTCTTTTTATGAGCACAACAAATGGTTTTCATTAAGTGATTAAGTTGAACCAGTCCATTAAAGTAGAAAAGTGCTGTCTTTAAGTCCACTTTCATTGTGATAAATCTAATTTTTTTAAAAACTGTTTTCACATTTGTTTTGTGACCATGTCACACTACAGATCAATCTGGGAGTTTGTTCTGGTTGCCTGCTGTGGGGTGGTCTTTGTTTACATTGCATTTTACCCAGAGCGATCTGAAAGTTCACAGATTGATTATACATGTGTGCGTTCTTGCACATGTGTTTGATGTGTTTTTCTGTGCAGCGGTTGGTCAGGCTCCAGTGGTCACAGTGGAGCCCCGGTCTGCTACCGTGCACCAGGGAGAGTCTGTCAGCTTTCGGTGCCAAGCGAAGAGCACAGTGCAACCGGTCCAACTTGAGTGGAGTAGACCCAATAACCAAGCATTACCAGGTCAGGACCAAGCACATTACCACAAAAGCACAGTTCACGTAAAATCACCTACAGTCATGTGAAAGGACAGCACATCTTCTTTCAATGTCAAGGTTGTGCATATCAGGATATGACAAAAAAGCATCTGGTGCTTACCAGGTCTTAAAATACAACCTCAGATGAACAACACGTTACACCTTCTCAAGAATTATTCAATGAAAAAAACTAAATGCAGAAGTGTTTAAAAAAATAAGTACACTCAGTAATTTGATTTCCTGTAGAACCACATATTGCTGCTATAAGTTAAAGTGACATCAGTGAGGAAGAATTTTGGCTCACTCTTTACAATGTTGTTTCAACTCATTCAGGCTGCCAGGCATTTGTTTAGAGGTCTGGACTTTGACTGGACCATTGCAACACCTTGATTCTTTTCTGTTTCAAACGTTCTGTTGTACATTTGCTACTGGGTTTGGGGTCATTGTCCTGTTACGTGAGTCAGTTTGAGCCAAGTTTTAGTGGACAGAAAGATGGCCTCATATTTGACTGAAGAAAACTTTGGTATACAGAGGAGTTCATGGTTGACTTCATGCTTGCAAGGTGTCCAGGTCCGATGACTGTAAAACAAGCCTAAATCATTGATATCTCCACTTTGTCTTGTCTATCCATACATTGATCCAGAAGTTTTTCAAACCTGAGCTGTGCTGCCATGACAGTTTTATAGATAAGCTTTCCGAACAAGCCATATTTATTCAGTCTTTTTCTGTGGTATCATGAACTTTAACAGCTAACATACAAACTGAGATGTCTTGAAATGTAAAAACCTTAAAATTGAAAGCAAGTGTACTCCCTTTTTTTTCTATACAACTGTGTATTTGTGAGGTCTAACTGAACTCTCTTGTTTTCATCTAGACAATGTTAAAATTGGTCCTGATGGGTCCGTGTTGACGTTTGTGAATGCACGACCTGGAAACCAGGGCCAATACCGCTGTGTGGCTGTCAGCTCCACTGGCCGCAGCTCTGCCAATGCTATGCTGAACGTCAAACGTGAGCTTTGTCTTTTCTACTAACATTTTCCTCATCTTGGTGTGTGCAGTGGCAAAACTGTAAAATCTAGACTCCCTGAGAGAAAATCTAATGCAAATCTCATCTTATCAGGGTGTCATTTGTTGCCACCACAGGTAGTCATTGGAAAAAAGATGCTATAATCAATTGTATTTGACATACAGAGCAACAAAAAGCAAATAAACATGGTTAACATAAAGGTTGTGAGCTTAACTGAGAGAGCTCAAGATCACAAGAAAGCTCCAGAGCCAGGTGTGTTCCAGAGTAAGAAGAGGGTGAAATGACACCTTCCATTTGCCAAATATCCTGTAACCTGCTCCAAGCTAAGTGTTGGATGTTTAACACCTAATTTTTGTGTACTTGTAATCTAGGAACACATCCCCTATTGTTTTATGACTGATTTGATTGGCACCAGCCAGTTTCAAAGCTTCTAGTGTAGGTCAATGGATTTCCCATGATGCAAAATACATTTTTGGGTCATGACAGTAAAATAACCGTAGATAGATTAAACAGCACTTGAGGCTGTCCTCCCAAAAAAGACCCCAATGGGTAATTTCTTCATGCAAACAACAACAACCTACAAAAATATGTGACTTTTAGTGGTCGTGAAAGCAACTGCATGTGAAGTGCAAAGACAAATTAGGACCATAATTGTGACGATAGTAGTAGGTTTTAGTTCTAACAGTGATGTTTGTTTTAATCCTAACCAACTAGTTTGGAATACAAAAAAAAAACTGTTATTAGCCATACAAACAACTTATTAGTCATTTTTATTGGAGGACTTGATGGATTGGACTTAATTGCATTCATATTCTACTCAAACTTGCTTGGTTGATACAAGTCAGACTATAAATGAAAGCATTACCATATTTCTCTCAGATTCTCCTAAAGTACGGCTGACACCAGCAGGGCCCCTGCGGGCCAGGGTAGGTGACTCTTTGTCAGTGGAATGTCGCGCTACAGGCAGGCCACGCCCCACATTGTCCTGGAAACGCCAAGGCTCCACCCTCCAGCTGGTTACCTCAGAGATAAATGATGTCAACACTATTAAGGTGAAATACTAACCCAAGCAAGTTGTTCTTGAATCAATGTCCACATTTAGAAAAATGCCTAGAACATGATATTTGACTGTTTTCTCAGTGGAATGCCATACGTCCAGAGGACTCAGGAGTGTACATTTGCCAGGCTGAGAACAATGAGGGTATTTCAGAAGTCAAAATTCAGGTCCATGTTGATGGCCAACCAGGAGCACCTGTGGCTTCAGTGAACAGCCCAGAATTGACTGTGGTGGAAGGGCAAATTGTCACAATGGAGTGCAAGGCCAGTGGTAAGATGTCTGTGTGGTTGTGTTATGAATATCTTCTATTTCTGCTCCCAATTCTCAAATTGAATTTCTTTTCAGGTTCCCCTCCTCCTGTTATTACCTGGTCCAAACTACGAGCACCATTGCCATGGAAACACACAATGGTTAATGGAGTTCTGACAATCACCAGCGTGGGGCGCCAAGACTCGGGAGAGTACATCTGCAATGCAACCAACATAAATGGCTACAGTGAGGCGTACACGCAGATGGAGGTCGAGTGTGAGTGGATACACATATCAAACACACTTAGATTCTCTGTCTCAACTCAAGTTGAGATTAATGGTATTTTTTCTTCACGCAGCCCCTCCGTACGCCACCAGCCTGCCTGACCAGGTGAGGCTCCGGCCCGGAGACGCCCTGCTGGTGCAGTGCCTCGCCCACGGCACTCATCCCATGCAGTTCACGTGGAGCCGGGTGGGCAGGGGCAATTTATCTGCTGGAGCAGAGACCACAAAAGATGGAAAGCTACTGATAGCCCATGTTAAACTGAGCGACAGCGGAACATACAAATGTGTGGCCACCAATCACATTGGTTCCAGTGAGGCATTGACAAAAGTCATTATAAAAGGTGAGAGGGTGTTTAGGATTTGTTATTCAAAGTACATCTAAGTGAATTTTCTGTTTTGTGTTTATTTCACTGTCTAATCGTGTCTGTTTCTTTTGTCTGTTTTATCTTTACAGCTTAAAACGACATGGTCCCACTTTAGCTCACTGACAAAAAATAAAAATCATGCAGGGAAAATCATATTTAATAAATTAATCTATTTTGATGTATACCATGCTCCTGCTCCTTGAACTCTTGGAATTATGGCGCAGGGGTTAATGATGTACTTTTAAAGGGAATTGATACTCTGGAACTCTGTGACTAACATCTAACATTATGGGTGTGGGAGGTTTTTTCTTTATGTGAATTACAGCCTGCTTTCCTTCATTAATTTCCTTTGCTACACTATAGTTCAATAGTAAAAAAAAAAAAAAGGTAGAAGAAAACAAACAAGAATGTAATCTTATATAAAAGTCGTTGAGATCATGACATAAATATGAAAAACTCTAATCTTTGAAAAGAGAATAAAAAAGACAGCTTGGTGTAACATGAAAATTGAAGTTGTTCTCATGTTTTCCTGACCTGAGCTTAGCTGCTGACTATTGGTCATAAAAGGTGTGTTTTATTATGTGCAAAAGCATGTAAATTTACAGCATGTTTTTTTATACATTTTTTTTTTCATGACAGTTTCTAATGTTTGATGTTCTTTGCTTCCTTGAGACAGAGCACACATAAGAGTCATCATCCATTGCTTTGGGGGATGGTGGGTGAAAGAGTAATGGGTCTAAATTTGATAAGCAGCAGAGAGCCAGAAACAATGTTGTTTTGTTCCCAAACTGCTGGTGTTACAGTGTATGGCCAGTTCATCCAAATGATGTCTGGATTAAGCACCACAAAATCAACATATTATCTAATCCAATTTTGTAATGTTGATTTTCATTTTTTAATGTTTAGATTTTTTATAAACAACCTAACAGAAACAACAATAGAAGCAAAACAAACCCATAAACTGTAGTGGTGAAACGGGGGAGCATCCAGACCTGTACCAACCGTTTTTTAGGGACAGCTTCTACATGCAAGCCTTCAGGCTACTGAACTGCTGATTACCAAACACTTTGCACACCCACCAGATGTGTTCATGTGGGTGAACATCACACCCTCCTGCAACACAGACTGTTTTTGAGGAATTGAAAATTCTATTGATATTTGACTTCTGCATTATCATTCTTCTACATTTTTTTTTAGTTTTAAGCGTAACATTTGCTTTTAGTATTTGTTCTGAATGTGAAACATTTGAGGGGGCTCTAAGTCCAAGACACCATTGACAGAATGGAAGTGGAATACAAAACGACCAAGAACAGAATTAAACCAACGAAAGGGATAACAGGAGTTTAACTGATGTTAAATCAGAGCATCAATCCAAAGTCATTTCTTTAACCACATGGTGGCAATATATTGCTTTAGGACACACATATATTTGTCCTCGGGCCAAATAAGCACTCCGAGCTGCCACACTTAACAAATGGAGGGACAGATGCAGAGCACAGTCAAGGTTTTTTTTTTCCAGACGACTACATGCCATCATCTTTATAAATGACGAAAACCTTTGGCTGATCACAGCGGCCCTCAGTGTACATTTGGACTATAACCATGCACTGAACAAAGTCCTGTTTGGCCAATAAAATGTGTTGCAACAAGCGTGCCCGATAGTTGAGCTGTTGCACAATATTTGAAGTAGCTCTGCCTATATTAGGTGTTATGCCCTCAATAAAGGTTTGTGGTCACGGCATAAGGTTGAACAGTGAGCTGCCATTTCCAAAGCTGCTGCCAGAACAAATCCTCTATCTGCTGCATGTGTCTTTGGCCTCACTCACAAAGCCTCCATGGAGAAATTGGTTTTACCCTTTCCACTAGTCTTTACTCCATCTTTACAGGCACTTCAAAGCTGATGAGGAAACATCTGCCCCCTGTCACCTCAATCCACCCCCTCACTTCTCAGACAGCTAAAGCAGAGAGGAAAATACAAGAGAGATACCCACATTCATTGTTAAATTAGAATTATAAAAAGCCTTTGAGTTGGAAAAGAGAAGATTAATGTATCAGTGGAGAGGAAACACTAATTCATGAAATCTGATCCAGCTCTATCTGTGTATATCACTTTGTATATATATTAACTCGACGTGGACTTATGGTCTCTTATGGAGCCTCGTATAAACAGAAAGACTCAAGATGACGTCCCAGAAAAGGGATGTGCGCACACACTCACACAAACAGTTTGTCACAACTTCAGAAACATTACAATAATTTAGAAAGCAGTAAGACTAGGTAGTAGCTCTGTATTGGCACTGGATAACATGTTTATGTTAGGCTTAAGAGGTAAGGAGAAGGGAAAAATAAACACACAGCCTGTATCAGTACACAAGGGCAGTTAAATACTCCTTCCTCACATCACTGAAACATTTAGTTTTGGATGAAGACCAGAGCAATGTCCCAACAGTAATAACACAGTCAAACCTGATCATTCAGGAAGTAACCGCTGAGGTGAGAGTTTCCCCAGGAAGTGATAAGTTGAAGGGGGGGGTACCTACCAAGTCTGTTGCTGTGGGTTTCCACCTGGTGAAGTTGGATAAGCTGTGGTGGGGCACTATATAGAAACAACAGTTTACTCAGGACATAGGAAGGGAGGCTGATGGGGGTGATAATGTTTTCAGTTCCTGTGCTGTGTTGGCTGCAGAGCTGAGATGAATACCAGAGTGCAAAATATCACAACTCTGCCTGATCTCACATTGTGTCAGTGTGAAACGTTTCTGTTTCTAACTTGTCAAGCAGGAAGCAGTAAGAATATGCCCCATTTGCTAATCTTTATAATCATGTCACATGTAGTACTAGTACAGTATAATACTGTAGTACTACTCCTTATTCTTTATATTTTGCTTCCCAGGAATGAGACTTTCTTGTCACCTTTTAAAGTGGTCTTGAGCAATAGTTAGGCAAATGTTTTTGTTTGTTTGTCAAGCTACTTAACACTGACCTGTGATTTATTCAAGCATTAAAAAGCCACCTAACTCGAGGATGAACCAGTCAGTGGGGTTACATGATGAGATTATCTTGATTATACCTATAGTTGGGTTTTGCTCCTTATTTGAGCAAGGGTAATTATCCTTGGATATATGGCGGTGAAGGAATGGAATCACTGGCACACAGCATGTCATACCCCAGTACGATAGGTGGCGCTGTACCCATTTCAACTATCGATAATAGAGCCACTTCCGGCTGACCTCTTCACCACCAACAACAAACTGTGCTAGTGACCACACACACACACGTTGACTATGACATCTAGCACTCTATTTTAAACAAGTCAGCCTGAGGCATATATGGCTTTTAGCTTATTGGTTTACTGAAGGTAAAACACCCACCTGATATTAATATAGCAAGTTACATCACTGACAGGGGATTGATCCAAAATGATCCAAAGGGGGAACTACTGGAAGAAACCCTGGAAGAAGTGATTTAGAAGAGTATACATCTCTCCAAAAAGCAAGTTTTACAGAGCAACTACAGGAACTGAGGTGAAGAAACAACTCATACCTGTAAGAATGGCAGACTTCAGGTAATGGGACATGCACTCAACATCAGAGAAAAACATTTTTGTTCAATATTCTGTCCCTCTCTGTGTGTGTTTGTTTATGAGTGTTGTAAGTGTTTGTGGCAGATTTTGATGCCTTGATGACTGATATTGGGGGCTCCTATTTAAAGCACTGTGGTTCAATGTCAGCCATTTTCACAGTCATGATGGATGACAGAGTTCCATCCAGAGCCAACATGTTCCTGGTCTTGGTTTTATTGAGCCCCACCATGGAAAAAACCCTCTATGCGTCAGCATTTGAGTGTGGCAGAACTAATACCAGGTCGGCAATTGTAGACAGCCTTGGGAATCTGCTCATACCAGCCACCTTTGAAAAAAATGAACCATGAAAGCCTAATTACACTCCTAATATATTTTTCATTAAGTTGCTCATTTCAAAGGGTGTGTGCTGAATATTTCTTACCCTGTTCTTCTTCTCATCTTACCTGATGATGATCCTGACGGCTCTCTTCCACCTCCAGCTCGTCTACAACTTCTGCACGCATTCAGAGCATAGGTTACGTCCGCTGTGCATTCAGCTGAAAGCTATTTCAGACCTCACACGGCAACAAGAAATTCTGTTTTTTGATTGGCTGAGAAATTCTGTTTTGTGATTTGCCCATGGGTAAATCAAGAGAGCTGTACAAGCGCACAGTAACCTTTCATTGACTAGTTTATAGTCCATTAGAATTTCTGTGCGACAAAGTTAATTATTTTTCAGCGTGAGACATGCCATGTGTGAATGTGTGAACTTGTTGAAATGCGTCTGCTATGCAGGGCATGACATGATTGGCTGTTTTTTTTTACAGGGACCCTGATATCAATATTCTGATACAATTGTTTTTTACCAGTTTGTACCAAAGCTTGAGTGTGTGTTGTGAACTTCAACACTCTGCCGCTTTAGCTTTTTCAGTTTTGCAGTGATCTAAATGTTTTACTTCACACCTTTTATGACACTGATGCAAATCAAACTCCTAGAGCCTTCACTATTTGGAAAGTGTGAATGAGGGGAAATAAGACAGTGTTGTCTTGCGGTTTCCGAAACCAGCAAGACATACAGTCATAGCACTGAAAAAAAGTCTGTGCAAGTTACAAAACATGACTTATAAGATACTTGTAAACATGTCAATCTCATCAAAATTGTGAGAATTTAGCTTCCTAAAACCAGGCCAACACAACCAGATAACCAGAATGACTCTTGCATGTATACACTAAACTATACAAATGAGCATTGGCGCTGTACATGCTCTAAAGTTGAAAAAAACATCCATCCATCTTCTATAACTGCTTAATCAGTCACTCGGGTCGTGGGGGGCTGGAGCCTATCCCAGTGGTCATCGAGCAAGAGGCAGGGTACACCCTGGACAGGATGCCAGCCCATCACAGGGCCACAGAGACAAACAACCACAGACACACTCACTCCTAAGGACAATTTTAGAGACACCAATTAATCTAACATGTATGTTTTTGGATGGTGGGCAGAAACTGGAGTACCCAGAGAGAACCTGCGCATACAGGGGGAGAACATGGAAACGCCACACAGAAAGGCCCCAGCCAGGCGTTTAACCTGGAACCCTCTCACTGTGAGATGACTGTGCTAACCACCACACCACCATGTAGCCCTTCTGTATAAACAATAATGTGTAAATGTATATCATTACAGCTGGATTTCAAGTATAGCTGCTTCCATTTACATATTTTTCTGTTTCTTTTGTCAGACGACTACAGGCATAAGAAAATCAGCCCATTAAGGTCATGTGTCAACTTATGGTCTCTGTGGTCAGACAGTCATATTGATTTTTTTTATAATCTGACAAAAGCACCATTCACCACCCAAGTAACTTAAAGACAATGTCTGCAGAAAATTCAGCTGTAATTACAATGATCTCCCACAAAACAAACAAACACAAAATAAAGAAAACACTCATATCCATCTGGGAGGAGATCCCACAAATTCAGGGCATACTCAGAACACGCTGGAGGGATTATACAGCATTTCTGGCCTGGCAACACCCTGGGACCTCCCAGGAAAAGCTGCAGAATGTAGCTGGGATCAGGGATGTCTGGCTTTCAATTCCGGACCAGTTGCCTTCGCAACCTGACCTCAATAGATAGATAAGCGGAAGATAATAAATGGATGTATGAACTGATGGCCGGATGATCTCCCATAGGGAAAGTCAGAAGAACATTTACACACATAGTCTACAGCGTAGCAGCGATTCCCCTTCTGTGCCTTTTTACTGGTACAGGGACAGTGGTCCAGTTAAATAATTAAGTCTCAAGCTGTAACTATAGCTTGTCTCAACTGTCAGCATGGTTACGTGTTGGAGTGTTCAGTCCCCAGCTAATTAGGTTTTGAGAAGCTTCATTTCATACTATTTTTGTCAGACTAACATGTTGACATGCATTTTAAAAGTATGTTGTTTCTGCCATACTAATGCAATAATTTGTAATATATGTAAAGCTACTTAGGATGTGTCTAAGTAGCCTGTCTCAGACCTACCTCAGTAGATTTAACAGTGTAACAAATGGCAATAATGGTTTAACTAGGATTTGTAGGACTCTAAACCCTTGTTCACATGTTGTTGATAACAGTTACCTATGTATCTTACCTATGTATCTCAGAAAACTGAGATTCAATTGGAAGCTGTGCTTCTTGTAATGACTGGGGGTGGAGTTAATATGATCAAATGGAGGAAAGTCCCCAGTGCAGGCAGGACAAGGAAAGGGAAAGAAAAAGAAAAAAGCACACCTGACCTGATAATAAGCATGTCAAAGAAGAAGAATCTTAGTGTCTACCTCTTTTATCTAATCAATTTTGATAAAATAGTGAGTGAACAGAGTGAAAAAGAGTGAACAGAGTCATTTCCTTTGCTCAGTCATCACAGATATGTAGCTCACACAGGAACACATATTTACAGTTACATAGTTACAGTTAGAATTGCTATGGTTACAGTTGACAGATCATAATCAGCCCCTTCTTCTTCAGTATCACCCTGCAGTGGCTGTAGTGCTGAAAAAGAAAGAGAAAAAAGTGAAGAACAGTTTCTGCTTTTTGCAAGGCACCATATGTACAAACCAGTGTCAGGATGTCCTGTGATTATGGCACTCACTTCTTCATTTCGAACTAACCACTTTAAAGACTATCTTCAGTGTTCACTGTGCACAGATGCTTTCATTACCTCTATCTCGGTTTTTCCTGTGCTGCATGATATCCGTTCCTCTACGACTGGTAAACACTTAACATGTTCAATGCTTGAGCAATCTTAACCACAACTGTGTGTATCTGTGTTTATATTTTGGTGGATGTGGTATCACCATGAAACCGCTTGAGGTTCGGAAAAAGCTTAAGTTGCACTTCTGGTAAAAATACATGGGTACATAAGCACAAGAAAGAGGGAGGTGACACAGTCACAGTTTAGCACGACGTGTACACTGCATCACATTCTTCTACTTGTTAAAGTCATAAACAGGTCTAAGTTGTTTATTTTGTGTACAGTAAAAAAATTAATGACCACTTTTTATGTTACATAGCACTTACAGAATAAAAAGTACTGAAATAATGTTTTTGAAAACTATAGTGTAAGTCAACACTAAAATGATCAGTTATTACAGTTATAAATCAGTAAACTATTGGTTTTGCTGATCCCTTCCTTGATATAGTGACACATGAAAAAAACATTTATCACTTTCCCACAACATTTCACTAACAGCATATAAACTGGATAAAAGAAATTGAACATCTGAAGGGTCAGAGTCAAATGAGTAGTATCCTCTAGTTTTATTAGGAAGTGTTTTGTTTTAATCAGGATATAGATAACAAACAGGGTTTAAAAACACAGACAGAAAAATGATAGTAGAAGTAAAGTGGACATGAGATGAAGAGAAATGAGTGTGGTAGCTGAGTGGGATTTTTCAGTCTGTACCGTATTGTCAGTTGCTCTCACAGACTGCTGGAAAATAAAATAGTATGCTTGGGAGTGTATTTCAGGAAGTCAAAAGCAACTGCAGCAGTGGGAGCAGACAATCCATTCACTCTGTTTCCATCTGGAAATTCTTGCTTTTAGTAGTGTGTGTGCCAGCAGATTTGGGCACTGACGTTTCAACAGCTGTTTGTATTATAAATTTAGATTTTTCCACCCTACTGCTGTGATGTAATACAGAGGTAATTTCTTCATATACTGTGCCACAGCAACTAATGCTGCTTTAAACCTGGAGAAAAGCTCACACCAAAAAAAAAAAACAGGTGTTGAATTCTTCTTTCAAAGTACATGTACTGTTGGGGCATTGACAGATTGACAGATGTTTCCTTGGAACTGCTTCCAAACTCTCATGACCCACGGGTTGGCCTTCAACCCTAACTTTTAACAGCAATTATTTACAGTCGTGTCCACTCTTTGATTGTACCCAGACGATGTATCTTTCAAACTTCTTTTGGAAATCAGACAGGTTTGCCTGTGAAAGCAAACATATTTTGGAGCACAGCTTCTATATCTAACAACTGAGAATAAAACAAACTGGATTCTGCACAAGCATCAGGTTTTATCAGTCATACAAGATACAAGATCTGATGCTCTCCGACTTTACCTCATACTTCCCTTTCGCTCACAAAAGAAAACCACAAATGCTGGGTTAGCACAGTTGTCATGGAAACTTGTTTTAATGTGGGGCTAGTAAAGATATGAATCATGTTGCATGAATGCAACTGGTTTGTATGTTTTGAAAATCAATGTTGGATTTAATCATAAATATGTTAAAGGGATAATTCAGTTGTTCAATATTGCAAAAAAGGTTTTGACTAAAAGAATTATGGGTGACAGGGATATTTTGACTGTGAGTCTTTGGTTTCAATCAAGCTTTGGAGGCAAGAATTCCCATTTTTCTCTGTAACTTTCTAAATGTCTTGACGACATCTTAAGCTTGATGTTCCGTTTAGCCCTAACAGGGCTCTACAGATCTGTTCACAGACTGAACTGAAATCCAATGTTCCTTTGTTTTAGTATAAGTGAGAACCTGAGCAGAGTGAAACTTTAAAACACAAGCATTACTATACACTGCTTACAAATATTATATCTTAAATCTAAAGGCTTTCTTTCTTCAAGTTAAAGTAGAAGTTTGGGCATTTCTGAGACTTTAGAAGAAAATGCATGGTTACAATCATTCAGCATGGTTACATGCACAGCTGAATCGAGCTACAGTTAGAGCTCGATGTGGACATGCACAGGAGTGGACGGGAGCTATAGACCAAAGTGTGTCCGATGCTGTGACGGCCCGCTTGAGGCTAAATGCATATGTATGGAAGTGATTGATCCACATCGGCATTATCTGAGAAGTTTGATATTACTTGACTTCGGTTAGACTAACATGTTTACATGCGTTTTAAAAATCCAGTTTTGGTCAGACAAACACAATCATTAGTTTATTTCCATTCACCCAACCCTCTCAATCCCGTTCAGGTTCATGGGGAACTGGAGCCTATCTTTGCTGCCATCGCGTGAAACTCAGGGTACACCGTGGACAACTTGCCAGGCCTCGTAGAGACAAATCACTCCTTACCAGAATCACCAATTAACCTAACAAGGACATTTTTGGTCTGTGTAAGGAACCAGGAGTACCCAGAGAAAACCCATACATGCACAAGTTGAACATGCAAACTCTGCAGAAAAGCCTTGATTTGCACTGGGAATGTTCTTGCTATGAATCAACGATGTTAACCACCTCACTGTGTGTAACACTTGCCTGTTGTGTTGTCAGCAATGTGGTATTTTTTGTCTTTCTCAAACATTAGATATAAAACATACTGACTTGATCAGCCAGTCAACAGTAGGTTTTCAGAAGATAAGCTGCATCATCACACAAAACTTCATGACACAAGTCCTTCTAGAGTAAGTAATTCAATCTCATTAATTTTTCAAATGCTGTGAAAAATATATTTGGTGCTGCAAGTAATTACTGTAGAAAATCATGACAGACGATAGCTTGCACTGTGCTGTTATTAGTTTAATAACAGATCAGTGGATCATATGTCAAAATAACCCATGGCTGCTGTGTTTTAATGTGCTTTCTCATATGTAAAAGGGGCTTGAATTTGTTGCTGTTTCATAAACTTTATAGATTTTAGAGGTATTGCTATGTTGTTGTGTTTTGTTGTGTTTGAGTGTTTAATCCTGAGGAACGTGCATTTTAAACTAATGTTCTAACTTCTGTTTCGTCGTGTTTTGTTAGGACCGCATGGTGGTGCGATGCTTAGCACTGTCCCCTCACAGCCAGAAGATTCTTTTTTCAAATCTTTGCTGGGACCTTTCTGTGTGGAGTTTTCATGTTCTCCCTGTGTATGCGTGGGTTCTCACCCGGTACTCCAGCGTCCTCCCACTGTCTAAAAACATGCATGTTAACTGGTGTCTCTAAATTGACCCTGGGAGTGAGTGTGAGCGTGCATGGTTGTTTGTCTCTGTGTGGCCCTGTGATGGACTGGCGATCTGTCCAGGGTGTACCCCGCCTCTTGCCCAGTGACAGCTGGGATAGGCTCCAGGATTTATAGATATCTGGATTAAGCAGGTATAGCAAATGGATGGATGTGTTTTGCTGTTCTGTTGTGCTCCTTTTTCATTGTAGCATCTACAGAAATTGTATTATATCTTTCTTTTTGTGTTCACTAAAATGTTTTCTTTTTGAATTATTGTTGTGCTAAGTGAAAGTATGATGTGTTTTCTTTTATGTCTTTTTGGTTTTCTTGTAATGCTTTTTAAAATGGAACTGGTGTTCTCAGAAGTACTTCTGTGTTTCCTGTTTTGCTGTGGTCTGCTGTGGTGACATCACATTTCAGTGCAATATGTAGTGATGTTGCAGGAAGTTGTTGACACCTGAATGCTTTTAGGTTAGCTCACTGGTCAGCTGTTTTTTATTCACACACATACTGTTCAATTATAGTAAGGGGCGAGACAATTCCTGCTGTTATGATCAAATCACAGTTTGTCACACGCTCTAAAAAAAATAAGAACTAGAATGTGCCCTGAAAGACAACCACATATCTTCCTTAAAACTGTCTAAGCTGCCACTTGAATGACTAACATTTTTCCTCTGACAGATCACATTTTTCCCACACTGCTTTTAGATGACTGATGGTCACAACATACAGACGTTAACAAAATACATGTGGGATTAACGTGCAATGGCAGCCAACACAACTGCATTCACACACGCAACACTCACAGGCTTGTGCAGCTTTCATTTTGGGACATAGCTTCAACTTCCATTCATTGTGTACAGCCCAGCTATAACATTAACAGAATATCAATTAGCCTCGCCCTTACCCTGACCGCACAATGATGTTCTGCCTCCTGTGGACCAGAAATTGGCCCTCAAAAGGACTACTGGTCCCAACAAAGTCAGCAGTTATACCAGACAAGGTCCCAATAAAGTAAGAAAAACAAAAACACTCACACTATCTGGATCTTTCCCTATGGGATCATAGAAAGTCACTAAAAGCACATTTGCAGAAAACGTTTCAGTTGGTTTTCACAACCTGACAACCATTTAAGCAAACAAATTTACCAATTTGTGTCAGTGCAGTCCACCTCCACATGCAAACACATGCAATGTGTCTGCTTTCATTTAGCCTTTTGTTTACTGAAGATGCTGAAGCATCATAATCTTGTCCTCTTCCTGCCTTCATGTGTGAATGATTTGTGTGTCTCCATGTGTCTGTTAATTTGTCTCTGTATGTCTGCCCTCTGTCTGATTTAATATGATGATAAACAATGTCAGAGAGTCAATATGTTGCTTTAGAGAGCCAAGTCACAGAGAGATGATGTGAGACCAAAGGAAAGGAAATGGGGTCACAATTCTCTCAGAGCTGAAAGTAAGCTTAATGTAGGTTGTGTGCCACCACAGCATGCAACAAGAAAATAAACTTCAAACCTATAACTGTCACACACTTAAAAATATGACATTCATTTTGTGTTTTTGTACACAGTACAGTAACCATGATGACAGATTGTTTCCACGCTTGGAAGTATAAAATGGAATCTGCTGCTCTTAATAATGTCATGATCTAAGCCAACTCACTATGCTCACTTTCAGCTACTTATGATATTTTCCTACACGTATTTGTAAAGATCTTTCTGCTTTTGCTTACACTTGTATATCTTACAGCCACCTTTCCTTCCTCTTTTGTGAGATTTCAGCAGATACCCAATGATAACCTACGTCATTCCTCTGCTGAGCAGCGATTGCCTGATCATTGTTTAACGGAAGTATGGTTACCAAGCTTTAAATTCATCCACTTTCTGAGTTGTACAATTAGCAATAATCCAAATGTACAGATTTTGGAGTGTAATGGCTTATTTTGAGCCTTTTAGATAGCAAAACTAATAGTTCAAGGAAGTGGTTAAACATGTTGTTCAACAGGCACTAAGCTGGTGGTCAGCTCATTAATCTGTAACAGAAATCTTTGATCCAGACTTCAGTCTGATACTAATTTGATGTCTTTGTCTTGTCACTAACTAGTTGTTAAATACCAGTATGTCTGGAAAAACTTCAGGTGTGATAAAAGTCCAATCATGCCATAGCCAGCTATGCTAACCTCTTTGTTACGTGAAACCAGCACTGGTCCTGTCCTTTTGATTTGCAAACTTTTTTAAGGCATTTTACGCGATGGTGAAACTTTAAATCAACAAAAAAAAAAAAAGAAATGAACATTTAGCCATAAAAAAAACAATAGTTGGTACCTGATCACAAAGTGCATTTCTGCAAGAACTATTGTGCTGTAAAGAAGTGTAACCACTGGGCAACACTTTATGGCTGAATTTACACATAAACCATGAAATCAAGAAGCGCACGATCAAAACCAACCTACTATAAATATTCACAACTCTTCAGGAATTAAGTAAGTATGTCGAAAGAGCTCATGTCTTATCAGATGCAATGCATTTAGGTAAAAGGTGGGGCCTTGTGTAACGTAAAATAAAGTAATTATAATGTGTGAATAGGATGACAAAACATGTAGACAAATGATTTAAAACTTGGACCTTTACTATTAAATCCTGCTATAATACATGCAGAATATGGTATGGCATTGTCTTGCTGAAATAAACAAGGCTTACAGTATATGCACCAAAATCTACATTTATCACTTTGCACTGAAAGTAAAAAGTTTTCTAATTTTTGATTGACCATAAGTTTCAAGATCTCATACACTGTTTATGCTCTATTTTCTGTTTACGTGCCTCCATTTTATTGAGTCATTACTTGATAACTTTTATACTGCTATTTTCTCTTGAACCACTCTGCTGTGATCTTGAAGAGGTACATCCGTCACCAGTCTGTTTTCTTACTGTCTGGGGGGTTGAGAAAATGCAGAGGGTTTTCCACTGAAGGTTTGAATGTGGGAGGGAAAGGAGGGAAAGGGGGAGGAGATGCAAAGAGGGAGTAGGGAGAGAATGGGAGCGGATATAGGATTACTTACTGGCAAAACTCAAGTGCAGCAGCAGCTGCTTGGACTGAGTGTTAGTCATCGCCCTCTCTTCAGTTACCCCCCCCCCTTTTTTTTTCTTTTTCGGTCTCTCATGACAGTGTTGTGAATAGCTCCTGAAACAGAGGCCACTGGAGCATGGAGGGAAATGTGAAAGATGGCGTAGACAGAGCGGGGGTTTGTGTCTGTAAGCAACGTGATACGGTGCCAGTGTGAGAAACATGCTCACTATGAAAGATTTGGTGTGAAAGAAAAGAGCAAGAAAAAGCGGCTTGAGTGACACAAGCCCACAAAGACTAGTGAAAGGGAGGAGAGAGAGACACAGAGCAGAAAGGGGTGGAGAATCTTAGGGAGCGCAAGGCGTGCTCACAGTTAGAGTCGGAATCAGAGAGAGGAAGAAAGTTGGTGAAGGTTCACTGTTCTTTTTCCTGCCTTGTACCTAAATATCCTCTTCTAAAAGGACACATCTTTTTAAGGATCACTTTTTATTATTCCTCCCTAATGCTCTGTGGATTTCTGTGGACTTTGGACAACAATTACAGCAGAAAATCAGCTTTTTTCAACTTTTGTGAGAGGATCTATTTATTTTTTTTTAAATTTCAATTACAATTAATCATTGGTTCTTCCTTTTATGAATAAATCTTCTGTGTGGGACTACTGTTTGCCATCAACATGTGGTTTGGGAAGACACTGCTTATACTTGGTAAGTCTACACAGTGTATGTGTTTTACTTAGTGGGTGTGTGAAGGCTAGAAAAAGGAAACAAAAAGTATGGGTAAATTTAGAAATGCTCCATCTCTTCAGTTGATGTACTTCTTCATTTTGTCGAACACATGACTACCGATATTCTTTTTATAGGGGAACTGTAGAAGTAATTTAAAACTATAGTAATCATAGTGGAATATTAGAGACTTTTTAAAATTCTTCAACACTGTGAATTACATGATATGAATCTAAAAGTAGAAAGGGAAACTTTTAAAAAGTAATAACACCAACTCACACAAATAACCCCACTATCGTTCATTCTGCCACACAACTGCCCAACAGCTGTGTTTTCTGTAGTAGTTATAGATGGTGGACTGAATATCTAAAAACAGGATGAATGGAAACAAGTTTCCTGTGACGGGACTGCAAATATTTGTTTATGCTGCTTTGTGTCTGGTTGGTGTGTGAATTGACAACTGCTTGCTGACCGTTTGGTAATAACAACTTCATGTCATGATGTACAGGATATGTCCATGTTGCATTTACAACATATCACACTGCATGCTGTAGATCAGCAAAACAAACATGAATGCAGGTTTATGACTTTAATGACTTGCGATATAGCCCAAATCATTTTCTCCTTGTATGTGTATGTGTGTCTGGTGACTCCTATTTCTGTGGAAACTACTCTGTGTTTGGGTTTATCTGTGGACATATTTTGTCAACGCAATGGTGCTCTAAAATCCTTCATAGTATTACACTGGAACTCAGTCAGTGCTTCAACGTAGGTATCTTTATCCAAGTAAATTTTGAACCTCACGTCCCAATTTTCACATCTTCAGTGCTTTCGGATTCCTCAGATAAAGATGAGTTCAAAGTTCTAATGACTCAGTCTCACTTATTGGATTTTTGGCTATATTGGATTTTCACAGGCACCACCAGCATCAGATGATCTTTAGAATTAGCCTTACAAAAGTGGTCAGAATTGGCCGTTACAGCCAATTGAAACCAGCACCAAAACTGACAAACAGGAAAAGAGATCTTATCTCAGCATGTCTTATCAAATCGCAGTTAGTACGAATTAGGATTATTCGATGTTTTACCTCTAGACTTTTACCTCTAGACTGCAATAAGAAAACAATCTTTTGTAATAACTGTTGAAAAGTTAGCGTAAGTGGTGTTGAAGAAGTTGTGGTCACATATTTCTGTGAAAGGTTAGTCTGGTCATACTGAGGGAGGGAGAGGGAACTAGGTGGAAGTATACTATCTCTTAGTGTCCTTCTAGATTATAAATGATATTGCAAAATGTTACAAATAGTTGGGAACTATTAAATAGTGTCACTCGAGTGTCTCTTATAAAACAAATTACAGGCACAAATTATGTTATTTTCTCCCAATCACAAATATAAATTAAATTATATGTGTAAATTGTCCATCCATCCATCCATTTTCTATACCCGCTTAATCCAACTGTCGGGTTGCGGGGCGGCTGCAGCCTGTCCCAGCAGTCATTGGGCGAGAGGCATGGTATATGTTAATTGTTAATTGTATAATTACTAGATACTATTTTATGATTTATGACACCAAAAACTAGTCTAGAGTGTTTTTATGCCATAGCAAAACTGAAATGTGTGTTTTACACTATAGTTGCACATAGATGACAGAAGTTGAAAACACTGTGCCAAAGAGGCTAGAATCTGAATGTAGATTCCTCCCTTCCACTGATAAAAACATATTGACAATTATTTGAACAAAAAGTTAAATAGATTAAATACAACAAGATAACAAACTCAAACAAGACAAGAACAAATGGGTAAAATAACAAAAAAAACCTTCACATCAAGATGCAATGAAATAAAAACCAAATTTATTGAAAATATTTACGTATCAAATCTTCATAGTTCTTGAATGAAGATAGTCTTTTCACACTGCGGTGATGGGAGTAGGTTGACTACAGAGATGGTCCTCTATGTTTGACTAGAATTGATTAGAGTCTGACAAAATGGAAAATGCATGTCCATTGAGTACCGTGTGGACATGAATGTCTTGAGAAAATGTGAAAGGGTTTTGCATATCACGAGTTAAATTAACAATTTTACACTCTAAATAGATATTGCTGACATATATAGACTAATATCCAATTAGAACATATTTTAACTGAGCATTAAGTTATAAGTAAAAGAGAAATAAATAATAGGCTAACTAGTGAAGCGATGACAACAGCTGTGATGTCCATCAGCATGTTGACTCTCTGACCCCTGAGTACTCAGTAGTGACCACTGCATTGATACCTGAATACTGGTGGGTACTCATGATGATTATCAAGTTTGGGCTTTATTTTGATCCAGAACTGACCACCTGGGAAGTTTCGAGCCTGCCCCTTTCACATTTGTGACGCTACATGTTGATAAAATCTGTCTGGATCAGACAGACACAACACCTACGAATGTAGTCAAAGTCACCTTTATGGTAAATGCTGCTTTAGCACACACACACACACACTGGCAAGATGAAAGCAACCCCAGTCAAAGCAAAACTTTCTCATAAGAACAGAACTATTCTTTTGAGTATGACCTTTTCTAAAGTTAGTAGTCTCAAAAATTCCCCTTAACAAGCCGCTGAACTGCAACCATTAGTGGGCTTGACTTTTCTAAGCAAATGAGCCAAGCTTTGCACAAGGAGCTTCACTCAGGGAGAAGATTTATCAGCACTGACATAATGCAACATGAAGAGAGACAGAAAGAGAGAAATGCAACACACAGCTTATAAAGAAATGTGAGGCAGAATATACACACAGCGAAGGCAATGCATTCTCCTCTATGGTGAATGAAGCCTATGAACTGAGTGCAAAGTTACTCGCTGGATATATTCAGGCCTTGTTTCCATCCACAGATATTTCATCATATAATTAGACACAGTCACACTGTTTCTCACACTCATTGCCACTGTCAAACCCTGTCTGGTTTGCCTAAGGCGTTAATGCGGGACTTCAGCCTCATCACAAAACAACAGAAGGCTCATTGTGACCGAAGTAATAAAACACACCGGAAAGGCTCTGGGAATGTTTAATACCACGTGGACAGGGTGCTGTTTTCTACGATTTCACAAACTCCTTAGTCATAGGAATGTAACTGACAAGTTTCTGTTTTGATGCTAGGTTCATTTCTTGCATGCTGAGGGTGTGTCATGGCTGGAGCAGGGGGAAATATACAAAATCCACACTATTTATTGTGTTCACAGGCTTAGCTGAGTGTGTAAACATGCCAACACTGGTTTACAAGCAAGATTTATACATGTCAATACTGCAAAAGAAGGGCATAATTCAGAGTGGGTGAAAAGTGAAATGGGTGTAAGCGGAAACTATCCAAGTCGGACAGAACCACAAAAACTTTTGAAAGACAATGTACCAGTGAGGTTGGTGGTTATTTGGAAAAGATGTAGTAAAAACGCATGGACATAAAATGAGGATTTACTGTACATTTTGGCAGATTTTGCCCTCATTTGAGAATGTAGTTACAACTTCAGAGTGTCAGAAAGCACCAAGATGATTTTGATAAATTGCTTACTTGTAGTTTGAAAGATACTGATCAGTCTAGAGGTATGTCTAAAAAGCCACTTTTCCTTAACACAGACCTGTAAAAGCTGTCACATAAATATCTTGTCACATACAGACTGAGTGCATTTCCAAAGCATGCAGTTTCAAGAGTTACAGCAGTTGTGTCATGGTAACATGGAAATGTTGGTAAAGCTTCATGCAATTCAATGTATTTCATTGTTAAATTCAACAACTAAAGTGGATGTTTTCCTAACCATAACCAAGTACTTTAAATGCCTAACAAAAATGGTAAGCTACAGTAGAATAAAAGAAGAATAAAATCCGTTGGAAAAAATTACTGCTATTTATTCATTTTCCATACCTGTTCACGGTTGCAGGGGGGTTGAAGCTTATCCCAGCTTCCATCTAGTGAAAGGCAGGGAACATCCTGGATAAAAAAAAACAAAAAAAAAAAACAGCAGACGCCAACACAGGTCACATGGGTCGGAGTTGGGTGTCTATCCCCCTTTTCCTCTCTAAAGTCTTCATGTAGTCTATGTTAGTTGTTCATAATCCATTATAATAGAATGATGTTTTCCTGTCACTGTTTACAATTGGAGCAGGCAGTTCATAATTTTGTGCCAGATGTTAACAGGCAATATGAAGCTGCAGAATAGTTCTCCATGTGTTGAAAACTGACACAAGGAGCTCTCAACCAAGCTGTATTAGACAAGATGGGAAAGAGGATGGGTTAAAATGGGAGCGGTTGTATAAACATATGTAAAATTATAAACTGCTTGACATCTGGAATACTCGTACACAAGTACTTAGCAAAACTAAAGAAAAAAATGTATGTATGTCATAGGCTCTTCCCATGAGTATGTACGTTTTTCTAAAAATCATCATCACTCAAATATTTCCGTTAAATCAGTAGCCAGTTGATAAGCTTAAAAGGATGAGATAAAGTCTTGGTTTGGGCACATTTTCAATTACAAACTGTGAGTGGGTGTGGGCTAAAGTAGGTGTGAGCTGAAATCTTCAAAGGTTGCACATAGATAGCGGTTAACTTTGTAAATACTGAAAGACTATGAGGAAGAAAATAAACCACATTCCCATTCCTGACACACAGACTCAGGTTTGTGTTTTCAAAAATTAATAATTTTGAGTCTAGTATGTAACATTCAGGTTGATCTATCGGACAAAATTTAATTGAATATTTGGATATATGTTTTCTTAGGTATGGAAGCCAAGAAAGACCATTCAGTTTGTATATTTGAAGACTTAAAGTAATCCATTATTACACACAGGACCAGTTTGAGCGACATTGTGAGTTGTCCAGTGGATGTACATAGTTTCCTTGGGTCCTTGGGGATCCTATTTGGGGATATTTTTGGTGTAACTTATATAAACTTGCATAGTCTTTTTTTTTATCTAACAAAAAGTAAACTGATCTATCTCTCTTTCTCTACAGGGGTTGCATGTGTGATGTGGAAATCTGTCTTCGGATGTAACGCTGGATTTGCAGTTAATGGTTCTGACTGTATAGGTAAAACAGAAAGTGTAGCATCTACCTCAGTGTTTATCAACTCTGGTCTGCTGGGGCCACTGCCTTGGATGTTTTCTCTATTTCCTTGCAACAACACACTTGATCAAAATTAAATGGCTTTTCGCTCAGGCCTGTTAATAACCCATTAGTTTGAGCCATGTCTGTTGAAGCAAGAGAACATCTAAAACATGCAGGGCAGTGGCCCCTGAGCACCAGAGTTGAGGAACACTGGAACAGACACTTTGTTTCTGTCCACCAATGCTCAAATCAAGAGTGTTGCCATCATGTAAAGTGCTGATTAGTAGAGTTTATTTTATAAACGTTATTTTTTAAAAACTTTTTGTTAAATCTTTTGCATTTTAGCTAGCATTTAATCAATACTAAAAAAAATACGGAAAAAAATTCTGGGTGAAAAAAAAAAAAGGACGGACTTTTGCGAGCTCCCGAGGTCTCGCGGTGTTTCGTCGAGAAAGTCCTCTCTCGCTCAGGAATCTTTTGAGGTGTCTCTCGCTAATTTCAAAGCCGTGTCTACTGCTGAGCACCGTTTTTATCTCACTGTATTTTAGGCCCATTTCAAAATAAAATTCAATAAATTTATCTCACTCCATGTTTGTATGTATTTCCATGAGCCTAACTAAACCGGATGTAATTATAAATCTCATATGATCTCGCGAAACTTCACCAGAAAGGTTTGCGAGAAAGTTTTGCGAGATTTCGCAAAAGACCGTCCTTTTTTTTTTTTAAAGAATTTTAAATATCCACAGAAATACTCAGACTCAAAGTGGCTCTTAAGTCACACAATAAATATTGACTTGAATTGCACAATGATTATTTTTTTCTTTAAACAATAGATATGAATGAGTGTGATAATGCCAGTGCACTATGTGGGAACCACTCAAGATGCTTGAACACAAACGGCAGCTTCTTCTGTGAGTGCCTCCCTGGGTACAGAAATAGAAATGGGAAGTCTAGTTTCACAACGGATGGACAGTGCCGTGGTAAGTGTTGTGTTTGAGTGTGTGAATGTGTAAGGCCATTGACAAAGACTCCAGAGTCTCTCTTAACTTTGCCTTTACCTTTTGGTCTGTCAGATATCAATGAGTGCACAGATAATACAAAAATATGTGGTCCATTTGCTAAATGCAAAAATATGATGGGGAGCTACAACTGTACCTGCAAGTTTGGGTACGTCAAGATTAACAGCAGCAATGCTGGACCCTGTGAAGGTGAGTGTTTATAGATTATTTTTTTATTCTATTTTTTTGTGTTTCAGTTCAAGCTGTGAGGTACTGTTCTGGGAAAGATAAACAGAAAAAATGTATTTGGCTTTTGTCATTTTTTGCGATTGTTCAAAACTAAGCTCAACACATGAAATTCACTGAAAGACAAAGAGAAGCATACACAAACAGGTTGCAGTCAGGAAGTGAAAATAAAAGTTTACTTAAATATCTCCTCTTCACCTGATGAAGATCCGGTACCTTCTGCCACATACTGTCTGCACTTAGTTTTAACAGGTTCTTCATATTCATAACCATAAACATTCATAACCTGGAAAAACGCAGAGCCTAAGACGTACCCAGACATCACGTCATACGGTTTATTCAACCAAGATCTTTGTGATAAATGCTGAAACATGGCATAACAATAACACAAGCAGGGAATATTTATGAAAATATCCAAGCGCTGTAATCTCCGTCATACAGACAAAACAGTCAAAAAAGCTGCTGGTATTCCAGACGACACCAAATAAGGCTTCTGGAAGAAGACCCCGAGGGCTGTGCAATTTATTTCTAATTATTTTAGAGAAGGGAGGGAGAGAACAATTGTAGTTATTATTAAATAACTAGATTTATCCAGTGCATATTGGGGAAAAATTAATAAATAAAAAATGCTCTCACAGTACTTTTGGTCAATATACTGAAAAAAATTACATTTTTAACACCAGAATAAATCATATAGATTGATTTTACCTCATCAACTTTTCCTCAAATAAAATATACCTGTTCTGAGGGGATTTTCTTTATGTTTTACCACAATTCTATAACTTCATACTATGACTTAATCTACAAAGTCATCTCCTTCCTCCAGCTAGTACTAATTGCAGCTTTTAACTATCTTTAAATGGAAAGACAAAATCTCACAACAATGCTAGAAGCATTCAGAACACCAGGAGGTAGAAGCCACCATACTTTAGCTGTTAGCTTCTTGGTTTATAGTTTATAGTCATTAAAGTTGTTGGTCTTTAAGAATGTCAGTCATCAACTGTGCCTTTGCTGTGTGTCTTAACACAGACATAGATGAATGCACGAAAGCTAAAAACGAAGCCATCTGTGGAAAGGAAGGCAGTTGCAGGAATACTAATGGGAGTTATTGGTGTGAGTGTTCAGAAGGATACACCAATTATGGCAATGAAAGGACCCCCTGTTCAGGTAAGTGTACACCTTTACTTATCATATGAAATGTGCACTTCATTGCTTTTCTGTCTTTGCATCTTAACACCCCTGTTACTTGTCCTTCTGAAAATGATAGACAGCCCTCCTCATTTGCATATTAAAGGAGATATATACAGGAAAGAAACAAAAAAATACTTACATTAAACATGAAAAGAAATGGGATTAGACAAATAATTAGAGTGAGGAAATGTGAAGGGAATAGGATAAAAATGACAATAATAGTGTTAGAAAATACGAAAATAAACAAGGTTTGATAAATGAATAAATAGATAAAGGGAGAATGTGAAGAAAATATGGATAGAAACTTCGGGATAAAGAATGAATAAATAAATTAATGAGTGATTAGTGAAAAGATCAATAGAATACATTGAAAATTAAATGATAAGGTAAATAATTAGGGGAATTGATAGAAAGATACATGCATATGATAGTGATTATGATTGTAATACTTTATTGTCAAATAAATCTGAAATTAGTTTTGCACCACAGCAGCTGCGTTTGTAAAATCACAGACACAGACAGACAAAAAGTACAGTTGGAAATGAAAACAGAAATGTTGATCCATTTTTATCTCCATCATTGTGTAAATACTTTTTTTTAGTCTTTACTGTGAATGCTCTGCACTACTTTTCCTCTAGTTTCTGTGCTGACTAATCGAATTCTAGTGACTTGTGGTGTCACATGATAAGGCTCATAACCTCTTCTTCACAGCTTTGTTTCAATGACTCTCTCACTCTTCTTCACTTCAAATGAATGTTGAAGTCAAGTATTAGTCTTCTAGTGTGAGGGTAATCTAAATATTTGGCTCTGTTTCATCTAGAGCTCAACTGTGAAAGATTCAGTGCTGACAGTAGGCATGCACAGGTGAGTTTGAACTCAATATTGTCAGCATAACTCAAACATTGGAGCAGTCACAATTAAAGACAATTAATTAGCGCACATAGAGAATATAATAGGTGGGGCTAATGTTAATCAAAATATTCAAGGTCCAATTTCCTGTAAGAACATTTCTGCTGATTTTCTGAAATATGTATGCATGAACTTCAGTCTATAGGAAGTAGCATAGTCTCTTTATTTTCTCTCTGTTTCCCAGTCACTCTTAGATCTGGCAGACATATTGTCCATGATGAAAAACAGCTGCTTGGCTCTGTCTGGCTCCATCACTTCTGGTGAAGGAAAGTCTGAAGGAGATGCTCTGTTAGAGGTCAGGAAAAGATACAAAGCACACACACTCTGACACCACATGCAAATCATGCGTAAACTCAACCAAAAGTTTCCACTATAAAGTATTAATTTATATATGTATATCATTTTTGTTCCTTCTGGTGAAAGGGGAATTTATGTGACAGATAAATCCCAAATACTAAAGTGAATAGGGAATTTTACGCTTGTCAGCTTGACTTTTGAAATTTTGGGGTAAAACACTGAACTATTTTTTTTACAATAGTCAGAGAACAGAATATGTCTATATTTGATAAACATGCTAAATTTCAGATGAAACCATCTGTGGTCTTCAAAAGTTTATTATTGAGCAGGGAAATACATGTTAGCTGGATACATTTATTACTTTTTGAGTTGTAGATGTTCAAAGTTTCTTGCATGTTTTTGCATTGTGATTTGATCCATTTTTGAGTGTATTAATCTGAGAAAAAAACAGATCCAATCTGTCCTCTAGACTACACATCTGTCCCCAAAGGCGTAAACACATAATGAATGGCTTTCAGCTTTCCCAGGAACCCTTTTTAAACCCTTAAACCTCACAATGTTGCCAATTTTTTACAATCTAACTCTGGAAAAATTGCTTGAACTGGTTAAATATTACGCCATTACGCCGACTTAATATTTCTTCATCACAGACAAGTTTTTTTTTTTTTTGCAAAAACAAAAAACTAAAACCAAAATGAAAACAACTGTGGAGAGGTCATTTTAAAGAATTGGTATTTAAGTGGAATATCGTGCATAGAATTCACAGCCCTCCTCTTGTGTTCTGCATCTCAAATAGAAACTTCTCACAGCTGCAGATTCGATTCTGTCCCCTGGACCTCTGGACAGCAGTGAAGGTGTGAGCGGGCTGCTCAGTACTGTCGAGAATTCTATTTTACTGATTGGTCCTCAGCTCAAACACAACATTACCAAGATAGAGACTGCAGAGACAGGTAGGAAGTTTGAATCTATGAGCTCAGCTCTGATTGCTACATCTGAAAAAGGTCACAAGCTTTTTTGTGCCTTCCTGATGATGATGAACTTTTAAGGAACTAAGATTATTGTGCATGTTTGCTTAAAAAGATGCACAGATTGCTATTCAAAGAGGAAGAACTCCACCAACTGGACCAATCTATTTGACAAATGAAAATGCTGCTCTCAGCACTGACTGGAAAACAGCAGCTGGGACGGGAACGTACCCAGGTAAACTCATCTTCTATTTTAATAAGTAAGTAACACTTTACATTCGACATATTCTTACTTCCAGTGTCTTTTACAGGTTTTGCTCTGGCTGCACTGTTGAGCTACAAGAATCTTGAGGGATCAGTGAACGGATCTTTTGAGGAGCTCAAAGAAGATGAAAATGATGACATGTCCTTTCAGATCTTCTCCAAAGTTGTGTCCGTTGTGGTTTCCAACCCATCCACTCAGAACCTGAGCCACAATGTCACCATCACCCTCAGGCATCTACAGGTAGCCCCACCTGTGATAACTGAGGTCACATACTTTGAATAGTGTGCTTCTTCTTTTGAGCATCAAAATCAAAAGACATCCAAATAAAACATGAAGATTGCAACACAGTCCTCACAGATGAAACATTTTGCTGGGAAAGTGTTAAACTGTCCTTAAGATTACATAATTCTCTAGTAAAAGCATACAGCCGGTTTTAGTTTTGATTTGTGTATTAGGAAATAAAGGAGTCCCCGGAGCTGAGCTACATCTGTGCATACTGGAAAGAGAAAGGAGCCTGGTCCACAGATGGTTGCCATCAGCAGCAATCTAATGCCACACACACTGTGTGCACATGCAAGCATCTCAGCAGCTTTGCTGTGCTCATGGCCCTTTACCCCATGGAGGTAAGTAACATATGCGCAAAGCTAAACAGAAACCTAATGAAAAGGTCCAGTTTACAGGGGCATTTAATCTTAAAACATGACAGTTGAAGCTTCAGCAAAAATGACTTTCTTCTGTTTTGGCCCCTACGAAGATCAAAGATCTGCTTCACATCACTTACAGAGCTTTTAAAGACCTTTAAAGCTTTTAGGCTGATCATTTATGTTTCCCAGCCTGTAATTATATGTCTGGAATGGTTCTCACTAACACCATTTACTTTTGCAGTAGAAAGCTGTTTCTTAAAAACTAATTCCCCTGATGAAAATACTTTACGCTCTCTGCCAGTCAGTGGCTTGTTGATGATCATAGCATGTAACATTTCAAATTAATAGATATTTTCAAAACCCCTTGGTTTTTATGAGAGAAATGTCATTGGGACCTGACATGTCTTCTCTTTCAGCCCGACTTTGGACTTCTGGTGGTGACCAAGATTGGACTGGTTATCTCCCTTCTTTGTCTAATACTGAGCATTCTGACATTTAAGTTCTGCCGCTCTATACAAGGGACCCGTAACACCATCCACCTGCACCTCTGCATCTGCCTCTTCGTGGCTGACTTAATCTTCCTGGTTGGAATTTCTCAAACCACACCTGAGGTATGTTAAGAACCTGTGATACTCATTGTGATGTTACATTCCCTAATTGCTAAGAATGCTACAAAAAGAAAGGGTGAACTGATGTCTAATTTTTAGACATTTGTTTTGTAACTGATGGCACATCCAGAGTAAAATAGCATATGAACTCACCACAAAGACCACGCTGAAGTGTACGCCTTGGCGGAGACATAACTTTGGAGGGGATAGCAGTCTATAAATATGACATATATGTGTACTTATAGACATCTGGAAAGGGAAACCGGAAGACTAAATAGGACAAAAATAGTATTAACTAAACAATGTTTGTATAAAATCAGGTCATTGTTAGCTCAGACTTTAGTTTCCAACATCTTTCAAGCTTGAGTGGGCTTGTTTCAGTGTGTTTGTACTACTAAAAAAAAAATACTTTGTTAGTTTAAACTAACACGTGATGCTTTTATTAAGCTTTATACATAAAAAACAACACATTTAACATCTCAGAAACAGACCAGCTGCAGCTCTTTGATGCTGCTAAGGTCTTTTTTTTTTTTTTTAGCTTTTTATTATTTACGCTCTTGTTAGTTTACTCAGGGAGGGCTGCAATTTGCTTGCTTGTGATGTCACTCTGCTTACATATCTATTCACTGTAGCCAGTTTTATGTTAATTATCATTACAATCAAAATAGGCATGAAAACTTCAGTATTTGACTTAATTCTTTCACATGTTTTACACATTGAAACATCATGTTGTGGGTTGGCTCTAGAGCATAATATTCATGTTATTTGTGGCCCTTAAAGTTTGGCTGCAGCTTTGATAGTTACAACATGGAATTTGTACAACTGGATGTCAGCACTTGTTACACATTTGATGTTTAACATGTTAATACGTTTACAAGATTTTCTACTCATAATACAAAGCAGAGTCTTCTTCACATCAACATCAGAAGATTTCTGCAGGATTATAAGTATGTTAACAAATCCTGAACTCATGCTTGTGGCTAAATAACCCCTCTGGTTTTTCTGAGCATCCTGAAACACAGCATCATATTGTCTCTGAAAAACTAGCTCCCATTCAAAGCCAAACTTAGCCCAATGCTTATCAGGTTCTGTTCATCTCAGAGTCAGGAGAAATAAAAAGAAAAAAAAATCATACAAAATTCAAGCTTGCGTCCTCAGAGAAAGAAAAGTTAGTTTATACTTGCTACGTTGTACGTTAGTTTTTTTCTGCAATGAACCAAAACTGTCAAAATCTCTGTGACCTAATAAGTGGTAAAGGTTTAGTTTATTAGTTCTTTTCTTTAATTCAGTGATGTAAAATCAGTTCCATTTTGAATTTACATTCAACTGAATGGATTCTTAAAACTTTACTTCCAAATTTACTATTGATAACAATAGTTACTGATTCCAAATATTATACCTTTAAATGAAAGGTATTCTTACTTTTAATCAAGCAAAATGATCTGTCTGCTACTTCCACCAGTGATTTATATTTGTATTGTAATGTTATGGATATTAGAATAACCAATAACATCTACTTTTGTGAGTAGTTCCTACTCAAAGTACTGCCTTCAGCTTGCTGAGGTGACAGAGCGTCCCGCCATCTTCTCTGAGCTGTTTAATCTCCACATTTAATTTGATATTACAGGGTGGCTGCAAGTTCGTGGCAGCGATGCTCCATTTGTTCTTCCTGGGCGTGTTCACCTGGATGCTGTTAGAAGGGGTGCAGCTGTACCGCATGGTTGTCCTGGTGTTCAATGCTACCATTCGACCCCTCTACCTGTATGTCACCGGTTATGGAACACCTCTTGTTATCGTCATTATTTCTGCCATCATCAGACCAAATGGATACGGCACTGATCGTCAGTAAGTGTGTGAAGAAAGGGGAAATTACATGAAAATGGCTTATTTTTTTGTTGTATGGAAGAGCATAAAAGGGAAGGAAGAGTGGATTATTGTCAAAGCGCATCAACATTCTTATTGTAGAATGACGTCGGTAGATTAAACAAACATACTGTTATCAATCTCTGACGTAAACATTTTGTTGTAAACTTATGTTTCCTCTCCCCCAAACATAGCTGCTGGCTGTCATCTGACCTCATCTGGAGCTTCTTCGGCCCTGTGTGCTTCATTATCATCCTCAATGTCTTTTTCTTCATCATCACCGTCTGGAAACTCGCCCAGAAGTTCACCAGCCTCAACCCAGACCTTTCCAAGCTGCACAAAATTAAGTCAGTCTGCATGTTCATGAATGTGTGCATGTGTCATAGTGTGGGTTTGCTGTTATAATCTGTTAAGTAACACAGCTTCTCCACTACGCAAACAAGTTAAAAAAAAAAAGGATTTAGTGCAACAGCTTGGTGATGGAGAAATGCTTTCATGGAAAGAATTATCTGGAAAAATATGAAGTGGATGTTTTTTGAGCAACTTCTGAAGGACGTTTCTCCCCAATTCTGTCCACCCTGTGCTCATTTTTATATTCAATAATAGACACTCAATAAATGTGTACAGCTGCAAAATACATCTGAGTTAAAAAGTATCCATCCTTGGATGCATTGGCTCGTCAATCAGAGATTAGTCAGGCAGAATTTGGAAAGTAAACTTCTCATTCAAATGGCAAAAAAGGATGAAATACCTCAAACAATTCTACAAAAGTTTCAAGCAGTGCAGTGTTCTAAAATGGCATGAACTCTTTATTCTAATCTTATATTTCTATAGTTTGCCTTTAGCTTGTTAGCTACCACTAGCTTAGAGCAGGAGGTAAAGTCTATTCTTTGACTGCTGTGAACTTTTTTTCTTCTACATGTAACCAACCATGAGACCTCCTTATGTAATCTCATACAGTAATGCTTTTCCCCATGTCCCATCCTGCTTTTTCCCCTGCAGAGCTTTCACAGTGACTGCCATAGCCCAGATGTGTGTGCTGGGTCTGATGTGGGTGTTTGGAGCCTTCCTGTTTCAAAAGGGTCTCACTCCAGTGGAATATATTTTCACTATTCTCAACAGCCTACAGGGTGCTCTGGTCTTTATCATGCACTGCCTGTTGTCTAAACAGGTAGGGCATGGTGGCAGTGTGAAGCTTGGTGTGGACATTTAATGACAAAGTTTAACAAGAATGCAAAATGTCAATCATTTACTTTAGAATATTTTTAAAAAGGGGAGAGAAAGTGATAACAAATAAGATAGGTTGCAATAAAGCATGAATAAGTATGATTGGTTAGGTGAAGCATGATTATTTTGCTGATGTTCTGCTGCCCTCTGCAGGTGAGAGAGGAGTACATTAATATCCTCTGCACACCACAGATGAAGAAACGCTCAGACTTCAGCAGCACCAATCCCTCCAGCAGTCAGTCACAAGTAAGTATTGATTTTCTGTCGATATTACAAGCACACATGTGGAAAGTGACTGAATTCACTTCTCCAAGCCCTTTGATTGAATTTTGAAACATGATTTTTATTGCACTGCATTTATTTAACATCATAGTTAACAATACTTACATGTAAAATGTATGTACCAGATACACAAAGAGCAGATAATAGATTATAATCATTCAAGGTCAGTTATCCTGAAATTTCCCTCCAGTACTATGTTTCATTTTCCAAATTAAAATGAGACAAAGGAAACATACTTCTTGGAAAGTAAAAGAACATATATTAGAACATATATCAAAGGGTCATGAGCTGATCAATGGGGGAGGAAAGAAAAAAAAAACCTTTTCCATTGTCTGACCTTTGCTCTTTTGAATACTGTAGCCTTACACCTCCAACCTTCAAACATTTGTTTAAATGTGACTATCTCAGAAGATTTGAATGGGAATCCTTAAGTGGCCGTGCTTCCAACAACTTGTAGACATCCAGATTGGGGTATTCAGCTGAAACAAATTGGTTAACTGATTTTCAATTTTGCTATAATTTGTAATTCTTCAAGAATATCATGCAGATGATGTTCAAAATTTAACATATTAGACATTGAGTAACAGGAGTCAGATCATAAGAAAGAAATACTCTTTTGAGTGGTACTGTAGAGTCGTAAAATGTATATATCCCTTTGACAAATGGTAGAGTTTAGTTTTGGGGAAAATCTCATGTGGAATTTGTGGAAAAGCCCAAAGTGGCTACACATTAAGAGAGAAGTGGTCCCACAGCTTGGAGACTAAAACTGCAAACACCACTTGTCTGCAAAGTTTTGAAAATTTTATTTATTTTTGTACCATGAAAAATTACTAATGTAAAACATTTTAAAAAATCCACTTTATTTGTCTGATTTGCTTTATTATTGCAACTGTGATACCTCTCCTGATTTACTACCCAGCTCCCTCATTTAGAGCCGCACCCTCAGTCTCTCTCACCATACAGCCAAATGCTGTTTTGCTTTATTTCCAACCGTTCTCCAGCTGAATATTGGTATTGGCCAGTGCTGCCAGGTTTAAAGCACCATTAATTATTTCTTTTAGTCACAAACAACTTCATAAACGATAATACTGCTGTGGAAAAATTGAAAACTGACAGTGCACAGCCAGATGGAAATATCCACAAATCTATTGTAATCTAATTTATTCTCTAGCTGCAGAGAGCCATGCTGGTGATTAATGAGGAGACGTTGGAGTGATTGTGAGAACAAAACAGTGAATGGAGGAACAATAGGTAATTTTCAGTATTTGCAGTTAGTTTTGCTCTAAAGCGCAAGTAAAAGTGACCACATATTAATACAACCCTACAGGAAGGTGCCACTTATTCAGATTCATTATCATGCCTACGTGTGTGATATAGATTGCATGCCAGCATATGTGCAGAATATCAGACATTTTGGACACATTTTGACTGTTTGCTTAGAAACATTTCACCACCTAACCATATCGTAAATCTTCATCTTGTTTATACGTAAGCATGTGTAATACAGTGGAAAAACAGGCTTCTGCATTAAGTAACACGTCTTTCAAAAATATTGCAGAATGCCTTTCATAGATTTAATAAGCCAACTTTAATACAAGTTTACAACAAGCACAGTAAATAATAGTATTGGGATGACATTTTCAGGGGAAATGTGAAAATGACACCGTGACTGCTGGATCATTGTGAGAAAGTGTCACGATAACCCTGCTAGGGACTATGTAGGGGTGGTGATTCAAGGCTTTTATTTACTTCAAGTCTGTCCCTGGTTTTGCTACTTTTGCTTAAATGATGAATATCATTTCTCATGATGTGGTTTGTCTCCTTTTAGGGTTCTCGGAGTGGGCAGCACACAGGAGAATCCCAAATATGAAGAGTCCCACCTATTTCCCTCCCTCAAAGACAGACTTTTTAGGCTGTTTGGCCTAAAGGCTGGATTCTCTTCAAATGAAACTCAAGTAATTTATTTTGTCACCCACATGTTAGTTTAAACATGTTAGCTTCTTGTGTATTGGTAAATCTGTGATTTTTCAACTTGCTATTTTGCACCCAGAAACTGGTGGCCAAATGAACCTAAATGAAAATTAAAATTAATTTTGCATAATTTATCAATTGGGAAAGAGCATAGATAGACTCATAAAAGATGCATGTTGTTTTATGGAAAACTTAAACCAATGGTATAATGACTTAAATATGCATTCTATCTAATGACCAACAGGGGGTGACTCCTGTTCTTGCGGAAAGTCATTTTGTATAGAAATCTATGGAAAATTGTTTATTTTCTCCTCAACTGATTTGTAGTTTTACTAATCATTTGTAAATGACTTTAAAGTCTTAATTATTAGCTTAATTTGAATTAAGGATGATGACCAATTTAGATCAAATTCCTGAATAATGCATCAAACGGGGTATGCATTATATAGTGCAACAGTGTGACTCAATGGGAGTGTGTGGCTTCCAAGCATCTCTGTCAGATTGCTGATGGCTCTGTGCTTAAATATTTTGGAGTAGGAGAGCTTTACCTCTAAAGTTAAAGAAAGTTAAACTTTCTTTTAAATTTGTGGCATTGAGAACCTGCAAGACGGTAACATTTGTCTTTGAATAGTAACACACGAGAGAGGTTGCAATAAAAAGAATGAAGTTATTCCATGTAGTTGAACCTTAGGTTTTCTCATCTTCATTATGTTAATGGGACCAAATTTAGTTTTTTCATTATTTACAACTGAAAAACCATAAACTTAAATCCAGTTGTTTATCTGCCAGTAAGGTGTATTACAGGTTGTAAAGTTTAACATGTATCTCAATATTTGGAGGATTTTCAATTGGTCTTCTATAGAACTCACTGTAATTCAAGATATATTGGGAATTATCAAAATTATTCAGATAATTCAGGTGGCAAGAACAAGCCATGTGTTGGAAGTGTTTATTCAGGAGCTCTTTGAGTGGAAAGCAACATGAGTAGCTCATCAGTTCTTCAAGAACATATCACAATCATAATATAAGCTGTATTCCCTTCAGAGTGGTGATATATTTATTTCCAAGTGCAGACAATAGCTGTCTACATATATATGAGCACGAGCAAATAGTTTGCACTGTGTTTTCTATAAATGTAAGATTTAAAAATAAGGGTGGGTATGCTTTTTGTTTATGGGAACTTTTGAAATTGTATTTGTAACCATGTACTGTACTTCACAGTATGTTGTAATAGGAAAGAAACAAGTGACTGATGATGAAAATTACTCATAAACGGCCTCTGAGTTTCTTCAAGTTTCCACGTGGGCTCCTGCTGTTCCTTTGATTTCAAACAAAATGAGTGATTTTTGTAAATCACTTGTGGCTAACTTTAAAGGATTCGTCTTGGTTAATAATGGAGTTGTGCTTTTTATTTTCTGACTCACGTTTGTTTATTATTCTTGAAATCATAAACCAAACAAACTAAATGGGGACAAAATTATTGTTTAAGCAATCACCAAAAGCAGACCCACCCTTCTGATAAGCCTGCAGCTTCCTGCTATCAAACTGTGTTTTTTCAAATAAATGTCTATTTTGGTACTGTGTTTTTAGCTAGATCATAGCTGTTTGCCTGTGCCACTACTCAGTGTTAGTTAGTGTAAAGTTTTATCAGTAAGGAGATCTATTATTGCACTTTTCCGTTGTAAAGATGATGATCAGCACATTCACTTACATAGGGTGGCTGGATAGTGTAGTGGTATGATTGCCACCTTTTGTGTGGGAGACCTGGGTTCATATCCCCTACATAAAAGGTACTACCTCCAGTAGGGGTCCTTAGGCAAGAGCCCCTTAGCCTACCCACCTACATGTAAGTCGCTTTGGATAAAAGCGTCTGCCAAATGCATAAACATAGTGTAATAATCAAAAAGACTTGAGAGGCAGCCTCACTTACAGTACCTGAAAGGTTTACCTTTTTTATTTTTATTTTTTTACATTTCTAGATTTACAGAAATCATAAAAACTGTCAAACTTGTTTTTTTGGGTTCCAAAGCAGTTGTTTTTATTTAGTATTATTTTTTAGATTGTGACTGGTTTGGTCTTATTTTTTTTGGGGGGTTTAGATTTAAATTGCAAATCAAGACCAACCAATAATATGTTTTAACAGCTAAACTGTTCCTTGGTTCATAAGTGGGACTGCAGTTATTTTTTTTTATCTTACGATCATCAAAACTTCTTATTCATTTATTGCAAAATCTGTTTTATGTGAAAAAGCAAAATGCATTTTGCTGCTTTTTGTGAATGTAAGAATCCTTGTTATTAGAATATACTATAGTTATATTTTCTTATTTTTTTACTTCGTCTTGTATACTATTTGGTACTGTTTTCTTTAAAGAATATTCGCCACAGATTTTATTAAAGCTTCTACTTCATCTGAAAATTTGTCTTTATGGATGTGTTTATTAAGATAAACCAATATGTGGAGAGGTATTTCTTGTCTAAGAGTCTCTATCCGTCAGACTAAGTTTATAAAAGGTCTCAACCACTAACCTTTGCATTAGATATCAGTGATTAAAGACTTTAAACATTCTGTGGAATGCAGCTTATATTGCATAACTTTTTATTAACACACACAAATCATTTTTTTGTTGTCATTGTTTTTTTTTTTAACCCTGTCCTGTCCAGCATCAGGACAAGCATTTGCTTTGCCAAGGGAAGCTTTATGGATATAAATATATTTATGAAAACAAAGAAAAGAGAAAAGATTAAGAGAAAGGAGACAAAGATACAAAGGAAGAAAACAGCATCAACGAACTGCTACATCTGTAGAGAATTTATTGAAAACTCTCCATGATATCTGTTGGAAAAGCAGGTGAAGAACCATCAGGAGCACCTGCAGGAAGACAATATGAGAAAAACACAAACAGCAACAACAACACCAGCAGCAAGAGGATAAAAACAAAACTGTGGATACTGATGATTAGAACCATAGGATGACACAGCAACTGTAGAATAAGTGTCTGTGCAAAAAAATTATTTGGCACAGGTCTTACATGGACTGTTTTTGAATAATGGATATATAGGACTACCACTGCACCTCCCCTCAGAAATCAGAAGCAGACAGAGAGGGCCCCAAGACCCAGGCAACCAGCAGCCCCACAGAGCACTGAACCCAAGCAGCCCACCGCAGGGACAACCACGCTCCCACCCAGAAAACAGCGAAGGGAAACCCTAGACAGAGCTCCCAACGGTCATGAAGCAGAGGTCCCTGGAACCAGGTCCGACAGCCTACCAGCCCCACCAAGCGCCGGGTATCCAAGCATGAGTCGAGTGTGGGACCCAGGGCCCTGTGAGTCAGACAACCACCCAAACCCTTGACAGTGGCCCCACCCTACACCAGAGAGGACCAGGCCACCCCAGACAACAAGGAAAGTGGGCCAGTACCTGCCCTGATGCCCCCGACAAAGCACCCCAGGAACCAAAGTGCGCCCACAGTTGGGTGAAGCAGCGAGCAGCTGGGAGGAGCAAGGGATATATTGTAATGTGTGGTAAATGCTATGGCATTTACATGATGAGTAAAGGATCAGTAAATGAGCTGACATATCCATTACACAGAATTAAAATCTCAAAGTCTTTTAGAGTAGGCTCAGTTAACTCAAACCAGATTCTAGAAATGTTATAACACCAGTTCGATATAATGAATTGAGTAAGTCTATACTTTCAATGCATGAATTAAACTCTTTTACTTGAAGATTAAGGAATAAATATATTCAATTATCTTTTAATAGAGTTTTATAGTTGATCTGTTCTTTTACATTTAATTCCCTTTTGATTGTTTTTGTTTGTTATCATCTGGAGGCTTTGTTACCATCTTGTCATATGACAACAGTTAAAATGAGCTGTTTTGCAAACATTGCCAAATTTTATTCTGTGATTCTGTTTACAGGATTATTTATTACATTTCCTGACCAGTTTTCATTGTTGAAATTTGCTTCACTCTGGTTTTAAAATCCTGCTTGTATTTCAAGTAAACAGTAATGATTATCTTCTAGTGAAGTAGGCACCATTGCCTCTTAATTTTTTACTTTGTGACTCTTACTTCATTCCCCCTTAAAATTTACAGTGTACAAAGCAGATGTTACATTTTGCCTCTGAGGATAATGAATCACACTCGCTATGCTCTGACGCAGGCGCTATAAGTTGTAACCTGCGCTGCTCTCTCTGGAAAGCTGCTTATCAAGTATTTAACCTCCGACAACTGCACTGTAAACATCTGCCTCGGTTTGCTTCTCCTGCTGCTGACACTGTGGCCTCACACAGAGCTCTTTAGGACTAACTGCTGCTCTTCCATGTTTCTTTTCTAAGGGGAGCATTCCTAAAATTTTTGACAGGTAAGCATTTGCTCTCTTTAAATCTGTTTATTCTGACACCTTTTTGTACACGATGTCACTATTTGCTCTTCCACAGATAATGAATCAGATGAGCTGTGTCTTTTTGAGCCTCGTTGTTTTGGGGGCTGTGTTGTTGCTCTCTCTTCCCTGGTTCTGCAAACTGTTGGTAGTGTTGGGGCTCTTCATGGCCTGGATGGGATCCTGGAAGAAAGTTCAAATTGTTCTGCACACCATCAAAAGAGACTTAATGTATGGAAGTTTGTATGAGCATGTTTCTCCAAATGTCTCCCATTTGAAATCCATATTATTTCTTACATGTTACCTTCTTAATTTCAACCATCCTTCATTCCTCCCTGACCACTTCTTTCTGTCTGATAGATGTCTGGCTATTATTATTCGATTGAGGTTTTCCATGTATCGTAATCTGCGAAATAGGAGCACTATCCCTGCCTTGTTTGCCCAGACTGTGAAGATGCATCCAGATAAAGCTGCCTTGATCTATGAGGCCACAGGAGAGGTGAGAGAATTGCAAATAAAAACATAAATTAAGGCTCTGGAACCTGCACTTAGATAGAATCTTTTAAAAAGAAGCTCACAGCATTTCTATCTTTATTTCCGTCAGGTTTGGACTTTTAGGGAGCTGCAGGAGCGATGCCATGCTGTGGCCCATTGGGCTCTGGCACAAGGCTGGACTGAGGGGGATGTTGTAGCTTTGTACATGGAAAACCAGCCTTTAGTGGTAGCTTTGTGGCTGGGACTGGCAATGATAGGTGTAGAGTCAGCATTCATTAATCACAATCTTCGACAACAGTCTCTAATGCACTGCATCAGCATCTGTCGTGCTCAGGCGATGGTATTTGGAACTGAAATGACTAAAGGTTTGAACATATCCTGTGACTGGAAATATTTGCTTACAATATAACAAGCTGATAAAATGTTTGATACATTTTTTTTTTTTAAATCTCATCAGTACAACCCAGTTAACAGAAAGATGTGTTGTCTTCCATGCTTATCTACTCATCTACATTGTTGATCACCCCCAGCGGTATCAGAGGTGACTCGCTTTTTGCAGCCCAGCATGGTTTTGTTCAGTATTGGTGAGGTGGAGGAGGAGAAGCTCTGCAGATCCAAGGTTCAGAGTTTGAATGCCCTTCTGTCTCGTTCTCCCACACACCCACCACAGTACAAACTAAAGAAAGGATTCAATGGTAAAGTTCTGTACTGCTTGTCCATGGGATGGGGGTATGCACATGTTCTGTTTTCATTCTTATGTTACATTTACAAGATGTAACACTGATTGCAACATAATCTTCTTAACAAGTCTTTGCCTGCCACAGAAATTTGTTTGGTGCCAGATTTTATCATGTTTGCTATCTATCAATTTAACAGCACATGTACCAACACACACTAAACCCTGGTCTCTGTGTATAACCTTATAAATGTTACTAGGAATCCTGTTTGGTTCACATGGTACACTTGAGGATTTGTTACTTTAATTAATTTTGTTGCACATCTGTATTGGTTTTGACCTTTGTTATTATACTACATTCCTATGTCGATACTTTTCAAGTCTTTGCTCGCTCACTTGTCATGTGAAGGAATTATGTCTTGGTACATATCAGACAAATAAAACACTGTCGAACACAAAACAGACAATGAAAGGTTGAAGAATTTCTAACATCCATCCGAACTTTTCTTCTCTGTTTCAATGCAGACAGACTTTTCTACATTTGCACCTCTGGTACAACAGGAATGCCAAAGGCAGCTATAATAGTTCACAGCCGGTGAGTTCATCTGTGACCTGAACTGATGCGTCTTTGAATTAATTTTGAGAAAAAAATGCACAACAATGAAAAGCTATTTATAACTCTTATTGCAACAGCTGCAACATGCAGTTTACTCACAGATGCTTCAGCAGACAAACAGTTAATAATAAGTCATGATGATGAAGTTTGCGTCAACAAATCATGCAACACTTTCATTTTTAATGGAGTATTTATAAATGTCTATATCTGTACTTTTACTTAAGTCTGGTATCAAAACTTTTTTCCCTGCTTTGTCAGACAGACAGAGAGTGTCTGTCTTTCTCACCAAATACTTAAGCTCTGGGAAGATGTGTTTGATTCACCATCTAGACTGTCAGTATGTACAAACTATCACTCAGTTTATTTAATCTCAATTGTCAGGTATTTCCGTATCGCTACCTCCATTTTTCATGCTTTTGGCGTGTGTCGTGATGACATTGTCTATACCTGCCTTCCTCTATATCACTCTGCAGGTAGGTCTAACTCTGTTTGACATATGCTTCATAATCGATTTATCGTATGATTATAACCCTTTTAGAATATGGCTGATTTGCAATAACCCAGTATTATTGAGTCAGTAATGTCTTTTGTTGCTATTGGCTTGGACTCTTGGTCTTTTTTTTTGGCATGCTGCATGTGTTGATGTGTATGGTTACAGGTGCCATCATGGGTGTGGGGCAGTGTTTGCTGTTCGGTACGACTGTTGTAATCAAGAGGAAGTTCTCAGCCAAATGCTTTTGGGATGACTGTGTTAAATACAAATGCACTGTGAGTTCACACTGCTACAATAAGTGTGTATGCCACAAGCTAGTCCTTTTAATATTCTTCTGTAAGCAAGTCCCTCCAATTTTGTGCGTAATTGTGCATGTGTGTGCATATCCAGGTAATCCAGTACATAGGGGAGATCTGTCGTTATCTGTTGGCCCAACCTGTCAGTCCATCTGAGGCTCATCACCGTGTCCGAGTTGCCATCGGTAATGGCCTCCGTCCTTCTGTGTGGGAGGAGTTTGTCCAGAGATTCAGAATCCAAAGAGTTGGGGAATTTTATGGTGCAACTGAATGCAATTGCAGTCTAATCAACATAGATGGAAAAGTATGCTTTTATGCTAATTGTTTCAAATCTTAATAAGCTGAAGGACTGAAAAAAAATGAGTTGTATCTTGTGTTTACACATCTAGGTGGGATCATGTGGCTTCATTAGCTGCATCATGCCCAGCTTTTACCCCATCAGACTTGTCAGGGTAAAGCAGGATCACAATGAGCTGCTCAGGGATTCACAAGGACTCTGTATCCCCTGCCTGCCTGGTAACATCACACACTCAGAGATGAAGCCATAACAGGATGAAAACTTGTTGTAGATAATAACAAAGGTCTGTCTCTGCAGGGGAGCCAGGTATGCTAGTCGGATGCATCAATGACACTGATCCACTCAGGAGATTTGACGGTTACGCTGATCAGGACTCAACAAATCAGAAAATATCTCACAATATATTCAAGATGGGAGACTCTGCTTATGTCTCAGGCATGTTTTACCCTGTCTCTTTAAGTCGGAATAGTAATGATATGATGTCTGGGTTTTGATTTACAGCTTTGCTGAGTTCATACAAAGACATCCAGTGTAGGACAGCTGGGTTACAAATTGCCCTAATTTGTGCTGAACATTTCCTATGTGTTTACCACTTTCTCTCAGTTCACCATCAGACAGGCTTCAACTCCCTGTGAGTTGCAAAAACAGCAAATGATGATTGGTATTAGAGACTTTAAAACTATTTAAAGCTAAGAGAGCTTGACCACCTCTCTATATCACACAACAATAACACACTACACAGTTTGGATACAGGGTACAAGAGTTTGCACTTGAGTCAACTCATTATAAGAATATTTAAGACTCATAACTGCCAGATTTACAAAAAACTTTGGACTGTAATCTCACTATTCAAAATTATAGTGAGTGGACATCTTTGGATGGCAAAATCAACACTATATTATCATAAGATGATATTTACAGAGCACAATTCAAGGTTCAAGACTGGCAGCTTGTTGTAGTTGCCCTGGTTATATTGTGTCATTCTTTCTATTTTCTTGTGTTTTTGAGTTTTTTTCTGTAAAAAAATGCAAAAAAAACATGTTGATTATTTTTTTTCTTCACTGATTTGAATGCTTTACTTTCTGCTGATTCTGATTCTGCTGATTACCTTGCCAAATGAGAGTCGTATGCATGTGGGAGCAGCTTATTGAGCTGTTAAAGGTGAAAGTAATGCCTGAAATAAGACCCCAAAAAGAGTAAGGTCAAAGAGAAGACACCAGAATGCAGAGCAGGAGCCAAATATAGAGAAATGATGAGGATGTTTTTGCCGTTTCTCTGCTTAGTCATCAAGGGGAATGTGAGATCACTTACAGAGAAAATAGATAAGCTTAGAGCACTGATAGATATACAACAAGAATATTGTAAATGCAAAATTGTGTGTTTCACTGATTAAGAAAGTATCACACAATTTGATTAATCTTATTACTGCAATCGCCTTCAGGGATGATAGTAATTGATATTTTTTCCTTCTCTCTCATTAGGTGATGTGCTGGTGAAGGATGAATATGGTTACATATATTTTAAGGACCGCAGCGGTGACACATTTCGTTGGCGAGGAGAAAATGTTTCGACCACAGAGGTGGAGGGAGTCCTCAGTCGCCTGATGGGACACACTGATGTAGCTGTCTATGGGGTGTCAGTACCAGGTACAGAGGAGATGAGACAGTTAGGAAGAAATAAACATACAAATCCAAAGACTCAAGTACAAAAAAAACTGACTGTCTATCACTGTCTGCCACTGTGTGTAGGTGTAGAAGGAAAGGCTGGTATGGCTGCAATAGCTCACGCAGGGGGCCATTTTGACCTTGATGCATTCTGGATCGCTGTACAGAAAGCTCTTCCTTCCTATGCACGGCCTGTCTTTCTGCGACTCCTGTCTTCTGTTGACACTACTGGTGAGACAACAATGCAACGACAAAAACCTGTTTCTAACAACAACAAAAAAAAGAAATAAGAAATGAGGATGCAAACTTTTTCCTGCTTTTATTCTCAGGCACTTTCAAAATTTCAAAAGTGCGTCTGCAGAGGGAAGGATACAAGCCACAAGACACAAGAGAAAAGATCTGTTTTCTGAACAGTCGTGCCGGGTGTTATGAGGCTGTTACTGATGAACTATATAACGCCATTAAAGAGGGCAAAGTGTCACTATGAGACAAGAGGAAGCCTACGAGGTACAGCCCAATATACAAAAACATTGCACAGTATCTAGGATTGTATCATATCTCAAAAAGAAGTCAACTAAGCTCAACAAAGTCAACAAAGCATAACAGACTGAAGTGAAACATGTAATGTCATTTTTTTACAAGCTGACACACTTTTCTGAAATACTAATGTAATTCAAATGACATGGTTTGGTCAAAATAAAACAGACAGCCATTACAGCTCTTCCTTTTAAAAATATGACTTAGCAGTTGTTTTGCTTGGAACTTGCTGTCGGACGTGGAGTGAGCAACTCGACTCCACAGACCAATCCTCTTCTCTGTTGAGTCTATCTTAATTGAGATATGTCTGAAAGTTTGATCTTACATTCAGATATAAATGGGATATTAGAAAGAGCATATAGTGCCTTGCCTTAAAACTTTTAGTCTAACAAACAGCAAACCAAGCTCACACTTTCACTCAACATAGTTACTGAACAAAAAAATTTTCACGCTAATATTAGCAAAATAAGCGCTATATACAAAATTCAATTCTGACTTTTTTCCATGTATATATCAAAAAACAAAGTTTATGTTAAAACCTGATGGTCTTCAGGAATTTATCTTATGAGTCATGTTAAAATTATTCAGGTGAAAAGTAACTGAACACATTAACTTGGGTAAATTATGAGATACTGCTTTACTGGAGTATTAGCATTTTATGGCAGTTTATACATCTATTCCTCTTCATTCTAGAAGGAAAAATGCTCTTTCCAGTCCATCACAATTACTAGATACGGTTCAGATGAAAATATTACTCAGTGAATTTGACAATACAAGACATGAAAGATCATTGTAATGGTTTCTTACTTTATTAACTACCGATGGCTTACAGGGAGCAATCTTTTATTTTACAATTTTGTTTAGGACTATTTCTAATAATGACATTTTAATTGCTAAATTGGTAGTAATACTTAAGTCAAGGATCTGAATATTTCTTTTACTTGTAAATCTCAACAACATGCTCTAACACAAACCTCGTTGCATCTCTAGAGAAATTGATAAAGTGAATCATATTCAGAATGTGGTGCACAGACAGATGGAGCAAAATTGCTAAACCTGAAGCTGCGCTCTGGGGCTAAAAAATAACAGAAATGCTTGTAAAGCATTTGAAGTTTGAATATTTCATCATAATTTAGTGTGTCAGCACATGTTATTTATTACTAAGAAAAGAGGTCTGATTAGCAACATTTATCAAGCTTTATTTGTAGTTGTCATGTTCATTGTTGATGTATTTAGTGCTCTGTTCAGTGAAACATGATAGGTCACATTGAACTTGGGCTTTCTGGTCTGTTTTTTGACAACAGCTGTGTTGTTCAATGTCTTTTCCTTTTCACAAAATTTATTTGTATTCTCCATTCGCACAGAACAAATTGCTTTCGCTTTCTTGTCCTCAATCACATGTTCAGTGTTCATTTTGCTGTTGCTGCATGAGTCAGTTGTTATATCTTTCTTTGTGGAAGATTGGGCTTTCATTTCCTGATCCTTACCAAAGATAACAGTGTCTTCCTGAGAGACACAATCTGACCCCATGCTGATGTCCACTTTCTGTGCCAACACAGCAAGACTAGCCCCCACAGATATACTCTCAAAATATGGGTACACGATTTCTGCAAAGCAATGTCTGAATGTAAAAAGAAGTGTATCAGAGTCAGCATTCATGAATTGTAGTATCCCTTCATCACAGTCCAGCTTCACTCGGACCCTGTTGAGCAGGTGTGAGCTGTCAAGGTTGAGAATCTGAGAGGGAGTTGTGAGAGCTCTGTACTCTCCATCTCGCAGCCTGATACACCAGAGTCCTGCCTCCGGACATGCCTCAAACTCTCCCTTTCTGGACAATGACTGAGCAGCCACACCAAGGGTCCAGTTGTTATTGCCACCAACCTGATGTAAAGAACAAAGAAAATTATTTAATTTAAAATTTCAGAGAGAATTTGTTCAGGAAAGCAGGGTGAATGACAACAGCAGACACTGATGGATTTCTTTAGACAACACCAATATCTGCATTTAAAATGTAATTGATAGAATAATAACAGTGAAATTATTTGCAAATGTCATAAACAAATATTGTATTAAAAAAACAGAATGTAGAAAAACCTATCATAAGTTGAAAGCTAAAAATGTTACTTTGAGAATTTGATGGCAGCCAAACATCTCAAAAAGTTAGGAGTGATGAACAAAAGGCTGAAAAAGTCAGTAGAAACATGCTGCAGCTAAATAGGTTAATTGGCAACAGGTCAGAATAAAAACGAGCAACTTCAAGAGGCAGAGACTCTCAGAAGTAAAGACAGGCAAAGGTTCAGCAATCTGTAAAAAAAACAAAAAACAAGAAAAGCCTCTTCAAATCTCAGGAATATGTTTCTCAATGTAAAATTGTGAAGACTGAATATTCCATCATCAACATCACATAATGTCAGACATATCTGTTTGAAAAGGACGCAGGTGAAAATGTATATCAGATCACCATAATCTTTGGACCCCCAGGAAGCACTGCATTAAAAACAGACATGACTCTCTCATGGAAATGACTGCATGGGCTCAGAAACACCCCCAGAAATCATTGTCTGCAAACACAGTTAACTGTGCAATCCACAAATGCATGTTAAAGCTCCATCATGCAAAGAAGAAGCCACATTTGCATATAATCCAGAAACACCACCATTTTCTTTGAGCCAAAGCTCCATTTAAATAGATTAAGGCAATGTGGACAACTGTTCTGTGGTCAAATGAATTAGAATTTGAATGAAAGCAAAATTTTAGGAAATCGTGAAGAGTACGCCCCCTGGACTAAAGAGGAGGAAGACCATCTGGCTTTTTATCAGTGCTCAGTTCAAAAGCCTCCATCTCTGATGACATGGGGGTTCATCAATGCCTATGAAACTGGCAACCTGCAACTCTAGAAATGCTCCATCAATACTGAAAAATACCTATAGGGTTTAGAGCAACATATGCAAGCATGTTTCAACTGAAAACATTTGGAGCATCATGAAATAGACAATGAAGACCCAGGACTGTACCAAAGCAAGAATGTTATCAGAAAAGAATGGGACCACATTCCTCCCCCAAAGGTCGTGGACTTCTTAGTTTGTAGATGTTACCAGACTGTTGTTAAAAGAAGAGGAGTTGTTACACAGTGGTAGACATTTTTGATACGTGTTGCTACCATCAAATTCAAGAGGTGGTACTATTTTTTCAATTTTTAATATGTTTTCTATGTCGTCTGTTGTGAATAAAATATTGATTTATGAAATTTGTAAATCACTGTATTCTGTTTTTTATTTACCATTTAAACAGTGCCCCAAGTTTTTTGGAAATTAGGTTACGAGTTTGCACAGTCAAAGCCAGTATTTACAAAAAATTTGAGTTAATAAATATTCATGGACACATGCTATGTAAATACCTCAATTTCCCAACAGTGTACTCCTGTGTTAAAGCCCTCTCTTGCCAAAACACAGGAACAAGGATGGAAACGTTCAGGGTTGGCTGGGAGAGGCACAACCTCACCCATTTCCTGCTCAGACCCCTGAGAGGGTTCAGGCATGATCCGGATACCGTTGAGCCCAGGAGACAGCCTCACAGACTGGCCGGCTGTTCTAGAGTCCAGGGTGATGGGAGCTGGAAGATACAGAGGACCTCAGAGAAACTGAAGTGGGGAACAGAGAAGACAATAGGAAATGCGTTCACACATGTGAAGACACTAACTGTAGGGTGCGATGTGTTTAATCTTCTCCCACAAAACATACTGGAGGTTACCCAAGTGTGTTGCCACATCAATTAGAGGTCTGCAAAGCTTTTGTGGCTCCATTTGACTAATCCATGTGCTGAAGGTAATAAATATGAACAAACAAAACACTCAGTACTTTTCATTCATATTGAGCTGTTGGAAATTAGTAAAGCCACATACCTGTTCATTGTGCCTTGGTAGTGCTGTGAATAAGCGTTTGAGTGGTTAAAGATAAATACCTAGTCCAATTCTTTGACTATGTATCATTTGATTGATGTCACCTGTAAAAAGTCAGCTCCGTCTCCTTCTGCATCGAGCTCCCCTTCAATAAGTTGGATCTTCTGCTCCAGAGATTTTATCACCTGATTCATTCTGTCAATCCTTTCATCAGATTTGCTCATCTTCTCTTCCTTCTCCTTCTTCAGTGCAAGCAGCCTGGCTGCTTCCTCCTGTCTCAGAAACGTGTGAAGTTTCGCAAATTCTTTCATCATGAGCTCCTCTGTCAGTTTGGCCTCAGCCTCAATAAAAGGGAAAAGAGTTATAACTTGTGCAAATATGTGAGGAAATGAAGAAGCTATTTTTTTCATTGAGTTTGGAAGACATACCTGGCTATACTTGGAAGAATGTTGATAGGTCTGTTGGACCTGCTTGAAGTGTCCCATCTTCATGTTCAGTCCACTCAGCAATGTTTTGAGCTCCTCCTAGTGTCCAAAAGAGAATTACCTTAAAAATACACTGCAACTGTTACTTCAATCAACATCTTTGCAAATGTTTAAAATTGGAGTCATCCTGCACTTAACTGATATGTAACCAAATCCTGCAGAAATGAGCACTACTTATGTGCACAATTACAAGATATTTGTAATTAATTTGAGGAAAATGCACTTATTTGACAATATGTTTAATCTATGAAGTGTTTGCCCAAAATTATGCAACATTATAAAACAAAAGTCAGGTCTTTCCCATACAGTGATGCTTTAAAGTTTGTGCATTCTTTATAATTTTCTTTATTTCTGCATGAATTTGACATAAAACTTTGTGATAATTTCACGAATGTCTTGAAAGTAAAGTTTCTTTTCCAATTAATTTATTTGTGTAGGTCAAAGATGCAAAATACCTGTCAGAGGTAAAGGTATCTAAACTTCTAGGATCAATTTGAAGTTTGAATTAGAGTCAGGTGTTCTGATCACTCAGGTTTACAGAATTATAGAGAAGGATTCAAGGCAGATTGGAGCATATTCGCTGGAGCGATGATGCTGTATCTCTCATGTGGCTTGAGTACACTTCTGTGTCATTCAGATTGTTGCCCCTGCAACCTGGCCTCCTTATAAGGGACAGAAAGTGGATGGATGTCCACCAATTTACATAATTATTACAAATTGAGGAAATTCAACACCACTGTTGTTCTTGGTTCAAAAAGCAAAACCTGTAATAGTCTGCAAAGTCACAAGGGAAACCATGGTAACTTCTAAAGGTCTGTTTCTCATAGGTCCACCATCAGGAGAATACTGAACAACAATGGTGTGCCTGGAAAAAACTGTAAGTAAAAAGTCACTTCTCCCTGCTGCCAACTGACCTTTTTGTGAAAGATCACATGGACAGGCCTGAAGGTTGTTGGGGGAAAAAAGTTTTGTTGACAGATATGACTAGAATAGCACTTAAAGGGAAAAACAGAACTCAAAGGAAAACTTTGCATCTTAACCTGTGAAACATGGCGATGGTCGTGCCATGGTTTTGGCACATTCAGAATGTCTAGTCATTACTGATGGAAGAATGAATATTCATTTGAAAACAGCTACCAGAGAGCTCAGTCTCATGAGAAAGTTGGTGGCACGACAACAATATAAAACACAATAACTGCTCTTCCAACAAAAAATTATGAATTTGGTGTCATTAATCCAAGAGGGAAGTAGAAGTAGCTGACATGAGCAGTTCATGTGATGTAATCCAACATCATCTAAGAGCTGAAGCTATTATATACATAGGAATGGGCTAGAATGATCAATACTTGAGAAATTTACCAATACATAAATGACCAAGTGTAATATATGTGTAACATTTGTTTGACTGGGTACTCTGAATCAAATATAAGAAATTTAGTGAAAGCGCTAGAAGACAAATAGGACATGATTAAGGAAATCATCACCTTATTTATATGGTACAATATTTAAATGCTATTCATATAAAAGTAGCACAGTAGTTTGTTATTCTATTTCTAAAATTATTAAGCATCGTTTAGTACAATGAAAATTTACTTATTGAGGTGTAAAAACAGTACTTCTCTGTCTATTTATGTAAACGTTTATACAAAGAACTTGTATTTTTAGAATGAGAGACTGACATTTGTACCTATGCCAGAAATCTGGGTACGTCATTTGCAATTGGTCTTGGTGTACTGACATGTGATTCCCTCTAGCGTATTTCCCAGCCCCTTTAACTGACAGAGTTCCTATTCCAATAGCTCTTCAGATTATCCTTGGTATTTTAGGGTGTGTGTTTGTCGCTCAAATTTCCTGTCTTGTGAGATTCAAGCACCCACAATGATGGAAACAGTTATTATCAGCTCAGTTGGATGGTGCTTCATAACTTGCTCTAAATTAAGCTTGGATCAGCAAATACTGCATTTAAATAAGGCAGCATCTGTTTGAGTCGGAAATACAGGAGGTTTTAAAAAAGCCCGGCTGCTTCCTAGTTCAAATATCTGCCTGCTGTGGTTGCAGGAAGCCTCTAAATCAAAGAGCATAAAAGAATCATGATAAGGCTCCTTTAGTCGTGGCAAAAAATAGGGCTCAGAGTGAGAGCTTCGGAGACTTTGTGCTATTGAGATCTCCGTTATTTGTTGGCTTTGTGTGACTGTTTCGTTTGGCTTTGTAGCTTCAAAGCTAGAATACCAGCATTCAGACAACATGGTTAGCAATCATCCACCCCGCTGGTGTCCTCAAAGGAAACAATACATTCCGGACAGCTGCTCTGTGTCTGTTCCTTCAGGATGTACTTTATTACTGACCACAGAAGAAGAAAGCCTGTTTCAGATCATTTACCTTTAAGACCGGGTCAAAGTATCGGCAAGTAAAGCTTGAAAAATAATTTTTTAACACAAAAAAAGTGTATTTATTTATTTTTTTCATCAATCCTTGTCCAACAATTTGGATGGTTTAAGTTGTTAGTTCCTCTAAACATAACTTGGTTTAGCTTTGCTTTAAAAGAATCCAAGATTGGAAGACTAAACTTGCAAAATTTAGAACAGCAGAATCACTTAGAAAATGAAGGCAAAATACAGGTAATTTGGCCCTTGGAAATATCAGCTTCCAATAATAATGTGTGCATTTATACAAACTTTGCAGTCTCTTACCCCATCTTTATCCAATTTGACTGCCAAAAGCATGTATATTGTTGTTTCATTTTAATCTTGGATATATGATATCCGAATAACGGTCATGGATCATTTTTGTGTTCATTGCTGTTAAAATGTTTGGTAGCTGCAGGACTAAGAGCCAGATTCCTACCTTGCAGTCACTTGCTGCCTCAGTTAAGAGATAAACCCTGTGCCCCGCATGGCTGTCAGCAGCACACTGTTTACATAAGGGCTCCAAGTCATCCAAACAGAACATGGACAGGTACTCCTCGTGTTCTCCACACCATTCTATTGAGTCTACAGGTGAGGGAGGCACGACGTCTGCCTCAGATCCAGGAAGGGGTACAGGGAGAGAGGCTTGATTGCTCATGGTTGTTCCTATAGATATGAAGCTAGTTTGGCTTGTCCATATGAATCAGCAAGGACTAGTGGGAACTGGAGAACAGCAAGGGGGAGGTGCACTTTTGGTGTCAGTGTTGCATTGCAGTTGCCATACATCACTCTGGAAGGGACCTGTATCTGTGTCCAGTCCAAAACGAACTGAAGCTGCTCGAAAGATCTGTTTTTGGTCTCTTCAAACTTAATACTTCCCTGACCCTGTGATTTATGTTATATTGTCATATCCCAAGGCCAATTTGTTCATGTCCTTAGTTTGTAATTTTCCCACCATACAGGTGTGACTTTGAAAGAGTTTTTAAATTGGGATGGCAATTTGTGCTATCATTATATAGAGTGGCAATTCAGGATATTAAAAATCCCAATTTTACACCTTATGCAGGTTTAGAACAATAATTCTTCTAAATTTCACCATTTCTTAATATCATCTGGTCATGAAGTGCATCTGTTTGACATACAACTCTTCTGCGTGGATCCAGTTTCATTGCCCTTTAACTCTCTGGGTTGCTCATATCTTGAAAGCACGTGGAAGATATCAGTTTTCAGAGGCGATTCATATTTCATTGAAGCACATTTTCATTTGCAATGTTGATTGTTGCGGTTACTTGGTGTGTTTATTGCATTTCCATCCATCTGTTCTACTTGCTTTATTCCATTCAGGTTCAAGGGGGCCGCGGTAGCTTACCAAAGCTGCCATGGGGCAAAAGGTGGGGTGCACACAGGATAGGTCGTCAATCTATCTCAAGGCTGACACAGAGACAGACATCTCTGCACGCTCAACTCATACCGAAGGTTAATTTAGAATCACCAATTATTCAGAGTCTGATTTACTGTCTGGGACCAGTTGAAACATATCCCCCATACAAACGGTGTCTCAACATGTGCCTGTGCATGTGTTTTTTACAATTTTTTTTCAGAGCTTGTAGGGTCATGCGTTTCAGTGTCGGTTATTCCTTCTCAGCAGCTGACTGTTAACTCTACACACTTTGAAAAAAGAAAGTGCACCCTCCTTCACAGATTTACTTCACAGAACCTAATAAAAGTAATCATCTCCTCATTTCCAGATCTTAAAAGTAGGTTAATACAATTCAGATGAACAACAACACCTGACACGTTAAACTATGTCACTTTTTATTTAACAAAAACTAAGCAAAATGCAGAAACAGTGTCAAAAATAAGCACACCAAGCGGTTCGATAGCTTATACCTTTGGACTCAATAGCCTGTAACAATTTTTTCTATGTCATGACTCTCTGTTTCAGTTTATTTAAACCTGCATACTTTTTTTCCAAGCACAGCTCTCTTAGGGTCTCACCACAGCATTTCAATCTAGTTGAGGTCTGCCAACAACTTGATTGTTTTCTTTTATAGACATTTTGTTGTAGATTTGCAGCTGTGTTTGAGATCTTGCCCAAATGATCAGCCCTCCACCACCATGTTTGACAGCTGGTATGAGATATTTGGGCTGATAGGCTGGATGTTGATGATGGACTCCAAATTGTTTGGAAATTGCCTTGGGAATCCCCAGATTGATGGGCAGCAACAATTGCTTATGTAAGATCATTGCTGATGTCTTCCCACTATGACATTGTGTTCACACAAACCTGAAGTTTCCAGACTAGCAAACAGACAAAACCTCTGCTTTTATAGAGGTGCTCACACTTACTGATGATCAGTTCATTGAGTGCATTTGAATAGCAGCACCTAGCTGCTACGTACCATCCTAATTGTTGTGGAAACATTAAAAGTTTTTCATACACTATTTCTGCATTTTGGTTTAGTTTTTGTGTGATAAGTAATGACTTGAGTGTGATATTTAATGTGTTGTTATTCATCTGAGGTTATATTAATTTCAAGACCTGGTCTTGAAGATCTTGATGATTTTTAAGATATCACCATGTACCACTCACAAATGAAAGAACTTTCTTTTTCATATAACAATAATATATTTCAAGAACTGTGAATTTTTGCATTCAGTAAAGTGAAATGGTCCCGATTGGGACTGGTCCCGAACATACAATTACACATCGTAGGATGTGCAACCTTGCATTAGTCACAGACTTTATAGATAATTGCTTATGTGGCTGGGCTCCAAGTTTGTGAGATGGTGATGTGCCTGAATTTCTATGTATCCTTGTTAACCATGCCTCCATTTCACTCAGGTCAATGACAGTTCATTCAGCCTGCATGGTCTATCCATGCTTCAGATGTGCAAAACATAATGGTAGCTGTATAGCCACCCTCATACCGTCATTTAGTGAGATTCTTAAACTCTGTTTGAATGCTGAATACTGTACATTACATGTCAGTGGAGAGTTTGCATTAAGGGAGGACAGAAAGTGAAAATGGCAAACTTTAAGATGAACAGAGGCTTGTAATTAACATTGTCAGTCAGAATTAATTTGCATAAAACTCAATAAAGAAACTGAATGTAGCATATTCGTTGATAAAAAAACAACAAAATATTCAATGTCATTGAACTATCCTAATGTTCAATTTCTTTCACTTTTTAACCCATATTCTGTGACTTGTGCACCATTGCAAAGAATAATGGTATCTAAAAAAAACACTAACCCCTGACTGTAAACACGTAACTTCTGCTGTGGGCTATTACTGAGGTAACACAGATTAAAGGAACGTTACAACCAAAACACAGTGGGCACTATGATCACAGCTAACATTTCTTTCATACTAATGCAAGACCACTCTTTTATTTCTACATTTTACAGTTTCAAACTATTAATAAATTAAATGTTTCAGTAACATCCCCACTAACATAAGTATCATATCTTATAAATATTGTCTGTAACAAGCAAAGAGTCTTCAGTTTTTGGTTTGTGTAATTTTTGTCACAGTCGGCTATAGAAGTTTATGTTATGTCAAAGTTTGTTTAATCATGGTTTCAGTTATGTTCTAGTCCTGTTTTTCCCCTGCCACCTCAGTTCACTCAAGTCACCTGGTTTATTGTTCACAGCTGCACCTCATTCACTGATCACTCCCTCCACAGTATTTAGTCTTCTGGTTTCCTTTCAGTCACTGCAGAATCCTTACCTCACTATCCCTTCATGCTTCCACGCCAAAAGATAAGTTTGATTGCCTGCCTCATAGCCTGTTTAAGATAGCGTTAGTCATAGTGTTTTTTCATAGCCTTGTTTTGTTAGTGTCTTTTTTTTATGTTAAGTATTTTTGATAATCCGGCTCTGCCGCGCCTTTTGTTCCTGCTCCCCGTTTTGGAAATAAACCCTTTTGATTTTTGAGAAGAACTGCATCTGGGTCCCTTCTCGCACCACGCATCGTGACAATTTTTGTTCTCGCTTCTTTTAAATGTTGCTAGTTCAGTAGCATTATCGGGCCATCTTACACAGATTTCTCTTTAGGGCTGCCACAAACGATTACTTTAATACTCGACTAATCACCGATTATTTTCTTCGATTAGTCGACTAATCGGATCATACGTAAATTGAAGGTAAAACATACAGCTTATCGCACCAGGATGCAGCTGCTCTTATATAACCATCATTATCTTTCAGCTTGGAGTGTTTTAGGTATATGCTAACTACTAGGTTATTCTTTCCTTCATTTGTCTCCGGCATCAAACACAGCTGCATTTAAATCAAATGAGGTAGGCACCTGAAACTAAGGAATTTTTCACAAAAGGTTTTGGTCTCACTGACTCAAATATAACACCAACATGTTCAGTATGGACTCAGTCAGGACATTTGCTTGCTGAGGTGTGCATGTAGCTAGCTTTGTAACAAAGCCGTCTATTGAAGATGAACATACTTTTTTAGCACTGAAACGGAGCGTTAGGGTTAGGTTACCACTACTGCATGTGTGTCAAGGACAGAAACGCAGACGCAGCAGTGGAAGGTGCCGCAGCAGCTTTGAGAGAAAGTTTGAAAAAAAACTACTCGTCGACTATTAAATTAGTCGTACATGATTTTGATAGTCGACATAATCGTGACTAATCGTCTAATCGTGGCAGCCTTACTTCTGTTGTGAGGTGCATTGACCCCTTTTCCCAGCAGTTTTGTTTTTACAGTTCAAGGTTTATATTGACCAACATAATTCCAGTTACTTATTTCTTGATCACATTATGTACTGCAATGCTTGCCATCTTCTTATGATCTTCATATTCTTTGTGGGCATCAATTATCTTAATTTTAAGAGTGCCACGGAACTGCAGAAGATTTGAGGAGTCCGTGTATTTATAAAGCTTTTGAATATCATCTGGCCTTTTGTAACAAAGTTTATGAACAAGCCGTATCCCACATTAGTAAAGTTGATCTGAGGGCTTAGAAAGCTTGCAGGGTCTATACTTTCACTTTTTCACTCAAAAATGTTTTTTTAAAAAACAACAACACAACAATCTTCATCAAAATTTTTATAAGAAGGCTTTATCTTTCATTGTGGAGATCAGATGTACTTCATCTCAGTCAAATCTCAAATACAGTAATATAAATTTTCACCACAGGCTCATTTGCATGTCACAGCAACACATCTTTAAATGAGAGTGCACTGTCTAAAAACTGTTATTTATCATTTATTTATTCTAAAATGCAACAATCTGTGACCCCACTTACTGAACAGAGCACATTGAAGACCTCCTGGATAAACTTACTCTCCTCTTTAAACACCACTACTGCTCACATCTCCTGACAGAGCTGAAGAACAAACGCGAAGTCACGCCCTCCGATTCAACATACTGTGGGAAAATCTTTTTAAAAAAGTTTTTTTTGAGGAAAATAATTCTCAAATAAAAAGTCTGCATAATTTTTCTAAAACTCAACTTTTTTGATGTGACATCCTGTGATTTAGGATGGGGTTAACATAGTATTGTTCTGGAGGAGACTTTGCTTCAGTGTGTAAATGGGATCTACACACATTGCCACCTGGAGGTCATCAGCAGTTTTGCAGTGGAAAGTCGTAATGCCAGCGAGGTAAGAACAGAATTTATTTGCACTCTGACCTACATCTGGTTCTTCAACTTCAGCCTGATAAAGCTGCCATGTGTGTACAAATGTGTATTTGAGTGTCCCAGGTATTTGAAGGTGGTTGGGGGTGTAGGATAAGAGTTTGTCCTCTCTGACTGTAGGATTTACACCTCCATACGTGAGCACAGTGAATTAGAAGACATGTATGTGCCAATACATCACAGGTATGTTTTTACACCACAGCTGTTTCTCATTTGTCTAAATAAGGATTAAATGTGAATATTTGTTCTGTGCACATGCCTCAGCTAAATCAGGTGATAAATTAGCTTGATAGGATTGTCCTACAGCATTCCCTGTCTTCATACAGCCCCCTTACAGTTCCCCTGTGTGTAATATGAGGAACAGACACAGTGGCTGAACATACTACGAGTTGCAACACAACATCAGAGCTCAGGTAGTTCTCCAAGCATTGCTTACAAACACGAGCCAGAAAAATTGCCTTTTTGTTTTTTGATCTCAGTTATTCTATCTTCTACTCCCTTGATTATGGCTTGTGCTGTCCTTCAATGCTCTGGTGTGACGAGTCACCTGAATCCAGCCTTCTTGGATACTGTATCTTCCCTGAAAAAGCGCAGAGGGAAGATTCAAACTGCAGTACTTCCAGTAGGCAATAAGGAAAAGGTGAGCTATCATTAGACAAGGTACTGTCCTACAAGCATTTCAGCCCTCAGTAAAAACCTCCTATTTTAAGTCAGTTTTGCACCAGGATACTTTTATTTTAGCCTTAATGTTTAACTTTAGGTTAATTTTACCCCTTTCTTCTTGTGATCAGACATAAAAACAAAAAAGCCAAACACGAGTCACTTCCAACCTCCAAATGGGACATTTAGATGTTTTTCTTTGATTATCATGATAGAGGAAGTAACGCGATTTGTCAAAGAAAAATATCTGATACATTAAAAAGAGTGCACCTGGGCTCAGTAGGCGCCCTTCTTTATTTTTTAATTTGTACTTTTCAGAGTATAACAGCCTGCAGTAGCTTGCTCACTGTATGGACACACCCCCATGGCTTTCCATCTGCTTCCCATGAATATGTCCTCCGCTGTTCTTAAAGGGAAGGACAGCTTGTCGCGTAGGGACACATAACATGTACGTTATTATTTGTTTAAGGAAAATCTTATTCTAATCAAATGTGTCAGGACATTACTTGTAGGATTGCTTTTCACCATATAACCGTCACGCATAGGGGCTAACGTTCCAGCATTATTCGAGAACAGTGGGTACCCCGAAGGCTGAAGACCTCCCCTTTAATCCAAACAGCCACTCTACTCCGCCATGTACACAGTGTCGGCATAACACAACAGCGGGACCCTAAGCTTCTGCATATTCTTTCTCCTCTAGTCTGCCGCGTGACATAAGAGTTTTCTCCTCCTGCCATGCCCCGGGTCACCTCGCTGCTGCCTGCCCTGCTTTTGGTTCTACTGCCGGGCTCGAACCGGGGATATTTTACGGAGGAGCGCTGGAGCCCCGAGTCTCCGCTCCTCGCTCCCCGGGTCGTCATCGCGCTGGTGTGCCGCAACTCTGCGCACTCTCTGCCGCTGTTCCTGGGAGCCATCGAGCGTCTTAACTACCCAAAGGACCGCATTGCGCTGTGGTGAGTGTCATCGTTTGATAAACAACAAAAGGAGTAGTTATCACTGAATGCCATGGAAAATCATGCCCAGACTTTGAGTGGTATTTTAGAAGAAATCGGGCAGTAAAGTATATGTGAGTCACTGTCAACTCCAAAGGCGTTGTGGAAATATTTTCGAGGAAACCCTGCATGAGTTTGCGCTTGTGTACATGACATTTGCACTTAATCTCTTAAAGAGGAGAGACCGGAAGGTACAGCAGCCTGGTTCCACACTCATGGGGGTACTACGTGGACCTGTGCACCCTGAGAACGGTGCTCAGAAGGCGGACTCCGCCCGCAGGGACGTGTCCATGAAAAGTTCCATTCAGTCACAGATCTTCTCTCATCGCCCCTTCGCCCCCTCCAACCGCTTCCTTCTTTTTTTCTGTCCCCTCCCTCTCTCTCCCCTTCAACATCTTCGTCCTCAAGGCTCGACTGGAAACAAAACTTGTAGTGTTAAAAAAAGTTTTAAAATAATCACCGGAGTGTCAAACTGTACCTCAATTCAGTCCTGATTTTAAGGCCTTAAGCTGTTTTTCCCTCACCCTTCCCCCAGACCTCCAGATTATTATGTCTCCTTCGTGTCTCACTTCCTCTTCTCACATTGTTCATCTGCCAGCAGATCTATTTTTAATGATTGAGTTCATCTTTTTATTAGCACTTACACCACTTTGGTCGGATCTTTTTTTATGGTGCAGAGGGCTGGCAAAGGAAAAAGGAGCCAAAAAGTGTTTAATGTGATGGCGTGGGGTCACAAGTAGATGTAATTATTTTTTCTGAATTGGGTTGTTTGATCAGATAGGATGGCGAGCCTCTTTTAAATCAGCTGGAGTTTGAGTGAGGGATTCAGATGTCCATGTGTCTCTTTAAACAAACCAGCTGGTATGTTGAACTTTTTATTCACATCTGGTGCTCAGCTCAAACCGTGCCCACGTGACACAACAGCTTTCTACTTCCTTGCTTTGATAAAGCAAGAAGTATCACCCTTGGTGTGGAAATTGATGTAAAAAGTTGTGGAATCTTAAAAGACAACCTTGCCACCTGCAGATGCACTGCAGTCATTAGTGTGACAGGTTGAAGATGGAATACCTGGCAGGCAGCAGCACATGCATATTCCTTAAGGTGGGTGCGTGTGTGCTCTGCAGTGACATGCAGAATGGATGTTATCAATTCATAAATCATTTTCCACCCTCTCTCCCCTGCTCTACTCTCTCATATTTACTCCCTGTAGCCCGTTTTAATTCAGTACTTCTGTCCATTCAGAACCTCCCTGCAGTCAAATATCTCTAACTGGGTGGGAAGAGGTAGACAGATGCAGGGAGAGTGTGGGAGAGGATGATAGATGGGTGAGTTGGTCACGTGTAGGTGTTGAGGCAGCACTGCTGTGTTAAATCGCCACAGACAGTTGGGAAACTAACACCAGCAGCACGCTGACTGCCACTCACTACATGACAGGGTTGGAAGTAAATGCATTTGTGTCATATTTACACATTCTTTCGCTGGCTCGCTCTGCCCATCCTTGACACACTGGGATTTGTTATGATAACACAGACAGCAGATGAATGCTGCTCCTCCCCTCCTCAGCCCCTCTTGCCTGTCTGTTCTTCTTTGCCCGCACCAGATTATTGGAGTGAAGGATAAGGACCCTAAAAGAATGAAAATAACATTCATGGCATAACTGCAACATGTATATTTTTTTTGCAGTAGGCTATATTTGCAATACCTTAGAATCCTTTCAAATGTTTTTTTCCCCCAGTCTTTGAGGCTGTGTTGGAGAGGGAGCCACCGTTACATTGTGTTGAGATGCTGAAGCTGCTTTCACTTTTTCACGATGTTCCCATTGTTTTGATAAAGATTCAAATGTTACTTACATCATAATAGGAGACATTGCCTAATTCTTTTACAGCATACAAAGGATCAGAGAAACAACCTATCTGATAATGTGCTGGATGATCTGTGATACCAGCTTATCCAGAGCTTCAGCGACTGTTGCTTTCACTCAGTTTGTTTGCATCCTCATTTAAGTCGAGCTAAGATTATATCCCGACTCCCAGTGCGCAAGCATGGGTAGGAAAGCAATTAATTGATTGAAGTGTAGGGATAGGAATTGAGAACTGGTTGGAATCGTATGCGTCTGAGCTTACCAATTCCACCATCGATTCTGGCTGGTGCTGATCCAAGCGCACCGATAATCAACGTCACTCTCTTAGAGCTCTCAAATCTGCACTGAATGTGAGATTCACAAATCACACTTTTCCCTCTCAACATATGGGGTTGCAGCATAAATAGAGAAGACTGACTTTCCCTTGATTATACACCCGCAAGAGTGAGATCTTCTGCCCTACGACAGAGAGACTTCTCTCTGCCTCTGCCCTGCTGCTACGTGAAAAGTAGCTGTGCCTGTGAGCTGCTCCAGCACTGTTGTGCTTGTAATGTGTTATAGGAGACTGTGAACTGTGTGAGAAAACACTGGAAACATTCCATCACTTCTAATTATCTCTCTGGGAAATCATCGTATGTAATTACAGCCCGAATCCTATTTAGATGGCGTGATTTTCAGATGGCAAAGTGCTTATATTATATGTATTTCGTCAGTGCTGAATAGCGATCTATAATTGCTCTTGGAATCACCAGGAGTTGATATTGAATCTTAATGTGCTGCTTTTCATTAACAGTTTCAGAGGAAACAGAAATATCTGAATGAGAGCAGCTTCATTCGAGATTTGGCTCCATTAAATCTGAGCGAAGAAGACTTGTGGAGGGCTGGGCAAAGCAGAATGCCGGTGCCACGATGGTGCTCTGTGTAAATACATTCAGATAGGTTAGTTTATGTTTGGAAAATGAATAAGAATACTCAGGAATATTGTCTGAAATTCAAAATCATAGGACATTTAATCATGTTGCAACAAGGGGACAGCTACATACAGAGGCTGTGATGCAAATGTTCCAAGATACTAAGTTCTAAACAAGCTTTTATAGGGTAAACAGACGAGTCACGAGACATTCCCTTCTGTCCGTCTGGGGGCAGACAGTGGTGTTGATTATGCCGAAGCTGTGGAATATCCTTTTCTCGGAGCAGAAGGCTGTAGGACAATCTTTTCTGAGAGCACTGTGAGCAGACAGTGGCGACCTCTGAGTGCAGCTGTTACTGCATACTAGCAATATTTCAAACCTACCTTAATGCGGCACAAAGCAATTTAATAAAAACAAAACCTGCAACATTATTTAGAATATTTGACATACTCATTTTAATGACCATCTAATATAATAAATACATGGGTTTAATTGGAAAACCAGACACTACAGCAATGCTGTCGGGAGAACAAAAAAGGGACAGAGCTAAAATGAAGGATGCGATCAGGGCATGTATGAATGGGAGTGCAATTAGATTTAAAGTGGAAGACAAATGATATCTGATGAATATGCAGAGTCAGGGATATTGCTCAGGTGTGCTTCGAAACACAATCCACCATTAGGCATGGCGACTAGTCGCTTAATTATTTAGTTATGAAGTTGTCAGGGATTATCTTTCACATTTAGTCAGAATAAATTTAGCTGCATGCAGATTTCAGCTAAAAGTATTTGAACCAACTATTGTCAGTTAATTCATCTTGAGCCTGAGCAGTGAATGTTCTTTTGAGTATCTTAAAATAATAAAAGAATCTGATTATGTGACTCTAAACCAGTTTATTTGGCCACTGCAGGTGTTTTGAGTGATGAAGGAACAAGACTATAAGTAAGAGGTATAAACTTATTGTCTGTTGAAGACAAGGAGGGTAAACAGCATTTTACCAGATGAGCAGGAAAGGGATCTAACTGTTAGGATTTAGATTTTTTTAATTAGATTATTTACAGAAGCAGGAGTTAAAGTACAGAATGCAGAAAAGAGAATGGTACATTGGTGGAGAGGATAAGGAGGTGGTAGAATGCTTTCTCTTTACCTTGAAAACCAGAAGTGTAGAGTTCCCGGTACTATTTGCATAATATTTAACTTTGGCTGAAGAAGGAGCACATTTGAGGGCAGGTTTGTTATCATTGTGCACAGACAGCAAGACTAGTTTATCCTTGTCATGAGCGATGGTGCAGGAAGGTAGGACCCAGATGCAGGCTTCTCAAAAACACAAAAGGTTTCTTCCAAAAGGCAAAAACAGAAAGTGCGGCTGAGCCGGATAATCAAAAATACTTAACCATGAAAAACAAGACTGGGGCACTGTGGATAACTAGACTATGATTAAACAAACTATGAGACTGTGGCTATGGCACTGTGACTAAAACCAGACTTAACTTTTCTTGACTGTGACATGAAGGGTAAGTGAGGATTCTGCAAAGATTGTGACTGAACCTGGAAACTAAATGCTGTGGGGAGGTGAAGCCAGGTGACATGAGTAAACCTAAGGGGAAAAAACATGACCTGAAACCTGAAAACACAACAAAATGGCCTGAAAATAAGAGTTTTAAAACATAAACCGTGACAATCCTAAGTTACTAGAGATGTTCCATTGTGGCTGTACTCTTGTATAATGAAGCTTCAAACCAGGGGACAGAGGGAGCAAAAGCAGTGAGTGCAGGCCATCAGCAGTTTTTAGAGCATTAATGGGTCTAAAAGGTCATACTCCACATTTGTAATGGAGGACTACTTTATCCCAGATAAACTGGTCCTCTAAATTTGTTGGGGATGCTTTTAATTTATTTCAAACACTATATGCATTAAAATTCCTAATGCTATGGAATGAGATGGGATGATGAAGGATTGTTTAGAATAATCTTGATATTGAAAGACACTCATTTTTATGATCTTGACATTGAATGACAGTAATTTGTGATCAGATGTAAACAATTTAGAGGCAGTGCGGTTGAATGGAGTTACGCCACAGCGACAGATCAGGTTAAGAACATGACCTTTTGTTTTGAGAAGATAAATCAATGCTGTAAACCAAAGATGTCAAGGTAAGATTATCAGCGTCTACATCTTAACCATCCAGCAGAATTCAATTAGAGGTCATAGCATATAAGAAGGTCAAAAATAGAGAGAGTTAATTTTGATTGTCTAAGAGGTTGTCAGATTTGCAGTGTTTTAGTGACTTGGATCAGTGGTGCTGGTTGTCTGGTTGACATCTGTTGGGATATTCTACCTCAGTGGCAATAATATTTACTTAGCATAATTTTCAGGTTTGCTAGCCTAGCAGCTTGGGGTGCCTTTGGTTCTCTTTATGTGAATATGTCAGAAGATTGGCTACTATTTGTTGTTATTTAAGAAAAAGCATCATATCAGGATACAGATTCTATGACAATTTGTTGTTCAGAAACTGTTCAACTCGTCTTGAAACTGGCAGCATTGAGACCAACACTGTTCCTGCATCCCTGATATACTGCTGTTTGAATATCAAGACCCACACACAGTGGAAGTGGAAGTGGATTTTATCTGAACATTTATCCTTAAGCCAAAGGAGACACTAATCGCTAAGATGAATCTCTTTCGATACTGCAAGATGCACTCTGTAATCATGCCTCCCCTCTTGTTTTTCTTCCTCCCACAGGGTGGCGACAGATCACAACATAGACAACACCACAGCTATTCTACGAGACTGGCTCATCAAGGTGCAGAGTTACTATCACTATGTGGAGTGGAGACCTGAAGATGAATCCAGGTACTGAGTTCATATGTACAAACGTGGGCTTTTATATCTGTGATGAGCACATTACTTAATTGATCCATCTTTGCGTGTTTCAGTGCCTTTGAGGACGAGGTGGGTCCAAAACACTGGAACAGTCTCCGTTATGAACATGTCATGAAGCTCCGTCAGGCAGCACTGGACACTGCCCGTGAGATCTGGGCCGACTACTTCCTGGTATGTTATCATGTATGCAGATGTTTCATATGCAGATAATTTATAGTATGATATACAACATGCTCTCATTTAAGTTTAAGTTTCCTCAAACGGATCTATGGAGAAAGCCGGGGAGCTGGGAGTTGAGGCGCATTTCATACCAATCCAAAGATATTGGATATTTTTGGGTTTTTATTGATATTTAAGACTTATAAGTTATAATAAGTCCGTCATAATGATATAAAGCATCATTTTATCCTATTCAAACTTTTTGGAACATTTTACTTCGTTTAATGTATGAACTCTTGACTTTTGTGAGGTCAGAGACCATACGAACCATAGGAACATACGGTACACCCGTGGTAAGCTTGAAGCCACAGAGCCCGTCTCATACAACATCACAAGTCTAAATTTAACCCCTGATGGTGCACAATGTAGTTTTTATCTTGTGTCAGTGCTTTCTGGTGAACAAATATACATAGCTCTGTTTTTACATTGCTTCAGGTATGCTTCTGATGTATCAGTGCAAATTGTGACTTGTTGGCAAACATATCATATTAAAAAACAATAAAAAATAAGTTTAAAATCAGAAGATTAATTTTAAAACTGAAGGAAATGGAGGAGCACAGCTGTTGCTCTTAGTTGAAGACATTAGGACAAAATAAGCGTTTTGGCATTGAGTTTTCTTTACCAGAGAGTCTCTCAACATGGAAAAGCACTTACTCAAAACATAGACACGGGGATGACCTGATGGCTAAATGGTTGGGCTGTATTTTATGGCATGGGCTGAAAAGTCCTTAGCAGCTGGCCGCATCTTTACTGCCGGTCATTCCTTTGGCCTACTTCTGCCTACGATTCCTGACTCCTCTGTGCATTATAAAGTGTGTGCTCGCATGTGTACTTTTCTGAGTAATTGTCAGTATATAATCCTTCGCTTCCATCTCCAGGTGGCTGACTGTGACAACCTGCTCACCAGTCAGGATGTGTTGTGGAATCTGATGAAGGAGAACAAGACCATTGTAGCTCCCATGCTGGAGTCCAGAGCTGCTTATTCCAACTTCTGGTGCGGCATGACTTCACAGGTACTAGAGAGGGATTTTGAGCTGTTCGCACCTGCATATCTGCCACAGATTTATTCACAGCTTTTTCACTACATGTACATATTTAGGATATAGTGTAGCTCATACGGTATGGTTGTTGTATAAATGCTCTGCTGGGAGTTTAGATATTTGACTGCCAGCTGGCGAGCAAATATACGAATGAATTGTTCCGATAATGTTAGTGTCATTCTGAGCTAAACTATTACTATTACAAAAATCCAACCAAGATTTAAGACCATTAAAGAATTATGTATCGACTTAAAGTGATGCGAAACAAAATCCATCTCTTGGATATTTTTCTTATTTATTTGCATCCCTACGCTATAAAAAGTAGAGAAAGAGGTCTCTATCAGCATCCTGATTTTCATACAACAGCATACAAAGAGAGCCCACAGATTGGAAAGGTTATGTATCGCAGTGTCCTAAAGCTACTCCAGATGACAAATTTATGTCTGATTTTCTTGAACTTTAAAATCCTTAAAGGAGTAGGAGGAGAACTTATATGCAGATGAGATGGTGGAGTGTAACTGCCACTCCAGATGTTTTCATTTTGTGATTTTTCTAAGATGTCCCGCCTTGTTCAGACTGCCTGCCCAGGTTTGTTTTTTGGGCATTTCCAGATTAGTTTTAGGACATATAAAGTACAAAAGTAAACAGCCACATAAAGTTGTTAGTTTTTGAAAGTCAAAATTTCTGTAGAGGCAAAGCTCTGAAATGTGAATCTGAATCGGATATTGACTTATTCAAAGTAAATACCTTCAAATTCAAGATGAATCTGATTTTTTTTTTTTTTTAGAGAAGTTAGTCAGATATCTGTGATTACTGTATTCAGAATAGTGAAACATGGAAGATAACACATGTTCAAACATTGAATACTGGATACATGTGAGGAGCACAAATGTAACTTCTCACTGATATGCAGTTTTAGTTTTTAAAAATATATTATTCATGAATGTAATATTTCACATTTAGTTAAATTTTATTTATGTGATCGGTGTTTTATCATCTTGTTGTCAGTTGCTTTAGTATTGTTATGTTTCCTTGCTGATCAGCTATTTTGTAAATGAAAGGTTTTAAAGTTAATCAATGTGCTTCATAGATCTTAGATCCGTAAACCTTCTGATATGCTGTTAATTAATTAAATCTTTTTTATGTCTCTATAAAAACCTATTTTTACTGCCTGGATGAATAATGGATGAACCATCATTAGGTTAGAGTAAAATATCAATTTACATGCATTTCTGCTGAATGAATTTCCTGTCATTTTCATAACACAGATAAATATCCAGGAAGCACATTTATTTTGATTATATTTTTCATTTGTGGGGAAATTGCATTTGTGTAGTAAGTCACTCGCAACAGCAAATGAATCAATTTGAAATGGAGGGAGAGAAGGTTTGTTATTTCTGTCGGTGTACACTTTGATTACTCTGTAGTCGCTCCATGCGCTGCTAAATTAACTTATAATTAAAGTAAGTGGTTTGTTTTGTCTCACAGATGAACTAAAACATTGTTGATCAAACAAAAACTTCAGCTCTGATAAAGCTTCATCGATATACTTGTAGGTTGTATGGCAGCTTTACAGAAAGACCACATGGTGATTATGTTTAGTTAAGTCTGCTTTCTCAGCTTGTTTACACTGGTTTCATCGAATACTGATGCTGTTTGTCCTCATTAAAATGAGTAATCTCAGAAATACCTCTCCATTGTCATTTGGCTGTGTGCATGTAGGATACATTGTAATGTATATACTTCATCTTGGCTCCTTAAACCTGCTTCCCGAATGAGTTACCAAAGGTGTATTTAATCAATTTCTAACTTTTTAAGTTCTCGTGTTTGCTTCTTAACGGACATACAGAAAGTCACATATTAACAGTCAGAGTCCTCAGCTACTTTGGATTTTTATTCCCGGAGCAAACTGAAAACTTCAGAAAAATATATTTTACTAAACAATGTTTGTGTGCTCCATGTTCAGGGTTACTACAAGCGTACGCCTGCCTACATGCCCATCCGCCGCCGGGAGCGTCTTGGCTGTTTTGCTGTGCCGATGGTCCACTCTACCTTCCTGGTGGATCTAAGGAAAGAAGCCTCCCAGGAGCTGGCCTTTTACCCGCCACACCCAGAATACAACTGGGCCCTAGATGATGTCATTGTCTTTGCCTACGCAGCTCGCATGGCAGGTGAGCAGAATGCAAGAAACTGACAATGTTTCAGGCTCATTAAGCTGGTTAAATGTGTAAGACGCTCCTCTCCTCTCCTCTCCTCTCCTCTCCGCTCCTCTCCTCTCCTCTCCTCTCCTCTCCTCTCCTCTCCTCTCCTCTCCTCTCCTCTCCTCTCCTCTCCTCTCCTCTCCTCTCCTCTCCTCTCCTCTCCTCTCCTCTCCTCTCCTCTCCTCTCCTCTCCTCTCCTCTCCTCTCCTCTCCTCTCCTCTCCTCTCCTCTCCTCTCCTCTCCTCTCCTCTCCTCTCCTCTCCTCTCCTCTCCTCTCCTCTCCTCTCCTCTCCTCTCCTCTCCTCTCCTCTCCTCTCCTCTCCTCTCCTCTCCTCAGATGTGCAGATGTATGTATGCAACAAGGAAATCTACGGGTACTTCCCAGTTCCAATGCGCTCCCATGCTACCTTGCAGGATGAGGCCGAGAGCTTCTTGCACACTTACCTTGAGATCATGGGTGAGTCAGAAATGCACTGAAGTGATATCTGTGTGTTTAAAAGTTTTAGGAGATGGGAGTTGCCTATATTTACTCATTTTCATTAAAGTTAATTACGGTAATTTGAAATGAATTGATCCAGAGGTGCCCTGGTAAATCGGTGGCCAGAGTGTACCAGCTTTCAGAATGACAGTTATGAGCGATAATCACTGTAATGCTCTCAGATATACGAGCTGGTCAAATTTACATTACTAAGCCACAGATTTGTTCTCGTCATGTCAGTCTCACAGTTTTTGCTGGAGTTTAAGTTAATGAAAGCATTACATAGGTGTACTTACAGGGAGATTGCACAACATACCAGCCTTTGTCTCCATGTACCCTACATCTGCCTCCAAATATTTAAAGTCTAGCCTCTCCTTAACTGATAACTTGTGGTCATCCTATAAGCTAAAGAAGTAACTCTTTTCCCTACTGTGCTGACCTTTTAATGTTGGGATATAGTGCAGGTTGGAGCTTTTCATATTGAGATTCGTTTGACTGGGATTGAGTAAAGTTTATTGTGTTTTCTTACAAACATACAAATAGATTTTTACAAAAAGATTATTGAGCAGCACCAATTGCTTCTCTCAGAACAGTACTGATTTATTTCCTTTGTGGCATTGTATTAACACACACCTGAATGCTCCAGACCAGCAAACTGACAAAAGGCACTCACATTTGTTGATGATCAGCTCACCTGGCTGCTACTTATGTTCTTAAGTCCTATAGAAGCAGAAAGAAAACACACCTCTTCTGCCTTTTGAATGAGCTTTTGTTAGATAAATAATATCTCACATGTTCGTCTCAGGTCAGATTTACCTCATTTCAGGGAATGGGTCATTTTTCTTTTATTAAGTCCTGATTAAAGTTGAAAGAGGGTGTACTTTCTTCTTCACATGATTATATGCCTACTGTATTCCTACAATAACAGATAAGGAGTGACTGCAGTCGTATATTCAGGGATTCAAAAAATATTCAGACTCAGACTTCACCCTAAATACAAGCAATGTTATCAGAATTTAGGTGCAGTCCTCTTAAATTTCCCTGTTAAATCACTTATCACGTATATGTGAGGAAACTCTAGTTGATCAATATTTACTCATCTTGCTAAATTTTAACTCATAAAAGAAAGAAAGTTCAGCTATGGTACATTTCATGAGCTCCCAGTGGACCCACCAGGGGACCTACAATACAGGGAACTGCAGGGGTCCTCTCCTGCAGAACCCCTGCAGTTCCCTGGACCACATTTTAGGAACCCCCTTCAGACACATTAGTCAGTCTCTTTGTAACATTCCCTCCGTTTTCTTCAACAGTGAAAAATCCACCGCTGGAGCCCTCCAGCCTCCTGTCTCTTCCTGCCAAGCAGCCTAACAAGATGGGCTTTGATGAGGTATACACACACACACTCACTCACATACACACAAGCACAAACCAAAACCTAGGCGTGTGTGTGAGGTTTTGCATTTGTGTGCACTTAGGTTTTTATGATAAATCTGGTGCGGAGAACTGACCGTCGTGAGCGAATGCTAAGAACTCTCTATGAGCAGGAGCTCAGCTGTAAGGTTGTTCCTGCTGTGGATGGCAAGTACGTCTCTCATCTTCTTCCTCCCCCACTGCCTGTGTCTTCCAAATGTGTGACTCTGCAAGATGTGCAGATTAATGTAGGAAAGCCAGCCTGAGACAAACAACTTGGTGAAAAGTGCTGGTTGCATGTTATTATTCAAAAAGAAATTCCTGAAACACTTACTTTTAGCTAATTTGCTATCCGGATAAATGCCATTTCCCCAGGAATTATGATGTCATGTTTTAGGTATTTTGGTTTGTTCCTCCTGTTACCTGAATCTAAAATTGCCCTAATACCTGCACGGTTACGTTTGATTTATTTACAGCCCATCCGATTTGCACAGACGTATCACAGCCATGAAACATATTGATTCCTTTTCTAATCTCTTTGTTCGTTCCACCTCTTTCTCCCAGAGCTCTGAATACGTCTGACGTAGAGTCTATGGGGATTAAGATGCTTCCAGGATACAAAGACCCTTATCATGGTCGACCTCTCACCAAGGGTGAACTTGGCTGTTTCCTCTCTCATTATAACATCTGGAAGGAGGTGAGTCACTTGAACAGGCCTCAGGCCTTTCGAACCACCTGCACATGTAAGATAACATTAATTCTTAAACTGTAAATCGGTTTCTATTCGTAAAGGTAGCCTTGTAAGACAAATGAACTTGTCTTATACTGTATGTTTAAGACAATGCACATCTTTATGTGGGTTATGTTTCTCTGTAGCCTGCTGTTTATATGTTTCTTGTTCACAATTTATATCAATATCCTCTCAGAAATAGAACATTTTCACAGGAAAGGCTTTTATTTGACATTTTTGGGTTTTATTTGAACAGAACAGTAGATACATGTGGTATACTCCCTAACCACTCAGTAATCAGGTCATCACATAAGAACCTGGACCAGATTTTAGTTATTTTACTAACTATCATTTACTGATGCCTTTCTTAGAACTTGTCACCCTGTGCAGCTATAAAATGCTCCTTGAAAGGCCGGTTCTGGCCCCTTGCAGGTCTGCATTTGTGATTTCTTCTTGAGCTCTTACAGTAAGCAAACTGATCCTACACACATGTTGACTTGGGTCAGTTGCTTTGAACCAGAGTCCAAACAGCAGTCTCAAAATGGAAGAAACATTGTTTATGTAACTGTGTGACCATTACTCATAGCAAGTTGGAGATAGCAACAATTTTACGTGCCATCCAGACAGTGTCATGCCACAAATTGCATCTGTTTTTGAAGGCTGAATTATCTGGCGAAGAAAAATCAAGCATTTTTAGCATCACTACGAAATGCTTCATCGGAGATTTTTGTCTGGGAGAAGCCACAGCAATGTTTTTTCTTGCTTTCTCCCTGGCCTATCCCAAATTCGCTTCACCTTTTCATGTTTTTGCTCCTTTGATGAGGTTGAGTCATGCACTGTTGCCTTGTTTTGGATTACGTAACAAGTATAATCCTCTGTGCCCTGAGTCATCTCACAAAACAGCATCCCCAAACAACCCCTGATTCCTCCGCTGTCCTCTCAACAGTGTTCCTCCTCTATGTGCCTTTTATGGCAGTAATACGCCAATCTCCTGTTAAATGGGACCTCCTGCATAAATGGATATAAATAGTTCATTCTAAGAAAATAAAGACACAATTAATTTAGCAAAGTCATTAGATTCTAATCAGTGTAATGTAATTCTCATAGATCTTTGTTCTTGTTACACACTCTAACACAGTTTCTTTGACAATCATGGGAATGTGCACTGTATTGGGCTGCTAAGCCTAACTTCCACTACAACGTCCTGAAACATCTGTTGGAGAGCAGTCGGTGCAATCCATCTGAAATGTGACACATTCCATTTTGCAATTGCAAGTCAACACACACTTGAACACAATAAATCACCAACACAGCTGTCATATACCACCTGCCCTACTTTCCACGTTTGGCTCAGTGCAACTTCTTTTTATACTTATTGACTGTCAAGTTGAAAAGTTGCCATTTTAGCTAACAGTTGGCAAAATAGATGCACTTAAATAGTCCCTGACACCAGTAAAGAATTTATTAAACTAATTACAACACTTGAGCACACTTTAGATTATGAGGTGGCTCACCAGTGTCTCAGCGCAACTGTAATGCTATAAATTCTTGTGTGTGTGTGTGTGTGTGTGTGTGTGTGTGTGTGTGTTTAGATAGTAGAGCGTGGTCTGCAAACTTCCCTGGTCCTTGAGGACGACCTCCGTTTTGAGGTGTTCTTCAAACGCCGTCTCCACGCTCTCCTGCAGGAGGTGACGACACACAAGCTGGACTGGGATCTCATGTGAGTGAAGCTTCAATGAACAGAGGAAAAACACAGTTTAGTAAACAAAGAGGATTATCATCATCCCCTACAGTGGCATCCATCCATCCATCTGTCACATGTGATGGTTCAACTACCACCGATCAGATGCTGAAAATACTTGACTGTGAGGAAAAATGCATTTTATTGTCCTGGGGCTTGTTTTTATTTTAGAAAATGTTTAAAAAATATATATGTATATATATATATATATGTACATATACATACATATACACTGCTTGATATTTCGTGTGAAATTTAGCTATTTTGCTGCTGTTGCTGCTGCTGCTGAAATTGTTTCTTTTTTCTTTTTTTTTCGTAAAGTCTCATGTGTATCTATATATCTTGTTCAGTTATATCGGAAGGAAGCGGATGCAGGTGGACCACCCAGAGAAGTCTGTGCCAAATGTTCACAATCTTGTTGAGGCAGACTACTCGTACTGGACACTTGGCTACATGCTGTCACTGAAAGGAGCCCGAAAGCTTCTCCGGGCCGAGCCTCTGACGAAGATGCTTCCAGTGGATGAGTTCCTTCCTGTGATGTACAACAAACATCCAATGTGAGTATAACATGTCATCTCTCTGGTCCTCTTCTTCATCTCTCCCCTTTGACTTTTTTCCTGTGGCACACTCCTTGATCTAATTACATCACCGTTTCTGTCGCTCATCAGTTCAGAGTACATGGACCACTTTGAGCGTCGGAACCTGCATGCATTTTCTGCTGAGCCGCTGCTGGTGTATCCTACTCATTACACAGGAGACTCTGGCTACATAAGTGACACAGAAACCTCAGTGGTCTGGGACAACGAGACAGTCAAAACTGACTGGGATCGAGCAAAGTCCAGGAAAACTCAAGAGCAAGGGGAGCTGAGCTTCAATGCCCAGAACTCTGACGTCCTGCAGTCTGAACTGGAGAACTGGAGTGCACGGGACGAGCTGTGATGACATGAAGACATGAAGAGGAGTTGGAGATCAAGAATTCTGACAAAGAGAAAAGGGACATAGAACAAAGCTGGGATAGAGGGCGAAAGGGGAAAACATGGTGGGAACGTGCCAAAAGTGTAAATAAAGAAAGAAAGGGAGAGCTTATGGACACTGCGTTGATGAGGGAAAAAATGCTTTTCCTTATGTTTCTCACTCCACTATGTGATCTTTTCCTGGAGAGGTTACATGTGGGGTTAACTCTTGAAGAGTCAGCTAACAGCTTTAGTTTTATTTATTGCATCCAACACACATGTTTTGTCCATGTTCTGATGCATTTATCTTTTCAAAACACGCTTTTGTGTCTCTTAAAAGAATTGGAAGAAGACTGGTTAATAGCTGCACATATGAGATGTTTTTTTTTTTTTAGACAATCAGCATTTTTACTGTCCAACACTTTCCATTATTATGTATTAATGTTGCTGTATGTTTTGTATTAAAATTGGAGCTTTTATGATATAATAATATTGTAATGTACATTTCTTTTTGTACTGAATGGATTCCTCTCTTGGAAGAAACTATAATCCCCAAAATACTTGCTTTGATTTCTTTTTTTCCACAGCCCTCTGTGGCTCCTCTGCTGTTTGGCTTGTGACCTCTTACATGTCCGCTAGCTGTGGTTAGTTCTACCAAAGAGAGTTTACTTTGTTTTTAGAGTAAATCCAAAATTTGAAAGCGAAGAAAAAGGATGAAATTTTCAGAGGAAGAAATATGTCAATATGTTCCTGCATGCTTGTCAAATAATCTTCTAACACTCCGATTTTTCTAGTCATCCCTTGTGGAGGGTCCTGAAACCTTGGTGTTTTTTTTAGTGTCTCTTATCTCCTCTAGTGTTGCTCCATTTAGCCATTGAGTTTTTTACAATGCATTTTATTTTTTATTAATTCTTGTTTGAACGTCTGTCTCTTGTTACCAGAACTCTCAACACTGCAGTTGGACAGCAGAAGAAATTATTTAGTGCTGTGTTTTGCAGCTGTTGTTGCATGTTTGTTAGAACAAATGAATATATATTTTTAGAAACCTTCACTGTTTTGTTTCTCCCGTGTCTTTGCGATTCTTTTCATGTTTTCTTTTTACCAAAGGACCATAAAGCCTTTTTTTTTTTTTTTTTTAAATAAAATGCCTTTTTTAAGCTGACCTTGTTCTCCACTGAACCTAGCTGAGGCTAAAAAGGGTAAACTGCTCTGCTAAAAGTATATGGTTGCACTCACTAATTGGCGGTTCATTCCTGGCCATAGCAGCTACGTTGAAAAATTAAATTGTCTGTACTGACTCCTTTTTTTTCTCTGGCACACAACAGTTTTATTTCAGCACAGATCTGACCATCCCACAGTGCAGCTGAGACTTCTTTTAATTATTGCTGGCTGGTGTTTTCCTGCTCTGTAATAACATAATGGTCTGTTTGGACTTTGGCAGGCCACCATTACTCCTCCTCACTCACTGTTTTCATGATCATCCTTTATTCATTGTGCACCAGTAAAGCATGCCCCTGCCACAGTGACTGCCTCACAGAACGACAAAATAAAGTCTTTGTGTATTTAAAACAAATGTGTCCACCACGGTGCATGGTCACTTTAATGACTCAAAACTGCTTCAACTTACAGTTATTGCTTTACTTCTCAGCTGAACAGAAGACTGTTTCTTCTTATACAGGCTCCCAGAGATGTACACCAGTGTTACACAAACACTACTCTTTGCTGGAGGGTTGTGTTGCTCTACCTTTTTACTTTAAAACATACCAAAGGCATTCTGTTGAATTCAAGTCAAGTGACATACTTGGTCAGGTCATAGTTTTCACTTTTTCACCAACTCTTTTTGTGATTTTTGACAGTGTTCTTTGAATCAAATATTCGTCCTCTGTCAAGAGTCATCCTGTCAACAACTACTTTGTATGTCCTCCAGCGTTCATGGTGATGATTTATAAATGTCATCTCCCCAACACCTTTTGCTCTCTTTCAGCCTCATTCTGTATCATCACGCTCCAGTCACTGTTCTGCTCCTTGTCGGGTTCAAGGCAAACAAGTTTAATAATGAAGTTTGCTTCTTGAGGGTAAAAGCAATGTCTTCTTTTTTTTTCTCGTTGATACGTGTATAGTCAGAGGTTGACTTTATATACCATTTTCACGTTGTTTGAGCTGACACTGTCAGAACTACTGGTATTGGATCCAAATACAATCAGAGAAGAAGATTTGAAGAAGATTTGATTATATTTATCAAAACGCCAATAAGTCTTGTATGAGGTGAAAAGAAGAGCAGGCAGAACGGCTGGCAGTCAGTTAAGTGAGCTGCATAAGGCTGGTGTAAGTGGAACGGAATAAGTAAACACGAGGGCAAAAATACATACTAGAAAGCAATGAGAAGTCTAGTGACAATGATCTGGTGAAAACCAGAGTGAAAACCAGGGAAGTTGTACTGCAGCTGATGAGGAGATGGACTGCAGGTGTGGAGGATAACCACGAAGGGAACACCCACTGCACACACTCTTAAGCAAGAAAACCACAACAGTCCCAGTAAGTCATATTTCTCATGATGGTATTAGTGCCAAGCTTGAAGCACTTCCCTGTTTGTTTCTAAGAACCAGTTTTGCAAACAGGGTGTCATCCATTGTGGGTTGTTTTTTTTTAGGTGAATGGCCAGTACAGCGCTGATCAGCCATAGCATTATAATCACCTGATTAGTATCGTAAAAAGTCTTCCTCATGCTGCTGAAAGAACTGGACAATTTAGAGGGAGAGCCAGCACCAAGAACTGATTGTTGTGTTCCTCAACCTATTTTTGAACACTTCTTGAATAGTAGCAGGATGCATTATGCTACAGAAAGAGGCCTCTGTCATTTGGGAATATGATTTTATGCAAGGTTGTACTTAGTCAGCAGCAATGTTTAGATGTGTTGTACGTGTCAAAGTAACATACATAAATTGCAGCACCCAAGGCATCACACTGCCACCATCAGCTTAGCAGAATACATGCTAGTCCCACATCTTTCCTAAGCAAGTGATGCAAATGGACCTGACTAGCCACATCATGTAAAACAAAACATAATTTTTTTGACAAGGCCTCATTTTCCACACCCGAAAGCCCACAGTACACACTTCTGGCGGTGGACACAGGTCAGCATAGGCACCCTTTGCGCAGCCCCAGCTACAACAAACTGTGATGCACTTTATATGCTGATGTCTTTTTAACAGTTTCAGATATAGGAGCTTGATTAGCTCTTCTGTTGGATCAGACAACATGTGCCTACTTTCACTCCCCATGTGTATCCTTGGACAACTTTTTGTTGGTCCTGACTATTGCAGACAGAAACATCTCACATGTGCTCCTGTTGTAGAAATGCTAAATGACTCAAATTGGTCCCATGCCAAATTTCCATAACATCAACTTCAAGAACAGAATGTTCAACTGTTGCCTAATAGGTGTATCTCACCCACTGTCCGGTGTTGTAGTAGTGTAAAAATCTTTTTTTTTCCTTATTTGTTTCACCTCTCAGTGGTCTCCCATGTTATAGCTGGTCGGTGTATTTACAGTGATTAAGAAAGATAAAAGATTACCAGAGGTTTCCAAACTTTGCCATGTCAAAAATTTGGCATGCTAATCAGATAAAGCAGTATAGTAAAAAGTTAACAGTTCTCCCCATAAGATTCATCATGGAAGTTAATTTAATGCCATATGTTGACATGGTAACAGATTGACTTACATTGGCACCAGTAAACATTTGCCTCAAAGGTGGCTAAAAAGCTTTGGCAAGTGTTATGTGTGCTCATATATCAGTGTTCAAAGTGTGTTTGTGTGTATCATACTGTGGGAGTGTAAGTACAGTATTAACATTCATGTTCATAGTGACGTTTGTCTAAGTGACTCAGACTAATCCTATTAGATCTCTCGCCCTCCCACCTCTATATTTAACTCACTGCTCTCTGTGAGATTAGCCCGGGTATTTTCTACATGTGCCTTTGCAGATCAGTAAGCACTTTCTCAGTGAACGACCCAAGGTTCACCGAAACCAGGCCCAAACTGCAGACCTTCTTAGGCAATTTCCTTGACATGCTTAAATATCCCTGCTGTCAAATCATCTTAATAACAGATGCAAGATTCAGTATTATGATTTGAGGGTAAATGAGTGATATCAAACTTCAACTACTACCCTGGACATGATGGGAAAGTTGAAACAGACCACTGGCTTCACTTGATGCTTGGCTATCCTCTCTTTGTATTTTCTCTCAGTCCTTCTTTCCACCACTTCACCTACAGTGCAAGTTTGTCCTCTCTTTTCAATCCAATTTGCCCACTTTCTTCATCCTTCCTTTCCTCCCTCCCTTCTGCTCTTCAAGTAATAAGATTTCTTCTGTTGAGCTGGAGTTTTAGTGGCTACAGTGCATACACACAGATGCCAGCATGCACATATACACACAAGTAACACACACATGCACAAGTAACCTCTACCCCTCAATTACAGCACTGCCACACCTCCAGCTATCTGTAATCTCCCTCAGTAGACCACAGAGTGCAAGGTGAACAAATTACAGAGAGGAGTGAAGAGGCAGTGAAAGGTGTCACTAGAATAACACATTTCACAGGATTTAAAAGGAAGAAAGAAAATAAATCAAATAAAAACCACAATGGCTTGAAAGAGGACAAACACTGGATATTCTTCCTGTGGGAGTCGAGGAGTTTCAAGGTGAGCTAAATTACTTGTATAAATTCAGTTGCCAGAGCATGTACAAAGATTGATGGACTATTTAATAAGCAACAAACAAAACACAGCAGCATTTCTGATGTAGATCAGGCGTCATCGATCGGCTTCAAAGAGTTAACCAGATTATTGTGAAATAACTTCTTTAAATCAGGTCTTTAAGCTCTGACTTTATAGTAAATCCTGATTCTCCAGGTAAGGTCTGATGCCGCTCAATTTCAAACATAATTCTCCCACGTCGAAGGTTTCATTCCAGAGTTGTAGTCTCTGGTGGATCTGGCACAGCTTAGTGCCAGAGAGCCAAATCTAATTTGTGAGGTTATCGCCGTCAATTCACAGGCCGCTGCGGCTGCTGGGACAAAAATACAGGCTGGGTGAGACAGATAAAGCCCATTTCTCGGCTCTTCGGCCTGAACTTTATTTCTATATGATTTATTTCTCATGCTTCCCCCCCCCCTTTTTTTGTGTGTAAGTGTGTTTTCTTCAGAGACTGTTCTTTGAAACAGCATCCCATAAAGGCCTAATTCATTCAGGCTACCTGATTCAAGCTGGGCTGTGGTGATGTTTTTGAAATATTATAAAATTTGTGTTCAGAAACAGTTATAGCCTGCAGACTGGGAGTCCTTTTTGTATAGACTTGAATTAGCCCGTCTGTGCAGCATTCCTTTAGAAGGAGGAAATATATATTCACATTTTTTACAAGATTCGGTAACTTAAACAGAAGGACAATATGAGGATTTAAATACAAAAATGATAAACAGTAATGTTTAAAATGTGTTCATTTAAACTAAATGAAGACAGTCAAGTTTTTGGTTCAGTTTTTAAGGCCATTTATCAGTTTGTTCCTTAATTAGCCTGTGATGCTGCTTCCACATATTGGCCTCATATTAACCATCTCAGACTATGTGTACATCTGCATGGGATGGGAAACTGCTGCTTTAACTCCTTTTATCAGGCAACTCATCGGGCAACCATGACTCAGTAACCTAAATGTATCATAATCTCCTTCTTATTTAAATGTTATAATACAAGTTTTATGTATGGAAAAATATTTTGTTTAAGGTCAGTTTAATTGAATGCATAGTGTAAAATTTAGTTGTCAGATAATATTAGGCCTTGCATGATCAACACAAAACACTGTGAAGTGCTGATCAAAACTGAAGTTTTCTTGCAACCTTGAAAACCCATGAAAGGGGATCTATGACCATAATGTGATGTAGTGAGCCTTTTAGGATTTTGTGGGGAAAGTGAACAAGAACACAATTCTATGGATTTTTTGTTCTTCTTACTGAATCCAAAAATTTAATACCAATTTGCTCTAAGTTGTTTACATTTTTTACTCTGAGTTCAGGAGTGGGGCCCCTGCTGAAATTCTGATTGGGCCTTGAAGTCCCCATGTCCAGTCACAAGTCATTTTAGTAATTGTGTGGCACTTTAAATGCATTTCTCATAACAATAGTAATGCTCTGTTTTTATCTTGTGGAAAATAAGGAAAACAAAAAAAACAAAACAATTTGCTTGTTGATGAAAGTATATCTGTAAGTAAAAAAGGTAAGGTATTTCTGATGGGACATAAATCAATCAGTTACAGTGAACGTGAAGTCAGCAGGATGGTGCTCTCCATCAGATCTTGATCGTTGAAAATTTCAAATTTCCAGTTGGAAAAGTAAATCTTTTCATTTTAAAGCAAACAAAATGCTTCGAAAAAGAACAATTTAGAATTACATTTGAATGTAGATAGTTGTTCAAACCTCAAACTATTGCCAGCGGCAAACAGTAAATGACTATATAGTACAACTTACTGAAAAAAGAATTGTGTATGAATGTTGGTACTTGGCATCAAATTTTTTAAATGATCTCGCAGCCCCTGACTTGGTCAAACCACTGTAAAACTTGTAATTAAAGATCAGCGTCATATAACAGTGTAGAGGTGTCATGCTAGGAATTATGCAAGCAACTGTACTAGATAAAGATAAAAAATTGTGCAGTATATCGGATGACATGTCTCTAACATTGTGTGACCATTTTTGCTCCACAGAGGGCTTTTCCCATTCCCGTCTTCCATCATGGGGGATCTATTCCTAAACCATGTTCTGGTGGAGAACAACTCGGATCAGGATGAGCTCAACACAGAGCGCGAGATCATTGGGATCCTCGAAAACCGCATCCTGTTGCTGTTCTTTGCTTCTGCTGAGTGTGAGAAGTGCCAGAAGTTTGTACCTGTTCTCAATGACTTTTTTAAGAGACTGAAAGATCCAATATACATCGAATATCCAAAACTGCTTGCACTCATCTACATCAGGTCTCTGTCTAAGCTTCAGCTTATATCTTCTGTGAACTCGTGCAGTGCTATGAACACAAGTGCACTGTTTTATCCGTTTTAAGATCTCCATCTTCTCTTTCCAGCTTGGACAAATCAGAGGAACAGCAGGAGAGATTTCTGAAGGAACTGCACAAAAAAACTTTATTTCTGGCCTTTGAGGACCCATACAGAAAGTAGGTAGATGACAGGACAAAGACTATATACATTTTGCTGAACAAAATTGGCCATTTTTTCTTGTATAAGTGTATGTTTCTCAGTTCTGCAACATAATCTTTGAGATATTTTTCTATTTGTCAATACGTTCTGTGGGTTTCTGTTGTTTAGGGAACTGCAGACCATGTTTAAGGTGAAGGACGTACCAACAATAGTAGTCCTTCGTCCTGACAGTTCTGTCCTCTCCCCAAATGCTGTGCAGGACATCTCTCGTCTTGGCACTCACTGTTTTCGCAACTGGCAGGAATCAGCCGAGATTGTTGAGAGGACCTTTATGCTCAATGAGGAGTTTGATGACCTAAATATGCGCAGTGCGACTGACCCTATGAGAAGGCTCAAGTACAAGACAGAGGATGACAAGAGAAAAAAGACATGGTGGAAGTTATGGGAGAAGGGAAAGGATAGAAATGATGATGAGAAGGAGAGAGATGAAACGTGGGATATGAAGAAAAAGGAGGGAGATAAAGGAACATGGAGGAAAAGATGAGGAGAAAGCTGTGGTAAAGAGAAAAGCCCATGTATACAGTAGAATTAAATATAAACCTATTAATGCTCCTCCTTTCCTCCAGCAACTGTATGTACTATACTATGTATACTATAATATAATAATCTAATTTGATTAATATTTTACAGTTTTATTTTAATATACATATGTTGTTTATTGCAATCATTTCCGATGTCTGGAAGACGATCCAGCTGTTTGTTTGTTTATTAACGAATAAAAATTGATTGCTTTTACACACAAGAACAAATGAAGCAATGGTAAAAGAAATGATCGCTTCTTTAATTCCTAAGATTTTAGGAAATCTGGATCTAATAAAATATCATCTTTACTAGGTTCTTAAATAAGGTAAACAAATTTAAAAAAGAAAAGCGCACAAACAGTGTTTGAAACAACTTCGTACACGCTTAATGCATCCACAGAAATTAAGAAGGTAAGTAGCAGTCAGGTGCTGCCAATCAAATAACCTAATCAACTAATCATCAGCAAACGTGATAAACTAACTAAAAGCTGAAGTTTATGTACATTCTTTTTTTTTTAATGTACTGATACATGAGACCTTAAAGTTGATGAAAGCTGTCCTTTCTTTTTTAAAACTACATGTGCAACCCTGTTTCCATGAAAGTTTGGCAACATTCAAAATGGAATAAAAATCATTTAAATGCTTTAAGATTAAGACTTTATTGCCATGTAGATACACAAAATACATGAAGATACTCCTCTGCATTTAACCCAGTTGGTACCTGTTGTACACACACATGCACAGGGTCACACACTCATGGAGACAGATGCTATATACACTGTAGCAGTAGGCAGCCATTCACAGCACCCAGGGAGCATGTGGGTACACTGACTTGCTCAAGGGCACCTTGGCCATGGCAAGGAGGTGGACTACCACCCCTTCAGCTGTCAGTTCACCAATCTTTGAGTGGTGAGAGTGGGAATTGAACTGCCAACCAACCTTCTGATTATTGGTCAACTCAATCTAACCACTGAGCCATTGAATTTTATATTTGATTTAGAATAGCAGAAAGAAAACACATCATGATGCCTTTGTTCCTCATAAATTTGTATTCATAAGAGAGAAATATGTGTTGAGAATGCATACACCTCACACGTTACTCAGACCATGCACATACAAGCTTTTAGAGCAATTTGAGCTCAGGTGTAACACCTCAAAACAGTTCAGCATTTTAAGAACAGTGTTTCTCAAAAATAAAAAGAGTTTGAAGATGTCATCATCTATGTTACACACTATGACACATTATTAAAAGATTTGGAGAATCCAGCACATCCTACACAAGGGACAGGTTTGAAAATCTAAATTGATTGGCTGTAATCTTCAGGCCCTCAGGTGGCACTGCTTTAAAAACAAATATGATTCTCTTGTGAAAATTGCTGGATGGGGTCAGAACAGTTCTGAAAGCTCATTGCACAGTTACTGCATCTACAAATGTAAAATAAAACTACCATACAAAGACAAAAAGCATCTGATTTGGAACACTTCCTTGGTTTGAATTCATTTAAGATGGACTTAGGTAAACTGACCTGTGTTTTGATTAATCAGAATATAAAATCATGGATGCCACATTCTCCAGGGTAAAGAGGAGATAAATAACTTGCCTGTCAACAACAAACACTTCAGAAGCGAGGGGGTGCATTAGCACACATAAAAAAGTGTCTTACAAATGCTGTTTCACACCAGAATGTGTTAGAGCTGTGTTGTTATGTGTTGGCCCACAATGCAAAGTGTAGCAGAGTCACAATAAATGCTCAAAAGTTGCAAAATCGTTTCTCTTAATGGGCTATAAGAACATTATACTATATGCCTTTGCCTGTCTATCAATATCATAATATGCTTCCATTTTGCTTTACATGATTAGATTGAGCTAAACTTGCGCATCGGTGAAGACACAATTGTTTCTAAACAATATATTCAGGTTTGGGAGCAACACATGTTTCCAACCAGATTACATCTTTTTTCGGGGAAGACCTTGCTTAAGACAACGAGACAATGCCAAATCATATTCTGCACAGATTGCAACAGCATGGCTCAGTCATAAAATAGTCTGAATGATAAATTAATCCACCTGTTCTACAGACCTGTCACCCATACAAGAACATTTGGTGCATTAGTGAATTTAAAGATATCATAGAGCAGCTATTATCCCACATCGAGAATTAATTTTAAAAAACTTTGACTTTTTAGACCACATCACAATGAAAACATGATCTGACTGAATACTTGGGCATATATTGAAGGCTACTTATCTTCAATTAACAAAAAATTCTCTATTACTTCACAAAAACTATGTCACTATGTCACCACTGTGATTTCATGGCCATTAAGTGCTGTTCCCAGAAGAGTGACTCAAAAAATCATTATCTAGACAATCCCAGTGGTTCTGCTCCTTCATTAGTAACTGAACAATAAAAGTCTCACTGTGCCTCACTTCAATTCTTTAAAAAAAATATATTTTAAGCACGTCTCTCCCTCTCCCTGTAATTTCTCTCTTTTTTCAGATAGATTTGGTTGTTAAATCAGTGCTTTGACACACACACAAAGACTGTGAGCGCCTCATGTTCCTTGTTCCTCTGTCACCTTGTCTTTCACTCCCTCCCTCCCTGACAGAGGAGGGGTGGTGGAGTGCAGAGACTGAATACAAGTGGGTGTGAGCAGCTACTGCCATCAAGGTGAAGGATACAGAGTCAATGAGTAAATGTGACACTTACTGACAGACTCAGAACCGATTCAAGTGAGATCAACGAAGGGTTGAAAAGAAAAACAAAACTGAATTTGAAGGCTATTCTCTTCTTGATGTCCTACCACGAGTGGAGATAATATAGGTAAGCAACTGTGAGGATTATCTGATTTAACAGCAAGCAAGATTATACGATTAATAGATGTGTGCAAGTGTGACTGAGTGGAAGTAGACAATGACATACAAAAAAAGCCATCTTTGTAGAGGTACATTTTGGTGTTAAAGCTGTTAGTCTTTACAAGCATTTGTTTTTGTTTGTTTGTAACCTGGTGTTCAACATGTCTGATATTAAGGTGTTGTTTGAGATGCCCAACATGAAATAAGAGATTTCTGCTTGGAAGATGTCCAAACTCTTAAAACTCAACTAAATTATTTATGTGTAATAGAATTACAGTTGCCTATAAAGGCTATCCAGTTTTTTTATGAAAACCATGATATATTTCACTCTTTTCTTACTGTATAATTGACCAAGGCCAAGCAACCTATTCAGCATTGAAGTTACTCAAACACGCTTGATATTTTTTGGATCAAAAGCCAAAAAGATGGCACCATTGTGCAATCCAGAAAAAGTAGAACTGACTAACTGTTGTCAATTTTATGGATTTCACAAGTAAAAAAATGCTCAAATATGTATTAATGATGTCTCTCCAAAGTTAGATAGTTAGTCTAACATTTAGTTGCGTAGGAGCCAGTAAAAGTCAGATCTGCTAGCTTAGGAATTTCTATTACAGTTCCTTCTCCGGTTCATAGATAGTTTTAAAGATGCTGTTGTTCATCCGCTGCTAAAGAAACTCAATTTGGACTCCGTGTCTTTAAGTAACAACTGAGCTGGTTTTAGAGCTTTTCAGAGTACAAAGACGGCACTTGTTACAGTGACCTATGACATACTGCTAAGAACAGATAGAGGAATTTGCTCAGTTTTGGTTCTTTTAGATTTCAGTGTTGCCTTTGATACTGTCGATAACAACATCCTCCTGCATTGTTTAGAGTCCTGGGTTGGAATAATGCATTTGGCTCTTATAATTCTGCTCTTAATGGTAATAGTAACCAATTTTGAAGCTTTTAGCTCTCAGGTGAAACAATGGCTCAAAGACAAATCTGTTAACACTAAGATACACTTGATAGTTACTTTTCCAGCTCAAAATCAGACACATTTATGAAGCACGTGTATGGTTGACATTTCTTCTTTTTTTCCACATTTCATAATTTGTTCATTCACTACATATTCTAAGATGTCTGGTGATGATTTTGTCATATGTCTGATCATTATTTTTCTTGTTTTAGTTTGTTTTCCTTAAATCTGTGGTAGTATCCAGGGACAAGGCCTGCAAATTAGCCATGGCTAGAAGTCCTATACACATTTCCATGGCTGCGTTTATTTGTTGTACATTGTAACATACACTCTATGTTTGGTCCATGACAAATACAATGGAAGTTAAACTAAAAAACGAGTTATTTTTATTTAAAGCATATAAAAGGATCTATTCTGCTTTCCCTGCAGTTTCTTCATCGTCAGTGCCGAACACTTCATCATGGTGGACCTTTTTGTTGATCGGATCCTGGTAAAGAATAATAAAGACCAGGATGAACTGGACACGGAGCATGAGATTGTCATGCGCCTACAAAACCGAATCCTGATGCTTTTCTTTGCATCTGCTAAATGTGATACCTGCCAGGAATTTGCTCCCACGCTCCATGAGTTCTTCGAACAGTTGACAGATGAATTCTATGTGGAGCGCTCCGCTCAGCTGGTTCTCCTGTACATCAGGTATGTCTCACAAACAAAGAAACCCTTATTTTTTATTCACACTTGCACTGGACAAGATTTTCTCCAGGTTTCGTGTGCATATTGTATGTGCACCTGCAAAAAGTGTGCTGTAGTGTAAATGCTAATGTAAATGATAAATAACAGTTATGTAAAAGCAGATAAATTCAATGAAATGCTTCATTTTTTAACTGTGACAACAAAAAAGGGCTGTAGTTACATTTTAGAGAAATACAAATGCACACAATATACCTAAGAACAAACCTATGGGTATTTTTCACAAATATTTGTCAAGGGAACCATCAGCAACAGCCATTATTTGCAATGGCAGATTTATCTCTCCCTCAAGACTTTCCACAGGATTTAGGTTTGTTTGGTCAGTTTAAAACACTCATTATCCTCATTTTCTAAACAGACTTTTATGCTGTTAAATGTGTGCTTTGTGTCCCTGTCTTGCTGAGCGACCCAAGACCTTTACTACCCCAAACCTGGTTTCCTGACACCTAGGGGCACTTTTCACTCTTGTGCCTTGGTAATCTCCTGATTTTGTCACTTACTGGATAAATTCAAAGCCAGTAGCAAAGCAGCCTTATAGCATAATTGATCCTCCACCATTGCTTTTGTTGGTTGCCTTATGTCCTTTGTCTCAAGATACTTACAAGATAGACCTGGCTGGCCTTTTTAGGCCTTTTCTGTCATTAGTAGTGTCCTCTTTGGCTTTCATCCATACTGTAGCACTTTTTGCTTCTGTGTGCAGCATATGGCACAAGCTGAAACCACTACTACACATTGCTCCAAGTCTCTTAAACTCCTTGGATATCTTTCACTAACAAAATTACACACAATCCTCATTCAATCTCAAAAATGTACTGTTCACATAACAGTACTAGTAATTATGTCCAAGGTTCATTATGTGTCTGGATGTTTTTATTTCACAGTAAGAAATAACCTTTTAAGGCATTCATCAAAAATATTCTGATTATACAGAATGTATTTAGCCTATTTGATTTGGTTTAGTAAAATATGGATTATATTTTTGTGTTTAAAAATCATGCCACTTTATCATTCTGACCAGCACTTTACATTGAGGCATTTCTGTATGACAACGACCAGTCACAAAGTGATATTTGAGGAGATTTTCTAGATGTGGATTGTGGTTTGGTGTTTTTCCTCATATTCCTCAGTTTGGATGAGTCAGAGGAACAGCTGGAAAGCTTTCTCAAGGAGCTTCCCAAGAAGTCCCTGTTCCTGGCCTATGAGGACCCCTACAGGAGGTGAGTGGGACTAACCAGTTAGTATTGCGTACAACCTGCTGGTGAATGATGACAATGTAAATACGCCTAGCAGCATAAATGCATTAGCTCTTTGCAGGTGTGTGTGTGCCAGCATGTGTGTGTGTGTCCACAGGGAGCTGGAGGCCATGTTTAATGTGGAGGAGCTGCCCACAGTGGTGGTGCTGCGTCCCGACTGCTCCATTCTCATCCCTAATGCAGTGGAGGAGATAATCCGCCTGGGCCCAGACTGCTACCACAACTGGCATGAAGCAGCTGAGCTCATTGACAGGAACTTCCTCATGAAGGAGGACTTTGAGGAGAAGTCCATGCGCAGCTTCACTGACCCTGTCAGGAGACTCAAGTATAAGGTGGAGGATGAGAAGAAGAAAAAGAAAAAGAAAAAGCGCAAAGGTTGGGGTAGAGGTGGTGATGACGGTGGGGAAGTGGAAGCAGGAGCGGATGACAAGGATGGAGGAGGGTCACCATGGTGATGGAGACCAAGAGCATATGAATAAGACTGTGTCTTTTGTCCAAAAGTTGCTGTGATTCGAGGTTAAAAGGTTTGTCACCAGGGCTCTTATAATACAGTAGCCAAACAATACCCCTCTTCTTAGCTGAATATCAGAAAATGTATTGCATATGTGCATATGTTTTTTTTTACATATGAAGTGGAAATGTTACGCTGATTTCTGCCAGTCAAAATTATTGCTAATCGCAGTCTTACTGCAACAGCAGCTGCAAACATGCCAGCAGACGATACAAAGCCATGGAAAACACTATCTAAACAACCACTGAATGCTGCTAACCAATGCTGACCTCATCTTAGAATTGGCTTAATTTCATGTCTTTGACTGTTGCCAAGTTTACAGTCAAGAAAAAAATTTGGTGTCGGCCAAGTGTTTTATTACATCCAGGAGAAACAGTCAAATCATGTCTCCACTTTCAACAGCACAGCTCTGTAGTAATGCACTTTACACATGGTAATGTGTACCATCCAATCAAAGCCCATCATGCATAATCTGAAATGAATGAATTATTCAACACCATTAAAATAATTTTGTTAGTGAATGTTTTGTTTTGAGTGTTTGTGAAGTCTATCTGCACTTACTGACTACACAAGCAGCAATCAGAGCTATTCAAAGGGAGTCGGTTGGAATGATGGGAAAACTAGCTGTACTACATAATCAGTGATTTGCTTTGAATCTACTGAAGACTATGTTTAGTATTTGCACACTTCCTCCCACATGTATACTGCATTGATGATGCTTTATGCGATCAGCCAGGATCACATTTGCAGCAGCTCTCTCAGAGGAAAATGAGGGGTTTCGTCTTTCTTTGAGTGTCCTGAGGTTTAAATACATGCTGTCAGTACTTCTAAATAGGAAGAAAAAGCTATGGCAACATGATGGTAATGACAGCAGCAGAGAACTGCATCTGAGAGACAGATGATGAAACCAGAGTATCATCAGGTGTCATTGAGGTGTGACAGTTTGATTGGCATGATTTGATGTGCTTCAGGCAAGGCGGCGACATAGGCCTAAAGACGTATTTCAAAGCTTAAACATCATGGGTAGACTGACAAATAGGTCATATTTTCTATCGGAGTCGAAGCGAAGCTCTCTGGGATTTTAATGGAAATATTGCAAAAGCTGCTGGATGGTTGATCAGCAAACATAATAGATCTTCTTTCTCCGTGGTTGAACTGAAAATGCTATACCAAGTCAGAGCAGGTCAGATCTGTGAGAGGAGACAGATGCCAAAATAAACGCGCGCCTCTGTTTATTCCGTATTCCTTTGCTTTTGCCTGCACAGCAGCTTATTGTTGCTCACTCAGACAAACCTTGACAATATAGTCGTAGCCCCCACACCCCCTGCCTCTCTCTGTCTCTGCACACGCGCACGCATAAACATTTAACACGTGCACACACAAAAGCACAGACGCGTTGCGCGCTCTCGAGTGCAGAACGCGCAACAAGCGGACCAGCGGATGGAGGGAGAGAGAGACTAGAGAAGGACGGATGCAAGGCGAGGCCAGGAGCGGGAAACATTATCTCTCCTGGTTGTCCAGCTGTTGTCTTTGTGTTTTCTTTTTTTGACAGAGCATCATTTTACAACGCGATTCTTGACATATTTTTTAAAGCCTGACAAATTTCAGTATCCGTCCTGATGTGCCGCTGCGTCTCATCACGATTCGTCAAGGATATGCGAGGCGGCTGTTGTCACGTCGACGTTATTTTCCATTAAAATGCAAGGATGTACTTGATGAACGAAACTGGAACCGTACGACCAACAATGACAACCGACAGCTGGGCTTAGTGAACGTCTGAAATCGACGGAGGAACGCGGGGTAGCCTCGGTTTGTGCAGTAATTTGCGTCTAATTCTTGTTTTCGTGCATTTTGATCCCTCCATCCTTCGGAGCTATAAGGCCTATAGCCTGCATTATCTCTGGGTATGAAACCCGTGGGAATTATGATACCAACGTGACGCACAGTCACACAGCACAGCGGGGAAGACATCGAGTCTCGACAGGACGGAGGGAGGGTGTGAGGTCCAGCAGAGCAGAGCCCTACACAGTCCACTGATCACAGGAGGAGGACGCCCAGTTGTTGTTGGACATATCGTGCTAATGACTGACATATAGCCCAGTAGGTGCATCCCATCAAAATTTCCCCAGAGAATTTTTGATTTTTTCATGCATCAGACACAGTGGGGCGGGAGACAGGGAGGAGAGTATAGTGAGTGAGGGCGCGGAGATACGGGATGCGGGAGACGCAGTGAGCGCGGAGGAGGAGGAAGAGGGAAACCGGAGGATTGACGGTAAGATATGTATATAGGCTATGAGGATGCACCCCGCCCCTCTGTCTCTTTCTCTCTCTGTTCAAATGCACAATTGCACATACATGATCAATGCCCGAGAAGACAGCAGAGTTGCCCAACTCCTTTGCTGCTGCTGCCAAGGGCCATTTGATCACTGACAGACAGAGACCTGATAGGCTCATAGCCCTTGCTGCCATTAAACCTGGGTCAGTAGTAGATAAGAGCGAGGCGTGAAAGCTGTGAAATATTCATAGGCACGTGCATTGGCCTCTTCTAGCCTTCAGAGGGGTAGAGGCAAAAATGGTTAACGACTCAGGGTGTCCCAAGTTGGCACACCAGAGGGGTACGCCATGGATCGTCTGAATTCATCTCGCACCTTAATTGCAGTGTCTTGTGCGCTGCTATGAGCAAGGGACTCACATACAAATGGGGTTTAGATACTGATTTGGTTTGCTGATTCACCACAGATGGGAAGATTAGGAGAAAAGAGACAGAAAGAAAGAGGGAGCAGACCGAGTCAGAGTCCATTATCAATATTTCAGAGAGAGAATGAGAGGACTGGGTCAGTGGAGGAGGCCAATGAGAGAGGCAGTGGTGACTGTGAAGAAGAGAGATGCAGAGGAAAAAAGGTGGTGAATGAAGGAGGAGATGGGCTGAGGGGAAGGATGCAAGAACAGCTCAGCGGCCAAAGGGACTCACGTTCACATGGCAGGCCTAAAAACATAGCCTGGGACATTTGTGTCATATACTACAAGATGAATTAAAAGTTAAAAAAGATGACAGCTTTGAAATTATTGATATGTGCTATTTGCAGAATTTTACAAGGTGACTCACCCATAGATATATGTGTGTGCATGTCCACACTGTGGATGTTGGATGGAGGAGAGAAAATGGCATGTTTCCATGTACGGATTATTTACATCAACCACTGAGGAGATAAAAGCAATTTGATTTGCTTATATTGCACAGATACACTCATGCATGCGCACTCACAATTTGGATGGAATTTCTGCCATTTGACTTGTAAAACGTGTCATATTCCTTTTTTCTGCTCAGACCACCTCAAACAGGTTCCTATCATGTCCCTTTGAATCAGTCAGACACAATGAGTCAGTGTCCCTGTATGTGCTGTGAGCATTTTGTGCAGGCCTGTGCACGGTGTGCAGAGCTGTGGGCGGATATATCAGTGTGATATTAATCTCATGATGTGAGATTGGATATCAGCTGGGATTTCACTCACAATCAAGCCATACAGCTCTAGCTAATAATTATTTTCATTATCACTGTAGAAAAAAAAATTCATTCTGTAACAAGTAATGGTTTGTCTAAAGAACAGTAAAAAATGCCCATAGCATGCTAAAGGTGATGTCAAGTACCTGGATTTTTAACAATAAAACTCAATCAAATTAGTCAAAATATCACATAATGCAAAGATAAGGGGAAATTCCTCACATGTGAGTCTGAGCATTTGAAAATAACAGTAGCAAATTAACATAGTGTTGATGGATCAATAGCTTATTTATCACTTGAGGTTTGGGGACTGATTGCAGGAATAGGCCACAACATCTTATCAGAGTGTTGCACAATAATAACATTTTCTTTCTTTCATTTTTTTTTAATTGCATTATATTGCTTATTATTGATAAATTGAAATGTACAGTTATTTTTTACTATGCTCATTTTGTCCAGTCGACTTGGGTCATTTAAGTACTTTTGATGTCACAACACTTTAGAGTTCAATCAAGAGAAATTTTTGGTATTTTTTATAAAAAGTAATTTGTTAAGCTGTTCATGGACAATAAAAAATCATTGAATACCTAAAAAACTGAAGTACTTCAACATACATGTTATGGCAAAATCTCCATAAACATGACACATACTTCTTAACGTTATGGTATCTGCTGAATGTGTCCATTAGGCTTAAACCTATTGTTAAGTTCAAGTCCGTCTGCCACAGACAGCTGTTGGATGCTCTCGGCTCTGTTCTCTCATTCCACAGTCAATGATTTTCCAGCCGACAGTAATTTTTTTAGACTTCAGAACAACAATCCTGTTTGGTGCCCAGGAGTTATTCTTGAAGACATCTTCCCGCAGCTCACGTTCAGTAACTGGTTATGGGACAAAAGAACCGTGTCAGAAATTGAAATAAAATCTGACAGTATCACAAATCTTACATGTCTATTCACAGTAAAAGCTATTTACAGGTATAATTGCACTCCGTGTGTTTGCAGTAGTGATACTTGTCTACACGTGTTGTCTTTCTTATTTTTTCAATCCAGGAAATTAAATTCCAAACTGATAAACATTGTTATATTTATTTAAAAAAATGTTGCCCATGTAGTTCACTAAAATAGCTTAGGGTTGTAGACATATCATTTTCAGCAGTGAATGATTATCATTTCTGTTGTTACGTTCACAATATAAAATTGCAAACTATGCCAACTTAAATAATATGATAGGCATTGGTGGTGCTTGTGCTAATTATAGATGCAAAGCTAAGCATTTTGAGGTTTTCAGAAATCATGCCCACCTTCTCCTTTTCCTCACAATGGTTTGCTCCACTCTCTAGTATTCCCACCTTACACACAGCTCTCAGTCTCTTTTTTTTAGTTTTACCCTAAAATGATAAAAAAAAAAAATGCTTTTAATCATTTCAATTTTGCTTTTATTTTTCCATTTTGTTTGAAATAAAAATATAAATGTAAATCTAAATCTAAATCTAAATCTAAATGTAAATCTAAATCTAAATCTAAATCTAAATCTAAATCTAAATCTAAATCTAAATGTAAATCTAAATCTAAATCTAAATCTAAATCTAAATCTAAATCTAAATCTAAATCTAATCCCTAAGCATCAAACAACCAGTAAATATAAGACTCAAGTTCAAGGCAACTTTTGGGGAGTATTTTATTTGCTTTGTTGTTGTCATTTATTTGCCGGACACTTGCAGCTTCGCTTAACATTCTGTTAGCTTTTGGCACGACTTGGTTTGATTGAGAAGCCAAAAAGACTTGGCGAGTTTGTGATTGAGGTTAGAACACAAGTCCTCATTACTGAGATCCGGTGTGTTGGATAATGATGTGAAAATACACAGTCTTGATATGTTTACTGTCACGTGTCGGAGGTGGCGAGGAAGGAGGACCCAGATGCAGACACAAATTGGTAGCCAGGAGATAAAATGAAAAGAAAACTATTTATTTTTAAACAAAAGGCGTGGCAGAGTCGGATAACAAATACCAAAAGAACACAAAAAACTCAGAAACTGACAAAAACGACAACAGGAACAGGAATGAACTGGAAAACAAAACCAAGCAGCAACGACAACACGGGCGGGCAGCCTGAGGAGAACAGTGAGGAAATGACAAACCGAGACAAGACATAAAAAACACAAAAGACACAGATCATGACAGTTTACCACACATCGATTTCTGACATCAGGGGTTCATGACAAAACCACAGTATATGATTAAGATGAGGCTGACTTGTCAAACTCATCAGTTTGTACAACACGCTTTTCCATTAAAAAATGTTTCTTTTGAGTACAGCGGATTATAATGTCTTGTATATAAAACAGTGAAACAAGTTTTTCACATCTGGTTACCATACTATTCATGGAAATTTCATATTTCATAATCCACAGTCCATGCTATGCATTAGTGCACTGACAACACAAAAAACATGCACTAAGTAATGCACTAACAACATCAGTTTTGCTATAATTTTTCTAAAAAAGCAGTAAAAAAAGATAAATAAAAAGATTTGATTATCAGTAAACCCATTAATTTAATGTTGAGCCACTGATCGCTGCAGCTCTAGCCACCATCCAGACTGTTGAGAAAATGATGATTTCCTAGTATAGTTAAGTAGCAGTTGGTGTAAAATAGAAGTACCTAAAACACAAGTATCATTCATTCACCTGAATTTATGATTTTATGTTGAGAAGGGTTTATCTGAATCCTCAGATGACCAGAAGTTGTCTTCTTACTGTATTCCTCGTTAAGGTCTTTGCTAACCAAGTCTGAATTTGTCATCTGATATTTTGTTGCACTTTCAAAAAATAAACACAGTGTCATATTTTGTTAATAATTTTTGCACACTAGCTCTAAAGTTTTCAGGGAAGGTCAGATTTTCTGTGTTTCATTCATCAGTCAAATGCTTTTTGAGAGTTAGTTGGCCGCTCTGAGCTACCATGCGTGCGATAATCATTATCAAATCTTGCATCTGACATGATTTTACTTGTCAAGTCCCAGTACGAAACACTATATGACAAATGTAAAGACTACAAGGTTAACTGGATTGTAGAAATCAATGGCCTTGCTCTTAATGTGTGGCTCCAGTATTGCAAGCAAGATATCACACTGGGGCACTGACTTCTTAGAATACACCTGGATCTGGTGTCGATCTGGTGCAAAGAGAGAAGAGAGTGTTACACAACTGGTAACACTCTCCTTGCACTTGACACCAGATCGCATGGTCCCAGCTTTTATTTTCTTTCTTTTTTCTTTTTTTTTCTACTGTGATAAAATGAGCCACAAACCATAAAATCATTCTCACTGCTTGATGGACCTATTTTTTCCAAGTAATGCAAATATCCATAACAAATGGATGAAATATATGCAACACATGCTTTGTGTGCATAATGATTCTTTTCAGACAACAGACAGGGTCTTTATGTGTGGCTGGGAGGGTTTTGTTCACAGACGCCTCAGACGACTCTTTCAACTTGCACGTGTCAGTATTTTTTCTAAGACAGATTTTGGAAAAAATGAGTAAATACACCATATTATTACCAGATTATGGCCGTTTTTTGTCGTGTTGTGTGCGCACGATCTTTGATTTGACAGATTTGAACTAGTATGCCTTCATACTGTGCTATGCTCAGGTAAAAGAAACAGAAGTGATGATTTAGAAAAAAAACGATTCTCTCACTTTGACAGAAAAATTGCTTAAATTGCTCAAAGGCAGGATGTGCTTTTAACCCAGAGGGTGTGTGCTGAGAGCATGGTTAGGATCTTGATAAATATGCAGAGAACCTTTTCAATTATTAATCAGCCTTTGTTCAGTTTCAAGAGACTCATTTCTTTCAGGGACAGGAAATCAAATACATTCTCATGCAAAACTTTCTCACAAACTATTTTTCTTTTTGCCACATACAGTACTGTATATGGAATAATATTGGAAGCCAGGAGGATTTTAGTCCATTTTTCCATTATCTATATTTATATATGCAAGTTTTACTGTGATGTATTAAGTTGGGTCTGTTAGCAGACACCTGTGTAGGTGTGTATAAAAATAGAGATGGCCAAGGTGAAAAACTAAAACAAAAATAAATAATATGTCAGTCATCAGCACATAATGAAAATAAATGTAATCTAAAAAAACTAAACTCAGTCTGATATATATGCAAGCAAATGACCTCAATTATTTGCTGAACATTAAGTCAGACAATCAAACCCTGCTGCCAGGAGGGCCGAACATGCGGTGTATGCTTAAATGCTCTAACTTGGCTCTGATCGTTGTCTGCATTTCCTGCCCACTACAAGCAAATGATTGACAAAAGGCGACACTTTCATTCCCCAGAGTCACACATCGACAAGAAAAACATAAAGGCTCTAAAGCTCCATAAGTGGCTTTGACTGCAGCATGCAGGCTTCAGCCCACTGGGAGATGAAGAGGTCAATTATTTGAAACAGACTCACAGTCACAGAGAGCAGTGTAGAGTGTTTTAATCCTTAAAAAATCTTCCAAGTCTTGTTATTAAAAAGTATTTCAGTCTATAAAGCTTTATATTTCTGTGTTCTGTTGGGAGTCTAATCTTTGCAGAGTTTATCACCTCTTGATTGCGCCTCACCCCCAACCTCTCCTCCGCCACACAGACCCAAACACACACAACATTTAGGAACATAAAACTGCAAGCCTGTTTTGTTACTGCTTCATAGTGATCTACCCTCAGGCACTGACAGCTCTCTGACCAAAAGAGGGGGAGGTTACACTATCTGTCTATCTCATTCGCTGTTCATTTTCTGGCCTTCACCTCTAACAGTGGGGATATTTGTACCTGGGATTTTTTCCACATAATTTACCAACACACTTCTTCTCGCAGTGAGTTTGTAGACTCATTGTTTGTTTTTAACCTGTTCTGCCCGAGGAGTTTTTCTGAGTTCCCTGCTCGAAAATGACATGCCCTAAATTAATTGAGTCATTTTCTGCAGTTACAAACTCTGTGTAAACCATCTTGGTATCAAAATAAAGCTACACTTGTGAGACTTCATCAGAGCCAGATCAATCCGGATGTTCCCCTTCCACTCCAGGTACCTTACAGAAGAGGTCAAAAGGATGTAGGTACTACTAAAAAACTTTATTGCCTCCTAAAATCCTTGGCATATCATTAAAATCAATTTTATGAAGAGAGGTTTTCTCAAATAAGTGCTCAGAGGAAAGCATCGTCATTTAAAAACCACAAATACAGCATATATAATGTCAGAGTTTTCTGAACCAAATAAGCTCCTTGTGTCACTCCGACCTCCTCTCACAGGAGCCTTTTTGACCTGCAGAGACCTGCAGCGTTGGTCCCAAAATCTTGGTTCCCAGATAAAACCAAAATTCTATCGGATCTGAACATGAATCAAGTGGCCATGCCATAAATTTATAATGACAAACAACTACGTCAAAAAAAGGATGTCGCGGCAGCTTGCAGATGAGTTGCTGTCACCTACTGGACTGGAACATGAAAGTCGTGCTGCAGTTGAAATGTGTTGGTTTGCTGTGGCTCCTGTAGAAACACTACAGTGCAAACAAGAGCTAGATTGGTTCTCTACTGGTTACAATGACAACAGTGCTTCTTGTGGAAACTGTTATTTGCCTAAACCTAGCCAAAAACTGAGTGAGATTGTAAGTGAAATGAATAAATGAACCTACAACAGATTGAAACTTTAAGATAAGATAAGATAAATCTTTATTAGTCCTGCAGTGGGGAAATTCCCATAGTCACAGCACCAGATTCAAAATAGCAGGGAACAGGCAAATGGGAAACAATCTAGACAGCCATAAGGGCACAACAGTATATACAAGGAGTGTTTACAAGATTATAAGCAGTATGTATGGTTGTATGTATGTGTATGTGGTGTCCAAAGATGAAAAAAAAATATGGGGATTGATCCTTCCAAATGCAGACAGGTTACTTTGTTCAAAAACTTTTACAATATAGGTTCAAGCTTAAGCACACGCTTATGCTTGTTGCTTGGGAATAGTTGAGACAGACACAGATTATAGGTATCTGTGGTTTCTGGAAATGCAATATGTTTTGATAGATGGATAGCATAAACTTCTCACTTAAGTGATATATTCAGAAACTACTGTAAATGCCTGTTCTAAGTTAATATTGAGTGGGAAAGGTTATAATTATGCACATTTTGTGCATTAATGCATGTATGTGTGTATGTGTTTAATTAATTTTTCTCCAGGCCCTGACTCACACACTATCACTAAGAGACTGCTCCTCCAAGTAGGCCGGCCGGTGGCCCCGGGCTGGATTTTGGTTGCAGGCAGGGTGACTGGGTGTGTGGCTTTGTCAAGGGCCATCAGTGTCCTTGCTCTACTTACTGTGCAGCAACACTTATGGGTGTGTGTGTGTGTGTGATGGAGAGGCTCGGGGTTGCGTGCGAAATAACATGCTGCCAGAAGGGTTTTTGATGAGTGCGCATGTATGTATGCGTGCCAGGCTGTGTATGTAATAAAAAATGGAAATGTTCTCATTCTATTAAGTCCTTTATGTACGAAGTTTAGTGTGTCTATGTGAGTGTGGTCTTTGGGCTTTTACTACAGCCTTGTTGGTTCAATGCATTCAAAGAAGGCAGAGGTTTCTGTTCTCCTTCTTAGCTCTGTGTGTGTGCATAAGCCCAAGCCTTTGAATGCATGTTGGACATTAGTTGAGTGACCTAAATCTGTCGGCCAACATTACCTAACAAGAAGATGGAGAGAAAAGCAAGTCGCAAATGAATATGCAAGCTCACACATTGGTTTATGTACACACACATGCTCACTGACAGACACATTTGTATGTCTATCTTTATGGGGACAATCACTGACATTATGAACTCAATCTCTTAATTGTAACTTTCATAATCAAAACTAATTGCCTAATTCCACCTCTTCAATATAGCCCTGAAAGAAACCAACTCTTAACTTAACTTCAAAATCAAGTCATAACCTTCAAAATACCCTTTTTAAGGGAGAGGATAAAGTTAGGAGTGGCCAGTGTGATAGAGTCTAATACATTTTTATTAAAAAATTCAGACACTGATATATTGAATTATATCTCATGTAAAATTCATGTATATAAAAATTTCTTACACACTAAGAAATCAAGATTGCAGAAATGTTCCTCTAAAGGTGTAAATGCCTTGTACCACTGCTTACTGTAGAAAATCTGACCATTTTTGTCCCTGCAATTCTGCAACCCTACAGAAAATAAAATTACCTTCATGTTCTAGTACAAAAACATACCTTGTAAGATACAACACACATACTTCACAAACCAGAAAATTGTAATCTTATTCCTTCAAACCTTCACTTTTTCTCCAGGCTTTATCCTGTTCAGGGTCACAGAGGAGTTGGAGCCTATCCCAGCTGTCATCAGGCAACAGGAGGGGCGCACCTCGACGGGTTAATCACAGGGCTAACACAGAGACAAACAACCAAGCACAGTAACACTTGCAGTCAATTCAGATTCACCAGGAACAGGGAGAACATGCAAACTGCAAGCCCTAGGAACATTCCTGTTGTGAAGCAATAGTGCTAACCACTCCACCACTTTGCAGCCAGTGCAAACAAATAAACAGAACAAAAAATTATGATGAAGGGACACTAAAATAGATCTGCAATATAACAGTCCAAATACCTACTAAAAAGTGTTTCTTTGAATTTTTTCATTTTCTTGGGGAAATAAAAATCAGAATCAGTAGGTTTTTTTTTTCCACAAATGGTTGGGAGGGGGCACCTAATGGTAAGTGTGAGATTTGAAAAAGCTACGATATAGCTATAAGCTATAAGCTACATAATAAAGGATTTATTTTAGTACGACATATGTAGTTGTAGTAATGTATAGTGATAGATATAGTTTAGGCAAGTTTACTTAATCATGTCGATAATATACAGTACAGACAGAGAAAAATTCTAAAGCAGGGCATTAGAGGGTTAAGTTGGTTGACTTCAGTAAACTCAATTTACAATAAAAAGACATCCTGCCATTAAGTTCAATTGTTAAAAAGAATGAGAAAAGCTTGGAATAAGTCAACATTATTGCTGATGTATTGGCCTTAAGTTATTTAAGGTACAGTTTTAGTTCTCAGTGATGAGTGTGTACCTTTTGAATAAAACAAAGACCCACCGTGGGCATTTCTGCAACTTACAGGGTACTTTTCAGACAGTTGTACTTTTGGGAACCGAAATTAGTTTTGTACTTTTTTGTAGGATTCATACTGCAAATTAGCGTTCTCTGTAAAGTTTGTATGATACTTGTATTGATTGGATAGTTGTTTTTTGTTAATCTTTGTGTATTACTGTACAGTATTACCATTGTACAAGAAAGTCATTAAAATAAATCATTCTCAGCAAAACGGGTACTTTCACAAAAAGTACAAAGTTGCACTTTCTCATGGGGGTGTATTTGGAGTCGTGTGGAGGTGTAGATGTTTTAATTTGTGCCTTCTGTTTTAGTTCAATGATTTACTGCTTTTTTCTGCAGCTGACCTGACTAGAGAGTATGAGCCAAGTTTGAATGCTGCAGTTACCAGAACGCCTTTAACAACACTTCTTCAAGTTACAGTGACATGAATATGTGCACGCATCCAAAACTATTTTTGAAATGACAGCTCTTTAGTATGTAGAAATCTATTCAGGGCTCACTTGTAATTCTGCAAATTGACTCAAAAGTTGTTATGTGGGAAGGTGTGGGATATTCCTTCCTTTTCCTCCTTAATTAAGCAAGTAAAGGTCTAAAGCTATTTCCAAGTGTAGCATTTGCATTTGAAAGCTGTATCTGTGAAAGCAATGTACAGTCGAGGAGTGCTCAGTGCAGCAAACAGACCATCCTGCAAGAAACAAAACACAACAAAGCCATCTAAGAAAGCGAAACATTAGCGGTTTGGTCATCAGTTTGATATATTATAAGAGAAAAGGAACACTAATGCATTAAGAAAAATGTAAAGACCCGGATGTCTATAGAGGAGTGCAGTGGTGGATGATCACAGGATTATTTCTATGACAAAGAAAAACACTTTACAAGTTCCAGCTAAGTGATAAGGGATCCAGCTAACTCTTAGGTAGGTAGGTACATGATTAGTTTTGTCTACTATAGAGAGAAGAATTCCTTAGAAAGGCTGTTTAAACATAAAGTAAAAAGTATAAACCTCAAGAAGGGGTGTGGTGGTTAGCACTGTCGCCTCACAGCAAGAGGGTTCCAGGGGCCTTTCTGTGTGGACTTTGCATGTTCTCCCTGTGTATGTTTGGGTTCTCTCTGGGTACTCCGGCTTCCTCCCACTGTCCAAAAACATGCATGTTAGGTTAATTGGTGACTCTAAAATTGTCCTTAGGAGTGGGTGTGAGCGTGTGTGTGGTTGTTTGTCTTGTTCATCTCTGTGTGGCCCTGTGATGGACTGGCGATCTGGCCAGGATGTACCGCGCCTCTAGCCCGATGACCGCTGGGATAGGCTCCAGCCCACCGCGACCCCACAGTTGCATTAAGCGGGTACAGAAAATGAATGGATGGACGAATGAATAAACCTCAAGAAAGGGCAGCCAGGAAGTGAGGACATTGCATTGACATTCATTGTGCACACTTAACCCCAACCTTAACATAACAATTCACACCCCAGCCATTACCCTTATAAGGACATATGAAATGACATTCTGCTTCATTAGGGCCAGGTTTTGGTCTTCATAAGGATTACTGGTCTTGTCAAGGTTGGTGATTATGCCAGAAAAAAGTCTAAATGAGGCAGCAAATACAAAAAATACACACACACGAGCAGCAGCGAGCTGATTAAAATACTAAGCAAGAAAAATAGATGCATTTCAATGCATGTTGTGGTTCAGCCTCCATCCTGTGCTCTGTCTGAGGCCAAAAGTTCAGTCTATATTAAGGAGTCATATTACTGCTGTTCTCTTGTAGCTCATCTGCCTGCATCCCGTATGTTCCCTGTTAACATTTTACTGTGCACCACCGCCCCCTGATCACCTCTGCCTTCAGTCAGCTGATTACCTCATTATGCTTGCTCAGGATGAGGTCATCTCTACAACATCATTTATTCAGGATTAATGAAAAATGGCCTAAACTGAGCCCAATCCTCTGCTTCTGTGTGTGAGTACATTTATGTGTATGTGTGTGTGGAAATATTAAGACTCTTTTATGGGTCAGTGGCCAGTATTGCCTCTGGCTAATTGCAGACTTAAAACATGAACTCTCACTCGTGCGCTTTAACTCACAAACACAGAAACACACACAGTCTTCATTCTCTGCCTCTGTCTTGCTCTCTGAGATTGCACTGTGCTATCACCATGGTAACAGCAGATTGAGTGACTTTTCACTGCACGGATTGTTCAATTGTTATCTCTGTTTTGTTCTCTTCCTCTGTCTGTCTCTTTCTATTCTTCTGTCCTCCTCCTACCCTGCCCTGTTCTCTACGTGCACTCATTCATTGTCACTGTGTGTTACCAACCATCCTACACACACACACACACACACAAAGATGTGCACAAAATGAATACAGTACAGTTTTTCATTCTCATTCTCACTGTTCCTCTGCTTCCTCTACAGGCTCTCCTATCGCAGCTGGTGGTGTGACATCCTAACTCTTCCTGCCCAGCATGGCTATGTCACTGTGGTTCGTGGGAGTGTGTGTGCTCACTCTGGCTTGTGTGGCCCCCTCTCACCAAGGTAAGTGTTATGGTGTGGATGCAGTGTCATTTTGGGTTGTTTTTCCTGGCAGCATTCGGCAAAATGGACCCCAAACTGACAAGCTATAAAAGATGCCATTGTGATGTGGATTTGTGTGGATTTCAAATATAAGAAAAAGAGAAATGCATCTCAACAAAGACAACCAGACAAAAAAAAAAGATTACATCTGAACAGATATCAAGTTTGAGATGCTGCCCACAACTAAAAAAAAAAAGAGCAGCCATTCAGCACCATGGACAGTTACATTACACCAGCAGCATGATAATCACATTCACTCTTGAACCCACCACACAGCCATGGTGGATTTAAGACTGTGTTTAATCTTGAGCAGCACACTCCCTGCCGTGTATACATCATCCTTGAGCTGATGTGAGCAACTGGATTAAGGTAACGGTGATGGGATTTTCTCAAATAACCCTGGTATATACAGATTCCCTTCACACAAAGCGTGTGTCCGACATATTAAAATGTAGCCCTCAAAGGGAAGAAACGAAATCCTAAACTTGCCAGATTGTTTTCACTGGTTTCCTGACAGTCAGTAAGCGTTATCCATCCCCACTGTCATGCAACACAAGAAACTGTGATGTACCCACGTACCACATCTCGTCACTTGTAGGTGTCACAGTGGAGGTGCGATGTGATTCATGACAACAGTCTCACTCTGCCTCTCTCCAGCGGAAGGTTTTATGTGTGCATTTTAATGATATTGCTGGATGTAGTGACAGTTCCAGAGCATATTCAGTTTTCATTAACTGTTTTATGCCTCTAGCAAAAAACAGGCATGACTAACTGAGGCTGTTAGAACAAAGTGGAATCGTTTAACAAATCACTTTCTGTATCAAATTATGAAACAACTGATCCAGTTGCAGGATGTAAAGATATTTGGACTCATTGAGAGTAGCAGTTTTTTTCTGTGGTTACGGTGGGATCTTTCCAGAGCCTTTCCAAGAAAAAAAGATGAATGATTATTTCATAAGAGTGGTAATGTAAGACGATCATCAGTGGTCCAAACTGAAATTAACTAAGCTTGAATTCAAGCAGGACTTTGTATTCTTAGTCTCAGTATATTTCTGTATTTATATCTGCTTAACTAATAAACAAAGATTATTATGACCAAATCAATGATACAATTAGCATTTAGATCTGGATCGAATGACTATGTTGTGGTCGCAAGCATTATTGCCTCCAGGTCAGATCAGCAGTGATGACACATGAACCGTGGGTGGATTTTCTTTTCCTTTGCTACACTTTGAAACGCATAAAATCATTTTTTAAATTACATGTACACCCATCTAAATGTCTCACATGGAGGCTCTGAAACTGACATTAGCACCAAAGTGTTGATAAAGGTTATGCGATGGATTAATTTCATTAGGCCTCTCAGTGGGCAACAAACAGAACAGTATTTGGTCTTGGTATGTTTTTCACGCATGTTAAATGTTAAATGGGCCTGTCTCATCCAGTGTCACCTATCCTAACATTATTTTGTTGCATTTGTAATTTCCACAAGAGTCATTTGAAAAAGAGACAATATTGGTCATTTCTAAGATATTTCTCTCACACTGCAACTACAAATGAATCTGGACAATTTTCATTGAGCATCCTATTGTGTAGCCTGCAGCCAGCAGGAGAGTTAAAAGCCATTCTCTCCTGTTGTAGCAATCAGCTGGGTTGTCCCTCCAAGCAATTATTTCACTATAAGGCACTTGCACACTGAGGGTAATCATGTTGCTTCCAGTATTGGGAAATGGTGCAATCAGGTGTTCCTGCATTTAACAAAGCAACATATATGCTCAACAGTTATATGCTGTCAGAAACCCAAGTAAACAACTGTTCATTCTCCTTATTCACCATCGTCCTTCATTCATCCTGTGCCACTATTCCCCTTCTCCACCTATCATGGGTAGCTATGTCCCGGGCCGCCATGCCGTTCGGGCTGCTGCGCAGGGAGCTGGCATGCGAGGGTTACCCTATAGAGCTGCGCTGCCCAGGAAGTGATGTGGTTATGGTGGAAACGGCCAATTATGGACGCACTGATGACAAAATCTGTGATGCAGACCCCTTCCAGATGGAGAACACTCAGTGTTACCTGCCTGATGCACTAAAGATTATGTCCCAGAGGTGTGTATCTCCTGAGTTGCACATTTTGCTGAAACCACACACTATTGATGAAAAACTAGATTATAATGTCATTCATGAGCTTTATGAATACATGTTAAGTGTTATGGAAGTGGTTAACGCAATCAATACACGCATCTGTTTGTACACAGTGTGTATGTGCATTGGTGTAACATACATGTTGAGCAGGATGAAACATTACAAAAAGCCAATGCTTGTGTTGCGTGTCATGTGTAGGTGCAAGCACAGCAATCTCTGCAGCTGAGTGTAGAGAGTAGATGTGTACTCTTGCAGTGTTTTCCAAGAAGAAGTGATCAATATTCAGCAAGAGGGAGAGTAGACTAATGGAGCATCGTTTGCCTCCTCTTTCCTGTCTGTTAATCACTGTTCTTCCTTTTTGTTTTCTCACTACATTGACCCTTTGACTGATCCATCCAACCATCCATACATACATCCAACCATCCATCCATCCAACCATCTGTCCATCCAACCATCCATACATACATCCAACCATACATACATACAACTGCTGTTCTCTAGATGTAACAACAGAACTCAGTGTGTGGTGGTTGCGGGGGTCGACGTCTTCCCAGATCCCTGCCCAGGAACGTACAAGTACTTGGAGATCCAGTATGAGTGTGTCCCTTATAGTGAGTATTCCATTTATATTTTAATAGATGTACATATAAAGACATTCATTGTGCACACACAAACAAACATGCACAAGTACACTCAGATTTAACCTGATTATGTCGAGATACATTTTATTTTTGATCTTGCAACTTTTGATGTTGGCTATTTCCCTGAGAGATTGATGGATAGAGAAGCCTTCTTTTTTTTCTCAGGGAGTGTGTGTGCATGTTTTTTGAATTACAAAACGAAAGTTGGATGGAGAAAGTACAGAGAGGGAAAAACTGTAGGGCATTTGCAAACTGCCGCAAAATGTCACATGTGTGCGTGGGTGAGTGTATGCACTTGCGCGTGCATGCGTGTATGTTTTCTTTTCCAGATTCACACCACAGGAGTTGCTCTTTTTTCTCCACAGGAGCCTGATTGAGGGAAGGAGAGATCGGGGGAGGAGGGGAAGGGAGAGGGGGAGGATGGGGATGGAGGGAGGAGGGAAGAACAGGGAAGGGGAGTATGTTGGGGCTTTTTTGTGCTTCTTCTCCTTCTTTTACATGAACAATAATGTCTGTGGTGAGAATGAGTTCCGAAAATCTTTATCTGTGCAACTTTCTTTCTTTCTTTCTTTCTTTCTTTCTTTCTTTCTTTCTTTCTTTCTTTCTTTCTTTCTTTCTTTCTTTCTTTCTTTCTTTCTTTCTTTCTTTCTTTCTTTCTTTCTTTCTTTCTTTCTTTCATCTCCCTGTCCTTTTCTCTTGCTTGCTTTCTTGCTTCTCTTTACTCCCCTTCTTTCACCCTCTGACTTTTCTTTCTTTCTCTCCCTCTTTTTTTCCTATGCTTGAGTAGAAGTGGACCAAAAAGGTAAAGACAATACATTGTAGCATCTTGATCTCTCCTTATCCCGACCCCCCTCTTTTCTCTCCTTCTTTTCCTCTATCCTACCATTTCTCTCTTCCTCCAACCCTAGGACGTTGTTTCGTAGTCATGCTGGATGTTGCCCCTTACCCCTTTTCATTTCCTACGCAGTTCTTTTTTTCCACATTTTATCCATCTCTTGTTGTATCCAAAGCCGTCCTTTTATCCAATTTTATCCAGGTTCTGCACCTAGTCTCTCCTCTTCCTCACTCTCTCTCTCTTCAGTTTCTTCTCCTCTTCCTCCCTCTTGCTCCTGGTTGATCTATCTGTCTCTTGTTACTGTCCCTCAGTCTCTATGTGCACGCAAATATGAACACAATTGATCACACAAACATGAACACCATCTTGCTTTGATGCTTTCTCTTGTCTAAATCCTTTCAACATAAGAAACAGTTCTTTCTTACTCTTTCTTCCCTACTCTTTCTTCCCTACTCTTTCTTTCCTACTCTTTCTTTCTTACTTACTCTTTCTTTCCTACTCTTGCTTGCTTTCTTTCTTTCTTTCTTTCTTTCTTTCTTTCTTTCTTTCTTTCTTTCTTTCTTTCTTTCTTTCTTTCTTTCTTTCTTTCTTTCTTTCTTTCACTTACCCCTCCTTCCTTCTTGTCAAGTCATCGTCTTCATGCTTATTTTCCCTTTTCTTCCCTTGTAGGAAGAGCCCCTTATTTATCTTCATAGGAAAAATAAGACGAAATGTGTGTGACTGTTTATTCGTCTGGATGTGTGCTTATCAAGCACTGCTTATGTGCGTGAGTGTGTGTGCATGCCTATTTGCATGCCAGTTTGAGACTGTTAAGTATACATATGTGTCCATACAGTTATTGACATGTGGGTGGACCAGTCGTGCTCTGCGTAAACTAACCTGCCCTCTCATTCACTTCAAGGCAAAATTTAGCTCCGCCTTCTGCGTCCCTGACTCTACCTCACACTCTTCTTCACTCTTTTTGCACTAACCCACATACACACACACATATGCACATCAACTACACACATAAACTACATAAATACACTCACACACCTTTCATTGCAGTGTCCCTGTTGTATTACTCACCACACACACGCTAACAGTGTGTGATTTTCAACACTTTTTTGTCTCTTCTGTTGCTTGCCTCTCAAGATCAGGACAACAGTTTTAAATCCGTCTCTCTTTTTCTCTTCATTCTTTTTTCTTAATCTCGCTGCATCGACCGCATCTAATTCAATCCATTTTTCATGCACTGATCCATTTTCTCCCCACATCTGCCTCCACTTTCCTTCCACTCCTTTTTCACTTCACTTCCTGCACTTTTGCTCCCCCCCTCTGTCTTTTCTTTCTCATATCCTGCTTTCTGCCCTCCCAAACACCTACATTCCAGTTTTCGTGTGTCCTGGCTCACTGCTCAGCATCCAGCCAGCCTCCTCGCTCCTGGAGGCAGAGCATCAGTCAGGGGCCTGGTGTAAAGACCCCCTACAAGCTGGTGACAGGCTGTACGTCATGCCATGGACACCGTATAGAACAGAAGTGCTGTATGAGTACGCCTCGTGGGATGACTTCCGGCAAAACAGAGTCACCACTACCTATAAGTGAGTGTTGGGGTTTTTTTGTAGCAAATGTTTAGTTGATATGTTGTGATATATGGTGCATTTTAAAATATGGAATTTATTTTCAGAGGTGGAAGAACAAAATGCATTTTTTTTTAAAGTTTTGTCATAACTGACATTGACTGTCATATTTTGTTCTAGAAGCCAAAGTTAAGTCATATAAAGCCCAATGATTCAATAATTGATTAAATTTGTGGATGACAATTATCCTGCTATTTACATTTAATCTATTAACACTCAGTTGTTAGCTCTCTCTATGACAGTTTATAGCCACTATAGCTTCAAATAATGCCTAATCTATGATTCTGATCTGCCGAAAAAAACTCAATTGTTGCACCAGCTGATCAGTTAGAAATATTTTTAAATTGCTCTTATGTTTATAACATGTACCAACACTAGCTACGAGTCATGCTAAAGTAAGTAACAATCCCGAATGAAACTTATGATGAAAAAAACAGATGATTGGAGAATAGTACAAACATAAATGAAGAACCTCTCATGTCAGATAACAACAAAGTGAACAATAATTTCCATCTCTGTGCTGGATCCCATCAATGGTAATGAGGAGCCACAGAGAAAAAGGTTTTCCTCAGCCATATGTACATTTAAAGATTAATACATTAATTTGATCTTGGTTTACATGTTTCAATGTTAAGAGAAATGGGTTACCTATCAATATGACAAGCCCGGAGTGCAACATGCTCACTCCAGGCAGTTCAGGAGCAATGTCTTCTGTTGAACAGAATAACTCCCTTTGGTGATGACTTTTGGGTTTGTGAAGACATTTTGAATACACAAAAAAGCTGAAAGTAAGGGAAAGTCCCAAAATACGCAAATGTGACCTCCTTAATATGATTATCTGTTCTAGGTTGCCTAGCCGTGTGGATGGCACTGGCTTTGTGGTGTATGATGGTGCAGTTTTTTATAACAAGGAGCGAACACGCAACCTAGTCAAGTATGACCTGCGCACACGCATCAAGAGTGGTGAGGCAGTGGTGGTCAACGCCAACTATCACGACACCTCGCCTTACCGCTGGGGAGGGAAGTCAGACATCGATCTGGCAGTGGATGAGAACGGCCTCTGGGTTATCTACTCTACTGAAGCCAATAATGGACGCATCGTGGTTAGCCAGGTAGGAGAAACGGGAACAGATTGATGACTGGAGTGTGGAAGGGAAAGAAGGAAAGGATGAGGCTTTTACACAATTTTCTCATCTGCTCTCGTCTTTCCTGTTTTACAGGTGAACCCATACACCCTGCGCTTTGAAGGCACGTGGGCCACGGGCTTTGACAAACGTGGGGCGAGCAATGCCTTTATGGCCTGTGGCGTGCTTTACGCCGTGCGCTCCGTTTTCCAGGATGACGAGGGGCAGGCAGATAGCCGAGCCAGCAGCAACATGGTGGTTTACGCCTACGACACCAGCCGTGGACAGGAGCTGCCTGTTCAGATACCATTCCCCAACCCTTACCAGTATATATCTTCCATAGACTACAACCCTCGAGACAACCAGCTGTATGTTTGGAACAACTACTACGTGCTTAGATACCCTCTACAGTTCACACCACCGCCACCCACTAAAGGTCTGAAAATAAACATGTGTGTAACTGGATGTGCAAAATAGAATAGATAATGTAGATTAATGTTGTCTTCATCCTCCAGGTCCCCTCTCATCATTGATGACAACAGTCCGGTCCTACACAGCTACAGTAGCTTTGACCCCAGTGCGACCATCAGCCTCACACCCAATTGGCGTCATCAACAGGGGCCCCTTTGACCAGCGGCCGATCACAGCCATGGTTCCGCTGACCCCTCGCCCCCCTCTGCGTGTCCCCATAGCGCCTGGCGGGCCCGGTCAGGTGGGCGGATGTGAGGGCCGGGTGGCACGAGGCGTTCAGTGGCCCCCAACCCTCAAGGGAGAAACAGTGGAGAGGCCCTGTCCAAAAGGATCTCTGGGTAGGTGTAGCATGAGACTGTGCACATCTGAGTATGCCAGCGTGTGAGTGTATCTTGTTTTCCTTTGAAATTTAGTCACATGTCCTCTCTTTGAACTCCAATGAGACAGAAAAACAGGGAAGGGTTACAGAGTGTGGAGATGATGGCTTCTGCACTTCTTCCTCTCATTGTGCAGCTGTTTTTCTCAGCCCAGTCTCCTTCTGAAAAGAAGCTCTTTGCAGATTATCTAGATAATCCTGTGATGCAAATCGCATTTTACTAATCATGTTGAATCAATTGGAAATGGGTTTAGCACAGAGACGATGATTATGCTTGAATGATTAATTAATTAAATTCACACTTATGGCAATAAATCATCTGATTGTGGTCGTAAAAAGAACCAAAAGATCGACAAACAAAGTTAGTGAAAGTATTAAAAAAATATATATATCAAAGCTAATAAAAAAGCAACATTGATCTTACAACTTCTACCATAACTTTATAGAATGAGTTTAAAGCTAAAGTCAGTTACTAGATGGTTTTTGCCTGCATGTAAGGGCAAAAAATGCACAAGGAAATTTATTCCATCAGAAACTGAATGACAGTCTTTCAATACACAAGCTGTCGTTTCTCTTTCTGACGTTTGTGTCCCCCTTTCTGTCTCTGCAGGTATAGCCTCCTATCAATGCATGTCGTCTCCAGTTGGTTGGAACTCCAGAGGACCTGACCTTTCCAATTGCACCTCTCCCTGGGTCAGCCAAATTGCCCAGAAGGTCAGTCAAAAACACACACAACCACGGAAACACATACACACGCTGTGCAAATGCCCCAAAGCCAGTCAGCAAGCAGCTCTCTCTTAAATGTCAAAACATTTGACATTACAAACACCCCCACCTCACTCCAGATTAAGAGCGGAGAGAACGCAGCCAACATCGCCGGGGAGTTGGTCAACCTGACCCGGGGGCGGATCTATGCAGGTGATGTCAGCATGTCCGTCAAGCTTATTGAACAGCTGCTGGACATATTGGACTCTCAGCTCCAGGCCTTGAGACCAGCCAATAAAGAGTCAGCAGCACGTAATTACAACAAGGTAAATTGTTTCTGTTATTAGTGTTGATATGTTCTTGACCTCCTCTGGAAATGTGAGCAGAAATGTCAGTGATGACGATTGTAATAATTCTAATAATAGACTTTTTCCCCTTTTTCAGCTGCAGAAGAGAGAACGAACGTGTAAATCTTATGTTCAGGTAAGATTAGATAGATAGATAGATAGATAGATAGATAGATAGATAGATAGATAGATAGATAGATAGATAGATAGATAGATAGATAGATAGATAGATAGATAGATAGATAGATAGATAGATAGATAGATAGATAGATAGATAGATAGATAGATAGATAGATAGATAGATAGATAGATAGATAGATAGATAGATAGATAATGTTCTCTGTCTCTCTCTGTCCTTGTCAGGCGGTTGTTCAGACAGTTGATAACCTGCTGGGTCCTGAAGCTCTGGTGTCCTGGGCTGACATGAGCAGTGTTGACCAATCACGCTCTGCATCACTGCTTTTAGACGCAGTGGAGAAAGGAGCATTTCTGTTGGCTAATAATCTCTATGAGGGCCGTTTCAGTGACAGGGCACCAAACATTGGTGAGTGGTCTCTTTCTCTTTTTTGGTGGTTTTCCTCCACATTTTGCACAAATTACTAACGCATTCAGACTCTGTTTCTATTCATGCACAGATCTGGAGGTGTATGTATTAAATACAGAGGCGGACATACAGGACTTGACATTTCCTCACTCCTATGACAGCGACAGCATTCTGCAGATATCAGCACTGGCTCTGCAACAGTATAGCAACAATGGTCAGTGGCACATAAAAAAAACTAATGTTCAGTGCAATTTAATCTCTATCACTGTCCCAAAGCAACAAAGAAAAAAAGATATATGTACATATATATATATATATATATATATAGAATAGAAATTGAATGGAAAAATACTTCGCTTAAATGTAGCTTTGCCCCCATGTTATTTCTCCTTCTGTGGTTTGCAGGCCAGGTGAAGTTGGTCCTTTCACTCTATAAGAACTTGGGCTCCTTCCTGACCACCCAGAACTCAACCCTTCGGCTGGGTCTGGGGCTGAGCCAGGGCTCAGAGGCCAGGCGCAGGAGCCTCGTGGTCAACTCTCATGTGATCTCTGCCTCTGTGCACAGAGGAGCCAACAGAGTGTACCTCACTGAGCCAGTGATATTCACTCTCAGACACATTCAGGTCTGTTTTAAACCTATTCAAATCAAAACTAAAATTTAGAAGAAGCTAATTTTGGAGTGCTGCTCTTACATGTTTTGGTGTGTTTTTTCTCCTTATCTGCAGCTGGAGAATCACTTTGGTCCTAACTGTTCTTTCTGGAATGCATCAGGAGTTTCTGGGAGTGGCAGGTGGTCCACACAGGGCTGCCGCCTGTTACACACAAACAACACACATACAACTTGCGCCTGCAACCATCTGTCCAGCTATGCTGTCCTTATGACATACCAGCAACCTTCTGTGAGTCAGACACACCACATATCAATACATAAAAGCATTTGATTCAGTTTCATAGTAGACGTCAACATTTGCCAGACTGTCATAGTCTTTTCATACCATATGAGCCTATAGCCGTAAATCTGTTATCTATATTTGATCTGAAGCAGCATTGAGCTTTCACTGTGTTTAATTTGACAAATATCGAGCCAGTATTGACATAACACTCGTCATGCACACATTTTTACTGCACATTGTAGATTGTTTGTGTGTGTGTGATCAGATAAGAGCTTGGAAAACCTGTATTATAAAGTATTACTGCTATAGTCTTGAATAGCCATGTGTGAAACTTTACCTCTCAAATCAAATCACTCCCGCAATGGCCAAAACGTCCATTTTCTATAGCATTATTAAGACTTTACTGCTGCTGTACTTTTCAAATTGTCCAAAAATCCCTTATAAACAACTTACGCTTTGTTTTTCTTGTCAGTTTGGGACCGGTGTAGAGGAGCTCTTAGTCTTTGTGGTTTCCTGGGTTGGCATCTCTGTTGCGCTGGTGTGTCTGGCTACCTGCCTTATCACCCTCTGCTGCCAGGGGGCGCCCTGGCACACAGACCACAGCACCATTCACTGCAACCTGTGGGCCAATCTGCTCATCACAGAACTTCTGTTCCTTATTGGTGCCAACAAGACGAAATATACTGTTAGTATTCTCTGAACTAGCATTTTATCTTGCTTTAAAGGCTGATCTATATAACACATACAGATACTGAGTGACTTTGCTTGTTTGTGTCTTAATTGTCATTTTCAGGTTGTATGCTCCATCACTGCTGGCCTCCTGCACTTTTCACTGCTCGCGGTGTTTTGCTGGTTGTGTCTGGAGGGGGTGGAGTTGTACCTGCTGCAGCGGGAGGTATTCGAGGGACGTAATTCCCGGAGGAAGTATTTTTACCTCTGTGGTTACTCCATTCCTGGGCTGGTAGTGGCTGTGTCTGCAGCTATTGACTTCCGAGGATATGGCTCCAAGGCTGCGTAAGTTGCAGGATTTTTTTTAATTTTATTTATTTTTTTATCGTGGAGACTAAAACCTATTTATGCAGACCTCTCGTAAATCTGAATACCAAACCACAATCTCTATAATTTATAGCTATTTTTTGATGGATTAGATTTGTTTTTTGGGTTAAGAATATAACCAGGTTATGGCTAGGTTAGGGTTATGGTTTAGTTTAGTGATGGTGTTTAGTTGTGATGGTTAACGTTTACAGTAAGGGAGAAGGTAATGGATTGTGTCTATGGAATATCAACACAAAGATAATGAGACATAATGTGTGTGAACATGTTTGGATGAAGTCAGTTACTTCTCTGGATACCTAAATCCTCGGATCAGCTTCTAGGGTGTGATTTGGTAGCTCTTTTTTCCTGTGATTTGCTTGTGTGTCTGTTCGTGTGTGTAGGTGCTGGCTGCGGACTGACAATTACTTCATCTGGAGTTTCCTTGGACCTGTAGCTGCCATCATTACGGTGAGGTTACATACTGTTGTATGCACTGGCTTTTTTTTTTTTTTTTACGTTTTCTGTTCATTATTGTATTCATATAATTAATACTGAACATAATTTTCTTTGTGTTTTTCTTTGTCCCTTTTGGACCTCAGTTAAACCTGGTTGTTTTGGTGATGACCTTACATAAGATGCACAGCACTGCTGCACTGAAACCGGACTCCAGTCGCCACGACAACCTGAGGTCAGCAGAAGAATCTTATACTGTTTTTCTCTATTTTGTGTTGTTGTATGAGAATGAAGTTATATAGGTATGTAAGTAGAGCCCAGACCTTATAGAGATGCTCACAAGCAGCATTTTGTGAAAGTTTCATGTCAGTCAGTCCCAACTTTTTAAAACTGCCCTTAGCAGTTATTGGTACTCAAGCCAAGATTCTGTTACTGCAAATTTTTAACTGAGTAAAAGATTAACTGATCTTGAAGAGGTATAAAGTTGAAGATTAAATATTAATTGCAACTTTTAAATAAGGTTTCATTTTCCTTTCTTTTTGTGAAGTTTTTTAAAGTAACATTTTTCAAGTTCAAAGGGAAGCACAAACGAAAAGTTTGCAGACTTCAAGAGATTTAAGCTCTCTGATAACTTTTATCAAGGTTTCAGACCTCTTTTAGTTTCTTAAGGCTGTGATGATTCACAGCCATTGTTGAGGGATGCACATTTTTAAAGCTTTTTAAATACTCTGTCTCCTCAAACCTTGTCCCAACTATCAACAGCCAAGGTCTCCTCTAAGTAGCTGCCTAGCACTCTGAAGATTAAAGTAATTCATGCAGATGCTGAATTAATACAGAAGTGTTTTTTGGACAATAGCAAAGCTCCTTCAGATTGCCATTTTCTCACAGGAGTGGGTTGATCATGCTTTGGCCTTGTTTTGCTGCCAGTGGTGCGGGGAACATCTCACTGATACAGGGAGCAACTGATTAATTAAATATCAGCTAAAGTTAGAGGGAAATATCACACATGCTATAAAAACAGAAAATGTATAGAGGATGGCTAAAGGAAATGTATCATCTTTATCATCAGGTCTTTTTGGAAATCAGGTCACCTTCTACTCTTTTAGGTATTCATAGTAGCAGTGGGACTTTGACATTTTAAAAACTTTTGAGTGTCTGTGTAAATTAACAAAAAATACATGTTAAGTACATTGTAGACATGTTTAAAAAGTCACTATACATCTACTGCTGCATAGAGTTCCTGCAGCATGTGGTGAGTACCTGTTTGCTTGGCCTGCATAGCAACCACTAGCCCCCCTTTTAACTCCAGACTAACTTGTCTTTGTAGCTTCTTCTGGCATGCAAATTACTGTATAACCCCATTGGTTTCTCTACTGTTCTACTGCAGATTCAAAGCCATAGCATTGATGGCTGATTTTGCTCATGATATGACATGTAACACTTTAAAAAAATCTTATGAACACTGAGGGCTGATAACTATTGAATTTTGACTGTTATATGTAATTGAAATAACTCCCTATTTAAGTACGTGTTTTTTCTTTTAAAAACCATGTATCTTGTGTTGTCGACCTGTGGTGTTTGCAGGGCCTGGGCAGTGGGCTCCCTGACGCTTCTATTCTTGCTGAGTGTTACCTGGTCCTCAGGCCTGATGTTCCTGTCCGGTCCATCCCTTCTACTGGCTTACCTCTTCTCCTCTCTCAACACTGCCCAGGCCCTCCTCATCACTATACTACATTGCACACTCGCCAGGAAGGTCAGTCTAAGTGTTTATAAGTCAACATGTAATTAGAAATATCTATCTGTAACATCTGATTGTTGGACTAAACTAATCATCTATGATGGACTATTGTGTGTAGGGTCAGAAGGATTATGGCCGCTGCATGCGTCTCTCGCAGTGCTGTGCAACTTCCTCAACCAGCTCTCCAGACTCGGTGAAAGGCGCTGCCCTTCGCTCCAACAGCCGATACACCAGCAGCCAGGGTCGCAGAGCCACTGCTAACAGACAGGTTTGCAGCATTACATGTTTGCAGCAAAGGCTTTGCCTCTTTGTGTCTGAGCGTGTTTGATCATGTCTAATATCTCTGCTACAGAGCCGCATCAGAAGGATGTGGAATGACACTGTTCGGAGGCAGACTGAATCCTCTTTCATTGCTGCAGACAACAACACTCCTACTCTAAACCGAGGTGAGTTTTATTGTTTTGATTATCTTTTAAATCACACATTTTTACCTGCTGTGGCTGAAGAATGGGATGTTCATTTTCTCCCTTTCTCTTCATGATCAGCTGCTTTGGGGAACCATTTCCTTACAAATCAGGTGTTGCAGACTCATGCTGGAGCTTCTCCTTATGACACAATGCTGGCCCAGGGATACAGCCAACCCTTCACCTCCACCGGTATGTTGTATTACAATTGTCAGGACAGTACATATTTGATTATCTCATGTACATTCCCCTGTTGCTATCTTCAACTGTCTTCTTAATAGTCTTATTTATCTGTACTGTGCACAAAACCCACGCAAAAGTCTTAGACTACACACAAAATGTCTACATTGCATGAACAATTATTAGGCAAATTATTTTCTCAGAATTAACTTCTTTGTTTAGCAAAAATGGAGAGAGTCTGTCTGAACTGCAAACTTCAAACTGTTCAAACTTCAAAATGTCCCATGATGAAAAGTGGGTTTTGTGTTGTTTTGGTTTTTTAGTTGTAAACAGAATTTCTTTTGCATTGTACAGCTTATCTTTTTCTGTTTCTGTACAGTATGAATGTTTGGAATTAAAAGTTTAAATGTTTCATGTGAGCATGAAAGCTGTGAGTTTGTTTTATTCTGTTGTTTACTTTAATTGTCTTTCATAAATGTTTATTTTGACACTTTCCTTCTCTGTCTCTCTGTCTTAACGTGGACCAGTAGGAACCTTCAGAAACAAGCAGAGTATGATCTCTTCCCTCTTGTGCTCCTTCTTTCCTTGTGCACTGTGATTCAATTCATAGACTATCTGTGCAGTATTTGCACCTTATAACTATATACAAACCATAATGGCATAATGCACATCTCTCCATGTGGCAACATAATCTGACATCTCATCAAGAAGTATATATATGTAAAAAATGCAAATCGTCCTGATAAAGACTCTCTTTCAACGGGCACACAAACATCAGTCTGTGCCCATTCACTCACTTAATCATTCATATGTCCCTTTTCATCAGTATTTTAGCTTCTTTGTCTTTTTGTAATTATCATCTTTTTTTCTTCTAACAGAGGGTGTTGTGCTGCAGAGCCAAGAGTCCTGTGGATTGGACAGTGTGTGTCTCAATGGAGGCTACACCCCCAACACCTTCACGCTTCACGGTCTGGGGACAACACCTGGGTCTCGAGCTGGAGTGGTCGGCAGCACTGACCTTCTGAGGGAGGAAGGAGTTGGGATTGGAGGGGATGACATCTCCCCAAGCCTCCTTACGCCACATGGGGCCACAGATCTGGGCAGCGGTGCTGGGATGCGTCGCAATCTGTCTGATGCAGCAGCGCTGGAGAAGATGATCATCTCAGAGCTGGTGCAGAGCAACCTGAGGCCCTCAGTTCCCATGCCTGTTCCTCCTGAGCGTTATGGAAGCTTGGCAAGGCCACACCACCACGACAGGGCAGCTATAACACATGCTGCCACTTTAACTCGACATGCACCGCCACCCCAAGAGGGTTGGGCTAACAGCATGCAGCCCAACGCACGCCACAATGCACAAGAGGGCTGGGCGCATACAAGACAGCACACACAAGACACTGAGATGCATTCCACAACAACACGTGGGCAAGATCTCGCCACAACGCCACGCTTACAAGATGGCTGGTCACATACACGTGTTTCTGGAGATTCTGAGTCCCGTGAGCTGCTGAAAGATGGAGACCGGTCGCAGCTGCAAGGTACTCTGGGCCGTCGTGGGCATCAGGACAGGCAGCAAGCACGTCCTCCTGATGTCCAAGCTCGACCCTACTCCACCCTCAGCCGCACCCCAGGTACTTTGTCCCGCCACCGCAGCACACTGGAATCAAGTGGAGGGACGGACAGAGAAAGGGACAGGGAGAGGGACAGGGATCGTTACCGGGACAGACCCCTCCCACCTCCTCCTCCCCCTCCCCCGCAGGAATCGGAGCCCCTGTACAAGGCGCTTGAAGAGCCCCTGCTGATTAAACAGAGAGATGCAAGCGTCGAGGCATGGAGAGGTGGCCAGGAAAGAGAGAAGGATGAGACATTTCTGCTGAAAAGAGACACTATAAATGATGAATGGAGAGGAGGAACTGAGAGGGGCAGAGATGAATCGTTTACCTCTCAGAAGCAAGACAGGGAGATGGATGAATGGAGAGCTGGCATTGAGAGGGGGAGAGAGGAATCTCAAATGCTGGAGAAGAGAGATGGAAGGATGGAGGTGTGGCGAGGAGGAGAGACAGAGCAGGAAGAGACTTTTATAACTCAGAAGAAAGATTTTGGGATGGACGGATGGAGAGGTGGGCTAGAGAGAGAGAAAGATGAATCCATATTTCTGAAGGACAGAGATGGTTGGAGAGCAGGGATTGAACGAGAGAATGAGAAACAGAAGGATAGAGCACTAGATGTGTGGAGAGGAGGAATGGATTTGGACAGGGAGGAATCTTTCCTGTTTGAGAGCAAAGATGGAGGTCTAGATGGAAAGAAAAGAGGGAAAGATAGAGGGTCTCTTCGGTATCATGGCGATCGACAGGATTCTGATGGCTTCACACTGCCTTTGACTCCTGATCTTGACCTGGACCCTGACTCCTCACCTATCTACGCCCGAGATTCAAATCCCTCCCCACTATACCCTGGAGACCGACGCTCACCGCCACTCAGCATCTTCCCCCGAAATTCTTCGCCAACAAATATCTTTGCTCCACGGGAAAATAACTCGCCCCCCAGCAACCTCTACTCCCGCCACTCCCCGCAGATGTACAGCCGCAGCAGTTCTCCACCTCGATTCTATACCCGCACCTCCCCTCCAACCCTCTCGTACCCAGACAGCAGCCCTGAAGGCCCAGAAGAAATCAGTCCCACCGGTGGTCAGCCTCAGCGACCAGTTCTGGAACTGCCCTACAGCCTTGGGCGACCCCCGCTGGGCCCACGGCCCAATCACCTGCAGACCTTCTACCAGCCACCACCACTGGCTTCCAATGGAGAGACAGGGTACTCACCAGAGCCCACCTCTGAAGGAGATGATGGACAGATGCAGCGGGTGACGAGTCTGTGACTAGGGCGGTGGTGATTGGGGCATAGATACCAGGGAGGAGGAGAAAGATGGTGATAATTTCAACAATTATTGATGACCACAATGATGGAAATTTGAATTATGATGTTGAAAATGATAAGGACGATGGACAACTATATTAAAGGGATATTTATTTTTTTTTAGTGAGTTGAGGTTGTGTGAAGTACATATGAGTAGTCAGGGTCTCACCTACAGGAGACAGCAGTAGGTGGGTTTGGAGAATCAGGGAGGAATTCTCACAGAGATAAGCTAACAGCTTCTCAGAAGAGAGCTACAAAGGAGTGAATTTTCCCCATCTAGAAAATCTCAAATGTCTAAAAAGTCATTGCAGTTTGAGGGAATGTTAGACTATCTTGAAGATTTTTACACTGTCACTTTTGCAGCATATTCTATGTCTTTAGTTTCTAAACCCAAAAATATTTGTGTTGCTGTGTTTTATGGCATGCACGTTGGCTGGCCAACATGTCAAGTTATGATCTGCTGTGACTGACTTCTGCTGGTCTAATCCCAAAATACCACTGTTAAACATGCACAATTTTTTAAATGTTTGTGAAAGCAATGTCCAACAGTAAGCTATCAAACAAGTCTGACCCAACTGATGGACTCTGAGCTGATCAGTGGTAGGATATCTTCAGAAGCCACTGTGTAATGTAATGAAGAGTAGCAACACGGTCGTTCTTTGGTTGAGAAAATAGGGCCAAAGTAAATATTTGTCTGATGTGAAAGTTGAGCAGTGTTAAAATTGTTCAGTAAAAAGCATTTGGTTGAACTGCTATTAAATTTTTGAAGTGTGAGGTGTTTTAGATAACGAAGTTATGCGCTTTTTGGCCCATTCTAAGTAGCTGTTAGCTTAGCTTTCCGTCAGAGTTCCTCTATGGTTCTCTTAACTAAGAGTGCTCTGACCACTGTCTACTGCATGTAAGACAGATTTCTCATAGGAACCACACACAACCCCATTTAAAACAAAATATTCCTTTAACAATTATGACAATTACAATGATGGCTCCTCCTTGCTTCTATCTCCTGATCACCACGAGACTTCCCCCTTTCCACGTTTTGTTACTTTTGTATGACTGTGATCCATTTATAGCTCCTTCTCTTCGCCTTCCTCTCCCTCTTCTGTCTCTCCTGAAACCCTGCTGTGTCTTCCCCACTCATTGGTGCTTATCCGAATTGGTCCATTGTCTAAGTTCTACTGCTTCATCGGCTGGGTGTTGCCCCTCCCTGTAGCAAACAGTGTGTCAAAAAAGCACTTGTGTGTTGCCAAAAATCCTCTCAAAGAACATGTGCATGACTTTATAGTGGCTTTACGAGGCTACATTCTGTAGGAGGATGTCCTGAAGTGTACATGCGAGTGTGTGTGCATAGCTTGATGAGCATGTGTGTGTGTGTAAGGGTGTGTGTATATGCGTGCGTGAGAGAGAAAGTATGTAAATAAATCATTATTGTAAAATTTATGTATCACATTGAAGCATTTTATCATTACTGACTGGAGGACCTCTTACACACATCCTCTCCTCACATCCTCAGCAATGCAGATTTTGCAGATTTTGACTCTTGACCTCTCCTATTTCACATAAAGACCAAAACTTCTGTCCCCCAACCTGCCACTAACTGTTCGCAATGGAACTTGTTGCCATGGAGTTTGTCATAGCAACCGAACACTTGACTGCAGAGCCAGAGATCATGTAAAACCTCAGAACTTTTCTGCAACCCCCTGAGATCCTTGTACATATCAACCTCAAGTGTTCTGATTGTCTTGTATTGCTATTGAAGTTCAAGTAAACATGTGAAATAAATGTTCCTGTCTTTCTGTTTGTGTGCACACAGAGAGATGGAGGTATTGAGAGCTATTTAATATCAATTTTAGTTGAAAACACATCCAGAAGAGGTATTCGTGCGCTGCTAAATAGAAATACTGAACAGGACAGCAGCCGTGAATATGAAAAATAAACACAGTTCTACATCGTAATATGATGCATCAATTTACGCTACTTTATACTTTTACTACATAAAACATGAGACATAAATATTGTTACTGAGAAATGTATCTAACACCTTTAGGATACCACAGCTACTTTACAGTGAAACATTAACATGTAACATTAACAAAGACATGCAAACTGTGTACACTTTGTTGCAAGGATAATTCAAAGTTTTCATCCAATCAGGTGATCATTTACCACAGTTTTGTCAAGTATAGAATTTTGGTCACATGACTTTGATCAAAATAACTGTTGTCATTTAGTTAGCCTGATCAGATACCATGGGTCCTAGCAGTGCAGGTCATGCTGACTAGGAGGTAATAGATCATTCTCAATAAAGTGATAATTATGACTATTGTCTTAACATGCTTGTGGTGTTTTTTTAGCAACTTCTGTCTCTGAGATATGTAGAAATCCAATGTCTGTATTCAAAATTTAGTTTAAAACTGGAAAGCATGTTTATAAAAACATAATATCATGCATAGTTATGCATTATTCTTGTGCAGCCATATTTTCCTTACATCATGGTGAGCATATTTCATGGCAAAAGGCCCAAGAATGGAGAAAAAGGTACATTCAATATGTTGTTTTGGCTCCAGCAATGAAAACTGAATTAATTTCAGGTAGCAGAGATGATACGGTGCGTGGGTAAAACTGAAAAGTATGAAGTAGTAGGCCTATACTTTCAGAGAAATGTTATTGAAAAGTAGTATCTATGATTCAAGTGACCAGGGAAATAAGAATGTATGAGTTCTCTTTATTCAATAAAAAAAATTTGTGACTCACTTTTACACCATCATAGATTTATTTGTTATGAATGATAAAACTGGAAAAAAGATTAAAGATATACAAAATACAAAAAAGATAGATATTTATGTAATTGTTATAAATAATGATACATATAATAGTTATTGTTGTCAGTGTAAGAAAAAGTAAAAAGAAAAACAAGTGTCCCAAATGAGGAGCTGGTTAGTATATAATCCATATCATTAGAAAAGAAACAGGGTAGTGGAAATTAGCTGTGTTCTAACCAAGTTATACTGAACACTTTTTAGGCATTAACACACCATTAATAGCTGAACTATTTCAGGGACTGTTTGGCTGCAAAATGATAGATTTTTCTAAGCTCTTACAACACTAATCAAATTTACCAACAGATTAACGTCCAAAAAGGTAAGACTATTATTGTTTGCTGTGATGAACCAACGCAGAAATATCATCCAGTGTTTCTTGTAGCTCTTGCTGTTGCTCTTTTAGATCAGGTTCACAGACAGATTTTTATGTATTCAAAGTGCTTCAACTGCCAAGCGCTAAACAGTATGAAAAGTAAGTGAATTGATGGGGAAACTGTTACCAGGTTTTCTCAAAATGCATTTAAGACCAAGGACTGAAAAATTTGCATTAGTGCCAAAAACCGAAGCCCCTTAAATAGCCACGTAAGGGCTGACTTTAAAAATGCTGCTTGGTTCTTCTTCTTCTCCTCTATTAATGGTAGTTTATTAGTGGTTTTATCTTCATGAAAGACATATTTTACGTGTAGTCAAACGATCTCTTCAAGCTGCGTGGCATTTTTTAAAGTTTGTCGAATATCACTTTCTCTCCAGCTTCCTCGATGTTTGCTTTAAAGTACAGAGCTGTGAAGTAGACCAATACCTTCTCTGAACTTTGAAATGTTTATGAGTGTAATACAAAGGGATGTTGCAATAATATCAGCAAAATGATAAAATTGGGGTAAAAAGTACGCAGCTCGACTGTATTAATCTTTTACCCCTTACAAGCTGAGGTTTTGTTTAAAAAAAACTTCCATTTTATTTCTTGGTCCCTGAAGAAACTAGAAACCGTTTGAGAGGTTCAACTTTCTGCTGTTATTGTAAACTGCAGACTTTGTTCTCATGTATACCAATGTGTACAAAAATAAAACTGTAATATTTGTGTGTTGAAAATGTTGTGACGTGCGCGTTATTCCAGTCTTGAAGGGTAAAAGCACTCGTATGTTGCATCAGGTCATATTGAGTTTGGTAAAAAATAATAGATTTTATTGTTTAAATTCGGTCACAGCGCTGTGTGATGAAAACCTACAAGCAATTGTAATGGAACTTATTCACTAACAGTCCATCAGAGTGAATTAAATAATCAAACAGTGAAATAAATTTTAAAAAGAATCAGGCCAAATAAACTCTGGAAGAAAGACTAGTTTCACCTTTTCTATACCACATGTCAGAGCAAGATTGCTAATGTGATTGAATAGGTTTGTTTACATTTTGAGAGAAAGAAAAAAGGAAATACTTTCATCATCAGCTTCTGCATAAATATTTACGTCCCCCATTAAAATGACCTAATCTGTGATCATCATGAAATGAGATAAAAAGTCTGACAAAAACCCAGAAAAGGCCCCAAAATAAACATAATGCCTGTATGAATAACTTATTTTTAATTATCTGTGTGCTCTCTGACTGATTAGAGAATGCCAGCGATGTTAAAAAGAGACTGAGAACTAGAAGCATCCATTCCTTTAATATTTTGTTTAAATATTTTTTTAGTATTCTTCTTAACTACATGGCGCTATGTTCACAGATGGATAGTCACAACTTAACATATCTATTGATACAACACATTAAGAAAATTTGCTTTTTTCTTGCTAATGCATTTGTGCTTTCCTTCAACAAAACTCAACAAGCTTGTGTAGAAAATAAAAACAAAAAAACTGCAATGCAATATATTCAGTGTTTGAAGAAAATATATTACATCCTACACATTGCAGAATGGGAATTAACAATACTATCATGGAAAACAAAAAGTGCTTTTACAGTATCGTTTGAGTTTAAAAAATATGTATATATATTTACAAGTGATGTGTAGAGTGGTAGTGGTTGCAGTGTGATCAGTCTCATCTCACTGATAAGAGTCACAAGTACAAAGGACGGAGTGCTCAGGCTGCTTTACATTACACATAACACAAGCTGAGTTTCAGCCACTGTTCCTTTCTCTAAATAATTTCAGTTGGTATAGTTCTTCTCTTTTGAGTTGAAAACAGCGTCTCACAAGTTGTTCTCTCCTGCTCTCTCACACTCAAAATGCTGAGGTATGTTATTTGATTTCACAGGAAATGGTCTCACATTCTTCGAAAACTTTGTCTATCCAAACCAGATTTCAGCAGCAGGTGGATCTGGGCACATGCAGGGGTTTGAGGGTGTGAACGTTAGCAGAGAGTATGGTGGGGTGATAAGGGACTCTCCGGGGTCTCAGTCAGAGAGAGATCTGAGCTTGAGGTTTTAAACATGGACGAGATGTGGAAAGCCTGGGAAAAACACAAACGCATACCCGATTTTAAGGTTAAATAGACTCTGACATGTGGACATGCTTTAATGCACAAAAACAAGCAGGCAAGGTATACTGACCACCCAGTAAGCAGTAAGAGCTCCCTGTATGTAGCCTGTCAGCACATCGGACGGGTGATGCCTGTAATCTGAGATGCGCGTCAGACCTGTGTAGACTGCCAACAGGACCAGGAAAAACTGCAGCATTGGCCTCAGCAGACGAGCCCCACGCCATGTAAACCGGGCCTGCATGTAAAACTAGAAATAAAGATGTTCTTTAGTAAAATAGACAAAACAATCGGATTATCATAAATCAAGATGGTCCCATGGAACCTAAAAGGGTGATGATGGTGACAGTAAAACATGTAGTAGAATCTGGAGTCATAAAGTGTAAGATGGTCGTGCATTCCTAGGCTGTAGCTGTCTGTCAGGTAGCCTACATGCCAGCATGTGAAAATATAAATGCACTCTCATCATGTATTATATAATATGTAGGCCTATTCATGTACTTTTAACATATAACACTAACTATTAGCAGGTGAGAGCACAGGAGAAAAGTATGGAATCATAATTGGGAGGGAAGTACAATGACTATTGAAAAAATATTGTGCAAGCAAAGTCCAGCCATCTCTTCTCCTCATAAGCGTTTCTGGTCAAGTAAACACTTGAGACGTGGAAAGTGGAGGTCAGCAGGAACATGTATGGACATGTAGCATGTCAACGTGCTAACTAATTGAAAATTAAGCTGCATATTTGTATTGAATAGTGTAAGGAAAACGTAGTTACTGTAAAATTTTAGCTACAACATTTTCGGCTCCGTAAACTAGTGTAAACTAGGCATTTCAAATTCTGTTATGAGATTTGGTTGACCACAGTCACTACAAAAGCTTTTCCAGGCTGTTGCTTTGCTTCAATAAAATCCTGATTTCATAACTGCAGCTCTTGAAATCATTATCCACACATATCAACTCAAACGGCTGCTCTGTGATTGACACCACATTAAATGTGAACTGATTACTCAGAGTGAAAGTTTAAAGCTACGGTATGTTATGAAAGCTTGACTGTGCCATCTAACCAGACCACCATCCTCATCACAGCATACACACCTGGGAGCAGAATCTAATTATTGGCTGAAGTATGTCCAATGCCGCAGTGCAGTGGACTGTGTGAGTAAACATTCAAGTCTCTCTGGCTCTTGGGTCTGAGAGACAGTTGAGCAATCTTGCTCACACTGCTTGTTTAAGGACTGTTTTGGTTGCAAAACTATAAGGGATTGGCAAAACTTTCAGCTCGTGCCTCTTGAGATGGTATATAGTGGGCTTATATCCAAAATGCATCAGTCTTGTTAAGATGCTCATTGGGCAATGTGGTCTTGACTTTTGTGTTAGGGATGCAAGAAAGTTTTTTTTCTGATGACTCTTTAATTCGTCATATATCTGCAGGGTGTGGTTGTGCAATACAGTTGAACAGTGCACCTTGACTCAGAACCTACAAAGTCTTACAGAAGACCTTTCTGTTAGACAGCTGTTTACATTTGTTTTTCTAGCAGCCCTACAATTGAAATGAAAAAATACTTAATTCATACCAAAAGGGAAATTATACTAACCCTATGAAAAGAAGCTAATTAGCACTGATCATGGTAACTGCCATCGCTAAATTAGATTATATAGACTGAGGTATGAGCAACCTGAATACATCTCTCCTTTCTCCTTAAAATCTTGCAAATAACGTTTAATCTTTAAAGTCAAAGCCTTTTGGAGATCAGTCAATCCACTTATCCTATTAAGGCAGCTTTGTCTCACCATTAGGTCTGTTAAAAATGATGTTTTTCCACTTATTACAAAACAGCAGTGTTATGATCTGTGGTTAAAGCATTTGAGAGGCATTGTGGCACTATTCTGTTAATCCTTAACCGTCTGTGGGTCAAAGCCAAGTTGAAAAGTAAGTAATAGCAAGTATGAGGGGAAGTTGAAAAGTGAAAAGACTGGAAAATGGGCAGGATGAGTCCTGAACTAGTGTTACACTGCATGTGAGTTACAAAATATCAGCATACTCCAACCCTCCTTCTGCCTATATGAGACAAAATCAAAAAGTTTGTAACGTGTGTACAAAGACATGTGGCAGTACATTATAAATTAAACACAACATCATGCGCCAACATAGTGAGAATTTGGGTAATTGTAGAACATGTGCCTCATCATGTAAGCTGTGTCTGTATAGATGAAAGGTAATGAGGGTACAAAAGACATGGTACAATCCTGAAGCCTCATTTGTTAAAACTGCTTTTTTTTTGCGCTACGGACCAGCGTAGCTACTATTACATTGCATCGGTTTAGCTGATACTTTCATTAAAGCAACTTAAGAGTGTGGAAAACATCAGCTAAATTTCTTGTGAAATGCTTGCATCCACAAGAGCACAAAACTCACATTTTCGGTAGGCTTCGTCACTTTTATCTTTTGTAATCTTCTGAGACGGGGGCCCAAAATATGTAGAATTGTTATGTTACGTGTTGATATTCTAGTATTCTATCAGATAGTAAGCAGTCATGTTGGGGATGTAAACTGGGTCAAGATAACTGATAAAGAATTGGATTCTTAAGTAGCATTATTTTGGTGTTGGTATGAATAAAACCTTATTAATTCCCATCCCTGATGATTGCTTTTACATATTTATACACTTGTATGTTCACACATAGGGTCCCAGAGCTTACACATAAAAACAAGCAGGGAAAAATAAAACACACTCTCACACAATGGAGCTGAATTGTGAGACGGTGAGGCGAGGTCACACTCCTCCCACAGCAAAACAAAGCAGTCTCTGTTTGTCCCATATCTCCCTTCAGTCCCTCTTCTCTTTCATTCTCTCACATTTTGCTGCTAACTGGACTGATGATGAGTCCCTGTGTCATTCATTCCCTCAAAGACTTTTTGCACTGTTTGTAATTGGAAATTGGAAAGACCATAATTTTTGTTTGCCAGTTTGTGTTTGTGTGAAAGAGAATATAGATAGGGATACTCACTGCTAAATAGAGCATTGTGTACATCGCAAAAGAAGCATGGCCAGAGAAAAAAGACTTCCTGCAAATATAGAGAAACATTTAGATAAAAACATAACACAAACACAAACCCATACAGAGTGTCTCTTTCTCACACACACCTGGCCTCATCTTCTAGTCGGTGGTCAGACTGGTCACAGGTCACTGTTGCAACGTAGGTTCCAGGTGTGCAGTTCAGCGATGCATAGGTGATACCACACACAGACAAGAAGTGCGGCCGCAGCCGTCCCACACTGAGCTTGGCCATGTTGGTCAATGACTGACCAACACAGCAGCCGAACACGAAGCAGCCCAGCTCCTTGTACAGACATGACACATACAGGTTCCTGACAAAAGCCTTGGAGCTTATGCTTTGGAAGCGCACCCTGTAACACTCCCCGAGGGCGATCTGAAGAAAAAGACATAATAAAAACTGCCATTACATTCAACCCATCCTATAGTACACTAAATAAGAACTGCCTGGTTGATTTGAAGGAGGTGAGGAGGAGGAGGAGGAGGAGGAGTACTTACTGTAAGACCAGTGATGATGATTCCACCTGCAATGAGTAATTCATCTGGTATGGCTTCACTATGTAGATAAGGATAGGTGATGCTAGGATCCCCACATATGAAGCCCCTTTTGTAAGGAGTCACTGCCTTCAGCTCACATGCAAAGAAAGGGATGGATGCTGAATGGGGAGAGAAAAGAGGAAGATAAGCTGAATTATCCCAAACCACAATTTAGAGCTGATATTTCTGTTTGTTATAAAAAAATTACTTTTATGCTTTGTCCTAAAGTTTATTGAAATTAATTAAATAAGAACACAGTGTGCAACAACTAAAAATAATGCAGGACAGAGGAGTGAGGAGTCAAATGACCCCCTTACATCCTGCTCCTGTGCATACTTTCATGGCTCTCAGAGGATGAAACCTTTTACCTCTGGGGATCCAATGACTTCATGAAGAACTTAAAAATAAAGCTTTCAGGATTTTGAATTTCTTGATAACTGCTGCATTGATTGCCACTCCAAAATGTGTACAAACAGTGGTGCATTAGTCTAACAATGTCAAACTTTTTATCTAAATTGCTCTTTGAAGGTTTTCCATGTTGTATTTGGACGTAGCCAAGTGCAAAACTGACACCAGCACTCGAACCTGTCTTCAATAGATTTCCATTCAAAATGTGTCAAAATATTTAATGAAATACTTGTCAATATAGTTTACCCTCAAGTCATTTTGAAGCCATATCTTATTTTATTCCCTCTCATTAAGGTATTCTGGTATTCTGGTCATAACAAAGTCTTTTTTTGTTTGTTTAATTACTCTCTGTTGTTAGGTACAGCCCTGTGTTGGACTGGCAACCTGTTCATGGTGCACCCTGCCACCCGCACAGGCGTAGTAGGGGTAGGGTTCAGTTCCCCTGTGATCCTGAGTTGGATAAAGCGGGAATAGAAAATGGATGCATGGACGGATCGTTAGGTATTAGGTATAACCATCAAACATTTAGTTCTTTAGCAAAAAATGAAAAATAAAAAGAATAAAGGCTAAATTTCCACAGACAATATAACAATATAGTTTTTTGTGCATATGAATATCTACAGAGTTAAAAAAAAATATTTTGTCCCACAGAAAGTACTGCGCCTGATCTGCCTGAAATACCCTGTTTTTACTAAAGCATTTGCTACAGATGCTTATCTGTGCACCATACAACATATTTCAAATTTCTGACAAGAGGTTTGTTTGGCAGACCTCAAAAATCGCTTTCTGCCTTGCGCTATAATTTCTAACTCAACAAGCTGATCAGTATGAGGTAAAATGGAAGAAAAAATGATTTCATATAGTGGTTGACAAGAGCATTTAATCCTGTTGAAGAAATGATGGAAAATATAATTTTGTTTTCTCTTTTTAAAATAACACTCTTGGCAGCTACTGATAGATTTCAGTTGTTAACAAAAAACTATGACTGCTCAGTGTCCTTACTCCATCCATGACTTTCAGACACTATGAATATATTCTTCATAAAAGTTCATAATAATAATAAAGAGACATTCAAATCTAATCATACAGGGAATATGACACAAGGGGATTTATGGAAGGAAAAATGGTCACACGAGGAGTAACTTTAAATAGGGTGGGAACCCTGACATTTTCACAACACAATAATTAGGAATGTGGGGGTCAGAAAACTCCTCCACTGGGACGAAAGCAACTCAGAGAAGCAACAGCAGAAAGCTCCCATTTCCTGAGTGAATACAGGCCGAATCCATAGAGACTGGGAGTAAAAGAGTGTGTTAAAGAAGCTCAACAAAGACCCAGTTTGGACTGCGCATGTGTGTGAAAGCATTTATGTTGATGTGGAGAGAAAGAGGGGGGTTGTTTGTGACTCCAGTTCAACTCTTCCCAACAAAACAAAGAGTAAATGCTGCAGCAGATCAGAGCCAGAACCAGCCTCACACTGTCTCTGTTTGTCTCTGGACGTCCTAACCTCTCTTTCTCTGTCTCTGTGTTGCATGGCTGCACACACAGAAGAAAAAGGGTGGAGAAGAGATGGAAGGAGAGAAACAGAGACTTCTTGCACATACCCAGTCTGTTGTTAATACAGACCACTTCTCCGTCCAGCTTTTTCCAATTAGCCACCATTGCATAACCACCCTCTTGTCTCATATAGGGACCATCGGAGGGTGGGTTAACAACACGAGTAATGGGCAGACACACATGAGCACACATACACACATACAAATGGATTGTACATTTATTTGTTTAGACCAAATTGAATTCCCCATGGCCTGACCCTACCCTGAGAACTAGAGGTTGTCATGGAAACTGTACAAATCCCTGGGCGATGCATGAACCAGCTGGTACGGAGAGCTCTAGAGCACGCATGAGCAGAAAAAAAAGGAAATGCATCTACAGTACATGGAGAAAGTGAGAAGTTTCTCTTGAATTTTTTAACATATCAATACCAAGTTCTCCAAACCTAATATGCTTCCTGCAAGAAGTTAATATGCTAGTCATTCTGAATGTTCACAAGCTTGATTATCATGCTTGTTTTTGATTGTCTTTGTTGACTAAATGGAAACTAAGCAGAACAGAACTATGTTAAGCAGTTTTAATAAAGCTGTATCACCTAGTTTGATTTGTCCAAGCAAAAACTGAAGACTAAATATGTTCAGTTCAGTATCAGAAATTGCATTTAAATAGTACAAATGAATCAATCAACCAACAATTTGTTGATGTGAAAACAAAGCCTGCATGAGATTTAAAAAAGCTCTTCTTTTTGTAGTTAAATTTGTGAAAATCAGAGCTGACACTGGAATAGTCTAAACTAAAATACACATTAAAAGAAACACTTTAGTTTCATAGTTTAACATACACAACAGCGCCTTAGCTTTGACATTCACTAAAAAAAAAAATCAATTATCCATTACAGAAATGGTGTAGTAATACAAGCACTGCTTTGTGCTGCAATACGTGTTTTTGTTGAGGAGATTATTGTATTCACAACAGATTCATTAATGGGGTAGTAGCATCATCCTGTTAAGGTAACCGGTTTTAAAGCTACATTCAGCTCTTTAAAGTTGAGAATAATTACCCAGGAAGAGGCAGAGAAGGTCTAAGCCAACCAGGAGTTTTCTCTTGGATAAAGCAGGTCCACTTATTTCTATAAGTTTCTTCCCGCTGCCGTTCTCCATCCCCATCCTTGCGGCGGCCAGGCTGCTCTTGTTGTCGGAGAATTTGAGCTGGAGGTCCGCGCTCGGGAGGGGCATACCGGTACTCTGTGTCCCAAATGTATCAAACATGACGACAAGCTGTAGTTGGAGCTCAGAGTGAAAAACGTCCTGGCATCAGAAACTTGACAGAGAACTCTTTGCGTGCACCGGACGGAGACTGGAATAGTACATTTGCAAATTGGCAGCGATTATATGCTCCCCGCAGCACCTGTTTTGACGTATTGCCTCGCCGTCACAGTAAAGGGATTTTACTCATTTACTGTCATCAGTCTGCAGGGCTCGTCCTGACTTGTTGCAGTCGTCAGCTTGAAGAAATGGAATATTGCCGAAACACATCAGAAGTGATAACATCTTAACTCTCTCAAGCTTGAGGCCAGATGTGATGAGGACCAAATAAATGTAAAACAATATGGGATAGGAGGGAAATAACTAGATGCATCACAGATGTGTCACAGATTGTGGCAGGGATGATGGATCTCAGTTATTTTCCATAACTTTGAACTTTCACCTTCATTTTGATGCAAAACATAAGATATTTGTGGTGACAAAGAAGCTCTAACAAAACTCTATAATGCTTTAGTAATCTAGGCTAAATAAAAGGCACAGTGGGCCTGTATGCTCATGTTTTTGTTAAGTTGTGGCCTACATTCTTGTTTAAATACTTGTAGCTATGATGCCTAGATTATTGTTTTGTGGATTTTATACAATAGACTTATACAAATATCACATCACTAAAAGTCAGAAGTCACATTATTAGTTCGGCTAAGTCAACTTGCAATCTGAGTGCCACCTGATCTCAGTATGTACAACTAAAGGACAGAGGGTCTGCAACACCATTAAGCAAGCAGTTAAAGGACCTGTCTACACAGACAGGCAAAAGGTTCTGGAGAAGAGCAGATTATGAATGGGTTATAGGAAGTATCAAAAACTCTGAATATCTCTCAACCATCATTTAATCTGTTCCAATAAGAAAATATCAAATGAGAGGCTTAAACAAAATCCATTAATGCATATGAGATTAATCTAAAACATTTAAAATGATCAGACCCAAGTGTATCACCGTTGTGGAGCGGTAATATGAAGGAAGAGGGTGGGATAAGACTCCCTCGAGTCTAGATGCTGATGGTAGAGAAAACCTAAGAGGTGGTTAAGACATCTGATGAAGCTCCTTGGTCTTTATTAGAAGAGGTGGAGATGTGTGGGAGGCTGGCTACATAAAAAGTGAGCCTGAAGGGAAAATGACAGAGCAAAGGAGAGCTCTAAAGAACAAGAGCTGGACTGACTCTTGAAAAAGAAGAGAAAGCAAGAGAAGACTAGACCAGAGCACTTATGACAGAATTAGGAATGAGGACAGTCTAACAGAATGTCAAAGTGTACCAAGATGAAAAAAGCCAAAAGACCAAGGAATCGGGACAGGTGAAAGTTCTTTACTGAACTTAATATGATGTCACACTGACATCGAGTCCTCCAGTTGAAACAGGTAGTTTGTTCCTTCCCTTAAATATGACCCATTATAGCATCTTGTAAAGTACCTCTACAGATGGCAGTGGTGAACTACAACTTATATGAGCAGACATCATTTTCAAGTTGTTCCTTTAAGACAACGATAAAGAAGTTTGTGAACTTTAAAACTTTGTCCTTATGATTTGCTTTGAAATACATTGATTTTTGTCATGTACATTCCCAGGCCTGAAACTAGATGGTGCAGTTTACTTGTTTAGTTTTTGTTTCATTTTCATTCACTGTTTTATCTAGTCAAAGGTCCAGTGTGTAGAATTTAATAACAACTAGTGGTCCAACTGAATACCCCCCAGTCATACCCAGCCAAAGAAAATAGCGAAAGAACCTGTTTTAGTTTGTCCTTTAAGAGCTAAAGTAGTGGGCTAACAAGATGCTTAGTGCAGCATTCCAAAAGAGCGAGCAGACGAGCTGCAGCATCTGTCGCCGTTATCCTCAAATATATGACATTTTGAAAACTGCATAAATTTCTTTCTAAACAAAATATTTTAAAAGCAATTATGCTGAATACAAATGTACTATTGCCCGCTGAGCCTTCCCCCTTAAGATGTTTGCTTTGTGGTTAACTTGGTTTTGACACTTTTATAAAAAAAACAACAGTTAAGTAAAACAGTTTTAGCATATCAACTTTGACAGCCTTGACATGAATACCATTTAACACCAAAACTTGAAGCTACTGTGATGCCACTCAGCGATACACCCATTATCTGTTGCAGCTTAATCACTTAATTTTCAGACTATATTCGCACTAATTGTTAAAAGAACTCATTTTAGTCTTGTCTTATGTGGGACAAATAGAATAAGGACATTTGAGATTTTGGTGTGGCTTTTTCTCAGTTTTTATAAGTCTCATTTCACAAACTGACTTTTCTTTTTTTCTTTATTTTGGTGTGGTGTGGTGGTTAGCACCATTGCCTCACAGCAAGAGGGTTCCAGGTTCAACTCCCAGCTGGAGCCTTTCTGTGTGGAGTTTGCATGTTCTCCCCGTGTATGCGTGGGTTCTCTCCAGGTACTCCAGCTTCCTCCCACTGTCCAAAAACATGCATGTTAGGTTAATTGGTGTCTCTAAAATTGTCCTTAGGAGTGAGTGTGAGGGTGCATGATTGTTTGTCTTGTTTGTCTCTGTGTGGACCTGTGATGGACTGACGACCTGTCCAGGGTGTACCCCGCCTCTTGCCCAATGACTGCTGGGAAATCTTTTATCCTTTATTCTGTAGGGGGCAGCAAAAGCACTGCAGGTGGAGCTCTCATATCTCTCATCTGCTGATGATCAGTTTTGTTTCTGTACACAGAGGAATATGAAAAAAGCAGCATGAGAGAGAGAGCAAGTGCTTGTACTTTACTAAATGTGAAGTGAAAACAGAGACAGTGACTTCCCTGTGAGAAAGCCCAGCGCATCACAGTGGTGTTTTTTTAAGTCAAAAAGGCCAGTAGGTAATCCTGACCACAGAAAATCCAGTGTCAAAACTATATGTGTGTGTGTGTGTGTGTGTACACGAAAAGATATATAGCTCTTTAAACAGTGACTGAAAACATTCCCTGAACCACTAAAAGCACATATGACCTGAGACTTTTCCTTATAGTGTTTCAACATTTCTCATTAACTTTCATTAACATTAAATTTCATCACTCCTTCATGTGACACATCATAAGACCTTGTTGAGTAATCTTGAATTTTACTTCCCGTCAGGAAGTATGGAGTAGTGGATGTTTGGGAAATCTTTTTGATCTTTCGTCAGTGCTGTTCAGATGAAAGTAGTAATTCAGTCAAGCTAAACATAGTTAATGGATCAAATGACACATAATCCTTAAAAGCTCATTGAGTGATCAGCTAGACTAGAAAAGTGTCATACAAGTAAAGTCCATATACCATCACCATGCATAAACCTGTACATTTATACTGTGCATCGCTGTGTTGTTTTGCTTTGTTGACTTTTGAGTTTATGATCATGTTTGTGCATGGGTAGTTAGTTTCATTAAGGAACAGAATACATGGGTTTTCTGCCTGAATCGAGCATATGACTTTCAGCAAATACTCGCAATGCTATATTTCTCATTTGTTCTGTTTCATGCTGACTTCCTCATTTCTATCACTCCCACATACAAACAGTCCCCTCATCTTTCCCATCACGACACCACACTTCTCAATTTTCATTCCTTCTGATATTTTTACTTGTTTCCCTCTTTTGAAGGCCACATGGTCAGTTTATGTAACATTCTTACGGCCATCCCAATGGGCTTTACAGACCTGCATTACCAAGGGTTCCTGGCCTAACTCAAACTCTCTAAGAACATCAAAAGAAAAAAAAAATCCCCAGAAAATCTCAGCAAAAATTAACAGAAATTTCTAACAAAGCTATCAAGCAGGGTTTTTTAAAGTATATTTTTGAACTTAAGCAGCCTTTCTTACCACACAGACAGAATAGAGGGCCTCGGATAATATGCAACATAAGGCCCAGGCTGGAATCAAGCTCAGCTTGTTTTTGCTGCAGAAAAACAACAAAGGTGCAACATGCAGTCTTTTTTTAGTGAACTGAATGTAGGCATAAGAGGTCAAGGAGTTATGCTTTTATACAATGGTAGAGTTGTTTTAGGACATGTCTCTGAAAATCTTTCACAAAGCCATAGCATTAGCATGACAGAGCATCTGTGGAGACATGTGATGCATGACAGATAGATGTTTTGCATCCAGCCAATGGCCTTGACAGGGTTGGAGAGAAGAATGGGATGAATTTCTCAAATTCAAGGGTGCAAAGTCTCTGAGATCTATCCAGAAAAGTAACTTCTACTACATTTTTTTTTCTTTGTCAGTAAGTTCCTAGATAAAGACTGATGAAAAACGTTTAACTGTATTTGTGACACTTTGAGGTCTTAATACTTTCACTTGTTTTTTGCATAATATATTTTTGAAAAAAAATTACTACATAATGCCCAATAATTGAGCCTATTCAGATCTTGAGCTAACAGCTCAAGTACTTCCTATCTTTTGCCTGACTCTATACACCCATACACTTCCCCAATAAATAAAAACCACAAATATTCCCATAATACTGCTCATGGAGACTTCTGAACAGCTGACGACATTTAATCAAAAATAGCCTCTGAGTGTGACTGTCATACATTCCAGTGTAAATTTTCATAATCATTACTAAAATATTTTCAGCTGATTCTATAATGCAGGTGGTTTATCCATGGTTTACTGTATTTTACTTTAAAAAAGCCAAAGTCCCAACAAATGGTGCAGAAATTCTCCCAGAACAAACATCTAGTCTCTGCATTTGCAGATTAAATTTTATCAGCAATCTCACTGCAGGATGTCCGCACTGACTCAAAGAGAAATGATCAAATCAGCCTCCAACTATGGTAGTTACTTTGTGAGAATGTACTGAGCTTGGTGCTAAAATTTGGATAAGCTCATAATGACAAACATGTTGATGTTTAGCTTGTATAATATTTACAATCAGCTTGCTACTAGGTTGCAGCATTAAAAATCACCAAATCCAGGAAAATCCAGGAAAATTTTAATCCGGATCTTGTTTTTCTTTGTATTCAGTCGAAAAATATTTGGCTCAAAACAATATAGCCTAGAGCAAATAAAAAGTGGCAGTGATAAGGCAAGGAGTCAAAGACAACAAAGTAAAATTGCTTGTACTTGCAGACAGTGAGCTTACATTGTTATTATCAGTGTCAGACAGTGTTCGATAGAATATATAATGTCTGTTATTTGCATGGTAGGGCATGTTTTGTCATTTCTATTAAATGAAAAATGACGATCAGATCTGATTGTGCATTTTTACACTAGGAGGCTTGATTTTATAGTATAGGGAGACGGGGCAGTGAAGTGGGTGACACCCAGTAAAGAGCCATGGGTTAGCACTCAAATCCAGGCCTGCTCCAAAGAAGACTTCCAGCTACCATATATGCATATATGGTGCATCTTCTCAACCAGCTGAATTGTCTTGTGCCTCTGCTGCTGATTTTTAACCATTTGGATGGGCAATTTGAATTTGTTGCTCATCACTATTCATTTGAGTCAGAGTTAACCTAAGCAGACAACAAGGAAAAAAAATAAAAATAGCAGAGATAGGAAATGGGAGATTTTAGTCAGCCTTTTTGTACCGGAAAAGATTTTTTTCATTAGTGCCTGTAGCTTGGCAAATTTTTAATGAGCATAAATACAATTACGGATTTTAACAAAATGAACTGAATTGTATTTGGTTTGCGTTTGACTGTGTCTAACAGGGCTGTTTTGAGTTTGTTAACTTACTTAGATTAGTAAATTAAATTATGCTAAATGAATAAAGTGAATTCAACTGAATTGTAGCACAACTACTTCAGCAAGCAGCTGTAGTTTGAGAAACTTTTGTGTGGGTTGACATTTTCTTGCCACAAGTGTTAATAGCACAAACGTTAAAACCTCTCTTTGTGTTGTTGTTTTTCAGAGGGAAGCTGCCTCTGCTCTTACTAACGAGCAGAAAGCTGCCTTCATGCGACAGCTCTTCTCAAATGCTACCTCAAATCAAAACTTCTCATTCAGCTAAAGTTTAGTAGAGATCCTTTCCATGATTATGGTAGATTTTGTATAAGAGCATGAGTCTGTTAGGCTAGTTGAATTGTTAATACACTGCAATTGTTTAGCAGCTGGACTTCTCACATAAGATGGATCTGACAGGAAAGATTTCATTGCTAAGCAACATATTTCTCATATGTCAGATAAAAGCAAAAACAGGGCCCAAATTGAAAAACCTCTATTGCTCTACCAACAGGCTTTGAGCATTCTCGAAGTTTAGAGCAAATTGTGTTACATGCACACAGATTTCTAGGTATGCAATAAAGCTTTTATTTCTCTGTACATTTTTATTTACAGATGGATGGATACCATGTCTCTTAAGTTTAAGAGACATGGTCCAATTAAACATGATATACATTCCATTTTTTGCTTTAAAGAAAACAAACTATCTTATATCAATAAGCTCTGAAAATCTTTAATCAAGATAGGCTTCCTCAAAAATATATTACACACATACATACTGGTTTTATGGCATATAAACACCTCATCCTAGTAAACTTTGTTTGCTATTACAGGACATAGTAGCTGTGATGGTGACTCTCTCTTTTGCTTTGAGTTTAAACAACGCCAAAGTGCTTTAAAAATTAAGAAAAACATTTGTGGAAACTCTCCCTGTCTTCTCCTTTCACTGTCTTCAGCTCTCATCTGTCTCAGTCATGATGTTGGAATTTCCATTGTAGGCCAACTGAGACTCTGGCATGACTTCGATCTGATTGTCTTGTAAGATGTGTATGCCAGAACTTTCTTTTACATATGGATTGTTTTCCTCTTACATAAACACAGACGCGGGGGCAGGTGCCAGTTGACCAGAAATGTAGTGATAACACAAGCACAAATGCTCCGCCTATTCCAATCATGTCTCCCCACTTACTCCCATGGTGGGAGTCCCATCCACCCCCACTCCTCCCAATACGGCCATATATTCTCATAATCTATCTATTTTATTAATGTCCTCAAAGTTTGGAGAGAAAGGGGAGTCTTAGTGTAACTGACGGAAGGGTAAGGTGAAGCCATTTTTCTCTTCCTTTCGTTTTCCATTGCACACTCTCACTCTGAGGCGCACTTGCGCAACATCGAGGACAGTATCGGAATTTTTTTTTTTCTGTCTAGTTTTCTCATCTCAGGGTAGTGATCAAGTGGGTGTGCGTGTATGTGTGTGTGCTACAGGGAAACCCATGACTTCCGCATTTTTCCTCTTAGCGCAATACATATAAAAAGCCATCATGGTGTCTGGAGCCTCATTCAACTCAAGACCAGGACCACCGTATAACCCGAGCAGTGTGATAACGAACGGACTATCTTTTGGAGATAACGGAGCCAACCGCTGGATCTACACGTCTGTCTCAACTTGTATTCTCCTTAAGATCATACATCCCACAGCCAATGACTCCTACCGAAGTGGACGTCGAGGCTCTCCAGAAAAGCGACCGCCGGCGTAGAAGCTGTCTGGACGGTTTTCTCGTCATCTCCGTTCTTTTTCTATTCATGGCAGTATCAGCTTTGACTGCCGGCGGAGTGATGGTTTTAAAAAAGATGCAGGTCGAACAGAAGCCCCAGCCCCCTGAATTTGACATGGGCAGTTTGAGAGGAAACACACCTTCTCCAGCCTTCAAGGTAAGCAAAGTTGTTTTTAATTCTAATTATTGTCATTAAATTTACACAAGCAGCTGTTTTCTTTTTCTAATCTGATCTCTGCACATTTTAATCCATATTATCTTTTCTGTTTTGTCAACAGATGCAGAACTTTGCCTACTTGCAGCCCACAAACAGTAAGTTATTGATTTGCTGCAAATATACATGTAAAAAAACTATCCCCTGTAAGAATTTAACACTTCCAGAAGTTATGCAGAAATGTATAGGCTGTAGAACTAAATAGTTCTTACAGTCCTTCTTAATGAGCATTTTCCTCCCATTACCCTTCCGTAGACATTGTGTAATTTTCAAACTGTGTTATATAGAAGATACTTTAAATTAAACTAATTTGCATCACAAGTTCAGAAGTGGAAAAGGTTTAACTGTCTGTCCAGCCAGCCATTACTGGAAAGAAATGTACTATTAAAATAGATGTTATCAGGCGGAAACACCATCTTATGCATATGTGTTTGTCTTCTCCCTCAGGCAAGCTGGACAACTACACCATGACATGGACTCCAAAGGCATATGGTGAAGGGACCTCTTTAGGAAGCAACTTTGACTGGGACTCTGAGCAGAATTCTCTGAAGCCACACAAAGAGGGGATCTACTTTGTGTACATCAATCTCAGCCTTACCTGCACCAGTACATGCCGTGCAGGCCTCCTCAGACTGACTATGGGCGATAAGTTGACCTGTGAAGTGGAGCTTACGTCGAATAAAACATCTGAGAGCAAGAAGTGTTGGACTGTGAAACCATTACATGGGCAGAGACTGAACATTCAAATGAATGTGCTAAAGGAGAAATTAGAGAACTGGAAATTGGACTTACTTAACTCAGGATTTGGGATATTCCTTGTAGACTGATGTGGGCATTGTATTGCCATCCAGATGCAGACGTGTTCATGACGTGTTCATGGGTCACGATTAAACAACACCAGTGAGTCTTTTACAATGCTCAAGAAGAAAGGAAAGGGCAGGTACTGGTGCTAATTTCAGGGTGATGAGATTTCTTAGGATCTGTAGGTGCAAGATAAAGAATCTTTACAGGATTTTAAGATGCATCTCAGGAGAAATTTCAGGTATGATTTAGGTATTAAATTATTTTTTTACATCTAAATATGTTTATATATTTCTAAAGATATTTATTTGATGACATGAAATTATTTATGTACCTGTATTTATAATGATGTTAATATCTTCTGTGGAAATGTATTTTAATGTACAGTAGATGCCACTACATTTTTTTTTCAGAATGTGCAATGTATTTTGGTTTAAATGTGACTCTATAGCTCTGTTTTAATTTAACTTATAAATGGAGTAAAAGTTGACATTTAGCACCCCCCCAAAAAAACAGACTAGGCCCTAAACAAGGACTTTGTTTACTGGAGAGACACAAACAATTATTTAATCTTATCTGCCAAGCGTTGAGTAACAGGGGTGAGTATGACTTTGACAGAAACAAACTCCTAGTGTGATCAAAACATGCTCAGCCTGAGCAGAGATGTATGTATTGGTTTCTTTGGTTAGGACCAATATGCATTCTATATTGGGACTTAAGAAAAACATGTTTTGCTTGTAAAAAAAATTGTAAGTCCTATGGACAAACTACTCAGTGTTGAATGTATTTTTATGTTATCCATATTAAACATGGATATGTGGAACACGGACATCTTTCTGGTTTGGAAAATGACAAATATGAAAGTGATTTTGGCGAAATCTGAAGTGGAATGTGTGAAACGCTTACAGGTAAGGGAAAGTTCTATGTTGTCACAGAGCCCATACGGGAACTGAATGCAGATCACATCCTGTTTATTTATGATACAATGCGGTTAAGGAAAAAAAATAAAAAACAGGGCCAGCAAACAAACACACATGCACTGTTGTGCGTTATATAAACTAAAAGCTGCTATCATGATATGATGAATTACAACGTTCATTTTACCAGCTTACAAACAAATCAATAGTCTAAAATTTCAAGTCAAATTTTTAAGCTAGTCTAAATGCTTCATACATTTTAAGGAACATTGCTTCAAATTAGAAAAATTGCTTCAGTGAAGTTATTTATTTTGAGGAAAGGTTAACATTTAAAATCATGTGATGAAACTGGTTGCACTTCCCTTAATTAATGCAAGACAAGCATTTTTATGCCTGTAGTTTTTAAGACCACGTGTGTGTGTTTATGGCCACTCTTCAAAACTGTTGTTTAGCAAAATGATAAACACAAGCTTTATGAAAATGTTTTATTGTAAAAGCTACAGATCAACAAAACAAGTTGGTTTAAGAACTTTCCTTCAGAGTGGTTAAAATGTGATGTGAGATCCTGTGGCAAATGGTAACTCAGAAAGACCATGCAAGAAATCATATTCTGTAACGTGGGTAAACCCGACAATCTGCATTTTATGCGCCCCCCCCCACAAAGAAAAGGCAGTTTAGGCATTAGCTAAACCTTTCTTGTTACTTTAACATAGATCATTTAGCACCTTTGAGTGGATTGTTTACTAAGTTAAACTAACAAGGCCTACATAACAGACTAGTGTTTGTTGTTTTTTGCAAAGCTTTAAAACCAACCCGTGGGCAGCCATGTTATTTTTTTATTTTTATTTTTGTTTTTCATTTGTTGCATTGCTTGTGCAGAGGTCAAAAATAACTTGATTTCAAGTTCTGACTTCCTGCTGCTAAGATACATCTGAGGCAGCATTTTTTTCTGAATCTTACTTCGGTTTTATGGAGCACAGCATCAAAACAAATTGAAATTACAAATGTTCAGCATCAAATAGCAGACTTATATCTGGTTATGTACATAGATGAGCATTTAGCTGCTGAAGAGCAAGAAAAGAGATAATCAGAGTAAATCTTTGAGTCAGGGTAAACAGGAGGATTTCACTGACTGCTAGATGTACCGCTTACTGCTTTCTCAAAAGGTGGCATGTTATTATTGTGTTATAAACATGTTGGTTATTGTAGATACAAACTGCAAAGGTTTCTTTTAAAGTTTTTGACCTCAAGTTGTACAGAGGAGCCACTTCTTTTAATTAGTGGGTTGTCGTTTTATTTGTATTATGTGCAGATTGTGATCTATGTGGGTATCACGGTTGGTTTCTATGCAACTGTGCAACTGGCACTATTCAGCAAATGTAGTGATGCACTGAAGAATGCAAAAAAGGAAACATTGAAGTAAACTCATTTGAATTTAAAATCAGTTGATTTCTTTTTCTTTCTACTACAGCAAACATATCTTCTCAAATAATCTCATCCTTGTTCTCCTTTTTGGAGTATTATGTGAAAACAAAAAGTATACATTGATTTTGCTGTATGCTGCCAAACTGGGTTAGAAAGCAAACATTTTGAACATGAAACCACTTTTCTACTGAAGTCTTCCTCTTATCATTATTAAAACATTAAAACATGTCATCTTGTGTATATTGAGCAGGTAGCCCAACAAGCATCCTCTGGGGAATACATTTTCAGAGAGAAAGTTATTTAGCTACTACACAGCAACACATTAAAAAGACTTGCCTTTATGGTGTGGATGGAAGCTGCAGGATTCTTTGCAGGTACTCAACACGCAACAGAAGTGTGATTACTTTGTCTCTACTTTTTTTATGGCATAAAACCCACAATGTGGCATCCTGTCAGTTGCTGACAATCATACATAGACACCAACACACCCTTCCAGAGAGTTGAGAGGAGGAAGCATGTCTGATATCTTCCCAGGGCCTTCTTTTCATTTTTGAAAATAGAACAAAACTATTGACAATTATTCAAAAATGAAATTGATACCACCTCATGTGTCAAATTGAGATGACAAATGGGATTTTGATTTCTACATTTTTTATTGATCAAATATTGTAATCAGTACTTGATTGCTTTTTTAATTTATGAGAAAAGGATCAACTCATTGCTTAAAATGGCTTTGATGTAATCTCCATCTTCACGGCGCAAATGTCTGTAGCTGCTCACACTCAACTCTGCTAAAACACTGTGATTCTGCATCTTTGTTATGTTGAAAACAGCTGATAATGTTATATTAACTTTCAACTCTGACCAGTCTCACGCAGGAGTTGACAGATCAGGTCCCGTTGGCCGGTTATGTTTGTAGCTGTGTAATATGTACATTTCTCCACTTTCTCAAAATGTAGCATTGTCACAAGCATTGTTAATTGTGAGATAGTAACATAGCCTTGGCCTGTTGTTTTATTTATGTGATATGGCAGAAATCTTGACACATGAATATAAAAATTTGTAAAATCATGTAACTGTGTATTTTCTAAAATCTTATCCTAACCATGTATATTTATTCTAATCCTTTCCATGTTCTCTTAACTTCTAACCCTGACCATCTGCGAGTGAAAATTCAGGAAAGTAAGACATCACGAGTGGGAGGGTTATAGAAAAGCACCTTGACTGTTGAAAACACTGTGCAAGTTCCATCTCGAACCAAAGATCTCTTGCATGCTGATCTTCACAGGTCTGTGATTAGCAACCTTCTTGCTTATGTTTGCATCTAAGTAAACAGTTTTGTAATGTGAAAGTATACATCATCACTAAGGAACACATATGGAGGTGTATGACATTGATGGGCTGATAAATCCAAACTTAAGGTGGATCTGTGTAGGGAACAGAGTACATAGAATAGTAATGCTACCATTTTTTAGCCTATATTTGAAACAGCAATATATCATTATTTTCGTAACAAGATCGTGTTGGGCTGTCTCAATATATCTTGCAAAAACTTCTGGAAAAGGTCAGCTCTAGTGTTGACTGCCTATTTTGAAATGTTGTTTGGTATGTGAAAATTTTAACAGATTTCAATCATGATTTTCTCTAAAGGGGGTCTTTGACGACCAGTTCTGCATGTAAATGTTTCATGAGGAAGGGAATGCAGTACATTCCAGTAACACTGAATTAAATCCAAACTTATATTTATTTACACATAAAAAAAATATTGATTGCCCCTATAAATATCCATTTACTAAAGTAAAACTCATGTAAACCCAAGTAAAAACTGCACTGTAGTGTGGTGGTTAGCACTGCTGCCTAACAGCAAGACAGTTCCTGCTTTGAATATCAGCTGGGCCTTTGTGGGAATGATTCCTCCAACCATCCAAAAACATGCATGTTAGCTTGATTGGTTATTTTGAATTGACCTGAAGCGTTGACCCAAGGCATGAGTGAGAGACCTTGTTGGCCCTGTGATGGACTAGCAAACGTCCGGGGTGTACTCCGCCTCTTGCCCTATGACAGCTGGGATAGGCTCCAGTACCCCTGGTTTCTTAATTAGATCACTGGTGCCATTTGGGGGGTTCTCACAGTCAGCTCAGTGATTCAGTGTGGAACTGTTGGCAGGAATTCTTACATGCCATCTCAGACGGAATAGTGAAATAGTCCGGTTTCTATTCACAAAGAAAATATGCTAAAAGAAAATGTAAATCAGACACTTTTAAAGCAAAAAAAAAAATCTAGGCTGTCCAGTGATGCCAGAGGGTGACAGCATGGTCTACATTGCTTATGGTTGTAAGTCAGCAGAATAAGTATTTTTCCTAACCAGAAACAGACCATGTGGAGGAAAAAAAAAAGCAAAAATAAGAATTATTTAAGAATCATTTGAATTTGAATTTCATTACTGGAAAAATACTGGTCAGTCATGTTGGTTTATTGTAGGCAGGCATAGACCAGAAATTGCTGGTGAGTCACAGGGGAGTTTTTTTCAGTTTTTGTCAGGTCATTCAGAATTTGCAAATTTGTTTAAATTCTTCTGATGCACATCCCATCTTATTAGAAACAGGGTACCTCAAACCCTCCTTCTTCACATTTTCTAACTGCAAATCCAAAATCGCAATCGAAACTCAGCTAATTGCACAGCTGCATTCTATATCCCGTTCTTTCCAGTGGCTTGTGGGGTGCAATGAAAGGTCACCATTTTGAGCAAAACAGAGCTGAGTGACCTTTACATCAAGTTAAGTTTACACTGACAAATGAGTGCTGTTACAAATCCTTGAGACTGATAAGAGCGTGGCGCAAATAAATTTTGCCTGAAAGGCGTTGGGTCCGTGGACACATATGTGCACCGTTGTGCACACCCATTGGCCAAACAAAATGGGGACTTTCACATAGGAAATAACTTGATGCTACCAAAGGCTTTCAATGCTCATACAGTCTATGAGCATTACAAGTGAAGCTTATTATAATAATGTAACGTTTATTGATGCAAATGCATCAAAGTATGAGTGGCACTGTAATGTTGCAGCTTAGTTAAAGCTAAAAGTTTCACATACTGTTGTGTATTTTAGAAGAGTCCAACATGTTTTATAAGCTTTATATTTTTCTATGAATGTACACGTGTAATTTGTGTAATGTAGTTTAAAGTACATTGTTCTCCCCTTAAATGTAGCAAAATATGAATATAGTGACTTTAAACAGAAGCAACTATCTCAAGTAACTGCAAGTAACTGTTCCTGCAAACAGTACTTGAGCAAAACATACATTTAAAATGTTTTATTCTACTAGAAATGAGCCGTATAAACGTCTGTTTCATACCTGACTCAAAAGCTTTCACATTCAACTTTGTAAGAGCAATTTGGTGTGTTTGTTTCACTTAGAAACGCAGATGTTTATCTGCGTCTCGCAGCAGGAAATGACCTAAATATTTCAAGTGTTTCTCAGGTCAGTCTTTCCACTAACTTACTTTTCTGTCTCGGTGGGGATTTGGTTCCCACCTTCTCCACCTGTCTACATAGTTACCTGTGCTGCGTTGTTTAGCGCAGTTTTCTAAACAATTTTGAAAATCTTTCATGGGTTGCCAAACCCTTAACTCTTATCTGTACCTCTGTGATTTTTTTTTTCATTTGAAATGCAGTGTCGTCTGTGAAACTGTCTGCAGAGCTGAGTCAGCAAAACAAAGCTTTTTCACCTCAGCATCCTCCCTACCCCCCCTTCCTCTTCCATCCTTTCTCAACTCCTACTCAACCACATCCTGCTCTTCACACATGCTTCTTTGGAGGCACTCGAGTTTGGTGCATATCTGTAGACTTTCAGCTTTGTATTGTGGGTTGATTGCGGTTTGTCAGCATGTTCACTGTATACAAACTTGTTCCAAACACAATGGAGTATGCGAACAGAAAAAAAAAAGTATTTCTCAGTCTCCCTGACTATCAAAATCTTCTTTACATTATTTGTGTCACTTCTCTTGTTATGTATCTTGCAACTGATGCAACTGGCCATTTTGTTTATTTAAAATTTTATTCAAGTAACAAAATATGCAGCTAAATGTCAATTGTTAATATATAACCTGAATATCAGGTACTGTCATCTCACAACTATTTGTTGTTTTTTTCATAGGTCATTGAAATGCATCCATCTAGTACAATATATATTAGATAATGTATTTTGTATATAAAAACACAAAACATGGTCAACAAAGTGGCACAGACACATTCCTATAGTCCTTTATGGAAATATCAAAAAGGCCCCCATGAAGTTTTCAGTAGGTCCTGGACGCATTTCTTGTATTTTGTCCAATGTGACAAATATTTCATCCCCACTCTGCAGGTGGAAAATCCCAGCAAGAAAACTGCTCCACAGATCTTCTATTTCTGAAGGCTTTGCCTTTGAAGTAGTCCAGCAGCGATTACTAGAGGAAAGATGCCCAAGGTGTTAGAAAAAGAATTCCACCTAGAACCAAAGTTACAAACAGGTGGCATGCGAGTAAACACATCTATAACAGGAAACAAGATGAAAGGGGAAGGAAGGAAGTATAGCAAAGAACAACTTACCTTCTTGACTTCATAAGTTCTATAGGTAAGCCATACGCCCTGGTGTGTTTCATGACCTTGTGCTGGATAAGCTTGCAGTCCTCTGTAGGATGTAATTGCACTTTGGAGTAGAGGTAGTAATAACCTTCCTGCTGGACTTTCAGTCGGCCGTTGTCATATGTCATATTTTGGGTGATAGCTTCTCCCACATTTTGCCATTGCACCACATTGTTTTCCCCACTAGGATTATTGGAGCCTGAGATAAAAGTGAGAAAAAAGGAGTTGTTTAAACTTTGAAACTTTAAAAATAAGATGTTTTGAAATTAACTAATGAAGTCATATATATGATTGAGTTCTCAGTGTTGTGAGGATTCTTACCCAGCAAGTGAGCAAAGGGCCTCTGTTGTGTCTGCATCCACAGTGCTGGAATCGCTGTTTGAAAAAAAGCAGGGAAAACAGTCAGTTAATCAGTCATCAAATCAATCAATATAATGGGTAAAATACAAAATGTGCTCATAGTTACAGCATGTATCTTTTCTTATGTAATTTCATCCATCACATTTTCATGGCATTTGACAACAGGGAGTAAGTTGTGCTTACATTTAGATCCTATTTGACTGGATAAGGTGCCATCCTGAAAAAAAAAGGGTTAAATACCAAAACTCCAAAAAAGGCAGCGTAACTCCATGCCATAACACACACAAACAGTACACCCACATTACCTTGTGACTGAATGTTGCAGGATTGGACAAGTTGTAGCAGAGGTGATGAAATTTACAAAGGGAAAATGCCTGCAGAGAAAGAAACAAAGTGAGAGTAATCTAAAGTGCACAGATATATAAATGAGAGAATCTGTGTGGGTTTGGAAGTTCCAATGATATAAAACGGGACGTGTGGAGATAATAAGATGAGAGTGTAAAGGTGTAAAGAGGTGTAGAGAAGTGGAGTTCCACACATATACGTACAAGCACTTTTAAAAAAAAATCTAAATGATTAATGTTGAATAGAGAACTGCTGATTTATGTTTGTTTGCATACAGTAGTACTGTGATATAGTGTAAAACAAATACAGATAAAATAGCTTTTATAACTTGATCTGTTTCTCATTTAACTGATAGTTGTTAGAGTTCAAGTCACTATTGGTTGAAATAGCAGCCGGTGCTGAACACTTTGCTTTTCACTGCAAAATCTAAACAAAGCCACAAAATTTTAGCTGTAGTGTATATTACATAATATGCAGGGAGCATAATATAAATCAGCGAGGTTTGTGATGAAACAGCATTATGAAACTGTCTTAGAAAAGTGAAGTTAATGCAGTGGATTTGCACTTGAGATTGGGCAGAAAGGGAAGCAGAAGTAGAGATGAAATCTGACACCTTAGCAATTACTGGCCGGCAACTTAAAACAGCAAGTGATGACCCACACAGAAAACTGTAAACTGATGTGTTAATGTGTGACGTAGATTAAAATATGGAAATTCTCAAACAAAGGAATTTCCATTCACTCCAAGAACTGAAGCTTATTCCATCACTCAGGCAGGCAGATGCAAACATACACTCACAAACACACAAGGTGTTGACATTAGCCTCACCTCAGTTTTTTGGTAAAGATTGTAGATTAAACACCCTTCTACAAGGAGTCCCATCACAGACAATCCCACCAGTAAGAGAAGAAACTTCTGGCCTTCTCTGGCACACCTTGGTTTCTTTACACTGGGCATGGTGACGTAGCTGGCCTGGCTGTCCACCACAAACACCTGGGGACAGGTACCCACACCACTCTCTGACATTCCACTAGATTACAGCCCACCAGACAAGTAAGACTGAAAGGTCAAAGGGACCAATGTACTGTAGAAGAAGACACTGAAAGGGAAACGGTTATAGTTGAGTGAAGCAAACAAACAGGGAACACAAAATGCATGATATCTGACAAAAAGGCATCAAAAGGCATACAGTTTAAGAAGTAAGCAGGACACGTGCAATGCAACCAACTTCTGGGAAACAAAGTGATTTCTTCATCCCTTTCAGCCACCCAAGAAAAGACTGCACTAGCAGGTCTAATGAAACCAAAAGCTATGCCTACATCTTTTTCACATTGTCCTCAGGGTGCTATAAGGGAGATTACCTTAGATTCAATTGTTCCTCCACAGCTCTGTCAACCATCCAGCAGCACAGTGTCGTTATCACACAGTCCTCTGAAGCTTGTTCGTGATACTGACCAGCACATAAATTCTTAATATAATTTCAAAATACACAATAGAAATAACTCTCTTAACTTTCCCACCGTGTCTTATTTTCCGTTATTTTCAGATGATGGTTCCCCTTTTGAAATGAAAAAATTCTCCAAATATAAGATTTTAGTCCTCCCTCACCTCTTGTGTCTGCTTGCCTGCAGTCAAGTGTCACAAATATTGCTTTTGAAGCAAGCTGTTATAAGGAGGAAATGAAGATGACATGAGGAAGAAGCATTACAGAGAGACAGTGTGTGTATGTGGGGGTGTGTATGTAGGCATGTGTGTGGGTGCGTGTAAGGGACACTCCCTGCTGCATATTCTCATCGTCCAATAGCTGACACTTCCTTTTCTCTCATTTTAGTTTCTCCCTCTTTGAGTTTCATGTTCTTTCGTAAACTTTCGCTTTATTTACTCTATTTTTCTTCTATAGGTAGCTTTTTTGGTTTTTGTCCGTTTCCGAGACATTTGCAGTCTTCGCTTCGCTTGCCTCGTAGAGCTACATGGATCTGGCACATTTTGATGCTGCTAAACCACATAATAAGAGCAGCTGCAGGGATCAAGCTATTACAATCAAATCCACTCATGATCTGTGGACAGTGCTTTAGTAAAGTAAAGTAAGAGCTGCTGTACTCCCACAGTCTCAGGCCAGTGCTTCCTCACACATGTCTGTTCAAACAACTAAAGTGAAATATCTTGCTCAGCGCTGATTTAAGATGACTAATGTCTTGCAGAAGACTGTAGACTGTGATGCAACATCTGATTTTAATATTTTCCTCCCATGTTTACCGTCAGTGCTTTGTTCAAGAGTTGCTTCATTTTGTGTGTGCTTGCTGTCTTCCTTTTTACCATCATAGTTTTTGTTACTGTGATTTATTGTTTTCATTACTTGAAAAAAACATTATTTTCATTACTTCATGCAATGTCTCACCAGAGGAATTTATCTTATGTTTTCAGTTCATAGACACTTCTGACTTTAAGTGATTTTTGAAGTACTGATCTCTGCTATTTAATGCGAACTGCAACGTAGTGAGGACAGATGAGTCAGTCTTTAGTTTTTTGTGTAAAGTCATGTGAACCTCATCAGGTTTTTTTTCATCTGTGTTGTAGGAGGGAGCAGTTTAACGTGACAGTCTCCATATGGTGAAACCACATAACTCACTCTGACTTGCTTCCTACCCACACTCGACAAACTCCTACCTTCTCTCTCACACACATACAGTGTGAGAGCTTTATGTTCTGTATAGATAAAGATGCAAGGAGGACAAACTGAAGTCCACATTATTGGTGGACTTGGGTATAGTTTTGTGGTTGCTGCTTATTGAATACAGCTTTAGTGAGAATTAGTCAGATCCTAACATACGATGAGCAGAATCCCAGAGGTCAAAGTTATTGTATAGTTGATCATTCAAGTAAACACTGAACTTGATTAACAGCCTCGCTGTTGTTCGTCATTCAGATGGTTGTCTACATCAGTGTTTCCCAGTCCTGGTCCTCAAGGCACACCTCCCTGAAAGTTTTCCATAATTCTCTGCTCCAGCACTCCTCATTCAGCCTTCTGCAGAGCTTAAAGACCTGACCCATTTATTTGAATGGATGTATCCATGTCTTGTCAGACTAATATATGTAAAGACTTTGAGGGAACGTATAGATGGATAGATTAATGTCACCAGTTGTAAGAGCACCTTTGTGTATTTGTTTCACTTAGAAACACAGATATTAGCTGTTTTTTCATTTGAAAATGTGTAATAGGTACATTTGTCCACATGACCAAAACACAGTAGTGTCACAATCCATGGCAGTGAATTGTGAGTGTATCCATAGGCCTTTGTTTTCTGATACAATTTTTGCTTTCTTGTTCATGTTTCTGGACATGAAAATTACTTCATAGAGTTACTTCATAGTGTCACAGCATTTTGTCAAATAATCACAAAGCGTACATTACATCGCATTTAACATACAAAAAAGTGTACATTTGAATGTCGGGGTTACACGCACAACAGGCAAGTGAGATTCAAGTCCCATCCTGACCACAAGTGCTTTGAACCAACTTTGAAACTGAAATGTCATTCTTGCATTCAGTCTATGTTTCATTGTGCTCTCACTTGCTGTAGGTGTTTCGCTGCTGTTTTACACGTTATAGACTACTTTGGTCGGGACAAAGAAGGTTAAAGTTAAGAAAACATCATGGCTTACATTAGAAATTACTCTGGAATTATATAATGCATGTAGATTACTGGCTGACGAGCTCCCACAGCTAAACACGTAATTTACTGTACAAACAAACTAGAAATAAATTACTTTGAAAGTAACTCAGATAAAAATTCCGATTTAGTCTTTACCTGCATGAACATAGTTTTATGTTAGCTAATGTTTTTTCTGCAAGACTGGGCTTTTATAAATATTTGTTTAGTTATTGCACATTAAGTCACGATTATTTTGATAGCACCTTACTCAGATAATCACAAAGTGCTTTACAATAAATGCCAAAACATGAAAATAACAACAGATAAGAAAAGACAATTAAATATTATTATTATGCCATGCTACATACAGTGAAGGGATGATAATTAACTATTTGGTGTGCTATTTTTCATCCATCCATTTTCTATACCTGCTTAATCCAACTGTAGGGTCGTGGGGGAGCTGGAGCCTATCCAAGCCGTCATTGGGCGAGAGGGTACACCCTGGACAGGTCGCCAGTCCATCACAGGTGTGCTATTCTAAGGGCATAAAATAACATACTTAAAGCTTAAAATGTGCAACAACGACATGTGAAAAGTAATGTTTATTTATCTGCACTGACACGAAATCACGGTGGTATTTGTGGACACATAAACACTGATGAAATGCAGAAAGTGTACAATATCTCAGAAGCATGTACGGAGCTGTAAGATTTTGATGTGCAGACAAATCAAAAACTTGAGCTGCAAAACATTGTAGGTGTATGCTTTACAGTTCCTTGCTGTGTATCCGCACAATTTAGAGCTGCGGACCCACATAGTTTAATGTTTTTTCTCATGAGATCAACTTGGTTATGGTAAAGTCCGTGCCCACAAAAATGTTCTTGTGGAATATTCTGATGTCTAACCTTATGTTGATCTCTTAGATATAAGATAACATCACTTCATCATTTTTTTTTTCTGTTAGAGACTTTGTATGAACTTCTGCAAACTTCTAATCAATTCAGTGTTCTGCAAATTGTTAGAAATCCCCACATGATAATAATGAGAATAGGGAACATAATAAAGGGGCAGTTGAGAGCTGTACTGCACCGTATTGTACCGCATGCTACCCAACAGATTTTCTTTTGTAATCAGAACATGAATTAACTTGAAGCGTCGTTGTTTTATTCTTGATGATTGGAACATCTATCCATCTTATAAGTGAATAAGTGAATGAAAAAGAGCTACCACTAAATGTTGCATCAGTGGGTGAAATTAAGAGCCTACTCTTACATCCCTACGACAAAAGTATTACAGACCACCAGCTGCTATTTATTATTTTAAAATGATTTGAGATAAAGTCCTGATGATGCCTTATTATGCTTTTTTGGCTCATAGGTTCAAAATTCTATTCAACTCTGTTCTAGCTCCTGTGTCGTAAAGTCCCTCTTCCTTTCATCTTTCAAAAATTAGTTCAAAGAAGCTCCTCATTCTTTCTTAGAGGAGTTCTAAACTAGCCAAATGGCAGATGTTGAATGGAACATCCAGGGGATGGCATTATTTTTAAAAAGTCTAGACTGCAAATGAGGCATGTTAGGTTGCTTGGAAGTAGTTCCTTCTCTGGAGACTGATTGGATTGGTTTTTCCACTTGCTTTCATTACATTTTAAATGTGTAAACAAGACTATATATATATAACACTCAAAGTAAACAGACACAAACAATATGGAACATCTACATCCAGAGTCTGTATTGCAAATCATTAAAGATAATAAGCTCTAAACAAGCTTTTATAGAGTCAAAACAGACATGTGAGTAAGCTTCTCAGTTTAGCTTCCTCCCTTCCATTGAACCACAATGTGGCTGAAAATCTGATTGCTATGAAATGGCTTACTTAATTTTCCATCTTTATTTTTCTCTGATTTTTAGTCATTAAAGCTAATATGAATAAGGACCATATCAACAGAGTATAGCATGATTGATTCATTATCCAGTTTTAAAGACTGATATGCCACATGCATCTATTCTGGTTATTGTTCAGGCTTTGGGTGGATTTGGAGCTCATAACTGTAAACAAATGAGTTGGATTGCTTTCTTTGAGCAAATAGTCAGTTTCCAATTTTTCTTTTTTTATTAAGTAAACTTTTACGTTTACAGTATAATTAGATGTATTTGCTTTCAGCAAAGGACTGAACAAGATTGAGTGTGCATGTGTGCGTACATGTAAAGCGAGACTGATCAACAAGACATGCCTTAACTTTGCTTGAACAAATTTAGTTGATTGAACATAAATACATAATTCTGTTTTATTTAAAAAGTGAAGAATGAACACATTTTGCGTCTCACTTACTAATTATTTTAAAGATTTTTCATGATTATTATGAACAGGAAACATGGAAGAGAGCAGTGCAATAACATACAATAAATGGTCAGGTTACTGGTGACTTGCTGCCCATGGTATTCACACCTCTGTGATAATGGTTTACCCCCACCCACTTTTAATTTAATTAATGCACATTTCCTCTTTTGGTCGTACAAATTTCCCTTCACCAAGAAAAAAATAATTCCCTTCACAGAATTTAACACATTTTTCTTCTCACTTCCCGTAAGTACTTGGGTCTTCTTGTTTGATTGCTGCAGACCACGGTTAGCCCAAAAAGAAAACAGACAAGAACAACATAAAGGGGTTGTTGTATTGATAAAAAGGATATGTCACAAACTGTGTTCTGCCCAGAGAGTAAGCCATTGTCTTTGGTTGTTTGCATGTCACGGGGCGACACCATCTGCTAACCATGCACAGGAGGAACACTTGCATCTCAGGAGTAGCACAGGGGTAAAAAAAATAACATCAGTAACGACTCCATTTGTCCGTCTTTGCAGCAAATAATTTGACATGTCAGAGCGTGAGATCAAGGTTGAGATTGATTAATGAGGGCATATATCACTTTTGTACAAGTTGGTTAACTGTCCTGATAAACTGATAATAGATTAACTGCATTATCAGTTTTACCTGTGCTTTACCTGCTGTCTGTTGTGTCTATTGTAAAAATAAAAAAACAGATAGGTCCTCTTATCGAAGTCATAAAGTTCATGTGTTCATACCCTTAAATACGGCCCATAAAGTACCTTCTCTATAGCAGCAGCAGGAAATGACTTATATGACCGTTTCTACGTTGGAGCTGACATTAAGTATTTCATATAAGAACCCACAAAGCCCTCATATGAGGAAAGATGGCATTTTTTCACAAGTTGTCACTAGTTGTAGCATATTCTTTCAATGTAATCATGGGCTGTATGTGCCTGTACAAAAAAACAACCCAAGGGCACATTGTGGGGAGGAGGACAGTCTCAATTGAGACAAACTTCAGACAGTATATTACTCCAAAACTAGTAATAAAAACAACCCCAATATACTGACAGTAAGCAGGTTAACCCATTGTGCAAATTCTGTAACCTAACTGTTACATGTAGTTTATAATTATTCTGTTTAGTGCCGAATAATCCCAACAGCAACAAGTGATAAAGTTTAATATCATTACATTCAAGTTGTTCATAAGCAAGCATTCATAGTAAAAGCAGTTATTACCTTAGCTTGCTCATTATTCAACCTACATCCCACATTACCACCTTCATTTTTGTACATAAACCTATGAAAAGGTTCCAGTCAGAATCCAGTCTATACTATTTTGAATTTATCATTGATATAAACTTAAGAGCTGTCAACAATTTAGTCTTTGCTGGGTGGCAGGGTCTCATTGATATTTCCTGGGAATATGTTACCTGATTGGCTGGTGAATAAAGTATGGGATTAGCTGTCAAACTGGATTGGTCAGAAATTATCTCGAAAAACTAGAAGGGGGCTGGTAATGACTTCAAGTTTGTTCAACTTGATGCTTCCCTGCACAGCGTTGACTTGGCCCCATGCATGATGATCTTGATACAATACATGGTGGTTCGATACGTTGTTCGAGTTTCACCAGCTCTGCACAATGTCACCATGTCACATGGTATAAAAACCTTACTGGAGCATCCAGACTGTAATATGGACAGGTCATGAAATGCAGCCTCTTTCTTGTGATTGAACTGACTGGGAATCTACTGGTTATCTTCTTTAGTTATTTCTTTCAAAGAGCATATAATGACTCTGATTTATCTATCAGGCAGCTCATTTTCAATGCATATGCACATCATGCATGGCAGTTAATTCCAGCAGGAAAGCTGACAGGACAGTTCAGTCGAACAGTACCGTACCATTTCCGGAAAACAAGTCTCATTTCCTAATCCTTTGACATTTCTTTCTCTTTCTGATGTGATTTAGTTGTATTTTGAGACAAGAAATAAAAAGAAACCATTCTCTGTGATGCTGTAGCTGGTATTCGCATGAGATCAGTCACTGTCGTGAGGTCACTCATGTTAATAAACTGTGTTTGATTTGACTGTTGTCTTTTTATACTCTTCTGCCCTAGGTTTTTATTGCTGTCTATAAAAGTCAGTTGCAGACAGACGAAGGAACACTCGAACACACCTTTCAACATACAAAGTACAGCTCACAAGCCTTGGATATTAATCTTTATCAAGGGGCTTTAAAGTGATAAGAGCTACATGAAGGCTTGATGGGCTTTGAAGTCTAGCATACTCAAGGACTGTTTCTGTTTCAGTAAATCATGCAAAGCTACTATAGCTTACACCTACGTAAGAATATAAAGCATTAAGTGAGCACAATAGGCCATTTTAAAGGTCCTTCATACTTATGAAAGCCAAAATGTAAAAAGTTACAGTAATACTTTAAAATGTGCTTAACATGATGTCTTAGTCATGGCTGCAGCTACCCCGTGGACAGTAAGTTCAAAATTTGAGCATTTTTGAATATGAGTTGGTAAACATTTGTTCAGATACATGCATTGTACACTTTTCAGTTGGCACAGTTACATGCACAGTTATGATGTGGGTACAGCTTCACTTGGTAATTTAATTAGAGCATATAATATACATGTATAAGAGTGGAAAAGCGTTATTGATATTGCTGTAATGCTGGGGACCGTATTGTCTGTGAACATTTTGCTTTCTCTGTGAGCGGTCACAGTACATGTAAGTACAGCTGAATTCACTGCACAGAATTATTTTAAAACATCTCACATTAAATGTTTTATTTGTGTATTCAGTATTACTATGAACATATTGCTCAAAGTGTTGGTCCTTTTTCGTCACAAAGATTCAGTAACTACTCCTTTTAGTGTTTACATTATTTCACAGTAGTTCTTTCTTTGTGGTGGATGGGAGGCTCTGAGTGGAAACCCCAGCCGTGCAGTGATTGGAGGAGCGTTGCTACTCTTCCTCCTCTTATTGGTCTGCAGCACTGTTCCTGTTCGCAGGTCTCCATCCAATCACAACATCGCAAAGTTCAGCTGCGGAAGAGGGATGCGAAGGAGATGGCTGAACTTAGATAGCTCTGTGTGTGGAAATATACATTTCTATACATATATATCTTTGTCATGGATGTTAACCTGATGAGAGTGAGGAGCAGAGGGTGGCTGCTGGGCCTTGTGGTAGTCTTTCTGTGGTGTGCAGGCTCTGTGCGCTGTTTTGGACAGAGCCAAGACAGCGAGTTTACCTTTCTGCTACCAGCCGGAAGATCCGAGTGTTTCTTTCAGACAGCAGTAAAGAACGGTACGATGGAGGTCGAGTACCAGGTAACTGTGTGTGTCCAGCAAACACAACCACTCGTTGTCTTCACAATTAATAACATATTTAACGAAAGCTTACAAAGGAAGGTGCTTTTGATAGCAAACAGTTGCTATATTTAGCAACTGGTATGGTCAGCGTGCATTGAACTGCGTTTTTCAGTCATAAAAACACAATATCCCTCCATTATTTTTACACGAGTAGGTATGTGAGACCGGTGTGGTGAATATTTGAGAAAAATATATTTTTAGACTGCATCTGCGAAGTACCTTGTTGTGATCTGGCGTAAGTTACAGTTTTTTTTGTAATTCAAGTTCATATTTTCCAGTAAAGGTAGAAATATGTGGTTGAATCCACAACGTCAGATTTGTTGATCTAAAACTAGTTTGCGCAAGGACGCAGTATAAACGTGATTGACACAAATGCACGAGTTGGCAATGAGATCAGTCATGACAGCAGTTGAGATATGTCACCACTCATTGTCACAGTGAGTCATGTGAGCAGGCTATTCAACATCCTGGTTGTTCCAGCTTTTTAATATCCTGAAGTGATGTCCTGTTCCACCAGGGAAACACATGATAGGACATTTTAGAGGAACCAAACCACAAGTTATAGCTCTGCTTCTATCTACTATTCTCATAACCATTCTCTCATTGAGGGCTGCAACAAATACTTATTTTCATGGTGCATCGAAATATTTATGTCATTAAACATTTCTTTAGACTTTAGAGAAAAAAAAATCACAGAGCCCGAGGCAACAGCTTTGCTTTTTGCCCTTTTTGACCAATAATCAAAGCTGAAAATGAATATTTCCGCTATCATGGATGTTTGCAAAAATTTAAAGATACAGACATTTGTGGGCATTTCTGCTTTGGAAAATATCATCTAGAAATACTTTAGATTAATGCTTTAGCACTGCTATGGTCAAAACTAAGCAATGCAGTTAGAAAAACACTACATACATGTTGATACATCATGTGGTGGGAAGTTGTCGTCGTCAGCAGTTATTCGTTGAAGTGGGAAAGTCTCAGTTTCTGTGAAATTATTGTTCTCTCCTGAGAGAGGCACATGACAGCGTTTGACTCAAAGTGTCTTGTATATAATGCATTAAACCCACTACTACTAAGTATCATCCCTACCACATCTATATTTTACTATTTTCTTTTATTAAAAAACTATCTTTCATGTGGAAATTACCTCAATTCTGAGTAAAGTCTAAACTTGATGTTTTGGCAACAGAATAGCAGTTAGTGTCCAACTCTCTGTTAAATAATTTCAGTTAAGGATGTTTGGATAAAAGTTACCTGAGACAAGATGTTACCTGTTGCCATTATTGACCTTTTTCTTTAAGGTCATGTGATTTCTTTTGAATAACATTTACAGGCAGCTCTGGCTTTCTGTCCTACACCATTCACTGCTGCAGCAACACACTCATGCGCTGCATGTTTGACTTTGTTTTACTCAGAAATGAGTCCATAGAATAAAGTGTGTTGCTGGTTTCAGTCTTCTCTATCATTTTGTATCTCACATTGTTTGCTTTTGCAAAGCCTCATTTGCACTAGACTTATATGAGGAGAAATCACAGGTAGCATCAGTTTATGTTGATTTTAAATTTACAAATCAAAGCTGATCAGGTCTCAGATGGAAACTTTATTACATTGTCACGGCCAAAAAGGGTGCTTTTTATTTGATGCCAACATGTCCCCCAGCTTTCTTCATGCCACTTATTTCCTTGCGTCTTGCAATGTGAGAGAAAGATGAAAGGGAGAGCCATGAGTTGAAACCCGCCGAATAGAAAACTAGTGGGTTCCACTGTGTCAGTCTAAATTTGTGTCAAAAAGCATATGTGGAGGCCCAGTATTTATACGTTTTGCCACTTCTCCAAAGAAAATCTACTGCATAGGGTGCATTTGTGTTTTGTGGCTTTGAGCTCCTGTGGAAGCCTCCTCTCTCTTCACTCCTCATTTATATCGTTGTGCCTTAAAAGGGTTGTAATTTCTTTAAGGATGCCGAAATGGGAATGACTTTTGGCTGACGGGAGGAGAGAGGACGCAATGCGGCATAAGTTAGCATAATAAGAAGCACTTAAAGCCCTTTTTTGTTCTGGAGGGTCCCTAACTAAGGGAAGTGACCTGGAAGCATCTAAGTGGGTTATACTTTACTATCTCTTTAGAATAGTGTGCAGCACATCATCCTTTATGACAGAAAAGGAGGTGATGCCGTCCCACAGTTCCTTGCAGCAACAACAGTCAAAGTAATGTTAACTCATTTGAATGCAGTCATTTTAATTGGGAACACTGAAAGTGTTTTCAACCGTTTGTCCATCCTAATATAACATGTATGAAATAATTCTGTAAGAACATAGACATATAAGCACATTTTTAGTTCCAGGGAGATTTTTATAAGCCTTTATGAATTCTTTCCCATCTTTTTTTTTTTTTTATTATAGCCAATATTTTTTGTAAACTCAGCATCTTTTATGAGGGCAGAAATGACCCAAGACCAAGTTTAAGTGAAGTCAAATAACTTTTATGTAAATTAAGTTTTATTCCTCAGTGTTTCCTCCAGAACTGGGTGACATCCCCATTTGCAGAATAACTGCAGTGATAATGGTTTGTTGGGCAGCCACTTAAACAAAGGAGAAGCAGCTGAACTGCTCCACCATTTTTCAAGACCAATGAGAGCTGGACTGGGCCTTTTTTAGGAGGTATTTTAGAGAGAACAACAAGTACAGCAGCAGCTTACCGTATGAGGGAAGTAATTTTTTAATAAAAATTAAGGCTTGTGATCCTGTTCTTTTAGACTCCCACAATATACTGGTTAACTAGCTTAAAATGGGTACTTTAAAATTCATACTATGTACTACAAAGCCCTGGATAAAATTGCGTTTGGATCCATTTCTCCGCACTATTTCTTCTCTTTATCCCAAAAATGTTTTCTTTTGATTATAAAATTAGTGCTAACTCCATTTTTGTGTGTATGTGTTCATGTAGGTGATAGCTGGTGCTGGTATGGATGTAGACTTCACCATCATCTCCCCTAAAGGCGTCCAGTTCATCATTGAGTCTCGCCGCTCTGATGGAGTCCACACGTAGGTGGCCTGAACCCTTGATCACTTTTCATTATACTGACTATGCAGATGTTTTACCATGTTTATTTTTCATCTTTTTACTTCCTGTAATCCCAGGGTGGAGCCTACAGAGGAGGGAGACTATGAAATCTGCTTTGACAACAGCTTCAGTCGCTTCTCAGAGAAGATGGTGTTCTTTGAGATCATCATTGAGGGACAAGGAGGAGATGTGGGTGGAGATGAAGAGTGGCCGGGGATAGAGGAGCCTGATGGAGGCATGCTGGAATACAAACTGGAAGACATCAGGGTGATTTGCATGATTTTAATAAAGAAGGTCCCGATATATACCAGACAAACCATGAATTTGAATATTGCAACTTTGTTGGCATCAATCTAACATACACTGTCCTGTTAGAAAGAGTGTGATGGCTCACACCTGAAAATGGCTCTCCAAATGCACTTTAGCTGCTTTTTGGGTTTTGTATTGCTACAAAAAAGGAAATTATGACTAGTTTTTCTTTTGTCATCAGCTCGGGACTGAGAGTCACGGACAGGTTGAGGAAGTGGGAAATTTTGAAATACTGTCAAATGCAGTGTTGGTTTTGGTCTTTTAAAGCTTGGTGACGTTTTGGAAAATATACGATGGTGCTTGAGAGTTTGTGAACTTCTAAGAATTCAATATTTCTGCAGGAAATATGACTTAAATGATCCAAAAGAATCCGATTAAGCAAATGACTCAAAATTATTATATTTGATGACTTATTCTTTGTCTCATATATCATATATCAATATTGTCAATATTGAAATATGGAAAAAATATTTTCGAAAATTTCACATCTGTTTGTCTGGGAAAACAAAGGGAATCTTTAAAGCTGTTGTTTTGATGGTGAAATGAGAGTTGGGGGTTTTCAATCAGTGTGAGTGTGTCTCTGTTTAATTTAGGCTGCGATCAAATTACTGTGCTGAGGTGACACAAATTAATTTATTAGCTGTCTAAAAGATGAATCCGATTGTGAATTCCAATGTGACACATCTCAGTTTTGTGTCCCTTCAGGATGTGATCCTAGATCAGATTTATATCCAGTATGTGGCTATGCATCATCAGTGAGGACACTCATATCTGATTCTGTGCACTGCTAGCAATTTCCACCAAATCAGCTGAAGCTAGCATCTAGTATCTAAACGTTTGCCAACCTTTAGAGCAAAATGTGTTCAATTTGCTGCAATGACTTCCATTTCCAAATTATGTCTCAGTCTAATATATCGTGTGTGATCTCTCAAATATGACATTGTCTGTGAATGGAGCTCACAAAAACATATCTAATGAACATATGTGCCATTGAAAATCAGGTGATTATGATTGTGACCCGTCAAATCTGCTCTGTACTGAATCAGAATTGAACAATGTGCCTGTAAGGTGAATGTAGCCCTAAAGTAGGGGATCCATCAAGTTCTGATCGTCTCATCTGTTTGTTTCAGAGTATTGTGTATCATATCATGAACAAGGATATTTCAGGAATTTAGAGGAGCCATTGATGTTCATCCAGCTTGAAAATGTTAGAAACCATCTCTGAAGAGTTTCGACTCCATCAAATCATATTGAGACAGATTATGTGCAAATATGGAAGAACATGAATCCAACAATGCATATGGGGAAACCCCGTAAAAGAGGTTTTCTGTATCTATTTACAGATCATCTTAGGTCTGACGTGAAAGCACCACTATAGAATAATGTCAGGCTTAACATTTAACTAGTATCTGTCCACAAGAAGACTACTGGAAACATCAGTTCTTTTTCAGTTCAGAATAGCTAAATTACATCATTTATGGTTGCATAAGCCACGTATTATTGTTGTTTGCTTGCTGGCAAACAGACATTTCACATGGAATCAAAGGCAGCTTAGTAAATTCACATCTTCTAAATCCTGCTGAGATAGCCAAGATGTTGATTTAGAAAGGTTCAGTTATCGTCAAACAGTAAGTATTTGAAAGCTCCTGAGACAAACTTATCTTGTCATATTGTATCTTCCATATGGCTCTCTGACTTACCGTCTATTCTTCCTTTCCCCTCAGGAGTCCATGGACTCTCTGCACAGACGCTTGGAGCGCAGCCGGCAGATGCAGACGGTGCTCCGGGCTTTTGAGGCACGGGACCGAAACCTTCTGGAGGATAACCTCTGGAGGGTCTCATTCTGGTCGTGTGCCAGTGTGCTGGTGATGCTGTGTGTGGCCTTTACTCAGGTAAATAGATCCCTGACAACACCATGCAGCTTGAGCTCAGCCTGTCACACCATTTTTAACACCCAATTTATTGTCTTTTCACAGGTCTACACTGTGCGCAAACTGTTTGACGATAAACGGAGGGTCTGCACATAAAGGGGCCATTTTTGCTGTTTTGCAAAGCAGATTAGGAGAGAGAACAGCTTGTGAGCAATAACTGAATATTGTTAGATCATAAAGGGTAACCTTGTTAGAAAGAGTTTGAGAAAGCTGAAGTGGGTTACTTCATTTCATGTAGTGCCTTTAATGTCAGATCTTACCACAGACAGTGAGGAAGTGCATGTTGTAGTACAGCTGCTGTGCTACACCTCTGAGACTAGTTAAAGATGTGAGCATTTTTATCGCAACATAACATCAGTAAAGATGGAGGTTGATATGTAATATGATGCCACTTTGCTGGTTTACAGGGGATAACGATGTGCAATAGTGTTATTGGCGTGTTTGTTCTTGTGATCTCGACAGTTTAAGACTCTGCTGTAAAATCAGTGATTGAAGTGTCTCCTTGGTTACAGCCTTGTTGATGATATTTTTTATTTTTACTTTTTTCTTTGGTTTTGGTCAGAGGGTACCGATCTTTTTTCATGTGCCAGTACAAGTCCATGCTGAGGTTTTTACAGTTAATAATGCAAAATGAGGGACTTCCAGTGAGATTACCAGGAGTTCACACACATCAGTTTCCTTCCAGACAAACATGTTAAGTCCGTATGAGCATGATTGTGTGTTTTAGGCTTCGATCCTTTTGTCTTTAAGATGATCAAACTTGTTTTTTTGGGTTTTTTTGTTTTTTCATGGTGTATATCCAGGTGTCAAAAGAATGTTATTGTGATGCTCCCCATTTTTTATTTTCTCAGTAAAAACATGTTTGCATATTCTGTATGATATTACAAGAAAAATCAGGTTTTCATCTGTCATTCATCATAATAAACACATTTTTTACACAGGAAATACTCTGAGGGAAGTTGTCTTTTCAGATTGCAGACTGTTATGAAGATGGTTAGTTATGAATTAAAGCTAAACTTCATGACAGTCGTGTGTTTAATGCACAAAAGCTTTTCACCTTTATGTCTTCTTTATGCACTTTGGGGGAGGGGGGGTTGCATGAAACCACAGTGCTGTTGAGTGACTGTGCTCATATGGTAGCTGATGATTTCCTTTGCTGCAATTTCAAACTGTGTTTGCAGGTCAGATCAAGCTCGACCTTATGTCAGACATGTGGATGGAAAAAATTCCCCAAAACAAATTTAAACAGCTGAATTCGAATTTATTACACACTTGAATTTGAGGATTCATATATTTAAATACACGTAGCATGTAAAAGTATATGTATACATGTATACTAGCTCATAAGAAAACATGTAGAAGAACAGTACATCTGAAACGAACAACAAGTTGATATGAAATACAGGAGAACATGACCAGGGACATAAGATATCAACAGGTAGAGAAAAGGCCAAATTATGGAAATGACTTTTTAGTAGTCTTTTGAAACATTTGGGGAAACCATTGGGGAATGGTGTATAACCTATGAAGCAGCATGAGGAGGACCTTTTCAATATTAGGTTGGCGGTAATAATGGAATTTCTGATTGGCGTATATATATATATATATATATATATAAGAAACCACTGTTGTGTAAAGTACTTTATTTGTCAGTTTGGAGGGGTTTAGACAACACTGTGTTCCGTATATATGAAGATTTAACTTTTTGTTCTTTGTTCCATTTATTTTTATTTCTAATGACATGAAAAACTAAATTATTTCAGTAGTATTTATAGGATTTAAATACATTATATGTTAAATATTAAGCCTAAAGATATACCTGTGTGTACAATGGTTTGTTTCAGTGGTGGACTAAAGCAAATCCATCACACATACGACGTTGGCTTCGTTTTTTTGACACAGCTATTATTATTACCTTTATCTTTTATTTCCGCATATTGTCTTCTTTAAATGTCAAGCTTAAGGATCGTAACTAGAAAACAGCTGTTCACAACAGAAAGTCTGTTAATGTCAAGTGGAGTAGAGTCTTGTTGGCTGAGCCACTTTGTCTCGTGAGGTTTCGTCACCAGTGGTTTGGGCGTGAAGGGACTTGCGGAGGTCGCCTGTGTGAGAGGACCATGAAAAGAACATTTCCAGTTAGTTTTTGAACCTGTAGAAGGAAAACAGCTTAGGTTTGCACTACTTTGTTGCTACCTGTTTAGTACTACGAAAAGCCCTAAAATAACTAGCACAATCTATACTGCGTGTTTCCACTGGCAACCACAGTTACCATGGTGACCACAGGTCCATCATAGTGTGAGTAATGAAGGTCTTGTTAGGCTGCACACAGAGGAGGGAAATGTTTCTGTGCAGCTGTTTGGATTTATATGTCATGCAAACCTCAAGGTCTTCACCTGAATGCTCTTGTGTCAAATTTATGCACAGTGCAACGGGAAGGACTCCTCCGCACTGCATGTTCACAGTTTGTTCACAGAAAACAAAGAAAGGCTTGAGTTGAGAAACTAATCTAAACATTTATTGCAGAAACAAGCATCAGACACCACATCTTCTCATTTCCATTCTTTTATTCTCTCTCTTTGTTCCATTATTTTTAACTACGGTAATTATGGCTTTCATTTCTCTCGTAATTTCAAAGCAGTCTGCATAGGATGCACTTTTTCCATTGAGGATAAGCACTTGTGGGAAGTAACTGTCAGAAGATGTTTGACTGGGTAAGGTTTTTCTTACGTCAGCTTCTTTATAGTTAGAATCACACCAGAAAAAGTCCCACTGCTACAGCACTTCCCCTTAACCTTCTCACTCCTCTGTCTCACACTGACGTGGTCCGAAACAGAGACATCAGAAAACATATAGTATGCTATGGTAAATAAAAGATCTCATTAATTAGCAAAAACATTGAAGTAAATAAATTCCATTGGTCAGTCTGGTTTTCAGAAGCCTATTTGAAGCTGAGAAAATGTAATAGAAAGTTGATTTTTATCAAAAAGTGCAGCTTACTTGTTGAGGTGCTTAGTGTGTAAAGTTACTAACGAAACATAAGCAAGAGTACAACTAATAGAAGTTACTTTCCAACATTTCTTTTTTTTCCCCATTTAAAAAAAAAAAAAAAAAAAAGACATTCTGTTTCAAAAGAAAAATTACACGACTAGGTGGTTCATAATCTTCATGAGAAATGTTAACTCTATCCCTTTTTGTAATACTGAATGCCATCGGGGACTTGTTCAAAAATATCTACACATTAAATGATAATTGCATACAAAAAGCTTCAGCATCAGATTACCAGTTACAGTAGTCTGTAGTTACAACATGAAACAAAATCTAGTGATAAAGTTTTCTGCTTGAAAGAAATATAGAAGTGTAAACAGAGTCTGTATGACCAGAATAAAACAAAAAAACGTGATTTTAGTCAAGCAGGGAGGGCTCTGAAGGACGAATGACAGTGGGTCTGTTGGGTGCAGCCGGAGGTCTTCTGCTGCAGGAGGAAAGAGGAGAGGAGGTGTTGGTGGGAGGCGAGAGAAAACATGCGAGGAGAAAAATATCATCAGTCATGCACCAATTGTTCCCAAAAACACCAAAAGCCAGAATGTACAGTGCAACCCTTCATCAGTAGTTTTGAATGCAAAGTAACTTTTAGCAAAAGAGGATGTGAAGGTTTGTCACAGTTTTGCACGTTGTTTTTGTTTTTTTTCCCCCTTTGGTTGGATGAAAAGTTGGTCTAAACTGAAAGTGAATCACAGAAAGATGTGGAACAAGATGAACAAAGTTCCATACGCTGGACTGGACTCTGCTCAGATTTCTGCACATTGCAAACATTTTTACACTGAGTGGATGCACTTAGTTTGAGTCTAAGATTTACAAATCCAAGAAAGGTTCTGAACAGTTTCACATTGGTTGTGGACAAAATCTGCTGATTATCAAGTGTTGTGCTGAAATCTGATTTCCTGAAGAATCTTATCTCAATTTGTCCAAAGATTAAAGTAAGGCCGTTGTAAAATGTCCAAAACATTCAACTATAGACAGTGGGTTTTATTATCAGTAAGATTAATGATCAAAAAGATGTGCCATTATCTGAAATGTGTCAACTTTTTTAACTCGAAGTGGGCAGATGAACTCAAGTAGAAATGGATTGAGACAAAATGTCAGATTTGGACAATGAGGTAAAGGCTTTCACGATAACAATATTATTCCTATATCAACAGAAAACCCGCAAAAACAACCCAGATTACTATTAACTACTTTAACTTTTTTTAAAAATGTTGTTTTCTTTTGTTAAATGAAGTACACTTTTGAAAAAAGCAGGTACGGTCTGTATAATTTTAAATCAGTAATGTTTTGATTTTATCAGCTGAAATCACGATATTAGAACTGTTAACACAGTAACAATATTTTGTTCTTAAATCATAATTAGTGTCAATATGTATATCACAAGACTCCAAACTGAGACATTATTCGACTTTGCTTTATTCCTACAGTGTGTTAAAGTATGACTGTTAAGGTTCCTGAATAAAAAAAGAAGTGTGTAAACAACAATTAACCAAATTTCAACACAGTGTGATGTCAGCTTCACTCTCTCTACATCACAGACATGAAGGACATTAAATTGATGAGTGTGAGTGCTTACATATATGAAAGGTTTTACCTGGGAATTCCAGGAGGCAGAGCTGGAGGCACACGGGCCGGCCTTGATGGAACAAGAGGCACAGCAGTAGAGTTGGCATCTGCATAGGCTGACGGAGGTCCTGGTCGAGAGGGCACAGGCGGTGCCCCAAATGCTGGTGAGGGATTTAGAGCAGGTGGAGCACCCGGGGTAGGCCCCCTCGCTGCTGGGGGTCGGCTTGGAGGGGGTGCTGTTGAATTGGCAGGACGGGATGCTGGAGGAGGACTGTGACAATGAAGAGAAATGGTATTGACTAGCGACATTCAAAATTTGATTTAAATTTTGTTTCAAGTAAAGGAGTGATCACTGTATGAGCCGGTGGGAGACAATTAAACTTGCTTGTATTTGGTAAATTGTTAGTGTTAAAAGCATGAGATACAGTCCCGTGCAGAGGTAGTGACCCACCCATAATTTCTTTATATTGCCAGTAACACAGGAAACAGGTGCAGTGATTTTACAGAAATGTGCAAACAAAAATGGAAATGCAGTACAGAAGGCAAAAACAAAGTTTAGACATTTCTATGTCCATATTTGGTGTGAGCACCTCTATCCTTCAATACAGCCTGAAACCTGTTAGAAAAGCTTTCTTTCTTTCAGTAGTATTCAGGAATAGTTCTCCAGGCTTCTTGAAGGACATTTCAAAGCCCTTCTTTGGACGTTGGCTGCCTTTTGTTCTGTTCTCTGTCAGATGATCCCACACTGCTTCAATAATGTTGAGGTCCGGGCTCTGGGGAGGATTTATCCCTCCATAAGATCTGTTGCCACTGCTTTTCAGTCCACTTCTTGTGTCATTTGGCATAGCTCAGCCTTTTCTCCATGTTTCCTTTCATTAAGAATGGCTTCTTGACAGCCACCCTTCCATGGAGCCCATTTCTGATGAGGCTTGGGCCAACAGTAGATGGATCAGCTGAAGGTCCAGATGCATCTCTCAGGTCCTGTGTCAGGTCTTTGCTGGATTTTTTCCTCTTTCTTAAAGACATCACTTTCAGATACTGATTATCTGCTGTAGATAGTTTTTCAAGGCCTGACCCTTCTTCTTTTACCCTCCACTTGTCCAGTTTCCTTAAACTATTTAAGGATACACTGCACATCGTGCTGAGATATGCCAAGTTTTTATCTAAAAACTCGGAATCTGGGAATCACCTTATTGGTGCAGAAATACTACTTTATGTCAAACTCTGTTATCTTTGGTATTTTTCATTGATGTAGCTAAATAAATGGGAACAAATGATGTGTCTCTGCAACAGGTTACTAGTAACAAAGTGCCTTAAGATATAATTTAAAAGTGGCTACTTGCCAAATTGTCAGTTGTGTGTAAACATAACAGTGGTTCATTACGTATCTTTATACTTGAATTATTATTATTTAAAACTGCAAAAGCTGCATCATTCATCATTCATTGAAAACAGATTTAAATCTCTTTGATAAGAAAATATGAATAGCTAGAAAATGCTGTGTTTGATTCTGTCTAAACTCTGAAGTAGCAGTAAATTACACCTAAAAGCTATTGGATGACCTCTGGTGGACATTTTGAGAACGCAATAAGCAACTTGTGTTGAGGAAAAATGTTGAGGTTTTGATTCTATATATACAACAAATATACAATATATATATATATATATACACAAACACACAGGTATATATATATATATATATATATGTGTGTATATGTATCTTTATTGTCACCTTGGGTCTTTGGCAATCCAGTTGTCATCTACTGGTGGCGGCACAGGTACAGAAATAGTGGATGTGCTGATGTCTCCGATGATGACAAGAGCTTCTTTCAGAGCATGATACATCCTCAGCATCTCATCTCTCCTCTGAGCCTTCTCCACAGACTCCTCCATCAAACTTCCCTGGTCTCCGGCTGAGTACAGGTAGGCCAGCAGCTCAGAGTGGATGAAATCCTTTGCCTGGACATAAGATTGGAAAATCAGAGTAACCTGTTTTATGAGTAAGTCTAAGTTTTTTTTTTTTGTTTTTTTGGTTACTTTGGGACAGCCAACAACATATAATCTTATAAAGCAGTTTACCAGGGTTAACGTTTCTTTTCCACCTAACTAACAATACTCCTTTTAGCTATTTTAGTGTCTAACTGCTCCACTACTTTCACCAGCTTAAAATTTTTAGGTCTGCATTTAGTGAGTTAGTCAGTTAACATCTTTCCACTGCTGCTGGGGAAATAGTGGAAAAAGCAGCGAACCTGAATGAAAAATGTCTAACAGGAAAAAAAAAAAAAAGCATACACTGTTGATCATGAGATGCATGATGGTCTTGGGCATGAGGTCTCTGATGGATTTGTTGACAATGCCAATGTACGAGTCCACAAGGTTGCGGATGGTCTCCACCTGGCGCTCCAACTGCGGGTCCATGGACACCGTGTCGCTGGGAATCATCGCGTCCTCATTTTCAGGCTGCAGGATACAGAGACCGGGAGAAAGGTAAGTGGCAGAAATAGAAATAGAAATAAAAAAATGTCTTTTCTCAGTAAATTCCTCAGTATGACTGTTGATAAAACTTTTGAGTTTTTTTTTTAAACTGCTCAGTTTCAAAGAGGAAATTGTAAGAAAACTCCCAGTACCGAGAACCTTTCGGAAAAAACTAAACAAACAGAAGAGTTTCAGTTCTTCTTATTCATTTCTGGGCACACTCATTACGAGATTCTCAAAGACAGCCATGTAGGTTTCTGAAATCCCCAACTGGATAAGTTTTTATTTAGCAAATAAAGGATACCTCTTTGTCAGGACCTGTGTATATGGTGACGTCAGACCTGTCTGCATGATTATGTTGTTCATCACTGTAAATGGCTTCTAATTTATGTTTATGTATAAGGTTTGGAAAAAACAATCAACACTAAGCAATACATGCAGTTATTTTTGACCATGTTGGTTTGTTGGTTAATGTCACTCAATGACTTTTGATAATCAGAACATTTGCTTTATCTGATAATCATAATAATATATCTGATACATGATACCTGTTTTTAGTTATACATTATGTACTGAGTTGTATTTGTTGGTAAATAGCTTAAAACACTAGTATGGAGTGGCACAGACTGAATAAGGTAGTGTCGGAACTGGAACGAAGAGCAACGTTTCGTTAAACAGAACATTTCAACTGAAAAATGTACAGTGGTTTCTTTACATTATCATGTATATGCAAATATGCAAATTCATATAATCTATTTGCATGTATCCACTATAAAAGTAACTACTATTTGCAGATGACATGCAGTGAATACACTCATGTGCACCTGATCTTTCTCTGGGTAAACACCGGCCCTGAGGAAGGAGGCCTTCCAGCTGTCAACATCCTCCTGGGTGTCACAGGCCAATTCAATCTGACGCAGGTCTTTGTACACATTCCTGTGAGGCACACATATATCCGATCAATTACCAATGATCCAAACCAAAAGAACACAAGAAAATGTGATGTTTTAGAAGACTGGGGCATCCACACCTCTGTTCTGTATTGAAGATGGCAAAGACGTGCTTGCTGGACATGAAGCCCTTTTCCACATCCCTCAGCTTCAGGTTGTCAAGAGGCAGCATGTACTTCTTCTCTTTTTCCTGACACAACATCCAGTGATGTAAAAATAATTTGTCAACTTCCTTAAAAAAACACACACACACTCAAGAGAGCAATGTGAAATGGTTTCACAAGTAGTTTTCTTTGGCCTGTGGCGACAACTTTACGACAGTGATGAAGTAATGACTTTCCCAGGTGATTACCCTCCTCCCACATAGAGAGAAATTTAGTGTCCTGTAAACAGCCTTACCTCCTCATCTTTGTACCATGACAGAGACTCAGCAGTCAGGACAAACCAGTAGTCTTTGGACCCTCCCTTCATGATACTGATGTTGATGGTAAGCCAGCCTCTGCGGATGACCTGCAAACAGAGTCCAAACAACCGCTGACTGCACTACTCATCCCAAGAAAGAAAAGGAAACTACTAAAAACAAATCCAACTTCAGTAGATACAGAATATACTCTGGAATTAAGAGACACTCCTCTCTTATTTTTCAAATCAAACATTTAAAGGAATCAGATCATTGAATGCCAATGTATTTTACTTGAGCAATATAACAGCAATTTCTCCTTTTTTACTTCACTCACATGAAGATTTTCAACTCACCTGAGTAATATTTACTCTTCAAGTGAGCTGACAAAAGCTTTGACCTCTCCTAAAAATGGTGTCAGGGTTCTAATACATTCTCCATTGAAAAAACATTTACCTTAAAAGGTTTATTATGTTTTGAAATGCAGTATGTTGCAGAATATTATCCATAAGATTGTACTGTTGCTGATGCAAATAATGCGTTTTATTGAAGCTGTAACTGTGAGACACAGAAAGTCAACAACTCTGATCAAAGAGGATCGAAACTAAAGCCTGTTCAACTAACTGAGTAATGGAAACCTATGGTGCTTATACAGTCGAAGAGGTGTGCACAGTATTCTTGGATGTAAGCAGTAACTCAAAAACAGACAGTCTCAAAAATCAAGATTTGATGGCTAAAACACTCAACTATAGGCTTTGAAAAGGTGGATAAAAAAGCTAACTTATGATCTCTTGTGATTTTCTATACAACCATATTTTCAAAATAGTTGGGAGACTGTGTTAAATGTAAATAACTTTGTTGCTTCCATCAAATTCAAAATGAGCTAAAAAAATAAAACAGTTAAATGTCTCATTTTCAAAATGTTATATGAATTCTATGTTCAATTGTGAATTAAATTGATTTATAAGACTTACAAATCATTGCATTCTGTTTGTATTTACAGTAATTTTACAGTGTCTAAAGGGAAATGGGGTTGTATATCATTTAAGTGAAAAGCACTCTGCATTTGTAATCAGTCCATTTTAGAAAACAAGTAACTTTTTAGAATATAAAATAGGGAAAACCATTTAGATACAAATGTTTGTGTATCCTCTCTTTTCTAATTTCTGTACTTATCCAGATCTGGAAAATAGTAAAAACGTAATTCCATATTTTTCAAGGCTACAGAGGAGCTCCTTTGTGTGGTCTGTGGCTATAAAATGACACAAAAATTACATCTTTCGCCCATCTGCACCACTAAATAAGCCATAGCCCCAGGTCTGCTCAAGGCTGACCTCAAAAGTAGAAATGCTTACGCAAGAATGGATGTCCCTCATTCAATGATAGTGCTTATGCAGCAGCATTATAATGCAACGGTAGGATTTGAAGATGGACCCTGCACAGGTCAACCACATGTGATTACTACTCATCAAGATTAATTCATTTATCTGTAACCATCTGTGAAACATGTTTTATTAGCATCACAAGATGTGAATTTTAATTTCCCCATATTCTCAGCCTTCTTTTGTTTGGACACCCAAAATAAATGACTACATAGGAAGATAAATGTAAAGAAAAAAAACTGTTCTGTTAAAATGAACAAATGTATTATTAAAAACAATTACAAGTGGTTCATTTTTCAATTCTGTGACTTTACATGTTCATTTACAGACGGAACAGTAGCTTCTCTATCTAGAAAAAGGAATAAATCTGTACGAGATTTATAAATAATACATGACAGATGGAGTAAGTAAAAACAAAAAAATGAAGGGTTCCAAGGACAAGCCTTCTTCTTTGCATACCTCTGTTCACCACCTCTACTCTTACATAGCCATAAATGTACTGCGGAGTTAAAAAGCCAATTTGTCAGAGCTTAAAGACCTGAAAAACTATTTCTCAGAGTCAGACACCGAGTAATCTTTCAAGTCTGGTTGCACACCTCACTGACTTGGGAGTAATCTATTTACCTATAGTAATAATACCAATAATAATATATGCCTTACTATTTCATTATCATGATGACATCACATGATGACTGCTGTCAAACTCAACCACTGGCAATCCTAACGCACCACCCTGACCGCGTAAGCTGCTGCGTCACAACAAAAATAACTGGAGCCATTACTGTAACCATATGACATTATGAGTCAGAGTGGTTCACAGATGAATCACACCTGCAAACTGCTGCTGTTGCTTGTAAATGAGCAACATTTTATGACCAATAAGTGAGAAGTAGTGAGAAGGGTTTGTCTAGAACTCTCCCAGTTTGACCATTTTGGAAGCAAAAAAATATGTCAAAATCTACACTCTTATACATTTCTTACGAGACACCTGTAATTTCTCATAATAAATCGCAGAGTATCACTCTCATTTCCCTCCTCTCCATCAGAAAACACAAGTCTTGGTTCTCGACATGGAGTTACTGTAGACTCCCCCCACCACCACTACCAAAACAGGAAGCAGGGGGCCATGTTGCTTACCAGAATCTCTCTCCATGCACCGTTAAAATTAGAAAAAGGGGAAGAGACAAAAGAAAGGGAAATAAAGAGAAAAGACAAACGAGGCACAAACAATAGCATGAAAATGTGAAGTAACAAAGAGCAATAAAGACAAGATAGATGGGCTGAAGAAAACAATGGAAAATGTAATAAATAAAATAGTTGGAGAGCGAAGCAACAGAGGTGTGAGGACAGAGGAACAGATGCGCACTGAGTCTATATTTACCTGATTGGGCATGACTCTCTTCTTGGTGGCATTAGCAGTGGTCCTTTGCTGGGCACTGCAGGAGAGAGTTTTGAGACATGTTGCTGCCAGTGTGAGTGAAATGTTTAATTTACATCCTAAACATATGATGTTTTCTATGTTCTACCATGAGTGAAATATCGGTTAATGAGATTTGTAAATCATTGCATTCTGTGTCCCAACTTTTTTGTCTCCAGGATTGCATGTTCTTATTTCAGCGAACATATTCTTTTTACAACAAGAAGCACTTCTAAATACTAAGACTGTGTACACGAAAACTTAAAAACTTATTGTTTAACGATGAAGAATAGCAAAACAGCTTTATATATAAATGTTTGGTTTTTAGGTCATTTTGACATACAAATGGTGGAAGTTTCAACATGACTAACATACATGGTGAGTAACTAGACATTGCAGTTACACAGCTCGTTCACTAGAGAGCAGCGAGGAGTTGAGCTGAAAACGTCCAACTTGGCCCTGTCCTGTTGAAAGTGAATAACGGCCAACATGTAAGTAATTTAATTTGCTCTCGAACATCACTTGACTCAGTATCCAGCCTTGCCTCTCCATAATAGATAATGTTATGAAATTTAATTGCTTTGAAATTCAATAACCGTTTCATCTGATTGGTCAGACCCGACACATGACTAACTGGATGTTGAACAGAACTGCATGGAGAAGATTTAGGGCAGGAGCTATTAATAAAAAACAGACAATATTGTTATTTTTCCAAAGATCAGGGTGACATATTCAAATGACAGCTTAGAGAAGGCATAAAATGTGGATATATAAAATGAACAATCACATCTGGAAAGCATCAAATACCCAGAATTCAGAATATGAAACCAATTCATTTTGCTTGAAGAATGGTAATTAATATAGAGAAACTAATAGCAGTTTTCCTGCAAATAGGTTGTAGTTCACTGTATTTTGAATAAGTGAATTCAATACAGTGTGAATAAAATAAAATTAGTGAATTCCCAGTAAAACTGTTCTCAATTACATTAATTTTAGTTTCTGATATTAGCTACCACAATTAATAGGACTGCACAACATTAGGAAACATGTAATATGCAATAATATGAAATAATATCATAGTTGAATGTCATCAGAACAATGATTTGACATGACAAAACAACACTTCAGTTTATGGTATAGCAAAAAAAGCAAAACTCCCTTTAAGTCGAATGCAGTCCTCATTAATAAACCCTTTGTTGTCCTACGATCTTAAGTCAGAATATCATTTATTGCAGTTCAAGCAGTCTTTTGCTACTGTGATATTGCACATGTTGATGTCACAATAATGAAAATTTTTTAATATTTTGCAGTCTTAGCAGAGCCACTTAAACATACAGTCGTTAATACTAATACTCGTTATACTGACTTTACAAACGTGACATCTGATGAAATGAGCTTTGACAAAGTGCTTATTTTCATTTCTTTGGTTGCACTTAATACAAGAAATTACTCAGAAAGTTAGTTTGCACAGCTGTTCTGCAGAGCAGTTCTGGCAACACTCTTCAACAGAGTTTAGCCACAGTTAGTGCAACACGTTAATGCTACATTTATTGAGTTTATTTTTTAAAGAAATATGCAGACAAAGTCACTAAACTGACAGTGAGTGAATGAGAGGAAATATGAACTCAGAAAACTGTCAAAATATATCAGTATAAACAACATTGTGGGATTTTATAGCCAGTTTGAGAAATTAATAAAGAGAATAGCTGATTTTTAGTTTAGAAAAGTTGGTTAACCAATAAATCTCTGCTGATCCTGACGACAATCATCCAGAACTATTAGCAGTTTGTCTTACTTGGCAAATCCAATGAAGTCCTCGTGGTTAGTGTTGATGTAGGAGAGTTCAATGTCAATCAACAACAGCACCTGAGAGGCCAAAACATCACATGTTGCTTTATGTGCACTAACAAGTGAAACTGTGCCACTATCGAGGAAGGGTGCATCTCGTCTTATTACTAACACACACTCAAACACACACACCTGGTCTTTGGTCTTGCTGTCTCTTTCTCTGACATATGTGGTGACGATTCTCTCAGTTTCTTCTCTCAGTCGAGGGTATGAGTCCAACTGAAAAATACACAAATACACTGCTGCGGACTGATGCATATAATTACATGTTACATAGCTACTGTATGCAGGTTTACATAACAACTTATGAGCAGCTATGCCCGATCACACAGTATATAGACATTACAGACACAAGCAGACTGATGAGGCATGCACCAACGGGTTCCCTATCAGCTTGAGATTTCTTTTAGGGCTGTCTCACAAGTGTCCCATCCATCCAATCCAATTACGTGGAACCAAATGAGAAACCAGCAGCAGCTTTGTTTACTATGCCACTGCAATGTCATCTCAAGCTCATAATGAGTCTCGATGAATCAGGGGGAAAGATCAGGTTAAAGTTTAGAAAGACATAAAGACTTGATAGGGTGTGATGGGTTCTTCGGTGGGGGGCATTAAGGGAGTCAGGAGTGCAGGAAAGATTTATGTAGGCTGCTAAATTTCAAAGTGTGAGGGGGTTACCAATCCAGTGCTGATGGGTTTTTCAGGATAAAAAAAACGGGTAAGATATTTAATTGAAGGTCAGCATGGAGGGAAACAGCAGCATGGGTGTTGAGTGAAGCCTTGAGGCAGTGGTGAGGGGTAACAATCAACAACACTGACAGTGGCAAGTTAGTTCATTAAGTTTGTGACTGCTCTCTACCAATCTCTGCTCCTGCATTTGTTTTTACCCACCACTCTCTTCCCTTTCAGGCTTCTACTATTCACATTTACCTTTTCAGTGCACTTCCTGATCAGGGTGCTGAGCTCGGTGACGACGAGGTCTACGCATTTCAGACAGGGGTCTTTCAGCTTAATGATCTGCTTTTTCACTATAGCCTCAAACGCCAAGTCTGGGGTGAATAAGCCTGTCCTGTGGCGAGGCATCATGGGAGTTGGAGATTTGATACCAGGTCAAAGAAAGGGAAGTGTAACATGGACCATTATAAGAAAAATGAAAACAATAGTCGGAAGATGAAAGGTAAAATTGAATGGAAAAGTTTTGGGGGAAAAATGAGGGTTGAGGAATATGAAAAGAAAAAGAAAAACAGGAATTCAGTTAGTTTTTCTTAAAGTTCAGAACAGAAACAAGCTGCAGGTTCTCATGCTCCATACACATGAATAAGAGCTTTTTAGCCATGATCTGCACCAGACAATATTCAGTATCTTAACACTTTATTTTTACTCCACCACAAAGCAGAGCTTTGTCCACAGCAGAGCAAAGCTAACGGACCAACAACAATGCAAACACAACTAAGTGGAGCCCACAGCTAAGATTGTTCCACACATTTCTGAGACAGTTCCCAAGTGGCAGTGAAACACTATAACATGTCGATGAGTGTTTGCGAGGCAGCAACTGAGACTGTACAGAGAACGATGTTCATCCCTCAAAGCTGTAGCTTCAAACAAGACCTGCAGCTTGTTTTGCAATGAACCTGCACAGGAACATGTCTAAGTCCATCTGCTTGTGAGCACACAGTCATCACACAGACATCATTCCAATGCACTGCAGTACAGCCAGGATATTCAACTCTATTTAACACCTGATTAAACAAGAACAGGCCTATCAAACTCAATAATAGTCCCTACTGAAATATCCAGCCTAAGCTTGTAGCTGGTGAACAGCTTGGCCAGCTTGACCTGAGCATTTGGTAGATGCCCAACCAGCTTGGTTTGTGGACAGTAATTTTGATTCTAAGAGCTTGAAAAGGGGCAACTGGACTTTCTTTTTCTTGGTTCAGTTGCCTTTATTCAGGCTCTTATAATTACCTTGACCTGGATCATTGAGAATTTACACCAACACACTATCATTTTGAAGCCTAAAATCGTCCTCATCTTGGGTTTTTACAGTTTGAAGGAACATGTGACTTATCCATCTGATCAGTACCCCGAGGAAACTAATAAAGCATAACTTAATATCTTAATCTAATTCAAATTGGCAAGTTAAAAAAAAAGGAATCACCCCAAACTGTTGTCATGAAGGGAAAGGACTAGATATTCTGTGCTGTAAACATATCTATTTCTGCTACAAAGATGGAGACTTTAGTCAGTGGGGACTGACTTATGCCAGTGTTAAGTGATTATTCAAGGAATTTACACGGTAGCTTCAAGTTTCTCCCTCTGATGTTGCTGCTTGAATTAAACCAGCTTAAGCAAGTTTGTGAATCCCAAAAATCCACCAAGAGCAACCTCTTAATGTAGACTTTGCTTGCAATGTGTCCTCAAAACAAGCTCTCATTCTTCTACTCCTGGTCTTCTTTAACTGTTAATTTGTCTAAATGGAAATTGAACCCGGTACATCGTTGCATTAAGTCTGTGCAGATACAAAATGTAAATCACACAGGCCTTACACACAAGCAGGTGTGGAAACTGTGAATTGCATCTAAGGCTTGAACCTGCTGGCCGCTGCATTTTTCAGTAGGGGAAGGTTCCAATCCAAAAGAAAAAAGTCCCAAATTTTTTCAAAAAGCACATTGCAATAAGATAAAAATGATGACTATTGTAACGCAGGTGGCACCTGGCAGCACTAACTGTGCATTGACATGACAGTCTGGAGGATGGCCATGCAGGGATACCTTATTGGTGCACTGTCTGAATGTGTTGATGAGTTCCTGGATGACCAGGTCGATGCATTTCAGACAGGGCTCTTTCAGCTTAATGATCTGCTTTTTTACTATGGCTTCAAACGCCAAGTCTGGGGTGAATAGGCCTGTCCTGAAGAGCATACAGATAAGACACACATGGAGACACATGGAAAGAGTGTAAAACAAGCACACAGACAGCAAAGACACAAACAGACAGACAGTGAGGAAGAACATATGATGAACAGGAACAACTGAATCGGAACACAAACATGAGGTCAACAGGAAGCCTGAAGGTAATAAAGCAAAACTGTCATAGATAAAACAAAACACATATGTCAGAACCACGTAACAGAGGCTGCTGACAGGTTAGCAGACAAACATGTTACATATGTTGTTGGGTCTTTTTCATGCTGTTCAACTTGCCTGACTCCATGGATGTTCTTGATGGCATAACTGATTTCTTTCCGCAGCTCCTTCTCATCAAACTCCATCTATGACACAAGAACCTGAGATTTTATTTGCTCTACGCATAATTCATTCCACCCTTTGACAAATATGGATACAGAAAATAAGGACATTCTGTAGAATTGAACTTGAGCCTTTTTTACACTTGAAAAAAAAAATACTTTAACGTCTTTGGATATAATTTCCTTTTTAAAGGTAATTGAATGAAAAAAACTGAATCACCTTTACTAGCTCAAAAGGAAATCGCTCATGAAAGATGCGGTTGATCTTTGCTCCACCAGACAAGTTGGAGGTATCCACCTGATCTCCAGACCCTTCTATGCACTTCTCAAAGTCCACGCCAAACTGCTGCACCATCCTATAGTTTACACATGTATATTCAATTCATTGACCTCTTGGGTTAATGTGTATTCTTTAATATCTTGATCTATTTATGTACTGTAGGTACAGACTGAAGCAAGGCCTTGGTCTTCCGTGCAGGGTCATCAGGACGAAAGTTCTTGTACTCCTCCACTTCCTTCTCTAGCGACAACAACTGGCTTTGCAGCTTACTGCGTAACCCTGGCAATGTGTCGCGGATGTGGTTGGTGAGTTGCTGGAGAGAAGTAAAGGTTAACAAAAGAGAGGACGTATAGCTTGAACATTTGCTTAATTTCATGTGGATATTAAACTTTTTCAATGACTCACGCAAGTATGTAAACTTTCCAGTCTAAGCCGCCATTACTATCACAAATGATGCTTAAACTGTAAATGTGCATGTATCATCAGAGGTGGGGCTAACCTGATTGAGGGTCTTCTGCAGATGTGGTGTACCCATTCGTTCTGCAATGTGTCTGTAGCCAGGATGAGACAAGAAGAACTTTCTCTCAGCAGCCAAAGCAACGCGGATGTCTTTCTTTCCATCAATATCCTTTTGACTCCGGTTCACCACCCCAATATAACCTACAGTGAAGAAAAATGCAAACAAGCCCCGGAGAGAGTCCTTAAAGTGAAACGGCAGAACAAATCTAATGGACGTGCTTAAGGCCAAATGAAAGCCTGTTGAGTATCTCCAAGACCCATGAAGACAATACTCTGTAGAATGGGATCATTGAAAAAATTTAAAAAATTTAAAAAAACCAACAATTTACATAAGAAACACAGTTTATATTCACACAGATTCAGACACAGTTTGCATCATATGCTGCTCTGAAAAAGCTGCAGAAGACTCATTTAATACCACAAGTACTCCAAGCTACTGGTATAGGACAATGTAGGAGCACTAATATCAAAAGAACATATAAAACTGCATTTATAATTTCATCTCTGACAGAATTTTAAATTCAGTTTTTTACTAAAGAACCTGTATTATCATGTGTGGACATCAATCTTACACAGAAATCCAAAATTTGTGATATCTGTATAAATAACAATTATTTAGTGTAAACTTTTGTTACATAAAGAATTCTGAGAAATAAAAAAAGGCAGCTATTAGCCTAGTTATAGCGATATTACATGTTGCTGTTAGAAAACTGTGTTCAACTATTACACACCCACAAAGGCTCTTGTCACTTTCACAGGGATGTCAGAATGAAGGGCAAGAAACATTAAAAGGCAACCAATATCTGAAAGATTGAATGATGTTGCTTTAAGAGACTGATGAAGCCATTTATGTTAAGGTCTATGTTAACTTGTTCAACTAGTGGTGGTGACAATTCCAACAATTCAAATCAAATAGCATCCCAAACTTCATGTCTGTAGAACACCAAGTGTCTTAATGCTTTCTGACTATGTGTGTAGCGTTACCTCTGCGGAGTGGCAGTAGTTTGTTTTCCAGGATGTCTCGTGCATCCGTGCCCTCATCCATCAGATCCAGCTTTGTGATCACACCAATGGTCCGCAGCCCTGAGGATAAAAGTGTCACAATTCTGTGCCTTTAGTCACATGACAAACTGGGTTTTTTAAGATTCAAAAGATTATTTAAACATACAACTCTGTGAGATCAGCAATCATTGAACCTGTGGTTACTATCCATTATTCAACAGTGGCAGCTCGTTACCTAGAAATTGTTAATAATATCCTCCTGGTTTGAAAGACAGAGGGCCAAAGGGGGAGATAATCTAACTTAAAAATATTTCAGCTAAATTATTCAATACATCTTAGCTGCCAGGAAGGTTTTTAATAATGTAACTGTTAATTATTCAGACAAGCTTGTTCCAGCAAAGTTAAAAAGAAAAGGAGTGCTACTGACTGCAAGTTTCAGAAAACCTCATTGGTTTTGTACCATATCATGGCTACATTTAAATATTAACAAACATCAAGCAGGTTTCAGAGAATCAGCTTACCCTGAGGGTCCACCTCCTTGGCAATCTTGAGGGCATCAGAGTTGGCCAGGTCTGTGTTGGCCGGGGTCACAGCCAGGATCAGACAGCTCTCCTTGGTGATGAACTGCAGCAGCATGTCTCTGATCTGATGTTCGATATCCTGTGGCTGGTCACCCACAGCCACCTTGGTCATCCCCGGCAGATCGATCAGGGTCAAGTTAAGCACTGAGAGTAGAAGGTGGAAGGATTAAATAAGTCAGTGAGAGGTTCAAAACTTCCAATAAGATATTTGACTTTGTGTGTGTGTTACCATTAGGGGAGTAAACACGTAGATTGATGGGAATGGGGGAGATGCCCTTGTTGGAACCTGTGAGCCGGTCGGTCTCTGCTTCGATCTCCATACGGACTTCCTCAAAATCCACAAACTTACGTCCTTTACAGTGCAGAAACTCTGCATATTCTACATGGAGAAATTAGTAGTTTAGACAGCAGTAAGGGTGATGTACTGACGTAGGAGGATCAGAATATTCAAGATGGCACCATGCAAAGCAGTCTACTAACTCTAAGAAAAATCATCTAAATGGGAGGCAATAAGCTTTACCCCTCACTCTGCTAAAATGATCCTAAAGTACCTGTGTAATGTATTTCCTTATTAAAAAAAGAGTTCATTTTGAGTAAATGCTTTGTCTTTTTCTCTTTTGAAGGTTAACACTAACTGTCACTCAGTGCCAGGTGCTTAAACACACACACATGAAATGGATGTTCATTTAGACTTTTTAAAAAAAAATTTATTAAACCGATAGCTGCAGACAACTATAGTACGCAAATTACCAAAATTAGATATAGTTTTTCTAAAGCCACGGCCAGGTATCTGCCATTTGGAGATTCTAAAAGGTTTTTTAGTAATCATATTGGCCTTTCTTAAATAACATTTTAAAATCTTTCATTTAGAAAAAAAAAGATCAACATCAAATACAATAAATAAAAACTATTTAAATCTTGGGGAGAGACATAAATGCAGAACTCCAACCCTGTCACGCTTTTCTGTGTTACTGAGTAAGATATCAAACCTCTTGTGGGGTTTCAGATTAAAACATTTTGTGACATTTTTTTTCCCATATTTGTATGATTTTTATTAACTTTTTTACACTAAACACACCTGATTACTTATTAAAAATCCTGGATTTAGATGTGCCGACCCATCACCAACGCTCAAGACGTGTGTGCAAGTGCTTTGTTTCTAAAAAAAAAAAAAACTGCAGACATTTTGCACAGATTTTAAATAACAACTGAATTAAGTTTTTCTAAACACTGGCTCAGGTACACTTCTGAAAACCACCGTCAGTGAACAAATCTACAAGTGAAACCAAATATATGATGCAGCTTCCTCTGGGCCTGAGCTCATTTAGGGTGGACTGTAGTGAAGAGGAAAACTGTCATTGTGATATGACTGAACACATTTTTTAATTCTTTTTGGAAATAATGTGTCCTCCAATTGAAAGGTGGACACGGTTGAAAAAGCCGGCATGCCTGTTTTTTTAAGAACTAAGATCTTTAATCTTTTCAGTAAAAATGAATATTCAAAAGATCAGTGGAGGTGGAGAAGGTGACAACAACTAAAAAGACCTGTCTGTGTTTGCTGCTTCATAACTGTACAGCATAAATGTAAACAAAATCAAACTGCAATGATTTGCAAATAATTGAACCCCTAAATTCAACTGAAAATAGAAAAAAAGACAAGATATTAACCGTTGAATCTGACAATGTTTTTTGAAAAATACATTTTGATGTTGTGTATGATGCTACAAAATGTTACAAAAATGTGTTTTGTTACAATTAAAACTTTATAGAACATCCCACAACTATTGAGATTAAGAGAAAAATGCTGCCATCATAATGAGATCTTTTTCAGGGAAGGTTTTTCTTATTTCAGCAGATGATAACAAAACCACACTCGTATAACAAAAAGAGTACAGGTGAGAAACTGGCCTGCCTACAGTCCAGACCTGTCACCCACTGACAACATTCAGACCATAAGAAATTGAAGGTGAGTCAAAAGCTGCAGAAAGTCTAAGTCAAGCAAGTATGGGGAAACCTATTGCTTGGACTATATACTTATTTGAAAAGCAAAATCTCTGTTTCAACATTCGATTTGTTGTCAAACTATATTCAATCAAATGTAGGGTTTTCAATGATTTGCAAATCATTTCCGATACTTGCCTGCTTTATTGTTGACCAGCTGAAGGATGAGAGGGCGACGGGTAACAATGCCAGAACCTCTTGGTAGAAAGTCCCTTTATGAGAAATAGAGGAAAAAGTTTAATACACAAACAACTCCAGGATATCTGAAGACAGACAGCGATTGTTGGACAAAGATGAATCACAACAATACACCAAATCAATTCTTTGCTATGATTATTGAAAAGGAAAAAAACATTTTAAAAATTAAATTATGTTGCTTCCATCAGCTAAATAAACTAAGACAGGGATCTGAGTTTAATGCAAGCCAAAGATAAACATACAACTCTGTTCATAATAAATCAGAGAAACAAACATGTCCCTCTGTCCTTTCTCATTAGATACACGCTCATCAGAATGGAAACTCCTGTTCAATAGAATTGTGATCATTTCCAGGTCACTGGCCTAACATCTCTCCAGGCACTGAGAATATGTCCTCGTCTGTCTTTCCGTCTGTGTGCTTGCCAGGTCAGCCGCACGGCCTGAGTTTCAGGATAAGGTAAGCAGACCACAAAAACACAAGAAAACACGCATATGTGCGCTAAGATAATCATTTGAATGCATACACGTGGATACACCCTGTGCCTGAAGTTCACTGCTGACAGAGCAGACAGGAAGTTACACAACTCTGATTCTCATCCTGTTTCCTCATCTCTTCCTGTCACTCATGAAACCGCAACATGACTACAAGCAGGACAGTTAATTGATTAAAATTTAATTTCATTAAAAAGTCATTTATCCAGTAAACTGTTCTCTGCTGATTTGTGATGAACTATTCTGTTAAAGTTGAACATTTCATAATCCAGCAACATTATTTTTGATGATAACTTCTTGGTCTATCAAACCAAACAAAATTCAAACTTTTTCAGGTTCCCTCTCTGAATTCAAAGGAACATGTTCCCAATTTTAGTTGTTTATCCTTCACAGCTGAGCAACCAATAAAACAAAAATGTTCAGTGATTGGAAGCTACAGCCCCATTTCCAATCATTTTGGCATGTGACACTTAAGAACGAAGCCGTGACTGAATCCAATATGTTATTATAGCTTTATTAGTCCATTCAAATAGTGGTATTTTCAACAAATCGAAATTGAATATCAATGGAGGAGTCCCCACATCCAAACAGAGAAGCCCTTGTCTTTACAGTTACAGAGAAAACTGTAGCTACACAAATTTATGATAAGAACTGTTAATTGTACGTGACTAAAACCCAATTCAGCTATCTTCAATGAAGAAACACACCGATCTCAAAAGTCCCTGTCACGTCTCTGCATGTTAGTGGGCTAATTAACAAACATGAACACAGCTAACAGCTTCTGTGGGTATCTGGTACCCAGTGTGTCATATACACATGACAGTGCAGCTGGTGACATCACTGATGACCCCAGCACAAACACATCAATGCCCCTACTGTCTCCCTCCGCCGCTGCTTGGGACTCAGAGACAAAGGGCGACAGGAAAAACAGGAGACATGGCCGCCTGATCAACATTCACCATCTCTTGGACAACAAATAAAATCATTCTGACATGCCGAGTAATGTGCTTCCCTCACTTAAGACATTACAGCTACAGATATCTTCAATAAGGCGCCACTACTGCAACAATGCCATGTCTTCGTCCCCTTCCCGTCTCTCTTGATCTGATTTCTCTCAAGCCATGTGTTCATCTGATTGGAACCCAATCTACTATCTGTGATTATGTTTTACAATGTAATAATTTGAGCAAAGTCATCCTAATATATGGATTTAAAATATGGAAGAATTTGCTTCCTATTCTTTGTAAGATAAATTCAGAAATGCTCCGAGTTCCTACATGAGATCAACAGAGAAATACATCAGTGTTGGGCATGCTGGGAGGGCAAACTACATTCATTTTCATTTGTTTAACTGCCCAATTACTCATTATATCTGACAGCTACCTCATCAAACCTGCAAACAAGCCTTATGTGCTTCACCCTTAAAAGTAAAACATTGACCTGACCTATGTGGCACAAGGTCTATAAAGACATCTTATTTACAACACAACAATCTTAAGGGAAAAGAGTCTGTAAATCTTTGACAGGATGTGACTGTTACGACACTCTGGCTCATTTCTCTACTGAGAGAGTCCCATCTCACTGCACATTTTCATTGAAAGTATTTAAAGTAAAGCCACTTAAATACTTTTAAACAGATATGCTGCTGAATCAACAGCTGTATTCGTGCGTAAACTGCGTAATTATGGACTGTGAATAGCTCGGCTCAAAAATGGAAAGAATCCGTTGGACCAGACGTTCCAAACTGGGAGGCACCGATACACAGAGCGCGTAACTAAGTGCTTGGTTGGCGAGTTTTACGCAAAAGCTTGATGTTGTTTATTTTTAAATTGATCTACACAAACTTTAGAGTTAAAAATGGAAAATGTAGTACTCGGTGTCAGATTAATCAAAGATTATACAAAGTCATAACAACCTTCCGACGAAATTCTCCAGAACTGAGCTTTTCCCTGCGCTCTGACCGCCGACGACCGCTATCTGCGGCAGATCCAAGTTGCAGCTCTGGCCGATGGAGCTGAAGGCGTCCTGGAGCTTGTTGATTAGGGGAATAAGGTCTTCCATTCCCCGGTTTCCCATAGCGGCACCTCGGTGAGCCCTGCGGGCTTTATCATGCACTCGTCACTGGTCAAATAAGAGCCAAAGAGTCGCTTGTTCAGCAAAACAAAAGTTCCCAGATGTCACCGCTGCCTGTCAATGTCTCCTTTGATTTATTTAATTAAAACACAGTAGTCAAGAGCCGAAAGTCCCGACAGTGTTCGGTACACTGGTCAGCTGCTCAAGTGAGTGATTGCATGATAAAAGTAGCTACATTACACTGAAAACTTCTGGCATCATCCGGTCAGGCGACACCCAGCCTCCACCGGAGATTGTGGCTCCGCCTCGATTGTCCTTTGCTCATTGGGCAACAGACAAGCCAGTCAGTGCAGACATTTACAAATACATGGACGTTATGGCTTTATAATATTGTTGTTGTGGTTTACACTTTTACAGGCAACTAACGTTTCTCTTTTATAAAGAAAAAACAAAACATCCTCAAATCCATTCTGGTTGAATCCACGGAGCTAAGGACGTTCTTTTCCTCAGTTTTAATTTATGACATTTCGATTTTCTAAAAGAAGCAATACAGAAACAGTGTTTGTACTGGCTTAAAGCTAGTGGAAAAAATGACATTGTAAGGCCAGTTTAAGAAAAGTTTGAACTGGGCTTTATATCATTCTGATTATAAATTCGTTGTATTCACCAATTTATAGTAATTTCCGGTCGCAGCTGTTTGTTTTCAATGAAAACTCGTTGGAGTGACATGCAGTGGAGGGAAAGACACTATCTAAACCGACTGATAAGCAAAGTGTCCACAAGAGAGAGCTGTAAAACAAGATACAGAAGAGTAAAACAGAACATACGTGACCTCAACAGCCAGTCAACATATCACAGAAAACACAATCAGTTTTTTATGAGTATGAGGTTGTATAAGGAGGATAGTTACACAGCAATTTAAATGATAAAATGAATAAAGCATCAGAGCAGCTGCAAAAACTTGTCTGAAAACCAAACATGCAGCTATAATATCCACATGAAATGTCACTGATTTACATTAATTTACAACAATGCCCATATAATCACCTGTATTTATTACAATGTTTATGCTGTAGAAAATGAACACAAAAACTACAATCTATATGCTCAAACCTTATTCTAGAATGAAAATAGCAAAATAGAGAAAAAGACATTTTGAAAAAGTCTGAAGTATGAAAAATTTTGGGCCAGCGTTATGTTCCAAAGACATTGGGACACGGACAAAATGATGTCCCTTTCTCTGTCACTGAGCCCATTCACTTTATTCTTTTTAAAAGTCATTTTAAATCTCAGACCATGTTCACTGCTGCAAAACACTTGACAAGCTGTGCTTTCAAATTCACACCTGAGCACATCGCTAACTGTTTGGTGCAAAATGTTCTACAGCCATTAAAACATTTTATAATTCACCCAGGAGTGAGTCATGCTGCTTTATCAACAATAAATGCCAACACCCAGCGATACTAATGAAGCACTGACTGTTCAGAGAACTAAAAGCAAAGAAGAAAAATGTAAATTGCTAACATAAATACAGTGCCTGTATCTTTCCACTGTGGCTCAAATTTCTTCCATGTTGCGTTTATTACATTCTGTTTTCACTTACATGTTATACATCATCGAAGCACAAGCAGGGTATTAGTTGCTATTTAACCTCATTAAGGTTAACTATCCAACTCGTAAACTCTTAAGTGTAATCTACCAAAACCCACTCACCTTCTTATTTTGTTTTAGATAAGTAATCTTCTTTTTATTTTCCTGTTTATATATTTTTTGCTATTATTGCTAAAGTCATTCATTTGCATTATTCTAAATGCAAACCTTTTGTTGTTGCGCATCAATTCGCAATACCCTCACTCAAATAAGTAGATGCCCACACAGTAAATCCCTACTGACCTTATGTCCACAGTCATTACAACATTGGACTTAAGAATATGCTTTCACTCCCTAATTTGCTAACATTCTTTTCTACCCCCTGTTTATTTTCATACAAGTGCATTGTAAATAATGTGAATATCTGCAATAGAATAAAAGATAAATACAATATTAATACAAGATGCTCCACTGCAAATGCACAATATAAGGCCGAGTATATCACTGGTCCTCTGGCTTTGTGACTGTAGAGTAGAGAGTGGTCTCTGCAGAACCTCTGATGCTGCTGCTATGGGCAGGAGAATCAGTACCATCAGGAGTTATTTTTGCATCTTTCTGGAAATTGACACTGGCATAGTGCAGCTGGTCTGTGGGAGCATTGACAGTTGCATAAACAGACAGCACTGTGTCTGATTGACGTTTTTGCAACTGTATGTCTTCATAATTGTGATCTCCATTATTTCCCTAGAGGGAGGAAGGGGAACAATGTCATTGATGTAGCTGTGTAATAGATGTATCTACAGTATATTCAAACTAAACACACACACATACCTCTGTGTCATGCCCAACATCTGTCCTCTGCATTGACAATCCCTCTGCAACACAACATGCTAAGACAAAGAGCATTTGAATAAATGAAAATGAGAGGATATTTTTGTTTGTTTGCTTGCCTGTCTGCACACCCTGTAAAGAATTGCTCTTAAACTGAATGTGTAAAATTATTGTCACCTTTATTTAACCATTAAGCAGCAAAATCACAATCTCTTTCATAAGTTGACATGAGTCTTTCAGGTAAGAAGCTGCCTAACCAATGAAAAAGGAAAACTCCAAACACATACAAAGCATGATTATGTGAGCTTCCACGTAGGTATTGTGCCAAACATCTACTCCTCACCTTGCATCTTGAAGAGTTTCTGTCTGCACAGTATTAGTACAACCAAAGGCACAGCTAACAACACCAGACCCACAACAATACCAGCAATCATGCCTGCAAATAAGAGACAACAGAAGAAAGGGGTAAAACACAAAGACCAGGCAAGTCCTTCTGAGTGTTTGCCTGGTCTCACTCCAGAATGTGTAATAGTTACGTTTGTCCATCTCACAAAGAAAGTCTTGTCACTAAAGAAGCTCAGATATTGTGGAATGCAAAATTATACCTTGCCTGTTATATTGTATAGTGCAGAGTTCATGTGATGGGATAGCTACCCCTGACCACTCTCAAAACCTAACCAAGCAAGATTACAGCAAAGTGAAAATTTGTAAGAAGTTCAGAAAATATTGAGTCACCTCAAGCTCAAATTCAGACATTGTGGATTAATGTCATTCCCTCCTACCTCAATACTTTTGTGCCTCTGTTTCCATGCACCTTAATGCCGGTAAACACAATTTTTGGGACAATTTTAGCAAATTGAAGACATGTCATGATGCTTAATAGCAAACACAAGCATGTAATGATTTTTAGTCACTTTACCATTTTTCAAGCTTTTATAATGAATCACTAGAAATCGCACTTTGGACCAACAAAGTCATTACATGTTCTGGAGTGAGACAACATTGTGTGTTTAAAGAGAAAAATGGACAGCAGCTGTTTAGGGTGACATGGTTACCCTCTTTATCTGGATCCATTTCTTTGGGAGGGATGGGAGGTGGTTTGGTTTTTAATCGCCTTTTATCTGCATGAGTGTAACAAGTGACAATAAATTGATAAACAAATACAAGTGAATGAATAAATAAATATCTGACATACATTTGGCTAATTTAATTTGCCATTGTTTTACTTTGTAACCAAGTTTTATGTTTTCAAAGCCATGGTATTATATAGCTGAAATAGATCACAAATAAATGTGTTATTACCAACCAGACAAACTAGCAAGATTGAAACATTCATCACATATATGAAATTATGTTTTACAATATTTTCTGAGCCACTGGGGGAGTGTCCACTGAGGACAGAGACTGACAGATCTCACACCAGCTTACCCTGATGAAACAGGGCAGAATTTGCTTAAACTTACCAAACTCACACCAGCTTAGCTGTGAAACCCCAAACAAGCAGTACGTGGCTGGTCCGCCTTTATTCATTATGAAAGTAAAATTTTTGTCTTCCTTTTTTTCTTTTGCCTAAACAACTTTATGACAGCTCTTATAAAGTTTATCAGTCTGGTGCTTTAATTGTACTCACATTGATTGTTTTTGTTAAAGTGAAATGAAAAGATATCAAATTAAAGCTCAGCACCAAAACTCTGACAGATGAAGTGAGTAACACTGCTTATCTTCTTACAATGCGATGTTCCCCTGAGTATTTAAAAAAAAAAAAGCATCCTGGCATTCAAATGAATGTTACTTTCATACCGAAACTTCAGTAATCACACCCCCAAGATGGCAACAACACTCCCCTGCAGTAAACCCTAACAGGAGAACAGTAGACCCCCAAAAACTATAAGGAAGTGTCCAATAACGTGACAAAGAGTCTGGGGTGTTCACTCAGCTTCCCAACACCCAAGATACCAGTCTGATGGGATTTGTGGGAACCAAATACAATCCAGTTGTTATGGAACATAATGTCATGGCTCAATGGTTTATATACTCTACACATTTCTCTAAAAGCAGTCAAAAAAATTTGAAAGAAGTTTCACCAATTAACCTAAAGCAAATCCAGTATGCTGCAATGTTAATCAAAGTATGTAACAATAGACTACATAAGAAATAAAACTCCAACTTGAACAAATATTAAAGTGTTACATGTAGTGGTGCTCTCAACTAGGCTATGCAACAAAAAAAAATTAGACTTTAGCTCAGATTACAGATGAGACATCATGTTATTTCTAATTTTGTGTTATGCAGTTTTTAGCGCTTACAATCACGGTGGTTTTGAAGCATTTTATAACCAGTTAATTTATTTATAAATGTTCATTTATGTAGGCTATTTGCTTTCACGTTTCGGCTCACATTTCTTGGAAAAGAAGTTGGTCAGCAGTTGTTTTCCCTCATTTCCTTTTTTTTTTTTTTCTCTTTCCTGCCTCTGTTTCCGTTTTTGAAAACTTGCTTTCTTGGGCATCATCTTCAGCTTGTTGCGCACTGCTGCTTCAGCAGAATGAATGCTAAGTTAAATGCACTGGCTGAAAAAATGTGCGCGCCTAAAAAGCTGGTGAAGGCAACTAAACCATTTCGTGCCTGTACTCAAACACTATATGTAGGCTAGGAGTCCTACATAGGATTGAATTTTGTGTCCTAGCCTGGGACACAAAATTCAATCCATCAATCAACAGATTTTTTTACCCAAAACATTACATTTACATTAGTTAGCAACATTTACTGTGATCTTTAAGTGATATTAATATTAACCAAGGCCACTTGGGGCCCTGGTAACTCAACCCCACTTTTCACCCCACTATGACGCTTCTGTCCTGTATCCTTGTGTCTTTCATTAAACTACATAACTAAACTACAGAGTGTAGTACTTTTTCTATAGTACTACCAGTTTGCCTATACAAAGGCAATTGTATTAAGGAGCGAAGCAAGATAACCAGATAAAATGGAGCTGTCAAGTTAAAAATGTTGCAGTTATAGCAATATTCAGGTAGGCACATGTATTTATGGATTTATGAAGCTTCATGCTCATCTTCAAAAGCTTTAATGAACTGTCAACTAAAGAGTTTGACATATTAGAGTGAACAAAATGCCATAAGACCCATGCTTGATTTACACCTATGAAAGTTATACATCTGACTTTAGTCCTTGTTTTTTAAATTTTAGCAGATTATTATGATAACATTTTCGTCATCAAACTATTGCCTCACTATTACCTCACTATTAGTATTTAGGAGCCATAAGGTAAAGAGCCACCATGTTTGATTACCCTCAGGGTTTATGCATCTAGAGGAACATTTGTCAAAATGTTTGTGCATCTGTTTGTTACCAGAAGTGTCTTCTTTGCTGTTATCTTTGTCTCCTTTTTTTCCAGGTGAGGGTCGAGTGCGTCTTTCAGCTGTGCAAGAGTGAACAGCCAAAGGGTTAGAGACGTAAGGCATAAGTGACATTGCAGCAAGCAGAAACACATTGTTATTTCGATGCTTGTCATAAGGGTTTTATTCAGAATATATACATTCTAATTTACTATTTTACAACTTAGTTTGTCTGTTTTTCTTGTTATCGTTCATTGCTATTTCCATAATTACTGTATAGTTGTATTACTGTATTGTTTTTAATGTGTGTGTTTTTATTCTTAAAATGACTTCTTATACCACATAGATTCTCATGCCACATAGCCTTTCATAGAAATCATTGTACAGCATTTAATTTATAGGACACAGTAAGCATGTTTTGTATCTGTGTTATATTTGTCAGTGTACTCACCCACAGAAAGATGTATTTTGGTGTATTCAGTTCTTCCAAAGACACACCAGTACATCCCAGAATCGTCTTTGCTCAGGTTATTGATATACACATAGAAATAGTTTAACCTTTTGTTTTCTCTTAAATCAAACCTGCCTTCAACTACATTGTTCTTATCTGGGTTTGTACGAATTAGCTCCATACAGTTGGAAAGATTCTCCCCCTTGCACAGGAATTTTTCACTATTGTCATGGCTTTCATTAAATTTACAAATAATCTGTGCTGTCTCCTTGGGAGCTTGTCTTATTTCTTCAGGTTTAGGGTCTTTTGAGTCTGAAAAAAGAAAACTTCAGATGAATGTCACTTGTCTTGTTTAATTTCTGTTCATAAGCCTGTGTTATAAATAAATGATTAAAGTCAGATCAAAACTTACTGAAAATAAAGAGATGGATCTCAGTCAAACATGTGGTTAAGCTGCCATCAGTTCTTGCCATAGCACACCAGTAATTTCCAGCATCCTTCTGAGTCAGTGAGGAGATGGTCACATTATAGACTCTGTTATGTTTGTCATCTTTCAGAGAAAATCTGTTCTGTTTTGTAGTATTTGCAGCATCAGATGATATCAGAGTTGTGCAATTGAGGTATCCATCTTTTTTACAGAACAATCTGACACTGTTTTTTTCTGCTACTGGATACTTGCAGTTGATGGTTACAGAGCTTTTGAGAAATGCAGCTTGTGTAATTGTTGTCTCGCCTGCAAGAGAAGTGAAGGACGTGAATGGTTGTTTTTCCTTTTTTTCTTCAGAGCCTCTCAAAATAATACAAGATCTGAACATTGTACACAAGAACAGTACTTAATCTTAATTTCACACAGCAGCAGTTTGCAGAATGCTTTGTATCTCTGTTGTACTTACAGTTACTGTTGAGAGGCCCTTTTTTATTTCCCGTTACAGAATATAAGCTTGTACAAACTGTCATAAAAAAATTCAAGAAAATTAGTTTCACCAAAACATAGTCTGAACACATTTTGATCCCAACAAAGAAAAGCACATTTGTGACCAAGCAAAGGAGCGGTGTTACCTGTCATCAAGCAGACAATGACTTTAAATGACATCCTCACTGTTAAAAGTACTTTAAACCAAAACTAGTTTTAAGCCGAATTCCTAGTCAAGCAGTGTGCTCTTTGCAACTATCTCCACCTAAATAAGAACATGCCAACTTCCCCTTTCTTACCCATAGCTTGAAATATTTGCATGAAAAAGAGGATGTAAATGCAGAGAAAGAAAACAAATAGACAGCAGTGGAGAAGAGAAAGATGAGTACTGACTCATATTCAGAGTAATTATCCACCTGCTGCATCTCATGATCTCATCATCTGTTTGGAATGAAATACAGATAAACTTCACTGAACAATGTCCTGTGTTTCTATTATCCTTGGATCAAAATAATCATAATAGAAGATATTTATATCCAGGTGGCTGGCACTAATAGTCCTGTGATGTAAGGAGATATTAATGTATTATGTCCAGAGGGAATGATGGAATATTCAAAACTTGAAGCCTCAAATATACAGTTTGTATGAAGTTGTCAGTTTCATCATTGGAATCAAGATAACAGAAACTCCAGTTAGTGTACTGTCCTTTTTAACTATCAATATGTGATGTCATGGGACATCTGACAAAACCGTGAAGTAAAACACTGGCCCCATCCTTGGTGAAAAAGCATACAACATTAATAACTGTGAGATATTTTAAATTGTGTTGAAGCCATTTTTACGTTACTAGAATTTAATATGCAGTTTTTCTAGTTTTGTGATTTATTTATTTTCTTGTACTGATAGTTCTGTGTTGCTGTAGAGATGAGTATTTGACCAGTGACCAATGACGCATATGTTGCTCAGCTTTGATTGGCTGTTTGGACAGAGACGAAAGAAATCATCAGAAAGATAGCCAGAAGCCACTGGACCTTAGAGCAACACAGTGTTTTGACCTGCATTGCATTTTAGTTTGTCTTTTGTGGAAAAGTCTAGATTTAGGTTCCTTTATTTTTGTGTAAATTTAGTGTTTACAAATAAACGGTAAAAATAAGAATTGGTTTTCAAGACTTTTGATTGCTGTGATGCGCATGTGGAGAACAAAAGAACTTTGAGGCCCAAAGCTAGTGAGTCAGCCCAGCTGCACCCACAAATTGTTTAAACTGTTGACATTCTGTTGACATGTCATTCAAATGTTCATCACTGATGTTGAGCAGCAGAAACAAATAAATTAAATCATGGAATGTGTTTACATCTGCTAAATACAGTTAATTGCAATTTATTTTGCTTTATTTTGTTTATCAAATTGTCAGCATCAAGATTGGGCTGAATCTTTGACAAACAAACTTACACTTTGGTCATCCTGTCAGATATGATGAAAATATGATATTCCATTCTGGGTATTTAGATTTTTAACCCCAAAAGTATTTCAGTGAATTCCATCCATCCATCCATCCATCCATCCATCCATCCATCCATCCATCCATCCATCCATCCATCCATCCATCCATCCATCCATCCATCCATCCATCCATCCATCCATCATCTACCGCTTCTCCGGGGATTGGGTCACAGGGGCAGCAGCTTGAGCAGAGAAACCCAGATGTCTCTGTCCCCGGCCACTTCCTCCAGCTCTTCCCGGGGGACCCCAAGGCGTTCCCAGGCCAGCCGAGAGACACAATCTCTCCGTGCCCTGGGTCTCCTCCCAGATGACCGAGCTTCTCACCCTATCTCTAAGGGAGAGCCCAGACACCCTGCTGAGGAAGCCCATTTCAGCCGCTCGTATTCGAGATTTCGTTCTTTCTGTCACTACCCACACCTCGTGACCATAGGTGAGGGTAGGAACGTAGACTGACCAGTAAATCGAGAGCTTCACCTTCTGGCTCAGCTCCTTCTTCACAATGATGGGTCGGTGCAGAGCCCACAACACTGTGGACGCCGCACCGATCCGCCCGTCAATCTCCCGCTCCATTCGTTCCTCACTTGTGAACAAGACCCCGAGATACTTGAACTCCTCCACTTGGGGAAGGATCTCTTTCCCGACCCGGAGAGGGCATTCCACCCTTTTCCAGTAGATGGTACCATGGGCTCAGATTTGGAGGTGCTGATTCTCATCCCAGTCGCTTCACACTCGGCTTTGAACCGATCAAGTGAGAGCTGAAGGTCACGGCCTGACGACGCTAGCAGAATGTCATCATCTGCAAAAATCAGAGACCCAATTCTGAGGTTGCTAATTTGGACCCCCCAAATTGGACCGCCTGGAAAATCTGTCCATAAAAACAGAATCGTGACAAAGGGCAGTACTGACGGAGTCCAACCCTCACTGGAAACAAATCCGACTTACTGCCGGCAATGCGTACCAAACTCTAACACCAGTCATACAGAGACCGGACAGCCGCTATCAAGGGGTCCAGCACTCCATACTCCCACCACAGGACTCCCTGAGGAACTCGGTCGAACATCTTCTCCAAGTACACAACACATATAGACTGGTTGGGCGAACTCCCATGCACCCTCCAGGACCCTGCTGAGGGTGTACAGCTGGTCCACTGTTCCACGGCCAGGACGAAAACCACACTGCACCTCCAGAATCCGAGATTTGACTATCCAACGGATCCTCCTCTCCAGTACCCCCAAATAGATCTTACCAGGGAGGCTAAAGAATGTGATCCCCCTGTAGTTGGAACACACCCTCTGGTCCCCCTTTTTAAAGAGGGGGACCACCACCCCGATCTGCCAGTCCAGAGGCACTGTCCCCGATGTCCACGCAATGTTGCAGAGACGTGTCAACCAAGACAGCCCTACAACATCCAGAGCCCTTAGAAACTCAGGACGGCCCTCATCCACCCCTGGAGCTTTGCCACCGAGGAGCTTTTTTAACAACCTCTGCAACCTCAGCCCCAGAAATGGGAGGCCCCGTCTCCAAGCTCTATGATTCTGCTTCCTCTGAAGGTGTGTCGGTAGGCAGGAGATAGGAGATAGGAGATATATTAAAAAATCCTCCTAATGTCTTTCTTTAACCCCATGACATTTGTAATCAAGATCAGAGAATAGTGCAAGAAAAGATAATTCAGTTGAACCCCTATAGTGCTGAATCTGAGCCACTGGGCGCTTCACGGCCAATTAAAGCCATTTTTGGGTTTTGTGTATAACAAAGGTTGGCATGCTTCAAAATGAGTCAAAGGCAAATAGTTTTAAGGCCCCAAACTACTCTAATGTTGCTTTGATCAAATAATATCTAAAGATATACTAAGGCAAGAAAGATTAAATATATTAAATAAGTTGTTCTAGAGAACCGTCAGATGCTGAGAAGAGACTTTTATTAATCTGAATCTTAATAGCTTTCATTTGATTTAAGACACCCTAAAAATAGAGGTTAACCATATCTTGTTGTCACGTTGCGGGTTAGGATTAGGGTAATGCAAGTAAACCACAGCATTAGCAGAAAATATGTATGGAAAATGAGCCCTTTTTAATGACTGTGCAATGTTATTTTTCAGTGTATATTTTTAAACCTGCCTTAAATCATTCACACGAGAAGTAAAATGGTAAATATGCAAATGAGATTAAAATGATCAGTGCTGTGTTTAGACATTGCAGGGAACCGTTGATATATGTTTAAGAGTTGAATACGTGGTCGTTGTGGTGTGAGGTGTGACAGCGGTGCAGTCCCTGTGGTTTGTGAAGCTGATGGTGGAGTAAAAGAGGTCGTCTGGCTGGATACGAGGCTCCAATGAGACGTTAGAGTAAATAATATCTGACTGATCCCTGCTGAATTCTTGGTGCTGGATGGATGATGGGCAGTGGGTGCTGTCGGTTTCTCCATTATTAGACGCTGAGCAAGTGTTGTTGGCACAACGGGCATCGTTTTCTTGAATGGATTGTAATTCATAAACGGTCCCATCGCCCTTTCCTATATAGAGAATGATGACACACAAACAAAGTTAAATAGCAAAAAACTAATTGTATCTTTATACTGAACAACCATTTATCAAAGGAAAGGAGATGATTCAGACCCACATTTGCTCACAGCTGCTACATTCAAAGCAATGCTCAATTATGTACATACAGTCGTACTAACTGGGATTCATGGAAGTAAATATGAGGAGAGGATCGTGTGAGAAGTTTGTGATAATAATGTTTTTTACCTCTCTGGCTTTTTCTATCTGTTTTTTAATTACCAACCTTGATGATGTTTTACATCATATTATGCAAAGAGGATGTGTATTTCAGTATATGTGAAACAACATCATGAGAATTTTCTTAGGTGAAGTACTTGATGCTCTCTCATGTAAATATTTTTTGAAAAACTACATTCAGTGCAGCAGGCTCACAGCTTTTTCTGAATGCTTCAGAATTTCTGTGACTACCCTTAACCTCATGACCATTTTCAACGAAGTCAAAGAAAAGTGCTAAGGCAAGACGATAGGAGGTTTTATTTCTGACTTTGGAGAGTACAAACTGAATTGAATTGGTTAGTTTCCAGGCTTGTAACTTAGAAACTTACATCTTTTGATTGTCAGCCCACTACTCAAACCCTCTTACATAGCCCTTTTGGCTTTATTTTTAAGTGGATATTTAACTTCAAAAACTCAAACATGAGTTGTGTCTAAGGGCACCGACAAATGACTTTTAAGGTTGGCTTTGATTGACTTGTTCAGATGTATTATCTCCAAAGCCACGTTATGAAGAAGGACATTTCTGTAAAAAAAGAAGTTGATGATTCTTTGGGAAAAAAATGGTCAGAAAGTAATGAGTGGGACTAGCAGTAAAGGCAGATTTCCACAGACAATAACAAATGCAAGACAAAAGGACTAACTGCAACAATCAGATGGCTGGACCTGCCTTTATATCTGTATATATGCCAAAAATGGCTAAACTAGTTTACAGTTTGTCTGTTTCAGTCATTTAGATGTGTGTTATAGGTTGTTAGTCTATCTAGCTAAAGGCATTTAAATATAGCAGTAGAAATTCAAAAGACTTTATATGTTTCTATGCAGTTGCTGGATCACCATTAGATAGTTGTCTTAGGTATTTGCGATTATATTTGTGTTTTGATCTTTTTAAGAACTTGAAATGTTGAGTTTATACCAGATGATGCGCTGGTGTCTCTTTTTCTATGCCTGAAGAATATCAGAAGGGCTGTCGCCAAAGTCAGCGCAGCCACACCAAGACCTGCTCCTATGTACACTAGCTTCTCTGAAAAAAAGGAAAAGGACAACATATCAATATCAAATTAGATAAATCCTTCAGGATTTGTCTCACACACATGCATGTCTTCACACCCACAGATAGTGGCTTACTATAAGATGCCGCTGAGCTGCCAGGAATCATCAAATCTCCTGAAAGACAAGATCATTTTTATTTTATTTTTTTATTTTGCCCTGTCATTTTGTCCTTTTATCAGCTGTGTTAGTGTCTCATTTATTTTTGAAAACAACTTTCTGTCGTATAGAAAAAATACGTACATTTTGAGAAACTATTGTGAAACTCTGGTCAACCATTAGAGAAAAGTTAATTAGATAAAGGTCTTTACCCTGATGAGAAAGAGAAACCTTGTCAGAAAAGCCATTTTTGACACAACTCACCGTCAACTACTGTGAGGGTTACTTCGGTGTATGTGTCAATGCCAGTTCTGTCTATTCCACACCAGTAAGTTCCTGAGTCGCCCAGATTCAGATTAGAGATAGTCACGTAGAATATGTTCCCCTCATCTTTTATTCTGTATTTCTCTTTGTTCGTCTCTTTGCTTGTTATGAGGATATCTTCACTATGGCAAGCACCCTTGCAAAAATATTTGACGTTGGAGAAGGCATTTGAATGAGAGCATTTTATTATGATTGGCTGTCCCTTCTCTCCTGTCACTGACAAGGCGTCAGTCTCCCAAAACCCTAAACAGAGACCCACAGACAAAAGCAACAAGAGGAATAAAGTAGTTTTATTGTTTTTGTTTGTTTGTTTTTTTTTTTTTTTTTTTCCCCTTGTCCTGTTCAGCAGTAGTTTTATTGTTTACGGTATCTTCTAGAAACTCTATTATCAGCCTTATAAACATGTGCAGTTCTTAAAAACAGTAGTTTATTACCCTTTTACTGTCTGACTGAAACCAATTCAACATCTATGAGGTGCAGGTGGTTTATAGTACCACATCTTTAGCTCATTTCAGTAATCATACAGTATATAGGCTAAATTGAATGTATGTCACAACAAGACAAAGTTAGATATTAAACATGGAAAAAAAAAACAGTACAGATATTTCTATGTTGCACATTTAATAGTTTTTAACCTTAAAGGTACATCACTATGATCATCAGCTCAAAATGTTTAAAAGCCAACAAAGTTTACTATAGGTAAATAATAACAGCAAATATCTATTATTCAAAGCATAGTAGTGAGAGAGACAAAATGCTTCATCTCTGTGAACTTACCCTCCAAAAGAAAGACCATAAAGAGCCAACTCATCTCCAAGTTTCTCATACTTGTACGTCTCTCACTTTCTTTATTTTTTTCTTAAGTTGTACAGACTGAAACTCTTTCGAAACCTCTAGATGAATGCTGTGTCTGCTTCGGCACTGGTTCCTCTTAGTCATTGTACTTCCCATTTCTGATCAGTTTCCCCTCCAAAAAAGCCAAAATGCCCTTCCCTGTCATCTAATGGTATATTTTCAGGAGGCAGTTGGTCAGTAAACAAGTAACAAAACAGCAGCTTCAGATATAAGCACTTTATTTTGTAAAATATTTGAGAAAGTCATGTTAGACAGGTTGAAGCATCCAATCTGCTCTTCTCTTTGAATTCTGTCAGATCAGGCAGCTTAAGTTAAGATTCTGAGATTCGTCCTCAGACTCGATTGTATCGCTGCCTTTCTTGGCACATTTAAAATTTTTATCACAAAAATAAAATAAACAAAGAGCAAAAGCACTTTTAAATACAATTTCCTAATACCAAAAGGTTTTCTGAAGAAGTAGACAGAAGTGTCAATGTTCATAAAAAGCCATATGTCTTATTCTTTGATGTAAATATATAAAAGATTCAAATAGCTTAAAAAAGAAATTGACTGCTTAAATCACTTGCTTTTCATATATTTATTGCCTTAAAATTCAACAATATGCTTTGAATAAAATCATTGGTCACATGCCTTGAAAACGATGATATAATACAAAACACATTCATATTGCATCAGGGTCTGAAAGAGAAGGACACAGATGGTGTATGTAGTCTGAATCACTATACAGACATACTGTTTGTTATCAGTTCTCTTCATGGCTTAACAGTCATATAACAGGTCCATGTTTAGGGTTGAAGCTTTCAGCAAGGCTGTGATAGATATTCTCGTCCAGCTGGCTGAGGTCCAAATGTTGATACTGGCTCATGCGGCATGTAACATCCACATCAACATATTCACCAAAGCTGAGAGAGATTGCGGACTCCCGATATTTTGATGTGAAACTGTGCCGGAGGTCAGATGGTGGACGTGGTAAAGCTGAAGATTCCGGGCAATCATTGGCCGAGCACTTGCAGCAAAACTCAGGTTCAGTTTTTACCCCGGGCATCATTGTCTCATAGTCGGATGATGTCTGTGGGGAGAACAAGTCACAGATGACACTGCACTTGTCATGCAGTTAAATCTTATTTTGTCTGTGATTACGACACAACATGATAGTTTTACAAGGCTACCAGCTAACTGAAGCTGTGCTTTGACACAGCAGTTTTTTGCTTCTCAGCATCTAAACAATGAAAAAGTTTATCTTTTTTATATCAGACAAAGAAAGGTGAAGCTACTCCACTTTGTTATCCCAAGTGTTTGTACCAACCTCTTAAATAGTTGAATAAAAACTTTAAATATAATTATTCTGACAGCCATCCTGCCAGTTTGCACAAAGCTTCAGTCATGAACAAACCTCTCTTTTCTGACGTGGGTCTGATCTGTGTTTCACAGCCAGTAGAAGATAGCATGTAAATAGACACACAAACACCACTGCTGCTACACATGATACAGCTATCAGGATCAGCTGCAGGGTGAACTCTGCAGAAGAGACCAAAAACTGGGGGTTACCTTGCAGATTCCAAGTACAGGTCTCTGCAGACGGGAAATAGACGTTTCATAATCAAAGAGGAAGTTTTTCAATCGGTGTGCGTTCTTCAGTCTCAAGGTGTGATTGGCTAATTAAACTGCAAGCTTGCATGTGCTGTTAGCATGTTTGACTTGTAACAAATCCTTGGCAACTTAGTAGACAAGTGAGCTGGCAATGTTACCCTGATCCAGTGTGTGTTCACCCTGCAGTCCAGTCAGTGAGCAGCTCACAGACAGCGCCACCGGAAGGACAGAGAGGAGGAAGTGCAGGATCAGTGACTCATGGTGCACGTAAAATAAAACTGTAACCCCAGCACAGACGTTTCCTTTACTTAAGTGAGGTGGTTTTGTCAGATGACACTGCTTAAAATTCAAGATATTATAGCAAGCAGAAGGGACGCAAGGGTCTGCTGGTGAACATGTAGTCTTAATAGGGTGCGAATGACTCTCAGTCTTAACAGTTGTTTCACCATCTAGCATCAGAAATAGAAAAATATATCAATGAGAGCAGCTCTATTCAGCCGAATTAAGATGCTGTAAGTCTGATAGTTAAAACACAGCTGCCGACCGAAGAATGTCCACTGAATGGAAAACTCGCTCAGACTGATGAACGCCCATTTCTGTTCTGCAGAGAATCCATACTTAAGGATTTTCACACACATAATTGTAAAATCATGACTGTAGTGAATACAGATGGAGACACACAAACACACGCATTACTCACTGTGTACCGTTTGGTCCTTGGTAAATGCAGTTGTTTCATTTCCTGAAAAAAGAAAAAATGTGTTTGCATTTACTGTATCCATGCAGCACAACTAAAGGTAACTTGTATTACAGACATCTATGTAACATTTATAATGATGACAGATGTTTACAGGCAGTAAGATTTCTAACTTGCAACAATTTCAGAGAGCGGTTGAATCTAAATGTAAAGGTTAATCTTGAACTTCCTGATAATTAACACTTTTACATGAAAGTGCTATTAATATGTATCCAGACTTCTGGACATCACTGCTATTTCAGATAAATAGAAACTTCAGAAAAGCAGAAGATGTTTGAATAAAGTAACACCACCTAGTTCTCATTAATGTGTTGTACGATCTGACATTTTTAGATGACAATTTGTCCCTGATTGCATGTTTTTAGTTGTCAGATCATGTTACCTTACTTCACAGAAAGTTTTTTTATTGTACGATAATAACCACTTACAAGGAAACACATTTAGCTTTGTGTGACTGAATAAAATTAGCAGAACTGAGAACCATGTAGCCTGGTGTGATCCTGTGATGTGACCATACATACTGTACCTTGGGAAACACTCAGTTGTATGGCACTGATAAGATCAGGTAAGGGGCTGACATCAACTCCGCACCAGTATGTCCCGCTGTCATTTGAACTGAGAGAATCCATCTTTACGATAAAGAAGGCTCCTGTGGTGTTGTCGTATATAGACAAACGTCCCTTTCTCCTCCACTCGTTGTGTAGGTCTGTCTGAATCAGGTGACTGAATGGCTCCCTATCATCAGCATGATAGAAGTACTTGGCATTTTCCACCCAGCGTCTTGGATATTCACATATGAAGTCAAATATCTGACCCTCAATGCCAATAACAGCTGTAGTTTTGACACTGACCAGTGCTGTGAGTAAGAATTAGTGTTAGTTGAGGAATTTTACAATGAATTAACATTAATAACCAGGTTTCCTGACATTTGTTTACCCGTCTGCTGTAGTCCTTGTGAAAAAATAAATTAAGATCTTGTTGAATAAAGTTTTTAATGAAGGACTGGAATTAATTTATATCTGGGAAACTGGCATAGAAATCTAAATAAACGGGGCTCAGCTCACCTTGGATTTGTAGCAAAGTAATGAAGACAGCCAGAGATGTCCTCCATGAAATCCAGGTAATTTTACTTCCAAACCACATTGTCAGATTATCCCCCTGCAACACTGGGTGCCAAAAAGCTCTGGACTACAAATAGTGACAGATGCTTTTATAGCCATATCTTTAAACCTCTTCCTCTTTCACTCAAAACACATCCACACCTAATGCTCTACCTATGAAAGTGAAATCATTGCAGGTTGTGGGACTCAATGGGTGAGGTTTTTGTGTCTTAACAAACTTCAACAAAATAATCAAGGAATCATTGTTTACTAAATTCTGCATGGTGAGCTTTGGATCCCAAACATCTCTTGTCCACTTAAAAGACATAAATGTCTCTCATGGAACACAAATTCAATTTTTTTTTTCTTAAAATTCTTCAGCTAATGTATTTATCTTCAAAGATCTTTATCCAATGAACTTTTGAATAGCACAACGTAGGTCCACCCACATGTCCAAATATGGTCATGTCCAGTTCCCAAAACTGGACTAACTAGAGGCTTTGAAAGAGCATTGAAAAAATGAATGGTTAATATCATGCAACTGGTTATTACAGAATCAAATGGAATCCTTACAGGAATTTCCAATAACGACAGCTGCTCCAGGGAATATATATAAAGTTAGAGCTCAATTAAATTATTTTTTTGTAATGCAAATGTTTGAAATTGTAAAAGATGTAATGATAGACTATTTGTGAATGATCACCAGTTTTACAGCCCATCAACCTCACTGCCTTGAATTATTGTCACTAATCTTATTAGAAACTACTTCTTACTACTGAAGGAAGTTGCCTCATTTTGCTTCAGTCCTTCAGTGTCTTACTCTAACTCCTTACTCCTGCTGAACAGCTAAATAGGTTTCTCATAAGTAGTTGGTAATGACAAAGCAAACAACTTATGGGGCAACTTATGGGACGTTTCATTCCCAAACGTTGAAGTCTTCTTGGACAAGAACCCGATGTTACCCCCACACTGCATAAGTGTGTGTGATTGAAGAGAAAAAGCACTGCCTACTGTAGATAGAGTGCATTTATAACCAGATGCAGTGTATGATTCAGTGAATGAGAAACATATAAAGCACTTTGTTTAACACTGACAAGCTTACAAATGTGCTGTATGTGGACCATTTACCTAAAGTGGACATGTTATGCTTGCTCCTGTCTTTAAATTTGTCCTGATCCTGGTAAAGAAGCAGCTTTACTGCATTGATAGGTAAAAAAAAAGGATAGGCCAAGTCAAGAGTTAAAAACAAATCTTTATTATTCTGGGCCTTTAGTTCAGTGCTGATTACACTACTTAACATTTGCTTACATTTGCCATAATTTGTTACTTTAATTATGTATGATGTCATTATGTGTGATTATATGGCACATATATGACAGAAATGAGGGAAAGTATCATAGTGTTCCTTATAATTAACAATGAGAAATAAAACAACGCCTCAAGTGGAAGTCAATTTTCTGAATGTGTAACAAAGCAGCTTTTTTCCTGCCAGCAGGTGGAGAAGCACAACAACATTTCAGTTTTATAAATCCATCATGGAGTATGCTTATAGACAGCGGTGTTTATATCTACATCGATATAGATATATGTTAAAATACATGATTAACAAGTAATATGTGTAATAACAGTCCTCTATGAGCTCATGATTGAAGTTAAATTAACTGAATAATACTCATTAATCCCAAAAAGAGAAATCATTCCCCAGTCTGAACAGTTATTAATAATTAGTTACTGAAAAAAGTCCTTATGTACAGTCATTGCTACTGGCAGAATGAAGCCCTGTAACCATTTTTTTGTTGCAGCAGAGCTGAAAAAGCCTCTGACTGACCACACGTTGTTGTTTAATCACTCTTTTAAGTAGAGAGTGTTCAGCATCGTCCATGTTGTTCATCAACGTGTGCAGCATTCCTCTTTGCATAATCAGCTCTATGGACTCCAGTGCAGTCCCCAGCACAGAGCCCGTCTTCTTTATCAGTTTCTTTAGTTTCTTAGAGTCACTGACTCTGATGCTGCTGTACCAACAGATGGCTGCAAAGTAGATTGAACACTCCAACACCGGCTCATAAAACATACGAGACGCATCTTGGTGAGGAAATCGAAGGACCTAAACTTCCTTAAAAAGTAGACTCTGTTCTGTCGCTTGATATATATTCAATTACAACTATTTTATAAATTAAACAAGATTTGAAACAGATTATTAATGAACAGTGTGCTCTGAAATATCCAAAATCTTCACAAAAAAATATAGTTTTTGTCCTTGCACTCTGTATCTTCTTTTATAACCCCCTTCAAATCTTATAAGAAAGATATTTCTGATAAAGGTATTTCTAATACCAAGGCCAAATGCCTGGGACAGAATAACAGGACAATATAGTGTACACACTTGATAGCAAGACAAGCAAGTTGTCAATCAATGTCCAGAAGAATAATTTTTTTTTGTTTTTTGAGATCGACTCTGATTTGCTCTTGATAGATATAAACCAAACCAAAGAGATTTGGGGGTTACTTCCGTGGATTCACAGTAAGACGTGGAGATGGTGCATTTTTTGCACGGCTCTTTGGAGTTTCACGACTCATTTGTTTTCCGTCATCCCTTCTTTTTTCAGATACTACAAAAGGCAAAGGATTGATGTAGATTCTCGAGGTTGTATCATGATCGTTTTGGTGATCTGTAGAAGAATAACTGGAACTCATAGTACCTTTGAAAGCGGGGACGTTTTCATATATATGTAAGGCCACGTTACATTCAGTTCCTCCAGTTGCTTGTGGATCCTGTCTTTGGAAATTACTAATAACTGAAATACTCTCAAAAGCCCGTACCCTCTTATCATCCTCATACTGACTGTCAACCTGTTGAAAAGAAAGAAATATGAATTAGCAGGCTGTTTTATGTGTTTGGCATATCTTTTTAAACTTCCTTTTGTTTTAAATCTGACAGTAACATTTACTTTCTTTCAATAGTTTATTATTTGAAAGATTCATGTAGGTTTAACTAAATCAAGTTACTAAATCAAGTTTTATCTCAGCTTAGCAGAAAGTCATAAGGCTATGGAAACAGCAAGAGAGGTTTTGTTCTCATTTCAAATCCACCATTCATTACCTCTGAACCTCCCCCCCCCATTTTTCACTTATTTTTGAGGCTTTGTCGTGTATCAAACGTGCCATAAATCCCTGCTGTGTTTAACATTTCTGAAATGTGGGTGACCACCTTCTCAAAACTGTGTCTGAGCGTCTCCTTTGCCTTCTGTGAGGATACAACGAGAAAAATAGCACGAGTTGCATTTTCTTTAAAAATGCCAGCCTACACCCTCTGTTCAAACTGCTTAACACTGAGAACAGTTATAGTTTTGAAGCACCCTCAAGCAACAAAAAAAATGTGTATTTCTTGGAAATACCCTCCTCCTCACAATCACCTCTGAAACCATGATAAGCATCTATTCAACGTCTGGTTGAACTGATTTGCTTTCAAAAACAAATGATCACCTGGCAAGACAGTTGCTTTGCAGGCACAGTGACCTACCTCTTTGCCATGCATACTGCTCGGGTCTTTACTGCTGCATTTCCTGAAGCATACAACGAGTATCAAGATAGTAAAGACAGCAATGGTCCCAAATGTAGCATACAACACGGTGCCTGTTCAAACATAAGAGGAACTACTTATGTGATGGTATTCATGCACAAGCTGTAAAACTTGTGATCAAATAGAAACTCACCTACAGTGATGTCCTTTTCTTCTTCATATGTGAAGTTTGTTGCTACAAGACAAGATAGAACATGACTTTATGTTCCTCTGTATTTAAGAGGTTGAATTTATTGCCTTCTTAGTTCTTACCTGTTGAGAGGCTTGTTGGGTAACTGGTTGCCATTCCAGTTGTCAGCTTTGTTGAGTTGGTCCTGTTCTGATATGTCCACGTTGAAGAAACGACCGGTACTGAAGTCGTTGTAACAGCTGTATTAAAAAGAGTAATGGAGGAGGTTCTCAGATTATGGCACTTTTACTTTAGAAAATATTATTGATGAAAACAGTTCTATGGTCTGGTTATTGTGATTTGACGCTACATAAATAAAACTGAATTGAATGTGACACAAGTCATTGACACTTCTAAAACAATGTGTAACAGTGGTCTTAATTAAAAAACTGCTTCACATACTGTCAGCTTAATGAACCTTCACTTTAATAAAATGCATTTTCTACAGAAATGGTCTTTTTAATATTTATGACATTAATACATTACTGCTACTGATGCATCAATGCAGAGGCCACATTTGACGCTGTCTGATTTAGATCTGGTTTCAGCAACTTTTTTTACATTTTGGAAATTTAATCCAGTCAATTGCCAAACACAGATATGTCTTTTAATTGTTTTTATTATTATTACTATTATCAATACTATGAAACTATTACTTTGAACCTCTGTTCATATGCCTATCTTATCTCTTTGAGCTAAAAAATTCTTTAACCAAAACTATTTAAGAATTTTATGTCAGTTTTTAACCTGATTATCTGACAAGGAGCTCTTCTACCTTTTCCCAAAGTATCAGGAATCATAGGTTTAGGTGTATCTTAAAAAAATCTCTATGTCAGAAACTTGATATATTGTCCTGTTACTGCGTAAAATGTAAATAAAAGCATATTACCACAATTTCTTGATTCAGACTCAACATTTTATTGAAGACACAGTAAAGCAATTTATCAAAAGACATTTGCACATTCATTACACATTTGCCTCCACTGGCTAAAAGCTCTTTAAATAATGCAAAAAGGACTTTCATTCAAGGTAACAGTAAAAGCATGAAGCACATACCTTTGTGTACAGTGAGGTACACTGATGTATATGTATCGAGACCAACTCTTTGCACAGCACAGAAATATCCCCGTGAGTCTGCCAGCTGAAGGTGACGGATCATCACAGTGAAGACTCCATTCCCAGAGTCCACCAGAGTTATCCTTCCTGACTCTGCTCTCCCATCAGATTCTACTGTTACCAGTATGTCTTCATTGCTATTACATGGATCGTTGCAGAAGTACTTATTGTTATTGTGTGCAAGTTTGTGAGAGCACTTGAACGAGACCTCTCCACCCTCGTATCCTTCTATGTTGATTTCAGCACCCTCTGTCAATGCAGCTGTCAAGATTTTAATGTATTACAAGATCATTATTTAACTTCAGTTATTAGTAAAGTTATTAGGATGATTTTCATTTTAGGAAGAATCTTACCATACAAAAGACAGTAGAAGAACAAAATGGTCCTAATTTCAGCCTGTGAAGTTCTGAAGTTAAGCGATTGTTTCTTATTCATTGTGGCCCTGAAAGCTTTGTGCCTGATTTGCAGTGTGTTGTAAAACTAAAAAAGTCAAACCTTACAGGATTCTCTTCTGTTCAAGCTTGAGCAAATGAAATTACATCTTAACACTTCCTCAAGTCTCCAACCTACTGCTTGTGGTTTTGACTCTTATGAGTGAAATGCGTGGGCGTTATAGAAACCAGCGCCTCATAAGAAGTGAGAAAAACAATGTCTGCAGCATGCATGTGCTTAGTTTCAGATCACAGAACCGTGGGGATTTTGTTTTCAGTTGATAATAAAACAAAGGAGGAACAGAAATTCTAATACTTAAAAAAAGTCTGCAACTGCCCATCTGGTTATACTTTCTGTTGCTTAATGGTTTCTATACCGATAAATACAAGTTTCAAGGTGAAAGCAATACAGAGATATTGAAAAGGGAAGTCAGAGAGACATCGCCCAAAGCTATAGCACACCTCTGCTATTAAGGATCAGAAAAATACACTTCAGTCTGGAACCAAATCAATTAACACATTAACATTTGTTCCCCAGCTGCTGGATATATAAAAAAATAAGTGCCGTATGTCACATCAGTTTGTATTTCATCAATGCTGTTGTGTTGGCTGTGTTCGCTGCTCCGACTGGCTAATAACATCTTTTACTGTGATGAAACACATAGTGGAAACTTATCAAAACACTGCAGTTATACGGCATACAGTGTACTTCATTTTGCTGAAAAAGAAACATGAGGTTGTTGTCCACAGCCAGTTAGCTTAAGATAAAGCTGCACGTCTTGCTCTGTCAGAGAGTGCTGACTTTTAATTTGTAATATAGCAATATAAAGGAACAACATGACACCAATCAGTGAGCTTTAGTGGATTTGATTGGATTTGTTATAGTCAATATAGTTAGGTTAACCAATTACCCCAGTCTCAATACATTATGTACTGCTAAGTTTACGAACTTCTGGCCTACATTTTTAAAAGTAAGTGTGGGTGCATTTCTCTGACTTTCATCTCTGAACACAGCTGCAGCAGACTTACAGGTACCTAAAAATAAATAATGTGTAAAACCCATATCAGTTGTTAAACTACAAATAAAATCTGATTATAGGTCCTAATCTGATAAGATCAAGATAGTTTCATATCTCCACAGCAAGATTGTTTCAACTTGTTATGTTTGCTTTTAAATACATGTGAGTCGTGCAGTTCCAAGATTAACTACGTTTACAATGTCACATCCTGAGACGTGTATACTTCACTTTTCTTAAATGCTTATGAATAAAATGTCTGCAAATGGAGGATTACTTGATACAGCACTGCAGCACAGACAAACACAAATTAAATGGATCAGAGGCTTTTAGGTGTTCATACATAATATCCAAGACCATACTTTTCCTTAGAAAAGAAAGTGGACCTGCTGGGTATTATTACATGTTTGTACTGCCCTCTGCAGGTCCCTTGGCAACACTGCTTTGAATTTTGTGAAGTGAAATTCAACATGAGTGTCTTTAATGTGGGTGCTGTCTTCAATATGTCCCATTTACTGTGTGACACGGTTAGTTTTTCATCTGTTTATTATTCATGTTCCTTATGCCTCAGCTACATACAAAGTAAAGACTAGAGACTTGCATATCAAACACAGTATGGAAATGCATTTACAAAGAATTATATTCAAACAAATGTCCTTTATTACATTTCAACCACAGAGTGGGATTTGCTTTCAAAAGCTTAAAAAAAAAGAAAGAGGAAATCCCTGCTCAGTCCAGGGTTTTGGGATCTAGTGCCTCGTAGATGGCAGCATACTGGATGTTGTCGTCAGCACCGGATTCTCGTTCCAAAGACTGGAGCCCCACTGCATCCTGGGTTGATTCATTTTCTGCAATTTCCTCCTCCTGTGAATGAATTATCATTGTAATTTTTTTTCAATATTTCTCCTGAGAATCTTGGAAATAACATTTTTACAAGTAATTCACAAATAATTCACCTCGGCTTTGTTTCCTGCCGCACTGTTCTGACCTGAAACAAACCAGTGACACGATTTACATGGATGTTTGTGTACTTCAACACAAAGCAGCTCTATTTTAGAGTTTCAGGCCGTGCACCTCACCGTCATTGCTCCGCCAGTGTCTGTAGAATATAAGAGGGATGATGGCACAGACCAGAAAAGCCAGACTTCCCGAGACAATGATGACCACTGTGGTGTCTGCAAACATCATACAGTTTACTTCAGTCAGAGGAAAGCAAGTCCTCCAAAGACAAAATAGAAAAAAATATCAACTAGCTTGTCTCTGGTTCAAAATATCAATTCATATCTCCAGCTAAACATCACCCTTGTCAAAAATTCTCCTCACACTGGGAATTGTCACATACCTCGGACATGGACTCTTAACAAGTGACTGACTGTTAGAGCAGGATAGCAACACATTTATTTGTAGGAATGGAAAAGTTTAGACAGTTTTGGCAGTTAATGAGTGAAAGGCTGCAATGGTCAGCAGCACCGCAGCGATGGCACCGCCCTCACTTCCTTTTACTCTTTACACCTCAGACTTCCATTGCAGCTCAACATCATGACATCTCCAGAACTACCCGGATGACTCTGCAACTGTTTGCTGTATCAATAATGGGCAAGTACAGGGAACTGGTCTGTGGCATCACAGTTTGAAATCTGTTGTGTGCGTGTTAGGTTAAATGGTGATTCTAAATTGACCGTAGGAGTGAGCGTGCATGGTTGTTTGTCTCATTTGTCTCATTTTTCTCTGTGTTGGCTCTGTGAGGGACCGTCATCCCGTCCAGGGTGTAGCTTTCCTCCCACCCAGAGACGTCTGGGATAGGGTCCAACCACCAACCGCAATCATGAACTGGATTACGTGGGTATAGAAAATGGATGGATTTTAAATTCTCTTTCAATCTGTTTGTGCATTCTACACATATAACCAAACCTGTACAACAGCGGTTAGCTGCCACTTAGACAGAAATTCCATGTATTTGTCTGTCTCCTTCTCCGAAATAGATTTTTGATCATTTCTCCTCCAGTGGATGACTTAGTTTTACTGTGTCAAATGATGTTTGAGTTTAACATTTAAGTATGTCATTAAAATGTAAGTATGCTGTATGTCTTATAAATGAGTTTAATCACGTAATATCCAATCAGACTTTTACTATCAACCTCTATACTTTGAGGTCTTTTAATAAACTCGCTAAGGATTTATGTTAAGTCAAGTAGGTTAACTTTAGCCAAATGGTGATCACTGTGCAGAAATTCTGAACAAGGATGCCAGAAATTAATTTTCTATATCCCTTGAGCATAAATCAAAATTAGGATCCTGACTACATATGAGCTAAAGTAAAATTTCCCACAAATGCTCAATATTACATTTATTCCTTCTCCACTGATTGTGATATCACATAATCATGTTCCCACATCTGGATGTTTGTGCTCACAATGCGAAAATTCATGTCTGGCATCAAACTTCTTGCTTTTATCATCCTGCGGCAATAAATTTGAACACCCACATGAGGCAACGATGAGAAAAAGTTCAACAAAAAGTCACGCTTGAAGTTATTATAAAACTAACCAAGCCATTTCTACCAAGCTAAGATAAATCTCTATATACCGTTTAAAGGCTTGTTATTAGAGCCGTGTGGACTGAAATACCTGTGAGGTTGGTTGAACCGTGTTGTTTTTTTTTCTCCTCGAACGGTTGCAGAATGAATGTTGTTGGCAACAGTTCAGTACTGAATGGAAAGCTGTCCTGGGATGGAGTTTCTTCCTCTGTCTGCGGGGTCGTATTAATTGATGGAGGAGATCCAGGAGGAACAGTGGAAGCTTTGAGAAAACAGGAAAGAATTTGACCAGAAGGGTAAATGTGTGTGTATATGCATGCTCATATGACATTTTTTCTGTCTTTGTGTATAAACAAATGGAGAAGAAAAAGCATCACAAGATGTAGCCTACAGTACATACAAACAAATTCATAATTCAAGAGTTGAACAGCAGTTTTATGTCTTAGTCCACACATTGATCGCACAGATTAAATAACTTGATAGCTGACTGTTATCATACCAAAGAACACCCATAACTGATAGTATAGGCCGCTGATTGACCTGAACTTTTCTTTTTCAGTCAGACAAAGCCTTCATTCACTTGTGATTGATACTCAGCTTCAATGCAAGAATTCAGCAACTTCACAAGGAAAAGTGATTCATCTTTGATCTCTTAGATTTCCTGAGACGTTTAGGCATCTAACCGATAACTTACCATCTAGGACTTTGAGACTGACTTCCTGGTACGACACATTAAAGGTTCTCTCAACTTCACAGTGATATCTCCCAGCGTCCACCGTCCTCAGCCTTCTTATTGTCACAGTGTAGACTCCATCCCCTCTGTCGTACTCCATGCTGTATCTCCCTTGCCGAGTCGCAGCAGACCTCTTCATCTCGGTCTTAATGAGAGTGTTTTTACTGTTGCAGACTCCTCGGCAGAAGAACATTCTATTGTGTTCTGAGCTTTCATCTGTGGTCCAGCTTCCAAAACAGGGGATAGAGATCTTTCCACCAGCATGGCCGCTCACCTCCAGCATGTCTGAGGCCTCCAAACAAACAACTGCGGGATGAATATGGACATTTTTTTGTGAGTGTCAATGTCAATATAATTTCTGCCTAGTTAATCAGTATTCTATCATTTCTAAATATTAAGGGAGTAAATTAAGAAATACTTTTTCCTTAAAATATAGAATGTTTACCCCTGACATTTCACTCTTTTCCCTCGATGCGTACTTTTCATTTAAGTTGTATTCCATATTCTTTAGCTTTTATATGTTGAGCAGTTCTTTCTATGTCTAACTATGTGGAATCCTTTTTACGTTATGTGGCCTCCATTTTAACCACCTGAAGTCCTGAAGTCCACCTGAAGTTTGTTTTTGTGTCTGAGTGGAAAAAAAGAAAAAGGTCTTTACAGCTGGGATAGCGTCCAGCCTCCTTTTACATTTAAAATACGAGAGTTCTCTCTTTCTGTCTCTTAATTTTGGCATTAAAGAAGTGTTTTTGAAACTATTCGGATGTGAAACATTGTCACTTCTTCAGTTTATCCTGTTTGACATTTTGTCTTTACAGTCAAAAATGTGTTCTGTGAGGTTAGTGATGCCTTAAACCAGTAAATTCTGATTAGCTCATTTTCATGTACAAGTAGAAATCCATGATGACGCATGGTATGTGATGGTATCGAGTTACCGTGCTCTAATTAGACATGCTTGAAGTACTGGTACTGTTGTGTGGATGAATAAAAGTACATTTGGAGGCACTGAATGATTCTATCTATGGAGACACAGACACTTAAACAAAGTTAATCCTCTCATGAATCGTTGGTCTGAAAAACACCAAATATCTGTTGGAACAATCAGAAGAAATATGTCACGTGTGTAATTTGGACATTAAATTTGGTGATTATCTCTGGCCTGAGTGAACATTTGTATGATATGTTATTAACTTCATCCAGGTCAAGTTAAAGGGAATGAGATGGAGTTACAATAACTTGATTCTGAAACATTGTGTTTCTTCAGACCTTCAGTCACAATCGCCATGGTTGGCTTTTTAAGCCCAGGATGCAGAGACAGAGCCAGGCTGCAAAAATAAAGTTAGGGTGGAAGCTTGCTTTGGAAAAAAAGTGGTGCACAAACATGGGAGAACATTGCTGCTAATCAGTGAATGTTGTAAACACATTCCTTGTAGATCTGAAAGAGACAAGCAGGCCTGCCTTAATGAACCATCAAAATATTCATCAGATAGGGCTATTTTCAGCATGAAGGTTGTTTGTTCAGAGGCTGTTGTTTCCAGTGGTGGAGGGGATTTTATTTCACATCCATAAAGTGAGACAGGAGGAGAATACTGGACAAAATGCAAAGTCTTTGGCAAACTTTTACCATGATCATCCGTCAAAGTCACACTTGTGCTTGAACTAGTGTTTTATCAATGTTGAAATGTGTTTATAGGGTATTACAGTTCCTCTGAACCTTTACATTTTGAGTGAATATTTGTTTTAAGAGTTGCAGGCAGCAGAAATTCTATGAGCAGATCAGACAAACAGGAGCAGAGTCATCAGGTTAAACAGAGTCATCTGCAAACTGCCCATTCTTAAGACTTAACTGATCTTTGTACAGTCTCATCTGATATGGTCCCAATGAATTCTCAATTTGCTCTGCAAAGTGAATTATTTTTGTGGTATGGTACCTTTAAACAACTGTGCTAAATCTGCAGGAAATCTAATCTTTTATGCTGAGACTGTTGTTCCAATTCTGTACATTCGATTTCAGTTAATTTTTGTGGGACAGTTAAACCAGAAATTCAGATTAACTGAACTAATTCCAGTGTAAAATAGTTTATGAGTAATGTTAAAGGAACTGTTGGAGACATACACCACAGCTTTGGAGCTGCTCTAACATCTTAATAAGACATTTTTCTAATAAAACACCAATACAAATATCATCTCTGCCTTGATTTTTTTTTAAACAATAACTTAAAAACCATCGTAAAGTTATTAAATTCCTTACAGTGTTCAGTTACGTTACACAAAGGTTAAATTGCAACTTCTACCATTAAGATTTTGCATGCGGAACTGAGTTAAAATACAAGAAAACTTACCTAAAAAGCAACAAAACGAAATGAGAGACTTCATTCTTTCATCACAGGTACGAATGTCGCAGAAAGATGCAGCTTCTAATCAGTCATCCGATTCACTGCCATAAAACACGAGTGTCTTAATGGTTATGAAAAGCGACACAGATGTGAAATAAAAGTTTGATGCTGTTTGTTTCTCTTCAGTTTGTCTCAATATGAAGTGGGCATGATTCCGTTTGACCATGCCTCTTCAGCTAGTTTTGATCTCAGACAGAAAACGTACAGCATCCAGCAGCTCCTCTATATTTCACTGTGCTTCGAACAACCAGCTCATGACTGCGATGGGCTATAAGGTCTTCAGTGTTCATGTCAGGCTCCCCCAGCTGTGTCTGTGTGCCTCAAAACATCTACAGTACGTTACGCTGGAGGGTATCAAACTCAATAAACAGTCTGTCTGCTGACTGTGTCACGGGTATCTGAGGGCAACCTGAGGACTGTTTCATACAGCATGATGACACAGTTAAACCACACTTAGACACAAGAAAATTATGCATATTTTCAGAAGAAAATTCCCAAAGGACTGCAAGCTGAGGAGTGAGCCGATTCATATTTAATTTTAGAGGATGACAGGCACCTCCGTAGCATTTTCTTTGGACATGCAGCAGCTAAGACAAAGGGAAATACCCTCAATGAAGCCTCATTGATCAGCTGAGAATTTTCTTTTCTTTTTTTTGCCGATACAGCCACATATGTCAGTCACCTTGAGTGAAAAAGCATCCAAATTCTGAATTATTGTAAAGAAAATCCTGACTGCATCTGATTTGTTAAGTCCAGTCGTTTGAAGTTCCCAAATTGTGTCCTGGCTGTCGTTCATTAGGGATGCCTCGATTTATGTTGCAGCCTTATGAAGATGTCTTTTTTCTTTCTTTACACACATTTTTTCCTACACTTATCAAAGCTCATCTAATTTCAGATAATTTAATGTTTCAACTTGGATTAGTTCAGGCTCCTTTGAGGAATGGTGCATCTTCAACCCAAAGCTGCAAGACTTTTGCCATTAAAACTGAAGACAACTGTGTTTTGTTTTATTTTTTTGGTATTAGTAGTAGTATTTCTCTTTATAAAAAAAGATATTTAGTACGAACAGGCAAGACTTTCTAACTCATCGCTGGTCAAACATGAAAATGTCAAACTTTCGGAATAAAAGGGACGTTAACACAAAGTTCAACTGACAGTGGAATTGGGAAAGGTAACATAGATATCGAGAAGGAAAATGGTGACCTTTTTAAATGTTCTCTTCATATTAGGCAGAAACAAAGTTACCTTATTAAATTAGCATTTAGGACCTGGTATTACAGAAAAACTCCAAGACAATTAGCTTATTGTAAACAGGTTAGCTTTTCATGTCTTTATTGCTCATTAGTAACCTCACCCCAACGAGATGTACTGCTTTCCATCTAAATGTCACACTTCACTCAAAATGTGTACAGTTTCAACTCACTTAGACCATTTGGTCTACTGTCTTTCTCCCAGTACTCATTAATTGACTCAAGTAAGTTTGACTCTGCTGTGATCGGTGCCGATATGCCTCCCTTCATCTTTTTATTTTGGGGCTTTTTCCTGGTTGACATTTCCACATCACAAATGAAGCCGGTGGCAAACCGATACCATTTCGAGCAATGAATCAGTCAGTTTTACAGCTCTGCACATTACGAGCCACTGTTCATTTTGGGTCAAAGCCCTGATTAAGAGCTGTGGAGCACATGCAGAACGCCCCAGCCTGTTTGGGTTCAATTAAGCAGATGTATTCAGGAGTAAATTGACCTTCAGCTCAATTACATGGCTGTGTTAGTCAAATCTTGACAATTTCAGTCAGACTAACATGTTTAAATGTTTATTTTTAAAGTCAAAATTCAGTTAGACTAAGACAAAAATGTGATCAACTTCAGTAAATGCATCGACTGTGTGAGCTGCGGTGTGCAGAAATCTTGTTCTGAGCACATTTTACATTCCCCATCCATGGAAACAATCCAAAGAAAATTCCACATTGCAATTCCATAAAGTAAAGAGAAAACCTCTTTCTCAGTAAAAACTTTTATTATGAACAAAACATCCTATAGAATGGTGCACATATATTTTCTCTACTGTACAGTTTTCATCAAAAATATTATCTAACTCCGTAAACCAAACACCACTCAATATTGGTCACATATTTACATTCTAACTTGTGAAATGCTGCACTCATTCTTTGTACATAGACTTCCTGAAGGTGATCATTTATATGGAGAACCTTGTACATACAGACAATCTGACCCCCGAGTCATTGCTTTATTGTCTGTGGAGAGTATACCCTGCGTAAAAATGTCCGTATGATGTTCGAGATATAAAACATTGGCAGCTTAGTGTTAGTCTTGCATGTCTGTTCGTCTTGTTTAAGACCGTGGAAGAACCCCAGCGATGGTTTCCCGAGCGTTCTGACTGAGCCGATCTGGAAACTTCACCTCATACTCCACTATCAGGTCGCCTCGACGGTCGGGTCGTTTGGGATAAGGCAGCCCCTCCCCACTGACTCTTCGCTTCATCCCTGGGTGCACGATATCTGTTGATGACACAGTCACTGTTTTGCCCTCCAGTGTGGGTGCGTTGACTGTGCAGCCACACAGAGCCTGTGGGACAGAAGAGACGATACGAAGGTTAGGAAAAGTGATAAAAACTGATTTCAACTCTGATTTAATAGTTCTTAAGTGTAGTATTTAAGCACTTTTACACAAAGATGCTACTTAAAGTTAAACATAATCCTGACTTACATCTCTGAGTAAGATCTTGGCGGTGTAAATGATATCAGAGCCGTCCCGTTTGAACACTGAATGCGGTTTGTCCTTTAACACAAACACCACGTCAGCTGGAATGTTTCTCGGTGTCTCATCCCCCTCTTTGGGAAACGTGATTTTGGTGCCCTCTTTCCATCCTTTCTTAATCTGCACCTCCAGAATTTTCTCCTCAGTCCGTGTCGTGTGTCCGTCGGGGTTCAGCCTTTTACGGGAGATCTTCATTTTCTTTGTGCAACCCGACAAAACATCCTCCAAAGACACCCGGAGATCGTGAACCACAGGCGGGTCCTGCTGCTTTTTTACTATGCTGGTGTGGCCGCCCATTCCTCCCATACCCGAGCTGAAGGAGCGTGGGAAGCCGCCCATTCCGCTGCCCCCCATCCCAAAGCGGGAAAATGGGTCATCAGTCTCCATGTCCTCATCCATACCTCCATTACGGCCACCGAAGAACTGTTCAAAAGGGTTGCGTCCACCGAAAAACTCTGCAAAGATGGCATGAGGGTCGCCCTGGAAGGTGTAGCTGAAGGTGCCAGGACCGCCACTACCGCCACCACCTGTGGGGCCTCCGCCTTTCAGACCTGGACAAGAAAAAACAAGCAGGTTAATATCTGAAACTGATGTCAGGGATTGAATTTTTGTTTTATACTCAAGCGTTCTCTCTTATTCTTAAGATGAGGCGGGCCCCACTCATAAAGAAACCTGGTGTTACAGCTGTTACTGACAAATGTACTCATTTAGGACCAAACTTTAAACTGAAATGTTGCCATAGCCATTGTAACGTATCAGACCTGATAATACAAATCTTATCAGTCATTAGCTACCAACACATTAACAGGACAAGTCTTATCGGTGTTAAAGAATGTACAATTAATCCACTTCTATAGCAGTGCGTGTGAATAGGTGCAGGCAAATTTCTAATACATTTCACGCAGGCTCCAGCTTGTCCTGCCCCCAAAAATAACACCAACTTCAGTGGCACCATTAAACGTTAATCCCGCCTTTTCCTTTTAAATAGAGCCCTCCACCCCTCTGACCTCATCAAATAGTTTCTGCTTTAGACTGACAGACTTATTAGGGATACATATTGTGTGAATTGCTCTGTAAAGCTGGGCCTCGCATCAGCCAAGCTTAGAATGAAGGACACGGGGAAGAGAGAGCGCCATGACACCCGCACAGGCATTGACGTTTGTTTAGACCCTTGCACGCTTGCTGTCGTTGCGTTTCAGTCAAAATATTACAAGCACTTGACCCCAGCCATTGTGTTTAAGCTTTACTGGTTGAGATTTGTGTTTAAGCTTTACTAGTTGAGATAACTTAACATCATGATTCGAAAGCTTACCTTCTTCACCAAAACGATCGTAGATGTCCTTTTTCTTTGGGTCGCTCAAAACGTCGTAGGCTTCGGCAATCTCTTTGAATTTCTCCTCGGCACCCGGTGACTTGTTTTTGTCGGGGTGATAACGCAAAGCCTGCTTACGATAAGCCTTCTTTATGTCGTCCTCTGACGCTCCTTTCTTAATTCCCAAAATTTCGTAGTAGTCTTTACCCATCTTGACCGTCCAGCGGTCTGTGTATTAGTAATTTAAAGCTGTTATAGAGACTTCGTCGTACTTCTGTTGCCCTCTTCCTGCTCGTCCTCTGTCTCAGCTGAGGCTGCAGCTCTCCAACTATTTTCTTTATAAACAGCGTGGAAACTTCGAGACTTTTCCATAACCAGCCTGAACAATCGTGACTGTGACGCTCCAGTGGGGACACGCCCAGTGGTGGGCGTCACGCCATGCTGCTTTCAAATGTTGTCGGAAATAACTTCTACAACGGTCACCCCATGCGCAGGAAAAAAGCCGTTTGCATTCCCATCATACCTAGTCGCTTGCCATCTCTAAATGTAGCTAACTCCGCTCACAAGCAGTCATAGCAACTGTCGTGACAATGACAACACACAATAAGCGTTTTCTTGAGTTAGCTTTGTCCAAATGAATATATATAAAAAGAGAGAGAGACAAACTCCCCAGGAGGCTTTTAGACAGCTGTCAGGATCTTTTGTTGGCTGTGACTGGGATTGAGGCCTAAAATTCCCTGCTGTAGACTGGCTGAGCAGAGAACTGGGAAATTTAGATCATAGGCTGTTATACTATGTCCTTCAAAGGGCACAGCTGTCTTTTCTAATACATTTACTTTGTTTATATCTGTTTATGAGTTAGATGAAGAGAAACAAGAGGTGAGATACAGTAGTTGTTGTCTTTAATTGATTTAAATTACATTGGATTTCAACACACTAAACTCAACTTGACACTATGTAATATGGTGTATAGGCCTATAGTGTAAACTTGTATAAGTTTAACTTAAATAAGCAGTTGAGGAGGTTCTAGTATCTGGTGTTGAAGCCTTACGGATGCCTCCCTGGAAAGATGTTTCGTACATGTCCAACCGGGAGGACATCTCGGCGAAGACCCAGGACCGGCTGGACAGATGGCTTTGGAATGATTAGGTGTCCTCCTGGAGGAGCTTAAGGTGGTGGCTGGGGAAAGTGAGGTCTGGTGATGTCTGCTTCTTTTGCTCTCCTGACCCAGTTTCGGATAAGCAGCAGAAAATGGATTGATGGAATATGCGCAAATTGTTCAATGTGAAACAGTTAAGCCACTTAGGTATCGATCACATTTACTCTCAAGATACCCAACCACAACTCAAGCTTAGTAATTAGTTTAAAACTATAGAACAAACCAGTCAGGATTCCTAGTTTTAAAAATGTCTCTGCATTTATTTCAATGTAAAAACAGGATATAAATCTAGGTGTAGTCCTTTAGAGCAGCACAAAGGCTAAGCTGTACGTGTAATATGCCTATCGTATGATAAGGTAACATGTGCAGTACATCGATCACATGTTTGTCTGAAAAAATGGTGCAATGGTTGCTTTTCATACAAAGAAAATCCTGTCACTTTTTGTACACACTACAGAAATTTGGGTAATCATATGAAATCTATTTGTGTATAACCTTTGAGAATATACTAGATTGTCTGTTAGTTTTTTGTTTTAAAAAGAAAAAAAGTAAGGTAAAAGAAGTTTTTCTTTTCTTTATTTTTCTGTGAATCTGACTTTTGTTCCAAATGAAAAGATTTTTATGTTTACACAATGAGGCAAGTGAGTTAACATTTGGGAACTGTGCCTGAAAACAACACAGGCCTCACTGTATCCTTTAGAGAAGAGTTGTGCTATTTTTTTAATAAATTTTATTCTGCAGTTATGCAACTGAAATGTTTGCGATTGAGAGCCTTACAATGTACCCGTAGAATTAGGAATGCCTTTGAGATTTAAAATGAAAATTTGGTGAAAGGAAAAGCTAAACTGAATTTGTAATGCTAATTATACGCAATCATTTTTCAATGTGCACTCACTACACACATGATATTCAAACTTGAAAAGGACAGTTTGAGTGTCTAATAGTTCATTATTGAGAAGCCAAAGTCAGATAAATAAAATGAATAACAATAGATCAATAAAGTAAAGTAAGTTGGTTTACAATCAAATAGTTCTAAATCTGTTTTCATGTGAACACCTGGAAAATGTTTAGCTTTTGCCACTTTAGTAATAGTGGTAAAAGTAGTGCCATAACTTTATTGTCATCATATTGCGGGTTTGCCTTAACAGTGTAATGACATCGAGATAGCACTTGCTGTAACATAAGAAACATTACAGTCAGTGTAATGTATATATAAATAGAATAGAATAGAATAGAAAAATACTTTATTCATCTCCCAGTGGGGGAAATTCAAATACATAATATATATATATATATATATGTATATGTATATGTGTGTGTGTGTGTGTGTGTGTGTGTGTGTGTGTGTGTAGATATACGTGTAGTTAGATATGGACAGATAGACAAGACACTGGAATGCAATACAAAGAACGATGTATGTGCAAGTGTAAGCTCATTGGCTACTTGATGATAGTGTGGGCGTGTTCACCTCACTGGTGATTGCGTTAATAGGCCGAGAGAAGCGCGTGGTGTTCCTTAGCAGCCATTGAGTGGAAGCTGATCCGTCACTCATCTGGGATATTAAGGAAGGGGTGCTAACTGCCAAGATGAAGCACTACGAGGTAAGTAGTGTCCATACATTTTTTAAATCGTCAACTGGGAACCTTGTGAAGGCAAACATTAAACAACCAATTCGGAATTTTCTTCTCTGAAACGGCAACTCCTGAGAGCTGTAGGTGTGAGGAGGGAAGACTGCAAGCTAATCAAACACTGTCCATTATGGACTGCCTTCTATGAGCAGGGCATTGGGTCGCGTTGTGGTTAAATTCACGGCTGTCAATGAACCACAAACCAACTCTAGCCTCGTAGATGTGACGATTTATACCCAAGTTTTGTATACGTTAAAACCCTTATTTAAAGTAAAGCTTCCATTAAGCTAAAAACACTTCTCTGCAGGATAACGCTCGTCATCATCGCCATCTCTGGCGGGACTGACCCATGGCACTTTTTTAATCTTGTTCTTACTCAATATTGTAGGTGAACAGTCAAGGCCGCAATTGAAGCTCTGTTTTTCTCTGTTATTTCAGTCACGTAAAATTATTCAGGTCTGAATTCATAAGACTGAAGGAGGGGCTGAGGATAAAAGCTTGTAATCTGGAAAGACACTATTAGCTCATAGAAACATTCATGCGTCACTGTTCTCAAAGGTGTCTTTTCACTAATTCAGCATTAGTATGCCTTTTTTCAGAGCAGTCGGTGCTTGCTGGATCACAGTGATTCACAGTTTCACAAGCACCTTAAACTCATCAGACAGGATTTAAAGCAGTCTGACAGAAAGTGACGCAACCGGTGGCTGTTCTGGTCCCCCTTCTTTCTTTTGACAGCTTTGGCTTTTGACACCTGTGAGGGGAAGAACAACAACATTCAATAAGAAGTGTTTATATATATATTCATGTGTCATATGCAAGAACTACGTTGATGTAGATATAATCAAAGAGTTGGACACAACCTTAAACTTAGACTATACTCTCCAGATCTATCAATACTTATGATGTCCAAACTTTACAGCACAGCTTTGATGTAAAGCAGTTTTATGTACATACGGTATTGGAAAGGAATGCTTCAACACCAATACTTAACACAATGTTATAAAATCACTTGAGAGTCAATGTTATTCCTCAAAAGCATTTAGCTAATAACTAAAACCTGTTGTGATTCTTTTAGCTGCAGAATAATTTCCTATTTTAGAGTTAATAGAGCTATATTTAATTTGATTTAATGTCAAATATCAGTAGGTACAGTTCAGAAGGCATGGCCTCTGCAGCGCCGCACCTGGTTACGCTCTGAGTACACAGTTCCAGGTAGCAGGCTTGCAGGGCAGAGTTTGTAGAAATAAACTACTTTTACGCCCTCAAAAAGGAATTAAAAGAGCGTTAACACTTGACTGAGGGCGGCTGCCATAAAATTTTGTGGAGAGATAAGTCAAGATTCAGGAATTTGCTTCAAATCGCTGTGTTTTTGATGGTCGTCGTATACAAGCGCAATTTCTCAGTGTTGAACCCTCACCATGAAGCTGAGTTAAGGATTTAGGGTGTTCTGATGCAAGCAAAGTTGGTGATCTTCACAAAGTCCAAGGCCTATTCAGTTAACATAGATAACACTATATCTTTTAAGTGCTATACCTTCAGGAACGTGTTTGATAGGTTCCAAGTTTGTCATACAGTAGGACAATGAGACCCCTTTCAGCTTTGCAAAATCTCCCTGGAGAAGAGAGAAAAGGATTGTGAGTGATCAGTCAGGTTTAACCTCAGCTCACTGAGCCAACAAAGGCACAGTCCCTCTGTGTTGTTTTAAAGGTCGCACAGGGACAGGCTGCAGTGAGCTACCTTTAAAATCTCACTGGCAGGGTGGTCAGAGCCAAAGGTGGCTATTTGGAGGAGTCAAAGATCTTAATTAACCTCTAAAAGATAGATACATGGCCGACAGAAATATTGGAAAAGTTGTGTAATACTTTAAGAAAAAAGAAAACAACACCTGGTGGAACATCTTCAACATGAGATGTCAGCAGCATGTTTGGGCATAACAACAACAAACAGAAAAATTCAGAAATGATGATGAGTAAGGGTTCATCACTCTCCAAAAAAGACTGTATGGATAGATGGGTCTGCAGTTAAAAATATTCCTCAAGATTAAGGCCTCGACTGTCCAGACAAGAAATCCCTACAAACACTGAAATAATCTTGCTGGGGCAGTAGGTTACAATAATAATTGTAATAATTAAGGGCACGTCTAAATACTAAAGGAGAGGTTTTGGGAGCTCATTCTTCTGTGTCCAAAATGGTAGTTTGTGCAGTGGTGAAATGGACAGACGAATGCCATCGGTTGTGTGGAGTTGTTGTTCAACGTGACATTAGTGTTTAAAGTAATGAAAGCCCAGGACAATGTCAGAAAAACCAGCACATAGACACTGCTGTTGTCAAGGTTTCCGACTTATGCTCATGTAAAGCGACACAAACTAGGCTGAGATGCCCAAAATGAGACAAAAGTTTGCTGTGAATTCCTGTGTTTTATTTTATCTAAGTTTGAGTAGCTCAATCATAACTTTATTATTACTATTTGAAAGTGTAGACTGAAGCTGGAGCTAGATGAAGATGCACAACATGTTAACAGATTTCTAAAGACAGTCTAAAGATTTCACATAATTCTGAGTTTAAATCAAACTCTGTTTGTTTTCCAAATTGTTGTAATTACACCGATTAAATCGTTCTGTCTTTGTATTTAGACCAGATAGCTGCAGTTGCTAAGAGTGCGTACCGAACCCATTTCGAGGTTTATCTTTCAAAACATTTAAAGATATAAAAATATAACTCTTACCTCAGAGAAAGTGGTGCAGGCCAAGCCAGCAAATATATAAATCAAGTCATCGTACATTTACATTCCGCTGTAGCAATTAAAATCAGTTCCCCCTGCTTTACCCTCAACCCAGAGCGCATTACCAGCGTGGACTGTCACTGCCGGAGGTTTTATATAGACGAGGTAGGAGGGGGAGTGACTGTCGAGTCGGGGCTTCTTGGCACATGTACTGGAATGGGGCTTCTTCCCAGAAGTCTCACCTGTGGTGTCATATGTCCTGCTTATTTTATGTCTAAGTCACTTATGTGCACGCTGATCATGTAGATGAATACCTTCTAAAATGTTGTTAAAAAGATTTCTGTTAAGACTGTGATGGAGGTGGCATCTGAAAGAAACAAAACTGGATTTCTTTGATGAATGGAGTAGACGTCCTTTGCTTCCCTGTTGCCACTTGTGATTGTATTTTTCATTCAGTCTGGAAATTGTATCCCAGCTCTTAGTCTTAAGAGGGTGGAGGGTCGGGGGGAGCTTCACGAAGGGGATTGCCCCACTAAGCCCTCAGAATCTGGAGTATTATCACGCCGTGTTGGCAGGAAAAGGCAGCTCTGCATGCCTGTGACTGAGAGATCAGGTGGTTCGGTTCAGTTTTCTGGTACAACATAATGTAAAAGCCATAGGGGTTGTGTGAATGAGACCCTAAACGAGTGCATTCAGGTGTTTAGGGTTCAGCGATGGACTCGCGAGTTGTAGTTGGTCAGTGATTGAATATCAGTTTAATGTGATCAACAGTGAATGCATGACATCACCACATAGATCTGTGTGGGGTCTGCTGGGAGTGGGCTGGCCATGCAGTGTTAGCATGAGATGTTTATAATTAGCTGTGGAGAAGACGACTGGGTCAAACTAGTAAAAGGGGTTGCTGTTTATCGTCATACCTCTCCCTGATCATCCTTCTTAGCTGGAGTTTGAGAGGTGTCAAGGGTCATCAGGTGACCGTTTTTAGGGACGAGTTGTATTTCAAAACCCAGTTGCTGCATTTCTGAAAAGAAGCTGCTTTAAATGTTACTTTTGATAAATGAACCCTCAGATGAAGGTACATTGGGGATGCTGGGCATTCCTATGTATGCAACTGTTCACACACATGAGGCATATGTTTGCTTTGCAAGGGTCGGCTAGCAGTTAAATAAAGCGGCGCACCACAAGTGAAGGAATGAGAGATGGGCAGAGAGGGAGGGAGAGTTGAATGGCAGGAGGAAGAAGAGGGAGGGGCAGATGAGTGGAGGAGAGACAGATTTATTTCCACAGCTGAATGCTGCCCCTCTCCTCTTTGGCTTTGCTTGGACCTGAGATCAAGCCCTGTGAATTAGTCACTGGAGAACTGTGGGGAAGAAGGGAATAAACTTAGAGCAGGAGGAGAACTAAGGACATGGATGCCTTAGCGCTAGAGGCCACCACTGTAAAAAAGACAAATAACACGACAGCCCTGCTGCCGGCTCAAGCCCCGGCCAAACGCAAACCTGCTAAAAAAGCTAAAAAGGCTGTTGTTTTCTTTGAGGTGGAGATACTGGATGCCAAGACCAAGGACAAGCTCTGCTTCCTGGACAAGGTAGGAACTCACTTTTCTTCTTCATGTGTTTGTTCAACTAGTTTCATATTGATGCAGTTTAAATCCATGTAAAACCAGTTTAATAAGTGTCTTTGGATGTTTAAACATCATTGGGCTGCACAACCAATGCTGCACCTGCAGTATATCTGGCCTCATACTAAAGTAAATCTCTGTCTGCGAGTCGGTGTTTTCTAGAACACAGTTGAGTGCGTCTGTCTGTGTAAAAGTGGCACACGCTGGATTGCCTTTCATACATGTGACATAGTGCTGCTGGGTGTAGTTATCTGGGCAGAGTTGAAGTTTATGGCACTTTTGGGGTGATTTATTTTTATGGTACATATGGTACAAGTACTCGGGTGCAGTGAGATGTGTTTGTATGATATTTATTGGATATTTCACAACATAATATTTATAAGATGCAGTGAATAAGGTCCAGTAACTGTGAAATGGTCTGTACTGTAATTTTGATCAGCTGGATGGATGCCCCATGCAGACGTTTTGCTGTCAGGCAGCTAGTTAAGGTATTGAATGATAGAGTGCTAAAAAAAGGAATAAATCTGTAAAATAAATAAATTAAATAAAAAAATAAAAACAACGTGAGGAAATATGTACAGAAAACACAAAACAAAAGAACAAAATAAAACATTCACTGTCATTTTATTTTCAAACTAATATCTGTGTGTGTATGTTTATCTGTTTTTGTCTTTTTTTTTCTAAAGTTCTTTCTTTACAATTTGATGATTTTATTTATTTGTTTTTCATCCCTTTATTTGGTTTTATTCTTTATTTAAGATGGTTCGTCGTTTGCTTTGCACCACTCAGATTTAGGCATTGTCTGCTTCCTTCTTCGTTGTCTGCTTCATCTATTACTGATTAACAGATTTGAGGCAAGAAATTAGCACCATGGTGACTGAAAATGTAATATTTTAGGCCCTGTGATGGACTTAAATCCAACATATAATCATTACTGGCTGCAGACACTTTTTGTTTTTGTTTCATTTGAGATATTTATAAGTTGAGAATATATGCTGATGAGATTTGGTGTCTTTGATCAACACCAGTTTGGTTGGTGTGTATTTGACTGATGGACTTAATGTTGTGTTTGCAGCCAGGTCTTTTGATAGGATGGAGACCTATTGTTGGTTTATTAGAAATACAGTAATTACCACTTGGCCTGTACTTCGTCATTATTGTGTCAGATGTATTCAGTGTTAGTTCTCAGCCTGTATGTTAGTGCTGTAGCATTAGGGGGGGGTTAGTGTGTTGTTAGTGCGAGGCCTGCTGGTGTATAGAGTTGCATTACCCACCTTCCTGCTGCTGTCAGCCAGGGAAAACTTGGCTTAATAAAGGCTGCTGCTCGGGACTGCAGAGTTTAAGGTGCTATCCTGACTGGATTATACCGTTTTGTCGGCTTAGTAAAGTTTCCATGGTGACAACATCTGCTGTCTTACCACCCCTGGAGAGGCAGTTTCAAAGATATGACAGATGTAGATTTGGATCTGGTCAGAGGGTCTTTTGGGGGTTTCCTAAATTAGGCTAACAGAGCTGAGCTGAAAGGCTGAGAGAGAAATAAAACTCAAGTCCTGTGTCAGTGTGTGTGGGACAGACAGAGTGATCTCAATTTACTACAGGGGTCACAGTTGACCTCAGTGATGTCATCCTGCTGAAATTACCATGAGGATGTGAACAGAAGCCAAGTCAAATAAATGACCATTAAGAAAACGACTCAGTCCAAATAAACACATTCATACAGGCTCTCTTAATCTATACAATGCGGTGCAAACCTCTTGAGCCACTCCTCATTTCTTTATGTCTCCAAGCAGCCAGACTATCTTGTTATCGTTTTCCTTTTTTTCTGTAACTGACACATTTTCCTGAGGTCGTGATGAATGAAGTGTCTGTGACATACTTTATGTCACAGAAACAGCAGCTTCTTCTTTCATTCATTTACACATCTATTCAAGCAGATGACGTGGGGTGGTGTGGAGCGTCCCACTGGACTCCAGTCCAGCCCTACTCCTCCTCAGGGTCTGCCCTTTTTGAGGACTGTAATACCTGGAGCTCAGTAACGGGCCTGAGGACCCAGACCACACACACCACACTGCAGATCATAACTGCTGCTGGCAGGTTAATAACAACATCGAGAACTCTCACCATTAATTCCTCTTGTCACATATCGGCTCAATAAACACTGTTGTTTTATTTCTTTTTTTTATTTGCTGACATTAAGAGCTGTTGCTTATATGGGCAATATTTAACAGATTTTTCCTTTTGGTAAAGGCTGTTACAAGAAAGATGCTGTACTAAAGGTGCATTTAATGATCAATGGGAATTTGGAATTTCTAACTTCCAGCTGGTTAAAAAAGAAAACAGTTAGAAGTTTGACTGTATCATAAACATTAAACAGAGTATTGGTAGAGCATTATTAGCTATTCTTTTCCCAGTTAAGTGAACTATGTAACTGATGATTAGATTTGATGTTAATAGCAAAGCGTAAAGCAAGAGCAAAAGAGTTTTCACATCTCAGGTACAGTGAATGCAGCACAGTTAAAAAAGGTGGGGATACAGAGAGAGGAGGCTTTTCCACTGAAAATCTAAACAGCTCACAGACTTATTTTCAGATAGAGGTGACCTAAATTGAAATGTCAGGGCTGTGTTTTTCACTGACTCAACTAAATGATGATGATGGCGTGTTTCGCTGTGGCGTGTTCCACTGCGCCCTCACTGTTGCTACGTCCCTTACAGGCAGGTCAGCTTTGACCCTCCATGCTGCACCTGTACTTTCACACATGACACCGATGCACAACGAAGGCGCCTCAATCTCAGCATCAAAGAATATGTGAAGAAGTCCTTGTTGACAAATGAAAATGAGGAGAAAAGGCTGAGCGTTAATAAACCAAATCATGTTTATTATGTAAAAACAAAAAAAGCCAGGAGACCCACCTACTTTAAAAGATTACAACCAGCTCTTCCTCCTTGGAAGCAAAACATTTAAAAGTTTTGGGGGTGGCTTCAGACTTTTGCGCAGTAGTGTGATAGAGACATACACCATTGTTATTTGTCAACATTATATAGATAAATAGCAAATCCTCATTTTCTACTCCCTCATTTCCTGCTTTCTAGATCATCCGTAACTGGTCAGGTGTGGACAAAGTCCTCGACTCAGTAAAGGGACGTTCTCCATGTGTGAAAACTAAAGACGTGATACTGATACTGTTCATGTTCATTCATGTTTATTGGCACCCAGACATGTTCACATTTTCACCCAGAATGGAGACACATAATGGAGGAATGCAGGATGTAAGACGACTTAATCCAAAATGAAAGCTTGCTAACATAATATTAACTTTGAATCACCTGTCCAAACCTTAGTCCAGGGGTTTTCTCTGTCCTGTAACCACGGTGTGTGTCCATTTTTGCCTCTGTGTGCTCCTCATGTTTCTGTTTTGTTGTCACTGTGTTTTAAATGAGTAGTTGGGGCCATTACTGGCAGCTTATCACAGGGATATGTATTTTCGTTGTGTGTGTGTGCGTGTTTTGGCTCTTTGAAACCCTAATACCAGCTGTTAAATAGCCAAAGTCCATGGGGTGTGCAGACACCTCAGAGCTAAATTTACCACCAATCATCTTCGTGAATGGAAAACTGGGTTATTGTATTTGTTGCTGTGTGTCTGTGTGTGTCTGTGTGTGTGTGTGTGTGTGGATTCTCCACTGACTTACTGTGGTGTTATTTGTAGGTCGAGCCAAATGCCACAATCGGGGAGATCAAGTCTATGTTTCACAAGAGCCGTGAGTGCAGTCTCTCTGTAGTAACCTCTATAAATCTGACTAAAGATCAAAGAAATCTTAGATTGTCACATAGATTGACTTTATGTCTTGTCTTCAGATGGCTGTAAAATATTAATCTGTCTGTTTCAGATCCTCAGTGGTACCCAGCCAGACAGTCCATTCGCCTTGACCCCAGTATGTCATCTTAAATGTGATCGTCTATCAGTCTAATTGAAGTGAATCAAGCGCTGCTTTAATGCTGTAGTCTAGTCGTTGTTCAACATTTAAGGATTCAGTAATAAATGTGTTTCAGAGGGGAAGTCGCTGAAAGATGAGGATGTTCTGCAGCATCTTCCTGTAGGAACCACAGCAACCTTCTACTTCAGAGACCTGGGAGCTCAGATCAGCTGGGTCACGGTGAGCACAATATGCAGGCGCGCCCAAACACGAGTAGAATCAGCTTCAACAACCCTGGCAAGCTCAAATACATGAGAGTGCAAGTGGCATCTGCATTGAGATTTTCCATTGCTGTGTGTTTTGCATTGGGCAGAGGAGTCTCTGTGACCTTCATGTTTATGTTATTAAGTATATGTTTTCTTGAGATGCTTTGTTTTTTCCCTGTTTCGAAGAAGGACTTGATGCACAGTAGAGGGAGTAGAAACCACTTTTCAGATGACGTCTGACAGGGCAAAGAACAAAATGATGTGACTCATTGGCTGTTTCTGGCCTGAATCGACAAACAAACTCACCTGACTGACTGGTGACTTCCTTGATATGATATAACATCCCAGCGATTGAATTAATTCCTGGAGAGGAGCTCTATCTTCTCTTTAGGCTAACCGGATTTGTTTATTTATTGTTTCACCTCAAAGTAAGAGTCGTAGTTTTTGGTCGGGGCAGCTAGTAGCAGGAGCAACATGGCCTATACCCTTTATGTACCCATAGCCTTTATTCACTTCAAACCAGTCTTCGGAAACGTGTCTGGTTCAAAGATCCCTGTGCTTTGTTACCGAATGGAAACCGGGCCAGTGTGCATTTGACTTTTTCACTGCACTGGGGTAGGTTATCTCAGTACAGTCATCTCCATTTAAATATGCAGGAAAAGCATCTCACTCAAAGACAACTCTGAAGATTTGATCACGATTCTGCAGCAACAAGCAATTTGTTCTCAAATTTGTTCCACCGGCTACAAGTCTGAATGGGTACTGTTCAACAACTGGCACCACTGGAGGCTGGTTCTATGTTGGATTATGTCACAGTGACCTCAATCACGAATTCTGACATCCCTGTTCCTTAATATTGTCAAAAACAAGGGGGGAAAGTCCCATAGTCTGTTCACTGTTATTTCTGTGGTTTGACATCCATCTGATGTTGCCAGCCAAAAGCTTTAGATACACTTTCCACACATTACAACCAGAATTTTTAGGTGGAGTTTTCTGAAAGATCACCCAGGCCAAAATATATAGAAAAACAAAAAAACCTCCGACCTTAGTCTTGTCCATTAAAGATTGTTATTTATTTGTTTTCAGGTTTTTCTGACAGAATATACCGGCCCTCTGGTCATCTACCTGATGTTCTACTTCAGGGTTCCCTTCATCTATGCGTCCAAATATGACTTCACCACCAGCAAACACTGGGTTGTACAGTGAGTTTCTTCATCGCAGAGTCTTTTGTCTTCCAGTGGGAGCAGTGTCTAGTTAGACCTTTTAGGGTAAAAAGCCTGTTTGCTGTGTTGAAAAGGGCCCTTCTGCGCTGATGCTACAATATGTAAAGCTTTGCAAACACCCATCTACCTTTTTGTAGCATGCTGCTGCCACTTGGAGGCAGTGTCGGCTATTTGTGATGGTGCTCTTGCTGGACCTTCAGTTTTGCCCTCCTGCTGATGAGACATAAGTTGTAGAGGGGGGATTGTATCACCAGGAGGAAAAATGTGAAAAACAATAAATGACAAAGAAGCAAAGGACATCTTGCTAGACATTAATGGCCACATGTGTATTGGACAGTCACAGCTCACAGCATTTCAGATTCAAGGGAACTTTACATTTACTACATTTATACTAAGAAGTTGACAGGAAGCCATACAGCAAGTATGCGAAAACACAAAGTTCATCACTTGGTTGGCAACCCAAGTGAGAGAGGAAAGATGCTGATGAGTTTTATGTTTTAAGTTAATTAACCCAGCTAGGAAATAGTCCTGAACATAATCCCACATAACAAAGACTTTTTTTCATGTAGATTAAGCAGACAACATCTGTTCATTAGTGACATTTAGGTGGCTTATGATCACACAAAGACTAGCTGTTTCCATCTGTTTCGTGGCTGTCTGTTGTTCAGGGTCCAGATGGGCTGTTCCACTCTGTATTTAAATTCTGCCTTTTAATGTACTCCATAAACACAGTCAAACCAATGATGGGTTACTCTCTTAGCCAGGTTGTTTTTCCATAATAATTTGAAAATTGCCTATAAATCCTATGAAGACAGATTTTGAAAAAGCTGTTAACCTTCTTTCGATGCAACGATATGATTTCCTTTTTGATAAAGTACTAATAACTAATGCATCTAAAATAAGTCTGTGTTTGTTTCCAGTCTCGCCTGTATGTGTCACTCCTTCCACTACGTTAAGAGGCTTCTGGAGACGCTGTTTGTTCATCGCTTCTCTCATGGAACGATGCCGTTACGGAACATCTTCAAGGTAATATGTACAGAAAACTGTTTGATTAATGATTTGGGGGAAAGAGTATCTATTGCCACATGGAGGTCTGAATGTTCTCTGTCACTCTCTGTTTCAGAACTGTACCTACTACTGGGGCTTTGCAGCATGGATGGCCTATTACATCAACCACCCATTGTACACACCACCTAGTGAGTATGCAGGCACCTGCACACTCATCCAGTAAATGCTTAAACATGCCAAGCCTTTTATCACTGATGTGTTAAATGTGTCTTCTGCAGTCTATGGGGAACAACAGATCAGACTGGCCCTCATCATATTCTTGGTAAACAATTTTTGTTGTGTTCACACACTGACAGGTTTACATCATGGCAATTCTATGAGATGCAGGCTGAGGGAACTGTTTAGCTCTCTGTGAGCTCATACTTGTTTCCACCGTATATGAATAAGTGAAAACAAGTACTTATCAAATCCACCAGTCAGGTTAATCTAATCACCAACCAATTGCCACCTGACCAACAGCTGTGGTTGTACCTTTTCCACACAGTGTGTAGTTTGGATGCAGATGCAGAGGGTGCGACTTCCTGTCTCTGTGATTGGTTTGCAAATAAATGATCTGTGAGTCAGACTGAGCATCTCCAGATGTTAGGTTGGATGTGTAAAGGACAGGGCAAAAGTTTGACTTGGGTTTCCAGGTTTGCATAATTAATCTGCACTTGTTGGTTTGATCTCAACTTGCAAGTGTAATTTAATACACATTTAAATATGTTGATATAAGTTACCAAACATATGTAGAAGTTAAAAAAAATCACTATATGTCTTGGCTACATATTCACTGATTTAGTATTAGATTTACTTGTGTGACATTATCATTGTTGTCTTTCTTAGTTCTGTCAGATTGGCAACTTTTCCATCCACGTAGCTCTCCGGAACCTCCGTCCACCAGGTATAACGCACCCAAAGCTTTTTTTCAATTTTGAGTACATCAAGTACTCCTGTGTCGTAAAAAAGCAGAAAAGTTTGTTTTAAATCTGTGACATCAGGCCAAAATCTAAAACCAAAAGCAATCGTATTAATTAGAAACATTTCTTTCTTTTGCCGGCTGTATTCAGGCTCTAAGACCAGAAAGATTCCCTATCCAACCAAGAACCCTTTCACCTGGATCTTCCTGCTGGTCTCCTGTCCCAACTACACCTATGAGGTAACATGTTTTATGGTCTCAGCTGATAGTTTTCTCTGCGTGAACAGGACGTTGGAAGAAGTATCTCAGCTGTACTGTGGCGTTATGAGACACTGCGACGGCTGCTGCCCTCTGCTGGTAACAATGTGCAGTGCCGTGCAAAAGTATTAATCCGTCTTGGTAATTTTACTATTCTTTCACAAGTTGCTGGATGTGTCCAAAAACACGCGCTATGTTCACCTTCTACCAGTGTGATAAACATGTGAAAATGATCTACTCACTGTGTCACTGGGAAATAAATAACTTATATACTGTATAATTTACTTCCGATTTTTGAAATCTTATTTTAGGGCTAATGGTATATGAGGGAGGGCTTTAAGAGGAAATGAAAAAGTTTCTGAAAGTCACTCTTCTCCCTCCTGCAGCTGGGTTCTTGGTTCGGCTTCACTCTGATGACCCAGTGTCTGCCGGTGGCCTTCTTCACTTTGGTGGGTTTCATCCAGATGACTGTTTGGGCTAAAGGGAAGCACCGCAGCTACCTGAAGGAGTTCCGCGACTACCCTCCTCTCCGCTCTCCCATCCTGCCTTTCGTCCTGTAGAGGACTTGTCTGCCCACTCCCCACAGAGGATGCCCCCCCTCCAAAATCTTCACTGGAATTCATTAGACTGTCTGAAAGGGTCTAAGCGTGCCCCGTTTTTGTTTTTTTTTCTCCTCCAAGCCAAATGTTTCCCTTCCCGCTTTCAGCCCCTGCTGTGTTGAGTGAAAATGTGTAACACTAGACTTGTGCTAATTATTTTTGTATTGCAGACAAACAAACCTATTCCGACAGAATTGGCTTTTGTGCATTACATCTCACAGAGCGGCGTTGCCCTGAAACTACCTGCTATGCTGTGAATATTGTTCAGTGGCTCCTCTTTTTATCATCCAACACTGTTTTGGGGATTGAAGCAGCGCCTGGTCTATATCTAGTTATTCAGTTTTAATACATGTAATTCCAAAACCTGAATCATGGTAGAATTTAATTTTGTTGATGTCTGATGTAATTTATTAAAAAATAAATAAAATAACAGAAACCAAGTTGTTGTTGCTTTATCTTGTCTTTAATTTACCACTTTGTTTATCCAGAATATCTGCAGTTACTGATAAAGGCTGATATCTGTCAGACTAGTCCTGAACTGGGGACAGATAATAAACTTTACATCCTTGTGATGTCAGCAGAGCATTAGAAACAACTCTGAGTTGTAGAGCTTAAACAATATTGTTTAATGTGAACAAGGGAAGGTATATACACAAAGAAGCCGAATCAGATCAGCGCATCCTGATCATGCAGCTTCTGCCTGAGCTTCGATTCTCTTCTTCCTCAGCTGGAGTCTCCTCTCCCTCTCGTACTCTTTCATGCGCATCACGTAGCTGAAGGCGAGAAACACAAAAGGAGAAATATTTGATCACTTGACAAATGTTAACTGTTCGATCTGAGGTTGAGGGCTTTTGAATTGCCTGTTAAAAACAACGATGCATAAATGCTTCATGTAAGAACTTGCATTAAAGGAAACTGAACATCAAGGAATGGGTTTATCTTAAGGTTTGGGTTCCCTTTAAATGCTCACAGAGTTATATGAACAATTACACAGCTGGATGACGCCATCTGCTGAAGAAGTCAGCGTTCGTTGCTTGAAAGCTCGAGAGGGAGACAAGTTTTGTAGCCACTAAATTTAGAACCAGATTTTCTAAATCTGATCAATATCGAGGGTAGATCAACTCCTATCAAAGTATTGCATATTACTACGTATTCATAATTTTACAGAGGCAAATCTCTCTAAACAGCAGCCTCCCATACGGTTAAACCAGTAAAGGGGAGATCTGCTAAAAGACTATTAAACCATCTAACACTTACTCCTGGTGTTCACAGTAGTCCCAGTCATGTCTCTCATGCTTGCAGGCCAGGAAGTTGGGCCAGTTGTCCCTCTTACACTTCATAAGTTTCAGAAGGTAATGGGCACAGTAGTCCCTCTGCTCCAAAGGCACCTGGGCCAAGTTCAGCTGCTCCTGAGTCGCCAACATCTCTGAAAAACATGACTGGATTTTTCAGTCATCATCCAGTCAAGCCTCATATGTCGATTGTGAGAGGAGGAAAGAAAAGCCAAGGAAAAAAAACTTTTTTATTCCTTATGTGGAGCTAAAAACGATAATTTATGTCAGATCAGATCATATTTTTGAGGACAATACCAATACAGAGTGGCTTCACTCATCTTTACCTTTCATTGCAAAAATAATTAAACAATTTAGAAGAGTTAGAGGTTAGAGTTAGAAGCATAGAAAATACCACAAAAGTATCCTTTATAGGAGTGCTTGTGTGTCTCTGTGGTTAGTTCGCATTTCTGAAGTGATCTGTCTTTTCATCCTTTGGCATTTGTCTGTGATCATTTATAGTTAGTTTTGTTCGTACTGCATCTCTTTGTTGCCCCTGTGTCTATCTGTATCATTCTACACCTCTTCGTGGTCTAATTTGAATTGCACTCTTAATTTCTGGACCACATACAGTACTGTGTATTTTAGCAAAGACTAAAGACCTGTGCCACAGTTGTTGATAGTAAATTAAGTGGGCTCTAAACAAACATTTAGACCATGGAGGATGCAAATATAAGTGAACCCGAGTAGGCAGCTGCACACCGACCTCTCTCCTTCCTCTCTCCGAAGCCTAAGTCGGGGTCGAACTCGAATTTCTTCGCTGGATCCGGTTCGGTGCCCGTTTCGGTGACATACCGTCTGGCGAGGTGGGCTCCCATGGCACTGACGAAGTTTAAACACCACTAGCTAAGAGTTTATATCGTCTGCTTATGCTCGCTGCCAATCAAATGTTTACAGAATTATTCTGCTATCTGCCATTCGGTCACCTCCACAAACTCCCTGCTTCTACTTCCGCTTGTTACCGGAAGTAAACAGCCGAGCGCTATTGCAGAGGAACGCCTTGCCTCTTCCTTCTCTTGGTGCATTACCGCCACCAGCTGGAGCGGAGTGGCCCCGCAGGTGCAGGCTGTGCAAAGAGGCCTCCAAGACAATAGAAGCTGGGTGTAAGATGCAGACAGGTACAGCTTACATTGAAGGCCATGACTAAGTGTTTGAATGACAATAAAGCTGACTCTTAATCACAGTAATAAAATCCTCCCGTATCACGATTATCTTGTTTTATATTTATCCCTTTTATTATACTGTTTTACAACCTCCTTTAGATGAATATCCCACAAATACGTGGCCACTGTCTTCATAAGATTACTACTGCAGCTACAAATAGTATAAAACTGTAATTCTACATACTTACTATTATGCAAACCTCTGAGATTCTTTGCAGTTTAGCTCAATAATAACTTCTAGCAGGACTGGAGAACAACTTCACCAGAGCCCAACACCCAAAACAAATTTTCCAAAAGCCATATTTTGGAAAACAGGCCACCTTTTATTCTTATTCACAATGAGTGAAACTTTAAATAAAGGCGAATTAGAGGAATTCTATTTAATCTTTCATTGTGAAAGATAGTCAAAGATTTGATAGTTTCAAGTTAAGTTTTATTTCTTATCAAACACTTTTAACCACAGAAACAAATCAAGACAGACAGTTTTAATTCAACTTCTTGTTTTATTCGTGTTATAACTGTGTGTCACTGATAGAGATCCTCATCACCTTGCTCTCTGTACAGGCCCGGCCTGCCTGAGCCAGAGCCTGAGCCTTCACTTCCAGAACGGGTCCCAGTAGCAGAGGGAAACCTGGGGTGGAGGGAGTATCTTCAGTAAAAATCTAAAAATGCAGCTTGTAACGGCTACATATTTTCTGTATGTGCTTGTACCTGAAGTTTCCAAAACCCCGGCTCTGCTGCAGAGTTTGAGCAAACATCTCATATTTGCGGATGTCATTGTCACTGACAGAGCGACGAGCAAAACGCATCGCCTCCTCAAAGTGGTCCTTCCTGATCTCTGGAACTGGATCAAAGTCTTCATCCTGCAGACAGAAAGACATACAAGGACTGCATGTGGAAACAATACACTGAGCATTTATTTATATATGTATATATATATATATATATATATATATATATATACATATATGTTTGTGTATATGTGTGTTCCCAGTCCAAAGGCTGAAAGTTACAAAACACACAGCCGCCCTTTAGGGAACTTTCAATCTTTCACTGTCTCTTTCTGCACCAAGCACACACAGCCTGGTGCCACTTTGAGATGTGACTTTACTTGCGTGTATTCATTTGTAGGAAGGTCAGAGATATCCAGACATTATTCCCCTGATTAATACAGCACAATGTGATGTGAATGTGTGTAAAATGAAGGGCTGCAGTTGTAGCTGACCATGGGGATGCCTGGTCTGTTCTGTCTCTGACGCTCTGCCTTGATCTCAGCCTCAATGGCCTCGCGGATGGCCAGTTTACAAGCCCGCTGACAGATCTCTGTCAGGTCGGCTCCGGAGAAACCCTCTGTGATGCCAGACAGGAATTCCAGGTCCACATTCTACAGACAGGGCGAGAAAAAGAGAGCATTCTGGAACTTTCTGGAACTTAGTTTCAGTCTTTATATTCACATTATTCTTTATGTAAGTCCATCCATCCATTTTCATCCGCCTATCTGAGGTTGGGTCATGGGTGCAACAGGTCCACGAGAGAAAACCAGACATCCCTCTCCAGCTCCTCCTGGGGGATCCTGAGGTATTCCCAGGCCAGAAGGGACATATTATCACTCGAGTCCTGGGTCTGCCCTAGGGCCTCCTTCCAGTGGGACGTGCCTGGAAAACCTCCCAAGGGATGCGACCAGGAGGCATCTCAACCAGATGGCCGAACCACCTCTGCTGACTCCTTCGATGCAAAGGAGCAGCGGCTCTACTCCGAGTACTTTATGTAAGTCTGTGTCTATAATTCATACAACTCTTAGAACCAGAGGGTTAACGTGAAATCTTAGAGGTGGGATTAGAATAGAAACCAAATGGTATTGTTCTTCTTCTTTAGTTTGTTTTAAGTCAAATTTCAAGCTTTTCCTCCACTAAATGTAGCCATTTTTCATTTTCAAAATGTACAATAAGCTCAATAATTACAATATACTGTTTGCATAATATTTAAGTTAAAATGACAGAAGATTATGTGCTAAATCACTCAGTTACAGAACCAAAAATATTTAATAGATTAATATATAAGTTGTGTAGCTATTGTTCTAGACTTATCTGGGAATACAAGAGACTTGGACCTTCTTGACTGTTATTTAGTCCACAAAAAAAACGTAAAAAATAAAAAACACTGTATCACTAACTCTTGCAACAGGAGACTTGCGTAGGTTTGCTTTCAGTATTGCTGTACGGGAGGGTTTGTCAGGCAGCGGGATGTAGATGAGCTGGTCCAGACGACCCGGCCGCAGGATAGCTGGGTCTATGATGTCTGGTCTGGCGTGATGAGAGGAGAGATGAGAAGAAATTAGGAAAGATTGCCATCTGTTTTCAACACTTTAATGCAGACATGCAAAAAAGGGTGCACCTGTTTGTTGCACCGATGATAAAAACGTTCTTTTTGTCCGACATGCCGTCCATCTCGGTGAGTATCTGGTTGATGACTCTGTCAGCTGCACCACCTGCATCGCCCGCTCCGCCTCCTCTGGATTTGGCGATGGAGTCTAACTCGTCAAAAAACAAGATGCAAGGGGCTGCCTGTCTGGCCTGTCAGCAGAGGGAAAAAGTCAGGCACCATGTAGTGTAAAAAAGGAAGTCCAAATAATATCTAAAGAACACTTAAAACACTAAAACTCCCACCAAATCTGCTGTGGTACCACTCCCACCTTGTCAAACACGTCTCTGACGTTGGCCTCTGACTCTCCAAACCACATGGTGAGCATCTCAGGTCCTTTGATGGAGACAAAGTTTGCTTGGCACTCATTGGCGATTGCCTTCGCCAGGAGGGTTTTCCCGCAGCCTGGAGGGCCGTAAAACAGCACCCCACGAGACGGTGTCATCCCAAACTTTAGGAACTTGTCAGGATACTCGACGGGATACTGAAGAGCGTAAGATGGAGATTGATGGATTGTTGTTGGGAGCTATGTTTGCATTTTTCTGCTGTGTTTGTGAGGTGAGCATGCGGGTGTTTCTTCCACCTGAACGAGCTCTTGAAGTTCTCTCTTGACCTCGTTCAGGCCTCCGATGTCTTCCCAGTTCACTTGAGGCACCTCTGCAACCATCTCTCTCAAAGCTGATGGGTTGCTCTGACTCAAAGCCCACTGAGGGAGGGGGGGCCGGGCAAAAGTGTTACAGAAAAGAAACACAAATATCTTTAAGAAATAGTCATATAATTCACATTAAAGCATTTATATACGCTGAAAGTGTCTGGAAGAGCTTTAGGCTGTATTGCATGTTTTAAGTACTTGGAAGTCATCCATGGTGACAGCGAGTGAGTTGAGCAGGTCAGCGTCGATGGTTTCATCCTCCAGATCTATGAGTGTCATCTTTTTGCGGATGGCTTGCAGAGCAGCCTCTGAGCACAGAGCAGCGAGGTCAGCACCCACATGGCCATGGGTCTCTGTGGCGAACTGACACACAGTACGTTAAACAAAAGATCACACTCATACATCAAGATTGGTGTAAGGTGGTCTGGTTGTTGAGGGTAACATCTTTGTTATATAATGCCTTTATTTTAGAGTGCAGTACTGGCAGGAATTAACGGCACCCCTAGTGTAAATGACAAATTTTGAGTATTTTCAGATTTGTATTAAAAGTAGAGCATTTTAGGAAAATGTTATGTGATCAAAAAAATAATGACTTTCATAGAATGAATTTAAATCATACAAAATGTTCCTCAGACAAAACAATTGGCACGTTTCACAAAACCTTTGACTGCCTCTGTACAGTCTTTCATTTTCATCATTTCATCGTCTTCTTGCACTTGTCTCCTGGTAGGTTTTGACACTCTTCCACTGCTACTTGTTCAAGCTCTTAAACGTTTGCAGGGATCATTTTGTAAGTGTCAGTGTTCAACTCTCTTCAAAGGTTTTTTGGTGCAGTTCAGGTAAAGGGACATGAGCAGCTTAGAACAGCAAACCTTTTCTTTTTAGTCATTCTTTTGTCCTGCTGGATGTTTGTTTCTTTTGTCACTATTCTGCTGAAACACCCCAAAACCTTCACTTTAAACCTAGTTTTCTGGTACAGAGTAACAACTCTTCACTCTAAAACGCCTCTTTAATCCCATGATTTCGGTATCCAGTATCAGAGGCAGCAAAGCAGTCCCACATCAGGACAGAACCTCTGCCGTGTTTTACTGCAGGTAGGTTGTTCTTTTCCTTACAGTCTCTGCATTTACAGAGAGTTTGACTTAGTTTCCTCTGTTTACAGAACATTTTTGTGCAAATATCGAGACTGATCTCTGAAAGTTCCTGCAAAAGTTAGAGCCCTACTTGTTTTAAGAGTTTAGCATCTGGTTGAAACCATCACAACAGCTGGATACAAGTCAGCCCAAAGCTGTTTAGACATGTTGTGGGCAACCCACACCTACTTTCACAGACTTTACTCATTGAGTTTCTTTGTAGAGGCATTTTCACAGTCATGTCACTGTGAACTTTTGATAACATTATGAACTGGTGAAACATAGACCTAAAAAACAAAAAAGGTTTTTGTCTCAGCAACTGCGAAGACGTCGAAACAATCACCCTAATTTCTGCCTTAAAAGAATTTACTTATTGGTTAACTCAGATGATATGAACATTGAAAATGAATTACAGGTTAGTTTGTTTAAGAAGTTCACTTAAATTTACAAAAAAAGATACCAATTGTTTTGTCTTGATGATAGAAAATTGGATAACTTGCATTTATTTCTGGCTGAGGAGTAATTCTAACCAGGGATATACATCACTTAAATGAACTGAACTGAATTAGATCTGCGATTGTTGGAGGCACTTGAGCTTTAATATTCATTTACCCAGTAGTCCCAGTCATGACAAACACAAACAATAAGGAGTTATGTCTGAAAGCAAATCAATATTGGAGGAAATTTAAATTTAAATTTCTTTAAAGATGCTATTAATGATTATTTTCATTATAGTACAATCTGAATCCTACTTTCTAAAATAACTGATTGATCAGTGATTCTACCGTATTATTTCGTTTTCTATGGTCAAATATCTCTTCTTCACATTTCTTGTTTACAGTCACATGAGCCAAACAAAACCAGCAAAGAGTAAAGCTGCTTAATTGACATAAAAACTTAATTTAGGCAGTCGATAAAACTATAGCTTATTAGAACATTGGTTAATTAACTCATCATTTCAGCTTTAAATGTTACATTTACGGTTAAACTACTTCCTTCTTTACACCCAGCTCACCCTCTCCAGGTCGATGTCATCGGCCAGTTTCATGTTTTTGGTGTGGATCTGCAGGATCTCCAGCCTACCTGTCGAATCTGGGATTCCAATGTCAATCTCACGGTCAAACCTGCCTGAGAGGCCACACTGTATCTGTAAGTATATCATTGTGTGTGCATGGCATGATTGTGGGTGTGAGAACAGGCGCGTGCGGCTGCCCTCACCAAAGCGTCTCAGAGCAGGGTCCACGCTGTTCGGTCGGTTTGTCGCTGCCATGACAACCACATGAGCCCTTTGCTTCAAGCCATCCATCAGGGTCAGAAGCTGCGACACTATACGCCTCTCCACTTCACCATGTGTCTGTGCAGAGACACACACACCATCACACAAAGAACAGAGGAAAGAAAATTGTTCAGTTTTAGGCAGGGTTGTGGACTTGCTTCCTGTTGCTTACCTTCTCTCTCTTAGGAGCAATGGCATCAAGCTCATCAATGAAAATGATGGCTGGAGCATTGTTTTCTGCTTCCTCGAACGCCTTTCTTAGGTTGCTTTCGGACTCTCCAGCCAGCTTACTCATGATCTCCGGACCTGCTCACAGAATAATGTTAAACACTTCCACAAATAGGAGAGCTCATGTACTTATTCATAATTCCCATCAGGCTCCAGTCACCTTCATAGTTAGGGTCTAACTACCACTATTGGATTAAAAGAAAGTTTTACCATTGATGAGGAAGAAGAAGGCCCCAGTTTCATTGGCTACAGCTCGGGCCACCAAGGTCTTCCCTGTACCTGCAGGACCGTACAGGAGGATGCCTCTGGGGGGCTGAGAGTCATGAAAAGAGAAGTGTTGTGTTAGAATAAAAACTGTGCAGTTTTATGAGCTGATGTGGTGACAGTTTGTGCATGTTTATGAGCACAACACCTTCACTCCAATAGCTTTGAAGAGTCCTGGGTGTCTGAGAGGAAGCTCCACCATCTCTTTGATCTGAGCCAGCTGTTTCCGACAGCCTCCGATGTCGTCGTAACCGATGTCATTAAGACTCTCCTCTTCATCCTGTCACAAAAGGCAGCATGTATCCAGATTTACTGTAGAATAGATACTTGGTGGTGGGGGCACTAGTGTTGCATGAGAATTATTGAAGCAAACAGTATGAATATATTCAGAAATCAATTCCTGTTGATTTTTTTACCCCCAGGCTGAAGGTGTAGCACTCTGCTAAGACCTTTTCTGGCACCATCATATACCCCTTAAAGCCAGTTTGTCAATATTTCAACATTATAGTCTTCTAAAGGGAAAGACTGGTTTGTTCTGTATCAAATGTTGCCCCATGTCAGGATGTAGACACATGAGCAGCACTTGCTCACGTGTAAGTATCATACAACTGTGTGACCCAAGTTCATCCCAGAGAGAGGTGGAATGGGATGTGAAATAAGTGAGGGTGTAGCTGACCGTTGCAAAATTGTTCTATATCTTGAGGTCTTTTGTAGCACAACCCTATGACTCAGTTATTTTTTTAAACTTTTGGACATAGTTTTTAACTAAGTTTTGCACAAAAGCTAAATTTTGAACCGCAGAAATGTTTTCAGGAACTAGAGCTTTTTTTTGCCTGACCTGCTGCATTTCCAACACAGGAAACATGGACTAAACAAAGTACTGGGAAGATGATTATTCGACCTTAGGAACTGTGGTGTGCGACAAAACTTTAATCACAACACCAGGCACTTTAATGTTGTTTTGGCTGGTGTTTTTTTTATAACTTGTCGCATATTTGAAAAACAGGAAGAGCTGCAGGGAGGAGTGTGTGAGCAGGTCAGTCTCTACAGGCCACTCATCAAAACCCAAGATGGAAAAACTATTACAAATGTTACAAAAAAACGTCAAATACTGTAAAACAGTTGTGCAGTTATGTTTGTGCACACATAATGGACTTAAAGCACTACTACTCCTACTGAGTAGTGGTGTCATTTTCTCAGTAGCAACACAAAGCGTTGGGAATGAAGAAGCCATTGCTCTGTGTTGATTACACGGTTAGCTCAAACAATGACCAGAGCAGTAAGCATATTTGAGGCTTCAAGGGTGCCTGGTCATCTTGTTGTATTTTTGAGAGTACAGTTACTTCAAGGTCTTCCCATAGTCTTATGATTGCCTTTCCGTTTTAGTAATCTTAGACAATTTTGTAACTGTATATCATGAGAATAGTTGTTATGGTTTATGAACACAACATTCTGCTGCAATAGATCCCTGTTTCAGTCAGCTGGATGAATTATCTTTGTCTGTGCACTTTAATCATCTTTGGAGCAGTGACAAGAGACGCAATTTTTTCAGACTTTTAAGGGTCTAAATGGCTAAATATTCTACACATCACAATCTTAGTGTAAATGTAGAAAACTGGGAGTACCAAGTAGTTTTGGGGTTTCCAGATCTAAAATGCCAGTGTGCACACTGAAATCACTACATGTTTAGTTGGCGTATGCATGGGGATGTACTGTGGTCAATTGATGATGTGGTGGATGAACAAATCAATGAAAAAATATATTTACAGCATTTAAAGTATGAAATATTGGTTTACTCTTGTCAGAGGAAAGTTGACCAGTTCTAATAATACAGGTATCTTTGAGATGTAGTTCTTCCTGTTTTCTGAATGTTAATAACTAACATTAAAACAAACAGGTCAAGGACCTCTCTTTTGATTGGCTGTCCTTCACAGTAGATCACAGTGTCCGGGGCAACGATACAGTGAGGACTAGGGTCCGTCTCCACCACCTTGAACTCTACCGCCCGCATGCTCCCCCTCACCAGGAAGATGTCACCTGACAACACAGACAGGAAGTTACTACTCTCTCAGATGCATCCAGATCTGGAGGATGATGAGGGGATTTATGAGGTGCTTAATCAGTAAATCAGTGATCAAATAATTTTATTGTGGTGTGTTTAGTGGGGCAGAGGTGTTACTTTACCTTTGTGTACCGGCCGGTAAGCCTCCAGGAAGTATGGTTTGAGGAAAACATCAAAAAGGTTCCCTGTGAGCCCCTCAATGGTGTCATCGATGGGGAGGACATGGATCTTTTTCCCATACTTGATATCAGGGCAGGCGTGAATACTGTGATATCAAACAAATTGATAACATAAAACGATCTCCACATGGTGCCACAATAAAATACTTTAGCCATGTAAGATCTACCTAATGACATCACCAAGCCGGACACGTAAGTTGTTGCGCGTCACTCGGTTCATTCGAATCCTCTCATCGCCACAGGTGTCATCAGTGAGCACGATGCACACGGTTTGCCGCCGCTTTCGTCCTTTCAAAACCACCGTGTCCCCACGAAAGAGCTGCAGCTCCTCTGTCTTACTCTAGTGTGAACACACAAGTCTGAGAACAAGCACACACATGTCTCAGGTGTTAGATTTCACACCCCACGCACGCACAAACACACCTGAGACAGGCTGACAATGCTGCTGTCTTCACTGAGGGCTTCGTCCACAATGAGTCTGTTTGGTCGGTGTTTCTGCTTCAAGATGGCAGTGGAGAAATCTTCTCCCTTTGGGCTTCCAGACAAGAGACACATTGAAGCACACATGCAGGCTCTGCACACTAAGATCTAATTTCCTCATGTGACACACAGTGCTGTATTTAGAATCTCTTCGTCTCTGCACGTAGCAACTTTTTGACTAAATAAACATGAAAATATCATGACAATTTCTTAAAAGTTTGGAGTTCATCACAGTCATATTGAACGGAAATTTATACTGAATCAAATTTGTCAATACATCATGTACAGACTATTGTTTTGTATGTTCAAATGTGCATGAGTTGGCACACATAGATTCATGCACATGCAGCTGTTTCACTCACTCTGCTCCTCCTGAGCCTGGCATGTCTGCTCCTCTTTTGTCTCCTTAGAGTTCAGATAATCTCCGTTTTTCACCGTCTTCGGGTGGTTGATGCAGAATATTCAGGAACAGAGCTTGTATGTTTCAAATCTTTCAGATTCTCTCTAATCGGATTGGCCTCAGTGAGGTTTTGTTCTTCAGAGGCCCAGAGGTTCCCAGCAGAGTCTCAGTGTTTACTTTTTCCTCACTTGTCTTTAGCCACCATGTTTGTGGGAGCTGCTGCCTACTTGTTTATCACAGGAGGTATAAATATGCCCATCTGCTTCCCTGTCTTATTATAACCCAATCATGGGTGCACACACACACTTGCGTACACACTGAGATCCCAAACACTTACCTTGGAGAGTGTCCCAGAACAGATACCGTGTGATATTTCCTCCTACCCTTGCTACTCGCCAGCAAATGCAAGCAAAAGTCTAGCTGGTCCCAACTAGTGTGAAATATTTGTCAAAATAAACCCTACGCAGACATTTTTTGTCAAAAGAACTGCTGCTATCGTGTCTCATCTCCAGGGTTAGTCCTTTCTCTGATAAAACACGTCTTCAACTCCTTGTGACTGAGGGGAACTGCTGACCCAGACTGAAGTGACCCAGCTGCTTTGCACTGTCTGTGTTTCCCTCCCTCATTCGCTGCATTTTGTGTCTGGTACAAACATCAAGACAAACCCTCCCATGAAAAATCGCAAACATGGAGCATTTTTTTGATTGATGACAAGAACTGAAACGAGTGAGCATTCACACACAGGTATTTTAATGTAAACTTTTATTACTAAAATTGTCCTTTAACAAGTAACAGACAAGCAAAAAGGGTGCAGACGCTTCATACAATCTCCTTGTGAGAATCAGGATTCAGACACAGCTGTTTCCTCCAACAGACTTGACAAATAAGAACAAAATGATGTCAACAACACCATGAGACACACCTTCTATCAACTAAATGCAATGAGCATGAAAAAGAGTTCTTGGAAAGACAATGAAAGCAAGAGGTAGAGGAGTTTTGAATGCACAAAGAAGACTTGGATCTGATTTGAACATTTATCAATTCATCGTCATCATCAGTTCTGAACAATGTGCTTAAAAAAGAAATAAAGACAAAAGGATTTTTTTTTCCTATTCTTATAGCGCAAAACTTGGAATGTGGGCTGTAAAAGTGCAGGTGCTGTAAGAGATGAAATTACTGACTTCACACGGAAGTAACGTCTTTCAGTTAGATGTTACTATTCCAATAATTTACAAATGGCTTTGTGTTAAAAGTATGTAAATGGAATTACATATTAATGTCATGAAGAGCTGATTGTTCTGCTTTCGCTTCAGTTAGATTCTGAGCCTAGTTTCTTGGATTAGTCTTACTCTGGAGGCCATCCCTAGCTGTTTATGCAAGACTAAATGAAAATATGCTGCAAATCACAAAGCAGGGAATCAGTCAGAAGTTTGAGGTCTGCATTTGAAAGCCAAAGTGTATCTTTGAGAAACCTGCTCCTTATGAAAAGGAAAAGAAAATAAAAAATACTATAATTTATCTCTAAGGGAAATTATATTTATCATGAACCCGAACCTGATGAAGCAAGCTTCTCATGTGAGACATTTGGCTTCTTAAAAAAACAAGAAACTCTTAAACGTGAAGGGAGAAAATGACCATATACGTATTGCTTTGACCACTCCTTTTCAGAGCATCACAAACCCAGCACTGTATTCTTTCTTGACATTTAGAACAAATATGATGGCTCTTCTTATCAACCTGTACTCCAGCCACTGAGGATTTACTGAATCTGGACAATGTCTAGATCGTTGTTCTGTCCAACGTGTCCTATCCACATGTACATGGACAAACCCACAGATGAGAATCCCTCAAATCGCAGCTCCAAAAGAACAGCAGACATCCACCTCTCAACCTCTCAGGATGATCTCCAGCAGAATGTGCACAAATGTCAGCATGACATACCAATTTAAACACAAACCTTCTTGCACAGTTTAATTTGTAAAAAAATCAAAGGGCTGAGTTGTTGTTCAACAAAAACAGAAAGTTTGCAAAAGTGTTTGGAATTGTTGCATCCTGAAATGACAGTTTTATGAATCAGCCTTTTTCCTGCAACATTTCTGCTCTGGCAGAACAATCCTTGTCCAGAAAATTCAGCCACAATCCTGTGTCAGTCAAGGGCGAAGAGAAACCGTGGTGTGATTGTGCGTCAAGGTTTAAAAGCAGACATATTGTAGATCATGCATGCATCTTTCTATTACTTGAGCTATATGTTAATAGAAATAGTCTGAGGGTATTTTGTGTGTGTTGTTAGCAGTCATCATCCTCGAAGTGTGTTTTCTGAAGAACCTTTACATGACGCTCATAGATCTTTAGGGCGGGGCCGAGCCTGATTGAAAGGCCTGTCAAAACATCAATACGCTGCATGAGGAGGAGAGACTTTCCATCGATTTCCTGATGAAGAGAGCAAAGCATTGCATGGGAGTTCATGTTGGTTTAAACTTTAAACTGTTGAGGTTTGAGTGCACATCAATGACACCGCCTAGTGGTTGTTATAGAAGACAACTCGCTCACCTGGATCCTGAAGGCAGCGGCCTGCTCGGGGAAACCTGCTGCTGTGAAATAACTGACCACATCAGACACACTCCAGTCCATGGGACTCCCTTTAGCCCCTTCAGATGTCATAAGCCTAGGAAAAAACAAGTTTGACCATTACAAAACTCACAAAAGATGATGAAATAGTACAAATATATGTATAACCAATGACAGAGCTCAGAGTTTCATGTTGGAATGCCAGAAAAAGTCTTGAGCTACCCCTCATTTCTTTAGAAATTCACAGTGACAGAGTTCTTAGACATTATAACAGGAAAAAGGTCAATTTTTGCATCAATTTATTTAAACAGGTATAATCGGAAATGGAAATACAACTTAAAAGGGGAAAAAAGAGTTTGTACTATTCTACTGACCTTTAAAGTCAACATTTTGTATGAGCACCTTTATTCTTCAACACAGTCTGAACCTTCTTAGACAAGCTCTCTGGTCTATTCTTTAAGTCGTCTTCAGGAATAGGACTCCAGGCTTTTTGAAGGACATTTCTTGGATGTTGGAGGCCTGTTGTTGTACCATGTGTACACAAAAACTGGTTCTTCCCTTGCATTGGGTGCCTTAATTATGCTCGACCAATTCCAAGGTTAATGTTAAGGTAAGAAAAGAAAACACATCAGTCTGAAAATGGTCTGTATGAGAACTGGACTGAAAATGAGTGAAAAAATCGCTAACATAAAAAGAAATGCCCTCAGAAAGCATAGAGAACTATTTCTCAAGAAAGGATTACAAGAAAGTTGAAGCAGAATATATGGAAATGGGGGTGGCTCTGGAAACACAACTGCGTGTAGGTATGGTTTTGAGAAGGAATTTATTAGATTTTGGTACGAATCTGGATCACTTTCTTGAAAAACCAGAAAAAGAAAGTGCTTCATTATTTCCTATATTTAAGTAACACATATCAGTTCATGTTTTGTACAGGTGAATAAATCAAACCTTGAACAATAGACTGCTCTGTCATTGTTGGTCACTGTCATAAACAAGATAATCGGACTTTACATTCCCTTTAATGTTGGATGGCCATGTCTGGTCTCGCTTTATTCGAAGGAGCAGTGTGTGGGACTTGGTGACATCCAATGGTGAAGTTGTTGGATGCTAAAACAGAATACTCACCTACCTCACACCTGCTCTTCCAAGCCAGTGTAGGGAAATGACAGTGATCATTAAAAGCACAAAAATGACAAAAGACTCTTCATACAGCTATGGACCCAAAACAACAGCAGTGGTCTTTTGTTAACGGGTCAACGAGTCAGCACATTTTCATTTACACCAAACCTTAATAGGCTTGACAAAAGGCCCCCACAACAGGCAATCTGCAGAACAGCCAGAGCAGTGCATCATTATGTGAAGTGTTTATACATTTGAGCCAGTCAGAGGTCAACGAAAAAAATATTTTAACCTTGTTAACCTATGCATGAGATGCTGTTCCTTTTCAATGTTTTACAAGCCATATCATAAGAAAAGTCACTGCTTTCTGCTCTGAATCTACCCACAGCATCAAAATTGTGAGGTTTGGGTGGGACCAGATTAGCATATTCATAGATCCCCATTCACTGAATGTAAAAAAAGGTGTAGAGTCAAACCTGAGTAGCCCGATTTAAACCCTGTAAGAAATACCTTCAATATTGAGGGAAACAGATCTGTTTTAGGGGATAAATAACTGCTGGAGTGGAGTTTACATTTGCACATTTTGGAGTATTTGGTCTTGTTTTCTTCTAATTTCTGAGTTTTTCAGTGGAAACACTTGTTTGTTTGTTTTTTAACATTTCTCTATGTTGATTTGGATGCTATGTTACTTTAGGCATTTCTGGAACACTTTTTTAAAAACATTTTCTTAACTGTTAACATGAGTAATCATTGCTGACGTGAAAGCTGTTTACATGAGATTCCAAATCCAGATCAGATAAAGAGGAGACATCGAGGACGTACGATAGGAGTAAAGCAGAGAGCAGTGAGGAGGAAGTTTCAGTGATTTCTTTTCTTGATTGCCACGGGGAACGTGTTATGAGATAAATTGGATGAGCTTGGAGCTCAGGAATATCAGAAATGTTTCGCCAAGTATGACATCTGTCTCCATGAGTGTGTGACCCTGTGCATGTGCACATGTGTGTTCAACAGGTGCCAACGTGGATGGGTTAAATGTGGAGGACAAATTTCCTGTATTTCCCAGCATGTACATGACAATAAAATCTGATCTTAATCTTAATCATCATACTGAACTGTTTGGCTGTTTCCAAGCAGCAAACACAACAACCCAATATATTCATGGCAATCTCTGGAGATTTTAACGCCTCTCTCTGTGCTACACTTTCAAACAATTTGTCAACTGATTTTGATTTATTAATTCTCAGTAATTCCTACTGCAACAATATAATTTCCCTGTGGGAATTAATAAGGTGGCATTTCATTCAGTTCAGTTCAGTTCAATTGCATGGGCAACCTTTATATGTCTAAAAATGCTACATAGAGAAAAATCCTTTAATCATTTGAGGCAGCGAATCAGAAATTCATATTCAAATGAAATTGTTCTTCAGATAAGTTTAAATGAAGCAGTCCAGCTTTGTCTTCAGTCTGCTGTACTCACCCTCCACTACTATTGCTAGACCCTCGATCTTCAGACAGGTAAGAATCTCTTGGGGAGGCAGTGGGTGTGAGCATGCAGGATGACACCCCAACCTCCGTCTTGCACTCCAAGCCTGAAGGAGAAGTATTAAACCAAGTGTGATTCCCTGTCATCCGTACCCACTATGAAACACAAACATGCGCAAATCACATTTTCAGATTATCAGTAAAGTCAAACTTACTGTTAAAGCCTGTGGAGTTGTGGTTTATGTCGTCACATTGTGTATGACTCTGCAGGGAGAGAAGACAGAAGGCCAAATAAAATGCACAGCCTCTGCCAGAGGAGTGCTATGAGCATTGGAATGATACAACCTTCACCTAAGATAAAGTACAAGAGGAGCTGGCTGCATCGAAAAGCATCAAGACAAAACTGCAGTGGGCCATTAAAACCATCTGCTGTGGGAGTGTGAATGATGATGTGCATGAAGAGCACAGGGGAGGACCAAGTTTGATGAGATTGATGAGTCACCCCAGGTGAAGAGCACAAGTGTGTCTTAAAGAGTAAAAAACTTGTATAATTCATGGGAACTTTCTGCCTTACTTTCTAAAAAATGAAACAGGCCTGCAGGAGATGAATGGCTGTCTAAAGCCACACTGACCGGTAAAATAATGAAGCCACTGCGGTTTAGTGTCAGAAGGCTGTAATTTTGACGAGTACTAAATATTTCATTTCACAAAATTAGTAAGACTAAGCAACTTTAACATTCCACGCTATGGAAGGTGGAAGATGTGGTGTTAGGTGCAGCGTCTCTTCAAAGTTAATATTCTTCACTATCGCTGTGCTTTTAAGATTTTAAACACAACTCCTGATTATGCAGTTTAGTTTCTAAATGTTGCGATGTAAGGTCTTAGGCTAATAAATAAATATGTGGCATTATCAAATAGCATTTATGTCAGCCTTTTAGATCAATTTGCTTATCTCCTAAACCTAACCATCAATGTATTTGGTTGCACACACACACACACACACACACATATATATATATATATATATAAAAGTCAGCATGCTAACCAGCTGGCACAGTCCATATCCTCTTAATTTTCTGCCATTTTTAACGTTTTAGCCACAATTATTTAATGTTAAATAAATAAATCCCTAAACTATGCAGTAATAATTGACCTACCATGTTTTTATTCTAAGGCCATATAAAACTTCAGTTGAGTTCATCATTTCTTTTGTACACAAATATATACTTCTACTTTTAATACAAAGAACCTTTTGACTGATGATGCTTGCATACTATGCCAACATGTTTGGATAAAGGCTAAAAAAAACCTTTATCCTGTAAGAAATAAAATAAAATGACAGATGCACGTGTGTGCACTCACTTGTGCCTCCATGTGCAGCTGATCAGAGGCAACAGCTTTCTCCTCCAAGTGTGAACCATTACACTGTGACAGAGAAGGTCCCAGAACAGGAGGAGTCTGCAGGGGAGAGTCTTTAGGGAGAAAATCAAGCCCAGACATCCCTGAGGAGCCAGAAACTAGATAAAATGAAGGAAGAAGGGAGATTATAGTTACTAACAAACGTCAACTACAGGTTGGTCATTAAAGTTATATCTAATTCACAATAAAGACGGAGACAAGAGAAAATGCTTCGATCAACTCTTAAAACACAGAGAAATAATAACCAATGACCTCGTAGGTAAAACCGGCGGCAATAACAGCATTGTGCTTATCAACAGTGGCAAAGGGGAGACTTTTACATTTGTGGTGATAATAACGGTCTCTCATGAGCACGCAAATCCACACACCTTTGCTGCCCTGCTTCTGATCCTGGGGGCCCTCATCCTTTGATGCTCTCTGGATCTCAGCATCTTCTATGGTTTTCTCAGTGAGCACCGTTTTGCTCGTTGTGGATTCCAATGATATTCCTCCCTCTTCATTAGAAGTCTGAGCATCATCCTCCTCTCCCCCTTCCTCATTTTCTTCCCGTCCGTCTTCCTCATTGGCTGTTTCCATTGGCTCATTTTCTGGGAGGGTAGGCGATTGTGGCTGCAATGATATATACACTTTTGTAAGGTGTTATTCATAAAAGGAGAACAAAAAGGAGATTAAGCACTGCCTTGCAGGGGTGGAGGTGAGCGGTGGCCATGGGTGTCCAATAGTTAAGTCTGGAAATCCCAAACAAGCACTGATGAAGTCCTTAAGAGGGCTAGAACTACAGCTGCTTCTAGAAAGTACAATTTCATCAACGAATCAAACTTAAACATTTACAGAACTTTTCATACAGACTGAATGTAACACAATGTGCAATACAGAGTGCAAAAGCAACAACAGTAGAAATAATAAAAAGCCTTAAAAACCAATACCTCCCTGTACCCGTAAGTCAATCCCACCTCCATTAACACATAGGGACTAAAGAACTGAATAAATGCTATCATTTGGATAGGAGACATATTACGGAAAAGTTTCTGTGCTTGAGAGCAGGTGTCTAAAGTCACAACCAACTCAAAAATTCAGAAATAACACAATCTGTTACTTTGTTTGGGACCCCTAGAACTCTGAAAATGTCCTTCAGTGAGCTGTTCAGATTTGAATTTGATCTGAACTCTGAGCTCAGAGTATTACTATCCATCCTCCTCAACTTTATCTCCTTCACGTCACGCTGCATTCATTGTACTTCAGAATTATTTGGAAGTTCAAACTTTTTTGCTCGTTTTTTATTAGATATTAAACAGAAATTTTTCATTCACAGACAAATATTCACTTAAAGAAATGAGCTAATAATGCTATTTCACTGCTTTGTTTAATGTTTTATATCCAGACTAGGAAATCCAAGTTTGAATTGGTGTTCTGAATGGTTCTAATTTGCAAATTGTCATTGAAAAGAATCCTTCTTTGCCATCAGAAACAAAAACTTTAGCTAAAAGTATCCAAAAATGACGGACAGTTCTTACATTACCTGCTAAAAACTTAAACAAAACACATGTGCTGTGTTTTAACAACCTGGACCTGTTAAAATCAGGACTCGTGGAGAGGTTGTGCCTGAACAACGGATGGATACCACCTGTATGGCCAAACTACAGACGAGTGAAATGTCATTTTTTAAGATGAAGATGAAACTATTTTTCCTGTCATGATGATGAGAGGAACACTATTTCTGCTATTGTAAGCTTTCAGCCTAAGTACTGTATGCTCTCAAATGTTAAAAACATATTTTGAAGGCTATTAAGCGTATGTACACAATTATTATGTTTTGCCTTGTAGCTCGAAGCTGTAGAACAGATCTTAATTCAGACACCCTCTACATAAAAGCGGTGGGGAGTAGGGTTTAGTTGCTCAGTCCACACCCTAAAACTATATAAATAATAAATATATATTAATAATATTTTTTTTAGTTATATTTGCAGGCTACATTAGAGATTATTCAAGAAAATATATCTTTTAAAAGTTAAGTATCTCTACATCATTAATTTTAATTGATTAAATGTGTAGAATCAAGGTTTAGCCATGGATTTATTGAAGGCTCTGGATGGATTTTAAAGCAGAACCGGGGAGTCTTTTCGGTTCTTGGGCTCCGCCTACAGTTCAGGGATGTGACATTACTGTTGTAAAAACAAATCTCTGTCGGACCTAACATGAAAATGACCATATATTCTATATCCAATGATAACAGTAATGAACAAGCACAGCCACAACAAGATAAAAAACCACAAAAAGATTCAAACATTTGTTTTTTCAGTAGTAGGCTACAGTTGTCTGTTTATATGCATGTGCAACGTAATTCATGTTGAACTTAATACAGTGCCAGGAACTGCCAACCAGCAGGGATCATTTAGTAAGGTCGCCAACTTTCAAGACTTTGGCATGAGATTTGCAAAAACTGACCAAACATTTTTACATGAGAACAACTTGTTTGCATGTGAGTCTGAAGAAGAGCTAAGGTGGCTAACTGAAGTTTCGTCTGTGAGGCAGGGAGTGACAACGCTAAGAAAACTGATGCTTCAGTCTTTAATAAATAACATAAGTGGGCTGAGCACACTGCTGTTGTAATTCAGATAACTGCAGTAAATATTTGGAGTATTTGAAACTGATGGGTTTTGGCTGAAGTGTCTTGTTTTCTAGCTGTTGACGTTTCACCTAGAAAAAGGAAAATGGGTGGAGCCAGTTGAGGTGTGGTTTCTGAGCCCCTGGGCTCCATGGCAGTTTCAGTGTGCTGTCAGAATGAGTCAGAACCACATAAGGCTCATACCTTAGAGTGCTGCTTTAACAGGCATGGAGGTAACTTTTGAGAGCTTCAGAAATAAATTTTACATGTTGCTGAGTAAGCCACATGAAATGTAAGAAGCATTAGAAACAGCTCCTGATCTAATTCAATCAGCCGAGGTTTAACTAAATAGTGTGTACTTCTACATGGGTCGCTAGAAGACGGTAACTATACCACACAGCTATGTGCCACGCAGGAAAAAAAAACAAAACAATACTGAGACATCAGTTTCTGTGCCATCCAATGCAACTGGGCCACCATATATAAAAAAAGTCTTGCTACGCCACTGTCTTGGAGTTCGTATTAAGGAATAGCCCAATCTGTTAAGATTTTAGACACAAATTAGGTCTGCTACGCTTCTTCGGGGAGAGCTGTGTCGCTCTAAAATATCTCATTCTTGGAAAGAGACGCAGAAACATGAGAAATAACGAGCCGCCTGCTGTAGTCTACTCAAGTTTGCACCGAAGGTGAAGAAAGAGGGGGAGGAGAGTGCGCTGTCAGAAACGATACAAAGGATTTAATGAGGCACAAGGCGGCAGGGATGCGGCGATAACCAAAAAGAGATATAATGGCGCCTGGTAGTGTAATAAACGTCAACAAACACGATGTTTGGCTGTTTGGGTTGAGGCAGGGCAGCGCTCACAGGAGCGCGGCGGCTGCACGTCTCAAGTTTAGAACAGACACCGCCTACCGCGCGGCAGGCCGGCACACCCGCACCCCAGACAAAGTTCCTTAGAGCGACATCAAATGAGAATAACCCAAATTGTGAAGTGGAAATGGAAGCAGAGGATGCGCGAGCTCGCACCGTGCAGAGGCGCTCTTTATGGCTCTCGCGCGCTCGTCCTGGGAGACGGGGAAACCGCTCCTGAGCTGTCTGCTCCTCGACGTGTGTAACCCGCACCTTTTGTGCAGGAAGCTGGTCTACACACACACATACACACACACACACATTTCCCGAAGCTACGGAGGACAAACGAGTGAGAAACAGCGAGAACCCTCCCTCCAAATATGGAAAATCTCCTCAGATACTTTTGTAATCAACATCTAACATCGAGGTTTAACAAGAGAAAAACATAATTGGCGACGGAAGCCGATCACGTCTTGGTGCCCGCTCGTGTGGTTTGAACAACTGATTCTTAATTTATCAGCAAGTCACCGAGCCAACGCTGTTCACTGTGCCATGTACAGCCGGGACGTGTTAGAAATAATAAGTTGGCATTGCCCACCTTTTCCCCAGTCTGTTTGTCCTGCAGTGCGCTTTTTGCAAGTCTGTCCGTGGATGAATTCTTCGGTATCTGCTCCTCCAGCACCATCCCCCGCAGAGGAAGAGTAATGTTCCCGCAGCGGGTCCTGCGTAGCCTGCCCCTCGCCACTTCTCTCTCCATGACCACTTTGACTTTGCCTCGGGTCAGCTTTTCTTCCGACAGCCGCTGGTGGCTGCTCAGATAGCCCAAAATCTCCTTCATCCCCAGCGGCTTCATGTGGCCTCTGGTCGCGGAGGTGGAGCCCCCGCGGAGGCTCCTCTCGGACAGGCTGCGAACAGAGGCCACCAATCTGTCGCCCAGGTCGGAGTTGGCATGGCTCACTGCTGTTTTAGCGCTCCCTCCTGCCGGTCGAAGTTTGGGCTTGAGGGGCACGGTCTGCTTCTGTGTCTGCTGATGAGAGAGGCTGTCGATGCTCCCAGAGTAAGTTTTGCTCTGCGTGTCAGCTCCGGACAAATCAGGCTGCTTTCCTCCGCCAGCTGCATCGGCTTTGCTTGGTGTTATCCTGCTGGCTTCACTCCCGTCGTGTGCGCCTGTTCTTTGGGCGAAACCAGGTGACGGACAGCTCCCCACTCCCTGCCCCTGCTGTCCTAATCCCTTGTCTCTCGCTGCACTTGCTTTCTCCTCTTTACAGCCGCTCCCGACAGCGCAGCTCGTTGTTGCGCCACTACTGAGGCACCCGTTTCCGCTACTCGGGCTGGAGGCAGGCTTGAGCTTTTTGCTGGGGCTGCTGGCTGATGTTTGAGTATGGAGATCTGGGTTGGGCTCCGAGTCCTCATCTCCCTCCTCCTGGTCGGTAAAGCTGTGCGCACTGTCGCCGTTGTTGTTCAGATGGTCTTGCTTGGTCCGCTCCCGCGGTGCATCCGAGTTGCTGCTGCCAGCAGCCGTAAACTCACTCTTTTTTCTGCTTTTCCTCTGCACTTTCGCCGCGTTTCGGTACGATATGGACCCCTTGTAGCTAACTTTGAGCACCGTCTGCTCTTGAATGAGTTTTTCTAATTCCGTCCGGGTTCTGTCCGGGTCTGACCCGTGTCGTCTTCGGACCATTCGACAAATCCTTTCCAGATCCGGACGTGCTTTCCTCGAGCGGAGAGAGTCGATAGTTTCCAGGATCCACTCCCGGTACTTGTTGGGCTCGGACATCTTCTCCTGTGGGTGCGGATGGGGTTTGGCCCGTGTGCGTCTCTCCCCCCCCCTGTTGTTTCACAAGTGACGCTGTGTCAAAGCCGGGAAGCCAAAGTGCGATCCCCGGCTGGAGAATGAGGACGGAAGCCCGGCTGGTACGCTTGCGTTTGTTGGCCACATTGTGCGCTTAAGGTGGACCGAAGATGGCGCCTCGGTCTCCGCTATAGATGCAAACTGCATTTAAGGTGGAATTGTGTCGCTTTCAGAGCAGAGCTACCTTCTTTGTTCACATTCAAATCTGATTAAGCCCAGGTTTTCAACAGACCAGTCGATGTTTGACACAAAGAAACCCCAAAGCGCACTCCAGTGAGAAGACGGCCGAGTTACACAGTGGCGTGTTTTTCGAATCGTTTTGGCGAATCGGATTGAAGCCGGAGCGTCAACAGATGGGTGGATGACGGCTCCATTCCGCATCAGGCGGCAATGATGAATGCCTGACCTCAAGGCAAAAAAACCCCGAGGACGTTCAAACACCTCACCATCAGTTCAATCTTAAACTAACTTCCAGGCGCTGAACAACAACACGGCAGCCAAGAAGCACAGACGAGTTCAGTAGAATTTTACAAGTAAAACTTTATTGGAATGATACTCATGTTGCAAAATATTACACTTCGTGTTTTTATGTCACTGTTCCCGTGAGTTTTGACGGTTCCCGTTACGGCTGTGTCTCTCTCTTTCTCTCTCTCTCTCGCGCGCGTGTGGCAGGGGTTAACATCGGGGTCTCATTTCCCTAAAAAGTGCGACAGTATGTACCAGCATTGTGCCTGCATTGAGCTGAAGTTTTATCACTGCAAAAACATCGAGGAGACACATAATATTAGAGTATCATAACATTTTGTCCAGGATGGTCGACATTAAACCTGGCATGAAGGGAATACAGGATGTGAAGTCTGAACAAGTGGTGGAAACAATTTAATGATGATGTCCAGTAAATGAGTCCATCACGATCACTGAGTCAGCTGATGACTATCCGTGGACATGCAGCTCGCAGCTCCGTTTATCTGCGAGTATGATTCAGACTTCAGATTTCTTAGTAAAATGTTGACTTGTCGGCCGTTTCACTCACGTGGAAAGAGGTGGAGAGAAAGCTCAGTGGTTGAACACTGAGAATGAAAAGTAGGGGACATGAGGGACGCTTTTGGTTTCGAGTTGGTTTCCCTTGAATGAGAAGCCTCCAGTTTACTGTGGCAACTGGTTTACGACTATTTAACCAGGTGAGTCAGTACAGAAGCACAACATCAAGGGAGCCTTCGTGTTGGTCCAGGTCCATTTCCTGATTTTCACACTTTATATTCAAGGGCTCCCCTCACACAACAACCTAATAGGCTATCACAACAGTGAAGGATTTTATAAGATATGTTATTTTAATCTGTAAATAAGGCCTCAAGGCTAACTGGCTCGTGTACAAATTAGGTTGTGTGGATCAGTGAGCACTGTCCTTGTTAAATACACTAATTAAAAACAAACAACATATCATATCATCACCCATTTACTTCAGACAGAGCTCAAACTACAGTGATCGTTATCTCATGAGATGTCCGATTCAGTATTTTCGGAGCTCGACCCACACACCTCAGCCTTTTGTTGGTTAATGATAAATAGCTGTAGAGGCTCTGTCAGGCCATCACTGCATGAGCTGATGCTGTGCTTCTCTATTCATTTTTGTTTAAACCAAATTACCACTCTGTAAATCTGGGGCAATAAACGGGGAGGGGAGACGGTGTTAGATAGAGGTCCAGGGCCCCCACAGCAGACACATGTGGCCATTAACAATGAGAAAAACAAGACTAACCGTAACGTGAAAGTGATTAACCCACCCTGCAAATCCCTCCATGTTGGGTCAATGTTACCTCATATTTCAAACGACACAAACAGTTCCACATTACAAATGTGTAATTCTGAGAACAGGCTTGTCATATTTCCTATCTCTGAGCTCTTTTTGGACAGCAGGCATTTGTGGGAATCGAGAATGTCCAGAGCTTAAAATGATGGAAAACCGTGGCGGCTGTTTGTACCAAATTAGCATATCGTGGTTATAGTGGCGCATCAAACTACAGCGACAAAGAAAGATATTTTAATGTCTGAAAAAGACACCAGTGTCAGTGGGTTTTATCTAATAAATTCTCACTGAACAAATCCTACAGTGACCACCATTCTGGAAATTGTTTAAGTAATCCGCCATCATAGCTCATGGACCAAGGAGACACTGAACACCTGAGGTGCAATTAGTTATATATTTCATATCAGGAGGTTGTACAGATCTAGCTCTATTCCCCTCTAGGTGGTCTTTCTTTTCCTAACTTGTTCAGTGAAGTACCGGTCATCATTAAGTCTTCACCACCACACAAAATAAGAAAACTGAAAACAACAAAAAAAGAGTCACCATAACGTGTAAGACAGTTACATGGAGCGTGGTCCTGCTTTGAAAGCGTTACGTGCCGGGTGACAGGGGGAGGTGGACATAAAGCACACTATTCAGACTGCTGTCCGCCACTTGTTGGAAGTCCTGATGACCACCAGCCAGCAGCAGCTTGAGGTAGTCTGCCTCAGATGTTCTCTTTCAGAGTTGAGGGCCAAATGGTCGATCGAGCGAGGAGAATCATCTCGAGCACAAAGCGAGCTCTGGGCTCAGTGAGGAAGTGCTTCTATGAAAACAAACTTGTCGAGTTAGCAAAATCAAATCTTCTGGAAGGGAAAACTGTGGAAGACACTAACTAAAAGTCTAAATAGTCCCTTTTGTTCCTTTTTAAAACTTTAATTAGAACTTTAAATTCTCAAATCTATGTTAGAGATTTACCTGCCGAGCCGTAGGTTTATGTAGATAAACGTCTGTTAAGTGATATGTTCGAACCTGAGTTTCCATTATGATGTGGTGTTTTTCTTTTTCACCATTAAACTGAGATAATTCCATTCCCTTATTCATATTTCCTTGTTAGTGTGATATGATTATCATTGGAGCCACTATTATCTAATAACATTTAAAAATGGAGTACTGCAGATATGCACTAAGTCTGGCTATGCTAACAATGATGGAGTTACACAACAAACATAACTGACTTTTTGTCTTTTGGCCCATCGTGTGTTAAAGTATCGTGTCTGTGATGGGAGGGGAGGGAACGTGTTTAAATCTAAGAAAAATTTAAGATTAACCACTGCAAAACATGGGCATTTAAGTGGATATGTGTGTGAGTGTGTGTTGCGCACTGAGAATGGGGCGGGTCTGCCGGTTGTCAGTTTCAACTGAGACTTCTGTGTGGATTCATTGGCCCCCTGTAACGACTAACGAATCGGAGTGGATCATCACAGGCTGATTTCTCTAATTTGTGGGACAAAATAAAAAAGAATAAAAGATGAATGATACAGTTACATGAACGGGAAGATCTTGGGTGAAAATGTGTAGAGGCAAGTCTAAATTAGTGGGGTTCCCGACACCCATGAAACAGCTTCATTATAAAGGGATTCATAAATAAGACAGAATAATAAATAAAATAAGACAGAGACACAACAGAAAAGGCAACACTGCTGGTTATCAGTCTCCTCTCTCTTCTTCTCGCTTCTATCCCATTTTTCCTCTTTTTGTAGCTGGTGCTTGTGTTTGAGCAGGAGACTGGACTCTCTCCTCGTGTCTCCCACTTGACCAGCCTACCTTTGTATCTCCCTACTTCCCTCTTTCCTCCTCTCTTGCTCTCTAACTCTAGAATTCAGCAAATTCCTTGGCACATTTCTCGCTGAAGGAGACGCGAATCTCCTCCTCTTCATAGTCGTCAAAGTTGCTGGTGTCGCCTGGTCCTTTAAACTTTGGGACGAAGGGAGCTTCCACCTAAAAGCAAAGCAAAAAAAAGGCACGCGGTAAAGAGAAAAGCCTGTACAAGCAAAGTCACACATGCTTTCAAAGCATAGAGACTACTGCATACCTTTTTCTGGTAGATGGCAATCCAGTCAGTGGTTGCGAACCACTTGTGTCCCTTGATGTCGTTGACACCGTTTTTGAGGTTCCCGTAACGTTTTGTGAGATCCACCTGAGGACAATAGCGACACATTTTTATCACGCTGGCCTTAAGGCAAAGCAGTTTACACTTTGGCATCAGACATTTGCTTTCACCTGTAACAGGTTCCTCAGGAGGTCCTTCAGGTCTGAACTGAAGTGAGATGGGAAACGGACCTAAGGACGAAGAGTTGGGAGCAGTTAGAGTACGGGTCAAAGGTTCCCATCCTATCGTCATGGACAATAATGTCATGGAAATCTTGAGTTTTCAACTATCTGTTTAAACTCTCTATTTTTGGGGCAGACTGACTCAACAGCATAGATCTTAACCGGAAAAAAACAAAGGAAGAAAGAAAGAAATAAAGAAACTATTTGGTGTGACAGTAGTGATTCAGCATCTCATCCAAGAAGCTTCTGGAAGAATACTGGTTAATATTTGAACACTCTTTTTAGCAACATTGGTGGAGATGAATGACATTTGTTGTTTTTATTAACAAGGACCCACAACCCTCGAAGCTCAATCCACATATTTCTGATAGGTCTTAAGTCACCTCTAAAAGCGTAAAATTAGCAGTATTTTTCAACCAGTTTTAATGAGTGCTTGGGCTCATTGTTCTGTTGAAACATCCACAGGTGGAGATAACCCCATTTCTTCATTTTCCAGTCAGTCGGTTTGATCTCCCAGTTCCTCCCACAGCAAAACAGACACAGAATATGAGGCAACCACCATCATGACCAACAGCAGGTACTCACCTTTATTCTCCAAACACACATGCGACTATTGAATCTTTGTCTTATATGACCATGAATTTGTATCTTTATCCGTGTGATCAGCAGCAGAAAATAGTCAAGACGGAAGTTATCATTTTTGGTGCAGAAACTCCTTTCAGTGACTCGGGTGTTCCAGCTGCTTCCAGTTCATAGCAGACCTGACCCTCAGAAGCAAATTTCCACTCAACTGAGGGTGAGTGGCTACAGCTCCTAATAATTTAGAGGTATGAGGGAAAATAAGCCTGCCTCGTGCAGATTTATCCAGTTGGATACATTTTACAGGACCATGAACTTGAAAGACTAGCTTCACCCATTCAGACTGAAGGCCACAAACAAAAAAAAAACTTCTTTAATGTGAGAGCTTTTTAGGAAAACTTAAAACCGCCCAGTGTAATTGATTACTTATGAATAAAATTTCCACCATTTCCACCACAATTAAAACGAAAACAAAGTGACTCGACACTGAAAGGGCTATCTGTGAGAAAATCGCACCACTCTTCGTTTTTATATGCCAAAAGTTAGATATTGTCACCTCAAACACCAAATAATACAGATGATGAAAAGCCAAAACTGATAATGGGACAGTCAAACTCACCTTTCCTGATACGATCTTTTCATAGATCTGAATAGGCTGATCAGCAAAGAAAGGTGGATACCCTGCTGCCATCTCGTACACGAGTACACCCAGCGCCCACCAGTCCACTGCCTTGTTATATCCCTGGAGGGATGGATAGACAAGCATCCCTGTTACACGATGTTACAGAGGATCAAATTTAAACCAATGCTTTTGTTCATGGCCTTTCTATCATGCGTGATCTTAAATAACATATGCAAATATTTGGCTCTGAATCTGTAAAACTGAACTTTAATTACTTGTTTCCACTTTAAGGTTTGAACTAATCTTCCTTAAATAATTACAAAACCAATTTCAAACTCTTCTCTCTGTGAGAAACAAAGCTGGCTCACCTTGCTGAGGATAATCTCTGGGGCCAGATATTCTGGGGTGCCGCACAGTGTCCAGGTCCGGCCCTTTACACGTTTGGCGAAGCCGAAATCTGTAACCTGGGAGACAATCAGGAAAAGAAGGTGGATAAAGAGAGTTTCAGAGCAAACTAAGACATCATGGAGCAGCAATGGGAATAAATTACCATCAGTTATTTCACAGTTAACCACAAGAGGGTGGCACAATCCGTGATACAAGACGGCGCCAATGTGACGGTAGAACATCAGCATGTGCACTATTAACTATTTGAGTAACATCATAGAGTAAGGGTGAGGGGAAAACACCTTTATCACCAGCTCTAAGGGTTTCTGGATGAGTGTGCTTGTGTGTCGCCACGGCTAAACGTAGTCGTGAAAAAACTCCCCCTGTAGTCTGAACTGACAGAGAGCAGCTGTGGTTTACTGTCCATCTAACCACAACCGTGTCAGGAATCAGTTAGAAACTTTTACAAGTGTGCAGCTGTGACCTAACCCAAAAAGAAGGCCGACTTCAGAGACAGGCGTGGTGCGGCAAAAAAACATCAAGGCAAACAGACAAATAAACAATTAAACGTTTAAAACTGCCTCTGGCAGGTGTAACCTAAAGGACAGTCCGCCACGATGACACCCACAGACACACAGACAACATTATAGGATGAAAGAAAAAGCAGCTGTGGCTGAAAACTGTTACAGGTACTGTTACAACATGCAGACGGAACAAATGGACAGTTACAAATAGAAGAAACAGGAGAAGGTATCAGCTGCATTGATGAAATCAGTCCAAAGACAGTGAGACTGAGATACAATCTAAATACTTGTCAGAGTACTCAAAGCTTCCTTTTTTTTTGTTGTTCCTTCTTCAACCAGTGATATTAATGGACTGGACCTTAATGATAAAATCAAACTCTTTCCCATGCAAGTTGGAAGAACTTAAACCTTTCAACTGATATACCAATGTTCAGTCAGGGTTAGTACAAATTAGGCTGTGTGCTAAGACAACAGAGAATAATTCCAGAAAGGTATGGCTGTAGATTGAAGTGAATGGGGTAAAAAAAAACATTCCCAGACTGAATTTGAATCAAATAGATTGGATTGGGCTGGATCAAACTGGGGCTCCACGGTGGTGTGGTGGTTTCTCCCCGTGTATGCGTGGGTTCTCTCCGGGTACTCCGGCTTCCTCCCACCGTCCGAAAACATGCATGTTCGGTTAACTGGTGTCGCTAAAATTGTACTTAGGAGAGAGTGTGGGTGTGTGTGTGGTTTGTCTCGTTTGTCTCTGTGTGGCCCTGTGATGGACTGGCGACCTGTCCAGGGTGTACCCCGCCTCTCGCCCGATGACCGCTGGGATAGGATCCAGCCCCCCGCGGTCTGACCGAAGGATTAAGTGGGTATAGTAAATGGATGGATGAATCAAACTGGACTTACTTTGAACTTGCTGACTTTCTCTGTAAGGTGCCCTGAAATAACACGTTGTGAATTGGTGCTACATAAACTGAATTGTACTGAACTGATTCCATCAATCGACCAAAAATATGCAACGTGTGTACTTTTTGATGGAAATTATGTCAGAACTATGTGCAGATGATCTGTGCTGGAAGTCAGACCACGACCCGGTCAGGAGATTCTTCTTTGGCAAGAAGCTCTTCAAAGAGGTTAAAAAAAAACTTCAAGGATGTTGTTTGTATGTATATAAACACAAGGATTGGGATTTCATTGCAGGAATATGACTAACAATGATTTGTGACCATATGCTGTCATAACGGGCGCACCTTGTACACTTTGTGCAGAGGACTTAACACAACTGTGTTGACCATGAGAATGCTTGTGGTCACTGCATCAGTGGTTATTTACCTGTATGTAACCCTGCTGGTCTATGAGCAGGTTTTCAGGTTTCAGGTCTCTGTAGATCAGGTCCAAAGCGTGCAGGTACTCAAAGGTCAAAACGATCTGAGCAGCGTAGAACCGAGCATGCGGCTCACTGTTCACACACACATGGGGAGCAGACAGAGGGCAGTTAAGTGGAGTGTACGTTAGAGAGCTGGTCAGAATGAAATACAACTGAATAGATTACAATCTGAGAGTCCTTTATCTACATCTACAAAATCCAGTGAACTTCAATGCGTAAACGCACTCACCTAAATCTGCCAATTCTTCGTAAATGGGAGAACATCTCTCCGCCTGGCACATATTCCATCACCATGTAGAGGTTAGTGTTGTCCTGGGGAAGGGAAAACATATGTTAGTAACACTCTGTTACATATTCACAAGTATAAATGCACACAGACACGATGGCCAACGGGGTGACATAGACTGAAAATAAAGAGAGACAGCTGTGCTAACAATGAACATGTTTATCCCTGACTAAAATGGTATTTAATTCTATGAGCATTCACCTACTCCTATCTGAATTATTACTACATGAAAACCATAAAAGATCCACTGTGTACAATGTAGTGACATCTAGTGGGTCAAACTGCAAATTGCAACCGACTTACTACGCCCCACCTTTCACCAAATTGTGATGGCCACAAATAAACTTGAAAGATCTGCTCTACAGCCAGTGTTTGCTTTGTCCCTCCTGGGCTACTGTAGTTGAATAGCTTGACCAAATGGTCAAGGGCAGTGACTCAAACTGTCTCGAAACTTCTCATTTCAAGATTATGAACACATAACAAATGTTATTTTCATGTGAAGCCACATGAATAAATACGATTATATTCCATTTCTGTCAATAAATCAACCTATATATTGATACACTCCAACAAGCAGAGTTGATTTGTGTTTATTGTTGACTCCTCCATCTGTGTGCGGAACGACACACATGGACGGTTACCGTAATAGGTTTATTTAAGGCGTCTAGGATATTCAATCCCTGAACATCCAGGTGCATCTGAACAGCTTAACCTGAGTAAGGCCATGTAAGTAAGTATGGCCATCAGCTGGGATAGTTTGTGTGGGTACAAATTGCCACTGACAACTGCTCACATGGCAGATAAACTTCGCTCTACACTGCTGATGACACAGCGTTAATAGGATTGGCAACAGTAACAGAAGTAATAAAGATTACATCAGAAAAGCTAAATATTGATTCTACGGCAATTACATGGAACTTACCACTAACAAGACAAAAGAAAGTGGTAAGATTTCATTATAACTAAAGACCGGACAAACAACTGATAAAGCTTTCTGCGGGTGATACAAAAGATCCCCATAAATACCTGGCAGAGGTATTTAAAGATAGTTTGATTACAAGTTAGACATAGTTCCCAATTTAGACAAAACTGCATGTGTTTCATGTTAAACATGGATCAGATCAAGTATTGAGGGTGAGACATTAAAGGTAAAACCAACTTCACATGTCTCTGACCTGTGCCTTAGAAGCTCTTGGCGTTTATTTTATTATGACATTTTAACACCAAAAGAAATAGGTTTTAACCAAACTAAATCATTTCCCATCAGTTGTAATTCACCCTTTGTACTCTCAAAGTGTATTAAGAATCAGTCAGTAACTACAAATACCGCCAAGGGGACAAGCCTGTAACTAGTACGGTACGTAGGGAGGGTAGGTAGGACAAATAGAGGGCCAGATAGGGAGCTGCCAGTCATCCAGCAGTTAGGCAGAAATTAGGGCTGCCACGATTAGTCGACAAGTCACGATTATGTCGACTATTAAAATTGTCGACGACTAATGTAATAGCCGATTCATCGTTTTTTTTTTTTTTTTTTCAAACTTGGTTTTTCTCTCAAAACTGCTGCAGCACCTTCCACTGCTGCCTCTGCCTTTCTGTCCTTGACACACATGCGCAGTAGTGGTAACCGGGGTCAGCCGTGATGTCACAGGAAGTTAAACCAGACGGGCTCCGGTATCATGGCTACCCGGCAACAGAGCTCAAAAGTGTGGGAGCAAAACTAAAGATAAATGTGTGCAATGCAATATCTGTAAAGCAGAATTTGCCTTCCACGGCAGCACAACGGCAATGCACGAGCACCTGAAAAGGAAGCATGTTGTTGTGGCTGATTGTGAAGAGGGATCGTCATCTTGGTAAGCTAACTGGCTAGTTAGCTGCTAAAATTAGCATAAACAGAGAATTAACTTGCTACTTACTCAAACTGATAGCTGTAAACGTTAACATTAGCGATGACGATTTGATTAATTAGTCTTAGCACACATATTTCATGTGTTTTCTGTAACGTTATAGCACTGATGTGTTTGAATAGGAATGCTAATGTTTTCTAACGTTATGTTTCAGTGCTAAAAAAGTATGTTCATCTTCAATGGACGGCTTTGTTACAAAGCTAGCTACATGCACACCTCAGCAAGCAAATGTCCTGACTGAGTCCATACTGAACATGTTGGTGTTATATTTGAGTCAGTGAAACTAAAACTTTTTGTGAATAATTCCTTCGTTTCAGGTGCCTACCTCATTTGATTTAAATGCAGCTGTTTTTGATGCCGGAGACAAATGAAGGAAAGAAAAAAAAAAAAACGTAAGTATTTATTTTTGTGTGTTTGCTACATAGTTAAATAATTGTTTGTTGCAACAAGGTGTATATTTCATGAAAGGGTTAATGAACTATGATATTTTCTTTTTTTAGTTAGCATCTACCTTAAACACTCCAAGCTGAAAGATAATGATGGTTCTATAAGAGCAGCTGCATCCTGGTGCGATAAGCTGTATGTTTTACATTCAATATATGTATGATCCGATTAGTCGACTAATCGAAAAAAATTATCGGTGATAAGTCTACTATTAAAATAATCATTTGTGGCAGCCCTAGTAGAAATCGATCAGTCTTGTCACTTTTTGCCTGCAAGTCGATGCTGTCAATTTTTCCTCCTCCACATGAGACGTAAATGTGTGTTTTAGTAAAGAAAAAGATAAACTGTGCCCACTCGTGTAGCCCTGAGCACAGCATCTGCCCCCAGATGTTGTGTTCCCATCGAGCTGCATCTGCAATAACGAAAGGGTCATATGACACATGACTGAATGCCAATTAAACAGTTTCACATTGCACTTAAAAGTAAGGAAATCTCCAGAAGGGACAGAACACCACTCTTTCAAAACATATTCTGCAAGTGCTTTGTATTCATTTGCATTGATTCTCACTTCGAAGGTGGTAAATCACGAGAGTGAAACACTCCAAAGAGAACTGCAGGATCCCCTCAATCAAGGGTGCAATTATTGTGCTTTTATTTTAATTTGTCATCTGTAATTGTTGACAGTGACGTGTGAACGTATAGTATAAATTGTTGGTTGTTGTGACAAACTTCCAAATAATTGGAACCCTCTCTCTTTGGCTTCTTTTGGCCTATTTGAATTCACATCTGATAGTTTTACCGCTTACAGCAAAAAAAGCACTTTAGACAGCGAAGAGTACCAGCTTAGCACAAAACAACAGACAAACTTAGTAACAAGCTGCTGAGCACGGTGCAGCGTTCAGCACCTTAAAAGCAGGAAATTTCCCCTCAGTTTGACTCAGAACAATTGCTAATTTTGGACTACTGAATGTCTAAATAAGAAAACGATGGTGGATGTAGCACCTTCCTTGCTTGAGAACTCAGAGCTCAAATTTTGAAGCCACTTAAACTTAATAACCCCCCCAACAACTTGAAAATAAATAAAGTTTTCAGTATTATATTCCAACAAGTTCAATGATGAGCCCTCTGTTCTGTATGTAAGCATTTGTATGTATTTTAGTTACGCATACTATTAAAGCATGAGAAGTCTCTATTAAAAGAAACTGCTTGAAGAAAACATGATGAATACTATATCTCTTTGTTACAGCAGTAACTGTAATTGTTACTCTTAAAAAGAGACATTGGTATCTTACTATTTTACCACAAAGAGTGACACATTACTGTCAACATTACAGATCAATTACAGCTGGTCAGACTGTGATAAACAAATAATAAGACAGTGAAGCATGTTTTGCTTAAAAAGAAGCCTTAAAATGCTCTAATGCTCCAAATATGTTAGAGATTTACAAAAATACATCACATATTTTGAATAACAGAGCTCGCTATTACTTTATGTGCCCAATGCATTCTGGGTAAGTGAAGTTATCATCTGGCCACAGTCGACAGTTGTAGTTTCAATGATATTCCAATTTTACTTGCTTGCAGCAAAATTTTGATTGTGCTACGTGATGCTTTTGGTTGTAGTTTCCAGATGAATGGCAACAAGAGAAATAAAGTATGTAGTCAGAGATTTCTACAGACCCGCAGCAGTGTTCACACCAGATCTTCCTTGATATTTGGATTCGATTAATACTTTCAATGGGAACTTTGTTTTGGTGCCATCTTCATTAGACTAGAAACAACCTGTAGGACCTGTTAATACTTGCATGAAGGCATCCATCTATCCATCTATGTTCCTCTCAGATCCTGCAGAAATCCATCTTTTTCAACAAAGACAGACGGACATGCATTCCTCCAAAAAGCCAACATTTTAGCAACATGCTACACATTGATTGAGTGGCTAAAAGTTGGCTGGACCCAGCGTGAGCTTGGAGAGGCCAATTTCACTACAAAGAGGACAAAACTAAAAAGAAAAAAAATAATAAAGAAAGAAAAGAAGCACAAGTGAAAAGCACAGACAACAGATGCACTGGAATATCTAAATTTTTCCAACACTTAGTTTCACTCCACCACAAAGCAGATGTCTATTCACTTTATTTGGTCTTCTCCAAAGCATAGAACAGCTAAAGCACCAACAACATCACCAACACAACCAAGAGCAGACTTAAAATTGGGAATATTCCACATTTCTGATACTGCCCCCAAGTGGCAGCAAAACCCTATAACCGGTCGCTTGCTATAATTTCCATTTCTATTATAAGTTCTGCTGGTTGACAAGCAAGTTCAAGTTTCATCATAATGTGGTTCACTGTCCTACACACTGGAGCTAGCCAAGTGCACTATGCCCTATTCAACATACCTTTATCCACGAACACTGCCTGAGCCTCACCGTTTCCTTTGCAACCCTCAGTCACTGTTGGACAGTGTGAAATGTGACGCTGTTCTCTACCATTCAAACCTGGAAACTATAATAACGTTCAAACACAACATGGTCCTATGAGTTTTTGCATTACCAGCATCAAACTGCCCTCAGTATAAGTTACTCCCCCCTCCACAAAATGCTACAATTTGTTGATCATACTCGCTGATGACAGCGAGATGTGGTATCCTGTTGGTAATGACTGGCAGCTGTTGCCTTCAAACTTCTCGGATCTTCTTCATCTTGGTGTGTATTTCAAGTAATGTCTTCAGTGTTGTCTTCACCACTGATTGGGCTCGAAATGAGGCCGAACTGAAGTCAACTTATTCTCAGCTGACATCATTGTAGCTCATAAGACACTGTAAACAACAATGGCAGACTACTGTATGAGTGGTAGGATTCTCTAATAATGCTTACATATTTACATATATATGTTTTGTGTATATGTATGTACACAAACCAAAGATTAATAAGCCATACATCCCATATTAGTCAGGGTCCCTTCAAATAAGAGCAAAGCAGGGAGTAATTCTGCACTCATGTTGAAGGCAAATACTTACCGGATCATCCAAGATTTATTTTTTCACTTTCATAGTGAAACAATAAGAGTAAATCCCAATTCCCATTCACCCTTGGCCCTACCCCTCCATTTTTCATCCTTACAGGTAGGGTAGTTGTACCTTTTCTTTTTCTTTTGGATATCTAGTTGTCATCTTGCCAGCCAAATGGCCCACAATGCCCCTGACGAGGGGCTAGGTAAACACTAGTCCTTGATCTCCAAAAGAAAATGGCACATTAACTCTGCAAAAAGGAGGGACATGGCTGAGTGAATGGGTGAATGTGGACAAGATTGGGAATCAGGACTGGGCCTGAGACCACTTGGGAGGGTGGAGTGATGCTTGATCCTCACCATCAACACACGACCACACGCACACATACTTGTATACACACAACTTCAAAAGTTCTCATTACCTTGAATGAGTACTCTAACCGCACAAGAAAAGGGAAGCTGACAGCCTGAAGAATCCTCTTCTCATTCAGAGTGTGCTCTATCTGCTTGAGTTTCACCACCTGAAACAAAGACAGAGATAAGAATGGAGAAAGAGACAGACTGTATTTTGTAGCCTAAAACGTAAAAAGGACCCATGTTTAATAAGAGCAGCATTACGTCATCTGACTGTGACGTACAGATACAGAACTGACAGCTCCTGATATGACAACTTAAACTTAAAATTAAACTTTACACTGGCTCTCAACACTGTTGAAACTTTGCTAATGATGCACTGTTGCTGTGCTAAGGTGTTAAGTAGTTTTTCTGTCTGAGGAAAAACTACATAGTGTGTTTTTTGCCTTAAAAAGGGAGTTAAGAAAGACAAAAGCGATGGTTCCCCTTAATAATATAATATTCAAGTTATTCAAAAACAGTACAATATTAACAAATGAATAATAAATAAATGATTATTTTTGTCAGAAACATATCTCATTTGGCAAACTGTGCTTTCAATGACAGATTAGTTTTCACACCTGATGCATGTAAAAATATTTAAAAAATGTGGCACAATGCCCCAGCGTCAGAGGCTTGGTTTTCTAAAACAACAGTTTAAAAATTCTCTTGATGTCACAACAGCCTAATTACGAGACTTAGGGTATGTGAAAACAGGTTCATTGCACATCGCACCAGATATTCATGGTGGATTTATCGCGTTTGGGCGGCTGTAGCTCAGAGCAGTTGTCTCCCAATTGGAGGGTCACTGGTGTGAGAGTGTGAGTAGAACTGTATATCCTTATAGATTACAGTGTTGATGCACAAATTGATGAATGTTGTAGTGTAAAAGAGCTTTGAGTGGTAAACAAGACCAGAAAAGAGCTCTACAAATGCAGTCCATTTATCTGCTTATCCAGCGGTTGAGGTTTATAGATAACAACTGAGAGTAAAAAACAACTAAACTAAATCCACCTTTTTGCACTTCCTAAATTCCTGGATGCCTACAGAATAATGATTATAATGTTTAATTCCATACACACTTGGAAAGTCAGCCGAGATAACCACATATTGAGATTTGCCAGCCAATGTTTAACACATAAATGGTCAGACTTAAGGTATTACTGGCTTCTAACTTTGGGAAAAACAGTCAAATTCCCATGGAGTTAATGTATCTGAACTCTTCAACCACCTTACAGACATTTAAGTTAGTCTCCTGATAACTAATATTTACTGACTGTTAATAATTTAGTTTTTGGTGACCATTTGAACTAACCTCCATGTTTTTGGTCTGTGCTGCACATCAGTTACTACTTTACAGAGACAGTGTTCCATAACTCTTTGCATGAGTCTAGTAAGAACAATCTGGAGGATATTAATTTATTTCTTTAAATCTAAAAACACAACTGATTTAATAAGAGAAAATGCAGCCACAGTTTTCCTCTTAATTACTCTATTTGGTGGGATCTGCATAAAGACAACAACTCAGGGTGATGCCTGATTCAGCACAAGAGGATTTAAATCTAGCTTACACCTATGCAGTATTTCGGTCTCTGCAAAAACAGCTCCGGGCTCTTTCACAGCATCCGTGAGATACTTCAGAGTTTCATGGGTGGCGGCAGATGAATGACATTTCCATGTTTCATACAAGCATCCAGTAGGGACCATTCGCCACGAGTGCCCGCAGGTGACAAACACATCGGAGCACCACCATCCCCCCCGTGACCCCGACGACTCCTGGCCCAGACTGACCTTCTGCTTATTGAGGATCTTCATGGCGTAATGCTGTCCCGTTTCTCTGTGCTTCACCAGCATAACACGGCCAAACGAGCCCGTGCCCAGTGTTTTCAACCTCTCAAACTGCTCCAGGCAAGCAGTGTTCTGAGCACACGAGACAAAAATGGTGAGCAGATTATTGTGAAAATAGGATGGTGGGGGTTGTGTTGTAAGAATGAATATTTATTTTCAAGTAGTCCTTGGCTCATATTCAGTTCTCATTTAGGATTTACTGACGCTGCATTATGCATACTATATAAAGTATCAGTGTCATCTATATAAAAAGGTGGTATATGAGATCTATGAGAACACATTTACAGCGTGAACATATATGTCTGCAAAGTAGATATATTGCACATACACTGAATATTAAGTTACATTCATATTCAATAATACTCTCTAATAAGCCTGTAAAAAATACATCCTGATTTACATCTACACAACATTTATAACTTAAAAAATACATATAAACGTGTCCATTTTCAAAGCTTGATCAGTCAAAATCAAACGTCTGTTTTTCATTCTGTAACTGATCAGCTGCGACTGATGTTTGGAGTCAATACACGGTTTCAATGGAAACGCTGCATCAGAACCATCTTCATTAGACTGGAAACGATAACTTTGACACCCTTTACTACATACTGCAATATCTGAGAGAGAAATCTGTGCACATCAGTACAGAGCAGCCGTAGGGACATTGCAGCATCGAGTCTAACTGAAATCAACAATCAGAGTCAAAAAGTGCTCGGTATATTTTCCCAAAATGTACATATGTGTAAACATATGGCCATCGTGTGGCCTTTACCAGGTCTTAAAATCAGTTGAATGCAACATCAAGCCAGGAGAGGCCGTGAGTGAAACATTTATTTCATATCATTATTGCAAGATCACAACTTAATTACAAGTGTCTTTCTATCTCGAGATAACAAAGGTTGTTTTGTTGTGCTAATGGGCAAATTAATCTTGTTATAGCGAATACTCTCCTATACTAATACTATGGTTATACTAGGCTTGTTTCCTCAAGGTAATTGGTTTATTATGTCATCTCCAGATAATGAGGATTGTTTAGTCACGATGACAGATGAATTTATTTTGTCATCTTGAAATAATGAGGCTTGTTTCCTCAAGAGAGCACATCAATACCGCAAACAGTGCTGAGAGACAGGTACTGGCTTAAGTGTAGCAAGAGGTGGCTCTCTGGGGTTAGGGCTGCCTCGCTAAGATCATTGCTGATGTCTTTCCTCCTTGGCATCGAATTAACACACACCTGAATGCCGCAAAAAAACTGATGCTTAAGTAGAGGTGATCATACCTGCAGATGATCAATGAATCAAGTCCCTTAGATCAGCAGCACCTGGCTGCTACTTGCCCTCTTGATTCCTATAAGTGTACTTAGTTGTTCACACACTCCTTCAGCAGTTTGACATAGTACCGTACTTGTTGACTAAAAACAATGACCTGGTGTAATATGACATGTGCTGTTTATCTGAGGTTGCATTAATCTAATTTTGAAACCTGGTAATGGTCACAGATTTTTTTTTATACCTCATTTCATGTTATGCTCAACCTTGGAAATGACATAGGCTGTTATTTCTGTTTTATTGTATGATGCAGCCTCAATATGAAAAATTTGGATGGAAAAAAGCCTAAATTACAGGTGTCGGTCAATTGTACTATTAAAATAAGCAAATCTGCATTTGTTCAGTGAAGTGTTCATTTAAAATAAAAAAAAATAGACAAACTATTTTGTGGGTTTTCATTTCAAATCAAGAATTTCTGGCTTAATGTACACGCTCATTTTCTAAATTTCTAATCCATGCAGTCATCTGTGTATGTAAACTGGTAAATGACAGTAAATGTACATTTTTAATAACGATTTCAACATATTTAAATGTTGATCATGTTTACAGTCAACTAATTCAATACATATTGGAGAAAAAAACCCAGAAAGGAGTTTTTTGTGTAATAAACTTCAACACGGTTAGCTGAAATCATATGGGCTAGCACGAACCTGTGCAGGATTTTCCCACTTCTTGAGGAAGTCCTCTTTGGCTTTAGCAAGGAACTCCTTGACTGTAAGAGAAAATGAAAAACACCAGAGTTTACAGAAGGAAAGGTTGAGTTATCTGTAAGTAAAGTGAAAGAAACTACACACAAAAATAAATAAATACATCTAAGAGCCCAAGAATATTTTCTGAAGTCAAACACAAAGAGTATGAGTTGAAATCACATTTGATTTTTACTAACATTAGTAGACTCATCTCCGTCGAATGCATAGATTCCCTTTAGCAATAACTAGCAACTTTGATTTGACACACAACACGACAACAGTCAATGAGTGCCAACCAGTGCCAACCTGGTTCTAAACATCCAATCTTAATCATGTGCATGAATACAAATTCAGTAAAACAGCATGAACTACATTCAATCTTAAAACTCAAGGCACAACAAATCCAGATGCCCCAAAGAAGACAGTATGATTCGGTGCTTTAGTGCTCGTAAAGAAAAAATGATTTTTTTAAACTAAAACAACAACTAATGGCAGCAAGGTGAGTCTTCTTGAAGTTAAGGACCGTTAGTGGTGGCGATTCTTTACGGCGTGCGTGCAAAACAACCAAGAGGGAACAGGAGAGCAACATAATTGGTGCACACTTGAAATGTGATCCAGCAATACGTGATTCAAAGATCCCTTTCTTCTAAGAGTTTAAATCCAAGCACACACGCAGAAAACGGTGCTCAGGGCAGTCGTTGTTTGTGTAACTCACACACTCTTTATGGCATCCCCATTTTCTTGCGAATTTGGCAAAAGAAAAGCGTATCTGGCTTAGAGAAAAGCAATGGGATGTTGCAGCGCACACCTACACACTCCCTGGTAACATGTGTGAACTATCAAGTTAAACAATAAGCAGGATGACTTGAGCACCAGATACGTATCCATAGCAATTCCTCATGCCTCGCTTACATGAGATTTAGTTCATTTTTGGTAAAAAAAAAAAAAACAAAACAAAACAACAAAAGTCCAAGTAAATCACAACCACTGTCGTCACCACAGTCCAATCAATCTGAGTAACAGCAATCTCTCGCTGAATTTACATTACAATAAAACCAGTAGCTCAACCAAACAGCACAGTCCCTGAGCATCTGAAGGCACCATCTCCTTCCAGAGAGCAACAGGCACAGAGTGTTCAGGAAATACCTGACACATAGCTCGTTGTGATCTTGCCAAGATACAGCCCAAGAGGAAGTGGAGATGCCAAAATTACTGCAGCTTATTGTATGAAATTGCATGGCTGGGGAATCAGCACTACATCCTGTTTCATTGCATCCACTGATGAATGCCATGTCCAAAGGTGAGCCTGCATATCAGAGATCTTTACATCAATATGTATATCATTCACATGGACTGAAACAGAGCAACGTAATTTGGTACCCTCAGATCTTACTAGATTTATATGTCTGATTCGTTTATTACAAGCATTTTGGCGTTTACAAGTGGATGAGAGGATCTTAAAATAAATAGATGAATGAATAAGAAATCAGGAAACAGCCAGTGTGCGGCTCGCTATGTGAAGCTAACGCAGCCCGCAGAGTCACATCGTCTCCGGTCATTTCATAAGGCTGTAACAGAGCAGGTGGATGGATGTATGCTGGCGACGGTACCCACCGCTTTCCATCTCGCTGCCCTTTCTAGCCGTGGGCGCGTTGCCCATGATGACAACCTCTCAACGGGCGATCCGTGGCTTTTGGCCGCCCCGCAGCCTTCTCAAGCCGGTCTAATCTCGATTAGATCTGAACGGTATTTCCTAAATCCAGCAGTACGGAGCGTTAACTCCGCGGTCTTGCTCTTTAATAGCCTGACAGCTGCTAATGCGGCGCGCCGCGGCGAGACGGGCTAGTTAGGCGGGTTCACTCTTTCCGCGCTCATCCACAACCGGTGACCAGTATGGAAGTTAGATCCAAGATGAGCTGTCGTTGAGGTATCTCGGCTATTAGGGCTGCACTGGACCCTCTCAGGCCGAGCTGGGCGCACTTGGCCTGGACACGGAGGATACAGTCTTCGCTTGTCCCTGCTTGCAGCCCCCGCCAAACGAGCCCCCCCTCCCCCCGGCTCCCCACCTTTCCCCAGTACAAAAAACAACGATGCCAGAGGCGGGGATGCTATTTTCTGAAGAGAAAGCCTCCCTCTTTGCGTTACCGAACCCAGCTTTAAAAAAAATTAAACCTCGGCGAGGTCCGACAACGACGACAATTCACCTAAATCAACATTGGACCCCCGTAGCCTCGGAGACGAGCGAGATGACGGAACTACAGCCGAATGAACGTCCCGCCTACTGCCGAGATTGATTGACAGCTCCACCTAGTCTGCCGATTGGTCGCCTCTTTACGGCGGTGAGAAATAGACCGCTGTGATTGGCCCTTGGAAATCCATCAACAACAGCAGCAGCGTCCTACCGCCCCACACAAAACGGAGTGAGAGGAACGTCACCGATTATTTTCCTCCCGACAACGTACGCGCCCACTTTTTCTGGTTTCTGTCTTCCATTGGCGTGATGAGGACGGACCGTGGGAATCTCGGTGAATGCGAAGATGCTTATTGGCTATCAGCTGCGATTGACAGCAATGCCCCCTCCCTTCCCTCCGAGAGGAGGACAAGAAAAAAAAAAACACCCCCCTCTTTCCCTCATCTCCGCCAAGCGACTGAAACACGTTTGGCTAAGTGACGTCAACCACGAGCTATTTTTAGAAATGTTGGTCAGAATTTAACACACGCGCAGCAGAGTCTACCAGGGAGGACTTCTACATATTTCGCTGGGATATTTGGTGAGAAATTAGTCTGAGGTAGTAAAACAGTATTTTTAACTACTGGTGTTGGGTGGAAACAACCAGAGCCGGACCGTCAGCCTGAATCCTTCCGCTACATCCTTGCTATCGTCACCCCTCCACCTGGATAATTTCACTGAGGCGCAAGGGCCTTTTGTTATCATGGTCATCAAAGGGCACAATTTCACACAGATTTGCATCTGAATATCCTTAGGACTTTACTCCTATTTTTAGCTGGAATTGGTTTAAAAATAAAATAATTCCACATTCAACTCTTACAATATCATATTAGGGCTGTGCAACCACCTTACTTAGAGTATAAGAGGCTTAAACAACCAAAAAACAAGGCCTACACATTGTGACATCTTGGTCAGTTCAGAAAACAACAAAAGGTCTATGCTGTCGGTAGTGATGTCATGTTAAGCCATTTCTCTGGTTTTATAATCAGTCAACAAGGTTTACATCATCACATTTGATCTTATAAAGCACAAACTGAAAGTGATATAAAACAGAACATCCTAACATTTAAGGAGCTGCAACAAAAGAGGCATTTGAGAGGTTTACTTGATAAATGACCAAAAGCTGATTAACTAATCATTTGAGCATTGCAACAGCCTCGTAGTGGAGGGCGGGCGAGACTGCAAACAGGTTTTACATCTACATATGAATCTGCACCACACTCCAGCGCTGTTCATTGTGCTCAACAGTGTAGACGTGAGAAGCACACAGAGGTAACAGATGGATGGAAGAGGGGAAATAGTCCCTGCGCCTGAGATAAAATGGATGAGAGCAGACAACTCCTCACCCCTCCCTTTTGCGCTGCAGTTGCCTAGCAACATGAGGCTAGAGTGAAAATGGTGGCGTAATGCTGCTGTATTTTATGAATGAAATTGGGAGAAAGAAAGGAAGCAGCGAGAGGAGGGTGAGGAGCGGGCCGATGCGGACACATGCAGTCTTTCTGCTGTTGCCGTGCTTTCTTTCTCACAAGTCAACAGCTGGAAAGGAGAATCAGCGATTAACGGAAAGGAGCGCAAAGTCAACAGAACAAACTTTATTAACTCCATCACTGTTACAATACTAAGGCAGGGAATATATAGTAAGTACAAAATTACCAAGACCAAAAAAAAAAAAACACTGGGAATACATTATTTACAGCAAACCTGTCATCCACACATCTTGACAATATGGCATCCACTTCTCCTTTACCTTCAACTATTTTTTTTGTTTGTTTTAGATATATAAAAGAGGGGTAAGTTACTTGGACTTGCACAAAGAACAAGGTTTTGTGAGTAATGTGGCTAACCCTTGGACAAAACTTGTAACTTTATGGTTGTATTTACACATCAAGAAAACATAGTTACCTCTTGCAACAAACTCCTGAACACGGGCCGTATATTAAACCTAAGATTTGTTTCCACAAGCAGGCATCAGATGAGAAAACTCTTCAGAATAATTCAATGTTTCACTATAAGCAGTATAGGCTACTTCTGACACTAAGTTCAGCTCAAGGCTTTGAACTGTGCACAAGAGGACAAAATGAACCACAGAAAATGCTCATTAAAATCAGTGCATGAGTAGGACTTGCAAGACTTGAGTTGAAAATTATCTAATTACTGTGGACACGATAAATTAAGGCAATCCTGGCTGTGCAGATCTATGTGTGTGTTTAAAAAAAATGAGCATACAAAAGAGGAACCAAAGTTGGGAACAATCACAGGCAAACTCTTTTTTCTTTGTGCCTTATAGAAACAACATTTGTAAATTCTTCTGTGTTAGAATGTCCCACTAATGTCCACATGTCATGTAGGTACATCCACAGCCTTTTTGTCCAGGTGTGTGGCTGAGATGTGGGTGAATATAAAGATATGAAGGGCTCTTTGTCCATCATGTGAATTTCATGACTCTTACATGCAGTCCATAGAGTTGTCTGGCATCAGTCCAAGAGGGGGCATCTTTCCTGGTATGCAGGAGGGAGGGAGCATACCACCGATGTTAGGGGATGGGTCAACATTCTCACTGTCTTCCATCTTGTCTGCTGAGCCCTCCCAGTTGATATGGAAGCGGGTGACGCGGGGGTTGGAGGCCAAAATATTCCTTTGGAGCTACAATGATGGAAAATAATACCAGAGAATTGTCAGAATTGGATATTGTTGTTTTTCTTTAGAACCAAAGTTGATTATTTGTTATCAAGGTGAGTAGGAACAAATACGGAGAAAATTTGTTTACTGAAAAACCTGACCATTAGAGTAAAGACTTGATGGTAATGACATTTCACCAAATACCATAAATTCCGGACTATAAATTGCTACTTTTTCCCCAGGCTTTGAGCACCGTTTATAATCAATCTGAGATGAGATTGTGAGAGCGACAACAAAGGGACAGAAGTGAGTGACAAAGTTCTGAGCCTGTTCTATTCAGACACTGAAGATGATGACTTTGATGGTTTTAGTGCGCAGGAGGAAGATGAATAAGGCGATCAATGACTTTTCCTGGTAGGCTTTTTTTTATTTATTTTTTTTTTATTTTTAAACCAGCTGTTCGGGAAAAAAAAGCATTTGCAGTATGCATTGGTTTATGTTACCATTAATTAAAAGTTTAAAAATCCTCACGTGTAACATCTTTCTGTGTAAATATCTCATATCACAATGTGGACACCCGCAGCTTATGGTGCAGCCCATACAAGTACAAGTGCAGCTTATATTCAGTTGCGCTCTATAGTCCGGAATTTACGGTAGAAATCAGAAGCCCTATCATTTGAATTTTGGTATCTTCTGTGAAACAAAAAAAGTAGCGCAATACACAAACGACACTTATTCCTTGCCCAGCATACAATCACACAAACGGCAGTCGAACAAGCTTGACTTGTGTAAGCCTCTGAAGATAAAATAACTTCTGAGAGTTTATTGCGTTTCAGAAGCTGAATCTGTAAGAAATGTACTGCATGGGCTCTGGAACAAAGACAAAAAAAAGGGCCATGCATTCATCTGCCAGGCTCCATTATGGTAAGTGGGTTGCATCAGTGCTCCTGGCACAGCTCGTTTACACTTCTGTGATGGCAGTGTTAAAGTAGAAAAGCTCATTGGGATTTTAGAGCAACATATACAACATACATGACCATATCTTCTCCAGGGAGGTTCATGCATTTTTTCAGCAAGACAATAGAAAACCACATTCTGCAGAAAATAATAAGGAATGGCTGCGGAGTAAGAGACTACAGCTACGATACTGGACTGTCCTGCCTGCAGTCCTGACCTGTCCCCAGCAGAGAATGTGAGGAGAATTTTAAAAAGAAAAATGTAACACCGTAAGACGTATTTACAGGAAGAATGGAACAAAAACTGCCCAAAACTCTTGGTTTTCCTGAATGTTGTAACCTATTCTAAGTGATGTGAAACGGAATGGCAACATTGCAAAGTAGTGAGAACTTTACTGTGCTTGTGTTGTAAATTTTTTTGCAAGCTTTAAATGTAAAAAAATTATTTTTATTCACAAATTAAATAAAGTTAAGGAGAGAGAGAGAGAGAAATTGCCATATGCAAGCAAATAAAAGTCAAAGTAAATCCAGGAATCATTGCTATTTTATAGCATTTTTTAAAATTAGCATTTTCCATGTCATTTCAGTTTCTTCTGATTTGGGTGTTTACATTACATCAGAAGCAACAGATTGTCTTGGGGCTTGTTTATTGTAGCACATAGGTATCCATCTGTTTCAATCTGAAACAACCATCTGATGCAGAAGTAATACAGTGTACAAGAAAAAAAACAAAAACAATATATCTCTTGCTCAATCCACAATAAAACAAAACTGGTCATTTTTACTCTAAAATAGCACTGATCTGGTTTACCAGCACTGTGGCATACTGTCAGCCAACCACAAAGATAGATTGAAAACCGATGTGTCGCACTGGAAATTTTAGAGTGAAAACAAATTCAACTATAACTAAAACTATAAAATTACTCCATACAGAGAAAACAACCCCAAAGAGGAAACGCTGTTGTACTTTACTTCATTCTTGATATGAACGTTGCCTGTAACTGTAAATTTCAGTGCACCAGAGGGCAGCAAAAGACAGCGTTTCAATACAGCCTTTCTAGAAGTACGGTCCATATATGGTCCTTTATGTCAACACCATCCACAACTCTGAACGCACAGCTCGGAGTGGCTTCCATGCAGGTAAATCTATGAGTGTTAATCAGTGACTGCCATCTATCCACTTGTGTCACGTTACCTGTGAGTAGTCCGGCTTCAGCGGTGGATTTTCTCGTAGTTCTGGGTCTGTGTATTCATTGTTAACATAGTAACCAATGCGGATGAACTCTTGTCCACGATAGGTGCAGGTTATTAGTACTACAGTGACTCCTACAGCATCGCTCTCTGGAATCAGCCCTGTGTTGGGAGCATCAGCCTAAGAGGGTGGAAAAACAAAAATGAACAAAGATATCCAATCAAACAACAGCGTTACATAATGTAACATCAAGTGTAACAATAAAACAAATCAGGCAAATCATCCCTTATAGTTGTTAATGACAGGAAGTCTTGGTAGTCAATGTGATTTGTAGTCAGAGAGCTCACCTGAAACACAAACATGTGTCTGCCAGCTGGTACCGGGCCAACTAAAACAGAGTCCAGAACCTGGTCATATTCTTCACTCTCAGCTGAGCCCACATAGATGATCTTCCACTCCAGATCTGGACAGCACACACAGAGAACAACAACGACTTTTCTTGTTTATGTTTATGCATTTAGCAGACGCTTTTATCCAAAGCGACTTACAGATAGGCATGTAGGGTAAGGGGGTCTTGCCTAAGAACCCTTACTGGAGGTAGTACCTTTCATGCAGGGGATTTGAACTCAAGTCTCCCACATGGAAGGTGGCAATCATACCACTACACTAGACACCGCTTTTCTTAAAAGGTAAAACGCAGTTTTGTAAATAACAGCAGTCGCCCACTTCACCGCGGTGCTCAGAGATATCCGGGCAAGCTTTCAAGTTTTTCTTTTTTATACGCAAAGAAAAACACAGCAAATTGAAAATTTCATTAACAAACAGAGGTTAGTTTCATGTTTCTACAAAAAGGACTTGGTTGTATTTCCAACAACTGTTGTCAGACCTTTGCACATAGATACAAAGTTTTCATTGTAAAGGCTCAAGAAGAAAATATATATATATATATATATATATATATATATATATAGGCGTTAATGCTAAGAGAGGGTTGCTTTGGTTATTAGTCTATTACTAGACATAGTGCCATTCAACTTTATGTGAGAAACAACTTTTACAAAAACAAAAAACGCTGAAAAAGTTTTTTCTTATTTTTTTTTATTTTCTTTTAACAGCACTCAGTCCATCAACACCTCGCCTATGGTAGATAATATTCAACTATCACGCTTGTTATTACTTCCCTGTCGCGTCTCCCCGCGGTTCGCGGCAACTCATTGAGTTCATTTGTTTCCACACAGACGTAAAGTAATGAACCAATCAGCTTCTCCAGAAAAACTACGTAAAAGCCTTTGGAACCAATCACAGCACGCTGGAGGCGGCCCTAGGAGCCCAAACGCGCCAGCGCCAATTTTCAACAACTTGTCAAATGAAATATCATCAGACGTTTAAAAACAAATACCATCAAACGAATATAAAACAAAAAAAGTGTATCACAACGACTGGTGGTGCTCTACAAAGACACGTGCTGTGAATATGACTGAAATCCCCCAGACAGCTGTTCAAACGCTAACACATACAGAGTAACTTAACTGGCATTATACGTTAGCTAACAAATAATACCCACCTTCCGGCAAATCTTCCATGCATTCAAACGTTATTTCAAATTGAAAAGGATTTCCAAATGGGCTTGGGTTGTCCAGTACAGCAACATTTAACACTTGAACCTTCGCCATAGCAGAATATTGTGAGGCACTTTAATCTAACAAAATAAATGTCCGTTCTCTATTATGTGGACAAAGTTAGATGCGTCACTCAACACTAAACTATCGTTGTGTTCACAGGTTGGCTCACACGCGGTGGGACTGCCGGGTTGCAAAGGTGGAAGTTAAGATTTGATCCTTTTATTCTCCGAGAACACCGAGAGGACCCAGCCGCGTCTCGGCTAGAGGAAGTGCGTCACTGTCTTCTTCTTCTGCGTTGATGAACACAGAACACAATAGCATGCTGCTGCCCCCCAGTGTTACTTTTGCTAAACAACAGGTCGATATCTTTATTAATCGAATAACCGTCCTGGTGAGATTTGAGAGTCTTAAAAACAACACATTTTAGCCGCTGAAAAAATACAAATTAATAGTTAATTGGTTATTTTGTCAACGTGTGCAATGCATTAAGACACACATAACCTCGTTGGCTTGAGTGTTGCCTTGTTTAGCAACCGGGGAAACACATTTGTTTAAACACCAGGAAAAACAGATGTTTCTGGGGGCCTGAGTACATTCAGTATTCTTGTTCTTGAAGACTCACAACAAAGCCTCAGGTAATGGGAAATTCTGACACAAATTTAACATGTTTTTAACCAAGTATCAAAATTCGTCTGTTTGAGCATTTTCTGTAGAGGGCAAGCAATGTAATAAACCTTTACTTTCGGTATAAGACTCCACCTATCAAGTACTATATAAAGAAATAACGCAACTCATCAGTTTCAATATTTGTAGACCATTGTCTGTATCATTATTTACCAAGTAGGTTAGCATTTTCAGCCTCCTCTGCGATGTTTAAAGGAGAATTTCAAAGCTTTTGCAAATAAGACACAACTGGATAGTTCAACAGCCATGTATGGAGAGATATGATGAACCAGGTTTCTCAAGGTCCAAGAAAACACAATTTTTTCATTTACAATCAAAACCGAAAGAAAAAACAAATAAGAAAAGCTTACAATGAGAAGACAACATTCAAGGTTTTGCAGAGTTTATTTAATTAGTTTTATTTTTCATAATTAGTCAACATTTTTCATGTTTTGGTTATAATAATGCATTAATGCATAATGCAATGTGAGTATGTATGTAATAGTCTAAAGGGTGATTTTATATGCTTCTCTTACACTAATCTGGGCAACCATGGCGTGTGTACTGTTCAACCATTTTCTCCAAGCCCTCACAGGTAGATTTATATTTTTCAGTTGCACACTCTTTTTCTGTAGGCCAGTACTCAATCCAGGTCCTTTCACCAAGCACATATTGATACCTGATAAAAATACAGAGAGCAGGGAAACAGCTTAAGTCCTTTAACGACTACTATATCATGACAAAAAACCCATCAAATAAAGACATAATAAACTTACGACTGACTCTGCACATCAGTGTAAATATCTTTAGACGTGCCCATGATGAGATAGGTTTGGCCTGTACCAAGAGCTAAAGCTTCTCTGCAGTGCCTGTAACTGAGGAAAATGCGCTGTTTACCCAGAGGACCCACATCTGAAGTTCCTGTGAACAAAATATACGACAGTTAAACCAATAAGAACATACCGGAAGGAAAACCAAGGTTATGCAAGTTCAGGTCGGCGAAAGAGAAAAAAAAAACATATTTTTTGTCTTTCTTAAATAATTAAACTTATTTTCAACAATTCATCTGAACTCTAACATCATACTACCGTTGTGAGAATAATCTCAACAAGAGACGTGACTCAAGAGCTATGTAAATAAAACCTGTTTTTGTATTAAAATGCACCTTTCCTTTACAATATCAAAATTCAGAGGAAGCAGCAGAGTTTAGAAACTTAACTTTTGCTAATTCTGAGTCGAGGTATTGCAAAGTGTAAATATGCTAAAATAGGCCAAAAACATCTTTCAGATGTAAATTAAATCAAAATAGATGCAAATTTTAAAGGAAGAGTAGGAGAAAACCATGCAGAAAGGTTGAGCGGTAACATTTTTTGGCAGTTTCAATAGCTGAAGGTATAACCCACCTTCTTTGATGACATTGAGCACTTCCATTGTGTATACATCAGTGGACAAACCATCTGTAAACTCTTGCAGTTTCACTTTGTATGCTGAAGACAGGCAATTTGCAGACTGTTATCTTACATGCGTTCTTCCTTTAGGAGTAAACTCTGTATTTACACAAAAATGTACACAAACTCTTACCAAAATCTGTTCTGGTGTTCAGACGAGTCTCACAAACCTTTGTACTACGTTCATTGTTGTTAATTTGACCCTTCTTCTGCATGCTACAGTTCTCTGGAAACACACAAGAAGCACAGGGTGATAATTAACCCTTTAACACATAAAGTTCCCCCTCAAACATCCTGAAAACAAAGGAGTTTTAAAACCTGAGGGTTTTCTGAAAAGCTGGACATAATTTTCACTGTTCACTGTTAATACCTTAATTTAACCTCTGAAAGGGTCATAATAGAACCATAACAAAACAAAAAAAACACCCCCTTTCACTTTTACATATCAGGATATCATGAAAAAAATCAACTGGTCTTTACTTCCGATGGACTTCCGATGTTCCTGCTTTACCTGTCAGACAGATGGCCACTCATTTGACTCTAGAACACTTTGGTATACAGAGTTAATGGTCGAATTTATGACTACAAGGTGTCAAAGTGACTGTATCTGCAAAATATGCCCAAATTGTCACTCCCTCCACCTCTCTGCTTGACAGTTGGTATGATGTGTTTGTGCTGTAATGCCATCTTTGGTTTTCTCCACGTTTACTGCTGTGCATTATGACCAAACATCTCCACTTTGGTCTCATCTCTCCAACGGACATTGTTCCAGAAGTCTTGTGGTTTGTTCAGATACAACTCAAACCTTGGCCATGCTGCCATGCTGTTTTTAATGAGAATATACTTTCTCCTTCACAATAAGCCAATTCATTTAGTCTTTTTCCAGTTGTTATGTCTTTAAGTTTAACATCTAACATTCCAACTGACTTTCTCTTTGTTGAATGGTGGACTCCAAATACTTTTGAAGTGGTCCTCTAACCCTTACTAGATTGATGGGCAGCAACAATTGCTTCTCTGAGAGGTGGGTAACCTGGGTTCAAATCCCCTGCATGAAAGGTACTACTACCTCCAGTAGGGGTCCCTAGGCAAGGCCCCCTTACCCTATCTGCCTAACTGTATGTCGCTTTGGATAAAAGCATCTGCTAAATGCATAAACATAACATCAATGCCCTGTTCTCTCCCATTATGCGGATCTCGCGTAATGTGAATATCTTCCGAAGGACGCCGACTTTCACCAAATTGCTCTTGCCAGAAATAAGGTCTAGGTTTAAAAATACCGGCGTTCCCCTTTAATTTCTGTGGAAGCTGTAAGTGTGGACTTTCACACACCTTTTTGGCATTTTGACTTGGTTTTCTTAAATAAGTTATGTATCTTTTTGTCTGACACTGTATTTATCTAATTCTAACACTTGTAAGGGCAGCTGTTTTTTTTCTTTGATATGTCCTGATATGTAAATTGTTAGCATTGAAAGGGGGTAATTCATTGGCTTTATAATACATTTTAGCACAGAATTCTGGGCAATTCATACTCGGGTACATAATAGAGAGAATATTGACATCCCTGTATGAAAAAAGGCAAAAAGTGTAAAACCAACATTAAATGGTGGTGATTTTGACCTTCTTTGTGTATCAGTATTCTGTGTGATTAAAAATACCCAAAAGAGTAACAAATGTTTGCTGACAGCAGAAAGATAATCTGTATACCTTCGGCACATGTACATTCATCATTTCTACAGAGGCGCAGTAGTTGTCCACCTTTCCTCTCTGGATGGTAGAATTTCACACAATGATCCTCTGCATTGTGAGATAAAGATATTGTTATCTGCTTGCAGGACAGTAATACTTAACACATTTTTATTCACAATACCACCAACTGTACAGTGCCATCTTCTGGCAGCTATGAATAATCCATTAAGCTCCAAAGTCTGAAACAAATCAAATGTATGTGTTTGTATGTTAGAGACCTATAAAGGCAGCATATTCATAAGTATTTTGGGACTTACGATTACTGTATTGTTGGTTATATTCATACACAGATACAGCCGCTGGTTGTAAGACGCCCACTTTCAGCTTCTGATGGACCCTAAAAGTGATCTCCTCTGGTTGTGTGTGTGAAACCTGCAGAGGTATATAAAGACAAGCAGAAGCAACTGAAAAAAGAATCAGACAAACAGAGAAAGTTTGAAGGGAGGAAACATTCATGTATTACCTTGTCCAGGTAGATAATGAGCGAGTTTCTTTCTGATTCTCTGTTGTTTTCCTTATATTTTGCAATGGTGCGGGCATGGCCTTTAGACAACTACACACAAACGCACAATGATGTTCAGAACTGATGTCCAACAAGAAATCTTACATTACTGGCATCAAACAAATATTTGAGCATTTCAGCTTGTGCATGACTTACTAAGTTGAGGTCTTTTGTATTAACTGTAAATCCAGTTAGCAAGCCAACATCCAAGAATGACATGGTTGCATCACGATATCTGTCCTTATATCTGCACACAGAATATGTCAGAATCCTGACATACTGAAGACAAAAATGTTGTAAAGGCATATAGCTAAACGCAGCTAAAAGCAGCTAGAAACAGCTTTGCTCTATTGGAGTGGCTGTGGCTCAGCACATAGAGATGATCATTGACTAATCAAAGGGTTTGTAGTTTGATCCCCAGCTTCTTCATTCTACATGTAGAAGTGTTATTGGGCAAGATAATCCCACAAATTCACCCAATGTTCCCAAAGTTTTGTGAGCATATGTATGTTACAGAAATGTGCTCAACGTACTGAATGACAAGTGTCGTCTGCTGGCACGGATGTTGCTTTGAAATCACTTGCGGACTTTGAATATACATTCAAAAACCATAAATCATTACTGATAAGCACATATCCCCATTCCACAGAATACTTTTTGCATGATATCCTGGCTTCTGTGTGTACGATAGGCAGGTGCTACTCCAGAATATTTCAACTTCTAAAAACATGTCACAAAGAGAATCTTCCTGAAAGGTCAGACCTAATTCTTCAGACATTCTCTGTTGTCCATATGTGAAAATGGCTTTGGTTGAGAGCTGGATCAAAAGCAGAGCAAGAACATATAAATCACTCCCTTTAAAACTGTGAGAAAGGACAGTGGCCTTGGTTAAAGGCTGCATCCTGTGATTTACTCTCTAATCTAAAGCATTTATTCAGTTGAAGTAGAAAGCTTTTGATGGAGTTTTTCAGATCTTCTTCAAGCCTGCTGATGAAGGAACAGACAGAAATATTTTTTAAGCACTTGAATGTCCGTATTACAACGTGGCCTTCAGTTCACTGCAATGCAGTCCAGGTCATAACACTGTGTGGCAACATGGAGCCCAGATATGGCGTCTGCCAAAACCACTTTGAAATGTTGTTAGAGCGAGAAATTGAGCCTTTCTCTGAGAGTTTTTTGTCTGAGAGGAAACTTGCTTATCCAAACTGCACGTTCTGATTGCCATCTACAGCAAATAAGACCACTTAGTTCTTTAAATAACCACACTTTAAAAAAGAGCAGGATATCCCTCTAAGGGATCAAAAACAAAGATAATATTTATGTATGTATAATTATTCAAAAGTAAATGAATGGATGGAAAATCTTAATGAAATGTTTGAATAGTTTTCTTTGTACTTACAAAACCTCTATTCTTAGCTTGTATATCTTTTCATCTGTATTCATTTTCTCTGTAGACACAAAGAAAAAAAATGAGATTACCATCTTAATTGTTTTAAGAAAAAAAACTTGTCAATGAGATCTAAAAGACAAAATATAAAAAAAAACAGCCAAACCTGGAAGGAGCTGCACTGACAAGTTGAACTTCTGACAGCTGCTCTCCTTTTCTTTAGGCAAAGTGTAATACAGTGACACCACCTGTTACATGAACAACAACATACCGTATGTAAGTAGGCAATTAAAATCAAGACCACGCATCTACAGTAAGACAAGTCTTTGGCCTCCTCTGGAATTCATAAAGGGCAGATTTTTAAACAAAAGTTGCCCAAATTAAAAGACAAAACTGTCCCATTCTGCTTACTGTCATTGTTGCTTCTCCTGGACCTGTGGCTGTTACGGACACATTGTGGTTTACATGATTGATCTGCGGGGATTAAAAGATGTATGCACACACATACAGATCAGCAGCAGAAATAAACACACCGAAAGCAGCATAAATGAGAACAATTAGGAACCACTGTCAGTGAGAATGAGAGCTTGTGTTCTCACCTTAGATGTTCTTGTGGCGTGGTGGTTTTCTCTGTTGAAGTTGTACTTGTCAAGCTTTAACCTGCCCGGCAACTTGATGTCCACATTCAGATTAAAGTCTGACTCTTTGTCACTGGCCCAGTATTCTGCCACAGCCTGGTAGACTGACATAGTGGCCTGTACAGAGACAGATATGATTAAGAGTTGAGCCCTGACGACCTTCAATTTGCTGCCATAACGCACCAGTACAGACAGACACTGAGAGCTAAGTGATACCTGAGTTGATCCATAGCCTCCGCTCTCTCTATGCTGTTTGTTGAACCATCTGACAACAGGTCGGGCTTCTTTAAAGGCCTTTTTTAAACAGATGAGAGAGGTTGAAACACTGTTTTGTGACTTTTGTATTCCTGGTTCAGAAGCATATATCACATTTCTGATCACATAATTGCCTTGTCCAAGAAAAACATCATGTCTGCACCTATAAATATCACGTGCTGTGTGAGATCATTGGTGTCACACACAGATACAGAAAATGGGATATGCTCACCTTGATTTTGACCAGAGCCAGAAGAGCATATGCAGTGGCCTCCAGTGTGTGAGCACGTCCCATCGGCACAGGCCAGTGGGATAAATCTGAGGGGAACACAAACACATTTCTGCATCCCATAAGTGACCCCCAAAAATATCCAACAAGTTAAACTAATGGAACAATGAACTGTGATGTTAAAAATGGAAATGAGATGTGGAGAAGTAGATTGTTGGATGCAAACATGAAGAAAAGCAAAATCTAAGTTACACAAATGACACTTAAGTAAAGTCACTGCAAAATGATCAGAACCCATTGGTTGAAAGGATGGTTTGTCCAAGAGAAATACTTAGAATGAGCAATGCTCTAAAAAAGCAGTGTGATATCATGGAGAACAAAAGTTCATCCATGCTCAAACTTGGTTAAGCTGAAAGCTTTACTGGATGAAACCATAAAAAGAGTCTCCGACCCAATTCCAATTTTTCCCACTTGGCCCTATTCTTCCATTTTAGAGGTAAACTGGTATCTAAAGCAACAGTGACCTAACCATTTAAATGGCCCTCCAACATCATGGTTGAAGGGTTGGATAACCACTTCTTCTGGATCCCAAAATCATGACGGGGGGGGGGGCAAGTGATAGGGCCAATGGTGGCAAATGGGATCACGTTCATTGGGTACAGATGAAACCTTTTCACAACAACTGTAACATGTAAACTGGCAGATTCCAAGCCCATATATTGCTCCGTAACAACATTTACTAAATACTAAAATGTAACTCTGATCTCTATGGTATGTTCAGACCAAACACTAAGTGAATGTTTACCACACCTGCTAACACGAGTTGGGCCACTAGATTAGTTTTTGTAGCATGCAGCAACAAACTAATATTCACCCTTAGAAGACAAGGGATGGGGGTTACTTACAAACCATATACCACATCCATTTAAAGTGATCTCACTCATTGCTGATGATAACTTCTGCTGCTGCTTTACACCTTCTGTTGAAAACCTAATATCACCAAAAACACTGATGCTTCTAAATGGTTCTAGATTTATGTTGGTTTGTGGTAGCTGAAAGCAATGGGTAGCTGAAATCTGGTAATAAGTATATATTTTAAGAACTTACCTGGTAGCCCAATAGATCTGTAATGCCCATTGCAAATCCTTGCTTGTGGCGTAGCAGAAATTTTAATGCTGATAGGCTGTCTTGACAAAGCATCACCTGAAACGTTCAGTCAAGCTGAAAGATTTTTAACTGGTGTGAATGCATGTTCACATCTACTTGCATTACACCTATCCATGCCTCCACTGATTTCATAAGTAATACACATGATTTACTTTGAGTTTGGTCTGAATATACCTAAAGAGAGGCCACTGCTGGCTGTCCAAATGCTTTTGTTAGCATTTAGACATCTTAGGGTTTTTACTTTTTTTTTAAATTTTGTATTTAGGTTATGCATATTTAGTACTTCACACATACTTTTGTCATTTCACTAGTAGACACTGTTTTACCTGCCAGCTTGTCTTTGTGCAAAAGCTTAGTTGTTATATGTTGTTTGTGGCTACTAATCTATAAACTGTCATTGTGTGACTGCACCTGGGGAAGAAAAACTGTGGAGGATCTCCAGGTTCAGTTTGTTTTCATTGGCCAGGGCATATGATGCCATGGCAACGGCATAGGGATTGACTAAACTTGGCAGCCGCTTCTCCAGATAGGCCACTGCTTTGTCTATGCTGTCTGGAAGACTCTGAAATGAATGAAAAGAGGTTGGATGGAGGGTAAAATGATGAGTGATAACACTGACACTTGGAGGTTATTAGAGCCACTGTCGCAAATCTAACCATATCAATCAAAGGAGTAACACACAATCACTCAAATTTCAAATGATATATGCACTTGGATATATATTCACAATAGATAAAGGAATCTGTGTGGTCCACTGATTACCGTGGGTTTGTTGCCTTACTCAGTTCTACAGTAACAGCGTTTTTTATCAGTGTTGTTGTATTATTTGGCCCTGTGACTTCTACATTTCTGCCTATTTTCTTACATCTGTACAGATCGTCTTTCATCACATTGATCACACTAAGCTGGAGGGCCATCAATCAAAGAAATATAACAAATGAAGAAAACAAAAGGCTTCTCACGCTAAGAGTGGCAGCACATGTTCTGCGAGACTCCTGCATGGCAATGAGGCAAAAGGCCGTCATGGAGACATCTGAATCTGTGCCATAGACATCACCCTGTACATGCACAAGCACAAGCATGTTTTTTTACGTTGGTTTTCATTTGGATTCAGTCCTTTGTTCATCATTAAAATGAAAATTTAATTTGAATGAAATCAGAGTGCACACTGTCATCTCCAGGTGGGATACTCTTCCAGCTTCTATAAACAGGCCGTCTGGTTGCTGTGTACTGTGAATCAGAAACTTGATGGAGTCGCAGATGTCTTTTCTTTGTACTGCTACCATATTGCTGGCCATGGCAAACACCTTGACAACATAAGCTGTCAGCCTTGTGGACAAGATGAGACAGTGAAATAGTTTAGTTTGATTTGAGCATACATAAGAAGATTACACGTATGTTCAAATGTTTACATAAATGCAGTATAGATGCATGCTCCAAGGCCTCACCAGGTGCTGCTCTGGTCATCGGGATACCCGGCAAAAGACCCATCTTTTTTGCGATGGGTAAGTTGGTTCCTGTATCCTAAATAAAACAAAACAAAAACTCTCTCATTGATAGCAGCGCACACTCTGTTCTCAATCTAATGCAGAGGTGGCGAGTGCGGTTGATGCTTTTGAATTAAGCAGTCTACAAAAAGCATCTGTTATAAAAGCAATTTTCTAACAGGTAATGAGCTCTGAGACATTTGTGCCCATGCGATAAATCCACTATTGTGTCTGACCAGTTCTGATGTGTTGCAGGGCTTCATCACGTCTCACAATGCCCACAGATTCCCACTGGTAGGTCTTGTCCAAATACGTGGCAACAATGACAGGCAGGGTCATGTGGATCAAGTTTTCCTCTCCACAGCCGGAGGGCTGGTAGATCAAACTGCTCATTGATTCCCCACTTATGGTGTTCATCAACGGCTCTCCAGGCTGTCTTCCTGCAAGCAGTCCCACCACCAGCATGATACTTTGACTTTAGATCATCGAAGACCATACGTCTCTCGCAACTGTTGCAATATACAATAATAAAGAGATAACGCTGCAAGCTGCGTTATACCTCACCTGTCACTAAGATCTTTGTGCTGGTAGGTGTGTTTGGAATGATGTCTAACAGAGAAATTCTGCTGTTGATGAGTTCCACTTGTTTACCATCTAAATCAAGAGAGAGCAAGTTTTTTTTTTTTACAGAAACCAGACACAATTGTGCAAAGAATAAGAAGGTCTGAGGACACATATCATGTAGACTATCTATACCACAGCCCTTAAACAGGTCAGATGGAGCTATTTATCCTCTTGGTGCTGCCATGTGAGGACAATGATGCACAGCTATGAACAATATGGTCAAAACAAAAAGGGCACAGCTGATTCCTTCACTGGATCCATAAAAGTCCTTCTAACATGCCAACTGTGCATAGACTGTATGCATAGACAACCACCGTATGATGTGTAAACTAAACCAGATATGTTAGCTGCTTACCCAGCTGTCTACTGTCCATCCAGCTGTTAGCTCACAAACTTACTAGCAGAACCTCCCTCTGCCTTTCTTTCAGACTGTATGTTATGACTTGGTTAGTGGATCACAGAGGCTGATGCAAAGTTTTGAATATGTAAGGGTTTTAGCTAAATGAAAAAAAATGAAAGTCTAGACTACTAATCACACAGAGGAAAGGATTAATGTTAAAGGACATGCAAAATTGTGTTGTTTTTTTCCACTGGAGCTCCTCAGCAGTAAACTCACCTACACCTTTACTTTCAGGGTCCAAAATTACAGTCTGAGAATATTTCATCAAAAAGCCTTCAGGCTGGAAAAAACATCACAAATCACAACTGATTCAGCATACAGTCTTTAATCCTATGCTTAGCAAATAAAACATATCATTAGATTTGGATTTTTATGTTCAAAAGTGTAACAGTTCAGTTCAGTTCTCAGTGGAGTTGAAAATACCCTGAGAAGGTGGCAGCAGCAGAGGACAGCACCTGGACACATTTAAACACAGTCTGTTTCTCTTACCAACACCTGCAGTGTCTTCACGATTCCATCACTGACTGGTGAGTTTAAAACAGCTGCTTTGACTTCAATGCGGAATAGTCCATCTCTCATGGGAATAATAACAAAGGGTATAGATCGTGTACTTTTGGCTCCTACTTGGACTTCCTGGCGATATTTCCCACGCTTAGAAGCTGCACTGCACACATTCGCCTCCTCGATTAGATCCACACGCACCTTGAAAACAAAACAAAGAGACAATGCAGATATTTATGCACTTATTACCTACTCTGCAAAGGTCTTGAGCCATCCATCATATTCCACTGTATTTTTCCTAAGAAGCAGACTTTATTGTAATCTTCTTAAGTGGTGTTGAGCATAGTTCTCCAGGCTTTCTGAAGGTCTTTTACAGATCTTTTTCGAGGTTTTTCACTAATTTTCAGTCCAGTCCTTTTACCTGACCATTTTCAGAGGAATGTTTTTTCTTTTATTTGTTTGTTAAGAATAAGTCAGTCAAGAATAAAAGGGCACCTAACGTCCATCCATCGATCCATTTTCTATACCGTCAATCCATCAGTCGGGTCGCACAGGGGCTGGAGCCTATCCCAGCAGTCATCGGGCAAAGGGCGGGGTACACCCTGGACAGGATGCCAGTCCATCACAGGGCCACATAGAGACAAACAACCACACACGCTCACACTAAGGACAATTTAGAGTCACCAATTAACCTAACATGCATGTTTTTGGCTGGTAGGAGGAAGCCGGAGTACCTGGAGAGAACCCACGCATACACGGGGAGAACATGCAAACTCCACACAGACAGGCCCCAGGCGGGGATTGAACTTGGAACAGAAAATGGGATATTGGGTCGCCTCACAGGTGACGGTGCAAACCACCACACCACCGTGCAGCCCCGGGCACCAACAATCGAATCAAATAGCAAATAATCACATTTAAATTCTATCTTTGGACACTGTTACTGTGTAACAAAGTTATGTAAGCTGTTTAAGACAAACAGTGTGTTACAAATAAATAAAATTGGGTTAAGGTTCTATGACAAATACCAAAGACAACACAGGCAATTGTGTTACAGGCATAAAATGGTATATTTACACAAACAAGGTGATTCTGAAAGAGCTATTTGCTAAAAACTGAAACTAAAAATCAGTGGCAACAGGTCTTATGGAGGGATGAATCCTCCCCAGAGCCCATCCTCAACATTATTGAAGCAGTTTGGGATCATCTTGACAGAAAACAGAACAAAAGGCAGCCAGCATCTAAATAAATGTTTTGGGATGTCCTTTAAGAAGCCTGGAGAACTATTCCTGAAAACTGCTTAAAGAAATTACAGAAAGCTTTTCTAAGAGGGTTCAGACTGTGTTTAAGAATAAAAGTGCTCAGACCAAATATTGACTTTCACGCTTTTTAGAACTCTACAAACTCAGTTTTTGCCTTATATACTGTGTTTGCATCATATGTTTGAACATATTTCAATGAATCATAAATCATTTAAACAGTAATGCAGGAAGAAATGAGGGGTGGCTTCAGACTTTTCTCAAATATGGATCAACACTACTAACTTACAGTGGCAGGATTGAGATCGTAGTTATGAAGAACTGCTTTGATTTCCAGCTGCTCCCCACGGACAGTTGAGTAGGGGAGTTTTAGATCAACAAAGAAGTCTTTTCTGACAATTATGTCTAATGGATCAGCCACACAGATACCTTCATAAGGAACAACAGAAAGAAGAAAACAAAGGACACGATTCCATTTAAATAGTTCAGCGTACAAGAGATCAGCATCTTGGTTCTGATTCGTAAATCATCAGATACATTTTCATGACTGAATTCTCACCGTGAGCTCTTGACAGACTGATGCCAGTGAACTGCCAGGTCGTAATTGTATCTTGCAAGGGAATATTTTTCATATATGATGTGGTTTCACTAAAATGAAAATGACATTTTGGTGAATAATTATCTAGTTTGTTTTTACTTGCAATGGTTTTAACTGACTCACCAGTTAGGGTTGTTTTCAGGGCAAGCAGGCAGTTTGATGTCTGACCACAGCCAACTTTCAGGGAACTTGGAGCGAGAAACGATTTCATTGCTGTCCATGTAACTGTTGTCATCCCCGTCACCTAAGGTTTTTTAAAAAATTTTAATAATTTGACTGTTTTAGGCAAACTATATCACCACAAATACCCACAACATCCTTTGTTTGTGTCTCTTACTGCGACCCAGTAGAAGGTTTTCTTTTTTCTTCTCAGCCCGCTGTCTTTCCATCTCCACACAGCAGTGCAGGAAGGCCTTGATGCAAGCCGGACCATCTGATATGTACTCGCTGCGACGCTTACAGGTGTATGAAATGGGTGTGTCCCTCATGCCATCCAAACAGCAGTCCCCCTGCAGCTTATCTTCATATTGACTCACTGAAATTAGGAGACAGAGTTAAAACGAGATTTGACAGATAAAAATTGATCAGTTAGAGCCAACAATTAGAATTTGACTAGCAGGTGCTTTTAACCCAGCGCAACTGGAGAGAAATGGTCTGTCACAGACCTCACAAACTTTTGTCATTTTTGACAAAAGATTTAGAACAAAACGATTACTACAATATATTTCTGAAAACACAATTCTGCTTGTTTTGCACATATGGTAAAGTTTGATCGCTTGCATTTGAATCAAAACAAAGACAGAAAATAATATTTTTTCACATAGACAATGACACATACTTGTGTCACTTTAACACGTTTGAGAGTCTTTTTCCTTTTTCTTTTTTTGAGTATATTTGTCAAATGTTGATCACATCCCATCAAACACAGTTTAAACCTGCCCAAATAAAAGTAACTCAGAAATCTGTGGTTCTTACACAAGTTGGCAGTGATATTGATCATTGCAACAGTTCGTGTCCTCCTGCTGGTGGCTGGACATTTTAACTCTGAAACACAGATGACAAACAAGAATGAGTCTAAATCTTTATATCAAACTAAAATCAGGTTGATGGTTGGAAAAACAAAAACTTTTTATGGAAGTGTGGTAGAATCAGTTGACCTGATTATTAAAAAACATTGTCTCAGTATGGCCCTACAGCAATACTGAGCTGCCTGAGAAAGACAGCAGTTGGACATCCTGCAGCCAAATAATATCATATTAACATTACTTGCTTTTATATTTTGAGACACAGTATAAGCAAGTAAAATAATGCTTGGATAAACTTAAATATTCACTATGTTATGGATAGTTTTTTGTTCAAATTATTACAGTAACAGAATATGTTTGTAGGAGCAAGAAAAATTATGAAATTGGAGGATAGAAGACGGTCACCTCGTCTGTCAGGAGTCCCAGAACCTGTGTTGGACTCAAACAACAGCCCTGCACCATAGAACACACCCATACTATTGTCACCTCCACCAGGTGTGCAGCCTGTGTCGTACTTCTCGACAGTGTCCCAAATCTGCAGTATGGAATCATCAGAACAAATATATCATCATCTCTTAGAGGAATCTTAGATAAAAGTGAACTATGTGTCCTTTTAAAGCCTTGCAAATATGAGTGCCACGTTCTGCTGTCCTGTTTCACGGGTTACAATGCTGTTTGGTCAGGATCCCTGATGTCACTATAAGCGCAGGGGGAGGCTGTAGCTCAGACACACACAAAAAATTTAATTTTCGCTCTAAATAATCCATCCATCCATTTTCTATACCGCTTAATCCATCAGTCGGGTCGCGGGGGGGCTGGAGCCTATCCCAGCAGTCATTGGGCGAGAGGCAGGGTACACCCTGGACAGGGTGCCAGTCCATCACAGGGCCACACAGAGACAAATGAGACAAACAACCACACAAACGCCCACACTCACTCCTAAGGACAGTTTTAGAGACACCAATTAACCTAACATGCATGCTTTTTTTGGATGGTGGGAGGTGGCCGGAGTACCCGGAGAGAACCCACGCATACACGGGAAGATCATGCAAACTCCACACTGAAAGGCCCCAGCCGGGAGTTGAACCTGAAACCCTCTTGCTGTGAAGCAATGGTGCTAACCATTAAACACATTTTAATTAAAAACAAAAAAAAAGAACTAAAATAATTAACATTAATATTGGCTTAAATCAATTCAGTGGAAAATTAAAGCAAAGAAATGTATTTATTTCACATTCTATACAATTGCTATCACAAAAATAAATTTTTAATTAAATTTTAATTGCATTTATCATCATACAACCTTATTTATAAGGCCATTCATTAATTTTTGTATTCCTTTTAGATATTAGCAGTTTCAGTTGTTCGTAGTTAGTCCGACTAAAATTGTACGCGGATCCAAACTAGCCTTGGTGCCCTGTCAGTGCTCCACAGTTCATGTTGCAGTCTCTGACCCTGAAGTAGCCTTAGAAAATAATTCATTACATAGAAAAAGATTAAGAAGTTGGTAACTCCAGAGAATAATAACAAGGGACAGTGTGCTATAACATGTAGAAAATAAACTGTACAGCACATACAAAATGTAGAGAACTGTAAAGCTGTCCAATTCACCATTCACTGCTCAACCTGGAACCAATTTGCCACCAGCTAAATTGTCGGTATTTTTATTTTTGTTTTGCTCAATGACATAGTTGATTGGCCAGAAAAAGAGCAATATGAAGAAGCTAAAAAGGGGCATTTTGCTACCTATTGTTTAACACCACAGCCGAGCATGATTGTGATACTTATCATAAAGGAGACGGACATACTGTACTCAATAACCTGATTCCTCTCCCATGCCGGTATGCTGGGACATGGGCAGTAGTTCAGTTAAATGGCCTCGTTAAGCTGTAACTGTAGCTCGATTTAAACAAGTAAACAAACTGAGAGACACTGTGTATTTACACATCATCATAAGACCCTCCATTAACCTCAACCACAATCTTTTCCTAAACTCTAGCCATGTAGTTCTGGTGCCTAAACCTAACCAAGTGGTGTACTGCCAATCAGCAAATGACAAAGTAAGTGATTTGAAGGTTAAGACCAACGTAATAAAAATAAGGAAGTGAAAAAGGGCCCTTTAGGGGTGGTCTCGAACTTTAGTCTAATTTTTCATGGGTTCAATGACTTTCCTTTATCCCATCAAGTCATTGTATGATAACTTTGTCAGTTATTCTTAAGTAAGCACTCCACAATGATTTTTCAGGGTTTGCCACCTGTGTCAGACATTGTCTTTCCACAACCAGTGTTTTGAATCCTGTGCCAAAGGACACTATCAGCATAGCTGAGACACCAGGGGCTTTGACAGAATGACAGTATCTAACGCCTTGGCAATGACATGAGAAGACACATTACCTTTTTCTGTGTGAGCCTGTGCTTGTTGTTTAGGACGAAGACACCTTTGTCAACTGCAACCAGTCCCACGGTGGCTTCTGGATCACCTGTGACTTTCAGACCGAATAGCTTGCGTGGCTCAAAGGATGGTGAAGGTTTCAATTTTTCTAACATTAGCTTGATAAAGAAGAAATAGCAGATTTGTACACATTAAAAGAGTGATTTTATTAGTAAAAAAAACAACTGTACATGTGTTTAGCTTGCTGACTTTAACTGGGCCAGCTTGGTGTTGTGTGTCTCACCGAGCCCATGCAGGTGTCTTTCACATCCACCCAAATAGAGTCTGACACCACTTCATAATCGTTTGCATGGTAGTAGGCTATAAAGCGGAATGATGGTAGCATCTCTTTGGTAACAGTGACAATTAAGGATATCAGAACTTGACCATTTGCCTTGAAATTGCCATATTTCACCAGCTGACCTCTGCTCTGGATCTATGAACGAGAAATTGGAAATATGCATCATTATGACACACATGCACACTTTACTACTGTAATAAATATTCAGATAACTGCTCACATGACATGGGATTGCTCACCAGGTATGTGATGTCGTGTTGGGCATTCTCCTGCTTGTTAAAGTACAGGGTTACTTTTAGGTTTTCTCTTACTTTCACTTCAGTTGTATCCACCCCTGCAGAGACATACCACTTTTCACAATTAATCTTACGTGATTTGACTATCAACTATCAATGGGACATTATTTCAGTACGTACCTATGTGGATGTAACTGTTGCTCTTAGAGCTATACGGGAGAGCTGTCATGCTGGCTGATGCTTGCCTTTCAGATGAAATACGTGGATCATTGGTCTTTGCCTATCGTAAAATGAATATAGGTTTACAAACAGTTACATAAAGCAATGTACAGCGTACAGTACCAACAACAGTGACTTCACGTATGTCTGAATAATTGGAAGAAAATTATGTCATCCAGATTTTTATGTGTTAAAGACATGACTGCAAGGGCGTAGGAATGAGTTTAACATTGGGGGGCACACATATCGGAAACCTGACAGATGTAAAATTATTTTTGGGCGGGACAAATGCACCTTTCTCCAATATTAGGGGGGACACGCCCCCCCTTCCGGTTCCTATACATGACTGTAATTTGGGTTATAAAAACAGTAACCTCAAGGTATATTTAAAATGTCTGGGTTTTTTTTATGTTTCCATAGGGAGATATTCAGACATACGAAAAGGTGATTAGATTTTACCACAAATGCAATTTTACCAAGTCTCCTCACTTACTGTCATTTTCAGTGTTTGCTGATCTTCCATTGCATTGATAGAAAGCCTGGCAATGCCATTGGCTGCAGTGATACCCTGCACCTGACCTACATCAATCACCACTGCAACACCTTGTGCTGGAGTGTCATCAGGATTCAAAACTTCAATCTGCAGTCAAAAAAAACATACAGCTATTTCATGAAACTCCAATATTTGACTGAAAAGCAGAATAGGTAGGAGAACCCCTTCAGTTTTATTAAGTTTTGCATTACATTTACATAAATAAAAAAGACCCATCAATGCATTTATGTCTGTCATTGAGAAGTGTCTTTAGTATTTGATATGATGTACAAAATGATCCTTCATGATTAGATCCTGTGTCATTGTTGTTTTCAAAATTTACAATTTAAGCTGTTTAAATACATTATTCTTCTTGTGTGTGCATGCAAATGTAGGAAATATACCTTACCACAACATCGAAAGACATTCCTGGTTTGAAATATTTGGGCGTTTTTGTAAAGTGGATGGAGTAAGGTGATGTGACAATCTGAATACCTGTCATCTCTGACTCCACCATCTCACTACCTATACCAATAACCACAAAACATTACATGATATCCATCAATTAATAATATCAATATCATCATATAATAACATATGCCAAACAACATATGCAGTATGCATTTTACTATGGTGGTCCTGTGTATGCCAGCTGTTTACCCGTACATCCCAAATTCCAAGAGTTGGGACGCTATGTAAGATGTAAATACAAGCAGAATGAGACGATTTGCAAATCTCATGAACAAATATTTGATTCACAATAGATCATAGAAAACATGTCAAATGTTGAAACTGGGACATTGGAATATTTGATGAAAAATAGTAGCTCATCTTGATGGCAAGAATGGCGGGACCTTGTTTAACAATGTGTATCCCCTCTTCTTTCAACAACAGTCTGTGAACATATGGGAAGTAACAAGACCAGTTGCAGGACCTTTGGGAGAGTAATGTTGTTCCATTCTAGTCTGATATAAGATTATAGCTGCTATAAAGTCCCGGGTCTTTGTTTTTGTTCTGTTGACATTTTACACAGTCCCAACTCTTTTTGAACTGTGGGTGTAATTTTACATAGTCCTCAGCCTTCCGAAATTAAAGCTGTGATCACAGCAATTAAATGTGTCTACAGTTTATTTGCAGATAGATAGGCTCAAGAAAATGAATGTGCGAAACTTAAAAAATCCTTTCAATATAATGTTAGGGTATATATGTACAGTTCCAAAATAAGACAACTAGGGCTGTCAAACGATACATTTCTTTAATCGTGATTAATTGCATTTTTTTCCATAGTTAACTCACTATGGAAAAATATTAAAAATATAAAATTAGAATCAAATAAACACAAAGAAATGTCTTTTATCTTTAATTTCTTCTTTCAAATCAAAAAGTGCATTGTAGACCCACTTGACACATCTATTTAAAAAACAGCACATAAAATGCCACAACAATGCTGTCTTAAAACGGAAGAGGTAGTAGACAACAAACAACAAACAGAACAGGTCCCAATGACAGTTAAATGAATGAAAAACTGCAGTCATTAGACACATCAGATTCAGAACTCTGAACTCTTAGTGACTTTTCTCCTATTTATCAAGCCAGTGCTAAGGCCACGATTAACTGCGATCAAAAAGAACTAATGCGTTAATTTGTTTCATTAAGAAATGCTATGACAGCCCTAAAGACAACACATTTTCAGTGCTTTTTCAAAAGTAGGTTATTACAAATCAACATGCAGTAGACATTCAAATGTAGGGCTAAACTTTGATCAAGGGCACTTTAGTTTGCACTGGAAGTGTATTGAAACACATTATATTAGGAGCTCAGAAAGGAACTTATTTTTTTTAATTGAGATAACGTGGCGTTATAAACGTATTAACTGCATACCAAAACAAACCGAATGAGCAAATATTAACGACTGCGCAAATATTTGTCAAATACATTTAGAATATGTAAATAACATATCTTTGTGGTATTTTATACTTTTGTTAAATGTATATTTGAATTGAAACTGCATTTTGATACAGTGCATTAGTTCTTGATAGCAAATAAACAATACACATACATTCAAGGACCATAACATGCAGCCACATATGTTTTCTGTAAAAAAATAACTCCCCCCCCCCCCCCCCTTTTAAACATCCGTGCTATAAAAAAATAAATTGCAATAAATTCTGCTCTAAATGAAGTGCTCACACACATGCACATACCCTGATGTCCACAGTCCGCCTTTCTTTCTTACCGTTGTCTGTTAGCACACTGACAACCACGTATATGGAGCTCCCCACAAGATCAGTGATGTTTTCAAATGTCTGTGTGATGTGCTGCTTCCTCAGTGTCAAGACTGCTTCTCCATCATTTATCTAATGTGACAAAATACAATGATCTCTCTTATAATATCTGGACACTTGGTTGGCTTATTCAATTTAAATGTTTTTATGCTTTATGCTTTCATCTTTAAATGTCTCTTAAAATTTGCCAGGAAAAGAAAAAAAAATTATGTAAATATCAACTGGCACAGAACAACAGCGATGGAAGAAAAGTGCAAGTATGTACCACCAATCTCTGAAGTGAGCTAGGAAAATTCCTCTTTTGACCTTGATGCACAACTCCAAATAAGCCGTAGGCTGACCCATGCACTGGCTCTCCAAAGAGATATCTAAAGTCCCAAAGGCAGGCTTTGTTTATTTCTCAACAAGATGGAAAATGTAGACACAAACCTGGTCAATCTTCGAATCAAAAATTGTTTCTGAAACCATTTTTGGACTAAACAAAATCTTCACTTACGTAGCTCTGACATCAATGCTGAGCTCTTCACTGTCCACAAAGAAGAACGAGCCTCGATGTATCAGTTTAACCTCAAAAGTGGGCAGAACTGAAATGTTCAACACATTTGATTGAGATCTAACATCTGTTACTGTAAATGTTTTCATCACCAGTTTCACAGGTGACTAGACCTCAGATTAAACTCACCATAGTCTTTGACCTCAATCTCTGCAGAGTAGCTCATCTGTGGTTTGCTGTGGAACCTTGTCCTCACTTTCCAAAGTCCAGTACTGCAAATACAAACACACACACATATACACAAACCTAAATGTGACTGGGACTACTTAAAGAGGCAAAAACAACAGGTTTGAATAACTTCTATTTTCTATCTTACCGGTCACTGTATTTCTGTTTTTCAGGCCAACACAATTTTTTTGGTACAATCACAAACACCCTAAATGTAATTATCCTACTTATCAACCTTTTTTTGTCATTGATAGTTTGTGTCATGGTCTGTGGGCTTTTGTTATGTTTTGGGTTCAGTTTTTAGTCTTATTTAGTCGTTATAGTTTTCATGGATATGTTCATGTTGGGTCTTCTGTTTTGTTTCATGTCCTGTTTTCTGGCTTTATTCCTCACAGGGATCTGCCGATCTGTGTATATCCTGGTAATTAATTAGTAAATAAAGTTGGTACTCAAATCCATCAAGTAGGCTAAAGGATACAGATTGTACACAAAACACAACATTTGCAAAATATAGCAATGAAAGATACAGAAACTGAAAAAGCACTTACTTGACAATTTCGGGAAGTTGGAAATGTCCAGAGTGTATCCCTGATCTCAGAGAAACTGTTTCAAGTGGTAAAATGATGCCTTCAGGAGTCTAAAATTAAGAGAATTTAGCAACACTTTGCAATAAACCTCACCTCTGTAAATAAACCAGCTCATGCGTCATTTTGAATTAATCATCAAATTATTGCATTTGTCTCATTAGTTTCTTCATTGACACATGTTTTTTTTTCTTGTCTTGCTGATGTCATGTACTTCATGTACTGTCACTTTTACATTTTCACATTGCAGATCAAACAGAGTCTCTTGAAGTCAAGGATCACACAAATGTAGTTTGAGCCATTAGCTTTTTTGGTCCAGACTGAGTCATCTCACCAATGTCTACATCGATAGCCAAGCATTCTATGTAGGTTGCTTAGAAGGAGCACATGTGGATCATAATCAGTCACATAGTTTGCTTTGTGACCAAACATCTGCAAAATGTTTCTGACAGCTTGAGTTATATTTTGTTTATACCTCTGGAAATAGTAAATGTTAACACATTAAACTGAGATGGAAAAAAATTAAACATTTATTGGTAAACATAAGATTCAGTTTGTTTGCATGCAGCATAGTGGAATTTTAGACAGATGTGAAATTAATGCACATTTTAGAAGACATTTTACAATATTACATACAAAAACGTGCATATTATTGATAAAATGCATTACCACAAACTCAATGGCGACCGAAGTGTCCACTTCTATCTTGTTATTCCTCTCCACAGGCTCCATGTTGGGTGTCAGCGCAAATATTCTGTAATAGACTGAAAGAAATAGACTCTCACTGGAAATATTCTAGATCTGGTCACGTGACAATTTGACTTTTTCTCTCACAACGACAGAAAAATTAATTTTTTGTACCCTATACCTTATAAATTGTTTAAAAAAACATGTTGGCTGTTTATGGGACGGCTGTAGCTCAGGAGGAAGAGCAGTCTCCCACCAATCGGAAGGTCAGTGGTTTGAATTCAACGAGTTCTTGGGCAAGACACTGAACCCCACGTTGCCTACCGATGTCATGTGCCATGTCATTGTCATGAATGTGTGTGAATGAGTAGGAAACAAGACTAAGATGGGCTTTTAAATTTGTTGAGTTCATGTTCAGGTGATGCGTTATTGGACTCACCTTTGCTGTTGGGTGTGTAGAGGGTCTTGTCTGTCTGGATGAAGATGTAGCCAGAGTGAAATGACACTAAGACAACTTTCTCTAGTTTTACATCTGGGAAGTGAGCCTGCAGGTAAACATACTGCCTCATATTGGGATACCGACTAAAGTCTTCAATAGGGATCTGAAACCAATATGAGGACACAGATGCAGAAATATGAAGGAAGACAAGATCCGTCATGTGATCCCCTGTAAAGATGTTGCATTCAAATATGCTCTCGTTTATTTTCCAGTGTATAATCATGTCTGTAAACTATTTCTTCAGAGAACTGATAGATTCAAAGACTTTGTTGCATTAACTCTACAAAGTGAGAATCAAGCTAAAACAAAATACATAATTCAGTATTACAGCATCACCTTAATTTGCCCAAATTCTTGAAAGTTGTTTTCTCTTGTAAGATTCACAGATGTGGATGAAAGCCTTTTGGATTTGGTTGGATAGCTCACTGCAGTTATCTCGACTGTGAGGATAGTGTCATCATTGGGGCAGTCTTGACATTCCACAAAGATGTTTTCTGCAGTTCCTACTCGCAACAAGTTGGGGGCAGACATAACCTTCCTACAAAGCAGCGGTGAGAGGACAAGAAATAGTACAGTCACTGGGTAGAACGAACTTTACTGGGATTTACCACTGACTTACTCGCATTACTTTTGGCATTGACAAATAATTTACTTTCTGTTGTTTGAATGTCCTAAAGTTTCTGTTTACCCAGTTTGCCTTCCTGGATCTTCTCCTTCCTCAGTGCAGACTGCATACACAATGCGTCATCCATTGATTATCTTGACTAATATCCAACACTGAGTCAATATAATGTTTAATCATTGCTCTGGACACTATTTACCGTGGCCGGTGCAAAGAACAGTATGAGCCAAAATAGCACTGGTAAACTAAAGTTTTTGAGCTTCACACTGTACAATATTAGTAACTTTTCAATCTATTGTGAATGCAAATTAATCCTTGTCACACTATGGTTCTATTTAGATTTTCTAAACTCATCTAAGACATTTCCTAACAAACAATTACATCATTGAGCATAAGGTGGACATACAAATGCAAAACTTCAGCTGTCAACATTAAAGCAGTATCCCAAAACAAAATGAAGGAATAAAAAAGGTGCCACTTCCAAAAAAAAAGTTTTGTTTTAAATAAAGATAGCAGTGTGAGTTATTGTTATCACTTTATGCAGCTTTGCCTGTTTTCTTTATCGTGACTCACACAAAGCTGAATTTTCTATTTGTCAGATTTGAATAGTATCCAGTAGTCCTCATGTTAAAGTTGCAACAAGTTGAAAAAAGCTTCTCACTATCAGTGTAAGCATGTTTAATTTTGCCCCTTGTTTTTTTGTTTGATTGCTTTCTTTAACATGTGTGCAGAGGCAACAAAAATTGTATCAAAACAACAAATTCTGGTAAACTGGGATTCAGTGACACTGTTCCACGTTCACCAGACATTCAAGGAAGCAGGCACTGCAAGGAAAGGGTACTTACATTGAAGATCCATCAGCCGGAGAAATCAAGGAGATAAAAGCCAGTGAGGTCACCAGCCACAGCTGTGTCTGCTTCATCCTCCTTTCTGATCCCATACCTTCTGTTATTGAACAGCTCTTCTGTAGTTTGTCTTTTAATCCATACACCTCCCATTCACCTTTACCTCTCTACAAGCTCACCCAGTTTCTCTCTTGATTGCCTGTTTTTTCTATGACAGGTTTGAGTAAAATGTTCTCAGTATTTTCATTTAAAAATTGTATGTAGTTCATCTGAACTCTGAATGCTAAAGACAAACTTTTTCCTTTGCGCCTTTGATTATGAGTGAATATATCCAACTAATGAGTGAGTCATTTAGTCATTATCACCCATCTTGCATAGGTACTGTACTTTGCAGCGCCATTAGGCAGTCAGACTTGATAGTTTGCGTGATTTGCATATTTTTATCCAAGTGATACATGTATGAAAGTATTCCTGATGAGTCAAAACAGATCCATTTTAATATAAGAAACACGAGTTTGGACCAAGAATATGTTTTAATCACCTGGAGGGAGTGCATATTTCGGCAGTGCAGATTTTTGAGGTTGCCAGGGTTTGCATCCCCCTTTTTATGATCCACTATAGATCATATATGCATGGAAGGCTTTCTAATAAGCCAAAACAGATTATTATATATGAAACACAAGTTCTGTATTCTTCACCAGGAGGAGGTGCATATATATTTTAAACATTTTCTGCACAGACGTTTTTACTAAATTAAAATGCAAACAAGATCAAAACCTCTATCACAGTTCACATTATGTCTGAGTACAGGTGCAGGTTTTCCTGAGCAGCTAACACAAAGAGCTTGTGTAGTAGGCTGCACTCCTCTGGTGTTGTAATGTAACACAGGAGAACTCAATTGTTGAGGGGGATTCATAGTGTCTAGCTCAGCTTGGCTGCTTAAACTAGTGTGGACAGAGGTTATTCAGAGAATGACAGCTACATGCAAGAAAGCTCCACATGAAAGATTGTAATTTTACATCAATGTATGGGCAACAAATGAGCAGAGGTATTTTTAACTTTTACAAAGAAATTAGAGACAAACATAAATCACTTTCCCGACACAAATTCCCATCTGAACTTTATTTTTCACATTTCTTCCACACAGCAGAAAGCTGTGAAAAGTGATCTAGTTTTTTCCATCACAGTCACATGACGTTTTCCTGCAGTACGTCACACAACATCTTATCGTGATTATGTATCCAAACGAATGAAAATATGCACTTGAGCTTGACCGCAAATAGAAAAAGTGCTGAAGAAAGCACATAGCCTCCAACAAGGCACATTTCACAGAATACACTTTAATGTGATGTTGTGTGCTGTTCTGTTTACAGACGATATCCCTGCAATTCAACATTTCACACACAGATTAAAGCATTTCAGCCAGCAGGGGCCCAGTGACAAACGCTTCAGTCTCAGTTAACATCACACAACATAACATAAGTTAGCCGATCTTCAGCAGCAGGTAAAAGACTGTAACTTCAAAAGAACCAACAAGAGGAACCTGCTCTGACAGACACTATCTCAGAAAACAGACCAGCAGCATGCATGGCAGAATCTGATGTGGGGAGCAGCACAACAGATAGAATCACACTCAGCGACAGTGAATGACACAGGTGAAGACAGTTGGTGAACATGCAGCAAGAAACATCACAGGTGCTGTTTTCTTAAATTACTCTCTCTTTTTATCTCCTTTTATAACCCTCTTCTGAACCTGCTTTTAGTTTGCCACTTATATCAGTTCCTGTTTAAATGACATCTGTACATCTATATAAGGAGGAAACACAGAAACATGCCTGATTTAGTTAAAACTTATGAAAAATACTAACACCATTTCAACAAAGCATTTATTTTGATGTGTTCATGAGGGAACACTGGTCATAGGTCATGTAAAATCATTAAACTAATGAACAGCTTCTCACGTTCTTACGGTACTCGTAAATAACATTAAAACATGTCCCAGCTGAGTCAGAAAAAAGAGCTACAGTCTGAAAACAATGTGAAGAATCTGAGCCAGGTAAATCAGGAGTTTTTGCCGTGTTCTTCATATGTGAAGAGATGAAAAGGAGAAAATGGCTGAAAGGAGAAATTGTGACTTCCACAAAGCAGTTTTATACATGTCAGTGTTGATCAAACAGCTTTCTAATTCTGCTCATTCTAGTTTCCAGATGCTTCATTCAGGTGGATGTGTCCAAATGGCAAACTGTTCCTTTCTTAGTGTAGAACAAACAACCTTTCAGGGTGGAGCCTGATGGAGTCCGATGGTTGACACCAGGTCTGAGCAGGTGTAAGTGTGTCCCTCGTCCTCATTCCCAACCCGGAGCGGGCATTTCACCCTTTTTCCGGCTGAGGACCGTGGTCTCGGATTTGGATTCTCATCCCAGGTGCTTCACACTCGGCTGTGAACCGCTCCAGTGAAAGCTGAAGATCACGGCCCGACGACGCTAACAGAACCACAGCATCTGCAAAAAGCAGACACCCGATTCTGAGGTCGCCAAACCCAAACCCCTCAATGCCCTGGCTGCACCTAAAAATTCTGTCCATGAAAATTATGAACAGAATTGGTGAAAAAGGGCAAAGAGTGTCTGGCTGCAGACCTCCAGGGTGAGGCTGCTTCCGTTGCAGGCTCTACTCTCAGGCTGCCTCCAGTGTCAGGACCGGAAATAACAAACTTTTTGTGCGTCTCTTAAAGGACTGGATACCCTGACTCCACGGGTTGCATTTGTAAATTGCAGAATGATAATACCGAATTATGGATGGTTTGTAATAAATAATAGTGATGATGTCATCATCAGTGATGACATCACAATTTTGTGATAAGACTAAAAAAGCAACGGCGCTCTGTTCTCAGTCACTATCTTGAGTGCTGTTTTGCTCTCTTGGTCAGTTTTATGATTATACTTTTTTAACTTTTTTTTTGTGAAATCTCAAAATATTATTGTCCAGGTCAGTTTTAATGCATTAATAGTGCCAGATTACAACAATTGTCATCTCAAGGCACTTAAGTAATATAGTCCAATTCAAGCAAATTGGAATTCAATTCATTGTAATCATAATCATAATCATAATTAACCATAATAATTATGATGGCAAATTTTTCCTCAGATTTTATTATGGCCATCATTCGTACATGTCACATTGGTCACAGAAACCCTCTTTTCCACTTTAAAAGTTATTATATTTGTCATCACACCTTTAATGCACCATATCTCTGCTGAAGCGTTGGCAAGATATAACTGCTATGAGAATGTAATTTTCTCCATTTAACAATTTTGAACTTAGTTAAAACAGCTATGAAGTAACTGAAATATTCAATGTTTACAGTGTGAATTTGTGATTTAACATCTAAGCAGGATGTTAAGATGAGCTCACCTCCCTTTGACTGGTTAGCGTGGTTCATTTGAACTTATTTGTGATCTGTCAGTCAGCATATTTGATGAACACCCCCACCAGCATCCCAGAGCAGAAAAAATTACTCATTTCCTTATGATTCTGAAACAAGATTTAAGTTAATATGGGATTCTTTTAATTATGGTTGTTAATTACAAATTTTTATGAATTTACAAACATATTTTTTGTAGTAAGCATATTTGTTTATACTTGCACTTCAAGGATAATGGCAAAAGAAGACAATTAAAAGCAGGATTTTGTTTTGCTCAGTTTTACTACGCAAAACATCCAAATGTCGCATGCTGTTGAACCAGATTCTGCATGTCCAAACAGGTAGGTCGGTATTCTTGAGTGCTGCACTCTGCATTGGTGGGCCAGTACTCTATCCAGGTTTTCTCAGTAAGCATATAATGATATCTGAGCAGAGCAAAGAGAAGAATACATTAGGTCTTTATTTTATTAGGTATTCTGTGAATTGTGACATGTTTGAGTTAGATAGTATATCATAGAAAGTAAAATGTACACAAAATGTGTGCAATAAGAGTTCTTCATTCCAAAACAGTTTAATAAGTTCTAAACAGATATTTTCTCTTAGGAATCATATTGGGTATTTTGTTGAAATGAGGTCCGTCCTGATGACTCAAATCCCTCTCTGTTAAATTGCTGACTATGTATATCAAGTAATTTCCGACTAACTTCAGGCCTCTTTCAGATTGGCCAATGTTAATGTTCATAAGTCCACCAATGGGAGAACAATAGTGTGAATGTTGAGGCTGTAAGGAGAATGTCACTAGTATTCAAAAAGAACATTGTCTGCAGTTTGCTGAACATGGGGACATGCAAGAAGGCAAATGGAAAAATGTTTCGTGGACAGACGAAATCAAAATATAATTTTTTGTTAGACCAAAGGAAAACTAAAGGAAAATGCTGCACTTCTCTCTACATCTAAGTCTGGACAGCTTGTCTTCACCAATGGAACAATAATGAGATTTATAGTATGCCATCAAATTCTTGTGTGTGACGAAATGTGACTGTTAAATCTGTGGACTCTTAACAGAGACATTGGCATTCAAAGAGACAATGACCTTAAGCTACAAAGTTGTTCCCCCAACTTTGGTTAAAGAAGAGTCAGTGTTAATGTTTTGGAATCATCAAGTCAGGACATTATTTTAGTAGAAATGATCAGCAGTTACCCAGACAGTTCATTTCCATGAATATCTCTGAATGAGCCCATGATCAGGTAGGTTTTGCTTGGTCTCAGATCTAGGGCTTCTTTGCAGTGTTTGTAACCGAGAAATGTTCGAAATTTATCAAGCGGGTTCACATCGATACTTCCTGTATTGAGAATTTTTGGTAGAAGAAGAGAAAAGAGGAAAGAATGATAAAACAACAGGTTAGAAACAGAAGCACTGATATTTCACCACACTGAAAAATGCCAACTATCCTTACTGACCTCCATCTATCTTCTGTTCAACAGAACTAAACTTATTTTTTTTTTGTTTTTCATATTCAAACAACAATCATAGAAATGAATAATTTGACTTATCAAAGGATTTTTTGGAAAGACCAATGAAGATGTTCATACCCACCTTCTTTGATAACATCTACAATCCGCATTATATAAATGTCAGCAGACAAACCCCTGGTAAACTCTTCCACTCTGACTTTATACACTGAGGGGAGACAAGTAAAAGTTGTTACTTCATTTGTTTGTATGCTTAGTCACTCATTCACAAAAACAAAGTGTCTTACCAAACGTTACCCTGAAGGTAGATGTGACTTCACAAGATTTTACATAGCGCTTGCCGCTCATGACTTTCTGTTTTATCTGCATACTGCAGTTGTCTGAAAATATATAGGAGAAGAAATATAAATATAGATCTTATTACATAAATGAAAATGCCACTATGGACATACTGTATGTGCATGTTCTCCTCGTCGTTCATCTTTTGTTTTCCTGTTCCTCTCCATTTAACAAAAATGCCATGACTAGGTCTTTGAAACCTTATCACTGTGCATAATCAAGATGAGAGTGTTTTTCATCTATCAATTGTAATGCATGGTGGATTGCTAAATCTTGTGTACATGGCATGGACACACTGGTTACTTAAACTGTGCTCCAGAAGCAACACCCAGGCCCTAAGCCTCCTGCAACTTCTGATTTGGTTAATTTCTTTTGTTGTAGTCTTGTATAGTTTCACAAATACTTTTAACTTTTTTTTTTTTTACCATATAGCATATTTCACTTTAAATGTAGTAAAGTGTTCTGTTTTTCCAGTATTTCCGGTTCCCATTTTTAAGAAAGGGGACCGAAGGGTGTGATCCAACTACAGGGGGATCACTCTACTTAGCTTCCCCAGGAAAGATAGTCGAATCTCGAATTCAGCAGTGTGGTTTTCACTCAGCTTGTTGAACAGTGGATGAGATCTTTACCCTTTGTGAGTTACTGACCCGAACTGGGCATATTGGTCATGGAAGTTTGACCATCCAGTCTACATGTGTTTTCCCCGAGGGATTTATGGGGGGTGCTGAGGGAGTATGGGGTACCGGAATCTCTTTTACAAGATAGCTGGTCCCCGTATAACCAAAGCAAGAGCTGTGCATGTTCTTGGCACTAAGTCAACCTCATTTAGAGTGCGTGTTGGACTCTACTAGGGCTGCCCTGCCCCTCGAGATCCTGCCCCAGGATCTCTGCTTTTTGCAGATGAGGTGGTTTTTCAAGGCTTCTTCAAGCCAAGACCTTCAGCTCACACTGGAGTGGTTCGCAACTGAGTTTCAGTAAATCTGGCCCTTTGTCTTTGACTACAGAGGCCCAGAAAAGACAAACCGCACACTTGGTATGGGGGGCCTCTTGTGTCCTTTGTTGCTACTGTACAATAACAGTATGTAGGGGATATTAATTTGGCTGCATTTTCTTTAGCTTTTCCACTATTAAGTAAAAGGCTCCTGAAATATTTAATGTCTGAGTACCAATGTTAGATTAAAATAAATAAGTAACAACCACTGATGTACTCAATTACTGCCTAAATTGCTTTTTTTATACTTAATACATGATATGATATGCTATACATGATGTTGTTTCTTTCATTGGGTGTTCCTGTGAGTTTTTCTTCTTTTCTTTACCTTCAGCACATTCACATTCATCTTTAAAACACAGACTCATTAGACTGCCACTTCTCTCAGGGTGGTAGTACCTTACACAAGGTTTCTCTACAACAACAAAGAAATATGTTAAATGACATTTAATATTGACTTATCAGAGGATCATAACACACCAATGAATGTACACCAGACATCTTGAATGTATCAACAGCATGGAATCCAAGGAAAGAAAAATATACTCATTGACTATAGAATGAGAAGATCAGAAAGTGCTTATATGAATCATTTTCAGAATAGGTATGAATATATGTTGGTGTATGTTAACTTTGCATGTAATCATTTTTTACAGTAAGTACGATAAATCTACAAACTCACTGTCACTGTATTCATAGACCGACACAGCTGCTGGTTGTAAGATTCCTACTTTCATCTCTTGATGGATCCTGAAAGAGATCTCCTCTGGCTGTGTGTTAGAAATCTGTCAAAAGATGGGCAACAATTGAGAAAGAGGTCTGTACATACATTCCCTGGCCTAAAAAAACAGAAGCATCAACTGGTCAGGTCCCAATTCAGCAATGTTACGTACCCAAACAATGACTGAATGTCAGTTAATTACTTAAATAAACTGACAGGCCAGGTTTTACCATCAATAGATTTTATTCTAGCCTTTGCTGTATTTCTGCAACAGGTCTCTCTTGCAAAAGAGCCATTGTGTCTCTATGGGATTACCTCTATAAAGGTTTATAAAATGCGTTTCTCCTTCATACACACTCACACATACGCACACAGCTACCATATAAGATATGTTCTTGTCAATGGGAAGAACTTGGTGTTTATTGTTTTGCTCAAGGGCAATGTGCATTGAATCAAACTGCCAAGCACTGGGACAAGAGAAAGCGCTATGGGGATTTAGTTTTTGGCAGAGATTTAATGACTAAATCCAGACACAAGGAACATTTTAAGGAGACAGCTTAAAGATATAAGACAAAATATAAAGAAGATAACTGCCAGTTGGTCAATGTACTTTTGATTAAATTACCCGAAATACCTCCAGAGCCAGGACTCTTCCGTTGTTTAAAACCCCAAAAAAGTTTCAGGGCTTGATTCTATCAATGTGCACAATGGCAAAACATTCACAAAGCACATCAGAGTGAGATTTGGTTGCATTTACGTAAACCATCACACACAGCACAGTGAACTGTGGTAATGCAGGGTACATGTAGGTATATGGAGCATACCTTCAGAAGAGTACCTTTCAACTTGGTTGAAAGGTTAAACATGAGTGAGATTTGGCATTTGTAAGAAAATCTTACCTTGTCCAGGTAAATGATAAGTGAGCCTCTGTCTGACAAAACAGTGTCAGCCTTATAGTTTGCAATGATGCGAGCACGCCCACTGGAGAGCTGCATGCAGACACACCAAGTTTGAAAGTTAATGGTAGTACGGATAGAATGTGTTTTAAGCTTTCTTAAGTGTTTTTAGCTTTCTTAAGTGTTTTTGTGCTTACTGAGTCCAGGTCATGTTTGTTAAATGAGAAGCCAGTTGGTAAACCAACATCCAAGATTGACATGGATGCATCATGCTCCTTGTCCTTAAACCTGCACACAGGAACAAAAACAGAGATATAAACAAAGCTCCCGGAAATTTAAACTTAACCAACATCAAAACTCTTTAGAATGCCATGAATATAATTTCAAATAAACTTTTTTTTTAAAGTGTTGATTCCGTCAATTCCATCCATCCATTTTCCACACCTGCTTAATGCAGGGTCACAAGGGGTTGGAATGTATCTCAGTTGTCATTTGAGTTGCCAGTCCATCCGGGCCACCCAGAAACAAACAAGATACACAACTATGTACACACACTCCAAGGGACAATTTAGAGTCACCAATCAACCTAACATAGCGTTTGTTTGTACTATCCACAGAAAGATCCCAGCCTAGATTTGAACCAGGAACCCTTTTTTTTTGCTGTGAGGTGACAGTGCTAACCACCACACCACTGTGCAGGACAATTATTTCAAGTATGTTTCCAGTCCGATGTTGGGACACTCAGGAAAAGAAATTTATGGCAATAGTGAAAAACTACTAAAAACGATAATCAATCAGAATAGTGCACAGAATTTGAAATGCTGGGCTGTGATACAAATATAATTCATGCTCCTGCAACACTTAAGAGTATGAGCTCTCGGTGGTACTTACAAGACGTCTACTTTCAGTCTGTATGTTTTCTGATTAGCACTGATTGCCTCTGCAGGAGAAGAAAAAATATCTTTTCATTTTTGTCCTATCTATTCATTAGTTCATTTTTAACAAAATACAACAAAGACCAATAAATGAAAGAAGTGAATGATTTCTGAAAACAGAAAAAACAAAGACATTATGGGGCAAAGTTACCCGGAAGAACCTGTACAGACATGTTGAACTTGTCACAGTCACTCTCCTTCTCCTGAGGCAGAGTGTAGTACAGTGACACCATCTGTCGCACAGAAAGAAAAAGTAGGATCAAATCAAGAGTTAAATTTGTGAAGTGCTGCCTCTCTTATAATTTTTACGCCAACATCAATTTAAAAAAAGTCTCTTCATAGATAATTTGAAGTCAAAATAGAACTTTCTGACATCCTTTCTGTTAGTAACTACCACATTTTGATAAATGTAATGACACCTGTACAACACATATGATTCCACACAGCAAGAGTTAGTCAAATGGTTTCTATCAACTATACAATAAAATGGATATTTTTGTTTTTACGATATATTCTATTTTATTCATAGTACTGAGACCATTTGAGTCAAGTAATCTGCTGTTTTAAAGACAGGATACCAAGTTTATTCAATTCCTGCTCTGCTAGAAATCAAGTTTTGAATGTTCTTAACATGTCAGTCGAATGTTTTTTATTTGTTTGTAGAAGATACAGATTACATAACTCTCAAGTGTCAGTGAAAACAAACTTCCATTAAAATGTACCAATACACAACAGATGATCCAATAAAAAAGATATATTTACCTCTAGCATAGCCGCTCCTATTCCAGTGGCAGTCACCTTTACGTCATTTCCTATGCTTCTGGTCTGTTGATATTTCAAACATGAACATGTTCAAACGCATGTTAAATGGATTTCAAATGACATGCTGAAGATGTGATTTACTTCTAGGCCTGTAATGTATTCAACACAAGTACTAACTTAAAGTTAAACAAATTAAAATATTCTTTACATTGTACCTTCATTTTCACAGGGTTAACATAAGTCAGAAGCAATTAGGCAAATTAACGTAATGGAAAAAAAGTAGTGGATCACTGCCTTAAATCAGGAACTCGTGAACAAAATGCTCAATTTTCTTTCTTGTTATAATTTGTCTTTCGTTACTGATTATGAGCTTTTGCTTTCACTTTTGTCTTTAGTACGTGAAAAGCACAAGCTTGTGTGTGAGTCCAATATTTTTTATAAGTCCGTTGTACTTACTAAAATTTGCTTAGTATTTCTCCATATCCATATTTGGATTTTATTAAAAGTGAAAAAAAGCTGCAAGGTGCTTTCTTGAGAAAAAGTTGTTTGAAAGGCTGAAATATCACAACAGATCCATTCAGGTAGAAACTCAGCAGGCCTTGCTTTTTATGCATATTGATTTGGTGAAATTGTGCATATAGAGGGGAGGGGCACATATGGCTTGAGTGTGTGTGAACTCCCCAAAGACACAGTAAAAGGGGACATTCCCATTTTTGAATCTTAAAAAGATTAATAATTGCCAGGAGGATAACACACTCAAACCATGTTTTGCTGTAATTATCAATATCATGACATTATTATTGTTATCATCAATACTATAACTATTACTATCGTTATTGTTGATTTTAAGATCATTGGCATTGTTTTTATGATGATTGTTATTCATATTTTTATCATTAACATCTCTAATACTATAACGATTAATTTATGATGATGAAATTTCTTTTGCTTTTTATCGTGCAGCTGTTTATAAACATACACTCCATACAGCAATGCTTACCGGACAAGACACATCTACTCAGCTGTCAACAATTACGTTCCAGAATCTGCTTTTGACTTAAACTACATTTTTACACTTTAATTGCACTGTGTATATTGTCACTATAATATATTGTCACTTTCTGCATGAAAAAAATATTAATTCATGTTTGTGTATTTTGACATGATGTCCAGTTAGTCTATATCAGTCAAGGGATTGACTGATAACGTGAAACACAATCTGACTTTAACATTGTTTAAATTTTTCTAGTTTATTATTCCACTTAGATATCAGATCATAAAATATTCTATTATAGATATTAGATCATAAAACATTGGCATAACAACTAACAGCATCACTTCATCAGCATCTTTCAGCAGTATTTTTCCAATTTTTGCATTGCTACTTCACCTGGAATGATTTTGTGACATGGTTTCTTCTGAATATGAACAAGTATGGTAGTGAATGCTCTGGTAATAGGACTTCCACAGAAAGAGCATACCCTGCGTTTATACTGGTCCAGTACTCGGCTACAGCCTGGTACACTATCATCGTAGCCTGGAGAGGGACACATAATGAAGTATTTTAGGCCACTTTTCCTGAAAAAGGAAAAACTGAGTGAAAAAGCATAATGTATATATCACCTGAGTTGATCTGTAACCTCCATTCAACCTTTGCTGCTGGCTCAGCCATATCACAACAGGTCTGGCTTCCTCAAAAGCCTTTAATAACAGATGTCAAGAAAAGGATAGGCTCCAGCCCATCGGAGAAAGAAAACTTTAAGTTGAATGACCCATCATATATTATCTACACCACAAAATGCACGTCATCTCTTTAAGTGTTTAAGCCTGTTTGTACCTGAGCCTTGACAAGTGCAAGAAGAGCATAAGCTGTGGCCTCCAATGTGTACGCATCTCCCTTTGGTAACGGCCAATGTGATTGCTCTATTGAGGACACACACGCAGAGAAAATTTTTTACTCTCACACAACCTCTAACAAGCCTCATTAACTATCATATTCCAAAATGCCATGAAAAAAAAAGAAAATACAGATCATAGACAAAACTATCCCTTCATCTTCATATTCAGTAAGAGAGTGGTCTGCTCGCTCATATTTGTCTATGAATATTTCTTACACACTGAGGTGGGTCTCATCTTACATTTACATTTAGAAGATGCTTTTATCCATAGCAACTTACAAGGAAAAAGGAGAATTGACAATCAAGTATATTGTAAAGAACAATTTACAATAAACAATACAACTTCAAGAGGATGCCAGACCACCAAAACCTATGTTTTGGTTCTGTCATGGTCTCCAGCTCGCTTCCTGTGCCGACCTTATTTGGTATTTATTTATTTGGGTGGGTATTAGGAATACTGTTCAGAGAAAACCTGGGGCAGCAAACTTGTAGAGAATCTCTTTGTTGAGTTTGTTTTCGTTCGCCAGGGCGTATGATGCAATTGCAACTGCATAAGGGTTGATGAGAGTGGGCAGACGCTGCTCCAGGTAGGTTGCTGCTCGGGCAATACTGTTTGACATCATCTAGATAAAGGGCAAATGGAAAGCTCTTAGGTCAATTTAGTCAATCAAATTGAAAAGTAACCTGTTGGAATCCAAACCTCACTGTTGGTTAATGCAAACAAATTATTTGGACGATACACCAATTTAATGTGGTTGTTAGATGTACATAAAAAAGAAACCTTGCCAAAAAGAGAAAACACTCGATGGACATGAGGTACTCACACCAACTGTGGAGGAACATAATGTGCGAGTCTCCTGCATAGCAATCAGGCAGAAGGCCGTCATGGAAGCATCTGAATCTATGCCAGTGACATCACCCTGCACCAATGCGTGCACACAAAAATAGACCAAATTAATTTTTATCTTTTTATTTTGGACCCAATTTTCCATTTATTTAAATAAATACTCACAGTCATAACAGTATTACTCATATTTCCTTCTTCAATGAACAAGCCGTAGACTTGCTGTGTGTTGAAAATGAGAAACTTGATGGCGTCGCAGATCACGCTTGTTTCTACTGTCACCAGGTTTTGTGCCATAGCAAACACCTTAACAACATAGGCAGTCAGCCTTATAGAGGAGAGTGTAAGGAAGCACAGAAGAGGGTAAAAGAGACTGTGTCATAGATCTCTATTTGTACAGAAAAACAATCATTACATGTCATTACTCCAGGATGTGCCAACATTTAAATCATGAATCGGTGAGTGCCTCACCAGGTGCTGCTCTTATCATTAGGAAATGCAGAAAAAGACCCATCAGTTTTTCTGTAGGTCAATTCATTTTGGTAGCCTGGACAAAATCAAAGAAAATTATTTTTTTCTTTAGTTTCAATTGAATCAACTCAACTCAAAAGAATCGTGGCCTCATGATAGTTGTTCGATGTTGTGTGTGTGGGCTAACCTTTCCTTATGTGCTCGAGAGCCTCATTACGTTTTTGAAGGCCAACAGTATTCCACTGAGTGGTCTTGTCCAAATATATGGTTGCAATAACAGGCAGGGTCATGCTGGCCATGTTCTCCTCTCCAGAGCCTGAGGGTTGAATGATCAGAGTACCCATAGAGTCTCCACTGATAACTTCAGTCAATAGATGAGTCATCGGTTGTGCTGTGTGGACACAGAAAAGGTTCAAATAAAAAAATTGATATGTGAGACTTGAAACAACATGAAAAACATAGATTTACAAGGGACATGTTCCTACATACCAACTCAAACCAAAAGACTGCCATTGTCAGTCTTGATGTTTATAGAATTCACTGGTGAGATTTTAGCTTGCTTATGTTTTATGTTGCCAAGGGATGCTGCAGCTTTCAGTTTAATGTTTGGTTAATATGCTTACATATGTTTTTCCATATACTCCTTTGTGAATAGGCACAAATGCAGGATGTGTGCTAAAATGAAAGCTGATGCAGAAAACATTGGCTCCAAGAGCTAGAAGAGGTAATGATGCTTACACACTCCTTTACTCCTTTATTGTTATCCAAAGATAAGTTGCTAACTTTATTTTTTGTACACATGTGAAGTGCATGAAGGTTGGTAAATGCAATCTATAGTTGTTTGTGACAGTAACTGTGTTTCTGAGCAGTTGTTGGTTGCCATGTGTACAAATATATTAACAGAAAGTGTTAATATATATATGAGTCCTTAGGGAAGCTGAAAAGACTCAACCAAAAATAACATTTTCTTGAAAACGTCTTCAAAACAAAAACAAAGTGTTGTTCTCTGAAAAGTACTTCTGGACCACTTGTTCCTTGTGGCGCAAAAACTTGAGCTTTTAAAAGGGTCGTGGTTGATAACATGCATGCTCTGGCTGAAGCGCACTTCCTACAGCATTTTGGATGTTCAAGGATATCCAGGAACTATGAAGTGATATTTGAAGTGATGACCTCCCCTGGAATTTCCTCCACATGTACATAATCTCTACATGTAAATTTAAGTCCAATCTTTTTAAAAACAGTTTTGTAATTTTTTCCAAACTGATGAGCATCAGCACACCGTCTGAAATCCCAATAAATATTTTTTCTTTAAGATGTGAAACACTTGAGACTAGAAATGTGTTTTAAGGATAAGGCTCAGTTAGAATGCAGTTTTTTTAAAAACACTCTTAAATCAACTGGGCTTGAGGCATTTGCATGCCTCACATAGATGTGGCTAAGACAACTAGTACATTATATATAATATGATATGACTTGATATGATTGTTAACTTTTCAATTAAATAATTATGAAATATTTGTCTTTTCAATGTGCCTTTGATATCCGTAAGGGTTACTTTCAAACACTGTGCATTTTTATGATTACTTTACCATGGATATTTACACATATTTGACATATTTTTGGCCCATGAAGTTCTAAGATGGGATGATGTATCTTTAGTGTTTTATGTAATGTGTTTATTATTGCAACCCAACATATCTTGGAGAACATTGATCTTATAAAACTCAAGTTAGACTTTGTTCTCACCTGTTAGATAGAAATCTGTGTTTATAATTGTGTTTGGAACAACATCTGTTGGAAGAATTTCACTGTTGATATTTATCACCTGTTTCCCACCTAAAGAAAATGAACAAGTTAGGTGATATCCATATGTCAAAACATAATGTTCTTGCTATTTTTTTCCTACTTCACTTGGAAACTTACCAACTCCTCCCGTCAAAGGGTTTAGTGTTACTCTCTTTATAGATTTTACTTGTTTTCCTAAAGGCTGGTAAAACAGAAATGTTTAAACCCATCAGCATTTGAAAAACTTTGGATTTTACTACAGGTTGAGTGTTTAATTGATAAAAGTTCTTCATGAAAATATATACTAATGTCTGGCACTATTATCGGTTTTTTTTTTCTTACCACCACCCGCAGCTTCTTCATAATTCCATCGGACCAATATGAGTCTTTAACAGCTGCTTTGACCTCAACAAGGATATCTCCAACCCTCAGTGGAATGATAATGAATGGGACGGATCGAGTTGTTAGCGCTCCAACTGTGACCTCCTGACGATACCTCTGACGCTTATAAGCTGGACTGCACACATCCTTTTCCTCTCTCAGTTCCACACGCACCTTGAATTGGGATAAAATGTTACTGTGTTGAAAGCAAATGAATGTCATTTATACGTTGACAGATCATAGAAATGCGTGAAAAAATAAGGGGATTAACTTTAGATGTTTTGCCTGATATGTGGTGTGTCTGGGTCTGTGACTTTCTAACATAGGAACTTTTATTGTTATTTTATTATAAATGTTATTTATTTATTTTTTAAGATTGTCGTGGGCAGGAGCGAGTGGCTAAAAATAGACAGTGCTGGTTGTTGGTAGGATGGAGAGTGCAACTGAGGTTGGTGATAAAGTTAAGGCTGGAGAGTAAGAAACTAAAAAAAAGAACGGAAAATCAGATGTATGGAAAAGCTTTGAAACGATTGCTTATGATTTTTTATAACTGCACAAATATTTGGACGTCTGATTACATTTTGGCCAGGGTTGACATGAATATTTATGATTCAAAGCTGAGATATTTTGTTGATTATATTTTGAATTATTCTGCCCTTGTTCTACTGAAATCAAACATTCAGGATATATACACTTATTTAATCTTATAGTATATCAATTAATAGTTCATATTAATAGCATGGAATAAATTTCCATTGCTATGTTGATGATTCTCAGCTGAAATTGTCTTTGATACCAGATGAAACCAATCAGTTGATTAGACTCCAAGAATGTTTCAAAGACATAAAGAGCTGGATTACTCTGAATTGTCTGCCTCTAAATTCAGACAAAATTGAAGTTGTTGTCTTTTTGGACGTGAATGTTTCTAGGCTGGTTGTGGAGGAACAAATGCTGTTATTCAGAGAGTTTTTATTTTTTTAGGGGGAAGGACTTGTTTATTTTACAAGATGGTACTAAACCACCACACGTTACAACAATATAGCTCTGTAGTAAAAGGATTCAGGTACCAAACTGGCCTTCCCGTCGCCCACACCCTCTACAGCCTGAGCATCATGACTTCAGAACAAAACTGTTGAGCAGCAGAAACCCTTTATTAAGCAAAAAAGAAAAAAGAGTTTTGCTTTCAGAACTGCATCAGTTGGTGTTAGTTGGTTCCCAAACCTAACGGAGCATCGTTAAAAAAAGAGCTGTTTCAATACAATAGCTAATAATTTCCCTTCCCTACTTTTTAAAAAACATATAGCTAGCAATATATAATTATGATTTCTTTTTTTCAACATCTGATATGTATAATTTTACATTGTGGTTAAATGATCTGCCCAGCATTGCATTCAATTGTTAATAACATATATAGCATCTCAACCTTTTGGAGTTGAATAATTACCATAAAATATTTTTTTTAGATGATTTTTTTTTTCATTGTTCATCCAACTCCTTTACAAAGTGTCTCAAACTTAATCTGTTTGGTAGAATAGCAGATACTTACAGTGATAGAATCAGGGCTGTAGTTGTGGAGAATTGCCTTAATTTCAAGTTGCTCTCCAAGAACAGCAGAGTACGGTAGCTTAAGATCAATAAAAAATTCTTTCTGGACAGTGACCTCTAATGGATCGCTAACACAGATACCTTAAATAAAAGAAGGAAATCTAACATGAAACAAACACAAAAAGAAAATGGAAAAAACAAATGTGAAGACCAGGGTGATAGGGCTGGTAAGATGGAGAGATCTTATTCGCGTTTAACTTTCAGATGTTTAATCTAGAGCCTGACAAATTTACAAGAGGGGAAATTGTTAATTATTTCACTCTTGGTCTGCTGAAGGGTTTATTGTGCCAGCTGAATATCAAGCTGCCACCTGAACTGTCTGAGATGTCTCAGTAACATATTGTTACTAAAAGATGCATTTATGCATTTGCAACTTTTCTTTTTGACAAATAAATAAAACACAAACTAAAGTTGGTGACAAACGCTGTTTAATACCAAAAGCAACATTTTTAAAGGATGGTATAAGCTGATTAAATCCTCCTTAGTTGCTGAAAGTGATGTGTTAACCAGTCAGAGCCCTGGGGGTTACGATGTATTCAAAATTGATCCAGTAACAACTGCTGGTTTTCAACAATATGAAGCGATGACATCATATTGTATCCTAAAATCTTTATTGGTTTCTGATAATCAGGACTTTCTTCAATAATAAGGTTAGATTTATTATTACAGACATTAATCCACACAGCCACATTGAGTTAAAGCTGTCAGCTCTCTTGGAGAAAGATATTATTCTTGTCTTTTGTCCACTACATCATTGTCAATTAACATGTTTCTATGAAGAAAATGTGAGCTGTGCAACTAATTTTAGCTTAGAGTAGAGCTAATTGAAAAGCCATTGAAAAATGTCAAATAATTTGTCAAATAATATCAATCAGAGCTGAGGCCAATAAAAACCTACAACTACTGCAAAGTCGTTTGACGCATAGACGGAATGCTGATCAAACACTAAAGCCAGCTGTTATTGGAAGTTTGAGGCTTTTGTTTGATGAAATGGTCTTCAAAGTAAATCTGAGAAAAAACAAAGGACTGGGAATTTACAATAAAATACTAGAAACTTTGCCAAAGAAAGCTCAGTACAATTAAATCTATGAAAAGAAAAAGACTAAATTCAGCATATGAACATGTGAACAGTTCTCACCGTGAGTTCTTGACATACTAATGCCAGTGAACTGCCAGGTTGTTATTGTGTCTACCAAAGGAAAATGTTGGTTGAATGATGTGGACGCGCTGTAATAAAGGATTTTCACATTTGGTAGTAAAATAACTTTCAGAGAAATTTTAGTGGTGTCATGACTTCCTGTGTATCACTTTGTGTTGCTGTCTTTACCAGTTACGATCATGATGGGAGCAAGCAGGCAGCGTTACATCTGTCCAAAGCCAACTTTCAGGGAAATTGGTGCGATAACTAATTTCATTGCTATCCATGTAGGAATCATCATCCTCGTCTGTGGAAATCACAAAAAAGATTTATATTTCTGCATTGGGAAGCAGAAATTGTTTTTCTAAATACAGTTACAAAGTGAAGGTAATCACCCCCAGACCTTCTGTTGCTCTCTTGCTGCGAGACAATAGGTTGATTTCCTCTTTCCTCTTAACTCGCTGTTTTTCCATCCCCTTGCAGCAGCGCATAAAGGCTTCGATGCAGCCTGGACTATTCACAATGTATCTGCTGCGCCTCTCACAGGTGTGTGAAACAGGGTTAGTCCTAATTCCATCCAAACAGCACTCTCTTGGTTCTTTGTCTTCATACTGACTTACTGAAAATAAAAAGAAGGTGGAAGATGAAAGAGTGGACAATGACAGTAAGGTTTAGAAGTAAATTATGAGACTTTATTAAACTCCAGAGCATAGATTAAGATTAAGACTTTATCGTCATGTAGATACATTTAAATACACAAAATTACTCCTCTGCTTTTGACCCATCCAGGTTGGAACCTGTTGTACACACGCATGCACATGGTCACACACTCATGGCGACAGGTGACATATATACTGAAGCGGTGGGCAGCCATTCACAGCACCCAGGGAACATGGGGGTACGGTGCCTTGCTCAAGGGCACCTCAGTCGTGGCAAGGAGGTGGACTGACACCCTTCCTGCTGTCAGTTCACCAGTCTTTGAGCAGTGAGAGTAGGAATCGAATCACCAACTTTCAGGTTATTGAACTACCCACACTCACCACTGAGCCATTGCCGCCGAATTTCAGTCGAAATATGAAATATTTTCATAAGAAATACGAAAGTCGAATATAAAACTCAGCTCAGACTGTAGAAACTGAAACATAAATAACATACATGAGTGACGACAAGCTGCCACAACAAGAAAGACATGAGCAGCAAATAACATGCAGAGAAAGGAAAATATAAAAAACTGGTAGGATACTTGATGCATCGTATTTGTTTTCTCCACATAGCAAAAGTTGTTTGCTGCTATTTTTAATTTTTGAATATTATATTTTACAAATTTAAGTTGATATAAAGGTGGTGACATGAAGTTTTTCTAGAAGTAAAAACATTCTTTTAATTATAGTAACCCGCTGCTCAAAAATACACAATCGTCCTTCAAAATAAATTTGTCATTTTCTTGCTTCCTTGTGGAGGTTATAAAGTTGAATACTAACTTTTTAGGCTAAAAATACACAGAATGACACAGCAAGATTTTCCATCTCTTTTCTTTTTTCCAATTATATGTACTGTAGTTAGGTTCTCCTTCATGTTCTTCTGACACACAGCCATGACAACATTTCTTACAATATGGCAAATAGGCTGAGCATGAATGCAAGCAAAAAACAGCTTCTGCACACACATCTTTAAGAGCCACAATATCTGCCTTAATTTGAAAATGTTCCTCTTTTAGTCTCTACTTCATGAACCCTAAAGCACAGAAAGATGTCGAAAGTTCACTGACTGGTTACTGGATTGTTTAAAAGCAACGATTCTTACTCAGTTTGTTTCTGATGTTCTGATGATTCATTACAGGGCTGGCTCGTTTCCTCCGGCTGAAGGCAGGACACTTTACATCTGGAAATGAAAAAAAAAATCTATCAAACTGAATCCAGCAAGTTCAAACCTAGTCTCCATAATAACTTACAATATGTGACAGAAATGTCTCTTTTTCCAAACATGTTATATATACAAGAGTGGGGAGCAACCATTATGACAATTATTACAAACCTCTTGGGCTGTTCATCTTGGTCTCACCCTTTTTTCCACTCTTTTTTTGAATATGGATTGTGATCAAGCATACAAATCCCAATGCTTTATATAAAATGCTAAAATGTAAACAGTCGCTATTACTTGATTAGACAAAATATTTTTTGGAATAATTTAACCAAACATTGGCACTCCTGAGTAAAATAATGTTAATACAATAAATATCCATGGATTATAAATCAGAAATGAAATCAGAATATTGGAATACTCTCTATTTGTCATGAATTTTAAGCGATTATCTACCAGAGAGATGATGCAGCACTCCTCAAGATTTGTTTTCACTATAAAGTGGTGCATTTTTCTGTAGAAATAGCAGCTAGCAGTGGGAATATCTTTAGTGCAACATATACTGCAAAATGAATACTGGATGTTTGTGGCAAAAATGAAGACATGGATTAGAATTGTCAGCAAACGCCTAATTTAGTACATAGTTTTTACACTATAACTCCACAAGTCCCAAGCATTGAAGGCTATGAGAGTGATAGACAAAAAGTATAAATAATTCCCTTTCTTGGCCTGATTTCAACAGACTGTTATGTTCTAAAAAGGTTATGGTATATATTATTTCTAATCCATAATAGCCCACAATAAAAACTTCTGAATGTGTCTATGGTGGAGTGTTTGCTTGTCTGATAGATGATAAAACACATTTGGCCAAGCAGTGTGCCTCTTAGTCATCTTTATTTCAACCAATGGAAGTGAGAGTGAGGAGTGCATAAGTGTTACCTGTTCTGTCGGGTGTTCCAAAAGTGTTGGTGACAAACAACAGCCCCGCATCATAGAACACATTCATGCTATCTTTCCCTCCACCTGGTGTGCAGCCTGTGTCATATTTCTCCACAGTGTCCCAAATCTAAGCAGAAATATGGGCACACAAAGCTATGTTAGATATTTTCTTTGCCTTTCCCCCCCTTATGTTTACTCTGTGATGACCAACCATATCAGATTTGATCCATTTTGGGCAATTTCAAAATATATTTGGTGAACTGAGCAGACAGTACAACTACATGAGCATGCATGTGATTTAACATTTGGAAAACAGGTGACTTGAGGTTGGACTCTTATTGGTTGCCACAGATTTTTAGTATCTAACTTACACTTTAAATAATATAAGGTAGAATATTCTTTATATTAATTTGTGCCTCAGTGTAGTTCAGTTTCATTCAAATATTCCAACCAAAGGGATCTCAGGGCATTTCATGATTAAGAACAAGACCTCACAATGGTATATATTTTGAATAATACATATTGTCCATATGATAGTCAGGTGCTTATTTTCACAGACAAAATAAACACATTGCCTTTTTCTGTGTCAGGTGGTTCTTGTTGTTTGGGACAGAAGTGCTTTTGTCAACTGCCACAAGTCCCACTGTTGCCTGTGGATCTCCTGTGATCCTCAGGTTAAACATTCTACTAGGATTATAGGGATAGTGTCTTGTTGGTTCCAGCTTTAGCTAAAAGGGAAAGGAAGTAAACATTTGCTTTTGCTAAAGAATTTATGTATCACAAAATTCAAGTGCCTTGAACTGTATGGATTTGTGTCGGTGCGTCTTGTTGTTTAAACTCTGTTACATTAGTGTTGTGTCTCTTACTGTGCCCATGCAGGAGTCTTTTACATCCACCCAAACAGAGTCTGACATCACTTCATCAGAATTTGTATGGTAGTAGGCTACAATACGGAATGATGGTAGCATTTCTTTTGTAATTGGAAGGGAGAAGGAAATAAACACTTGACCTTGCAACTTATATCGTCCGTATTTCACAAGCTGACCTTTGCTCAAGATCTGTGGATACAGACAAAACATTGCTGATTATCCAGCATGAGACACAAAAACAACAAACGCTTATTCATACAAACTCACAATATCCACTAGAGAGTGCAAAGTATCTCTCACCAGGTATGTCAGGTCTTTTTGAAATCCTGGCCTCTTCAAGAAGATCATGACTTTCATGTTGTCTCCTAATTCCACCTCAGTGGCATCCACACCTGTGAAAAATACTTTCTACAGTTGGTACAAAACATTCAGAGGGGCCATCGCAGCTACAGGTGAAGGTACCAGTATTAGCTATTATACTTATAATTAAACTAGAGTTTCAGAATGTTCCTGACCGATCAGAAAGTCATTGTTGCTTTGGGCTTTAAACAAAAGCCAAAAGTTGACTGCTTGTCTTTCAGTTGAAAGTATGGGATTATTGGTCCTTGCCTGTAAATAAAGGCACACAAAAGTAAAAATAAAAACAAAAAAAACCTAGAGAAAATAACAATAACAATTTAGTGATGCATTAAAATGATCAAGTCTATCTTCCATCCATCCATCATCTGCCGCTTATCCGGGGGTCGGGTCGCGGGGGCAGCAGCTTGAGCAGAGAAACCCAGTCGTATCTTGTTATATATAAAAAAACAGTGACTCATCAAAACAATAAATTGATAAAATTACTGTCTCATGAGTCAATTAATCCTTATCATGATGGTCTTTCTAGAATCTTTTCATATTTTTCATGCTTTATTTTTTAATTATATGTAATTTATTTATAGGCTTGATGAAAAAAGAAAGCACACCTCTTATTATGGGGCTTTACATATCAGTACACAATAAGAAATACCTGGTCCTGGAAGGTCTTGAAATAAGGGTTAGTGATGGTGGTTTGGTATATCATATGAGTGCTGAATCTGGTCAAAGGTCATGAGAGAGCTACCACTGAATAGGTGTCCCAGGCTGGCTATTCCTCTCTGTCTCCATGTGGGGACGTTAATGGGTTTTTTATTAATTTTTAACATGGGGTTGTGCCAGATAGGGGTGATAGAGGAAGGGCAGATTTTATGGTTAAACTGTTTATTTGCAGTCCACCAGGCATACAGAGTGGTGCTTTTTGTAAGTGATCTGAAGCATTGATGACTTATTGTTGATTTGTCCATAAAACCAATATGTTGAGTTGGGAGTTCCTTACATTTAGTCTGTTCAGTGTCGAGTCAGGCAGAGTTTGTGTTAATTCGTCCAATGGCAGATACATTGAAGTTGGTGGAAGAGAAAGTAATTGTTCAAATTTGGAGCATCTAAACCTACATATTTCAATGTTTTTTAATTGTTGTACATTTAACTCTGACTAATTTTGATTTTTTTTAACTTTTCCAATAAAATCTCTTTACTACCAAGTTGAGAGAGGAGAACCAGCCCAGTGGTGGGGGTCATCAGTTTTGGGAAGAATTGTCATTCAGTCAATTTGTTGATATGTGATGTTGTCAGTCTATCTTATGACTTCAATGAAAAGTGCAAAGAAAGATGGAGATAAAAGGCATCCTTGTCTGTTACCTTGATTTATACAGAGTGGGTCGATTTTTCTGTTACTTTGACTGCCTCCATGTGTTTGAACTCCCATCTGGTAAGGATCTTTACTTTTCATTCAGACTTCAGTCTGTGTAAGTCTTTGTCCTTGTGTTGACCACCATACCTAATAAAGGCTAACTAGAAATCATACTTAATTTGAAAGACTTACTGTAATATTCATGGTGTCAGAGCTTTCTTGTGTATTTATGGTAACCTTAGCAATGCCGCTGGCTGAGGTAAAGCTCTGTATATAACCAGGATCAACCATTACAGCAACACCGCTTGCTGGGGTGTTGTCAGGATTCACAACTTCAATCTGCCAAAAAAGAAAAACAGCAAAACAATCAAACCACATATAACTCTCGTTTTAATGCACACTTTATAGCTGTTGGAACAGTTTCTGTTAAAACTGCAATAAAATACAATCTAAAGAAGCTGCGTAACTAAGATAATTACTAATATGTAAACTATTGGTGAGTATCTCAAAGCACTAATATTTGTTTTTGATTTTAACCAAATCACACCTCTCATTTTATTAAGTTTAAAAAAAAAATACTTTACCGTTATGTCAAAGGACATTCCTGGTTTAAAATATTTGGGTGTTCTTTTGAAATTGATGGTGTAGGGTGATGTGACAATCTTGATTCCTCTCAACTCTGCCTCCACTATTTCCCCTCCTGTTTGTGACAGACGTACATCACAATCATGCACTCACAGAGAATAAAGGTTGACCTTTCACCGACCTAATTTTCCTTTTAAATAAATGACTCTCTGACACTACTCTATAATCTATTAGTAATAAAACAACAATATATCAAATCTCTCTCTCTCATACAAACACACCCACACATTATGTCCAAAACTGACTGAAATATTGATCAAAAGCAATATTACTACCTTAAATTAGGTAACAAACCTTAAACCGATATTCAAGATAACCTTTAGAAACAGTATCTAAAGGCTCAAAACTGGCAAATGAGGCTTTTGGATAAAAATTACTAATATCACGCCTTCTTGTTTATCTCTTTGACTTGGCCAGTGACACATTAGAACAGTCAGAATGGTTGTTTTTATCAACATATCTTTGATATGAGACATGCATGTGCAAACACACATGCTCCATTTCTTACCACTCTCTGTTAGCACACTGACATCTACGTATATGGAGCTTCCCACCAGTTCAATGACATTAGGGAATTTCTGTGTGATGTGCTCCCTCATCAACTGCACCTCTCCATGACCTCCCTGGATCTGATATGACATAAAAGATAATAGGTAAATTATTGGATCCTCTTTTTGTGAATATTTAAATTAGTGTCTTAGGTGTAGACTAACACTAATATATTTGCAGAGAATCAAAAAAATTATGATTAAGTAACTGAGGTTGTAGAAAATCCGTAGCACAGATGAAAACAAACTGTAGAATATGTCTGAGCTTACTTTTAATTGTTTTTGCTTGTTTTTGGAAAGAAGAGTCACAAAATGAGAAAATGATTGGTTGATAGACAGCGATTTGTTGCAAAAGCTCACCGGGACTCTCTGAAGCGAGCTTGGAAATCTTCTTTTAATTCCATTGTTTACAACCCCAAATACCGCATGGGCTGTCCCATCCACTTCCTTATCAAAAATATACCTAAACCGCAAGTAAATGGTTAACTTGCAATCAAGAAACTCTTAAGGCAAAGCATGTAGTTGTATCGTCTCTTCCCATCAATGAATCAAAGCTGGTAATTACATCCACAGGGAAAAAACCTTCACATACTTAGCTCTGATGCTGACTGTCAGTGATTCGCTGTCCACATAGAAGAAGGAGCTCGCAGGTGTCAGTTTAACCTCAAAACTGGAAGCAACTGTTAAACATTTATGTACTTTTTTGCTTATCTCATTTGAAAATGAAATATTCCATTAAACTGAAAGTTTAAGAGGGACTCACCATATTCTTTGACCTCAAACTCTGCTGAAAAGGTCTTTTGTGGGATGCTGTTAAACTTTGCCTCCACTTTCCACACACCGTAGCTAAACATATGCACACAGGAGACATTTATTTCAACATTGGCATGAGATAGATATAGAACACAATTATATATATCTTAGCGCTTAACATGCGTGGACCCTGGAACATAACCACAGATTGTTTATAGGAGATGGCATCAGATGTTAAGCTGGCATGTAAATGCTTTACAGTGCGATTCCACTGATGGTTCCCAGGAGCTGGCTTTTAAACTCCTCTGGCCCCAATAGACTCTCATTAAAATAAAGAAAATCAACCCCCCCAAGATTAAAAATAATCATAAACTTTCTTTCCAATCACGATTCAAAATTAAAAAACAAAAACAAGACAACAACAGACAAATACCACACTCAATGATTCAAAATGGCTATTCAGAAATAAATAGGCAATAATGTTTTAGTTACATCCGTTTTAAGTATATATCACCAACTTACCTAACAATATCAGGAAGCTTATAACGTCCATGTGCGATTCCTGATGTCAGACTAATAACTTCAGATAGCACACTGTTGCCTTCAGGAGTCTAGAAATACACAACATTGAACAATTACTAGCAGGCTCCAGCCCCCCTGAGTTGGATTAAGCAGGTATAGCAAATGGATGGATAAATGAAAAGAGGTTTAAATAAGGCCTATATTTTGCTGTGTGACTACCATTCACTGGCAACTCTGTGTGGTTGAAGTGTTCACTGTTTGGGGGGAGATTTCCTCTTTTTTTTGTGATAGTGTGTGTTAGAATGTGCAACTTGGGAGCATTTACACATTGATCCTATGGATGATCTTTAGAGTAAACCTTTTTTCAGCTATTCTAATTACACACTCCAATGAGCAATGTTTAGTGATCACTTTTTGAGAACATTCTTAGATTATTCATGTGACTATGCAGTGACACCCGTTTTCTGTACTTTTGTACTTATGCATTCGCAAAAGATACTGTACCATAATCTCAATGTCCACTAAACGATTCCTTTGATCTTCATTTGCCTTTGGCTCCATGTCAAACATCATTGCAAAAACTCTGTATAAGACTGTCAGAGAAAGAGAAAATGGAAGGAGTTGTTTTTTATCACTTACTTTAGCCACTTTCCACTGCTCGCTCTGTAAAGTGTAGCTCAAAAAAACACACAGTTGACAGAAGGACAAGTTCATCACAGAATATTACTTATTTTAGCCAATGTTTCCAACTTGACAGTTTGTTTCTTTGTTTTCACACTCAGATATTGTATTTCCCCTTATCTGAAAACTCTGTCCTGACACTTAAAGTCCCTGCTCCATGCAAAAAACCTCTGTTCCAACTTATAACTATCTCTGCTCTCAGATACAGTTACTTGTACAGATATGCTGCTCTCCTGCTCTTGCTTGATCCCTTCTCCTTTCACTCAAATTTCATCTTGTTCCATTTGTAACCTTGTCAAAAAGCCAGCCAACAAAATGGTAGATATCATCTAACCGACTCTAACATCACTTAACCCACAATTCAACACTATGGTAACTGCCATCTTTGTTTCGAAAGTAATGCCATCATCATATCTGGAAACCTATTGTTAGAAAAATTATATAGTTATACTATGAGAAAAGCTGCAAGAATAAGAGTTTCTGTGATGGGGGGAGGCCTCCTCCTGTATTTTGGTTCTCATAATACTATGTAACAAACAAAAGTGTTTTGACTGTCTGAACTCGTCTTCCCATAACATTAAATGGCTAGTAATGTCTTTTCCCATAACATTGAATGTCCCTTTCCCATAACATTGTGTGGCCAGCAAGCATAAACAATATAAATAGCAATAGCACCATTTTGTTGGTCAGACAACTCTGAGCCAGCTTCCTGACAGGTTGTGCAGACTTGTCTCTTTCTTGAAAGAAATAAATGTTTTGTGGTAATCATATCCAGCGATAATTTTTCTGACACCTATTGATCTGGATTTCGACAGGATTGTTTCATAGCAGAGTGTGGTGTTCCCACAAATGTAGTTTGGTTTCCCTGTTTCCCTGTTTCCCTAGACCAAAGTAAATATTATTCATGGTTAACTTTATGTCCAAGTTTGCTGCCCTGTCCATATGGTCATTTTTTAATATCCAATCAACATATCCCTGAAAAAAGACATATTGACAAGGTTACACCCTGATTGGGCAACATCTCTGACATATGTTTTCCTGATGGAATTTGCTAACTTCCAAACTATGTCAGAGTTGTAGACTGTGTGTGTGTTTCAGGCGGGGCGGAGCAGGTAATAGGAAGTATCAGGCAGAGACTGTGGTGCTCCTGCACCACACCTGTTTCTCCTCTGCCATCATCTGTTACTGCCTTTAAAAGGACACAGACGATGCCAGATTGTTTCACTACCTAGGTGTTAAATCAGGTCAGCTTTAAGTCCTCGTGTCTGAAGTGTTTCTTGCTACTTGCCTTACTCCTTCCGTTACAGTTTACTCCCCGTTGAGATCCTCGTTCCTGGAACCCTGTTCGATTTACTACACCATTGGCCGATTCGCTATATTCAAAATTCGGTCCTGCTATCAGCTGCTTTCACATACCTGCTCGCTCTGCCTACGCCTCAGAACAGCTTCAAAGTACACAACTTCTGATACTCCTGCTTTGCTGAACCACTTCTGGAAAATAGTAAGCCTCTCTGTCTAAACCACATTACAAATTCTCCTTGGACTCAACTGACAATAACTCTCATTATAGTGACTTCTGGTCCAGTGGGTCACAGGATCTAAAGGATTGCATTCACACGTTTTCAAATGAACTATACCAAAAGAGAAATTGCACCAGAGTTCAGATTATACAAATAGAACCTGATAAAAGCTGACATGCAATCTCTTGAGAGCAAAAAGCAACAATCCAAGAACAGATGTTTCAAGGGAGCACAGAAACCTAAGTGTGAGGAGACGTACTCCAACAGGAGAGCAGTGCTTTTGTTAAAGCTACAGTGTATCTGAGAGCAAAGACACAGTTCTGAGGTGAAGTAAAACATATTTACATGCAAACTGGGACAAGCTGGTACTTTTTTGTGCATGAGCAGAGTTTAGAGGAATATTAGTACAGTACCTGAGCATGAAAATGAGGAAACCTGCTTCTAAATTGAGTAAATAGAACCTCAATTAAAAAAATCCCAGTTTAAAATTCAAAGCAACCTTATTAAAAAAAATATTTTATGGATTTTTTAAAAAATTAAAATCATGGTAGCATTATCTTGTGTTGCTATTGATCAATGTAGTTCAAATGATGTGACAAATATCAACCACTTTAACGTGGGATTGAATTTTTATGTTGTTTGTTAAATAAAAACAAAGCAAATATGTTGATAGCATCCACTGGTTACTTAAAAAACCCTCAGTTATATCAGTAGAATACACTATGAGACTGATTTGCCAAGTTTAAAATTTGGGCTGGAAAACTAAACCTACCCATACGAGTGGGGTTAAGACAGTAAAATCCTATACAAGATTCCTTCACGAGTCTTCAACAATAGCGTTCTCACACTAAGACTTGAGAGTCCTGTTTAACAGCTTAAGTTAATGGTCAACAACCACAATTTAGAGCGGGTAAATCTGAAAAAAAAAGGAATAAATGGTTGTTTCTAAGATTGACTGGGTGTAGTATTAATAATCGTATTGTTGGACATCTTAGAATGACGTATTTACATTTTTGTTATTGGTTAATTTTTTTAAGTGCTCTTGAGCTTTGCACTTCATGGCCATCACACACTGCTGACACAGAATTTCCAAGGTTTGTCAGGACTGATGTAGTGCCAGACTCACCATTGCTATTGTGAGTATAGATGGGTTTGTTAGTCTGGATGAAAATGTAACCGGGCTGGAAGGACACTAACACAACTTTCTCCAGCACTCGCCCAGGGAACCGCGCTTGGAGATGAACATATTGCTTTATGTTGGGATCCTTACTGAAGTCTTCCGCAGGGATCTGAGAAAAATAGAGAGAGGACAGTACGGAGTAAAACATCTGTAAAATTGTATGTTCAAAGCATATGTACATATTATGAACACCTTTTTAGCTGAATCAATTCAGTTTGACAACAGTACCAATTGTTATATAGCAAACTGATGCATTATGTTCATGGCAAAAATGTTTCATATACTAGTTATGTTGAATTTTCTTGATGGTTTTAGGACATTCTCAGTTATGCTTGACAATTTTAATTTCTCAGGTCCAACTAACATTTTTTTCTCACTCAGAACCAATAGTTTAGGTCAGGCATGTCCACATCCGGTCCTCGAGGGCCGCTGTCCTGCAGGTTTTAGATGTTTCCCTGCTTCAACACACCTGATTCAGATCAATGCATCATTAGCAGGCTTGTGCAGAACTTAAAATCTTTTGAAACGCTCCATTTCATCTGAATCAGGTGTGTTGAAGCAGGGAAACATCTAAAATCTGCAGGATAGCGGCCCTTGAGGACCGACTTTGGATATTCCTGGTTTAAGTTCTTAAGCAACTTGTTTTTTGTTTGAAATACCAGGAACATCTGTTGCAAAAAATGCATATTTGGATAGGCATGATTACATGGTGGTTGGCAGTGTCATCTTATAGCAAGGAGGATGGTGATTCCCCCACCAACATTCGAAAAGACACACATGCATGAACCTGCAGTAGCTGTGTCTCTCTCTAGATTTGCCCTGTGATAGACTCGTGACTGCTATGGGGTATCTTCTAGTCAGTTCTTACTGATTAATCCACTGGATTAAAATGGATTCATAAATCACAGAATAGAAGCTCTATTTATCATTGCTTGCTTTTATCACTTACAAATGCACTTAACTTGGAGGAAATCTACTGTACTCATAGCAAAACTGAACAGAGACAGATCGGCCATTGTTCTGGCACAAAAACTCTCAGTTTTCCGAGGGGGTTCATTAACCTAGAGTTCAGGGTTACATACAAAGTTAGTAAAACTTGACTCCCGTAAAAACACCAAGTTGGCAGTAAAACAAAGCAAAGGGTAAGCAGATTTCAAAATCCGGACAAACAAACAAGACGTCAAACCAAGCAGGAAAAATGGACTTTAAAACTTAGTAGACAGCCTGACAAACGGCATTTTTAGAGAGCTGGTTTATTTATGGTGCACGCCCCCTGACAGTGGAAACATGAGCTGATTAAGTCAACAAGAACAGCTGAGGTGGGTGTGGTGGACAAGATGGGTAAGACTGTACATGGATTTATATTTCAAATCAACAGAAATTACAGTTTGTACCATAGTGATTCATATATTATAATGAATAAATAACAAATAATAATAATAAATAAATAACACTTAGATATTCAACCCTCACTTGTAAACTATTTCTATTCTAACTATTTCAGTAAAATAATCAACAAGAAGAGAGCTACAATTTATTAGTGTAAAAAAACTATGCTGACCTATGAAATGACAGTAAAATGGTTATTTTAGAGATGCATTTTTATTACCATGTAACAGAACATCAGTGTACTTAAAACCCTGTTTCTATCAGCATTTGCAGAGTACATTTAGGATATTTCTTTGCTATAGAAATTAAGAGTATTCACAACAAACGGATAGGTTTTAGCATATTTCTGTCAATAACAAATCAAGTATTAACAATAACTTTATAGTATAGTACATTACCTTAAGTCTTCCAAAATCCTGGTAATTATTTGCCTTAGTGAGGGTCACAGATGTGGATGCTATTGTTGTACTTTTGGATGGATGAGTCATCACAGCGATTTGCACAGTTATGTCGCCGTCTTGTACACGATCTTGAATCTCTACGAATATATTTTCTGTTGTTTCTACATGCAGCAAGTTGGGGGCAGACATTATCTCCCTTTTATAAAGAGAACAACAATAGTTTGTGGTGTGTCTTGTACAGAGGAGTGTAAGTAGAACATTAAAGAACATAGGAAAGAAAAGAGCAGCTCAAGACTGCATACCTCTAAGGCTAAAGATAAATTATTATCTAGATAGAAATCTTTCAGCACAATCACACAGAATGAAATTTTATTTTTGTATCTTACATGCCAGTCAGACAAAATAACAAATTGATCAAGAGAAGTGGGGCTGTTTTACTCACAGAGATCCAGTAGCTACAAAAATCCATGAGGAAAACACCACAAAGTGTAACACAAACAGCTGGATCCAACGCATATTGCGACCTGAACCCATATCTGCAGTGTGTGTAGACTCTCGCTCTGTGATGCTCTTTATTCACTCGCTGTAGCTGGCTCCTCCTGTACCTAAGATAAAGGTACACAAGGTAAAAAAGTTAAAAAAAATACATACATTGTATTTCCTTGTTGTACTCATTCCTTCTGATCGGTGTTTAAAAGGGCTGGATATTCCATTGGTGATTGCTCCTTCTTTCAGTTTTCCTTACTTATTATGTTTATATTATATTTGCTGTGAAATATTCTTTCCCATAATTTCAGTCAGATCATGTCTTTTCAGGAGCCTTATAGTCTTTATGTTTTAGCATTCTTTTGGACATCCATTTCCTGTGATTGCAAAAAAGAGGTCCCCTCAGGCAAAATAATGACTTGAAATCTCAAAATTATGAGATACTTCAGATAGGCTGTCAGCATATTCTCCAATCATAAAAAAAAACATTAAATCAAACCAAGTATCCAGTCATAAAAGAAGCAGCTTTGGTTTAGCTGTGGTGGCACCCCTTACTGAGCAACAAATGCAAAGGTCTGACAGCATGAATGGATGTGCCAGAACTGTTGGATGATTGTAATGATTTCACTGTGAATCACCTGATGTGACTGATGGACCTACGTTGTGCCAAAAATGTAATGTCTGATGGATGTGCATCCTTGGAGGGCGTTTGCAGTGTGGGTATGCACTATTGAATTAAATAAACCTCGATTACAGGGGCACCATCCTTCGGAAGAAGGAAAATTTTCATTTATCTCATACAGCCTCACAGTGCTACCTGAAGATTTCTCCTTTGAATTGACTGAAGTTACATAAAGAAACATTCACAAACGACTTGTTGAATATATATCAAGTATTTATTGAAAGATGTAATGAAACACATGAATCTTAAAGTACAACCAGCAGTGTGTGGGCTATATATGACGGTATAGAGAACACCGTATGGTTTGGGTAAAGCGCAAGAGAATGCAGAAATGTAAGGAATTGCTAAAATTTGGTCTTAATTTTAGTAACTATTTACAGTTTCAAAGCTAAGAACTTTGAAGTTTTTTATCATCTTAACCTGTGAATTCTCTTGATACAACCGTACTGTCTAAGAAGGAGAAAAAAGATGGTAGACCTTACTGGGCCTTTCTTGTATTCAGCTGTTTGAACAGGGATTTCCATGGCAAGTTGTGGGTCTCTTTTCTCCACTGGGGCTTTTTGTTGACAAGGACACGTAGGTTTGATATCGAGACTTCACCATCAAAAATAACACAATAGTAGGTGGGTTCAGGTGAGTGTTGGAGTTGGTTGGTTTGTTTGGTCAAATAACCTACTCTGGCGAGGTGAACTTCAATTCACAAAAATATTTAAATTTGACAAGATAGTGCTGGGTCTCGACAGGGAGGAATATTACTCTGTCTACTAAGACAGAAAATGAGAAAAAAGACAAACAAACAAAAAATGAAAATGAAAAACAAACAAAAAAGGATATATTTATATCACTTCATTCTGCAATTAATCTTTTTTTTTCCTTCTCTTTTTTTCCGGCAGTTTTCCGAGTTTGCAGAGACGGGGCATGATGTCTTCTGTCCTCACGGTCCTTGACAATGTGACTTTAATTTAATTTCTGCCATTGGAAAATCTCAGCAGTATCTTCTTGGATTTACAGAATAGGTTTTTTTGATAAACAGTGTCTACTTTTCTATTTTAAGAAAGCAAAAACTTTGGAGTAATCTAAGATAAGAGTATTCCAACCAACTCAATTACATGTTACCAAATGCTGCCCTAAAGACACAACAGTCCTCATAACAAATAAATCATGGCTGCTTAACAGGACATTTTAAAAGATTTTTTTTTTTTTACAAAATCACTTAATTTACAGAAATGAGCAAGTGCTTAACTTTATTATACCTTCTGTGATGTGGTAATGAAAGATCTGATATTTGTCATGTGACATATTTCCCCCACACATACAAATTTGATATTTTTTATTATCAAATAAGGTTGTTGGTGAGACTAGAATAAAGGACTGTATAGGGTGGGTACGTTATGAGTTTAAGCTACATTTGCTTCCGGGGCATCGGTCAGGACACAAACAGAGGAGATTGGAATCCAGTTTAGGCAGTTTACTGATGAGAGGCAGGCACAAGTGAGTACAGGCATGAGATTGGTTGGATGGCACGAAACGGTGCAAACACTGAATAGGAGTGTGAATGTGTGGTTAGTCAACAATGATGCACACTGGCACGTCGGTGCTGAACAGCATATAAATGATGACTGAAATAAACTTAACGGGCTCACTTCTCTGGTACCACTACAATAACCAGAATACCTTGCATTCTTAACCTGGTGCGGACTACTTTGCTCAATGTTAACCCTTAAGGTGGAACTACCAAGACGGATAACAAACAATATTAATCACGGAAATCTGGAGCCATTCAAACAAAGGTGGAGGGCAAACCAGCTGATAAACCAGTGAATAATGTGTTGTTGAGTTATAGACACTGGTCTCAATCTTACATCATGAAATCAAGTTAAAGTCTGCTATCATCACGTTAGTGCTCCTGTCCCTTAATAATTAGTTAGAAATCCAGTTAGTGGTTAGAGTCTGGCCTATGCCAAGGTAAAAGAAAACACATCTTGGGAGGGGAATCAAAGTTCCTCTCATATAGAAAATTAAATAAAGACTGCTTAACTTTAAGTGGAAGAATGTTTTGTCACATTATGACTTGGAAGATATATGAGCTTGTAATTACAGTTTAACTTGTCAAGAATTATGCTAAATTCAAAGAAACTTAAAAAATCTATTTTGCTTAGCTGATGCATCCAAAAATGTAATGCCTCTGAACCATGTCCTGTATTTTGGTATTCTTCAGTGGTGCACTCTGCTTGTGTGGGCCAGTATTCAGGTTTCCTCAGCAAATGTATATCGGTATCTGAGAAGGGCAAAGTGAAAATTACATGAAGTCTTTATGTCACCAGGTATTCTACAATCAGAAAGTAAAATGTGTGCAAGAAAAGCTATGCTCCTAAGCAGCTGTTGGGTGATGGCCATCAAACTGGTCAGCAATGAGACCCAGAGTCTCAACTGCCCTGAATTCCACTTAATGACCACAGACCTGTCACCCTGACCTCTGTGGTCATGAAGTCCTTCAAACACCTTGTCCTGTCACACCTCAAATTCATCACAGATCCACTCCTGGACCCCCTGCAGTTCGCCTACAGAGCCAACAGATTTGCAGATGACACCATCAACATGGCCCTCCACTTCATCCTCCGGCACTTTGACTCTGCAAGAAACTAAGTCAGGATCCTGTTTGTAGACTTCAGCTCTGCTTTCAACAACATCATCCTTCTCTTCTTCAGAACAAGCTCTCCCAGCTGAGTGTGCCTGACTCCACCTGCAGATGGATCACAGACTTGATCACAGAGCTGCAGCACAGCTCATTCACTCCGGTAAGGACGTCCATCGTACTCAAAGTTGTCGCCTTCGTCATCAAAATCTGATAAATATCCTGCCATGTTGCACAAAACTATCAGTAGCAAACTACATGTGAAGTTAGCCGACTGTCACATAGCACGGAGTAAATAGGCTGTGCTGCAGCAGCGTGCATCAACGACGTCATCCCAGTAGAGTGAGTAGAAAGCCCTCTATAAGCCCCCCGATAGCCGCCAATAACAACAACACAGCAGCTATGAGCTAACAGTGCAATAGTACACATTCATTCATTCATTCATCTTAAAGTATTGGTGAAATAAAGACAGATAATGCCTTATTTAGAGGCTGCATCGCCTAAGCCCTGTTCTCTCCCATTATATGGATATACGCGGATCTCGAGGAATCTAAATAGCTTCCGAAGGATGCCGACTTTCACTAAACTGTTCTCGATGAGTAGATAGACGTATTTCATGCCAGAAATAAGGTCCAGGTTTAAAAATATCGGAGTTCCCCTTTAAATTAATTACAGTAAATCTTGTAGTTAAAATTATCTTCTTAATATGCGTGTGAAAATATGTGTATATATTAAATATTAAATATATTAAATATTAGATGCAAACAAATGTAGCAGTAGATCAGGGTTGTTTCTTTCTTTTCTTTTCATTAACTCTGTGTGGGAGAAATTTGAATTTAGATTTCTGCTGAAAGAGAGAGAAAGTTCCTGTAATCTGTTTTTTTAACATCATGAAAAGCTGTACACTTAAATGCAATCATGTATTGCCAGATGGTTGCAAAACTGATTTTGTGTTTTGCAATTTGTAGTTCTTAAAAAAGAAATTTGTCCAAAAACTTAGATTACAGGCAGATTACAAGTTGACAAAAATCAAAAATTGTAATTGGCCAAGGACACTGTAATCGGTTCATTTGTAACTAATAACTAGCACATAATGAATTAATTTATACATAATTTATATTTCTGTATAGTTCTGCATGACTGCATCTGTTCTCAAACTGACCTTGACTCTTCTGTCATAGATCGGAAACTTAAATGTATTTGGAGCTCTCATCACCACTCTTCATGAGATCATGATTCTTTTTGGAGAATCTAGTTAACAATCATGCAGTTGGAATACTAAGAAGTAATATGAGTGCACCCACAAGGCTCAGCTCCTCCTCTGAATCCTTCTGACCTTCAAAAATATATCTCTAATTCAATAGAATAAGTTTTTATGCCAGTTTTATGTTTTTGCCATCAGATTGGGTAAGAATTACACACTGTATCCCATAATATTTTAGTGTCAACAAATAGCCATCATCCACTGTTGAGACAGAATTTCACAAGATTTCTGAGAACATTGCTACCTTGACTATAGATGGGCTTGTCAGTCTGGATGAATATGTATCCAGACTGGAAGGACTTTCTCCAGAAGTCGGTTAGGGAACTGTGCTTGGAGGTAAACATATTGCTTTATGTCAGGATCTTTACTGAAGTCATCAGCAGAGATCTGAGGATAAAAAGACTTGTAGAGTAAAACCTGTGTGTCCGTTTGTGTATACCTTTGTAATGCATTTCCATGGTGTTAATAACACATTCTATAAAAAAAAGCCCAGTGCACTTATTGCAAATCCCAAACGTATGGTGGTACAGTTGTAAGCACAGCAACTGTTTCCTCCCACATTCAAAAGGACATGCATATAGGGTTAATCTGTAAAAAGACCATAGGAAGAAGTATGAGCTGTCACTGTGTTTGCACTGAGATGAACTGGTGACAGGTCTGTGGTATCCTCTGCTCAGAGAGGTCCAGTTCTAATACATTTTGATTTTGTGTATTAAAATAAAGGCTCTGGTCTTCATTCAACAATTGCCAATGTAGCTTTGGAGCTTCATTGACTAAGTCTTTATTTCAACACCAACTAATGTGCTTAACAAACTTATAGGTAAATGAACAGACTATGATCAGCTCCTGTTCTGGCACCAAAAACTCACTTTCCTATCAGGGTTTGTTACTCAGAGTTCAGGGTTACATTTGGAGTTTGTTGAACCTACTTTCTGGAATAGACATCATGGTGATAGATCGACAGTCAAACAAAGCAAAGGATGAGCAATGCTCAAAGGTCTATGATGAACTAACAAGTCAAAATGGAGAGGAAAAATGGAAAGTATTAAAGGACTGTATTTCAAATAGCATTTTAAACTTACAGCAATTAATCCTTAAATAGCAAAGAAGAATCTTCAGTTGGTCAACAAATTAATAAGAAAATAGTTTAAAAGATCTGAAATGTTTCAGCATATTTCTCCCTCTATAGTGTGTAATGTTGTGATAGGATTAGAAAAATATGGAAGAATACATGAAGAGCGAGGGAGGAAAGTCTTGAGACCTGTGAACCTTTGATCCCCAAATGGCACTGCATCAGTTACTGTCATTATAAAGCTGATACAACTGATTGAGGGGAAATATTGTCAAGTGACAAAAGGCCATTTCACAGTGCTAAATGGAAACCGGTTAACCTTTACCAGAGGTGGTGTTGACTTCTCTATGCTCAGAGACATCTGGGATGGATCATTAAGTTGTGGAAATGTGTATAGTGATCAAATGTATCAGTATTCCAGATCTTCCTTAAAAGAAATGGACACTGTGTGCTTTGGATCAAAGAAGAAAAGTACCATCCAAACTATTAACTGTCTGTGATGATATTTGGTTGTATCACTGCACCTACTTTACACTTCTGTGCTGGAGGTGTCAAAACAGAAAATGTTCATTGAAATCTAAGAATAACAGGGGCAAGTGTCACGCAACAAGTGTCATACATCATACATAGTTATGATATTATGGCTTATTGTTGTACATCATTTAAAATGCATGGGTAGGTGTGTCCACACTTTTGACTGGCAGCTATGTATATGATGTAAAAACTGAAAAAGAAATACTGCTATATCTTAATCAGCAGAATGCATTGTGGTTATGAATGTACTATGTAACTCAATCTAAGTCTCCAATGTCAGTGTGTAGTGTTTCACAAAAGAGAAATAATGCAAGACAAAACCAATAAAATCAGCTTTTAATGTTGCTCAGTTGAACTAAATTGCACATCCAAATATCGCATGTTGAAAGGCCAGCTCCTCCAAGCCCTTGCAGGTATGTCGGTATTGTGCTTCAATGGAGCACTCTGTATCTGTGGGCCAGTACTCAATCCATGTTTTCTCACCAAGCACGTACTGGAATCTAAGCAGAACAAAGTGAAATATGCATCAGGTCTTCATCTCGTCAGTCATATTACAGTCTATAATATCCTAAAAATACAGTTGGAAAAATGAGAGGAGATCCTTAGCTAGGCAAGATTTGAAGGATTTGAAGGATTTAATGAATTGGCTTTGATTGGATTCTGTTGAATTTACAATGAATTGGTTCACTGAAGTGCCTTGAGAAAAATCAGTAAACATCTTTTTCTTCATGTCCAGAACACAAGACTTTTCCAATTAGCACCACAAAAGAATCCTTCGAGATCTTGGAGACTTTCTGTGTTTCCCAGGAGGAATAATTAATTAAATGTGCCACTGCCAGTCAGTGGCATATTTCATATGTACACCTCTTCAACAGTTTTTTACCAAACCATCTGAATCAAGGTTTTTCTGCTTTTTAACAAGACCCACACATTTGTGCACACATTTGCTTGGTTAATTCTAGACTAACCATCAAGAGAACCAATTCACAGTTTAAAAAGATCATTCCCATAAAGGGAATCAAATCTGGAGTAGAATATATCTATAACATATAAGATACAAATAATATATCTATAAGGGAACCTCCTTCGGCTCTGTTCTGCAACCCAGTCACGTACTTAATCAATCACCTATAATTGAGCTCTCGTTCTATAGCTTCAAATGAGAAAAAGAATTTGGATGGTGTTTAGGAAATGAAAATTAAAAGAATATTAATTGATTTTTATGTTTACTCTATCTTCGAGTAAATTGTAGGGAGCGTGAACCCAAGATGTTAATTTTTTATCTCAGCAACTTAGTTTGATTTGTTAATTAATCAATTTGGGCTTTTCAGGTGTGTAATTCATAAAAAAAAAGAAGAATGGTAAAAGAAAAAATGGTATGGACAGGGGCAACTGAGGACAACTGTTGCCCCTGTTTCTATTCCGTTTGAATTAATTATGAAGCGCAGCACTTCAAGTCCATGACAAATTTCCCCAAGGGGACAATAAAATATAACGTGTGTATTCTGCATACATTAAAAAAGTAGAGACTGTGGAGAATTTTGAAACAAATTTGATGAAGACCCTGTAGTTGCACTACTTAAAACAGGTTTGCATGTTGAATGGGAAAAAGTAGCGACCAAAATGCTTCATCGCTTGGTATTTTCAGAGCCAGAATGTTTTTTGAGTGTTGTGGGAAGGAATGGGAACATTGCAAAGGTAAAAGCTTCACTGTCACCACTTTTTTGGAATGTGCTGCAGGCCTGAAGTGCAAAAATAGATGTAAAATAACAGAATAAATAAAAGTTAGGAGAAAAAACATTTTTTTAGGTTTTATCTAAGGTTCATAAAGTTGAGTGAGTATAGGGTCATTATTCCAAAAAGAGACACTTTCGTGTTCAACTTTTCCTCTTCTCAGCGTCAGAGTACAATAAGAGTACAATAGTCAGATAAACCAAGACAAGCCATTACATAGGATTTAGCTTGAATTATATTCAGATGGATATACACAAATCACGCAACAAATAGTATGGAAATTCACAAAGGAAACAGAACAGACATGAGACAGAGTTCTGAATCCTGAAGTATACACCGTTTTCCTCACAACCACAGTTTTACACCATTGGGTGTTCACATACAGGCACACACAGCCATGACATTTTCCTGACAGATGTGCATCCTGATTCAAACGCCAAGGGTACCTTTACACGCTGATATGTCCGTATTAGCATTAGATTATATATGGTTATTACATATGGTTATTAAGCCAGGTTTCAGTTACGGAAATAATACAATACTTTGTTCTCAGAAAGAAACTTAACATCAACCTGTAGTTTCTTAGCTATTGAATACTAGAAAGAAAAAAACAGAGGGCAGGGAATGAGATGCAACTGATGTCTTTGTAATCTTTGCTGCACTCCTGCATATAGCAGCATTCTTAAAATCCCTCTGTATTACTTGTGGAATCAGTTCCTGGATCAAATGCCACACTGGTGCTGCAGACCTTGTGAAGAAGTTCTCGGATGTATTTCAGACTATAAGATTGGCGAAACTGAAATTGTGCAGGAAACACACACCCCCACACACACACACACACACAAAAGATGCCATTTTCAAAGTTTACAGATAGCAGGAAGCTCAACAGTTCACCATTCATCCAACAGAAAGCAGTACATCTATACAAATTAAACTCACGTTTGTTCCTCTTTGTAAATATCTGCGGATGAGCCCATGATCAGGTAGGTTTTACTTGCTCTCAGATCTAGCAATTCTCTGCAGTGTATATAACCAAGGAATGTGCGAATTTTACCATTTAAGGCTAAGTCAACGCTTCCTGTAATGAGAATAAACAGTGGAGGAAGAGAAAACAGGAGAGAATAATGAAAGGTTACATACAGAACCACTACTGTTACACTAAATAGAAACAGGAGCTGGGAAACTGGCACATAATTATTAAATCAATTATAGATATCTTGAATTTTCACCATAGGGGATGAATAAAGTATATTCTATTCTATTCTATATTTCTGCTGGAGACGCTGAGGATCAGACAGGGCAAATAGGAGATAAATATCAATCATTTGTACTGACTTCAGCTATCTTACGTTGAGGAGCAATATACTTTAAATACTTTAAATATAAACTTTATATGTAAAACAGAACTACACTCAAAAATTAATAGCTTGACTTAAAATATTGCTATAGCTAAAAAGGGAAAACTGACTCATTGAAAGGAAGCCATTAATACCCACCTTCTTTAATGGCTTCCATTATCTGCATTTTGTAAATGTCAGCGGACAAACTGGCACTAAACTCATCCACTCTCACTTTATACACTGAAATGAGACAAGTTGAAGACTGTTAGCTTACTTATTTGAATTCCTACTCATTTGTCCATAAACATAAACACACAGTCTTACCAAAATCTATTTTGTTGCCAGGGGTGGTTTCACATGACTTTGTAAGGCGCTCGTCATTGCTGATTTTTTCTTTTCTCTGCATACAGCTGTTCTCTAGAAGACAGATTGAACAGAAAATGAACACATCCTTCAGCTCAAATAATTTAGTTATAATAATAATATAATATTTCAGTGTATTTCTACTAAATATGATGTTCGGTACTTCTGTTTATATAAGGGGGATTTAATTGGTTGCTATTTTTAATTTGTGCCACTGGAAACATTGCATCTCACAGATATGGTCTTTAAAGGCCCCAGGAAACTTCTAGTTGAGTACTGTTTGATACAAAAAGAAAATATTATACTTATTGTTTTTCTCTCATGTCCCAATCCAGCACCACCAACCACTTAAGCATAAGCTCTGCTGACATTTGAGATTCAAAAAAGGGATTTCAAGTTGTATGTAAAAAAAATCAAACACCTGTGTTGGTGATCAGATAATCAACTGCATCTGATTAGAAGCACACGGTCACTATTTAGCCTCTTAATTCCTGTAGAAGAAACTTTGTCCAAATACACACTTTATTTTAGTGTTTAGTTAAATAAATAGTGACACCATGTAACATTCCGTGTGTTATTGTTCTTCCCAGGTTGTATTTATCTAACTTTTAGACCTGATAAGGACTACTGTGGTTACCAGAGTACATTTTGTCTTGTCCACGCAAATTATTAGTTGAAGTGGTTACACTGTGTACAGAAACAGATGGGAGCAGGAAAGGAGAGAAAAAAGGGATTTTGCCAAGAGAATATTAATCAAAAGGGTAAGGAGCAAGAGTAATGGTTACGTAGATCCAGCACCCTGTGACTGAACATGATGAAGAAGGTATAGAAAATGGATGGACGGGTGGATCGATAGCAGGATATCATGCTATGCCTGAGCATAACATATTAATGCATCACAAATTTACATTTAGGCTTTGTCTTTTTTTACCTTCAGCACAAACACATTGGCCATTATTGCAGAGTCTCAATAGCTCTCCATTTATCCTGTCAGGTTGGTAGAACTTCACACAATGTTCCTCTGCATCAAGAAAGAATGAAAGATGTTTCTAACATATCTTTTATTCATTGATCAAATTGTTGTATATATATATAAAAATGTGTATTAAACATATTAAATGTATTTATTGCATGCATTCAAGGTAAAATGCAATGTTAGTATATGTTCATCTGACATTGCATGTTTTTACGGTAAATGTCTCTTAGACTCACGGTCGTAGTATTCATAAACGGATACAGCAGCTGGTTGTAAACGTCCCAATTTTGTAGCCTGATGAATCCTGAAAGAGATCTCCTCCGGCCGTGTGTTAGAAATCTGTGGAAAGGTGGTGAACAAAGTATGTAAGAGGTCTGCATGCATATTACACCCTTTAAATTTTGTTTGGCTCTACAAAGAACCTAATGAAATGTGTGTCTCATTTGCACACACTGGCGATCCAGCTAAGGTATTCCTGCACATTTGCTACTACTAAATGTTGAGTTGATCTCTGTTAAAATGCACAATTTGGTCCTAATTTGTTTCTATATGGTAATTCCAAAGGAAACTCTTCACTGTAAATGGACTGTACTTGTATAACGCTTTTCGAGTCTAGCTGACCACTCAAAGTGCTTCTAACACAACATGCCACATTCACCCATTCACACACACTCATACAGCACATCTTAGTCTCGCTTCCTACTCATTCACACACAAATGCCACATTTCCTCCTGAGCTACAGTCTCCCCGATCAATCAGCCGATCAGATCACATTCATTTCCTGCTCTTTTTTTCCTTTGTAGTTTATTGTTATTTTGCGGAGTTATGCGTTCACATTTCACAAGTGCCATGTGTTATACAATGTCTCACAATGTCAAATAATAACATGATAATGACAAATAATCTGCTTGGTGCTTGTACCAACTCTAGGAAATTCATTGGTAAAGCAGAGCATGGTCAAAAGAGGAACTAATTCAGATTTGGTACAGAAGTGGAGTACTGGAGTGCTCTCTTTAGATAAGACATTAGGCAGAAAAAGAGCCTTACCTTGTCCAGGTATATGATGAGTGAGCCTCTTTCTGAAAGAGCTGTGTTTGTGTCATACTTTGCAATGATGCGGTCATGCCCTCTAGACAACTGCACACACACAAAATGCAAAGGTTTATGGCTGTACAGATGAGATGTGTTGTGTCTGATCATGTGAGTATGTGTGAATCAACACTCTTACTGTGTCCAGGTCATTTTTGTTAAAAGTGAAGCCTGTTGGCAAACCAACATCTAAGACTGACAAAGATGCATTACGATCCTTGTTTTTAAATCTGCACAAAGGAACAAACAAATATGTCAAGAAAGCAGCCCTAAACCCCAAATCTTATTAATGATTTACACATCACTTTGAATTAAGGGAAGCCCCATACCTACCCACGATTATTGCAACTTTATTAGTTAACAGTATGAGCTATCGATGGTACTTACAAGACCTGCATTTGCAACTTGTATATTTTCTCATCCTCACTTTCTGCAGGGAAAAAATATTTCATGAGAAAAAATGTATTGAGCAAAAATTAGCTGTATTTTGCAAATGTTCATTTTTTTCCTATTATATGGCAAAATATAGCTAAGGGGTATGAGTATAACATACAAGTCCTGAGGCAAACAAAACCAAGTGTTGTTTGGTTTGAGTGTGGTCGGCAAACTACAAAAAAACCCCAATAGCAATAAAGAGAAAGGAAAACATCGCAAAATTACGTGGTAGGACTTGCACATTCAGGTTGAACTTCTCACAGTCTCTCTCCTTTTCCTGGGGCAGAGTGTAATAATATGACACCATCTGTCAGAGAGAAAATGTTAAAAAGTTATATTGGAGAGAGAATTTTCAGGCCATCAAAATAGCATAAGGTGGTAGTAAATGTGCAGAAGCATATTTTGTTTGACATTTACAGTTTTATTAAAAACTGTATTTAGTTTGAAGCTGGAATTTGCTTTCAAGAAATACAACAAACAGACAAAATGACCAAGCTGCTGTACCGAATTCCACAAAAATGCAAACTTAAACACTATGCAAATAGGAACATCTGAGCACTATTTTGGTCGATAATGTAAATAGATGCAGTTTGATTGAAAGATGAGGAAAAGTGTTTGGGTTGTGGCAATGTAAAGGTATGAAAACACAACCTCTCAGGGATGGGAACAAAAGAACTATGACTTCTTGGGTGGTGTTAGAAAATCAAAGAGAACAGACTCAGTCCTTTGGACAAAGCAGACAGACAATACTAAAGGTGAAGGTAAGACCCTTCAAGGATTGAGCTGAATCCTAAAAGGCAGTGGAATATGACAGCACAGCCCATGTCAGGATGCTGGACACGCTGAGAAGTGGCTCTTTGGCCAATTTCAACAGACTGTGCAGACAGATGGAAATCCGCAAACGGGTTCAGGCTCTGGAGCAAGTTTTGCGAATAAAAAATTAAAACTGGCATTTTGAAAACATTTCCTTTGATTTTAAAATCCATACCCAAATTATTAAAGCTTAATATTTACAATTATTGTATATTAGAACATTAATAAATAAATAAATAAATAAATTTGAGAAAGAAATGTCAGCAGTCAGTGTTAAAAAGCCTTATGGCTGTGGGGACAAAGGACCCCCTGAACCTCTCAGTCCTGCAGAGCAGTGAGATGAGTCTCTCACTGCAACTGCTCCTCTGCCCTGCTAGGATGTTGTGGAGAGGATGTTTGCTGTTCTCCAAAACAGAATATAATATGATATAATAATAATATAATACAGCAAACAAAATAAAATATCAAACAAAACTGTGTCATATTTACCGTCATAAATATTTCTCCCATTCCAGTGGCAGTCACTTTCACATCCTTGTTTATACCGTAGAACTGTTGCAATTTAAAATGGGCAAAGCTTTTAGACACACATTTCAAAGATATATATGCATTAATCACAAGATTCTTAGTTAGTAATCATCTAAAAACTGAGAAGACGACTGACTGTAAATTCAATTATTATTTTCTTCATATGAAATTGTGTAATCTAAATCTATTAGCCAGCAAGTGATTTATTTCAAAAGGTATTCTTCTGGCCTTTACTTTCCTTCACTCATGTTTTCATTGAATTAATAGCCCTTCAATGAAGCCTGTTTGTGTTTAGGGCTATGCTGTCATACGAGAGGTACAATAGCATTCTTCCATTCAGTTTGATCTGGCAAATAATTAATGTGAATCATGAGACAATTATCAAGGCTACATCACACTTGAGTTCTCACCGATATTGTTCTTGTGACATGTTGGTTTCCCCTGTTGAAGTTGTACCTGCGAGATCGTGAACTGAACATAACTTCCACATCAAGATTATACTCAGATTCTTTTACACTGGTCCAGTACTCGGATACAGCCTGGTACAATAAAACAGTTGCCTGGACAAGGACACACATGATGAGTTTTTCCTGAGGAAAAGAAAACTTGCAAAGCTGTGCTTAAAGCAACGGTTTGGACAGTACAAATGCAAACGGAAAGAGAATGTAGGGATTCAAAAATGTAAATGAGCTTAGTCAAGAGCATTGACACAGCCCCATACCATCAGTGCCTGGTTTTCTAAGGTTTCCTTTTTGCACAGCAAAATCTTAAGCAGCATTTGTGAACAAAACTCTGTATTGTGGTGTCTGACAAAGGTTTCCCTTTGTCCGTGGTGTAATATCAGCTATTTCTGAATGACGGTTCTTGATGCAGTGCCATCTAAGGAATCAAACTTCATGGATGGGCATATGGGTTTTCTCCCTTGCACAGGGAGACACATGCAAATCCAACCCAATCTTTCTTTGAGGAACATTGATTTCAAACATTCACACACAGCTATTAAAAAACTGGAGAAGTTCTCCCCACTTTTTATCCTCATTCTCAGTCTTTCTGGGATGCTGCTTTTTCTTTATATATATATATATATATATGTGTGTGTGTGTGTGTGTGTAAAAGTTTGTTTTTGTATTACCTGAGTTGATCCATAGCCTCCATCCAACCTCTGCTGTTGGCTCAACCATTGCACAGTATGTTTGGCTTCCTCAGAGGCCTTTAACAACAGAAGATAAGAAAAGAAGATTGAAGATTTTGTCAGTGTACAGAAGTCTGACCCAGTCCCCTCAATCACAGCCTGGATTTGGATTAAGCGGCTTTACGATGGACGGAAGGATGGAAAGAAGTCTGACCATATTTTATTATAAAGAAACTACAATACTAACTTTTTATTATTATAGGTTACAGAACAGCAGTATTGAGTAGATTTAACAATCAAATCATCAATACTTAGATACTAATCGATTAGAAAATAAGAATAGATAATAGTAATAAAGTTGAAATACAACTTGACATAACCTAATCTCATGATAAAACATGAAATGGTCACATAAGCTTCATCAATTGATTTATGCCCCACCATTTTGTCAAACATTCATGTATAGATTGTTGCATCACATTTACTTGCATAAAACTAACTTAACAGTGTTTTTTGTCCCAGACTGCCTCCATTTTATTACATTTTGTGACTATTTTTGGGGACAATGCAATAACATTTTAAAACTAGGTGCACCAGCAAGACCTGGAAATATGCCCCAAGGATCTGTTACGAAAAATGTTCTTATCGTCATCATGTTTCACATGAAACTCCAGGAGAAAGTGAGAATCTGAGTGTGCAGGTGTATTGTGTGTGTAAGAGGCAAGTTAAAGTGAGCTTGTCTCGCAGTCATCATAACCATGTGGACATTTAAAACGTCTACCTGTTTGTTCAGTAAACGCCCTGTTGTTACTCTCACTTCATTTGGCCTTTTGGCAAAACAGTTAATTTGCAAAGGAACAAAAACACTTAGATCTCTTGTAACAAGACCATCTCAAATTTCTGATCATGATAAAAGGTGTGGAATCTGCAGGGGATCTTGGTTTTAAAGAGCACATTATGATATGAAACGGTCATGCGGTATATCAGCGACAGATACTGTTTGCAAGGGGAATACTTGCCAACTTCATCACAAACTTTAAACATGCAACACTAGTGTGACACAGTAACTACTCTCATGCACTGCAGCGGGTGGATAAGCAACATTTGACAGGATGGAATCAATTAATTAATGTGCTGAAATTACAATAATATTCAGTACATCCAACCACATAGTAAAACAAAAGCTGCCACTTACTACATTTATGAGTCAAATTTAAGCACACACAAAAAAAGATTTAAGGTGAATATCTGTCTCTCAGAAAAGACGCTGTATTTAGCTCACTGGAAGTGACCAAGTGATTTAGATCGAGATGCATTTCAACAAATAAGCATTTATTCCATTTCAACATCATTAATGAGAAATATGTTGGTAAGCGACAGGCAGCTCAGACCACAAAATGAAATAACTTTTTATCCTAACGGAAGGGATTACATATAAGCGACTATTTGGCTTCTGTTTAAAAAAAGAACCTATGATTTATTTTCTCATAAAGTACTATTTTTACTATGACAACATGTCTTTAAAATAAAAGCATGAAAGGTACTACTACCTACTACCCCCTACCCAGTAGGGGTCCTTAGGCAAGGCCCCCTTACCCTATCTGCCTACCTGTAAGTCGCTTTGGATAAAAGCGTCTGCTAAATGCATAAACATAAACATAAACATAAACATAAAAGATAAATGTGGTAAATTCTGAAATCATTAATTTATCTGTAAAGCAGTCAGCATGGAAAAAAAGAAAAAGTGTAGCAATAAAGTAGATTTAAGGGATACCCCTACCTTTATTTAGGAACACCAGTAATGCTAATGCAGAAAGTAAGTCTGAGCTCTTTTAATTGAAATTATTTTGTCCCCCTTAATTTCCAAATGTATTCCCTGGTGAAGTCAAGAATTGTTTTGAGGTTTAAATTCTAGCACTGCCACAGCCTTTGTAACAAATGATTGAATTTTAGTTTAAATGACGCATCATTCATATCCAAAGATAGGATTTTTCATGTATGTCAGAGGGATGTAGTCACCTTCGTCTTGACGAGTGCACGAAGAGCATAAGCTGTGGCCTCCAGAGTGTAAACATTTCCCTTCGGTACCGGCCAGTGTGATCGGTCTGTGGAAGACACACCGGCCCACAATATTATTTTTAATCACCATACTATATGTGTGACGAGCTAAATTAATACCATCTTCCCAAATCTTATTGTATAAACAGTCTGTGTCAAAAGTATGAACACTGCTGTTCATTCATCTTGAGAGTATGTATCTTAATGAATATGTGTGTTAACACAGACTGATGTAGTCTCATCGTGTTCAGGTATATGGTGTGGGGAAAACCTCGGGCAGCAAACTTGTAGAGGATCTCCTTGTTCAGTTTGTTTTCATTCGCAAGGGCATATGATGTGATTGTAACAGCATAGGGGTTGGTGAGGCCAGGCAGACGCTGCTCCAGGTAGGCTACTGCATGGTCAATACTGCTTGGCATCGCCTGGATAGAAGGCAGATACAGCAAGTGTGAAGATCCAGCAATGCAGGAAGGTGGAGTTGAGATCCTGATCTCATTTTAAAACAGAGAACCTCATACATTATGAGTAGTACAAAAGCATAGTAGTACAAAAGTAGTACAAAAGCATAATACAACAAATTAGCTTCAAACGAGTCAGATCGTATAATATTTTGTGATATATATCAAGAAGGTGTGCACTAGTTGAAGTAGTATTAATATTGTTGATGCCCAACAATCTGGAATTTAGGTACTCTAAATGAAATTTTTCTCAATTTTCTCTCAGTTGCAAACAACTGCCTTATTTCCAAAATCATTTATACAATAATTAATTTTCAATGGTAAAACCTTCCCCTTAATTTAAAGGCAGACAATACATTTTTAGAAATTCTATGTGTAATACAATAAGCAGATGTAGGAGTGATATCTAATTAAAAAAAAGAAAAACTAAGATCACATAATAATCACAGTTCGTATACTCCAGCTCTGGAAAGTCCAGTGCTTACCCAAAGGCATACAATAAAAAAATACCATTTTTAACATTAATAACAGCTTTAGGTGCAAAAGATAAAAGGTTATAAAGCAGTTAAACTCAACAATAATAGTTACTTGACACCTGATCTGTAATCATTACAAGCTTTTTGAATATGTTTAGGAATTGATGTGCACTGATGTTCATATAAAAGATGAGATACTCACATAAACAGTGTGCAAACACAAGTCTCTTGACTCTTGCATGGCTATCAGACAGAAGGCTGTCAAAGAGGCATCCGAATCTGTGCCAGCAACATCACCCTACATGTGGGTACACACATGCACATGCATACATATAAAGTGTTTTTTTTTAAATGTTCTGTTATTGTCTATGTCTACTCACAGTCACGTGTCCCATTTCAAAAAACATGCCATTAGGTCGTTGCGTTTTAAGAATAAGGAACTTGATGGCGTCACAGATCACGCTTCTTTCTACTGCCATCAGTTTATGTGCCATAGCAAACACCTTGGCAACATAGGCAGTCAGCCTGGCAAATGAGATGAGAGTATAGAAGTACAGTAGAGAAAAAAAGGAATCGTGTGATAGATCTCTATTTATATAAAAACAACCATATAACAAAACTTTAAGTCAGAATTTTTCCTCAGAATTAGAGGATATGAAAACTCTCATGAGTTGTATAACTGTTTGGGTGCCTCACCAGGTGCCGCTTTGAGAATTAGGAAGTGCATAAAAAGATCCATCCGTTTTACGGAAGGCCAACTCATTTTGATAGCCTGCACAAAACCAAACACACAAATCCACAGTGCTTGAATAGAAAGCATATGGGGTTTACTTCTTGATGACATTTCACATCTCGTCTAAAGGGCATCTTCCATTTTAGCCAAATGGTGGAGAGAATCTGGCTTGAAGGTTCTGTCTGGTATGAGCTTACCTTTTATCATGTGTTCGATAGCTTCATTACGTTTCTCAAGGCCGACAGATTCCCACTGATTGGTATTGTCCAAATATATGGTTGCAATGACAGGCAGGGACATGCTGATCACGTTCTCCTCTCCAGAGCCTGACGGCTCTCTGATCAGAGAACTCACGGACTCCCCGCTGATGACTTTCTTCAGTAATAGAGCTATGTGTTCTCTTCCTGCGTGAACACAGAAAAGGGTCCAAACAACCACTGAGCTGCCTTTGTTTGGAATGTGTGAATTTCCAAGCAAAAACAGCTGCATGCTAAGGAGGATACTACAGTAATACATTTGCTATTATATAGCAATTATATATATATAAACTGCACATATGTGAAGGTAGCTGTGTTATTATGCCAAGCTCACAAATGATCAGCAGTAAGATGAAAATTAGCTTGTGCTCATTAATCAAAAGGTAACAACCTCATGATGGTACCTGGTTAGCTTGGTGCTCTTGTAAAACTGGTGATAATTTTTTGAATATCAAAGTTACAAAATTTACTTTTAACCTAGATACTGAAGAATGATTGGAATAGATTGGAATAGATATGGTCACACTACTTTTGGTGTCCTTGGTCTGAAAGCAGGGCCTGACAGGCATGTTGTCTGTAGACCCTTTCACACAATAGATAAATAACACTGATTGCTCCATCAAGCTGTTAAAGCGATGGCACTTCTGTTGATGTTCCTCACCCTTCATTCACACATGCCTGTGGGACTGACTGAAAATGTCACATTGTGAAATTGGACTGTGCTTCAATTGCTGTATGAAAGTCACAGTTTTCTGGCAGCATTATTTGCATTAATTCAACAAAAGTAGGATGTTTATTTCACATGAGGACATTGCCTCTATACCATCACTGTGAGAAGAGAAAGAGAAACCTAAACACACAAAACTATGGTCACTATCTGTCTGTAGTTACTGTTTTCTAACAACAACAAGTTGTTTTGCCATAAAAATCCATACAAAAATAACAGACACAGTATTCTCTTCAACAACATGGTAGTGGATGGCAGCCGTTGATACTGTGGTCAGACAGAGAGCAGACGCTTCAGCTTGGATAAGACCATGACAGAGATAAGTTTGCACAGTACTAGTATTTATTCATCTAATAATGGCACTTGTCTGATTCTTCTGAAGAGCTGACCATATCTCAAAATATGTGCGTCCCTGTCTCTTAACTTGGCTGCAGGCGTTCACACTTGAAAGTGTTGCAGAAAAACACCAGAGGGGTAATTCACACATGACTCTATACATTTGGCTGCCACCAGATTAATGGAAAGCAGTGCATGCTTGAAAAGGGCTTATCACTTTCCTTAACGTATTACCTTCTGTTTCGATGTAAGTATGTATGCCCAAGTCTGAGCTGTCTATCAGCAAGATCCTTTGCTACATGGACTATGGCTTCATTTGACTTTGCAGCAAATAACATATTTTGAGTGGTTTCAGGAGGCTCTCATTTTATGGATCTGTTTTAACTCAGAATGGTCAGCAACTGTTTGGAGGTCAAAACTTTGCTGCTCACATACTAAACAAAACAAAAATACACACACATTTTGCTAAATGTGTGTAAAATTCAGTCCCTGAAAATAAGTAATTTGGTCTTACCTGTTAGAGAGATTACTGTTGAAGAAGGTGTGTTTGGAGCAACATCTGTTGAAGGAATATTACTGGCAATGATTTCCACCTGTCTTCCATCTAAGAAAAGAGATGATTAGCAAACTGGGTGATAGGCAAATAGCTGAATAGATTACGGTTTATGCTCAGTTTTTATGCTTTAGTTGCAAACTTACCTATGCCTTTCGTTGAGGGGTCTAGTGTTAAAGTTACCCAAGATTTACCCAGTGTGCCTGCAGGCTGGAAATTAAGGGTTACATAAAGTAATACACTTTCAATAAACTGCTCTGTGACAAAACACTAATGGACTTCCTAATGTGTGTGTCTGTGTGTTCTTTTATTCCAAATTAATTAAAAAAATCAGCATGTAGTATATATCAAACAGAGATAGGTGTATACAATTAATATGAAGCTTATATGTAATCTTCTTTATTGTATGTTCAATTTTTTCTGTTATAAGGGAACTATTCTAGGCATATTTTACACCAAGCTCATCAAAAACTATAGTGCCTGTCTGTTAGAAAAATATTGTGAGGTTGTACTATAAGAAAAGAAGTACCGTGTGCAAGATTGTTTTACAGTGTTGGGAGATTAAGGGACACTGTGCTGGGGAGGCCTCCTATCTGGTTAGTTTAATTCTGTGTGCTGAAGAAGGCCTCCTATTTTTGCTAGTTATATCCTCTGTATGAACCTTGGTGTACTGAACAAAGAAGTTTTACATGACATTATGATATTAACTACATTGTACTCATCTAACATAGACAGTGATAGAAGGGAATGACAGGATAGTCTCATGACCTTATGTGGCTAATGTTTTTTTAGTAGAAAGTATAAATAGCAGAAGTATCATTTTAGAACTCAGACAACAACCCTGTGTAAGCTTTGTGATATGTTGTGCAGACTTCTCTCCATGCTGCAAGATTAAACTTTTTGTTAACTGATTCCAGCTGATTCTCTGAGCCTCATCGGGAGAATTTTCTTAACATTGTCTCTCTTACCACCACATGGAGCATTCTCCGGATTCCATCTGCAACAGACATGCCTCTGACAGATGCTTTGACCTCAATGGAGGTCATTTCATTCCTCAAGGGAACAATAACGAATGGAACAGATCGAGTAGTTTTAGCTCCAACCTGGACCACCTGGCGATACATTCTCTGCTTGTAAGCTGCACTGCACACATAGTCATTATCCAGCAGATCTACACGAACCTTGAAATGGGAAGAATGAACAATACTGACCGTTGAACACTGACAAATTTAAGGAAACATCTGTACACTTTATGAAAACAAACGCAAATATTTCTATGACATGAAGTCACCAAAGGGTTCAGGCACTGCATGGAATTATGCAAATCATTTACCATCCATGGCCACAAAATTATTAACCACATTATAACCACACAAGTATTTTTATCCTTACAACCAGAAATTAGAATGGATGTGTTTCAAGATTCAATCACTGACCTACACAACATAGTCCAACTTTTGTGTAACTAAAACGTTTCTTAAGTTATGAAAAGAAAAAATGTGTATGGGTATTACTCCCTTTAAAATCCTAAATTAAGGTGATGCTTTAAATCACATTCAGAAATTAAATAATTAATTCAGTTTGGTCTCCTTAGGTGTAATCTAAATATCACATGATGTCAGTATATATTCATCTGTTGTGGAAATCCGCAAAGTCTGCAGCACTAAGCAAGGGGCACTATCAAGCAAGCAACACAATGAATACCAGTTCTGCAAACAATGTTTTGGACAGACTAGGGTTGTGTTCTAGAAAATGTCAAAAACTTTCAACATCCTTTAGAGTGCCAATAAATCCATTATTAGGAGATAGGAAAAAAAAACAAGTACCACAATAAATCTGCCAAGAGAGTGCAGACCAACGGACGTCATAGACTACTCTATAAGGATATCAGTCAAAGATGTAACAGAGGTCAATGGCAACCTTGAAGGTGTTCTACAGCAGTTTGTCCACTGAAGGAGTTTAGGCTGTAAACTCCACAAATCCGGACCTTATGGAACAGAGGCATAAAACATCTGGCAGAAGTTAATTTCCTCAGAATTTAATCAATTATGGATGGTTCTTAATACAGGTAAATTCTTGTGGAAAACCCATTTTAGGCTTCAAGATAATTGAGTCAATTGGCAAATGTTGCTGCATGACAGCAATAAGGGCCTTGAGCATACTAAAGCAAGACATGTCTTGTGAAATGTTCTAACCAAAGCCCATACCTCACTCTGACTAAGAATTTGTGGTGATGTTTAGAGATTGCTTGACACCAGCAGTACAAGAAGAATTTGGATCCGTTTTGTCTGTAGGAATGAGCAAAAAAAACCAACCTAGTGCTTAACCCTCACTTTCAAAACATCCATCCGTGCATTCAAGCCCTCTATTCTTTCACCTCAGTACTGCAGCCAGTTCCACATATCAACTGTGCCTTATCAGCAAAAGGCACACGTGAACCCGTCACCACTCCTCTTTGGTAATTAACACATGCCAAAAAAAATGAGTGCCACATCAGTGTGTGCTTACACACATCAAACCAACGTCATAGAATCAGTGACGATAACGTTGTGGGTTAGAGTGGTACATTCTATGATGTGACTGATGTGACTATTTCCCTTGCTGACTCAGAGGCTCATCAGCATCGGATCAACTTTGACCCCAATTCTGCCCACGTACTTTCACACACTGATGTGCAACAGAGATATATCAGTCCTGGCTTGAATGTCCCTCCTTACAAACACCCTGCAGCTCGTATAAATATTCTTCTTGCAGTCAGGCTCATCTATATATTCACAAAACTTCTGCTGTTGGATTTCTGCTTTTTAGGCTCTGATTGCTATTAAGCAACACCGTCAAAAATCCAAGCCAAGAGAATATGACAAACATGTTCGTTTTATTTCCCAGTGTCTTCTCCGGACAATTTCTGGTTAACTGGCTTCAGCAGATAACATGTTTTTATTTGACTTGAAATAAAGAGTTTCATTAGGGAACTTTACAGAGAAGTTCAGTCCGGTTGTAAATAATCCAATTAACTAATCGTAGTAATACTGTTACTTTTATTATCCTAATGTCTGAACATTTTTGCAGAATGGTCACAGCCTTCATTATAGTATCGGCACTCCCTTATAGAAGTAACCTCCCCCAGCATTGGGCCATGAAAAAACTGCTTAGTGAGAGCTTAAATCCAATCCACCCCACAACCCAAAGGGGCTTTAGCTAACATCCTGGTACCAAACTGTCCAACACAACCTCTGATGTTCTTTGTCCGTGCCTTGACTGGTCAGAGCTATTTTGGCAGCATGAAGATATATTAAATAAATATTAATACTAAATAATCTTAAATATTTGTCATAATGGTATGGTTGATTGTTGTACGTGCTTATTTCACTGGTTTGGTTGATCCTTGTGGGATACTTCAGCATTAGATATATGCAGATTTTGGAGCAACATATTAAGCCATCTATACAAAGTATTTTGTGAGAAATGCCTTGGTTATTTCAGAAAGACAATGCCAATAATTCAATTTGCACATATTACAACATCATGACTTCATACAAAAAGAATCCTGGAACTAAACGTCCCTGCCTGCTATCACCCTGGAATGTTTATTAATCAAAAATGGTACAATGAAGGGTGAACTAGAGAGCATCTTAAAAACATATCAACAACAGGAACATGTTTTGCTATCCAAATTAAAACTAGTAACTCATTTCCCAAGAACTCACAGAGTTGATGCAAGACAGTGATAAACATGCCCCTATCCATCTTACTCTCAAATATGTTTCCTGCTTTAAATTCAAAATTATGTTGGCTTGACATATTTTGATTTACATTTTACATTGATTCTGTTTTTGGAATCAGAGAAAGGTTGTATGATTATCCTAAAAACATGTTGGCTGTTAGATTATTTATGTTAATGGTCTCGTTCTCCAGCAATATTACGCAATGGATTATACTGAGGCATTCAATGAGGATTCAAAAGACTTACAGTTATAGGATTGGGGTAGTAGTTGTGGAGTATTGCCTTAATTTCCAGTTGCTCTCCATGAACAGCAGAGTATGGTAGTTTTAGATCAATGAAGAAATTCTTCTGCACAATGATCTCTAACGGGTCAGCTACACAGATACCTGAAAAGGAAAAACAAGCAAAAGAAATCGATGATGACAGTACAAGTAGGATGGAGTAATTTTGTTTGTCTACAATTCCAAGCCTGACAGATTCAGCATTTTACTCTTAAAGCAAGTTTCATGCAGCCACCATTCTGTTTGTGCAGGTAATTTTTCTCATGATGTTCTGTTTGACACAAAATCATACTCTGTTGTCTGTCTGTGCACATAGTGTGAACCTGCACATATACGATATGTGAAATTGCACCTTTTCTGTCAGACTATGGTTAGAATACTAATTCCAAGGCTGACAGAATTATCTGCCAAGGAAAGTCCACTCAACTCAACTCTAAACACAAATGTAAAGGAAAAACAGGCAAAAGTAAGATTGTAGATAAACAATTCTCACCGTGAGTTCTTGACAGACTAATTCCAGTAAACTGCCAGGATGTGACTGAGTCTGGCAAAAATTCCTGTTTTACTGATGATATGAACACACTGAAAATAAGGAAAGTCAGTTTTGGTGGCAAAATAGCTTTCAGACCAATTTTAGTAGTGTCACGACTTATTGCGCAAAATTTTCTATTGCTGTTCTTACCAATTAGGATTTGTTCGAGGACAAGCACTCAGCTTGATGTCATTCAAAAACCAGCTTTCAGGAAACCTTACGCGAGTAAGAATTTCATTGTTGTCCATGTATTCGTTATTTTCTTCACCTGTGGACATCATCAAAAAAGATTACCACTTTTTTAGGATTTTTAAATACAATTCCGAGCCAATTTAACTACCTCCGTTTTGAGCCAATCTCTTGCTACGAGCCAATAGAACGGTTCCCTCCTTTCTTTCAGCTCGATGTCTTTCGATCTCCTTGCAGCAGCGCATAAAGGCTTCCATGCAAGCTGGACTATCCACGATGTGCTTGCTATGCCTCTCACAGGTGTATGAAACAGATACATTCCTCATACCATCTAAACAGCATTCTTTTTGTATTTTTTCTTCAAATTCACTCACTGAAAAGACAGACAATTGTACAGAAAAGAGAGTGGAGACAATAGTGTATAACTTAAAGAATGCTATTACACAACTATCATTTAATTTTAATGTTTGCTGATGAAATTTGTTTCAAACATTGCACATGTTTTGACTGCCAACAGGAAAACTGAATGAAAATATACATTTTCTCAGTGTTACTGCAAATAAATGAATGACAAATAAAGTGCCATTCAATGCTTAATTTTCTTTTTCTTTCTCTTCATCTGTTCTGGAAGAACAATTGAGAAAATAATGCAATTTAAGTTTGTTTAGTATTTTATAATGTGACATTTATGGCTAATGGTTCCATCACAGCCAACATAGTTTATTCACCAAATTTTCACAGTTCAATCAAACCTTTGATTTGAAGTTTTTATCTTCTGTATTACACTTTTCACCCATCAGGTGACAGAAGCCTGTAATAAACTAGGGTTGGTTGTCCAAATCATCCCCTAACATGAAAGCCTGCTTATTCCAAGCATGTGCACAGTCTATCATTCGGACAACTGTCCATATACACACATTCACATAGTACAATAGACTCAAACTTACTAAAAAGCTAAACAACATGGTAAAACAGCATTGTTCAAAATCCTTTAAGAGAGCTTAACTTAGCCTCATGATTTTAAAAACAAGGCCAATGTACTGAAAACCTGCAGTTTGTCAGTAAAAAAATAATAAAGCAGGGTATAAGTTGGGGACAATACTACCTTGTGATTGACAAAGTGCTACCCAGTGGGTTTGCTCCTGGTGTTGCCACTTTTTAATGGTTTATTTTGTTTTCCATATGACTGTCTTGTGTGTCTGCATTGGGGTCCTCAATCACACCATTTCGCAACAGAATAATCTGCCCTGACCTGGATCCAGCATATCTCAAAACCTACAACAAGAATTTTGTGTAGACATGCTTTGCTATCGACACCTTTGTTGAATATTTAGCTGATTCTTGACAGATTGAGGCCTGTTTACGTCTCATGGATGTGCTACATGCTAAGTCTCTGGTTTTTGGGACCTCTGGGGATAGATGGAAAAACGATGTGTCAAGCCATGCATACTCCTTCATCTCCGTACAAAATGGTCTTTATAAAGGAAGAATGTGGATACCTCACACATCCTTCAGACCAGGTGTACACAGTAACGGACAATTTCACGGAACTTCCTAATAAATATTCTTTTTTTCACTCCACTTTAAAGACAGATATCCTGAAAACATCGGAGAGAGCCTAATCTGTTAGGCAGAAGTTGAGTGAGTGTGTGGTTACTGGGTAAGTCCACTGGAGTTATGGCTCGTTTCCTCCTGCTTGGAGCAGAGCATTTCAAATCTGAAAATGCAAAGCAAGATAAATTAGTTGGTAGTTGTTACACTGTGAAATAAAATGGGTTGTAAGATTAACTAAGTTGGCATAGAAATGTACTTTAGTTAAAAACATGTTGTGGTGACTGAGGAAAGTAATCTCTCTTCATGAAGAGCGAATGAAGAAGAAAGTATTCAGTCTTGGTGCACTGTACACTGTTTTTGTCTGTGCAATAAGGTAATCTGCAAGCAATAGTTCTCCAAGCTTTCTGAATGACTTCTCTTAAAATTGGCTGGTTTTTTTTATTAATTTTACTTCAGTCCTTTCCTTCTCTTTAGGCATTTGGTTACTAACATCCTACTGCAAAGATACATAAGTTGTTCTAGTTTTTTTAGTTGCTTAAAAAAGCAAAAAAGAGTTTTACAGATGAATGGTTTTACTAATATCTAACTAGATGCTAAAAAGAGGGAATAAGCATCTTAATGAATCACAATGGCATACAGTTAAAAGTCGTGGTAGTGTCTTTAGTGGATTGTTTCACAGATGACAAAGCTAATTTAGCTGAGTGAAATAGTTCTACCTGTTCTGTAGGGTGTCCCAATGGTGCTGGTTTCAAACAACAGTCCTGCATCGTAAAAAACATTCATGCTGTCCTTTCCTCCACCTGGTGTGCAGCCTGTGTCGTATTTCTCCACCATGTCCCATATCTGAGCAAAGTGGAAGTCATGCAAATATAAATCAATCTATCTATCTATCTATCTATCTATCTATCTATCTATCTATCTATCTATCTATCTATCTATCTATCTATCTATCTATCTATCTATCTATCTATCTATCTATCTATCTATCTATCTATCTATCTATCTATCTATCTATCTATCTATCTATCTATCTATCCATCCATCCATCCATCCATCCATCCATCCATCCATCCATCCAGTTACATCACCACAAATATCCACATTGAGAGACGAGCAAATTATTGCCATATCGTATTCTGAAATAAAAACCAGAGCTAAGTTGGCAAATCAAATTTGATGAAGTATGTAACAGATGGAAAAGCACAATCGTGTGTGCTTTGTCAAAGCTCCCAAAACTGGACTACACACTCAGATAATGCGGTTGGGGATCCAATCAAGCGCGCCTTTATGCACTCAACTAGACTCAAATGAGCCTAGTCACCCCACCCATACTCCAAATGTCATACTTTTCTGTTTCTTTGTTGTCAGATAACTAAACACGACAGTGCGGTTGGGTTCATCATATCATAACTCAATTCCACTCCTGTGCATGCATTCTGGGACACATACAGAGGTTCAGTGAAATGGCCAAGTCAAAATTAAATTGTAGATAAACTCAAATGTGCATGTGACCATGCTGACTGTGTGGATTTGGTCGTTTCCACGATGGACAAAAAAATGATCTTTTAGTCTCTTCTGAACAGATTACCTTTGTCTACATGTCTGGAGATTCCTCCTGATTGTCTAGTGTCTTTTGGTGAACTTTAAACATGCTTCTTTTTTACTTTAACAACGTCCAGAGAGACACTCCAATCTCTTTTATGGAGTTCTTTCAAGGTGACCTTTGCCTCTGATTAATACCCTTCTTGTCTGGTCACTGCACTTTGTTGGCCTGTTGTTTGACAACTTTATTGGGGTGTCAGGTTTTCTTTCTAATGATGCATTCTGAGGTTTCAAGTCAGCACACTGTCAATGTCCCTTACGTATCGGATGGGTTTTCTAATGACACATTTAATTCTGTGGTGATATAAACTCAGAACATATATTGCTGGTTTATATGATCTAAAATGTACCGTACTTGAATAATTTTAACAGACAGTATAAATAAGTTGCCTTTTTCTGTGTCAGGAGATGCCTGTTGAAGGTGTCAAAGCGTTTGTCAACTGCCATCAGTCCCACTGTGGCCTCTGGATCTCCTGTGACCTGCATTGCAAACCTCTGGCGAGGTTCATAGGATGCAGCAGGTCTCAATACTTCCAGCTTGAGCTAAAGGATAAAGGAAGAACAGATTTGTTTTGCTAAAGCTGTTATATAAAGTTTGCTTCAACATATAGCATTTATCTCTTGCACATCAGTGTTTTGTCTCTCACCATTCCCAAGCAGGTGTCTTTTACGTTGACCCAAACAGAGTCTGACACCACTTCATCGGAACTTGGATGAAAGTAGGCTATGATGCGGAACGATGGCAGCATTTCTTTGGTGATTTGAACCAGCTGGGAAATCAGGTTCATACCATTGCTCTTTTGTCTTTGATATCTCACCAGCTGACCTCTGCTCAAAAACTGGGGAAAAATATTTAATCAATAACTAGCTTGTGAAACACTCGTGCACGCCAACAAATAGCCATGCAATAAAGTTGAAAGTCTCTCACCAAATACGTAATATCTTTTTGTTGACTTTGTGGCCTGTTGAAAAAGAGGTTGATTTTCATGTATTGTCCTAATTCCACCTCAGTTGTATCCACACCTGCAATTACAACTTACCACGGTTAATGTTACACATTTAGGGAGACAGTAACCTAAAGCAGTTACAAGCAGCACTGACATTATCATTAATACCTAGTTGACCACATGCTGTACCTTCAGGACATTACTTACTTATGTGGATGTAACTGTTGCTTTTGGTTTTATATGGGTAAGCATTCATAGTGGCTGATGTTTGTCTTGAAAATGAAATCCGAGGATCATTGGTTCGTGCCTGTAATTTAAGGCACACACAAATAAGCATTCTGTATACAAACAAAACTTCATAATTTAGTAATCACTTGGCTGGTGTTCAGTCACGTGAAAAACAAAGTAATTGTGTCTTTTGATATTCATCACACGCCTTCCTAAAATAGGTGTTCTTTCTTTTTGTATGTGTATGTCATCATAGACTGTTGGAGGTGGCAGCACAGTTCCTCTGCTTATCTGTAGATTTTGATGTCAAAGAAATTGGTGTCAACGAACGTGGTTGAAGGTGGAAAACCCAAATGCGGAAAGAGTACGCAGGAGGTACCGGCTTACACAAACTTTTTTTTAACTTATTGGTGCAAGAACAAAAAGCCCAGAAGCAGCAGGAAATACAGTCATAACAACGATCAAAATCAAAGACTGGCCAGGCACAAAACTATAGTGAATGACAACAGTCCTGGGAACAATAATGATCTGGCACCCAACAAAGCCAACCTGGAATATATACACTCGGAGGGAAATAACAGCAAACAGCATTTTTTCTTATGCTTTGATATATGAACAGTAAAAGAAGATGTAGTTTCTTTTCCACATACAGACTCTTTCTTTCTAATAAAAAAAAGAAAACCTTAAAGACATACCGTTATAGTTAGGATTTCTGAGTTTGCCACTGTATGGATGGTAACCTTTGCCATGCCATTGGCTGCAGTGATGCCTCTAACTGCACCAGGCTCAACCAAGACAGCTATACCTTGTGCTGGAGTATCATCAGGATTCATAACTTCAACCTGCCATCACAGAAAAAGATGCCAAAAGTATAAGTCAAATGTCTTATTAAAAGAATTGCAGGAACTGTTTTTTGTTTATTGTCATAAGACTACAGTTCACTGCAAACCACAGCAGATGTGCTGAAAAGTGTTTCACTGATAGTACCAGTTTTGACTGTGGGCATCAAAAGTATAGTACAGTGATATTCATCTCTTCTTGAACTGTTCTTTATTTTATTTTGCTATGATCTACATCGATGTAAATATGTACTTTACCACAACATCGAAGGGCATTCCTGGTTTGAAATATTTGGGTGTTTTCTTGAAAGTGATAGTGTAGGGTGATGCGATGATTTTGATGCCTCTTAACTCTGCCTCCACCATTTCACCTCCTGTTTGAGACAAAAGTACATAATAATTAAGCCTTTCAATAACAGTTCAACACCCTCCCCTATTTCAACCTCTAAAATACATAGTATCAAGAGAAAAACAAAATGTAAAAAAAATACATTTAAGAAACTGCTATTTATTGATTCATTTTTTATATCATCTAACCAGAAAACATCATGAGAGATTGATGACATCACCTAAGAACCAATAAAACATGTCTGCTTTCTATTAAATTTTTCTGGACATACATTTTTGCTCTCTATATTTATCAATGGTGGAAGTTTTCAAATACAAACATCATGTTGCAATGTGAACTATACTAGAATGTATAAACAATAAAACTCTCAGTCTTCTGATGCCGGTCCCAAATATTCATAGTTCTTTAACTACATCGTTTAGTATCAAATCCAGAAAACCCTTATTGTTTGTATTAAATCAGTATCTTGTTTTATAATAAATTATTATATAAATTTTAAATAATCACACATGGCTTTGTTCAGAAATCATCTTTAGGAATGATTTAGATCACAGCTATTAACTGAAGCTTTCCACAACAAGAATATAACATATTATGACCAAAACATAAAAATATTTCAATATAATATACATATATATATATATAAAAGTCCTATATAGGACACATTACTCACCACTCTCTGTCAGCACACTGACCGTTGCATATATGGAGCTCCCCACCAGGTCGAGGACATTTGGGAAGGTCTGAGTGATTGTTTCCTTTTTCAAGGTGACCTCTACATTACCTCCCACAATCTAATTTTGCATAATACAAAAATGATTTGAATTGACATATCAGCTAGCTTTTAACATATCTTTTCAGAGAATTTTGAAAAACCGTAACTGCAGACCGGTTGAAAACAATAAATTGCTGAATATGTTTCACAATAATGTTGATATTTAAAGCCAACAATGCCAACTTTGTGGATAATGAGTTTGTGCTTTTACAAGAGAACGATAAAGAGATTTAACTGACACAGACTGAGCAATCATCAGACAGACCCCTGTTATGTCTATCTTCAAGAAACTCTTGAAGACACAGCTCTTCAGAGAGCATCACCCTAGCACTTACCTTGTACTATCCTACCCCCTCCACTTTCTGTACTTCCCTCTATACCTGGACTCTATTTCTACACGGTCACCCATGACTAGCGGTTTTCCTTCTATGTAGCTTATTGTTAACTTTTATGTTAGCTGCATTGTTATATCCTCATTTGTAAGTTGCTTTGGATAAAAGCGTCTGCAAAATACGTAAACAGAAACATAAAAACGATCAAAAGTAAGAATATATACTCACCAGGATACTCTGAAGAGAGCTAGGAAAGCTAATTTTTTGACCTCTATGGATAAACCCAAATACCACATAGGCTGTCCCATCCACCTCTTTACCACAAAAATACCTAAAAGCACAAAATAATCATCAACTTGGAATAAAGAAAAACAGAACAATCATATATATATTCATACCTATATATGTATATATATATATATATATTTATATATATATATTGTATAGATCAAATCCCATCACTATTTCCACAAAACAAAAGACTTTACATACATAGCTTGAATGTTAAGCGTCAGCCCTTCTCTGTCCACATAATAGAAGGAGCTCAAAGGTGTCAGTTTAACCTCAAAACTGGGAAGCACTGAAAAATAATACAGACAGTTTATGTGCAATACCACTCAAAAGTTTGAACACATCTCACTTACTTTTTTTCAGTCCAATAAAGTAAGAAAGGAGGGTTTTGTGGATTTAAAAAGTTAAAGAGGGACTCACCATATTCTTTGACCTCAAATTTTGCAGCAAAACTCATTTGTGGGTTGCTGCGGAATTTTGCCACCACCTGCCACGGTCCATTACTACACACACATATTCATAAAATAGGAAGATTATTGTAATAATAACATATTGAAATTAATAACAGCATTACATTTTTAAGAGCATGTTGGTACAACAGAAAATAACTCACGCAGCATTTGCAGAAAGTGAGAAACTTCCAGAGAAGATGCCTGATCTCAAAATGTGAAAATTAGATTCAACAGTGAGGCCACCAGGGGACTAGAAATGAAAGAGATTCTGGTAGGAAATTATAAGCTGAAAGCATTGTCAATCTCAGAATAGCGTTTGAAATTTAAAGTAACATTCTAACATTCTTACTTATATCTGTAGTTGCTTTCATCTTTAATATCTTTATTCCTCATTTTTCTTCCTATTAGAATATACAACATGAGTGTATTTGACTAGACTCTCATGTAAGATTTTACATAACAGTACTTTGCTGAATAAATCCTTATAGCAACGCCAGTTACACACACGCCAGAACCAATATCTAGTGATAATATTTTGAGAGCATTACGCCACCCAAAGAGACTTTACTCCTGAAGTGAAACCTTAATATCACCATCATTACTTGTATACTTGTGAATTTTTGAAAGTTACAGTTATTTACCACAATCTCAATGTCCACTGCGTTGACAGTGTGGGTATTATGGTTCGCCTCCACAGGCTCCATTGCTGGGTTCACTGCAAAGATCCTGTAGAAAACTGTTAGAGAGAGGAAAACAGGAAAATTCTTTTTTCCTCCCAGTCATTTCATGACAACATCACACAGTTGACATAAGGAAAATGTGTATTTAATGAAACTAATATTGCAGTTTAAAACAATAATTTATTTAACTGAGAAACATTTCACAAATTGCAAGAAGTAAAAAATAATGATCTAAAAAACAAAGTAGGGGAGTTGCGTATTTTGTGTTACTGGTGGTAAATACTCATATCGCATGTTACAATGTGGCCAAAATAAAAATAGTAAGTAAAAGTAAAAAGTAAATAAAACAGAACAACATCCTTGTCATCTGAGCACGATCTGTTTGTTGATACAGACAACAAGACAAGGCTGAAATATAGAAGACATTCAGTAAGAATGGAATAAATTAATAACAACATGTTGTTGCCCATCTTTAACAATTTATTGAGTATACTTTGAGTTAAAGGTTATTTTAGCATCATCTGAGCTGAATATTCATATAGTAAGAGTGTGTATTTCTGTTAAATCTTTTGTAGTCTTAAATATTGTCATTTTTCCAAAATGCTGTTACACTGTTGCATTGCAGTTCATGGCTGCCATTCCACAAAGAAGATACGTTCCTCAGGAATGAAGAAGTGTACTCACTCTTGCTTTCTTGATTATAGATGGGCTTGTCAGTCTGAATGAAAATGTAACCCGACAGGAAGGAGACTAATACAACCTTCTCCAGCACTCGGTCAGGGAACTGGGCTTGCAGGTAAACAAACTGCTTTATGTTGGGATCATTACTGAAGGCTTCAGCAGGGATCTGAGAAAAAACACAGAGTGAACTAAAAGATGACAGAATGGGGTATAAAAGCTGTGAAACTGTTTTGATACTGATACATATTCATCTATAGTGGCTTTTCCATAGTTCTTGGAAATTAAATGAAGGCAGGGACTTTGCAAAAAAACTAGGGCCAGGTACATTAACGGATCATTTTGGCGTTAACTAATGAATTAATTATCGCCGACAATCATTTGTCTCCCATTAACGCCGTTTTTATTGTTTATTATTTTTATTGTAAAAGTCTGTTGCTCACTGGCTTTTATTTTGAAAAAGTCCATCGTGGGTGAGCCTAGTATGTTGCTAACTGCTGCAGAGCTCACAGGAAACAGTCAGAAAAGAAAAGAATGGCGGATGAAGCAGACTAAACAAACATGGAGAAGGTTACAGGACTTTTACTTGGCTGTTTTCATTTCCATGTTCTTCCAGACGGCACAGTTGACAGAGCCAAAGTTATTTGTAAGCGCTGCAACATTGAATTGTCTTATCACCAGAGTATTTCAGTTCCTTCAGTGTACAGTTCCATTAAAAGTGCGTTATATGCTACTTTTGAATTCATTATTGGATTTTACGTATAAAAATGCGATTAATCGCGATTAATCGTGATTAATCACAGGAAATCATGCGATTAAAGAATTTGCTCAGCCCTAAAAAAAAAAATATATTTATATATATATATATATATTATGAAATCAAACATTATGTTGTAGGGAAGTAGGAAATCTATAACTATATCCAGGAAACTAACAGCTGGAATCTGCTTCAGAAAGCAAATTTAGCAAAGTGTGCGTGTGACCCTGTCAAGAAATTTGGAGTTCAAGTTACCTCTTTCTCTGAAATGGAAAATAACAACTTTTTCTGGAAATGTTGAAAAATTTATATTTGGAAATATAAATATAAATATATAAGCATTTGGACAGCAATTCTCATTATGTTGAAATCATATATTGAATATTAAACTTGCTGATTCAATTATTAGATGTAATACAGGCCTCTCAAAATGAACCTTTAGTTTATTGTGATACACCTTTTAATCTGTACGTAAGGTTGCTTGATCATTGGTCCTAAGGTAAATTAAGTCTTATCTGATCATCAATTTTATCTTCAGTTGCTGTCAACTGCTTTTTGTCCTATTATGTTACAAAAGCCTATACTACAGTTCTACTATGGTATTTCAAAGCATTGCGGAAACATCCATTGTATTAATATATTGTATTGTATCCATTGTAAAGGAAATTAGAGTTGAGAAAACAAATGTGCGACTTGCTCATTTTACTTAGTCCACAGTTGCTTAATTTTGCTTAACAGAAAATTTGCTTGGTTTTTGTTCCAGTCAGTCTTTGGCATTGTTAGCTGTTTACTGTTCCAGAGGGATCAGTAAACAAAGACACCAACTGGATGGATTCCTGCAGGGATCCATTGCTATATGATTCTCAGTGGTTTTACCAAGGATTTAGGTTCCAAACCAAGATTTTTTGAGGTTTAAACATCCCCACAGTGTGTCTTTGTTAGCTGTTACCATGTGAAATAGTATCAAAGCTAAATTGATTAAATCTTTTTTTCTTTACCTGTGCTTCACTTAAACTGAACACACTGAGGACCAAAACTCTTAGTCCCATTAGTGTTTCTCAACTCAGAGTTCAAGTTTGCCCTTAACATTTACTAAACCAGTCAAACAAAGCAATTGGCAAAGTCAGTTGCCCAAAAAAAGGACTTCACAAAACAATTTGAGAAACTATTCTCATTTCGGAAATAGGTTTTACACTGTGTACAGTACATTGAACTCTGCTTATCCTCTGTTTTGTTTCAGAGCCTTCCATGAAAACGTACCATCTGTTCCAGAAAGCAGATTTAAGAATGAGTTTTATTCTGGAATTTTTTTTAGTGCCAGAGCCCTCGGTTTTCAGCTTTTGAAATCTGATTTTTTTTTAACATTTTTAAACTTTGACAAATAGAATCATAATACCTTTGAAGTTGTGACATGGTGTAAAATGTAAATAAAAACAATACAATTATTTACAGTGGCCCCTGTAGACAGTTTTTAAAAAGAAAGTTGTTTTTGGCTCTTTTCAGTTCACTTAAATGATCATTTCTCTTTAAAACGATCATTTACAAAGAGGACATTAAATATAAAATAAAACACTTCAAGATTCAACAAAATTACATGGAAAACTTACATTCATGACACTTTCATATACTGCATGAACCAATACACAGTATATTATTGAAATACATTATGTAAATCATAGAACAATGAGGAAATGCCTCTAACTCTGCTGCCTATATTTTACCTAATTTTACAGGGTACTGAGTCTTTGAAGTATACCATGACATCAACGCTCAATAGTACATTACCGTAATTCTTCCAAAATCCTGGTAGTTCTTTGCCTTAGTAAGGGTCACATATGTGGATGCCAGCTTTTGGGTTTTGGTTGGAAAATTCATCACACTGATTTGTACTCTTCTGTCATCTTTTCTCTCACAATCTTGAATTTCTACAAAGATATTTTCGGCTGTTCCTGCTCGCAGCAAGTTGGGGGCAGACATCAGCTCCCTGGAGAGAGAGAAAATAACCAAGCTGTTATTAACAATAGGGTCTGGTCAAAAAAATAGTTTTTCTGAAGAAACTTCTTAACTTCATTAAATGACCATGAACTATATAAGGAGTAGACATGCTAAGAGCAGTTACAACCCTGTGAGTGTGTAATAAAAATGTCCATTTTTGCTATATCTGCTAATGCTCACCTTTTAAGGCACTCCATACAACCTGATATTACATGTGTTGCATATCAAAATGTGCAGACTAATATCACCTATTATGGTTGTCCTTGCTAAGGTTTTGCTAATTTCCCCTCCCATCTTTACTTGACCCCATGACATTTTCCAGGGAGTTCAAGGAGAAGAGGCTAGGAGCACGCAGCGGGAGATCATGTTTTTGACTATTAGACCAGACCTGTATTTAGACAAATACAAAATGTAATATTTTTTTATTTTACTAAAGCGTTTCTCTCAGTGTCATGATCCATGGCTACTATTGGTTTTCTGCCTTTTGGTTTCTTAGTCTTTGCTCTGGTTTATTTACTTCTCAGTGCCTTGGTCAAGTCTGTTTTCTGTCTTCTTGTTTGGTATTTTGTTTTGAGCTTTAGTCCTTGTATTCTGTTTTAGGTTTCAGTCCTCTTTTTATTCTAGTTACTTGTCATTATGCCTAGAAATTCTCAGTTGTCGATGTCAGTTGTGTGTCGCTGTCGTCATTTCCCTGCGGTAACTTTCAGTCAGTTCATTAATTTCTCCATCTGTCAGCCAGTCTTCCTTTGTTTCTTTTAGTTGTGTTGGTTAGTTCAGTGAGAGTTTTACTTATCCTGCCTTGCAGGGCCCAGTTAGTTTAATAAAGCAACCTCGACCTTCCCTTAATCTGAAGTCCTGCATGTGGGTCGGTCCTTTTCCTCTTTTCATTCTGTTTTTTGTTTTCACCAAAACCCTGACACTCGAAAGAAATGTTGAAATCAGAGACCACTGGGTAATACCAAAATTAATGATTTACACCCAGATGGTATCTCTGTTGGGTTGCTTTGAGCTACTTTGGTTTCAAGGTCTGTCTGTCCATGCATATTTCTCTCTACAGTGAAGTGCATATTTCAGAAAGCAATTTATTGTTTATCCTATAGATTAAATAGTTTTGTTTCAACTTGATATTCTGGAATTTGTGCCAACGTAAAATCAGTTAAATAAACCCAAATGGAATCAATCAAACCGACTCTGATAAATAAGTTGAATCTTTTTTTTTTAAGTTGAAGTTGAAGTTCTTTTTTGAGCGTAGATTTTTTTTCAGAGGGTGAAGAAGTATTCTTCACATTCACATTTTGAAGTATATAAGAGAGGCTGGATAAACATCTTGTATGTCAAGGAAAACTAGTTTTATCATGAAAATACAGGGAAGTATAACAAGTAACATTAAACAGTGCAGGAAAATGTCATATGCTGTAATTTATTTAAACAGTAAATTGCTGTTGACTATAATTCATGATTTTATTATGAATTTATGTAGAAGCAGAATTTTGCTACGGTAGTTATTCAGTTAAATGTTCTTCTCTTTTTGAACAATTTTAGATTCAACTGCAATTTGTGATTATCATGGTATTGAATAACTGATATAAACTGCTGAATTGTTTGATTTCCATCACACTTTAAAAGCTCTTAGTGTGTAGGTGCACATTTCATTTGTACAGTAAAGCTGTCTGAAAGACATGGTGTACAATGTCTCATGTAGTGACATGACATGTAGTGGTGTAAAACTAGTGTGAAACATAGCATGAAAAAACATATAAGGAAAGTACATTAAACACATAAATCAACTGAGTTGCATATCAGTAATAGTGTTGAGAGCATTATTCTCTTTGCCAGATTTGTGTGACAGTAAATAGATGGTTTACTTTCATAAGAATCGTTTGATCATATAAGAAACAAAACAACTGAAGCTCCTTCAACCCAACAGCTATTTCAATAGTCATCAAGTTAAGAATGTTTGAAGGTAGAGCAGGTCTACTTACAATGGAGATGAAGCAGTCAGAGAAATTAGAACGAAAAATGCCAGCGAGGCAACCAGCAACAGCTGGCTCCAACACGTGTCCCTGCCCGATCCCATATCTGTTGTGGGTGCAGACTCGGTGACACTCTACTCTTTATCCGTTTACAGTAGCTTGCTCCACCTTTTGTCTCTGTTTAGATTTAGTAATCTAAATCTAATGACAAATTCACAGAGACACTCATTCCAAATAAGTCTGAGTTTATTTTTTATTTGAGGTGAAAGCAGATTAACCAATACAACCAAGAAAAAAAAAAAAAAAGAAAGACAAAACTTTGCTTTGCCTCTTGGAAAAAGGAGACATCCTGTAATAAATAAAATATACTTTTGATCTACTTTTAGGCTGTTGAATGACACTTTTGGTAAAGTTATGCCAGTTGTGATATATCACAGATATGATACAAGAAGATTATTTTGTTTAAGAGCTAAACATTCAGGCAACCACGACAAAGAAAAGAAATTAAAAGACTCCTTCAAGAAGGTAATTCAGCTCACTGTTGGCTAAACATATTAGGTGTTACAGCTCAGTTGTGTCTCAATTTGGAGCAAGCAGAAACAAAATTGAAATATTGTAAAAATGGAAACAGAGGTTGACAAAGGAAGATGTCAAAAAAGAAAAGAAAGAAATGCTGATGCAGAGGGCGAGAAGAAGATTGCAGAACTTTTTCTGGTGCAGGTGAATCTTTGAATGTTAACAAAAAGGATGAGGATACAGATGTTAAAAACTTTTTTTCAAACACAACTACTCAGAACCTGGTAAAATGGTAATGATATTTACAGCATCTGCGGACTGATTTCTTCTTTAAGATGAGTGATGAGAGTGTCGACTCTATGCATGGAGCAGACATTATAGCAGTGGTAAAATAAAAAAATGGAAAGCATTTCACCTTGAAATGTGGGAAACTTATTCAAACTAAAGAACACAATCATACAAGAACAATCAGTTTTCTAAGAGCAAACTAACTTCAATTCAGCAATAAGTATGAAAATGAATAATTTTGTGTACATACACACAAGACAATGAACCTCTGAAAAACTTGAAGTGACGCCAGAGAAGTTTGTGAACTTTAAAACTATGTGATTGTTACTCGTTTTGAAGTAGATTGACTTTTTTATGCATATACAGCTTATACGTAATTAGGGGTTCTAGCCCCGAAATGGTAGAACTCTGTTTGGGCTGGTTCATTACTTTTATTGTTATTATTATCATTATTCCTGCTCCTATGTTGTGATTCAGATTGATGAGCAGAAATGAGTCAGCATTGCCAAACTTGGCCCAGTGGGTTCTGTAAATACCATTAATACAAAATGTCTGCTGAAGTGAATTTTACCAAATTTGGTCCATGTGCTCTAGAGGCAAGTGATAATTGATATAAAAAAGTACCATATTTATTGGTGAATGTGGGCTTGCCTTATTCATCATTTAGTGTTTGTTTAAGATTATTCATAATTTATTAACTCCTAGAAGGACAAATCCTCAAAAGAATTTAGGATACCCATCGTGATACTTTGATTAATAGTAAATGAGAAAAAAGAAAAATGTAAAAGCCTGTGTCCAACACACCCTACATCCCCATCCAGATCAAAACGTTCTAGAAGCAAAAAAATGGCACTTCAACATTTAAGGTAAACATGATGGATGTTTAGCTAATTGCATATTAAAAAAACAGTGAAATGTCAACTACTTTTTTATTTTTTTTTATTTTACAATCCTGGTTGGTCGGCAGCATTGAACTGACCTACACAGCTCTGCCATACATGAATAAGGCGGGATGAGTAAAACAAGAATCATCTATGAAAAGCTGCTGCAATAGGCATGATCTCAGGTGAAAAGGGCCAAAACTAGTAGTCAGGTAGTTAATTGTTAGCTTGATAATGTTGATGTGGAAAACAGTAAAATTTCGTAGTTATTGGATAATCAGAACACCGAATTCTACAAACCACATTGTGTGAATTACCTACACAATTTTACAGCAAAAAAGCAAGATTGAAACAAAAAAGATGGTGAAATTACCAAAAACCCTTCCAGAAGCTTGCAGAAAATTTAGTCCAAATCTAACATATTTTGGTAACATATTCAGGTTCTACATTAAAAAAAATTATTTCAAGGTAGAACGCGAAAAAAAGTGTGGCACATATGTTCTCAGGAAAAGAATGAATTAAAAAATAATCCTATTATTATGTGCTCTACTTCTTAGATGGTTAAGATCAGGCTAAAAAGGTGACCGCAGTCATTCCAAAATATGAGAAGCAAACAGCTTGTACATCAAGCAATGTTGCAACGTTTCTGGTGAGCTGAGAAATCGTGCAACACATCCAGTAAAGTTTGACTATTTATTTATTTTTGCAGAATTGTGTCCTCAACAACTACTCATTGCTGCTCGATATGCAGATATAAAAGCAGATATGAATGAAATGTATTACTTCTACCAACTGACCCTTAAACTATAGGAGATGCGACAGGCTCATGATGGATTTCAAGAGGTGGGTGGCTGTGGTGGTACCCTGTGATGTTCCCGGGGCTCCTTCCCGCCTCCTGGCACTCTGATGTGACTGCCTGTCTGCCTTGCAAAGCCACGCTGATTTTATTGTAACACACCAGCAGGGTGTCTTCTGATGTCTATGAATGTCCATAGCAGAGCCCTTGTTTGGATGCCTAACTGGTGTGGGGCACAGGCTGAACACAGGCAGATTATTCTAGAACTGACTTAAAGGGAATAACCACTACAAATAAATTCAGACATAGGCATGGCACATAGAAGGTGGGGAGTGTGTTTCTGTGGTGTGCACTGGGTATCGTGACATTCACCTCCCGAAGTGACTTGAGTCTGCCTCCAAAGACACTTTGATGGATGAGCTTCTTCTTATTATTGTTATTTCTTTATTATCTCTATTATTATAATAAGAATTATTGTTGTTATTAGTGTTACTGTTTTTAATTATCATTATTTCTCTTTTCTTGCACATCCACATGATGTCATTTTTTCTTTCATCTTAAAGACAGTGCTTTTATATTTTTTCTTGACTTTTTTCCTAATTCCTCACAAATCATGTCTGTACCTACCTTTTTAAAATGATTTTTTTTTACTGTTGTTGTTTGTTTGTTTGTTTGGGGTTTCTCTTTTTTGCATGTTTATTTATTGTCTCACGTCTTGTCTTCTTTTGTAAACCTATCCCAGCAGCCAGTGGGCAAGAGGCTGGGTGCACTGTGGACAGGTCGCCAATCCATCACAGGGCAGGTGTACACTTTAAAAAGTAAACTTAAAAAAGCCAGATAAGACATGCAAGAAACAAAACATGCAAAAAACATATGTAGGGTGTTAAAATCAATTTCTTTATTCAAATAATGCATTGCTATTTAGTCAGCAACTTTAGCCAAACTGAGGGGACAGCTTCCAGCAAGTACACTGCAATCTTCGCAGAACTTTCTCCAGATTTAGTATTAGTTGTTTTCACAGTGCTACACAGCTGCTATTACTGCTCATTACTGTGAACAAATTGCAACAGCAGTCTTGGTCGGTTGGACTTCGTAACTTTTACACATCTCTATCAACACAGCAAACTCTGAACTGCATGAAGCAGAATTTCAAGGACAGGCACACACAGTAGCAGTGGGTCTTATTTTGGTATAAGATTCTCTTTTCAAAACAATGTTACAAATAAGTAACAGCACTGTTCAAACTTTAAATTGTTTCGATGTTAATTGGTGCAGCACCTAAATGCTTTTTTCATCGTTCACAGCTTTTGCTGAATGGACAAGAAGAATTCTTGTTTTGTCTTGTGCTGCAGCTTCTCCTCTCACACATGTAGCCAATAGAAAAACCTCAACAATGTCCTTAGGTGAAGTGAAAGATTACACTGTTCAAATGCTGTCAGCATCAGATAAATGGCTTTAGGTGTATTTAATGTTCAAACATATGGAAACCCAACATTTTAAGGTGCTCCCACCACTGGAAAGTTTTCATTCACAACATGACTGACATGCCAATTTATAATGAATTGTTATGACAATGATGACAAAACAAAAGGATTAATGATATCTGTATTCTATGTTAGCTTGAAATAAACAAAAAAACGTTGCTTTGTTCAGTTTCACTTCATCTCACATCCAAACACTTCAATCTGCCTTTCCAGATTCTGAATGCCCAAACACGTAGGTCGGTATTCCTCAGTTTGACACTCTGCGATTGTGGGCCAGTACTCGACCCAGGTATTCTCACCAAGCAGATACTGGAATCTGAACACAGAAAAATGGAAAATGCTTTCAGCTTTTATGAGGCAAGGTTTTCTGCAGTGTATACCATACAGGAATTGGAATTAATAAAATGTTAAAGCAAGTCATAGAGAGCAATAATGTGTGTGGTCTGATTTCTATAATTCCGTGTAAAACAGATACTTTTTGTAGACATTCATCACATACAGTAGTCTTCCCAAGTTTCTTTTTTGACCTGTCCTACTGCTGCAGCAACATGAAACCAAATCCAGAGGTATATAAAGCGGTCTGACAACACACAACAAACTTACGAATCGTCATCTTTGTAAATATCAGATGATGATCCCATGATTAGGTAGGTTTTGGTTACTGTCAGATCCAAAGCTTTTCTGCAGTGCTGATAACTGATAAATCTGCGCAGTTTGTCTGCTGGAGTCGGATCATTGGTTCCTGTAATTGAAAAAAATTATATGAGGAAGAGAACATGGGTCCTGGGCTGTAATTTCCGTAGCAAAGAGGAGATTATACCCACCAACTTTAATGACTTTCGATATCCGCATAGTGTACATGTCAGTGTTTTCTTCGGCTTTAAAATTTGCCATTGTCACTTTGTAAACTGAAAGGAGAAAAGGTGAAGATTGTTAACTTTGTGCTTTTCTTTCCTACTTACTCATTCACACATTCAAACACACTCTTACCAAAGTCTATTTTGCTAGTTGCTGTGGATTCACAAGCTTTTGCAGTGCGCTGTGTATTCTCGATATTCTCCTTTCTCTGCTTAGTGCAGCTCTCTGGAAATAAAGATTGATAAATTAAACAAAAATACACATCTGACTCAGATGGCACAGCAAATCCAAATGTTACTGATACCCAGTAATATGCTCAATGTTCCACGCTATTTTAAATACCAGGGAAGAAAAACTGACATATTAAGAGGTATACAAATACTTTAATCAAACAGAGTCTTTTTTTAAGCTCATCACTGGAAAAGGGAGCATTAGAACTTAGATGTTATCGTGTGATTGCATGTCTCCCTAGAAAACAGCCACTCTTACTCAACGGTTTAATTACTTTTTGTCTCCTGTGACCGACATCCAAAGTTGTCGACTGTCTTGTGAAGAACAGGTTTTTACAGGTTAACACTGAAATCAAAAACCCCGACATGAATGACAGTGCCAAGGCAGAATTCAGCTGCTTCTCTTCCTGTCTCTGCTCTAGGGTCTGAGGTTGTCTCAGTGACTGAGGCATTTTGCTCCAACTGACAACAGCAGTGAGAGTTCAGCCCAGTTCACCGTAAATTCACAGAAGGAAAAAACTCTCGACTCCAAGATGCTCAAGAGTTTGGGGTTGATGTGAGAGTTTAGTTTTAAAGTTAAATTTCCTGTTTGAAGGTTGATTTTATTATGTAAATGTGTACTACATCTATTCTCTTTCCTTAAATGTTCATGTTAAAGACTCACATGTTCTGTTTTGTTTGTTTTGTGTTTTGTCTGCAGTTAGTTAAGAAATGTCTTCATTTATTTGTCATTGTTGATTGTTTCCTAATCCAGTAACCAGGTCAACTGACATGGAACCAACTGTCTGAATAAAAAAAAATATTATTTTTACAATAGTTCACACGGAAGCCATCTCAGCTCATCCAAATTAGCTCGGTTTCCATTGCTGATTTCGATTCATCTTTAGAAGATGTGGATAAGAAATGGTGAATGGAGCAGGTAAATAAAAAAGGCTTCCACTAATACACTATTTGATGTGGTTTTTGACCATTTTAAAAAACTTGATTAGCTTTAGCAGGTAAACATTCTACAGAAGCATGTGAACAGCTTTGAGTCCTGAAAACAGATGCAAAGACATAACTCAACCGTTTCTGGTCAGAGACGATACTCAACAAACTCATCTGATTGATCGACGTCTTCCAAGATACACTATCCCAGATAATCCTAGACCTTAAATTAATTCCTGAAGAGTTACTCTCTCCATTTTCCAACTGTGGATGTCCACCATAGGCCTCTCTTTTCTTTCCTCCTCAAGTTAAGGGCTCAAGACAAGTTCTATTGAACCACGAGCAGCAACATTAAGTATCCTAGTTTATTCACAGTTCGCCGGTGTCAACGTATCTGATCCTTTTCTCTCTTTTGAGGCTATTGCAAGAACAGTTCACAAGCCAAGTGAGAATCCCGTTTTACCTTGAGATTAACCAAATTAGTTGCGGCCTGTTCTTCAGGCCTGTTCTTACCCCCATTTTAAAGTATATTTTTTTCTTTCCTGTTGAGGGATAACTACAAAGTGTGCATTGAAGTTTTTAAAGTAAACTTTACTATTCTTGTATATGTTAACAGTTCAAATCAAGTTTTTATCTATAAAACAGCAACATGTTGGTCTAATAAAACATCTTTTTTCCCTGTCCAGCTCTTTCTTAGACCTATATCTGGCAAACTGCTTATGGCCAGCTCAGTGTTTAATCTCTTCCCAATAATCAGAGTTACCAAGTTTACCACACCTCCTTGGATTATTTCAGTCCATAATCTGAAACACGGTCTTTCTCTAAACACAGACAAATTCTGAAGGAATACACAATAAAATGAGTTCTTGTTCACTTCAAAAAGTAGGTCTGTGTGCTGTTTTAGTCCTCGTAGCTGATGTAACATCTACCTTGAGGAGGTCCACAGGTGCATTTTGTTAATGTATGCCATGGAGTCCAAGCCTTTGACCTCCACTGATCCTAAAATCAAACTTTCTGCAGCTGTTGATTTGGCTCCTTTCTTTTAAAATAGTGACTTTTGTTTTCAACGTGTATTAGATTCAGAGTACTGTACAAAATGTCAATGCACTTTTTTAAGTTCATAAATCACAAATGCATGCTTTGGAAGATAGTTTAGGAATTATGTTACCTTCAGCGCATACACGTACATCATCTACAGAAAGTATGAGGAGCTCTCCACTGCCTCTCCCAGGGCGATAAAATTTCACACAATGTGTCTCTGTAACAAGAAAGAAAGGACTTTTTTAATATTTAGTAATAATTAGAGAAGGCTCATAACACATGTACATTCGAAAATTATCTCATTTTTAGAAGACGCAAGAGGATTTTTAAAATGTGTTTTTGATCATTGCATAAGTTTAAGTAAAATACATTGAGAGACTTACTGTCATAGTATTCATACACCGACACGGCAGCTGGTTGCAAGACACCCACTTTCATTTTCTGCTCAATTCTGAAAGAGATCTCCTCAGGCCGTGTGTTAGAAACCTGTAGAGGGGGACAACAAAAGTACAGTACGTGTGGAAAATAGAATTTTTGCAGGCCTGAATGTTTTGTAACATCAATGTTCTTGTTGAGTCCCTAGGAGACCGGATTATGGAAGCAAACACACTGTGAGCTCTGTTTGTTGACAAGAGCAGTATAAATAAGTCATGTTTCACATACAACTTTGCTTTCATGTAATACAACAGTCAAGTGGACAGTATGAATTTGAGCAAGAAAGACTGCTCTAGTTTAGAGAAATTTAGAAGTGAAAAGTAGAGTCTGGGCAGCAGTAATTAAAGGCCTCCACCCCCCCAAATAAGAGACAAGCTTTTTTTGGCCATATTTCAGATTTGTTTGGCTGAATGTAAGTCCTACCTGACAGCTCTCTGTCTTCTACTTTTCTTGCATTGTATAGCATTTAGCAGTGTTTTTGGTTTGCCCTGCTAATATACTGAATCATTTGCGTGCTATATTTTTATTCAGCCTTTAACCATTAATCCAGAATGCATTAATTAATGTGCATTCAATACAATCCAAAAATTCAAAACAACAACAACAATAATAATAATAATAATAATAATAATAGTAATAATAGATCATATTAATAACACAATCATCATAATTTCTTACACTTTAAACACAAATCGCCCTCCATCAGGGTATTCTATGAAGCTAAGTTAGAGTGTGGTAAATCTGTGCATAATCTTGTACTGTGTGATGTTTCTACTCGCCTTGCTTATATATTTCTTTCCCCTGCTCTGAATATTCCAGCATTTTCTTGTAAGCTTGGGGACATTCCTTAGCGCTACCACATGTGTCATATTAGACTTGTGGGCCTCTAGCTTCTCACAACACAAGAATAAAGGAGGAACACAATATTCTTCCATAGAAAAGAAGAAAAAAACTTTTCTTCCAAATACGATCCATATCAGCATTTTCAAAATGAGCAAATGTCATTATGAAGGTTTAACAAGCCACAAAGTCCTCATATGGAGGCAGAAGTGAGTTAGACTGGACAATGCCAGTTTGCTCAGAGTAATCCACCCAGCAACTAGTTTGAGACCAAGATAAAACATTTATTTTTCCCTTCTGTGTTTACACTCATTCACTCGTTTCTTTTGGTTTCAGTCACTGTTTATGCAGTACAGTTAGGGTTAGGCAACACATTTTTGATTTAAACTACTTAGTTAGGGTTAGAAATCAGAAATAATTGGTCATGATTAGAAAAAGTCAGGGTTTGTGCAAAAATGTGTTCTGTTTTCAAAGTTCTTCTTTTGTTTGCTTTGGTGATGTGTCAACACATTTCCCATTAACACGATTGTTAAAGGAGGTAAATTTTTCAAATTTTCAATTTTGTAATTCATGCATGACAATAACATACATAACTGTTTTTGTAGGACTGTCTCACTTTGGGGCATTCATCAGAGGACTGCATTTAAATTTGAGAAAGGGCGCCATAGCGAAAGTCTTACCTTTTTAAGGTAAATCATGAGAGAACCTTTTTCTGAGAGAGCTTTGTTTGTCTCATAATTTGAGATAATGGCAGCATGTCCTGAAGACAACTACATGCAAAAAGAGTTTAAAATGACAGGTTAATACAAATATGCTCAGTTTGAAAATAGTCTGAACCTGTAGTCTGTAGGTTCATATGCATCTCTTACTGCGTCCAGGTCATTTTTGTTAAAAGTGTAGCCCGTCGGTAAACCAATATCCAAGATTGTCATAGATGCACTGCGTTCCTTGCTCTTATACCTGCACACAGAAACAAATTATAAAAAAGATAACGTCTAGAAAGATAGTTCAAAGCCTTCATAGAGATTATAAATGTTCTACACATCATTTTATCTCTGGCGGAACTCAGGTGTAAAAAGAGCTGGTAACAGGGGAAAAGTAATTATTCTTAGCCTGCATTTATGTTGTTCATGGTGAACAGAAGAATGATAAAGAAAGAAAAAATATGGCAAGATTCAAAGACAGGGGAAAAAGGATAAGTCTGAAATGCCCTGTGTAGAAATGAATCATTGTGTCAAGTGATTGTAATATGTAGCCATCCTACAATTTAAAATTTATGTATCTGTGGAGAATTTTGCTGTTGTGTCTGAGCCAGTTTAACAGCTGATAAGCACATATTTTGTTAATACTAAATGCAAAGACCCACTAAATATGAGATAAACAAAGCTCTTGCCATCATTTTCCTCTAAACCCTGAAAGTCTTTATGAGAGAAAAGGTTGAGTACTGAACTTGTCACATATGACATTAGAACTGTTGATGGTACTTACAAAACCTGTATTTTCAGCTTGAATATTTTCTCATCATCAGTGTCTTTCTCTGTAGAAGCAAACATATCGAATGAGTTTTGTTTAAGCTCTACCCCATCCCCCTTAGAACAGCAAAATATAAGCACGACATACTAATGTAAGCAAGTAAAAAATCATCATAACAGAAACCAACAATAACAGATTGGAAGCAAAAGAAAAGGGCAAAATTACCATTGATAAGCTCCAGGTTCAGGTCGAACATTTTGCAATCACTTTTAATTTTTGCTGGCAGAGCATAATACAGTGACACCATCTATGAAACAAACAAAAATCCAAATGAATTGAGTAGGAACATTGTCAAGGCCTAAAAGAGAGCTCCATTTGAACACTCACTAGATTTAGATTTAGACGTTAGATTCAATCAAGACTTTATTGTCATGTATATACATGAAATACACAAAATTACTCCTCCACATTTAACCCATTCAGGTTGGCACCTGTTGATCACACATGCACAGGGTCACACACTCAGGGAGACAGATGCCAGATATACTGGAGCAGTGGGCAGCCATTCACAGCGCTCTGGGAGCATGGGGGTATGGTGCCTTACTCAAGAGCACCTCAGCTGTGGCAAGGAGATGGACTGCCACCCCTCCAGCTGTCAGTTCACCAGTCTTTGAGCAGTGAGAGTGGGAATAGAACTACCAACCGTCAGGTTATTGGTCGACCCACTCTCACCACTGCATAAATAACTATTGCTATACATATTAATTATCATATTAAGTCATTAACATTAATTAAAAGTCAAATTGACCTTAACAACAGCACTGCTCTTGGTAATCTCCATGTCAGATATTGACACACATTCCGAATTTCCTACATATTTTTTTTTAAATGTCTTTGAGCTAAAGACAGACCTCTTTTCTCCCTTTTCCATTTTTTGACAAAATGTACAAAGAAGCAAGACCCCTGAGGTTCAAAACAGAATCAAAGGAACCAAGAAAAATAGCAGAGGAAAAACCCCAACCACACAATTCCCAACCTCCACTTCCCTTATAGTCTGTTTCCCCAAAAGGGCGGACAGATTCTGATTTCTGGAGAATATTTACATGTTTTCGTTACTAGAGCGCTGCATGCAGTATCAGTCTGTTCTTTTTTATTTTGAAAATTTTATTTTGAATTAGCTAACAAAGCTTACCCACACCTACGTATTTAAAGTATTTCAATGAGAAATGGCAAATGTGGAATTAGACAAAAATTAGGTCAATTTTGGGGTCCGCACTGGGATTCACGTGTATGAAAGTTATTGCACCAATTTTAACATATGAAGGAACATAACCAGAATCATCTAAATGGCAGGTAGAAGTATGTTTTTTTTTATAAATGAGGCAAGCAATAACAGTTAAAGTTTACTTAATTACATAATGCTGGATTCTAAATGAGATAGAACAGATAGACTTGCTCTGCTAGGCACAATCAACCTGTGTCCAGTGACTTCTACAGCTCTCTACAGCCATATTATGAGGATGCATTGCTGTGACCAGTGCATCACAAACCAAAGGACATTTTGTGTGTCTATAAGAAATACCAGGGACTATATGAGATGTTTTTTTTACATCCAGAGAATGATAATTGGTTTTAGAGAACAGCATAGGTTCTCCAAAACATGTCCTTTCAAATGGAAGACCGCCAGGATTGCATAATTTGGACACTGGGTGTAGCAGCAACAATCTGACTGCAAGCTGTGATTGTGTTCATTAAAGCATATTAATGTGCGAAAGTCTGTGTTTGAGTTTTTATTGCTCTTTTCTAAAAACTCCCAAAATCAAAGTTCATGTACTTGAGTATGCAAGGCACTGAAAATAAAAGCTGGAGTTATGGAGACATTTTCATTATATTTACAATCTTCACAGCTTTTAGAAAACTACCAGAAGCCTACAGTAGGATTGTAAATATCTGCGACTATACACACTAGACAATAACATATAAAACCAAACTGCATCATACTCACCCTGAAAACTGCTTCTCCTGTTCCTGTAGCAGTCAGTTGTATATCCTTGTTTATACCTTGGAACTGTTGAGATTCAAATTGAACAGTTATTTACGTACACAAATACATACAAATGCAATACATACAAAGATATACACACATGTATCACACACAATTATTATTGATTACAAGATCATTTCAAATGAATAAACATACAACTGATGATTTCATGTTTCATGAAACAACAAAGGAGTCAATTAAAGTGATAAATCCATAGAGAATGACAAGAACTGCCGCTTTATCTTTGCTTGCTATCCCCCTGTTATCTTAATGATCAATTCAATTATCTCCAATACTCCTTTTAAACCAACTTTCATAAATTTAATGTACTCTCACTGTTTAGCATCAGAAATAGCCCACATATTTGAAAATCAAACAACTGAAAATCAAACCATATTTAATGCTGTTGTGTGTTTTTATGGACAGCAGAACCATAGTGTCCATAGATAGATAGATAGATAGATAGATAGATAGATAGATAGATAGATAGATAGATAGATAGATAGATAGATAGATAGATAGATAGATAGATAGATAGATAGATAGATAGATAGATAGATAGATAGATAGATAGATAGATAGATAGATAGATAGATAGATAGATAGATAGATAGATAGATAGATAGATAGATAGATAGATAGATAGATAGATAGATAGATAGATAGATAGATAGATAGATAGATAGATAGATAGATAGATAGATAACACATTTTCCCACCTTGTCCGTTCTTGCTTGATAGTGATTTTGCTGGGTAATCTTGTACTTGTCCACCAGTGACTTGCCTGGTAATAATATTTTAACATCCATATCATATGGTGGTTCTTTTGCATTGGTCCAGTAAGCTGCTACTGCCTGATACACCATTATAGTAGCCTTAAGACGGAGACAGAAGCAAAAGCTCAATTCACAATTTTCTGGCAGAAAAATGAAAATCTGAATTTTAAAATCCTGCTATATTCATAGGGAAAGAGTTAGACATTACCTGAGTTGATCCATACCCTCCTCCCTCCTTTTGCTGTTGGCTGAGCCATCTTACAACAGATTTTGCACTTTCAAATTCCTTTAACAACAGAAGGCAACAAAAACATTTTAAAATAAAAAAGAACAAAAAAACATTTTCATTGTAGTCTGAGTATATTTCATCAACTAAGAAGCCTTTTGAATGCTCAAGATTAACCAAGAGACAAATGTAGTCAAACAAATGCTGACCTTAGCTGTGACAAGTGCAAGGAGAGCATAAGCTGTGGCCTCCAGTGTGAAAATGTGTCCCTTTGTCACAGGCCAGTGGGATCTGCCTGTTGGGGACATATACACAATATTGAATTTTTGACAGACTTCACGTTCTTCTTCTTCTTATCTATCTATCTATCTATCTATCTATCTATCTATCTATCTATCTATCTATCTATCTATCTATCTATCTATCTATCTATCTATCTATCTATCTATCTATCTATCTATCTATCTATCTATCTATCTATCTATCTATCTATCTATCTATCTATCTATCTATCTATCTATCTATCTATCTATCTATCTATCTATCTATCTATCTATCTATCTATCTATCTATCTATCTATCTATCTATCTATCTATCTATCCATCCATCCATCCATCCATCCATCCATCCATCCATCCATCCATCCATCCATCCATCCATCCATCCATCCATCCATCGGATCATTTTCCATTTTTAGAAGTATTATGTGGGGAAACCTGGGCCAGCAAAGTTGTAGAGGATCTGCTTGTTCAGTTTATTTTCATTTGCCAGGGCATATGATGTCATTGCAACAGCATAAGGATTGGTGAGGTGGGGCAGGCGCCTTTCCAGGTAGGACGTTGCTTTATGTATACTGTTTGGCAAACTCTGTACAGAAGACAAAGATAGTTTATAAGAGGAAATAACTGACAATAAATCCTGTGTAAGCTATAGCTCTCATTGTGATCCATAGGGCAGCTTATCCTGATTATTCTGTCTGATTATCTGACTACAATGAGATTATAAAGACAACCTTTTCCACCCCAATCCCTCAGTAGCTTAAGTCCAGTCGTGAACACTGTTAATTATAAGGCACTTCTGTGCAAACAAAGGCATAAAGAAAAGCGGGCCGCAGAAAAACACGGTGTGTTGATGGGTTACTTACATTAACAGAAGAAGAACATAATGTTTGTGACTCCTGCATGGCAATCAGGCAGAAAGCTGTCATTGAAGCATCTGAATCAACACCGCCCACATCACCCTACACACGTAGATTTACATATAAACAAATATATATGTATATATGTAACATCTCTCTCTCTCTACATAAACATATGATGTTTAAATCTTTTAAGATAACTTTTGGACCTAAATTAGAACTGGTGTTACTAAAATACATTCACTTACAATCATGTGTTTTTCGTACACACTTCCAATTTCCACAAACATCCCATCAGGTTGTTGAGTGTTAAGAATGAGAAACTTGATAGAATCGCAGATCACACCTTGATCAATTACCACAAGATTATAGGCCATTGAGAACACCTTGGCAACGTATGCAGTCAGCCTTTTCGAGGAAAAAAAGTAGAGTTACAGCACAGTCATGTGTTGAAAAGAAAACTGATTAAGTCATTTATCATTTGACTTAGGGTCAATTTTCTCCACGGACAGTCCACAAAATATTGAATTTACTATCTTGCCATTACTCAAAGTAAAGGAGGATGAGCAATATCTATGTACAAGTTCATTAATGTTTGTGTGCCTCACCAGGTGGTGCTTTTCCACGATTGAAAAATAGTAAAAGATCCATCATTTTTCCGAAATTTAAGTTGCTTGTTAAAACCTGGACAAAGCAAACAGAAAAATATTTTACTTGCTGCCATTATTTCCTTTAAAATATGAGCAATTGGACACTAGTTTCTAGCTTAAGAAGAATTAAATGTGGATGTAAGTTCACCTTTTTAGTGCAATATTTTCTCATTATTCAGATAGCATATACATTATAGTATCTGTCTGTATAAAGACATCTGTACAAACTTACCAGATTTAATGTGTCCTAAGGCTTTGTTGCGCTTATCAAACCCTACATCTTCCCACCGGTTGGTTTTGTCCAAATATAAGGTTGCAATGACAGGCAGAGTCATGCCAATCATATTCTGCTCTCCACAGCCGTGGGGCTCTTGGATCAGAGATCCCATGGAATCCCCACTGATGCAGTTGTCAAACAGTGTACTCATCTGCTCTACTCCTGAGTTAACAGAGATAACCAAAGGTTTGAGCACAGCTGATCAAATTATGTTGTTCAGAGACTGTCCAAGTTATCTGTACTGCTTCTCCATGCTTTATATGGCCAGCTGTGTCCACCTAGGTTTCAAATATCACAGGGCAGATGTACTATTGGACATGCCTGGCATATTCAACCACTTTACAAGTAGTAAACAAGTCACTGTAATGTTTATTGTCTCTATTATATTCATACAAGAGACAAACTCTACCTGTAAATTAACGTCAGCGGATTGTCAACAGGTCTACTTGTTTTTGACTCCATGCTCATTCATGCATCATATTGTAGACTACTTTGGTCTTTACTGAAATAAGCTATGTGTGTTTTCATAAGTCAGATCATTGTCGGTAGATCAGAGCCAACCATTCACAACTATTTTTCTATAGTACTATCACACTTGATTAGAAAATCTGGCCTGAAATGTATAAGAGTGTGTGGGTGTGATTGGTACCCACACATGCAGCAAATCATTGTTATGCAACAGACCGTTAATCCATAGAAACCGCTTAACATATAGGCAAAGAAATGCACAGTTCTCTGGCTGTAGGAGATAAAAACTGTGATGTTGGGTAGATCAAAATCAAGCATAATACATGTCATTTAAAGGGGGTATTTTGGTTATTGCTACCAGACCTCTCTCAGTTTGTAGAATCGGAAACATATCCTGACTTGTGAGCCAAGCTAACAGATACTCAGAACAGGGGCCACATAAAATTATGACACCCACTAACCCCCAACAAGTCAAACCTCACAATTTCATAGAGGTTTCAGTCTAATCTTCACCAAAATTTCAATAAGATCTGCAACTTCACAAGTTTTTCAAGCCATTTTTATACGGAAAATGATCATATGTGTATAAATGTTTTGGATGTTTCTTCTATGATATCCACATGTTGCCTGGGTAGATGGATGGGTTTGGGGGGAATGGATGTTTTTTTTCTTGAGGTATTAATTGCTGTTTTGTGTGCACACAGCCTTGACTCATCATGTTAGAATGTGTGGAATGGATTGGTTGGAGCAAAAAAGAAAATGGTAAACCTTTCTATTTGCTGAAAGTTTCAGTACCTTTTCTAAAACATTATCATCTTTCACAGACATATTTATAGCTGCTTCACATTTACTACCAAGGCACATCTATGTGCAAATGCAATATTTTATAATCTTTTTATTAACTGTTCAAATTTTGTCTCCTGGGCTCACCTGTCAAAGAGACTAGTGTGCTTGAAGGCGTGTTAGGAACCAAATCGACTGGGTCTATTTCACTTTTGATAGTCTCCACTTGTGTACCACCTGAGGAAGAAGACAGTGAGAAAGCATGCTTATAAACAGAAAAATTAGACATTACTGAATTTAAGTTGTTGTGGACTCTTAAGAGGTAAACTAACTTAACTTTACCTTTCCTGCCAGGGTCCAGTGTTATATTAAATGGAGATTTTACCAGTACACCTGGGGGCTAGAGAGACAGCAGTTAACGAACAAATAGTCTACTTCCTGTCAAGAAACTTTCATAAAAAGCCACCAGTGCCACAAAAATCCTTAGAAAATATAGAAAATATATATTTTGTTATGCACTGTCACAGTATTCACAACCTCAAGTTCCAAAACATTAAGACACTGTCTAAAACTTGAATTAAAACAGAATGCAATGATTTGCAAATGTCATCCTCAAAAAACAAAGCAGATGTTGAAAGTGAGATCTTTTCCCATTTCATGAAACAAATATAGGCACATGTTGAACTTGGTAGTTGCAACATATTTAAAAAAAAGAATCACGTAGAATCCCTGTAAGTCTGTATCTGGGAACTGAGGGGACCAGTTGCTGAACCTTTGGGAGCGGAACGTTGTCCCATTCTTGCCCAATATGGGATTCTATCTGCTCAACAGTAATGATTTTTTCTCATATTTTCTTTTTCGTGATTTGCCAATTCTTTTGATTGGTGAAAGGTGAAATTGGTGGAACGTGATTGGTGAAAGGTCTGGACTTGCAGGCAGACAAGTTCAGCAACCCAACTATCTACTGTGATGGCATTCTGTTTTGATGCATGCATTATGTGGTTAAACATTGTCTTGCTATAATATGAAAGGCCTTGCCTGAAAAAGATGCCATCTGAATGAGAGCAAATGTTACTCTAAACCTGTGTATACCTTTCAGCTTTGATGGTACCTTTCCAGATGTGCAAGTTTCTAGTTCTGCATTTGAATGCATCTGAATTTATGCACCCCTGTACCATCAAAGAAGCAAGATTTTGAACTAAAAACCAGCCCAATGATCATTCTGTTGTCCATATTTTTTTTCAAATAATCAAAGTTTTTCAGATCTTCAGAAAAAAAGTAAGCAGTGTGTCTGGATCATGTTCACATATGACATGTTCTCCTTTTCATTATAAAGCTTTAACCTGCATTTGTGTTTGCTTGGTGAACTATGTTCCTGAGCCCACGCAGTGCTTTCCATGACAAAATCAAGCCTGTTTTTAGTGCAGTGCTGCCTGAGGATCCAATAGTCATGGGCATCCAAAATGTATGTTTGTTTGTGTCCCTTGTGCAGAGGTGTCTCCAAATTCTCTTTTGATGATATTTTGTACTGTAGTTATTATTGTACTGTAGTTATTCAAAATCTTTGTAATTATATATTCAGCAAGGCCATAACTACCATTGAGGACACCGAGGTTGTGTCCTCTGTATTTTTTTATTTTTTGCTTAAATTGTGGTGATTTTATATTTGAAGAGCCAAGAGTAGCGCGACTGTTTAATAAAACAGTGGCTCAGTTTGGGTATTTGTGCTGCGCGTCATCAACAACATGCACTGTCTATGGTAACTACTACACACAAGTCGGACGTTGATGGTGGTGAAGACGTCAACCGGAAGTGGCTCTATTAGCGATAGTTGAAATGGGTACAGCGTCACTTATCTACTGTGGTATTGCATGCTTTGTGCCAGTGATTCCATTCTTTCACCGCCATATATCCAAGGATAATTACCCTTGCTCAGATAAGGAGCATAACCCAACTATAGCTATAATCGAGTTAATCTCATCATGTAAACCCACTGAGTGAGTCAGTCAGTCTCACCAGTCACTGGAAGAGGAGCACATCAAGCTAAAAATGTAGGTGAAGAGCAGTTTAAGTGGTAGATGACTGTGAAAAAAAAAAAAATTGAATGGAGATATTTTTATTGCAGTCCAGCTTACTACTCAGATAGCAAGGAAACATCAAATCAAAGTTTAATTTTGGTTAACTCAGTCAGTACCGGTCGTCAATCAATTTCCACCAGTTAAGTCAACATTAATTTTGCGATTGAAATGGTAGCGACATCTTCGATTGAAAATTAAACGTTTATTCAGTGTTGATTTCTCAATGTTGGATGCTGAACCTGTTATATATTTCCGCCGTGTGCCGGAGCACAACACAGCGTACGGCACAGAGCAGATCGTGCGGGACAGGGAGTTGTGCGCAGAAACAGAATAAAACATCCGGTTAATTTTTAAAATAACAATAATAAATAATGTTCTGTGGTGACTTGCCCTTACTTCATGAGTCACCAGAATGGTCCTTCAAAAAGCCTCAGAATGCCCCAATTACAAAAGCTCCGCACCGCCCTCAATGTTTTTTAAGATTTCTCACACATCTGAAAACATGATGTTGAAATGGTGTATTGTTTTAATTTCTATCAGTTTAGTATTTGACTGTGTTTATATTCTTCACTAAAGGGAAAACAGGATAGGGAGGAAAAAGGCTTAGCCAAACCAAGCTCATCTTTGGGCCAAGCAGCAAGACGAGGAGCAGTGAAGAGAGAGATAGCGGGAGAGCAGGTACTATAAAAGGAAGAGACTATTCCAGAACCGAATACGTTTTAAAAGTCAGATGTTTAATGCATGATAATTGAAGTATTGTGTAAGATTATAATAGAAATGTGTTCAAAAGCTGGCTTTCCTTAACAAGAGTGAACAGATTAGGCGCTATCATCAATATGATAGTGTAATAGAGCTTGGGTGTCTATTTTGAATACTGAAGGAAATATGAAGCATTTGTATATATTATCCCTCTGTCCCAGGACAGTTCATTCCTTTTTATTCCTAATCCATGACTTGATGAAATTCATTCTCCAGTTTTACAATGTAACTCATTTGCACATCATTTAGGATGAGGGTGATGTTCTCTGATAACAAACAAAACAAATAAGCCTAAAAGTCATTATGATGGTTTTTTTTGCTCCTTAAGACTCTGAAAATGGCCAGATTTAAATAACGGAATTAAAATTTTAATTAATTTAAGATTTCAATTATAGAATTTCTGGGGGAGCATGCTCCCGAATCCTCCGAGAAGTTCTGACTTGTGACCTCAGTATTTTTTGGGCCCTGATATTCAGGATAATTATTCTGAAATTGCTCCACAATTTATAGACACAATGTTTTTTCACAATGCTGGATCTCTGCCTATCTTTAATTCTGGGACACTTTCTCTCTCCAAAAATGCTTTTTTTTAAATATCCAATTGTGTTACTGATATGCCAGTAACAGAATTAGTTGCAACACATTTGATCAGCTTTTTTTTTATTACCATTTATCTTTCTAGCCTTTTGTTGCCCCTGTCCCAACTTTCTGAGATATGTTGTTGCCATCAAGTTTAAGATGTGCAAATATCCTTTATGATATGGGTGAAATGATTTGATATGATTTATTGTGAATATCATCTTGATTTATGAGATCTGTCTACATTTTGTGTTATTTATATTCTGAACTCTGATTCCAACTTTTGTGCAATTATTGCATTTCAGTCCAGAGGTACAGTCATGTTTTGGCAGAATCTTGTTTTAATCATGAGAGTTGGCATGAAAACTTCTCCAGAACATACCAAAGATTCTTTAGGGGTTTAGGATCTCTGTGGGGGCTAATTGATGTGTGAAAATAATATCTCATGCTTTCTGAAGTTGAATTCTGGCTTTGTCATATAAATGTTGGGGCTGTCAAAATCAACATTAAAATTAGCATTAAAAAACAGATAAGAAAATCAAGATGTAAGATTAACATAGGCGCGTTCTGTGAATACGACCTTGGTCGACCCCCATGGTGCAAGAAATTAAGAAGGAATGTAGCTTAATCTTGTGGAAGGCAAAGTAAAATAGATAAGAAAAAAGTTAATCTTCAAATTCCTGTAAGATGGAGCTCTTGACAAGACCAAAGTTATCTCCCAGAACTGTCAATGTGAATTGACTTCTCACTGGAGAATGTCTGATCTTAAATATTGCTTGCTAGCAAAACACACGGCTGATACAACGATCTGCACGCCCTCTCTCTGAGACCACACTGAGTAGTTTGCAACAAAACATCTTAACAACAGAGTTAGACAGAGTTACAATATGTAAAAATATTTTTCTCCGTGTGACACATATGAAACAATGTATATAAGATTAATATGCCCCTCTGTTTTGCTTGTTGGGCTTGAGTTTTCATGATGAGCCTCAGCATAAATTTTTTTGAAAATGATGAAGAACGTTCTGGATAGAATTTCTCAAGACAATTTGTTTGGGATTTTTTTCCAACAATAAATGTAATTTTCATAAAGAAAGCACATTTGTCAGGCCATATTTTGATAAGAGTATTAAAAAATATCCCTTTCAGGTGCATTTAAAACATATATTTGGAGCATGATTATTTTACAATTAATCATGTATTCACAATGGATAATCAGTTTGTAAATAAATACATACGTATTGATTATCCACAGCCCTTTTATATACACACAGTGTATATAAAACAGTCAGTTGTCTGACTTAGAAACGTAGATATTAAAAGAGGATAAAATTGCTGGATCATTTTACTGCCACAAAATAGCACACCACACCACAATCAACATCCATTCCCCTTACCACCACACGAAGAGTCCTTATGATTCCATCACCACGGTATGAGTGTTTAACAGATGCTTTGATCTCAATGGAGGCTTCTGGAGCCTTCATAGGTATAATGATAAATGGTACAGATCTTGTAGTTTCGGGCCCAACTTGAACCTCCTGCTGAAACCACCCTTTCTTATGAGCTGCACTGCACATACTGCTGTGTTCTTTAAGCTCCACACGTACCTGCAAATGAGTAAAGATGGGGAGGTGGACACAAACATGAATGACTGTTATACACATACAAATTACAGGCACAAATTATGGTAATAATATGCAGATGTTTACCCTCGGACAATGGGCCTCTAAATAGTCCACTGAGTATATGAAATCATGTAAACTCTCATAATCTTCAAGTTCAAACTCAAGGAACAAAATAGCATCTTTTGTTATTTTAGATATTGACCAATCCTTACAAAGAAGACAAAAAAAATCTAAGACTAACTAAATAGAATCAAGAATGAACAGTCTTATTTTTTTAGAATGAATGAAAATGGAAAATTTAAACAAAAAAGAGTCTTGTTATTATAATTTTGCAAATAGTTTTGTCACCACCAGCGACCTTGGTACTAATATAAGTGAGACACATAGAACTGAAGCCATGCTGGCTCAAACATTGACTGGATTAACAAGGTCCGTGTTAGCGGGACCTTCAGATGGTAAGTCGGCTATTGGAAAAAGGCATTCATGGAATAGAGCGGAGAATTTCACGTTGTTGGATTGCTACTATTCCAGCATTCCTAGTAAGATGGGATATATACAGAAAATCCACCCAGAATGGTAAGCCAAGGTCAGACAGTACTGATCATGAAAGAACCCCAGAGGGGGGGGATTCCACCCAACTACTGGCCAATAACCTGCCTCTGCAGAACATGGAAGTTCTTGTCAGGCATCATAGCGGATAAGATGAGTAGGCGTATGGTTCTATACATAAGCGGGGCACAGAGGGGAATTGGGAGTAACACCAGTGGAATGTGGAGGAATGTGGAATCTGGAAGACATCCTTGAAACCAATTCCAAACCAATAGCACAACTGAACATCAAGCGTGGTATCTAACAAGGAGATGCTCTGTCCTCACTGCTGTTCTGCACTGACCTGAACCACCTCAGCCATATCATCACAGAGTGGCTATGGATACTGGTTCCAAGTGGAGCGATCATCAGCTACCAAGCTGTATGCCAAGACTGAGGGAGTCATCAAGTCACTGATACATGTCAGTCAGACCAGTTAAATATGGTCGAATTATATAAAAGAAAAAAAGATACTAGAACTACCAGAGGGCACTATAGCAGATGTTCAAGAAGCTACAAATACCTTGAGATCCCACATGCAAATGGAAACCATTAAGAGGCTACAAGGAGGAAGTACCTACAAAAAGCGAGGCAGGTACTTAAGAGTCAGCTGAATGGGGAGAACAAAGTCTGAGCCATCAACATATACACCCTGCCTGTCATCAGATACCCTGCTGGTATAATAACCAGTCCAAATATGGAGATAGAAGCCACTGATATCAAGACAAGAAAGCACCTAAAAATGTATGGAGGGTTTCACCTCAAGTCCAGCACCCTGGGATTGTACATTAAGAGAAAAGAGGGAGGCTAAGGGTTAGTGGATGTCAAAGCCATTTTCCAAGATGAAACAAGAAATTTCCAGGAATACATTAGGAAGACGACCCTCAGTTTTGAAGTGCTCGGTGAAGGTCTCAGGCAGCTGACACCCAGGGGATGTGAGGAGGACGGGGTGAACCCATAATAGAAGGATAAGCCTCTGTATGGCATGTACCAACAACAGAATGCAGAGATAGCTGATATCAAGAAGTCTTGCCAGTGGCTAGAAAAGGCTGGTCTGAAAGACAGCACATAGGCAATAGTCATGGCAGCTAAGGAACAAGCTCTGCACAAGAGCAACAGAGGCCACAGTCAACTACACCACACAGGACCCCAGGTGCAGACTGTGCAAATAAGCCTCCGAGACGGTTCAGTATGTAGTAGTGGGATGTAATCAGAATCAGAATCAAGTTTTTTGCCAAGTAGGTTTACACTTACAAGGAATTCGACTTGGTTTAATTGGTGCAAAGTATTAAAAGAGCAGTGTGTAATAATTATGGTGATTTATTAACAGAAATGGAATATAATACACATAACTATGTTCTTAGTGCTATATAGTCACCCTATGGAACGAGTCGTTACGTTTTTATTACTTTAGATTTTGCCTTTTAATTTACATATATTGTGGTCTGCTCTACAGAAAGGCTTACCCGGAAAGACACCACTTGCATCACCATATTGATTACAGTGGCCTAGAAGAGACAAATGGTGGTGCAAGCACGATTTGCCGCTACTTTGCAGACGATCAGCTGATCTGATTAAACAAACTCTCCGTGTCCCTGTTGAAAACTGTTGATTCACGTGAGTTAATGCACCAAAACTACTAAGTAGCTATGTTAGCTGGACAGAAATTACTTGGCATCATGTTACGGAGATCAACTGATTTCAATCAAAGTGATACTAAGAGGCCTTGAAAATAATGTCAGCGTGCTAATCCTGGCATCCCTCTGTCAGACTAAATACAAACAGCCTTTCGCCCTATATAGCTAATATTAACTTTTATTACCACACAGGTAGGTACCTGGGGTCTAAAGATTTATTATTATTCCATTTATGTATATGTCAGAATTTTATCTTTCTTGACCAGCTCCAGGTGGCCATTTGAGGCAGAGCAGGTAACTAAATTACTGCTAATGGAATTATGTTTGAATTGTTTAAAACTACTTTGAAAACAATTCTTACCCATGGCATGTTTGGCAGAAAACACACATACCTCATAGCTGTAGAGAGGGATTTGCCATAAGTGGAGTTAAAGTGATATCAGAAAGCTGAAGACATATAAATTCAAACCTTTCTGCAGTACTTTTTAAGTAATTTATCTCATTCATAATAATTCATAATAACTCATTCATCTAAGAATACACTTCAGTTTCAGAACTTAAGTTTGCACATTATTCAGTTTTTGATGCTCAGAGATTAAAACAGTGTGAGTGTTACAACCTGATTCTAAAATAGTTGTGACACTGAGAAAATGTGAATACAAAAGAATGCTTCAATGTACACATTATTTAAAATGTAAATAAATCTTAAAAAAATAGTTATGTAATTGAATGGTAAGTAGTGAAAGTAATGTCTAACTACAATATTTCTGTGATTTCCATCAACTATTGTCCCCAATATTTTTTTTTAAAAGCCAGATTAATCCTGAGAGATTGTTGTACACAAGCAACAAATTAGAAAAAAATATTACTGAATGACTCACAGTGATAGCCTCCAAATCGTAGTTGTGGAGAATTGCTTTGATTTCCAGTTGCTCTCCTTGGACAGCAGCGTATGGTAGCCTTAGATCAATGAAGAATGGCTTATAGACAATGACTTTCAGTGGCTTGGCCACGCAGATGCCTTAAACAGAAAATTGAAAACAAGAAAACTAAATGTCTGATTGCATAGTACATCAAGTACTGTGTTTACTACAGTCCTCAGAGTCTAATTTTCTCACAACAAAATATTTTATTGCATTAACAGTATAAAAACTGTTAATGTATAAAAACAGCAGCAGAATATGGAATTAGCTAAAAAAATCACTTAAGCTTATTTAACAATCACTGTTATCACCACAAGGGTGGTATTTTACCTGAGGACACTGTCTGTGCCATTAATACTGTTTGACAGAAGAGACGCTGCAGCGCCACTCAAAACTCGTAACTCCCGTAACGGAATATCAATTTACCGTAAAATTTCATATCAAGCTAATACACACATTGCATTTGGCTAAACAATTGATAAAGCAGCTGAAAATGTATGCTGTTTTTCCTGACTAAACATTGTGTGAGTGCAGATGTTGTGAAAGATGCATCCATGCAGTTACAACTTTTCTGTCAGACGGATTGATTCAACAAATAAAGCAAGATGTGAGTAATGACTGTCAAGCCTGGTGGTATGACAGCTTTTCAATTTACTTTCTGTATTTTTTCAAAAGAGATAAAAATCAGAAAATAAGGTTTTTACCAACATGGTATCGCTTATACCTATATTTTAAGACTAGAATATTAGATTCTAGAGTATTAATACTAGAGTAAAATGTTCCTTTCAAGACAGTGTAATAACTGAGAAGGGCATATACGGTATGTGCAATGAAAGATAGAGAAAGAGAGGAACTTTAAACATTGCAATTATCTGCACAAAAGTAAAAATCATTCTACTTTGTTTGTTGTTAAGAAGCTGAAAAACGAAAGTAAGTAAGAAAAAGAGTTCTCACTGTGAGTTCTCGACAGGCTAATGCCAGTCAACTGCCAGGTTGTGATTGAGTCCGGCAAAGGAACAGTTCGCTCATCTGATGTGATCTTACTGAAAAGAAAAACATTTTTATACACAAAATTACTTTCAGAGAAATTTTTGTGATGGCAATATTTTTTTCTTGTATTGTTTTCTATTGCTGTCCTTACCACTCACGATCAGTTGGAGGGCAAGTAAGTGGAATATCAGTCCAATACCAGCTTTCAGGAAAATTAGTACGAGAGGTGATTTCATTCCTGTCAAGGTCATATCCATCTGATTCACCTAAGGAAGTCATTAAAACATTAATACTTTTTATGATTGGCTTAATTTCCCTTTTCTTTAAATACACAATGACAAATGGAACACAGCTACCCCCCATCCTCTGTACCCATCTCTTACTGCGGGCAAGCTGTAGGACTTCCCTCTTGTTCTCATCTCGATGTTTTTGCATCTCCTCACAGCAGCGCAGGAAGGCCTTGGTGCATTTTACCTTATTCTCAATGTATTCACTGCGTCTCTGACAGTCGTATGAAACAGGGACCTCCCGCATACCATCCAAACAACATTCTTTTTCTTCTTTGTCTTGATATTCACTTACTGACAAGAAAAATGGTTGTGAGAGAAAAGAGACAAAATTTAGTCATAGGCATTCACATGACACATGTAGTTCTTTCTAACTCATTGATATTTCCAATGTTTACTTCTGTCTATGTCTATGTTTATACATGCTATGTTTCTGTGTTGTTTGCAGTGTGTACTATGCTTATTGTGACTGTACTATTTGCTGGCAGTGAGAGCTTTTGCCAGGCCACCAATCTAAATAAGAATTTGTTCCTAATGACTTGTTTGGATGAATTAATAAGATAATAATAATAACAAAGAAGCTGTTATTGCCAAGGATTCTCTACCACCTAGAAAATAAGGACACCTAGATCCTTCCACGTAAACTTGCTGACAAACTAATCAACATTAGATTTAACCCTATGGTCTGTGACTATCTGTTGGATTTTCTCACTGACAGGCCACAACTGTAATAATTTGGGATCTTACCTCCTTTAATATTGATTAACACTGGCACTCCAAAAGGTTTTGTGCAAAGCCCTATGTTCTACACAAAATTAACTTAAGGCTGTGTTGCTTCCCACAAAGCACAAAACTAATGATTACAATCGTGCCAAACTACATCATCACAAATTAGTCTCAGTGTTTGTTACTCAGCCCTATTTTCAAAAAAAGTAAAAGAAAAAAAAAGTTAATGAAGGGACTTCTCACAAATTGGCCTGCACAAACTCATATATATTTGTTATGGCCAGCTGAAATTGGTGGGACTACTGCCAAATCCGAAAAGAGGTCAAATTTATCAATGCTTTGATCTATGAAGGTTGGAAGGTTGGAATCTAAAAACTGCATTATCTGTAATGATTTTAAATATCCCTAATTTATGTTTGTACTCATATTTTCAGTTAGTCGTCCTACAAACAATTATGAAGACCTGAACTGTGATGCAGAAGTTCAATGAATGAGTGGTTAATGAGTCGTTTGAGCTATGGTTCTCACATAAGCTGGTTCTGACATCCATTATGGTGCTGGCTCGTTTCCTTCTCCTGGAAGTAGGACATGCAGAAACTGGAAAAGTAAAGTGACAAATTTGTTTAACAGAATTCTGCAAATATAATGGTATTCCAATCTATTGTTAAAATAAAAGCGGTAGAGTAAAAACACAAATGTCCTTGTCATCTGATCGTAAATCATGGGAGTCCAACCTAGGCTTGTACCCTTTCCATTTTCATCTTGAATATACTCCAGATTCCATTAATAGTTTAAAGTGAACATGAAATTTAATTCCATTCATTTCAGTCATTTAATTATTAATCTTCAGTACCTCTAGATTATCTTTGCACCCATCTTAACTCCAAATAGTTTGTAATTATTTCAGAACAAGGGAGAGCTTTCTCTTGGGGGAAGCCCTTTATAAATGAGAGGTTTTTGGGGAAATGTCTTCTTATTGGACGAATGTCTGGGTCTTGCCTTGGGGATGGGGGAGAGGATGTTAGTGACTTGTGAATCCACACTGCATGGGGTGACACCAGTCAGGAAGATACAACTTGTAAACAAAGGAGATACTTTGACAAAGGCTTTTATATATTAATTTTAAGCATGACAACACCTCAAATCCACTCATTCTAAATCTGATACAGAATCAGATTTAGAATGAGTATGAGCACCATGCCAAACCACCACAACATAGTTTACAGCTGAACATTTCTGTTTGGATAATGCTTATTGCCTGCAACTGTGCAACATTACAAACTACGTTGACTGTCAGTTCCTAACCATACATATATTTTTCTTTGTATCTCCATGTTAATAGGTGCAGTTGTAGGAAATGTGGTGAAGTGTCATCTAAGGCAGAAAACGTCTGCTCCATGACCAAGAAAAAGTAATGATGCTTACATACTCCTCCTTTGTTACCCAAGGCAAATTTGCTAATTGATTTTCTTTGAATATAATAAGTGAAGTGCATTGGGGGTGGTACATGCAAACTATAGTTGCTTGTGAGAGTGATTGTGTTTATGAGCAGTAGTCGGAGCAGCAAATGGATACTTTTGGTTATCCTGTCAGCAAATCATGAAATTCTGATCAACACAAAGTACCATTAGTCCCCTTAGCTGCCTTTTCACTTATTGTATTCATGATGTTGTGCTAAACTGCTCGCGACAACACAACACAGACATTTGAAACTCATGCCCTTTTAGTGTTGGAACAGCCTCAACTTTTAGCTACAGTCTCCCCGCAAAGCCTGTGTTGTACTGGGCTTTGTTCAAAAAATGGTCCTCTGTGAAGTGTGGCGAACAAATCCAAACCTTTTTGCAATTGTGTTGCTGGCCAGGAAAAATAAACAGCGATCACTTCCTCAAGATCGATGGATTTTTAGGGAAGCTAAAAATGGTCACCTTGCCCTCCTAAAGAAAACACATTTTCTTGAAAATATCTCCTAAACTCCTTAAACCAAATTACTAGTTCTAAACTACCCCTGTCTCGAAATCTTTTGGGATGTGTTGCACACCTGAAATGCATTGATCTCCAGTAGACTCGATTACTGTAATGGTCTTTTTACTGGACTTCCCAAAAAGAGTATGAAACATCTGCAGCTCATCCAGAATGCTGCTGCTAGAGTTTTAACCAGGACTAAGAGATCTGAACACATCACACCAGTTTTAAAATATTCACACTGGCCACTCAGTCACAGAATAGATTTTAAAAGCCTACTGATGGTTTACAAATCCCAGAACGGTTTAGGCCCAAAATACATCTGTGATATGTTCAGACAATATAAACCCAGCAGAGCTCTTAGATCCAAAGACTCAGGTCAGCTGGTCCAGTCCAGACTAAACACGGAGAAGCAGCATTTAGCTGTTATGCTGCAAACAAGTGGAACAAACTGCCAGTGGAGATTTCACCAAATGTAGACATTTTCAAATCCAGGTTATGAAATCTGCACAGTATCTTTTAACTTGTCGAGACTTTTGCATGTTTTTATTCATTTTAATTCATTTTGATTATTTTATTTCTTTCTAGTTATATTCTTTTACATATTTTTAATGCTTTTTCCGCTCCCCGCTGCAATACTTTTATTTTATGTAAAGCACTTTGAATTGTTTTGTACATGAAATGTGCGATACAAATAAATTTGAATTTTGTCTGTCTGTCTGTCAGCCAGCAAATTATTGCTGTCTTGTATTGTATTCTGAAATAAAAAACAGAGTAAATTTGACAAATCAAATTTGATGAAATAAGTCACAGATGACAAAGCATATTTATATGTGCCTGCCTGTTTGTTTTAAATGATAAAAAAATTATTTAACATATAAGTAGTGTCACCTGTTCTGTCAGGGGTCCCACCGAGGTTGCTCGTCTCCAACAGAAGCCCCGCATCGTAAAACACTTTCATGTTGTTTTCCCCTCCACCTGCTGTGCAGCCTGGGTCGTATTTCTCCACCGTCTCCCAAATCTAAGCAGAGTGGTCAGTCAAATACAGAAATACAACCACACAAGGACTAGTATGAAGAAATAAAAATTCCAAACCACATCACATAAATTACATTACAAAACAGGCTCTGCAGCTGGTGCAAAGCCTGCTTGACTCTGTATTTACTTTCAGGCGCCTGTCTGAAAGGTGTGAGCCCAGTGTGTCCGCATGTTTCCAACACATATACCACGCCGAAGTGATGACTTTAAAAACAACCATGATCTGTCAGAGCAACCATGGTTCATTGTTCATTGTGTGTCGTGCATACCCATTGATTTTTAAGATAGGCCTTGTGTCATCCTTTAATTAGGATTATTCAAATGAATCAGACAGACTTAAACTTTTAATTTTGAGGATGACAAGGCTGTAATAGTTTAGCTGCTGTGATAAGGACTTACAGATTATTCTCCACCTGTGTAAATTTATTTGAAATGCCAGAGAAAGAAGTTACCAAAGCAATTGTAATAATAACCCTGGTGCTACATCTCATAGTTCTGTCATTAATTTCAAGAAATATGTAACAGTTTCAGCATTTACTTGTTTTCAAGTTGTAATTTGTAAATCTCGTAGATATATAAATACTAGATATTCAATCCTTGAGTCCACGTATTGTATGAGAAATTGACATAATTTGAAACCTGGCTCTATATGTTCATAGAGTGACAATATATCTGGTTATAATTACTGAGAATTACTCAGTGACCCTTTATTAAAACAGAAAAAATAAATTTATGCCATCCATTTGCAGTAAAGTCTCATGGCAAGCTTGTGCTGTGTTATTGCTCTGCATTTACATTAACTGCCATCAAGATGATGATACAAAGGTCAGGTGCAATCAAGTTATCTACAAAAGTTTAACTTTTGACCCAAATTTAACCAACTTTAGCCCACATAGCTATTTGGGCATTTATTTAACAGAGAAATATAAAAGTCGTGTACTGCAAGCTCATGATGGTAGGATGCGCTGTGAGTTTATTAATCTACTGTAAAGAAGTTGGTCTGAAGTTGTAAATGGACAATATATTCTAGTGGCTTTTGTGATTTTTCATTAAGCACGTTTCATGTGTTTCACCAGTTGGTACGGTTAGTTTTGGCTGCTGACAGAGTAAATCTGCACCCAAATCTTTGAAAGCTATCTAAAGTTTGCTTGGTGATTAAAATCACATTTTCCTGTTGTAAAAATGTGATGTATATTTGGTAATTCTTCACACAGACTTCATCTTGGCTCAGTATAAATAATTTTCAGAGACAATACAAACAAATTGCCTTTTTCTGTGTCAGCCGATTCTTGTTGTTCAAGACATAGACACTTTTGTCAACTGCCACCAATCCCACTGTTGCCCCAGGCTCTCCTGTAATCTTTAGTTTGAATGACTTGCGAGGTTCATAGGATGCAGCATTTCCCAGTACTTCCAGTTTCAACTAAAGGAGAAATGAAGAAAAGATTGTATGAAATTGTATGAAATCATACATATGCCAAAAGCAGTCTTTTAATACACATCAGTGGTGTGTCTCTCACCGTTCCCATGCAAACGTCTTTTACATCGACCCAGACAGAGTCTGATACCAGTTCACTACTACTGTGGTAGTAAGCTAAGATGCGGAACGATGGCAGCATGTCCTTGGTAAATTCAACCATCTTGGATATCTGGTTTAGACCATTGTTCTCAAATCGGAAAGATTTCATCACTTGACCTCTGCTCAATATCTGGAGAAAAAAATGTAATCATCAATCGTCTTTTTTGCCCATTGGCACAAATGCAACAAAACTCATTACTGTCTTCCCCAAACAAACACAAGCATCTTCAAAACATCTCTCACCAGGAATGTGATGTCGCTTTTCGAACTTTCTGGATTGTTGAGGAAGAGGGTGACTCTTATGTATTCTCCTATTTCCACGTCAGCTGTATCCACATCTACAATTATGTTTCTAAGTTAGTATTTTACCTTAAAGTGGGCATTAGTTAGTTTTAGGTAGCACTGTCACCATTATTAACAATAAGTTCACAGCACGATATTATATCAGATTACTTACTTATGTGTAGGTAAGTTTGGCTATTGGATTGATAAGGGTGAGCGTCCATAAAAGCAGATGCTTGTCTGGTAGGTAGAAGGCCAGCCTGACTGGTCTTTACCTGTAAGTACATGCACAAAGTTTAAATGATGATGTGTTAGTAATGCTTGAATATTGATAGTGAAATGATTTTGAAATGTCACTCTAATCAGAAATGCACATTGTGAGACACACACACACACACACACACACAATGAAATAAGCAAACTAGATAAAAAGAGAAACAAAGAGCAGCTGGTGACAATATGAGAAAGAAAAAAAGTCCATATTGATGTAAGAGATTTTCTAAAAGACAACATTAAATAAAGCATACTGTAATTCTCAGTTTCGACTTTTCCTTAGGATTGATAGTAGCCCTGGCAAGGCCATTTTCAGCTGTGGTGACCAGAACTGATCCAGGATCAACCACCACAGTAACACCTTTTGCCGGAGTGTCATCAGGATTAGAAACTTCAACCTGCCATCAAAGAATAGAAAAGAAAAGAAGAGAAAAGGTCAATAGAGCTATTAAACAATGTTTTAATAGCACTTTAGAAGTGTTTTCAACATACAGAAAAAAATGGATTACTAAATGGATAAACAGGACTGTGATATATTCAAAAATACATTAACACATTTCCTTTTCTTATCAATTATGCTGTAATTCTATGCAGAAAATTACTGCTTCACCATGAGATCAAAGGACATTCCTGGTTTGAAATATTTGGCCGTTTTCTTGAAAGTGATCTTGTAGGGTGATGAGACGATCTTGATGCCTCTCAACTCTGACTCCACCATTTCCCCTCCTGTTTGTGACATATCACGATCAAGTATTTAATTAACAGTTCAACACCCTTCTTAACTTCAACATCAACAATATGTAGAAAGTATTAAAATCTCTATTTCAATCAGTCTGCCACTTATAACTACCAAAGCCATGGAGTGGAGTGGGCCAAAGCATAAACTTTTTATTTCTTTATTTTCATTTTGAAGGTATATTTGGATAGATTGTGAGTACAATGGATTCCATTATTCTGACTGATAAGTTATCTTTTAAATTAATTGATGTGCACAAAAGGATGACTGTCAACACAACAGAACAGCTTTGAAGTTCACCACATCTAATAATAGACGTAGGGTCTGAGATAAAAGCAATCTGGCCACAAGAGCTGAAAATGTATAGCAAGGAGTTTATTTGAAATAATGGGAACGATGGCTTCAGAGAGGCAATGGGTTGTTGCATTTTGAGTTTGGACTGATCTGATCCAGTAGCAGTATCACTATCAGATACCGATTCACGGATCATAAGGTCAGACTTACAGTGTGTCACTGAACTGTGCCACTGATTCCAATATGGATCCAGACTATGTACTCAGATGTTTTTACTGATTACAAAAAAGCTAATGTGGCACCTCTCTTATGTCATTGTGTCTGCTTACACTGACCTGGTTTTTAATTGCTCATACTTGTCTGGTGTTTCAGCAAGATTTCTCCTCATGTATCTCAGTAATATAATCTTAACAAATGTTTTGAGATGCTGTTAAAGAATCATTTGCATCTCAACATTATTTGCCCAGAAGAGGAGAAGACACTTTTTCTTACCACTCCCAGTCAGTACACTGACAGCTACATATATGGAGCTCTCCAGCAGTTCATTGATGTTTGGGAAGGTCTCAATGATGCTCTCCCTCCTCAATGTGACTGTTCCTTCACCCTTTGAGATCTAATGAAATATAATGCAATACAAAAAGGGCAATTAAATTATTTTTCTGAAGGCTTAATCTTAACTGATACAGGTAAAAAAAAAAAAGATATATATATATATTTATAAAATAAACTCAATTACTGCAGTTGCAGGAAGCTGAAAAATAATAACATTGTAGACATGTTTCAATGTCTTTATTTTTGAATGGATAAAAAAGGATAGGAGTGAGCTATATAAGTTAAATAAAACAAGCAGCTGGCAGACTGACAGAGATCAATGAAAAGTATGACTAAGTGCTCACCGTGACTCTGTCAAGAGAACTTGGAATGCCCCTTTTGACACTGTTATCCATTACCCCAAATACCACATAGGCTGTCCCCTCCACCTTTTTACCAAACACATACCTAAAACAATCAAAAAATAGTCAACTTGCAATCAGGAAAAATCAGACCAATCAAACACTTTCATTGTCTTTTCCAATCAATATATACATTGGACATGGTCTTTAAATCCACAAAAGGAAATCATTCACTTACGTAGCTTTGATGTCGACTGTAAGCTCTTTGCTGTCCACACAGAAGAAAGGGGGACCTTTGACTGACAATTTAACCTCAAAACTGGGAAGTACTGTGAAATAATGCATATTTAATGGCATGTTCAATCACTTGAGGAGGGAGGACTTCATTGTTTTAAAAGTTTGAGACTCACCATATTCTTTGACCTCAAACTCGGCAAAAAAACTCTGCTGTGGGTTGCTTCGGAACTTTGCCACCACCCTCCACTGGCCCATACTATACACACATACAAAAAGTACACACTTTAAGTTAGATACCCTGCCGATGGGCTTAAAAGGTACAGCTACAAATGTTTCAGAGACCTCCACAAGTTTGGAAATACCTCACCTGACAATGTCAGGAATTGTATAAGATGCAGATTTGACCCCTGAAGTCAGTGAGACAGTTGAAGAATCTATTACAATTCCACCAGGGGTCTGAAAACCAAATAAAACATGTTATTGCAGTGAAATCACCAATTTTTTAATTTCTTCAGGAAACTTGAACTTACATTTCTAATTCTTGTAGTGAAACAATTATTTTCATGCAACTGTGTGTGTGAGATTGACTTATTGACTTTCATTCATTTAAATTAATTAGATTTATTCATTTTACTTTTGACAAAAATCTAATGCTAGAATGCATGTGTGTTGGATACTGACTTTTTTTTTTTTACATTTAGTAGGGTGGACAAAGTAACATAACATAACATAACATAACATAGGTATTCGATTTCTGTGCTTGATGGATGTCCATAAGTGTGTTATTTACACTTTCATATTCAATATTTTGTGATCATATTTATTTCTGGAATCCTTTAGCACTCACTAAGATACCTCAATATAAAGCAAATTGTATATATATGAAAGATCCAGTACAATACCATAATTTCGATGACAACTGAAGATTCTGTTTCATCTGCACTTTCCACAGGGTCCATATTAGGCCTGAGTGCAAAAATCCTGTAACGGACTGTTAGACACACAGAAATACACAAGTTGGTTTTTATCAGTTATTATCCACTTTTAACTGCTTTTGGGCCTCATTGGGCTTAGTATGTGTCTTTTAAGTTCATTTTTATTGCAAATCATCAATTCTTCAAAAGCCAGGGGCACACTCAATATTCAAAAGCTGAAAACTTTTGATATAGAAAGTATGTTGTGGATACCATTAAATCCCCAGGACATGTTTCATAAATGCAACATTTGGCAATTGCAAAAGTCTCACATCCAATGTCGCATTTACATCTTTTGGTTCATTAAGGGGCTGTTACGATTTAATCTCCGGTATGTCCTGGCCATTACATACTATCAAGTCAAAAATTCTTCAGAAACGTTTAACCTTGTCAGTAGTACTGGACTCACCATTACTGTTGGGAGTATAGATGGTCTTGTCAGTTTGGATGAAAATGTAGCCAAGCTGGAATGAGACTAGTACAACTTTCTCCAGCAGTCGACCAGGAAACTGTGCTTGAAGAGTAACATACTGCTTCACCTTGGGATCGTTACTGAACTCTGCAGCAGAGAGCTAAGAAAAGAGAAGTAAACTGAAAAATGCGAGTATGTTATACAGATTTAGCACCAATGAAACTAAAGGCTTATATATTTTATCTAACTTGGGTCTCTCCTTTCTCCAATGTCCTCCTGATTTTTAAATTAGGGCACAAGCAAATCAAATAAGACTAATGTCCAAATAAACAAAAAGAGATCACAACAGGTAAAGCAGGTGGAACATAAAAAAATAAGAGCTAAAGTTTACCACTTATAATCTTTTTATCATTTGTTTCTGCATGCCTCCCTCTATCTAACTGAGCTGTGGCACAGACAGAAAAAAAAAGATTCTGATAAAAACAGGTAGTTGGCTAAATGAAATAATGTATTAGCAAGTTCAACAATGTACTACCTTGAGTCTTCCCAAACCCTGGTAATTCCCTTCCTTACTGAGGGTCACAGTTGTGGATTTCAACACTTTGTTTTGGATTGGATGGTTCTTCACATAGATTTGAACATCAAAGCTGTCTTGACGCGGACAGTCTTGAATCTCAACAAAAATGTTTTCCATTGATCCTACTCTCAGCAAGCTGGGAGCAGACATCACTTCCCTGAAAAAAGAACACATTGTTAGTATTACAGCTAATACAGAGAGAACTTCGAGCATTAATGATATTTATCCTAAACCTTTTTTTATGGGCTAGAAAAGTATAATAAGCAGACTCTCCCTTTGAACACCCCCTTTGGGAGCATCAGAGATCACAGGGTATACATGAGGCCTTCACTCAACAGAGGCAGTAAAAAATGAATTAGCAGATGTACAAAATCCCAATGCGTTTAATTACTTATCAAAGGTCTGTATGACTATGAAACACAGCTGTAACAAGATGAGCTGCACTGATTTTGTGTTTGATAGAATTCCAAGAATTCTTCAGTAAATTCATCTGTGTAAAAACAGCTGATTGATACATTTATGATTAACTTCATTCACTCTACAATGAAAACATAAAGCGGATGCAGGGTCCTGGCTCAAACAACATGCAGTGGAAACACACTCCTAATGAGCAGACTGGAGTTCAGAGTACGTACAATTTTAAACGTGGATCCGACTATTCACCGATTTATGCAACACTTTATTTGGCCTGTGAACATGCTTTGAGAAGGAAATCAAGTTTTGTTTTACTGATGTTACTGCATACTGACTGTTGGATATCTACATTTTTTAAGACTTGAAGTAGGTCACCTTGACTGTGCTCATTCACCTTCACCCTGATTTATTGTCAAAAAAATTCCCTAACAATGCAAATTAAAGGCTTTTTAATGTCAAAGGACATGATTTTGCAATTAGACTGGCAGAACGCACAGTTTCAGGTTGCTCCACTCTGCGAGCCTTCTTTCAGTGCTGTTAGCAATGGAAATTAAGATGCAGAAGAAAAAAAGTGACAGGTTTTCAGCAACTCCACACATTTTATCTTATCCCCAGCCAGAGGTTTGTATGCCCAAGGTGGCTCTTAGTTTTTATGTAAGAAAAAGTGGGGCTTAAGATGGTGGAAATGCTTGCCAATGAAGATTTTAGCTGCTCGACTATTCTTATGAGAGGGCAGGGTGTACAGAAATATCATTTGAAAACGCCATTTTTTTAATTTATGCATTTGTTCTCTGACTGCCTGACCTTCTCTTACTTCCTTGACAACTTCTTTCAAAATCTAAAATGAAGGGAAAAAGGAGCCAAGTTTCAAAGTTGCATTTTCCAACATAATGGTACGAGATATTCCATTAAGACTCACATCATCAGCAGACTGAAATGATCAGATATGTTTACTGTTGAAAGCTCCTTATGCTGAGGTTTGTAAAGAGAGTAAGTTAAAATCTTAATAAATTACAGTCACGTGGACAGCAATAAGACAGAATGAAGATCATGAGCTCTAGCTTTTATTTGACAAACAAGCAAGAAATCGATTATTAGCTTGACCAAAGTTTATTATTGGGTCAACAAAACATTACATAATGGTTCTGATCTCTGCTGTTTGCTGTGTCTGGTGCACCACTGAGTAAATTCTAAAAATATAAATTTACTGGCAACTGAAGGACCAAAGAAACTGCCACAATATTAATTCAGTCTTCAGTCTATATCCATAACTGTCGAGCAGAAAATTGTTTGACTTATTGTTGCTCACATCTTGTTTTCTGGCTTAATTAACTTTTTTACAACTGGAACTAAATTAGAATAGATACGACACAGATATTGAACTGATGGTTCAGTTGATGTTGAAAAAGCATAGTAAATACATATTGTAAATAAATATGTGGTTTAGCTATTCTTCATAGCAATTTTTATACAATGACAGGCCCTCACAGTGAAAAAGCATCCAGCTTTATGTATGAGTGTACAGAACAATATCAATGTTAGTCCATTCACAGCAAATGTGTTCAGTGAGACATATAGTAAGTATTCAATAAGGTTTTATGTCATGGAAAATGACAATAGATTTGACAAACATTTGAATGACAAATAGATTGTTAATAGCAGTAAAGAACATATTTAGATTTCATTGTGACTTTCATTTTAGTGAAAGTACTAACACTGCCAAAAGTACTATGAGGTAAAAGCTGCTTATTTAAAATGAAAATTTATTAAGATTATCACATGAATGTATTTATGGTATAATATCAAAAATAAAAGTATGCAGTGCAGCACAAAACTTCACTTATACTCAGCCTCTCTCCCACATAATTAAAATATGTTATTAAAGACTTTAAAAAAAATCCTTATATGTAGGTATAGATTACTTATATTGTAAGTAAGGGTTAGGGTAATCTTATAATTACTATTATTATTATTATTATTATAAGATAACTTATACTATTATCAGCCTCTCATCTTATAACAGGGACAAAACAGTGTCACATTATAACAAGCGTGTTGACCTCACTCCATTGTCTTCCCATATGTCACAAAATGTATTTTCAGACTTTATTGCTGGTTTTAAGGCTTTTGGTAATCTTAATTATTGACTTCATTGAATCATTACACTCAAGACAGGTGAGGTTGTCTTATTACATGTTGTTAGATGTTCAAAATCAAAAAAATCAAATAGAGATGATCATGCTTTTGCAGTTGCTGCTCATACTATAATATACATACCTAATACTATAAGAACCGTTCAGACCTTGAAAACCACTTTTAACTTGAATATTATATCAATATGTTTTAGTCTGTTTCTTTACTGATTTCACCAAGGGTGGTTAGCACTTTCATCTCACAGCAAGAGGGCTTCTGGTTTAAATACCAGCTGGAGAGTTTGCATGCTCTCCCTGTGTATGTATGGGTTCTCTCCGGGTACTTCGGTTTCCTCCCACCACCCAAAAACATGCATGCAAGGTTAGCTGGTGACCCTTAAGTTGTCCCTAGGAGTGAGGGCAATCATAGATGGCTATTTCTCTTGTTTGTCTCCATGTGGCCCTGTGATGGACTGGTGACCCATCCAGGGTACCCTGCCTCTCGCCTTATGACAGCTGGGATAGGCTACAGCTCCCCACTACCCTGAATAGGATTCAGTGGGTATAGAAAATGGATGGATTGAATGATTTCACCCATTGTGTTATTCTATTGCTTTCGGTTTGTTTAATTTTTACTGTGCGCAACATTTTAATTCAACTCACATTGTTTTAAATGTCCTTTTAAGATAAAATTCACATCAGCACTAATACTGACTTTTATCATAATACAATATTTATTTAATATTTCTTTGCAAAACTAGCATAATTGCCAGACATTTATGATAAAAAAGAGAAAACTGATAATTTATTAGCATAAAAACAAGGTTCTATCATTTTTAACCTAAAATCACTTTAGAAGAGTCTGCCACTTACATTGGAGCTGCAGCAGCTACAGGATTCTCAGAGAAAAATGCCACCAAGGCTGCCAGCAGCAGTGGGATCCAAGTCATCCTCCTACCTGAATCCATATCTGCTGTTAGTGTAGAACATTGCTCTGTGACACTCTTTTATCTACATACAGTGGCTTGCTCCTCCTATGTCTCCAATCACGTTCAGTAAAAAGCAAGCCTTGCGAGGTTTTTGATCTGTTTCTAGGATATAGATGAGTTCCCATTGATACATTAAAACTATATTTTCTTGCTTTAATCCTTCTTCCTGTTCATTACTGGTGCAAGGAGGTAAAAGTGCCAATGTCACAGTGTACAAAAACTCCTTACAACTAAAAACCTGCCCCACTTTTTTTATGTTAGCTTAATAATTTGTATTTAGTTGTTTCATGTAACGAAACCATAACCTTTTACCAAAAATTTCATTTATACAGGGAAGGCCATTTGGAGAAATTATGCACTGATTACAGTAAAAGTTAATTAAACAGCAACATAAAAACACACATAGTAAGTCTCAGCTCAAAAGAAACATAGAAACATAAAATAGAACGTTTATAATGAAAAAGAAAAATCCCATTGGGTGAGTTACACCCTGGAGAAGTCGCCAACAAATCACAGCACCATAATAATAATAAAAAATCACTATTTATCAAGATTCTAAAATAAAAATATTTGTTTTACTTTCTGTTACCCAAGAGGAATTTAAGATGGTATTATCAGTAACATTTTACAGTAAAGTGCACAAAATAAAGCATCATCACTTAGAAAGAGTGAATGATGAAATGCCTGATAGTTAAGGCTTTTCTTATCATCACTTTCCTTATAACACCTAATCCAGAACTATAAAGACATTTTTCACTACTTTGAACTACCTGTTAGATACTATATTAGTGAATCACAAGTTTATAAGAAGTGGATAATCATCTGCAAAAAAAGCACACCCTCGGTTTTTTTCTTAAGTTGTTTCTGATTAACTCCAACCCAAAAACTGAACAATTCAGAACAGTAACAACTCACTCATTACTGATCACTACAACATTTTGTCAAAGATTTTATTTCTCCCTCAAGTAAAGCAAAAGGTCTGTCTTATTAGTTACTCAGACTCTGTCACCGTTTTCTGTCCCACTGTTAATATGTGCTGAGTAAAACAATGGTCCCTCAGTAGTTTCCCATTACTTTACCAATACCTACTGGTACCAAATGTGTTGTTATCCATACAGCCAAGTATGGTTAAAAGAGCTAAAAATCATGAGAAACTAAGCAGTGGTGTCACACTGGTGACAGCAAATATTTCCATGTCTTTCCAGCTGTCGACTATGCCAGCAACACTGATAAATTGTGTGAGTAAGCGTTCAGGCGAGATATCAGCACAGCTGGAGCACACCAGTCTGGCAGTTGCAGCGGTGTATCTGTTAATTCAAGTTGTTTCTGGTTAAAGTCTTTTTTTTAAGCCACACATTAAACAATTAGGCTGGTGATAGCATTAATCTTGGGATTTTATTTGATTTAATTGTTTCTTTGTATATTTCATTTTGATTTTATTTTTCCCTTTATGTAATTGCATATTATTTCTCTGATAATCTATACTGCTATAACATTATTTCCCTTTAGGAGTAAATCAAGTATTATTCAGTCAAATTCAGTAAAGAGTAACCATCCATGTTGCCTCTCCTGAGAGATCCTTACAAGGAAGGCTCACCTGCATAAAAGCTAGAAAGCTTTCATAATTTCTGTTATTTTCATCACATCATCTTGTTCTTCTGTCATCCCTAAATTAATGAATGCAACATTTTGAAGGATGTCTAAATCCCTTAATTTATCTGCAAAAGAGACAAGACTTGTTCGAGGAATGAGTGGCTCGGCATACTTAGTTGTAAATAAAATTCAAAGTAATTATTCATACATATCTGTACACTGTTAATGCTGATTTGACAGACATGAAATAGGTGGACTACAACAAAATCGGCAACCTTTATTTATACTTTTCTATCAACAAAGTCATTATAGGCAATATGATAAACAATCAGAAAGAGAGAAAAGAGAGACAGAATAGACTTTCAGAAAGAAATTCAACACCTCTATAGAAAGCACTTACAAATGGTTCAAATTAAAACTTTGTATAAAGATATAAGTGTAGTGATGTTCATCAAGTTATAGCTAGCCAGTGAAACAAGTCTGATAAAATCCACCTGAAGCAACTCTAAAAGGTAAGCTGTTAATTTCCTAAGAAAGGCTTTTTATATAGAACGATTCAATGAGTATCATGCCTCTCTTAAAGAGAAAATCACCCAAGATATAATGATGTGTACCATCAGTTTTATGAGTGAGTGCAGAATGATAAATATGTTCCAGAAATTTTAGACGCAAAATGTTAAATCAAATCATGATAATCTAAGACCAACATGAGAACTTTTTCAGTCCAGATGTCCATATATTCCTACTCTGTTTGTGGTGGAACTATGGAGATCGTTGTAGTATATGTGTCTGGCTTGCACTTTCAGGTGTAAAAAGTCATCTTGGTTTCCTCCCACACCAAATCTTTCTCCTGACAGATAGGATCCTCAACACACTGAACGTCTTGAAATTGATTCACGCATGTGAATGCCAGAGTTTTTAAAGCGATTGAGTAGTTTATACAGTTTACCACAAATGTTGTTTGAGTTTCTCAACATTTCTGTTTACCAAGTTTGGTAAAGTTGAAAATAACAGCAAGCAAAATTTCCCAGATTTTTCTTTAGCTTCAGTGTACAAACAATTGGTGACTCATTAATTACCTTGACTAAAGTCCAGTGTTCAACCAATATATATTTTCATCATAGTCCTTGACACTGTTTTCCTTGGCCTGCAAATAGTATGATATGTAGACCAGCTTACTGGAAATTTCACTGACTTATGTTGCAAACACCGCTATCTGAACTGCTGAAAGTGACTACCAAAATAAAGCAGAAACAATGAATACACACACACATAGACCTGACACGACAATATTCCCTTAGTTTTGCATGGTGCAGCATGTAAGTATTTTTCAAATACTATAATAATAATGTGCCAGATAGACAGGAAAAAAAATGTTTCAGGCTGTGGTGCTGCTTCTCCCCTCACACTCACAGACTACAAGGTGGTGAAGGCAGAAACAGTGTCACCATGTGAAGAGAAGATAACTTTTTTCTCAAGTTCATAAGAACTTCACTCATATCTCTGAGTGCTATTGAATCTTTACAACTAAGAAGCCAATAAGAGTTTGCCATAACAATGAATAACATTCTTTAACAAAAGGCCATATTTTCAGCTGATCCCACCACTTTATGAAATCTGACTTCTTACTGATAAAATGATATGTAAGAACACTGACAAAGTAAGAGTTTTAGTGTTCTATTTAAGTTGATGCATTGTCTAATGGCAAATATATTGCTTACACTGTGGCTTTCTTCATCACTGTCAAGGGTCTGTCTGAATGACGTTACGATTAACATTAATGTAAAAAAGACCAAAGTCTGAATGTCATCACTTTAAAAGACAGATGAGGCTATTAATGGTACATATCTTGTGTCTTCAAGAGGTTTGTAACGTCTGTATCCCAAACTAGCTTGTAATATATTGTTTAAAACAATAATAATAACAAAAAATTCAATATAAAATCAAAATGAAAAATTCAATTCTGGTATTCTTTTTAATTCCGTATCAATTCATCTCACATCCAAAGATCTCAAACTGCAGGACCGGGTTGTTCATGCCCAAACAGGTAGGTCGTCATTGACAGCTCTGACACTCTGTGGGCCAGGTGTCTGGTGTCAGGTGTGGGCCAGTACTCGAACCAGGTCTTCTCACCAAGCACATACTGGTATCTAACCACAGACATGACAAATGGATTAAAGTCGCAAAAATAGAATAAAAAAGTGAGAATTGTGGAAACATCCCTGATTAATTTAGTGGCTAATGATTTTTTGCTTGATGACTTCCTTATCAAAAGGAAGCAAAAGAGGAGAGGGACCAAGTTTGAAATGCTGCATTTACAAAGTTTCTGCATATTTCTTTACAAACAACATCAGGAGGCTAAAAAGATCAGATGTAATTACTCTTGGAGCCCTTTTACTGCAGAATGTTTTAAGCAAAGTAAGTGCAGAATTGAATAAAATGGGGTGAAAACATGGAGTGCAAAAGGACAAAATGAGGATCATGAGCTCCAGCATTTACTTGACAAAGAATGAGTAATCTATCAATTCCAAAACCAAGGTTAAGTATTGGGACAACAAAACATTTCATCATGGTTCCCGTCAGACTTTGCTGTCTCTATTGTAATGTAGCACTGAGTGAACTCAAAATAAACAGTGCTGCAAACTACTGTTGACTGCTTGTCCATAGTACTTGAGTTAGACAACCCAAACATGCCTCAATATTCAATCAGTCACCACACTGTAAATAAGATTTAGACAAGAAAAGAAAATTACCTTTTTTTTTGTCAAAGCACATTTTTACACAGATCACTAAAATCTGTATGATTTATATATACATGCTATACATTTAATTGAATGTGAAATCAAACAATACGTGCATAACTGCTGTTATGTGCTGAAATAAGACAGCAGGCAGCCCAGTTTCACTTAAAAATGTATATTAGTTTGCTTGTCTGCATGTTAGAAACTTAGAGGTGTCCCAATCCTGGACTGAAAATCATGTGAGGACAAAATATGTGTAGAATGTTGTTTTCAGTAGAACATGAATTTACTAAAACAAGTAATGCTGGAAGACTAAAACCTGTGGGCAATAGTCATGTCTAAGGACAAAGACAAATGAGTATGGAAAACATAGCGCTGGAAACATTTCTGAGCCTTCAATGTGAAACTGCAACATCTGGCACTTAGGACCAGTGTAGCTTTTACACATTCTGCCATGAGATCAGGTTGAACCAGAAGATGTACAGAAATATGTCAATATGACTGCATTTCTTCTGAAAAGCTGTCCCTATATCTTACATTTTATTGAGATATAGGGGCATATCTGCTGTCAGTGTAGGTTCTTGACTACCTTTCTTCTACGTGCAGTAGTTTGCTCCTCCTGCACTCTCTATCTCATCCCATTCAAGGACAGTCTAGTAATATTTCTAATTTGCTTCAAAGAAATAGATAAACATATATTTGATTAGTGTAATCACCCTCCTGTTCGTTGCTGAAGCAAGGAGGTAAAAATTGCATTGTCACAGCTATGTTATGAAAACCAAAAGTGTCTTATTTAACTTAACAATCCGCAATTTAGTTGTTCTTGTAGTTTATATACAACCTTGATATGAAAACTGTTAGTTGCTTTGTGTAATGTGCTCCCTACTGAATAAAAATCATAGCAAGGAAAGGAAAAGGAAAATCCTCCAGACCCTCCTGTGCATTCCAAGGTTCTGGGTGATCAGCGTGCAAGACAAATTGCAATGATTTGCAATGATCAGGAGAACATTGAAATCATATCAAATGTTGAACGTTTAGATATTTTACTGTTCAAGAAAAATATTTGAAGTCATCTCGATTTTTATGGCAGTAAAACACATCCACTCTTCTTGTCTGTAAACATCTGGGAACCGAGGGCACCAGGTGCTGAACCATTAGGAGAGGAACATTTTACCACTCTTGTCTGATATAGGATTTTAGCAGCTTAACACACCTGCATCTTCTTTGTCATATTTGGTGTTTCGTGATGTGCCAAATGATTTCAGTCGGTAAAAGTCTGGACTACAGGCAGCCCAGTCCAGCACGTGGACACTTCTCCTGCCAGGCTATGCTGCTGTAATACAGACAGCTTGTGATTTAGTTTTGTCTTACTGAAATATGCAAGGCCTTCCCTGAAAAAGATATCTGGATGGGAGCATATGTTGCTCTAAAAATTATAAATACCTTACAGCATGGTGACTTTCCAGATTTGCAAGTTCCATAGCACTAATGCACACCCAGAGATAAAGGCTTTTGAAGTAAGCAGTTTGAACTGAGAGGTTTGAATTGAGGACTGATGGCAACCTGGATGGTTCCTCTCCTTTTTCTAAAAAGAGTTTAAAATTTCAATTTGTTTGACCACAGAGCAGATTTCCGTTTCACCTCAGTCCATTTTCAATAAGCATTTGATCAAAGAAGACAGCACCACTGGATCCCGTTCACATATGGCATGTTCTTTTCATGATAGAGCTTTAACCTGCATTTGTGGATGGCACAAAAAACTGGGTTCCCAGAAAATGATTTCTGGAAGTGTTTCTGAACCGATGCAGTAATTTCCATGACAAAATCATGTCTGTTTTTAATGCAAAGCCGTCTCAGAGCCCAAAGATTACAGGAAACCAAGTGATGTCTCCAGATCTCTGACTGTTTTAATTAGATTAAGTACTGAACATAATGGTATATAAGAAGTCTTCATAATTTTACATAAGGGCACTTTTTTTTAATTGCTACAGTGTTTTGATTGCTGAACCTTCACCCATCTTTACTTTTGAGAGACTCTGCCTCTTTATATCCTATGTCACGATTTATGCTTTGATTCATGTCTTGTCTCATCATTTCCTGTTTTATTTTGAAATATTAACTTCCCTCTTGTTTCAGGTATCTTGCCCTTCCTCCTGTGTCAAGTGTCTGATTGTCTTCCCCGATTCCTAAAGTGTTTCCACCTGTTCCCCTTGGTTCCTCATGTGCTCAAATAATCTGCGTCTCCCTTGTCTTGTGCCAGTGTGTTGTTTTCTGTCATGAACCTCACTCTAGCGTCATTGATCCACAGTATCCACAGCCATAGATCCTTGAGCCTGCAGTCAAGCGATCCCCCTGTAGAGCATAATCCTTAAGTCGTAATTTATTCTTTAGCCATAGCTTTAATTAGATAATGGTAAGTTTCACAGCCTGGTTTTGTTCCTCCCTTTTGGAGAGATTTTGATTTGTAATGTTTCATAGAAACCTCCGCTAGAGGAGCGATTTGTGTTTCGTCCTTTGAAGATCTTGTCACGCCTCCGTTAAAGGAGAGCTTATAGTTGTTAAAATTTCATAGTGCCTCTGTTTTCAAGAGTGAGCTTCTTTTGTTTAAGTCCGTCTCATTAGGAGAGCCCAACAGTTTATTTTGTTATCTTTCATAGCCTTTCTGTTTTCCTCCTTGAGTGGACAGAGTTTTTTGGTTTGATAACTTTCATAGCTGCACTCGCCTCATCCATAACTATTGAGGAAAGTGCTCAGGAGTTTCACAGCCCCTTAGTTTGCTCTGCCTGGAGATCCTCAAGTTGTTGTTGATTGATAACACTTTTGCCTTGAAAATACCCTGCATTTGTGTCCTGAGGCCCTGACACCCTAGAGCTCTTTTTATACTTGTTCATGTTGTCATTAATCTTTCTATTCATATTTTGTTTAATTCTCTGAATAATAGGAATCTTCAAGGGCACAACCTTTCTAATCATGTTCATGCTTAAATGATCCTCCAGTTTAAATGTATCCATAGAATAGGGAAGTAATTACTGTTTTTGCTATGTTTGTACTTCTTGGTTCCGTTCCAAGGCATAGTGTCCATCTATCCAATCATTTTTCACGCTTACCGGAGATCTGGTCAACATGTCCAGGAGACATCATTACCCAACTAACACTATTCAGCGATGTTGGGGAGTGCTGTATAGTCTGCATTGTTTATATATTTCCAAGCTAAAACGCTAATGATTTGAGTTAATATGTTTCTATCAACATCTTATAGAGCTTGATAATGAGCTGACAAGCTTAACCGAGAATTTTCATCAAGTGCTTTGAAGGAGGAAAACTAGACCATTAAAAATGTGGGGCAGGGAATGATTCACAAAATCGAACAAAACTGAAGAATTGAAATATAAGGACCATTATGTTTTATTCAGCACAGTATAAGTTATCCTTATGTCACAATCAACATTTACAAATATTTTGCAAAATCAAAACTTTCTGAAAATAATTAATTGCTTCCTTGAGTTTCGCTACTGCTCACAGGCAAATACATTGTACTGATTGGTCATCTCCTTCATGCCCAAGCAGATCGGTCGGTATTCAGAGGTCTGACATTCACTGGGTGTAGGCCAGTACTCAATCCAGGTTCTTTCACCAAGCACATATTGATACCTGAGGAGAGAAATTAGACCAAAACACTGATGATGATGTGACTAGCTCGCTGTAACATAGTGGAACATTATAAAAGCATAAGATATATTAAATGCAGTGAAAAGTACAAAGAAAAAAAACTTACGTTTGCTGATCTTCTTCAATGTGCGTGTCAGTGGATGAACCCATGATCAGGTATGTTTTGCCCTTTACCAGACTTAAAGCTTCTCTGCAGTGCTGATAACTGAGGAAGGTGCGCAGTTTATTCAAAGGACTGACATCAGTATTTCCTGTAATGGCAACATAGAAGAGACAGAGAAAGAAAGCACAAATGGATCTTATATGTAACTCTTTGATTAATAGGCAACATTGATGCAACAACCTGCTTCTCTGGGCTCAATGTAGCATAGTCTCACTCCAAAAAAAAACTTGTTTTGGTTTGTTTGGTTCCAGGTCATGGAACAGTGGACCAGATCTTTACCCTTGCAGAGTTACTGAGGGGATCATGGAAGTGTGGCCATTAAGTCTACATGTGTTTTGTAGACTTGGAAAAGGCTTACGACCGTGTTCTCCGAGGGATATTGTGGGGGATGCTGAGGGAGTATGAGGTAGCAGAGATAGATAGTTTTTCAAACTATCTGGTTCCTACATAACCAAAGCAAGAGCTCTGTGTCCGCATTCTTGGCACTAAGTCAAACTAATTTACAGTGCATGTTGGACTCTGACGAGGCCTGCCCCTTGTTATTGATCCTGTTTATGATTTGCATAAACAGGATCTACAGGTGTAGTTGTGGAGAGGAGGTGTCTGATTTGGGAACCTCAGGGTCAGATCTCTGCTTTTAGAGAAGATGTGATTCTGTTGGCTTCTTCAGGCCATGAACTTCATCACACATTGGAGCAGTTCACAGCTGAGTGTGAAATGGTCAGGATGGGAGTCAACTCTTCCACATCTGAGGCCATGGTTCTCAACCGAAAAAAGGATGGAACTTTCTCTGGTTGGGGATGAGTCCCTACCTCAGTCAGAGGAGTTAAAGTATCTTGGGATCTTGTTCACGAGTGATGGCAGGTTTGAGCGAAAGGTGGACAGATGGATTGGGGCTTTGTCAGCAGTAATGAGTGTGCTGCTCCAGGCTTTCAATTGACTGGTTCATCTTTGTTCCAACCCTCACCTATGGTCACTAGATCTGGTTAGTGACCAACTGAACGAGATTGCAGATACAGGTGGCTGAAATGAGTTTCCTTTGGAGAGTGGCCGGCCCTTAGGCTTAGAGACTGCGTGAGGAGCTCACCCATCTGGAGAGTATTCGGAGTAGAGCCGCTGCTCCTGCGCATTGAAAGGAGTCAACATAGGTGGTTCGGGCATCTGGTGAGGATGCCTCCTGGTCGCCTCCCTTTGGTGGTTTTACGGGCCATCCATTGGATGGATGGATGTCCTTTTACTTGAGTACTTCAGACTGTATGTATGTTTGAAACTTGGCACACTGATAAGAATATCTCTACAAAGCAACATTTTGTAACAAGTAACTAGTAATTGTATGCGATTCTATTAAGTTTTTCAAATATTGCAACTATTTGGCACATTTTAACATAATGCTGCTGCGTTTTCAGACATTTCTTGTGGAATCATGATTGGATAATCATGGCTGCCCTGCCTCTGGGCAAGAAACTAAATGAACATGCTGGCATCTCTAAAGTTTACTTTCAGCTTTGCTTATTCAAAATGTAGTTTAAGTGCAGAAAATGGCTTTTTTTGCATTGCATTCTGTACCGCACAATTAGTTGTTTCTTGGTTGAGAACAGAAACATATTGAAATCCATGTCAGGTGCCAAGCAGTGCAACTTAAGTTTGCAAAATACTCGCAGTGGCTTGTTTGTCATATACATGCAAATTTCAGGGAGGAGATGTATAGGGAAGCATAGAAACAAGAGCAGAAGTTTTAAACAAGGTCAGTACCCACCTTCTTTGATGACTTCTGTTACCCTCATTACGTAACTGTCCGTGGACAACTCGAATGCAATATTTTCCACCAAAACTTTGTATGCTGTGAGCAGACAATGCAAAGATTTTAGCTCTATTTCTTCATCTCAATTTAAATACACACTTTCTGAGGGTAGAAATATAAATGAAGCACACTTATGGTTTCTTACCAAAGTCAATTTTGCTGGTCTCTGTGCTCTCGCAAATCTTGGCTGTGCGCTCATCATTGCTGACTTTTTCCTTCTTCTGCATACTGCAATTCTCTGAAAATACAAAATAGATACAGGGTAAGAACACAGCTGATGTATGTATGTATGTTTATGTATATGTGTATAGTTGTATACACTTATTCAGTGTGTACCACTGCAAACTAAAACTAAACTAAATAAAACAAATATCAATTATTAAATAAAACCCTCATCTTAATCTGATTCCAGCCTCAAACAACAAGGTTATTGAATAGTCAGAATCTCGCTTACCTTCTGCACATACGCACTCATCACCTCTGCAAAGCTGCAGTAATTGTCCGGCCCTCCTCTCTGGATGGTAGAATTTAACACATGGTGTTTCTGAAATGGAAGAAATGTATTTTAAATAATTGTCCATTGTCCTATTCACTTTTTAAGATGAAAAAAATTTAAAATTAAAGATCAATAAAGGCAGCATATTCTTCTAAGACTTACGGTCATAGTATTCATAGACAGACACAGCTGCTGGTTGTAAAACGCCCACTTTCATTGTCTGATGGATCCTAAACGAGATCTCTTCTGGTCGTGTGTGAGATACCTGTGGGAGGTGTGAAGCAAAGGGGAGATAGACATGAATAAAGTGATGTCAAGGTGGAGCAAGACACGGAGAAGACCAATGTTTTACCTTGTCCAAGTAAATGACAAGTGAGCCTCTCTCTGACAGAACTGTGTTCATCTCATATTTTGCAATGGTGGCGGCACGTCCTTTAGACAGCTACACAAAAACACGAGACAAGCATCTAATCAGTCATCTTTTTAACCACGGTTAAACAAAGGTATTTATTAATCATAATCTAAGACAGTGAATATTAGCCTTCTTACTAGGCCCAGATCGTTTGTGTCAACAGTAAATCCTGTTAGCAAGCCAATATCCAAGATTGACATGGTTGCATCACGATCCTTGTCTTTGAACCTGTATACAACAATGGACGGAGTAATTAAAATACTAAGTAGTTGGAGAGGATGAAAGCAAATTACTTGATCAAATATTGTTTCATGTTTTCAAATTATTACAAGCAAGAGTGTAGTGTATTGTACTTACAAAAGCTCTATTCTAAGTATGTATGTCTTCTCATCATCATCTTCAACAAAGTATAAGATATGCAATAGATTAATCTAACCATTATCTAAACTTTGCCTGCATGGATGCAAGCAGACCACAGAGGCTTGAATAGACAAAGGGGAGCAAAATTACCTGGGAGAAGCTGCACTGACACGTTAAACTTCTGGCAGTCACTTTCCTTTTGTTTAGGCAGAGCGTAATACAGTGACACCATCTGTCAAATCAATTGAATAATTATGTGATTTTTAATTGTAGTAAAAAAAAAAAAACATTTGTCTTAATATTTCTTATACCCATTCATCCATAATACTTAGAAAGTTTATGACATTCATCAGCATTCACTTTGATGGGACTTTTCACATTCAAGCCCATTTTAATGCCAATGTGTTATTGCCAAATAATTAATTAAACTATTTTTCATATTGCATTTTCTGTTGACCAATACTGTTATTTCTTTGCCTCTAGCCTCTGAGGAAACATGCAATGAAAAGCTGTCTTCTTTATTGTAAATCATCAGCTGCCCATATGTTTATCCATATGAAAATTTAATTAGTCTGCATCTGCTTGAAAGAGAATAATGTGCAAACATTTCCTCGGATATGAAAGGGAAATAACAGCATATGTTGCCTTTTTGTCTCAGTGAGATAAGAAAAAAGGTAAATAAAATATTGGTAAATGATGCCCATTGTTTAGATATGCATATAATACACTTAGATTTGTCTAGTTTCAAAAGCAAATGATACATACAAAAATAAATGAAAAAAATCTCTTACTTGCACAGTTGCTTCTCCTGTTCCTGTGGCACTCACTTTCACGTCCTGGTTTATGTCGTTAATCTGTTGGGATATACATGCACAGATATCCATACACAGGAATAAGTAGACAACACTGACATACACGGAGTGTTGTATGTGTGAATGAGAGATTGTGTTCTCACTTTGGATGTTCGTGTAGCATAGTGGTTTTTCCTGTTGAAGTTGTACTTGTCAGGCTTTGATCTTCCTGGCAACAGAATGTCTACATTCAGATTATATTCTGGTTCTTGAGCCATGGTCCAGTACTCAGCCACAGCCTGGTACACCATGATAGTAGCCTAGACAGAAAAATGTGAAAAACAGAAGGTAAGGTAAAGCTAATAAATAATAAATGAACAACAGAATTTCACTGAAAACAGACAAAAAAGTCTTGTTGAACAAAAGGTTTTATATTACCTGAGTTGATCCATAACCTCCACCCACAGACTGCTGTTGGTTGAACCATCTCACAACAGGTCTTGCATCTTCAAAGGCCTTTATTGATAAAAAGCAAGAAAAAAATTCAACCATTGTGGCTGATGATGCACAGAAGTTTTAGGAAAAAAGCGCTGACTTTGTTATAGATAAAATGTTACCTTATAGTTACTCTAGATTCATGTTTCTTAATCAGGTTGTCTTATAAAGCACAATAAAGCGATATAAATTTCATGTCCATGGTTTTGCAGCAGAATTTGTTTGCTGTTTTTTATTTCCATTTTCATCTGTTTATTTACTTTTGGTAGGAGGACATGTATAAATCTCTGCTTGTCAAACACACTCACGTGTGACAGGCTTACCTCAGCCCTGACCAGAGCCAACAGAGCATATGCTGTGGCCTCCAAAGTGAAGATACGCTTCCCAGGTACTGACCAGTGGGAAAACTCTGAAAGATATAAACAAATATATTTTCCATAACTGAATTAAATATGTTCCCCAGATGCTGGTCAGTCAGTCAGTCACTTGAGCTTTCTATCTATCTAGACTATTTTAGTGTTATTACCATATTCACTGAAGGGGATACTATTGTATGTTTACTGAGAAACAATCATCTAATAAGTGACCTTATTACAGTTCTAGCTGAGAAAATGTATACAGCAATAACTACTTCAAAATGTTTTTTAAAAAATCTGTTTGGCTGCACCTGGAGATACAAACTTGTAGAGGACCTCCCGATTCAATTTTTGTTCATTGGCCAGAGCATATGATGTCATGGCAACGGCATATGGGTTGGTCAGACTTTGCAGGCGTTTCTCCAGGTAGGCAACTGCTTTGTCAATGCTGCCTGGCAGACTCTGGACAAATGAAGAATAGAGAAAGGGGATGCAGGATATGTATATTTTTGGTTAACAAGAAGTCACCAAAAGACATTGACATGAATATAAAAAGCTGTAATATCCATTCCTGTTTGGGAATGCTGTAACAATTCCTCTTCATTTCTTTGTGAGTCACCCTAAACCTCATTCATTTACATTTGATACTGTGCAGTGGGGTTGAGATGAAAACAGAGAAAAACTGGAAGGCGGGGTCAAATTTAGCAGTCATAGTTATTTAATTCTTTGTTACTTCTGATCGTCTTTGTTCTCACGTTACCAGTTTACAGGAAGCCTGATGTTTCCACAACATACATACAAGATGAAAATAATAATTTACTTGACTGGCAATTTTCAAGTATATGATAAGTTTATTTGAAGAGAGGGAAAAGAAAATGCTATATACTGTTGAGGTACTCACATTAACTTTTGCGGAACATATTGTGCGTGTTTCCTGCATGGCGATGAGGCAGAAGGCCGTCATGGAGGCGTCCGAATCTTTGCCACGCACATCACCCTACACATGCATACACACCGTTGGATGTCGGTGCCATCATTATCATCATCATCAAAAAAAAAAAGACAGAAATGATCCTTTCATTCACAGCATATATTAATTTGTTCAATGTGTGGCATCTTTTTTACACTAAAAATAAAAAAATGATATCAATGAAATTGATGCACTCACAATCATCTCTCCGTGGATTACTTTTCCAACTTCTTTAAACAAACCGTCTGGCTGCTGAGCATTTAGGATCAGATACTTGACAGCGTCACAGATATGTTCAGTTTTCACTCCCACCAGATTGTAGGCCATGGAAAACACTTTGATAACATAGGCTGTCAGCCTTGAAAAGGAAAGGGAATGGCTTGATCGTCAAGTGTCACTTGCTTGCATATAAAGTACACCTTTGAAAATTCAGAAGTAATGATGGGATGTGCAGAAAATGGTGTAGGAATCCATGTATGTTTAAGTGCCTCACCAGCTGCTACTTTTATGTGAAGGCCACACAGCAAAAGACCCATCACCTTTACGGAAAGCCAGCTCATTAGTGTAGCCTGAAAAAAGCAAAAAAACACAACCTTGTTGAGAAAGCCATCAACTCTGTAACTTCCTATCCACTCACAAACATTTTGAGAAAATCCTTCCAATTGAGTTCTGTGTTGAAATGTCTTGTAATCTGTGTGAGCCTACCAGTTTTTATGTGTTGGAGAGCTTCATTACGTTTCTGAAAGCCCACAGCTTCCCACTGTTTGGTTTTGTCCAAATATGTGGTTGCAATGACAGGGAGGGTCATATGGATCATATTTTGCTCTCCACAGCCTGAGGGCTGTCTGATCAGAGTACCCATTGATTTCCCACTAATCGCATTCTCCACTAGTCCAGAAACTTGTTCTCTACCTGAAAGTAAAAAAAAAATTAAATCCTTTAAGTTAACAGCAAGACTCTTAAACAGACATTCAAAGTCCTAACAAACAGCAAGGTACTCATTTCCATTTTCATCTTTTTCATTTCCATTTGCCATTGCATCTCGTAAGTGGCTAAAATATAACAGTATCTCTCACCTGTGACTGAAACCTGTGTGGTAGTAGGTGCGTTTGGAACCAAGCCGGCTTTGGGAATATTACTGTTCAAAATTTCTACTTGTACACGATCTAAAAGCAGAAAGCAGTGAGGGATCAGTTAGTGAGTGATAAATCTATTACTAAACAGCTACGTTGCACTTTTGTGTAGATGAACCCACCTTTGCCTTTATTAACTGGATCCAGAGTTACAGTCTGAGCAGTTTTGACCAGTACACCCTCAGGCTGCACAAAAAAGAGGATAAACATTATTCATTGTTGATACAGAAAGTTTTCAGATACTTTCAAAGTTCCCAGATTTTGTTATATTCCATTCTTCCTTGAAATGGATTCAGTTGATATTATTTTGATATTAATGTACATACAATACTCTTAATTTATCTTAGAATTTAGTGATATGAGACTCACAATGAACTGTTTCTGTCACTGGTTCTTTACATGATTCTATGTATTGTGTCTAGTTGGACATGATTAGGAAGAATCATTCATTCAACTTTATCATTTTATTTCATAGTGGAGTATTACATTTAGATCAGATAGATTGAAAAATCCCAGTCTGTATCCTTTTCTACAGGGAATAGATAAACAGCATATTTCATAACATATAAAATATATATTTGTCTCTCTTACCACCACCCTCAGTAGCTTCATGATTCCATCATTTAGGTGGGAGTCTTTAACAGCTGCTTTGACCTCAATGCTACGTTGTCCTTCTTTCATGGGAATAATGACAAAGGGTACAGAACGCGTATCAAAGGCCCCAACTTTGACTTCCTCACGATACCTCCTGCGTTTGGAGGCTGCACTGCACACACTCTCCTCCTCAGATAGATCAACACGAACCTTAAAATAGGACAATGATGAAGAAAGCGGTTGATATATGTGTTGTTTCACAAATATAAACAATATGATCGTCCAATAAAGTGAACTATGTTTATCTTTCTGAGCATATGCTGAAAATTCTCAATTTCATTGAGAGTATAAAAATCATTCCCGTCTTTGAGAAGAATGTACAAGTAGTCAAAAAGGATTACATTCATTGGTATTAGTTAATGATTATCTGGGAAGGATGCACTCATCATTTCAGGAAATATCCAGATCGCAGAAGATCTGTTTTTGTTGTTACTTTTGTTTTTGACGTACAGTGATAAGATCAGGGCTGTAGTTGTGAAGAATTGCTTTGATTTCCAGCTGCTCTCCACGGACAGCAGAATAAGGCAGCCTGAGGTCGATGAAGAATTTCTTCTGGACAATGACCTCTAAAGGTTCACCAACACAAATTCCTTAAAGATGATAGAATGGAAAAAGAAAAAAAGTGATTAAACAGCAGAGAAGAGTTAGCATTTAAATGATGGAAGAGGGACTCCTCCTCACCATGTGTTCTTGAGAGACTGATGCCAGTGAACTGCCAGGTTGTGATTGAGTCTTGCAAAGGAATCCCTTTCTCCCATGAAGTGGTCTCGCTAAAACACAGGAAAGTGTCAGCAGTTTGAGGGACAGCTATAGGTCGATTGGTTTAGCATTTAAACTGATCAAAGTATCTCCTTTGTCTTTTTGTACAACTTTCAGTTTACTCACCAGTTTGGTCTAGGGCAAGGAGGCAGTTTGATGTCTGACCACAGCCAACTTTCAGGGAACTTGGTGCGAGTAACAATTTCATTGCTATCCATGTAACTATCATCCGACTCACCTATTTATAATGAATATCGTATCATTATGTCTTTTTATTGCAACTAACATGAAGAGCCACCCTCCATCCTTTTCCCAATCACTTACTGCGAGCAAGATAAAGGCTTTCCTCTTTTTTCTCAGCTATCTGACTTTCCATCTCTGTGCAGCAGTGCAGGAAGGCATCAACACAGGCTTTACCATCCACTATGTACTCACTGCGCCGCGCACAGCTGTATGAAAGAGGGGTGTCCTTCATGCCATCCAAACAACAGTCACGTTGCAGTTGATCATCATATTGGTTCACTGGAGAGACAGAGGGTTGTGGATAGAAGAATAAAGTTCTAAATAGGAATTACGGAGCTAGACAAGTCAGAAATATAAAGTAGAAAAGCTTTCTGACTATTCACTGATGCAAAGATTAAAGTTATGTGTTGGAAAATATATCGTTAATCAAGTCGGTTTAGAGCAGGGCATCTTACTTAAGGTGGTTCTGACTTCGAGTACAGTTGAGGCTCGTTTTTGCCTTGAAGGTCTTGGACATTTCAATTCTGAAAATTCAACACAGAATGATATTTGACACAGAACCCAACAAGCTTCAATCAAGAGTTGAGTCTTTTTCTAGGAATGTGTACTATCACACACATTAAATACATTTTTTTGGCATTCCTGATGGCAGGAAACATTGTAATCATATGATTCTCTAATGGGTTCTCTAATGGTGCTTCCTCCCACCATCCAAAAACATGCATGTTAGGTTAATTGGTGAGTCTTAACTGATTCCGAGGTGTGCATGCGCATGGTTGGTTGTCTCTATGTGACCCTCTGATAAACTGGCGACATGTGTAGAGTACGCCCTGACTCTCACTTGGATAGGCTATAGTACCGTTGCTAAATTGGATTTGGAGGGTATAGAAAATGAATAGATTCACCCTCCATGCCTTAAATGCTGTCCTGGACTTTGAGAATGCACAGTTAACTGTGCAGTTGCCCATCTGGGCTGGGCTCCTTCTTCTTGGCTCTGCCTCCCAGTACACAGCTGCTGCACTTTGATCAGGCCCACTGGCAGCTTCTTTACCATTTCTAATATGTAGCTCTTTATATAAACATTGCTCACGTGTAGTGTTAGACAGCTGCGATTGAATGCACACGGCTTGCCAATATGTTACTTGTTTTGCAATGTGTTTAGTGCTTACACTGCATTACTCACATTTGCAGAACTGTGAGCAGTCTTCATCTTTGGTATAGCCATAGTGTTTGTGTATGTTTGGCTGTGGATGTGCTGCTGTACTTGCATTGATACAATATTAGTGTGCATTTTGTCTATGTTATCTATATTAAGGCATACATTTGTCTGAAAGGGGGCAAGGTTTAGTTATTACAGCACTCTTATGCTCTAGGACCAGGGATTATAACTTGTGTATTTATGTTTAGTAAGGCAGTTAAGTATTTCCTTTGCATTTTCCTTTAAACCATCTAAGATGACTGTGTTAGTATCCATTTTTTTTTTATTTAATCCAAGTGAGTTGTAAACACCCACAGGCCCTGTTTTAAGTTGCAGTGTTACTTTTTGTTAATGTCATATTAATATGTTATCATTCACTGAATAATGAATTTCTCAACACCATCTGTTATTTACCTCTTCTTTCCCTTGTTGAGCAGGGTTGAAGCAATATCTACAAGTGATATATTCATCTAATAAAAAATAGCAAGGGGCTGGCACAGTGGTGTGCCAGTTAGCACTGTTGCCTCACAGCGTAAAGGGGCCTTGTTTGAGTTTCTGCCTTTCTGTTTGAATATGTATGGACTTTACATGCTCTCCATGTTCAAGTAGGTTTGTTCCAAATACTCAATTCTAAAATATGAGTGTTGGATTAATCAACATTTTTAAATTGGCTGTAAATATGAGTGTGAGCATACATCAACGTTCGTCTCTTTCTCTGGACTTGCAAGTTTTCCAGGATTAGTGGATCTAGAGGAAACTGACAACTCACTGAAACTCATATTTTCATTTGTTGGCAAAACCTCATTCTAGAGTGTGCATTTAGGAGAGGAAATTGACTTCACAATAGACTTAAATTGCTATCTTATATTGTCACCTTGTCTGTAGGGTGTTCCCAAAGCAGTGCTGGACTCAAACAGCAGCCCGGCATCAAAGAACACATTCATACCGTCCTTCCCTCCACCTGCTGTGCAGCCTGTGTCATACTTCTCTACCACATCCCACACCTGTACAGCAGAGAGGCAAACAGATAAAGCTTCGGGTTGCAATATAGAGGTCAAACATTCAGTTCTGATGTGACAAGGATAAATTAGTATCTCACATTAATAGTCCTCTTCATCACTGTGTACTTTTAGAAATACTTGAGAGTGAACAGATGTGGATTTTAATTCACTGCAGCTTTTTAATATAATCTATTTAGAAAATTTTAAAGATGAAAGAAATTACTTTTTTCTGGGTGAGGCGGTGCTTGTTGTTTAGGACATATACGCCTTTATCGACTGCCACCAGTCCCACTGTGGCCCCTGGATCTCCCGTGACTCTCAGATTAAACATCTTGCGTGGCTCATAGGAGGCAGCGGGTTTTGATGCTTCCAGTCTTAGCTAAATATGAAGAAAATGGCAATGAATGGGACATACAGCTATGCAAAAGAATATGTCCATGATACAGTTAACATCTGTGCACCTTATTTGTCAATTATTCACTCTGTTACAAAAGTGCTGGATGTCTCTCACCGTGCCCATGCATGAGTCTTTTACATCCACCCAAACAGAGTCTGACACCACTTCATTATCAGCTGGATGGTAGTAGGCTATGATACGGAATGATGGCAACATCTCTTTGGTAATTTCAATTATCAGGGAAATCAGAACTTGGCCTTGGGTTGTATAACGTCCTGATTTCACAAGCTGGCCTCTGCTCGTGATCTGGGGACACAAGTTTATATATCAGTACTTATCAAATATGAATGCACATACTATCAGAGATTGCAGGAAACAACTAATGTCATTATGTATGTGCACCCTGGCATAGGAAAAAAACATCTCTCACCAGGTATGTGATGTCTTTCTGTTCACTTGGTTGTTTATTGAGGTTGAGGTTGATTTTCAAGTTGTCTCCTAATTTCAGCTCAGCTGTATCCACACCTGTGAAATTGATAAGCTGCTAATGTTTTAAAACATAAAAGATCTGACAAAGAACAATTCTTTGTCAGTGCAACCGCCTCTTTATTTGACTCTATAACATTATTTCAAGATATTATTTACCAATGTGGATATAACTCTTGCTTTTGGTATTGTATGGGATAGCTTCCATGTTTGCTGATGCTTGTCTTTCTGGTGTAAGCTTAGAATCCTCGGTCTTTGCCTGTAATGAAAGACTCATACACTTAGGCATACAGCATAAAAAAGTAATACCTAGTTAAATTCAACAAAGAAATTGACTATTTCTATCCCTAAAAGCTCTTCTCTCATGCTCTTGTAATGTTTAAATGAATTAATTCTTATTGATCAATATCAAACAAATTGTAGGTGCAAAAACTATATTACTTATAATTACAAAATGATCTCCTAACAAAACAAGAAAATTTGACTTGCCAGTGATTTTTTAGATATGTCAAATTTGTTGCCTCAAACACCACAAATATCTTGTAACTGGAGTGATTAGATTACAAATAATTACAGTTGTCTTGTACAGTGCATATGTTTAAGAATTATTTTTATTTTTTGGTTTGTCAAAGCAAGGGTTCGTTACTTTGATTTAAGATGCTAAATTTCTGATATAGATTTCAGTTTTTGCATAGCTGAAACTTGAGATTGCTCTTTTGACAAAACCACACTTAAGAGGCAACAAATCTTATTAAAACATGTTCATTGTTTCCTTCCTCAGGGTTGGACAGCTGTAATAGTCTTTTAATGGGTATGGATGAGAAAGGTAATAAATTGTAAAATGAATGAACAAATGAATTACATGAAATAATAAGTAATTATTTGATAATGAATTGTAATAGATAAATAAACAAATAAATTAATGGATAATTGTGGCAGTCAAACTCCTACTACAAAATAAGAACAGTACCACATCAAACTAGTATTATGACCATATACTTGCTGCCTATTAGTATTACAAATCATTACAAATCACTCATGTACTTCATGGCCTGACTGCAAAATATGCATCAAAACTCAAAGGTGGCAGCTTGCTGCAGTAGCGCTGAATATATTGTCTTTCTTTGTATCCTATTGAGATTTTTTCATCAACGTTTTTCTGTGAAACTACAGATTTTTCTTAAGATTTTTTTATTCTTTTTTATGTTCTCCAGGTGGAATGATTTGTGCTGGCAATTCTGACAGTTTTTCTGCATCTGTTCTCATGTAAGAAGCAACTGACTGAGCTACCCAAAGTGCAAATAGTGCCTGGAATAAAACCCCAAATTCAAATTAACTGAAGAGGAGATGTATAAGATGCAGAACAAGCGCAAAGCAGAAAATAAGGAGGAGGAAACTTGTAGAGGATGCAGCAGGAAAATCAGAAAAGCTTATTTTCTTAATTATTTTCCATCACCAAGACAAGACAATCCACAAACGTGTATGTTAGGTTAATTGCTGATTCTAAATTGAGCACAGGAGTGAGTTGGAGTGGGCATTGTTGTTCATCTCTCTGTTGGTTCTGTTATAAATTGGAAAGCTCCAGTGCCCCATGACCTGGAACTGGATAAATCGGGAATATGAAATGAAAGGATGAATGGATGACTTGAAGTAACCTCCTGCCTGCCCCAGCTTAACCTAACCCACACTAAAGAACTAAAGAAAACATCAAGAAGGACTAATGTTTGATTTTAAGACTTTGCTTGAGTAACTCTGGTTAACTCTTCTGTTGCTTATCACCCAAGATGTATTCATACGAGAAAGGCTTGTTGTTATTGTTTTTCAACAAATAGTTTATTAAAAAAAATGTTTATTTTCATACTTACCTCTTGAATTACTGATGTAGTTTTATTTTTTACTTTGAGCTTGAGTTTTGTTATTTGTTTGTTTAGTTTTTTATTGTTTTACATTTTATCTGTGGTGTTCTGTAGTTTTTAGACATTTATCAATTGTTTTAAGTTACTTACAGTGATAGCCAGATTGGCGTTTCTCGCTGCTGTATTGATGGTAAGCTTTGCCATGCCATTGGCTGCAGTGGAGCCCCTCACATTACCAGGAGTGACCACCACTGGAATACCTTCTGCTGGACTGTCATCGGGATTCAGTATTTCAACCTGACATTAGATGTAGAAAAAAGAATGAGAAAGCCATTTTATTGAAACATATCTTTAGAGCAGTGCAATGCTCTGACGAAAGTTTTTCTGCAAACAGTTCTAGGTGTGCAGTACAAATTAAACTTGAAATAATTACATAAATTATAGCTACATCCTAATAAATATCTGTGCATTAACAATAACTGACTTCCACAGAAGAAATATTATCTGTGTTTTGTTTTTTTTTTCAAATTAAAGTCTAAATATAACTGCCAAATAATGTAACTTGGTACTTTACCGCAACATCAAAGGACATTCCTGGTTTGAAATATTTGGGCGTTCTCTTGAAAGTGATGCTGTAGGGTGATGTGACAATCTTGATGCCTCTCAACTCTGCTTCCACCATTTCACTACCTGTAACAGAAACACAGACACACGTACAGAATAACTGAACACCATGACCCTCTTTCTTCACATTTGTGCTGATATGATGTTCTTCTTAACTCTTGTTTTAGTCATTTTAGACTTTAAATGTTCTCATATTGACTTTGAACTCTCTGTGCCACTTAGTACGAATGATTGATGCAAAATCAAAGATACTGAACAGGCATAAACATGCGGCCTGTCTCTCTTACCGCTGTCTGTCAGCACACTGACAGACACAAAAATGGAGTTCCCCACAAGCTGGAGAATGTTTGGGAAGGTCTGCGTTATTTGCTCCTTCTTTAGCTCAACCTGTCCTTCTCCATTCTGGATCTAATGAAATGTGGTAAAGAAAAGTCAGCCTGATTTCATATTAACATCCTTAATACTGAATACAATTACAAAGGATAAGAAATAATACTCTAATGTGCTCACAGGCACTCTTGAAAGGGAGTGTGGAAGGCTCTTCTTCTGATCGTTCTCTATAATCCCAAATACGACATAGCCTGTCCCATACACTTCTTTTCCAAACAGGTATCTAAAAGAGAGACATGTTTAAGTCCTACACTGAAGTAAAACAGGCCAACCTGATAAGCATTGTCACTGTAACAACAACAAACATGAAAAAGATTGAAGCACACTGTATTTAGCCTTACAGTTACTTTTCTAAATAAACCTGAATGCACAAAAAATGTCTTCACATACGTAGCTTTGATTTTGATGATGAGTTCATCGCTGTCCACATAGAAGAACGGGGTAATGGGTGACAGTTTAACCTCAAAACTGGGAAGCACTGTTGAGTGACAAAATCTTGTGAACGTTCAGTCAGGCGAGAAGCATTTGAATGTACAAGCCATTAGTGTTAACAGTGAGAGATTTACCATATTCTTTGACCTCGAATTCTGCAGAATAGGTCTGCTGTGGGTTGCTGTTGAACCTAGCCACCACCTTCCACTGTCCAGGACTACACCAAGAGACACACATCTTAGTAATCATACAATAAATAATTCAATCTCTATAACACAGGGTTAAGATAACACTGGAATAAGACTTCTGAATAATTGTTTATCCGTCACACAAAGCATTTAATGCTTACAGTGTCTTATAGAGAGTATTACATACCAAAAATGTTTAAAAAGAATCCTTAGCCTGACTGACCGTACTGATGAGGATGTCACAATAATGATTGCAAAGCAAATAACTACTAATGCTTTTCTCCTGTAGCAAACCTAGTTTTGTCATAAAAACATGAAGGTACACAGTTAAGACCTTCAGTGGAAGGCACAGGCACGGTGATCTATGCATCTGGCCATACTCCATCTTCTGGGAGTTTTCTTTGCAGAGTGAAAAATTTGGGGGGGATGTATTTAAGTGAGTTACTACAACATATTCACTAAGCTTTGCCTCTTTATAATTCACAGCCCTTCGCAACTTTATTCTACGGCAAAAAAAAAAAGGTTTGTCTTAAATTTTGTGGCTTTGGCTGCAGTCCCGAGGGGGCACACAGGTGTTGTGCAGAATGGGTGGAGAAGAAAGTACAATGAGTGAAGGAAGATATTTTCCATTTGTATGCATTCATTTGGAATGTCAGAAGAAGTGATTATCAGAACATACTGCAAGCCGAGTTGTTCTTGGTAAACAAAAATGCCAGCAGTCCAAAAAACTTTTTGCAGCTTCTCACGTCTTACCTGATGTCTCACCAAGTCCTTGTTAAATCTGACAACAATAGCACAAAAATGGCTCCATATGGCTCTTTTATCTGATATTTTCTTCCAAGACTTGTCACTGTCACTGTGACTCCATGTCTGCTCTACATCTTGAATTGTATAGATTTGATTTTGCTGTCATGTTCATGCTTATGTTGTCTATGTTGGAACAACAATCTCCTGAGTTGTTGGTAAATGACAGACTCCTGATTATTAAAAGGTCTATTTGTTTGTGACTGTGTACTAATGGTTCGCTGCTCCTGGATACACTGTTCTGATTATTATCGAAATGAGCTGGTCCCATGTGTTTAGCAGATCAGTGCAATTTTAGGATATGTTATCTATTATATACCCATAGGTACTGCTTCTGATTTGAAACCACGTGAAAAATTGGAGAGTAAATGCAAATCTTACTCTTTAGGTTCATAAAGATACAATAAAAATATCAAGATGGATGCTTCCTAAAAAATGGCACATAAAGTAAAAATTGAACTGTTAAAAAAGGAAAATTACTAACAAAATTGTCCATGAACTTCAAAATGCCAACATGTTTTGCAACATTTTGATAAACAGGGCAAGATGCACAAAGATTGAGTCAATTTTCTAATTTTAAAGCCATAAAAAAAAAATTCTAAAAACATAAACACTGAAGGATTGATGAAAACTTGAAGAACACAGAATTGCAATACAGTGGTGTGTCAGTTAGCACAAGTCTGGATTACAAAAGCCACAAAATGGAAAAATACCTGAGGGATATATTTTTGTCCAGACTCCAGACTGCCAATATAAACTATATTAATGCAAGTTTGAATTACATAACAGGAATTGTTCCCAATAGTTAAGCCATATTTGACCTACAGCACTGCATAGCATACACTTGTATAAAAATATCACATATGTCATTCTTTCTCTCTTCCATGCACACCTAAATCTTTTATTTCTGTCCATTTGGGCCGTTTCAAAGTCTGTGGCTTTAAATCCTCTGAGATGCTGCTAACCTTATTATGTGAGATATTTTCGCTTTATTCACTCATCATCTAGGTTAAAAGAGCATCCATGACTAAAGCAACAGAAACATATGACTAGATAGATAAATTAAGAGATTCAAAAGATAGACTGTAAGGAAACAAACACTGTAAGAAAAAACAAACTCACCTTACAATGTCTCCAAGCTGGAAATCTCCAGTGTGCATACCTGCATTTAGAGAGACTACTTCAGGTGGTAAGATGATGCCCTCAGGAGTCTGAAAACATTTTACAGGTTGTTAGGATTTGTGTTGAATTAAATCCATCTTGTTAAAGATGCTTGATGGATGTATTTTGGTTGTTCTGATTTGTCCTCCCAGTTACAGCTGATTAGGGGATGTATTTGGGGTAAGTTATTGGCAGAACTAAGATAAAGACCTCTAACCTAAAGCCATGGTGTGTCTCATCAAGTCAAATAATTAGAACTAATTTTGACAAAGAAATCTAAAAACATGGCTGCTTATAAAAGAAAGATTTTCCCATGGCTCAATTAGCCCCAGGTTGGCGGTAAGTTGCACTGTCTGGGAGTTAACTTATCACCTAATTTTATCTAAACCAAACCTTGAGAAACTCTTATACTATGTTTTGTAAATTGCTATACTTATTTTTCAAAATAATCTTTGTTTTGGGGATTTTTGCAAACAAAGCAACAGCTTAAACACCAATGCAGATGACGGCACAACACTCTATTCGCTAAAGTTCCATTGAGTTTTTACTCCTTCTATGCAGTTTACTCGACTCATTTTACCCCAGACTGTTGGTTCACTTTGCTCCATAGCAGATATTTTGAAATAAACAAGCCAGCTTAACAAGTCAGGCAACTATTTGACTAAATGATCAGCATGTTTTTTTATACTGACAAATTAACAACATGTAACATTAATATATTTCTATGCCTGGATAAACTGACATTGTTGCAGCAGTCATTATAGCTGATATGACAACATTTTACTTAGACAAGCCAAAAACAGATTTCTAAGAAAACTGCAAATCGCTCCTCCCATGTGCCTCTTCTTCTTACAGTCTAGCAGAAAAGAGGAGTGCTTCCAAAATGAATGATCACAAGACAATAACAGTGCATGGTTGCCAAGATACATAGGGTAGGTCGACGTACTCACTGGCTCATCTTACCCCATTATCCCCTATTACTTTCGTGTCTCCGCTTATAAAGAATAAAGCACAATACCACAATTTCAATGGAGATGGAAGCATCAGCTTGGTTTTGAAGATTCCCTTCCACAGGCTCCATTCCTGGCGTCAGTGCAAACATCCTGTAAAGAACTGGTAGAAAGACACAAAGTTAATTTAGCTTCTCAAAGTTAAGCATAGGTTAATTTATTGTATTTTCACTCAAAAAACGACACGTCCAACCTACTTCCTTTGTGTGTCTCTTCAAATAGTCTTCAAAATAAATCTCAGTTAATCTTCATCCTTTTGATATCTTTTGATATCTATCTATCTATCTATCTATCTATCTATCTATCTATCTATCTATCTATCTATCTATCTATCTATCTATCTATCTATCTATCTATCTATCTATCTATCTATCTATCTATCAATCTATCTATCTATGGTACAACTTTTCCACACAAAATGGGATATGTGGGAGCTTTGAAAGATGATAATTTACAATCTGATTTTATATTTAACTACCATAAATATATCTAACAAAATCTTGTGTCTCACATCAGCAATGAAGTGCTGTAGTCACCTTTGGTGCTCGGGGTGTAGATGGTCTTGTCGGTCTGTATGAAGATGTAACCAGACTGGAAGGACACCAAAACAACTTTCTCTAGCACTCGTCCAGGGAAAACAGCTTGAAGGTAAACATACTGCTTTTCATTGGGATCTCTGCTGAAGTCTCCAGCTGGGATCTGGAACCAGAGGAGAGAGGTGACTTGTTGTGTTAGGAGTACAGGAGTGTACTGAAGTGAGTGATCTTGTAACATTAACAAATACATCAGCATTTCATTTACCGTTATTTTCCCAATCATCTGGAAGAACCCTGCACTGGTGAGGGTCACAGATGTGCTTGCCAGCTTTTTAGTTTTTGTTGGATGGTTCTGCACGTTGATTTCAACCCTAATGTCTCCCCCTGCGCAGTCTTGACACTCAACAAAGATGTTTTCTGTTGTTCCCACTCGCAGCAAGTTGGGAGCAGACATCACCTCTCTGTAGAGCAGATGGTGAAAGTATTATAGTCACTTTGTAAAAAAATAAAGAAGTAAATTAATTCATTTGAACCCTGTCCTGAAACTGACTTATTGATAAACATTGTATCTAATTAAGGCAGGATAACGTGTTCCGTTTTCATCGCATGCACAGACTGGGAGCCTACTATATTTATAGGAGTCAAATGCAGGATCCCAAGTCTTTGAGGGGATATAGGAAGGCCTAAAATTGGTTTCATGGTAAATTTTAGAATTAGGTTAAGGTCACATTTATAGGAAGGGTTAGCGTTAGGCATCTGTTAGGCAGCTGTGATAGTTATGGTAGGTGTCAGGGGAACGCATTAAGTAAAAAAATTACAGTCGGAAACTTCTAAATATCCATGACTGACTTTTTTTAAAATTCATTTTACCATTTGAAATAACAATTATATGGATAATTATTCTTATCAAAAAATATCTGTATCTCCTTTTTACTGTTATTGAACCTTTGGAGGGTCATGACCGTCAGGTTAAGAACTTCTATCCAATAGTTTTGTTTCTGTCTTTCTTTTTCCTTTTATGTAGATATTTGTCTAGACGGTGGTTGTGAGCTGCTTTCTGGACTTTACACCTAACGAGTAATCTACTGATAATCTTGATTAAGATCGAACAATTGATTGCTAAACTTTTCATCATGACCCTGTACTCTGTTTTCTGTGGTTGCTTTGATCCACCACTATGCAACCGCAGAACATGATGATGAACTAACGTGATGGTAAAAAATCTTCTTATCTTGACCTTTATGACACAAACTTTTAATAGGAAAGATAAACTTTAATTGTCTGTGAAATTTGGTAAAACAATACCCATATGCTTTCAAAGATTCCCACCAGAATTCAGAAATAAATTCAGTTAGAGTATTCTGCTCTGTTAAGAGGAATAACACTCCAAAACTAACAAAAAAAACTTTTCAGAGCTATGTTTTCTATGAATCAGTGAAAACATGTATATATTCAGTAGGACTACTTACAGTCGACCTCCATCAGCAAGAGAAGTCAGGGAAGCAAAGGCCAGAGAGGCCAGCAGCAGCAGAACATTCCTCCTCATCCTCCAACCTGATCCTGATCTGCTATCAATGCAGACTGGAGCTCTGCAGCACTCTCCTTTTATCCACTGGGGAGTTAGTAGACTTATTTACTGTTTCGGTTCTCCTCTTCAAAGAGTGTCTCTGTACACTTAAGCAAACACACAGACACATGATTTCCCTGCAGTAGTTGAGAAACTGCCCAGCCCACATAAACCTTATCTCCTTTCTGAGGAAAAGGATAAACACTGGAAATCAATAAGCCTTTGGCATGTTTCACTAACATCTAAACATGCAGTCAAATAACTAGTTTCATGCAGGATCACAGGAAAACAGTTTCACCGTTCTAAGATATACTTTCAAAATGTGAATCCTTTCTGTCTTCCCTTGACTGGGAACACTTGACAGATTTATAGCTATTATTTTGCCCGTAATGAATCAATAAACATCCATAATCAAATGGTGAACATGCAAACACACATACAAACACAGGAGCCGCCAGTGTGGCAAAAGTCCTGCATATTTTCAAGGTAAGCGGTTTGGCAGGACTTTTGGAGTTACGCAAACAGGGAATTTTCAACAGCGACAATCTGATTTAAATAAAGGCAAACCATTCTTTTATCAACTATTCCTGTTTTTCCATCTCCTTCAATTGCTCAAGTTGGTACCATTTTTGCCCCCTCACCATAAATCAGAAGTCTATATAATGTTGGCAGACACTTTCATGTACTGTAAGAAACAGAAGCAAAAGAGTCATGTTTTGTTTGTTTTTGCTTTTTTCTTTAATACTTGTCAGCAAAAATTCAGCATGCTAGTTCATACTATTATCCTGGCTTTATATTTTGTTCTTGTGCTGCACGTCAGGTCTTACATTATTTGGACAAAAGCAAAGTTTGTCTGAACAGTTAGAGTGAAAGGATGTCACAAAGCAGAATAAAGGTTGTCTCCACTGTTGTCTTCCGCTGACATACAGCCTTCACACAAGGTATTTTCCCTTAAATAATTAAACCAAGTCCGTCGTGATATCAGGGTGGTTGGTCATTTGTGTTTGCCAGGGCAAACGACACCCCTTCGGATTCTTAAAACTATAGCTCAGTGACATGTTCGGATACGTAAAAAACAAAACGTATATATAAAATCCAAACCATTCGAGAAAGTTTTGACAATTTGATGGTCAGAAAAAAACAAAGAGGGAAAATATATTTCTTAAAAAAAAAAAAGAGAGCAACGACATTTGATTGGCGCAGGCGGAGCATGTGATCAGGCTCATTTCCATATGACAGACAGGTAAGCCCGGCAGGAAATAGTTTCAGATGTGCTGTTGACACCTGGCCGATGGATTATAAATGCTTTCGGTTATCCAGAAGCACCTCGCTTTGAACCGGGAGTCACCACAACTTCAGCCATCTCACCTGGATGCCCTGTCACCGACGGGTAACTACCACCACTTGTTAGTTTAGTCGTCTATGTTTAGTGTTAGTTTAGTGCGTTTCTATGAGTTGAAGAACGCTTCCGTCATCGTTTCACTTGTCAGTTCGCCGCTGTCACAGAAAGCACACCGGTTGAACAGGTGGAGCAGGCTCTGCGACATTCCACCGTGTGTGGGGACATTCATCCACCTGTGGCGATATTTATCTGTGGTGCACGCACCGTCTGGGTATGTGCAAATGTTTTTTGTTAGATTGATATAGAGTCGACGTGAACTCTCTCTTTGAGAAAAGCAACTTCTATCTTATACATGTCAGAGCATTCATGGTGAGTTTAGCTCATTTCTTTACCTCCCATCTCCGTGTCATAATTTATCTTGTTCCTTTTAAAGAAATGTGTAGCTTGTTTACAGACCTAAGAATATTGGCCCACTATGTGTCTAAGTAAAGCAGTTATACCGGATGAGGTACTGGTCTTGTTTTAGGATGATGAACATTGTAGAACTTGGCTTACATTTGACTTTGCCTGCACATTTGATTTTTCAGTACTTCCCTTTTAAAATGTGGTAATATTCCACAGTTTTTCACATTTGAGAAGTTAGAGCAAATGATTTGATTTGGTCGATATCCAGAATACTTCCTGGTTAAATTCCCACCTAATGATTGTAATGATGACAAAATGAGCTGCAATAGTTTAGATAACCTTTTAATATTGATAAAAGCAGAAAGCCCTTACATTTGAGAGGCAGGGATGAGTATTTTGTTGTTTTTGAGGAAACATTTTTTTTTTTTTTTTAAATGGTTCCCAGTTATGTCATTCCACTGATTATTTCATCTCTTAGTGTTTTAAGTCAGTGACTCATCTGCCCACAAAATATCTTTAAAATCCAAGTCGCCTCTCCTTCTGCTCCCATTAACACTGTTACAGCCTTCAAGACCGTAATATAAGCCAACACAAACACAGCACTGTTGATACTTCCCCTTGTAAAACACACTCAACCTTTTAATGTGTTGTCAAAGAAGTGAAAACTCAATTTACTTAAGCTTTTGTGTCCATGCCTTCTTGTGTTTTTATATTGGACTGTATTATGTTGAAGGATGTTTCAACAGGGGGGGGGGGGGGACTGAAAAACTTTATCATCAATGTAATTGTTTTTTTACAAAACTTTTTATCCGTTTATTAGCAATGTCCACTTCATCCTGTAGATGGTCAACGAGGGGGCGGGGCTTATGCTACCTGTGAGAGTCAAGGTTAAGTCCTGTACAAATCAAAAGTCCGTCACAGGGTTAATACGGAGGCACTACGCACACGTCAGTGCCAATTTACAATCTCCAAACAACCGACAATGCATGTTATTAAACTGTGGCAGGAAACTGGAACACCCAGAAAACACTCTGGGACACACATTAAAAAAAAAAAAGGCCCCAGCTGACCAGTTGTTTCTCCAGAACCTTCTGGATGGGGAGCAACAGTGATAACCACTGCGCCATTTTCTGATATTTTTATAAGCCAGATAATTTGAGGTGACTAAAAACATTAAGCTCTTTTCTCTTATTTTTTTTCTTTTCGTTGATTGATTAAATGTTCTTTTTTTCTCTCTCTCTTGCTCTTCTCAGATGCTCCACTATTATGTGTCCCATTTATGCTGTTTTGGTCCAGATGTGAGAACAGTGGTGTGATTGATACTTTCTATTATTAACACAGGTAAGTGTAGCCTCAGTCTAAATATACGCTGAGGGCTGCTCTTGGTTGTGTTGGTGCTGTTGTTGCTTTACTCTGTTTTGGAGAAGTCAAAGTTGGCAAAGATCGGCTTTTTAGTCAAATGAAGGTCAGTGAATCAGTTGTAAAGAAACTATTGATTTTTGTCACCAGTAAAGCACGATTTAAGCTCACAGCAGTATCGATCCATCAGCCATATTGGGGGTGTCTTAGAGTAGTGTACATATTAGCTTTCTGAACACAAAGATTTTCAACCAGTCTCTATCACAATATACAGTCCATCCCTGCTTGAAATCATCCACAAACATCTCGCAGTCATATCTCCAGTTTGGGGTTTAAATGACTACAGTCTGGTTGCTCAGACACCAGTTATCATGAAATGCAAAACTGGTTTGGCAGCACATTGCATTCCACAACATTTGATCCACACAGTCCACTTGCGGTGCTAATAGATCTACTGAAGACACCATAGTCATGGCCCTATATACCACACTGACCCATTTGGAAAACCACAGTCATTACGTAAGGCTACTTTTTGTGGATTTTACCTGAGTGTTCAACACAATAATTCTAGTCAGGCCAGTCAGTGAACTACTAGGCTGAGGTTTCTCACAAACCATCTGTTATAGGATTAAGGATTTCTAGACTTGTTGCTCTCAGAGAACAAGAGCTGGCCTCCACCTCTCATCAGCTATCACTTTCCCCAGGGTTGTGTTCTGAGCTCTTTACTTTATACATTGTACACCCACCATGTCTTGATATGCAAATGACAAAATAGGAAAGTTTTCACACCCATTCATATACTTATGTATACTGTCACAGTGACTGAGCTTCATAAAAGGAACCGTATGTGTGCACACAAAGAGCCAGAGTTTTAGTTCTCATACTACGTACTTTTCGGCATCTAGCACCAGGTCGTGTGATTTGAGTCTGCAACTGTGGGAGTTACCTGAAAAAAAAAACTCTTTTTCTTTACATTTTGTTTATTTAAACAGCAGTTATACATTTACTGACCCTTTTTGACCTCATGACCTGTGTTTGATTTCCCTCTCTAGCTGTCTGTCACCATGGTGATGCAGGTATTAAGTCCACCTATGGTGTCTGTGGTTTTCTACTCTGTGCTGTCCCTGCTTACCTTGGCTTTGTTGCTGCTGCTATGTGTCATTCGGAAGAAAAGGAGGATGGAGGGAACATACCAACCCAGTGCAGAGGAGAAAAAACAGACCAGAGCAGCTGGACCTGAAAAGCCCGGCCTGCCTTTACCGTTGCCAAAAGAAGAGCGCCTCATATAAGAGAAGTGGCCTTGGTGATGTGTGAAGCTGTGTGTTGGTGAAACTAGTCATCTCAGGTCCCCCTGCTGCTGTTCACTGGGATCGCACGTTTGTTTTCTGCACCAGAAATTCTCACTCTGTAAACATGGTTTGTGCTGTTACCGGTACTTTGTGCTTATCCAGTGAGAACAAAAAGGCTGATGGACAACTGGATTAATTCAGTCACTTGTTTCAATGTGAGAAAGAGGAAACATCATGTGAGAGTGGAAGCTTTGCTCACTGATATCTTATCTAAACAAGACACTCCCTTTTTTTCTGTCACAAGGAACATGAGCTTAAATGTATGTATTTGTACAAAAGTTGACGTGTGTGTATATATGTATATTTTTTTCTGTGTTTTGTATACTTGTGTATGAAATGTATTTTACTCTTTTCAACTACGAAGGAAGTTAACTAAAAACACTGATGCACTTTTTTTATTATCAAATTGTAAGAAGCTCTGTTTCATACATAAACATGTATATATGGTACACAAGGTGTGCTGCGATTAAAACAATGTGCACACAAAGCACTGCTGCTCGCTTTCCTTGGAGTGTTAAAGTTGAGGCAGGGGAAAGTCTCTTTGCAAAATGTAAAGTTTATTGAAGTTATTTATTCAGCTTCTGTGACAACAGTTTGCAAGAAATGTAAGGACTATCCTTAAGAATGTGTCAGTTTTGTGGAGAAGTAATTGAGGGACAGTGTATCACACACATATTTATACCTGTCAACAATATATTTGATGAATGACAAATGGCCTGTTGAGTAGCTACTTAATAGAAAAAGGAAAAAAAAAAGTCCTTACTGGCCCAGATTTGTTATTTTGTGTGTAGTTATTTCAGCCATACTGCCTCCTGACTCTAATTGTAGTTCATCTAGTAATCAAAATTCAGAAAACAAATTAAATAACAGATGCACCATTGACCTCTTTCTATGTAATATTTGTCTAAATCTATAGTGATCACTTAAGTTTGGAAATAATGAAGCTCTTTGCAAGTGAAACTAACTGTGACCAGTTTTTAATATTTACACCCTTGATAGCAACAAATGGAATCGAGGCTTGGACTGGGCATGGGAAATTGCGAAATGATTATCCAGTGTCCACAATTTGTTCACGATAACAGAAGCTGGAACGTAACCAACCTTTAAGCTTCAAATCTCTTCTTCAGTTCAGACACTTTGACAGGAGGGCCGTCTTTCTCGTCAGGTGCCTCTGGGCTTTTGTGTGTTTCTGAGTCACGTGGTGAGTGAGTTTGTGTGTTCTCCCTGCTTTGAAATACAGGCTCAGCCAAAGCCTTGGTTGCACTTTTCACCTGGAAGCCTTGGATGGATGGCTGAGACTGGAAGCGTACTACAGCAGATAGCACTCTAGGAGGAGAGGAGATCTGTTTTACGTGTTGCTCATCTTTCTTTGCTGCTATTTCACCCTCTTTCTCCTGACCTGCTTGAGGTTTAGGGTCAGAAGCACGGCTCTCAGGCTCAGGAATTACTGTAATTTCCCCTTGATCTCGTTTCTCCAGCACAGAGTTGGAGTGACAGGGATCTAGTTTTTTACATATGTTTAAATATTCTTTAACTTCTTTACTTTTCTCCTCTTGGGTCTCTATTACCTCTTCTCTGGTCACACTTTCTTGCATTTCCTTTGTTGTTTGTATCTCTTGTCCTGCAGCCACCTCTTCATCCTGGCTCAGTTCATGATTTGTTTTCTCTTTCAACCCTTCATCTTCTCTCCCTTCAGCCATGTCATTCAGAGGGTCCTCCCCTAAACTCACACTCTTTTCCTGATGTTCTTTCTTTCTTTCCTCTTCCAACTTTACTTCCTTAAAGTTGCATCTGTCACCCATTTCTTCTTCTTCCTGCTCTCCATTTATTGCTACATTTGTTTCATTCTGTTTCTCTCTGTCTTCCCATTGTCCCAGTTTTTGCTCCCCCATTTCACACGCTACATGCAGACTGTGTGTCTGCTCTTCCCCTGCCAGGCTGGTGTCCAGACACAGCCAGTCAGAGTCTTCCGTCAGGTCTGACAACTCCTCTGTGGTTTCCAGATTCCAACTGTGTAGGCTGCCACTTCCACTGATGGACAGAGATAGGCTCTCTTGGCTGGGGTTGGTTGGACCATGCTGAAAAACATGTTCTGCTTAAGTTTACATGCACTTTGTACGTTTGTTTTTTTTATTATTATTGCAGTTCATCCATGTTTTACCTTTGTGATATAGTCATGGCTGTCTGGTCCAAAAAGATCCAGGCTGCGAGTGCCGTACAGTAGGCCTCGTTCATGGGAGCTACGAGAGCTGAGTGTGTCAAAGATCTCCCCAAGAAGATCCATTTCCTCTGGGTCACAAAGTGGGGAATCCTCCTCCTCTTCTTCATCCTTCCGGAGCTCAGGGTCAGGCTCAGCCACATGCCCAGATCCAGCTCTGTTACCAAACAATTAACACACAGTGAGATGAACAAGAGAAGTCATGCTAAATCATACATTATTTTCCTTTTTCGGTATTCATATGCATCCAGCTTACAGTATTGGAACAATTAATCAGATTCGATAGATAAATTGAAGAAACAAAAACTAAGCAAAAGTTCTTAACTTAAAATGAACTTGAATAAAATGAAGCTTTGGCAGTAACAGAGATCTGATCCATTTCTTGGCTTTTCTATTGCTTCCCTGCCATTCCTTTCTTTCCCATGCTGTCAAACCTTCCACGCTGAATATGATATCATTGCTTTGGTCCAAAGGTCGTCCCGCTTCCTTTTTCACAGGCCAATCAGCCTCTTTTCAATCCTTTTTAAAATCTCACTTCTGCTGTCATTCTCCTTCTAAACGTGTGTTGCGCATTCCACCGTCTCCCAAACTCTTCCTCCTCTTGCCCGAGATGGAGCCTCATCAGAAGTCCAGCACTAACGGGCAATCTCCATGGCCTTTCCTATCATCCCTGATGTCACATTCTGCCTTCATGCAGCATCGGAGTCTAACCACCAAACTTTATTTCAGTTCTTTGTACAACAGCCTTTTCAAATTATTGTACACCAATAAATTTAAGTCAACCTTTCATTTGAGTTCTCCTGCTTAAATGCGTATTAGTATAACTGACTACATGTACTAATAAAACAAACGCAAGAAGAATCTATTGCTACATTACTTGATTTATATGACTTGTTATCTCTTAGTTATAAGTTAATGGGATAGTATGGAAGCTATTTGCAATTTTTTTTTACAATTTTATGCTTGATATTTTCTTTTTTGTTTGCTTTACAAACCCAACTCTCATTTGTAATCTCTTCATAAATTTGGTGTAATTTTGCTTTTTTCGTGTACTCTTTGAGTTAGTCTAAAGGTACCTTCAGGAGTTCATATTAATTTTAGTTTTAATGATGTTTAATTTTGGGCTTTGGCTGGAACACTCATCCAGTGTTCTCTTGGTTGTATGCTTTGGATCATTGCCCTGTTAAAAAGTGAAGCATTGCTCCAGTGTTTTCAAGTTTCCATCAAGGACCTCTGTATTTAGCTTGTTATGTCTCCTGCAGGCCCTTCTTTGGTTGGTTGGAATTAATCAATATCTGTTCTGAGAGTGTCTTTCTTTGAGCTGTTCTACAATAGAAGGCTGATTGATGTAGCGCTGCAGAGATCGTACCCTTTCTGGAAGGTTCTCTCGTCATTGGAAAGTACTCAGGAGTAACTTCTGGAACTCTGTCAGCGTGACACTTCTTCTACACATGTGTGTATGCCTCTCTAAATCATGTATCATCAATAAAATGTGCAACAAATATATTCTGATCAAGTTATAGACACATGTTAATGATAATCAAAGACCAAAGGGTGAACGTTACTATAGCTGGAGTGCCAAAGCTTTTGATGATTTTTGTTTCTTTTTTTTTATTTAACTTTCTTAAATCATATATTCCCTTTGTCATATGACGATTTTCAGTGCACAAACTCAAAATAGCAAATCTAAGAATACATCTTCAACTTGAAAAGTGTGTGAAGGGGTCTGAATCCATTTGTTTTGTTTGCAAATTGAAATTGTTGTGATGTTAAAAAGTTTAAGGAGAGAAAAACAAACTCATGCAAAGTAAGATTGTTTAAAGATGTACTAAAGTAAATGTACCAAGTAACTTTCCATTACTGCTCACCTATCCCATGCATCATCAGAGTCCTTTGTGTTTTCTTTGTCCCCGAGTTTCTTAACAGGCCGACGGGGTCGCGACTTACACGAGGAAACAGGGTAACAAAAGAAAGGGATAGCAGCACAGCATGAACACAAACGATGCCAATAATGTTTAAAAAATATGTTTAAGTGTTAAACAATCAAGCTAAAGAAGTCAAGTAATAAAAGTGATTAGTATTAGTAAGAATATATCATTAGTACATGTTTTGATTGTTTAATAAGACCTTTAAAGTGAATGAGTTTCATGAATGCAACTGGAGGATCTCACCATCCCAAAGTGCTGTGTGATTGGCAGGCGATTCTGCAAACAGTCAGACTTGACTCTTCGATATGTTACCGATCCTCCTCTCTGAAGGGCGTGCTCTGCATTATGGGCCTACGTACCGTACGAATCATAGAGTTAAAACCACTGTAGAATTTGTATCTATGGAAATATATATCCACACCAAAATGAGCCTACCTTGTTGATCAGAAAGTTTTTGAAACCTGATTTGTTCAGTACTTTGGCCTTTGGAGACACAAAAGCATGTCAGTAATATAATCCACCTGTGCAACACAGAACCCCCCTCGTCCCAGCAACACCACCTCAATGTGTGCACACCTTCATGTTTGCTTTGGTCTTCATGTTGAGGATAAGAGCTCCGCCCCCTTTCTGTCAAAAGTACAAATGCATTTGTGTTGGACCTTTCAGGAAGATGGGAAGAAATTGAATCAGTGTCACCAGTAAACCTACCTTTAAATTACCAACCAACTGTTGGTAAGATTTGCCTCTTCCTATAAAGACAGATGAAAAAAAAGAGGACAGTCAGCAGTAAACACATGCGCACACACACACACACATAGAAAGAGATGCAAACCTGCTGTTGGTTCACACGTGATCTCTTCCTCAAAGAGGTCATCTGGTTCCTTCCCTTTATTCAAAATATCCAGTCGGCTATCAATGAACTTCAACAAATAGGAAAAAAAAAGAAGTTATTTTTTAAATGATTTGATCAGGGTCTTACTGACCTCTAACTTGATTAAACAACAGAAAAGTATGTGATTATGCTCATATAAGAACTTTAAGCATAAATAATCTTCATCTGCAGGATCCTCTCTTTTGTTTAATCATGGATGAGCTACCAGCAGCAACATTTTACTTCAGTTTTCATTTTTAAGCTCAAGCAAGCACTTCCCCATTGTTAAGTTACAGGATGTGTCCAGCAGAGGTCAGTGTGTACCTGTTTGAAGAACTGCAAATGAATTGCACTTTCCAAGAACTTCTTCATAGTGGGAGACTTGTGATCTAAAAACAGCTCTTCGCAGAAATATATTTCACCTTCCTGCAGAGAGAGTTGAATATAGAATGAGCAACAGGCACAGTGTATGTAGTCACAGTGTTTCTGTGAGTGGCAGACCTTGTGGCTCTGCAGTGCATCTCTGTAGCCTCCAAACAGCAGAGCTTGAGCTTTCAGGAAGGCCCGAGAGACACCACAGCCAGGTGACACCGCCTGGCGCTTCAAGCACACCTTCAGCCCAGACATCTGGACACAGATTTACATTTTGCTCTGTTATAAAAATCCAGAGGAACTGCTACTGATGAGTAATGATGAGTAAGACAACATCATGAAAGGCTTATGAATTATATAGACATATATGATATATATACATACACACACACACATATATATATGATAACGAAGATCCACACAGAGTATTTTTACCACATCTGAAGGTATCCGCTTAAGGTCGTCAAAGGTGGTTTCCAGAGTGTTCGTATCCACATTTAGAATTACAACCTCCTCCAACCCACGACTCCTCACCCTCTAGCAGGTAAACACAAGAACAGTTTGATCAGGGGTCAGTGTACAAGGGCAAAACCAGTAGATTGTTGTAGTTTTTGGTACCTGAGGGTCTAAATTACTGGTTTACCTCAGATAGACTGGTGTGGACCCCAATTAGATAAGGCATGGGTGCACTGCAAGCACAGGAAAAAACATGAATCATTGTCAGTGCAGGGTTAGTTGGTCGGGTTGGGTCGGGTCGGGTCGGTCGGACAGACAGATAGACAGATAGATAGAATGGTGTCTCACCAGCAATAATCCAATAAGTGTGGTGGCAGGACGGGTATGAAGATATGTTGCCAGTACATTGGGTACAACACAGCACTGAGTGCATGTACGCAAGATGTCAGCTACACAGACAAAATGGAGAATGCTTTCAACACACAACAGCACAAACAAGCTAATGTGGTCAAATGTGATTAACTCAATCAAGGATACTTGAGTTGCATCCAGCAGATGATGAAGCAGTTGCAGTCTGGACTTGGGTTAGGTGAATTGATTGGTGGGAGAATGTGTTAAGTACATGTTAAATATAACCTTTGGTTGAGGTAGGAGTCCAAACAATGAGCATGTGTTCACACCCCGATGTGGATATTATGATGAAAAAATAAGAAAAAAATGTCTTACAGTGCTCAGTTTACTTGAAAAGATTAGGATGCGTCTCTCGAACAGCATGCTGGCATAGAGCTGAAGAAGGTTTCCAACATCTACTGCTACAATCAGCTCAGTCAAGTTCCTCTGGCAAACCCACAGACACATGATGACTCAGTTTGAGAGGGCCAAGTGTTGCCCAGAAATAACTCATCGGCTTTGTTAAATATGGTATATATAGAGAATAGAATAGAAAAATACTTCATTCATCCCCCAGTGGGGGAAATTCAAAATATATATGAAGAGTTTAGTGTAATCTAACATACTCACATTTTCAGGAATGGAAGGGAGACATCTGGGATCCGGAGCAATGAAATATGGAACCTGTCCACACAAATTAAATAAAATATTAGAGTTTGGTCTTTTTGTTTTCAGCAGTATGGATGTATTAGTATCTTCATAGAGGAAGTCTTGGAAGGTTGCAGGGTCAACGTGTAGGATTTCATTCCAAAATGTTCTGTCCTTTGAATAGTTCTGCTATCAGATGCAAACTGCTGTGTGAGCTAACTTCTCAAAAAGCAAAAAAAAATATGCTTTCATGTTTGAGATGTTTCTTATTTCTCATTAGCAATGTCCTCCTGCAATTTGCCCACACTCTATTTCTACTGGTAAAACAATGACTAAAAATCATCAACTTGGTAAACAAGTGAGCTACTGCATAATCCGTACATTTATAATGTACTTAAACATTGCAATACTGTATTAGATTGTCATAGTTTTCTTTTATTTTGGAATGAAACTCCTCAAATACAAAAAAAGATGTAGTTATAACCAGATGTAGCTTTGAGTCACATGGAGCCATCTTTCATCTGACATAACCTTTTCTGTTTTGTCACTAAATGTCAAGCATCATTCATAAGTTGTGAACACACAAATTAAGTTGTTTCAAAATCCGTATTGTCAGCTAGTGCAAATTGTATTAGGTTTGGCGTAAACATTCATTGTAGTAGAGGGGTGAGTGACAAGGTTTTAGTCCACACATATCAGCTTTAGCCAACAAGCACAGACAGCCAAGGTTTTCCAGCAGGAGTTAGTCTGTATCTGTTCGGCTGCAATTCCAGACCACATGAACTCCCGTGGGACTCACCCCCTGTTGTCCCTCTGGGTGTCCAACAGGATGGGACACCTCTGTGCTGACCAAGAACTGTTCTCCCTCAGAAAAAAACACAACACGCAAACCACTGACAGAACAGATACAAAGTCAAGTGTAACGCCTGGTTTCATTCGTTTTTTTAACATTTACCATCTGCAGAGTGACCGATCCAGCTGCCAGTGGTATGGGCTGTTTGTAGAGCGCAGCAAGGAGCGCTTTCATCTCATTGGCCTGTAAAAGAGATGTTGTGTTCATGTTGTGATGTTCACACATGTGAGTGTGAATTAAAGACAATGACAATTTCATAATAGCATCTCACCTGTCCTTTTGAGAGGTAATCGGCCAAGTTGTTGAGAAGCTTGTAAAACACTTCAAACCAAGGAAGATAACTGCAATTAAGATGTTTTAAGATGGAATCATTATGAAAGGTGGTGAAAATAAAAAGTGGCAGAAATATTCGCACACAACTGTACCTGAGAATGCAAAGGCTGGTGTTTGTGCTGTTGTTGAGACGACAAAAGCCGAAGCGTTGGCATCCCTCAAGGTCAGTCAGAACAAAAGTAAAGTGCTGCACGGCAACTCCATCCCTCAGTCTCAACAGATAAGTACAGTGAAAAGGGGGCATATGAAAAACAAACCGGCAAAGGATATAATGAGAACTGGAGTTAGACAGCTACAATTTACAAGGTCCTACTCACCTTTGTATGTCATACGGGAAGCAGAACCTTGGTAATGTTTGACGGGACTCCTGAAAAATGGGATATAACAGTGCTTGCAAAAACATTAATAAGACAAAGAGCCACGCTAATGACTTTGTGAGACTTAGCCCTTGCAGAGTTTTGTGACTGAAACCTCATTTCCAGAAACGTTTGGAAAGTTTCTAAAATGCTGTGAAAATCTGTAATTTGTTAATTTGTCCGAACCTTTATGTTACAGACACTCCAACGACATTATTGGCAATGTCTTCATTTACCAACTTCATTGTATCTAGAAAATAAAAACAGTTTGAATTATTTAGTTTGATGGCAACAACACACTCAAAAAAGTTGGGAGAGAGCCTAAAAGAGCCAAAAAGATGACTGACGGCGTTCTGGAAGATTCTATAACAACAGATTAGTAAGAGACAGTTGAGGGTGTCAGTATTATGTACAAAAAGAGCATCCACTGAAGCTCAGTCTTTGCTCACCACTTTGTGTTCCTAAAGTTCCTAAAAAAATATATTTTTCAATCCAAGATTGAAGAGAAGTTAGATCTTTAAATATCTGCAGAACATTTTATTGTGAAATGATTCCGTTTGAGGAAATCTCTGTGCATAAAGGCCAAGAACAGAAACCACTGTTGGATGTGTTTGACCTCAGGCAGCACTCCATGAGAAACCATCATGCCACCTTGATAAAACATTTTCACTCAGCACTGTCCAACACGGCATCTGGAAATGTAACCTGAAACTGTATTACAAAGGAGGAAGCTATGTATCAACTCCATAGAAATACCACCGAGTTCTTGGGACACGACCTCGTCTCAAATTAACAAAACGAGTGAACATATGGTCTGTGGTCAGATGAGTCCATGTTTCACCGGAGTTTAGGAAACAACTGACATCTGCTTCTAAGTTCCAAAGATGAAAAAGACCATCGAGGCTGTTATCAGCGAAAGATCCAAAAGCCACTGTCTGTGATGGAATGGGTTGGCACCAGTGTCCCTGGTGTGAATAACTTGCATATGCATTAGGGACACAGAGGCACGTATTGGAATTTTAGAGTAACATACAGTTGTTACTGATGTAAGTGGTTATTTCTGCAGGACAAAGCCAGACCTCGTTCTGCAAGACTTACAACAGCGGGGCGCCATAGAAGCAGAGTGTGTGCAGTTTGCTGGCTTGTCTGCAATCTAGATCCTATTAAAAATGTATGATGCATCATGAGGAGGAGAATCAACAACCATGGACTGTGAAGCAACTGAAATCTTGTGTCTAGTAACAATAGACACAGATTCCTCTTGTAAAACACCAACAATGAATGTCCTCAGTTCTCAAACAATTGACAAGTTTCATTAAAAGAAAGCTAATGTAACAAAAGGTTGACTATGTCACTCTTCCATCTTTTGCCGGTGCTGGCATCAAATTCTTGAATTGTTTATATTTTCTAAATAGAATGAAGCTAGAAGAAAAAAAAGACTTGTGTTTGCTAATTTAAAGCTCAAACAAATTAAATTATTACAGATTTAAGATTTTATTGCATTTTAGAAAGTTTCCAAACTTTCTGGGAAATAGGGTTTGTTTCAGGTCAGGTACACTATCTTCAGCCGCTCACCATTTTAGTTTAACGTAACGTTATTATGCTAATGCTGCCTGTCGGTTTAAAACCAAAAGTAGGGCTGCAAGCAAATGAAATCTCTGATGTTCTGATGGCACTAGGTGGACAGTCAGCTGATCATGATCTCTAAAAACAAGCTACCAAAATCATTTTACAACATTCACAAATGTTTTACTGTAATGTTTCAAAGAGCTGGGGTGGCTACCTCATCACTAAAGTCCTCCGGAAACTGAAACATCACTCCAGGATCTGCAAAATTGAAATAAAAGAATGTTTTAACACCAGTTCTAAAGCCTTATTATGTATATATGTATATATATATATATATATATATATTAACAAATCATAACAAATTATAACAAAACAAGTCATTTGAGGTAGAACAGAATTAATTAAACAAGGAAATAATGGAACATAATGTTTAAAGTTATTTATACTGACTATTAAATTATCTTTTTTACCATAACATGCTCCCACTGGGTTCATGTGCCACCAGAGAAGCTGTGTGGTTTTTGATGATCACATGACAGGAAGTATGAGCAATTCTCAGCACAACAGAAACACAAAGTCTGACATTTTACTATTTTGTGTAACATAAATGATTAATTTAAATGTTTGAGGCAAATTACAGATTGTGGTTCAGTCAGTGAAATGTATGATGCATAGACTAATACAGTTTATGCAATACACAGTTTATGGTGTTATGTAGAAATAAGACACGAAGAAGGTGGACAGAGGCACAGGAAAACACTACAGTAACAAAATTCTCTATAAATCTAAATTCCTCTGTTGGAGATGATAAACTTCTAATGCTCATAGTGAAGGTCAAGCTACGCTAAGAAGACTTTCCAAATCCTGTTTGGTTTCAGTGTGCTACTTTTAAATAGTAGAGAGGCCTCACCTTTGTCTCTGGCCACAGGGCATGTTGCTTCGAAGAACCAGTTGAAGGTTCGCTCGGGGTTTTGTCTGACAGGAGAGAGATCCACAGTGAAGACATAAGATTATTCTTAGAATGTCTTACCCATTAATGTGTCACCTACATTAATAAAGAGACGATCGAGCAAATCTATGCAACAGATATTACTGATCATATTCTAAAAAGCCCTGGAATAGTATTATTAGGTTAATTAAAAACATGTGAGCTACTATTGAAAACTGCACAACATATTTCTGGTGATGAAGAACCAGAAAACAGTACTCTAAACAGATATTTAGAGTTTATTATTTGGCTTTACCTACAGGTTGGGCTCAAGAAAACTCGCTGGTTGAATTACATTTTGGAGTTCTTTGTGCGGTGCATATGATAACTTAATCTTAAAAACAAACCGTGACAGTAATCAAATTTAAAACGACAAGTCTCTTCTCTAAACACAGGAAGAGAGCTAAAATGAACTCGCTTCAGAGTTACTTTTCTTCTCTTTACGAAATGTGTATTGTGACAGCAAGAGGATTTCAGTTTGCTGAAAAGTCTGCTGAAAATCACTTCAGTTACTTCCACTCTGCTGTTATCGATTGTACACTCATTTGAACAAATGTTAACTCACAGTTGGAGAACAAAGACGAAAAAGTGCTGTGTGATCTACCAGAAGCAGGTGGTCAATAATTCTATAGATGGATATGCCTTACATAAAAGCTGGTAATTTGTTAAACAGCATCTTTGATCTGCTTTAAACAAAAACAGGTCCACTTTAATGTGCATGGCAACACATACAGGACAGCAAAGTTACTGCAAGAAACTTCCTGTGCAACTGTGAGAGGAAGTAATAAAAACCGCAAGAACTGACTGACAGGCAGAGCGGTCATGATGGAGGGCGACAAAATGAAATTAAATCATTATCTTACTTTAGTCTGGAGCCCATCCTGTCTGAATGTGACTGTTTCCATGTGTTTATCGAGGAGACGAGAGGTCTTCAGCAGGTCTTTCGGATGACAGCCATACCTCTGATGAAGCAGTGTTATGAACGAAGGCAGACGACAGCAGTAGCAGCAGTCTGCAAAGTCAGCGCTGGAGTGGCAAAACACTTCCTGATCGATGTCAATATGTATGTCAGTGAGTAAATGACGTCTATGAGCGTGTGTCATTTTTTTTGTTTTCCCTTTCTTGCACTGCTTTTGTTTTCTGCCATCAGGAGAGAATAAACTCAATGAATAAAAATCTAATTTCTGCATTTGTATGAGTAGCTGTAGTAATAGGTTTAATAAACCACACTTCTACTCAGTGACCTTAAGGAACTCTAGCTTTTAATACTCTCTTTTCGCCTCTTCTTTATACATTTTTCACTTGGTGAATCCCTACATTACAATCTCATCAGCAGCTGGAGAATATAGTGCAGTGTTCACACCCAATTAACCTCTTTATAAAGTACTAAGATCAGAGGAGCTACCATTGAATCTGATACAACTTGATTTATGCATGCTTTTGTTTGAATATCCTTTAAACTGCCTACAAGCAAAGCTGGCTAGTATTACGAGTCTGGTTATTACTCAAATAAACAGACGTTAGATTTCTGGCACATGTCACAACAGAGTACTTGCTGTTAAATGTCTCATAGTGGGAATAAGCCAGCGATGTATCCGGTCTTCTCAGAGATACACCAAGCTTACAGTCCCCATACTGCCTCCTTGTGGTGTTGAGGCTAAACTGCATTGTGCAGGTCTCCATTTTGATTTGTTTTGTACAAATCCAGGTTTAAAGATGAGAGCACATCCACGTTTAGTTCATTTCAGACAAAGTTTGTCCATAGTTTTTAAAAGGTAAAACCGCTCATGAGTAAAAAAAACAAAAAAAAAAAAACACCCCACACAGATTTTTTTTCCAACTACTTTATTTCAATCAACGCCAAATCAGACAAATGATCAAATTGGCCCAGGTATGGAAATGTTGAGAATGAGAATTAACAGAAAGATATTGATCACAAGCACACTTGTGTTAGCTACCTCTACATGAGCTCTGAGATAGATGGGTCAGTTCGGTGTTTAGTGTGTGGGCCCTACTCTGGTCTATTAAGACAAGAAACAGGAGAGGAGGCAGAGACAGAAGAAAGAGGAAGACAGGAATAAAAGAACTGGGAAAGGGCAGCACTGCAACAACAACCACAACAAAAAATAAAATCAACAATAAACATCACAGTGGAAGAGCAGAGTAGGGTTGGAATAAGTGGATGGATACTTAGATGAGTTTTGGATGAGTGCAGATGAGAAATGAGTGATTTTAGCCTCAGGCCACCTCCTCCTCGCCCTCCTCCTCAAACTCTCCCTCCTCAGCTGTGGCGTCCTGGTACTGCTGGTATTCGGACACCAAGTCGTTCATGTTGCTCTCCGCTTCAGTGAACTCCATCTCATCCATACCCTCACCGGTGTACCAGTGGAGGAAGGCCTTGCGGCGGAACATAGCAGTGAACTGCTCAGAGATGCGTTTGAATAGCTCCTGAATAGCTGTGCTGTTACCGATGAAGGTGGCGGCCATCTTGAGCCCACGTGGCGGGATGTCGCACACAGCTGTCTTGACATTGTTGGGGATCCACTCCACGAAATAGCTGCTGTTTTTGTTCTGGACGTTCAGCATCTGCTCATCCACCTCCTTCATGGACATGCGGCCGCGGAACACCGCAGCCACGGTCAGGTAGCGGCCGTGGCGTGGGTCGCAGGCTGCCATCATGTTCTTGGCATCGAACATCTGCTGTGTAAGTTCGGGCACTGAGAGCGCTCTGTACTGCTGGCTGCCCCTGCTGGTGAGCGGCGCAAAGCCAGGCATGAAGAAGTGCAGACGAGGGAAGGGGACCATGTTTACAGCCAGTTTGCGGAGGTCAGCATTGAGCTGACCAGGGAAGCGCAGACAAGTTGTCACACCGCTCATGGTGGCAGAGACAAGGTGGTTGAGGTCGCCATAAGTGGGTGTGGTGAGTTTGAGGGTGCGGAAGCAGATGTCATACAGAGCCTCGTTGTCAATACAGTAAGTTTCATCTGTGTTCTCAACCAGCTGGTGGACAGACAGGGTGGCGTTGTAGGGCTCCACCACTGTGTCTGACACCTTGAAACGGAACATATGGAGTTCAGAGAATTATAAAAGCCATAAATAAAAAAATAAAAAAAACGAGAAGAAGAAATGTGACATGACTACTGTACCTTAGGAGAGGGCACCACACTGAAGGTGTTCATGATACGATCGGGGTACTCCTCCCGGATCTTGCTGATGAGCAGAGTTCCCATACCGGAGCCAGTGCCACCGCCCAGAGAGTGTGTGAGCTGGAAACCCTGAAGGCAGTCACAGCTCTCAGCCTCCTTCCTCACCACATCCAGCACTGAGTCCACCAGCTCTGCTCCCTCTGTGTAGTGACCCTTTGCCCAGTTGTTACCTGCTCCACTCTGGCCTGTAAGAATGAGGAACGGAATGCAGCACAATGATAAACATGAATTTCTATTTTCCTATATAACTAACCATATGTGTGTGTGTGTGTGTCTGTGATTCTATACCAAAGACAAAGTTGTCTGGTCTGAATATCTGTCCGAAGGGGCCTGAGCGGACGGAGTCCATAGTGCCTGGCTCCAGATCCACTAAGATGGCCCTCGGCACATATTTTCCACCTACAACACAAACGCATGCGTCAAAATGTATGCTTAGATAAGAAAATAGATAGCTGGAATGCCAAATTTACACTCATATCGAGCTGTGTTTTCAAACTCCTGACCCGAAGCTTCATTGTAGTAGACGTTGATCCTGTCCAGCTGCAGATCGCTGTCACCATGGTAGGATCCTGTTGGGTCAATACCGTGTTCGTCACTGATCACCTCCCAGAACTACAGGAGCAATTAAAAAACAAGGAATCAATGCAGTTAATAAAATCCTCCATGACTAAAAAGTATGAATTTAACATGCCTCAAGCATGTTTAATGTAATGCATTTACAAGCTGGTGAATCTATAGAGCTAATGCTACACCCTCTCTGATTTATACCAAGATAAGACATGAAAGTTTTTCGCATTCATTATGAATTAGATTATCACATTTATATTGAAAATTTGCATGCCTGCACGTTCCAGTATATTCGGTGTCGCAGCCACACGAGGGGTGTCGTCAGTCCATTCATTAATATTAACCCCCAACCACCACCGCCCTTTTTTTTTTTTTTTTTTTTTTTTTTTTTTTTTTAAATCTAAAAAAAAAAAATCCATCTAATCCTGAACCAACAAGCACCTTCTCACCCACGCTCAGCTCCACTCGATTTGTGGCTCCGTTTGGGAGTATTTGCTCATTTAAAGGACATCAACAACAGCCGGGATGTCTCGGCTTGCCACCGCCCATCCTTAAGGATGCTGTTGTACGCTGCCTCCGCCACGGCCTTAACAATTTGCAATCCACTGCGTTGACCTAAATAGAATTTCCTGTGAACGACGTGATATCCTACCAGCCGGCGTGTCGGCATGTTACTAAACTTGAATTTAGCAACATAAAACCGGCTGCTGCTTACAGGTAGATAAAACGCCCGCAGCGGCCCGTCTGTTTCCTTACCTTTGCTCCAATCTGGTTCCCGCACTGCCCGGCCTGCAGGTGCACAATCTCACGCATGTTGTCGCTGCTGTGTGGGGTGTCTGCTGCTGCTGGAGAAACGGAGGAAGCTGAAGACGAGCTCTGGTTTTTAGCAGTTGTTCAGTCTTGGCCCACCCGGTTCTGTCGACAGTCTGACTGAATGGCGGAGGAGCTGTGGCTGGCTGCGTTGTAAGCTCTGTCTCGCCCTTCCCTCTGTCCGCGGCTGCGCCGTTCCTGTCTGTGCTGCAGTATGACGTCATCGCCATGGCAACGGGAACCAGGCACAGCCGGAATATTTGGCCTGTTCGGGCTTGGCAGGCCGGGATTGAAGAGGACTGAGTTGACACGCACAAATCGTAATGTTTGGAAAAGAAAGTGCAGGAGATATACTGGAAGCAACCGAGGAGGTGCCTCAAAGCAACAGCCCCGGCGCTGTCGTGTCTCTTTAGGTATTGAGTCAGAACTAACGGTGGAAATGTGTTAACCCTCTGACAGCATGCCTTACATAATGGAAAGGAATTTAGGAATACATTGTATCCTAATTGTGATGGCCAAACGTTATTGATGGACATGAGTATGACTATTTGTTACATTTTACAGTGCAGTTACACTGTCTACCACTACAACATGTGTATGCTGTGCATTTGGGTGTGTGCTTTCACAAGGATTGTAATTTCCTGAATAGTGATTGACCAAATGAATAGATCCACTGAAAGAGACTGCAAACTTATCATTCAAGTACATGAGCATGAGTGCAAATAAAAAAAAAAACATCAACATTGGCATCTTGGTATGTGCCCACTATCTTGACTAATGAATTCCATATGCCATTAGTTGACCGAGGCTGAATCTTTCTAGTATCCAAGGGATTATAAAATGTAAGTTATATGACATATATGATTTCAATAGTTACAATTTGGAAAGCTTAAATCTTTAAATTTGAATAAACTAACCAAAAAAGATACATTTTCGCCTTTTTACTTCATCATTGTGAAATAGTATGAGTCTAAACACAACATGGTACATTTCAAAATGTTTAAAAACTTTCTATTAACGAGGTATAGTTCAGTCACACTTAAACCTGGCCATATGTCTTTTTACCCACCTGATTTCTAACCTTATCTAACCTTAAGTATACAAAAAGGAATGGCAGAGTCTCTCCTAGAGGGCATGTGGTGTTTTGTACCATATGAACAAGATGTTTGATGTACTCTCAAACATCAATGCACCTGACTAATTACTGTGTTAAGTGGTTGTGATTTTTGGATTGCATGATTTTGAAGTTGTTGGATGCAGCTTTCAATAATTCTATGCACCATCTGCAACCTTAGCAGGAATCCAGATGACAGATTTTTTTCTGTCCTTTATGGGTGAGCCTGTGCCTCAGATATATCCATCCATCCATTTCCTATACCGTCAATCCGTCAGTCGGGTAGCGGGTGGGCTGGAGCCTATCCCAGCGGTCATTGGGCGAGAGGCGCGGTACACCCTGGACAGGTCGCCAGTCCATCACAGGGCCACATAGAGACAAACCAGACAAACAACCACGCACGCTCACACTCACTCCTACGGACAATTTAGAGTCACCAATTAACCTAACATGCATGTTTTTGGACGGAAGCCGGAGAACCCGGAGAGCACCCACGCATACACGGGGAGAACATGCAAACTCCACACAGACAGGCCCCAGGCAGGGATCGAACCTGGAACCCTCTTGCTGTGAGATGACGGTGCTAACCACCACACCACCGTGCAGCCCCGCCTCAGATATAGTGTCAGGTTTTCTTCCGCTGGTTTGGCTCCTCTGTCTCATTCTGAGACATTTTTTTGTCCATCCTGAACAGAGGGAAGGAGTGGCCTCTCTTCTTGTGTGGTGTCATCAACAAGGGGTTTGTCACCATAACTGTTGCACACTGACTGTGTTGTTTAAGCACAACCCTCGGAGTATTTTTGCTGTGCATGCTGCTTCAGTGCAGTGGCTTAGTGCCTCACTTAAAAGGTAAATAAGTCATTAATCCCTCTACCTGTACGACCCCTATTGTGGCAAATCAATGTGTGTACAGTAAAAAAAAAAGCCTCAACAATGCTGGAATCAAATAATATAGTTACCATATTGCCCACATCAAGGAGGTTAGGTGTTTGGGTTCTGTGTTTTTGTTAATATTATCACTCAAAAAGCTATGGGATAATTTCAATGAAAACTACCCTCAAAATGTCCATGTTCAAAGACATTTCAAAGAACATGAGTACAGTGTACCCTCTGTGTTAGGTTTTTCCCTGAATATTGTGCTATTAGGGATTTTTTCATCATAAGGAAGCAGCTTCTTATTTTGTTTGTGCTGTTGCCCTTGGAGACAGAGACAGGAAGTTTTAAAACAGAGGCTGGAAGGAAATGAAGGTTGAAGCTGAGAGGGATGTTCTGGAAATGGCATGCAATCCTCTGCCTTCTTGTACAAAAGTAATAGTTATCTAAAAATAAACTCTAGCATCAGTGAGGAGGTAAAATCGAAATGCAAGTTTCAGAATAACTGAAAGGGGACTATATTAAAGGCTCTAGAAGATACTGAGACATGTGCCACCCAGGACAGAGATATTATGGCAAGTTTTATACCATCGCCTCGTAAAAGCAGTTATAGGGAATTGTGTTAGCAATCATGTCCAGAATGCAGTATTGTGCAAAAGCCTCGAGTCACCCATCACATCTTTATATATTTCCAGGAAAACATGAATTAGGTTCAGTGATTTATTGAAACATTTTTAATCATAAATAGAAATATAGTACTTAAGGGGGAAACATGAAGTATCTATTAAGAGCAGCTTAATCTTTAACAGAGTCTGAAGCCTCTTTGACAAGCTTTTTCGTAATTTCTTTCAGTAGTCTTCAGGAATAGTTCTCCAGGCTTCTTTCAAAGCTCTTGTTGGGATGTCGGCTGCCTCTTGTCCTGTTTCTGTCAAGATGATCCCACACTGCTTTACTAATGTTGAGGTCTAGGCTCTGGAAAGGATTCATCATTCCATAAGCCTTGATGCTACTCAGTGTGGTTACTGTTGCTTAACTTGGCCACTTTCCTTGTCTCAGTATACGTGCACAGGAGGGCAATTGAGTTATTGAATTAATTATTTTCCACATTGTTTGCTGTATACATTCCAAACATTCAGCTGCTTCAAAATTTCTTTGTTAAAGATCACCATATGTGTAAGTATAGCCAAACAATGATTTTTTTCAACGTCATAACTGCTTGGGTCATTTGCACACTGGAAGTAGCCTGATTGTAGACCATGGAAGCTCCAGCATGTTGCTGAATCTCGCTGAATGTCTGAACTTTTAGAGTTCTTTGCAGATTGTTTAACTTTTTTTATTATTATTATTTTTTAATTCAAACTGTTACATATTTGTGAATGGCGGGGAAGGATTCTGAAATGTATTCTTAACGCTCCGTGAAAAATGTGATATGGGTTGCAATGAATTGTTTCATTCTTGAGAGTGTCGGGGGCCCAAAGCAGGATTAGGATGGCCAAGATTTCTGTAGTAACAACTTACATCCACAAAGTGGGGGTAGATATCTTCAGTTGTTCAGCTGACTAGACTTCGGTATCTTGAATGTTTAACTTAATGAACTATAGCTCTATGTGGAACAATCTCCAAGGCTGATTTACAGATGAATATTTAGGATGAAAACCGCAGTGTCTGGGTAATCCTCTCTCACCTGCTCTTTCATTTTCCATTTTTTGATAAACCAGTACTTTCCTTTGTCATTTTCTGTAAGACTTTAATGTTTTACAGGATTCTGAATGCCTAAGATGAGGAGGGGCACATTTATGGAGGATATAAAGCGTGTAGAGCATATTGTCCTTTTTTAAGAACATACTCTGTCATATATTCAAAGTCCACCTAGAAACTAGTAGCAACTCCTGTGGTCATGTCACCTTTAGTAAAATGATTATCTTTCTCTCTAAATCTCCTCTCCTACATCACCATTGTAATCATTATCAGTGCCTCTTCTTTTACCTTTTCGCACCTGACAATTTTCTCTCAAACTGAACTGTTAAAATGTCATTATTCAAAACACACACTTGCACACACCCATAAGCTTTCTTTCTGCTTATGAATTTCACAGATATTTAAATATGTTAGGTGAACACTTGACCAGCAGTTTGTCTACTTATGCATTAGCTGGCAGAAACATTCCGACCCATTAAGAAGAGTCATAAAACCATCTGGCCAGATCAGAAGGACATTTAGCACTTTGAAAGGACACACACACACACACACACAGATCCTTATACAACACAGAAAATCAGATGTGATTTCCAACTAAAAATGTGATTAAGGATCAAGATTAATCTTGAGAAAAATTACCACAAAAACTCATGTATAGCCGTGGAAGACAAAAAATTCAAATGACTTGATAAAGTCTTTTTTATATATCAATATATTGATATGCCAATAAATGTAACTAAATCCAAAATGTCATTTGTGTCTTACTAATGAATTAAATGTGAGAAATTATTTCTGCAATGATTTACAACCGTATTCATGTAACTTTATGTTAAAACTCTTATTTATTTCACTTTGGTTTTGCCATTCAATTTTTTCAATTTCCTATTTACATTAGAAAAAGTCGATTCAGTCACTCTGGTTGTTCATTGTAGAGTCCATGTGCAATGATGTGGATTTTCACAGTATCGATTTGGCTTACAATGAGTTAGGAAAGCGTTATAGCTGAGAGTTGGTTCACTCTGGGAGCTTTAGCCCTTTTACACCACTCATCAGGAATCAAGTCACACTGACGATAAACCGAGGCTGGAATAGACTAAAACAGAAATAAATGTATCCATAAAAAAAAAATTGCGGAAGGATTTAATTAAATATACGTTGTGCAATAACAATGAAATACAATGATAAATAAGATAAGGGATATAAATGAAGGGCAAATACACAGTAGAAAATAATGGAAGAATAAATAAAAGAATGAATATATCAATGAATCAATAACAGATTTAAATCGTGAAAGGAAATTCTAAATTTAATGCTAAAGTAAATAAATATGGGTAGTAACACAAAGTTATATGTATATATTTTTAAATTAAAGCAGAAATATCTTATTTTATGTTCTATAAGACAATTATTGAATAAACAAATTAATTGTTTTGTTTTAGTATCATTTACCAACATATACGGTACATTTATTGAGTTACTTGTCAATTTTTTGCATTGTGTTGGGATTATTGCAATTTCAGTCTTTCACAGGTATCACATGATTTTTTTTTCCTTTATTGACACTATATCAGAAATGTTGGATTTTTAAAATATATTTATTTTGAATGATTTCAACCTGTGCAGCTGAAGGTGAATAAAAGTTAAATGGTACATGAATTACAGGAGTAAACCCAAGGGGTTGTAACTAGTTTATCTAATGAGAGAGATAACATAACAGCATAGTAAGTGGTTTTGGCTGTTGATGTTTGGAAACATTTCCGATTAACATGTTGACTTTGTGAAAGAGGCAAATGACAGAATGAGTACTTATGGGTTTACAGTGTGTCTATGTTTGTTTTTGTTTGTATCAGTTATGACATGTGGATGCCTGAAGAAAATGTATTCCTCTGCTTCTTTAAATATTCAGCATACAAAAGAGAAAAAAAAAACCTTCTCATCCTCTCTTCTCAATTTCCATACAAAAAAACAGTAACATGGGTAAAAATGGCTGGGAAACAGGAAACTTAAAGGTGCCAGAAATGTTAAAAAGGATGTACAGACATATAATTATTCATTTCAAATAATGTGAATAAGAGACCACACTATCTTTACATATCAGGAAAATAGTAACAATTTACACCGTGTAATTTTCATATGATCAGTGCATGTGCTGTGTGTGTAAAAATAAATCCACACTTACTGCTTTCAGGGGAATTAGGACAGAAAATAGCAGTCGGGTGCAGCTAATTTAATGAAATGAATGAACTTATTATGAGCAGGTGGTGGTTAGCACTGTCACCTCACAGCAAGAGGGTTCCTGGTTCAAATCCCAGCTGGCGCCTTTGTGTGTGGAGTTTGCTTGCTCATATGAGTACTAACATCTCAGCTGTCAGGCATGGTGGTGGAGGGCTGATGATTTGGGCTTGTTCTGCAGCCACAGGACCTGGACATCTGGCAGTCATTTAGGCGACCCTGAACTCGTCTGTATATCAAAGTATTCTAGTCAAATGTGAGGTCATCTGTTTGACAGCTAAAGCTTGGTGGAAAGTGAGTCATTTAACTGGACAATCATCCAAAGCACACCAGAAAATCTACAGTAAAATGGTTGATAGAGAAAATAATCAGGCTGTCCAGTCAAAGTCCAGACCTCAACTGGATTAAAATGCTGCGGTGTATCATGAAGAGAGCTGTGCATAAATGAATGCTCCAAACCTCAGTGAACTGAAGCAATGCTGTAAATAAGAGTGGACCAAAATTCCTCCGCAAATATGTGAGAAACCGATAAGGTCGTACAGAAAGATATTACTTCAAGTTATTGCTGCTAGAAGTGGTTTTACAATCTTCTGAATGGGATGTACTGAGCTTGGTTTTTCATACATTTTTGTTTGATTAATATGGACATACAACTTTAGAATATACAGAGGGCATACTTGTATGACTGCATATATACTTTTGCCAGATTAATCAATAGGCAGCTATCAGTTCAAGCAACTGCTGTCAGTTCTGCTTAAGTTTTGCATATATGCACCAAAAAAAAAACATTTTCATAAAAATGTGCATGAAATAAGCATGATTTGTTTGAGGATGTCATGCAGTTAACAGATGCAGTGTGGGCACTGTACGCGTGGCACTATAAACAATACAGTTGATTCAGGTCATTCAGACAATGTTGCCATAATCTAGCCCAAATGAAAATTTGAAAGAATATAATCAAGAAAAAATAATCAAAAAGCAAGAATATGTGAGCTGTGTCCCCTTTTGCTGCCCTCTCAGATAAAACAGGGGCGTGCACCAACTGATGCAGAGCCGGAGTCAATAAAAAGCGGTCAAAAACCCCAATAATATTCACTTTTTTAAATTATGTCAGAGCTGTGAGTATCAGAAAACAGCCTGCAGGACACAGTGTAAACTCATCCCTTCGTGTTGTCGTAGTAACACGTCATTCAGCTGGAAGTGTACCTGCGTTAGAGCCTGTTTAAACATGCTGCTGTTGGTGTTAAAACAACCCTGCAGTGACTGAATGCCACTGAGACATTTTCACATTGCACTCAAAAGCCAGATATTAACGGGTGGTAATTTAAAAAATAAATAAATAAATAAAATAAGTAATGAAAGGGCTTTACTTAACAAGTCAAGACAAGTACCTTGACAAATGAGTTTCTTGACCTGAGTGGATGGATGTAGAGTGGATGTGAAGCTTGGCTTGACATACTGTAAGGAGGTGAGTGGATTAAGAGTGGAACCCCCGAAGAAACTTGATCACAAATACACAAACAAGCTGCATGGTGTGTGTTTATTCCTTATCACCACCATTACAACTTATAAGTATTCAAGACTTTTGGAAGGGCTATTGCCTAAAGTAATTCACATATCGGTTATGTTGTGTTGTAGAGTGTCTTTTATAGCCGATAGGTAACACTTCACAGAGCAGTACCTTTGATGTCCCCTTAAGGAAATGCTTTAGAGTAATGTACCTTTTTATTATCTGTACCTGCACCTGAATAATAATGACCAACATTTTGTGGAGTTCTTTTATATTGTATCACACTGTTTAAACGCCATAAAAACAAACCATTCAACCATATACTTCTTTGTTTCCCATCTCCCTTAGAGTGTTTTGAGTATATAAGTCTCATGTGTGCAGACTAGATGCTCTTATAACCAGTGCTTTTTTGTGATTTTAGCTATAGAGAGTAACTTGGAGCTAAACTAAAAAAAGATTGAAAAAAAAAAACTGTTGAGACATAATTTCACAGTCGGATGCATATTGAGGCATGGCCCACAGGGACATACACATACACTCATATTGTACAGCGACATTCACTTTCATCAGGCACCCTGCCAAAAATCACTAACATTAGTCTATTATCATAATTACAGCCATTAGGAAGGCAAAACCCACAAAATTAACATTCAAATAAACAAGCCTGAAGCAACTAAATGGATATAAGTGCATGATGAAATATGCCTTGAAGGAGCAATTATGGTTATATGGAATATAAAGCTGCTTGTCGTGGATTCCTCCTCTCACCTCTCCCCTTCGGTCCTTTTCTTCTAGTTACTGTTTCTCGAAAACTACAAACAAAGAGTTTTAACGCATCTCTGAGAGTATAACTGTCATTGTGTATCAGCTGCTGTGAAGAGGTCTGCCTGAGTGTGAATTGCCATTTTAGCACACACACACACGCTTGTCAGAAAAAATGCCCATATTTTAAATTTCCAGAGCTCAGACTTCAGAGTGGCATTCCTCTATTATTTATGCACATGGGTATTAATTATTCAGTGGGTTATCAATAGCCAGCAGCATTAAACCCTCCGACTTAGAAACACCAAACCCAGGCAAATAGCTCTGAAAACAAGCCTTTAAACACCATGCGAGAGATTTTGTTTCAAAAATCTTTTTTTACTCAGTATTTCAGTTTGACACGTTTGTTTGGTCCTTTTCTCATCAGTTGGTGTTGGTGGTTTATGAAGAAGAAATGAGGGGCTTTTTGAAAGTTATGTTGGGTGCTTCTCAGCATTAATTGAGTCATTTCTATTTCATGCTCCTATGGAACAAAAGATGCAAGGCAACGAACTACACTGGCACAATACCAAAATCTCAAAGCAGCTGGCAAATGTGACACGACTGATCTTCAGCCTCATCAGCCGTTGTACCGTACACTGCAATTCCAAATTTATTTAGAGAGTTGTAAGACTGAATCTCATCATTTTATGGTTGAAATGTAAATCTACTTTCCTTTTATCCCAACAAGTCTCTCGAAAAACTTTTTCACAGCATGATGCAACCATCACCAGGTTTGACTGACACAAACAAGGGTTTTATTTCCGAGATTTTAATGAATTGATTCATTACATTTGTGTTATATTTAGTAATTTAGCAGATGTTTCTTTATCTAAATCAACCTACAAGTAAGGAGTAGCATTAAAGTCTCAGTGCTGTAAGAAACTTGGAACAGATATTGAGTGCTAAATCTACAGAATACAAATGGAACAAGCTCAGAAGGGCAAAGTTGGTACAACTTAGGCATGTTGGGTGCTAAAGGTATGAGGAGAGGAGATGTTCTAGAAGGAAATGAGTCTTTACCTTAGACTTGAATGTGTCGAGTCCATCCTCCTGATGAAGGACTTTGCTTCTTATAGTCCAGGAGTTTTGAAGGTACTGCACTGCAAAACGCTGGCTGATATGTGCCAGACATACACCATTAACTGTGAGACACTATACAGACAAGTGGATGCCTTTCCAAGTACAAATCAGCTTCTTTAAAGTTGTAGAAGCATTTCAGCAACAACTGATCCAAACAGCTCATACCATAACTAAATACGACACCACTAAATGTGTAAAACTGGCTGTAGACCTCCCTTGTATTTCACAATTTTTCTCATGTCTCCCTAATTCTATTCACTAGGAGGAGATACACACAGCGTGTGAGATCTCAGTGTTAAGGCTTCTTTGTGAATTTTCCATTTTCTGCACAGCAAGATGTTTTCAAAGAAAGATTGAGCAAAAGAAAGTGTGAACATGTCAGAGGATATGTTCATACGTTGTGATGCATGCATGAGAATTACATTAAGCTCAACTTCAAGGATCAACAGTTCAACATAGGGAAAACAAAATTCAGCAAATATCATTTCCTCGTATTGTTCTCTTACCAATACACGCAAACGCACCCGAAAGCATGCACATATTACAGAAATCTTCAATAGACTGGATCTTAATTCAACTAAACCCTGTTGTTTATCTGAAAAGGATAAGATTTTGCCTTCAAAAGATACTGAAAAGAGGTAGAGTGAGTACGTACAAAATATAAAATATAATAAGATGATGAGTTATATGACAGTTGATCCAAAGAGGAAAGAAATATTAAAAAAGAGTAGGCTGAAATGCGTGGGGTATGTTCGCTCATTGAAGGTACGAGACACAATAGAGATGATGAGGAGGAGGCTACAGATTTGAATGCATAGTCCAACTGAACCTTTCATTTGCCTCCAGATGAGAGGGTGTGAACAGAAAGTACTTCAGGCTTTTTCCTAGCTCTCTTTGGATATTGAAAGACTGAAAGGGGTATAATGGAGGCAGAAATGATGTGTGCTGAGAAGCTGAGCACAGAGATTATAGAGAATAATGATACCACAGTTAAAACTAAGTAAAACAGAGGGGAAAAAGAGGAGTTGTCTTATATACTGCAGCAGTCATTCGTATTAAAACCAAAGTCTTCAGCCTTATAATGGCTCTGATAAAGATTCCAATGTGCATTGTTTATCTCCTTAACATAATTAATGTTGAATGGCTTAATGGTACGTTCAACTCCCTACAGGTTACTGATGTCTTTAAGGGAATACTTCAACATTATCTCTGTTCCTGAGGCAACACTGTTGTACTGAGTGAAACCGATAATTAAAGTGTCATTTTTTTCACAACAAAACACCTGAAAATGATTGACTTTTCCAACACAGATAGAAAGGCTCTTGATGATTTAAATTACTCAGTTACGGTAATGAACAGCTGACAATTTATCCCATATTGGCACTTCCAATGATGAAGGACTTTGGAGACTAGCAAAAAGATTGTTTTAGAGGCATTCTCACTGTACACATGGAATTATTATTACTTTTTAAAAGTTTATATCAGCAACAGATTAATTATTTAAAAGACAAAAAAACTCATCACAGGCAACATGTCCCTCATGGAAAGGTACAATACAATAGCTCAAATCTTTAATATATTAAATATTTTACATGTATATTGTTTATGAATCTTCATGCTTTCTCATCTAACTGAGATTAAAGCTAAAACATGGCTGTAAATTAGTGAATAGTGAATTTGCAACAGTGTATTTCTGTATCTCATGTTTGCAAGTTACTGTTAAATTCACAATGAAATACCGTATCGTATGGTGTACTACACCATATATACATATATATATATATATATACATACATACATACATATATACATACATATATATATATATATATATATAGAGAGAGAGAGAGAGAGAGACATAGATATCATCCGTTTACAGATATCTCAGTGTGATGTGGTGATAGGTGGCTGTTATGGACGTCCAAAAGGTTTTCATTTTTGTTACCGTTTGGTGACACGTTAAACTTTAATAAGTGTTTTTCACTTAGATTTGTTATCCAATCCTGAACCCTGTAAAACAACTACAATGTTGAATGTATTTAAACTTAAGTTCGCTTATCAGTGGTTTTGATAGCCAAGCCATCTTAAATATTTAAGCGGAAGAGAGAAGTATATTCAAATTTTTATGACCTGTGTTGCAGTAACATTAAAACAAGGTGTGCCTGAGTTGTTTTTAAATTGCAGGCTCCTGAGTTTCCACATGTCTGCTTGTTGGAAACTACAGTACGTTTGTGCTGCTTCTGGTCGACCGCTTTGGTTCTTAACATTAGCTGGTTGGGTCTGCGTTTGTAAATCATCACAGCTTTAGGACCTCCCCTATAGATCTGGAACGTCCAGTTCCTGTTGCTAATTTGTGATAACATGCTAGTTTGTTCAAAAATCCGCCTGAAGCAACTGACTTGTTCACTTTAACATGGCAGCATATTGTTATTATTCACTTGGACTGCAATACAAGTACACATCCAAATGGATTAGATTTTTACAAATCAAAAATGTTATCACTGTTTGCTTTAACATTACAAATCAACACTACAGCCTTGTTTACATTTGAGACATAGTTATGTGGGATCTCTCATCAAGTATTTCCTTGTCTGTTGGCATCTCTTTTGTCATAAAGGCATCTCATGTCGCATTAGAGAACATAAAACTGGAATTGTAAGTATAACTTCATTATTTGAAATGGAATGGTTTATGTAGCCTAAAGAACGAGTTCAATATCTTGTGACAATAAGAGCGGTCCATCTGCAGGGTGGCGTCACTGTGCTACTTGGTGGATTGAATTACTTAGGGGAAGTTTCCAAACATTACAGATAAATTAACAGCCTCTGACTTAGTGTCATATTTACTCTGAGATATAATCATCACACAAATCTTTGACTTTTTTATTATAAAAAACTGCAGAGAATAAGAAAGAAACAGGATTGAAAGGAGGAAAATACTTTTTTTCCAACAGGTTTTGAAATGTGTTTTTCCTGTCCCTGAAAACTTGGCCTGGAAGTTTGGCTGGTCCTTGGAGGGAATCTGAGCTCAATTAGCAATTAGCTACTTTTTGAATTTGAAATCTTATCAATGTCAGGTATGAAATTTCCTTGATTTCCACATAGAATAACACGCTAGAAAAACCCCAGAACATGATAGGAACACACAAGTTTTCATACAAACACGAGCTTTTCAGTAGACTAAAAACTCACTCCTCCAAACCGAACTGCAGCCACTAAATGTAACGTAACTCTCATGCTTGTTACACAGAGACACGAGTGGGCTAAGTGGTAAACTGCTGAAACTGTTTGTCATTAATGAAACCTTGAACAAACTTCTGTTTTTCTCCCAAAATGTTCTGCTTTTTCTACAAACCACAGCATGAGAAAGGAGGCACAAATGATTTTTATAAAGCAGAAGTCTTCAGGGAATCCTCTGTTCACCCATGCATCGAGATGATGGATTATTATCATAAGAGATGTGTTGTCTGATTCAGCAAAATGAACAAAAGTGTCAAGATAAATTAGCTTTACAGTGTGTTTGTTCGACACCCAAAGCACCTGAATCAATACGATCCATCGACAAATAATCGATCAACAAACAACAGCACTGAATTTGTTTTGTATTTGCATGAAAGTGGGGGACTTTTTAAAAAAAGGCTTGGTTCAAGCAGGAGCCAGCATTTTTCACAAAGCACACATTTTTTTATATCTTGATGTAATATGACGATACTTTTACACAAAGTAATATTTCAGTCCACAATGTGAACATGGCTACATATACACAGATATGTCCAAACTTCTGACTGGTACTCAATATGTGTTACTATTCTGTATGCTTCAAAAGATCCATTTGCAGTTTATTTCCAAAGGAAAAGTAAATGACAAACAACCAGCACATTGTAGAGGAGTCAGAAAGGAAGAGAAATGGGAACACCATGGCGCACACGTCACATATCGCATGCATCAATATGGGGTAAAAAGCCAGAAATCAACTGGATTTTTACCATGGATAACAGGGTTTCCCCCAGAAAACTTGCTAATCCTGGTGGTAGGGCCACGAGAAGCCCACCGTGTTTTTGTAAAAAAAGAATGTTAAAAGTTGACAGGAATTTTGAAATTATGACAATTATGTGTTATTGTAAGACATTTATTAACAATACTTATCAACATTGCTTAATACAGTTTTAAAAAAACACACAAAAAAATAATAAATAATATCAATTGTTTTCACTGAAGTAAAATCTAAGTGAATCTTAAAAAAAAAAACCAAGCCATTTCTGGTCACAAAGTAAAATAAATGAACATAAATAAAAAAGTGCAAACATACATTTATTAACATTATTTATTGCTTACTTTTGCTTTTGCTTGCTGCCATCTCAATCCTTGTGTGATGGTGTAGAGACCCAATATGTGCGTTTAGCACTGGGGAACCCCTGTGATAACAAGAGGTTTAGCAGTAGGAAAAACAGGGTTTTATGACACCAGAACTACGTTATAGATATGGGCAATTTTGACAGACTGAATGTGACTTGAGGCCAAGCAGATCCGCAGATACTTTATTTATTCATTCAGGGGAAAATCTGGCAGCTCAGCGAGCCCAGCCTGCCTGGCAGGGACACACATGCATTAACGTGCACATGTGGCCGTAGTGATTGCCCAACACAGGACACAGCAGCTTGTGACTGCTCACTCTGGGAAGGATATGGACATAATTACGCTGCTAGTTTAATAAGAAAGAGTTGTTAGCGGTTGTATTTATGTTTAACAACCTTTAAATCACTGCATTACAGCAACCACTTCACCAGAGTCACTGTTTGTACTTCAGCACACGACTTAAAACTTCAAACGCTAATGACGTGGTTAATTTAATCTCTGGAGTTATTGTTGATGTTTGCAGTTTTTTGGTTTCATTTTGGGACTTTGAGTTGGAGTTCCTTGTCTTAGTTTGAATTAAGATTTATTCCCTTTTTGTTTCTTGTCCCTTTTTTAGGATTTGCCTTAGTTGTTGTTCTTGCCTTTCGTTATATTAATTAGATGTAGTCTAAGTCTAGTCTCGCCTCAGTTCTGTTCTTGTGTTTATGCTTGGTGTAATGTTTTGCTGTTGCAAGTTTAAGATATTACTTTATGACATCTCTGAATACATTGCACGGCAGTGTCATCAATGAGATTAGTGATGCTGATAAGTTGCAGCAACCTAATCTAATCAACTCTTTTTCAATGTTTCTCAATTTCAGACTTGAATATGAACATTTTGAGGCTTCAGCAATGCATCTGGTTTTTAAGAACTGATTAATTAAAAGTGAATATTATAAACACAGTCAGACATGCAGTACATCGTTATTGATTTGTTAATTATACGTGTGTGTAGATCTGTTTAAACTTTTGAAGCCTCACTGAACAGAACATGTGCATCAGGCACTGCACTAAAGAGTTTTGTAAACCAATTCAGTGCAATTATAAAAGTATTAGCAGCTGGAGTGTCACTGCAGCGCAGGTGTTGGAGACAGAAGCTACATTAATTAAACTGATATAAACTGTTACAAGGCCCAAAGTGGTTTGATTCTGTGATTGATTTGCTTACACACACAGTTGTTTGGGTAATTAATTATTCTTTTCCCATGCTTACAGGGCGCCTCAGGTCTCACTGAGTAAATATATTATACAGGGCAAGTTTTCAATACCTCTCTCAGAAGTGTTTAAATTCAAACCCTGTAGTCAAGTAGATTTGTGACCAAAAAGTCATGCAGCTAATTTACTTTGACAAGGGCATTTGGGACTGAAAAATGATGGCTGCTGTACTGTGAGAGAAAACAGTGGTGCAGGGTCAAGGAAAAATCATTTAGTGGTGAAAGGCACAGCAGAGGTACTTTTCTGGTGGATGACTTGACGCGTTATCTACAGTTCTGCAAGTCTGAGCCAAATGTGAAAGAAAGCAGCATCCACCTCTCTCTCTTGTTGGTGCTACATATAATTCGGCTTAATGAGCCATCATCATCTGTATTCTGCAGCAGCCACTCAGCCTGCAGTACCAGTGCAGTTGAAGCATGCTAAACTTCTGTGTAATAGCTCTTTAGGGATCTCAAGGCAAAAGAGCACAGAAATTATGGGAAAAGTTTACCCAGAGCAGTCAAACCGCTGAAAAGTGGAGAAAATAAACACTGATTTTCAGTCCATAGTTCAATCTACTTCACACAGCACTCAGTCAGACAATGAACAATGATTTATCCCTCTTTTTCTCTTGTGAAAATTTAAAGAAAAGATATCCAAAAGATTCTTCTTAGATAAAAAAAGTACAAAAGGTTAGCAACTTTAGGTGTGACCCACGATGAGCATATTCTCCAAAAAGTCACAGTTCCTATTTAGCTATAAATACATTTTGCACATCCACTCCAAACAACTCTCAAATCTCATGAAAGTGGAAGTTAGAAAAGGAAGACGTGTCCCTTTTGTCTCTCGTGTTCGATCCTGTTATGATTACAATCTCTTCTACTTTATTTTCAGTCGCAGGTGGACACTAAGATTAGTTTAGACTCACAACATGTGATGGCTCAGTGTCACACATGGTTTAGCATTCTGTTACCTTTCCTCAGTTTTCAGTATATGTTTTGAGTTTTGTTCATTTTCTAATGTGTTTTTTTTGGTTCATTCATTTGATGTTTTCATTCACGTATTTTAGTGCTTCTGGTAGTTAGTAAGTTAGTCACAGTTCGTTCTTGAGGAGCTGAAACGCTGATTGTCACATTGGGGGTGGGGAGAATTTCTCCTTGTCAATAGGATTTTGAGTTACACTATACACTGCTAACCGTGGATGAATGTGTCCATTTTTCATGTAATCAGGATGTAATGTAGTGCTTTACCTCAGTCATTGATCTAATAATAGATCAATGTAGAGAATCAAGACAGAATTGATTGTATTTCAATACATGAATAAGTATACATTTAATATCCATCTTATCTGAAGACTTACATGTTCAAATGTTAAAATATTTCTTTTAAATAGTAATTTTCATAAATGTAATGCCGCTGTTGAGGTAAAGTATATTTTGACTCTGCTCGAACATGCAGGATAAACGGTCAGCTCATGGTGCAGGAAGAGCTGTCAGTTTAGCATTGTTTTTTCAGCATCATGTGATGCTGCAAATGGATGTAGACATAAAAAGATATTCAATGTGGAAAGGTTTAGCAGGAATGGGAAAATGGAAAAGCACACAATGGGAAATTAGCCTATACAAGCAGCAGTGCAATCTCCGTTTTTCAATTATTTTTGTCAACAACAAGAGCTGTTGTTTCTGAATGAACTTCATTGGAAAGAGAGTGATTGCTATTTTAATATATTTAATTGTTTGCTGTCATTGCTGATAATGTGGCTGAGGAAATATATCCCGGTAGAACAAAGGGTGAAATAAACTTTGAAAACTGTCAGCTGATTACAGTTGGAATATATAAAATTTTCTTTGAAATTAGTTGGAAGATTGATTCATTCTGTCTGTGCCGCCTTTGAACAGAGGAGAAATGACAATTACAATCCCAGTGTTGGAACATTTGATTGATATCCCAGGCCTGATTACATTGTGCTCATGAGTTTATGCAGCACTGACACCACACCCATCGTCTCTCACGGTGTTTGCACAGATGTTAGCAGTGTTTTTTCCTCTTCCTTCATTTTTGTGGTTCTATAAACCTCACCCAACCTTTGACCGTTTTAGGACTTAAGTGCTCTCCACAATAGACCTGTCAAAACTGATTGATCTCTGCTCCACAGAGCTCCCCGACGTGCATTTGTCCTGATCCCAAAATAGCGTCTTCTAATTTTGTATGGTGCGAGTATCAGACTTCTTGTGCAGCTTTAATCCAAAGTAAGTCGTGGACTCTTCACGAAAAAAAAAAAATCCACCTGTGAGTTGGACACACGCACATCACACACACATAAAAGCAATCATCAGGATTTTGCTCTCAAACCTAATTCCAGGCATTAAAGGTCAGGCATCTATTAAGGGAACGCCTAACTCTCCGTATAAATATTTATATTGTCAGTACTAGCTATGTTAAATAATTGAATTGATAACTAAACCGGCCTTTGCCTCAATGATAGCTGCTCCATCACCTTTTTGTCACAGCTCTGCTTTCACATCATCCACATGATTAAGGACTTGGGTATCTAAATATTTCACAATCATCTCTTAACATACACAGAGCGGAACTGAAATGGTTTTCCTTTGTTCCGATCTATCACATTTTGTTTTTTAGCACTGTTTTTTAAGATAAATTAAGAGCGTTCCTGAGGGGCATCCTCTGTGTATAAAGTATTTTCCATAATCCTCCCTCCAGACTTGCAACATCACAAATACTCATCAGGGGCATTAGCTGTTTCCACCAGTTTAAATAATATGACATGATGAGATGTCTTGCATGAGTAGAATCAGTGCATAGTGGATCATTTTGACTCGACTGTAATGTTTGAGCTTCATTGTTGTATTTCTGAGACTTTTCCTTTTGTTAAAGCTATAGGAAATGACATTCTGATTGTTTTTTCCTTTTGGTTTACAAAAGCTTCTTGAATAGAATGAGAAGGCAAACCGTTGCAACTCCTTGGCTTTGTAATTGGTAATATGTCAACAGAAAGCTCTTAGTTCCTAAAATACATTGAGTTTACTATGAAATGGTGCATTAACTTCAAGTATCAAATTTCCAGACAAAATTGTTAATCTATATTGAAATTACAGTTACAATATAGAAGATTTTGCTGATTCTTTTGCTGATATTAATCCATTCGAAACAATAACGTAGAAAAATTAATTAGAATGCAACTGGTGTTCCTTTAAGGGGTCCAAATTGGCAAAATTCTGCAGGACAACAACGTGAGCTAAAATGGATGGGTTCCAAGCTTAGATAATAAATATATGTAAACAGACAGAGATATATATATATATAGAGAGATTTAAATCCAAGAAGAAGTCTAGTTGCCCATAATTCAAGCTTAGAATAAATAAACAATTTTGCATCAACAAGCACTTGAAGAACTGCACTACGATCTGCCCATCAGTGTCAGAGTGACTACCATTGTGTAACCCGCCTCAGCTCCGACTGTTAGGGGTAAAAGCTGTGTGATACATTCAATTACCTTGTGGACCAATAAATCAGAAGACTAAATTCACTACAGGAGAAAGGGATATATACCATCTTTGTTGAGTGGAAGAGCAAAGGACTCACACAACCAACAGGTAAGTTTTTGCACGTGTTAAATTGTATTGTAAAAAAGTATAAAAAAGAAAATGCCAATAAGCAGATATGCTTAAACAATTTACAAAAGTAAATCCCCGATAAAGCCCCCGATTTATTTACTTTTTTTTTTGGGTGGCTCGCCACAACCACCGAGGTTCCCCTCAAGAGAGGGGAAATGAGAATCCCAGCAGAAGAAGTCTTTCCAAAAGATGTTGAAACCAGGAACCATACAAAGGTAAAGAAAAGACCCGGCCTGTATAGGCCAAAAAGCGAGTTATTACTCAATAAAATATACTCCTACATTTACTGTACATGTACGCAAATAAACGGTTAAATATACATCCCTGTATATTGCAACACTTTTTCTTAACGATAATAACTACTGTTACGAAGTTCATGTAGCTAATGCTAAAGCTAGCGCCACGGCTACTAACAAACATAACTCACGTTCTCGCTCGGTTTCTTTGCAGAATACACGATAATCCAGTTAATACACAATGGGGAAAAGTGGAGTTTTGCTCTCTCGCGCCGATGAAAAAGAGAAAGTTTGAAAATATTGCTCTTTCTCAAAAATTATAATATTACGGCGAAGAAATTAGCCTGCCGCCACCTTGACGTTGGTCCGACAGAAAGAGAGGAAGAGAGAACGACAACTGCGCGTACACTTCGACGGCGCCTGATTGGTTGCGTTGCATCACGTGAACTCCATATGTCACCCGTTCTTCTACATTTTGAGAACGCTACCTTCAACACATTTAAATTAAACAAAATACACTTTGAAACAGACTTTAATAAACATGAATACATAAATCTTCATTTTCATATATGTATCGACATTTAAGATTTTAACCATTTTAACCATGAGACACTATTTTTTATTTTTTTTGATTAAACCTTCTATTTATTTATCTGTCACATAGAATTATTACTCAGGCCGAGTAACTTGGGTTATAATTGTCTCACCATCTGCAACTCCTTAAGTGCTTCTAGGAGTACTATCTTTCATCCTTAACATACACTGGAGCAATTGACGTTCTTGTTCAGATGAAGCTCCTCAATATTGTGCCCATGCTGCTGAAGAAGCAACTATAATAGGGATGTGGACTTAGATGATCATCATGTGTTGAGCAGTCCTCTGGACACTACAACCAAGGGACCTTGTTGAATCATACCTGAAAAGAATTGCAGAAAAAAGGCCATCTCCTTTTCTGAAAACACTTGTGGAGCCAGACCATATAAAAGGAATAAAAGGAATGAGTGGAAAAAGGCAGCAAGATGGCCCCAGTAAGATAAGGGACCATATCTCTAAGTATCTAAGAAGTACTTCCGGAGATGTTGGCTTATTGATGTATTCAAATGAAAAACGGGAATTTAATTCGGTGCACAGTGTGACCGCTCTCCCACAGCTTACCAGTCACAAAAACAAGTTGATATTAATGGTGGATTGTCAGTTTTAGAAGAGTTAGAGAATTATCTGAAAGGTGCGTAATCATTTCCAGAACAGCAGGATAGCCAAACCATAAATGCTGCTTTAGGTTTGTCTGGAACCACTGACAGATGAGGTGTATAAGATTGATCAGCTTACAATGCAAAGCTCTGCTAAGAAACATTGGGTTCTCGTACTCAAGTGGTTTCCAGGATGTACCAACACATAGAACCCACCTCTTTATTGTTGCAGATCAAAAGCTGTATTGTATGGTATTAGCCTCCCACGATAAGACAGTTCACACTTTCATACAGCAAAAACTCTGTACTCATGAACTCAGGGCACATGAAGAAGAGCCAGAGGTGTTGACCTAGCCTCCAAAACTTCCAACATGCCACCCTGATCGATTATCTGCGGAATGCCCTGGAGGCCTGACTCTCAACCCACAGAAACCAAAGCATCCTCAGCCAAAGTCCTGTGGCTAGATGCACAAAGCTCTGTGTAGTTACATGGCTAAAACTGTGACTACAAAAATTCGCATTAGCATTCTTTTCTCCAGCTCTATAAAGTAGTGCATATGTATTGTTCTATTTTATAAATCTCGGTCATCATGAAACTGTAAGCATGTGCACAAGCCAGATTTCCACCCCCATCTTTATCCCTGAATATGTGTAGAGTCTCCCCCAATGTGCCATTTACATATGAAAAGATTGTTTGCACCACAACTAAATACACATGAAAATAAAAACAATAGCTCAATTTTACCAAATCTAACCTTGAGACACTCAGTGAAGCAGAGAGAAGGAAATCTGTCTTATTTTGTGGAGTAAGTGTTGGAGTCACAAGCAGAATAATTGCAACATGGAACAAAAGTCTCAGAAGCTATCAACTCTGTAAGCGCTGAGCAAAATGACCCGAACCAAGGTATTAGAAAAAAATTAAATAAATAAAAAATCATCATATCACACATCAGGGCTACAGGAGGAAGACATTTAACCAAATTTAACTTACCAAACATGACAGAGATGACAGTGTAATTCTGGTCATATTTTGATTGCCTACATCTACATAGTGGGAACAAAACTAACCTGTGGATGAAAATTGAGAGATATAACAGACAGAAAATCAAAAAACAAACGTAATTACTAAATCTGTGTGGCGATCATAAATAAGGGTGGGTGTGTGGGGAGAGTCGACAGCAAGACTGCCTGAGAATATACAGAGCATGAAACAAAAAGAAAGAAACCCAAACAAACTTAACAAAACCTAATCCAGAAACCAGGGTAGCATGTGACATAGGTAGCATGTGACATAGGTAGCATGTGTAAGTTGTATAAGTTTAGGTTTATATTTGATTAATCAAAATATTGTTTTTTTCTCTGTTCTTATTGTTGCGCTGCTGCAACTCCTGAATGTTGCCCCTACAATTAAAGAACAGTTTATGTTATGGATTATTAAGCTTTTGCAAACTTTTCGCATTGTAAGTTTTTAACCTAACATCAGTAACAAACTATAGTTTACCACGAGAAAAAAGAGTAAAATCTGCTTTTATTTTGTGAGTGCGCAGGATCACTTACAAGGCAGACATTGATTAAACTTGCACACAGCTATCCCCAAAGAACTGACTAAAATGAACATGTTTTCCATTATCAAAATAATTGTTTTTCTTTTTAATTTTCTGAGCTATTATATGTTGCAAGCCTGCCGTTACAATTATTTTCTTTAGATTTTTCTCAACCAAAATTTGACATTCATATATCTGCATGATAATCTGTTATAAATCATATTTTTATTTCTTCATTTATGAAATAAGTTTGATTATTCTGAAAATGTACGCTATTTCTCAATAGTAATTTCTGAAAGCTCTTAACTGAGAGGATTTACAGTACAGTACAAGGCATGTAAGCAAACCTGTTCAAATCTTTAACCTGTAAAGTACAGCAGTGTACATTTGCAGTCAGAACAGACCCTGTATGTAATTGAAGTCAGGCGATTCCCCAATGTGAGCTACAGTATTTTCGCTCACAACTTATTACCTTCTGCACAACAACACACAAATGAATCATTATAATTTCACGGTGCAGTACTCTCCAGTGAAAACATGCAATAATCAATCCACTGACTTGCTTTGCATGCAGACTTGATGAAGAATAACTGCAAATTGATATTCATGCATGTGTGCACACTGAAGAATTCATTTGTCTGATGCATATTTTTCAGCTTAACTCAAAACACAGGTCTCGAACGGGAACGTATTTGCATTAACACACAACATGCCAGTTAAGTTCAACAATTTTTACTTACGTATTACAAACACGACAAACGTACCTGTGAGTAAACTGAGGAGTGGCAACCTTTTCTAAAAGATATTATATACAGTCTTTTTTTGCTGATAGAATTCATTTTAATTGGCTCCATAGCAACATGAGACACAGTCATTTGGCTTTCATACAAAATCTTTTGCCTTCTTTTCAAGGCACCTTCTGACTGTGGAAAGACGGGATCTGATTGTTAGTCATGAAACAAAGAGTCTTTCCTCTGAATAGTTATTCATGTTTTAATTTCTGAAGCACCTGCGCTCCAAGCAAAAACACAGAACATACACCCCTCCACCCACCCGTTATTGTCATTAGGATATTCAACATTTTTACCAGTATTTACAATGTACATCACACACTTGAACACAAAGTAACACTTTCATTGCTGGTTTAAGTTTTTTCCTCATTATACTAAATCATAACAGGGCTCTATATTGTACAGTTGTGTTTCTCTATCTTAAGATATGAACTCTGACTCAATCTGCAGGAGAAAAACAGAAAATAAATACATTAATAAAAGAAAGTCATGTACTGTTATGAGGAGCTCTTTTTGACACGTATTATTAGCCACCTGCTATGTTCCTGAATGCAAAACCTTCTTTATAAAATCCCTCCAAGCAAATAGATCTTCTTTTTTTGTCTGTGCATACTGTATGTTACTGTATGTGTGCAGATGTGCATGGACGACAACAATAGCTGGATGACGGTGATTTGGAGCAACTTTCCCAAGATTGAAACACTCAAAACAAATTATCAAACTGATTTTCGTTAAGTTAAATGAGTCCATCCTTGGTTTCTTCTTTACATGAAGCAAAACCAAACATTTTAATGAAAGTCTTGGAAAAAACCCAAGTGCTATGGATATCATGTGTAGTGCTAATTACATATATACAGTAACTTTAAATATTTTCACTTGTATTCTTTACTGTCAAAGTGAATTGAATCAAAATATGTTTAAAATGGATAAAAGGGTGGAATTTGTATTTAAAAAAGACAGGAAAGGCAAAAGAATGGATTTAACACTTAATCCAATGGATGTAAAATCTATAATATATTACTAATTTGTCCTTTGGCGTTGGTTATTTCATACCACAATAACTTAAACATAATGACACAGTCTTTCTGAAGATGAGAGCACCTGACTCCACAGAGGCAGCCTCAGCGAGGCAAATATTGACTCTCAGCAGTGAGTGGCACAATTCGTTGGTCTCCAGTAAATCCCTTAGTTATGCTGTTCTTGTGACCTTCGTGAACAAGACATAGAGTGTGACCCATGCTCCAGTCCTGTGCCGTAAAACCACTATGTGAGTACCACAAATAAACACCCACTGTTGCAAGCAGACCCACAACAAAATCATGTCTCAAACTGGTTACAGTGGCACAGGTTTGGTCTTGAAAAGAGAATCCTCACACAGACACAGGTACTGTATACTTTCACAATGAAAACCAATATAGTTACATTTTAATTCATTTTATCATCCCTAATATCTTAAGTCTTGAGTGTTTTATTTTCCTTTCTCTTTCAGGCTCCCAAAACCAATAAATATCTATTTGCAGCCGAGCAAGTTAAAACAGTGTTTCCTGTGACTTTTTTTTACAGCAACGAACATCGTGATGCATGTTCATAATGCGAGCTCGGGAAAGGTTGTTATCAGACGCTGGTTTCCTCTCCTTCTTGTAGATATGCGCAGTACTGCACCCGTTCCTCCAAACACGCATCCTCTGTATTAGTGCTGGCGTGACTGGTGACGCCTCGGTGTGGTCGAAGTGATAACTGCAGGGTTTGTCTGCACCTGGCGGGTCTGCTTTTCCCGGTTCCATTGCTGCAGGAGACGACTAGTCGGCGGTTCTCCTCAGGTGCAGCAGAGCAGGACGGGCCGCTGCTAGCTTTGTTGAGGACAGGCGAGTTACTGCTTGGGTCGCTGGCATTGTTGTCATAGATATCAGGCAGATTTCCTGTGGCAATACTGCCGCTCTTGATGTGCGGCGTGTGGCTGTGGGTGTGGCGGTACTCTTCGTCAATGTCCTTACCCAGTTTCCACCTCTTCCACTTTTTCAACATCTCTGACTGCACCTGAGAGAGGATTGAGCAGCAGAGAGAACAGATAGTAGCGATTAAAGAGATTAAATAATAAAGAGATTAGATTAGATATAATACAAAGCACTTCATTTGATGGATGATTCTTGCCAAGGACCGCATTAAAAAGTTTCGATTGGCAGACGGCTACTCCTGTGTTCACCCTTTGCCAAAGATTAAAATGGAACTCGGAAGACTGACCATTTAGATAAATATAAAAGAAACAAACAAATGAGTGCAAAATTAACTTTGACATTGAGAAATGTAACATCTCTACAAAGCAAAAGGAAGGAACTACAACAATGGCAAACATCAAATAACTGTGGTGCACAACATAAAAGAAAAACTGCTCACCTCTTTATTAACAAAGCAGTACAGAATAGCAACCAGCAGGCCCTGAAATGAAAAGTGGGCTTTCACTTAATCATTTTCTATAATCAAAATCTTGAAAATAAAAAACACACATTAGTTAATGCTCTTTTGATGATTTCAGCTAAAAACACATATCACTCAGCGTATGCTTAGCAGGACACACAGTGTGACTCCTGAGTTTATTATAAAGTGGACATGAAAAACTTCACAATCACTCAGGGCAACACAGCAGAATCAGCTCCTCAGATGGAGGCTTCCTCAGACATCACCTATCTAACACTTCCAATGATGCCTCAACTTTCCTTCTCAGGCAATTTCACAAGCATCTTGAATCATATCAACAAGCCAGTTAGATAAACAATTGACAGGTTATAAGGTAGCAAATGACCCACAGGGTGGATCCACGGGGTGGATCAGGCACACACATGTGGCTAAGTCACTCTCAAGGTTTGAATGTCCAACAGATTATAACCTGAATCTCCCCATCTGTCAGTCTGAACTGAAGGAGCTTGTCAGATCTGTAAAATTGTGTTTCCTTCTACATAAGGACTTTTACCCAGAATGTTGGTTTTTCAAACTGCACTGTATATAAATCATACCAGCCACACATCAATGTCCTTATTGTCTGTTTTGATCAGTAAACACTTGACAGCTGGTGTTATCTGGAAATTTGTGGGGTTGTCCGGCTCTAAATTTGAATGAGTCGGTGGTTGAGTACATGGTATAGTATGTGTTTGTCTGGTCTTACTGATTTCATCAAGTCTTTAGATTTGTACCAAGCTTCATTTCTTTCCAAACACAATTCTGAACATCACAGTAAGGTGATATGTTACCTATTATATTGGTACGTGTTTTTATGATTGTAAAAGTTGCAAACTTGATAATGTATGCTTCAGAAAATAAAGTCATATTTAGAAAACCTAGAAAAAGTTGGTGCTGATCTCAGACCTGGAAGGAGTTGAACAGAAGGTCACAAAAGAGACGAATGAGGCGAAGCATGGAGCCTTTAGGGACAGACTCATCAATGACAAAGGTGAAGAGGATGGCGTGAATCCCAAGCAAGGGGATGAGAGTCAGGGTGGACTTTGCCAGTCTGGTCAGGAAGAGAAAAATAGAAACAGTGAAGAGTTTTTAAATATTGTAAGAAACCAAAAAAGTTCTGCCATTGTTTAAGTTACAATGTCTGAGCAGGATGCCGTAGCCTGCAGAGTTTTTATTCTAACACTAAAGCTGAATGATCTGTAAGAGCTTTTAAAGAATGTAACAAAAAATAAACAGTACAAACACATAGTGTGAGAATAACACATTCAGAAATAAAGTGCAAGCTGTTAGTTTCTAAGTTTTTACAGGCTTTATGGGTTCTTTTACATTGATAACTGTTTAATATCGCCATTTTTACCAGCGTAAACCTAGTGTTAAAGACTTGCCCAGCAAACACTCATCCAACATTCATCTTTATCATTTTATATTTTTCAGAAACAGGAAGGACTTCTCTCACCTGAATTTGTAGTCAGTGTATCTCATCTGGTGAGCTCTTAGTTTAGACATCAGGATTTTAATTATTCGGATGAAGATGAAGAAGTTAATCTGAAATAAGACAACGGGCAGAGTTATAATGAATGAAAAAAAAGCTAAATTTGAATAACTGGGTCTGATAATTTGCAACATCTACTGTGAGTCTCTATGGTTTATGGGGCTTGACTTGCCACACACACAGTCATGTTTTCATTGCTTCAGACAACATTTAATTTACCTGTATTCATGTTTTGGAGACCATAACCCACATCCTAACTACCACTGATCTAATCGCAGGCATTATACCATCTCTAAATTGAGTCTTTGTGATTGCATTGATTGGCATGGGAACTTAAAGTGTTACTGTGAACACAGATTTGTGTCCTCACAATACAAGTAATAAAAGTACTTAAACACACAGTATGCATGCACATAATGTGATCTTACGCAGAACACTCTGTCGTGACAGAGAACATTAATTATTACAGCACTCAAGTTAATGGAGCGCCAAGTTTGGTAAAGTGTGGATGTTGTTTTAAAGGGTGTGCTTGTGTGAATGTGCCTCTTTGAGTGCACAATAACATTGTTTTCTTAGGTGTGAACGAGTCTGAACCGTATTTGAGCTTCAGGATTGCTGGGATTGTTGTTGTACGACATGAAACTGCACGCTTGTTTCACAACTGTACAGCAACTGTGATTACAGTGAAAAACGATGTTTCTATATTGAGTATAGCGCTACTTGAGCTACACATTCAAGGAGAGCACGTATGTTTTTGCATGAGGTCACTAAAGTTGTCACAATTTATGTGCACTTGTGTTTTTAAGTAGGTCCATCCATAATGATGTTTGTCCCTATGGGAACAAGAGCCAGGAAACACACAAGAGGAATTCCTTAAGTGATTGTGTATGTGAGTGGTAGGGGAGTGTACATCCATGTTAAAAAAAAAACAAGACGTTACATTAACAATAGTTAATGTATTAATCATTTTCATTTCTGTTATTTGAGGCCCAATTTTGGTTGTGACTATAATGAATCAGTGTTTTTATTGCAAGCAATTGCATTCTTCCACGCTCCCACAATATGCCATGGGGCAAATTCAAGAGGTCATAAGGAGGTTAAAAAGAAACGGTTTTGTTTTTGTAATATATTCAGGCTTCAAGAGGCAGGCTGTCAGGATCAGCATCCAGGGGGGAACTGGCTATGGGAGTACTGGAAGTTTTCCTGGTGGGCAGCAGGACAGTTGGGCCAATAGACCGTGTAGTTTTAAAATGGGAAAGAAAAAAATGCAGATTAATATTGATTGGCATAGTGCTTGAAAAAAATCTGGCTCATAGCGTGTGGTTACTGTCCAATCAGATTCTCAGTGCAAGTGAACCCCTTCTGCTTTTGAAATTCATTGGTGAATGTCAGATGTTTTAATCAATCAGATATTGATTTTGTCATGGCATTCTTTGATAAGCTGGAGCCTTTGAGCTGGTCTTGCTACATAAAGTGATATTGTGTAGAAGGTCAACCAGTCAGGTAAGCAAAGCCGCTGCGGCATGCTACGCACAGCATTGTTTTTTAGCTGTGGCTCCTTGGATTTTGTTTATTATTTTCACTTAATCTTGTTTTTTGAAGTAGATAGGCATGAATGCCAAAGCATTTTTTAGAACTTTAGAAACTGGACATGATGAGAAAGGTCGGCCAGTCTTGTCTCCAGCATTTAAGTCTCAGCCAGGGAAAGGATTCATGTGGCAGTAATCAAGTGATAGGTGGCTGTGGTAAGTTTCATTAATATTTTAGGGGTCTTTACTAGCATGCCAGGCTCTACGAGGGGGTCTTGAATGTTATTGCTTGGTGTGGATCATTGCAAGTGGTGTATGTTGAGATAAAGTGAGCTGACTGCACACTTTACTGCTTTCGGTTGTGTATTTTAGTCAGGCAGGCTGGCACAAATCTACAGGTAAGCATGTATTGTATTTTATAGGTAACTCAATTACTCTCAATAAAATGTTACTGTCAATGTGAAAATGAGGTGGTAGCATCTAATGACAATAGTAGATAGCCCTAGTGTTATAGTTAGGTCATTCAAGGCTATAATAATAATCTTAGGGTAGCAGGTTTGTATCTATGCTGTTCATCATATTTTTAGCCATGTTTCTAAAAAGGCAGAGATGTTCACGGTTTAAAGTTACCCTTTGAGGTGTTCTTGGGCAACACACTGAAACCCAAATCAGTGTGAATGGTGCATGACAGTCACATTGTAAAGTGCTTTAGAAAACTAATGAAGGTTAACAGGTTAACGAATAAGGAAGTGAAAGCTGAGCCATCTATTCAGAGCAGCAAACTGTTGGTGTTCTGCAGAGACTTCCTGCATTGTCACATAATATGTTGAGCGCTAAATAAGGAAACATTTCAGAGTACACACTTTTTTTTCTTCCACATTGTTGGTTGATATGCCGATTAATACCAGTGAGACGTCTAACTCGTCTTTCAGACTTGGTACATTCAAATCTGGTGGATTTATCATAAACTCGCTGTGGACCTAGTAGAAGCATTTCATCAAAAATTGTCATACACCTACTCCTGTTCATCACTAGATTGGCTGAGTGAAAATAATCTTCATCAGGTGAGGTACTTTTTACAAATTTTTGTTTTTTTCATGCCTAAAAATCTCCCCAAAACGCCCGAACTCAAGCTTTACAAGAGGAAAAAGGTTGAGGCGCTCACCTCCTTCAGCTGACACACAGCTGACTAACTGCTTGCACCAACCAAAGAGGGAGGGGGAGTGTCATTCTACGTAGCACGCAACCTGAGAAATTCCTGCACTGGCTTTCTTTGATAAAACATCATAAGCTGCGCAGACTGCAGGATTTGTATGAAGTAAAATTTTCGTGGTTTTGAAACTGTGACTTTTTAAAACCGTAGTGTACCTGAAATTGTAAACTGTCCTATGCGAAATGGAAAAACACACAGGAGAACGCTTTGTCTTTCTGACTTGTAAATCGGGAAAATAGCATTCGGTGCGGGTTGGGACTGTGCCTTGTTTTAAATTTGTGAACAGGTTAAATTTGAATTCAGGATTAATTCAGAATCAGAATCAGAATAGCCTTTATCGTCATTGCACTGTGGCGGTACCACGAAATTGATGGTGCTCCTGCTGTGAAGACCTTTAATTTAATAGAAGTTCTGTGAAGACCTTTAATTCTCATAGTTAAAACCATTTCAGGCACCCACATCCCTATTCATAGCAAATTCTGCAAGTACATTTGTAAATGTTGGACTTCCTTTTAATTATTCATATGTAAACTGAAAGAGGAGATTAAAATAAGAAACAGACAGAGACACACGCATACAGTCTTACCAGATATGCAAACAGTATAGGAGAACGAATGATCCACCAATATCCCATGTTGATGTTTCTCTCCCAGCACCTAGACAAACACACACAAATGCAACACGTTCATGTTATTGGGATTTTTCAGAAGACTTTAAATATATTCATTCTCTACAATAAGAGTACCTTCAGAGAAATCAAAAATAAAAAGGACAGTGCGACATTTAAAACGTCTTTTCATGCGATGTGAACTTACTCTTCATTCTCGTACAGATATTTCACTGTGATCCACGGCAGCACAAATATCAGTGGTGCACCTGAGAATAACAAAGAGGTCATGGATTATCAACGTGCTCCTGGTAGATATTTTGCTCCTGATATTGATACACATTACTTATTCCATTACATCAATACTTGAAACAACATAAAACACAAATGTATCATCATTGCCCAATTAAAATCTCAAATTAAATATTTCTGCTCTCATCTTTCCCACTGATTTACCAAAAAGGCCTTCAATTAGAAAATGTGGGGGCATCTGTCTTTGTCAGCACTTATATAAAGATGAACCTGATCTCTTCTTTCAACATAAGTCCCATCAAGCTACGGTACAAAGACTCGCTACCATAAGTTGGACAGTTAATTTAATAATGTATCAATCATTAGCTGTTTTTTCCACTCACTGTCATGGTAATTATGCAATTAAGCTGTTATCTCAGAATAGCAGAGTAAGAGGTTCAAAAATCATGTCTGAATTAGTTTCATAATGAAAAAGATATTTGGACATCCAGACATCAAATGCCAAACTGCTATTGTGAGTTATTTATCTTTCAGTGTGTCCTGAGGATAAACAAACTTTAAAGAATTAAAAAAATAGTAGGTGCGGGATTCATTTCTCTTTTTTATTCAGAGTGATGTATCACACAATTGTCGCAGTAAGTGAACATATTGAGCAAAACATTTTTTTCTGTCGTGCTTTTATTGTTATGAATCTAACATCTCACAGTGTTCACTCTTTAAGGGACAATTATTCAAATTTTACACATCAAAGCGTGTTTTCAAGTCTTTGGGAGTTCTTGTGCAGTAATCGTAAAAGAAAAAAAAAAAAAGAAGAAATCCTAAGCCTTTTGTGTCTCCAGAGGGAGCAAGTTTTGAAAAAGGACCAATTCATGCATCCCATATAAATATCTTCTGTTGTGAATTTTAGCTTAAAGCAACATGAGAAAGTTTTCACATGTTGTTTAATCTGTTGTGCAGAACTGACATAACTGGCAGCAGAAATTAAACTGGGTTCAACAACAGTAGAGCCTGCTTCTCCAATGAAAACAGAAACAAAACATTATACAATCCACTATACTGTCCACCGTGGATTATGGAGTTCCCCTATATAATCATGCTTCTGCCGCCTCCCTAAATCTCTTGAAGCCATCCTCCAGACAGTTACTCCACTCACCACTGACAGACACAGTGTGATGAAGTTGGCTGGACATCACTGTTAACTACAAGGCGTCTGCACACTCATGTCTTCATCTACAGTACAAGGCCTTGGTATATAAATTGCCAAGATAGTTACTATTTTATAGTAAGCTCAGGGCTCACTGTGAAAGCAGGTCAGAGCATATTACTATCTTCAATCAGGGCACTAATGCCCGCATGGTGTTTTTTTCAGGAGTCCTAAATAAGTAGGTTTGATGAATAGACATGTATTAACCAGTACTTAAAAAAGTTTAAACGTTTTAACTAGAAACTTGTGTGTATGTGCGTGAAACAATTAACAGCTTCTGGGGATAGTTTGTTTATACATTTATTACTACAACAGAAGTACATCTTTGTATGTTCCTATAATAACCCCATCATAGTTCATTTGTGAAAATCATTCTCGAAATAGCAGTTTGGGTTCTTACCCCAGCCGATGGCCAGGTAAATGTAGAAGTACTTCTTCTCACGGAAAACAGTGATGACCAAGAGGCTGTGTAGGTAGATGCCCTCCACCAGCAGCCAATAGTTGTTGGCCATTACACTGTACTGCATCATCACCATGGCACCACGACACCAAGTCACAGCCTGATGCACAATGCAAAAGACACAGGTGGAGTAGACACAAAAATCAGCCAAGGTGTTCTCTACTTTCATAGAACAATAAACATAAATGCCCATGAGATCCAGATGCAGGCTAAAATTACAACACTGCTGTGCTGTAAATATATCCCAGTATCTCCAAGCCACTAGTTGCATTTCCAGTGAATTTTCAATTTCTTAATTTATTTAGGGTAAACATGGATTAATGCACAAAAAATGCAATGATTTGAGATGGAAAAAGACATAAAAAAAACTTGGAGGGGAATTGGTGGCTCCATAAATTGATTTTTGTCAAATATCAATCTCATTATTACTGATGTGACTGATCTCGACTCACTCAATCAGTACATAATCTTTTGCTTGTGAAGTTATAAACCCTGAGAGATGGTTGAATATTTTTAAAACCTACATGGAAATTTCTGGTTGTTAGCTGTAAAAGATATGGTGCTGGATCTGGTATAATCAAGATAATGTATTATCCATATGCTCTTATTTTCAATATCTACGATTATAATGTACTGTTAGTAATGTTAAGTGTACATGACCTGACTTACTAATGAAAATAAAAGAGTTGTTTAAAAACAGGAGATACTTTGCACATCTGTTTCTTAAATTTGCGTAGGAGAAGGATAAAATTAATCAAGCATAGAAGAATTTATTCTTGCACACTATCAAACCTTTTTAAAAAGAACAATGCTTTTTTTTCTGAACTGTCATCAGGACAACCTTTTTATGCAAGGTAGGGTAAAACCTGATCAGTTTGTGTAGCCTGTTTGGCTCTTTCATCATTGCTTTTCATGATCTTGCTGTAGCTTCCATACTTTAACAGTAACTTGACAGCACTGTACTTTTAGCAGCAAATATTTTGTAAAACAAAAATATTAGCAGTGGTTCCTCATATGTATATTGCTGTGTTACAAGCAAGCTGCACATGAACACATTTATAATCAGCGAGTTTGATGTGACACGTATGCTCTCACCGGTACGTTGACCCAGGCTTGTGACCCAGCGTCACTGCTGTTCCTCGGGTCCAGTGTGAGGGTCAGAAGAGCATCTTTAACCAGAATGGACACAGCTCTCAGGATGAAGGAAGCAAACAGGTTCATGTGGATGTTGTTCCTCATACAGTGCAGCTTCCTAATGCAGAGATGTCAGTGAGACTTGTTTTTGTAATTGATATCTTCACTATTTAGCCTCGTTAGATCAATCTCTACTTCTGTCTCTCCTTTCTCTGTTTATTTCCTATTTGTTCTCATCTCATTTTGGACTGTTACTATTCCTTTTTTGCGTTCATGCTCCTTTCTTGTCATTCTTCTGTCTCAATGTGTTTGTTTATTGTATTTTTTCATTAATTAATTTATTTGTTCACTCATCCATACTGCATACTTTCCCTCTTTTAATCATTTTATTATTTTCTAAATCTATCCTCACTTATTTCTCCTTTCTTTCTCCATCCCTTCCTTCGTTCAATTGCTTGCATGTAATACCTGAAGCTGATGAGAATTCCAAGGGCCAGCAGCAGAGCTCCCAGTGAGAGAGAGTAGCCCACTGTGTACATGATTCGTAACTGACTGAGGATACGGCCATACTGCTGCTGTAAACCCAACAAAGAGACAGAGGCCATTACTTCCATATACTGCATTCAACACACACAAACACACAATTGAGATTAAATTTGGGGCAAAATATGCAAAAAATACCAAAGAGAGTATTTGAACAGATGGGAAGAGTTTCACAGGTCGTCATATTTGATTGTGTCAAAGTTTAAAGTTCTTGTGTCGCCTATCCATCTGCCATTGTAAGCAGCTTTGAAAATGGCAAGACTTAATTCACAAGGCCAGCAGGCCCACACACATAGTTCCATCCACAAACAGGCATACACAAACATGCTGTACTGTTTATAGACACACCTCACCAGGGTCGTCCTCACATTCACTGGTATTCTTTTGTCCCCATTTACCATCTTCATTGCAGACTCTGTAGACCAGACCCCGCTGAACTATTCACACAGAGATATGCACATTGTGAGATTATTAAGGTGGAATGTATGCTGAACCGCCCACTCTTCAGATGGTGCTAAATACACTGTCCCACAATAATAAAAACAACAAAAGGCTCTTTGTACATTAAATAAATGTTGTGTGGCATTATGTGGCTTCTTACTTTTAACAGAAGCTCAACTAAACTTTGTAGCTTCCACATTTTAAGAGATGTATGAAAGCAGTTAGCTATGCAACATGTGTATTCTGGCCCAAAGTCAGATACACAAACATATAACACTCAGAAGTCTCAACATCAGTTTTTTTTTAACACAGGACAAGAAGAGACTTCCTGTTAGGTTACTAATCCACAGGAGATAAGAGAAACAAGTTGTCTTCACACCTGTTTACAGCTCCCAAACCAACTGGAACATGATAACAAAGAAAGAGCTGTAGTATCTTTTTTTTTTAACATTCTGCACCTTTTTATTAAACAATGCAAAACTACTGCTCTAGGAGACACAAGCCACATTTGTGTCACATGTTAATCACATTTCTGTGTCTATAACAGTCATGATGGAAATCTCTCTGATTTATCACTTTAACAAGATACAACTACAATTGTCAGATTATAGGTATGTTATAGAAGTTAGAACTGCTAAAAGTTTTTCTGTGTGTCACACACAGCAGAAAGCAGAGGTGACTCAATTACAACCGCAATTACATACAATGTGTACATTCTTTTTCACTTTTTTTTTCTTTGCATGATCATCTTTTGGGTCATGCAAAGATATTTATCAGGCGACAACTAAGCACTCAGCAGAAATAAGAGGTTACATTGAGTTACATGAGTTACACTCCTGCAGGAGATCGTTCTTCTCCTTTTCTTTTACTTTGGACATCCTTGTTTCACCCTGTGGTTGGTTCTGTCACTGGTATTTTTTTCCATTTATATTTGTGAAAAGTCTAGTGAAAGCTTGACTTTGAAACTACACAGCAAAAAAACTTTTCCCTCTAAAGCTATACCTCTATAACATGTGCACAAGCTCCAGCCCAATCAGCTGGAAGAGCTAACACCAGAAACCATGGTACACAGCTGCTACACAGCTGTATAACAATATAAAACAACAAACTTCCCACAAAACAAAACAAAATATTACTTGTGCAGCAGTATTGATTCTGTGATTCCCGTAGTTCTAGTGATTGTGGAAACGCTATCCCTATTCTGACTCTGGTTTGACCTCTTTCTTTACCCAATTATTATTTTAGCTGTAGCCTTTGCTAATACTTCCCTTTGTAGCTCCCTGAAGCAGTGCCTGATGTGTGAGGTTGAAATTGCTGCCATTACCGTGCTGTCTGCTAGCTCCTCTTGGACTCTGTCCTGCAGTGATCTGTAGACTTAGGTGACATGCAATTAAAACACAGGCAGAGTGCACGTAGGAGGGACAGTAAACAGGTGGAGAAGCTGCTAGGCCGTCAAATCATTGCATTTGGCCTAAATGTTGCGTGTGCACATGTTCTAGAGGTATAGCTCAGGAGCTCTGAGGGCATGGTGTAAGACAGGGATACTCACATCCGGTCCTCAAGGGCCTCTGTCCTGCAGGTCTTAGATGTTTCCCTGCTTCAACACACCTGATTCAGATGTAATGGATCTCTTCAAAAGATTGTAAAATTCTGCATCAGCCTGTTAATGATGCATTGATCTGAATCAGGTGTGTTGATGCAGGGAAACATCTAAAACCTGTAGGACAGCGGCCTAAAGTCTGTGTGAGACTAGACAGCAAATAACTAAGATATAAAGCATCGTGTTTGAGTATATAATCCTTACATAAAATATAGTAATCTAATCCCCTCTTAATACAAAATATTGTACTTATTCTCTCGTTTTACATTCTTCTTAAGCAGACATACTCATACCCCACATATATTGTACATACATACAGACCTTTGCGGTACCAAGGCAGGAACCAGGGGCAGGAGACATTGACAGTGGTTCCTGGAAGTCCATCAGGCCAGCAGGCATACAAATCAAATGTACGGTTGCACACCAACCCTGTAATAGAGAGCAGATGTGTAAAATGTTTGCTTGGGACCATGTAGATCAGGTTTATGTTATTCACCTGTATGCATCTCATTCAGACATAGAGGAGAAGGATTCACCTGTGGCAGGGGGCGTGGCGTTGATGTAATCCAGGCACTGGTCCTTGTAGCTGCTCCACTGCTCCTTCACAAGCTCCAGAGAGTTAGCAGAGGAAACCTGCCGCAGGAAGGACTTTAAGAATCTTCATGTGAAATATCAGCAAAGCCACAACAGCACTTCCCCATCAGTGACCTCTCAGTCGCAAACAGTGGCACTCAAAACAGAGTGGATTAAAACCAGATTATATTCTCTGTATGTTTGTGTGTCTGTGTGAAGAGGTGTGAGCTGCGAGTTGTGATGTACCTTTGGGCAGCTGCAGAGCATGAGCAAGGCCAAGAGGAGACACACCTGGGACATCCCACTGATGCTGGGAGGATGGGGGTCGGTGGGGACCAGAACACAGTGGAAGCCCAATACATGAGGCAGTCTCAGCCCTGTTTCACCCTGTGGCCTACACACGCAACATGGAGAGGATTGTTATGTGAGTGCGCGTCTGTGTGTGTGTTGCTTGTTTGTTTGAGCTAGAACTGAAAAACAGATTATGTGAAACATGATGGTAAGAGAATCAGTGCAATGAAAATAAATGATCATTTACAGAAAAAATATTTCACTGCTTACAAAATATTTCACTGCTTACAGATGGAAACCATATTAACAACAACAATGTTAACTTCTGAAACAACAATGTTAACTTCTGAAAAAACAAAGATCCAAAAGAACTCTTATTCTCTTATTTGTGAGATAAAAGCTTAAATTATTCCACTTCTTACACTGCATCGGTTTTCAAAGATTGAGAGACAGCAAAGGGCCCATGCCTCAGCCCCTTTTCATGGGGCACCCATTCAACCAGTTGAAATACCTAGAATCCTAACAGCCAGACTTTTTTTGTGTGAACTGGCTTGACAAAACCTAAAATTCCACTAAGATAATTTGTCAAATACAAATGGCTATGCGCTAAAAACTAGCTTTTTTTGTCACCGTTTTACTGAGTATCTTGAAGTCAAGTAAGAAAATAAATAAATGCAGAGATATGAATGTTTCAGCCAAGATGGCTGTGAAGCCCATGTTCCAATACTTCACAGGACTCCATAGAACATACGTACCATATAAGGAAGACAATAGAGAAGAACTCTAAACATTTAACTTTAAAAACTTTAATAAAATGAGAGATGAACGAACTGCGATCTTTGTTCAGAATTTTAAATAATGTGAAAAGGGATGTGTTCAATTTTAATCTGCATGAACTGAACTTTGAATGAGCTCTTATGACGTGTGAACTTGGTCAATGCTGGTGGTTATGATCTTCCTCTGTGAACCAGGATTTCCTCTTCAAGCTTTATGCACTCGCACATAACAAGGGGTATTTCATGCCTCATTTAACACTACTTCTGGACAAAATACATTGACAGCCTTACATTTCATTCATAAGAAGAGCAGGTTTTATGAATGGAAAAGTGGGAGGAATAAAAAACTATCAAATGCTGAAAATGTTTATTTATACTATGATTCAATTAGGCGATTAAAATGCCAACATTTGATCAACATCTAAATTCACTGACTGGCTTTTAAGACTATGATTGATTTTCTGCCTGTTTTTGACAATCTGACTTTTATTCAAGGTCAATCAAGTGCTTTCAATTTGGTTCAAATGTCAGGAAACAGTATAGATGCAATAGTTCTACCTAACAATGATGTTAGATGCTGTTTCAGTTTGATTTTGTTGTCTGGGATATGAAAAGGAGCAGAATCAAAGAAACAATGGTGCTTTTCATGGACAGTTTGATCAGAAACTCAACACAAACAGCTCCAGATCAGGTTATGTCGGTAAAAACGCTTAGTAGAGGCTCAACATACCTCGCTAAACCCTAATGCAGTACACCCCTCTAGTATATTTACAAGTATGTATTTGTTTGATTCTGCCTTTACAGTAAGAATTACACATTTAACCATATCAGATTCTCAGTTAGCGCCTGTGTATTTCATGATTGGTTCCTGTGGCATCAGTTGACCATCTCCACCCACGCAGTTGGAGAACAAAACGAAATCTGAAACGTTTCTGCAAAAAACACCTTGACCATGGAAACATTTTTGGCTAAAACGTTTCAAATTCCATTCTATTCCAGTCCCTTTGCTTCTGACACAGTGCATCTTCAGGCCGTGTGTGTGCTTCTGCTCAGGTTTGCTTCCGTGGTGCTGAATCACTACACCCAGCAGAAATATAAGATGAACCTCAGTAGAGTGCTGCTGTGTTTTAATCTTGCAACAGACCTGTTATCTTGTGGTGTTACAGTAATAATCTTTCCATTTATGACCACATGCAGTTCTTATTGACTGAGCAGCAAAGCTGACCACATAGATAGAAGACAGGCATTATAAGATCCTGTGGGGCTATTTGGTACAGAAATCTGAGGGATTACACAAAAAGATTAAATTGCTATGAAGAAAATATTCTGAGCAATTTATCTTGTATCAATAATCTGTCTATGAATCTAAGTACGAATCATTCTAAAAGCTGTTAACTCAGACTACCTAATAATGCATAGATATCGTGTTTTTTCTCTCATGTGTACATCAGTCCAATTCATATTATGATTGAAACTCTCAAAAGAGCAACAGATATGTGTTAATCCACTGCTGGATTAATTTGTTACATAATCTTAAAATTCTAAATTCAGTGTGGGATCTAGTGGGTTTAGAAAGATTTACAAAGATAAGCTTAAAAATAAAACTGTTTGAGACACAAGCTTAACTATTGTTGGTTTTGCTTTTTGACAATGGCCAAAATATTATTTGTCTTATCCTTTAAGCCATGGTGTGTGAGGAAAATAACTATCCTACATCTACTCCAGAGAAATACAGTTAAATGTAACAGTTTTGGTGACCCAGGGTGAATTACAGAGTTTATTCATTGCTGAAGTGAAAATAAGTGAATACACCTCCAACTAAAAGCACACCGTGTATCAAAAATGAGCTTTTCCTCTCATTCACTCTTATCTTTTACACAACAATTAAACAAACTGAGGTATTCACAAAAGTGCGAGGTGCAACTTATATTCAGTGTCACATCATGTTTCATGAGTAATCTCTGTCATTGTAACAGGCCTGAAAACATAAATAACATGACCGATCAGAAACACTGGGCACACTCATCCTGGTTTGATTGGCTGTCTGCTTATATGGCAAAAAAAAAGACCAGATGTTTCTTTGCTTGCACTGATTAAGCAAAACAGTTAATGATAGAAGCCCGTGAGCATAAAGTGGTTTATTGCAGCAGGAAATAGACAAAGAGTCATCACAAGGCTGCATCCTCTAAATAGATCAATATAAATCTATCTAAATGACAGAGTATAAGTAAAATGAGTTTAGAAGTGAAAGTAAGTGTTAGTTAGGTGCGTTAGGGTGTTAAAAAATAGTCTCCAAGAGATTGAAAGAGACACCCCAGAACTGGTAGCACTTGGTAGCTCATTTCACAAATGTGGAACCACAAATGAGGAAAGCCTGGACTGAGACTGCCTTGTACAGACGGAATGCAAAACCTGATGACATTCCTGAAAGGATCAGGCTGGTTGAGAAGGAACATAAGCCTTTATGAGTTTACATGGCTGGATACAGACCCCCACAGTCACTCTGTAGGTAAACAGTAATGACTTGAATTTGTGTTAAGCAGCCAGGTTGCCAGTGGAGTTTAAAGAGTAGTGGAGTGACACATATCTTTTTTAGGTTGATCAATCATCAGACATGTTCTGGATCTTTTGCAGGGGTTTAATTGTGCAAACAGTGAGACCTGATAGAAGAGCAATGAGGTAATAGAGGCAGAGAATACAGAGCAGAGGATGGCTGCAGAGGACAGTACATTACTGTCTCAAACTGATAGCCTTATCGACCGCATAGGCAGGCTTTTCATTACATACACACACACACACACACACACACACACACAAATGTGCAAACACTTATTCAAACGCATGTCAAAATCCTAAGGAAAGAGGATTTCATTCTTTTAGCCTGTGCACATTTTGGTTTATATCACAGTATCATAAGCAGAAGACCAGAAATTAAATCCTGAAAACAGCTCTTGGTGTTGGTGGGTATGATATACAGTCATAGCTAGACATCTTTTTCTTTTTTTTTGGTATCTACAAGATTACCTTGATGACGGTGCATTTTAGAGTTTTCCCAGAAGGATTTGTGGTAGAGTTGTTGTTTTTTTAAAGTGCACGCAAAGACCTCAGTTTCCCAACACTGATGCTTCAATAGTGTCTTCAGATTAAGTGCTTTTTAAAGTCTTGTCTAAATGATGATTTACCCACAAAATCTACATAACTCATGTATTCTTCTGATATCCCCACACCATTCTACAGTGAAGTATATTCTATTTATTTGATGCATTCACTGTGAGAAACATTGCTGTGAACTCTTCTGCTCAGTCTTCTTCTAAATAGCTGAGTTTAATCTCTGTTACATCACAGTTCCATGGAAAAGGCTCAGCATTTGTGTCAAATAATCATAAGATGAATACAGTACTGTGTCATTAAGGAGCGAGACAATGCAAGAGTTGAAAAGGGAGAAAATATCTACACAACCACTGATTTGTGTGAGCACAATCAGCCTGGATGATTCACATGTTTTTCTTTGGATATTCCCGAGTAATGAGCTATTCATATGAAAACATGATGTAAATTAAGTTCAAATGACAGATGAACATACTTTGTGTGTACGTGCAACTGTGGTCCCTTTTACAGTCGCAATGCCCATGAGATTTTTGCTTTAACAACCTGTAAACAATCATTTGCATGGTGCATTTGTCACTCTTTCTGTCTCACACACACTTTTATCTTTCTCTTCAGGGAAAACAGAGGTCTTACGTCACACATCATTGTGTAGGATTCCCTTTTAGTTAATGGGAAGTTATTTGCGGGACATTCAATTTGGAACAATAAAGGGTAGCCATAAGCTAACCCTCGAGATTCCAGCACAACCAAGGATCAAGTTCAGAACTCCCGAACTGCATTAAAAAACATAGCCCTCTGAGCTATACATCTGCCTTGAAAAGACAAAGACATATGGGCCTTTTATCTTTGTGCTAGCAGATGTAGGAAGAAAAACTATTATTACAGTGAGTGGTTCTATGTATGTACATGTGAAAACACACACACATAAGGCATGTCTAATGAAACCAAGAAAGGTTCTGCATGAAGTCCATGAATGAAAAGTTTCTGCTCTGACAGCTCCCGCTGTTAGATTCAACAGCTTCCATTTAACAAGCTGCTGTTTCTAAATGGCACAGGCAGGGAAAAATAAAATGTTATTCAGGGGATTAAAAGAGAATGTTCAATTTATTTGTCATTCACAACATCAAACCAAGAAAAATCAACAACTTGCTACAGATGCCAAAAAAGTCTCCCTAATGTCCTGCTGTAAATGTTGTCATGAGAGCCAGTTGCAGACATAGTGGCGTCTTAAATGTCATGTGAACATCAGGGAGCCGTTCCTTGTTTGCTGGGCAAGTTAGCTATGGCAGCTTCACACTCTCCAACGCTACCAGTCATTCCTTCTATATAATACAGCCCTTTATCACACTGCTTGAATAAACTGTAATATGCATAAAAAATGTCAGTCAGCGTCTCAGACGCGTCAGTCTATTTTTCATTCTCTCCCCGAGTTTAAAGTGCACCTTTGTTCTCATATTTCTCTATCTGTATCAGTGTGTCAGAGCTGAGACCATGCCTCCCTCCTCTCACATGTTTTCATCAAAGTGTACAATCAATAAGTTAGGAAAACAAAACAAAACAAAGAGAAAGAAGATCAACTGAAACTTCGGAAATAAGTTTTTAACCACATCTGATAAAATGTCAGATAATGAAGACTATCAGAAAACAGACAGCTCCCCATTATCATTAACGTCACACAGTGCATTTGTGTGTGGGGTATAGGGCTGCGGAATAATTGCATTACCCTCAATGAGCACTTGCAATATTATGCTGCTTAAATCAATAAGCCTTCCCTATGTGACGAGGAAAACGTAATTAGGCAGAGTATGGAGAGTATGTAGGAGGCATATACAAGAGTGCAGTGGCTGTAATGGAGATAAGCGGAGCAATAATTATGTTGTTGCTGTTTTGGTGAGCTTCTCCTATGTAGTGAATGACACTCATCTGAGCTTAAACACCAGCAGTTTTTGTCTGTATTTCTTTCTTTTTTTGTGCTCATTTTCTACTTGATGATGGTTGATTTTAAACTACATCTTATTTCCATGGTAGACCATGGTAAGACCATGGTAGGACCATGGTAACTTGGGCTGAACTCATGTGCTGAGCCAGTTTGTGTTTAGAGTTCCAGATTAAATCCTCTGGAAAAAATCATTTCTGCGCTTCTTCTCCTGATGATTTTCCTGAGAGCAAAATCAAACTCGGGCAACATTTAAATGTCATCGGGCAGAAGTACAGAAAGCCGATGCTCGACATTGGCATTTAAATGATATTGGACTGTCTGACATATGATAATGATAATTCAACTCCCATCTTAAAAATCAACATATGTATCATATTTATCAACGAATTCTCCATCTTTTTTATGGTCTGACCCTTCAGCCTCTCATAAGCACAGCGGCTTATCAACTGTGGATTTGAAGTGCCATCAGCCAAAGCTTTCAGGAAGTCCTTCCTTGTTATTATTCCTTTTGCGTCCTCAAGGGTGAAATCCTGACCATCTTGTTTCCTGTCTGATTTGGCTCATGTGGGAAGTTAGAGGAGTGGGAAAAACACACACATGGTCTGAGAGGGACATGCTTAAATGTCTCTTCTATGCATCTCAGACTGGACAGATACTGATTTAAATAGTTCCTCATAGTTTACACATACTGCTATGTGCTTTAAATATGTGGCTTAAAGCTATTTATTATTCAGAAATATTAGATTGGGTTATTCTAACACCATGCAAAAGAACTCTGTGAACTGCACTGTTTTGTTGTTGTTTTTTTTTTAATCTTTTCTTTTTTTGGGTCATCTTGCTCTGAGTTGTTCCATTAGGAGGACAAAGACCTTCCAGTCTTTGCTGTTTACAGAAAACAGGGCAGAGTCACCTCTCCTCTTCAATGGTTTCGCATATTGAAATAGTTGAAATAGCTTGGCGTCCACCACTATTATGTTCCAATCATCTTCCCTTCCAGTGAGCGAACATCTGGGTTGAGAAAAAAAAAAAAACTGAGTATCACTGAGGCACTAGCAGATGGTCTGAGCAGCTCTGAGCTGATCACTACATTCAGAGTATATTTCTGTCAGAAATGTAATTAAATGGATGCAGCAAAGAAAAAGGAGGCAAGTGTCCAGTGGTAGCTTTGGATGAATTCAGCAGCATCCAGATGAGATCGTAAAAAAACTGTGTGTGAACGAAGGAGAATGACAGAAATGGAGAGAGGGGGAAACGCACATGGAAAGATGGCTTGGCCAAGCACATACCATTCTCAGTGTCCCGTGGAGAGTGCCCAGAGCTAGACCCTAAATCCTCAGGCGTGCTTTCTGGACTCCTCCATAAATCTGCTTTAGTTGCACCACACATATCCTGCTCTCTATACATTCTACTTTAACCTCCCTCAAATCGCTCCCCAACACCACATATTTCGGTGTCAACACACTGATGCATAAGAGCACACACATGTGAGTTCATATGTAAGTTTCCTAAATCACCAGAACAGCTTAATGAAGACTGTTTTGACATCTATGGCTATGGCTTCTATGTGTAGGTATATACACTTTGAAACAGGGTGAACATAGGTATAATGTATCTATAACAGTTTTTTCTTAGTGTAATATTATCATATAATCATAACGCTTGTATTTATCTACCTGCAACGGTATACACACATAACCTTTACAATCTCATCTGGACCCTGCTGCATTTCAGTATTGCTTGTATTTGCCTGATACATTTGCACATGTTTACATATTGCGTCTTTACTGTAGCAGGAATGTACTTTGTTGCATCCTTTACATGCAGTGACTGCTTGAAGGAGGCAACTGAAAGACATCACCAGTTGCTGGGTATCTTCTCTGGTGCCCTAAAATAAGGGCGACTATGTATAAATAGGTGTTGTGATTTCTACATTGTGGAACTGAAATCTATGAAAATTTCTCTGGAATGTGCACTTCAATCATGTTTGCATTGTTTGATTTAGAATTTTACACTGAGGAACATGTCTCACCCAGTCTGAATTAAAAAAAAATCTGATCTGCGCTCCCACCTGATAAAACAACAAACAATCTCACAAAATGCAATGAAAAATGTAATTGCAGAATTTATGCTAGTTACCCTTTACACTACTAGTTAATCAAAGTAAACGCATGACTGTGATGTGTCTGTCACCCAGCAATGGCAGTTCATACAACAAAATCAGCAAACTGCTGCACAAAAGGACTTTTTTGCAGCTATTATCTACCTTATCTCCCACAATCTGATGTCAGTGAGGAGCATGTAACTATGTGTCATATCCAAACTAACCCTTCGACCTGTCTGTCATGCATTTGCAGATGACGCATCGGCCGACATACACTGTCAATCGTGTGACAGCCACAAATATGGGCACAAACTGATGACACAGCACGACGCTTCACAGTAAGAAGCCAAAAAGAACAAAAAAATACAAATCAACTAAAAAATTAAAAGCTCATTATGTAGTTGATGATGCACACATGGAATATAAAAGCAAGTATGAAACCACCAGACAAGCACCTAAGGGTGAAAGTATGAAATATTGGCAATATGAATAAATCTGCACCTCTGGAGATACTTTTACTATGTAGCCGCTCAATTGCCTGAAGTGTGCATATGTTCCTGCATAAATACACGCCTGTATGTGTGTGTTTTGCAAAGAGTGGATAAAGACAATCATGGCACCCCCACTGTGAGTGCAATGCATGTAAACACAGACAACATGGTGGGTGGTGGGCAGACACACAACTATTTTATTTCTCTGACTAATAGGCCGAAAAAGAGAAACAATAAATAGGCATCTGGACAAGAAATGATACAAATAAGAAGTAAGGAAAATATCCATTTCACATGTTAAGTTTTTTTTTGTGAGTGCCTGACATGCAGATGAGTAATGTTGTGTTTTGTCTTTGTGATCTCTACGACCTCTGAAATATGTGTAAAGATGACATTTTAGAAAATGTTGAAAAAAATCTGTTGACAATCAAATCAGTCACAAGCCACAAAATGCAGCCAGTATCATCGAGTCTGTCCTCTCAGAATAAACAGGCAGATAACACACTATCAACAGTCTAAAATAGCTGAGGCTTTATAAGGAAGCAATTTTGAAAAAATAAGGTCATTATCTACATTGACTGAGAACCGGATGCATTACTCAAACTTAAAAAAAGCAGTGTTTTCTAAAATAGAAAACATAATTGCTACGGTGTTAGTGGAAAAGCAGCTGCGCTATGTTCCTTGGGGTTTCACATCCCTCCCTGTTTCAGTAACCACTACTGTTGTTTCTGAGCAGATTTAATATTGAAAATCTGATAGTCTCACATTTTTAGGAATTTCATTACATTATTGTCATTCAGCAGATGATTCTGTGAAAACTACTTACAACTGAAGAGAACACTGATGGGAAATATGGGATTCAGCAACTTTCCCAAAGACATTTGAACAAATTCGATCTACATATCAGATTTAACACACATCAGAAAATGTGTATATGTTGGAAAATATTCAAATTCAAGTCAAGCCACCGAACACAAAGTGAGACTGGCTGTGTTGAACCTGTGGCACACTTGTTTTTCAATTCAAAGAAAGCATATGTCCTTTTCTGGGATTTGCTGGAACAGCTGATGCTGTTGAACTTGGGAACACATCCTGAGATTAACGCTGGCAAAACAAATAAAAGCAACATATTTCAGAGCTTATTCAATCTGATAGACCCGGGGTCCTGCCGTGCAGCCTCCTCTCTGAACTTCACTCCGCTGGACAACCGTCAACCTTCTCATCATATCTGATGTAAATGGGAAAGTTCAGAGAGCTCTGAAGCTTGATTAAATCATCTCTAAATCTTTCAATCTGTTTTGACCGATCCTGGGACAGGGGATTGTCAGGATAATATGATGTTAGCTGTTCCGTTTATGGGTGTGTTATTCAGCAGTTCATTAAAAACGGACCTTTTACATAATCAAGGAAGCTGTCCAGACCATGTCTTTGTCAGTATAAAATTCTGTAAAAAAAACAACTTTCTTTTTATTTCTCTTTCATTTATGTCGTACAAGTAGGAAAAAATAACAATAGGCGAGGAATTTGGTGATGTAAATGTTGGGTGCACGATCCACAGTCTGTGGTCTGCTTTGTGAAGTAATGAAGCTTGCTCAACCATCTCAATAAGGCAGAGGACTTTCTGTTCTTTTTTATTATTATTATTTCACAAATGAGTTTTCTCATTTCACATGATAATTCCATATATCTGCATAGTTCTGTCATTGTTGAAGGGAATTTTACATTTACATTCCATCTTTGCTTTTTGCACTTCTGATTGTTTACTCTTGTCGCCTTGTATGCGAACAGACCTTAAGCCATAACCAGATTAAATGTTAAAATCCTGAATGTAATCAAATGTGAGCGCTCATTTCTTACCCTGTGTCTGACACTGACAAAGAGTTTTTATTTGAGACAATCTGATTTGTGATGTACATCCAATAACACTGGATGTAATTCCATGGAATCAAATGTGGCTGCATTTGTGACTTTTTCACAGCTGTAGCCTAAATATCGAATTATACTAAATTGGACTGAACTGGATTCTAATTGATTGAATTGAATTTGACAGTATCTAATTGGAATTGTATTACACTTGTTTACTTTTTCTTTAAAGTCCCAACAGAGAACCTGTTGTAATTTGGAACAATATAAATGAACTGAATCAAATTTAAATGAATATCAGCACAATGATTGATGGTATCACTGCCTGTGAAATGAAATAAGATAAGGGCTAATTACATGCTGTTATAAATGTTGGGCTTCCCTTCAAAACTAAAAAGAAACAAAAAGTGCATATAATTCTGTTTTCTCTTGCCTGAAATAGTTTTGTGTGTGATGCAGTTACTTCTGCATTCTTTAAAGAGATTAATTAATTGTAACATCTTTCTCTGATGCGCTAAATAACTGAGGAACTCAGGAGTGAGCCATTTGTAAAGTGGAGAAAAAACTTGTTGCCATTGTTTTCTGTCAGATGAAATATATTTCTTTTTTAGTAAAAAAAAACAAAATGAGATAAGCCTGTTAAAGCGAAAAAGTACCCAAGAGACACAAAGCTTAATCTTTCTGTGAGCATTTGTGTGACACAGTAAGGCACAAGGAGAGAGACTGTGTGTATGTCCATAGTTATGCATCCTGCAGAGTCTGGCTCTTAATTCAGCTGTGTTTGTTTGGTTGTAGTCTTTCCCCCTTAAAGCCAATTTACAGATAATTAGATTTATTGAGTTGTCTTCGAAGAAGCTAGAGGGGCTGAAAGAACATTAAAAACTCCTCTTCTGTTACATTCAAGACACTAATTTGTATGAGTGTCCTAAAAAGACTTGTACGTATGCAAGAATGACAACACATGTGGGAACTAAACAGTTTCCTTGTTTAATATAGTTGATTTGAATTTTCAGCTCCAAAGAAACAGGCAAGAAGGCTTTTCTGCAGTTTCTTTTGAGCTGTTATTACTCTCATTTGCAGTTATTTGATAAGATTTGTTAATGGATAAATAAATAACACTTGGCATGCGTCACACAAATGTCGCCATTAGCAGCTGAAGAGTGGCCGTGGCTCAGTGGTAAGAGTGGGTCGTCCAATAGCCTGAAGGTTCAATTCCCACTCTCACTGCTCAAGGATTGGTGAACTGACAGCTGGTGGGGCGACAGTCCACCTCCTTGCCACAGCTGAGGTGCCCTTGAGCAAGGCACCATAACCCCCCCAACATCTGCTCCCCAGGCACTGTGAATGGCTAACCACTGCTCCAGTGAATATTGCATCTGTCTCTATGAGTGTGTGACCCTGTGCATGTGCACGTGTGTGTTCAACAGGTGCCAATCCGGAAGAGTTAAATGCAGAGGAGTAATTTTGTATATTTCTACATGACAATAAAGTTTCAACTGAAGTTTTGCAACTCTCTCTCCATACCACCGTGCCCTGTGATCTGACCTATTTGTTTCTGACTGGATTTGTTGCGCACGTTCATGGTATGCTGTTTTTCTTTTTAATACGCAAATCTGTTCTATGGGCCAAAGGTGCTTGTATGCACTTCTGCAAGAGAGTACCATACATGCTCTTTGGCAAAAAAGAAACACTTTTCAAATAGCACTTTCATGTGTTTAGGATGGTTATTTTGTGTATCCAGCTTTTATTATTATTGTCAGAAATCCAAGCAATGCACAAGATACAAGATGAAGGTAACAAATGGAGTGGTAGCAGAAAATGTGACTGGACACCCAACATCATTGATTTATGACTCTTGCAAAACTAAAATGCCACAGTTAACAATTTATCTGGAGGGATCCCAACATCAACCAAATAGTGACATTCTTTGTTGTCTCTGCGTTAATTGTTTCCAACCTGTAAAATTCTCTCTAAGTTCTCTGAGTTTGCTGGTTTTGCACCCCCCCCCCATGAAATCCTACGCCAAAAACTGTAGCACACAGCCAAGTATCGGTGCAATTACACAGGCAGCGGAGCTAGTTGCACATGTTAGAGTAACGTGAAAAATTGTTTCTGGCTTTAAACACCAAGAGTAACTTAATGACTTTCAATCCAAAGTAATCCGGAAAATGGATAACAAAACTCAATTTGGTGGTGTCTTCACCGCCAACTGGGGTGAGACTTGTCATCCTGGCAAATAAACAGGCTTGTCTGCTCCACAATCTTGAGATCTGCATGATTTCCAAACATCTTAAAGTCAATACGGGAAAAGCTTGTTGCTTTAATAGATACCAGCAGATCATTTTTAACTCAAAACATGCCTCCACATGTCTCTGTGTAAAGAGGTCATGTTCTTTTCACATATTTCTGTGAAACCCAGGCTGTTTCTGAATGACAGGATTTGAGCAGTTTATAGAGGAAAGGCTCATGGAAATTAGAATTCTGCAATTCTGTCAATATGATCTAAACTTATCTGAATCTAAACCCATTTAAGGTCTTATGGAATTCTGCTGGGAAGATAAAAGATACTTAGAATTGTCTGCATCAACCAGATGACTCGGTCTGGCTCTGCTCTATTTAACGACTGCAAAAACACATGTTTTCTCAATTATTCTCAACGATAAGGGCTCCGCTGAGGATCAAGCTGAGCTGTACCTTGCTGGTACGCAACTGAATAAATTACCACATTTTTTCTTATTACATTTTAACTTAATGGCTGATAATGCTAATGTTAGAAAGACCCTTGAGTTGGCACAACTACACAGAATGCAGTCATAACTAATGTTATGAGGCGTAGAAGGCGTAATAAATGTGATGATTTCATGCCTTCAGCATCTATTGAATTTCTAATTAACTTACATTCAGGGTGATGACTTAATAATTCACTAGTATGATCCCCCTGATCTTTTCTGTCAGGCTCACAGGTCAGACTTTATTTCAACTCTGTTCCATGAATCTGCAATACAAACATTGTTGGAAAGAGAGAAGTTATTGTACATGTTTCAGAAGAGACATACGTGATCTGTTTTAATTGAATTTGGAGCAATTTTCAGTGAGAGAAAACTAATTAGATTGTAACTTAAGAAGTGACTGGTGACAGTCAATCATAGTTTTCGATACCAGTTAAAGAGAAGACACTTAGTTCTGAGAGCTCGGTGCACTGCAACTGACATACTGACACAACGTTAACTAACTAAGGACACATCTTCACCAAAATAAATTACATTAGACAACAAATGTGCTGCAGCACACAAATACTGAAACACTTTTAAATAGAAAGAATCCCTTCCTTACAATTCTAGCAGACACCAAAAGTCAAAGTTCATCGTTGAACTGAATCCACAAAGTTAGTGATTTCATTTTCATTTTGAGCTTAATTAGGAGAAACATCTGTGCCATTTGCACTGCTGCCAACTCTACTTTTCTTTTTTTGTGAACTGTCTGCAGTCTGAAGTTGCACACAAATGACTAAGTTAGAAATTCAGACAAGCATTTTTCCTAACACAGGCATGACTACCCAATGTACAGCATGTAGAGAATGCTTACGTGAAATGTTTGATGATGCCAAGAAAAGAAGGCTCAGCTGGTCTAACCGATAGTCTAGCTTGATAGTCTAGATTTACTTGTAATCAACATTAATAATGCATAAGCCCAGAGACCAAGGTCACAACTGTTACCCAATTATGCACTCACAGCATTTCCTGCAAGACCCTCTAGATATAGACTGTAGATGGACACGTATCCATGCATATAACATGTGAATTATCAACTGCACACATACAAGTACAAAGCCACAATAATCAAATGAATAGTAACTATGCAGAGATGTTTATTATTTAAATCTTATGAGTGACATCCATCCATCCATCCATTTTCTATACCCGCTTAATCCATCGGTCGGGTCGCGGTGGGGCTGGAGCCTATCCCAGCGGTCATTGGGCAAGAGGTGGGGCACACCCTGGACAGGTCGCCAGTCCATCACAGGGCCACACAGAGACAAATAAGACAAACAACCACACAAACGCCCACACTCACTTTTAAGGACAATTTTAGAGACACCAATTAACCTAACATGCATGCTTTTTTTGGACAGTGGGAGGTAGCCGGAGTACCCGGAGAGAACCCACGCACACACGGGAAGAACATGCAAACTCCACACAGAAAGGCCCCAGCCGGGAGTTGAATCTGGAACACTCTTGCTGTGTGGTGACAGCACTAACCACTACAGTACCATGCAGCCCTCAAAATAAATCACACTGTATCAAATCACAGTGTCATGTAAGGTAATCTGCTTCTTACCCAGAGTTAGCTTGAATAAGCTCAAACTCCTGACAACCTTCCTAAAGTGGGTAAAGAAAATGAACAAATGGATGGTAGTATTTAGATAGAGTTAGGTTAGATGATAAAACATGCCTGTTTGAGAAGCCTATTTTATCTGAAAAAACACTATTTCAACTTGAAATTAAGGAGACATTGTTGAAATATTGACTGGTAGTTTATATCCATTTATTTTTGTGATTGTTAACTACACGCATGCAATGCTAGAGTGGAAAGTCTGACAGCTTAATAAACAGTGACTACCAGTCAGATTAGATCTCATCACCATTGGAAGAATTATGTGTTTATTTCCAATTTATTTGAAATGGATTTTTGGAAGAAGTGACAGCTCTAGTTCTTACTTCACCAGTGCTCCACATCAGGTGTAATGTCTTTAATTATTCACGCTGATAAACAGACCAACAACACTGATCACGTTCTTTAATCAAGACAAGAGCCGAAGTGGAGATATGTGTGAAGGAGACGAAAAGGAGTGGGAAAGATAATAATTTAAACAATGGAAGTGAGGGTAGCCCAGACTGATGGTGTGGACTGCGCCACACACAGATGAACACACAGGCATGTGTACATGAGTAAAGAAGAGATGAGGAAGTCTGCTGCAACGGAGGAACTTTATATACACAGTAAAGTTCTGCATTTCTCATTTGTTTTGCCTAAAAAAAGCTTCAGTAATGATTAATTCTGCTTTACTTTAACTTGTCACCATTTGCAACAGTCCCTGTAAACACATTTACACATAAAAAGCCTGTGAACTTGTACGTAAAGGGTTGTTTCGTGGCCATCTGAAAATAAATTCTACACCTCAATCAATGTTATAAACCAATGATTCTCTAGATTAAAGGAGTTTTATGAGCCATCAGTACCCAGCTATATGTAACCTACCATGAAACTGTAAAAGAAGAAACAAGAATGAACTATGTCAAATCTTGTTTTTATGACACTAGTTTCTCTAAAGGACCACCACAAGGAAACAAAAAATAATGATTACCCAGTTTGACAGCAAACCAGCGATTTTTTTTAAACAAAAAAAGGAAACTAAGAGGTTGTGTTTATGTGTCAGATCCACTTTTCCAAGTCAACGGCAGACATGCATGTGTGACTAACACACTATCGACTTATTGTCTTTTTATTAATAAAAGTTTTTTTCCTACAATAGAATTTCCGGCTGTGAGGGCACTTTGTTTCCACGTCACAGTTATGCTGGGTTACACAAGAGGGACTGAAAAGGGACATCTGGTGTGATAGCTGTAAAAGATTAGCTGAATTACTGACAACCTAAACAGTCTTCTCACATTTTTCTGTTTTAGGCTTCTTCTTTTTCTTAGAACAAGACAGCTACTTCTGCTCATGCCATTCTACCCAGCTGTGACAAAGTGGTTGCTATTGTTTTCACCTTATGAGTCTGTCTATGTTTGTGTCACTGTGTCAAATGTGATGCTGGGGGCACCTACTGTGGCAGGAACTACCACAAATGTGCTTATGAGTGCTTCAGCGGGTGTTGATATGTCTGTCTGGATGTTTTTCTGTTGGCAAACTTTGTCAAAACCAAAGCATCACATCTGTGGAAAAAACAGTAAATAAAAACACAGGTCTTACAGGTGTGATAATTGTTTAAAGCCAGACTGTGAAGTATTAATCTGATGAATAAACATGTCATTTTAACCAGAGGCAAGGACAGCTGGTATTGTTTTCACCTTGTGAGTCATCTTTCTTGCTGATATACATCAAAAAGGAAGACTGAGTTTGAAAATTTGTAGTCTTCAAGGTAATTTGTGTCATGAATAGCATGATATTTTTTTATTTTCTTATTTCCAGTCATTTGTCCCTGACACCTCCTTTACAATGACATCAGTACGTCATTAAAGGCGACTAGCTGTGGACGTGTAGCCTGACATGTGTCTTGACTAAGACTCTCCATGAATTTAGGACTATAATTGCCTAATCTAATACAGTCAGAAAAAAACACTGCGGCACAGATCTGCCTTAAGGCTGTTTTCAGAGATACCACATGAGATAAAACAGTGGCTGATTAAGCTGGGCACAGGCTCATCATTTAACCAATGTCGTTGTGTTGAGATTATGTTGCTGCTGACACAGGCCTCAGGGAAAAAGCTATACAGACTTATCAAGTAAAAGAATTAAGCATGGTTCAACCTTTACTGCAACAACATGTAACATAGCCAATCAAACATGTAAGTGCTTATTCCTCTGACTTCAACAGGAAAATTCCAGAAAGTCATCTAGTCCTACCGGATGCAGTGAGTAGGTTCCCATTCTTTAAAAAAATCCTGCGGTTGTTCGTGAGATGTTTTTCTGATCTTCATCAAGCAAACAAAACAACTGTGGAGATCAATGAAACTACTAAAATTGGGTTAAGAACTGTTAAATGAATTAATAAAACCTGGAAGGATAGTGTTGAACAATCATTTTGAGGAAGGAAACTGCACTGAAAGTAATTATGACTGATCAGAGATCACTTAAATGTTTAGTGAAAGCAAAGAGATGAAAATCAACTGTAGAACTCATGGCAATCTTTAGTAAGTAAGAGCATTTCTACATGCAGAATGTGAAGAGAACTGAAGTACTGGGTTTGAAAGAGTTGTATAGCTTAAGAAAACTACTAATCCATGAAGCTGATAAAAAAGGCACACATTTACTAAAGATTGGACTGGTAAAAGTCATGTGGTCTGATTAGTCAAGATTTACCTTGTTCCAGGGTCATAGCCACAACAGGAGATGAAGAGGATAAAGTGCTACGGCCATCATGCCCAAGTGACAACTGCAAAAGCCTGAGGAGGCAGTATTATGATCTGGGGTTCCTCTGTTTCGTCAGGTCTAGTTTACATTATGTGTCCAAAAAATTAGGGTAGCTGACTGCTTGAATATACTGAATGACCAGGCTTTTCCATCAATATCTACCTACCCCGATGGCATGAGCATATTCTAAGATAACTATTTTAAGATTCATTGAGCTCAAATTATAAAAGCATCATTTCACATATGAATCGTCCATCACAGACTCAAGACCTCAACCCAACTGATAATCTTTGGGATGTGCCAGGGAAGACTACACAGCAGTCCAACTCTCCCATCATCAGTCCACTGTCTTGATTAAATATTAATGCAACTCCGGACAGAAGTTAATGTTTTGACTTTGCATAAGTTTTAATGAAATTATGCCAAAGTGAATGTTTGCTGTTGTACCAACTAAAGGTAGTCTAGCAAGATATAGCAAGTTTTTTTTTTTTGCAGTGTAAGTGTTGCAAATGTTCACCTGGTCATCATCACTGATATATAAGCTGTGAAATCCTTCTTCATTATGTTTCACAATGATGTTTTACTCGATTAGTGGCTAATCTCATTAATCCATTACTTCAACCCATGCCGTCATTACCAGGGATGATTTTTTTAAATAAACAACTTTAAAACTAAATGCCTGATAAGTAAGTGAGAAGACCCACAACCTCAATAAATTCTTCAGGGATGTCACACATAAGAATAGTCCATTCCAGCTCCAAATACCCATGTAAGGCAGTTTTTTTTGTAGAATTTGCATTCACCCAAATTAATGATGGTACTTTGGAAAGAAGTCACACCAAAGACAAGAACCTCAGATATGCTTTGCTAAGATAATGAATTTTCAAACTTATCTTGGAACCGGAGGATTGTTTATTCTCAGAGCTTGATAATGACCATGTGGTCCATGCAGCAGGGAGGTTGAAGTATAAGCTTTTGTCTGTTTCTCACAGAGTGAGCGTATAAAGGCTATTTTGAGGACTTGATAATACTAAATATCAAATGCTACATGTCTTGTAGATACTATTAGTGTGACAGTATTAGATGAGCTGGCACCTATTTTAGTGTTGCTGTGGAGGTGATCATACATTTTTTCAGTCCTTTGAGATTAAACATGCAAATGGGTCTTGATGTTCTTATTCATCCTCTTAGCCTGTTGTGCTTAAGGTCTGCAGCGTAATGATGTGAGCTGGGCAGACACACTATATACTGATGATCATTACAATGGTCAGTTGTGCTCCTGAGGCTGATTGTTCACCAGGACAGAGGAAGATTGAGCTTTAAGCTGCGACTGTGTGGCTAAAATCCAACATACCAAACTCACAATAGACTTCAAGAGCGATTTAAGTGTGCAAGTAGATTACTTTTTGTTATTCAGGATCAGTATTTTTGCTAGTCTGTGTTACTGTCCTTGAGTGCTCACAATGGACCTGGATGTGTGACCTTCGTCATGCATAATGAGAGCTAAACCTGAGAACATGACAGGAGCTCAAGTGGAAACGAGGCCTTAATCTTCTCAATTCTGTCATATTTTAGTGGCAAGGACATAATGACATTTCAGGTTTTCAACAGATACAGACACTTCTAAGAGGTATATTAAATGTGTGAGAGCTTCTTGAGCTGTAATACAAGATTTATAAAAGATTTATTTAGGTGCTTTCTGTTCACATACCACACATATTCTACTCATGTAAGCATGTTATCCATGCCATATTTCTCTTTAATCCCCAAAAGCAGGTGATATCAAATGTTATCTACTTCCTCGAGCAATTATTGGTTCTTCCTTTTTCCACTCTCCAGTTTTTGTTTAGCTACAGTTTAAAAAAACAGGATGCTATCAGTACCATACTGGATGTTATTAATGTCTAACATCAAACATAAGTGAAAGAAAAGTGCTACTATCATGCAAATACAGCTAAAGATACAGCTAAACAACATTTATGGATCTCCAAAAAATGTTGATGTCGCGTTGGTCCAGATTATGTTAACGTCTACCGATGGCCATAATTCAGTTAATGACACTCAGACGTGCCAACTCATAGATGTCCATGTAGCTCTGCAATTTTCATATGCATCACAAATATTGTGTGCATTTTATGCAAATTTGTAAAAACAATTTTACTGTATTTTGCTTCGAATGTGTGAGAAGCTACAAAAGTCAGTGCACTTTAGACTCTTCCAGGGTACTTATCTAGTAGCAAACTTTCTGCTGCCTGCTGTTCTTTAAGTTTTAAAAGGTTACTTATGTGTTCAGTTTAGTCAGTATTTATCTCAATGTGATGTAGGAAATCCTTTGAAAATTCAAAGGCTTTGCAACAATTCCCTTTGATGTGACAATTATATTCATAGAAATTATCCAAAACTGTTAAACCTAAACACAGCTTACCTCTTTTTTCTTTAGGCTCGATAGTATTTTGCTCATAATACCTTACTGCAACCCACATGTGTAGGATCTAGAAATATTTGTTATAATTTAAGCTTGAAAAAGTGGAACTGTAGTTTGGACTGCTGCATGCAACTCAGGATCGAGAGTAGCCATACTGCAACTGAAAGGTCCTTGGTTCATTCCCCATATTTACCATTTACCATACTCATACGGTTTGGGCACGATGCTGAACCCCACATTTTTTCCAAATGTGTTCCTAGATGTAATACAATGCAGAGTGTAACAGGATTTGGGGTGTATGTGTGATGCAGGTTCATAAAAAAGATCATGAGAGCTTTCATTATCATGGTTTGTCACTGACATCTATGCAATATCTGGCCTCAGTGAAGACATGATTTGGAGGTCTAGGAATTCCATCTTTTTCATTACTTTTTGCTCTGTGACTCGTCAGATGCTTTTGATGTGTAATGTCTTGTAAGCAAGTTTTTTATTTCATAGATTCATCTTAACTTTAGAGCACCCAACACAATGCAGTTCATCAGGTAACTTTCCTGACATGCTATCTGTTAGAACTATAAATATCCGACAGCATCGTATCTGAAATAAATCTGGAGTGACACATAAATCAGACTATTAATTCTACACGAGCATATGTGTTCAGTCAGGTAGGCATTCCTGGCTCCACAGTCTGATGCTCAGAAGTCATTCATAAATGTCCCCTGTAGTGTGAGAGACCTGACTGTGCTCAGCCTGTCACCACTGTGCTCACTGTCAACTGTCTGTGGGATGAATCACACACACACGCTGCACTCAATAACCCCCATGCTCTTAAATCACAGTATCAGCCCATAGAATTTGTGCAATTATTCAGCCTAACTGACAGTGTTACTGCATCTGATCAGGTACTCTCATCTGGTCAATATCACAGACTATAAACAACAACTGAACAATTATTCTATCAAAAGATTTGAGGCTTGGTCAAAACATTTCATGTCCAACACCACTAATTGGCAAATTTTTCACAGCAAACTATAATTTAGCTGATGACAATAAGGACATGTTTGCACAGATTCTAAAGTAAAGGTTTCGCAAACAAAGGAGCTTTGTGTATTCATTGTACTGCTCTCACTGCTTTGGTAATAAACTGCCATTTAGGTGACTGAAATACCAAACTACTGTTTTAATTCAAAGGAATAGATTTAATAGAGTTTAATTTGGGCAAATGTTTTTTTTTTTAATGTCATTGGGCGCTGCTTCACTCAATTTTTTTCTTTAAAATAACATTTAAAAAATGTTAATTTCTGTAAATGACTTCTTTATGATCAAATTGCTGTTTTTTATTTTTTTATCAGTGATGCTCTCAAGATGGAAAACGTATGAAAGTGTTGCGGTAAAGTTAAGTTAAGCAGTGCTCCTAAATTTTCTGATGGTGCTCCAAATTTTTTCATTAATGGGTACCAGTCTGACTAGCTGGAGAGAGTCAGCCTGGAGCCCTGTAATATATGCAGATTATGACTGAGAACAAAATATGTGGATGGGATCTTTGTTCTTTTGTAAGTGAAGAAATTCATGCAAAGGTTTCCAACATGTGTCCAGAGATTTCACCCAAACATCTCCTGCACTGATGAAAATTGAACATATCATAAATTATCTTCAACTAAGACTATTTGCCTGACAGGTGGTGAAATATGGTGAAATATGCGCACAGTGTTGGATACTTACCGACACTCTACATTTACGTGTCCACTGTGGCTTAATTAGCCAACCCACCATTTTTCAAAAGTTGCATGTAAAGTTCTGGTTTCTATCTGTATCTATTCTCATCAGTCTTTTTTGTTGTTGTTTTTCAATAAACCAGCTCTGCTAGTCTCACCACTGCTGGCTACAATACACCAAAATTAATTACATTTTTTAAAAAATTTGTCAAAATTCCCTCTGACACTTTGAGGAGATGAATATACTGAGAGTTGTTTTATGCTGAGAGTTGTTTTTGTTTTGTATTTTTTTCAGATTTCACTGTTTACTTTCCAGCGTTCAGCCACTTCCTTGTGTGATGGATGGAAGTCTGCAACAGAGCAGGCTTACAGGATAAATCTCAGCTGTCCCGTACAGAGCCGGGATAATAGTTGTTACGGCATCTGGCAGTAAGTGAAGTTTTCGTCCAATATTTGCTGCTTTTCATTTTATCATGGAACCCTTCAAAAGTAGCTTGCCTGGCTTATGATTAGAAAAAAAAAAAGAAAAAACTTATTCATTGTATACTAGCTATTATCAAGTCAAAGTTACACCTTATCTTTGAACCAGATGGATCCATCAGGAACCTGCAAGACTTCCAGTTACGCCCACTTCATTTTACGGCCATTTTAAGTCATTTCATCTTCTTTGATGTGTACTGACCTTCCAGTGGCATTTAAGCTTTCATTGGTTTTTCATCTATTTTAATTAGGCTACTTCTATGGTGTGGAAAAAGTTGAAAGAAAAATGAACTTTTGAGAGTAAGCTATGATTATCAAACAGTATGAAGGCAGAAATTCTGTGTAGACCACAATTCAACTATGACAATAGAGATTTACATTTGCACCAATAAATAACCAACTTCAGACTAACTCTTAAACACATTTCATAAATGCAAATGATTAACACATCAACATAAATGCAACCATATTTCAGCAGGTCATAAACACATTTAAAACGTGTCGAAATTCCAGCTGCTGCTTGCTGAGCAGTCTTTATCGTCTCTACACAGTCCTCAGTGGAGCAGAAAACAACCCATAGTAAGGACTGGGTGGTTTTAATGTTAAATTTGACATCTTATGGCATTTTTTTCTCTGAAAGAGACAAGATTAGCTCCAGGCTCTTCAATAGAGTCCTCCCACAGAACCTGTTTTCCTCCAACTGATTGGTTTCAATGTTGTAGAGGCTCAGAAAGCAAACTGTACACCCAATAGGTAAAACAATGTCTTGATTTGAATAAGTAACTACATTTACCATGAATATGGTAAATATATCATTTAGTATCTGCTTGTTGTTTTGCAGGCTACACAGTGTCCCCTCTCTCTACCACACACATTTACACACTGAGGCACCGTGGGTTTAAGTGTCCTCCTACATTTCATCACGCGGTCCAGGGCAAGCCAACAATCAAACCATCGACTTCTTCCAGGTGAGCAGGTTTTTACCCTCCCCCAAATAAACAGAAAAAATGTCACACAATCATGTTCTGTAGGCACATCTGACCTTCTTTGAACTGTGATCAAAGAAAAAAAATTGGTCCTCTTTTATGAGTGGGTAGAGTTACATCATGAGTGTGGATTCATTCATGTCAAGAAGCAGCAGCAAAATTTCTTGCCAAAATTTCTTACATGACTCATTTTAGTGTCAGAACAGACAAACCTCAATTATCTTTTCTCTATCATTTCAGCTCTTTCTCTATCTCTTTATATTCCCCCTCTTCTCCACTGACATGTATAATAGATCAGCTTTGGGGTACTGGATTGCTCGCCAGCTTCAATCCACTTTTCTCTCATCGTGTCTTTGGTCTATTGGTTCACTCTGTATAAACAAGGATACTACAGAGCTGTGGGAAAACCTCCTTGTTTCCTCAAAGGATGTCTATATCCATACTTGACAAATGCTGCCAGCTATACAATGATACTGCATTTCATTCAGTCTCATTCAGCAAAATAATGATAAGCTGAATGTGATTTAGATTTCTATTTCTTAATGATTTTTTGCCTTAAGATGACTGTCATGAGCTGGGATGCATATAGCATTACCATTTACATTAATTCTCTGAATAAAGTCATGTCAAAATCATGTTTGGAGCAAAAATCATGAGGCAGCATTTAGAGCAAGTGGACCACAGCAAAAGGTCTACAAGTAGGTGCAGGTACTACACACACACACACAACATCACCAGTATTTACCTTCAGGTCATAGATAAGGCACAAGCAGTCTGTATCAGTTTGTGCCTGCATCTATCAGGCTCATTAAAGCCATTCTTGGACCTGATTTTTCCTATGTACATATAATATTGTTTTTAGGGATGTGTTATAACAGTGCTTTAAATAGTTTTGTTGTGTGTGTGGTTTCCTTGAAGCTGTTGAAAGTGCTAATGATCTCTAAGCTGTATTTGTTATGTGTTTAGCTGGACTTTATGTGGGTACCGGCACCTGCTGTGCAGATAAACTTCTTTTGATTTTTTTAGTCAATAAGTAAAGATTTTTTTTTATTTTTAAATTTTATAAACCTAGACGATAAAGAATATTTTGCCTCTTTTGCAAATTGGCAGCTGTATCAAGACCTATATATATAGTCCGTCAGTTAGCTGGAAGTCAGACTTCCAATCTCAACCTGGAGCTTTTTGTCACATTCAATTTATTTGCTTCCTCATGTCATATTTTTTAGTTTTGAGTTATATACATACATATTTACTGCAACAGATGTGTAATGTGTTCCACCTCATTTGATGTACTTTCCAGTTTCCTGCGAATGGCAGATATTGCCCCCACACTGTGATATTAGTGTGTTAAAACTACAGCATTAACAGAGTAATCAAGCCATTAATGTTGTGTATCTTGTGTCTAAATAGAGTTAAAGTGGCTGTTGGAATTCCGAACAATGTTAACTCACATCTGCATTGCAGAAAATAAATTACGAACATCAATTAGTCAGAACATAAAGTTTACTAGAGTTTACTATTGTTGTGTCACTCTTTCTAAAGAAATAAATAACAACTTTTACATTTACAGCCAAAACTAACAAAGCAAGCAGTAATAAATTAGATTTCTGTTTTTAAATCAGTATTGATGACAAGGTTCTCTGTCCAGCAGTTTGCTGTACTGTTATTAAAGTTAAGGACAAGGGCTCAGGAGGAATGGATGAACACATAACACCCACACACAAACACAAAGACGCACATATGCATACACGCACCTGTACACACACATCACGTCCAGGTGGGAGAGATTCAATTTTACGCTTCAAGAAAGAGTGAGAAAATGTGCGGAGAATCGGACTGAGGTAATTTGAGAGCATGCCTTGCAGAGGAGTGGGAGGGAATAGGGGACGGTGGAGAGATGGTTAATGTAGAGTATTATTATAGGGTATTATTACCAGTCATGCCAGAAACACAGTAAGCATCAACGAGCAGGAGCGAGTGATGCAGTTTGATAAAATGATTGCCTGATTCACAGCTTTCAATTTCACTTTCAGTCAGAGAAACTCGCAGAGAAACATGGAAAAAAGATTCATGCAGATAATCATCAATGAACTCTGCCTCAATGGATTTGCATAAGCATCACAGTCAGGAGAAAACACAACTAAAAGAGACAAACAGCTGTGGTGACTTTCAAATTGTTAACAATTGCTGTGGGTTGACGGGCTATTTGTCATGTGTTTAACGATACTGTGGACAACAGACAGTTTAGACAGCAAGCAGGAAATAGCAACACTGTCTTAATTTAGTTATGTATACCAATTTTAACGGCACAGAATTTAAAATGAGCTTCAATTCCAAAGAAATAATGTTTCAATGGCAAGGTGGAAAGTAGTGTATACTTCATGTAGCCAGGCAGAAAGAAAGTAAGTGATGTTTCGGTCATTAGATGTAGTGGGTGTAGGTCTTGGTCAGTAAACACAGCGTACATCACTCTGAAAAATCTTCTTTTTTTGTTTTTCCTGTCACGAAATGCACCATTCATGCAGTGACAGTCACAGACACTTGGCTGTCACAATCAATGATTGGTGATTCTATAAAGAATTCATCCTAAATACATCACAGATGATTGCAGCTGCATCGCCAGTTATCAATGTATGACTTAAACTGTTTAAACTTTAACTATGTGATACTTTTACACACATACCAAACAAATGACCAGAATAAAGACGACTTACTGAACTACCTTGATTTCTATGGAAGCATGTTCCTACAAAAAATATAGCAAAATATACTTTAAAAAAATACACATGTTGAACAGACAAAATCCTAAATCAGTCAAGAATGAGACAACATTCTTCTTCCAAAGGTCCAGCAACGGATCTCCTTAGTTCCCAGATGTTTTCAGGCTGTTGTTAAATGAAGAAGACACAATGTTAAACTTGGCCCTGTCACAACTTTTTTGTGATGTCTTGCTGCTGCTATCAACATAAATATGAGTTAATATAATTAATTAATTTATTTTCCATATCCTTTTTCATCCTATTCAGGATTGCAGAAAGCTGGAGTTTATACTAGCTGCCAGCTGCGAGAGGGGTACACTAGAGGGATCGGCTGTCTATCACAGGGTCAACACATTGACAAAGAAGAGAAAGCATGGACGCACACAGTCACTTCTGATATCAATTTAGGGTCATCACCAATTAGCCTAACATTGGATTGCAGGAGGAAACTGGAGTAACTGGAGAAAATCCACATATGCACGGGAAGAACATACAAACACCACACAGTAAGGCCACACCAGAGATTCAAACCTTCTTGCTGTGAGGTGACAGCACTAACCACCACTCCAGTGTGAGACAACAGTTTTCATGAAATAGTAGAACGTCTACTACTGTACTGTATTGAGAAAAAAATGCATTTAGTCATATCTTCTAAAGTACGTCCAAACCTTGTTGTTCGGTATTGAAACTTTCTCTATGTTGAGTTTACAGCAGTGTTACAATATATAACACTTTTTCTTTAAGTCATAGTAATACTAGAAAGTATCCCTGTTTAACCAGGCAGGGGCAATCTGCCACTAATGTACTCTGAATGTATATTTGTGTGTGTGTGCACATGTGTGTGTGGGAGTGTGAACACGTGTGTGTGGGATGTGGGGGTCGATTGTCAGTCATGTTGCAACGACCTAAATCTGTTTAAACAGTTGCATAATGGGGATGCTTCTGCTATGATAAGAAAAAAAAAGTCCCTGTAATGTAATAACTTAAACTTTAAGATGACATGTTTTAAGGGTCAGATAGGAGGATAGATAGGTTAGGTAGGATTTGGCAATTATTAACAAGTTTGGACTAAGTCTCCAAGGAATTACTGTAAAGTTATATCAGCTAAATTCAAGGAAATGAATGTGAACACAAGTTGTGTCAGAAACCAGTCTCCTTCAGTGTTGATTAAATAAAAACCTGTGTTTACAGAACAGGCCTTCTTTCAACATGCATGCATAAAAATATATACACACACACTGTACCACTTTACGCCCTTTAACATGCGAGGCAATGTCTTTTGTTTTTAATGAGGCACATACGCACTAACAAAGAAAAAAAATTATGTAAAATGAGAACTCACAGCTGCATACATGCACAATTTTTTAATCTCTTTTGAACAGACTCAGTAGGGCAAAAATTTAAAAGGAACTTTAATGCGTTATGATTGGATTTTTAACATTCACAGTGTGTGTATCTTTCTTGGACATGCACCTGTGATTATGTGCAGGAGAGAAGGGCTACAGGCTCACTCAGCCTGTACATCAACCCATGCTAATGAATAAATAACAGAGAGATCAAATGTACCCGCTTACAAAAGAAAATGTACATTAGTCTGGCTTTTACATAAACCTCCATCTCTTTCTGGGCATATGGAAAACTGTCTGAAATTTTGAAGTTCTTACAAGCAACACAAGTCACCATTGATATGACCATTGTTTTGTGTAATGTGCGCTTCAATGCAAATATGAATGTATTCAACAAATTTGGCCCAGAAAAATATGAGCTTTGGCTAAAAAGTTACCTTTTATGTTTGATATAATATATATATAATCCACTAAAGTAATTTTCACTGATGGATAACTTCACCACAGTGCTCAGTGTGTTTTCTGGCTGCAAGAAGGATTATGACTCTGTTCAGGCAGCCTGTGTGGTGAATGCATGAGTAAACATGTTGGAGATAGTCATCATCGTCCTAGGTTTCCGTTCATTAATAACAGCACTATCACAAGCTTTTTATTTATGTCTGTGATAGAATAGATAAAAAGACAGTCAGAGTGCTAACTGGCTGTTTAGCTCAGTGCCATGCTGTCAGTGTGTGTTTACAGCATCCTCCATGGGTAGCTCTTGATGCAAACATGAATTAAATAAAAGACAAAGTATAGTCCCAGTGGATTTCCAAGAATGTATGCCTGATAAAACATTGTAGGTCATCCAGCCCCAAAGTGTAACAACCTGTAGAGCTCATTATAGGCTCTTATGGTATTAACTAATGAACAGTCAATCTTTAAACAGCAGTGTATATCACTTTAGTTTAAGTCTTAATTTAACTTTTCAGCTCTGCAACAACAGCCCCGTTGGAACCATTTCCTAGAATGAGTGTTAACACAATAAAGTGTTGTTTGTATAAAGATATGATTGAGTTGCCAACCAGCGCATAAACATTCAAACTGTTTAATCAGAGAGATCTTGGCTCCAGGTGTTCAGAAATTCCATGCATATGTTGGTGATTCATTAGCTTACTTGCAATATTCTGCTTCCCTACCTTAATTGAAGCACACTGACATGATGAAGCACACTGACATTGGTTGGTATGTTACAGGTAGGATGAGAACTGCAATATTAATGCTTGTGTGTGAAAAGTACGAACAAAATGGAGACCTCTCTTAAGGCTCTTATACACCTACAAATTAAACAACTGTTGGGAACGTCTGCAGTGTTGATGAACATCTGTCTCCCTTGGCATAAAACAACAGGCTTATTTTCCACTTTTAAGTTACCCCTTCCCCTCAGTCCCCATCTTATCCCATCTGGTCTATGAAAGTTAGAAACCATAGAAAAAGGTTCAATCCATCACTTGTCTCCTAAGAAATCTGCATATGCGTGCAGAAGCATTCACTTCCATGCATGTTAGATGAGGTATCAAGATAGTGAGTGACTCATTCACCTATCTTCCCCTCTTGCCTATGCAGCCAACATAAGAGTAGTAACATGAAACCGCAGTGAAACAAATTGTAGGAACATATCGGGTGGATTTGGCACACATTTTTGCATTGCATGGATTATTACGTTGTCTAACTTGATTACAGAGCGATGATTTTAATGCTCAGCAGTGGGGGAGAATCGAGTGTTTGAATCGAATACTTATACATACCTGATCTAGATAGAGAGTAATTTACTGTGTTTGACAGCAAGTTGACACTGAAGTTGCACGATTGCCAAAATTCTCAATCAGTTGTATATGTTAGCTCTGCATCCGTCTAGGAATTTGTTCCATTACTTAATACCTGATTTCATCTTTGACCAAATTAGAGTAACATACAGTGGCAGGATCATTAAGCATTTGACATTCAACACTGATGCTCAAACTCTGTTCCTGCCATGGGACAAATAAAATAAATGTGGTATGTGTTCTTGGTGATTTTTTCCAGAGCTGATACTCATTGACTGACACTGAATAATACTACTGTGGAAAATCACAACAAGGCAGTCACAGCTGTTTAGTGCCCTTCAGTTTTTTATGTTATGTAATATAGTCAACATGAATTGAATAAACAACATTATATAAACATTGCAAATAATCTTGTAATTACAAGCACAAGAATGTACAACGCTTGTACATGGCATCAAGTGCAAAGCAGAATATCAAATAGAACTTAACTTATCCCATCAAAAAAATATGTCTTCAGATTTTTCTTGTAGAAGTTGTAATATGTTAATGGTCACACAGACATAAATGAAAAATGCCTCAAGGTAAATAAGAGTTTCTCTGTCTTATTTCAAAACTGCTTTCTTTGAACATTTATTGACTGAAAAAGTTTAGTCACTGAAACCTTGAGCTTTCACATCAAATGGGAAGAAGTTAATGGGAAAAAGTCATTATCTAATGTCCCCTGCTTTCATGTTTGTAGACTAGCATCAGTGAATCAATATCTATCCTTTGTAAATGTCCCCTGCATGGGTACTGGCTCATCCTGACCAGACAAATCAAATCCTTTGGACACCTTACCATTACAAAGAAAGGAAAGAAAACAGAGAAGAGAGAAAAAGGCATGAAGAAAGAGAAAAGGCTTGATTTTAAAAAAACAAAACACATAAATATGGGACAATTTGGGACCCTCAGTTCAAGCAGAATACATTGTCTTCGAGTGATAAGTTTCGATAATGGGCAATCACATCAGCTCCTATTACTATTGAAAATAACAACTACTTTCAAATGACCTGCTAAGAGTCCAGGGCAGCTTCTCTGAGGACAAACTAGCCAATGAGGTGTAAAGTTGAATATACTTTATATATGAATATATATACAGTAAAAATATACTGCAGCTACTCTATACACTTGTAAAAAAACAAGTCCTCCAATCAGTACGATCATATCAAGCCAAGACAAGTCCTTTGCTCATACCCTTAAATATGACTCATAACTGTGTCCAGCCCTACGACTCATGAATGTTTCTACATCATCGTAAAGTCATTCAAGAAGCCTGGTCCAGAAGCCAGAAAGTCCTCATAAGGAGAAAGGACGGGGATGGATGGCATGGCTATGTGCAGGGCTTTGAATCATACATCTTTGAGGACAAGGGATCCAGACCAACATATGACACCAGTTTTTATTTATTTTTTTTAGACCAGTTCTGAATTGTTTTTCGTCAATAACACCAAAACACTTTACTAAAACACCTTTATCAAATTCTGACCAGGTTTAGAAAGTAATATTGAGGATTTGGGTTAGAAAACACCAATTTTATACCTCACATGCAGTCGCTCCCACAACCACAAGATTATAGGTTGCATCTACCTGCAAGATATGCACCATGTGCACGTTTTAGGGAGGAGGACAGTCTCATAAAAATGCAATGGACTCTAACTCTAAGAATATGCAAAACATTAACATTAGACCATAGAGCAAAGATAGTAGTTTTAAACTAAAGACACATAAAATCATGAAATACCTACATGAGCAAAAAAATTTAAAATAAATGCACTAAAACACTTATACAGAGGTAGGAGGGCATGTCATGTGACAAGTTTCAGCTTCTTCTGGTGAAATGATTTTCTAAAGTTCGTTCATTCATTTATTCACAGATGGTAAGGTGTAGGTATAAAATAAATACTTGTTTAGGGTTACATATGAAGAAATACTTAGCTAGGGTTAGGCATGAAACTACGTGGTTAGGTTTTGGAATTAAAAAACCCATGGCTCGGGTTTGCATTTAAATTTCATGAACACTGCCTTCATTCAGAGGTCAAATCTTTTGAGACTACAGTGTGACACTCCAGTCTTTTCTCAGTGGAAAACCTTAACCGGCATCCTGAGTGCGACTTGGCTGAAACTTATACAGAATCAGAGGGTGTAAATTTTTCTGAATATTTTGTTTGCCTCTCATGATTACAAAGCTGTGAGGGAAGTAGTTTTCACTGGCAGCTTATTTAATTATTTCCTTCATTTATATATATATATAATCCAAGATGATGTGTCCAGATTGCTATATTACGTTACATATTTAGATTATTATATACTATGTTTAAATGAATGAACTCTTAATTCTTAAATAAAAAATCATTTGCAAAATAGACTGGAATCCTTTTTATGTTGATGGACTGCTCATTTAACAGACTGCACACTGGCCTGTGGAGACAGATGAGTTTGTTGTGTTATTTCCCATCTCTATCCTGAGATGACCACCACACCGACTGTTACAGGGACATACAATATTCATTTGAATATTGACGAGGGGCTGTTGCATCCTCAGTCCCTCCAAAGCCCAGAGACTGAAAAAAGTCTGCTGATTTTTATTGGTGCATCCTGAAAGATGGAAGGATTGCGTGTTGCAAGACATCATGTTTGGTTCAAGAAGGAAACTCCTGTTTGTTGAAATAAAAGAAGGCTTGCTTCAGCCACAGTTGAAAGCAAACCATAAAATAACTGCTCAGCAATCACATTGCAATAAGCAAAACATAGACACACGTACGAATACCATGTCAATTATCTGTTCGTTCTAGGCGCTACAATGTTGCAGAAAACCTGCAAAATACCAGATTCCATGCTCAAGCAAGGAAGCTGTAACACACAATAACGTGCATATTACGTGCTCTGCATTTTGTCCGTTTTATAATCCAGTGTCTTGTCATGATAACCACTGAGCTGTAACTATTTGGAATTACACACAGCACTACCATTATCGTTTATAGCTTGTGCGTGCCCAAGACGAGTATGGCTCAAATTAGTGTTCAGTTTCCATTGCCACCGCACACATAAACACACAGTGTTTAAGAATAAAAGTAAAATAGATTAATGAAAATCTAAAAGAAAGGACACATTAAGCATCAAAATATTTGATGAAATCATATTCTCAAACAACCCAAAAAGTTCAGCTTTCGCTGTCCTCCGGAATAACTGTCATTCCAGCAGGATCAAGAATATATGCACATCGTTTCTTGGATTGATGCATCTGCCAACGGACACCCAGCGGACAAGAGAAACAGAAGGCTAAAGGCTTAATGTGAAGTAAGTCAATGACAACGAAATTACTTTTCAGCCTACCTATGCGTCGAGACGTCCTCTTGCGCATCTGGCAGCGCCTCACTGTCCACAGCACCTCCTCGCCCGGCCCATTACGGCAGGTATGGTCCAGAGATCCAGAGAGCAGAACCAGGACGCATAACCACGTCCAAAAGGAAAGAAAAGAAAGAAAAGAAAGAAAAGAAAGAAAAGAAAGAAAAGAAAGAAAAGAAAGAAAGAAAGAAAGAAAGAAAGAAGGAAAGAAAGAAAGAAAGAAAGAAAGAAAGAAAGAAAGAAAGAAAGAAAGAAAGAAAGCTTGGGACTTCTAGAGATTTGTTTTGGTCCAGCCAAGCAAAAGTCCAAGTTTACTTCTTTTTAGATTGGTTTCTCTGCACATGTCCATAAATATTTGACTTTTTTCTCTTTCTTTGAATTAAAATCTCGCTCTCCTTGCAAAAGGGACTGGACTGAAAGCGACTGAGTGCTGCGCTGTGAGTGCTATGCGCTCCCACCTTCTGCACAAAATGCTGTAGACAATACAGGCCAACTTCCGGTGTAGAGTTTCAATATACTACTCCTAAAAAAACATCTGCAAACGTATGTGGATAAATCGAAAGCATCGTATGCATAAATGTATCGTTCATGTGTGTAATTTTGGTTGATGTGGTTTGGTTGTCGTTTGGTTGTCGTTATCAAATTTTGTTTATGAGATTAGTCCAAAATAAACATGAATTCACTTTTAGCTCACAAGGCTGCTGTGCGATGAGGCAGAGGCTTGTGCGTTGCTTTAATTCATCCTGACAATGTCAGCATAACGTGATACAAGTTGAGTCTGAATCAAAGGATCTGAAGATAGAAAACCAGCAGCAGTGAAATCGGTCTATGATTAAGGAAAACGTTGTCACGCGTCACTCACAGCCGCAAAAACAGACCCAGTTGAATTAGGCTCCATTTTTCATCATTCGATGTTCATGTCAGTAATAATTCAGGACTTTATCGTGAAAAAGTTCCGTATGCTTCCGTTAAGGTTATTCCTAAAAGCGTTGGCTTTATGTAAGTCTGAGCTTGCCGGGGCTCTTAATAGAATGTCATTGAACGTTTTTTTTTTTTTTTTTTTTTGACTCATGCACGGTAGTGTTGTCCTCCTCTTAGTCCAACGGAATTTCATAGGAAGTGGTGGCTACATAGGCTTGCATTTGAAATGTTTCTTATGTATAATATAAAATAGATTTATTTTCGAAAGCACAATGCAAAAATAAACAGGATTACAGATGTGAAGACTTGGCTGAATGGGAAAAAAAGGAAAGAAGCAGGAGGGTCGTGGGAGGAAGCTTTCTCCAAGGTTGGTGTGTGTTACTGTCATCAACAGAAACCACAGGCAGTCAGAAAAACATACAGAGTCAATCATATGACCAACAGAGATGCGTCTGGAGTTAACACAGCCTTATAGAATGGTTGTGTCTTGTCATTTTTCCTCAACACTGCTGATAGCAGCAAGGCAACATGGTTTGTGCTGCCAGTGAGGTGAACAGCTGTTAGACATATGGAAGTTCACAACTGCCAATGCTAAGCCCCAATCATGCTCAGGGATGCGTACAGCTGTGTAGTGCACCCTTTTCTATACATAGCTTACTTGGTATGTACACCAATTTGTTGCACATATGTGCACTAGAAGATTGACAATATCCTGACAGGAAGTACAAAAACTCAGGAAACACGAAGGTGAGTCAATAAAAATGCCTTGAGTTGTGTAAATTTATGATATTGTGCAAGAGTGCAAGAGCACGACTGTGGCTCTATCATTGTGTTTGCTGTACTTCAAATGGTGCATGCATATGTGTATACGTATGACATCTCATGTTGGAGGCTTATCATTATCTTATCATTGTCCACTCCTCTCCCATTTGGCATGCAATGACCGTAAAGTTTTCAGTTTCTTAAACTTTCAACTTAAACCTTATGATTATTTGAGCTGCTGCCTAACTTGGCCAATATTTGAAATCTAAAGGGTTTAATTTTCCTGGTTAAAGAAATGTTGAATAAGTAGACAAATAAAAAATATGCCATGTTTTTACATTAATCTGCAAAATAGATACAAGTTCATCACTGAAAAAAAATAACAAGATTATGTTAAATGAGTAATACACTTCCCTTTTTCATTACCGTCACTTAATTTCTGGCACAAGCATGTTGGACAGTTTTCCCAGAATTTTATCCCCAAATTAAAACAGCTTTCAGATGACACTGGACATGGAAACTTTGTTCTGCTCATCTGAGACTTGTTCAAGTACTAAGTCCATTTGAATGAATTATTGACCAGTTATGAATAGGGCTACGCCTTGAATTTTTGGCTGATTACTAAAAAGCGTTTTGATAGCAGAAAACATGCCAAACATGACATTTTTTTAGATAAATTATTCTGAACAAATATGAGCTTTACATCATGGAAAGACTATCTAAAGCAATTTGTAGTTCTCCAAGACACTCTTAGGAATTTTGGTCAGATGTAAGGAAGGCACAACAAGGATGACGAAAAGAAATAACACCATCAGAGATGCATTCAGCTTTTATTCAGTGGAATAAAGAAAACCCACCATGTAAACAGATTCTGCAGAATAAGCGATATGTGACACCAGTCAGTAAAAGACCTGTCTATGGAAGTTTGCTAAGTAGTGGTTACAGTATTTTACAGTGGATGATTGGGCACCGTCGCCTCACAGCAAGAGGGTTCCATGTTCGATCCCCTCCTGGGGCCTTTCTGTGTGGAGTTTGCATGTTCTCCCCGTGTATGCGTGGGTTCTCTCCGGGTTCTCCGGCTTCCTCCCACCGTCCAAAAACATGCATGTTAGGTTAATTGGTGACTCGTATTGTCCTTAGGAGTGAGTGTGAGTGTGCATGGTTGTTTGTCTCGTTTGTCTCTATGTGGCCCTGTGATGGACTGGCGACCTGTCCAGGGTGTACCCCGCCTTTCGCCCGATGACTGCTGGGATAGGCTCCAGCTCACCCGCTACCCGATTGACGTCAGAAAATGGATGGATGGATGGATGATTGGGGATTGAAAGATCGTGTTAGGTGAACAGGAGAGGGAATGACATCACAATGTTTAAAATCCAGGAGAATGACTCAATAATACACTAATACACCAGGATTTACGTCATGGACACAGGAAAATTATTTGCTTTTTTTCAGACTCATGATTACGGCAAAGAGGCAGCAGTTGATCAGAACTAAAGGCGGGAGGTAGATAAAGGGCAGAAGAACAGACATGAAAGGCAGCTGCATGTCCCAACTCACTTACAGAATCCAAAGAGATCAGCCACAGTCAAATGCCTCCAGATGGTTAGTGGTACAAAAAATCTGTTCACCGGAGGGAAGAAGATCTAAGCCAACAATGTGTAGGTTCTACATGAGTCCTCGGATACACAGCTAGAATAATAAGATGGTGACAGGAGGAGGCGGATGACACTGATATCCAGACACACACACAAAAAAAAACTGTGTAGTGAGACTTTAGATGAAGTGGAAGCAGGATGAAACAAGAACCATCTATTAATACACAAGTTAGATAGCATCTTGGGATGATCTGCTTAGTGAATGCATCGAGCAGCAGAGGACAGTGAGTGATGAAGAGGGGCTGAAGGACAGGAGATCGGACAATAACATTAACAAGGTGCTGAAGGAAGTGCAGAGCCTTTAAACGTCAAGGTTTCTGATGGAGGATTCAACCCTAACACTAACCACACATGAATGATGAATGGAGGGGTCGACATTTTGTCAAAATCTGTTGCATAGCATTACTATGTTTAATGTGCTGTGCACACTGGTAATGGATAGTTTTGTGAATAAGATTTAGACCAATTGTCTGTATAGGATTGGCCCTTAAGCAGAGGCAAGACACAGTACAACAGGTCAACACATTTATTCTACACAAAAACTGAATGACAATTTAAGGGGTGAAAACTGAGTCTCTCTTGTGTCTCTTTAACATTACTTGTTCTAATGAGAAGATCCAGACAAAAGTTAAGTTTTATTTTATCTATATAGCGCCAAATCACAACAAATGTCATCTCAAGGCACTTCAAAGATACAATTCAATTCAAGCCAATTAGAATCCAATTCGATGTAAAACAATACAATAAAATCCAATCATTAAATTCCATATTAGTCCAATTCATACATACAAAGCCAGTAAAAAAAAACAAAAAACAATCTGTTGGTTAAGGAAACCAACAGATTGCACCGAAACTTCCCTTTGATCCAATCTCTTATCCTGAGTGTGCATTAGGTGACTGTGGAAAGAAAAACTCCCTTTTAACAGGAAGGAACCAGACTCGGGAAGCATGGCCATCCACCTCGACCAGCTGGGGTTTGGGAACACAGGAAAGAAATACTATAAGACCAGACCATTGATACCCGATGAGAAAGAGAAACACAAGTTAATGACAACAATAACATTATATGTACATAGAGAACAGAGTGAGGAGAGGTGCATCATCTTAGTATCCCAGCAATCTAGGCCTATAGGAGCAAAACTATGGGATGTTTAATTGGTGTTATCTGAGCCACCCCTAACTATAAGCTTTGTCAAAAAGGAAAGTTTTAAGCCTTATATTAAAGGTAAAGAGGGTGTTTGTTTCCCGGGTGTATACTGGCAGCTGGTTCCACAAGAGGGGGATCTGGACTTGCTGACAGAGGCAGCAAAGGGAATCTTGTTGTGAATCCGGCAGGTTAAATGATGGAGTGGGCAGGCAGGCGAAAACCTGACGACAGAAAACTTGACTTGCAAACTTCATGTAATCTTAACAAAGAACAATGTTGACTCTTTGGCCAAATAGAGTACTGCATGGGTAAACTGACAATCCGACAGTCAGTAAAAAGCAGACCAGGATATATACACACTGCAGGACACTGATGAGCCTCATGTGTGTGGAATCAATGGGAGCCACCCCAACCACGTCTACAACATAACACAGAGCGACTGGAGGACAATACAGGACACAACAGGGAAGGAGAATTGTCTCTGGACATGATGGAGAGGCACTGCCCTAACAAAACCCGTGCTTATATACTGGGAAAAAAAGACAGTAGTCCAGCTAACATACCTGGACAAGCTAACACCATAGTTTGTCTTAACAATTGGAATGATGAAACAGCTGAAAGTAGCTTTATTTTGGAAGTCAATATACATAATGCTGACAAGATACAACACTATTTTACACCTTTATAGCATAGAAACAAGTGTCTAATAGAAGAACTTTAAAAAAATACTATCTGCCCATGTTGCACATCAGAATCAGGTTTAATACTATGCTTGTTGGCTCATGAGTCTGTGTATCCAGTGAAACATGAAAGCAAAATGAGGGCCATGTAAGAAAACCCACATGCTGAACAAGCAATGAGACTCTCAAGGGAAATGATACAGGATACCCTGTTTATTATCTATAATCTGACTACAGTCTCATGAGTCAAGGTTCTGTTAACTGCCTCTATGCTTGAAAATTGATGAATGCCCAGCCAAAAGAAATTTAAGTCACATTTTTGTGTTTAAAAAAATACAATTATCTCCATATATTTTCATTCACAAGCATTGCTTTTTCCAGTTGCTCTCCTATCCATTATTTGAGTGTAGAAAAATTTAATCTTTTTATCCCTGGCTTCTCTAATCTGTATGTTGACATGTTCTTTGGCAAGATATTGAACCCCACGGTTGCACCATATGCACTCAAGTGTCATTGTTTATTTCTGTGTGTATAACAAAGAAATTTGGTCAATGCATCAAGTTATTCAAAAAAATCTGAATAAATGTGTGCGTGAATGCATGAAAATGACTTGTTTTGTAAAGCACTTTGAGTTGTAGTGTAGCGCCACATAAATGTGGTGTGTTTATGATAAGCTTCTATTTCTGCACAATCCCTGTGCAAGCCTTTGAATTACATGAATGTGATGTTGCCAGGGAGGGAGTTGCCCTTTGAAAATCAGACCGTGTGATAGAAAAATGCGAATGCAGCTATGATTGGCTGAAATGAGGTAATGAATGAAGCATCAGGGAGGAAGAGAGACTGAAGCAGCCCTTTCAAAACAACATTTTAAAATATGGAAACTTAGGTACAGCTTGACGTTTTCAAAGCTATATTTTCTTCCTCTTTATGCCTCTAGAGGCAGTTTTAAAAAGAGTAAACGATGAGGGAGACAGACTAAAGCTGCTTCTAGCAGGTATTATGCTCATTACTTTACATTAATCCAGTTGATTTAGATGAAGCTGCAATGTACTTTGGTTGCATTCAGCTACATTTTCACTTTCAAAGCAAGTGGTTCAAACAAATGGATCTATTCCCAGTTAATTCAATTAGACAGGTATTGAAGAGTAACATTAAACTCAGTCCCTGGTCAGACATCAAAATAAATGTTTCACACAGCACCATGATCAGCATTCTGGAAAAGGACTGTCTTTACGACAGCAGGACCTTCAGCTGGCGATGAACTGCTGAAGCTGTCATGAGTGCCACAGCCTTTGAATAAGAATTACAAAATGCTTTCAAATTCAGTCAGAGCTTCTGAATAGTATTTTGGAGATGTGGAGATGTAGGGGAGAATCCATCTATTGGCACACAGGTGAAATCTGATCTAAAGTTGATTCTGGATAGTCTCGGTTCTGGGCATTGTTTCTTTGCCCTCCCTCCCCCTCACCCTGCCTCCACCCTCTCATGTTGCTCGTGGGCTTCATAAAAAATGCAGTTCAATATATGTTTGCCCTCTAACCTTGAGTAGCTGCAGCTTTATCCATTATTCTCAAACGAACCATGCAACGTACAAACACACATATTGACGGAGCTCTATGTAGTTAATTCTCTTTAATCTATTTTATCTTTCATTTATTTGATCTTTTATTCTATCCCATAAGATGAAATAAATTAGTTTATTTCATCTTATGAAATAATTTAGTTAAAATTTGTTTAGTCCATCCGTCTGTCATCTGCAAATCAGACGGATTGGTGGTTCAATTCCTGGCTTCTTCAGTCCTCACATCAAAGTGTCCTCACCAAGACATTGAAACCCACATTGCCTCAGATACTTTCCTTGGTCTGTAAGTGGGTGTGTAATAGAGAAAAATGTGACTTGTAAGACTGTTTAGACTAAAAAGTGATGCATTAATATGTATGATTGGCAGAATGTGGCGTGTAGTATTAAAGCTCTTTAAGATTAGAAATGCATTGTATAAATGCCATTCATTTAACATTGAATAACTCAATGTCACCCACTGTTTGCAGGTTTTAATGTTAAGGTTAACAAAATGATGTAGTATGGAAGTTGAGAACTATTTTTAATTTTATATACTGTTATCTCGTGATAACGACTTATTATTTCGTTATCATTAGAAAACGATCTTTGTTATCTCTTTAATTTAACGTTTTGATTTCAACCTACAAGAGCTGCCACGAACGGCTTCCATAGCCAGGCTGTAGCTGTAGCTGTCACAGACATATAAAGAGGTCATATGAAGGTGTTCTCTTTATGTGTCTAATTAGCTGTAGCCTACCGATAAGTTATACTTTACGTTTTTCCTTGATTGGGTTTGTTTAGGGGCTACCGGTGAGCAGATGAGAGGCTGACGAACTCGTCCAGCTGCTTCAGCTAAGATAACAATTAATTCGTTATCACGAGAAAACGATCTTTGTTATATCGAGATAATAAGTCGTTATCACGAGATAACAGTGCATAAAAAAAAATGGTCTAAATATAGTATGAACATTATGAAAAATTTAAGAAGGGTAAAAAAAAAAGTCAAACTAGTCCCTCATTTGTTGTTTTAATGATAATGATGGTGGAAAACAATGTCTATCACATTCATGCAGATTTTGCATGTGTTCAAATATGTTGACATGTGGTGACAGTGAAGGCCATAGCCCTCTCAGATTATAGTGACCGTGTCGTGCCCTGTCTATGGAGGCACTGCCACCCTGGAAGCTACATCGGATAAAAATGATCTCTATGAACAATTTCTTTGTTGATTTATTGTGACCCTTCCCTCTAAGGGGAAGAGTGGAACCAGTTCATGCCAGCTAAATTTCCCCAACAGTATGACAGAGCCTCTGGATCCCTTTCTGTAGTACATTCAGGCCTATGCTGTTGTCATGACCTACACTACTGTGTGTACGGATTTCTGTCATAGGTTTCAGTCTGTGTTATTATTTTCAGCGCTTTGGACTGTTTAAAAACAGCTGGAGGCACCTTTAAAGGAGTTCTGCAGTTGGATTTCATCTTCGTCTTGAGCCATCCCTCATTTTTTCACATGTGCAAATTTCTTATACATGTGCAAATGGAAATGGAAATACAGTATATAAGGCAGAAAGGCAGTTTATACATTTCTTGAAAGAGCACCTTTATTCTTCAACACAGCCCGAACCCTCTGAGACTAACTTTCTAGTCATTTCTTTAAGTAGTCTTCCGGAGGATTCATGCCTCCATAACACCTGTTGCCACGGATTTTCAGTCCAGTTCTTGTGTCACTTGGCATACCTCAGCAATTTCTCCCTGTCCCCCTTCCTTTAAAAAAATGCTTCTCAACAATCATACCCCCATGGAAACTATTTCTGATGAGGTTTCAGAATGAAAATCAACTCAGCATTTTTAAACATGCCACAAAGTATGACAGGATGATAATCGCTTAATTGTAACAAACAGTGATCCTATGTGTAAGCATCATAATTTGCTATGTTTTCGTACTAATTTACAAATATAAATTAATTATTTTTGCCTAATTTAATTAGAAACATATTATGTAACACTTCGTTTGAACAGACAGAATAGACTTTGATAAGTAGGCAGATTAGTAGCAGATTAGTAGGCAGAAATGTTATGAAATTATAAACATGAATCTGGGAAATGGATCTAAGAACAATCTCCTGATAAGTCTTTGACACATGTTCTCCATTCAGTTACTTATTTCTAGTTTAACACATCCAGTCAAACCTTTTCATCTCTCATAGTCGGTGTGTACATGTGTGGTAATGAATTTATTCATGAACGTGCAACAATATTTTCCTTTGAAAATGATTTCCAAGTTCTCCAAGAACTCTGAACTCATCAAGCAGAGTAAATAAAAAACTCCCAGATGCACAGCAATATCAGTTATGCTTTTGCCATATGGCCTCACAGATTCCTCTTATATACTTATTGCCCCGTCAGGAAATATATGCGGCTGAGATATGTAATTTACACCTAGCTTCTATGTGTCACTTTCTACTTCCAAACAAACTGACACGTCCTTATGTCTTAGATTTGGAGTCTCAGGGGCAATGGTAACAAAATTACATTTCAACATTGAGTTATGTTTAAGGCAGATAGCTGTCCTATGTGATTCTGCTTTGCTGGGAGTTTCTTTCTACTAAAAAGAGTGTTTTTTGTTTATTTTTTTCCCACTGTCAAAAATAATCATAATCAACTACATTTCACAGTTAGAGTATTAGGTGTTTTAAACAGAGAGCTTTTGTTATTAATAATGAAGCTTGTCTTTAAGTGAACTGCTGTCAAATTCTTGCACATGTTCATTCTCCATACTGAAGGTAGGTGTCAGCGGCAAAAACAGTGACATGATGAGAATGAAGCTGACTCAACAGCTTCAGTGTTGATTGATGAAGCAGTTTGATTTCCACAGTTATCATGGTTCGATTGTAAACTACATTTGAGACTATCGAGATGACAGCTTCGTTGACCTGAGCAGTCTCACTCTCTAAAGTAAAGCATTGTTGCTGCTGTGGGGACGCAGAAGAGAGGTATTGAGACAAAGCATTTTGGAGCAAGCATAAACATCACATGCTTTAGATTTCCGGAGGAAAAAAAAATCCTCTATAGTCCTTTGCATATAAAACATTTGTATTGCAAGAGAACATATTTTAAAGGCAGCAAACTTTCAAGACTTTAGTGTGAAATATGCTAAATGTTTTGTGTATTGCCCTATAGTCAAGATACAGAGCACTAAAGTAGACGTCTGTAGTATATATTTAATCAGTTTTATTACACACCTTTCTAAGCTAGTTTAGGTTCATGCATGTAAACTAATTCCATTTCTTGAATGTAAATCAACTGAATCTGAAATTGAAAAAATGAAGTAGACTCAATACAAATACATATGGAAATTATCTGAATTATTATACAAATGATTTATAGGAGATGAGCTTTACTGCTTTGAAACAAAAACATCAGATGAATATCCACATTTTCCCTAATATGGTCCACATTACTTTCACAATAAACAATCTTGAATTATGGGTATGAGATGTAGAGAAAATGGTAATGTGCAGGGGAAGGGAAAGTCAAGCACAGTAATACCATCATGAAGTTATTGATCGGCGTTCTACAAACACAGATCAATTGCGTTACCCTAAACTCGATAATTGTTATACTACATCACGTCTCAATAACCTATTAAACAATTACATGTATGCATATGTTATACTGTGTAACACACCCACAGCTTAATTAGCTTTTTTTAGTCTCTCACTCACATTAGACCTCCCAGACGCCACCAACACCGCACCATCACACTGACAGCTATGCACACGCATGTACAGTTCCCCCACAGAAAGAATTTATCTTGAAACCCTTGACATTTGTTTTTGAAAACAGTGTAAGAGACTCTGGGTCAAGACTGAATACGTCACAGGTCATAAAGCACCAAATAAGATATCTTTTCTCACATCTCTGATCAGAAGAAAACTAATTTTGACTTGCACAACACGCCTGCCCACGCACAAACACACAGCCAACACCCCCATCTGCTTCTGTCCTCTGTTTGCAACAGTCAGTCAGAGGGAGAGTTATTACCATTCACATATTCCTTGGAGCAGAAATGTAATGTGTGTGCCATGCTGTACACTGCTGGAGGTAAAGGCATCAGTGTTATTGGCTGATAAGAAGTCATGAAAAGGGCGGTGAAGTATGTGTCTGAGACAGAAGAAGACAAACAGCTCAGCGGCACACAGTAATGCATAATAACATACAACATCCATAGCAAGAAATACCTTTTTCAAATTCACGTATCAGTTGTTTTCTCTCTTTACTTGCATATCTTTCTGATCCAGTTATTTCTACATCCCTATAAGATTAACACAATAATGCAATGTGTCACAACATTAAGTGAATGACGATTGACAACCTCATATCTAAGAAAAGACTGCAATTCAGCACTTATTTAGCAGCAGTTGATTATGTTTTTCTTCTTGCAGCTGAGAATTTGACTGTTCATTCATTCTTTTGACACTTTGATTTTAAGATTTGAAAGCAAAGTATAGTGTATGTATATAACTATATGTGAGTTTAAAGAACAATACATTTTACTAGTATGGCATTCCGTGGGAGAACTATTCCAGTACTTTCTTGTTTACATGTTCAGTTACATTAGTAAATGGTCCATTTGGCAACATGTTTGTGTCTATCTGACAAATGCATTATATGTAAGCATTGTTTTCTCTTTTAGACCTCTATTTGATCTCTCAAGGCTCTTGGGGAAATATCTTTGTGTTACTGTTAAATGCAGAGCAATAGTCCACAATGAACTTTCCCAGCTTGCCCAAATGAAAACAGCTGCATGATATAGACCTTAAAGAACTATTCTAAGAGAGGAGAGAAACAGCTAATTTATGAGACAAAAATAACTAACATTCACTAAAACTCCTCAAAGCCAGAGGGAAGTGCAAAGTCAGTATTTAGCATCATCGTAGGTTCATCATGAGAAGCAACTTTTTTGTCGTACTGTAAAATGATGAATAATTCTGTAAAAAGAAGCGTTGAAGTACTGAGAATAAATGCACCTCACTGTTAACTAATAAGATAGTGAGCTTGTTTCTGAGCTGCTTAATGTTACAGTGACCTGTTTGCCTCTGACTGACCATAAAAAATGTAATGGTGACTGATATTGCAGGTCTTCCCTGCCTATATGTGTAAAGCACCCCAGCCTTGATCTTGTTAATGTGAGATGAAATCTGACCAAATAACCTATAACTTCTCTGCCATGTGGTCTATTGATTAGTTACTTCTGCCGAGTCTTTGTAATGGGGCAGTCATGACCTTGAGAGCAGCAGAATGTGAGGTGATTTTTTTTTTAAATGCTGGACACCAGACAGAAATGTTGATTGTGGAAATGTGGAGCTACACTAAATCACTGAAATGGGAAAATATAGTGCACAGCAGTTTTATATTGTATATTCTGGGTGATCTGTATGATGCACAAAAAGATAAAATTGTTATCAAACTGTTATGAAAACACACGTAATGACAAAAAAGATTTCCATAGAAATAAAAAACTGAAATAGATCTATATTCAAGTCAGTGCATTTCTGTCAGTCTTTCACTGTTTGTTGTTGACTTGCCTTTTTACCTGCGCAACAAAATACCCATAAATGTTTTATCAGCTGACTCTCTACATTTTTAAGTCTGCAAAACCATTTGAATGCTTAAGGGTAGCAAAAATCTGCAACATCGTTTGCACCTACATGCAAACAAAACCACTTTAGGGTATTGTTGCTCTTAGGTTTTGCTGTTGTTGCTCTTAGGTTTCTGCACAGCTAGTTTATGATGAAATATCGTATACTTCAGAGCAGAAAGATGGAGATTTCAGCCCACATGTCGAAGTGTCCTCTGGCTAAATATGGAGCCCCACCCCCTCACCCCCCACACTTTTGTGTGTGAGTATGTGTAAGTAGAGGAATGTGCTTTGACTAAAAAGAATGTCTGTGGAGGTGAGTGAATATGAATTAAATAACATATAAACAACCCAGTCTCTAGGAAAATACATTTACATTTCAGGAAATAATAACCTGCAGTGTAAATACTTAAAAACACTGGTATTTCGTGCTTTTTTTACATGCATACTAACATAACTCTACATGCCTTATTTCTTTGCATCTTGGCTTATAACATTTTCTTTTATATCCTTAACCAAATTATTTCTTTTTTAACTCAACCATGTAGCTTTAGTTCAAGTGTGAATCCAAAGATAATGTATAAATTAGAGGGGAAAATCAGCATCAACATAACCACAGGTTAAAACAATGACACAGAAGATAAAGCAAGAGGAGAACACATATCTGCTCAAGCTGAACACAAATCTGTGAGCTGAAGCCGTGTTAGATGCATCAAACCTCCAGTCTAATCCTCCCAATGAGCCAGGCCTGATATACATACATGACCCCAATGTAATTTATTAATGTGTCCCAGAAGTACAAAAATAACCATAAAGTAGCTACACAAGGCATGTGCACTGTGTGCATATGGGAATAAAACATGCAAAATAAGTGCTTATGAAAAGTAGAAATGCAAAATGCCAATGTATACTGCTGCTGACTGGATTGGTATAACGTTCCAATTCTTAGGTTTCATCTGAGTGCATTTACATCTTAGCTAAAAGACCTGTGTGAGAGATTTAGCCCTTTCACCCAGAGGGCTTGACCTCTACTGAGTAATACATGTTTCCAGGGAACATGTGCATTGGTTACAGTGTAAACTTATTTTCTCAGGAGCTCACATGGTGAGATGCTTTAGTCATACAATTGAGATTGAGGTGGAGTCATCAATTTGTATACTAGACTTCATTTGTATAGCTTTTCTCATACAAACAGTAGTAAGTAGAAAGTACCTTCTAAAGTTAAAAGCAATAAACAATTAAAAAAAGAAAACAATACCAACCAAGTTGGTACCGCCCACACAAACGAAGCAGTAATTGACTGTGTGCTGAATAAAATACTTACTTTCGATGGAATGAAGAAATTAATGGGAAAAAAAACATTTAAATAGAAAAGTCACATTAACGGGTAAAAAGGGGAGCATTTCAAATAACAACACAAATTGACACCCGTATGTTTTCCGTCAATTACTTGCTGGGAGCCGATCCCACTTTGCCAACTGCACGCATTACTAACACAGACAAAGGGACAAACAACTACAGACGCACACATACGCTTCATCTGTTTCAAAGCGTTTTGAAATATTTTTAAATTTACTCCAAAAATGTCATAACGAACAAAGCTAAGGCCTTTTGCATTATTTTACAACCACAACTGACTCACATGCAATCACTTCAGTGAGGCAGTGGAAGCACCATTGGGATTGAGTCCCGCCCAACTCAAATCTCGCGGGAGCAGGTGGTACGAGCTTTGCTGCGGGTGGGAGCGGGCAGCTAAAAAAAAACAGCGGGATCGGGATATAGCCTAGCGAGCGACAGGATGTCAATAAATGATGTGGAAAGGAAGCTCAAAGAAGGTCTTTACAGCACAAAGACAAAGCAAGATAAGTCTGACATTTGGAGAAGTGTCTCAATTGTCCACGAATCTCTTTATTAATAGCCTATAAAATTACGTGTTTTCTCCTGCGGGACGGGAGAAGACACAAAATCAATGCATTTCTGTTATTGTGCGGACATACAAAGTTCTGCGGGTGCGGGCGGGAGTGAGATGATGAAAACAGTCCCGCGCAGGGCTCTGCACCACACGTCGGTAGAATTAATTTAAACTTGATTTATGACACTGTAATGCACTTAGTGTTAAACTTGTGCATGAATATTTTTTGATGGCTCAAGTGTGGATGGTAAAATTTCTAAAAAAACTCCATAAACAACAGCTCTGCAAATATAGCAGTCCTGATTACTATGAAAATGAGCTGGGTGCATATCAAGGCAACCCCTCTCACATATGTGATGATAGAGTTGAAGGGTCAAAGTCACTAATATGATGGACAGTATCAATAAAGGGATGGACAGATATGTTGGAATCTGCTTCCAGATTAACATTCATCATTATGTCTGAATACCACCAATGAACTGCAGCGTGACTGTCGGGAGGTTGCAGTTCCGCAAAATAAGTACTGCTCTCAAGTCAGTACTACAGATGAGAAGATATTAAACTATGTCCTTGGGCTGATGAGGGCAGATCCTCGAAGGTTACATCTGATTCACACATAGTCAGCGTCATTGTGCTCTGTGAGATTTTGGCAGGAAAAAGCAGTAAGACATTACGTCCCATTATGACACAGATGTACCAGCCCAAAGGGTCTGGAGCTGATTTATGAACATAAGAAAATAACTATTATCATAAAAAAAGATGGTATGATTTATAGCAGGTGCGTTTGCTTCAAAAATAAATCTACAAAAGTATTAGTTTCAATTAGTACTTTAATTCCAAAATCATTTGTTAAAGATCTACAAATTGTAGTTTACAAGCCCAAAGTTGTCCCTCCAGTTTCATTGTTGTTGTATATAAAGTCATTAGCAACATTATGGCTGAGTTACAGTACAGTATCACATGTTAATAAGGAACATATGAACCTGCAGGCAAGTATTCATTATGCAAAGCTGTGTTGAGATTTTTTTTCCCCAATTCATCCTGAGATGAGGACAGAGGGGGATGCACAAATCAGGACAATTCACATGTTATGACACCGTCCCCTGCAGGACAGATACTGAAAGGCAACATTTCTTAACAAGGTCTCTGTTGGCAGAGCAGGCACAGTACAGGATCAATATATCACATGGAAAACATCCTCAACAGGAACCATTAACGTTTCAAATTTAAAACTGCAGTTTTTCGTCTTCTTTGCAATAAAGTGCCTTGTAAAACAGGTTAGCAGTCTGATTCATAAAGTCTGGCGTGCTCTCGACTAGACCAAAAAGAAACATTACAAGTGGAAATGTGACACGTGTAACGTACAGCAGTTTTCTACAGGCTTCTCAACACGAATCTTAGAGATCAAATGGTCAGAGAGAATTTCACTGCAGCAGGGACAAAAAAAACAAAAGAATTTCAACAATCTGCATTTTCTGTTTCACAGTTTCCCCACCATCGCTTAAAAAAGCTCGACACAAACAAGCTCGGTCCACTTCTCTCCCAGTTGAAATGAAGACGGTGGAATGAAATAAAGGAGCATCAGGTAAAAGTTACTGATATCTTAACCAGTTAGTGGTTGATTTCCAGTAAAACATTAATCAGATTACAATAAAGCATACAACAGATCAACATGATATTTGGTCAGCAAAGCTGGGAATGACTTCTGTATCAATATATAACAGCTTGTTCAGTGTTGTTTCAGTAGTGACTTTGGGGTATATCTTAGATTGGTTAGAAGGATTCCGATGAAAAGGCCCTGCTGTGTTTGTTTAAAACTTAACGAGAACATTTTGTGCCTCTGCTAAATGACGAACACCCTCTTGGTCTGACATGACAACAACAGAGTGTTTTAATCAACCAAAGAGATCGCGTTTAAGCAACATTCTGCAGTAACTCAGACTGGTGTGGGCTCTGAAGGTACCACACATCACTGGTGAATTAGGCTTTATGTGACATTAAATGCAGCGTTTGTTACAGCATTGGATTTGGAATAAGTTATTGTCATCAACATGGCAGGTGAATGATGGGTAGTGTAGTGGTTATGATTGCCACCTTTCGTGTTGGTGTGACCTGGGTTCAAATCCCCTGCATGAAAGGTACTACCTCCAGTAGGGGTCCTTAAGCAAGACCCCCTTACCCTATCTGTAAGTCGCTTTGGATAAAAGCGTCTGCCAAATGCATAAACATTACATTAAGCTTATTGAAGTACCTCTAAATTAGCAACTAACTATTCATTATGATTATACGATTATTAATGGGGCAAATGTCTGACATAAGCTGGTACTACTGAACCAAAGTCATGTAACTTTTAATTCTAATGCAGAGGTAGAGGAAAAGGAGAAAGAAAGCACACACACACACCAATTATGAACTATTCATGTTTCCTTTCTTCCCTTCTTTGCTTTCAAATTATGAGGACGAGACTGATGATGGAGGCCTGCGATAGGCTGTAACAACGCCGACAAACAGCTCAGGAGACGATGCGGATGCCAAAGTATTTCTTGAGCTGCTCGAGGAAAACGAAGGTGAGCACTGTGTGAGGAATCAAGCGGATCCCTGCGGGAACAAGACCCTGAAACAAAATGAGCGTTAGATCCTGATTTGTTCATTTACAGACCTCAAAGCACTGATGTAACGCCCAGGGCAGAGAATAAAAGGCATGCTTGTTGGAGTTCTCCAATGTACTAATATAGAAAGTGGATTCAGCCTGAAAAATCCAAAATGTGCTTATAGTTTGCATCCATGCACTGAACTCGCTTTGTTACACCATTTCACTGCCGAGTCAGTTCTCCTTGTCTTGGGATGATTACTGTGAAAGTCAGCACTACCTAAAGCACTGAAAAATCTTCTGCAGCATGTAAGCTGGTGGAGCTTATGTTAAATTCTGATGGTAACTTTGTGCTATAGATATCTGAGCTAGATGTAGATATCGAATAACTTCCTTTAAATTGTGTGTGACCTGTAGTTACAACAGTTTCCAACAACAACTTAAAATCTACAAAGTAAACAAACAGGAGTAGAGTAAGTTCTGCTTTTATCTGCGGAATACATCGAAGCTTTTTTTTAACTAGAGGTGTGTAAAGATGCAGGGCCTGAATGAGTTTACTGTTTGCGGGACTGAATTTTTTCTTTACCTTGTAGAATGCCAGTGGACCCAGCCTCGCAGTTTCCCGTAAGCAATGGGTCACCCCCTGAAGAGAGAGGTAAACTGTGTTAAAGTGAACCGCAAGAAAGAAAGATGGATTATCAAAAAAAAAAAGAAAAGAAGGCAGGATTTGATGGGATAAAAAGATAAAAAATAAATTAGGAGAAATCCACTCACTGTGTACTCTCCTTTTGAGCTCATCAGCCTCGTCTTCAGCACATCTAGAGGTTGACACAGGAACGTAGCACAGCCTCCCTGCAGAGGAACAGTTCACACAAGCTGTGATGAGAGGCCAAAGGACTGTAAACCTGACACTGACTGAATCACTGCACAAACAAATCCAGATACTTACAGCAATGAAGCTGGAAAAAAAGTGTGTGAGGATGTTATCTCCCATCACGCCTGTTCCTAACACCAGCTGCTTGGCCTGGTCATAACACGCCAACTGCAGATGGAAAAAATAAGGCCACACTGACAAAGTCTTTGACATTTTAATGGTAAAATAAACTATTAGAAATCTGTACCCAGTATCTCTTCACTGCTTTCACACCAGGGTGCTCAACTTGACTCATTTGTCCTTATTTTCCTTTCAAAAACCTCGTTGCACTCAAGGTACGAACACCTTACAGTGAAAAGTGTCGGGAAAAGCAACTCAGTCAGCCTTTGTGAATTTCAACAAAAGCCATGCATTCAGACGGCGATGTGTACAGTGTGAACATTTCAGTGTTTGGCTCCCTCTGGTGTTAACACTGAAAGGCAGTCAGACAGGAGGTAGACCAGTGTTTTAGGGTTTTCCTCAACACTTGTTTTTACAAAAACTAACAAATGAGCTGGCCTTGATAGATACACAGTGATCCCAGCAACACGGTTTCAAGACTTTTTATTCAGCGTGGCAGTCCGAAATATTTCTCACTACAACAGAAATGCTGTTGAATATTTAGCATGATTTTCTTGCGTCATCTCATCTCATCGCAGCATATTTTGAGACAAGCTAAAAGACAGTGTATCCTATAGTGCATCTATCATTTGAATGATATATTTCATACAAATTAGATGTGAATAGTTGCACCTTTGCTACAGTTTGTACAGATGTAAATATGCTTCAATGAAGCCAATATTTAACAGTTAATACATAATGAATTGTGCAATGCTTGGATGGAAGTATTTTAAGAAATGGTTACCATTTGGGAGAGAAATTCAGCTAAAAAAAATGTTTGTGCAACTGAAATATGCAGCTTATTTTATCTGGCCCTTTAACTGCACCCCTGTTGGTTGTTTGTGGTTGTCTCAAAGTCTCCAGTATATGTGAGAATTAAGAGCTACACCTTGGAAGGAGTGAGAAAATGTGGGGTGATGTCTTTCTGTCACTGACTGCTATCTGCTGCAGGGAAGACACCGACTTCAACTTCACACAACCCCACTTCAAGAAAAAGAAAAGGCATTTCCTTTTATGATAAAGGTTCTTCAAAAGGGACTAAACACTCACTGCTCTGAGCATTCAGAATTTCTGATCTATAGTTCAGATGATGTTCTGTCTGATGTTCTGAGTTTTGTTAGTTAATTGGTTTATTACACATGTGAGCTCTGGGCTGCCAGTATCCACATAATATTGGGGAAGAACAAATATTTGATTTATTGTCAACATGGTGGAGAAAAGTGCGTTCCACCACCTGTATGTGTCAGCATCAGCTATAGTTTTTTTTGTTGTTATTGTAATCAAAAGCAGGGTCTCAGTGTGTGATTGTACTTAGAAGGCACTGCGCCTCAGCTCACGTGGCAGGCTGCAAGCATGAGGTGACGCCAAACATTGCAAAATAGCAACAGCCAAAGAGAACAGTCTAAAACTTGCTTGACTGACCAAGGGTGTAATTCTGCTGCAGAGATTTTAAGAGATTTTTTTTCAGGTTCTGTTCGCAAACACGGCATTCAAACTTGGCCAATCTGACTCCGTTTGTCAAGCCACAGTTGAGCAGTGCCGCAGTGTTAACCAGGAGATATAAAAGGTTATCTACCAGTTACTGAACTGAGATTATGTTCTCAAACACGGCCCACAACTACACGCCTCCGCACAACCCAATGTGAAGGTGCTGCTTTGGCTTAAGTAAAAGCCCCCGTTCCGCAAATGGAGTCAGGAGGTGTGTACACAGAGAACAGAGGAAAGTCAGCAATTTAAATCGCTGCAATTTCATGTCATTAGCTGGAATCTACACGCCCTCTGTCCAAAAGGTTGCAGCCAAAACAGGTCCTTAACAAAACAAACTAAGAACACAGAAGGAACACACAGGCCACGACCGCTGAGGAATATTCTGCTTAGTCCGTCTTTAAAAGGACTTTGAAATAAAGCAGCCTTTACGTGTAATTCACAGGTCAAAGATTCCTGACCAGAACTTTCATTCATCTGGCTTTTAGTAATGTGACTTGCCTGTCCTACTGTGACCATCGCTCCTCTGCTGGAGGCCATGGAGGCACCCGAGAAAAGTTTTCTTAGACCCTCTGCATGACAGGACAGAGACCAGACCTCAGACTTGATGGCAGCATGCGCTAAACATGAAACAAAAAACCTGACGAGAGCCTCCTTTTGTTTTACCTTCTCTGAAGACTCTGTAGAGCCCATCAATCGCATGCTTATAGCTGGAGGAAAAGCACAAATTCAGTGCTGAATTACAAAGAATACTTGCATGATTGAACATTAGCCTTTACAACACTTACTTTCTCCTCAGCTCTGGTGGTAGCTTCATGTCATTCTGCATCCTGGGAGCACAAATATTTCAGAGGTTATTAAAATGTTACCACTATCAAAAGTTGAGCAAAAAGATAATAAACTGTTTGTTTACTGGGACAGTTGTCAGGGTACGTTACCTGACATTGACCATGTCTGCTGGCGTGCCAACAAAGCCACCAGTGAATCCTGTCGGCAGAGAAAAATCGTTGGTGCAAAATCCCGAATGGGCAGCACTGCAGTTCATACAATATGTGTGGGAGAAAGAAGGGAGGCGGGGAAGGAGGAAACAGAAAATGTGTGAGTGCTCCCACCTCCAAAGGCTCCCAGCAGGACCTTCTGGTAAAAGGGCATGGGACCCTGATTTGCGCTGCCTAACATGTCCCGCACTGTCTCGTAGATAGCAAATCTGGTGAGGGAATAAGACATCTGAGAAGAGGAGAGAAAAAAAGGTGAGAGGTCAGCGCATATTGAAAATTAAATATGCACAAAGCGTCCAGAGGCCTACATAAGAAGAGGGATTAGTGGCTTAGAAAAGTAACTTTAGGTTTAACTCTGGGAATTCAATTTCCCAAATGTGATTCAGTTCTTAATATAATTTATCACCATGGTATCTTACGCTGTAAAGCTAATGTGCTGGAGAGTAGGGTAGCATCTGAGTAGCAAGAGGGTCTTTTCCGTCTATCATCTTTCCCACAATTTAGCGATCATTTAAAATCTTTTCATTGTTTTTCCACATATGTGTATACAGACTATGTCCTCTAGGGGTGAATGTAAGAGAATCTGTTTCTTTTGGGGTGGATAAACATCACTACTGCAATTGGAGAAGCTAATTTTAACAGTTTTCCCATCCAGTTTTATGGGATATGTATATGGAATTACCACAAGAGAACAGCACTGGGAAAACAGGAGGGAGGTGAAAGAGTTTGGTTCAGCCTGGTGATAGTTTTGGTGACATTGGTAAAACACTTATGAACAACTGTGTTGGAACTCTGTACGTAACATAGCTTCCCATCATTTCAGTATATATGTTGGATCTTAAACTCACAGCTTCAAAAATGCAACTGACAAACCAGCAGGTGGTGCCATGGTGGTAAAGTCCATCATTTTTAAACCATCTATGGAGGAGAGTTTAGACGATTTAAGCCGGGACAGCACTTATTCAACTCTTCATCAACATCCTTGGCTTTCGTTAAACTTTTCTTTAAAAAACTATGGCTTAAAAGGAAACCTCTTCGGTGCAGTTCAGACTTATGTTTGACGGTACGTCAGCGAGACGGAGGAGAAGTCTATCACATAATAATCATTTCTATATCCTTGTCAGTGGCTCGAAAGCAGCTATAAAATCACTCTAAAAATAATTGGAATTCGTCAAATATCCCTCGATTTCCCGAGCCACCTCCTCCAGCTCTTCCAGAGCCATTCCCTCGCCAACCGAGACACGATTGGAATTATGTTCATGACACTCGGCTCAGAAAACAGACATGGGCATGCTTACAGAGACATACCTGTCTACAGAGTGAGGCAGAGAGACCACTGTAAAGAGCCAGAAAGCCGTCACTCTTCACCACATGTATGGCCATGCCCACCATCCTCTTCTTCACCTCCTGCTGTGTTTGCAGGTGGACCTAGAAAGAGAGACTTGTATCAGGACTTTTGTCATTTCTAAAATCATGTAGACTTCAATTTCGATGTAGCTGACAGATCCCTAATGTGGCTGATGCCTCCAGTATTGATCAAGCACTAAAAAAAAAGACTAAATTCCCCATAGTGTCATTTATTTGGCCCTAATGAGGAATATGGGGGAGGAAGATGGATTTGTGTATTTCAGGCAGTCATAAGTGTTTCAAATGTTTACCAAGGTGCTGTACTGTGAAGGGGGTCGGGTGCTCTACAATGTGGCCTTTGTCCTTTGTCCTGATTAAGACCTCTGCAGAGGGCCACTAAATACTTCAAAACACAAGGTTTTTTTCTCTCACATTAATAATCTTGATCTAGGGGTTTGTGAGATACAGCTCATCATTTCAGTCAGTGATTTCTGTTTAATCATGGCCAGCACGGAACCTGTCAGCTCTGCTTTCAGCAGGAAACAAGACTTCAGTTAAGCATTTAGATCCCAGTTGTGGTAAAGTGTCAATAATTACCAAACTGCTTTCACTGCAGTTCAACTATCAGTTCTGACACGTACGTCCACTGTGAGCGCAAAATACAGCCATTCATTTGGTCACTACAGTTTTGTACTCCAGGTCTTACATATATATACTTATATATGATATTCATAATCACTACATCTAGATAATTCAGAACATTGAGTTATTTTGCCTGCCAAAGCTAGCTCGCCACAACAACTCCGTGTGCTGAAGACCTGACTGACCATATCTTGTTCCTCAAGTTGTTCTTTGCTTGATGTAAGAGTGCACAGCGCTGTCAGGATTTTTAAGAGAGGAAACGAAAACAAACTAGGAGCCTAAAGCCATTCTGTGAGGCAGTGGTGCTAAAATGAAAATGCTGATTCGGATCAGCTTTGTTACACAGCGTCAGCTTCTCAGTGGTCAATCAAAACGAAACACTGCTGATGATGACAGGAGTTTTGTCAAATTTGCAGGTATTTGTAACGAAAAGTTCCAGAATCACCAAAGTTCTGATTGTACATTCGGAGCACGAAGATTTGTGCCGATCTGTCGATGTCGTCTGGTTGAAGACACTGAGCACCTGGACGTGCAAAAAGTGAAACAGGGTATCATCGTCTGGAAACCTTAAATCTATATTAAGTATGAGCTACATTTGAATGTAGCTCTGTTGCAAGTCTGGTGTTTTCCTTAATGCAACGAGGATGGGGAAGCATTAAGCACAGTGGCCCCGAAGAGCACACAAAGACTTCAGCCTTTTTATGGGATTCATTTTTCCAAAATAGCACTCTCTGTTCAGGAATGCATCACAGGGAACCACATGGTGAAAACGGCTGCAAAGTGGTCTTGAAAATCAGAAGCATCACTTTACACTCAGCCTCTACTTCTTAGAGTAGGATTATTTTAAATCCATCACAGACACATGACCCAGCTGTAATTAAACAAAAGCTTACTGAGCTGTGACTGCTCTGCCTGGGATGATGACAGACATTGATTCCATGGCTGTCTCCACATCTGCCCAACCAGAATCCAAACAGGACGTATCTGAATAAAAGAGCCACATGTCCTAAACTAAAGGTTTGCTTTCTCATATAAACCTATTTTAAATGAAAAATGTACCAGCTTTTAGTCTGACTTACCACTGCTTACACTACTTTGTAAGTCTAAGACTAAAACGTTTTTTTAGGTGAGGTCAGGCAAGTTGAGGATCTGATAGTGTACTGAATGGCTGGGTCAACACAAAAGATGACATGAAATATGACTACGCAGCCTTTTCAATGTGACTGCCATGCTTGGGCGACACCAACTTCCCTGTTCAAAGAGGCATTCTTTCCTCTAAATAACGTATCAGTCTGCCAAGATTTAAAAGCCCTGCTGTAAGCTTTTACTGCAATGTGGTAAGTGCACAGCATCAGAAAGAGCTAAACTTTTTAAGCTGCTGCTACAAAGTCACAATCTGCCTCACTGTCAGGTTACAGACAGACAGAGGTTACAGATCAGGCTGTACTTTCAGCTTTCGTGTGTCTTGTTTGTGCTCATTACATGTTCATTGTTACATTTCTTTCTTTTTTTTTTAAAACAAAACAGTAGCTCTCAGTAGAAACTTCAGTAAAACAGCTGCAGTCGTGCTATTTAACAGATGGATCTGGGGCCATCAGAGGTTACAAAGGTGTGAAAAAGCTCTCCGAGCCAGTAAAGACAATATCTGTACATTTAAATAGAAATGTGAAAATATTCTAAAATAATACGCAATTTCAATTAGCTCAGTCCTTACACACCAATGTAATTGTTTGCTGAATTTATTTGAACTGTAGATGAACAGAGTCAGACAAACTTCACAGTTGTCCAACAGCAAAAACTTTCTTGAGTTTCTTTTTAGTTTTCAAAGAGCTCATATTGATCCAGACTATGTGCTGCTCGGCTGTTCTTTTAATTACCCCTTAAGAATAAGTTCATTTTTGGTAGCCAGGAGCTAAAAACGCTATATAACCACAAAAAGAAACATCCCAAAAGATTCTAAACCTCTTTTTCTGCAACTGACTTTACTGCATCTAACCATAGCTGTTCAAATATAACTATTAATAGGTGAGTTAGTATGCTTAACACTCTTGATAGTGCCCTCTTCTGTCCTCTGGACAATACATATTCAAAATTCTGCAATGTGTAAAATACAACTATATATAGCATTGCAATCCAACAAACAAAAGGGCAGACATGAGGTGCTTCTGAAGCCCACATGGTGCTGATGACTAGCCTTCACTATATAATTACACACCACATGATTTCATGAGGTCCAGCAGGGTCATGGGCTGAGATCTCAAGCTCTACCAAACATACGCTTAAGCATGTGTTGTGGATATGCTTAGTTAAAAACTCTATGCAGAACTTCATCTCCAAACTCACACACACCTGCTAGTACTGGTGATCCCTGATCATGGGAGCTTAAATCCAGTTAATCCATGTCAACTTTCTATTGTCTTCTTAAACTATGAACACGTGTTAATTTTAACTGACCTGTGCCCTATATTTAACCAGCCTCCTATAGTGTATCCCACACATTACAATGAGACTATAGGCGACATGTGATACCGAAATTAAACATTTAAGCTCGCATAGCTGCTTTAGAAAGCACATTCACTGTGTCATCTGAAGCAAGTTGATAAGTCGTCCTGAGGTGAGTAATGGCAATCGATTCTGCCCACGACAACAACTGGAAACAGCTGCATCATTGGGGCTCAGGCCTGCACTCCTCTACACACCGGCGGAGGGTGACCGGTCCCTCACCTTGATGAGATCCAGGGGATGCGTGCAGCAGGCGGCTCCGCAGGACGCCAGCCCGCCGAAATACCACCGCGACATCCGCTTCTCCGTCATGATACCGGGTTCTGCAGCCGTCCGATGCAGCAGTGACGTCCTTCCTCTCTCGAAGTCCTCTCCTATTCCGCCTCGGCGTGCTGTGCCCCTGCTGCTGTCAGCTTCCTGGCCTGCGAGATCCAGCTGCCACAAGCGTGTGCAGTCTACAGGGCAAGAAACAGCTCGTTAATCTTCAAACATTCCGATAAGAGACTGCACCACGGACAGGGGACTTTGGGTTCCAGCGGCATCGCGCACGCTCGTGCCACACAAAGTGCTTGTGAAAGATCAATGTGTGGCGCGGAAGGAAGAGGTGGTTAACGAGGGAGAAGAGCCAATTGTCACCGTGCGTTGAGGGGCTGCCTACCCGCCTGGGGCCCGTAATCCAAAGGTCGACAGCGGGGTTTGAGAATCTGAAAGCTCCGCATGGAATAAACTCACATGCTCCACATTCACCTCTGACTATCATGCAGTTTTAAAGAGACACACGTTCTCGCTGCTGTCATGCAAAGGGTAAATATTTGGACTGTCTCTTTAAGAGGACAACAGTCGACATTCTCAAGCGAACAGACACTAACATGAAAAAATGGTGTCGTTGTTTGGTGTTTTCATGGGAGCTCGTCTGTCTTGTCACCTTAAAGCAACCGAAACAAATGATTCCGATATCACCGACAGTCAACATTCATTGTAACACAGTTGTGTGTGATACTATGGGATCGTTAAGGAATATTGTTAATAAAGGATTTATGAAATTTTTGAGTATGGGTAAGTATTTCTTCTGCACACAGGGATATCATGCAAAACTGACGCCTGAAATTACAGGTAAACATACAGGAAGATTGGCACATTAGCTAAAAATAATGGCTAATCCTGATGTGGAACCTTTGATGATTACTTGAATAAACCTATAATATAAGATATGATTCTTTATTTTTTTATCAATGTGTGTGTATGATTTTAATTGTAAAAAGAAAAACTTGGTTAATAGTCAGCAGTTTAAGAGAAGTTAAATCTGGAGGCAAACGTTTCTTTGGAAAATGTCCAAATTTGGTGAGACAATTTTCCATCCATATTCTTCAGACTTTACATGTCACTAAGTAAATCCAGAATCTTTTGACTAACTCTGGCTATATATTAACCAACATATTTGAAATGCATTTTGAGTGCTCCCACTTCTTCACTGCATTCTGATGTGAGATATTGCTCATTGCTGTGCCCCGTGATTCATGGTGGAAATACAGTCTTGCAACATTCGTCTTTCCACTTTCTCAACTTCATTCTTTTTAAAAAAAAACAAAAAACTGAATATGGAACTTACAAGATGGAAATGAATAGTCAAATTTGCCCCAAAAAACATTGTTAAGGGTCATTATTTAAGAGTGTTAAAGCGCACTGTGGCTGAGGATTGCAAAGTGTTTGGCCCAGAATACAAAAATTTTGAATTCCGTCCACAACAAACTTTTCTCCGTATTAAAAGTTACTGGATAATTCGAAACCCTGTTGAAGTACAACAGTTTCTACTTTTTTTTTAAATTTTTTTTTATCTTTGGCCTCCTTTTCTCTGGATGGGTCTAATTAAAACCAATATGGATGTCCCTGAAAGGCCAGTTGTCCTATGATGGGTTTCAGTTATTTAAATGAAGTGAAAGCAAGTTTTAAATGTTAATATAAGAACTGATAAATCTGAAGCAGAAATGGGATGCTGTTTTTGTTGAACCCCTGTTCCAGGAAAGTTAAGTGAGATGTATCCACACTGGGTTTATATTTCTTTTGTTTACTCTCAACATTGTGTCATATTGCAGCTGTGGATGGTCATAATCATGTTGATTTGCAACAAAAGAGTTAAGAGTGAAAATAATCTTGCTTTGGTTGTTCCTCAAAGGAGAAGCTACTGACATAGTGCAGAGTGAAGCAGGTCTGTGCATGCCATCACCCTGCCCCGTGCCCTTAAAGACAAGCCTTTTAGTTGGCACAGCCGTGTGCATGTAAGATCACATGGTCGAAAGTCAAAGTCAAATTTATTTGTATCGCACATTTCATGTACAAAACAATTCAAAGTGCTTTACATAACATAAAAGCATTGCAGCGGGGAGCAGAAAAAGCATTAAAGATATGAAAAGAATATAAATAGAAATAAAATGAGTAAAAACAAGCAACAGTCTGGATAAGTTACAGATGCTGTGCAGATTTCATGCATAGACACATGAGAACAGAATTTTGGCTTTAAAAATGTGACAGTGACAGTTTAATCTCCACTGGCAGTTTGTTCCACTTGTTTGCAACATAACAGCGAAATGCTGCTTCTCCACGTTTAGTCTGGTAACACTAGACATCAGTTCATTTGCTGCTTTGTTCCTTTGCTTTATATGCTCAATTTCCATAATAATGTCTCCAACAAAAGTTGTCTCTTTTGAGCGATGTACATATTTTGCTTTTTACCCTCAGCTCAAAACAAAAAAAAAGATTATTACAGCAACGTAAGGACAGAATTGGACATGTATTGGCTTGTTTGATAATTACACAACTCAGCTATAAAAGCTTAACTGAAGCAACTAAGATGTAATGAAATCCTTACTAAATACAGCTCAGGAGGAAGAGCTGTTGCCTATCAATTGGGAGGTAGGTGGTTTGACTACTGGCTTCTCCGTGCCACATGTCATGTGTGACAAAAGGAGGTATTGCGATCAATGCTGGAAATTTTGAGTTACAAAACTCAACATATTTAAGCAAAAAGAGAAACATCAGTTACAAAAAGAAGAGGGGAGGGCAAATGCTGCTGATTGGCTCTCATTTTCATGTAGCCCACATTGGTTCAGCCTTTTACAGTTAGAAATTTTACTAAAAAGTTATGTTCTTTTTGAATAAGTGTTTACATGATCATGTCAGCTTCATCTATATGATTTTCAGTTGATATCATGATGTGTTTCAGTGTGTGATAGTGCCCATTTTTACTTTAGTGAGTGTTTGCTGCCCCCAAGTGTGGTAAGTCTGCCATCACTAGTTGTCTTGGTTTAAATCTGGCAGGGACTGAATTATGGTCCATTTAAATAAGAATGTGTTTTGGAAGGATTGTGCAGGCATTTTTGCTTTCATCCATGCTGATTTGCAGACATGTTGTATCTACAAGTGGTGTTTTTTCTTCTTCTTCTTTACTTTTATTACATCTAAGTGTTCTGGGAACAACTTTTTTTTACGAAAGATTAGAGTGACAGGAATCGTTTCTGTGGTATTCTTCTTCTTTTTTAAGAAAATATGTAGCACAATTTGAACCACATGTTAAAATGAGACAAAATCTTCACTCCGAAATATTTTATAAGTTCGACTGTATGATGAGCATGTCCAAAACATGATAATTAAAGACTGTGTGACGTAAAGGAAAGGTTTTATTGCAAGTGTTGAGGACAGATAAATGACCAATCAGGGAAGGTGAAAGCCATCATATTGTTTCACAGGAGCAAATGGGGTAAAAACAGACTCACACAGTGGCACCTGTCCTATATTCAGCAGGTTTTTAAAAATTTTTTTATCTATTCTTGTCTATATGTGTGTATGTGAGCATTTTGGAAATATTTCACAGGATAAACCTGAATGGAAAATAGTTTTCAAGGTGTCAAATTACATGATTATGAGAAAGAATGATAACCACATATGTAAGTGTATTCCTTATTTCTTCGTGGAAAGCTTAGAAAAGGGAGTGTCAGTTGTCGTGGAGTCAAAGAAATCTGCTGTGCATAAGAGGTTATACTGCAAAATAAAGTCCTTATCATGTTCACATCAATCATCCATGCATCCACTTTTTGTACCAGTTTTATCCTCTTCAGGGTCACAGAGGTCGGAGCCTGTTACAGCTGACATTGGGCGAGAGGCAGAGTACAGCCTGGATGGGTCTCCAGTCTACTGTAGGCATTCAGAACCTAACTGTGACTGAGGGATATGCAGAGGGGTCCAAAAGTACTTGGACAAGGATGCAGTTTTTGCAGCTTTGAAGAAAAATAGTCTCGTAGATAATTAAAATGTTGACTTCCTGCTAAAATGCTAGGGATTGTTTAGTTGTTTCAAGGCATGTGTGACTTGTTACCTTCTGATTTCATGATAATGGTAATTTAGGTAGGTAAAAATCCTGGGTTTATTCCAAGTGCTGAATTTGCACTTTCATTGTGAAAGCAAATCACTGGGAAAACAATGAGGTTTCATTGAGGATTTATCTAAAGCTGTGAACCACTGGTAATACTCTGGAACAAAAAGCATTAAACCAACTTCAAAAGAATTGTGTCCATGCTTTAAAAGTGAGTCCGGTTATTCAGCTGATTTGATTTATTCAGAGTCTATTGTGGATTTATATAAAGGCAATATTTGCACTTGCAAGGCTCATGGTCAGGTCAATATTAGACCTGTATACACAGAGCACTGTACAAATCTGGTCGGATATGGTAAAAGATCATTCTGACTTACAACATCTCAACAAAACGTACTCCTCAGTAGTGTAAGAAGTTAGTAAAGCACTTTATTCATCATACTCACTGACCCAAAAAAATTTATTTATTTTGTTCAACAAAACTAATGCAGCTAAAAACTGAAAATTAAGCCTTTTAAAAAAAAATCAAATTTACAGTTTATGTTGCATCAGAACAGCTATCTAAATGAAAATTAACAGGCGTAAAGGCATTGATTATAAACAAATAATGGGTAAAAAAAGAAAGTAAACAATCACAGCTCCAGCCACCCACACATATCTATGCAAACACCAGCATACGCAGATGTACTGTGCACACTGGCCTTCTGTACACAGACCACCCACACACACACGAGCGCACACACAAACAGAAGCGGAGGCGGACTGGAATCTGAGAAATGTAAGTTGCATGCATTAGTAAGCATCTAAACATCTAAAATCATCCCACTGTTAATTTCAAATCGTACTCTGACGCAAGGCCCTGAAAGTTAAGCTACCCTCGATATGTGGTTTAGTATATATTTCCATCTTCTCACTGAGCTGACAGTCTCACCTTTAGCAATGTCACAACCAAGGAAAAACATTCAAGCCTCAGTAATACTGAAAACACTGGTGTAAGCATGAAGTATTAGTGGACTGCAAGTAGAGGAGGTAATTAAATGTGCACATAACCCAAAGAAACAAATACAAATTTATGATTGCCATTACATATAACTGCTGAATACTCTAAGGGATCTCGTTTCCAGAAAGTTGTGCTTGGAACCTCAGCATTTTGTAAACTTTGCCAATCTAATAAAATGATCTCATACAAAAGACTTTTCCTTTTGCTTCACTTCTTCTGCTGCCCCTGTGTGTGAGCTGCTCTTTGCTGCTGTTCCAAACACAGGCAATGCCCGTCCTCCTGGTGCAGAGGAGCCAACGTGCAGCAGGGCGCCCCCCACTAGGAGCAGCAAGCTAGCACCCCAGCCCAGGTACAACGCTGGCCCCAGTTCCCTCTTTAAAGGCGCCGCAACAGTTGGATCATAAAAGTCCTTGATTATGGTATAGGCAGTCCAACAGATGGGTGTCAAGTAGGCAAGACCAGCCACAAGGAAGAGCAGCCCTGCTATCCTGGCCAGTCGAGCCTTTGAGGCCTGGTTACCATCACCCATGCAGTGAGTGCACTTTGCCCCTGCCACCCCGAGTATGAGGGCCAGAACACAGAGAAGCAGGGAAAGAACCGTGAGGCTTCGCGCCACTTGCGCAGACATGGGTAGGGCCAGGGTGGAGTCATAGGTCTTGCACTGGATTTGGCCTGTGGTCTGGGACAGACAGTTCATCCACAGTCCCTCCCACAACATCTGGGCAATCACCAGCTCACCACCTACGAAGGCGGATACACGCCACAGAGGAGCCGCACACACCAGCGCTCCAAAGACCCATCCCAGCACAGCCAACACCAGGCCCAGCAGCTGGAGACCTGTTGATGCCATCGTTGCTGAAGGAATTTCACTGTCAAAGATATTTCTTGAGTTAAAGCTGTTTGTTGCCTTTCTCACTCAAAGATTAATAATAACTTTGCCAACTAGAGATTATTGCTTAGTCGGTAAGATGTTCAGTGATTGTGAGTTGTGGAGATGAGTCCCTCGCGCTCTTCGGTACCCTTTCTTCTTTAACACCAAGATATACTGTAAAGAAGAAATCCTTTTTTAGCACATTTACCTCAACGCATTTTAAGGTTGACTCCATATTTAGCAGTTACTAGAGTAAGGCAGATACATTTTACTTTTGTTTAAGCAGTTTCAGCTCAGTTCTTCCATTCCAGCAAATTTCTGTAAAACTTACTTTTTAGTCAGATGTCCACAGACGCCTTGATATATCCTCTGTGTGCTTCTGGGTGCAGTGCAGCCATCAAATGCGAGTGGCTGGTGGCTGTGGTGTTATGACCGGGAAGCTTGTCCCATTGATTTCAAACAAGGGGGTGAGTGGGAGGGCAGCAATGTTATACTGCATACTAAACACACACAAATACACAGCATAAAAAAATCAAATGCCATTTCATGACAGTACAAGGACACTGGAACACTTTGTTACAGAGACTGTTGGCTGCTACTGTGTTGTCATCTCATGGCTTTAAGTGGGCAGATTGAGGCAAAGGATGAAACATGGGGGAGTAGTTGGAAGATGATTAGTTTGTGACGCAAACATAGATGCTGAAAAGCATCCATAGTTGGTAAAAATGGCTCCTTAAACTAAAGTCTGTTGTGTGAAAGAGAAATGGTGAACTGACTACTTGCCACTAGATGGCATTACAGACGCTGCCTCCATTTCCACACAGGCCTCAACATTTCTCTTCTGCACTTTGGAGCAGTGAGCTCCGTATTTGCAGCTTTCACTGTGCTGAGGCACACATGTTAGTAATTTGCTGTCTGGCAGGATAATCCAACTGCTTATTTTAGGATTTTACATTTAAACCATCTTAGACCAGCTTCTTCTCTCTGGCTTCTCAGCTTTACTTTGCCATTGCTCTGCAGCTCATTGAATGCATATTACATAGAGTCATTTTTATTGTTTTGCATTATTTTTATTAATTGTTTTCTAAAAATTCCTATTTTGAATTAATTTGTGAAGCAGGATGCAGAATCTTCGAAAGTGTGGTGCCAAAGCTGAGATTAAAATGTCACCTGCTTTAACATGCATAATTCTGACCTATTTTTCCAACCCTGTATCAGCATCTCTTTTGAGTTTCATTTTCTGTGTAGTCACAGTGCTAAGTTTCATTTCACTGGAAAACTACAGTGAGTGAGAGACAGAGGAAGAGGGAGGGGTAACTATAGCTGCACACAGAAGAACAGACATTTTGAGACAAAGAAGTTGGAGCAGTCAGATACACAGTCAGATTTTTGTGGTTTAACAGCAGTTCTTTCTCTATACAAAAAGATGGGCTTAATCTCAAATGAAGGCAAGTATTTTATACTTTCGTACATACTCACGCATGCTTTTTAGATGAGTTGATTCAAAACCCAACAGCTCATATTATTCATGTAATTATTGCTTTTTCTGCAGACTCCTTCTCTCCTGTTGTAAAGGACCTGAGGATTGTACTGTTGGGAAAGACTGGATCAGGAAAGAGCGCAACAGGGAATACCATCCTGGGAAAGGCAGCTTTTGCTGCAGAGATGTCTCCAAATTCTGTTACAAAAAGTTGCACCAAAAAAACTGCCCACTTTGATGATCGAGCCGTGAGTGTCATCGACACCCCTGGGATCTTTGACACATCGATTGAAAAGGAGAAGCTGAAATGTGAAATAGAGAAGTGTATCATGCTGTCTGTCCCAGGACCACATATATTCCTGCTGGTAGTTAGACTGGGTATGCGCTTCACAGGGGAAGAGAAGAATGCTGTCAAGTGGATCACAGAAAACTTTGGTGAGGAAGTTGCCAAGTATACACTAGTGCTTTTCACCAGGGGTGATGAGCTCGTGGAAACTACCATTGAGGAATATCTGGACAAAAATGCTGATCTGAAGAAGCTCACTGATGAATGTAAAGCAGGGTATGTTGTCTTTGACAATACTTGCATGAAAAACCGCACTCAGGTTGCTGATCTGTTTGAACAAATCGACATGACAGTGCAAATGAATGGGGGCCACTATACAAGCAGCATCTACGAAGAGGCCCAGAGGAAACTGTGGTGGAGCAAGATTGGAGACAATCTGAGCTCTGCAAGTCCTTATTTAATTGGAGCAGCAGCTGCAGCTGCACCAGTATTTAGTTCTGTGGCTAAGGAAGTAGTAACCAGGCGCCCTTTGTTGATGCTTGGAAGTGCGTTGATTGCTTCAGCTGTCGGATGGTGGAACAGACCTAAAACAAATAATAGCTAAGTCATCTTGAGGAGTGACACATGTGAAGTCAGCCATGTTTTTCCTTTCCATGTACAATATGACATGTTTGTCACAACTTGCCTGCCTTTTATGATAACCAACTGAACCTATTATCTTTTGAGTCTTTTGAATTACATGCACCATAATCTTATTTTAGATGATTTTGTGTGTAAAACACTAAGGTAGTTTTTATTTCTAGCAGTAAATTATACCTGTGTAAAAGTATTAATTTTATTGAATGCTGATTCTCTATATTCAAATTGTTTGAATAATCTGGTAGAGAACACAGATTCTTCAGTTTTAAATATGTGAATAAAGATATTTTTAAAAAGCGCATTTATGAAAAGTGTTATTTGATGCTATGCAAAACCTTTATCTTCAGCATAAAAAAATCCTTCGCATAATCATGGTGTGTATTGAAAATTGAAAAGGCACAGAGTCAGTTATTTTCTGAGGAGATAAGAGGCTTCTAATGATATCTTGCAATAGAGAAGAACACAGTCCAAGGCACAGAGCTCTCTTTGTCTGAGATAAAGACAATTCAGTTATATTTCCCATTGTTGTGTCGTCGCTCCTGAGGTATAGCTGAGCGATCTTATCTGGTCTACCTTCCCTCCCTAAGCACAGTTGAGGTTACACAGACACAGCTGCAAATGCCAGCTTCATTTCTGTCCTCCCAAAAGTGCACCTTTATTATTATAACGATCATGCAATGTTCAAGGGAGGAATGAAAAACGGGGCATGTTGGGATCTTGCAGCGAGGTCATCAGCAGGTTATACACAGTAACACTCAATACAGTTCATATAAGAATTAATTTCCCATTACACATGGTAACTGGAGAGTTGTTTGCATGTTGGAGATGTTAATGATACAGAGCAGGAGCAAAACAGAGAAAAAAGAGTAAGAAGTTTAAACCAGTCTTTCCCTTGATCACCGTGGGAAGTGAGAGATCATTGGTGGATAGAATGGATGAACTTGGACCCCTGATGAGGATGGATTAAGAATATCAGGAAGTTAATGTCACCTTTTTCACTGAGACATGGCTGCAGGAACAACTCTAACATCTCTCTACTCAGCTTTAAGACTATATGGGCAGACAGATGTAACAGTGAAGCAGGAGGGATTTCAGTGCATGCTGACAACAGATGGTGAATCCTGGTCATGTCACTGAGAAGGAATGTCTCTGCATCCTAGTTGTTGATTTTTTGGCTCTGAGTTTCTGTCCATGTTGTTGTCTGCTGAGAGAGTTCATCTGTCTGACCTGCCAGTGCTGTGTGTGACATCACCAGCTAAGTGTTTACCAAGCTACAACAGAGCAAAACAAAAACTGATCGAATATCTGTAATCTCTGAAGATTTCCACCACACATCTCTCTTCTACTCTTCAACTTTCTAAATGTTTATCAGTTGATTTTTATTCAGTTTTATTTTCTTATCAGTTCATAACAGTAGCACAGCATAATTTCCCTTTGGGGAGCAGTAAAGTTGATCATTGAATTGTATTGAATTGAACTGAATTTAATTTGAAAAAATTCAAACTGCATTGAATTTAGAAGAAGAAATTACTAGGCCGGGACTCTCAGATTGAGGGCACTCATATTTCTGTGATTCCAAAATATTTTCATGAAGACTCATGGAAAATAACTGTGAAGAAAGAAGTTTGTTTTTACACAAACATTAGAATTCTTGGTAAATACAGGCATGTATTTAAATAGAGGTGCAATGGACAGGACTCACTGGACAAGTGATACTTAAAACCAACAACATGGCATTGGACTCAGCTGAAGGTGAGTATGCCATTGTGTTGAGATTAGCTGCTTGTGTCAGGTTGAGTAGTTGAAGAATTCAAATTAAATAATCTATATTATTCTATCACTCTTCAGTTGTAAAGAACCTAAGGATTGTCCTGGTGGGAAAGAGTGGATCAGGAAAGAGCGCAACAGGGAATACCATCCTGGGAAAGACAGCTTTTACTACAGAGAAAACATGTGCTATAAAAACTGCCCACTTTGATGATCGAGCTGTGAGTGTCATCGACACCCCTGGGATCTTTGACACATCGATTGAAAAGGAGAAGCTGAAATGTGAAATAGAGAAGTGTATCATGCTGTCTGTCCCAGGACCACATATATTCCTGCTGATAGTTAGACTGGGTATGCGCTTCACAGGGGAAGAGAAGAATGCTGTCAAGTGGATCACAGAAAACTTTGGTGAGGAAGTTGCCAAGTATACACTAGTGCTTTTCACCAGGGGTGATGAGCTCATGGAAACTACCATTGAGGAATATCTGGACAAAAATGCTGATCTGAAGAAGCTCACTGATGAATGTAAAGCAGGGTATGTTGTCTTTGACAATACTTGCATGAAAAACCGCACTCAGGTTGCTGATCTGTTTGAACAAATCGACATGACAGTGCAAATGAATGGGGGCCACTATACAAGCAGCATCTACGAAGAGGCCCAGAGGAAACTGTGGGGAAGAATGGCTGGAGACAATCTGAGCTCTGCAAGTCCTTATTTGAGGGGAGCAGCAACTGCTCCTACATTAGGTACTGGGGTATTCAACAGACGCCTAATGTTGATGCTGGGAGGTGCATTGTTTGCTGCAGTTGTCGGGTGGTGGAACAGACTTAAAACAAGCAACAGCTAAGTCATGTTGAGCAATGAAACCTGTGAAGTCACCAATGTATCTCCTTTGCATGTACAATATGTCATGATATGACATAACCAACTGAATTAACCTTTTTTTAATCTTTTAAATTAGATGCTGTATATTCAGATTCTGAAGATGATTTTGGCTGAAAGACTAGTTTTATTTCCAGTGATAAAATATACTTGTGTGAAAGTGTTCTGGTAGAAAAAACAAATTCTTCAGTTGTACTTGTAATATACATATCATATATATACATAAATATATGTAAGGAATTTATGAAAAAGATTATTTGATGCAATGCTTAATGTTTATCAGTGGAAAAAAACTCAGTTATGAAAGCAACAATCTCTAAAGCTACTGGTATGATGTTTTTTCTAACCCCAGTCAGGACTACTGAGGCTCACCTGACAACTACAAAAAATAACTGTGGTTGTAACCAGAAAAAGATCCTGTGGGACAGTATTGCCACAACATTTGAGAAACTGTAACCATGGCAGCTCTCCTCAGGCAGGTGTGCAATTTACTGACAGCAGTGAGGCATAACCCTAGCAGAGATATGCTTTAAATGGTGTTTGTTTGCCTTTCATAGTTGCTGATTGACGAAAGAAAATCTTCAAAGGCTAATTTCAAGTGGAGCAGTTGAACTTTGGAATGGCTCTGGATTATTGTCTATAAAGCTGGAATACATATAGAAGACATTGACTTTAGTAGGAAATTGCATTATGCAAGAACTGTTCTAGTTTCCAGACTATTTTTGGTAAGAAAATCAATGTGCTGATAATAAAGCCATTTTTTTTTGTTTTTACATTACAATTTCATTACAAGAATATTGAGGCTTTCAGTCATAAACAATGCCTACTGCTACTCCTGCTGTTGGAATTAGACAATTTATTTGTGCCATTAAATTTACAAAAGTCTTTCTTTTACAAGAGTTAAGTCAAATGATGCTGATCTTGCAGATTAGCACAGAATATGATACTCATTGTGACTGGTTTTTGATGGCATCTCTACCACATTACTGTATTTTGACAAAATACCTCTAACTAATAAGCTAAAGTAATTTTTATCAGATTTTGATTTTGGTTTTATGTTTTCCTCTATTAATAGTTTCAACATTAAAGCAACACCTGGGTGGCAAAATTTCAAGAATCAAATCACAAGTATGTATTATTATCAGTCTTTATGATTATTACTCGTCAGTTTTCATCTTGTCTGCCATCCTTCCGGTATAAAATATGAGATACACAATCATGCATAAAAATGATTATATTGTGATGTCTTGTAACAACCTTAAAATAGATTTGAAGATGAACTGTAAGTATCCTTAAATGAGCATTTGACTAAGCCCGTTTCGCATAAAAAATCCCCAGATTTCCTCATATTGCTCTGTTATGCCATTCTTTAAATGACTCATGGATATTAGCCGTGTACACAACTTGTTTTCACAGTAACATTCACATTTTTGGAAAATAAAGACAGATATTTAAATAGGGCAAATAATATCCAAAACCAACATGATGGGATTAACATAAACTGAAGGTGAGTATGCGATTGTGTTGGCATGTAAGCCATGTAAACATTTAGCATATCATTTATCTATCTATATTATTAATTATGTAGCTTATGTGAGACCCTGGATGTGACTATGACTCAGAAATCTAATCATTGTCCATCATTATCATTACTTATCAGTTGCTTTCACATCTGAAATACGAGATGCACTTTGAACCATCTCTATATATTGTGACGTCTTATATTGATCCTGAAATATCATTGGAATTATAAGAATAACTATCTTATACATTACACAACGTTGATGTCTACCTAATGACTTTATGTTTATGTTTATGCATTTGGCAGACACTTTCATCCAAAGCGACTTACAGGGTCTTGCCTAAGGAGCCTTACTTTCAGTAGATCCATTATGTTCCTACTACTTCCCTCCTCAGTCTTGTATTGTATAATAGGTTTATGACACTTTTCATACTCTGTAATGTACAATTATAATAAAGCATCTGATAGTAGGCATTCATTCTATGTCTAGCCGGAGTTTTAAAATGTTTCTGCAACAACTCTGATGATTTAAATCTGAGGTTCTCGATCCACTGTGGCCTTTACAGCTGGAGACACACAAAGTAATGAAAGATGTTATTACTGCAATTTAAGAGTTACACTCACGTCTCATTGTATAACCATTTAACATGACTGAATAAAGCAGTAATGTGGTGTATGAACTCTCATACTGAAAGCTGCAACTGAAGGTCTGGTGTTCATGAACAATCAATCAGATTCCGAATATCTCGCTCTATATTACTCCTAAATGCTGAAACAACTAGTCTAAAGTGTTTCTTGGTCTTATTGTCTCAGACCGCCGGTGCTGACAATATCGGTAGCTCAAGCTGCCCCTGTGTATGTAATCAGTCAGTGCACATTCACCATTGTTTCCCATTTCCTTTGAGCTTGTCATGTCACTAATAATAAAGCAGCAGGGGAAACAGCCTGTCATAGTTTTTTTTAAAAAAGCCACATTTTATCTGCAGAAAAATTGTATTTGAGCAAATATAAAGTTACATAAGTTGAAACTGTAAGAAAAAAATATTGACCAAATTTGTGCTATAACATTATTTCCAAGGATCGAAACTCTTTTTTGTGTGCCAGAATTTTTTTTATTCAACTATAACTTACATTCAAACAAGAAATGGGCAAAAAACCCCAAGGGAAAATAAAACATGGTTTGGTTTTCATACCATCTGATTACCATCACCTTTAAATTCACATATTTCTGTTGTTGCAACTCTGATTCAAAACGCTTCATTTAGAACCACAATGCAAAAGACCAATATGTATAAATATTGATATCGTTCTAAACAGTATAGTATTGTCAATGACATGCATGGAAGTATTATACTTTTATTTCTTATTAGTCTATGTCTGCATTTTTTGTAAATTTAGTATCAAAAACTGCAGACTGGTTAAACTGGGCTGTTTGCTTTAGGTTTGCATTTTATGCCCTTCCATATCAAAATGGCAGCTAATCCGCACAGCACTCCCAGGACAAGTGCAGGAGCTCCTAAAGCCAGAGCCACCGGTAGATCAGCTCCCACAGCTATAACCACCCCTGCTAACACCAGAACAAGAGCAGCAGCTGAGGCCACTCGTATATTCTTTATCCGAGCTTTTTTCACCTTTTCCCTCTCTTTCTGCTGCTTTTCCCTCTCTGCATCCCAGACTTTCCTCTCCTCCTCTTTCTTCTCATCCTCTTCCTGTTTCCTTCTATCCTCCTCCTCTTTCAGCTTCCTCTGGGCTTTCTCATACATCTCATTTGTGTAGTGTTTCCCTCCATTATCCTGTACCATGTCTTTGATCATGTTGATCAGCTCTGTGACTTGCATGCGGTCGTCTGCGTCGTTATTGTTGAAAGCATGGTATCTGCGTCCAAATGTAATCGATAGTCTCCTCAGCTCTTTGCACTCCTTCAGAGCATTGTCAGCTTTAGCTTGATCCTTACAAGTAAACAGCATGATAGTGTACATGGATGCATCATCCCCAAAGTTGTCCTGGATCCACTTCACAGCATTTCTCTCTTCCTCTGTGAACCTGACACCAAGCCTGATCACCAGAAGGAATGCATGTGGGCCGGGTATTGACATCTTGACACACTCTTCTATTCTGATTTTTAATTCTTCCTCCGTGATGCCTGTATCAAATAGTCCTGGAGTGTCAATTACTTGGACTGAAGTCCCATCCACTTCCCCGCTCTGTGTCTCACAGTGTTTGGTCACAGACACTGGGCTTGGGTCCTCTTTGAAGGCAGCTCTTCCGAGGATGGTGTTTCCTGTTGCACTCTTTCCTGAACCAGTCTTGCCCACCAGGACGATCCTCAGACCTCCAGACAAATCCAGAGCTATGGTAGACAGCAAATTGTTTTATTTGTGGGAAATATCTGGGTTATATAAGGACAAAACTATTTGCATTTTCTTTTAGTGTGCTTTGCTTTATCTCGTAACTGATCCCTGTGAAGGCACCATGAGTTTTTGCTCAATAGCAGCATAAAAAAGCAATGTGTGTATCGCCCTTTTCACGCTGCTCAAAAACCTGCCTTCGCCTACAAACATCTGGTTGTTGAGTGCAATAGGAAAACGACTAATTTGCATTTAACACCACTTTGAATGATCATGGAAATTGTGGGTATTTATCACCCCAGATCAGCATTGATGAGGTTAGAGCAGCCAGATGCACATGTTAATTTTCAGTGAGGGTGTTACACTACAAGAGTGGGTAGGCCTAACTTTTTTCTCCGTATAACACATAATATCTCACAAGGAGGCCTTGAAACTGATTGCAACGACTACTAGAAAAAAAGAAAAGACTGATTGATCTGTCTGCAAGAGAGCAGGCAGCTCTCTCTCTACACCCGAAAAAACACAGCCTGCGATATACAGTGTCATACCATCCTGAGTGCATCACCCTCACTGAAAGGCACATGCACTTGTGTGGTCCCATCATTGACTGTTGGAGCTGCAGGTAATACAGACACAGTACATTTGTCATTTTATCCTGCACAGTCAAAGGGGTACCCTATGTGTTAAAAGGTGGCACAAAGAGCCCCAAATAAGCATTTGAATCAATGTGCTGGGAGTGAAAAACGGGTTAAAATCTTCTAAAATCTTGGATCTACTCTGAGATCTTCTTTGAGAGACCTCAAACAGGTAAATTACTACTTACATCATTTGCAATTATTCCTGTTTACCTGGAAATGTTAAAACTTTCATTTGCACAATTTTCAATATATAACTACTATGAGAGTAATCTATTCAAATCTTAATCTTCTTTTACATTAAACCTTCGATCTTTTCATATGTAATACAAGTGTGCTAAAATGAGAAACAACAGCATTTATTCTTCAGAAGGAGCTTGTATCCATCAGGCTGAGAGAAAGGGGACAACCCAAAGCCCAACTCTATAAAACATGTTCTAACAAATAAAACTAGACTTGTTTTATATCTTGCCATTGCATCAAAGACAGTATGTGTTGGATGAAAGGACAAACACAAAGTTTTTTCACAATGTGGCAACTAAAACAAATGTAACTTATCTATGAGCACTGCTATGGTATGTGTTTACAACAATAGCAAATAGTTTAATTTAGAATTTCTTATTGGAATATGGTAACCATATCTAGAGAAAGTATGTCAAATTACGAAGGTTTCATGAGAATTGAAAGAATCAAAAAGCATACCGTCAAAGTTATTCAGACCACACCCATCAGACCGAGGCAGAGTTTTTGGCTTCTTTTCTCTAAGTTGTATCTCTATGATGTCAAAATTAGACCAGTGAGAAAGAAAAGAAAAGAAAGTATTAGTCACCATCATCATTATAAACATTTGCATTTAGTTGTCATTTTTCTTTTGTGCTCTGCTCCATGTCACAGTGTCACATCACAGTGCTACATCCTACAGTATAAGGATGAATACTGTTTGGTGTTTAGTCAGAGAGATCCTCTTACCTTCAGCCATTATTTAGAATCCACTTATTTTTTGTCCCAGACCAAATTTAGTTATTATAGACCTGAGTTGTGAATTAATACAAGCGCCGTTGGCTCAACTTTCACATTACTGCTCTGAGAAACATCTGGAAGTTGGGCTAAGGACTGGGGGCTTCCCATTTCCTTGCATTGTCTTTGAGGTCACATGTCAGCATGTGAATACCCAGACTCAACTTAACTGTTTATTTTAAAGAGGTTTTTACTTTTGACACAATATACAGCAAGAGTGATACAAGAAACCGAGTCCAAATCTTGACAACAGGGATGAACAAGTATTCATTTTTCAGCTTAACTTCACGAAATGAAAAAAAAAGGAAATCCAAGCTCTGAAATCTAAATGAGATCCTTCTATTCAGCAAACATCCAAACACCACCACCGCATCAGTTAAGATTACAAAATCAATCAAAAAGTCAAACAAAAAGCGCTTTGTACATTAAATACACAGTTACATATTATTCAACTGTTAAACAGTGCTTGCTTTTATATTGCATGTAATAACCTTCTTTAATTAAAGTTTAATTTCCATTTAATTACAACAAGGACAGTTTTCCTGTTTAAGGGAAGGAAGTGGCTAAAAAGGTTAAAAGGTTTGCACGTATGCAACACCTTTTCAACCTTCATTGGGTCCCACAAATTGCTTTGTAAAGGGTTTTGCATTCACCCATTCACCAGCATTTCTTATTCACTACATGCAACGATTTTTTTTCTTTATCACACACATTTGGAAGCACACCAGGGGCAATGATAAGTTCATTGACTTACCCAATGACGTACAATGGTAACCCTCAATAGGAAATATTTCTCTCGAGTCCTCCAACTGAGGCAGCAATGTAAGTTGTTTGTTTATACCACTCACAACAGTGTCCTGAAAAGTACCACCCCACAAGCGAGAGGAAGGGAAACGTGACTCATGAGTATTTCCACATCAGAGCAGATGTCATTCTCAAGTCTTTTGTTTAAGAGGCCACCAAGCACTTGTATGGAAGAAGGGAAGAACATAGTAGCTAAGAGCTGAACTTTCAACCATGGGCTTTTTAAGTGTGACGTGAGATTAAGATCAACACATGTCCTGTCAATAATACAACAACAATTTACTAAAACACTTCCTGGATGGATTAAGGCAGCGATATTACTTGGTTAGGGTTAGAAATTGATCATGGTTAGGTCTAAAATTCTTTCTTTATACATCATGGCTGTCACTCGCATAGACACTATTTTACTAGTTGCCTCGGTTGCATGTAAACACAACACATTATAAAGGGACGTTGTCACTATCTGATTGGCTTAGGAAAATATCACTTGGTTAGAGTGAGAACACACAAATGGATTGGGCCATAAAACATTATTTTTACAATGCAATCGTACCATCATGGACACCATTTTTAACCTTCACATGCAGTAGCTCACACTACCACTAGAGGGCACGTATTCTTTGAATGTAATTTTAGGCCACACAAACACATTTTGGAGAGAAGTGTCAGTATATCAAGCGGAAGTAAACTAAAATGATCCATCCATTTTCTATACCGTCAATCCGTTAATCGGGTAGCGGGTGGGCTGGAGCCTATCCCAGCAGTCATCGGGCGAAAGGCGGGGTACACCCTGGAAAGGTCGCCAGTCCATCACAGGGCCACATAGAGACAAACGAGACAAACAACTATGCACGCTCACACTCACTCCAAAGGACAATTTGGAGTCAAACTAAAATGATCCTTTAACAAATTAAAAAGTTAAATGTATTTTTAACTAGAAGAGCATTACAGTCGTTGTATTTTAAAAAACAACTTTTTTTTTACATTGTCACAGGCCACGGAGTAGACAGTGACTGGTCAAAAATGGAAGTTCTGAGGCATCTGTTTTAGGCATGCCAGACTTGCCTTCAGGTAGGAAAATTATTTTCATTGTGATGCACTGCAGATTAGTAACAACGAAGGGAGCTGGACAACAAGCAGAGCATTTTAGGAGATGGTAACACATTTTTGCTGTTCACATTTTTCACATGTTCAAAATGAAAAAAAACAAATAATCCACTGTAGCAAGAGTAAAACCAAACAGCACGCGATTGGCCCTTTAACAGAAGGATCTCAGTCTTATGAGTGAGGGATTCTGCTTGTTTATCATCTCAGGTAAATCACAGATTTTCTTTTATCACAAAGTTTTTTGGCTGAAAATTTTCCCTTGCCTTAGTGTTCATCATCTGCTGTTATTGGTGTCCTATCGAGGAGCCAATCAGTTTATCCTTTCCACTTTTTCCTTTTTATCACAGATCCCACTCATCAGTAAACATATGTCTTATGCTGTCACAGTCTTCAGTAAAAAAAAAATTAAATGTATGAGCTAAGAGAGCAATTAAAGTGTAATACCTTCCCATCATAATCATTACCCTGGAGGTACGATGGGGCCAGTTTACACCAGCGAAGGCTTTTTATCAATGTTTCCCTCTGGTTCCTCCTCTTCCTCTCCTCCTCATCTCTCTCCTCATTTCTCATCCACTCTTCCTCCTTCCTAGTTTCCCTTTCTGCTTCCTCAAGTATCCTCTGGGCTCTCTGGTACTTGCTACTGGTGTAATGACTTCCTCCATTTAATGCCACCATTTTATCTATCTTATCTTGAAGTTCTCTAACCTGGATCCTATTTAACACCTGCTTATTGATGAATAAATGTTTTCTTCCTCCACACTGGTTAACCAGTCTCTGTAGATGTTCACTCTCTCATGTTAAGTCATCCACAGATTTCCCTCGCAGTGCGTCAGCATGAGTGACTCAGAACCAAAATTATCCTGGATACACTTGGATACACAGTGTCCTTCTTGTCTTGTGTGAGTCTTGAGTATAGACTGATCACCAGCAGGAAAGCATGGGGTCCAGGAACTGACTGTGATGCACTCATCGATGCTTGCTTTCACCTCTGTTTGTGATTTGATTGCATCAAACAATCCAGGGGAGTCAATCACAGCAATGTTCATATCTCCATCTTGTAAATGTCGTCTCTGGCAGCTTTTTGTCTCTGACTCAGGTGATGAAAAAACTATGCTTGGGTTTACTGGTGGTGGTACTGGCTCACAGAACATCCATTTGGTGTGCACATTAAAACACCGGATCCAGAGATCAGCTCAGTAAATTTATTTGGTAGCTGAACAATAGGCGTTAGATGATTTCCTGTACAAAATAGAAGAAAACATCAATTTCCATACCAAACAAATAAGAACAATCAATCAGGACATTTAAAGTTGACTCACTTATAACAAATGCATCCACAATTAAATGTTATATGGTAAGAGGATACGTCTGTGGGTTCTTTTGTCTGATGTGGAGGGAAAACAGAGAGGGCTGAGGTTTGAGGGCGGGTCTTTATGCCCTAAGGAGGCGTGATGTGGTCCAGACAGGGTGGAGTCTCAAGTGATTTTTAACAGGTGATGTAGCTTCTTTAAAGGTGGAATATCCCAGGATGGTGTTTCAAGATGCATTCTTTTCTGAACCCATTTTCCCAACAAGAAAAAGTGTTGTGTGTTTTGAAAACATAGAGCCTGCAAAAAATAAAATAAATAAATAGTTTTAGTTATTCAAATCTACAACCCTATAACTTAGCATCACTTTGCAAGTTGCGAACACATGGAATTCTGTTATTTAAAAGCTTACGCTAAAGGAGATGATAAAAAAAACACTATAGCGCCTTTCCTTACTTTTTAAACAGCTCTTATCATGTCTGATACTTAGATAAATTACCTTCTATGTGTCATTTCACTTCGTAAGAAGTCTTCCTGAGCAAGAAATACTATTTGATCTGACCCTCCCATTTTCACTGCAAGGCCACAGAGGATGCAGAAGGGCGCCTCGTTTTTCTACAAATACAACTTCACATGAACAAAGTCGACTGTCTCATGCAGCAATATTTTAATGGGTGACAAAACATGATTAGATGCTTGAATCCACTAAATCCATAAAAAAATTACATATCTAATCAAAAACAACCAAATGGGTCATTTTTAATACTTTTATCCATTAATTGTGGAACACCTTGTCAATATACCTCATATGACATTCAATTTTTTTCTTTGTTTTTTCATTCCTTTGTTATAGGAATCACGACAATCATGACAGCATCACGACTTAAACACTTACGTCTCTTTGGGTTTAGACAGTAACATTACTTGGATACCGTTTAAAAAATTAGCATAGTTAGGACTGAAATACATTCCTTTTACAGCTCCACTGTCCTGTCCTGTCTCCTACAAGAAGAATCGCAGTCGGATCAGTCTCCTCCGTCTCCTCCATCTCCTCCGTCTCTCACCCACCTGTAGAGTGTGGACTCGTATGGATTTTAGCTTATTCCGCAGAGACTCACTTACAAACTTCTGCTGCTTGGAATAACACCTTTCTCCTGTAACTGGGTCCTGGATTTCCTGACACAATGGCTAAAGACTGTCAGGATCCATGGAAATTTGTCCTCTCCCATCACCCTAAACACCGGTTCCCCCCAGGGTTCACCTCCCCTCCTTCAGGAGGTGTCATATCACTACCCCTCTGTTCATTGATGGGGCAGCTGTGGAAAGCTTCAAGGACTTGATGTGGACCACCTGTGTCAGGAAGTAGGCCCATCAACACCTCTTCTTCCTGAGGAAGCTTAAACACCTTCTCCATCACCACCTGATATGGGAACTATTCAGCTGCTGACAAGAGGGCTTTTCAGAGAGTGGTGAAAACTGTTCAAAAAATCATTAGCAGCAGCCTCCCTTCCATAGAGGACATTTACATTGCCAGGTGCAGGAGCAGCGCAGCCTGCATTATGACCCCACCCATCCAGCACGCAGCCTGGTGACGGCAGGTGACGGCGTAGCATGAAGGCCAGAACAAAAAGACTCAATCACAGCTTTTATCCAGAGACTTAGAGACTGGCTCATTCAAAGCAATGAACTGCCCTGTGTGCTTTTCACCTTAACACTTAGCACTTTACATGTTGCTCTGTTTTTAATAGATAAAGATTATTGACCATTCTTTTTGTCATTAAGTATTTATTTATTTTATTCATTGTCTCTTTTAACTGTTACTATTACATCTGTGCGGCTGGTCCAAAGAAAAAAAAGTCATTTCATTCTAGGATGAAATGACAATAAAGCAATTTGAACCCTGGAAAAATAGACGCCATTTTGACAGTAAGCAATCGCCCTCAAGGCCACTGGATGTCAGATGTAATTATGGGTGGCTTTTGTCTGTATGAACAAACAACTGGTGGGTTTGTTTATAGGAGAATGCTGGTTTTCCCAAAAAAAATCTTTCTTACTGTTAGGAATCAGGCAACACAGAACTGTCATTTTGGTTTTGAGAATTTTACAAATATTTTTTAAGATTTAAATGTATGTGAATGCCCCATATTTTTTTATGGTTTAACTGGTTTAACTGCTGCTGAAAGCTGAATTAGAAATCAAATGACACCATTCATTCAGTTTTCATTCCGTAAAACTCTTTTGTCTTTTAAGTTATATGAGCCACAATTGATAATAAAAGAAAAAGTTAAGTGGACAAATTGTAGTGTAATTTTAATTGTGTCCAATCAATTAATCATTTACACTAACATTTAATTCTGTCATGTTATTGATATGTATGGGAGATTTTTCTGCTCGTACAGTAAACAGTGTTAGCTTTTATAATAATATACCTTTGCTTTGATTTTGGCACTGAGCCAAATGACAAGTATCAAGTGGAGACAACCTTGTATTCAAGTCTTCAAAAAAAAAAATCAAACAAATAAAAGATAAACAGAAAATCTGTCAAAACTCCAATCCCAACAATGAAAACATACCCCAACTGTTAGTGGAGGGCAAAGGATAAAGTGCATGTTTGCACAGGCTAAGTTTCAGGCTCAACCAGCTGTTGACTGTTGAAGTAATAACTGTTTTATCTTTTTTCTCATAAACTTATACTTTTATATCTTTCCATTTATCTGTAGATATGTGAAATGGATTTCTTTTCATTCTGAGTTAAGACCTCTGGTTTGTTTTTAAGCATCTCTTTACCTTACATTGTTCCAACAAGACAGCATGCAGATGCTATATGACAGCATCTGCTGCATCACTTACATTGTAGTGACGGACAAATGCAACTCTGCATTATGCGACCAATGTCTGGATTTTAATTACAGGTCATCCAAGCATCCAGTAACTAAATGTGTATTCTAAATGTATCATAAATTATGTGGACTTCAGACATCTCCTGCAGTTCCTTGCATTGCAAAATAAGGACAGAAGATGTGGAGAAAGATGTATTATTTAAGGAGATTTTTGAATGTTTTTCCTTGCTAAGATAAAATTGAGTTTTACTTTCTAAAACGAAAGTTGACTATCTTTTCATTTTAGCTCCTTCTAACTCAAAGTAAGATATTGGGCCATTGCTTCTCAATCTTATTCTCTTAACATGTCTTTCCTGGATTAGAAATAAAATATTAGGAATTATGTTTTCCAGGTGCATACTTGAGTTCTCTGTAACTATTCGAGCTCCCTCCCACAGTCCAAAAACATGCATGTTAGGTTAATTTGTGATTTTGAATTAACCTAGGCGTGAGTTTGAGTGTGCATGGTTGTTTGTCTCTGTGTTAGCTCTGCAATGGACTGGTGACATGACCTGGGTGTAATCCATCTCTCGTCCAATGGCAGCTGTGATAGGATCCAGCCCCCTGCGACCCTGAATTGGATCAAACTAGAATATCAGGAATTCTAAGCAGATGATACAATTATATATGAGGATGGTGCCTAGAATGTAGTGTACACCTGCCTCAATACTATTATTCTCTGCCTGTAATTTACATGGAGAGGAGTTTTCTCCAACACACTCTGTTACATAACTGGTAAACATATAATGATAATGTAGCATGAAGTTAATAATATATAAACTAGTGGTCAGTGAAATTAGCAAAATGTCTATTTTTGTTCATACTTGTACTTTCTGTACGTTTAGACCCTGGACAGCTCTTGGGATTTGTTTAAGGTGCTGCAATCATCACAACCCAATACTACAAAGAACTGGTGGCCTATGTCCTTGATCAGTGCCCAGAGTGACATTTGCAGTAGATTTCGAAACTTTAAAACATTTCAGAGAACAGAAGGGTGTTTTTTGTTGTTTCTGAAATGTCTTGTTTCTTTTTTGTATGTTGTCTTGTTTTTTTGTTTTGTTTGTGATCACATAATAAAACACTGAGAACATAAAAGTATATCAACATGCAAAACCGTGTCTCCAATTTGAGAAATGCCTGGTAATTTACTTTGTTCTACTGGTACTTTGGGTCAGTAAATGATAAGATTATCAAGCCTTCCTTGTCTTTAGAATGCTATTGAATGCAACTCTTTGTGCACAGTCTGCCCTCTAGTGGCTATTAGAAAGCATGGTAGCTGCTGTTTTCTTGTTTTTATCATTACTTGTTTATAAAAACAAAAACATATAAAATTTGCATAATGTGTGTATAGTATGCTGCATTTTGGGGAGAACATTTTAGTCCATAATGTTGCAAAATCTGCCTGAAACTGTATAAAACAACTGTATAGGAGTAGAGTCCATTGATAAGCTAAATAATGTGTCCTATAACTAAATATTATAGTCAGAAAAAGAATGATGAAATACTAAAAGTTTGAAAGGTTTTCCTCGCACTCTTTAAGTCATACTATATATTGTTAAATAGCTTATATTAGATAAGAGTTGTTTTTCAACTATATGATCTGTTAGCAAGTAGATCAAGCAATTTGAAGAATAAAAGTGAGAGCAAACTGAATGCTCTACCAACACTGATGTTTACCTGAAGTTCTTGGGGTTACAGCAAAAGTCGGCTGAACAGCCAAAGTGAAGGGACGTGTCCTCTGGTGGCAGTTGCCTTTCTGTGTGTTTGTGCTTTCACTTCTGTCATCTTATTATGTGTCAAGCTGCCAGCCCCTCACAGGCCTTATCTCTGTAGCATCATTGTGTCCGAGCTGCTCTGAAATAATGACTGATTAGACTGTTGACAAGCAGCTCTTCATACACATGCAAGCTTTTCCACTTCAGGGTTGAAGTCATAGAAACTTCAGAGAACACGTGATGATGAAGATATATTGTGAAATGTGGCTGGCCTGTTGAATATATTCATCATCAGTATCCATATAAATTGTCTTTTTACTAAAAATGCATTTTTCAAATAATGGTTATGATGTCAGCACCTTAAAAAATTGGTGACATGGGAAGAAACGTCAAATAAAAGAGATATTCAGAACCTACATGTTCTAAAAGTGAATTAAAACTGTTTCAATATGAGATTTTTTTTCCCTTCTGAGTTGCTAACAGAATGTCAATATTTCTTTTGTTAAACTGTACAAATTCTCCCGTCTTTTTTGTGTGAAACAATACGCATAAGAAACGTGAGATGAAATGCAAAACAGTGCATCCATGTTGTAGATATGGGGCATGTGACAAGCTGCCTTGCTGGAACAAATCTCCTGTGAAGGACTAAACTGATGAGAAAAACAACAACCCATTTCAGGCTTGTGTATGTGAATGCAAACATATGTGTGTGTCAGGGAAGAGGGAACAACAGGTACATATGTGAACCCTCGTCACGTGCAAACAGTCAGGAACATCTGTTCAAGTGCTCTGCTGTGAATGTGTGTCTCCGTGTGCACAGCATTACAGCAAAGAAAAGACAGAGCCCCCCTGCACGTGCAGTGAAGTTTTCAGGGCCACACGGGGACAACTGCAGTTTCCAGCAATGTGAACTTTTCTGCACATGACAGCTTCACGTAAAGAAAGTATAGCCTTTCTGATTGCAGGCATGGACAAACTGCCACCGAACACAATGAACTGCAATTACCCAGTTTAATTAACCTTATTTCGAAGACCATTTTCTCAAATAAAAGTGCTTCCTTCACTGTTAAAGTGGGGATGCTACACAATGGTAAATGTGGCAAGCTTCCTGCTGCCATTTTATTCAAGATGAGCTCATAAATTTCATAAAATATAGAGTCTGCAGAGTATAGACTTTTTCCAGTAAAACATTTACCTAAGGCTGAAATTGAAATCTCAAAGGTCTTTGTGTAACACAACAGCATTGAGCAACACAAAAGTGCCTGACAGACAAATATGCTCCACTGAAAAGAACAGAAGAATTAACAAACATTTTTGTTAATAATTGGATATAGAGAAGTTCACTATCTGAAGACTCCTGTCAACTCTGATAGTGAAATTAATCTATTATCTACAAATTACTATCTAATTACTAGTCACAATCCTAACTAGAATCCGAATAGACCAGATTAAAGGTTTTCCCATAAATGAATGGGAATAATCACTGAGGGGAAAAAATATGTTCTCCCTTGTAAATATACTTTAAATATAGATACGCTCGGATATAAACCCAAAACACCCTGGAGATAGAGTTGGAAACACAAACTTTCCGTTGAACAGCTGATGACTGAAGCTTTCAGCTTTTGGAGCTGTGTTTTTGTTCAGCAAAACAGGCTTGTTGTTTGCAGACTTAGGAACAGCAGCCGTGAAGAAGCACTTTTACTCGTCATCCCTTGAATGGCTCATTAGGAGAAAGGAGTGTTCAGTTGATTATGTGGTGCAATAGTTCTCTGTCTAAATTTTAGTAGATAATGGCCTTTTTTTTTAATAGAAGCGATTCTCTTTGCCTAAAGAAGGTTTTATTGTCAGTCCCTCAAACCTCTGAGCCTCTTTGTAACCTTGTTTCATACATTGTTTCAAAGCTTTCAGGCATCATGACTCATATATCCAGACCACACATCTTCACAGTAGCACCCACTTTTATTTCGTAAGGAAACCAGATAATGCCGTAGCAGTTTCATGGTGTGATTAACAAGTTAAACGATTTGAGAACTCACACTTTTATCTCTATTTTTAGACAATGTGGATGATATGTTTTTAATCCCTTTATCCCTGCACATGAAAAGCTGTGCAGTTTTGTTTTGATTGTGACAAATAAACCCACTTTGGAAAAAAAAATGCTAAAAGGTTGGTATCATGTGAGTTCTGTTGTAAATACAAAGCCTGAGTGGTCTATTATCTGTTGCCCAGTGAACTCAAAAGCAGTGCCCATGGAAACACAACCACTGACCCTCCAACATGAGTAGAAAACAACCTGAGGAGTTCAAGACAGAAAGCCATCCACCACATTTACTGTGATAAATGTGTGCAAGGTTTCTTTGTTATTAACGTCTAACTATCAAAATATATCATGCTAACAGTTTAGCTTGACCTTGTCTTATTCAGTATTTCTTCTTTTCCGTTGTTACAGCCTTGTTATGTTTGTCATGCCTGACATTCCCCATCCCTCACAACATCATCCATCATTTCTGTCAGAGGTTTCTATAGCGCTACAAGATCAAGAACAGCATAGCTGAATAATTGCTTTCATAAGGCCCATTGAGTGTCAGGCCTATCTGACCAGTATTTATAGAATTGTGTAGGATGAGGAAGGTATGTGACAAATTGAAACTTCGACTTTCAAGTCTGAGTGTTTACAGTGTGTGGGATTCAGGCTGCAGAGACGTCTCCTGGCAATCACCATTCAAGTGTTACACAGGCATACTCAAGCACACACACATCAATGAACAGACAGGAAGGTAAGATTAAGTGGGCAGGAAAAAAGAACTAATAGATTTCTCAAAACAAGTTATGCAATGGTTACAATAATCAAAGCATCAAGAGCCTGACTCAGCATCCTCCCACAACTGTCCTTCACAGTTGTTTGAATAGATGATAGATAGATAGATAGATAGATAGATAGATAGATAGATAGATAGATAGATAGATAGATAGATAGATAGATAGATAGATAGATAGATAGATAGATAGATAGATAGATAGATAGATAGATAGATAGATAGATAGATAGATAGATAGAGAGAGAGACAGACAGACAGACAGATAGAAAATTCAAAGCAAATGTAAAAATAATTAAAGAAACTTTATTTTAAAAAAACTTGTTCTCGTTTATTTACACTTTATTACATTACATTTGAATGAATGGCAGCGCTTTAGCGTTTTCTTTTTCTTTTTTTGCTCTTCTCTCACAGTCTGTATGACATTCACTGAATATGGCATTTCTCTAGTCCTTTCCCAGGCTTTCTTGTCTTATGTGGCCCAATGACTTGTCGGAGATCAGTACTAAAGCTCGGCCGACGTGCCAGTGGGTACAGGGTGCCACAGGGATCATCTCGCCCCGGTACTTGCCTACCATTCCCCGCCACACGACCCGTCCTGACAGCTTGGTACGAACGGAGGGACACTCTGCGGTGTTGAGATGGGCCAGTTTCAGTCGGAAGACCGCCTCGTTTGGCCAGAGTCTCGAAGACTTTTTCGAGGTTAGTACTGTCCTTTGCAGATGTTTCAAAATAGGCACAGTCATCACCGAGTGCTTGGAGCACCTCTGCGTTTGATATCTCTCTATCGGAGTCTTGGATATCCACCTTGTTGGCGCAGACCACCAGAGGAACCCTCGGCTGCACGCAATGTTCTGGCGCAGAGGACCTGGTGAGCTTGGATTTAGCACCAAGAATCTCTTTTCGCAGGGCGCACATCTCCTCGAAAGAGCTCCGATCATCGAGGCTGAATACAAGAAGAAAAATATCTCCTGTGCAAACAAACAGTAAAAGAAACGAGTCAGACTTTCTACAGTTATTTTGTGCACATCCAAAATTAGATAAAGAGAATAAAGCAAAGACTAGGCTGTCGAATAAACAAACTTTTGACAATATATTTTTAATTTTCTTCTGCAGGGTAGTGACTATGACTGAGGCAACATGTACCTGTGAGAATAGACAGCCTCCGCTTGGCTGGGAAGTCTCTCTCTCTGGACGCATCCAGGATGTCAATTTGGTAAGTCTCCCCTCGGATCCGAAACAATTTCCTGAGGAAATCCTCGGAGGTTGGGTTGTATTCCTCCACAAATCCGTCCCGGAGGTATCTTCTTAGGATGGAAGTCTTGCCAACCCGTGGCGCACCAAGGACCACGATGCGCTTACAGTTCTGCGGTTTGGTGTAGTAAAGAGGGTCTTTTCGGTGCCCCTGGCTCACATGGCAGTGACGGGTTTGACCGTGGAGAACTAAAGCTGCCAGATGATCTAGTGGAGATCTCTTGCAAGGATGACTTTTGCTCACCGTGGATAGCTGCCCCACGGCTGCGCCTGTGCGCGTCTTATTTTCCTGTTTCCACTGAGTCGTAGCCACTCTAAGTATACCCAGACCTGCTTTGATACCCGATGGATTCAGGTGCTGCGACGCGTTTTTGTAAGCCAGCAAGACTCTGGAGGAGCTGGCGCACTGTCCGTCTATACTATTGCCATGAAGCTGGGAACTCTCGGTGGCGGAAGATTTGAGCTGGTGCGAGACAGGGATGGAGGTGGTTGGTGCGCCGGTGGAGATAGTACCCACTTCCATCGTTCATAGAAGCTCGTGGCCCCTGATTCGGCGTTTATATGACGTTTTGAAAGCTCGTACAAGCTTGTGTTTGGCGAGTTGGTTGATGCCAGTTGTCTTTATATAGACTATCCTCGACCTCGTGATTCGTCCGCGTCATACTGACTGACAGAGAAGCATGTTGTCTCCTTCTGGAGAACACCGTGTTTAAAAAAAAACAAAACATAATGTAGCCTGGTAGCTATAGCTGCAGATCACAGCTTGGTCTGGCTCATGATTTGTCTTTGGCATGTTTGTGCCGATACAGAAATATATATGCTCACATTAATGTTAAACACGGCGAATAGGCTACACTTCTATCAAAAATACATAATTTTTAAGAACGCTCGATACAAGCTTAAAAATCTCCATTTGCATTTGTGCGCATTATCAGTCATACCTTATAACATCTCCTTTGGGATTTGTTTCTATATTCAAAGTGTATATGAAACAAAACAAATGAAATGCAGGGATTATAGTGGCCTAAATGTTTGTGTTTAGTATGAAGCCTTTTGCATGTCTTTTAAGACTTGTATAATAGATAGATAGATAGATAGATAGATAGATAGATAGATAGATAGATAGATAGATAGATAGATAGATAGATAGATAGATAGATAGATAGATAGATAGATAGATAGATAGATAGATAGATAGATAGACAGAAAACGACTCATGTGGACTCTTGTCACTTCGTAGTTTGTAGTCATACGTTGTTACCATGGTAACAACAAGAGGAAAACATAGCAACTGAGCTCAGCGAATGCATGTTTCTTTTGCACTGAGGCTACATTAGTGATTGTCTTGCATTTAGGTTACTACCGGTATAAGAAATGAACCATCGTGAGTCACCGAGGAAGGAGTTAAGATCTCTGAGTCGTTCAGGTCAGCTCCGACCCCGTGTGCTTCTCTCTCACCGCTGTCTCGGTCTTATCCTTTGCTTCCTGAAGCTAAACGTTTGACTATGTTTGAGGAGTTTTACTGATGACAGTAACTACACTTTAAACAGATTACTACATATATGAAAGACTGCCTTTTTCCTTATAGCAGTAGAGAACAGATGTGAACATAATTTCTGTGCAACAGCTAATAAAACGTGTATCTGTGTTTAGCACTTGATACAAGGTAGCTTGTGAACTCCCCTTTAGCAGTGGTTAACCTATACAATGACATCAGATAATCCCACTGTTTTGTATGTATTTTATTTGTATGCTTTGTTTTCATCTGGATCTGTATATATATATGCAGTGACTAACTTAAAAGTTATCCAATAAATGCAGAAATTTGGACAATTTTGGCAGCTTTTGATAGAATGTGTTGTAAAAAGGTATCAAAAAGCTGCAGAAAAAGTTAAAGTCTCATTTTGCCTGCAGTAACTCAGGGCACTTTATTTGAAAAAAAAATTAAATGAAATGAATGTGTGAAGGGAAATATGTAACAAAATAAAAGAAATACAAAAGCCATCTGTCCCTGTGGCCATGGAAACTGCCATCAGGCACTTTGGTATGAAGAGAAATTTACAGAGTTACATAACCATGTCAGTGTTCCAGGTTACTCTCATTGTCTCTGTGAGAAAACACCGGGATATATGCTCTTTATCTCCCTGTCTCTGTGTGGGTGGGAGAAAACACCTCATCTCTTTTAAAAATATAAAAATGATGGAATATATCTCAGGGAAAAGGCAACAGAAGAAAACTCTCTTTTTTTGTAGCATTAAATATGTCATTTTCTCTTTTCTCTTTCAGAGGCCAAAAAAGTGAAAACACCAGAAGAGTTGTCCAATGTGGCCAATAACCCTGCCAATGACACAATCAAGAATAACCAGGCTCTTCGCCCACAGGAGACTGACAAAGTAAACCATTATGTACAGTTTGGTGGAAAACTACATGGATTCTCCTAAAAAAATGTAAATTAGGTGTGTGGCACATTGGTTTTAAATCTATTTCACATTTAATTAATCATTTTATAAATGCAGCCTTACAAACATAAGCTTCAAAAACACCATCAAAGACCAGACCTCATGGATTATGTGCATCTGACATCACCAGCTGATAAAGTAACACATACTGTGAAAGGCACTGAGGAACATCCTGTGAATTTGGATCTACAGCTTCTCAACAACACAGGTTCATTTTATTCCTTTGCCTTCTTGGACATTAACAATTATAAGCCAGCAAAAAGCTTGATCCACTTGTAACTCAAATTAGATATTTTCCAAGTAAAAAAAAGGGGTCGTTCAGGCTAAAATATATTTATATATTTTTCTGTCCTTGTTCATCTTCTCTCAGGACCTGAGGGGCTTCGGTTTGACGATCACGGGATGGTTCTTCCACACAGCATCCTGGGTGGCTTAGAAGATTTTAGAAGTTATCTCCAGACTAAAGGAGAGACAGATGTAAAATTAACAACTGTTTAAACTGGCTACCATTTCGAAACAGAAATTATTTGACCTCACTGTATTGACTGTAACAGTTTTCTCACATCATCTCACAACTAGTTGGTGAAGCGAATACCAAAGTCCTTGAGAGATCTGACATCTGAGGCCACAGGGAGGCCTTCCATCAACATTGTGCAAAGAGAGATCTCTTCAGACCAGAGAAACTTCCAGAGTAATGCACTGCAGCAGTGGGATAAACACATGAAACATCGCAGACTGCAGCAGGACCTCTTATCCTGTAAGCAGTTTAGGGCGTTCAGTCGCCTGCATAATTATTCCTGTACAGCCTGCACCAGCGTACTACCACAGGGGTCCTCATTGGAAGAAAATGAAAGATTTTTGTTGATTTTTTTTCCCTTAAAAAAGTTTTGTTTCAAATCTGCATTAATGTGTCATCTCTGTCTATTTCATGGTAAGACTTGCTCGACAGGCCATTGGAAAACTTACTGATGAACCAAACAAACCATTTCAGAGAAATTCAGGAGCAGAAGGAAATTCTCAGCCAAGTCATGCCACTAATCCACTCTGGATATGTATGAGGCACACTTGCTTTTTCTAGACTACAACATTTTTTTTAAATCTCTTCAGTTGTTCACTCGTGTGTCTTTTCTTCTCGAGGGCTATCGTGTGGGCAGTGAGTTTTGGAGTCTCCCGCAGCGTTATGGAGATGAAGTGAGTGGTATTACAGCGACTCTGACTCAGGCTGAGCTGGGCCGACAGAAACCAGTCACCCATGTGGGAATACCCAACAGCATACGCCAGGAATTAGGTACAAACAGACACCTACACTGTGTCCCACTTTGTCTCTTTAGATTTGTTCATGACCGTGTTCCCTCTGAGTGTGCATTTACCTGATATTCAGAAAATTGCTCTGTGAAAGGACATTTTAGCTGTAACATTACAGTTTACCAAAAAGCTCAAGAGATAAGATTATCTTCAAAAGGGGAAATTGCAGCATACATTGGATGTGTACTCGTTTTTCTAATTTGGAAAAACTCTTTCACAAACTGACTTTCAGTCTCTCTGTAGACAAAGTGAATTCTCTCTGTGGGATATGTTTCATGTGCTAGGAATCAGTTCTGCTGGGACAGTGCATCCAGCTTCTCGGACTTGGGACCAGAATGCATACCTTCAACACCAGTACCAGGAGCAGAGAGAGGTTTTGCAGAACTTGGACATCAAAAAGCCAGTAACACAAATTGTATTCAAATTTTCAACTTTCAATGAGTATTGCCTCAAAATTGTTGAATTTAATATTTTTCAGATGAATATAACCTATATTTATTCCATAGGTTTGTCATTTATTTCAAACATCAAATAAGGATTTTCTAATTAATCATTATAACAGATAACTGAAATTATTCATGTCAAATTGGTCTTTGGTGGCTCTAAGAACTGTAAAAGTATTTTTATACACACTTTGAAGTGTTACATTAGATATTTTTTTCCCACACAGACAGTTAATAAATAAGTTTTACGCCCACTTGAGATGATTTATACAGAAGCACAGAACAGATAATTTTGCTTTCTCAAGACCATGGAATAATCATGGAGAATATGGATATGACTATCTAGCTCATTTCATCGCAACTGGTTACAGCTTTTTATGATCACTGTCATCATTGCATGAGAGGATGCATATATAAACTCTAAATCAAGGCAAAGACATAGTAAAGTTGTTTGATGCAGTTATTATAGCGGACAGTATCTTCTTTCATAAAAGGAAGATGTAGCTTTGACCATGGCACACTTCTCTGCTTCAGCCAGCAGCTTCTCAGATCAATTCTAAAGGCAGATGAAACTGATTTGAGGCTATCCCTTTTCAATGTAGGGCTTTCACAGTCATGAAATTTTAGAAAAAAATGCAATTAATGATATAATTGTCCATCTTTTATCACAGAATAAGCCTAGTGTAATAATGATGGTATGTTGGAGCATCAATTTAGCACCAAATTTACGTCCACACATATATTTGGATACCAAACTAAACTTAAATCAGTTTTTCTGAGCATCTTTCTTTGTGTTTTTGAGCTAATTTACGAATGCTTTAGTATGAGTCACCCTGAATCATGAAATATATTTATCATGTTGAGTACAAGTGTTTAGGTTTGAGCTGTGACTCAAAGGTCTGACCTTGTGTGTCACAACTACTGCCTCAGTTCCAACTATTGAATTATCTGAAATATTTCATATAAAACCATAATCCACTCACAGAAAACATTTTTCTCTTGTGCACAAAAACTCAGTTCAAGCACGCTCAAAACAAAAACTATTTTATAATTGGACCACACAATCCTCTGAAGCCGCTCACACCCCAGGGACACTCTGTCTCACCTAGCTCATATTCACTCTGTATCTTCACAAACAGCCTGCCATCATCCAGCCTTGGGCGCACTGTTCTGGATTTTCTGTGCAGGGAACAAACTCCAGGATATGTACAAGGCTTACAGTCCTCACACAAGCACACAAGTACACACGTCCATGGAGGCTCACAGGAAAAAACACAAACCTGCACACCTAAAACTGCTGCAGATATGCTGTTATACAGTTCATTGTCTTTTATCACCTATTAAATGGTCATTCAGTGCACACATACATATTAAGATTAGTGAAGCTGTCCAGCCCTCCCATAAACACCAAAGAGTGTTCACATGCACGCAAAAGCAGAACAGGTACAGTTATGAAATCCAGAGCGTGCCAAATCATAAGAGTAGCACTTCTAAGATCTGTGGGACAACTGAGCCCAAGAAAAGGGACAGAGTCTACTTTAATGCTCCCTCTGCATTACAATGACTCCATTAGCAGCGTCAGGGGATTCTGAGTTAAACACGTATGCATAAATTTGCTTCTTAGCACAGCCAGTTCCCATTTAATCCTATTAACACCCTAAGTAACAGGTGCTGATTATAGGTAGGTTTATTCAAATTCCTTCTTCTTTTTGTGGTCTCAGCTGGCATCTTCATCTGCCATGTTTCACTTTCCTCTGTCTCACACACACAGAGGAAATGGGTGCGGTACGTTCTGTTGCACAGCTGACTAATGTGAAGCTTACGATTTGGGGTCTGAAGTGGCCTCTGACTTAGAGAGTCTGAGACAGATTGTCCTGTCTGACTTTACATTGACTGCTCCACTCTGCTCATCTTGAACAACTGGATGGGTAAAAAGTATTGAGCAAACAAAAACCCAAACAGCTGCACTGAAATAGGTTGAATGACGCTGTTTGTGTAAGGTTGAACTGGACTGTCTGAGAAATTGTGTGTCCCTCATTGCCAATATTCATATGTTTAAAGGTTTCATAACCATATTAATTCAGTCTCTCTGGCTGTCAAGACAAAATTATCCATTGATGTTTGACTTAAAACAGGTATTACTGAAATAACATAAACTAGAATGTTCCATTTTAATAGAGAAACATAGATGATAGTATCCTTTTGAACTTCCACTTTGTTTGACTTTAATTACAGGACATCAGTGGACTGGAAGTAATTGGCTCTGGAAAGCTAGACGGTTTCATTACAGTGCGTCGAAGTCCCTCATTGGAGAAGGAGGAAGAGGAAAAGGACCACAAGCAGATGAAGGAAAAGTTGTAAGAAATACTTAGCCTCTCTGCCTTGACAATTTGTGTATTTACCCCACTTACAAACTTAAGTGGACCTTTATCTAACCTAAATACAGTGTTTGGTCAAATAAAAAAGTCACCCTGGATTTAACCAAGCAAATAGGTAAGAACCTTCCATTGTAAACGTACTGCCGTAATTAAGTTATTTAACTCTAAGTGATGCAGTGAGTACTTTCTCCTTCCTTCGCAAACTGTGGTGGTTGTGGGAAACATGTTCCTCTGCTCCAGAAGGGACAAATTATTAGTCTGTATTAAGCAAATAAAACAGGTAAGGAGACTCTCAAGAGTCAGAATTTCAAGAATTTGATTTAAAAAAATTAATGCAACTCTGGACAGAAATAAATGTGTGGGCTTATCAAAATGATGCTATGACAAATATATTATATGTGAGAGTAAGTGATGTCCCCATTTTACAGGCTTTAATGAACGCAATCTGTATATCTGAGCAATTTATTCAATGGTGCATTCAAATCAACCCAATAAATACATCAGGAAATGATATGTGGTCCCATTGTTGATAAAATCATCAACTGTTGTTGTTTCCTGTCAATATCCTGAATATTTTGTCATTCTAAGTGTGGTTCAAATAGGCATAGATTACTATATATCTGTGCAGAGTTGTCTGTGATGTGTTAAAGTTATACAACATGTATGATCACGTAACCAATGTTTCCAAGCTTTTCACTTTGATGACAGCTATCTGACACAAAGTAAAATTAGATAGAGAGACAGAGACTGGATGGAGCATCTTTATGCAGGACTGTCATGTGTAGGGAGGTTATCACATTTCAGCTTCAGACCTGCAGGGCTTTGGAAGTTACATTGCACTGAATTCAGTTGATTTAAGCAGACAACTTCCTGTTGCAGAAGCTCTGATAATTTTTTTGTGTGTCAGTAGAAAAAGGTCTCTACCGTGTTATAGACCGGAAAATACTGTATGAAAGGATGTCGGATTCACACAATTGAGAGTTTTTAAAATCAGATGGCTTAATGCAGTCGTAGTCTGAAATCTCTTTTTTATTGTCCCTCCACAGTGATCCACTCGCACAGTTTGATGACGTTCAGGGAGAAGCTCTGCTCATTCCTGCCTTGAGGTTCTGTGGTGAGCTTGCTAGTTGGACTGGAAACTCCACTTCTAGCCAGGTAGAGATCATTTTTACACAGTAGGTTTGTCTGCAACTACATTTCTTAGAAAGACAGACCTTTGGGACAAGCTAATTTGCTTGTTCTCCAGGTTTGCAAAACCTTTTTTGATAATTCAATGTCGTATCCACTTCTGATGCACCACCTCCATCAGTCGAGCATCAAGGTCATATCAGATGTTTCACTTATCTGTTTCCTCCAATTGATGTTACCATAACGCACAACAGTTTCTCCAGAACATTCATATTCTAATTCTGATAAACTTTTACATAGAGTTAAGCTTTTATTATGGAAAAATATTGATCAGGCTGTTGACGTCAGACTAGATTTACAATGTGGTTCTCCACCACAATGTTCTTTTTTCTAACTGACTTCTTTTTATTAGCAGCAATCCTTTATTTGTTGATGTTGTCTTTATGTCTTAAAGCAATGTTTCCAGATCTGTGATGTTAAGACTAAACACATGATTGTCTGTCATTTTTCCTGGATGGATTTATTAGGGGGAAGTAGGAATCAGTGCCACCATAATCTTTGAGGCCCAAACTGGAGAAAAAGCCACATCCCACCTGGAGCTGCACAATGAGGGCAACACAGCCATCTTTTATGGCTGGCAGCCGCTTACAGTGCCACACAGCTTTCCTCACCTGTCTTCACAAACAAAGACTATGCATTTCTACTTCAATTCCTCTTCTGGTAGAGATGCAAACAAGCAACAGTTATATGTCACACAGTGTTTGTCTGTATGGCAGCCCCTCATATCACTCAGCTAGCATTCAACCTGCCTTTTTGCTTTATGACTTGCTTCCCCTCCCATCCAGGTGTGATCCGTCCCGGTGACACCAAGCGGGTGGAATTTATATTTAAGTCAGAGAAGCCAGGTATCAAAACTGAACTTTGGCAGCTCAACACCCATCCTGTTTTGCTACAAGGGGCCGCTATGCAAATCAAGTTGAGAGGAGTGGCTCTGTGCCAGGACAAAACTGCAGATCAGAGGCTTTACATAGAGGTAACTTTACAGCAGTGTTTCTCAATTCCGGTCCTCATGACCCACTGCCCTGCATGTTTTCGATGTTTCCCTCCTCCACCACACCTGATTCAAATGATCAGCTCGTCATCAAGCTCTGCAGTGGCCTGATAAGCAGCCATTCATTTGAATCAGGTGTGGTGGAGGAGGGAAACATCGAAAACATGCAGGGCAGTGGGTCATGATGACCGGAATTGAGAAACACTGCTTTACAGAGAGCCAACAAGGTCAATGGATAGGCTATATCAGGAATACCCAGATCCAGTCCTCGAGGGCCACTGTCCTGCAGGTTTTAGATGTTTCCCTGCTTTACACACACCTGATTCAGAGGAAATGGAGTGCTTCAAAAGATTGTTAAGTTCTGTGCAAGCCTGCTAATGATGCAATGATCTGAATCAGGTGTGTTGAAGCAGGGAAACATTTAAAACATGCAGGGCTGGAAGTGGGTATCCCTGCTCTAGATGGTAAAGAAATATAATCAATATAAATCTGCGTATTTTGAAATCATTTTCCTTCATTGTTTCTGTTGTGTGTATGAGCAGAAAAAGTTGGAAAAGATAGTTGTGGGAAAAACATGTCGGTCGATTGTGTACGAGGTGCTCCGGAGGGTCCACAGCCCCAAAAAACCCAGCTCACCTGCTGAGCTTTACATCACTGAAGAGCAACAGTTCAAGAACAAAAACCCCAAGGTATAGATATACCAGTGGAAGCATCTTACTTAAACTTTTCACAGTATGGCTTCAATTTGAGATTATTTTCTTGTTTTAATCCTCCTTGTTTGCACATTGATCACTGAGGAGACCATTTTCATGTAGCACTGATGTGTCATGCATTTTTCCATGAGTGTTTATTTCAGACTGAATCTTAGTCACAGCAGCTGATTCATTGTGAGATGACCTGTAATGGAACCATTCATTGTGTAGTTTCTTTTGACATTTGGGCTGTTGAGCGAGAGTGTGATCAGCCCGTGAAGGCTGTCTCTTCCTAACGCAGCCTTTAAGATTGCCCTCATTCATCTAGTATTCCACAATTATATTATTTCAATGATAATTTATAGGAGCTAATTATATAATCGATCGTGACTGCTAATATCTAAAACCAAACTAACTTGCCTCTTGACTGTAGAAAATAGGTTATGTTGATGTGACAGTATAATAGAAACAATGCTTTAAGTGGGTTAATTCAGAGGCTGATAGTCTCCCAGTAAATATGAGGCATGACTCTTTAAAAAGGTTTCAGTCCCAGTTTTCAATATACTCAACAGGGTATGTATGAAAACACTATCAATGGTTATAAAAAGTAAAAAAGATTTTTTTGTAAAAATTATACCTGTTATTATAGGTCATCTGATTTGAGATTGGAATAAAGGGGCTATTTTTTTCATATAGTTAGATTTGCTATGACAAGATATTGTGATGATTGCTGCTGTTGAAGCCTTTCACGTGCTCACGTTTTATGTGACACAAATAGTTAGTCACTCCTCCTTAGGTTTATAAAAGAAAATCTGATGTGTATCATAATGAGGATAACTGTGAAAGGAAATGATCACCCAGTAGTGTGATGGTGGTTTCTGTTAAGTGTTGAGTTTGAAAGTTCTAAAGGATTTCTGTATAAATTTGCATAAAACATCATTAGATTTTTAAAAGGGGGTAAAGAGAGCTCAAATAAACAAATGAGAAAACATTATAATGTGGGATTTTTTTTAAGTTAAATTTAAAGCTAAAAATATTTGAATAGCTTCAACTCTGAGCTGTTTTTTCCTTGCAAGAGCTGAGATAAAGTTCCAGAGTGTTGCGTTTTTAAGATCTTTTGGCAGAAATCTAATATATATACATATATATATATTTGCATAGCTCTGTCTTTTTTGGTTGTTTTTAATTGTAAATGTAATTGCAGTGATCGGAAATATCAAACAATGGCTCTACAACCGTTTGTATTTTTAGCAGCCTTTATAGTTTCTCTTATGTCCTAAGCGTGAGGTGGTACCAATTGAAAACTTTGGTACCTGATGTCACTACATCCGATTTCCATTTTTTTTACAGAACACAAAGTCCTTCAGTTGAATCTGAATCCTGTAATGATGTATCTCTGTTAAATGTTTAATTGGTCACATTTAGGCTGTTTCTTTTGTTCAATATTTCTGTGGATGGTCGTTGATTTGTGCAGAATTTTTGAAACATTAAAGACATTAAAACATCAAACCTTTTAAAAAGGGGCTTACATTCAAAGATTCCACTGTTTTGCTACCCCAATCTGTTAAACCACATCTCTGTTTTAGTTGCAGTACTTTGATCAGCCAGTGCAAGACCTAAAGAGACTGTGGAACGAAGTGAATCAAGCTTGCACCTGGGATCTCTCTGTTGACACACTCCGACAGGTAGTCACATGTTATGTTAGGTTGATTTGGGACTTAATGATTATTGATTTATACAAAGAAAGAACACATTACTCTAACATTAGTTAGATAACTCAAAAGTTTAGTTTAGGGAACCTTTTTAAGATTGAATGTATAAGTAATTTCATATCATGTTGATGGATGAAAGACACAATATAATGCATTTTTTTCATTATTTCCTGTACTTAAGGTTGTGTTGTCTCTGCCTGATGAAAAAAAGACTCTGGACTCCCCCACAAAAGAAGAGAGTCTAGCCCAGCTCAACTCTGTGGTTCTGCAACTTTCTGAACCTTCTGAACTGAAATATTGTCATCTATCAGCTGTCACTATAGGGTAAAGCATGGATACTCATGATTCATGCATCATCTTCAGCACACAAACTCATATTCTACAGTTGCACAGTGATTGTAGCAAGCCTTTATGTTATGATTGTGTTTGGTGCCCTCTGCAGGCAGCAGCTGTGGAAGCAACTTTTGGACACAATGGCTGATGAAGCTGCCAGGCTGAGAAACCTGTTGGGCCTCCCAGAAAAAGAAATGCATATTCATACAGAGTGTGAATCCATGATCTCTGACGCTGGTGAGACCCACATATTTTGACTCTATGTAGTGAGTTATGCCCATATTACTTAATGTCAAATTATTCAAAATAGCGTCACCTCTCAATAATGGCATGGTATCTAGGTTAACAAGTAGAGTGATTCCATGACAAATCAAGAACATATAACTGTTTAAAAAATACAGGTTTTTAAATTCAAGTTCAAAGTAACAAAAGCAACTACACCTCTGATCACTGACTCATAAGTTAGAAAACGTGATCTTTCAAAATGTCAGCTGTGATGCATAGATGTTAGTGTGTTGGTGTTGGACTGGATGTGTGCAAAGGGTGTAAGGAGATGACACATGAAGATTAATCTATGAATGCTTGTGTACATAACAAACCACTGGCTGACAAGAAGCCCTTCTAGAGGGGCTGTTTCTACAGGGTTGATAGAAGAGGATTATTCCATCATTATAATGATTCAAAGATTTAGCATAAAGTCACATGAATCAGGTGGTCAAGTATACTGCTTGACCTAAATCCAAAATAAACCCTGTTGGTGTATTTAAAAGAGAGGATGAGCAACACAACCCTCTAAGCAAAGGTTAGTCTAATTTGTGAACCTCTAGTATAGTCCATGCTATGAAGAATTTGTTACCAAAAATAAATGTGATCATGCAAGGTACTGAAAAAAAAGAAGTATTCTAAGCGATGAAAGTGGACTTAAATTTTTCAAATTCAGATCCTACTTTTTCTTTTACCAAACATGTCTAAACTGTTGTTGTTTTTCAAATTTCAAATAAGCGGAAACTCTCTACTGTTTAATGCAGAAGTACAGGAATCCAGTTGTGCTTGCGCTGTTCTACTAATTTGTTCTGCTCACTACTATGTCACTGCATCTTCTGTGATTGATGATACAAACAAAGAAGACAAGAATGAGAAAAAAGCAGAGACTGCAGCTAAAGAGGAGCAAAGCCTGTTGAGATCCAGATTTAAAGATGACAGCAAGGGAGAGTTAAAGCCACCAACGAATGAGAATTCCCTGGAGGTGAGAAGAAAATGTTCTGAAACATAGTACAAGAGAAAGACACGTCTATGTGCATGTGTGTCTGTGTGTAGCTGATTAACTATCATCAACATAGAGATTGAGAATAATAAGTGTTTTGCTGAAGAGTGGCACCAAAAGCAAAGACTTGTGAGCATGAATGAAATATGTTTTGCAAGACATGAGGCATCTCTTCATCTGACAGCTGATCCAAACTTGAGTCATCTTCATCACTTCAAAAAAGCTATCACTTCATCTTTCATTCATATCCCATTCAAAGGGTTTCTGATGTCTTGCTACTATTGACTGCATCCTAACTTGGCCGCATACACAATTGCATACACCTGCAGTTCTTTCGGCTAATTCGTTTGTCATATTTGTCAAATTGTATCTGTACTGGTGTCTGAAGGTTTTATAAAGATTCTTACTTTGGGCAACTTTTTAGCAGACTATTAAAAACTGTTCACTTTTTGTATATGAGCATTTGTGGGATATCGGTGTGTATACATGTTACACTAGAAATTATCAGTATAAAAACCAACCCCTTTACTTTCAGTTTTCCCCACTAATGTAGATAGTTTTTCCCCCGAGAGAGACTTTTTTCCAAGCTTAGCAATACACTGTGTCAGTGGCCATTTCTGTTATGGTAAAGAGTGACTAGTTTAATGAGATAATGAGAACTAAGTATCACCAGTACTCATTGTAATGCTTTGCTTTTCTGCTCCTACCTACCATGTGGCCATCTGCATTGTACCCAATCCTACTTGCAGATCTGAATATAAGGTATTGATAGAGTTGTTTGGAGATGACGCGCTGCTCAGCCTACCTCAATGCTCTCTCCTTTAATGGTTCTTCTCTCCATTGTCCACCGTGACAGGCATTTAGAATTGGACCGGGGCCACAATTTTTCCTGCTCATATTTTGCTGAGTGATTTTCTCCTTTGTGTATTGTCTGAGTCATAGGTAGGGTACAACCTATTACTCAGATGTTACCATGGAAACAGAACAATGTGTGAAAACGTCCACCTGCTCCTGGACTGTGTCCCATCGTGTGAATTCATTACATCTGTACCATTCCAAGCCATCTGTCAAAGATGCAAACATAGATATTTGCTATAGTGCTGCATACTTTTCAGCTATCTTTGTTGCTAACTCTGATCATCCTTCCATAGGAGAGTAAAAAGAGGGGGAAAAGAAAAGATGACACAGGGAAGCACTCTAAAGAAAAGCTAGGAAAGGAGTCTCCCTCACTGACTGATACCTGTTCAGAAAGCATCATTCAATGGCCATCTGATGACCAAAGTGTAGACTCAGAGAGAATACACTTTTACACAAGGATTCTGCATAAAAAGGCAAGTAATTAACTTTCAGCTGAAGTACATCAATGTGAAATTTAGTTCACTTGTGCAATGTTCTACTTGGATGACTCCTAAGAAAAAGTAGAAATCAAGAAGGCAGGACAGGGTCTGCTGAGTGGCTCTATGCAGTCATGTTATTCAAAATATGCGGCTCAGAAAAGGTCTTTGACTTGTATCAAAGCTAAGTAAGTTGTGATAAACAGCATCTAGCAATGGATTTTGAGTTTGGAAGAGTTTGCTATTATTTTACCAACTAGTTAGTAATGTCACTTTTGCTCTCTGTTTTAACTGCCTTGGACCTATCGTAATCTTTTTTTTTTTTTTTTTTACCTGCTGCCTGGACATTGTATTTTGCATAATAATGCATTATGATATTTACCCCATCTGGAAAAGAAATTGGGGTACAAGCTGATGCCTTAAAATAACCTACACGAGAATGCAGGATATCAAGTGTTAAATAATATCTATAATTTAAAGGGGTATGATCACCAGATGACTGACTGTTTCCCCCTGAATCTTTAAATAAAATGTATGCCCGAGTAAAAGGGCAAAATCTAATTTCAGTGTAGCCTACATGTAAACCTATATGTCTTTGTTCATCTGGTAGGTTTATGCTCTCATGGAGGACCTAGTGGACAACCTCTGTGGCCTGGTGGATGAGATTAATGTGGGAGACGGACAGGACACAAAGCACTAAGACAGGAGAAGCAGGCACACCCATTTACAACCAGATGTAAAAAAAACCCATATCAGATAAGATGTATGCCTTATTTTGCTGTGAAATCAATAAACATTTTCTTCTTCTGTCCTCTCATCAGTGGGTGCTGCTAGGTTAACCACAGACAAAACAGGAGACATGCCCGCCCAGAAATGTTGCAACTTCAAGCAGTTTTCCAACCTCCTGAGCTACCTATGACCTACTTTCTGATCACATCTGATTCTTCTCTTTGGATGTTATATATTCAGTCTTCATGATTTTAAATCTCCTGCCTTTTAACGTTAAGGATCGTCTTAATGTTAAAGGGTTCTAATCCATTGTCACGCATGGAGCTAACAGGGCTGATACAGTGACTCCTAAAGTTCATAAAAGCTTCCAAAGTTCAAACCAGTGACCTTAAAGGATTCAAAGAAACACTAACCCCTTAAGGCCTTCAGAGTTTATTGAGCTGTACATGGAATGAAGTGAAGAACTCAAAATTTCTTTGGATGCAGGATATTTTAAAGACTCTCATTCAAAAACCCACTTCTCTGATTATTTACTAATTCCAAACCTTTTCTCTCACTCATCATGGTATCAGCAGCTTGTCCAATTATAATCACTTCCAGCTCTATATAGACCAACACAGTGATGCCCGAATGCCAACCTGGAGGCTTTAAAACCACAGTTTAAAAGTTGCTGGGTGATATCCAGTTGGTGACTTCCTTTTCTGATCATAGCTCGAAAGATGGTTTAAGTTGTTTTCAGCAGTTGGCGGTATTGTGACTCTTCTGTGGGTTGGGAGCATGCAGCCCTGCTCCCGCTCAGCCTTCCATCCCCTAACACGGCTTTCTGCATCCGGTCATACTTTTTATTCTTTTGACAAACATGTTGAGCATGTCACATTTATGTTTTTCTACCTATTTATTTTAGATTCTGTTCCTTGTTGTTGGGTGTTACAGCTTGTTGAACATCCAGGTGTTAAACACACACTTTTTGGAATCAATAAATATTAAATAATTCGCAATTTTACATTTGACTCTCCAGTAGAGCGGCCCCATTACGCCACCACCAGGGGTCTTGACAATAAAAAAATGAAACCATAATCTTAAAACATGTTTAACTGTAAACTGTACAGCCAGAAAAGCCTAACTTAACTGGTATTCCTGTTTAACCTTTGTATAAAGATAACCCACCTCTCCATATTAACAAGAGTGATGAACCATGAACTGACATGGTGCTTTGCACCGTCACGTCACAGTAAGAGGGTTCCCGGTTCTAATCCCACCTGGAATATTTCTGTATGGCGTTTGCATACTTTTTTTCTGGGAAAAAAAAATCCGCCAGAAACGTCTACTACAACGATCTGAATATTTTGAAAGATTAAACATGTGATGTTTGAAAATACACTGTGCATCATAGACAACAGAAGTATGTCGGGTTTGTATTAAGACAAGCTTTAAAAAATGTTTGTTTGTAATGCAAACGTGAAGAAAAGGTATGAAATACTCTGTACAGTTCGAGATCGAACAAAAAACCTTGTATAATCAATTAAAAGGTCAACATTAGCTATATTTTTGGTTAACGTGGGGGAAATGAAGTGCAATACTGTGGAGCCACCTTCACTGAATGGGTGCACGCTCCTGCGTATAGGAGTAAATTCTGTGGCGTTGATAACTATCCTGGCAAGACACCGGCTCCATTTCAGGAGTAGTTCCCGGGCTGTAGAGCTTTGCAAGGCTCCAAGTTTAAGTCGCTCTCAATATTGAGTCAACTAAAGCCACGGCGCTGTGAAAATATGCGGACATGGATGACTGGCCATGCTTTAGTTAAATCTAAACAAAGCTCTCGGTCTTGACCATTTTCCAGTAGTCACCGGAAACTGCAGCTACTTCTATCAACTCGGATGCAGTTTAGTATAATAATATGCTATGATTTTATGAAGGTAGAAATTAATTTGTCCAAGCTCCCTGGGGTTGTCGGTGTTTGTCACAATGCAGTTATTTTTATCTGTAGCTTTGTTTCTCTTTACGCACGACCTTTCTGAAACCTTGCGCTCTGACAAATGCGCTTCCCGATGCGACGTGAGCTCGTGTCCGAGCCCGAGCTGCCCCGGCGGTTACGTTCCGGACAGATGTAACTGCTGCCTGGTATGTTCTCCAAGCGAGGGGGACCCCTGCGGCCGCAAGAACGACCTGCCCTGTGGGGATGGCCTGGAGTGTAAGCTGCTTGCCATGGAGAGGCGGCGAGGCTCCAAAGGGGTCTGCAGGTGTAAAACGGACTATGAGGTGTGTGGAAGCGACGGGAAGACGTACGGTAATGTGTGTAAGATGAAAGCAGCCAGTCGAAAAGCTGTCCAGAAGGAAAGACCTTCAGTGAGCCAAGCGCACAAAGGACCCTGTTCGTCTCCAGGCGCAGGTAGGACTGCTTTAGCCCGTCAGATATAGATGAAAAATGTAGTGATTTGCAAATAATTTAAATAATTTGTGAAAGCAAACAAAAGTACTATTTTTAATTTGGTTTGATTTAAAAAAAATATTTGCACCTTTTTAATTGAATGATGCTAGAAGCACGTCTCCAACTTCACCTCTTTTTCACAACAGCATCTAAGAGTTAGGAAAAGGAGCACTTTCTTTTGTTGATTTAATGTTAATGTCCGTGGGTGACAGGTCTGGACTGCAGGCGAGAATGTTTAGCACATAATCTCTTTTTTATGCTCATGCTATTTTGATATGTGCAGAAAGGAGCTGGGCACTGTTTTCTGAAATAAGCAAGGCCTCAAACATCATCTGGATGGCAGCATATATTTCTTAAGAGAGTTTAAATCCGTAATAAATTGGGTATTAATTTAGTTTACTTAGTTTAATTAATCAAGCATTTAAAATATACAAAAATGACAAAGAAAGATACAAACAAAAATGGGAAATAGCAGAAAGTCCGATGGACTTTTTATGAAGCTTCTACCCAAAAACATCAATACCATAGTTATCAGCTTATACATCAACAGTGACTCTTGAATAACACTAATAATACACTTTCCCGAAAATTAAACCTAAAAATGCACAACAATACATGATGAAAAATAGTCACAAAAACGGTCATTAAATGTTCGTGGATGTTCTCAAACCTATTCCATTCTTTAATGCCCATATATGTTCTGAAGAAAATTTAACAAGTAGTGATAGGAAAACTGCTTACCTAGACTATATTTGCAGATTTTGAGGTACATGTGCACAAATGCACTCCAATACCATTGCAAATACTGGCTTTATAACTGTGTACTGATGACAAGCTGAATACTTCTTCTCCTCTTTGACCAAGAGGATGCAACGCTTTGATTTTCAAAAGGATTTTCACATGGTCACAGTCCATGTTAAATGAGCTTGGGACTGTAGTTTTCTGAAGTGTTCCTGAGTCCATGCATTGATTTCTACCTATGGATCATGTCTCTTTTGAATATAGCACTGCCCGAAGGCCCAAAGGTCACGACCATTCAGTGTTGGATTTTGGCCTCGTCCCTTGCAGACATTTGCATGGATACCCAGAATATTTCAATGATTCTACATGCTGCATCTCTTCATAGTTGTGTGAAGAAATTTCATTCTTAAATTGGTGAAATAGTTGCCCACAGATGCTTCTACCTTTGCCAATTTTCCCCTCTGAGAGACTCAGCCGGTCTCAGGTGCTGTTTTTATGCCCAGTCATGTTACTAACCTAATTAGGTGTCCACTGTTCAACACCACTGGGGTTTTTTTCTATTCTTTTTAAAGCATTGCACATTGTTGCAAGTCTTCTTCTTCTTCTTCTTCTTTTTTTGAGACATGTCTCTGGCATCAATTTCAAAAGAAGCACATGTTTAAAAAAAATATACACATACATATTATTTTGTTAGAAACTATACATTTCATATATATTGTTTGTACTGTTTTCATTTATGCTACATTAAGTTTCAAAGATTTGAAAATCATTGCATTCTCACTTTTTTTCTCAGGTGAGTTTACATGCAGAAATCTACATTTTAAGGACTGAAATTTCAATTCAATCCTACAGTCATGGTTGTGAATGATGTGCTATGTGTATGTGTGTGTATCCATGTAAGTTGTCTGTCTGTATTAATGCAGTGGGTTCTTCATGTCTGTATAGGTCGTTCCCTGCTCCGTTCCAGCAGCCCTCGCTACAAGTTCAACTTCATCGCTGATGTAGTGGAGAAAATAGCGCCTGCTGTTGTCCACATTGAACTATTTGTAAGGTGTGAAATGTGTGAGCGTGTGCTGTTGAGTGCGTCGTAGTCTTAATTCAGAGATATCAGTTTATCATGTGTGGCACAGTGATGTTTGCTCCCTCTATGCATTGAAAAACTAGAATGAAATTTCTTTTGTGTAGCATCATGGTTTGATTTCTTGTAGAAAATGTTAAAATAACAAAAAAGGTATTTCTTAGAAAAAAATGTGGCCCCACCAGTCTGCTGCTTTATCTTCTCTGTCATGGCTTTAGGATATTGAGTTCTGCAAATTAAGCCTACTTATCTGTATGCCACACAGGACAACCAGAATGTGAAATGAACAAAATTCAGTTTATTTTTCCTTCCTCTTTTTTCTCTTCAGACATCCTCTGTTTGGTCGCCACACCCGTCTTTCCAGTGGCTCTGGTTTTATTGTGACCCACTCAGGTGTGATTGTGACCAACGCTCACGTTGTAACCACGGCTGCAACGGTGACAGGGAGGCCCCAGTTGCGTGTTCAGCTTCATGACGGGGATGCGTACGAGGCAGTGATTAGATATGTAGACAGGAAGGCAGACATAGCCACTATCAAGGTCAATCCGCAGGTGAGAACATAAGCACTGATCCAGAAACTCTCACCTGTGTCTTTATCAAAATGATTAAATAAAAAAAACTACCTTAAAACTGTTTTTTTAGGCTTCCGTGACCCTTGGATAAGCTAACATGAAACATTCTGACAGGTTTTTGCACCAAGTTATGACAGCTTCCTGCTAGAAATTCATAGGGCTAGCAGGAATGCTTTCATAAACACTAGCTCTGTGACTCACAGACACAGCACTGATGTGTGTATTCTCACACCCACATCTGACATACTTGGACTGTTTTGTAAGCCATAAACTCTTCCTCCCTAATATTTTGCATTCATTCATTGTACTCTTCTTTTAAACTTCTATCCATTTCCTCTTGTATCCTTTTTAATCTTCACTGTGTCTGTCCGTGTGAGAGCAGAAGAAGCTTCATGTGCTGTCTCTGGGCCTTTCGGCCGATCTAAGACCAGGGGAGTTTGTCGTTGCCATCGGCAGCCCCTTTGCCCTGCAGAACACTGTGACCATAGGTATTGTCAGCACAGCACAGAGAGACGGCAAAGAGCTGGGCATCAAGGATTCTGACATGGACTATATCCAGACTGATGCCATTATTAATGTGAGCACACAGATACATACACATGCAATACCAAAAAAACACTACTTTGATTCTGTATAGTCATTTTGATAATTATGTAATGTTTGTTCTTATGATCGTTTTTATGTCTCATCTTTCATATTTGCGAGAAGTATGGCAATTCTGGAGGACCCCTTGTAAACTTGGTAAGTGATGTAAGTAGGTTTTTCAGTGGACTAGTGAAAAATAGATTAAAATGATCAAAAGTACTAAGTCCCAATATTCTAACTCTGTTTGACCTTACCAAAAGAACTTAGCCTCTATGACACTGGTCCACTATGTTCTTCTGCCTAAATAGTTGCCTTTGACCTGTGACCCTACTACAATTAGACCTCTGAAGCCTCACTGCACATAGAAAGCAGTCAAATTGTCTTTTAAATCTGAAATACAGTATATTAGCACATAGTATGAGCTATAATGTTTTATAGACCACCGTGCAGATCTAATTATTCTATATGGTAGACCTGTATAGGTAATTCCGGCGTTGTTTTATGTATTATGACACATACAGTTAAAACAAAATAGACAGCGATAGTTTTGGAAACCTCCCAAAGTGGATCATGAAACTCAGTTGAGAAACTATTTTGTCAGATGTAGAATAATAAATATTACAAATTCACTGACAAATATCACTACTATTGCTTCTTATTCTCCTGATACTGCTATTACTGTTACTCATGACTAAAAATTAGAATAATTAATGTAAACAAAAGTTGCATTTAGACGGAACACTTTCTAACAGATGCAGTCCTGAGTGGTATACATAGAGCCAGGGAGTAGGAATGAGTTTAACATTGGGGCGGACACATAAAGGTAACCTGATAGATATAAAATCATTTTTGGGTAGAGCAGAGTTCCATCTTTCAAACCAGAATTTCTTCATCATGTATCATCTCAGAAAAAATCTCCACATACCACCATTATGATTGACATGAAAAAAACATTGTTAGACGTGTCGGGTTTAGGAACAAGCAGATGGTGAGCTGACTTGTGAATGTGGAGCTGAAGGGGTCTTCCTGGACCCTCTTGAAGTAGAAACATGGAGCAGAGGGACTAGGGCATTGACTGACTCCTAGTAAGGTATGGGAACAAGAACAGTAGAGGCGTTAGGGACAGAAAAGGGACAGAGACAAGAACAGGTGGAGCATTGTCTACAGACCTAAGCATCGGTCGCTGGGGCAGGGATGCTGGGACTGAAGCTGGAGGGACTTCACACTGAGAATTCTAAGCATCTGCAGACCCAGGAACAGGGGACTGGTCCTCAAACCCCCACTGTAACATGTAGGTGAATTACTCTAGCTGTGGTCCCATCTCGAGCTCTCACCTAACAAGGAAGGCAGCTAGTGAGCTTGGGATCATGGTAGACTTGCTTCTTATATAGGCCTAACAGCATGCTCATCAAGTCACCAAAGGTAATGTAATTTGGTAGCGCAGAGGGGCGACAAATGAGCCAGGCCTGGAGCCTCACCTCTTTCTGGGATGTTTTTCTTGGAGGCTGCTCAGGGGTTGGCTCCAGCTTGAGACAGGCAGACAGCGGGCTGGCCTCAGTGGTGGGAAAGTGGAAAGCTGGTAAGTCCTTTTTGAGAGTCGCAATGATTTACAGCTTCTTTGTCATTTGCAGCAGGGTCAACAGCCTGAGTCTGCATAACAGAGTCTTTTCCACAAGGGAATAAACCGCCTATGGGTTACATCCATGGGGCTAGATATAGCAGCCTGCCAAAGGTGGAGTTAAACTCTGCTACATCCTGGAGAATGGCTGGGTTGTCTGCTGGGTCCAAGTCTGGCAAGATCATTCTGTCACAGTTAATGGTTGAGGAAGGACCCAAATGCAGGACTAGGCAGGATGCTGTCAATGAGGGAACAAAAGTTATAGCAAAACAAAAAGTGCTGTGGAGGCCGGTTAGAGGCAAACGGGACTCAACTGACACAGACAACAGAACTGAGGGGACAAATTATGATGAGGATCTTGCACTTAACAAAGGAAACTGAAAAGAAACAGAAACTGCCAAATGCAAGGCAGCTGTGTGGCAATTGTAAACTAAGATCAGATGACCAACAAGGACAGGAATTGAAATGGGGCAAACTGTTCAAAATAAAACAGGAAGCAAGATAACTAATCACAATCAAAAGTCAAAACCTGAGTACAAAAAGCCATAGACCATGACAGTATGAGTGTTTATGTGAGGGGTCGAATGAGAAAAACATTGTAAAACACTTTTTAGAACCTAGGTGAAGATAAAACTCTCTCTATAACATCATCTTTTTTTTTCTTTCAGGATGGCGAGGTCATAGGCATCAACACTCTGAAAGTAACAGCAGGGATATCCTTCGCGATCCCTTCAGACAGGATCAGCCGTTTCCTGTCAGAGTCACAGGCCAAACACAGCAAAGGTTAGGGTTTCAGTCTGAGCTCAGCTCTTTTTAAACAGTAGTTCCTCTTCTTAATGTATAAATACCTCCTATAAAGCCATAACTGTTTAGTATTTACCATTATTTCTTATCCTGGCTGTGACAGAAAAGACAAGACTGCAGAGAAGACGAATGGGAGAACCACAATCAGATGAAGGTGAGAGCTGCTGAAGCAGCATTCTTCATGTAAATATTATGACTGCTTTAAGTCTTGCTAAAAATGGAGGTACTACTTTTGTTTTCAGAGCTGCCAGAAGTGAGGAGATATTTTTTGGGCATCAGGATGATCACAATCACCAAAGAGTGAGTTGAAACTTCCACTTGTACATTGTTGTTGCATGCTATTAGTTTTGTGTATCTCAAATTACCATCGGTGTTAACGTGTATCGTGTGTGCCTCAGGCTAGTGGCAGAGCTTAAACATCAGAACCCAGACTTTCCTGACGTCAGCAGTGGGGTCTTGGTGCAGCAGCTCATACCAAATGCTCCAGCAGAGAGGTGTGCTTACACACATGTAAAATCCAAGCACACATATACACACACACATACAAGAACTTTTGTTAGAAAATAAGCTCTTCAAGGCAGAGTTTATCAGCCATATTTTGTTGTTGTTTCAAATGATTCTGGCCATACTGTGATTCTATAACTTGATGATTTGATATATTATAATTCTTTATTTTCTTATCATATATTATTTGGTGTTTAACACCTGTGCCTCAGTCATCCCTATAGAAAAAATACTTACATGAGTTTCTCTCCTTTTCATGTGTATAAGTGGTGGTATCAAAGCTGGTGATGTTATCGTGAAGCTGAATGGACAGCCGGTCCAGACCACTAAAGACATCCATGACATTCTGCAGAGCAACAAGCCACTTCTTCTTGAGGTTCACAGGGGAGACGATCACTTACTGTTCCACATTCACCCTCAGCATTTGGTGCATTAATGGCTCAGATCATTTGTTTACAATATAAAGAATTTTCTGCTGGTAGTCATGAATAATCTTCAGTTATTAAAAGAAGAAAACAGACAATTCCTTTTCAGTTTTTATCAGTACAATGATGTTTGTTTTGTTTTTGTTTTTAAGTACATTTGTTTTATATATATTTGACAGGTATGGCTCTGTACGATACTGAGAATACTGTTTAGTAGATTCTGCTGCACTGTAAGTTGAATGTGGTTCAACATAAAAGCTTCAAGAGAAGTGTGTGCACAGTGGTGTGTATTTATCTGTCTGGTGTTTTCCAGCAGCTGCTGTCCAGCAGGCAAATTTCTCACCTCTGTTTATGTCTTCTCGTCCCTCCTCCTTCCTCTCTGGCTTGGAAAGACATCCTCATAATTTAAACAAATCCAAGCCAACAAGCAGAGTCGACACTAGCAGAATGAGCAAATCCAGTTACTGGAGGAGTCACTTATACTCCTCTCTTATGAAAATTCTAATGTGTAACATTATCATGATTCATGAAATGCTCTCTAACTTAACAACTGAAAATCCTTTTAGGGCTATTTGGGGCCACTGTGACAACATTTATCTTGTTCACATCTGCTGAAGAGCACAATTAAAGAGAATCAAAGCTGACCTAGACAAAGTCTCTATGCCTTGACATCAGTGCTGTTTGTAGTTTGTTTACACAGATTTCTCCTCATGACCCTGTAACCTTACTTGAAGTGGCACTGTACCTGCACAGTTCATAAACCAGACTCAAACACACAAACCAACCTGCTCACATAAACAGAGCCATGTTGCGCCATGTTACTGTTGAAACAAGCTGATAAAACCACTGCAGACAAATTACACACAGGAGGAGTCTTCTTTTAAGTGGTTGAGGTGTGTGTGGTGTTTTTAATCTTAGCAAACGCAGAGTGCTTCTATGTCAGTGAAGAGCAGACACAGCTGTTTATCCTTATAAAGACAAAACTTCACATCAAAACTGTGTCAGTGAGCTCACACCAAATGTAATCATCTTATTCAAATACACGGAAAGAATACTATGATAAAATGATAGATATGTCTCTTGATTATACTGTGGATGAGCTCAGACTTTGACTTCAGTCTTTGACTCAAAAAAACACTTGATGTGTTGACATTCAAAAGCTAGTCTGTGTACATCGATCCATTCATTCTATACCCACTTAATCCAGTTCAGGGTTGCGGGGGCCTGGAATCCATCACATCTGGCATTGGGTGAGAGGCACCCTGTGTCAAACAAACACAACTGATTATTTCTAAAGTGGCCACTAGATGGCGTGTTGAGACAAAAAATTAGCTCATGACGTGGCAATAGTTCAGCTGCTAAAATTCATAGTTTATAAGACCATTCCATATGAAAGGAAGTTTAAATATAACTCTGGTTTCTGACTGGGTAATTAAGTTCTTAAAACTCCAGCCAAGCTTTTTACATAGAATAACTGTCTCTCACTAGTTTTAGTTTTCCTATGAAACCTTTAGACAAGTCTGGGTTGATGTGCAGACTGTCCGCAGTGCTGGAAACAGTGGCTCTGCAGTCCAAACCTCAAGAAAATGAATCAACCAACAAACAGAAAACAAAAAAAATTTTCACAAAACAGTACACATTTCAAAACACGACAACAAACAATAAATTATAAATTCATATATTTGAATCTTTATTTAAAAGACACACACAAATCAATGATTTTCAATGACCAATCAAATAGCCTTTAGAGCATTTTACCAAATCAAAATTTCATTATTTTATTCCGGTAACACACTCAAAAGATTTGTGTGTAATTTCTTACTTACTTTTAAATACACTTTTTACTTCTTACTAACTTTAGAATACTAATTGTTGTAGCTTGTGGAATTGATTGATAAGAATGTCAACAATTCTGTAACTCTGTTTGCTATGGTTGAAAAACTCACAAATCCTCCTAAACAGTTAAACCCAGACCTCCTCTCCACTGAGAAATGCAACGAATTTGCCAACTTTTTTAGCCAAAATAACAAAACAATTAGACAAAACATTCATGCCACACAGACGAACAAGAAAACTAATCTTTTTTTAAAACCTAGAAATAACTCAGATGTTATGTTGCAATTTAGTATTGTTGATTTAAAAATCCTTGAGGAAACAGTTAGGCATCTGAAATCAACAACTTGCACTCTGCACTGTTGTTGCACATTATACCATCTGACTTTTTAAAAACAGTTTTTACCTCAGTAGAAAGTGATCTCCTACAAATACTTAACAGCTCACTGGCATCAGGCATTTTTCCAAAGTCATTAAAGACAGCTGCCATTGAGCCACTCCTAAAGAAGAGAACTCTAGATGCCTCTATGATGAACAACTACAGACCTGTATCTAACCTCTCTTTCATATTCAAAATTATTGAGAAAGTTGTATGTAACCAGCACACGACTTTCTGAATGAAAGTGGAAATCTCGATAACTTTCAATCAGGCCTCCGACATCATCACAGCACTAAACAGCTTTGGTCAAAGTGTTAAACGACATTAGATTGAATAATTCTGGTTATGTTTCAGTTATGTTGGATCCTAGCGCTGCATTTGATACTGTAGATCACAGAATCCTGTTGCTCAGGCTGGAAAACTGTGTTGGACTTTCTGGAGCGATCCTTAACTGGTTCAGGTCCCATTTAGAAGGCCGGAGCTTTTTTTGTTACAATTGGCAGCTATGAATCTGAGCGAGTGGCCATGACTTTTGGAGTCCCCCAGGGGTCAATTCTTGGACCTCTTCTGTTTAACTTGTATATGCTCCCTTTGGGTCAGATATTACAGAACTTTAACATCAATTATCATAGTTATGCAGACGATACACAACTTTATGTGTCTCTGTCACCAGATGACTGCAGCCCAGCAGACATCAGTGTCTAGAGGAAATAAACACCTGGATGGGAGAGAATTTTTTACAGTTAATTGAAGACAGAACTGAGAAGAGAAGAGGGTCAGCATTGGTAAATATCTTGAGACTTGGGCCCTTACAATCATTGACCAAGTTTGTAACCTTGGAGTGTTGATAGACTCAGATCTGACTTTCAGCAGCCACATCAAAGCTGTCACCAAGGCAGATTCTTACCAACTCAGAAACATCAACATAAGTAAAGGTTTTCACTCCCAGGAGACCAGGAGAAACTTATCCATCCATTCATCTCCAGTAGACTCGATTACTGTAATGGTCTTTTTACTGGACTTTCCAAAAAGAGCATTAAACATCTGCAGCTCATACAGAATGCTGCTGCTAGACTTTTAACCAGGACTAAGAGATCTGGACACATCTCACTTTTTTAAAATCTTTACACTGGCTTCCAGTCAGTCACAGAATAGATTTTTAAAAGCCAACTGGTGGCTTACAAATCCCAAAATGGTTTAGACACAAAATACATCTGTGAAATATTCAGAAAATATAAACCCAGCAGAGCTCTTAGATCCAAGGACTCAGGTCAGCTGGTCCAGTCCAGAGTCCAGACTAAACACGGAGAAGCAGCATTCAGCTGTTGTGCTGCAAACAAGTGGAACAAACTGCCAGTGGAGATTTCACCAAATGTAGACATTTTTAAATCCAGGTTAAAAACATTTCTTTTCTAATGTGTCTATGCATGAAATCTGCACGATATCTTTTATCTTGACTGGTGCTTGTTTTTATTCATTTTAATTCATTTTAATTCATTTTAATTATTTTATTTCTTTCTTCGACTGGCGACCTGTCCAGGGTGTACCCTGCCTTCCGCCTGATGACTGCTGGGATAGGCTCCAGCCCACCCGCTACCCGATTAACGGATTGACGGTATAGAAAATGGATGGATGGATATTTCTTTCTCTTTATTTTCTTTTACATATTTGTAATGCTTCTTCCACTCCCCGCTGCAATGCTTTTATTTTATGTAAAGCACTTTCAATTGTTTTGTACATTGAATGTGCGATACAAATAAATTTGACTTGACTTGACTTGTTGATTCTCCTTTTCACAATGAACCAAATATTTTCAGTAAGAGACAGATGTAAGATGTAACAGCCTGCAGGTAGGCTGGTCAAGCACACACTCTCTGTGCCTATGAAGCCTCTCTGTTGGAAGTTGTGCAGAATGAGCTCATTGTCCTGCTGAAATAACCACGGATAACCACCATCAATGGTATCTTAACACATATGAAATTATCCATGGTATGGACACTGATGCATCACAGATGCTGACTTCTAACACCTTTCACTGAGCCTGGATGGTTCTTCTGGCCATTGGCAATCTTAGCCAGATATCAGTTCTATCTCACAAGCAGCTGAAATGTGGACTCATCTAACCACAGAACACGTGTCTATATGAAATGAGCTCCTGTCCAGAGAACTCAGCTGAGTTTTTGCACTGGCTTTCCCCCTGTGTAATACATCTTCTTGTTACAGTTCCCGATGCAGCACTGAACTGTGTTGAGTGGTATTCCTGATTCCTGTGGCTGTAATGATCATGGTGGCATAACGGTTTCTGGTACAGTGTTGATTGAGGTCAACAGTGGTTTCCTTTACACACTCCTTGAATCTTTTCACAATAATATGCTGTCTTGAAATTATTTGAAGAACTTTATCTATGTACAAGTTCTTTTCAATTTTGAATGAGGAATTATTCTTAATATCATGATCATTTTTTTTTCTGGAGGATTTTCAGTTTGCCACATTATGGTGATCCATAACCCATTACTGCTTTAACAGACTTAACCTTTGATGGAAGCGCCATTTATACCCAATTCTAACGCCATCACATGTCACCAATTAATTCACTGATCGTAAAATATTCCAAAATGGTGTTGCTTATACATGCTATAAACGTTTCTGTATCGCTATATATTGTTGCATCAAATTCGAAGTTGGTTTATATTTTCTAAATTCAGTTAAGTTGGTCAGTAATGTATTTGAAAAGCAGTTACATTTAACATGTGTCTGTTGAATAAAGGTTCAAACAAATTACAGATACATTTTCTTTTGTTATTGTTTATTTTCTCATTTTGGAAAATGTTTCTGGAAATATTTTGTTGTTATTTAATATGGTAAAATCAGAATTTCTTGGCTGTTAAAGATGTAATTCTGAATATTCAGTGATAATTGTTTCAGATCTCAGGGGTTTTACAAACAGAGATTGTGACAACTGTTTTCAAATCCATTGAGATCCATTTTTGTTTAACATTTGATATTCATGCCACCCTGTTTTTCAGATCCATGTCAACTCTTCTATTTTTCTTTTTCTTCTCTTTAGTTCCACCTGTCACTGCACAGTATCTGGGAAGAGTCCAAAGGTCCAGGAACTGACAACCTTCAGAAGAAGCAGCCACAGGGAATAATAAACCTACAGGCTCTGTCATGTGTTCATGGAAAAAAGATGATGACACCCATGATGCTTTATAAGAAAGAGAAGAACAGTAACAGGTATTTATAGTCAGGCTCCATTGTAATGCCCTGCCTAATGTCAAACTGTGAGTCATTTCACATAACCTGATGACATTTTAGTTGTACTTAATAGATGCCAATCAACACCATCTTTTTGGTGCATGAAAACAAACCCAGCACACATGCACTTTATGCGTCACTCAGATTAATCTGTGATGGAAGGATTTGCTTTTAGGGGACATAGATGTTTTGACACACACACACACACACATATGCCTCAGTTCAACAGGGCTTATTTTTCCTTTTGTGTGTGTGTGATGAAGTAATGAGTTGGAGGAACTTTTAAAGACTGGGCATGTTTCTGATGTCATGGCAACAGACCTTTAGACTGCTTGAACTCAATTAAAAAAAAGGAAAAAAAAGCCCTGTTGAACTGAGGCATTACAGTAGCACAGACCCTAACTACTTCCATGTGTCTTGAATCCTACACTCATAGAATGACTCATTGGTTTACTGATCAGAACTTATGTGGCCAATTCACTGCAGGAAGAGATGAGTAAACACAAAGCTAACAAAGTTTTGGATGAAATCATCAGAAAATCATTGAACTCACCTCCTACACAGACACACGCACACAACCACAACATACAGTGTATTACAGCTGAAGGCCACATCTCTTTCATACAGGCTCCACAACTGGACAATTAGTCTTGGAAACAGGAAAGTACAGCCATGTGTGGTTGTGTTGAGTGTTTTGGTTCAGCACTCAACTGTAACTACACTCTCTTTCCTCATCCCCCAAAAAGTGATAACTGTGTGTATCTTATATCAAATGCAAAGCTGGATATGCAGCTGTAGTCTGTGAATGACGGCTACCTCAGGGCATCTCAGAATTTGATATGCTTTCCAAAGGCCACATAGTTTTTGAGGATTTAATGAGGTCTGGGATTCCATGCATTCCTCTCAAAGTACGATCTGTTTTTATTGAAAATTTCTCTGGAAATAGTCTTTCAAAATACTTTTTTATTGGACTGCTGCGAGACAGTGCACAACTCCACTTTGCTTCTCTTTTACTTTGATCTTTTAATCCATTCACATAAAGATTTGTTGAAAATTGAATAAAGTAGATAGATATAAAAGAGAAAGAAAAAACAGAAAAATAAAATGAAGATGTGAAATAAGATGTATCCTGTTGCTGTCCTCCCAGATTTTCATGAAGAAATGGTAGCTGTCAAAGTTTTTTTCTTCACTTTTCCAGCACCTCCGCCTGTTATTTAGCATTTTCTATACACTTTTCTATTACACCTGTCCTTCTGAATTGTTTCTCAAAAGCAAAATGACTCTCCGGTGTTGCTTTTTTGTGGTCATTAGCCCTCGAGTGCAAAATGTGGAGCAGATAAAACACTGCAGGACTTTAAAAGGACTTGGAGCCTTTTTGTGAAATGCTTCACATTTGACACATATTTGGGTGCAAATATGGCTTATATAGAATAAACTATATATGATAATTAGTAAAGTCCAATTTCATAAGCTTTGCAAATAAATAAAATTAAAAAAAGGAAATTCAAGACACTTGTTTATTTTTACCATTTCAGGTTAAATCTTTAAAATAATGCAAACCTAAAGACAATGATTTGCAAGCAGCGCTGTTTATTTCTAGACTAAGATGGGCTGACAACTATCTTGAAATTCTCTATCTGTACAAACAGCCCCAAGTAATCAATTTTCCTACAAAACAAAAGATCACATGACATGTTGAGTGTGACTGGCTTTGACTGTATTGATGAACCCACAGTGAGTGACTAACTGTTTTTATTTTGCTGTTGAAACTCAAACCAACCTTGTTTTCCAAAGAAAACATAATCTGTTTTCACCCAAGAAGCTTTGACAATTATTTCTTCTTGTAGAGCAGACAAAATTTGCAACCAGCTGTCAAACATTGAGTGGAGCCAGATATTCCTACCAGAAGTTGGGGATAAACAAGAAGATTTTCAATACTGGACAGAAAAATGACTCCATTGTTGGATATGCATATAAAAAGGCATCTGTTTGCTATTATTGCTATTTTATATTCTAGTTGTTTCCACTGCCCCTAATTGTGCAGTTATTGCATGTTAAAGGAATAATATGACATTTGGGAAAAACTAGCCATTTCACTCCTAGCATGCTGCACGCTGTTGCTTTGTCAGGACATCAGAATGCAACATGTTGAGCATCACTTTTATCCCGCATGGTTAATGTCATGAAAGGGTGTATTTCAAGCCAAACCATGATCTTTTGTTAATTCCCAAACCTACATTTTTCGTCAGCTCAGCCAAACCACATTTATCTGAACTAACCACAGAGGGGGAGTGAAAAAGGGAAAACTTTGTTGTTGAATGGGACTCACAACAGATGCTAATCACACTCGCCAGTGCACAAGTGGAAAAAAAGAAAAGAAGAAAAAAAAATCAAATGGTTTCAAACAGGAGTAAAAATAAATCTAAAATAAAAGTATTGCAACTTACTCCACCACCGACCCCTCACCACTCATTTTTAACTATCAACTTTCATGACATCAAATTTAACCCGGCCTTAAAATAGAATGAGAGACAGCTATGATGAATTTTGAAGTTTCACAAAGAATGCTCAAAAACTGTCCAGTTACTACATTTGCTTTATTTTGTTCCTTGCACAAATGCAGCCAAAGTTTTAGTCCGTCAACCCACTGACATTCTACATGTCCCTATAAGCTCCCATGTGATGACGTCAGTTATGTGGTTAGATACACATATTCATGGGTAACAATTCCCATCTCACACTGCCCGTGAAAAACTAACAGTTAAGGAATACATAGCCATCTGACGATTTATAACTCTTTGAAAATGTGGACAACAGTACCTATTACATGTTTTATAGTGAGATTAGGCTTTCATAATTTATGATTCCTGCTTTAAGATCATTATCCTACAGGGTGTGTGGTTGGAAGATTGTCTCATTGGACAGATTTCGTTTGACTCTGCTGTTCCACCTTGATGCCTGGCATTTCATTCTCAATTCTTGTGCACAAACATGGATTCAGGCTTCTTGTCCCAGCAGGAATGTGAACAAGTATATTTCCCGAAATGTTCAGCTATTCCCTTGACAATAAAGTGTCTCAGTCTTGCTCTGGGCAACGTTGTTGAGCACAATTCTGTCAAAACAGTGATAGAAGCCAGTGTTCCAATGTGATTTTACACACATTCCTCAGAACTATATAGCCTTAAATCCATGCAGGACAAACCCACATTAAAACACAGTATTTCCATCACTGTTGAGGAAGTTGAGTTGACTTACAGTAATTTCCTGGGGACTTACTCTGACCTCCAACCAAAACTGCTACATGTTTAACCTTAGTATGACCCTAACCCTTCCCTGAAACCAGGTCTTTATCTTAAAATGTGATGATTCGCTTTTTCTCCCCAGATGAAGGTGGGTCCCCACAACTGACTGTGTAAACAAACTAAGGTCCCTGCAACTGGGGCAAACACAGATAGTCACACAGTCGCACAGTAAAGAGGGTCCAGAAATGATTTTGTCTGGGCTCAAGTGATAATCAAATTCTTTGGGCCCTCCCCCTGTGTCTCAGCTTCCTCCTTTTGGCAGACGGTTGACTCGTGCTTTCAACTCCTTTGTTTTATCTTCTCTCCCTCTCTTTCTTATATCAGCATTTCTCTGGATTTAAAAAGATACAGTCACATTTTCTCATCTTGTGACCTCTGCGTGGGTGGGAGTGTGCGCTCCAGTAGGAAATATGACTGTCAGTGTATGTGTTGATTAATTTCATGGGGGTGTGCTGTTCTGTGTGCTCTCAGTCTTAGAGCTTGAAGAAACAGTATAATGTAATTGCCTCATGTTGCAGCTATATAGTTGACTAAATCTCTTAATGAGGATAACGCCTGCTGTGAGCAAACTTAAGCCCAGAATTTTGTGGGTAAAGTTGGCATGCACACGGTAAAACCACCATTTTATAGTAGTTGGAAAAGTTCCCTCTGTGATATGAAAGTATTGCTTGGTCACTCTGACAGATTTTGCTACAGTATCTCTCTGTAGGAGGTGGTGGCATGCTGTGCCATGTTGTCATACATGTAGCAAAGTAGCCTGATTAAGCATTTACTGCATATAGTCAGTGTGTAAACTGTAACCCTAAAAAACTAAACCATCCCCTTCTTTTAAATGTGTTGGGTGTGTGTTGTTTGGTGGTGTGGGAACAGTAGTAGAAGGATTTTGACCCCTCCTGTTAGAAAATAACTAATAGGCCACTGGATACAACATCTACATCAACAGTATTTAAGTAGTAAAAAGGATACATCTGGAAAACACATTTCAAATGAAAAAAAATAAACAAACAGTCAGCCAAAGAACACAGGAACTTTAGTCTTGGACAAGACAAGAAAGACAAGAACCATATGTTTTCTACTGGTCAGGGAATTATAAAAAAAAAGCTCATCATCAAAAACAGTAAACAACATCAACAACAAACCCCTCACTGGATTGTAAGGTAAACTGAAATCAAACCATAAGCCCAGCTGACAGCAAGATAAGCACATTGTTTTGGTCATGATCATGACTTCTGTTTTCTCTCTAGAGACAAAGCCTACAAAAGGGATGATTCTTGGTTGGTTAATCCCTCAGTTAAATTGGGCCCAAAGGGGCATAGGCTGACAAACATATTCATACACTGTCCATGTTGCAACAGTGGAGTCAATAAAGGTCACTTCAATTCGAATTCACAAACTAGCTTTTTAAAGCATCTGATGAGCAACAAATGAGTTCAAACAAATATTTCTGGGTGGCTACAACAATTAAATGCCATTCAAATGATTGATATTTCAAATTCACCTTAAAGTGATTCAGTTCCTTTTCCCCCCTCAGTTTACGCAAAAATCCCCACAGTAACAAATTACAAAAGATAAAGGAATGTCACTCTTATTACAATAATAAAACGTTCCCAAATAGGAACAGGAACAATGGAAGCAAGTAATGAAGATTCAAAATTACTAGAATATCTGTGACACAACTGAGCTCTAATACATCTGGTGGTGGTCCTTGTGATGCTTTTACATTTTAAATGTGCACCGTGCTCAGATGACTTCATTGGACACAGCTGTTTTGTCTTCCAGTTGATGATGAACTAAGCATGTGGTTAAAAGATCTGTATTTAAACCTGCAAGATAGGATAGTGTCAAGGTATAGGTCTGGAAAACGATGCAAGAAATTTCAAGGACCAAAGGTCACCATAAATGAGATGAAGAGTTCTGTTGGCAAAAGCCAGGGTTGCAGCCACAACTTGAGGGAAGGAAAGAAGATAATAAGTCCAGAATCCAGAGACAAGGTCAATAGCAAGCAGTGGTTGAAAAACACAGGTAGGCAGATGCCAGGTACTTAACACGAGGGCTAGACAAGGGTCGGCGGTCCAAAGACAGAGCATGGGTCGATATCCAGAATTCCAGAGAGACAAGAGAAGTCCGTCATGGGCAAGGCAGGAAGAATAATCCGGGGTCGTGAACGTAGTCAGCAACTGGGATGATCGTAGTTAGAATGCTAGATTTCACTTGGCACATGGCTGATTATCATCTGGCAGGGAAGTAGAGACTGGAGAGAGCTTAAGTAGAGCTATTGAACAGGTGAAAACAGGTAAGCGGGTGGGCTGGATAGGGCTTATTAGAGAGTGCAGATATGGCATAGCAGGGAGGTGAAACATGACAATTACAGGCAAAATCCTCTGATCTAATTAAAAAAAGAGGGATTTATTTGGCCAAAATCCCCAACAGAGAGTGAAGAAAACCAGGAAAGGAGCATCAAGTCATTCGAGGGTATTTCTGTCTTTGGAGCAGAAGCTGGTTGATTGTCAGGATAGTGGAAGAGAGGGATGCAGAAAACTATAGATCCCTTAGAGTATAATTCTTTTTCAGTGTTTACATTAAAACAAGAAAACAGCAGTAAAGTACAGTAATATCCTCAGATAAACCTTAAGGTCATGAGGCTGACACTGGTGCCAAAAGAGCTTTAACCAAGTATGAATTGAACAGTCTCAATACTTAAAACTTCAGTTTTTGTTTTAAATACATTTACAAAGCAACTGAAGATGTGTGGATAATCTAAGAATTTGTAGTGATTTTTGTCTTACTTGTAATATTTTACCTCAATTTCTGCTTCAAGTTAAAAAGACAAAGATTTGGCCTGACCCTGCGAGTCAGCATCTTCAGAAGTGGTTTAACTCCCGTGAGATGTTGTCACTCCGCTGTCTGACTCCCACACTGTAAGCACGTGTCTGAATGTGAGATAAAGCTAAGAGCAGGAGAAAGAGGCAGAGCAGGAAAGGGACTGTGACAGAGAGCTTGGATGAAAGAGAGTCTATGTGTGTCTGAACATGTGAGCGTCTGTGTGAGTTAATGTTTATGTTCTGAGTAATAGCTCTGTGGCTCAACACGGGTCCAAGACCTTAAGTACTCAGACCCTCCCACTGCAGGTCTCTTTTTTACATCACTTATCATCTCTCGTGACCATCACTGGACAGTTACTTCAGGTCAGAGGCATGCTACCAACACCTCCACAAAATGCTTAACAGAGCAGACAGATCAGGGTCACAGCTGCCATACTGGGTTAAATCTCTTCCTTCAGTCACCAGCCTTTGAGGTGAATTGCTGCTCCCAGGGAGCAGGCTGTTCATATAAGCACGCACCTTAATCACCAAAATAAACAGAACCCTCCTGCACAGAACTTAAGTGAAGCAGGGAGGATAGAAAATGACTAAACACGCAAAAACTTAACTCAAAGGGTAAATAATAAAAATAACAATGGAGCTCCAAACTATATTGCCAACTGTGGGAAATTAGCTGTTATGTAATAACACTCATGCTCACAGAACATAGTCATACAGCCAGGGGTTGTGGCTCAGGGGTGAGTGGGATGTACCCCTGCTAACAGGAATTCTTAAGTGTATCAGTACTCTGGTGTTTGCATAACAGTATCTCCAGTTCAAAAAACTCAAGAAAAGGAAAAACACGTGATCACCCAGGGGGTTCCTTCTGGCTAAGGGATGATTGCTCATCCTTTCCTTTATTTTTTCTACCTCCCTTTCCTTCACAGCAAAAGAATGGGTTGTGCTATCCCAGCAACAGTCATTAAATGAATATGTTCAGCGACAGCAGCTCCACTGAGGGAAGCAGGATGTCAAAAGAAAAACAAAAAAATAGGGGATATATGGGGATGTCATGCTGTAAATGTGATCCTCTAGGAACCTGGTAATGACTGAAAGGTGGGGATAAACACCCAGAGAGCTATAATAATAGAAGGCAACACAGCTCACCATCATGCCTGCAGTCAATATACTCTCTGCAATGTGTACATACTAAGAGGCTGTCCAATGCTCCAAGATCTTTTTGACCAGATTATATTATTGTGTCTTTATCACATTTGATTGAAATCCATCCACATTACCATCAACAGCGTGATGGAAACACTTAACTTATGAAACAGATTAGACCTCCTGAAACCAAAACGTGGAAGGTAACTATTAAACATTGTCTTCACATTCCTTCTGTCAATCTTTTCTTTAATTTTCTTCATTTTTCCCCTATGAACCTCCCTTTCTAAAAAGATAACATAGCAAAAGCAGCGTCTGATGTTACCAAGAACTATATATAAATGAATGTGCTGTGGCTTCTTACAGGGGGACAACATGCACCAGTGGTGAGTAAGATGAAGTTCAAAGAGAAATGAAACCTCCAGAGATTTGGTGTTGCTATGGAGATGCTGTGTGTGTGCATGTGTGTGCATGTTGCGGGTCAAGGGTCATCATGATAAGGGCTTAAGTGTATATGTGCTCAAGTTGATTTACATGTAGGGGTTTAAAACAATGCTGTGTGTCAAATAAATTATACAAATAGTCACTTTTGACAAACAAAGTAATATGAACAAATAAAAAAATGTTTTACAAAAAAAATAATTAAATGGTTACACGATCCACTCAGTTAAATAACTAGAGCACATGTGAGACTGACTCATTATGAATATATTTGCACAACATAAGTTAAACTCGATACATTTATGTTGAGGAAACATGTTGAGCAAAACACGCAACTCGTCTTTTGAGATAAAAATGCATCTTATGTGCAAACACCATGACATCTCCATCTCTCATATTAACTCTTGCTTGTATGAACATCGTTCAAGTGTCACATGAGCCAGCCACCGACTGCACGTGAGGGCGCACGATATTGCCAGAGACGGAGGAGGCGCTGAATAGTGCGCATGACCGGGAGTAAACACACAGAGACCCCTCATGTGTGCAGCTTTTCACTTTGGGCAAAACAGCTGTAATAACTTGGTAACAATAAATGGTAGCTCTGTGACTGGACGTCTTAATCACATTTATAGGCTCCTGAATGTAAATGACAGGGGAGCTTGTTAGGGCAATTCAGCACTGGACAGCTCTCTGCGTGTCTCGTTCTCGCAAACGCGCGTCTGGCATGTGGCAAGGACCATCCATCACAGTTGGCGGAGGGCAGGAGCAGAGATCATGGCGAAGTCTCCACAGCATCCTCCCCACCAGCGCTGCAAGCAGCGAGTCTCGAGAGACGGGTATACCGGAGTTCCTGTTGGAAGTGTCCATCGTTATCTTCGCTGTTGTGTCGTTTTTGACTAACTTGTCAGTGCTGGTATGTTTCACCCAGAGCGCCGAGTTAAGATCCCACGTGCCTGGTATCTTCGTCGTAAATCTCTCCTTCTCCAACATCCTCCTCACGACCATCAACATGCCTGCCACTTTTCTTGGGATAGCCCAAAGCGCAAAGCCTTTCGGGGATCTGCTCTGCCGCACCATCAGCTTTGCTGAGACTTTCATCACCTGCAATTCCATGTTGAGCATGGCCGCTTTGAGCATCGACAGGTGGATAGCTGTGGTGTTTCCTCTGAGATATTCCAGCAAAATGCGCTACAGGGACGCTTTTTTGATCGTGGTTCACTCTTGGCTGCTCTCTTTAACCTTTTCTCTGACCCAGCTGATGATGGACTGGGGAGGATACAGTCACACATACGCATCATGCACGATTCACTTAGACTCGGAGGAGGTGTCGCAGCTAACAACTTATGCGACCTTCACGGCGTTGTTCCACTGTAGCAGCTTTGCGCTCTGTCTCCTCGTTCTGTGTTTCGCCTACCTGAAAGTTTTGAGCGTGGCCAGATCCCACTGCAAGAGGATAGAAGTCATTACAGTGCAGACTCTGCTTCTGCTGGTTGATCTCCACCCCAGGTAGAAACAGTTGAAAAATCCTATTGTGCTTGAAACATTTGAACAATCTCAGATATTTATGTTATATAACGGGAGGCATCTAAATTGATATGTTTATTGGTGTCACACAAGAATTAATTAATCATTTTGTCTGTCTGTTAGTGTGAAGGAGAGGTGTTTGGCTCAACAGAAGAAGAGGAGGCAGCGAGCTGCTAAAAAGATTTGCATCTTCATCGGTTCCTTCATCCTTTGCTTTTCGCCCTACGTGATAACGAGGTAACACTTTCGTTTGGGGCAGATTATTTTATAATATTATTTTGACCATGGCTTTTGTCAAACACCTCTGCCTCTTACTGTGACATTATAGTCGGTCCACAGAGAGGTGACACAATATCATAAACGACCCACTACAATAGACAATACAGAGGTGGAAACTATATTTAGGTTTCTGATATATAGGTTAAGATACCATTTTACAATGATTAAAAATGGAGTGTTCACATTTTGTTACTATATTTTATGTATAAAAATGCATGAGAAAGCCACAGTCTCTAAATAAAGAAAGTCTGTATCACTGCAGTACATTGCATGAAACAGCACAAATTGTTGCAATCTTATGTCTATCCAGAACAATTGCAATGAAAACTTAAATCCGTAAAATATGAATTCATTTGAACTTTTAACCAACAAGCACAAAAGAAAAGATGTCTTCAATGACCAACTCCATTCTATTTAGAAAATGTAAACCAATATAGAATTTGTTGCAGCAACACACTAAAAAAAATGTTGGGATAGTTAATTAGCGTTACATTAGCCTTCCTTTGAATGACATTGAAATCATTCTCAAGATACTAATTTTTCCAGAGCAATCTGTGTCCATTCTTAGTGAATACAAGATTTCCGTGCCTCAACAGGCCATTGTCATCTGATTGTCCTCTTCATGATGCTCCATACATTTTCAGTAGTATGCCATGGACATCGACACATCACAAATGTTGACTTTTACACCTTTCTCTGAAAACAGCCTGGATGTTTTGTTTTTTACATCTTTGGCACATAGAGCCAAACATCAAACTTTCCCTAAAGCAGCTGAAACATGGACTCATCTGACCACAGACCATGTGTCCACTGTCTTTCTGTCAATCTGAGATGAGCTTGTGTCCAGAGAACTTGACTGAGTTTATGGACAGAGTTGATATATACAGATTTAGGTTACATTTCTGGATGCACATCTGTTTAGTGAAAATGGTTTTCAGAGGAACTACTGAGCCCATATGGGTATATTGATCATGGTGGCATGACAGTGTCCCATGCAGTGCCGCCTGAGGGCTTAAAGGTCATTTAACAGTGGTTTCCAGTCTTGGCCTTTTGGCATTCATGAATGTTATTGATGATTCATTGATGGAGTTCTTTGGTGGATGCTCCTTTTATACCCAGTCTTGACAATCATCAATCTGCTGATTATAAACATTTCCAGAACAATGTCACATCCTTTAACTTTTCTGTATTTAAATAAAAAAAACTTTTTTGGTCTCTCCCAACTTTTCTTTGTGTGTGTATATTGCCCACATGATATTCTAGATTTTTTTGCATTTTTTAAGATATAATGGATCTGGTTGTTGAAGACAAAAGAAAACAATTAAATGACTGTCTTTATACAAATGTTTGTTAAATCAAAGTTGATATTACAAATTACAGATAGAAAATGTTGTTTTAGAAAACTTCTCACCTGTTTGGGAAATGAGATTTGTATTTAAAACATTTATAGGCCAACTAAAACCAAAACGACAATGCACAGATTATAAATTGAATGTTACATGTGCTATTCTTAAGAAAAGATCCGGCACTTATTTTCTACAAAAGTGTCAGGTCCAGTTAATTTTGTTCTCTTTAACAACCAAAAATAACAAATTGCTAATTGGCAACAGAATGCTTTTCTTGCAAACCACCCGATTTGATAGTAAAATCTCCCCCAATCACAGGGAAAACAGAAACACCAGGAAGTCCCTAAGAAGTAGCTCCAACTGCATGTTGCCATCGTTTTTCATATAAAAAACACAAGACATCTTGGCCAACACATTTGACTATTTCCTCTTCTTGCAGGCTTTTGGAGTTGGTGCCCTTTGTGCACATCCCCCGGTACTGGGGAATTACCACCAAATGTCTGATCTACGCCAAGGCCTCCAGTGACCCATTTGTCTACTGTCTTCTGCGACACCAGTACAGAAAGGTCCTGGTTAGTGTCATCAGCCGGGTTATGAGGAAAGATCAGTACTTGTTGTCTGTTCACAGCACAAGCAGCATGTGTGACACTACAGATAAAAACTGTCTTGCAAGAATAACATGAGCTTAATGTGCTAGTTTTTAAATGTATTAGCACTTCCAGCTCATGTGCAGGATGGTCAGATGTTAGCTTTTATAGTGGCGGAAGGAAGTCAACACCTTGCTCAAGGAGGTCCCTTAAACAAAAGGCTGGACAGCGGACAGTATAAACTGCAGTACTTGAATCTGGAGGAAAGGTGAAAGACACAAGTTTGCAGCCAGCAAGACCACATTCATCTCTAATGTGTGCCAAAGGCTTTTTGGACTCTTACAGCTAAGGCACTGTCAAGTGCGCACCACAGGATTGCTGATGTTGGTGTATTGGTGAATTGGTCTGAAAGTGGAATGTTTCAGCTGATATTAATACTTGTGTTAATAAGTGCCACTGGAATATTTTGAAAAATGGGCATACAGATTTGAAAATGTTATACCACAGCAACAACATGAAAACTAACCTTACACTGTCACTGACACACACTGAGTATAACAGTTCATCCCAATAAAGCACCATTTGATTCTCAAAATCGATGAGCCTCGTGTGACCTTATGTGAGCAATGAGCAGTACAAAGAGTGTTTTTATTTTTGTTTCCGATTTGTATCACTGTGGGAATGAATCGTATTAAATATGTCAAGAGGAAAAGACAGATGGAGACTCTTTTCTGTCCTTTTCCATGATTTTTCATGAGCTTCCTGTTTCCCCAAAGTGATCTTCCCCCGGGGAAATCCTTGCCCTCCTAATGGGAATCGATGTTAAATGCACATCATAGTCTATAAATAGTATACTTGGGAGCAAACTTTGGGGTGAGGAGAGTTTAAGGTTAGTTAAGTTTGACACACTGACGATGAAAGAAATTAAATAGGTCTTGCATTGACACATCACTTCTGTTATGTTAAACAATGCAGGCATAAATCTTTCCGTTTCTATCAACACAAGCCACGTTTCTTCCTTTTGCACCCACTTTTCCACACACACCACATGGTGAAATACGATCGGCACAGCAGCGAGCCATAATCCTGGTCGTCTAGCTTTTTTCGGCTCAGGGATGCTCCGCGCAGTAGACAAAGGAAGGAGCTCTCTGTGTTGTGTGGGTGGTAATTATCAAGGAGCTTACAAGACGGAAAAGCAGCAACTTCAAACACACAGTGCCACAGCACACAAGCAGCTTACTGCCCTACAACATGCATTTGGAAGTTTTGGCGCTTCTGCTTTTCTCGACGAAAACTTGTTGGTGCGCACCGCAGCAGAGGTGTCCGCCGGGAGACGAGTTTTTAGGTAAGGTCACTCACTAACAACGGCTACTTCATGTCAACGTGGATAGGCTACTGCGGAACCCAAAGCTGCGATCCATGGCTGTATGGAGGCGGAAACAGAAATTAAAACAGACCCAATTCAGCAATCATAATTTAGGCTGTTATTACCTTCTGATTTATGATCTGCAACTGAAAATATCTAATTATCGCCCCCATGTTATTATACTGGTTATTTTTAAATGTAAGTGTAAATATTCTGCAGTTTGTTTGTGGCTATACCGTTTACTATCTAAAGTTGAGTCCCGCAGATATTCTTTTGAGTTTGTTTCCATGCTAACCTGAAAATAAGTTCATGTGACAAGAACATTGTTTTTAACCACATTAGCCTTGTCATTAACTCTGCAGACAAAGTTGCTGCTCCAGTTTGAGCCATGCTTTAGAAGATGTCGCCTCCTAGCGTTTAGTTTGTGTCCCACTGGTACTTTCGTGTGTTTTTAAAGTTTGTTGTTTGGCTTTTTTTTCTCTTACAGGAAGATGCAGCAACAACGTATATGAAGAAAAACGTATGTTATTAATTAATATAACTTTTTGAAATAGGAAGTGCATGAAATAAGATATGTCAGATTGGAGTTGCATATAAAAGGAATGATGTCGAAAATGCATGATGTTGAAAATCATACACATGCAAAAAATATGAAGAATGTTCCCTTAGTTCAAACCGTTACCTGACCTTAAAGCCTAGAAAAGCAAACTCTTATAGAAACTGTTAGAAATACCAAGAGCTCATACACGTTGTAACAGGCCCCCTCTCCCAATTTAAGATTTAAGATTTATGGTGCTTCAAAAAAATCCAGTGCTGCGCTTATCTATTCTGATGCCAGGTGCTAAAGTTAAAGAGCATAGCAAATATGACTGTGGGTTAGGGTTTCTCTCTCTGACTTTCAACCAAGACAAAAAACATGTATCAGGTTGCCACTGACCAAAATGTTGATGTAGCACTACAAACTCAAAGATGACAGAAAGACTTCTTAAATCCATTAGTTAGTAGCCAAGATAAGAAAATATTGTCTCAAATTTGTGAAGATAGGATATATATGATCAATCTTTAGGCCCAAAGAAAAAATAAACTCCCAAAGCTTTAATTAAAACTCATTAACCTTCATTATCTCTTCTCTCTTACAACAGCTGCCTGCACAGAGCTGAACCTGGGCTACTGTAATGATATGGATTATTCAAGGTGGGTCTTTGTTTTAAGGCATTGATTCTCATTCTTTAAACCCAAACTCTTTCATAAGTCCTAAACAGCTAGTTGTGGGGATTATAATTAAATCCTGCTTTTAAAACACTCTGTACGCCATATGTTCAGAACCATATTTCCCAACATCCTGGGACACCGGAGTCGTTTGGAAGCAGAGTCAGGGGCAGAGTACCTACTCCTGAGTGTCATCCATGGGCTGCTCAATGGTGAATGCTCTCCTGAGATCCGCCTCGTAGGCTGCTCGGTGATTGCCTCCCCCTGCCAAGATAACAAGATGATCAAACCTTGCCGCAGGACATGTGAGGCACTCAGGAAGGACTGCATCCACGCCTTTGAAGCCATTGACATGGCCTGGCCCTACTTTCTGGACTGTGACCGCTTCTTTGCCAGTGAAGAGGAGGGCTGCTTTGACCCACTGGCAGGGCTAAAAGGTAAAAGTCACAGTGTTGTCCTGTACTGTTTGGATCGTTTCAAACCAGATCATCTGTGAAACCAGCACAGCAGTCCTCTCTTCTTCCTTAACTCCTGGTGTCCCCTCTTCAGCCAGACAGGAGGTAGCACTGTCCAGTCTCTCTCCTGAGGAACCCAGCACCATCATCCAGTTCACCTACACCTCCAACACTCAGATGTACAGCTTACTGAAGAGAACAGCCGCCAAGTGCTCCCATATTTCTCATGTCTACAGCATTGGACGCAGCAATGAGGGCAAGGATCTGCTAGTGATTGAGTTCACAGACAACCCAGGACAGCACGAGCTACGTGAGTGTTATAAGATAACAAGAATTATAGAATGTGGTTGAGGGATTTCAGATTACAACACTTAATTTGGTTCTGTCTGCCACAATTTATGGTGATGATCCTAACTTTATTATTTTGGCTCCGTCTTACTGCTCTCATCAGGGAGAGACTTGGGAGTTCATAACATGCTAAAGAGGTGATGCTAAAAACTTGACTCTGCCTTTATTGATTGAAAAAAAAGCTTAACAAATGCATACCTTAATGTTGAAGCTTTGTTTCATCATTCATTGACGTCCTTGTGAATAAATCTAAACTTACCTTATTTCTAATTCTTTTTGGCTTCCAAATGACATGGTTAGCATGTGTCAAGTCTTTTAGTTAGAACATGATGATCTATCATGGCTGAAATCGTGCTCAAACCAAGTGATCATCTGTAGATGATCATAGAGCAAGATCATATGTTATTTCTAAAAAAATAACAGAAAATAAGCAGTTTATCTGAAAAAAAAGGATTTTGAGGAATAGCATCTTTAATATTTGCACACTGACTTGTTCTACAGTTAAACAGACAAAGCTCAGTAACTGTAGCTAATAACTATTACTAAATACATAAAATATAGGCTAATATAATATAACTGTATTCATAGATACATCTTTGATTTCAGATATACTGTATTAATCCATAGGGGGGAATTGTTTCATTCTTATGTGCCATTAGAACATAAATAAGGAATGATAGTGATATTAAAACGATACAAATCTTAAAATTGAAATAAAAAATAGCAATAATGACTAAAAAGATAATGTCTTTTCACCATGTTACAGCCATCTCTGCTCTATGTTGCAAATGACTCGATTTTGGGACGTCAGTGTTTGACCTCCTCCATTACGATGAATATTGTAAACATTGTGCTCTATATAATTATCTTGAAAAGATATGTGTTAACAGACAGATGTAAATTTGATTTATAGACATTTTGTTTGGTGACAAAGAGAAATGTAAAAGGTGTTGCAACGATCTCCATTTTTTCCACAACTTTGTTTCCAGCTGTGTGTCATGAAGACATGTACACACTGAGTGCCACTTGTCCAACACCAAACAGAAGATTATAGCAGTGCTTATCAACTCCAAAAGAAAGCTAAAGTGTGTTTTTGTCTGCTGGCTGTAAAACTGTTTCTATAATTTCTGCCATTCCAGTTTTCTAAAAGAATAATATTTCAACATTACATTTACACCTTGTTCCACTGACCCATAGTGACAAAGAAAGTACTGCAGCTTTGATTATATTTACTTCTGTCCATTACCTACAGTGGAGCCAGAGATCAAGTTGGTGGGCAACATGCATGGGAATGAGGTGCTGGGACGACAGCTGCTCATCTACTTGGTCCAGTACCTGTGTTCAGAATATATTCTCGGAAACCAAAGAATTCAGACCCTCATCAACAGTACTCGTATCCATATTCTGGCCTCCATGAACCCTGATGGTTATGAGCTCGCTGCGTCAGAGGTAGAGGATAACAATGACCCGGCGATCTCCAACGAGGAAGTAAATATTGTTAACAGAAAAAGACAAACTGCCATTATCCGCTCTCAGTCCAATGTCTGATACCTGTAAGTCTTCTAAGCTTTAGCTGTGGAGGTGAAAGGTAGGGTACTCTGCTGAAGATAGTGTAGATTGGTAGTAGAGCATCATGGAGCAACCTAAAGTAAAGTTGTTACCGTATATAAGCTCTAAGAAATGAGAGTACTCAGGCTTCCACCTCCTGCCTGTCTGTCTGCCAGTCCGTCTGCCTGCATAGTTTCACTACTCCAGCACAGATCCTCCCACTCCCAGATAAATTGATCAACCAGTAGGTGATGACAACAATGCACAAATTAATTGAAATGAATTAAAAACCAAACCAAAACCAAGGCATTTTTTAAAAATCTGTTAGAGTGTAAGGAAAATACAAAAATGTGTTGCATACTCTGGTAGCTGGCAGTGGGAACTAGGTGTGCGCCCTGCTTGTTTCCTCACTGGCTTGTTTTGTAGATGTAGAAGTCTTTCAGGTCTGTTTATCCTGCTGCACATTAGAAACTGGAACTACTAATTTGACTAATTCTCTCAGGATAGCAACACTGTTACATTCTTTTAACAAAATATTGTGTACATTTACTCATACCTCTATGCCTCTAACCAACCTCAGCATGAATATTATGCTGTGATCATGTGCATGTTAGCCAGGACAGTTAGAAATATGAGGATCTAACATTTCTTCATGCTAATATAGGATTGTACTCAGCTCTGTTACGAACTGCACAAATACCCAGTACATTGTACGTTGTCTTAAAATGACCAGATTTCAAATTGATCATGACCTGCAAATTACTTTAAATATATCTTTTCATACATTTTGCATGTCTTACACTTAATTTTTTTAGTTCTACTGAATGTTTAAAAGAAGAAGTCTTGCATTCTGTTTAAGCTGAGAGGAAACTGTTCCTCCATTTGAGCATATACATCACTGTACAAACATCTTAAGCTGCCCCTTTTTTCATTATATATTACAGGGAAAATTGGAAATAGGTGCTTTAATTTAATGAAACATGTGCAAACATAAATGGAAATACATACATAAAGCAAAAACAAAGTTTTTACATTTCTAACAAAGTCAATATTTTGTATGAGTACCTTTATTTTTCAACACAGCCTGAACCTTCTCAGACATGTTTTCTCGTCATTTCTTTAAGGAGTCTTCAGGAATAGTTCTCCAGGCTTCTTGAAGGACACCCCAAAGCTCTTCTTGTTGGCTGCCTTTTGTTCCATTCTCTGTCAAGATGATCCCACACTGCTTCAATAATGTTGAGGTCCGGGCTCTGGGGAGGGTTCATCCCTCCATAAGACCTGTTGCCACTGACTTTCAGTCCACTTCCTGTGTCATTTGGCATAGCTCAGCCTGTTTCCCCTTTTGGCTTCTTGACAGCCACTCTTCCATGGAGACCATTTCTGATGAGGCTTCAGCCAACAGTAGATGGAAGTCTGAAAGTCCAGATATATCTCTCAGGACCTATTTTAGGTCTTTGCTATATATATATTTTTTTTCTTGTTTGTTCAGGATGTCACTTTCAGTTACTGTTCATGATATAGATAGTTTTTTAGGCCTGACACTTTTGTTCTCCACTTGTCTAGTTTAATTGATTTTCTGTGCACACCATGCTGAGATATATAATGTTTTCTGGTTAATATCTCTTTGCGAATCATCTCGTTGGTGCAAAAACTTTATTTCTTATATGTTAAACTGAAATGAAAACAAATTGTGTCTTTATGACAGGCTGCGAGTGACTAAAGATACAATTTAGAATTAGTTATTCGCTAAGTTGTCTGTTATGTGTAGACACAGCACTGGTTCATTCCTTGATTTAGTTGTTCGATTTATGTTTGAGTGGTTCATAGGTCAGTGTTAAGAAGCTTAACAAACTGAAAATAACATTCCTCTGAAAATGGCTGAGTACAAGGACTGGACTGAAAATGAGTGAAAAATCAGGCATTGCCCAAAGAAAAAAATACTTTGAAAGACCTTCAGAAAGCCTGGAGAACTATTGCTCAAGACCACTTTAAAAGATTATGAACAGTCTGACTGCTTGGAAACAAAATTTAGAGAAATGAGGGGTGGCTCAAGACTTTTACACAGTAGTGTATACTGCAATAAGATTGTAAAAGTTTAGAATGTGTAACAAGGTGCACCATCCAAAAATCTCTTTTTGATTGCTTGGATGAAAAAAAGAAACTGCTCACATCACTATTTATAGCAATGATAAATAATGGCTGCAGCCTCCATTAGCTTTTTCTCATGACGGATATATGGTCTTGTCTACATGTTAACAATAGAATTAACAAAAAATATAACATGCTTCTCCATGAATTCCTGACTAATGTAGTTTGTTCAGCATTTTCTTCACATAACATTCTTACTAATGTTTACATATGATCATTACAATTGTTGTTCTCATCAATCTGACCACTTTCAGATTTTAATGCCTCCAGGTGTTTAACCTTAAACATTTTAGGGTCATTTGCTGAATGGGTGGACCAATGGTCGGACCAACGCCCAGAATATTGACCTGAACCGAAACTTTCCAGACCTCACCTCTGTCTTCTATCGCAACCGACGCAGCAGGCACTACCGCATTGACCACATCCCAATCCCTGATGCCTACTGGTTTGGAAAGGTAGGAACATGTGAATGTTTATGGAGAATTACTTGTAGTTGACAGTCCTCCAACCTGGATCCCAAAAAATACAATACCATATGTGGACTGTAGGTGGCACCAGAGACCTATGCAGTGATGAAATGGATCAGGTCACTGCCTTTTGTTCAGTCTGCAAGCCTCCACGGAGGAGAGTTGGTGGTCTCTTACCCCTTTGACTTCTCTAGACATCCACATGAGGAGAAAATGTTTTCACCCACTCCTGATGAACAGGTATGGATTCATGGATAAACAGATTAATGGCTCTCATAAGAATCACACTTCGCATGTAGAAAGCAGGATGATTGTCATGTTATCTCAATGTCCATCTTTGCCTACTATCTTCCAACACTCAGATCTTCAAGCAGCTTGCTCGTACCTACGCTGATGCTCATGCCACCATGTCAAACAATGACACAGAGAGGTGCGGGGCCACCTTTTATCGGACTAGAGGCATCATTAACGGGGCACTGTGGTACAGTTTTGCTGGTGGTAAGATACCTAAAATCATAGGAAGAATCATTTAAACCCTTTTTCCATGCTTCTCACAATACTTGAACATTTCTAATCTGTAGGTATGTCAGATTTCAATTACTTGCACACTAACTGTCTGGAGATCACAGTGGAGCTTGGCTGTGACAAATTCCCCTCAGAAGCTGAGCTTTATCCAGAATGGAAGAGGAATAAAGAGGCTCTGCTCAGTTTCCTTGAATCTGTAAGTGTTACAGAAGGAACGACTTGTTTGTGTTTGACACAGTTTTAAAAAAGAATGGAAATGATAAAAACTATGTGAATGAGTATATAAAGAGTAGGTCTTTAATTGCATTCAGTGCATGTAAGTGCTTCATTTGATCTTTCCAGAACAAAACCATTTGGTGGTTAGGGAAATAAGTGTCTTTCTGCTGTCCTTGTTTGAACAGGTCCACCGAGGAATTAAGGGAGTAGTGAAGGATACAGATGGAAATGGGATAAAAGGTGCAACTATTTCTGTCAGGGGTATTAGGAAAGATGTAACTACAGGTAAATATAACATTGCATGGCTTCATATTTTCCATTTAGTGTTGTGCTGAAGCGAAGCATCAGGGTTTGATCTACTTTACCAGTTTTGAAGCTTAGTTTACTGGATTTACCTCTGATATTAGTCAATATTTTCATTTTCTCCATTTAGCATGCTTATCTCTCACTATCCTCTCTCCTTGTTCTTCTTTTTTATCTTGCTTTCAGCTGAAGATGGAGACTACTGGAGGCTGCTCAACCCTGGCACTCACATCCTGACAGCCACAGCCAAGGGCTACTCCAGGGTCAGTAAGAGGGTTTACCTGCCTCACAGCATGAACAGGGCTGGACGAGTGGACTTTGTCTTGGATAAGGTTTGAATCTTTGTCTTCATATTCTAACTTCACGGAGACATAGTTTCCTTTTTTGGGAATTTGAAATTAAAAAAATTTGGTTGGTTATTTAATTTATTTTGGGTTTTCTAAAATCAACTCAGAGAGGATTGTCCAACTCACACCAAATCCAAGGTAAGGCATTCAGCACCAACAACATCGTACTGGTAATTTGATGGTGGCATCGTGGTCTGAGATTTTCTCTGAGTTGAACTTCTGCACAAAGTAGTTGGGATTAGAAGAGAAAATAATGCACCAATGGATGCTTTATTTTTTCACACATTGTATTCTACATATTTGGAAACACTTCAAAGAAACACTTCAAAGAAACCACCGAAATCCCAATATTACTTCAACATTCCGTGTTCATTATGAAAGTGTGTAATCTTGTGACTGAAAATGTGACTTCCTGGAAATGCATGGTTATTAGTTCTGTATTTTTATCCCTGTCTTGCATCCAGAATCCCGTGGAGCCCGATATTGACGACCACTTCTTCCCCATGGTAGATTCCTGGGAGCGATTTGACCCCTACAATCAGTTTGAGCGCTACGGCGAGCCAGACATTGTAGAGGGAGGGATAGAGCGGCAGGAGAAACCATGGTGGTGGAACTACTTCTCCCAGTCTGGCATCTCTCCTCCAAATTGGCTGCTGCGAAATGTATAGACACATCTTGGGAATATAAAGATCACACACACAAGTAGACTATTGATGAATGGACCCACATCCACTCCCACTTGGGCTTTGAGAGGCGACTATGAAACAGGAGCGATCAAACTGAAAATCTCAGTACCCAAATACATCATTGGCGCTTTCTGTAATGGTGTGAATAATGTTCTATCTGCCTGGCAGCTAATTTGATTCATGCCTTTAAGTGAGGTTTTGGCCAATACTGTTTTAGGTGGCTGCATTTAACTTTAAGGAACTACTTGGTCACTGGGGAATAAATTAGATATGGACACCACAACTGTCCATCATCAAATCTGATCACAGTCCAAATGAATGGCGTGCAGATAATTGAATATTGATTTAACATGTGACGGAAGCTGCATTAAATCTTTTTGTTTACATAAAAAAATGCATTCCACATGTAAATTCCCTTTAATAGTGACAATTTCTTGTAAATTGCAGCTACAAGGCAACAGTAACAAATGAAAAAACAATTTGGATCACTAACAGCACCTCACGTTGAGCTCCACATAAAAAGCTTATATTAACACTCATTCTGGGCCATCACTGTGTGAAAATCTTGCTTTTTTTTTGCTTTTCACAGGCATAAATAAATGGATATAAAATTAATATTTCTGGGACTTTTCTCTTCCAAACTAACAAATACGTCTTAGGTGTTGAACAGTTGATACTCTTTAGCCAACTCACTCTGACCACAAGAGGGCGTCAGAAAGTCAGTATCGATAGACTGTACTGCAACCTCGTTAAAGCCAATGATCCGTTTGCTGAGTACTGTTTCAAAGTTGAAGCCGTTTGATACATTTTTTGTTTGTTTGTTTCTCGATTTTCAGTGTTTACAATTAAATGTCAAATACAAGTTCAATGCTATTAAAAAGGGACTACTAAAGATAAAAAGCTACTACCCTGTTATTCTTTTTACCTCTATTTACTAAGTTACCTGGCGGAAGAACACGAGAAACTTATGCGCTATATCCTCGCATCCTCAGCTGGTGGTGTGCAAATAGTTTGCTTTGATTGAGTGTTCAACTTATCTAACCGTCTTATAGCCAAAAGTTGTGAGCTAATGCATTTAAAATATCTAAATATTTGACCAACTTTACCCTTTTAAAAAGAGAATAAGGACTGAGAGTTGGCTAAAAGTAGTCGAGGTTAGTTATTGCGAGAAACTTAGTGCACCGTACTAGTTTTCCTTGACAGAGCTCATCTTGACTACTTTCAAGGTAGGCAGACTAACTGAACGTCTGCAGACGGTTGTTGCGTCTGTCAAATAGGCCGGTTTTATTCTGGTGTAACTTAAATTTATTTTTTGACAGTCACTATATTTGTTAAATAATTTGTGGAGTGTTTACTTGACTTCTGTGGAGAGTCAAACAACAGCACATCGTGAAAAACCCAAACTGAGAAGTTGTTTTACTTGCAATTCACTGGTGTACATATAAATCGAAGATGGCCATTATATTAAACCCCTTGCTGTAAATACTTTTTTGTCAAAACATTTTTTTTCATTCATTAGAAGGATAATGTAAAAGTTTGTGCGATCACCGTTGATAATTATTTTCTGTGGGACCTTGTCAGTCCCTCACGTTGTTGTTGGTCAAGTCTTTTTTACAAAGATGATATTCGTTTAGGTATAGCTCCCGTTAGGTTTCACCACAGTATTTCAATCAGGTTGCGGCCTGGACTTTTCCTGGACCATTGTGCTTTCATTCTTTTTTTCTTTTGTTGTAGATTTGCGGATGTGTCTGGGATCATTGTCCTTTGCAAGCTTTAGCTGTCTGACAGATGGCCTCAATAATACTTTGGTGTACAGAGGAGTTCACGGTGGACTCAATAGCTGCAAGGTGACCAAGTCCTGTGGCTGCAAAACAAGCCCTCATAATCAGCCCTCCACCGCCATGTTTGACAGTTGGTATGACTTGATTTTGCTGATATGTTGTGTTTGGTTTTCTCCAAACATGCTGCTGTGCATTATGACCAAACATCTCTGCAAACATGCAACTCAGCAAACTTAATCTGCGCTCCCATGTTCTTTTTTAGAGAGAAGGGGCTTTCTCCTAAAGGCTTTTTCTAATTGTACTGTCATGAACCTTAACTTTTAACATTGGTAAGTGAGGCCTGTAGAATCTAAGCTGTAGCTCCTGAGTTTTTTGCAGGTTCTCTGAGCGTTGTACCGTCTGACCTTGCTGGGGCAACCACACCTGGTAAGATTGATAACTGTCTTGAATGTTTTCCACTTGTGAATAATTTTTTTCACTGCAGAATGATTGATTCCACATATTTTAGAAACGGCCTTATAACCCTTCCCTGATGGGTAACAACAGTTTCTTCTCTAAAATCATTGCTGATGTTTATCCTCCTTGGCATTGTGTTGACACACAACAGAATGCTCCAGATCAACAAACTGACAAAACTTTATGATGACTTCTGTGGAAAATGACTGAGGGCTTGCTTCAATGACCACCGTGTATTTATCCATTCAGCATGATCTATTTCCTCCACTGGCATAGTAAGGCTTACTCAGTTGTCACAGCCAGAGCAGAGGATCCACAGCAATTTGTCAATAATATCTGCTGGAGACTCAATCGCGTGTAACCTCTTCCAACCTCACAGCACATTGGATTTGTTTCAGAAGTTTAAAACACTCAGTGTGTGTTAAGATCTTATGATGCTGATGAACTGAAGTCAGAAGTGGGTGGGGAAACGCCAACAAGACCATGTATCATTTGGCTGAGTTTGATCCAAGACAAATCATGTTGGCCACAGGAAAAATTCTTTGATAATTAATTATTTCATTATTCACAACATGCTCCAGGATTCTGACTGTATACCATAGATGTTGTACAATGAAAGACTAACTTAATTTACACTGCCAATTACAACCGGACTGAGCTAATTATTCCTAGAAACTGTATCAAAATGATGTAGTTATAGGTTGATTAGTAATAAAAATGGCTGTACAGGGATGCCAAAGTTGGCCTGAAGTGTGGAAATAGTGTCAGTTTTTTTATACCTTATCTACCTGACAGCAATGACTCGCTGAACTGCTTGCTCTCAGTTACACTCTAAGAACAGAACTAGGGATATGTTTTTTTAACTTTATCTTTCAGATATTGATGTTGCAGTTGGCATGAAAAAATAAACTAATACATTATTTGAGCTATACAATGCTAGAGGTTCTACAAATGATGCAATCCCAAGTTAAGTTTTGGTTTGTAGCATTTATGTGAGTGCATCCTTTGTTATGTTTTACTATTTAATGAATGCCAAACCTTTAGAAATCATTTTAATGTTTTGGAAACCTATCCTAGAGGTATTTACAGTTCAGAGGAATAAAATGTATCTTGTCTTTGTTGCTAGAATCTATGCTTGTTTTTGCTTTTTTGTAGGAAGTGAAAGTTTGGATGGACGCCTCAAAAATATGCAGTTATTGATGTGTGTGCTACTCTTTCTTCACTGTCTGCTTCAGAACAAGGTATTAAAAATACACACAATCCTGTGGTTATCAATGACATACAATACTGATCTCTCACCATTAAGGATAACCAGATGTAATAAGACACTGATCACTACATTAACTGAAGTATAAACAATGACATTATTTTTAAGGAAATTCAGCTCAAAGAAACCTGGAGGTATCTTCCACACATGTGGGGAAGACTCATGTATTGCACCAGGTTTAAAAGTTTAGATGACTTGAAAGCTGTTATTTTTTATTTTTCCTCTTACTGAAGAGGGATGGGAACTTTGGAAAACGTGATGACCCATATTTCCATGCAAAAATCAGGACTGAGCAACATATCAATGTAAAAAATGCTTGATAGTGTTTGCTAGATCATTGTCAACCAAGCCCCACTGACAGTGCTCTAATACGATTAATTAGCTGAAAAGCTAAGTGGTAAATAATGATATATTACATAACTTTTGGAGGTTTTTGAATAGGCAAGGATTGTTACTCATTCTTGGCTCCCTTCAGTGTTGATTTGGCAGCTTATTCTCCAGTCCTCCCATTTATTTGATTGTTGTCCCCATGACTCAGGCCACCACTTCGCAACAGCTCAAATTATTTGAAAGGTTTTCTGTTTCGTCTTTTGACTGTGACTGATATAACTAAATTGAAACCTACATAATTCCCAGTAAAGTTGTTTAAAGCTATATTGTGGCAGTGATGATCTCCAGCAATGCAGTCTTTGCACCAAAGATCCCATTAAAGCCATATCCCTCAAAACACTGCATCACCTGAGTTTCTTTTTTCTTGTAGCCATCCTGTTCTGTATTGAAAGGAGCTTCATTGTGTGTTGCACATTACTGTGAAAACTCTGAGAGGATGTTGTGGTACTAAGACTGGCATGCTCCACTTAGCTTGATCTGATTGTTGTTCACTTCATATATGACCATATTAAGATTAAGGTGATCACGAAGGCAGTGTGTTATTCATAGTAAGGTTTTGATAGATTAAAATCAGAATTTTGTTGTGCATGTAAACAGATATATTGATATCAGCATAGACAGTACAAGACCGAGTTTGAACATCACTGTGATCCCTGTTTAGGCTGATTTGGAGGCAGACAGGTCTGTGAGTATATTTTCACTCTCAGGACTAGTTGTTTATCACAACTGCAGTAGTTGTGATAAACCTGCAGTGGCTATGGTTATGTAAAATATTTTGTCTTCTATGGCAAAAAAGGCACCATTGTTCACAATAGAAGTTATTTTCATTACATTTAAGTGAGTATTTTCCAGAAAAATATTTTTAGAACAGGATTCAAACTATTGCTACATCTTCTATTTTGTCTAATAGATTCTAAATTGAACTTTTTTCCAATATATTCCTGGCTGTGGGCACCTTTATTAGTCATTCTTCAAAACTGTAACACTGCTAAAGAAAAATTGTGCAGCTCTCAGTCTGTAAAACATGCAATATTTCCACAATGTACGTGCTGATCTTGGAGTCTCTGGGTGGTGTCCTCAAGGTGTTGCGACCTGGGGATTCCGATGTTTGACTTCAGTGCCCATGTTGGTAATGATGGAGTGACCTGGAGAGGTATGACTGGGAGGAACGTCCTGTCCGTCTCACAGAGTGGTGTTTTTGTTTTTGGACTTCTGTGCTAATCATGGATTGTCCATTAGAAACACTATGATGGACCATAAGGTGGTTCTTAAGTACACTTGATACCAGACCACCTTAGGCCAAAGGAGGTCATTTAAAGGGTCACCTAAAGAAGCTTACAGGTACAGAGTGGCTAAAAGGGCTGCATCATTGGTGGTTGCTGAAGCTAAAATTGGGAGTGAGCAGTCAGGGTGGAGAACTGCTTACCCAAACTGAGGTTATTGTCGGACACTTTGAGGATCTCCTCAATCTGGCTAGCATGTCTTCAATTAAGGAAGCATAGTCTGAGGACTTGGGGGATGACTTGTGCATCACCTTGGCGGAAGTCACCAGGGCAGTTAAAAAGCTTCTTGGTGGTAAAATGCAAGGGGTGCACGAGATTCACCCTGAGATGCTAAAGACTGGGAATGGTGGTGCTGTCTTGGCTAACATACCTCTTCAGTGTTGGAGGTCTGGAACAACACATGTGGACTGGCAGACCGCGGTAGTGGTTCCCATTTTTAAAAAAGGGTATCGGAGAGTGTGTTCCAACTACACACAGCAGTGTGGTGTTTGTCTAGGTTGTGCAACAGTGGACCAGATCTTTACCCTTGCAGAGTTACTGAGGGGATCATGGGAGTTTGACTATTCAGTTCAATCCAGTTTTATTTATAGTGCCAAATTATAAGAAATGTCGTGTGGTTCTCTGGTCCAGTTCCAGCCACTGTGTCTTCATTGTTGAGCTGACAGTCTCTTCTAAGTTAGAGGAAGGCCAATTTCTTTCCAACTTTCTTGCAGTCTGCTGAACTATACCAAGAATCCAACCTCTTGACTGATTGCTTTTATTTTCAGCGGGGCAACATTGTGCAATGCTGTACGTATTGAAATTGTAGACCTATCAACAAGACAATCAAGTTTTGTGTGAGTAAAGTTTAGGTAGCTGTCCTCTGTTGCACATGGCAATGAAGAAAATGATGATGGATGGATGGATGAGTGTTAGTTCTTCATATTATCTTTTCCTGATTTCAAGAAATTTTCCCAAAATATTGAAAGTTTATGACTGAGAAACTTGTATGATATACTTATGCGGAATTTACAGAGCAATTTTTAGGTTTTACTTGTAAAAAGGCCATTTGTATCGTGCTATAATTATTGCTCCCAAGACAGTCTGTTCCCAGATGTCTCCTCCTTATGTTCCTGGAGTGAGTTTCCATCTTCCACTAATGTCTCTGCCTCTCTCTGTTTCTATGGCCTCCTCAGTACACCATGTAGTCACTTTCAATCCGACTGCATCACTTTCTTCGACATAACACTTCTTTAACTCTCTGCATATATAATGCAAATGCTAAGCCACTTTGCACTGAACCTCCCCATTCCTCCTTTTTTCATCTCCCTCCTTTCTCTCCCTGTTCATCTCTGTGTCAGTCTGTCTTTCATTCCTGCAGTTATCTAGCTGCTATCCCCCAGGAGTAGAGACCTGCTCAATGTGGCAGAGATGATTTGTTTGCTTTGCAATTATTTTCCATCAGTGGAGACAAATGGACTCGTATGGAATAGAAAAACCCACACAGACAGGGCGGGAGAGATTGCAGTGAAACAAACTAATATGTACTGCCTAAAGACAAAGATAGAAATGAGGCACATAGAGCATGGGTAAAGTGAATTAGTTGCTTATAATTTCAGAGATACGACCAACAGAGGACTGTGCTGCATGTTGAAATACATGGGTATAACTGTAACTTTAAAAAAAAAAAACAGCTTGTATTTATGCTATGGTTAACACATGCCAAGGACTTCTGTGTGTTGATCTTTTTCTTGCATATCACATATTAATACAGGTGGAACCATATTTAAATTTCTAGCTTTAATAGGGCTTTTCCATATTAGATAAAATAACAGCATATAAGTGTAAAAATAAACATTATGCCCATTTATATTTCTTTTTAATGAGGATATAGAAAATAACATAAAGCAACATTACAATAGCTCATTTTTCATCCATCAGTTAGTTTCCATCTCTTGGGTGAATCATTTTAGGTTGTGGATTGACCCACTCACTAACCCTCCACTCTACCCCTCTGGGCAAGAGCTCCCAAACTATTTAGTGTGTGCTCCCTCATGCCATAACAAAGTGATCCAAGGGTTATTAAGCTCTACAGATCTCAAAAGAGGCAGACCCGAAGGAACACTTGTTTACTTTTTTTTTTTTTAAATTTTCTTTGTTTAATGAAATATTTAAAAAAATTCTCAGTCTGACCATGGACAGCTGATAGACTATGGGTCCCTAGTTTAGGCCCCAACCCGTTCGGAGTCAGGTGTTGAATTGGTCCAAGTTGTTAAAACTTATACAGGAGAACACAAGGGCCACTGGCCGGATAATAACACGATTGAGCACTTGCATAATTACTTGTTTGTCACATATCAACTCTATCAACTCTGAACTTCACTGTTGCTCCATTCTTCTGTGTTTCGTTGAAGTTTTTAGCTTCTAACATGAAGAACTGTTGTGATGTGTCCAACACACAATAATTTCATAAAAGTATGTGAACACAAGGAATATGATTTTTTTTTGCATCACTTAATGAACATACACTGAGATACAGTAGACGTCCAGATGAATAAGAATACCAAAACCTAAAAAAACTAAATCAAATCAATTTAGTTTTTATATGCCTATGTCAAAATCAGTATTTACCTCAAGTACCTTCAAAATCTGTAGAGGAAATTAAACCTGTCATCGTAGATGGAGGATTAGGAACACTTTAAAGGCCATGTGGAAACATGGATGTAAACTGCAGCTTGACTGTTCGGTTTGCCTACAACCACAAGGCAGCAATTTCAGCTTTTGCAAAGAAACTGGTCATTATGGTAATTCTAGTGTGGCATTATGATGGCATTAAGTTTCAAAAGTCTGTGGTCCTGGTTATATACTTGAATATTCAATACTAACTTTTGGTTTGTCAGCAAGCCTTTTCGTGTACACAAAACACTCCGTCTGTAACCTTGAAGTATTTTTAGTACAGCAGACCTCAGTTTAGACTAACACCTCATGATTTTGTCTTTATACAGGAATTTGGTAATTGCTCAACCCTAAAAAAATAAATAAATAAAAATGCTGGCATTTGTTATAATTCCAGTAACATGTTTTTTCCTCTGATATGTTTTTTGCAGAACCATTTAAATTTACAGAAATATCATCTGTGGGTTATGGGGTTTCTATTTTCCCTTGTTTCTAATGTATAATCTACAACCTTGTGAACATCTGACAGGTGTTTTAAAATTGCATAACTCATTGGCAATATGACCAACACACTGATGAAAGGTCCTGAATCAAACACCATGCAGTGCAAAGATGCCCTTCATGTACAAACAGGGAGATGGCAGATTCCACTTCAGATGAAACCCCACTTACCCACTCTGCACTGCCTTTGTAGAAAATTAAATATTGTTTTGCATATGTTGGTACTTGCCAAATGAATAGTGTGTTAAACCTCTACATTGATTTATGAGGATGCAGAATAACTCAGATCTTGAACACAGTCTCACATTGGGGAAGATGTCCTCGGTTCTTTTGAGTTAACAAAGTAACTAAAGTTTTAGTTGCTCCCCTTTGGATATATCACTTCAAATGTCCTCTAATCTGAAACGTTGTCTTGCATATTTATGTCCAAGGGTTTGGATAGATATCTTGGTATACCATGAGTCCATGGTGCTGCCTCAATGAGGCATTTATGACAAATGGGAAAGTGGTATTTTTAAACTTAAAATTGTGCAATGGTAACTTAGCCAGTACTACACAACCAAAACAACAATGATTTTATTTGCAGACTTTAGAAAACAAAAGGATAAGATCAGATGTGCCAGTTTGTGTTGCAGTGAATGTTGTCAAGTGACGCCCTTACAGAAGTACCAACAAATTACCAAGAAATTATTCATTGCAGTTTGTATTTTCAGAATAAGTTCAGAGTATGTAGTTAAAGGAACTGACTGGACTCCCCATTCAACCCATGTAAAGGACAAAGACAACTGGGCTGCATACTTTTTTGGCTCTGAACTTTCAAACTATCCACAGTTACAGAGATTAACCTTTTCCTCCTGGCTCACGTCTACTTAATTTTTATTTTCTCGTGCCTTTAGTCACCCTTTCTTTTGTATAACCTCGTCTCCCCTTTTGTAGTGTCTCTGACTTTCCCTTGTCCTATCTCCCCCTCCTCTTTTTGTCTCTCCTTTGCCCTCCCTTTCCTCCTTTCTTACGAAGGGCAGGTTCAGGGGTCACCAATTACTCTGAGAGGGCTGAGAGAGTTGTATGGGCTCTGCCCTCAGGGCTGCCATGTTGGATTATCGTCAGCGAGATTGCAGGTACGCAGAAGCCACTGGCTACCAGCACAACAACCACAACCTCAGCCAAAGCACAAGGCCATATAGACTGAGTTAGGTTCAAACTCTCCTCATGCCTGAGTGGATGGCTGGCTCCTAGTCTGCTTCCTTCTCTTACTGACCTGCTGGGCAGAACTAATATGTATGTCTAGACTTCCTGGGAACTCCCTTACCAGAGAGTACAGAGCTGGACAGTGTGTGCATATAGTTCACGCTATATAGGCAAGTGCTGTATACCAGCTCGTAACTCACATCATTTTTGACTAACATAACTAGAAATTTTAAGTGTATCTAGTCATGAGTTTCTAATAATATAGGTGGTAAGTGAAGTATATCAGAAAGTCACTGCAAGCACTACAAGCCATATTTTTGCATTTCTGTGCAAGAAAGTAATGATCAGACCATCTGACAAAGCAGAGGGTTTTTTTTATTTCATTAATCTCGGTGGATCAGCAATGCAGTTTGCTGATCCAGCTTCAAACTTGTCTACACTCTGCAGAAACAGATGCACTGAACCTCAGGTCTGTCTGCAGCATTTTAAAAACATGAATCAACTAATCAGTCTGCAGAGGAGATTGAGATTACAATTAAATTCTGTGCACATCCAACCATGTTTAAAAGAAGAGCTGCCTTTCACTACATATGCGTAACATTTAATTATTTTAATTAAGTGTTTTGATGAGCAGTTTAGCCATATTAAGGCTTGTAGTCACATTCTTTTTTGTGACTTAGACCTTTTTATGTTCACAGCATGGCCTGTTAGTGTTTTCAACATGTGTTAGAGATGGCTATGCTGTAATAGTTGTGTAAATAATGATAATTCCTCCATCAATTCATATGTCGTTATGGTCTGTAAGTTTTGTTGTAGACTTTACTTTTTTGGTTTCTTGGATTTATGTCAAGTGGGTAAGTCTTTGTCTTTTTATGGTCATTATTTTAGTTAATGCCTGTTCCATATTTAGGTAGTGATTGTTCTATAGTTTCCTGCCCCAATCAAACAAAAGGGTCTTAGTTTCCAGTTGCACCTGTCATGTCATCATTAGTTTCCTTGGTATAAATAGTGTAAATAATGGTATAATAGTTCCCACAGGCTCAGATAGAGAACGTGAAGACTGGACTGACAGACTTCACCCTTTTCCTTGGGCACACGCCCATATGGTGGGATTATGTAATAGTCCAGAATCAGCGGTCTGAATAAGTTGGCCAAGGGCCATACAATTTGCCCAATACACTATTTTTCTGGCTGTGGACTTTTGGATTTGTTCTGTTAAACCCTGTGAAAGCTTGAACAGTCCTGCTTTTTATTCATACAAAACAATCAGGACTGTGCCAGAGGAACAATCTTAATGCTAGCTTAGCTCAGTTGCTAAATTACTAAATTAAAAACTCACCTTGTATTAGTTGCTTACTTTGACATGAACGGTTGGGATTGAGCTACACAGGTGAGTACAGTTCTATTTTTGTATGTGGGCACATTTCAATGCATTGTGTCCCACAGGTTTAGAAATAACTTGATGGCACAGTTACAAGTTACTGTCATATCCTGGATGCCTAACATCCAGGCAATTGGTTCTTGCAAAAGCAGAAAACAGTCTTTGCAATAATATAAGAACCATTCATCCAGATGAACTCAAAGATTGGAAGAACAACTTTCAAGAAAAGCAAACAACAAATACATCAACACAAACTTCAAAGGATTGATGGATTTATTGATTAGGTGTAAAGAGGTGAAGTTATTTACCTCTGTTCTTCTTTTCCTTTCTACCTGTCTACACTGACTCTCCAGAACATGCAGTTAGTCTTCATGACTTTTAATCTGCCTGGCTCGGTCACCTTTGAGCTACTTTGCAAAGATAAAAAAAAAAGAAACCAGTGAAATTGTAGGACTTTTGAATCAAACATTTAAAAAAGTGAAGACTTTACTTCTTCTGTTTCCAAACCCCATCAGAACATATTTTCTGGCTCATGCAGAAGCCCTGCCCAGTGCTGTTTAGGCCGGGGCCAACAGAAGCTGTGCAGCCAGTTGGAGTTGAAATGGCTTCTGAATAGAGAATCCCAGAGTCTGATTCAGTGCGCTCAGCCAAACTTTCAGTAATTGCAAAAACAGCACTTGGTCCACTAATAATGGGTGCGTGTCATCTCCAATCCCCAGTCTGCCTGTCGGCCCACGTCACAGAGGCAGCAATTACAGACTCTGACCTTCCACTAGATGTGCGTAAGGGCAGACAAACAGTAGAGTGTGTGTATGTGTGTGAGGAGGTGCTAAGTTATGGGGTGCATGAGCAACTGAAAGAGATGTGTGTGGTTGAGGACACCAGAAAGACCAAATACAACCTTTAGCTTAAATAGAAGTTTTCAGCTTTGATGCTCTTATGCTTTCAAAATTCCAAACACATTTAGCAATAAAATGCTCTAACGGTGAGACATTTGAGACTTCAGTTCAGTGAGCTGGCAAACCCTCAATTCACAATAAACAGCTGCTTTCCTCTTTTCCAGTTAATTATCTTGAATATTTCATCATGAAATGTCAAGATTGAGTTGCATGACAAAATCCCATCCAATTATGATAAATGTTGTACGCGTATTAAAATATCCAGAGGGCTTAAAAACTAAAGTAGCCATTCTGTCTCTTAAGTCAAAACCTCTTTTTCTTTTTTTAAAGAGAGAATTTTTTTCAGTGCTCATGTAAGTGTGGTAACCAAGACCTTGTATAAGCAGAACACATAGATTCTCTGACTCACTTCCTTTACTAAACACTCTCATGGTTACCCACGCATGACTCTCACAATAGCCATCACGAGGATTAACTAAAACATTGACTGATATTTCCTCTTAGGCTGCTATTGTTTTATTTGATTTTTTCCACAGAAGCATGACGAACTGGTGTTGTGACAGACAATGGAGCACAGCCTCTGTCTGACCCCAAAACTAATTTTCCAGCTTACACTCTTCTAACAAGTGCCAGTTTCACCAGTGCTCAGTTTGTTTACCCCTTGTTCTTTTCTTTATTTGTTGTGATTTTCCTCATTGTCGTGCACAGAGCTGTGAAAGGGGATTAGAGGAGTTTTTTTTAAGTTCCTGGACCTTTCCCTTTACCTTTTCCTGCTAGCCTTTCAAAAGTTTGAGATTGAGTGCTGAGCTCAATTGATGTTTATAGTCGCATAAAGCTTAATCCACGCTGATATTGGGATCTTGTTTTTCTTCTAAACAGCCCATGTGTATTTGTCATTAACTTCAGTTTCATCACTCATGATTTGTTAAGGCAGTATCTGCTTTTGATTTGCTTGGAGGGCTATGGTTGCCATAGAGTTCCACTGCAACAGCCAGTGTCCGGTTTCTGAGGGGTCAGAGGCTGGGGCAGGATAGCCGTAAGCAGCAACAATATGTGTGAAATTTGACACAGCTCTGAACCATTTGTGTGTGATTATGTTGATTTCCTCGGGCAACATCTGTCGGCAGGTTCTCACAGGCCGATATAGCTGCACAATGCTGGGATCTGTGATAAGAGGAAAAGCTAATGTGCTATATTTTAGCTTGATAGTTTTGAATAAACATTAAAGTGAGCATGTATGATAGTTTTAGTCATGTTAGCATTTTATTTTTTAAAGATGCGGTTTGCACACAGGGCTATTGCTATAATGAAATATTTGTAACACCAAGGTATTGAGGTCAGATTTAAGAAATGCTAACCAACAACCACAACTGTAATGCTCCCTTTTTGTTTTTATTATTCAATTTGAATGTGTAGAATGTTAAATACATATTCAACACAATCAGTAGTACTGAGTCTTGACGTCAGAAATTTAGAAATGCTGGCTTGCTTGACCCTAGATATCTTATAGAATTCTCCCTGGTTCATGTGCCATTTCTTCAACGCAGTTCTCCTGATGCATGTTGGGGTCTTCCGCTGCCTGGGCCTTTCGTCATTACCATTACCTGAAACCAGGCAGATGAGATAGTTGCTGTTGTGACGTGGGTTTCTGTGGCCAAACAACTATTGTAGACCACTAGACAGCCACACTCCCAGTGACCTGCTTTAGGGGCTCAACAGACCTGATGTTCCGTTGCAGGTGAATGCTGGGGACGGGCTCCCCATCTTGGGTTCCCACTCCTGGCTTACTCGTCTGAATCTTGATGTCAGTGCTGTGCCAGTTTTGCCCTGGCTGTCCATTACTGCATCTGGGTACAAAAACTCTTCTCCCTTCTCCATATCCCGCTGGGGAAGGCAGGAGGTTTGAAGTCAGATGCCTTTAGTGTTTCAATATAAAGTTTTAAAAAGTATTTGACTTGATTGGTAAAGAGAGCTCTATTATCGCTGTCCATTATAGACATCAGTGAGGCCAATTTTGCATAGACACAACCCTCCAACACCTTCCCCCACTGCAACAGTCCTATTTGTAAAAATCGTGCTGCATGAATTAATTAATATAAAGGCACGTGTGACTCTATTGGTCCAAAGTGCTTGGATACTTAATTTCCGTCAAATCACTCTGATTGGCTGTTCAACGTAGTGAATGAACTATGTTGTAAGTTAATGAGTGTTTAACTGTTGTATTTTTCAGTTTGTTAAAAAAACCTACATGTACCAAACAGCCTAAATAATATTAGTTTAAATTGAACCACATGTTTTTTAGTTTAAAAACAATAAAATTGCCTACAACTGAGCTTGTTGGATAATTTTTTACCTTAAAATGTAGACTCTTGCTCCGTTTTACATGTCAAACTTGCCCTCTTGTATGTCTCAGTCGGCAGTTGGATGTTGTCTTTGCATTGTTGTCAAGGTCGTTTTTTTTCTCCTCTGATGATCTATGAGCTATGTGCTAACAGAGTAATATAACGCGTTCCTTCATTCATTCGTCTTAAAGTATTGGTGAAATAAAAACAGACAATGCCTTATTTAGAGGCTGCATCGTCTTTGCCCCGTTCACTCCGTTATATGGATCGCGAGTTATCTAAATAGCTTCTGAAGGATGCCAACTTTCGCCAAACTGTTCTCGGTGAATAGATAAAAGTATTTTATGCCAGAAATAAGGTCTAGGTTTAAAATACCGGAGTTCCGCTTTAATTAAAAATGAATGCAGGTTTGTTTAGATTTTTGGACTATATCAGTATTATATAAGTAACAGTATGTATTGCTAACCTGTCACCCTGCCAAAACTCTGGGTCTGTTTGGAAGATGTAAATACAAATCCTAACATTATTTCCCTTTAAGCTTGTATCTGTCTGCATGTATCATAACTTTTAGCTGACACTTACCTTTTTCAACATTTATCTGACATAGAGCAACATTGTTATCTCTTTGTACACTTGATGAATTTTACATTATTTCAGTCTTCATTAATGTCTGTGAAAAATAGCTTGGTGTATATATCGTCTGTTACTTTTGTTTGCTTTCTTTGATTCATCAAAGTTGAAACTAGCTTAAAGCAGATATCCTTTCAGCCCAAGACTGAAACAGCCCAAGGCTGAAACAGCTCATAAAGTTTGACAGAGCTGCAGTGTTGGGAAGTTATTCTTTGTAGATTTGCTGCTGAGTAATCCCCTCTCTCACTACAAGAAGTCATCTGATCCATTACTGATTGTAAGACATATTGTTTAGTGGTGTTCTAGCTTAGCTACAGGCTTTAATAAGCTCAGGTATGCACTGAATCCAGTATTCTCACCCTTTTATTTATCTGTTCTCTCCATCAGTTTGATAATAGCCTTGTTAGAAAATTATGTGGAATGATATTTTACACCTCTAATATACGTTACTCCACCTTTGGATTTTGGAGGTTGAAATATCTTTGAGGGTGTCATACTGAAATAGTTTTTTCTCTAGCAGCAGGACAAAGTAGAGATAAGAAGAGTGGCACCAAACAGAAATGTAAGAGCTTCTGGTCTGAACTGTTAGGGACAAACACCATTACAATCTTAGCAGACAGCCTAGACTTGAACTGCCTTAGGACTGAGTGCAGAGAAAATGCACACACATCTGTGCACAAATGTTGACTGGCACAGTTAAACAACTGTGCAGTACACAATTCAAAACTCCTGTGGCCTTAGCTGTCTTGCAATAAGCTGCATTTTTTGTATTAGTCATTGTGATTCACAGAAGAGCAGAGCAAAGCTAATAAGGAAAAGAAAAAGGATGAAAGAGAAATGTGAGCATCATATACTTATCTAATGTGATTATTTGTTTTACAATCCTGACAGGCATCTAACATTTTCTCATGGATGAGCAGTCAAAGGGTTCACTTGAGATTTTTTTAGAATTTGTCTGATTCACTGCCTGATGTTAAATCAGGGTGACAGAGTCAAATGCTGGAATTGAAATGTCATTCACCATAAATGTCAGTACTTGAAATAAACATTTTCAAACTATTCTCTGTACATCACTCAGAGATGTCTTTTGTACATGTTTTTTATAGATAGTGCTCTCAACTGGCCTTTGCACCATTCAGATAAAACAGATTTTATCCCTCTCCCCCCTCTCAACCTCCAATCCTTTTAGCTTTTGTGGAAAGTAGTGAAGTAAAATGCAGTTGAATTGGGTGGTTGTTTCCCTGAGGCATCTGATGTTCCATCCCTCCCTTCTTCAGCTCAAGTCTATCTCCCATTTATTCATTATGCAATGGTGAGAAGTGGGCCATGCAATATTGCTTATATTGTTACACCGGACTACCTAATAGTAAGCCTATGTGTGCTCAGAAGAGGATTAAAATGATCAGGAAAAAGCTCTTCACACTTGTTTGCAAAGATTTAAAGATTTAACTTTTAAATTAAAAGCTAAATTGATTGTTTATGGAACTTGAAAACAGCTGGTGATTCTTAACAAAGTACCCAGTCATTTAACAAAATCCTTTAATCGGTATACTTCACCAAGTTCAAAAAGTTGTAAATTAAAAAAAAAAAGAAAATACAAGGATTTGCAAACCTTATAAACCAAAAGAGTAGACATCTAGCTGATAATAAGTCTAGGATAAGGATAGTCTCCTTTCCTGTGTTGTCCGAAGGATGCAGTGTCCATGATTTAAAACAATAAAGTCAAATAATGTTTTACCTCAGTCCATTTTAAATGAGCTTTGGCCCAGACAGTCATATTCACATAGGGTGTCTTCTTTACCTGTTAGAGCTCTAACCTGCATTTGTGGATGGCACGGTGAACTGTGTTCACAGACAGTGATTTCCGGCAGTGTTCCTGAGTCTACGCAAGAATTTCTATGACATTTCTATGACTGTTTTTAATGCAGTTATTCTTGCACGTAGAGATGTTCACAGATTTTCTAAATCTTTTGAGGTTGTCATATACTCTAGATGATATAATATTGAGTCTTTTAACATTACTCAACTGCTGGAACATTATTTTGACATTGCTTTACAATTTGTATTTTTTTTTTCCCAAGATTGTTGAACCTTTACCCATCTTTACTTCAGAGAGACTCTGCCTCTTGTAGGTGCTTCTGTTCCCAGTCATGTTAATGACTTGTTGGCAATTAACCAAATTAATGTTAGTTAGTTGTTTGTTTTTACAATCAACCAATTCAGTCTTGTGTTGCCCCCACCTTAACTTTCTTGAGATGTGTTGCTGCCATGAATTTTAAGATGACTTAATATTTTTCAGGAAATAGTAAAATGTCTCACTTTTAAACATTTGATGTTTTCTATGTTCTATTGTGAAAAGTAAAAAATTAATTGATTTTGGAGATTTACATATCTTTGTATTTATTTATATTTACATTTGACACACAATCCAGCTTCTTTGGAATTGTGTTTTTTCATGAAGAACAATATTCTGACAATTGATCCACCTTTCAGTTATAGTGTTTCTATAAGTTGCTTATAAGCTATTCCACTCACATTCCTGTAAACACATTAGAGCATCATAACATCATATCCACTAGCCTTCATTGTATTGGCATCACGCAAAAACATAGCATTATTCATAGGGGTATGCATGTTACCTGTACAGATGATCCAATAGATATTTAAGTACATGGGGTGTGATGACTGTGATGACTCAAGGATGATACATTTTTTTACAGAACCATTTGGTGCGATTAAATGCAGTCTATTAATGTTCTCAATGTTTGTTTAATATAAATATTAATTTTCTGTTGGACACAAGCCATTTCATTTTTGGCATGTGGCATTGGTAAGTTGCCATTAAATGGAAATTCTTAATAAAGGTCCAATGAATCACAAGTATTTTTGTTACTTCGTAAAACAGGAAAAATGCATTTGATACTCCTATGACTTGGTTCTTTACTTTGATGTGCAAGTTTGAAACATCTGAAACATTTTTTAGTTGACATCTTTTACCTTACCTCTAACATTTGAATGGGGTCCCAAAAGCAGTTACTGTACTCTAAAGGAAGATTCTATGGAAGATTCTAAATCTTTGGCAATAAATTGTTCAGTAGATGCTGTACTTACCTTTAACCTCACAGAGTTGTAACCAAGTTGTGGTTGCTAAAAGTCTTCTGTATCCACTTGCTGCAAGATCTGAGCGTGGGCTCACTTGTTCTACTTCCAGCATGTGCTGGCTCAGTACTGATGCAGACCACACTGATATTTTACTCTGGAGTTGACTTGGAAATCTGACATTGATCCTTTGTTGGATTTGCAGAAAAACCTAAGGTGAACAAATTTTAACTGTTATCTGTCAACCAGTTTTTGGCACATTTAGATTAATCCAGGGGTCTATGTGTCCGTGTAATAATGACTACAATCATGATAAAATCTGGTTCCAATTTGTATTAGTAAATAATTACACCCCTATTTACTTTAGGTTTCACCCTCACATCGTAAATTTGTCATCTGTTTTTTTTCCTGCAGGCATAGGGTTTTGCAATCATTGAAACTCAGGATATGCATTGTCAAAATGCTGCAAAACTCATGCAGGGTGTTTTTGCACAATAAATGTGCTCACATTCATCCATAATGCAGCTACACTTTAAATTACACTTGGCATAAAAAGGTTTTTGCTTCCTTCAGTATACTATGTTTGCTTTGGAGTTTGTTTCAGTTGAAAGATTTTTTTTTCTCAATGAATACTTTATTTGCACATTTGTTTATTTGATACCTTCTCTGTACATTACATCATATTAAAATCACACCATGATAACAGTGTAACTCACACCTCAACTGCATAACTTTAACCTGGATGTCATCTAAATTGATGAAAGACTATGGCAAGGCTACGATAATACACTAAAGAGACAGTAAGACCATTGGCCTTGCTCTCTCGAATGTCAGACTTTGTTGGTCATATTTCCCCAGGGAGAAAAAAAAACAGAAGAACACTTTAAAAGTCAGCAAGGAAAACAGAGAATGTGGAAAAGCCCTCAAGGCAAATGGCAGGAAACATCAGTGCTGTTAGACGGAACTACTTTAGCTGTCATGCAAGAGTATGTGAACGCACCAGTGAACGCACATAGTCAGCATCACTGAGTACACACAAATAGCCATGATGATGATGTTGATGCCAGACTGCATGTAAAAAATCAGCTTTTTGGCATGTAAAACCTTTTTAACCCATAACAAGGTAGTATGGAGTTGTTGTTGCTGGACTTTTAACCAAACCAAACAGATAATGCATTAAAAGATAGTAGAACTTACAATGATTCAACAAACAATAATTTCTACCTTACATGGTTTTCCTTGAAAGAAACAGGTTTGGTTAGATGGCTAAAGTCTTTAAATGTTATTTATGCCCTATTTATTTATGCCTATCTTTAATGGAGACTCTTATGCTGATAGTCTTTTCTCAATACCAGTACTGTAATTTGACCCAGAGTGACCCAGAGTGTGATGTCCCAATCATGCTCATAGCTACACAAGTTAAAACTCAGATTTTGGATGAGCATCAGCAAGCTGTGCTAAACCAAATATTATTGTTTTTTGCCTAATTTCTTGTTACTATAAATTCTCTCTAAAATCACAAGACTGTTGTTAAAGCAACTGACCTTAAAGCCATGCAATCTGTTGTGTAGTTAGAAGTCAGCCGACAAGTCAAACCAAGTGGCGAAAATTCTCCAGAGATATTTGGTTTGTCAGAGTTGATTAGACCCAGGCAGGCATAAGCAGACACTCTGGGATAACTCGTGGTGGCGTTGAGTAGAGCCACTGGCCTCTGTCCGTTTAGTGTGCAATGTGTTAGGACAGGGAGAATGAAGCGTAGAACTCATATGGATAGAGATGATGATGGTTGATTTCTCATACACAAGCCTCTCGCTCTTTGTATTTTGTTTTATTTCTCAGCCAAATCTTATCTTGCAATTGTTTGCTTGCTCAAGGATGTGTGAGGTTTTAATTTAAATGTGAACAGAAGCATGTTTATTATGATGGCTGTATGTAAGAGATGCATTTGCATCTCTTTTATACAGCAAGGAAAGGAGATATGTTTTCTGTGTGTGTGTGTATTGCAGAGAAACATTTTGAGAGTTTTTTGTCATCGTTCATCACCATGCAATATTACACAACATGATGTGACAGTGCACAGTGCAGCTCAGCAAGTGGTACTGGGATTTTAATTGATGTTAAAACCACCAAGTACTTGAAGCACTGATGGGTAGTATGTATTGAGGACAGGATCCCTCCAAAGCAAAATAGCCCTAAAGAAAATTTCACTGATGGAAATTGAGCCAGCTTGTTTAGAGCACAATGTGTGAGTTTAACTGAAAAATATGACCTTGGATGGCTATATTTTTGTGGTTTTAATAAGTTCTTATAATATATATATGTTTTACTCTTTCAGAAAAAAATTGTAAGTAATGGCAAGCAAGGCTTAAAACGAGCAATCTCTGACATATGATAATATCCATCTATCCATTGTCTTCCGCTTATTCGAACTTGGGTCACGAAGGCAACAGGTTCAGGAGAGGAACCCAGACAGCCCTGTCCCTGGGCCAGTGATGTCCACATTTGGTCCTACGGGGCCGCTGTCCTGCAGACTTAATGGCCAAACTCCCATGATTCCCTTAGTAACTTTGCAAAGGTAAAGATCTGGTCCACTGGTCCACTGGTCCATGTCCTGGGCAAAAACACTGCTCCTTCTGAACCCGAGATTTGACAATCGGTTGGATCCGGGAGGCTCAGGGAGGCTGAGTAGTGTGTGTAGTTGGAACACACTCTTGGGTCCCCTTTATTAAAAATGGGAACCACTGCCCCGGTCTGCCACTCCACTGGTGTTGTTCCAAACCTCCATGACAGCTCTACCATGTCCAGAGTCTTTAGCATCTCAGGGCGAATCTTGTCCACCCCTGGCACTTCTACCACCAGGAAGCTTTTTAACAACCTTAACGACTTCCACCAAGGTGATGGACAAGTCTTCCCCTATGTCCTTATACTCTGCCTCCTCAATGGAGGACATGCTAGCCAGATCAAGGAGATTCTCTTCCACTGCCTGATAATATCCTGAATTTGGGTCAGCAGTTCTCCACCCAGGTCGAGCACAACCTGGGATGGGCCCAAAACATACTTGAGGCCAACCAAAAGTCCTTCTCTATGGCCTCATCGGATTCCTCCCACACCTGAGTTTTAGCTTCAGCAACCATCAATCCTGCAGCCCTTTTAGCCACTTGGTACCTGTCAGCTGCATCAGGTGACTCTCGGGACAACCAAGCCTGAAAGGTCTCCTTTATTAGTTTGATGGCTTCCCTCATCACTGAAGTCCACCAGTGGGTCCTCCAGTTAACCCCCTCTATAGAATGCTCACCTTAACATGGGGTTTGTGTATTCCCATGATCCTGAGAGTTGTGTTGTCAGGGGGCATTAGCCCCTGCTAGGGTTTCCCATGGCAAATTGGTCTCTCAAAGCCACCTACACATGTGCCCACCACTCACAGGGTGAAAATTCTTGGTTGGGGTGCCTTGTGAGCTGGGCGGCAGACAAAGACGGGGACCTAGACATGCTGATCCCCAGCATATCAAACTGACTTTTAGGATGTGGAACATCACTTTGCTGGCGGAAGTGTGTGAGTTGGAGCGGTACTAACTAAAGATAGTTGGGCTTACCTCTACACACAGTGTCAACTCTAGAGCTAAACTCCTGGAGAGGGGCTGGGGCTGGGTCATACTCTGGAGTTGCCCATGGAGAGAGGCGTTGGGCTGCTGCGGGGATATTCACAAACCCCTGGCTGAGCACCACCATGTTGCAGTTCTCCCCAGTGAGCGAGAGGGTCGCCTCACTGGGTAACTTTAAGTCACAGAACAGAAGCTTTTTGACTGTTATTTGTGCGTGCATATGCACCAAAAAGCAGCTCAGATTACCCGGCCTTCTGAGAGTCTCTGGGTGGTGTCCTGGAGGGGGTGCCACGTGGGGATTCCCTTGTTCTCCTGGGAGACTTCAATGCCGATGTTGGCAATGATGGAGTAACCTGGAGAGGTGTGATTGAGAGCCCTGATCTGAATCTGAGTTGCCCTGATCTGAATCTGAGTTATATTTTGTTTTTGGACTTCTGTCATGAAAGCTAGTCATGAATTGCCCATTACAAACACCATGTTTGAGCATGAAGTGGTTCATAAGTGAACCTGATACCAGGCCACCTTAGATCAAAGGTTGATGATCAGTTTTGTAGTCCTGTCCTGTCATTTCTTGACCTGTCTGCCACATTTTTGTGTATACAGATTGGTTTCTTTGTTGGTCCTAACCCACCAAAATGCTCTAAAATCTGGTATCTTCGGCTTAAAAGATGAGACTGGTGATGATGGTAACATAACAAAAGCAGACATGTGGATTTTATTCAGGACTGAACATCAGTATAACAAAAATAATATATTTTTAAAGGTTGTGATATACACTTGTTTTCTGAAATCAAGATTAAGACTACGAATTTTTATTTCTGAAGCAACTGCTACACAGCTCAGATAATTCAGTTGGTTAGGTGGGTTTAGTTCTGATGGAAAGCAAAATCATTAAGGTTGAACTCTTCCACTTCACCCCCTTCACTCTTGTTCCCTCCAGCCTCCAAAGTAGTTAGCCAAATCCTCAGCATATGACCTTCCTTAATCTTGTATTAGACCAAAGTGATCCTCTGTTATCTCAGTGTATTGCGCTTATTGCATGATGTTGAATCTCTCACACTGAGTTAAGTCATTTGGATAGGAAACTCATGGGTGCACTGGGGAAAATTAGCACAGCTTTAGCTTAGGCTACCAGAGCTTAGCCCAGCGGCTATTGAAAAAGACACCTTTCGGCTGACAACAAAGCTAATATTAGCTTAGCATTAGCGTTAGCAAACAGGGGGCTTAATCAGGCTGCTGGGCTGTCAGAACGTATAACTACATGCTTCCAAGGGTCCCTTTGGAGTTATAATCCTGGGTCTCGGCAGGCGATGACCTCATGGGCTGGACTGGTGCCTGTGGGAGGATTGGGGAAACTGTGTGTCTAGCAGGCCACTCACCGAGATTTGTGTGCGTGTTCTTTATGGTTGATAGTTTTATTAAGGAGTACAACATAGAGACCACTGATGCTGGCCAGTTGAACTTTGCAAGCATGTACTGGAATAGAACTCCAGCTGTTTTGTTTGGGCATTTTTATGCAGTGTCTCATGGAGATACAGTGTGTACAGGCCCCAGGATATGAGAGCAATGATATTTCAATTGTCTCCATGCCACATTGCATTAACAGTCTCCATTGTTTTTCCTCATGGCTACAAGATAATTGAAAAGGTTAACCTGTCAGTTTTAGCTTATGTTATTTGTCTTTCCTCAGACTAAAATAGTGGTTAAGGACATCTGTGACTGCCAAGATGGCACGCTCACTTGAGTCCTTTATGACTAAAATGCCATCTTGTACACTCAGAAATTATGACAGTGCTTCTGTAAAATCAGACTACGATTTTAACTGGGGGGATGATTATAATAACCCAGTCCAGAAATGTTATTTCTATTAGTTGTCGTGAACTAAATCAGCAAGAGAAAAAAAGTCACAATGTCTTATGTTGCTTGTCTTTTCCCTTGAATAATTATTATCATTGACGTTCCTAAAGTAATAATCCAAGCTGAGAGGTCTGTAGTCCAAGCAGACCACCCCTTTACTAAAGCTTAGATTCAGAGGTGGGGCTTTGAGGTTAAAATAACTCCACATCTTCACACAGAAAAATGGAGATTGGAAATTAAAAGTCAGTTGACTGAGTTAAACGCACACACATAAACGAACAATACACACATGTAGGCAGTGAGTCCAGGGACTCTGGAGGCGGATTGCTTTGCTGTCAGTATCAGGTATTGTCAGTGGCTCCAGCCAACCATGGGCATTGTCAGCTCGAGAGACACAGGACTCACTGGCTCCACTGAGCCTCTTCACCAGAGGTAAACTGCCAGTACGATGCAGAAGGCTTCAGAGTTCAAGAGTTAAAACTTTATATGCAATATACTGTATAGAGGAAGTCTTTTTTATTGGCTCTGAGCTTTTATGCAGAAAATATGAGTCTAATTACAAATATTCTGGTTATTTAACAAAAATATAAATATATATATTTGCAGACATAGAGAGCATACTATTGGGCAAACATCTTCATAGCCTTAAGAATTGTGTATTGAACAGGACTTTAAAAAAAAATGGGGCCAGAAATTACCAATGTGGTGTAAACTGATAAACTAACAAAATACTGTTTGATAGACTCACTACACACAGCTTTAACTTATTCTGCACAAATTTGAACAGTTGTATAATCATCACGAAAGAAACAACTGATTTATTTGTTACAAGTTGAAGCAATTAATTTAGGTTTAGCAATCTAAGTTTATTTGAACTTGTTTCCACTCATTTTTGGCACTGATCTCTCTCCAGCTATTTTGACAAGCATATTTGTTATTGTGGAGTGGCAAAGATACTTTACAATGTTGTTTTATACATACGGATATACTGTATAATATGTTTTATATATCACTACCGACCCTGCAACAGGTCAAATTGATGCAGTCAACTGCATATTGCAGCTCGCAAACACATAGCTCTAATTTCTGAGGACATGCAGAAATGGTCCTCTAAGCAAATGCAAGCTGGACAAGGCAGCCATTGTAAGATTGCATATCCCTAATTAAAAGCAAGTATATTCATTGCTTTATGAATTTATGTTAAAGTTGAGGTAGTTGTTAGTTATGTAAATTGGGATTAGGGAAAGTCCCCCAGAAATCAATTTAATTCATAAATTGCCCTCTAAAGTGATGAAAACATAAGTCTGTATGTTTTTGTGTGTGCGTGTGTGTCTTCCCTGTGGATTTGTGTGTCTGTGCTCTCTACATGAGAACCAGCTCTCTTGCCTTCCAACTGAGTTCAGAGATTTAAAGTAGAGTTAATCTGGTTTTACCTTTCGCCCCAAAAACAACACAAGTAATTCTGGAAAAGCTGTAATCAACCATGAAACCACTGATGGCTGCATGTTTGCTGGGGTCAGGGAGCACAACATGAGGAGACCCTAAGATAACTCTGGGACATTGAACTAATCATGAAATAGTACATCAGAACTCAGAAGAAAATTTGATTTGAGTCATTTTCAAATCTTGATAAGTTTGGATAAAAGAAACAAAGCATATAAATAGTACGGATTTCCAGGCTGTTGCCTATATTTTGTTTTCTTGAAAAAAAATCTATTGCTCATAAAATAAATTGGTCATACATGTTTTTCATGTCCTTTGGAGTATGCAGCCAAAAATATTTACTACTATGTAAGAGAGCACTGGCAAAAGAAGATGTTTTTGAAAGCTGCACATGTATACAGGGCTTGCAAAATAGCTTTGCATTTGAGCTGTACCAGATCTGCAGAACTGTGACCAATTGCCCTTCAAAGAAAAAATAGCCATTTGTTCAAATGGTACATACTATATACATAGCATTACTGGTAATCATGCTACGCCTGTCGGATTATTTGAGTTATGCGGTGATGTACTTTTGCAGAAAAGATAGGTTGTGATTACTTTGATGATATAAGGAAACCTACTGAGTTTGTTTTATTGACACAGTCATGAAACATGTTTGCGCAGATGCCATGATGATTTCATTTCAAAACTTTTTTTTTCTTTATAATACGTACACAGATCAGCCAAAATACCCTAGACTTACATCAGGCAGGTCCTCCTTGTTCTGCTAAACCACCCTTGACCCTTCAGGAATGTGGGTGTCCTGTAAGATGGAGGAAAGTTGTAATTTCTAACATGATGTGGATGACTCAGCATTGATGCATTGACATATCACAATAAAATGTTTGCAGCCTATACATAATTAATAATAATTAGATACAATTACAGTTGTTTATTGGTGATTTTTTTCCTTTGGCCCCTGCAGAATCAAAAGTTGGAAAGTTATGTCATGTTATTTTCAGCTGTTGTAAAACACCAAGTAAGTTACAGAGGAAGAAGAAGCCTAAAAATAAGCTACTTTATATGACTGTTATGCTAACGGCAATCTAATATGGGAGAGAACAAAGCGGCAATGTTTTAAAAGCAGACATCAGGGAACACATCTTTTTTTCCCAGCACATTTTAATTTAATTTGTCCAAAGTTGTGGTATACAATAGCAAGTAACTGTGACAGACAAGACAAGGTCATACAGCAATGTGTCAGTAACCCTCATATCCCCCACACATGTACAAACTCATCCTGTTTATGTCAGACAAACTGCACACATGCATGCACACTTACAGTTAGATAAAGTAATAGCACAGAAAAAAGTTGCAGAAAAATAGAAAAAAAAGTACTTCCATGGATATGTGTTTGGGGGGAGAGTCAAGCTTCCAGCCAAGTAAGATCAGTTTCTGGGTTAACAAAGTCATGAATCCATCGTCTGCCTCTTTGCTACAGAGTCAATGGTGTCGGGGGGGGGGGGGGGGGGGTAGTGACAAATGGCAGATAATGGATTGGGAGGGCTGACGTGGCCATGGCACACATCAGATTTTATTAACTTATTGGAAAGCGTGAACTTGTTAAAGCGCATGCAGTGTTTAAAATCTGTCACACAGAAATTGAATTCTCTGGTAATATAACTAACTTGAGGGACCACATCAGCTGTTTCTACCCAAAACAGATGGCTGCAACCACAAGAAACCCATCCAGCCTACTAACTGATAAGTCATATTCATCTTTGTTTCCGAACTGAGAAGGAAGAGCCCAAGTCTTACGAGCTGTTAAAGACCTTGAAGCTGCAGTATAAGCTTGCATTACAAATTTCACATTACAAGAAAGCATATACCTGTACCTGTGCAGCCAAGGTAAATAAAGGGTAGAGGACTCTTCAACTGTGGGTAGCCATTGCATAGTATTTGTGGACGTTTTTGTACTTATAGATGCAGCTTTTCATATGGAAAGCAGTTTACCATATAATGGAGTAATTCCGACCAATCGTTTCACTGAAAATGTACGTATGGTTATATACTAACTTGAAGAATGCAGGATGGGCACTGTTTTCATGCATGGTTAACCTGAGGTAAGATTATAGCCTAAGCCATTTATTTTGAATACCATAATTGTTCCAGTAAACAAGCACAGCTCTGTAGATTTCATATGTGCTGTATAATTTAATCTTTTTCCTTTTGTAAATAAGATGAACTCTATCCGTTACGGTTATTCTATGTTGTTACTGGCCTCTTTTTGTTCTGTGTGCCGACTTCTTCTGTTACGTCCAGCTCTGGGACGGGAACTGTGTAGCGTGCACAGAGCTCCTAAGCTATTTTGAGTCCTATTGAATGCATCTTACAAGAGAAATGCAACTCTAAACTTGTTTACATGATTTTTCAAAGTCTGGTTTAAGTCTGACTAATCATAGTTTTGTTTTCCTTCAATGTCACATAAATGTACTGATTGAGATATATATTTAAATGCATCAAATCTATGCATCATTTCAACTTTTTGTCTTTAGCGTAAACAGGTAAATGGTGTTGAATTGAAAATAAATTGTGAGAACAGCAAAGCTAAATCTTTCTTATTCTCTGTATGCTCTTTATGAACCACAAACATAAATTAGCTGAAGTACAGCACATAATAGATGTTTAAATTGCCCCATGGCGTCCTGTGTCAGTTAACAAACTACATGTTTTGAGTCTACTGATGCTTTTTGCTACAGATCAGGGAATCTCCCTGGTTGACAGTGTCTGTCTAAATCAGTTTGAATCATTGTTGATGAATGTATCTTGATAAGGAAGCTTGGTATGCTGAGAGGCAAGAAGAGAGATGAGATAAGAGCAGGAGAAAGAGGAGGAAAGAGAACAGATGAATAAATGAGTTAAGTGGAGAGAAGGGAATTTGTGCTTCCACCCCCCACCCCCTTCCTGTTGGACAGTTGAGTGTATAAGTGCTCTCCCCCGTCTCGTTTCGCTTCACTGCATCTCTGCTCATCTCCCAATAGAAATTGCTCCATGGCATTAAATATGTAAAATTAGCATTTTAAGTAGAACACATTTCTGTGTCGCACCCCACTTTCCCCACTCCTCCCCTCAGCCTGCTGCCCAGCCCTGAGCACATCAGCGACACAAACTCATGCATGCATATGATATGCATTTGGTCATCTCCATAGTAACAGTATTGGGGGAAGGGGGGCTAGAAGATAACAGCATGAAAGGTGTTGACATTGAAAGTAGATCGGACTGTATTTATTTTTTATTTAGTAAGTTTATTTAGGGAGTAAGTCATACTAGAGCTCTGTTAATGTGAAGAGCATTATACTGTATATACACACACGTCTTGGGAACACACACTTTTCCAGTTTGCACAGTCTCCTTATGCAGACACAAACCTTGACTTTTCTTGCTTTTCACTTTGTAAATATTTTATTGTTAACTTCTGTTGAAAGCATTTATACATTCTAGTTAGGAGCAATATTTTGAGTGGAGGATCTCTTGCAGTATTGTTGTCTGCAAAAATCCACAGACATAATAACAAGTCACAATATTACAACCCCCATGTGAATGCACCCCCTTTAACATTCAGGCATGGACTCCTCAGCACTTCTCAAAGCGTCTTGGTTGTTTTAGACACCAAAATGTTGCAGATCCTTCAAGTGCTGCATTTTGTGAGGTCGGCCTCAATGCAACTTCTTTTTACAGCACATCCTATCTATGCTTTACTGGATTAAGTCCTTGGGAATCTGGGGGGACAAAGTAACCAGGCCTCAAAGGATTCTTGAAAAGCTTTTGCAGTGCAGCACTTTAAGAATTATTCATGTCAACATAATGCATTCATTTTCCTAAAAGGTGGAAATTTAATGTACTAATCATTTTTACTTTCTTCATGTAAGTTTTAATGTTGTGGCTGGTCTTTGTAGTAGTTGCTAGAAGTCACAAAGCCACAGACCTGCATAAAATAATCCATCCTTTGATCCATTAGCAATTCTTAGTCAAGGGGGTTATAAAGTAACTCTTTGTAGACAACTGGCCTTTGGTACCCTAACAGCCATGGTCCACCTCTAAATGTCCAACACCTTGTCCAACAGTAAGAAATACACACAAGCGCATCGATTTCTATCTGGGTAGAAGTGTGCTTAGTGCCTTTGTGGTTTGTTCCAAATGTCAGACTAGACTTTTTGATATAAGACACTCGATTCATCTAAAAATAAGAGTTCATCTTATTGAGAAACCTTAACTTTGATTAACTTTAACAATAATCCATCCATCCATTTTCTATACCCACTCAATCCATCATTTGGGTCGCGGGGGGGTTGGAGCCTGTCACAGCGGTCATCGGGCGAGAGGCATACTTTGCATTACCAGTTGCAGCATCAGTTGGCCATGTTGTAACATTAAGGTCTTCAGCATGTGAAACTCGTGTCAACCAGTGCTTGACTTTTTATTGTGCTGTGTATCAAATGAATAATATTGTCGTACAAATTAAATAAATTTCTCTATTTTTTGTACTTTTTGATACCACTGTCAAAGTGTCACAGTGTAAAGGTCTCTTCTGTGAGGAGGTGTGTTCTGTTTTTGATCAACCGCATGCAATAGAAAAGTTAACATGCAGACTTGAGAGGACTTGAACATGCTGAAATCAAACAAGGTCCAGGCAACTCAGTCAAGAACTTTTTATTCATGATAGTTCATTAATATAAGAGTTAATCATGACTTCACCCTGTACCACACATGCAGAAAATGCATTTGAATGCAGTATTTATGCAGATGATATGCATGTCATATAATCATATGTGGTTATACAAATGCTTGAACAGACACAGCCTTGGATATCTGTAGGATGCTGGTTTATTATGCGAGCATCAAATGTTAATAGGGATACATTTTTCAATGGACAGGACTTTTAACATCTAGACTAATTGAATTTGTTTAAAAAAATGATAATTTTGACTATATGTACTGATAAGATTTTGTGGTTGGAAAACAATCATTGAAATGTTTATCTTCTCTGTAAAATCTTCATACTATATTCAAAGATTTTACAAGTACAAGCTGCACCCAGAATATTTTGTTGGCGGTAATGGGTAAGATAATGGGTTGAACGCCACTGGTAAGCACTTTGAATGTAAGTCAGCTAAGCCATTCACGATGGCTTCATCTGAATCGGGTGATTACCGTAGCAAGTTAGAAAGAGACAGTAAATTATTTTTTTCTTCTTTACAGTGTTCAAGAAACCTAGATCGAGCCAAAGCAATTAAAGCCTTAGGTTTCTTATTACTACAGGATTCTATAATATTGAGTTGTAGAAAATGTAAAATTTAAGTACGTGATCAAAGTACTACAGTTTACCCACATATGCATTTCAGTTCATTGATTCTAAGATGCATCTTCATGCAAACTTATTAATTTACTGAGATGCATGAATGATTCTGAAAAAATTGCACTGACGGAGTATAATCATGAATTTGAAGCTACGACTAGTACTACTTGGTGATAAAGTTCCATGCATTGTTATGTTATATTTAACTTCTGTAAAATACCAAAGAAGAAGGAGAAAGAGGAGAAAGACAATTAGATTAATTCTAATGTTATACTAACATCACTGTGTTGTTTTGTTTGATACAGTGGAGGTAGACGGGGCTCAGCAACTAGTATTAGAAAAATGTTTGAAAGTGGACACTTGGACACAGGGTGTGTAAAATCTTTATTATTGTAGTCCCACAATTAAAATGAGGAAGCACATTAGCTGTTTTCACCATGACCAAATAGCTTCAACGTCAAGAACACAGTCAGTCCAGCAATTTAGTGGAGAAATAACAAGGTGCTGTCAAGTGTGCTGCAACTAACCAAATCAGTACGGTAATCAGAGATAAGGATGTATGAACATATTCAATTACTGAAGTTCTTGAAGCTGCAGTTTGAGGGGGAATGCACTTTACAGAAACAGCTCTACTCACATTAAAATCGCATCAAAATCCACATGAATGAGTCAGTGTGTAACAGCTGGTCAAATTGTCAGTTCATGAGATTTGTGGACTTCAGAGGTTTCTGACTCTTATGCAACATGCAGTATGCACAGTACTAAGGTGGGTCATTCATACACTGGCACTGCAAAGAAAATATTTCTGTGTGGAGTTGCCATGAGTTACATGCGTGAGTTCTTGCCAGTTTCTCTGGCTTCCTCTCATGTCCAAAGACTTGCTTGTTAGGCTGATGGATCCTATTAGTGAGTGTGAGCATGCATGGTTGCTTGTCTTGTTAGTTTTTTCTTTAATTGCAGGCCCTGCAATAAACTGGATTGACTTATAAATTAATTGGATAAAGCGAATACAGGAAATGTATGGACAGAGTGATCTGACTACTTATATTTATCAATGAATATGTAGCTATTGAATTTATAGTAATGGTAAGCAAAAGTAATTTAAACTTGAAAGACAATGAGTTGAATTTAATTGAATACTTCATCAATGCCAAAGGGAAGTTTCATTGTTGTAGTATTTATTTAAAAAAATCTGTATTTATAAAAAGAAACGATAATGATAATAACCATAGAAGAACAAATAAAAGGCTAAATATGTATTTTAGCTCAAAAGAGTCTGATCTAATTGCACGGTTGTTATAAAAGGAAACTGAGATGCATCTTGAGATGCACTGAATTATTAACAGATGAATCATAAACGAATCCTGAGGCAAACAGAGATTCAAAGCTCGAGTACAAATGAATGGAATTAGCGGTTGTTCAGGAACGATCAGTCCTTCTTTACAGATACATTTCCAGGGTTACAGGGAATCACTTGAGTTTATATGAGGATAAAACTTTATTCATATCCAATGATAAACTACACAGTCACAGTATACATTATTGAGGTAAAATAATTAATAAATGAATTCATAGATAAATTCATAGAAAATGAAAAGCTGTTGGGAGTTTAGCAAAGGTAGAGCGGCACTGTTGGAATCGCCGGAGAGCGTTGGGGTGTTATGTTTGTTACCTGGCCACAATCAAACTGATGAAGTCTCCTGTAGCTTTGGCAGGTAACTCAGATGCACATGGACAAAAGCTCACAGCTAGCAGTGCATGTGCTCCTTCTCAGAAACATGTCCAGGATTACACAATATGTTGCCAACCAGCACTACAATACCACCTCCTTTACTCGTATGCTCCTCTGTGTGGTCTCTGTCTGTCCCTCTAGAGTTCCTCTTGGACTCTGGAATATTTTCCTGTAACTATGTCATGGTAAAACCTTTAGTATCGCATTCTCAATATTTCCGCCATATCCTCATCAGCACTTCAGGCTTGTTCATTTTATTTGCCAGGGATCACTCATTACCCATATTGATCAAGCAAAGAAATGGTTTAAATGTTCCTAATTTTGTTTTGTTTTGTTCATTAATTTGTTCATGCCTAACATCCTAGACATCTTCTCTCTAACACTTAGGCTTTGGAAAGCTCAATCAGAGCTAGGTTATGCTCCTTATCTGAGCAAAGGTAATTATTCTTTGTTACATGGTGGTGAATGAATTGAATCACTGGCACAAAGCATGCAATACCACAGTAGATAAGTAGCGCTGTACCATTTCAACTATCGCTAATAGAGCCACTTCCGGTTGACGTCTTCACCACCAACAACAACAAAACTAAGGCATTCGAGAAAGATGGTGAACGAAGAGCAAGATGAAGCTACGTCCCTCTACATTTGTGATGAGCTGGTTATGGCACAAACGTGATGCACAACGGCGCATTCTCCATCGCGTTGTTTGTTTCTTTCTGACGGCGGCGACAACAACCGTAATATCGTCTCCTTCGACTTCCGGGTGACGATCGCGGGAAAAAATCTCAACATGCGCAGAACACTCGATCCGATCCACTGTTGTCTCCAGGCATGTTAAGTGGATAATCGGATCGAGTTATCCCGGGGTCTTAATTCGATCGCAAGTAACCCGATCCGATTTGACTTCTTGTCGGATTAAGCTTGTTACATGAGCTGAATAACTCAGTGTTATTGTAATTTAGCCATTAATCCGATCTGATTGCCCGCATGTAACCGCACTGAGTGTTAGAATAAAATTATTTTAAAAAAGTGTTTTCACAAAACAAACATTAGGAAATTTCAAGAAGATGCAAAGAAAGAATATATGACCAGAGCTGATGCAGCATGCTGCAACTTCTAAATAAACAAAAATAAACAAATTAAGAAATATATAGTCAAATCAACTTTTATTCATAGGGGGCATTTAAAGCAACAGAAGTTGGTCAAAAGTGTTTTCCATTCAGGACAAATAAAATAAATATAAAGACATGTTAATAACATCAAAATATAGTATCAAAATATAATAAATCAAATTGAATAATAAAAGTATATCCTACATTTTTAGCTTCCTGTACTTTTTTATCACCATAAAAATTCAGAAAAAATATTATTATCTGATTAATAAAATATTGCTTATATCATGTTTTTCCATTATTGGGCAGCTCTACTACAGTCTCGAGCTGAAGACAACAGTTTTATCAGATAGAAAGAGATAATCCAACTTCTTGCTGGCAAGTGTGAAAAGGCCAGAGAGAAGAAAGCAGTAGGGGAGTGAAAGGTATGTGTGTTAAGTCATTTTGGGCTCCTCTGTGTGTCCAACTCACAACAACGCACGCAAGTGCACGTTCACCATGTGTTTCTGTTTTATCCTGTATGTGTTTGTGTGTGTGATGGCCTCCAGCTTGTCTCTCAGAGTCTGTATGGGAACCAGCCGCTGCGAACGAGATCATTATAGCCTCATTCATTAGTGACCATTTAAGTTCAGACCTGCTCTCTGCACAACTCAGTGCTACTCCCAGGACCTCTGCTCTCAAACACATTCACTCACACCCTGCACACACTTACCCATATCTAGCCACACATGACAACCTCTCCTCCTTTTAGTCTGTGGGTTTAATTTCTCTTCTTTCTACTTTTCCTCTAACATTGTCCCATTTCACTTAGAATCTGAAAATGCAGAAACCTGCTCTCATTCCAGTACCAAAACCCCTTAAAATAAACTTTGGCAGGTCTTTCCGTCCAGAGCACCTACATAATCAATCATAACCCGAGCGTACAAATTCATCAGCTTGGATCCATTTTGCTGTAGTTAGAGATCAAAAGGTTGCCAGTTGACTATAGGAAGTCCAGGTACTAACCCAGACTAATTTATCTAACATGGGAGAGATTTTGCCCCCTGAGGAGATGGGGACATGGTTTTTCTCCATCACATTGAATATCCTCGATGGGGCTCGAGGGCACTTAGTCTTGCCGCAACATATCCTGTACGCCGTTTAACATTCCATTGATCAGATTAATTGCAGTTGATTGTGTCCTGTGTGAGGAAGCCTGTGAAAGTACACATTTAACTGACATCATTTATTAGATGCATCAGGTACAGAACAACACACACTTTCTTATTTTGTGTCCATTAGCTGTGGTCCTTTGTTAATAAGAAAAGGTCAAATTAAATACAAAATAGCGCTGATATATTTTACACCCTCTACCAGATCTCAACCAAGAAAAGTAAAAACAAACTTTTTTGTACAGCTTTACCAAACTCTTTAAAGTCTTTTTTTGAATGCGTCTCTTTGTGGGCATCTCGGCTTTTTCTTACACACAAAAACTGCATTGCTTTGCAATTATGAATAATTGTGATTGTTGAGATGAATGTGAGCCTGGAATCCCCTGGTTCTCCTCACTGCTCGAGGGGGCAGTCACCTCTGCCGCTTTGGTTTCAAGTGTGTGCATGTTTTCATTTGTGCACACACATTTCACACGTTCAGTGAAAGGGAAACACTCAGGAAGTAGCAGTGCTTTGAAGGCAGCAATTCATGTTTCCAAGCGTGGAGCACTTATTGGAGGTCAGACTGGGGGTCTATTAGGACTCTCATATTCATTACGAAGGGGTGAGAGGCGAGAGATCTAGGGAACAACAATATCCCTAGTTACTATAACCTCTGGACTCAGGATGTTTTTCTGTTGGTTTTACGTGAACTTCTAAAGCCTTGGAAGTGTCTTCAGTGATTACAGGCTACAGTTTTGGGCTTCCTTGAGTAAGTTTCTCCTTACCCAAAATAACCCAAAACTCCAAAACACCAAATTGATGCTATTACTTTCGATGTTCAATATTGCAGTATGCTTCCTGCTTGTGATTTTTGCATGAAACCAATAATGGAGGGAAGTTTGGTATTTTAGAAACAAAAGAGCTAGAGGCAACAACCAGGAACATTTGAAAGACGGTGGTGAAAATCACAGTGATGATTATTGTCCAGACATGGAGGGAAAGGCTATTCCAATTCATTGCCTGAGGATTAATGCCAGTGAGTATTTCCTCTGTGTGCTTGGTGTAACTGTGAATGCTTTTCAGCCTGTTCTAATGTGCCATCACTATGCAGTGAAATATTTCTGTTACTGCCTTTTTAGTCTCTGTTACATGCTAGCGAGCATGCCAAAATATACAACACTCAATCTCATATGACCATAGAAACTACACTACATGCAGCAGATCAAACACACATACCCCCGAGCCCCTTTAGGAACGACACCCTATACCGCAGGCCAAAGACACGTATTACTGATGCAGTATTGCATCTAAACCCTTGTCATGCACACTACCTGAAGTGTGTGTGCCAGTGTATGCAGCAGACATGTCAGTTTAGACTAAGGTGATCAGCCCTCTCCAACTTGGCTCTGGCCCCGTGGGAGTATCCTAGAGTCCCACTGTCCCGGAGTGGGAAAGCAGAGTGTTGGATGGGGTATCCCGTAGCGCCTGCCTGGCTCCTGAGCAGCAGACAGCTAAATCAGTCACAGATTGGATTATGAATGGCGAGTTATGAATACATCTTTCTTAAATTGCACACACAGGAAAACACAAGCAGTTATGAATGTGTCAAGGCTATTTATTATGACTTCTCTTAGCCTGTAGACATAACACCTAGACATAGCACCCACAGTAGGGCCAAGCAACAGCTCATTCTTGGTTCTTTACCTACACTTTTTGTCTGTCTTTCATTTCTACTCCATGAAATTTTCTCACCCCTGCTCTGTCTTTTTCGTCCTCTTTCCTTTTCTCTCGTCTCCTATTTTCCCTCTTTTCATCTCCCCTCGGGTCATAGACTCAGTTTCAAAGTGTTGATCCTCATCTGAAATCTATTGCAATCAGTGCAGCCCAGGACATAAAATACAGGCTTGTGAGATCTGATATGCAATGTGCGTGTGTGCTTGTTTGCATTCAGATGGCTTTTTGTTCCAGTTTCAGTCCAAAATAATCAATAAAACACCTGGTAGAGTGGTTGTGAGACATGTAAAATGATGCCTTTTTTTGTTGACACATTTGTGTGTTTTCAGTGTTGGTTTAATTGGAGATGCTGCTGTGTGCTTTTGTGTTTCACAGTCTTCACTACAAGTAGAGTCATAGCATCATAGCACAAACATTTAACCCTTTAACAGTAGATACAATCTTTTGTCTTTTGCCTAGTGTGACTAAGATCTTTTTTTTCTTTTGCGAGTTTACTGCCTAATATTAGGTCAACTGAACTAGAACTAGTAATACACAGCACTGTGCATCCTACCATAATCACTACAAATGGTGTAGACAAAATATTGTAAACAAAATAAAATTACAACATGGTAAACACCCTACAAGCTACCCTCATCTTTCATCTACGAACAATCCGAACACAGTAATGTTCAGGGGGCAAAATTTACTGCAAAATTCATGAACTGGACTGCATTATTTTACTACCTGTAATAAAGTGCAAGCTAAGTGCATTTTTGCTGCAATGTGGCAGTTTAATGCTGTCTTCATTTTCTGTGCAAATTAACCATACATGGTTTTTTGTTGTTGTTGTGCATAATGAACTATACTTTATTCATATTGAGGAAGTATGCCAGACACAGCACTGTTTTAGTGGTGTATTTCAGCAAATTGTGGGTCTATGTTTTTTGCATTCTACAATTGAATTTCTTTACAAATTTTCCAAAAACAGAAACTAAACATACGCAGTGACTGTGAATGTGGGTTCACAAATCTGGTCAAACTCAAGAACTCGAAGTTAAAATGAAAGAGACATGGATTATTTCTCAGCAGATCTATTTCAACTGTCATCAACCTCAGGAAAAAAAAAACATTTTTTAGTCATTATACAGATTATAGTAAATTATACATCTATATTGTGTGTTTGTGAGTTTTAATGTGGCTTTAGTAGATAGGTATGATTTTGTTTGTGTGAGCTCTCCCCATTTGCAGGGCTCTGATCCCCCATGCAGGGTTTTGAGTATCCCATCTGATCTCCGGTCGCTGATAAGATGAGTGTAGTTGTTGCCTTTCATCACCCCGGATGAAACATTCCTCTCTAATAATTTGGATCAGCCTCACAGGCTGTTAACACAGGTAAGATGAAGGCACACAGAGCAGTGTAATCTCTGCTTTCACTGACTGAAAAAGTTAACTGACACAAGTATTTGTGCATTGAGTCAAATTATGTATTATACAAAAAAAATGCAATCCAAAAAAATTATCTAATAAAACACTTAATAGCAGTATTTTCTTTTTGGACAGGGAATTTGTTGTCTTCAGCTGAGCTTACCCAACATACAATTTCTGCTATTCTGTTAGTTCCTGATACTTTGTTGAAAAATAGTATTGAGAGTTTGGCATCACAGTTTATTTTACCAACTGCTTCCCTGACAGATGAGCGGTCTTGCGCAAGCAAGGGTTCATTATAGTTTCTGTTTGTGGTTACTTAGCTTGTGTGCCAGCCAAGTTTGGAAAACCAAACCAGTGTTCTACATTGTTAACAACATTTAATCAAAGCTCAATCAAAATGGCTACCCTTTCCTTGTCCCAAGCCTGAGGTAAAGTATGTCTGTCGGAGAGCTTGTTGTCTCTGTCTGCTGACAGATGACCAAAGAGAAGGCTCTGTATGGTCTTATCTTCATCTAACCCTCCTGTCAAATCAACCTTCACATGAAAGACTGACAAGAAACGCCCTAAACTATGGGGTACTTTGTAGACTATTGCAACAGAGTAATAATAATAAGATAACTACTTTTGAAATATGAGGTTTTAGATGCTTTGCTGCAATAGATAGAAAAACATATTTACCTTCATTGATTAATTAAGTTTTTAAAATTCAACATCCAGAGGCTGTGTGATCACAGTTTTTTCAATTTTCCTTTTTATTTCCAGCTAATTCGCTTGAGCACAAACAATAAATGCACTCGTTTCAGTGCAGATAGTGTTACCCATTTGGGAACAGTCAGACTTTCAGCTCGAGTTCCCGTTCCATATGCTGACCACTCCAAGTATCAATCACTGCATCTAAATGACTTAAAAGAGCCATATTGATTACCAATACTGCATCATAAATCAACATACAGACCCATGTTTTTGCATTCACTCCATTATAAGGACACACTGGCTTGCACATGTATGTACTTCATGAAATCCTTACAATAAATCTAGAGGACAGGTTTCACAAGACAGGGAGATGTAGATGAAGTCACTCTTGGCTTGTCTGTAACTTGATAGACGATAAGAGACAAAGAGCATCAAAGAACACATGTATGAAAGAGGCTGACTTGGGAAAAAAAGATGCTAAAAGAAAGGTAATTTTGGTATTTTTGCAATCAAAGCCAAATCTAATTCCTCCAACAGGCTAGCATCAACTTTATGATTTAATTTTAATTCTACGAACAAAGCAACGAGTTTGTAACTGCTGTGCATCTCCCCCCCTCAATAATGGGACACATGTTCCTATCCTGGTTGGCCAGAGGGCATACATGGAAACTCTGTAGCAATAAGAGCATTTCAGCCTTTAAATGTGTTTTATTCACTTATTTATTTATCCCCACAACACCACTGCAATATTGATTTAGTCCAGATGCCACAGCACTATTTCTTTTAAAGCTTTTAGTGATCCAAAGAGGAAGAACTGTCTCTTCGGTAACTCCAGTGAAATCCAGAATGTCATCAGAAGAATTTGGTTTTCACCATAACATTTGGGTACCATTTCTGATGTTTTTGTTCTTTGCATTAGTCTAAATTATCATTTATTTATTTATTCATTTATTTGCCCCCTCGCCCCCCGGGTTAGCTGTGTAAGTACAGGCAGCCCGCTTCTGAAACAACAAACACTACAAGCTCCGTGCAATAAAAGTATCCCATCTAATATTTATCAGTATAACTCAGCCTAGTCTCTGTAAATTGAGTTGTGTTCCACCACTCGATTTAGTGTGAAGATGAAAAGAGTGATGCAGCACTCTGGCTGATGATATTTTTAGGCAGTCAGACTTGTAGAGTGGGACCACTTTAAAGCAAAAAAGGCAAGCAGAGATTTTGCCCCATCTGTTTGCTCTCTGAGCAAAAGATATTTGCAAAGCAAATCACGAAATTAAGAAGCTTCTTAGTTCTGACCAAAACCAGCCAAACATTAGATGTGTTTTTTTTTCCAGGTCATTCGAACTTCCCTACTTTAATGGGTTTTGCTTATTTGCTCCAGAAGAGAACACAGTATTAAAGACAAAGGCATAGTAAAGGCATGGTCTGAGTGTTTTTTAAAATTTTATTGGACATTGTGTTTTATATGACATGTTTCTCAGACAAGGCTTATGTATTTGTGCATTTGCTAAGCCTGTTCTCCTCGTTAATAAGGCCTAAAGTAATGCACACTCTGTACTGTATGTAAAAAGCCATTTTACACAAGTTATTGTTGTTTCATCTGTTGATAACAGCTGAACATTTTTTCAGCCTTTAATGGCCAGTGGTAACATTCAGCCCACTTGTTACTTTGAAAAACATAAATACATAGATACAGGGGATTTTTTTTTATTAGTTTATTTTCATGACGCTACGTTTTGCAAAGCATAAATTTACAGACACTGATATCTAGAAAGGGTTAGGGTTATACATGGAAAGCAATGGTTATGTAAGATGTAGAAATCTTTATATGATCTTTATATCATATATGTGTATAAAATCTTTATCTAACTTCAAATTTGCACTGTTGTATCCTGATTTTGATGATCATTTGACAATCAGTCAGCACTGTCAAAAGCTTTAGTAAATGATAAAATAAACCCCTACCCCCAAACATTGTTCATTGTAAATGAGAACAAGTAATTTTCCATAAAGGTGGTATTGTTCAATAATGTTTAACAGGACATATTGATTCAGAGACCAGGGAACCGCAGGCATTTTTACTAATTCGTGGCACAGAAAAAATACATTTGACAGCCCTTGTTTCACTTCATTCTTTACTTTCATACACATGCCCGGCACACATTTGTCAGTGAAATACTGTCTCGTTGACATGTCTTACCACAGCTATATGTCACTCTCAGCAGTCACTCTCAACCACACTTAAATTTTGTTGATCTTTAGTAGCACATCAGGTTGCTGTAATGACCTTGCACTTTGCCAAGGTGTGGTCAGCTTGTGGATGGAAAGGTCGTCAGTATCTGTGTCTTAATCCCAGTCTGGCTAGAAAGCCACATACATCCAAGCTTTGGGGAACCTGATGCACAGCTGGACTCCAGTCAGGCTGTAGAAGCATCTCATGGATCATTGATAGAATTGGCAGATGTCAGTTGTAATTGTTAGAGTGCAGTTGAAAAATGTATCGAAATTGGATCTTTCAGTTTTTTATTTTTAATGAATAAATAAAGCTCTTCAAATGTTAATATTAGAATGGTCATTATGAAGAGTTAGCTGCAGTTTTCTTGAGTTATGAAATTATCTTAGTGTATTTTAAGCTCCACTTGAAACATAAAAAAGTGGAAAACTTAAATGTTCAAAGGAATTTGGTTGGGAATGTTGCAAACTAAAAGGAATGGCTGGTTTGCTGCTTCAGTATGTTGGATGTTTGTGTGAAATAGGCAGGTATGACAGCACAAAAAAATAACATTAAAAAAAGACTGAAAATGGCCAGATTGCTAAGGTCTGTTAACTGGGACAGAGCTTTGTAGATGTCAGTGCAGTTAATAGAAATGGAATAATAATGACCTATACTCAATCAGTACTTTTATGTGCACCGCTGAGTTAATTCTATAGCTCAGCTTGTACTGCTCTGCTTTGTCCTTGTGTACATGCACATGTGGGGAATTGATCTGTGTGTGACTGTGTGAAAGAAAAAGAGAGAAAAGAAGACGAAAAAACATTAAATAAATTCTTCACTTTCTAACGTTCTCTGTGGAACATCATCATACATGTAAGTATAGCTACATTCACTGTATAGATGACTGAGCTACTTGAATGGGGACTTGTTTCAGGACTGCATTTGAGCAAAACAACAGTCTGGAAATTGTTTTAGTGACCAGAATTGTCACGGTTTTAATAGGCTGCATTTCAGTCACAATTTCTGATGCTTTTAGCCGTCTGACAGAAGAAACAGAGAATTATGTGAATGAGAGCAGCCTCATCTGGAAATCAGCTGTATTAATATCCACTTGTGTGTTACTGCTTTCACAAAGAGATGCATGCTACCACTCGTGTTTATTCTTTGTTGTTGCCAGCTTCCTCTTCTGTGTACTGGATAGGAACTGTGGAGCATGCACAGTGCACCTAGGACAGTTTGAGTCTAGTTGACTGAAAACCAGTTCAGCTTTGCAATGTTTAATTTTGTATGATTTTGGTTGGACTAACTTATTTACATCTATTGTAAAAGTTTGAACACAATAGTTTTTTTTACTTAATTTATAGCTTGGACAACAAGCTTTTTCGAAAAATGTATTTTTGTATTTTGTATGTATTTTTCTCTGGTTATTTCCTTCCTTATTTATTTTCTGTTTCATTGCATGTACCTGCATTTTGGTGGAAACACAGTTAATGAGTACTTACTAAGTACAGTAACACGCATCACCCATAAGGAGATTTAAAATCCGTGCCTTAGTATGTCAAAGAGGCTGTATCAGTGACACATCAAAAAACAAAGCCATATTGGGCAGGTTCATTTGTTCATGTCATCAATCTTCAGAGCAGCTTGTCTTGCTGTGAAGATCTTCAAGAGTTCCTCTGACATTCTCCACCCTGTCAATGTGGATAAGAGGATTTGATGGCACTTTTAATCATCATTGTTAAATTTAAGCATTAAGATTCTGTTTGCTTTTTAACTGTCTTTTTTCAGTTTTATATGATGCAAACATTTAATGTTTGTTTGATGTTTCTATCAAATCCAGTAAACTGTAATCTGTTTTCTTCTCAGTTTTCCTTTGATGAGAAAAAATAATTATCTTCAAGTCACAGAAAGATAACCGCATTCAACTTATTAACTCGGTTAACATCCATTTTTCTAATTCTTGTCTTAGTTTTCCTCCATCTGGTCTCTGTTACATCTGCTGTCAAGCCTCTTCACTCTTCCTCCTCTTCCTCTGGTTATACAGTCCAGGTCACTGCTCTCTCATGTGGAAATGTGAGAGTCAGTCTCTCATCTGGCTCTTGGTTCTCTGTCCTTGTGCATGCTACAATAGTTAAAGCCAGTTCTAATGTAGACAGTTGTAAATATACTCTGGACGTCTTATTGCCGCTTTGATAATAGGTTAGGACTGTGATTGATGAGATCTGTTTATTAAACTACTTGGGAAGAAACAGAAAGCATAGTAGCAGTTTTTTGTGGCACAACTCATCTTTTTAAGCTCTGTTTTCAAGAATAGATTAATATGGCAGCTGGATTAAGAATGCATTTATGTGCTTTGTTTTCTATGTAATAATAAATGATTAATCTTGCTTTTCTAAAGGAAAGATCATGAATAGTTCAGACCTCATGCTGTCTATAGTACAGAAGGGCGGGACATGAGAGAGGGGGAAGTGTGAGAATGGGCCTCAGAGACCTACTCCTGTGTTGTGAAAACACAAATATATCAAACTGGATGGTAGGAGATGTTCCTGCCAGAGAGAGAATGAAAGAAACAGAGTTTGAGTCCTTTTTTTCTTTTGGTCTCACTACTCTGCTACAGCTGCTGTGTTTCTGGACGGTAGATGGTGTACAGGCTCAAAGTATACTATATTCCTAAATATAGGAATATCAATAAAATGTTGGTCTACTTTTGTCTCTATGTTTGAATAATTTGTAATTATGAATACATTTTGAGAGTTTAAAAAACTTTAGATAAAACATGCAATGAAATCTATGTTGTGCAAATTTATTTTTTAAATGAAATGACTCTAGGCCAAAACTAAAAGTCTGTTTGCATGGTAATTAGTGAGGCTACATGGACACAGTTAGTTTCACATGCATGAAAATGTGACACCAAGATAATGATTGCCTTTTGGAAGTGTCTGGAGCATCGGTGAACATCTGGTCTGTTTGTATTTTAGGTGTGTGCTTACTTTCGCCATTATTGGAGTCATCACCATATTTATTCAACTGATTGAATGTGAATATTGATTGACTGTTCAGTGTAACAAATGACTGCAAGTGAAGGAAGATAGTAGTGACAACACAAGGCCAACTTGGCATACCACACACAATTTCTGCTCATTCTGCCCATAAGAGCCCTTGCTAGTTCATCGTGGGGTTAACAGGTTAACAGATAGACAACCATTATGTTTATGTACAGCTACGTCCAATTAACAGCTACGTCCAATTCAGAATCACCAATCCGCATAACCTGAATGTCTTTGGGAGAAAGCTGGATCAAGAGCGGGATGTGCAGACTACACAGAAGGCTCCCAACTAACAAGACATTTCAAAGGTCAACATGCTGCCCTGTGAAGGTATTGTAACGTATTCTCCATCTTAATTTGGTGTGTTAACATTTGATTAATGTTATTAAGTTCAGCTGAGACTGATCATAGATTAAAGTAGGCATACTGGACAAATAAAAATGTGGACATTATCGAATCGCCTGAGAAGCTAGAGGGTCATTGAAGTTATTATAATTATGCCTGAAGTACACGAGAATGTCTCTACAATGCGTGATGTGTTCTGGTGTACAATCCATCACTTGCCAAGTTATTTGGACAAAAAGCAAAAACGTCACAGTATCCCCATGTCAGTGGATTTTATCCTTTTGGAACCACAAATATTTCTACAAAATGTGGTGGCAGTTCATCAACTGGGGATATTCTAATGTGGGGAAAGAAGTGGTCAACAGATTCTCATTGCCTTTAGGCTTTCACATGCAGCATAGCAGTGATTTACCAGGAGTTGGCAACAGCATATGCCAGTAAAAACTGCATAAACCACAGGCAAGATTGTGGGAATAATCTAGAAGAATTGCTGAAACGCCAACAATCAACAGTTTTATATATACTGTATATATATATAAATGGCTGGCAGGTTGGCACCTCGATACTAATGTGAGCATTAGACATAGAATTTGAGCCATATGTATACATCTCTCTTTCTCTCTCTCTCTCTCTCTCTCTCTCTCTCTCTCTCTCTCTCTCTCTCTATATATATATATATATATATATATATATATATATATATATATATATATATATATAGGCTGTGTATTTGTAAATGTATATGTATAGAATCAGTATTATTAAACATGCACACACATATATATATATGCCTTAAAACACAAATAAAGGAGCAGGCAGATTAGGGTGAGATAGTTTGAAGACCTATAGTACATTCTGTGCTCCAATTTAAGCATCTGATCTGAGCAGAGCAGACAAGCGAGAGCAGTATGCCCCAGAGTCATGTAAAATGCAAAGGAATATACTACTCTATTAAAACCTCCTGATAGCAGAGACAGGCAAGACGCACACACTTATACAGATTCTCATACACACTTCTAGGTTTGTATATAGAAGTTAAATCTTCTTAAACTTGTGGTTAAATCTGCTGTATCACAACATCCAGACACCAACACTCAGCAGTTCTTGCTTATGAGTGGAATGCATCCATATTAACTGCCTCTACATTTCCATGTATTGTTTGTAAAAAGATGTTGTAGCATGCTTTTTCACACAGTGGGTTAATCAGATCTCACTAGTAGTACAGTTTAATTTCAGTTAATGTAAAGGAAAATCTGTTTCCTCAACTGACAGAGAATTGACCCAGATTCAAAGCTGTTTGTTAACCGTCTTCCTGGCACCTCCTCATCCCAACTTGTCATCTGGTATCTCTTCTACAACACTTTTGAGTGCACTCTTAAGTGTACTTAACTCTAGCAAGTCCACATGTTCTTGTTACATTATTAAACCATCCCAATAGACAAACAACTTTTTATTCTGGCTGCTGCTCAAAGTTGGCTCTTTAGAACGTTCCCCATCTCTCATCTAAGCCCCATAACCCCAAATGACACTTTAGAACACTTATGCTTGAAACTGCGCCTCAAACACAGAACAAAATATTTACTGTCTGACTACGACTTTATGCTTTGTAAGCAGAGGAAATGGAGGCAGAAGTGCAGCGCCATAAAGAGATCTCAGATTATGTGTGTCTTTATCACTGCTGGAAATGATCTCAGTGAGACATCCACATTACTATTGATAGACAGTCTCATTGCTACAGGGCAAAAGATGCTGATGTCACCTTAAGTTGTCTGTTCGTTTCTTGTTTGTCTGCTTAATTAATGAGTCTTGTAGTTGTGAACATAGCATTTCAATTGCCTCAATGAGCCTGAGGTTAATCAGGGTTATCTCTGTGCTTTCTGGTGTTTAGTCCATATTGAATTAAAACAGAAAATTACACTATGAAATCTTATGTCATGGCCTACATAAAGAATGTCTGAGCGTTGGTGACACAAAGCTCTGTATATGTACGCAAGCACACTTACACAAATCATCCTGAAGTTGATCTCAGGTGGCAATATAAATGCGGAAACAGTGAATCTCTGAGCTCTTCTGAGACTATTTTAGTCTGTTCTAATGCTGGCACATCTTTTCTGACATTTATCTCATCCTCTTATGCTTGACTAAAATGCTTGCTCACTCAAAGCCACTTGTTTATCAGTCTGTTTGTTCTTGACAGGCACAATATGTTCTCTCTCTGCTGCAGTCTGCTCAGTTATTCTTCATCTGGCCTCTGGGCTGTTCTTACTCGGCCCATGTCCCCAGACACCGCTCGTCTGACCAATGGAGGGCTTTAACTATTTATGGCTATTTGGGGCAGGCTTCATAAAAGCAAATTTGTTAATAGTGGTGTACATTGAAATAAATAAGTGTTTTGTTTCTGTAACCAAAGATACAGTTCTAAAAAAAGAACCCTGTGGCAGATGTTGTCCTTCAAGTAAACATTGCAAATCTTTACAGAAAGAAGCTAATTACTGTCAACTAGGGTTACATACCAGTCAATTTGTGTTAGATTTAATTACCTCAAGATATAAGTAGATTAGATATACTCTTGATGGGCTGTATGGTGATGTGGTGGTTTGCACTGTTGCCTTGCATCAAGAAGGTTCCTCGTTAGGATCTGGGCTGCCTCTGGGTCTGGTATTTACATGTTCTTCAGGAACTGCGGCTTCCTCCCACAGTCTATGTTATGTCAACTGGCAACTCTAAACTGACTGCAGGTGCGATGGCCATTCCCAGTGGAAGCATTTCTGTACCAGAATATAATGGTACAGTTTTTCTCACAATAGATGCAGAATTTTTCTTTCAGAGGAACAGATTAGAAGGTACAAAAATATACCAATTTTCCAGGTACAGTGTTTGTACCTTACTAGGAAATAGCAGGAGCAACAAATCACATGTACTGTTTTGCAATCATTCCTTCACCTTTATTTCACAGCATGTAGAAGGAACTTCGAGGGAAGCCAACTACGAAGACATTTACGAATGCTGACCATAAACAAAAATGTTTAATGTCAAAAAAGGCCAATTAAACGCTGACTCTATTTCTCCTCTTTGACTCGTGAGTTATGAAATATTTCTAAAAGGCAAAGGTTGTCTTTGTATTGCAAGAAAATACTGAATAAAGATCATTCTGGGGGTATTTGTTGAAAGCTTCTTTATAGAATCTCAGTTGAGATGTCACAAATCAAATTTGCTTTTGAAGTTTCTGGACTAAGAAGAGTTTTGTTTTTTTCATTTCCCTCCGTGTGGAATGAGATTATACATACCCCCACCTACCTCTCTCACCACCACTGGACCATAAATATTTCAACCTTTCAATCTATATTCATTATAAAACACATGCCATGTGCAACGTGTGGTTGTGAGGACATGGGGCTCTTTCCTGAGGGCGAGACACCAGTTTCTTTCCATCCGTGCTGATTGCTGGCTATTACAGAGCACTTAGAGCCTCTCCTGAACTGGCCAGAGGGGAGCACAAGCCTCAAGAGAACCCCTCTTTAGGACTAAGGAGTGTTTGTTGCATTTGTGTTAATGGAAAGGTATCACTCATCATGAGTGTGACTTCAAATTTGAATGTTGTGAAACAAACAAAACAAAAAAATAAAACAAAACAAAAATTCTTACAGAGTAAAAAGAAGATGAGTCATGTAGGATGTTTATTTGGTTCTCATAACAGGGAAAATCTAGCATCTAGTATATGTGTGTGTGTGTGTGTGTGTCCTTGAACACAAAACTTTTGATCTGAAAGAGGGTGTTCTATGCCATCCAGCTGAGTCACCACAGATGTTAGTGGCCGCCTACCATCTATCATCGGGTGGCTTAGCTGCTAGGCGGCTGCTTGCTCAAGCTAGGCTGGCCACCAGCTTTGGCAAAAGTCAAACCACTTTGAAAGTATTTTGCTGATTTAGACTTTTTGCCTGAAAGTTACATAATGATGAGCCTTATTATACGCAGCTATTGTCTCTTTTTAAAACATCTCAATCCAGCATCTTAGGCAGCACAATAAATTACTTTGCTGTCTCATTCAAAAACATTTTTTCACTTCTTTGCTTTTACATTTAATTCCATCCAATGTATTGTAACAACCTTGATTCATTCCTATTTATTTTATTACTATAGTAACAACACTCTAAATGAGATTACTCTTGCAGACCAGTCAATATGTGAAGTTGAGTCATGGCTGGTTAAAAAAAACTTTTAGCAGGAATGCTAGACACTTTAAACAGTCCCCTTAAGTCAACCCTTCATATGTCATCATATATACCAGAAGCCTCTACTTATAACACAATTGACTGTTTTGTAGTGATAATTCATATTAGCCATTGTGCATCAGTCATATTTTCTTGGTATATGATTTTTCACTTGTGCCTATATTGTTCTATGGATTTGATAGTGACTGTTTCCAGTCATAAGCTGACATACACAATCTTTTTTTTTTCTTGCTCTACCGTGTCTACCTGACCCCTTAAGATCTTTGTGGTGGTTGGTTTATCTTTGGGGATTGGGTTTCGCTGAAGCAGTTCATTTAGCAGCGTCAAGTGAAGCTGTAAATGGCAGCAGTCTAGTGTCTACCTCATCTCCTGGGACTCACTGTGTGTCAAGTCACTATAGAGGCATGCAGGTCAGCTCTGCTAAACGCACAGTGCATGCTCTGCTCTGTTTAGATCTGGATGACCGGATCCTGTGGTACAAAACCACCAAGGTGTTCACAACCCCTTCTGCTAAGAGTGTATATGGCCATCTTTGGGTATAAACACACACATATATATGTATATACGGTAAATAAATATATATGTAAGCCCTATTTATACATGTATAAATGTATATATACATTTACAAGTAAGTACATGCTATTGAAGTTGTTTTGCCTTTTTTTTTTTGCAGGTTTGGACAACATTTGATTCTGAGCATTAGAAAAGATAATGTAATGGTAATTTGTGCATAAATAAACAGATAAGTGCAGCACTACTTTCATTGGACCTTTCAATCCTTCAAGTAAAATCAGGGGCTACAGAATTGCTGCCAATCATTGAGACCCCCATTTGGGATAATGAGTGTATTCTTTTCTTTTTTTTTTACGTTTTGTATCTGGGGTCTGTTCTCCTTGCTACTGGAATGTGATGCGTAATTTCTCAGGAATCCAAAGAGTTCCATTAAGCCATCAGATACAGGTTGTTAATGTCTGATAAGTCTGACAAAATATTTAAAGATGCTCATCATATCACTGGCTTTGTGCCGTTTTCTTTACAATCCCAATTCCAAAAAAGTGCAACAATTTGCTGATCTTATCAACCAAAATTTCAATCATGTTGAAAGTGAGACATTTTAGTGATTAACAAAGAAAATAACCACATGTTGAATTTGACGGTAGCAAAAGATTACATTTCTGATGGGATGGAGGGGGGCATTAGTGTTGGAACTGGCAACTTGCACATCCTTTCAATGATGGAAAGAATCCATGATTACATGGGGCTGAAGCTGCATTCTGAGCTGGCATGAACTTCTTTTGGACAGATAAGCTACTAATACCGTGTTCTAGTGATTTCAAAGTATGTTCTAGTGGTTTGTTACAAGCTCATAATCGTGATGTGTGCCTGTATTGTTTGATAGTGTAGTATTCTTTTAACTATAGGTCAAGGCTATGCTGCTGCGACAGCTAATTTGATAAATTACCTCACGTTGAGGTCGCAAGCATCACAAAGTTGATCCACAGTACTAAATCTAAAATAGTTAAAACTATCTAAAAACAGCATGACCTTATTTATGAGAGTTGTGCTTTGTAAAAATACTGAGCTGGATTCAGTACATGACCAGAGAACTCATCTGCTGTACAGAAACCATCATGTTTTTACCAGTTTAGTCATCCTGGTTATCTAAAGAAATGGTTTAGAAGCTAAAACTGCATTTTTATAATCATTTGTCAACTTGAATATGTTTGAGTAGTAAAACAAAAGGCAAATAAAAAGCTTTTTCATTTTGTACTTCGTATGGATTGACCCCATTAAACTGTTTTTGTACCTGGGCTCCAGTCAGCTCCATGTCAATGTGAGCATGTCAGCGTCCATATAGACATGCACTCTGAATGGGGAACGGCCTTGAACAGAGAAGGTACAGGGGAGCTGCAGGGGGTGGCCTTTTATTTTTTAAATTTTGCCTTTTAACTGGTTTCCAAGATTGTTGCCAAGTGCAAAAGTCTGATTATTGAGTAAAGCCAACGCTTTCGTTTGGATGTGTTCAACATTTTCCCATGACAGAAACTATCCATTCTATTTTGTGGATACAGGTTTCAAAGCAAGAAAACTTGCAAGCTCTAGAACTGGATTATATTGTTTGGCTTTTTTTTAAAATCCTGGTAACTTAACTTTAATTCAAATGTAATTTTAATATTTGTAATGCAAATAATACAAGTAGAAAAAAAACTGGGAGTAGCGAAAGTTGCCAAACTCTGACAACTCTATCTGTTGTTAATGGACGAGTATTGACTGTCAGCATGAAACCTCACTGAGTATTCGATGTCTGCACATACAGGACCTCATTCTGTGGTGTTATGGATAAGTGTTGTCACCCCCACCTTCACTCAAATACATCCCCTCAGACTTCCAGCATCCGTCTCTTTCCTCCTGTCTTCCTCTGCCTTTATCCTCCATCTTATTTATTGATTGGCCAATAATGTGTTTTCAGTTGTAGATTAATGGCACATTATCCTCACAAGGGTGTCTGAGGGGACAGGACATGAGAGACGGTGTTAGCAATGATGCTGATGATGCTCTTTAATTGATATACAGTCTGTGTTGTGCCACAGGGAGATTTTCTGTGTGGGAGATTTTTGCAACAGACTTAACAGAAGCAAACAGGATTATATTTCATCTGCAAACTGAAAGTACTTTATTCTAATTATTAATTACTTCACCCATTGAATTAAGTTTGCATTTCCAAAGCACACACATTGATTTGTATGTTATAAATCCTGAAGTACTGGCTTGTTTTCAGACTTTTTTTTTCTTAGATGCAACAACTAAACATTCAGTAAGTTGTTGAGATGTCAGTGTTGGACAATCAGTTGCTCGGTTCACCACTTTGTTCTAGATTTAATTATTTCAGCAGTGGCACAATATAGATTGCCATGAAACGATGCAACTCTGATGCTCACTTAATAACTATTGCACAACCCACCAACTTTTCCCCAGTGGTTGAAAGTGTATGACCGCTTTTAATATAAAAATAAAAAAACAAAAAGAAGAAATGGAGAAGCTTGTTGCAAAAGGAAATAGTGCCATCTAACATGTGATTTGCATGTGGTTCCCATGTTAGATTAACTTGAACATTGTGTAAACCCACTATATGCTGTCTGTCTGTTAACCATAATTTGAGCTGCTTCCACAGTTTGAAATCTTACACTCAAATTTAGCTTGTGATCTTCTGCTAAAGGAGCTCATACTAAGCAAAGAATACAGGCCCGGAAGGCATTTCTGTGGTCTAATCACACAGCCAGATAGACCTTGGATCAATGGACCAACATACAAATTACATTACGTAATGTAATTTGTAAGCATAGCCTCTTTGCTTTAATAATGAGCAGTAATCAGTAATATGTGGTTGTCAGGACAGCACTTACTCAAAGTTCAAACTCGAGTCTTAGCAGTTAGAAATTTAAAAGCATTTGGTAGCAGTTGACCACAGAGCACTTCACCTACTTGACTCCACTGAACTAAAGGGATGCAACTCTTTCAGAATAATATTGGTGACAGCCCTGTAATATTCTGTTAATTTTTGCCAAGTTAGTGGATAAGAATGGGGTTAACTTTGCGTGTTTGAATTCTGTTAACCACAGACGAGGCTGTGGCTGCTAATGGACTGATGTCCTCTGTGGGATTCATCAGGAGCAGAAGTGCTAAGGACCAACGCAAACTTTGCTGCATTTACATTATGTGGAATTATCTCACTGCTCGTCGTCATTAGCAAACACAAAATTTTTTTATAAATAATTATAGTGACACAATTTGTCCTAGAGTTTATCAGTACTTCAGCGCTGACCAGACATCCTTATCCACATCCGATGATAAATGGCTGAAAAATAGCCATTAACAACATGTGATGTTTGTAGAATTTTGTTAGAGTTTTCTGAAATGTTATTGCCTTTTATTTGTTTTTTGTCGTTTTGTTTTGCACTTCAAGGCCACCATAGTGTGGCCTTGTTTTTCTATAATTAAAATTCATATACTTTTATTCTCACTTAGCTTATCTTGCAATTAACTTTTGGACACATTCCAGCCTGGTCTAATGTTCTCCCATCTCTTTATCCTTGCACCCTTTATCTCACTATCGTGTACTTAAGCCCCACTGGCATCTTTCAATTTCCTCAAGCAATTTGCATTATGAAGGGGAGGGGGTGTCTAAATAAGCAGATCAATAGGCCAAAGTGTTACACGTGCACAGACCTTGTCTCACAGCTTTCCACCTTTAACTAATAGCCTCGTTGTTTACTGCACAGTGGGCTGTGTGGTGTACTTTTATTCTCTCAGGTTTCCCTACCGTGCATTGGACACCCAGGGGAATCCACACACAAACTATTCAATGGCAATTACGTATTTTTTTTTTGTATGTGTTTTTATTTGTGTATTTTTGAAAAGCTGTGATAGTAATTCTTCATTGAATTGTGTCCTCCTTGAATTTAATTTCACAGTAGACAAAAGTGTGATGAATTCATAAACCATTAGCTTACCAAGGAGCATGAGAATGAAATCTCCCAAGTGAAATGTTTGGGTGACAATGTTTTCTGTGCTTTTAGAAATATGTTCAGGGACGGCCTGTCCCATCATCTTGGACAATGACCTTTGTCAGATGACAGGGAGAGGTCAACAGAGGTTAAAGAAATGGGTGAGTAGAGAGAGGGGCCCCCACTTAGTCATGCAGAAAGGAGCGGCTGACAGGTTTTACACAGACACACACTTGGAATTGCTATCCACTCCACAGGAACTACCTCATTGCTCCTGACCAACTAGACCTCAGCTATGGTGAGGCACAGACCCATGCAGGAATACAAACATGATCGTAGTTTTTCCAACACAAACACACGCTCATCAACTGGTTCTCAGCAGTCTCTACCACTGTAGCACACTCACCTCCTCAGTCCCTTTCATGCAGTCATAATAACACACAATCAGGCTTCAGTGCACAGATTACTCTGATGAACTATGACAAAGCAGGAGACGATAGGGAAGCACAGCAAGAATAGGAAAGCAGGATGTAGTGACAAAATTAAGAGCTAAGTGGTAGAAGCAATTAGCACATCTTACGAGAAGCAGGTATGTGTGTTGGTGCATTTCTGTGTGACATTAAATACAACAAGCTTTGTTTTAAAATGTGTTCTCTAGTTCAAACATGACTGTGAGATACTGTGGTCTTTTCCATTAACTACAACTTAAATGTTGGTAATGCATCATTTGGCCACTCCTCATATTTTGACAGTGTGCCGTCATGTCTGAGCAAGTAGACGCATGGGATTATGGGTACTGAGCAGTGGTCTGACTCACTTGCTGCTTTGAAACACGAGCCAGTATGCCAGAAATAACGGGCCTCTTCGATGAATTCACGCCTGCACTCGATGTCTCTGAATTACACACATAATGATATACAAGAATGCCCCCGAGACTTATTTGATCTTTTCTAGAAGATCGATAGAACATAGTTTCCTGGTTTTTAATGTGACATCATGATTCCATCAAAAATCTAAACCTTGGATCATATACTCAAGGATTTAGGTCTAAGTCAACTCAATTCATCAAAGTGCTATGAAAAATGTGAAGGTTAAGTGTTGTGTCACAGTACACTCGTAGGGTCAAAGGGCATTGCCAAAAAGGTCAGCGGACTTTCAACGCAGACAGTGAAGGAAAAAAGAGGAAAAAATACCACAACTCTTATTCTTATGCTTTGACAATGGGTGATTTAAAGTTGAGGGGATTACGCTTTAAGCACAGGGAACATGAAAGGGTTTCCTGCAGTCAATATTGAAATATCGTTTTTTTCAGAGTTGGTCTTGAGAAAATCACGGGATTCTAAATACCACAACTTTGTTCCATGAAGCTCCATCACAATTATTTGAGATATTTTAAAAGGTCATAACTATGAATGTCTTAAAAAATAACAGCAGAAGGAAATGAGTAGGAAGAGTAGGTGGAGGATTAACAAACGTCACTACGTAGTACAGTGTCCAACAGTATGAATGTTTTTGCTTTTCAAAGAAAATCAGACTTGGTTGTATCATGTTAACTGTTTGGTATGCATAATGTGCTATATCCATAAGCATCTTCTGTGCTTTCAAAAAAATCCCCAGATTTCCACTTTTGTTACATTTTTCTTTGACTTTCAGTATTTTACGGCTAAACTGGTTGCAACCCCAGCAGCTATATTGTTTTTGATTTATCATTCCTCACAGCAGATAATGTAGAAAATGAGAAGTTTTCTCGGACAACAGGAAACCCAGAAGGCAGACAGCGCTGTTTCTCTTGTCCGTCGTGTAATGAGTCATGGATTGCTTTCTTGGAAACACCATTTACTCTTTGATCACTTTAACTTATGTTACCACTGATCATAAGGAGAATATTTAGTGATACTATCATACTATCACAACCAAACACGTTGAGCCTAACATCATGTGTGCTTCATTCAGTCATTTTCTGCAGTTTTACACATTTAGTTTTTCAGCAAGGTATAGATTTAGCATCACACTGCTCTTCTGACAGTGTACTCTATAATCGATACATACATAATTAAGGTATTTCCAGATGCATTTACTCAGGAATATAGAAGGACATGAGTCTCAACTCTTATCCCAATGTATCACTACTTCCTCTGTAACTTGAAGTACTTCAATTGTGTGAGGAAACTTTGAACTCAACAGTAACAGATTTGTGCTTTTTTTCTTTAAGTGGAAATTAATTTGTATAATTTATCAGATGCAAATGGATCAATTTTGAAAGTGACATCCACTGTTTTTTTTCATTAGTTTGTCCCAGATGTACTGATGTTACCAAAGCATTTAGGATTTATCTGTTCACGTTTCCTTGTAATTTTCACATTCAGCTGGTATGAGTTTTACAAATGTTATACATTTGTTTCATACTGAAAATACTTTACTTTGTAAGCTATGATATGAGAGTATTTTGTTTTTCAAGCCAGGGACATATTCATGTAGAACTATATAATACAATAACTAAGTACTGTGAACAAGCCAAAATATGTTCCTGTTTTGTTTTAGTCTCTTATACGTTCAGTTAATCTGTAACTTTGTGTTTTGCTGCTGCCTACCTAAAACAGGTCTCTCTTGCAAATGAGACCCTGGGTCTAAATGAGATTTTACCTGTATAAATAAAGGATAATAAAAAAAATATAAAAAACTGCTGTTTGGATTTTAAAAATGAATTGGTTTTGTTTAACAGTTTGCTGTCATAATACATCAGTGTCTGTGAAACGGTTTATCTCAAAACACTGAATCAATTCTGTCAAATCTTTGAAGATGTTTTAATTACAGTTTCAGTAAAAGGTGTAATAAGCCTCAAAGTGGAATAAAGAAAGAATATTAAGATACTCAGAAAAAAAAGAAAAAAGAACATGCGTGAAACAAAATAAAATGCTATTACATTCATTTAAATACATATATCATTTCAGTAATTCAAAATGCATTATGATACAGGAATTGCATGCAAATAGGCTATAATTTCTTTGGTGGCTTAGGCTGCTGGAAACGTTGTCAATAATAATAAAACAATAATAAAATATTAATACAATGTAAACAATAAGATGTTATAAATGATACTGTTTTAGGCCTCCCTCCTGACTATCATCTGTGTAGCCAGCTATTTGCTATAAACCGTGTCAGGCCTATACAAAACCCATAACTTTGACTGAAAATAAATAATGCCGAATATACTTATGTGATATTAAACTACTTCTCTTCCATCGTACTTGTAATCTTCATAAAAAGTTTAGGCCGCGGAACCACCGTTAAACACCTTAAATGCTTGAAAAACTTGGCAACAAACCACTCATAGTGTCTCTTTCACGCGGGGAATCATTAAAACCGTCATACGTCCCCGTCATACAGGCTGAAGTACTTGCTGGCGTTTGAGAAGCAAAGATAAGGCGTGCTACTGCCCGGGTACACAACGGGCAGGGGCATGGGCAACAAGCATCTTCCCAGCAGGTTGCTCTCTTTGTACAAGGCCGGGAGCTGCCCCACCACCACCGGCTTTACAGTCTCGGGGAACTCGCTAACTGGTCCGTCGATTTCGGTCGAGATTTGTCGTTTCAACTTATTCCTGCGGTTCTGAAACCATATTTTCACCTGGGTCTCTGTGAGCTGCAGGGAACTGGCGAGGCAAGCGCGCTCTGCGCTGCTTAGATAACGTTTCATGTCGAAGGTAGACTCCAACTGAAAAATCTGTCTTTTGGAAAAAATAGTGCGCGTCTTCTTTTTCGTTATTATTTTACTCTTTTTGGTTGCGCTCCCTCCTTTGTGGGGGTCCGTGGCAGCGGTGGAGCTGCAGTCGTCGCAGCTGCTGTCCCCGCTTTCGCAGCGCGCCTCCGTCACCTTCCTCTGGCTCCCACAGCTGGTGACAGATTCCGTTTCTCTGCTGCAGTTTGTGAACAACTCTGCAACAACAATAAAACTCCGTTTAAATCCACGTGTAAGCCACAGACTCGTCTGAACCGAATATCATCATTTGCGAACTACAGGCAATGTAACGGAGAGCGGAGATGACAGAAGAACTCTCAACTGTAAAATCAGTACTCTTCCTACCTCTTTCATTCAGCCTGCTGTCCGGGTCTGGCCTCTGCTCGGGTCTTTTCTCCTCGCTGTGGCTCTGGAAACTTTCTTTACACATCGCTGTGGCCAGTTCATCCTGCAGTCCGGCGGGCTGAGAATTGTCACGGCTTCTCCCACTTGTTTTGAGGTTGAGGATGTTGTCAATTGTGAATTTCAGAGAGGCGGTGGGTCGACATGGTGCTTCTGCTTTGTTCATATTCTCCCAAGCGTTATTCCTCTTTTGGGTGCCTGCTTCCTCGACTTCTGCCCTTTAATCTAAACCGAGATGTTAATCTCACCACTAACGTTTGGATACTCCTCGCAGCATAGCAGCATCCACTGGGCAGACACTGCTGGGCTGACTGTGTTCTGCTTCGGCTGCTGCTACACGAACAGGACGGAGCGCTTTGTCATCGCTGATTGGTTCACATGAGCGTTCAGCGAGGACCAATAGCTGTGAGAGAAAAGGAGACGGGAGGACAGAGGAGTGTTGCGCCCTCCCTTTTCCTCACACTTCGCATCTTCATCCATCCGCGGCAGGAAGTACAGGGGTCCGGAGCACAGCAGAGGGGCCCCAGCCATAATGCAGAATAAATAAATGTGTTATTTAAAACCATATATAGTAACTACTGAACGTAAAACAGAGTGAAATCTATGGTTTTGCTGGAGTATCGGCTCGGCAAGTTACTTTTAATAAAGCAAATGTCAATAAATTTCTGTCGTCGTTTTTAAGTTTTAATGATCATGTTGTGACCTTTTGACTACTCCTATAAGTGTTTTTATGCTCTATTGCACCTTAACTTTGTGTGCAGTGCTTTGGTCAGCTGTGGTTGTTTAAAATGTGCTTTTCAGATCAATTTGACTTAACTTTATTTTACATCTGGTGTCCTCAACTTGTAACTTTTGTGGACATTATTCATTGCAGTTCGTGTGTGTGTACGTTTTTTTCTTTTTTTAAATTTGCATCATATTTCTAAAAAAAAACACATTTTGAATTAGATTTGACTTTGTTTAAAGATGTTTAAGTGCCATAGGAGAGTCCACATGAGATATATTTGCATTTCTGCTATCTAGCCTTCACAGTGTTTTGTTATCCTTCTCATTTAAGCTTTACCTGAATATTCATTAAACCTTATCTATATTATTTATTCTAATTTATTCTGCATACGCACCCTTCTACTGACCTTTTCCTTTTTTTGAAACAAAGTTTCAAAGCTTGTGTTGAAATTTGAATAAAAATAATCTTAAACATTGTTTAACATTTATTGACACATCTAAATGTGTTCATTTTTACTATAATCAGGTGCAAGAAAGCATCTGTTCAGGCTGGTATTGGTTAAACAGTTGGTTCTGGACTGATATATGATATGAATGCACGTGTCAGTGCCAAAACTTACAACTTGCAACACATCTTCAAGGTGTGTGTTCAGGCCAATTATTTATCTGGTGTAAATGACACATTTTTTAACTTCACTGTTCATTTGGAACATGGATTCTTCTCATTCTCCGCAGCACATAATTATGCAAAACTTGATTATGATCACTAGAAATTAGGAGACATATGAGATCATGTGAGTGTATAAAAAACAGAAAAGCAGATAGTTTAGTGCTTTGTTTTATTTGTATGTGAAAAAGTGACAAAGTTGGAAAAATCTGTGGCTTTAAATATAAAAGATTGCAAAAATATGGGTATTCAAATATGCAGTACATGAAGCGCTTTCAGACTCCTTTGCCCTCAGTCTTGCCAGGGTCTTTATTAAGTGGACAATCTAAAATAGAGCCTTAAGAACAGAAATATAAAGATAATTAATTACTTTGTGTTACAATTCTGGACTATTCTGCTCGTATCTTTGGATTCAGATAGATTTCCGCGGCATTTTGGGTTATTGCACTATTGATGGAGTGAATTCATGTAACACAGTTTCAGCTGTCAGTTCCTTTGAGTCTTTACACGAGGCCCGTCATCTGCGACCGTAGCATGCTCATAGAATGAGCAAAGGACGACAGCGGGTAGTTGATGGAGCCGGAAAAGCCCAACACAGGTGGAGAAAGTGGATGTCCGTTTAAGCTGAAACCCAGTGCTGCAGTGGGTGTAGGTCCCTCGTGATAAAGTATAGGCACCCTGACAATCCGTTGGCTCGAGTTTGGAAGATGTGCAGCCTCTAGATCCGCCGTAAGCTGTCTCTTCCACTTATTCCTCCTGTTCTGAAACCAGATTTTGACCTGAGTCTCCGTCAGGTGAAGAGACGCTGCCAAAGCCGCTCTCTCTGAGCTGCTCAGATACCGTTTCACATCAAAAGTGGACTCCAGCTGAAACACCTGGCTGCGACTGAAGACGGTCCGGGTCTTCTTTTTCCGGGCGGAGCCCGGGTCAGACGATGCCTCCTTCCCGGATCGTGCGTCAAAAGCGTTTGGCGCGTCCTCGTTGTCGTCAGTGACGCTGCTATCGCCCGTTTTTCTGTCGGTTTCGTCGCTGCTCTCAGTTATCGACTCAGAGACAGCGGGTGATCCTCTGTCACTGGTTGAAGTAAAACAGAATGGATCATCGAAACTCGTGCTGTCTTTTGGACCTTTAAAGGAGACAAAACAACAACGTGTAGGAATAAAGGCAAACACCAAAATATATACCAATATTCACCAATAATATTTTTTCATGGCTCGGCTTTCGAATAGGCTGTATTGTTGTTTTGTTATGAACAATTACGCATGAAGGAGACCCAGGAAGTAAAAACGATTCACCCGAAAAAAATATAAAACATTTTAGAAGGACTAACACGTACCATTTGACATGTTTCTTCCTCAAAAATGATTCTGTCTGTAAATTGTCATTGTTATCAGACATGATAAGGTAGGACAACGTGTTTGAGTGAATTGCATAACATCGGATCCGTGCATCGAAGCTGCTTCAAGCCCCAAAACAAAAACTGAACCTTAAATGTAATACTTCATATGCTTCGTAACTTTATAGCTTCGTAGTAAAATGGACCATCCAACAAGTTAATACTCAAGTAGTGTATGGGAACTGTTGATCAGGAGCCTCTACCATAAGGAGGCAGATGTATGTGTAATATCAAAGTAACTGGTACACGAGTGAGCGAGAAGTACTTTGTGTTGATGTGACGGTGCAGTGGCACAAAATGGCACTAAATGTGCGTAAAGGCGTCGTGTTGACGTATTATACTGCGATTCTGTTTTGGTTGTATGTTGGGCATTTGAGCGTAATCCATGTACGTAATCCCCTAAGTGTGTTATGGATCTCAGTATGAAGCTGTCATTAAATACTCGATATGTTATACAGAGGAGGTATTCATGGTGACTTGAATTATGTGTTTTGCAGCTGAAGACATGCCTCAGACTGTGTTCCTTTAAAGTTTTGATAAATGCAAACACGCAAGTCAAGCACACATCATTCTTTCCAGTTTTTTAAGATTAGAACAGCTAAACATAGAGAAAACCCACAACTGAAATCGCCTGTGCTCCAAATCCGGCACATTTGATTTTAGTTTACAACTTGTGCTCAATATACCCACTATAAATAAGAACCGACCGAACATCGTATGTTGAAAAAATATTGGCATTACTAAATCTCTAAGAAATATCCAGAAGCTGCATGCTATTTGCGCTTTTGTGCAGCCTCTCACGCTGCTCATATAGGATAAATTAGCCTATATGAGTAGCCTTATGTAAATAAGCCTTAGCTTGATTAATTGCATGAATGCTTTACACATGGTGGGATTTACATTTTCATCGTGCATAAAAGCGAGTCTGTACTCACTCTGTGGTATTCCCAACGGTCTGAAACACAGTGTAGACTCCACGCAGTTCCACTGCAACGACGAGTCTCTGTACGCGGACAGTGCTCTGAAGCTGGAGCCTCGAGCTGCAGGGTCACTCTTTTCGGTGTGATGTGCGTTAAAATGTCGCTCGATGGAAAAAATGTCTGCACCAGCCTCTATTCCACCGCTGCCCACCATCGACTTATGCCCACCCCGCCCCGTGCCCAGCAGATTGTCGATAAAAAAAGACGACGTCCTCGTTGAAGCTGGTGCCTGGTTATCTGTCAGCTTATCCTGCATGTTTTCCAGATGTCAAACTGCCCTTACGTAAAACTCCGGATTCTCTTTTGATGGTGAGTGTAAACGATCTAAAGTCCAAGCAGTCATTTCATGCACCGCTGTTTGTGCGCTGAGGACGAGGAGTCATGGCAGAGACGGGAAACTCCTCTGTGCCAGAGGGATGAGAGGGAGACGGAGATGGAAGCAGCAGAACAGTGAAACGTCAAGTCAAAGATTAATGAGCCGAGGCTATCCAGCGATTGGGCGAGCACAATAGTAAATGGGGCTTTCCAAGGAAAAGAGAATTACTGTCTCATGCGTCTGCCTCTGTCAGTGCGTGTGTGTGTTCACTCAGAGACCCGTCCCCTTGAGGCCATACAGACCGAAGAAAACCTTTGCCCGTGCTGCAGCACGTTTTTTATTTGGGTCAGTTAAAGTGCAAATCAAAATAAATATCCGCCAGGGCAGGGAACGACAGTATGGAGTCTGTCAAATATACGGGACTGTGTGTGTTTATCCATGTTGCCCTTTTTTACTGTTGGCAAAAATCAAGGCCGCTTGTATTTTTTCCTTTGATGACAGGAGTTTGTAGGATGTAAGCAGTTTACAAAGTTTTAATACAATTTTACAGCAACTTGGGTGCCTATATTTCCTTTTTTAGAACAGTTGTGTGATTCCGGTTGGTTTGCTATCATTGTCCTCAGTTAAGATTTTTTAACAGTTGTGCGCACTGAACTATGCTAAATTTTCAAATTAGACGCTGCGCCTTAAAAACTGTATTCATCCGAACTGAAATCGTCTGTTGCTTTGCGCTGCCAGGTTTAATCCCGTCTACACATATTCCACCAAAGCTCAGTGTTATTGACCAGTACAGTTCCCATAATTTAGCCTTTTCAGTCGAGAGCTGGTCTCAGTCTACGCAAACGGAAAAAAGGAACATTCTCCCAATGCTTCAAATTATAGCTTTGAAACAGCCCGTGCAGGCGTAAAGTCCCAAACCGAGCTCATAAAAACTTAAATGGTCGCTTTTGCTGTTGTCCAGATGCATTCATTTATGGACGAAACGTGACTCCTCATGAAGGTACACAGGACGGTGTCATATGGTGTATTGTAGCAACACAACTTGTTCATTAGACATAAGCGTGCATTTTTCCAATGGATTGAGTCTACCGATTAAGACAACCGTATCACTAATAGATCATTTGAAGCATTCAAATAAGTCCTGACGGGCGTCTTTACCCTTTTCGTTAAAATGGCAAGACATTTGAGCTTTTATTTCCCTCAATGGAGTCAGCAGCGCTGACCTTTAACTCCAAACTCTCTCGGTGTGTCTCTGCCTCTCCCCCCCTAAGGCTGGACTTACCCTTTGACAGAGGATCAGTGGTAAAGCTGCTCTTCGACATAACACTCAGCGCAGACAACAGTAACATGACACGCGTGTTGAAGAGCCGAGTTTTGCACCTGTCGTGTGAAGTCCGTTTTTGTAAAGACACTTAATGACGCGTGAGATGTTTTGTGTTGCGTTGTTTTCCCCACGGGAACAAAAAGCTTGTTTAACATTTTTGACAGGTAGCTTCCATGGTCCGTTTATCGTCTGAGATTTATACAAATAAATGTATGTACACTTTAAATGTCATAGGAAATGTAAGCAAATTCCCAACGTTCCGAGGCTGTGGAGAGAGCAGCCAATTCCCAAGATGTAGAACAAGCCAGTCATCAAATTATTAAAAAGGATAAACAGTAGGCCTGTCAAAATGTCCAATTAAGCTTCGACAAATGTATTTGACATAACAATAAGAACATGCTAAATAATTAAATTTGAGACAGATACTTTCACAAATATTTGCAAATAATAGTTTAACAAGATCCACGGTTTATTGGAAAAAACAGTCACTGCTCTATGGGACATCTCAGTCTTCTGCTAAACTGGTGTTTTTGCTGTTGGTTTAACTGGATGGATAACATCCACATATGCATTTTATATTTCATTTCTTACATGAAAGGTGCCCCCGTGGTTTTTCAGATTTAATCCTAATTTCCTTTTTTTCTTTACCCATCTATAAACTTTCAAACTTCAGGCTGAAGTTCAGTTATCTTGAAGATTGTTAGTCGTTTTTCTCCAAGGGTTGTAAAAACATTCTTATTCATGGCGTTGGTAACCTACATGGCGCTTATTCGCCTTTACACATTTCTCATGGATTACTTATTACCTCCAAATATTCATAGTGTAGTATTCCTGCCTGCCGCTTAGATGTATTTTATGTACTGTAACTGCTTAATTGTGTTTATACTAAAATGGCGTGTTAATAGTGTATTTAAACTCCACTTTAGATCAAGTTTCTCTGTGTACATAGCACCGTCTGAACGATGTGCCACACTGGCGTGCACGCCTGCTCTGGAGACCGACAGCCCAGACCCCGAGGCCCCTCTCTCACATTTCTCCTTTACTCCTCTTTCTCATCCTCCTCTGATCTTCATCCAGCCTGGCGTGCCCTTTGCTTTTTAAGGCCTGCTGGCCTGCTCTACAGCTACGGCCCCCTCCATTCCACCACTGCAATGAAATAAAGTTTCACCACACAAAATCATGCCATCAGCATCTGTTCCAGGAGACAGCTGCACCAAATTGAGCATGTTTCTCAAGTTGGCCCTTGTGAGTGTTCTCCTCTCTGTGCTGCCAGGCCATTAAAGAGTGAAACTGTGTTACAGTTGCCTTTTTGTCCTCTAAAAGAAAACAGAACTCTACTGTGAGATGGCAGTGAGGCTCGATTGCATGGTTTCTGAAAAGCAAACATAATTATATGGTTGGAAGTCTTGTGGGAAACCACCCTAAAGCCTTTTTTTTCCCCATTTGCTACTCAGAGATAAATTACAGTTATTTAAAGAGTATAAAAAAGTACTTTTTAAAATGCTTGCTTGCACTACACATCTTAAACATTTGTACATTTTTAATGCCTATGAAGTCTTCTGGTTTTAATGTAGAAATTAGGCAGGTCTAATCATCATCCTTTGAGAACTATCAATCATCAAAGTGTCAGTTTAATGGCTCTGGAGTCTGCTGCTCTCAGTAAGGGGTAATAGTCAATGAAAATGGAGACAGTTTGACCTAGTTCATTTATACTGAAGGCAGTGAGAGAGACGAGCACAGACAGGAAGGCACGTCTCTCGTCTGGGACATTGCCATAGTGACTCAGTGAATAAAGAGGCTTCAGCTGATTTTTGAGATGTTGTACAGTAGGCATATGCAAACTCATGCAAATATACCAGACTTACAATAAACCTTTAAGACATTTAGATCCTGTACATTTGTAGTGATGCAGTTGTGGCACAAGCAAATAACAGACAGCTAAACTTTTATAAAGTTCATCCAGCTGAAACTTTCAGATTTTTTACATCCATGCAGAAATATGAGCTCTGAAGTCAAGGAAAGACTCCCTTCAGTTTATATGGCGCCCTCTAATGGTTAACAGCGTGTAGTGCAACTTTACAGACTCATAGATGCACCCCACCCAGGAGTTAGGCATCTTCAGAAAAAGCTGGGGTAAAAGTTATTAGACCATGCTGGACAAGAAGGCATCAAAAATCCCTTCTGGTAGTAATTTAATAATATGTCTGAAAAGTTTAGTATTCAGATCATCTTATATTTTCCCTGCCAGCTCTGCTGAAATCAGAATGTAAAGCAGATCATGACAATAATTAAAAAATGTAATACAAGCAAACAGGCCATTGTCTGTCCACCTTTGTCCACTTCTGAAACGTGTCATTTTAGTGTGTCTGCTAGAATGAAGAATAATTTTCCCCCATGTTCTTGCCAAACCAACAAACAAAATCTCATCGCATACATACTTCTTCAATGGCAAGTCAGCTAAGCCCAACTGTGCCTGCTCTGGCATTAATAATTCACTGTACAAATAAGTTGATGCTGCAGAGTTTGTTCTAATTGATATTAGCCGAGGTGAGCATTCTTGGCCAGACTGTGTGACGCCAGCAGACCAGCATAAAGTGGGCTTTAATTGCCCATAATCTCTGTCGTTCCCTTTCCTCTCAGTGCAAGTCAACAGCATGAATGCCAGAACTTAGCGAGGCGCTATTAGCTCCATATCAGCGTTACCCCCACAACAATGCAGTTGGAAGAGATTTTCAGCTCAGACTTTAAATCACCTGAGACGATTTTTACTCCCGCACTCACTGTACTGCAATTTCAAGTCAGCACATTCATGTTTGTAACCAAAAGCAAAACAATAGCTTTACACCTTGGGTACACTGGAAATAAACGAGATATAACGAAAATGAACGTTTTTCTGCCTCTTTTTTGAACAGTGCATACCTGCACGATGTCACTTTCCACATCAGTTTGCTTTATGATAGGAATGTTTTCAGTGAACCTAGTTGTTTTTCTTCTCGCTTCCTGTAATTCTGTCAGTTGATCACTCAGTTGAAGAATGTTCTCAGTTTTTGTTTTTATATATGAAAAAAATGCACAACAGCTCTCAGTTTTGTTAATATTAAGCTATATAAAGTTGCCAAATTCAAGGTCAAACCTTTCTTTTTTATATATTATATTTATTTTCTACAACACAGATTACATTAACCAATGGCATGAGAACATTTTATTAAATTATATTCGTCTGGGTTTTTTAGAAAATGTTAACTTATAAGTAAGCAGGGCTCCTGCACCTGACTGACTCACAGCAGGAAAATCTTTAAGATTAACACTTGTCCTGTTCTGAGTCACGTTCAGTTATGTATGAACATTTTGGTTTAGAAGCAAAATGGCAAATGTGCGTCAGGCCAGAAGAAAAATGCTTTATGTCTTGTTTGCTTTAAGCAAATTCAATTTTTTCCATGAAATAGATAATGTGTTTGCAGAGTTTTTGCTTAAAAGCATCCATATACAAAGAAGAAAACCAATATTTTAACTTCTTTTTTTCTTTTTTAGATACAGAGGGAACACGAAGAGGCTTTTTAACCACTTCACCGCTCAAAACAACAACAATGCAATGACTTATAAACTGTTGCAACAACCACTGTAATCCTATAATACAGTCAGTTTATTATGTTGTTATTTTGAAATGATTAGTTGATCAATTATTTGAAACCAAATACAGTTATATTAGCTTTTATTTTCCTTTCATTCTTTAATATCAAATATAAGCATCTGTCTTCATTTAATGTTTAGTGCATTTTTCGCTCTTCTAAAGCAGATTTAGAAGAATACCAAAAACGAGACTCAAATTATTGTAGAAGCTGATGTAAAGTTGCATAATTTTGCTAAAATATCACTGACAGGCTTTCCTTTGTTGTAACTATATAGTAGCCAAGCACAACTTGACCTGTGGAAAAGGTTAGAGAAAAGACAGTTTTTAGAGTCTAAGATGAGAAAAAAACAGTAGAAGAACTGAGAGGAGTTGAGGGGGATTAGCTGAGTTAGAAGGGCTGCAGCCAACTAACCCTGTAACATGGTAAAATGTCACAAACTAATGAATCATTTTGCAAGAAATCCGACAAATTGGTAAATAGTATTATATCATGTATATTTAGGCTAATATACCTGATGATAATCAAGAGCTATGGTGATGACCTCATTCAGTATATAAACTACATGAGCCATTTTCTTTTATTTGGCCTTTGCGATTCCAACGTAGTTTTTACCAAACATTTCTGGAGCTAAATGATCAGCCATTAATGCGCAAATTTGATCAAATTAATTGATTTAACTGTATCAGAGTTATATGGACCAGAGGACCCTCACACTGTACCGATGAACTAATTAACAAAATAAAAAAATCACACAAAGGCACTCAAGCTTTAAACAATTCATCGCACAAGTTTAACTTCCATCCGGGTTAAACTCGGAGACCACCACTGCCAGTTTGTCTACTTACAAGGTCTTAAGTGTCTGGATGATTTCTAACGGGAATGTCCGTTTGTTTAACCTCTTCGCGGTACGTTAACCTCTGTCAGGACGTGCTTGTCAGCCTAGTCCAAAGGGGCTGAAAAGCAGGGGACCCCAACACCCACCCCACCCCGGCCGGCCTTATGCTCAAATCCAAATGCACTCAAAAAAGCAAAAAACATCCTTCGCACTCGATTGGAAATGGGCGTTCAGGCTGTTTTTCAGTTTTTTTTAAAGAACCCCTTATGTTGAGATAAAAAAAATAAAAAAAGTTTTGTATCATCTTATCATCTGCCATCGTGTCCAGGCATGAAAATGTTGCAACGACGTTTTGGTTTGATGGTGTCTTATTCAATATATTTTATTATGAAACTATCTTATGAAATATAGCATTTAATTCATTTTTTGTTGACGTTTTATTCTTTGTACAAACATGACTAAACTGCGAGTCGCAGATGGAACTTAAAAAGAGTTGGAAACATTAAGAGGATGAGACATACTCGGGCAGGACAAAGAATTTAGCTGCGGTCACCGCTCAAACGCAGCTCACACAATAAAAACTTTTGCCAACTTAGAATCTAATATATATATATTTTTCTTTAAATCGAAGATCTTCTGTCATCTCGTTTTTGCCCCACAGCTAAAACAACAAGAGTTCTCTGATCATTTAAATCCCTCTCATTCGGTTTGTTTGTATTTTGTGGAAGTTTGTGTAAATCATATTATTTACGAAACTGGAATACTGCATTTTACATTCTTTTTACGTGTTCAAAAGCTTATCACAGATGTAATAATATTCAAACAAAAATCAATATGACAGTCATCTTTGTGCCAGTATCCTATTCATTAGTAAAAAAATGAAACAGTTTTTAATCTAGCACTGACTTGTCTAAAGTTGTGGGTTCTTTCAGGTGGATGAAAATTAAAAGAAGGAAAGTCAGTGTAGAGACACTCCGACATGTAATATTATTTTGAAATCTGTTACCAAGTTTAATGAATAAATAAAACACGTGACTGGTGGACTTGCTGACCTCCTGTAATGAGCTTACGGCAAAATAGATCCGCGTGCGTACGTAGCCAAGACCTGCCGAGCGTTCAGTTCTGGTGATACTGCAAAAAAATTAGCCTCTTGATAAACCAAGTGTGTAATCACACTGTTTGGCACGCAGCAGCAAGTGAAGCAGACACGATAACTGTAACACTCAATGGAGGGGGAATCAACCTGAAGGGCCAAATCTGGGTTTTCAGTTATCTTAATTGATATGTCTGGATACTGAAACTCATTTACAGCTGAAATATGATCAGACGCTACTTCTGAAATAATTTGCTTTGTTGAAAGTTACAACAGAGTTCAGTGTAAGGCCACTCGTTTATGCTTACTCATTAATCACGTTGCTCTCTTAAAGTAGGCCAATCCCCAAGAACAAACGGTTGGTTTTATATCCTTTATCAAAACGTTAACAATAACTTTGTGTTAGCCAGTAGTTGCGCTTACAAATCAGATTAGCTGCACATTAGTTTGACCACGGTTACAAATCTCATTACCTCTATGCCATGAAAACAATCTGAAATCCATCAAAGCAAATCATGTGAGTTTCCTCCTGAGCACATTTTAAAGACCGTTATTTAACCTCAACCATTTAAGATGCGCTTTTTTAACCTCATCTGAGGCGGAGTGCTCAAACGAGTGCCTATGATGTTAAACGATTGCGTGAGAAAGAAGAGAAGTGAAATTGGAGCAGTGGAAAGGGACGTGACAAGCGCGCGAGCTACAAGACCCCTCCTAGCTCTCGGTCAGCTGGGCACGAAAGAGGGATGGTGGAATAGTGTCACATGGAGTTTGTTTTCTTTCTTTCTTTCTTTCTTTCTTTCTTTCTTTCTTTCTTTCTTTCTTTCTTTCTTTCTTTCTTTCTTTCTTTCTTTCTTTCTTTCTTTCTTTCTTTCTTTCTCTCTCTCTTTCTCTCTCTCTCTCTCTCTCTCTCTCTCTCTCTCTCTCTCTCTCTCTCTCTCTCTCTCTCTCTGGTAACATTTGATATCGTTCAACAACTTTTTGTTTAACTGTCACAGATTTGAAAAGTACACCACAAAAAGAGATGGTGTTATCAAAACTCTCCCCAAAGTTAGGATGGCGTTTCCCTTTTGTGTGTGAAAAAAGTCATATTTTTTAAATTCTATGTTTGACTGCCTTCAAATTGAACAATGCAAATATGCACCTTTAATAATATCGTTGTCTTTGTCTTTTTCAATAATTCAGTTGTTTGACTTTATGTATCCATTTAAAGTCTGCTAATGTCAGCTCAGCGTGCTCAGTCTCAGTAGAGACTAAAAATGATGAAAACAAACAATAGGTTTTTAATACAGTGTAAATACAGTTGGAACACAAGCGGAATTTATCAGCCACTTCTCAAAGAAACTGTAAAATCAACAAGCAAATAACTAAAACTAGATGAATAGTTAAAAAATAATAAGCACAAACAGAGACATGTGGCCTGCCAACTGCAGGACTGCAATGTTGTAATTTAATGGTTTATATAGGTTTGTATTATGAAATGGTTTAGACATGCTGTGTTTTTTAGTATCATATAAATTTCATATCTTCTTTTCTGATGCATGGATCACAGCCATGAGCAACAACAGAATTTATGAAAAAGGAAAAATTCAAGGCTTTACTTTTACCCTGTTTGCTCTTTTGAATTATTTTCAGATGCTGATGTGTTACAGTACAAGTAGACATAGACAGGCATTTCTGTCTTATCAGGTTCAGAAACAGAGACAACAAGGTACACCCGATATATGGAAAAAGTTAGAGAAAGGGCAGATTTTAGAAAAAAAAGGACAGAAGCGTGAAATAGAGTAGAAGAACCTGAAAGGGTTTGGGAGGTCAGCTGAGCAAGAAGAGTAGAAAAGGCTGGGCAGCCAACCTAACCTGAAGCGACATTAAAGAGTAAAGAGCCTGCTTGTGCACAGACTTCTGTGTTTGTGTGTGAATGAGGGATCTGAGTGCACATGTGTGCTCAGTAGATGCCAGGCTGCACTCTGATTTCTCTGGTCTTGTCACGCAATGCTCCTCAAAGCTCCACCCTTCTTCCCTTTCTACACTTCCTCAGTGTGTGTGTGCGGCGTCATCCTGACCCAACATCCAATGTACGTACACACACACCAACTGATAGTGGCCTACTTTTAATGACTCTCAGGCTAAAGTGATTATGTTATGATTTCCATGCACACATTTGCAAGCGTATTTATGGTGTGCTATCAGTGAATTACTGAATGTAGTGACTGTCCCTCCCCCTCCTAGGATAACTTGCCCTCTGAACACCCGATACACTCATGCAAGATAGGATGCCCCTAATCTCCCTTATAACCTCACGGGGGCATTTGCAGCATGTATCATCAGTAAGCTATTAAATGGCATGACACTGTATTAGGGTGTTTGCAGTGAAATGGCATCTCTAATTTTGGTTTAAAGAAAAAAAAAAACACATCATGATCTGCAACGATGAGAGAAATATCAGCTTTTATGGTGACTATTTATATCCATTCCCTTTCCCTTTTGTGTGTGAAAAAAGTCATATTTTTAAATTCTATGTTTGACTGCCTTAAAATTGAACAATGCAAATATGCACCTTTAATAATATCGTTGTCTTTGTCTTTTTGGTTTAAAGAAAAAAAAAAAACACATCATGATCTGCAACGATGAGAGAAATATCAGCTTTTATGGTGACTATTTATATCCATACATGCAGCCCGAGGAGAAGATTATTTCAAGTTCTTGTATTTTATAGTTCAGTAGTTCATCTGAAGGTTGGGCCTTTTGAGTGCCTTTAAAATGTTTTGTGTTTACCACCACTGCTGGAGCATTTGATTTGAATCACGTCTCCTCTTCATCAGGGAAGTAGTTTCACAAGAACGATAAGAATATCAAACCTTGAAGTGGTCATTTTCTCACACATAAACCCATGCTCTAATTATCTTAATTCTGATTGTGTTTCACTGATTGGAATATCTATTAGACTTTTAAATGCAAATATCTGTTGGAGACCAGAATGCTATTTATTTTTCGAGTATTTGTCAAAGTTTCCTTTCATTCTCACTGGCACATCGCACTCATTTAAGTATGAACACAAAGACCACTAGGTAGCACCAAAGTTCAGGTTTTCATAGTTTTTTGCTGCTCTAAGACCATATGTGGGAACTTGTTGTGTTTTCCATTTCCTCTTCTGTTTTTGCAGAAGCTGTCATTTTCACAGAACATTTATACTTTTAACATAACTTTCCTCTGAGGACTGATTTTGCTTTTGGTCCTGGTGCATGATAGTAATTATATATCCTTCCTGATATATCCTTACTGTGTGTTTTAGTTAATTTTTTAATCAACATCTTTAATGATTTAAGGCAGTATTTCTCAATTCCGGTCCTCATGACCCACTGCCCTGCATGTTTTCGATGTTTCCCTCCTCCACCACATGTATGTATAATGAACGAAAGATGATCTCCAGGGAAGGCACTTTTTAATTTTTGGACAGCAGCAGTCTATAAAGCTGCCAGTCAGCAAGGTATATCATATGAAAAGTTAATCTAGGGACGTATAGGAATAAAAAAAAAAATCACAACTAGAATTTGCCCTCCCAGGTGATACTGATATGTGAAATATTGGGTTTTGGCCCAAGGACTATAACCTTTCCGTGCTTAAATTATACATTTGAAGTGTAGTGATTGAGTCCTCTATCAGAGGCTAAAAGGAGTGCTGTTTCTGTGCTATGATGCACACTGAATCCTGACTGAAACTCTTGAAACAGATTATTTATTAGTAAATTATCACAAATTTGAGCTGCAACAATTTTTTCAAGAATTTGAGAATTCAGACAGAAACTCACCAGAACACCTGATTCAAATGAATGGCTCCTTATCAGGCCACTGCAGAGCTTGATGACGAGCTGATCATTTGAATCAGGTGTGGTGGAGGAGGGAAACATCGAAAACATGCAGGGCAGTGGGTCATGAGGACCGGAACTGATTGATTTAAGGGACTATTTTAACCAGAAGATGGCAGAAGAGTCAAGCTAATGCAGAATTAAAGGAAAGTTGCTGTTCCCCTGAACTGTTTTCATTTGTTGTCATGACAACAGGTGTACTTTTACATCTCCCTCCAAAGGGTTTTACTTTTTACGATCTTTCACACTACTTGAATCCTGTTTGTAAGGGCTGATAGCTTAATTACCTCTTAGATAAATAACATTCTGTTCTCTCTTAAATTGAGGCATAGTGAAGCACTGACTTGAATGTCTGTGTCAATTTTATCTATAAAGCTAATTCAGAATAACACAAGTTGAACCAAAGTGTTGTACAGTAAAAGGTAAAGAGCACCAAGCGCAAAAAAATGACACTCCATAAAAACACAATAAAAAGCTCGAGTGAAATCAATAAAATTATAGAACAGACCATATATAGAAATATTACATTCCATTTAAAACCCAATGGATATAATCAAGCTGTCCATGTCTACTCAAATTGAATACCAGTGGGAGAGGTTGGGTCTTCCATAGCTCCATGAAAGTTTCTAAGGTCAGAACAGTCCATTTATTATTGAAGAAGTTGTTCCATAGATTATGAGCAGCCACTGTAAAGGAAATCACTTCTGTGTTTATGTCTGGATTTAAGAAGCTCAAGGGATGTGATTGGTTGACCTTAATGACTTTTTACATAATTTAATTTAAAAGTTAAACTTCCTGTAGTTATGGTGAAACCAGACCATTACGAGCCTCAAAAACAGCAATGAACAGGAAGCCAGTGCAGTAAAGACAACACTGGTGTTATTATATCACACCTTTTTGTTCCCGTTAAAAGATCTGTAGCTGCATTTTGCACCATCAGAGGATGATGAAGAGATGATTTATGTATACCCACATAGAATGATTTGATATGATCTGAGTTGAGTTGAAATAAATGCCTGAATTAATTTTTCAAAATCTCTGAGAGATGGGTCTTTACCTCAGCTAAATGTTTTCACTATAGAAAGACTGTTTTCACAAATAAGCAGAGCAAAGTGTTTGTCCAAATAAAATAATCTTAGCTGTGTTTTCATTGAGATAAAGAAGGTTTAAGCTGATTTGTGCTTTGTCATCTCGTCAACAAAGCCTGCAGTGAATCTTTTTTTGTATGTCAACTGCAAAGCAATGAAAAGGAATATTATCTTTTCCTAATAATGGACTCCAAATTCATAACGTGTAAAGAAAACAGGGTTCCTTGAGGAACTCTACATGAGTTTAAGATAGTTTCAGATTCAGATTCAGTTCCTTCTCAACAAATATATTCCCTTACTAGACCTGACTGACACAGAACTGGGTGTGCTGGATGAAATGTAATGGCATTATTTTCATACCTGAGAAAGTGATATTAAATATATTTTGTCACCTAAGTGCCAGTGGTTGATTCTGCAAAATATAATGATTTATTTGATTTTATTCCAGCACACTCGAAAATGTAATTTGTGCATTGGTGTACTGTTAGAAAAATTTGATCCATTAGAAATGGCTTCAATCCCATTAGCCTTATAATCAGGTGTGTCATTTATGTTAGTGGTTTACAGTCCTACCATTCTTGTTGTGTTTCAGTTGGAACTGTTAAATTCAGGGTCGCAATTTTTGGTCAACGATAGTTGAAATGGGATGCATGGGAACTGCTTAATTCAGAATTTGAAAAATCAACAGACTTTCCAGACATCAGAGAGAACCGAGAGGCTATTGGGTCACTGAGGTGCAGCCGAGGAGGTGAAATATCCTTTATTTAGCCTGGAAGGTCCCATTGAGATATAGCATCTCCTCTTCCAGAGAGTCCTGGTCAAGATGGCAGTAGATGCTGTTTCACAATGAAGAAAAAAGCCACAGAAATATAAAAGCATACAGGCCATACCAAGTATAGCCAAAACACATCCACAGCTTTAAGTGCATCCAGGAAACATTTATAAGAATAATAGTTCCATACCTATTGCTATAGGTGCTGATGGGAGAGGGCAGAAAGCAGGTAATGCAAGTTGGTAGTTATTCTTACCAATGACTTGGCAATGAAAAGCAGCATATGTATTTTTCCCTGGTATTATAAAGGCCATCCAGCATTGAAAGGTCCAGCATTGAATGCATGAGCCTACATTTGTGACAAAGCCTATGCAGGACCCTTTTTTAAATAAGGAACACCATGCACACACAGAAGTCTTGTCACATGATAGAAAGAAATAATTTTTCCATGATTTCTGTCTGGATGAAATAGGGAAAAGTTGAATTTTGGTAAAAAAAAATTCTTGTAGATTGTCCGCATGAAAAACAGCTTTCTATCAAGTCTATGTCCAGATATTTTTAGGAAGGTACTTGTCTATGCAGCACATATACCTTTTTATGTCAAGTTGGTATGATTAAATAGCTGTCGTCTTTTTCTTAATTTAGAACCAGTATTGATTATAACATGTCTGCTGCAATGACTGAAATGCATCCTGCAAAATCTGTATGGGTTGATTAAAAAAAGGGGGAAGGGCACTGTGCAAATGGTTGTCATACAAATGTATCTTGACTGGATTTATTCCCTAAACTAATTTATAGATGTGTGTGTGTGTATGCGTGTGTATACGTGTGTGTGTGTGTGTGTGTTGCGGGGGGGTGGGGGCTATAATAGATCTTTATGGAACACTTAGCACATTGTAGTTTTTTTTACCAAAACACTCAGTGTTCTTGGATCAATCATTTCTGAACCATTCCAGACCCACAAAGCTGGACTGGGTGGAGTTTACTGTCTAAGGATTCGGTCATTTAATTTGTAACTATAGCTGCTGTAATGGTAGTATTCCCTGATTTAAAGCTAGACTCAAATTTATTAAGAAACTTTATTTGAACTGGACAATACTTTATTCATCCCAATAAGAAATGCTATTATTTCACTCTTAATGAGAAATCTGTTTACCACATGAAGAAATAAAAAACTGTGATTCATTGTGAGAGATTATTGGTTATTGCTGTGAGCAGGAATTACTTTCTGTGGAGCAAAGCTTAAGAATCCTGCAAGTGAAGGCACTTTGTTGTTTGATCAGTATGGTGTGTAGAGGGTATTTGGTGTTCTTGATTATGTTGAGCATCTTAATCACCTTCAGGAGCTCCAGAGCAGTTCCAAGCCCAGAGCCAGCCTTCTTTATCAGTTATCCCAGGTTCTTTGAGTCAGTTGCTCTTATGCTGCTGTATTAAAATATGGCCTCAGAGGAAACTGCTCTTTCTGCCACATATTTATGGTAGATGTGCAAAAAGACAGAATAAAAAAGAAAGATGTATTATTATGAGATAAAAACTGTTTTAGAAATGTATAGATACTATGGCCAGCACAGATATGCTGGAAATGGGGCTGTCTGAAGATCATGAAAGGGTGGAGACCCTTATGAAACCCTCGTGGTTTCCAGGTTTTGGGAATGAAGCTGAAATATAGACTCAGAGTGAGAATGTGAGAACTGTCTTTACATTAAATTCTGCAGCATTTAAAAAAGTAGATAAATAAAGCTGTGGCTTATCATGTTCCATAGAGTTCCTAAGCTGTTTCAAAATAGGTCTGCAGAGCAGAAAGCTATTGTGAAAGAGTTCATGGACAACTGAGGTGTGACTGACTTTGAAAAGCTTTCACGGAAACACACACCCTGACTATGGACAGGGAGAGAAAGGGAATAGCTAGGTTTGAGTTGGAAGTTTTCTTAAGGTGTTTCCACAACAGACAACACTGAATTAGACACTTATTTCCAGACAGAGTGTCCCTGGTCTGAGTCATTGGACCAACTTGCTCAGTCTGAAAAGTCTAAATCAGGGATGTCCAAAGTCGGTCCCAGAGGGCCGACTTTGGACATCGCTGGTCTAAATACTTAGGCTCGAGCAGACACTGAAATGGAACCACAGTTTATAGCCAGAGTCCAGGGTGCACGACAAGCTGACAGCAAGATCTCTCCATTGACTGGGTGATTTACTTCACCCACTTTTTTCCATTTCACATTTATCATATTTTTCCCCTTGAAAGTGTCATCTTAAAGTCAAAATGTCAAGTTCTTGATAAACAGTATAGGGCACTGACTTTGCTTGTTTCACTTTTGTTTGTTTTTGTTTTATCGTGCATAAAGCCCTTTGAGACATAATTTGTGATAAAATAATACATATTAGGTGACCAAAAGCAAACATACACACAACACACACTAAATCTTCTAATGCATAGTCGTACTTTCAGGGGTTAGACTTCAGCTGAGTTGTTCACTCTTTTTCACTCTCAAACACTTGCATAATATTTCTCCCACCAGCAGAGAAAGTAATGTGGTCCTGGCTTTTCAAGCAGTGCATCGTGGCTTCCAACCATCATTCAGTTAATGTTGATCTGAATCAACTTTCCCGCAGCCAGCTGTTGGCAGACATTGAATTATGTAATTTTCATTTTCATCTTTCAAGTAGTTTGTATGTTCAGATAAGTTATATATTTTTTATCAGTTTACCAGTGAATGAACAAATCAAAATTAAAAAAAGATAATACAGGTTATTCTTAGTTTATTGACTGATAATGGCCCTTCAGAGAGTAACGGGTTGCTTTCCAGGTCCAAGGTCACTGTGTACAATTGAAATTCATTCTTTTCTGTGTAGCATCCAGTAAACATCTACAAAGTGGAACAGGAAGAGACTACATTGAACCTGTCTTATTGCAAACTGGAAAAACCTGAAAACACTGAGAATGTTTGAGAAAGAGCTCGACTTATTTCGACAGTATATGTGTTACTAAGTGGCATCAATTAATTTGTTGGGTGGTTCAACTCCCGGCTCCCCCGGGCCACATGTCAAAGTGTCCTTGGGCAAGATACTGAAACCCACACTGCTTATGTGTGTGTGTGCTTAGAAGAAGGCACTGTGTACACTATATAGACTGAGATGTTCTGTGTGAGTGAATGGACAAGTGTGGTGTGTAGTGTCAAAGGGCTTTGAGTGGTCAGCTCGACAGCTAGTCCATTTACCAAACTATCTGTCATTACTTTTTTAAATACTTTTAATCACTTTTCAGCCCTTTCTATGATAGATGCCTTTTATTGCTGCTCTTGACTGTTATTTCAAACAATTCCTCTCAGAACAATATTATTCACATGTATGTGTTCACAAAGATGAAAAATACTTTGTATTCAGTGTCTACATACTGCATTTTCAATAAAGGCCATTCTGCTGTGGTGAGAAAAGGAAACAACAAGCACAATGTACCACATCACCCATGTGTGTAAATGAGCAGGGAACATTGAGAGGATACTTACTGGTTTATATTTGTGTCTCTGACATCTTGCAGCAGTTACAGAAAGCAGTAAATGTAGGTTCCTCCCTTTCCCAACTCACTTACTTTGCTACCAACTCGAACTAACTCTCAGGGCTTTGAAAGATTAAGAGTCTGAGAGATTTCAGCCGTGTTATGATGATTTAAAAATGAGCCAAATGTCAAATGGTGCAGTATTAAACTCACTGCTTCAGACTGAAGCAGCAGGCAGGCCATTTGTCAAAGCATTACTGCCGCATTAGGAAGTCCACAGGTGGTGATCTCCTAAACATATTCACAGTCTAGATGTGTAGCAGAAGCACAAACATCCACATACACTCCACTGGTTTTTGTTGTTGTTTTTTTTTCTAATTTTCCTCCTCACTTGTACATCATAGCTCTGAGCATTGTAGACTGAACAGTGTAAACATTAAAGTCGACAGAAAGATGTTTACAGCATCAGCGATTTGAGTTGGCATTCAATTTAAAAGTTCACATGCAGTGCAACTTTGTGATTGATATTTCATGTATTCTCCAGAGACTTGACAGGCTGATTTACAGTTAGCATCTTCTTTTGCTTCTGTTCCAGTAGTAATGGTTATTTAAAGACTATAGCCTCTGGTGATTTAGTTTATAGCTATAGTGCTTATATTAGCTGTGGAAATTGGTGTCTCATCACAACGTGCTTTGAAAGTAATGCAGACTTTTTTTTTTTTTTTATAATGTATAGTTGATTAATCTGTAAAAGAGTATAAAATAGTTTTACACAGAGCTGTATATTTCAGGGTTCAGTGTATGTCTTGACTTTAACACTATTTCCCAACACAATGAGCATAAGCTTTGAATTCTTGATCTATGGGCCAGATCAGGGATGTCCAAAGTCGGTCCTTGAGGGCTGCTGTCCTGCAGGTTTTAGATGTTTCCCTGCCTCAACACACCTGATTCAGATGTAATGGATCTCTTCAAAAGATTGTTAAGTTCTACAGCAGCCTGCTAATGATGCGTTGATCTAAATCAGGTGTGTTCAAGCAGGGAAACATCTAAAACCTGCAGGTCAGCGGCCCTTGAGGACCGACTTTGGACATCGCTGGGCTAGATCTAGCTCTATATCTAACATGGACTTTGTATGAGATGTTTTTGTAATGACACCTTGACGTGACCAAAACAACATGATTTGTCATAAACATATCTTGTCTAATAATACCACTTACCTCTAAAAACAAAGGGGGATTTGTATACTTTGTATATGTTTGGGTTTTAGTATTTTCAAGAGGGTGATTTGTCTATTCTGGCCCGTACTGGGTAGTCGTAAAGAACCGAAGCTTTGGCACTTATAGCCGAAATAATTTTGTTTAAAATGTAGATTTTAAAGTAGTGCTGTTAAAAGAGGAGTGCAGAGACAGAGTGTTGTTGAGACTGCATGTGGAGGAGACTGGTTAAAAAATGCTATAATTCACAGGTCAACCCTATTGAGTTGCTTTGAAAAAAATCTTGCACACATTATAAATTGAATAATAAAGCTAAAATGAATTGAAATATCTAAAATGACTGCTCTCTTCTCAGCTTTAACTCCCACCGTACTGTTTTCGGTTAATTTCTTCCTATTTATTTGTATACTGCTTTGACTCTTTTAATGTGTTGCCATTTAAAGTTACAACATGCTTCCACCAAGTGGTGGCTGCCTTGTTAGACCCACTGAGAGTGTTGAAGTATTATTAAAGAGTTATTATAAAGAGCACAGGATATGTATGTCTTTAAGAATAGTTGTGGGCCTTAGATCCCATCATTTCTGGAGCAAGTGTCCCCTCCTTCTTGTGCTTGAATTGAGGGAACTTGTAAAGGTCATACTTGTAGAACTACGTTTTTAGCGACTTTTATCAGCTAATACTACAGAGAACGGTTTCTCCTAGCACAAGTGGAACTGTTGGGGACATAACTGTATGGTTCAGAAAGCAAACATGTACATTCACTGGCTGAACAAATAGTTGGAGCACTGGCAACCACTATAACAAAATACCCATGTAAACATTTTCAAATTGTTTTCCAATGTGGAAAAATGACTGGTGCATCTCTTTTTGAGCTATGTATTTCTGTGAGAGTCATATGTGCTGTTGTTTCTCATCTTATTCTTCCTCTGTGTGAAAGTGGGAAAAAAGCTAAAAAGGCTAAAAAAGGCCACAAACTGTCCTGTAGTGTTAACTTTTGAAAAATGGAGCTAATCAGAATGCGGGACATCATCTCAATTTGTGAAACAAGGGTAAAGAATAAGAATGCTGCGCAGTCCCAAACAAAGGAGGACACCTGGTCATCTGATCTCATGGTCTTTTGACAAGGTCACTCAAGTTTATGAAACTTTAATTCATGGGTATCTGCCAAACAAATAATTGTTTGTTCATTTTTATGCCACAATTGTACTATACGTCTCATGTTGATTTAGTAATTCACGTAACCCTTATGAAGAATAACTATATTTAAATATATACTGAAAATAATGACAAAAACATAAATGTAATGCAAATTAATTATTAGAAGGGTATCAAACCCAGCTGTTAGTGGAAAAGAATGTGGAAACATGAAATTTTTTTGTATTTCACTCAGATGTTTTCACACAGGTGAATGAAGATTAGGATTATGATGATTATGCAACCATGATGACGATTATCTCAAATAAACTCTTCATTGTGATGGGACTCCCGATAATCAAACCAACCACGTGTGACAGTTTAAAGTAATTTTAACAATTAAAGTCACATGAAAATAGTATTTTTTCTAATATTGATGATTAGGCGGTTGTGTTTATGACTAAAGAGCCTCACTGAGAATAGCTCAGTGCTCTTCCAGCACAATTAAAGCAGTACTCTCTGTGGTTCCGCGCATAGTATCAACTAAGTTTGTTTATGTAATATTTTATATTTCATGTGAGAGCCTGGTTAATGTTGCTTTTTTTAGGTTGGAATATTTAGGTTGGTATATTTTTCAACATTTCTAAGCAGTTATTTCATACATTGGTTAAGTTAAGAAATGTCTGTTATTACTTTTTCATACTGATAACTTCTTATGTGAAAAAGGCTTTTTTATCTCTTTTTGTCCTTCTTAAATTTCTACTGTGGGAAATTTGACTCATTTGGGGATAGGCATGTTGGCTTAATCTATAAATGCTAATACTTCACAAGTACAGTTTGTAGTATTTGCAAATGCTAAACAAGCTTGTCCCTTGTACAAATAAACACACAAAAAAGAGGATTTCCATATCTCAATATTTTTATGCGTGTGGGTTTCTTGCACATAGAACATGTGGTTCCATCTGTCAAATCAAAACCCTGATTGAAACCTGATTGAAAAACCCTGCAAACATGGAAATCATGTCAATTTCTCTCAGATTTTGCTCTGAGGAAACTTAATTAAAAGACATTAAAAAATTAACTGGTGACACACAATTAAAGTGACACAGACCAGGTCAGTAGATAAATGATCAATTATCTGCCTTTTATGCTCATTTATTGGACAAACTGGGACACAATAGCACTTTATAATTGTATTACTTATTGCGCTGATAGTCACGCTGACAGTTACTGTCTTGTGGAGTGACACGAGTTCACCGTGGAAGTTGTGCTTCCCTCAGAGCTGCTCATGTTCGCAGTGCAGCGAGGCATCAAAGCCTCCTGGGAGCTCTGATACAATTGAATTCCTAAATTTAGCTGTGCATTTGTCTCACACTTTGCTTTGTGGGAAGCAGCAATAATGCAAATATTCCTAAGTGCATACGAACAAGAACAAGTACACCAACACATGTGATAAAGATTTCAGACACAGGCTTGTTTCCTCAAAGATGAGCAGCATTTTCCCAGAGGAGCAGCATGTGTCTGACTCACAGAGTTTTACCTTTGTGTGATGTCTCTTACCTCTGACTTCCAGTGAACCTTTCTTAGAGTACAATGGTTGTTTAGTGCTGCATGGAGATTTAACAACCGACAGCCATGGTGGTTAATTAGGTTGCTTGGGCTTTTCTGTCACTCGGGTTGTGTTGATAAATGAGGTGAGCTAGCATGCTGCTATCCCTCTCAGCACTCTGAAGGGGATTATCATACATACACCACTTACGAGACTAACAGAGGTGCAACAGGAGCACCAACAACTTCTGATTTGATTTCAGGGATATCTTCACCAGACCATAGACCCCTTTCATGGATTCACATCTTATTTGTCGCCCCTGCAACTTCTTCTTGATTCTTGCAAGTTGGATACAGCTAGACTAAAAACAAGGTCTCCATCATTTTTGTGCATAGTCACAACTGTCGACAATATTTTGTCATGCATTGCAAATAAACTTTTTCTTACTATTCTTTTCTCAGCCTCTTTGTTCTTTTCAGACAGTGAAATTGTGTCTAGACTGGCTGTCATAGAAAAATGACACCTCACTGTGAGTCAATTTCTTTGTTCACTGCCAAAAAGTTGCTTTGCTTTTTGGAATACAGACAATAAGGAAAATGTTTTTGTGAGGAGAAGGGAGTTCTTGTGTCTGTTAAAACTAAAGAACATGAATAAGGTCATACTCAGAGTAAGCAATAATCAAAATAAAATATGTGAAATGTGCTCATCTTTGTCCCATTATTGATATGAATATACTATCATACAAATATCAGAACCGGACAGTAGTTTTATGGCATCTGGTGACACACACTGTTGCTTTAAAATTGCTCCAGGGCTGCTGGGTTTGCTTATAATGAGTAACTTTGTGCTTTTTTAGATTTTTATCAATATTAATATTATTGTCATTATTATTTTAGCACCCTGTGACATTTTTTTGTTTTGATAGACAGGGTTGCTTGTTTCTGTCACAAGATCTGGATACAACGGCTCCAGCTTCAGAGTGAGTACAGAACAGGATTGGTGCAGGTAGAAAAGAAGACAAACTTTTCATGTGAATAATGAAAAGTCGAATAAAAAACAGTCATGCTCTTTGTGTGGAGGGATATGGACATATTGAAAGCTAGGGATGGGAGTATCACTGTGGTATATGGGAATCTTATATGAGTGTGGCTCTTTAATCAGCCTATGATCTGTAATATGTTAATGAGAACATGAATGGAGTATCTGATATCCAGCTTAAGTAAACATAACTGCCCTATTTACAATGAAGCAGGGAGACACGTTTTTTTTTTGCACAGTATTTTGTGTATTTTTACACCTAACTATATATATATATATTTTTCTTTATTGTTTAACATTAACCAAAAACTTAACAAAGTACTTCAATGCATGAGTAGCCTGCCTTTGGTGGGATGTCTATCCCCCTCCTCCCTTCTAACCTCTGTGTTAGTTGTTGATAACCGAGCACAATAAAGTGATGTTTTCCCCTCACTGTTTACTGTTAGCACAGCTGGTAGATTATTTATTGCTGCAGAAGAATAACTGGCAAGATGCAAATATAAAGCAGTTCCCCACGCATTTAAGACTGATGAAGGGGGCTCTTGATCAACGACCGTATGTGACCATAGCCAAGGTTTTCCTGTGTATATACAACAGATAATAATGACTGCAATAATGACCTGACTGACACGGGTCAATATTTATGTTTTTGTCACTGTCCACAAGCATATCTTCAACTGCCATACCCAGTCAGCCTGAGGTTTCACTGTTTAACTCATAGATTTTCCATTTCTTTTCAGTACACTGTCCCTCTAAAAAGTATGTATGCGATCATACTCCTATGGACAGAGCTCTCGTGTTGAATGATTCATTATGCTTTACTGCTTCATGAGACAACTGGCTATTGTATGTGTGAAACAGTCAAAGTATACAGCGGAAAACTTAAATTACAGTTTACATAAATGAAAACCCCAGCTAAATATTGTGCTTTAACTTAAGTGCCAACTTCCCTTAATAGAAATGAAAAATCTAGCTCCGCTCTCTGTGGTAGACACATTTTACCTGAGCAGATAAAATGTAAAGCTGGAACTGTCAAAACATGATACTGAATTAATTTAAGAAGATGGATTGTCTGAAAATACTTATTCATTGTGGAACATAACCACATATACGGTTTCATAATTATATATTTTTTTCCATTTTAAATCTCACCCCTCACCAGATACTATATTGGCAGGTGCTTGTTTCCATGGTTACAACACACAGACATAGCAATATCCTTGCCATAATGGCCTTGCTTTAGCCATTTGCTGCATCACGTTGATGCTGTAGTTTGGCAAACAACAAAGGAGTGTGTGAGGGGTTGATTGCAAAATCATACAGGAGTTAAGAGAGGAATTAATGCACATTATCATTCGAACCTGGAAATTGGCTTGTGTAAGAGTTTTTTATAATATATTCTTTATCATCATTGTAGAAGTATTTTCTTCACCATGACTCTTTCATGATAGAACAGTGCTACATTATCCTTTATTATGCAAGGAGTCAAATGGAGATGTGTGGCATTTACTTGATTTATGAAAAATGGCTTTTTATGCTTGGAAATAACTGAAAGATTGAAGCTCGCATTTATCTGTTTTTATTTAGCCCCTTATTTATCTTCTTCACAAGATGCAAGTATGAGTAGTATATCCCAGTAAAGAGAACTTATGAGTTTGCTTGTCAGTGCTTTCCGTAGAGGGTGACTGTCATTTTTTTTATTCAGAAATTCCAATTATAGTCATTGACTCATAATTCACTCCTATTTATGAGTTCCAAAGCTCGACTCTCCTCCTGTGAGTCCTTCTGTAAAACAATAAAGGCACCAGATGGGGAATTAATGAACTTTTCCTGAAGAAAGCAGCTGACTGAAGCTTATGCATCCAAGCACTGCTGACTGGAAGCTCGATTAATTGGAGCACGAAAAATTGTTTTTTTCAGTTTTTCTTTTTTGTTTGGAAAAACATCAGCGAGAGTAAGTCTGTGATCATTGTTTCACTTTTTTATCAATACAAATAGATACAATTCCTAGACTTTACCTTTGGGGAGTTTTTACAATTGCCAAATTTTAGTAGATCATTACAGACTGTCATTCTGAATAGCTAATGCTGCTGCAAGATTAATTTTGTCAGCACCTTCGAGTGGTGGAGGAAGAAAGTGCGATGCAAAAAAAAAAAAGAAAGAAGAAGATTTGAATGACATAGAAGAGAAAGATAAAGTGTGAGGCAAAAATAGCCACAATGGAAACAATTTAGTAATGGAGGACAACAATGGAAGAGCTTCAAATGATATATGAGGATTGGGAAAGAGGTGGAAGAAGCAAACAGAGCATAGAGAAATGAAGATGGAGGAAATGACATGAAAAAGTTAGTGGAGAGAATTAACAAAAGGGTAGATGAAGAGAATAATACTATTTGAGGGGTTTTATTGGTGTTAGAGAAGTAAATGTAGTGCTTTCTATTTGCAGTGCTACAATCTGACCCAAATTTCTTTTATCAAACAAAGATCAAAGCTAAAAAAAATTTTTTTTAAAAAACAGCTCAGGGCTCAAGTAATTGGGCTTTTAGGACTTTTTATCGAATTCAACAATGCTATGTTTACACACACACATTTTTTTATACATATGTATATATATATACATATGTGTAAAATATGCCTATATATTCATATAATAATATTTAATTTTGATTCAAAATGTTGAATATGCTTCTTGTTGAGATTAGGGATGGGAATTGTTAAGAATTTAGCAATTCCTGTTCCATTATCGATATCACTTATCGATTTGGGTCCTTATGGGTTCTCTTATCGATTCTCAACCAGTTATATATAGTGCAAATGGCTTTGGTTGCAGTAAAACTTTAATTTCAAGGATGCACCAACACTTTATCTATTTTCGCCGCTGTCATTTTACTTTTCCCTACCTCGATGAAAGGGGTAGCTAAAGGTATGAGGGAGCCTGCCTCTGAGCCTGCCTCACTCTTGCAGTCCTCGTCAACTAAATATTAATATCAGATGGAAATTATTCATTGTCAGAAACCGACAGGACACAGGACACAGATGCAGGGTTCTTTCGAAATAAGATAGTTAGAAATAAACCACTTATGAAACCGAGAAAACAAGGGGCTGTGAAATACTTATACACTAACCTAAATAACTAGGCTTGAGGCTAGTGTAACTATAAAACTTTATCAAAATCAAAACTCACTCCACTCAAGGAGGAAAACAGAAAGAGCTATAAAAGATTATAAATAAACTCTACGGACTCTTCTAAAGAGGCGGAACAAACAAAGGACGCTCTCCCGGTAACAGAGGCACGAATAAGATTACAACTCAAAATCACTCCATGAACGGAGGCATTATGTAGACTATACAAGATACAAAAAGCTCTCCTTTAACGGAGGCACTATGAAACTTTACATGGAACCAAATCGCAAATGCTCCTTTAACAGAGGTGCTATGAAACAGAAAATCACCCCTGAAAGAAGAAAACCAAACCAGCTATGAACTTAAACAAATCTAGGCTATGACTACAATACAAAACTTTACAAACAAAGGATCACTTTGAAGGAGGAACGCTCAACTTCAAGGACATGAATCACAAGACTATGGAACACTTGGAAGGCTAGGATGAAGGACTCTCAAACGATTGTTACAACACACTGGCACAGGACATAGGGAGATGCAGACTATGTATACACGAGGGAACATGGGAAACAGGTGGAAACACTCTGGGATCAGGGAAGACAATCAGACACGTGACACAAGAGGAAGAGCAAGATACCTGAAACGAGAAGGAAGGTTAATATTTCAAAATAAAACAGGAAATGATGAGACAAAACATGATTCAAAACAAAAGAACTCAACGGGTCATGACATTCATACAGTATGTGGCTAACAAAATTTAATCAACAGGACCTGGAAGTTGGGACTTTTGAGACGGAAGACGCTCCCCCGCCAGAGTCACCACCATCGCTTAGCGGCGTGTCAAAGACGTTACATTTGTGCACAGTAACTACCTGCTGTGTGGCAAAATGTTTCAGCATGTTGGAGATAATTTCCCACTTTCATGTCCTCACAGCTCTGCACGTGTTGCAACTGGTCCTAGTATTGACCTTTTTTGTGAAATATAACCAAAATTTGGAGTGCCAAAAATGCAGCCTCTCTTCTTGACAGCCTACAGCTTGTAATCACTGTCTTCAATATTTAGCGATTACCATCATCTGCATCATGGCGTAATAAACCTTATCAATGCTGCCTGTAGAGAAAGTACAATGATCATGATGCTAATGCAGCCGTACCTTAAACAAAGTGCAAAACATCCCTAACAAACCTTTGCACAGAGGCAGGTTTGTTTTTTCTTTTCTTTTTCCAGTCTTTTAGTTGAGATTACATCAACCCCTTTGCTCACCTCACCTGTTTGCTGTTATATTTCAAATTGATTTGAAAAGAAAATTTATCGCTCACTTTTAGAGCCATAAATGACCTCTGTATCAAATATGTCTGAGATTTTTTTTACCTTTGTGCCCTCTCAACCACCCTATTAGTTACTTACAGTATGCAACTCTCCCTACTAAAGTTAGAATAAGATAAAATAGAATAGAAACTTTATTGTCATTATTATAAACAATGAGACACAAGCATCTGCATCCGTTCAGCAGCCATAAAAGACATTTAACGTGCAATCAAACATTCAATTATTAGATAAAGGACTCCATAGATAGACTAAAGACTATGTGGATAATAATAGATAATATAAATATGTAGATACACTAGATGTCTAATACACAAAATGTTTACTGTAGGTGTTTATAGGATGAAATGTATCTGGTAATGGTAAATGGACTGTATTTGTATACCACTTTTCTAAATCAGACTGACTACTCAAAGCACTTTCACACAACATGCCACATTCACTCACTCACTAACTAATATAGTAATGTGGGGTTCAGCGTCTTGCCCAAGGACACTTTGACATGCGGCCTGGGAGTCGAATCGCCGACCTACCGATGGCAGGCGGCTGCTCTTCGTCCTGAGCTACAGCCAACAGATGTTTATAAATGTCTATTATTTATCCCTATTTGATTATGTCCTTGTAACGTTCTTCAAAGCATTTTGTGCTGCATTGTATGCATAACATCAAGATCAGTATTATTCATATTATTAGCAAACATTTTTTCTTTTTTTTTATCAAACAGTCATCAGAGCAAATTTCCTCTTCAAATATGCCACTAAAACATGTACGACACCAACACTAATCAAGGAAAAACTGCAGACGATTCCTCAAAATATTACTCCAGATGCTTCTCAGAGTCTGTGAAATGCAAATAATTTAAATCCCTATAAGAATACATAAAATGTAACTGAACCTAATGAGTTTTTATAGACATTCAAATAAAAAACAAATCACCTTATAAACATTAAATGACCCCAGGAGACCCACTTGGGGAATCAATTAGGAAATCGCAATGATGCTTTTAATGACATTAATTTCTCAGTTAAAGAAAATGAGTGTGGGGATGTGTGTGTTTGTGTGTGTGTGTTAAAGGCAGGAGGCAGACAGCGAGTGAGACAGTGAGACGCATGTTACCTTCAATCTTGCTCTGTTCTCTCAGTTGTGGATCAATACCTCCTACTCTCCTCCTGTCTCTATACCAGAGACCTTAGGTAATGGGCCGTATTAAAGCTTGGGTGAGCATATGGGTTTAACATTTAAGTATAATCCAAGTCGTCCATGCTTAGATTTGTCTGACATGCCCAACTGTTTCCTACAATTCTTCTACCTGGTGAGAGAAACAGTTCATTAGTTTGCACAGTAACGTCTGTTTTTTTTTCTTTCCAAGTAGCCTTTATTGTCACACAGTTGGACCTAGGATTAGATAAGAAAATTAATTTAAGATATGTATTTGAGACAGTGAGCCTACAAAATCATCACACTTCACATATTTGTGTCATGCTATGTCTAACAGTGAGCCATCAGGTACAATTTTGTTCCCAGTAGCGTGATGTATTTTCTGTGATTACATGACATAGTACATGTTGCCGTGATAATGGCCTCAGTGGCTTAAATGAGTTACTGTTGTTTTCAGGGGACCGGAGTTTTGGAAGCACATCTGCAGACTAAACCCATTTATGATGATTTACTTGATGCCAAAGGGCTAAGCAAACAAACAGCTTGCAACACTTTCTCTTTTTTTCAATTCTGTTTTGTGCCTCATACAAGACACTTAAAGGTTCCCTGAAATGGCTAATACGTTGCTATTTCCCTCATTATTTTCAGATTTTCTGTGAGAACAAAAGTTTGGGAAGCTTATACCCACCCTTAAAAGCCCAGTCAGCTCTGACTCATTAGCTCCAGTGTTATGATCAGAAACCACCCACCACTCTGCATCAGCTCTGTTTCCATTTTTAAAAGAATTCATTGGACACACAGTTCGTATGGTTACAGATCACAGTAAGTGACCTTTACTTGAGGTTATTCAATTACCTTCATTAGACAAACAGAAAATTTCACAATAACTCGTCAATTAATTGATTGTGTTAATTCACTCTGTGCGACTACCTCAGCCCCTACATTGTCTCCACCCTTTAACGGTAAATAATGCACCATTAAGAGTCCAAGTTAGTCACTAAGAGATGAGTACAAAGTGACCACTGGTAGTCAAATCCTACTGTTGTTGTTTGCAGAAACAAAGTTATATTTGTTCATTTTCGTATTATGACAAAATACTGGCTCTTGTGAAAGAAATGTCTTGAATCTTCCCTGAGCTATAGTTTGATGTTTGGTTTGATGTTTAAGGTGGATTACAATTGAATATAGGGTGTTTTTAAAAGTGCCCTTTAAAGCCACCTCCTTCATTTCAGTGCTGCAGCCACTGACAGGAAATTATATATGTGAGAGGTAGATTTGATATTTCCTGAGGTCCAGCTGAGTTTTTCTCTTTTTTTTAACTCAAAGTCTTAGTGAACATTTGGTAATAGTGAACTAACTTGTCCCGTGCTGTGTGCTGAACAAAACCTAAAATACAAGCATTAAGAAAATTGCTAATAACAGTCATGACAAACAGCAGTGAATACACCGGATGCCAGAGTTAAGTAAACCTATATTTTTAAGTAATTAGGGTAGTTAATTAATTAGAACACATGCATAAGGCTTGTTTTTAATTTTAAATAAGCGTATATTTTTTTTAGCTTATATGCATCACCTTAAGGAAAATCGTTCTTGTTAGGCTCAACATTCTCTGCTTTGGTCCAATATGTGGAATAATATACTATCAGAGTGTGGAATTTATATTGTCTGTGGCCCAGATCTAGAAATTACTGTTTATTTTGATTGAAATGGACATTTAAGTGATACTGTAGACAAACAGTAAGCTCAATGCCAAATGCAATGCTTACAAAGATCACTCATCACATGCGTTTACAATGCATAGTATGAATTTTCATGCAGAAAACCTTTCATCCAGAAAAAATTAAAACTATATAATAGACAGTTTGTACCTATTTAAAAGTCCCTCACTCTTTCAGTCAACATAACAGGATGTCCTGGAGCAAGATACTGAGCCCCAAATTGCCCCAATGTGTCACTGGTATGTGAATGTGGGTGTGTGAGAAGAAGCACAGTATCGCAACCAAAAAAGTGCGAAGCACTTTAAATGGAAAATGTAATCTATTTACCACACAACAGTGCAAATGAGAACAGCTTCCTGGTGCAGTGTATATCTCAAAAAGTGATTTGAAGATTACGCTGCTGGCTTATGTTGCTTTTGTTATGTATGAACGGAATGTTTTCTACAGAGTGGTCATTACAGCATTGATGATTATGCTCATTTATCCTTTAACCAAATGGGAAGTCTATACAACTATCCATGCAAACATATTCACAGATGGGAACAGCTCTCATGCATTGTCACCTGTTTCTAAAGGTGTAAGAAAGATTCAAATCAGCCATTAGATTCTGAAAATTACCAAGTCTAATTCATCTACAGTGGCTTCACCATATTTTCGGATCTGTCATGCTGCAGTATGTATGTTGTATGCATGTCTTTGCTGACAGGTGGTCTTCGTGAGATGGTCATTATTCATTCAGCAAGGCAAGAGCTGAGGTGGAGGTTTGTGACCATTGTCATTTGTTTGTCTGAATAACGTTGTGTCAGCAGTTTATGCAAACACCAACAGACCAAATTTCATGAAACTATGTGTACAGATTGAGCTCAGCAAGATTAATTTTACTTCTTTTTAATTTCAGTAGAAAAGCTTAAATTCTTCAGTCAGATATGTTTGATTAACAGCTCATAACTGAATCATAATGTAACCATCATCACCACTTCTACATCTGTCAGACTGCTTTTACATGCAATTTCTCTTAGTAAAACTAACAAAACTGAACCATCATTGAACAAAAGAAAAAGGAATTTTCTTATTGAATTGGAGTAGTGGACTTCCACCTGAGAGCCAGAGATATCGGAAATTTAGACTGTATTAAAAAATATCAAATCTAGGATATTGATAGTCACATCTAAACATATTTCTACTTTTCTTTGTGAGATGGTTCTCTTTTTGTTAAACATTTTTTTTGTTAAACATCTTTTTGTTAAAAATCAAAAGTCTAAATGGTAAAAGCTCACTGTATACCAGTCAGTTATTTTCTGAACGTTTGATGTTCTTCCTTGAAACATGGAAGTCAAACGGTGAAGTCAGGTATAATGTAATAGCTTTTTAATAGCCAGACATGGAGCATAGAAATAACTGATCAAGAAGAGTTACAGGAAATGCCATAACTTGTATCACTCAGTGTTCCCCTGCTTTTGTTTATAGGTCGCCTGGGCGAGTTGAGGGGTTGAATATGTTGGCTGAAAGCTAATAAAGGGAGAATTGAATCAGTCCTCCATCCAGCAGGAGGTTATGGTGTCTGCCATGCTGAAAAAGTGTGTTGTCTTTTCTTCTCAGCTTGATCTTATCCACTGTTGTTGCCGACTAGTAAGTGTCTGGGGTTCCTGAGTTATTGATAAGATCAAGGAGACAGATGGCAAAGCAAAGAGAACGTTGTGGGTTGGCAAACCTGCCAGCCCTCCTTGTCCTTAGAACCCAGTTATGATGCTAACATACATCAGAGTCACAGACGAGGTTCAGCTCCAAGACTGCCTTGATGCCAAGAGTCTCATTAGACACTACAGTCCAGTTTCTTTCCCTTTTAAGGGAAATCAGCTGGTTAAGCTGTTTGTTTATGACTATTCAGTTCTCACACATAACGCTGAATAAAAGTTAGCCTTCTGCCAGCAGTTAACATATTTTCTCATTTTAAATGTTGCTAAATGCTCCCACTTTGTTAATGTTGGTAGCATATCTGAGGTACGGATGTAGACTGTATTTAGAGTTTATGTATAGGCACATGGTGTCCTTGGCAGCAATGACACACTCGTCACTCACAACTAAATTTAATGCTGGAAGCAAACTGCATCCTCAATCAGCAACAAAGTCTATAGTAGCAGCCAGGCTCGGGGGTGGTGGATTAGGTTTTGGGACTTTTATTTCAGAGATTCAAGATTCCACATATAGTTTATTTTGCCATCTAAGATATAAATAGTAACTCTTCAAGGCGATTATCCTTGTATCCATGTCAGAACGTGCTCACCTCTCATGTCAATGTTAAGTCAAATGCACAACTATTATAAGGAAGGTTTGCAGGCTGTCAGAAAATGTAATGAACATGTATATATACGTTTTCATGCTTGTAGTTAGAAATATTTTTTGTCACAGGCATGCAATTGACACTTTTTTCAAAACCATATCAAGTAGCATGCTCATAAGTTTGCTCAAACATTAATTGTAGTAGTTGACTAATTTAACGTTTGAATTTTAGACATAAGCACAGGTCATGGAGGACAGTAATTTTCTGGGTGTGTCATAATAGATATATTCTAAATATATTCTATATAATTGTAAAAGATAATGACTGAAATCTGTTATTACACTTTAAGGAATTTCATTTGTTGGATTAAAGTTCAGAGAAGTCAACATCTGTCATAACACCAGGGAATTTGGTGACCATTCTTTGCTCTTTGGCTCCCGTATCATTACGGGATGTGACACCACTGACATAAAAAATAATCGTGTGTGAGCCATGCAAATATACAGCTATACACATGAATTTGTTGTCATGTTTAGGAGGCCACAAAGACACCTTCAAAAGCTTACAAAAATATCAAGCAACTGTGAAGCAAACCAGTGTGATGCAGGGCTGACAACCAAAGTCATGAACTGCGTTATCTTGGCCCCAGACGCTCTAGGGCAGTTTCAGGTCCGGAAATGTAAATAACAAAAGTCAGAGTACTTCAAATTGAGTTAGAAGCTCATGCTATTGAGGTTCACATACTTCTCTAGTGTTGATGAAATTTTTATTCTATTTTAGGTCATTTGTTGCATGTTTAGGTGATAATCCATACTTTAAGCTGACAGTTGAGCTCAGTGACCGCTTTAATTGGAAAATATGATTTAGTGTGTTTCAGATTGAGTTAAGGTTGTCTGGTGATGTACTTTTCTGCAGTAATATCTATTGTTTTGTTTCTCTGGGGGGTTAGGGTTGTGGTGTAAATTCTAAGACTGTCCCTGAGAGGATATGCTTCTTTAGTTGTCTTTCCCCTGTCTAACTTGCTATTCGACTGATTGAACTGCCCTTGGCATGTTTCCCCAGAGTACAGCACGACAAGCATCTTAAGAGCTTAAACTACGGGCGCTTTTGTCTTTCTTCTTTTTCTCTACACAGAGTCAGACTAGAGGGGCCGAGTGGCATAAATATGCACATCAAACCGACAGAATTATCAAAAGCTGTGGATCTTTGAATCAGCTTTTCTCGTTTCCTTTCATTCATTTCCACTTTTTGTTTTGACCTAACTTGACTAATTAAGCAACCTCTCAGCAGAAAATTGCAAAGGTGAAAGAAACCAAGCACATGATACTCAACTTTCCATCACCAAACAGCTGACAAGACAAACTTGAAAACAAGCTGGTGAACATAGTGTTAAGGTGAACATTTGAAAATTTTTAAAACAGAGCGCTTTAACATTTGCCAGCATTTTTTTCCCCACACACAAACAGGTTTAGAATTAAAACAGCAGAGAGTTTATATCATTTGGTTTGCATGTCTTTTGTTAGAGGTGCACTCACGTTGTCCTGCAACACGATAAATATACCATCATTGCAGGTGCTGCATACTTCTCTCTTCTATTATGTAAAGCTGTTAAAATGTTTGTCAAAATAGAACAACTAAAGTGACTCAGGCAAGTTTAAAACTTGTTAATGTCTGGATCTACATTGATCTACATAGATTTTGCTGAGACAAAGAGAAGACCCTCACCACTAACATTGTGTGATCTAACTATGTGTTTACTTATATATACAGCAGGGAAGTGACATCAGATTTCAGGTTCTGATTGGAGACATGCAAAGATGTAAGTGTGCAACCCATTGTCCAGGAAAATGTGAAGACTTAAGTTTCTGGAAATCAGAAATGTTATAAAAAGGATTTTCATGAGGGTTTCTTTGTTGGTTAATAAGTATATGCATGAACCCAATTTTTTTTTCCAACGTGGATTTATCCCATTATTAAAAAAAAGAAACATCTGCTTTATTCATGCGGGATATAAACACTGAGTCGTGTGTTTTGACTGATGTAAAATGCCTACATATAAAACATGGACATTCTACACCTTTGTTTGCAAGGGCATAGAATGACAATGTTATCTTCCTTGACTGGGTCCACTCCACGATGCAAGTTAAAAACATATCTAAACAGCCTCAAAGCAGCTTCAAGTGCAGATTTGGGTTTTTAAATCTCTAACAGACTGCAGATAATACTATGCTATGATGTAAAAAATTCTCATCTTTTTATTACACTAGTAGCAGTGGAAAATAGATGATCTACAGTGTGCAGTATGTTATTGTAAGAAACTCTTGAGGCTCTGTTGGATCTGCTCATTTGGTAATCTCTTTCTCTATTAGATCCCATTGGCTGAAAAAGAATATGGCTCCTATTTTCTTTAGTATAATGACTTTGCAGAATACAGCTATAGGGTGTTACATTTCTTTGTGTGTGAATAAGCATTACTCAGAACCTCGAAGGAAAGGCAGGTTAATTGTTTTATTAATCAGATATCCTTGATTCGCTTCAAAGCTTTTTAATCAGTGGTTCTCATTTCCTGAACCTCTTTCATCCTCATACACTTTGTTGACACATATTATCTTCATCTTTCTAAATGTGTGACACACTCCCAAGATTTGTTGTGTACATATGAATATAGTTTTACATTTGTTAAACATAACAAAGACAACTGACACATACTGTGCAATCAACTTCTGCACGTGTTATGAAACAAATGTTGTGTGACACAACGTATGAAATGATAGGAAACCAAACAAAACAGTGCAAAATGACAGCTCTGTGGTTTATGTTGGCTCACTGAACGGCACACGTGTAAGCATGAATAATTTATTCAGACTTAATGGGACTTTAAGTAGAACTTTAATAAATAGTCACTATTATTATATGCCTCAGAGGAGGCATAGCTAAAACAAATATTGGATGCAAAATACAAAGTTCCTCAACTGAAATGTAAATAGAAATGACTAGAAGTAGAAGTAAACTAGAAGTAGTCTTTAAAGTTATGAAGCAGTTGATAAATTGTTAAAAGAGGGACAAATAGTAGCTTGTCCTTTAAAGAAAGCTCTTGAATTATTTTTTTTTAAAATAAAAGATAAGTATTTAATAGTTAATCTAGTTCTTCCCTTTTGTGCAATTTTGGGCTATGAAGCAACGTACTGTCAAGCTCTGCTAGTCTGACATGAAATACAACACAAAATAAGCAACTAAAAAGAAAAATAAATAATCAAAATTGGATGTGACAGGTGAGACGTAACACATATCCTAATGGACTGTGGTATTTTACTCTATATATAGTGTCTATATAGTAGTCTGAACAAGGGCCTGGAGCTAAAATATAACAGCTCATAAAATTCAATAGGTTCACTCTTTGGTGTACGAATCCTTTTACAGCTACATCATTACAATGAATAAACACATGGTTAAATTTACAATGCAGGCCAAAATACTAAAACTAAATGTCCCCATAAGTCTACAAAGAATGAACAGTCACTTCAGTGTTGTGGAAGAGGGTGATGCAAATGAATTCCCTTTTAATGTATCTCGTTATAAACTAAGCCGCTAATGCTTCTATATCATCATTCTTTCCTCTTTAGTAGCAACCACCAAACCCAATATATTGATACTGATGCACAGGAGACTGTACTTACATAAAGGTTTTATTGTCATCACACTGCCACTGGCAGAGGACTGGCATCACAAATCACACCTTAAATGTCATTTATAGATCTACTCTTAATCATCTATAAATTATGATTATTATGACATTTTTTTCTTGCAAATGTAGGTTTTTTTGTGTAGGAATAATTTTGTGAGCTCATGCATGTGCAGCCATGGCAACCATGACACCAGAGCTACAACTGTGAAGGAAAATCAGCGCTGTAGTAAACTTGTTTTTATTTAATTATTTTTTTTCTGCCGAAGTGACACACAGTCGCGCATAAGTATTAATCATTTTCATCTTTTCAATTTCTCTTTTGAAATCAAGGATTGCTGATGTTGGGATGAAACACTCCACATGATGTTCACTATCACAGTGAAATCTAAGTTTAAAGGGTTTGCAGTTACAAATTGGTTGTCAAGAGGGTGGTTTGGTGATAATCATGAGAGACTTTCTAACTTTGGACCAGTAGTGCTGTTGATCTCATTACTTGTAGAAGTAAAGAGGAGAGAAGGACACTTGACCTTTTTTGGACAACAAAATGCGATTGAGCTAAGCAACCTTGCAAGGATGTAGGCCACGATTGGAGGCAGAGCCAGAGTGAGGGTTACTAAAACCAAGGTGAGAGAAGGAAAGAATGTCTCCTATCGCAGTTTCCTATATTCATGAAATCTATTTTTTTATTACTCAATTTGAGTATAATGGGCTGAAGTCAAAGCGGACAATGTCACCTCTTGTGTTTACGATCAATGACGCACTTAATGGAGGTCAAGGGCGGACACCCGGACGCTTGGACACCCCAGATACCCCCCCGACCCCCAAATGATTGACATGTCACAGCAGCGCATGTCTTGTTGAAAGGAACGATGGAGCGATGGAAGCCTCTCAGCTCTGAAACTGATAAAAACCCACATCAGGACAACAATTGCTGGTTAAGTCACCGTGGAACTCTCAGTGTTGAGTCAAGGAGGCACGTGGCCTCAGCATTGCTGAGTATGTCAAACATTTTGCTGAATCTCACCACAACTGAAAATTGATGCTGTTCTGAACATTTATAAGGTAGTTCATGTTAAAATTGTGTCATTGCTTGTTGTAAAATTGATGCCAAACTGTTCTGTACTTTGTAAATAAACTATGCAAATTCTGTTAATCTTGTCTTCTATGTGCTTGAGATGTACTTATATAATATTTCAACATTTGTATACACATTATTTACAATTTATTATTTGAGAAACACATTCATTGTCATAGTCTGTGGTCCCCCTGAAAATAGCCTTGGCGACCTCAAGGATAAAAGTGGTTCTGCCACTGATGGAGGTTTACTGTAAACATGAGTTAAGTGACGCATCATGCTCATGAAACTCTTTAATGCATGTTCACATGAACACACAACTTTAAAATATCAGTCACAAAAATTATATTATTATTTTTTTAAGAATTAAAATTCTTATCTGCTATTGGTCAGTCAAATATCACATGTTTATAATTTTGATCAATGAGATATGGAATCAGTTTTACACATTCCTTTAATAGATGATAAAATGAAAAGCTGAGATATTGTAAAATTAGATAAATAACAAAGTAAGAACATTCTCATCTTTTGCACTTACGTTTAGAACAAAATGTATGTAAATTGTCCTAAAGATAAGTCAAGGCTGCAAGAAGCATTGATCAGTACAGAAATATATGATGTATTTATTTTTTTATCATTTTGTTTCTGTTTGTAGTGACAGCATATTCAGTATGATTTTGTTTACGACAAATGTCATCTTAAGGCACTTTAAACGGAGAATAAACGGGTTCAATACATAATTTTGATTAAATCCTCTCTAATTAATTTCTTTGTAATCCAATTGGCGTCCGATTAAGTCAAAGTCAGTCCAATTCATTATAGCTAATTCATATAATGCCAAATTATTAAAATAATAGCCAAGCTAAGGAAGCCAACAGATTGCATCAAATCTCCAGTTTGTTTCAAACCCCCATCTTGAGTAGGCAGAGGCCAACAGTGGACAACTCCCTTTAACAGGAAGAGACCTGGGCTTGCGCAAATCAAATTAAACCAAGAAGCCGGCCTCCTCTGACTGATAACCTTCTTTCTCAGATGGGTGACATTGTCCATTGTGTCAAGGTTATGGATCTGTCATCAAGCTAATCCATCTGTGTTGGACAAAGTCAAGGCAGCTGGCCCTCTCTTGCACGTAATATTGGAGAATCTAAATGGATGTACTGAAATGCTTTAAATTTGGTTAGACTATTCTCTGACGGGCACATGCTGTAAAAAATCTTCTCCCAAATGTGAGCATTGTCAATTAATGTTACTGAAATGTTATTTTAAGATATGGTCGTTGTTTGCTTTGAGTGTTATAAATCACTAGTTTTATGTATCATAAATCATGTAGTGTCATGTTCAACATCTATATGTGCATATATATATATATAAATGATTAAGCAGGTGAATATTGCTGAGCCTCAAGGTTAGAGATTAAATACAGTTCCAACAAATATCCTGAAAGCAACAATAAGATGCTGGAATCACATTCTCTTCATCTTTTTTATATCTCAAATCATTTTCAAGACCTCTCGCGTCAGTGTTGGTCTTGTCATGCTAGTTTTTTATTACTGTCTTTATCTAGTTTTCTTCGATTCCAGACCTGTTTCATTTTCCTCTTCCCTATAAACAATCTCCCTTGGTTAAAGCTCCCTTGTGTGTGCTGCAGAGCCTGTTCAACCAAATGATTTAATTTGGCTGTGTAACTTACATTATGCCTTTGCATTTCTATGAGACATTAATGGATGAAGCACCTCAAATAAATAACGCCTGAGGTCTGAGACAGCGCAGCTGACAGGATAATGTGTTTTATGATTACCTCGACGAAGGCCACAAGGCGAATGGCCGGTTACACAATAAAGTCGTTTTTCAGGCTACATCTCGCTGTTCTTACGAGTTCTTCAGAATTTTTTTGAAGTAGTCAAAGCATTGAGTATACATAGTAGTTAAAAGGTTGATATACATGGCAGCCATGCTTCTGTGGATTGTCTTTGTCCTCCAACCAGATGGTTTGTGGTGTGATCTCCAACTCCTCCACATGTCAGAGTGCCCTTGAGGCTCGTCTTTAATTGTACACAACACCGAACCCTACCTTGCCCTCAATATGCCTTTAAGTGTCTCGTTGTAACAAAAAAGGGTCTGCATACTGTATATACAGAGCATATATATATATATGTGATAGAAAAAATCCAGATTGAGCGTCTCTATGAATTGGTAATTGAACAACACATTTGAAAGTGTTTTGTGGAACTTGGACAAGGTTAAAAATGTGCAATAAGTGCAGACTGTTCACCATTTAAAGTGAGATCAGAGCCTGTTATGATAAACAGACTAAAATCTTCTAAAGCATGTAACACTGTTTCCCTCTGGTTATCTGATATATCAGATGCATTTGTCTGCACTTACTTTGAAATCATTGGAGGTTTGTGCTTCCATTTATGATGCAGTCCTGCAGCTTTTTTCCCTTTTTGTGTGTGTGTGTGTACGCTAAAAAAAAAACTTAGAATATGCCAGTACAGGTAGGGATGTGCTTCTCCCTTGTGTGAGTCAACTCATGTTTCTTATCATGGGGCACTGGCTTTACTTGAGAGTACTGGACCACAGGCATGCTTAAACACTGAGGTTCCAGTACTATTCCATTTTTTTCTCTCATTTATTCGTTGAGGCAGAAAAGGCATCACTTGCAGCAGGATTGTACTGGAACCATGCAGATCCCACCCATGTGGGATTACTTGTGGGATAGTTGACCAAGGTTTACCTATTGTCTCAATCAAAATGTTGCAAAATATGAAATGATATGAAGTCATTGAATTGTTACGGGCATCTTAAGATGTAGGATTATTTTGTAAAATTAGAACACTAAAGAGAAAGTGGATGAAGGATGCAAGACGGACTTTATGACACATTTTATATTGTAATTCACTAACCTACAAGATGTGGGTCACAATTTTCATTAAATTATGAAAAATAAAATAGTTTATGCTATTATTGTCTTGTCTTGAAATATATTTAGCCTCTATGTCACCTGCATCTAGTACTAATGAGTAAATTACAGGCACAGCAAGGTGACAATAAAGTATTAAACTACTTGTATTGCTTGATTGTTGTGTTTCCTGAACCTGACAAAGAGGTTTTCCAAGAGCTCTTCAGACTTTGCAAGGTTGCTGTTGTTACTCCAGCAACTACTACTGCAAAGTGCACTTTACTATTTCAGGCTCTAGGAAAACATGTGCGGCGCTGTGAGATTAGATGCAACTGGATGGTTGCATAAATCCTACTTATTATCAAATGGCATTCTTGTTTGAAATGTGTGTCCCTATAACTGCGCTATTCCCACTCATATCTGCAATTTCAAATACACATTTCTGCAGTACCCTCTTTCTTTTGTCCCCTGTGCTACATTTGTCTTTGTTACATTTGCACAAATTGTTTCCTGTGTCTTCCCAGGCACAGCTTGAGAGAGGAGAGGCACAGAACATCAGTGTTGGAGATGCATTTTCTGTTTGAGGTTAGGCAAGATATTGGAAGTTTGTGCAAACATGGAAAGCTGACACAGGCTCTCAAGTGCAAAGTTGGATGTTAAAGAAGAAAGAAAATGGGGAAGAATTGAATTTCATTTCCATCTGAAGGTTACAGCAGTGGGGCATTGGAGCTAAACTCAAGGGCATTTAAGCTGTAAAAAAAGCAATTTGATGTGACACGAGAGCAAACACAAAGCACGGAGGTGTTAGAGTGAATGCAATCCTGCATGTCACCACAGAGAGAATATTTATTGACTTTCCATTGCCATTGCCTGCCTTTTACAAGCTGATCTGAGTCAGTGATTTTTGTTTTTCCTGATAGTGGTGCTTGAAAGTTTTTTAAGCTTTTAAACATTTCCTTTTCCGAATCAGTATGACCTAAAATTTTATCAGCTTTTCACACAAGCTCTAAAACAAGATAAAGTTCATCCATCCATTTTCTATGCCCACTTAATCCAATTTGGGGTCGTGGGGAGGCTGGAGCCTATCCCAGCTGTTTTTGGGTGAGAGGCAGTGTACACCCTGATCAGGTCTTCAGTCCATCACAGGGCCACACAGAGACAAACGAGAACACTCAGCCATGTACTCTCACACTCACTCCTAGGGACAATTTAGAGTTACCAGTTAACCTAACATGTATGTCAGATGTCCTGACATTCATTGTTGGATTATGGGTATTGTGATACATTGTTTCATCAATGATTACAAACCGGTTTTGCCCTGATGTAGCAAAACAGCACCTCTATTTCACATTTTCTTATGCACAATATACCTTTTTCCAAACAGAACCCATGCTATAAATTAAAAACTTGTATGTTGGCCCTCATCCATTTACAGAATGTGTTTGTTATTTTTTATAGCTCTCTGGTTGTTCACTTTAGCAAACTGCAGATGGGGATTATTACTCCATTGCAACTTTCTCATATATATCACTGTGATTCAGTGTCCTCATTTTGGTGGAGAGAGAGATCTTTAATGTCAAAGGCAAAGTCCTTTAGCTTAACATTGCCCAGCATTGTCCTAACAATACAAACTGTTAGGCCTCTCTGTATTCCCACTGTCCTTGCAATGGGAATGCAAAACTCTTGGACAGATGCACAGACTTTACCATCCTAATTACCTTAATTGGACACAGCTGTGGATATGAGGCATACCTCGGGTGGTTTTACAGGAATCTACCGTTTTCTACTCTCTCATCTTGCTAATGTTAATGTTTTTTTCATAATAATTCACTCTCTTGCTCTTTTTTTAAAAAAAACAGCATACTTTTTGTAAATCAGTGTGTCTTTCTATATTTTATGTTGTCTCCTGGGAGCCACATTACGACTTTCTTCGATGCCATCACCACCCTCAGGTGCAGGCAAAAAGAACAGCTGAAACACTGAAGCCCGTGTAACAGCCTTATCTTCAGGAACAGTAGGGTTGCAGAAAGGTATAAAAGTTACACTTAAGGGTATCAGTAATGCTAACTAAAGGATAACATTTGATATAGATAAATTACGACTAAATGATAATACTAAAAACATTGATTAGCTCTATATTGTTTTATGAACTTTTATACTAAGTTAATAGTAGTTAAATGTTCAATTAGTTCTAATTTGGTTTTTTTTGTTGTTTTTTTTTTCCAATAGCTCTCTGGTTGTTCACTTTAGCAAACTGCAGATGGGGATTATTACTCCATTGCAACTTTCTCATATATATCACTGTGATTCAGTGTCCTTTTGGTCACAGCAATTACTTTGTACTTTGTAATTATGTAATTTAAACGACATGTTTACCACACTTTAATGACATCACACTTGCAAGACAGCAATTTGTTTAGTTTATTAGAGCTGCCTCTTCTGCTTCTTTACACTGTTTTCCAGTCTTTCCTGTCCTCTTGTCGTCTCATGAGGTGCCTTTCAGGTTTAATTTTATGCAACAAAATTATATAGTGATGTCCCCACAAAGTACTAGAGCGAGCAATTAATAAGTTAACCCCATAAACATCTCTCGTTATTTTTACCATCTGTATGCCTGTATTTGAAAGTGTGATGTGCGTATATATTATAACAGTTGCGCAGTTGATTGTTAAAACATATGATTGTTGAAAGTATGATTAATTTCTTATTGCTTATAGTTGTGGATTTTTTATGCTGGACTTTGGCATGATAGTGCTCAGAGCTGACTAGCAGTATGAGCATGCTAAAGTGCACACCTTGGCAATGATGAAGACCAGCCACAGATCAGTAGAATCTCAGTTTTTCTCAGCACTAAAAGCCTGATGTCTCCCCCAAAGTTGATACATATTTCTTCTTACATGGTGCTTTTTTTTCTTTTTTTTAAAGATTTTACACAATTTTTAATGTAAGAATGAATTTCCCTCTTTTTTTAAAGAAGACATTTTGAGAGGTAAATGAGAGGCTCACACACTAAAGTGTTTATGTGCTTGCAGATTTGCATGTGATTGGATGTAAATATGTGCACTGTGTGTGGAGCCGTCCCAATAATCTGCCTCAAGATACCGACTGTATATGGTTGTTTACCCAAGAGTCAAATTAATTAGGGAGATTAACAGACTAATAAATAAAGATTGCCTCACTTAATGACTCACTTTGCTAGCACTGACAGGCCCACAAACGGGAGCGGATTAAATTGCAATGCACCACTGATAACAAGATGAATGGGATGCAGGTTTAAACTGTCATGTTTTTATTGTCTTATTTTGTTTCCTCGCATTTGAAATAAGCCTCTGTCGACAAGAGTTCTTCTGTAAAATAAGCACTGCATACTGTTTATACTTAAAGTTACCTGCATTCAAAAAAGCTAAAACAAAAGCAGAGAAAGAGATCTATATTACATGTGACATAAATCAGAGGTTAATCATTTGCACCGTTTTATACTAAATAAAGATAGAATGCCTCTGTGGATTAAGTTGTCATGGTCTGTATCAGCTGCTTCATCTGAATCGAAATCTCTGTTTGGCACAGAGATGAATAACATGGATCTGAAGATGTTTATTATGTAAAATGGAGAGATGGCAGCTGTATAATTGACTCCCCCATGTGAAATAGGCTTTTTAGCCTGCATTTTATTTAAGCAATCAAAAAATAAAGAGACATATAAACATTTATCAGCTCCAGATCTCATGTTGGCCATTATTCAGTTTCTTAAGTGTTTTTGAACACAAGATGCCATGCTTTATAGCTTTTTTCTTTGAGTCCAAAATCATCACCTGTAAAGGATTTTGTTAATATGTACTGTTTTGTGATGTTTACTGTGACTAGCTCATTTTCATGTTCGATTAAACAGGGAAAAGAAATTATCCATGCCAAAGTAATCAGCAATTGTTGCCCTGCAACAGACACAAAGCCAATAGACAGACAACAAATAATATAAGAACTACAGATATATTATAATCATAAACATGATTCAGCTAAGTAAGAAACAGCTCATGAAACTGTGAAAATTGTGCTCATACTATGATTGAAATATGAAGTGGAATAATGTGATATTACAGGCTGACATCATAGGGACCCTGTCCCAGCTCTAGCGTTGTCATACCTGCTTTGATGACTCCAGTTTCCTCAGTGGAGTTGTTTTATGTGTAATTCATTTAAGTGCTGAGAGAAACTGGAACGAGGACAGTTTTTTCACTCTGCATGAAATTTGCATGATTTATTTCATTCCTTTATTTTTCATGTTGTGTGTTTTGTGCACATATAATTTGGCATTGTTTACTATATATGTAATAGTGCATGCCAGCAGAACTCCATTATACCACCAATTTGAGTATCCTGCTATGCTTTATGGCTCACTAAATTAAGCTGGGCAACAATCAGAGTTAATACCATCATGCATTGGATAAGAGGAGGTATGTAACATTTCACCAACTACTTCAGACAACAGTTCTGCTGCGTTGGAGTTCAAATTAAATTATTGCTATTACGGTGAGTTAAATAAATGTTTGAGTTTATTGATATTGTATAATTTCAAAAATACAATTGATGCTTCAATATGATGTACATGTGAAGGCTAAATAAGAACAAATCTGCTTAAAGCAAATGGCAGTATGGCCTGTACAGGGACTATCCATTCTTGTATGTCTCTTGCCTTAATAGTAATGTTTAAACTGTCTAAAGTACATTCAGCATTATAAATAAAGTATTTCAAATACTCTATTTCTGTGTATTTTCTTGAATTCTTTGAAACAAGTAATGTATCATTGAGATCAGTGAAGTTACTGCAGTAATTACCCTGAGTACAATAAACATTCTGTACGTTAGTACAATTATTTATATACACTTTCAAATTACAAGGGGTAATCATATTGGAATGTCCAAGTCTCACCCTAAGACACATCCACTTTCATCCAATATCATAGAGAGTCGTTCTACATCTCCATACTGTTTTATCAATAATAATGAGCAGTGAATCCCACCTCGTGGTGATCATTACAGCTGTTGCAAGGTTGTTCTGTAGTATTGTGAGCTGCACATCCCATTTCCCTTAACATATGCTTGGCCAACTTGGGTCAATAATCAGCATTGACCCATACTCTCATAGTGCTGCAGTGTTGCTAATTTACCGTGATGTGTGACTTGGCAGTCAGACTGCTCAGATAGCATCGATAAAGGGATGGAGAGAAGGAGAAGCCAGTTTGTTTGATTAATGAATGTAAACTGTTCGGATATTCTGCTTAGACAAAAATGTCAGTTCTTACTAAATACTGCTTAACAAGATATAAGCCTACTTGGGAAAAGATAGTAGTTAAATGAAGCTGGCTGGCAAACGGGTTTAAGGTAAGCTGGGCTGAAGCAGAATTATGCGGAAGTGAGGAATGAACATGAGCCTACAGCTGCTGCAGAGAGGCAGTTAAACCATACATGATAGATTGTGCTATTGAACAAAGATAGACAGAGAAAGCTTTTGTCTAAAGAAAATAAAATGTCCAAGACAAAAATAATTTTTCCAGCCATACATGGACTGATGTATTTTTGTACAGTGCTTCTTTCATGGCTCTATAATTGGCATTGTGAGTCTGTCAGTCAGTCCAACTTGGGTTAACCAGACTTTTGTAGACAAACTAACATTGAACTCAAAATGTAACAAAAACAATTAAAACATTTGAGTTCTTCTTTTAATACTTCTAATACTGTTCAATTTGATTCAGTTTTAGGACAATGTAGTGCAAATTCTCAGTAAAGAATAAATAAAAAACTCCAAACAGTTCCATCTGATCAACAATTTGACAATGGAAAGAAAAAAAGTCCCTTTTAACAGGAGGAAATCTTTGACCACCCAACTCAGGGAGGACAACTTCTGTCTCAACCAGTTGTGGGTGAGGGTACAGGAATAAAGTAAAGGACAAAGATAGACAGCAGCAACGAACAAAGACTGCAGTATCTGTTTACTGCTGGTCGTCAGCACTGCATTCACTGGTACCTGCAAAGAGAGAAAAGCACAAACTGTAGGGAAGAGACACAAAGTTAGGGAAATGTAATAATGACATAGAAATGGATAAAGACATAAGAGTGAAATAAATAAGAGTAGAAGGTAGAGAAAAGGTGCTCTGTGCCTCAGTGGAGGTCCCCAACCAGCCTGAGCCTATAGCTGCTTAATTAAGTGACTCTTCAGAGTCACCTGACACAGCTTTAACTATCAGTGTTATCACCAAAGAAAGCTTTAAGCCAAATCATAAATGGGTAGAGGTATCTGCCTTCCCAATTAGAAACAGATCAAGAAGTTTTCCAAGCGATCTCTGATTAAAATGTGTTAACTTTAAGACTGGTTGTAGGTTTAGGGTTAAAAGCTGCTGCTAAAAGCTAAAACAGCGAATGAATAAACACCATAGTCCAAACTGGCTGTCGGGCAGCACAGTTAGAAAGTGCATAGAAGGAATGTTCTTGGTGAAATCGTTCGTCAGGTCTGCTGTTAAAATGTTAACATGCTTTCTCGTTTCTTTGAATGAAAGTATTTATTTAAGCTAACAAGCACCAGTTCAGCTCAGGACAATGTTATGAGGAGTTGTTTATTAGAAGGTTTGCCAAATGAAAACCAATTGCCCAGAACAGGGCAAGGAGAGTGGGTTTGTCTATTCAAGAGCACCACTCCTGTTCTGCAGCGCGAGTGGAGCAGGAGCTGCTTCAGAGAATGGATAGCTGCTGTCAGACAGAGTAGAAGTGATAGATTGATACTAGAAGAGAGCAAAAGGGAGTGAAAAACAGAGGCTGAGATAGTGTGAGGAGTGGGAGACTGCTAGCAGATGGTCTGTGAGCGATGGAGTCCTTTGCTCCTCTTTCTATCTTTGCTGGAAGGAGAGAGGTGGTGAGGAGATCCCTGAAGAAATAACAGGAGACAGTGATTGGTTCAAAAATCATTTTTACAGCACAACTGACTCTTGTGCTCCATGTCTACCTTTTGACCTATGTTTTCTCCACTGAAACCTAAACCTTTCTAAACTGTCATATTAATTAAGTATTTTCATATTCACATCCAGCTTTTCTTTTCTATTTACTTACCAGCGTCTGACCTCCAGTGTTGTAACACGTCAGACTCACTGATAAACAGTTTGAGATTTTACAAGATGCTAGTCTGAGACTCTTTTTAAATGCATGTTTACATAATATTCAGTGAAATCCTTCACAGATCCTGCTCTGATACAACAGTTTGCTGGACAGACCTGAACTGGGAACTGTACGTACTTTCTGAAGCAGTTGACTGAGATTCAGGCAAATCTTCTCTTTGCTTTCTTGTCAAAAGTTACATGTGAAGATCCGCCAGTACCAGTACCAGTACAGTAGCCAGTTAGCCTATCTCATCATGAATATTGGAAATTTTAAATGAAATAACAGTAGGATAAGATCAGTTGTTTGCATAATTTATGCAGAAACTGAAAATTATGTGGATATTACAGACTGGGACTATGTGGGTGTAGTGATTCACTGCAGTCTGATTGCCTGTCAACCTCACAGTGACAGCTAAATTTGATACAGTCACACAATTCTAAAGACGGTCATAGGTGTATTTCTGAAGTTTGGACAGAGCCACCTTAGCTGGTTCTACCTACCTTTGTCAAATCTAAATGGATTATCTGCTGGTTCTTCGTACAACAGGGCTGCAGATTGTCTTTTAGCATTGGTTGCACAGGTGTACCTAACCTTTCCTACCTCTCTCTCAGGTACGCCACCATAAAACTTTGATTAAACAATATTTTTCCCTGTACTTTCAGTACCAAAGTGACACATTTTAAGGGTTACCATTTTGTCGCCTCTCATACACACACATCATAATGGAAATGACGGGAAAGGTGCAGGTTAATGTCTTTATTTGTATCACAGCACAAGCAAAATTTGCAAAAACTTAAAAAGTCCAAACAGTTGTTGAAACCATTGGATAAACCTAAAATTGGGTGAAGATGTTTTTCATCCTCTGAATGAGCTGTGTCTGAAGCAACACCAAAGCAGGACTTCAAGTTTGTGTTGCACTTTAATGGACAGAAAAATGTGCTCTTTCCGTTGCTGTTAAGAGTACTTTTTATTTGCTTGATGATTTATCTCAATTGGATGTATTTTCAGTAATTTTTTGTTTATCCTCTTTGTTGGTCTTACAATTAGCTTCTCTGAGATGTTTATCAGCATCTTAATTCTGAATATTGGTGCTCCTACAACAAATGCACTGTTACCAGCCAGTCTTTGGTCTCATTCTTTGCATTAGATGCAGTGCATCACACTGGACATTTTAAGTATCTAAGCCACAGAAGCTGTGTCAACCAGTCTTTCTGAAATGCATATATATTTGGCCTTTTCATTTTTAGACGGCTCTGAGTCTGTCACACCCTCCAATGCTCAGGAAGGGTAACTGTCACCAGAGACAGATGAGCTGGATGGTTTAACAGTTACATCTGCTGATGGTACAAGGTGGTATCTTCACATAAAAATGATTTCCCTTAATCTTGAGTTACCAGTGACTAGAATGTGTTCTAATTATTGAATTATTAATTAATTATTTAACTAGCAGGTAGCATTTGTTTTTATTCAACCAGTTTCTAATTGATGTTGCTCTCAGAGACTAGCACGACTCGTTGTTTCCAAAGGACACACATCAATTCAGAAGAATCTATGTGGTAGAACCAGTCAGAGGTGACAGTTTGCCCCCTCTGGGCCTTTGATTGGCTCTGACCTTAAAATTCTTCTGCTATGACTGTGAGTTTGGAGGGAAAAGCACATACACAGAGATAGACATGCAAAGAAAAGTGGTTTAGAAAAAAACAACAGACTGCTAAATGTTAGGTGCACCAGTAGAACAAAGGAAACACATTGGCAGCACTCCCTTAATTTCTGGCTGCATTCTGGAGCATCCTGTGAAAGAAAATACTCTTTTATGTGAGGCTCTTCATAATATAAAGGGTAAAAGAGGAGGAACACTTGCTGGCTCTGTACCATTTAACATTCTCCTCTAAAATTTCTGCATCTTCTTTGTTCACACAAACAAATATTAAATGTTGCCTTTTACCACCCACTGCTCTGTATAGCAACATTATTTGGTTGGCAAGCAAGTGTAAAAGACTCCTGGAATTAACTGTGCCTGGCTATTATTCACCGTTTTCTATTTGTGCATAGATTGATCAAGAATATGTGTTAATCATCGATTTACATAGGAGTGGGTGACACATTTGTTAGCACTGCATAGGCTTATGCGTTTCATAAAATGAGAAATTTTAATGAAATGGATGCATTTCATTGTTTCACTGAACAGATATTTACATTTAATGTTACTCATTGAAACATGAGGACCAGATTTACTACGTCAGTTCAAATTGTGAAAAAAATGATCACTGAGATTTACTAACGAGGTATCCAAGTCAGTGTGTGAAAGATGTGAACAATTTTGCAGCTGGCCTTGTTTGAGTATGCATGTGTTAGAGTTTCTCTTTCAGAGTTCAGGAAACTTGAAAAGAAGAATATATTTATTAATACATATACAGTATATATATTTATATTAATGATGCAATGTTATTGACTAAGATGTGTTGTGGCCAATTAATAGCTGACTGCATCATTATTTAAAAAAAAAAAAGCATGTTTAAAATTTTATCAGTGGTTGATAACCACTGCCCCAGAGAGGCAAGAAGGAGAGAATGATCTCCTCGTGTGTAATTCATTTTGAATTACAGATGAAGATGTTGTTAGAACATTGATGTTCAAGGCATGTTACTATTACTTTGAATGAAACCCAGAGGGACCTGCAATCTGCCGTTATAATAAAAAACAGCTAACTTGATTTATTTTTTACACTTTTCTGTAAAATGTTGTGAAGTGCTTCAGAGTAAGATATTAAACTAAACAAGGTGAATAATACGAGAGTAAAACCATATACACAAAAGTGGAAGGAGTCTCACAGTATTGCACCAAATACAACAAATTTGCATTGCAGCCTTATGCTAACTTTCCCTGCTTGACAAATTAGACACATCATGTGAGCATCTTCTGCAGCTTTAACAAAACAACATCAGGTGTAATGAATCCATTGTTATTTGCATTCATGTTATTTACACTCTTCTTTGAAAGGGAATGTGCAGGGTGGCATTGTGATAAACTGGTTAGCACAAACAGTCTAGTTTTAGCCACAGTTGGGGCTTTAATGTGTAGAGATTGCATATATATATATATATATATATATATATATATATATATAAAAAATTTTATATATATACTTTTTTTTTTTTTTTACTGGCTGATGGACTATGTCCAGTTTGATGTCCAGTTTGCCCATTTTCAGCTGGGATAGGCTCAGGCCCCTGTGACTCTGACCAGTATAAAGGGAGGCATAGAGTATGGATGGATGTCAGGTATAAAATGAATACTTATTGTAACATGCTGCATGACATCAAGAACTGTTGTGTGTTCATTTGCCATTTACTACTCACCGAACCCTCTCATAGCTGAAATTAGACATGACACATGTTGGGGAGGCAAAGAAGAAAAGGGATTTGGAAGGTCAGGCTGAATTATAGACATCCTCGTCACTTACCAGAGAGAAATCCAACAAGGCTTAAGAGTTAGAGACTTTAAATATGTATAGAATGTTGCTGTTGAGGCCACAGTTCATGAATACATTTTTCCTCAAATAGTTTTTGTCAAAGGAAAGGTCTTCTTTGATCGAAGTAGTAAAAAGCTTCAAACTCAAGCATGGTGAAGCTGATAGTAAATTTTGAAATGTTTGGATGATCAAATAAGAGGTGCATGTATACCGAGAAATGTTGTTCGACAGTTTTGAGTGTATCCCCATATGTGCATGTTTCAGAATGAACTGATGGATTCTGAAAGCCACCACCAGCATGAGGATGTGACCAGCTGATACAGCAAGTTATGAACAGCGATGGCAAAATTTATTCTACTTGGTCATGGGGGCTGTGCTCCTGGGCTTTCAGTGGATAAATGAATAAGCATTAGGCAAGCATAGAGGGAAGAGGTGAGTTTTATACCTTGTCTGGGTCAGCAGGAATCATCCCAGGTTCCAGGTAAACTCTCCCAAACCTGATCCATGAGTGGATTGAGGGCTCTTTGGCGACAAGTACTGTTTTCCAACAAACAAAATGCACAGGTGCATGTTCCAGTAAAAGCAGAGATAGAGGAGCCTGCTTTGTATAGCCATTTTATGTATGCATGGTTTTGTAAACATCTTTTAACAGATGTGCAATCTGTTGAATGATAATGTGTGTTTGTCAGAAGGACACAGGTCGGTAAAAAACTGAAACTGGAAATAATTAATTAATTTAATCAGATGCACCCAGGCTGTTTATACCCATCAATCGAGCTTTGAGAAAGCACTCCATGGAACTACACAAAGTACGACTGGAGTACAGTGTGGTAAAATTTGCATCTCTGGAGGATATGATAAATAATACACTAGAGAAGGTGGAACATGAAAGATGTGGTTTTGCTGCAGGGTATCAAACAACGGGAGAGCAGAAGATTTATGCACTGGAAAATTGGTTCCATCGAACATCATACAGTGCACGCTTATAAAACATGAAATGTCTTTGTTTTTTATTCAGATTCAGATTTCTGTGAGTGGCTAAGTGGATATTCAACTGGAAAATGTTACAGAACTTTCTTAAAGTTTGGACAGTTGAGTCAGACAGAGCAAGGCATGAACATTTCAGTGAAGCCACAAAGGAGCTTAAGGCTTCTCTCACATTTACTACAGTTTTCGTCTGTCCATCAGCAGGAGAACCCTGACCAACAACGGGATGCATAGCAAGGTTGTTTCCTGTCTGCAGTTTACCAAAGATTACACTGTCACTCTAGAAGTTTGTTGGAAATATGTTTTGTAGACATATGAGACCAAATTAGCACTTTTAGATTTAAATTGACAGTGTCATTCTTTAAGAAAAGACAACATTGCATTTCTGCATAAGAACTGGAAACCATTTGTAAACGCGGTAGCATCACAGTTTGCACCGGTTTATTTCACGTGGTTCTGGATGGCTTTACATCATAGGGGGTCCACTTGATTTTAACACCTGTTAATGAACTGAATCTCAAAAGAAAGTGAGCCATATCGACACCAAAAATACTATACGGAGTAGCTGTATACAACAAAGAATATTTACAGAAGAAAAATGTCATTCGGCACAGTTACATGCACAGTTTAATCGAGTGACAGTTAGAACAGTTGTTGCTGTGGACTGTATGAGAAAAACCTTCAAGACTTTCTGCCACTTCTAACTTTCTCTGTGGGGGATCATCATGAATTTAAATGAAGCTGAATTCACTGCACAGATGTTTTCTTTCAGTTACTTGAATGTTGATTTAGTCAGATGACACTGCGGTTATAAAATCAGGATTTGATAAGAGTAGTGCGACAGTCTGGAAGCACAGTTTCTGACAAAAGAAACAGTAAAACGTGTGAATGAAAGCATTTTCATTGGCAATTCTGCTTAATTTTTATACAGTTCTGTTTTACTTTTACAATAAAGATACAAAAAGATATTACTCTGGAACTCCGGTCCATGTATACAGCCCCTTTAAACAAGAAAACATTTGAGTGCAATTGAGCTAATTGAGCAATTGAGCTAATAAATGCTGAGTTAATGTGAACCATTAATGTATGGTATGTATGTCTGGTTGTCTGTATGTCTGTATGTCTGGTTTTAACAAAAGCTCAATTTTGTACAATTTCAGTTGCAGTAACATGTACACATTTATTTTGAAAGTGTTTTCGGAAAGTGTTTTCAGACAGACTTACACCATAACTCATCTTTGTAAACATGCTTGGTGTAATGAAATGGGGAAGTCAAAGTGATGTAGAAATGTTGTTGTTTGACCGAAAGTGAGCTGTTGAGCTTTCGGTCAAAAACATTGAGAAAACATACCAATATCTTGCAGTTCAAGTTGATCCGTATAAAGAACTTTGCTCAAATCTTCCAACCTTAGGAGCAGCATTGATCAGTAGTTTCAAGAAACAAGTAACTAAAATTACTGCGGCACAATTTGGCAACACAAGATACTGAATGCAAAAGTTAACAATGATTTATCATTAAAATTTATATATAAATTAATGATTATAATTAATGATTTTTTACTTATTAAGTATCCAAACATAACATATATATATATATATATATTTTTTTTTTTTTATTTATTTATTTATTTTTTTTTTTCACTTTGGTTTCTTTTTATCACTTCAGATCTTTAAAAATGTAATGATTTAAAACATTTTTATGCTAAATAGATACATTTTTGTTGGAAAAATGTTTTGTGGACAGATCATCAAGGCAAATGTCACATGACTCCATTGTGTAACTGGCAGTTTGCAGATAACTGTACATCTCAAATTAGTAACCTTTTGATAGAGAAAGGTCCCTGAAGACTGATCTCTCTACTGTGGTTGGATTGTATTTGAATAATGTATGTCAAATTAAATAAGGCATTAATGTCAGTGTTAAATCATACAGAGATCAGATTTTCACTCTGAGCCAGATAACAACCCACTGTACAGAACCACAGACTTTGAACTTTGAACAGTCTACATGATCTTTTCCGATGGTTTCCTCATCTAATTCGCAAAGAAGAACACTTTATATTCCTTTATCGATTGAGCTGACATTCATCAGGAACAGCTAATTAGCTGCTCAGCTAAAGCACAAGCAGCATGTCGATAGAATGTTAATTCTCTGAGATCAGACGCTCGTGCAGACTCATTCTTTTCTTCACTACAGTGTAAACCAAACCTAAGGCAATCTGCCAGCTGCTGTTAGCCTAAATGCTGACACTGACATAACCTTCTAGCCATCTGAGAGCATTTTTTTCTTATACCAACAACTTCTTCCAAATAAACAGAAATTAAAGATTAATAAAAACAGATACAAGAGCCTAAAAATGAATATTTCCAAATGATTTATTAATATTCTTAATCATGTCATAGTAAGCATGAACTTTTTCCTTATTTACGCCTGACTCTTTCATCCTACTCTATTTATTTTTCTTCAGCATTTGGCAGAGAGGAGACACTTTGCCTGGTAACAAATTTCCATGAACCAGCATGTGGTGTGAAACAGAAAATGTTGCTGTTCATGTTGTAAATTTAATGGATCCGCAACCCGGCAGATCAATCCGATATTTTCCATCCACCTGTCAAACTCTTTTTGCATTCGGCATATGGACATGCAACATGTTAAAAGCAAAATAAACAAATTGATTTTTTGCTCTTTTATTTTTTTCCCTGTGGAAACTTCATGTTAACCATTCATCACAATAAGTTTGTCTTTGAATCAAGGCAAACGTGCCAGGACCCATTAACTTATTAATATACTTACTGAATAAAAAAGCAACCGTGTCCCTGAGAATTGAAATAAGAATATTAGATTGTTTATTCATGTTTATGAATTCATTGATTTATTTATTTTTGCCAGAACTGTAAACCAAATGGAATCATACACTCTCTCAGAAACCTGAAGCTCTATTTTGTGTTTTATCTTGTAATTTGTTGATTTTTCTTTGCTAACCTGTGTTTGCCAACAAGCTAACTTTAACCTGCTTTAAAACTCATAATGATAAAACTAAAAGTAAGTGAAAGGAACAGAGTCTAAGAAAAGGGTCAATATTTGAACAGATTTCAGTGTGGAACCTTCTTTTCAACCTTTTAAGACTTCAGGTAGTTTGAGGTGATTTCACAGTTGAGAGTAAAGCTGGTCAGAAATGTCACATTCTCCACATCATCCTGTCATCCCCCTTATGCAGGTCATTTCCATCCAGTCCACTCCCACATGCATGAGAAAGCCTGGCCCCAGTTCATCACTACTTCCACTGCCACTTACAAGAAGACTCCAGCATCAGCCAGCACTGCCGATGCATTTGTTTTGTCAAGCAGTGAGTGCTTCTTTTATAAATCAGGAGGTCCTGAAACAGAGAGGTTTTTTTTTTTATCTCCTTCAGTCAAGCATTCTTTGATCCATGTATCAAATTTCACTCTTTCCTCATTGTTTCTGTGGCTCTACCCCTCCCTTCATGTTCTGACCCTGATGATAGGTAGAAGTATAATATGAGATGTGTCACAATCATATTTCAACGTTTAGGTACAGTGTAATACCTCAAAGAATAGCTGCTTTAGTGTATCATGCGGAACATAATACTTTGATTTATTTGACAGGGCCAGAGCTCATTGCTCACCAGAAAAATTACTGGTTCAGGGTCAGTCCTCTAATCTAATTTTTCCTTGTTTTTCTTGACGAGCTCTTAAAACAGCAGCCAAAAATAAGATTTCATTATATTTATCAGGAATGCTTTTTGGTCGATCTTAATATAGCTCAATTACATTAGGAGTTATAGTATAAGCACAGACTTTTTTTAGAGAGCTATACTTTTTATAAATTAGTAGTCAGAGATGGATGGGGATCAATACACTGCCCTGACATTTGCAACAGACTGGCGCTTATTTCAGACCCAACATCAACTCTACCCAAATGTTAACATTAAAAGCTTGAGATAAAAAACATTTGGACTGACTAGAATACTCAAATTTAAGACAGAACACCCACAGAAACCCCACCGAGTGTGCATCGGCTACAGTGGCTAACGTATGCCAACAAAACAAATCAGCAGCAGATGGATAGATTACAACATGGCATGCTGCTCTAAAGGCAAATTCAGCACAAATAAATATCTTTATCATAAAGGTACAGCACAGAATAACATAACAGCTCCATCAAATCATAAAAAAATGTTGCTGTTGCCTCACTGCACAGTAAAATGATAACTGAATGTGTACTTTCTTGCATTTATGATTCTTTCTTCACATTGTTGTCAATCACATCACAAGAGTCAATTTCCATCTCAGAGGCAACAAACACAGATTAGGTATCCATTCAGTGGGGTTTTCACTGTGCACCCATGTGTGTGTTGAGCCTTTAAAATACATTCTGACTGCAGATTCCTAAATGTTTCATCTTCCTCTTATGTTAGATAGGCATTTATGTGTTTATTAATCACTATTAAAAACATTTTTTTTTTGACTCATCCAACTTGACCAATGGTCAGATGCTCCTTCTGGCATTGGCTCACTTTACATTGCAGTTGAAGAATATCACTGGAAACTTTTGCTGGAATGTATAATTGTTTTATACACCAGTTTAATTCAGTCAAAAACGAGCTTAAGAGTATTAAGTCATAATGGTGCCAGCATTATAAAAGTGTTTACTGAAAGAAGAAAAAAGCAGTGTCCTACTTTAAGCCAAAAAAAAAAAGTACATATTTAGCAAACTGATGGCTACAACTTTAGTTCAAGTAGCATTGTTCAATAAACTATGTTGGGGAACTTTCTTTACTGTGTAAAATGTCACTTTAACGAAAATATGATGAAGGAAGTGGTTATGTTTATGTTTATGTATTTAGCAGACGCTTTTATCCAAAGCGACTTACAAATGAAGATATAACAAGCTATATAAAAAGCTAACAATAAACTATATAGAAGGAACCCACTAGTCTGACTCTGTCAGAGGTGACAGAGTAGAGATAGGGTGCAGGCGGTTAGATGGTTTCTGGCTGGTTTTGCTGATTCATCTTCCAGCTGCAGTTCTTTGAGTGACTCAGCTTATTTTCAGCCAAGTTGTTAATCACATTGTGGCAAAACGATCTCATGACATCTCATGTCATAAAATGTACACGTTGGACTATGGAAAAAATATGTAGCAATTCTGCAATAAAGGCTTAATAATTGTACAATAGTTCAACTGTCCTTCCTCAGTTTTCTACTCCAATACAGCTGAGTGCCACCGATGATGTTTCCACTTCTGTCTCGATGTGAGGACACTGACGCTGGCAATGATGTTGACAGCTGACCATGTAGGGGGAAGAGGGGTTAGAGGGTGACAGCAAACTAGTCCTTTCATTTCTGTGCTGCTGCAGTAACTTACTTTTCTACTTTGCTTCCACCTGCCAGCAGTTACAGTTAGGAGTTAAAAGTACATGGTTAGGATTAGAAACCTCTACATTGACACAGACTACACAGTTTAATTGTAATTTATTACAGCACCTGTAATGTGACACGACGCTACACTGCAAAGCCTAAATTGTGAAACTACTTCAAACTACTTTACATTTGTTCCTGCAGTGCAATTTCTGGTGAGACTAGAGTGTGTGCAGTTCAGTATATTTTGGCTTTACTTTTTTATAGTGGCAGGAAATGACCATCATAAAATTACCATCTTTATAAAGTTATATTTTCAAAAGTCATTTCAGTCCGCTGTCATCTAAGATTTACTGACGTTTGACTTTATATGTTGAGGGAGCTAGAACTCAACAGAAGAGGCCATGTGATTCAGGAATCAAAGAAGCAAATCAGTTGATCGGTGAAATAAGCTCTAAGTCAGTTAACTGTAAACCACTGTGGGGGAAAGCAGTATCATGAAATACAACCACTTAAGACAGTGAATAACCAAATAATTTTTTTTTTTTTTTGAATAGAAGATTAAATTATCTCTTCATTTACAAAATGTTTAAGTATTTTAATGTCTAATAATCACTGCTTTGGAAAACTATAAATATAAACAACATTTAAAGTAAAATTGGTCAGAAATCAGTAAAATTTAAACCTAAAGTTTTTCTTTCCTGTGCTGAAAATATCCAAACCCTGGCATGCACACTTTTCATCTCATTTTCTCGATGGATTATTTTTACTTAAGCTCTCAAGCCTGGATAAGAGACAATCAGGGAGGCTGTCTTAATAAGGTCCCACTTAAAAAGATCTAAGTCATATGTTCTGAATCACACCAATGGCAGTGTCAGTGTAATACATAAACAACAGTGGCACGGTAGTGAGAAAGAAAAAAACAACTAAATAGATTAACAGTAATGAAGAATGCAGTCATGCACTCTGGCAGTCCTCAGAGGACAGTTGCAGAGATGTCTTTATTTGATCTTTTCAAATGTGCTCAAAGCAGAGAAGTAAACATTTGTTCTTTTAGAAAAAAACAGAGGTTTGGTGTAACATGAAAATATTTCAGATCATTATTCATTAAACAAACAAAACACCTTATCATATTGATACATGTGTGATAATGAGGCACCACACAACAATACTGGACTCTATTCAGTTATTTACACAAGAAAAAAGCATCAGCCCTTCTGGCTAGAAAGATGAAAATCACGACTGTATAAACATTTTCACGTCTTTGTGACCACTATATTAATGCGTCTGTGTGTTTTTTATCTGTGTGCGAGCAGCAGACATAAGCGAGCAATGAGGTGTTTGGTTTTCACTGTGGATTTAAGAGAGAGGAAATTTCTGTGACAAAAAATAGAATTAAGAGTAGACGGACACTTGACCAGAGGGAATCCAGCCATTTGAGAAAGCAGGCGGGTACTCACACATACTCACACGCACGCAGACAATAAATAACGGACAGTTGGAATAAGATGCAGTAAGCCCTCCAGCTCCCCTTATCAGAACACAGGTGCATACATTACACAGTTTGTCTCATCTTTTTCTTTCACACACACAGACATGGGCACACAGTGAATGCTTCAGTGGGTGCCCATATAACTCCACAGTTACACATTCCATCTGTTTTCTCAGAGGGGTGAAGACAATGTAAATGCATGTCTGGAAAAAGACATTCCCTGTGTTACCCTCTGCTTTATGTTCACCAGAAACCGTGTCCTGATGACATGTTTCTACTGCAGCTCCCAGTTTAGATCCTTTTCAGCATCAGTCAAGGCATTTAATCAGATATATGACTTTGTGGTTCATCAAGATGGTTCATTATCTGTTTTTTTTTTTGGGTGAAAAAGTTTTGCTACTTAAACAGTAAGCAAGGAGCCCCTTTGTCCCATTGGTCCTTATGTTGAGAGTGTGACGTAATACAAAGATGAAGAAAAAACAACAAAGAGACAAGGAGAAAAGATAAATACAATTGATATTACAAGCAACAATTGTTCACAGAGATTGTCAAGGCCTTCGCATTATATTGAATGAATGTAGTGTGATTACAAATAACAGCGTCTCTGTAAACCCAAGTATTTCCTACGAAGTTCATCCAAGCACAGCCACTGTGGCAGCCATGCATCACAGTAACTGTAAAGTCATTTATCCTATTCAAATGAAGAGGGAAGAAATCAGAAGGGAGGAAAAACGAGCTGAATCACACATCAGAGTACAAAGCAGTCTGAAAGACATAAGATTCTAGCTTGCTCTGTGGATATTATCAGGTTGTCCTTGTAATTTAGTCCCCTTTTCTCTGTTCTGTTAAGTGTCCTTTCATTTCTAATGCAACCTGAAAGTAAGGGTGTGAAAGCAACACAGCCAGCACTCAATCAAATCACTCAGAACATTTAATCTCATGTCTGCAGGGTAAAAGGACTTTTGCAAACCCAGCCATGCAGGAACCCCTCAAAAAGAGCGTTTCCATGACTTACAGAGGATCTTCTGGAAGGCTCTGCGGAAGTCCTGGTTGAAGATGGTGTAGATGACTGGGTTTAGTGAGCTATTACAGTAGCCGATCCAGAAAAAGAACTTGAATAGAGTGTCAGGGATCTTGCATGGCTTGCGGCAGATTCCATACAGGCTGTAAGAGAAGAAGAATGGGAACCAGCACACAACAAATACACCCATGACAACAGCAAGGACAAAGGTGAAGCGCTTCTCCCGAGCCGCTGAGACTTTCTTCCGATTGACGGTGCTCCTGCGTTTGCGACGAGATGAGAAGAGTTCCATAGATTTTGAACTGGACCGTGACTTCCTGCTGGAGTATTTTGAGGCAGAGCTGCTCTTTCGGCTGGATTTGCGGTCTTTCCTGTCTTCTTGGTGATGTTTTGAGGAACTCGTACTTTTTTTAGGCTTCTCGTCTGATGAGCTGCTCTCTTCAAAGTCATCATCGTGGTCAGTCGGTGGATGTTTTGGCTCATTTGGTAAAGGGGATCCAACTGCCTGCTCTTGGCAGTGCCCATTCTGGCGTTCCTGGTCCTTCATACTCCCTACTGGGGTAGACTTTAAAGACCCCCGTATGCCTGGTTCATTTTGGTCCATTCCATTCTCCAGAGGAGAATCCATATCCCTCTTCTTCTCTGACAATGTCCTCGTCCTGGTTTTTGCCACTTGGTAGATCCGAATGTAGACCAAAATCATTATAACACAGGGGGCAAAGAATGATCCAATGCTGGAGTAGAGGATGTACCAGGTTTCATCATTCAGCATACATTGGGGACTGGCCTCGCTGCTGCTCCTGTCCATCGATATCAGTGGAGGGAAGGAGATTACGGCTGAGATCAGCCAGACCACTACAATCATGCATTTCACTCGTTTGGGTGTTCTCTTTAAGTTATACTCTACTGCCTGTGTCACTGACCAATACCTGTCCAAACTAATTGCACACAGATGAACAATAGAAGAGGTGCAGAATAAAACATCCAGAGCCAGATAGAAATCACACAAGATTTTGCCAAAATACCAGTAGCCCATAAGTTCATTTGCCAGAGAGAATGGAATGACCAGAGTTGCCACCAGTATGTCTGCACTAGCCAGGGAGACCAGAAAGAGGTTCTGAGGAGGTTTAAGAGCTCTGCTCGTTAAAACGGCGATAACAACTAAGACATTACCGACTATTGTAAATAAAATAAGAAAGCTGACAAGTCCAGCCAAACCCCAGATAGCGAGCTGACCGTACTGGCTCTCAGATGTGAAATTAGAGGAGGTATTCTCTGCTGCTATCCTGTCCTCAAAGGTGGAGTTATTCAAGAAATCCATATTTATTCAGTGTATGACTTTCAAAGAAATAAAATGTGCGTTCATATGCTTAAGAGATATCTGAAAGACTTGAGCGTATATTTCACCACAGAAATTTCGCTACATCAAATTATCTTCTCTTCCCCACCTGCAATCTTCCACATCCTGCTTGTAAGACTCTTCTTTGGGTAAAAAAAGAGTTGAGAGGAAAGAGTCCCATATGAAAGTATTTTAAGTCCTTATTCCAAAATGCGCACGCTGCATAGTAGCCACATTTCCAGGATTAAAAAGCGGCTCTCTCCTCACCGCGTCCTCCATCCCGACTGCGCCTGCATCTCTCCACCTCCGCCTCCCTGCCGGGTCCTGAGAGAGATTTGTAAGAACCACGTGTCTTTTTTCTTCTTCTTTTTTTTTTAGATTAGAAATAACAAGCTGGGACCTGCTCCACCCCGGAGGAGAGCCGGGAACGTTCATTGGAGGAACATTTTTAAAAAGCATGTAAATAAGCAAGAACATTTTAAACAGTTGTAGCTGACATTATATTAGGAAACACAAGATCAAATCATTGTAGGCTGCTGCTTGTTTAGTGTGTAACCAGTTAATCTTAAATGTCTCTGCAAACAGCCCATCACAGGATCTCTTTACTGATATGATGTTTTGAATGTCGATCATTATAGTCGGAGCATAGCATTCTCACGCCGAGAGGAGGGGAGAAAACGTTGCTGTCAAAACGCAAACTGACAGCCGCTAAGTCCCGCACCAAGGACAGTTCGCTCTGCTCTGTCCTTCTGTGCACACACTGGAGGTCAGTATTGTTACAGCCAGCTCCGGAAGGACACACTTGGAAATATACATTACTGTAGGCATATGATTAGCGATCTTCTAAGTTACCTAAACGAGCCTCGGGTATCCCAAATATGGCCCTGTGTGAAAAAGAAATGCATGTCAGACTTTGCAGTGGGGACTTTGAATTCCCTACACCCTCCTTCTGTGATATTTTGTGTTTATATTGTGGTAACTATGTTGATAATAAGATTACTGGATTATGTGGTACAGCATGTTCTGACGAAGGTTATAAGTATTCTGCCTTTGTGCATCTGAAGATGCGATTCATTCTGACGGAATGCAGTGCAAACAAATATCTAAAGGGCAATATATATGTTATCATGATTTCGTCCCCTTGGTGATGCAGTTGAATTCTCATGGACTAAGACATCCATATTATTTCGTCTTTTATATATAAAATAATATATTATAAAATATTTATATATATAACATTTCTCATAAGAACACATGTGCATTCACAGTTTTCACACAGGCACTTGGAGCAATCTCAACCGTCACTATCTCTGTCTGAGCCTCACTATATACCTCTCTAACACACACATACTTGGCTTTTTTTTCAGGTGGTGCAGCAGTTCTCTGTCAAGATTGTTTAAGTTAAACCCTAGTTCTCTAAAGTGTAGAAAAGCTGTGTGAAAGTCTTTGGTGTTCCTTTCTGCACTCTGCTCTTCCTCACCCCGTCTACTTTGGGTGGTGTTTCCCTTTGGAGGAACCCTGTCTCTTCTTTGGAGTACATCCTGGTATTAAGTTCCTGGGCCAGTGTGCTTATTGACCGTGTCTCTCAGCAAAGTAACTCCCATTAATCACAGAGTGCTCAGGCATACTGAATTAAAGAGCAGCCACAGCTGCAAGAAACGCATAAGTCCAAACAGATCTGCATCGAGACTATGACGTGAAATGAAGAGAGCTCAGGGGCCTGTGGCAGTTGGACCACCCTCACCTATTCCAAAAACAGTTTTTTTCTCCTTCTGCCCTTGTAAAGCTAATGGGAGACTGATGCAGTGAGGATGTACTCTCAGCTGTTTCTGAACTGACAGACAATCCTTGATGTGGTCATTAAGTTGTGTCCAAGGGCCTTCGCTCTTATATATACACTGTATATAAATGGTTTATTGAGCAATCTCAGCTATTATGGAGCCCTTTTCTTGTTTTTCAACATACAGCTTTCCTCCAAGGGAATATGTTAGCCTTTAGTGTAACTAGCCAGAAGCCTACCTATGGATGTCAAACTACATAGATTATTTTTATCTCTTAAAATCGTAAATTGTCATTAATTTTGTGCTGTTTCTTTTGTTTTTTTCTTGTGGTCCAGTCTCGAAGCCTTGCCCTTGTTTGTAGTCTTTTTCCTGCGTTGCAATACTTTGCACATTTGTTAAAGTCCTACAATACAGGATTTGTGAAATGCAAACAGAAGAGGTGCCTAGAGCATTCAATAAGGTTGAAGAGAGAAGCAAGATGAGCCTCATAGAATTTCTAAAGTTGAATTATGGCTGATGTGTTCTGACAAGAACATGTTCAATTTTTACAGCCCATTAAAATCTAATGTAATTACTGGGCTTTATGACATAATCAGTGTCTCATAATTGCTGGAGGACATTGCTGGAGGTGTCTACCTGATCTTAACTCTATGCACAAATGTACAACAAGAGTACAAAATACTTTCAAGTCAGCCACGTGATAGGAAAGGCTAATTCCTATAAGAAATCAGAACTGTTAGCCTGAAACAACCACTTCTAATTTTTCAGTCCCCTCTAATGTGCTGTGGTTTCCTTATAGGCTCCCTTTGTAATGTAGGCTATGGTACCAACTGATGACAGTGACAAATGGCAGTGTAACCTGGGCAGACAGCAGAGGAGCCAAGAGCAAATAGTTCAGTGAAGTAGCATTCAGCTCTGGGGAGATCCTCTCTAGCTAGCATCACCTCATAGATCAGAATGTGTTTCTTTTTCTGGTTTGTGTCCTTTTTAAAAAACAATTACCCTGTAGGAAATGCTAAGATCATTCGATCAGTTGATTTAGATATTTCTCAAAATGAACAAAGTTTTAATTTTTCATTACAAGAAAAAAGCAATTAGTTCATCATCTCTTAAGCAATTCGATCATTTTTATGGTCATTAGTGTGGGATTGTCAGCAGTACTGGAGGACAGAGAGATAAAGAGACATTTAAGACAAAGCTATCTCTTACACTGCTGTTTTTCTCATCTTTTGTGAAGTGTTGCAGTGTCAAGCAGGATCCATTTCAAACAGACAAGGTAAGAGTTTTTTTTTCTTTTTAGTTATGTCTCTAAAAGAGGACCCATGGGTTGTATTCCCGTGGTTCCAGTGGCAGTAATTGTCCAGTATAAAATTGTTTGTAGTTGAAAATGTCTTTAATAGATCTACACAAAAATGCGCAAAGACTGGGTAATGGCTGAAATGTTAGTACTGAAATATCTTGGTGTTATGTTATCTTCCATTTGGGAAGAATATTCTTTAAATAATTATATATGTGTGGGCTTGTTTGTATTCTATAAAAAACAAATACAACTGTAAAAAATATTTTGACCTTTAGATGACATTCCTATAATTGATAATAACTTTGGGAGCTCATTTAGTTTTTCACAATTGAGTCTTTTAGTAGACAAACATTACATGAATTCAGTGAATTTGAATTATATTTTGTCAATATAAACTTACAGTTAAAGAAAATATGGAAGAGCATATAGGGAGCGCCAAGGCTCATTTGAGTCCAGTTCAGGAATGATTTGATTTCAAACAGCAATAGAGGAGTGTGTCACTGCGGTTCTTTTAAGATCACCTGGTCAGACATGTGAGTTTACATGCACTTTAAAGGTTTAGTTTTGGTCAGACTCACATGATAATTTGTTTTTTTTCTGGTATCACGTAAACATGCTCACTTAGCCTCCCCTGAAACTGTTTGGAGCCCCTCAGGAAAGGCCTGCCTCATCTTTTAAAGATGCTGTTCCCAGTTTCTTTGTCAAACAGGTTTTTATCATTGTTTTTAAGCTGTTTGGTCTTGGAGACAACAAATCCTTTTGACATTTTTCAAAGCCAAAAAGTGAGTTCAAGTGTGTATCAAGATATATATATGAATATGATATACCAATGTTAAATTTAATTTTCAGTTAGTGGGCAGATCAACGTAACAGTCCTTGTTTAGGCCAAATGTTTTCCGTTATGAATGGTTACATCTTCTTCAAAGAAGTGTTTGAGACTAGTTTTAATTAATTGACATAACTGTAAACAAAATCAAGCAAATCCCAAATACAGACATTTAAAAACCATGTCATAAAACATTTAATATTCTATGTTGCACAGTGCAAATATCTAAGATACTGAGAAAGATTGACTGTCCAATTATGAGTGCTGCTTTCCTTGAGAGGAAATGCAGGAAATGGACTGGCAAAGTTATTACTGCCCATCTGAATGACATTTGAGTCAAACTAGCAGATCTGCAGGCAACTCAAGAAATAGGCACAGCAGGACAGTGTGGAAAACGTGACACGTCGAGTGAAACCAGTCGACTATGTGTTGCATCATGATCCTGCACACCAGATTGACTTGCTGTAGGTGAAAAATGACCATCTGTGAAGTGTCACTCACTAAGAGGTCACAGATTAACACAGAGGCTGGGAGAATTGATGCTGAAACCAAATGTGAGTCTGAAGACTGAGATCAGTGATGGATGATTAATAGTCATCATTAGTTCTGATTTGTCGATAGAGTTGACATCAAAGATTTTAATGCATCATTCGAACTCAATAATATAGTGAAATATGCATCTAAACTTGATGGACTTTTGTTGCGTTATTCTACAAGTCAATGCTCCTCCTGTAGACTACCTGGAAAAAAAATCAAACCACCGTTGAGCTTGGAAGTGCCAAACTTGTTGAGTAAATAACCCCAATGGACCACTATTATATCCAACTACATATAAAATCACACGGTGAAGTTCTTAGATTCATTAGATCACAGTCTTCATTAACCACCAAGTGTTTTTAAAATGCTGTGTTTCGCTGAGGTGCCTGCGTCACCAACAAAATCCAGCTCCTGATTTCTGTGTTGTCTGAATGATTGGCCGCGTAAGCTGAAACTAATGAGGACAGAGAAAGGCTTAAGATGGGAAAATCAAACAAAATAGGGATCGATATGTGAGAAAGAAAGATGCATGATGTAATTGGTTGAGACCTTTTTTATTCGGTTAATCAACAGTAAGCTAGTAAGGGGGGATTTACACTTTGAGAATTAGAATGGAAAATCTTATTTCACTTACTGTTTTACTCTTAGTCATTGTACTTTTGTATCCTAAGATGCTTTGAGAAATGCATTCTGACTCACAAGTCTGCAGTATCTCATTCAGAGCCTTTACGTGAGCTGATGCACGACTACTTGGAGATATGTTATTTCTCTACATTTAAGAAACTAATCAAGGGCCCAATTTCAATCTGGCCCCACACTCAAACACAACATGATGAATGGAGCTTCATGGTCATGTCCATAATCTTTGATTTATTTGTGTTTTCCAGACAGTGTGGAACATTTTTAGTGACTTGGTAGAGACACTGTTTTTATCCTTTTTGGTGATATGGCTATAGGGTAGCGGGCTCTGTCTATCAGTCCAGAGACTTTTGTTAAAGACTGAAATATCTTAACATCTCTGAGATGTTAAGATACTTAATCATCTGAGATGATTTTGTACAGTCTTTCTTAGTCTCCGGGGAAGTATACTTGTAACTGTAGTGTTCTCCTGACATTTCTTGTAGCACCACCACCATGACGCTGACATTTGTGGGTCAGAGCATGACATTGGTTTACTGCATCCTTCCTTCACTTATGTAAGAGCAGAGTAAATTCTGTCGTCTGTTGAAAAATCTGGCCATACATTACAATTGCCTGAAATAGACTAGATTGTTTTCCTGGCAACTCTTTCCACTTCTTCTATCAGTTGGAGTGGGTTGTCCACTCTAATACATGTTTCTGTTTGATAAATTCTTGGAAAATGACTGACACTGCCACAACGTTTTGTTGCTACTTCTCTCATCTTTGATGCTGGACAATCCATGATGAGAAATTCAGTCCTCCACTGTCTGCCTTTTTTTTGTGAGGCATCTATTTCATTTCTCTTTCACCCACATTTCCTATTTTGCAGCTTGAACTGTAACATCCTCTCTGCTGTGAAAGTTGGAGATCAGTGGGTATTTGTTGTGTGTTTGTCTTTTACTGTGCATATCTGCGTTCTCCACTAACCAAAGTTTTATCTCAAGTCCCACAGGAAGCACACTGTGTTCAGTAGAGAATTACAGCAGCTGAATCTTCTTCTTTTTGAAGAATTCTATCTGTAGACTGTCTGCTGTTAAGCCTCCTTTAATTCCACACTGTGCTCAGGCTGTGACAGTGCCAGCTGATCTGAATACAGACCTTGCCTTTGTGGTGTCAGTGTGGTTTTTCAGCTGGAGCAGTGACATCTCAGCTTCTCTGCCCAGTCATGCCTTCTGCCCTCTACTGTGAATAATGGAGTGGGTATATGTGTGTGGGCATGAAAATTTGCATTGTGCATTTCAATGATCCCATATAGTGAGACAAACAAGAGTTAAACAGTGTTTGTCAAAGCACATTTCTGTTGGTTTCATGTTCGCAGGGTTTTTCATTTTCTATCATCCTCAACATCACATTCTCATATGTATGGTCTTTGTTGTTTGTGTACGAGTATGTGAAAATATTCCATAATGCTTAGCTCTCTGCAATCGAAAGGGAATTGGGAAGTTGAGAGGAGTACTAATTGAACTCGACTGGACTTTAGATAGAACAGGACTGCATTAGAATTGAATATTTCAAGGGTAATTGAGCTTTACATGGAAATGCGCTACAGTATAAATAATTTTCTATATTTTTATCTTTGGAAGAAGGGATTTCGTCATGATTTTCTTATCTTGCATTCTGTTTCTCCAGTATTTTCATAAATAATCCAAACTGAAAATTTAATCTATTCCTTTGAGCTCTGATTTGTCACGCTGACCTCTTCGCTGGTGTTTTCTTTTGAACAATATATCTGCTAATGTTTGTACCTGTGAGAAGTGTCTAATTGCGTTTTCATTTCAACGGTCTGAATTTCAGTAATTTCTGTGTAAACACAAAAGCAAAATTTGTGTGAATTTGAATTAAATATGTAAAACACAAAAACAGCTTTTGTGTTTTGTTTTTTGTTGGCTTAATAGATTCAGTAATGATTATATTAGATTATAGAAAAACGTTTTTTTTATCTTCAGTACTTACTTCACACAATGCACCGTGTCATTATTCACTCAACAAAAACTGCAAAATCACTGTGGAAGAAAGTAAATCCACCCTTACTGGTTCCATAGGAATTAGTAAGGTAATTAAGTGCTGCTAATCAAATGCATCTGACTTGTTTTGTCAGTGTGGTGTATAAGGGATGGTCGCCTTCAAACAGCCGATGTGTAGATGGTGCAGGAAGAACTCTGCTGACACAGACTTGGTCGAACACCGAGCTAGTTTATTGGTCACCAGGTCAGTATCAGAATTATAGATAGATGCATCAAATCTGGAGAGATCCTTGAAGCCAAAAAGTCTGTATCATCTCTCTCTCACTGGGGGTGCTTCTCCCCTTATATTGGGTAAAATGTTTCCCTATGGGGTTGAGCCTGGGTGGGCTCAATAGTTAGGCTGAAAGATATATGTATATCTATATATCCCTGGTGTGGCTTTCCAGGACATCCTTCACTAAGGGATGTTTCTCCAGATGTTCATGGCTACCATTCTTCATCTCTTGTCTGGACACACTGAACACACAAACCTGATGCCCTTCTGAACTTCTGTTAAGTGTCAGACACTACATCAGTTTGCTGGTCTGGAGCATTCAGGTGTGCGTTAACATAGTAACAAAATGGAGAGACATCAGCAATGATCTTTGAGAAGCGATTATATCTGCCCATCAGTCTGGGAAGGGTAAAAGGCCATTTCCAAACTTTGGAGTCCATCATATTACAGTGATAAAGGTTATTTACAAGTCAAAATCACTCTGCAGGTCCACTTGTGAAGCCATGTGATCAACAAGCTTGGCTGAAAATGGGATGCAACTGGGCTATGACCTCAAACACAGCAGCAAATCTAAGACAGATGTCTGAAAAAGAAAAGCATCAACGTGTCGCAATGGTCAGACCTCAACCTGACTGAAATGGTATGACAGAACCTTAAAAGAGCTGTGCGTTAATGGAGGCCCGTAAACAATGTTAGAGACTGATAACAATATACACAAAAGGAACACTTCATGTTATTGCTGCTAAAAGGGGTTCTACAAGCTATTGAATCATGGGATGTACTTACACAGTATGTATGTTTTTACACAGTGCTTCTGCATTTTATCTTAGTTTTCTTCAGTAGATAATGACCCAGTGTTGTGTGCGATGTGTGGTCCATCTGAGATTGTATTTATCTGATTTTAAGACCTATTAAGGACCAGATTTCTTTTTTTTAAGTTATGTTCACTAAAACCTTAAAACTGAGAGAGGGTGCGCTTCTTTTTCACATTACTGAATCTTATCAATTCGCATAGCTTGCTATTTATGCCAGAAAGGCCCTAATAAAAAACTTGTTCACAATCTGCCCCCAAGAGTCAAACCACAGCCACACAAAGTCAGTGGCTGGTAATGGGGTTGAAACTGAGAAACAAAAGAACCAGATATTTCCCTCAGGATATAATGCAGGTTAAATCGAGCTAAACTGAAAAGGCTTGCATTCATCATACAGCTTCTTAAAGTATTGCTTTATATCTTCTGGTTGTGTAAGTTGTTAAATGTTTTTACATAAGCCATAAACTAAATAATTGTCAATTCAAACTACCACAGTGGTCCACAACAGCTAAGTGATTTGACTTTATTTACCATTTTATGGGTTTGTGTTGCATTTGTATGGATGTTGGCAATCAATTCACTCAGATTATTTTTTCTAGCTGAGACTATATTGGCTTCACATCTTAGATGCTTCTAAGGACTGAAAAAAGGACCACGCTAAGGCCCTTATCTGAGTGTTAGAAGCTACACACATAACTAGACTGTTGTGTTGTACAAATTCTTACTAAATAGATTTTTTTTTTTTTTAGAGATTATGATAAAGAAATACTATATACCTTAATTTCGGAATCACCAAGAACGGTTATGTTTTAACTTCTGCCTTAATGGTACCACTGCACTATTCGCTGTACCAGCAACACGATTACTCACTCTGCTCTGGATTTTTTCACATTACATGCAAATAGATCTGTGGGCGGTCAGAGTCAGTTGAAATTCAAATACGTGGGACCAGTTAAGCAAGATCAGTGCCGTTTGGCTTTTTGCAGCCATCAGTCATGCAAATGACCTGACCCCATGTTAAACTTTCCTCTTAACTCACACTAGGGTGTTAAAGATTCCTGAGGCGATCCCTCTGCATGCAATGAAAAAAACATGAACACACATTAACACTTCAATGCCACCTTCCTCAAAGAGCAAAGCAGCGGTCGCAGACACTGCTGTGATTGCTGGAGATGAGCATTGTATGACTAATTCAATTACAGTTGCAGATAATGAAATGAAGATTGGACAAAACATGCTCATGCACTTCCATAATCAATCACATGCACGCACCCAGCCACCCGCAGTTGTGGTGAATGTGCTTATTTCTATTTCATTCACATTGATCCTGATTTCAGCAAGTAAATCTGTCCTCACACAAGCAGTCTCCTGATAAGCCTTTCCCTGAGATATCCATAGCTACACTCATAAACTCTTGGTTAGAACTCAAACAACCACAAAGACATTATCCTCACTTACTGGCTTTAACATGACTCTCTTGCTCTGTGAGCACTATAACTAATAAATAATAATTTGTTTTAACACAAGGCTCACAAGCTTCACTCTGAGACACAGGAGCCGCAGGCTTGTTTTCCTCCTTTATCACATGCATTATACAGCTCATATAGCCTAGCTTCCAGTTAGCATGGGGTAAAACAATAACAAGAAGGTTAGTTGGCTTTTGCGTACTTACATTTGCCTTACTAAAAAGACAAAGTTGGTGGAGTCTCTTCACAGTGTTTTTCCTTTTCAACCATGGTAGACTTCATTGTGTGCATGTGGGTGACAGTGAAGAAAGTGTTGCTTTTTAATGAGCCCATTTAGGCCCATTAAAGCACAGAACAGATGCAACTCCCTGTTAAGTGAAGCGCAACACTAGCTATGAATAAGCAAAATCTATAGTTTTAGGGCTGTCTGAATTCAATTTACTGACTGTCTCTCCATCCGCTGAATCATTGCATGCTGTTATTTCAACCAACAAATACCTGTTTAACGGAGATTGTTTATGTTTATGTTCATGTTCATGTTCATGTTTATGTTTATGTTTATGTGTTTAGCAGACACTTTTATCCAAAGCGAGTTACAAATGAGATTGTGTATGATTAAATCAGTCCATCTTTATGTTATAAACATCTTCAGGTCAGCTGTACTATCAGCCCACAATAAGTACCAAGATCATCCCACTGGTCCAGTTGTTGTGCAGAGGGTGGGCAGGGTTATCTATCATTTTCCTCAAACTGTGCAGCATTCTTCTTTGCATAATGAGCTCCAGGGGCTTCAGAGCAGTCCCCAGCACAGAGCCAGCCTTCTTTATTGGTTTGTACAGTTATTTAAGTCACTGGCTGCAAAGTAACCTGTGCTCTCCTCTACAGACAAATAGAAGATATGCAAGAGCGCGCTGCAAATGTTGAATGATCTGAGCTTCCTCATGAAATAGAGTCAGATCCTTCCGGTCTAGAAGAAAGCCACAACTGCTGACAGTTACACTGTTAGAGATCCTTCCTGTTGGAAAAAACAGAAGTGTGAGGCCCTCTTAGAATTAAATTTGGTACAGAAGCTGAAAGCTTTTGAAACCACTCTTGAAAATAAAGTCGTTAAAAAGGAGGAAATAACATGTTTTACACATAACAGAGGCACACTTCATGTGAGTAACTGCATAACCTCATGGTCAGGCATATATGTGTGGGGATTGTTAGCTACATCTGTAGGCTGTTGCATCTTTGATCCTTAATAGTCTAGAGGTCGCTCATTTGCTGCCATAAACTTTGTTAGTCCTCTGAACTCCCACTACTGTTGATGTCCATATGTTGTTCCCTTTCACTCTCTCTTTTTTCCTTTCCTCTCCTCTCTTTTGTAGTTTTCAGCATCCACAGCCACACATCAATGCCCACCATCACTTTCACATGCACACATCCTCACAAACATCAAGGTGTATGTGGTGAGGTCATTGTTATGCTGCTCATGAAAGGACATATTTGTCCCTCTGACCAGTTCATCCTGTGTAATTGCTGTCTAAAATCCCAGAATGGTCTGTGCTCAGTCTTGCCCCACATCAAGTGTGTCTGTGTTGTGCCCGTTGTCTGACAGACGAGTAGAGGACAGCCCAGAATCATGTTCTTGTCATATTAATGACTGCAATTAAACTGCAAAAGTGAAAACAGGAAGGTATGATCAGTTTCTACAGAAGATATTATGACCTCATTTTTAACACTTTATTGTGTTGTGTATTTGATTTTAAATAATTAAAATGTAATTTTCCTTCAGTAATCTAAACAATCAAAACCTTAAATCAGAAATAGAGTAGATCCCATATTTAGTGTTTTGTATAAGGCCCAGTGACATCATTTACAAGACTGAGTCATCTTGGGTAAGTTACTTGCACAGCTGGATTGGTGCAGTTTATCCTTTTATTTCCTATAAATCCTGACAATCTTCATCAGACTGGATGAGAAGCATCTCTGTTATGGCCCTGAGCCACTGGAATAATTGTGGTGACTTATCCTCACTCTCTTTTATGCAAAGGTGCCCATTGAGGATTTACTCCCTCAACCCTTCTGTCTGCCTATTGCAAGAGCCGAATGGATAGTGTTCCAGCCTTCAGCACCTACTGCACCGCTCCTGAAAATATTCATTTTGTGGCAGGTGTGGCTCTGATAACAATTTTGCTGGTCTTTCAATGGTTTAGATATCTTTATGCTGATTCTGTGTTGATTTCTTTTAGGTCCCTTCCTGCTGTCCCTAGCAGAGCTACAATCTTTCTGCCTGTCCACAATGTTTTATGGGATTTGAGTGGGGGTTTTGCAGGGCTAGTCAAGGATACTCAGACCCACTTAGCTCACTCTTGTTTGTATACATGCTCAGTGTAGTGCTGCAAGGCTTTTTGTGACCCCAACTTCAAGTTGTTTTCATTCTCCCTTCAACTCTGTCCCTGCAACTGAGACCCACTGTTCAAGCAGGATGAGCGTGCTACCACCATTTTTTAGGGATAATACTAGCTGGTGAGCAGTCTTTGTTGTTGGCCAGACATAGTGCTTGGATTTCTGCCCACAGATTTTGAGTTTCTCTGTCAAAAGACTGGAAAAATTTGTCATTTAAATGCATTTGAAATGCACTTTAGTGCAAATGGCCTGTTATGTGTCTTGTACTTCAGTGGCTTCCATGTAAGTATTGTACCATAAAGGCCTTACTGATAAAGTGCTGGTCAAATGGTAATCTTTCTGTCAGACTCTCGCTTGTCTGCCGATGACTTCATGCCCTTTTTCTGTTTTCTTATACTCTCTTTAGTCTGTCTGAAACACAAATAATTTAATTGTGTTAAACACAAGGAAGCATACTCCATATATTACTCTATACTCCATATATATTCCATCAATTGAATTATACACTTTGGAATGAGGTGTCAGCGCTAACACTGCCATAAACCAAGGGACTTACATGTCCCTCATCTGGGGTTGGACCTCAGACTGTTGGTGCTGATTAGAGCTGAGTATCGCTTGTGATTTCCTGAATTGATTCAGTTTCACTTCAGAAAGTTGTGATACAGTTTGATTTCCAATCGAATTTCCATTCAATTGGGTTTCGATAAATAATTCAGTTTCAGCACAAACTTGTCTTGGCTATAAAAGAGGTTTTCGCTAAAGCAATTCCAAAAAAAAAACAAAAAACAAATACATTACACTCTTTGGTCAGGTATGTTATTATAGATTTTGCTCTGCTTTTGTCAAGTTCCTCTAAATTTGCATACTTTTTACATGCATATAGTTACATATCAGCTCCTTAAACTCTGAGCTTCACTGTCAGTCAATTTCTCTCTGACTTGTTTACATTTTTAGAGTCACATATAAAATCATTGCTTATAGGGAAAGTTTTTGTTTGTAATTATGGGTTATGATGCTATGCTACTGTTGCAGTGCTCAGTGAGAACGGGAAAATGGAAATCTTTAACTTTTGATTGTGAAAATAATTTCAGAATGCTAATAAGAGGTCAGATTTCCTTGTTGAAATATAACACATTAAATAAAGCACTGGTAAAGAAACATTCTCTCACCTCTTTCTTTAGTGAACTATATAACTACTGATGAGAAATTTCTTGTAATAGGAAATTGACCAAAAGAGATTTGACTTCCTACTTTATGTAAAGTTGAAGAAAGGTAAAGATAAAGATGGAGAGGCTGGATAATTATTCATCTCTTTGTGTAATTTCAGATGTTTGCTGCCCTAAAATAGGTGACAATATTGTGTTATATCAGAGTTTATTAGTTGTAAGTGACTTTAGACACACAAAATGACAAAAAAAAAATGTCCTGTTTAAAATTAAGTATAGTAAACAAAAAGGGAAGGGGACTGAATGTTTGAATTGACTGTCCATCTGATTGATCCATATGCTAAACCTTAAAGTTGTCTTAACCCTTATTTAAGAATAACCATCAAACAGAGAAAAAGCAACATGTGTAGGAAAATCAGGTCATGTCAGTCATCTCCATATTTATCATTTATTTAGAAGTATATTTACTAATTAGTGTTTAGACAGCTGAGTAATGTAACATAGAAGAAATACTGTACTAAAAGAAGAGAACTGCAAACCAGTTTTTTTGGGATTAAGTCACGATCCAAAAGAACTTCTTCATTGTGACCTTCAAACTCCTCTACGTCTGTTTGAAAGCGTGTGTGTGCTTCACATTTAACAAACTGCCCTTGTATGTCTTTTATTCATTAGAGTCAACACTGAGGTTGCATTGTGAGTAGTGATTTTTGTGTGTGTGTATGTGGGTGTGTGTGAGTGAGTGACAGTCAATACTTTCTGCATGCCGTCTGTGAGGATAGTGGCCATGAAAGATTAGTTTCCACAGCAGGTGGGTTGAAAAATCATAATTTTGTTTTGTTCTAATTTTGAATGCAGAATGCCGTTTTCTATTGGTCTTTAGCTGAAGGCAAAACAAGTTGCTAATGGCAACAGGCAAACAAACAACCAGAACTAAATCTGTTTATGCACTGTAAATGTTTAAATCCACATTGATACTAATATAATTAACAGTTTTTTTCACAGATGCCAATCCACTCATCCACCCACAAAGCCAGAATGCCACACATACATACAGCATGTAGCCATCTCTTATTTTCTTTCTTTCTGGAACATGGTCAAAAACAAAGTCTCATGCTGCTCGTTAAGCTTTCTTTAAAACCATAAGTTTTTATGATGAAGAAGAAAAGCAGATTTTGCCATTATAATGTCTCAGCACTAGTATCAATAACATACTTCATGCAACATTAATTCTTGCTTTTAATTTCAAAAAGTGGGAAAAACTTTCCCTTCACATCAGTGAGCTGCATCACCATTCTGTTATTTTTACCTTTTCTCTTTTCATACTTGAGTTTATCCAACTTGGTTAGAGGACAAATTGATTTTATTACGTGTTTATAATTGGTTTATATTTCTCTATGCTGTGCAAGCAGCAGCCACAACATTAAAACCACCTGCTTTTTAAAGCCTAGCCCCTCAGTGCCTTCACTGATCCATTATTGAGGCATGGGCTTAACAAGATATATCTGAGGGTGGTCTGTAGGTATAAGGGTCTAGGAAAAACGTTTGTAACACATCCTGCATAATTTTAATTCCATTATGATTAATGGTATTTCAAGACCAAGTCGATACCATAAGCTCTGTCGTTTTCCTTAAAAGAATTTGTGATATTTTTTTGTTGTTTGCAGGGCTAATCACAGTCTTGGAAGAAACCAAAGCCAGGACATATAACTGCTATAATAGGGATTGTCTGGTCTTCATCTTAAGGATATTACTTTTGTAACTACTTGTAATTACTTGACGTGTCAAAATAGCACTTACATTAAAGCAAGGACTTAAGATTTCCCAGAAGAACTTTCCCCCATCACCACATTCTGTCTTCCAGTTTGCTTTCTTAGCATTTGCTCTGCATGTTTAGCAGTGAGTTTTGTTTTCCATCACAGCAGGGTTCCAGATTATAACCATTTAGTCTGACTTTTTGAGCCAGTGTGACAGAATTGTACAACTAGTTGCAAAAGTGCAACCTAAGAATATATCCCTTATTTGTTACTGTTACTTTATATCTTATGAAACATCCAGAGAGAATGAGTTGCTTGTGGTGTTTGTGTGAATGCATCTGTGTGCTGCAAAACTAATGTGAGCATACTATGGCGAAATGGAGCAGGATGCCATCTATCCGTAATGGCTTAATAAGCAACTTAGTGTGACTTTCACTTACCTTGGCCCTTTAAGCTATAGGTTTAAAAAAAGATTTAATCACTTTCCTGCTACAGTTATTTACAATAACAACAAGATGTGCAGTCACCAGGTAATCAGGTATGAAAGAGTGCTACTCTCCCAAGTGCCACTGTCACAAAATAATTGATGTTTGCCTCACTATCGGGGGTTTAAATATTGTGGCTGGTTAGTGTAGGTCAAGAATATCTTAATAGAAATGTTTCAGAATGATAATGTAAACATGTTGTTGTTAAGCAGAGGTTTACACCCCTTTACACTTTTCTCCATATCAAGTCAGGCTGCGAATATGCAGATATTACCTGATTGACACTTATGTTAGCAGCAGGTGGTAATTTTGCAGGTATTTGGAAATGTATGTTAACCAGATGGAGTCATTATATGCAACATAAACTGATGACTAATCTACTAATGAAATTTGAATGGCACTTCACTCCTCTCATATTGTTACATCTGTAATAGCTAGAAGAAAACTCAGATGATGACCTTAAATGTCCATCAGTTTGAGTGTTTCACATGCATAGCTTTATAGTGTAATCCCTAAAACAGGATGTGCATTATAGGGCCACATATATTTTATCAAAAGGATTTATCGTGTGTCTCTGTTGTTTGCACCTTCCTCCGGCGTCTCTTGTTTACTTCCACCTCAGTAGAATGCCCTGCAATATCCAGCAAACCCCAGGGAGCTTGTCTGCACTTGTATCCCGCTAAACTTTTACATAAAGGCTCATACAGCCATAACGAGCCACAGAAAGAGCAAACAAGTAAATTGAAGATACATCTGAGAGAAAGTAAATGGTGTGGATGCCTATCCATCAGAACAAAATACATGTCTTGTGGTGCATGTGCTGAATGATGATCTGATGAGTCAATCAAGTCTTTTGTTGGTGCAGAAAATTGATGTATTAGTCTCCCTGAAAGTCTGTGCAAAGTGTTGCAGCAAGATAAAAGTCCATGTTGTGCCCTGTTAGATCCATAGGTTACATCAGGATAACATTTATTGCCAGGATAAATAATCAAATTGCCTCTCCGGTCCTTATACTATCAGTAAACTTGGCTCCCAAAATATTAATCTAGTACTGACTCTACAGGATGAATTTTGGCTGCATGCTTATGAAAAAAAAGTAGATTTTTCTCTTGTTACTAATGTCTTTCAACACATTAATTAATTTACTTTTTTCTTTAATTAGACTGTGAATTCCACTGTCTGTCTCAGCTCGAATCCATTTAACTGGTCAGACTGAAAACTAGTTGTGCATAAAGTTCTGTCAGTCTCCGTCTCCCATGGACAAGCTCCGAGAGTGACATGGAACATTAACACTTCGCTGCAGTGGTGTGTCCACACATCACTCAACAGTGTGAAACCAGATGGATAGCTCCTCATTGGGAGAATATTGCATTGCTGCAATATTGTTATTGCTTCTGTATCCCATGAACGGTAGTTATCCAACTTCACAGGTGTGATACATATTGAGTCAAAATACAATAAAGGGGCTTCGCTGAATCATTTGCTTTTGAGGGGGAAAAAGCGCTTGCTAATTTGTGTGTGTGCCAGATACTTAAGGGTGTACTAACCTCCTTCTAGATGTTTGTAAGACAATCAATGTAAATCATTGTGTTGAGTGGAAAGATTATGAAGTGGCACTTGGGAGGTATCGATTAGCTGAATGGGCTATACTCTCCTCCTCTGCTGTTCGGTCATCTGCCACCTCTGCTCTTTTATCAGCTCCTGTAAGAGCAGGACTGGAGTTACCCTCTGCAGTACATTCTCAGAGAACCTGCCAATAAACGTCCCTCCCTCAAATGAAATGTAGAAAGTAGCTCAAGGGAAACATGATTTAGCACAGCTTCCAGAAGGACATGTGTGTAAACCTGGAATAACCATTATAAAACAATCCTCTGTCCATATTTAGTCTAATACCTATCTTCTTTCTACATTACCTGCAATCTTTCTGGTTATTCCCAGTGTCTTCTCTTCATTCCAGCTGAAGCTTAAAGTTTAATGTTAAATGTAAATAAAAAACAACCCGATAATTCTGAAATCTCATCATTTGATATTTTATTCACAATAGAACATGTCTCAAACAAAAGTAATTAAAAGAAATATTTGAAGGAACAACTTATAAAATTTGGTTATTTGGAAATAGGTTAGTAACATAATTGGTTACTGATTCAGGTAGTACTACATTAAAAACAGACAAGGTTCTGTCGTGGAAATCACTGCATAGACTCAGGAACACTTCCAGACATAATGTGAACACAGTTCATCATTCCATCCACAAATGATGGTTAAATCTTTATCATGCAAAGAAGAAATATGTGAAGCATATGATCCAGAACATTGCCATTTTATGTCATTAAATCTTTTGACTAAAGCTCATTTTAAATGGACTGAGGCAAAGTGGGAAACTGTTCTGTGGTGAGATTTGAAATGCATTATTTGTGTTTTTTTAAGTTGGGGCTGTATAACTAATCTCTAGAACTGAGGAAACTCAACTCTCCCCTTAGTCAGCTATCATGGCTTAGAGCGATCCCAAGGATTTATCTATTGCCTAGTAACAGAATCCTGCTCATACTCATGACATCCAAGCAAACTAATTGGTTGATCCAGCTTCTGGCAAACAGTAAGTGCGAAAGAGAGGAGAAAAATTGCATACAATATCTCAACATAAAACCATAATAAACAGCCACATATACATCCCCAGGTAACTAATTTATACACCTGCAGGGAGACCAAAAAAAGGCTTGTTTCACCTCACCTTGACATTTCAGCTTTCATGTGGCCTTTGCTTATCAAAGCCTTTTTTTAATTAACATGTTAAAAGACAATAGGTATGTATGACCTCATGCTTTAACCATGTGCAGCATGAGCTGCCCATGCAGATCTCCCAGTATCTGAATGTAGAGAGAAGCTCCACCCTCTTGGGTTGATTGTTGACTCTGATCAAGCTGATGGTTTGCTTGTCTGCTGCTTAGTCTCATATCGCATTTAAGTGCAGTAACAATGACAGTTATTTGCATTTCTGGAAGTGCCTTGCAAAATTACGAGTATAAGGAAGCTGAAGCATCCTGAAAATAAAGTGGGCCGGCAGGGATTTTTCTTTTTTGGGAGGCCAACACAGAGCACATGTTGGAAAAGGGGTTGTGAAAACCAAACGTTCCAGCCCCTTGTGAAGCAATTATTGAGCAATTTTATTGATCAAAATTTATATTAAACCCTTGTAATTGCTGCTCCTGCTCTTGCTTAATGAGACCAACTATTCTTAACTTTTGCTGTAATTCTCATTATATATTATATTATAAGTGTCTATTGTGGATAATAATGCATCATTCCTGCATTTGTTTTCCATGTTTCAGTGATCATTGCATCTTGCAGTCTTACATAATGTACAAGGAACACGAGGAAAGCCTTTGTACAGCTTACCTTGCAGCCACACCACTGACTGCAAACTATTCTTTTGTGCTTTATTTCGTTTGAATAAGAAAATCTTTCCAACTAACCTTAGATCAAATTTACTGCTGCCCTTTTACACTTTGCATGCAGACAACTGCATATCAAGGTCCGTCTCTGGTTTACACACCGTACTAGAGTTACACATATAACCCCCCTCCTTGGTAACATGTAGAGCCATGGGCATACTGAATCATTACTCTCTTAAAGAAGTGGAGAAGTGGTATCATGTGAGCTGTTCATTGTGGCAAAGAAAGACCTCAACATGATAAAGGTCATTTGCCCTTTCTGTCTCCGTGAATACCCAGGAATGAAACAAAAAAAGTAGGTTGAGTTTGAACACACAATTCTGCATGTTCTCCTGATCACACAAACACTCACATATTTACACTGTGATGAATGAAAGCTGATTTCTCCAATATATGTATATTTAACCTTCTAATACACAACCACTCTCACATACATACGACCGTGTGTAAAGTATGATACAGTTGGGAAAAAAAGAAAATATTACAAAAAGGAAGATTTTTCATATTAGGTCATAATTCAGTAGCTTGTAGAACCAACTTTAACAAAAAAAAAAACTCTTTATCTTCTGTATGATTTTATCTGTCAATCAGGCTGAGATCTGGCCTTTTTTTACACACACCTGAGTGCTCTAGAGAAGCAAGCTGCCAAAACTTGATCGCTTTATCCAGTGCATTTGGTCAGCAGCACCTTGCTGCTACTCACTCTTTTAATTGCTGTAGCATCCAAAATATTGTACTTAATTTTTCACACTCTGCATCTGGATTTTAGCTTAGTTTTTGTTAAAAGAAAATACCCAGAGTAATGTGTGATGTGTTGTGGGGTATTAGAGATTTTATTCATTAATTCTAAGACCTAGTAAGAGTGATTCTTTGGTTGGCTGTCCTGTGTGGGATGTTATTTACCTGATATCATGATTGTTAACTTTTTATCCTCTGTTTCCACCTTCATCCTCATCCAGTAACCACGAGGGAAGGCATTTAATTTCCCTAACTGATCAATAGAGACCAAGGCCCGTGCTTGAATTTGAATAAATTTTCAGTTGATGCCAATGCATATTCTTGCCAAATATCTGTTTTGCCAGCGTTTTATTAGTGAAGCAGAACAAAGAGAAAAACAGTTAAGCGCATTCCTGCATTTTCAATTAAGTAGCACTGACATGGTTGTGCCAAACAGCAAACTCTGCCTCTTTGAAATATCCATACCAAGGTGCACAACTTGATGACTGTGGACAACACTTGATTCAAAGGTCTTTACCCAGCCAAGCATGTCATAAATCTGCCTCTCCCTTTATGTCTCTTCCATGTAATTTACCGACTGCCAAGCAAAGGAAAAACCAAGCAAAAAAAATCACCTTTGAAAGTAAAATAATTCAAAACACTGTTTTTGTATATAGATCAAATACCAACAAAACCATGGACATCTTAGCTGTATTTCAAGTTAAAAGCTTAAAAGCTTGCCACATGTGTGCAAGTTTCTTCACTTGCATTGTGTGGGTGTCTTTTTGGCTTCTCATTCGTCTTGATGCGTTAACGTCAGCTCTGTATCAAGCAGAGCTGCAAATTCACTCTCCTTTGTGAGCCCTTTTTCATGTTGTTTTTCTCAGCAGGAAATGCAATATTGCCGCTGCCTAGGGCTGCAGGGCTTCTAATGCAGTTACAATTGTCTTTTCTCTAACATCCACCCACATGTTCCTATCTCTCCATCTCATTTTGTTCTGATTCATTCTTGTCGCCCAGGGTTTTCTCCTCTTTACTCTGTTAAAACATCTCTTTATTTATTTTTTTCCGCTTGACCTTCACCCTCCATCTTATGAAATCATAATTCTCTATCTACACTGGGTCAAACTACTTTCATGAAAAATGTTTGTTGTTGCTCTCATGTTTGGTCATACATATAATATGTGAGATAAATTTCTACTATTGTTTTTAACATTGTGCAGTTGCAGTTGATACACAACTTTTTTATTCACCTAAAGCTTCATCTTCTCTTCACAGAAAAATAGTAAAGGCAAAGGGAAAGAAACTGAGATTAGATTAAATAGGTAAAAAAATATTTAATAATATAAAATTGTTTTCTGAGTGATGAAGGGGAGGTCAGAGAGACAGAGAGTTGGACATGGCTTGATATTGTTCTAACACCACCATCAGACTCTCCTCCTCCAAATGCTGTCCCTGTCCATCATAAAGTAGTCTGTCAAACATTTAATACAGGGACGAACACAACCTCACAGAGCTTCACTGCATGCATACATGCATAATCATCTGCTCACTGTCCATCCTCATCAGACAAAGACATATGCTCTAATACTCATAAGTCATGGGGTAACTATTCAGAAGCAAAAACACTGGATCAGGAGGGGATGCCTCCTTGCACTGTCTGCTTCCTGATTGGGTCATTTATGGCCTGAGATCACCTGAGTTTCTCTCTTATATGCAGAGATACATACCTCAGTGACTTGCAGTATTACCACATCTGTCCATTTTAATTCCACAGTATGGATCACCGGAGCAAGTGATAAGGTGGGATGAGAGAGGACAGGACTGAATGCAAGAAAAGTAGCAGTGTAGAGATGGACAGGGGGTGGAAAGTTTTTATTTTTTCTGAATCCATCAGGTGTTATTAGGAGGCAGAGACCACTAGAGCATGTAATAAGGGACGGACATAGGATAGAATGTAAGAAAGAAGGAAGTAAAGTGATTGACTGAGAGGAAAAGAGTTAGAGGGAAATCAAAAGTGAGCACTTCTAGGTTTCATACTGGATGAGAATCACCAGAGAATGTGAGCTAGCATGTAGTCGGGGATGGCCAGAAGGCAGGGGATTGCACTGTGACAGAGGGATCATTCATCTCCCATTAATAATCTGTGGTTCTATTAATGGAATTGGGACAATGGAATAGACTGAAAAAAATAGAGGCATCTACAGCTCTGTAGGTGGATATTTAGTCAGGGTGAGATATAAATAGCCAATTAGGGTCATAATTAAGAAATGTAAAGAGTGGAAGATAAATTATTTGAAGCAGTTATTGCAGATAAAGTGATGGCATGAAGGACAGACTAAACAGTGTGAGAGTGGCAGTGTTTCATATCTCAGGGTGCGTGTGAACTGTGTAAAAGATGAGTTACTGTGCAGCAAGCTTGGCTTTAGGCTCTGTCCATGGTGCTGAATCAGAGGCAGTATGTTGAGTGCAATAGGAGCAAAATACTCCATCTGTTTTCACTTTGTAAGAGAGAGCTTACAAGCAGCAGTGGGACTGATGGAACAATAGGATGACAGCATGATAAATACATGGTGTTAGACTGCATAAAGACTACACGCCAAGCTGTGCAGAAGCTTTAGGAGCTGGAATGAAGACAAGACAATGGGAACAACCAACAAGACTGCAGGTAATGTAGACAGAAGAGAGGTATGGGATTTAATATGGACAGAGGATTTTTTATAATCATTATTCCAGCTGGGATAACTTTGCATTTACCATTTGGCATTTCAAAACCATGCATCAACCGTTTTCTTTTTTATGTTCTTGCTGTTAAATGTGTCTTTAATATAGTTTTTTATCAGTGGTCCCTCCATGGCAAAGAAGTGAAAACAATTGAGAGCAAGTTGGGCTCTAATAGGATCCATAATAAAGATTTGTGCAAAATATCATGGCTATCTATTCAGTTGTTGGCAAGTAATTTCCAAAAAGTCCAACCATTAAATGTCAGCATGCTCATGATTTTTTTAGGATTCATTCTGTGATAAGTCTGTACAAAATTTGGCCCAATATTTTGTGTCATAGTTTGTAATAATTTAACACCATATCTGCCAAAATAAGCATTATAACGACTGTGTATATGTAAGAAGTCTCACATAAGAACACCTGAACAAAAACTGCTATGGGTGGTGAGTTTAATGATGTCTCTTTGATGCTGAAAAACAAGAGAGAGATGTTCAAAAGTAATCTCTTTTTAATCAACAGGAAGTGCAAGTGTGACATCTCTTCAACATCTGTGTCAACTCTCCGCTTCCTTTCTGGGCTTCGAAAACATGTGCTTTCAGAGGAAATAAGACAGCATGTTGCTGTAAGGTTACATTAGCATGCTGTGCTTGGATGCAGTCTACAGTTCCAACATGTCATTTAGCACAGTGTTCTTTTCATCACTAATATCTGAAAGTTACTTTATTACAAACTTTTCTCAGTTCTCACTTTTATGGCATGTGATCAGAAAAAGCTATTTTCCTTTACAACCAGAGAGAAACCAATTGTTCTACTTTTCATTCAAGGTTCATTATGAAACATGATAAACTGTCATTATATATATACAACAATTGTAGTGTCATATTCAGATTCTGAAAATACATTGAGACAAACTAGACATATGTTTTTCATCATGAGGCGGTTTATCCAGGCTTCAGATAGAACTTTATAACAAACCATGTTTGTTACCATGCGCAGTAACATTGACTTTTTCTGGGTATTTTCCCCTGTGTAGTCTCACAACTTTTTCTCTCCTTCATTTTTTACTGTTGATGTGAGGCTGCTAAGATTCCAGAGGACTGGGTCTCCAAAAACAAACCAAGTTGTTTTAAAATAACGACCTCAATCCCAGCTGCAGAGCAACTATTTGGTTTAAAATGTCTTCATACTCATCTATGCTGAAGGAGGTTTGAAAGTAGTCATTTTGGGCTTTTCATGGGCGCTTATCTTTCACCAATTGAAAGAACATTTAAATTTTGAGTTATAATGCAGAGCCTCTCAAGTGACTGCCACACTAATTAATCCTGCTTTGTTCAAGATATAACATGGCATAGACTTCCCTCACTGACTGAATTCCTTTACAACTTACCTGATCAAAGCCACAAAGACAGTTGGTCTAATGAGGTCTACTGAAATAATTATTGTCAAATTAAACTTTAGAATTACATAAATCATTTAAAACAATGTTTTAAGTTTTTAATTTACTTTTAGTTAATCTGATGGAGAGATAATTGTCATTTAGTGACTGTATCCTTCTCAGACCTGGCATTTCCTTTTTATCCTCTGTTGGGGACATAAGTCTGAAACTTCTTACCAGCTGGACTTTCCAGACAGGAGGACTTGCTTCTTCCTGTTTTCAACCAATTTCCATACCTCAGGAAGCTGAGGGCTGATCGGTGCGGAGATAAATGTTACTCGGAATTGATGCAGATGAATCAGACACAAAACTGTGGATGTATTGGAAGAGAGCCAGAAAATGGAAGAGGAAGGTAATCATTCAGAGCAGGATGCATCATCTTTTGAAGAAGGAGGAACAGAATGAAGACACGCAACATTTGTTATATCTGTTGGCCCTGTTGGACACATGATGAAAAACTAAATATATAACATGCTTCTTTCAATTATAATACTTAAATAATTTAAACAAATATTACATTTTTATTTAAGGAGGGTATGAATATACAGGAGAAACAACAGTTTTTATGGAGCTGTTTATGTGCCAAAAAGCCAAGATATTTTCCTCATGAATGGATGAATTGACTAAATAATAAAAATACTAAAATAAAAATAATAAAAAGTATTTATTAAACTTTTCTCTCTAAACACCTATTTTGTCATTTAATCCATCCATTTCCATACGGGCTTAATCCATTTCAGAGTTGCATTGGGGCTGGAGACTGTCCCCCTGGACGGGTCGTCCATCACGGTGACAAGACATGACACAACACAAAGCAAACAACCATGCACACTCACTATCACTCTCATTTAGAATAATTTAGAATCACCCATTAAACCCACTGAAGTTTTTGGATGATGGGAAGAACCCATGCATGGACAACATAGACCCGTGCAGACCCCATTTAATCCATGTACCATCAATGTGTTGCAGCTTGGCAAATTTGGGAAAGACAATTATCAGTAAGCAAGACTAATCAATAAATTCTAAAAAGACTTAACAAACTTGAATTCATGTTGAGCTCAGCAGAGCTGAGGGGACATAATTGATAACTTTTGTTATCCATTACAAAACCCTCACTATAATTTCTTTGAAAGAAATACAAAATTAACTCCACATTTTACTTTGTTTTCTTGCTATAAACAGAAGTCAGTATGTTAACACCTGGAGCTCTATTTTATGTCAGTTATTTTAGTCAGCTAGAAATGCTCACGTGGAAAGTCACCTTGGCTTTTTCTGAGCTGGTGAACGGTAAAAGCATTCAGTTTACACAATGAAACAGAAATGAAAGTCTGAGTGTGTGTGTTTGTGTCTATGCATGCATATCTACCCCTTCTGTATAAGTCACAATAATTCAATGATCTGTTCTGCGTACACGACACTGACCCAATGAATTTTTTATTCTTATTATGAAGTAGTGCAACCATGACTCTATTCAGGTTCATTTATATCATCTCCCCCACTGACCCTATGCAAATACTATTTCCCTCAGAAATGGTGTGATAGCTCTGTGGCACCATAACTAATTTATGTGAGAGTCAAAGGAGCAGATTATTGGAGGCCTTATGCATTCATTCATTTTCATTTTCATTATTTTAACCAAGTGCATCGACATACACTTTGTCCTTTTGAGGTCATAAAAGTCATAAAAAAAATTGGTCAAGTTATTCCTGACAAGCCTGACAGAATAATTTTCACTGTCACATTGTCAGTGTTTGAAGCTCACCTGACAAATTCTTTATCTGTGTCGGTTTAACTTTAAACTTTTGTAGTTTCTGATACTTACCAAATGTGCAAAGGAGTTCAGGAAACGGGGCGTCTCAAGGTAGGACATACATATTGTCGAACAGAAAACATTTTGAGAATAACACACTCCTCATTAGTGCATCCAGGGGAGGCTCACTAGATATGTATACCTTATCCTCTGGTATGTGCCTGTGGGCGGGGCCGCGCAGCATCTGCAGGGTCACCAAATATTGGAAGGTTTTACCTTACTTAAAGGGAGAAGCACTCACAGTGAGAAAGAGATTGTATGGACTTTGGGGCTTTGAAGATCTCTCCAGATTTGATGCATCATTCTGTAATTCTAAAACGGAGCTGGTTGGCAATAAAAGGTTTCTGTGTTCAACCAAACTGTGTCCGCAGGTACACTTCCTGTACCATCTACACATCGGCTGTTTGAAGGTGACCATCCCTCATACACTTTGCTGCTGAAGTCTTACAGCATTTTCTGACATTTGAGCATGTTGTTATGTCTGTCATCCTGAAGTGTTGTTTCACTCTGCATGGTATCTGTACAATGGTGTTCTGAAGAATTTTCTCAGATAACCTGCTATTTATTATGCTGAATTTGGTTCATAATCAACCTTTCATAAATTCTGACAAAACTACAGAAGTACAGTTTAAAGTTGAATTCAAACAGACAAAGGATTTGTCCCACTCTCAGTGGACATACCCAATGAACATGGAGAATGAGCATTTGCACATAATTTTGCAAAAACTGGACCTCATAACTGTGTGTGTGACCAAAGTTTATAATTATAAGGCAGTTGTTGATTTCCAAGGACCTGGTCAGAGATATGTTAAGGTCCACACAGAGAAAAAAAAAAACCACACTCACTCCTAAGGACAATTTCAGAGACACCAGTTAACCTAACATGCATTTTTTTTGGATGGTGGGAGGAAGTCAGTGTACCCAGAGAGAACCCACGCATACACGGGGAGAACATGCAACTCCACATAGAAAGGCCCCAGTTGGGAGTTGAACCTGGAACTCTCTTGTTGTGAGCTGATGGTGCTAACCACCACACCACCATGCAGCAGGTTATATATGTGAAGCACATATGAGTGTTTTACCAGCAGTAGTCAGCAAGGAGAGCGCTTTCCTGATTGACAAGTATGGGAGTAGATCTATATCTCATACACAAAATATACCGTATGTCTCTGCGTCAGGCTCGTGACCAGGGGTCAAGGTGTTCTCTGGTAAGATAAACAACAGAAGAGAAAGATGGGAAAGATGCAAACATGGAGGCACCAAGCTGGTTAGTCATGTACTCACAAGTGTTAGCAAATGTATAAGAACAGTTCAACAGTCTAATGTTTTTGGGAATCCTCGTATGCTGCTGTGTGACATGAATCTCTGCTGAAAGTGTCCAACAACTGATTCTTTTGAACAACTGAAACATACCCTGAAAGGGGTTTGAGTAAGGCTTTACAAGATGAATGGAAATTAATGTAATGTCATGTCCTAATGACAAAAGCTGCTGGTTTCTGTGTTTCTACTTCTTGGTTCATGGGAGGGTGCTGGGGGGCTATGTTTCATAAGAAAAGGAGAGTGTAATATCTGCAGTATAGGGGATAAAGCCTTTCTATTACTTATTCATCAGTTTACGTTATGTAAAGTTTTATGTCCATTTGAACACCGACTCTGTGGAAGCTTTCAGTTTCCACAATGATGGACCACTGACTGGTCAAAATACATATAAAAACACATTTTGAGAGTATAATGACATGCAGTAGAGGGGGAATGTCAGCACTGTATGTAGATTTGGTTGTCAAGGAGACTGTGGAAATTTTCACTTTTTTAGCACTGTCTGCTTTATGATGCAAGCCCCTCTTTGACAGGCAACTTTATAGAGACTCTAAGTGTTTCCCCAGGCAAAGACAAGTCACTTTCTCTGTTTTCAGAACAGGCTTTTGATTTAGAGAGAACATCTTCTGTTTTTTTTTTTTGACAGAAACAAAATGTCACCATGGGAGAGAACGTTAGGCGCCAAGTGGCTGGAGAGAAGCATACATTTCTCTGCTGTGTTTTATCTTAATAGAATCTCATGTAAACCCTTTAAAGGCATTTTTAGTTTCCCTAATGCATGTTGATATAGAAGTTGTCAGTCATAAAAAGTATATTAGTGGAAAATAAATGTATTTATATTAATACTCTAATATCTAACTTTCAAATATACATATTAAATCTGCCACTCATAATATAAACAGGCCTCTTAAATAACATTGGTGCAAGTGGGAAGCCAGTGAAGGAGCTCATCTTTTGCAGCTGAATGATGCCATACATTTGTCTCCAAGGTAGTGTAGGAAATTATTCATGTCTTCAAATCAGTTGGTGAAAAAAATTAATAAAACAGCAATAGATTAATCTGCTACAAACACACAAGTTCTAACTCAATAGAGTTAATGATTTAGAGGTTTTAAAATGAGCTTGTATTTGTTTGTTCAGGATGTTTGTAGAGTAAATTGCACAGTGGGCACAATCAGGTGTTAAAATCAGAGATGGTTTAAAGGACTTAAATAATCTTGAGTATAAATTTGAATAGAAAATACTGTACTGGCAAAGTACTGGCAGTTTGGTGACACAGCACCCCTACCCTGAAGAAGCAACCATCTGTCAGACTGATAAATATGTCTATTCAGTTACATTGTTATACTTGGATGGTGGTTTGTTTTTTCCATTATTTGCTAACGTGAAAGTAGTTTCTGATGGCAAGATGATAGAGTTTTGCCTATCAAAGGATTTGACTAAAATCAGTGACGTCCAATGAGTGATGCGTTCATCCTATCTGATATTGGAAGAAGCATGAGACGATAAAAGACTTTGGTAGTTTACTTCACTCTAATTTCATAAAGTTCATGCTAGCTGAATAAATAAAAGGAAAAGTATGGATTGACTTGGATTGATCCCCTGACTCCGAGATTGTAAAACTCATCAAACTTAATAGCATCTTTAAAAGCTGCTTTACAGATGACTGACAAGTTTATGACACATACAAATGAATAAAACTGTTCTAATTCTAATCTAATTCTAATTAGATTAATACAATGGAATAATGACATTTGAAAATTGTAAACAAACACTGTAAATAATTAACAGTAAAAAAGAGATATATTTGTATTTAAAAAAGATTAGAGAGCCACATAATAGTTGCATTTGTGTCATTTCATTATATTCTGTTGTGATATGACTGACAATGAAAACGCTATAGTAGTGTTTTCCTCAGGCTCTGCATTGTGTGTCCATTAGAGGCACTCAATCTCTCTGAGTTTATCAGGGCCTCAGTTCAGTGAAGTCCCTTATGTCAGCTACTCTCCATGAATGCACCCTCATCCTTCTATTCACAACTTCCATATTCTCCTCATATTTCTTTATCTCTGCTCTTTCTCATGCATTGTACCCAGCAATGCTCCTCTCCTTACAATATCATACTCTACCCTCTTCTTTCTGTCTATGGTTTCCCTAGGCAGAGAAGCTGCCTGAATTTTGACAAGACTACAATTCACTCTGGAGAATGTTTGTATGTTTCTGAAGTAATAATAATAATGTCTAAAATGTTACAAGAAAATAGTGATCATGTTTCAAGGTCTGCTGTCCCCTGCAGCTCCCTCCATTATGTTTATTTTATTACTACAATCCTTGTATGCATGAGTCATTTACCATGTAGGTCTATTCTGATGTATTATAGTTATGGTTTAGAGGAGTAAACATGAGTTACTAATATCTTCAGTGATAAATGAAAATTATCTAATGTGTATGTAATCAGAATAGTTCAATGAAATGTCAATTTAAAAAAGGCTTTCACAATGTGTAACAGAAATAGTTTTAATTCAAAATGTTTTCAAAAGCAATGTTATTAACCTCATCTGTGTTTAATTTTCAGTGAGAAAATAACCTGAATATATAAATGAATGATTATTTTACATCATAACAGACTGGCAATGAGTAGTTGTCTGAGAGCATCATGATTCTAAAGGCTGAGAGCTTATTGCTTTTTCACAGCCACAAAGCTGTTAAGATCCTCCCTGGACGAGACACTGTGAAGAAACTAAATCAGAGACACAAGTGAAGACTGGAAAATATTGAGGAAAAACACTACTCGAAACATCTGAGGCTGACCTGGAACAATCTGGAGTGGTGGTTTCAGCTTGTACAATATGCTGAAAACTAAATCAAGTTAGGTTATGTTGGTGAGTGCCGAGGTGAAAACCACATCTGACAGAAAGGCACATAAAGACAGGACTAATGTTAGTAGGGTCATGTTCTGTGGTCACAAGAAGTCACAGTAGAGCTCCTTTTGGAATGTAGTGCATCAGTTGTCACTGGTAATTAAATTAAATTCATAAGAAAAAATGTAGACCATCAAGGATGACGTTCTACTGCATTACACTGCGGGGCTGCTTTGCTGCCTCTGCTACTGACAGCATTGAACATGTCAAAGAAATTGTGATATCCGATAATTACAAAGACATATTGGAGTGAAATGTCAGAAAAGGACTGTTTGAGGAGAAGGGTTTGGATTTTTCAGCAGGACAATACTTGAGGGAAACATAAACCAGAATAAGCTACAACTGAGCTTGAAAACATGGAATTGGAAAGCTATATGCCAGAAGCTTTTAGATGGCTATTTCATTTTGCCAAAGGTTCTGTAACCAAATAGAGACACATGCAAATACTACCATAGATAATTGTCACCAATCCCTTTTTAGGCTCGATCTTACCACAAGTCATTCGTTGAACTAGCCCAGCTTTCTTAGATAGTCAGACATTGCTTGGCACATACTAATAGCTGAATTCTGTCATTAGGGCTCTTCTATCCTCTAAGGCTGGGGGTCAGTAATGATAGCAGCTCTGTGCTGCTGACTACAGAGCAGTTCCCATGGAAAACTTACTTCATGGCTCCATCTTGACAGTGACATTCATAGATATATTTCAAGGACTAAGAAGCTCCAGACAGTGACAGAGTTGTTTTATGTCAGAGTTTTTGAGCTGGTTGTCTCCTCAGAAACCCCCAAAATATATTCTCAACAACAAAGATAAATGTTTGGATTTTTTTGTTGTTGTTTTTTTTTAAGATATCCCCCTTTCATGGAGTTCAGTGGACCTGTTTGTCTGTATGCTGCCATAGTTTGGGTGTAGAGGTAGAGGTCACTTCAAATTTTAGGGACTACCTGTATCCTATGATGAAGCATTTCCACCCTGATGGGAGTTATCTTTTGCATTATGACTACAGAATATAGGATCACTGAGTAGTTTAAAATATGAAAAACATGTCATAAAAAACAATGGTTCTTACAGTCATCAAATCTTTACCCAACTGAACACCTATGAGAGATTTTAGTTGAAAGTGTTGGAAAGCACTAGCCCCAGCTCTCCTATAATTTGTAACTCGTGTAAGTTCTTATGCCTTAATTTACAGTAGCAGGGGACATTAGTTGCTATTTCTGATGGTCCATTGTGTCATGATCTGACTTGGTTTGGAGGTGTGTTTGGAGTTTCAGGCTGGGTGAGCAGGTTTCCCCGGTTACCTGGGCGGAGTCTGGTGGCTGCCTGCTGGCACACCTGTTGTGCATCTACCATCATCAAGAGCCCTTCTTAAGGAGCAGCAGAAGCACCAGTCTTTGCCAAATTGTTTTGCCATTTTTGTGGTAACTTGGCCAGCTCGCACAAGTGTGTATGGGTTTTTTTTTTTGTTTGTTTTTTTTTTTTTGTTTTTTTTTTGTTTTTTTTTTGTTTTTTTTTTGTTTTTTTTTGTTTTTTTAAATTAAGAAGTATTTTGCTCTTACCTTGTCTCCTTGTTCCAGCCTCAGTACTGCCTTGTTCTTGTATCTGCTCAAGTGATGACTGATACATGCCCTTAAAAAAACAGCACAAACCTTATGATGGCCAGGAAACACAGAAGACCTGGTGGTAGAGGAAAATTGTCAATTACAAGGAGCCAGTTCTTGAATGTGGAAAAGTTAACCTTAAAACAAAGAGTTCTCCAATAGAGGATTGGATTCAGGGGCTTTGCTGCCCTGATGTTTGTCTGACAAGTCTTGATCATCTGGGCATTAAGGGAGAGAGGAGAAGAGCTATCAGCACCTCAAGATGGAGGGAGGTTTAAAATTGCTTTGGAACAAGACGGGACAGCATGGAAGTGTCCTGAGTAGGTCAAGTGAACAAAAAAGACGGATGGTGTTTTAAAGGTTTACAGAGATCTGATGACTCCAGAATTACAAGTGTACATATCTAGGAACTAACAATGTTGGAGAAAATGCTACACCACAGAATTAAAGTGCAGTCCTGCTACGTATTATTCCATGCCTTCTTTTTCCGACTGTTCTATCCGTATGTATTCACAGGTCTATTTATATATCACCTTTCTAGCTGCCCTTTTCACTCATCTGCTCTAATTTCACTTTGAACTCGAAGGTTGTGCTCGGAAAAGATATTCCCTGTTCAGTCACCATTCAATGATTAACAGTTCAATTAATCTTTAATTCCCTCTCCTGACGAGAAGCAGTGGGATGAGAACACAGAAATACAATCTGGAATCAAATAGCAGTTAAAATCAAAGCAAGATTAGGTGTTCAAAGGAGCGAACAGGAAACAAAATACCCCTGCTCAGTAGTACAATTCATCTCCCTGGATGCACATTCAGCTCATCAAACATTGAAACATTTCAGTCAAGTCTACTGTATGTTTAATAATTAACATTGCCCTATTGATGTTTTTCTTATACATAGTTACATACTAAATTGATCACGAAAGACAAAAAAAAAATCCTTCAATGCTATTCTTTACGTTTTTATGTAGGAAACAGAGCATGGATATGAGTGGATAAAAGTGAATAAATTAATATAAAGTCATTGATTTGTCAATCTGTGTACAGTATGTCCTCTACATGCACTCTAAAGATGCTTGTCAATGCCTAACGGCAAAATTCCAGTCTTTGAAACAAGTGTTTCACATCAAAGATGCATAACTTAAAATAGCTACTGGAAAAAATATATAGATCTGTCAGAGTATGGACTTGGGTTTCCACAAATTTAGAAAAAGCAAGCCAACCACATCATATGGGTTGGGTCTGGATACTCCAAAGAGGAAGAGGCATACAGGGAACTGCAGAAGAAGGGAGAAAAGCAGAAACAACAAGATACAAATAATGAAAATGTTATAGTTGACAATGTAAAATGGAAGGTAACACTGAGACAGATGAAGTGATACCCCGAAAACATCATAACAGAGGGTGGCCCACAAAGTAAGACAGAGAGTGTTTCTGAGAGTTTCTGATTACAAGGGAAGAAAAATTGTCTTGGTGATATATTAGTCTAATCAAAACTGGATGGGAAAAGGCAGAGTCATTCCACAGGGCTGTCCTCATTCTGCTTAACTGATAGTTATCTTTCCTCATTCTCCTCCTGGGTGTGCCTGACATATTACAACCAAGTCACATGACAAAACATGTAATAGTCTCACAACAAAAATAACTGTATTTGTGCTGATGGACGTCCTCTGCGCGGTTCTTGTCTTGACAACTAGCACGTTTCAGTGGGCAGTGGGGGGTGTACCATATTTAGTGACCTTTGCACAGACTCAGGAAAAAAACATTTATATGTGGTATACATTTAAAGAGTCTTTGTTTTGAGGCAAGGCACAATGTATCCAGAACTATAACAAAATAGTATGTGAACATAAAAAGAGCACCTTAGAGAGGCTTAGCAATCTACTAAGAACAATTAGTGAAATGTTTATCAATGTAAAATCAATACTGTTCTAAAAAGTAGAGGAACTGTCCAGCTTGTGATGAAGATCTGATGGTATGGGGGTGCATTAGTGTCTATGGAATAGCAAGTTGCACATCTGGAAAGGCATCATCAATGCTGAAAGGTATATGCAGATTTTAGAGCAACATATGCCCCATCTAGACAACATCTTTTTCAGGGAAGGCCTTACATATATCAGCAAGACAATGCCAAACCACAAACTACATCTGTTAGAACAGCACAGCCTCATAGTAGAAAGGTCCAGGTGATGGGCTGACTGGCTATAGGCCAGACCTTTCCCTAACTGAAAACATTTAATGCATCATGAAACACAAAATATAACAAAGAAGACCCAGGAGTGTTGAGCAGCTACGGTCCTATATCCAATTAGAATGTAGCAACATTTGGTCTCCTCAGTTCCAGTTTCTACAGAGGTAAACATGGCCCTGTAACAGCTTTTTTGGGAACCGTTGCTGCCATCAGATTCAAGATGAGCTAATGTTTTTCATGAAATAGTCAAATTTGATTCAAATTTGATATGTCTTTGTTATGTTTTGCTTAGATTTTATGTGGCATCCCAATTTTTTTTTTGCAATTGGGGACATATGACAATGTACTCAGAGAGCATCGGGAGCTAAATCTGACCATAAACTGCTTACTTATAAAGTATATTGGTTGTTTGTGATTGTGTGCATGACTTAAGTTTTTATCCCTTTGTGTTGATCTGTATTTGTTGCCCATCTGGGTGTGTCATTCCCAGAAGTAGACAGCCTGCAGCTCGCTGGCCACCTGGTCCTCTGTGGCAGCTCTAACTTAATAAATTGCTGAGAGACTGACTGGCGGTGACTGCATAACCTTGCCAGAACAGTCTGAAAGCACCCCCACCCCCCTCCCACTTTTATATGTGTGAGCGGAAGCTTGCATTGTTATTGTTGTATTGTTAGCTTGTCTGTTTGTCTTTCAGTTCATTGTTCAGCCTTAAGGTACTAATGAACCTAATGATGTTAGACTTAAATTTAAAAAAATGACAGTTACATGTAATCTATTTGAAGGAATGGAAGGAATAAATTAGTTTAAAATGTATAATATTAATAAACAAACATTAGTTTATAGGGACTTAATTTTCCAGAGTGAGGCTTTATGGTCGTTTTACATGATATGCCTACACAATTTAAGGTTTTCATGTGTCATATAGCATATAAATGTTACTGACCATTGGAGTTAATGGCATGACAAAGCATTCAAAAAGAATTAAAACATTTTGCTAACGCACAGGATGACGTAAAAAACTTGCCATTGTAGCGCTGTGTAGCTCCACTTGTTGAGTTAACTAGCTGAAGTCCTCGTCACAGCTGGTCCAGGTTTGACTCCCGACTTGTGTGGTTTCTTTGCTACATGCCTTGCCCACTTTCTGTATCTCTCCATTGCTTAATACAAGCAACTACCAGGCATACATGGAGTTTGCACTTTTCAAATTTTTCAGTGTGTGTTTCATTGTGCACTAGATGAAACCTTACAGTTCATTTAAACACAGAGCAGATCTAGACTTGGAAAGTCAAAGGACAGCTCCCACTGGTAAACATGAATATTTTAATTGAAAGCAAGACAAGAACAAGGAACATAGCAGCATTGCTTATCTGACTTGTCTTTTGTCTTGTCACTGCTGACAATACAATGTAGGATGAGAGCCAAGATAAATCAAATTATAGAATTAAACAACCCCATCACTCACAGCTACTATATATTGTTTTTTTCATTGTACTTCATTGTACATCATCGTTACCATATTTCTTAAAATCAATTTTCTAATTATTTTCCTAGATATTATAGAATGCTTAGTGAAGACAGCTGTAGAAGATGACAATTTCAATCATTCATATATTAAGAACAAAATCAAAACTGATGTCACACTGAGGTGCTTTTCAAAGAAATCAGTGCATGTAATGTCCTCGCACAGATTCATACTATATATTCACAACATGCTGCAGGAGACACACAAACACAGTAGGGAATCACCATTTCTCCTGGGTTAATGATAGTTTGCGTGCAGGGGAAATAAGGCAGTCAGAAATTATATTACCCGTTTCACTGTCTGTGTGTCTGTGTGCGCAGAGAGACAGAAAACGTATAAAATGTAATATAATAGATTTGTTTCCACGAACAAAAAGAGATAAGGGGGAGAGCCTCTGGTTACTGTTTCATCAGAGTAGATAGACTAGACTCAGCTCATCTGTGCCTGTCAGCTGCTTTGTAACCAGGACCTGCAGACAATCTCACACACACAGCATTCACAGCTCCTCATGTACACTGGCTTATACATATATCTATGTAGAAAGAAAAAGCATATAACATAGTCTCCTTAATAGATATAAATCTCAGTTGATACTTACATGCCAATTAGATAATGAGGCAAAGGAACTCTGCATGCCGATGCACTACATTCACCATACATTCGAGTGGTTGGCTTGTGTTCAGTGAGGAGTATTTCAGCACCTTCTGCACAGAAACCGGAAAAACACTGAGGCCTCTGCTTTTGGACATCAGCATGAGGTAACACATGAATGAGCCATTTTTATACTTTCACCTCGACCTGTAAATTATCTCAGCATTGTCTGGAGGTGTTATATGTGAAAACACAAAGGTCCAGATTTGCCAGACTCGCCCTGCTAGCTCCAAATTATGAAGTCTACATTATGTTCGAATGAGCTCATATGTGAATAGAGCAGTTAAATATCCACCAAAAAGGGAAACCAGCTAAAGCTCAGCTTTCCACTTTTTTCTTTTATAATGCGAATGAGTCTATAAAACTGTATTTGCTTTGGATTAACCAGTAGCCTTGTCTACCATCTAAGATGTTTAAACAAAACACTGAGATTTCTTTGGTGTATTTTTTGCATCACGCCTGCCTGAAGACTAATCAAAAGACTCAAACCACATTCAGCCATGATAAGCTGCCATAGCAACTCGTTGCTAACTTTAATGGTAAACATGGATCAAGGATTCCTTTGTATGTTGAAGACAGCAGTCCCATGAGGTTTCTTTCCTCAGGATGTCTTTACTATTTTATGGGCTCAGTGCATCATTACTACTACAATGATGTATAACCCACCTTATGAATGTTTTTGCTGTGTTACAATCTGGCTTGTGCAACATAAAGTGGTGACTGACAAGGTTTTTTAGAAAAGGGTTTTATCTTAAAAAAAGGAAATGTACAGTAAATCTTTCACAGTGAGCTCTGGCAGCAGAAGAGTGTTGAACTCGCGTTGAAAACTTCACCAAGCTTCATTTTTTTTTTCATTCACACCTACAGTGTGGTGAATTGTGCCAATTAAATCCACCACCTAATGATTGAAGCCGCAGAAAAGCATGTGGTGCTGCAGATAGCTGTAACGGCTATAGGATATCCTTACAGTCTACTTTTTGTCAGCAGACAGTGGTTGTAATTGCTAATATGAAATGCACACATCTTTAATATTATTTTCTAAACTGTGTGTAACGATGGAGTGTATGGTGTGAAACAGTAAATAGTGCCATGTAAGTGGGAATCAAGCAGTCTATCAATGTTGTTCTCTGCGTCATTAGGCTCACACGGTCCTCTAACAAGTCACATCAATTCAGCCTACACTTCTTCAATTACATTCTATTGATTAGCTGACATGCTACAAAAAGGCACCTTTTGTGCGTAAATGCATCTTTGTGTGACTGTTTGATAATAAGAAAGTATTAACTTACAGAGTACTAGATGGTTATGTTTAATTTTCATGCATTATTACATTTTGAAGAAGGTCCACCTTCCATAAATGTTAGTTGCCCTGACATATAAAAAAATCTATCAAAGTATTTCAGCACTTTCCCCACATATTCCATAGTTTCAGTCATTGCTATTTCTACTTTGACTAACATGTGTTTACTCAGTTTTCCTCATTGTGCCGTATGACTACTGAATAATCTATCCATCTGTCTAAGAAGTGGCGATGGGCTGTCTTATCCACATAATGTATTACGTTAGCATTTACAAGCAGGAGGATATTCTAAAAGATTGTTCTTATTTAGTGTAATTTCGGATTCTTATTTTCATCAGTCAATAGAGCAGCAGTAATTGGGGTTCCTGTAAAATCAAGCTGGGCCCACAACAATTTCACTTGACAGGAAATGTTTCCTGTGGAACAGTTCTCCATCATGCACTACCTGAAGGCATTCTTCCTCTCTGAGAATGAAAGTCTGCCTTCAGGGAAGTTCATCTAGGTTTCATCAATAAACTCATGACAACTTGAGGGGTTTCGCTAATGTTCTGGACTAAAGCAGTTCCTGTAACAGTTCTGGGGTGCTGCTAGCACTTGTTCTAAGTTGGTTCTAGCTGGTTGGTCATTAAGCTGTTTTTGATGTTCCTTCTAATACAAGTTTCACCTTCTATCTATTCGGAATTTTTGACCAGCACAGTGTATCTACACAAAAACAACAAGAGATCATAGTGTGTGTCTAATTGTTCCAAAAAGACCAACAACAGTTGATCATTGTCAATTCTCCGCAGTGCTAACGCTAGCGCTTTAGTGGCAAAATCCAAAGGGCAAAATATTTCCATTTTACTCTTACAGAAACTACAGTTGCATAGTGTTGAATCTCAATGTTTGATCAACAAAAGACACCAGTGTAACTTATTTATTGTCACATGATATTTTGTGATTGATGGAACAATGGAGATATGAAAAGTTGGCCAAAACATGTTATTTTCTTAGTCCAGCCTAGTCATTTTGGTGTCCAAACAAAACAGTGAGTGGGGACTAAAAACAGTGCTGACTTAATCTGCTGCCAACCCTCCAACCTCTTTAGCCATGAAGAGCACAGAATATAAAAAACATATGTAGATGGAATATCATTGTCTGATACCTGCAACAAACCATTGAAGTAAATTTAAGCTACATAAATGTGATAAGGGCATTTTTTGTCCCAGAGCTTATTGATATTTCTGGAAATATTAGTCCTGAACAGGTACCAGTTTAGCACCAGTTCTCCAAAACTCCTCACTGTGTCTGACCCAATACTTTCTATACCTACTTTACCTAAAAGGTAATAAACATCCCACTGAAATGTATATCTTTGAAAGCCTTGTTAGGCAACACATTCATACACATGCACAGAAATACCCAAATCATGCCCATCAGTACAAATACAAAGATTTTACTTTCACTGATGTATCACCTTTTGAATAAAGACTAGAGACTAGATTGTCTCCTACTATCAGTTTTGTTGCAAAACTACAGCCTGGTTCTTGAGGCGTACTGTCGCTAGATACAATTATTCAACCCCCACTGGATTCCCTGTGCAATGGGGTTGTACAATTTTGTTGGCAACAGTATGTGACAGACTCGCAACTTGAAATTGCAAAAACATCCCTTTAGAAGCTTGAAAATGATGTTGAAACAGATAATCAGTGACTTATCTCAGTGGTCTGACAGCATTCAAGTGTTAGTGTTTGTTCTTCTGCACTGCATTCAAAGCGGAAGCTCTAAAGATGACGATGAAATGTTATCTTTTTTAATATGGGTCAAGTGACTCTTTGAGGTCACAGCTAATCTGAAATGTACTGAAAGCACTGAATGTGACCATGTGTCGAGAACTTGTGTCAGTTATTCCAATAAAGGAAATTTATGTTGAATTCGACTGGCTAGTTTTAATACCTGTTTTATGTAAATTCTGCTAAAACCTACAACCTCAGTATTTCGTTATTGTTGTCTGGGTTTTGTGTAATTGCATTCTATTATATGTACTTTTATTAAATGACAGCACTTGTAATTGAATAATATGACTGCATCAAGTTGAATTCAGTGAGATTTGTATGAGGCAGATTCAACCTTTTAGAAAATCTTCAGTATACAATAGTTTACATTGATAGTAAACAGTTTAATAGAAATCTAAAGAAAATAGAATAGAAAGACAGCTTACACTTGCCAATGTCTCAGTCTTCTATGAAGCAGTCAATCAAGAATCTATTGAGGATTCATGATTAGATAAAAAGGAGATTGGAGGAGTCATGACATTTCAAGAGGCTCAGACAAGGATCAAACAGATCTACAAACACTTCGGACCTGGAAAGCTTCCCTTGGCATTACTTAGTTTCTTTCATGATGAATTATCGATGTCTATAAAACTGTTTTAATGGATTGTTCTTTTCAGTGCACACATTTCAGGGAGGAGAGCATTTAAATAAATTCAACAGCATTGTTCACTTGGTAATGGTTATTTTCAAAAAATCAAACTTGTCTTTGACTTTGCGCATGATGATGTGGCTAAGAAAGGCTGCACTCAGGACACTGACAGGAACACAGAGGGGAGAGAATATATGAAGGAGGAGATTTTCGATTTCTGTAAATTTTTTGGAATGCCAGAAGAAAATGTTATCAGAACATACCATTGATTGCTGAGCCACATTATTCTTGATCACCTGGAGGTCAAACATGACCTGGAATCTCCGATAAGGCTTTTGAGCAGCTCTTTATATGTTGTTCCTTGCTTAACTTATGTTAGTTTTTTTGTTTTAACAGATGCAGCATTTTCACATTATGTCCTAAGTGTAGAGAGATATGATTCTACCAAATGTGACTCAGCTGTTTGCTGGAATACACAGACTACAAACTCATGTCTTACCAAGTTCTTGTCAAAATTGGCAAAAGCACAAAAGATTTATGTTTTCAAATATATTTTCTAAAAATATGTCCATAACTCTCCAAACACGGCTCCATGTGCTCCACAGAAATCTTCATCTCACTGTCAGATTCTTTTTTTTAAGTGCACGGATCCACTGGGTCTCGAAGTGTGGAGTTAGTTTTGCTGTCCACTTTGCCATATTTTAACCACAGGAACTCTAAAGTACTGTAACCGTTCAGAAAACATTTTTGTTTTTTTAACCACCTAGTAGTCATGCGCCTACCTTGTTGGACATTTTATTTTACACAGCTGGAAGAATTTTTTCTGTGAAGAACAAGTCAGCAAATAGCCAGAGAACATTATGGAGCATTTAGCCGCTAAAGAGGCTGATACATATGTCACGTGGTGTCCCGTTAGATGGATGGATTTACATAAGTAAATAGAAACAAGATGGAAATCACTGATGAAATTATGCCAAATTTGGTTGTTTCTCAAAACAACTTGTACTTAATTTGGTAGAACTGGGGAAGTTGGAAAAGAGACTGAAACAATTTCTCAGATCACCCCAGAAACCGTCAGCCAATCCACCTTCTGAGCCACAGTTGCCACCATATAGAAGCAGTTTGTTGCTAGACAGTTGCACTTGAGCTGGTTGCCATCTCCAACTTGAGCTCTAGATGTCAGTGACTGTTACACACTGTTTCTTTAATTTAGATTCTGTGACACAAGATGTCCAAATTATATTTTATTGATTACATGATTATATGCAGAAACACTAAATAAAATACTGATTAATCATTGGTCTAATCAATTTCACAAAAGTCACAAATCAAACAGTCAAGAAGACATTGTACAGTGCTTGAATTTCCAGCTCTGTACAATGTCTCTCTGCATGCATGCTCTGGTTACTGCTGTAGTTCACGCTTAGCCTGACACTGGGTGTAAAAAAGAAATAAACTTACTGGAAGTTGAAATAAGCCCAGGACACTTGTGCAGCATAACAAATAAGATTCAGCTGTAACTGTGTTCCCCCCTCGATTTCCCCTGCCTCAACCTGTCTCCTCAGCTCACACATCCCCATCTCTCACCCTGATCTCTGCATCTCCTCCATCAGGATTGTCATCATTTTTTAATCTTGAACTGTCTTCAGCCACTCCCTCTGCTGCTTCCCTCTTGACCCTGGTACATTTCATTATTTTTTTTTTTCTTTCTGTCACTGGGCTCATTTAAAACTTTTTTATATAAATTAATAGAGACTTGGTGGAATCATGAGGTATCGCTGTCTCTGATTACAAGCCAATTACAAAATCAGTTATTTTGTTGTGCTTTCCCATTATTTCTGTTTGATCCTGTACCCTTACACTTAGCCTGTAAAGTATTCTTTAACTATTGTTAAATCATAATCCACATCATCCAATTGCTAATAATTAATCAAAGTCTTGTGAGAATGGTTTCATGTGTTTGTCTGGTTATAGAATACATGTGAAATGCAGCCAGAGTGAAAATGCTCCTGAGTCTACCGACTATGCTCTTCTGCATAACATTCTTACCCGAATGGTCAGACAGTTTTGACTGTTATTACTATTCTGATTTCACACCCTGCCAAGTCAGGAGGCTATTCATCATTCAGAGAGTGGATGTGGTTAAATCATTCTCAGTCTCCTCGTTTTCTCCATGCTGACCTCTAACCCACCTAAAACGTTGTCTCCTCTGGGATAATGTGTCTCGGGGCAGAAAGGTGTCACAGGATCCTTCATCACTGAGTAAAGAACTCACATTATCCCAACACAAAAAATGCCTAATTGAAGAAGCAATTTGAGAACTTTTAAAAGGTCTCGAAAAGGTTTCATGTCCATTATTAATGAGCCTTGCTTTGTCAGCCTTTTAGAGACATAAACATTTTTCTCACTCACATCCTTCATTTTGGATAAAAAATTGCAGAATTTCATATAATTTGGATAATGTAATAATAAACAACTCTTTGCCAATTTTTTTATCTTGGTTTTTGTTTTTCCATGTTGTATATTTCTATTCTGTTTCTCGTTGTTAGAGTTTTTTACTGTCTTGTCTCAGTTCTGTTCACTTCCTCGCTTGTTTCCTCAGTCTCTCTTCAGTCCAGTCATCAGCTCCACTCCCTTCACCTGTGTTATTTCCCTCAGCTGTCTTCACTTACCAATCACCCTCCTCTGTATTTAAACTCCTGGTTTCATTCACTCTATGCCAGATCCTCACAGTTACAATCTCTTGTGCTATTCCCAGTTTTTGTTTCTATTCTGGTCTTTCCAGGCTATTCAAGTTTTACTCAGCAGTTAAGACAGCATAATCTGATGTAAGAAGCGTTTTCATTTTGTTAAAAGATAAATAGTTTATTCTCATGTTTGCCTCTTGGTTCTCCGTCTGAGTCTGTACCTGGGTCCTCCTTCCTCTCCACCTCCTACACGTGACACTCTTCTGCTAATGAGTCGGGGTGCAATGTGATTGTTCACACACTGTAACGATGCAACATATATAGTTTTGCCCATCATACTCTCTTAAAGCTGTTAGTTTTGGTCTTCAGTGTTGGTTTAAGTAAGCGATCATGCCTGACTGATTTAGTAGTTATTCTGTTGTGTTGTGGGTGTATTTTGTTTTCATTCAACCTCTGCTGTGGGACAGCGAAGAGTTATGAGGTGCACAGGCTATATTTTGTGATGAAAATGTTTAGGTTTCATTTGCCATGAGCTCAAAGTCAATCAGGATGAATTTCAGTATAAACAGTATTAGCTATTCCATCCTTTTTTTCCCCATAAGAAGAGAAGGGAAGGTTCCAAACAAATTCAAAAAGCTTTTTCATTTTTAACTTCTACAAATTAGTCAAAGGAGACATTAACTCATATTGAAAATAAACAGCAAGCATACAGCTATAGTCCAGTTATGGCATTCAGTCCAGCATTATCAAAGTCTGGTTAAAGATAAGTATTCGTCAAGTGTAGCCTCTTGTTTTTGCTCTAAAGAGAAAACAAATCAAAATCTTAACTTCTTTAATGATACGAATTCTTTCAAGAAGATCCTCAAAACATGTAATTTCTTGGTGAAGTTCGGTGATGGTGTGCACTTCATCTCCCTACTCTTTGTGTTACATCATTTTTCTTTGATATATCATTTTTTTTATGTAGCCTTTAACGGTAACACTTCTGATAAGCCCAAGATTGTTGGAGAAAATCTTATCTGTTCTGACAGCACGAGGCCTATTGGCAGTCAAAGGGAGTTAGAGCCAAAGAACTGTGAAACTTCATACTGCAGATATTAAGCCTAAAATGTATGAATAACTGCTGTGATCATAGGTGGATATTATGTATCAAGGAGAGCCTATTATGATAATGTTTTTAATGGGCCATGTCTTGGTGGAACTTGGAAGTTCCGGTCTCAACATTATTCACAATCTTCCGTGTGAAAAGAGAACATTAGTTTTACCTTTTAAAAGTGGTCTGAACTTGGCAAGTTGCTTCTTCTGCCTCCACCTGCAGTGTAAGCTCTCATCCATAGGACGATTTCATAGGACAAAGTGTTTTTATTATGTAATGTTTTTTTCAGTACATCATTCATTTATCACTTTACTGTATGTGTGAGTGTGCAAGCACATCTGTATGCTTTAGTCCCTTTTTCAGACATAATTCTAGTCTCTGTAATCTGAGCACTTGCTTTAATGATAGGGTAAAGTTAGGTTTAGATAGGTAGTAGTTATGGTGAGGATAAGTCAGTGAGCATATCGCAGTGAGTGAGTGAGCGTTGACACTCGAGAGAAAATCATTTATCTGACCAAAACTGCAAATGTACGAAACTGACCTTTCAAATCCGTAACACACACAGATAATATGGTTGGGGGATTGAATCACTCTGCATGTATACAATCAGCTAGACCCAAATGGACCTGCGCATGCTCTGAAGTTCCAACTTTTTGTAAAACTAATGACACAGAAGTGTATGTCAATGCAGCTGAATTTCCATTAAAGCTGCTCCCTTTCACATATTTTTCTTTTGTGAGACGGTTCAACGCATCAGAAATTGTCATCAGCCCATTAAGACCAAATGCCAACTCGTGGTCATTTAAAGCATTTCCAGGCCGTCCCTCAACTCGAATAAAATTTTAAATTTTAAAACCACTGCATCATCTGACAAGATCAACACTCTGTTAAGAGAATTCAGCTATATTTGCATGTGCGATTATCTCCCATAGAGTAAGTTAGAAGAGACAGAATGTCTTGAACATTTTTTCATTTAGTCCACAGTGTAGCTGCATCAGATAGACTCCAGTCGAAAACCCATTTCCCCTCCCCTGCATGTACACAGAGACAAGCACAGTGGTTCAATTAACTGGGCAAGTCAAGCTGAAACTGTAGCTTGACTCAGCTGAACATGTAACCATGCTGAGTGTAATATCTGCCATTGTGATGGAAACACAACTGTGATGAGCAAGAAAGCCACAGTGGAGCTCTAAGCTTGACCAGCCACCATATAAGCTGTGAGTAACACATATGATACTGATCATATAATTTAGAGCTGCAGTGACACTGACAGCTTGGCATGTTATTTAATCTGGCAAATACAATGAGAGTGTGAGAGTGAGTGTAAATCCTCTTTTTTATGAGCTGACGACCATTTAACAACTACTCCCCATGACACACTCATATTCAGGTAATGCTTCTAATGATTCTGGAGAACGGCTTGAGCTGAGTACCTCTTCTATATCACTCTAGTTACATAAATAAGCAACTGTGTGTAGTGTTGGTTATATGTACATGCTTAATTAGCATTGTAATATTCTCACATAGAGGATCTGATTGATTATCGAGATTCAGAGAGAGGGCCAGATAATCTCAATGTCAGTATTTCTCAAATAAAGTGTCAGATATGTAGTCAACATGACTGACTATTGATCAAGAAGACAGTGCTGTAAAATGTAATGTAATAGAATGGATTTAACAGAAAAAATGTGCAGAAACTACCCATCTAAGTACTGCACTGCAACATACCACTAGGGAATGACAAGAAAGAGTTCGCTTTGTATGGGATAGTAACTATTTTTCATGATTCACTGACCACACACACACACTGAGAAAACGTTTTCCCTGTTAATTACTTCACTCTGCTGATAGCAGTGAGCTGAAGCAGTGCCTTTGTAAATGCAAAGTTGCAATGGGCTAATAATAGAAAAGACTTAACAATTTATAATTGTGCTGACGCAGGGGAAGCAAACTTAAAACTGAAGCTATGCAGAATATTTACACTGAATAACCAGTTTTGGAAAGAGCATTGTTTAATACCGTGAGCAATAACAACTTAGGCCTCTGAACTCTAACAGCCTCACAGCCTCCCTTGATTCCCTCTATGCCAACTGACCAAACAAGCATCTGTTCTCAGCTTTCCGTCCCTCTGACAGTTCTTTCACTTTCCAGTTGGTGATGGATATGTCCCTTCGATAAACACTCTCCTTCACTGTGAGAGATCACCTGTCAATGAACTCTTGCTGTGAGTTTGTTTGTGTGTGTTTATCCTGCCAGCATACTCAGCATAAATTAGTTTGGAGGAGATTCAGAAGAAGAATTTTGTTGAACCTGCGTCTTCTCAGCCAACACAGTATGTTTTTACCTCTGTAAGCATATTTCACCAAGTTCACTTTGGTCAGATTGGATAGAGGAAAGCTGAAGAGTGCTAGGAAACAGAACGAGTGAGTCGAGGCTAATGTGTTTATGAATTTATGAGTTAATCACTTAATTCATTGATTTATGTAAACTCCAAACATTTGTTCATTTCAAATATATAAATAATTTATCAAATATACATTTTTGCAACTTTTCTCATAAAAGAGAATTGCTTGTTTTGAAATGTTGTTGTTGGCCTTTCAAAAAAAAAATTGATGGTGTTTTAAAAGGCTGAAACCTTTACCACAAAACTTTGTAGAAAACATTAGGGGAAACTGAGGAGCTAACATTTGTTTCATACCAAGTGGTCAACAGGGAAGATAACCCTTATTTCTCCAGAACAAACAAACAAAGAAAGAAAATTGTTAGCTGTAAACTGTAAGTCCCACTTGTAAGTGCCTGTATCTAGGCAACACATACCGCTTTTTAATGGAGCTATTTCAAGTGCTGGTTTGGGTGAAGTGCCTATAACCAACGAATGCCTTCATATTTCAAATCTGAAATAATCAGCACACAACCATGAAAAGCCTTTGCGCTTACTCTGCTGCCTTAGAACCAAAAACTGCATATGGAATATTCTCGGGTGAGATCATCATGACATCTGAAACTTTTTGACCCAAAATGTGAAGAAAACAAAAGGTGAAAGACAAAAAACAAAGCTTTCGCAATAATTTGGAAATGGAATTAAGGAAACCATGGCTTACGTTATGGTAATGACGCTTCAAAATAGCATTTATATCACAGACAAAAAGGTGCTTTTTTTATTAGGACAGTTTGGCTCACAAAAATTCTATAGTAATGTAAGGGTGCCTTTCCTCTGACATGAGAAGAAAGGCACTCTTTCTTTGAAGACTGACGTTAATCACATTTTTCAACTGGACTTCAAAAGGATCTATGAGGAGCTTTAAACAAAATGAAATCAGTTGTCAAACTGACAAATGCAGTGATAGTTTGACGTAGCTCAACATTATCCTATCCTTTTATACCAGCTTCGGGTCTGCAGCGACACTTTTCATCTATTATTGGACCAAGCTACGTCAGTGTCAGAAGTCAAATTTCATTACAACTCGTATTACACTGAAAACTGGGAAGACTGACATGTCAACAATCTTGCACATGAGCTGTTACTCAGGAGCCGAGGCATAAAAGTGTGTGTTGATTCATGAATAAAACTATGTGTATGCAAAAAAGCAGAAATGTGCATTTGTATTCTTTATAACAAGTTTGTACAAGCCATGTGTACATATAGTTTGTTCTTGTAAATCTCAATCATTGTGAAACTATACGGATATGTACAAACCTGACTTTTACTCCCATTTTCAGTCCCGAAAAGATGAAGATGCTCAAAACATCAGAACATTGTTTGCACTACAACTGAAGACATATTACAATAAAAGCGACAGTAAAGAAAAAGTGCAGTTTTTACCATTTATAGAACTGAAATACTTCTAAATGAAGGAAAGAAAAAGGAAATATTTCATTTGGCCATCTCAGTTCTCTACTGATTAACAGAACAAAAGCTACAGAATTTTAAACAGTGACAAGAGCTCAGCTCTGTAAATTCAGATCAAATTACCCTTCAGAGATAAAAAAAAGAAATAGTTGGATTATAAACTAGCAGCCAAAATTAAGAGCTACTTGTCCATCACATCGGAACTTTGGCAGAAGACTGACAACCCCTGTTTTATCTGCAACAGATGAACACATAACTTGTACAATGTGCACTCTTGCTTGAGGATAATGAGGAGGGAGACAGTGATGTACAGATGCATGATTGTATAGTTGCTATTTTCTTGAGCAGACCTGTGAAAACCCACAAGATGATCCTGTGTCAGAAAATTTCTATCCATCGCTCCCACAATTACTGTAAATAAGTACATTGTAAAAATTAACAATGAAAAACAAAATCAAGAAAAGAATATATATGTTCTGAGCAAGCTCCTTTAAATTGTCTGTTTTGGTTGATGTAAAATATGTGGCCTCTTTTTCCATCTTTTTAAAATCTCATATCAGGGTTTTTATTTCTGCAAAATCACTGGCATGCGTAGTCGGATAAATGCAAGCACACTCTCACTGCACATCCTTACATTATACATTTTCTGTGGTGGGAAAAAGGCGTACACATGCTTTTTGTGTGTGCACATGATTTATGAATACGGCCCCAGGTGACTATGGGTGCATCATAACAAAACTGTCCATTTCTGCCAAGGTCAGACACATCAAATGTGTTCATGTGAACTAAATCAATCTGCGAATTTAAAAGCAGACAGGATCATTGGATTGAATAAGCTTTAATTCAATATACAATCACCTTTTAGCTTTCATTTTGGTAAAGAAGTTCATTGGTTTGAATAGTTATTCCTCTTGACTCACAACCTTAATGTGAACCTAAAGCAATATTCTCTAATGGAGATAATCTCTGCACTATTTGAGAGTGGCATTGAAAAGAGAGCTTCCACTGGAGAGTTTTTAGGAGAAAAAGATGGTCTATGCGATCACTCACAAGATATCAGCAAAGTCCAAATTGAACTTCTGTAAACCTACAAAAATTTGAACTTTTGTTATCTATTTGTTCTAATAAGGCAACTAAAGATGCCGTAAATCCATCACATCATTTGGGCTTATACATTTAGAAGATAAAAACAAGGACCTTTCATCTTTACCACAGTGTCTGTAAATCTTACTCTCTACAACTGGATGTCTGACTCATCAATCAGTCACAAACTGTCAGGACATAGGAGATAATCCCCAGCCTCTTTCAGAGGTTTGTCTGACATCTGTCAAAGATGAGAGGTGTCACATGAGAAAAAAAGTACTGTAGAACAATATATAACAAGCTGCTCTGACAACCACCTGCCCTTAAATGTCAGTAAAACAAAGGAGCTTGTTTTTGATTTCCAGAGACAAAAAACAGCATGCCAACAGAGTTCCTGAAAGATTCACCATCTGTGTGCACGATGCTGTGACTTTTGAACAAAGAAAGATTTGTGTGAAGCCTATACAAGGTTCTCTGTGATTTGTGTGCTAAAAAACTGCCAGTGGTGAATTTGAGTACTTTGTTTGTGCCAAAGACAGATCATAAGAATAGATTACACTGGATTTCTGAATCAACAAGTGGATCTCGCTTATCCGTCCTAAACCATAACTCTGACACTGATAACCTGTATCACCCATTCTGTCCTGTGAGAACATTTTCAACAGGTCTCAATGCTATATTATGGAACAGAAATCACTGGATCATACATTAACTTTGTTCCACTTCTGTTGTAATAACTTTGCTTGAGTTGTTTTGTGTTCACGAAAGAGTCAAAGCATATTAGAATCACCTCACGCATTTCTTCTTGATCAGTGATACCAAAATCGAGTTACGTCTGCAGGGGTTCCTTCTGCAGCGGCAAGGGAGACTGTGAGGTCAGGTGGCTGAGGTATTGAGTATAAAAAGACTGTGGTCATTACACTTTCATTATGCCCATTCAAAACATGCTTCAGACATGTATAAAAGCAAAAATATTAACACAGTGATATTTTGATTGATACATAGGCAATTTATTGTCACAAGTCTGACACTGAATCACCAGGGTCTGTTACTTTATCAACTTTGACCTGAATCAAAAGTCAGAACAAACTTTGCTAAGAAGTGTTTTATTACAGCTGTGGCCACACCATCCCTAGGGTTATTAAAACTTTTGAAATAGTAGGAGGCTCAGGTGTCTCATTAGAGAGAGAAGAAGCATGTTGGTCAGGTCATTTCTAACTGTGGTGGCAAACAATTGCAACCCCATTTTCAAGGGAAATGTAAACAGAATGTAAATCATATAATCTCTCATTACCAACACATCTCAATAAGCCAGGACAGGGTCAACAAAAGACTGCAATGGTGGCGTAACGCTAACTATGAAGATAACTTATTAGTTTATTTAAAGATGAACTAGGGATGATTTTTAATTCTCTTCCATTACCATTCTGCCATCTCCAAAATGGTTTATGGTTTAAGAAATGTTTTACTATGAGGCTCTCAATTTTATGTGTTCACTTCTCAAGACTGCAAATGTTTGCAACTGCAGTGACGAAAGGCCTGATCAACATGCTTGTATTCCCTTTAATGAGACACCTGAGCCTTCCTGTCCTTTAAAAGTTTTAACAGTTTTGGTGGTGTTGTGGCCACAGATGTTCTGCACAGTGTTTGTTTGTCCTATTCTTTTACTTTATTTGGATTTGAGCCAAAAGGGAAAAGGTCACAGACATTAAAGTCTCACTGCCACTACGGGCTCAAGCTATTGAAGATAAATACCAGACCTTTTTATAATCCCACTGAGCAAATATTAACCCTTAATACAGAGCTATATACTGAGCAAAATGAAAAGTGTTCTGCATTCAATGAAAAAAAAAAACCTAACTTGGAAATTTCCATCTGTCCTTCTGCAACAACAGAGGGAAACCCTGCTCCAGCCATAACTCTGATTTTCTATCACTGGTGACAAGGAAATGGAAGTAGTGATTCTAGTTTGGAGGATATGTGAGCTACAGCACTCAGACAAAAAGGAGGAAGTGCACCTCAGCTGCAGTGACACAAATAAGCAATGTGGCACCTTCCCACCTAGTTGTGTTGAGTTATGGGTGCTTTCATTTAAATCTATTTGTGTTTTGGCTTTGAAATTATTTGAAAATAGTGCTTTTTCTCTGATCTACCACTCATCAACTCCAGCCTGCTTAACCTCTGCAGCCCATCTAATAGCAAAACTATTCCTGCAGTCCAACTTATAGTTAAAAGATTTTACTTTTTACTTTTATGGAGATTCACTGTCAAACCCCCTTCTTGTACAAATGTGCCGCAGAGTTTTAGGCCACAAAGGAAACACAGATAACTGCAGTCTTAATTAATCTTTTTTCTTCACTGGAAAAAATTCCTGATTCTAAAAATACTCTTAGTTTTAGTCGAAAGGTGTCATTTCAGAAGCAAAAATGCTCAGAATTACTTAATTTAATCATCAATGGTAAATAATATTATTCAAAAGAGATTAGAGAATCCACAGAAATCTCTGTGTGCATGGAGCAAGGCTGGAAACAAACACTGAATGACTTCAGATGCTTAAGTGACAGTGCATTTGAATCAGTTCTGTCATTAAAGTCACTCCATTTCAGAAATGAATTATTACAGAAAAAAACTAGATTCCAATTTGTTTTGGGATCTCACCAGATGCAACACAACTGGGTTCTCAGACCACACCCATGGTCAAACCTGGTCTTTATTTTCCTTTCAGCTCTTCACACCTGTTTCACACTTGTCACATATTTGTGACCGTAATTTGCATGGTTATGATGCTATAATGTACAAAAATAGGACCTTACACAGTATTCAAACTGGCACTGTGGTAATTCCTGTGGCAGTTGGTGTCTAAATGTCTATAAGACCACATTTTGTAGTGACCACACACATACAGAGACCTACAATGTGAAAATAATATAATTTGGCAAAGATTCTGCTCATAAAGTTTTTAATATTTTTTTGTTTTTAATGATATTGATTTTGTTTTTAATTATATTGATCATGTTTGATGATGTTGCTTTTTAGGTCATTTTACAGAAATTGGCAGCACTCTATCAGCTCCTACCAGTGCACATGTTGTGACATTTGTTTTTACTTTGTGTTGACAGAGAAGCAGTGATGAGAGTTTAGAAAGGTTTGATAATTGTGTTCAGCTGATTTAAAAGCTCCACCCGACAATGTGCAGACAACAAAGACCCTTTGGACTGAAACTGTTGGCCTTCCCCTAAATAACCCAGAAATTACTCGCTATTATCACCTAAGCCAGAGAGGGGAGAGTAAGTGCTTAAATTGCACCCTACAGTACATTCTAGGGAAATCACAGGCTCCTGACTTATTCCAAATTTAGACTTTTATAATGAAATCATGCAAGTGTCTTTGTTTAGAAAGTCTGGATCATCATAACAGTATTTTTAGGCAATTTCCTTTCTGGCATCCTTATATAAAAAGGTCTAGCAAACAAGAGCCAGCAATAGCTCACTTTGAAGACAGAAAGGATGATTTTTCAGTTGAAAATATTTGTGTTTCATGTAAATGTAACTAAAATGGCAAAATGATTATTTGAAAGTAAGTGAAACACTATTAGAAAACCATAACGATTATCTTCAGCAGAGTAAAATGTGAACAAAGCAGCTATAAATGTCAATATAGCCTGCTGCCTGTGGTAATATTGTGCATTATTGTCCATTTTCGTGGCTTACAGAGCTACAGAAAAGCATAAAAGCTTTGTCCCACAGCACCTGTGGATAGACATCTGAAGTTGGGCATCATGAGTAGGCAGACAGCCAAAGAGAGGGTTAGGCACATTAAAGTCAAAGACTCCCTGAAAGTAAACTGTTCCCAGAATTGGGTCATATTCTACTTAAGCAGAAATATGTAGGTGTAGAGTTCTCATCACACTTCCATGATTGCAGCTTCATACCATTTGAGCACGCACCCACACAGTTTGCAAAGTGAACACTGATCTGACCACAAGAGCTCTGATGATGCCATGAACATACCTGCTATTAGCAAGTGAGCACATTCACTGTTCTTTTCAGAGATGGCACGTTGTAGCTGTTCAATGTGGATACAAATACTTATGCTTCTTAATACTTTTATACTATATGCTTTATTACACTACTATTGGTTTTGTCAGAATATTTACAAATTAATTAAAGCCATCTGGAATCATCAAATACCAAGCCACCAAGTAACATGGATTTTACTGTTATGCCACAGCTTAGCCATTACAGCACAGATCTACCAGATGATTGTTGTAACATGCAATAATGATTTAGGCAATCATTGTTGAGCCATCATTGTACTGAGATATGTATCCTTTACTTAACAAAAGATATTGAGCTTCAAGTATGATGGTGAGTCCTTTTCAGCAGATGTCTCCATATATTAGCTGTTAGTATATTGCCTCTATTGTCTTGAGGTTTGGTTCTTTTCTTCTACTTCTTGGTACAGTTGTTTCTGTAACCTAATGACAGATCATGAAATACCTACACCGGTCCACAGCTCAAAACATTGCAAATTTCCTTACTCTGTTCACTGTAGGAATGCAGTTTAAACACCAAACTGAAATGAAGAACCAGCACTGGTGAGAGGCCCCCTGTTGGGTCTCAAAAACATCCTTGACATCTGAGTAAAACGAAAAAGCACTGAACAAACTACAAAGATTATTTCCAACTGACAGCCAGGGCGTACAATCTACAGATGTTACTTGTTTTGAAGAAATAAAGATGACAAATGAGAAGATATTGTGGATAAACTCAGCTGTTTATTTCTGTCACCTCTTCCACTTGCCTTCTCATGCAGCCATGTGCCACACCAAACAGCCAGTCAGACTGAGCCCTGTCATTGATAGGTGTAATGGCAATTCTACAAGCAAAAAAAGAAGAGAGACATTAATGCATTAATGCTCCAGACGTGCCTGACAGTCAGTTGTCGGGTTGATGTATAAGACCCTTAAGTCTCTAAAAATGTGCCAGCATCCACATTCCAAGTCTTAATAGTATTGTATTAGCCACAGATGTTTAAAGGGTGAAAGAAGGGGGTGCTGGACCAGGAGAGGTGCTAAACCACTGACTTTGGTGACATGTAAGACATTGCAGGTTCGAGATTCGCCTTTCAATTGCAATTCACTTGCAATTTCTTACTTCTCATATAACATCCAAATTTCCCTTTATTACTTTTCTTTAACTGACAATAGCCTTTTTCAGATTTAACCCTAATCTTTACAGACACAGTGTAAATAATTAATGATGAAACCTCATAAATAAGGAAGAGTCAAAGGTGCTGCAACTCCAACATTTACAGTGCTACAGCTTTTCTGCGCCGCCAAAGTTCGTCACATCGCATTTGGTCTAATGTGTGTGCGGGGGTGTGTGCGTGAATTAACACTTGTGTCACTCATGATGTGGCAATATAAACCTATACGTACAGCGACACTGTGGGAACATAAATAAAAAAAACTCTCATTTCAACACTACTTTATATATTGGTAATATTTTATACTGTGAGTGGTTGTATTTTGTTTATTTTGTATCACCACCAAAACTAAGCACACATTCTTAGCTTTTTTATTTTACAAAAGAGCATTCAGTCCTCTTTGAATGGTGCTTGCAGATGATTAGGGTTTATCTACACACGAAAAATATTGATAGATTGAATTTTCTCATCCTTAAAAGCTTAAATTGCTTCATTAACTGGAAATTTGCAGACCTGCTCAATAGTCTCTGACATGGGCTTGTTTAAAGATTGGAGCATTTTTCCAGGAACAATCAGAATAAGCTCAATCATCTGAATAAACCAAAGATTTCTAGATTATATTTCAACAAGTGATTTGCACCACTTTCACTCCACACAGTCATTTATAAGCATGTGACTACAGATGGCTAAAATGTGCTTTCGTCAAGATACTTTAGACTATAAAACAAACTATAGTTGGAAATCAGAAATCTTCCTGTAGCAGTATCAAATCCTGACTATTCATGCACACATGGCTTTTTAAAAAGACAATTGCAAGCCTTGTTAATTCATTTCATTTATACATACAGAAAACCAGATTTAGAACATTTTCTCAGATTGTATCAGAACTTAGCATTCCAAAAAACAAAGGCTATATAATGTGTTTTAGTCTCAGTTCACTGGGATATTACCCTGAAAGCATCTCCACTCAGCTAAACAACATGGAGTAACACCCCAGAAAATACAGTCTACATTAGCAAAGCAGATCTGGCAGCTTTCCCCTTCTGTCTGACAAAAAGAGCCATAATGAGCATCACTGTGATCAAAAACAAAACTGTAATGGAGACAAAAAGTTTTCCACAGGGGAATTGTACTGACTGAACAAACAGAAGGGACAAGAGATGACAAAACAAGTATCACTGGGATAACCTGGCGATGTCAGTGGTAATTTATGTGTGTGTGTGTGTGTGTGTGTGTCTGTACCTTCGATCAGATCAGATTTCTTTACACCTAATTCCGAAGGAGTTGGGATGCTGTGTAAAATTCAAATCTCATAAACTAATATTTTATTCACAATAGAACATACAAAACAGAAAATGTTGAAAATAAGAAAACATCTCACAGACCTTGGGACAGGGGCAAACAAAGACTGGAAAAGTTAGAGGTACAGTAGAGAAAAAAATTGGACAAACATGTTACTGCTAATTAGGTTGATTAGTTAAAATGACTGGGTATAAAAAGAGCACCTTAAGGAGGTAGAGTCTCTCAGAGGTAATGACAAGCAAAGGTTCAGCAATCAGCAAAAAAAAAAGTTTTTTCAGGATAATGTTCTTCAATGTAGAATCACAAAGATTTTGACAATTTCATAATCTAGAGTATACAATATCATCACAAGATGCAAACATCACTGTATGCAAGGGACATGGCTAAAATCAACACTGGCTATAATCTCCAGAACTCCAGGCAGCTCTGCATTCAAAACAGACATGATTCTGTGATGGAAATTACTGCATGGGCTCAAGAACACTGCTTGAAATCACTGTCAGTGAACGCAGTTCCTCATGCCATCTACAAATGCAGGTTGAAGATCTATCATGCAAAGAAGAAGCCATTTTGTGAACATGGTCCAGAAACACCCTGCCATGTTTTCAAGGACAAAGCTCATTTAAAATTAAAGTGGAAAACTGTTCTGTGGTCAGACAAATCACATTTTGAAATCCTTTTTGGAAAACATGGACACCACGTCCTATGGACAAAAGAGGAAAAAAGTGTTCAGCTTGGCGTCAGTGTTCAGTTCAAAAGCTTGCATCTCTATTGTATTGTGGGAGCTATTATTTCTATTGGATACTATTTATGACACATCACCTGTGGTGGCCATGCACTGATTGTCAACAGTGGCTATATGAGCACTCCTTCAATTAACCTTAAATGGAGTTTTTTTCTGGGCAGCCTTTGAGAAATCATTTCTTTACTCAGAGAAAGGCCTACAGAGGTAACCCTCTGGTCTCTATTATCTCAAGATCATCTCTTCAGCCTTCATACTCCACATTGCATGGTCTCTGTAAGGCACACAGTTAGAAAAACAAAGCAGGCCCGGTACACCTGTTGGAGCATGAAATGGGATTTGATTTTAAATGAGCCATCACAACCATCAGAATGGGCGTTCATGTACTCGCTCATGTGCACGAATAGGAGAACTATCCTTGCTTTATTGTCCTGGCTCAGGGGAGATGCAGCTCAATAGAATGGCTTAGGTTCCTGGTCTTTTCCTCATCCATGATTTCATAGTATTTTCTTATTCTTATTCTGTCTTATTCTCTGTGTTTACTTTGAATCTATCCCTGCATCTTTCCCTTCAGAGTTTAGATCCTGCCATTATCCCGAGATGTCCTCAGTTGCTTTAAGTCTTTTACCCTGTTTGGTTATCAGCTCCAGACTGCTATGTCCCACATTGGGTCCTACATCACCTTTTTCCACCCACACTGTGACATGAATAGTGAGTCATACTCATACTCATGCTGGAGACAACATCTCCGGGTAGAAGTGCCTAACCAAACTACTTGTTTTGGCCATATACAACAGTAAAATGGAAGTCAGACTTTAGGAGTTTTTCTCAGCTGAATGCATTAATTACTCTTAGGCACATCAACTCTTTCAAAAAAAGAGGGAAAAAACACACCTCAAGCAAGTGCAAAAAATTAAATTTTTGCCATTTCCATCTAGCATTTTTTTTAATCTTTTCGAATTGCATACTAAGAAAACAAAAAAATGCCAAATGTTTAAAGGAACGCAAATTGCCGATGTGGCAAAGCCGTTGGCTGAATTTTCAAATGACACGGCTGTTTTAAATCAACAAACTTGAAATGAGCATAGCTTTCTCGTGGCATTAAACAGCATTTTTGTTGACAGTAAAGGCATCATACTGAATTGTGCCTCCACACAGCCTGTGGGTGTACGCTCCGACTGAAGTCACTGAGCTTGAAATTATTTCTGCACCAGTCATAGGCATGAATACCATATATACAACTAATGCAGCTTCTTTAGGACAATTGTAGTAATATACATAGGTTGAAATATGCAGAAGTATTCCCACAGCATGACAAAAACTGAGAAAAAGTAGCAAAACCAAACCAAAAGAAGTCAGTTACAAGTCAGTTATATATATATATATATATTTTTTTTTTTTTTTTTTTTTTTTCATCTACATGTTGTTTTCATCTCCATATATATATATATATATATAAGCAGGCATCTTTATAGGGTCCGAGTGTGAGAATACACATTTAAATTAACTGCAGCCTTGCAACCATCATTAATATTTCCTGTTGTGCTTGTGCTTACCTCAAATGCAACAAAAGAGGGTCTAACCAAATTGTCAGCAGTCTGTAAAAAAAAAATAATGTGCTGAAAGTTTTTATTAATTGCAGAGCTGCATTTTACATGTTCCAAGATTTTTCACAGTTTTTTGGATTTTATTTGAATTCAGCTAGATACTTAATGTTTTCATGCTGAAATGCAGAATCCCACATTTGTAGTTTGCTTTGACATTTGTAGTTTGCTTTGACATTTTGTTTGCGTCCACTAACTTAAAAAGCAAATTAAAATACTGTCAAACCCCCGATGTGTTTACTTGCAGCTCAGGTATTCAGCAGATGGCACATTTCTTCACATTTTATGCAGTATGGTAAAACAACATGATAAGTGTTTTTATTCATATATTCTGAACTCTTCAGCCTTCGTGCACAGCTGTTACTGTGCTTCCAGCTGGCTTAAATATTTATTAATAAACCATTAGGGTTTAATTCTTTCAGGGAAATGAACCAATGGCCTCTCCAGTCACAACCAGTGGGCTCCAGTATTTGAACCCATGGTACACTGACTCAATTCTCCAGGGAGAAAAGGGAAAGTGCACCTCAAGGACAAGACCCTCCAGCTCTGCTCTGAGTCATGAAGAAATCATGGCTCCTGTCTTTTTATGCTTATTTTCTCTCACACTCCTCCTCCACTGTAATAATTCAAAATTAATTAATAATTTCGAAGATTACAAGAAGAAGACATGAGTGTGACTGCAAAAGTTCTTTCAAGATGTGTATGACAAAATTACCTTTTTTTGCAATTATTCATCATTCCCAAGGTTATTGAATTAGTAAACATCATCATCTATAATGCAGCATTTTGAATTCCTGTTACACACAGACTAAAAATGTAATCAAGATGTTATCTGTTTAAAATAGCTTTAGTTATAATCAAGCCTTTTTCTGGTTTAAAAAGCCAGCTAACACCTGCTAAAAAACTAACTCTTAAGTGCAATGGAAAAGTCTTTAATTGGCATTCAGTCCTTCATTAAATAACTATGCAGTAGTCGTTGGTATTCATTGGATTTGATCTACACTGATGGAAATGAAACACCTGAGTGTACATGCAAATTTCCAATGCATTTGGAGCTGCAAAAGTGGGCTCTGCTTGCTTTTTTTTCCCCCATTAACAACAACTCCAACAACTGATGGATAAAAAGAAAGTGACTGAGGGATTTCCCCTGTTGGAAAGACACCTGGTAACTCAGTCAGTCCTGCTATCTAGGGCTGACATCCGCTGTCCAGTCAAAAATAATAAACTAGCCTAATTATGTAAAAAAATCATGCTTGTCAGAAACTGTGGTCCACACAGCCTGCAGGATACAGTGTAATGCCATGCTCTCATGTTGTCATAGTTACAGGCTTGTCCCCTGGGAGGTAGAAGTAGTTACTGGACATAAAATCAGTTCAGCGTACACTATATCCCTCAGAGCATTGATTGAAAACACACTTCTCCTGGCAATGGGAAATTATTTAACTGGCTTGTTTTAGTATCTGCTTTTAAAAAATAAAATAAAATAAAATTGTATAAGGCATTAGTTGGAAGAGCTGCACTCTATATAATACAGTTAATCTTATACCCAAATTCTAGTCACTGTTAGCACAACTAACCCAAAAACAGTTCAGTACTGAAAAGATTAATGTGGCCAGGTTTGAGAATTCAAAGGAGAAGAGAATTCAACCTGAAGTAACTTCCTCCCCAAACTCTGCCAGTTTATTTAAAGCTGATATGCTGCCCTGTACTGTATGTCCTGAGGACAGATTTCAGACAGGAGTAATGCATCATTGAAGCAAACACTGCACACACAGTCACCAGAGGAAGCCGCGTAAAGATGGCCATACACAGAAAAACACAAAATGGTGTTATCCATAATTACACAAATAAGTGTGGTGAACAAGATAAATGAAGAGGCCAAAAGTGAGCATTGATTTTTTTTTATTTTTTTTTTTTATGTTTGCAGCAGGTCCTTTGGGTCTTTGTTGGTTACAGGGTACAGCCTCAGTGGATCAGGCTTGATTTGTTGCGTTTCTCGATGTGTTCCTGACCAGTGTTTGTTTTATGGCAAGGGAGCATTTCTCTATGGTGGGAGGCTGCTGCCTCTGGGCGTGTTCCTGGTCTGCAGCAACGTTTACAAAGGTGGTGTCAAAGACCCAGTTGCCCTGCAGAATGGTGCTTTGTAACAAGGTGATAGAGCTGATGCACTTTGGCCATGTAGATGTGTTTGTGTGTAGGACAGAGTTTTGCACTTTTTTGTAAGTCTGACGTTTTTACAAAAAATGAAATAAAGAATTTGCTAGAATGAAGAATCATCGAAGGGTGTTATGAAATGAGACTTCATGACTAATTATACATATAAAACTCGCTCCACAGGAGACATCATGAGGGAGCATGTGTTAAATGAATACTGCGTTTATAAGGACCATTCTTTCTCTTGGATAAAATGTACCGCACTAATCGAGACAACTGGCTTTGGGAGTGCTCGTTTAATTACAGTGTAAACATTTTATTTAAGACAGTTTAAAACTGGGACTGGGACTGGGACTGGGATAGTATAGTGACATATATATATATATATACACCTTTCATGTGGGAGACCTTGGTTCAAATCCTCTGCATGAAAGGTACTACCTCCAGTAGGGGTCCTTAGGTAAGACCCCCTTAGCCTACCTGCAGGTCGCTTTGGATAAAAGGTCTACCAAATGCATAAACATAAAACTATTAATTATTATTTTTTGAAAAATGGTGTGCTGTTGAAACAGAAATATAATTATTCAAATCTCCTTCAGTGTTCATGTCAAATCTCACAAGCTGATCTCCTCTAAGCTCATTTAATAATCCTCTTACATGTTGGATTTAAATGATGACTACCCCAGGAAACCAATTGTTCTGTCTAGAACTGCGAATGCTTAATACAGGTACTGAATAATTTTTTTCTAAAATTTAGAGTTTGAGGACCCTGAATCTGATTTCCTTCCTTGGCAACATTGTTGCTACCAAAGTAGATTTCAAAAGGCTAAAAAGCACTATTGTAGTATTTGGCTGTTTGTCTGAGCCCTTTCCAAACAGCTGACAAGGGTTCAATTACTTCTGTCTGCTCCATGAGAAACTCAATAAAATAAGAGGACAGCTAAATGGGGCGTGTGTGATCAGTGCAGTTTGTAGCATGATAGTCTATATCTGTTTGTAAGCGAGACTGCACAAAAAAAGTCTAAGTTTCATTACATTTGGGAGAGATGTAGAGCATTGACATTAGAAGAACCTTTTATATTTGGTGAGGATCCAGATCACTTTCTTTAAAATTGTACGATAGGGCACTGTATCAGCAAAGAATGCTATTGTTCTTTATCAATGAGAAGCTTGCCAATAGCGGAAGCTCACTACAACAACGTGACCATGAATTTTCATGTCCTCGTCAAGGTCTTTAAGTCATATTTTTGAGTTGGTTTTGTACAGTATCTAAACTAAAAATGAGTCTCAACACATTGGTTAATGTTTGTTACAGTTAGTTAAAGTCTTGAATGCTCACTCATTTCATGTCAGATGATGTTATTCTCCATTTCTTGCCAAATTATATTCGGCTTGGTTACATGAAAAAGCATATTGAAAAAATCCAGAGTCATGTCATCTGACATTATAATGCACTCTGTACAAAATGTACAGAAATGGCTTGATATTGAGGTGCAATGCTATGAGAAAACATTGCATCAGCTACTCCCAGCTGTTTTGTTGTTAAATAACTTATACAGCGCTTTTCTAGTGTAGTTAATGACTCAAAGCACTTTTACACTACAAGCCCCATTCACATACACACTCAGGCTACACAGTGCTTTTTAGTGTTACCAAAATCTAATGAAATTTACCTTCTCAAAGTTGGACTAACTCAATCAGGAGAGCGGAATAGCTGGGCATTCAAATCACTCCTGTATATACCCACTCAACTAAAGTCAAATGGGCCTAGGTGCTCCTCACATGTTCCAAAGTTTCATATTTTTGCATCTTTTTTGTAAACAGGTGTTCAAGGTGATATGTATAAGTGTATAACAAGACAGCAAAAATTCCCAAATTACGCTCATCTCATGATAACATTTTTTCTGTTTCTTTTGTCAAACAGCTAAACATGTCAGAAACCGAGACTGAAAATCAGCCCAATAAGTCTACGCGTCTATTTGTGGTTGCATTTCCAGACTGTCGCTCTGCTCTGATAAAATTGTGTTTTTATAATCGCAGCTTCACCTAACAACATCACCATTCACTTGAAAACATTGTCTGCTCAGCGACTTTAACTATACTTGCATGTTCAATGATCTCCAACAGAGAAAAAAGTTTTCTTACACAGTCCAAAGCTATGCATTGTGATTGCATACTTACACACAATAGTGAGGCTGAAAGAGAACAATCAGGGCATAGCAGGTAATTATAAGTGTGACAAAACACAGACTGAAAACAAAACAAGAGTAACGCTTCAGGAAAGAGGTGCTCTCTAAACAAAACAGGAAACAGCCCACAGAATAAGTGGACTGAGTGAATAATTCAAGTCATCACTTACTAAACCTGACACTACGTAGATGTGGGTTATGAATATTTCAGCACTAACTTCTTTGATTCTCCAGTGGTTGCCAGGCAGATCAGAGCTACAACACTGCTAGCATAATTATCATTAATACACTGAGGTTTAATGACAAATGGGTGATCATACAAATGTTTATGTTTGAAATGAATAATGAATAATATGAAAGGTAGAAAATATGTTGGATTCAACACCACAGATGGAGAACTTGTTCGCAATTTTCACAGAGCTGCTTTACAAAGACGTAAAAATGCTGTTGTGAGTATTTATTAAGTTGTCACTCAAGAGAGGCCCCAAAGGTATCAAAAGTGTTTGTTTTTTTCCTTTTTTAAAGTGACAACCAGCCATTAATGTAGCTTGCAGTTGTAAAGTCAGTGGCTGCTGCCACCAGTCACACTGTATGATGGTAGTGGCTGACAGTCCAGCTCAGTCTTCTCAACATGAAAACCTTCCTCTTTATCCAGCATGCATTAATGCGCTCCTCATAGCAGAAGACAGAAAACGCCTTCATTTTACAGTATATTGACAACAGATGGATGAGACCCCACTGGCATTAACCTTCTGAGGTTTTCAGTGAATCTAAGTATGTGACAGACACTCATTAACCCCTCAGTGACCCTTTATTTCTGAGCACAGTCTCATATATTGACCTTTTCACTCAATAAATATGTTCCCTCCTCCATTTCCCCCCGCAGTTTCCTGCCTTTCTTCCTTTTGTGGGTGCATTTAGAAACTGTCTACAGTATGCATTTGAAGATGAATATTTTCCGGTATGAGGTTTTTTTTTAAAACCAGAGCCTATGAACCATTTCTTTCTTTTCAGTCCCTATATGAGAGTTATATGGAGCTGCTGAGAAAATGGGTCTTGAGGGAAATAAAGCAAGTATTTTACAGGTAGACTGTAGGTATTTTTAATGAGGCTGTCATAGAGGGAATATATGGGAGTTTATTCCTTGGACAATCATTTCCTCAAATACTATGTTAACAAAGGGGAAAAAATAAATTACCTTTTAAGATTGACAGTAAAGTAATTTTCAAGATTAAAGATGCAAGCTCTAAAACTTAAATTCGTTTTCTATTAATGTCTTTATTAAATTCCCAGTATTCAACTTTGACATGTGATTCTGTTGAGCTGTTTTCTTTGAGATTCTGCGCTGATTTTGATTATCCCATTTATAAGATTACATTATCAGGGAATAGCAAGGATGGGCAAATTTAAAACTCACAGTGAAACTGTTTGATATGCTGCAGTAGCAAATTGATTTCGAGAAGATACCACAAAGGATATTGCATTACATACAGAGATGTCAGAGGACAAAAGAAATAAAGGAATGTGACATGAATGGAAGGCGACTTAACGGGAAATGCACACATATAAATGTGCATACATAATGAATTACTGTTGAATTCAGCAGAGAGTTGACAAATCCAGAAAGGGTCGATTGCTGTAAATGAGCCGAGCTTGAAAAGTGCTAAATTAAATTTGCATCATCCATTGCCAAGGGAATTTAACAAAAAAGCAGCTAACAGCAAGGACTTTTAGTTAGAGGAGGAGTGCAACACCAATAAAAAATTTCCACAAAGGCTTTTTTTGTTTCTGTTGCTTCTTTTTATCCTTTTTCATTCTGAACTCAATCCATCCAAAACACATTCAGTTTTGCAGCTGTTTTTCAAGCCTCCCGTCCTCAGTGTCAGAAATCCATTAATTCATTCATTACTCACATGTTCATGATTACACGAACAAACCAAACAGTTGAAGTGGATCAACATATACTCACTCTGTACTCAGCACAAGAAAAGTTCTTTAGAGATCAGAAAGAGCTGAAGGAAAGACCTGAGCCGAATTGAACAATTACACAAGCATGTTAAGGTGCGCTTTGATTAACATCAGAAAGATTACAGATGTGCAGATTAAATTTCCCATCTACCGTGTCTTGGTTCTTACATTTATTAATAAAATGTATTTAAAATCTTTAAAACAAACTTAAAATCAGTCCTGATGACATTTGAGATTTGACTGAAAGCCAACTAAAAGACATCTGGAAATCAGTGAAAAGACATTCAGACTCCACTCAAAAATTAGTTTTCTCACTGAATATTTGTAGATGTTGATTGGCTATTCAAGTTTAAACCATGTTTTATTGGGTATTCTGGGAGATCTAAGCAGGGATCAAACTCATATCCTCTCTGTGTGTCTTACCTGCTTCCTTACCTTTGATCCAACCCACTAACATTTAGATTTAAAACACATGACAGAACTATACTGCTGATATCAGACAGGCAGGGGACCTTTTCTAGCTTGTGGATAGTTGAGTCTATAACCGCTAAGTACTTGTGCATTATAGCAGGAAGCATAATTACTTAGATTTACACTTATGTTTGCAATTGCTTACATTAGTTTGTGTTGGAGGCTTTTTTAACAGCACACGTCGTATATGCATGTAACAAATCAAATGAAGGAAGGGACACAAATGTATCCCAGTTATTTAGTCAGTGTGAGCACAGGGATGCTTTTACTTTCCCAGGTTTTGTATTTTCAATCGGCTGATTTTACTACTATTAACAACAGACAAAAACAAGACGAGTTGAATCTCTCATTGATAGTTTTATGACGTACTTTGGCTGTCCATTACAGCCCATCTGTTGCTCAGTATTTACTAGTTTTGTCAACCCACACCAGAATAATATTTGCTCACAGGCCATAGAGCATCCAGCTGTTGAGATTGGATGTTCGCAAAGTAAATTAATCCTAGAAAGCTCTTTTAATGTGTTTACTGATCGGGTTGCATCAACCATGAGATTCACACAATTTTCACATGACTTCAGGCCACATGTTCACTTTGTTACTGCCTTTGAGATCAGTAATTAAGACATTTCAAAATGAAACACTGAAACCAAAACGTAGCATCTTGGAGATCACATTTTACCTACCAATGCTGTATAACTGTGAACATATAATCCAAATAATTAAAATAGTTTGTGTGTTCACATTGTAGCTGCCTGTGGTAAAAAGATGGTCATGCTACATACAATCCAGTTTTAAGCAAGAAATTGACCTTTAAATCCTAGTTGGTGCTCAGTGGGTTGTGAAGGAATTTCTGCTTCTGCTCTGCTTCCCCCATGCTGTAAACGGGGTCAGAGGTCAAGAATGTATGCAAGGAGTAACAAGGAGTAATCTCCTTGTGCAGCCTTGCACACATCAGCTGTCCTGAAGTCTGCAGAACACTCATGAAACAAAAAGTTCTTACTCCAGGGGGAGGAAGTGTCTCCTTCAGTGCCACAATGTGACTGAAATGGCACATGTGCGAAGGGGAAAAGAGCATCCTTATTTGGAAATACCTTGGATTTTGGGGATAATCCAATGAGTCATATAGCATGAAGACTGTGTTGGGATGATGTGGGAAGAAGTTGTTCACTTGTATCATTTTGCTTGTGATTATCTTTAAATGAGTAAAAACCTCTGTCGAAGTATGAAGTGACGAAAACACTTACTTCAATGTAGATCATTTCACTTATATATATTTTATATGTATATATTCAGACTTTTGAAGCAAACTTCTAAATTTGAAAACTAATTTGAGTTTTGTCTCTGTCCAGACATCATGACCGTATTAATCAAGGAAATCCTAAGTCTGTGTTGTGATTCATTTCATGCAGAAATTGTTCTTTATCAAACCAAAACTTTGAATCGTAAAGCTACACATAGCACACGAGGACTGGCGCATGAGAGCATGGCTGGATATTTAGTATCGTACTCAGCTAGGATGTAATGTTCACTTAAGTAGTTAAGATTTGTGATTTTGAGTCTCTTATTTGTTTCTCTCTTCTACTTAGTGATTTGGTTTTGATCCTTTTCTTTGTTTTCCTACCTAAGTTCTCCAATCACCTTCCTCTCTTCTTGCCTCTCTTCCCATCTTCTTTTCATTCTTAATTAGCTCATCGGCCTCCATTCTCCTTATCAACTTGCCCAGCATTTTACTCTTTACTTTTCAGTGCACGCTGTCAAATAATTAGTCTGTGTGCCCTCTTTGTTTTTTTTTCCAGTAATTCTCGCCTTGGTGATTTTGTTTCTGGCCTGTTCTTAATTTGTGTCTCGTCCTTGGGTGCACCAGAAGCACCTGTGGTCTTTTTGGGTGTTCATTCAAAAGAGATTAAATAAATTCTCGGTTTACTAATTTGACTTCTACTGTGAAATGGAGAGTAATGTATCAACAGTCACGAGCGTTTAAGTGAACCAACTCCAAACTTTTATATATTTTTTTTCTTATATGTGCAATTTAATCTTCCAATTTTTATTGTGCATAGGTGCAAGTGACTGGTGAGTGTGTCCTTCACCAGCCCTCTTTGACCATCTAATCTAACAAGCTTTAGATACATGATTTAGTCCGAGAGGACTAGAATCGCCGACAGTGGAACACAAAAGGACAGGACAGACAATGACAGGTATGTGTGTAAGGTGTACTGTGGTGCATATAGATGAATGCGTGGAAGTTTGTGTTGTGGTCTGTAAGTAACCCCTGTATCCACCAGAAATAAAGCCGTCCAGCAGTCAGCATAAAGCAGTGATGTTGACTTTCAACACTTACTCAGCATCAACCAGTGACACAGCCTGTGACAGGCTGGACACTGCTGGTACTGGTGTGTTGGGCTATACTGTCACTTGATCAAGGGCTCATTGTATCAGTTTTCAACTCACAGGTTTCTTATTTATCTTAATTTCCGGACTCATAGGGAACTGCTGTGCAGCAGCATATTGCCAGTTATCCATAAGGAGATCAGAGGGGAGGATTGGGATAGACATGATTATCTCAGTCATGATTATTAGAAACACAGCCTGTAGGATATAGTTTAATGCCTTCCCTTCATGTTTTCATCGTGTCACACCTACCCACTGGGAGGTAGTGGAGTACTGGACTCACAAAGTGAAGCTTTCAGAGCACTAATGATAATCCAGCTACTACACGTAATGCCACTTTTAGACTTTAATCGTCTTGTTTTAGCGAATGAGCACACCTTTGTAAATCCTGTTTTAAACATGTTGCTTTTGATGTAAAAACTGATTTCCACTCACATCAGATTCATGTGAGAGCAGACATCTCTGCTACATAATATTTTCAAATCTTAGCAAATCTCTCCAATTCAACCTAGATGGCTCAATGCAACAAGGAAAAGTTTATGTATTTAATGGTTAACCTTCCCTTTCCAAAGTAGAGTCTTTGCACGAGTCCGTTTCATCGATCTGCATCAACCTGTTTAAAGGACTCTTCATGATTTGAGTCTAATAGAAGGAAGACAGATCAATCAGTAATTTGAGTGAGTTCCATATCGACATGGCAACATGGAACACACCCTCTCAAAGCTTTGTATAATCAATATTCTAGGATTGGCCACATTATTCACATGATTTCTTGTAAGTGAAAAATGTTACCTGTTATAACAAACCCACAGAAAATTCTCGATCGATTCTTCAGCTCAGCTCAGCTCTCCTGGGCTGAAAGTCATGTTTGAGTTCACTGATTATGTTTTCCGACTCCCACCTGTTTTCAAAGGTTTCAAACTGTTTAAGTTAAAGTTGTATTACCCATCCAGCACCAGATGGCAGACACAGAAAACTAGCAACGAGCAGGAGTGTGGACATTTCAGGCAGCCAGAGGCACCAAATGATCCTGTTTTTGGTCATTTAATGTGCAAGCAGATTGTTTACTGCACATAGAGATACACACACTTCTCATGCTCGCCAAAATATTTGTGACTGAGGGTGTTTTTTTGCATAAGCAGCTAAGCCAGGTAACTGTAGCCTGCTGGTGGGCAAAACACTGGTTGCCATGTTCTACCTGTGCAAACTAGAGAAAGAGAACAGCAGGTACAGATGGTCAGTGGGAGTACATGGCACCATACTGCAGACACATACATGTACTCACACAAAACATGGGCCAAATTCAGAAATTAAGAACCACTCAGACATTTTTCCTGCCTAATCCTCAAATTCCAGCTTCATTATGACTTTGATCACGGGAATACATAGAAGTAAAGGTGTATTTCTTTATACTCCCTTAATCCCACAACACGCAGAGCACTATCATTTCCCAGAGTAAAAACAATAAATATGTAATCTAACACATGGCAGAAGCACCTAATTAATGTAAACTGCATAGTCATAAAAACTTATATAATTAACATCACATGGATGTTGATAGAGAATCATAATGATATGGTCCTAGAGAGCCCTGGGTTTTATCACACAGGCTGAGTCTCCAGTCATCTTTTTCATCTCACGCAAAGCGAGTGAATTTTTTAAGAATCATTGAGGTGGGGGGGGCACTTTCAAGTCAGGCTAACTGTTGATGTCATGTTAAAAGGGAGAACTGCATCGCATCCAGTTTTCTAACCTGTGTGAAAGTTAAAGAGGAGAGGCGAGGTGTTAAAACTGTTTTGAGAACATGCAGCAATGTCTTCGTCTGTTGAGATTCCAAAGCATCATCATAGAGAGTTTTTGATTAACTTTAATTTCAGTCGAGAGGAGTAGGCAGTAAATCTGTTAAATAGCCGTTAGTCAAGTCAGATAAGTCAGCTATGGTTTGGTCTGATAATACAAGTCTGAAAAAGATGGATGGATGGATGTACTGTATGGAGTTAGAAATACGTGAGCTTATCAGACAGAAACTTTGCAGCTGAAAACTCACTTTAAAACTTTATTTAGGGCCAGTGGCTCAAGTCTACATCAGCTGATACCAGCACTGACTAACTGCCACAGAACAGGCATTGTGAGTAATGTGCCAGATTGTATATTAAAATATAGCTGGTTTCCATGGATTTTTCCTCTCGGAATAAATCTAAGCCCTCCTGACCCTAAAAGACATTCTTGCGGTATATAGTATATAGCATTTCATATTGCTTTTTGTTTAACGGAGCACAGCTAATCATATTAATCATTGAATAGCTATAAATGTGTATAAATGCAGGTGATTGTGTTGACCTTGCTCATTTATATATATATCTTATTAGTTAAACACCTTCAGTATGACACACAATCCAGGCATCTGAATTTAGTGAATTTAGTACAATTAATCTTAGCATGCCAGTAGAAGACACTCTCTGGAGCCTCACACTTTAATTACTGCAATTATTAACTTACAAATGTGACTATTAAACCATTTAATCAAACCTTGGCTCAATGAATTCATTAAAAATGTTTCTCAGAGGCAACACTAGGTGTGATAATTGAGAATGGGTTCATTGTGAGCTTATATTTGTTAATAAGATGGTAATGAGGTCTCCCATTGTTTAATTTTAAAATTAGGCTGCTGAGATTTGTGTTTTTGCTTGATCGTTTACTGGGAATTTGAATCACTTCAAGCAGCAAGGCAGCACATGGTCATGGTTCAGTACAGCACTGTGCAAACTGAAAGGCATGGAAAACATCAGATTGAATTCTTGCATATTCATAATAAGAGTCTACATTGCATTTATATAGGAACAGTAAAAGGATAGAAGAGGAAGAATAAAAGGTAAAGAGCCACATACATACTGTACGTGTAATTTGTTGACAATGTTTTCTCACTTGAGAGTTTAGTTGGTTATTTACTCTATCTGCTTTGTGTTGACACTTTCATCCTCTTTGTATCCTCTCATCTTTACAGAGTAGCAGCATCTTTTATGTATGAGCAGAACACCAAAAGGTAGATTTAAAGGTTTCCAATCCTCTGTCAAGAATGCAATTTTTCTAAATATGAATTTACTTTGCACCCTGTGTTCAGATGTCATGTCTCTTTTATTCCATCCTTGACTTTCCTCTCCCCTTTCCAGTCACTCTGCCTGTGTGTTATACTGTCGCTTTGCAATGTGTTGATGCAGGATGAAATACAACTCTTTATCAGTCAGAAGCTGATGTGTGAGTCGCAAACCTTTTTATGTCATATAGTGAATAAACCTTCAGTGAAGGACTTTGAACTCATACTTTATTTTCTATCGAAGAAAACCAAAAATAAGTCAGGTCTTTAAAGGAAATTTGAGTATTACAGTTCTTTTTAACACATTTTGGCCAAGAATTCAGAGTATCATAGCTCAGTCAGAGCAATATCATGATTAAAAGGTATTATAATTTTACTATTTGCAGTGATCAAAGTCAGGAAGACTTCTGTTTTTTTTTTTTTCTGTTACTTTTTTCTACATTTTGTGTTACCAGCATATATAATCAAAAGAGAAACATGGAGACATTAAAGGAAGTTACTATTTAGCCGACAATTACAACAGAAAAAGTGACAGCAGTTAATGGTGTAGGGTGATGATATTTGAGGCCCCTAAATGATGAAACTTTTACCAGTCACCTCCTTATTGCCTCTGGAATATGTACAGTGTTAGTTGATGAGGATGTCTTCAAACAACAATCCAAACACATACATGATACATGAGACAGCCATCATGGTTAGACCAAGGCATACTTTAAAGCAAGTACATTCCTGGCCAAAGTAAAAAAAAACATTAAGATCACGTGTCAGGTGGGACGAGTATGTCCCCTTTCTCAAGGTTACCACTCCCTCAACCTCCCAATGTTGACAGATTGTGTAGATTCTTACTGTCACAGTTGTCATATATGTCACAATTTTGCAATCTACAATGTTGTGAAACGAACTAGTTTAGTCTTGTCGGTCAACACAGCTGTAACCCATTCTGTCATTAGAGTGGATTCATATTTCACTCAGTTTAAACCAGGATTTGACCAAACACTTGTTTGGTCAAGCAACCAAACAACAAAACTCCTGCGAACTATCTCAAAGTCAAAGAAACCACATGATTCTTGTAGCTAATCAGAGCTGACTTTTTTTCCCACAGCAAACCCCCAAGCTGCACTGCACACACTATACTACATCTATTCCTTAAAGCTAATAATCCCCTATGCAATCAAAGAGGTGTGTATATATCTCTAGTTTCTTTGTAGTGCATCCCACAGGTATCATTACTACTTCCAGAAAAGATCAACTGTTGACCTTAAACACAGAGGTCGATAGAAACTTTGTTGACATTTTTGGCATTTTTTCTGTATGATTAGATAAAGGTATGTGGGGATATTTCTTATATATATATATTAAGTTTAGTTCAATCTGTTTGGCTGATCTTCTTGATTCCTCAGGTCTGAAGGTTTTCCAAGAATATTTTCAACCTTTTTGTGAATAAAGTGCTGATAGCAGCAGCAATAATTCTATCATTTGTGTTAATTCATTTCAAACTGTTAATTCAATAGAAATAATGTCCAAGGATCCTTTTTTTCCATTTAAATCAAGTTTGTCGTCTTTATTTTTTGTAATTTTTCTCATTTCTACAAAATTATATTGCTGTGACATATCCGATTACACCATCTGTTGACAAGCACTTCCTCCTTCCTCCTTTTCTGTTTCCTCTGCAGTTAGAGAAGTGCTGTTTGTTGTTCCTGCAGCCACATCTCCATGAAGTAATTGCTTTCCAAATAATCCCACCGCACTCTCATCAGGCTCTAAAATCATCTTACATTTTCCACGACAATTAAGGGAAGAAATCATTTCAACTTCCTCCTCTTTTTATATCTATTTTGTTCTTGCCTGCATCCACGACATCACTTCTTCAACTCATTGTGTATTATAATGTGCTATAAAGTAGAGACACATTGGGTCTTATTGAACTTCTCAAACTAAAGGTTAGCAGAATTACTAATGAACATGTACATGCCAAATCTTGAAATGTTTGAGAGCGCTATTTGTGGGGGAAAAAAGGGAAAAAAAATTCTATTTATTATTTCTTTTCTTGTTTGAGTGCACTATACCTCTTGGGCTTAGTGCCACATTCTATAATGATTAGATTAGTGCCGGGCGTCTGTCCTCAGTTGATTTCACAATGTTGTCCTGCTCATAAATACAGAGCAGATGTGAGAGTCGAGTGCCTGCCCACTATCATAAACATAAATGTCATTTTGTGATTTGATGTCCCATTAATGCTTTGTTTCCAAGCAGATGACTGGAGGAGAAGTTATCATATTAACCTATTAAAACAAGAGCGCAGAAGGTCCAGACTGACTAACTCATCTCTTGGCAGCACACAACAATGTGTGCAGCATTTCTGCATTTGCACGTATCTAGAGTGACATGTTTTCTAAGGGTTGTGAGGATGAACTGTTTTGTTATTCATAAATTTACAGAGAACAGGAAAAACTAATGTAATAACACATTAGAGTAGAAAACAGTATTTGTTTTGTCTTCTGCTATTGTCCATAATATCAGCATTCTTTTCAGATGACATATGACCCAATTCAAAATTTACATCATTCACAGTCTGCTGTACAACGCTCTGGGGTTAGCAGAAGTCTACACATTATAGAAAACTGCAGATTTCTGTAAGTTACACACAGCGGGCACATTTCACAAGAAAACATGCTAATTTACACAGGCGTGGGTGGAATATTGGGTCGTTGGCTCCCATTACTGTACATCCCAGTATGGTATGTAGGCACACAAGGAACATTAGCTTGTTTTTGTCACTGCAAATCTGGTCTGTGATCAGACACCACACGAGACATATAAAAAAATCTTCTTCGAACCTCTTTAAAAAGAATATGTAGTTTCCTATGTTACTTAAGGTTTATCTAGCAATTATGGATTTCACCAGGGGCAGATCTACCATTACTTTATGCTTTTTATAAAGCCTATTTTGTCAATAATTTGTCACAGTGTATAAATTATCAAGAGTTAGTGCCTCAAAGATGTGGACCCAGGGATCTTTGCACCTGGCCCTGTTGCATATGTGTTTATTGGGGTTCCCCTTCAGAGCACAAAATTTGAGGACTACTTGAATGATTTATTAAGCCATGAGGGGCCATGTCCGTGTCTTCTATTGTGGCAAGGTCACCTGCTGTTGAGATGTTTTAATTTCCCTGTCCTTCATTTACCTTTGCTCTTGTTTATCTCTCTGTAGCTCTGTCTCTGTGAAACATTATGCTCAGAAATGGTCCTGCTGCTTATTGATTAAAAAAATTACTTCCCCCCACACACACACTCACACCAGCTCTAGGTTAATCACTCTCCGCCACGTCCCACAAACCCTTATAGAGTCTCTTGTGATTCTCTGTGGATTTTAGCATCTAAATGGTGCATTGCTTCGGTTAGTAAGGCTACTGAAATTCCATCTAATATTCATTAAGATGACATCAACAAAATAGATGTCGCAACTTTTGAAAGTTTGAAGTTGCATACCAGCACAGTAAAGTTGATGAATCAATAGATGAATGCTCTGAGCTCAACTTCAAAACTGATTGTTGTAACAAGTTTATTTAAGTAGAATTCATGTTGCATAAAAAATAGATCCATTCTGAAAAGACAAACTCTCTTCCAGTCTTACCCTTTCTTTTTCTTTCAACCTTTCTCTTGTTCTTTTCTTCCTTATATTATTCCGGGACATTGATTTTTATTTTTTTTTAGATTACAGCTCAATAGCAATGTATGTTTAATGCAGAGAAAGAGAAGACATTGCCTCCCCCCTCTTAATCTCCCCAGAAATTGGTTTCAGATGAAACATCATCCCTATTGAATACATGTTCAAATAGTTTGACAGCATATCTGTGTGTACTGTTTTACTATTACGATTTTGTTCTCTTGAATTTTTCCAAATTCCATGCTCCCCTTGCATGTCACTGTCTTTGTTCCTCAGTGACAGAAAACCCAGCGAGAAACACTTCACAGCTCTATTCCTTTGTTTATCGTGAACCTGGCAGCTCACTTGGACCCTGGGGCTTTCATTTCATATCCCCCTTTTTTTGAATTCCAAGGGCAGGTGCATGGTCTGCATTCATTCACATGCTTTACTCGGATAAACAGAGTCATATGCCACTGCACATGAGATCTGTGGTTTATCTGAGGATACCCGAGGATTTTACAGACAGGACAACGTAAAAGGTCCTGTGTGCGCAGCAGCACTATGCAGGGATCAAATCTCAACAATGAACAAGAGATAGTGCCACATATATTTATTTTTTTCCCCCAAGGGGCCTGGTCATTTATCTGGAAATAGAAAAATAAATCCAAATACCACAAAAAGGGCGCATTGAAATCTTTATGACTGCACAACACGCTGAATCAATATCTTGAATTTCCGCAGCACCCCAGTTTGCTGAATGTATCAATAAAAATATGTCTCAGGTGCCTCAAGCACTTGGCACAGGCTTTAGAAGAGCTTGTTCAATTATTCATTCATTGTTATAATTATTCATACTTTGCTTGGCCATTTTGCCTGGTTTACATTATATTCCAAAAGCATCCTTTGAGTAGTTTATAAAAGTAGATATTTAGCTGGCTACAATTTTCGGCAGAAGTTATTGCAGACCAATTTTGGTCACTAAAAGTAGCCATCGTGAATTATTCAAATGTGCGAAAATGATCCAGGTGAGTCATAAGAGGCCAGTTTATCATTTAAAATCAGTTTTATATCACTCTGGTGTTCTGTTTGGCAAAACTGTTATCCCTGAATTCAGTGCTATCATCACCTAAAACAGTCACATTTTTAATAAAAGATGCCTTTAGGAGTTTGGTCACAGAAATCTTATTACTGTGAATATCCACATATCTGACACAATCATTTAATGTAATAATTTATATTGTGCAGCGGCAAACAGAATTCATATAGAATATATTAATTTATTATTCATTTTCTGTAGAATATATTATTCATATAGTATGATATGTGCAGTATTATTGAATGAATAGGGCCGTTTTTTCGCGCATTCACTTTCACCTACTTATTGTTCCTATTTATTGTTTTATCTATTTTTCAGAAAACAAAGCACCAGCACACCACAACAAATTCCTTGTATGTGTAAACCTACTTGCCAATAAAAATGTTTCCGATTCTGATGCCTTCAAGACAAGTAGAGCAAAAGACAGAAAATGAGAAAAGAGTTTATGTGTGAATAGGAGGCTCAAACACAGATGATGATTAGAGTGAAATGTTCCATTAAATGTTTCAGTAAGGATCTGTTGGCAGAAAAAAATTTAATATTTTGGTTTCATCATGGAACACTCTTGCTGTGACTGAATCATCCTCTAATTCACGATATAGTGCACTTTATGGGGTCAGACATTTTGTTGTGCTGTTCAAAACTTAAATTGAAACTTCTCAGTATCATGCACTACATTTCCATCACATGGTACACATAGAGTAGAGCACAGAAGACGTACATCACACGGGTCAAAATAGGCCATCAGAGTGCTAACCGAGCGTGCTAACCGAGCTTGCTAACCGAGCGTGCACTAATTAAGGTTACAATAACAATGATAATAATAGATTTAGTTACAGCTGCTGTCAGTGTTGTACAGATGGATGTCAGTTGCATGTTCTCAAACAAAAATCAACAGATTGTGCTGTCCGTATAGTGTATACAAGACCTAGTTTGAATACTGTTGCAAAAAATATTGAAACCCACCGAGGTTTATATTCAAACATTACACGGATGCATTCAGTTGCCATCTGAGTTCTGAGAGACTTCTCAATCTGCTGTGCTCCAAAAATATCGCACATAGAAGTTTTAAAAACATGTCAGTTTGGGGTGATTTGAAGTGTTAGTAACCGGGAGATATGTTAGTAAGCCTGTTGGGAAAGTAGACAGAAAGACAGTTAAAATTAATGTTCAGCTTCAGCTTCACCTACAACTGCAATGAATTCCCCAATGATTTCACATTGCTAAGCAATGTATTGTATTTTTAATAGCGTTGAAAATAATATTAATTTAGGGCCATAGTTTCGTAGATTTTGTTTTTGAAATGTTGATAGAGAAGCAGAAGGCTGGATGAACCGTTAGGGAAAAAAAGAGGAGTTGAGAATCACGAGAGACCACATCTCATAGATATTATTTCGATCTCTGCAACAGCTGTTAGGCAGTCGTAGTAATTGCATACTTAGATTTGTTAATGGAGAATCTGTGCTTGGTGAAGCTTCAATTTCAAAGCCTTTATTATTATTTGTTTGGCTGCACTGTAAAAGCACTGGTTTCTCATTTTCTTGTGTATTTTTGTGTATGTATTAGGTTGTCAAGAAGCACCCAGAATTCTGGGACCTTAACTATTAAACTACACTTTCAGTTTAATTCATGAAAAGAAACAGAATATGCAGTATCCAAAGGCTTTTTGGTGCAATGTTGTGTCTGTAGTCTTTTTAACCCAAAAAAGGTTGTCCAAACTATAACTCGCTGATCACCAGAAATGAATGATGCTTTCAGTTCAACTCGAGCAGTAGAACCTGCAATGTAAAAAGAGAAAATGGACAATCACCCTTTAGTCAATGAAACCATCCCCTGGGGCTTTACAAAATAGTTTTCTGTGGACAAAGATGATGTTTGGGAGCAGTAGTTATGCTACATTTGTCTGTTACTTCTCGCTTTGTGGTGTCAGCTCTGAATACAGCCTCCTTGGCACAGCAATCAAGATGTTTGACTTTGGTTGGTGGAGCTCTCTGCCTTAAGTTAATGTCTAATACATACATACACAGAACGAAGTCTTAGTTCCTTTGTAGAAAACTTACAATACATTCAATCACAAAAACATTATAGTGTCTCTGTTAGATTGTCTCTTGTGAGAAATTGATGAAGGCATGTATGAGCTACTCAATATTACTTTGACACAAATCTCCAAATAACAAATAAAAAATAAACAAATTTTTAAAAAAGTGGGCACAAGTCATCATGTCAGAAATCAGCCGTCTGGCAGCTGCTGATTCTTGTCATTTTACCGCTGAGGTGAACATAAAGATTATGATGCATATTGTACCCTCATACTTTTTCGTTTGTCTGTGACTTTTATTTATCATAACTGTCTTTCATTTTCTTATTTAAGGACAGGAGTGGAATTTAAAAACCTCTACACCTGCACACTGTCCAGGAGCATGTCAGTGCAAAAATATTGACATTTTTCTCTTTCTCACCCTCAAAATAAATCATGTTAAAGATCATGCTGCTGCAAATAACAGGTTATTTAGCTGCCTCTTTTGTCTCTGTTTCTCTCCCCATATCACCGTCTCCTTCCAGCTGATCTGTATTGTTACTCCTCTCAGTATACAAAACAGTACCCTCAGGAAATAAATCTCTAAGCGAGGGTTTGCTTTGAAAATTAACGTCTCTTATTGAATCAAATGAAGCATGGACTCAGGGAGGGAGGAAGGAAAAGGTCAGCAGACTCAGAACATTTAATGAATATCGAATCTACCAGTCCCTCTCCCTTTATACAAACCCACAAGCATGCAGACACAAGGCAGGAGATGTTTTAATCAGAAAAAATTCCCCTGTATCCCATAAGCGTATGAAAAGATAATATATAAAAGCTCCACTGACACCTTTGAAACTATGTACATGTAAGATTTTTGCAATTGGACCGAATGGCTGAACTTTCAGTAAAAAGAAGTTGGAATTGGAATTATAGCTATTGATTTTTTCTTCCCCTAAACAGATTACAATATGTTCCAGTCAAATACAACCACAACTCATTTTAGAAGAACAAGAAAACTGTTATTTTTAATGTGTGGAAACTATTACCTGTCACTTGCAACAGACGAAACAACTGCTTGGGGACCGAACAGCAGCTAATTAGTCAGACCTTTCCCTCAGGAACTTATCAAAGCACAAAGACAGAGCTATGAATATGAATTTTGGACGTATATCCACCTTGTGGACAGAAACTCAAATACAATTCAGTAGTATAATTGTATTGCTCTGTATTCTCTGCATTGGTAATTAAATAACTGTATGATTTATAAGTATTTATAGTGGGCGACACAGTGGAGTTTAGCAACAGTTAGAGCTTGATTTGGCTATTTGATTGGACCACTCTTGTTCCAGGTTACATGCACAGGTGCAGAATCAACTTATTAACCAAAGTATGTCTGACTGTGAGCATTTTTACATGACACGAGAAAATAATTGATTACTGTGTTAGTCTGTCATCTGACAAAGTCACTTGATTTAGGTAATTTAAAATAACATATGTGCAGTAAATTCAGCAGAACTTACATGTAGAGGTTAAATGTTCACAGCACATTGAGAACATTGGATGAGGCTTCAGACATTTCTATAATAATGGCTGTGTTTGCAGCGGCATCAACACTACATGTATTTGGAGCCATCTGTAACATAACTGAAAGAGTGGAAATCAGTATATATGTGATCAGAAAAGAAGCAAATTTCATCACTGCACACTCTTCTTCACCATGAATTCTGAGAGTAGTAACTTACTCTGGGCTCATTTGAAAACTATTTGCACTTTGTACCAGTCATCAGAGAAGTATGGTCAATGTGTGGTTTGACTAATTGGGACTCTCTCGGTTACTCATAAAAATCAATAAAAAAGTCCAAGACTGCAGCACATGTACAAAAATGGCTTTGTCTTCATTTTTTCAGGGATGGCTGATGAAAGGTTCAGATCTCTAATTGCTCCTTGATGAAAGGCAGATCTCTAAGGGTTCATTGGTTGCATTTTACTTCACAAAACATCCACACATCCTCATTGGGTTACATCTAAGACCATAATTGAACTCAATACATCTTTATTAGGTGTAGTGAAAGAGAGAGAAACTTGAGCAGGCCACATGGTGACATTTAAATAACACAATTTAACTTTATTAATACTATAACTGTAATTTTATAGTTGTAGCCATCGTTATCATTTCCATTCAATGATTTTGGTGCTTTACCTTTAATAAAACTTCAACTTAATCTTTACTAAATTTTTTATCTGTTATTACTTAAAGTTTTCCTCCATTGTAACCTTCCAGATCTCCTCAGCATAGAGGGGCAGTTTGTAAAGATTAATTTTAGACAAGTCCCTCTCCTCTCCTTTGACCACATTGTTCTGTCAGCTTGGCTGGCCAACCATGCACATTAGTCCATCACCTTAAAAGTCTTCCATGAAAACCATATAGAGACGAATAAAAGCCACCCACGTTTGTTTGTTTTCTCAAGGTAGTGAGACCTGCTTGAAGGAATCCAATGTATTCAGTTTCATTTTTCGTTTTGTCTCTTAGTTTTGGTCTGAAATTCTTCTGATCAAGTGTGACACAGAAGCCGAAGCCGAATATAAAACCGACTCATATTTAGTAAGGCACAAAATGAGATCGGCATGTCAGTTTTTAATACACATATTTACCTACTTTGCTGTGCACTCTCTGACAAAAGAGAGGGTTGAATAGCAAAGCAGCTTTTGAGAAAACCTGTTGCCACATTTCATTTACTCCCCCAGTAAGATTCAATTTGCAGCAGCCCTGTAAAAATTCCATTAACCAACAATCTAATCCTCCACAATCTGCAAGTCGTGCTACATGAAGTAGTCACAACTGTGACATCTCTAATTCTATAATTACATTTTATCCAGTTGTTCTCCATCTCTCCAGAGAGCAGAATTCCTCTTGTATAGAGTAAGAAGTGTTGTGTGAGTGATGAATGCGAACCTTTTTATAAAAGTCTTTGTAGAACCTAGCCTAGATTTGGTGTTTAACCGAATCAAATCATGTAAAAACATTTGTGTGATTTGGTCCTAACAAGGGACACTAAAACTGAACTTTGTGGCTGTTTTTTACTAAGTTTGACCCTGCATTTTGAAACGTTTGCAGCAACATGTGTCACAGAACTAATATTAAAGGACAACTTGCATGAATCTCAGAGAATAAAAACCTTTGACAAAACAGCAGTATTAAATTCCAATGAAAGAGAAAAGATTGGTGAAACAAGTAAGCTTTTTTTTAAATTTCAGTAATGTGATGAGTAAATTTTGTAATACAAAAAGTGAAAAGCTAAATGATCTCATTTAACTGGTGCAGTGACCACTGTCATGTTTGCTTTGAGAATGAGTTGTCATAAATTGGGGGAAAATAAGCCGGATAAGCAAGGAGATCAGTGACAGATTTGAAAATATGTTATATGGTAATACTGATAGATGGAGTGGGGCTATTGTAGACAAGATCATTACATTAAATTGTTAGTTTTCCCAACATATTTACCTCTTTAAGTCTTCAGCTGTGCAAGATAATATTCAGCAAACATGTCATGGATGATAAGTATTCTCACCAAATGTGCTGCCTTTGTTTCAACCGTCTGATGATGGCTCTGGATCCAATTATGCAGTAAGCAGTTGCCTTTAAATACCCTCTCCAAGAATAATTTCATGATCAATGCTGAGAAAAGTTGGACCCAAATGCAGGACTGAGCAAGCAGGAGGCAAGCAACATCAGAACCAATACTTGATTGTGAAATGAACAAAAGGTGCTATGACAGGATGACGAAACAAGAAAAACCACAAGAGTGTAGATGCAGAGAAGCAGTGACAGCAAACTAATGGGGTTAATAAGGATCAGTCCCTGAACAAAGGAAACCAATGAGTACTTACTCTGAGAGAGCTGGTGACTTACAAAAGGCAGATGATGGTAATTTACTCAATGAATCCAGGTGTAAAAGATGAGCAGAGGCTAACCGATAACCATAAAACAGAAGGAAATAAAGCAATACAGAAAATACCAAATACAGAAACAAATTAAATCAAACCAACACTGAAAACCTGATATCTCAATGACTAAGTAACAAAAACAGAACCACCTTTACCTTTTATGAGGGAACAGTGACTTTGCATTAGTTCTTGCAACTCGATGTCTGGAGGGGGGGGCATCTGGGATTCCCTACAGAAAGAAATGTTGCAACCTGCTGCAAACACAGTCTCCTACTTAGATTACACAGAGCATATGGCTTGATTCTTCAAGTGTCATGAGTACATTTGAGTGTGAGCCTTTGTAGTTGCAGCTGTCAGGTTTTTGAGTTCGATGGGGCTTTTTTTTTCTTTCAGGTGACAGAACAAGAAAGAAATGAAAAAAGTTTGTGACCATAACATCAAAGTAAAAAAACTGACAGTGGAAAAAAGGCTGGCATCTACAGCAGAAACGGAGAGTAAAAATAATAGGATTTCGACACAATGTGCTCTCTGGAACCATTTCAGCAAGAGGGGCCAACCCAGGTTTATGTGGCCAGTGATGATTGTGACACCTCTGCTGTCGGTAGATCAAAGTGTACATGAGAATATGGCATTGCACTAAAAAAGAAAAAGCAGTGTGTGCCTGCTGATAGAGGAGTTGAGAGTTCCTGAATGGACAGAATGGTTGCAAACTATTTTTGTGCTTAATGGATGTATATGCTTCCATTCATATGAGAAGTCTTCTGTTGAAAAAAAAATAGAGATGCAGAGTTTACTCCAACCACTAAAACCAATTGGCAGCAGCAAGTAGTAGCATCATGTCAACTTCTTTGATTTATCCAAACTCTGTTATGGCATTACTTTGCCTTCTGCTTTGCTCTCAGCATTATTACTGTCCCCTAACTTAACCATGCCTGAAAGCATTTTTTCTTTAAAGACTCTGTAACTGGCTTTTAATTCAGGTTTAATTCACACGTTTAACTATGACGTCAGATGTACAGAATCCGTAATTACTTGCAGGTTATGTTTTATTGTGTTGTATTTAATTTCTTTAGCCATGCGGGTTATGCGGGTTATGTATGACCATCCTTCACTGAAAATGTCCATTTTTAGCTCCTCAGAAATTGACAGAATAATTGGCAAAAAATAACTCAATTTCACGCTGTCATTTCAAGCTGAAAATTCCATCAGAAATGTCAGAGGTCAAAACCCATCGCTGATAAGCTGAAATATGTTGGAAAATCATTTTAGTAGACATGAGGAAAATCTCCCTTCTGCACATATGCAAAAAATAGAAAACCTCAAAGGTCCAGATATAGCAGAAACTCTTTATCAGAAATTACATAAAATCAAATACATGTGCTGTTTGAGCCTTCAATTTGGACTCAAATCAAACCTAAAAAAACTGCTTTTAAATTTATTCATGTACAAAAAAATTTGAAGCCATATTGCTCTTCTAATTTGTTCAAGGTTACACTTAAAATGGTTTAGCTGGGGGAGGGGGCTCTTTTACTGTAGTTATTAATAATGAATTGCTTTAAAAACAGTTTTTCCACTTAAAAGAAGCGAAATTCTGACAGACTGTCATTTCTATTACAAGGTGAAACTGTCTCTGTTCTGTTAAAAGTAGAATGAAATAGCTTTTAAACGATTTGGGGAAGTTTTTTTTAATCAAGGATTAAAAGGCTAGACTCTAAGTTAATGTGATGTCTGCTCCTTTTGTTCCCTGTAGCTATATTAGCAGAAATATAAGGATAATTGAAGCTGGTGTATTTCAGTCACTTGGTCTTAACGACTGTTTGTTCATGGTCAGTGATTGAATATGTCCTTCATTTCATTATGACTTTCCTAACAGCCACAGGACAACAAGTTCTCCTGATTAAACACCTGCCATGTCTTTCTTTCTTCCTTCCTTTCTTTCTTTTGTGCAGTCGTAGTTCTTAAACCTCCCCTCAGCCTCTGTCCACCTAATGAAAGCCAAAGGGACACAAAATAATGCCGTCATCAAACTTGTTTTATGTAAAAGTCACCGTGTCACTGTGGGCTGAATGCTGAGGTGCATCTTCACTCTGACCCAATATCTTTCTCGCCTTCGTGACTTGTAACTGCAGACTCTGGTCAACAGACACATCAGGCGTGCACACTTTATTGCAATCAAACCAACATCTAGCATACTCTTTTCCTTTGGATGTTTGACATTACAACAGAACTCCATAGAATTTAATACTGTTTATCAAACTAGTAGAAGACCACAGAGAAACACTTTTCAGTTTAGTTTTAACTCTTATCTCAATACCATGTCTACTGCTGCAAACACCTAACGCAGTGTGTTTTCAAATACACACCTGACCTGACATTAGTGAACCTCAGTTAACACCAAAACATTTCATGCATAATTCACCCAAAAGTCACTCATGCTACCATTAAAGATGACAAATCCTGTCACCCAGCAACATTACTGGGGCACTGAATACACTTTTCTTTTATGTTGCATTACAAAAGGGAAAAGGCCGCTTCATGTCAAATCACTAAGATGTGTTACATACTGTTTCTTACTCCAATAAAAATGCACCTACTACACTAAGCGTAAATCTACTCTCATTGTGTTTTTGCCTTTATATACATGTCAAAGCAAATATGACCTAATTTTTAAAGATTTATAAATAGATTTACTAACGTTTCTACAAGAGTCAGAATGATTTGTGTTAGTGCAAGTGAAATGTTTATCTGTTTATCATAATACAGCAGATTTTAATTTGTAATGCACTCATGTAATGGCATTCGGTGAAAGGTAAGAGTATCTTATTGTCAGTACAATTAGTTGTAGTTGGAAGGATTTTCCTGGTGATATACATTGACCGAGGAAGGTATTCATGACTTTGGAGGAAATTGTGATTGAATAACTTTACTGTCAAACCACTGCAAAAGTGTAAATAGAAGGAAATGTATAGTAATTAGATTTCTTACCAGTTATCATAAGTTTTTGTTATGTATTGTTATGCTGCTGACAGGAAAGACCTCCCGTATCTCTCTGTTACATGATAGCGCGTGTATAACTCGTTGTTTAAACACGATGTTATGTAGAAGGTGGTCAGTGTTGTTCTTTATATTCTTCAGTTTGTGCAGCATTCTTCTATTTACAGTCTAGTCCATGTGCTCAAGAGCAGTCCCCAGCACAGAGCCAGCCTTCTTCATCAGTTTGTTTCTTTGAGTCTCTGGCTCTGATGCGGCTGCTGCAGTAAACTGCACTCTCCACCACAGATATATTGAAGAGATGCAACATCTTGATGCACCTAAGCTTCCTTAAGTACAGTCCCTTCTCAAAGACATCCTTAGTGTTGCATCTCCAGTGCAGTCTGCTATGATGAATATGATATGATGTGACATGATGAATGTGTTAGGAGTTTTGCAATAGTGGACTTGGTATTGAGACAAAAGTTTGTTAGTGTAATAAAGACATAAATATTTACCTTTTTTTTTTTTAAATGACAAACAGTTGGAAAACTGGTACAGTAGCAGACAGAGATGTGCTGCTGAAATCAAAATGAATGTATTAGTGTGTTGTGTGTGACCTGACTACAATTGAGCTGGTGATGTCACATGTAGCATCAGCAGAAGCTAAAGGTGAGATATACACTGCTACCAGTATAACACATGAACTCCTTTCATGGATAATGGATGTAATAGATGTAAACTCACAGCCAACAGTTCTACATCTGTGGCGCAAAGATGGTCATTCAGAGCAACATGTCCTGGATTAGTCCATCTCTTATGATAAAGCATTACAGTCCTCTCTGTCTGCACTCTTTGCCTTCTCATATAGTCTGAAATTCAGGTAGAGTTGTCCCTGCAGCTACATCTTAGTGAAACAAATAATACTGCCTTCTCAATATTCCTGCTGCTTCCTCTTCTGTGCTCCAAGCTTGTCCATTTTATTTGAAAGTGATCTCGTAATCCCCATGATGATTAATGGCTTAAACTTCCTTCCCCTTTTGTTCAGTTTTGCATCTTCCTATTTAATTGTAGGTAGTAATTGGTCCTCTGAAAGCCCAGTCATTTAAACAATTCTCCTGTTTGTATGGTTTCTTATCAAAACACATGTTAAAAGGTGCTAAAATTACCAGCAGAAATCTTTTCAGTAGCACTGCATGTAAGCCAGCATGTAAAAAGCTTTAAAAGGCCACTGTTTTCACAAGGGAAAAAAGCTTGAAAAACCTCTATAACCCTGCACATACAAATCTCTCTCTCTCTGTCTATACATGTATATGTGTGTGTGTGTGTGTATTTATTTTAAAATGCATGAATAGATTAAAATAAAATAGCTGAATTAGATAAATCTAAACAATACAATAAATTTAAGAAGCTAACTGAAAAATCAATAAGAATCTAATTGACAGAAGAAAATAGTTGACGAGTTAATTTATGAATAAGCTTAGATAACTTAAAGAATTAAAAGATTCCTATAATTGCTGTAGCACATTTGCATGAATATGAGTAACCTGTACATGTGGGGATGCTGAAACAGCTGTAATGGGCCTAGCCAAAAAAAAGCTTCATTGTTTCCTGACAATATCTCAGGGCCTTGTACAAGGTAATGTTGACCTTTCATGCTCGCTGGCTGTCCTCATAAGCAGACAGACACATTCATTAAGCACGGCTCCATCGATGGCAGATCTCTGGCGGACACAGTTGCTCATTAAAGCTCAAACCTGTTTCACAAAGAAGCAATAAACAGAGATGTAGAGAAAAGCACAGGCTGAGAGAGAAAATGGAGAGTTATAGGGGCTGACAAAGATCAGGACAGTTTATATTGTAAGTGGTCCTGTTTGAGATACTATACTCATGCAAATGAACGACTGTTGTCATAACGGATTAAAGGAAGAGTTATAACAGCCAGATGATTGTAAATTTGATTGAATTTGTTCATCAAATAAGGTAGACAGTCTGTAAAAAGGTTATTAGGCAATAAATATGAAGTGGGGGCTAACAAAGACCAAAGATAAGATGGAACATATTAATTATACTTCTGCTTCTGATTTCAGAAGTTTTAACATTGATAACGGGATTTAATCCAAATGTCTTCTGTCAGTGTCTACACAACAGCTGTCAACCTCTGCCTCCGATCATGTTTCAGCATTCTGTCTGCTTTGTCTTAAAAATGTCAACAAATCATATGATTGAATGGACTGCTGCCTGACAATTAATTTTGTCTTTAAACTATGTCTGTTATGGTCACATTTGTCATAATTGCAGTTCTAATAAGATTTCTGTTGTCAAGTATGTACTGAAGGAGTTCTGTGATAAATGGTGGATTGCTGATTTAAAACCACTCAGAAAGATTATGCGATTTGTTTTGGTCTTTTGTTGAGTGATTGAAGCCTTTTTTTCTCCATTCCCACACTTCAGTTCAAACCATTTTCTCATGTCAAATCTATTGATATTGAAGTTCACAAACAATTTGATCAGGGTTGAGAAGAACAATATAGCATCTTTCAATCCTCCTGTCTGTCTTACTTATTACCTCCATTCTTTCTTCCAGTTTAATAAAGTTTAACTGAATTCAGTTATTGTGATGTATTGGCATGGACCCTGTATGAAAAATTTGTGAAGATTACCAGTTTACTGAATCAATAATAAAAAACTTTCTTTGATTTTGTCTTTTACTAAATCTAATAGCCTTGGTTGTCTTGAATGAGTAGTTTCAGTCACTGGTGTGTATACAGCATTATTTTCTTCAAACACATCCTGCTGAGGATTATGTTGTGTTTGCATTTCTTCACTCTAAGTCCTCTTTGTTTAGGTGCCGACAGCCTCTTTATTGATAGTACACATATGATAGTACTGTGACTAATCTATACAATACTCACAGTTTTTTGTACAATAGGTCCCCTACGAAAGAAAAAGACAGAAAATTGGAAACATGATGCATTATGGTGTTTTAACATTATAAGGTAAGGTACAGTGCAGTACAGGATGTTAGACGCAGCACGACTCGACCATGCTTCGTTTTCCATTGCAGACAGTAATCCTCTGAGGTAGACGGAATCAGCTGTGTATCATCACAACATGTGTGAAGCTGTGGCAGTACAGATGAGACAGACAACTTCTCATTGTGTGTTTATCATATTACATTGATTGAGCAGAAGCTTTTATCCAAAGCGACTCACAAGTGAGAAGTATAGAGAAGTTATTGCTCTGAATTAGTGTGTGACAGGCTTTTAGTTCAGAAGAGTTTGAATTCCTTTTGGTCGTGATCATTAGCAGCAGAGAGCTACATAACTCAGCTCTGGTCAGCAGAGAAATAAAGATTGATTTGTAAATCTATACTTGTAGTTAAAAAACATTAATTTGCCACGAGCACAATTTGCGATCCAAGGAGAAATCAGATGTTCAAACAACTTTGTAGAACAAGGAAGTGTGTATGTGTGAGTGTACGCTGCTGTAGAGATGTTGTTTATGTCACTGTGTAATATCAGCTCTGTATGCTTGGAACCTCGGCAGAGTTGTAAGAATCAGTTAGTATAGTCAGTATAATCAGTTAGTATATCAGTTAGTATACGACTTGCTACTACCTACAATGGAAAATCAAGGAAAAGCACACTCCTCATTCCAAGGGTCAATTTAGAATCCACAATCTCTCTCTCTATATGTATATATATATATATATATATATTATGGCATGCCGTTCAGGAAATTAATCTTTGAATATATTGAATGAAACTCTGAATATATTGAATGAACCTTGAATATATTGAATGAAACTTGAATATATGGAATGAAACTCTGAATATATTGAATGAACCTTGAATATATTGAATGAAACTCTGAATATATGGAATGAAACTCTGAATATATTGAATGAACCTTGAATATATTGAATGAAACTCGGAATATATTGAATGAACCTTGAATATATTGAATGAAACTTGAATATATGGAATGAAACTCTGAATATATTGAATGAACCTTGAATATATTGAATGAAACTCTGAATATATGGAATGAAACTCTGAATATATTGAATGAACCTTGAATATATTGAATGAAACTCTGAATATATGGAATGAAACTTTGAATATATTGAATGAAACTCTGAATATATTGAATGAACCTTGAATATATGGAATGAACCTTGAATATATGGAATGAAACTTTGAATATATTGAATGAAACTTGACTGACGTCAGACTTCACGGAAGTGCCTGCAGCCATCTTGTCTAAGGTGTGGATACTGTGGCGAAAAGCGAATGACAATTAGTCAGTCCGCTCGGAATTTTGTAGGATGAATATTAAAGTATGAGAACATCATTAACACACTGGCGAATGCATGTACGGGCCAAAATCCTCCCGATAACCCTGCCCGTTCTTCTAACGAAGAAGTCGTGGCAGACTTACGACATCAGGCCAACCTCAGCATGCCTTCAACCTCTCAGGAGTGCCCCAAAACGGCAATGCAGGCTATATATTGTTTAGATACAATAAGAATCACCCACATTCATAGACCAATGTAGGCTGAATATTTAGTTTAGTATTGAACGTATTTGATGATCCGCGACACAGCTTTGTTCACGTTACTCACAGCAGATTGCGGACAGACAAATGCATCGTGCCCAAAGTGGACATTGTGTCACGGATCGTCATATACGTTCATTTCTTAACTAAATATTCAGCCTGCATTGCCGTTTTGGGGCACTCCTGAGAGGTTGAAGGCATGCTGAGGTTGGCCTGATAAACAGCTGCCTGCCCGTTCTTCTAACAAAGAAGTCGTGGCAGACTTACGACTTCTTCGTTAGAAGAACGGGCAGGGTTATCGGGAGGATTTTGGCCCGTACATGCATTCGCCAGTGTGTTAATGATGTCCTCATACTTTAATATTCATCCTGCAAAATTCCGAGCGGACTGACTAATTGTCATTCGCTTTTCGCCACAGTATCCACACCTTAGACAAGATGGCTGCAGGCACTTCCGTGAAGTCTGACGTCAGTCAAGTTTCATTCAATATATTCAGAGTTTCATTCAATATATTCAAAGGTTCATTCCATATATTCAAGGTTCATTCAATATATTCAGAGTTTCATTCAATATATTCAAAGTTTCATTCCAAATATTCAAGGTTCATTCAATATATTCAGAGTTTCATTCAATATATTCAAGGTTCATTCAATATATTCAGAGTTTCATTCAATATATTCAAGGTTCATTCAATATATTCAGAGTTTCATTCCATATATTCAGAGTTTCATTCAATATATTCAAGGTTCATTCAATATATTCAGAGTTTCATTCCATATATTCAAGGTTCATTCAATATATTCAGAGTTTCATTCCATATATTCAAGGTTCATTCAATATATTCAGAGTTTCATTCAATATATTCAAAGTTTCATTCCATATATTCAAAGATTAATTTCCTGAACGGCATGCCATAATATATATATATACATATATATATATATATATATATATATATATATATATATAGAGAGAGAGAGAGAGAGAGAGAGAGAGAGAGAGAGAGAGAGAGAGAGAGAGAGAGAGATTTCACCTGTTTTGCTTTCCTTTGCTTTTGTGGCATATTATTTTATTGTTTTAAATGTGACTCATAAATAAAACACATGAATTTTTTACAAACAGAACTTTACGAAGCAAAGCCCATCATGAGCCAGTGTATGGCAAAATCCAGACAGTCAGTATATTTCAAAAATAATTTCTAGATGTTTTCGGTTTCCAATGTATGTAAAAATAAAAAAATAAAAGTAAGAAGATGAAATCTAATCAATCGCATGCTGTAGTATGTATATTAATGACAACATCTGCTTATTCAAACAAATGAATAATATTCTTAAAAGAAAATATCTTTAGATAGGACCGTGCAAGTTTACTTCTGTTTGTTGTGAGTTTTAAAGCCGTATAAAACGCATTAAAATCAGCTATAAAGACCCCAATGTTTAAGAGGGACGTACAGAATCTTGACTTGCGTATGTGACATTTGCGCATTTAAAATAAAAAGTTTATCAGGTAACTTAAAGGCTTATTTACTCCATCCATATCAGCGAAGTGAGGATGTGAGCTCCAACGGAAAACGCGTGGAGACTTTCTATTCGCTCGCATCGTTGCTAGGTAACCGCTAAACATGCATCTCAGGAATTGTAGTTTAAAGAAGGTCGTATCCCGCGCGTTCACATAAGGAAGTCTTAGACAGAAAACTACACATCCCAGAATGCAGGTCTGGCGGAAGAGTCCACCCACACTTGGGCACCTGACTTGTGGTACTTCAGTGAGCTACAACAACAGACCGTTTGTTGTTTTGTACGGCTGAAATACTTTAGCCAGCTAGTTTTATGTTAGGCGCTTGTTGTGTTGGTGTTTAGCTATTTTCCAAAATGAGACTGCACTGTTTAGTCGCGGCTCTGTGTCTCGGAGTGGGTGCTATGGCAGGGAAATACTCTCGAGAACTAAATGAGGCCAAGCCGAGTGGAGGTGATGGGCAGACAGTGGAGTTCAGGATAGCTAAGCTGAACCAAGTGTGGGAGAAAGCCAAACGGGTACGTACATGAGAGAAATTTGGTTTAAGTCTACGACAGGTGGAGCAGCACGTTGTCGTCATCTTTATTCAGGTTACAGTTTAGAGCAATGTGAAAAATGTAGCGGCCGAAGAAAACGTTGACAGCTGCATCTGTGGTCAATTCACAAATCCAGCTGTTAAACAGTTGTCGCATGAATGATGTCACCCGTGCTGATATACATAGTTTAGTATGATGGAGGATTTGGTGTGCGGGTCAGAACAGTCTCTGGTTATGAAATTGATTTCGGCAAAACATAGATTAAAGTGAGACTTTATAGGGCACTAAGAGTAGCAAACAGCACTCACTGCAAACTTTCTCCACTATTGTGTCCAACTAACCAACCAACTGTTGGCTTGATAGATGGAGCTGTCCCCAGTCCGACACGCTGAGCTGCACAGCGACCTGAAGATCCAGGAGAAAGATGAGCTGCAGTGGAAAAAAATGAAGGTGGAGGGGCTGGATGAAAACGGGGAGAAAGAGGCACAACTCAGACGCAACTTCAACGGTGAGAAAGTGTCCCAGCTTGTGCAGCCCAGAATGGCTCTCTGGTTTGTCCCGAGTCTGTCTGACCTAAGAAAGTTTTAAGAAAAGTTAAGATCACATTACAAATATTTGGGGAAACAATGACAGAAAACATCAAGCAAGTTAAACATGCATTGGAGAACTTCTCAGGCACATGAGTTGAAATCGATAAGCACTCCTCTTTTCTTTTTAGTGATTTGAATCTGTATCAATAATGAGAGACTGATGCTGATGTTTCGCTGTTAAAATCTGGGGTTTTCTTGTTAACCCTGTGTTGCATTGTGGGTGCCGTACTGTGGGACCTCTCTGACAGATTAATGGTTAAGGAAGTGTAGATTATGCAAAGTGTAATAATTCACTTATATTGCCATTCAAGGCCAGTGTTTTTAAGAGATCAGGTGCGACAGTAATTTAGTTAAAGCGCACAGAGTGTAAATTATTATCAGAGTCAGAGCACAGCTACGGATGTATGTCTGAGAGTCAGTTTTCTAAAACTTATTTGGTAAAGGATCACATTTTTTTTGCTCAAGATGAGCTATTATTTTTCATGAAATGGCAGAATTGCCCACTTACTTTCAACATTTGATGTTTTATATGATCTATTTTGACTAAACTGGCAGGTTATGAGATTTGCACATTGTTTCATGAATTGTCTGTTTTACATTGTATGCAGCACCCCAACTTTGTGGAATATGGGTTTGATCAACAAAACAAAAAAGAAAAGCAAAGGAAGAGAAGTTAACAGAGAGGAAAACATCTTCATATATTCATATATACATATTCGTTTTTGCATTTCCCTCGCTTTCAAAATGCTTCGAACAAATAGTGCAGCTTGAAATGCATCATCTTGTTAACGCAGAGGATCTTTGTATGCACTCGTCCTCACTCCCCAGTGGTGGAGTGACCTTGCAGCTCCAAGCAGAGCAGCAGATTCACTCTCTGCTCTTTTGTTGCCCGATATTAATTTTTCAGAGGGACTTCACGTTAACTTTTCCCCTCTGAATCCTGTTCTCCTCCTTGGGTCATTCTAACGTCAAAACCATTTATTTCTCTCTCCTCAGTTTCCTTTTCATTTAACTTCTTCTTCAACTCTTAGTTTGTTGCACCAAGAGACACTCTGAGGTTTTGCTTACTGTAAATGGATTAATCAGAGAACAAAGTTAAGATTTAGCTTTGGTGCAGAACCATGGCTGAAAAGGAAAAAGAAGAGAATTGAATATTAAACATAGATGCCCATCATCATGCAAGAGTTGTCAACAACTTCTTGCATTTCTTTTCTTTTAATTAGGTGGTTAAAACATGTCTATGTAAATGGACACCCTCCCATTGACGTATCAGGAGTTAATATGTGCCACTGATGGGTTATAACGGCGCTGAGTCGGTGCTGAGTCAGCTGCTGCAGTAACAGTTTACTGGAGCAGAATAACAAGTCCAGGCCTTCCTCAGAGCCAAGTCCAACTTTGTATGCTGTAGAAATGTGAAACATGTGGCTCCATTTATTGTTACGTATCCTGTAAAACAGATGCTTGTGCCCTGGCAGGTTGTGGATGTATTGAGGTCTTTTTAAATCGTTGTTCTGTTTAGTGAGTGGTAGAGCAAATTATCTTCCTCTTCATATTCATCCTTAAAATGCAAGTTATATGAGAAAAAGCACATATTTTATTTCATCACCCACTGTTGGTCTGTTTTAATAGTTTGTTTGCCTTCATTAATGCTTCTCACTTTGCTTCTGGCATCAAAATGGGCTGTGACTTTCTTTGGAATTAATGACTTACTGTCAAGTGTTTAGGGTCTAGTTTAAATAATGAATTTACGTGTCCTAGCCTCTTTATATTGTCTTGCTTTCGTGCTTTCTCTCATTACAACCTCTGTTGCTGCTCCCTAGAGGCTTGTGTCATGATTATTCACCACAGCGTTTGTTTAAGAGTCTCATGATCGTTGTCTGCAGTGATTCTGGCCAAGTACGGGATGGATGGGAAAAGGGACGCGCGGTCGCTCGAGAGCAACTCACTGAAAGACCATGATGTCAAAGAGGGAGACATATTTGATGATCCCAGACTGGACAAACTCTGGAACAAGGTTTGTGCTTGAGTGCAAAGGAGGGAGGAAACAAATGCAAGTGTGATTTTAGTGCTTGTGCTCTTATTTTTCTGGTCTGTTCTTTAAAGCCACAGTGGTCGGATGAAATGAAGACCTCAGCCTCAAATCAGAGAAAAGAAATTATGAAAACGATCGAGTGCGCACAAGGTTACAGCTACAGTATTTTCACCAGAAGTCTTTGAATGCAGCTTTTACTTTGGACACAGTTAGTGCAATGTTGTGTTGCTAAAGTGAAAAGAAAAGTGCGATGCATAATTCATCCACAGATCCTTCCACTGCTGCATCGTTGCATAATGGTTGAAACTTAGTGGCACGAGCTTGTTGTAGGAGGTGGGGAAAAGAAGTAGAGAAGCTCAAGTATTATGAGAAATCTCTGAAGGTAAATGCTCCACGCTATTTAAAACCAATCAGTTTCTGTAAATCTCTTCAGGTAGTGCAGCAGCAATGGAAACACCAACTCCATCTTTGAGTTGTGTTTATTCATGTTGGGAGTTTTCAATCTACCATGTATTTGGAGTAGAAAATGGAGAGAATAGCGATATCCCAAAGGGAAAATCTAAAAAAGTAAAGTAGGTACATTATTACACAGATATATTGCTGCCTATGTGAAATGTTGTCATGACAGCCATATTCCCTTTGGCCACTATTGAGGTAAAACGAAATAGTTTTGAAAAGTAATGCATCTCTTTTAAAGTAGCTCGTTGACATTTGATGGCCCTCTCCAGCCAGCTGAAGTGCTTTTACCACTCCATCGTTTTTAGTTGTTGTGATCTGAACAACAGCGTTAAATAGTTTGTTACTTTGAATATTCTGGGAAGAAGTTTCTCCACAACGTTTGAAAAAGAAACATGTTTTGATCAAATAAAGCGTCTCTCTATCACTGTCAAGAGAAAACATCAACCAGTCAGATCAAGAAAGTGATATTAATGAAGACGGTCAGTGAATAGAAGCCAGATTGTCGACTGTCATCACTCATAAATCCCACTTGTAGCTGCCAGCATCGGTCCTTATTCATCCACACTTTTCAGTTTGGTGATCTTTTTCTGAGAATCTAGCTGTAACTCAAAACATGCCACAGCCTGACATGGACTGAGTTTAAGCTTTTAAAGGGATTCTTTTCTGTTTATAACACAAGGTAAAATGAGAGCATCGTCACAAAACAGAAGATGAATTAGATAAAACAGTCTTCCTTTAAAGCATCTAACCGAGCAGTTGCCCTGGACATAGCATATTTGGACTGCTATTACCAGTCACCCATGCAAAAATATTCGTATTGATCTGATGCTTTTTAGGCTAACTCCTATCTGTCTCCTCCACCACCAGGCGGAGAGTTCTGGGAAGTTCTCCAACGAGGAGCTGCTGAACCTAAAGAGGGAGTTCCAGCACCACAAGGACAAGATCCACGAGTACAACATCCTCATGGATACCGTCAGCAGGACTGAGGGTGAGTTGATTCCATCCCTTTGTCACACCACTTCTGCTTAGTTTTATTGTTCTCTACGGTTACGTTTTGAGGCCTTTAAGCTCTGCTCTGTGTGGTTTGTCTTGGTATTGTTCGATAAGTCTCGCTGCAGTGTCTTATACTCCCTCTCTATCATCCCAGCTCTTTCATTACGGTTTATTGCTAAATGCTTCGTACAGAATGCGGGCTTATCAAATAAGGTCAGGTTTTTTTCTATATATTTTAGCTTTAACGGAGTTTTCAAAGAGAAAAGATGAATAGATTCCTTCTCACCCTCTCTGACTCTTCTGTGGCTGTTCTGCGTGGCGTTGTTTTTATTGGCCGGCTGTCTGAAGAGTTCTCAGTGCATTTATTCAGACTTTTTTGATCAGGCACGCACCGCACACGCCACCACCCACTGCTCTCCGCTCCATCAGTACTCACCACATCACATCAAGCTGTGAGCTTTAAGCGGAGCCGACAGGCCCCACAGTGTTTCAGACAGACCTGGGGTGGACGGGCTCGTCTCCTTCGGATGGGACTGACACTTGGCTGCTGTTTCATGCCAGACATTTTCCATCAGCACTTCAGAGCACCACATCGCCACCAAACCAGCCAGGGGTATTTTTCTGCTCGTCAGCTGCGTTTAAATATTGAGCCAATCGCATGTTGCCTTGAGGGGAGTCTCTGTTCATCTCACCAGCACCACCACCTCCATTCACGGCCTATCTGATTTCCCCAGTTTTCAGTTCGTTTGCCTTTTTGCTTTTGATCCAAATGTCAGTAGGCTGTGAGTTGAGTCAATTAAACATGAATCGTATAACTTTGTGGTCGTTATCAGCAACTCATAGTTCTATGGGAGGATTAAATTTGATGTGTGAATAAAATGATTTCTTGGCATCTAGAAAATCCTCAATTTTAAATGCTTGTTTTCAATCTCTTTAATGTGTCCTTTTTCTCCTCTGTCATTTATCCCCAATTTCCTCGACTCCCATTTAACCCACCAACCCTGCCTATCCCCTCCCCTCATTTAAATCTCTGAACAGAAATCCATAAGAACGTGATCTCTCCCCTGGAGGGTGACACCAAAGAGCACGTGCTGCAGCAGAAGCACACAGAGCTGAAGGAGAAAATGAGAGACCTCAACCATGGCTTTGAGCGCCTCCGCAAAATCAGCCACGAGGGCTTCACTGAAGACAGCGGTGAGGAGACAGAAACACCCGCTCAGCTCGTCACTTTTCACATCTCAGTGTCACTTCTCGTTTATCCCATCAGCCTAATCACAGGGATCTGTAATCATAGTAACACTGCAGAATTGTGTTGATATGCCGACAGCTTTACTCAGATGTTTTGTGCTTTCAGTTTAAAATTGAATATGTTTCCAAATTGGAAATGAGTTATAATGCAGGTTATTTAAAGCAGCTCCCAGTTCTGTATTTATGCATTGACACAAATCAGTTTGTCCTTCAACTGTTTAACACAAAATAAACACATGAATATGTCCTGAAAGACTACTTATAGTTTTAGATCCGCTCGGACCGATTGGCCTCAAAGCTCTATCCCTCTACACTTTTGTTGCGGCTCCAAACTTTCCCCTTGGATTATCTCCTCATCTTTCTCTGTCTCGTTTCTGCTCTCTAGAGTTTCGGGAGCCTCGTGTAATTGAACTGTGGGAGGCTGCCAAGAGAACTAACCTCAGCAAGGATGAGCTGGACTCTCTGAAGGTAGTGTTTACATCCCCTGAGACCATTTTTAAAAGATTATTCTGTTTTCTTTTTCTCTAACTACAGCAATGTACTTGTACTTTAGTAGCTAAATACTACTAGTGTATGTGAGCCTTGAGACGGAGTACAATTCTAAGATTTTCTGCAGTATCGCACTCTCACATCTCATTTTTCTCCTCTCACCCTGTTCCCTGTTAGCAAATGAATCCAGCTTTTATAGATTATCTGGATGCATGATGAGATGGATGACAGGGAGGCACCCCTGTGTGGCTTTGCATGCAATTAAAGATGAATTGAACTTATACCACTCCATTTGCCTCCATCCTTTCTTTGTAAATTTAGGAGGAGCTGCATCACTTTGAAACCAAGGTGGAGAAGCACAGCCACTACCAAGAGCAGCTGGAGCTGTCTCACCAGAAGCTGCAACATGTGGCGTCTTTAGGAGACAAAGAGCACATCAGGAAGAACCAGGAGAAGTACAACACACTCGCTGAGAAGACCAGGGAGATGGGCTACAAGGTGAGAAGGGACAAATGGCTGTTTGCGCTGTAATTTCTGCAAATGGAAGGATGAAACCAATGTTTCTGCAGTACGAACAGCAGTATAATTCCACATATTATAGCATCTTTTGGTGATAAGAAATTTACTAAAGGGGACTAATTAAAAGTTAATTCTTTCACAACACAATTTCACAGACAGGAAGTCAATGTGTACATTTTAACATTTGATTTCAGACAGTCAGTATTAGCATGATTAATTTTCAGTTTTTATAACCAGCTCATGTTTTTCCAATGAATTCAAAGTAAATTCTAATACATGTGTCAGTGTTTTGGGAACGGGACTATGCTAAACCACAGTGATAAAATCCGTTATCTTCATGTAGTAAATGTGTCACAAGGTGTTACAGGACTGTAGAACCAAGATGGAGGTCGTTGACATAACATTGCCTGTTGCTTTTGGGACTACAGCTTTTAGTTGTCAAAATTTAGATAACGAATCAAGTGAGAAGGAGGATCAGTCCAAGCTGCTTTGAGTTAAGTGTCCCTTTGTTAAATAAAAGAAAAGTTTCATCAGAGCACGAGATGAAACAACTAATATCTTCATCGGTAAACTTCACAATTATAATGGTTTCTGTCAGGATTAGCTGTTTGGTTTGACAGAAAACAAGCTTAATATTAACAAGCAGCAGTTTTGGAGTTAAGTGGTCATACGTGTTCTTTTCATTATCCCATTTCAGATGAAGAAACACATGCAGGACTTGTCCAACAAGATCTCTCGTCAGGGTCTCCAGCACAATGAGCTCTGAGTGGCCCGAGTTGTGATCACCACATCACTAAAGGCAGAGTGAACAAACGGTTACACGAAACTACATGAAAACATAAACAGATTTCTTCCGTAGTTTTTTTTTAAACTTTTTTTCTACTGTATGAATCACCGAATGAATTAATGAAGTTGTTTGTACTAAATATTCATGACATTTTTATGAGTCAGCTGGATGTACATTTAACCATCAACAACTGATTAGAATAAATCAGTCAAGGTACAGATAAAATGATGACCTAACAGTTTAAATACCAGTGTGTCAGTTCAGAGCAGCTTTTATTCATACAACTAATGTGGAGGAAATGTCAAGTTGTAGCATTAATGTGATTGTTGAGATTGAAGATTCAATTACTCTTAACAAAACAATGTATATTAGCTGCTGAGCAGCAGTTTGTGCACACCGCCCTGTCGTTAATGGTGCAAATAATAAATCAGAAAATCAAGTAGGCTGTTTGTGAGCTTTTGTCAGACGTAGCTTGGTCTGCTGCAACAATGTAGGTTAGGAGAGGAAACATTTAAATTCAGATCTGAAAATGAGACGGCAATCTTTAATTTTATAAAGGATACACGTGCCAACAACATACATACATTTGTGTTTTAAAAATATAGTTAAATATTAAATCTTTATATTTTTGGACTAAAGAAAAGCAGTTAATATTTACAATTACAGTGACATTAACAGGCCATTCTTGACTCTTCATCATGTTGTTTCCTCCTCCTCAGAGACACTAGGTGGGGAGCTGAAAGCCTTAAATTAAATTAGCGTCAGATAGTAAACACAAACTGTGCTTTTCTATTCATCAGTTCCTGCCCTCTCACAGACCAGCAGCACAAGCATTGATTGCTGTGATGAATAATGTTACTGGTTGGCCGATTACTCAGGTATGTCCTGCTTTGGCCACATGGGGCTGGATAAGTGTAATTTACACCTGGGATATAACTCTAAGCTGCTTACCGCTTTGCTGCTCTAATGTGGAATGATAGTTTGGCAAATTGGGTCTCATAACAGTTGATTGTACGGCATCAAATGCAATGAAAAGAGCTTCGTATCATTGTGGGATTGTGTACTGCTGTAACCCGTAACAGTGACAGTTGGTAAATGCCATTCCAGGTTGACAAACTATAGCAGGATGCTGAGTAAAACAGTTCTATGATATCATTGATTACTTTGGTGCCAGGCCTCTGTATTCCAGTGCTCCACAGTCCTCTTGAGAGAATCAAAAGAAAGGCAGATTGTCCTCAAACCTCAGCAGTTGTAAGTTTAATGCGGCCAATAAGTTAAACTTCTGGTTTGAAATCGAGAGAAATGCTGGAACACTCAGTTAAGAACAAATCTGTGAAAAGTCAACAAACAATACAAGATAGCAGCAGCATGAGGAGCTCCCACACATTTGTTTTTCTTTATCTTAGTGGAATGGATTGCTTGTGGGAATTTCTGCACACTGGCACAAGTGTGGGTGCATTAAAGTACAACAATGATTACAACGACCGAGTGCATTTGAGCTTGTTCAGAGGGCTGGAAAGAACCTGCAGTGGAAACTGCTCCGAAGTGTCATGGAGTTGTCTGGCGCAGAGTCAGTTTGGTGGCCCTCGCCGCCTGCTCTCCGTCTGAGTCAGCATCTCCTCCCTGCCCTGAACATGCTCCGCCCCCACTCTCAGAGCCGTTTCCATGGCAGTGATGTCAAGGTGGGCGAAGCAACTGGGGCCCTCTTCTGGTTGGGGGGAAAAAGGGGCAATTAAAAACCAAAAGTTTCTGTTCGTATCATCTTTAACTTACTGTTGGCAAATATAAAGTCTACATAGTAAAAACATGCAACCACCCATCAGTCCCTGACGGGCATCATTCAGCCACTGTAGTCATGTTTAACTGAACCTTACTATATTTTCACTGGTACCCATCTCTGATTTAGAAATGCAATGAATTACTTGTAAATAAAGATTTTTTTAATCTCTGAATTGAATAAAGGATTTTGAATTGTATTGCTTTCACAGTTTTAATTGTTTACTGTATTAAATTGCTTGATTTTAATTGTGCAAATGTTTGCTTTTATGCTATTTGAAGTAGACCAGAAATGGATTCAATTCCTGTCTGTTTTTCATTCATGCACGTCTCTCTGTTTATTACATGCAATCATCCTCCTGTATGAATTGATTCAAAAACATTTTCATGCACTTAGTGATGATAAACATAGTGATGGAAGTAAGCGGGCAGGTTTGAGGTGGTACATTTCTAAGCATCAATATGCAGAATGACAGAATAATGAGCACAAATATACAGGCAACTGCATACGAAAAACAGCTATTTTAACCAAATTAAACTGATCAGTTCTGTTTGATATTCCTGCTTCTTTCTCATAAGCCTGACATTTGCTTGCTTCCCCTGTTCAGTCGATAAACAAACACAGTCTCATATTATTGTGGTCACAGTGCAGGGCTGAGGTTGGGAAACGTCAAATGTGGGATGTTAAAGGTGAGGCCAAATTCAATTTAGCAGCAGGAAAAGACAAACAGTGATCTGAGATGAGATGTTGCAGTGGTCTTACCGGGTCTGCCTCTCACAGCACTGTGTGGACTGGACACAGGAGCTGAGCTGTGCTCTGTATAGAGAAGCTCTGTAGCTGGTAGGGGGTTAAAGGGGATGTTTACATAACTATAAGTGCTGTCCCTATGAGGTCCAGAGTCAAATGGACGAACTTCACGGGGAGACTGGAACATAGCTGAAGGGGGGGAAAAAACCTGCATGACACAAGCATTTTCTTTCCCACATTTATTTCAAAAACTTTTTTTTAAATCACAATTTCAGTTGACCAAAAAATGAATTTTCTCACCACATGATGATGTTGGCCTGTGCATTCTAACTGTGACAGGAGGTGGAGGAGGGGCAGAGGGTGGAGAAGAAGGCAACAACCTCCTTAGTCCTTTTAGCTTACCACCAACACCAGTGTCCTCATGTTTCTCACCGAGAGCAGGGTCTGTTAACAGATGTTTGCTTTTATGATTCTAGTATTCGACACGGACTCAGTAAACACCTGTAGAAGTATTCAGTTAATCTACTCGAGCAATGTGAAAATGGAAACTTCTTAATTCAGAATATTTCTGTAAACAGTCGCAAGTCACGTGACTGCTTTCTTTTAAATCGCTGCATGAGCATGTTAACAGCCTTTTTATTGTGTGAAGTGACTGTAATTGAAGTGAATCTTCATTTAAGAAGTGGTAACTTTTAACTACATCTGTATTAAAATGTAATGAAGTAAAAAAAAATGTAAGAGATCATAGATCAGGAACAGATTATAATTAAAGTTCTACAACACAGTTCACTGACGTACTTGGTGTAGCTGTGGTACAGGCGGACGACAGGTCTGCTGATGGAAAGCTGCCAGCCTAGAAAGATAAAAAAAAAAACAGCATTTCTATTTGAAATTTGGCTCAAATGTACAATGCTTCACTTAAACCACAAAGACGTCATCAAAAGGCGCCAAAACTTTTAAGAAGCTGTAATGCAAAATGGTGTGTGGTTCAGGGCTGGAAAATAAGGTTGTGAACTGCGGTATTTCAGCCCCTGGGCACTCTAGGGTAATTTTAATCCCAGAAAATATAAATAATATGAATATATAATATAAAATAATCCAGGAATATGCGGGAAAAAAGTACTTCAAAAATGAGTCATAAACACATAGTTTTAAGGTTCCCAAACATCTATAATGTTGTTTTAAGCCTAGTTTAAAAAAAAAAACTGCTGCAGTCAGTCCTGCAATTTATCTATAAGATTCGATTAGCATTGTGGTGTAAAGTTTACATATGGAAAGGGAGAATGGAAGTGAAATGACCGAGGGGTTTGTTTTGCTGCTTATGAAAACAACTTTTAAGTTTTAATGAGAAAGACAATGTTTTCAAATTTAGTGTGGTCTTTAAAGGCCAACATAGCAATCAGCCCTGCTTGAAAGGTTAATGTCTGGCATCCTCAAACCCTTAGCCTAAAGTGTACAGTTTTAAAAATAAGGAGAAATAAAAGAAATGCATGTTTCTGCAGTGGAATAGACCAACACACACCTCTCGTGGGATCTAAATTATAAATTCATTAGGAGACTTTTTTCTTTGCTCCTGCAAGTACAATCTTACTTGAGTCAAACATCTGCTTCTCGCTGACCACAGCTGCTCTGGTATAATGTAGTTGTACAAACCATGATGGCACTGAGTAGGGACACGAGGAGTTCTGGTCAAGGCAGGTTAATTGTTTTTCACTGCAACATTCAACACCTTTACACCTTTAAACAAAGAAAAAAGCGACTGCATAGTAAGGTACTGGAAAATGAGATATAAGGAGGGGAGACAGAACACCTGTCGACAGAGAGGCTTCAAAATGAATTAATGAGGAGGACTAATGAAGAGGAGGACAAAAGTGGGAGTAGGGGGTGAAGAAAAGAGGTGCTACAAAGCTGAGAGGCAGCTTTGACATCTTTAAGGTGGCAGACATGAGACAAAAGGGTTGTTGGCTCAGACAAAAATGTCGACAGCGAGACTCAATTTAACTGTTTTCTCCACCCCATGGCAGCTCATAACACAACTGGCTGGGGCTTCAGTAACATTAACTGCCATACAGACATAATAGGCCACCACTTGTGGAGTCAGGATGTGTAACCCCCCCCCCCCCCCCACACACACACACACACACACACATACATACATACACACTGAACCACTGACGCTTAAGGAATAATAAAAAGAAAAACTCATTTGTGTTTCACGCAGCGCTGTTCTCCTCTCAGAGGATTTCTGTCAGTTTCATCAGTACTCATTTACTTTCTCAGGCACCTTTTGCTCCCTCTCACTCTCCACATACACACACACACACACACACACACACGCGCACACACACGCACACTCACTCCCACACAAGCTGTCAGAAATCAGAAGACGTGCTGTTTCCTCTCCGCTCTGATGATAATTTGCCCGCTACAAGAGGGAAGTGCTTTTCACAACACAGCAGAAAATTAATTAGTCACAGTGTGGAGAAGTCTTCTGAGAGCTTTTCAGGTTTCAAACAACCATATCAAAGAGAAAACACCACCAGCTTAAGGCAGGTTGGTGATGGACGGCCACAATGATCACGGTTTTTGTATTTTGGTGTTTTAGGGAATGGTATTGTCCCCTCACAGTAAGAAGGACCTGAATTTGCTTCACAGTCACCTCCGTCTGGTGCTTAAGTCTCCTCTACATGCTTCCCCCACCCTGTGGTTTTCAGATCAATGACATCCAAAGTCATTTGGACTAACCTGCCCACATGACAGACTGAAAGCATATTGTGGGTGTAAAAACATAAAGATGCAGCTCATTCTCAACTACAACCTCTTACCAAAATGATCTTTGTTTCTTTCTTTTTACAGAAACATAATCACAATTAGGACTTGAGTGCTTTGTTGAACCCCCTCTGTCTTTTGTGAGTTTGAATTCTTTGAGGACACAAATGAAAAACAACATTCCTCATCAGTTAGGTTCCAGCTTCCTTGTACAGCAGTTGACAGATCAGGTTTGCAGGATGGAGTCTTGTCATTGACCTATGATTGAGATCTGAACTATTTGTTTGCCATGTCATTGAGTTGCTCTGCCTTTCCTGAGGAAATGTTCAAACACTCTATATGTGGCGAGATGTATCATCATCCTGAAATGGCCTCGGCATCACCAAGCCTCCGTTTGATTGATGGAATGAGAAAAGTGTCCAAAATGTCAGACTCCACCTGTACATTTACTGTAGAAGTAATGACAGCCATCTCCCCTGGTCCTTTACCTGACATCAAGCCCATATCATCAATGACTGTGGAATTTGTTTTCCTCATATAGTCATCTTTATAGGTTATATTTTACCAAACAGAAGTGCAGCATCTCCTCCTTGTCAAATGCAGATGATTCTTCCCTGAATATGACTTTCATTCAAGCTCCTCTTTAGTCCACCGCAACCTTGTTTTCTTCTGTTTCCAAATGCTGTTTCTTTCAGCCAATTTGTTACAATTTGGTCACAAACATTGACTCCTGTTTCTAGTAATTTAATTTTCCATTTCCTAAATCATCCAGGTGCAACAGCTCATTAAGCTTCGCAAGCTCTCTCTTAACTGCAGACTCCTGTGCATATTTAGACTTCTGCAGGCATTTTAGTACTGCAGATTACAAGGTTTCCATCATTTCTTTTCCCCTCACAATCGAGTGATTCCATTATATTTCACTCTACTTCATCTGAAAAAAAAGCAAAACATGCTGAGGAAACACAGCTTTAACCTTTAATGTTAAAGCTGTGTTTCCTCAGCCTTTTGGTTGGTGTCGATTTGTCTTACGTTTCAGATGTCGAAGCAGTCGGCAAATTGTGTGACCTTGATGTGAGAAGGAAAACTGAAATTTCTCTATTTTATACTTGATACCTCAACTGTATTTAAGTAAGATTTTGAAGGTGGGATGTTTGCTCATATACTAAATATGTTTTACATTGTACTAAGAAGTGTTGGTGAGAAGCACCTTTTCCATCTCTGTTCCCCTTGAAAAGTGGGCCTCCTGTATTATTTTAGAAATGTACGAGCAGAATCTTAGCGTTCTTTGTTTTTATAGATTTGCCACAGTTTCTGTGACCTCGGTCGCCAAAGTCTCAGTATAACTTGTTGTCATAATTTCTCCTTTCTTTATTCCTCAACATCCAAACCAGAGTTTTACTGAAGAGCAGTTTCTTGCTCAGTAACACATCTCTTATGTAAGATCCCAATTATTAGCATGAGTGTAAGACCACTGCCGTAGGCAGAAAAAGGCGAGCGGACACATTATGTAGATTAGCATCAGTGGGAGCAAACCCAAGAGTGATTAGCAGAATGGTTTCTAAACACTTTGTTTCATTTCATAACTTAATAGAACTGTTAGAGCAAAAAGCAAAACTCCTAAAGAGAATCTGAAGCTGGAGAGTGTGAATGAGTGTGACACTGCCAGTACCTGTGCTTCTCCATAAACAAAGTTTCCAGAGACCAGTAGGGGTCCAGGTGTGGACCTCCCCTCACTGTCCACAGAGGGCGCCCTCACACTGCCCCAGGAGTGCGAGCGCTGCATCACTGCCTGATGCTGAGCCCTCGGTCCTGCAGGAGTTTTGCTTAACATTTTCACCTGACCACCACCTCCATTTCCACTGCTCTTGCCGTCCTTGGCCAGCTCAGGTGGGGCTCCCTGGGCCGAAGCTTCCCTGAGTGACAGGGCATGGATCAGACTCCTGGGGGTGTCATACCACAGTCTGAGCAGGCTGGGAATCTGGTACTCCTCACTGTGCCTACGTGATGCTTGAGAGACACATCTGGATGAGCAGGAGGAGGTGCTAGCAGAGCTGTGCTCTGGGGTTACATTAGGTTGAAAAGGTGATGAAGGAGGGGTTGGGGGTGGGGCAGAAGGGGGTGAACAAGGAGGAGGAGCAGGAAGGTTGAACACAGAGCCAAATTCCTCTCCTCCTACTTGACCGGCCATGTCCAGACTTCCCGTACATGAGGAATAGCTCCCAGAGTAAGACGAATGACTGCCTGTCGCTATCCCAATCCCACTGTCTAATGAGCTCTGCCGTCCGCTATCATGGAGGCCTCGAGGATGGAGTTGGGCGGAGGACATATGGCTCCCAGAGCCTCCCATGACAGCAGCATAAAGCAGGTCGTCTGATCTTGTCAAAACCTTCAGCGTGGACGAACTTGATGCCGTCTCATTGGAGAGGTGCTGTCGAGCTGATGATTCCACCCAAAATGGAAGTCTGCTTCCGTAGCTTGCATCTGATTGACTGGAGGAGGAGCTTGACATGCTGTGGTCGTCCCCGGCAACAGATGTGCTCCAGCTATAAGTGGAGGCTGAAGAAGGTGAGGAACAGATCTTAATTAAGTGGTTCATTCATCACACGCAGTGAAACGACAGTATACAGAACATTTGCTTCATATTACATCGATCAATCAATTTTTATGATCAGTCCTTTTGCAGGGACATTTAACTGCTCTCATTTGCTCCAGTCCAACACTTTCAGCACCTTGAAAGCAGAATTCAATTTTTTTTCCTCATAAACTCTCACTGAGCCAAGAAGGCGGTCAGCAAAAATTAATCATGGGAACTTTGACTAGAATGAGATTCAAATTTCTAATACACACACATACACAGAGTCAGCATAAATACAGGGAAGTGATCAAACTTTTCTGAGGACAGAGGTCTGCAGTGATGAGAAATTGCTTAATAATTCATATTGACATCAGAAAACACCCCCAGGCGACGCACTACACTACACTTCACTGCACAGTGCTCACGAGGTATGCGTTTGTGGATGATAACCTGAAGTGAAGTTTGATACCTGCGCTGCTCGCCAGGCTGCATTGAGACAACATGCTGAGTCTTTTCTCCAGCTCTGACGTTTCCTGGCTGATCCGTTCCTCTGCTGAAGCAGGGTCAGCGTTGAGATCTGCTGTTTAAAAAGCAAACAAAAAGACAACATCATGTAAGACTTGTAATGATGCTTTGATATGAACACTTGTTAGCTGTATCATCAGTACAACTCTGACAATGACAACAAAAATAAATGCCTGAAAATCAGTCAGAAATTCAGCAATTTATGATGATTTTAATTGTGAATAGAACTCCTTCCTCCCAAAACCTACAGTAAACTCTTGGCAGATGTGGCTACTGTATAACAGCCGAAGGATAATTAAGCAACAAAATGAAGTTCAGTTAAGATTGTAACATGGTTTGTTGTATTGAAATGTAGAAGTAACAAATACTTATGATACATTTATTGTTTTATGTGAGCCTTTGAAATAGCTATTTAAATGTGCTCAGCTGTGCAAAGAAGATGTAACTGACAGTGAACCAAACCATCATCTCTCCTGTCTCTATCAGGTTAAAATTGAAGACTACATCAGTCCATCTCAGGATGCTGACTACATGACCAGCTGCCTTGTGGTTTGACTTGACTTTAGATGCTTCCACTTGTTATGACATTCATAAATCCTTTTTTCGGTGCAGTTTGTAGAAATGACACAATGGTACACAATATGAGGTAATTCAAATCTGATTTCCCATGGAAAATAACAAAAACATGCTGTGTTTCAATCTGCTAGAATTTCTATTTCTCCTAAAATTAACAGTAACATTAAAGCTAGGTAGTAAATGTTTTACTGAGTCAATCAGCCTGATGAGTGTGTCTCCAAATGGTACACCAGCCTGTAAATTTAAGATCTCCCAGGAGATGTTATAGTTGTCTTGTCAATCTGTTGGAACATCAGTTTATTGTAAAACCCTGCCAATTACACACTTAATGCCTGCGATATAGACATCCTGTGGAGGTGGGCGAATGTAAAGGGGCAGGATCTGCTGCTGAGGTGATGTGTGTGCTGCTGAGCTCACATTGCAGCGGGTCAGGTTGTTTGTGTGTATAGATGTCAACAACCCTACTCCTGGATCTTTGCCTCTGGACCGAAGCTAACAGTAATGGGCAGATGCCAAGTTTCTTCACTACGCTATGTGAGGTGTCAGCTACCCTTTGCTAACTTGGCTAGTCTAAGCTAATTATAGTTTCTTCACGGCACTGAATGTCACGAGGCCCCGAGCAGGCTGATCCAGGTGGGCTAACCCTGGAATAAACGTAGCAGGGAAGCTGAGGTTGAACTTTTGTCCATTAAAGGGAGTCGCTTTCACCACCTTCTTATCTGTGTATATAAAATGTTATACATGACTTCATTTATCCTGTCAAAGACTGCCTTTTCTCAATACCAAACTGCAACATTACTATGTAAAATAATAGGAAACCTCTGATTTTGCTTGATTGTTTTTTATTTAATTCTTGCATCAAGAAATGGGGGAAAACTAAACATAAAAAAAAAACAATGGTTAGGTAATATATTCAGTATGTCTGTTAGAGAGACAGAGAAATAATCCATAACCCTGTGGTTTGGTGGGAAAAGGACTTTTGATCAGTCTAGATCATAAATGTGACATAAACAGAAAAGCAAATCTAACAGAGAGTGATTTATCATTCTGTCTTCTGGTTATGTGGCAGTTTCAATTGCAATTTGCATCCAAACCTATAGTGAACTTTGCTTGAGCCTTATGAATAATAAACTATCAGTTAAACGTATGATTAATTAATGACTAGAGCCAAGGTGTTATGAATTCTAAGCATATTGTATGGCTTTTCTTTACCAAAAAGATTACATTCACACGTTGTCTCTCTACCATCATCATTGAATGCCTCAGAGCTGTGTCAAACAATGATCATCAACACAGGATTTATTCTAAAAATGTGTTCCTGTGGTTTAATGCAACTTTCCATCACTGAGATCTTGTCATTGAAACTGTTAAATTCTCTCTTTTTCTCCACTGTAATTAAATTTGAGATTTCTAATCTTCAACTATGTGAGAACTCGGGGAGGCTAACCTGAGCACACAGTAGGAAATTATGTTAAGACTACTTTTCAGCATAAATCTAAGAATTTTTTAAATAAAATCTGACGTTGGAGTGAGCCATCAATGTGTTTGAGACAGGCTGATATTTGGTCTCAGCCGCATAAAACTTCAGTCGGAGCTTTACTTCCTAACAAGTAAGATATAAATAATTCTAAAGAAACCTGGCCTGATACTTTTTTACTCCTAAATAATTAATGACTCTGCAAAAAGTGCAAAATGTTGTTTGATTGTAGCAGTGGCTAGCATTTGGAATGCAGAGGTAATAGTCTCTACTAAAAGTTCAATATGAAATAATTATAGGTTTGAGGAAATTGTAATACATTTTATTTCCATCTTGATTTTAATTTAGGTGCGTGTTTGAAACTAAAGGCTCTTAGATGTGTCTGCACAAACAGAAACAGGCTTGTCTATGTCTCATAACTCTCAAAGAACTGAACTGATTGAAGCGCAGGTATTTTTTTTGAAAGACTTAAATCACTTATTTTCTTAGCTTTTTTTTTTAAACCGTTATTGATACATTATCAGTTTTTCTACTTTGGAATTGTACCTATTGATGTATTGAGCCTTCTGTTAACGTGCAAAAACTTAAAGGAAGCATAGAGGTTATAAACTGACTCTATTAGCTGCACTTCCAGTGTTTGTACTTCCTCCTTTGCTCCTCAGTTGTGCTGTTCTTGGCTGTAAACGTGAAGTCAGGTTACTTAAAAACACATTAAATGTCTGCTGAAATATAATGCACAAAAGAGGCTGTATTTCACCATCACTGCAGACGCTGAAAACAGATTCAGCAGAGAAACGTTGTGTGGAACTTCCAGTAATCCAAAAAAAAAGGATATTTAAGCGTGAAAAGTTATTACCGTACAATGTTTCTAACTGTGTCTTACCCGTAACCATTTGAGGCAGATGGCCGATGCTTGTGAATCTGGCTCTGCTCGAGGTCTCTTCCTGTTAAAAGGAAGTTTTCCTCTCCACTGTCTCCTTGTGCATGCTCAGGACCGGGAAATAAATCCAAGAGAAGATTCAATGCGGTTGGTTTCTGTACCAAACCAACCTTGATGGAATTGGACTTTAATTCTAATACATTTTATCATCTAACTGGATTACAATGAACTTATATATAATTTGACTGAATTGGATTGTATCTTTAAAGAGATTTGATCATTTTTCTTGTGCATTGGTGCTATATAGGCAAAATTCAATTGAATTGAATTGTTTCAACACAAGCAGTGATGGTTTAACCAAGTAGAGTTTAAGGGCCAGTGTGCACAGAGAGCCTTTCTCTTGCAGATAAGAGCTGGCCGGTTGCTGGCATGTGCTGCCTGCTGGCATTTCATTAGAAAATCTCAACAGTACCTCGCCTACATCTCCACTTTAACTGCTATTATTGATAAACCAGCCTTACCTCTGGCTACTGTACTTTTTTTTTATTTAACCTTTATTTAACCAGACAAAATATATCCACCATACACCATATTATCACCACCTCTTTCACCAGGGTGACCTGGTCAAGAAAGGCAGCAACGCACGTCATGGTGGTCAAAAACAGACAAACAACAATAACACACAGACAGTAAAAAAACATAACAACATTTTTATGATCATCTTAAAAAGCAAGACAATAAGAAAAAAGAAATAAAGTGCAGAAGTTGTAGATACAGCAGGAATTTAAAAACATAGGCACTGATTAAAACACTGTCTTTTTAAAAAAAAAATTGAGCGGAATGCTTCCAGAGGAACAACTTCTACAAATTTAAGTTCTGATTTGGGGTTATTCTAAGAAGACGGGGCAGAGAAACTGAATGCTTTTTTTCCTGATTCAGTTCAGACTCGAGGAGCACAAAGATGCAGAATATCATTCGAGCAAAGTGTTAAATTGCTTTCGGTTCTCCGAAGAAAAGTGCATAAAAACGTGGGAACTAAGCCAAGAAGAGCTTTATACACCAGAGTCATCCAGTGTGAGTGGCGTCTTATTGTACAATCTATTTGTCAGTCAACTATTATTTTTACATATTTTTCCACCATGAACACCAATCAGAGGAAGCCTGCCCTCATAACAATGACTGAGCATCAATCACAACTCAATCTGACAGCAGTTTATGACACAATCCACAGTACATTGAATACCACAGTCTTTTACAAGGGATGCCATTAGAGGGAGCCCAGTTCCAGGCCTCTTTAGGTTTAAGTATGGCTCCTATCAGAGAGTTCAGGGAGACAATCAGCCCCACAGTGTGTAATCTGTTATAATCTGTGGGAAAGGCTGCAGCTGTTTGAGCTCCATCGCTGTCACATTATTGATATTATCACCACCAACATTTAGTTTCCACAAATGGACTTTGCTGATCACTTCTGTCTGACATGTCATCAGGACAGACAGACAAAGTGAGTTTCTGCCCATGTGATTGGTGGCCTGACAAAGATTGGCTGTGAAGAAACCAATGGTTTTCTGAACAGGTTCTGGCGCTTAGTAAAAGGCGTTATGTGGACACTAGCTTTAATGTCTAAAGATCTACATTTAAATGCCTACATATAACCAGTTAGTTTTTAATGCCTAAACATACCCACCTTCTAATTAGCAGACAACCACTCTTCCTATGTTACAGCTGCTCAAATACAGACTGTCAGCCGTTAATGTGTTACAACAGTTGCCTCTGAGCATGCAATGTGGCGACACTGTGCTCCTCCACGTCGTTATTTATATATTCAGTAGGAGAAAAAAACACTAAATTCATGTCGGTGGACACAAATATAATAGTTTAATGTTTGTGACTATTTGATGTTCTGCCATCAGAATGGGTTGACAACCTTAACAGCGTTCCTCCTGTACGCAACATATTTCTAAATCTATGTAAAAGCTGTTACAGAGCTGTCAGATCCTTATTATGTGTCATAGACAAGCTTTCTCTTTCCAACTGTCAAAAAGCTCCCGAGGCAAGTGCCTGTGAAATAAGCAGCACATTACAATAGCGCATGAGTCGCACACAAAAGCATGACCTCTTAATCTATAGGGTGACCCTTGGGATTTAAAGCAGGTTGTGTTTCCATTAGCATGGCGCCTGACACAAATGCTAAATATGTGCACTAAACAGGCATTAAACCCTCATGATGGAAGTCACAAAGTCACATACCAAAGGGACTGACTGTCTTTTCCAAATTATGGTCTGTATATGTATATATTAAGTCCTAAATGTTTGCACACGCTTCTGTACATATGTATGGTAACTTTCAGTCGATGCTGTTTGTACTTTTTGTTTTTATCCAAGCATATGCGTGCTCACCTGGCTGGTTAGGTCGCAGGCCATGCAGGGCCCTGCTGGGCGCGATGCCTCTGACGATGCAGTCAAATAAAAAACTGATCTGCTCTCCGTCTGAGCAGGACAGATAGAAAACCCCAGCCCCTAGGAGACAGAATGAAAGAGATTGAGTAAATAACATGATGGATTACTTAAAGAAAGAGTCTGAGCTGAGAATGATTTAGAGGTAAACTATATGGAGCAGCAGTATAAGAAGTAGTGAAACTAACAGCATGGTTGTTGTTATTAGTGTTTTAGTTCAAATGTTTCTTATTCTTTTTTTTTTTAAATCAGCAAGGCTCTTGAAAAGGCAAGGCTGTTCTTTAAGTCAGCAACAAGCCTTTCTGTTGAAGGTTACATAACATTTCTACAAGCTCACATTCTCCCATCCACAGTAGCTCACACAGTTGTAAGCATCAGTGAAAATATAAGCAAAAAAAAATCAATTCAGCTAAGAATCATGACACATCTGAGTCAGTCTTGAGTTGTGTGTCTTTGTTTTAAATGTATTTTCAAGTAACCACTTCAGACAACCCAGACAACTTTACACTTTACTTACTAAACTTTTAATTAAGCATCCAGTGCTATTACAGAGGGCATTCAAAGCATTGTGGAGCTTTTCAAGCTCAATATTTGACAAGAGTTTCTTATGTAATTCATCACTGATCATTAAATATAGTGGGAAAATAGATCTGTTAGTTTTTTTTTTTAACTTAATTAGTTAAGTTCATAACATTTTGCTGAGTCGTGAACAGCTCGATATAAACAAAAGGCTGGTCAGATAAGTGATAAATTCAGTACAGCTGAGGTGAACTGGACAATCAGGTGTTAATTCCCTGTGGATTTATCAACACAGGAGACCTCTCATTACACAGTGTCACGGAGCCACTGTCATGTGAAAAAAATATTGACTAAATATGCTTTTAAAAGTTTGGAGTATCACTCGAAGATGTAATAAATGATCAAATCTGAAAATGAATTTACATTAGCTAGTGTGACTCAGCTTAGCTTACAGTCTGGTCTGTTCTTTTCCCCTAACAAACCATTTCAGTGAATTTTTCAGGAATAATGTGAGAATGAATATTATGACATTTTAAGCAAAGAGAAAAATATTCTAGCATCAAAAGGAAATCAATTAGCATCTTTTGTAATTAAATAAACTGCGTGTTCTGCTATTCTGTCCAAAAAGAGCCTCATTCTCAGTAATATGCTGAGTTTTGTTGCATGGAAACTCTTCATAAAATGGTAAAAAATAAATAAATCAATGAAAACTATTGTGCAAATTCACTTTTATATTGAATACATGCCAGTGGTAGAAAAAGCTTTCAGATCTGTTACTTCAGTAAAAAGGTGCCAAAAATAGAAATACTCCATTAAAAAGTTCAGTTTGAAATTTTTTCTACTGTGTACAAATGTACACAAGCGTTAGGAGCAAACATTTGTGGAACAAGGCATCACTGGGATATTAGTCCTTGAACATCAGGATATCAGCTACTGTTGTGGCTGCTGAAGGTGGAATTAGTTTAACCTACTTTTGAACTTTGTTCAAATGAAACCATATGAGAAGTTAAGAGGGAAAAGTTGCCGTTAGTGTTGAGAAAGTTCCGATATGTGACCTAAGCTTCATACTGCTTTTTGAAAAACGTGAGAGGCCAAAATGGTTTGAAACCAGTTGTTTAACCTTTGAAAGACCTTGTATTTTAATTTCATATTAAATGATCCACTCTGTATACACAAAAAATCTTCAAAATCTTATTACAGTTACTAGTGGAGTAACATATAAAGTGAAACATTTAGCTCTCAAATGTTGTAAAATGGAAGCACCAAGTAGCACAAGATAGAAATACCAACCAAAGTATTTCAAATCTTTTGAGTACAATCCTTCAACTAATGACTGTGCTTAATTATTTTCGTCCACTGGCACACATATTCTTCAACTTCCGGCCTCTACATGTTAAAATATAAATTAATTAACAGTTATTGTCTCGTAAAGCCTGTTTTGTGTTCAACACATTTCACCACTCAAGTTAATTCATCACATCCAGTGACAGGTGGAGAGGCAGACAATGTGACCTCTGTGGGTCATTCACACTTTAATGTCACCTGGCAGGAGAGCTGCTAAGTTGTATTTAACTTTTAGATACCCTCTGATCTGGTGACACAGGACAAACACACTCACACGTGCAGCAGCATACTACAACAGGAGGCGTCTGTGTTGGCATGTCCCGCCGAGGGACATGGAAACACTGCTGACTTAGCATGCAAGCTTCAAATTGCTTTTATCAGGGACACAAGGTGGGGTGGCTGCCAAACTCTGCAGAGGATCATTTGCTACTGTGCCTGTATGTGTGCAGTAACAGTGTGTGTGAGTGTGTGTGTTACAAGGCTGAAATGAACCCATGTGGTGCCGATATACCAGAAAATATCCGTCATGTTAATATTGTTGATTACAGAACAAGGTGGCCTCGTTAAAACATGTAACAGAAGCTGATATCATTCAGTACACTTCCTCAGTATTTACATGTGACTGCACAACAAAGGCAAAGACTGTATCCTTGAAGACCCCCAGCTCTAATGATAACAGTGTATGGCAGGAAAGGGGAACTGCTCACTATCCCAAAGCATTGGTTGACTGGCTGTTAAGGAGTGTATGTCTGTGTTTTTGTGTCACCACAGTAATGAAATAGCTTGTCATGTCACTTTGGAGAATGACTTCGACTCTGCAGCAAGAAACTGTATCATACAAGGAGCGGCGGATTTTCAAAATGCAGCTGCAGCACAAAGTCCTGCGTGCGGCAGCGCTGGGTGACAGAGAGACTTGTTCACTGGTTTGCTGGAGCAAACAAAAGGCCTCAAGGGAAATTAAGCAGTAGAGATGGTAAAAAGAGATATTTTGGAGACCATTTAAAAAAATTCAGACCAATGACCAATTATTTGTTGCTTTGTTACTCATTACTTGAAAATCTATTGCATTGATGGACTGATAAGCTATGTGAAAATATAAGAGCAAGGGCAGGGTAATGTGGCAGAAAACTGGGTGCCTTCTCAAGCGATATATGGTGAGAGGTAAATACAATTTGAAATGACTAAAAGAGGAGTGAGGAAAAATTATTTCCGGTGCTTGTGCTTACTGAACACGCCGAGTAAGATTAATAGGTTTTCTTTTAGCAGAGCTCAACCAAGTAAATGTTTTATGATTTCCAAAGCCCACAAAGAAGAGTTCAGTCACCACTTTTGTTCTGCACAAGATGCAACACAAAGCTGAGACACACATAGCGGTACTCACAGTTCCTCTGCTGAGCACGCCCTGGCAGATTTTAGATAGATTCAGGTATTCACAAGAATTTCTGTTCGAAAGTCTACTCTCCATAAAACATCCACTTACGACTGGAATGTGTTGCATGTACTCTCCAAATACAAATAAACATGTAAAAATGTAAACCAACACCCTGCTTTGCCGTGCACTCATGCAAGGAATGTCTCTTGCCGATTTGACCCTCACATCTTTCTGCTTCTGTAAACTCTCTGTTTTCGCTGCCACACTGTGAGGGCAGAGAGCTGCTGCCCCTATGTCTGCTGGGTAATGTGTAGACGAGGTGAAGGAGAACTCTGTGGCTGTACATGTAGTCAACAGGCTCTTCGTGGTAGGCTTAAAGTCCCATACTGATATTTATAGATGTCACTCATGAGAACATTGAAACCAGAGCCTGAAAACCTCATGGTTATTCTTGTATTCACGAAGAAACACACACACACACACACACACACACACACACACACAGGAAACGATAGACATTGCAAAAGTTCATTAAGGAACTCAGATAACTAAATCTATAAAACAATATGATAATGAGCAGAAAGCTTTCACTGTGCAGTGGAATGGAGTGTTTTTATAGGTTCCTAAATAAGAACACAGCAGCTGTTTGCAACTTAAGTTTCTCTATGATTCAGTACTTGAAACATGGTCCCATCCCCACCCAAAAACATAAAGCTGCCTCTCATTCTTTACATTCATGCCCACCATCAACTGGACACTCAAGGGATACCTAAACCCATCCACTGCACAAACCCTCTGCATTATTTGGTGGACATGAAAGGCATTTCTGTCATGGATTAGGTTACTTTATAAACACCTGCAATAAATCACATTTTTAAAGGACTCTGTTAGTGTTGAAGTGACAGCTCTATGAACGCTGAAGACATGTCAAAAAGAGGACTTATTTACACGAGAGACGGCCTTTAAATAAGCGTAATTTAAACAATCCTCCTGTTGTGATTGTGTTGACAAATGACAATCACAACATGATTGTCATTTACTAAATTTTTGTCATTTAGTAGGTTTGAGTGGTCACTTGTGATCAGGAGTTAAACTCACTCATCCCATCTTGTATTACTTTGAAAGCTCCAACCTCATCCAGCATTTACCATTTCTAGATAAGAAAATAGTGTCATCGCTGTCAAAGGGACTAAGCAAAGAAATTGTGTCAGCTACAGTTTTGAAGGTGAATTTTGAGCTTTTAACAAGTAGGAGAAAAGGCATTTTCAAGTTCAAATAAATTTTGAGCCCCTGCAATCTTATAACTTTCTATGGGTCCAGGAAAATTATGCAACACAATCAAAAAGCTCCAGAACACCTCTGACCTGTTCAGTAAACTTACTTTCGGCATTGGCATTAATCTATTCTATGTGTTTGTGATCACCTGTGTGAAAGCAGCTTGATGAAACTAACAGAGACATCATATTTCCACATTGTTGGCCTCCATTTGACAGACTGACCTATAGAGTTTACACTCCTTTAATGACATCATCTGATTGTGCCGCGTCTTCTGCTGTAGACATGAAAATATGTCATGTGCAGTTTTCGTTTAGAGAGCCTAAAAGGCAAAGAAACATATTTATCTTCCTGTTTTTGTTTCTGATAAATGGAGTTAAAGGTTATGTGAATTATTGAATCATTAGGAGGCTTGTGCTTTTATAGTGGGATAAAAATGAGCACAGAAAGAAAATGATATCCTTGACTGCAATTATTTGTATGATAGTTATTCATCAACTTAAGTGCCCTGAAAGCAATATACTAAACCTGAATGTTCTTTTAGTATGAATATGTTTTTTTGAAGACTGAAACAATTTTTTTTCTTTTGACTGTGCTCCGCTTATACATAATGCAACACATTTCGATGTCTAAAATGAGATTCACTCCTAATTTTTATCATATACAACATCCGAAGCGGATTCTGAAGGACTAACATCAGTGTGAAGTTCTGGCACAGTGGAGTGCAAAAGCAGTCGTATTAGTTGTGAATAATAAAGTAAGCATAGATGAATTTGTTGTTTTACAGTTTTAGCGAGAGAAAAGGAAAGGAGTAGTATGCAATGCTCTGAGCACTGCAAAGGTATTTGAGCACTCAGATAATTATCACAATCTCTGACTGTAATCAGATTAAGACTCCCTATCACTTATAATTTATTCACATCCATCCCTAAGGAAGGCCAGCTTATGCAGATTTCAAGGTTTCTTCTGAACTTCTGAAATGTGGTCGAACACTGGGCACTTCTGAGCAGCTTCTTTACACTCTGGAAATTAAAACAAATGATGGCCAGAAAGCAGGAGAAAGCTGTGATGAGATAGCACATAATTTTTTAGGAATTCAATTGGTGTATAGTTTCACTAATAAAGAATGGCAGAGGCCAAAGTGGAGATTTGGAAGACCAAGAAAATGTCAAGATTTAGGTTGATTCATGTCTTTACTGAGGATATTTACTGAGGATAGTGCTCAGGTGTTTCAGAGCCTCTTCTTTTTCTCTGTGTGGAGATCCTGAACATGCCTTGTTTATACTAATAAACACTTTTGCCTTAAAGACCCTGCATTTGTGTCCTGAGGCCCTGACAGAAAACTGCTCATTTCATTGTTATAAAGGCAAATCAAAACACCTTTTGGCCTGAAAAACACTTACAGGAAGAACTGTTAAAATATGCAGCAACACTCGCACAAACACAACTTTCATGGAATCAAAAGACAACCTTTTGCTGCATCCTCACCACATAATTCAGCATCAGAAGCTTGCAAATGTGGACTATTGATGTTAAAATACACCTCTCTGTCTATAAATGATAAAAAAAATTAAAAAAGTTGAATTGTATGCAGAATTTGTAAAAAGACACCTCTCTGACAGTTAAGCATGGGGGGGTGGATCAATCATACTTTGGGTTTTATAAAGTATTTCATAAAGAAATATTCAACCAGCAGAAGTTTAAATCAAATAGCAGCTAATTCTGCAACTGTGCATCATGTTTCTCAGAATAAATTATGAAATATATAAACTGAATGAAAATAAAATGAAGAGATGATGTTTTCTACGATGACTACCTCAAGAAGCAGAAGTGGAAGGTTTCGCCATGGCATTGACATTCCCTCCAATGTTAACGTCATTAAAAATCTATGGACAGACCACCAAAGAGGAGTTTGTGCAAGATGAACCAAGAATGTCACAGAATTTCAACCCATTTGCAGGAGGAATACAGAAAAATACCCTAAATAAGAGCAGACCAGTCTAGGTTTTGCAGTTATTGTTAGCATGTATTGAAAATTCAGGTTCCCAAAACATTTTTTTGGAGTAGGATCATCTTTAACCTTTTGCCCTTTGGAAAATAAGCCATTGTGTATATATTCATATTAGCAAATTTTGCCTCAAAACAACAATGAAACAGAACAGAAGATGTGAGATTAAGTAAAACAGAAAATGATAATTTGTCATATGGTATTTGTGAAGTGATCCCTCTACTAGCTACAGACTGTCCAGTCTAATTGCATCAAAGTTTCTCTGAGTTACTTACAGAGTCCACAGCGAGATCCCCCCTCAAACACAAAGCCATTTGGCACAGCGCCATATCGACGCAAAGCCGACAACTTCCATTGGCCAATGACGACAGGAGGGAGGCCTCTGGTTAGGACCAACAGGTTGTTGCACAGGTGGAGGAAGGCGGGGCCGCTCTCTAGTTTGGTGCCGGGTTCGACACCAACACTGAACCTGTGGACTGAAGGAGAGTGAGACACACGCAAAGAAAACTTTAGAAAAAAGCAAGCAGTGTATTCATCAAGTTATAATTTCTTACAGACAACTGAAGAGTCATTAATCATAACGAAAATTAGCAGCATAACAAATGAGGAGGAGCATGAATACAGATCAACAGAATATATTGCACACAGTGAACAAGTGCAGGAATAGCTACGCATGTACTATATAACTGATGGCTGTGGTGATGATGATTGAACAGCCTTAATTTGTCTTTGCTCACTTTGTGCAAATGAGAACTTTTCAGAACAACCCTGCAGTTTTTCAACAACATCAAACAATAGTTAAATCACTGCTCAAGTAAAACATGAATTAGCACAAAATTAGTGACAAAAACACCATGTGAATGAAAAGCACTTTGATAAGATTTTACGTAGTTTAAGAAACGAATAGAGGTAGCTCAAGGTGTCACCAAAACCTTCGAGTTAACATTTGGAATTATTAAAGCCAATATAAGAAAACTATTTAGGTAAACTGCAAAAGTGAGAACACCCCTTTCTAATTACACTTTAAGTTGTTAAGTAGGATTTTTACTGAAAATATTACACCTAAAGATTTAGATCTTCTGTTATCCTCCGTTATTCTCTGTCACCACAACTCAGTGCACCTTTCATAACCAAGATTAAAATCTTTTAATTTTCCAAAACATTGTCTTGACAGACTCTTTCATTAAATTCAATCTTGCCATTTTGAACAGAAAGGTGATATTTTATTTTTACAAGTATGGTGTCCATAAAGGGGTTGAGCTGCTTAAGCTGTAACAAAAACTCAGATTTTAATGATAACTGTCTATGTGCTGAGCACTGAGCTCTTTTCCATGACTTCTGACTGATTGTTTGTCAGTGATCCCCCGGTATCTTTCTCTATCTTTGTAATATCTGAAAACCAGACATTTAGCTTCCTTAGGAACTTTTTTTTCCATCATGTAGCTGTTTAAAGGACAATTTAAATACCCTAAACTCTCAGTGACAGGTTTAGAAGTTAGAATTTGAAGCAATAGATTTTATTAGTCAGAGCAGCTGGAAAAATAGGGATTTGGAATGGTAGGTGTTGGAAAATATTTGTGGATTTCAAGGTGGATACAATTATGCAAGATTCACATAATAATAATAAGGAAACAGAATGTCTGTGGATAACACAGTATGAGTAAGTAATAGTATGGATCTAACTGACATAATCTTGCAGGTCTCATTTCAGAGGAGATTTAAGAATTGCTTGTTCAGAAAATATCTAGAAATACAAATACTGACTAAGTTTGATTGCACTGCCCCAAAATGTAAAGAGTAACTAACAGTTTGGCTGTAAAGAGCAGCTCAAAATCATCCATATTTTTTTTTTCTATACACACTCGATCCTGTTCAAGGCTACAGTGGGCCTAGAGCTTAACCCAGCTGCCAATGGGCCAGAAGCAAAGTATATCCTGGTCAGGTCTCCGGTCCATCACAGGGCTAACACAGAGACAAACAACCATGCAGGTTCACTCTCACACACCAAGGGTCCATTCAGAATCATCAATGAACCTAACATGCATGTTTTTGGGTGGTGGGAGCATGCAAACTGCACACTTAAAGGCCTCAGCCAAGATTCAAACCAGAAGTCTTCTTGCAGTGAGGGGACAGTGCTAACCACCATAGTAGCAACCCAGCTCAAAATCAGACTGGAGTTATTCATGAATAATTCAAATTCTGAATAATGCAGGTTGAAGAAAAAAAGATGGGCAACGTTATTTCTGAAGGTTCAGAATTTCAAATTCTCAGAAGACAAAAAAGTCTGTTTGGCTTCAACTTGTAGAGTAATCCACAGCAAATGTTGCATGATGTCCCCCCAAAATGACCCAAAACCATCGTACAATCATATTTTCTTAATTTCAAGAACATAAAACCACAATGACACTTCAGCTCTTGCAGTTCTCTTCTGAAAGCTCGTTTATCAATGATGATTTTAGTATGTGCTGAGCTTGGAAATAGCTGTATAAGACACATAGTTTGCATTCTCCCCTCAGCCATTCACTTTCCAATAAGAAATAATTTTGTGGAACTGAGAGAAGACAGAGAGTGGCCAGAGTGCTGACAGAAAGACGACAGAAAATCCATCTCCAGTGGTCCTCACTGTCTTTCTCTTAAACTTCTCTTAAGTCAGAGTGGACTGAAAAACACCTTGCCTCACAGTCAGTGAACAAGAGCAATAAACAGGGAGTCAATTAAATCTGCTGGAGGATCTGAGATCTCTGGCCCTTCAAACTCATCCCCTGCTTTGCCCTCAATTAGATCCATCACCAACACCTAATTTATACAGGAGGCCAAGGAATATCTTATGTCCTCAGTAATAATTGATTAGATAATATTTCAGCTGTTAAACCTGAGAGTAGGGATGATCGCATACTTGAATTTTTTGTTGAGTACTTGAAATCTGTTGCTTTATGTCAGCGTCAATGTAAACTTTGAATGTACATAATTAGCATATGACTAATTTGCAAATTAACACGGACCAAAAAGCGTCAACTGCTGTAATTATACTTATAAGCCATTGATAATAAACGCACAGCACGTATTTTCTTTGCATTTAATAAAACAGCTGCCACTTGTAGATATCATTGATCCCATTTATTTGACACAAGAAAAAAAACAAAAGCAGGTTAGCATATGGTTGGGAATCCAATCACATGCACTGCGCTCACGCTCCTAAGTTCCATCCTTATACATCTTTTTGTAAAAATAACAAGGTGTAAGTATGTATTAATAAATCCTAATTGCCAATAAAGTTGCTCTCAATCACAACTTTTTTTTTTTTATTTAGCTTGAAGCATTTCTATCCTGTCACTCTGCTCTAATAACATTTCCTTACCTCATGAAGTGATGGAACTAACTCCCATTTACTAAAAATACTACTTTTACAGCTTTATTTGGCTTTCTCATATCAATTCTTACTTTAATAGATACCGCAAAGACTAACCTGAGTGTGTATCACATCCCTCTCTACATACTAATCCTTCATGTTTACCACATCCTTTCAATGCCAAACCACTGACCTTCACCCAGGCTGTAGCGGATGCGGGCGTCCCAGGCCTGCAGTGCGTCTCGGTTGTTGAAGCCGAGGACCAATGTGTGTGCCAAACAGAGGATGGAGAGAGTGTATGAAACACCATCATACCCAGGCCCTGGCTCCACACCGCATATCCCCTGAGGGAGGGAGTTAATTACACTTAGACCTCAGATTAGATTAAATATAAACCTTTATTTACTATTATTGTTTTTGTGGGGACAATGTGCTAGAAAAAAAAACATTACATAACCATACGGTTTATACGAACAGAGATCAGGCATATTTGACATTCTGATATCACATTTGGATACTTCTCTAGCCACAAAGAGATGAAGCGAAACATGACACGAAAGCACAAAGTGATCTCAAACATCAGAGTGAGACTTCTGTCTGCAGAAAACAGGGCTCACAGGGCTCACAAAGCTCTTGTGGACCTCTGCTTCCTTAGGTGTCAGTTTACAGACATTAAAGGACACAGCTTCCAGGAATAAGAGCATACAGATATTGATGATGTGCATTCTGGATCACACTTGTACCCCACCCCCTATATGGTTTCATATTAGATAGGTCTTAGATCTATTTGTTATGTTTTCATCATGTGACCCTGTTCAAATGAGCAATTTCTTTAAAACTTTGCTCATACATCTTTTTAAATCTATTCTAACCCATTTTGTCCTCATCCACCCACGTTACATTTGCATACTGAGCAGCAGTTTAAAAGGTTCATGTAAATTAGAAAAAAATTACATAAGAGTTGCAATAAATCTGCAACCAGAGATCAGAAACAGTGAGTGTTTGGTCTACATCTGAACGTACCTCCAGTGTTACATTGAGCCTCTCCTTGTGATTGCTGCTTTTCCCTTTCTTCTTCTCTTTACACACAAGCAACGTCAAACAATCTGAAGCAAACACAGACAGAAAAACTTTACAGGATGACAAACTTAGCTGTTTGTTGGGCAATTAAGTTCCACTTTTTGTTATTTCTGCTGCATGCCTGTCTGTCTGCTATGGCACAGCTGTCATAACAATTCCTAAAACAATGAAATGATGCACTGGCACAGCTGAGAATAAAAGCCAAGCCACAAATACGCTCACATTTGGCCGCACACACTCATGGTGGTGCAGAATAGCTTTCACTATTCCCACGACTCTTGCCAGTTCCTTCAAGGACACAGCAGAAGTCTTGTGCAGCACATTTCTTTGTGTAAAACAGCTCGAATAAATCTCTACTAGATTCTAAAACATACATCTTACTGTTCTGCCAGGCTTTCACACAGTCAGGCAATGTTGACATTGATTATGGTTTTGGCTGGAAGGATCTCAAGTAATTAACATTAAAATCCAATAGGCACTGAAAAACCATCAGATTTGAATATATAGACTCTTTGATCTTGTTTTGCCCGCACCATTCTAATTTTCATATTCTATGAGTTTGTGTAGTCACTCGATCAATTCAGCTGACGTATTGCGCAACATCCACACGTGTTGATGAGGATATGTTGCACTTTGTGGCGCACAGCCAAGACACCAATTGGTGACTTGGGATTATTTAAACAGCAGAAAATCTGAGGAGATTAGTGCTGGGAATGGGCTGTGTTGGTGTGAAAATGTGCAATCTTACCTGAGTGGCTGTACAAATGGAAACTATCAACACGTACCTGCAACAGGAGAGGGCTTCTGGAGTGCAACCCACCGAGTCTTCCACTGCGAAGAAGTTTGTTAAAACAGAATAAATCACAAAATATGTCCCTCTGGTTGGCATGGAAGAATGGGAGCTTATTTCAAAGCGTAAAATAAGAAGGAAACGTGTGGAATTAACCTTTTTTCCATCTCTAAACTTGACTTGCCCCTCTGCGACAACTGTATCCGTCATCTTCTGTCATGGTTCCGAGCAGCTGTGTGTGCATGTGTGTGTGAAAGAAAAAGGGGTGAAGGGGGGGTGGTCACTTTTCAAAATAGCATTTACAGCCCAGGCCCCACCGGCCGACACTTTCTCTCGCTCTCTGTCAGACCACCGAGGCGTGGAGAGACACCTGCCCCCTGCCAAGTTAGTACAGTTGTCATTCAGCTTCAAGTGCTTATTGCTTACAATGTAGCTAATTTGATTAAAAGCACATAACTTCACAACTTTATTTTAGCTGGGTGTTAGACAGGGATTCTTGCGGCTTTAATGCTGATCTGTGGAGCCTCAGCTCTGTCTGTGGACATTAGCTTTAATCTGTAAAGGCTGAGAGGAAAAAAAGACCAATTAAGACATGTAAAAGGAGTGCATTTACTTCAAACTAAACAATGAGATGAGCAATTATACAAGATTTACTATACAGGAAATTACCTATTTACATAAACATGACCATGCATTTGTGCATTAAATAAGAAGGTAAGAGGACAAAAACAATCAATCTGGATTTACTGGGTACTGGAATCATTTATCTTGACCAAACTTTGATAAAGCACAGTGAAGATCAACTACAATGTCTTTCTCATTGGGCATCATTAGATTTTCTTTGATTCCCCTGTCAGATTTTACACTTGAGTCAGAATTTACTTGCCATGTGCAGTACTCTTAGTCTATGATAACAGATGTAATATGTTTCTGTAGCTCTTGAGTAGGACTGCCCCATTAAACAAATAACTTTACTAAAACTGAGAAAACTGTGATCATGTCAGCCTAAATTATCTTAATTTACCTGCTTTAAAAAGAGAATTGTGTTTTTTCACATTATTTTTCATTCTCTAATTGAGCTGACTGAATGACAGACAGAGTTTATGCCAGTGTTTGATTATTCTCTGCTTCAAAGCACCGAGCTCAAATGAATGGCTTATTAGCAGGCTGTTCGGAAGAGCCGATTCATTTTAGTCAGGTGTGTTGGAGTAGAGAAATATTTAAAACCTGACTGGTAGTTTCCCCAAGGATTGGGTTCGGAGCTGAGGAACACTGGCTGATGCCCTTTAACTGGCATCATCTTGTTGCCCCCACGGCTTCGGCTGTGGTGCAGTTTTTGTGTGGAGATCTTAAAAAGCCAACAGACATATTGTTGATTTTTGTTCCTGTTTTTTTTATCTCCAATAAATGCCTGTTTTTTATGTGTTTTTTTTAAGAGTGTGTGGATTTTGAAATAGAAAGATTATACTGTGAAAGTGATATGTAGAAACTAAAAATTGATCGCGATTATTTACATGGAAATTAATCAACGAAAATTTCAAAATCATGACAGTCTTACTTTGGGGAGCTTTTTTCAAGCCTGAGTGAATAATTATAAGTTTTATGAAAGGAAATCCAGCATTTTAAAACCTTGATCCATGCTTAGAAATAAGAATGAACTTCACACTGTACAAATCTGAATGTCCCTGGATAAATTGTTCTATTGTATGTATTAGCTGTATGTTAAATATAGGAGCAAAGTGCTTGTATAAATGTCATCCTGTACGTGCACAGCACACAGTAATAGAGAAGGGTGCATGCAAAGCAAAAAAACAGTATTTGTACAGTATAAACTAACCTGCTAATTGGTGCAGCTAATTGAAATAAATCCACTTTTATACAAATCAAGAGAGGATAAACATAAATCACTGACTTTACTTTTTACAGAAATATTCCTTTTCATTATTTTCATTTTGAAGTTATTGATTCACCAGCACCCTGTGATGGACTGGCAACCTCTCCAGGGTGACCCCGCCTCTCGCCCGATGATGCTGGGAGAGGCTCCAGCCCCCCCTTGACTCGACTGACGGATTAAAGCAGGTATAGAAAATGGATGGATGGATGATTCACCAGCTCCTACAGTTAGCCTTTTGTCACCATGATCTCAATGATTGTTTTTTAATGTTTCTGGAGCCTCCAAATTCGTAATAACACCAAACCATCAACTGATCAATTTAAGATAAGATGTACTTTATTGATCCCCATCGGGAAATTCATTTAAGTTAGGCATATATTGTTATTTAAGAGCACTAAAGAAGTTTATGAACCTTAAAACTATGTGCTTCTGACTTGCTTAGTGCATTTATTTTTTGTTAAATACACATTCCCGGGCGTGAAACTGCACTACAACAGAAACAACAGTTCACACCTTTGGTCTCCAGCCCCGCACCACATATTTTTCCTTTACGATCCCTTGACGTTTGTTTATGGGCTTATGATGGCATCTTTATGGACTCTTCAACATGTCAACAAATTTATGTGCATGGCTGTACATGTGCAGGGCTCACAGGAGTTTTTCTTTTTATGACCGTAATGTTACATTCCCTGAATGTAGGGGAGCCAGAGGGGAAACAAAAAGAAACAAAAAAGTTTTCTTGTGTTACTTAAAATGTTATTATTGCATCCATGTATGCAAATTGTCTAAGAGGAAAGTGGCCATATATGGAAAACATGATCAAGTGCTAACAGTTAGTTAACTTTAATAGTCCCTGGGTAGCTTGGTTACAATGAAGTGATTCTGACATTCTGTGGTAAGAAAATTCAGATATAAACTATTTTTTATTAAGAATTAACTGGAAAAAAACTGTAAAGTGCATTGAAGCTGTAAATAACCACAAAATAAACCTTTTAGCTCACTTACTGCCAAACAGGATATTAAAATTAGGACTGGATACTGTAGTGGTATGATTGCCACCTTTGGTGTGGGAGATCTGGGTTCAAATCCCCTGCATGAAAGGTACTACCTCCAGCAGGGGTTCTTAGGCAAGACCCCCTTAGCCTACCTGTAAGTCACTTTGGATAAAAGTGTCTGCCATAAACATAAACATTCTTCAAGGTTTGGTAGTCCCACTAACTGAGGAACAAGGTGTATTTATGTTGACCTGACAACACTGATGAGTTAACAAACAACAGCCCAGAGTAAAGTGACAGACATGACTCCAAAGGGCTGTACAGTGAAATAAGATTAGCTCGCTGTGTTAAACTGAAAATCAGTTTTCAGGCTCATAAATGTTGCTCTTTTAACCTGACAAGATTACCACCATAATTTAGGCCGAACTCAACCCGCTAAGGAGCAGTTTACGTACAGAGTCGTCTGGTAGGATATTGAATGTTGATGTCTGACACTGTAACAACATTTAAAGCACAGAATTAACCATTAACAAACGTCAGATGACCATGATTTTAAAGTTTGCTGCCATTAATTTGACCACAATAGAAAGGTGACCATGGGGTATTTTTCACTGTCTCATCTCTAAAATTGTTGGTCCACCATCAACTTTAATCTGAACTGAAACTCCTCCCTTCTGACTAGAACTCAGTGTGGTGCAGATTACCATCTGAGGAAATACGATAAATGTGCAAAACTGTTGGATTTTACAGAGGGAACGATGCTTTTAGTTTGTGACGCTGTCGTGGTTTAGCCTTTACCGTTGGCATGTATTACATAGTTTGCAGTTTCTGCCAGTAGATATCTCACGTTTAACTCCTGTAATGATGTTGATCATTTTATCACACCCTCTCATTTACACAATCTCCTTTTCTTTCAGATGATTGGTGTATTTTGTGTGGAAAAGCCTGAGTTTGCAAACGAGGATTAGAACCACCATCATAGTAGCTGTTATCTCTGAGTGGAGGTTTAGGTTTTTGTCACTGCAGAAACAGAAAGAAAGCCTGGCTGTGCTGAACTAGCTTTGTGTACACCCCTCATTTCATCGGTGAACGGACTTTCTGTTCTGTTTACACCACACAAAGCTTGTCAGTCACTAACTCATCAGCACCGCCCCCAAACATAACCTCTAAATTCTACATTATTTATTCTATTATTTTCAGAGGGACCACCTCATCAGGAGTGGATCTGCCAATGACTAAATTTGGTTTATGCGTTTTGAATAATTTTCTCTTTTTTTGATCCAGTTTTATGACCTTTAATGGCACAACAAACTATTTGCACCTCTCACACCCAGTGGCAACATCTTTATTATGATATAAAGTAGAGCTGGTGGCATATCTTACCTCCCCATCTACTGTTTCGGTTGAGACACTGCATCAGATTTGATGCAATTATTGCAAATTATGTGAGGAAAAAAACACAGCTGTCAGATTAATGCAGAGCTTTATCACTTCAGTATACAGGACTTAAATATAGAGCCGAGGATGAGCATGTATTGTAGAATTGGGACACAGCTTTTGATTAATCTCATCCTCCCATCTCATTATAGCAATCCTCGGTGGGGAGTCTGAAAGTAGCTGCACAGTTGTTGACTCAAGGTTCTTTGCCGCAACTTTAAATCGAGACCATATTTCAGCTGCAACAGAGACCGTCAGTGCAGTCTGTGCTCCTTAAACAAATGTTGCTTTCAGTTTACTCCTATCTATCTGTCCTTTGCCGCCACTCTGCACCAACTGTCTCTTGGCTTTGACCATGGAGGGCAGGTCTGACGTCTGATACACGGCTGACCTCATCCTACTGCCACGGCACTGTAGCTCCAAGGCAACATCCTCCCACTTCCTATCAAGCTCTGAAAACTGAGAGCCCCGTAGGTCTCTGGACCCTCTGGGAGTTTGCCTGGTGTCTGCAGGCTCTGAGGCACCCCCGATTCTATCCAAATCCAAGGCCCGTTTTGGGGTTGTGTGGCTGGAGCGGGATGAAGGAGACTTGGATTTGCGACGAGAGCGCAGAGGGGGACGTGGTAGGGGTGGAGGAGGAGAGGGAGGGATGATGGGGTTGGAAGATGCTGTCCGTCTGCTTGGCATTTTAAAACCATGTCCATCTTTTTCCCTCCCTCTCCACCCAACTCTGTCTTTACCTGAGGAAGAAGAGGCTGTTTAAAGGAGAGATGCCAACAGGAGACGAGAGAAATGCAAAAGAATTCACTGGCACTGCAACCACTCCGCATGCATAAGAAAACAACTATAAACCAAAGCAGGGTGATATCTTTATCCCTCAACATGTTTATGGCTATGTGAAAAAGATTATGAGAAGTTATTACAATTACTCACATGGTGACAAATTTAGTTAAATATCCCACTGACAGCCATGACCAGCCTGTCGCCAAATGTTCACACACATCCGCACAGGAGAGGTGGGAAGCAGCGGGAAACTAAATGAATGTGACAAATATTCCCATGCCAGTGTTTGCTATGACATCATGGGAAAGAAGGTTAGATGGTTCTCACAGATTCTCTGTGACTGAAAAGGGACAATGTTTAGATCTTAATGCAGACTGCTGCCATCTACTGGGCTAAAAAGGGTGGCAGATATTCCCTCATTTCTTGACAGAAGCTGAATGGTTCATATCTTACCAGATGTCAGTGAAATAAACCATTCGCCTTTTCCACAACATTCAGAGGAAGGAAAAACAGCTTTGCTGCTACAACAAGTCAAACTGCCCTCAGATAGACTCATAAACCTTAAAAAACAAACATATTTGCAAAATGAAACCTGTGAGGATAGACAGAGGTGTAAAACTCTCTTTAGCTCTTCTCAAGTCCATCAGACAGCATTTTAACTTCCCTCCTAATTAGACGTCTTCTCAGCAACATGTGAGCATTTATAAATTATAATTGACAGACAACTCCCTCATTCTTTATCTGTTAAAAACAAATTACACTTTCACCAATTTACTCTCACATATTATTTAGTGATATCATGTAATTAAGCCTGAGCAGACAGATCAGCCAGAATAATTGAAAACGCCCATGTGGACGTGCAGGGTCTTTAATGACTGTGGAACATACACCAAAAATATGACTTCAAGTCACAAATTTAGTATTTACAGCACTTTTAATTCATCAGTATCAACTCCTGGACAAATGTTCAGCCCAGTATGATAAGAACGTCTGTGTTGTCTCTCAAACTCTGGCCACAGGTCGTTTGAGGTGAGAAACCAAACTGTACAGATGCACTGGGAGGCAATTAGTTTTGCTGGCCAGATACAGGCAGAGTAAGAGGCAGGAAATTGAAACACAGAGTCAAAATGTATTAATATACACTCACCGGCCACTTTATTAGGTACGCCTTGCTAGTAAAAGGTTGGACCCTCTTTTGCCTTCTGAACTGCCTTCATTCTTCGTAGCATACTTTCAACAAGGTGTTGGAAACATTCCTCAGAGATTTTGGTCAGTCAGTATTGCCATGAATGCGTCACGCAGTTGCTGTGATTTGTCGGCTGCACGTCATATGATGCCAATCTCCCGTTCCACCACATCTGTAAGGTGCTCTATTGGATTGAGATCTGGTGACTGTGGAGGCCATTGGAGTACATTGTCATGTTCAAGAAACCATTGGTCATAAAATATAAAATAAAATATATTTTAACGCGTTAAATTTGACACATTTACGGAACGCGCATACGTTAATCTTGTCTAAAAATTAAATTTTGCGTTAAAAGGTTAAATGTCAGTTAACTTGCTTTAGTTTTGAGAGCTTTGAAAGTTTAATTAAAACCAGTTAGCGGAACGAACGCCACTAATTCGACTGCGACTGAAATCTTGACCCGTCAAACCAGGCAACGTTTTTCCAATCTTCGATTGTCCAATTTTGGTGGGCCTGTGCGAATTGTAGTCTCAGTTTCCTGTTCTTTGCTGACAGGAGTGGCACCCGGTGTGCTCTTCTGCTGCTGTAGATGATCTTCTTCAAGGTTAGACGTGTTCAGAGATGGATTGAACTTCAGAAAATGGTCTTGACCACCTCTACATGCCTAAATGCATTGAGATGCCCATGCGATTGGCTAATTAGCCATTTGTGTTAACAAGCAATTGAACAGGTGTGCCTAATAAATTGGCCAGTGAGTGTATATCAGCTACTGTGAAAATTTCCCTTAGCAATTTTCTGCAAATGTGAGGGTCCAACAGCGCGGAAACTGGAATCACCTTCTTGGTATATAAATACAGCTTTAATTAAACTAATTTTAGGGGCTCAGAAATACAAGTTTTTACTAAAAAAAGAAGCATCTTGGTTATCTACTGTTTTCATTTATCCGTTTTTTTTAAACTCTTTCAGTCCTTTCCTTTGAACTTTACTGGTGGTCCGGTAATCACTTCCACTTTTCACTTAGCTTATTTTCCAGATAAGGGATGAACTGCAGCAGACAAACGTCTGTTTCTGTGTGGGTATGTTTGTCTTAATTATATGGACTGGTTGAATAAAATCAGTTGCTGTTGTCACATGTTCGTCCCCAAGGAAACGCAAACAAAACCAACAATGAGGTATTATTCCAAAGAAAACTGCAACAAAACAAGATCTCATGTGATGCAAATGATACACGCAGATATGGACGGTCTGTGTTTCTATGAGCCTGCAAGCATGTAAGTATGAAATAGGAATTTGTGCGTGCATGTGTGCATGTGTGAAAGTGAGTGTGTGTGAAGATGAGGAAGAAACAGAACCCTGTTTTGTTTGTGGGCGACCAAAAAGCCAGGCATGACAAAGCTCGCCTAACAAGACACCGAGCAGAGGGGAAACCATGCATAGCTAATAGCCCAGTCCCCCCTAAAGGCCTTTGTAGCCCAAAAACAAAAGACCTGTCCTGCAAAAACACACACGCACACACTCACAAAGAAAAGAGGCAACAGAGAGAAGAGAGGAATATCAATTGCATTAAAAGGAGGAGATGTTAAAAGAGAAGCAGACGAAAACAGAGAAAACACAAACTTAAGAATTTGTTGCACTTTCTTTAGCGGTTACTGAAATATTATTCAAACTGAAAAATAAAGTAAGCTATATAAAGCTATTTCAGGGCGTACTTATATCCTATACTTAAGTACTGCAGTATTCTGTACAGATGTATCAATCAATCAATATGAAATACACAATCAAAAGTAACAGTTCAGCCTTGTGAATGGAACTGCTATCATTAAATTGTTATCACTGAAACATTCACATGCAAACTGCATTTTAGTGTTGGAGCTGATGGAGCCAATTCAACCACAAGTGCCCACATCTACATAGATTATTACAATTAATATTCATGTTACTGTACTGCTGGACCCACCTACCACTCTGAAAAACCCACGAGCTTGTTTAACAGCTCTTACTGCTGCTCTAAAGAAAATCTTAACTTCAGGTTCTAACTTAAGCAGCCACAAATTACATTATTATAGCTCAGTTTGTCGTTTTTGTTTCTATTTTTACAAAAATGATACGACACATATAGGAAAGCTGATGATAATCTTTTTTGTTCTAGTTTAACATGTTAGCAGGGACGTGTTACGTGGCATTTCTGCAACCACAAAGAGTCTTGACTTGTGAAACAAGGAAACTGAGAATTCTGCTGTAATCATGGTTGAGTTCTGTGCAGCTACCCTGTCGTGATATAAGAGATACAAAGCGGTGTCAGTACAATATTCGTGTAAATGAAATAACTATTCACCACTTGGTTATGCCAAAAGCAATTTTCCATAAGACATTCACGATCAGATAAGGATTGGAAGACGCCTATAAATACTTTGTCATTTAAACTTTGCTGTCTGAGTTCATGTGAACGCAGGTCCCTCCGGCAGAAGTGTTGAGGGCAGAACAGAACAAATCTGATATTATTGAAAATCTAAGAAAAGAAAGCAGGCTACTCACATGAGGCTACAGAGAGAGTTCAACCTCTAAAACATTTATTTGGCCTATTTACAGATGGTAAAGTCAACTCAGCAGAACAGAGCAGAATTTGTTCCTATTGAGACAACTTAAGTAAGAACATCGCTGCATTGCAATTCAACAATGACAAGAGCAACGTGGCGGTTTCAGATAGTAGACTATATACAAATTAATACTTTTAACTGAGAGTAAAAAGGAACAGGACCATTGTTAAATTAATGTCTTGTTGGTAATATAGTACAGCATGAAGTAAAACCTTTAGAGATGACACCATTTTGATTCTGTCCAATTTTTCCAGATGAAACCCTGCAGGAAAGACAACTAAAAGCATTCTTGATTGAAATGTCAACGAAAAAGTAAACACTGTTCGTAGCCAGCGCCGATGTTTCTGTATCCTTTGGTTGGAGAGAGCGATTTCTAGCAGGAGGAGGAGCTATAGCTTGTTTTTATGAGTGACATGAGAAACGCCTGAGGTAAGAGAACAATAATGGAAACAGAGAATGCACTGAGCTCGAAACAATAAAGAACAGCTGAGAAAAAAGTGTATGGTCGGGTAGTGTAGCCTCTCTTTGTATTTATGAGGTCAGGCCTGCCGTGTCAACAGGCATTGTGCTCAAAACTATGTAATAACTTGAAAATACCACAAGGTCTGGTTAATCCTGGTGTGTAACTTCTATGGCAGCTTAAACCACCTGTAGCATGAAAGATATTCTGAGGAGTTAAAGTGGGAAAGAATAAGAAGGAAAAAATATTTTAAAATGTGTAAAGTCTTGTTTGCAATTGGCTAAAGTGCATTGTTAGATTCTATACAATGGAGGGGCCTAAAGGAGGGAATTTGGAACTGGTTGTCACCAGCTCATCCCAAGCTCGTCATCGTGTTTATGTCTCTAGAAAAAAAATCCACAGCAAGTCCGCTCCAAAGTTCACACAGACAGATACACACCACACAGGGAAATTCCAGGAATAAGTTCTGTCCAAACCTAATGCATCCATCTTTCCTCTCTTTGTGTCTGTGATCCATTTTTTTCCAAGTTTGTTGTTGACTTACAGTAGATTGCTGGCCGCAAAGTAGTGCATACATCACTTCATCAAGCTTACCATACTCACTGTTTGCCGAAACAAACTATTTATGACAGTTTGTTGAGGTCTTAGCCCTAATCTTTACATTGGATTTAGGTGTTTTTAAACAAGTCTGGGATTAAATATCCAACAAATTGAAAGATGTTTTATAACTTTGCTCAATTGAAAGATTGGAGGAGATCTAGATGCATTTTGTGCCACAGATGGAGAGCGGCCAAAATATAACTTCAAACTGACTTTAGTGGGTCTCCAGTCCCCGCTTGCAGTCAGGTGAAGGAGGAGTGAAAGTTCAGTTTCAAGAGTTCACACGGGGGAAGTACCTGAGCTAGGCCGACCGTCCTGTGCTTGTTGTTGGGGCTGGGGAGGGGCTTTGCACAGTAGGGCTGAGGGAGTGACGTAGCTGAGGCTGGGGCTGTTAATGTCGCCCTCTCCCACAAGAGTCAGATCAGACAAGGTGTCCTCCTCCAGCATTTGGACCGATTCTGCCCTGCCTGAGACCTGGAGGACAGCATGTCGGGTGGATTGGGTGGGATGGATGGGGGAGATGGTGCCAGGAAATGGAGGAGGTGGTCTGACTTTCCTTCCTCTTCCGCTCTCTGTGCCTAATGCAGAGTCCAAGCTCTGGGACTGATGGCTCGCACTGAGCAAGTGTGTGCTGCCTACACTTCCCCGGTTGTTGCTATTAGCCTTGTTGCCCCGACGATTGCTGCTAGGGACGCTGCCATTGTTGGGGTTACGGGAATTAGGGGTGGAGCAAGTAGGCTCAGGGTCGTAGGGAGGAGCCGCAGTCTGGTTGGCCGCCACTGGCGACAGCCGTAGAAAGTCTGGGAGCTGTAGGTCGCTTTTGTTTAGCAGGCCTCGCTGGTCGTTGGCTCGGTTGCTCTGAGCTTTGGATATGAGGTCGAAGAACTCTGCAGGCACACACAGCACGGCGTGCACACAAAAAATACAAATATATGAACACGTACATGCATGTGCACACACATACAAATGAACAACCACCAGAATAACATCTTAAAAACACATCTGTTTTATAGATAATGCAGAGAAAACATGCAGCGATGTGTATTAATCAATTAGACAAGTCAAAGCTACATTCAGTATAAGCAGAGGTGACTTTGCTACATGTAGCTAGCTGGCTTTGAAAGCATACGGTGCTTCTGCACTCCTGCAGACAGGCAGAAGGGTTAGTGCAATCACAGCAACACAGCTACAGAAACAAGAGAGAGGGAGGTTGTTCAGTCTTTACCTTCAGCTTCATCTATATTAATCTTTTTCTGCTTTCTTTTCTCCGGAGCCTTATGGAGAGAGACAGAGTGGTTGGGTAAGGGTTGGTTGCTTGTGTCAGGGCTGGGCCCAGCCTTGCCGTTTTCCCCTTTGGGGTGGGCTGAACCGGCTTTCCTTGATGGCCTGTCCTCCCCCTGGGTGCCACAAGGAGAGCGGAGTGGGGCATTAGAGCCCTGATGAAGCTTTGTGATGCAAGTATGGGGAAAGGTAATGACAATAAATGGGAACCGCTGCTGCTGATGGTGAACAGGGTGACAAATTGTAAATAAGAACCATTTGATAGGGAGTGGATGACACAGGTTTGGTGACTGGGGCTGATAATTATGATAAAGGCTAGTTGTGTTAAAAAAAATAAATAAATTAAATAAAATAAATCAATGGCACATCTTAAGAGTAACTTGAAAACATGTAGAGTTGATCAATGACAGGTGGGATGTTCCATTCAGACAATCACATTGTCCATTTTGTGTGCGAAGCATCATCAACATGTAGGCTAACTCACACCACAAGAGCAGAGGAGGGGAACTATCCACTACTTAAAGCTGCACTACCACGCGGGAGGTAAGAAGAAAACCTGTTTCACAAACAGGTTCTGGAGTCAGTCAAGAAGATAACCAACCTCAGATTAAACCCCGACAGCTGAAAGAAAACCTGGACAGCAAACTAAAACGCTACGACCACCACCAGCTACATCACAGAGGGCTCTGAAACCCAGCAAACTATGTGCGTCTGGGATCACGGCGCCTGACAAGTGGGTGTTGTTAAGGAGGAAAGGGGAACCAGCAGACCAGATAGAAAAGTTGATGATGCATTCAGCAACAGGCAGGCCACAATAATGGAACATTAAAACCAGAACAGTGTGACATGACTCTGGGCCCAACAACATACACATAATACACCTGTGCGCATGTTTAATACACAGCAAACAGACATGGGTGATTGAAGTCAGCAAGAGAGACACTTAGTAGCGTGACATCATCAAACGGGCAGTGGAGACATTCATGGGTTATAAAACATTCCAGAGCAAGAGGAAACTGGACATAAGAAGCTGGGGGAGATCTTACTGTTGTTGATTGGCTTCTGCTCGTAGAGGCTGCAAGATGACTCTTAGAGGGAGCTGAGGGCAGTGCAGAGATACAGAAACAAAATAAACAACAGCAGAGGATTCTGTCAGTAACGGCACAACAGCTCACATTGATTGTTGTGTGCATGTTTGATCCTTACCTTTTCCAGGAGTGTTTTCTGCTATATCTAATACCACCCGCAACCCGTCCAGGTTGGAAATAGGCAGACCTAGATCTAAAGGCTCCGACTCCCCACTCTGCACCACACAGACACACATACACGTTTTAAAAAAGGCATCACCTACACTGCATGTCTGTCTACAGTCTGAGGAGAGACTTACAATGCGTGCCACCAAGTCAGAGAGGTGCAGGCCATATTTGGCCACCACAGGCCTGAGGACTTCAGTCACCGGCTTTGTGGGTTTAGCTTTCAAGCCCACTGAACGGTTGATAGGGACCAGGTCGAGTCTGAAGTAGAAGAGCAGAATCAACACTCTCCATGTGAGTCAAGTTTCATGACCTACAGCACTCAGCTTTATCTTTTTGTTCTGATTTTTAAAGGGGTTGTGCTTGAGAGCATATATCTGGGTGTCTGAAGTGACTACCAACTCAAAAACAGTTACCCAGCCCTTTATCTCCACCTACAGTAACTCCAACTTCAGATGATGCTGCATTTGGTCTATCTCTTGCTCTTTGCTTTGAACCCTAAAAGCTTGAATACGGGCAAGTGGACTTCTTTTTCTTGGTTTCTGAAGATTTTTCACTTTACATCCAAAAGGCTTTGTCAGTTCGAGAGGTAAAAACTGAGTGTTGAAACATCTTCAAGAACTAGGAAAAAGAAGTCCAGTTGCCCTTATTCAAACTCTTAGGATTGCTGTGACCTGGATGACTGAGAATCTATACCAACTTTTGCTTTTAAATGAAAATAAAATCTAATTATTAGATATATAGTTCACTTAGTAGAATATGCTAATTATGCTTTGAGAGTGTTTTCTTTCATGTTTTATTTATCCACAAGGAAATCTGACTTCTAATTGGCATCCTTTAGTTGTTCTGCTAATCAAAAATTGAAAATTACAATTTCCCATTTGTCATTGAATGAAAATCAGTACAGCATGGTAACATGTTGCTGTTGGCATAGCTAACCTACCAGTTGTTCATCACTGAACTGCAGACCAGGGACATGTAAGTATTTTAGAAGTGGTCTGAGTAATAGCAGGTAATAACTGCTCGAAGGGTTCTTAAGAACAACAGATCTCAAAAATAGGCAGAGAGGGGAGGAGTGGAGTCGAGTGGGTCACAACCTAAGAATATCAGGAGCAAGTTGTAATAATATCAGCAAGTTCTAAATTATTGGTTGAAAATGGAGCTGCTGTACCATCTCTCTGTGTTAATTTGACCAAAGCATGTCACAAACACTGCATTAAGACCTCAGGAAACCGTCAGCTTGTGCAAAGAGGGGCAGAATATGACTCCTTTACATTTGAACACCTATGCTTTTTATTACATAACTGCAAAAATACAGATAAATTCATAACTGTATGTCATTGTACCTGAATAGAGTGCGTTTTTCTAGTCTGAGGTCCCGAGAACATAGTGTCAAACAGTCTTGGTCCAAAACAAGTGGCTGAAAAAGAAAGGAACAAATTATATGACAAGAATACTGATCCAGACCTAATCTCGTTTTCTTGTGTGGTTTGTTGTAGTTATTTTGATTTTTATGTAGGCTTTAAAGCATACTCTAAAAAAAGGATTTTTATGACAAGATATTGTGCTGCACCTTCTCCCCTCCAACCAGGAATAGGTCTATAGCTGCCAGGTTGATGCAGAGCTTTTCACAGAGGCCTTGCAGCAGGTCTCTGATGGACACTCCGGCTCTCAGTGGCACAGAGCTACACGAGCCGTCCGGCAAGTTGATGTTACACTGCCTCGAGGGGGTGCTGCCTCCTCTTCGCTCTGAAACTGCACCACGAGAATCACCCTACAAGAAGGAAACAGAGAAGGAGACATTAGGTGTGGTCAGGTCAAATCATTTTTCCTTGACCTCAGTGGAAAAGGTTGTCAATGAGAGCCATTAAAAAAAGATTTCACAAAAAAAAAACTAAATTGCTTTAGATATTTTGTTCAATGTAATCTATTCCCTTTTCACTGAGGTTTCATCATATAAATCATATCAGTATAACAGGATATACACTATGACTTAATCGTCAAGGGGTTAGTAATTAAAAAAAAAAAGGAAGGTTTTCTCTTCAAGGATGGTCCAGATTCTCTTATGATAAATGAGATACTATAGAAATAACTGGTGTTCCTTTCCTTAGCAATTACAGAATACAGCCAGATGTCATCATGGCTGTCACCTAAACATTTCCAGGTCATTTCACATAGTTAAGAAGCTTCCTAAGCAAAAAAAGACTGGACCAATTTTCCATCATTTGTGCCTCCTCGTCATCTCTCGTATCCGTCTTTCTGTCTTTGACCCAGAAATGGATCTCAGCAAAACATTTAGATGGATGACTCCCAAATGCATCCACAGGAACAAGGAAAAATAAGGCTTACCAGAGAAACAACTGTACAGACGAGGATGCACAGATGGAACCTTGATGGAAGTCTTTTCAGTATCCACTGAACATTATTTGTTCAATCCAATCAGAGTTAAAGCTCCTTTAAAAACATATTTTAAAAGTCTTTGAAGCAGATAGCAACATGAAATTAAAATGATTGGAGTCTTTAAAACTTTCAGTGTCGCTGGAAATTATGTTTGCAAACAATGTGAAAAGAAAAAACAGGAAGCCTGCGTGTGCTGCATCCGTTCTGTTTTTATTTGGTTTTTAAAGGAGAAAAATTAAATCAAGTGTGAGGAGGAAAATGACGTTGAAGCTGCTGACATTTATGCCCATGAACCAAATGTTTGTTATAGTAAAACTGATAACATCACGATGTCTCTACCCAGACTGACCTCGTTCTTTCCAGACCCTGACGTCCCAAGTTCAAGACTGGCTCCTGAAGACAGTGAACCCTGGGACTCCCGACGACCATTGCTGCCAGAGGAATCTATAACGAAACAAATAAAGTGCATTTTAAAATGCATTAGTGACCTAATTTCAGACCTGTACCAAATGGAAAATATATCCCTTCAATCTGAATGTTCCCTTTTTAAAAAAGAAGAATACAGCGACATGTTCAAATAAATCCCAACTGCTTTATCATAAAATGCATTAGCCTGAGAACACCAAAGCCACATGAACTTTTATCAAATGTCTGTGTTATCAAACAACATCAGTGTTGTAGTTGATCTATTTTCCAGACCAAACCAAATTTGAAAAAACAAAACAAAACAACTACTAACTCATGCTGAAGTCGATCAGCTCGCGTTTCTTTGGGCCTTTGCCGAAACTCCTATTGCGAGACCACGAGAAGAACATGCCTTTCCTTCTGTCTCCTGAATCATCTCGACTGTCCTCATTTAAAGATCGACCCGATTTGGTCTTTTTGTCTTCCTGCAAGACACAAACAAATGTATAATAAATCAAGAGGAGGAGATTGGGGAAACAAACAACCACAAAAACAACACAGCACACACACAGACCAGACTCTTTTTTTTATTCATCAAAACAATAAAATCACTGTATTTCCTCATTCTACTGCGTTTACTGCTGATGTTGTGCTGTATTACCTTCTTCGGTGTAGAGAGGTTGGAGCGGTCGGAGCCCGTGGTACTGTGTTTGGAAGTGGGGCTGCTGGGGATGTGATAAGGATCAGGCAAAGGTCTGCCCTCCACCTCTGCCAGCATACACTCCTGGTACAGCAGAGACTTGAGGAACCGTGTGTAGCTGTCAAACTTCATGAGGTTGAAGATCTAAACAGACAAAGAGAAAGAAAAAGTACTCAGGGAGTAAGAGAAAATGTAAAGAGGAATGGATGAAAAAAATAAAAAAATGGGGCAACGAGGTCAAAAAGATCAAACATAAACAATAAAACAATATCAAATTCAAAAGGGAAATACAGAGAAAATGTACGACAATCTGGTGTTCACAGATGCACAAGGAGGACACATAAGTTAAAATGAGAAATGGACTCGAGGGACAAACTGCATGACAACCTCCCTTGTGTGTGAAGGTTTATGGAGAGACATATTGGGAAGAAGGTGTATGACTTCGGATGACCTCTGGGTGTCGCACAAGAGCAGCAGAATATTAATACAAAAGAATCCAGCGAAGCCAAAGTCCTTAGAGCTGCAAGTGCATTTCTTTTTCTCAGAAACGAAAAACACAGCTAACTCTGGTCTACTCTCTGTCTTTATGAGAAAAATATACAAGATTGCCTGCTCCAGACTGCTCAGCAGGGACTCATACGAACTAATGCTAATCTGCAGCTGCAGAATACAGAAAAGACAGAACTCTTCCCGAAAGTTTGCCGCTGCATTAGAGTTCCAGATATCACATACCTGAAGTACACGTAATTCAGAGGTTTGCTTGTGAACATGTTATATGAATTAGAAAAAAACTATGTTGTACTGAATTGTGGAGATTCTGTATTTAATCTGTTCAGGATTTTTTTTTTGAGGGGGGTATCAGAAATCTTGACTCCATGACGCAGTAGAGTAGGAATTTAAGCCAACTCCACCCCTAACACTGCGATGTTATAAACAGGTTGACTATATTACACCATCCTTGTGAGCTAACTGTTCCAAGATGGTCCAACCTCAATTCTCAGACCCCTCATGTGGCCTCACTCTTCAGGTCCCTGCTCTCTCAGCCAATCGGAGTTGAGCATAAGATGACATCTTCAGCTAAACTTCCACTTCTTTCACCTTAATGGTCCACTAACATCCATTTCTGAAAAGATTTGAGTCTAGAAGTAAGCAACATAGTTGCTTAAGTCACTAAAACACTGGTCTGACTTTTGACTCTGCAAATGTTGCTGCTTCGGCCCGTCAGTGACTGTAAGTTGTGCAGTTTAAGTGTGATGTCAACAGTCTACCGCCGGAAAGTGACCAAAGCCTTTTTTAAATCAACAGCATGCGTTTGACGTTTCACATCGAAGCAGTTTGGTTTGGTTAAAACCAGTTTACCTATTTGCCTGCTTTGCGTCTTTGTCTGATTATCTTAATTTCATCTGGTCAGAGATCTGTTAAATCGGGGTCTTCAGCAGATGCTCTTCCAGCATCTCAGAGCAGAGAGTGCCGCTCTTTTTATCATGATTTTCAAATATTATTTTGTTCATGTTTATGCGACTGTTCATTTCATAATCATTTGTGTTGGCTGAATGGTTCATAACACATTCTTCTGTGATGTGGCAAACACATATTTATCTCTGCTTTACTCTGACTTTACATTAATAATGCGAAGAAGGGTCAAATTACTAACACTACGACAAATTTATGGATTTGTGTGTGCATGGATGTGCATTTGTATGTCTGATATTACGTAATTCTTACGTCAACAGTGCCACAAGATCTTAATGAGCTCAGGGTAATTCTGAAAAAGTTACTCTTAGGATTTTATGTGTGTATCTTCCCTTATGAGTGGGTGTTTGATGTGTAAAAATACAAAGGGTGATGATGAGGATATCCTTCTCGCCTTGTGACAGTTTTTACATCTGAGCTGAGAGGCTGAAATCAATAAAGCTTTTCAGCAACTTTGCCCTCTAAGGAACCATTCACATCCATACTTTTAGACAACAAGCAAAGATGAATGGCTGACCTTATGTTGTATCAGCACTGTGTGTGAGTAAAATTTTAAAAGAGGTTTGTTTTGATGAGTGATAATAAGTTTGTCCTTTATGGGAACCGTCCTTCGACTTCCCTCCTTAGGAGCAGAAGACTCCGTTTGACATAAGGGGCTGATAGAATATAAATACTTATTTGTGCTTTGTGTATTTGCTACCTGCAGTTGCTGCTCCTTGAACATGTCAGGTTTTGGCGCATTGAGGATGTCGTCAGCAAGCTGAGCTTGACTGTCTATGTTAACTGGTGTTGTAGCTTTGCTGGACAAGAAGGTGTTGTAGATCTCCCTGGCACGCTGTGAGAGCTGAAGGATGAGAAGAGGAGGAATCAGAAAGGGAATGGCTGCCATGTAAACATTTCCCTTTCTATTTCTTGAGGGTGTTTGCTCAGGCAAAATCTTGCCGAGCCCTGTGCGTTACCTGCTTGTTGTCATTCTCAGGGACATGGCTGAAGAATTCACATGCCTGCCAGAAGAGAATATTCTCCTCACTGAACTCTTTCTTTAGGAACTCCTGCAGGAAAAGAACGGGATGTGGAGCAAAAATGGGGGAAAGTCAGACACCTCTGTCATCACTGTAATAAAACAGCGTTGATGTTTGACACTTGATTTATCTTCTTATACATTTCGGAATAAAAAAAATGCTGCAGGGCAGATTTATTCAACTGCTACAGACATTACAAAGTAAGGACTGAAGAGAGCAAAATGTCACTTCTGTTTCTTTCTTTGATCTCCTGGTAAAAAAGGCTTTATAATGGATCATTTCAATGCTGCGAGCTGCATTTCTGTCAAATGATAATAATAATAATGTAGAAGTTTACAACATTAGAAAGGGTTAATCAAAAGTTTTCTAACAAAAGGAGGGATTCATGAGCAAGCAGTCAGGTGCCATTATACTACCGAGAAGTAGCGAACCCCCACAGGGTCCTGCAGCAGTCGCTCGAAGCTGACGGCCCAGCTGGCCACTCTCCTCTCAGTGTGGCGCCGGTGACTCTGGACGCTGGGCAGGCTGGCATTACTGTTGAGGCTGTTGTCACTGCTGCAGCCCTGCAGCTCCACGCTGTTCAGTTCTGTTCACAAAGATACGCACAAAAATCAAATTGTTGCGTTAGTAAGTGCTGGGATGTCCACATGTATCTTAGATTTTTACAATTATTGATGCTGTTTTTGGTCCCATTTCTTTTATAAATAGCACATAGAAGTATAGTTGGCAAATTAAAATGAATATGAAGCTGCATGTGTGCGTTCACAACAGCATTATTAGGGTTAAAACTGGTGGATAACAATTGATCCTAACAATCTCTTTGCATTCTGGCCTGTTTTCCTCTCTGTCTGTTGGGCATTGACAGCACCTGATGACACCTCAAGTGGTCTGGGACTCGCCAGGCACAAGTGTGTCCCCTGCCAGAAATAAAGCAAGAGAAGAAGTCATTCCAGTGAGACCCCTCCTCCCACAAACTGTGCATATTGTTTGCTCTGCATTTTGCGCACACACAGGTTTTTGTAAATGAAAAACATCTTTCTTGTTCACTTTCTCCTGATGTCTTTACATTTTTTTCTAAAAATGTGTTAGACACCCTTCCAACTTTTTTCTAAATGTATTACATACAAAATAATGTACAGTTTAGTAAAATATGTTCATAGGCACAAAATAACCCGACCAAAGTCCAAAACAAGGAACTGTTTTCCACTGTTATGCATCGTATCAGAGCAATTTACTTGAAAAGAAAATATATTATAATGAGATATGATCATATCAGTCATCTAACTTGGCTTCCACTGAAAAGGATGGGCCATTTCCATCTAACAACATTTCTTATTCAAACAAAGGTAGGTTCTATATTCCTGAACTTACTGGATGTTAGTGAAACTTTTGTCCAACTTTTGCCCCTATTGAAAATATTAGCTTAGAATCTTTAAAGGAAATTTGTGAGTACTCAGCTGAAAAGGACTGCTTTAACGATCCAGTTTAGGAGGTTTTTTTTGGGTTTTTTTTTTTTAAATCAATCTATCTTTTTTTATTCTTCCCAATGTCTAGTTGTGATCAGGAGACTTGGAGAGAGGCATAGAGAGAAAGCTGAGAATAACTTGAACAAAGCCACAGGCTTGATGAACTAAAGAAGTGCTGCTAAGTTGAGATAAAACTAAATAAAAGAACAGCCCGAGGGAGGACCTCACTGGTCAGGTGCCCGAGACTACGCAAATGCTGCGAATAAAATGAAAGATCAGCATCCTGCCCACAGCTAAAGTCCTGTGGGATTCAGAACTTAGAGACTGGATTATCAATGGATAATTTCATTGTGACTTCTTTGTATGAACTTTTAAAAAAAAATTTTTTACTTCTATTTAATGTTATCAATAACATTCCTACGCACTGTTGGACATGTTGTCTTGGTTCAACTCTGATTAGAAAGGCTTCTTAAGCTCTAATTTACTGCTGGGGAGTTCCAAGCTGTTACTAGGACACTCACACTTGATGAGGTCCCCCGTGTGCCACTACACTATCTCATGCTTCCTGTGGGAGGTTTGGGCTTCAGTCATCAGTGAGTTGTTTACAAACCTGGCCAATATGTAGGATACAGTTCAAGGTGTGAAAGGTTGTGAAACAATTTGCAGAAGAGACTCAAGGCTGCATTGTAAGTGATTACATGCTTTTTGATCACATGAACCTTTTTCAGGAAGGTCTTTTAGAGGGTTTTCCCACCAAAACAGTTCCAGTATGGAGCCAGAGGCCAACTTACAAGCATCTCAAGCACTGACAAAACAGAGCTACGCCGGCACCAACTCTTCGCTGGTCCAGAGCACAGGAACGCATACATTTGAGAATCTGGGTGGACTTATGAAGACCAACCAGGCCAATTAAAATGAGCTGCAACATGTATGTAAAGTCAAAGCAGCAGTGTTCCTTTCATTTTTCTGTTGTTTAATATAATGCATCTGTGAACGTTACCTGATGCAACATGTTGAGCAGCATTTACAGTCACCACTTGCCGCAACAGTTATTAACATTTATTGGTGTTGTAATATCTTCAGCTGGTGTTTTACTAGATCCCTCTGACACACTGTGGATCAATCTCATTTGTATCGCCTCATATATACGGGTTAGCATTTGGAAACGCTGGTCACCGCTGCAGAGAGCATTCACAAATACAAAATGATGTTTAAAACAGTTTTTAAAACCTAGGCTGGTGATATAAAGCATTCTAATAAATTGCAGGGAAAACAAGGCCATAGACAGTCAACCATCTTTAGCTTTTTTTATGTCTTCGTCTTCGGTGGCGTTCTGGTTGTTGAGAACCAAACCAGTTCTTAACTGGAATCAACTTAGATCTGGTTCTAGTCCCCGTCCTGAACCAGCACTGAAATGCTTTTGCAGAAAGGGGTATTAATGGGTCATTTCCTCGTCCTCCATCTCCACTGCAGGAGCCAAGGGCCTGAATGGAGGTAGTACTTCAGAGATTACCCCCAACTTTCGGTAAGAGGGTCTGACTGGTCATATATTCACAGCGTCTTATTTCATCTTAAACCTGTCTGTTTTTAGCTGTAAAATACGTTAACCTAAAGTTAAACGACAGGAATAACAGTTGCTGTTGATAAACACAACATCCAAACCCAGACAATCATGTGCGCTTCAATCAGCTATGAAGAATCAGGGCAGATCACAAGCTGCAGTGAATGAGGAGAGAGCTCAGACTGTGACAGTAGGGAATCTCTTAATGTTTCAAGATACAAAAGAAAGCACTCACAACAGTGGACATTTTAACAATGACAGATTTAAAGTGAGCACAGCTGAAACTCACTCCAACAGAGGACAGACAGCTGGAGGCAGCTGCAATCAGTAAGTGAAGCCAATAAAACATTGATATCTGTTTTCTTTAAAATCGTTACCCTCTAAGGTATAAGTAAAAGTACCAACAGAAGTGTGTAGATTTTGAGTTAATTCAGCTGAAACACACTCTGCTCTGATCTGCTACTCCAGCTTACAGTGACGTTTCACTCTGCAACTCCCTTTATTTGCCTTCTCTACCTTATTATTAAGGCTTAGGTGGTAATGCAGAAGTCTCAGCACTGAAAAGCCTTTCAGCTTCTGGAAAGAAGTCTGTTCACTTTAAGTTCTGGGTGCTTTTGGTTGAAATACAACTTTACTTAGGTGATATCATCTGTCTTCGCAGTCCAGAAAGTGGAAATTACGGTTCACAAAAGAGTCCCTTATCGTTGACATGAAGATGGAATACTGGGTCTTAATCTGAGGAGCTGGCTCTCCTGTGCTGTTCAAAGTGCTTTTGAAGTAGTCTCCCCAGTATCAAGGTCTCAGCATTACTCACTGCATAGTATGGTTACATGCACAGTTGAGCTGAACTACGGCCACAAGTCGGCTATTTAATAGGACCTGCCGTAGTAACATTTACATGACAGTAGAAATTGTTGTGGTAATCAGAACAAAACTGGACCTTTAAAATTCATGTTAGCTTCACCAAAACCAGTGAAATCTAGCTTCACAATCTGGGCTAACACACCCAGATAATCAGCTTGGGGGTCGAATCAAATTAGAGATTAGAGCAGAGCAACAGTCTGGAAACGCTTTAAGCGACTGCGAGTTGACTCATAGTCACAATGAAAACTTTACCCATCTAACAAAAGAAACATGAACAGCTTTCTTGTGACTTTGGGCTCATGCTTTACTGTTTTTACATAAATAAGGCCCATTTGAGTCTAATTAAGCATATAAATGCAGAGATTATATCATTTTCCACCTTCACTGATTTCGTGTAATGTTTGCATGCACTTGAAAAACTTCAATATAATGTAATACCACCCAGCTTGTGTTTGGATGTTTCATGCTAAGGAAGTTACTAAACCTGAAAACTCACCATTATTCAGTCAGAACTGAAGAGACCTTTCACATGAGAGTTAAAAGTCTGGATGACCTAACTGAAACAGTTAGGATTATCATGATATCAATGCCAATTTTTACACCAATTTTTTGTCAGTCTTGTCAAGCTACTCGACTCATTTGCACTTGAACAACTCCTGCGGCTTCTGCTTAACATTATTCTGTTAAAAAATGCATCCATGTATTGTCTAAACCATATATCCTGTTAAGAACCACACTATCTGGAGTCTATCATAACACACAGCCAGCATATCAAAGACAGAGGCCAATGATCACAATAGTAATAAAGGCTATAAACAAGAAGGAAGGAGCCTCAGACACCACATCATGTCACTCAGCACAGATACATTCACAGTTGAGTTGAGCTGCAGCTACAGCTCGATTGGGCCATTTAACTGGACCACTGTCCTTATCCCAGTATACATGAACAGGAGAGGAATCTAGTTCTTGACTGAACTATGTCTGATGCCATAACGCCGTGAACTGAGCTGCTTCTACCATCTGAAGTTTGGCTACATCCACTGCACTGCTGTCTTTATGTTACTTGAATGGGGATTTTGTAAAAATGTGTTGGGTATAAAAATCAGGATTTTATTAGAGCAGAGCGGCAAACTGGAGAACTGACATGTTGTCTTAATGTCTAATCGGTTAATCAGTTTCTGACACATTTGATCATCTGACAAAGAAAAGAAATGAGAGCAGCTTTATTGGGAGTTTTGTTGTATTGATACACACTCATACTTTTCTATTTCAAATGAAAGATGCAAAACGATGGAAATCTTGAGCGTGTGCTCAGCACCTAAGCCCATTAATAGAATTGGTTCGGTTTTGGTTGTACTGATACAATAATTTGTTTATTTCAAGTATCATGTAAATGTGCTCATTGAGTTTTTACCCCTCCAATTCTCACTTTCCTCATATAAAAAAATGCCAGTCAAAAGCAAATATAGCTCAGAGCCAACAAAAATCTGAATATGATGCTAAATGCGTTTCTGTGCTCTTCACATCGTTCTGAAGCAGGTCGGTGACACAAAATACTTTTGCTTAGAAACGCTTGAATCAAAATCTGATGACAGATACGACTTTGTTTGCTAGAAGCCAGCGAAATGTAATCAAATCACACCAGCACAATCCTCACAAAGCAGATTCACTGAGACCTCGAGTATTTAATTCTTTATGAATGTGAACTACGAATGCTTATTTAGCCAAACTTGAATAATTCAATATATTAAAATAATATTTCTAAATCTATATATCAAATAGTATCTTTTTAGCTACTAAAACAAACTCAGCCATTGACAAGATGCATAACAATTGGGAATTATTAACAGAATGACAAAATGAACAAAGAATTTACTAAAAGTAAAATAACTTCTTTCCTATTTCCTAACTCTGATATCTTTTAAAGATTAAACTCCATTACACTCTATTCTTGTAGTGGAGATAATGAGGAGACACAGCATAGGAACTGTGCAGTGCACTGGAAAATGTAAACCACATAACTTTACCGGCACACTGTTCGGACCAGCAAAAACAAATGCCAAACCATATTCCCACAGACACATAAAGCTAATCTCTTCCTCATCGGTTGGTTCAGTGTCTTGTGATCAGAGGTTCCTCTAAAGCAAACCTCAGTCACTAAAGAAAAGCAGCCTAAAACTTAAACGTCAAAGTCTCCTGAGGTCGACAAGCTTTATTAGTCCTTCATGCCAAGAATCTAAGTTTATTTAATTGGAAAGCAAACATTGAATGCTCCAGCTATCTCCTCACCTGGGTAGAGCTGGTAGGAGCCTGTGTGGTGCCAGCGAGGCAGGTAACGAATCCTCAGGGGTAACCAAGCCCCTCCATCCATAATCACCCTATCAGCCTCCCTCACACCCTCAAACACACCGGGCTGAACAAACAGGCCGATAAAGGGCACATAAGCGCACACACAGCTGACATCACAGGGGGAAGAAGGGGAAAACGGGGAGGAAAAAAAGAGGAGAGTATAAGGAGACAGAGAAGCTGCTGGTGGTTAGCAACCTGGATGACAACCCAAGAAACCACACAGAGAGTCAGGTCACCACATGCACACGCACTCGCACTCACATTCACACACCTCTTTGAACCCCCAGCTCGGTAAATGATACAAGCACACATGGGCCTCAAGATGATGAATAATTAAGAGCTGAGGAAGGAGGGAACTAAAAACTCTAAAGCGCACGTACACATCAGGTAAACACACACATAAACTGCAGTATTGATGAGGGGCTTATTAAAGGAAGGCTACTACTGGGACTAATGAAGCCTGCAGCCCCCATACACCTACACAAACAGGGTGAATGTGCAGTTCATCAACCTGCTGCTTTTTGACTTTTCTGACACATCAAAGCAAAGGAAAGAAAATCTGAGACGGGTTCACAGAAGACCATTTTCACTGCAGGCATTTTGGCTCGCCATGACAAGAAAAGCACTGGTGTAATTCATAACTTCTGTGAGCTAAAGATGCCTGTATTATGCAGGCTTAGGCCATGAATACATTACCAGTCACATTGTTCAAGTCCAATTCAACAGAGGTTAGCTTTGACGGTTCATTATCTTGACTACAAGTGAGTTGCATCTGAACCGGACTGCTCACTGAAACCCTGTGCATGTGCACGTCCAACCTTTTAGCGTGTCTGTATGAACAACAACAGAAAATGCCATATTTTTGAGACCATTTAAGAGACACAAACCATCCTCAAATGGAGGCAATTGTGGATAGAGTTTAGTTCTAAAAGATGGCAAATCTTTGTCTAGGTATATAGAAAGAGATTGAGAAGGGTAAAGAAAAGCTAGTTGGCTAGTTTCTACTGTTTCAGTGGTTAATCGAGCAGTGCTGTAGCACTGTAGCTGCCTCAAGTATCCTGCCATTAAGCAGCTGAGTCCAAGCTGAATCAGACTTGTTGGATTTCTCCCGCCTTGCAAAGATTTACATTTTTTAACCATCTCATTGTATGTTGTGTTAGGATTAGTCCGACATATCTTTGAGGTTCAGTTTACTGAACTGCTGTGATATTTTTTAGGTTTGAGTTGCTTTCGATGGCTCTTCTTTAGTCCCTGCTCTCAATAACTGTTAGCTGGGCTCAAACATGATAATTCTTCTCTGCTTCTCAAACAGACGATGCTCTGGCTGCTACCTTAATGCAGGTAAGGTAATAACGACTAACAAGTACATCACAAACAAAAAAAACAAATGATGTCCTTAAACCTCTGAGCTTGTGAAACCGAGGAAAAAAGAGAATTCATATTAAACAGCCATGGGATCTCGTGTTATGTGTTACATCGGCTGTAGTCCACTTGATATGAGATTTTATAATCAAAATTATCTAATCCTAATTGGCCAAATCCATCCAAAGGTCTTGCTAATTCCAAAAAATGAATCAGCTATTTGTAGGTTTTGATAAGCTCTGTGGAAACATCCAGGTTGCTGCCTCAAACCTTTAAAACTGTTCTTCACACTAATTCAGTCATTTCTTCTTAAATCACCAGAACAACCTGAAACCTCTCTACAATTGAGCTTTGTATGGGAACTTTCTCACAGATGTGTGTGCTTAGTTGATGTTAGCAAACTAATGCAGGATTCCTTTAGTTACTCTGATAACATTCATGGTTTGGCCTTCACTGAGTCAATAATGTGTCCCACATTACACTCACCAACAGCACAAAAAGTCGATACACAAACTATCACCCTCTTGTTCTTAATGATTCCTCATGCTTTCTTCACATAGATGTAACTATAAAGGAGGTACTGTAATGTGGAAGCACACTGTGTTTTCAGCTAAAACCAGAACAGTGCATGTAAGACGTATCAAACAAGCTGCTGCGGAGGAGAAGCACCAAACCTAAATTAATCCCTTAACCACCGTGCTCCTTATGTCACATGTTCAGGCAAAGAAATCTTTCACTCACAAACAACACATTCCCTCTTCAGGAGACACGTGGTGTGAATAAGTGGCCATAAACACTTCTACATTTGCACTGATTGTACACGTACACGGTAAACTTTATTCCCTTTTTGCCTCGTTTCTCACCTCCTCTTCCTCTTTTCATGTTGCATGTAAATTTGTGAGGTGTTAAAACACCATCAGAACACTTCTCGTCATTGTTGGCACATGCTAATTCTCTGCAACACTCAACAGTTCATCTTGAAACGACACAGCAAGACAAAGACATTCCCAATGAAACAAAAGTGCCAAAATAACAGAAGAGAAGTAAGTAAGGAGTGGGAAAACAGTCGCTTTCCAGCACCCTTCCAACTTTAAAGTGAGAGAGCTTCGTCAGCTAGACTGAAACGCCATCTTTGTCTCGCAAAACCCTTTACAGATGTAGAGCAAAGTAAAGTAAAGTAAGAGCAGTTTCAGTCACACCTTTCACTGTGTGTCTTTTCCATGACTTGCCACTGCATGTCCGTGTGTACAGTTAATATGAATAAAAATCTAGGACTGTGTTTGCTTTGTGGTTTTCAAAGTGATCAGGCAGAGGTGGGGCTGAAGCTGAGCAGGTCAAACCAGACTAACTGTATATTGTTTGTTTGAGAAGTTACAGAAAGCACTAAGATGTCGAATAATTAGGACTGACTCAACCAAAGAGAGCGTTTCATTAATTTTAAATCGATTCTAAGTTGATCATAACTGCGGTGAGGTTCACAAGATCAGGAGAAAAATACTGAACAGGTATTCACATTGACCAAAGCTGTACAGACATTTCTACTCACCTCCATCAGAGACTGCAGCAGACTGTGAAAAAAGACAGAGAGACATGGATTAGGATCTTCCTTCTCACTGTAATGAAACACATTCGTACAGATTCCCACAGTCTGTGAGGGCCAAGAGGCAGCTGCCTGGGCATGCACTTTTAGCCACATGGAGACACACAGACAGACTGTTTTCAGGTCTGATCCCATTATCATGCACACTTCCACATCTTAAGGTAAGCGCCCACACTCATTGTCTTTTGTGTGGGTGGACTCGTCTGTGAACTGGCTGTGCTTGCTCTGCAAGGAAACTTCCTCATTGGGGTGGGGCTTAGTGTGTATCTGTGTGTGAAAAGGTGAGCAGGGGGTCCTGCTCCAATTCACAGGAAAGTGTGACGTTTGCTTGTTTATCTCAAATTTAAAGTCAATCTATTTCTGTAGAGCAAATTCACGACAACTTTATTTTAACCAAACACTTGGCAGAGAGCAATCACTGATTACAAGGAGTTCTGATTAAGAAACATATCAACCACCACAAAATCTGACTCTCAGCCATGTCTTAAAAACAAATGTTCAAGCCAAAGTTGCTTTACACCACATCCATAGATCCCTCGCATAAACCGAACACAAGAAACACAAACACACACAGTACTGACTTCTTTCTTTTTTTTTTAATGCCAGACATGCTGAGCTGGGTGAGATCATTGGACACAGACATCAGTAATGTAGCTAACTCTGAAACAATGCAACTCTGTGTGACTCAGACAAAAAAAGCAAAAGCTGAGTAGGCAGGGGTAAGAAAGAAAGAAAAAGATAAGAGACGGGAGCAGAAGGAGAAATAAGGAGTGAGCAGCAGCAAAGACGGGGCTGCTTGCCAATGAGAATATGAGAATTCGATGGAAAACGCAGAGGTAAATAGCAGAAATACCAAACTAATACCAGCTCTGTGGGTGAAAATCAACACTGAACCACATTGTCAGTCTGGAGCTTTTGATGCCATTAATCTTACCACAAACACTGATAATGATCAGCATTATAGTCATTCACATGTGTATGAGCTACATATACTGGCTGCAAATGTATTTTCCATTACATCTAGAATTGATTTTTAATGATTTCAACATTCCTCACAGATACACGGAACATATGGAAGATGGAATGTGTCTATAGAGCTGCTTCATTAGAAATGCATCAACTGAATTTCTGAGAAATCATGTGGGTTTTCCCCTTGTTCCGTATGCTGAGCAACAAGCATAATGACCTTAAATCTGACAACACAGGTGCAGATGAAGAGCTGCAACACGGAAAGTATACCAGTGACAAGAGTTTGCATTTTACGTATTTATAGCAATGAATATACTGGAAAAATATCAATGCATATACTGATACTGGAATTTCCTACTCTCTAAAACTGGCATCTACCCATACAATCCAGTATTGGATAGGCTCTATGATAAGGAAGACTTAAAGTGCAGTAAATCTTACTAAGTTTAACTCCTTGGTGCGACACATTTGCCGGTTTGAGTCATGTGTATCTTGGTCATTTCCTCTCATGATCCACACGGTCCAGGAGGCATACCAAGTGTGATCACTGGGATTAGGCATTTCAAAGTGTCCCTGAAGAAGTATAGGTTGGCACCAGCGGCTGAAAGGGATGTTGATGTGCGAAGGAGCAGATTACTGAAGCCAGACCACAACAAACGATGAGTGAAAACAACAGGGGAATAAAGTGGTTACCTGTTCCTGCCACAGATTTAACAACACACCCAAAAATCTCAGGCTCCCACGTATCTGTGTGTAATATGTTGGGGAGGAAGACTTGTCTTTCTTTTTCTGGGATAGCCTAAAGAATGAATCCATGTGGCCAACATCTGTTAGAGATGTGTGTTTTCTGTGTAGGGTGCATTCTTATGCATTTATATGTGGGTGTGTGTTAAACTTCTATCCACATTCATCTCTACTCTGATCACTTCCAGACGTGCATGGTGGTAGAAAGGTTTGGCCCCTGCTTGAGGCCCCAAGTCCCCTCTGCTTTATTTTCTTCACTTAATGACCTATTTTCAGCTCTCCTTTCTTTTGTTTGTTCTTTTTCCCACAATTCAATCATCCCAGTTTTACTTCCTCTGCCTGTGTCTCATTACGACGTCTCTGCTTCCACTCTTCCCTGAAATCACTCTTTTTCTCTTCCTCCCTCAGTCTTTCCCTAATCATTCCAGTGGTGTTTCCCCTCCTCCATTGGCAGGTCCTGGTCATTCCTGAGAGCCCAGAGAGCATAACTGGGGTTTTCCAGACATTCCCTGCTCAAATTCCACTCCCCGAGACCCGTATCCACGGTGATACATAGAGCTGGGAAAGGGTTTCGACAACAAAGAAACTGAAAATTACCCATGTGTAGTGCTTTTAATCTCAGCTGGTTGCAAACTCACTAAAACTCCAAATTACCCCAGCATCACTGACAGTACAGATCTGCAACAACATTCGAGTCAAGCGGTTGTCTATTCAAGATGATTTTTCACAGGTGTAAGTGGGCTTTTATGTGTCCATCACACGGTAAATGCACTGATGAGATGAGTAGAAACTGAGACAGGCCAACGACTGATGATCACGTTTAGGGTTTCACATTTGTAGAGGAAATCGTTTTTGTTAAAGGAATAAAAGTTTCCAAGCAAAACCTCAGTGTGTGTGTGGTGCTGAACTTTCTACACTCAAACAGAGCTGTAGTGATATGTTAAAAAAAAAAGAAGAAAAGAAAGTTAATGCATTATTTGTTTGCTATTCAAACCATCTGAGAAACCAGAGTGTCTTATGACACAATGGTGGTGTTATTCCATTTTGGTGGAGAAGCTTGTCAAACTGGAGCTGATTTTGATTGTAGACACTAGTTTTGTAAAAGGACTAACAGAATAATCATTAATGATGTAATTACTGTAGCTACAGAAACTATCAGTCAATTTTTTTCTCAAAAGTCTGTGTGGAGCTTTTCTGTTCTATAAATTAATTACACTGAAAATACGACAGGAGACAGATGTTTGAGAGTTTGTAACTTGAAACAAGTGTTCAAAAAGAGCAACAACACTAAAAAGGACAAACGGAACAAACCCGGACTGTATGAACCACTAAATGAAAGAGCCACAAGGTGTTATACAGCCGTTACTGCTGTTGTCTGCTGTTAAATGGAGTTAACGTAGGGAACACACTATGTCTTTTTACAGAGTTATATTCCACAATATTTACCTGAAAAATCATCCTGAATTCAAACTAGTGCCAAAAAGTAAATATTCATAGACTATATGTTGCCAAATACCAATTGTAGGTTCAGTCAGGTGAAAAAATGAGGTTCAACATATCAGGAAATAATACCTTAAGAGGTCTTACATAAGGTAATTAAATACCTGAGATAAGCACATTACACCCTTATGTTTCATCATTACTTATAAAACTAAAATGAAGCCAAAAATTCAGAAGCAGTGTGTGATAAACTTAGTATATCTTTGAAGGGAATTCAGTTTTTTCTGCATCATCAAGGACACGAGGTCTGTGTGATGAAAATTTTTGTCATTGTCACCAGTTTGCGGAGGTCCACGGGTGTCCGTCTGCAGCTGACTGTGTGGAACCCAAACACACACACAGAACATACAGACTACACGTGCACATGGTTCAATTTCCATCTAGAAAAACAACATGGCAGACTCAGAGGGTGAGAAGCAGAGGAGCAACGCGGACACTTGTAATGAGGAGAGACATTGCAGCAGAGCTGTTATTACTCACACCTCTGCAGACTCATTATATGGCCATACATATTGATGAGGACAATGATCTCAAACACAGCAGCAAATCTACATCGGAATGGATAAAAAGTTGCAACGGTCCAGTCAAGGTCCAGAAAGTCCTAAACTTGACTGAAATGATGTGGTGGGAACCACTGAGAGCTGTGCATAAATGAACGACCGTGAACCTGACTGAACTGAAGCAACGCTGTAAAGAAGAGTCGACCAAAGTTCCTCCACAACCATGTGAGAGACTGCCAACGTCATAAAGAGAATTATTATTTCAAATTATTGCTGGTAAAATTGATACAAGCTATCAAATGCGTGTGCTTCGTTTTTCAAACACTTTCTCAGCATTTTGTCTTAGTTTCTGTTGAATAAATAATGACAGTGTAATATGTTGCGAGTTGGATTTACCTGCTACTAGCCAAATGATCTTTTTTCATGATGTCCTGATACATAAAACCATAGAACTGAAGGAGGCTGCACCTTCTTTTTCACATGACTATATAACTACTGTATAAAACAACCCTAAAACTGATGTCAAACAAATAAAACAAATAAATGTTCGGCTTTTCTGTTCAATAAATGATTTTAAATCCTGATCACGTACTGCTGGTGTCACAGACCAATCAGCTAAAGAAATTTTAAAAAAAAAGTCAAATCTTAGCTAAGGGCTTTTGCTGAACAATTCCAGCATCTTGTTTATATATATATTAGTAATATACTGCTGTAGATCCTGGAAGTCATAAAAACAGTACAGTCTGTTCGGGTTTCCTCCTAAGAAACCATGTGTCCTGAATACTGGCACACAGTGCGTGTTTCAGAGTTAGAACATGAACATGTATCACTGTGACACCCACTTCAACACAAGATAAGATGGTTGAATCACATGGCAGCAGAACACTCACCGGCAACACAGCCGGGTCAGAATCAAACATCCGGTCATTTTCTTTTCATTTCCAGTCTTTTGATATTGTTCCAACTTGTGGTTCATCAGCATCTGCTGAACGACAGAGAAATCTGTCTCTCTCTCACACACACACAAGATGCAGCTCGGCTACATAGAAACAAACGTTGCGCTGCTGTTTGACTTTGTTGATCAGTAACAGTTAAACACAAGTTTTCTGTCTCCAGGTTAGAACTTGTTATTAGTTTCCTTGTATGCTCTTGTTTTCAGCTCCACACGCATAAAGTGGCACCTTGTAGCCACACGCTTGTTTTTTATATGTTAGATTTGTGTGTGTGTGTGTGTGTGTGTGTGCAGGGAGTGGTTGGTCACTGTGCGCACAGGTCCCAATGCTTTATTAGCTGTGACTAGTGAGTGTAGGGGCAGTTTGCGTCATCAGTTTTAAAGCCTGTACGTCGGGGTAAAATATGACTAAACACAGAGTACAATTTACAACCGTTAATCTGACTGTTATCATAATATTAATACTTAAACGTCATAAAAGTCTCCCTAAACAATCTCAGGTTTCCGGAACAGGCACGGTTTTATGTACGTGCGTTTAGGTGGATGATGGAAAAAGACGGTCTGTTTCATGGGATGAGATACAGAGCGGGCACTTACAGTTAGAGGAGAACAAAAATGTCTATCATTGGGAGAAACTCTGAGGGATAACTTATGCACTCGCACTCACAAAGACAACACTGTTTGTACCACAGGAACCTATTCCTGGCTTCATCACTTTACTTAACTGCCACCTTTGGTAAGGAATGAGAATCTCCTCATATGAAGTATACGAGTGAGAGATGACTGAAATATGGAGGAACATTAACATGTCTCGTAAGTCTGCTCTTGCTCCTGTAAACACGGGCATCGCTAGGGGCAGACCACACCTTTAACAGAACAAATGGCATGCACACTGTCCTTAAAAGGTGACTTAGAAATCACAACACAGATTTCCGGCTGCACACGTTCAAACATGCACGCTTCCAGCAGAGGAGGAAGCTGTTGGACCAACAGCCTCAATGTGAGTGTGTCTGCGTGTTTACTTTTGAATATGAGGCGAATAGTGGCTGCCATTGAGACGACCAGAGTCATCCTGCCAGGCCTGGCAACTGTGGCAAACTGCTTAGCTTTAGCATAGCTTCACTTCGAGGGCAAACCATGCCCAATTAGACCCTAACGATCATGTGTAAGCATGAGTGCGGTTGCTTTAGATAAGAGGAGTCTACACATATGAAAGATTTAATGACTTTCTGGGGAACGAAAGGTTTTCATAAACATAACAGAGCACATGAATTCTAAAACAAACACAGCTCGATTGGCAGACTGACTTTCTGTGGAAGTTGGGATGGATCCTGAAAATCCCTGCATGGCACTCAGGAATCAATATTCACCCTCATTGATGGGGAGGAATTCAGATAATGTTTTGTTGCCCACAATAGATCCACACAGCAGATGTGACACAGAGGTTGAGCGAGTGATAAATGACTGTTTTACTTGGCTTGTTGCCAGAAACACAGCACTGTGACCGAAGCAGAGTTTCCAAACAAGACCGAGACACAAACGCATCTGATCGACTACCTCTGTCTAAACACCTGTAATCTCACAGCTGCTGGATGACATGCTAAATTAAGCGAATGTCTAAAGAATAAAGAGGACTGACTCAGCTCACCTTTCCGTTGTCTTAAAGCAGTCTTTCTCACTTCCTTTAACACACACACACACACACACACACACAAGAGCATTTAAGGTGAACTGTACAAATCATCTGAGTCAGAGATCCAAGGAAAATAAGCTCTTTCTTTCTTTCCTTCCATTAGTCTCAGTTTCTGCACTTCTGACTTCTCTTTCTCTACATCTCCTGCTCTGGTTGAAAACACATCTGGCTTTGAGAGGAAGAGAAAACAGCCCGGAGCCCACTAAAAATCTTGCTCGTCTTTCCCTCTTCTGTCTCACTTTACCTTCACACAGCCTTCCACTACCTGCTGCCCGTATGTCGACCTAAAGCCCCACACTTATTATTTTGTTTCTGTTCATCTCACATCCCTTTGTTTTCCCTCTCCTAAGCTCTGCTGAGGCAATGGAATCCCCCTTTTCTCTCTGTGCTGCAGGTAATAGTCTCAGCTTCGGTCCATCTTTCCTGCCTTTGTTACTGATAGTGAGCAGAACAACACTGGCATGCAACCAGTTACATTCTCACTTCTCTTTTCTCTCTAAGTTTCATCCTTTATTTTAGATTTTGCCCTCTCTAAAAAAGACAAACCAAAGCTGGGATAGACCCAGAGGCGGCAGAGTTTTTATTGTGAACAATATAAGTAACAATAAAGTTTGATTTCCTTTATTTTCTTTCTATTAAAAACTTTTGCTTAGAAATCACAGAATTTTTAAATATTTGCATCCAACAGCAAGTAAGTTTCTTTCCTTCCAAAGTAAAAAGGATGACAAGTTGACTATTTTCTCCATAAACACCACATGTTAAGCCTTTACATGTATGCGTGTTACTCACTGTATTGAAGTTCCAGACCCGCTTGAAGGATAGTCTCTTCCTCAAGCTCATCCTGCTCTCCTCTCAAAGAGGAGGAAACCCACTGACTGCTGAATCTACATATCTGAACTACACAAACACTCACATGTGCGCTGACGCAGTCCTTCTTCAGGAGCTATCTAAAGGAGGAAATTCATGCAGACAGTTGACATGGATGGAGCCATGCCTCAGTGCATCTGTCACACATAAACACCCCCACCCCCTCCCCTCCCTCCCCCCCTCAGGATTAGCTTGACCTAACAGCTAAAGTTTATCTTACCGGTGATTTACCATTTCTCTCTTACTACACTCTATAGCTCTCGTTGTTCCACACTCTCTTCCACATACTGAGCCGACAGACTGACGAGGAAGTTCCATTCTCACGCAGGCACACACACCAACACACTCATACACAGCTCCGTTTCCATAGTGACACGCCCCCATCGGGCAGCAGTTACGAAGGGGAGGGAACAAAGGTCAGTCTGCCAATCATGCTGCAGCACAGCCCTTACCTCTCCACCCTTCTCCTATTCCTCCCTGTTCACAGTCGGATGGGTTGAGGTACAGTCATGTTCAGCTATGTGTTGCACACTTTTTTGGTCATGTAATGAGGAAATGAAACGTCTTCCTTGTGCCGTCTGTGAAAAGCACCGAGATGAAGCGACAAGAGGGGAGATTAATGGAAATGAATTCAGGTTTGTTAAAAGGTCAACAGGAGCAAACAAAGGCACTTCACAGGACACAGCAGCACACTTCAGCACACTCACACAAAGGCCACTTATGGCTTCAAGTCTACACCTAATTTCCTGTTTTGGCAAAAAAATAAAAACACCTTCTCTTTTACTTCCTCACCATGTCTTGAAAGGCTACGCTTACATTAAATGACAGTGGCTGTTGACCCCGGTTTGAGTCCAGCGACTTGTTGCTGGCTTAAAGCAATCCTCTGTGCTAGAAGCATTTGTACGTTTGTGTAGCATCAGTTACAAATATAATACATCAGACTAACTGAAACATGAGTAATGTCACCATGAGACTGTAACTATGCACTGTAAAAGTGCAAGAAAATGTTTACAGCCTTATTTTATACCTCTAACTACCTGATTATTAGTGCTTTCACTGATCTTTACTGTCTTAACTGGACTAAAATAAGCACATAAAATAAGAGCTCTGATGGAGTATGAAGGTTTCTGGTGTGAAGTGTCTGCTGGGGCCTTTCTGTGTGCAGTTTGCATGATCTTGTGGTCATTCTAAATTGACTGTAGGTGGGAGGGTGAGAATGGCTGCTTGTCTCCAAGTTAGCCTGATAACCTGTCCAGGATGTAGCCTGCCTTTAGCACAATAACAACGGAGATAGACTCCAGCTCTTCTGCCACCGTTTACAGGATCAAACAGGTAGGGAAAAGGGAAGATGGACCCAGTATGATGTGGAACCGCATCATACTGGGTCCATTTTCTAAAAAGGTAAATGAATAAATAAAATAAGTCCCTTTAAAGACTATTGGCACAAAATGAGGCATTTTCTCTGCCTTCTTTTCAGCACTGTTTGAGGCCAGAGTGCTCCAAATGCTGCGCCATATTGTTGCTAAAGTTAATGTTAACCTTCCACGTCCCAGTATCATAGCAACATCAGGGATGGCTCCAGCACTCAGCCCCCATTACCACCATACACACACACATATATACACACACTGAAGCTGAAGGCGCTGCCAATCCACTAATTAGCAGAGCTCCTCGTGTTAAAGAGGCCGTCCAGTGGAACCTGATTACTTATACTTATACAATCAAAAGCAATAAAAATTTTTTAAAAAACACTGTTTAGATCTGAGTATGTATGCCATTACAGGTCCTCTCTGACAGGCCATGAAGAAATATGCGTGACACAAGACGTCTGTGAACAGAGGAGAAGAGGTGAGGCACGGCGTTGCACGGGATAAGAGGGATATGACTAAGTTTAAGTTGGCTAATACCACATCCTGATGAGCAGAGAGAAGAAAAGAGAACATAAAGGAATTCCTCTGCTTAACTCAGGTCATCTAGCCAAGCTGGGCTTCCTGTTACGCGTGTCTGTATATCAAATCATAATCTTTTCTAAGTCAAATCAACATCTAATCAACACACACTCTTACACAGTGTACTGAGATGAAAAATTAATAATGCCGTAATGTAAATTTTTTGGTATCTGATGTAAATGACTGCAACACTGCTTTAAATTAAACATACTTTAACATCCGTCAAATATTGAGCCAAAAAAAATAAATTTGATCTTACAACAGCTTTTTGTCCCAGTTTGACATGTGTTAACATCCCAAATTTGTACCGTAGTTAGTTGTTGTCAAAAATGTTTTGGTTTTTTTTGTTGTTTTTTTTTTAAGTACAGAGCTGTGTTGAAAGAGTGAAATGTCCTTCATTTCATTACACAGAAACAAAAAACCTCAAAACATGATCGTGATGAACAGAATATTGAGAAAATGTCAAACCTATAATTCATGCAGGGCAAATGTCTTAAATGAGAGAACATGGCAACATTTACAGCAACAGGAGAGAAATCAGCAGGTGATTTTCCTTTAACCAGTTAAGTGACAACCATAAGAAAATGCGGCATTTATGGGAGGGTGGCCGGTCTCTCATTTCTCTGCCCGACACACAGTGAAACTGAACATTGCCCTCTGCTGTTGTCATTTAGGTGAGACACTGGATGGAGTAAAGCAGGAGAACAGCTGATGGAGTTTTAATGTTTCAGGAGAGCTGCTATTCTGCACCACTGATCCGTCAGTGATTACTTAGCTCTATAATAATGAGTTTTCTAAAGAAGAATTGCACTTTGTGTGCATTTTAGCTCACATAATATCTACTAAAAACACAACCAATTATTTTTCTGACAGATCTCATTGGTTGTGATTAATATTAAATGTTCTTCATCATTTTTCATTCATCTTTTGTCACCTGTACTTTAAGGTGTGTCACAACCAAACACAATCATCGCTAATTAATTGCTTTACGGGCTGCACAGTGGTGTGGTGGTTAGCACCAGAGCCTGACTTCCTGGCCTTTGTTTTCCTCCGGGTCCCACCGATCAAAAACAGGCATGTTAGGATAATTGGTGATTCTGAATTGACTGTAGGAGTGAGTGTAAGTGTGCATGGATGGGGTTAGGCCCCCCCGTGACCCTGAATTGGATTAAGCGAGCTTAGAAAATGGACAGATGATTGAATACTTGTTTTGCTAAAAACAAAAATACAACCTTATATCCAAAAAAAGAAAAAGCAGGTGAGCATTTATTATTATTGTCTTCAATCTGCATTAGATCAATCCACCATCCAAAAAATGCAAACCTGTGGTTTTCCGTTCAGGCCACAGACTCTTCCATGCTCCACCAACATGTTGGAAAAAACAAGTGAGGCAAATACTTATGGGCTCTTAAAATCTCAGTGTTTATAATAACTGTAACTTTAGTGCATGTGTCTGTCTGGTGTTGCAGAATCCAACAAGCCACTTCAACAAATCCCAAATATGTTTGAGACCCACTGCAAATACTGTGTTTGGAAACTGCTGTCAGTATAAATGTAGAAAGAACAATGAAGCTCAGTTTGGTGTTACACTGTTAGGCAACGTGTTGATGAAGATTCTCAGACAGCCAGGTCAGGGTAATCATTAGCTTGAATAAGGGCAACTTGACGACTTCTTGGATCTTTAAGACATTTCACCTCTCACCCAAAAGGTTTCTTCGGTTCTTTCATTCTCTCCGGCACTGAAGATGCTGAAGATGGAAATCAAGTTGGCCTTATTCATGCTCTTATGATTGTTAGACAACTCTTTCAAAATGGGAACTCTTCCATCTATGCTTTCCTCATTCATCATCGGGAGCACATCAGCCGATCTGAATCACATCTAAATGTACTTTAGATATTCAAAAAGTAGAGTTTCTAAAATCGGTGGATATGCAAGATAAGCCAAAAACACATTTGGGCTGGCCATCTGAACATCGCATTAAATACAGCTCTGCTGAAAGAAAGACTGATGTAAATTAGCATCAATTATTCATTAAACCCAAAAACATCTGTGTGGTGTATATGGAACGAGGATGCAGCATCTTCTGGGAGCTTTTCAATGCTTACTGCTCTCACAGCTGTTTCCACTAGTAGATTCTGAAGTGGCCCATCTAATGAGGATGTCCCCTGTCAGAGCACCACTTGGAAGTGTTTTGGCATAAATTAGTTTAACAAAAAAGTACAGTATCTGCATAGTGAACTTTAAATTCTGTAGCATATCTTTATATTTGGTATTCAAATAAACACGAGTCACATGATGCTGCTTCTCTAAACTGTAAGGCACAGAGGTTGCTGGCTAAGTGGCAGATGCATCGTCACAAAGGGGTGAGAGACATTTAGAATATTTGCCTCAAAACTGAAGCGTTTTCTGTCATTTTGGCCATATTTTAAGACAATTCAAATCAAGGAAAACAGTTCAGCAACTGACTTGTCACATGATGTATTTGGATTGTGCTAATGCGGTAAATTGTACTATCTGGCATTCATAAGAAAAAGAAGCACTTGTGTTTATTTGAAAATGCAGCCATGTCTAATGTGACTTCTGGCCTCATGAGGTGTTTCATGTACAGGAGCAGTGTTGATCCTGTCTCATCATCTGATTTTCCTTCCCTAACACACTCTGCTCCCGGGGGAAATCACGAGGAACAACGCACACGCATCTTCTCAGTGTGAGAATACACAAACAGACGCACACATACAGGGGAAGAAATGTGTGCGCTGGTTCTTATCTTTAGCCATCTGAATTAGTTCTTATTCACATTTTTAGGATATGAATGAGTTTTTTATGCCACTGTGTGTGTGTGTGTGTGTGTGTTGGGGGAAAGGGCTGACAGGCTGCTCTTTTCTCACAAGTGTGTTTAGTGAAATAATGTCCTGTGCTGCTTTACACCACAATGTCAACACTCCTCGCTCAAAACTTCACATGACCAGACACGCACAAACATTCATATACAGACATGGACCTACAGCGTAAATGCACTTATTAGCACCTTAAACATCTATGGATTTAGTATAATAGATGATTCCTCAGTGTTCTACATTGAAACATCATATTTGTTCCAAAACAAATTAGCTTTACAGATGAACTCATCAAATGGACTGAAACAATGAATCAACAGGTGTCCCTTTCAATCAAAAGAGCCCAGAAAGCATAATGATTGGCTTGAACGAGTCACCTGATCTGTCATTTCAGTGGCAGGCCTCACAACTAAAGTTTCAGTGCATTCATTCAATTTTAATCAAAATGAACATGTACTGAATGAGTGGCATGAACAAAGAGCACCTTAAATAGCACCTCAGCAGTAGAAAAAGAGAGGAGTTTACAGTTTTCAGGAGTTTTGGTCCATCTTTTCGTACATGTTAAGCATCACCACTAGAAATTCATAAAGTTTAAAATCCAAACTGCATCCGTTTGTGTTTTCAAAATTAACCCGCAGGAAGTGCTCTGGTCTGAAATGATTAAGCTTGTGTAACAGCCTGGACGCTCCATCTACAGAGGCGAGAGTCATCAGAGATAAGATATAGGCTGCATCAAACACGCACGCATACATACAACACATGCATAAAAAAAATGCCCCCGACAAACGCACGCAGCTGGTTTACTCACTGGATCAGCGGTCGTTTCAGAATTCACACTCAAAGTTTGCTGCTCCATGAAGACAAGTAATCCTCAGCACTGCATGAGAGAGCTCCCCTCAGCGCACATTGTCATCAGCTGTTGAATGTGTGTGTTTGTGTGTATGTGTGAGTGTGGAGAGACCAACTGACAAAGCTTGCTGGCTTTCATGTCCAAACCGCTACAGAATGTCGCTGTCGCTAGATTCCCCGTCCCTCTAGTTCTCTCTCTCATCCCCCTCCTCCTCTTCTTCCCTCTCTATCGTCTCCCTTGCCCTGCCTCCCAGCTCTCCCCCTCCCTTGTCTACGCTGTTGCACCCACACTGGTGTAATTTCTATTCCACCCACACTGCCGTGGGCTGAGAGACGCACACGTACCCACTCTCGAGACGAACGCGTAGGCATGGTTGCGGAGGGAGACCCCTTGCCATTAAGGAACACAGCCAAACATAGAATTAGCACTGAGTTGAATGTGTTACCCTCAGTGCCCTTCTGTCATCTGATTAGTATGCCCCAACGCATGCCTGGAGAATAAACTGACATTCATTATCACGGGGGCAGCTAAATAAGCAAACCAGGGAGAAACATCGATTTCTTCTGAAAGACGGTGAAGGACTCATCAAGCTGACAGTTAAGACTTTTTATAGCAATGGTTTGGTTTTAGAGAATCAGCTGCATTCCTCAACATGCCTTGACACAGTGTGGAGGTACTCACCCTGACACCCTCTCCTACATGTACACCCCTCCTGCCTGTCCTCAACTTGGCCCAGGGGTGAAGATAGCACCATTCAAGGCACAGAGCACTGATAAATAACCTTCAGACAACAGGCATTCAGTGGCAACCGACAGGAACACAATGGAATCTGGTTTTATTTTCACACAACAATGACACCTTAAGTGGGAGCTCTGGACAACAATTAATTCCTCTTCAGTGTTTTAAACGTTGTTTGCTGCGAGGGAAACCTCCAACCCTGCGTCACCGATGTTAGACATAAAAAAAGATCCGTTGTAAGAGCAGCAGAGACATACGTGTCCCCTGAAAATGTTAAAAACATTGCTTTAAAGTGATGTGACTTCAGCACACAGAGGAAAGTGTCGGGCACATGTTTTGGGTTTAGAGCCATGATGTCCGTTGTCCTGTCCAGTTGAACGTTGGAGCAATTCCCTGGAAACAGGCAGCTTTTTTCACTGAGAGGCCAACATTTGGGCTGTAAGTCAATTAGCTTCTGGAAATGTCAGACAGACACAGAAGTGCAAAAACAAGCATGCACACACACACACGGGTCACATTTGTTTTATTATGTTTTAAATGAGGCTGTAAGTACCTGTGTCTAAAATAATTCAGTGACCATGACAGTCCAAAATGCTAATTAAAGAAAAAAAATGAAGGATCAAATTTTAGACAAGCTTGTTAAAAAAAAACAGGACTGATGTGTAAGCAAAAAACATCATTTAAGTCAAAAGATTGCTTTCTGCCGCTACTACCATGACATACTCAGTCTTTACTTCTCTTTGTTTGAGGTAAGGTACCTTTTTTTCAGGATAACTGACTGTTATAGTACAGAGATCATATCAAAACTGTATATTTCAGTATTTAGCAATTACTCTGTCAAGTATTTCTTTAAATTAAACTATGAACTGCTGCTCAGAAAAACATTAAACGGTAATAAAGGGGTTGAAAATTTAAAACACAATTTCATAAAGGCCAAGAGACCGTACTCAGTTTCCTTGTTTTGTTCACAGAGCAGAGCGACTCCCAAACACAAAGAAATACTCAATATAATCATCGTACAATCCAACAAACTGCTGATTGTTCTCGTGTTGTCCATCTTTGCAATGATAAACTACGTACTATTAAAGACTTTACAGCCCCCGTCCAGCGGTGTGCGTAACAGGTGGCTGCTAAAAAACAAACAAGTTATCATTTGAAGTTGAAGATTAAATTAAACATAAGTCAATATTCACAGAATTTCAAACAGCGTATTCTTATCAGCACAAGAGAGTAACATTCCTGACAATATGCCTTAAAACCTTTTGCAATTTTACAGAGAATAAGACGCCCGAGTTAAAACACCTCCACTGGAGAAACACGCCACACCTCCAAAGCTGACTGCCTTTCACATTAAATAAGCCTAAAACTTTGTTTTGTGCCACAGAAATGTTGTCGGGTTTGTCTGTAAGCTCAACACTTGAGCTACACTGGAAGGGAAATTTCATCATCTTCAACCCATCACTACATTGCAGCTTGTTGTGGAAAAAGCAGCAAACAGCCTTACAATCAGACTACTGTGTGAATTGTTTGGTTATATATCTGAGCATTTGACCTCTGCATGATTGCTTGTGACTATTTGCCAGTCTTACTTTTGTAGATAACCCGCACACGAGGGACCAATTCAACACAAGTCTGATAGCAACCTTAAAGCACCACATTAGAGCAGTTTATATGTGCATCAGTGACGTTAATTTAGTTAGCTGCAAGCAAAGGTACATATTTACTTGCTGAAGGTCTCTAAAACAGCTCTTCAGTTTAAAAAAAATTATACTTACAAACAAAGATCTGTGTGTATCATTCATCTGTGTCCCATTCTGTGAATGCATGTGCAGCACTGGGCTATGATAATGGACAGAAAGTTGATCAAACTGAAATACAGCCAGTGATCCAGACACACAGCTGGAGGAGGCGCAGATGTACGCCCGACTTCCTTCCCCTTACTGCTGTCATAAGATATTGTCTAGTTGGTTGAGAGTGCCGAGTTGTGTTTTGCGAGTGTGTAATGGTTAAACTTTACAATCACGACCATCACAAGATAAGCTGCGAGCCTAAAGCTCGGGCTGACGTATACATACAGCTCTATGTACACACATGCTCGAGGGAGCACACATTTCAACTACAGCATGACATCTGAAAAACTGCAGGAGAAGCTTAAATAGCGCAGCTAACAAGATGGCTGAGAGCTGAAGGCAGCAAAATGTGTAGAAGCGTGCATGTTTATTGCATGTGTGTATCTGTCCTGCGTGTATGTGTGTCTATATGCTCTATGTGCTTTTGTGTCAAAGCCTCACTAATGAGGTGAATGTCAGCTTGTTGCTCATCAGAGCTCATTAGAAGTGCAGGCTAACACTTAGAACCCAATTACCCCCCCACCACCATCACCACACAAACACACACACACATCCCTCTCTCCTCCCCCCATGTCACGACACAAAGCATCCTCTGTTTGTGCACATTACTGCATGTGCAGCAAGAGAAAAAGGCCTAACGACCGGAAGAAAATGGTAGAATAGAGGCGGTGGGAGGAGTTAAGAGGGGAAAAAAGAAGACAGAAACCCTGCCATGGGATGCTCTGGCAATGGGACACCAACCCCTGTGAAACTCACACAATGGTGGAGAACTCAACTGTGCAGAAATTCTATGCTGCTTACACTCAGACTGTGACTCATTTTTATCTAATTCAGGGAGTTTAAATGAAAAACATGAAATGCACACTGCAACACATTGCTGAGTTAGAATTCTAAAACAGCTTTTTATCGTTTTTCTGTTCAGGATTTTAAGGCGACTCTCAAAACCCCAACTCCTTGATGCAATGAGCAAATATTTAAGGCAAGCAAAAGTAAACTCTAGGTCTAATTTTATAAATAGGTTTTCTACAGTGCATTAGCCTCGAGTTAGCCAACCATGCCATCTGGCTTCACATCTGAAAATTAACTGCCTTCATCATGGAAATATATCTTCTCTGGACGCCAGAATTTGCAAAACAATGTAAGCTGTCAACTTAAACTGCAGATTAATAGAAATATGACAAAGAATTGGACTAATGTTGTGCAGAGCAAAGCTCATATGTGAAAAAGCAGGTGTTGGAGGGGATGCAACCAGCTCAGAGAATCCGATTCAAACTTTGTGGATGTTGAAGTTAAACATTTTAACAGTTTTCAGAGGATTGTTCAAGAGTAAACATCCGTGGATTCATTTTGCAAAGAACCAACACTGCAACATTGAGGGCTACGCACCTATCAGCAGGCTTATTTTATGCAGAACCACGGTGATGGAGATGAGGACCACCACCAATACAGGTCTCCTTTTCCACCTGATAGTTTTATATCAGTTCAACAGAGACAGCTGGGACTGCTTGCATCCTCACTTCATCCAAAGACCACGGCTGTGTCGTGGGGAGTACATGCACTAAATGTGTGTGTAAGAGTTGCACAGTTTAAAAACGTTGGTAAATTAGCCAATACCTGCAGTGTGAGTCTGTGATTTCACATCCAAGGACTTTGGTTTGGGTAAAACTCCAATCTTTTTGTCCAGTTAGAGGTTCATTTAAGCTGATCTGAGATCTGCCAATGTCTCAATAAGCATCCTAGCATCTCAGAGCAGAAAACACAGCTAATTTTCTTCAGACTGAGACCAAATCTTATTTACTTGGCAGCTGTTTTAATCGTTCATGTTTGGCTGCGTGGTTAATAACACATGCTCTGACATGACAAAAAATCTCAGTTATTGCCATCTATACCTGTAACTAAAAACATTTGAAAAATGTGGCAGTGCTTAAAAGAATTTAATCATTAATCAGTCATTTAATGACTTTGTTCGAATAACAACAATTAGAGACAGTTTATAACAAAGAAAAACAAAAGTTCTGATTCTACATGAGATTAAATCTTACACAAGCTCATTAAATTTAGTCAAAATCTAATTTCTAAAAGTAAAAACTAACTAAAGCTGTCAGATAAAGGAGTGCAATACTTTCCTTTGAAAAACAGTAGATTAGAAGAAAGTACAGTAAAGTACAGTATCTCAGTTTTGTAGTTTAATGTTGTACGGAATTCTAAGTAAGTTACACTTTTGTTTGTTTGTTTGTAAAGAACTCACCAGAAATTTTCATCAAGGGCTTATTGATAACAATTTTATCCTGAAGAAGCATTACCCCAGGACACCTTTCACTTATCCGAGTTTACAGTTTTATGCTTCATAGTTCTTCAACAAACAGAAAATACTGTGTGAGGGTAGTCTTGGGTAACAGTAATGTAAACACGATCAGTGTCTGAATGACTTTAACAGAATGACAGAACCACTAATGCTCAGTATCCCACGACTGAGAGGGCTTCAGGGTATCATCTTACCAATATCAAAAAGAAAATAAGTACAGTTTTTATTAAAGCCAAACAGCAACTGAATTTGTGGATAGGAAAGCTAATCTGTGGCAGTTACTAATTTTGACTTTGAGAAATGTAATCAATTCACATTTAAGATTCCTCTTATTAAAATTAAACAAACCCATTTTAACTTTACTTATAAACTGCTTTAAGCCCTTTATCTGTAACCCCGATGCTTTCTGTTGCTCCTCTTGCTGTCAAATACAGAAAGAATGCAAAAAATGTATAGGAAAAATGATCACTACAGAAGTAAGAGAGTGGGACCTGCTTATCTGCTCCCAGGGTGCCCCAGTCACTGCTAAACAGCGGAAACATTTAGCTTTCCTCTGATCTCTATCTCAGAACCAAAACTACTGTTATGGATTGTGCTTGAGACAGAAGGACTCTCCTTTGGTCTCAAACATGAAACACACATGCAGACAACAGCTCGCAGTATCACATACGTACGTAACTACTTTTCTATTCGTTAATCACACACATTAAGAGTGAACAGCAGCTCACAAAAAAAATCAATACTGGAAACCAAAAGTAGTGTGTCTAATTCCCATAGTTAGAATAAATACATGTACCAGCAACATACTGTATCTTCCCATCTGAGAACTAGAATAGTCACCCCAGAGTACAACTAAAGTACAACTAAATAGGCATATTGTTAAGGCAAAACTCATGGCTCTCAAATGACTGGATAGCAGATAATTTCTTGCAGAAATGATCTGGTATCATGCATGCCTGGTAACATGCACGCTTCAGAGAGCAAAAGGATAATTCCTATAAATATGTACCCATACTGCACCTGGTAAATGGAAACTATCCAGGTGCGTCTAATTTATGAACTACTGCCAACTTCAATGTCAAGTAATTCCCTGCTGTTCAAGGTGTGGAGTAATACAAATTAATCCAAACCCATGTGGAAGATGCCACTGTCCAGGACTGTGTGTACGTTGCCATGGTGATGTGAGAGGTGAGCATGACGTGTCATATGAGGATGTATGCTGTGCATGAGCTGCTATTATTAGAGACAGATGCTGTGCTTGTGGCTCAAATGTGACAATAACACAGTGGTCAGAGAAAGCCTGAGAATAACAATGAAACTCAACACACAGTATGTTCCTTACCTCCAAGTCGTCCAGGGAGCGGGCCATGCTGAGGCGCTTGGAGCGTCCAAAAGAACGTCTGGCTGAGGAGCGCTGGGGGAGAGGAGGAAATCCCATCGTCAAACCGCGGAACCGACCACCCTGAGGGCAAAAAGAGACAATGAGTTCAGTTCAAATGCTATGTTACCAATCAGTCTGCGTGGGAAAGCGCAAGGATATGAACACTTCGTCCATCATTTTATGTTCTTTTCATGTGAAGCTAAGTAAATACTCAGTCTCAATAAACAGAAAACAAGGCTTTTTGACTCAAACGATGAGAAACTGAGTTCACTCAGTTGACAACAAAGTATTCAGTTGTGTGGACCCACAGTTCTTGTTCATTCATGTTAATTTACAAAGAAACAAATGTGGTTATATATCATTGTCAAATATCAGGATGCATCATTCCCCTAAATCTAGCAATCACAACAACCTAAAGCATACACAGTTAAAAATAAAAACTGCAAAGATAAATATTTCACTAATCATAGCAGCAGTTCATGTTATTATCAGGTAATTCATTTATTTACTAGTGTTTACGCAGCTGCTACTTTAGCTGAATTCACCTCTTTATAAAGTAGCTGTACAAGAAGTAGATGTAGAGTCATGAGTCTGCATAAAAACTTCTCAAAGATTAACAATCTTACTGTTTATTTGCACTGTACAAATCCAAAGTATCTAAACCAAGCATATTGCTATTAAAGCTGCAGACTCCTATATATCATGCATCTATTTATAATAATGCTACGGTGCTTGTGAGACTGCAGGTTTAATCGGACAAAAAATTAATTGGTAAAAAAAATGTGATATTGAAATGGGAAATAAGTAAAAACACAACATGTTCAGAACAACATGAAAGGCGTGTGATTTGTGCAGCTCTGACGTGAGATTTCCTTTTTTAACACATGCGTGTGCTTTTAGAAAGCGTCCTTTTTTTTTCACTTAAATGTTAAATTCCACACGATACACAGAGGCATGTACAGTCCTGTGTTTTTGCCTGCGGTGCCAGCTAAGTACTTCAGTCAGCTCCACGACCACAAACATAACACAGAGGCACGCTCTGACACACAAAAACAGGGGATGATAAGGCTGTACAAGAATGAGCAGCATGCTGAGATTTTGCAGTAGTTTGTATTTTGTTGTTTAGGGAGTTTCATTCCTGTGTATTCAACACTGGCTCATGTTTGTAGAACTGGTGCAGTGGAAACCAACTAATAGGAATTAAGTTCAAACAACACAGTCATGACATGATGCCATAAACTGCGGCCTACAAAAAGCACATGGGAAAATTAGTCAGGGGAACATCAGGATTTATTATCCAAAGCCATTTGAGAATGATGTAACCACATTGAGTAGTGCTGTAAACCAAAGAGAGGACAATTAGGGTGGTGTTGTGCTCACAAGCTCACAATAAGCCATCTAACAACTGTTGCTGTTTCAGAACACAGAAATATTCTGTCATCTCTTTCACCTCCGACAAACAGCATCTGGCTAATCTCCTTATACTTTTGGAGAAGGCTTACATCAGTGCACCCCAGCTGATGGGTAGTGATAAGCAATTAAATGATGCTGACAGGCTTCAGATGCCGAAAACGAGTTGAATCTGACTGCTTGATTAGGAGCCAGTCTCTGCATTTCATCAGGCAATGGCAGAGGTGTTGCCTGGATACAGAGTCAACCCTGCGTCTGTGTTTGTGTGCGCTTCAGTGTGCACGTCATATAATGAAGATTTGAACACTCGATTAAATGCGTGGACACAAACACTCATGTTTAAAACTAGCCTTGCTTGTAAAGGCAAAAGGACAAAACAGTTATTTTTAAAGAGAAACTAAGATTTGGGTTAAAAAGGAAATGACGAAGGGTTGGCACTGGGGTTGTTTTGGGTGTAGCTGAACAGGAGCTTTGTCAGAGAAAATCTTTGAAAGGCTAAATTGAAGCAGAAAACGCACAGCTCTTATCTGTGCGGCTGATCTTGTCCCTCTTTCCTTCACGCACACAAACACACACGCTATCAATGTTACATTTAAAAAAAAAAAACATCCTTCCTGTTTAGGACAGCACAGCTGTCAATAACCAGACATAAACACAGAAAACACTTTTTTCGTGTACAAACACAGTGGGACAGGCATAGGCTTGATAAAGAATAAACGTGTTAAATGGAGAATAGACCACATTTTGATAGGCCTTGGCCTCTTATTCATCCATTTACACACTCACAGTTTAATGCACATTAACACTTCAACATGTGGGTAGGAGAAGCAAAGGTTAAACCACCAAGCAGCGGTGAGCCTGTTTTACCTCCCGAGCCACACTTGTCCATCAAAACAATCACATTCATCAAGGTTCAGCAGCGTGTCTCTGTGTCACATATAATCAAAATAAACTGAGGATTCCTTATCATTTCTGCCATCCACTTATTTACTTCAAATTCATCTGTCACGTTCTAAATTGAATCTATTTTCTTTCTAAATTAGCTGATAATGTCTCACATGGACAGTCATGAAGGTGCAGGACGTTTACAGAAAAAGTGAAACAGTGCCACCATGTGTCAAACAATGCAAGCAATTAAGGACAATGGCTTGACACACCGAACACAAAAAGTAACAAGTCAGCAAATAAATCTACATAATTCTAAAGTATTAAGCAGCTAAATTCATAACTATTGCATGTCTGTGGCAGCAGAATCAAGAAATCATGGCTCACCATGATAGCAACGGCATCCAAAACTGTGCGTCCAGTTGGAGAACATTGTTCAGAAAGGTTAACTTCCACCTTCCTGCCACCGTCAGTCTCTGCCTTGCTGTGACATTGTAAACACTTCCTCTGATTGTCCCATGCAGGGTCCTGGGACCCCGTTCACCAAGAGCTTTACAAGAAGAAGCACCAGCTTCCCTCGGAATCAAGGAAACTATCCTCAGCAGACAGAGATAAAGCAGCCGTCTCCCACAAACATGTAAACATGTGGACAGATCTCAGTGGACCTGACCCAAAATTAAGGCAAATTGATGGAAATAGAATTCAGTCAGACTCGACATTTATCTCCTTCTTTGTCTGCATACAACAATAAACAGTCAGTGATTACTATACTGTGACTCAATGAAAATATATTGCAGCCAGATGCACTTTAAATAGTTTAACTCGAATAACAATAACTTATCTGAACCTGGGACACTGTGTCCCGCTAAGGTGGGAAACAGGTGGTTTTCTGATGAAGGCAGATGTCTGGCTAGTGCATAATACATGATCTGATACTGGAGCAGTGAGGATAAATAACGTATCAATCTTCTTTTACCAAGCCTGAAGTGTGAGCCAGCTGGGGTGCTCACGTTATTCAGCGTAACGCTGGGCCGCTTGGTGGGGTGAATGTGGTTCATGATAACTGGCAATAACAAGTGAAAAGTTTTATATGCGAGTGAGAAGACACTTAATTTAGGAGCCGAGTCAGTTAAATGCGAGGCCTTGAGAAAGAGAGGGTTGAGAATGCGAGATGCGCACACATGGATTTATAGTCTCAATAAACTGTAGACCTGGACAGACACTAGTCGTAGTAAATTTCCACAACAGGGATGTGTGATGGGGGGTGCTACCTGCTGCTGAGGCTTCTCATCTCACAGTCAGTTTTAACACTTTCTGAGTCCACAAACCAGCACAGTATAGCACATCAGTGAATGTACTATTAATAGAAAAGTAGAAAATACCATTTCTTAGAAAATGTGAATAAAAATGAATAAGTTAGCATGAAAACTGATCAAATTTGCATTGTACTAATACTTTAACAACAACTTCATGAAATGCCCACCTTTTTCTCTCCCTCCTTTGAGTTCCCTCCGGGCTTCTTCTCTCTTTCACCTCTCCGTGCTCCAGTCTTCTCCCTGTCTCCTGAGCCGAACAGCTTCTTTGCCCACTCGTCTTTCTGCAGAGCCAGCCGGTGGGTGTGGGCATGTGTAGGAGGAGGCTGGCTCCCACCAGGTGGCTGCATGTGGTCCCCAGGGGCCAGCGGGGCCCGATAGCGGTCGGCAGGGATCTTATTCATGGGTGGGGGCAGGGTGCTGCAATTGGCTGATGACCATCCGTCAGTGGATTCGGCGTATGACTCCTGGTCGCTGCTCAGGCCCTGGAGGTGGCTGTGATGGTGCTGCTGTCGCCAGTCTCTCAGCACATGGACTGGTAGCCACCGCTGTGGTTCCAGCCCTACTGCTCCTCCTGCCCCTCTCCTTTCTCCTCCCCCGACAGCTCCTCCCAGCTTTCCTGATGAGTAGTGGTGTGGGTGGACCCCTCGTGAAGGCCTGCCAGAGACATCAGGGTGAGCCAAGGGGAGAGGGTGAGGGAGGTCAGCGAGGTGTGGATCCTGACGGTAGTGGCCATTTCTCAGCATTGGAGGAGGTGGAGGAGGAGGAGGTGGATGGGAGGCTGCAGCTCCGAAGGTGGGGCTCCAGGCCTGCTGGGATGAAGGTGGGCTGTCCCAGTGGCGTGGCCCAGAGATGTGGTTGTGATTGGGAGGACCTCCAAGGTCAACTAAAAGCACTCTGTTGCTCTTCTCCTCTGGTAAAAAGTTGCCTATCCCACTGTCGCTGTTGCTGCTGGTGCTGTGGTTTTGTTGTGCGTCGTTGTCTGGATCGTGGAAAGCGCGGGCCCGAACCCCATCAATGTTGTCCCCCATGTCCCGGTAGAGGACAGAAACAAACTGGAGGAGAGGCTGAGAACTTAGGGGGAATTCCAGGCAGCCTCCCGTGTCTGGGTCTGGGGTACACTCAAAGCCAAACCTCATGGCCACCCCCAGATGGACCTGCGGATACAACGGTCACAGTCAGACATCTGACTTCACATCTCGGAAATGATTCAGAGAATCAGAATTTGACTTCACTGACTTCATGAGATATATACAAATATGACTAAAGTATGATCTATGTGGTGCAAAGCATCCAAGAAAGGAAATGAGAGTAAAAACTGAAAGATAAATAATACAAGTTTAAAACAGCAACAGTCAAAATAAATAGTGCTATGAAGACACAATAATCATGAATAACATAGATCATACCAAGACTGATGCAAAAGTCATAGCCAGTGTCAACTTAATTTAAGGTAAAGTTATTCCTCTATAAACAGAACTTAATATTTCCAGCTTTTTATTATTGCCTTTCTAAGTAAATCTGGTGTTTTGCAATAATATGGTTATATTTATTTATACTTTTTTTTTTAGACACTTTGTTAAAGTGAAAGGTTTTTTTGTTGTAGCTTTTAGAAGCCAAAGGGTCCAGTTTTTTCATCTTGAAAAATTAGTTTAAGGTTGTCTGGATTTATTTTGTGGGAACTAATTCAACATTTGTTCTGTTTGAAATTCCTAATGCTTACAAATAATAATAAAAAAAATAGTGTCACAGTCACAGTTAGCTGACCAATCGGACAACATCTTAAATAAAACAATTTATGCAATAGTAAATACATTACTAATGTATATTTACTGTTCGCTTCCACTGTCTTCTTTATATCTTGTTTGTAGTGTTTTTTTTTTTTATAGTGTTGATATTGTGTTTTTTTATCATGCTGCACTGCTGCTGGAGCCTTCATTTGCCAGCGGGAACCTCTCGAGAGAGCAATAAAATTCTATCTATCTATCTATCTATCTATACACGCACAACTAGAATAATATAAGTTTTCTGTTGATGCTTTAACTCATTTTAACTGGCATTAGTAAACCCGCACTACTGTATCTTGTTACCACCTCGTTTTTACCTGGTGGTGACATAGTTCTGGATCCACAATGAACACGTGACATGAAGTCCTCAAACCCGCATCTTCGTCCCGTCCGCTGCCAAAGTGACGATCATCGTGGTCGTCCGTGGCTTGCATCGTGACCAGTCCGAAGAATCGCCGATCATCAGGACAACAGGCGCTGAAGGCTAGTTTTTCTGCAGGGTAGGTGGCCAGGACTTGACCTCTGTCACTGCACAGGTGCACACTGTCATGCATGACCTGGTAGGATATAGTTAACGCATGTTACCACCTACTCAAAGAGAAACTAATGAGGCCATCACAGCAGCATGACAGCAGATACAGAGCAACTTTAAACTTGCTCCATTTTTAAGTGGTAATGCTAATAGGTCTGTCTCAAGCCAAATAAGATCACATTTTAAAAGGTTATTATGTATATACTGTCTAGATAAATAATTTTTTATTGGATAAAAAAAAATAAACAGTTAACATGATATCAAAAAGTTATAATCTAATAAAAACAATCAGGTGAACCTTCATGAGGACCAATGAATGGATCTTTTGCTCCGCCCTCAGACGCCTCATGCTCCCTCTGATGGCTTGCAGGCTGTCGCTCTCAAGGTTGTTCCCAGTGGAGGCCAGCTCGATGGAGCCAAGATAGCCAACTATCATCCCCACGTTGAGGATGCCTTCACTGGGCTCTAAGCCAAAATCGCCTCCTTCTCCAACATCCACATCTTGTTCTTCGTGGTGGTGAAGGTGGAGATGACGAAAGTCTGACTCCAGGAAGACTGAATCGTCATTCAGAACCTGAGCCATCTCCTCCTCAGAGAGGAGGTTGGGGTTGCTCTGGCAACGAGAGGAGTTGCGATAGGGGGGGAAATCTGGATCGGACAGCGGACGTGGCTTTGACGTGGAGCTAACCCCGGGCCTTTCCTTGTCTGAGCTGCTGGAAGAGTGGCTGGAGTTCTCAAAGATCATGTTGAAGATTCCTCCAGACTGCAGCTCTGCCACCACCTTCTCTGCTCTGTTGATGCCCAGCTGCTTTGAGTCCAGTTTGGGTTTGTACCAACCGCCACGGGCTCCACAGTTTGACCTGCCGTTATTGTTGTTGTTGACACTGTTGTCGTAGAAACCATCGAGCTCATCATCACTGGAGCAAGAGTCCAGGTAAGATGCTGCCAGTGTGTTGCTGCTGTGGTGACGGCTACCAGCGGAGCGTTGGTGGTGGCGCCTTTGACGTTCTCCCTCAGCGATGACAAGTTTCAAAACGCCAGAGCAACGCCCAATCAGTTTGACCACATCTTCGTGTGATGCCTTGGAGACATTTATGTCATTGACAGAGAGGATGTAGTCTCCTGAACGCAACCCCACAAAGTCTGCGGGGCTTCCTTTCAGGATGCAGCTTAGGACACAAGGGCTTTGGCCTGACAGTGTAAAACCATACCCTGTTCTTCCTCTTGCCACCTCCACAGCCTGAATACGACCATGCTGGAGGGATGAGGGCGTGGACGAAGGTGGGGGAGGTTGAGGGAAGTTCAGTCCACTTCCAGCACAGTGGCGTCTCTTGGATGATGAATCCATTTGCCTGGACATTGTGCCAGGAAGCCTTCTTTTGTCCATTGATAAATGGGTAATTTTTAATGTCTCATGTTAAATGCCTGATTTCTGCTCAAGCAAGAACAAAAGGCATGCTGAAAGTCCGTCTAACAGCGCTGCTGTCGGGCTGCTTCGAAAAGATGAGCAGCAGTTCAAAATGCAGCAGATGGGTGAGAACCAGGTCTCAGTTTTCACACAAGCTTGTTAGCGGTCCCATCCTGGTGTCACTCTCTCTCCCAGGCATATTACCTGAGGAACACAAGAACAAAGACCAGTCAGTCATGAGTTTATTTCTACTTTTACAAGCTGTGATCTGCTCTGCTTGAGCTCTAATCAATTACTTATTCCACACATTAAATTTGCTGCCTTTCTTTTCATGTGGTGGAGTAACGCCTCTGCTGTGTACAGTTATCAGGCAGGGAGATGAGGGGAGGTGGCTGACTCAGCCACACCTGTGCAGATTGGAGTCAGACGTGCCAGGCGTGCAGGTAAGTGCACCTGTGACACCTGAGCATTATGATGGCTTAACAGCGTCTTTAACCTCAAACTGTCTATTTTTTTTATTGCTATAACCTACGACTTTCACTTGTATTAGTTCACTTTTAATCAGAATTTGTAGTTACAACTAATAAAATGTTAGCTGACGTAGTAGCGTTAGCTTATTTAGCTGAGCGCCTTAGGGAGGTTAGCACTGGCTGAATAGTGGTCGCAGGTGGGAGAAATTAACAGCGACTTGACTGTAGCTTCACACAGAGGAGCGTAAGTATTTTATTTATAGTTTGCTGTAGTTTCAAAAAGTTTTTCTTGCCATTAGTTGCAGTCCAACCGTGCACCCACCCTTGCTTGAGCTTTAGTCCCGCCCCTCGAGTTCCACATCTTTGGAATGTCGGTCTGTAACCGTGGCAACAGCAGTGTACACAGATTTTTATACAACGTCATTGGCTTTCCTGGTTGTCAATCAGATAGCCAACGGTTATGCTGATATATTGACAGAAGTTAGCTTGAGAAATCACAAATAAAAGTACCAACGGTAGCCCGTTACACAGGTGTCAAAACGCGAGCCAACAGTCGCCAGATCAGCCGATTGTTATAACTGCAGGATGTTTTATTGGGAGCAGAAAGTCCTCGGGTTTTAACCAGCACACAGTGAGAAACCAGCCAGAAAGAAACGGCAACAGCTGGCTAAAATACGTCTGAATTGTGGAGCAAAAAAAAAAAGTTGGGATGGCCAAGTAAGAGGTGGATGCAGGTCTTTTCATGTTTCGATAAAGATGTTCGGGCCGGTGGGTTTATTAAGCCGGAGATTTTTAAAAAATGACTTACTTCTCGGTGTCCAGCGGTGATGCTGCTCGGGTAGAGTCCATAGTTTTGTCGCTAGGGTTAGTTAGGTAAACTCAGGGGCGATGGGTAAACAAAAGAAAAGACTGCACCATCTGGCGAAGTAGCCTAAGAGGAGGAGGACTGGGGGAGAGGAGGTGTGTTTAGAGTGGGCAACTGAGGAGGGCGTGCAAAAGGGGGGCTCATAACTTTAAATAAAGCAAGATATTGTGAAAAAGTGCTTCAGGATCACCAACTTCGTGTATGTCATATTATATATTTGAGTAATTTAACAGCACTATTGTAAAATGTGAAAATCAAACTGTAGCATTTCAGCAAAAAATATTCATGAGTTTTCTGAAATCTATCTTCATGTATTTTGGATGGAGCTGTGGAAATATCCGAATTTGTGTCAGCATTTAAAGCCTTGCTTTAAATGAAAAGGTGTTGATTTAAACTTAAAGGCTATGAAAAGCTTGGCCTAACTGAGCTATAATGAAGTATAGGGGAAAAAAAAACAAAAAAAAAAACTTACTTCTGGGACAGGAGTAAGTTTCAGTGTAAATCTTACAGATAACAGTGTAAAGCTGTAAAGTACTTTAAGCTTTACAACATGCACAGTTGCTTAATTTAAAGTGCTATCGTGATTTCAGTGCTTCTTTGACCATATGGCAGCTGTCCGGTAATCCTGTTAATACTTTTTAATCAAACAAGCCATCCTAATGGGTGCTGTAAAACAAGAGTATACTTTCATACCTCGTCTTTGATAAAAAGGGAATTGCGGCTCAGTTGAGAAAAGGAAACGGTACACAGTGTGGCTCATTGCTAGTGTAAGAGGCTGGTTAGAGTCTGCACCTTTAAATGAGCACATGGAGATTTAGCTCAGCTCCGTTTGACCGTTTGTGGCCTCTCTGGTTAACTGGAGTCAGCTGGCAACAAACAGCTTGTGCTCTGGTAGTCTGAAACCCCAAAGGTTGATTGAATTAGAGACATTCAGCGGATCCTGATGATGGCAAGCAGTCATGACAGTAATATTGTTAATGGCAAACATATAACACCTTCATCTGGTTTGCTATTGTAGCAGTCAAGATCAATTTACAACTTTCACAACAGTGTCACATCTTGAAAGGATTTATTCATATGCAGCGATTAATTTCTCTGAAATAATCAAATTAACAGAAATGCACAATCTCTTATAGTTTTACAGGCAACTGTACAAATAACCAAGTGAAAGCTTCAGTTGGGGTAGTGTTGATGTTGTCTGAAGAACATGTAAGAGGAATAACATCATTCAGTCTCTGTTTCTTCCTGCAGAGAACATAATTAAAAAGGTTGACTTGTAGCTAAACTGTATATTCCAGAAAGGGGAAAAGAGTTTATCTATTAAAGCAAAAAGCAAACATGCTGATCACAAAGGGGATTTAAATTATGGGACATTTAAACTCTCAGCTTTTTCATTTGACCAAAAAAAAAATCAAATAAAGCCTTAAAGGGACGTGTGTTAAATTAGTTGAACAAGGCCTTCTGTCCAAAACCGTCAAGCCCATCCAACAAAAGCACAAAAAGACTTCTGGATAATCTTATTACCCCCTGCAGGGGACCTCTTGCTCTCTGCCAGGGACAGATAAGTTAATGGATTCATCCTCCATCGTGTTCTTGAATCCTTAAATTAGCGGAGAAAAAAATATAGGCTTTTTTTTTTGTCATTCTGCATTTCTTTTCCACTGCTCCACACACGGAAAATGACTCTGGAAACAGAACTTGGTTAGGCTCCTTTAATCTGCTTCAGTGAGGCCTCACATTGGAATTTATACAACAGCTGCTGAGGACTCCTTTATTGTGTGAATACATTATTCTAACATGAAACCGGTCACTGCTGTTCAGGTTGGAAAGTGGTAACATTAAGCATACAAATCACCGTGAGGTTTAATTTTTTACGAAGTGCAGGACTCGCTGCGGATCAACAAAGCGCCTAAACATCAACATGGAGAGAACTTCAAGTTTTTAAGTGCTGTGTGTACTTAATAGTCTGCACAAAGACAATGCTGTAATATATTTACCAATCTTCAACAGAGACAAAACAATATTTAAAGCTCAACAGAAACCAGAAAACTCCTGCTGTGACATGGCATCGCTACACTTCCTCCTCCTCAGTTGATTTGTCAAAGCTGCTGTTGGTCACTAAGGTCACAAGGCTCCCTTTGGATTGTGTTTCACCTCTTCCACACAACAGTCATGGCAACAGTACCCATGGAAATACAGTATTAAACAATGCAAGAAAATAGCAGTAATGCTAAGCATGCTTTCAGTGTACAGGACATACATATTCAGTCTTATCTAAGGCAGGTGTACGCACGGAGTAACGAAGCCCAGCACACTCCCAGGCGACTCAAAGTCTTTAATCCAACACTAAAAGCTTGCAGCTTTCTGCATTCACCAACTTCTCATTTTCTTCCGTTTGTATTTGTGTAAAGACGAAAGAAAACGGCATCACATTATCTCGCTGTCCAGGCCCTCGCTCCTTTACACAGGTCGTATTTTATCATGCACCATGGCTTTCATATTACTGTACACCTTTTTTTTTTTCTTTTTACAAGATTCAATAGGTAGCTCCATCCAACTGTGAGACCGTAAATTAGTTCCAGTCTTATTACAACAACATTAATATAGTCACATCTTACGTCCTGAGAGTGAAAAGTACAAGAAATGGACAGGTGGAATCATTCCGGTGCATTAAGGAGCATACAAGACTGCAATAAAATAAAAAGACTAGACAAATATAAGCTATTTAATAAAATCATAAGAGGAAATGACCCCCCCCTCTGCTACTGAATAAAAAAAAAGAAGGACATCACTGCAATTTTGGTATTTTTCTTGCTCAACAGTTTCCACGGTTACTGTTGGGGTGTACGGGCTCCTAAACGGCTAAAATAAAGTATACATTTGGAAATGTGGCAGAGTAATTGTTATTCATGCTGCACAGCATAGACCTGTGTTGTTTTGTCCTCTAAATGTCATATTCAGAATAGTGGTGTCAGTTTGTTGAACTAAGTTGCCTCTTCTGCAGTAACAACACAAACCACCTGCTTCTCTTGAAAAGAAAGGACAATATTATGGCTATAAGTGGTCATTCTTGCACATAAAATATTCACTTTCTAACTATTGCGTGTCTGAATGACCACACAGAACTTAAATATATACCGGTTATTGACAACATTAAGCAGGCATTTCTGACCCTTTTGTGTCAGCCCATTGTCAGCGTCCTATCGAGACATTAAGCAATCTTTAACAAAAGTCACTTAAAAATAGATGCATTAAACCATTAAATATAGTAAATACTTTCTCTATTGTACTTTACCAACATCACAATACTGGAGAAAAGCCCTCACAGGAAAATAAATGAATCCAAATATTGTGTATTTGTCTTAGATTATCTTTGTCTTGTTCTTCTAATGAAAAGGTGCCATGGTGTGTTAAGAGTCCACAAGCGTTGCAGGCAGAACCCGTTTTACAGCCAGTGTCCTTCACATAGATGCAGGAGCTCACTTCTCCCATCCTTCGACATTTAACAGACACTCTCTGAACCTGGACTCGGATGTCTCTTTCTTCATTTTTACGCTGAATTCATCTTGTTGGTTTCAGTAGTTTTACTTTTTTCATATTGGTGAAAGGGGGTGAGGGTTGAGGCTACAGTAGTTTTATGAATAAACATTCTTTTTCCCTACAGCACAACTCATTAGGGAGGTGTATACCCTACCAAATCTCATGAATTCACATTTCTCCCCATACTTCATCTCCCTCTGCCCCTCTCTGTGCCCGTCTCAGTGCGGTGCCTTTAGAGAGATTTATCCTGGTGGATCGACTGCAGACAGCCCAGCAGCTGGTAATAAGGGCTACCTGGCGACGCCACGGTCTCAAAGACCGACTGGAAAGCCCTGCGGTCCAGCTCCTCATCAATCTGATGCCGATAGAAATCCATGGCCACCAGACAGAACAGGTTGACATCCACAACTTCACTTGAGCCCATTCGGCTGATCACATGTGGCAGTCTGGTTAACAGCGAGGCGAGTTGAGGACAACAAACCACACAATCTGATGAGCGAAGAAACACCGATTGTGAATTCACGCATCAACGCTATGAAATACAAAAACCTCAATCATCTTCCCACTCATTAGATCTACTCTCTGTCACGTAAGGATACAGTGCTGAAATCCACTGGGAGGTGGAAGCAGAGACGAAGAAGCAAGAGAGGCTCCACATCGCCATGGCCACCGGCGTCCTCTGAGTGAAGTTGGACAAAGACAGGAGCACCCAGTCTCGGACCATTGAAGATTGGCCTGTGGCGTGGAGCGTCTGAAAAACCTGCGAAGTAGAGGGAGAACATTACTTATCAATCCAAAACTTTTTAAGTGTGCATTAGCGGATGCATTGAAAACTCAATATTATCATATTATTTTCAATTTCTAAGAAAAAACCACATCCAGCTTGATGCCATTCAGACAATAGGCTGCCAACACAGGTATAAACTGTGGTGATTAAATCATAGATGCAATGTAAGAAGTTTGGAGGGAATGAATTTAACTGAAATTCTACCCAATGCTCCCAGTGAACCTTCGACTACACTGCTGTACTTGTTTGGTCAAATAATTTAATTTGTCAACAAAACAGCCAGATGGACAGAGGACCGTAATAAGTTTTTCCATCTTATTTTGTGATTAGTGTGCTCTCGTGTCCTGCGGCTGACCTTGTAGACGACAGTGGCCATGAATTGTGGGTAAGGCTGCTGATTGGACAGGAACTCTCCAATGACTTTGTTCATGACGTCCTGTGGTGGGAAGAAGTCGTCCAGAAACTGGGGCAGAATCCTCGATACGACCCGAGCCTCGCTGGGCAAACCCTTCCTGATCCTGAAGGAAGCGGAAACGGCAAATCAAGATGCAAAATAAGAACAAGTTATCAAAGTGTTTCTCTTGTCAGTTGGACTACAAACCTAAAAGTAGTCAGAAGGAGAGAGGTGAAAGAAGAAAGCGTAGAGATAAGAACACACACATGAAAGCTTCACTTTACAGCTGAGGAGAAATGTGCGATGTCTGTACCTGTCGAAGAGCACAGAGACCCTCTCCATGGCAACAATGATCGACTCGCTGTCGGGGGCCTGCGGGTCAGAGTGGGCAGGACGGCTGGCAGGGCTGGCTTTCTCCTTGCCTGAGGAGAAACCAACATGACCGGCCGTGACGCCCACCGCCTCCGCTACAGCAGAGCCAGAGTCAACCTGACCTCTAACCCCTGTCACGTCTGAACCCGACGCAAGCACCGCTGAGAAGACGAAAAGGGGGGGGTGGCACCGGTTGAACCAGTGGGGTAAAAGTTAGAGTGGGAGTCTCGAAGTTTTCACATGACTCAGATTAGAATTTTGTTGACCACAAACAGAAAATTGGGGGAATTTCTGGGAGTTAACATCAGTTAAATGACATTATAGAGGCTCATAAGTGACTGGTGCTGAAAATATTAAACCCGTTCCAAGTTTCTTAGCTGCGATACATTTTAAGGTTAGCCTCTCGTATGAGCTGAATGTGCTTCGGCTTGCACATACAGCTAAAGAGCGTTATAGGTCAGTTTGCATTTGCAAGAGTCTGGGTTTAATCTCAGAATTAGCTGGCTAGCTCCGAACAAAAACAAACTACTATGTCATAACATATGGACAGCAACATACTAAGAATTGCTACAGTTAGTAGGGGCCAGTAAGGGTTAGAGGTAAGGTATATCAGAGGTATGCCATTTCAGTTACATGCAGGAAGCAAGCAGGTGTATCTAAATGTACACGATGTTCATGATGAAATCTTGATCGTAACCTTGAGGATTAAGTTTTGAAAGACTTTTATGCTTTTCTTTAATATACTAGAAGACATCATGAGTAAAACAAGCATGATGCATGTCATGCTTTATTAATACAAATATTAACCAAAGATGGAGACTTTGTCCTTTTTAAATCTGAGGCACTTTTCAGACACAGCTAAATGTAAAATGCTGTACATTTGTTCGATGTGTGACGTAAACAGTCAGCAGCACGTTATAGTGTCATGCTATCATGCACAAGCTTGGGAACGCGTGGGTGATGCACTGGTAGAAATGTGATGTAATATTTATTTTGGTTTCATTACTAATCATTGTGTTTTCATTGCCTCTCGATGGGCATCTGGTTTTGCGGGGGTTTGGACTCACTTAGGACTTAAAGTGCAAAATGCATGCAGTTGTATTTACAAAGCTTTGAAAAAATAAAAAAAAGTTACTAATCAACTTAATGTATTTTATGCGATGTACGTGCAGGAGAAGTGGCCATGCTGAGCAGAGCTTCTAAAGCCCTCCTGGGTTCTTCCTCATGCTACAAATTAACTTCTCTCTGAAGGAATGAATCATTTCTCCTGATCCTTACTTTCTTGTTTTCTTTGATGGATGCTCTTGGAAAAAAAGATTTTAAACCTTAAGTGTTTTAGTAAAACAAATGTTTACAAAAATAATAAGGTGGTGGTCTGTCATGTGCTTGTAAATGGACATTTTTGGCCTCTTCAGGGTCAAACCGCTGTGTGGAGCCATATTTCTTCAGCTTCACTGCTCTCCCTTGTGCTACTTTAAAGTACAAAATTCTAACACTTAAATCACTTTAAAATGTTACTGTTATGAACACTTAATGTTTTCCCCACAAAACTTAGTTCTTGGTACACAGTCCTATAATTTAAGTCATCTGTGTTACTAATCTACACGTTGCATTTAAAGCACTGGAGCATCATGTTTCTATGCTGCATTACCAGCCTTTAAATTCCCATCTTTATTTGATTTTTATATACATCTATGGCAAATAATTTGTAAGTGAGATGTGAGGTTTTACATGCATTAGACAAAGGGTGTGACATCACACCACATCTTATTCTGTGAAATGCTGCATGTTGGAGGGTTCAGCCCTTTCTTCATCCGTGGTAGATGAGGTGCACAAAGCTCATTTGCCCTGCATTCTGTTATTTGTATTTTTACAGTTTACTTCTGAAACGCAGGCATGTTAATGTTGTTGTTGCATAACAAGGTGCTTCACTTTTCCTGTCGACGTGCAAAACATCGTTTTCCGATTCTATGAGGAAAGAGAGAGTGGCACTTCTCTTGAATTGCCTTTAATTTGTTTGTACAATGTTGCTGATCTGTGAGTTAACAATCCGTTTATCTATCTAAACTAATAACCTCCATCCATATTAATTCATGTTGCTGAGTTAGACTTTGAAAACAGATGATAAACACACTGTAAGATGGGTGTAAGAAAGCTTGCACCAGGTTAGACTCCACATACATTTGTGAGAATGGCCTGATCTGTAACTACTGTACCCGTCCATTTGCAAACTGCAGAACTAAACCTGAACTAAAGGCACTACCACCACGAAGAAAACACATGGGGTGCGTTTAGCGGAGATAGTCGGTTGATCAGCGCTCCTCTTTGTCAGGAGTCCATTATAGATCCGAATCATTCACAAGTTTCATCTTCTCCAAACATTGTTCCCTGGCTTCTCTTGACATCTTTTCACAATAAATATTCGACTCTCTCGCATCATTTCCTCATTACATCGACTTAAGATTAAATAACAACTTTTCCTCACACTACTTAGAGATTCACTACCAGTGCTCATCACCGTAGCTCCCTAGATGACGACCACAACTCAGAATGCAACGCGCTGTGAAGTTGTTGCCCTTTCCCTTTTTAGAAAAGGATGAATGCACTGGGAAGAAATGGGTTGCAACCTTACTGTGGCAAAGCAGTTAGGTGTTCGTCGCTCAGCTTGATGCATTAGCAGCTTTGCAGTTATTTTTCAGAGCAAGTCATGATGCTATACACCAGTGATGAAGCCAGCATTCACTAAGACAATGCATTCTGGTGGATTTAAAGGTAGCAGTCATGTTAAAGTCATCCTTACCGGTGTACATGCAGGTGAGCATGAGGCCCAGGGCAGCCATGGCTCTGTGGGGTGACGGCATATTGACTCGGTCCACACTGAGTTTGACCAGCGCTTCTCCATCTACACGCGACAACTGCTCTGACAGCAGGAGGCGCTCCAGTCCACGCAGCACGCAGTGATAGATGATGGAGGGGGTGGAGTCCTCACTGGCTGAAACCATCACACCACATAACTGGAGAAGGACAGAATTAAGGATTAGACCTATTTCGGCTGGTAACATCTCTTATTGATGTGTTTGTTTTTATAAATATTTGATGAAGACCGGTCTCATTTAAAAATAAAAGAATGGTGTAATATGGGTTACCTGTATAACTCCAGCCATGAACTCAGGTCCTACATCCAGAGGGTAGTTCTCCATCATGTAGAAGGCCACTGCACACATCACTAAGACATGCTGCTGGTTATGCAGGTTCACACAGCTGCAGAACAGAAACACAATAGCAAGATTTTGGTTAAAGAAATAGAAATGCTGGTGGTATTGTGTCTAAAAAGTCATGGGCAACACCTAAAGGCCAACAGGTGCAATGCATGCCTACTTCCATTAAATTAACTTGTTAAGTTAAAACTAATTGCAAATAGATCCTATTAAACTGCAGGGGGGTTGACACACTGACATTAAAGATATTGGTTACAGATGGTTCTTTAACAATCAGTTCAACTCAACGGCAGATTAACGGAGGTCAGTGACTGCAAGGAGGGTGATGCTTACTGTGCAATAGCCCGAAGGTTCGATAGAAGGTACTCCGAGACTGTTGGAATGAGCTGTTTGGCCGTGTCATCCAGTAGGTCACACTCCAACACATAAAGCACCCCATGCAGGGCCCCCATGCGGCTGGGCAGGTGGGTGCTACGTAGGGTCATCTCCAAAAGGCGACACACGGGCTCAGCTATTACTTTGTCCTAGAAATGTATATTTAAAAGTATCAGTTTTAATGTACTATTAAACACTTTCTCCAGTGTTTAATCTCACAGAGCTTCACTCACCATCCCCAACACAGCAGCAGCTTTACAGATGGCAGGAACAAGGTACTGATTTAGGATCTCATCCTCTGGCGGGTGAAGCTTCTGCAATTCCATCAGGGTGGAGAACATCATGTCAAACTGATTTCTCTCCGTGAACAGGTCCGACACTGCCAGCAGCTAAAGAGAATGATCAAAGAAAGAAAGAGGGAGGAGGGAAAGCGAGTTGTAATAGGTTGTAGGTCTCTTCACCTGGGACTAAACCTGCTTAGGTATGTTTTTTTTTCACAAAAAAGAAAAGCCAGAGTAAATCTGTGCTTTTATCAAAGAATGGATGGAAAGTACTGCACAAGGTATATGAGTAGGGCAGAGTTTATTTGTATGGTAGATGGACACAGATGAACAAAAGTCTGGCTGAACAGCTGATCCTGTGGATCACAGCTCACCGATCGGACCACTTCACTGATGAGGATGGTCGGTGTCCTCCTGTTACTTGGGGAGCCAGGGATCAACCATTGACTGTAGAGCTCCAGGAGAAACTGAGAGCACGAATGGATATCCACACCTGCACGGTGCTTCCTGAAAGCAGACAGACAGATTAGGGTGTGCATGCTCATGTTGGTGCAGGGGACATGAAGATCAGCATTAAAACCAACGGGTGGAGTGAACATTACCGATCATCTCGTTACAATTCAAAGCTATGCTAAGAAACTTTGAGTCCTGACACTAATGCGGGTGTTATTGACAGGTACAGACGACCTAAACACTGCTGCTGAAAAAACAAACAAAAAAAAAAACCTGCGTTTATGTTCCAACGGATCAAAACTGGTACAGCAGACAATATTAGGACAGTGGTTGAAATGTTTTGGGTAATTGATATACGAGTAATTGTGTGTTATCTGACCTAGAGTTTATAGGAGACATAGGTGGAGAGGTGGGCGCCGGAGTGTCTGCCTCATCTTCTTCATCTTCACCCCATTCTTCCTCCCTCAGAGGAGTGATATTGTTACCCAACCACACAGAATGGATAGAAACCTGGACACAGATAAAAACAAATAAAATCCATTGTTTTGTTTTTTCTATTAACAATCTCATCCAACATGTCATCACTCATGTCATCTTCTTATGCTTCTCTTACCTGCCCCAGTTTGTAATCCATGTTGCCCAACTCCCTCTCTGTGTTGATCTGAAGTAGCAGTTTCTCATGGCTGATCAGCATACCTGCTAAAACAAATAAGGATAAAAATGTGTAAGCTCAAACAGTTCAAACAAGCAGGAGGTATGCGAGCAAGAGTAGGAGAGAAAGTGGTCTTTCTGTAACCTGCAGAAGCTGCTGACAGCGAGGGCACAGGGTCCCAGGCATGGTATGGGTGGTGAGTATGGACATTGTCCCTCTTTGATACAAGAGCCTGAATTTCTCTCTCAACCTCACCCCTTATCACTGCAAGTTTCCTTCCAAACCTGGACACACACAAACACAATTTCTATGCATTGTGTGTTTATTTTAGGCTGCCACTCAGTAGATCGATAACAGCTGTATAGCTACCGTGTTTCTAACGCTTTGAGGCTCTTGTTGCGAGGCTGCTGTTCCAGACAGCTGACTGCTGGGTTCCCGGCAGTGGGCAGGGTCATGGCACTCAGCACCAGGCTGGTGATGGCCTGCACTGCCAACACATTTAACTGAGTACGCTCCAAGTCCTCCTAGATACAAAAAAAAGGGATAGTAAAGACACACAGACATAAAACAAGAGTAAAGAGCAAATTTGTACAATTGAGTGTTTCAATTGATGGCAGTCATTTTCACAGCCCGAGTCGAGACGTGTATGTGTACATACCTCCTGTTGTGTCTCCTCCTCCTGGTCCATGGTTATGGGTTGGGTGACCAGCACCCCAAGCAGAGTGGCCCATGTCTCTTCAAACTGTGTCCTGCTGCTCCAGCCTAAATACAGAGCAAGCAGTCCAAGCAGGTGAGAAAATGTTTCAATCAATCATGACAAACTATCAGCATAAAATTCAATTAATAAATAAACAAAAGTGGCCTCAGTGTGAGGAATACAATGTACATGTCAAATGGACACAGCAAAGTATATTTTTTATAAATGAGCACCTCTGTACCTAGTGTATTTATTCGGTATAAAAACTCCCTGAAAACATCCTTTTCCTGCAGAAAGTCCACAGGGATCTCAGGCAGCGTTGTTCCAAACTCTCCTCCTGGCTGAGGGGACCAGCCCAGTTTCCAAACCTAAGTGTAAGCACAGCCTTTTAATAAATATGCCGATACATTTACATTTCAGAACTGTGAGCGCCATCCGTTTCACTAACCAGGGGAGGTACTCGGGTGTAGCTGTTGACCAGAGGCAGCCGGGACAGACTGATGATAATGTTGCGCAATGTTGGTGTGAGAAAAGCAGGAAATGCATTGTTTCTTGGGTGACCCAAGGAGAGGACGCTCTGCAGACCTTCCACCATCTCTGCCAAGATTTCACAAGCTTGCCATTCACACATATCTGTAACAAAAAAAAATGAATTATATCATCTGAAGCTGTGAGTTAAGACCAGAAAAAGAACAGCAAAAAGCTAAGCAGTAAGCATGTGTGAAGGAACATCGTAATTCTACGATTACATTACAATAACAGCTATGTTATGACATTTCTAAATAAATTCTCACTGTTGGTGTGTTCTGAGTCCACTTGGTCTCCTTCTGCATCCCTTTCTCCTTTTGCCTTTTTCTTCTCTGGATGCAGCAGTTGGTCACCAGGACTCACGGCCACTGAAAGGCAAACGTAAAAATCTTGATCGGCAAAGTCTGAAGTCTATAAGCAGTTGTGGAATATGATCATGCTCAATAGTAATTGCACAAATGTCATCATTTGCATTACCTGCAACAATAATGAGGCGTAGGCAGTAGATAAGGGAGCAGGTGTGTGTGGTGTACTCGGGGGTGGAGAGCTTGTTCCAGACGCAGGGCTGCTGCAGGGCCAGACACAGACATGACAGAGCCCACTGCAGGTCGACACTCAGCGGCAGCTGGTCATGAAGCAGGCGCCACACTACAACCTGGTAAAAGAGTTTCACACACATGGGAAAACATTTGGTAAAGCGTTTAAAAAAAAAAAAACTGTCATATTCTTCCAATTTTCCAGTTGTTTGGTAAGGCGTCAGCGATTGCCATTTTGAAATTAGTTAAATTTCAATACAATTTCAAAGATTAATTTGATTTAATCCATCTGTAAGTAAGAGCACCACTTATAGCTTAAGCAGGCTACAATATGTTTAGAAGTTGGCCTTTTACCTCAGTGGCAGTGCAAGTAAATGTGGTGATGAGGTGCTCTTTGTCAGGAGGAATATGTAGTGATGAAGGCAGCTGGCTCACACTCAGCAAATACTGAGACAGTGCTCTGCAGAGCGACAAAACCCTGGGGTAGAAACTTGGCTCATCTGGAAAACAGTGAAACACACAAAAGTTTAACAGGAAAAAAAGACAACTTATGTGTTCATATGAGTCAGATTACAATGCATAAGAAAAATACAGGACGAAACTATTGTTTTCATCGCGCAAACTATCAATATGACTCATGTTGCCCCTCCCCTGCTCTCACCATACACTTCACCCAGCTGGTTCCAATAGGGCTGGGGTTGAGGTGGTGGCAGGAAGGACTGGTGTGGGACAGGAAGTGACCCAGTGACCCCCACTAGTTGCTCAAGGGTCACCTGCAAGGCTGTTTCCAACAAAAGGGACCCCTGACCCCGTGATAGCCTCTGAACTCCCATACTGAGGCATGGACACAACAAGCTGAGGTTGAAATCCTGAGAAAGAACCAACGCAGATCATGTTACAAATGTTGGAACATATTCAAGTTTTCAAATAATTGGTACATTTAATAGTATGTAGCACTATAGCAACTAACAGACAAAGTGTTCTTACCCTGCAGATGCTGCATGTCAAAAAATCTATTTGGTAAGTTTGTGCTGATACTGAAGCAGTCTGTTCGTATCCGAGTTACCTTGCAGCTCATGACGTTGAAAAGATCAGCAGGAGGTAGTTTGGTGAGAAGTTCTGTTGTCTCCAATAGTGAGACGTCTCCACGAAGACAGCACTGAGACTTGACCAGAGCCACATACCATTCCTAAATATCATACAAAGTTTAATTTCTTTGTTTTTTCAAAAAATTGAAGGCCAAACAAAAAAAAAAGGTCTTTGTTAGGTTTTGTGCAGGTTTGTCATACTGTGCACTGTAATCACCTTATCTGCAATGACCAGTTCAGGTGCGGGTGGTGGCTCCCCATCTAAGGGGTGTGATGTGATCGGAGGGGTGGGGCTACTGGTGTCAGCAACAGTGGCTCTGAACCTGTCCAGCAGGGAGTAGAACCTCTGATGCCTGTCATAAAAGAACAGATGAACAATGCCTTCAGAAACAATGGCCTCAATAACACCCCCCCCCCCCCCCCCCCCCCTCCCAGTATACTTTTCTAAATTTAACAAAGATCTGAAAACAAATCTTACGGCAACCTCAACAACCTGCTAAGCAAATAGTGTCAAGCAACCACGTGATGACAAATTCCCCACTGAAGGGCTAATAAGGCCATGAATAAAAGTCTGTCTCTCTACATTATACGGAAACTCAAAAACTACCTGTTCCACTTTCATTCTTAAAATGGCTGCAGCGCAGAGAGAGTTACCTTTGAGCCAAGCCACTGGTCTGTAGGTATTCTTGGATTCTCTCCAATTCCTCCACAGGCAGCTGGGCTATACTGTTCTGAAAGATGAAAGAACAAAGAAGAATATAACAAACACTCAATATGACAGCACTACACATTATTAGTATTTTCTAAATGACAACGTACCTGTAGTGTCTCAGCGAGCAACATCTCTACCCTGCGACACGCCAGCGTGTCCACCATGCGAGCCAGAACCCTGAAAGGTGTATTTAGCAGCTTGTCCACATAAAGCATCAGCAGAGATCCAGACTGACTAAGGTGAATGCCTTCCAAACACTGCAAAGTCTTCTTTAACATGGTGGGCTACAAGAGTAGAAAATACAACCATGAACGAGAAATGAGAGGTTGTCAGTGAAAGAGGGAAGGGGGTCAGGCAAAGATTAAGACATGAGGATGGGAGGAAACGGGGATAAGAAATAAAAACATACTATACATTTCGGAACAAATTTGAACCAGTTATACATCAAATAGTGGAATGGCAGAATAGAAGTTTAAAATGGTTGTTATCTTACGGTAGCGAGGTTGTCACAGCGGGACTGTATGGCCTGAATGAAGAGGCCGCTGGCGGCTGAGTTGCGGTGGACAGCACTGATGAAATCCTGCACTGGAGGCTCATGGGAAAGGCTGATGAGGTCACGCACATGGTTGACAATCAGCCACGTCAGATGCTCCGAATCATGGAGGTTCTGACACTAAAGGAAAGGAAGAAATATACAAGTACAGCGGTTTATGAAACTGACAGCAGGATTCAGCGCTGTGCTACAGAGTGCTGCAGTTGGGGACACTTGTTCTGGTGTTTTGAGTTTTCATTCTCATAGTTATGAACACAGATGCTACTACTGTTCTGAAAGTAGAATTATAAAAAAGAAAAAAAAAAACTTAACGATTTAGTTGAGCTCAGTACAAAATTATCTCCGTCCTAACTGTGATCAGACGTTGGAAATTAGAAAAAAGAACATGGAAAATGTGTATTTAAAGAAAGCGAGGGTCAGGACGGAGATTTAAAAAGACTCATGGAGCAACTGTGATGAGGAATTAAGATTGTGTTGGATCATCTTTAAAAATCATGGGGGTAAAACAATTGTTTTAGTTAGTTCAATGTTAATTGCTATTTAGAACCTGTTGTATGTGCTCTTCCCATTTTATTCAACTCTTGATTGTCAACATTTATTTCACTCCCCCCCCCCCCCAAAAAAATAAATAAATAAATGTATGAAATGTATGTTTTTTTTCTAGCTTGGAATAATGTAATCTCAGCATATTTAAGGTTCACTGCAGCCAGATGAGTGCACTGTGTAGTTCAACATTCTCAGTAGTCTCACCACATAGTCACAGAAGAGGATTAGGGCTCCCCTGCGTACAATCTCTCTGTTGACCATTGCTAGCCGAGACTCGGGCTTGTCTTCTTCGCCTTCCCCTGACGAGTGAGGGCTCAGCAGCTTAGTGGATGAGAGGCTGTGTCCTCTGACACAAAGGAAAAGAAAGGACAGAAATGGCATGATGGAAAAGTTGTGATCAAGAGCAATTAGCTTTGTTGAAAATGTATAGAAATATTTAATTTACACAACAGGGGGAGGTAACATGGGGAGCAGTCACTCCACTATGGAAAACTGCCTGACCTGTGTCTCTCTGAATGCCTTTAGTACATTTACAAGTTAATTAATGGATCCTCTGTTCTAACCTGGGTGTCTGGTGAACCTCGGCCCACCAGGAGTAGTTGGTGTAGTTGATGATGAGAAGAATTTGACACCAGAGAAGCACCAAGGACGGGTGCGTGGTGACGAGGCACTGCACCATGCTGTTCAGTCCCTCTAAGGGGTAGAAGAGACCGGCCTCAGTACCAGACTGACCACCGCCACTCTCCCCCTTTAAAAGCCGACTGGCTGCAGCTGTGATCCTGCGAAACATTCCTAGAAGAAAAATAATAACATGCAGAGGATTTTGCGCATTGAATAAATTACAACATCCACCTCTTTTAAGAAGCCACATTTGTGCTAACAACAAGAATATTGAATGACCAATTCTCACCACTTTTGAAGACATGTATGAGACACATGAGCAGCGTGCCCAACTGCTGGCAGTAAAAGGTGTGCTGTTGCTCAGTAATGTCCACTTTAACCCGCCTGCTGGAAATGTCATCAAGCAACACGCCCACCAGTTGGAGGACGAATCTAGAGGGAAGTTGGGAAAGAAACATTTCCAATAAATACGAAAAGCAGAGTAAAACATGTGGGGGCAAAATAGCAGAGGCAAAAACGACAGGGAAGAGATGCAACATGCTTTACTCCTTATACTCTAAAACTCATACACTCACAAACCTTGCAAAGGTTTCCTCTGGTGGAGCCTTTTGTGCCTCTCCATTAGCTTCCAGGTTAGAAGTCGTGTCGGCAGCAGAAGGATCGTTGGGGGAGGGGCTGTGCTGATGCAAACGGCGGATTGTGTGGCAGGAGAGAAGGTGTGGGGAGAGTGACAGCTCGTGGACTCGAGACAGGACAATATCCTCAGTGGACTGGGACACCAATACCCTGAGCACTGCCAGGATACCAGACACCCACAGCTGGACTGTGGCAACAGATGCCTGGAGGAGTGGACATTTTTCTAATGTTAAATATTTTTAAAAAATCTAAATGCTTCCTGAAAAAAAACGTTTGCTGTTTAGATCAGGTACATACGATAATCAAATGTATGCAGATAATAGAGGAGATGTCTCACCATGGTGGCTGGGATGGTGAACATACTCTTGAGCAGCATGTCTACAGGTCTGAGAGAGGAAGGCGCCACAGTCTCAAAGAGAGTGTTCAACACTCCTAATGCCTCTGGAGAGTCCAGATGCATCTGCAAAAAGGAAGAAGAACATTATTACATGTATGATACATGCAATCACTAATCATAAACAAATAAATATGCAAGGGTTTACCAACCTGCTGCTTGGCAATCATAGGCAGTATGACATCAGCAATCTGCCTGGACAGTCTCTTCCACTTGTCCTCATTCTCTTTGTGACACTGCTGCAGCACAAGGATGAACATCTCCAACACCTACAGCAAAAATGCAAAAGCACATGTAAGTGTCTAACATAACTGATGACATTAGCCTGCTGTGTCTTTTGCAGCCACTTGAAGCCTAACCTGATGGTACTGCACAAGCCTGAGCAGCATGGAGACCACCACTTCTTTCTGTGTGTCCAGCTCTTTGCCGGCATCGGCTTTGTTTGAGCCCCTTAAGACGAACAGGTCATGAACTATTGGCTGCAAGGCTGGGATGGCTAGAGATAAACGAGGAAAGAAAAATTATCTTTATAGGTTATTTTAAACATGAGAGCTGTCAACCCTCCTGACAACCTAACAAAAAGATGCTTTTAAGTTAGATCACAGTTCTGAAAGAATCAAAATAAGCCTCTAAGATGTGGAAGATGATTGTGTTGTGGGGCGTTATTTCCAAAGTGCTCCTCTCACCGTGTGTGACAGCCTTCCTGCCGCTTGCCATGATGCCATCACACAGCTGGATGATTTTGGGGATACTGATAATCTGCTTGGAGTGGTACCGTTCATAAGACAGCAGCACCAGGAAGAAAAAGATGTTGGGAATGATGGCCTCAGAATCTCTGAGTGGGAAATGTAACAGTCATTTAGGTTCAGAGGACAGATTTGTAAAAAGCAAACTTTAATCATTTATGTCACCACATGGATTGTAAGACTTCAAAAAGTGTTTTGTAGGATTTACTGACAAGAAAACTTACCTAAACTGTCCCACTTCAATGAATTCAAACTGCTTCAGAACAAATCCAATGAACACCTGAAACATATAAAAATGTCTGAGGAAGCAGAATTCCAGAATTTGAATGTATGCATCCAAACATCTGCATGCCAGTTTTACCTGATCGGAGTCCAGCAGACAGTAGTTGACTCTGAGCTGCACCAGCTGTGCAAGCAAGTCCAGCACTTGCCTCTGCAGGGCCACAGAGGTGCTGGTGGTGTACTGCTTCAGAGCTTTGATCACCAGTGGCTCAAACAGGCGAATGTGGTTGTGAATGGCGTTCTGACAAGCAAGGGGAAAATACAATTTTTAGAAAAGCAGCAGCAGCAGCTTAGATTTGCAACATTTGTCTTTATCTAAAACATATTTTGAAATGTACAAGGCACCAAATCATCAGGACAAGAGAAGCTGCAGGGCAATTTAAGGGTACCTTGTCTCCTCTGTGACGTGTTGCATTTGCAATGTTGGACCTCAGCTGATTGGACGCTTTCTGCATCACATCAAACCATCTGAAAGTGGGAGGGGGATACAGTTTGTTATACCCTACAGGTGCACATCTATGGAAACTTAAAGGTGACACATTTCATTCCATGTCTACGTGAGGCCTGTGTGGTTACTTACCCAGAGGTATCCTGTTCTTGTTCAGCCTGCACCATATTACGGAGACTAGCATCCGCAAGAGCCTGGGTGAAGTGTGTGTAAGGAGCCATGAAGCAGTAATGGTAGAGGCCTGGTCGCAGGCTGGAAGAGCCCAGACGGAGAGCTTTGCCCTGGGAGCGGCTGGGTCCACTCAGAACGCCTTCATACTGAGAGGCCAGGTTGGTCCCAAACAAGGTCTTCAGCAACTGAAGATTAATCATTTAACTTTTAGAGCAGGAATAAATTCATATTCAACTACATAAATAAACTGACAACTAGAAATGTATAGATTGAAACTGGCTCTGGACCAAGAACAGCAAAATAATTCTTTGCATTTTACTCGATAACTAATCAGCAAATTCTCCTTTTTTTCTGTTTTACATTAAAAGCAACTGGATCGCCACCTGAAAGGACTATGCAACTCTTTCTCTCATTACATAAATGTATGGCACCATCGCACAGGGAAACCAATGCCTTTACAGGCCCTGTCGGCAGGAACCAGCCTCAATCTGTGTGGAGTCTGACCGGCTGGAGCACACTGCTCAGTGCTTCAACCATAATGACTGCCACACACAATTAAAGGTAATCGTGTCAAAAATCTACAATTCAGAGGTAGAAACCGCACAGATTACAGACCTGCTGTACACAAACAGTAGCCATTGTTGGTTCTCTGGAAAAGCAGGACTTCAGGTAGCCCAGAATTTCCTCCACAGACTGAAAAGAAACAATATAGAACAATCTATTGATTTCAGGCAATAATTTACTATGAAAATCTTGTTCACTAGCTTGTATTAAATAAACAAAATAACGTAATCCATTACCAACCTATATGCCTAAGACAACCTCCGGCACCTGAGCCCATAAATATCAAAACTGGGAAAATGAAAAAGAAGGGATGATCTTCACCTTCCCAATGTCATGTAGTGTGGCCAGTTCCAGCAGCTGAGACAGGACATCTAACGAGGAACGCAGGAAACTTCCAAACTTCTCCTGGCTACTGTGTAGATCCAATGTCACCTACGAGATGACAAAAATAACTTCCAACGCCATCTGTGCACGACTATTCAAGCAAGAAAAACTTGTAAAGCACTGCTTTACTATGATACAGCGAGTGTTTTCCGACCTTGTAGTTAGCATGTGTAGCCTTGAGAACATCATAGAGCTTGAGGTAGGGTGGCAGGTGATAGAAGCTTCCCAGGGTGGTGGATTTGTTCACTGCTGTTGAGCCTGTGCCCTCTGCTGGCCTGCCTGATCACAAAACCCCCAGAAAGAAAAGGTTATCAAATATTTGCAGAGATAATCTGTGTATGTGTGGGAGGACAGTGAAATTGGAATATACCTGTGTTTGCCTCATTGCTTTTCTTTGGGCTCATGGGGGCAGCATTGGGCTCAGAAGCCTCCTTCTCCTTGCCTTTCCTGCGAATAGGACTGAGGGACGGGGTGTTGCTCAGAGAGGGAAGAGCAGCCTAAAAGTTAGGGAATAGAGTAGAAAAGCTGAACTTAATATAGCAAATATAGATGCTGAAAGTGGTCAAAAGCAGACAAATGCCAGTAAAATGTGGCTGAAACATCTGATTTCATTATTACAAATGACTCTGTGCTAAACTTGCCTTGGCTGCTGGTCCTGGTGGTGTATCATCCAGCACATGGGCACAGATGTTGAGGATCTTCAGGAGATGGGAGAACAACTGATCCACCATAGCCACTAGGGAGCGCTCTGAAAGCGCTGCCCAAGGTTCCTCCATTTTATTTGGGCCTCCACCGGTGTTCCCACCACTACCTTCCTCCTCTCCAGCCCAAGGGTTGCGCAAGCATTTAGGAGCCACAGCTGGGAACACAATTATGATACTAGTTCAACAGCAAGTAACTTCTTTTCACTGAATTTTGATTTAATGCAAAGCTAAATTCTCTTTGTACATGGAACTGCAAGTCACAAAAAAATGGGGCAAATCTGTGAGAAAATTACCCACCAGCAAGCAGGTTGCCAGAAAGCAAAAGTGCATCTTGATGCGCAGAGAGATCTAGTGGAAACCAGGCAGAGGACAGTAAGGAGAGCACCATGTTGGCCATTCCTACTGTCAGAGTCCTCCGCTCAGGATCTGGTGCAGTTGAGGAGGTGGTTGAAGAGGTTGGGGCATTGCTGGACTGTGACAAACTGAGGAAAAATGGTAAATTTTATTTTGAATCAGAATACTACTCGGGTGGTATTAAATTAACTGGTAAAACTAAATTATAGGCGAGAATGGGTTTACAAACCTGAGGGTCCTGCCTCTGCTGCGGTTAAGACTAGAACGGGAAGAAAAGTTGCTACAAGAGCTGACGTAGCCACAATGCCAGCCTGTGCTCCAAGTGCCAACTGGAAAATTTGAAGCCAAGAGGCACAAGGCCTCACAACAGCCAAACTAAAGAGAATGACACAATAGTATTTAAATGTGTTACGCAAACACAATTACCAAAATTTTGTGGAGTAGAGCTCGCAAATAATAGAAGTGTTACGATAAAAACGTACAGTTAGTGCTCTGGAGGTAGAAGATGTGAAAGCGTGGGAGACTGCAGTAACAACTCTGGACAAGTTGTTTTCCAGTGTGACATCAGAAACGGTGCTGGAAAAGCTGTAGCCTCTGTAAGTCCTGACAAAGAGAAAGTGTTGAGATGCACAAAGACTCCTTGCAGGGCTTTGCGTCTAACTAAACTCCTCTCATCACATGGTCAGACATCTAGAGCTTAAAAAAACAATGATTAAGATTTTCTAATTATGAAATCAAACTTTGACCATCTTAGATGTGACACCAGGGCTGTGTGACCGGATGTGTGCGAGCACCTTGTGATTGTGCTGACTGTGAACTGGGAAGGGGGCTGGGTCTCGTGCATAAGCAGCTGTAGGTAGACTGAACTCTGGTCCCGGGCAATCGCCACTACTGGGTCCACCTGGCCTTGGTCACAGTCGTAGAACATTTTTGGAACAAGTCTAAAATAAAAGCAGGAACAGAGACAAGGAAAGGGTTTGTGCTCATTAAAAGGAGATGTAAGAAAGTGAAACAGAGAAAAAAAAAAATCTGTTTTACTAAGTGGTACCAAAATCAAAACTATTGTGTGGGACTATGTCAGAAGTTCCCAACATTTTCCCCTTGTATCTACAAAAACTCTGAGTCCCATTCCCTGCGGCCAAGCCAAAGAATAACGATGAGATGCCAAGTGGGAGGTTTCTGAAAGCCAAATTTTTTTGTTTTTGTTCTTCTGGAAATATTTCTTTGATACTGAATCAGCTTGAAGGTTGATGAGTGCATCTCATGTCTTCAAATGTAGAGGTCCAACACTCACGAGTCGTCTGATAGCATCGATCAACATCGGCAAACCAAGATTCCAGTCTCAAATGCCGAGTAAACTGCTCCATAAATATCTACACAGAGTGCTATCGGACTACTTAATCTGCAGTAGACGATATTAAAGTCCCCGTTTTGAGTTTTTCCAACTCTGCCCTCCAGTTTGCTCATCGAGGACGCCTTTACACTGCATGTTTGATTGAGGACTCTGCATATACCTGTTCGTCTCATTATAGACCATTAATGTGTCTGCGAAGTATGCCGTCTTAATCAAAGACGTCAGACGGTTAAAGAATTTATTCCATTTCACCATTTTATTTCCTGCAACCCCACAAAACACAGAACCAACATACATGGGTGTCTAACAGCGGTGTTGGATGTGCTTCATCCTCATACAGACCTTTGATAATTCAGTACATGTGTTGTGATTTTATATGTGCTAATCTAATTTGGACTACTACTGGTCTACGGCACAGTCTGATACTTAAATGATGCACGACATAGCCAACACATGTAAACAAACTGGTGTACCTGCTAACAGCAGAGGCAGCTACGTGGCGTACTCTTGGATCATCGTCTCCCAACAGACGTATCACCACATCATTCAGGACCCGGTCTTGCAGTCGCAGTCGCTAAACAAGAATGTAAAAATTCAGGACACAGTCAGGTGATAATGTTGAAGCAATGTGACAACCTGCATGTGTGTTTATGTCGAAACATGTCTCAAGACTGGCACCTTTCACAGCAAAGAATACAAGGAAGCTAGACTTACCCCAGTGTAGTGATGATCTCCCTTATGTGAAGTCTCAGTTTTCCTTTCCAAGAAGTTAACCAATCTAAATCACAGGAAAGAGCAGAAATCTTGAACGGGTAATTATAGGTAAGACGCATGTAATGACAATTCTTTGAAGTTGAGTTATGAGTTAACATTTCAAACAGCTGTCATTGAGGCATAGGAGACAGGCTTTACAAAACAAAGAGGTAAAGAAAACCCTTACCTAAAGTCTAATTCAGACAAAGTTTCCAAGAGCTCAGTGCGAACAAGCCAGTAAGAAGAATCCTTCAGAGCAAAGAGGTCTATAACCACCCGCAGGCCAAGCTCACTTAGGGTACTGCTGCACAACGTCATGATGCAGTGCTGAAACATGCACAAACAAAAGCCAGTTTCACAAACACACACACACACGTGACACAGAAAAGCGACAGGCTTACAGAGATCCATCTTACCCTCACTGCAGAGCAAGCCATCTTGCAGGTGACAGAGGATTCATCTTTTAGAGTTTTCTGGAGTAAAGGCACCAAGTCCACCAGGGATACCGGGTTACCTGGAGAGCAGACAGGTGTCATGAGCACCATTCAGTCTTTTAACATGGTAACAACAAGGTTAACACATTCACACTAACCTGTTGCACTCTGTACACTGGCCAGCCAAGTGTGTATGTTGTAACGTGTTTTGGTAAGAGCAGCCTGTATAATGGCTCCACAGAGGATGGCCGTGGCCCCTCTGATCTGGGGGTCCCCGTGGTCAATGAGACCCAGAACATCACTGATATATTGCTGCTCTGCAAGGGGAGGGAAAAACATAGTATGGTCAAAAACAAGTTGTCAGTGTGTGCATTTTGTTCCACTGGAATAAACACCATACAGTCCTTCATGCAAGATTTCTTTTACCTATCATAGTAGGTAAAGCACAATATTAAACAGCAGTAGTGACCACATAAGTGAATGACCAATTTATACAATTTAACATTGTTGTCGCAGTCCTGAATTTGCTGACATGGAGGGAGGATGCTAGTCTCTTCATGAATACTGTTCAGTTGGCACAAACATTTCCTTTTCTTATTTCCACATGCAGTTTTTAAGACTGAACGGACTCTATAAAAATGACTTTATATGCTCCATTAAGGGTGCAATCAGAAGGTAGCTGCAGACTGCAGTCAACTTAAAAAAGACTTCCGACTGAGTATAAATAAGAAAGACTAAGCGGCAAAAGCGATAAAGAATGAAGCAGCACGGGTGAAATAAGGTGTAATGACTTCTGTCTCTGTAGCAGAGCAAAGCTAAAGGACCAACAACAGCACCGTCACAACTAAAAAAGTAGCCTTCACCTCAGATTGATCCATGCTTTTAAGACTGCCTCCAAATAGCAGAGAAACACTAAGAGGTAGACACGTTTCTGCAAAGCTGAGTGAAGCTCCAATGCAGAATAAATGCAGAACCTTGCAAGAGACGTAACACAGTGTAAAATTCGACTGGGGCAGTAGAACATCCTGGTACTTATTGGCATGCTGCATTTGAGATACTATATATACGCTGAAACATGATAAAATCTTTTAAGTCATTCAAGAGTCTGGTGACTTATATCTCAGAAAGTCCCAAACACTTAAACTCAGGCAGAGATCTCATTGGAAACAATGAAAGCACCTTTATTGCAGCCTAAACAGTCTTAATGGTGTAAACAGATCATCTAAACTGTGATGCAATGCTGTGATGATTACTGTAGTCTTAATTTGGTTTTACTTAAGATTTACTTATCTACCAGGTGTCAGGCATAATCTAAAAAAGAGCAGCTTGGAGAGCTTTTTTTTCCTCCTACCTTCAACTGGAATGCCGTCCAGCGGCTCCAGGTAGAGAGAATTAAAGAAGGCTTCAGGATGCAGCGCTGCAGCTGCTCCAACACAACTGACTGCCAAGGCCTTCACACTCACTCGCACCTCTTTATCAGGGATCAAACCTAAAGACACAAAAGCAAATCATCACAAAGAAATATCAGAAACATACACAAGCCACTCTGAAACAAGATGCTATGTCTTCATGAGGGTATCACTGATAAACCAAAAGGGCGAAACTTAATTATTTTTTGGAACTTGTATCCTATTGTTTCGGGATTTCTCATAACAGGGTAAAGTTTCTAATAGTCGTCAAATCTTCTTCATGCAGTTGCTACTAACCATTTTTATGTCCTGTCAGCAGGAAAGAAACAGCAAGAAGTCGTACACAGTGCACGAGTGGCTCCAAAGTCTGGTCTGTATAGTGTCCAATTGGACCCTTGATCCGTGATGGCTAACAGAAATGTTGAGGTGTATTCAGACAGGATTTTTATTCATTCATAAATATTTTTCTAATTTAAAAAAAAAAAAAACTAATTTCCATGGGAAAAGATATTTCTGTGTGGGTTTGGCTTATTACCTTATTATCAGGTTCGGGCTCAGCAGGTTCATCCTTTGGTATGAAGCGGTCAACGCTGCTGTCTGAACCCTGTCGGTTGTGGCCTCGGCCCTCGAAGAGATGAGGCTTACTCAAAGCTGAACAGAACACAATAAACGGCGGTTATCAAAAAGGTCGTAACTTTAAGCAGAGCCCGTCTCTACGTGTACACAAACATACCAAGTGCAGACTGCAGGAATGGTTCTGTGGGTTCTTCTTGAGAGGAAGATGCCGCTCCTTCATCTTCTTCATCCTGTAGTGTGCCAATCTGCATCCCAGAGTACTGACTTTCGCTGCCATCCAGGACCTTAGTAACACAGACAAAAACAAACTTCTCAGTGAAGGCATTTTCAAATGCACCAAATGTGCACCAAATTTGTCTCAGTTTTAAAATCAACTGCATGCAAACTATACCTAAAAAGTATCAACTACTTGAGTTCGATTTACTGAATTAAGGACAAAACACAAAAAAATGACAAAGTGAAAATCAGAACACATTCAGGTACTAAAAGACCTACTGAGTCATGCTCGGGTCAACACAAATTACAGCAAAACAACTGCACACAGGAGGAAGCACAGGCTAGAGAAATTACACAACTGTGGATACCATACTCCAAAAGGATTTAACTAAATTTAGCTACTCTGACTGTGACTTTCAGGTCATATTGATGCCCTTTTACGGTGAACTAATGCAGTGATAAGGTCTCACTAAATAGCAAAAACAAATTAAGGACACTTGGGAAAATTCAAAAACATATTGCTTTATTTCGCAGGTTTGTTGAAACAAAAGCAAGTAAGCCTCACCAAAGGGCAGAGAAAATGTAATCTAAAAGAAAAGAATAAGGAACACCCAGCCCTTATGCTTCTTCTTTTAAGCCAGTCACATGGGATGTCAGGTCTTTCAAAATCATCCGATTTTTGACAGAAAGTCATTCAGAATGAGAGAAAGAAAAAGAGGTATAAATGTACTGTCCATAACAACAAGAGGGGAAAAGAGATAACAAGCCGGGAAAATTGTGTGCACGGGCTGAGACGAATAAGCCAAGCCAAGGAAAGGAGAAAGAATGAAGAAAACCAAACATTTTGAGCCAAGCAAGCACCTCCCAATCAGTTCAAAGCTTCCAGTTGGCTGACCTTGTCACTAGTGTTAGAAGAGGAAGTGGCAAAGAAGGAGGAAGAAGAAGAGGAGAAAGAGAAAGAAGACGACGAAGAGGAAGCAGTGTAGACAGAGCAGTCGCTGTCTGTGGCATCTGGACCCTCAGTGGAGGTTGGCGAGGGTGGGGACGGCTCATTCACCCGCGGCAATGGAGTTTGTGACTGTGACGAGGCGAGGACAAGGATAAAGGAGAGGGAGTGGGGGGCAAAACCATAGAGGTAGAAGTCAGTACTATCGGTGGGAGGCAAATCATGGTAACCAGGTATCTTCAACGACGACTAACCTTGGTGCGCAACATAAGAGCTTTTCCAAGGAGTTTGGAGATGCAGCTATTCAAGAATTAAAATCACTGACAAAGAAAATCAGTCTCATAGTTTCTTAGAGTAAAGGTGCAGCAGAGCTGACTGGTTGCCCTTGTGCTTTAATCAATTAAGACTTGAGATTAACTTTATTTAAAAAAAAAAAAAAAAAAAAGTAATTATTCTAAAACTTATGCAGCGAAAACAACCTCCCAAATCCATAAGATGTTTAAGACTAATTGCAGCTGTCACTGGGCCACGTAGACACCATCAAGACACAACCGTGCACGCTCACACTCACTCCTCGGGACTATTTAGAGCCACCAATTAACCCAACATGCATGTTTTCCCCAGCTGGAATTCAAACCAGGAACTCTCTTGCTGTGAGATGACGACACTAACCACTACACTGGCGGTAGTGGTCCCAAACGTTTTTGGTTTTGGATGCATTTAATTTGTTCCTTCGAACATAATCTTTGTGAAGCAATCAGAAATTCAAGTTTCATCTGATTCAACTAACATCTTGCCACAATCTCCTCATTCATTCTGGAGCTCCCAATATAAATGTCTGCTTTTAGCCAACAACTTTTCCTGTGATACAGCTCAAAGTTACCAGATTTTATAAGTTCTTGTGGATATTAATGTGGAGGTAATAAAGACAGAAAGGTTGCAATAAAACTCTGGAAACACTCGATCAATCAGAAATATGTGTTGCTGGACTCAACTCAAAGGATCGAGGTAATCTCAAAAACACTACCCCCTTTCCTACTACGGCCCCTTTTAGGGCTGAAATGTCTCCTTTGGGACTCCGTTTTAGCTGTGGTTCTTGTGGTGCAAGTGCAGAAAAAAACCTTGTTAAAAGACCATGGTTTCTGTAGTCTGAAGGAACCTTTCAGTGTTTAATATAGTTTAAAAGAAGCCTGCTATCAGTTCAAAAATAAAAGAACAAAACTTACCAATAATTGGTAAGTTTTACCAATAAAATTCACATTTCAGGCAATCTGCTCCTACAAATGGACTTTTTTTGTCTTTGTTGTGATATTCTCTGTCAGACATATCACACGACTAAAACTTGGGATGAGTCATCAGAACTGCTTCTAATCCATTCAAAAATGGATGGGAGTTATTTCAGGATAATTTTTCTTAATTAACAGGGTAACAATCACCACCCACAAGACTGTTTAACTGAGAAAAAGTAAAAGCAGCCAAAACAGCACATTCCTGAAAATTCCAGATGTTGGGAGTGGTGACACAAAAAGATGCAGAGACACTGGGGGCAGCATTTCATTTTGTTTGCCACCACATGCAGCTGCATACACGTCTCCTCAGTGGCTCGTGAAAAACGCTATCTGAATAATTGGCCTTACAGATGAACAGATCCCATCAGGCTTGAAAGGAGCAGCACAAAAACATGCAACCAGCTTACTGTACAGCAGTAGTTCCCAACCTTCTTTCCTGGAAGCCCCTCCACTCCACTGTGATAGAGCAACCTGAAACTGCATGTTAAGCCAGTCTGGGTGCAACACTATGTGTCTATTTCTATTTCTGTATTCAAGTTTTAAGGTATAAAGAGCATCTTTGCAGTGCTTTTTGATTCATGACCCTGCTGTAGAGAATTGATGTGTTCTCAAGGCATGCATTTTAATTGGAAATTGACAAATCAGCTGTTTGTACTGCTGCAGATGTGTTCTTTTAATCATATTTAATTTATTTTTATTTTACTCCATTTCAAAGATGAGACGCCAGGTTCAGAAGTATTGCTGTACAGCATCACACTGGGATAATTTTTGATTTTGAAAATCAATTAATATAAACAAATTTAGGTTCAACAACTTTAAAACAAATTGCTTAAACATAAAAAGCCATACACAGCCTGCTCAGGCTCAAGTAAGGGGAATTAGAGCAAGAATAAAAAAGTCAGTCCATTCTACAACTGCTGTGAAGTGTAGCATCATTTATAAACTGAGAACAACGCCATTAGGGACCTACGGGTTCAGAGTTAATTTGAGCATTAAAGGGTGACTAAATTTGATATCATCTAGGGAAGCTCCTCGTCCTCTACATTTAACACAGAAACATGCATACTGTATACACAGAGGAAAAGTACTATATAATCAGGTTGAGTCACTCTTACCAGTTCTGCTACATCTGAGGGGGTCACGGCTGAGTCAGGTCCCTCTGTAGTCGTCTGGGAGGAGTCGCTGGGTGGAAGCGAGCGATCATTGGTGCCCAGGAGTGTCCCACCTTCTGCTAGTGGACCTCCCTCTGGAGTTGGGTTCTCTGGTGTGGTGTAATCAGCCGTCTCTGGGGTAACGTTAGCCCCACCACTGGAGCTGCGACTCAGCATTTCCTCCTCATTGTCATTGGGTGATTCAGGGGTGCCTGATGCAGATGTCCCGCCTCCACCGCCCTGATCAGAGGATGCACTGAGATCCACAGAGTCACCGGGCTGCAGAGTATGCTGGGAAGAGCGTGGCTGCTCTGTGATGATGTCCACCTGGGCTGCAGAAGAGCCGTCTGCACAAACAATGAATATTGTTAAGAAATACATTAACACATTTCTAAACAAATAAATAAAGAATAACAAAGACAGATGACAATAGACACAAACAGAAATAGTAGGACAGGATAGTGAAGGATAGTGAATGAACCCGCATTGGTGTTACTAAAACCTGACAGAAAGTCTGATGTCCAGTAATCTGTGGGAAATGCTATTGTGCTATCGTGATGTGAAACCAGCTTATATATATTTGTGAAATCATTGTTTTTTTAGGTTGCATCATTTATGTAATACAGGATGCAGAGAGCTGCCAAACTACGGATGTCAATTTAATCGTTAAAGCTTCTTTCAACTGTATACACTGGAAGTGATGGAGGTAAGGTATGTCGTAACAATGTGTTGAATTTGGTTGGTCATAAGAGAGGTGCCGCTGAATAGGTGCCCCTGGTCGACTATACCTCTCCGTGTCCATGCAGGGAAGTTTATGTGTTTAATTTGAGTTTTTAATAGTGGTTTGTCCCAGACGGGTGTAAGAGGGGAGGGACTAATTTCTAGAGAGCAGTATTGTATTTGATTTGAAGCAGTGAAGACCCAGAACTGATCTGTCAATGAAAGCAATGTGTTGAATTGGGAGTTCCTTATACAGAGTCTGTTCAATGCCAAGCCAGGCAGAGTCTCGGTTTTGAAATTGTTCTTATTTCTTCTTTTTCCTGGGCTTTGTCACCTGGTCTTACAATATGAAAATGGCAACACTGTCACAAAGCTGTCAGCTACTTTATATTTGCCTTCTGCTGGGTCAGTCTCACCTGTGAAGGCTCCAGTAGCGACCTCAGTCCTCTCAGGGTCATCCTCTAACCCATCCTCCTCCCCAGAAAGTATTTTACCTGGAAATTACAAATTTATTGTCAACAAGAGACATCTGCAATAACATCACCCTTAGACAGGACAAAAAAGGACACTAACACCTGGAAAGAAGCAAGAGTGTAAGCATGTTCTTTATCTATTTTTCCAACATATCAAAAACAATCATAAAAGCACTGCCTTGTTGTGGGGGTGAAGGTATTGCCCATACCCTGACTGAAACAACAGAAAGAGGGTCGGGTTAGCAGGAGATAAAAGACTAGTCACCTCTCTGTTTCCTGAGAAGCAGTGGACTGCAGGAGGACCCTCCCCCTGCTGCAAATGGCAGGAAAACAGGAAGCAGAAACAGGAGGTGAGAGGGAGAAAAGCAGCAAAAGCTCACAAAGACTTGCAGGAAATAAAGATGATTATTCAGAGACAATATTAGTGATATAAGGAGTGAGTTATAGAGCAAAGGCAAGGTCACAAACATTGACCACAGCGGAAATTAGAGTGAAGAACCAACACAGTTTGAGTTCCAGGAAAGATCACAATGCATGACTGCATTAATGACGACTTGAGGGCGATACATTGGTGTACCAAGTGCTTGGGGACAATGTAAATATTCTAAGGCCAAGATCACTAAGCACCACAGGAAAGACAAGCTTTAAACACGGCCCCAATTGATTGATGAGATTACCAATGAGCTCAAGAATGCTGCCCGAACGTGCACGGCTCTCAGTGTCCTGACGAAACACAGTGGCATGAGGAATGCTGCCAGCCGTGATGAGCATGTGCAGAAGCGCTGGTGGGGGAGTCCTGAATATCTGCTGCAGGAGTTCCAGAGCAGCTGTAACCACATTGTGATCCCAGTGCTGTGTGTAGTGTAGAGTCAGCTCGTACACCTTAAACAGACACAGAATTAGTCGACAAATAATTGTCCAAACATTTGCAAGCTCAAAATCAAGTACACATAATACAAACACAATAACTCGCACCTGTAGTAGCTGTTCAGGTGTTGGCTGTACATCAGCCTCCTTTCTCATAACCCCAAAGCTTCCTTTGAGGCTGGTGGTGTTGACTTGCTGCTGCAGAAGAGGCATCAGGTAGCGAAGAGTTAACAGCACCCCCAGAATTAGGTGGCTGGGGTGTTCCTCATCTACTGGAACCAACAGACCTATAGGGAAAAAAAAAAAAAAAAGAGTCAGATTGTAGGAGTCCTTATCTTATTGGACTGCCTTCGTACTGCAGTCGTACACAGTTCAATACCAAATTCATTCATATCTTAGTTGAAATAAGGTTCACTCTAAAGTTTCAAACAGAAAGAAGTGAACTTGTATATGCGAGTTTGGTTAATTGTGTGACCTACCCAGCAGCACATTAAGGAGCCAGGTGTAGAAGTAGCTGGTGCGTCTGGAGTGTTGGCACACACTGACGGCAGAGCTGGCGGCCGTACGTCTAATGGTTGGGGAGCTGGACTTCAGGTTGGCAACAAATGACTTCAGCAGCACCTGGGAAGAAACAAATGAAGGTGACACGAGAATGAAACAAGCTTCCACAGACATACGTCAACATGTCTCCTATATCATAACAAACAGAACAACTCTGTTCCTCCATACAACGGGGTAGATACCTTGACTTCGCCATCATTAGCAAAGTGTCCCAAGGCTACCATTATCTTGGGTATTGCTGCAGCCAGTGTCTCCTGCACGGTTTCCTCCTGACGCTTGGTGATTCTGGTGAGGCACGGCAGCAGGTTGACCAGATAAGGTCTTCACCACAAAGAAACAAACAAAAATGAGGAGGAAAATAGATGCTGTAGCAGAGTAAGATTGTGATGCTGGTACCTCTAGCACACAAAGACATGAACCTGCAATACTGAAAATAATAAACTATGGTGGGGATATTGCAAAGAACCAAAGGAGATACAGTATCCAGTGCGATTTCATCTGGATGAGCTTAAGCATAGGGGGCCATAATGAGGTGTTAACAGTACGTTCACCGTGCATTCTTACCTGCATTTCTGCGGTCGGATGAGGTGGGCAAGCTCAGCGAACCTCCACAAAGCTGCCCTCAGACTCCGAGAGGCACCATTCTGTTAAGGGATTCATTTTCACATATGTCAGTACATTTTGAGAACTGTCCTGTTGAAAAAAACAACAAAAGAGAAAAACAGCTCTCTCTACAGACCCATATATAATCTGTTACCTTTTTAATTTCTTTGTACAGCTCCAGCTGCAGTCTAGGCAAGTTTGAGTCCATCAGAGCCTAAAGATTCAAAACAAAAGATCCCCAAGAGCAGCAGGAATGATTCAGCATCAAAAACAAAAAAATGCTTTCACGTATACTACCAACTGATAATAATATACCAACAGATTATCTATTCATTCAATTATTTTCTAATAAATAAATAAAATGATGATAAAACCTAGTCTATGGCTGGACAACATCTGGTCATTTTCTAATAGCTTTAGCTGTTATTCCACTGGTGTGCGATCTAAATACACCTTGTTTGGTTCAGTATTGTGGGATTCTTAATGATTCTTCATATCATTAATATACTAATTCAGATTCACTGAAAAGATAAAGGACAGAATTACTAATGTTTCTTTTTTTAAATATATAGGTATACCAATAAACGTTCAGCTGAACATTTAACAATGTAGACAGAAAAATCTAATTTAACTGGAACATTTGAACTCAGATCAGAGCACTCTAGAGTAAGCATAAAATATTTAACTAAAGAACAAATAAAATATGGTGCCTCTTTGCTAAAGGCAGACTAAGCAAAAGTAGATTTAATAAAACATAATTACATTACATTACAAGTTATTGTTACATTACAAGTAATCCTCCTCAGCTCAGTTTTTATGACCTATAAGAAGTCTTTGTTTCGTCTTTATTTGTGTTCAGGATATTTTAAGATTGCAACATTCGAACAGTGTGCAAACAATATCAAATCACGATGTGAAGGTGTGATGATTCCACAAATGAGAGCACAAAAGCATGCGGGCTCACACTGAACTTTTTCATAAATCCAGCAAAGTGTCATCTTTGCACTGAGATGTTCAAGTGTGGACTTTTGTATATGAGCTTCATTACAAAACTGACATGAGAAAAAATGTTCATTTCCATCTCACTTTCACCTTAAACTGATGTTCAGTACCTCCAAGTAAATTGCGCTGATAAAACAAAATGTAAATTCAGCCTCTTGGTAAATACAAAACTCAAACTTGACCGTTTATGTGAGAACCAGTTAGGCATGAAAGCGTGTGCAGCAAGTGTGACCGACTGGGAACTTGATAAAACTAAACATACATGCCTACAAGAAACAAACCAGGTAAATAAGTCAGTGGTCCAACCAAAAATCAAACTAAAGAATGAAAAGAGCTTTGCAGGGTCGTGCTTACTTTGATGATTTTGTTTAGGCACTCATCAGCTACCATCCGGACATCCGATTCACTGTCATCACTGCAGAGAAGGAACATTTCCATGGCAATGCCCAGAAGTTTTTGAAACTCTGGAGAAGTTCTGTTTTCAGAACCAAAGAAAAGAAAACTCAGACAAATATCAAGATATCAACAAATATCATTTCTCATATACACCAACATGACATCAACTGAACTGCTCAACTTCTACCCTGAACTCCCTAAAACAAAATGGTTATTAAGGGTATTTGAGCCTTTTTCCACCAAACATTTCAACATGTCACAGTAGGAAACGAGCAGTGCAAACAGACTTTATAGAGAGAGGACAAACTCCTCTGTATTTATCTCAATGCACAAAAATGAGAAAAAAAACACCTTGGAAATGAGTGCTGCCATCTTGCGTGGGTGTTATAATGTGCAACCCAAGGCTGTGCAGTGGTGACCAAGCTTTGATGTTTACTCTAAGGCCCAATTCTTTGCCACTTTTTGACAATTCCCTTCACTTTTGCAAGCAGAAAGAAAGTTTCTCTGCACAGTCTTTGTCCTTAAAAGTCAGACTTAGGATTTAGTACCATGTAAATAAGATCACAAGAAATAACTGACCAACACTGGAGTTGGAAAAAGGGGGGGGGGGCGCAGGATATATATATATATATATATAAAATATAAGAGATATTTCCCCCCCCCTAAGGATTTTAAAACATATTCATTTTAGAATGACTGACTATTAAATTATGGAAACCCAGAAGAGGTATTAAAAGTATAAAATCCTACCTCAGTGACTGAGCAACAATATTTTCACATATTGTCAGGCAGTGGGTCACCCTGTCCTTCTTTGTCGTAGCTTGCTCCTTTTTTCTGTGGAAGTATCAAGAGAAAAAAAAATATTAAATCTTTTGCTTATAAACAAACAGCAAAATAGATAGAACAGTGAATATAAGAAATCAGTTCACCTCCCTGTAAGAAAATGATTGCACAGCTCATTGCTGTGCAAACAGTATCACTGAATGAAAGAATGAATGAAAGGAACCACACTGTAACCTAAAGCTAATTAAAGTTTCTTTAGTAAATGGGTGGAATGATAAGCACGTCATCACAGACCCTTTTATCTACATTACTTATACAAAAGAGATCCAAATAACAGATCAACAAACCATGTGTGACTGTGGATATTCTGAGAGCAAAGCTGTCCAAGAAACACTGCCATGGCGTCTTTGCATCGTTGCAATGCATTGATCTACACCAACTTCTATAATGTTCCTTTAATTAAGCACAATCAAATACATTTTGCTCATATCACCTTGAAGAAGCGGTCCTACCAAATGCAGTTTACAACACTTTATCTCGTGTGCAATAAAAAACAACATCAACATGTTGGTCCTCCTGGCTCTTTCACAGGTGCGTGGGCATCAATGAACAGCTAGTATTATTGCCATGTAAACAGCAGAGACTCCTGGCAACAACTACACCTAAAATGACTTAGCTTTTTTTTTTTATCTCAAATTTGTATACAAGTTTTATATTAGCATAAATACGCTAAAACTCGACAGAAACAAACCTTGGTTAGCTACTTGACAGGCACAAACGTTGCTAGTGGGCGAAGCTAAATGTCTACCCCAACGGTTGTTAGCTACCCATCCCCACTGGACAAAAAAAACAAAAACAAAAAAAAACAACTTACTGTCTTTGGACAAGCTCTTCTGCTGTTGGTGGTCCCTGTTGTTGCTGGAATGATTTCAGAGACTCAAAGGCCTTCATCAGTTTCTCCATGGTGGCCATTTTATCAATCTACAATAAACGAGCTAGCTTGACTAGCTAATATTTACTATGTGCGCTAACTAGCTAGCACAGTGTGAACGTTAGCGAACAGAGCAGGAGGTGCGTAGCGTGACGAGAGTGCTAACACTGCTCGCGACAGCTACCACCCGCTCTCCGCCTTCGCTTCTTGCAATATATCACTTATTCTTTCTCAGAGTTATTCCTATATGGACCAAATGTTGTGTGGAAAAATGCCATATTTGATGCAGCGTTGCGTTTCTCCGACCAATCACACCAGGAAGTGGCATACGTGACGACTTCACGAGAGAGGCGGGGTGTAAAGTCAGCGGCCAATCGGAGTGTGAATTTACATTGATTGATCACAACAGTGAGCCAGTAACTAATTACGTTTTTTTTCCCTTTTGTTGTTATTGTTGCTGTCACGGGACCGCTAAAATCCAGACCGCAACATAGTGTTGCTTGAACCTGTAGTTGATTCTGTGGCTGCATTTCTGCTCCATCGACGACTTTGGGTACTTATGAGATTATGTTAGAAAATGACGTTGATAAAACCCGGCCTTCAGCTAACATGTAATTGACTAGCTTGTAAGTGTATTAGATAGATGGAAGAATGGAGAAAGGACAACCATCAACTGCAAATAATCTATTATTTTCATCTATAACGAGCTCTTATTTAGCTATGATAGCAACGAGGTGCTTTAATCAAGTCCTGCCTGAAACAAAATCCAACATGTCAGTAGTTATACATAACAGTATGGCACCACTTGCACTCCTTCCACTTTTGACCATCTCTCCTCAACATGATAGAAATAAGTCAAGACACAAGTTTTTTTTTTATACAAATGGCAGTGTATTATTTCATAATTACAAATGTCAGATATGATACAACAACCAGTGATACAACTTGTACAAGAATTAACAATGACTGCAGTGGTTGAACGTCATGACTGTACAGATTCAAATTAAAGAAAAATTATGAAGTTCCAGGCCCAGTTTGAATTCCAATAATCTGTTTGCCATTCCTCACTTCCTTGAAAGTGTCACTTTTCACCATCATCTTTTTACAGAAGTGAAACTCTGCAGCGCCTCCTGGCTTACACTGGCACTATACCCCAAAACTATTCTGAATTAACATCAAGGAACTGAGGATCTCACACTTATGGATGCTGCTGGTGAGTGCTATCCCCATTTTTTGGGAAATGGCTTGACTCACCATCAACTCCTTGAAGGACAGGAAGAAGAGAAGGAACGCTTGTTATCCAAACCAGGCCAAGTCAGCTGGTCACTTTGCCATTCATAGAGTTGTCCTCAGATACCAGTGAGACATGTTGGCACTAGAAGGTCATCATTTACATATACAAGGAACCTGAAGTATTACAAACTGATACATGCTTGAGTAATAAAACATATGCATTTTTTTTTAAATTGGTTTTTTTTTTTTTTTTTTAAAACAGGCATTACAATGCACTTAGTGCGGACATTCAAATTAGTTGAACTGTTTGAAGTTCCTTTATATGAAGGAATTTCTCTCAGAGGACGGAAAGTTTAACAGGTCAAAAAAAGGCGGGATGTCAGGAAATACCTTAGTTATTGGCACATACAATAAAGGCTATCAGTCTTTCTTCAGTTAATTCTTCAGATAACTAAACAAGTTTAATTTACTGAATGTTGCTTTTGGTATCATTGGCAAAAAAGTCAAAGACACTTCCCATAATCATTGTCAAAACACCATAATGCACTGGAACCAAATATAATCAATCACTGCTATTTGGGTGGTATAAGAGAAGAGATCTTCTAAACAATTACGGAGGCATGGGTGGTAGACACAGTATAGATTCCCTGTGAGAATGAGTGAATATGTGTTAGAGCTTAGTTACATGTTAGAAATACATCATTTACAAGGTTTTTGAGGCTAAAGAGCTAAAAGGATCAAATCTACATAGGTAAGTGATATTAGCGTCAAAATGTGCCCGGGAGCAAAAAACAAAACAAACAAAAAAAAAAGAAAAAAAAACTTTTTTTTTTTTTTTTTAAAAAACAAAGACATAGAAACTCAAGTGACAATAAGCCAGCAACAGCTGGATGCACACATCTGATTCTGGTAATGGAATGTGCAACATGAGACAAACTTTCAGAACAAGCAACCTCTCCGCATTGGTTCATTAGACTGGGGACTATACGCGTACCATATAAAATGTATGCAGTATTGAAGTCATGGAAGTTAATGTGAGTAATATTCAAGACCTAAAATCATTCTGAGCTACTTCACTGACAAAATGCAAACACTGCTTTCTATGGAGGTGGGGGGCACGGGATAAATTGAATTTATAGATTCATCTTTCATGTCACTAAACTACTAAAAATGTATAGCTAATGCTCTCTAATGCACTAGACTGAACAAAGCTCCATTAGCTTACAGTGAAATATACACACAAAACTAACGTCTCAAGATGGATTATTCACAGCATTAAAAACAGGTGGAGTGGAAGGTGGGGAGGGGAGTAAACAGCAACCACCTCAAGATCAAAAGCCAAAAATTAACATAAGGGGTCCTGATTATTATATGGGGAATGTACAGACAATGAATTTGTTCATAATTCATGAACTTGCAAGGAAACACCTCTATTATAAAACAGAAGTGCGTAACAATTGCCGCTCTGCAAGAGGCCAAGTGTTCTTGGACACATCGGGGTTAATTTCTCATTGTGGCTGCACAGAAATCGTTCTACTTCTCCAGTCCATTTTCTTGTCAAGGAACTAGAAGCTTTCTGGTAGACTAAAAATAAGGGCAAAGCAGACTACTAAGAAGTTTCAAGGGATGTAAAATGTAGTACAACAAAAACAGAAAAAGAAGAGAGGGGGGGATAAATCACAAAATAATCTTGTGCCTAAGTGACCTATGTAACAGACAACAGCTGAGCTTCCAGTGGACACACTGTCAAGCTGCTTAAATTTAAGTTTATGGCCTTAAGCAGATCAGAAAAGAATCGAGAGTTTCAGCAATGATAGTTATTGGGTCTTGTCAAATAGAAAAATGGCCTGCCCAATGTTTGCTTTTTTGTATTTTAAGAATGCTTAAATATTGCACATGCTGACTGAAAGAATGTCAGAAATAAATTCATCGAATCTCTGCCTGAAGTGAGTCAGTACAGGCATCAAGAGGACCGTTTATTTCACATGACATCCAGTCCAACATGCGTAACATCTGAAAAATAAAAATGTTAAAAAGGGGGAGGGGTGGAGGTCTGGAAAACATGGGAAAAGCTCAAGCAAGCGTGGCATCAACAGGAAGGACAGACTGGATTAATTTTATCCTAATCATTTGCATCTACACCCTTCATTCAGATCCACCTGAGCCTTGAGGCTAAGAGTTAGTTTGGGATCAGGTGGAGCTGACATGCTAAAAACGCATCGCATTTGCTGAATGAATAACTAACATACAGCACGTATAAAAACAAAAAGGCCTTACTCTACACTGAAGACAATTAAAAATGACTACTGGTACTGTGCTTCATGAAAGAAACCCCCCAATACACATCTTTCATACTCGTTCCAAAAGAAAAGATAAAAATAAAACTAAAATGTAATGTATGCATTCAAGTGGTACTTTTATGGCTTTTTGTACAATACAACCTTTAGTGAAAATATACATCTAGACATAAATTCAAGTACAAATGTACAAAATCTTTAAACTCATACTTTTTTCTTTAATTATAATACACTTTTAATACAGCTCATAAATACAGGTCAACATTCACTGAGTTCTTAAGATTTGCGCTCGGTTGGAGTTTGTGGTGAAGCTCTGCGGCGGAGGGGTGCAGGTGGAGGGAGTGGTTTAAAGTCATGAGGGCCCTTCGATCTCATCGTCACTGTAACCGCTCTTAAAACAGACCTGGGAAGAGCCAGAAAATGAGCGTGTGTCACCAACATTGGAAACTTTCATTACCAAACCACCTCACACTTGTGAGATGACGTCACATTCTGAAAAAACTCCGACCTCGATCACATCAGAAGTAGCATTTCAGTACCTTCAAAGGCGACTTCCCCCATTGCTATTCGTGCAAATCAAGCAAGGATACAGGTTCGATAACAAATACCAAATTATGATGAAACTCGTCAGCCTTCCCGTAAGCCGGATAATATAACAAATAAAATTAGAACTTCTGAGTCTGTCTGTTTTGTTAATACTTACCTTCAAATCACTTAAAATGTGTAATTGCCTTGATGGAGACCTGATATTCATAGATATGATTGATTCTTTACTAATCAAACTGAAGCCATTAAAGAATAGAAGACAGGAGTTTGACAAGGAAGGTGGACATACTCCCTGTCTTGCCAGCGAAAAGCACAGCAGAGAATAAAAGTCAAGATAACAGAGAGACTCCAACAGAAAACAGGTTTTTAGAGTAATTTATAACCACTGAAAAACGTGCTGTGTTATCATGCAAAGCTTAAAGTCAGTTTTTTTACCATATCTGCAAAATCGGCATCCCACAGGAAAACATCATGTTACAAAGTCACAGATTGAGAAAAGAATATGCAGAGGTATTGGAAAAGGGACCGTTCAACCCCAGAAAAGGAAGGAAAAAAGAGGCCTTAATACTCACAAACTCAGACTAGTGCAGTACTAAACGTCTGAATTTCAGGAGTTCAGAGGCAAGACCTTTTCACATGCTGAGTTTGGACAAGGCCTGGGCAAAAGGAAGCAATGAAAGGAGGAAAAGAGGAAGTACCTTAGCCCCCACCCCCTCGAACAGTTGGAGGAGCGCTAGCACTTGCCTCTCTTCTGAACAGGCGGTAGAAGAACCCTCTCTTTGGTGGAGGGTTGGGTCGGTTCACGTCCAGGTCTGGGCACAGTATCCCATCCGTCTCATAGACGTTGATTTCTTTGAAGCACTCCATCTCGATCATCTGCACAGGAGGACAAGATCAAGAAATTAAACCTGATACTTAACACTTTGAAAATTTACTTCACAAAAGACCAGTAAAGGAATAGCTGTTAGTCACCATCCTCTCTACAGGTAGCTGTAGGCATTTATGATGCAAATTAACTCCTACACACATGTGCATTCAGAAAATCACACAATTCTAACAAATCTAAGTTCATCCATATATATTTCTCTTCAAGCAAGCTACATGCCATTTGGTCAAATATTCGTACAACTTGTGCTTAATCTGTCCACTGTGGGGTTTAACAATGACATCATCTCAGTGGCCTCGGCATGCAGTACCTCGTTCTGCCACGGGATGGGGACACTGCCTGTGACAAACTTGTGATAGAAGTCATCATCCGTGGGGTCAAGGTTTACGCCTTTGACAGTGGAGAACTGCTCAATGTCCAGAACGTCTTTACAGTACACGGCTCGAGGCTGAAAGAGAGATGGAAGAAAAAAGGATGGAGAGAGAAAAAGAGACAAGTAAAGGAGAGGGAAATTGTTGGAAGAACCCTGAAAAGTGCTTGGGGGGAACATTAAACCTAACACTTGTATTTGGACTATTTTGAATAACATGACCCAAGAACTCTTTGTCTTGCTAGTTTGCTACTCTGTTTTTTCTTCAGTGAGGTCCAACTGCACTGAATAAAAATAGAAACACAGATAACACTATCAGCTTTCAAGTATTGACTTAACCTCTCAGGCCACACTCACTCAGTCACTCTAAATATGACACTGAAAATGCAACAATTCTCTCCACGAACAGACTCGTTGTCCCAGGTCAGGAGAGCATATGACACAAAACAAAAGCTCACTTTTAAACATGTATGTACGACCAAATCAATCCACTCTTCACTGATAAAAGATTGTACTGTAGGCACTGATGATCAACACAAAACAGAGAAGCTAAACTCTGGACACTGAAATTACACACCCACTTCACACCAGACTCACTGGCTACCATGATAACAACCTTGTGTTTGTTTACTTATGATAATGCTATTTCCTGTGTACTGATATGCAACCATCATGGTTTCAAGCTGTGAATCGGGCGTGTATGAAGTGCGTGTGCAGTTATTATGTGTGTGCAGCTCTTACATCAGGGGTGAAGGGAGGGTCCAGCATGTTGGCCTCTAGCCGCTTGAAGTTGATGTTTCTGAAGATTGGATGCTGTTTGACCTCTATGGCCCCACAACCCTTACAACCCAGCCTCTCCTTGGGGTCCTTAGTTAGGAGCTGAGACACAGCAGGAGGAAGGAAAAGAGATTTAAACATCCTAACTCTGTTAGAATAGCTCAAGTGGGTGAGGCAGACAAATTGATCATTTTCACACAGAAGAGAGCAGAACTTCTGTTTAAGACATAATCATGATTCTCTAAAAATAAATCAAACAAAAACTAGGATGTCTGATAAACCCTGAGAATATTACAACTAATCCCTTTAATTCAGTATGCAAATTCTGGAAAACATTCCCACCACGCCTCCGGCAGGATTGAAAAGTGGGCAGTTTTATGATTTGACTACTAACAAATGCTCACCAACTGTGTTGTCACCCTGATCCTGATAGTTTCACAATCAACAAACTGATGCCGTCTCACTTTCCCTTGCACAACTTTACACCAGGCTTCAAAACAGAATTTTTTTTTTTTTTTTTTTTGTTGCTCTAAACCACTCATATCGCTCGTCTATTTTTGACTGTGGTAAGAGCCATCGCACTGGCACAGAAGAGACTATTCCACCCCTCTGCTGCTGCATTCTCTCCTCTTCTTTTATCATCTTTCATCCATTTCTTGCCGAAATCCTTCTTCCTCCTGCTTCCCTGACTTCTCTTCTCCCTGGGGAGCCTTTAAATCACTGAACCGTGGGTCAAAATGTTCCACTGCGCCACACACACAGAAAAAAAAAAAATCTCCCTCTGCCTCCTGCTCAGATCACAATACGGGGAAGCTCAGTGGCTCCCTCTTGGAAATTGTGTCACACAGAGGAAGTAAAAGAGACGAGCAACTTTTAAAAGCACAGGCTACTTCTTAAACTAATCAATACTTCCATATTAAACAGATGAAAATGACGGAGCATTTCAATCTTTCTTAATTCACTGTTTTGGTTTTACAGCAAAACAAAATTCATAAAAAATTCAGATTTTCTGTTTTATTTCACTTTGTTTGCTCTAATGAACATTGACTTCGACAGCAGAAGGCAGCAGCTGCTTTTATCAAAACACAGCTCTGATAAACCCATTACCTCCTCCACCACAATAGGAAAAAGAAAACAAAGTTATTAAGTAACCAGTGAACTCAAAGTGACTGTAAATAAAGTAACTATTATCAGTGTCAGTTTTGTGTTTACAGCTTGCTTCGAGTGTTCAAATTATAATCTTTGTCCATGTTTAAATAGTTTAGGATCAGAGCTTATGTGTCCAAACAAATTACACATACGCACGTTCATATCAGATGGTTTCATCTTTCAGTGTAAACAGGCCCAACCCAAACACAGACAGCGTAGAGACTGTGTTTTGCAATTTATCTTTTACTGTTCATTCGATACCTCTATTACAAAATAAATTTTAGAGTCCTGTAATATTTAGCACTTTTTGGGGGGCTGCAACCAACAAATCACCTCCACAGTTATGGGCTCTCATTTTCCCTTTAGTTAAAAACAAAATATGCATGTTTGCAATGTTTGGCTTTGCCACCAAACCCATAATGAAAAGATAATCAGTATCTCATGACTGTAGGTTTTCTGCGTTGAAAGTCTTTACACTACTGAAGGTAGTGACTAAAAGTTGTACAGCAACTATATGACAGCTAAAAATTGAACTTTGAGTGTATAAAAGTTCCCCATTTACTGAAATTACTGCACAGCGGAAAAGAAAAGGGACCTTGGAGAAGTTGGAGAGAATCACCACAGTACCAAAGGAGTCTATGAATGGATTAGCAGAAGTGTGAACACGAGAAAGCAGCACATGGCTGCAAACACAGATTGTAAACTATTGCATCTGAATTATGAGCAAGCAAGATGCAAATACAGCCTAATGCATATTGCATGTTTGTTTCACAAGCGTCATCATTACACCTATCAGGATGCCATGTAAACAATGTTTTGAACATTTGCATCTTAATTTCTGCTAAGATGACGTAGACAAGGCATAATAAATGCTGACATCATTGTGGGAACACACTGCAGGAGTTTTGGTTCTTAAACCCCAAGAACATGATTAGAGAAAATATCTTTACCATAAAAAAGGAAACTATGAGTTTTTTGCAGTAAAACTTGATAACGCAAGTGGCAGAACAAGGTTCTTCCCTGCTTGATATCTTAAAGACCATTTCTGCACTAATACACACCTGTCTGTGTAATTCATGAAGACATTCAGCTCAACACATAAAATCCACAACGTTTTTTCTTGAGCCAGCCCCTCTGAAACATCCCGCTTTAGTCTTAATTTACCACCTCCCTTCAATCCTTTCAGTCATTCTTCTAAACTTCCTTCATCCTCACCTGTCTGCAGATGTCCTTCGCCTCCTCAGAGAACTTATCAGAGTACTCCTCCTGATCCTCACGCACGCGTCTGTCCACCTCTTCCCGCTTGACTCGCTCCTTGCGCTTGCGGAAGGGTGACTGGCCCTGGATCATCTCAAAGATCAGACAGCCCAGCCCCCACCAGTCCGGGCTGAAGGTGTAGCTCTCGCTCTGGATCACCTCGGGAGCTGAGACGGGAATGAGGAGTGAGAGGTCAGAGAAAACTGGAATCTTCATTGAGGAGAACAGAAAGAGTTGTGTGCAGATAGGTGCAGTCATTTTAGAAAAAAAGAAGAAGAAGAAAGGCCCCACTGATGGGCCAACAGGACAAGATTCTTACCCATGTATCCAACAGTGCCAACTCTCCCTCGTATCGTCCCCCCTTCAGGGATTTGAACAGCAAGGCCCAAGTCTGAAATTCGGATGTGTCCTAAAAACGACCATAGAAAGTTTATTTCACAGAAATAACACTAACAGTAAAACCATAAATCATGAGAACAAAGTTCAAAAACATACTGCCCTGACTATGATCTTACTGCACAAAATTATACAAGAATTTAGGGGAAAAAAAGAGAATAAGAATAAAAAAAGAGAGATGCAGACATTTCGCTACTTTAAGATAACAAATCTGAGAGAATTAATGACATGAGAGTATGACTCAGAGAAGAGGGGAAAGATGTCTTTTCAGTCTGTGAAAGATGGGGAGACACTGTTCAGCTTGTTTGTTTAGGACATTGTGAGATAAAAGTTCTATTAATAAGAAGAAACAAGAAACATGCTCCGAGCCCACATATTAGCCATCTCTGCACTGAATAAGACTATAAAACAAAAAAAAGAAAAGGAGAATGCATACCGCGGTCATCCAGAAGGATATTTTCAGGTTTTAAATCCCTGCAAAGAAAAAAATGTCACATTAGGGAGGCCAAGACTTACAGGATCCTGGATAAATGTTGGTCAACTTTCACATTTTGTCATTCTGTTGTCTTTTACTGCCCTGATGTTTTCCAGTTACTACAACTTTAATGTGAATCATAAGATGAAGTATCTTTATCCAGCTCTATATTTGTGTTGCCCTGTACTTAAATAAACGAACGGCAACCTTAAACTTCGTAAGCAGAAGTTTCAGCCTTTTACAGAAAGTTTCTGGCGTCATCTCAAACCAACAAACCATGTTGTTATTTCACTTAAACCTTCTTACAAGTCATACATTCTTTTTTAAACAGTGCGATACAGAAAGATAATATTTTAGTATCATAGCGATGAAAGCTGAGTCTAAACTGAACTACTGTCAGCTGAAATGATTTAAAAATGATGCCAGCTCTGAAGTTTACTGTAACACATGCAGAGATCAGTGAACATAAAGTATGTGTTTATATGTACATGAGCCATGGAGATGCAAGCGAACGAGAACATCAGTGTTTATGTTACCATCACTCTGAGGCCCCACGGACTTTGACAGGTACGCTACACCTCAATGAAATCACTACACTATTAATCCAGTCACACTTCAACATCAAGGACATTCTTTCTGCTCTTACCTTACTGAATACATCTCTTTAAAACATAAAAGCTGGGACAAATACTTTGACACATACCTTATGGTTTCTTTACCAGTTAATTATTGAGATTTGACAATTTGGTTACAATGTAGCATTCCCACAAATGTATATTTGTCACGACTGACAAACGAGGTCAAGATCAGGGTCTTTTGGCTCCTACTTCTGCTTCTATTGTTATATGCAAGTCCATCATGTGTGATAGAGAACAACCGGTAGAAGCCATGTTATAGCGTCTTACTGCCATTTGGAGGCAGTCTCCTAAATTTATGGAACAATTTAAGCTGCACTGAGTTGTGATGGCGCTGTTGCTGTTTCTTTATCTTTGCTCTGCTGAGGAAAACACAGAAGTCAAAGTGGACAAAGATCAAAGAGGAGTGGTTACCCAACAATTTGAAGCCTCTTAACGTGTCTAGTCTTGTCAAAAAGAATTTTGCCATATGATGAGAAAGTGTGGATGATGGAGAAAAAGAGCTGCGTAGCTGTGTAGAATAGTGCTGCTTTAAGAACAACCAAAGGCAAAACGCAGTTGTTCCTACTGTTGATTTTCAAGAGAAGTAAACTCCTTCACATGTAAAATCACTGCAGTACTCCTTTAAATACCAGAGGGCGTTTTGCTTGATTTTCTGGCTAACCACTTAATGTCCTACAACAAGCTTACATAACGTGGTCCTCGGACTCCAAACCCTCACAAAAATGAGTCCACAAAGACACAAATCCTCAAAATAACACTGATAGTTCCTCTGTCCCCAAGTGAGCTTACCTATAGACTATTCTCTCACGGTGCAGGTCTTCGAGGCCACAGCAGAGTTCTGCAGCGTAGAAGATGGCCCTTTGCTCATCAAAGCCTGAGTTCCCCATGTTGTAGATGTGGAACTTTAAGTCTCCCCCATTCATTATGGTCAGCACCAGGCACAGCGCATCCTTGGTCTCATAGGCATATGCTAGACTAACCTGGAGAAAAAGGCGAATTTGGGGAAGTGGTAACAAGATCGGTGCGGGACCAGGCAAGGGCATGAAGAGGAAAAAAAGAGGGATGAGGAAGAGATGGAAAGAGAAGTGGTAAGACACAGAACGGTTGGAAGAGCATAACTCTTTCATTTGGTTTGTTTAATGCCCCCAAAAAAATCATCCATTATCCCAGAGGGAATGTCAAGAATGTACACAAAGTAAAACCAAGGAATATGTCACGGACTGGAAAACCATCCTCCAAGTCTGATCCCACCATCAATCTCTCTTCTTGTCCCTTCTTTCCAATGAACCTCAACCCTCCCACCCCCCTCTCCTAAACCCCCTGTGGGTCAGTGACACACAGTGTATAGTGTGTGCATAAGGTTTTGTGTGCAAGCAGGATGTTGCTGCAATCAGGAGGAATCCCATCTGCCCTGAAGCATGTAGTTGGAGAGACCGCAAACACGGAGAGAAAATATTCTTATGGACTAAGTGAACATACAGGATATACATACTACACTTAAACACGCAAAGTTGCACCACGAGCTCAGGCAAAATGACTCTCATTCATGCTTTCAAAGTTGTGCTTTTGCTTTAGCAACGGACAAACCTGTTCAAGTTGGCACCAATAAGCGCTGCTCTTTGTCTCGGTAATTCCATTAAATTATATGAAAATATATGACAGGCTATGAAGGACGCTCAGAAACATTTAATTCTCGCAATCACATGAAATGAGCACTTGTATTAATGTATTTCTGTTCATATGTTCTTTATCAAATATTGTATCAGATTAAAGTCTGTAGCCAATAAGGTAATAGCCAATAATTATCTTTTAGAAATAGATGTATCATTTGTGACAATTAATAGTATATTGCAATTAATATCATATAAATATATAGATAATGCATCCCATTATATATATTATGTAAATATATAATAATATTATAATATAATCATTATATCATTTACATAATAGATGTATTGTTTTATGAGAGTTGACAATTAGAAACAATGTGTCAGACTCATTTTAAACAACCATGTTTCAAAGAAGTTGAGATAAAAAAAATATGTGCTAAGGAGTTTAATCTAATTCAAATATACGCTCAATTTAACTTGGAAAGGTGAAATATTTTGTGCAGAAATAATATTAATAAATGTGACGACCAAAGAGATCAGCGTGCCATAGATGAATAGTATGAATGGATGTTAAGAAGAGAATCTCAGAGACATGGAGTCTTTCAGTAGTAAAAATGGGGAGGGGTTCACCATTCTGTGAAAGATTACAAGATTCAGAGAATCGACAGAAATATCTGTACACGAGGGCTGAAAACCAACACTGAGTTGCTGTGATTTTCAGACCTTCAGGCAGAACTGTACTGAAAACAGAAAAGTTTCTGTCTGCACGGGTTTATGAACACCTGAAGATCATCATCAGTGTAGAGAGTTTGCTTCTGTATCCGCAAAATACAAGATAAAGCTCTACGATGCAAAGAAAACAAAAACTATTCTAAAGTACTGTCTTTGGGCCTGAAAAAAAAAGTGTAAAACAGTCTGATCATAAATCATACATGCCACATCCTCTTAACCAAAGAAGATAACTTGTTATCAGCACAGTTAAAAAAAACAGCATCCGTGATGTCGGTTGCATGAATAACTTTCACATCTGTGAGGGGCCCAGTAACGCTAAATCATTTATGCGTGTTTTGGATCAACAAACGCTTGTATCCAGACAATGTTTTTGTCAAGACAGGCCTTGCATCTTTCAGTAAGACATGCTGGTATTACAGCAGGCTAAAGTCCGGGGCCTGAGCTGGTCCCAGAGTGTTAAAGCAGCAAAAATCCTACCTTAAGCTTAAATGTAAAATATACAGCTCTTTCAGAATCATAATGTTACAGAGCGTTGTTCGAAGAAGAGATGGTGCTACACCGTCCCTCCGCCCCAGATTTTTCTAAAACAAGCTGTTGGCATTAAATTGTGTACAAACTTCACATGAAGACAGCATCCCAAATTTCTTTTTTAAAAAAATGGGTTGAATGACTAGAAATTTTTCAAAAAGGGCACAAGTATCAAATAAATCTAAAACAACAATGAGAAAATTCTGCAATAGTGTGAGGTAGCTCTGCCTCATTTTCACTCGCTGGAGGCTTCAGAGCAGGGTCATCCTGCCCCTCGTCTCAAACACACATTCGCACACCCACACACCGGTACGGGGATGGTTGGCTGCTTAAAACACACAGGAACCTAATGGTATGCATCGACTAACAGTATGCACTGATCACTAAAAGGTAAAGAAGAATAGCGTGAGAGAGAAACGAGCGGTTTGAGAGAGCACTTGACTCTTCTCCTCGCTACTGCTGTTTGGTCAGTGTTGCCAGGCAACAGAGCTGCTCTTGTAGGTAGAGAGGCACATGAAGAGTCATCAGTTCTGCCTGCAGCGCAGAGAATGAACACACAGATATACACACACACACCGAATCATGTGCCAATCCCAGGTGACAAGAGCTGCAAGTCTGAGGCTCTGTAACAAGCCCACTCCAGCCTGTGTGTGTTTGTGTGCACATGCATGCCCATACACATGCTTGTGTCGTGACTCACTCAAATCAAGGACACGCAACATAGCTCAGCTGCATCAGAAAACGACTCATCCAGCACATAGTACAACTCCAAACACAACCATTAGCTTCAAGTGGAGAACATGGAGAGAATTAGATTTTCTTTTCTATCCCTCCAGACGTTTCTCTGCATGTTTCAAGGAACATAAATGTTCGTAACTTTGCCTTTCGAATATTTTATCTTATTAAACACTGCGCCAAAGCAAGGCTCTGAACACCTGAGATAAGTTTGTGTGTACTGCTGGACCAAATGGAAAGAGAAACACACATGACTACTTTTCTAACACACTTCCGTTAAGCACAAGAGAAATGTACACCCAAAAGTGTATTAAAGAAGAGGACCTGAAGTCAGCATCTGGAACATTAGTGCTTTTGTACAGGTGTACACACTGGGAAGAAGTAAGAGGGAACGTGGTTCATGTTTTAAAAATGTGCCACACTGATTTATTTTTTTCTTTCACAAATTACTAATCACTACCAAAGCCTTACTTTGAATATTTCTCATTTTAGGGTCATAACCTGTTCAATGTACAACACGTACATGTTAATGGCCCGTCAGTTGTAGACTTCTCCTCCACTGCTTTGGTGTAGCATGGAAAAAATTAAACACTAGGTGACTCCCTAAAAAGCATTTAAGGTTGGCAACATAGTGCCAGCCAAAAGCCTCCGCTTACTCATGACTACATCTCAATTTATAGAAATCCACCATAGGAAAATCAGCCAAGAGCAACGCCGCCATTAAGAGCTGTGGTGCAGAGGCAAGGTAATGATTTTTTCTTTTTTTTTCCCCCCTCAGGCTGGCACACATACTCAGAGCAAGGACACTGTGCTACTTTATTCTGCAAGCAGTTGCTCCAGTGATGTATAATTTATGCCACATATTTTTCTTAAAAACAAACATGTATGGCATAAACACAAAAGCAAGCGGCCCTTTTGTCATCTTTTGCAATTCAAACACAACAGATTTATCCATTTTTTAAAAAAAATAATTAACAGCCTTTATTTCGGGTATCGAGTTCTGGGCAGACAACCTGGAAAAGCAGCTTTAAAATAATGTAGTTTTTACCTGATAACACATGATTTTGTTGGCAGTAAGTTCATTTCACTCACATGTTTAATTTAAAGCACCTTTCTCACATGCTCTGCTTTCCATTAATGAGGTGGCACCTGAACATGTCGGTGTGTGAATGACATCCCTGCTGCTTTTCCACAACATTTTACATTGTCAACCCAACGAGGTTGGACCTCGTAACTTATACATATCACTTTCAATACGGCACAAGCGTGAACTGCGGCAGTCACACGTTAACTGAGAGACTCTGGCGGTGGGTTTATTCGACTTCTGATCAGCTGCTTAGAGGAATCTGTGAGATCTCGTGCATGGGTTTTATCTACATTAATTAGCTGCTGCACTGAATCGTTTTGTTTTTCCTCAGTATCTGAGCCATGAACGATAGAAACGCGTTTCAGGTGCAGCTGAAGCTTCTGCTCCCCCTCCTAACATCAATAAACACAACTGCTCTGTTCTGACTGCCATTTTGTTTAACGCAATTCTGCATGTTTGTTGTTTACATATGAATTTTCATCATCCTTATGAGAATGATCCAAGTTCTGTGCTCCAGCTTCTTATCTGACAAACAGCCGTAGCGAGGAGGCCTCATGTGAAAAAAGAAAATTAAGTTTTTCCTCGAGTTAATAACGGCTATGTTGTTACTGTTGTGGTGTAACCATGACGATGGTAACCCTGACAGTTCGCCAACCTTCGTTATCTGAAGTGAAATCTTCACCCAGTTTCCAGCCACCGCTACTTTGTTTCAAACAACTACTGCAGGTTCTGCGTGCTGACATGAATCGTTATGATGATACGATGCATGCTACATTTCATTACATACATTTCATGCTCTGTACAGTTTTGTGTCAGACATCGTGGAAATTTACAGGCACGTCTGAATGAAGCTGTTGAATGAAGCTGAATGAGAATTATTAATGGAAAAGTGACCAATGTCTGACTATTTATTGAAGCCATTAATGTTTCAGATGTCAAATGTGAAAAGAGCTTCAGATGCTTGTAAGAGTTTGGATTTATTTGAACTAAGTGCGTGTAGAATGACAATCTTAAATTACTCTGACATGCCTGCTTTGGCGTTTCACGCTGAAAAGCTCTCAGAGAGACAGCGCTTTGTTTTAAGTATCTGTGACGACAACATGATGGCACATCTCCACTTAGACTGCGATAAACCGGCATCACCGACTCGCATCATCTTCAATATTTGTCATTGTACCTTTTGCTTGTCGCAATGTCGAGAGCATGAAAAAAATTGCCGAGTTAGTTTTTTTGCTCTACTATCACTTACAGGACAAACCTGTGTCATTTTCTTTTAAACAGACTGTTTCAGCCATCTCAACATAACATTATCACCGGTAAGAATTTAGTTCTGGTCGCTTTGCACTGATCATGTCTGACATGTCATCAACGGGGTGACAATTTCTGCCCATATGACTAGTTCCCTGACAAAAAGCAGTCGTAATGACACCAGCATCTTTTTGAAAAGTTCAGAGATTTTCAAATTTGGGCACTCAGACTCCAAGGCAAAGAGCTCTGAAAAAGGATGCTGGGTGCAGCGCTTTTTTGCGAACACACGCACTCTCCTCATTGGTAATAGTAGGTATAAAGGCTCCTGTTTATGTGTGTGTCATGTTTACTGATAATCTGAGACCCAAACCTGTTGAAAATACACAAATATATCACTGTTAATCTTTATATTTGAGTAAAAAACACCTCTAAAACCCAAACACATAAAACCATTAACCATCATGTGGCAAAAAAACAGATTTCAGTCAACTTTGAGGAAACATTGACAAATGACTGAAGGCTGACAGCATACTGCAAATGAATTCAAATTTGGAATGTTTGCAACTTTGATTCAGTCTATTCACATGGGCTGGCTAAATTTTAGAACATCTTGGCTTGCAGTTCTTTTTACTTCAAACAATATGAGACTTTTTCCTTCATCTTTTTTTTTATCTGGCATGTCTCTTTCCACCGTGGCCCACCTGGTTTCATTTGCAGGATCCTGCAGCCAAAGCCAACAACGTTTACACGTACAGTGCATGCATGCATACAAAACAGGTACAATTCTGTTGAAAGGTTGAATAAGAAAAAGGTAGTACTTACTACAAAACTACTGTTAACTTTTTCTAAAATGCTTTTTTCGTTTAGTGCCATTGCTTCACCTTTTCTCTTCTTCACTCGTTTCTTTTCCAGCTTTTTACAGGCGTACATCTTACCGGTGGCACGTACTTGGCAGGCACAAACCTGGAAAACAAGCAGGGAGAAGATGTGATTACACACACACACATATTAAAGTGGAAGTTAATGCATCACACCAAAGATTTCTCCACCCAGCATGACTTGGGTGAGAACATAAAGATCGTTGTATTAGCTAAATGTTAAGTTATTTGAAGGAGCACATTTGAACAATTCAGTCACAAACGTATTGCCTGAAGAACATAACTCAGTGCCACATTGAACAGCTTTATCAAATTTGTATTTCTTGATAGCATGCAGACTCACCTCGCCAAATCCACCTTTTCCTAGTACTCTATAATGTCTGAAAGTATTTTTGGTTACCGGTTGCCTGCAGGGATGGAAAGAGGAATAAGAAAAAGATGGAGAGGGGAAAAAAGGGAGACAAAATAAAGAAGAGACTTAATATAAGATAGTTGATGTCATTCTCACAGGCCATGTGATGTTGCAGACATAGTAATGGTGTAATATATTATTAATCCACCCTGATGACTACCATTTCCACCCTGCTCTGGTTTCCCAACCATTATGCAAAGCATCATCAATTATTAACCACTCACACAGACACACTGATTTGCAGCACCACCTTTGTTTTTTAAGAGCAAACATTACTGCTTCTGCTATTCAGCTGTATATCCTATTAGGTTTTTCATTTCTTATAATGTTCTTTTCCAAGAGGAAATTTGCAGGAAAAATGCTGGTTGCTTTCAGTAGAAAGAGCATCATCTGCAGTGACTACCCACCTTTCCAACCATTTCCACTGTAGGAAGCGAGAGAAGTACATGGACTCCTGGTAGGAAGAAAATGGAGCTCCACTCAGATAATCACGAACTATTCTGGTGGCAGAGAAGAGAAAGAGGAGAAAGAGGGGTGGTGATCATTTTAGTCAAAGGAACAGAACAATGCACATATCACTAGCCTGCATTTCCTTCAGTCTTTTAACCATTGCAATAAAACACAGATTGATTAACTGACCATCCCCTGGAAAGTACGTGTCCACGTTTGCGTATGTCTGTGACTTTGTGTGCGAGTGTGCGCATTATTTGCCATGTCAAAGTTAATCTTCAAAGCCACTCTCAATGGAAAGTTTGAAAAAAACTCAATGAAAAATGCCTCTGAACAGAGCAAAACACAACTGAGCAGAACATCCAATCTCAATATACCAGCTACGTGACTGTTGTTAGCCAAGTATATTCTGTACACAAACATTAAAAAAAAAGTTCTGTGACACTCCTGCCTGAAGCAAAAAGACTGAAGTAACAGACTCCAAGAGTTCTCTGCGAGGTCACGAAGGCTCAGTCTCGTCGTCTCCTGGCCAAATGTCAACTATCACTCCACTGAGACTTGTTAGAACATGGCTCTGACATGAGACTGTCAGCTTCATACATTAGCTTCCTTTTCAACTACACTCACCACAGATGTTTGACTTGCACACCGTGACCTCTTTTCACACTTCTGTACCAAACAGTCATAAGCTGAACCATACAGAGACAGGTTTACAGTTAATTCAAGGTTTTTGATAAAGGAAAAACTCGCCTGTGGGTTAAGCTGGCTCACTTCTTAGGCACAGCAAAGAATAATAAATAAGATATCCCACTGATGCAGCTTTAACTACTGCTGACTGGTGTGATCACAATCTCTACACCCTGCCATCAACACATTACTAGAAACCACAGTCAAGGGCAGTTATTTCTCCTCTGCCACCCAAATGTTAAAGCGATGCTCATATCTGGCCAGGAGGTTTTTCTTGACCATATTTTACACTTACTTCATCACTAAGGACGACAAGTAATGCTGCCTGTGGTAACCACCAGTGCTGGAGAGGCTGCTCCTGGCAAAAAGCTAGAGTTTCCACAAGGGAAGCACCCTCTGCTGTGTAAAAGAAAAGTTATGTTATAACAGGGCCCAGTTGCTCCCCGATGATCTCGTGTTTTTTTTAATACAGACCAGACATGGTCTTGGGGGGGGGTGTCAGATACCGTACGTTGCTAGAGCACCCCCTCATTATGCAATCTTCATGAGGGATGGAAATTAAATAGTGTTTGTTACTAACGTCACTTAAAGGTTTACGAGTGTAAAGCAGGAAGCCCTGCACAGCAAGGATATGAGTCTCCTCTTCCTTGTGGTCAGACTTTGGGACAATCTCAGTATCCAAGGTTTTATTAACTCTGCAAGACTCCTGAAACTTCATTGGGTTCTCCAGCCATGCGTAGATCGTGCTCGCCATGGCATCCATGTCCAGAGCAGGAATCACATTGTACTGATTAAAGCCTTCTTTACAAACTTCAATCTGATCTTGGGGCTTGTGATGTACCACACAGCAGTTGGGCAGAGTCTTGATCAGTCTGTTGAGGGTGGTTTTCCCTCCGTTGGTCACTTGGTCAATGCCGACGATGTGTCTCATAAATTCGAATGGTCAAAGCTCAAAATAAATCATTTGTCAATAAACCAGGTAAAGAACACATTGATCAGACAAGAAAAAAGCTTTAAAAAGAAGGTTGCACGCGTCAACTATTCAAATTCTACATGGCAATTGAGTTGAGTGAGAAAGGTCATTTTCAATGAAGTCAATCATTTAATTCAATTTCCAGAGGAATATGACTTTGTTTGTTAACCCATTGAACACTAACCTATAAATCCTCTTTCAGCTATCTACAGCAGATAAACAGTATCTGAAAGTGATGTCCTTAAGAAAGCAGACAAAATCCAGCAAAGACCCGACCAGGGCCTGAGAGATGCATCTGGACCTTCAGTTGATCCATGTTGGCTCTGTTGGCTCAAGCCTCATCAGAAATAGTCTCCATGGAAGGGTGTCAGTGCTGCACATCACTGGCAGTAGAAATGTTCACAGCTATAATACAGTTTGTTAAACATTTGGGGCAGGAGAAGAAATTCCAGCAGGGACACCTTTGTAAAGTCTGTCCATAGACAAATCACAGTGATACACACGGATTGAAGGGCCACGTTCTACTCTTAGTATGACATAACAGTATGTTCCACTGCAGCACAAAAATATCCATGAGTGAGCTAATACTTTTCTGTTAGTGGGAGTCAGGCTCTGCCAAAAGTCACATTTCCACATGCAGTGCTGTGCTTTCCTACAGGCTTTTAGTCTGAGTAAGGTTTGGGTCACACAGGAATTTTAAAATAAATAATACAGAAAATCAAAACTACATAACGGAATAAGAAAAAAAAATTGTGGAAGGAAGGAGTGATGACTAAACTTGGACAGGACTCCTATTCAAACATTTCAACTGCTGTGCGAGGCTGCAACACATGCCTGTGTCCCTCCGTGTTTGCACACTCTGCTGTTTTGTTTTGCTCTCCTGAACACTTTCTTTCCATTTCCCCTTAACCCCCCCCCAATCACCCTTTTCTACACCTTTAATTTCTCTGTGTGGGATTTCCAACTTTGCCTTCTTCACTGCTCTGATGTATTACATTAGAGATGCATTCAGAGGGGAAAGAAACTGACCCAACAGACCTGGAGCTGAAATGCCAGGGAGAGGGCACAGGTGTATCTCCACATTGCTCAATATTTGTCAGCCTCATAAACCTCAAGCAAATCTTTCCAACTCCAACAAAATAACCATATCCTAAATTAAAACCATCAAGTCCAGGGCATTCCTGAGAAAAGTCAGTCCCGTTGCCAAAAGTTCTGGCAGCTCCACCGTTTCTCACAGCCACTATGACTAAGTAACACTTCCGAACCATATGGGTTATTGATTTTATAAATCCAGCAGCTTTTCAACAGCTCCCTTAATGTGTTTTGCCAAAACAAGAGTGGAGGCAGAGAACATAGTTGAGTGTTTTCTCAACTATGAATCCTACTTCTCTCAACTTCCATCTCGGATTCCACTATCCATAAGGGAATCCAAAGTGAGTCGGTGGCCATGCTCATACCAAGCATTACTGTACAGCTCAGGCAATCTAATCACAAGTGGACAGTTCTAAGTAGGGCTGTGAATATTTAGGAATAACAGGATTCAGTTTCAGTCTGTTTCCTGAGGTCTTGATTCGATTCAAAATTGACTCTTGATTCGGAACTATTCCCAAAGTCTTTATTCAAGAAAGCAGAAGTAAGCTTGAAATTAGGCTATTCGTCTGTAGAAATAAAAGTTCTTCCATTAAAAAAAAAAAGAAAAAAAAAAGAAGGCAATCAGAATTAAATCAGAAGTGAGTGTTAAATATCCATTAAAAGGAAAATCGCTGCTTCCGCACTAAAAAAAAATTAGCCCTCATTTATTATAAAATTCAATATAAAAGGATCCTTCACACATCTTGTGATAAATGTTCGTACCATTACATAGAAACAACATGTCATAAAATCATGATCTGGGATGTTTACCAAAGATAAACGCGTATACTTACCACCTGCAGTAACTTTTAGGCAGTTTTCATGAAGACTTTAAAGAAAGGCTTCCTAAACTTCTTGGTACAGATGTAGGTCTTTAGATGAAACAGATTCTCGTTTTTTTTCTGCCAGTTCAGAAAGTTTGGTAACATGGAGTAAAGTAAAGTACTTGGCATTCATTTTGCAATCCTTCTGTATTAAATAAGTCTTGACCGGCTCTTTCTTTCCTGCAACACTGTCGAACCCAAAGCGTGCCTAAATGTTTACCTTCACCGAAGATGGAACGGTTTGCATGTCCTACTAAAATCTTGCCACAACATATTGAAATTTCACCTTTGATATCCAACAGAGAAAGTCTGTACACCAGCAAACTCAAAAACCGATGGCACCACACGACAAATAAACCTGTGACACCGGAATAACATTTTTAACTTGTGATTCGATTCTGAATCTTTTAAAAAAAAAGAAGAAGAGGTGCAAGTATGACGACACCCTGGATCCTCACTGCCCTTGGCGTCACAGTGTAAGAGTCTTTGGGTGGCTTCATTGTCCCAACTGTCTTCACTGGCCCGGACCTGCAAAGATGTGGATGTAAGGAATGCCTGGCGTGGCTTTTAAGAGAGATCGCCATTCCTGCTTTGGCTTGTATTGTGTTCTGATGTTTGGTTTCTGTTTTATGCTTCAACCCAACAAGCTGGGTCATAACAGCCAGAGCAGCAGACAGTGTGTACAGAATTTTTTTCCATAGCCACATTTGAGGACCACCTACTCAGCTGACGTCCTCTGCGAAAATGGAAGTATGTAGTCATTTCCGGTAGACAAGGCATATGAGGTGAGTTGCTGCCTGCCAGTTAAAACCTACAACACACTTGGGTTTCGCAAATGGTTCGTATGTACCAGTTTATTCCACAGCTGGAACCACTAATGCCAGCTGTGAGCTGACGTACTCAAAGCTGCCAATTTGGCATCAAATCAATCCAAGATACGTTAAGACATGTTAAGCTCAGTGACAGCGTAGCAATCACTAACTGGAAACAAAAACTTTAAGGCCATAAATGTGGGAAAAAAGAACGGGAGGGCTGGGAGGATTGTTTCCCATTCATGTCAGCAAGTGTTCATTCTATCGATACAGAAACAGCTGATCATTCATGTTCCTCATCACATGGATAGCATTTGCTACATCCGGAACAATTCCCAAAAAGCATTTCCATATGCCCAAATGCACATCAGCTCTTTCCTGCAAAGGAAAAAAAACACCATCCAGCGAGCTTTACAAAAAAATGTCCAGAGTTCTTCTGCAGTTGCTCTTCACACATGCTCCTCGTAGTAAGATATTCCTCAATGGAGAGGAGTTCTTACATCTATAAATACTCCGCAGTATTTTAAGTGTTTCTAGTTGTCACAACTATGTTGAAAATAAACTATTTATATAGAACTTTTCTACACAAATGTTGCCTCACAACAGCGCTTCACAACAGCAACTAGACAAATACTCTCTTCCAGAAAACAGTGCACAGAAGAGGGGGCATTATTCAAAAAGCATGCAGTGGAAACGGCAGTGTTTTATTTACAGTACATCATCTATAGCGATGACTGTTTGTGTAGATATCAACATCACATGAATTTGGATGTATCCACAATATAAACAAGGGAGCAGGAAACAACCTAAAGGTCAGCATGAAACAGCGGCTCATATCAGCACTCACACTGGGTTGCCAAAAATGCTCCAGAGGATCGTCTTCTGAATACGCACACGGTTTCGCATGATTTAAAGTAGCTGGCTGGGTAATCTTACCCCAAAACATCTAGAGCAGATGTTGGGGACATTTCCATTCTCACATGCAGCCTCTCCAGAGCATGTACTGAAAATGTCAGGGCTGCCAAGGACAAGTAAAAACATCTTAGCTGATTCACCGTTATTCCTCTTTCACATACCCCCAAACCAAAAATACGGAAATTGTATTTCCCAAATGAGGGTCAACATCCCACAAAAAACAGTTACTCCTGGTAGTGTGTTTCCACAACACAGTTCCAAGTTCTTCACACAACACTGGAACATCTTTTAAAAAACATTTCCGTGTATTCCCGCTCATTAAATACCTCAGCCTGATATTCGGAGGGGTCCTTTACAAAGAGCAGAAGAATATTGTGGATCGGGGCCAGGAGAAAAGGGCGGACTGGGGTCCAGCGAGTCCCAAAGGCAGCGAGGTATTTTTTTTGTCTAAACACTGAGCTTCTCAACAATATGTCAGACTGTAATCAATCACATAGAAATGTCTAATGTTTTCCTGTCAAAAATAATATCAGGATCTAGCCGTTTCTTTACATATTAGATAACCAATTTATTGATATAATCGGTGCCAAGAATGTAATTAGTTCCAGCCACTGCTCCAGACTAAAACTTTTAAACAAACAAAGCTGAATCTTGTTATATGAACCAATATAGGACTAATATTAATAGGTCCCATGAAACTTGTGCTGGTTCATTCACCAACTAATGAAGGATTTGCTCGACCCATCCAATTAAAGTGAGATCCTGGCTGAGCGAATATGTTTAAATCAATAGATTTTGTTGAACCAACCCAAACATGTTAATCTGACGACAGAATTACCCAACGCTGGAAAAATAATTGTAAAGTAGCCTTGTCATGAACATTTTTTCTTACTGAGCATCAGAAAACTAACACTACCACGACGCTGCTGAAAATCTGTCAAAATCCTGTTTTTTACGATGGAGTTTTTTTCCTTATTGAACAAACAATAAAAATGCACATTTATTACAGAAGTTTATCAGAATCTTGTCACTTCTGGCCGTGTTGGTGAGCTGGGAACTCATCTATAGTATAGAGTGGTTTCTATGTTAGAGGCCTGGCAATGAACAAAATGTACCATGTTAAACATTACGAGTCTCTTTTATCAGTTCACTGAGTTGTGACGACAAAGGAGAAATCTGACCAGAACTTCATCAAACCAATCCCCTCACAGGACAAAACAGAATAAATTCAAGGCTCAAACTGTTACTCAAAAAACATTCTCAAAATAGAAGAAATGTGAGGGGAATCACGGGCAACATAAATGTTTAAAAACTGCGATATGCCTTGGGCTTAGGGTAAAACACAGTTACGATGAGATGTGCAAGTGCGTGTGTGTGTGTGTGTGTGTAATGACGAGTATATTTGGGGGTAATAATCCCCAGTCTGTTTGCTTCTCCTGGCCCTCAGAGCAGGATGCAGAAACACCTGCATGAGTGTGTGTTTGTAAACCTGTATGTGTGTGTGAGGAACACTGAGGTGGCTGTTGTTTTCATGCCAGCCATCCGGATGCTTTCTCTGCCCACTGCTCTTTTTCATTTGACTCCAACGTGTGTGCGTGTATGCGTACGTGTTTGTGTGCATATGTGTAATACAGCCCTCGATGTGCCAGCCGTCTCTTCGTCAGCAGTGGCAGGGCACACGCAAACACTTTCTGAAAGTAACGGTGCGACTGAACGCTGATGGCCAGACTCAGTCAAACAAGTTTATTAGTGTAGGAGTGCTGATCACAGCCAATGGAAGAAGGTAAGATTTAAAGACTTACTTGGTGCAGTCATCAAAGAGCTCCTTACACGGACTCCGCTCAAACCTCTCCCGACACCCAGCGACAACATCCTGGGGTATGTCGGGCAGATGAGCTGCCGACTTGAGGGGTTAAAGAGAAACAGAAAGACAGTAAACTAAACTAAACTCCTTGTATTTGCCAACATGTACAGTCTGGCTAGTAAAGCGTGAAATTCTTGGTGTGATCATGATTTAAACACAAGAAGAAGAAGAAGAAGAAGAAAAAAAAAAAGGGTGTTTGACCCAGCAATGACGCATTGATCTTTACAAACGTGCACGATGTCATAGTCATAAATCCTAATTATCTACACACTACTTAGCCCATTCAGACCTGAGGCTGTGTTTAACCAATTCAGCCCCGATGCAACACATGTATTCTTTAACATGTGGGTCACGTCAACATTGTCAAGCAACGTGAGAATATTTTCTATTAAAGAAAAGATCAACATAAGGGAAAGCATAGCTAATTTACAATAAAACCAGAAGATGTATCCTCTTTGTTTGATTTTATTAATGTTTCCGTCTTCTTCAGAGGATGGAAAATTCTTTAAAAAAAATTTGTTTGCACAGTTTGAATTTTTCCCAGAAAACTCTCAGATTTTAGAACACTTTTAAAAATTAATCTTTAAGTCATAATGATTTTTTCTCTTTTTTAAAAGCTTTATAAATCTGAGGGTTTCTGGAAAAATTCAAACCACTAAAACCCTTTATTTAAATTAAAACACGCTGAGAGAGTAAACCTTCAGTTTTATTGTAAATGACTGATTTTGCCTTCAGGTTCATTGAAATGAAAAAGAAAAATTAAAGTTCGTAAGCCTTAAGAATGACGATGAAGCTTGGACGCACAAAATGATGCGGTTCTGCTACGGAATTTCAGTGTTTCACATCAGGGATTGAAAAAAATCCAATCATCCTGTAACATAGCTGTATTACTGAGCCTGGGATGATGTCCAAAGTTTAAACAGTCCTAAATCATACATGAAAAATCTCTGACAAATAGTACAGCCAATTTATAAATGTCACAGACACAACAAAAGTAAACAGACTATAAAAAGCTTAAAAATACATCATTTCACAGTTAGTTCTGATGAACTTTCACTATGCAGTGAAACTGTGGGTTGTCTCAACTTGTGGGTATTATCGATGGCATTTTAGACTGAAATTACCTGGAAAATCATTTAAAATGTAGTTGACTCCTCCAGCACTCGGAGGCAGGTACTTCTTTCTCTTGCTACTAAAAACTTTCAAAAATTTCAATATTTAGCTGAGCTGATATGATATGTAGGTAGATCCTGATCAGACCATCGAGGCTGACCAAAAGACAGAGCAGACCAGTGGTATCTATGTATTCACTTTACCATAGTTCCTATTGTGTATTCTCCAAGTTAGAAGAAATATAAGCAATCAAATTAATAGCTGAGCATCCCCACCACCGTATGAACATCAGTCTAAAACCACAAGTTCAGATGGTTACATATGTAACACAAGTAGGGAACTGATCCCATGAACTTACAGAGCGGGGCCTGTCAAGGTTGCAAATGGGAACAAGGTTTATCGTTTGTCACTTACACATCATCAGCTCCTTGCTAATGTATTAAATATTCAGGATAATATTTTCATGCAATTCCACCCGAATAAAAACAGTTATATTATTTTGCATTTCTGCCAATAGATCGTCCTAAATGTTACACACTGGAATTCTAAGATGAATGTCTGCATATCATTTTTAAAACGGATATGAAAACAATTCATTACCACACGAGCCGGCTCTGTAATGAAGTAAACGTGTTTGTGCATCTTACCCCATTATTAAAGTATGTATCTAAAACATTCAGTCCACAGTCCCTCCTCTTCTCATCGGGAGCTAGCTGGTACATAGCCTGTCAGAGAAAAATGGAAGTGTGAGCACCCCCCCAGGTCACACTCGTTCAGCCATCTTTGAAACCTCTCCAAATAAGGAGAGAAAGAGGGGCAAGGGGGAAGGCATACATGGAGAGGAGGATGGTGCAGGATGGCTAAAAAGACACAAAAAAGTAGATACGAGCGCTGGACCATAATGAGATGTTAGCAATGCCAAATATCTAACCTTTATCAAGGCAGCTAACTGGCAACTATGTTCCCTCTCACACCGATTACGTCTGTCGCCAACCAGGACGACACCTCAGTTTTCACCCCATCATAGATGTGTTTTTGGTCAAATATGGCTCTAGGTGGGGGGAACGGCCTGGAGTTTGACTGCCTCAAGATGTGTTTTGTTTGAAAACAAGCTTTGCAGTGAGGAATGGGACCAAACCGGACTACTATGCATCACAGCCAAGACATGAAGTGTTTGTGGGGGGGGTGGGGTAACAGCACACATTAAGTGCTTAACATTGGATTCTTAAATTTGGAGCATTTTTTTTTGTGTAGCTTCCAGAGAGTGCACGTATGTGGCGGTCTGTCTGCCTTGAAAAACAGTAATGTACGTTCTCATTAAACAGGCATGATTCCCCCCCTCAGTGTTTTCCTTTCTCGCATACCACCAGGGGCCTAGACACAAGCTTGGGCCTGTGTTTGCCTGCTAACCCTGGGGACCTGCCTCTGACGTGGGCTTGACCTCATGGAGGAGTGCATTGAGGAAGGGGAGGGGTCCACTCTGACAGCCTGTCTGAGTCGCTAATCACCCCCTACGCCCACCCCACCCACCACCCCAAGCTGCTGCCAAGAGCAGGCAAAAAGACTTCACACTGACTTTCCTCTCCCATTTCAAGCTCTGCAGAGCCTGATCCAGGCTGGTCTCATGAGACGCCACCGACAGATGGAGAATATGAGAAAAACGGAAACAGAGAGGCAGAGCCAGGCAAGTGAAAGGGGTCTGTGAGAAAGAAGGATAGCTGGAGACATCACAGAATATGTAATGGTAAAAGGCTCGTTTTCAAAGTCTTACCACAGCATCCATGAACTCGATGCAGCGCTTCAGCTCTGGCCTTGTGTCACAGTACTGACGGAATAAGAGCCGACCAATGGGCTGCTTCTCACATAGACTGGTGTAGTCCCTCTCTGAGGGGAAGAGACAAGTGAGAAAGACCAAGAGTGAACAGAGGAAGAAATGTAACACCACATACTTCGACATAACAACAACCAGAGGTTCTTAACCTGAGGGTTAAGACCACAATATCAAGTAAACGTGTGAAGGCACATACTCAAGCATAAAAGCTAAATGTAACTCTTTGATGAACAATTTCGAAAAGCTGTTTCAGTCAGATTACAGAACCGTTCCACAAAGGGTGGGTTTCAGGGTTGCATTAAGTGTGCTTCGTCTGTGTGAACAAACAATTAAATTTGACATCATTTAACAAACTGTGTGAAAGAAGGAGACACATTCCTCTGATCTGCGCAAAACTGAAAATAAAGATATAAAAGTATCTGTATCAACTTCAACTAAGGTGTTGTTGCCACTAAAGGAGAGAGAACATGAAAAGAACTGTTCAGAAGTTAAACTATATCACAAAATACACAGCAAGCAAGCAAATACCTTCTTAAATTTCCAGAGCATTTAATGCCTTTTCTCATCAAATTTAAATCTCTACTTTCTCACAATCTTCAAGAAGACAATAGTACAAGAGTACAAGTGTGCTCACGAAGGAGACATCGTCCCACAACCGTAAATTCTGCACCAAAACATAAAGTGGAGATCTCATCACAGAGAGCACAAACAAATGACTCATCGTGACTCTCTACAACTTTTGCACACTTTGTTCATCTGTAAAGGAATCAGGTAGCTCTTGGAAATCCCACCAGGGCTGATGTGAGGAAGTTTGAGCTAAACCGGACAATCTTAATTATCTTAATGATTTCATTCCATTGATTTGTGACTATTTGTGCGATTCAGATTGTACAAGAATGTACTTTAACACAGCAGCCAGCAGAGTTGATGAGCTCTGGCCAAGTTAAGTGGTGTTTTTTTTATGTCTGCTGGTTCGAGAAAAATGTTCAAATATATACACTGTTGGGGAAAAGGAAGGCCTTGCTCAATTAAACCCCAGCCTCTGAATGAGTCGCCCCCCAGGAGGGATTGTTATAGTCCAATCCCAGAGGCTGAAATTGATCTTGAGGCTAGAAAGAGGGAGCATTTATGCAAGATAATACCTTTTATTTATTTTTTAAAAATTAAGCAGAATTCCCAACAGATACATTAAATTAAAGTATCAACCTTCACTTAAAAATGTGAGACATAGAAAGCACAGATATTTGCTTAAAAGTGTGAGAGTTAAAACAAAAAGGTACACACGTAAAGTACATTTAGCTGAAATTTCTGTGAAATAAATGGAAAAATGCTTTCTTTTTCTTTTTTACTTTCAGTTCTGTTTCAGAGGTCATGAGATGGAGTTTTTTCTTAATCTTGTTAGTCGATTCAATCTAATTAAGTTTATTCACAAATAACTAAATCACAACTAAAGTCCTCTCAGAGCACAACTTTAAAAATCTGACCGTTTTAGCCTCCCTCAACAAATTATAATTAACACCACAGACAAACTTTTTTTAAACATTGCTTTAATTGGAAATTCATTAATTCTTCAAATTTAGTGGGTTAAACTTCACTTTAATAAAACAACTAAATAAATCATTCAAGGCTGTTAGATGTTTTGTTTTTTTTAAACTGAGAATGCAGCTGTAGTATGGCCCACTTTGTACATGAACACCAGCATTATTGATCCATTTTGCAGGACTGCTTGATCTGATGGAGAAGCTTTAGCAGACTCAGTTTGGAAGGCAGCTTAAGTTTTGTTTGAACCATTTTCAATTCTGTGAGACAGATGTAGAGCCTGCCACGCTCCAGGGAGAAAGGCTGCTCTAGTTTGCCGTTTTTATCTCGAAGTGATGAACTTCCACACCAGCATTAACCATCTAGTATTAATAAACTAAACACATTTTCAATCTAAAGAGATGCTGTATAATCCTACGAAATAAAAGATAACATAAAGAATCCCAAAAGCTAAAAACAAAACAAGCAGACTGTATCCATGTTTTCTGTAAGTGTGTCAGCCTGTTTTTCCTGTGCAGCTGGTCCCATCTTATTAGCGCTAATGGTGTCGATTTGACTCGTATTTCCTCTTTCACCAAGTGAGGAAGACGACCCAGGACACTTTTCATCACGGCTCGACAGCAACGACAGACGTGCACACACACACACACACACACAAGACAAACATACAAACAGAAATAGGCCACACACACATACATGCACACTTGTGGAGAGAGGAGGAGAAGGAGGAAGGATGCTGGGGATGAAAATTTCTGAGTGGTGACAGCTACAGGACAACCTCCAGCAGTAAATAAAATCCTCACAACAGCCCTCCCAGCTGCACTGTTTATTACCCAGCATTCCCCTCTGCTTTGGTGTTCAGTGCTTCTCATTCAAACCCATCGGTTAGAACCTCACTAAATATAACTTTTCACTTTGGGGGGAGCAGACATACTGCATGGGATGTTTAAAACGTCTCTTCCAGCAGAGTGGCTGCTGTGCATGTCTTCTGAAAAGTAAAAGTCCTTCAGAGACATGCACTTGCCTTGATCTTTGTAAGTTTCTGGAGGGCCGATTTAGTGTTTCCCTATTAGCTGTCTATGAGCGTGCAGAAGTGGGGAAAGCCCAAACACAGAAAACATTTGGAGGACTTTATTTGAACACACAGTGCTTTCTCCAACTGTGATGCCACCATGGAAGAAAACCACGCGATGTGCAGAACCAAATCAATTTGCCACAATTCCCCCAGGAATTCTCTGTATGTCAGAGTAAAATAAAATGATATACATAAATATAACCTCACAAAAACATTTCATGAAAGCACTGAGCAATAGAGAATCTTTTTGTGAAACCATGTGACCTGTTTTATGGGTTTGCGGTATTAGAAAGTAGTTCACTTCAGATACTTGCTCACAGTAAATGCATGTGAACCTTTCACAAAGCAGAGGTGCTGCAGAAACCACCTAGTGAACAATAACTTCTATCCAAATTTTATTTTTCAATATCTGATGCATTTTCTATCTTCTTTTTATGAGATGGTTTATGACATTGTTGCTTTCTCTTTTCATTTATATTTTAACAGTGTCCCAGCTTTTTAGGGTTGTATAATTAGCTCTTCTGCTTCTTGAGAATCGCTCTCTGGTTAAAAAATGTACAGCTAAATGATCCTGATATTAGAGCTGTTCATTGCATGGCAGAGACAAGGCGGGCACTGTCATCTGTTGTGGGGCTGATATTATTAGCATATTCCTTATTCTCCATTTACTGAATGTGGAACAAGTTGTAGTCACGCATTGGCTATTTCTGAGTTTTCTTGTCAATGAAAAACTGCTGGAGTGGGACTTCGAAAAGACAAAAAAAGAAGAAGAAGAAAGGTAGGTAAGTAAGTAAGTAAGTAAGTAAGTAAGCTTTATTTATACAGCGCCCTTCACAGACCAGGGTCACAAAGCGCTTTACATTTACAACAGGAAATACATACAATTTTACATTTAAAAGGCCATGACAACTCAGTAACAATCATATCAACCTCAAGACAACTAAGCAAAAAAAAAAAAAGAAAGAAAAAGAAAAAAGGAAACCATTCATTTTGAACAGAGTCTGTTTCAATGACTAAAACTAAAATGTGCACTTCTTGACCTCTCACGACTTGGTTTACCAGTTCTTGACATGAATACTTGATTGCTTGGATATTCATTTGTTGCGTTTCATTCACAACAAGCTAACCACCCTGATCACATCACCATGATAAAACATACCTGCAGCCATTACTCTGAACTGTTAGCCTTGGAGCTACAAGCACACTTCAAAGGGCAGTTTTTCCACGCTACCTTTGTGGTCACTCACATCATTTCTTCCACTAACCAGGCAACTGTACCGTCATCCCATGATTCCACAGGCCTCCTTCTTTGGTGCATATCTTTTTAATTATTGCTTCTTTTTTTTTCTAAAATGTATGAGTTTTTTGTTGTTCAACAACTCGAATAAGCCATTTCCCTTTAGGGAATATTAAAACTGTAAAGTCATATATCTTGTTTGTTCCCATTTTAATAGTAATTGGAGTGCTATGGTTTGGCAATAGTCACACCCGAGGACACAAATAATTTAAGTATCTATGTTTTCATCATTTTTTCTAAAAGCAAGTGATTAAAAAATTAATCTTACAGAAAAAAAAAGAGCTGAAAGAGCAACAGCTACCATAGATTCAAGATGACCAACAGAATAAGGACAAGACCATTTTTTCAACCTGTTAATGACAGGTGAATAACTTCTTTAGCTAAGACCCACATGAAAATACTGAAATAATGCTAAACTTCAAATACAGCTGAGCATTGTGATGTCCTAGTTGGAAATCTAAACACTGGTCTCATTGTGTGCACAGCCTACATCTTGCAACACAGCTTTCCAGGTGAGCAAAGACCAAAAGAGAAACCACAGTTTCTTGGGCCTGCCTGTTGGTTAGTGTGCTTCTGCACTTATTCCAGACTAAATTATCTGAATATTAGAACACAGGCCAGCATTCCCCCCAATGAGACATTTCCTCCTAGCGTAAGGGAAACCTCTCCCGGGCCCTGGATAAGAACAACTGGGGAAAGGGGAAAGAAAGAGAGAGCGCACACGATGGCAAACTGTCCAGGAAAAATGGAGCCAGTAAAATGAGAAGGAAGCATTGTGAAGCTGAAATAGCACGGGCTGGTGAGTGTCTGTGCCAGAGGAGTAAGCTGCAATTACAACTTAATTAAAACTCCAATTTAGACCAAGACAGACTGATCAGTTAGACAGCGAGTTGCCAGCTAAATGTGAACAAATGTGAGCGTGCGATAGTAACACGAGTGCACGACTGTGTTTGTGTGCGTGTGTTGAGCCGATCGTCGGCCAGGTCTCACTGCTGCTACGCAACAAGAGCTTTCAGACTCCATCGGAGCAGGTTAAACGAGCTAACATGCCCACAGTGATGAAAAGTAATGAGTACATGTGTTATATGTACTGGCTGGATACTAAAGGAGAGAAAAATGACGGAAGGATAGAAAGGAGTGGAAGAAAGAGAGATGGAGAGGTCTGAGGTTGGCAGACAAAGTGGCTGCAGCCCACATAATGTAATCTGGGCTTCCTAGAACCACTGCTCACTTGTCAAGGCTAAGGTCAAATGCCTGACATTATCAAGACACAACAAAGTCACTGCTATCACTTGCTATATTGTATCCTTCTGCGCACGTGTATGTGTGTGCGTACATGCACACAACTACCCGGGCCGGGTGTGCGTTCAATTACAAGGGGAGGATTATTTTGATCTTGCACTCTATGTGATAGGGAAATTATGCAATGGCATCTATGTAATACTGACATATGTAAACCAACAGCTGGTGCGTGCACATACACGCATGCACATGCGGGGACCTATAACCCATTTTTGGAATACTTACCACAGTTAGAGTCCTAATGGAAATAAATATGCTCAGTACATCGTTAGGGTGACATTCATGTGATGTGCGTAAGCAGATAATTCATCACTGCTGATGACAGATAAATTCATGTTTGGGACAATTAGATCTCAGCGATGATTTGGGATGTGAAGACATGATGACAAGGGACAATCAGTGCTGAGTAAGAGATATTACTGAGGGGAGTAAGTGCATCTAGATCCCTTTAACTTGGCCGCCCTCTTATCCTCTCGTGTTCTTAAAAGAGCTCTCCTTTCAACGTAAAAAAAGCCTCTCTCTGGTTTGGTGTTTTTCATAACTCTCCTCTCTTCTGCCACTCTCTGAAGTGGCTGAAAGAGGGAAGGAGAAGGAGATACAGATAGTGGATGGGGGATGCATGGAGATAGAGAAGAGGGAGGGTATGCGAGTATGTGGGGGAGGGCAGCACTGCAATCTCTGGCAGAGATAGCTCTGACGCACTATTAGACATACAAACACACACGCTTGTGCTGTGGCATTCAGGGAACCATGGTGGGTGAGAAGCTAATGTAGCCCAGGAGCAGGGCACTTGTCTGGGCCACAAAGAAAAAGTCCTGCCTCCACTTTCAAGTTGAACCTGGATGTTGAGAACAGGAAGGAAGCAGCGGAGGTGGGGGGCACATTTTGATTTGATGTGTGAACAGACATGCGTGTGATGTTAAAAGAGACTTTGATATCAAGAAACAAAAGTGCAAACGGTTTCCCTGTCTAAGTCACAAACACACACATACACACGCATGCCGTTTCCTGTCCCCTGCCTGTAACTGCGGGTGGAGACGGGTAGAAACAGGAAGGAAGTCCAATCTGAACTTCCTCCCACAGTCGGATCCACCCCAACGACACAGCATGGCAAGCTATCTTTTCGCCTCACACCCTCACAAACACACACAAACACTCCTTTTTTCATACCAATAATGCGGCGTAGCTCCTCACACTGGCTGATGTGTGGAAGTTTTAGCATCTCCTTCCATTTCTTGCTGCGGCCGTTCCTCTTTCCTCCTCCACCTGAAAGACAAAAGAGATTTCTGTCAGAACTTGAAACAAATCACTGCAACATCCAACAACTGGCACTGTCACTGCAAGAATAAGAAGGCATTTAGTCAAGTGTGTGTGTGTGTGTGTGTGTGTGTATGTGTGAGCGCCCTTGAATGTGTGTCTTCAAGCACATTGACCTTGGTGTGACCAGAAGCAGGGACAGCTGGTTCATCTCACCAGTCGCCTCTATGCATTATGACAGAGCATGTGATGAAGAATGCTGACAGCTTCAAAGATCATGGGGCACACATCTTGTCTCACACACACACACACACACAGTGAAGCTTAGTCAAACATTAGCTTTAAGCTATCATTAACAGATTATCTCTCTCACACAGATTGGTGTTGGGCAGTCAAGCCTCACGTTAGAGGTGAATAACTTTCAAGAGGACCTGGGCCACTCCTTATATCTTACTGAATCGCTCATTCTAACAGCAGCATTTGTGTGTGTGTGTGTGTGTGTGTATTCACAGGTGTATGTGAGTGTTAAGATTAAACCTGTAATGAGGTATTCTGAACCTGAACTTTCACCAAATTTGAACACAGTCATTTGTGGGGTATTCTGAAGGGTAAATAGGATCGCACCTCATCGCCACTGTCACCCCTGTCAAATCCCTCAATTTCCATCTGAATTGTACAGTCTGTGACATCAAAATGGGCAAATATGAAAAGAATCTGACACTAACCTACATATATTTTCCCTCCTCACAAGTAGATACATCATTTTGTCAGCAGTCAATCAAAACTTAAACTTCTTCCAGCAGACCATCTTAGAACTAGAATGAATTTAGTCATCAGGGCGCTTTCACACCAACAGATTATTTACATAATCATCAACATGGTGCTTTTTCTCCTGAGACAGGTCCAAACATCAGATTTCTTTCCTTGAGCCCGCTGTTCTGTGAGCAAATGTTCAAATGAAGTCTGAGCTTATCTCAGCACAGTACATCAAAATCGATCTCAGAACAAAACTCAGGTGAGGATTTAGCAATACAGTTGCTGAATTTTTGTCAAAATTCGATCGATACGATCTACTTTAAGTTTGTTCTGACTTTGATAGGACACAACTGCACTTCTGGTTTCGATTATGCCATTTTTACAGCAAGAGCAAAGTGTTTAAAAGGGCTTTTCAAACACAGCTACCACCATAAATAGAAGTTGATAAAATCAACTCCAACTGCCAGAAGTAACATGTTTACTGGGTTCTGGGGGCTACAGTGTATTCAGAACAAACCCAGAAACTACCACAAACTCTCAGGAGACAAGCATGTTGTAAGCAAAAGTTTCTGAGATAATAAGAAGTTTTTTTTTTGTTTTGTTTTTTTTAAATAAAATCAACCGCAGACACCAGCCCACACAATGACTGAAAGTGAGCTGCCAACAAGTAAAGGTTGATCTTTTTGTCAAGAAAGTCGTTGCTCTCTGTATCAGACCTCCATGTGAGACATTAAGGTCAGTCAACGTGTGTTTCAGCAAAGAAAGACTGAGCTGTGCCCACTGTTGCAGCCGCCACCACAGCACCCTCAATGAAAATGATCAATGCCGATCAGAGCCAGAGCAAATAAATACCCGTGACTACAGAAGTCATTTGACATGGGACTGAATGTCGAGTAAACACTTTCCACAGCACTCGAAAGCCAGATGTTAGTGAGTTTTTTTTTCTTTTACCAGTGTAAGAAAGACTTTATACCGTTCTCTTTAAAGTCACCAAAAGAACAGGGGCCATTTTTACACCGCCCAGTCAAAGTGGGGACTGACGCGCCTTCCTTTCTGTTTGTAAGGGATGGAGGTGGAATGGCAGTGGAGGCTACTTGATGTCCTTTGAGCTGGCAGAAGAAGTAGTTACAGAGCCACCGTATGAGTGTGTGTCTACAGCTGCCTCTCTAATCAACTACACATATTGATACAGCAATTGATACGGCTCCTACGTCTAGCCAGTAAGAACATCCAGAGTGTGTCGTCTTCGGATGTCAAAGGTGCAAACGCTGACAACGACATGTTAACCATAAGCATGTCAAACTGAATAAGCCTTTTAACTCAAAGCCCCATCGAGGTCAGATCATGTCACACCAAAAACAAACCACTTCAGATTTTGTTTGGGGCCAAACTGAGACCACCTCCACTGAAAAGTCTTGGTTCAGTTGTTCTGGTGCCTTCGTTGTGTTCACACAAGGACAAACTAACCAAACCAAGTGCTTAAACGCACAGCAATCCAATTCAGACTCACTAAATGTTGTTTGTGTAAAAAAACAATAATTGCTGGCTTTTATGTGAAAGGTTTAAAAAGCGTAGCTAGATGGTGCCAAATATAAGCACAACGTCAACAAATATTAACAGTCAGCATAGAAACACCAAAGAAAGTGTCATTTTCTTCCTATTTGATCTTGGGTTGGCATCAATTACTAACACCAAACAAATTCTCCATGTTATCTTATATTGAAAAATATAAGCCCTTTTTTAAAAGTAGTTAAAGAAATGTAGCTCAACCCAAGCACTGTGTAACACAAAAAATACATCTTTCTATATAAAAATACATGGAAATCTATCTATATCCATGTAAATTAAGCCAATTTAACTTTTGAATATGGACCAAATGATACAGTTCAGTCAGTATCAATGTTAAATTTCAATATAAATCTAAAAAAAACAAGCTGTGATGGACGGGCGACCTGTCCAGGGTGTTCTCCGCCTCTCGCCCGATGACCACTGGGATAGGCACCAGCCCCACCGCGACCCGACAGACGGATTAAGCGGGTATAGAAAATGGATGGATCTCAAAAAAGCTCATCGGTATGAAGCATTTTGGGTTTTTGTCAGAACGATAGAAAATTAACAATACAAATAAATGCCAATATCTTCTCCTGGTGGGTTTTATTCATTTGAAAAAAGCCAAACTGCATGTATAGAAAGTAAAAAATGTTACAAAGCAATAGAATGGAAAAAGAGAAAGCGGAGACAGATATCAGGCTTCAGAGTCAGCGGATTTAAACCATTTTCAAGCACACGTATTTTGGTTTTTTTTCCATTACTTCATAGCACTGAGTTGACACAAGCCCGAGCTGAGGTAAGCCATGGAGCCTGACAGCTTGACGACAACAGTGAGGGAAATCCTCTGCCCTCTAGTTCAAGAGACAACAGCTGTCCCGCCAGTGAAATGTGACAGCTTCAACACGATATGTACAGGAGGTCATGATGGTCAAACACCTGCAAAACAACATCTTACTGACACACACGGGCAGATTTTTGTACAGCACGCACATTCCCACCTCGACAAAAACGTCCTTATCGTTCTTTTTCTGCAACGCAATTCATCATTTTCAAACCTTTTTCGTTCATCAATGCACTCAAAGTCAACATCAACAGATAACATGCATGTCGGCACTTAATCACACGATTACCTGATGGGCCCATAATTCCTGCCGACCATGATCATCCGCCATCACTTTGTCTAACGTTGCATGTATAAAAGACCAGAAATGGCACTTTTTAATCAATATTTACACTTCGAGGTTTAACTGCCGCTCTTTTAAAGACATCATCTTGATACCTCCGCTATAGTTTAATGACACCCGAGTGGAGAATTGCTGCGTTGTTTATCTCCAGGCGATTGCCTACTTATATTGAACCAACTGCGATTTGACAAGCATCCGTTGGCATTAACACCGTGAATTAATTTGCAAAACCAAATGGTACAGTCAGGTTGTGGCCTATTCTAAACTTAATGTTTAAGGAGAGGCCAGTAACTCTGAGAAAAAAAAAATCTAATCCTAAAAACTGACACATTCTTAAACGTGTAACAACTTAATAGTGCTTGATAGAAACGATAAGAACAACTACTAGTTAGTGCCGTGTTAAACAAGCTTGTAAGAGCCCGCTGCTCTCATGGTGTTAGGGACAGCTATGCTGAAAGACCTGTTGCTGTACACACATGTAAATGTAGACATGCAAGCACACACAAAAATGTTGTGCCGTGGTATGTGCTGACGACTGACAACACCTGGCTGGTTATTTTCAAGGAGCAATCTGTGGATACACTTGGCCAGAAACCAGCTCTGCAAGAAGTTACACATTATGAAAGCCTTTTCCGTGTGAGTGAAGCCTGGAAGTGACGGTGCTTTTATTTCATACGAGGTCAAATGGAAGAAAAGAGAAGACGGGAACAAACTGAGGAAAATGACAAAATAAGCAAAGATACAGATGAGAAAAGAGAGATTTTAATAGCAAGCTGTTGAAGAGTCAGTATGCATGTGCATATATGCCTGTCAAAGCCAGCTGGGCCACTCCACCCTGTTTAATGTCACTCTGACGTCAAAGCCATGTGTGCAGGCCCCTTAATGCAGACAGGACGGAGCGAGTATTTATTTAACTTTGGTTCACCCCTCCAAGAGAACGGGGCCCTCCATAAACACTGACTTCAGAGCAGTTTCGCTCATTCATAGCCGAGCTACAGCCAGCTCTGAGATCATCACGCAAGATCTTGGGACAAGCAGCCACACGAGCAGGTCTGATGAGATTCAAAAGCTGTTGCGATGAGACACGCTGCCCGACTACAAGGATGTACATTCCTTTCCTTGAAAGATTTACAGACAGCAGGGTCATCCCGGTCGCACAGAAATAAGATGTGCAACATGTCACCAGAGTCTCTGGTTTCAATTAGACTGGCCACAATTGCCTCTCATCCCACCTCCCCTCTTTTGCTATTTCCCATGTTTCCTGTCACTCACCACCGTTGACTATCCAACAAAAGCAGAATGCCACAAAGAAGGCCACAGATGAATAGATGATCCAACTTAATCCTCAGCGTGTTTAAAGCCACCTTGTTGACAAAAGCAAACAGTGTGGCGTGTTTTCAGGGGACATGAGTGCATCCGATGGAAAACTTTTTTTATTTTAATGCTCGAATGTCACAAGACAATAATTTAACTATCACTGCAATCTAATTTGCTGCACTGTTTATGGTAGAGAGGGATTATCAGTGTGCTTTCCTTTGTATTTCCTTTACATTCAAGTCTGACCGGTTGTGTGAATTCAGAAATGAAAGTATGGGAAACACAAAGAGCCAGAGATCTCACCGAGTGCATTTTCATGAAGCTCTTGTTTGTTTGTCTCTCACTGTCTGAACTGAGTTATGACTCCATTAGCAAACGTACGTTCATGCTCTCCTCCGTCTCTGCTTTGTCTCCTACCCCAAGATCAGTGGCTGTTTTCAAATGCCCGTGGTGTACGTGCAGGAAAAATACAGTCAAACACCATTCATAACATGCTTAAATCTCTTTCCCCCCTGCTCCCTTTCATCTTAACTGGAAGCAGATTTGTTTTAATAAAAACTATTTACCAATAGGAGTTTAAACGGAGTTCACAGCTTATTTGTCATCCTAAAGTTAAAGCTGGAATAGAAGGTGGGCCGACAGGAGTAACGTGACTAACCTCTTTCAGACTTCTAAAAATCAAAGCCTGGAAAGAGGTGAAACCACCCCAGGGCAGAGACATTTTCAGCATTTACTCGAAAGAAAATTTACTTTTGCATTTGTGTAGAAAAAGAAAACACAGATTATTTCATTCAAGTTTTAAATGCACGAAACAACAGCATGTCCACCCAAACCAAACACACTTTGTCTAAAAAGCATTCACATTCTAAAATAGGTTTTATTGTTTGGATTCATTCAGAAGACAGAATTAGATTAAACGACAAAGGAAATAACGAATTTTCCACGAAACAATTCGCTGCACACACAAAATCTCTTACTGTTAAGTCAGATACTTGTGTACAGATGATGTTGGGTTTCAAACGCGCTGAAAAACAGATGTTGACGTTAATTTCAAGGCGTCAAAGCCTCAAATGACTTTTCTTATCTAGTCAGCAAAATTAGACACTGAAATATAATGCTACCACTGATAAAAGAAGAATACACACTGCCTTTATAAGCACAACTTAACTTGTCATTAGGTAAAAAATGACAGAAAGAAGCTGTAAAAAGACATCATCACAAACACAGAGCTGTGCAGCGCTGCCGTCTTCACAACTCATCTTTATTTTCAGTCACCATATGGGAGAAGCTGCTCATCCATCTGATGAACACGTCACACGCTGACACTGTGAATAACAGCCACAAGGCCAGAAAATCCGACTCGTCTGCGACAGCGACAGACCGACCGTGGCAGCAAGCGGCAAGTTTTACACCTTCACACAATATGCTTCGGGTCATTAGGAGTTTAATTCCCTCAACCCTGCCGTAAAAGACGGTTTCAAAGTTCTGTGCGTGAAAGTTAGAAAAAAACAAAAAACAAGACCAACAGAAAAACATGCCGTTGTGTAACTCTACATTTGCTACACTAACAACTCATTTTCTAACTTTCAAAACACTAATAATTGAGCAAGATGTTTTTTTGCCAACATGACTGTTTGGTGCCATCACATCACTCCTCTGATGTGACCCCCCACCTTGGGGCATCAATACAGGTAGGTTTGGATCACATGGTGGCACTACTATCCAAAAAAACATGACTGAAACGGCAGAAAATTCGAGAGGGTCACTCATCGTTTTAAGCCTATCAAAATATGAGCACGCAGACACTCATAGGTACAATGAAGCCTGGCCGTGAAAACTGAACGGCCGGTGCTGCTCCTGATAAGGGAAACATCAGTCGTGAGTTCCTGCATTACCTGCTCGCAGCAAAGGCACTGCGCTTGCATGAGGCAATCCGTTTGTATACTTGCACTGAAAGACATCTGCTGAGCGAGGAAAAGAGAAACAGCTTTGCTCTCATCTAATCCTCACCTCTCTCTTGCTGCCCTTCCCCGTATAAAAACGTTTTTCCTCCCGTTATGCCTTCATTAATTCTTTATAGCCAGACTTTCCTCTCCCGCCATATGGCCGGGGGAGAAAACGCGCGTCACGTGCCAAACTGTGAACAACATTTCAACATCTGAGTGAAAACCAGGACACGACAACAAACCAACGAGGCGGTGGGTCTCACATGAGGTAGGACATGCAGTTTTTCACATGAGCACAAAACACACACACACACACACTTGACTCAAACATGCGCTCTTGCTCATTCCAGCAGCGTGCTGTGGTGTTTTGCAAGACCTTTCCTTCCTCTGCCCCAGCTCTCTGTGCTGAAGATATTCCATCAAATAGAGCCGAGACATACTTGAAAACTGACCCTTGTTTTCACTGTGCCTTGGGGGAGACGGGGGAGGGAAGGCCGGAGCGGGAACATGGTGAGACTAAACTTGAGCAAGACGCTGTGCGACTCTGTGTCTAAGAGGGCAAACGGAGCGGCTGACCAACTACAAGTTATCTCCAACCGCCTCGCAGATGAAGGGCACACTGGTTACCTTCCTGGCAGAGCTGTACGAGGAGTAACACACGAAGGCTCTGAGCCTTGAGTGTGGAACACGCAGCACTTATTACACCTTGACAATTACCTTCGATAAGACAAGACATCGGGTCATATCGAAGGCAGAGCTGACATCATTTATCAAGGGTAGATGCCAAAATTCTCACTCTGGGAATGTTTTCAAAGATAAACTTGACATTTAATACACTTCCCACAAGACGTCTTTATAAGAAAAACTGAATTTTTCTTTCAACATATACATATACATTGCTAAAAGCAGACTCACAGCTGGCTTCTCATGGGAAAAACACTTATTTAACATTTAATATGAGAGTTTGTATAACATCCTTATAATATTCTTGAGGCGCTTAAAAAAAAAAAAAAAAGTGTCTCTTCATGCTTAATCAGCTTGCCAAGAAACTGTGCTAATGAACAGCCCGGTAGCCGCCCAGCTATGTGTTGCTGCTATTGCCATGCAGCGGGGCAGAGTACACGACACACTGCATCTCGGTCTCCGCACAGCCCATTTGTGGGTGTAATAAACGTAAAATGAGTCCCACATCAAGGGACAGTCACAAAGCGATGTGTTTTATGAGCCTCAGCTGGAGGAAACACCCCAGAGTGATGACAACAAGTGTTTGCCCAGCTACGACCACAAAACCAATAAAGCTACGCTGGCTAACGTCACAGAGGAACACTCACAAGTGCTCTGAAAGACCCGGCAGCCTACAATTTCACAGCTGCTGGAGTAGAAAGAGAGAACACAGGTTAGTGACACCAACAGCAGAGGTGTGTCCGCTTAAACCTCAACTGTTCTTCAGTAAACATCAGAGCTTTGATTATGTAAGGCTGAAATTTGTAGAAGGATTAGAGGATTAAAGTTTCTTTGTTTACAGGAGGAATGTGTGCAATTTGACCACATTCCCTCGTTTCTTATGAGCTAAACAGAGAGGAGGAAAGAATCCGGGCCGAGAAACTAGTGTTTTCATTTCATTTCATTTCATTTCAGAAGGTACAAAAATTAAACCAGTCTCATTCAGACACTTCACAACAGAATATATATATATATATATATATATATATATATATACACACACACACACTTTAAAAGTGCTGGGTTGTAGTGCATTGTTAACACGTAATCATGTCAGTAAAGTATTCATGTTTGTATGAAAGAGTCATAAATCTCTGCTTCATGACATCCAATTTCATCCTGCCCTTTGGACAATTTCATTACCTCTTAGCACCTACACATTTCTAAAGCTTGAATCTTTTAAAAGCAAAGTCAGTGACAAATGACAGTTTAAGTTATCATTCTGAACAGTTGGCCATTTTAATCATGTCTGAATTAAATTTTCTCCCTTCACCCTGCAGCACTTTTGAGGCGACGGTGTACCAGCGCAGCTAATTCCTAATTAATAAAAGCACAAAATTCACATTGTATAATGACCAGTAGATTCCAACCAGAACTTGATTTTTGGTGTTTTAACCCAGAATTAAAGTATTAAATATTTCAAAATAAGCCGACATCTTTTATACGTTTATAAACTAACATTATTTTATATTAAAGGAAATTGTGGGGTCACTGTTTATTAATTTCCCAGCAATGTATTTTTCAGTCTGCATAGAAAGGTTAAGTTTCTATATTACCAAGCTCCTTTTTCTGGATGTTCTCTCATTGCAAAAAAAAGAAAAAAAAAAAAAAAAAGAAGTATATTAGTGTATATACTTAACAACGTGCATGTCAAAACTGAAATAGGTCAATATCAATGACAGTAAAAAGTCACTGGCTCAAATTACCAGAGCTGCTACCGTACAGTCTTTGTTTGGTTTCCAAGGAGCCAGACTTTCTTGGAGTCAAGTGGTCTTGAACAATAGTTCTTTGTGCTTTTAGAGGGTCTATCAAAGTTTTTTCTTTGAACAATGCCTTCTTTTTCACATCTTCAATGAGGTGATTCCCAAAGAGCTATTAGCTGAAAACTTGGCATATCTCAGCACGGGTGTGCAGTGTGTTCTAAAAAAAAAAAAAAGCTCGGGACAAAAGAGGCCATCTACAGCAGATAAACAGTATCTGAATGTGATGTCCTTAAGAAAGAGGAAAAATAAATCCAGCAAAGACCTGACACAGGACCTGAGAGATGCATCTGGACCTTCCACTGATCCATCTACTGTTGGCCCAAGCCTCATCAGATGGTCTCCATGGAAGGGTGGCTGTCAAGAAGCCATTCTTAATGCCGAATGACACAAGAAGTGGACTGAAAATCAGTGGCAGCAGGTCTTATGAAGGATAAATCCTCCCCAGAGCCCGGACCTTAACATTATTGAAGCAGTGTGGGATCATCTGACAGAGAACGAAACAAAAGGCAGCCGACATCCAAAGAAGAGCTTTGGGATGTCCTTCAAGAAGCCTGGAGAACTGTTCCTGAAGACTATTTAATGAAATTACAAGAAAGCTTTTCTAAGCTGCATTGAAGAATAAAAGGTGCTCAGACCAAATATTGACTTTGGAGCCTATTAGAATTATACAAACTGTTTGTGCCTTATATACTGCATTTACATTTACACATTTCAGCTAATCACTGCATCTATTTCCCACTTCCGTGGCAAAATACAAGGTAATGACGAGTGTCTATCAAGACTTCTACACAGTAGGGAACATTCAGATAAAACTGTTGACCATTTTCTTTAGCTTAAAAATCATAAGCTGTCAACAGGTCACACAAAAACACAAAAAAGTAGCCTAAAACCAGATGATTACGGTAAAGGATTGGAACCATAGTGGAGCAGAATTCATTTGAGTTAACAGGGGTGTCTTCTTGTCTTTAAACTCCAGGGGTGCAACTGACTTTTCTCAACAAGGGACAGCCCGTTCTTTCTCCAACCATGCCATCACAACTGCTCTTTACAGCTACTATATTTAAAACTCACAGCCAAGAGTAACATGTAAACACCAGCTCTACAAGGGGCATGCTAGGAAATGTAGTTAGTTTATGAAAAAAGCTAAGACACCCAGCTGTCAGTTTATGTCACCCATTTTTTTTTTTAAGCTTCACCATCACGCCTCAGAGCAGGTTCCTCCAACTGCACCACTCACAATCCTCAGCTTTACGTTGTTTTAATCCTTGATTCAAAAGACAGTGGTGTGACGCACTGCCAAAAAATAAGCTTTTTGATCAAAAATGCAAATACACTCTCGAGTGTATATAGGAAATTTCTCATGTCTATTAGTACATACAAAGTTTGTTTCTTTGTTGGTATTAACGTTAGCAACTGTTTCCTTCGCATAAAAATTTCAAGCTGGCTTCATAAGTTCCAAACCTAAAGAAAACTACACATATGGGTTCCTCCTTCCATAGAAACGATTGATTAATATGAGACTGGTTTACAAAATGTCCCTCCAGGTGGTTCTTTAAGGGTTCTGACAGTTGAAAGTACAAAAGTATTTTACTGCTTGAGAGTAAACTGAATATTTTTTTCTCCTTCACCAGACTTTACACGACCATCTGCTCCACTATGACACCATAACAAGATACTCTGCCAACTCAGGTGCTACAAAGTGTTGTCGACAGCAGAGTCTGGAGGATGATTTATTAAACCAACGCCATTTCAAAAGATCAAGTGCTTTTAAATAAAGGGTGTACTAAAGATTTTCTTTGAGTATCAGACAATAAATACACCCGAGCACTCCTCATACATCACATTCGATTGTTTATGAGTAAATACTGCTTATGGGTGGAGTGATATAGTTTGCAATGAGATGCCACCGATATCATACTGAACAAAACCTTCCTGAAGTCACAGCTATGCTGAAAATGACTCCTGAATGCTGAGTTTTAAGATCCACATGACTGAGAGCATATATGTCAACAGGGATCTAAGAAACATTTCCAAGCAGCTGACTTCCTGTAAAACTGGAAGATTGTCATATCACGCAACTGCAAAGTACTGCATTCTTGGCAGTCTTCATCTAAATACTGTAACTCTCTTCCCAATTCCTAATTTATAACAAACTCGAGTGTGAAGATCACAGACACAGAGCGGTAGCACCGAGAGCAGTGTCATCTCTAACCACTTCCTTTGACGTGTAAACTCAGCTGTGGCAGACTGGGCACACCCAGCTCCTGACTCCGGCCACCCAGTTCCACATGAGCAGGTGACTCAAACACTTTTCTCGGCACTAACAGACGTGCCGTGTCGATTCTGAGCTGGAAACCATCAATAAAACCCATGTGTTTGTGTGCACATCTTAGGACTAACAGTCCAATTTCCTCTCTCCTAAACAAAGAGCTCTGGGAATTACAGAAAACCTGATTTGCTTAAGGACACATCAGCAGGGAAACTGCTGCTGGTTCAGCCATATCTGCTATATGCTGTAAAGCATGAGGGAGACCAAGGAGACTGTCACAAAGACTGTGCATCCACAATATCAGTTTTATGTCTGAATGTGTGACTAAAGTGTCAAATTTGCTCTGTAACTGGTAACACTGCAGCAGTTAACAAGTGACAATGTAACAAACCTTTTGACATCTGAGAACATCCACCTCCGGTAAGTAGATTTAAAATGAGATTAGTACCCTGTGCAACTTAAAAGGTGTAAAATCGGACTCATTATGTGCTCCAGGTAATAATTGACACAGTAAATACAGAGAGGGCTGTAAAACATTGACTACTGAATAAACCGTACTGTGCAAAAGTCTTGAACCACCCCTTATTAATTTAGCTTTCAAGGACTTTATTGTAATCTATTAAAGTTGTCCTGAGCAATACTTTCCAGGTCACTTTTCTTTGGGCATTGACTGCTTCTTCACTCATTTTCAGTCCACTCCTTGCATCAGACCATTTTCAGCGGAATTCCTTTTTTGGTTTGTGGAGAACTGAACACTCACCTATGAATCATACAATACAAAAAAAAGGAACCTAACATAAGGGATGAACCAGTTTCCTGTCCACACATAACATACTACTTAAAAAAAATAAAATAAAACTTTGCTTTGCAAGTAGTAGCCTGTCACAATGATATACAATTTGTTTTAAATTTCATTGGTCAGAACTATGAAATATATCAAAGAAAACGCAATCTGACAGACATAAAATGATATTTTTGCACCAACAAGGTGATTCCCAACGAGCTATTAGCTAACAATTTGGCATATCTCAGCATGGTGTGCTGTGTGACCTTAACACAATTGAGAAAAATTAAAAAGTGGAGGACAAAAGAAGTTGATACATCTACCGTTTACTGAAGCCTCATCACAAATGGTCTCCATGGAAGGGTGGCTGTCAAGAAGCCATTCTTAAGGAAGGGAAACATGGAGAAAAGGCTGAGCTATGCCAAATGACACAACAAGTGAACTGGTCTTATGGAGGGATGAAGCCCGGACCTCAACAATAGACATAGACAGGTTTTATTGTCATTGAGATATACAAGTACTATACAGAATGAAATTTCGATGCATGGCTCCGACAGTATAAAGATAATTAAAATGACGGTATGAAATAATAGCAGCAGGCAATGTTGAGTAGTATTATTGAAGCAGTGTGGGATCATCTTGACAGAGAATTCAACAAAAGGCAGCCAACATCCAAAGAAGAGCTTTGGGGTGTCCTTCAAGTAGCCTGGAGAACTATTCCTGAAGACTACTTAAAGAAATGACAAGAAGGATTGTCTAAGAGAGTTGAGAATACGATTGTGCACCACGAAAAAATTGTGAGACACAATCCACAGTCTCTGTCTTGTCAGAGACTGTAGATTTTTCCAATCTCTGTATATACTCACATCTATCACCAGGGGCCTTTTGGAGCATCAAAGATCTTTTGATGTGGCAGGTTTTGAGCCTTTGCACAATAACCTGATGGCAACGACAAGCTGAATTTAAAGAAAACCCGATGTCTCCATGAAATTACTTCCATGCTGCTGCGAGTAACCCATTTCACAGCATTTGTTTTGGTCTTGAAATGAAGCGCACTTTATTGTAATGTGAGGCATAAACAGGGGAAGGCCTCTGCACACTGCGCCGCGACCCAGGCCGTGAGACACTTTGCAGTCGGGTAAAATTAATCAACTTGCAAAATATTCTCGATCACAGAGCCATTTGGGACAGATGGAGAATTATTGTGGGGGTAATTACATATTTCCCCCCTCTTTCTTAGCTGACGACACAGCACACCCACCCTGCGCCCACTTAGCGACTACAAAAGTAGCCTCTCTGCTCTGCCACCTCCTGGAAAACGGATGGCTCCTCGCCTCCAGGTGAGCTGCTGCGGGATCACCGGCCCCCTGGGCAGGGTACACAGTCGGGGCTGTATCACCAAGGCCGCCGGGTTACCCCTCCGACGCAAGGAAGCCCCTTACGTTAACAGTATTCCTCCCTCATAATCAACATCCAAACAGCAATGCAGCGGCATACTTCTGCGTCAAACAGCTCACGTTCACTTTCCCCTCATAATTAGGCTTTAAACGACAATGACAGGTGAGGAGGCACTGAGGCGCATCCCCCCACGCCCCTGTGCAGCTGTATTTCTATGCAGTTTAATGTGAGCACCATTTATTACCCGTTATGTCATCGTAAATATCCTCTAAACCAGTGGTGCTGGTGTGAAAAAATTTGCTCGACAGCCTCCAATGCAACGCTGCCATCTAAGAGCGATGCTGCAAACACTCCCTGCGTTGTTCATCTCCAGCCTCCTGGGCCTTTTGTTAACCTGTCCGGCAAATAGGTGTATCGTTAATGCTCGAGCAGGAGATTTCATCTAAAGGTTGTTTGGCGTTCGCCTGGATACAAGAGCACTGCGCAGTGATGGGGGGCAGAGAAAGCATAAATCCCAAGGAGGACAGCCGAAAGCTCTGCCTAGTCTGTAGCCATGTCGGGGGGGTGGGGGGAATGCGGTTTAATTATTTTTCTTTCGTTAAATCAGATCAACTTACCTTCCCTCGCCTTCAGGAGAACCGTGTTGGCCACGATATTTTCAATCTCCATTGTCAGAATGTGAATCCCGAGCAGGCGCGATACATTTCACTCAGCGGAAAAAGACGGTTTTTACTGATCAAACGTGCCAAAGACGGTGAGGCTGCTGCACGCGCACAGGGCGAACGCGGCACTGGCGCATAGTAGGATTTTAATAGTGGTCGTCGTTCCTCTCCATTGCAAGATGTTTAGTCAAATCCTACAAACGGAGCAATATGATTACGACGGAGCTCGTTAGCATTCACAGCCTCCCTCCTTTCCCTCTCTGCCTTCCTTCCTGCTTCGGTTCCCTCCTCCTCCTCCTCCTCTTCTTCTTCTTCCTCGTCCTCCTCCTCCTCGCCCCTCCTCTGCACAGTGAACCAGGGAGAGTAGGAGGGATCAGTTTACAACCAGTGCAGCCACACACATTCACTTGCAAGTGCATTCATACATATATATATATTCAAACCTTTCCGAATCGCATGAAATCATCGATGGTTGAAGCCCTTTATTACGTGACAGTTCGTGTGTGATTTTATTTTTTACCCTCAAGTTCCCCCTCAGATGTAGTAGTGAGTTATAACCCACTGGAAACACCTAGAAAATAGAAATGTCTCCCCTATTTAATCAACTCAAATGGCTTTTTGTCCAAAGTATGAATGGGCATGCTTATAATACACCTCTGCGTGCATTCCTGCAGCAGGACGCAAAGCCCTCCGGCCTGATACATACCTCATATTTCATTATTAGTGGTGTAAGGGTTTTGAGTTACATTATCCCATGTCGTTCAGTATGGAGAAGCACGAAGACACACTGGTTTAATGTTTCTCTGACGGTGATATACCGTATATATCTGATTAAGTTGTGCGTCTGCAGACTCAGATATCCTTAGATGCTAAGAAAGATGTGATAATTTGTTCGAAAATAAACCTCTTAAAGGGTGTATAGTTTCACGTAAGAGATTGAGAATGTTTTCGTTTTTTCTTTTGCTAAAAGGGTTGTGAAGAGGGACTGCCTAAAGGCATCTGTGGACCTGAAAATCAAGGCGCTCAGATGACAAAAGCTGACTTTCATCTTCACTCCCTCTTGTTTGTTAGCACACAATGTCTCAAGTTGCTCCACCTGTCAGATGTTGTCTGTCTGAACAAATGATAAAGCAGAACACATAATATTATACATATGTAAGAAAAAAACAGCAAAGCTTTTTATCTATGTTTCTGTGTGGTCAGAAACAAAATCAGTCATTTTCTATGTAGGGTTCTTGAACAACACAAATGAGTCCTGAACAGATAATATCCCAGATGCTGTATAGATTCAATGCCTCCACCTTGTGGCGATAAAGCACAAACACAAGAATGCATCAAGCACAGTCGTCATAAAACCTGCCTTGATGTTATGAACGTTTTTGAAAGGATTGAGAGGATTTCACAACGATGAGTGCACATGACTGTATAACAAAGGTATTGTTCTGACTTTAATCAGCACAGTGAAACCGTAAAACACCCAATCTGCATGGCTGTCATGTATGTATCATGTGTCAGGAGCAATAAATGGTTATTTAGGGTGCAGAGGTGGAAACACATATTTAAAGTATGTGTACGTTTTTAAGACGTGTTTTCTTATCATGCTACTTGAAACACCACACTACACCAACTCAATGGAAATTAAACAGCTTTTTTTTTTACTCCAGTTCTGTTTGTCATGTATATAAAAACCAAACTACTTTAACCAGCAGGACATACTTCAAAGCTGAAACAGTTACTGCAAAACTGGATGTCTACTTGTTCGATAAGTGTGCTAATATATTTTTTTAAAGTAACATTTGATATTTCCAGATGTGGTTTTTATAAATATTTTTCCCTACTTGTCTCTTAGAGCTTTGGGTAATCATTTGACACTATTTTCTGAATTCTCACACTAAACTGCTGAGTAAATATGAAAGCAATGCAGACGCTATTATGGTTTATTCTGAGAAGAAAAAAAAGGAAAAGACTAAGTTTCAAATATGAAATGACAAGATGGATCTAATTCAGTGGCTTTTAACATGACAAATACATGACCAAACAACACATTTACTTGAAAGTCTTCATTTATGCTTATTTAAATTTCTTTTCTGTTGTAACATAGGCTACATTTTGGACACCAGTTGGTGTTGTTGATATGAAAGTGTCTCACTATTTTGTAAATACAATCTATAGATCTATATATTTGAGAAATGTGCCAGTAGCACTCATTTATCTGTGGCTCCAGCGTTGGTTATCATATCTAAACATTAAATATCCTCATTTTCATATAATCATACATACAGCTGCACACACAGGGACTGTAGTCTCTCATTAGTCCTGTTTCCCCCCAATCTATGGTCACAAGGACTATGAGGTATGAATTTTGTTACCCTTATTAATCTTACTCTCTGATCTTACAGCTTCAGCAGTGAGAAAAGTTTAGTTTTATTCCAGTTTGTTTCAACAGAGTATTGACTGTTTTCAATCTCACTCAGATCATCTCAAACTCTGACTGTATGTATGTTCTACAGAGTGTATGACTACAGAGTGAATTTAGGAAACAGAAACAAAGGGAAAACCTTACCTAATGTGGTCAGAGGGAAAAATCCAATCGAAATGAAAACACAAATGTGAATTTTATTTTGTAGCATAGAGAAATTCTTTTCAAAAAGAAGTAACCAAAGTAATGATTGCATAAAAAGATGCATGTAATTTCTTGCGGAAGTTTCCAAATACTTCCATACCACAGGAGGTTTTGATTACAAAGCCAAATGTCTGAATGAGTCATAGATAAATGACTGTTAAATATTTACTAGAATCTTTGGAATACAGTTTCCTTTAAAACAGATGCTGTTCATGCTAATGATCCATCATGAGACATTATATTATGAAATGTCTTATTTTCAAGAAACCATATTCTAGCTCCTATAGTAGGTAAGACAACGCAAATATAATCAGTTTCTACATACCGTAGACGACAATGTGATACTGGATGCAGTAAAAGGGGTTTATTCATGGGTTTCTATTTGTTTTATTCCAACAAGTCAATAAATCCTGATCCAAGATTGCAAAGAATGTTTGGCCCAAACATGGCCCACATCTGCAGCTTTCTTTGTCCACATTTGGCCTTAAATGACACCATAGACTCAGGGTGAGTATCCACCAAACGTGGCCTACATCTGCATTTTCTTTGGGTCACACCTGGCCCTTGCAACACTTTTCATTACTCCCGTCAAAGCATGTTTATGACATTTGGGCCACATCTGGCGCATCCACAACATAATATAAGCCAAGTCAGTTCCAGCTAACGAACATTTAGTGACATCTGGCCCACAAAACACTCACAAGTGCCATAACTGAGCCAAAAGTGCCAAAAGTAGCCCATATTAGGTCTGCTATCAGGGATAGCTTTGTGTACAAGAACTAAGAGGACAGGTTTTACCTTTCTTTACTCCAGTCTTGCAAAAGAAGAATGCAAGTAAGCCGTCTTGCGTGTGCAAATATATGTTTTCTGTGACAAGGCATTAGATGTCACATTAGTCACCCACCAGCTAGTTATGACCTGTTTAAACTGTATTTGAAATACAATTTTTTTCAAGCCAGGAACACAGATCCATGTTTGATTTCAGCTTTGTAAAACTAGTTGGTCCAGTTTCCATCTGTGACCCATATGACCTGTGTGGCAGAACACCACAGGTATGTGTATGCAGAAAGTACAGTTAGATTAGATTGTTTTGACTGATGTGGCTTTTTTCTGATTGCCAATTATGGGCTACTTTTTTTTATTAGTTGACATAGCCTAAATCTAGCCTCTGTAAGTACTAAAGTTTGATCATGATATCAACAGAAATACTGAACATCATGACACTGATATGTATTGAAATGGCTTCCCTTGCAACCCCTGCTGGCTAAAGAAGATGCTACACATGCAAAAAATCTGACAAGTGTCTCTCAGTTTCCTTACAAAACAATGTTCAGGAGGAAAACACTGAAACATGTGAAATAGGGTCAACAAAGCTAAACAGAGTTATACAAAAACACATCACTTTTAGGTATTTCAGAACAGAATAAAAGTTCACTCAGATTACACAGTCGTGTGAAAGAAAATGTGAAAAGTGTGGAAAAGAAAGTACACCCTCATCAATTCTGAGGTTTTCAGGATCAGAAAATCGTGAAAATAATCCTAAAATTAGGTAAATAAAATCCCAGATGCACACCAGCACATCATATTATACTGTGTTATTATCTATTTAACAAAAACTTAATCAAAATGCAGAAGCAATGTGTTTCCCCGAGAGAAAAGTAAGTGAAAAGTAAGTAAAAGTAAGTGCAGCCAGGTACTGCAAGTCAAATATACTTGATTAACTGATCATCAGCAATTCCTGCAGCTTGTTTGAAGCATTCAGGTGTGTGTTTATAGAATATCAAGAAAAAAACACATCAACAATGATCTGAGACACACAGCTGTTGCTGCTCATCAATATGGAAGGGTTAGAGGGAAATCTGCAAACAACTGTACACCTGAAAAAAACCCAAGATCTAAATCTCAGACTCTACAGTCTTCATTTAGGATGTTAAATGTTAAAATCCATGCCAGTATGAATAGAAAAAGACGAAGGGTTGCAGGAGATAGCCTCTTCTTACTAAATAGGTTTGTAAAGTTGCATCTGAACAAACTAAAAGACCTCTGGAACAAAGTCCTTTGGACAGATGAGACCAAAGTGCAGATATTTGTTCATAATGCACAGCAGCACGTTTGGAGAAAACCAAACACAGCATATCAGCACAAACACCTCATACCAACTGTCAAGCACTGTGGTGCACCCTCAGTTCACGAGTTAAAAATTGCTTTGTAACCCCTATTAAATGCAGAATATGTATGCTTATACTGGTATACATTGAATGCAAGAAAAAATTTCCTTTTTCCTTTTCTGTTTTGGCAGTGGTTGTTTCACTTATCCAAACTACTGCAGAAGTTTTTAATACCTCTCACACTAATGCCAACTTTAGGCCTGTAAAAGTCCCATTGCAATCTGAGTCAACATATATTATTTTATTTTGTTCACTGGACGGTGAAAAGAGCTTTTTAAATTCTATAAAAATATGTATTACATAAATTCCGTACAGGAAAGAGTTTATGGATTGATAAAAAGCAGCGGTTGTTTGTCTGTGTGCTGATGGCTGCTGCTTCCTGGCTCTGTGTGTTTTCACGTGACCCCTCACGGAGCTGGTGCGCCTCTGAAAACAGCGGCTAGACACTGAAAGCAAAAGGAAATACAGTGGTTCGGAGCCCCACGGTCCCGGAGCTGTTTCAGTCTGAGAGTAAACAGCTATTATCTCCGAGAATGTTTTCTTTAGGGGAGAAAATGGAGTTTCTTATCGGAAACCCATTTTCCACGCCCGTCGGCCAGAGAATCGGTAAGTCGCATTGGGTTTTGAAATGTTAACAGCTTTGCTTGTTGTCATTTGGGTATTTTACTCTCTAACCGACATGTGTAAGATTAAAAAAAAAAAAAACACACTGCCAAGGACACGGGGTAAAACAAGTTCTTCACGGTTCTCATGGTCATGTATTGCAAGAAAAACTCCAAAATTGTTAAAAACATACAAATGTTTTAAGAGACGATGACGCCTGCGGAGGTGGGACTCATAGTCGTAATACTAGCATGTGATTGGTCGATTAAGTTAAACGACAAAGCATTTGGCGAATTAGGGAGCCGCTTGGTGTTCCATCTCACTTCCTCAGGTACTGATATGTTTTCATCAAATGACAGTTTCACAGAGGTGTGACTGGTGTCTCACCAGATCATTTCATGCAGCACAGGTTTGTAAAGCATCAGAGTTTCTTCTAAATGGCTGACAACTTCCCCTTTTTTCTTTTACCGAGTCGCTAAAAAACTTTGAATCCTTCATTATTAGATTACACATCTGTGCAGGCATGCGTGGTGACTTCTCACCCATCTGGGCCCTCTCCTTCTTATCTCCTCCGTTCACTTTCTCACACATAGATGCCAGCTACTTCTGAGGCAAATGAGAACAGAGAGCAGAGCAGCTGACAGTCACATGAAGGAGAGAGCTGGGGAAGGGGGAGTGGAAGGGAGGGAGGGAAAAGGACTGAATGGAGTTGAGAAAGGCAAGGGTGAGGGCTCGGTGAAGTGTGGTTTGTGCAAAGGAATGAAGGAGATTAGAGATTTATAAGGAGCCTGTGAAGGTTGGAGTGCAAAAAGCTGGCCATGATTGCTAAATAGTTTCAAGGAAAAGGTGGAAGCCTATTTTCAATTAAATTCAAATCGGTTTTATTCATACAGCACTAATTCACAACATTATTATTCATAAATATATTTAGAGGTTACTAGTCACTTTTATATTTGATAATATGTATGTGCTGCTCTGACAGGTTGAAACTGGGTGGGACCCTTTATTTTTACTGCAGTGCTGCGATGCACTGAATGCATGGCTCTTATGCAAATTGTATCCCCTGGGTTCATTTAAATGTGACATCATTTAACTTCTTTAGCCACCATTTTTAAATGTATGAAATATTACAAAATGATGAAAAACAACAAAAAGCATACTGTCTTGCCTCACTGTAAAACCTAGATAGATGTTCCTACAACCTGGATGTTCTGGATAGGCCCACAATTTCTTCATAGGATCGAGGCCTAAGTCTCGTGAGGAAGGGAGTAGAAGGAGGAACTGAAACTAAAATATTTATAATCACAGGTACAAAGTTCTTGTGTTGGCTCCAGTTATCTTGCTGGATTCTGGTATGATATTGAAGGAGAGTATAATTGATGTGACATTTATGCAGTCCCATTGTATTGCTACACCTTTAATACAGCATTAATTCACCCTCTGGATTGCCTCTCTGTTTGCAGAGCGAGCAACCAGTGGCTCCCTACCGTCAGAGGACTGGGGTCTAAACATGGAGATCTGTGACATCATCAACGAGACGGATGACGGGTAGGGACGATGTCATGTGTAGAGTTTAGTTGGCCTGGGTTTCTCCAGTGGAGACTGATCCACAGAGAAGAAGATCATCCTGCTTTCTGTTTTTTATTTGTACTATCTGTACGAATCAGGTTAATAATTAATGCAAAAGTCTACATGTTTTATTTTGTGTTTTTTTTTTTTTTTTTTTTACTGCATTGCCTCTTTTATTGTTAAATAGTTTCTCTCTACACAGCAGTGCAGCTGTAGGACCAAATGACCTGCTTTGAGAATTTTATTATGAGGCACAGTGTTTTGTGACGTTATCAAATGTCATTTTGAATGTGGTTGTAGAAGTGAGATGTAAAAATAAAGCAAAGCTGTTCTTTCCATTTGATGGCTGACTTGATTTGTGAACTCTAATGGCTTCTTTTTTATTTTTTGTGTTATTTATAGCATTTTCTGTTTTAGAATATTTAAGGGGATGACTAAGCAAACATCATCTGATGCAGAGTTGTTTTCCTTCAGGCCAAAAGATGCAGTCAAAGCTATCAAGAAGAGGATAGTAGGAAACAAGAACTTCAGAGAGATTATGTTGGCTCTCACTGTGAGTTGATATGTTGTCATGTTGTATCAGTTATTTAAAGGCCAGAATTAGCCTTATCCTGGTTGCCTTCCTACCAAGAAGAGATGGCTTGTGTGTTTACTTGTTAAAAATGTTAAAATCTTTATCATTTTTGTGTTTGGAATCACAGTTTTTGTATTTTGCTCATTTAGGTTCTTGAGGCCTGCGTGAAGAATTGCGGCCATCGCTTCCAGGTTTTGGTGACCACGCAGGAGTTTGTAGAAGGAGTTTTGGTCCGTTCTATTCTGCCCAAATACAACCCCCCCACTGTCCTCCATGACCGTGTTCTGAGCCTCATTCAGGTATGTGTGTTCCAGAAACTGTATGAGCTAAGCCATTTTAAAATGTGAGGTACTGGCACATCAACAGTTTGAATCTGAATCTCTTTATGGTGAAACTACAATTGATAGTTTCAGTTCAAGTATGATATCTTTCTTATTGATGACCTTATTTGGCAGTTTGACAGTGTCATGAACATTGTTATGAGACAGTCTGAGGGTGTTTTGAAGTCCCATGGCTTCCACCCTGTTATGTCTATGGACATGTACAACAGTGTTATCTTGAATGTACTTTGTAATGTACATTCTTACGTCACATAGTCAAAGCAACTTGTCTGTTACTGTTTGTTATAAGGAATGATAAGATTAGATAGACTTAAAATAGAGTGGAAATAATCATTTTTTATTCACTCTTTCTTTTGTCTTGAAATGTGTCACTGAATGCAGATTCAGGAGCCAATCATCTCTTTATAATTAGTCACATGTTCTCCCATTCATTTTCAGTCATGGGCCGATGCATTTCGTAGCTCTCCCTCCCTGGCGGGGGTGGTATACGTATACGATGACCTGAGGCGGCGAGGTCTGGAATTCCCCATGACAGACCTGGATGCACTGTCCCCGATCCACACTCCAAATAGGGTGAGACTGGCTATTAATTGGAAGTCTGACACACAAACAAACACACTGTATCAACATCTATCTATATTTTAATCTCGCTGACAAATCTTTCAGAGTATCCCAGAAGATGAGCCTCCTGAGGTGACCCCTGTCACTGCTCCCACTCATCAGTCACAACCACAAGCTCCTGCCAGTGTCCCCAGCCAGAATACCTCACCTCCAGTCCAGCCCAGTGATGGACCAGTCTCACTGTCTGCAGAGCAGGTATCTCTACCTAAAATTACCAGAAAAACACCTGTTAGTCAAAAACTTGATGGAGCGCGAAACAGACTCCTCGCAGGTGATGCATATGGGGATAATTGCACATTAAAACACTATATTTATTTTATAGTCATTAGTCTCTGTCTCTAGAAATTTCTTAAAGAACTAAAAAGGCAGATTACACGACTGACATGAAAATAAAAGTTTGGTTTTTTTTTTTTTGCATTTTTTTGCACATCACTAACATTAAACGCCCTATTTCAGCCTACTTTTGCAACAGATCAGCCAGTAACGATGCACTAGTCTTTGACCGTGTTTAATATAGTTTGTTATCTGCAAAGTAGAATATTTTAATAGTTTTCTCTGTCCTGCAAGAAGCTTAGAGTAAAATGTCAAAACAAGACTTTTATTAAAGCTCACATCTACTACATGCTTGGTCTCTGCAGCAAAGACGGCACCTGGGAAATAGTCAGAGCCGCTCTTAAAATAATTCTTTCTTTTTTATTATTATTATTCCAGGAACAGAAGCTGCGAAGTGAGCTGGGGCTGGTGAAGGGAAATGTCAGAGTAATGTCTGAAATGCTAAATGAACTAAAACCTGGACAGAGCCAGACTGATGATATAGAGCTGCTACAGGTGCGTGTTTGTGTTCATGTCACAATTATCTATACCATCTACCATGATTTGGGCTGTGTCTTAAACTACTTTGTGTTCAGTTTCGCTGATAGTGCGCTACAGAGTCCAAAGTCTGTGTGTATATTTATCTTCTATTCACCGATCAGTCACAACATGAAAAACTACTTCCAAGTGAAGTGAATTACTTTGCTTTTGGTACAATGCAATGTTCTGCGGAAAAAGCTTGAATCCTGGCATTCAAGTGGATGCTCCTGTGACACATACACACCCAAACATTGTTCCAAGCCAAACACATCCACCTATGGTAACGGTACTTCTGATGACAGCGTCCTCCTGTAGAGAGACGATCTTCCCGCCACCGAAAAGATCATGCTAATTGTATTTGTGTCTGTTGAAATGAGTTGATGAATTACAGATTTAAGATTTAAGTTTTTGTTGTAAACTTATCCACAGCTTGGACACTATTTCTTGACAGTTCTTCAAAAGTAGAGTTACAAAACTCAGCAGCTGACAGTGATGGTGCAAAATGTCTCAATTTAAGGCTCACTACTGTCCATCTCTTCGGTTTTAGGAAGTAAGAACAAAACCAAAGGCTGATTTTGGTCACTGTCCTGTCTTATCCATGACTACAAAATATTCAACATATTGACATTTCCTCCTATTTTGTTGTTAGTTGGCTTATTATTCTGATGCTGCACTTTTACTGTTATACTTGGAAAAATCAAAGATGTGCAACAGCAAGAGCATCTTTCATTGTTAACAAATGCGTTGTAAAAAATCCAGAGGCACTTGTTTCTATTCACTTTATCGACGTCATCATTGCTACATAACCATTGCCTTTGGTCTTATGTAATGCAGTTTTTCCTCTGCATGGTGTCAGTGTGTGTAGGAGCTTAGTCCTGCTGCAGAGATCTTGTTGGTACACCCTCAGTTGATCCTATCAGATCAATCGTGCAGTGTTTTCATTTCAACCTCAATGAGGTGGAGCTAAAACTTTAAGGAAAACCACAAAACAGTGAGCAATGTCAATCTGTACCAGGCAGTGGGAAAGAGGCTTAAGTTTATTCTTATGATGTTGTCAGAGGAAATTCGGAGAAATGTAGGAAACCGAACTTAAAAAAAGCATTAAATATTAGAACCGGATTTAGTATCAAAGATGTATTATTTGATTTGATTTGTAGTGAGAATGAATTAATCTCTCTGCTGCTCTGCCCAAGCAGCAGCTGTTTGCTGTGTGTAAAAACATGCAAACCCGAGTGGTGGAACTCATCCCACAGCTGCAGGATGAGAGATTTATCGAAGAGCTGCTCATTGTAAATGATGACCTCAACAACGCCTTCATCCGCTATGAGAGGTGGGTTGCAACTGTGCTTTGTTGCTTGTACTCTTGAAAGTTGGTGCAAACATATTGTGCTTAACGGTGTATAATTATCTCTTAGGTTTGACAGGCTGAACAAGGCTCAGGTTACAAATGCACAACAGGTAAAAAAGAGAAATCCTTATTTTCTGTGTTAATTAACAAATTGAACGCAGGACCTTTTTTCTCAGAAAACTGGTGTGAAGGTTTTTTCTTCATCATTTATGATACAAGCGAGTGCTCACTCGGCAGTTGAATGTGACACCTTCTGCTCTGCAGAGCTCTGCCAAGAGCCCGAGCCTCATCGACCTGAGCCCCGAACCTTCGACCAACAAACAGCCAGCTGTCATTACGACTTCCAGCCAACCAACAGTGAGCACCTGGACCAATGACCAGAAACCAGCCAATCGCAGTGAGTAAACTTCGTACAACTCTCTGCTGCTTCTACAAAATCGATTGGATGATCTCTTGTAACTTCCATCTTGTTATTTTTACTGACTTATTTCTGGTAGAAAACAGGATGTTGTGGCTGAACATCACATGTGCAGGGAACGTTTTGAAATGCAGGGGCTATATCATAGGAAATGTCACATTGATTTATGTGATGCAGGGAGAGAAATGGTGGTTGAAGTAAACGCTCTGTTGACCTGCTTTTGCCCAAAGTTCCCCGCTAACCACTGTCAATGAAATATGAAATTTTGTTTTGCAGAAGAGGAGGAGGAGTTTGACATGTTTGCCCAAACCAGAGGCAGCTCCTTGGCTGAGCAGAGGAAAAAGTGAGCAGAGCCGACTGGTGACACACATACCTTCATCCTACTCTTATCCTTCTTATATTTGAAATAAGTCGATGGGATTTACTTGCCAGATCATGGCTGCCTACATTTTTTATCTCAGAAATATCCTGTTTTTAGTAGTGAAAACATTTCTAACTTCATTCTGTTTTACAAAACTGGGCTTACTTTTGCCATTAGGTTAAGTTTCTAATCAAAGAAAGACAGTTTTTCTCTGGGGCCTAAAAGACACATCTTAATGAATGCAGAGCTTTTAACGACGCCTTTTCCCACTTTTGCGAATAGACTGCTGTTTTAGAAAAAAGAAAGAAAAACAAGCCTTTTTCATGAGCTGTAAAATTCAAAAGGTTTACATAATTTATTTACATTTTGACACAACAATTGATGGATAATGCTTTTAAATGTGGTAAAATATGCTCGGACATGACATATACAGCTTTTCACTTTTTTAAGACTAATACTGATTTAAGTTTGCTTGTGGAACTGATGTTATGTGCGCTTATGTGCATCCAGCGTCAGGTATGAGGACCCTGGAGCTGTTGAAGGCCTCGCAGGAGCCCTGGACTCAAGGCTGCAGGTCACAGGAGGGGTGTGTATATCACAGTAACACACACACATGACTTAAGTTTAGATTATTATTATGATCATAACCTTTATTTAACCAGGAAGATCCCATTGAGATTAAGAGCCTCTTTTTCAAGAGAGACCTGGCCAAGATAGGCAGCAAATAAAAAACACAGTCAGAAATTACACAGATAAAAACACAAACAAATTAAAGAAAAAGTATTGAATTTACAAGCAGATTATGAAAAACAAGTACATGTAGTGGAGTCGGCCTCGAGTGTTCTCAGTTTGAAGATGAATATTTCTGTGATTGTGATGTAAATAAATGAAACTCAGTCATCCTGTTTCTCTTTTGATTATGTTTTTCTTTGTAGGTGCCACTGGAAAAAAACTCTGTGCAGAATGACATTGATAGATGGTTATCTTGTGACCTGGTAAGAGAGAGCATGAACCAGATATGATGACCGCAGAAAAAACAAATCCTTTACTGTTTGTGTTTTGTTTTTTTTTCTTAAAAAAGCAGGAAGAGCAGTCTTCAGTTTGCGAGGGAGTGTCTAGTGAAGGTATATTTTCTCTTACAAAATGATCTGTAAAGATAACATTTCAGAATATTTCCCTTTTTGTGCATGAAGGTGTATTCATAACTGCACATGTCCTTCTCAGAGTTTGATAAGTTTCTGGAGGATCGGGCGAAGGCTGCAGACAACAACAGCCAGTCCATTCATAGCGTGCCATCCTCCACTCCCAGACCGCCGCCACAGTCTACCCGGCAGCAGGACACATCGCATGATCAGCTTTTTTCACTTTGAGTGCAGGAACAGACAACAGGAATGGGTGTAGGGCGACATGAAATAGAAATATATACCAGACGTACACTGTGCCAAGTCAGGTTCTCCGAGCACACACACAAATCAACACCGGACTCCACAGAACTGCCACCAAATCAACTCGCATCATAAAGTAGATGCTGTTTTATCTCTGACTTCAGCTGTTTGTTGTCTTAATGTACATATAAACAACTTCATGTTACTTTATTTAATATGTATTATTATGATATTAATGTGAACAAAAAACTTTGTGTTTACAGAAAGTGGTAGCAAATAATGATGCAGAAAATATATTTGATATAACACCATCATGTGCCTTTGACCCAGAGAGCTGATTTTGTGTTCATGAGAATAAATAGGGCACTGCGCCCCAAACAGGGTCCTTGTGTTCTTTTTCTAAAATGTTTTCCTGCTTTGACATTATCGACAACACTTGAGAAATTGATGGCTTTAAGAAAAATAGACCAGGATCATTTTAATTGGCTTCCAGTGCAGTATGAGAGCTATAGTTAAACAATAACATTTGCTGGAAATTAATACACAAAAACTTTGTTTAATAGACTGAGATAACATATTTAGTTTAACCAAATTAAGGCAGATAAGTCATTTATTTTTGCATTGGTGAGTTAGTCTAAACATTGGCAGCTTGATTGAGTGGTGGGAATTCCAGTTCAGTGTTTTCTCTAATAAGAGTCAAAATCCAGAGTGTTGTTGTTGAAGAAGTCAAGCATGTCTGGTGTCTGGAACACAGAGTCCCAAGAGATACCGTAATCTTCACAGGGAAAAACAAAGACAAAGAGACAAACTTCCATTCCTATATGCCACCCTCAGGACCTGAAGACCATGCGTATACTCCTTCATTGTGGCATCTGTCTTTTTTGGATATCTGTATCAGTCCTGCTGCATGGATCTGCCTTTACTTCTAACATTTCCAATCAAAATCAGCTTACAAATATGTCTGTTGTTAAAGACCAAGAGGACATGGACTGGGATTCACCATTTCTTCAGCTGAGAGCTAGTCTGCCATCTTTCTCGCAGCTGATCCGTCCTTACAGCCTTCTGACAAACGCTGACTATCACTACATGCCCAAGCCTAAACATTGCAGGCCTTCTCGCCTCCTCCGTCTTCTGGGATCCTTCTTCGATCCATTTTGGATGTCCATAGATCAGCCAACTGAATCCTCCAAGGGAGGAAAGTTTAACCTGAGTGCTTCTCCAGAGCTGAGAGAGGCTGCAGTGGCCCATCGACAGAAGCTGGAGGATGAGGCTGCTCAGCTGGACCTCGACTCTCTTCCCTCAGATGTAGCCAGTTCAATCAGAGGCTGGTTGGTGCGCTCAACAACGTGTGAATTACGCCACTGGTGGGTAGATCTGGGCCCAACTTTCTGGCCACGTTGGCTGCGACAAACTGATTGTAAGAGACCAGATGGAGAGAAAAGCTGCTCCTTTCCCAGAGGGATGGAGTGTGTGAAAGCTCAGACATCACAGATAAAGATTCTGGCTTGGCACTGTCTGGAAATCAGAAATAGAAGGGATGGATCCAGGTGGACTAAACGTGAAAGGTCTGACGGCAGCACTGAGAGAAGAGAAGCGATGACAAGGTGCTTATGGAGACAAGTGCCTTATCCTGTGATCACATCATGTATGTGCTCATGTATATAAATGTTTTCTCATTAGAGCCCATTTTCACTCTGTATCTGCAGCTATTTTCTTCTACATGCATACTGCGTATGTATCTGTGACTTATAACTGTGTAATAACGGATTTGTTTTTTAAATTTTTTATTTCAGTTCAGTTGGTTTAGTTTAGAAATGTATTCTCCCTGCAAAGTAGAGCAGGATCCCTGATGTTGCTGGCTTTAAAGCACTTCCAAGTTCTCTAATTTGTGACAGATCTCCACTCTTAATGGAAACCTTTGGGTCCAACAACAAGCCTTCAGTTTGATGACTCATACAGTGTTATAATAGTGCATTAGCCACGTATTAATTTAATCAGATAACCGTCGTTACCGTCAAGCCCCGTCACGTGTCTTGTGCTGCATTCACAAAAATGGGACATTTTTTATTCTTGTGAAACTCGTATTTTAATGAGAGTTTTGTTTGTTTGCTTTGCTGTTGTTTTTGCATTTAGCACGGGTGTAATTAAAGTGTGACTTACAGCTTTCTGTGTAGCAGCAAAGAGAAGATAAAAAATATCTTTACAAGTAATGACTCATGTGTAAGTTCAGCAAATAAATAATTCTTTCTTTCAGTAAATATAAATCTATTGCAAATTGCACTCCTAGATTAAATACAGCCTACATAACAGACTAGTGCCACGCTGTAATGTAGGTCTCCTTATTTTCCAGTGCTTTCTCGCTTGTACAATTTTAGAAAAGACTGAATTGTAGTTGTTTAACTTTTGTTTGTTAGTTATTGGCAATTGTTATTATCTTCTTAATAAATTTTTTTCATTAAAAGAACTATGAAATTTCATGCTGTATTTGTTTCTCTTGTATTTTATTAATCATATGATAGGATTTATTTCTGCATGGATTTAGGTGTTGTTTTTGTAGCTTGGCAACAATTTAACTGATATTTTCAGACACTGCAGTGGCAGGTAACACAAGTGAATTTTTTTGGTTGACAATATGGACAGAAGCTCACCGCCAACAGTTCAACATCTTGGGGTAAAGAGACTCTCTTTCTGAGTGACAAAACTAAGATTAAACCCTCTGTAATTATGAAGCACTGTAATCTTTTGTCATTCACTGTTGCTTCTTTGTCTGCACATATAGTCTTAAAGCTAAGTAGAATAGTGTTAGAGTTGTTTCTGCTACTGAAAAATATAACAATGCCTTTCTGACGGTCCTGCTACATATTTATTATGCTCGTCCATTTGATCCACCAATGATTGTCAAACTTCTTCCTCCTCTCTCTCTTTTTCTCCCCCACTTCACATCCTTGACATCTCCTCTTCAACTCGTCTGGATTGGGCTTTCAAAACTTCAATTAGCTGCTTGCACATACAAAAAAACGTTCACGTTGCTGTGTTAAAGCATCATGACAGGTGTAAGTAAAAGTGTCAAAATAACTATTAGAGAGCATCCCAGCACGATCATATCCAGCATATAAAATATAAAAACAAAAATCAGTTTTCACAGAAAAAAAGCGTTTGTCTCTTCAAAACACCGCACAAACATGATGTACATTTTGTAAGCCAAATCTCCGAGGAGCAGTGAATGCATCAGTCTGGGTACATCCCACCCGCTGTACGTTGACTGTACACAGACAAGATGGCAGCTTCATTGGAAGACGAATTTGAAGATGCACCTGACGTGGAGCCGTTAGAACCAACTCTGAAGAATATTATCGAGCAAAAATCTCTGAAATGGATTTTTGTTGGTGGAAAAGGTGGTGTCGGTAAAACGACGTGTAGGTGAGTAGAAGGGAACGTTGATATGTACTCGGGCTAGGTCGCTAGCTAAGATAGCTATATTAGGCTAACTGTTCACTCAAGTTGACGCGAATATTGTCGGCAAATTAATAATGTATTTCACTTTGACATGATGAGAATTTAATGGATGTTAACTTTCTGCTTAAGATGTAGATCTCAAATGATCCTTACTATATTATATGTCCATTAAATGAGTGTCCGTGTCAGTTTGCCGGGTCGTTGAACGCTGTCTCGCACAGTCAGCAGCTAACATTAGCCATCTGACACATAGATTCATGAGTCGCTGTACCGCTTGCATAAACTTGTTTGTCCTCACATCTTTTCTGCTATTCAACGGGAAATCTTTCTTCATTGTGCTGGGCGAATATTGTTTGCTCAGCTAACTATATGATGTAGAGGTAAACACTTTACTATCTAGTGTTAGTCGGCAAGCTTGCATGTAAGGGAACACACCTTTTTAAAATGATTTTATAATTTAAAAGGGCTGTGACAATTAGAGAAAATATGTTCATGCTAATGTAGCAGGACAGAGAGAAGCGTTATTCCTTATATTTGGATAGTTTGTGTCTCAACTTGTTTGATTTTACACTAATAAGGATACATTATGATAGAACAACTCGATTTGTTGATATCTTAGGTCACTTTCATAACTTTCATTCTGGGCACCATTTTCTTTTAAATAACTTTGATGGCTGTAATTTGAATTTAAATTTGGTAATGTTCCATCAAAGCAGCTGGTGCAAGGTAATCCTCAAATCCAAAATAAAAAATTGTAGACTTGAAGTTGCTAAAATGAAGAGCTCCAGTCCAGCACTTAAAACCTTGTCCTGTTTGGTGGCTGTATGAACCCATCCACTCTCTTTGTTTTCCTATTCAGCTGTAGTTTGGCCGTCCAGCTGGCTGCTGTCAGGGAGAGTGTCCTAATCATCTCCACAGACCCTGCTCATAACATCTCTGATGCTTTTGACCAGAAGTTCTCAAAGGTGCCTACTAAGGTCAAGGGTTATGACAATCTCTTTGCAATGGTAAGTCAGGCCACATCAAGTAATCTCTTTACACACTGGGAGCATTTATGAGACATGCGGAGGAGGGAAGGGAGTAGAGTTGCATCAGGGTCTAAAATAAGGCAGATTTCCCATGAAGCAACTCAGAAGTCATCTCAGTCATGCGATTTTAAAAAAAAAAAAAAAAATAGAAAAAAATAAAAAAAAATGATGCAGAAAGTTGCAAGATCAAGCATCTGAATGGAAATCAACCTTTATTAGTTGTTCTTGCATATATGATTTTCCTTATCTTATTCATATTTTCCTTTTTGCAGAGTTTCATAAGTGTCTTATAGGTTGTATACAGCTATTATAACTAATAAAGAAGTTTATTCATCCTGGTTTTTTTGGAAGATTATGAGCATTAGTTCCTCATCTCATCAGAATCATGAGGATAGTTTCATGTGTCCTCACAAGCCTCGCTCTGTTGCAAAAGTCAATCACTTGGGGGCAGAAAAACATAAGCAGAACATTTGGAAGTGATTTATTTATTCATTTGTTTTTTCTTTTTAAATGTGTGACTCTCCTGTATGTGTGAATACAGGAAATTGACCCGAGCCTGGGCGTGGCGGAGCTGCCTGATGAATTCTTCGAGGAGGACAACATGCTCAGCATGGGCAAGAAGATGATGCAGGAGGCCATGAGTGCTTTCCCTGGTATTGATGAGGCTATGAGCTACGCAGAGGTCATGAGGTAGAAAACCAAACAAACAAATAAATTAATAAAAGTATGCCTGCTGCAAAACCAGACACTTTTTTTTTTTCCTAATGTTGATAATCAGCTTATCAAGAAAGGGTGATAAATGTTGTACTTACTGATGTCGTCTACCTGCATCTCAGGTTAGTTAAAGGAATGAACTTCTCTGTGGTGGTCTTTGATACTGCTCCCACTGGCCACACACTGCGTCTGCTCAACTTCCCCACCATCGTGGAGCGAGGTCTGGGCCGCCTCATGCAGATCAAGAACCAGATCAGCCCCTTCATCTCTCAGGTGAGGAGGGATCTTTTGTTTTTTCCCCTCCAGGTGATTAGATTGTACATAGATTATTAATTAAAGTTTTTTTTCTCCGTTTGCTGTGTCTAGATGTGTAACATGCTTGGTCTGGGCGACATGAACGCAGACCAACTGGCCTCCAAGCTTGAGGAAACCCTGCCAGTTATTCGCTCAGTCAGCGAGCAGTTTAAAGACCCTGTAAGTAACGCACACATAACAGTTGTGGTCAGCCCACTGTACTGTTTCTAATGACTCTGCAGTAGTCACTCAGTGGGTCTACATGATGAGATTAACTCGATTATAGCTATAGTTGGGTTATGCTCCTAATCTGAGCAAGGGTAATTATACTTGGATATATGACGGTGAATGAATCGAATCACTGGCACAAAGCTTGTCATACCACAGTAGATAAGTAGCACTGTACCCATTTCAACTATCGCTAATAGAGCCACTTCCGGTTCACGTCTTCACCACCAACAACAGCAAACTCAGGCATTTGAGAAAGATGGCGAACGAAGAGCAAGATGAAGCTACGTCCCTCTACATTTGTGATGAGCTGGTTATGGCACAAACGTGATGCACAACGGCACATTCTCCATCGTACTGTTTATTACTTTCTGACGGCGGCGACAACAACAGTAATGTCGTCTCCTTCGACTTCCAGGTGACGATCGCAGGAAAAAATCTCAACATGCACAGAACGCTCGATCCTATCCACTGTTGTCTCCAGGCACGTTAAGTGGGCATTTGGATCGAGTTATCCCGGGTCTTAATTCGATCGCGAGTAACCCGATTCGATTTCTTGTCAAATTAAGGTGTCTACATGAACCGAATAACTCAGTCTTATTGTAATTTAGCCATTAATCCGATCCGATGGCACGCATGTAATCGGACTGGCTGCTATCGATCTGATGTGGATCACAGCACCAGGGTGCACGCACTCATTTTCCCCTGGGAGGGGGGGCCTTCATGATCTACAAGAGTGAGCAAAGCTCCCCTTTTGTTAACAGAAAGAGAGCACAATGTCTGGTGTGAATATATGCCTGTTTCTACTCATCACCTTTAAGAGATTATTATGGGTTTGCTCATCGAGGTGAACCTTGCATGGTGACAATTTTTTATCCAATTAACTCTGAAATGAAGGGATGAAAACTTAGATTAGATAAATGTGATGGAAAGCCTGGTGACACAGAGCACAGTGGATAATGGAAACAGAGATTTCTATTAACAGCTTGGCAGGCTGAAGCCTATCCTGTCTGTCATAGGGCGATGGATGGCGTTCCTCCTGGACTGGGCAGACTAATGCAGAGACGAGCAACAATGCACATTCACACTTAAAGCCTATTTAGGATTACCCATTGACAAATGCATGATTTTAAGGACAGCAAGGAAGCTGGAGTCCTAAAAACCCACATGAGTATGGGGAAAACGCTGCTCAGAAATCTGAGGTTCAAACCTGACGCCTTCTTGTTGCAAAGCGACACCCGAGCTGCATTTAGTGATGGTTAAAGTTATCTACCTCTTCCTTGCATAACAGAACAATCGGATGGCTTGAATTGTGCTTTTATCAATCAACATCAGGGGCAAAGAGACAACTCAGAGTTTGCACAGCAGGGTGAGACTTGCAGTATTTTTACAAGCAAAGTCTAAACATAAGTTTGAATTTTTTGTACACTGTTAATTTTTTAGTCAATAATATCACACCTACCAAACTTAAACGGCTGGTCTGTTTTATAAGACTGCTTTAAGTGTCGTGTTCAGGTTGTTTTGGATTCATCTGGTGTTTTCTTGCACTGTTGAAATTCACCAGCTGTACACTTAAGAATATTTAAGATGAATAGAATGTAATGGGTGTTTAGTCCGAGGGCTTCTGTGTTTGTGTTGTGTAACTGTTCATCGTTTTTCTGCTTTTCATGCTGGCATTAGGAACAGACCACTTTCATCTGTGTGTGTATCGCTGAGTTCCTGTCGCTCTATGAGACCGAGCGGCTGATCCAGGAACTGGCCAAGTGCCGCATCGACACACACAACATCATTGTCAACCAGCTTGTTTTCCCCGACGCAGAGAGGCCGTGTAAAATGTGCGAAGCCCGTCATAAAATTCAGTCCAAATATTTAGATCAGGTACGGCTCAGGGACATCCTTTTTACCAAATATTTAAAATATTTGCAGTTATGTGTCTCATATATTCATTAATTGTTTTGTTTTTTTTCTACAGATGGAGGACCTTTATGAAGATTTCCACATAGTCAAATTACCGCTGCTGCCCCATGAAGTTCGAGGCGCCGACAAGGTCAACACGTTCTCTAAGCAACTTCTGGAACCCTACAAACCCCCAAACAAGTGATCCCCTCCCCTGCAGGACCTCTCCCTGATCTCCCCCCTCTACAGACGACCCCTCAGCAGTCTGAACTCGCCTCTTCTGAGCTCCTCCTCCAACAAGCCTCAAACCCTCCGGCAACAGCCTCAAGATGATCCACTCAGTCCTGCGAAGCAGAGCACCATTACACCAAGACACACACCCCCACGCTGAAGGGAAACCCAGACACACCAACAAAACCCGCTGTGTTGTGAGATAAGACAGTGTTTATGTGTGCAGCCTTACTCTCACTTCTCCTTCTCTCGTCTTCATATCCTCAGTGGCAGTTGTTCTAGTCTTAATGTGTTTAACAGAAAAGAAAAAAAAACCTCTCCTCTATCCCGAGGAGTGTCCACCTCAGTTGTGAAACACCAGTGACGGTGCTGTACATTTACAGGATAAAACCGCTTTCAGATGGTTGCTGTTAACTCCTTTGTTTATTCTGTGTGATTTATTCTTTTTTTTTTTTTTTTTTGGTGGCTCTTTCTGTAAAATTTACTAAACAGTTTCACAAAGAGACTGTACAAAAACCTATGAAGAGAAATGTGGTCTTCAGCAGTTTTTACCAAAACCATCCTTGTTATTACAGCAAATAAAACTGAAGCAGTTCTAACTGCATCTTTTACCATTTGTCAGATGATTAGACCTCACTGTGGTCGTGTAAATGCAGTTAAATAACAGTGTCGCTGAGATTTTAAACTCAGTTAAATTGGGAGCTTTATATGCACATGTGGCTATGTTTGAGTTTCATAGCCTCCGTTAAACATTTTAAACCTCTGTTGTTGCTCCAGGGGGTATGTGGTTGGAGGCGGTATCCGTTTTATGAGGCATATGTTAAATGTTTGAAAGAATGGAAGGGAAAGAGTTGCCCGACAACGCTGAGCTCACAGTACAAGCTCTCAATCAGAGCAAAAACTCATCCATTCCTTCTTTCTGTCAAACATCTTCTGTCTACTCTGTTTACTGGCATCCGTTATGGAACACTAGTGAGAGAAATGGTAGCCTTATTTAGTTAATTGTTTACTTAAATGAAGTGTAAAGCAAATGGATGGTGACCATCCCTGCTCTTTGAGTACAGGAGTCTGGTTTGATTGAAGCTTCCCCAACAGAAACATGCCAGTAGATGACAGGTCAATACATCCTCATGAGAAAGCATAATGTTCCTTCTTTGTCACTGAATGCTTTTGAGTCGACACAAATCTGTTTTCTATAGATTTTCTTTAAATTATGTTGCGATTGTTAATTAAAACAAACTTGCTTCAGCTAACAGCCCACGTGGTCTTTGTTTTGCTCTGCCTACTGTATTTTTAAAGTGGATCATTCTGTTAACTGGAGTGGATTGAAGCAACTTTTCATGCAGGCACAGAAACACCAATCTGACTTGCCTCAGTTGACCTTCAATAAAGCAATTTCAGGAGCACAAACATGCTTCCTGCTGGAATTAGCATGAAGAAATAGGCACAAAATATACTGTAGATTAAATATTAAGTATCGCCCCCGCTAATCACATGTTGCGAAAAAAAAGCGTGATGTAAAATACACTTTGTCCCGTTGAGCTGGAACATTGTAAGATGTTTTGTTTCCAATTTAAGATGCAACTAGTTGTGTTTTCGGAGCTGTAAGTGAGAAATTGCTTGTTGTTTTCATTTCACTTAACACGAAAGTTTGCCATGGTCCGCTTGCTCCTGTTTCATAATTCGCTGCTGCACGGTGCGGGCCTGCGCGCTCCTTGTGCCCCGGCGCTGCGGCCTGTCGCTTGTGGTCCATCACCGAGGCCGGCTCTCCCGGTCGGGGGCCGCGCTAACGAGCTTCTCCTCCCCCTCGTTTTGGGGATTTACCCCGGGGGCGCACTGACCACTGAACGCACCGAGGAGGCATGGATGATTACTGCCATGCAGCCAACGCGAGTTAACGGAGCTGACGCCAGAGGATATCAGGGTTATGAACTGGTTGAGAGAAAAACACTGGTGAGTACAGAGCGAGGGATAGTGACGACGACACTGCCAAGAGAAAACATGAGCTCACTTCTCCAGTGGTGCCAATTACGCACGGAGATGCGCTGAGCAGCTCAGTTGGACAAACCACCTCAAAAGGTAAGAGCATGGATTTGGCATGAAGCTCCTCGCCCCAACCGAATCGGAAATACTTCAACTAGAACGTGTAGGTAAGACTTTAAGGTGACCTGGGAGTTGTTCAGCTTGAAAAGTTTGACATTTTACAACATCATGGCGTTTGCTCATGGCTTCTTAAACACCTAAAATGGTTAAAAGTGGTTTAATAAAGCAATCCATATTTCCTCCTGCAGAGCTCTTTTATAGAGAAGACCTGTGAAGCCCGGGTCACTCATGACTGTCACCTACACAGCCAGAGTTGCAAACGCCCGATTCTGCGGCTTCTCCAAGCTGCTTTTAGCCTGGAAAGGCAGCATCTACAAGGTGCTGTACAAAGAGTTTCTGGCTTTCTTTGCCATGTATACCGCAATCAGCATCACTTACAGGTGAGACAGATGGCTGCTTTAGACGTTTATCGCTCCTTTGGTGCAATCAGTAATTCAGTATTCTTCATTGTTTGAACTCTGTAGATTTTTCCTGTATGATGACCAGAAGAGATATTTTGAAAAGCTGGCAATTTATTGCAACCACTACGCCAGTCTCATCCCCATGTCCTTTGTGCTGGGTAAGCTTAATGGTTAACTTTCAGGAGCCTGTCCAGCAGAGAGCTGCCACACCGGGTTCATTCTCATGTTTGGCTCTTTTTATTTTAGCATTTCCTGATGTGAAGATGGGTGTAGTTTTCAACAGCGCGACTTTGAGCAACTTTCTGTTTGTCTCCATGGAATCAGACTTTGATATGTTTATAAAGAAGCTGATTATGGAAGTGACAGTAAATTAATTTACAGATGATATTCTGAAGTAATGCTTGAGTGCATGAATTCATTCAGTGCATCATAAAGTCCTGATAAAGTCACAATAACTCCATCACTTGCAAAATATAATTTCTCTGTCATTTCATACCTTGATTTATGTGCAATCCAATTAGCTGCCACAAATATAAAACCATCACACGTACAATCACATGAGCCACCTCTCATTTCCTTAGACATTAGAAGGAAAACAGTGAAAGGTGCTGCAATTTGTTAAAACTGCAAGCACAATTTGAAATTCATTAAATAAGGTCATATTTGGTATGCGTGTCTTTTTTCTTCAACACAGCTTCCTGTCATTTCTTTAAGTAGTCTTCAGGAATAGTTCTCCAGGCTTCTTAAAGGACATCCCAAAGCTCTTCTTTGGATGTCGGCTGCCTTTTGTTCCGTTCTCTGTCAGATGATCCCACACTGCTTCAGTAATGTTGAGGTCTGGGCTCTGGGGAGGATTTATCCTTCCTAAGACCTGTTGCCACTGATTTTCAGTCCACTTCAGTCAGAATTTTCTCCCTGTTTCCCTTCCTTAAGAATGGTTTCTTGACAGCGACCCTTCCATGGAGACCATTTCTGATGAGGCTTGGGTCAACAGTAGGTCCAGCTGCATCTCTCAGGTCCCGTGTCTTTGCTGGATTCTTTCCTCTTTCTTAAGGACATCACTTTCAGATACTGTTCATCTGCTGCAAATTGTTATTTAGGCCTGACACTTCTTCTTTTGTCCTCCACTTGTCCATTTTCCTCAAATATTTTTAATAACACACTGCACACCATGCTGAGATATGCCGAGTTTTCAGCTAAAAGCTTTTTGGGAATCATTCTGTTGCTGCAAAAACACTATTTTCTATCTGTCAAACTGTGTTATGATTTCTCATAGATGCAACTAAAGATATGGGAACAAATTGTGTGTCTGTTACAGACTGCTAGTAACAAAGTGCCTAAAGATACAATTTGAAATTAGTTCTTTGTTAAGTTGTCTGTTGTGTGTAGACACGACACTGGTTAATCCCTTAGGTTAGGTTTATTAAAAAGTCAGTTGTGTTAAGTGGCTTAACAAACAAATAAACATTCAAAAAGGTACAAAAACTGGACTTTAAATAGTGAAAAAACAGCTAATGTCCCAAAAAACTTTGAAATACCTTCAGAAAGCCTGGAGATCTATTGCCCAATTCATACTTTTTATCATCATGAGTTGTAAAAAAGAGCAACAAAGTCACTAAAGAAGCGAATCACATGTTATCACATCAAGATTTGGTTTATACAGTTTTGATTATCTGACTTTTATAAATTTCTTATGAGAAGATAGATGGTGATGAATTTGCAATAAACTGCATGACATTTTTATTAATATATATTATAATTTAAAATAGGATCCCTCAAATTAGATGCCTACCTGTTCTCTATAGTGCATTGAAGAGTTAATTTAGTCTATTCTTTTCTTTCTTCACTTCTTATGCTCACATATAAAGTAGGTGATAAGTTAAGGTGAGATAATCTCTAACAATTCAATTTGATGGACACCCCTCAGCCCAATGCACAGTGAGTTTTCAGAAACCTACCATTTAGCAGCTCTTTGCAGGTGTAACCTGTGTCTCTGCTGCTGTTTGCAGGGTTCTATGTGACCCTGGTGGTGAACCGTTGGTGGAACCAGTACACCAGCATCCCGCTCCCTGACAGGCTCATGTGTGTCCTATCAGGGGGCCTCCAGGGGAGTGATGAACGAGGCCGCCTGCTGAGACGCACCATGATGCGCTACGCCAGTCTGTCAGCCCTGCTCATCCTCCGCTCTGTCAGCACCGCCGTCTTCAAACGTTTCCCCACCATGGACCACGTGGTGGAGGCTGGTGAGAGGGGTGGGGTGGGGATGGGAATGGCAGGGTTTAATTAGCCAAAAACACCTACTGTGATGTGTATATTTTTTGCTGTCAATGCAAACATAACATCAAGTGCACCTTTCACAGAATATAATTCTCAAACTGACTTTGAGTGATGGAGACACAAAAATCAGGAGTGTGTGGCGCCTGCTCTCCTATACGTCTCCTTCGGCCAGTGAGCACAAAATAAATGACAAGGACAGGCACTTCTTGAAATTCACCGGAGATAGAAACAAACATGTTGCAGCTGTTTTAAAATGAAGAACACGTTGACATTCATCCTGTATTCTTTCCCTTTTGGGAGCCAAATTTAGATCTGGAATTCCATTTGTGCAGGATTCATGACCAGAGAGGAACGAAAGAAGTTCGAGGGTCTCCACTCTCCTTATAACAAATACTGGATCCCTTGTGTGTGGTTCACTAATCTGGCTGCTGTGGCTCGCTGTGAGGGCAGAATCAAAGATGATCACACTCTCAAGCTACTGCTGGAGGTGCGGCAATTGCACACACACACACACACACACACACACAGAGTTTCACACAGGCCAGCTGAATATGTTGAACTCAAGTTCTTCTTTTAACAAAGATTCAGAATGAGAGAGACAACGAGTCAACAAGTGTTTGTGTGTGAACAGGAGCTGAATTCATTCAGAGGGAAGTGCAGCATGCTCTTTCATTACGACATGATCAGTGTGCCCCTGGTGTACACTCAGGTAAGTGCTGACTTTTATACTGCTACTGCTTTCTTTTGGGGATTTCTGACTGTTACAGCTAAAATGACAAAACCAGTGATGGAGAGGGTGGTTTTATTTACAGAGCTGTATCTCTCAAAACTGTTCAACTTGGATATTAAAGCTGATACATGATACAGGGTTTTTCTATTTCCTTCAGTGTGTCATGCATCTTTTTGTGCCTGTGAAAAACCTGTGCACAGCTACAAAGCCCACACCCAACACACTTATAAATGCCTGAAAAGCCTCATTTGTAGTCCAGGTTTTCTTCTTTCTTGTTTGGATAATGCCAGTAGAAATGCTAGTTAGTCCAAGAAGAAGCAGTTTGTACTCTGATTGGTCAAAGTTGCACAGCTTGGACCAATCAAAGCAGATGTTTATATGAATTTTGAACATGTTTATGACATGCTTATGAAGACTTTAGGGGACAAGTGGAGTGCTACTGATGGTTCCTATGCGTCACTGGAGTCTTTTGTCTTTTTTGACTTTCTGAATAAATAAAAACACAAGCTTCCAGTGAAAACATATGATTTAAATGACATTGTTCATGACAACAATTCTAGTTGTTATGTTCAAGTTAACCATGACCTGTGACCAGTTGAATATAACTGTCCCTCAGGTGGTGACTTTGGCGGTGTACAGTTTTTTCCTGGTGTGTCTGATTGGTCGTCAGTTCCTGGACCCCAGTCAGGGTTATCCTGGTCACGACCTGGACCTCTACGTGCCAATCTTCACCCTGCTGCAGTTCTTCTTTTACGCTGGCTGGCTGAAGGTCAGCATGAGAGTTCTACAAAACCTGTTTTAATACGTGAACAGAACATTTAGATTGTTTTATTTTCTGCTGTTCGTCCTGAAGGTTGCAGAGCAGCTGATCAACCCGTTTGGAGAGGATGATGACGATTTTGAGACCAACTGGCTGATTGACAGAAACTTCCAGGTTTCTTAATGCTTTTTTCAGTTTTGTCACTCCTGAGTTTCTTAGGCACAGAATAACACTGTTTCACTGGGGTCTGACATTTTAACCTTACCTCCATGTCACATTCCAATATGAGACTTTATATATAACTCTGTTAGAACTTGAAGCAAGCGGGTTAAATTGTCTTTTCATGCCTCTTTGCTTTTAAATTCACTTACATTCTTTACCGTGGCTACTTGATCTGTTTGCATATCATTCTACAGGTATCTATGATGGCGGTGGATGAGATGTACGGAGATCTGCCAATGATAGAGAGAGACCGTTATTGGAATGATTCTAATCCTCGGCCCCCCTACACAGCAGCCACTCTCTTTGTTCTCCGTAAACCCTCTTTTCAGGGGTCCACTTTTGACATGGCGTGAGTTTCTGTGTTTTACCCTTTCTTTCACCTTTTACTCCACTTATGACTACGACACCTTTGATAGGAATCCCCTCATATGGTGGTGAAAGTGAAAGTATTCTTGATCTAAGTCTGAGAAGAAGTAAAAAATTTTGAGTAGAAAATGTCAAAACAACAAAAGTAAAGAGAGGTATTTTTATGCGCACAAGATATAAATTACTCTAAAATCACTTGACAGGATCCCAAAGGAGGAGATGCACTTCCAACCTCTAGAGGACATTGCTGAGAATATGGAGGAGTCAGGTACTCGCCATCCCAACATGGCCCTCTTCAACCGCCTCCTCAATGCAGCCCCATCCCCATCTGGTCTCATGGGAGGGGCTCTTCGTCGCACCTCAGCACATCTCCAGAGACTATACCACTCCCCCAGTATTGACCGATGCACCAGCGATGATGAGGAGGAGGACAGTTGTAAAATAGGTAAAGGGGGGTCGTTGCCTTCAGGGTTAGGCCAGGACACCCAAAGCACCGTGTGCAGCTTCAGGGAGGAGAAGAGCGCTGAAACACCTCTGCTGGAGATTCAGTTTGGAGAGGAGCTGGACAGGCGAGGAGGAAACCCTCCAGCCAATGAGAAGAGGGAGGTGAATGAAGAGGAAAGGAGGAGAAGTGAAGAAGGGCAGATGAAAGAGGAAGGGGTGAAAGCAGAGAGGGGGGAGACCTCCAGAGCTCCAGTTTCACTGCTTCGTCCCCCACCTCAGTCCTCCAGAGAGTCCTCGATTCGACCAGCCTCTGCGATCCCCATCACCTCCCGTCACCCCTCTGCTTTCCTGTTTCACCCTGCTGCCCACTCCAGTCTGGAGCACTGCAGCTCCCAGCCAGCTATCAGTCACCACAGGGCTTTACCCTCCATCGCCAAACCGCCCTTCGGTGGAGGCAAAATATCCCTCCTCAGTGTGCCATCTTACAACGAGCAGCAGCGTTTTCGCAGTGTGAGCATGGGGTCAGAGTTCACAGGCTCTTAGGTGGACAGCAGCTTGGGATGTTCTCGTGACCTTTTAGCTGTGTGAAACTATAAGTTTCGATTCAGTGGATGATTTCACGAGTGAAATGAGTCACTGAAACTGGACTTCTTTTCTCGACTCAGCAGACCAATACACCACACAGTTTTTATAGATTGATTTAAAATGTTAGGCAGTCCCTGATTTTGTCATACAAACATCTGTTAGAGGCTGAAAGAGAGGAAGGGGGAGGAACTTTTGCGTCTGTGGTCGCTACTAGTAAATTTAAAGGAATATTCTGACATTTTGGAAAATCCATGTGTTTTTTTTTTATTTCTTTATTGTGTTTGACAGAAAACTTCAATTTGATCTCTGTACATTCCCCACAGTGATTACACCCCTTGCTGTTTAGTGTAGCTTAGCATGGACACTTGACGCAAATGGACACTAGCTGTGGTTTTAAAACAAGAACATACAAAAGTCTACTAATTTGCATTCTGTATCTGGGTAGCTCACAAATTACTCACCGGTGTATCAATATGAGTTTAAATTCTAGTTCTGAAAATGTATTACTAAGTCTATTATTTTCTTTTGATATTAACCAAAGTTTGCACAAAAATGTTGCTGAGAAAGAAACAACAAAATGTACGGGAAACAGTTGTCCTTGTTCATTTTATTGGTCATGATTATCAACAAAAAGGAAATCCCATAGGATTGGAGTAGGACTGATTTCGAATATATTATCTTATGTATTTATGACTATGTAATTTAAATATATATTAAATAAAATGAATGATCAGTTGTAAATGAGCAGCTTTTCTGATTAAAAATGAATGTTTCCTGCATATATACTCATTTACACATAAGAAAGCAAATATTACCCGTAAATTATAAACAGGCATGCAGTTACAGTGCAGAAGCAACAGTAATTCCTCACACTCTTCCTTTTGTGTATTAAAGCCCCACATGTTCGATGATTATCAACATTCACCAGCAGGGGGAGATAGCAGCCAACCAAAAACGACACAGTGAAAACCAAGTTCACTGACTTGTGACTCCACATCGTCCTCTACAGTCTTGATGTTCATTCTGCTTATGACAGGGTCGAGCTGTTGGCGCACATTAAGGCTCATACCTGGGCTCCGTCCGGGTGGAGAGTGTTCTCCTAGCCTTGGTGGACTGCCTCTGCTTAGCCAGGAAAGACTGTGGCGGTCCTGGAGCTGTGGAGCCCTCACACAGACTGTGTTGCTGCAAGAGGCAACAACAGCTTTCATCAGTTTGGGAAGTTCTGTAATACTTAAGCATAGTCATGTTAACAAGAATGTTAATGCTTCTACCACTATATATAACACAAATGGTGAACAGTCTTCCTACTGCTACAATTTCTAATCAACAATTCAATCATGTTTAACATCTACCTTAGAGCTATATCAGCTGTATGGGTAAAGAAGCTACGTAATAACTTTAAACTTATAAATATAGAAGAACTGCAAATTGAGACCAGGACCTAATCATTGCAGGTAGAAGTGAGGAACTAAACTGGGGAGATGTTTAAAAAGTCACCAGAAAATTTAATGGTCATAAAGTTGGAACTGGGACTGTTAAATTCCTCATATTCAAGCAAACCAAGCCAGGTCCAATCTTTTAAATTCTCATATGCCTCTGAGTAACAGTATTTGATTAAAATTGATAAACGGTTTAATGGAAACTGTGTTGTTTTTTTCTAGTGGCCTCACCATGCTCTGCCAGGCATTCAGGATCAGTTTGTTCTCCTCTTCCTGTCTGGACCCTGTTTTCCCACTTTGAGTGTCCTCTAGCTGTGACAATATGGTAAGTCTCTTCACCAAATCCAATTAACACAAGCCTCAGTACAACCAAAAAATGAGATAAGAGCTGGAATCACACACCCACTACCTCACCTCTGAGGCAGCTGTCTTCGTGGTATCACGCAGACTGGTCTCCTTGTTGCTTGTCATTATTCGAGATGGAACTCAACACAAACAAATCCGAGCAGAATATGACCAAAAAACATCTGCGTGACCGACCAACATGCACAGCAGCAGCCCTGTGACCTGCCCCGAATGTCTGTAGCTCAGTGCTGCTCGTGGCTGTGTTTTGCAGCAGAGGCACTGATTCTTTTGTTGTGTGACAGACAGAACAATATGAAGAGTTGCTGCAGGCTTAAGTCATCTGGCTCCTCTCCATGGTCAAAGATGCCATCCTGCTGACTCGGGCACATTCACTGTTGGACAGTCAGTCACTGGGCAGGGGATTAGTTGGTAATTACCACATTACAATGCAATTATCTTAACAACAGATGTAGAGTATGCAAAGTTGACATCATGCTTTGGTTTGTTTCGACTCTATATTGCAATCTTGCTTACTCTGAAGGTGTCGTTTGTATGCACAGACCCTAAATTCTGACTTGAGGATAGTGTTTCTATGCTCAAAAATCCTCTAAACAGCCTCTAAAATCATATCTCAGTTCATTTGTACTCCTCCGAACCAAAAAATAAACATATCCGTTCATCGCAAGTTAGAAAGAACATTTTCATTATTGAGTTTTAAGATAAAAATCCATCTTCATTATCAATAGAGTAACTCATAAAGCCTGCTCATGTGACTCTGTAAGATAAACACACTGCTGAGTGTATTTTAAAGTATTATCATTTGTTGTATTCTTGTTCAAATGTATGGCTCGGAAGTCTGTGTAACACAAACTCGCAGTTTTCCTTTCAAACACATTTCGATGTATTAGAATTGAACAATGAACAAACAAACAAATAAATAAAGTTTATAAAGTAGATAAATTTAACTAGCAAACCAGGCAGTATCTTAGCCATACATCTGACATTTAGCTAGTTTACAAAAATACATCAATATGAATCTAGAAGTGAGGGAAGGGGAGCCAAATTAAAGAGCAGCACTGTAATTATTATTACACAAGCTCAGGAAACCAGAGCTATGCTCAGTGAGTTGCTTTTGTGAAAAAAAAACTATGCTGATGAGGAGCCAAGGGTCAGCATAAACACCTTCCTCTGCAGTGAACATTTCACAGCTGGTGGCTTCCCTAACTGTGGAGATAGCTGGCTTAACCCAACATCTCCAAATCCTGCTCCTCAGCTCTCCTGCCCTGCATGTTATCCCAACCCAAACACAATGGGTCATAATCAGACTTCCTCAGAGCTTGATAAAGACCTAATGAGCTGGCACATTTATTTGAATCCTGTGTGTTGGAGCAGGAAAACACTTAAAACAGACAGGGCAGGGGTAGGGCATTGACTAGGACTGGGAAATGCTGGCTAAACCAGTCTTCATCTTCCCGTCCAACAGACATCTGGCACTGCATCATTGGCAACACATGTCTGGCTATGAGTGTAAACCTCCAAGTGTGCTTAGCATAATTGAAGATCACTTACTCCACAGCTGTAAAGTGACAAATGTTTGGGATTTCACTTTTATGCTGTTTGGTTCAGTTAAAACAAACTCTGTTTCTGTTTGTCCAGTTATTTCATGTAGCGTGAGGTTGTCATTGGGCAACCAGACCCCAGCATAAGATTAGAAAACAGATTAGACTCTAATTTTATACATTTGACTATGTATATATATTTAAATCACTCATATAGGATAGGTGGTTGATACTACATTTTTATGTGCTGTGACAAACTCAGAAAACATTTATTTACAGACTTTAAAAACCTGTTAGCATAGAAATCCTGATTTAAGAAGAAAATTTAACTTCATGGTGTAGGGAAGAGGAGGGAATTATGTTTATTCATCTGCCAGTAGTATCATGTCAAGGGGCTGTGATATTTCCGCAAAGATCCACAAGTTATTGCGCATGTCTTTTTTAACTTAGTCATCACTAGTTTCAGTGACCCAGAGGTAAAGCAGTTCCCATAATTTTCACTTGACGAGCTTTGAACACCAGCAGCGTCTGCATATCAGGGAAGATCAAGCTTAAGAGAGACTGTCCAACCACTTGTGGCAAAATTTTTACTAGAGTACTCTACTTTCTGTCTCCCAGAGGGAGACTTTACAAAGGTCAATTAATTCCACTGTTAGAGCTGAATTCAGGGGAAACGTAGATCGTTTGTCATTAAGTGTGAAAACACAAGTGTGGGGGTGGTTTTCAAGAACTGCATGTTTCTCTGGAACCAGGAAAACTGAGGTCAGCAGGCAGGCTTACAGAAACTGTTGAGTTTTAGACTCAGCTCTACTCTGCAGCTCATTAATAATCAGACCATATGTACCACATGGCCACCTGTCTTTGTGAGTGTGCACATGTGTTCAAACATTCAAATTTTTTAACTTTTTATACTGGCTTGAAGTTGTGTTGTCTCAATTTGTGAACAGCTGAAAAGAACACACTCCAGAAATGGAAACGTCTGAAAGAAACAGAGAAGCAATACGGTGGGAAGAAAGGAAACTGTCACAGATAAGTTTCTTGGAATCAGAAACCTGTGATTGTTTAAGCCACAAAAGATACAAAATACTGCCGAATACTGTAAGCTTTCTGTTGTGAAAGCTACCTCCTACTGCTGCAGTTTCTGAGCCGCAGTCTCACAGGCAGCAGTTTCTGAAGATTTCAGCCTAATCACGATCAGCTATCTCTCATCAGCTCATCATAGCGCAGTTGACTTTTATAATGGGCAGGAAAGACTGATAGATATACAGTTATATACCGAAAGTTAAAGGAAATTCTCACTCATTACATTTGAAGCTTGGTGACTAATGAGAACTGGGAACAGAAGGTAAAAAGAAGGAAGAAATACAAGCAGATGGATCTACTGATACACTTTATTTTTAAGTAAAACTGAAAGAGAACACACCCAGAGTGGCATTATCCAGCTTTTTGTATTGTTCATAGGCCAAGTGAAGGGACTTTAAACTGTTTAATCATCTGACTTTTGGTGTTTTTTCCCATCTGACACTGACAGCAATGCCACAAACATCTCACATAAGAATCTATTGAATGAAATATACATTTTACTGAAGGTTTGTTCGATGTTGTGCAGAGGGTGTGTGTGCAGTATTGTTCATTATCTTTTGCCAGTTCTTTCACAACCAGTTACTGTGGCACCAGAGCAGCCCCTATCAAAGAGTCAGCCGTCATTATTATTTTGTTCAGCTTCTTTGAGTCTTTCAGCACTGCTACATTCACAGTTGAATCAAACTCCAGTTAGAGCTCTTTTTGGCCAGTTTATTGAGTCCCAGTAGACATGCAAGGGAGGGTGATCAAGTTATTGACTGAAGTATGTCCAACACCAACTGTGGACTGTCTGAGAGAATATTCAAGACATTTGGCTGTTTCAAGCTTTCTGTCAGGGAGATCATCGTATGTAATAACCGTCACAAATGCTGTCTTTACGTTACTTGAATGGTGATTTTGTCAGATGATGCAGAGACATAAAAATCAGGATTTATAAAGCGGATCAACAATGTAGAAAAGCTTAAATCGACCGTTAGTTGAATTTTAATCTTAACGAGCTCCTTTCACTTACAATTATTCTTCCAATTATAATTTGATATGGCTGTATTAAGATACACCTACACCTTAGTGTTTTTACAAAAAACTCCAAAATGAAACGTTGGATCACATGTTGAATGTGTAGGTTCCATTGGTTAGGTTGTATGGTTACACTCTACCCCAACAGATGCAATAAATATTTATTTACTAAATAACTGTTGTCATGAGAGTTACAGGTGATGTAATCAAAACAGATTCTAGACACTGTAGCACAGACAAATAAACAGCTAAATAAATATGTGGATGGAGTCAAAATGTTATAGAAATGAAAACTAAGTACAAAGAGGGAAACATGCCTGTTTAAAAAATATGGATAAAACTTGGATGTTTGTTGGATAGAGAACATGATAAAAACTTCTCTTATAAGTCATTAAAAGGATAGCAACAACATTGATTTACTTTTCACATGAAATATGCACACACAAACACGAACAGCTGAACTCGTCTCTCTGCATTTTATGATTTCAACTGAGCAAACACACATGTGACTCCAGTCCTTGTTTGTTGTACCATTTCTAACCCTGTAGTTTTACATTTGTTTTTGTCTGGTGTGTGTTTGTGTGTGCATTTTGGGCACTCCCTGTGTTACGCAGCCTGCCTTATGAAGAAGTACTCTCAGTGTGTAAAGTCTTGTCTGTCTCGTTCTGTGTGTGTTTATCAACCCTGTCTGTTACACACTGGTTCTCTGTCGCGCACACATGCCGACACAGTGTCTTTTTGGCTGTCCACTGCACAGTTTGTTAATGTTCATTTTATCAGTATAGTCTTATCCACAATGAATCAGCTGTTTGTTCACAGTCTGTTTGACAGTACAAACTTATGCAGATGAACGACAGTTGAGTACAAAGACTTTTTTTGTTCAAATCATCCAGCAAATAACACAACATTTCCTTGTTGCTCTTTTTTCAGATCAAGTGCTCAACTCATACACTCCGTCTTATCACGGTGAGATACGATGATGTAATGACATTTTTATAGAGCAAGTAGATTTCCTTGTCCTTCAACAACAGCAACAACAATGTTAATAATAATATTAAGAGGAAGAAGAAGAGGAAAGGAATAGAAATATCGTCAGATTTAGCTTATTGGGTGTTTTGTGTCCAAGTTTAAAATTTTTTCAGCTATACCTTGAAAAAAATCTAACAAGCTGTGGGAGTCTAACTATAACTATACAAAAGAACAATGAAAAAAAATCCACAAGGTGTATTAAAGGGAAATCACATTTCCCGTTAATACAACATCAGCTGAGCCAAGATCACTTATTATATTATCATGCATCTTTAAAACAAGATTTTTATTACATTATTAACATCACTAAAGGTATATTATAACACACATCAAATAAAGACTTGCTTTATTGCACCAATTCCAAGGGTTAAATATCAGAATTTAGATTGAATATAACAATGTTTTTTTGCGTTAAAATGAGATCAGTATGAGGACTATTCTGTTGATGGGGTTTGCTCTTCTCTCTGCTGGCATCAAATGAAAGTTATATAATCCTGCACCAAGTTATATTTAACAACAACAACAGTCGTCTCAGATGTGCCTCCAAAGGATCATTTTTAAAATCTAATTAAACAGGGTCCATGGTCTAATGCAAATCATTTTTGTTGGCATTGGGTGAGTTGTGGGTGGAGGTGTGGAGTCTTTGATACAAAAAGGCTTCAAATCCCCACAACCAAGGTGCTTTTTGTAGATTTGCTCCATAAGTTCTGGTGTATGACATGCTAGATTCCCAAACAAATGTCTCCATTTTCAACCTGTTTCGGAGTCAGTAAGTCCTGTAGACACATTGGTCACTGTCACTGACCACCAGCTGTCATCTGCAGCTGCAGCTTCCTCTACCCGGCCACACCACTGTTTATGTCTGGGCTGCTGCCCTTTAGGAGTAGCAGAGGCAGTAAAACATGTTTTTCCCTCCACAATATAAAAACTGGGCAGACAGTGTTTCCACAGTCAGTCTGCAGGTTGTTATCAAAGTCAACCTGAGGATGTTATTACTGAGACTGAGGTGGAATAGACTTTTTAGTGCATGAAGAAAGCACCTGACCCGAAACAACAATGCTCATTTCTAAATTTAAGCTTCTAAAGTTTGGATTTTCATTCAATCATTGTATTAGAAATTCATTTAGGATTTATACACCACCAAAAATGTCTAACTTTTTATGTTTGTTCAATTCAAAATAGGTGTTATTGAATGTAATGATTCAGCCATTCAGCCAAAAGCTTTTACTTTAGGGATTGGAGCTACTGTATCTAGAAATGAAGAACAACCAATACACAGAGCCTTATATGAGACACAATTGAACCCCATGTCAAAGATATTTGTGTGCAGAGTTATGTTCAAAGGGTAGATATTTATATTATCTTTAAGAGAAACTCAGCTAGCTGACTAATATGACCCAAAAAGCTCCTATAGTCATCAAGTGATTTATGAATCTTGGATATTGGACTGTCCTTGAACACATCAAGTTGTCCAAATAATCTGTGCTGTACAGGTATTGCATATATCAGCAAGACAATGCTAAATCACATACTGCTTTGATTACAACAGCATGGCTTCATAGCTGCAAGCAGACCAGTTCAGAAGAACTCACAGCTACTGAAAACATTTGGTGCATCCCGAAACACAAAATACAACAAAGAAAGGCCCAGGACTGTTGAGCAGCTATATCAGACAAGAATGGGACAGCATTCAACACAAAGTTTAACAGCTGGTCTCCTCAGCTTCCAGATGTTTACAGACTGTTGTTAAAAGAAGATGAGATGCTACACAGTGGTAAACATGGTTCTGTCCCAACTTTCTTGGTGCCATCAGATTTGAAATGAGCTAATATATTCAATGAAATGTCTCACTTTCAACATTTGACATATTTTCTGTTTTTTTTTTCTAAATGAAATATTAGATCATGACATTTGTAGGTCATTGCATTTCTTTTTAATTAATATTCAACACAACATTTAAACCTCTTTGGATTTGGGATTTTAAATTCTGATTTCATATCACAACCTTCTGAAACTATTTTCTATTACAACACTAACAGGCTGCATATCTTTGCATTTAAATGATGCTATCTTATCTGTGGTTACATTTTTATAAGCCTTAGGTAAATGGTTTATTGGATCTAATTATTTCAAATACTCAGCAGTCAGATAACTTTAAACCTCCAAAGTTGCCTTGTTCCACTGTGCCGCTACCTCACTTGAGTGGCAAGCTAGCAGGCGATCTCCATTTTGTTGTAGCAGAAAGACACCCACTTTGTGCAAAGTGGCTCTACCCTTTTTTCGTAACTTATGGTGTAAAATTAAAAAGATACTTCTAAACACCCCTTCACAAATTATTTGTTGCTGCGATGATCTTCTCAGGAAAGCTTTACTCACAATTTTCCTCATTTTACTTTACTAAGAAGCTGGATTCCAATATAAACTACTTCTAACAGTCCAATGTGACTTTCTTCTCAATTTATGGTCTAAAAGGCGGCCTTTACAGAGCGTAAATTTCTACTTTAAATGGATCATCACAGTCCAAACTCTCCAGTGATCAAGTTTAAAATAAAGTGTGACAACCTTTTACTTAGGTAGAGATTGGAAGCAGGTTTGTTGCTTGTCTAGCTCTTATCCAGCTTGTAAGAACAATAATCTCTTGTTTTTCTGTTTTCATAGCAAGTTGCCAAACAACCAGTGGTGACAGGAAAAATATTTGTGCTTGCTCGGAAATAGTTACTCAGCGAGTGTTATATGCGCTATAAAGGGGATTGTTTTTACCTCGAGAGAACCAGTTGTTGCTTCCAGCTACACATTTACAATGTAGATTTGAATGTGGCATTAATTATTTCATCTAATTCCCAGTATGAAAGTGACATAGCCAGAAAGAGAAGGTCCTGTTTTTTCACTCATTATTTTCTGGTTTTTCCCTTAATTTCTCTCCCATCTGTATATGGTATGTTGCTCAGAATGCCAAGGATTTTTCCGGCAAACATTCAAAACAACTGCCAAGGCCTTTTATAGAAGAACATGTAGATACATCCAGCAGCTGCAGGGCTACACATCTGCATGGTGAACAGATGGGGAGGGGAGAGGTGGTGTGGAACAGCAAACCAGTGTACTGGAGGGCTCAGGGGTGACTAGTCTCGTCGACTCCCTACCCTGACATCTTCCCCTCCTCCTCTTCCCCTTATTCTTCGTTTCTTGCCTGCTTCCATGTCACCACTGGGCTTTCTGATGGATGCTGACAGTAGCGGCTGTCCTCCATCCCCTAAACCTTCGCCTCTACCCATCCTCATCCCACCATCTTCTCCTCCTTTCCTTCATATCTTCATCTCTTCTTCACTTTTCCCTTCCACTCTTCACTGTTCAGCTATGAGCATGGTGACCTCACTTTGTAAGTTCTGATCCTGCGGCTCGACTCTTGGCTTCTTCTGAGGCAAAATCAAAATATCTGCACTTGGCCGTGAAAAGCACATCCGAAGCACGATCTGCCGCCCATCCTTGACTGTTAACCTCTGGTGTTGATTAACGTTTACCATCACTACAGGCAAATCACTGCATGTCTCTGATAGAGGGAAAATGTGGTTTTAGTGCATGCAACAACACTTGTCTGGACTCATGAATGAAACGTAAAAGAAATGAGTCAATTTGACACCTGTGTTAAGAGAACGGTTACACAATATATCACAAGTATGTTCACCACATGTCGATCACTTTTTTGAACAGGGTGTGGCATAAAGCACATTCACACATGCACGCACTCCTTCCCACTTCCTGTTGTGCAATGTCATAAATAACCGGCAAAGTCAAAACTTGCTGAACAGGATGGAAGATGGCAGCTAATCAGCACAATGGCCCGCCATAGAAATAAAAGTGGGGCAACCCAACACACAAACACGCCACATTCATTGCTGACATGGGTCAGTAATAATGAAGTAAACTCTACAAAATATGGGGGATGTCATCTTTCGGTGGGACATGTATTATTCATGCTGTCAGCGAAGACGTTGGTGAAGTCACAAGACTGTAAGTAATAGTATGTGTCACAAATCAACAGCAATGATGACCTCATTTTACGGTACTCCTTCCACCCACACACTCTTTGAGCTCCACTAGCATGAGGACACGCACACACACACAGACCTTACAAACAAACCCACTGTGTACTTGTGTCACCCGTGTGTGTTCTGACAACATATATATTTACAAGGCTACTTAATGCAAAATATAATAAAAACATCATGCATTTAAACTAAAATCAAATAGCAGTTGGATATTTTGGGAAAAACACTAATACGATGTCTGAGACTGCCCACAGCAATGTAGAGTACAGCTGCACAGCTGTGTTCAGCGTACCTTGGAAGTGGAAAGTCATAATTGAAATTACGTCTTTTTCTACCTCCATATGTTAAAACGTGGCTTCTTCCAGGTTTGCTTTGCCTCCTTTCTGCAAACAACTAACGCTCATCAGTCTGTACACTTCTGCATCATCTTTACTTTTCCTGTCCTCTTTCTTAAAGGCCTCAAAAGGTCTGTCCTGCTGGTTGGTAAGGTGATAGCTCATTGCATAGCAACTGCATCTTTGAGTTTCCCAAGACCAATGTTTCACGTGTCAATAAAATGATTGGCTACATAAAGGGCTTCGAGAGTAAAGATGGTTTTCACAGTATCTGTGTTTCCATTTCTGTCTTTCATTTGGAATTAGAGGATGTGAAAAATGAAAGGTGAACGAAAACAGTACAAAAAGAAAACTTCCACTGATGCACAAACGGGGAAGTCTTGATATGTATTCGATGGAATTGAAACAACTTTTGTCTCACTTGGCAAAAAATTAAATGATGTGACTCACCAGCTGTTTCTGGTTTGAGCTGACAAACAAACTCATTAAATGACTGGCATCTTCCCTGATATGATGTTTTCAATAATACCCCATTCTGGGATCAATAAAGTTTTTGCCCAGTGGCAGTTGGGATGAGCTCCAAGCCCGCTCGTGAAACTGAACTGGAGTCATCAGGTTTAGAAAAGGGATGCATTGTTAAAGTATTATTCAATTCCATGCAATATCCCAGAGATTAAAGTTGTTCCTGAAGAGGAGCTCTCTCCATTATCCTCTTGTGATCATCCATTGCAGTATTGTTTTGTTTCTCCTAGCTCTAGTTTCCAATTAGGACAACTATTCCTACTGAATTACAACCACTAGCAGTGTAGTTTATTGCACCAACCTTTGACAACACTCTATAGCCTGGTCTATTCACTTCAAACCAGTTCATGGAAACGTGTCTGATTCACATTAATCCTTTGCAGCCATTTTACCACAGCTAATTCCTCATAGAATTATCTCTTAGGCATACAAATGTCCCTTATACACATACTGTATATGTGCTATTGTCACTCCTTTAAAACTGGAGATTGTTTAGAGGTTAATTACAACAGACCCATTACTGTTTTACCAATTTTTTGAAAGATGTTTGGGAATGTTGTCTGTGAACAACTACTGATCTTTCTAAATATTTGCAGGTCTGTGGTTCGGCTTTAGAGCCAACCATTCCACTAATACTTAAACTTCGCATTTAGTAGAATTAATTGAATTAAAACTGGATAACGGAAGGGTGTTTTGAGCTATATTTTAAATCTCGCTCTCTGTTTTAGAATAATAGCTATCAAGATTAAATTTTTAATCCAATGCCTTGGCAAGTATGATTTCCTCCTTGATTAATAGGATACAACGTGTTAAAGTTGTATCCTATTACACAACGGTACAAACTTCTGATGCGGATGTTCTTATTAAAGGTGAAAACATTCATATAGTGACTGGTTTTAAACATCTTCTAACATCATTTTCAAGAATTGTGTTTGAAGACATTGCTAAAACTCTAAAATACAATCAGACAATCTTCAGACATATTGGGCAATCTTTTTCTCTACATGTAGCAAAAATTTACTTGTACTCTGCAATTCTCTCCCAGATTTCTAATTGTATTACAAAACAACTGATGTTTTTTCATGTTAAGGAACAGAAACCTCTTGAGTTTCTGTAAAAGCAAACTGTTAAGAAACCTTTAATGCAAACCAGAAACAAAGAAAAACATTGCAACATCATTACTGTAGAGTTCTGAAGAATAATCATGTTTTTTCAAATTTTAGACAGTTTTCTAATTATTGTTTAGTTTATAAGATTTTTAATGGTCTGGCACACCCTCCCTTGCTTAATTTTGCATACACTTCAGTAAAATATCTTCTACAAGAGATTCTACCACATTCTGAGATAGCTGTGTTCTCTGAAACAGCTGCTAATCAGTGGGTTAACTTGCCTCTTAATGTGAGGGGTTGTAGCTCTCTCTCTTTATATCTCTATATATACGTTGTGTTTGTTTGTATGCCTTGGTTAATAGATAATAATTACCTTTAATGTGACCTCTGCAGCATTTCAGAGTCTAAAGCTTTTTTTAAGATACAAGCAAACAGTGTGTTGACATTGTGGTTACCACAGTGCTGTTATTTTGGTGCCTGCACATAATTATTGTGAAGAGGTATTCCTCCAGGACTCACGTTAGCTCATGGATAATGAAGGCCGGAGCTCCAAATGTTTCTCTTTTTTTTAAATGGGTTGGCCTAGTTTTCTTGAGGTGGGTTTGCCTGAAATGTCTATAATCAGTGTAAAACTGACAGTAAGTTGTGTTTGGCGCTCACCTTGAACACCACATATGATTCTATAGACTCTGTTGCCGAGTTACTGCAGACACAATAGGTGTTTATGTACTTGGTATGATACAGCAGAGCTTACTCATTTTTTCCGTCTAGTTTTCCTCTATACCTAGAACCATGGACAGGTGTTACTTTTTTTTATACTACCTTGGCTAAAGTTTCAAGTGAGCTAAGCTAATACTTTGTAGTGACATGGAAACACTCCAGACTGCTGATTGGTCAAACAGGATCATCACTTGTGGGCATAAACAACAATGCAGCAGCACACACCAACACATTTACTTGCTCCTTGAAGTAATCTGAAAGTCTGGCCCAGAAATTTTGGCATAAATCATGGATATCTTATTCGTGCACATGGATCATATATCTTGTGCATGACTAATGAATACATAAACATATTTATTAACCACAAGTCTTGCTTCAAGTCAGCTAGGTGCCCGTTGCATTGACAAACAGCTGATCCTACCCACATTGAGGTGACTGCCAGATGTAAATACTTTGTTTCTGTCATGTTTGGAAGCAGCTATCAAAATAAATTAAGAAAGTATGATAGACACAACTTAAGTGGCAGAAAAAGCTAATCACATCACAGGGAAGTTGCTAGTTTACCACTGCCTTTATCCATCAGTATGTGTATATGATGTGACTCTTGTGTTATAATATGTTAGTTTGGAGCTGAATTTACTCTTTAAAGTCTGTGTTCTTGCAGAGGTTAGGGAGGCCAATTGCCTCCCAAAAAACCTCAGTCTGCACCACCATTTTGCATCATCTCCAGTAAAATTTAAATAGGAAAAAAATTGATCATTGGACACACAATTTGTATACACCCCCTACTGCAGGCCGAGTTGAGAACATGTTGGATTGATTCTTTTTTACCAGGTGTGAAGTGAAGAAATGCAGACAGGGCTCCAGGAAGTAAATGTAAGCCACAATACAGAACGAATACTAACTAAACCAAGAAACATGTCTGATCATGTTATTCACAACAAAATGGCCGAAACGTTGGCATGGAAATGGTGATTTCCATTTATATTTATGTGTCAGGGAATGGAAATTCCAAGTTTTTGTTTGCAACAGAGGTAGCATAAAAGTAGGGCATCAACCAGTTAGGCAGTAAGCTTTGCTGGAACCAGAGAGGAACAATGAACCAGATAAACTGACCTACAGTACACGCAGGGTACCATACCATACCAAGGGAACAGCTGAAGCCTGTCTGAGCTGACAGTGGGAGGTAAGGTACACCTTGTTAATTACAGTGAGAGCCATTTATGTACAATTTAGAGTTAACTCCTGCTGTAACAGTGCTCACAACTGAAAGAGAATTCCTTCAAGAGTTCACAAGATACATATGAGGGGTTGCAATATACTCTCTTGCAGTACTTTAAACACTATAAAACTATAACTGCCTTGAAACTGAACCAAGAGTATCAGTAAATATACTTAGTTACTTTCCAACAGTGCACATACTGCATTTTGTGTTCAGCTGCTGATGTCTATGCAGTCCATGTAGGCGTTGTACCTGGCAGGAGAGCCAAAGACCCATCTGTCTACCTCTACACCTGGCTGAGACCGCAGACAACCGCAGAGCAATAAACTCTTTTCCACACACACACAATCATGAGTGTCCATGGCAACACACACCCCACCACACACTCACCCATTGTCTCTGATAAGAAGATAACAGCGGCACAAGTCAGGACCATTGTCAAAACATAGACAGACGAAGAGACCACGAGGCAGCAAGAAACATTCCTGCCCTGCAAATATGAAGTTGACTACAATTTGTTCCCTCCTTTCCAAGAGGAAAAAACCCTCAGAAGTCATGAGCTTCATTTTCCCATGGCCTCAGAGCCGCATTCAAACAGAACGAATCATATAACAAAATACAGACGTGTCTGGTCTATTCTGTGGTGAAGGCCCTCACATATACACCTTTCAAAAATATTTCCTTCTCTTCATTCTCATCTTGTCCTATGATCGCAAATATTTCTCAGCCATTTTCTTTCAGTTTTTTTTTCAATTTTCTTTCTGTTTCCAAGAGACCGTGGGACAGGTTCTCTCCTGATTCTTTGCCTCAGGCCAGCCTTAAGCCAGGGGGGGATGTCAATAATTTCCCAAGCCTTTATTTTCCACCTTGGTTCACGGCAGCTCTTGTCTTGTCTTGCTGCCTGTTGTTTTGCTACGCAGGAGCCTTGAGAGGTGATCTCATCTGCACCTCGCTACTCAGACCCTGCTCTCAAAACAACATTGTATTTATCTGACCAAAATAGCCACCTCAGGCTGGAAAAACCCTAGACAAACAGAAATAGGCCAAGAGTTTCCAAGGAAGCCAGTCTGGGCCGGAGGTGATGCTTCTGATTGACAACAGCCACGGGGCAGCAGAAGTAGACTGCACATTTACAATTATAAATTAATAGTTAGAGGCAGTAAGTAAAAACTGTTATTGTTCTTGAGCTACTGAAAACTGCAACAGCTGAACAGAAACATGTGGGTGCTTGTAATTCTCTGCTTGAAAAAATACTATAATGACCATGATATATCATGACAAAAGGCTTATTTCAATGTGCATTTATTACATATGGACCACAAAGAAAAGTCTAGTTGAGTCAAGGGTATTTACCTTTCCCAGATTCAAACATTTTATTATCCATCATTAGACATTTTAATCACTTTAGCTTCTGAATCTTTGCTCTGAGTATCTAACATGAATTTAAAAACAGTACTTTATAGTTATATATCTACATTATGTAAAAAAACATCTATATTTGAAATGATTTAAACAGGCAGATGTAAAAAAAAATCAAGGACTGATAGGGTAAACATGAAAAAAGGGGAAAACCACAAGTTTCTCTCTTCTGATTTGAACTGTTAGTGCGGATGTTTTAAACCTGTTTCACTTATTTACTCTATTTATGTAAAGCAAAGGTTTGACCATTCTTGTTGTCACTGTGTGGTTAGCATTGAAGCATCATGTGGACATGGAAATAGAGCACAATAATACAGTATTTTTCATCCAACTATCATGTCACAATCAGTTAAAAAAAACAGCACAAGTCTGTAATAGGAGTGTAGAGGAGTTACATGGCTGTCACCCAAGAGGCCCCAGTTCATTTCCTGTCTACACTTTTGTTTTAAACTTCACTTTTATGTTTATTCACTATTTACAGTTTCTTTCACTTGCTGTTTGGTTAGATTTAGGCATTAAATGATAGATGATAAGGGTTATCAAAACATCCTGGCTTTCTTTTAAATAGACATCGTCTCGATGTCAACCACATTTTACACATCTCATTTTTCTTGCTAACAAATTGATAATTCTGACCCTGCAAAATATTCAAAGTGTTCTTTCCACTGCTGGAAGTTGTTCCAATTGTGGGTCAGCAATTTTCCACCCAGATCCAGTGCAACTTTGGACAAGCCTTGCTTTCCCTTTCAGAGTCCCTTGATATTTTGCCAGAACTTCCATGAGGTCAAGTCTTGCTTTGTGGCTTTGCTGAATTTCTCCCACACTAAAGATTCAGCTTCTGTAACCACCAAAGTTGCAGCCCTTTTGGCCATCTGGTACCTGTCAGCTGCATCAGGTGTCAACCCAGACGACCAAGCCTGCAAGGCCTCCTTCTTCAACTTGATGGCTTCCCTCACCACCGGTGACACTTTTTCACTGCATCCGTGGCACAAAAGCAAGCTTGTTTTCAGTGCACGTGGGACTCTGACAGGGTTGCCCACTGTCATTGATCTTGTTTGCTGTGTTTATGGACAGGATCTCAAAATGTATTTGGGGAGATGAGAGCGTCAGCTTTGTGAACCTCGGGGGTTGTGCTCTTTGCGAATGATGCAGTAATGTTGGCCTCTTCAAGCCATCACCTTCAACGCCCACCGTAGTGGTTCACTACCACTGTTCTGCTACAGTGCTGGCTAAATGTTGGACTGGGAGAAAAAGTCGATCAGACTGAAATTTTTATTCACTATTGGAAATGAACCATGCCCTGGATGTGGGCGGTCACTAGTTCAGCTGTATCTGGGACAGAAAACTTTTGATCACAGCAATCCTTCGCTGTGATCGGAAAGACTTTCACTCCTCAAATCAGAGTATATTGACAGGAATCAAAGGGGAATTCAATTTCAAACAACTGAAACCAATGCCTCCACCCTGTAAGTGTTGATGACGTTCTCCTATGAATATTCACGCATACTGTACAAACACTTTAGATAATGAGATCAGTGACAAAATTTCCATTCATTTTAACATGACTCATCACTGTAATCACCATGGTAGCATGTCAGCTTGTTAACCCTGAAAATGGAGGAGAAGCTTGTTGCAGGTAGGGTAATTTTGCTTTCTGAAAAACTGTCACGATCGTGAAAAAGGTAGGACCCAGATGCAGCTCTTTCGATTACAAAACAAGGTTTATTTCTCAAAACAAGACAGGGAGCATGAACAAAGGGCGTGGCAAAGACGGATCATCAAAATGACTTGACTATGAAAAAAGAACTATGACAAACAAACACTATGGCTGTGATTATCTTAATAATGCTATGAGGCAGGAAAACCAGACTTATCTGTGCAACGCATGGAGGGATTGTGAGGATTCTGCAGTGACTGAAAGTAAACCAGGAAGCTAAATACTGTGAGGGGAGTGATCAGTGACATGAGGTGCAGCTGTGAACAATTAACCAGGTGACTTGAGTGAACTGAACGTGACAGGGGAAAAACATGACTTGAACAAAACATGATTAAACAAAAACTATGACATGACAAACTGAGCAGACTGTGACAAAAACGGCTAACATTGTGAAAACATTTCCACCTGCACAATGACCTTTTACCAAATACAACCATGTAGATCTGGTGCTAAAAGCTGACCAAACAGAAGAATAATGACCTAAACTTTAAAAGATAAAACCAGCAAACAGCAATTGTTCCACATGGGACACAAACCGTAGGGTCTTGGGTTGCTCTATCTTACCCATTTTTACAATTGTTCAAATTAGTTTTAGCAGTTCTGTCAGTTAGGTATGATGAAATGTTTGGAGTCATCTTTGCCGAGCTCCTGTTTTACTAGACCATTTGACTGTTTAAAGTTTTATTTACTGTATATATCTAACATGACTGTCTTATTTTTAAATCCAATTCTCGGCAAGAGAGAAATTAATTATTAAAGCAATTACCAAAATGTTTAACTTTAAATGATCTTTGTATTTAACCTTGAAATCTAAAGTCAATCAATTACCTGATTGGTGTTTTTGTTTCAGGTCGTGTTGGGCCCAAAGAGGCCACACTTTCAGTCTTTTCCTACTCTCTGTAATCACCTGGGAGATAATTTGGGTTATCTGCTCTCAGGGATAGACTTGAGACTCACACATAAGCAAACAGACACACCGCAACATTCACACAGACAGACAAACATTCATCCTTGGTCTGACCCTCCCCCAACCTCTCCAAAGCAAGGAGGAGTTGGGGGAGGAAAATAAAACTGAAGAATTAAAAACACATTCCACTTCCCGTAAAGCCGGGAGAAGGAGCAGTGAGTCACTGCAGCAACTTGAAACGGGCCCTTTTAAGTTTCAGACACATTGTGTGTGAACGTCCACTGGTCGTCTCAGTCGAATGATTGACGTTCTTTCCTTCGTCTCATCTGCCTGTTTGTACAGCTCATTCACTGACTGTGGCTCGCAGCTGGTTTGAAATTGATCGTCACTTATCTGTTCAGTTTAGCTGGAGGCCATGTGGGCACTCTACATTCTGGGAAATAAAGTTAATGATCTAATAGGTAATGATCTAGCATGTTTTTAATTGTTTAAAGGGTAACTCTTTCCACTACAAAGTTACACTTGTAATAACACGTGATGTAAACTCTCATAAAAAAAAAGCCACATGTTTAATTACAGCTGAGTATCTGTAACCAACCACTGTTTTTTCCCCACTATAATGCTGCCAGTAAAGGATTTTAATGTAGAGTAGAACTGTGGTACATAGTCATTGTGAGAATTAAACCTCCTTCATTTCTTTCATCTTGGTGTCCCCTCCTACCGTCCAGACAGTGCCCCCCCAAAAAAACACAAACCCCCAAATGATGCTTGTTTTCCATTTGGTTCACAGGCAGCATCCTGAGTCACACACAGCTTGTCCCGCTCCAGTCGTGCACATGCTGACAGCCTAATTGACTCCACTGAAGAAGAGTCCATGGTATCTGTTCTCTGTCAACCCCCCTGCTGGTGGGTCTGACTCATACTGACGTTCAGGTGGGCCAGCTCCCGGACGAATCTGTTCACACTCATCAGGGTGCCTGATTTAGACCAGCTGTCTCATAGCTTCATATTGTCTGTCTTTTTTTTTTTCCATATTTAGGCTCTTGTCATTTTATTTTACCTTAAGGTGTCAGCACCTTGAAGTCAAGAAAAAAAATCAGTAGCAACCATAACATTCATTTCTCTCTATATTATTCATCCAACAAAACAAATCCCCCTTCCCTTCTGTGTTTTCTATAGATTTCTATGCATCTAAAAGGGTATACAGAGTTAGAAGTCTACACCAAAAAGAGATATGTCCCCCCCCCAAAAAAAGAGATATACTGCTCCTGAATTGCTTAGAAAAACCTAATTTGCAGTCCAGGTTTTTCTTCCCCCACACTTCTACATCTCCATGCAACACATTTTAATAATGCCTGTCATCTGGCCACTTATACTATTCTGATAATGAATGCACAGATGCCTTGTACTCCACCATTTTTAATTAATCAGACCAATCAGAGAAGATGGAGGGGGCTTAAATAGACAGGAGCTCAAGTGAAGAAGTTCAGCCAGAAAGTGCCAAGAGGTGCTTCAGCGACGTACAGTGTGAAAAAAAGAGAACGTTTTTTGAACATTTAGGCATGTATGAATATTCCATGAAAATAGAATTACTAACCGGTAAATGACAATATTCTAAACTCCTTAATAGACATTTTGAGCCCCTGTTAACTTTTTATGTGGATTCAGCACATAATAAATAATTGGTTTGGTATTTTCATGTAATAACTTATTATTACAGAAACTTTACATCCCACTGACAGATAGACTTAAGCTTGTGATCGCTGACTATAATCAGGAGGTTAAAAGAAGATTCGCTTGGACAGATTCAGTGTAGTAAGCAGTCACTGTTTTGAGTTATCAGAGGAGAGTGCTCAGGTCTGGGCTGTTCCACGGCACAAATAAGCACACATACACACCAAAGTATGGATGCTAATAAGCATACACGTGCATGCAGACAAGTACAAACTGCCCTCACTCTGTCTGTAACACACACTCATTGAAAAACTCTTCTTCTGTGCCCTGGCTGTGCACCCGGAGGGACAGCAGTGACTCAGAACGAGTCATACCCACAGCACAACACTGCCAACATGCCAAACTGCAACAAACTTTATGAGTTATAGTCCTCTGAGCCTCTGTGGAAGAGATGAGATGATGTCGGTGAGTGATGTTATATTTGGATTGAAGGTAAACTGTACTCATGAAGAGTATCTGACTTCATGCTGAAAGCTGGAATGTCTGCTGATGTGATCCATCATCACATGTGGTCAGATATCAGCCTCTTCTATCAACAGAAATGCTCTGCATGTGGCTAAACATGAGTAAATCAAACATTCTTTAATATGAAACCATAAAAGTGACCATGTGAGTGCTGAAGTCAACCTTATTCATTAGTGGTGAAGGATATGAGTCTTGAATCTTGTTTGATGGGGGATTAGGGATTAATCTCTAAATATGGCTTTTGTTGTCATGTCAAAATTAATCCACACAGGGTGATACGTGCCAAAAGTGTTATTGGAGCCACTTGCACTTTCAAGTCTTTGTGGGGATAATTGTAAGACCCACAGTAAAATCCACAACACATGTAAGATAACGGCAGCCTTTTACTCAACATGGAGATATAAAAAAATGTAAGTTTTGCACCAGAGCATTGTTGTATAAATGTAGGTTGCAGATGGCTTGAAGGGACAGAGGAGAAGGAATTTTGGCTGAGTTTTCCATCCACCCCCCATCCTCATGTAGAACCATTAATCAGAGGCAATATGAAGTCATCACTCCCTCATGGGATTTCACTGCCCGTAAAAATAAACCTTACATGGCTCATAAGCTCACTTGCTAATACTGATATCACGAACTAACAAGCCTTGGCAGCTTGTAAAGCATTCTTGTTATTCTGGAAGAATTCGTGTTTTTAAAAAATAACTTTTTGATGAAATAGGCCAGAATTAGAGGTACTGATGAGATTTGTTTCTGCTGCAGTTTTTATGGGATTTAAAGACAATAAAATATGATGACTGGAAACAGCAGGAGTCCATCAGCAGGTTCAGAGCTTAATATTTTCCATGAAGAGAGTGGAATTAAGCCTCTGTAACTGCCTGTATATGACATGGTGGAGAGGAGAGGTGAGGAGAGGGATAGAGAAAGGAGAGGGAACCTGAGAAGAAGCTGAAAGAGGAGAGAAATGAGTTAATATGGAGATGAAGACAGAAGAAGGGAGAAAGGGCAGAGAATATAGGAGAGAAAAAGAGGGGAAACAAGTTGGAAAGAAGAAAAGAGGAAAAGTTCAGAGGACAGATGGATGGATGTTGTAACACAGAATGGGGAGGTGAAGAAGGGCGGTTTGCTGGCATGGCGCTTCGAGCAAATGTATGCGTCACCGAAGCTATTCCAAGATGTACAAATTATCTCTCTCTCATACACTCATAGGACAGGCTTTGACTGTTGCCTTGACAACAGTATAGTATTTTTGGGGATCAGAGGTGGCAGTTGTATGTACGTGTGTGTCCAAGGCAGCCGTCAAAGGTCTGTTAGTCAAAAGGCACGAGGCCAAAATGGTAACAAAAAACAAACTGCAATCTGCTGTGGTGAATTCAACATTTTTATACTACTTTATAGAGCAGACACTCCTTTCATGCTGTCTGAAATAAGTCAGTAAAAGAGTGAAGCTTCTTCTAACAATAGCAGATGTACAAAACGTATATATATGTGAATGTGTATGTGAGAGGACACATGGGATGTTTCTGATGTCCCCAGATGGCAGAACATGTTTGAATGTGTTTTGCAGCACAATCTAATAATGTTGTCAATGTGTCAAATCTCTTCTCATCATCTCATAACTTCCATTCCTATTCATTGACGTTATCGATGGGCAATGACAACAAACTGACAACAAAACTGGATGGATTCAGTAATGTCAGGTGCATCTTTTTCACTGCTTAATGTGTGCTGATAAGAAACACCTTCACAGTTGCAACTCACCCCAACGTAAAAGGAAGATGAAAATAAACAGGATTTTCTGATGTACTGCATTTCATTAACAGCCATCCTTAGAGGATGTTTCTGTGAAAAACACAATGTTGTTTGATGGATTTTTAAATGAAGTGTTTATGCTGACATGCAATCAGAGGCTTGTCAAAAAAAAAAGACACACAGATAACCCCCACCTACACTTCACTACAGGAAATCAAGCATTTCCTGCAGCACAGGATGTGAGGTTAGTAGCTCGCCGTTTTTCAGTGTATTATGAATGAGAGCCACTCTCACTGTGTACCACAGTCTCACTCGCAGCACTTTTGATGTGCTACAATCAGCAGTAATCATATTTATATTAGATGCTTCACTCCTACACGTTTGCAAAATGAAATTGTGTTTTTTTTCTTGAAAAAAAAAACAAAAAATGTCAGAAAGCAACAGATGTGAATTAGGTAAAAAGATAGGATTGAAAGTTAAAAAACGAGATGCACCAGCTTGCATCTTGAATTTATTGCATACAAAGTGAATTAAGGAATATATTACTCCCAAAGTAAATCTGTAATGGCACTATATGTGTGTATACCAGGTAAACTATAAGATAAAAGGGGAATTTTCTTCCCTTTAGCAATGATAGAGATTGGGGCTGGCATTAGTTTTTTATCATGATCAAACAAATATGTCAATTTGTGAGGACCTTTTCTCTCTTATTTGGTCTATGTTTGACAGACAGAGACGGACAGGTGGCACTTTGATGTAACATATTAGGTGTGAGGCAGGCTACACCCTGGACAGGTTGCCAGTTCATCACAGGGCCACTCAGAAATGAATGAGACAAATAACCATGCAGACTCACATTCATTCCTAAGATCAATTTAGAAACCCCAATTATCCTAACATGCATGTTTTGGAATGGTGGGAGGATTCTGCAAAGAGTACCTGCAAAGATACCACACATGTGCAGTGAGAACATGCAAACTCCAAACAACAAGGCTCCAGCTGGGATTCAAACCATGCAGCCTGAGGACACCATGTTATGGCCTTGCTAACTTACTCAGCCCATAGTTGTACATGAAGTAGAACTGCAGGCTACGCCTCATGATATCTTTTAGTGGGTATTCTTATATCCAAAATTACAGAGCTAAGCAAAAAGTCTAGTATGTTAACATGTTATTAGAGTATTACCTCATTGCCTATTGTGCTTTATTAAAGCTTCCGCTCTTGAGTAAAACATGATTATAGAAAATTTATGAGTAAAGCAGTTCCTCACCTGTTACTTTTCCGGGCATGTAAAATATAGTTAGCATTAAAACAAGGTCACATTACGATGAGTAACACTTTAATACGCTACTGTTCTAAATAACATTTAAGTAGCATCAGTAAAGCATCAGTTTCTTTAGGATTATATGATATGATCATTAATATACGCTAAATAAGTTATTTTTACAACTCAGATGGAAATATGAATTAATCATCTGGAGATTGGATCTTCAGCAGATTCAAAACGTTGGTGATGATAAAACAAAATAATCAAATCTGCTGTTATGCAGCTGTCATTGGTTAGAAATAAGAAGCTACTTTTATTCACTTTTAGCTCAAATTGAAGATTAATTTATTGTCTGCAGAGTAACACTGTTTTCATGTGTGCACACGCATGTATTTGTGTTTGATTTGAATAATATATAAAGAATTCAATTCAAGACACAAATCATAACATAAGTCATCCGAGGGAACTTTACATTGTTAGATCAAGACTTCAGGGTGAAATCCCAACAATTCCCCATGCAATCTAATGTTTCAACTGATTCAACTGAATGACAGTAGCATATAAATACATTGAGAATGAGGGCGAAGGGAGTGCAGGTATTCACTCTAATACAGAAAGTCCACCAACAGCCTGGGCTTATCACGACATAGGTTCAGAGTCACCTGAGCCAGCACTGACCATTAACCTTTCATCAGAAGGGAAGATTTGAACCTAATCCTCAAAGCAGAGAGGGTGTCTGCCTCATAAACCTGAACACAGGTGAGGGATGGGAAGCCTGCATCTCAGCATGGTTGCATGTGCACTGAGGCGTCCCTGCCTTAATCACATCGGTCAAGTGCTGCCCTTGAGCAGAGTTTTAAATACACTGCTTGTGCCAAGAGAGCCTACACGAGAAAATAAAAACACCCACAGGGCACACACCATGCTCAGCAAAGCACACATAATGTATGCATGCACGCAAGGACAAAAAAAAGAGGTAAACAGACAGGCGGAAAGGGAAAGAAGGACCAAAGAAGAGCAACGAAGAGCAACGAAGAACAAGTATAAATTGTTTTCTAGAGAAACACTGAGCCAAGCAGAGATATTTGCCTGATGGTTACTATCATACCCATCTGATTGAGTGATAACGCCCTCCGCCTCATTTCCGGGCATCAGGCTCCACTGGTAATACTAGACAGCTGGGAGGTTAAAAAAAAAGCAAAAGTGCAGTTTAACCGTTTCACTGCCAGGCAGAATTGACTTGCTTGTGGTTTTCTGACTAAAATGTTCTCTCTCAGTCTCTATATATTAGTAGTTTCACTAAAGTGAGTATTGATGAAAGTGTCTAGACCTCTCCCAGCCACGCCTGTCTCTACAACTACCTGACAGATTTCTGAGCACCATGTGGCGACATTTAAAAGCATTGCATGTCCTTATTAATGACTGGGTGTGTACCGGTATAGCCTATATCACATATAGTTATCTCCTGTGGTAATACCAAAAAAATGAGGTGTTCACCACTTGTGTAGTTCAGTGCTTTTGCAGAGGGAACTTTTTTTCTTTTCTTATGACTATGAATGAGTCTGCATTTCCCCTCCACTGTGTCTCTCTTTCTCCTTTACTCTCATGGGAATCTAAAGGGGGTAAATATGAGGGCTGAACTTCACTAAAACTATATAATCAAAAACAGATGAGGACAGTTATTAAATCAACCGTTTGGCCTTAGATTTGAATATAAACTTGAAAGAAAGGCTGAGTGAACTGATTAGATACATGTTAGATTTTAAATTATTTGAATAATCACTAGAAAGATAGGTTTTCTATTAGAATATCTTCTGTATCATTTACCCTTGCATTGGTGATGAGGAAAAAATGGGCTACAAAACCTAGTTTACACCATAACTCTGCAAATAGATAATGTGTATATGGTATGACGCACACCATCAGAATCAACAAATACAACAGCAAACAAAGTTTTGATGAATGAAATAAAGATTTATCAAACCTGAAGTGTGCTTTGAGTAAATAGTAGTTCTAACTTCTTCGCGTCTGTTTTATGTTGAATCTGTGAAACCTTGGCAAAAAACAGACCATGTTGCTGTAAGATGGCAATTTTAAGGTTGAACATGAAAAGCAGTTTACCAAGTACTCTTACTCAGTGGTGGCAATTACTCAGCAGCATCTTAACGTTACACCATAAACCACCAGTCATTCCAGGCCGAGTGGTGCTGCCAACTGCCCGAGTGTGCTTTTTTTGATGAAAGCTTGTGATCAGAGCCAGAGTATTTAAATTTTTCTTATAAAAGTAATTCACTTTGGAAGTAAACAAACAAATTTGTGTCAATCCATACCACTATCTAAGACCAGTAAGAGCTTCATTTGAATTTACTTACACTTTTATCAGCTGTAGGGCATAAGGTTATTTGTCATAATCAAACTAAAACTGGGGCTGCACAGTGGTGGTTAGCACTGTTGTCTCACAGCAAAAGGGTTCCACGATCAAATCCTGGCCTTTCTGTGTGGAGTTTGCATGTTCTCCCTGTGTACTTGTGGGTTCTGTATGGGCCTCTTCCTCCCACAATCCAAAAACATGCATGTCAGGTTAATTGGTGACTCTAAATTGTCCATAAGAGTGAGTGTGAGCATGCATGTTTGCTTGTCTCTATTAGGCCCTGTGAGGGACTGGCGACCTGTCCAGGGTGTACACCGCCTCTCACCCAATGACAGCTGGGATAGGACCCTAAATTGGATTAGGAGGGTATAGAAAATGAATGGATGGACCCTAAAACTGGCCAAGGTGGAATTTACAAAAAACAAAACCATGCATAAACTAAATGTCCTTCATACATAAGCACAGCCATAATGCATTCATGTTTTCGAGAGGGCACAGTTTTTCAGTCATGCATCTCATGAAAAAAAGAAATCTACCAGTCCATGTGGTCTGCAGAATACATCTGCGTGGTTGTTGATGCTGTTTAAAATTCTCCACAGATGCAAATAAAAAAAAATAGATTTTTTAAATCGCTCCACAAATACAGTTCATGTGGACACAAAAAAAGTGTATCCACAGAGAGCTTCAGATACCCCTTTATTTCATGCAGCCCCCACAGAAGCCTCACAGGCCAGTTATAACTGACATTATATACCCCCATAGAAACATACAGCTCATCACATGTGTTGCACATGCAGTTTATGCAGATTTTCTCATACAAGCACAAACATACATTGTCCATTTGTCCACTCACCAGACTAACATATTGTTGCTGTACAGAGGGCCCACTAAGTTTTAAGGTATGCCAGCTGCTGATGCATTTCGGACACCACTGACTCCCTACTCTAAATAGTGGACGGACTGTTTAGTCAATGAGTGGGCAATGCACACATAGCCGTATTGAGGTGAAATATGACTGGTAACTATTTCAAGGGGAGTGATTTTATAGCACTTATAGCAAAATAAAAAGAAATAAGGAGAAAACTGAAGTGCTGATTTTTTGGTGTGGATTTTCAATCATTCAGGTTATGGTAATCTTTAGCACTTGAAAGGAAAATTACTTCAACTGACTGGTGGATAGTTTCGGTATTATAAGCTGCTGTTGGGACATACCGACCTAACAATTAAGGGCTGAACATAGTTGAATGTATGCTATTTGCTGATGTATTTACAAGGCATATATGTAATTCATACAATATATTATAGTGTTTTGCTGCACTTTGGGAGCACTTTAGCACCAATCTCATAAATATATGGAACAACCTCAGCTAAACCAATCAGCACTACATCAACTTGCAGTGTAATGTCCGGACCCCATGCAATATTAACTTTTTAGAAGACTAAATGTCTGCTCATCTGTGTTGAAAAATAGCCATCTGCGTGGGCTGAGAACGCCAAAGATCTTCATGAAGGCATAAAACAGCTCTTACAATGCAGCTTTGACTCTCTTTCCCAGGTGGTTTCACAGTCATCCACACCTTAGATCTTGTGAACAAAATTTCTCACTAGGTGGTTAGGCAAGTAAAATGTGCATAGGTGACAATGTCCTGTTGGCATACAGGATGGGTGGGTGGATGGGTCAATGACACATGTGTGACCTCAGCAACTTTGAGAGTGTGAATCCAACACCAGCTTCTAAACCAGAAACTTTCCACTCATCAGAACTAAATAAGGGCTTTGGATTAGAGCTATAACGTTCTCAACAACCGGTTTATTTTTCTTTATATAATAATGTATGCTGTATGTTCTACATAGATCATTTAACACAGGTATCAGAGCTGCACATCTGCCCATGTATATCGCCCACATGCTCACCCATTGATGATGACATTCCTCTTACAAAAGCCTTGCAGCCTTGTTATTTTAACTTGCTATCTAGTCAGGGTAAGGCATCAAAAACTGGGTAGTTAGGTTTAGACATTAAAACCAATTGGTCACATTTAGGAATAAATCATGGCTTAACCTCTAACAATGCCTAAGCAAACCTGTTAGAAACTAAATAGATAAATAAACTAAATAGATAAATAAAGAAATAAAACCAGTGTAGCAAACTGATCATGTACTTTGACCGACCATCTTATATGTAGATTCCCCAATAGATATGCGACAGGCTAAGTAGGTTAACTTAAGTGCCCTTCTCCGTCTTATCATGCTTTGTTTTGACACCATTAAACAAACGTCTGTGAGCCTCAAAAGAACAGTGCTGCCTCTCTTATGTTTATCAGCGATAACAAGAACTTAGGAAGAATTTGTTATAACAGCGATGAGTTGTTCTTGGCAAACCACAGAGCTGTAAGAACAGCTCCCTTTTCATTCAGCTCTACAAGCTCAACAAAATGCAACTGGAAGGATGCAAACAAGCAATATGATTACAAAAACTGAAATAATGGTTTTCTAAATATAATTTTTATAGGTGATTCAAATAACCCACTGCAGCATCTGACCTGAAAATTTTAAATGAGCTGTTTGTGTGTGCAATATGTATATGTTAAGTTAACACAACTGGGACACGGTGTTCAATATTTTGTGATAAAATGGGTTTGTAATGTGTGTAGTTTGACAATTAGCATATCTTTCCCTCCTCTGTCTGTGGCAGACCAAAGCTACCACCCATAGAGTTACCTATAGACATACATTTCACTAAAAAGGTCGAGAGGCTGTAGTATGATAGTGACTAAGTCATCAGGAAACTCAGTAGGAGAGCTTGTAAACAGCAGATACAGTAAATGATGGAACAGACACGCAGTGATATCAGCTCATTCAAGGACTAAAAAGTCATCCTTTGCAGTTTTACAGGTCGGTGTAAATTATTGCACAGCCCACTTATAGCTTTCAGTGGAGGCAGTAAAAGTGCAGATATAAAAAGATATCACCCCTGACCACTTTTGCACTCACTTGCTTGGCTTTCTTAGAATGAGAACAACTATCCTTTGACAGGAAAGTTCCTGTTCGTGTGTGTGCATATGATTGTGTGTGTGTGAGAAAACCCAGGCTGGTGAACCACTTCTGGTAAATAAAATAGAAGTGGGCTTTGCTTGCTGGTGTCTTCTCTGCAGTGAAACAGTAAATAATGAGTCTGGGAGAAGATTCTGATAATGTTTTGAAGGAGTTGGAAACAGTAATGAAGATATGAAGTTAGCATGTATTATGACTGTGAACCCTCTCACTGGGAGAAATTTGATTATGAGAGTGATAGATGAATAGATGGATGGGTATTCTTCCTAAAAGGGTCAGTATAATAATAATTTCCTGACATTTTGTTTCTTTTGTGCTTTCAAAGTAGAAAGAAAAATCTTAAGAACTGTAAACTGGGGCAGCGTGGGCATCAAAAGTCTATCATGTACAGATGTTATCAGAATGCACATCACTGATGAGCACTGTGTAATAAACCTGCTGCTGTAAATGAATACATTAGTGGATCGGAAACCAATTTTGAAGAACTTCTGTGATGAATATTGAAATATGGAAAGATTTCATTGTAAACAAACTCTTGTTTACATTCACAAAACTCAGACTTTGATGTTAGCGAAGGTAGCTGTTTCATAGCATCCACTTCTATTCTATTCATGTCTTCGCTTTATTTCCAGGAAGCAATGGATTCTAGAAGTGCTGAGTCTTGATGATCATCAGCGACAGTGAGAACATCAGAGTGCGTCTTGTGCACCCACACAGTTTCAGCCACATACACTACTGATGTTGCCCGTAACCACACAATTAGAAACACTATCCTTTCCTTGTATCTACTCAGCCTGTCTTCGTAAACATTTCTCATAATCTAGACAATAACTGAGTTGCTGGCAGGGATACAGTAAACACACACGCAGACAACAAAACAAGGATTCCATATATTCAAACACACAAGCAATTTAAATGATTTGTCAGATTGGTAGAGTAGGCTATATTATCCAGCTGGTGGACAGGTGTTTTTTCACCTTGAGAGTCTAATGGCGTGTGTTTGTCTGGGACATCATGGTAAACTGTGTGTGAAAAACACCTACAGTAGCAGATAATACAATACAACCAAAAAGAAGGCTTTTAGTGTTCATATGACTGTCTGGAGTTACATTTATATCATTTCTAAAAAATGATATAAATGTAAAATGACAATGTTTCTCAATCAGAAAAAGCAAATTGTCTCTCCCACGCATCGAATGACGTTTGACTAGAAATATGCTGGGTTTTGAATGATTATTTTGCAGGAAACCATGTTCTAAAGCAGCCTGTGTACCTTAAAACTATAAACTATGACTCATTTTGAAGTACAATAACTTTTGATTTGCACATTCCCCAGGAGCTCAGTTACTGCACCACACCGCTTTGGTTTTCAGAAGCTTGACAGTTTTAATGGGCTTTGATGGCATCTTTCTGGCCTCTTCAGCATGACAAAAAAAATAGAGCTTATGGCTGCACATTTGCAGGGTTCACACTGACATTAGCTTTTATGACTGTGGTGTTAAATCTTACAACTATAGGGGAAGCCAAAGAGCAAAAAACTTCCCAGATTTTTCAGTGTTACTTTAACTTAAAGTAACTTACTTTAACTTAAGTGGTAGAGAAAGAAGTTGCAAACAAACTAGATTTACACTGGACAACAGACTGAAAAAAGCTGTCTAAAGCAAAGCAAAGCACAGCAAAGGGTCTCATGCTATACTCCACCACCACGACACTAACCTCCAAACCCAGGCTTTTTTGCTGGTTGATAAGACACATGCTCACAAAGTCAAGACATGCACATAAGCAAATTGCTGGAACGTTTGTTGAGAAATGTTTAAATCATACATATCTGTGGTTTCAAGAGATGTAAAATGGCAGAATTTTATCCTGGTGACTGGGTTTCTGCTCAGATGTTCAACACAGCTCGACAGCTGTTTGTGACACTGTTATAAAACATAATATGCAGATTTGTGTTCGTGGACACCACTTTACCTTCTTTTAAAACGTATGTGGACTCACTAGACTGTCAGCCCAAAGATCTCCTATCATATTATGAAATTTATTTCTTACACTTGGGATGCTTGAAATTGCATTTTTGGTGATATCTGGTGTGATATTTTCTAACTGATTTTGACAGATGCTATTAAAGATAAAAGATCAAGCTTCTTCTGTAGATGAAATGGCATATCATCATTATTTCTCTTACTGCAACACAAACTCACAAATTTCGGGCACATTTAAAACGTAATTTTAACTGTCGACATCTTATTTTAACAAACTTGGCTGATCCTTTTGCTACTGACAATCCTGAAATTAGCTACAAGCAGACCAAATCTGTAATTGGCCATCAGTGTTGAGTGATATCAGTGTTTACTTTTAACCAATGTCGATCTTTCATTTTAAGGCTTTTATCGGCAAACACCAGTCAAATGCCAATATCCTTGTGGATCCCTCTTTCAGTCCGAGTCTGTGTCCAACACCCTTCTCTCATCATAAAACCCATTGTTTGGTTAGATTGTGGTTAGGTTTAGGAAAACAGTATCGCTCACCTCAGAATAGATCTACTGGAAATACTTTCTGGCTTTGGTGACAAGCTCAATTTGCAAAACAGATAAATGTCTTGCAGACGCAAAAGAAAATCTCCTACTGAGAGTAGAATACTTATCGTTATCACGATAGACAATTCCTGTCAATCAGCATGAATACAGTTATTTTTATTACATTTCTGTTTCCCAGGTAAGATATCTGTGGACATATTTCACTCGCCAAAAGTGTCACAACCTTGCCTGATACTGTCACAAAACTTTACAAGTGAAATGCTGAGATCAAAATAAAGTTTGTTGTTGGCATTGTATGTGATCCCACTTTAAGTAAGATATACATGAATATCTATTGAGTAAGATTATTAGAGATAAAGTTCCTGGATCTCTGTTTTCCTGGGTTTTAAACTCTGACTACACAAACCGGACATTTTCATGTGACTTTCTATTTTCTATATCAGTAACATTATCAAACATTGTCGATACTGTCTCTACATTGAAAGATAAACATAGCTACCGTTTCTCATTTAAATTATCTGCTGGGAAATTGTGTAGGCTGAAGGGAGGCCTTAACCTCAAACCAATACCACAGCTTGTCATTTGACATCTCGAGAATAAACAAGTCATTTACCAGCTACAGTGATTAATGTTACAATTTACCTTCGTGCGAATGCACTCTTTCTCACAAGTCAGTTTTATACACCTCTCTCTCTCTCTCTCTCTATATATATATATATATATATATATATATATATATATAACTTCCTCTTTAACTTTTCAGGAGTGATGACATGATTAGAAGAATGCCAAGGGGATATGCTAAGCAGGAAGAGGTATTCATGCAAGGTCACAATGAAATAAATTCACAGAAGTCTGATAAAAAAAAACCAGCACAAAATATGCCTATGTCACACTTCATTGACATTGAATAATAGGGAAAAAAATTAAGTTTGATAGAGTAGAAGTATAATACATATACAACAACATAGTACAAATAGGGTTTGCATTACTCATGTTGTGTAAAGCCCACTTCTCTGCAGTATGTGAAGGAATTTCCTGACACAAGCACATATGCAAACCTCTAACATTAAAAGAAAGGTCGTTTGAGCAATGTATTTATTTTTTTAAAGGTAAAATTTAAGGATCCTTCTTTTACATGTGTCATGTCTGCAAAAAAAGATTTACTTTAGATGTACTTTAGACAGTGAGTAGTTAGATTGTTTCCAATCTTTACTGGAAGCTAAGCTAACTGTTTCCTGATGGCCCTGAGTACCAAAAAATGAACATTAAGTTGGTAGTTCCAATATAGGTCTCAATATTTGTGGTAATCTGGCAAAATTAGATAAATGAGGTCCACAGCCATGATGTCAGTACAGAGATACAGGTGAGGAAAACAACAAGATGAGTTGTATTGTGACTGTGACCATTTAGGTAATCACAGGGGCAACTCCCTGCACTGCGTAAGCGGTGAACAAGAACGGATGACAATCACGTATCTGTTGTGTCTCTACCCAAGCTGCATGCTTGTATTCAAGTCTCCTGATGTCTTCTTCTCTCTTTCTTTAGAAAATAACCATCTATGAATATTCTTACAAACAGTAGGATACTCCCCTTTACACTAATTAACAACCCCAAGTAATACAGTTTAACCCAAACCCTTTGAAAGTTAACAGCTTTGATTGATTAATTTGATGTGCTGTGAAATAGAGGCTACTAGTGCTTATCCTTGGAGGATGGGATCACAGGGAAAATGTGGGAAAGAGCTGAAAGCATTTTTATAATGCTTTCGTTGCATGATTCCTGACACAAACCTTCTCAAGCCTCCTGTTGCCACAGTGAACCAAAGTTGGCCCATTACTGCATCTTACTGAGGAAATGAAAATGTGGTGCACCCACATCCTCCACAACTTGGTCTCCTGCCACTTCACATTCACTTCTCCTATTTTCACACAAAGAGGAACTCCTGGCCAGAGTCAGACTGAGGAATTGAACGTCCGCAACACACACCACCGCTCCCCTCTGATTCAACTCCTCTGAATGAGGGTGTCGTCTGTGTTGTGTATTGGTCAACTTAAGTGGAAAACAAACATAGAAAGTCCAAGAAGATACAATCCTGCCTAATACGCTGAGTTTTGTTTAATTTAAGTAGCAGAAGGCTAAAGGTCATTCTCTCACCTCACGTTCCCTTGTTGTTTCATGGTAACTGTGTCATGTATCTTATTTCAGTGTGTTTACAATGATATCATCATTTGGCTTTTTCCTCAATTTTTGTTTCTGTTAGGTTTAAATATAGAGCATAGATATTATATTAACCCTTATTTGATCTTTTGTTCAAGTTAGCTTTGGGCTTTTTTAGTGGGGCCATAGGAACTAAATTTCTTCTCTTTTATCAGAAAGCATTTACCTTTTTATGACTACATGAACATAAATATAGAAGCATTACTTTTAATAGTTCAGTTCAAAAGCCATTAGAGGAACAATTCAAGCGAGATTAGTATATTCCTTTCCTCTAAAATAAGGAAGAAGAGGGGCAGCATGCTGAGTTGCTAAGGCCGTTGCTATGGCTGTGTAACTATCCCAACTGTCAGCAGCAATGGACTCACCTAAACAACTGATGTCCAAAGAGCAGGAAAAGTCTATGACCAGATCCCAAAATTTGCAAAGATATGCTTGAGAAAAAGAGTGCAGAATTTCCTTCCAACTCTGAAGCGCTGAGGTAGATAAATCCTGCAATGGGCTTGTGTTGCAGGGAGTAGCATAGAAAACATTTAACTGTTAGAGAGAATAATGGATTGAATTAAATACCAGCAGATCCTAGAAACAAACAACACACTGAAAACCAACCTGTGAATCTTTTAAAAAGTATGGAAAACTCCAAAGATGTTGTTCAACAGACAATATAGTATTTTTTTCCACCAACAAGGTGATTCCTAAAAATATGTTTGCTGAAAATGTATATATCTCAGCTTATCTCAGTGTGTAAAAATTGAGGAAACTAAACAAGTGGAGGACAAAAGAAGAAGTGGCAGGTCTAAAAACAACCATCTCCAACAGTATCTGAAAGTGATGTCCTTAAGAAAGAGGAAAACAATCCAGCAAAGACCTGAGAGATGTATCCGGACCTTCAGCTGATCCATCTACTGTTGGCCCAAGCCTCATCCCAAATGGTCTCCATGGAAGGGTGGCTGTCAAGAAGCCATTCTTAAGGAAGGGAAACAGGGAGAAAAGGCTGAGCTATGCCAAATGACTGAAAATCAGTGGCAACAGGTCTTATGGAGGGATGAATCCTCCCCAGAGCCCAGACCTCAACATTATTGAAGCAGTGTGGGATCATCTGACAGAGAACGGAACAAAAGGCAGCCGACATCCAAAGAAGAGCTTTGGGATGTCCTTTAAGAAGCCTGGAGAACTATTCCTGAAGACTACTTAAAGAAATGACAAGAAACCTTGTCTAAGAGGGTTCAAGCTGTGTTGAAGAATAAAGGTGCTCAGACCAAATATTTAAAGAAGACTTTAAAGAAGAACAGTAAAAACTCTGTTTTGCTTCACATACTCTATTCCATGTTTGCACGTGTCAGTAAATCACTGCACCCATTCCCCTTTTTCCTGGTAATATATAGTGAAATGACGGGTAGCTCAAGACTTATGTTCAATACTGTATGTCTCTTCTCTAGGCCATGAATGTCTTGTTCCAGTAGTCCACTTCTCATCAGCGTGTCCCCCAACATCTGAAGCAGACCTTGTTATTCCAGGTGGCATCTGAACTGGCTTGGCTTCTGTTTTACATCTTTCACTCATGTAAATTCTGTGGCAGGTGGCAAGAGGCTTGCCCTGACTGGGCCAACCAAATGACCAACTGCAATAGATATATCTATATACACATATATTTAGAGACTGTTTACCCTAAAATTCCCAACAAAATAGTTAACACTATCATGTTAATGCTTTTATTATCCACTCATAATTGAGTTCATATTTTCATCTTTTTCAGGCAAAAAAGGCAACAATGAGCCAGCTCAATTAATAGTCAAATAAGCATGTTAAATCAGATTAGATTTAATTGCCCCACTTCCAGCTGTTTTCTGTTTTTTTTTTACAGACTGACAAAGTGACAGGGAGTTAAAGCTTCTGTGTAGATTGAGGGGAAGTGGGAAGGACAGCTCCATATGCGTTATGTCAGCCTGAGGGGACAGCTTGGTCCAACTGTCTTTTCCTGCCATACTCATTTGGCCTAAGCAGTCATCATGTCTTGTGCTAAAGGTCTCTCGTCGCTAAAAGGCTCCTTGGCACTGTCTGCAAGCTACAGACAAAGAATATACTGATTAAACATGCCTTCATTAAAACGATTACATGCAAAAGGCAGTTCAATTTCCCACAGGCAGGCAACTAACGATGAAAGGGGGAAGAGGAGTAAAAAAAAAGCTGTTGATGCATGCAGGGATTTGGTTCAGAGAAGAGCGAAACCGATGGCGGCTTGTTTATTGTTAATTTAAAGAACACAGTCTTTGAGGACTAAGAGTCTTTTGACTTAAGATGCTGTGGTTGTGTGAAGTGATGCACTGTCCTCTCCTCAAGGGGACAGTCATCTTTTTGCCCTAACGAACACTCCTACCTGACTCACCAAACCTACAGGCCGCTTCCAGGTCATCAAGCTTCCAGAGTGGAAGACCTTGCCAAAGACACAGGAAAGACGTTATTTCTGGTTCATTTAATTAAGTTGGCAAGTATTTTAGTGCTTGGGATGGAGAGGAGGGAGTTAAAGTTGTCATGAAGGCCAGATGAACATTCGAGGCTCGAAGGCATTCTTCAGTTTTGTCCTTTTCTGACAAAAGTTTTGTTTTTGATGTCAAAGAGAATAATTGCTAAAGATGGGAAGACAAGACAGCATCAGGCAGGGTTTTCTTCTCTGATTAAAATAATCTAACACACAACTTGTTTTCTTTTTGTGTTAACAAGCGTTCTCCTAACCTAATTTTTCTTGAACTTATTCTAATTTCATGTTAACTTATCTTGACTTAAAAAACACATTTGTGGTTCACTTAAAACTGTGATTAAATCTTCTTTGTCACCTTTTTCTGGCTTCTTAAAACTTCTAAATTCTTTGTAAGAAATGCTTGGGATGCATAATTCATTCATTCAGCTAAGACAGGTATGCATCTGCCATTATAGACTTTTTTTATAAATGATACGTACCACACAAATGACCATTTCAATTATTTCCTCTTATGCACTGCCTCACAGCCCCTTAGGGCTCAGCCAGCAGCCATCATGTGCTGCTGTGATGTGCTAAGAGCTAATGACAAACAGAAAACAGCTCTTTATAACTCTCAGCCACAGGCGCCGTCCGTACCGATGTGGCTGATTGCACCTATATGCTCCTCTGCTGCTTTCATGCTTTTCTCTTTCTGCTGCTGCCTTTGTTCTCCATTGTTTTATCTGTCAATGTGAATCATACGCATTTTGAAAGAAAGTGACAGAATTGCTTGTATGAGGTGTTTGTTCTGTGATTCTTTGAATTTCTGCCCATCGCTCTGCATAATCATATGCATGTGAGCAAGAAACGATTCAGAGCCTGAGTTCTAATTAAGGACCTAAACAAGAAGTCACATGTATGTAAAGCCACAGAAAGCTTTTCTAAAGTGTCAGTCTAAAAAAGATTCTCAGCCTCATTGTCAGACCGATAAATGAAAAACAGCTAATAGACATTAGATAACAGGATTAAACATCACTCAGAATTGTTATCAGAAGTGACTTTTGTGACCTTTAAGAAATGGATGAGGTCACTCTGAAACTGGAACTGACCACTGACCGATACTTCAGTCTGTTTCCCTGAAACTACTTCTGTTTTTCTGTTTCCCCTGATGTTTGTGCTCCCTGAATTTAGACCTGACCAGCCCATCAGACCACAGTTTCACTGGAAGAATCTTAGTTCAAACTGACCACTGTGTGACAGTTTGAATTGCATGACAAACCTTTGACTCCCACGATCAGAGGAGTGATGGAAAGTGTGACTGATGTTGCATTAGATGTTCTAAATGAAAAGAAAAAGAAGCTTATAATAGGAATAGAGAGGTTCAACTGAGTCCTGTGTTGTTGGGTTTTTTTTTTCAATCAGGGCTTTTCATGCAGTGAAAGAGCCCAAATCGGTGTCAGATAAAACTGCAAGACAACTAACCACAACCATTTGTTCACATAAAGAAAAATACTCAGCTTGTGACGACTTTGTGTCTGTAGGTGTTCTGAAGTGCATCTGAAAAATAACCCTGACGACCTCACTATGATATCATCGGGATTATCTCACCATCAGTGTAACACTTATCTGGCATTTCTTTTAATTCGGGACTCAAAGACAGATGCTGTTAAACTGTGTCATGAGAAATGTGGGATCCAGTTTTCTGGTGTGCTTCTGGTGTTTCACCAACACATGTGCATAAAGGTCATGATATCTCAGCTTCTGCTTGTTTGACTTTCGCCTCTCTTTTTTTTCATCCTGACTCGTGTGAATTTCCAGAGTTTCTATGAATACGCACACACCGTTTTTACAGCTGACAAGGAAGCATATCATTTCTGGCAAATTCCAAACAACAATCACAACCAGGCTTATATTCAGTTATTACCTCATTATGTTCTGCATTTTCCGTTCTGGGATCATTTCATTGTAAATGCTCGCTGTTGTTCACTAGAGGAATATTCTAACATTAAGAAACATACATGAAAAATGATCTGAGGTTGTTACAATCGACCAAAATGTACACATAAAGCTTTTTATGCTACCAAGGCTATTTGTTCACAAGAATTTGAGGACAAATGAGTAAATGAGAAATATCACCAAAATTTTAACTGATTATCAGTCGTTATCATTAGTCATCATAAAAAAGATACACATGAACGCATGCAAATTTGACCTGAGGATCGGCGTGACCATAACACTGGAAAGTTAAAGATGTGAATGTGTGTTGGCGTAAGGCCCTCTGGGGAGTGATTCGGTTATTCAGAGGTCATTATCATAAAGACATGTCTTCTTTTTTTATTATTTTTCATTTATCAAACAGGTGTTCAGTTCTGGGGACATGCCTTCAGTCTCAAATACCTTAGCTGCTCCGTCATCTGTTTGAGCTTCCAAGATGACTACGCTTATAGGCTTACTTTATAACAAACACCAAAAACTGCTGGTAAAAATCAACTGGATTTTATTTATTTACTTTGTCAGTAAAAGGCGATTAAAACCTAATTTCAATCAACCTGCCTGATTTTTAACTTGTATTTATTGGCAGGAACACAATGTTCAGTCTGATATCCTGAGCATTTGCCAAGCACCCTTAAGGCTACACGCGACTCTTCAGTCATCACACCCAAGAGTTACCCGTCCTCTCTACGCCTGCTGGGTGGAGGCAGGCAGCAATGCACCTCCTCCGCCTCCCACATCTTCGTCAGGAGCTGGATGCGCGCCAGGATGGGATCGGCTTCCTGCTTATGACAGGGAGGAACTGGTGCGCCGGGATACCCAAATATGGACGAGCCGATATGAGTTTGGATCGCATGACTCAGCACCACAGTATATATCCCAAGACTGGTGGGACTGCTGATATGGATGGACATCCAAGTGATTGTTTAGGTGTTGTGTTAAAATAAAACTGGATTAGGTTCTTTCTTTATATATTTTATATATTTTTTTTCTGGATGACGTCTGAGTTGTATGGGACAGAGAGATTTGTTAAGAGTTCAGCTACTCGTTAAGAGGTCAAAACGTATACCGTGTGGACTATGTCGTCTACCTATCTTGACTTGACTTTCCTCTAAGCCGGGTAGCCTTGTCTTGTTTACAGTTCGTGTTCCTGGCAAAAACGTCATCAAGCCTGGCAACCCAGAGGCGGAGGCACTGAGGAAACAACCAATCAGCAGGTTTCTTGGAGCATACATATAAAGAGAGCTGAGGCATTTCACCGCTTGTCATTAATAAGGAAACTAAGGGGAAGCACACACTCAGAGGGGAAGAAATTCTACTACTCACGAGTGGAATGAAACATCTGTATTAGTCACTGGACTCCGCTTTGAACCCAACTAAAAGGTACAAATCGACGACTTGGGTACAGTACAGTTCCACTATTTTGGAAGTTTTGCTGTTTTTGATAGCTTTGAGCTTCAATATAATAATACAACGGGACTTTGTGCTGAAGATTGACTCATTTGGGACACTGACGCCTCGGTGTCTGTGCAACATCTTTGCAGCGCACTCTTATAGCTATTTGACTGTCTGATTTGAAATATGTCCACAATAATGGAACAGCCTTTTTATGACGACTCGTTTCTCTCTGCTTATGGCCATCCAGGCGCAGCGCTACCCGACTACAAGCTGCTAAAGCAGAATATGAACTTGAACTTCTCCGATTCATATCGGAACTCAAACTTCAAGCCACAGCACCTGCGCGCCGAGAGTGATTTCTATTCAGCGGGTACTGCGGACGTGGGCTCGTTGAAGCTCGCCTCCCCTGAACTTGAGCGACTGATCATCCAGAACAGCAACGGGGTCATCACCACAACGCCGACACCTCCTCAGTACATCTACAATCGCGGAATCACAGAGGAGGCGGAAGGATTTGCAGAAGGTTTTGTTAAAGCACTGGACGATCTACACAAGATGAACCAAATGGCTCCACCAAACGTGTCCATCGGAACCGGCGGGGTTACCTGTCCGGCTCCAACCTCGGTGTTCGGCTCATCCATGCAACCAGAACCGCTCGAATACACAACTCTGAGCAGCTGCACAGCGAACCCCGGCCTGACCTCTACGGCCAGCTATCCGTCCGCCACTATCAGCTACCTGCCTCATCACCAGTACCATCAGCATCCTCAGGCCATTGCGCACGGATCCCACCACTTCCAGCATTCCTTGGCCGCGGCTGGTATCCACTCGCAGCGCTTCGGGGGCCTGAAAGAGGAGCCTCAGATAGTCCCCGACATGCAGAGCAGCGACAACAGCTCTCCACCGATGTCTCCAATTGATATGGAGAATCAGGAGAAGATCAAAGCAGAGCGCAAGCGGCTGAGGAACCGACTCGCAGCCTCAAAATGTCGGAGGCGCAAACTGGAGCGCATCTCTCGTCTTGAGGACAAAGTGAAAGTGTTGAAAACGGACAACGCTGGACTGTCAAACACGGCTTCTGTACTGCGGGAACAGGTGGCCCAACTCAAACAGAAAGTAATGACACATGTGAGCAGTGGCTGCCAGCTCATGTTAACGCCCAAAGTAAAGTCTTACTGAATCAATAGCGCACTTTTAACAACACTGGACAAGAACTACACTGAACAACACAGCAGTCTGTGTACGCTGTCTGTACGAGAACTGAATCACTGTGGTTTATTTGACCAAAAGAAGAGTAACCCACACAGAAACCACACAAGACTAAAACACTTGGGGCATTTTTGAATAAGTTTTAAAAGTGTCGTCTTGACTTTGCCTGTTTACATTTTCATTGCCGTTTTTATGTAAGTTATTTGTGTTGATCAGGTTGAGTCTGATGAGCCTGTTTTCTTTCCTTTCTTACCTGTACAGTGTACATATATTTAAGTAAATTAAACTATGAAATCGAGAAACGTGGTGTCTTAACTTAGTTATTTTTAAATGTGTTCTCATTTGATTTATGGTTCTCGTAAACATAACCGCACTGTTGTCACTGACCAGCATTTAGGTTTACAGCAGAAGTTGCTAGACGTTGAAAAACGTCCCAGCGTAGGATTTTTCCCTGTTGACGTACACACGTCAGCCCATAAATGGTAAATGTTGCCAGCAAACGTCATATCACGACAAGGTTTCCGGGAACTCCCTCCTACATTACCCGTCAGAGAAGCGGCGCTCTCCCCTTCACACCACAATGAAAAGGTTTGTCAATGGGCGGTTTATTCTAGTGAAGGGAGTTTCCCCCAATCTGGTTTCAGTTTCCCAAAACAAGACGTGAGCAATAGATCAGAAAAGATGGTTGAAGAAAAAAAAAAGTTCCATAGAAATGCAGAACAGACTGAATAGCTTGTTAGAAATGACAAGAACTGGTGTAAACAAAAGCTGGCAGAAACAACGGGGAGGATAGCCAAATGAGTCCATGACAAGAGTGCGTGTGGAAATAAATCAGCATATCCACCCATTTCAGCTTTAACAGGAGTTTCTAAGGAAATGGTAGTCAATAGATATGAGAACAGCTAAACTTTGAACACTGATAACAGTGAAAAATCTGTATCTGGGACACTCCTACGGGTTTATTAACATTACAACCAACAATCCCATCTTTCCCAACGAGCCTCAGTGCCATTTGGCAAGAACAGAATGTTGTGCTGAGTCAGTCACCTCAAAAAATCCAATATTAACCAAGACCTGGCAGCTGTGATGTACTCAGATCCTCTGCCAGGCACAGGAGCCAAGGCAGTTGGCTACTACATCTGTTGCAAAAACGTTTCTTGGAATTATACCTCCAATTCAAGTAAATGGGAACAGATTCAGTAGAGCTTTATCGCCACCAAGTGGCCAGCATTGAAACTACATGTAAAATACAGAAAACACACTCAACCATAGTTTTCCCACTGTTTTAATAAAGATGGTAGCAAATCATTAATGACAGCAAGGAAAAATATCAACACTTTCTTTGAAAAATGAACAAAACTATACTTTCAGTGCTTGAGACTATGAGGTTACCCCACCAATTGTAGACTGCACATAAAAAGGTAACGTTTGCGACAGGATTTTCTTCCTAAACAAGCTGAGGAATTTGTTTTAATAGATCAGATTGGACGCCACGTGTTACTGCTTCATAGGGACACCTCTCATCTGAAGGCAAGTGCTGAGGTCAGGAAATGAGCTGGACAGAACACCTTCATATCTACTGCTTGGAGAAGAATGCTTTGCTCTTCTCGACATCTGGGACGATGGTGTCACTCCCAGGTTTCCAACCAGCAGGGCACACTGTGAGATAAGGGCAGAGGGACAAAGTTTACATCAAACTGTATTGTTATTGAACTCTTACATGAGGACAAAGTACAAACACGAATGACCAGGAGGGTAAAAAAACAGAATAACACTGAACAAACTCGGTTAACTCAAATCTTGCAGTTTTCATTTAAAGATGTTCTTTTTTGTCCAATATTTCTAAGTTTTTAAAGATTGCAAAACATCAAATTTGTTAAAAAAATAATAAACAAGAGCAGTCTAGGCGTTTATTAGAAATGCTAAACCACTAATATATCTGTAATTTCCTGTTGTTTTTATTTCTATTACAATACGTCTAACAGTTGATTAGTTCAAATAAAACTTTAAAAAGTGGTTTGGATGTTTCTGTTATATTTCAGATAAGTGGTATGACCTCAAGTTTTTTTAATGACACAAACCAATATGTGCCAATAGTGAGGCTGTGACATTTGGCTTTGCAAATTAATCTAATTCCTGTGCAAACGGAGGGTAATTTAAATGCACTCGTTGGGGGTTAAACAACACCACAAGCAGTTACTGGCACCAACACGCCATTCAGGTGCTGCTAAAATGAAGCAGTAACAAGAGCCTGTCAAACCTCACAAGGTGGAAAATGACATTTGTTATATTTGATAGTTTAAATCCATTCACATTAAAGAGACTGAAGTGATTGCAACAATTGTGCAGATTAAATTAGAGTATGAATGCAGAGATTTACTCACCCTCCCCGTATTTGTCAGTGTGCTGGAAGGCTTGAACCAGGCGCAGAGTCTCATCCACAGAGCGACCCACAGGCAAATCGTTAATGGTGATCTGTCTCAGGATGCCTTTGTCATCGATCACAAAGAGACCCCTGAAAAGAGGTTATAAAAATGGCCAAAAAAAGGCAGATTTACAACCTTTTTTTAGCAACTCAAGAGGTTTAAACTTACACCTCAGTGAAAACCTTGGATGTAAAAAAGAAAATATCTAACTGACCTGTATGCAATGCCGTCATCCTCCTTCAGCACACCGTAGTCTCTGGATATTGACTTTGTAAGGTCTGCAACAAGCGGGATTTTCATGTTACCCAGACCTCCTTGCTTCCTTGGTGTGTTAATCCTACAGAGAAAAAGAAATGACCGCATGAAAAACTCATGTAAAAGCCATTGATGTAACCACGTTAAACACTGATGTGCTTTATTTCAAGCACCGTATTTTGGGTTTTTATGAAACTTCAAAAGACCTCAGCAATCAACAAGTCAAGGTTGTTCTTGAATGCTGTGACAGCAGGGCTGGTTACATGTTTTCCAGGTTAACCAGCCGTGAATCTTCATACAACTTTTAGGGTCAGCGGCAATGAAGGCTCCCATGCACGGGGCCGTTTTAAAGTCTACAGACGGGTCTCTGCGGCTGCACACTTCCACTGAAATAACTGCCATACATCATACAGAAAGTCATTTAAAGTTTTACTTTCACTCTCTTCAGGTAAATGACAAAAAAAAAAAAAAAAAAACTGTTACATTGTCCAGGAAAAGCAATAAACTAACAAAACAGCATGTGTTCACCGATATACCTGCAACCAACTTGTTTTAATAAACCTTTTTTTGATTGTTGTATACTTGAAATACTTTTGTTTTGCTTCTTGTTTTTTATTATCATTTCCATTTCAACTGTTTTTTTTTTAAAATATAAATTATCATCTCGTTCAGGTTGTGCAAACCCTTACATCATCTTATACCTGACAGAAAGAGCAGGACGATTCAGAGACCGTTACCGCAACACTTATCAATATGACGCAGGGAGGCGGGGTGACAGCAGATAATCTGGGGTGGGTGTTCCTGCAGAGCTGAAACAAACTTCACTGTCAGCATTGCAGATAGAAACCTGACGAAGGCCTGACTCAAACGGTGACCAGCTGGAAGTTCAGCCAACAAACCCTTTTTTAGGATATTTATGTAGAGATGTGTCTTGACGGTAGTTTTCAAATGCATTTTTATTCTTTTTTTTAATTATTTTAGAAAAAGGTATAAATTAAAGAATTCAAGAAATAATCTTTTTTTTATTTTTATTTAAGTAATCCAATAAACCCACCTGCTGACTCCTCATCAGCAGTGTGGGTCTAACCATTTGTAAGGCATTCAGGACCCACTGAGGTTGACAAGTTCTCAAAAATCCTCAGTTCCTCTCTGCTAGCAGGAGTTCTTACCATGCCAAGTGGCTGAAGTGGGAGTCTACGGAGCAGCCGATGACCTCGCATCCCAGACGGCGGAACTCCTCTGCCCTGTCGCTGAAAGCAATAATCTCGGTGGGGCAAACGAATGTGAAGTCCAAGGGGTAGAAGAAGAAAATCACGTACTTCCCTGAAGCACACAGAGAGAAATGAATGAATCCTCTTTGCATTCTGGAAAAGGCAGATCAAATGCATCTTAAATGGGTAAAGCGCTGGTCAAACACCAGCTATGGTGTAGAAAAGTTCCTGCTCCTTGTTACCTTTGTAGTCAGACAGCTTGATGTCCTTGAACTGCCCATCCACTACAGCTGTGGCTTTAAAGTCCGGGGCAGGCTTGCCGATCTGAGCATTTCCAGAAGACATGGTTTTGGTGACAAATAACTGATGGAGAGGGAAAGCATGCATAATTATATAAATAAATCCTTCACAAACAACCACCATTACAGATTAGCTCAGATGTATGGAGCAACAACATATTTATGCAACAAACTTGAGAAGAAATACAACATTTAGCCTAAAAAGCCCCTTGACAGTCGACTCTTTGTTGACGTGCAGGTTCAAAGGCTTGATCCTTCAGGCAAAACCACTAAAAGGTCACATGCAAGACTGGTCCAGCCAGCATGCAACAATGGGAAGCTTACATAAGCATGATAAGCCTAAAAAACTCACTTAATGGATAATGCAAGCTTTCAATAAGAAGAATGTGGATTAAAGACCAATTTAACCTGCAATTACAGCCATGTCACGAGCACTATAGGGTAACATTAACATTTAAAGTAGTTTTTTTTTTATGGCGATGCCACTGAATCGTACAGTGCAGAAGCTAACAATCCTGCCTCGCTTTGGTTGAGCTACAATTTCAATAAGCATGCCGGAGATATCTCTTGGACAAAGTTCAGCAGAGCAGTTCAAGGGCTCGCGTTTAATAACGTTAGTTCAATCAAGCAGAAACGGCCAAAAATGGTCAAACTGAGCCGGAGCTCACCGGTATGCCCCGCAAGCTGCAGCACAGGAACAAAGAAAGAGCCAGAAACAGGCCCAAAACACTTGGAAGGAGGGGAGCAGATCACCCGCACAGCCCGCCTGGCTAGCTTATCGTTAGCTAAATCAAGCAAACTGCTTTCTTAGCTTCTCTTTGTTTCAGAACAAACACTCAGAACTGCAGTCGAGCTGTGCAGACAAGCCGTGAATTGCTGACAGAAAGTCATCAGATGAACATCATTTTTTTACGCACCTGTCTTTTCGTAATGCCGTGGAGAAGTTGGCAGCAGAAGTCTGCGGCTTGCAGGAGGAAAGAGGAGTCAAAGGAGGGAGGGCAGAGTGGAAAAAGTACACAGACAGCTGCGCCCCCCGGAAGTGAAAATTATGCCTTTAAAATTAAAAGCTGGGACTCTGCAGAACTTTGCATTTACAGAGGCTCTTGAAACTTTGTGCACCCTAAACGAGTTTGTGTATTTCTGTATAGCTGGGTCAAAAATAACAATAATCACGAGGATATATCAAAAGCTGTTCTTTACTTTTGTGGAAGTGGTACAAACTAATCAAAGTGAACAAAGCTCTCCATATTTACGTAGTGTGATAAGCTACTGCCCTTTTGTTATCTAGTTTCCTAAATGAGCTTATTGCCTGTTCACTTTTTTTTAAGTTGGATGAGCCAAACAAAATCGTCTGCTAAGTTTTACCTAATAACTAAAGTTATTAGGTAAAACTTCATTTAAAAACTAATGATTTGTAAACACTGCAAACACACTGAGCTATTGGGGCATATTTTAATTTGTAATTTGTTTATGTGACTTAAAGCAACACTAGCAAGGTTTGTGAATCTTAAAACTATGTGCTTCTGCTGCTTCTGATTGAAATACATTGTATTTTGTTATGCACATTCTGGGCTTGAAACTATCCTAGAGTGCTATGAGGCTGAGATACTGCAGTTCATAGTTTCCAGCCCTGCACCACACCGTTTTGGTTTATGGTTGCTTTAGTTTTGTGGCCTTATGTGGCCTCTTTAACATGACAAAAAATATGTGTTTTGTTTAACTGTACATCTGTAGGGCTCACATGGATATGACAGTGGTGTTAAATCTTACAACTGTATGGGAGACCAAAGAGCAAAGATGAAATACTCTAGTTTTACTTTAAATCAATGGTCTTTCCAACATTATGTTTGATTTGTAAAGAACGAACTTATCGTTTACGCGCTTAAATCTTGTCGCTGACAAATTGCATCCATATGATGACAAAAACCGTTAAATCAAAACCTTTAAAACTTACAATGACAGAAAAGCAGATATAAACAACAAAACACATTGTTTATATGTTTAATGACAAATGTAAATGACTATGTTGTTGCTTGGTTGTTGATGTGTGAAATAAATTGTTTTATTTTTAGAGTGGCGCCAGTTTTTAGTGGATTATTAACTGAAAAATACATGTAATAACTGATGCTGAACAGAATTACCACACCTACATAGTCTATGTCTGTAGGTGGTCACAAGGAGGCGCATTTAATCACCCAAAGCTCGAGCGCGCGCTCCTTGGGTCTTTTATTTTGACAGCTCCAGGAACCTTAGCAGTGCTACTTCCGCTGAGCCTAAAATAATCTGATGTGCTGGGGCAGACTCAAAGATTTGAGGTAAATTTACAGTTATTGATCAATAAACGTTTTAGTTGGGTTCTGCTAAAGGTGTAGGGTGTGTAGCAGGTTAAAACTGCGCTGAAATAAGATGGAATAAGGGTAACGAACGGCTAACGGTTGCATTTTAGAGCAAAACAAAGGGAGCTCTGTAGCTCAAGTTAGCTTTAATTTACAAGATTCATTATCCCATTTGGTATGTTTTTATATATTCAGTTAGATTTCGTTAAAACTTGATCGGTAGAATAAGAAATAGTGAAACATCTCTGACTGTGAATAGTGTTATTAGGCGACATCAGGGTAAGATCCTCAGTTGTAAAGCTATATCTGAACAAGCTATTTTTATCGCGAGATTTTAGTCATTTAGCGTTATTCCAGGGTGGTCAAGTTGCTGCTTTTATTTTTCCAGTATGTTATTTGTTAAGTTAGATGCCGTGATGGCTAATGAAAAGCTATATGATGCCAGTAGTGTTAAAACTGTCTTCTTTGCTTTTTAATTCAGGTTTTATTCACGTTGGTGCACGGAATCTGCAGAAAAGACAGCTTTCCCTCCCCCTCAGATATAACTACATCACCATCAGTGCACATGGATTCTCAAGGTAAGACACACTAAATACGAGTTACCGGTAATTACATTGTCTATGGTAATTACATTATATTGTGTAGAGCCTGCGAGTACCATTTTCAATGGTACGAGATCAATGTGGTTCTTCCCATTTCAAATCTTCATCTACAATAACTTCTTTTAATTTGAAGAACTTGAGTGAAGAATCTTGATCAAAGGTGTCTCATTCAGTCTGTGATAACAATCTTCACCTGAACTTCCCTGCAGCAACCACAGGGCCAGTCATTTGTGAGGTCTGCGGGACATATTTCGAGACACGACGAGGGCTCTCCAGCCACGCCCGCCTCCATCTGCGCCAGCTCGGTGTCACAGTGTCAGAAAACAGCGGAGCTCCCATCGAGCTGCTCTATCAGCTCATACAGGAGAGAGATGGCTCTCTACCAGATATAAAACCAGACTCTCCTGTACCTGTGTCGACGACTCTCAAGAAAACATCCCAGCAGGAGTCCAAGACACCCTCAGTGGAAGAGGACATGAATACCTCGAGCAAGACGGGGGTTCGAGCAACTCCACAAAAGACAGATCAGCAGGGATCTCCAGCCACACCGAAAGAACCAGCAGCATCCTTTCTCCCCTCATCTCCCTCTGCTCTTATGCCTTCCGAAAGCAGCAGCTCATCTTCCTCAGATCAGACTCTTACCAAGCCACTGTGGGCACCACTGGAGACTGATGCCCCAATCTCTTTAAGTATGGCTATAATTTGAATAGTTTTACTCAAATGTTGAACCTGAAGTCGAGAAGCTGTTTGTGAAAACTGAACTTACAGGGTGTAATTTATCCCTGCTGATGTTACATTTCTGTTTAATATCATCTAGCTGACTTTGTACCTTTTACCTTTGTTTCGTGTCATCCTTACAGCTTCTGACGCTAAAGATGAGGTTCATGTTTGCCAACTTTGTGGCTGCTGGTATGAGACACGGAAGGGCTTGTCTAGTCACGCCCGTGCCCATCTACGGCAGATTGGAATCCCTGACAGTGAGATCAAGAGCGGTCCGATTGAATATCTTTACCAGATGATGGAGGAGGAGGACCTCAAGCCCATCAGTGCCGAGCAAGAGGAAGACCTCGCATCAAACCTTTCCCCCAGATCATCCAACAAACGTCCCTCTGATCCGTCCTCTCCACCTGCGTCTCCCCTCAGCAAACGGCCGAAAACATCTGCGGATTGTACCTGTGTTCTGTGCGGGGAGGTATTCGAGAATCGTAAAGGCCTGGCCAGCCACGCACGCTCTCACCTACGTCACATTGGGGTGAGTGACCTAGTGGGAAAAAGCTCTGCGATTGATGCTGTCCAGGAGCTGGTCAGCAGTGGTGTGTTAGAAACTACACCCCTTCAAAAAACAAACTGTGCATCCACCTCATCTGCTGTGCCATCCCAGACACCAACTTCTCCCTCAGTTCCCGCTCTGTCTCCACCTCCCAGCCAGTCTCAGGCCTCGTTTTCCCCGACCTGTCTCACCCCAAGCTCTGCAAAGAGCTCTCACTCTTCTCAGCCTCCTTTAAACAGGGCACCAAAGGCTAAGAAAGGTTTTCGGCTGGCAGTGGACCCCCTACATAGAAAGCCTAAGCCTGAGCCTGTAGAGACGGAGGTATCTGTTCAACTAAAGACGTCCTCTAGCAACTCTCCCCTGCAGAAGTCACCTACAGCTTCTGTTTCTACTAAGCCTGTTGACTCAGGTAAAAAGCTGTTAATCTCAGTATGTTTTACCATTTTATTGATAACTTATCATTCTATTAAAAGTTCAATTAATTTGCATGTTGATGTGTACCAAATTTTGGATGAATAATGAAGTCACCGCGTTCCACAGACACGCAGTCACCGCCAACAGTCCTTTGCGACTTCTGTGGCCAGCTGTTTGAAACCCGCAAAGCCCTGTCATGTCACGTGCGCGCCCATCTACGGCAGCTCGGCCTAACTTGGTCAATCAGAACATCTCCAATCGATCTCCTCAAAGAGGTGATGTTGCATGGCGAAGAAAGAAAAGAGTTGGCACGCGGCAGTTCTTCAGCATCGGGCAAGGCAACGTGGACCCCTCAAAGCTCCAAAAGATCCCGGGACAGCCTCCCATCAGGGGAGGGAGCCTCCAACTCCTGCATGTCACCCGTTGATTACTCAATGAAAGAGAAATCTCCTGCTGTGAAGAGTGGGGCCTCACATGTTGGTAAGTCACATCAGCATTTTTTTTAAAGCATCAAATGCTGACCATGTAGCCAAATGTACTTTGGCTCAGTTTTTACCATAAACTTTGGTCAACTTGAGCGCTGAATCAGTCCTGCAAAAAACAGCTAAGAGTTAGTCCAAATTATGAGCTAAATTACAGTATTTGTTTTGATCTTATTATCACATCTGTTCTCATGATAGCCTGTTTCTACAGAACGTACTGCTTATCACGGCTAATTATTGGAAACTATTTCTCTGTAAATTATGTTTTATTTCAGTAACATTTGGAGTCTGTAGTTCTCTTAATAGCCACTCATGTGGTGTGACGTTATTGAGTCTGATATAGATACACAAAGAGGCAAACCAGCTAAGGAATGGAAAACACTTTCTAAAGCCAGTCCTGCACACATGACGTAAAGTATCAAAGTGTTCTTTGTGACACGGGCACTTGGGTCAGGCCTTGCTAAAACATGACCCACTTTATACTGCTTGTAGCGTACTGTAATATTTAGTTGAATTACCTTCAAACTTTCCCTGTGGCATCAGTTGAATAAGCCTCTGCAATGTCACAACATTCATTTCCAACCAAAGTTGAATAGTTTTTTTTCATTGAGATCCAGCACATCCCACAGATTCTCAGTGGGGTTAAAGTCTGGACTCTTATCTATGCGTGGAAATGATGTCTCACACTCTTTTATGATTTTAGCCTGATTAATCCTGACTTTACGTTGGAAAAACCTCGTCATTTAGTTTATTCAGGCAGTCAGCTCCCCTCGTTTTTTGGCGACATGACATTTCTGAACCTGGACCTGATCAACTGAGGCAACCACAGATCCTAACACCGCATCCACATGATTGTACAGTAGGCAGTGAGCACGATGGGTGCAGCGCCTCATCCACCTCCCTTCTTACTCTGATGCTCCCTTTTCCCGTTGAGTCCACCCTTTATGCCACAGAGCGAACTGAAGCCTTTTTTCTGTGTGGATTCTCTTCATTTCGATTTCAGCAAATGTTTCAAGAATTTCTGATCATGATCATTCGAGATTTTCCTCCAACATTTCTTCCACAAAGATGGTGGTTCACCACTATCCTTCCAGGTTTTAATAATGCGTTTGGACAGCTCTTAACCTAATTTTAGTATTTTCTATAATCTCCTAGGTTATTTTGTTTGCTTGTTTCAGATCAATAATTTAATCCTCCCTGAAATAGAGTTACATCAGCAACAAAAGGATGTGTCTTCTGACATGGTTGTTTAACCACTTAATTTACCAGTTGGGGTTAAATATTTGTTGCTAGCTGAAATATGTTATGTGAAGCTCTTACCTATTTGCTGTCTGTTGGCCAGGCAGTCGGCCTAAACGTTAAAAACTTTTCCACATAGTCCATCTTCATGAGAGAAACCCAACAAAAGTCTAAAAGGGATTTTGTTGAAAACATTATGAAGGTTTTGCTGATATGACCTGTCATGTAATCACAATCACTGTAATCTGGTTGCACATGGTTGATATGTTACTTCGTGTGTCAGACACGTCCTGTGAGCTTTGTGGATTCGACTTTGAAAACCGCAAGGCCTTGGCCAGTCACGCACGGGCCCACCTCCGACAGCTGGGCCTCTTTGAATGGAAGGCAGACGGAGCAACTTCACCGATCGAACTGCTCAGTGAGTTGATCCGAAAAGACCCCGCCAAGGTGGCAGAAATAACCAGACGCTATCGTTTCGGAGACCTGTACATCAAGAAGGTGGGCTGTGCTTTAGAATTAGTCTGCTTCTGATACTCGGGATCAATTTATGAGGTGGATTTTTAACTATTGGCATTTTTTTTCCAGTCCCAGAGAGCTGTTGCTTCGCCCTCTATGTCCACAGACTCTGAAACTGTGCCGAGCAGCAGCCCGAAGTTGTCCCAGCAGCAGCACGAGCACAGAGCGAGCAGAAAGGACCACAGCAGTCTCCATGCACGCACAACAAGGGGTGAGAGATGGCAGGGCTTGGAAGATAGCTGGATACTGTTGTACTGCTGTTTGAAATTCCTGTAACACTCTTCTTGTTAATTTCAGGGGTCCATCCCCTAAAACATGGAGTTTCTTTAGGGGAGGAGAATCGTGGCAAAAACTCCCAGCAGCCATCACGGTCTGGCATCATCCCTGCTCTGCTGCCAAAGCCCCCACTTACTCCTCTAGTAAAACTAGTGGGTAAAATATATTCCCTCAAGTGCAGGTGAGTCAATGGTTTGAGTAGGTGAGTTTCTATTTAACTGCTGTAGAAACAAACTTTATCAGTTTATGGGCTGTTATACACCAAATCAACATGATAAACTCGCAGCAGCGAAAGAGTCCCGCAGGATGTCCTCGTATTGCCAGCATCTGGACATTTTAAGGGACTTGAAGAGGTGTTTGCTTATTATCACTCGTCGTTATTTTGATTGCACCTCATGCTTATAGTTCCTGCAGTGTTTTTGCATTTGATGGAAAAACAAGACTTCTTTTAGGGTTTCAGGCTGGGATGTTTGCTAGCTGAGACAACTTTAGAGGAACCCTAACAGCTCTATTCTGCATCTGAAATTGAAACAGAAAGTCACTTAATATTTGAATCATTGAGGTCTTAAAGGATGATTAAATCACACTCCTCACCTGCCTTGTGATCCTGATTCCCAGGTTTACACATCAAATGTTTTGCCAGTGTAATGGTATGAAGCTTAAAGTGGTAAAAAGTGTGCTCCCAAAACATCTAAACTGTGTCATGACTGTGGTCACGTATCACACAGGCTGCACAGTGGATTCCTCATCAAGCCACTCAGTTTTCAGTACAAAGGTTTGAATGAAATAGAAGATGTTAGTATGAACCTTTCTGGATACAACCAGACTGTCGGCTGGTGTCTTTGTCACCTTAATTTCGCTGGAAAATTCCTCTTTGAAGTGCGGCCAGGCATCCAGACTTTTATATGCTTTCAGGGTTTGCTTCATGTATTTTTCTGGTGCACTAATGAAATGAACGTAAACACCAGGAAACCTGATTTCTGGCCAGATTTTAATGACCCATCTTTAAATATTCTTTTAAGATGACATGAATTTATTATTAACCTCCTGACTAGCGGTGACAGCCATGTTGAATGTTTTTCCACTCAGTGGTGGTTTGTACCCTTTGTTTGCTGAGAAAAGACCTTAATGGGGTCCAGCGGTGCAGATTACACAACCAAGAGACGAGGGCGGTTCTGCTATACCTCAGTCACCATGGCTGATTGTCGGCTCTGTGTGTCAGGCCCCTAAAACGTAGCAGCAGTAGGATACCTGGATGGCAGCATCTGTTGCTCCAACCCCTGTGTGTGCCTTTCAGTTACCCGCGCTGTGGGCCCTAATACAACCCCACACTGTCCCAGATGCTGTTTTTTTTTACTTCGCTCCTTTTAACTATTTGGATGGTCCTTTTCCTCTTTAGTCCGGAGGACATGACGGTCCATGATTTCCAAAAACACTTTGCGTCAGTCCATCTCCAAAGTGTTCCTGCGCCCAGCTGGTAATATCCTTTACAGCCTGATGTCAGTTGTTAATGCAGTGCAGTCTGAGGGATCGAAGGTCACGGGTTTTCACAGTTGGTTTTCGGGCCTCGCTGCTTACATGCAGAAATTTCTCCGGATTCTCTGTATCTTTTGATGATATTATGGACTTTAGATGATGACATCACTGTATTCCTTGCACTTTTACTTTGAGAAACGTGCTTCCTAAACCTGTTGGGCTATTTTCTCACGCAGTGGCCGTCACAAAGTGAACAACTGAGACTCTCGAGGATATTCCTTTCATACCCAATCATGACATTCACCTGTTTCCAGTTAACCTGTTCACTGTTGAGCATTCCCAGTCTTTTGTTGCCCCCGTCCCAGCTTTTTTTTTTTTTAAAATGGGTTGTAGGCATCACATTCAAAATGAGTGAATATTTGAGAAAAAAAAAAGTTTATCTGTTTGAACATTAAATATTGTATCTCTGTAGTGTATTCAGTTGAATATTGATCAAAAAATGATTGTATTCTGTTTTTATTTACAGTGTTCCAACTTCATTGGAATTGGGTTTTGTAGTTAAAGGAATAGTTCGATGTTTTTGTCATTGTTTGGTTTTTCTTTCTTAAAAAAAACTAGCTGATGAATGAATATTTGTGTCCAACTAGCAAAACATAAACCACTGCAACTTTTAAACAAACAGTGTCCGTGGATTGTTGTGTTTCTTTGACCCGACTGGATTCAGTTTAGGTCTCTCTTTTGCCTGTCTTTGCTGTTCAGGTTCTGTGAAGAAGTGTTTCAGGGACCTCTGTCCATTCAAGAGCGGTGGATCACACACCTGCAGAAACACATCCTGTCACTGGGCTACAAAGGCAAAGAAGCTCCGCCTGCTGCACCTGTGACGGCTCCCACACTCGTTCACCCCGTCGCTGTCTAATCCACAAAATCCTCAAGATGAAATGACGTCAAATTGGAGACTTGAAAAAATAAATAATAAAATAAAGATAAATAGAGTTCCCTACTTGTCCTTGGGAGGGCAAACGTGAGCTATAAGATGGAAGCAGCACAGTGTAATCCACTCAGGTAAAATCCATTTCAGGGTTGATAATTTTTACAGTTTTCCTCCTCCTGCTCTCATATTTTTCTCCTTTTGAGCCGATGTCAGATGTGATTGGATGGATTTAGCGTTTGTGGCTCATAATGACACAATGACAAATCAATCAAAATTGACTAGATCAGTGTGGATTACAGTTGCATCATGTATAGTCTTAAACGAGTCTTATATTATGCATTTATTTTGAAATGTTTTACTCTGTGGGGTTATATTTTCATCAAAGGAATGCGATATTGTCTTTTTGCACAGATGTGCAATGTTAAAATATGTTAACATGTCGATATTTTACTGATTTATTTTAGTTTTTCCCACTTTTTTTCTGGTTGTTTCGTGGTTTCTTTTTAAAATGTTTTATATAGTATGTAAATTTTGTCTTATACAGACTATATTTTTAGTGTATGTATCATGTTTTCTTTTTAATTATTTCCAGATGTCATATAAATAAACTTTCCAAGTGTTTGCCAGCTGAATTTTTTTTTCCCTCATTATAGCCATCCATCCATTTTCTGTTGTCTATCAGGATCAATAACATTTCCATTCAGGGATTAAAAAAGTATTCAATACAAATGAATTTAAACTGAAATGTGAGCAAACTGGATCACATTGTTATTTATCAACCTTTGTTTCCTTTTATTGACATAATTTTTTTCTTTAAAGACAAAAAATTATGTCACTTGAGTTTATAGAAAAAGAAAAACTCCCTCGCTGCTCTTGTTTTTTTCTTATCACATAATAGCTTATTTTTGAGATGGGAAAGTCCCTACAATAGAAGCTTTTATTGTGTCACGGTGCTTTCACTCAAAGTCCTGCTGATGTAAACACTGAGCAACTTCAAAGCAAAATACCTTTAAGCCGCCTTCTTTTGAGCCCAGTTTGGTTTAATATCTGATGTCCTCTTTCCAGGGCTGCTGCCGTCACCATCTGTATTGCTGGTGTCATTAATCTTACCTCTGCTGCAGATTATTTGTCCTTTACTGATGGATTATGACTGGCTAAATCAAGTTTAAAGTTTCAACACTTTATAATTTCATTGTGTCTGACTGTCTCTAAAATCTGAGAATTAAATTGGAATAAAGGTGAATATTCAAATTCGCATATCACTGAGCTCTACATTGACCACATCGGAGGTGTTTCTCACAGTCTTCCTCTTGTTCAGAGAAGGAAATTTGGGTTGTTTTGTACAGACATTGGAAAGCGTGCGCCTTTGCTCTGACATCGATTAAACTGTTGCCTGATCGGTCCTTGTCTGTGCAGTGATGTTGGAGGGAGAAATGAGCATATATTTAAGGTTTCTAAGAAATGTAATATACTTTCTTACTGTCTCTTTTAAGATTCCTTCTTCCCCTCTTCTCTGGCAGATTCCTTCATAGTGATATTCCCTGGACTCTTACTCTGTGTGATTTACTCCACAGGCTGTCCACCTCCAGCCTCTGATGGATTAATCTGATGTTTGCTCCTCTACCGGCGTGCCAACCTAGAGGCGTTTACAGATGGTGAAAGTTATCCTACCTGACATGATCAAACCGGACTGTTGCTCACACCCATCGACGCCTGATCTTTCAAAGTCAGACACAAATGCCATAAAGCAGCAGTTTTAAAGCACTTATTGAACTGAGATCCCAAATTAGAAGCACATCTGTCTTCCAAGGCTTTTGAGGTTGTGGGTTTTGGAGGATCTGTTATCTGGCTTAAGAATTTGAAGATTCTTACTGTGGTTCATGGGTTTTATAACCAATGTGGTTTCAGGATGGTTTTCTTTCACAAGCAAGCTGGACAGTCTGGTACAATCAGTCAGTTCTTGTTGTCAAGTACAACCCTTTAGAGGCTTCTCATGAAAAGATACAGGAATGTGGGACAATATTAATGGCAGTTTAAAGAGTTGAGGAGGGAGAACCATCAATCTTGAACCATAAAATTTAATGATGATTTTATTAAGTTGATGTCCACATGCAGTCTTTCCAGGGACAATTAAACAGTGGTGTGATGGAACTAGATACAGTATTTAAGTACAAAGCTAAAAACATTTGTACTTTGGTTGTTTTTATTCCACTTTATACTGCTACTCGAGAGAAATAACATACTTTTTACCTCACCACAATTCTGCAACCACTTTAGTCTCTAATTTGCATCAGGGCTGGCCAAACTTCTCTCTGAGAGAGCCAGATTTAATAAAGTGAACATGCCCGGGGCTAACTGTTCTCCTGATATTACTTCAAACCATATGGCAGACCATTTCTAATTCATTTTAATATAGAAGCTGTGGTCTGTAAAAGATTGAAACCGAGGCCTGACTTTTTATTTTTTAAATCAAGATCACTCCTGCAAAGTATATGGAGAGTTTATAAAATATGTTATTAGCTAAACTACCAATCACTTCATCCACACGCAGCTGAAAGTATTAATAGATTAATCAGTTAGCAGTTATTTTTATAATTATTTAAGAACACTTTTCAGAGTGTTTCTCACTATTTTCAAAGTGTCAACAAACCAGACAATGAGTTTATTTAGCAAAAATAATCAGCAGATTAATGAAAGTAATGAGTACCAACACAAACAACTACAACAGTAAAAGTACAATTCAATGACATGATATACAGAGTTAAAAGTTTTACACAGCTGCTGATTCAAAATGAAGGGGTAAATTAAGGGCGTGAGGACTGGGTGGAAAAGGAGCACCCACCGGGGCTTTAGAAACAGTTTCTCTGATTTAATGTACGTGTTATTGCTCCGTTCTACACTGGAGAGCTATGTCTCAGGCAGGTGCAGATTACACGTCTTGGCTGGAAGTTGGTGTTGCGGCATGTTCAAGTGCTGTCTTGTTTGTTCAGATGTTGTTGACATGAGGAGACACAGCTGGAGGGCCTCTTCACTCGTTTGTCGTGTCATTTTGGTGTAAAAGAGGCCTTTAGTCTTTCCTGGCAAGGATGGGTCGTGTGTCACCACTTTCAGTCGAGCTCTGGCAGAGAATCATCCCTCTGTTCCAAATAAATGTTTTTCAAGACAAGATTGCAAAAAACTTTAATCTACAGAGAATGATATTGTGAAAAGATATGGGGAGTTTGGAAAAATCTGAGTGCATAAAGGTTAAGAATGGAAACTGGTGTTGGATGTCCTTCAAGCCTTCAGACAGCGCCCCACGATAACCATGCTGGCCACGCCTGCCACCATGATCAATAAAGCCACATGGGCTCAGGAGCACCTTGGAAAACCATTTTCACTCAGCTGTTCACTGCTATAACCTGAAACTGTGTTAACACTCAGAAGCTTCGCAGAGATGAGTCTCAGATGGACAGAAAGACAGTGGTCAAACAAGTCCACGTTTCAGCTGCTTGTGGGAAAACACTGATGTCTGTATCTACTTGCTTAAGATGTGAAAGACCATCCAGACTATTACCAGAGAAAAGTGCAAAAGCCAGTGAACTCACCATTGCACTCCACATCTGTTATGTTACTACACTGTTAATAGTTATATGTACATCTTTGTATAATTTTGTAATCCTGGGACAGTATGGGGGTGCTTTTGGATCCATGACAAGGACGATGGTACCACTAAGGTGATGTCTTTTCCTGGGAGGTCCGTTGTTATTTAGTCAAACAATGTCAGACCACATTCCACTCGACTTCCACCAGCTTGTGTGTTTTATTGTTGTGCCTGCAGTGCAGATCTGTCTCATACTGAAAATGTATGGTACATCATGATGAAGCGAATCTAAAAAACTGCAACAATTAAGATCCTCAGTAGCTCCTTTTAGTCCCAATCCTGACACCTTCACGTGTCACCAATTAATATGCAGATAGATGCTCCCAGAACAGTGTTACTTCTGTTATCCTTTAAACTCTTTGTCTCTCTACCAACTTTAGTGTTCTTAGCATAAAATCTTTAATTTGTTCATATTTTCTGAATAGGATAAATCTGGTGAATAAATCTTTGGACTCAAATAAATGCCGCAAAATGAGCAAATGACAGTTTTAAGGTTTTGAAGCATTTTTAGAAAATTCCCAAACTTTTCTGGAAGTGGGGTTTGTGAGATATTTGCTTATTAAGTAAAAACTGAATGTCTCTTCAATCACTGTAATCGAAGCATAAATTAGTGGAATATTCTGGAAAAATTTTGTAGCTGTGAGCTACTTTTTGTCAATATATTTCAACAGGAAATTTGATGTGTGTAACACAATTGATGATCCATTAATCCTGTGCTTTTATTCCTCTGACAAAACCAAATGATCTCAATGGAAGATGGAATTGGAGTGAGAATATAGATGCTTTTATTCACATTTTCTCTGTTTAACCAAAAAAGAGCAGAAGAAAGATTGAATGTTTGCCTGGATATATGAATATAGACTTTGTGGTTTTAGCTCTTTAACTTTAGCACTGACAAAAAAAGGAAAGAAAATATGTTTATTTGCTTTTTTCCATTTTCATGGAGCAATAATAATCAGAATAAACACTCACATAAACACTGTAAAATGATGACATTTTGAAAAAGTAATGTTATAACACATACTTAATTTCCGCATTCCATACCGAAACCAAATTTTAGAAATAGTTTTGATAGGTCCACTATTTTTTGATAAAACAGATAGTCCGTGAAAAATGTTCTCTGTGAGGTTAAATGATCTTGACAGTGTGAGATAGCTGTCAGCTCAGAGGTATAGTCCAATGAATACAAAATAATTAGTTTTTTTTACATGACTGGTCAGTTTCTTGTCATCAGAATTTAAAAAAGCTAATTCACGGAAGGCTTTTTTCAGTGCAGTGATGCAGAAAACATCCACGGTGAATATGATTTTTCATCTCTGAAAGGTAAAAAGTGGACAATTATTCAGACTTTCAAGAGGCTCTAACCCTGTGCAGGAACTAGACTGATCAAACTATCCCACAACCTCTATTTACAGGATGCAGTCCTGCACACAGACCACAGCTTGTCATAGTCTGCTTTGATCAGAATTTACCTCCTCAAAAGACTGATTACTGCGGAGTGTTTGTACATTTACCAGATAGTTCTAACACCAGCTGCAAATCTGGTGATACATTTTTATAATGATAACACTAAGTGATATGACTTCTTATTCTAAGAATATGCTTCCCTTAATATCACAGGAAGCTTTTAGTGCTGCTCTTGCAGGGGGAGCTCAAACAAGGCAGCAGGGGAGCGGATTCAAGAGGGAGTAAAGTTTTCTGTCCTTCCCCATCTCTGACTCATTTTTCTGGAAGTGAATTCTTTTGGCATCTCCAGTGTGATTTATAGTATGTTTCAACGGCTTGGCAGAAGATGGAGAATTATCACACAACTTGTGGCTTCGCAATCATCCCTCAGAGAGGACAGATTCCCCAAAACTGTGCAACTATGGCAAAGTATTTCTACTTTTCCATTTCTGTGTTCTCGTTGTTTCTAGCTTGATATTTCTAGTTTGGTTTCTAAACAACTGGTCATGGTCCTACACGCGTGCTGCAACACTGCACCATAACCGAAGGATCGTTAGCACACACAGGGAACAGTTTTCAACACATATGCAATATATGAACACATCAGTGTAATGTCATTTTTGGATGATTGCCTCGGGACTAAAGCGGAGCCGCAGCTCTGTGATTTTCAGATGGGGACATTGTGATTTGGTCATAAGAGTCACATATCAGGTCAAGGTGCCCGCTTTGCCGTGTTGACTGTGCCTCCACTGACACTGGGCACCAGAGATGAGCTCAGAGCTGTTTTCAGAGGGCAGAGCTGCTGCTGGTGTCATCATAACACTGTTCCTGGGGCTAGTCACATGACCTCAGAAAACTCCAGTGTTGAGGTCACAGTAGTTCAGCGAAGAAAATCTGAGACATATTTGCCACAAGCAACTAATCAGTCCTGTGGTTTACAGTGGAACAAATACAAGGCTTGCTGCCAAAATGCTTTCTGGAAAATCAGCACAGACTCATTTGTTTATATCAAATCATTTTAAAAGTAAGTTAATTAGTGGAAGCTGTGCAACACATCATTACCTCTGTGTGAGGTATTCATACTCCAGAGTTACAAACTGGATACAGGAGCTCATTTTCATGCCAACTTCTAATTTTCTAAAGATTGACGTGTGATGGTGATTGTTTCAGAAAAATATTCAACACCCAGAGAATGACCTGCCCATGAAACTCAGATACTCAGAGCAGACTGCTGTTACACTGCTGTGTTATTTTCACCAGAAACATTTTTGAGCACACTCTTTGACTGCATGGACACAAACTGGAGCTGACATCTGGTCTTTCCGTTTACAGATGTGTGTGCACGTGTAGTACCAGCCTCTTTCTGTGTTGATGTTTCCTGCTGTGCAAAAAAGTTATGCAACACAGGTAGGATGAAGGAAGACAAGCTTGATTTATTATTTTTAACTTTAACAAAGTGCTGTGAACAAATGTTGCTTCTTGTGTGGTGTGTTCATGACATTATTCTTTACTGAACAAACTGTTCCCATAAAAAAAAGAAAAAGATTTTTGGAAGTTATTGTCTGGTCTTTACTCTCTGAGGTCCCACATATGCTGTAAAGATCCCTGGAGAGTAAGAACCAGACATAAATATGATGAATCTGGTTACGAGCCAGACTTCTATCAGTGTTACCAAAAGAGCCATTGCAAAAATCACTCGTACAGTACCTAAAATAAGTTTATTTACAAAGCAGACAGACAGGGTAATAAGGAGCAGGCACAACCCGAGCACTTTGTGAGGTACAGCAAGGCAACTTAACTACCAGATTAACTCCAAGGCTTGAATTAGATCCATTAATGAGTCCTTTTTAACCCTTTAAAGAGCACTCACTGAAATACTTGAACATTTAAAGTTTCAACCCTAGAGTGTTATTGGGGGCAATTAGAAGACTTTTTTCTTTATTTCTTTCCTTTATTTATTTATTTTTAACCGCTTCTGGCTCATTTCTGATTGATCAGAGCCTGACATCTCTTATTGTGAAGTAGCCTGCCCAGGGTGTACCCTTCCTTTTGCCCATTGGCAGCTGGGATAAGCTCCAGCAATGTTGCACAGTATGAAGCGGGTACTGAAAATAACTGAATACAAAACATATTTAAGCAACAATAGTTTAAGTTGATATGGTGAGTTTGTCACGATCCATGAAGACACAGATGCAGGATCTTTATCATTAATAGTGTTTATTAATATAAATCAATCCTTGACCTCTTTGACAGAGCAAAGCAATGGGCTGTGAAACTCCTAACACACTCACCTCAATACGGATAGAGAGGGGAGTGTGACTATAAAACTTATTAACAAAAACTCTCTCCACTCCAGGAGGACAAAACAAAGGCTATATCAAATTGCAACTTAACTCAACGCTCTCCTAATAATCAGAGGCACTATGAAAACTTTAGCATGAAACAAAAACACTCCTAAGGGAGGCACTATAAAACTTTAATCTATTGAACGAAAAAACACTCCACTGACGGAGGAACTAGGAAAGCTATAGAAAACAAGGATCACTCCAAAGGGAGGGAAACAAAGCAGGCTATAAACTATGACTATGAATAAATTACCAACAAAAAACACTGAAAGAGGGATCGCATCAAAACAAGATCTTTGAACTACAACGGCTATGATCGCTGTGGAAAGGCTAGAGTGAGGAACGCTCATGGAGTTTAATTCAACACACTGGCACGGAACAGAGGGAGACGCAGACTATTTGAACACATGAGGAACCAAGGGGAACAGGTGGAAACACTTTGGGAATCAGAGAAGACAATCAGACGCTTGACACAGGAGGAAGATCAATGTACCTGAAACGAGAGGGAAGTTAATATTTCAAAATAAAACAGGAAGTGATGAGACAAAACTTGATTCAAAACTAAAAGCGTCTACAAGACCTGATGGAGTTAAGATATCCAAATCCAATATTTGCACCCTGTTTTATTCTATTTTTGGTTTAAACCAACTACTCTGGGGAAGATTTGGCTCCACTCCGTTTGATGTTTAGTTGACAAATGTGTACTAACAGTTGGTTTTGCAGATTTTTCATGGAATAACAAACAGCATAATCTGCAAGTATTCTCAATTTCTATGAAGAACAAAACAAAACAAAATGTCAGCAGGGAACAACTCTTGAAATGCGTCCCCTTAGTAACCAGTAAAGAATTAATCACATGAGTGAATCAACGATATTAGCCAATAATTCAGTGTTTTTCCAGTTCTTATTCCATGTCTGTGTTTCATTCCTGAAATTTTTATCTATTTTACAATGTAAAGATTGCGTTTAAGGTAATAAATCCTAGGTAGTTGAATATTTGTCGGATAATCATCGAAACAGAGTAATGACCTGCTGCAGAGCTCAGTGAGACACAGCCATTTTTGTTTGTAATTGGGTGAATGATCATAAATAAATACAGACAAAAGACATTCCAAAGTTACTTACACATATTATGTTGATTTTTCAATATCATATGTGTAAGTGTATTTTTTTATTGATTGAAAAAAAAGGATAATAATTAGATACTTGGCAGTGGTAGTTCAGCAGCAGCTCAAGTTTTCCAATTAGCTTGGAAATTCTTATTGTGGCCAGAAGGATTTCATCCATCCATCCTCTACACCTGCTTAATCCAACCTAGGGTTGTGCAAGAGTACACACTGGACAGGTCAACAGTCCATCACAGGGCCACCAGAACCTGACTTGCAAGTCTTTGGGCAGTGGGAGGAAGCCACAGTCACCAGAGAGAACCCATGCATACACAGTGAGAAGATGCAAACTCCACTCCAGCCAGGATTTCAACAAGGAATTTTCTTGTTTTGAAGCGATGGTGCTAACCACTACACCACTGGGCTGCCCCACAAGAGATTTTTGCTGTGTAATAAGGATGTTTAAGATATGTACAAAGCAGACATTAACCGGGACAAGGCGGAGTTTATTCTACACATGTTGGAAAATAAAGAGAAAGAGGTTGTAATTACCTTGGTTACAATATAAACAATACTATGAGCAATAATGCCATGTTATTTTTAGAATTATTTGGCATTGCTGCAGTGGCTTAGTGTCATTACTTGGTCAGTTGACTCAATGCATATTTCTTTTAGAAAACATTAGCTTGTAAGTGCAACTCAGTCTCTTATTTCTCTTCAGATCTTTGTTGATTTGTTTTGACTGTCGTCTAATAACTACTAACTGCAGAGAAGAATTTAACAATCAATTTTCACGATAAAGCCTGCCTTACATTTGTTGTAGGGTTTTTCTCAGGAGCTCATGTGCTCAGTTGAGGCTTTGGTTGTCTTATTATCCTCACGGGTGACCCTTAGCTATATTGTCTGAAATTAGCTGCCACTGCCTAACAGCCTGAGGCTGCATTTCTGCTCTTATTTTAAAACATTAACTTTATATCAACACAAAAAGGTGCCAGTGAAATTATCTTGGCTCCAGGATATTTCGTCTCTGTCTGGCCAGGGTTGATGTTGACATTTTTACTGTGCAGAGCTATGAAAACATTCTGTGGCATTTAACTGAATGTCTGGGATGGAGCCAGAGCAGCTTCCCTTTCCACGATGTGCACACTGATTGGAAGATACACTATGATTTACAGTCATATCAAACATATGGGAGAACATGAAGCAAAGTAAAGTGGTGTGAAACAATAAGCCTCAAATAGCTTCTTTCTGCAAATAGGTGACATAGCGATCTGAAATAAGTAGTCCTTGTGCTTATGAAGAGCAGCATTTAAAGAAAGCATAAAAATTTTAAACATATAAACACAACTTTTTTGTCAGATGACATACACTGTAAGATCTTTCATAAGAAAATCAAATTTTCATGGGGATGGATTCCTGTTAACCGTGCTGACAACTAATTCTAACGTAACATAGCCGAAGTCTGCTGAATTGAAGTAACTCAATGTCGCTAGATGACAATCATACCCTGGTTATTATATTGATGACATCATTATGTCTTAAATGCTTTCTGCTTTGTTTAAAACATTTACTTGCTTTTCTCCTACTCTCATGTGCTCTCGTATTTTTCTCTTTTTCTCACAAGGCAGCAAAGTCTGAAGAAGTGCGTCATTATGACCAAGTGTTGCTTATAAAATCCTAGTTTCATAAGCACAGCATCATCTGACAAAATCATCATCCACTATTAAAGATATCACTGTGCAGGGATTTCCTCCTGTCTGTCGGGCCAGTGGCACTGCAGCCACAAGAGTGTGAAATAATGACCCTATACCTACTTCTCAGTTACTGAAATGCACTGCTCATTCACAACGTACAGGTTGATCATGCCCTTGTGAAACAAGATTAGCACCTCTCCTTGAAGTAGCTAAGGTCACTTTTTGAAAAATAAGTTCCTGAGGGGGTCTATCTGGCAACAAATCTGCCAAAGTGGCAGCACCGCTTCTTAAAACAGAAGTTATGGAAGCTACATGCCCCTCTTCCTGTAAAATCTGCCTTAATCTGATTGGTCAGCTCCAGTGGTCTGATCAAGCAACACCTACCATTCCATATCACCTCTGCTGAAGTTTGAAAGTAAGGAAAACTTTTTTTTGGACACCAAGTCAGCATATGCCCTGGAGTGCTGCTAGTGCCATAAGCATTTTAAATGATTTTTATGGAAATACAATTAGAAATATTCATAGTGGGCCAGATACTGTTGTGAACTTGTGATGCAAGGCAGATCATTTGAAAACATCACATTTGATTTAATAAAGACTTGAGCTATTTTTTAAATGATATCTTTTTTATTATTTAAGGGAACACGAAGGGTGACTTTAATTTCTGATTGATAATCTTACAATTTCATTAGAAACAGGTGTGTTGCCAGAAATATACCCAACTTTGATTTCCTACCTAAATGACCTCAAACCCTAACCCTAACACAGTGGGCTCAAACTAATTACTTATTTTCAGAAGGATGAGCTGAGAAATCTTGGAAATTCAAATCTAATCATCAAAGTTGCTAAATGTCCACCCTCTACCAAAAGTTCAGTCCAACTGTCCTCCCCATCCAACACAGTATAACCTTACATGAACCATTTTTAACTTGGTAGGATCCCGTTACAGGACACAGACAGTCCCTTTAGCTGTGCTATTACAGAGGAACTACTAAGCTAAACACACTCTGCTCCAAACTGGTGTGGTTCCTGAAATGTAAGAGACAGTGAGCTTGGTGAAAGCCATGCAAAATATATCAATTCCAGTTCTAAAAATGGGAACTAAATGGGAACTCGCCTTTTCATGCTGCTGTCAGAGACATTAACCTTCAGGTTTTGTTGACACTGTAATTTCTTACTTATTATTTGGGGTCCTACAGATGCACTTTTGTATATTTAAAGATAAAATAGTTTTTTTCCCTTTATAAATGTATTTTATATTACCTTAAAAATCCCAACATCTCTGCCAGATTAAAAGTGACCCATCAATGATGGTGACAAAGTACAGATGAAACCACAAAGCATTTTTAACATGCTGAATAAATAAATATATTTTACTGAATACAATAAACTAAATGATAAATTCAAAGTTCAAAGCAGTGTCACACAGTATCTCACTTGATTGTGTTTTTTGAGGTTGGTATTCCTGTTTGGTAAGATTGATAAACAGAGAGTGTATGTTTTATTGATTTTTCACTATGCTTGTATCTATTATTCTGTATTCTCCAGTGTTTACTATTACTGCTGATTATTTTTCTTATGGCTTTATGTTTGTGCTAATATTTGCTAATTGTGTCTTAAATAAAAAGTAAATTAAGTTGCCACTGAAATCCAGGAACTTGACATTATTCATTCGTGTAAGTCGTTATACAGTTCTAGCTCTCTACTGTACTGTATATCTGGGTTGAGATGTCCTGGAATTTATCAACAGTATTAGATTGAACTCTCATGACTGACTCATCAAAACTGTACAAGTTAATTCCAGGAAATTCATCCAGAACAGCCAGTAATTGTCACTATTAAAAGTGTCATGGCTTGTCCATTTTTTCCTTGTCAAGTATGATTCAGAGTCAACAAAGGACAGAAACATTGAGCCTGTAAAGAAAGTTCAGACTCAGAAGATAAATCATTCAGAGAACAAGTAACATACACACATGCAGGCTTTTTGAGGTATTTTGTGGTAAAGGACCTGCCTTACTTTTAGCTGGTCTGTTTAACCTGGAAAATAAACAGCTTAATATATCTTATTCATTCAAATCAAGAAAAAGTATGACAAAGTTGAAAATCTGCACAAAGATACAGAAAGGCTATTTTCAACTCCGAAAAATACATGAAGTGTTACTTAGAATAATCAATAATCTTTTGAAAAAAAAAAGAAAAGCGTCGGTCATACTTTTAAGATGAAAATAGAGGCTCAGGGGAGGATGCATCCCTGCATAAGAACTGTTTCCACTGATTTTCAGTCCACTTTTTGTGTCATTTGGCATAGCTCAACCTTTTCTTCCTCTTTCCCCTCCTTAAGACTGGCTTCTTGACAGCCACCCTTCCATGGAGACCATTTGTGATAAGGCTTGGGCCAACAGTAGGTCCAGATGCATCTCTAAGGTCCTGTGTCACATCTTTGCTGGGGATTTTTAAGTCTGAGACGCCTTTGATCCCCCACTTGTTTGGATTCCTCAAAATCTTAAAGGACACACGGCACACCAAGCTAAGATATGCAAAGTGTTCAGCTAATAGCTCCATGGTAATCACCTTATTGTGGTATTCATAGATGCAACCAAAGAAATGGGATCAAATTATATAACTTTTCAACAGGCTGCTACAAAACTAACTAAGGATAAATAAAGTAAAGATACTTTCTAAAATTGGTTCTTTGCTCAAGTGTCTGCTGTGTTGGCATAATACTCAATACAGTTGCATGCACAGCTGAGTAGAGCTACATTGGACTGGACTGGAAAATAGGTGAAACAGCACCCAATGTCCAAAGAAAAAATTAAAAGACCATCAGAAAGCCTGGAGAACGGCTCCTCACAAACAAAATAAAAAGAATATGACACAGGACTATATTCACCCCTCATCATTTGCTGAGCAGAGAGGGAATAGATAGATATTTGAAGTTTGCACATAGCATTGAGTGAGTCTTTATGTTGTCATATAAACATATGACTCCTCCACGACGCTGAGCAGGGCAGCACAAACTCCAAATATGGAACCAAAAATTATTCGGAAGCAAACAAAATGCCTAAAAGCTCACTGTGTGATTTTATTTCTGTGCTTTTTACATTGATCCCTTGTTCAGCTTTGAGCGCTGGAGTATAGCCGTCTGCCTCGTTGGAGTTTGGCTGCTTAACAGCGGTTGACTCATGTTGTTTCATAATTATTTGTTCATTCTCCTCCTCGATCGGACTCATCGTGTTCCTCTACTGCCTCAGTGGAAAGTCCTTCAAAAAGCTTAATTTGTTTAGGTGGAAAAATACATAAAAAAGTTGAGTAATTTGTTGTCATTTACACTGAAAGCTGACAGGAGGAGGAACAACTCCTGCCACCAGTGATACCCTGAGTAATGCCTCTGAGCATACAGAGCTGCACTAATGACCTTTTCATGATGAATCTTGTTTACTCCTTGACGTCACAGCTATATTGGAAATTCTGCTGGTGCAGTGTAATATATAGGCTGCTTTTGTGGGGGCAGGTAAGAAATGGATTGACATGATCAAATACATGGAAGGACTTTGTATTAATTGTATATTAGGACAAAAACAAACAAGGTGACCGATAATAGGTTCATCAGTCTCCGTCCCTTAAGGGAGCAGCTGTCACACAAGCACTCCATCTGTATCTCTGTGTGATGAGTCTTTAGCCACTACCCTTCAAATCTCTCATGAGCTGTTTTTAGACACTCAGGGAAGTCAGCCAACTAACTCCACCCGCTCCCTTTGTGAATATACAGCCACCCAGTGCCCTCCCACAGCACAGTACACAGAGGTCAGTCGACTTATAAGCACTGAGGGATTTTTATATCATAGGCTGACTGTGGGAGGTTTAACCACCTAATGCGATGGCCGCATTTAGACAATGTTTTCATTTGTGTCCTTGATTTGGCTGTGAGATGTTCCGTGAATTCACTCAAGAGTCACTTTAGGACACACTGCGCCTCTGAAAGTGTGAAGTCCAAAAACATTATTGTGTAATTATTTATAAAACAGTGACCCACCCAGAGTGATTCTGGAGAGACCCGGTGGAGAAGGAGAAAGACCATGATGTGAAATAGCATAGTGGAGATCTCAAGTGTAGAGTAGAAACAGAACTGAGAGATCAGCCAATCTAAGAGTAAATGAGTGTAATATTCTGGCATGCATGAAATTTTTACAGTTTTATGATTTACACCCAAGGGATCAATGCTCTGTGTTTCTTGATTTTCATAATCCTTTTCACTTCTCCTTTTCATCTTTCCACTGGGATTCAGATTTCAAGCATTTCAAAGCCCATGTACTGCCAAAGTCCAGGAAAAAGCCACTTGGAGGGTTGAGAAATGCACAGTAAAGCTGCTGCCTCGGATGTGAAATATTGCTGTGATTACAAAAGACTTTGAATATACTTTGGAAAGAATAAGAGGGAAAAATTGTACATTCCATCCCTGCTGCACCTGCTTGACACGATCATGCCACTTCAACTGGGATTAAATTGTTTTCAGGGGGATTTTAGAGATCAGGTCATTGTTATAGTTATAGTCATGACACCTGGCAAACCTAAAAAATACTCATCATTTTGAAAACAATTGTTCCATGAGTTCAGACAAAGGCAGATAAAAACAGTCTGCTCATTGCCAGCTTATTAGGCAAATGCTAGCTTTTGATATCCAGCTGAAATGTGTCAACCACAATCATTTAGGACTTCAAAATGCACTCATTTTCTGATACATGATATTGTCAGAAAATTAAAGTCCAGGGCTAAAGCATTGTCTCAAGCCAAAAGTGAGTATCTGTGCCAGCTGATGATCTTGAAAAGATCCAACAAAGAAACAAAGTTGTTCCTTTTTTGCAGTGTTGTGCTACAACTTCTACTATAGATTTAAAAAAATATTTCAAGATCTCACGGGTATTTTGTCCTATAAAAGTCTCCTTGATTTCTGTATCAAGGTGCAGCTGTGGATCTGAAATAAGGAAGTTTTCCAGTAATCAGAAAGCTGATGATTCGATCCCTAATTCTTCCACATGCCCATGTGTCTTTGAGTAAGTTTCTCTCAGTAGCTGCTCAATGAGCACCTTGCTTTGGACTGGCTATATAAAAATGGTTTTGTATAAAACCATTTACCGTCACTGCCACATGATGACAGCAGGTCGATATGATACCATCTCAGATACCCTTAGAGACTAAGACATGGTAGGAAGACAACTGAGAGTTACAATTCTTTAAATATGGAGTGTTGCTGTTTTCTCTGATAAAGACTTGACCATTACTGCCAAGGGTAATTCAGGAAATTTGTCTGACGCATAATAAGTTTCAATATTTAGGGGAAACGTGTTACAAATTTCTCATCCAGCCTCTTTGGCTATCAACAGTCTTATAAGTTTGGAAGCAATTCATAGTTACAACACATCTGCAATTATTTAATACTTAGTTGACTCATCATAACAAGATGTTATGGGTTTTCAGCGAATACTTTGGAACTTAAGCACATGTGAGCCGGGAACCAAAGATTTAAGGTCCTACAGTTGGTTCAATCAACTCTTAATAATAAATTCATTTAGATTTAAGATGTTTTAATAAAACCAGCTCAATCAAAAACATGCAGATATAGCCAACCTATGCTGAACAGGTAATTTAATATCCAAGTTAGCTGTAAAACTAGGTGGGTGATCAGTTTGCCCTGTAAAGATTTATTTTTTATTTAATACGTTATTTTTCAAGTTCTTGGATAGCTAAAATATTCAAAGCCAGAGCATCACAAGAGGCTTGAATCCAAAAGAGAAAGGATTCATTCCAGGAAGAAAGTCCATTAATGGTGCGAGTCTGTTAAATGTCAACGTCAAGATTTTTTTAGCTGAACTTCTTGAGAAAATATTTTGAGAGTGTTTGATGTTTTGAATAATTCAGTGCTACACTGGCAGTATGGGAATGACAAACTGATTGTGCTCCTGTAGAGTTTCTATCAAATGATCAAGTCTTATTTGCTCAATAAACACAAACACTGATAGAAACCAGGCAAAGCATTATGCGGGTTCAGTTGTTCAGAAGACATTTCATTTGTTTTTTTTCTGTTCGATCATTATAGTTATTTATTCCTCGTCTAGATCATCTCTTTTTAGTTATCTTTGTCGTATATAGATTTTTTATTTCTGAAGGACATTCTGTTTTGTGTCGCTTATCTGAGATGTGTTTTTATGTTCATCTTAATAAACATGCCTCTCACTTTAATAGACACACAATTATATTTATACCACCAGGTTTCCTTCTTGCTATGTTTCATACTATGTTGTACAAGTTATTTGTTATTCATGTCTAACGGTGCTTATCGTTTGTTCTTTAGAAACTAAAAAAAGTTTGTTTCACTTCTTACCCAGTTGCCTCTAGCATGTTTACATTTGGGTTTTTGACATGCTTCATCAGAACCAATAGCAGCATTTGCTTCAAGGAAGAAAACTTGCTTGGCTCTCCAGCTGGCATTGGTTATTATTGTGAAATTAGTTACTGGAAAATGACTGAGTTGAGTGTATTTTTTTAACTAAATATGTTGCCGCTGCTTCTGTAAGCGCACACCTTCAATCCTAAGGGAACTCAGCCTGGTTGAGCTTATCGGTGTCATAAAGGAGTGTAAATCAGTTTTTGACCTACTTTTGACTGGGATGAACATCACAGAGAATTGCAGGCTGACGGCTGCCACACAGCAACCATAAAACATCGCTCATTGCTCTTTATCTTTCAACACTTTTACAAATGTGACATCATGTGAAAAAAGTAAACCCCTTTTAAACGTCTCAGCTTTTACTTTTCAGGACCTAATGAAAAAATCCTCTGGTCCCTACGAGGTATCTGAATTGGATAAATACAACCTCAGATGAACAGTAAAACACGAAATACTAATTATGTAATGATCTATTTGATAAAAGTCAGGTCAAAATGCAGAAGCAGCGTTTGAGAAAGTAAGTAAAACCCATGATTGAATCATTTGTAGTAACTTAAATTATTGTTTTCTGCATGACCTTATCAGTCGTTCATATCATTGTGAAGAATATTTGGTTCACTACAACATTGCTTCAGCCTTATAACTCTTCCCAGATAGCTGGGCAGCAACAATTGCTTCTCTAAGATCATTGCTGACCTCTTTCCTCCTTGGCATTGTGTTCACACACACCTGAACGCTCCAAACTGACACAACTTCTGCTTTTAAAGAAGTGCTCACACCTGATGATGATCAGCTAATCAAGTGCATTTGATTAGCAGTACCTGGCTGCTACTTAGCTTCTTAATTTCTATGGAAGAAGGAAGGGTATAATTATTTTATCACACACTGCTTTAATTCTAAGACCTGTCAAAGAAAAGATTATCTCTTTATTATGTCTTAAAAGAGGTTGTCCAGTACTTTCCTTTGCACATGACTATATGTTAACATTTAAATTAATTATATGGAGGGAAAAAGGTATGGATCAAAATAAATCCACAGCTCTGACCTTCTTAGAAATGCTGCCAGAAGAGCACTTTGACAAGAACCATCAGATCACATGCATATTGAAAGGGTAAACAGAGGCCAATTTCTGCTGGACTTCATGCTCGTAAGTAAACTGATACATCATTTATTTCTTTATTTATTGCTGATTTTGTGTAAATCATCAGGACCTGTCTCACAGTGTCTGAACTATATTCAAATATAATATATATTGATCAGTGACACCTGTTCACAGTATGTGGGAAATGTAAGGAATCTCTCATTTTGGCAATAGAGTTACATATTATTTGTTACAGATGTTTTAAAATCTGGAGCTGTGCAACCAACATACTTCCGTGATAACATTGCTGTCAACTCCAATGCATTTAGTTGAATTTTTATCTAATTTTCCTTTGCTTACCATACATATGAATCACTTCTCATGAAAAACAGCACAGAATAAAGTTAAGTAGAAACAACGTTTTAACCCCACATGTTGCACTGTCCGTGAATGGAGTCTGGTTGTGGTCAGCAGCAGTTTGTGCCAAACATGTGATTTAGGTTTAGCGTGTGAGGATGCCAGGGTGCAGCAGCATCCTGTAAATTGGTGGTTACACACACATAGCATACACACAGCAAATCGCTGTCTGGCTGAGGTGATATTTCACAGATTTTTACGTGAAATTCAGAGCCAGAAATTCAAAACGAGAATTCAAATTTGAGTGTTTTGCATGAAGTAAGTGGACATTATACAATAATGTCTACTTACTTCCAGATAATGTCCAGACACACTAATTGGTTTAACCTATTTGTCTCTTAATTGATACCCAGACAAGATAATTGATTTATTTTTTTTATTTTTATTTTTTTCCTGTCTTTTGGTTTCTAGTCTTTTCATGGTTCAATAATTTAGTCTATTGGTTTGATGTTCTTAGTTTGGATCTTGCCTCCACTTCTAAACTCCGACCCGATCAGCCACAGCTGCAGACACTTCCTCATTAGTTTGCCTCAGTATATATTCTCCTTGGTTTATTTCAGTCCTTCAACTTCAACTCTCTAGTTCCCCGTTCCTCTGGGGGTTTTAAATTTTTTATTTCTTTTTTTTTTTTATTGTCACGTTGTTTTATTTATTTAGTCTCTTGTATTGTATGAATTTCTGGCTCAGCTGCACCTTTTGTTTGTTCCTTCAATAAACATTTTAGTTTTTCATTCCTTTCACGTTGGAGTCCTCAAAACAGCAGTGAAAGTTATCAATCACAGTCCTTCATCATAATAAAGTTAATTTATCAAATGCAGTGGCAAACAGCAAAGTCTTAAGGTTTAATTTAAGAGAAGCAAGAGTTGACACACGTCTGCAGTCATTTGGGAGTATGTTCCACATTTCTGGTCCAATAAAAACTGAAAGCAGCTGGTGACACAAGGCAAACCTGTTCCTGGAGACTTGAGATGTCATGAAGGTTCATAATATACCAGAATGTCTGAGATGGACTGTGGGCCCAAACCACTTAAAGCTTTATAGACCAAGAGCAGTTTTTGAAATAAACAGAAACTGTGAAACAAGCCTGCAGTTATTCAAAAAACCCACAATTAAATTAGAGTAGATAAGAAACAAAATTAGAAAAATTCAATTGAAATCAAGTTGTTTTAAGTTGACTTTTGTCCTTTTTCCCCCCATTTCCACTTCACCATTTCAGGGTTAAATTTCTGTCGACCTGTGTACACGCGGTCTGAGGAAAGTGGGAACAAGAGTGCACATTCTTACTGCTTATAATCGACGTCACTGTGTTTGCAAACACTGGTGAGTGTATTTAACCCGATGTTTCAAAAAGTGATGAAGATTCCAGTGGAAGCATGAGATGCAGCTGCTGGGCAAATAACTGCTAGTCAACACTTTCTAGGTGCTTTCAGGACGCTTTGAACATGATGAGACGTCCTGGTGTTCTACTGTAAATGATGCAAAGAAACAAGCAAGTGTTGTTTCCCACAATGATTAGTTGTTTTTTTCATTTTCTTACGCTTTCACCTTCGCATTGAACAGCCAAACTTCATGTAAACGAACGCGCCCACTCAATGGAACATGCTTGACTTCACTAGCCTCAATCTTTTTCTATCCCTCTTACGCCCTCAGACAGTTTCCAGCAGAGAATGTCGTCATTTGGAGGCTTCAGGCCCGCCTACACACGGCTGATTATCGTTTGAAGTGAACATCACACACAAACACGGGCACACCAGTTTCCATTACGCGATTGAATTGCAGAAATGCCAAATAAACAAAACATCCCTGTGAGAGCTGTGCCTGAATGAGCGTGTTTGAAGAGAAATGCATTTAGATTATTCAAATTTGGCTCATGAGGAGCAGTGGACCAAAGAACCATGAAAACAGCAGGACACGTGCCGACTGTTTTCTGCAGTACTCTCGAATAAACCACCAAGATTCAAGTAAGAATGAGTCTTATGTGTTATCATTCCTAATCTGAAACATCTAAACAAATTCTTTATCATCACAAAAATGTCCTCACAAAACCCCATTTCATACAGAATCTCTTTATTCATTTGATGCTGTTAAATAAACTAGATAAATGACTAAATAAATAGGTGTTGAATAAAACAGCTCACTTTATGTTAGAGTGTACATGACTGTGAAACACCAACGTAAATATTAGAAGTTAGAAGTAAACACTATAAATATAAGCCAAGAGAAGAAAACCACCCAAACGTGGCTCAATCTTCACTTTGTGTCAGTTTTATGGGAGAAAAGGCTCTGAGGCTCTGAGGAGGATTCATCCCTCCATAAGACCTTTTGCCACTGCTTTTCAGTCCACTTCTTGTGTCATTTGGCATAGCTCAGCCTTTTCTCCCTGTTTCCCTTCCTTAAGAATGGCTTCTTGACAGACACCCTTCCATGGAGACCATTTCTGATGAGGCTTAAGTGAACAGTATATGAATGCTGAGAAATACCAACTTTTCAGCAACTTTGGTAATCATCTTAATATAATATACTATCAGCAAAATATAATATGTTATATTTTATTAAAAATATAATCAGCAAAAATAATATATTATGTTTGTCAAATTATGTTACCTTTGGTATTTTTCTATAAGGGGGATCAAATTATGTCTTTGTGACAGACGGTCAGTAACGAAACGTCTAAAGATACAATTTAAAAGTGGTTCTTTGCTAATTTGTCTAACATGCAAACACGACACTGCCTCGTGCCTTGAGTAAGATGCCCTTCTCTGTACTTGAATGATTCGTAGATTAGTATGAGGAAAACACATTCCTCAGAAAATGACTGTGTCCAAGGATTTAATCAAAAATTTGTCAAAAAGCAGACTATCAAAAAAAGCTATTTTTTTAGATCACATTCAAAGATTACAATAGAGTTTGGCTGCTTGGAAGCAAAATAAAAAGAAATTAGCCGTGCCTTAAGACTTTTCATGCAGGTCTGTATATTACACTCAACATAATGACAATAATGACTTTTTCATGATAAATCTGTATGTAGAAGTCCTTTAAAAACTTCTCATCAGAGTAAAATTAGACATCATCAGTCAACTCTAACTACATAATCAGCTGCAGCGAAAAAGTTGAGAAACTATTTACAATGCTGAGCTGCAGAACTTCTTTTTGAAGAAGAGTTGACAAAACTGATTTACCTGTAATTGAAATGATTGCATCATGTTGTGCTAACAAAGGCTGCCGTTTCTGGGAACCGTTTTGCTGTTTTATTTTCAAATCATTCTTCAAAGAGTTTATTTTTGTTTCATCTAGTTTCCAATAAATGTGTGACATCAGCCAAGTTTGACTGTTGAGATGCTGTGGAAACAGAGGCTCAATGATGAGCCTTTGATCCTTTTCGAAGCCTCAGTGAGTTCAACAGAGTGCAGAGCATCTTCTGACCATTCTTGTACCTCATCCCAGCTGTGGCTGTTTCATCAGCTGTTTCTGAGAGACTGAAACAGAAAAAATAAACAGACCCTTCAGGCACCAAACCGTATCCCTTACTAATATGATAAATTAAGTCATGAGAAAACTTTAAACTCATGTGATTTCTCCTTACCTACTATGCAAATCGTCAGTCTAATTCAGATTTATAGCGTTAATGTCCTGAATTTGCACTAACTGTGCTTCCACCTTGCATGAAATTGAAACCATACTAATCTAAAAGGGTTTTCTATGATTTATATAGGAGCTTAGACCTTAATGAGGTCATTTTATGCTTTTTAGTGTTTTTTTTCTTTATCTAGAATCAAAACCTTCTATGTTTTGATTAATCTTGTTTTCAGATTATGTTTCTAGGTTTGTCCTCATGTTTTTTCCTGTCACTTAACTCAAGTCACCTGTTTTCTGTTCCACAGCTGCACCTCATCACAAATCACCTCCCTACAGTATTTAGTTTCCAGGTTCGCTCATAGTCTTTGTGAAATCCTCACTTCACTTACCCTTTCATGCCACAGTTTTGCCTTCTTGTTTGTTAACCATAGTCTTAGTCTTCGACTCAAAGTTTTGTTTGTTTTCTCATTGTCTCATTTTGTCTTGTTATTTCCTGGCACGCTTAGTATTTCTGATATCCAGCTCAGCCGCGTCCTTTGTTCTTACCTTTTGTGTTTTGGAATAAACTTTTTGGAAGTCTGCATCTGGGTCCTCCCTTCTCCTACACCGATGCTTGTAGCTGATTCAGTATGCAATGTTTTTTAACTGTGGTCGTCTCTTGTTTTGGGTTGTGTTGCTGCTTTTTCTTGGAAAAAGAGATCTGTAATCTCAATGGAATCTTCCTGGTTAAACAACTAAATAGATCAAATGCTTCTAAAGGCAGCTGTGATGGGGTGATGCAGTATTTGCAGTAAAATCCTAATTAAGGTATGATTGTATTTATTATTTTTAGTTGTTCATTGGTTATGTTTTTGTCATTAAGGATGAGTCTAAGGGAATAAGCCAGTAGCTGATGAGGAAGAGGTTCTACCCTCTCGTTGTTATAGTTATATGGTGATATTTTATATATGATATATGAGATATATGGTGAAACAACAGACATAAGATAAACAGATATGTAACAGATATTGAAAGATAAATTTGATCTGGTAGAAGTGCCCCCCTTGTTATGCTAATTTTCTTTATCTTTAAACTGGCCTGTAAAAAGATTATTGACATTAATTTATGTTGTCATTATCTACACAATGACGCATATCTGTCTTATAGTATGTTTCATGTAATTTATGAATTAAGCATTTACATTTTTATAAATGCTTAATAGAGGTCTTAAACAAATTGTATAAGCTGTTAAGCATACATTCTGAGATTTCTTGGTTTTCGTAACGGGTGTGTGAGGACCCAATTGAAGTAACCTAAACCGCAGGATTGTTTAGTAAAGAATCTTTAATCTCTTCTTGAATTATCTTTACAGCAAACAAGCATGCATGCAGTCCAAAAGCAGGCTTAATCACAAAGTCCAGCAAGTTGATGCAATACAGCAGAGTAGCAGCAGAACGCCACACCAGTAAGGGAAAAGACAGAGCTCTTGGTCAGAGACAGAAGGCAGAATAGTTTACCAAGTCTGTGAACCAGAGGCTTAAATACAGGCTTGATTACTGATGAGGAGCACCTGAGTGAACAGGTGAACAGAGTTGGCTGATGAGGTGGGAGTGGCCGGCAGGGAGAATGGAGCAGAAGGGTGGAGTGTGGAAAATACTGGCAGAGCAGTAGAGGAATGGATTGTGACAGGTTTTTATGTTTTATTAAAATCTTCTTTTCAAGAGTATCCTGGCCAAGTCAAGAGTGTATTGTCCAAGCAGCTGCAGTTAAAACAATAGACACACAACACACTTGTAATAAAACACACTAAGCGTTTGCACGTACATGTCATATTAAATAAACACAGAGGCCATCAGAATCTATAAGCATTCATTAATGTGACAATCTGTTTTTATGATAGAATATGGCTCAATCTAATGGGCAGGCTTTGACCTTTGTTAGAGTCATTGGTTTCAAGCTACTTTGACAAATTGTCCTGCAGGAAAGAAAAAAAAAAAAAAGGAAACAGAAGGTCAGACTGGCGGTAAACACGGCGCCGTAACTATCAGCTGTGTATATGTGAGCTGGCATGTTACTTTCGTTGTGTCATCAGGTTCAGCTTGTACCTCAGGAGGAACTGTGCTGAGCCAGTCCAGTGTCATGAAGGCATTTTCAAGGTTGGGAGAAAGTGAGTTATTTGTCTTCCGGCCAACACTGTCTCCTGTAGCGTCACACAGCTGTGTGCGGCCTGCACTAAATCTGTCACACAGCAAAGCGCACTCATTCCTGCGTTACTGCTCAGGCTGAAGACCAATACAGAGAGAGTGACAGCACATTCCCCTTCCCAATCTGACCCAGCCCTACGGACCATTTATTACTGAATATAAGGAACATTTGAACATTTTACCGTCAGAGCTCAGTAAGAACATTTTGACATCTGGCATAAGCTCAGGGACAACACTTGTCCAGACGATTCCTGCTGATTTCTGGTCTCCAGCTACAGCCACTGACATTTAATCATGGCTGTAACAGTGATGAGACAGAAATAAAATGGAGGAAGGAGCTGGAGTGAAGAGATGGATGGTGTCAAATTTCCAACCAACCCTTGGTGTTAGTGGCATCGTAATCCAGCAAGAAGGAATGACATTGATAAAATAGTCTTAGCCTAAAAAGTCGCCTGATATTCAAATGAATCAAACAATTCATTTATGTTTGACATGATATTTGATGCCAGAGAGGATTTCTATCAATCATAAATCATGGCTAGAAGACAGTTGAATGTAAAAAAGAAAAATTGAAAAATGTCTCAAGTACATGGCCACTATGTTACTCTAAATCAAATAGTTGAAATTGATTTTATTTTTTTTTTGTAAGTACAGTCACATAGGCCTGTTTTCCACTGATTAGTTCTAACAGATGAAAGCGACGATGCTTTGAAGGTAAACTTCTATTTGGCAAAGGAGGTCAGAAAGTCAGAATGTGTTTATTTACTGACTGAAACCATCCAGCAGTTATTACAGCATAGACGGGTGTTCAACATTTTCCCTTAACCTTGTACCACAAATCTGGAAGCAGGCGCTGACTGTCTTTGTTTCATCTGTGATTCAGCTCTTTGGGTGAATTAATGGCTTCATCGCTTCAGGCTAGATCGACCTTATCCTCATTAGGTTGTGACATTTTCTGTCTTCTCAGCTTCTCTCACTAAATATTCTGTTTCCTCCGGGAACTGAGACGACATATCATGACAGAGCCGGTGACAAATTCAAGCTGCTTTTGAAAAACGACAACACGTTTGGAGTCGATGTGAACAACTTTACGGTCAATATAAAGGTGCAGCCAAAGTTAGCTTCAGCTCAAGAAAGAAAGAAAACGCTTTCAAAACTGATTTTTGGATCAGTTTGTCAAGCATTTAAGTAGTATTGGGCAGTATCTATATGGTTAAATTGCTAATTACATTTAAGTGTAATTAGCTGCCAATACTGGGAAAAATATCATAATTAAATAACAGTTCAACTTCCAAATGAAAATCTTGGTGAATTCAAAGAGGTGACATCCACATGTAGTATTGTCAGTAAAAAGATTGCATTGTTTGGCTTTAACATTGATTTTGTTGATGAGGATTATTAGCAGTGGTAGTTGCTTTCTGATTTTTTTTCTGATGTTTGTGTGGATAAGCTAACTGCTTGCTGTCTGTATCTTTGTGTTAGTTGTGATTACTGATTATTTAACTTTCAGCAATATGCCAGGAAGTTGGCATATTTACAATAAATAAAGAAATGAATAAATGTTTTGTCTGTCCAAATTTCATCAGGCACATGGCTATAAAACATCTTGTCTATATACACGTGCATATTTACCCACATTAAATCATCCATTTAAGGTCAAGGTCGAGGCATCTTTATTATTCCTAAGGGGGACATTTGTTGTACAGTCAGCTGGAAAAAAAACTCATTCATGGAAACATGAAGGCTCACACTCAGTGGACAATACAACAAAAAAAGGCATGGGAATAAATGAAAGAAAAATTAATAGTGGGACCGCTAAAACAATCATATGAGACTGTTTAGAAAGCAAGTGACAGCTGGTATAAAAGAGCTCTTGTTTCTGTTCCTTTTTGCATCTTTTAGTCACAAATCTACGGCTGGATGTAAGCAAAGCAAACACGGAACAGGAGCCAGCTCGGATCAGCAAGTCATGTGCAAACACAAAAATCAACACATCACTCTCCAAAGTAAGGGCTAAATACAATTACACAGTTTATTGAATATATTAGGTCCCATTAGAAACAATTGTTTCTAAAAGACCACTTAAAGCATGAAATGGCAATTAAATTCAATAATATAAAGTCATTGTCAGTTTGACTTAATGGAGATTAAATTAATCTCATTAATATTTACAATCATACTGTCAGTATGATGTGAATAATATCTGTGCAAATCAGGTTAAAGGATGACAATATTTGCAGCTCTATTCTGGCCCACCTTGAAGGTTTTAATGTGTGTGATGACATGGGTATGTGACACTAAACCACTGTGTGTTTGTGTGAGAGTTGGTTTGTTGTTGTGTCACCATTTCCTATTGATAACATTTTGCTGACTTGATAATCAGGCTCCGGTTCTTAAATCACCCTCCACAGCAGACCCACTTTAATTACCACGTCCCCGCTTTTATTCACACTGACAAGACTGCTCATAAATCACTGCACAGAAGCAAGCCCTTCCATTTTATCGCCCCATATATCAGAGCACACCGCCCACATGAAATGACGGTAGGCTGTGGATCAGATCATGCAGATTTGTTGAGTCTTCCTTTAAACCCCTATAGGTCCAACGGAATGATAAAGTCTGGTGCTATTGTTGTTTTCATTTCTCTTTTTTTTTTAATGATCGTGAAAAGTAAGAGGAAATTGCATTCTTTAGATCCCACAAAACATGATTTACCTTCATGCATTTTATGCATCTGTCTCAGCAGATGGGCGTCCGTTCTTAACCATACCACAAGTCAGACACATCTGCCAACACAGCTGGAGAAAGCCAGAGTTTCTATATAGATTCACCACGGTGGAAACAAAAAGAGGTTCATTTGGCTCAGGCAATTTTTAACTGAATTAGTTCTGATGTAAACGTTAAAGTTTTCTATGTCATTTGTTTTGACACTGAGAAAGATTTGTGATTAGGAAAAGCCACAAAAATGTTTTAGTTTTCTCCATGAAGACAACTGAGAGGATGTTTTATTCAGCTCTTAAATCGTTGAAAATTCTGTGCTAGATGTATTTCATAGCAGCTGTTAAGCTGCTGAATTTAAACAGACAAGTTCAACTGTTAAAGGAAACACATGAACTTTATTCTGTGAATTTAGAGAATACATAACATTAGTTATTCAGGAGGAAATCTGAAGATAAAGTTATCAAATGGAGCAAAATTATTATATTCTGAAAACAATGATAAATAAACATTTATGTAATTTACAGCAAAAAGAGCAGCTGGACACAGTCACAGGGAAAGAGTTAAGTAGCCAGAAATATTTAGCTTTTTATATCAACATGTTTGAAGACGTAAACACTTAATTATCTTGGAAACACATAACACAGAACGAGACAAATTACAAAAATAAATGTTTCTTTAGCTTTTGAATTTATAAAAAAAAAAGAGAAATGACTGAGAAATTAAGTATACCTCTGTGTTCAGAGCCTCTCCAAAGCCACAAAATTAGAACCAGGGGTTCCAGATTAGGTGCCGTTGATTAGACCCTCTTAAGGAAGTGGGAACCTGTCTAAAGTCTGCAGTTATCTCTGTCACTGAAGCGTGTGACGTCATCACACAAAGACCCAACAGGTCTCTCATACCCAGCAAACACTGCACGATTTGGGGCCGTTCCAGATGAAAGATGACCGTCTTGAGATCCTAAATGGTGTTCTTACATAACATTTTCTGAAATGCTCAAAGACGAATGGTGTCATTGTTTGCTGCTGTAACCTGAGACTCCCAATCACCTAATAGGAGCGTCGCATTGAGTGATGAAAATGATGAAAACTAGAATAAAGCTGAATAGTGTAGAAGGAAGCCAAGTGAGATAAACGTAACTCGTGGAATTCAAACTAAGTTGTAGCAGCAGAGGCCTCGTCTGTATGCTGTGTCATCCAGCTCAGACCTATCAAAGAAAGATGCAGTGTGGAGGTGAAGGTAAGATATTAAAAGTAAGTAAAGTAAGTGGCAAACGAGTGAGCACATTTACACATAGTCATAAATAACACTGCTGTTTTACAGTTCATCAGTTCATAAAACTTTCCGTCACTGTGATGCTTAGAGTTTGTACGTCATAGGACAATTCAGCAGGTCTCATCATCATACATCAAAGATGATGTCAAAGTCAGGATCATCGAATGCTTCTCACACAGTGTGGTTTCCAGTGAACATATCCGACAGTGTGTTGCTGTATTAAGTCCTCGTCTGTTTGGGTTAAAGACAAATCTGTAAGTGATTTCACATGAAAGAAAATCATCTACAAGTGGTGTAGATTTTTTTTTAAAAACTGTTGATTCATCCAGAACACCTCAGTGAATTCAGCAGGTGTGATGGAGGGAAAAAAAGAAGTTTTCAGGACCCTGAAACCTTTTCCAAAGGATTTACCGGTAACTCTACAAGAAATTTGAATTTAAACCGAGGCGTGTCTTTGCTATCCAAAGAAAGATGATGAAATCTTCAGTTTGGCACTGAAGTTACAGCCAAAGACCACAACTTTTGAAACAATTGTACTGTGGGCAGCTGATTTAAAGAGCAGACTTGTTTGATACAGATTTATGCTATTTTGCATCTCCATTTAATCTCTTCTTCTTTTTCTTCTTCTCCTTTTCTTTTTATGTTGGTTGGCATTCAGTGTAATCCAGAATTAATTTTCCCTCCCCCTTGCAAATTTATATAGGATTTTTATAAAAAATCATTGATATCATGATAAGACATTCAGATATTAAACTTATTTAATTCACGCCAAGCTTCTCTCTTTGATATTCCTACTTTTGATGGTGAAGTGTAACATTTTCTGCTGATTCTTCTCCTGGGCAGTTAGAACCAGAATGGTTCACATAAACCTGTGACCTGTTTATTTTCTTAAGCCGATGTTTTATTAAACCTGGTATGTCTGCACTCAATCTCATACAGACATTGTCCTTCTTAGTATTCATACTGTGTTCACACTCTTCTGTTTCACTGACCTTGCAGTTGCAGTACAAGAGTCTTTGGGTAGTGAATGAAGCTTCATTGTAATACTTTTCTTAACTGTCTGCACCCGGCAGTTTACCTACAGTATTTCTCACACAGCTGTTGCTAATGCAGCGCATCATGCTAATTTTTTTAACCGTTTCCCATGTTTGTTTTTTTCAAAACTTTTGTTGTCTTTTTAAAATACAGAAACATTTTTATTCTCCACTTTTCATTACAGCTTATGAGACAGATGCCTTTGACACAAAGCTCATTTCTTTCACCCATAGGAAACATTCTGAAGGACTTAAGAAAAGATGGCTGCAGTGCAATGAGAATCCGACCTCACATAACTGAGCTGTGATGTGAATATGCAGCACTGGAACAACAGATCCATCCATTTTCTATCTTACTCCAACTCAGGGTCATTGGATGAGAGGTGGGGTACACCCTGGACAGGTCTGAACTACAGATGTTCAATAAATATTCTGCAAAAAGTACTTTAGATACTTCATCTAATGCAATGTTATCAAGACTATTCACATATTTATCCACATAAATCACAGTCAGTGTGACTGGATTATTGCAATTAAGTGTCGAGTGAATGGTCTCTTTTCATTCTTAAAAGACGGCCCAGTGTTTTCTGTGCTAAAGGAGATCATAAAGAAAGCTTTATTGATTAGTATTTAGAGAACTGAAACAGATCTTATCATGCCTGCTTCTTAGAGACTTGTGGGTGATTTAATTCAGTGAACTTTTCAAAGCAAAAAAAAAGAGAATTCTATTCAACCAGGCATGATGGGAAAATTAATTTTGTGATGATTTCACTGTGTAAATGTACAATCTGGTGTAAACTGAATCTGTTACCTAAAATAATCTGTCTGGCCTTGTTGTGTTTATTTAGATAGAAAAAGCTATGCTGGCAATACAAAATGTATCTGATTGTAGCTGTGCTAGGGACAGAATGCTCATATAATCAGGGGAACACTAATGCTCTGTATCTTTGTCTATCACACACAAGGATATTTGCTTGGCTATATAAGTCCATTTATGTCTGATTTACTCATTCTGGGAGGCATCCCGTCATAGAAATTACTTTTGTGTCATTCTGTGCCGTAGATTGTAGAAAAAAAAGAAACTGTACTGGTTGTTTTATCACAAATACCTCTTGACACCGAGCATATCAAGAGAAGAACCTCCAGCCAGCTGTGGTGGTGGAAATGTTATGGTTTGCTTAGCTGTCTCAAGGACTGGGCATCCTGCAATCAATAGATTCTGTATCACATCAAAAACTTCTTGATATCGTGAACTGGTAAAAACAACAAAAAAAATTTGTTCATTTGTCTAGAAGTTCAAGTTTAACAGGAAGTGGTGATTTCAACAGGATAATGATTCTGCATTCTGTCAAAACCACAAGGGAAAGATTCAAAGAGGATAAAAACAGAGGGTAAATGAACAGTCGAGTCAAAATACAGGTTTGGATCCCATTGCAATGTAGGGAATTTGAAACAAGCATTACTTACAGGAAATGTGCGTGTAAGAATGCAAGCTAATGAGTCTCTAGTGGGAAATTATACACTTGCAAGATGTTATTTTCAGCCATAAAGCACTGTAACTTCTCTTGATATTTTAGTTGAATAAATGGTTGAAAGTGCTAATTGTCTTTGTGATATTGTTCAAGTTACTTCAAGTCACATATTTTTCATGACAATAAGTGGTGTTTGAGGACACTTTAGAGGAAATGACAGGGACAACTGAATTATAAAAATCTTTGAAGGAAAACATGTGTTAATCTGGAAGCTAATCATTAAAGTGAGTGTTTTTAATCCTGCATACGAATGAATGCTCACAATTAAAGCATGATGCATCTTTGTATGCCTGGATTGCCATGAGGTTAGCATTCCAGTCACTGTAATTAAATCCCAACACAGACCATAGCTTTTACAGGCTCATAATGGTGGCTTTGCCAGAGTCCAGTTACTGTGACATCCTGCTCCACCTCAGAGAGTCTTCACACACAGACCACAGGAAGTTGCTGTCTTTACTGAACCCTTTTATGGCCAAATACTGCTACATTTGAACAGTATTTCACTGTTATAATTGCACCATTAAAATACAGTAAGCCTAATGTGGTGTGAAATCTAACTTAAAGGAGGACGGTTGACAAAAGTCAGGGAAACTTTTAATTTGTCTGCATACAATTCTCATTTTACAGCCGAGTGCTTTTATTAGAAGATGATCTGTTGTGAAGAAAAGATCCCCAACATCCCAATTATTTAAGTTTATGACTACATAATGCAAAGGATCATACTTTGTGTTCTGTGGTACTGCATTATTAGTAGCTTCTTTACAAACCATGTGTTTGAGTGCTGTATACTACAGATAAGACACTGACTACTCATAAGTATGCCGACATAATCAAGCTTAGACATAAAGCTCTATTATATTAAGGTGCTTTAAAGTCATCCTCCATTCAGAAAGGTGATTTCTTTTAGTGTTTTTTTAGGACTGGATCCAGAACATGAGGACCAGAAAAGAAAACAACGATGAAATCATCATTAAATAAAGAGACAGGAAATACCACCATACTGTAGTTCCAAATATCAAACCAGCTAATCCCAAAGGACAGGCTTTCAGAGCTGATCCTAAACCCCTTTAGAGTGTAAAACACCAAGTATTCGACAAAAAGTGGGCTAAATAGAGGGAACAAGGGTGGAGGAAATATACCTCCACCCTTGTTATTGGCACCAATATGTTTTTAATGCAGTAAGAGTGCATTATAATCTCATTAACTTTGATGGCTCTAATCTAGATTCAAGCTATGTCGTCTACCTAAACAAGCAGTTCTGGTGCTTTAGCTTAACAAAGCAGAATTACTGTTCATTCATGGATTCAGCATCAACTTGTGCAAAAGGCCTGTGTGACAAGAGTTTTGCCATCTGCAGCAGTCCGTCATGGTCCCAGGGCTCCACCATGGATTTGCATGTGCAGCCCAAAGATGTTTTTCCCCCGGTGATCACAATTGCACAGGATCAACCTCCCATTCAAGAGACAACACACACACACAAATCAAAGAAGACGAAAAACAATGTAAAATATATATCTTGGTTGCTTGTTTGTGGAGAGATTGAAGAGAGAATCACTGTTACCCACCTTTACAATTCTTCTCTGAAAGAGTACAAAGACTGTACTATGGACTGAATAATGTGCATGTGTGGAAAACTTTGGCACAGTGGACTCAGACTGAAGAATGAACAGAACAGCCTGCAAACTCACAACTGGTTTGAGCCATGAATTTGCCGTGACCCATTAAAAAGGAAAAATATAAAACAAAAATAGAGCAAAACTAGTCGCAAATGAGGAGCTGTACGGTGGTGTGGTGCTTCGCAATGTCGCCTCATAGCAGTAAGGTTCTTGGATTGAATCCCGGCTGGGGCTTTTCTGTGTGTTGCATGTTCTGCTTACCTACACCGGTCAAAAACGTGGATGTTAGGTTAATTGGTGAGCGTGCATGGTTGTTTGATCACAAAGAGGTGCTCGGTGCATTTACAACGTAACACCAAAGGGTCCTTACCAAGTCTAAGTGAGAAGGGATGAGTTGAAGGAAGACAAAAAAGGATGAACGAGTTAAATCAATGCTCAGAGATCAACTTTGTTATATCTTCTAACCTGGAGTGGATCTTTGAGATTCTACTTACAAAATTAAAAATGATCCAAATTATGATGCATTATTGATGATTCAAACAGTTAGTTTATCTTTGCATGCATCACAAGTCTGCAACAGTTACTGTTTAAGTACAAAAGCAAAGTATTTGATCTGATTTATCTCTTAAATCCAGCATCTCAAGCTTCAAACATCCATTTTAAACATCATGAGATCACTCAGATGTATTTTTCTGTAGCTGAATAGCTCAATGCAGAGTTAAAGCTTAGTATATCTATATGCTCATTTGTTTCTGCTTTTGTCTATTTACATGCAAAGTGTCAGTAAATCTTAGTTTTCCTTGATTGACAAGTACAATATTGTTCATGTCACACAATTCATACCATTATCGTTACACTGTTTTGTGATATAAACTGTTAAACAATGATATCACAACAGCTGTGGCCCAATTTTAAATCCTCTTGTTGAACTTAGCCTTTGACTTGAAATCTGCATCATATATCTTCACTTAAAAGCATGAAGAATCTTTTTAAGAGTTATCACCGCAGCAGACATGAGAATTGGCCTTAACAAAGTCTCCAGTGTTACTCTATACAGACAGGATGACATCTCTGATTATTTGTGGATTTGATCATGTTGTGATTTTGCACTTTCTCATGGCACAGTCAGCAAGCCCTCCTTTGCAGAATTTGAAGCATGTGGTGGGCAAAAAAGTAACTGAATATTAAAAATTGCCTCTGGGGTCCAGCCAGACAGTCAGACAACAGTTTTTTAAACAGCAGTTGAGCTTGTTTCTGACTTGGACAGCATGTTTGTCTTCTTTTAGCTCACTACTCACATGTGAACGTTTCACTGTTTCATTTTTGGCCAGCAGTTTCTGAGGCGCCCACATAGATAGCGTGTTACTTTCCACTTGTAACAGCCATGAAATGTCAGCGAGGAATGCACGCTCCATGGTTACCTTTGCCATTTTGAAGACATCAGACATCTCAATGTGACAAGCACACTGTAGCTGTGATGGGTATTTTCACACAGGACTGAATTTCTATTACATTCGACTATAATATATTGAATTTAAGAAAGTGCCAAACTCCTGTCAGTTTCAAAAAGACTGAGATGGCAAGAAATAATAAATTGATAACATTCAGGCATGTGCTGTTTGGAATGTTTTGGCAAACTGGGCAAAGAGACGAGCCATCAGACAGTTGCGGTGGAGGAAATTTGAGTCCACAAGCCAAGATGGAATATTTTCTTCAATATTACATTAGAATGGGGAGAAACCTTACTCTTGACTTCAGCAATCTGAGGAACATATTTATTGTATCTCAGGGTGCTTCCGAGATCATTAGGTATGCAGTCTTTGGGTTTTTTCACATTGTGGTGATTGGAAAGGGAAATGTTGCAGAAAGGACCTTCAAAATCATAAACCCTAGACTTAGTATTGGACAAGCCAGTGGAGCGTAGAGGCCAAATGGCACCACTTATAGAGCAATTTTTCTGGAAAATGGGGGCAATGGGGTCGCGATTTGGAGCTGGAGGGAAAACACACATGGCGGCCAAACACTTGATTGTAAAGAGGCACTTGGAAGGAGAGAATGACAGACATGAATATTCAGTCCAGGACCAACACATACTGAAACAAGCCTTTGACAGAAACAGCTGCTTCACCAGAACTGATTGTGCATAAACTCACAGTAACGTGCTTCTGTTTTGTTTTACAGTTACTGAATCATATATTGTAATGAGAGCAGAGAAATGAAGAATGATACATTTTGTAAAGTCAAATGTATTTGTATAGCACATTTCATGTACAAAACAATTCAAAGTGCTTTACATAAAGTACATAAAATAAAAGCATTGCAGCAGGGAGTGGAGGAAGCATTAAAAATATGTAAAAGAATATAAAGAGAAAGAAATAGATTCAATAAAATTAATTATGTAAGAGGTTTTGTTGAGTGGTTTTTCAGGCATTATCAGTCGGGGGGGGGGCATTTTATTTTGTCTGGCATTTTATTTGACTTTTTGACTTTATGACAGCATGAGGTTGACACAAAGAAAAGAGAGAAATCCAAACAAAAATCTCTGCTTTATAACACCTGAGCTACACCCCTGATGAACTTTGTTGACATTAAAACTCTGCTGTCCTCCTCAACACAGCCACCTTGGGTTCGAGTCTCAGCTTGGAGCCCTTTGCTGATTGTCCCCCCTTCTCTCAGCCCTCACTTCCTGTTGAGGAACTTTCCAACAAAGCATACTAGAGCCAAAAAAAAAGGTGGATTAACTGTCTTTTAATTTTGCACACATATTCAAAGGACAAACTTTAATGAAGCGAGTAATACGCTTACTTTTCTACTTTGGTGATGTCTTGTTATAGAGTTACAGATTGTTAACATATTCATGCAACATGAATTTTAATGACTTTGGCAATGTGACTTGTCATGTTGCTCTGTGCAGTGCTGACATTCCCAACACACGGCCTTGCAGACCTGTCTGCATGTCATTAAGATCAAGATTAAGATCAGAAAAATTACTTAATTATTTTCAGTTTATTCTCGATTAACTTCTCCTTATTAACCCTCTTTTCAAAGATGCACTAACCTCGATAAGGCCTCCTCAGTGTTTATTCATGTCTTTAAAAGGCAGCTGTGTAAAATGCTTTTTATAAAAAGTCTTCCTGCAGGTGTCTGTCTTTAAAAAAACAAAAAAAACAATCTTCGTGTCAGTGCTGTTGCCTGCCCTAGTAGCCAATTTTAAATGTTGTCTTTAAACCTCAGCCTGTGCAAGAATGTCTACATCTTGCCAGGTTCTTGTAAAATTAGAGCAAACATGACCACCTGTATCCAGTTTGCAGGAACGGTGCATAAACACCTTCTCAGTGTCATTCAAACAGACAAAAAATGAGGATATTTTCCTCATGCAGCTCCAGAAACCATAAAGACAAACATGTCCTTGAGGAACATCTGGGCTGTTTGTAAGTGAATATGACTTTTCCATATTTTTCCAAAAAATGTTCACAGCATAAATAACAAACTGGTCTAGAAATACAAAACAAATTTACCATCATTTATCCTCTTCTGTTTTTCTTTCTTTCTTTTTTTCATTCAATTCAGGATACATTAATAGTTTGGCCAACCACCTGCCATGAGGTCATTAATGCAGATAAATAAGACTGCTGTTGACTGCTGCACAGCTCATCCATAATGTGCTGGATCCTTCTGGACAACTGATACTCCAGAGGTTATTTTGAGCACATTGTTGCGCACTAAACAGCAGAAATATTAATTCAGGCAATGCAACTGAATCTGTTGAAATCGATCCAGGAGCTTAAAAACATCTTCACCACAAACTGGTCTCAACAAAGCAAGGCTTATTAACCTCTTAATGACCAACTCTTCAAGTTAGGAGGACATTTGGGAGACTGAGTCTGAGCAGCTGAGATTAAACAGGCCTCAAATATTTGAGATAATACCGAGGAAGAGTAGGTGTGACATAAAGTGAGCAACAACGTTAAATTGCGCTTACTAGTCAAACAGCTAATGTAAGCAGACTGCAGCACAGCAGACATGAACTTGACTCGGGGGGGGCGCAGCAGCAGAGACGCCCACACAGACTGAAGAAGCGCGCTATAAAAACACGACACGGTGCCTCAGCGTCAGTGGGAATCCCTCACATATGCAAGCCACCATGGCACAGACAGATGCAGTCTGTATTGGAAAATGCTCCTTGAAGGTTATCGATGCCTTCATTTTTCCTGCGTCGGTGGATTTAACTAAGGGGATACATGACTTCTGATCTATAGGAAAAACCCATTTTCTTTACTTGTTCCCGGACTGTTGCATTTGTTGTAAAGACGCGCTGCTTGGAGTATCTCTGAATATCTGCTTTGCAAAAAACAAAAAATCAGCTGGACTGAGAAGTATATCCGACCTACTATATTGGTGAGGCTTTTCTCAGTTTTATTTAAAGCTATTTCTGCTATAGAAAAATAACCAGAGAATGAAAGTAAAAACTGAGCTGAATGTGTATTTAAATTCTTAATGAGAATTATTTAACAGATACCGTTTATGTAGTTTTATATCTATATGTTCATAGGAGCAGAATATACTGCAAACAGTTCAAATATCCATTCCTATTCTACTAGAATTAATAAAGTGGAAACTGGTCTTTGGTCTGCAATGGTGCCGAAAATCCACTTTTAGGTTTCTTTGGTTGATTTGTATCACATTCTGCTCCTTGGTAATCTGATCTAAAACACTGCAGTCGCTACTCTAAAAAATTAAGACCTCAGTCTGGAAGAAATTTGAGCCAGAAATGCCTGTTTTAGCAGCAAAGTAATACTAAATAGTGAGACATAATTTCCAACTCTACTGTGTTCTAATATTCTGCATCTTTCAACAGGGCAGATTCAAAAACAAAAGTTTTTTTCTCATTTTGTGTTTCGCTCTTTCTGTTATTGTAAGCCTGCAAACCATAAAAGGCTCAATGCTCCTCTGCTGCAAAGATTAAAAACATTCCTTTCAAATTTATTCCCTCATTTGGTGTTTTTGAGGCAACATGTTGCAGAGTGTTTACTAAATTATCTAAATTCCTACATGGATGTTTATTTGGGTTTATATCCTTATTGCTCCTCTAATTTATTGAGGTTTTTCATTGAATCTTTATCTTCAAGTTTATGCAAAATTCACAAATATTCTTTTGATGTCAGAAGTTGAACTAATTCATACTGGCACATTTAAAACCAAATGTTTATCTAATTTCTCTTACAGTGCCTCTCAGCTATGGACCCCATGAACTTTGGCGCTCAGAGATGTTCGCTTTGAGCCACTATAACTCTTCGGCCTCCCCACTCCTCCCTCATCTGACTAATGGTAGTGGAGGCACGGTGGAGGACATGGTGGCCAATGAAGTTCATTCACAGCAGGGAAATGTCACCTCTGTGAAGCCTGTTGTCATATTGTGCATGACATTGGGCATCATCTCCAATGTTGTGGCTCTCTTCATCTTGGCTAACGCATACTCCCTTCAGCGCCGGCGCTCTAAAGCTACATTCCTTCTGTTTGCCACTTCACTGGTGTTTACAGACTTCATAGGCCATGTGATTGCTGGATCCCTGGTCATCCGACTCTACCTCTATCAAGCTGCGAGCCCTCCTAACCCTGATCCTCCTTATCACTTGTGCCAGTTCCTAGGTGGCTGCATGGTGTTTTTCGGCCTATGTCCACTCTTCATGGGCTGTGCCATGGCTGTAGAGCGATGTCTTGGTGTTACTAAACCTTTGCTGCACTCATCCTTGGTCACCAAAACACGCTCAAAGATCTGCCTGGCTGTCATCTGGCTGGCAGCTTTATGTGTGGCCTTGCTGCCATGCTTTCAGCTCGGCTCGTACACCTATCAGGGCCAAAAGACATGGTGCTTCATCAAAGTGCTCAATGAAACAAAAACGGAGGATGTGGCATTTGTGGCGCTGTTCTCTGGACTTGGTCTGACCTCACTATCTGTGGCGCTGGTGTGTAACACCATAAGTGGACTGACACTGGTGCTGGCCCGGCTCCGTAGGCAGCCCGGCTCCCATCACTCAGCCAGGTCCCATGACATAGAGATGGTGATGCAGCTGGTTGGTATCATGGTCACCTCATGCATCTGCTGGTGCCCTCTGCTGGTGAGTACTGGGAAGTGCAACGAGGGGGAGGCAAAGTAAGGGGATGAGTTTAAAGAACAGCATAATGTACAGCATTTGTGTTGCACAGTTTTCTGTCTTTGAAGCTTTTATCCATCCAAACTCACAAAGGTGTTTACACCACTACATGATCAACCTCTTCTTAGAAATATGTGAGCATGCTCAGACTGTGCTCAGTGGAAATCTCCATCATTATTGCGTTCCACTTGTGAGACAAGAACAACTTTAGCTTAGATTTACCTAACTTTTATCTGACTAGAAGTTTAATCATCTAATATTTCATTCTGTCACTTAATAAAAGTGTTAAATTAGCATCAGATTGAGAACACCAAATCTCACATAAGAAAGTTTCTGGTCTTCTTTGTTCTCTTTCCATTTGCTTTCAGCACATATGAATGGAAGTCAAATAGAAATGGAATAAAAATGATAACTAGAAATCGAGCAGTCATCCACCAACAAGAAGTTTAATGGTTTGAGCTCTGGCTTCTCCAGTCTACGAATGTCTTTGGGGGAGATTCTGAACGTCACAAATGCTTCTGATGTGCTCATGTGAATACGTATCCTATATATGGAACACGAAGTATCGTATGAATGGGGCTGTCATTGTTAAGTGCTTTGAGTGGTTAAAAAGACAAAAAAAAGCACAACATAGAAATTAAATACATTTAGTAGCGAGCATTGATCACAGACACTCACTCAGCAGGTGCAGTCATTGCCTACACTGTAAAATCTTGCATGTTGATCTTATATTTTTTCAAACAAAAAAGACGAGGAGACCAGCTGCTGGACCTTTGGCAGAGGAATGTTGCTACTGTCTTATCTGATTAAGTATTCTAGCTGCTCAACAGTATTGGGTCTTATTGTTGTAGTTTCTGTTTCATGATGCACCAAATGTTTTCAGTTGGTGAAAGTTCTTCTATTTACCCTTGAATTTGTGTAACTGAGTTATCAGATTTATTCTTCTCCCTTACATGAAAGGGTAACACAGCTTTTGATTATAAGTATTGGTGATTCTATTGTTATATTAATTTGTTTTTGTTATCAAAACTAAGTGAAACAAGGCTTTTCAGTCCAGATAAATGTGTGGTATCACTCAGCCTTCTTTTAATATTAAAAAAAGGTGAGTTTAATGTTTGAATGCACAGAAAATACCACAGGGTGATCTTAACACTTGAAATTTGTTGCTGCTGCTACAGAAAAGTTATTCTTTTTGAGAAACTTGAGCTTTTATGTGAATGAGATGTTTTCATTCTTTGAAATTAATGATAAAGTAAATGTTTTTTGTCTGCAGATCTTTGGCCTGATGTCGGGGATCCTCTCCAACACAAAAACCATTAAGGACAACCTCCCCTACTACGAAAACCTTTTGGTGTTGGGAGTCAGGTTGGCCACATGGAACCAGATCCTCGACCCCTGGGTCTACATCCTGCTGCGCCGCACAGTGCTCCGCAAAATCTACCTCATCGCGAAGTGCCAGGCAGGCATGAGGGGTACCATGATTGGCCGCTGGGAGCAGAGCTCTTTCCCCAGCTTAGATAAGAAAGAGAGTCAACCAAATCTGAGTCGGTAGAAAGACAGACTTTGCAGATGTACTTAGATACCGGGTCACTGGAAGAACTCTGCATGCAAAGGAAGGCCATGATGGTGAAGCAGTCCAACTTTTAAAGTTTCTCAGTCAATTCTTTTCAGAAATGCTTTATGGATTCAATCCAAAATTTCTCTTTCACTTGCCATCATTTTATCAACAAGTTTATGGTTCGACCGGACACATGGAAGCTAGCTAATGCTATGATTTTGCACAGAATATGATTGTAACGATGACTTACAATAAGTGAACATTCCTTAATTTATATTCACATCGTGAAATGTTAAAGATTTATGTGAATGCAGCCCTAACTGTGCTTTGTTCTGAGAGACTCTGAGGTTTGTAAAACGGATATTTATAAGACTGAATATTGTCTGGTTTAATCTCTTAACCTCATTTTCACCAGCTTTAACGGTAAAAAGAAATAGGCGACTTGCACAGTAACTTGCTCTTATATATCATGAGTCAGCTGTGGAAGAAGTGAGCTGAATCAGTATAACCATCAAAGGGAGCTCTGGAGCAAACCCAGATGCATGAAAAGTGTTTTGCTAATGTTATGTATTCTGCTGAATGTACCTTACTAAGACATATTCAAATACTGTGGAGATTATGTATGTTTGTGTTCATACCGATTTAGTGTTTAAAAAGGGAAATAATGTTAGCTTTGATAAGATTATACGTGAGAGTTACCCTCGGTTTACTGAGGACATGTAAAGAGCTTTAAACTGAATGTAAATAAAACAGTGCAATGTGTTTTTATTTCAAAATGTAGCATGTATTTTTCTCTCTGTTCTTTTTAAAAAGGAGGTCTACACATTTCTGTATAAACAGCAGCAGCATTCATTTAATCAGTTTGATTTAATTACTGTACTTTAGTTTCTTTAGAGTTCTCTGCTATAGAATATGTATCTGTTCACTAAGCACAGTACTAGTCTTGAGCCTGTCATTTGCTTTGTAAAAGTGAGCATCAGCCGTACTTGTAAAAATAGATAGAAACGTTGTGTCTTAATCTATCGCTCACTTGTTTATATATTGACAGGAAAACAGGAATTAGGTGCAGCGATTTATTGAAGTAAATGTAAACATAAATGAAAGTACAGTATTTCAGACAAAAACAGAGTTTGTACAATTTTAACAATTTTTAAAGTCAGTATTTGGTAAGATGATCCCACACTGCTTCAATAATGTTGAGGTCCGGGCTCTGGGGAGGATTCATCCCTCCATAAGACCTGTTGCCACTGATTTTCAGTCCACTCCTTGTGTCATTTGGCATAGCTCAGCCTTTTCTCCCTGTTTCCCTTCCTTAAGAACGGCTTCTTGACAGACACCCTTCCATGGAGACCATTTCTGATGAGGCTTGGGCCAACAGTAGATGGATCAGCTGAAGGTCCAGATGTATCTCTCAGGTCCTGTGTCAGGTCTTTGCTGGATTTTTTTCTCTTTCTTAAGGACATCACTTTCAGATCATGTTCATCTGCTGTAGATAGTTTTTTTTAGGCCTGACACTAATTATTTTGTCCTCCACTTGTCCAGTTACATCAAAGTAAAATTTTAAGGACACACTGCACACCATGCTGAGATGTGCCATGTTTTCAGTAAACAGCTAATTGAATCTCACCTTGATGATTCAAAATCACTATTTAGTTTTTATAAATAGTTTTATATACTGTATTATCGGTGATATTTTTCACAGATGCACCTCAAGAAATGAGAACAAATATGTGTCTCTGCAACAGGTTGCTAGTTAAAAAAGGGCCAAGTGATCCACTTTAAATGTGTTTTCTCTTTTTAGCTAAGTTGTCTGTTATGTGTAGACAAAACACTGGTCTCTTTTATGCCCGAATAATTCAAAGGTCAATGTTAAGTGGCTTAACAAACAAAAAATATATCTCAAGGACTGAAAATGAGTGAAAAAGCAGCCAATGTCCAAAGAAAAAAGTTGAAAGACCTTCAGAAATCCTGGAGAACTATTGCTCAAGACCACATTAAAAAAATCACAAGACATTTTGGCTGCTTGGAAGCAAATTATGAACAAATGAGTTTTGCACAGTACTGTATGTTATTCATAATTCCCTCTAAGAATGGCATGATATGCCACGTGATGTTCTCCTGAGTCATTCTTGATATCTCTTTCAACAGATTATGACAAATGGAAAGGGATTATCCAGAAAACTCATGAAGATAAAATTCTACTTAATCAAACATACTGTTGAGCAAAATACTTTGATTCAGGCTTGACTCAGAGTCTGGCTGTCTCAAGTGCTCTGTATCATAAATACAACAAACATCCATCTTTACAGTGAATAAGTTAAAGATTAGGTGTGCTGCTTCAAATAAATACAGCTGTTTGAAGCTTCTTTTTGCTTCTGTTTCTTCTACAGCATCATTTATTTATGGCCAAATTCACATGGTCTGCAGCTGGAACATGTTTTACCTATAACTTCAATGGTCTACTCTGTCTTATCTGTCATTTGCCACTGGTGAACAGTGATATACATGGCTTACTCTGAGGTTTTCTTTCACCTGAAGAACTATGCTGGTTGGGATATTTCTCCAAATGTTTAATCAATCCCAAATTTACTTCACATCTGTCCCACTTTATACAATAAACTAGTATTCCATCAATCAATAATAAACTAGAAAAGTGTAAATAACTACCTCCAGCTTACAGTTAGAGTTCCAACCTGAGTTGGGTGGAAAATCTCTGCAACAAGTCAGGACCAAATGTCACAGATATTTGCATTAACCCGTTACACTGCTCCAGAAAATCTCTAAAACATTTTAGGTGTTTTAATGCTTTTTTTGGTTCTATGTAAAACAGTTTGTACATATCAAGCTGCTGATGTGTGCTAATTATGTAAATTTGCCTTGCAAAGAAGAAAGATGATGGCCAAGATTACCCCCCCCCCTTTTTTTTTTTCTCCATTGGTTTATCCCTAGTTTCCAGGTATTGATTTCTCTCTGACTTGTTGATGTCACTCTTGTTAATAAAGTGTTCTAGGCTGTGTGGTGAGGTCAACAAAAAGGATTAGTCTTAGATTAGTTATTTATATATTCATTCATTTCTAAGGACAACCAGACTGAAAAAATACTTCTATATGATTTGGCCATTAGTAGGATATTATGAGCTGGTTTGGGGGCAGGAATCCAGTCATACCAGAGTGTGAGTGTGTGTTTACTTTGAGATTTTGGTGGAAGCTTTTAATCAACTGATCAGTCATGTGAACTCCTGCTACCATGGTGACTAAAACTGGAGTTTCCACTAGATGAGGTTTTTGTTTGGAGACCTAGACTTGTTTTAAGAGCTAAATGTATAATTAAGTTAAGATAGGTGTTGAGAAAAAAAAACATTTTAAAGTTAAAATTAAAAAAGGCACCATACTCACTCCACCTTTTTGGTTAGTTTTGCCAAAGTCCTGGAAGTCACGAAGCTATTAAATTTTCTAATCCCACACACACTTAGCAAATAAGCCAAGATAACACCATATTGCCGTTTTACACAACAAGACTGCATATTATCATGATCTGTGGAAGATATGAAGACGTTAGATATGCAGTGACTACTGGGATGAGGAGGACTGAGACTTATTTGAAAAGCATTTTGACATTTGGCTGATGGGAACAGAGAAGACGATGGCTTATCTGAATTATTGAAAAATAAACGTATGAAGACCGTGTCCCAGCAGATGGCAGTAATGCAACGCGGAAGATGCCAGCTACCGTTAAACATCAACTAAGAATAATAAAAAGAAGAAGAAGAAGGGGCGGTTGATAATGGCGCCACACGAAGAAGAAAATGTATGGTGCCTAGAATAATGGGCATTAATGGCCGTTAAACCACTTTTTAAAGAACATATTAAAAGGCTAGTAACGTTGTCACAGGTCTAAAACGGTTTAGTTGTTCGTTAAATAAGGTAAGCCCTAAAAGCAACAACAAAACTCAATCACACGTTATTAGTATTTAGAGAAATTCACACCTGTGATATGAGATTTGTACAGTGGTTACTAGAAAGCTGGTTGACGTTAGCTAACATCAGGGGAACAGCGCTTAAATATTCCACAGCTTCACGCCTTAATTTACGGGGATCGAAAACTCATGGGGCTTGTATTAAATCACGTGTATGTGGGTTGTGGGGAGGCCAACCTGCTGTGCTCCGGTTGGTAGTATCTAGAAATAAGCCGCCTCGACCTGCTGCGCAGGATTGCTGCGCATGTTAGCCGTTAACGTTAGCTGACAGTAGCACCTGCGCAGATCCCATTGATCAAGTTGGACATCTATTATGTTTCCATGTCAGATTTGACCCCAGGACTAATTCGTTTTCACTGGATCTGCTCACAGTTTTCAATAACAACACGGCAAACGGCCTCGGTCCGGTAGTCGTGACAGCATGGCGGCATCTTTAGCGCCAATGTGGGACGAACACCAGGCCTACGAGGAGCTTCTATACTGGGACAGCCTTATTCAACAGGGCCACCGGCTCCTCCCGGAGGACTTTGATAGGTACGCTGAAATCATGCAGTATTTCACCACATGTGCACAAATTAAGATGACGTGATCGCAAGACAGTCTTATATTCATCTAACTTTACCCTCTGAACTGAACTTGATGTGTATTTAATTGAAATCAAAAGAAGAAAGCAGCAAATGGTATTGATACAATTCAACTCTAGATTACCAGTGGTGACCTAACCTTTATTTCTGATAAGTATTCTTGTCATGCACTGTCAAAGTAAATAAGGATTATATTTTACAATGGGTAAATAAAGGCCTAAAGGGTCTTGAAATCTGTTAAAATTTCCTTTATTCACTGCTCTGATACCTGCTTGAAAACTGGAGTTAGTCTTCAGAGTGATGCTTATTTTCTCATTCCATCCTTTCAGATATGAGGAGCTGCGTTACTGGTACGACTGCCTGTGTTATGAAGAGGAGCTGAGACAGTACCATGACTACATCACTACTATTGGTGATATTGAGGATGAACGTCACATTGAGGTTCATCTTTAATCTTGATAACCAGAGACATTTTGTCCACATCTTCTTCCACATTAAAGCTAAACACTTGGTGTTTTCAGTGACATTTAATTTCCGTTTGTACTTTAAAAAGATAAACTGTCCTCTTGCTGGAAAGCTGCACCCTTTGTGTGTTGTTGTTGTTTTTACAAGTATTTATTTTTATAATCGCTTATATTATACTTCCTAGTTTAATTTTTTCCTCCTACAAAGTTTTTCACTTGCATAAAGCACAGTAGCAGTAAAGTAAAATGTCCAAACTGCTTTACTTATTGGCAGTTTGCATCTATTAGGAAATTATCTCAAATTGCGCTTCCATTTACCTTTTTTTCTTTTCAATCAAGGAACCTGTAGCCCCTCGGAAGCACACAGGAGCACATGATCGCACTGTGATGGCCAAACACGCTGAAGTGTATCCCTCTGCAGAGGAGCTGGAGGCGGTGCAGACAATAGTTTCACATGTGGAGTGTGCCCTTAAGACTGTGTCTGACAAAATGGATGCTCCAAAAGATGGCAATGAATACACAGAAGCAGTGAGGTAAGCTAGGCACCCAGCTGATCTGTGATAGTTCTGATGTGAATGGATGACAAATCAATGGTAAACCCGAACGCTTAACTCCTACAATGAGGGCATTTAGTGGCCCTGTGGTTTTTAGGGGACATTTTGCAAGCTCGGTTTGGGTCTACTTACCCTATTACAGAAAATGTTAACTTTGCTTTAACAAACAGAAGTTCTGAGAAATGTATCTTTTAGGAAAATGCCCTGAAAAGGGCTTTTCAGCACAACATGCCTCTGTGACCTTTCGGCCGGGTTTGGGATACTTGAAGGGATGAATCTGATCTGATAGGGGCTGAAAGACAGCTGATGGGACCTTTAATTTGTCAACCATCTGTAAATGAATGGCACATTATTTTAGAGCTGCTCTGTTTCAGTTGAGAATAAATAATCATTTTTCTTTCTTTCTTCCCTTTTCCCCTCTCAGTCCAAGTGGTGATTCAAAGGAGCGTATCTTGCGTGGAGTAATGAGGGTTGGACTGGTGGCCAAAGGACTTATACTGAAAGAAGATAAGGACCTGCAGCTGGTGTTGCTTTGTTCCAACAAGCCTACAAATACTCTGCTTAAAGAAGTGGCTCAAAGGTTATATGTAAAGTTAAAGGTAGAAATTAATTTACAGTTAACAGTTAAAATTACGGTATTTGATGGTATATTAAAGACATATTTCAGTTGTTAAGTTCTTTTTTTGTTTTGTTTTTTAACCCCTATAGGCTATTTCTGCCGGAACATACACCGTAAGCAACCATCCGGAGGATGCAACCATAGTCGTGAAAAGCACAAAGGAGTTAGTCCTGACTCTTACCATCCACTTGACATCACCTCTTATCAGGACAGAGCAAATGAGTCAAACTACAGGGGAGGAAGGTGCGTATGCTGGTCTAGCTTCCAGTTAGACCTCAGCTCTCACAGGCCTGCTCTGTGTGCCCTCAGTTTGCAGCCGCTGTGCTGCTCCACTGATCTGGAACGCCACACCGATTTTTACTTTGGAATTCCACCGGGCGCGGCTCACATCTCATCAGCACGGTTTTGTTCCGTCATCCACATAACTTCATCGCTGTAAATGTTTCAGAAGCAGAGCATTTGAGTGCTAAAGCGAACAGGTCGCGTTTCGTTATTATTCCACACGTGTTAACTGAATGCTGCACCTTGATTCAGCCCTTCTCACACACACAAACTGCTTTGGTCCCTCGTCTTAACGTATGTTATCATAGTTTATCTTAACTTTTTAGACCCTTTTAGAATCTTTTTTCCAAGATTAGAAAAGCACCTTCTTAAAATGTTTCAGAAGTTTTCACATATTAACACTAAGGTGGGGAATCTTTAGGCCCTTCAGGACTGCATCTGTTTATGATTCAGAGGGCTACGATGCGATTCTAAAGCGATTATCGATGTATTGTGATGGGACAGCTTGGCTCATTTAAAGCAAAGTGTTATTGCCAGCAGCTTTTAATATTAAAAAAAAAAAGCAACGAGCAGTAATATTATTTTTTTGCTCTCAATGACTGAATAGGTCGCAACAGACTTTGTAAGTCTTTTCGCCTTTTCCGAGTTAAGGGGAACCGTTTGCTCGATGGTCTTCTGTTCGCCATCCGCAACTAATCTCTGGGGTTAGTTTCATTCAAGGTTTCTCATGTTTCCAAAATATTTCCATTTAGTTTTACACGGCTTGCATGTCATGTGGCTCTTGTCCGAGTCATTCATTCATAGAAGCCAAGGTGCTTCCAAACACTGGCTTTTAGTGCAGAGGGTGCTGGTTGTATTTCTTGCTCAGCCATCTCCTCGCGACTCTGTTATGTGTTCGCTATCATCTGTCCGGATCTATTGCATTCCTCAAAATTAAGTTATCAATAAACGTTGAGAAAATCAGTTGCAAACTGATTCAGAATCGCTCATGTCCGCATCACGATGCGTCTAAAAAAATAGATTTTACCCCCAACCACCAGAGATTTTCAGAAAAAAGCTTTTTCTGCAGTTGCTGCTCACACAAACACATCGCAGCATATGTTTAAAAATATGACTTTTAAGTCCTTGTGAATGTCAGAACAGAACAAAGAACAGCACGACAGCTGTGTGAGATGGGAAAATGAAAGCACTGTGTTGCTTTAAAAGTAAGACGTGCACCCTAGTCCTGAAATGTTTGAGAGGTGGCGGTGGCAGGTGATTTTCTGGGAAGTCTGAATTATTTAGTCCATCTTTCTTGTTTAGATTTTCCACCCATCCCCATACTAAACTCTCTGGAACACCAGCAGGTGAGACTGCGTTAAGATTGGTATCAGATCCTGTGGGACCTGATGCAGGTCAGCCGGGAATGGACTGTTGAGGAAATGAACTTGATGTGCTTATTTTTAGCAAAGCAGAAAGCTGCTTCTGAAATGCACCATGTGTTGTAGAACCACAACCATTGTCCTGAGCATCGGTTATCAACTCCACAACCACTTCGCAGCTGCGTCCAGTGGAATCCAGGAGTTATTCCCCACAAAATCTCTCCATCTATATCTCATTGAAACTCAGTGGAGCTTCCACAGTGACTGTCTCAGACTGATGCCAGTGAACAACATGCTCATGTTGGCTATTCTTTTCCTTGACAGTCCTAGCGTCGTCTTATAACCTTAACTGTTACTTGAGGCTCTACGTTTCCTCTGTAGTTGCTGATGCATTCTGCTCATGTTGGTAATGACACGGCCTCAGTCAAAAAAAACAACTGTTTATTCTTGTTGTTTTCATGTTAAAAGTGAAGGCTCTCTCAAGAATAACAAGTCAAAGCGCGCATTGCATGTCCTTGATGGTGAACATGTACATTTGGGGCCAGCTGCAGCAAAACTGATAGGCAGTGAGGACATTTCTGTGGCTTAACTTTTATAGCATTTCAATTTGAAGGAAACAAATACTAAAGTATTTTTAAAAAGGGAGAAGCAGCCAAATGATTGTCTGTTTACAGGAATGCTCTGGTTAGTGGATTGTTTGTGGAGCTTCTGTGTTGAACAGCATGAGCGTGAAACATTTACGTGAAAATTTTAAGTTGCAGTGTTTGTGTTTTCTTTTTAAAGATCAGGGAGTTTTTGGAGCCTCACATGTAGAATCATACCAGTGTCAGTGCAGTCTTTAGTCGATTCACTACACTGCACACTGGGGCTGCTCAGTGACACTCACAAAAACTGACCTTGATCGAAGCCCTGAAAATCTTTCCAAGTTAATCAAGCGCATTATCGTGCCGACATGGTCTGTGAAATGCTCGGTCGGGTCCATCAAATCAGACATTTCATATGGACAGATGCGCTGTTTGTCATGGACAAATGTATCATTACTAAACCTGTTTCTCTGATACCGCTGCTGCATCTTCTCTGTTTTTGATTACATCCTCTGGTGGAACTGCTTGAAATATTAGCCTCCCATAAGTGAATTCTGTTAATCTTGCTACATTTACTTAAAAACACTTTTATCAGGCAGAGACTCAGATTATATCAAATGTACAATAACTTAATTAATTTAGTGATACCCAGAAATATCTTTAGTTGTCACTTCATTTAAAAGCTATGAAGATTACAGGTGCATCTCAGTGAATTTGAATATCAGCAGAAAGTTAATTTGTTTCAGTAATGTAATTCTAAATTCCTTTATTATGTAGATTAATTACACACACAGTGACTTATTTCAAGTGTTTATTTCTTTTATTTGTGATGTTTATGGCTTGCAGCTAAAGAAAACCCAAAATTCAGTAGCTGAGAAAATTAGAATATTGCATCAGAAATGTTGGCCTACTGAAAAATATTTGCATGTACTGTACATTATATGCACTCAGTACTTGGTCGGCGCTCCTTTTACTTGAATTACTGCATCAATGCGGCGTGGCGTGGAAGCGATCAGCCTCTAGCACTGCTGAGGTGTTATGGAAGTCCAGGTTGCTTTGATATTGGCCTTCAGCTCGTCTGCATTGTTGGGTCTGGTGTCTCTCCTTAGTCTTTATGGGGTTCAGGTTTAGCAAGTTTGCAGGCCAATTAAGCACAGAGATACCACGGTCATTACCAGGTGCTGGTACTGTGGGCAGGTGCCAAATCATCAGTGCTGTGAAATGTTCTGGTAGATGCTGTGCTGACTTTGGACTTGATAAAACAGAGTGGACCAACACCAGCAGATGACACGGCTCCCCAAATTATCATTGACAGTGGAAACTTCCCACCGTGCCTCTCCACTCCACATCTGAAAAGAGGACTGTGGACCACTGAGCAACAGTCCGGCCATTTATCCTCCTCAGCTCAGCAGACACTTCTGACTGTCTCTGGTTCTGGAATGGCTTGACGTAAGGAATGCGCCGGTTGTAGCCCACATCCTGGATATATCAGTGTGTGGTAGCTCTGGAATCACCGACTCCTGCCGCAGTCCGCTCCATGTGAATCTCCCAAATTCTTGAATGGGCTTTTCTTTACAGTCCTCACAAGGGTTGCAGTTGTCCCTGTTGCTTGTGCATCTTTTTCTACCACACTTTTTCCTTCCTCCCAACATTCATTAATATGTTTGGATGCAACACTCTGAGCTTCTATAGCAGCAATCTTTTATGGCTTCCCGTCCTTGTGGAGGGTGTCGATGACTTGTCTTCTGGATAGGACTGGGAGATATAATGATAGCTATCAAGGAATAACTTTTCCTCGATAGAGGTATGAAACATGGTCGATATACTTTTTGATAGATTACATTCGTCCATCCTTTGAAAGACAATACGAATAGCCAATGACAACGAGAGTTGCGCCTCGCTGAACCAGTCACGTTGCTGGAATAGAGCCGTGCCAGCAGCTAGTCGTGACATGTTTGTTTGTGCTGCTGCAGCCGTATTTAGAAAAAAAAAAAACAGCCCAAGGCGTAAGGGATGAAATTGTTGATAAGAAGGGCCCAAAAAGTTTGATGGTATGGAGGTGATTTGGTTTTTTGAAGTCAGACACGAAACAGAGTACTGTGCACTGCAAATTATGTCGAGCACATGTTCCCGACAAGGACAGGGAATACCACTAATGTTTTTCATCACCTGAAGCAGCGCCACCCTTTGGAGCACGGAGAATGTAAACTTTTGCTAACACAGCCCAGAACAGGTGGTAATCTTCCCCCAATAACAACACCTGTGCAGCAGCAACAGAAGGCCATAGAGTCTGCTTTATTCAGCGCCATGCCGTATGACAAAAAGATCTAAGAGAGACACCATGATATTACAAATGCAGTAGCTTATTGTATTGCAAAAGACATGCTACCAATAAGCACAGTGGGGGAAAAAAAGGGGTTCGAGTGGATGCTTAGTTATGGACCCGATATATATCGATATCGACTGATATTAAAAAAATATCATGATATGACTTTTTTTCCGATATCGTCCAGCCCTACTTCTGGATAACTGTAAAGTCAGCAGACGACCTCAAGATTATGTGGCCTACTGAACTGGAGACCATTTAAAGGCTCAGGAAACCTTTGCAGATGTTTTGAGTCAATTGGCTGATTAGTGTGACACCATGAATCGACAATATTGATCTTTTTCACAATATTCTGATTTTCTGAGATACAAAATTTGGGGGTTTTGTGAGCTGTATGTGATATTCATCAAAATGAAAAGAAACAGATGTTTGAAATATACTGAAATTACTCAAATGAATGAACTTTTCCATGATGTTCTGATTTATTGAGATGCACCTGTATTATTACTTCAGTTATCACCTGTGTTAAGGCCTATTCATATCGCTCAGTTCTTTATTTTCACTCATACATCCACTTATTCTGGGAAAGTACGAATCAACTTGCAGTAATCTAAATCTTGCTAGAAATAAAATGAATCCGTCTTTGTAGTGAAGGAGCAATGATCTACAACTTGGCCAAAGCTGAGTATGGCTCTTTGTGCTTCCAATCTTTTATTAAGCCACGTTTGGGCAGGGACTAATCAGTTTTGCTGCAGTGCTGGGCAAACGGGAAGTTTCTCTAAATGCCTGTGATTTACAACTGATTGCCTTATAGTTTGTCAAGTTTTGTAGGAACGCTGGACCTTTGACCAACTGGACACGCTGTCTCAGGAGGTGGGGGGGGAGCAGCAAACCCAAGCCAAGGAGCTGAGGGAAAGGGGTGTTTATTGTAGCGTGGTGCACATACATTTACAACATACCAAGCAATGTTACAAATACATCTCTGACAGTATTTGTTACTTACACTTACACAAGCTCTGGAAAAGTTAGCTGAGATCTGTGAGAGGTGACTTTTATACTTACTGGGGGGAAAATCAAAAGGTTTACACATTAGATACTTGGGACCCCCTTTCCCTGCTGCTGGTGGTTTGGGAAAAGCTGCTACTCCCTGAGCTGCAAGACAGAGCCGACCCCCTTGGTCAAACTGTACCTTTTCTTCTTACCCCACCTCGTCAATAGAAACGCAAACAGTCAACGATCCGCCGGACGTTCTGGACAGGCAGAAATGCCTAACATCCTTGGCGTCTCTCCGCCACGCCAAGTGGTTCCAGGTTTGCATTCACGTCCTTATTTGTATATAAGGTTGAACTGTTTTCTTGAATGATCTCTTTTTGTTTATGGTCCATCTAAAGACAGTGACAGCTCTTTTCATTTTTTTTCCCTTTTTATTATTGTAGTTTATCCTTTAAGATGTCGAACTTTGACATCTGTTAGACAAGTTGAAGGATGATCAGCTGATCCATACCAATGACAGATACGGATAAATCATTGGTATTGATTAAAGCGTAAAGTTTTGCACTGAGCTCTCTCAATTTCAACTCCGGCACTTGTGCAAAGATCCTAAATGTCAGCATACCTGGTTCTAGCTGTTGTTGATTTGGAGATAGCTCAGTAGTCCTTACCGTTCTGTGCTTGCTTTGTTTTCTGAATCGTTTCGTGGAAACTCAGAAAGCACAGGAGTGAGGTGACATCTGAGGCGGCAGACCCTCCAACTGAACGGGCTTTTGTTTTGTGTCTTCAGGCTAAAGTCAACGATCTGAGTTCTGCTGTCATCGTGATCCGAGTCATGAGGGATTTGTGTAACCGTGTTCCCACCTGGATGCCCCTGACTGGATGGGTGAGGATCTCTTAAGACCTAAATTTAATGATTCCTTTGGCCAAATTTTTTAACCTTTTTGTTGAAGTTTGTTGTCCTCGAGCTTTGATGCGCCTCATTCAGCTGAATTTTTATGTGTTTTTTTTTTATTTCCCATTGTAGCCTCTTGAACTGCTGGTGGAGAAGGCCATCAGTACTTCTGAAAGACCAATGGGAGTAGGCGAGTCTTTCCGCAGGGTGTTAGAGTGTGTCGCCTCCGGGATCCTCTTGGAGGGTGAGATTTTATGAGTTGTCAAATCAGCATTAAAGTTTGTTTTTTTTTGGTTTGTTTTTTATGGGCACCTCTATTAATGTACATTTTGAAATGTGTCTGTTTAAAGATGGCCCCGGTATTAAAGACCCATGTGAGAAGGATGACGTAGACGCCATTGCTGGCCTGACAGCGCAGCAGCGTGAAGACATCACACAGAGTGCTCAGGTATAGTGAGCCTGCAAAAGCATGCAGACACATTTAACAAGCAACAATTTTTAACAAACAAAATTGTAAGTAACTCTGTGTTCCTTAGTTTGCCTTGAGGCTGTGCGCATTTGGACAGATGCACAAGGTGTTGGGGATGGACAGCAAGCCTATTAAGCCAAGGAAATATTTGGGTATCGGCAGCAAAGAAGGGACAGGTAGACGATTGAGATTCCTCCCTTTTTTTGTGGGTCTGTGTGTGTGTATTGACATTCTCATATAAAGGTCTGCTCTCAGGCTTGTTCCTCTTCTTTTTCCCCCTCGCACAGCTCAGATATCACCTGCCGGACACTACAGCCTACCAGCAAAGAGACCTTACTCAGAGGTGAAAGGAGAGGAAGATCCCCAACTCGACACCAAACAGAAGAAGTTTCCGAAATTACAGAAGCGCTTTCAGAGGAAATCATGTCAGTATTGAATATCATTGGGCTTTGTACGGGCTTCACTTTTTTTACATGAAAATTCACACGTTTACAAACTTCATAAACTCCACGATGAAACATCTGTCTGATATTATTGGCATTTTGTAATGAACAGTATTTGTCAAGTTTGTCATCTTAAGTGGGCCCATTTAAACTGATTTTGATGTAATTTTATTTATTTTTCTCCTTTCTCCTTAGAAACTGTAGTGTGAAAGCGCTTATAGACTCATTACATCGGTCACACAGTGTAGAAGTACAGCCTTAGTGCTCAGACAGTACAGTAAAGGTTGAAAACATTGGACTCAAACAGCCACTTATTTTTGATCACACAGTAAATGTTCGCTCATTTTTCTCTTTACTGTTTCTTTTCCTGTAGTAACTGACGAACTTAACATGAATGCTGTGATGCGTCTGAACCAGTATAGACCTGGCCTGGAGTACCGTCTTACATCCCAGACAGGTCCGGTCCACGAACCGGTGTTCACAATGGCTGTGGACCTCAACGGAAAGACCTTTGAAGCAACGGGGCCTTCCAAAAAGACCGCCAAACTTAACGTGGCCATTAAGGTAAGACTGATAGATTTTAATCTACATAAGTTGTTAATTTGCTGTGAAAAATACAAATATAGCTGGAATATTTAACACTGGGAAACTGTAATTTAATCAGCTGATTTGAACTATTTTTTCGGTTTCTTTTCAGCTACATCTTCACTACATGCACAGTAGAAAAATCCAGCTCTTCTGTGTTGATGTAGGGGAAGAAAAAAAAACATGAACATACCAATTGTGCACCCGACTGATTGTTTTCACCCTTTTTCATTCTCAGGTCCTGCAAGATCTTGGTCTTCCGACAGGCTGCGAATCTAAAGAGTCCAGTGTTGATGCTGAAGCAACACAGAAATCTACCGATGCTGCAGCCGCGACCTCCGTCTCATCAGATGAGGTGTGGTCCCAGCATCTTTCAGGGTTTACTTAAGCCTTCTTTATTGCCAGACATACTCTCTGCTGCTCCTTGTAGATTGAGCAGTCTTTGGAGTTTAATTTTTTTTGTCCCGCTCTCCACAGAGTGGTCAGGGTCCCATCCTGACAAAAAATGGCAAGAACCCCGTGATGGAGCTGAATGAGAAACGCCGCAGCCTGAAGTATGAGCTGTCTTCAGAAACCGGGGCCAAACATGAAAAGTGCTTCGTCATGGAGGTGAGTCAGCAAAGTTAAAAGCAGAGAGCAAATTTTAACAGATGTTCAGAAGCTTTTGGGTAGTTGCACTAAAATGAGTCGCTTTCAGAGAGGATGGTGTTTGTCTTAGAAATTTCCAAGTTGATTTGAATTTTTGCTTTGGAAGAAAAAGAGCATCCATCCATTTTCTATAGCCGCTTAATCCAACTCAGGGTCATGGGGGGGGTGAAGCCTGTCCCAGCTGTCCTGCGAGAAGTGGGGTACACCCTGAACAGGTTGCAAGTCCATCACAGGGCCACATAGAGACAAACCATGCTCACACTCACTCCTAGGGACAATTTAGATTCACCAAAATTAACCTAACATGCATGTTAACCTCTATGCACACGGAGAGAACCCACGCATACACAGGGAGAACATGCAAACTCCACACAGAAAGGCCCCAGTCGGGATTCGAGCTAGTGTGAAGCGACGGTGCTAACCACCACTCCACCATGCAGCCCAGGAAAAGAGCAGTCACAGTGAAATATAACTTGTTCCTGGGTGGTGTTCCTCAGATATGAAGAAGTTAGGTCTGGTTGAAATACCAACTTTTTTTTAATGCATACATGTACTCTTTTCAAAAAAGGTATGAAATCAGATGATACTTTTCACACTGATATAATCTAATGCTGTCTGTGTCCCCTGTAAAGCTGCCTGTGTGTATTTCTCCTGGCGGTGCAGCCTCATCCCCACCTTTCTGTGTTTCTTAGCAACACTGAGCTGGAAATGATTAATTGTTCCCAAATTAAAGGCTTTATGTTTTGGAAAAGCCACATGTAGCTACTCCTTGGACAAAACATGGCTGTGAGCATGCACATGCCTTCTCACTGCCCACCACAGCTGCGGCTCTCTGTTAACAAGGAATACCCTGACCTCAAATTAAAAACCTTTTCCACCAGCTGTCACCATTCAAAGCAAATAGTTAACGCCCAAATATATTTGGGAAATAAGGCTTGCAGGACAAAACTCATGATGTTCAGTTTCTCAGGTTGAAGTTGATGGGCAGAAGTTCACAGGGAGGGGCTCTAATAAGAAGGAGGCGAAGGCCTACGCTGCCCTCGCCGCTCTAGAGAAGCTGTTCCCAGATGACAACGGCGTATCAAGCACCAACAGAAATGCTGCAAAGAAGAAAGTCACCTACACCGACATGGTAATTTATTCAAGAGGCGATCATTTCAGAGTCCATCTTGAGATGATTTAATTTTTGACCTTTTTGTTCAACAGCACATCCCGGGATTTGGCACCATCCGTGGCATTCCCTCAGACTCTGGGTCCCGTGGCTGGGGACCCAACAGAGGGGGCCGAGGTAGAGGCCGAGGCAAACCGTTTCCCCCGGGACCCAGCTATAACAAGAGTAAGGATTTTTCCACTAACTAAGTGGTGGCCTGGTCAACATTTGCAACAAGCCATCGACACCTATGAGGAAGTCAACTTAATATGATTTCTTTCCTTTGTTTTAAAAGCCAACTACAGTTATGATAGCAGCACTGGAACAAGCTACTGTAAGTATCTAAATGTCTGTCTGTTGTGGTTTTTGTATATTTTCCACCCTTGAGGTTTGTGTTTTGTGTACATCCCACTACTTACTGATATACTGGCTTAAAAATCATGGAGAAACCTCGCTTATTTTAGATTGGTGCTGAAATTCAAAGCATATCTCTAGTCTTGGATGTAATTTCTCTACAGTATGTGGAGAAAGGGTGGCCAGGCACGTGGTAAATTCTCATTTTATTCGTTCTTTAACTCTTCTGTAACTCTGACAGAAAGCAAAATGTTTGTGGAATTGACAAAACTTGCATCGGTCCATTATCTTCTGCTTATCCGAGATCGGGTCACAGAGGTATCAGGTCCAGGAGGAAAACCAGACATCCATCTGCCGAGCGACACTCTCCGGCTCCTCCTGGGGGATTCTGAGGCCTTCCCAGGCTAGATAAGAAATATAATCCCTCCAGCATATTCTGTGTCTGCCCTGTCCCTTCACTGCCCAAAAGAACTCCAAAGGGAGGCTACCTGGAGGTATCCTAACCAGATGCTCTACTTCAAGCCCCTCCCCCTATCTCTAAAGCTGAGCCCATCCACCCATCAGAAGGAAACTCATATCAGCTTGTATCTGTCAACTTATTCTTTTGGCCCAGATCTTGGGACCATGAAGAGGGACCAGTAAATTGCTCAACTCCATCTTCACAACAGAGTAGCACAGCGCACTCTTTACTGCTGGCGAAGCCTCACATCCGTCCATTTCTCACTCCAGCTTGCCAGCTGACCTTCACCCCGGCCGTTTCACACTCTGCTTCAGTGTGCACCAACTTGTAACTGGCTGAATTTGCTCGGATGACCAACCCGATTTTCTTCTTTGGAGGGGTGTAAAGTCCTAGTCCCTGACTGGTCGACTTATTGGTCGGATACGTTCTTGGTCGATTTTAATTTTAAAAAATTTTAATTGATTTTTTTGCCGTGTTAATTTCATCAGGAAGAAAGTACCAAGTGCTAATGAGGGTTTTTTCAGAGCACCCCTGTTTCACAGGTCTTCAGAGAACACCCCCTTTTCACTATTTTAGATTAGTCCAACTCACTACAGACGGGTAGATTGAAGAACGTCCACGTTATTCAACGTCCGGTGGTGTGCTGAATATCTATTTTTATTTTGAGCGTTTCATTTGCAATGAGTCCTTCTCTACCATCCACTTTTACCAAAATAGATGGCGGGAAAAAAGTCAATGCAAAAAACCAGCTCGACTACAAATATGGCGTATCATCTAAAAACGGTAATATTTCAATATTATAGTCTATTGATTAATATTAAACATATTTCAACATTTTAGTCTAATAATCGTTTATTCGTTTTATAACTGCAGGCGCACCTCAGATACACGCCTTTTGTGTTTAATTGCCTTCTTGTGCTGATATCAGTATATTTTCAGTAATCATGAGCTATTATATTACGCAGATGTAAGTGATGCAAAACGCTGTCAGAGTCGAGTCCCCCACCACCCATTTGTCGATTTTTAGGCGAAATTTCAGGGTTTCAGTCAACCAAGAATTTCTTTGGTTGATTACAGCCCTACTTCTTTGTTGGAATCACAAACGTTCATCGATCAGCGAGTTATTTTATGTTGCATTCCTACGGATTCATTAGTGAATCCAAAAGAAAGCCAAAAATCATACGCTGCACACCCTTGAGAAAACCAGATAATGTTTGAAACATTTGACTTTGAAGTCTAAGTGACATTAAAGCTCTCTTTCAACTGTCTTCAGATAAACTGTACGGCAATAATGCAGCCAGCTCCGCCGGTAAAAGCCCCGTCCCCATCGGATCAGGCAGTATCACCGGCTATGGCACATTTTACCCTGAGAGCAGCGCCACCTACTCCTCTCCACCTGTCCCGAGCTCCAGCAGCACAAAGGGAGAAAGCTACCGTTCAATGCCTCCTCCCACGGATCAGCAGAGCCCATACAGCTACGGGTATGGAGATGAGAAGAAGAAGATGCTGACCCAAGGTCACAGTGAGGGTCAGGGAAGCAGCTACTCCATGTACAGCACAGCTTACCCCAGTTCTGTGACGGGAGGACATGGGTATAACAGTTATGGTAAGGCTAAATGACAATTGTAGTACTGTGTGGGAGTACTTTAGACGTTGGTTTGCTCTTGAACAACTGTGTCATGGTTTGTTCCCATTACTCAGGCTGGGGAAACCAGTCGTCGTGGGGGAGTCAGCAGGGATACGACATGTACCAGGGCTTCGGAGGACAGAACCAGGGCTCAAGCTCATACTCTGGATACAGCACGCATTACTAACCCCACACTGCCGTCTTTTAACTTAGAGACTTCAGCCTTGACTATGATTGAGATGCCACTTCTGTAAAAGAAAAAAAACTTATTGGTGTTTTCTTTGAAATTGGAATTTTGTTGTTTTGTTTCTGGTAAAGCATTTGTCAACAAGGTCTGTTACTTTTATCTACATTTATCTATGTTAAAATGAGATTTTTCTTTTGTTTTTTAATCACGTGTGTTGGTTGTCGAACAGAATGTGATTCTGATTTAAAGCTGCTTGTTGTTTTGAGGTAAAGATTTATTCCTGTCATTAAAGAGGCTCTAATCTTTCTTTAAAAAACATTAACGTACTCTCTTTTTTTTTTTTTTGGATAAAATCTGATCTTAACGTGTGGTTTTAATTTTAGAGACGGCCTATTTAAGGACAGGGAGTAAAGAAGGCCGTCTTGGTGCTATAGATGTTTTCCACCTCCTGAACTTTCTTGAAGCCTTTCTATAATAAAGATTTTATAAATTTATATCAGACCAGTCTTCTATGGTTGGAGGATCTGGTTTGAGCCATTTCTTTGTAATCGCTTTCCTAGCTGCAATGCTGATTCTGTGGGAAAGCAGTTCTTTCCAATAAACCATCATTTTCATGCAGATTAGTTTGTAGTTCCGTGTAAATGGCTCTCCTTAAAGTTGGTGCTTTTCAACAGGCCCAAAATAAATTTAAATGGCCATCAGAGAGCCACAATTTCCCCAGTGTCTAGAGCAGCTTCTGATATGTGATTTCTGGACAGCTGTAATGAAAAATGCATACATTTACAGCTAAATGCTCTCCAGAGACAGCCTTTTCCAGTTTCCTGGAAGGATAATGCTCTGACACATGACAGCTGAGCTAAAAAAAAGTGCCTCTTTTCTTAAAAATGCCAAAAATGTTCCTCGCATCAGTGTTACTCTGGACCCAATGACAGCCACATGTGTGGCAAGTGGCTTTTGTAGTTGAGCAGTCCGTCCAGTTTGAATGTTGTACAACCATGTTACAGGTGTGGCCTTTATGCTCAGCTGTGTGGTTAATAGAGACAAGAGGCTGTGTGAGGAAAGTGGGGCAGTGAAGATAACCAGACCACCTCAGTCCCAAGAGTTGCATGAGTAGATGACATAGTTACTCAGCTAAAAGGGACACTTAATCTTTATTGTTACATCACAAAGTGATAAACAGATGGATAAATGAAAGTCATCAATGCAGGCTGACATTTACCGGCATGTTTTCATCGATTGGAAGAGCTCCACAATGCCAAATCCCGTTCTACTACTTACCTCTGTTTTCAATACTTTCATGAGGCATCCTCACATCTCTAAAACTTGTAATAGAGTTGTTTGATCTGTGAAATCCTTCAGTAGGTTATGTGATAACAAATTCAATCCTTTAATCAGCCTTCTGAAACCAGTTACTTACACCTCTGTCCGCATCAGTGTTTTTCATTTGCTCTTGTAAAAATATGCCTTAAAATGCGCTCATAACTGCCTCCGAGAGTTTTAACAGTGTTTTTTACAACATAGTATAAAGCAGGAAAGCTGTTAGAGGAGTTAAATGTTAATTAAAATAACTACAGGACTGCATTGTGTGGCAGCACAAACTGCTCGTGTCTGGACCAGATTCTTGAAATAAACAACAAATTTTGGGATTATTTCAGAAATAGAAGGACAAGATGGGGAAAAATAGAAGTAGGAAAATAGTGATTAACACTGAAGTGGAAAAAGTGGAGTCCAGAAACCAGCTATAATAACCACTGTGGATCACGTGGCACCGATGACCCCCTCGTCCCGACACTGAGTCAGGGTGTGAACAATCATCATGCCTCTGTAGCGTGGCCTGCAGCACCTCCTCCTGCGACCTCTCCTCCTGGAGCACTGATAAAAGACGAAGAGGAAGAGGACGGAGTCACCCTGAGCACACCTCTCCAGTCCTCAGCCGTGAGTGTTTTGACTTTTATCTCTGCACAGACACCTAACCTTTGTACCTGATACTGTTCTATTTTTCTTTTCTTGTTGACTGCATTTGCAGCTGTTTTACTTTGGTTATGTGGCGTCTCTTCTAAGAGCGATGAACATGTAATGAGACATGAAATGGTGATCTCTGACCCTCACAGGCCACATAGACGTGACCACATTGATTGGCTTCTATTGACTCCAGCTGGGACATGTAAATGTCATGCTGCAGCCAATCATCAGTCCCCACAAAGCATAAAGAAAAAAACACTCAAGCATGTTGTTTAGTGTAGTCAGAGAGAGGAGGGGTAGGTGAGTGTTTACTTTGTCAGCTTGTTTCATGTTCCTCTTACTTCATTGGGTTTTTTTTTTCTGTGATTGCGTGGGTGTTTACTTTCATTTTTGGGTTAAGCAACACTTCCTTCATCTGCTTTGCTGTGTTCAGGTCTGCAGTTAACGAAGTCTGTGCATTTCTGTCTTTTAAAGATGGCATTTGCTCTTTTATCCATCTTAATTGCTGCCATACCTGTGACCTACTGCTATCCTACTGCCTTCCAAGACCTGGAGGGAAATGGCAGTAAGTATTCACACAAGTAGCTGTGAGGTCTTGTTTTTCAGAAGCCAACTGTTCTGTACTTGCTAGTTATTTATTTTTTGCTTCGTGCTCTTACAGGAAACAGAACCTCTATTAAGTTTCTCGCTGTTGGTGACTGGGGAGGAGTGCCTCAACCACCGTATGTTACTGCTGTGCAGGTGACTACAGCTAAAGAGATGAGTAAAGTAGCAGAGCAGATGGGAGCTGACTTTGTTCTGGCCCTTGGCGATAATTTCTACTTCAGAGGTGTTGACAGCGTGGATTCCCCTCGGTTTCAGGTTGGTTGAGTATTTCTGATGTGAAATGAGTTTTATTTTAAAACCGTATTGTGAAGGCAATTAATTGTTTCTCTGAATCACCCCTTTCAGGAAACTTTTGAGACGGTGTACACTGCAAAGTCCCTCAGAGTGCCTTGGTATGTTCTTGCTGGTAATCATGACCATGCAGGGAATGTCAAAGCCCAGATTGAGTACACTCAAAAATCTGACAGATGGTAAGGGGTTTATAAAACTTCTCTTTTAAAGTTTGTTTTTTAAATGGAAAATTTCAAATGCATTTATTTACTACCCGTTAGGAAGTTCCCTTCTTATTATTATGAGCTGAACTTCCACATCCCCAACACGGGAAAGACTCTGACCATCATCATGCTCGACACTGTCCTGCTGTGCGGGAACTCCAATGACTTCGTGGACGAGAAGCCCAGAGGGCCTCTGCGTGCCGTTGATGCCAATCGTCAGCTGATCTGGCTGCAAGAGAGACTGGCTCGGTCCAAGGCAGACTTCCTGTTAGTGGCGGGCCACTATCCTGTGTGGTCTGTGTCTGAGCACGGGCCCACAGAATGTCTGCTGCAGAGGCTTCATCCTCTGCTCATTAAATACAACGTCACCGCTTACCTCTGCGGCCATGACCACAACCTGCAGGTATGCTCGGGAAGAATTTTGAACTCTGGTTCTGTTTCTGCATGGTTCCTCCTCTCATATTTATTCTCATCCAACAGTACATTGAAGAGTCTGGTGTGGGCTATGTGGTGAGTGGTGCCGGAAACTTCCTGGATCCTGACGTCCGTCACTGGAACCATGTTCCCAAAGGTTCCTTGAAGTTTTTCACCGGCCAGGCTTCAACACTGGGAGGTTTTGTTCACGCAGAAGTCACAAAGGACAAGATGATCGTGACCTTCTTCCAGGCCAAAGGCACCTCTCTGTATCGTACTGTTCTCTCCCAGAGGGAGTATAAGTAGACCGGCAGCAAATGGCATTAATCTGCAGTAATTTCAAATCAATGATTATTGATCCTGCTTTTTTTTTTTTAAATTGTGTTTTCAATGCACTTAATTTTAAAAGAATCAACTTGTTTTACATGTGAATTTATTGTATAGTGAAATAAATGCTGTTTGTAAATGTGTCTTGGTTTTTCACAAACTACAGCTTCCAGGGACTTCTATTTGCATTTCTTAGACCCTTTGCTCTTGACCTATAATTGGTCTGGTACATTACAAGCAATTATCACTTTACTTTATACCAAATATTGGATGTTCACCTTTCCCCCAAATACATTGAAAGTCATGACTTTCAAAAAGGTTTGCAATGGAAAACTAATTCTTATATGCACTGTATTGACTGACTCTGTGCCTCACTAAAATTTCCAACACAGGTTTGACTTAAGCTGCTACCTGTGCAACTCTAATGGTAACGTGTTGCATGGACCAGGCTTTTTAACAAGCTTAATGAAATTGGCATCTTTGCATATTAATTACACCAAAAGAACTGAGCAGTCAGTGTGGCCAAAACATTGGCGTGTGAATCGTACTGTAACCTTAGCTCTTGGATCCTTGAGGCTCTTTGTGGTTTTGACTGACTTCTATCAGATGAATATCTGGGGCTTTTGAGCTGTTTCTTAAGCAGTTTTCATCAGAAAAAAATACTGGTTAGTAACTTTTTTTTTTTTAAATTTACCCATAAATGTTGATGGACTCTAGTGCAGATAAGTTTCTTTCATGGAGGTTACAGTTAAAATATGTGAACTGTTCATGTTTAGTTTATGGAATAAAACAATTCTCAATTTAATTTTTAGGTTGTCAGAATTACAGCTTTTTAAAAAAAATTTATTCTTTAAATGTCACTGGACACTGACCCAAAACATTTGTGGACAGACGTGGGCTACTTCTTTAATCTGTTAAGCAGGTAGGTCTCCATTAGATTTAATGAGTGGTTTTAAATTTGGAAGCTGTTGCTATGACCACACATCTGGTCAAAGGAGCTCCTAGTGCAAGTGAGGGGTCATCCTCTGGTTGCAAAAACAAAATGAATCCATAAGAGGGAAGTGGGAACATCGGTTAAAATGTTCCGTTTAAATGAACAAAACGTGCACACACGACCTGAATGTCCCAGGTTTATTTGTGTCCAGCCACGTGAGGAAAACACTCTCCAGGGGGAAGCTATTCCATTATCCGATACAATTACAAAGAGAACACTTCAGGACCACAAATACAGGGTTCAAAACCGTTTATAAGCCTCAGTCAGGATTAGAAAGGAGCAAATAAACTGAGATAAGATTGTACTTAAATGAGAATTTGAAAAAGGCTTCAGAGTTCAAAGCAGACACCTGTGAAGTCGGTGTGGTGGCGTGGGAATGCAGAGCAGGGCATGAAAAACTGACACTCTTTACTGAAGATGTGATAGACAACAGAAGAATGAATGAATGAATTCTCAGGTTCAACCAAAAGTGGCAAAGCTGATTGCTTTAAACTACTTCACGGTAGCCTACAGGTGGAGATTTTGAGGGTAAAGAATTGAATATCAGTCACATGATCCCAGCTTGATTGAGCCACTAAAGACAAAAGTAAAGTCAGAAAGATCTGGAAACAACAACGGAAAGCAGCTGCAGTGCCTGCACTTTAAACTCACATTTATTATTCAGCTGTTGCTTGAATATATTTGATAAATGGCTAAAAGAAAAAGAAAATCTTTATTCATTGTTACTTTTATGGTGCTAAACTGAGCCCAGCAGCAGTGGCCAAGTACGAGAACACTTAAACCTGAACAGCAGCTCTAACAGGAATGGAGCTTTTGCTTTACCTGCTCATCATATAAGGAGGTTTAAATGATGACACGCCAGGCTGCTGCTGAAGGACAGGAGGGGACAAGTCTTCCTCAGTCCCAGCTCTTTTTGTTCGTCACAGAGAACGACCTGGCCTGCCAACAGTGGATTAGCCTGGATAACAGCGGACCATCAGTGATGAGCCAGCCATAAACAATTAACCTGAGAGGGAAAATGCGACCCAGAACCAACCAGCTGTTTCACTATTTTTTCCTCCCATCTTTTTCTGATTTGTTGAAAACCACCCCCTTTAATTCAATGATTTATTTTCAATTTTATGTAAGCTGGTATTTTAGAGACTCTCACATTTTTATTCTGCACAGAAAAAGACAGATGTTAATTCTATATGTTACTTTATATTAAATCCACCTATAGGCCAGAACCCATTAGAATTTCTTATGTTATCATATGATGTCATGGCACAGAGATTTCTTTCCTTGTGCTCTGTGGTCTTAACTAAAGGCTATTATAAGGTTACTGACAGTAGGTGAGAGCCATGCAGATCCAATTAGGATGAATTACAGTCTGTTGGTGTCATGCACCTTCAGGCTGAGATCAGGACCGACAGATCTCAGTCAACACTAAAAAAGTTTGCGAGGTAATCTGAGGATGAGGGACAGGTGAGGATCACAAACCTTGACTTATGTAAATCCACTGTGGCCTCAAGAAAACCTTGACAGGTTGCGTATCATTTCCAATGATACATTACCAAGACGCTACCTCACAATAAATGAGTCATTTCTCCCGTATAATGTCATCCAAACAGTCAATGAGCATGTCTGCAGTTTGAACTAAAGAGTTAATTTGACTGTTTTCATATATAACATCATTTTGAACATAAATCATTTCATAAAAACTTAAAATTAATGTGACTTTGAACATTATGAGCCAATAAAGGCTTCTAATCTGACTCTGAATTTGTGTCTTTTATCATATTCTCCCTCAGATAAGGCAGGTCAGATATTACTCTATTGATCAGTCAGATTGTTAAACTAAACTAAGCTAAGCTACATTTTTAAAATGTCTGAAAATTAGGGTTATTTTTTCTTCATTCAATTGCTTTTCTAAAATGTTTTAAAAAGAAAACTATGGGAAATTGGGATTTCTGAATTCCAACAGGTAAAAAACTTGATGAACACCAACTGGAAGTTCTTGTTGGAGTATAAAGCATTTAACAAGGTATTGATGGAGTGTTATTAGCTAATTTATTTCTCCATTTAAGTTAACTTTATAATTAATAATGAGATTGTAGTGACGTGTGTTTCACCTGCAAATCACATACACAGATATAAAGGACACAAAACTAAATGCCAGTTTTTGAGTTGGAAGAGATTTAAGACACCAGACTGTATGCTATCAAGCGCAGAAACAAATGTATAGTATTTTTCCAAAATATATCCTATTTAAAGTTGCCATTAAAACAGCTCATTTAAAATATTAAACTCCATTCCCAATGCTCTCATTCAGCTCTAGTCAGTTACAACGGCCTGATGGGGAAGCTCTGTCCACCATTTCATATTAGCTCTTAAAAAAATATCAAAATCCGAAAGTCTTTGATTGGAAAATTAGAACATGCCCCCAAAAGTTGGAGAAGCCATCAACATCTTTAATCTATTTTCTAGATAATGAAAAAGTCCATAACAACATTAGGAATACCTATAAAACTTTTCTCTTTCTTTGGCAGATACAGGTGTGTTTTTAGAATTAATGTTATACAGTCGATGAAGACAAAAGTAATGACTCCCTGTGCACAGCCTTAGGACTTACAACATGACATAGCTTTGTGGTTCAGAGCCTTCTCAAGTCCTTCACTAAATAACCTCCTGACAACCTGAGCTTCTTTGAGTCTTTATTGGCTCCACATTAAATCCTGACCTATCCGCTCCAGTTTCTGGGATCCCGTGTTACTAGTACACCTCCCACAGTGTTGATGTGGAGTTAAGAGCTACCACCTGCAGAAATACAATTAGGAAATGATCAGGTCCCTCCTGAGAAGACGGTCCACAATGATCTTCAGACAATGGTGCTCACGTCGATTTACTTGAAACAACTGACGTCAATTTACCAGGAAGAAAGGGAAAATGAAAATGAAAATAAATCTTTGTTTGATTGATTTTTGTGGGATAAAACACTGATTTATCAAATAGCTATACCCCAATCCTAATGTGTTTTTTAAACCCTGAAAGCTGCTTGTGGTACAGAATGCAGCGGAAACAACATCCCTTTTTCATGATTTCCTTGGTCTTAAGCTACCTCCCTTCATCACTTCATCATCAGCTGCTTAGTATTGCTTCACTTAATCATGCATATGACAGTTAACTCTGCTGTAAATCCATGTCTGTGCAGTTTTTACCTTCAGATCCTCATTCCTATTCCAACAAACATGATTTTCTGTGTCAGAATGTTACTCACGGCCAGTCACAACTTCATCAAGGGGGGGGTTAAACAACCAACGACAAGTAGTTCTCATCTCTCTCTTTTTTTGGAAACTGTCCAGTATCTAACCCTTGCAGATTGGGCTGCTGCAGTCCAATCGTCTTATTCCACAGCTCAAAAGTAATAAAAGGACATTTTATAGGCTAAGCTCATTTAATCTTCTCTCCCTAATCTCCATCCCTCACTAAATACAGGCACTCTGGATTTCACAGATGGGATGAGCAATGTCAGCTCAATGAGAAATTGAGAGTTCCCCCTAAATGAAAAATAAATTTCTATACTTTCTCTGCATGAAAAGAGACAGTAATGGTCGTGTAATCACCTTTCTAGTGGTAGGGCAAACAGTGGAATAAAAGGAAAATGAAAAAGTAGCTGGATAGCATGAATGAAAGTCATAATACAAATGTGCGATATTTACAGCCCACTGCCTTTGTGTACTTTAAATATCTCGGATATTTGCATCTCAGCCAATATCCTCCTTAAAATGAACCCTTCAATCTGCTATGTTGTGTTGAATAACAAGGTTTATTTAATGCTGACAGGCAAAGAAGAGAATTGGATGACTGTGCAGTTTTCTTCTAATCACAAAATCACATTTCTGTAGTTCAACTGCTATGATTTGAGCAAACATTCGATCAATACTGATGCCACAGTGTTGCAACTCAACTTTAACATAACTTGATCTTTGGGTCTTTAGAAGGTTTCACACAGTCACCTTAAAGTAGTCACCTTAACTAATTGAATTAACTTCATCCTAGCAAGTTAGGCTGATCCTCCTAAGGGCAAGGAATGTATTTAGCATCAGAATAGGGCTGTGTTAGCAAACATTACACTACAAACTATTTTTTGTCTTTGTTTTTATACATACATCTAACCTATCTCTCTTCCAATGTGCTTTTCTATATTTATTTGTTCTTTCAGGTATCATTATTTGGAAATATTCTGTATATCAATAAAGTACAAGTTTTGTTTATGGTGCATTGTAGTTTACTCCTTTTAACAGCCAAACATGAATTAACTATACATGAGGATTTTTTTAATGTTTAATACAGTCACAATCTCTTCAAAACTGAACTTTATCTGAAGTTTGGTAAATCAGATAAAAGATTTTTTTAAAAAGAAGACAAATCTGACAATTCAGATAATGTGACAGCTGAGTTTGGCAGGACAGCGATAATCATGGCACAAATCCACGAGAAAAAACAACTAATGAAGGCAGTCAAACAGAATATGCCAAGCTCTGCTCAAAGTCCAGTGCTGAAAACATCTGCACACCATGGTTGTTCCAAAGGAAGTACATCCACAAATGCAAACTGGCCTTCATCGCTGCTTCTCTGCTTCCGGTTTGATGTGAGAAAAATTAAGTCCCTACAGATCAAATGATGTTGCTTTTTTTCAAACAAATACTTTTAAATCACTTTTGAGACAAGGGGAGAGTTAGATAAAAGATGATGAAACCAAAATTCGATGACCAGAATTTATGTTGAGTGTTGTTGTTGCCTCATGCTTCACTCTCCTTTGGGAGTGGCTGATTGTAAGAGGGGCTGGCAATGCTGACGGTGGTGGGAAAAAACGAAGGTATGTAAGGGATGACAGACATCAAGGGGCTGGTCAGCGGGCTCTCATCTATAGGCATCATAGGGATGATGATGTCATCCTGGTCCCACACATGGAAGGCATTAGGGTGGGAATGGCTTAGGGCGGGTGGCATGTGGAGTGGGTGGACTCCCTCCACCTCTCCCTCTTTTTTCAGCTCCTCATCAAGTGGGCCCAGCAAACAATCTGTTGATGGATGAAGGAGGAGAGATGAGAACACATTAACAAAGTAATAAAAGTGATTAGATCCAAATGTGTCTGCTATATGTTCAAGGTTTTTCTCTCCGTTTTTTCTAAATGAAAAACAAAATTCAGTCAATAAAACATCTGTAAGACTAAAATCAACACTTGTCTATTCAGAGAATTAAAAATCAGCTCTTTTCTTGTCTTCTGTCTGATCAAAACAAAAATCTTGTAAGTAAATAACACCCTTTTAGAAATGAACCACACTGAGTCTGTTCTCTAAGTTCTCAACTACAGCTCTACAATATTTTTTCAAACATACAACAGAAACACACAGTAATGATTCTGAATCTGCTGTGCGATGCTCAACAACTATCTAAAGATGGCAGATGGCTGTCGGTTAGTAAGAGAAAAAGCCTGGTGCCAGTACAGGGACCTTTTTTGTGTTGTTTTTTTTGTCTGCATGATATGAACTACAGATAGAAATAAACAGTTTTTGCACCTCTGATTCTAATCAAACTCTCTACACAGACTTTACTGTATTGATATATGAGAGCAGACAGCACAAAGCTAAAAGCCTGATTAAATCATGCTTGGGTCAAATGGGAATTCTGGTGTGCAGCTTATGTGTTTACTCCTGACACACTCAGGTACCTGTTATATCCAGCATGAGATCCTTGATAAGGTGACCAACGATAGCATAGGCCACAGCAACCACGACCAGGGCAGCCATAACGAGGTACAGAACGGATTTAGGTAGCTGGATGATGTCCCTGGGTGGAGGTTTGTACTGCTCATACAGAGGCTCCACCTTTTGTACAAATGGCTGGAGTGACTTTCCTCCTGAAACTGTGTAGTTAAAGACGTCCATATTTCCAGAGTAGGAGCTTCCACTTCTTTCACTGGCAAGTAATTACTCCATTGTACTCAGAGCAAAATAAATCCCAACTTAAGTTTTCCTCTTGCTGAGAAGTTTCTTCCTAAAAGGCAGAGAGGAGCTGTGTGAGTCCACAATTTAAGAGGTAAAATACGACCAACTTTTTGCAGTTTCCAGAGTTTAATCATGTTATTACCATCAATCTAACCTTCTATGAGTAACCTGAAGAGGCATCAGGACGTTTCCAACAGCCTGTGTGGTTCTATGTGCTGTGTCCTCTGTTCTGACATAATCCAGATTGTGGGCAGTTAGATAGCGACAGAGGGAGAGGAAGAGAGGGATTAGATCAGGTCACAACAGAGATCAATCAGCACCTTACCCGGAGGGTAAGAGGGGATTTAATCCACAACAATCTTGTAAGTGCAAGATCCATTATAACACTCATACACAGTATACCCACCACAACATATGCACACACAGAACATGTTGACACGCAAACTCATTCAAGGGGTTTTCATTTACTTTAACCATGTTTTACATTACTAAATTGAGACTAAATTTAACAGAAAAAATTAAACTAAATATGCTTCATATTAGATTCCTCAAAGTAGATGTCCTTTGAAGTTGGCCTTCATGACAGCTCTGTACAATAACAGCAATATACAAGTTTCTGAGAATGGTCTCTGTGCACAAGAAATACCTTTATTCAGTTATTGGTGTAATCCACATTGAAGCAAAGACGGCCAAACCAATTATAACTATAGACGAATCAATATAACAGTCCGTTAAGATATGAAGGTCAGACAGTCTGGATTAAAAATGATTTTGTGCTAAAATCAGTGCTGTTCTGAAAAAAAAACACATAATAGTGCACTGAAACTCTTATCTCATGGGGACAGCGTTAATCAGAATTGACAACATAGAGTTTGAAATTAGTGGAACAATCAAAGCCTAGTTTGAAAACTATTGTTTTCTTTGCATCTAATTTGTTTTTGTTTTTGCTTCATAAACAGATACATTAATGAAAATGGTTTGATGTATTGTATAATGTAGAAAATACTATTATGTGTATACTATAAATTTATCTTCTCTAATTTACTACAATTGCAGGTAATTCATCTGACATATATTATTATTTTTTTAAAAATATGAAAATCTAATGCATCAATAAGTTAAAAAAAATAATATTAACAGGAGCTGTGAGGATGAGCAAACTGAATTTTACATAAAGTAAATTATCTTTAGTGAGCACCACTTAAAAAAACACTTTTTAACTGCTGGCCAGGTGAGACCATCTCCATATCTTAACCGATGACCGCATATTACATTATATACAATCAATAAGTTTAACAAATCATACATTTTTTTGTCAGGTCTTAGCGTAATTAATTGTTTGAAAACCACATGAGAGTAACAACAGCTGGCATAACACAGCATGTTAGCATGCTACTAGCTAGTGCAGAATTAGCTAAATTTGTCTTAAAATGCCCAAAAAGCTAGTTGAATAACTTTTTTTAAGCTTTAATGATTCCACTTATTTTAGTTTACTGTATACTGTTTATAACTACATTAGCTTGTGGTTTTCGAAGTTAAACTAAAGGTTAATTGGTATTGCTAAAATAGCAGTTAGTTAGCGGTTAGCACTTGTAGCTAGGTTAGCTGTAGACGCTGACTTGAAAAAATTGGGAAAATATATCGTAAAATTATTAGTGATCAGTAACGTGGTCCATTGCAATACAAAATTCTGCTAAATTGGACAGCTTTTTACAAATTACAAATATTGCACTTAATACAGTAAAGAACTGACACAACCACAACAATTAGAGTGCCAATATTATCTTTATTCCTTAGACATATTTAGATTATTTAAATTGAAATAGTGTGACCGTGTGTATTGTACAACATAAGGAATGCAGTGTCTTTTATTGGCTGGGATGGGCACATTTCTTCTCTAAAATTACTTCTTATTCAAAGACATTGCTTAGTTTTTGGAGAAATTGAAAATGCATACAAGGTCAATGCTCAAGCATCACTTTACAAATAATGATTTTGACTTACAAAATGGCTTTATGAAATACTGAGTAATGCTTTGTCATGGATTAAAAAGTTTATGTAACAATATCAAATATTATTTCAAGGTTTCAAGCATTTTAAATGTGAACAATTTTTTGCTTTTTAAAAAAAAAGATTTTTGAGTTGTAGGGATGCATTGTAATGCAATCAATTAGAGTTTTATTGGAGTTTTATCATTTATTTGTTTAAAATCAAACAATCAACTAAATGGCATAGGAATGGGAAGATTCCTATTCCTAAGGGAGAGTACTTTTAGTACCTAAAGTGCTGCTTACTAAGTATTCTTTAAACTTTACTTAAAAGACAATTTTCTTGCATTTTTTTTATCTAATGTTGCATCTTCAGTGTCATTTTTAGGCAGTTGTACTGAAGCAGAACTTCAGAATACTGTATTCTTATCATAATGATAATAATTGTAATAATAATTAATATTATCTCAGGTTCAGCTCTACAGAGATAGGCAAACCAAAATGGATTTTTTCTTTGATGACCTACCATCCACCTCCCAGTCCACTCCACAAAAAGGGCATGAAGACACTCAGATGGTAATATGTGATCATATCATGAAGGAATTAAATGCAGCTATTTTAAAGTTGGGTGGACGACATGATTATTTGTTGGAGTTCAATTCTCCAGAAGATGTTACATTATGTAAAGTTGGCTTATTTTCTAATTATAACCACCTGAGAAGAAAAGGTGGCTGCATACTTTATATTGAGCCATCATAATAAGCAGTGATGGGTTCATGCTGACTAAATGGGGGAATCAAAACCTCAGTATTAATGTACTTACAACACAGCTGTTTTGTTCTTACAAGTAAACATCTGGCTCTCACAAGATACAATTGTAAAAGAGGTAAAAAACGATCTCACTGGCTTAAAATGATGCTAAAGCAGTTGCTGTTGGTGATTTTTGGATATTTTGCTTGGCAACACAAAACAGTCAGAAGATACAGACTGCGATTCATCAAGAGAGAAGTCATCAGGCGTGAGCGTGACTGATATTCAAGAGCAGCACAGCAGGTACAGAAACACCTGTACATGCCCAACCGTTAAATTTGTAACTCTACTTAAGTAGCTCTGTTGTTTTAACACCAGTTAAATTTTCTTAAATGTCAGCATTTAATTCAGTGTCTGTTGCAGCTCAAGCATTGATGACATTAGCAGAAGAGCTCAGGAAATGGTGGAAAATATTAACCACAGCCGCACTAGTGACCAGAAAGTGATGGATAGCTTTCAGGAGAAGATAGTAGAGAAGGTACAAACAGTTTGGCCCAAATCAGAGTCTGGAAAGCTGGAAAAGTTAATTGAATTGAGTATCCTGCTGCTTCCCTGTTCTGGCCTGGTTGACGGTGTGACTGTTGTGACTATTTCCCTACCACAGGTGACGGAGATGTGCCAGCAGATGAAGGAGCACATGTACACGGTGTACGAGGAGAACAGCGGTGAGATGCAGGTGAAGTTGCAGGAGTTGTCAGAGGTGCTGGAGAGCTGCTCTAAGCTGAACCAAGAGCTCCTGGAGGCCAGTCAGGCCCTGGCTCGTCTCAGAGAGGGTCTGGACGGCAGCCAGAAATCAGAGCTCTAAGAAATAAGTTATCATCTAATGTACAAGATACTCAGTTATTAGAAATAAGTTGAGGGCTTGTTCTTTTGTTTATTATAGTGAAGAATAGATAAATGGTTGTTATCATTACTCCTGATAGTTTTCTCTTTCTTCTTCTCTCTCCAAGACTTCTTGACTCTGCCTTTGGTTTCATGTCAGTGGTTTATGATTGGAGCCCAAAAAAATACAAAAGCCGAACTCCATGTTTTTTTTATGTTCAGTTTCAGGCATCTGCTGTTTTTAATGAATAAAATTATAACAAACAAGAACAGAGTAAACTGAATTATCCTCTCTGATCCGTTAACATTTTGTCATTTATATTATATTACGATTGGTATCTACGGTACATCTACATCATACCACACCTTAGATGTGTAGTCCTCAATATGGGATACTTCACACTGATAGTAACCAAGTTATCATGGTATCAATCTGACAGTTAAAGCGGGTTCTATATATACAGTATTTAAGCTGCCACTCATTCATAGCTATTTATTTACAATTCAAATGATCTCAAAATATGCCAGCTCATAATGCCACAATTTATAGAGGCAGTAGAAAAAATCTTCCCTTAGTAGTTGGAAAACACAGATGTGACTCAATATTTGTTACTTAACCAGGCACTGCACATAGTATGAGGCAAATTAATTGCACGTGTTTATTCAGAAGTTGATGAAGGAACATTTTACTTTTCAACTGTGAAGGACTGCAGTCCGGTGATCGCTCTGCCCAGGATCAAAGCATGAATGTCATGAGTTCCTGTAAAAAAATAACGATAAAAAGCAACAATAAACAAGCTATTCTCACATGAAAATATTCTTAAATTGTCAGTAAACATCAGTGCATTGCTGTGAAACTAAAGCGTTATTTTCCAAAGCTGTACTAGAAATACATTTAGAGTGTTTTGCAATAGGTGGGTGAAGATTTTTTTCATTAAGAATATACCTGAATTGTTCAGATAAAGTCCTGCTAAATGTGCTTCTATCAACATGAGAGAAACTGCAATATGATGTGCATTGCTGACCTCTGGTGGTAAGTTTGTGTAACTGCGCACAACATTTAAAGGCTTATTCACTGTATTTTTTTGGTACTTTTGCCTACCCTCATAAGTGTTGACAGCCTCCAGGTTCATGACATGACGGATGATGTGGTACTCATCTGAGATGCCATTTCCTCCCAGCATGTCTCTGGCTTGTCTGGCGATATCTAGGGCCTTGCCACAGCTATTCCTTTTCAGCATAGAGATCATCTCTGGTGCCGCTCTATATGTATGAGAAAACAAACAAATGAGCCCTGTTTTTGTGTCGGCAGCAGAAAACAGCGACAAAACGGCCAGGAGAGAGATATGCAAGATGTTCCTCACTTTTTCTCATCTATAAGTCTTCCAAGAGTCAGACATGACTGCAGCCCAATTGTGATCTCTGTCAGCATGTCAGCCATCTTCTTCTGCATCAGCTGGTTCCTGGCCAGTGGCACGCCAAACTGGATTCTGAGTGGAGAATAAAAGAAAAATGGGGGGGTTTTAAGTTGTTAAATGTAAGATCCTTTGAGCTTAATGTTTACTTTGGACAGGATGTCACGTACCTGTCGAGGGTGTACTGTCGGGCAGCGTGGAAGCAGAACTCTGCAGCTCCCAGAGCTCCCCAGGCAATGCCATACCGGGCGTTGTTCAGACATCCAAAGGGACCCTGATCAGAGAGGTCAAAGATAAGAGGAACTTTAAATGGTATCTCACAATAACATCAGTTGCCCAATATTTAAGTAAGAGGAGTCACTTACGCCGAGACCTGAGATTTTGGGCAAAAGGTTCTCATTGGGAACTTCTACCTCATCCATCAGGATCATACCAGTGGCGGACGCCCTCAGGGAGAATTTGCCCTCAATCTTGGGGGTGGTAAAACCTTTCATTCCACGCTCTAAGATGAAGCCCCGCACTCTTCCATCTTCACACCTGGCCCAAACCACTGCGATGTCTGCCAAGGGGGAATTTGTGATCCTGGCAGAGGAAGGAGAGTGAGAATCAATTTGGAGTGGATTGTTGTACATTTTTTGAATTTCATGTAAATACTTCAGTAGTTTAACCCAAAAGAAAAGTGCAAGTCTTGTCAGCTTTCATAGGTTACGGCATCTGTTTGTATAAATTCTCTTCAAATACCAGACACATGGATAGTGGATAAACAACAACATACACTTTGAATAATATTACAGTTCAAAACAAGGAATAGAAAGATTTTTTTCAACATATTTGCAAATCAAAGTAAGATTTTGCTTTGGAAGGCAGTTGCAGTTTTTTCTAGCATCCTTTCACTCTTTTAACACAGCATCATCTACAGTGTAATTATCCGGTGTTGTACATCTCCGCTTTCATATTCATCCCATTTTAAGTTGAACAACTTTGAGAAAACCTTCCACGATCTTCCAGCACGCGCCTGTGAACATACCAGGTTTTGGCTCCGCTGATGGTGAAGGTACCACTGGATGGGTTGTACTTGGCCCTCGTCTCCATGCTGCTGGGATCACTGCCGTGGTTTGGCTCTGTCAAGCCGAAGCAGCCCAAAATTTCTCCCCGAGCTGCAGAAAAATAATGAACACACATTAGATTAAACTTTTTAATAGCACTTACTTTTATCATTTCAACTGTCAGGTCCTACTTTGGTAGGATAATAACTCACCAAGTCTGGGCAGGAACTTCTCCTTCTGAGCATCTGTGCCGTAAGCATTGATCGGGTACATGACAAGAGAAGACTGGACACTCATAGCAGACCGATACCCACTGTCCACTCGCTCTACCTCTCTGGCAATTAAACCATATGCCACGTAACTGGTGCCGGCGCAGCCGTAACCTGCAGCGTTAACAGAAAGCAGAGATTCCTCAAAAAACAACCTAAACTCCACAATAAGCAGGACATGTGGCAATTTGAGAAAGCTGGTAGAAGAAAGGCAATCAGCTCATGTAGTCATTAATCTACAGAGTGGGATAAAAACTTTAAAAGGGATTGGCTCAGGTGGTTATACCTTTAATAGTTGGGCCGAGGACGCCCAGCTCGCCCATTTCTGAAACAATCTCACGGTGGAAATCTGTGGCACAACACATGTTGGAAAAATAGAAAATCTGAATCAAACACACCTTTTGTGAAGGTAAACTAACTGAACTGATCCGTATTAGATCTGTGTCATGATGACCCTGCTTGGCTCACGTTCGTGTCTGTTGGCCATAAGGACGCGGGGCATGAGCTTTTCTTGGCAGTAGTTGCGGAAGGTGTCTCGGATCATGATCTCCTCCTCTGTCAGCTGACCCTCCAGATCCAGGGCGTCCTGCCAGTTGAAGGCCACCTTGGCTGAGGGTCAGAAAGAGTACACATATCATGGTTATGTCACTGTGACGAACAGTAGCAGAACATGTGACAGAATAAGACATCACTTACATGCTTTTGCCGCCTTTTTTCCTTCTTCAGCATCTAAAGGACACAAAGTAAACGTAGATTATACATCATCAGAGGCTAAATGATCTTTTTTAACCTCTTTTGAGTTCTTCTTGAATGCAGGTGAAGATGGGGTTGAAGTATTCCCCCACTAACCATCACTACATCTTTTATCCTACCACTCAATAAAGGCTAAAACAGCAGTAAGTTGTGTACCTTTTGGTTCTGCTGCAGCTGTGCCCTGTGCCCTGGCTGCTGTGACAGCGACACATTTTTGGCTGTTGGTGAGCAGACGGGTGAATGCACTTCTGAGAGCCATTTTTTCTGAGCAAAGAGGAAGAGAGGAGGAAATCTTGAATTTGCGATAATCATAAACAAAGTGAGCTAAGTTCACAGTGTGCTACACGCTGTTAAGTCAGGCCTAAAAATACATTTTAGGCCTTTTGGCCTGACAAGAGCCAAAATATAATACATAGTAAGCCTGAAATGTCCTTATTTAAACATGTGCCGTGTTATGAAAGCAGCTGCAGCACTGATCTTTAGGCTCTGATCTAATTAGATATTTAGTTAACAATAATTCTAATATTTTATTAGCAATTCAAAAAAGAAACCTGTTGAGCATTCATGCATCTTACATGCCTGCCTTGGGGATTTGTTTCATGCATTGCAAGTCATTTAAACCAAAACCAACACGTCAGCACAACAACGTAAACATCGAACAGTTCAGTACCTTTTCCTTCTCGGTGTATTTAGGATAAGTGATGATCCGATAAGTTTTGAGCTGTGACTGAGCCGTAAAAGTTCCTTAAGTAATACTTCTGCCGGTGAAACGTCACAGATTCACGTAACTCGCGTCACGTGACCACTTTTCAGCTGTGGAAACTGAGGCAGAGCACACGGAGCAGGAGCAGGCAGTTGTGCAACTCCTGAGTTATACAACTAACTTTGGACTGCCTTTGACAGAAGTTAGGTAGTTAGGGTATATCAACTGAGGAGTTTGCGGATTTGGACGTCCGGGGCTGCTCGCGTGCCGCGTTTATCATTCTTTTAAGTTACATTAGAGTTTAAACTAAAGTTTTCTATCATTTCCAAAGTCAAAATGGCGATTAGGGATGAACGTGAGTGGCGGGTGTAAAGGGTGTCGGCTCTCCACCTTCCAGCTCATTGGACGGTAATTTAGGGAGTCGTGCAGAATTTCAAGCCTGTAAATAAGTTTTATAAACGACGCTACAAAACAAAGCCATACAGGCCAAACACGTGTGTCATTTTAAAGTTGAACATATGCCCGCTGAAACATGAAAAGAAACGAATGATGTGAGGCCACAGAATTCAAATAAATTAGAGCAGCGGTATTCAGGGTCAGGGACTGTGGGCCTCCTCTCAGGTAAAGCTGGACACCCACCTTAATTTAGGTAAAACCATAGAGGCACATGGGATGCTGTTGTTTATGCAATATGACCTCATAGACACACAACAAATCAGCCAAAGCCAGATGTGTTGTTCCACTGTTAATAACACACTAACAACACACTTTAAAATGTCATTTATTAGTTTCTACTTATGAAAAAGAGGTAATCTTGGGTCATTTTTTGTTTGCCTTTTCACTTGTTTTCAGTGTCTTACTGGTCATTACTTTATTACATGTGGAGTTTTTTTCTCTTTGTGGGCTTTTTTGTCTGTCCCGGTGGTCACTGTGAGTCTCTGTGGTTATTTTAAGGCTCTTGGCTGTTGTTTAGTGTCTTAGTGGCTGTTAAACATCTGGTGGTGATTCTTTGAAATCTTGTTGCTTGTTAAGCTATTCATTTAGGATTTATTTGATCTTTTTGGTTGTTTTCTGTCTTTATAGACACCTTTTGTATATCTGTTAGGGTTTTGAGCAACTTTGTTGTCACTTTGTGGTAATTTTCCCTGTCTTTGTGGCTGTTTAGTTTCTTGGTAGTTGTTTTGACTCTTGATTGGTCAGAGTCTCTTTGGGAACTCCTGTAAAAATCCTCCAAAGAATAAAGTATGTCTGAATAATTTGTTTGACCACATCTCACACATTAAGGTTATTCTATGTTAATCCCTTTTGATAACTAATATGTTATAATATTTGTTTACCGCCATTCACTGTGCCTATCCTGAAACTTTTTTGAAAACCTCTGAGCTGAAAAAACAATTAAAGACATTTGCTAAAACTGTAAATTAGAAATAAATAAAGGAAGTTTGTAACATGTATTTAGCTGTTTCTTTGACTTACTGTTATTCTTTATAGTCTAAAGGTTGGGCCTTCATTGTTTTCTAAAGATTAAATTTCATGCTTCTAAATTATTCATTGCGTTCCTGGGACACATGTACACAACACTTTTACATCTGATGGTCTCAACGAAATGATATGTGATAGTGTCTCCCAGTTGTTTGTCTTTTAGAGCATTATTTCATCTCTGCCGGAAGGTCATCGAGTTTGTTTTATATCACAGAAATCCTTCTGTGTCTCTACGAACTACATGGAGCAACACTAACCAAAACACGACAGCAATTTTGCAGTTTAGGCAAATCTACAAAAACGTGCTTCCAAACTCATCTGTTAACTACAGAATAGTACCCTGTCCAAGTAGTTATGAGCTTTTTTTATCATGCCATCATCTAAATGTCATAATGTACAATAAAACTTTTGTTTTTGTTGTATTAGACAAACTCGTGCTGAAGTGGGGGAGGAATATTCTTTACTGTATTAGAACTAATGTTATGCACATGGTAAAGCTTTGTATTCACATGTTTGTTTTTACTGGAAAGCACAAAACATTTATATGTGTGACAAACATTTTAATCGTCTATATCTTCAAAGTGAGACCAAAACTGATGATTGTATAGACTTTTATCTGATGCGTCACCTGATAATAATTAGATAGAAGCCTATAGCTGAAAAGATGTAAGATATTTCTTATAAATAGTAGTCTGAATAGTCGTGGTGATTAGTGTATATTGTGTTTAAGTGAATGTTATTTCTACCACCATCTGAACTTTCAGTTTTTTATAGAGACCAAGCGTAGTTTTTCTTAGTAGTGGGGTCATATTTTATAACGATGTCATTTTAAGGGCCTTTATAAACGCATAAAAACAAGTAAAAACACATAGATTCTCACTGTCCTCACATTCCATCGCAGTAAAGGCGAGAGTAGCTTTGACGCGCTCTGATTGGCTGTCAAAGCTGTCAGTTACCACACTTCGTCCTCTCATTGGCCGCCTTTGCTTTCTGTTAGGCTGGAATGCACCGTGCAACCGTTTGATTTGGAATGGTCTCTGCTCTCTGGCAGGAGCAGTGTCAGTGTTATTGATATTTTTGCCTTGACATTTCCATGGTAACTGTCCTGTCTAAAGGTCTGATCAGTAGCGAGGAGCCGAGCAGTGCGTGAGAAAGGAGATGGAGGAAAAAAACCCAGACCCCAAATACGGTAAGAAGAGCCGTGTGTCACCGCTTTCTCTTCGATCTTTGATTTTTCAGTCTAAGTGGCGAAGAAATGGAAACAATGACTGCAATGGATGGATGGGTGTGGACCTCATGGCTCTTATGCAGATAGGGAGGCATCCTCATCCTCCGCAGCCGGGTTATTCTTTAAATGGGTGTCGTCCTTTCTGAGAAATATCTGACAAGTTGCTTTAAATTCATTTCCATGTTAATAAGCAAATACAATGGGTGTACATGTTGTAATTTAGTGGCAGTATTTTATGAAAACTACATGAATTGTTTTTACGCTGTATTTGGCTTAAGGAGATAAACTGGTTGTCAGTTGTCACAATAAAAGCCTGTTTTGTTTTTGTTATTTTTTAAAATGTGATTTTCACGCCACTCTGTTCTGCCGGGGAACGCAACACATTTACATGGACTGTTTATTTTTGGTTTATTGTGTTTGTTGTGTTGTGCTCTTCTGGGCATGGAAACCATTTGGTGTTTGGAAATTGGCATATGATCGTTTCATTCTCAGATGCACTCAGCCTCTCACCAGCAGAGAAACATGGAGTAAAAAGAAGCTTATTGTCTATGGAAAACTGACTCTTCTTTACATGTTCACATTATGAGGGATGCATCTATATCAGCCAAACACATGACTCAGTGATGAATCTAACGCCTGTCACACAGATTTTTTTCCAGCAGCACCAACTTTAGCAGCCCACAGCACCCTGGCGTGGTCTTCTCGTGTCTGGGCTGGGTTGTTGTTCATAGACCGTTGAGTCATGAAGTTTTGATAATCCATGTTGTTCTTGCTATAATACCCCATGATACTGTTATTACATGACAGGGTAGTCATACAGGCCTGGAAAGCCAACCACAATCCTCAAGCTGGTATTTCATTGGAAAGACCTCTCTGATGCTAATCCCTTTGTCTTTTGCAACGCAAAGTAAATGAAAGATAGACTTCATACCCAGGGAATTGATCCAATTTAATTGATACCAGTGGCATTTCAGATTCTGCGCATCAGCTCAATATATTTGTTTTCTTTTTTTGTGTAGGACACAGCTTTTTAGGCTCAGCCTCACTGTTTTAGCTTTGTTAAGACCAAAAATTATGTTAAAAGGTGCACACATAATTAAGAAGTACAAAAGCTATTAGATCATTATTTAATCGCTGGTGAATCTGGAACCAGTTCTCAGATGAACACACATGCGCTGATAAAAGGAATTGATAAGCTAGTAGGCACATGATTGGACAATTTCAACCAGTTCTTAACTACATCTGGTTTTCGTTCCCCATCCTCATGCCGTGTCAATCCTATGAGCTGTCACTGTGGAGCGTTTTCTTGTAGCTTTCCTGTTGCCATGTAAACAGCTCTTCTTTGACTACCCTCCCCCACAAAGGCTAAAAGGACAAAAAAAACCCTGACCTTTTAAAGTGGAGATAAAGCTTTACGTGATAAACACATAAAACTCATTGATTGTTTCTTTAACAGTGGCGTTTATCAGCAGAGTTTGAGCAGTCCTCACTTGTTTCCCTTTACTTCTGTCTGGGCTGGTGTTCATACATGCAGGCAGGCTGCTGCATGCTCGACCCACACAGACACACTCAAGAGACCTCCAGTCACTTTTACGCTGACAAACACTCATTTATTTCCACACACACTGCATGTATATACACAAAAACCCCACCTCTAAATGTTCAGTGTTGAGCATTTAATGATTTGCTTTGTTTGACAAGATGATGCAAAGTGTTTGATTCAAGCAGACTATGAGGAGTACACAGAGGTCTCGATCTGAGCCAGCAGCTATCAGCTTTATGGAATAATAAGAGACTATAATATGTGTCCTTATTTTCTCTATAAAAGATATGTAGGCCAGTGACCTCAACAGTGGCTATAAAAGGAGGTTTTTGAGGCTGTTACACCTGCTTGGCACAGTCCTGTATAATAATTATGGTTAATAAATGAATCATCTTGAGCTGCATTCTCAAAAAAGATAAAATGTAAGGAAGAGGTTCACACAGGACTAAATGTATTCTCCTCATATGTGCAGTCCATGCACATACACACAGATGTGCACAACCACAGCAGCCACTAACCCATTAAGGTAGGCAGGAAGAGGTTCATCTGATAACCCCTCAGGGCCCATTAGAGATTCACATCACTCATGACATCATCGCTCCCTTTAACAAACACATATACACACAGTAGTTCCAGTCTTCAGCATTCACACTCCATAAAAAGATCCTTAGTAGATTATTCTAGATACTGAATACAGCCAAAGGTCGATATGGCTGACGCTTCTAATTGCATATGAACCTGAATCTTGTGGGTTTTCAACATCTGGGCCTCATGAGCTACCTGAGGAAACCAGGCCACTCCAATGAGAATAAATACAATATTTACATTTACTGAAGCAGATAAGTCAGCAAACTATTGTCAAATTTATTTAACCAATTACACAAATAAAAAAGACGAGGTCATATGCTAATTAGCATTGTCGTGATGCCATCTATGTGCTTCTCTCCTAACAGATGTATTAGTACATATTAATGCAGCATATCCTCAATAGAGCTGCTTTCTTTCACACATTGGGTTGTTTTTGTTGTCAGATGGTAAAACAAGTCAGAAAGTGTGACTCTAAAGCAGCCCATTGAGACTGCACGTGTACCCACGGTCATCATCAGATCATTTCAAAGCTGCTGATGTACTCTGGTAAAAACCCAGTCTTATAACCAAAATGTCATCTGACAAAACCACAACAAAAACAAGTCAAACACAACGGTTCGTGCAGTGATTTGAGCTGACGATCGTCGTCATCAGTCTGGGGATGTTTTTCCTGAAAGTTGCAAGATTTGGTGCTGGTTACTTTTTCCAAAAAGATAATAATAATAATGATGACAAGTTGCTGAGCGGGTCTGAAAAGAAGATAAAACTAGTGACAAAATCCCCATGAAGCTTATGTTAGAAGTCAAGTGCGTAACAAAGCTTTGCTTTGTGAAACCAAGATCTCAACGGATAAAATTCATGTCGTTGGGTTGAAAAATCTGAATTTTATCGAGTTATTATCTCTGGAAACATAGTTGAAGAGCGAACATTTGGATGATGCTTGAAAATATTTGACTGGCAATATTAACTTAAGTTTTAAGAAGTAACTTTGCCTTGGTTTAAACAAATATTTACTAGTAGTAAAAGACACATGAAGACATAAGAGCAACTTCCCGACTTGGGAGAAGAAACCAACTGAGCAAGCTAACTAAAAGGCTAGCTGTTTCCCTCCGATTCCATTCTTGATAAGATAACTTAGGCTAACCACATCTTTGTCTGAGAGATTTTGAGAGTGGCATTAATTTTATCGTGCACCCAACAAGAAAGCAGATCAGAGCATGTCTCCAAATGTCTGTCTATTTTTTGTTTTCAGTCTTAGTCTGTGACAGATTAGATCAATAGATAGTATTGTATTTCATACTCTGATTGCCTGTTTCTTAGTCACATGTCAGCAGAGGCGGTCGTGTCGACCAGAGAACACGTAGGATGGCCTTTTCTCATATGTCCAGTGCGGCTCACTCTTCTGCATGTCTGGCACAATGCATCATAACAAAATCATTGTCTTAGCAATTTTCTTTGTCCATTGTTTGTGTAAAAGAGGGGCCATGCAGTCAAAATGCTGTAACAATCTGAGAGATGCCATTTAAAGTGACAAAATCATTGAAAAACGAAAAAAAGAAGGTAAAAAATGACAAATAGCAGGGTTTTTGGTTTTATCTATTTTTTTTCTTACCTTAGAAGAGGAAGTTTTGGTTATGTATATTTTTGGAGATAGTGGTGCAGCATGCAGCTGCATGCGGTGCTGTAAGAAAAGCTGCACACACAGTTTATCAGGTTGGCTCATCTTGTTTTATAACAGAGATTTCCCAACTTCTTCAATGAGAATTCACATTTAGATTAAAATCACCTTATATTGTTTCTTTTTTCATTGCTGTTGTGGGGAAATGCTCAGCTCAACATTTGGCCTCTCAGAATTGGTTTTATACATAAACGTTAGAAGTCTCGTTCCTGAATAATCAAGATCTGGGGAAAATACAACAAATACTGGCACAATGGCTTCATCTGAAACTTGGTATAGGAGATTTATAACTGATTATTTCATTTCTGTTGATGGCTGTAAATTAAATATAGCAGATTGGAGTTGATAAAGGCAGAGGTAGCAATTAAGCTAAAATTCTAATTTACTTTAATCTTTGTTGAATTAACGTGTTCCCATCAAGAAAATCAAGGTAAATGTGACTCCAACTAAAACCGTTCCACCTTTTCTATTTTCTATATTCATGTATTTGGGAATACACCGTTATACTGATGACAGTTATTAACATTTTTTAACTATAACAGTGGCAGTGTGCATTTCACTCACCAGAAACCCCTCGGCAGAGCCTGAAATGGATTTTAAGTGTTTGAAGTGTAAAGTGTGTTTACAGTGAAATGATTATTTTGGCATTTTTGCATCTCGACAAATCTCAGGATTCCCTTATATCTGTGTCCGGGTTTATGGATAGAGGACAAGCTTACAGTGACAACTGGTTTAATTTAGCCTGTTATTCTTTCTTTAAACTTATGGAAATCACTGATTATAGTGACAATAACTGTCTCTCACTTAAACGTCTCTTATGGCTTGCTGGGTCGGACATCATTGGCTGACCACAGACAACAGCATTGGATTACCAGCCTTAGTTGTTATCAGCGACACTCTGTCCAGTCCTTGCTTTTTAATGTACTCCAGGGTTTAACAAATTTGAGAAAAATTGCATTATTTTTTAAACTGCGCACCTTGAACACAGAATAATCTGCAAAAATAACTCAAATTAGAAACCCTGATGATGAATTGGAGGGCATCATGAAAAATATGACTTGAGAGAGGTGTTGTGAGCTTATCCTGTGAGTATTTTTTGTAAAGATACTAACTTTTTTGTTGAATCATTTCTATTTGAGCTGCAGTTTAAAACGTACGGCTACTATCTTAGACAGCTTGCTCTTGGAAAATGTTAAGATTTTTGCATGTTTAGATATGTAAAATAGATAAATAGAAATAAGTTCTAAGATGTTGAGGCTTAAGACTGTCTCAGTTTCACAAGACAACGCATCAGTGGTGCAAGCACAGCCTGTTGTTTGTGTGTGTGGGAAACTTTATGTTTTGCAACAGCAAACTGAACCATCCAAAGTATTTCTGAAGTTTATTTTCAGACCTCCTTCTAAATAATCCCTCTTGTAATACTACTTTGGTAGAAACTGCATTGACGGGTTTTGGGCCAAGAAAGGGACCAAACAGAGAGAGAGTGAAAAATGTGTGAAGGCAGGGGTTTGAATGCAGTAAAAGAAGGAAGTGGAGAAGTCGGAAGACACAGACAGAAAACAGGAAGGAGACATGAGAAACATCTGAACTACACAGCATACTTAGGGGAATTGATAAACTGCCTGCAGGACAATCAGAAACAACAACAGAATGACAGCACATGGAAAAGAAGGTATTGTTACAGTTTGGATTTATCATCAGCTGTTACTGACACGAGCTTGTTGACACAATTCAAGGTTATCAGAGAGTGCTAACTTGAATGGTGACTCTTGGTTTTAGCAAATTATGATTATTGCATTGCTTCAAGTGCCTTCATCTATTTCTAGCAAACTGACACATTTCAGTTGTGTGAGTAGGGACTGTTTATGTATCTTGTGTATTTGCGTGCGTTAGAGCATATTTCCAGAGTTCAGGGCAGCAGACTTATTGTACACAAGCACTACCCCGTTGTTGTGAAGGGTGTGGCAGACACAGTGAAGGGACAGGATGTGTAACAGCTCAGAGTGAGCTCTGCTTATGTTGCAAAAGGATGTTGGTTGAGCTTGAGGTTGTGTCTGCACAAGTCAAAATCTGCCATCAAGCTGATTTTCATGCACAACATATTTAAAAGGTGTCTTTCACTGCCATCACTCGCTCTGTTCTTTGAGAATGAGCTCACGTTGATCTCACCGTGGGCTTGGTTGATATTTCTCCTCTGTCATGTCTGAGGTGTTTCCATGGTGCCGGGCGATGTCCACAGGGAGCTTCCACTGTCACCGGGGAGCCATTTTGTGGGTTGCTAGGCATGACAGTCAGGCAAAAGAATCCTTTTGTTATGGTGAAAACTTTGCTAAGACACAGTCTGGCATTATTTATTCTTTTATGAATCATGAAAAAATAAAGAATATCAATAATGTGGTCCTTTCCAGGTCTTAAATTTGGTTCATTTTGCTTCACGTGAGCAACGCATTTCATATCGTCTTGTATCATTATTTAACAAGACAAACCCAAAATATAGAAGCAGTGTGTGAAAAAATAAGCTAGAGCTGAAGACGGTCTGATGGATGGTCAGACGTCCAGCGAGGAGGAAGCGGGCGACGATCTGGCCATCCGCCAGACCGTCTCCGGCTCCAGGTCCCACGTTACCGGATATCTGTCTGCTGAAATGTCTTATGAGACATCCAGTGATGTTATATGTATTTTTAGAACTAAATACTTGGCATCTTTAATACTGTGAGCTCATTGCAAGCCGGTATCAACCCGTACATATGCTTTTTAATGTTGTTTTAGAATTAACTATGGCCTCTTTCACATTATGCCGTATCACCATGATCATACTGTATCATCTTTTATTCTCAGGGGACTCCAGGAAGTTTGACCCAAACTTCAGAGGACCAATCCACAACAGGTAAAACTCTCTGTTTTAATATTGCTGATCGTGTTTTTTTTCTCTCTGAAGACATCAAAAACAATATTTTGTGTCTCCTCTCCCATCCTCAGAGGCTGCACAGATATCCTCTGCTGTATTCTCTTCACCGTAGCCTTGTTTGGATACTTTGGTGTGGGCATCCTTGGTAAGATTGAACTTTGATCACTATAATATAGACTTGTTTATTATCTTATATATTCCAAAAGTCCTGAGCAGGGTGTTATCCTAGGTTCAGCTTTCCTACACTATAAGCATAATGACCACCTTTGCCAGATATGCTGTTTATCCAAAAACACCTCAAACATAACATTTCATGGTCTCAGGAGGTGGCCCTGTTTACAGACATTAGCAGCAGATCCTTTAATTTAACGTTTACAAAACCTGCCGCTTCCTCTGGTTCTATAACACACAGTCACTGGCTTGTCTTTCTGACCAGAACCACCTAACTTTTGTCAAAGTCACTCAGGTTTTAGCACTTTTACATTTCTGCCACATCCAAAAGACTTTCAACTGTTAAATCACCAGCCAAAGCCACTCGAAATGATTCAGGTAGACTCTGTTTGAATACAGCAGGTACTTGCAATACACTGCAGACTTTTCCGTGCGTGCTCATAAGCATTGCTGCTTCACACTCATTTCGGTTGACATTGCTCAGTCACACACTGATATTGTGGATACGTTCAAATACCTGTAGCTTTGATTTTCAACCTTTTAATGTAAGCACTGACAAGCACCGTTCCCTCACAACAAGAGGGTTCCAGGTTCGATTGCGGTCTGGGGCCTTTCTGTGTGGAGTTAGCATATTCTTCCCCTGTATGCGTGGTTTCTCTCCAGGTACTCCGGCTTCCTCCCACCCCCCAAAAACATGCACGTTAGGTTAATTGGTGACACGAAATTGTCCCTAGGTGTGAGTGTGTGCGCCCAGACATTGGGAAGAGCGAGCCAGTGTATTTCTACTTTTCCTCCCCAAGCCCGAATAAATGGCAAGGGTTGCGTCAGGAAGGGCATCCACCGTAAAACATGTGCCAAGTCAATGATGCGAGATCGACTCGCTGTGGCGACCCCTGATAACGGGAGAGGCCGAAATAAGAAGAATGTAAGCACTGAGAAAAAATTTTAGACATTTTTAGACTTTCTTGGTAAGAATTACATTTTAACATACGGTTGAAATGTCACTTGATGGCAAAAGTACGTTTAGAAAATGATTACATACCTAAACTGAGTGGTAGAGATGGCTCATTACACACATTTTTAGTAAGATACAGGACAGCCACTGAAAAATGTGTAGGAAATTAAGGGGTTAGCACATAAAAATCTTTATGGAAAGGTAGAGAGCCTCATCCCTTTTCAACATGCTGAGAACAACCACTCCACAGATTCTCAGTGTGCTGAGTATTTTCCAGTCGTGAGAACGTGGACAGTCTCATTCTGTGATCACTTGTGAATAGCACCTGCGGAGAAAGTTTGGATGTAATTCTCTGCACATTGTTCAGATCCCCATGGGAGAAAATGGATCAGTACTGCCCCGGAAGCATTTGCCATTCCACAAGATAATCATTGTTATGAGCTTCATCTGTTAGCTGTCATAATGTTTTGGCTCCTCAGTTCACGGTAGATATTCAGAACAGTGTGCTTTCATAAGGGCCATTGTAAATATGTGAGAGATGTTTATGACTGAGGTGTGAAAACACACGATTGATCAACTAACTGTATTCATTGCTGACACAACACATTGTCTGCCTGTTTTCTCAGACTCTAAATCTCTTTGTCCTACCTTTACTCATATATGGACATTTTATTATAGTCTCTGTTCATGGATTTCAATTTGATTTGCATATTGAGTATTGCTCTCTCAGCAATAATTTCCACGTCTGAAACTTGAAGTCTTCCAGAAGCATCTTAATTGAATTCACAGGACAATCCCTTTATTTTCCGTCTCTCTGCAGCCTGGTCTCAGGGTGACCCCAGAAAAGTGATTTATCCCACAGACAGTAGGGGGCAGTTCTGTGGGCAGGTTGGAACACATCTGGAGTGAGTTACCTGAAGCAAGAAATGTTTCACTTGATGATTTCATGTCAATTCTAGATAATGATTTTTATCTGTGACACACGTGACATCAGCTCTGATTGACTTTCACACCACAGAAAGAAGCCTCTCCTATTCTACTTCAACATCCTGAAATGTGCCAGTCCTCTGGTGCTGCTGGAGCTCCAGTGTCCCACCACGCAGGTCAGGAAATGTATCTGCTTCGTTCTATGATTACTGCAGCTCATTCAAACAACCAAGCTAACTGTCATGACTGTCTGTTGCTATTTGTGTGCAGATATGTGTGAAAAAGTGTCCTCACAGGTATCTTACGTTGTTGAAAGCCAAGTTAGGCAGCACAGAAGACCATGAATACTACAAAAGATACTGCAAGGAAGGATTTGACTTTGCCACAATGGTAAACATTCAGATATTGAGAATATTCACATTCTGCACAAGCTTAAAGTGACACAGTTAAATGTGCAATATGATAGACACTTTGACTTAAAGCTGTTTTATATGATTCAGAGTGTTCCTGAGATTCTGAAGGATGGGCTTTGTCCTGCCATGCTGATGCCCAGTCTACCCTGTAAGTTAGAACTCAAATACTTTTCACCTTCATGCTGCTGTATGTGGATGTGTTTCCTGCCTGAAGCTGAAACTAATAACAGTACTTCCTCTGCAGTCACGCACCGCTGCCTCCCGAACCTGGGAACGATGAAAGGTGGAGTGGTGGTGGTGGGCAACGAGACCTCTTTTGAAGATGGACAAGGCGCCATGGTCAATGCCTCTCAGGTGCTGGAGGCGTCAAAGTGAGTCTTTTTTCATTGTGTGACAGCATACTATGTTCACTCAAAATGCGTGAGAAAAACTGTGATTAGTTTATGGGCGGATATTTGATGTGTTGGACAAACCTTGTACTGTTATATATATTTTATGTTATGTATATTTACAAATATAAAAATAAATGTCAATTCTGGAACCTAGTGTTTGTTTTTATTCCTGTTTCCTTTTGTTTTAGGAAGTCAAACATGGTTCTTGAAGCTCGCCAGGTGGCTATGAGAATCTTTGAGGACTACACTCAGTCTTGGCAATGGATATTAGCGTAAGTCTACTTTACTGTTACAGTAACAGAAAAAAAACACTTTCACATGATTACCCTCTTATTCTATATTAATTTATTTAGTCGTTTGATTTCACCGAGCAGTATCATTGTGTGAACTTTGGCTAATTGGTGAATCTAAAACAGAGATATTTATGCTCAACAACAACTCAGCTGAACGCAGGGAGGTTGTAAGATGTTGCTTTTGTCCACCCCCTCCAGTGGTCTGGTGATCGCCATGGTTGTCAGCTTGATTTTCATCGTTCTACTGCGATTCTTGGCCGGCATCATGGTCTGGGTTATGATTGTTTTGGTTATTCTCGTCATTGGATATGGTAAGTCCTTATCCTCTAACCATAATGATGTTGTTAAGATTTTTCAAATTAATTTAACTAATTCATCTGTTTTTAGGTATTTTCCACTGTTACATGGAGTTTTCCAGTCTGAAGGGCGAGGCTGGTGCTAACGTCACCATCCGTGACCTCGGCCTGCAGACGGACTTCTCTGTCTACCTGCAGATCAGACAGACCTGGCTGGCCTTCAGTAAGGGCCAACACACCTCCACTGTCTGATATTTCTCTGAACCAAGTGTTTATAAACTGCATAAATCTGCTGAAATCACTCTTTTGCAGTGATCATCCTGGCCATTGTGGAGGTCATCGTCATCCTGCTGCTCATCTTCCTCAGGAAGAGGATCCTGATCGCCATCGCTCTCATCAAAGAGGCCAGCAGGTCAGTCCGAACCGATCGCTTATTCTGGAGGCATTGTGCTGGAGCTCTCTGAAGCGTGACCAGATCTGTCTACGTGTTTTTAAAGCTGGTTCTGTAACATGTTCAGACTAACAACAGAATGAGTGAGAAAACACAAGTTTTCTGCAGTTCTCCTTAAGTAGTATTGTAGTTTTAGAGTTGTTCTTTTGGCTCAGTTGCATAGTTCTAATCAATATATAGTGAAGTATGTAGCAGCTTAAGAGTTGATTATGCATTCAGGAGTGGCTTTATAAGTACATACTTTACTGATCCCAAGGAAAATTCAAGTGTCCAAGTAGCAATGTAACAACACCTGTAAGTCCAGTTTATTGTGTCCACTAAACATGGATAAAACAGGATAAACTAATGACAGAAAAAGATGAATTAAAGTCTAAATAAAACCTGTAAACGGTGAAAGAAATTGACACCGTATGCAACTGAAAAACTAAACAGTTTACTCTGTGCTCAGGATGTGCAAATCTGTAGATGAAGGATATATTTGATAGCTAAATGAAGCTCTATGACTTAAATTCATGCTCAGTCTCTGCTGGATATGTGTACAGTTAAAGGTTTCATTCAAACGGGTTATAAAATGTTGCATTTATAACTTCTATTTGCATTCTTAAAGTTTTTTGGGGTTTTTTTCCTCAAGAAAATAAGAGTGAAACCTCAACCTTCCTTCTTCTGCATGTTTTTTGTAAGGAAACTTGGTAAAATAATGTTTCCTTTCTCAGAGCTATTGGCCATGTGATGTCATCGCTGTTCTATCCTCTGCTGACCTTTGTCCTTCTTGCTGTGGTGATCGCATACTGGGCCATTACAGCTGTGTATCCTTTCATTAGCCTGCCATGATGTGAAAGCGACACTGTATATTTATTACCTCGTTTTATAAATGTAACTGATGCAAGCAGGACTCTTGATTTCAACCTTTTCAAAGATATGCTCACCTTGTCACCTTGACAACTCCTATCAGTTTCTTGTCTACGTCTAATGAGCAGGTGTACAAAGTGTTCAACAGCTCTGACTGTCCGTACTCACGAGACACCTGCAATCCAACGGTACCCCTGCAACTTCCTCAAATCATAGTTTCCTTTGTAAATTACTGAAGGGTCTGACAGAAAACATTTTACATTTAGAAAGAAGCAGCTCATAAAGGAGCAAATATTGTGATTATGTTGCATCTTACACGAGCAACCTCAGGAGTAATCTGCCTCTTTTCTTCTCCTCGACAGACATTCAACACCTCCAATGTTTCAGCTGTGTGTCCAGATGCAGAGTGCCTGTTTGCTTTCTACGGTGGTGAGACAGTCTACCACAAATACCTCATCCTGTTTCAGTTTTACAATATATTCCTCTTCTTCTGGTGCGCCAATTTTGTGACGGCCCTGGGCCAGGTCACTCTGTCTGGGGCATTTGCATCGTATTACTGGGCCTTCAAGAAGCCCGGTGATATCCCTGCGTTCCCCATCTTCTCCTCTCTGGGACGGGCCCTCAGGTTAGACTATAAAGCTGATTACGTTTGTTTTTTTGACACTTCATTAAATTTGAATTTCTTCAATCTGAACTTGTTTTACACATATTTTGATATTCTATATTTTAAATTGTAAATAAGATGAGTTTAGTGCTGCTTGGGCACCTCAGCCGAACAAAGCTGGCAGGAATTTGAGGAAAAGATGTTATTTTCTCCAAACAGACATATGTTAAAGTTAGCAAGTGGGTTCCCCTGGCCAACTTAAATGGGAAAATGTGTCAAATGCTCACAGTTGGCCTCTGTTCCTCCTGCCGTATAGATACCACACAGGCTCCCTGGCTTTTGGCTCTCTGATCCTGTCTTTGGTCCAGGTCATCAGGGTCATCCTGGAATATCTGGATCACAAGCTAAAAGGTTAGGTGTTTGAAGCTATTTCAACTATTATCATATATTTAACTGTGTTTTTTAATAGATGCATGTTAACAGTCCCCAGTTGATTGATCAGATACTGCTCATGATGTTGCTTTTATTCTTAATTTCAACATTTAGATATACATTTGTTTGTTTACATTCTACATTCTTTGAGTAGATTTAATTTTCATCATAATTCTGTCCTATTTTACCCATCTTTTAATCCACTTTGATACATTTTTGTGTGCACTAAGTACTGAGTTACACATAATCAGAGGTGCATGTTTCCCCTGTATGAGCTGAACACAGCACATCCTGTCATTATAAAGTTCTTGTTTTCTCTCTCGTGTCCCTCAGGTGCTCAGAACAAGTTTGCTAAGTTTCTGCTGAGCTGCATGAAGTGCTGCTTCTGGTGTTTGGAGAAATGCATCAAGTTCCTGAACAGAAATGCCTACATTATGGTGAGCTCTTTTGTAACTGGATACAGCTGATTGAGAGAGGCTTTGTCCAAGTGGTTTGATCGCCTTTTTCCTTTTTCTTTCCTTTTATCTTCAGATTGCAATCTATGGAAAGAATTTCTGTACCTCGGCTCGAGATGCCTTCTTTCTTCTCATGAGGAACGTCGTTAGGTGGGATGTCATCATTCGACTACGATACAATACTGTGCAAAAATCTTGAGTCAGCTGTCGTTTCTTCATATACTGCCAGGAAAATGTGGTTCTTTGCCAAGTTGTCTGCTATGTGTGGTTGGACATTGGTTCATCCCTTGAGTTCCCTTTTTTATGGTTGACTGAGGCCAGTGTTAGATAACTTAACAAATACATGTACTGATGCATAGATATTCATTATTTAAGCTACTCTTAGCTGAAAGTGACAAACTGTGCTTTATTCATCCCAGAGTGGCTGTTTTGGATAAAGTGACTGACTTCCTGCTGTTCCTTGGGAAGCTCCTTATTGTTGGTATTGTGGGTAAGGGAAGCTTTTATTTACATATTCAAACTCTGTGGAGAGAACTGTGAGACTTTCTAGTTTAGATAAACTAAACTGCGTTTTATCTCTGTACAGGGATTTTCTCTTTCTTCTTCTTCTCTGGGAGAATAAGAGTCGTAGAGGAAGCCGTGCCATCGCTCAACTACTATTGGGTGCCAATACTGGTGAGAACAGTTGACTTGATATGATTTCATCCTGAGTTTTGAGCTTTGACTGCGCTGTTTGATGACTTTTATAACTTGTCCTCCTAGACAGTGGTAGTGGGAGCCTACCTGATTGCCCATGGCTTCTTCAGCGTGTACGCCATGTGTGTGGACACACTGTTCCTCTGCTTCTGTGAGTAATTTCTCATTCTGGTGGATCACCAGATCTCCTCTTCACTCATACAACTGTTCTGAAGCAGAGCTGCTGGTTTCCTCTTCTTCCTGCCATGTTTCTGACTCTTCTTCTATTTGTCTCATTTCTCCCGTTGTTTCACGTCACTTTTATTTTCCCACATTCCCTCTATTTTACGTTTTCCCGTTTGTTTCCGTTAAACCAATCAAAAACACGGCATACCAACACGCTTTAAAAGGTGAGGACTTGGAAAGAAATGACGGCTCTTCCGAGAGGCCGTACTTCATGTCTCCCGAGCTGCACGAGATCCTCTCCAAAACGAAGAGTGTGGACGAAGAGTGTGACGGTGTCGAGCAGGCGGATGCTGAGAAACCAGTGGACACAGTGAAACTGGAGGAGGAAACACCTCTTCAGCAGCAGGACGAAGAGATCGAGCTGAAACAGCAGATGATTCTCAAGCAGGACAATGAGGAGGCGCAGCCACTCCAGTCCAAGGTGGATGCTGAAGAACCAAAGGAGGAGAAGATGGAGGAACAAAAAGTCAATCAGGCAGAGGAGACTGAGAAGACAGAAGAACCGGAGGTGAAAGAAGCAGCAGAAAAGCAGGAGTTGAAAGCAGAAGAAAAGGCAGAGGAGGTGTCAGCTGCTGCCGTGGAAGCTGAGAAAGAGGAGATAGGTGAAAAGAAAGAGGAAAAAGAGGAGTCCAAGGAAGATGATCCTCCATCGGCACCACAGGAGTAGATGTTGCAAAACAGTAGAGGCTCGGTAAACCTCATAAAGCCTAAAGCGTTGAAAGTTGATGTGTACCTACAGCTTTGTGATATGGGCCTGTTAATGTTCGTCATACACGTTAGAATTTCAGACGGCTTTGCTCTGTGAGTGGCGTGACGTCCACCTGCAGAGGGCTGCGGTCAGTGAAGGCTGAAGCGGGTCAAAAGCCCAGTGCATCTCTGTAGCTTAAAAAAAATGCTCCCGTGTGCTGGTTTTGGAACAGTGTTGGTTTTTATATTGTGAAGATCTGTAGAACATAGTGAGTGCTCAACCTGTGCCTGATTACTGTCAGTATGTGTTGTCTTAGTCCCATTACCAGATGCACTACGGAACCACTTAAGAACCATGTTTACAGCCACAACAAACATCTCAATCGATAGTGAATTTCTTTCACTGTTTACAAAATACCAGCTGACGCCAAAATGTTTCAGACTTATTTGATATACAGTATGAACACTGGATAATTTCTTTTGCATATGGAACTTGTGTATATACCGTATTGTGGGTTTATTATGTACTTTTTGGCTTCAGTTTTGTTGTGATCCTCACCAGGATGGGATCACATATATGGTATTGCCACCTACTTGCCTTGGTATTTCGGAATGGCATAAGTGCTGTGATTGTGTGGCCATGATGCAGACATCATGACCTCTCGTAATCAGCAAACTCCCCACTTGTTTACAGACTCCACCTGCCTTGTTCTGTCCTTTTCCTAAATCTGTCTCTCCGTCTAAGTGCTGCATGGTATTGATATGGCCTTCTGAATGCTCGCAACTAACATCTTAAATCTTTGGATGCTTTTGTACCTCTTTTCCTGTCTGTCACCTTGTGTAAGATGTAAGATAATTTTCCACTAACGGTTTCTGATGACATTCCACAGTTATTGGATGTAAATCATGATTAACGGTGATTGTATTTAATCATTGTAGTTATGTCACGTGTAAAGATGTGTTTTTCAAGATGTTTTAGTGTTTGGAAGCAGGTAAGTTTTCAGATCTAAACAGCTAAGACGTTTGTCTTCAAAGGGCACTCCCAACAATTTTACAAAAGTCAATGTATTGATTACTTGTAACGTTTTTGGCTTGTGGACCCTTAAAATTAATTGTATACTTGTAAACCCTACTCACACATTCTTGAGTTTGTGCGGTCGTGATTTGTGCACATTTAAAACTAAGACATACTTGAAGAACAACAAGAGAAAAGTCAGACTGAATAAACAGTTCTTTGCAACAAAATGTCCCCAGCCCCCTCCAATTTTTTTACTTCTATACCTTTGATTTACTCGATAAAGTACCCTTCATCTTTAGCTGAAAGATAAAAATGGTTATACAGACAAATCCCTCAGGGTAAGTAAGGTGAATTACGGTTTATTGTTCCTCAACTATCTCTGTTCATGTCACAGTGGAGGACCTGGAGCGCAATGATGGATCCACTCAGAGGCCGTATTATATGCCACCGAACCTACTCAGCATCATGAAGAAGTCCAACGATGAGCCCTAAACTGGCGACTAAGTCATAGTGTATGTGTGTGTGTGTGTGTGTGTGTGATATGCACAAAAGGACTGTGTCATTTCATTGGATGTACATATAAAGTTGTTCATGTCTTGCAAGTTGGATTCATTTATTACTTTATTAACTCAACATTGTTGCTGAGCACCTGCCTGATAAATGCAGCTTTTATTACAAAAGGAACACAAGGATTTTTGATAATTTAAACAACAGTTTGCTCTAAAACCTTTTTCTATATCTCACAATACATGTTGACATTTTCATGATTTCTTTTCTGACACACAAGCAGCATGAACATGAACAGTTATGAACGTTTTCATTTTAACAAAATGCCTTGCACAATATGATAATTTACCAAAGCAAAGTTACGATTAAAAGCGTAGTGTGAATATCAAAGAGTTTACTCAAGTGATAACCTTGATACGGAAGTATTGTTTTTTTATTGTTTTCTTTCATGCTTCGTTGAATATAAAATATGACCATATTTTATTGTGAATGTAAGGAGTTTGTATTGTTTACATTGCCTCTCATTTTGTTGTAAACTAATAAAAGTTTGTTTCATTATGTCAGTGTCCAAAGGGAAGATCGTCCACTGCTTCGTAGATTTAGTTTTTTAACACTCGTTTTTGTGTGTGTGGTCCAGCATATAGGTTGGATTGGGTTTGATACTGCTGAAAGGTCATTTTAATGTTAAATTATGTCGTTTTAAAGGATGAGAAAAGGAGATTTGAAATATTAAAGCGTCATTAAAACGATTGAACCTCGAAAACTTGATCATGTTTTACAGTCATCTAAAAAGTATAGAATTTAGTTGTAGCGTCAAGACACGAGCCTTTTGGGGTTTACCAACTGGTTGTGAGCTTTTCGGACCAAGATACACAGAAAACGACCACTTAACAGTTACAGCGATATTTCTCGTTTCTAACTTTAGTGTCTAATAACGTCTGAGTCTCGCTTTAGTGTACATGTTGCTAGGCAACACCGTAGCCTACGAGAGGTCTTCAGTTAGGTCGAGCTAAAGCGGACTGGCGGCATATTTTTTGCTAACTGACAACAGTACCACAGCAAGGAAATGCCGTTCACTCAGGACACAATTAAACCTCCGCTGCACGACCAAATAACAGAGGTCCAGCGTAAAATCCAACTGCTTGGTAAGTTTGTTTCTCAATAACATGAGCGCGTATTTAGAGTTTGTGCTAAAAGACCTAAACTGTAAGCTACCATGATTATCATGGTGTACCTGCGTTGTTGGTCAGAACATGGTATTTGTGGCTATATGTAGGCCAAGAAAAGAGTAGTGAGTCGCTCGTTTTCATATCTTGTCCGTTGTTGATGCAAAAAATGAATATGTCCACTAGAGGGCGACAGAACTGCACACTATGAGAGCTCTCAGTCCACCATCAAGAGGAACAAAGAGTCCATCCGCCAGCTGAGGCAGGAGAACAAGAGGCTGCACAGCAAACTGGCAGAAGCTAATGCTGTAAGTCAAATGTAGTCCTCCTTTAAAAGGCTAATCTCTTAACCTTTTTGTTTTTCATGTCTCAGTCATCTAATCCAAACACAAAACGGAAACCATTGCTGTACTGGCAGTGACTTGCTGACTTTGTCCTACCTCTTAGGGTGATGGACACATCATCAGAGCTGCTTTCCATAACAGAGGCATGGAGAAGGATGCCTACCGCAACATGTCGGGCAAGGTGAAAAGCAGTGGCATCACAGCTAGTTGCAATATGATTGATATTTCATATAATTTTTTTCCTGTAATCTAACAACAAAAGTGTTATTGATGATAATTTGAAACTGTTTACAGTTAATACAGACACGTTAAAGAGAAAGTAGGCTACAACCTCTTTCAGTACAAAGTTTTTACGTATCAGGGCATAATAAAAAAATAATCTCGATCTTATCGGATGTTAGAATTAGGCAAATACAACCTCAGATGAACAGTAACACATGACATAATACACCTTGTCAAGTAATATTTGTTTAAAACGCAAGTACACTCTTACTGATTCCGTAGGAATTGAGAGGATAGGTATCAGCCATTTTCTGCTAATTAAAGGTACTTGATTAAGTGATCATCAGCAAGCGTGAGCACCTCCATGAAAGCAGAAGTTTTTGTCAGTTTGCTGATCTGGAGCCTTCAGGTGTGTTTTAACACAATGCCAAGGAGGAAAGACATCATCAGTAATCTTAGAAAAGCAATTGATGCTGACCACCTATCTGGAGAAGGTTATAAGACCATTTTCAAACTATTTGAGTCCATCATTCTACAGAGAGAAAGATTATTCACATGTGGAAATCATTCAAGACAGTTGTTGGTCTTCCTAGGAGTGGACTTCCCAGCAAGTTCACCCCAAGATCAAAAACCCAAAGAGCTACATCTCAGACTCTACAGGCCTCAGTTAGCATGTTAAATGTTAAAGTTCATGACACACAATTAGAAAAAGACTGAACAAGTATGGCTTGTTTGGAAGGGTTGCAGGAGAAAGCCTCTTCTCTAAAAAGAAAATGGCAGCACAGCTCAGTTTGTAAAATTACATCTGAACAAACCACAAAACCTCTGGAACAAAGTCCTTTGGACAGACCAGAACAAAGTGGAGATGTTTGGTCATAATGCACATCAGCACGTTTGGAGGAAACCAAGCACAGCATATCAGCACAAACACCTCATACCAGCTGTCAAGCACGGTGGTGGAGGGCTGATGATTTGGGCTTGTTCTGCAGCCACAGGACCTGGGCACCTTGCAGTCATTGAGTCCACCATGAACTCCTCTGTATACCAAAGTATTCTAGAGTCAAATGTGAGGCCATCTGTCCCACAGCTAAAGCTGGGCTGAAACTGGCTCATCAACAGGACAATGATCCCAAACACAGCAGCAGATCTACAACAGAATGTCAGAAAAAGGAAAGCATCAAGGTGTTGCAAAGGTCCAGTCAAAGTTCAGACCTCAGCCTGACTGACATGCTGTGGTGGGACCTGAAGAGAGCTGTGCATAAACCAATGCTACAAACCTCAATGAGCCGAAGCAACATCGGAAAGAAGAGTGGGCCATAATTCATCAGAGAAAATTATGTTAAAGACTGTTAGAGGCAGTTCTACAAGCTGTTGAATCATGGGGTGTACTTAGTTTTTCACATACTGCTTCTGCATTTTGGTGTAATTTTTTATTAAAGAAATAACAACAGGGGTTATTATGTCATGTGTTGTTCATCTAAACTAATTTACCTAATTTTAAGACCCGGTAAGAACCAGGTGATGTTTTTATTATTATTATTAGGTCTTAAAAGTAAAATCCTAGAAGTGACAGAGTACTTTCTTCTTTTTTTACATGACTATAGATAAACAGTGTAGTCTTTTCCCCTCTCTTGTGCTATTTTCTCAGACAGCCGTCGTAACACTAGACCAAAAGGTGCTAGCCAAGACAAAACGCCTCAATGCTCTCAAACACACCACCCAAACGTATCATCGGCGCCTTGATGAGCTGAAGTCGGAGTATGAGAGACTGAAACCAGAGGGCATCAGCGGAACAAAGTCTACTGATGCCCGCTTTTTGAAGAAAGAGGAAGACGCCATGGTAATCACCTCCTTGACCTCTAATAACACGTCTTTCTGTGTGTGTCCTTTTAATTCGTGTTTATTTTTGATGAACTAGTGTGTGCATGTCCTCAGAAACTGCGTGCACTGGAGAACAGTCTGGAGAAAACCCAGTTCAAGTGCAAGGAAGCTGAAAACATCATGATCTACTATCTAAAGCTGAAAGGTTTCTTACAGGTTAGTATAGTTTGTTTTGTTTTCCCAGAAAACTTGGTGGAAAATTGTTGGTGCTGTTTCCTGTAATGGTTGGTCACATTTCCTGAAGTCCTAAACTTTGTCCTTTGTACGATTATATCAGCGCTTACACCTCAATGAGAGTGAAGACGCTCAGGCATGATTATTGTTTTGTGCACAGATTTTACTTTTAAGACCTAATAATAATAATAAAAACATCACCTGGTTCTTACCGGGTCTTAAAATTAGGTAAATTAGTTTAGATGAACAACACATGACATAATAACCCCTGTTGTTATTTCTTTAATAAAAAATTACACCAAAATGCAGAAGCAGTATGTGAAAAACTAAGTACACCCCATGATTCAGCAGCTTGTAGAACTGCCTCTAACAGTCTTTAACATAATTTTCTCTGATGAATTATGGCCCACTCTTCTTTCCAACGTTGCTTCGGCTCATTGAGGTTTGCAGCATTGGTTTATGCACAGCTCTCTTCAGGTCCCACCACAGCATGTCAGTCAGGCTGAGGTCTGAACTTGAATTATATTTAGTTTTCATTATATTTCAGGCTTTAATCCTGAGATGACAATCAAGTCACTAATGCTTTAATGTTTTTCACGTTTTTCTCCATCCTCGCTCCTTCTGTTCATGTTTCCTTTTCTTACTTTTTCACATTCATCCCTTCAGGATGAGAGTCTGATGTTCCAGGGTCAGTTGGACAGTTTTGAAGCAGAGATCCTGAAACAAAGAGACGAGCTTCACAACCTGCAGGTCATGAATAATGACGCCCATCTCTCCAAAGACGCTGCTAAGGTGCTCGGCAAACTGTTCGGTTATGAGATATATAACATGCGTGTTTCTGCTGAAAGGCTAAGGACAAGAGATGGTCCTCTATACATCTCAAAGAATTGATTTAAGTAAATTACCTCTTTTACTAAACCTCTGTCTTCTAAAGGTCTCTTTGAGTCGAGGTGACTGCCTCAGACATCAATAAAGATCCTTCTGGTCATGTTATATCCAACGGACTGATGTTATACCGAAGTGTTGCTTGTCTCACCATTTCCCTCTTTTATTTATTTTTTTACTCACTGTCTGTCCATCAGGCCGAGTTACAGCTGCAGGAGGAACTGCTGTACAGGGAGCGGAAGGAGCGAGAGCGTGTAATAGCAAGTTATAGGAAGAAGGTTGAAGAGCGCAAGGCCCAGGCTGAAAAAGTTGACAGAAGGGTGAGACACATTGGGTGATTGTGTATGCTCAAAAACCTTGTTTTGGGGTATATTTTTTGTTCTTTTGAGTGTCTGAGTTGCTGTTTGATACACATTTCAAAGTATTGTCTTGCCTCAATGCTGCAACTGGAAGTAAAAATGAGTCGCGTTCATTTGAAGAGGTTGAAAACTTTTCTGCGTACAGGTTCAGAGAACAGCCATGCAGCCAGATGAACTGAGCAGTGAGGCCCAGCGCAGCACCACCAGGATGGCAGGTGAAGAGGAGAGAGCCATTTCAACATTTGAGGAGGCCTTCAGACGCATCAAGGAGGCCACCGGAGTCACAGACATACAGGTATGGATGTGAAAAGAACGGTTTAACTAAATGGACTGGATGAGAGAAGAGAAGCCTCACGTCCACATGTCTGTGTCACAACGAATGGTACATGTCTCTGTTATACTGCATGTTGTCTCTATTACACTTGTTATGTGTGCAGGAGATAGTGGAGCGCTTTATTTCTCAGAAGGAGACACACCAACATCTGGAGAAGCTGAAGGGAGAGAATGAGGAGGTCTTGTTGCAGTTGAAGCAACAGAGGGAGATTCTCCACCAACAGTTTGAGGAAATGAAATATTCTGGAGAGACTAAACTCTCCAGGTGAGACCCACATTCTGCCAATTCTTGAGAACACCTCCTCTCTTTTTCAGTCTGTTTGAAAGGACCCCTGTTTACTTCTCATGCCTCTGCTTTGCGTTGCTTTGTGGTTATGTTAGTGAGCAACAGATGCTGGAGGAGTGCGAGCATCAGCTGCAGGCTCAGCAGCAGAGGTGCGATGCAGCCAAAGAGCGTCTCGATTGGCTGTTAAAAACCTTCAGCACTGTGCGAGCTGGAGTTGAGCACCTTGCAGAGAAACTACAACATATTACACTGGTAAGAAACGCATTATTTTACAAAGGGTTTCATTTCCTTTCTCTTAACAAATCTATTATCATTGTTCTTCAATGCCTCCTGCAGAGTGAGGACACAGTTTCTAAAGTGCATCTGGACTCAGATGAGTTTGTGGTGGAGCTCATGACTCAGTGTGAGCTGAAATTACAGTTATTGAATAAGCAGCTTGAAGGGAAGGATCTGGCTGCTCTCATGAAGGAGATGGAGGAAGACGAGGTGAGAAAAAGCTTTAAGAAATATATAAATACAGGTTCTGGGTCTGGATAGGACTCTGAAGACAGACCACCAGAGTCAGTGAAGACCATCATGATGCCTGAATGATTTTTAGAGAAAGTTGACTCTTAAAAGACTGTAAGGTGGATCTTTTACTGAAAATCTGACTGTTCTCTTGTGATCGTGAAAAGACAGATTTCATTGAAATTGGGGATTGGGGGGATTAATAGTTAATATGATTAAATCTACGTTTGTTTTATTGGTGGACCATAGCTGTTTTTTGTTGCTTTGAGCAGTTTTACGTCAGGATTGAGGGGAAACTGCCGGAGTACAACACCCAAGTGAAACTACCCGAGGACCAGACACTGGATCTCTTCAATGATGGTAAGTTGTGGCCGATCACACTCTGGCAGCAGCAGCAGCAGCACACACAGTTTAAATCTGTCTTTGCTTCACTGCTTCTGTTACAGACGAGGAGAGCGAAGAGGACGATGCTGACATCGTCTCACGCCAGGCTCTGAAGCGGCAGTCTCAGCTGATCATTGAAACCAACTCCAAGAGGAAGATCTGGAAGAAAAAGAACAACAAGTAGTGATCCAACCAGAGTCTCTGGAGTCGTAAATGATCTTCAGAGCGGGGAAAAAATAAATCCTCTGATCCAAAAACCTGATCAGAGAGTAAAATGGTAATTTTGTAAGATGGCAAAGAACCCATAATGACTTATTATTGCTAGTAAGTTTAAATTCTAGTATTAAACTTGATTTTAGTTTATACCACAAGAATATAACTTTTGATATGGGGAAAATTCTAGATAAAAATGAACTATTATTTGATAATATTAATGAACTGCACAAACAACATTTGCTTCATTACATCTTGGTTTGTTTTGACAACAACAATGTTCTATGTCAGATGTTGCTGCAACACAGAGATCTCCACCTCTGCTTTACGGATAACATTTCACTCTCAGCCTCTCGAGAGCTTATAAAACCAATCAGAAAACTGCTCTTCTTCTTTATTCCTTTGAATGTACATGGCAGTGAAGTTTCTGAGAGAATCAAGTGTCTCATCCCCGAAGGTTCGTCACACTCATTGTCCTGCTGATCGAAACCAATCCATTGTGCGGTGTCCTGAAAGCCAACACGCATGAGGCATTCAGCCTCTATTCATAGTTGACATACATCAGAACTGCAGACGCCCATAATCTGCCTCATCACAAGGCACAAAGTTGCAAGTTAAAACTCTTTTTTGAAGCATCAAGCATTAATCTCTAACATTATTCTGCCTCTTTGCTCCATTTGCATTTGCTGGAGCCAGTTTATTTATTTATTTTTATGTCAGATTTCTTCTATAACTGAACACTGAATCCTAAATAACAAAACATCAGAGCTCAACAGAAATGTTTGACATGGACTCGACGGCAGCTGTGACTGACGTACAGAATGTAACCGGACAGACAACTTTTAGCTGTGAACAATGCTCTGATGCTTTGATTTAGTGGAACAGCTGCTGGGTTTACTTTGTTTGTGTGTCTTTCAGGAAAGAGTAGAAAAATAGCAGCTGTGTGTGTAGTGTCATCTCTAGTATGACTCATGTTTTGTTCTTTTTTTAAATTTAGTTTTAATATCAGTTTTCCACATTTGTCTACATCTAAGTAAAACACAGAAGTTAATTACAGTCATTACAGCTTGATAAAAATAATAGTATTATGAAGGCACATTTGTAATTGGAACTATTTTAATAAAACTGACGGAGCAATGTTTAAAATTGGATGGTTTTTTTGGCCCCCGGCACAATATAATTAGTCTATTAGTGATTAGCTCTCAGTTTTAGGTAAATATAGAAAATATAAAAGCCACTGAGACCATTTATTTATAAAGGGAATACATTAGAGGTGAATATTTCTCATTTTGGCATGAATTGCAGTTGCATTTTTGTGTGTTTGCCTATAAATGATTCAAGATTTAAGGCCAAAGTTGACATGATGCCTCAGTGTCTTCAGAAAGCTCATTCAGTTTAAGTAATTTAGTCTTTGTTTATTCCAAATACTACTAATAATATTAAAAATCTGCACATAAATGGAAAAAATATAGGTTTGATGATGATGTAAACAGCACCAAGAAATAAATGTGAAAACTTTACACAAGGCAATAATATGAAATGAAAATAAAGTATAAACAGAAATATATCTATATAAACGAGGACACAAAAGATGGGCTGTCCAGCATATTTGTTGAGTGTCAGATAGTTCAAAGCTTATTCTAAAATCTTAAACACGTTAAGTTGACTTAATCATGCAGAACCCGAGATAAAAGAACCTTCGTGGAGCTGGTACAGGAAACATGCATTAAATCGCCTATGAATCGATACGTCTGTCCTCGTGAGGTTATGTGTTTCTGATCAGCCAATCGATAGGAGGGGGCGGCGCTGATCTCCCTGCTGCACAGTTTGAATCGCGGCCAGCAACAGTGTGGGTGACTTTCTTCGGCATGCCTTGCCAAAGAGGCTTCCACTTAAACACACTGCAGCTATCTGTGCAGATTTCACCGTAGATGTTGCTACTGTCACGACTGCGCACGCTCATTTTGTCTGATAAATCTCTCGCAGGTAAGACATTCAAGCTCCGGACAAGAGATAAGGAAATTCACCATTCTCAGATTAACTCTTCTCAGGTTGTACATCGTTCAAACTGCTTATTTATTCAGGATATCCGTGTATTTTTTAGGGCTCCGCGCTTCCAGGTTCAGTGTTTTTACCCATGTTAAAGGTGACAATGAGGGCGCAGAGTTTGTGCCTTACTTTAATGAGCAGGGCAGTGAACTGGAATGATCTGAATCGTGAGACGCAATTAAAGTGGGCCGTAATTACACATATTACAGAGTACAGCCAAACAAGGAGGACGAGGCCATTCCCACACAAACACACACACACACACACACACTCATGCGCAGGGCATCATCCACCCACTGAGACAATGAACAATCAGTCTTCAGCCATAAATGCCAGTCTCTTCCTCCAAGCTTCACACTGTCTCTACATGAATATTCTGGTTGGATAAATGCAGCTCTGAACATGGACATCAAGAGTCAAGAGAAGCAGAATTACAGTTAAGTGACTATTTTTCTACGTCTCTATGTATCTGACTGTATTCCTTTAAGCACTTAGAGGTTAAGATGTTTGCTTTTGATGCTGTGAGTCTTATGTGTAATTGAATTTCTGCTCCTCTTGTTTAAGAAGTTTTTAATGATTATCTGGAAATCTCTTTAATACTGACAATGAGGCTCATTATCATGCTCTACAGAACAAACGAGCAAATTTAACAGAGCATATGTCCGACTGCCACATTCTTGGATCTATTCATACTGTATCTATCTAGACAAAATGGCTTTTTACACTCATGTGTGTGTCCTCTCCAGTTAAGAGAGGAACAGATACTTATTTTCTGTGAGAAGATATAATTATCATGACTTGTGACACTGTTCAATGCTACTCCTCATGAGACATTAACCAATTTCTGACAGAGCAATCATGATCTTTATATTCATGTTCAGCAACCACTGAGCCAGTTCTTTGTAGGATTTGTTTTTTCCTTAAAGATTTGAAGCCTACTTTTGATGGCTGCAGTGAACGTAGCGTGACTGTGATTGTGTCTGATTGCCTTCACATTCTCCTCCCTCGCACAGATGAAGCAGCAGGTGTGGGAGAGACCCGGTGAGGTGTGCGTGGGCCTGTAGCGTGACGGACACAGAGCGGGAGATGAGGACCGTTTTTCCTGTGTGTGGAGGAGGGGATGGAGGGGAACCCCGCAGCCTCCGCGGCAGGGTGGGCAGGATGAAGAGGCTCCTGTGGCTCAGGTCGAGTCACTGCGTGGGCGTCCACATGGACACGGAGCCCGGCGTGTGGCTGAGGAGCTTCCAGATGCTGGACACCGATGGACCGTATGAGGTAAGACAGTCTCTGAAGATGCCAGAGATCTACTGTGTTGTATTTTACATCCTCTCAATATTCTTAGATCAGGCATAACTAGATTGTTGGTATATTGCCTTTATTTCAAACTGTCCTGCTTAGAAGTAATAAAAGTAAAATAATGACCACACTTGAGTTATCTCCACTGCACACATGCAGTTTATTATTCAATAAGACAATAACATCTAATCGTGAAAACATTGACATCTTTGAGGTATTCTCTGTGGCTAGAGGAATTAGGTTATTAACATTTTTAGTTTAAGTATTTTCATATCTTTTAGAGTTTTGTGGAAAATTCACAGCTCATCTCAATCTCTAGTTAAATGGTCAGTTATTTTCCGGTTTAACCAGAAGATAAAACCTGAAATAAATAAAACACCATTTTTAGAAGTCTTCAAAATCATGGTTTTGTCCCACCAACATCCCAAAACTAGAAGGTATCCAGTCCCAGATATGGTTTTTATTTGCCCTTGTTTTCTCTGTGAATCATTTAGTCAATAAGGAATGATGATTAATGCCATTCACGAGTTCTCAGAGGCCGTGCTGTCAACAACAATTCAGAAACCAAAGTACTGCTCGTCACTAGTTTTACTCTAAATATTGCTGAAGAATTAGCTTTTTATTTTAATTTACTCAGCGTCCTCTCAGTCTGGTTTCAGTGGATTATCAGAGCTGATTTGGCTGCTGGTATCTGATACATGTGCTGTGCAGTTTTCTTATATTCAGTCACTTGTTACAACTGTTTTTCCACTGGGAACATCTTCACCATCAGTCCCTTTTTAGTAACATTGATAAGGAACTACAGGTCAACAGACTCTCCAGGAAGTGTGTCATATCGCTATCTATTTTTAGCTAAAATAAGGTTTTTGACAACATCTTTTTTGCCATAGCAACCTAAACTAGAACCATCTCTGAAGCCATTTTGTCTGCCTGCCACCTCATCACTCAGTCATGTGTATAATTCCAACTAATTGAGGTTTCTCCTGCCGCTGTTTCCCTGCTCTTTTGTTAGGCCTTCGTAGAAATGTTGTGTGGGTTTGTTAAACACAAGAGAGTCAAAAACTCATTAGACAAACAAAAAGATCATTCTTTCCTTTGGACTTAATGAGCAGTGGACAGCCTGATTGGAGACGTATGAAGTGCTCAAGCTTGTCAGTGATTTGCTTCTTTGTGACTTTGTCTCAGAACATGTGAAGTAAGGTTTTTTTTTCTGTATTACAGCTCTGAATCAGAGTCCAGTTTCCTCATGTTGTACTTCCTTGAACTTGGCTTTTTAAGAAGCAGACCAGACCTGTTTTACCTGGAGTTTTACCCGACACACTGAGGCCATGGGCAGGAATGTAGGCTTGCCGGCTGCTGATTAGATTCTTCCGTGAATAACCGCATTGCTTCTGGTCTGCTGATGTTGGACTGGACTCTCACTCTTATCTGCAAACGACCGATCTTCCTTTAACATATTTAATCTTTTTCCTGTAAAATGATCATCTGCTCTTTCGTGAAAACTAAAAGCGCAGATTTCCTGCCGGAATATGGGGCATGCTTTAAGCAGACAGAAAATCGAAGGAAATTGTTCTAATTCAAAGTAGAAACTTTTGGCTTTGCCACCTGACATCACAGCATTAAATCTCAGTTGTTCAGTTCTGTTTTGAACTTACATTTCTGCTCTTGTAAAATGACTAATGATGGAATACAGTCACACCCAGAACCATTTCAAGATTTACGCACCATCACATGCAGATATAAACGCATCATATGAAGCATTAATAAGCATCTTACACTCATAAAGTATATGACGTACAGGGTGATATACCGAAACCATGGTGCTTTCAGTGTGAGAAGCTGCAGCTGCACTTCCTTTTATCAGCTTAAAGAAAAGTGACGTTGTATTAATGACTGGCAGGCATAATGCTGGTAGATGTCAGAGTAAGCATTTTCTGTAAAAAGTATGCATTTTTCAGACATAAAATGTGGAAGTAAAAGTACACCTCACACCTTCCACAAGTTACCAAATAGTTTTCCTTGCTTTCCTCGTCTTGTTACTTGTTGGTTTTCCCAGTGAAATTCCAGCATCACTTTTGGCAAAAATGGCACTAATAAAGCCTAAACTGGGAATAATTCTGAGCAAGAGTGCTGGATTTCAAGTAAAAAAAATTCCTGTATGTGTCACCAGATTAGTCAGGAAATTCCAAGTGCTTTTAGAAACTGTTAAGTATCACTATGATTGCTGTTGTCTGACATTTCCTTGTCATGCTTGAACTCAATTCTGACTCTTACACTTTTCATTTAACTTTAAAGACAGCTGCTTACGTCACTTAATTTCTCATTGTAGAGTTAATGTGCTTTTACACTGGAAAAACTGAAAAATAAATGTCCCCATGATTTATTGCTTGTTTTACTTGCTCAAAGACTTTTTATGTATATAACATTTGCTAAATGTGCCTCGTTTTTAGGGAGAGACTTTTGTTTAAGTTGTCCAATATTTCAGAAGCAGGATTCTGTAGTTAGATGGTGGCTGAACCTCGTTCTGCTACCTCTAATTTAGCAAACAGCAGGTGGTAACAGTGCCAGAAAGTACAGTAACTATGTGAAGTTACTCAAATATTGTACTTAAGTATACACATTTTAGACACTTTGTTTGTCAATTTGTGCAGCTTTATGCATCTTTATGACAAATCAGAGGCACGTGTTTTACCCCACTTCATTTGTCTGAATATTTTAGCTACAAGTTACTTTTCCAATTACAATTGTAAAGTCACTGCGTAAAGTCACAATTGTAAACCTTTCCTGTGCACTTAAAAACCCCATATGTACAAAGTCAAGGGGAATTGTTTTTCAAATATATCTAATGAGAATAAATCTTCCTTTTAAGGGTTGAGCACATTCCTCTGCTCGTGAAATTATATACAGTGTTGACTATTTTAAACAAAAAACGTAAAAATAATCCTTTTATTTTATATTTATTGCTTCAAGGTTGAAAATAGACTTTTACTTCTTGTGGATTATTTCTTGGTATTTTCACCATCAGGTGCTGGCACTACTGCTGCCATGATAGTCACAGTATCAACAAATACTTTCCAGCCGGCTTTGAATATTCATAAACCTGCATTATTATGTCAGCTGTTATTTACTCCTGTGCCCTCTTTGGTCTACAGTCGTGACTCCGCCCACACCTGCTCACTGGCCCCGCCCACTCGACGCCCTCCTGTTTAATAGTTGTCCTCCGTCACCTCCCTGCTCTGTCGGGACGAAACTGCGCGACTCTGAAGTCAGGATTACTTTTTTTCTCTTATAATTTTCCTACATCAACTCTGGAAAATGAAAGTTTCAGGTGCTTTTCAGAGTGAAGAAAACCTTCAGAGAACGGAGCTAAATCCTTAATTGACTGCAGCCTGCGCTGCGGCTCCTTTGCAACCTAAAGCAGCAGGAATTAAACACTTGTATTCTCCCCAACAGCAGGAAAAAGATGGGGAAGTGGCAGTTATCGATGGTAGGTTTGTTTAGATTATTAAGGCTGTAGAAAACAAGATACGGCACAACGTTTTAGTTTGTTGCTTCTGTTTATTCACCAGGACAAACAGTAATAATACTTTGAATCAGAGCGTGTTATCCTCCTCTGCTTCATTGTGTTTAAGAAGCTGGTTTCTGTCATGTGACGTGCTGTTTTCAAGCATGGTTTGCTTCTATTGCTACACGTGTAAAAAAACTCAGAAATTACCTCATAATTCCCACCTGTGCAATCAGTGAGCCTCACTTCAGATTTTGTGACTTGTAAATTATGTCATACTCGAATATTATGGTGTTTTATTTGGTATAGATCTGTCACAAAATATTGGAAATGCCTTCAGCTGTAATTCCTTTTTGTTTATTTCCCTTTTTTGTGGAATGTTGCTCTGATATTTGAGCTGAGACTAATATTTTATAGTTAAAAGTCTAAAAAGAAATCGCTCTTTGCTGGTTAATGTTAACTTGGGTTAGATTTAGGTGCAATCTGTGCTCTGTTTTGGGAAAATATATGACATCATTTATATTTTGTGAACGCTTTTTCAGGATGCATCATGAAGGATTTTTTTTTTGTACCCTAATTTAATGTTTTCCTAAAATTTTCACTGTTTGAGAGTAATTTTAAAAAGTATTATCAAGTTTATTTTATAGAATTAGAAATTAAATATACTTTCCTGCCATATCTTCTCAGCATCCACAGTACAAAGTCTATAATATATAAATATATATATGGCTCATCAGACTGTGTTAAACTTTGTCATGGTTCAGTAATTAGAGTTTGTGGGCATAAATAAGTGCGTCAGTGAATGCCTCTTAGTCCAGTCATTGTTCGAGTCATCAGTTGTTTGTCTGTTTTTCTGGCCGGGTAACAAACAGATCGGCAGAGCTGTAAACACCCACTCTGACCTTTTTTGTTTTCATTTGATCGACTCGTTTCCAGATCTGTATTGAAAGTTTATTTCTTATGCATATTTTCCATAGTGTTTAGAGGATCTTTGGTTTGCTGCTGTATCGCTCAGGAGAAAAGTCTGTCATGTATTTGGGTCATTATTTGCATGATGATTGTTTTTTTTATTCTCCCTCTGCAGGATCCGGTGCAGGAGTGGGGCGAGGAGGAGGAGGATGGTGCCGTGTTTGGCATCACCCTGCGCAGGGAGCCCGCCCCGCTGAGCTCGGACTCACCGGAGCTCTCGCTGGGCCTCGGCTGCGTCCAATACCACACAGTGAAGGTGCGCAGGCTCAAGGCCGCCACCTTGGAGCGCCTGGTCACCCACCTGGTGGACCCTGAGCGCAGGGAGCCCGACTTCATCCATGTGTTCCTCTCCACCTACAGGGCCTTCACCTCCACCAGCACCCTCATCGAGCTGCTGTTTCAGAGGTGAGAGACTGCAGACTTTTGTTGAACTGAGACGAGTGTTAACAAAAATCATGAGGGCGCAGTCAGCTGGTCGGCGAGCCCACATATGAGATCATCGCTGATGCTTGATTTAGAAGGATCTGTGTTTTTAGACAAAACATTTCAGCTCATGGAGGAAGACAAAGTGTGACATTTGGGGAATGTGAACCCACTTAAAAGCACCTGTAAAATGACATGTTAAAGCCTGGTTTTCATGAAAAAGTTAGACTCGTGTTGGTTATATGTCATGTTAGGTTAACCAACTGTTGCTTCATTCAGTAATTATTTTAGTGTTATGCTTTATAGTGAAGTCCGGTAAATAGACCCTAAAGTTACCTCTCCTTTTCAGAGGCTCCACACAGAGATTCTTAGCTTTTCTGGCACTGATTTCTTCTTCTAAAGTGTCCTACTTTAAAAAAAAAAAAGGGTCGTCACTGCATTCAGGTGCAAGCGGTGCGTATGCGTCACCTGCTTTTACAACGTGTCAGATGCACAAATCAATTTCCAAAGGAGAAAGCAGTCTAACGACCTACTTACGTCCCATCAGCTATTCACAGAGCAAACCTCTGGTGACATGGGTCTGGTTTCTATGACGAGCCTGATCGTCACAAGCTAAACAAAGCAGTCTCCAACTTTGCTGCCTTACAAAGTTGCCATGACTACCTCTGCCACACCCAGCAGGGGAGCTTTTGCACCTGCCTGATTTATTACACTCAGGAATCACCTGCAGGAATGTTTTGGAATGATTTCAGGGTTAGATGCAGCACTCCTCCTTTCCTTTACTGTTTGCTCCTTGAAAAGAGTGGAAATTAGTTAAAATTTAACTTGGATTAATCAAGAGTTCAAAGAAAATGTCCTGATTTCTATCAGCTTGCTCACCTTTGCTGAATGGGCTTCAAATAGCTGTGAACTGTGTTCATTAGTAAACTGATATATTATTTGTCAAACACTCTCCCGTATATGTGCTGTGCTGGTGGCAGCAGCTTTCTTGTGAGCTTCAGGAAGAGGTCAGGGCATACTGGGAAATGTGCTTTCCCTCCTTTACACTACAGGGTTTTTGTACATGGTGATCCTTTTCTGTTAGGGTGCAGATTTTGGTCCTACCAGTAAGACTTGTCTCTTCACTTTAGTTTTACAGCATATTTATATATAGTTTTTAAGTTACACTCTGTACCAAGGCCACAGCGTCTCTTCAGGGATTCCCACTGTTGAAGGACACTTCCACAGGATGAACAGTTAGGAGGGTTCAATGCTGGGATCCATGTTGTTTACAGGACATTTTCTGTCACTGCTCAGGTCCCATGTTGTCCTTTCTGATATGACGATAGTCTTTTGATTTACAGTTTAGCTGATATGTAGCTGTTTCCCTTTTCCTCCACAGAGATGAATCAGTCACCAAACTGGATAACGTTGTCTGCCCTCGCAGGTGAGTGCAGTCCAGCTGACCTTGCATTGTGCCCCCTCCCCTTTTTTTAAATTAACAATAACTATTTTCTTATTTGTCGCAACATATGCAGATTTTTCGTCAGGCCTCATACATTACTTCCCTCTGATATCTTTTAGTCCTTTACTCCCTGTGATCCGACTGTGGCTGGAAGAATACAGCGAGGACTTCCAGGAGCCCCCCCTGTACCAGGCTCTCCGAAAGCTGTGTGTCTACTTGCATCGTCGACTCTGCTTGAGGCGTTTGGCTCAGGCTGCTGATGCTCTCCTCAAGAGATTCCAGGAACAAGGTACAGTAGAAAAGTAGAGAAGGGCAAAGCAAGTGATTAAATGTGTTAAATTAAACACATTTTTGTTGCAGTTTATAGACAGTTTACAGGGGATGATATGTGTGATATTTATTCAGTGGGTTAACAACTTCAGCATTTTTAACAGTTTGTTTTCACTTGTCATTGTCAAACAAAATATTTACATAGTTAGACATACTGATAAAGTATTTTGTGTGGTGTCAGATGAGCAGGAAGAACTTGTGTCTTTTATGACCTGATTTGACAGATTGCAGCCAGTCTGCGTCAGAGCACCATTGTGAATTATTGCAGCAGGAGCAGAGCGATCAGGAGGATGGAGGAGAGATGTCCACTAAGGAGGACAAATACAACTTTACTGACTTCCCTGTGAGAGACGTGGCAGAGCAGCTCACCAGACTGGACGCTGTAGGTTTGACTTACAGAAATCTTTTTAAGTTCTGTGTCAGATTGTTGTTGGAGTCACCTGCTGTGATAATTTATTTATCTTTTTAACCCTCTTTATGCTTGATTATCCCCCAGGAACTGTTCATCAAAGTGGTTCCCTTCCACTGCCTGGGCTGCATTTGGTCCCAACGAGACAAGAAAGAAAACCGAAACCTGGCGCCGACAGTCCGCGCCACCATCTCCCAGTTTAACGCAGTCACCAACCGTGTCATCACCTCGCTCCTCTGCCCATCCTTGCCCAGCCCTTCTACTTCCTCTCCCATCTCATCACCCTGCCAGGCTGCTACCTTCCTGTACCCCTCCTCTGCCCCGAGCTCTCCTCGCTGCTCACACACCAGACCCGCCCACAGAGCACGCATCATCGAGAGGTGGATCGCCATTGCACAGGTCAGGATCAAAACACATGTACCATTTTACTAAATGTTTACTATCAAGTCACATATCTATAAAACAGCAGTATGTGTCTCCACAGGAGTGCAGGCAGCTGAAGAACTTCTCCTCTTTGAAGGCCATCCTTTCAGCCCTGCAGTCCAACGCTGTGTATCGCCTCAAGAAGACTTGGGCTGCAGTGAGCAGGTCGGCAAACATCATCAGGACACTCCTCGCATATTTTACTCCCAACTTCTATTAAGATCTGTCGTGACGTTTTCATATTTGTGTTTCAGAGAAAGCATGAACACCTTTGACCACCTGTGTGAGACTTTCCCCGATGAGAACTTTGTGCTGACCAGCAAAGAGATTCTTGTGGAGGTGTGTTTTCAACCCACACATTTGTGTAACAAAGTTATTCAGTTCGCAACAGAAGCCCACCGAAAAGCAAAACCTGCACCCGCTCTAATCACATCTGACCATTTAATTTAGTGGTATGCTCAGACACTGAGGAATGCCATTTATCTTAGCTGGAGAAACGAGCTGACAGAAGGCAAGGGAGCTACTGCTAGAGAAGAGGGAACTTAGAAGTAAATTAGCTCCATACACATAAAACAGCTTTGTTCTTCAGGAAAAGGTATCTCTGTTAAAAATGTTTTCTACAACCCAGCGTTTGTTTCTACGAAGCCAGGCTTTTCTACTACAACTCTGTAACATAACTCCTCCTTCTCATGGCAGCCTCCTCTCACTCAGATGTAGACTGTTTTCTTCCCATAAGCTTTCAGACTTCAATGTTGTCACACACTTGATAATCTGAGCTTGTCACCTGCAAGTACAAATATTTATACTTGACCGTGTTTTGTTATATTACGCTGGAGCTGTGGCCTTCTCGCTCTGTGTAGGTCTGATCGGGAAAGGTTTTTGTGTCCATCATCATTTTGCGGCCAAATACGAGAGAAAAATGAAAAATCCCTGGAAATTCTGTCATCACAGGGTAGCTTACAGAGAGAAAAACAACAGTCCCCCCTGAGCAAGGACATGGCAACAGCACAGAAAAAAAATCTCATTTTTAGCAGAACTTGTCCCAGGAAAGGCAACCATCTGTCTCAATAAAATCTCCTCAATGAGTGTACCACAGCTGACATTAATGGTTAAACTGGGTAAACTGCTCTAACTTCAGATATATATATCAAGAGATAAATAAACACGACACTAAATTTTGTACATTGGTAAAACGGAGCAAAACTGTCATTGCCGTGAACTTTGTGTGTTGCAAAATGTTGCAGACAAGTCAGTGGTTAGCTGCTAGCGAGCTTCATGATTTAGATGCCATTTTTCTTCATATTTCAGTATACTGAGCTGCTCCTAGTACTCAAGATCACCAGATTTCTGTTCTGTTTTGAGAGGCATTCACTGTGAACAACTGATATGAATGTGTGTTTAGTGATACTGCGTTTATCTGCAGACCAGTCTTGGTAAAACAAAGAGAAGCCTATTGTAAGTGCCCTATAAAGCTCAAAAGTAGTTATGTGAGTACATAGTGTCTGCTATTCCTCCAGTACTACTCGTACTGCATTCATTAATCGAGACTGAACCTTCCCACACCCGCAGCACCCTGTGTGGAAGAGCTCAACCCTGAAAGGAACAGTTATATAACTCTTGTGCTTGTTGTCGTCTCGCATTAACACTCTGAATTTGACTCATTATGTTCTGTCTGCACTGACATGACTGCTGTCCACTCTCTGTCTGTAGGATGGGACTCCTGACAGCAACGCCACGCCAAGCGATAAATTGCCCCGGCTCTGCTCCGAGTCCAGGCAGATGGTAAAGAGAATGCTCAGCATTTTGTTTGGAAAATACCTTTTTGTTCCTCACTTTCAGTTTTGACCTCTAAAATAAAACAAACGTGTCAGCAGTGCTGGGTGGTATAAAATGGAAGGCAGGCGTTTCTCTGCCTGCATCATCAATTTCACTTCCTCTTAAGTTCTGTTTTCAAGCTGATTTTGTTTAATAAGAACTTCTTTTTTTTTAAAAAACGAAGCATTGACTGGAAAACATTTAGACTTGCAATAATAATGCAGTTTTCCAGAGAAAGATAAAAAACAAAACACGTGTAGGGTTTCCCACAGTTAATCGGTTTACTTAGTGTAGATGGGGCAGTTTGTTAAATGCTTTATACCCCCATATTCAACCATTTTAAATAGTAGCCACCCTTTATATTCATTTCTGTGTATATATTTTTACCTTAACTATTTTTCTGCTCTTACTGACTTACATGAGAAATCTCAATTTCCTGCTTTCTTATGAAAACTGAAGCTAACACAACATGTGTGAGATTACTGCATTGATAAAATATCTGCAAGAAAATTAGTCGTTTTTCTGCCTTTATGATGTAGCATTTATTAAAGGGTTTAATTTTACCCGTAGAACTTCAGCAGCGGCGTTGTCCCCTACCTCGGCACTTACCTGACAGTCCTCACCATGCTGGATACGGCACTGACCGATACTGTGGAGGTGAGCTCTTTATTTATCCTTCTTTATGGCACTTTAGGGGATTTATGATCCCATATAAAACTCTTTGTTTTTCCATTTTTCACAGAGCGGGCTCATCAACTTTGAGAAACGCAGACGGGTAGGTGTAGTGGCACCTTATGTGAATGATTGTCTTCAAGCATGTTTTTAAGATTAAACATATTTTATATGCTTCCATTATTCTTCTGTTTCATGGTTTTATTGTTTCCCATTGCAGGAGTTTGAGATTCTCTCTCAGATTCGACAGCTTCAAGCTTTCTGTTCCAACTACAGCCTTCCAGACAACTCTCACGTCACTGCCTGGCTACAGACTCACACTCAGATGCTCACAGACCAGGAGAGGTAAACCATACTGAACGCCAGGCACTGTAATGATTAAGTAGCAGGTTCCACCGAAGCCCATCACATCTCACTTTATCTGTTATTTTTCTGTAGCTACGAGTTATCTCGTGAACTGGAGCCTCCAGTTGATCCCTGCCCCAACTCTCCCAGCTCATGGAGCAGTCGTCTTCTCACAAAGAAGCTCACCTCGTAAGTTTTGAAAACCAGTAGTCGAATGTTTCATGAGCTCTTTTAAATCAACAAGTGTCATGAGTTGATTATTTATCATGTTTGACACAGCATCTCCACTTTTTCATTCGTTCTGATGTTGGTGTACTTTGGGTGTGTTTCAGGTTGTTGTCTCGCTGCTTTAACGCTTCCTTAGTTCATTCATAAGTTAATTCAAATGATCACAACGTAACAAACCAGACCTCACAGCTGAGGATCTGTTTTCACTGCAGTTCATTTTAATATCCAAATGTGCATTTTTTGTTTTTACAGTTGCTAACTACAGTTAGCAGAAGTGTAGTGGAGCATACAGGTCGTTTTTGTAACATCTCTGGAGAACTGGGGGTTCACTTTTTGAAATCTCTCCATTAACATAATTCTTCTGGGTTTTTCTTACAGTGAACACCCGAATAAAGACGTTTAAAAAGAGATTTTTGCAGGTCTTTTTCACCTCTTGAACGAACAGTTTCATGCAATTGTAGAGAATGTATCTTTATGGACACTAACCTCTCTTGTCTTTAACTAGACTTTGTGGTGTTTTATTTATACGGGCAGCTCTACAACCTGCACTTTTCTTCTCCTTAGTTTCATCTTCTTAATTTGTTCACCCGAATCCAGGCTGCTTTGAAGTTCCCATAACTCTTCCAGCCTTGACTTCGATTGATTATTGATTATGTCCCCTATAGACATGAGAAATACAAACTATTTCTTCCATTAGTTCAGTTATGTTAGTATAGTGTGATTTAGATGATCAGACCACATTTTATTAGTAATAAGATTTTAAAGGATGCACAAGCTTTATCTTACAACTCTTTTAGGGTAGTTACTTCATTGGTTGAAGGTTTGGACGGAATATTAAAAAATATATATAAAAAGTTCAACATCAACAAATGTGACAACATGAGTGAAAACTCATCACATTGAAATCACATTGAAATGATATTGAAATCTGTTCTGAGAGTTAATAGAAAAGCTGTTTTCTTACTGACTAACAGAACATTTAATATTTTTTCCATCTCAAATGTGAATGTTAAAAAAATGTTTTTGGGTTGTTTTTTTTTTGCTTACTTTATATAAAAAAATGCATGTTAAATCACGTGTTCAGGTTGCGCACGTGCAGCGAGAGCTCCCCGAGGAAGACCCACGCCGACCAGATCAGCGTGTCTTCTTCTGGCTCCAGCAGTTCAGACATGGAGGACCTCTCCGCCCCTCAGCCCCACCCCCTCAGAAGACTCAAATTCAAGGTATGAGCTCGAGCAATCTCCAGACTTTTGACCTGCGCAAACATACAAGAAAATACTTGATCCTCATGTTCACTCCACTTTCTTCCCGTCAGTCACTCTCAGGCTCTCTTCACAATGTCACAGAGGACTTCTCCTCCATGTCCATCTCCTCATCACCGAGCCTCTCCAGCTCGTCCTGCAGCTCCTCGCAGCCAGATCTCAGCTCCTCCTCTCTGGTGCTGAGCCCGGAGTCGTCTTCGTCATCGTCCAGCTGCTCTTCTCAGGCGGTGCTGCCCGTCTACAACAAACAGATCTCAGACCTGTGCATAATCAGGGTCAGCGTGGAGTGTGTCAGCAATGGAAATGTCTACAAGAGCATTCTGGTATGTTCTGCAGTTCGCTGTACATGCACTTTAAAAGTCAGCCAGACTGATGTTGGCTGACGTACTTCAGGTGGTTGTAAAAAAGGAAAGCAGAAGAGTTTTGATTGCTTAATGACGCTTATTGACCTGTTTCTGTTGACCATAAACTGACAGGATTCAAATCAAAAAGCTCTGTAAAAAATCCTCAATTTGTGAATACAACTTCAGTCTCTTAGTTGTGACATTAATTGTTTTCCTTTACTGCAATGATTTGCTGTTTTGTGGACACAGATGTGAGCTGTTCTCTTTGGTTGGATTTTTTTCTGCAGTTGACCAGTCAGGACCACACACCTCAGGTCATTCAGAGAGCTCTCGAAAAGCACAACATGGAGGACATCAGGTGCAACGACTACAGCCTCTACCAGATGCTCAACAATGGAAAAGGTGAATCTCTCTTCTTGAGCACTGAGTGGTGATTGATCTCTCTGTATTTGAAGCCAGGCCAGTAGTCCTGTATTTTTCTACAGAATAATCATATAAATCAGATTTTAATTAAGATGTACATGTTCTCAACTCATTGGCCTAACTTGTGCTTTGATTCCTAAATGGAAAATGTAGAAGCTTGTGAAAATTGCAGAGAAATGCGGGATAGCTTGGTAATTAAATTCTTCTTTGTGCCTCAGAGCTCCACATACCCGACAAAGCCAACGTATTTTACGCCATGTGCACCTCTGACAACTACGACTTTGTGCTGCGTCGGCGCTGGAAGAGCCACGGGAGACATATAGGCTCTTCCTCCAGCCCTGGAGCTAACCACAGGGGTCATTACAGCAAGTGAAAAAGCATCTGTCCTGGTTGAAAAAATTGCAGCTAAACTAAGAGTTGGAGCTGTCCATTTCTTCTCGTTGCCATGACAGTCGGTGTGCAGCAGAAAAGGGAGACTTCAACTGAAAAATGACCTGGAAGAGTTCTCATACTGTCAGGCGCAGCCCTAAAATGTGTTGAAACATGAACTATTCTGTGCTGTTGAAGGAGATGTCGAGGTATTCGGAGGAAGGATGTCATGAAGAACAAGATTCATCAAGGATCTTACGTCTTTACATGAGCAAACTTGTACAACAATGTGGATCGTAGTGAGCCATGAGTCCCAGTGGGCGCCTGGAAGGACAATTCAGCTTTCACTGCTGGTGTTTAAGCACATGAGGAGCAGCTGGTCTGACACAACAGTCCTTTGTTGTGACTCAACAGTGGAAATTGATTAATCGGGCTGTGTGACTGCAGAATCAGGAGCTTTTGTTTTCGTCTGTGATGCAGATATGACACTTTTCCTTCAGCTCATTTAAACGGGAACTTTTGACTTTTGATCGTGGTTAATGAGTAAGCAGTCCCACACAGATCAAAAGTGAAATCTGTCTGATTTCAGCCACTCTGAATACGTTGGAGAAAAGTGAAACTTAAGTTTGAAACCCATACTAGTAGTATTGTTTAGTTTTGATCCCATACGGTTGTCTGTGATACAGCAATTTTGTTTGGAGAGTCAGTAATGAGTATTTACTTGTCTTCTAGTTAAAGATTTATATATTTTAAAGTAACTTAATATATAAATTTATCTCCTTAAATTATTTAATGCATTTCAGTATTCAGATTTTAGAGCAAAAGTAGCATGATTAAAAATGTGTTTTTGTGTCTGTTCCAGTATTTTTGAGTCCAAGCCTTTTCTTTTTCCATATAGGTTAAAGTGATAAACGGGGATAAATGAATCGATTCAGTATTGAGTGAAATGACAAAAACACTACTGCAGTGTAATGTATGGCATAGTTATCCTGCTAGTTAACACTCTTTATCAGCAGCAGGTCTCTCCACTCTTGAGACAACTGTTTTCTTTAGGAAAAATGGTACAAACAAGTGTCCAGATCTATTTGTATCACTATTAAACACAACTTAAATGTGTCCCAGCCCTTTAAATGTAGTGCCTGAAAGCTTCACAAAGTGTGCTGCATCAATTTAGAAATGCACAAACATGAAGCAGCATATTAAGTCTTTTCAGTAACGGGAAGCAGGAGTTTCTACTTTGCTACTCTGTAACCGTACACCTCTCTTCCCTAGCTGGCTGGATGACCATAATGTCAAACATTGCAGCCATTTTGACTTTCCCTGTTACCTTCTCACTTTCATTCTCTCTATATTGGATCGATTCCAGACATTTTTGTCAGTACCCTAAAAGATGGAGGGGGAAAAAAGGCTCAGGCTGAAAAATACAACTATTTACCTTTAAACGAAATGCTTATTTTTTTGGCCTAAATCTCAAACTTTCTTTGTTTAACCCAGTTTGCATCAGTTTAAATGAAGAAACCTGTTTTTTTTTTTTTGTTTTTTTTTATCATCTTCGGTGGTTAAATGAAGGAAACTTTTTATATGAGAGTGACTTTTGTCTGACTTGTGGCATCTATGTCAAAGGTTAAAAGTTTTAAATGCAGACATGAGAGACCACAATGATGTGCCTTTCATCAGGTTTGGCTGCTGGTCACTAACATCTGTAATCCAGAAAAAAGATGCATCAGCAGACCCTCCACGATGAGCGGTATAAGGCGCACTAAACCTGCATCAATGTGAAAGATATTATTCTGAAGGATGGTTCTTGTATGTGAGAAGGAGGCATCCCGGCATGTGAATTAAATTTGAACACGTGACAGCTTCTCCGTGATGTGAAATCCTCCCTAAACTTCCAGGCAGTTTTGAATATACTCAAAATAAAGATTTCTTCAGGGATATAGTCGAGTTTGCTCACATCCCTGATTGAAATTAATCGAAAAAATCGTTTGCACTATAAAATCTTGGGTTTTCTGCAGGATTTTGCATCACAGGGTCTAGTTTTAAAGATGCTGTGGTTCGGTAAAAGTCAGGTGAGCAGTTGGTAACGCGAAGTCTGATAGCTGCAGTAAACCGTTGTAACCGTCCATCATATTATCATTATCATTATGTGTTTGACATGCAGCATTACTGTGTAAACATGTTTTTGTTTGAACATTTTATTTCAAGAGATCTATTTTTTAAGTCAAATGTAAGCACTTGCTGTACATAATTAGTATTAAATGTCCACCAATAAAGAAAATCTATTCTTTATGCAGTGCAGCACCTTTTGTTTCTAATGTCTTGTGCATACATTTTTTATAAATGATCTCAGATTGTCTTTGGTTCAGAAGAAATTAATTTATTTAACTTATTAACTTCAGGATCAGATCCACATATCAACGATATGAAATGAGTAAAGAATAAAGCTGGAAAAGCATGAAAAATTGAGGGAACATGAAGATGAATTAATGAAAGATTTTATACAGATTTTAAAAAATGCAAAGGGAAATAAATGTGGAAATATTGTTTTCAATTTTTATGATTTATTCTTTTATTTTTTCCAGTTTTTCCTTTTCTGCTATTTCCTCCCTTTGCTATACTTTATCCTTTAATTGTCAGTAGCTTTCATTGTGAATAATTAAAGAGCAGTTGCCAGCTCCTGTCTTAAACCTACAATCTGTAGCTTACAAGTAAGTTAAACCTCAGTTTTAGGCAGATTTATTTGTACCCATAGGTACAGACGGATAATGGCATTAATTATAACACACAATATATACAATGTAGATGAAAGATAGAACATCTCATCTGCTAAAAAATATTAAAAATCTCCAAATAATTAAAATAAAAGAATTGAAGTGCACTGCATCCATAAATCAGGACATACCAATAACACTGATACCAAAATTGAAATAAATAACCACGAGAACTGGCCCAGATGAGCGTCAAATCTCTGTACATATTAAGTTTTTAGCATAGTTAACAGGATGTGACACAGTCTCTGAGAGTAAATGAAAACTGTGACACTGGAGGCAGATTTTGGGTAACAGGATTTGCCTCCCAAATGAGTGCAGATGGTCTTCGTCCTGAGTGTGGTGAAGAGGTTAGCTTGAGTTAGCTGAATTGTAAGCGTCAGGTTGCAGGGTCACAGAGGAGCACAGAAAGTGGGAAAATAGTGAAAGAGAGGAGAGAAACACAACAAGATGATAAGTGGAACTGGGAAATAAAGTGGCAATAAAGTAAAAATGATAGGAAGAAATGGACTAAATCATGATAAAAATGATAAATATTAAATCATTTTAACTTTCATTAATTATTCTTATATATTCTTTTGCAGATTCATTCTTTTTTGTGGCACTTTTTGTGAAACCACTTTTTTAATCATCTAACAAGCCTTCTAACACTTCTTTCAGCCATTCACCACTGCTTATTCTTTCATCTATTTATTTATACATCCTCTCGTCCTTCCTCCCTTTTTCCTTCCCTCATCCATCCTCATCAGCTCATCTCTCGCTTCATCCCTCCCTTTTCGAATCCATCCTCTTATCTCTTCTCCAACTCCTCTCTTTTTCAGACCTCATCTGGGAAGATTTGAGGTCAGCTTGGGTCAGTGATCCTCTGAGACAGAATCCCCCACTCTGAGTCTACTTATCCCGAGCCTCTAATCACAAGACGTCCCAAATAGCCTAAGAAGAGTACCTTCACTTTCATCCATCATAATTCTCCCACATACCACCTGATACTTTGACTCCTTATTAAACCAGTATTCTTACTCTGTTGAGGCGTGCTTGTTATTAGTGACGTATGATAGGCGAAGTAGTTTTATTTGTAAAGCACAAGTCATACAAAAATGGCTATTTAAAGTGATTTTTATCAAGTTTAGGAAGGTAAATACCATAAAAACTAATCATGAAATTACACACATTTGTATAGAGGAGAGGAAAATGAGTTGTAGGTTAAATATGTAGCTAAATGTGAAATGGAATTAAGAAACAAAGTTACAGTGTTTTATCTATTAAAAGCTGTGGCAAGGAGAACAGCTTAGGGAACACCTACATTTCACTGATTCAAGCAGAGGGCAACTAAAAACACCTTCCAGTCTTAGATTCTTTGAATGGAAACTAAAGTGTAAATCCCCATCAGCGGTTACATTGTGACCCTTTATTTTGGTGTTAGTTTTAAGTATATATAACTGGACTCTGATAGACCTATAAACATAAATTCCTGTTGAAGAGTTCAAGTTCCCAGTTCATCGGCTCATCTGAAAAATGTTGTCTCAAGCAGAAAGGACACTTTCTTTTAACAGCTTGTAAAGTTATTGTTATGAGGATGCAGGAATATTGTTAAGAGAATTGTTACATAAACTGTAACAATTCTTGGTTACAACATGGTTACAACATGGTTACAACATGTAGGGTTAATGGTGACCACTAGATGGAGCGAGATACAAAGCCCCGTTCCTCTCAAAACTGGTTTGTCCTCCAGTCAAACGTAGAGGCTTTTGATAGTGACCTATATTTTGTGCAGTGTTCATTAAGCTAAGATAACCCTCTGTTTATGAATACTGAAATGAAAATAAATGCATAAAAAACATGAGTTGCAGAACTGCAGCAGGGTCAACAGGGCCGTTCTCTTACTTTCTGCACCTTCATGAACCGTTGAACAGTGTGGGAGGTCAGAGGTCACAGTGGCAGATGTGTGTGTGTGTGTGTGTGTGTATCGGGAGGAAGTAGGAGGTTATGACCTGTCTGGCCAGCTCTGCTCCTTCTTGTCGAAGCTCTAATTTCCACATTTGGGACTGACTTCCGTCCAGTTAATCATTTCTGCTTTCAGATGGAGCAGATTTCCATTTTTTCTTTTTGTTGTTTCTCTCATATTTCCACGCATCTGCTCATCCACACCTCTTTCTTACTCCTCTCCTTTAGTATATTTTGGCCTAGTGGTCCATGACTCCACACATTCTCAGAAAAAACAGGACAGCAACATTTCACAAAGCATGACAAAAATAGAGAAAATTACTGTGAAAACATCTCAGAAAACATTTTACAGAATACGATTAAAAACAATAAAATGACATTTTATAAAAAGGACAATAAAAATAGGAAACACATCATATCATTAAAAATATCTGAAAAAAAAGTCTCCAAATACATCACCAAAATGGTAAAAAAAACAGCATTTTTGAGTGTTTCCTGTGTTGTTGTGTTCTGATATTTGAGTTTTGCTCCTCAGAGCTACCTCTCTGTATCTTGTATAACAACACTACTACTCATCCTGCTGGGTTTCTGATGTAACGTGCATATATTTTTGCACATTAACTGGTGAACTGACCCACCTTCCACAGTGCATCAGTTGTATTAGTTACACGGAGACGACAGAAACGCAGAAATAACCAGCGGCTTCTTCCATGAGTGCAGCGCAGTGTGTCAGACGACTCACTTGTGGCTTCTTGTCATCCTTGACTACCCCGAAGGCCTTGACTACATGATTCTTAATGACATCCAAGGTGTACTATTCATGTCGGGTTCCTGATCTGAAGCTACTCCTCTCAAACCGGTCAGTTAACTGGTATCATGTGAGAGCTGAAAATGATTTATCTCCCCCTCGGCTGCCTCACAGAAGCTGCTTTGTGGGCTCTGAGATCAGTTTTAGATTGCTTTGAGTGGAAGAAGTGAGGCCCACATATGTAACAGAGACTGTGATGCAAACACAGTTTGTTTAGGATGTATATTTATTTTATTGTTATATTTATTTTAGATATTTTGGTGAGGCATACATAACCAAAAATATGTATGGACAACCAGCAAAACAGAAGTCTTTTCTAAAATCTGCACTGAATGCATCAAAACTTTTCTTACCTTTAACCTACTTTACGTTATTATTAGTGTTGTACGAACAAACTTAGCAGCATCACGTTGACCTTCACTTGTTCTATGAGCTCAAAAGTTAATGGCAGATTGTATAAAGCAAAATTCTCTAAAACGTAATAAGAAAATGAACTGAAATTTGTGACTTTTGTTCCCTTTTTGCATCCACATTTGATCACTCAATCAAAAAGTCTTCAAATAAGTTACATTTTCCCTCAAAATGACACAAAACCATAATTATTTAACTTTCATACTTTGTATAACAACCAAGCTTCATAACTATCCATGTGATGGCGCTGTTTGCCTGGATACTGATCAGGTTTTACTCACCGGTTGGATTTCATAAAGCTTTACGTAATTCAGTGCGATAGCTTATTCATGTGACGCAGACTTCTAATATGTAAGAGGAGTTGATCCAGTTTCAGTTTCAACAAATCAAAGATTATTTTACTTTTATCTAATTTTATTACTGGTCTTATCTCCAATTTATGCTGGGTCACTTGTAACACCCACGCTTTTGTCTTCTGAGGACTTCTGTTGAAATTCACTGTTCTTCAGGTTTCTGTTTCAAGGTTTCAACATCAGAATATGATGTGTTGAGTTTTACAAAACCCTCACTTACACACATATAGATGAACACATGTTCATATACTTACAAGTTTAATTTAAAGCCCCTCCTCAGTGGCAGCTATGCCTGAAGCCTCCACATTGTTATGTCAGTACTATGTTGTATGTTTACTGTTCTCTCAACTGAGAATTAAACCCACCAATACATTTTTTTGCACGTTAGGGTACCTGCAGTATCTGCGAGTAATAAGAGAAGGCGTGTTAAGTGTGAGCGATCAAACACAGATTTTTTTAGAGTAGTTAAATGGAAAATGTTTTCTCTTATAAACATGACCATGACTCTAAAGCCTCTATTGTTAACCCATGAGTGTGTACATGTATGCGAGTGTGTGTAGAGTAGCATATCTGTAGGGTAATAGTGGACAGATGGGAGAAATGGCTGAGACTAATCTTAAAGGGGTTAATCCACTTAATAGCCACTACAAATGACTGCAGGTGACCTCACTGTCCAACATGTTGTTTTGTCAGGCTTAAGTAATATTGACATTTTTCTGCTGAAACACCACATTAACAGCTTTGTGCGTCAGAAATGATCCTCCTGAGATTATCACAGAATGCAATAAATAACAAGTAAATTAGACTGTTTTGAAAATACAAACCCACAAATTGAAACCATGGGCAACAAAAGTGAATACACTTTTGATCACTAAAACAAGTTTAACTACTTGTGATTTACAGTTGGTATAGTTGCATGAACATGACCGGATGACACCAGAACTTCCTCATTTTTGATTCTGTGGGCTGTGTCAGTCTGTATGTTTGCATCATGACTCTGCAGAAATTGAAACATCTGAACATGAGTCAGGAAGAGGTAAAGGAAGATCTCTAGCCTGAGGGAAATGAAAAGCAGCACAGTTGCAGGATTAATCAGTTGATATAGAGTGACCCCTGGCACCACCAATCAAAGTTGCAGTGGCCGTCCTCTTAAAATTATGTCAAAGACTTGCGCAATCTAGCTCTGAAAAAAACGCAGCGGTCCTTCCTTTCAAAGTGGTGCAGCGGTTATCGGTGGAGATAAGACTTTCTTTACGGCTCATGGTTAAGAACATTGCAAAATATACACTTCAATGTCAAAGAAAAATGCAAAGTTGCTTTCTTAAAACTTATGTTTATGTTTATGCATTTAGCAGACGCTTTTATCCAAAGAGACTTACAAATGAAGATATAACAAGCTATATAAAAGCTAACAATAATAACTAATGAGTCCTGGATGAGTTCTTTCCTCAAATTTGATTATCTCGATGGGGTCCAGAACTAGCCTAGGTACTTTGCAAATGCTGCACTTTCCCCATCTCAAGCACTGAAGTGAACGTAGCAGAATAAGCAGGTAGGTACATAAAGGAAGAAGTCAGTAGCAGCTAATCTCATAGGAAAGTCTCAAGTAAAGTATATACACAATATCTGCTCTAAATTTACCGATATGGTGCTAATTAAATTCCTAGCTAAATTGTTTGTTAAAGTTTTCTGATCTGTGATGTAATAGATCAATTGGGAAATACCCAGTACCAACAAGCTGAAAGCAGACATATTATTACATATCGTAACTGAGTTACACATACTTTGGTCTATAAACCAGTTGTCATCCATGCTTGTATACCGGGACAAGGACAGTAGTCTAGTTAAATTGTTACCTTTGCATGGAAATGTCCAGTCAACACAGATGTGACTGAGCTGATTTATACCCAAATACTAACAGAAAAGGATTGCAAATTGCAGAATTTTGGCAGAAGAGGAGATCACACAAGAATTTACAAAGAGGAGGGAAAAAGACTACAATGACATAGGTTATTTTGTTGCCCGACTTAGATTCAATTCAACACTGTTTGACGTAGTTTAAATGGAAAGGAAAAGCAGCAAAACATCTGCTGATGGACTGAGAATGGTAGAACATCTCTCCATGAAACTGTGCAACACTGTTGTCCTGAAAAGGACTGAATGTGTGAGAAAAAACATCCAAAGAACTGAAAAAAGATAAGCTTTGAAACGTATTATGACACATGAACTGACTTTAGTTATATAAGTGCTGTGGAGGCTGTTAGAAATGTAGGCTCACACCCTGGTAATAATTTATCTCCTCTATACTGGCCCGGAGGAGATCCCTTAATAAAGCAATACCATTGGAAGTGACAGGGCACAAAATCTACACTCATCATTCTGTGTAAAAATGTCACATTAAAGGATCATACAAGATTAAACGAGTTGATTTGGCAAAAAGAAAGGATGCTCGTGTTTGTTTAATCTTGCACATATGGGCATGGATTCAGCTAAGACATTGTATTTCGGGAGACACGTGCTCATTGAATGTTTTCTCATCTGCTCACTGCCAAAATATGCATATGGTTAGTTTAAATGATTTGCCGCATCCTCTCAGACAACCCAGCACCATGCTTGAAAACCCACCTTAATTTTAACTAATTTGTTAGCTAACATGTCTTAATGGGTTATAACTTGCTTTGAACTGACTGTTTTAGTGCACATCTGGTAAAGTAAAAACATAAAATGTACCTAGAAAAAGAGACCCAAAGAAAGAAAGGTTAAAAGACAAAGCAGGCTAACTTAGCATGAGATATCAGCCGACCACTAAAGATGTTCTTCACTTAGATTTAGAGTACACGTGCGCTCTCAGGCGTTATTTTTGTTTATGCATTCTAATGGACAATTGCAGATCATTAAACCAATAACGAATGTCTCATTAATAATAAACCAGTTTAAATAGAAACAGTGTACAAGTTTCATGTGAGTGCTGCTGTAAGACTTTAGTGATGTAGGTATCTGTCTCCTCTCTGGGTTTAATTAACTTTATTGATCAGTGATGTTCCAAAAGAAATATTTCTGAATCTCTTTGGCATCTGGGATCCAATGCCAAACACTAATGTGGTCCAGAGCCATTAATGTTCTTCTGATTTCCAATTATTACTGTCCACATACATGACACAAATATGGACGTTGTTCCATGGAAGCAGGGAGGAGGCATTCATTACAGCTGAGTTAGACCCCCCCCCCCCCCCCCCTACAGCTATGTGGGAAATTTGCAAGTCCGGACTGAGCGAGTAGCCTAGCAGCTTGTTGTGTAATGAGAATCTTTCACAGATGTGTTGAGTAAAAATGGGCCAAAGATTTAGAAAAACAAAAGGTTTGTGGGTGTTCATTGAAGCACAGCTCTCTGAAGGTCCCACCACAGCGTTTCAGTCAGGTTGAGGTCTGGACTTTGACTGGACCATTGCAACACGTTGATTCTTTTCTTTTCCAGACAGTCTGTTGTAGATCTGCTGCTGTGTTTGGGATCATTGTCCTGTTGATGACCCAGTTTCAGTCAGGCTTTAGCTATCGGACAGATGGCCTCACATTTGACTCTAGAATACTTTGGTGTACACAGAGGACTTCATGGTGGACTCAATGACTCCAAGGTGCCCAGGTCCTGTGGCTGCAGAACAAGCCCAAATCATCAGCCTGCAAAAACCCTGCTTGACAGTTGGAGAAACATTAAATTGTACAATTCTATTTTGAGGAGTGTTAGAAAAAAAGCCTATATTATGTAATCATTGTTTATTATTGTTTAATTAATTTAGTCTAAAACTGAACAGAAACCCCACTGGACTTACTTCCTCAAGTCAGATCATGATTACAAACTAAAACGGCAGATTTTTCTTTTTCTGTAAAAAGTCTGAAATTGAGCAAAGCCACAGCAGGCATGAGAATTCAAAAGGCAATTTTTACTGGATAAAACTCACAGTATCCTCCATTACAATAAATACACACTCACATGTACACTTGTAGGCCACTTCTTCTACCACAAAGGCACAAGAAATGGTAGTGAGTGTGGTTTAGCGTTGCATAACATGAAGCTGATTCATCTCTTACACGAGCACGCACCAACACACAGTTATTCCAGGTGGCCTACTTTCATTTCAGAAGTGCACAACTTTCTTGTGACCTATTTTAACACTGTGACGTAAATGCTTTAGTGTGTGCGTGTGTGTGTGTGTGTGTGTGTGTGTGTGTCACTGAAGTCGGCAGTCCTCATATGATTGTTGCATGCACATCTGTAGAATAACACACACATACATTGACTGACCTATTTTACAGTACTAGTCAGACAGAGGCAGCAGGGACTGAATGGATCATTGCAGGCAACATAACTCTCTCTTGAATGGCAGCCAGCCTAGCATGTTGAACAGAGGAGTCGTGTTTTTCTCCCTCTGTCACTTTCTGTTTTATCTCACATGTTTCCTGCCGGCATGTGATAAATCTGAGCCCTTTTTCATGTTGTTGACGTTGTTCTTTCCACCAATATTAAACTCTTTGGTTACTTTTGAGACTAGGAATAGGTCCCATTCAACCCTGCAAATTCACACAGAAAGTGTCTCAAGAGGGAATCCACAAGCACAGATATCTATTCTACTTATTTCACTCATCATCACAGGAACAGCTCTGAAAGTTTGTCTGTCTTTAACAACACTCAGTGAGGGACTGGGAATTATTCAATAATTGATTGGACGGCATTCCAGAGTTATTTATTCTTTACCTGTCTCTTCTTTGAATAATCCTGATTATTTTTATCTTAATTTTTATCTTTTTAACTTTGATTGCCAATAAACACAGCACAACAGGTCCAGAAGGCTCCTAATTCAACTCAAACTATTCTTGGACTTTCTGTGTAATGTTGCGAACAAATTAAAAATGTTTGAATTGAACTGAACGCCATCAAATGTTTTTAAACACACCCCATAAGACACAAGCTAATCCAAAGTTAATGGGGGCCGGAATGTGAAAAGTAAACATTTACTAAGTTAATGTTTAAATTTGGTAGCGTTCGGCTTCATCACACAACAGGCTTCTGCAGCACCCATCTTCTGATGATTTCCTCCTCTCGCTGCTCAAATTTCAGGTCATTAAGTGGAGATTTCAGCAGTGACTAATGGTATTTGACATCTGCTCACCATGATTTAAAAAAGCACATCCTCTGTGTGCGGACAAGTGGCTGAAAGGACTCACACACTCCTCAGCTTCATTCCCCTTACCCCATCGCTGCCTCTCCCTGTGCAGCTGACCTACATACTGCAACATCTCGGTTACATAACCAGCCAGAGCTGCTGATCACTGCAGGCAGCACAAAGCCAACAACCCCCCCCATACCTTGTTTTTTACACACACAAACACACTCCACAATATGACCTTTCACTGCTTTATATATGAGGAAGTTGCCTTCCTGGGTCACACCTCCACTGTTTAGTTACTTTGGGATATGTGTGGGGAAAAATCAAATTAGGTCAACACAAATCGTTTAGAGTTTTATATGCAACTCATAAATTACTGCCAGATCCTCTGCTGCTCTACTTACAAGTGCAATTTGTTACAATTTTAGAAATAGCCCTACATTCAAATTCCATTTATGTAATGAACTAAGAAGTGAATGTTTCTATCTTACACTAAAAGTCCCTAAATAGCTGCTTGTTGTTGCCCTGAAGGTGATAAAATTGATGATCTGCAGTCATGTGAAAATGTTACACAGAGTTCCAAAACGTAATCATGTTAGCTGGGGGGAATCAATCAGCCAGTGTGTGCTACTGACCTGCTCCCACAAGCAGAGAGCTTCTTTCTGAGTAGTTTACTCAAGTTTACTTAGTGGAGGGATGTGATGTAACTCTCTTCTCCTCCCCCCTTCTGTCCCCCCTGTCTCTCATTCTCTCCACTCTGAATAACCTCTCTTTCTCTCTCGCTACTCTCCCTTCTCCTCCATCCTCTCCCATCCCTCCTCACTGACCTACTTTCACACTCCTGGCCTGTTTTCACAAGCCTCAGTACAACACAAAGCAGCTTGTAGAGCTCGAAGATGGGCTGGAAAATAAGGGGAATGAGTGCGGGAGGGAGGGAGGGGAAAGGTGTCAGAGAGAAAATGAAAGACGGAGGGTGCAGCACAAAGCACTGCGGTTTCCTCAGGAATGTCACCTTGTTATACCTGGCTGTTGGGTGGTGTGGCAAGCAGAAGTGAAAACACAAAGGAGTTTCATATTACTGATGAGAAACAGCAGGTCTGTTTGTGGTCAGCTGCTTCCACACACGCACATCCGTCATCCATTAATCTGAAATTGAGACATAAGACTGGGAGTGCTGCTCTGGATGTGCCTCATGAGGTTGTGCAATGAGAAGCTCTGAGTATGAAAACATCTTCTTAGGTTGTTTTTTTTTTTTGGAGGGGGGGGTTCCCTCCCTACCTTGTTGACATTTTCAAACTAGAGCCCTGAGATTTTCAATCGGGTGTATCTTTGAACATGCAACCCCTCTGCAGATGACAGGCTCTCCTTCCTGTCGTGTCTGTTATGTAACCCGTAACAGCGGCCCGCTCTGCTCAAGCCAACCTGCTGTTCCCAGCAGCTATTGTTCCATTATCGGCATGGTTGGATGGGGGCTGGCTCATTCGGCACTCACAGTCTGACGCAGTTGTTATCCTGAGACACTTGTGTAACTTGTTTTTGCTTCATTTTTGTCCTTTTTTTAATTCTTCACATAAAACACAACTTCCAAAGCACTGCTTTGAGATATTATGCAATTCTGGACAACACCAGATACAGAAAGTAATCACTTACCTAACATGTGGTTTAAGCATTCTTGAAGTTGGGACACTGTAAACTGATTCTGTCTGTTATTGTTTTTGTTCATTTAAACAGCTCTTTGACTCACCACATTGAAATGTAACATTCATTCATTTGAATTGCTTACTTGTGTCTGTTATCAGGAACTAGAACAAGCTGTACTGACAAAACAAGACTGACATGTCACCTCGTCATTAAACAGCTGCACTTTCCTCGTTAAACTCACACCAATCAGCTGCAACGTTAAAACCAGTGACAGGTGAACTGAAAGAAGCTGATTACCATGTTACAAAAACACCTGTGAAGGGTCTGGATGTATCAGCAGGAAAAAATAACTTAAAAAAACTTTAACAAAGAGCAAATTTACAACTGCATCTGAGTGACAAATGAAGGTCCTGCATGATGTTCAACCAGTGAACTTAGAACAGGGTCGTTGAAGTGTGAAGGTAAGAAACCCCAGTGCACCTGTTTGTATCGTACCACCACCAACCATCTTACAGACCATATACTCCAAATCAGGAAAATGTCATTTCTCCTTTTACTTTGCAGTTTTACTTGTAGTTCCTACCGTTTCTAAAAGTAGAACGGGAGGCAGAACCTTCAGTTATCAGGCCCCTCTCTGTGGAATAAGCTGCCAGTTTGGGTTCAGGAAGCAGACACCTTCTCTACCTTTAAGATTAAGCTTAAAACTTTCCTTTTTGACAAAGCTCATAGTTCAGGATAGCTCAGGTGACCGTGAAACATCCCATAGTTCTGCTACTACAGGCCTAAACTGCTGGGGGACGTCCTATGATGCACCTCTCCTCACTTTGCTCTCTATATACATATGACATAACTGTCGTCATTAACTTATGTTTCTCTTTATCAACAGGTATCCCCGCCTTTCCGTTAATGTCCTCTCACCCCCATTATTATGTGAATTGGACCCATTTGGATTTTAATTAATTTAATTGGATTATTATTCAATTACAAAGAATTGGACCACTTCACTTTAAAGTGCCTTGAGATTACTTTAGTTGTGAATTGGCACTATTTAAATACTCTTATTTTTTCATTTTAAAACTTAATTGAACTTCTGATGTGATAATTGGCTCATTAACTTATAAATGCTTCACTCTGTCTAGAGCACCACAGGTAAAGTAAAAATAGCTGCCAGCTGTGAAGACTTTTTGCAGAAAAACTCACAGAAAGCATATACTGGAGAATTAGATACTGTAATTTGATTTTCTGTTGAAAGTTCTACCGATAAGTTGCCCCAGCTTCTCTTAACTTGTATAGAAACTGTGATCCTTGTTGCCTATCCTTCATGTTATCAAATCTGACTTTTGTATTTTTTTTAATCCATTTTGCTTTTCCAACTCATAGCCAGTTTATTCAAAGATTAATATTTCATTAACTTTATGTAATATTTCATCCCCATTTGAATGCACTCTGGAGAGCAGGCAGCATGTTTGTGTAATATGAGCTTAGTGGTTTATTTTGCTACCATCCGTGATGTGTGTGTATAAATATATCGTGCTTGTATTCGGAGGTAAAGTGTAGCCAACAGGTCCATCCCATGCTGTGTCTTCATACAGTTGGAGTTAGTCATTAAGTGGCGACGTCATCGTGATGGTTGTCTGCTCACACCGAGCTGCACTGGCAGACGTGAAAATTGGCTCATTGGTCTAGTTTGTGGCTCAAAAAGTTCAAAAGAGTCATGAATAAATTGAACAACCTTTTATTCCCCCCCCCCCCTCCATTTTTCAATCTTTCACAATTAAAACTGTATGTTCTCAGAACCATTTGCATATCCATGTGAGTTATAACAATACATAATCACCTCCGGATAAGCCTTATTCTTTTTTTTTTTTCTTTTTCTTAACTTGTACATTTTCGGGAAATTGTTTCGGCAGAAGACAGAGGTTATACATTAACACAGAATACAAATGGTGCCTGGGGCAAAAAGTAGCATGGATAAATACACAGCACAACCAGGAAGAGCACAGAGCAAAAAGAGACAACAGGATGACAGAAAAATACACTTAATAGCCAAAATAACAAATATAATAGAAAATATCAATAAAATAATAATAAAATAATGACAGCAGTATACAAGAAAGAGAGACAACTTTACATTTATACATAGTGGCTGGAGGCAGGCACCAGGAAGTGAAAGTTTTACATAATGTGTGATTTACTGCAGCTACTGTATCTAAAACAAATCAGTGCAGAGAAGGGAGGGATCGTGAAGACATTTTCCAACGTGGGGACGAATAACAACACAAAGAGGCACCTTTTGAAAAGAGAGCAGCTTTGCTGGTTGCGACTGGAGAGACATTTTATCTGTTAAGACAATTTTTGCCTTCTACTGATTTTACTTAACGACTGGCAAACAAAACTCGCCTTGTGCTTGTCAAGTTTTAAATAAACAGCCACGTGTGACTGCGTTACCTTGACTGATATGCAAATAACTGGCATTGACCGCTTTGAGTGTCAAAGAGCACAAACAAGGACCCCAATCTAAAAAGAAAACCCAAAAGCTGTACCTTTCTTTTCCTTTTACAAGTTGTGGCTCAGAGCTTTCGTTAAAGAAAAAATCTTTTTGAGGCTTTTTTCTGAACAAATGGGGACTGTACAAGGCATTTCAAAACATCAAACTTGCAAGTCTACAACTTCTGCATCCCCCTGCTTTATTTTTTTTTATTGTTTTTGACACAATTTTCTTCTTAAAATATATATTCAATATATGTAAATTTATATGTCACAGTATTATACAATCTAAGTGCTTCAGGAGTGAAGAGGACTCGTGTGCCGGCATTTAACAGGGTGAACGGTGAGGAAGAGGGGGGAGGAAGAATGTAACTCTGCCAAAAAAGGGAGATAGTAAAGGAAATATGCGTGTCTTTGGTAAAAAGGAATGCTCCTGTAATGCCACAATGAACACTGACCAGCCACTAAGGCAATTTACAAAAATGAATTAATGAGTAATTTAATCTTCCACAAGGGAAATGTTCTGGAGAGTTTTATTTTGCCGCATCCCTCAAGCTGTTATTTTAGTTTGAGGGATGTGTGGGAGGTAGGAGAAAGGGGGTTATGGGTGACACAGTGAAACTTGATGGTGCTATCACATCCTAAATACACCTCACACAGATCACAGGTTCTGCTCCGTCTTAGGTGCCGATGTGAGTCAAAGTTTTAAGAGTCTGTCCAGGAAAACGCTCAAGCTGCTCCCGTTTGTCCTTAATCTCGCCTCTTATTGCGCCCAACTCTCACACTGCCCGATCCCTTTTTCCCCCTGTCCTTTTTAGCCTCCATACTCTCATTCATTTGAGATTTGGCTTCTTCCACATACTCAGTGTCATTCTCCGCCTCTCTGCATTCTCCGTTGGCCTGGCCGCTGTGAGGGTTGCTCAGAGCTAAGTAAGGGTGTTGGGGTAAAGTGGGAGAGGGGGACATAGAGGTGCTGATCAGCCCCTCGACCTGAGCTCCAGCTGCCCCGTTGGACAGCGCTCTGTATTTGAGGCGGAGCTTGTGGGGCAGGGCAGTGCCTTTGACCTCGGCTTGACACTCGCCGTTCAAACCGGCAGCTCCCTCCATCTTCTGGTGGTAACTGCTGATGTCTGAGGAGGATGAGGAGGGGGACTCGTCGTCTGTGGAGCCCTCCTTATCAGAACTACGAGGGTCTCCATCGCTTGAGGAAGTGTCTTTAGCAGAAGAGTTCTCTTGATAGAAACTGTCCGTTCGGGGGCCTCCCTCATAGGTGAGAACCGGGGGCTCTTCGTCCAGTGTGTTGAGGTAGCCGTTGTGCTGTGTGAAGGAGGACTTGGCCTCCTCGCTGTGGATAAGATCAGTCCTGAAGGGGTTGTGGTGGCTCTCAGTGTGATGAAGACTGCTCTCCTGAGCCTGGTAGCCGCAGTGATGGAGGTTGTCATGCGACTGTTGGGCATTGTGATTATACCTTTGCTGCAGCTCCTCTGCAGACTCGAGATGACTGTTGGTGTATTCATACTGTGGTGAGTCCATGGTCTTTGTCCTCTGTAGCTTCTCAGCGACCTCGGAGATGGTCACTGAGCAGTCGGAGAACTTGGAAGGTACAGTGTGCTGGCCGTGCTGAGGCAGTCTGCTCTGCTGGGACTGCGGGTCCTCTGGCCTCTGGCTCTCCATGGGGTAACAGCCGCTGCTGGACCGGTACAAGATGACGCTCCTCTGTGCGGATGTGGCCTGAGGGGCGGGACTGGAGGTCTCCATGTGATGTTGATGATGCTGGAAGTCTCTCGCACTTTCAGCCAACGGGGCATTTTGCTGGTGAGTTGAAACTAGTGTTGGATGGTTGCCATGGTAATTCCCAGTTGGAATTCCATTAGGGATCCTGTTGGTAATTGTGTTGCTTTCCAGTCCGGCCATCTCCATGCTTGAGGACTCCTTCTTTATCGTGTAGCTGATGGGTTCGGGGCTGTCTCTGGAGGAGCCGTCAGACATGTCAGACACGGAGCCCCGTGGAGAGTACTTGTGGAGCATTGAGTGGCGCTCACCACGGACTGACTGTTCAGTTTCTGATGAGTCAGAATTCAGCATCACCTGGGACGCACTGGAGTAACCGCTACTTGAGAGGTAGGTGTTTGGGGTGCCACTGGTGCTGCTCCCAGTGTTCACATCAGCAACACTGTTGGAGATCTGCTGACTTTTCTCCATGTAGGAGGCCGTGCTGATGAGACCAAAGCGCAACTTTAGCTGAAGGAGCTCCGTCTTTAGACGCACGTTCTCCTCATTCAGTGCCATGACCCGGTTCTCTAACACCATATCATTGAGGCGACGCTTTTCCCTTGAGCGCTTGGCTGCCTCGTTGTTCTTCCTCCGTTTTTCCCAGTAGGAAGCATCTTTCTTCTCATCGGAAATGAACTCTCGCTTGCGACGGGAGGCCACATTGGCCTTGGCGCCTTTACCCTGGCGACCGATCCGTGCGTCATCTTCGGGAACGGGGGATGGGAGGCTGTCGTCGTAGAAGGTGTCTACTTGCATGGCATTTTTGTTGCTGGTGGATGGGATGTGTAGACTGAGACTTTCCATTTTTTTCTCCAGTTGGGGGCTAGAGTATGACCCTAGCAAAGGGAAATGGGGGGTAGGGAAAAGATGTAAAACTATGAGCCTTCTGCTTTGTTGGTAAAACGTTTGACCTATGTCGCAGGATCAGCAAAAACTTCCAGATGAGGTATTTGTGCTCCTCGAAAGGATAGCCTCATTGATTTCCGTTACTTATCTTTCAAGATCAAAACGTTCAAGTGTCCAGATTAGCCAGGAAGATTAAAAAGAGGTGGAACTCCACAAAAACCTCAGACATTGAAGTAGTGTTTTGAAAAATTAAATGAAAAATGAAACGATTTTGTATATTGAGTAAAGGGTCTTTCAGCTGCCTCTGCAAATAGCTCAACACTCTCTGGAGTTATGCTGGAGGTGACTGGGTTTATTGGCCTCTTTGTCAATCTTCAGCAGAGCTGGGATGCCTGTCAGGCCACTGCCCTGATTCCTGCTGTGTCTTACACAGGATGTAGGTCAGTGCGTCTACTTCAGGGCTCCTTGAGGATTCAGCTTCAGTGGCGCTGTTTGTTGACCGGTAACTGGGTTACTGAGAAAGAACAGAGACAGAGAGAGAATTAGATTATCTGTAAAGTCACTGCAGGTCATTGTAGTGTTAATTTACAGTTAAACAAGGTGGAATTAGATTTAACTTAACAGTGGTAAAATGTGTTTTTTTTCTCCTATTCAACCGTACCAAAAATCTATGGCATAAATCCAAAAGCTTAATATGTTTCTATTTTGCGTGGAGATCTCTGAGAAAAAGAGGGCAGATTAGTCTGAGTCTGAACAGAAAGACACGCAAGAGAAGATGGGGCTGTAACTGTGGCTAAGCATGTGCTGCTGCTGCTGCAGAGCTCTTTGTGTAAAACAGAGCTGTGTCACATGACGAGGAGTAAAGCAGGCTGACCTAGTGCAAGCTCTGCAGTGACAAACAAAGAACTGAGAGAGGAACGACTGGACGTTACAGTGGTGTGGTCCGTTTGGGGTTTTTTTTTTTTTGGAAGAAAGAGATTATGTGCAATTCCATTTTTTTTCTTTTTGAGGTGAGGTGGTTCTCTCACAGTTTCTCTGATAGGCTTCCCACCGTCTGAAATTACACAATACCACAAGCTGCTGAGCTTCCTTCCTGTGGTGTCACGATCGTAGCCCCACAGGAAGCCTTTCCAACCCAAAACGTCTTGCATCATAGAATTAAAAACAATACCAAACGCACCACAGACGGACGTTGTTGGCAGTCCAGTGTTATGTAACAAGAGTCACTCTTGTTTTTAACCCTCAGTCCTTTATTTCTGTCACTGCACAGCCTTACACAGTTCATATGCATTAATTAACAACACATCATTGCACTGAGCCCCTTACAGACACAAAAACATCTTTTTACGAACACAGAGCAATGTAATCTAGGTCACTATGCCTGTGGTAAAAAATGATGGTGGTGTTGTTTTTCATTCACTGCACTGGAATTAAACAGAGCACAAAGGACCTTTTATCATGAAAAAATGCTTTATTCAGAAGTGTCTCTCTCATAATTTTTTTAAAGGAACTCTGGAATCTGAAGCACACTTACTGCTTACAGACACTGAGTTGTCTAAAGAAAAAATAACAGGGACCATGTTAAGGACTTAAAGTCATTCAAGCAGCAATGATTGGATCTAAAAAAATGCTCTCTAGAAATGTTTGTCTCCGTGCTGGCTGAGCTGCTGAGGACAAATGTTTTCACGTAGCGTACAACACATCTGTTCACGCCATGGGCGCTACTTGTCAAAACAATCGTGAGCTCCATTTTGAGAATAAAAACCCTTGAAAAGGGTAAGTTGGGCAAGAAAAGCTGCAGAGAAATGTCAGGGTATTGCTGAATAAACAGCAAGTAGCTCCAAGTTTGCATAGTCTCTCTGTTAATGAAGCCTTGAAAATTAAAGAGCTGAACAAAGAATCTCAACAGAATACTTCTGTTATTGAAATGATGATGGCAAAGGTGTAAAAACACTCTCAGAACTCAAACAAAAGTGCCACGGTTACAAAAAACTGACTTGCATCTATCCCTGCTGCAGTGTTTTGTTCCAGTATCACCACTTGAAGTCAGTGCCATGTAGCCGTCTGAACTACTTTACGCTCTCCAGACGGATTACAGCTTTCTCTGCTTCCTCAGAGTCAGTGACCCTGTTACATAATCACCCATAAAAAATAAAAATAAAATAGCTTAAAATAGCTGGAAAACTGCTCTGAATAATGTCAAAGTTTATCTAATCTTGCTTGTTATGTCATAACTCAGGCAAACTAAGACGTTCTTGAAATTTCTTGTCCTTCTTGTATGAAGCTACACTGAACACAAAGGGGCCTCAACACAACCACACAAAGATGTGGAAAAATGTAGGCTCACATCTCCCAGCCGCCCCCCATATCCCCCCTGCTGGATAATTTTCATAAAGACATGCGGGAACGAGGAATGCGAAACAAAGGCGGGCGGGAAGGAAGCACGCACACGTCTGTGCTGTCCCACTGACCTAGAAACAACGCGGAACAGTAAACACTCCTCCTGTCTTTGACGGTGCACCATAAAATAGGTCAGTGGGACTGCAAGGGAGGGGGGGACAGGAGAGTATTAAGAGTGCAGTCTAAAAATAGAGGAAATGGGAGAGGTGAGGGTGGGTGGAAGCAGAGAGGGATTGGGTGATGGGGGGGGATTCAATTGGTGGACATGAGAGGAATCTTAAAGAATCTTAAGAGACACACTTGAATACATCATCTGCCTAAACATCAGGTTATGAAAGACCCAGCGATTTTCATGCCACAGCATCTCCTGTTCGCTCAGCAGAACCCATGACACCTTTTGCAGCGCATTACAATAGGAATCGGTGGCAGATGGAAAATTATAGTGCGAGATAAGGCAGTGGCATTGACGTCATGGCACACACCCATCTCTGCAGCCAAATTCACTAACAGGCTCTCTCTCTGGACTGCGTGGGGAGGGGCTGCTGTTGTTGCTCCTAGTGTACGTGCTCTGAATTTCTCTTGTTGCAGAGCACATGCCCATTACATAGCAGCAGACGCTACAGGTTCCGCAATCTCCATTTTCACTGTCCTCTCTGTGAACGCTGTGCTCGGAACAAAAGCCGAGAGCGACGCCATACGATAACGAAAAAAAGAGGAGACTTGGTGCATTGTGTAACTGGCTCTTTGTGCAATAATTTCCCATTAAAAAAATGATTCATTGCAGCAACTGTAAGCTGTTTGTTTCTCAATGCCCCCCCCCCGAAGCAGTTCATAGACACTTACTGCTCAGAGAGGAATGTTTCACCTCTAACCCACTCTGAGGCAAGTGTGAGTAAAATGCACATCATCCTCTTCCCCTCCTCCATCTTTTAAATGATCCAACACCACACACGTGGAGGGGCCCCAGCTAGGAGCCTCCATTTTACCCTATGGCTTTGTGTCAAACAAAACTAGGAGACAAGAATCCAGACATTCCAGGTCACTCACTGAGACTTACAACACAGCATGCCTTTGAACACCTACCCAGAGAAATACGTGACTAAACGCCTCTGAGGTAAAGAGTACAGATTTTAAAAGGAAACATCTGGATCTTTCTTTGGCCAAATTCACAGTATTTTTTACTATTAAAAATCATTTCCTACAGTCTACTACAAGTCCAAATGAGCTTTGCAAAGAATATAGGTGAGTCGAAAACTGTTAAAACAACTCTCGACTAACAGCCACTTAAACAGAAAAACTAAGCGAAACAATGAATCTTAGTTATGTTTGTGGGGTCGGTATTCTTGTAGAGCCACAATCAGAGAAGTCAAAGTAGTTCACCACTTGCCCTGGAAACCCCATACGTCTCCTCACCCAGTTTCAGGTCTGACCTATATTCAATGAGTTGGCTGGAACAGAGCTATGCAGACTCAAAAACCAGACCGGCTGCCAGACGTCAGACACACCAAGACTGTGCCCGTCCTCGCCAGACAAGGGTTTCCATTGTCCATGCATTGCATCACAGCCTGGATGCTCACTTGTTGTTCTAACTTTACAACAAAGTCACACCGAGATCTCACCTGGATCTTACGAGACAAGCTTTGTATCAGACAGAAGAAAAAAAAAGGTGCCACATCTGATGTTCCCTGCTACAAGTTTTCTGGTGCAGAAAAGCTACGGGGCAGGTTAAAAATAGCAGCAGACATTGAGCAGCTGTGTTACATCACAGATGAAAGCCTTTCAAAGACTAAGTTCCCTGCAAAGGTTTACCACAAATCTGCTTCAGAAATAAGAATTTGAAGTTAATATAAATACAAATAATGAGCAGGGTGTGAACGGGAATCAATTACAGGCTTCTCTGTCCCAGGAGGCAGCTGCTGTTTATTGCTTTTCCCTGCTGTGTGCTGCTGGTTATGTCATACCCTCCAACTCCCTCAAAGCAAAGCTCTGTGCTTTACTTAACACACCTTACCAGTGAAGGGGAAACTGCCCAGTTACTCACTTTAAATACGCACCAGACATTTTGTTCAGAGTTTCCTCTTATAAAGGTAATTTATTATTTTATAGTATGCACACAACCACAGGGGAGATTATTGCTTAACCCTGGAAGATATTCCACCATTTCTATTTTTCGAATATATATATATATATTTAAAAAAAAAACGTAGCCTTTAGAATAAGCTGTATCTTAAAAGAATCGTTGATTCAGACCTGTGTTTGCTGGAGACGAACAGACAAATAAATTGATATCTTTGGAACAACAGTGATCTAGTGACCTACATTAAACATGTAGGTAAGAACAGCGGCATGCCACGTGCAGGACCTGATATAGTACCGTGTCTGCATTGAGCAGACAACACAGCAGCTGTCTCTGCTGCCTGGAAAACACCACCATGAGGGATATTACCTCCCCTTGACATTGACTACATATGTGTTTACCTGCTAAACCGCGTCCCTCAGTCGGACAACAGTAAATAAAACGAAATAAGCGCGAGAAGCCTGCAACAAAGTGGAAATTTGCCACGCGGGTGCCGTGTGTTACGTGACAAAAAAAAAGATCCGCAAGCGCCTCAAAGTCACGCACTGACGCGGGTTTAACCGGCAGGGCAGAGAGTTGCCATATGAACAATAACCGACCACGAGCATCACGTCCTCTTCGCTAAAACACGTTTAAATCTAACCCTATAAGGAAAAACACACGCGTCTACGAGCAGGTAAAGAGGAGAAAACACAAAGCAGACGGCTGTAGTCAAAACATACCTTTCGTTGTCCTGGAGGAGGAAAAAATGTCCAGGCTTGCCCGACACAAAAGCTGTCTCGCTCCAGTCTCTCCTTCTTCTTCTTGTCCTTTTAGAGGAAACCTCCCTCTAAATCTGAAAAAAGCTGAAAAACTTTCTGCTTCTCCCTGGTCGGCGCTCGGGTCCGTGTCGGATGAGTCACTGGGTCGGCTGGATGCTGTTTCTGTCTTTTGGCTCGGGCTGCCTGCGTGTTGCGCGCTACCGGACACTTTGCTCCAGTTTCTCCGGCTTCCTTTCTAGAGATATGTGTTAGTAGGTCAGCGGTTGCATAACAGCTCTTAGGCTGCCTCGTCACGTTTTTGTCCCCTGTCTCTCCGCGCGAGAGTCTCGTTCTCCCTCATGAAGTGTTATGAGCTCCTGTCGTTTTGTTCTCGTCTTCATCCCTCATCTTCACCTCCGTCTCCCACCATCTCTCTTACGGGAGTGGTTAATTTTACAACAAAAGAACGAATCAGTTATGAGAGCATGGCCCTTTATACTTTCATTCATCAGTAGATTTCAGGCTGTTTGCTTTCTAATGAAGTGAAACCTGAATTAATTCTCATGTGGCCTCTGAAGGACATTTGATGTGCCCCTTGGTACCATTTTGGAAACATTTAGCCTGAATTAATTTATTTTCTGTGCATGTGAAAGGGAGAAATACAGTACTGAGCAAAGGTCTGGAGCCATCCTTCATGTCTACAAATTATATAACCCCATTTATATAACTTCCCTTTTGGGATAAATAATTAATCAATTAGTTTTTATTGAATTTTTCTTTATATATTAACGGAAAACAGGAAATAGGTGTACTGATATATTTTAATATAAATGTAAAATCAGTATATAAAGGAAAAAACTGAGTTTGTACAACTGTAACAAGCTTGAAAGTCAATATTTGGTCTGAGCGCCTTTATTCTTCAACACAGCCTGAACCCTCTTAGGCAAGCTTTCAGTCATTTATTTAAGTAGTCTTCAGGAATAGTTCTCCAGGCTCATTGAAGGACATCCCAAAGCTCTTCTTTGGATGTCGGCTGCCTTTTGTTCCGTTCTCTGTCAAGATGATCCCACACTGCTTCAATAATGTTGAGGTCTGGGCTCTGGGGAGGATTCATCCCTCCCTTAGACCTGCTGCCACTGATTTTCAGTCCACTTATTGTGTCATTTGGCATTAAGAATGGCTTCTTGACAGCCCCCCTTCCATGGAGACCATTTCTGATGAGGCTTGGGCCAACAGTAGATGGATCAGCTGAAGGTCCAGATGCATCTCTCAGGTCCTGGTCTTTGCTGGATTTTCTAGATCTGCCACTTCTTCTTTTGTCCTCCACTTGTCCAGTTTCCTTCATTTTTTTAAGGACATACTGCACAACATGCTGAGATATGCCAGATTTTCTGCTAACAGCACTTTAGGAAGGCGTGAGAATACTATTTTACACATTTCAAACTGTGTTATCTTTGGCATTTTTAGTAGGCTCCTGGCAACAAAATGCCTAAAGATGCAAGTTGTCTGTTTTGTGTGGACACAACACTGGCTCCTTAGGAGCAAAATATAAGAAAAAGAGAATTAATTAGAAGTGAGTGGATCATTTCTGTGCAGGTTTTCCATTTCCATTTCTTCTTTGACTAAAAAAACAAACAATATAAGCATATAAAACGTTTGCACAAATGAGTGCGAGTCAAATGCAGAAAGCTTTCATTCTGCTTGTTTTTTGTCATGTCTTTTTGTTTTTGCCCTTATTTGTGTCTTTCAGTGTAAATTTAATTCAGACAATAGCGAGAAAGGGTGCTTAATTCCCATTCTGTGATTAATTAACTTGTATTTTAATAATACCAGTTGGCCAACTTTACCTTTCTTTTTCTTTTCCTTTTCCTTTACCTTTAAGCTCTCTGATTCTCTTTGTCGTTGCCAGATCCTTGACCTTTCTCCTCATGTCTTACTCAGCCGTTGCGGTCCTTTGGTCTTGTGTCTCTGTATGGTTTTTGGTGTTCTGGCGTAGTCTGTGGCTTTTGTTACCGTTTTAAAAATAAATCACTTTTGCTTTCCCTCAGCCACCTGTTTAAAGTCTGCTCTTTGTGTCCACCATATGTGATAATTGGAGTATTTTCTTTTGTGCTACCTTGTTTTTCCACTGAGTTTCAGAGGCATTTTTAGTCCTCGACATTTCTCGACAAGCTTTTTCAAAAATGAATTATTTAGAAAATGAACACACTATGTGCTTGTACAATTGAGGACTTGAAGTAAAACTGCTGAAGGCTATTGTTTCTGGAACATGACTCTGAAGAGCAGAAATCCTGTTCTATTCTTTCAGGAAGTGCAGAAGGAGCCACTCAGCTCTGCGTTATTTACTGTCATGAAGCCTCTGCCATTGCTGCCAAACTACAGGGAGAGTTTGAATCTCAGCATGTAAATGATTTTCTTCTCGTCAGTAAACACACAATCTTTATTTTTTAACAAATGTGTTTTGTTTTTTCTTTTTAATAAAAAGCCATTTCTTCTTCTTTCTTTTTTTTTTTTTTGCTTTAGCATGAGGTTGGGTTGTGCTTCATCCTCTCTGTTTTGAGGAACATCTAAAAATATAAAAGCGCAGAAACAGGATGTATATCTTGGGAAGACCTATAAGTGTAGAGACACTTTACTGCTTATGTAAACAGTTCGTTTCAGACTAATGTTTCACTATTTTTACCTCCTTATTCTGCTGCTGCAGACATTTTGAGGCATGGTTAAATTGTATTGTGAGGGCATGTATTGGCTTTAATCTCTTTTCTAGTAGTGCTTATAATCTGTTATTGTTTTATTTTACTCTAAATTCCCCATTACTTAAGTTTTTGAATTATATTCTTTATCTTTTTTAACCAAGATTCTGATGTAATTGCTGATAATTTGAGCTTGAGACAGACACTAAAATAAGCTCTTTATTCATAGCCAAAAAAATGAAATCAACCAGGATTTAATTGCTGGATATTGCCAATTAGCATGCTGTTGTTTCTTAGATGAGTTTGTTAATCTATATGATATCGGATCTACTAAGGAGATTTTCTATCATCCAACAAAGCTGGTCATTCTCAACACAAACATGTTCCATGTTCCAAGAGCAGTTACATCAGCCCTGCTTCAGACACACATCCCTTCCCCCTGCTTTGTCGGATACCACACACGTGCACCACTTTACCACAGACACACATCATTGCCACCATTACCGTGTTGGGGAAACAGCAGCCTTGAACTTGTCCAGCTCCTCCCCCCATCAGCCCTCTGTTAGAACCACCAACCCCCAACGCCATTTCTCCAGCTGCCCCTGTATGCAGGCATTCCCTTGGCAACAGTGGTGTGGCAGTGCCTGCCTAGCAACCAGAAGTCTTTCACTACCTCTCTTATATGGCTCATGGTGTTGGTGGGAGATTGTCAGACTGGGATGGAGAGTCTGATGTTGTTGTTGTTGTTTTGGTGGGGGAGGGAGACAAGGTCAATAGAAGTGTCTCTGCAGCTGCACAGGTCTGCCGATATACCTTCAACCTCATTATTTAGCACTGACAAGCATGTGTTGATATCATGAAGTCATTTCCAACTGTGCTTTTGGAGATGTAATTGATCAGTTGGAACCTCCTTTTCCACATTACATCTGCGTTTGTGTTGCATGTGCAGCATGTGGTTGAGTAGTATGCACAAAAGAAGAGCCGACCTCTTTTCTAAAACCACGGTGGGTGAATGAATGAATGAATGAGTACATGCACAGAAAGACACCTGGCGCCCCCTTGTGGTGTAAAAAAAGGGAATACTAAGCATGGAAATACTTGACTGTGTGTTATTATATTGTAATGACATTTAGTCATGTTTTTAGAGAAAAAGCTAACCATTCTAAGTGTGACCTGCTGCTCTCTGGTTTCATTGTTATCATACTGATGTCAAAGCCACATCCCTGATGTAAATGGTCAGATTTGGTGTTAATGTATTCTGAACCTGCATCCTCTATTTCCACATGGGACAATCAGTTTTCACTGCAGCTGCTAAAAGGCTAAAAATAGCTTTTTTACTGCTGACGTGATAGATGACTCATGCAGAGTATCACTCCTTCCTCTGCATTCGCCCCTCTCCCCGGCACTGTCCCGCACCACTCTGTCCCCTTTGATTCAGTCACCTTAACTCAGAGCACCGTACAAGCAGGCTGCCTTCAACGTGGTGGTTGTAATGCATTCATTCGAGAGACGAAAACCATGAATGAAATTAAAAGTGAATTAGTTGGTCAGAAAAGAAATATCTCCACCACTGGGGTGCCAGTCAGCCATACTGAGCCAGTGATATCATTAAAAATGCAGCGGATGTGTGTTTAAAGCTGTACACAGGGTGCAATTTGCAGGGAATTATTTTGCATCCTCAGTGGGGACAAAATTTACACCCCCCCACCTAAAATGTTTTCACCATTACATCGCAATTATTAACAACCGAAATACAGGACCACAACAAAAATATATACTGTTTTCATAGTCTGACCTTCATAGTCTATCAGATTAACCATAAAAAAAAAAAACATCTTGACAGCACATTGTAGTATTTCATGTTTTCTGTTGAACTGATATCGGGAAAGAATCAAAATTTTATTTCTATCTGACAAATTTAAAAACAATATTTTGAGAAAATATTTCTGCAAATGCAGTGGTTAAGTTCACATTCAAAAATGGCCTACGTTATGTAGCCTAAGTGTAAGGTTTATCTACACAAGAATAAAATGTTTCTAATTTTAGAACCCCCCCCCATCCTCCTTTTTTTTTTACAAATCGCACCCTGACTGTACGTCTCAAAGCACGTGTGACCTTCAGAAGAAACACAGTAATGTCTTTACTATCTTATCAATGTGCAGTGGCATGCAAGAGCCTAGGCACATCTGATTAAGACAGGGCTTATTTCTAAAAGGAGATAAGTTGATGGTGACATTTTTGTTATATTTCAAGCAAGATGACTAGTTTTATCCATATGTAACAGGTTCAAATTAACAAAGAAGGAAACTCATTTGTAGTCAATAGATAGTAATTCAATCTTAGGCAAGTATAACAACATCTTATGTTGTAAGCTAAGAGTCTTTCAGTTCTTGTTTGGGAGAGATGCACACATTATTCTGACAAAATACTAGTTAAAGTTAAGCACACTGCGTGTGGTGGTTTGCTCTGCCTCTTAAACCTCAACCTAACCTTCACTGTTCTATTTAACATCCATGTCTTAATGACTCAGAAAACAGTGGCCTAAATATGCTTTGCTTTCTTATTATAATCTGCTATTATTTTAATTCTTAGTTAGTCATCTCTTTACAGTAACCCATGGGTGCTGGATGTTAGCCGACTCCGCAGTGTTTGAAGGTTAAGAGTAATTATAAAGCTTAGAAATTTAGTTCACTTGGTCTCTAAAAAGAATGACTCAGAGAACCACACAGGCTTAACAAGATCCTTTTGGCCTGAACTGTAGTAAAAATGATCTGAGACCTCAAATTTCCTTCTAAACTTTTGCATGGTTCCTTTCATTTCTAATCAAATTTTGTAAAAAAAAAAAAAAAAAAAAAAAGAACAATGAAAACCACAATACACACAAGTAAGAATAATCTTGCCTAATATGGTGAACAAAAAAACCTCATCGAACAATAAACAGTAATAGATTTTTTTAATTAGGGTATCCAAACACCTGCTATTACAGTGAAACTATATGAAGATGGCTTCCACATTCTTTTGTTTATGTTGCTGGATTTAAATGGTGTCAGAATGATCCATATCTCACTTCAGAGAAGAATCTTTTAGTCTTTTGTGTAATATAGCATTTCATTTCAACAACTCAGATACACTTGTAAAAAAGGGACAATGGTAGTGGCTTACAGTGTATGTACTATCAAACAGGTATTATTACTGAACAACACAAACAAATCTACTTTGTCACAGTTAAAACAAATTAATCTATTATGTAAAACAACTATAAGCTGTGTGAGAAAGGAGACATGTGAGGAAAGGTGCTTTAATGTTCACATCTGTGTTGAACAAGGTCACATGAGGATGTACAGATGACGCGTGCTTCGTTTTCTATCAGACATTCAATCCGATACGATCAGAATATCACTGTATGGTTTAGAGCCATTAAATGTGTTGTTGTGTTCGGTTGCTGCTGCGATGGAAGCAAACAGAAATGTGCTGTTGATAAGTTTTGTCCTTTCAGAGATAGCTGCTGGTTACACTGGTGCCACCCTGCACCAGTAGAGGTGAGCAGGTGTGGCGCTGAGAGACGTTGATGTCTGTAAGCGTTCGTCTGGATCTGAGGTTTTAAGAGATCTTGGAGTGCAGCTGATGAGAAAAGAGCTTCTTGAGTTGAGCCACTTCCTGGGACAAACAGCTGATCTGTGATCTCAGATTGGTGTCTTCAGTTGAACACTTGTTTGAGTTCTGCAGAAATGGGGAGTTGTAACAACCACAAGATGGACCGTGGTACTGCTTCTCATGTCCATCAAAAGACTCCTCTCTGGGATAATGATCCAGATTCTGTAGCTGACCATCCCATCCCACCTTCTGGTTGTTTTTCACCTGGATGTTTGGTCCCACCATGGCAACAGGCAGGCCACAGTGTCTGGTATCAGAGGATGAAGACATCTCCCGTCCATCACTGCTCCCTCCAGGGCTTTTGAAGCGGAGCTTGTGTGGGAGGCTCTTCAAACTCTCGAGTGAGTCTTGTCTGTGTCTTTCCACACAAGCGACACGTGAGTCACAGTCCTGCCGCTCCTCTGTTGGAGAAGGCCTGCCATTCTCATCTGGTGTTTCATGAAAGTACACAGGACTGTTGGATGCACCTAAGAGCGGCTCGGCTGTCCTCAGTCCACAGACAGCACCTTGATCCAGAAGATGAGGCTGGATCCGGTGGGCGCTGGCGCAGGACTGTGTGTTGAGGTGAGAGAGGCCTTCTGTGGAACCCTGGTAGTACTGTGTTAGATTGGATCTTGGGTGGGCACAGACAGGTGAAGACCGTGGTAAGATGGTCACATCAGATGGGTCCTTGACCAAGCCAAAGCGAAACTTGAGGGCCAACAGCTCGGCCCTCAGACGGGCGTTCTCATCCAACAGACCCAGGACCCGGGTCTCTAGCACCATGTCATTTGCTCGCCGCTTCTCTCTGGACCGCCTGGCTGCCTCGTTGTTTTTTCTCCTCTTATCCCAGTAGCCGTCATCTTTTCTCTCACTGGGGATAAGCTCCCGTTTGCGGCGTGCGTTGCCGTTGTCTTCATCACAGCTGCTGCCAGCCATAGCTTCATCAGTGGCGAGGCTCTCTTTGCATTTGAGAGCGAAGGTTTGACTAAGAAGAGTCTTTGCCAGGTGGTTTGTAGAGTTTATTATGGAAACAGCTTCATCAGCGAAGGACCCAGACATTTCAAGAGGCCTGGACTCTACACTCAGCAGAGAGGGCACTGCTAGGTCCTGGATGATGGCTCCCACTGTCTGAGCTGTCATGAGGAACTCACTAAAGGTCGGTGGATGTGGGTGAAATACACTGTAATGGCTCCACCTAAGGGCAGAAAAACACAAATACATGTGTTAAGGTGACAGTTGGTTTATAATGTTGATAATATTAAACCAACAAAATATATTATATTATATTATATTATATTATATTATATTATATTATATTATATTATATTATATTATATTATATTATATCTTACTATTGCTGACCTTTATTTTTATGTATGGGATGTGCAGGGCCTGATAGGTATAAATCTTACAGATTACATTTAAGGAGGAAGCAGTCTGAGATAACAAATATGTCCTTATATAAGAATAGAGGGTATCAGGAAGATATTGTTGTCAATACACGTTGTAATACATTAAAAAGCATTACACAACAATTAAAAAAATGATTACTACATAATAAAAGCACAATAGCAAGTGTAACAGTTGGATGAAGCTTTCTCAAAGCAGATTTACATTAATAGTTGTGCTTTTTAGACCAAAACCAGGTTACTAATGCATTTATATCCCGCAAAACGTTAGTTAATAGAGATCATATGAGCATATTTAAAAATAATGATGTAAAAAAGTGTACCGTACAAAAAAAACTTTTTAAAAAAATGCTATTGTCACCCAAATCCTAAATTAATCCGTAGAGTTTACGTTGCTTTGAAATATCCCGTTTTCAAATCGAATTAATTTTCATGCCATGTGAACAACACATTTAACTTTAAACAAAATAAGAAGTTTATAAACGATAAGGATCATCTTACTTTCAAAACAAGCAGCTTCTTAAAACCTCAATGAACGCTTCTCGGTTGGAGAGGAGAACCGTGAGGCTCCGCAGGTCGTGCGGATGTTTGCGCTCATAAGACCTTCGTGTTTTCCCGTCATCTCTTCCCCAGCTCACAGTGGTTCAGCCAGGGTCGGAGCGTCACCCCGAGTAATCACCCTCCCCCCTCCTAACGGCAAGCCGACTGGACCAAAAAAGACTGAGCAACAAAAACAGCAGCAAATCCACGTTACTTCTAGAATTTGATTCATACAGGTGGTTCGATTTTTATTATCTGTTTTTTTTTTTAAATAAACAAAACCCCTAACTTTATTACTTCTAGCTATTTAGGTTAGAACAGAAATGATTATTTTGAGCACAGTATGGATTATTACATCATATTAATTTGGAATAATAGCTCTATGCTAAAATAGGAAAGTCTCTTTGGGGAAAAATGCTGATAGGAAGTCACAATACTGAAATCTTGGAAAAGAGAAGCTTATGTGCTATTGTTAATGTTTATATAATGTCATTGTATATTATGCAATGTCTACAAACTGTGTCATTATGTAAAACACAGTGTCAGTCTTCCAACAATAGCTGCTCCTGTCTGGACCTTCAGGTTGTTCTTTGCACTTCGTTTTCAAAATACAGAAGCTGAATGGTTCACTTCTGGGCTGAGAACCGAGGTGGCCACAGAGGCCCTTTTCACACAGCGCTCGTACAGTATTGTTGCACAAAAGAAGCCCTTGTTATGCATCGTTTGCACATCATTGCCCCACTGTGCCCTCCCTCAGGTCAACTCGGGGACCACGAATGTTTCTAGCACTTGAGGTTTTACAAAAATACAATCTCTGGCTATCGAGGACCATTTGCTGTTTGTCATTTGTCTTTCCTGCTCTGTGGCGAGATGCATTAAGGTCCTGAAAAATGACTTAGTCATCAGATATCGTCTCTGGTCCTTTACCTGACATCAACTCCATATATTTTCCATATTTTCTTTCAACAGTCATCTGTATTTGTTTCATTGCACCAAACAAAAGCTCCAGCATCATCTCCTTGTCCAATGCAAACTGGCAATACTTCCCTGAATATCACTTTCATCCAATCATCCACAGTCTGTGACTACTTTACATTTTCTTTTCTGGATGGAAATCCTGTCTTATCTGAGGGCATATTGCTAATAATTACACAGTTTTATTTTTTTTAATATATATCTTATATCTCATCATCTCAATATCACTACTTATTTATCTCATAACCTCAAAATAATTAAACTTGTTTTGTAGTAATTCAGGTTGACTGTTACATCGTGTTGAGATAACAAATCCTTCAAATTACAGGTTAATATGTTAATTCAGCCTGGGAAAATCATTTTTCCTGTCACCACAAACAGTGCAATTGTCTGAAGGGCAGCTGGTGGCTGAAGTGGCGTGGAGCTGGTTCAACGCCTTTCTCCACGTATGCCACTGTCTTGTTGTGCTGTTGACAAAACGTCTCTCGGTCTCAATCTCACGTCACACTAAGGCCCATAGTTATGAGCATTGTACTTAGCTCCATCCACCCAAGTCTCCTTCCTGCTTAGCTTTGTAGCTTGTTGAACAAAAGACTTGACGATAACGTCGTCTCCAATGTGAAAACATTCATATGTGTGACATCATCAGCTAAGTTGTTGCCAAGCTACATAGAAACACCCCCAATCCTTTCGTGATGATCTCGACTACACTTCTCTCTATGTTACAGTTCAACTTTCCAGAAGTTTGTTAACTGCATTTTATTCTATATCTATCACAATGACATATCTGTAAGAATGTAATTTATGCCATGTAATTTCCCTCATAGGATTAATAAAGTATTAATGAACTGAACTAAACTGAAAAGCTTTCCATACAGAGTGAGCCACTCATATCCCAGAGAATATGAGTGGTGAATGGAAAAGCAAGCTGTTGTGTAATATGCAAAGACAGAGCGATCGAGGAAAGAGCAGTGCTGGGAGTTCAGCTGGGGTGATGTTATACAGAAAAAAGGGAACATTGTTTAATGAGCTATCTGCTGGACATTTGATGCTTCCTCCCTTCACAGAGAAATTCTTCACATTCAACCGTTCTGCCTCCAATTTGGTCTCATTATTTTACTTTTCATTCAGCCAGTCCTCTATGGACAATTTAGTAACAGTGTTGTCTCCATGTAGCTGCTATTTAAGTATCACTGGTTAGATATATAGAGTAAGCATATGAAGAAAAAGCTGTGTTCAATAAAGTTCAGTGCAAGTTTCCGTCCAATTTAATATTTTTCAAGTCTTTTAACTGGCCATAAACCAGTAATTGACTAGTCTAAATTTTGACCTTTGCAGTTAGAGGAAAAGTGAGGCTAGAATTCACCCAGAAAGGGACATGAATGTTTGTATTAAAGTTCATGGCAGTCCACACAATAGTTTGAGATATTTTAATCTGGACAAAGTGCAGGATCAACAGTCTCTGTCGTCAAAAGAGCCATTGTAAAGATTAAAAGGAGGATTAAATCCACTTTGAATCAACGCTATTAAAAATAAATCTACATTTAAGTCTCATTTATGTAACACCAGTGCAGCACTTTGTGTTATTCTGCATTTTTCAGCCATGATTTCACAGAAATTTCTGATGAAAAGTTAATTGCCAGATGCTTAAATTTCTGTCTGATGGAAATCTACATTTGATTTACAGAAGGAAAATGGACCAAAACGTCAACACCAACTTAATCTGCTTCATGAGAGATTTACTAATTTATTGGAAAATCCATCATCATTCAGTAATTTGCCTTCAGACTGCTGGGATTAGTCTCTCAGATCGAATCTTTCTCAGACTCTCACTATTAGTGGCTCATCTTTAAACATCACCTCTGGGTCTTCATTTGTCACTGGTGGTGATAGTTGGTGGCCTAACAGTCAACAGTGTCGCTGGACAGGCATCATGTGTCTGTTCTGCACCAGGGATTATGTAAATGAAATGTTATGGAAAATATCAAAGTGGCAACATGTTTATGTGACTTCCTTTGAAGGGTAAACTGATTTCCAGTGCAGCTGGAGGGCTCTTACCTCTTTATTTATGCATATTATGTGTATTTCCTCAGGACTTAATTATGCTGCCATGGTCTGGATTACTGACCTTTACATGGTCAGGTCCTACTTTACTGATTGCCACACCTGCATCACTTTAATCAGTTTTTCCTCTGAATATAAATACTCCTGTTTTTCCTCTGTTTCCTGCCAGATCCTTGTCTTTATTTCTTCCATCTTATGCCAAGTTTAGATTTTTGTTTCTGCCACATTTAGTTATGCATTTTCAGTTTTTTTTCTTGCTTTGGAGACTTCCTGCCACTGCTGCGCTTTTTGTTTGTTATCAAGAGTTTTAATTTTCCTCAAATGCTTGCCTCTAGCCAGTTAGTTAACATTTCAAACCTGCATAATTTATACTTGTGACACATTTTCACTTGGTTGTAATGTGCGAATAAACAGAGGAATCATTCAACAAAGGAAAGTATTTCATAATAATGGCAGAAATAAATATATATTAAATCCAGTTTCTCTTTCTCACCAGTCTACACACAATATTCAGCAATCCAAAGCAAAAACAGATAATTTGAATATTTCATAAAGTAAAACACTGAAATAGCATTAATATGAGGATTCAGACCCTTTACTGACTCTCAAAACAAAGCTTTGGTTTATCCTTCTTCTGTAACTGGTCTCTGTCTAATATAACCCATTGGACATTATCAGGAAATGAACATGCCTCTCTGTGTATGGACTCACAGTTGATGGTATATGTCAAAGTGAAAATCAAGCCATGAGTTTGACAGGATTGTTTGTGGATTTGTGAGCATGGCAAAGATCTGGATGAGGAAATAACTCATCATTACCATCCCCAGAGTCAAAAATAGTGAAGATACTATCATATTGTGTGGATATTTTTATGCAGTAGAGACGGGAAGACTCATTAGTATATACACATAATATATAGTATACCTATGTTGGTATAGGTAGAGAAAAATGTATTCTGAAAAATAAGGAGCAATCCTGGGTGAAAACCTTTTCCAGAGTGCTCAGAACGTTAAAACTCAGCAGGAGAAAGATTTGATCTTAAAACTGACAGCAGAGGATTTGGGAAAACTTTCTGAAAGTCTTTGAGTGACCCAGAGCCTTCACTTGAATCCTGTCTTGACCTGAAAATGTCCACAAGACTTGCAGCTCCCAACTGTTGCTTAAATGCTTTAACCAATTGCTTATTGAAGGGTAGTAAGGCTTTCTTAAATGTGCTAAATCCATTCGTAATTTACAATTAATCTACACTCACACTTTCTGAGGGGTAAAAAGTTACTTCAGTCCATGTCAAGATGAGTTTCAAGCTTTACAAAATGTGGAAAACTTTAAAGGGTGGAGACTTTGACCCTTTAATAAAACATTTGAGCTACAACTTGTGGGAGAATCTTAAAAAGGAGCATATTGTTAAGTTTTCAGTTCTTGATATCCCGGTAGGGACTAAACATAAGTATAGGTTTGCCTCTGCTGCTTGGCTAGTCTTTTTTAAATGATGTTTAGAGCCCCTCTAACATTGTTATTCTATGATGAAAGACTTCAGGTTAAGATTAAAGGTTTGGAAATGCATTATGTTAGTGCACATTGCCTGTTTACCCATGTGCATGAGAAGCTTCTCATATTAAAACCAGCAAACAGTCCCTCGGTGCACCGCAGCGCTGCAGCTTTCACTGCTCTAATCCCTGAACAGCAGGTTTAGATTTAAATTACGTGAGGTTACACAATTCACAGCAAACTAAAGGTAATAGATTCTGAAATAAAGAGTGAAAACAGACTCTTATTGTACTAGACAAGTTGATTTGTTATTATGAAGTATTTTCTACCACACACAGGGTTTAAATGTGTTCTTAAACATGCAAAAACATACATAAGCAAACACTACCCCAGCCAAACATGTGAATGCGAGCAGTTAGCACTTGTCTGCTTGACCTGGGCAGCAGCCGCTAGCCCCCAGCTACATTCTTGTAGCTTGCACTAGCTTTTTATTTCAATTATTCCTCACAGTGCATGCAATAGAGCTGCAAAGCCCCACCAGGCAAATAGCCAGGACTGGTTTCTTCAATCTTCTACGTGGAATATACTGACCTAATCTCTCTGAGAGTGTAGGTGGCGCTTAGCAGATTGAAAGCCTCAGCCATAGTACTGACGGACGATTTTTCTCATGACATGTCTTGAAACACATAAACACATGTTCTACCTTATGGACATTTGGTAAAAAAACTAGATTTTTCAGAGGAGGGGGACTTTGAGTATTTTCTCTCTGCACAGAGTAAATTAGATTTCCGCTGCTTCTCTATTGCGTTAAAAGAAAAGCAAACACAGAAAAGTATATTCATGCAATAGATGCACTCTTTAGAAATGATAATAGTATCTGTATCTGTACTATCGGTATCATCTCTCTACAAAGTTTCTCCCTCTGCTTGATTTGATGAAACAAGATCCCCGAGAAGACCTCTGTAAGGGGAAAAGTCAGCTGATTAATTTGTGCTTATCCACAAGCGAAATGCAAGAAAGAGGGGAAATTAAATTACCCTTCTATCCTCAGTAAACCCTCATACTGCTAAGCATTCATTTAGTCTATTTGTGGTTCATGTGGTTGGCTGGGAGGAAGAATATATGCTTTGTCCTTGAATTGAATGAGCAAATGTTTTAAACTTGACCTAATCAAAGGTATTATGATAATGATATTTTTACCCGTGGCCTATTTACCTCTGTACCCCAACCAGAAAGGAATCTAAGGAGGCATAACATGATATAGACCGGGAGGAGGAGCCAGAATGTGGAAGTGGAAAGTAGATGAGTTTCAGAGTTTATTTGTTCTACTCAGGGTACTTTAGGTCAGTGTTCCACTTCTGTCCTCTTGTCACCTCTAAATCCTGAATTCACCTCCTTAAAAAGCCGCTAAAATAGAACTATGCAGTGGACACCCTGTGACCATTAGGGCATGTTGTGTGTTTATCAACTGATGTGGAATATCTTGTTATGTGAGCGTAGTCTCAGTGAATATCAGATTAACAGCAAAGGAGTGTATGTGTTGAGTTATAATTACCAGGATTACGTCATGCGGTTATATTCGGCTGTGAGTGTGTGTTGCTGCGCGCACTACTGTGCTCAAATGTTATCAAACCATCCTGGACTAGAAGGATTACGAAGACAGTCACAGCTGTCATGGTACATCAAAATTTAAACTAAGAGTGGAGCTTGTACTTTGTACCTAAATGGATCAAGCAGCTAAAGCAAAGAGGAGCAGTGGTCAAGGCTGAGGCTTATATCCAATTGGCAAGCAAATTTAAACAAACCGTTAAGGTGAATGAGAATTAAAATTAAAAGAGCCCACTCCTCATCTTGGCTACTGGTGCATAACACACTTTTTTCACTCTTATATTTCCAATCGAGAATCACAAGTGAACATAACTGTGCAGTTGAGGCATTTATACAAGTAGTCACATTGCATCCTAACAACAAAGCATCAGGTTTCATTAGTTAACAGTGTGAAGGTGCTACGTGAAGGATGTAGTGATATCTAGTAGCAAATCTGCAGACTGCAGCCAACAGAATATCCTTTACCTCATGCTACAAAAAAATGTAAAAGACCCACTCCGGTGCCAGTGTTTGTCCTTTTTGGGCCTCTGTTGTAACATGGCAGTGCCACGTGTAAGCTAAATCTGTATCGAAATGTTTAAATGTTAAGACTCTGTAAACAGCATGTATAAAGGGGCTAAGATGCCCTTAACACATGGGCACCATTCGGACCCCAGTAACACCAAACAGATTACAGATTTCTTTGGTTTCATACATTGTTATATGTGCAGATAAATTCCTGCAAAGGTATTTGTGAGCATTCACTCCAAATTAAAAGAGCTGAGTGTTTGCTCATTCCTGTTGGTGTGCGGTATGTGCCAGTAGATGCCCTGTAACATGATGATGACCTCCATCGTGACATAATCATGATGAATCAGTGGGTGCTGAATTACATAACCAGATACTCATCCTCAGCTCACCTCGCCCGGATTAGAAACACAGCATGTTCAAGTTCCAACAGCCTGCTGATACCAGACTGCAGGCATGGGGGCTCAAATGAGAGAAAACTGCCACCTAAAGGCTAAAGGCTGACATTACACTTTATTTGTGTTTAGAAACTGTTTTCTGTGGAGAACACTAAGCCTGAAACCCCACCTCCCGTAATAATCATGCGGCTAAGTTTACCATTTATAAGAGTGACGAGTATATTTCTTAGCCTCTTTTCGATAAATCATGCCACATTCCAACGTAGTTTTACAGCATTAAAAGTATTTATTACTGGAATTATGAGAATGAAAACAATACTTAGAAGACTTTAAAGTGTTCTTTTGAAAATATAAAAACAACATACAATAATAGAGAATATTCTGCTGATATAAAATATAGTAATAAATATGCAGCTCATCTTTCGGTGAGCCTAAAAAGGTGAAAAAGATGCAATATATTAACAGCTTTAAATCTGCCTGGAGAGAAAGTAAAGAGCATATATTAAAGTTTTCTTAACTTAGCATTCATGAGCAAACACAAGCAAAACAAATTTATTGTGTGTAACATTTAAATATACAATCAAGGGAATTTTGAAGGGAAATAGACAGATATCAGATCCTCTCAGCGGTGATATAACTATGCATCATTCCAAAGCAGTCATGACTTTTTTCAGTGAGCTGTGAGTTTCTACTGGATATAATATATCTTCATGTAACCCATGTTACACACACTTTGTCGTAGGTCTTTTGTTAGTGTTTAGCTGTTTAAATGCCCACAGTGTGTACAGTGTTGGTCAGAGTGGCCCCAATGCTTTGAGCACATTAAATTTACAATAAAATCAAATGATCTTGACTGATCCTCACAAAGTGTTTACTTTAAGAGAGATTAATGTTTTTAGACCTTTAGAGTTCCTGGTATTTCATTTATTCCTTTTTTTAGTTTGCTGAAATAGAACTGATTGCTGTTTTTTTTTGGTTAAGGTCTTCATTAAGAGGAAAGATTGGCATCAGGCATATAGAGCCACAGTTGAGGTTCAAGAACAGAGGAGTTGTTACACTAATGAAGGTCCTCAAAGTAAGAAAGTGTGTGATACAAAACAAAGAGAATGATCCTGCTGCATCTATTTAGAACATGGTGTGTGAAATGTTAATTCTTTTAAGCCGGAAGTAACGGAGGGTTGTTCTTTAAACCACAGATATCAATAATTTCTTCAAAGAAATTAATGTAGGCTTTGAATATGCTTTTTGTATCATAGTGTGAGTGTGTTTGAGCGTCATGTGTGTCTCTTCATGTGCAGAGCCAGGTGGTCAGAGCGGGAGAAGGCCCTCTGACACAGCAGACACTCGTAGGGTTTTTGACCCGTGTGCTTGCGGTAGTGACGCGTCAGTTCATCAGAGCGGGCAAATTTCCAGCTGCAGCCCTCCCACGAACATTGGTAAGGCTTTTCTCCTAGTAAGTAAAAGATAAAGGAGAGGATAATGAGGAAATCATATAATCAGATCTAATCGTTCATTATTAATTGTCATTGTTTCTTTGTTTACCTGTGTGGGTGCGGAGGTGAGCCTTGAGGTGTGAGCTCTTGGTGTAGGTTTTGCTGCAGCCGGGGTATTCACAGCTGTGGATGGCAGGCCTCTTTTTTCCTGTAGGTCTCCTGCCACGCTTTCCCTCCCCCCCACCAGAGGGCGGCTGTGGTCTGACCAGCATGGGTTGCTGGTGGTGGGGCAAATGAACAGAGGCCTGGCTATGCGAGTATTCACAGAAATGGCTGACATTGGGATTAAAGTGTGGCATGTAGCCGTAGTGTCGAGGGTCGGGGGTCACAGCCTGCGGCGGGATGAACCTGCTGTCGGGGATGGTTAACAAGGAGGGGTGCTGTTGGGGATAGTAGGGGTTGAAATCCCAAGATGTGACCTTATTAAGGCTTCCTCTGCTGTTCCTCTCCACACTTCCTCCTTGAATAAAGTCAAACTGATTTACATTATGTACACTGGGAAATACAGCCCGACCCGTCTGACCATCATTGTAACCATGGTGGTAAAGCTCTGGCTGGATTGTTTTGGTTTCAGCAGTGGACAGGAGCTCAGTCATGAGGTCCCCACTGTTCACCTGCAGACTTCCCTGTCCTGTTTGGTCCTTAAACATGCTCACCTCTTGGTATGCTGAGTTTAGGTCAGGTTGGGTGAGTTGTTGACTGTCCAGAGAGGGGTTGAGGTCAGGCGAAGAGCTGCTCCACTCAGACAACAAGAACTCGATATCCCAGGATGCTTGGCTCTCATCATCCAGGAGCTCCTCTGTCATTTGCTGACAGACCTGTACCTGCTCAGAGCTGCTTGGTGACAATTTGTTGCTCGGAGAGTCTAGAGGAAGAGACCCCTCATCAGATTTCCACACCTATATGGAGAACAATATAATGAGCTCCGTGAAAGTCATTGTGTAGGAAAACTTTCTTGCTCACTACTTCTTCTTCTTCTAATTGAAGAATAAGATCAGAAAAAGTCTGGCATAAAAAATATCCATTGGTTGTTCTGTTACTCAGAGTATAGACATCAAAACCACATAACTAATCTGTAATGTATTCCAAAGTTAATTTAAGCATCACAGCAGCATTATTAGTCTTTGTTAAAGCAAACCAAGAAGACATTTACTATATCTATTTTACTGTACAACAGTGTGTTTGTCTCCAATAAAAAGGGAAATTTCTGGAGCTGCATCCCTCACAAACAACATCTCAAAAAAGCATAGTCAGTGATATGAGAAACGCAGATTATTCCAATGAAGACTTCTAGCTTTTACTAACCTGCTAGAATTAAAGAAAACCCACTTTGATGTGATAATGTTAGTATGAGAGACCTTTGGTAAACAAGTTTAGCATGATAATGCAAAACATATGTCAAAGATTTATCAAGTTGAATAATTCATCTACATAATTCTACAAATTATTGCACCAAAATTACATTTAAAATTCTGTGTTTCTGTCCAATATGTAGTTTGTTTTACTGATTTGGCTTCAAATTTTCTCACAACATAAAGCAAAAAAAACATTATTCATATATGTATATATATATATATATATATATATATATATATATATTAGATTTATATATATATTTTTTTTCTATCATTGTGCAGGACTCAAACATCAGAAATCAGCACGATTCTTACCTTCATGTTGTCGGTAGAGTGCGTTAGACTGGAGAAGGAGCTGAAGGATGGGAGCGCAGCCTGGGTAACAGCCATTAAGCTCTTTGATATGGCAGCAGATGGAATAAAAACAATGAAGAGTCTTTTTCCTTTTTGTTTTATCCTCTTTTTTTTGGTTGTGTTTTTTTTTTCTTTTTACATGACCATCTTGCTCTCAGCCAACAGATTGTCACCAGGCCAGTCTTCCCAGTTACGGTCCACTCAGAACTTAAAGGCCATAGAAGAAGAGTTTCTTTAAGGTTCCTTGCTATCTCTCTCTCCTCTGCCTTGTCTATCTCTGTCAGCTGTGAGTCTAACTTCAAATCTCTCTTTTTCATGTTGGTTTGGACCGTTAGGAGGAGGAGGAGCATAAGTGTGAATTACTTTGCCGTTTACTTTTCTTTAACCCCCCAGAACTGGTAATTTGTAATCACAAATAAACTCTATTATCTCACCTCAACTCTATCTCTTCCTTCAGAGGAACTGAAAAAGAAAACTATTCTGAAGACACTGATGTGCATCAAGCTGAAGAAATCCTGAGGAACTTTCATTCATGTAGAATAACTAAATATTTGTGCACAAATAAGACCCCAAAACTTTCACTGTTGAGGATTAATAATAAATGATTGTTCATTGTCCCCTATAACATGGGTAACAACAAACTCTGGTCAAACTTGTTAAAGTTAAAGTTTGATTTGATCTATTTGTATAGACACAACAGTGGTTCATCTTTTGAGTTGGGTGTCTTTTTTATTAGATTTGAAGGCTAAACAAATAAACTCTCTTCAGTCATTATAAGCCGTTTCTGTGTGTGGTTATCTCTGCTGGCTATGAATATTTACAAGTATTTAAAAATAACAAAAATGTATGATAATATTATTATTTTAAAAAGCTACTTAAAAATAAACTCATTGGTCATTTTTAAACATTAGACCTATATCTAAGAAAGCATGCTTTGGTCTAGAGTTCATACTGTATGTATAAAGTGTGTTGGAGCTTTTTTTCTCAGCATTCAAAGTCTTATTTAAATTGTAAATATAGGACACAAGGAGTTGACAGGCTCAAACATTCACGTAAGATATGATTGTTTTATTTCTTCAGTGCACTCTAAAAAGTGAATCTCTTTTGTTTTTCTGCTAATCATTTAAGCCTCTCATTTATGCAGGTTGGTGTGAGTATTCCTGGTGAGCATGTGGAGCTTCTGAGAAGACCTGTGTGTGAAAGGTGATTATATTCTGGCTGCTGTTTATCTGTCCACACGGGCCAAATGCAGGCTGCTGTCCTCCAAATGATAATGGAGCCCTGACTGCTGCAGATCCCTGATGACGAGACTGCCACTGATAAAGACTCGTTCCCCCTGAAAGATGATTACACAACACATCCAATATTAAAACCGTGGTGGATAGCTTCACTGAAGCTCTTTTTCACCCTAAACATAAAGTCTTTTAGTTTGACACCTGAAGTTCTTTTTAAATAAACTTTGAAAGACCAAATTGTGAATTTGTTTGTCATGGCCTCTAAAATTGCCAGTTGGGTGTGAGGTACTTGGTTCCTATACTAGTATACATACATTTTATATATGCTATGATAATACTTCTTTAAGGTTTAGTGATATAAACCTCTCAATATGAAGCCATTTATAATCCCTGTGGGGAAATTGGGCTTTGTAGGGCCAAACATGGTATTATTTTTTATTATTCTCCTTTTCCTTGTGTATCAGCTTGGTAGAAATATGCCGTTAATAGTAATTGATATTATCCACAAACGGAGGCATCAGCCATGAACATCTATCTGTCTCTCTCTGGTGGCCTCAAATTGTCATTGCACCTCCTCTTTAAGGGAGACACCACATCCGGGCAGTAGGTTTTAACTACATGACTACAATTGGAATGTTTTGTGGGCAATTGGACTACAGAAGTGGAAATTTCTGCTCTCTTAATGTGAGAAAACAGCTCAGACATGTAGAAATGAACTGAATACCCAGTTGAAAATAGTTGAATGCTTACTTTGTATTTCCCATCACAAATTTTACTGATAAATGTTCTTAAATTATCAATTTTCCTAATACACACTTATTTACACAAATTTTAAACTGACAAAATGCCCAAACTTATGTATGCAAAACAAACAAACCAATGTAGGATCGCTGGGGGGGGGGGGGGGTGTCCCAGCTAACAAACAAATAAACCAATTGATAATTTTAAAAAGTGAATGAATACAAATGTAATTGCATAAAAAACACATTTAAAGGAGAAGTTAAACAAAACAAACAATGACGTCACCAATACGGAAGCGTCCGCTGTAACGTCGTTTCTATGGCGACAGTCCGTTGTACTTATCGCTGAAGAAAACTCCGCTGTCTTTCTGACTCGAAGTTGGAAATTATCGTATTTGCACCGAACTTTCCACATGAAACAAAGTAGGATTTATTATTTTACCTTCGGCTAGACGTTTTCTTAACATTTTCAAATTGTGCAGTATGTTCACTGGTCATTTTTAGCCACACAGCAAACAATTGGCCTGGGACACAATGTGCATTCTTTTAAATTGTGAAATTCGCATATCAATTCTAAATAGAAATAAGGGCATTTCAAGTTTAACTACATATATTGCTAGCAACAGCATATCAAACACAGACAAACATGTGGTTCAAAGCTTGTAATTTCTTGTTGGAGTTTGGCTCGTTATGTCTCGCCTGCTTGTGTTTTCTATGCAGATGGAGGCTTCATCACAGAATACTTCCAGCACAGGATTGTGGAACAACCCCAGACCTGCAAAGTGCAGCAAGGAGGCCCAGGACATGCTGAGAAGTGAGTTAAAGCACTTGTTCATACTGTATTTCAGTATAGGTGGAGCAAACACATACAGTGGGTTTCAAAGGCCTGAAGTCATTAACGGGAAATTATCTATTAAACATTTGTTTTGAATTTGAACTTGGTATTCAAGGAGTTCTTTGCGGCTTTGAGATGTGTTTGGGCTCATCATCCTGCTGCAATGTGAAGATGCAGAGAGTTGAGCAAATCTCTGAGGAATCTTGGTCAGGCTGGAGTAGATTTTGGCCAGGTTTCCACCTCCAGGGTGGTAAAGCATTGTGGGTTTGATACACATGGTCTTGTTCTCTCCTTTGTGCCACTCCTAACATACAATATTATGTTACTGCCACAAATCTGTAAGTGGGATTCATCAGTAGATACCAATTTCTTCAATCATCTACTAAGTTTCTACTTGCATTGTTCTTAAAAATGTTGAGCGTATCCATAATTTCCAGCTCAGAAAACCCCTCTTAGGTGAAAATAAGTTTGACTTCTGATGCCATGTTTCCAGCTGTCATAGAGTTGCTTAATAAGAAACGTTCAGCTGGAGACTTGAGGCACAGATATGATCAAGACAGGTGAACAATGGCTAACTTCTGGCTATCGAACAATCCTCTGATGAACAAATCAGATCCACTTGTGTTGCCTGAAGGCTTATTCCGCTCAATAATTAGCTTAAAACTAATTGCTGACCCATTTCTTTGTTTTTTTTACATCAGATTTTAAAGTGATTTGAATAGTTCTAAAATCCTGAATCAAGAAATATGACTGTGATTGCTCACATTTGGTCACACTGTACATGGTGGAAAGTTGGCTTTTGTGCCCATGTGTTAATACAGAATTGCATAATTGGTAGTTTTATTTAAAAATATAATTCTCTCTTTTTGTCCAGCAATGAAAGAGGAATCGAGGCTCACCAACCTTCAAATAAAACAGTCCAACAGGTGCCCAAAAAGTAAGTATTTTAAATCTCAGTATTGTTGAAAACACTGTTTTCTCAACTTTAACATTACATTGTATAAATGAAAAACTTCTTCCCCCTCAGATGGAGCAGCTTTGCCTCAGACCTCCGACCCTACAGTGATGTCTTCCTCGACTAAATTTGTCCAGAAACACCCAACAGGCAGATGTCAGAGACGCAGTGCTGAATCATGTCGGTCTGGGAACAGCTACGAGAGAGAAAAGTTCCGCCCTGGTCCCACACGTATGTTCCTGAAACTATCAGTCTTGGTTTTTTACTAAAATGACGTCTTTTCTTTCATTTATCATTCAGTCTTTGTCACCCATGTTTTCTGCGCTTCACTCAAAGGAGACTTGGAGAAAGAGAAGAGGAGGCTTCAGGGTATCCTGGCAACAGGAAAAGATGAGTCCACAGCGGTGGTGCCTCAAAAAAATCCCGCACGTCACAAACCAGACGCGCCAGAAGAGAGGGATCGATATCAGGAAGGTGAGGCTGAATTAACAGAAACAGACAGGGTGACAAAAAAAGACTCAGCAACAATGTATCACAGATTAAGTCTGTGTTTTCTCTGCAGTTTTCGATGAAATAGAAGAAAGAAGGCAGTTTCTGGCAGACATGGCGGCTCTGGGTCAGGAGAAGCAGTATATCAACATTATCAATACAGAGATATCGCAGGTAAAGAAGCAGCTTGTGTCATGGAGTGTCTCCATCAATTTCTTTTTTGATTTGCTTTAAATTGCCAGACTTCTTGTACTCTTTTTAAAATAGCCTTGAGTAATATCTCCAGGCTTTCTGAAGTTGTTTTTTATGCTTGTCTATTCATTTTTGTTTCATTTAAGCATAACTAGGCACACACATTACGGACAAACCAGTGTTGTGTCACAGGACTTTTGCACAGTACTGCACATAATGATAAATGCTAGCAGGTGCAATTTAAACAGTTCCTTAAAACAGCATTAAATCCAGAAGTTATTCAGCCTGGCCTGTAATATCATTCATTCTTATTCTTTGATACAAAATAAACTTAAACCTGTGCTGTGTCTTTACTCCAATAGAGAATTCGAGAACTGGAGTTGTTGGAACAGACCAGCAAACCCAAGCAGAACGCCGCGAAGGAGTGACGAACAAGGACGGTTTCTCCTGACCAGACACGTTGTCAGATTCTTCAAACTCTTCACTTGGAAGCAAGATTCAACACAGACTTATGAATGTAAATTCTGCAGAGATGGTTGTAACCCACTGGCTGCCCTGTGCTGTTAGAAGTTACATGTTATAAACAGCTGTGGTGTGACTGCACATTAGTCAATACAACAAACACTGTCTGCTTGCATTAACTTATTTTATTCCTCCTACCAGTGTCAGTACTTCTTATAATTCTGCTGCTGCTTTATGACACAGTATAGTGGACAAACTGGAGCTACAGAAGCCCTTGGTTTAAGCTGAACACAAAATCAGGCACAGAGCAGACAGACAACAGAGATATAGATGTCCGTTCACAAGAGAGGAAAAAAAAAACGCATGATTTAAAGACAAAACTGGAAGAGAGGGAGTAAACACATGGACATTTACACCAACACATTCGCTTACATCTACATATATAAAATTAAATAAATGGCACTCAAATGGCAACAATGTTATCGCGTTGCTTCCGATCTATTTTAAGGCAAAACACAAACAGAAAGGCATAGTGAAGTATAACTTAATGATTGCATATACAGGCCCCACCCCCCCACTCCTGTTAAAACGGTTATAAGCTGGTATTCTGCTATAGTTTGTATGTTTTGCTGTTCTACCTATTGGATGTAAGACCTATTTTATAAAAACTATGACACATCTGCAGTTTGTTACTTTTACAGCATTCTTCCATTAGACCTCACACATTTTCTGTCCGCCACTCACACGTCTCATTAATACCGTATTCGCTTGCATCCACATCTTTCTGGCATTTACACCAACAAAAGGAGGGAGAAGGAAACGTCACAGCAGCTAAAAGTATCAGGGTGTACATTACTGACTGAGCTTTTGAAGAGCAGCTGCTGCCATTTAAAGAGAAAAATACACTTTTTACCACAGGTAAAACACAAGTAAGTACCACAGGTTAAAATTAGACATGTCGAAAACAGAACAAAGAGCAGGGGAGACAAGTATCAAAGGAGTTTAAAGCAGGTAAGAGTGCAACCATTAAGAACTCATAGATGTCAGGGTTCAGCTTAAAGTGACAAATCAGACCTCTGCTGAACCGTGATGAAGGCCTTCAGGACACAGTCATCAGTGCAAGACAACAGAAATGCGTTCAACACTTCACTAGCTTTAAAATTCAGAGCTCAAAGCTCAAAAAGCACTTGAGTTGTTAGACTGTCTCTTTAAAAGACACAAAGGCAGCTGAAAATAGTCACATAAGAGACTTTTTGGAGTTGAGTTTGGGGGTGAATTCTGGGTTGCAAGTGATTAATAAGACAGTTAAAAGAGACGTCATTCACTTGACCTCAATGTTTCTTGTCTCAGGTCATCTAAAACTCCTTAGTCTTGTTAAAATAGTCTCACATCCTCTTGAACGTGTCCTCTGCTGCTCAGCTTTTCTCCTTCCGAGGGCTGTGACTTTTTCCCGCTTCTCCTTTATGGCTCAGCCGCTTCAGCACCTTTATGGGTTTAAACTTTCCCCCTTTTTTCTTGTGGTGGTCACTGTCTGGATCCTTGTGAAAGTCTGATGAGGATGAAAACAGCCAATCAAAATGACAACAGAGCAAGTTGAGATGCAGCATTACTGAATGTTAAACACCATCCTACCTTTTTTCTTCAGCATGGCCTCCATAAGTTTGTCCTCCTCTTCTTCCCTGTTACAGAACAACGTTGCAAACATCACCGATACGTACATTTCAGCACACTACTGACATTCACTCTACCAGTTATCGATGTTACTGATTACCTCTGCCGGTCCTGGTCCATGTTGTTAACTATTTGGTTGCGCTGTTCGATGATGGTCACCAGCTCAGCCATTAACTCCTGCTCTCGATTCTTGTCCTCCTCAGTCCAGTCTTTCTCTGATTAAAAGAAGAGAGGAGGACAAAGCGTGTGATGAATAGTTTCTTTTTCCCTCAGCAACTTTACGACTTCTGTATAGAACATATAAAAATACATCACAACGTATTGTTTGTGGGTGAACGGGGGGTTTCTGTCCCGTTACCTCTGCCTACTGCCATTGTTGCCTGGTTAGATTTGGTTTTGTTTGGCCAAAAATGGACAAATAAAGTGGAGAAAGGAAGATAAGGAGACCAATTGAATTGGGCCACTGAATTTAGGATCTGCTAAATAATAAGCTGGTATCGTGCTGGAGTTTGATCCCCCACAAAATCCGAGTCTCCTTTTCTGGCCCAGTTTGTCAAAGTAAACTAATTACAGTAATACTTTGGAATAAATTCAGTGGGTTTGAAATGGGTTTTATAAATCACTATATGGATAGAGATGGTGTAAGATATGATTTTAGAAGCAGCTGAATTCAGGATCTTTTCATATGAAAGACACTGTATGGGTCAATACGTAAGTGAGAATACAATACAGTGTCTAAACATTCCCTATAATGTGAACTGATAAAGCAATTGTCAATTCCTTTAAACCGAAGCCCTTTGTTGCCATTCAGGGAGTTTATAAATTATTACAGCAGAGCAGCATTAGCTACATAATTAAAAGGCACATCGAGCATCCTGAGAGGCGGTTTTCATTTTCAAATTACAGAAGACTTCAAACACCTGGTTTGTTAAGAAGACACCTCAGCTCGTACTCCACATCAGCTTGCCTCTCCTCCAGGTTCTGTTGCTTTGCCCTGCAGTGAGGATAAAAGGTTTAGTTAGGAAATGGTAACCACCTATTTACTACTTTTAAGCTGCTTTCTCCTTTATGTAAAAATATAAAAATACAAGGAGAAGCTACAAAAGACAAACATATGCAAACGCAAAGCTTGAATTTCCAGCTGATTTAGCTAAAATGTTGCATACTTGAGAATCTGAACACACTTCAATTGAATGTAAATTCAGCATTCTGTTAAAATGTGAAAATGTGTCCAGTGAACTCTGTTGTTTCACAAACTTGGAACATTCCTACTAAATAAGCCCCTTCTCTATTGTTCATCAGTTTGCTCAAAGTGTTGCACAATGTAGTTTTTGTGCAGATGAAGCTAAACGCAGCTTCCCCCAAGAGGGGCATCGAGGATCAGAGCTTTTATCTCCGCGCATGAAAAATTGATGTGATTATTGTTAGCGTCTCGCTGCAGCCGGAGACTTACGTGTAGACCAGCTCAGCTTCACGTCGGACTAGAAGGTGTTTGTCATGAATCAGAGTGAACCAGTCCACCAGCAGGTGCTCTTCATCCTCGTCTGGACAAACAACAGGAGAGAAATGATTTAAAACATTCTCATGTTTCTGCATGCAAAGAGCAGATTTTCTTTAATCAGTTACGTTTACAGTGAAAAAAAAATACAAAACTGCTCTTAACTGAATTGAGTTCATACTCAGGAAATGATCAAAAGCAGGGCTGTGCATTACCATTAGGGTTGTCTCTCAGCTTCTGCTCCAGCTCCACTCCCCTCTGTTCCAGCTCATCCAGCTGCTTCTCCAGCTGCACCATCTCCCCATTGATATCCTCTGCTGGGATGTATTGATCTGATTGCACCTGCATGTTTGGACCATGTGAGTACTCCCCAAGCAGCAACATCTCTTCTATGTGACTTCTTTCTACTTTTAAACATATTCCGCCCAGCTTTTTTTTCTTACCTTGCGTTTGATAAGTGGGAAGCCGTGTCCGGGTGCCGGGGGTCTGGCAGGACGAGGGCCTCTTGGGGGCCTCGTTTCAGATTTAGCTGGGGAGGGGGATGCTTTCCTGTTGAAGGGGTTCTCCTTACATATCCGCTAAAAAAACAATAGAAATAAAATAAGATGTTAGTGTATTTATATACTGTGCAAGTTCTTTAAACTGACTTTTATTTTAAGGTTATTTTATGACCTTGTTGTGTGACTGTGTGGCCAGTGGGCTGGGAGTTGCAGTGGGTCGTGGTGGTGGGGCTCCAGGACCTCTGGCCTCTGAGTTGCGAGTGGTCTGTGGGGTGGCAGGGGCTGAGCTGGCAGTTGATGGCACAGGAGGGGGGCAGGGGTTTGGGGAAGTTTGATGCAGACGATCAGCTGAGGAAGGGGACGACGAGTTATCACAGGGTGAACAGATGGAAGGCTCTGAGACGCTTTTGGTGAAGCCTTGTTCCTGGTCGCTGCTGGCACTGCCACCCAAAGGGAGCAGGGAGGAGCTGTGGTCTGAGCCAGAGGACAAACTCTCTATACTGAGAGCTGGGGAGGGAGAACAGGAGGAGGGCTGAGAGTGAGACAGAGCTGAAGAAGAAAGGTTTTGTGAAAAAAATAAAGCAGAAACAAAACGGGAATCGAAGAAGTTGGAGCAGATTGAAATGAAGAAAGGATGAGAGAAAAGGAAAAAGTTTGTTAAATTCTATTTACAGAACACCGTTCCTGATCTTTTTAGTGTTACTGTTTGAAAAGAGGCTATTTCTGTCCTGCTATCTTTCCTCTTCAAAATAAATAACTCCCATTTGACTGATCTGAAAAGCCACCTCATGTGTTCGGACATGTCTGCAGGACAGAGAAAGGAGCGATGCCAGCCAGGCAAGCTTTGGATGAACCATGACATTTTACAAACCAACCTTTGGTACAATGTCAGAGGAAAACCAGAGACTCAATACAAGTCAATCTGGAGGATAACCTAAAAGAATTCACTGTGACAGAAGAACGATGCTAAAAACGTGGACTTCAGATCACATACAATACACTAAAAATCTGTAGTTACGGAATCTATTGACGGATCAGTCAAATCTCACCAACTCAAGTACAAGAAACGACTTCAGGACTCATTAACTGGATTTTTATTCAGTAACAAAGCACATAAACTACACTCTGTACTGTTTTTGTCCAAACCACAAACAAACCTCAAGGAGGAACAAAGGAATTACTTTAATCTCTGGGAATATCTGGGATATTACACGATGTCTTGGAAGACTCTCGACGAGGGAAAAACTATCTCAAGCAACCGTATGATATTTTTTGCTTGTAGGTATTTGTTAGTGGAAGTAATCCTTTTATTTACATGTAGATAAAGGAACAGAAATCGGATTACTAAATGGCACTCAACAGAATCCTCAGTGAGTACATCCTCGACTCGAAGTTTTGTGAAATTTGGCTTGATAGTTTTTGCTTATTCGAGCAGATAAACAGAATAGCAAAAAGGAAACATCACACACTTTGACCCTGCCTTGGTATGAGCTGAGGTATGTGACTGTTCCACATATCTTGCATGTGCCACTGCCATGAAACTGCATTTTAGAGCCAAAAGGTTTGTTACAGGCCAAGTCAAGCACATGACTGCAGCTTACTTGAGCGTATTAGACTTTTGGAAAAAGACCAAAGAGGTTGAGAAGATGGCAGCACTTAGAGGAATAATAGTATGCCTTGTAATGATGATAATGATGAACTAAAACACTCATATCATCTATCATTTTTCTGAAAATCATTAAACCTGGTCCAGTGGGTTATAAGTGTGTTAAAATGAATTAAATTCTCACAAGATGCAGACATTCTTAAGAGAAACTGAAGCTTTACAATTTAATCTGTTTGTATTTTAGTAGAAATATATTTTGAATATAGAGATTCCTTTTAGGTAGCTGTTTAAAACTATTTCCTGTCCGCTAGTTTCATCTAGTGACAGAAAATGCATGTTTTTCAACAGAAACAATAATTCCTTGACGCCCACCTCAGTATTAGTTCTGCTTAGGCCAGTTTTCCCGTTGTTATTCAGAACGACCTCTAAAGCTTCAGATAAAACCAACCTTGTTTACCGGTGGGTGGGTGTGGAGCGCGAGGTGCCGGCCTTTTCTTGCTCTTAGCACTCCCAGGACTGGCTGAGCGGGACGAGCTTCCTGGATTGTCTGCGTCCGCGGTTTCAGATGCCCGAGTGATGCTGTACCACGGGTGGCTGGCCGCCACTGTGGGTGGAACTGCTCCTTCACTCGCTTCTTCATCATTCACCTCACCATTTTCATCATCGTCATCCTCAAATGGGTTGGAGGGCTGTGGGGGCGTGCTGGGTCTGGAGCCCTCCCCTTGGAGAGAAGACAGAGAGCCTGTGTTTGGAGGTGTTGCCAGTCCAGGTGGGGGCGGGGGAGGAGCTTTCTTCTTCTTGGGTTCTGATTGGACCAGGGCAAGCCAAGGTGGGTCTTTAGGTTTATGGGTTCCACTGAACAGTGAGACACACAGATAGTGATGGAGGGGTCACACAGAGGAAAACAAAATACATCCATATGGAAGCGTGAAGGTGCAAACGAAATGTTTTCAGAATTCTAACAAACAAACACTGACGACATGATTCAGGCTGGGGAAACGGTGGCGAGAGATGCAGCATTTAACAGAAATTCAACTACCTGCCAGGAGACTGTGATCTGTCTCGAGGTTTGGGAGGAGTTGGAGGCTTCAGATGTTCACCTGTGATTCAAAAAAATGTCATAGCTATGAGCAAATGTTACCTTTAATCTTTTAAATAAATTCAGGCTCTACAATAGGAACTTACCGACTGTTAGGCCATTTGTTGTGCGGGGCAGCCGAACTCGAGGGACCGGGCGAGGTGGAGGTGTGGGTTCAGAAACCCTTCGGGGTGCCGGTACCGGTACCGGTCGACTTGCTTCCTCAACATGACTGTCGGGTGTCGAAGGGAGGTCCCCGTTAGACGTACATTTGGCTGGCGTATGTGTTTCTTCCTCTTCTTCCTCATCGCTCTCATCAAAAGGGTTGGGAGGAGAGGAAGGACATGATTTGTCTCCTGTCTCTTCACTGCCTTCTGTCTCTTTTTCTTGATCCAAAGACTCTTCTTTGATTATTATTACAGGAGCTGCTGTGACCGAGTCACTGTCTGGCATGCCAGTATTTGCTCGGCCTACAGGAGAAGGAGTCTTTGCCTGGTCCCTCTCAGAGGGCACGGTGTGATGAACTGTGCTGCGACCAGTCCTGGCAGACTGAACTGCCACCGGTTTCTTACTAAGATCTGGCCGACCATTCTGATTGGCTGAGGCATGCCTTGAAAGGTGATGTGTACAGACTAATGCCCCAGAGTCGCTTCCTTTGTAGGATCCAGGGAGCAAAGTGCTACGACACTCTGTGCACCTAAGATGGTAAGATCAAGATACAGATTTACATTTATCACTTTTTCTTTATCTTACTCATTTATTTTCCCTCTCAGAATTAAAAAAATATACACACCAAATCCAACTGAATTCTTACGTCCTAATCGAGCGCTCCTTGAGAAGTCTTATTACTTAAAGTCAAATTTTACAGCACTCGAGCTTTTGATTTGTCTGAAATAATCCACCATCATTATCCTAGATTGAAACACTGATTTTGTGTTAAAAACATGTTTGCCTTGTTGCCAAAGACAAAATATTGTAACATAATCAAATGCTGCAGTATTAAACTTAACTTTCTGCAACCAGTGGCTGAAGTCTGAAAACTTTACAAATCTTTTGGATTGGTACAAATACGTTGTGGCTCCTGCTCTAGACAGCAGCGCTTACCTGAAACAGTTCCGGTGGTAGAGCTTGCCATCCACCAGAAACCTCTGCACCAGGTGGACGTGTTTCTGACAGGCAGCGCAGGTGCTGCTCAGGGTGCTGCGCTTGACCGCTGCCTCTGCACCTGTCTGCACAGGCTGGAGTGGCTGATGCAAGCGACCGGGAGGTTGTTTGGAGGAAGGGGACGGCGAGGAGACATCAGGGGAAGGGTCAAGATGGAGAGTAATGGGGGAGGGGGAGATCATACACGGAGTCAGGATTTGAGGATGTGGATTGTTCATTCTGATTATCTAGCTACATCTAGTTGGTTACTCAAACATCTACAGATCATTGATTCATGTGATTTATAATTTCTTATCTTTTTTTTTAAGCTTTAAACATAATTTGATTAATACAAAAAATCTCAGTCACAATAAATTATTTAAAAGTGTAAAATCACAACAGCTCAGGTTAGTGGCTCTGGTAGTCATATGTTTGGCTGTGATTGATATTTATGAAAAACAAAAGTTTTCAGGCATGTAGGGGTGTGTTATATGTTACGTAAAGGGGTCAGAAGCAGCATACTGCAAAACTTGGCACACACAGTGTTAGGATAATACCACTGTTAGTCTTTTATTTACAAGAGATGCTTAGAAAACGACTGACCTAACAGCATTTCCTTTCACCTGCTAACCCAACCCCCACCCCCACACTACTGCCTAGGCTCAGGACCAGAGAGTGGAGGGGGGACCAGATGTGAGGATGAAGAACAGGAAGAGGAGGGAGTGGAATGAATTTCCATCTGAAGAGGGGAGTAAGGGTGAGGGGGTGATGAGGAGGATGCCAGTACGGGATGGAGGAAAGAAGTTGAAGGCATGCGAGAGAAAAGAGAGACAGGATACAGAGGCTATCTTTGTAGAATTACGCTACTGCTATTGCTTGGCTTTTCCCCTGCTGTGCAACACAATGCTCACACAAGGAAGTAGATATATAAAAATCCACATGTGGATATTGTTCATTGTTGCACCAAAAAGACACTTAATATTCCCAATTGTTCATGCACAATGACTGATACATATTTCACAGCTTCAGGCACAATCTAATATACAGTACAAATGGTTTTAGTGTACTTTTCCACAACACGTCCACCTCAAACAAAATATTAACAGCTTGCTACCATGCAGCTCCTGCAGACATCATGCATAGCTTATACAGTTCAGTGTGGACCAAAGTCTACCAGGCCTTTGGGCAAAAAGTGCAATATGTACACGCCTCTTTGCTTTCTCCTCATGTTACATCTTTTACTTACTTCAGTTTCAGCCACTTTGTCCTCTAAAAGTGTTGGAGGCCTTTTTTGAGCTGGCTCGTTGTGACTGACAGAACTCAGCCTCTTCATACAGGGAGGGTTTGCTGTGTTACGAAGTGCAGAGAGAGACTCAGTGTCAATTGTTGGGGCATCTTAACCAACAAGTTAAGATGCTTAGTCTCGTGTTAAATCCAAGCGAATTAAGAGAACGCACCTTGTGACTTGTTGTTGAAAAAATTGTAGTACTGGGACACATATGTTATGACGCTCAGCCTATCGGGCACTTTCATGGACACCATGTCTTCTGGGTCCAGCAGGGCTGGAATCCCCAGCTGTGTCTCAGCCACTTCGAATGCCTACGACCAGGCACATGCAAAGACAAAAGAGAGAGAAAAGAGTAGGACACAAGGAAGTGATGCCACTGATTTCTTAGCTGAGAAACACTGAGCAATCAGCTTACATGCAAGCAAAAATTTAATTTTTCATAATAGCAAACTGCCAAAGCACAACTTAAGTATCAAACTTAGATAATTTTGTGTGACATTTTAGTTGCAACCAATGTTAAAATGTGTTTTTCTACAAATGTAGGTGAAAAGATACTTCTGCTCGCTGAACAATTCCTGCTACAAAAATGCATCTAATCTTTTATCTGATCGTTTTGCCCTTTTGAGGAGAACTGATGGCGAGATGAGAAAAAACAAAACACGGAAGAGATACGTGCAAAGATATGATTACACAACCAAACTGGCAGCCACACAACCCTGCAATACAAAGCCCACAAATGCTGCACCTAAACAAAGAGAAACTATGCCTCAATCTAAACTCGTTGCTAAAACAACACTTGGTTTCCTGCTCAGTGGTTATCTCTTGGTTTTACATACAACTTACATCCAACTATATTTCTGATTCACATAAGCTTCATGGCCATAAAAAAGACTAATATCTGATCAAAATGACAATAACTGTTCTATATGAACCTTAAATGCAAAAAACATGATAATCTATAGTTGAAACATTTATTTTTTTAATAGTGAAGAGGTACAATGTAATTTCTCTGCAGTCTACATACTAGAACGCAGAGAGATACAAAAGAGTTGCAGTAATGTGGACACAGAGGAAGAAGAGCCGCCGGGTGGAGTCTCCAGTAGTCAGAGGGGTACATTTTAAAACAAGAAAACAGCTCAGGAGCGAGGCCTGTGCGAGGTAAATCTGTCAACCTCGCCGGGTCAACAGGGGCCCACTGCGTCACTCTGCAGGCGACTGAGCGCAGCTCAGTTATTAGTAGCTGCAGAGACTAAGCACTCCAACGACTCATGTGCCTGAATTCATCTTCATTCAGTAAAACAACATACCAAAAAGAAAAGACGAGGAGCACTGGAACAATATGGATTCTGGCTTTGAAGAGAGACATGCAGGAGAATGTGCTCAGCCTTACTTAGTCTACCTGCAGATGAAAACAACAGTAACAGGAGACACACAGCCATGCATACATTCATGCATTTTATTTCTAGTTAAATATAACCAATAGGGCTACCACAAACGATTATTTTAATAGTCGACTAATCACCGATTATTTTTTTCGATTAGTCGACTAATCGGATCATACGTAAATTCAATGTAAAACATACATTATCGCACCAGGATGCAGCTGCTCTTATATAACCATCATTATCTTTCAGCTTGGAGTGTTTAAGGTATATGCTAACTAAATAAAAAGACAATTAATATCATAGTTCATTAACCCTTTCATGAAATATGTAGCTTGTTGCAACAAACAATTATTTAACTGTAACTCTAGCAAACACACAAAAAATAAATACTGTTTTTTTTTTTGTTTTGTTTTTTTTAGGTTTTTCTGTCCTTCATTTGTCTCCGGCATCAAACACAGCTGCATTTAAATCAAATGAGGCAGGCACTTGAAACTAAGGAATTATTCACAAAAAGTTTTGGTCTCACTGACTCAAATATAACACCAACATGTTCAGTATGGACTCAGTCAGGACATTTGCTTGCTGAGGTGTGCATGTAGCTAGCTTTGTAACAAAGCTGTCCATGGAAGATGAACGTACTTTTTTAGCACTGAAACATAACGTTAGAAAACATTAGCGCTCCTATTCAATCACATCAGTGTTATAACGTTACAGAAAACACATGAAATATGTGTGCTAAGGCTAATTAATCAAATCGTCATCGCTAATGTTAATGTTTACAGCTATCAATATGAGTAAGTAGCAAGTTAACTCTCTGTTTACGCTAATTTTAGCAGCTAACTAGCCAGTTAACTAACCAAGATGACCATCCCTCTTCACAATCAGCTACAGCAACATGCTTCCTTTTCAGGTGCTCGTGCATCGCCGTTGTGCTGCCGTGGAAGGCAAGTTCTGCCTTGCAGAGATTGCATTGCACACATTTGTCTTTAGTCTTCTTAAAATGCTCCCAAACTTTTGAGCTCCGTTGCCGGGTAGCCATGATACCAGAGCCCGTCTGGTTTAACTTCCTGTGACATCATGGCTGACCCCGGTTACCACTACTGCATGTGTGTCAAGGACAGAAAGGCAGATGCAGCAGTGGAAGGTGCTGCAGCAGATTTGAGAGAAAAACAAAACAAAAACAACAAAAACAAAACAAAAACAACAACAAAAAAAACCCACCGACGCATCGACTATTAAATTAGTCGCCGACGATTTTAATAGTCGACATAATCGTGCCTAGTCGACTAATCGTGGCAGCCCTAATAACCAATAAGTTTTGCTTCTTATACACCAGATTAGACTTCTCTTTAATAGAACGTACCCAATGACAGCCAACAAACTGCCTGGTTTCTGTTGTGAGCTAGAAGATAAAAAGCCTGCAGCATCAAAAAAACAGCCAAAGCTCAACCATCAAACTGAAAATGAGTGTCCTGTTACCCCTCAATGTCCTGTTGATAACGTGGATATGAGGGACAAACTGCCCAAGCACATTTTTTGGTCATTTACTGACTTGCAAAGCTGCAAATACAACACTTTTGCACTTTAAATCCTCTCTCCGTGCTCTTTCTACAGACTTGACCATGAATAGTCTGGGTTTCTCCTTCCCACTGTGTGCCCTGTCAGGCTCCACCAGGATTAAATAACGTCCTCCTCACACAGACAGTCAAATACAACAAAGTCACGCCCACAATGACTACTTCCACTGGCATGGCTCGCTAGGCGGTAACAAATGAGACACCAAAAGCTAAGTGGTAGATACAAATTAGCTCATCCACAACCTCAATTTATGAGTAAGTCTTTCCAAAAGATGACAACGTCATGGGTTCAAAATGTTCAGCTGGTAATTTGACTCACCAATCTGTTGTTCTCGTAGACATTTTCTTTGGACAGTGAGTCAAAATCTCTGAAATGACAGAAAAAAAATTAGGTAAGACCAAATTTGGAAACTCAACTTTGATATAATCAATTAATTAATGATAATAACCATAAACCATGCTGATACAGGACGGTACGGTGGGATGAACCATCCTTATGCTGTTATTCCTCCGGCAACTGTTGTGTTTTCCAGCCACCACAGCTAACAATTATCAAACTACACATTTATCTATATCTGATGTGGAAAAAGAAAACACTGCCAGGACAAAAGGAAAGAATGAGCAGGGCCAAACAGGAGCAGGGCTGATAATTACAAGGCTCAGCTTGGAAAAACAGCCAGACTCCTGCCAGTAAACTTCCTGCAGTAAAACTGGAAAGTGTGTGAGGAGCTCTGACATGAAAGCTGGGTTGTGTGAGTAAGTAAATGTGTGCTGAAGTGTGGACAACGCTATGATGGGGAAAAAAAACTCCACCATAACCTTGATGAGGGCGTGTGGAAACCATGTGGAACTTTCAAGAAGGCAAAATCCTGTGAATGAGCTCCGTGTTGGAGCTGCACAAAGTGACCTCTGTTCTCTCTAATCTAGTTCCCATGGCCACAAGCACACTAAGCAGCAACTCTAATATCAAGATGGTGTCAAACTACATACAGCGGGCTGGTCCTACCAACACATCCTGCTGAAACCACCGCAACTTAAAATAAAAACACTCCCCAAACTGTTGGCGGGGGTTCAGATTTTCAAGCCTTACTGAACAGAGCCCGCTGTCACCATCAAATATGATTTAATGTGTGACTGGAATTGCGAACTTAGTCCACTGTGACTCAAATATCCAGTCCAGGTTTATTTTGGGAAAGAGTACTGCTGAGGAATGGTGCGTCTCTGCGTGCATGTGTCAGGTTCTTTAAAATTCATATGATCCAAACCTGGGAGAACCAATAAAACAGCTAAACTGGGTTCAGTCAGACTTAAAAAAAAAGTTTGTGCACTAGAATAATTGGGATGAAGTGACACTGTGAAGTGTAAGCTAATAAGCTTATATATCTGTTACATGTATTTTAGAAGAGGAGCAGGTGAAATCATAAGTACATTATGAAGATATTTTCATATTTCCGATGCAGGGAGGGCAAAGAGAAGCAATACATGAGAGTGAGTATACAAATAGAGTTTAATTTCAATATAGTGTTGACTGCAGTCTTCTGTGGAGTTAAAACAAATTCATTCTGTTGCACCCAAAACTGACAGCTGACCTGAGCTAAAGGAATTAGGATGCTTACTTATGGATATCTGCCATATATTTTGATGAGGACTACGCTGGCTGCAGTGTACAGGGCAGTACTACAACAGGCCCGTCTGGCTCTACATTAGAGCTAAATCCCGTTTGACAGCGCAGAGGTCTCAGCTGCAGATTAGCCTGACACGCTGTCGGTCTGGATCAGGGTGAGTTTGGCTGGTCAACTGCAGCTACATTAGAAATTGAACAGTGGGGCAAGCTGGGACATGGACCAAAAAAAAAAAGCTCAAAAACTGCGTATTAATCATTCGTCTCTTCCTATACTTTAAGCTTTACTGCTGTGTCCTTTATGTAGATATATTCTACTTCACTGGCTGCTCAGTGAACATATATTTTACTGCATTCATGCAAAGTCCAAGCATGAGCAGAATGCTTACTGTCTGGTTTATCTTTGCCACCCAAGACAGTTAGACAACGTTTTTACTCAACAACTGTGTTCACTTGTTTCAGCAGGAGATCCTAATGTTGTCAGTGACATTCTCTACCAACAGAGCCAGAGGCCTGTCAGTGTGGAGATGCCATGTTTTTTTAAATGGTGTCTTCAAAGTGACTGTAGGAAAGAGCATCAGCAAACTTCTGTGTGGTTGTTCACTTCTGTATCGGACCTGGGATAGACTGGCAACCAGTTGGGGGTGTAATCTGTAATAGCCTCCATCGCCCTGCGACCTTGAACTGGATTAAACGGGTGTAAGAAATGAATGGGTGGATGGAAAATGAATGAATACTACAATATTTTAATAGAATTTGAATTTGAATAGACTGATTTACAAATAACAAATCACTCTTGAACAATTATATGGATTTTTTTGTAGGATAAAAAAAAACAGTGAAAATTACTTTAAATAACTTTTTTGGGTGTTAACCCTCCTGTCTTTAGCTTAAAGAACAGTTTTCATCCCACCAGATCCTCTGTGGTAATTCTGAAAGGGAGAAAATGGTAGCTTAACACACAAGTTGACTCACCACTAAAACGCAGTCAGATCTAGCTTTGTACTAATCATATGGAGATTTGTGGTGTCAATCTAAATAATTAATGGGAAAAATAATTGCTGTGTAACATGGTGGTTGGATGCTGACTGCAATGGACGCCCTCCATGACACCCGTTTATGCTTAATGTGATCTTCTCTGTGGCCAAAATATTCATTTTCGCAACCAAATCCTTCAGTTTTGTGACTTTTCTATCATGTTCTTCTACACACACAGAACCTGCGTGTTGCTAACTACTAAAAAAACTGCACCTTTTGAACAAGAAAACCCTATTTCAGGTAAATTACCTCATTGGCATGGCATGTCCTATGATGTGACAACAGGGGATTAACCCACAAGTTAAAATTATAACAGCTCTATACAGATTATGTAGGAACATGTTTTTAAAAAAACTAAAAGATGCTCCTCTTATATGAGTCAGAGGTAATGATACATTCACACGGTTAGAAAACTCTGCCCCAGTGCTGTGTTTGCTCAAAAACTGGTCAAACGACCACTCTCCAATAGCTGAAAATGTCTGCTTTTGGCCTCAACTCAAACACTGGCAAGTCATCCTTTCCCTCCCCCCATAATAAACCACATAAATCACACAGATGTTATTGTGTTTTGTGGTATCTTGGGTGCTCTCTGTGTAGGTGTAAATGTGGAGCAGAGGGGTGTGTTATGACAGACAGGGCATAGCTTGTCAGCCTGAGTTTATTACACCACACTGGCCTCACAAGCTAAAGCTCTAATACAGTTATTATCAGAGGTGATTTTAAGTTGTAACACTGTTTAAATCAAACAGAAATAGAAAGGTATCTAACCAGCAACAGTATTACTGTCTCCTATCATAGAGTGGTGATTTCATATAAGGAGCTTTCTGCTTCAAATGTGTTAAAATCAAGTATTTTCTTGTGGACATGAACCTTACATAAAACCAGCTCTCTGGTATGCCTCAGGATAATCCAGACCACAGATGAGCTCACAGCTGAGTGAGTTGCATCTACATCCTGAATGTTTAAACATACAAGTGACTATTGTGCCTGTGAATTAATTTAAAGACAACAGATGTCAACCTATCGTGTCTAAAAAAAAAGATGTCTATCTTTTACTGCATGCGGCTGCTTCATCAAAAACCGGTTTATCATCCAAAGTAAACAATCTTAAAACACAGCAAAACTGTTTTTAACAGCCTATTAGGACTCTTAGGATATGCAGTATCAATATCATGCTGTTAGATGTGAGGTTACTTACATAAGATCTGGTCTGTAACGATGTATAATGGCACAAAATGCCAAACCGCTCCGAAAGGACGCTGACATGTCCCTGATTGCCACATCGTTGTAATTCTCACACTGTATCCGACACCACTCCTGGAGAGCCTTCAGAGATCCCATCATAGTACCGTCAGACAAACGTTGTTGTTGTTAAGCAAAACCGATGTATTTCTGTCCTAAACGAGTCGGGACTCTAAGCAACGGGAGCAGGAGCGTGTTGGTCCAGGGGCGACAGCCAAGCAACACCCGATGAGACGACAGGGTACATTCATACACAGCCACCGAGTCACGTTAGAAATACTAGCATGGCTTGCAAACGAGCAAGACTTTAGCTGACTTTTGCAACCACAAACAGAACTGTGAACTTCATTTCCTGTATGCAGCTACTGACACACAGACGTTTACACATAAACTGGAGCAGAACATGGTTGATAACCTGAGTTGATAACGGGGGAAGCAGCGAAGTTCTTGACGTAGATACGTTAGCTAAGCGGCAACGGTAGCCTAACTGCTGGTCCCAAGTTTGCGGGTTTTCTTCTTCTTGCTATACAGTGACAACTGTTTCGGAAGACGATGCAGATACGGTCGAAACAGAGGTGAGAGTTTCGTCTCTGAGGTGGACCACAGCGCGTTTTTGTTACTTGGTGCAATGACTGTAACGGCTGTTGAAACGCTGGTTGAGGAGTCCGTTTAACCGCTCGCTTCTCACGACACCCTTAATTCGAGGATAAAATTCAAATACACAGTACCAAATACGTCCCAGTCCTATAGTGTTGATTAAAGCAGCACTGCTCCCGCTGCTAAGCCATCCGAGTCGGTTCAAGCATCGGCAGGCTGTCTGCAACCTTGCTGAGAACCACCCTGTTGTTACTCTTTGAGCCCGACTGGGGGAGCTGCACAGCGGTTGTTGCTATTCACGCGAGATGTTACAAATGTCACGCGATAGTAGCCACATATTAAGAATTCCCGAAAGATGGCGGCGGCGCCTTCAGATGAGGCTAACCTGCAGTCACGCATCAGTAAGTCATAATATATCTCAATGTAGGATAAAGTTTTGAAGGCGAAGTGACAACCGAAGAATATCTAAGACACCGTGATGTATAAACTAATAGTGAATTTTCCGTGACGATTGACCCTTTTCTACAAAGGGGAACGGATTTCTAAGAGTCAGAAATGTCATCAAATCAAAAAGTGCACTTGGCGATGAGGAACCAACTGATTGTCAAACACTGTACAGCCTTTGCCGTGTTGTGCTATGTGTGTGAGCTTTGTGTTCACCTTTGACAGTCTGTAATATGGGATAATACGCCAAAGTGACCTATAGTTTGAATTTAAATACCCGGTCACATCAAGCTGAATGCTAACAAAACCTTGAGGACCATGTTAAACCAGTTCAGCAAAGACAGACCCAACCAACCACAGGAGCTGTGGGACCTCTGCTGTAAACTCACACGTTTTTGCATCCTTCTACACATGCACCAACCCAGAGAATTGATGGTCTGCATAATCAAACAACCAGCTGCTGTCCAGCTAATGCAGCAGAGTTTTATTATAATGTGTTTTTGTTTCGCACAGATAAGGCCACCAATCCTCTGAATAAGGAGACTGACTGGGAAACTATCAAGGGATTTTGTGATCAGCTTGACAATGAACCAGATGGGTGAGATTGTTAAAAATGACTCATGTGTAACACCATTTTATATTGAAATGGAGAGACTGATGTCATACTAGCTGTTATCTGGAATAACTTCCTCTGCGTTTTTTTTTACACATAAAATATTAAGTTTAATCATTAGTTTAAATATCCCTCTTTTATACCTCACCACTGACATAGTGGACATTGTTTGTTCTTTTTCAGGCCTCAGCTTGCAACCAGACTTCTGGCCCACAAAATCCAGTCTCCTCAGGAGTGGGAGGCGATGCAAGCGCTGACGGTAAGAGTTTGATCGATAAGTCATTGTCAGTGACTGTTTATCTGTAAATATGTGAAAATAAAAAAAATCTTTGTACGATTCCCAGGCACTTGAGACATGTATGAAGAACTGTGGAAAGAGGTTTCATAGTGAAGTGGGGAAGTTTCGCTTTCTTAATGAGCTTATCAAGGTGGTCTCACCCAAGGTAATAACCGTTGTCTTGTTGCTTGTCATACCTTATTTCTGAAGCAACGTGAATAATAATAATATCTTTTTCATGATGCATACATCCAGAGAAATGACCATGGAAATTCTAAATATCAATTTTGTTAATAACACTCAAGGACTTTTAGTGCAATATGTCAAAGAAGAAATATCCTCTCTCATCTTATCCCTGAAGTATTTAGGAGCCCGGGCTCCAGAGCCAGTAAAGAAGAAGGTTTTAGAAGTGATGTACAGCTGGACTCTGAGGCTCCCAGAAGAGACCAAGATAGCAGAAGCTTATCACATGCTGAAAAAACAGGGTGAGCGCTTCACATTTTTCACTTTAAAGGCTAACTGTCAAGACAGAGGACTTAAATTGATATTTTTCCACTGGCATTATTCTATTTATTGACCATAAATTAGTGTATAGAAGTTTTTGTTTCCTTTATTCAGCAGAAAATGGATTTTTTAGTTCTCCAAATTCTGTTTTTTAACACCTAGGTAGGGTAGTATCAGTTCTCCTTTTTACACAAGCATGAGACTAATGTCCTGAGTCATGGGAAGTTTAACCTGGTGTAATCTCAAAAATGAAGTTGCTATTGAAATTAAATGAATGACTATGTTAATGTAGGGTACTGCACAAGACACACTGACTTCTTATATATTTTACAGAGGGGGGAAAAAAAGCAGTCTCTTTATTAAATTGTTCGAATTAGTCCATAAAGTGCTTTTTGGGACAGTACTGTTCTTAATTAACTCTTTATTCTTTGTAACTCTTCTTTATACAGTGTAAATGCATAAAACCAAATCTGAGCTGTTTATAGCTGATCTTTTTTTTTCTTAATGTAAGGTTAATGGTGTTCTCGTTATTTCCAGGCATTGTAAAGCAAGATCCTGTGCTTCCTGATGACAAGCTCCTCCCACCCCCTCCACCCAGAGCCAAAAGTGCCATCTTCGAGGATGAGGAGAAATCCAAGGTTTGTATGACAAGTGATCAAGAAGCCTGAATGACATTAGACAGCCATGTAAGGGGATTTACATACAAACGCACAGCCTTTATTGTTGCATGATGGGAATTTGTTTTGTTCTTGTTCTGCACTCTGTCTCAGTGGAAAGATCGCATCAAATCATGTGAAGTGAAACTCCTGGGAAAATTATTAAGGGACTAACTGTTTACAAAATTCTCTTCCTCTTTCCTTTCCTCCCCTCTTCTGTCTTATCCTGTTGTTGTAGATGTTGTCTCGCCTATTGAACAGCACTCACCCTGATGATTTAAGGGCAGCAAACAAGCTCATTAAGGAAATGGTCCAAGAGGTGAGTGAGTGGCTTTGTTTACCAAATGTGGTGCACGATATGTGCTCACATGCATGTAGAGCTTTGTTTCGTTTCCATTTATATAACACGACTCCAGTCTTATCCATCACTGGTGTAGTGAGGGAAATATACCAAAAATGTCCATTGACATAATAAAAGCCATACTTCTTGGCTCAAATCTCCAAATTGTTGAAGTTTACAATCTTTAAAAGCTATTGTTTTCTAACATTTATGTTGAATATATGTATGCTTGTTTTTTTTTTAAAAACCCAAACCTCTTGAAGAGTTTTAAGATGTAAAGCCAGCGCACAAAACAGTCTTAAGCTGTTTATCACCATCGTTTTGTCATGCCAGTGCTTCCATTAGGCCAGCTAAAAGCAGCTATAATGTGTCCTACCACAACTATGCAGATGACACTCAGATCTACGTGTCACTGACGGCAGGAGAACACGGGCCTGTAGATACATTGTGTCACTGCACTGAACAGATCAGTGTGTGGATGCAAAACCATTTTCTCCAGCTGAACTCAGACAAAACTGAAATCATTGTCTGTGGCCCACAGAAACAAAGATAAAGTGTTATCAGTCACCTTGAGACTCTCTCTAAAATGTAATAATCAGGTTAGAAATCTAGGGGTAATATTGGACTCAGACCTGAACTTTAACAGCCACATTAAAGCAATAACATCAACTTTTTACCATCTAAGAAACATTGTCAGAATCAAAAGAATAGTGTCTAAACTAGACTGAGAAAGACTAATCCATGCGTTTGTCTCCTGCAGGTTAGACTGTAACGACCTGCTCACTGGGCTCTAAACGGGCTGTAAGACAGCTGCAGTACATCCAGAATGCTGCTGCTGCTCGAGTCCTGACTAGAACCAGGAAATACGACCATATTAGTCCAGTGCTCAGGTCTCTGTGCTGGCTTCCTGTCGCTGAGACAATAGACTTTAAAACAGCTCTGCTTGTGTACGAGTCTCTTCGTGGTCTAGTGCCAAAGTACATCTCTGACATGTTAGAGCCATATGAACCAACTCGGACTCTGAGATCCTCAGGGAGGGGTCTCCTGCTGGTGCCTCAACTCTGACAATGTTCAAATCCAGGCTGAAAACAGTTCTATTTAGCTGTGCATATGACAACTGAAAGTATTTTATCTGCACTCTTCGCTTTTAATTTAGTTAATAAATGATTATTTTTATGTTTTATGGAATGATTTTATTTGCCTTCTTGTGATTTTATGTAGCTGTAAAGCACTTTGAATTGCCTTACAAATCGTGCTCCACAAATAAACTTGCCTTGCTTGTCATGATGCAAATAATCACCACTCCTTTTCCCAGGATCAAAAGCGAGTGGAGAAAGTGTCAAAGCGAGTAAATGCCATCCAGGAAGTGAACGAGAGTGTGAGCCTGCTGAGCCAGCTGCTGGAGGGTTACAGCAGGGAGAGCTGCTCCCAGAGCAACCTGGAGCTCATTAAGGTTTGTGGAGCTCAACGCCTTTTTAGAAGCAATTTACAGGCTCAAAATGTTATTTTACAGATGCACTGCACTAGATTTTACTTGCTTAAGAAACATAATTGCTGCCTTTTAAGATGTTCTTGTTATCATTTGTGTGAAATGCAAATATTAGATTAATCTTTCATCGTAAAGTTCCAGTGCAATCAGGTTGATCTGATATCTATTCTATTTTTCATCCCTGTAAATAAGGGAAAATAAGAATAGCGTTTTATATGGCAATAGAATGAGCCAATCGTATCCAAACGGGCTGCCCTCCTCCCACTCAACCATGCAACTACAGCAGCCCTGAATGGCATGTATTTGGGGGGTTTTTTTGCAGCCACGACTGGAATTTGTTCTGCTTTGTCACTACCACAGACACTAACCCACATTGACCAGTTATCCCATTTCCCAATTTGTACTCCCTTGATTCCTTTTTGCGTTTTAGTCCCTGAGCTGCAAGCAGATGAGGTGAATACTGACACGAGGAGAGAGAAGACAAGACATCAGAGATTTAACAAAAATCATTGCATTCGGGCTTAATTTTTACATAAACGTGAAAATAAACATCACACATGACACAACTGCGCCATCTAAGCAGTGTTTTGTTGCAGTCTACCGATGCTTTTTCTAATTATTGTAAGATGAGGATTAAAGGTGTTTGTGACCACGTATGCACACAACTTCTCCACCTGGTTTTAACTAAGCAAATAACTCGTACCTTCCCATTGGAAACATACCACAGCCTCCGCTGGCAGCAAGTTATTTAACCCTAACTGGTGCATTGAGTTGTTTCTCATTCTTAAAACGTCAGAGGACACATTCTGTGGTTGTGCAAAAGATGTTTCAGAAGAGTCCAATTTAATCTGCAACAAGCAAACAAAACTACAAGGGAAACTCCAGAAACTGGGTCGAGAAGTGTCCGAGGTAGTGAGAGTAAGAACATTTCCACATGAACAACGTGAGAGAAGTTACTGGGACTAAAGAGATTAGTAGCCTGAAGAAAACCACTTTAAAGAAAGACTTTAATTTGCTAGGAAGCAGAAAGATGGCAATGAAGCGATTGGGGAAAAAAGGTTATGTGGTCTGATGAGTCCAGATTTAGTCTGTTTAGGAGCTTGTGGTCCTGCTTAAAGCACGCAGGTTTGGTTTGGTTTCAGTGATCCAACATGTTTTTTATTACAGGATCTTTACCAGCGCTGTGAAAAGATGAGGCCTACACTGTTCAGATTAGCGAGTGATACAGAGGACAACGATGAAGCTTTAGGTAATTAAAGCTAAGCAGGATCTTTGATAGTGTCGGATTTGAAAGCCACTGTGGTGTTGATAATGTTTTTCTCTTTGCAGCGGATATCTTGCAGGCAAATGACAGCTTGACACAAGTCATAAATCTTTACAGGCAGCTGGTTAAGGGTGAGGATGTGACAAAAGATGGCATTACTATGACACCACAACCAGGTAGGTGCATGTAACTTTTCCCCAGGTTTCCGTTGAAGTGTGCAGTTAAGCGTAGTTGGACATCCATCAGTATTTACTTTAACTTTTACACCATTTCTGCAGATTTGAAATCAGGAAGCAAGAGTTCAGCACTTTTAGACCTGACCGGACTTAACACAGAACCATGCAATTCAGAGTTTTCCGGCCTTCAGACTCTGACTCAGAACGTGGGTTTGAGCCTTTTGGATGATGAACTAATGTCTTTGGGTAAGCAACTTCAGCCCAAGTGGACACAGATATTTAAAAGATTTATTTTAAAATGTTTCAGCGTAATAACAAGGAAATAACTTTAATACATTGGATTAAATGTTGTTTTCTGATCTCTTAGGACTGAATCTAACAGAAAACTGTGACTCCAACAACATCTCTCAGGTGCGAAGTAAGATGAGGCTGCACACGCTGGCTTTGAACCCTGGAAAATACACCTTTTTAATAACAAAAACATGAATAAAATATGCTTTAATTGTCTAATGACACTGATATTTTACACTGTCGTCATCTCTGTATGCACTCGACTCGCATATTAAACCTTCCCGTATGCTCTCAGTCTTTAGATGCCGCAGAATCATCTGCTCCATCTGTGCCAGCTGCAGTGTTGCTACCATCTGTGCATCAGACACCACAGACTCCACCAGTAGGGGTCCCTTCTGCTCCTCCTAAAGCCATGGAGGAGCTGGACTTACTGGGAAAGACATTGATACAACAGTCTTTACCCCCAGAGAGTCAGCAGGTCAAATGGTAAGGAAGAAGGACTGGAAAATACATAATTTATGTTAAAAGTTGTCTCAAAGAGGGTAGCATGACTTGTTTTCTCATTACCACTGCAGTGGTGTTTACTTAGTAAAAGGAATTAGTATGTTGAAAATCTTTGAAAACCAAATTTTTGCGTTTTTGTTCTGTTCTTAATGACAGGGACAAGCTTCAGCCTACGTCTAGAGTCACTTTAAGAGATCTCCAGATCAAGTCCAGCACCAGCTGCCAGCCTGCTCCTCCTGCAGCCACCACCTGCACCGATCCAGCTCCCGAGCCGACGTCCAGCCTGGTCGCCAATGCAGAACAGCCTCATGCCCTCCTCCTCTCCAATCTTAGTCTTGCTGAGAAAAACACATCAGCAGCTGTTGATCCCTATGATAACATCTCTCTGGCTGACGTAACAGTGCCGTTGGAATCAATCAAACCTAGTAAGCACAAGAACCAGAACCAATGAATAAAACAAGGATGCTTAAAGGCTTTAATTTAATATGATGAACTCTTGTGGGACTCTTGTGTTTGTGCAGCAAAAACACAAGACTTGGAGCACTTTACTAATAGCTGGCACTATAATAATCAAGTTTACATTTATCTCAAAGGCTTCTTGGACTAGAGTAATTTGAGTAATATCTGCATATTTTGGTTTCCTGCTTAAAATTGTCTCCATTTTCTCATTTTTGAGATCTTTTCAGAAACCTCTGGACCAATCATTTTGAAACTAACACTGAATTGTATAGACTGTATAGAGTCATTTGAAGCTGTTACGGAACTTTCAGTGTGTCCGCTTAGATTTAACGAGCTTGTCCGTAAAGAGAAAAAGTCATTCTAAACGCATGTACGGGCCTGTTCATCTTGTGTAACACCGTGTTTGATCAAACCTCAGCAAAATATTTGGCCATATATACATGTTGCAATTAATGTATGTTTTCAAGCTCATTGAGATCACCGAAATGCTGATACTTGAAACGCTCACGAACTGTTTTTATTCATTGCCTCTTGCTGCTACATTTTCTTTAAATTTCTGCACGTCACGTGTCTGCTCATCTGTTTTCAGGCAGCTTGTTACCAGTGACTGTATTCGACAAACGCAGTCTTCGGGTTTTGTTCACCTTTGCGCGGGACTGTCCTCCATCGAGACCAGATGTGCTTGTGGTGATCATCTCCATGCTGTCCTCTGCCCCCATTCCTGTCACCAACATACGTTTCCAGGCAGCTGTGCCCAGAGTAAGTGCAGTTTTTCTGCTGCTCGCTTTATTTACAGTAATGATCAAAAAGGCTCCACAACTTTTAAACTCAACCTGCCTACTTTAAGGCTTTCAGATAAGTGGAAAACATATTTGTTGACTAACTGCAGATATGTTACTGCACAGTTTTTCATGTTTCAATTGGTGTGTTTTCTAGGTGATGAAAGTAAAGCTGCAGCCTCCCTCCAGTACTGAGCTTCCCGCCTTCAATCCCATCCTTCCTCCAGCTGCTATCACACAGATTCTGCTCTTGGCCAATCCCCACAAGGTCTGCTGTCATCACTCGTGTGTCATTATCTGAGTCTGCTCGGTTGTTTCATAGATCCTCAAAATAAAGCTAGTACCAGAGTAAAATGTTAACAATGTGGTTTATAAACCTCAAACCACTATTTTACTTGCAATAGAAGAGAAAACAAAACAAATACTGAAAGTGAGACATTTTGATATTTCATGAAAGCTCTGAGGAAGGAACTGAGACCTGTTGGACCTTTGGGAATGAAATGTTGCCCCATTCTTGTCTGATATTTGGTGAAAGCTCTGGACTTCAGGCAGGCCGGCCAGTCCAGCACCCAGACTCTTCTTCTATGAAACCAGTTTGTGGTTTAACACTGTGTTGCTGAAATTAAAGGCCTTCCCTGAAAAAGGATGGGAGCAAATGTTGCCCTAAAACCTTTTTATACCTATTAGTATTGATGGTGCCTTTCCAGATGTGCAAGTTGCTATTTCCAGGGACACTAATGCACCCACATACCATCAGAGGTGTGATGATAACAAGCCAGATGGTCTCCTCTACTCTTTAGCCTCGAGGATGCAGGATAAAAAAAATATTTCGACTCCTCTGACCACAGAACAGTTTCTTTGCCTCAGCCAATTAAAATGAGCTTTGGTCCAGTGTTTCTGAATAATGGTCACATGTGGCTTCTTCTTTGCATGGTAGAGCTTTATAACCTTAATTTGTGAATGGCACGGCGAACTGTGTTTACAGACAATGATTTCTGGAAGTATTTCTAAGCCCATGCAGTGATTTCCATCAGAGAATCTGTTTTTAATGCAGTGACGATCATGGGGATCCCTTAAAATGTAGATTTTAAGCCGTGCCTCTTGCACACAGAGATGTCTCCAGATGCTCTTTGGATGATATTTTGTTCTAACATCATTCTGACATTGCTTCACAATTTGTGGGCACAGTATTTTGCAGCTTGCTGAACCTCCAGCGTTGTTCTCCACTTACTTTTTTGAGACGTATTGCTGCCATTAAATTCAAGATAAGCTAATATTTTTCATGAAATGGTAAAATGTCTCACTTTCAACATGTTGTACATTTTCATTGCATTTACCTGAATATCAGAAGCATACAAAGCATTTTAAGGAAAGCATAAGGATTGAAGCATTCTTCTCCTAATCAGAAGCATCAGTGGTTTGAAGTGACGGTTTTGTTCTCGTTTCAGGAAAAAGTGCGTTTGCGGTACAAGCTGACTTTCAACCTGGGGGAGAAATCTCACGATGAATCTGGTGACGTCGACCAGTTCCCACCTCCGAACACATGGAGGAACCTTTAGTGAGAAGAACCAGTCGCCTGTCATTGATCTGCTGCTTCCTTTACATTTAGGTTGAAGTTGTCCTTCAGCGCTGCCTGAAGCACGATGGCCTCTTTCCCCTTAAGTGGTTTCAAACTCTGGGGTTTGGAAATACAGACAGACATGAGAGCAGTTGTGGAAACCAGTTTACCTTGTGCCTTCTTTTCCTCGTTTGTTCATGTCCATGTTGCCGAGTGGTGTTGTTACGTTCTCCTCCTCCAACAATCGGTCCACTGTATCCATATGAAGCCAACAAGTTGAGCCTTTAAAAAAAAAAAAAAGAAAGAAAAAAGATGAATGTGTGAATTTGTCCAATTTACAGACCGCTGAGTAAGTCCTATGTCATGTGAATTACTGTGTTTCTTTATTTTAACAAGGTCAGATGCTCATTCTGTAGCACGCGAGTCTCTGATGCAGTCCTACTTTGGAGTTCAAAATCGTGCACATTAGAGTCGTCACAGTTTGCATGTCCAGTGTTTGTCATCAGCCCCTCAGAACTGCTGACCAGCTAAATACTTTGAGATGTTTTTGAAGTTCCAACCAAGTTTAGCAAAATCAAGAAGCATTATTTAACATAGTTCTCTATTTAAAATCTGTTCAAGAGTAGGAAGAGTTGATCTGAAATGCTGGAACCAAATTATCCAGGGAGCACGCATGATTAACTTGTACGTGGTTTTTAAGCCATGTGTGGGTTTTAACGCTGGAGAGCTGAATAAATTGCAGTGAGGCTGTGTGTTTGTGTCTAAGCTTTGACAAACCAACTGCTTCAAAGCAGGTGGGGCTCGTCACAGGTGAAACAAAAGCACAGGTTATATCGATAGCATCAACGACAGCTTTGCTATATTCAGCCAACATACAGGACGAGACAACCAGGACACTGAACCTGAACCAGCCAATTGAATTTAGTGATTCATCACTTTCCATCCAGTTACATGTACAATTGGGGCGCCCAGTCTCTGTCCCTTAAAATCTTTTTTTTTTCCTGCACTTTTTGTACGTTTTCAAAAATTGGAACATTTGTTTTACGTCGTTTGACTCAGGATCTTTTTGTTTAACTCACATGCACTTATTTTATTTATATATTTTGCACATGAAATCATTCCCTTTTGCAGTAAATTGTCTCATTGTCATTTTCTTTCTGCTGGTAAATGATCCAAAGAAGGACGTGTGAAGTCCTGAGCTGACATCTGGTTTGATTCTGCCACATGTGCCTGAGATTTGATTTTCTTTTGCTTCTTACATGTAATGTATACAGATGAATGACTTGTTTTCACCTGTTCATGTCCTAAACAGAAAACGAATGACATGTCAAATGATGTGGAAGAGTCATTCTAGTTGATTTGAGGTTTGAAATAAAGTGAGACTGGAAGAAGACTAAAACGAAAGCATAAAACATCAAATGTGTTCCTCTATTTAAGAGTTACCCATAAATGTATTGATCCAGCTTAACGCTTACTTGAAAGCATCTGTTGAAATTGAATTTGGTAAATCCATAATAAATTATGATTAGAAATTATTTTTATGTGCTACATAACCGGAGCTTTCAAAGCCTTTCATTCTGATAACAGTAATGATTAAAGTCTGGAAAAAGAACAATGCACTCAAACCTTTCGCTTGATTTTGTTACATCACTATGCTGTTAAGGTCATGTTAGTTAATCCCACACACACCAAACAAGTGAGCCAAGACGATCACGTACTGCAGGCTGACATATGCAATTAATACTACAAAATCCTTAGATGGTTTGTTTAAAAGGTGTTAAACAGTCGCCTCAAAGCTAAACTATTCAACCACATCTCAATTTCATTAACTGCTCTAGAAGCCCGTCTCATATTTGATTTAATCAGACTCAACATATTTGTAAATCAGGGAAGGATATTTGCGTCATTATCAATAGATAATCTTCAAAGTATAGTTCTCAGGATGTGAAGTCGCACACTGGAATAGTTTTAACAGTACAGGAATGATTACGTTTTTAATGTATTAAAAAGCTGTTTGAGTTTTGCCTTCCTTGTCATTATCGATCTGATTGTGAAAGTTCAACTAAAAAAAAAAAAAAACTACAACTAAACCTCACATCCTTGAACTTACCTTACGAAGCGTCTACATTTACCTTTTTTTCTAACTTAAAAAACATCTTACTTTAGACCTCCAGAGTGATAATCAATTAAAAGTTGATCCAGATTTTTAAGACGCACCAAAAAAAGAGCTACAGGGTTCACAAATTAAAATCCACTAAGTACACATTGCTGAAAGATTTGTGCCCATTCTGTAAATTTACCAATGACAACCCTCATGTACATACTGCTCAGTTCAATGTACTACAAACATGTCTATAAAGCAAATAAAAGAATTACCCTCTTGTTTAAATCTGAATAATTTGCACGACAGGACATATAAGCTTTGATTCCTTTATTTAAGAAAACACTGTAAAAAGAACATTGAGTGACAGAATCAAGTAACAAACTGCAGTTTGATCAATAATGCTTATCAAAATAATACTTTTGTTTTGATCTACTACACTACAGGAAATAGCAAAAGCATGCATATGTGTCTAAATCTAGGACAACAGTTCCTTTGAATAAAAAAAGCTCAAGAAAAGTTTCCAAAAATAAAACTGGTGTTAAAAATAAGTCAAAGACACCCAAGTCAAACGGAATAAGTCAGTTTGAAGATGAATGAAGCTTCCGAAGGAGTCTGGAATGTGACTGTATACTGAAAGTCTCAACCACAGACCACTAAAAATGATTCCCATTCTTACCAAATCTTAACACAACTGACAGCTTAAACTCTGTGAATTTCATTATTGTGAAACCACAAGAAACCTCCACGATACATGGCTGAGCGCAACTCCACCAAGTGACTAAACTCTGACTAAACTAATTCTACATGTTGGGTGTATGAAATATGGAAAGGAGCCCTTACCTCATTGGATATATGATATGTTTAAACCCCTGCTTCTTGGAGATTACAACAGAAAAATAGAGTTAGACACACAAAGTCGCACAAATTAACTCACTGCTTGTTTAACATTACTTCACTTTCGGGGTGGTGGCAGGCCTGTAGGAGGAGGAGGAGGAGAAAAAGGGTATGGCGGCTGTGCCATGAAGCTCATGAGTGGCGGCTGTGCTGAAGCAAACTGCTGGGCCATTAAAGGCTGCAGCCCCCCTGAAGGTGGAGCAGGAGGAGCCTGGCCAAACTGGCCCTGTGACTGGCAGGGCTGATCCTTACCAGCCCCACCACCGCCAGACTGACCTCCACTGCGGGAGTTGTAGCCCCCACCGTTGCCGTAGCTCTGGTACTGATCTGAATTTGAGTTGTAGCTGTTCCTGTGGTCTCGGCTTCTGTCCCTGTAGGACGAAGAGGAGCGGTCTTCATCACGGTTGTTGCGGCTGAAGCCACTGCGGCCATCTTTGCCGCCACCACCCCCGGATCGCATGCGCCGATCACACTCATCCTGATACATGAGGTTAGGGTTGTTGGAGTTGCTGCCACGGTAACGCATTCTTCCACCTGAATAAAAAGCAAACACAACATAGATTATGATCCATCACAAGCACTTTTATCCCCCCCGTTTTTTTGGATCCACAAACAAGCGTCAGTCCTTCCTACCGCCTCCTCCTCCTCCTCCACGGCCCGAGTCCACGAGCTGAAGCAGTTTCGGATTGATGGCTTGCCGAGCTTCCTCCAGCACTCGGACAAGGTCCCGAGCCTGTCGCAGGTTTCCCGGAGTAAAGAAGGTGTAGGCCGTGCCCTTATTGGTGCTGCGGGCCGTACGTCCGATACGATGGACGTAATCCTCAGAGGAGCTCGGATAGTCGTAGTTGATGACAAACTTGACGTCTTCCACATCTTTGGACAGAGTGATTTTAACATGAGGGAAAAGGGGAAAAAAGAGAATCTCAAGAAGGGAAATGGCTTCTGTAGAAAAAAATGTTTCTATATCTTAGTGCCCGTCAAGAAATTTGAGGGCTTCTAACAAAATACACATTTAATTACAACAAATGAGAGCAACTTACCTGCTTTAGCAGACACCAAGCAAAAATCCACACATCTAGAGTAGTCACTACTCTAGATGACTGTACTCACTTGATTTATAGCGAGTATGACACTGATATGTAAAGAAAACCATTTGAATCCTGTGTATCTTGTTAGCAGTGTGATTACTGGAGTCTGTTTCTCATTACAGAAGAGGTGGGGCTCTGACAGCACTGCTGATCAATAAGTCTCCCATCTCCCCTCTATCGTGACTGAGGGAAGCCATTTAATCATCAACTATACTGGGAAAATAACGATAACAACAATGTGCCGGATCTATTTTTTCTACTAAAATATAAGCATGAAGGCAGTACTTGAATGTATGGTGAGCTCATGATTGAGGGGGTGCTGAGGTACTTACCCCCTTCATGTTGTTTTTTTACAAAGGTTGTCAGTCCCCCCTGATCAGTCCTGGTTCAAAGGGAGGGGCTGAGGGAGAGGGAGACAGGATTCATCCCTCACCTTCTGCTCACACCAGCAACGTCGGACGGGAGCAGAACCATTAAACCCCATGATACACACAAATTCTCTCTCTCTCGCACACACACACACACACAACGGCTGGTTCTGTTGCTCTCTCGCCGCATTGCAGGACCCTCCTCAGACCCTGGCCAGGACTGGATCCAGACGAGCCCGTCTAACTCTCTCTCCCCTGTCTGTCTGCTTTTAGGGGCGGACCGATGGGCAGACATACAGGAACCTCAGGCTGCTCCCAAGGAAGGCTCGTTGGATTTTACAAACTGACAATACTGGGCAGGGGGGATCTTTTTTTTTTTAAGCCAAAGCCAAGCCTCTAAAACTAACAAAGTTTCTAGTTTTAACGTGACCGAGGGGGCAGTGACAGCAGCACAGACTGTTACAGCTGCCGTGTGCTGCCAAACCCTGAGAGGAGAAGAGGGGAAAAGAAAAACAGGATACAGTCATCGAAATTTTGGCAAGTTAAGACACTTTACTTATCCCCCCTTCTCAGATTAGACTTCCAACAGATGAGAAGTGAAACTACTGATCATAGCCTTCGCATGTCTTTGTGGATGTGACTACAAGGCTGCTACTGTTTACACATGTGCTTCTGCAAAACATAAAGTGTACAATTTTGTACAGCAAAAAGGTGTTAAATGAGCATCTTCATCAGGGGATTTGTACTGAAAACACACGGAGACATAAGAAAAGGAGGTCTGCGCCACACACACACACCCCTCCTTTCAGGCAGCGTGCCAAAGAGCCCCGCTTGAAGGAAGCTTTTTAACTGCAGTAACAAGAAACAGACTATAAACCCAGTGATTCTGAAGGCCTGAGCCTCCAACCGTCTACTGAACTGTCAACGGTAACGATATGGGGGAAGTCCTTAAATATGTTGCTGTTAATTTAACTGTACATTAATTCATTCTTATTACGGTCTATGTGATTAACAGGAGTACTAAATATCATATCAGTTGATATAACACCCTGTACCTTAAGCTACCATTACATCTATCAATTTGTGGTTGGATTTATATGCACACACACATTATTAGAACAGAAAAATGAGATATTGTTCTCAAGCTTTGTTGCTAGAATTGTCTTAACAGACTTAACAGAATACTAACCAAATTATTATAATAACAAAAAAAAGGTTTATCGAGTTTTATCTAAACACAACAACTGTGTTGACTTGTATTACTCTATTACCTATATGATAATTTGCTTAAGAATGAGGAGATATAAACCATAAGAGAGATCATGCAGCGTTGACAGTATGTGTGCAGAGACATACCAAGACCACGAGAGGCAACATCAGTCGCAATCAGAATGGGGGCTTTGCCACTTCGAAATTCTGTGGAGTTAAATCAAATTAAAAAATGCTCAACTTTAAGAAGGAAAAGTCTATTTTATGTTTAAAAGATTAAAAGCTGTTAAAAGAAAAACACGACGTAAAACAAATGGAAGCGAGGGACCGGTATAGCTGACTGAGATGTACTCTTACCAATAAGTACCCAGTCTCTTTCTGGTTGACTCTTGTCTCCATGAATACACATGGCTGGCCACCTGGAGAACAAAGCCACATTGAAGCAACCAGATTAGTTCTGAATGCTGTAACCAAATATTCAAAACGCTATACAATAACAGGCGGTAACTTCTCACCCATCGCGCCTCATCCTCCGAGTAAGATCATCACATCGTTTCTTAGTCTCCACAAAGATGATGGTTTTGTTCTCCTTTTCAGCCATTATCTCCTCCATCAGCTGAATAAGTCTGTCAAAAATGGAGACGCTAATTTCTAATTAACAGTACCGAGCTCAGATTTAGTGAGTGAGAGGATGAGCTCACGTTCTGTACTGTTAAACGGTTACTTATGTTCCCATTAATTATTCTTACTTTTGGTCCTTTTCAGTCTCCATGCAGACGTCAACGATTTGCAGAATGTTGTGGTTGGCACTGAGCTCCAGAGCGCCGACATTAATCTGGATGTAGTCTCTTAGGAAGTCCTCAGCAAGCTGCCGAACCTCCTTCGGCCATGTTGCGCTCCACATCAGTGTCTGTCTGTCGGGCTGAGAAAGAAAGAATACAACCACAAATGCTTTATCTGAAAAACAGGTCTGTATCAATGTGTGAAGAGCAGTCACTGAGCCTCAGCCCTACCCTGATTTGGTCAACTATCTTGCGAATCTGCGGTTCAAAGCCCATGTCCAACATGCGGTCAGCCTCATCGAGCACTAGGTAGGTGCAGCGCCGTAGGTTGGTCTTCCCCGCCTCCAAGAAATCAATGAGGCGACCGGGTGTGGCAATGCAGATCTCAACACCTGCAGTCATACAGCATCACCACGTCATACTCATACTACTGGATGCTCACGTTTGTTCATGTGTGACACTCTCTGCATGAGCAGTCCCACAGTTACCGTACCTCTCTCAAGGTCCCGAATCTGTGGTCCTTTCGGGGCCCCACCATAGACGCAGGTGCTTTTAATGCGGGAGGATTTGCCGTAATCATATGCAACCTGTTGAACCTGTTGGGCGAGCTCTCTGGTTGGAGCGAGCACCAGACACTGAAGAGAGGAAAAGGAATGAATAAAATGCTGATAGTATGCAAACACTAGAGTTTAAGGCCACACGAAGTTCGCACTCACTATGGGACCGTCTCCCCTCTCCAGATAGGGCTGGTGGTTGATGTGAACAATAGCAGGAAGAAGGTACTGCAGGGAATAAAGACACAATAAACAATTAAATACTCTCTGACTTCTGTACTACTGCAGTGAATCCCCCATTCATTATGTTGGATGCATTTTTGCCCCCTTGTGTTTCAGGTTTTTTAAAAAAGTTTTTTAGTATATCCATTCAGATTTCCTGTAGGTGTTGACAGTTACAGGCATGCTATATGAAGAGCTATTATACGTTTGCCTCATTAATCGCCCCAACCCCATCATGATAATGTAGAGGAATCCTCACAGCGAGTGTTTTTCCTGAGCCAGTCTGCGCGATTCCCACCAGGTCTCGCCCACTCAAGGCCACAGGGAAACCCTGCGACTGGATCGCTGTGGGCTCCTTGAAGTTGAGCTGCATCAGCACGTCCATCGCATACTCTGTCAGACAAAGGTAGGAGACAATCAACACAATTCCATTTTTTTAGTCTTTCCATCAGAGGCAGAGTAATGCTGAGAGTGATCTTTTAGTGGGAAAGAATGTTCTGGACAGTATTTGTCAGGAAAATCTGTTTAGGATTGTTTAAAAAAAATAAATATAACATTCACACGCATTAAGTAAGTATATCTATGTTGATAAGAGTATGAAAAAATATCCCTTTAAACCGCATCTCAAACATAAAAAAAAGTGTGATTATTTGCAGTTAATCCTGATTTTAATCAAATTACAGTACCGAGCTTTGTGCTTGAACAATTTTAAAAAAAAAGTCCTTGGATGCTTGACTGAGTAGTGATGTGGCTGCTACTGCTTCCAAAAATAATTTGTACATACAGTATTATGGTCTGAGTAAGGCAGGGTTGACTTACGGGGAAACTGAGCGTGGTGAAAAGCTGTGACGGGCTTTGGACAGCCAGAGCCTCTGATGGTGATCTCCTTCTTCCTGCGAAACTCCTCCATTTCATACTGGATATGACAACAGAGTAAAGAAAAAAACGAAACATAAAAGTGACTGTTTTCTCTGGTTCAACAAAATGATTCTTGAACCTTTTCCATCTATTGTCTGTGTGATTGATTATGTGAGAGGAAAAAAGTGTAAAGCTTTACCTGATCCATGCGCTGAACCTCAGGATGTTCAGTGTAGAAGTTCTTTTCAAATTTTGGCAGTTCATCAAGGTTCCACTTCTTTTTGCGAAGACGCTCGCCTGGATTACCAAACTTCATGGGTGGAGGTCCACCACGGCCACCACCCATGCCCCCTCCGAACCGTGGCCTAAGAAATAAGTGTCATGGGGAAATTAGCATGCAGGGTGAAGCATGTACCGAGCCAGTGGCTAACCGCTGTGGCAATTTGAGTTTGTCTGTGACCACTAAGCTCTAAAAGTAGATAACAGAAATGAAATCACACAAATGAGGAAAATAAAACCACATTCCACCATTTATGTAGAGAAGTAGATAATCTATCTTAACAAATACAAGTGATTACGAGTTAATTTGAAGCTGGAGTTCGTGGCAGTTGGATGAAAATCAGGTGATGTAAGTGGATGCTCTTTTAGAGTTAAAGCACACTGATTTATCAATCGGACCACAACCAAAACATAGTTTTTAAAAATATATAACTTGAACACCTCAGACAAAGCAGTTACAAAGCCATCACTAAAGCCGTTACCCTCGCCAAAACCTGTCAACCAACAAAGGAAATCCCAAGAGAAAGCCTCAAACAGACCATAAAATCATAAGTATCCAGAAGAATTCCTAAGCAACTAAACTAATTCATATTCATGAGCCCACTGACAAAGTCAAACAATAGTGTGCATGGCAGTGCTGAAAATAAAAAAGCCACTGCTCCCCTAATCAAACACTGCAAAAGTGTTTTGTTGGGAGATGATGACAAAACAGAAAGATAAAAAGTTTAACTCTATGACAAAACGTTGTTTGGAAGAAGGAAAACTTTAAAACCTTAACCCATCTGAGAGGCAGTAGTGTTAGCGACACGGTTTGGTCCTATGAGGCTTTATCTGAGCCACAACAGCTTGCAATCATTGATAAAACAATTCATTCTGCGTAAAACATGCAAATTGTGAGGGAAAATGTCAGGGCTGTAAATGCTAATGTCTTCAATCACAACAGATAAGTGGGACATGCAAATACACGTGGCTCCACCATAAGAATGGTTAAACTAGTATCGATCATCTAAATACTAATTTCTCTTCATTTTAATATTTGTATGTCAAAAAATGCCAGGTCCGCATTTTCACAAGTCCACGAGGCGCCTACTGAAGAAATAAAGGATGCTGGCTGTTGTTGTTGACAGGCGCCACCATCAGGCCATTTCTCACCTTTGAGTTGTTATTGTTGGGTCGTGATCGACGTGTAACATTTGTTGCTCTGGCTATTGGATCGTGGTGCAACTTTAGGGTTAATTTTACACCGAATATACACTATTGATTCTCAGTAAACGGCTCTACAAATGAGGGCTAAATTTACTCATTATCCTGCTTTTGTGCTGCCTCTGTCGACAAACTTGTCTAAGATCAGTTAGGATCTTCGGTCAAACTTCCAGTAATATCAAGTCATCATTTAACACAAACGTTGTGCTGTGAACGAAAATCTTACCTGTCTCGCCCACGGTTTCGATCTCTGTCTCTGTCTCCATAGGACGAACCCCCTCTCATGTTGAAGATAAGATGTTTCCCCTGTTATATTTGTAACGGCAACTTAAACGTCGGTTTGCTAACGTTATGCTCGGCAATAAACAGCTAAATAGGAGCAGATTAAGCAAGCATAAAACATGTAAATCCGTAGTTTAATGCTATACATATATGAAATATTTAAAATTCTTAAAAGCGAGTTTGTTGAACCATCGATACATGCGTCACGTAGCTGGACGGCCTCGCTGGTTTCCTCCCTGCCCTCTTTAAAGACGTTACTTCGCCTAATAAGTTTACGTAGCGTTGTATTAAACAGATGCACCACTACTCAAGCAAGTTCACTACGTAACTATGGTGAATATGATTCGTGTAAACATGGGTACTTCTGAACAACTGGTAGCGTCGAAACTCTGCGCATCTTTTAGGCTGAAGTAGCAAACGACGGCTATGCGACTTTACTCAATATTAAAATATCGTTTTTGAAACATATTTTCACTTATGTGAAAAATAAACTGGAATGATAACGCTACAATACGTAAGCGACATAGCAGTAGGTGGCGATGTTGCACTTCCTTGTTCCAGTTCAGCATTAATGTGAAGAAGAAGAAGAAGACAGGTCCTCCAGGAAGTTCCAGCCAATGGATGTAACCGATGGAGTCCTGAATGTAGTATGAGATAACTGACAAGAAAATTATGAAGTTATTTATTTTTATTATAGCATGATAACTGACTGAGTTTAAGGTGGAACTCGATGAAAGAAATGCCTTTGTTAATTCAAAGTAAAGAAATTGACCGGCTAAGATCGACAGCGGAACTATTCGACAACAATCCACATTTACAGGTTCGTTTTCAGAAAGTGCACCTGTATTTAGCTTTCCAATATATCTATAAAATACTGGCTTTTTTTATTTCCAATCTGGATGCAACGTTTTCTTAAAGAGGAAAAAGCTCCCTAAAAAGCTCCCTGATAGTTGTGATAAGAAAGAGATACGAGATGTATGGTGCATTTACATGATCGATAAAGTTCATGGTGTTGTCAGATGACAAAAAATAATCGAACCTGAACTCTTATATTATTAATACCCATGATTCAGGGTAAATTATGTGAGGTTCTTTCGTGTGTTGATATTTGAGACATCTGAGGGATTTACATTTTTGTTGAATAAAACATCTAATACTCTCATGTTTCAGGAAAATGCAAGAACCTTTAGCTCCAGGCCTCTTGTTGATGTGGATCCAAGGTGCCTCCTCTATGTTCAGCAAAGAGAGTTTGCTGCAACCACACCAGCAGATAGTGAGTAAAGACCGCACCATGATAGGAACAGATCCGCAAATACTCACCATAGGTGTCGTCACCTCTCTAACTTCACAAATTTGACTGGTTACTTTTATCCTAACAACTTACTGTGCACTGTGGCATGATGGTACAACCACACTCATGTTTGACTGATTAAAAACACAGGAAATGTTTCTAAAATGGTGAAGAGCTGTCATGGAATTGACTAAACCAACGGCTTTTGAAAAAAGCCAGTGCTTTCTATTCACAAATTTCTAAAAACTAAAGACAGTAGGCCCAAATGGATGGCTGAAATTCTTCAGAAAAACTGGAATCCAGGCTCTGAAACTTGGATTTATATTTATATTCATTCAAAGGTTTACAGATCAAATGTTTTGCCATTGTTGTAAATCAAGGGGTAACAAGAAAAAGCTTATAAAAGACCACAATAAAGTGGGAAAAGAGTGCCGTTAAAACACATTAACTGTTCTCACGTATAATATAGGCTGCATTGTGTACCTTTTACTATGAATTCATCCATTCTAAAAGTCATCATCATCATAAGAGTTTGAATGAAATTCAAACTGGTGTTACAAACCTGTCTACATGCAACCAGAATGTTGATAAATCCCTCTTTGAAAAACAACCACGCATCCGGACTTTTGTATACTTCTAGGTTTGTCTTGATGAATTTTTCCTGCGTATAAATCAGGTGTATGTCTGTAAACCTGATGTTAATGTCTGTGCTCCACAGATTATTAAGGAAGTAAGTTGGAAAGATCCCTGTTGAGAGCAACTATGTTTAAGATGATACTCACTTGTACTCCCAGTTAGAGGATCGAAGGCCATTGTAAACCCAAACCCTCAGTCTTTAGTTAAACATTTGGTAACATGTTTTTCTATCTAATCTCTCACAGACTCTGTTTCAGTCATTGGATCAGATGATGCGACCACCTGCCATTTGGTAGTGCTGCGACATACTGGTAACATCCTTTCTGTTAGATTTATGCTGTGTTCTTAATCTGCCATCATATGAAGTCATTTAATTTGGATACTGCGTTGTAGGCAGTGGAGCCGTTTGCCTCGCTCATTGTGACGGCTCCAGTACTTGTTCTGAGGTCCCACTCCTTGTGAAAGCTGTCGCATCATTAAGTAACCTCTGCAAGGACGGCAGGTATGACGCACAAACACCAAACTGGAAAATGCTCGTTATTCAATTAATTTATCGTGCAGTGCTATTTTCATTAAATTTTTTACATTTTTATTTTGTTTCACTCGTTTATTTTTGCATCTCCTGTCCTTTCATTCATTCAGATTTGAGCTCCATCTTGTCGGAGGATTTAACGACGACTCGGAAACATCCCATGAACTCAGCCTTAACATACTGGGTATGATCCTACCTATTGTCACTCTGCGGTATTAAACTCTTATTGGACAGCATTTGTGTTTTGAAAAACTTAAATGACTCTTTAACTTCATAGCGGCATTCCAGAAACAGAAGGAAGATATTCATCTGGAAACATGTTGCATTTCAGGTAGCTTTTATTTATTTTTAATGTTATGTACAAATATTCTCAATCAAGCCTTCATCTAATTGATCTTTCTGTGTTGTAGAAATGAATGACATTGCTGAAAATGGAATTCATAGACCCATCGTGTATGGAATAGGTAAGTGACAAGTCTGCTATAGAGCAGAGATGTCAAACTCCGGTCCTCGAGTGCCACTATCCTGCAGGATTGAGATTAAATGGAGCTCTTCAAAAGATTGTTCAATTCTGTTCAAACCAGCTAATGAGCCATCAACCTAAATCAGGTGTGTTGAAGCAGGGAAACATCTAAACCTCGCAGGACAGCGGCCCTCGAGGACCGGAGTTTGACATCACTGCTATAGAGAGAGATGCATTGTTTTCTTAGTATGTTATCTCTAACATTTGCTTCGCTGTTTGACTCTTCGCAGGTGTAAATGTTAAAACGGGGGAGGTGTTTCCTGCCTCATTCGCTCATAAGGGGCCTGCAGAGAAGCTGCGATCAGCACGAACCTTCACCGGGGGACAGGTATTTTGGAAAATAATCCGATTGTTTCTCTGTGTGTGAATGCAATCCATGATTGTGTAAAAACTATTGACTTCATATATGTTGATCTTTTTACTTTTTGTTTTCAATAACTACTTGATGATTTATTCTACCGAATGACACAAAATAGTTTGAAAAATCTTGACAATTTTCCAAATTGTTTGTCTGACAAACAGCACTAAATGGACTCAAGTGAATGGGACTTTTGTAGATGAGTTATTGACTTATAAAAATGCATTTCTTTTAAACTAGTGGCTAAAAGGACTGTTTCCGCCTTGAATGGAAAAGGTTACGGTTCACCCCTTTAATTCCCTGAATGTTTAGATATTTGCAAACTTTTCAGGAGACAGAAGCAAAACTGCACCGATCAGCCATAATATTATTACTGCATGCTTAATATCGAGTCGGTCCTCCACATACTGCCAAAAAAGCTCTGATCTGAAAGGACGAGGGCAAATAACACATGAAGGTGTCCAGGAGTATTAACAATAGATCCTTTTGCACCTGTTGGTTTTGGGAGTTTTTATGGATTAGGCTTCCCACACACTGGCCTACAAATATGTTGAGGTATGTGAAAAGGATGCAGGTTTTTCCAGCTGAGTGGTGAATTGTAACTGGACGAGCTGTGTTACTGGTTCTGCCTGTCTGGTTTTAATGGTGGGGCTGATCGGTGTACACGGAATGATTATTAATAGAATGTTTGTTGCTCCTTTCAGATGGCTGACATATACGACTCAAGCCGTGGACTTGTTAAAATTGGTCCGTGCAAGTGGTCTCCTAATCTGGATATTGCCTTTTGGTTATCGCAAAGTGATGACATAATTTTAAAGGTGAAGGTGAAGAGATACGGAATTAACTTTAAAAACAAAACTGGAAATAGCTAGATTTTAATTTGGGTATTTCTGTCCCTTGTTTAGTACCTGTCCACCTCTCCAATGGCTGAGCCACCGCACTTTGTCCAGCACATCAAGTCCACCATTCAGTTCCTTTTAGAGCACCCCAACTCTGACAGCCTGTTCCCAGGGGGTCAGCCGCAGTTCTACCACAGGGCCGAGAGCGGGGACTGGGAGAGGCTTGTCCAGTCGTAGAGCCCCACCCATTGATCTCTCTGAACTTCTTTTGCCTCGCAGCTCAAGGGATACACTGTGACCCCTTTCCCTGCTGTCTGTTTTATTTGTTTATTGTGTCTTATCATGGAGCCAACTTTTGGCTGGAAAATATATCCGCTCTCCTGACTCATCTGGCTTGTCTGATCGACAGAAGAGAAAGAAGTGATTCTGTTTATGTCTCTAACATTTGATCTCCAGTGGTATGAAGTCTACACCTAATACCACCTGTTGTGTTGCAGTAAATCGGCATTAATGTCCTCTGCTTTACTTTTTTTGATTTATGATGACAAGTGTTAACATTTTTGTCTTATTAAATGTGCAGTTGTCAGTATTTTAACTCGCACACAATAACTGCGTAACCTTTCCCATCTCATTGGCTGAGTTTATACCTCGACAGCGCAAGAAACAACTCCTGTCGGTACCAGGGAATCCGACTTTTATGACGGCATTAAACAAGTATGGTTATAAAACAGAAGCAAAGCAACTATATGGTAACGATTGCTTTCACTGCAGGCTTCAAGCTCTTATTGATCTTTACCTTACCCGTAGTTTTACATCAATACAATATTACGAGTAAGGAAACAAATCTAAAAAACTTGTGCTTTAGAAATCTATGCATGGTCTGCAGATATGGGCCGAATCCTGTACATACAAACATCTGTACTGCTCTTCAGCATAAAGTTTCATCTGCAGGTAAGGATCCATTACAGGTGGTGAACTTTGTGCAAGAATAATGGAAGAAAATCTGCATTTATTTTTCTGTAAGGATGCACCTTCCTCGAGAGTATTATATTGTATTTTACTCTACATACTGCTGTACACTTGGCCATGAATGTGTTTGTTTTAGAAACTGCATGTGTACATGTGCAATGTAATTTACAAGGGACAAATGGAATCCCTGTTGAATGCAGCAAAAATTTGATTGAACTCGCTGTGTCTGTTTTGAAATTGTTGAAAATTAGAAACGTGGCCTTTTCTTCTTGTTTTTTTGAAAGGTTGTGAAGTGCTTAAAGCATTCGATGTAATGTCTGAACATGCTGTATCGGTTGTGAAATAAATGTAAATGAGCAAATCTACCTCAGTGTGGTTACCTACGTCCAAAGCAGTGTTGGTAAATTAAGTAATTTGGAACAAATTCTTATTTACTGTGGCCAGTGACTGCAAGGTGCCCAGGTCCTGTGGCTGCAGAACAAGCCCAAATTATCAGCCCTCCACCAATGTGCTTGACAGTTGCTATGAGGTGTTTATGCTGATATGCTGTGCTTGGTTTCCTCCAAACGTGCTGCTGTGCATTATGACCAAACATCTCCACTTTGGTCTGGTCTGTCCAAAGGACATTGTTCCAGAAGTCTTGTGGTTTGTTCAGATGTAATTTTACAAACCTAAGCTGTGCTGCCATGCTCTTTTTAGAGAAGAGGCTTTCTCCTGCAACCCTTCCAAACAAGCCATACTTGTTCAGTCTTTTACTATTTGTACTGTCATGAACTTTAACCTTTAACATGCTAACTGAGGCCTGTAGAGTCTGAGATGTAGCTCTTTAGGTTTTTGCACGGTGTTTGCACGGTCTGACCTTTGGGTGACCTTGCTGGGACGTCCACTCCTGGGAGGAGTTTTCCACTTGTGAATAATCTTTTTCAGTGTAGAATGATGGACTCCAAATAGTTTGGAAATGGTCTTATAACCCTTCTCAGGCCGGTTGATGAGCAGCAATAATTCAGTTGTAAAATCAGTGTTGATGTCTTTCATCTTTGGCAAAGACATTTTATTAGCAGAATATGGCTGCAGTTTACTCTCTAAATTCCTAAAAAGGGTGGACATTTCTTTAAATAAATACATTAGGTGTTGTTGTTTTTTTTCATTATTATGCCCTGGTTCTTAAACCTTAGATTTGAAATTGTAGTCTACTTTCTCTTTCTCACGACTGTAAATAAATAAATGAATAAATAAAAAAGCTCAATTTAACCCTTTAAACTTTGATTTTCGTTGCTTGTCCTTGAGTCTAAGCTGATGTGTGCATTAAATCTTAGAATAATATATTTACAGTCCACCCTCCACGGTTATTTAAAAGTGAAACAACTGAGATCAAACTGTTTTTATAGGCTTTACAATTTCGTTTCACATTCAATCTTCGCTTTGTTTCGCTGAGAACTCGGCTGACTGATTCTACCTATTATCATTTCTTGGAAAAACTTTGTCACGGCAATAAAATTTAAAAAAAGCCACCCAAGGTGAAGTTGACACGTACTTTCGACTGTGTGCCACCATGTCTTCTGAGGGTTTTCAGTAGAACTCCGCCTATTCAACTCTACTCTCATTTTTACGTGAAAAAAGTGGGCGTAATGAAATGTACGCAGGCCGGTGGAAGACTGTCAGTTCCGAGCCGGGTCCTGGATGGAGTTTGACAAGCAAGTAGGCTCTCCTGAGTGCATTTATTTAACGTTGTAACTTTTGTTAAATAGAAAGCGAATATACGCTGCCGCTTTTAACTGTTGGATATCGAAAATCAGACAGAAATGCACCGCTGCGCTCATTTTAGTGATGCTAAGACCTTCACATAGAGAGGGCATTCGTGTTGTAACCATCAGTATAGCAACGTTTAGCTAGCTAACTCAAACCACCAGTTAGTCAGCCCGAGCAACGCACGTCTCACGCGCTCATATTGGACCCAACGAAGTGACAGCGGATAGAATTATGCGACAGGCGTTTTTGAGACACGTCCGTCGGTTTCCGTGGGTCACGAACGTCACACTGTACGGCTGCCTGTTCGCCGGAGGAGACTTTGTCCACCAGTGGTTCTCCCAGAGGGAGACGATGGACTGGAGGCACACTCGCAACGTTGCCGTGGTGGCGTTCAGTTTCCATGGAAACTTCAATTTCTTCTGGATGCGCTTTCTGGAGCGGAGGTTTCCCGGGAATTCCATCAGGATGGTGATGAAGAAGCTGTTCCTGGACCAGACGACGGCGGCGCCTCTGGCTACAAGCGTCTTCTACACAGGTCAGTGGCAGTGGGACGGCGAGACCGTGGAAGCCTCGTGGACAGTTAATGGTTAACGTAAAAACTGATCACCTATCTGTCAATTTGTAACTAGACCCAAGCCCTCTCTGTGCCGTAAAGATCCACGGCTGGTCACAGACCTGTGCAACAACAGTTTGACCAGCAGAGGTCACTTTAAAGACACCTCCGAGTTGACTGATACCCCAATCTGATGCAGGTATTTAATGAGATGTGCGTTACAGTGACGAGAGTTTAACTTTCCTCTTTCAGTGAAAAGCACTGATCATTGCAGAGCAAGGATATGTACCTGTGTGTCAACCTGGCTCCCTGGACTGCAACATAACATTTAGACTAAACACAAGGGGCTAATAAAATAAGCGTTAACTCTTCAGGTCGATCTGTAAGTGTGTTTTTAAAAAAGCATGCTAATAACAACACTTCTCACACACTTTTATTGGAAAATGTACTTTAAGTTGTAGGTGTCTGCAGTTATTAATCTGTATTTATTTTAAAAGGTTTTATTAGTTATATTTTGTTATATTCTACAACTTTATTCTTAGAATGATCATTGCAACAGTGCAATGAAAGCAGATTCTTGAAATATATATTTCAATACCCTAACGTTTTAGTATGTTTTAGATTACATTGGTGCATAATTTTAAGGGCATTTAGTAACCCATTAAGTAACTTTTAAATGCTGGTTTTTATTAGTAGAAATGTGCAAAAAGAATGATTGAGCTATTTATAACTATTGATAGAATAAATACATGATATTCGTGGCACTTTTGTAATAAGGTTTTATTTTCTATAAAAATAAATGTGAACTATTTCCGAAGACTACTTAAAGAAATGACAAGAAGGCTGTGTTGAACAGTAAAGTTTTTAGCCTTATATGTATTTCCATTTATGTTTTCACAGCTTTTCAGTAAATTGCTGCATGTTTTTCCAGTTTTACTGGCAACATATGATAAAACTATGGCGGTTATTTGCAGATAAAGGTTAAAGAAGCGACGGAACCATCTCATTATGTTCACTAGATTAAATATAAAAGATCTGTAGTTGTTTTACAGTGCAGTGTGATTTACAGCTCTGATATGAAATCCATATGCCTCATGCAAAACAGCTGTGGTTGTATTGATAATATTTCTCAAGAGAACGTGTTGGAATTTCTAAATCAATAAGACAACTTTAAATACCATGACTTGTCCTCTTGGTTTCCATAGATACTATATTTTCCCCATCAGACTGCACTGACACAAAGTCCTCTTGACAGTGTCTGTAAATCGTTCCTCAGTGAAATCTCTTGTTTTATCCAGCCGTCAGTTTCTTGGAGGGGAAAGAAGACATTTTGGAGGACTGGAGGGAAAAATTTCTGAACACATATAAGGTGAGTCAGAGCAGAGACGGGCCGCTCTCGCCTCTAAGCATCGTCAAACACTGCGACATGTTGTGACAGTTTACATTGCCTACATCAAAACACAGAAGAAGCTGCTGCCTGCACTCATATCCACATCTATTGCTCAATGTGTACATACTGTACATCCACAGTTATGTTTACGTCATATGTATTTACCATGGATTGTTTGATGATCTTTTACCAAATCTAAAGTCTACTTATGCCAGGTGTTCTCTCTGTTTGTCTCTCTTTTCAGACCGGGCTGATGTTCTGGCCTTTTATGCAGGTAAATACTGACTTAAACTTCAAGGTCCACTCACTCCTGATTCAGAGAACTGTCTCAGACTCTCAGAATAAACCGGAGAGTAGATTCTCTTCACCATTACACCATTATTTCCATTTATTTTGATGGTTGGACAAAGTGGCCTACTCAATATTTTTCTATCTGAATTGTTAATGAAAAAGGAGAAACTCTGCTGTAGATATCAAAAACATCCAAATGACAAAGCAGAGTAATTTATTCAAGCGTAAACATGTGTAGTGGGAACACAGTAATGTAAACGTATCATAACTGTCGGTTTCCCTCAGTTTCTGAACTTCGCCTTGGTGCCTCTGTACGTTCGGACCACCTTCACCGGCTGCTGCGCCTTCATCTGGGCCACCTTCCTGTGCTTCTCACGGCAGACTGGTGACGGCACGGCCGGCGCCGCCCTGGCATGGATGTTCCCCTCTAAAGAAGATGAGGCAGAATCCACCAAAGAGGGTGTAGACTCTAAGCTTAAGGTAGAGGGAACAGCAGCATCTAAACCCACACAGTAGCTGAATCAGCTATTGTTGTGGAGGGGAGTCAAAGCGTGAGTAAAATCTGGTGTGAACGGGACACAGCTGCTCCAGAGGTGGTTGTCCTGTATAGTCAGATCTAGTCCAGTCTAGCTCATTGACTGACATTGCACTAACTGCTGGGTTTCACCTGCTGATGTCTCACCTAAGTCATAAAAATGTGTCCTCAGCTCACTGAATGTAAACAGAGCTTACGTTAATTTTCAACTGTGGTGATATCCTTTAATCTTACCCATCTACATTACAGTGAACAGTCACCGTGCTTCATTTCTCATCAGGGTACTGTGTGCTACTGTCTTCTCATATTTACAATAAGAAAGAGACCCAGCTCAGCTGGACAAGGCTGAAATTACTGGAATGATCTACGAGTACCTCTCCGGTTTGTCTGAGACAGAAGTTGTGATGATTGATGTTTTACATCAAGTCAAAAAAACAACAAAAACACTAATATGTAACAGTGAATCATGTCCACCATGTGGAGTCTGATTAGCTTAGACTTTTAACTATATGAAGCTTGTGTAAAATTATACACATATAAATATATCAGCCTGATCACTTTGGTTTCAGGTCCCACTCTGATGCATAAAGGTCCAAATACTGTTAACAGTAATCTGTTATATTATATAATACACTTATAATGTGTTTTTATTGGTAGGTACTTTCTGAATGTCGATCATAATATGCTTTTTTATTTAATCTCCACATTTCAACCATTATCCTGTTTTATCTACATTACTGTAATGAGATGCTATTTTGAGTTTGTCTCATTATATTGATGAAGAGATGCTGTCAACCTCTTTCTGTACCTTACCTCTATGTTATACTGTGGAGTGCGCCATAATTTCCTTTTGTACCATTTCACATCTTTTAAATACCCTTATTCTGAGATGCTCGAACAACTTTTAACAGCTGCATATTAGGTGCTCTTGCCTGCATTGATTATTACGATTTAGTGTCGGTATAAAAGCGTTTATAGACTTAGTGGAACGGTTTACAGAAAAACAGGCCTGCTTAAGTTGTTCTCAACACTAGTAGAGAGTATGCAAGCATGTGATTAAAATAGTTAATATTTCATGTGTCTCATAGAACAGAATTAAGCCAATACCGTATATTAATATATAAGTAGTGTTTGAATTACTGTGCACAGAAAAAAGTCCTGAACACTACAGGTGTTTACCCTTTTATATTGAAACTGCTGGGTGTAGTAATTTAATATCAGTGTAGTATTACAGTGTTTGGTTCTGATGAAGGGTTTCTTGTTATGTGATTATTTGTGTGCTGATGTGCTACACTGGAACTTAAATGTCAAATAATTGAATTTTCCCTTTGTTTATATATGCTGACTGATATCGCCACCTTACTGAAGACTTTGTTTGCACAGTTTCAAATTTCTGTCTTTGTGTTTTTTTGTTCTTTTGGACCTCACAAACAACATATTGGTGCTCTGAACCTTTTAAACTGATCTGATCTCATCTTGCATTAGTTGCACTAACTACAAATGATATTTTTATGTTGGAAAAATTAAAAAGCATTATGTCCACTTACTGTGTGAATTTTTCTGAGCCGAGCTACACACACAAAGTGGGTTATTTCAGACTCAAGGGGACAATGTCAGATGTACAGAACTGTGCAAAAGTGTCATTTCTTTATGATTAGCTTCCCAGCAGCCAGACGTTTCTGCAGTCTTCTCATTTTCAGTACAGTCCTTGTTCCTGACCATTTCAAGAGGAATGCTGTATGTTGTTTAAGCCACTTAACACTTAACTATGAATCAACGAAACGTAAGAAAAAGACACTTAACTCAGGATGAACCAATGTTGTGTCTATACATAACAGACAATTTAGATGAAAAGCTATTTTAAATAGTAGCCTGTCCCAAAGACACATCATTTATTACAATTTCTTTAGTTTTATCTTTGAAAATTTTCAAAGACAACACAGTTTGATAGACATGAAATAGTATTTTTGCAGCAACAAGGTTATTCCCAAAGAGCTATTAGCACAGTGTGTCCTTCTGAAACTGGACAAGTGGAGGACGAAATAAGAAAGTGTCTGCAGCAAATGAACATGATCTGAATGTGATGTCCTTAAGAAAGAAGAAAAAAATCCAGCAAAGACCTGACACAGGACCTGAAAGATACACCTGGACCTTCAGCTGATCCATCTACTGTTGGCCCAAGCCTCATCAGAAATGGTCTCCATGGAAGGGTGGCTGTCAAGAAGCCATTCTTAATGCCAAATGACACAATAAGTGGACTGAAAATCAGTGGCAACAGGTCTTAGGAAGGATAAATCCTCCCCAGAGCCCAGACCTCAACATTATTGAAGCAGTGTGGGATCATCTGACAGAGAACGGATCAAAAGGCAGCCGACATCCAAAGAAGAGCTTTGGGGTGTCCTTCAAGAAGCCTGGAGAACTGTTCCTGAAGACTACTTAAAGAAATGACAAGAAAGCCAAGTTGGTTTAAGAGGGTTCAGGCTGTGTTGAAGAATAAAGGCGCTCAGACCAAATATTGACTACTTAGAATTGTACAAACTCAGTTTTTGTCTTATCTACTGTTTTCTGTCTTTGCATATATTAAACATTTTCTTGGTAACAGATAGAGAAATGACTTCTTTTGCACAGTATGTTTCAGAAGTGCGATTTTTTTTGCCTCGTGATCACACAGAAATATAATCTTAATTATTTGTTAGTTAATTAAACTACAGCCCTACTTTCATCAAGTGTTAAAGATATTGAGCACTGAGTGTTGACTGACTTTTTGCAGCATAGTTACGCTCTACAGCTCATTTTAAAGTGTCTGTGCATCTGTTTTATTATGCTGCCTGAAGTTCTAGAGACGAAGCTTTGGGGGCCTAATGATACAGAACACTCCAATAGATATTCTTCTAATTTTTCCTAATGCAACCAGACCCACTGTATGAAAACCAGCTGCTTACCCTTCCACAGTTGCGACAGCCAGTAGTGCACAAAGTCAGAATTACTGTTTTAGCATCAGTGTTCACTTATTAATGTTATTCATGTTTGATTTAGGTTATCTGTCGCTAAGAATCTAATTTTCCTGACAACTGTACACCTTTATCTTTTCTATAATCATCTCAGTGCCGGTGGGTGTCTTCCAAGTCCTCCCATCACTGCCCGCACTGCGCATGCTCCCTTCATCCTCTCTATCCACTCGGACTTGAAGGCTTGTCTAAAGATGCTTAGCGCCTCGGGTCGCTGGTCGCGTGTCACCGGTTGAGACGGAGTTATCTGTAGGAACGCAGAAAAGAAAAGAAGAAGTAAAGAGTAGTTTTATTTGAACCTCGCTTCTTTCGGCGCGCGTGCACTCCCGTCGACAATGGAACTGAAGAAATCTATTTCGGACACCGAGCGCGCGCTCAGGAGCTACGGCTCCGTGTCGGAAACGGCATGGACAACAGACAAAGGTGAGCATCTTGCATCAAAAATATGACGCCTATTCACCGCCGGGTGATCACAAATAACCAGTCCCCGCTCCGGTGTTTTTCAGCATGTCCCACTCCCAGAAAGCAGCAAGCGCTGAAACGGTTAAAGCGTGACTCACAAAAGGTTTGGGTTGGATCAATTGCGCTACCTTGGTGCTATAAGGCCTATTACTTTCCCTACATGCACACTGTGCATTATTTGCGGTGCGTAAATGAGTTTCAGCCAAGAAAAGAAAAACCTTTCCAAACTTGAGGTAATTTGACTGAACCTGAGCTGACAAACATGCAGCAATAAGCCCGACGTGGATCTGATCCTCTGCCTGAATCAATGCATATTTCAGACGTGGAATTATGTTTACATGTTAATGAAAGAATAACCGACAGCTATCAGTTCGTTGTGGACTGCTTTTTGTCACAAAAATTACACACAATTATGGGTGTACATTTGCATTGTGATAGTATGACTCATAAGTGGGCAGACTCAGCACAATAAGAAGACTTTCTACACTATATATTCAGTATATAGTATACATATTATACATAATTGGTGTGATGTGAATTAACCAGTTTTGAGCCTTTATAATTTGAGACACTATCATAAACTAAAGCCTCAAAACTGTCCAGAAATCTGCATAAAATATCTCATTCACTTACAAATTAACATGAGCTGCAAAATACATGAAATTATGTTATTTCAGATGTTATCTATTTCATCTCTAGGTTGCAACAACTGATTTAGGGCTCTTAAATACTCCAGAGCCTTGTGAAATTTCTTGTCAGTATAGTTTAATTTTCAACAAATGAATAAACATATTATAAAACAAAGAAAGGCATCCTCGTTCAGGAGAGAAGGCAAACAAAAAGTGTCACTTTTCCTCGATAAATGATAAGAATAACTCATCATTTATCTGTCCCTCGACTGATTGAATTCAGCTCTTGTTGATACCACAAACTACAGCTTCATGAACAACAGCTGAGGTGCACAAAAACAGCTAGTTTACATCAATCTTGTGGTTTTTATTTGGCACGTTTTAAAATTCCAAGTCATAAAGAGCGGTGGATGACGCATGTGTTCAGATAACAGATGCTCTTTCAGATGAGTCTCGTTTGGTTCTGACAAGGATAAGTCATCTCTGAGGAGCGGCGTGTGAAGAAACTTCCAGAATAAGTCTGAGAACTAGAAGAGGTAAAACGCAGAGTTTATTTTTAGTCACAGATACAGTCGTTGTCGTCGTCTCCCCTGCTCCCATAAACACAAATGTACAGCTGAACCCTAAAGCAGAGCCCACTCTCTGCAGGTTTACCTCCCATCATTTTCAAAGCAAAGCTGAATATCTGCAAATGTCAGCTTTGCACTTTCTATTTTGTGCTCACTGTCTTATCTTTCCTGTGGAGGAGGTGTGGTCCACCACCAGCAGCAGCAGCAGCAGTGGGTTCAGTCTGACTGCAGGATGTGTCAGGGGTGTCTGCATTGGATGTCATACAGATGCTGACATTTCCCTGTCATCAGGCTCCATGTGGCAGCTGCAGCACGCACGAATCACGATCCAGGTTTAACAGATTAAATCATAATCCCAAAGAGCAGCCAGTTTGATTTGATTAAACAGGAGTAATTCAAGTTGACTAATGATCTATTTATCTGTGTGAGGCGCGTCAGTGAGGAGGAAAAGTGTTGGTGTCAAACTTTGCTGTCGCGTGTCAGAGATGGACAAGCTACTTTTCTTTAGGAACTATATCAGCTTTACAGTCCTGACGGGGATCCAATGCTGTATTTCCAGACCACTTTCCCTATTCTCTTTTCTCAAATATATAAAATCAGCATTTCTGAAAGTAAATTTATTACAAAAGGATGATTGCTCTTCATTAAGATTATGTATGAAGATCGATGTAACCACCATCGAGTTACCCCTGGTTTGATTTCCATTTGGAAAAACCTAGAGTGTAGATTGTACATTTGTGAACTTAACCAAGGTTGAAACGTGCTATTTAAATGCAAATAGTTTGCTACATTAGCGATTCTCAATCAGAGTCAACCCTTAAATATAAACCACTTTGTGTATTTTACTCAAAAGGCAGACATGTTCTACAAAATGAACATTATGCTGTATTGAAATTGACATTAAACCAAGTAATTAAGGCCATAAACTCATCAGGAAAACAAGTAACAGATGAATAAGAAGTTGTCATTCCCTCATAGACTAGAATCTGCCTTTATCCCCAACCATAGGTGCCATCTCCTGCTGGCCAGCCTCTTTAATAGTGGCTTCACTTTTCAAATCTGGAGGTTATATCCATCTTTCATATGAAGTTGGTGGTTTTTCATGGTGGTTGGAGCTTCCAGGCAGCTACACTATAGAGTGTATGAGAGAGAAGTCAGTCAAATTGAGATTGATGAAAGTTGTACATTTAGATTCTTTGTGGATTCCATGAGTAATGTGAATAAATGGCTGAAAATAAATGATTTGGGGGTTTTATTTAGAGAAGATATTTAAGAAAATGTAGGGGAACCAAAATATAATAGTGGTTATCAATTATGTTGAGGGGAGATGACTAAAGACTTGTTCACACCAGTTAGTTTACTTCAGTTTTAGCAGTGCAGCTCAAATTAAAGGTTGTGCGTATGAAATGCAGTACCCTGACATATGATACTTGACTCCAAAATAGCATAAATAATCAGTATATACCATTTCATTTCAAAACTATTTGCAAACATCTTAAGTTTTGTATTACAATGTCCCCCCCAAAAATGACTGGAAAGCCTCTAAAAAAATATGGAATTTTGAAATCTAGTTTATGCTTCCTTATATTAAAGGGAGGTTGTAAGGATTTTATTCAGCTTTGCCTCTTCTAATGGCCAGTCAGGGATTTATTGCTGCTCGGTGTTACTTACAGTGATCATGTGGTTTCCAATAGGCTGTGAACTGCACAAAGAAAGAAAAAAGAAAACTTTAGCTTAAACCATGGTGCTGCTCCATGATGCGGACTTTGAATTAGGATCAGCATTTACTGTCAGCAGGCATGTTGGATAATGCACAAACCAACTGAGCCCTCCTGTGCAGACTTCTGTCTGCTGTGGTGAGTCAGCTCCATCCTCAGTAAGCATCCATGATCGCTACGACAGACGCAGACTGCAGCGTGAGTTGGCGCAGGAGGATGGAAAGCCTGTCAAGCTGGTCCTCTAATGTCAGAGTACACAGTGTAGATAAATGTCATGCCACATATTTGTTGACTGGGGATTAATGATGAGTTTGCATACTTGGGTATGTTTTGTTTTAAGGTGTTGTGCCAGGGTGGGTCACGTCACAGCTAGATGTATAAATGTATAAATAAGTCATTTAAAGGTTCAATATACATGATTTTTAATATTAATACAGAAGTGAACAACTGTTTCTATGCAAAGAGATAGTGAAGTAATATGTGGAGTGGAGCCTGTGTTGTAATTCCACCAACTCCGTTTTATGTTGTGGCAGCTACAGTGGGTCCCTGCTGTTCTGTCCCGAGTGTTCAGCAAGAAGTGAGCCTCCAAATTTTCCCGCAGTGAGGAAATTACACTCTTCAGTTTAAAGAGCCCCCCCTCAAAGAGCAAATTAAGACCAGAATCAACACTGCTCCTGCTTTTCTGACATGTAAAGCAGTTTCTCAAGTACAGCTTCAGTTTGAGTTCAGTTTGTTTTGGCTGGAGATGTTGATGCTCTAGTGTTACATCCGGTGTCATATACTGCTTCTCTGATGTCTATATGGATTTGTGTGTAGATAAAGCAGGCATGGAACCTGTGTTGCAATTTTTTAAGCAAAAATCTCTGGTTCCAGTCATTAAATTCACAAAATTTGCTGGTTTCCTTAAATTTATGCCATTGAAAATCTTATAACTTTTGGATTTAGTCTATAAATACATTTAAATAATGGTGTCTGGTCTAACTAAAGTTTGACAGGTTAGTGACGGTGTATCGATGCGCTGAAGAAGGTAATTACTTAAATATTTACATTCTGGGGAAAAAAAGACCAATTTAAAGCAGCAGATGCCAAGATATCAGTATGTATTATAAGACAGACCATTTCATGTCTGGAAAATGTAAAGTGACATCTTTAAAACTCCTCCAGTTTGTAACAGCAGGTTTTATGTTTATAGCAAAACACAGGGAATTATCACACTAAACCTAACTCAGTACCACAGATAACAGAACGTATTGGGGTTGGTTTATTAGGAGCCATGTTGTTGTTTGTGTGCTCAAAAGGTCACAGCTGTAGGTAGCTGTTGCAAGCAGATACTGGAGCACTTCCACTGATCAGTGCATTGATTAGTGCATTAAGTGGTTGGTTTCTGTTGTTATTCGTTACTACAGTGTCTGAATGGTATTGGTCGACAGTGCTGGTATGGAGGTTTTTTCCTTCTCTTCCGCAACATCAACAACCTTCTTCTCTGAAAAACAGTCTCAAAGTGCCTGTAATGTGGATTCCTGGTTTACTGTCGCATCAGTTCGATTTCTGTCTGTGTCTTTAAACTTCAAATCGCTTCTCCTTCCAAATGTCTCTTGGCTGCGGTGAGAAGACACGTCACACTGGAAGTAGGTTTGCCAAAAAGCTGACACATGAGGGGACTTTCAGGAACCAGAAGGCAGAAATGAAAAGAAAACATATTTGCAATTAAGACCTTGAATTAGATACGGCTGGTGTGTCACCGGAGTCTGTCATTTGTTATGTGGAATAAGTTCTCTCTGTAATTTAAACTAGCACTGGTCTGTTTGTTTCTTCTGCTTCTTAGACTTCCTGCACCCTTCTTCCTTATCTTAAATGTTGTATTGTGTCTTTTCTTCTCTCTGCCTCTCAGGTCACTCAGATGTGTCCATGGCAGAGAGCACTATGTCTCCAGAGGAGATCGAGGTTGAGATGGCTCGCATCCAGCGCCTGCGGGAGGTCCTGGTGCGCAGAGAGTCAGAGCTGCGCTTCATGTGAGTGCCACTTTCTGTGTGCGTGTCACACCAAACTAAAGACAGCGTGACAAGACTTAATCAATACGATGTCATAACAATTTCTGTTATCCTTTGTGAGGCTTATGAGGTTTATCTGGTTGCCATGATACTTTTGGAACTCTTATGATGCGCTGCAAAGACATTTGAACACTTGTTCCTTCAGGAATCCAGTAAATTGGCTGTTTGGAAATGTGCATTGATTATTCAGAAGACTGGACATGCCGACAGCAGATGAATGAGTCACCGTGATGAAGTCTCGGGCTCCTCATCAACAAAAGCTTCAGGGATTATGGATCAGTGTTTGGAATGAGATACTGCTTTTACACTGCCTAGCCAAAGAAAAGAATGACACACTGTAGTATTTTGTTATTGTGACACACATTCATCGTGTCATCATTTCAATAAGCTTATGAAATGCCATCGCATTTATTTTCCTCCACCATGGCGTTAATTTTTTGCCAAGATCTTGTACTGATGGTGGGAGAATGGGGTCCCTGTGTGAAGTCTTCTCCAGCAAACCCCAAATATTCTCAGTGGGGTTAAGGTCTGGACTGATTGATCATGCTCCCTGAACCACTCTCTGACATTGTCATCTTGGAGTATGTCTGTGCCATCAGGACAGCAACCTGATCTAACCTAGTCCATCCATCCATTTTCTATACCGTCAATCCATTAATTGGGTAGCGGGTGGGCTGGAGCCTATCCCAGCAGTATCTAACCTAGTCATTCATTATATTCAGATAGTCAGCTATATATTAGGTACCCACATTTTTTGGGCACCTAATATTGCTGGACCTGACCAACTGAAGCAACCCCAGATAATGACTCTGCACCCACAGGATCGTACAGTAAACACACGTCCTTATGGGTGCAGCACCTCATCCACCCTTACCCTGATGCTCCCATCACTCTGAAACAAAGTAAATCTGGACCTTATTTGACCATCTTCCGTTGTTCCAGAGTCCAATCTATATGTTCCCCTGCAAGCTGAAGTTCTTTTTCCAATAAGCCTCCCTGATAAATGGTCTTTTTTAAGGCTACACAGGTCTTTCGTTCTCTTCATAGTGTGTGTGGGGAAATGCACTTACTTTTTACCATTAAACACTGTGGTCTGTTCTACTCTGTTGTATTTCATCTATCTGATTTCAACAAACATTTAAGAGGTTTCTCACAATGTTCATGAAGGATTATTTTCTTCCAACATTTCTTCCACAAAGATGATGGTAAACCACTACTCTTCTGGGTTTTAATAATGCGTTGGACATTTCTTTACGCTGGCTTAGTAGCTTCAGTAATCTCTTGCGTTGTTTTGTTTGCTTGCTTGCAGACCAATACTTTGATTCCCCTGAAACAGAGAAACATCTTTTCAACAACCAAAGGAAGTGTCTTCTGACAAAGTTGTTTAATTAATGAGAAGCTGCTCAATGCACCAGTTAGGGTTTAATATCTCGTTATCAACTGAAACACATTAATCACTGCGGTACTTTTCCAATAGGAGGCTCTTAGCTATTTGCTCAGTTAAATCCAGACTTTTTTTCTGGGCAGGCAGTGTTGTCAGAAATGTGGTTTCTGTGCCTTCTTTGCAGCATTACCATTTAGATATGGATGAATTGACCAATTTTCTGGTTTTAATACTGTAGCAGTACATGTTATATAGCAATATTTCAGTAAAGAAGACAGATGAGGGCTGCAAAAAACAATATGTTAATGCCAGTTAAGACAATTTTCTTGAACTTTTGAAAATAAAAATGGTGCATTGCACCTTTTAAGAACTGAATTAAGGACAAACAACTAAATCATTGCTTTCTGTGTTGAAACTGTGTAATTTTGTCTCACCTCTGTAACTTGTCGACATGAATACTTTCTTTTGTTGGTCATTACACCCACGAACATCTGCAGTGTGATGGTGAAGGTGTCCAATGACGCTGATACACTTAAAGGGCTCACTCGGTTAAAAATATTCTCTGGAAAGGCTTCATTAGGCATACTTACTGCGTACATACCAGATGACAGACTCTGTTTGTCACATAAACACATGCACATGTGTGCACAGCCACACAGTGAGCGAGTGTGAGAGTATGGAAGCGACTGGGATACACAGATAGTATTTAAAGAGTGCATCACAGGGCAGAAGAGCGAGAAAAACAGGGAGAAAAGGGAAGGGTCTGTGAAGCGAAATAAGATGGGGGGGTGTAAATCGGAGCAACAGTGAGAGAAGGGAGGAGGTGGAGAGGGAGGGAGGCTGTGGATGAGTCATCAGCCTGATCTATCACAGGAGAATTAAATCTGTGGTGTCTGTCACTGTTCCACCGTCAGAGAGGAAGGGAAGGGGGGGTGTACCCGAGGGTGTGACATGAGCGTTGCAGGAGGTTTCGAGAGCATTGACATGGGGCTGATTTTTGTCTAAAATCGTACAACCACAATCATACTTCTGATGTGTGACGGCAGCCTGAAGCTGTGAAAGACTGAGATTAGTCAGACAACATCTTACCATTTAAATAACAATGGTAAAACAATTCATTTCATTCACTGATGAGTTAAACAAACTGAGTGAAAGAGTTTGATTTAACAACTGTGTCAATAATCCAGAATGATACCCAACATTCAAGCCCCTTTGCTGCTTTTCTGTGTTAAATATGCATGTGATCTGAATATTCAAAGATACTGTCTTACTATCTCTTTTTTGTGTAGTAAAACGTCAGACAGCTGAAGCATGTTTCATTTTATCAAGGCTGAATATCAGTAAGTCAGATTAGACAGCCTTCCAACAGATTTTCCGGCTCTGTCCTCTCTCCGGATTCACGACACCATACAAGCCTGTCTGACATCATTTCAGTCAGATATCCAAAGTGGAAGCAGCTAATAATATCATGCACTGTCTAATCTGATGGAAACCAGTGATTCATTGTTCTGTCTCTCTTCTTTTTTTTGTCAGGATGGATGACATTCAGCTGTGCAAAGACATCATGAGTTTAAAGCAGGAACTGAGACAAATTGTGGTAGTACCAGGTACAGTTCGCATTCATTTTGCTTCCCAAATCACCATTACAAAGAGCTCAATTGTAGGCATTTGAGGAGAAAGAGCTCCTTTTTGCAGCCCAGAAATCTTTGCAAGCATCATTGTGATTTATAGGAGGTGTTGTTACACTAAACTACGCAGGACTGGTCGTAAGTCTCAGGGACAAGGCAGAGAGAATCCTACACGCAAACACCCATGCATCATCACAGTGAAGGCAAAACAAGCCTGGAGATGCTTTCCAAGAACAGAGTCTAAAATTCTTCCTTTTTACACTAATTTATACTTCATGAATGTTTTTGTGTTTCTTATGTGGCATGAATACCAACACAAAAAGTGTAACTCTGCAGTCATCTGAGATGCAGCAGGAACTAGTTGAAGTGCCTCACTGACGTCAGCTGCATCGCCCATAGTAACACATACAGTAGATGAAGCAGTAAGTAGAGTGAACCTGGCAACAGCAGGAGAACACGCCTCCTCAAAGAGTATGTACATCATGTGTCAGAATGCACGTGTGCAGGAGGGGCTGGTGTCGTGTTCAAGGACGCACACACAGCAAAAAGACATGCTGGTGATGTCTCATGCACTGGGAGGATTTTATGTAAACACTTGACAACCCAGCAGTGAGGAGAAAATAACTTAATCAATTGGGGCTGTGAAGTTTTTATCAATCTTGTCAAAAAGCACTGAAGTTAAAAATGTACAGTACTGTGCAAAAGTCTTGAGCTAGAATTTGTTTCCAAGCAGCCAGACTTTGTTGTAATCTTTTAAAGTGATCTTGAACAACAGTTCTCCAGACTTTCTGAAGGTCTTTCAAAGTTTTTCTTTGGACATGAGCTGCTTTTTCACTGGTTTTCTGTCCAGTTCTTCCATTTTCAGAGGATTTCTTTCATCATTTGTTTAGTCACTTAACACTGACCTTTGTATCAGTGGCATAAAAAGGCATCTAACTTAAGGGATGAACCAGGGTTAACAACAAAAACAACAACCTGTCACAAAGACACATCATTTGTTCCCATTTCTTTAGTTGCATTGTGAAAAATGCCAAAGATAACACAGTTTGACAGAAAATAGTATTTTTGCACCAACAAAGTATTTCCCAAAGTCCCAAATGACAAGAAGTGGACTGAAAATCAGTGGCAACAGGTCTTATGGAGTGATGAATCCTCCCCAGAGCCCAGACATCAGCATTATTGAAGCAGTGTGGGATCATCTTGACAGAGAATGAAACAAAAGGCAGCCGACATCCAAAGAAGAGCTTTGGGATGTCCTTCAAGCAAACACTTTAATATCTTTTGATACAAAGCCGACAGATGAATGTGATATACCTAAACAACAAGAAAAGGAAATATAAACTTACCTAATTATTGTCTTCACCTCAGTTGGTATTGCTCCCAGAAATATCTTCTTGGAGGTGTTTGACGGATTTGCCCATCAGCCTCTGAAATCAACTTGCTGACATTTTTGGCTCCTCTGTGCACAATTCTGTCAAATGCCTTAGCATTTACCTGCCTGTTTCAGATAAACCTTATAATTGCTTTGCAAAGCTCTCTCTTCTCCTTTTTCTTCGGCCAACTCTTTGATTAATCTTTGATTAATCTGCCCAGAGCACATTATTCCAAAAACGCATGGCTTTTGCCTCCATTTTCTGTGGAAAACTTAAGTTTTACTCTGATATTCTTTTGTGGGCCCTAAAGGATTTAATGACTCATCTCCTGTGCAAGTCAAATTTGTGGAATCTGTCTGGTTGTAGATGTGTGGCATTTGTTTCTGACAGTAACAGTTATCCACTTCTGCCAGCCTCGGGTAAATTAACAGTCAACACCACTTACATTTCTTCTCTGACAACACGCCTGGGATAATACTTACATAAACTGGGTTTGAAAGTAGTGAAATATCCACATAAAAGTGTTTTTTACTTACAGAATAAAACATCCTTTAATTAGACCGTATTAAAGTGCCACTATGATTTTGTCATTTTGCCACCCACGCTCTGTCACATAAAAAATGCTATTCACTAACATTCCCATGAGCCGACAGGGCCTCATGTATGCAGTTGCTGGGGGCTTCTGGTATCTGATTACTTCAGTCCAGGACAGTTAGAGCCACGTGACAAATGCGGCCCACCACCCCTCCTGCTCCATAGTTAGTCGTGCACCCTTCAGGTTGTCCTGACCCCATGGGAATATGCGCCGTAGCTGCACTGCTCCACTTATTTCCAGACTGGAGAAAGAGCTGATGTGTGCAGTCATTTTTTAACTGCCATTTTGCTTGTAGACTATAAACCAGCAGTCCGAACATGTGGTGTCTATGTGCACTTTGGGTGTCGTCTGTTCTGCTTTTATGTGTGAAGGTTAGGCAAGGTGAAATAGATGTTGCAAATGCATATTCCCGCTGGATGGCCTTTAGGAAAGGCTTCATGGGAAACGTTTTCGGAGAGGACTTTGTCCTTGGTGAGGTCTTCGTCATCAGGCAACAGGGAATATTTCTGGAACACAGAGAGATGGAGTTTGGAGATAAAGTGAATATTTCAGAGGTCCTCCGAGCTGCCAGAAGAATACCACAGGAACTTTAGAAAGGAAATTATCATTTTTACAACCCTGTGTGATTTAAGAATCTCACCTCTGTGACATGTTTGATCAGTTTATGAAATTAACCTTTCATCTTTCACACTATTTGATGAGAATATTTGTTATTTATATATTTGTTGTTATTCATATCAACAAAAATAAAAAGTAGAGCTCTCCTTCATTTGCATAATTAAGTCAGTGCCTCATCTGTTGTAAATAATACATTAAAGGAGAATTACGGGTCCGTTTGTGGCAGCTGGCTTTGCTGTAAGGTCAGGCATTTAAAAGCATCAAGAAGTACTGCCTCTGCTTTGACATTTTTAGATCAAGAGTAAAAATGAGTTAGGATAACCATAAATGTATTATATATATTATTATATCTATTACAGTAGAATTCTGGTGACTGTTTTATTACGTTTCTTATTTTCCAACAGAGAAAGAAAAAAACAAGAAGCACAGGCAGCGGGAAGAGGAGCTGATCCTGAAGATCCATAAACTGGTGCAGAAAAGGGATTTCCTGGTCGACGATGCTGAGGTGGAGAGATTAAGGTACAGCCCACATACTGAGCACGGTTAATATCCGGGATGACATCTATGTGAGACGAGTGTTTTCTGGAATACTTGGTACATCAAATTGAAGTGGCAATCTGATTAGCAGGAGAAATCAGTCCATATTGACAGATGACAGACAGTGATGCAGATAAAAGAAAGAATTACAAGAATTAAATGTAAAAAACAAAAAACAGATGGACATTTTTCATAATAGTTGTTGTTTTTCAGATACAATGCTGTGCAAAAGTCTTTAGCCACCCTTCATTTCTTTATATTTTGCTTCCTAGGATCTTTGTAATCTTTTAAAGTGGTATTCAGCAAAAGTAATTTTTTTGGGTGCTTTTCCATATATTTGTATCTTCAGGCACTTTGTTATTAGCAGCCTGTTTCAAAGACACATCATCTGCTCCTAATTATTTAGTTACATCTACACAAATACCAAAGATAACACACTATGACAGACATTTTTGTCTGACATTTTTGCAGCAACAAGGTGATTCCCAAAGAGCTTTTAGCTGAAAACTTGGTATATCTCAGCATGGTGTGCAGTGTGTCCTTAAAACATTTGAGGAAACTAGACAAGTGGAGGACAAAAGTGTCAGGCCTAAACAAACATCTACAGCAGATGAACAGTATCTGAAAGTGATGTCCTTTAGAAAGAGGAAAAAATCCAGCAAACACCTGAGGCAGGACCTGAGAGATGCAGCTGGACCTTCCGCTGATCCATCTACTGTTGGCCCAAGCCTCATCAGAAATGGTCTCCATGGAAGGGTGGCTGTCAAGAAGCCATTCTTAAGTAAGGGAAACAGGGAGAAAAGGCTGACTCAAGACTTTTGCACAATACTGTAAATTCCCACCCAGACAATTACCCTTTTCAAAGAATCGCTTGCTTGTTTCAGCAAAATAAACCACATATTACATATGTTACAACGTTATGGCTCTGTAATAAGGGAGCACGGCAGCCCAGACTTGCAGGCACTTGAAAACATTTGGTGCATTATGTAAAACACAAAAAATGAGGCCTACTACTGAGCAGCTAAAAGCTTAGTTCAAGGAAGAATGGTAAAAAAAAAAACAGCTGCTGTGTCTCTTCCAGAGTATTGTTAAAAGAGGTGATGCAACAGAGGTTTCTTCCTGTTAAAAGGGAGTCGTTCCTTTCCACAGTCGCCACAGGCACGCTCAGGACGGGAGATTGGACTGAAGACACGTTTCAGTGCAATCTGTTGGTTTCCTTAGCTAGGATATTATTTTTTGAATTGGCTCTATATGAATTAATTGGATTATGATTACAATGAATTGAATTCCAAGTGGCTTGAATTGGACTATATTATTTAAGTGCCTTGAGATGACATGTTGTAATTTGGCGCTATATAAATAAAACTGAATTGAATTGAATTGAATTGAACACATATGTAAACATACTCCAATTTTTTCTATTATGGCTGCCATTGAATTAAAAATAAACATGCAATAGACGGCATGAAGTGTCTGTTTTGATGTTGTGTTTTTGCAATTCTGAATTAAATATAGGGTTTAAATAATTTTCAAATCAAAACATTTATGTTTTCATTGACATGCAGCAAATGTTTTTACTAAAAATAACCGTCTGGACTAAATGAGCAGGGATTTATCTCTCAGATAAACAGATATCTGAGACACGAAAGCATTAATAAAAGATGCTGGGACTGTGCCGTGATGTTCAGTCACTGATGGCATATGAGTCATATAATCATTGACATTCATTCAGTTGCATTCAACTAAGATTTGATTGCATCGCACCTCAGGGAGAAAGAGGAGGACAAAGATATGGAAGAGTTCCTCAGGCTGAAGCTGAGACCTCTGGAACAGAAACTCAAAGTCACACAGCGTGAGTGAGAGGTTTAAAATGGACTCGTATACACAATAAGAAAGAGAAAGTTTAGTGTGCATCTACTTATATCTTTTTCCTTTTTTTTTTTAATGGAAAGATCCTCCAAAGCCCAAGCGACACATTCCAGAGCCGCCTCCCAACAAACCATCCATCACCAAGTCAGGAGTGGCCATCATAAAGGACTGCTGTGGAGCCACCCAGTGTGCTGTAATGTAACTGACAATGACCTCTTTAAGGCTCCGACTCTGTGTCACGGCGCTCACATGACATGATCACTTCCTGTTACTCAGAGAACCACAGGCAGCGGTTTGCCCTTGAACCTGTTCAGGAATCAGATTTACACCTTAACTGCAGGCATTTGGGAACTGATCCCTAATCAGTATTCAAGGGAAAGTTAAGAGCAAGGAGGGTCTGTAAGTAAAGAAAAGATCCGGGAAGCTTTGAACAGAACTGTAAATAAAATCTGATAACTCTATGTTGCTATATTTATTGTCTGTTGACTCAGAGACAGATTGGATCATTCCATCATATTACATTCCTTTAAGCTTATGATGCATCTGATAGTACAAGCACAACGTCCACAAGGTGAACCAAGGGATGGGGTTCTCTGTCTGACATGGAAAAAAAAACAAGTTTTCATTCGGTCATGTTTTCTTTCTTTCATTCAAGCAGCTCAACACCCACAAATGAACCTCAGGCTTTCAGGAGCTCCTAAACTCTGCATTCTTATATTCTTTTTTCCAAGTTAGGGAGAACATGGCCTCCGTATAAATGACTCACATAAACTGGTGCGTAAATGCTGGTTAAGACCGGCAGCTCGTGGATGCTTTTGTATGACGTCACTGACGTATGACGTTTGTATGAGTTTACAGATTAACTAAGTCTGCTGTAGTCACCAATAGCTAACAAATTAACAGAAAAACCTAATGAGAAGCCTCTATGCTGACCAAAGCAACGCACAACTGCAAACGCTGCTACAAAGTTGGATCATATGAGGCTCGGTGGAAATTAGCAGGATTTATGTGCCACACAGGTGAACCCGTGGCATCAAAACTCAAACCACTGATCATGGCCAGAACAGTCTCCTGGGTGTGTTAAAATGAATTACGACAATTCAATTTATGATTTCAGTGCTGTTCTACAAGATAAACAAGATGATTGAAAGGCCTCTCTCAGGTAATAGACAGTTATTGGGTAAAAGAGAAAATCCACTGACATTCTACTACAATCAAACCAGGCTGGGAAGGCAGAATGTTCAAGCATTTCTGCATTATAATAGAAACTTGGTCTGAAAATTAACACGAAAATTTAGCCCGACCTTGGCATAGCTCACTGTAGACGGCGCATACTGACACGCAGCTGCTCATGACTCACTTTTGTAGTGTTTTTTGTTACCCATAATCATGATTTCAAGGCTTGTAAATACCAACACTCAACTCTTTTGTCATCATGCTTGTTCATTCTGCAGTCAACACATCACCATCAGCTACTGGGAAATATTAACTGTGGTAGTACGTCTTCATTCATAGTGGTTACGAATATTGCAGACCAACGATTTGCATCCTTTGAATTTAGTCTTGCATTTTTATGATAAACGCCAGGAAACTAATGCAACTCTTGTAAATGCCTCCAATAGACTGTGTGTGTTTGAGTGTATTTAGGACATCAGTGACTCATGTCAAGCAAACTGTTGCTTTGTCACTTTTCCTTCCTAATGATAACTTAGAGCTCTGTAGTTGTAGTGAATTTATGAGGGTCCCAATGATGACGATTGAGCAAATATGCAGAAAATAAGCTGAAACTACTTGTACATATATGTTTAAATAAAGAGCATCTTTCAGGAACGCGCTCGTGTTTTTTTTTTGAGATTCACAGAAACAGAAGAAGCAGAATTGATGCTTGTGAAATTTTATTCATGGAAGTCTTTTTGGTCCCGTCAATAATAACCGTTACAACCACATGTGGTGCAGCAAGGCAGTAAAACAATGCGACTGAGTGGGCAGGTGAGTGTAGAGCAGACACATCAGTGAGACAGTTGTCGAGCATGTAAACAAAAATTCATCACAAGGCAAACGCTTCCAAGGATAGCTGAATAAACAAGTTCCTTAAAATCTGCTGTTGAACAACTGACTAAGACACACAGTAAGGTGAACAGGGAAAGATAACTTATTTAAACCCCTTTGCAAACATGCATTTCATGAACCAAAACTATGCATAAATGCATATTTCGACAGGTACAGTAGCTTCTCATTGATCTAAACAAAACAAGAACTCAATAAAATATGAGTTAGTTGTCACTGAAGTACTCTGTGAATTTCAGCAAAGCCTAGCAGCTTCTCAAAGTAATGCCTTCATACTGCCAAATCTAGAATTTTCTGTCTTTAAGCCATCTACAATTTGAAATCATTATTCTGAACCGACGACTCTTTCATCAAAGTGGTTTTCTGACAGTCCATAAAACATAGCATGCGATATAAGCCGTAACAGCCCTAAAAATATTCTGATTTGCACGTCACATTTTAGGAAGATGGCAGGTAGGACTATTTCCACACCAAGTTGAGATCCAGTCTGACGAAGAAAACTCATGTTAGAATAGATCAAACACAGACTTAATCCACTAAAATTTGGAAAAAAACAAACTGAATAAGTGGGCTGTTACCCATCCTCCAAGCGTTTTCTCTGAACACAAACAACCTCTGCCTTCGACTTCAGCAGCATCTCGGTGGCGCTCAGTTTCACAGGCAGCAGACATTTGGTGGCATTTCAGCAGCCAGCAGCCGATTAAACACTTTAGACAAAGAAAAGTTGAGAATCAAACACATCTGTAAGTTAAAACTACTCCATGTGGGATGCGAGAGGGTGGGGAGGAGAGATGGCACCTTTCTTCCTGCGCCGTGGCAAATACAAACCATTGTAAAAGCCCGGTGGATACCAGAGAGCCGCAGAGGGTCCTCTGTGTGTTCAGGAGGCTTCCGAAGCCCCCAGCCTGGTCCTCAAACCCACAACCTCCGTCCCATCTCCCCCTAAAACTCACATCCATCCACTGTGACATTAAAAATCAAACTCAGGAGTGCTTGCTGCCCTCCTCAGACTCTTCAACTCAGAGTGGACTCCACCACTCGTACAGTGCCTACCAGCAGCAAAGGTTACCTCAACAAACCTTGAGCACTTACAAGGCAACTGCTAGGGTGACGCCAAATGATCCAAGCATCGTGGTGGAAATAAAGACCGATCTTAAACAAAGTCATCTGTTCCTGCCTGCTCCTCCTGGGATTACACTTTGCATAAACTCAGTTATGCACTCCATGCACATTTCACACCACCTACTCCAGTGTAAACCGCACAGACAAAACACAGCTAAAAGAACACAAAACACACTGACTGCTGGCTAAAGACAAACAATAAAAGTATGTCAGCATCTGCTGCCCGAAGCACACACACAGAAGGAATATCAAGTGCCACCCTTCTCTCCTTTTCATGCCTTCATTATTGGCCACAGAGAGACCAGTCAAAACCTTGCAATGATCTAGGTCAATAAATGAGAATGAAAAAAACAAAAACAAATCCAGAGAGCAGCCATTGATGCAATACGAGTCAAAACCTTTTGATCTATGCCTTTAACAGCCATTTCTCTTCAGTCCCATCACTGAACTGCCCTCATTCCACTTCATTTAGACCAAACTCTTCCACACACGACCGAATACCCTGCACAGTATGGAAGGAACTAAAAACAACATGCGTACGCTTCCTTTAGGAGGAGAATTTATCTCAGTGATAAGCTACTACTTTTTTTTTTTAAAAATTCTGCAAAATGAGACAGCCAGGGAGCTTAGGAGCTGGATTGCTCGACATTTTGGGGTTACCTACAAAGAAAAGTCCCATAAATTTGAAAATATTGTTTTAAATCAAAGTTATTGTCTTTGGAGAGACAAGAAAGTAATGCTGAAGGTGTCTTGACATAATTAACTTACAAAAGCAATCTAAAAACCTTTTTATATGTCAATGTAACAAACTGAAAATGTGAGCAGCTACATTTCTTAGATTTTTGGACAGAAAACCAAGTTATTCATCACTAGCATTTCTCCCGTTGTTAAACAACACTGTACACAGTGACAACTAACTCAGTTTCATTCATAGTAAGCACGAGTTCCTCAACACAGTGGCTATGGCTCTAAACTGAGGATGCACAGTGATTGAAAGCAACTACTGTTGGGATGAAAAACAGGTTACAGCAGCCGAATTCAGAAAATTAAAGAACTGCAAAAAATCTGCAATGAGGGAAAAAAAATATATATATATCACAGCTTGGTGGACATCAGTGAAAACTAAAGAAAAAAGGAAAGGATTGCTGATGAGAAGAAGAAAGAGTAATGCCACAGCCTGTTGGGATGTAGAAGTTACAACACAAATACTCTTTAGGGGTCATTTTTTGTAGTGCTTTGATGTAGCCTGTCAACTCTTCTATTTAGAGTTACTCTTTGTGAGTAGCAGTTTTGCTGGCCGTGGATGTGTGAGCCGATCATAGGCCTGCTGTGAAGGAGAAGTTGGCAGCTAGTTTGATTTTGCTGCGTGAGGCTCTTCTGCTGGGGCTGTTCGTGGACAAAAGGCTCTTCATGTCAGGAGCCGGTAGCGGTCTGGTGACTGCGGAGTCGTCTGTGCTGCCAGGATGCTCCGGTGGATCATCTGCTGCTGGATCTTCAGATTCAGCACCTTCTAATGTCACACACAAATACAAACTGCGCTAACACAAAGATGCAAGTGACAGTGGCAGCTACTATGTTAGTTAAATAAAGGGGAAACTTGAATGGATGCCTCCAGAGCCAGTTCTACTTAAATGACACTGAGGTGAAGACTGAAACATTAAATCTGACCTGTTGGTAGTTGTGGTGGTGGAGTCTTCTCAAAGTGCATTAGGTCAATGTGCTGGAGGACGACTGGGTCCGGGTGGAGCTGAGGTGATGGTAGACAGGATGGTACGGGACCACACAACAGGTCCAGTGGTGACGTTAGACACAGCAGCTCTGACTCTGCAGCTGCATCACCACCTGGCAGAGAAAACAAAGACCCACCTGAAAATACGGACACTTCTGCAGCAGCGACTGCAGTAAACAGAAAACTTTAAAGAGAGAAAGTGCAAGAATCCTTCAGGTCATGAGGAGCATAACACCCCCTCTCAGGTTGGTACGAGGGGTCAGCTGTCGATGACGGCTTTAGGAGGAGAGCAGCCCGACACGAGATACTTCGTCCAATGCAATCTCATCACGTTGTTACAAGGCGGCCACTCACATATGCTGCTTGGCCATATGACACCGACTTCAAGCCCCCCTGACATTTCTTTTCTCATTAGTGTTTTAGACTGTATTGGCTCCTGTATAGTGGAATGATTAATACCGCTATTCATACTGGCTCAGTTCCCAGCTTCGTTAAACAAGCTGGACCCATCTCTTGCAAACAGTTACAGGCCATATATCCCAATGACCTTTTACGTTAAAGATTTTGAAGAAAGAAAGAATAATAAAAAATAAAAAAAACATTGAGAATCTAATAATTTCTTGGATAAAATCAATGTCATGGATATTTTCCAGTCTGGTTTTAGCACACTGCTTTACTTAAAGTTTCCAGTGACATTTGATGGCAGCAGACTCTGGAGAACACACGACTTTGGTTTTATTGGCGCTCACCTTTTCTTTTGATACCATTGGCTGCAGCATCATGACAAACAGGCTTAAGGACTAGTATGGGATCAGTGGTTTTGTTTTAAAATGGTTCATGTCATATCCATCTGAGATCTTTGAGTGTTTGTATGAATCAAGTGACGTCTGAAACAACATCTCTGCCTTGTGGGGGTACCTGAGGGTTCGGACTTGGACAATCTTGGCCAGTCTATATGAGGAAGCGTGCATTACCTGGACTCTGGGTTCCAGATGTTGCAGTGCTAACAGGACTGTCTCTCGGGCTCTCGGTGTTCTCTCCTGGCTGGGGGCTGTTGGACACTGAAGAGCTTGCTCTAGCTAAAAACACAAAAACCCATTTGATAATGGCATGTATACACTGCGCAGGCACATCTCATTAAATCACAGCCACAGCTTATCCTTCAGTCAATCAACAGGGTCAAAGTGTCCATCAAGTCTGATTTAAACAGATATTATAAATAAGTCTTTACCTTTCATATCGTTCTTCAAAACGATAATCCTCTTGTGACCGTGCCCTTTGATCCAAACCACCTGACAACACAGCCAAACAACACAGCCAAAAACAAAAAAAGGAGTTAAAATAAGCAAAGATAACTGGGTGTATGTTTGTGTATATCAGAGTAATACAAGCTACAGGTTGTGTGAACAGAGGCACCTCTTTTTTTTTATATTAGCTGTTCTAGTTGACAACAAATGAATACAACAAAGACAACAAAGACATGTCCACCTGTGGAATGGCACTGAGCAGCTCATCAGTGCTGAAGCATCCGTAAAAGCGTGGTTCAAGGCTGCAGCCTGTAAATTTGCTATAAGCCCCCTGGAACTCAGTCAGGAAGATCTGGTTGTAATGGTAAGTGTGGAGCAGCGCGCAGACGTTACGAGCAAATTGGTAAAGCCTGGTGAGCCTCACCCATTCATCCCCACTACCACTGGCTGCGTTTACAGCTTTACCATCTTCATCATTTTCTTCATGGTACAACTGTGGAGGAAAAAGAGAAACGAGTCACAGACATTAACTTCTTTTTAAAGAGAAATGAGAAATCATTAAGCTTCTTGAAGGAAAATTCTTGTTCCAACCTCCACAAGATATGGGAGACTCTTGAGTAACTCGCTCAGGGAGAGGAACCCATATTCACATGGATTTAGCAGGTTTCCCTGAGCAGAGAGGTAGCGCTGGCTCAGCTCCTCCACCTTCATCCCCTTGGTGAGTTGATCATTTTCTTGGGACATGAGTAGAGCCAGCAGCTGGGAGGTCAGCAACCTCAGAGACTTCCTGTTGATCAGCTGCACTTCCCGACCTTCTGAGCCATCCACCACCTTGAATATGATAAGAAAATGGCTTTTTGTCAACTTCTGTATTGTAGGTAGCAGAGTACAGGATTACTCAAGCAAACTGGTAGGGTAATGCCAAAAAACAGCTCTAAATCAGATGAATCAGGCATTCAAATGCATCAGTATTAGAATTAGAGATGTACCAATTTAAATTTCTTAGTTGACCCGACTAGTCCATGTTTGGCCAGTTCAGATTTTCTTTCAAGCAACTATAATAAAAAAAGCTGAAAAACGTGCATGAACACGTGTTCTTACCTTGACAACATGGCAGAGTTTGGCCAGCAGAGCAGGCAGAGAGGTTGCATCATAGTCCTGAAGACGGAGACCATAACCAAAGGTCTTGCTGTACTCTGTGAGCAGCTGGCTGACAGGAAGACTGGAGTTTTTCTGAGCTCGCAGCAGCTTGACCAGCTGAGCTGCCAGAGCCTTGACACGCTCAACCTCCGTCAGAGTCAGCACCTTCTCCTCACCGCATTCCAACACCTGATGGGGGAGACGGAATTGAATAAATCAAGACGGCATTCATAAGTGGAGTTGCATGTACCAGTAAATAGATTTGTGATCGTTTCATATCCAAAAGTCAAAGAGCAATTTATTTGTACAGCACATTTCATGTCCAAAACAATTCAAAGTGCTTTACATGAAATAAAAGCATTGCAGCGGGGAGCAGAAGAAGCATTAAAAATATATAAAAGAATACAAAGAGAAAGAAATAAAATAATTGAAATGAATAAAAACAGGCAACAGTCTAGATAAGTTAAAAGATACAGTGCAGATTTCATGCATAGACACATGAGAGAAGAAATGTTTTTAACCTGGATTTAAAAATGTCTACATTTGGTGACAGTTTAATCCACTTGTCTGCAGCATAACTAAATGCTGCTTCTCCGTGTTTAGTCTAGACTGGACCAGCTGACCCGAGTCTTTGGATCAAAGAGCTCTGCTGGGTTTATATTCTTTGAACATATCAGATGTATTTGGGGCCTAAACCATTTTGGGATTTGTAAACCATCAGTTGGCTTTTAAAATCTATTCTGTGACTGACTGGAAGCCAGTGTAAAGATCTTAAAACTGGTGTGATGTGTTCAGATCTCTTAGTTCTGGTTAAAACTCTAGAAGCAGTGTTCTGTCCACATGATAACTAAGAGAAGGCTTAAAAAAAAGCTGATCCAGAGTATGGGAGCAATGCCCTACTGAGTCAAGCAGCAATGTGTGATATTGAGTAAAATAAACTTTCATTGATAAAAATCCCACTGAAGTGTAGACTGTTGCTCTTTCACACGTCACATTACGACCACCAATTCACACCAAAATCTCTCTTTGCTAACACTACACCTCGCTCCTTGACCCGACTTACCATCAGAACGTTGGGAATTGCTTCGAAGAGCTCCATGAGCTTGGTGAATCCGTAGTAGCTGAGCTTGCACTGACGACCAAAGTGGTGGTGGTACGTCGGTATGAACTTACTGAAGGGCATTCGGCAGTGAGGCTGGTGACGGAGGAGGTCCACCACCTCCTTTCCAAACTGCTTGGTTCGCTCCATTTCGTCTACAGTCCGCTCTGAAACAAAAGGAGGGAGTTACTTATTAAACAAAATGTTTTGCTGATACAAAGTGAACAGTCAAATTTACCAGTTCTGTCTTTTTAAATAAACAGTCTTCAGACATTAATGTAAACTACATGACCACTAGTGACATTTTAACACAAGTAGTTTAAGCAAATACTTAAAGGGTCACTTTAAATAAGAAAATCTTAGAAAATTCTGGCGTAGTCACTTTTCCAAAACAATATCAAGTGTTTTTGCAAGTGCCTTAAACTGACCCCTCTTAGGAACAGAGATGATCGTGTCCAATGCTTGGTGTGTGATGGTGATGGTGGTGTCAGGGATCTCCGTCAGCAGGTCCATCAAGTCACATATGCCATAGTCTGTTACCTTCCAGTCTCTGGAGAAGCACCTGATATACGAGGCACATGAACACATTACAAACATCTGTAAAACTAATGATCCAAACTCTTCTTAGACAGTTTACTTGTGAGGGAAAGTCACAGTGAAAGCCATCATCAAGAGCTCCAAATAATGTTTACTGACCAATGATACGCCTGCATGAAGTCCCTGATTGCCACTTGCTTGCTGGCCTGAAACTTAAGTAGTTTAAGCAGGTCTTGGGTGAAGCGCTTCACTTGTGCTCGGTGGGTTAGGGTCAGTAAACGCTTGGTGCCCATACCCAAGATCTGTTATTGAAGAAAATGCATTTTAAAAAGCAATAAAACAATACAGAAAAACAAAAAATGGGTTATAATAGATTATTCTCATTACAATACCTGTAGGACATGTGGCACAGCCTCCAGAAGCTCAAGCAACTTAGAGAAGCCATAGTCAGAGACACGGCACTGCTTGGCAAAGTGATGGTGGTATAAAGGTATGAATTTGCTGATTGGCATGATGCAAGACGGCTGACTCTTCAACAGGTCAATAATCTCTCTGCTAAACTGGATGAGCTGTGGATTGCCAACTGGGCTCTTGCAGCGCTGAATCCACGGCTCTACATGGAAACAAACACACGGCAGTGATAAAAATGAACAGATATGAACTTTAAATAAAAAAAATCTACCACAAAATTCTGACATTTGTGAATATTCTTACCAGAGTTTTGTGCAGGTGGTTTGTTGTGGACCCACTTGATGACTTTGAAGCCATTTTGAGCTGTGACGATCGTGATGCTGGGAACACAGGTGATGAGATGCTCTAGAGGAATGCCACCCTCCATCGTCTCATTGCCCAGCTGCAGAGGGTTGAATTTTGCAGCATAACAGTCTGGGAAACTAAACAGAAATCAAACCACATTATTTACTTTGTAATGTGTGCAATATTTGCACAGTCTAAAGGAAAAGGTTTGAGGTAAAAAGCCTGTACATGGATTAATGAGCTCATCGATACCTGAGAAGAGGAAGAGTGCCCTCATGTGACTGCAACAGACTGTGGATCTCAGAGGCTAAGGTGCTCAGAGACATCACAACAAAGGGGATTTTGTAGGAGTCGGGGTCAAAGTCAGCCTCACTACAAACAAACAAAAACTCCAATCAGAGATGGTGGAAGAGGTGACAGTCTGCTAACTCCTCCTGTGCACATTTCAATCAAGATTCTATACCTGAAGTCCTTCTGTGCATAATGCTGTCTGCAAACAGGCTCGTGGTACTCAAGCTCCTCAAATACAACCGGGCTTCCACTTGAGGAGGAGCCCTCCTGGGACTGCGAGGATCCCAGTGGACTCTGTCGAATTTGGCTATTTTGAAGAAGGCATACAAGCTTTGAGCCTCCCTGTTCCCGCACTGAAAGCAGCTCCGGTAGCCTGTAGAGATCACCAATCACCAGTTTACGGGAGTATCTAGATATACGGAGGAGAAAAAAAAAATAAAGACAAAGCTTAAACACGCATCCACTTTTTATTGTAGAGTTTATCGTCTTGTAAAACTGTGCAAAGCGCAAAACATGATTAAAGAGAGTTTGAAAGCCACTCGTCAAGACAGGCACTAACTTCTTCTCATAGATCTCAGTGAACTTGAATAGAGGAAGGCAATTTGCGGGTGCATCCTGAAGAATACAGATGATCTCTGTGCTGTGAAAAGACAAAAGCTTTAATAACCACGACCAACATATTCCCCAAACAGTCAAATATACCTCAAAATATAAACTTTACCTGAGCAAAGCAAGAGACTTGTTGTTGCCACCGGTAATCAGAGACACCCGAATACGTTTGCCTCCAATCTTATGACGGTGTAGGCCACTGACAGCCCCGATAGCCTGGTGCAGGGAAACCATCTGAATTGTGGCCTTCAGCTGATAATCAGTGTGGGGACTCAGCTCCACAGCTTTCACCTAGACAAAACAAAGCAGAACACAAGGATAACTTTGAATGAAAAGATAAATCTTGTCTCAAGTAGGGAATGTGTCAATCTCACTGCAAGCAAACGCTAATATTTTCTTCCTTTGGACTAAGATTTGAGCTGTGCATAAATCAATTTGACCTGTCCATATCGGGAGAAGCCGTCATGCAGCGTCTGCTGCAGATCCATACGAGACATTCTGTAGTCTACGTTGGCCACCTGGACCTCTGCTCCCTCAGAAAAAGGCTCAGGAGGACCTTCAGGACAAGGACTACGAGGGGTAGCAAGTAGAGGCGAGGAGCGGCTCGACAGGGAGGGGGATACACTCCTTTTGTTGGAGAAATGGAAGATGTTTGAGGATGCAGCTAATATGGTCTTTTCTGTTCAACATTATGAGAGGCTGGATAATGTGTACCTGGATGACCAGGAGCCCTGAGACAAGACAAGAGGACTGAAGCTCCTGTGCAGATTCAACTTGCTGAAGGCTGAGGGTGTGCTAATTTGGAACTCCCCTGAGGTCCTATCCCCTTTTTCTGCAAGGGATTCAGTCACACTTTGGGGACTGGAGCCCTCTCTCCTACACAAAAAAAAAAAAGATGAGTGAAAAAAATACTGATTATTATTATAATATACTGAACAAATAAAAGCTGGTGTTGAACTATTAAAGACAAACAAATGGCAAATATACTGCCCCTCCCAGGAAAATGTTTTAAAGCTACAATTTCCCCCCCCCCCATACTTTACAAAGAAATATTATCAGAAGTTTAATCTCATTATCAAGTGAGACATTCTTATGTCCCCCATCTGTGAGTGTACCTCTTCCTGTACATGGATTCTCCAGGAAGCTTGGACAGCTGCTCCAGTGCTCTCGTCTCACCATTCCCGTGAGGTGACAAGGAAGCACCACGTCCTTTGTCCAGGTGGGGAAGACCCACTCTGGGCTTGCCCTCTGTATTAACCAGCTCCTGGATCAAGCAGAAGGGAGGAGATATCATTTACCGCTGGATACTGTTCGTGTCTCTTATGTGTAAAGGCGGCAGGAGGATGAGTTGATTAGTACGATTTGTTAAGGCACGTGAAAACAAGGTAGAAAAGTAACAGACGGACATTAACTAATGTACTGGGATATAACTAGAGATGCACACAAGCCAATGTAGCGCATTACACAGTCCAATACAGTGAATTTTACTGCGATTTCATCCTGCTACAAAGTCAGTCAAGAGAACTGTGACAGAAGAGATTTATATTAATTACTTGTCACAAAGCCAGAGACCAAGAGAATTTTACTCAAATTTTGACATTCATGAACAAATGATAAAAAATTAAACTGAAAGTCCTCTTTACTGTCCAGCAGCAGGAAAGTTCAAAATGTCCATCTGTAGTTTTTTTAGTCCAGTAAGTGGATACATTTTCTTGCAATTTAGCAAGAAAAACACAAGAAATGTCAGTTTTGTCATGATGGAAAAGATCACAAGGCAAATTCCCACACAATTCAGAAGAAGAAAATGGACAGACCAAAACTGGCTACCCACAAAGCAGAAGTTTGTCAGCTCAAATATACTCGACAAACACAAAAAGATTAAGCTCTATGGCAACTCATGCATCCTACGATTAATGAACAACATACATGCAGGACAGGAGGGGATAAATGAAGCACGAGCAACAATTAATACATGCAAGCACAGGCAGACAATGTAAGCGGGCAGTTATTAAGCCATTAGTTAAAGCAGCAATTAGAAGGGCATTGGGGTGGGGGTGCGACTTAAATGGCAGTCCAGACAAGGACAGAGGGCAATGGAGTTTGAGGGGAAGCAGGCATAGATGAGTCTGCTGACCTGATGGGGCTTGGCTGGAGCACCACCGGGAGGCCCACTGGACCCCCTCCTGGGGCTGTAGGGCCTCTCAGGCTCTTGGCCAGGGGTAGGACACGGGCATGTTGCCCGCCGTGGCCTCCTTGGTGACCTGGGCTTCTCCAGGGGAAGAAAAGAGAAGGTGGATATTGATGGGGGAGGGGCAAACACTGAATCCTGGGTTTGATAGTTCTGATTCTGAGGCAAGTGATGGGACTGAGACTGGAGCTCAGCCTCAGGACTGGCATCATCTTTGAGCCTTGGGGAGAAGGAAAGGCTGATTCGGTGGCCAAACACATCCTCATTTTCCATTCGCTTGCGGGCCCGTGCAGCTGCCTCAGAGCTGCCAAAACGGAGGACTGCTGTGCCCTGGGACATGCTCAGCACCTTGCCACCGCAGTTGTCTGACAGGCGGCGGAGCCTGAGCTTCACAGCATTCCGAAGGCTCTTGTCACAGATGACAGGGAGGTTGTGCACATAGAGAAGGTTGAAACTGGGCTGAGGGAGGGGAGGAAGAGACATCGCGCGTGTGTGGTTTGTATGTTTTCCACTTAAAAAAAAAACTGAAGGTGTTTTGACCTACTTGAAAAATAAGTTATAGAATGGCTGACAGTGGTACACAGTGATGACAGCAAGTTCTCAAACCCTTTTGTTTGCTACACATCATTAAAAAACAAAACAAAAACACTTCAGATTTGTCGAACACTGCCTAAAAAACAAAAAAACCCCGAAAGCTTGAAATGTCTCACTCACAGCATTCAGACACTGTTGGGTCACTCACTTCAGATGCTTCTGCAGCTTAAGATGTGTCCACTTGTGCCAAACTGAATTCAGTGGCCTAAATTAGCGAGGCACATGCACATATCTCTACATAAGGTCTCATTGTTGATGGTGTAAGCAAGCATAAAAACAGAGCAATGAGGTTCAGAATATTGCTTGCACTCTTAAAAAAATAAATAAATAAAATCGAAGAACGCATGTTCAGTTTGATGAAAGAAAAAAAAAAAAAAGGATAAACCTGAAATAAATTTTAAAAAATGCGGAAAAACTTAAAGAGTCTGAAAACTTTCTGTCAGCACTGTAGATGTGAAAAAAAAGATCCCCAAAATAAATCTGAAACTGCCTCACTCTCTGCTTTCTTGGCGAGTCAACACTAAAATGAGATTCTTCTTTGTTAATCTGCACAGTACCTACTTACCTTACTCAATAGAGCATAAATTAAAAACAAATCATTCTTTTAGGCCCCAACGCAGCATTAGAGGCCTACCTGTGCTTTGACAAGCATACGTGGTGGCAGATCAGCTGTGATCTCCTGAAAGGCCACGTGGCTGTGGGCGTGCTGCAGAAGGGCTGAAGACGTATGGTTTCCGTGGACCAGAATTACCTGGAAACCGTGGCGATGACGCAAGTCACTCAACTCACTTGCAAAATTCACGTCCGCTGTTGACAATGAGAAGAAATGACGTTTTTAAGTCACAGAAGTTTGTGACATCATGGCTGTAATACACTGCTGTTAATCTTAGGAACTCACAGGACACTAGTACGACAGTTGCAGGTGCCGTGTGGGTCTCAGCGAAGCGTCGTAGGCTCTGACGCAGCTTATCATCGGCAGCATTCTTGGACGTGGCGTTTATGTGCGCAACAGTAACCTGATGCAAAGGCAACAGTTTTGTTTTATTAAACCTCTAATGTACAGTGTCCAGTTTATTGTGAGCATAGCACAGGTACACCAAATTCTCAAAATCAAACTTGGTAAGTTCCATTTTTAGTGGCAAATATAACCAGGGAAATTATTCTAAAAGCTGAAACCATTTTATGTCACTTTTGCTGATACCTGGCAGTTGTTGAGCTCTTGGATGACAGCTTTACTCTCCTTGCTGATATCACAGACGCAAATAAACTCGGCTTCACGATGTCCCTGGAAGAAACGGCTGCGAATACGGTGGACTACAGCTCCAGCAGAGCGTCCACTGGGCACATTGCAGTTCTCAATGTCCCAAAAGACACCCACTGGAGGGATGTTCTCAGGGCCACTACTTTCTGGAGAACCTAACAAAACAATAATTTAAAACCTTGAGGCATCTTAACAGCATCAAATCTCTCAAATTACTTCACAGCATGCCGTTCCGACAGGAAATTCAATACATGACAGATATGTGGGTGTCCAAAAATAGATTATAAAGTTCACTAACCATACTTATGTCCAGTTTTGCTAAGGTTGGTGGTGGGCATGATTGCCTTGCCATCAGATGATGTGCCACAGCCATTACAAATAGGGACAGGGATAGATGCAGTTCGAGGGGTAGGAATATTGGGCCACACTTTATCAGGCCCTGTAGTCAGACCATTCATGGGCTGCAAATAAGAAAAAATTAAACAACTGACAGGGAAACTGAAACCCAACTGACATGAACATGAAATAATAACATGCCAAAACGCATACAAAAACAATGTATCTACATGGTTCTGTAATCAGTAGACACAGGATCCAGTTGCCTACATATTTATGACACACACACACACACACACACACACACACACACACACACACACACACACACACACGCATAAAAAGAAAGGCATAGTGAATAAGGAACTCTACCAACCTTCAACAAGCACTCCTGGCAGTAGTGTCCCCCCTTCACACAAACCGTGCTTTCAACATTTAGGTGCATAGGATTAGAGTAAAAGTGCGCCGAGGTGGTTGAAGCAGTAATAGTGTTGGTAGCTGGGTAATCACAGAGTATGCTTCTCTGGGATCTTCTGGCTGATGGGCTGCAGTCCACACCACAGGTGTAAAAACCAGAAGAGGCCAAGCAAGAGCCATGCAAAGGAGCAGGTAGAGAGGAAACAGAGGAAGCCAGAGGGGCTAAAGAGGGAAAGATGCTGGGTTGACTGCATGGGAGAGGTGTAGCTGAGCAGGTGTGGAGAAGCCCCGAACAGCAGGGGTGGTAGGGGTGTGATGAAAGAGGCTGCGAGGTAGCAACAGAGGGCAGGCAAGGTTTACATCCAAGACTGAGCATAGAATCAGAGACCTCAACTCCACTGCTGCAGCTTGGTTTACATTTAAGCTGATAAACAGATGAGGCTACAGAGCAGGACGCAGAGCTGCTACTGATAGGTGCCCCTAGAGAGCGTTGGGCTGTATAAAGTGAAACAACCCCATCAATGTTGCTACTACTACCAACAACACCTCTGCCACCCAACAACCCATAGCCATCTGTGCTGCAATAGTCACAGTGGGTGCAAACGCTTACTTTGGGGCAAGCCCCTTCTTGCTGTTGCGGTGGTTGTTGGTGAGAGTCTTGTGAAAGCTGAGGAGGAGGCGGCAAGCAGGGGGGAGGCAAATGGAGAGGGGCCAGCGGAAAGGGCTGGGATAATTGGGAAGGGGAGCTGTGGTGTGGAGGAGGGACATCTTTCAGTTCCAGCACAGCCTTTCTGTTATCCATGTAATTGTTCTGAAATACCAAAAGTAAAAAAAAAAAAAAACAAGTGTTAGTTCAGTGGATTGTTTTGAGTAAATGTTTTCAAATTACATTAAAAAGATTCATGATAGTCAGCTGAACCCGCTCATATGGAGGAGGGTACCATCTTAAGTGTGAAGCAAATTATACTACTTGAAAGAGTCGGAGTAAAACTTGAAACTGAAAAACAGACAAAGGAGAAATGGGTTTACATATCCCATCCTGATCTGAACGATTCTTCAAATAATCTTCAGCACATTCAAATCTGTATTTAGAGCAGTTTTCATGTGATCAGTCCACATATTAGCAACAGGTCCGAACACAAATACACTGATGGCTGAGTTTAGTATTTAATGGTGTTCAGGGAAATCATTATGCAAATACCTTTTACTGAGCAGTCCCATGACTCACTCTGATCATGGTTGCCCGCTGTACATAACCACTACTTACATATGCCAAAATGAACTGTTACTAACTGTCTTTACACTGATGATGCAATTTTATTGGAATACATTTCTGACTCAATACCAAATAAGAAAAGCTTCATATCTGTTAAGAAATGTAAAATATGCTGAAAGCATTTGCAAAGCAACAAACATTTGATATAATGGTCAGTGAAAACTTTACACAGATGATCAGAGAATGCACCTACAACATGTTGTGTTCAATTCCCTGGTTTTCAATAAGGATCTTCCATCTTAGCGTCTAAAATGTTTGCGTACAGCTCTCTTGAATGTTTCAACATGTATACATACACTTTTACTTGTCGTCTGAGGGGATGTTGTCTCATTTGCGGGGAAGCAGTCTTTGAGTTTCCACAGCAGAGTGGAGGCCTCTGTTTTGGGGTGACTGAGCCAAGACATGGGTCTTGAGCTGCATATGGATTTCTCCTTTCCCAGTCCTTCCATCATACAAACCACAGGGGTCTTTCACCACACCTTCGTCTATCTTTACTCTCATGCTTTCCTGTGCAGAGGAAATGAAAGTGAAGAAATCGGACGTGTCCTTTAGTTTTACCGATACCGATAAAGGGCACCGACTCATTTTTGATAACACGGTCTTCTGGTTAAATGTGCGTTTTAGCCACGCAATACGGCTTCGTAGCCAGCTCAAAACAACTACAGGAATTTCGATGTTGAAATTTTACGATTTGGACAGATTTTATGAAGCTGGTGCCAGTTTTGTTTTACCAAAACGAGGCAGGAAAACAAACAGACCTCACGTTCAGTTAGCTACAAGCTAGCTAAGGTTATGGTCGTCTGAGTTAAAGTCGTTTATATCAGTATTGACTTGCTAAGTTTACTAGCTAGACTGCTGCCTAAAATGATCCCTTTATTCAACGTTACCTATATGTAGCTATTCAGGCTAACAACAGACGTCGTTAATTTAACTTGAGCAGGTTTGTGAAAACACAAACACGAGTGCTCTCCCACGCAACCGAACACAATATTTAAGGTAAAATCCTTATTACTTGATAATTGTAAACAATTTTCACAGCGGTAGGTAATTTAGCTATCTACCTGCGAAGGTTTCCTCCCTCACATCCTCCTCAACGAACCGTTCCCTACTATCTGTCTCCCTAGAAACGCGCACCTTTTTGTAACCAACAACCGCCATAAAGCATGAGGGTGTGTCGTAAATCTTGTTTACAGATTTCGTGTTGTGTAAAGCGACTTTAAACGCAATAGAAATTACAACAGAGATGTTTAGCCAGGAGGCTATTAAATGTGGGTGAGATAAGAAAAAGATCTGACAATCAACAATTATATGGTAGACGTACTCGACCTTTCTAATCAGTTTTGGGTAGAAACGGATTACACGTGATTGAGATTGTGTCACTAGATTGCATTTTACGATAACGCGATTACGTTACTGTACTTTAGAAATATGATAGTAAAAACGTAACATGAACACCTTGGGAAACCTTCCGTAGGGATGATTTTATATGTTTATAACGTATGTCAAACTAAAATGATGAACTCCTCTTTTGTTTCTCTGCAGCAAGGAAAACTACACATGTTTATGTTTATGTATTTATCCAAAGCGACTTACAAATGAAGATATAACAAGCTATATATAAAAAGCTAACAATAAACATCCCTCACGCTGTATAATTCACGGTGTACATGTGTACTTAAAATGTTCACATTCAAAATTCAGTCCGGCCAAATCTAAATGTTTGAAACATTTTCAAAGTGCAATATTTTCATTGTTTGATTGTGAGGCAAATACAAAATATTTCTGACTAAATATCATATATTTTTCTAATATAATTGGTTTACATGAACAACTCAAGGTTTTGTTGTCATGTGTATCCTGACCTACATTTCAAAGTAATCTGATTTCATCCATGTGCTTCATATATTACTTGCAAATTCATGTATTTATATTTCCGGGTTAGAATCATATGGGAAAGTTAAAAATCATGTCAGTGCTATAATAATCCATCTTAACATTTGTCACTGATCACTGGACACAATATAACAGTATTTGGTGGTCACCTTGATTTTTATTGATATTTTTTGGAAACATCTTTATATAAATAATTGTTGAAGAATTGGCCAATTTCGTCAAGATTTCATGGTTTACTTCTAATCCAAAACTTAATGCAAGAGAATATTGTATTTGTTGACAAATAATTCGATATTTTTTTCACATTTCTTCTTACTGTGTTGTGCAAATGTTCCCTCGTTTTGTTTTTATATATTTCCAGAAAAATTGGAAATAGGTGCAGCTATGTATTTAAACTTGTGCAAACATAAATGGAAATACAGCATATGAGGCAAAAATAGAGTTTTTACCTTATTAACAAACTTGAAAGTCAGTATTTGGCCTGAGCACCTATATTCTCTAACACAGCCTGAATCCTCATAGTCAAGCTTTCTTGTCTATTCTTCAAGTAGTCTTCAGGAATAGTTCTCCACGTTTCTTGAAGGACATCCCAAAACTCTTCTTTGGATGTTGGCTGCCTTTTGTTCTGTTGAGATGATCCCTGCTTCAATAATGTTGAGGTCTGGGCTCTGAGGAGGATTTATCCCTCCTAAGACCTGTTGCCACTGATTTTCAGTCCACTTCTTGTTTCCCTGGGTTTCCCTTCCTTAATAATGGCTTCTTGACAGCAACTCTTCCATGGAGACTATTTCTGATGAGGCTTGGGCCAACAGTAGAAGAATCAACTGAAAGTTCAGATGCATCTCTCAGGTCCTTAAGGACAAGCTAATTATAGTAATAATATTTTAGATTAAGAGTAATTTGATGCAGTTTCAACCAGTTCAACATCAAATTCCCTAAAAAAGTATATCGTTTTGAATAGTCTCTGGTCACCTAAAAATAAGGCTTTAGTTTAGAAATCTATGCTGTGGTTGTTGATCTCCAACAGGTGCTCGTCACTGACTAATAGCGCCCTCCAGCGGCTGGCAGGCAGCCAGCACCCTTGGTTCAGTAACGGGACAGCAGGTTCAACCATCGTCCTCGGCTCTGAAGGGAGGAGGGTAAACAAGAATGTTCTCCTATGTTTGATATATTATTTACATTTTTTTCTTTCCAACGGGAATTATCTTAGTAATCAACAACACCTTCAAACGGAATTCGTGTTAGGTTCATTGATTAAAAAAAGACGCTCTTCTGTCAATTAGGCTGTGACGGCTTTTTGTTCTCGTTAGTCATGGCGATCGCCTCCGTAGCCACGGAGTACGTATTTTCGGACTTTTTATTAAAGGACGCCACGGAGGCGAAGTACAAGGGAGTGCGTCTGGAGCTGGCGGTGGACAAAATAGTCACATTTCTCGCGGTGGGGCTGCCTTTGTTTCTAATCTCGCTCGCTTTTGCTCAAGAGGTGTCAGTGGGTGAGTTGAATTCATGAGCGTCCTCAGTGTGCAATAATGCTGCTTATTCTAACTCAATTTAAACCTGAATTTACTAGTCGTAAGTGGAGGGCGAAGAAGAGGTGTGATATTGTCCGCAGGAGCTGAGAGGTGTGAATACTGGAGAAGGTGTAGTTTTAGTTCCCACCCTTCTATCTGTTTCACGCCCAGACATGGAAACTCATCTGCTCACTGCCGAGCTGAAAGGTGCATCACACAAATAAACATCAAAATTCACGACTCTTTTAGTGTGACTAGAAAGTATTTATCAGCAGTTTCACAATTCAAAATCATTTTAGGGAATAAGCAGAGGACGGACACTCAGCATATAACCATTACTCTGACTTAGGAGAACTCTTTTCCATCTATTACTGAAATGTGCTGTGGTCAATTTCCAGCATTGATTTTCCCAAGTAAATGCATGTAGCAGCCACAAAGGCTGAGATACAGAGATGGATTTCCTGTTGAACTAGAGATACATGAAACCAGGATGAGCTCTTTTAACCCCAGGCATTGTGGACTTTTATCAGTGTAAAACTTCACAAGGTGCAAACCAGACAGGTAAGAAAGATGCAAGGCCAGGTAAGACTCCAACTGCAAAAACTCAGTAACAGTAGAGGTAGAAATTTTAAGACAAAGCACTTGTATATACTGAGGAAATTAAAATGAAAGTGGATGAAGGTGAGTGATGAAGGTGGTCATAGTGGCAGGGAATCTAAGGGAGGTGGATAGTGTCTACTCAGAATTAAGGACTGAATGAAAGCTTTAATTGTGATGTGGCTGCAGGTTTTTTCAAATTCTAAACATTTGCAGGTTTACAAAACCCTTAAAAATTAGAGGTTCAGTGTAAATTTAACAGACGCTGTGTCTACTGTCTGAATGTAACTATTTGTCAAGTATCTGGGTCATGGATCATGCTTATTCAGTTACTATTGAACCCCCACCATTATTGGGGACAGCATAATTACCGACACAGAGTCTGCTGCAAAACGACCATGAAACAAATGAGGCAATGAGTCCAGAAGAAGAGGGGAGCCAACCCTCTGTCTGTCTTTTTTTTTTTCCAAATTTGTTGGTTCTAACCTTGATCCTTCATTTTCCTCACACAGGTACCCAGATCAGCTGCTTTGCCCCCATTGCATTTTCCTTGAGACAAGCAGCATATGCGGACTCTTTTTGTTGGGCAGCAGTGCAGCAGCAAGCTGACAGTTCACCACTGTGGCTACACAAGGTACAGGCTTTAAGAATTAGCTGCAACAGTATTGCAGCTGTGAAAGGTACATTCATATAGAAAGGTGCATGTGATGGTTGTGTGTATTATGCAGGATACAGTCCAGGTAAAATGCAAAAATCTGAGGTTTAGTAAATAGAGCAGATGTCAAGCACAGGTGATCAGCCCACAGGCAAACCGACAGACAGGGTGCAAAAGTCAGGATTCGAAAAGAGAGCTAGTGTTAAAAAAAACAGAAGCAAACCGCAAAAGTAAGGGCAAAGCAAATACTACGAACAAGCTGAGATCATTCACTTACTAGTAAACCACAAAACCGGGGGAAAAAAGGGTAAGTGACGGCAACCAGATGTGGATGACGGAGACAAATACGTGTGAAAAAGGTGTGAAGCAGAGTAAAAATCCTAAATGAGCCGGGACAAAATCCATCTGAAAGTAACGCAAAGTGAATGAAAAAGCTGACTAACAAGGGAGACAAAAACATTATTTTAAAGCAAAACAAAACTGAAACCATGACAGTGCAAAATGACATAACACTGCAGGAAGATTACACTGAAAATCCAGTTTCAGACTGGAACAGATGGTTTAACTGAGTTGTTGAGGTCACCACAGCAGCATACAAGGATCCCCACCAAACAATATATTCTTGGACTCTTTTACACCTTTTGAAACCTCATTCCTATGTGTATAATGTCCTGCACAAACATTTTCTGTACAGTGTATAGGGTATAGTATAGTCAGTGTTGAATTGTTCAAATTTTCCAGAGGTCCACAACTGTTGGTTAGATATTAGATACAAAATTATTTTGTTTCAAATTGCTTTTTGGCAGTCAGTGTCGATCTATACAAGATATTTTACACAGTACATCACAATAATTCAAGAATCTTTTTAAAGTCTTAGTTTTCAGCACGATACAGTATTTGATTGACTTTAATATGAGAGTACAGCATGTTTCCAAACATCCTACAGGATCTCTGAATAATAGAACAGCCTTCAAAATACTTAGATATGTTTTTCTTAGGCTAAAAGCATGCTGGGTTAGATAATTTCCTAAAATCAAACTAAAACATTGGTCATTTAAACACACTCCTCTGTTCTGTTTTCTCCTCAGTTCTTTCCGTACATCTTGCTGTCTCTGGCCATCCTCATGTATATCCCAGCCTTGCTTTGGCGTTTCACTGCAGCTCCGCACCTCTCCTCTGACCTCAGCTTCATCATGGAGGAGCTGGACCGCTTTTATAACCGTGCCATTAAACTGGCCAAGAATCTAGCATCGTTAGATGGCAAGGACGAGGAAAACCAGAGGTAAATCCCAAAGCTTTCTGACTACATCTGAATACATTTTTACTTATTGTTTAATGCTTTTACTGGGAAGTTGCAGGAAGTTGCAAAGGGTGTGCACAGTGGATTTTTAGAGCTGAAAAAAAGCACACTTTGCATCTGCAACGGAGCACAGCTGGACTGTTTTCATTTTTGCTGTCCTCAAGTAGTAGGTAGTGCTAAAAAGATATGGAGCCAGTCTGCAACTGCGTGCTATTAATCATGCTGAATGGGACACCGAGATCACAGGGAAATTAATTCAAATTGTAAGTGTCACATAAAACAGATAAAATGTGGTATATCTTCTTAGAAAATGTGAAATACTATGAAACTCAGTATATGAGCAGTTTAATCTAAAGCTTTGAGCCAAACTGATGTTTTCCTTCGCTTGATTTTATCTTTTGTCTTGCTTTTATCTTTTGTCTTGCTTTTACATGATAATGATTATTTAATCTCTTGTTTTATCTCCCTTTTTCCACAGCACTGCTTTGGAACTAACTGAGGGCTGCTTTAAATACCCTTTAGTGGAACAGTATCTGAAGACCAAGCGCTCCTCCCGCAGCCTTGTGGTGAAGTACATGGCCTGTCGGAGCCTGACTCTGATCATCCTCCTGCTGGCGTGCCTTTTCCTTGGCTACTACATTCTGCTGGCTTCTCTCACTGATGAATTTCCATGTGACCTGCGGACAGGAGTGCTGAAGAACGACAGCCTGGTGCCGGCTGCTGTTCAGTGCAAGCTTGTGGCAGTGGGCATCTTCAGACTGCTCAGCTACATCAACCTGGGAGTATACGTGCTCCTCGCTCCATTGGTGGTGTTCGCTGCTCTTGGACCGGCACGGCAGAGTTCCAGCCTCCTCCAGCCTTATGAGATCCTGCCTGGATTTGGTGCTTTGGGTGTGGTCACACCCGTCTACAATGACCTCAGTATCTATCTGCTGTTCCTGAGAGAGAACCTGAGCCAGTTAAAGTCATTTAAGTGTCTGCAGGTGGGTCTTGACATAATCACTGCAGGTCCAGTACAGTGTTTTTTGTGTATTTTCGTGTAGTTTTTTCCTTTTATAGAGTAGGTAATGTTTCTGTTTAACAGGTGCTGCAGTTGTTGCAACAGGCTGGCGATGAGGGGTTCGACACTATGTGCCTACTGCGAACTCTGGGTCAGGTGAGGACCGATGTGTTAGATAGTCAGAAGACGTGCTCACACAAGAACAACACCCAAACAAATAAGGCTGCGGAATAATCAAACTAAGGTAAAGAGGAAGAGTTGGTCCGTTTATAGATGTCAAGTAACAATATTGAAAGAAGTTGGATCTAATCTCTGGCTTGTGTTTTTCCTCAGATCACGCTGCCTCGTTTCTGAATGATTTAGGTGGTGAGGATAAGCCCTACTGTGATGGCAAAGAAGAACTGGGAGCAAAAACCTGTGCACTTATTATTATTACTTATCTGAGAATATGGATGCAAACAAACCTACAACAGTGTTCACTGTCTGTAGTTTGATCTATTGACAGTTTAGCTCTTAGACATCCTATTTGTAATTTACAAAAACTTCAAGGGCAGATATGTTGAGTCTGTTTTTTTTATGGCACACACAACTTTTCTTAATCTTTCTATCAAGCCACATTATTTGGACTGAAAACAGTTAATTAAACAGCCCACTTCCTAACTCCAAGGATGGAATAAGACTTGCTTAATATGTTTTAATGTATAGGTAGAAATGGAAAGTAGCGTCCATCTGAAGTAAGCAGCTGGTCAGGTGTGTGGCTCTTGCATGTTCTACTGTTAGTCTTTTTTTCCTTTTTTTCCGTTTGCACAAGTTACCTCCTATAGTCTGGAGACATGCAGGTTATTCCGTGGTGGTACATTGGCCATACATGAAAGCGCTTACTGTCTCTTAGTGTTAGGGACAGTTTTGGCTGTGTTCAAGAGCATGTGTTTTTTTTTAAAAACCTGTAGCTGTGTAGTTAACAGCAGAAGCATGCTGTTTGTATCTAGTATAATGCAGTGTATGCATCCTGAAAGGGAAAAGTCATGGGATTATTATCAGTCCTCATCTTATGGGGAATATGAATTTGTATTCTTTCAGACTGTAAAATGTCAATATCAGTACTGTGAGAAGAGAGGCCTCTCAAGCCTTAACAAGTCCTTATAGAATTAAAGTATGATGGTCTTACTTAAATCCATATGGGCTCTTGCTGTTCTTTACAAACTAACTTCAGTTATGAAATATAAAATAACTATCAAGACAGTTGTGGAAATGACTATCAGGATGTATGATGCAATCAGACTAAGCATACATGAAACATCATTACCACGTGGCGAGAATAGTGCCCAGGAACATCTGCACCGAGTATGGGTTGAAAGTCAAATTTACAGAGCTAAGATTCTGCAGGACTTCCAGATCCTGACAGATAAATTGGTGATAGCAAACCAATTGGACATTGTGATGGTCGAAAAACTCCAAAGGAAGGCAGAAGTGATAGATGTAGTTATTCCAAGAGAGGCAACATCAATATATATACAGGGTGCGATTTGTGAAAAAAACAGAGGAGGGGGGGTAATGTTTAGAAACATTTTATTCAGAAAAATTACCACACAACAGTGTGAAAACATGAAAACTGTTTATTCTTGTGTAGATAAACCTTACACTTAGGCGACATAACGTAGGTGGCAGGCCTATTTTGAACGACAACTTAACCACTGCATTACCTTGATTGGAGACTGACAGGCATCACAACAGTAGGAGGGGACGTTGTCAGAGGCTCAGCGGCTAGAGGTTCGTTCGCTGATCTGATTGGTCAATCTTCATGTGTCGTCATCTGTAATGTCCAATTGCCTTCAAGAAGCGAATGATAGTTTGTATTTGGTTGGCGAGTCGAGTGCTGTGCTAACGTAACGAGAGATTAGTTTGCGCAAGTCACAAAACGTTAACTCCGGAATATCGATCCATACGTCGAAATACATTCCTTTATATGTAGCATGTTGTAGCTGTTTCCTTTTATGCAGGTGAGTCCGTTTGGTTCTGGTTAGCTTTGACTTGTGATCACATATTCTGATCTCGGTTCTTAGCGTTTTAAGTCTTTTTTTTAGCCTAAGTTAGCTTAATGCTAAACCAATGTAGTCTTCAACACCACTGGCTACACTTTCATTAACCATCTGTTCATTTTATATATTGCAAAAATAACATAGAAAACATATTTGTCTGTTACTTTCCTCGGCTTTTGAGCATTGTGACAAAATTCATAGTGACGGTTTCTTTTATGTGCTAATCTAGTTAGCGATTGCTCACGGTTCAGAGGTTTAAACTGTGTTGATGTGTCCTCACGCCAGACGACTGCAGAATAAAAAGCTCTAATTTGAATAACTTCACCATCATCTTTTATCAGAGCAGCAGACATGGTAGAGCCGACGGCACATTCATTTGCATCCCTAGAGGAGGAGCTGGGGTTCTGGAAAGAGCAGGCACAGGGACACCAGCAAAGGTAAAATATTACTAGATCTTAACCAGCTACCTTTAATATAAATGACATTTTTAAGACCTTGAATGAATTAAACTGAACATAATTACCATATATTACCACGACCTGGATGACTGAGAATCTTCATCTACGTAAATGACAATTACCTCTTATAGCTAAAATGATGTTATGCATATTAGTTTATTTTATTTTTAATTTTTTTGTTTGGAGTTCAACATGTTTTTGTCACCAGGGCTGAGGAGGCTCAGGAAGAGCTACAGGAATTCCAGCAGATGAGTCGAGATTATGAAGCAGAACTTGAAACGGAGCTGAAGCAATGTGAGAGTCAAAACAAAGAGCTGCGGCTGGACAACAACCGGCTTCGCATGGAACTGGAAAATATAAAGGTAGAACACCTTGATTATAAAAGACATTGGTCTCTGTAGAGCTGGAGAAGCCTGCTGCTCCAGTTAGTGACATTAAGTAAATGTTACTGGTGTCTCATTTATACAGACACTCGGGTTTTGTCATCTCTAATTCAGCTCATCATTTACTAGGAAAACGTTGCCTTACTAAGCAGCTGACTGCTGTTTTTGTTTTGTGCTGCACGGGAAGCGGAGCAGTAATAGAGACGATGAAGGAAGGACTGGTTCTGAAAAACACTTGTCCTCTTGTAAAATGTGACGGTAACTTCAATGACCTGCAGTGACCCTGTAAAGTATGCAGTGTAGGAGTCAGCTGAGTCGTCCGTTTGCTGTTTGCAGGAGAAATTTGAGTCCCAGCATTCTGATGCTTTGAGACACATCTCAATGCTGGAAGAAGATCTGGCAGAGACCAAAGCAGTTCGAGATCATCTACAGAAATATATCAGAGAGTTGGAGCAGTCCAATGATGACCTAGAGAGGACGAAGAGGTTGGTGTTTAGTGTGTCTTATGTCATCAATTGACTATTAACTTTTTCATTCTTTTTTTTTTTTTATTATTGTAAACTTTTAATCAATGTGCTTTTACTATTTATGATGTCTTTCTTTTAATTTTATTGTTTTATTTTATTTCTCTAACGCGTCTAAGTCCTAAATGTTGATATTTAAGTTGATATCCAGATAGAAAGCAGAGCGTAGATTCTGTGTAGCTGATGAGTTATTAAGGCAGGTCAGGAACCACCAGAGACTTTTCTGGAAATGGGTACCGTAGAGAAAATTAACAACTTTTCTGTCTTGTTTTCTTGCATTTCATTACATTAAGTAAAGCATTTTGAATTGAACTTAGGTACGAATTGTGTTCTAAATACACTCTCTTCACTTCACAGTGACCAGGTGTGCTCTGACCCTGTTGCATATAGATACTCTCCCATAGCTGTACTCTGTGCATATTCCAGGGCTACCATCATGTCTCTGGAGGACTTTGAGCAGCGGATGAACCAGGTCATTGAGAGGAATGCCTTTCTGGAAAGTGAGTTGGACGAGAAGGAGAACTTGCTCGAGTCTGTTCAGAGGCTCAAGGACGAAGCGAGAGGTACGCTCATACAAAACACTCTCTGTGGCTTCTCAGTTTCACAAGAATTGCCGATTTATTCTTTCAACTAACTCTGTGAATTATGATATTGGATTCATTTGATAAGTCCTGGTTTCGATACATTATATACATCCCTCCTGTTTATACTATATGTGATCTAATATGTAGTTATGTTCAAGGATATAGGTGCTCACTAAGATCTAATTCTCATTTTTGGCAGTGTTTAAATGGCTTTACATGACTCCTCACACAGCCATGGTAGAGCCTCGATTCACTGAAAACATTTTGGACTGGATCTTTAAATATTTTATCTCTATTATTTAAAGTAGCAATATGTAAGATGGAATTCCAAATAGTGGAGCGCGTCGTCACGCTTCCCCTAATGACGCTCTCACAGGGTGCCAGGTTGACGTCTCTGAACCTTGACTAGCACAGGACGCGTGGAACGTAATCCACAATGGAGATACTAACCTCAGTTCACTCAGAAAATGTGGCCCATACAGTTCATTGATTCTCGAAAATACATACATAGGAATATAACTCTAACGGGTTTATGATTTCTATTTGATAAATAAACAGCTAGTAGCTCCAGAGCTGCAGGACTACATTAGAGAAATGCAACCAACCATACTGCAACTGCCAATCAGACGCTCAGATCGAGCAAACCCTCCACAGTCAGAATGAAATTTGTCTGAAATCGAAATCGAAATCTGACTCGTAATCTACACTGCAAATTGTGACACGAAGAAGTTTAGTTTGGTTTGTAATGAGAGCGAGAGAGCACTGGTCGACACAGGCGCCAATTTAATTGTTTGCCCTTGAGTGCCCAAATGAAATAAATACCATCGTATAAAGATAATTTAATTCTGACTATATGGGGGTGCTCACTGCTTCTGAACATCTGATTTTACAAAGAATTCCTTTGTTTTCCAACACTGAGAGGGTGTTGTTTTATTCCGGTGGGTCAGAGGGAGAGAGAAGGTCCTGAGTCGGGAAGGAGCCACGGCCCGTCTCTCTCTCTCCTCACATCATCTACATCAATGGAGGGAAAACTGAATTCGGGTGGAAAGTTTTATTTACAAGATTAAACTGGCTGATACGGTCTGAATGCAGTAGTGTTACCATGCCAGCTATGTTCTTCAACTAGTTCTTCCTTGATAACCCAGCTGCACACGGATCATAGACAAATGTTTATGCTGTTCACAATGAATTTACGGTCAGTTTGTTTGTCCTGTATTGTGGAAAGGCCGGATAACCCTAAACAACTGCCACATTTGCCCTCGGTCGGACCACCATCTTGCATTAGATTATTTGACATTAGTCGAAGCTCAATGCTTACCTGCTCTGAAGAAAAATAGCCAACTCTGCATCGGTCTTAAAACCCTTTTGGGTCTGAAGCAGTCTCCGTCTTTCAAATATATCTCCAATATTGATCCGTGTTCTGGAGAGTTTAAGGTCGCTTTGAAAAGGACGAGGCTTCTTGGGTCTGGTAGAGTCCATCTCTGACGCTCGCTTGCATCATTATAGTGCGCTGTATTTGTGGCAAATTTGTTTCATACCTGGCAATACATGGGATGAAATGAATCGAATAAGAACATTTTGGTTGTCGGGTTTTTGTCAACAAGCAAGTATTTCAGTTTTATTTTAAAGCCTCGAATTGTTTTATCAAACAATATGAAAGACATCACATGGCGTATTACTGTTCTGAAGTCTCTGCAAAGCAGTGAGCTGCATAGTTTAGAAGAAAAAAACTAAGAAAAAGATGACTTTCCTGTTTGTTTGTTTTTTGTGGCAGATCTTCGGCAGGAGTTGGCTGTACGACATAAGGAGAGACGACCGTCCAGCAGCTTGGGCAAAGACACAGATCGCTCAGATCTGCCGTGCTCCTCCCCGGTGAACCCATCTATCCCCGTTACGCCCTCCAAACCTATCAGTTCATACATCACGCCCCCTGCCTCCAGCATTCGACGAGGTAAAGGACGTTAATAACTTTGCGTTTCACGACATATTTAATTTTCATTCTATGTAGTTACCTGTTTTGTTTTAGGTGATGGTCTAACAGGGACCCCCCTCACTACGTCTGCGAGAATATCTGCGCTCAACATCGTGGGGGAGCTGCTAAGAAAAGTTGGAGTGAGAAATTTAACAAATGTACTAAAATCATTGCTCTGTTGTGGTTTTGCATGTTTGTGCAAATGTTTTTTGTTTGATTCCTGTCAGAATTTGGAGTCAAAGCTGGCATCTTGTCGAGACTTCGTGTACGACACATCTGTCAGCAGACCAGCTCTTCCGGCCGGCCCTGGTAGTCCTTCGGGTTTAGAAACAGGTCCTGAGATCCAAGCCAGCAGCTTGGTCGTTCCTCCTCAGTACGACAGGTGAGGGAGAAGAACACCGGAGCATCTCTTTTTCTTGTAATTCGATCCGGATAAACTTGCGTAGAGTTTGCTCATGTCTGCTGTGTCTTGTCTTGCAGTTTGGTGAAGCGGTTAGAGTTTGGACCAGCTCCTCCGAGAGGGATCTCCCAGGGTCCCCACTCTCCACAGGGAGGTGTCAAGATCCTGCTGTAAGATGGTAAAAATCTTGCGCCACCACCCTCCCAACCCTCCTTCCCCTTGTCAAACTACAGTAACAGGACTTTGAGCTGAGCTGTCTACGCCTCTTGCCCTGCTGAACTTGTTGATCAAGAAAGCCTTTCTTCTTGCGCTGAGCTTCTCACAGCAAGTATGAGAAGCTCCATCCATCAGTGTATGGACCTTTTCTGCTTCAGGCTTACACCTTATCATATCTCACGAAGCAGCACTTCATCTTGTGTAACATCAAGGAATGCAGAACCCATCACTCTTTTTCTCCATCTTTGACGCTGTGCAGTGTCCAGGACCGTCTGTGTCTGCTCTTTTCTTTGATGGATCGAGCACAGCAGAGCCCACAAAACTTATTCAGTGTTGTTGCTGCACTCACACATTGATCGTGACAAACATAAGGACCAGCTGTATTGATTACAGGCACTGGAAAGTGACTTTGGTGTAGGGACCAAGACGCTGGAGTGGAATTAATGAAAAGGCTTGAAGAAATACTGTGTTTATTACAAAGTCAAAACCAAAGCTGTGATAGAAGAATTCTAGACAAAAGCAGTTGGGTTATTTTTCTCTGAATAATGTTCAGTGTCTACATACATATTCTTTCAACCATTAGCTTGATATAATCTCATACGGAGTATAGTTATCAGATATTGTGGGTTTAAATGTTTACAGAGAGATTTTTTTATTTTTTTTTTTGTCTTGAGAACCCAGACGGAGTGAGTTAATGAGCTGAGAAGAAATAAGTTTGTATTTTAGCCATCCCTGCTTTAATTTGTGCTGTTACCTTCTCAGTTTATGAGCCTTTCTCTGCTGTGACTAGCTCACTAGTGAAAGGGTTATATGTGGGTTTTTTTTTTTTGAGTAGGGCTGTGTGAAGTAATTATTAATAGTCAGTGGCTGCGTCTGGACTGCACACTCGTTTACTCTCTCTCATTATTTAAAGGACTCCATTGTGGATACGGGCAAACGGCACCTAATACATTTCAGACACCACTTCGATATGGTGGTTTTCCATAAATGTATACATATGTGCATAAACTAATGCCAGCAGGCCAAAATGCCAGCATGGTCAGCAGAACTTTGTTTTTAGTACACAGAGTGCACGTTTTAATTGGCATCACAACACAGACTCAATATTTTAGGTGACAAATATTTGCACTTTTGTACCATTTATTTTTTGTATTCACCTGTATCCATCTACACAATTTATAACAACTGTATAATAATCTTCAGTTTGCTAATAATGAATTGATATTACCCAAAAAATACAGTCGTTGTAGCTCATGTTCCAATAGTTGAAAGGTGAGCTGCGTTTAGACTGAACAACTTAAGCTTAAAGAATTATTCTTTTACATGTTTTACTGATATTTTCTCAAGCCTGCCGCTTAAGCAGAAATAGACTAACCACCTCACGATTGAGATCTCTCAGGCGTCGTATTTTCAGTGGGTCTTTAAGATCACAATGTGAAGTCACAAACGTTGGTGTCAGCTCACGGTAGTAATCTCACAGTAATCAAACAGCATTTCAAAATTGCTGACTCGCTATAAAGTGAATGAGTGGCCGGTTCAAACGCAGCCAGTGTCTTAATCACAGTAAACGGCAGTCAGAGCACTCAGTTTGAATAAGGGACCCAAGACTGCAAAAAACCAAATGTTAAAACATAGCTGTCCACAGCAAGAAAAAGAGCAGAGTTTCAGGATTTAAACACATCTTTATTATTAAAATAATGACTCATAAAATCTGCCCCTACCAGAATCCCTAAAACGCATCACTGAATGTATTTGGAAGTATTCAGATTTATTTACTTTAATAAATTGGCCAATAAATGTGTTAGATTTCTGCACATTAATTAGCAGATCGTTTTTCCTGGTTCGGCCCATCTTGTTTCTCCCTTTTTCTTTCTTCATCTCCTCTCTTCTTCACTGGATTCGACTGTTTTCAGTCAAACAAAACAAAACCCAACCAAGCAACAATGGACTTGCATGGTGGTAATGAAAGAGTATTCCTCACAAGATGGCGCTCCCGTTCCAGCATACAACATAGCATGATGTGTGCTCACATTGTCTGAATATTGAGATTTAACACCAAGTTCCAGAAGTCAATTGTTTACTTTGTCGCTATTTTCCAAACCAAGGAACATCAGGTCAGCGTATCCTGCAGCTGGTTCGTGATCAGCTGAGGCCGTTGGGAGATTGCTGGCCTTTGTTGCTGGCCTTTTTTTTTTTTTTTTTAAATCGTGTTTTGTTTCCAGACTTTTCACTCGTTTTTCCTGTCCTGGGGTTTTGTTTTTGTGGGATTAAACTGTTGGTCACAGCTGATCAGTGGCAGGATTCGTTTATTCGCCGCTGTGCGTGCAGTGATGCGCAGCAACAGGAGACTTCATCAGTTGAGAAAATGGTGAACAAAGACAAAGTGAACAGCTGCCTGATGTAAAAGGGACGTGGTATAAAATTCCCTGCATACAGTGCTCGCTCAAACCGCCCTGACACTTTTTAGGTTTAAGTTTTTGATGGAGGAGCATTCAGTCCACTTTAGCCTTTAACGTGGGAACATGGGTTATCAGTTTCTTTACACTGTCAAACATTTTGAAAAAAGGAAATGTTTATTTTTTCTGTATTTTCTTTTCTGGTACCACACAGACCTGTTGTATCTGACTATTTTCTTGTGTGCAAGCATTGTCAATGTGAGGAAGTTTAGGATTTCTTCTTCAGAGATGAGATTTGCCATGCTTCAGATTTATCATCTAGTCTTAGAGGAACCTTTGTTATTCACTGATTTTTAGCTGATGATAGAATTTAGGCGGGCACACGTGCATTACTGAATGTATGGTAATAATTCTCTAAATCCACTTTGCCTCTAAGGGCTGCACGGTGTACCTAAGGGAGAAGATATTGAGCAATAATAGATTTTAACAAGTTAAAAATGAGCACAGTTGATAGTATATATCTGCAGGTATGTAGAGCCTATATTGAATACTTTGTTCCTGCTTGTTTTGTTTTGTAAGAGGATGTTTGTGCATTTGTGGAAAGGTTTCTTGTGACAGCTGAGCTTTTTCCTGAAATGTTTCTGGTTAAACTGAAGTTGTCATTACTGCCATCCAGCAGCTCATTCAGCAGATGATACTATTTTGTACTTAGATCTCAGTTCAGCACACTGTAGCCTGTGTGTAGGAAGTAAATGGTGACATGAGAATTGTTGTTCCTGCTCCTATGTGCTTTTTATCCTCATTGGGCAAACAGGGGCTCACTGTAATTGCAATCCTTGACCACTGTGTTCTGGGTGTTTGTATGCAATGCCTCTTCAACTGCTTCTGTATGTGCCTGAGGTACAACACCCATCTTTTATCCTGCTGGTTTGCAGTTTTATGATCTAAACAAACGACAATAACATTGTGAATCCGTTTAAAGTTACTGACCAAGACAGAGAAATTAAAAAAGATAAAGTCAAAAGATTTAAATTTTTTTTAGGATCTTTATTTCTTGTGCTGGTGGTTCAACAATTAATAGATACAAAGGGTGGCATGTAAACATTAGTTGATTATACATAACAGTATCAAATGAGATTGAGTTTGTGATGAGGAACTTTTAAAACATGTACAGTAAATCTGAGCAAAGAGAAGATATAACAATATGAGTGTTAAGTGCCCAATATCGATAGCTGGCTCGTGATTTTTATGAATAGATTTACTTTAAAGGGGAACTCTGGTATTTTTAAACCTAGACCTTATTTCTGGCATGAAATACGTTGATCTTCTCACCGAGAACAGTTTGGCGAAAGTTGGCGTCCTTAGAAAGCTATTTAGATAACTCGCGATCGGCGTATATCCATATAACGGAGTGAACAGGGCAGGGATGCAGCTTCAAAATAAGGCATTATCTGTCTTTATTTCACCAATACTTTAAGAAGAATGAACGAACGTGTACTATAGCTCTGTTAGCTCATAGGTGCTGTTATGTGGCTACTTGCAGCTATAGGAGAGCTAACGGGAGGGATTTCTACACAGGCACTCTACTGGGACCACTTCAGCCACACGCATGGCTGCAGCACAGCTCATTCACTCCGGTAAGATGTCTTTACAGATAATGCCTTAGTTAGAGGCTGCATCATCTCTGCCCCGTTCACTCCGTTATATGGATTGGGAGTTATCTAAATAGCTCCTGAAAGGACAGCAACTTGTGCCAAACTGTTCTCGGTGAGTAGATAAACGTATTTCATGCCAGAAAATAAGGTCTAGGTTTAAAAATACCGGAGTTCCCCTTTAAAACTTATCTGACCTCAGATGTTTGTCATGATTGGACTAAAGGATATCTAAATATGTAAGGGCACATTAAAGGTGCAAATAATGTAAAACGGTGATTAGAAAGTCTTTCCTGGCTAAATATTTGTCGGGATACAAACGTCAGCACTGATTGGAAGCAGACAGCGTTTGGAAATGACCCTACACGTCCAATCTGAGTCCACTTCAGTGCTGCTCTGAAACAGTAACAGCAGTCACAGGCAACAGGACGACAGTCGCTGATAGTAGTTGCACATCTGTAAATTGACTTTTCTCTGCATTAAGTTCAAGGTGGGTGGTAATTAGAGGCACCTATTATTGTGTACAAAACATCGCATAAGAAAGAATCAGACATTCAGTGCAGTTCAAAACAGTGTATGTTAAAAACTAAAGGAACAGCAAATCACACATCAACAGAGCCACCAAAACAACTCTTGTGTATAACAAGGTCTGATTGTTTTGTGTGCTCCAAAACAAGAATACCAGTACACTGCTGGAAATGAGAGAAATATATATTTTGAAGTGATGTGGAAGATAGCAAAGCAGGCTTTTGAAGTTACTTTTTGTTTTTAATTGGCAGGCGTTGCCCTGAACAATAATTCTGATATCATTAACGCCCCTTACTCCGAGGACTTTGTTCCATTGAAGTCGTTTTGGGAGTCTGCGTCCTCCTCTGAGGCATCCTCAACCACCCTTCGACCTCCGCCCATACGCCGCGGCGTGCTGCCAAAGGAGGGCTCATTTCCACGCCTACAAAGTCACAGAGGTGTACACACCACATGGATACAAACACAAAAAAGACAGAGGCCCAGTGAGAGGAAGAGATGGTGTGTGTGCTTGTTAAGGTGTGTTTAAAAACCACTCAGGTGTTGCACACCACAGAGAGGATCGATGAAACGCAGAATGTATAGATTGTGCTTCGGTTACAGCTCAAGCACGCCAGTTATGTTTGTAACTCATTTAAGTCCTTTTTTTCAGGAAAATGAGTTCGGTTTATGACACGTAAACCAAGCACTGAGAGAATCATGGCCATCAGAAAGTGGGAATAATGAGAATTGATTTGCTATTCATTGTTTTTCTGCTAAGTCACTGGTAGTCGATGAGCCACATGTCTCTCAGTTGGGCTCAGTGAAAGAAACGAGAGCATTAAGAGTGAGTACGGAGAATTAGAAGTCATTGTAAATGAATGAGAAATGGTGATGGGGTAACTTTTAGTTGCAGAGGTACCTGCCGTGTTACTCCTTAGGTTCAGGGTTGCCTCTGTAATAGAGATGGACATTATTTTGCTTTTGCGCAGTAAATATTTTTAAGATCTTGCTGCTCAGTAAATACAGATGTAATTTACAGCCAACACCTGATTGTTGTGTAAAGTTTGTGTTTAATTAAGTAAACCAACTGAAGAAATATGTGAAAGCTTCAAAAAGTATTTAAAACCTTCAGGATAAGGCAGAGGTGACAGTGCTGTGCAAAAGTCTTGAGCCATCCCTCATTTCTTTATATTTAGCCTCCAATAATCCAGACTATCTTGTAATATTTTAAAGTGGCTTGAGCAATATTTCTCCAGGCTTTGTAAAGGTCTGTTTAAGTTTTTCTTTGGCCACTGGCTGCCATTTCACTCATTTTAAGTACAGAATTGGCTAAAGTACTAACTCAGATCCTGACCATTTTCAGAAGAATGCATTTAGTTTTTTCTTTGCTTCTTAAGCCATTTAACACTAACCTATCAATCTTTCAAGCATGAAAAATCCCCTCAATAAAAGGGGAAAATTACAACAATCAATTTAGATACGATTGTGTAGTAGAAGCGTGTTAGTGGCCAGATGAACAGGATCTCAAAGTGGAAAAAAAAATCCAGCAAAGACCTGACACAGGACCTGAGAGATGTATCTGGACCTTCAGCTGATCTATCCACTGTTGGCCCAAGCCTCATCAGAAATGGTCTCCAAGGAAGGGTGGCTGTCAAGAAGCCATTCTTAGAAAGGCTGAGCTATGCCAAATCACACAAGAAGTGGACTGAAAATCAGTGGCAGCAGGCTTTATGGAGGGATGAATCCTCCCCAGAGCCCGGACCTCAACATTATTGAAGCAGTGTGGGATCATCTGACAGAGAACGGAACAAAAGGCAGCCGACATCCAAAGAAGAGCTTTGGGATGTCCTTCAAGAAGCCTGGAGAACTATTCCTGAAGACTACTTAAAGAAATGACAGAAAGCTGTGTTGAAAAATAAAGGTGATTGTTAGAACTGCACAAACTTTGTTTTTCCTTATATGCTGCATTTTCCATTTATGTTTGCATATGCCTTCTGTTTTTCTTGGAATATGTAAAGAAAAAAGGGATGACTCAAAACTTTTGTACAATACAATCATGATCTAAGGACAGCTGTAATCCTTCCTATTTTAAAAACGCGTCTCATATATATGTCATACGTAACTCAGATTTTTCTAACTGCAGAATCGGTTCTGTTGTAGCGTCATAGGAATAAAAGGTGAAAGACACGAGACAAAAACACGATAACCAGAAGGACTCTTGCACTACCTGAGTTTGCTCTTGAGAGAGTTGACCTCGCGGCTCATGGTATCGTTGGTCTCAGTGGCTTCGTCCAGCTCGCGTTGCAGCTTCCTGCGGGCGGCTGTAGCGCGCTGAGACTCCTCCTCTGACTCCTCTAGCTGCCGCTTCAGCTGCTTCATGCGAGAATTTGCCTTCTCCGCCTTTGATGTTAACAGAGAGAATATCCCAACTTAGTACTGTCCTCATCTCTTCCCCAAATGTGATCAAAACTGCATGTTTTCTTATTTTTTGTAATATAGTATGAAGGAATCAAGCATTTTTACCTGGTCTTTGTACTGTTCCGCCTGTTTTCTTTCGTCTTCCACCTGCATCATCAGGTCTTTCAGCTTCTTGTCTTTCTGACGCAAACTCTTGGCACTTGCCTGCTTGTCCCTGAGACAAGATGGACAAGAACTCAAAGTGACTAAATGTGTAAGAAAACGTGTGAACAGTTGCATGATTAAAGTCCATCATAAATGTAGAGTGAAAGTACCAACTTCAAATGATAATGAGATTACTTGAACATAAATTCCTTGTTTTAAAGTTACGCTTATCTAAGTTTACTGTCTGTCATGAGATTAGGCCAACTAAGGGCTTATAATGTGTTTTATCATTTGTCCCTGACCTGTTCTCCTGCTCCAACTGCTCCTCCAGCTGTGCCACTTTAGCCTCTAAGACGGTGATGGAGGACTTGAACTTTGACTTGACCTGGTTTTCCATCTCCTGGAGCTTTGCCTTCAGCTCCTTGTTCTGGCGCTCCATCTGCTGGCGAGCGCTCTCGTTCTTCTGGGAAGTGGTGCGCTCCGTCTGCAGCTCATTGTTCAGCTGATCCACCTGAAGATGGAGCACATGCACAGTAAAGTGTTGCGATTGCTTGATTCACTATAGATCGAATAGTCTATTTTGCTTAGGAAACTTCCTAACTGAAAGAAATGGCAAATGAAGTATTTGAGTAGCAGCCATGATGAGCTGTTCACATTCGAGAAATACTAAGAAAAGAGCTCCAATGCTTCCTTTAAGAACTTCTTTAGCATAGGATACACCGGACCATACATTAAAGAAAGATGATTCCGTCTCACAATTCCTTACACCTGCAACTTTCATAGCGACACTTGATCATTTTCATCCAGTTGTACTAAATATATATTTTTCCAGGATAAATATGAGGACAAGAGGCTGTGTTTGAGAAGCCTGTGACACCAACATATTTAACTTGAACCATGATAATAGACAAAGTGTTTACAAACACTTTTTGTAGAATATTTATTGAATGTCTGTAGTTTCAGTGTTGCAAATCCACTTCACAGATTCTTTAAGAATTTTTCCTACCATCTTTCCTAAACCCGTTAATGTTTCCCATCAAGGTCAAGATAAAGAACTTTGGGAGACATGAGAATGAGAGACATATGTCATCTCTCAAGCAGCTCCTGTCTTGTCTTGTCACCTGCTGTGTGCTCTTCCTCAGCCTGTCATTGATGATTTCCATGTTGCCCTGCTCCTCCTCCAGCTCCTCCTCCAGCTGGGAGATCTTCGCTTCAAGACGGCGCTTCTCATCTGCCAAGGCCGACCTGAGCACATGGACCAAAGTGGGAAATGTCAGCAGTGGTTTTCTCTTTTCACTTAACAAAGTGAAGCATGAACTTTCCACTCACTTTCCAGAGGAATTGCTTGCCAGCTCATCATGCAGTTCGTCTCTTTCAGCCTCTGCCTGCTTTCGCGCCCTTTCAGCTGCAGCCAGATCCTAAACATAGATTAGAATTGCATCCAATTATTTGAAGCCTCCCCTCGCTGTAAACGTGTTGCCTTGTTAGGAAGCTACAGCGTTACCTCCTGTAGCTGCATGAGCTCAGCCTCCAGACTCTTGGCCTTCCTCTCACTCTCCTTTGCAGTGGTCAGCACCTCCTCCCGTGCAGCACGGGCATCCTCCAGCTCCCTCTGGTAGTCCTTCATTTGGGCCTGGAGGGAGCAAGAGAACCAGAAATACAGATGGAGAGAGATGACATATCAGAATGGGATTTGTTTACAGTACTTGATATTGAGCTTCGACCTGATGTTTGATGCAGCCTAACGATATTTATGTTTATGCATTTACAAACCTTAAGGTTTATACCCCTGGAAAAAATATTGTTGTGTGGTTGTTCATGCAGCTGTTATAGAAAAATATTAAACAAATCACAGACACTGCACAAAACTGTTTAATTTAACAGCTGAGCACTCTGTCTTTGTGAAATATAGTCTAAATAAATTAGTTGTAATTAATTTTTTTCAGGCTTTTCTGTTTGTAAATCCCATTTCCTCAAGCTTATTTCATTCAGAAATAAAAATGATTACTGGATTGTGCTCTTTGTTCTGCAGCATGTACGAAATGTTGAAAACTCTTTTTGTTTGTGCAAACCTCCGACAAGGCATGTCTCAGTTTCTAAACCAAAAACACGGGTCCATTGTACAACGTCTACAACTGCAATGTTCTCAGCTGAAGCTGCTGCTGCACCCTGTCATTCTCACCTGGATTTTGCGGAGCTGCTTGATGGCTTCTTCTCGTCCCTTATTGGACGTCTCAATCTGTCCCTCCAGATCTTTCATGTCTGTCTCCAGCTTCTTCTTGGCTGCTGTTGCCAGAGCTCTCTGTTTGCGTTCATCCTCCAACTCTGTCTCCAGCTCACGCACCTGCAGTCAGTGTGCATCATTGTTTAAGAAAACCATCCTCGCTGGTCTGACACTTTAATACTGAATATGATTTCGGTCTTCTAGCTGATCAATAGATGTTTTTGACGCTGCTTTACCTGCTTGACAAGCTGTCTCTTTTTCTCCTCTCCCATCTCATCCCGTCCGATGAGGTCTCTATCGAACTGGGCTTTCAGGGCCTGCATGTTGACCTCCAGGCGCAGCTTGGCATCTTCAGCCGCCTGCAGCTCGTCCTCCAGCTCCTCCAGCTGGGTTTTCATCTCCTCCACCTGGGCCTCCAGGCCTCGTTTGGACTTCTCCAGCTCGTGTACCTGCCATTAATACATTTTAAAATGAACTTTAGTGCCCTAATGGTTTTGTCTGCAAAAGAAATCTGCTGATTGACTGACAGTCGAGCACTAACATTTTTTCCAACATCGTCCTTGGAGCTGATCAGGTCCTCCATCTCCAGCTTCAGAGCCTTGTTTGCCCTCTCAAGCTCCTCTTTGGAATCCTGGGCCTCCTCCAGAGCCCTCGCCAGAGATAAAGCTTTGGTCTCCTTCTCTCTGGCCTCGGCTTCTGCACGGTCTCTCTCATCTGCATATTTACTGGAGATACTCTTTTCTTCAGCCAGCATCTGATGGTCACAGTGGACAAAGGAACATGTATTTGAAATTTCAGAACCTCAAATTTCAACAAACACTTGTCAAATTCAAACTGGACTAAAGCCTGTAAGTTTTAACAGTTAATGCTATTATCCTTCAAAAGTTTATTCAGAAATTTTATTGTAATTTGTACCTGGTCAAACTTCTTCTGCTTCTTCTCCAGGTTTGACACAATCTGTCGCTGGCTATCAAGGTCCATGAGCGTGTCCTCCAGCTCCTGCTGCAGACGATTTTTGGTTTTCTCCAGCTTGTCATATGCTGAAGCCTTCTCTTCAAACTGATTGTTGGCCACCTCCAAATCTCTCTGCAGACGTTTCTTCCCCTCTTCCAAGAGCTCAATGTTTCCTGACATTTCCTCTATTTTCTTCTTTCCATCTGATAACTGAGCACAAATAAAAATTGAGTTAATAAGACATTTTCAGCTTAATTGGTGGTTCCTCTCCCTCTCCTCCACCTCCAATTAAAGTTCACTGAAATCGCTCCTCTGTTTCTTACTGATTTTCATATTTTCCGTACCCCCTCAACACGACTTCTTATCATTTTTAAATGAAGAGCTCCTAGTCCGATTCCTGACCTGAATATTGAGGGTTGACACATGTCTCTCCACATTCCTCTTGGCCTCCATCTCTTCTTCAAGCTGCTCCTGTAAGCTGTTCTTATCATCTTCTGCTTGTCGCAGCTTTGTAGAGAACTGCAGTTTCTGACGTGTCTCCTCAGCCAGCAACTCCTGTTGCATTACACAGTTCAGTGGTTAATGCTTAATTTCTTACAGATTTCCTATTAGTTGGAATTATTGATAAGTGTCATTGTAACAGGAAGTGGTACATGCGGACTGTTTCATTCAACATATTTCAGTACATACTTTACCTGTGTGTCTTGGAGTTGGGAGCTAAAACTGCTAACATCTTTGCTCAGTTTGATGTTCTTGCCCTCTGCTTCATTCAGTAGGTTTGTTACACTCTCCAGTTCAATCTAAGCAGACATAAACAAGATGTTTATGGGACTTCAATTCCTAGCATTTATGTGCACTTGCATGGAGAAGTGATGGAACAATGGAAAGAGATTTACAGTCATCTTGGAGCAACGCTCGCCAAGCTCAGCCTTCTGCTTCTCGCTGTCATTGAAGCGTGACTGCAGTTCTGCCACTTGACCTTCCAGCTTCTTCCTCTTGTGCTCCCCGTCTTGCTTGGCCTGAGTCAGTGAGCGCACCTCTATGGTTAATTCTGATGTTTCCTTCTCCAGAGCTTGTTTAGCCTTCTCCAAGTTTGTCTTCACCTGAGCAGAAGACACAAGTGATGAGATATGACAAGTTTTCAGCCAATAGCTCTTTGAAAATCACCTTGTTGGTACACAAAGTTATGTGTCTTTGTGACAGGCCACTAGTAACTAAGTGCCTAAATTGGTACTTTGCTAAGTTGTCTGTTCTTTCTGGAGACAACACTGGTTAATCCCATGAGTTAGGTGCCTTTTTTACGCTAAAATGATTCAGAGGTCAGTGTTAAGTGGCTTAACAAACCATAACAAAAAATAAAAAACTTTTGCTCAAGACCGCTTGAAAAGATTACAGTCTGGCTGCTTGAAAGCAAAATATAAAGAAAGGAAAGACTCCTGAGCTGTACTGTATGTGTGAAATAATTCATGCCTACTCGTTTAGACTGCTCCAGCTGTTCACTGAGCTCCTCCACAGCCTGGGTGTGTTTCTGTCTCATCTCATGAATCTGAGCCTCATGTGTGCGGTTCTCATCATCAATGGCTCTCTTCAGCAGCGTCACCTCCTGCTCACGTTTGGCTCTGTATAAAAACAGAATCATAGAAATAGTTTTATATTTTACAACCATATATATTATCTTACCTTTGTCTTACAGCAAAATAGTTGTTTCTTGGTCTGTTACTGTGTTGTCATTTAATCAAGATACAATCAGCCAAATTTCTAAAATGAAATAACTTTTCATGAGTTCTTTGAGTTCTTACTTGTATATTTGAGCTTATTATGACTGACCTTAGCTCCTGCTGTGTGGCAGTCGTGTCCAGGGTGTCCTCTAGCTCAGACTTCAGGGCCTCCAGCTCCTCTCCGAGGTCTCGTTTGATCTTCTCTGCCTTGTTTCTGGCTGCCCTCTCAGAGTCCAGGTCTTCCTGCAGGTCAGAAATGTGTCCCTCAAGCTCTCTGATCTTCTTCAGAGCATTGTTTTTCTGGGCTGTCTCGTCCTCTAACCTAAGAAGATGAAGAGTAAAAGTCCTAGTGAGCTTGGTTGAAATAACGTATATGGGTACATTTATTGTAAAATTGCTACAGATCAAATGATGATTCACTTTGCAAGAATCAATATTTGATACTTTTGAGAAATTAGTCAGGATATGAACAAATCAACATTAGGCAAAAATCAGCGTAATAGGAGTCTGATGTCACCTAGCCAGAGCATTTTGTAACTCTTCCTCCTTCTTGGCAAGCTGAGCTTTGAGCTCAGCGATCTGGGCCTGCAGGTCAGCTATCTGCTCTTGTAGGTCATTAGACTCGGCCTCCAACTTGCGCTTTGCCTTGTCCAGCTCCTGGCGACTCTTTTCTTCTTTCTTCAAGCGGACTAGAACAGAAGAAAGATAACGCTCAGAAATCTACATAACAAACCCGTGGCTTTCATTTGCATGAGTACAGCTCGGATTCTTATGTCAGTTATGGTATTACTAAAGCATAAAAATGACTACCTTCCAATTCAGAAATCATGGATTCATGTTTATTTTTTAGCTTAGTGAGGTTCTTAGATTTCTCCTCTTCCTCTGCCAGGGTGGAGCTGAAGTCAGCAATCCTTTCCTCCATCAGCTTACGCTCCTAAAAAACATCACAAACAAACTCTCTTAGAAAGTGAGTGACTCAATGAAACCTCTCATTAATGCTGATTTCTAAAACCTACCTTAAGAAGCTTGTTGTTCTGGTCTTCCATAACCAGAACATCCTCCTCCAACTTTTTAATCTTTCCTTCGCAGGTAACCTTTTCCAGCTGCAGCTTTTGACGGGCATCCTCCTCCTCTTCTAAATGCTCCTCAAGTTCCTATATTTAAAATGACCATCAGTTCCGTCATCTGTCAGATTAAAGACCTTCGAGCACAGAAAAAAATCAAGCCATTGAAACAGCAGACATGTGAAAACGTGAAACTAATGTGAAGACCTGCATCTGTTGTTGCATCTTCTTTTTGTCCAGCAGCAGTGACTGAGCACGTTCTTCCTCCTCATCCAACCTCGCCTCCATCTCATGCAGGATCTCCTCCAACTCCTGTTTCTTAGCCGCTAGACGGACCCTCATCTCTTCAGCCTCAGCGTACAGCTCTGTCTCTGCCTGAAGCTGCTCCTGGAGAGCATTCCTCTCTTCAACAGTCTGTAGGGCACACAATTAAAGACATTGGTTCAGTTTCTTTATCAGTTGATAGCTCACTAAGTGCCATTTGCCACTTGCCACGTGCCTCGCTTGCTTGCTTTCATACTTGAATTTAATTACCTCTGAGAATGAACCTGAAATTGCTAGCTGGACACACTTTTAGATAGTTGTTACAGTAAAGAAGAATAAAAAAAAGTGTTTGTGACTTTGTTTAATCCTTTACCTGAGTGTGTTTCAAGGTGATTTCTTTCATCTCTGACTCAATCTTTGTAGCCACTTCCTTGGCTCTCTGCAGCTCTTCGTCCTTTAGACTCATCTCCTCTTCCTGTCGGGTCACTTGCAGCAGTGGCTTGACCTGTAGTTAGGAAGAGTATGTATAGGCATGTTAAACAGTGTAAATTCCGCATTTTTAACTTTTGAGATCACTCTTTTAATGAAATCCACATGAAAATACAAATTTAGCTCAAAAAACAAAGTTGCACTGTGACATTGATGCATTTGTCTGTAGCTGACCTTTGTGAAGAGCCTCCACCACTGCCAGTTTCTTAGTTTGAGGTATGCAGCACAGTTCCTCTGGATCACTTTCATGGCTGTCAGCTGCTGCTGTCTCTTGGCAAACGCCCTTAAAAAATACAGCAGTAAAAGCCATTTAATCATGTATGATGTAGGGTATCATGTAAAGTTTTCTAATTTATGGCAATAAAAAAGGAAGATGACTAAACTATTAATATGAAATCCTCCCTGGTGTCAAATAAATGTTTCCAAAATACTGTCCATTAGCAAAAACTGTTAGGAATCTGATGCGCCACAGACAATTTAGTTTATTAGAGGATGAAGAATGACTTTAGAAGCTTTTATATTCATACTTTCTGGCCAGGAAGCCTCTTGCTTGTGCCTGGAAAGCGATGATGATCACAGTGATCTTCAAATCTCTCTCCTCCTCCAGCTGGGCAAGCACTCCTGTGCGGAAGAAGATTTTACTCTGCCCAATTCTGTACAGATTGGGGTCCAAATCCAGATGCTTTATCTACACAGACAAGAGATCAGTGGTATGAGTATATATAGGAGTACAGAAAAAAAAAGTCAGTGAGTATGGATGGGGATTTTAAATGTATGTGCCCACCATGAGGCAGCAGGCTTGTTTGCCATCCATGAAGCCTTTAGGGATAGCACTTGCAGCCAAGATCTCATAACTGTGAGGAGATAAAGAGATATCACGCTTTGCACAGAAATATGATAAACTATATTTTACACTCAATGCAAATTGTTTAACATTCACCGTTGGCGGAACTCCTGGAAGACGATTCTGTTGGGAAAACCTTGTCGACAGATTCGGATTCCCTCCAACACTCCGTTGCACCTCAGCTGCTCCAGGACGAGGTTAGCATCCAGTTTCCCTGCCTGAAAAGATTACATCTTATTAGCAGTGATATGCAGTGAATGGACTCTTTCAGTGCTAATCGTTTACTGTATTTTTAGTTTATATTTTTTTTCTTAACACATTAATGCAGAGGATTAGACTTTGAAAGCCATAAAAGACACCAGCTTTACCCTCTTCTCATGGTTAGGGATGATGCATCTGACGAAGTTGGGCTGGGTGTTGTGCAGTGTGGTCATGAGTTTTGCCAGAGACTCCTTGTAGAGTTGTCCTACTGTGCGGAACATGCCCTTCTTGGTCTTTGAGGCGCTTGGCATGGAGCTGTCTGTCATCTTGGCTATTGTGTCAAGGCCCACCACTCTGTCCGCTGAAACACACAACGCACGTCTGTTGTAAATTCACACATCTATGTGTACGTTTACCATGAGATGAAAGTGTGGGCAAGGTGTACGCTTTGCCTTAGATCTGTCAGATTTTGCATATGTGTGTGCATTTCAGACATCTCACCATCTTTCCAGAGGTCTTGCACAAACTGACTGGAGGAATTGCTGAGCAGTGTTGTAATGTTGTCATTCAGAGGATCCATGTTCTTTGTCAGCCAGGCTGTGGCGTTATAGTCCACCTAAAAACAAGTGATTTTAGTGATTTTTATGAGACAACAGCAATAAAAACATTTTAAGCGTTCTTTGACACAGTGTTTTTAAGTATGCAAATTAAAGTGCTGGAACATCTGTTCAGGCACAGTATACTAGTATAAAAAAAACTCAGGGTCTTGATAAAATTCAAAGCCTCGTTCTTTTTCAAAAGCTTTGCCGATTCTTGGATAATTGACTGTCTTATAACGATGATTACTCCCAGCAACTAAGTTAGAAGTAATTTTCAGTGATCAAAAAATGTCTCGTGATAATGTGACGTTCTAAGTCAACTTGATGCCTATTTTAGTTTGAGATAAAAGTAGAGAGCAAACTAAGCTTGAAATACATGAAATGGCATAATAGATTCTGCTTTCACTCGCCTCAGGATTTACAAAGAAAATGCTGTTTTACGATGTTATGATGTATTTGGAGGGCTTAGTTTCCATTTGAGGACACTGTGGGCCATACTGAGGTGTTCCATGGACTGCTTCTAGCCCTAGGGAACTATTTTGCCTATATCAAGCCTAGGGCTTTGCTGTTATCTTACGATTCTTAGTTTACCTGTTTTGATACAGAATAATTTAAATTAATTTAAAAAGAACTTTAGACTGGGCCAATGTTGAGTTATCTTCCTTTCATACTTTTGAACATACATTAAGTTGTTTTCCTTTTAAGATGCAAGATTTGGGTGCTACTTGTGGATATATTTAGCTTTAGATTGGTAGGATGGAGAGCAAAGCTATTTGTTTGTTCTTTTCCTTCTTATCTTGAGGGAGGATGTAAAAACTCTAGTTAAGAGTGTCTTTGCTTTGATTATATATTGATTTGAGCAACACTATCCACTTCTGTTTCTTCCTTTTTAACTAGTCTTAGTTTTGTGAACTTTGATAAAACTTAAGGGCCTACATTTACACCTGACAGCATTATTCTCAGCAGAGGTTGGTCATAACATCTTTAAACACAGGATTTATATCTTTAACAGAACACAAGTGTATCAAACTCATCTGCTCATACTCACCTTCCCAGCATAATGAAGAACAGAGAACTCTGTTTTGTCTTTAAGCTGCTTAGGTTTGCCAAACTTCATATGGTTCCCTTGTGTGTTCATGAGTTTCTCCACAAAAGAGATGTCTGTGGCTTTGGGGAACCAGCATTCTTCATCCAGCAGGGCCAGGATGCCTGGAGGGTTGTTCTGTAGAAAACACACAACAAAGTTTAACCAAAAAAATTTAATAAACAAGCTAAATTACAAAATATATCTGTGACTGGCAGAGGAACATGGGTGTAATTGCCATACCGGCCTCTCGATGAGCTCGATGCAGGGCTGCAGATCAAGGCCGAAGTCAATGAAGTTCCACTCGATGCCCTCCCTCTGGTACTCCTCCTGCTCCAGGATGAACATGGTGTGGTTGAAAAGCTGCTGCAGCTTCTCGTTGGTGTAGTTGATGCACAGTTGCTCAAAGGAGTTGTCCTACAACAACCAGAATACACAGCAGAAGGCACTTATCACATGCACTGACTTCAGTATATTTTTTTGGTGATCATCTTTATAAATTTAACACTATCCATATAGGAGCTGTTTGTTTCCTGACTCTTTTGAGTGTCTCTACCTCAAAGATCTCAAAGCCGGCAATGTCAAGTATTCCCAGGAAGGAGGCCCCTTGACGTTTGGTCTTGTCCAGGGCTTTGTTGACTCGACCAAGGATCCAGCGGAACAGCCGCTCAAAAATAGCCTTGGCCAAGGCTTCAGTTGCAAAGTCAGCCTAACATATGCACAAGCAGAGAGAATGAGAGACCAGATTTTGATGTAGGTTCAAACTAAGACGTGTGAAAAGTGCTTGTTTTACAGTAATTCTTATGCTTTCAGACAGTTTATCGCTTGTAGTACCTGCTCTTTGGTCTGTGCCTTCTGCACCACTTCTCTGCCCACTTTGATACGAGGGGTGAGAATGGCTCGGGTAAAGTCTGTCACATTGATCCCCTGCAGGTGACACACTTTCTGGGCCGCTGGAGGGTCAAGAAGATACACTTAAAGAGCTGATGGCAGTGTGTAAATAGACCTTGTACTAGTAGCAGGTAAAGGTGTCTAACCGGTGTTGTCTGGCATGGTGGCCTGCTCCTGGTTCCTCTCTTTCTTGAACTCAATGTTTCCAAGCTGCATGACCGTGGAGCAAACCTTCATTATATCTGCAACAGAAAAAATAAACATTTAGCTTCACTGGGAGACAGCAGTGAAAACAAATGGATGAAATGTACAGGAGTACAGGAGTAAATGCAGTCACAGTGGGAAACAGGCCCAGCATCACCAGAGATGCACCCAGTGATGACCAAAATGACTGAATTACAACTGGAAACTCAACCATTCGAAGCAAACACATTAAATTGATCACTGATACCAATTCTCTCCTCTTCGGTGAAGCCCATGATATTCATGGCCTCCATAGTCTCCTCATACATCTCATCGTCTTCCTGTCCGGAAATCTGAACATGGCCCGCACTCAGGAAGCGGTAATTACTGAAGGGTTCCAGAAGAAGCTCCTCTGACAATAAAATAAAGACAGAGCGTTACTGACCATTCATCGTAATGGTGAGTATTACTACAACGGTCATCAACTACAGGCAAGTGCAGCACTTCTTCTTAATTTGAATATTGTGATTCTGCATAAGTTGTAGGCTCACACGCCCTCTTTTTGAGTTTGTGAGAATATACACAGACATTTATTTTCATCTTACCACGCAGTTTGTCTTTGGCACCAGCTATCATGTAGTAGAAGATGTGAAAAGCTCTTTCTGTCTTTGCCTGTCTGATACAGCGAGACTTCTCCAACAGGTCTGAGAGCAGTCAGTTGTTAAAGAAAACAAATGTTCTTTTTGCTCAGGATGGTAAAGCATAAACGCATATATTTTTCCACCTAATTGACAGAAGCTTGAATTACATATGAAGCACAATTTCTGTAAGGAAATACAGTTTACAAAGAGGTGTAATAAATGCATTTTTAAAGGCTAAAAAGTTTCAAAACAAAAATTACATGTTGAAAAAATATTTCTGCATTCTAACATAAAAAGCAGGCCATAGGTGCTAAAGCTGTTTTCCCAGAGTGAGCATATAGGTTAGAAAATGAATGAATAAGGATACAAGTCTCAATGTTGGCTCCAACAATGTAGCCGGTTACATCAAAGTTGATTCGGATGAATTTTCCCTGGGAGAGTAACGAGGAAAGTAAAAGTAACAGGAGAGGTGCAATTTCAGACACAAAGACTTGATTTTAAAATGAGAGAGGTTTGCAGAATAAGATCAGAAAACAAACTAAAAAAAACATTCTGTTTAAACTCACAAATCGAGAGGAGTTGTCATTTTTAATGGTCTTAGCGTTTCCGAATGCCTCCAGGATGGGATTGGCCTGCAGGAGCTGCTTCTCTAGCTCCCCCTAGTGATGACAGTGATACACAGACATATCACAATGAGGCACTGAGTTAAGATGGACCGCAGTAAGAGTTGGCGGGTAGGTTCAGGGTGGGTGACAGCTTTGTTTACCAGAATATTTTCACTGATGTGGGAAAAGACAGAGGAGAAAAAAAATCACAGGATGAAGTATCTTATTGGCTTCTCACTAATCAATCAATATCCTTAAGCAAGATGCAAAAACACAAAATAACTCCACATAATGACCAAAAGACTTCTCCGTCAGTTAAATGAAGAGAGTCGGTTCTTAATAACGGAAAAACAGAGTGGGGTCAAGATGAGCCAGACTTGGATGTTACTTTCACATAGGATTGATGAATTCACAAAAACCCTAAAGTTCATTAGCCTTCAGGAGATTTGCCTCCAGCGTGACTGCAGAGCCAGTAGACCTACGAGCTGAACTGGGAGATGGTCAGTTAATCAGGCAGACACTCCGTCACTTTGAAGCAAGTTAATCCACCTGATCAAAGTGGTTCTTCTTAGACTGCTTCCAGGTCAGGTGATGTAGACCTCTACATAAACTGTCCCACTCAAAAACACCTTCTCTAGCAACTGCTGTAAGGCCATAAAGAGAAGAGGTGCAGGACTCTTTAATGGACTCATTCCAACAGATGTTTAAAATCTCCAAGTTTAAATTCAGAATATGTGAGGTACGTTGAGCGAGTTTGAGCTTTTTTCATTGAACTATAAAATTGAATAATGGACATTTCTATTTCAGTGCTCATGACTGAAAAAGTTTAATAACTTTATGGAAGAAAGAGCCAAAAATGTTCTTGAAATGTTTAAGGAAAAAAAGGGAGATACAGACCCACTGATGAGGTGCGGTTCAGAGTTGGCAAAGCAGAGAGGAGGATCCTGTTTAGTAAATTCACTGGGAGGAAAAGGAGAAAAAGAAAAAGAGACAGGGAGCACAGCAAGATGGAATGAAAGAGAAAGTTGCAGCTGAAATGGAGAATTATTGTTTGAGACATTGTTTAAATACAAATAGGCAAAAGACAGATAAGCAGCAGTGGTCAAAGAAAGTGCCTGATGAAGACAGGGAGGAAGAAAAAAGATTCACCCAATGCTATTTCTGTTCAGGTAAGGTCTGTTTTAGGCTTTAGATCTTACAGAGGACAGTGTATATTGGCAGTATTTCATCTGGAGGACACTGTGGGTGTGTGGCACCAGTGGTAAATGACCTCTGACAGATTAATCTTTCAAATACAAAACCAACACTATCAAGTGCTTAAAGCAGATGACTGAGCCCCATCACAATATAGATGATTTCAGAAACTCCACACAGTGCAAACATAGGGTTAAAAAATGATATACAACAAGACAGCCAGGGCACCCATCTGCACACCTGGCAATTAGGAAGATGAAGACGAGAGGAAGAAGGGGAGGAAGGGGGAGGCTGGTGTTGGACAAACAAGAACAGGAGATGGGCATGCTCACACTGTGCTCATTGATCTGTGAGAGACCCTTTTACTGCCAGGGAGGTTTCAGTTTTATCTCCTCTGGCAGTGAAAAGGTGTCTAAAGAAGATTGATGACACAAAAAAATCAACACGATGAACCACTTCAGGAGGCAAAACTGGACGTCCATCAATGGAAGGCTTTTAGATTAAAAAGCAACTGTGTCAATACAATAATAATGATCATGCAGTCTGAGCAACCTAGTAAACAGATTAAAAAGTTGGTGTTTCATGTTTTTGTAAGCTGAGGATCCTTGAATAAAGGTAGAATATTGTGCAAAAGTCTTGAGCCACCTCTCATTTCTGTATGTATTCCCTGAAAAACAGGAAACGGAAAAACATAAAAATAAAAATCAATGTTTGGTCTGAGTACCCTGATTCTTCAACTCAGCCTGAGCTTTCTTGGACAAGTCATTTCTTTAAGTAGAATGTGTTTCTATGTAGTATGTTTCTTGAAGGACATCCCAAAGCTCTTCTTTGGATCTTGGCTGCCTTTTGTTCCGTTCTCTGTCAGATGATCTCACACTGCTTCAATAATGTTGAGGTCCGGGCTCGGAGGAGGATTCATCCCTCCATAAGACCTGTTGCCACTGATTTTCAGTCCACTTCTTGTGTCATTTGGCATAACTCAGCCTTTTCTCCCTGTTTCCCTTCCTTAAGAATGGCTTCTTGACAGCCACCCTTCCATGGAGACCGTTTCTGATGAAGCTTGGGCCAACAGTAGATGGATCAGCTGAAGGTCCAGATGCATCTCTCAGGTCTTTGCTGTATTTTTTCCTCTTTCTTAAGGACATCACTTTCAGATACTGTTCATCTGCTGTAGATTTCAGATAAAGATATAGTTTTGTAGGCCTGATACTTCTTTTTTTCCTTCCTTTGTACAGTTTCTTTAAATATCTTGAGGATACCCTGTTCATCATTACCGGATATGTCAAGTTTTCAGCTAATAGTTCTTTGAGAATCACCTTGTTGGCGCAAAAATGCTACCGGGCTACTAGTAACAAAGTCCCTAAAAATATTATTTCAAATTGGTTTCTTGCTATGTTATCTATTATGTGTAGAGACAATAATGCCTAATATTTCTAGTTGGGTGCATTTTTTCCCCACTGCTCGAGCGATTAAAAGGTGTAACAAAGTGTTTATGTGGTTTCTGAATTCTGAAAATAACATTTTCAGAAAGCCTGGAGCTCTATTGCTCAACACCATTAAAAAATTACAAGAAAGTCTGATTCCATGGGAACAACATATAAGGTAATGAGGGCCAGATCAAGACTTTTGCACAGTTCTGTATGCCAAGATTTTTTTCTGGCGAAGGGGTGGGTTTAAATCAGCTTTGGTTGATGACAAATGCTGGATATACGCCATCTAACTGAGAAAAGTAGGAACTTAAATTTTGGCTGTTGCTGTAAGAAAACAGAACTTTGTTGGGGCAACCAAGTGACACTATCTTCATGCACTTTTCTAACCTTAGGGCGAAACACACAAGCACTACACACAAAAACACACTCCAGGCATTCCCCTTTACTCACGTAGGCAAACTGTGATCCTGCTTGTTGCTATTTGGAGGAAATGGCAATATAGAGGATTAAACTGGGAAGTTTCCTACACATCTTTAAGAGTGAGGGAACTGGCTGACAGATCCTAACTATCACAATCTCTTCACACTGATACCTACAGCGCTGCTGTCCTTCTTGCCTTTGTGAGAGGAGGCCACAACAGCCAGATACTGGATGACCTTCTTGGTGTTCTCCGTCTTCCCGGCACCAGACTCCCCACTAAAGAGGAAAGAGTAAGAAAGATCATAAGATACACAGAGAGAGAATGAGAGAGAACAGGAATATAAGCAGCACTGACAGGTTCTCTGTTCATAGTTCAACAACTCGGCCTAACTGAATGGAAGTCATGTGCAGCGGAGATAACCGCAGCTATGCCTGACACAAAGTCTAATGTTACTGCTAAATCTAAGTCATAATCCAAGATTTTACACATTTGAAATTCAATTATTTTCTTGACCTTTAAAAAAATGCATTGTAATTTAGGAAAATATTTTATTTGTTTTTTTCCAAAGTTACAAAGAAAGTGAAGCTTCATTCAGCAGCTGAGCAAAAATACTATAATCAAGTAAAAACTGTGTGAATGATTCCTTTTTTCATTGCTAAAAATGATCTTAGCTTTTCTGCCTTTCCTTCTGGTGCTGAAGTAGACAGAATATGTATGGCATGCAACAGAGGTAATTAATCTGACTGGTTGCCGGCTGTATCCTTATATTTACTGAGTGTCACAGAATTAGTGACCTTAGCAGCAGAACCGGTGGGTTTACACAATAGTTGAACAAAATATCTTATGGTACTTATAAAATGGGTTACTGATCAGGCCAGTAAAGTTTAGAATATGTGATAAAAGCCATATCTAATTCACTTGTTTTCAAATACAAGCAAGAACACATTCCTCTTTCCATAAATGAGACAAAGTTGATTGATCCCAGGGACACCAGCCATCGACCAGCGCACAGATACTTGCTCAGTCAAGGGCCCATAAAAGGCATTGGATGCTGCGTGTTAGGACTTGGTGGCTCGAGGAGAAATCTAATTACTCTATAATATTCAACTTGGTAAGGACATAAGACATCCAGGCTCCTACACCAAGCAGTTTACTGTGCACGAAGGGGTGGTCGGGAGAGAAATTTCCCTGTCTAAGAATGGGGAAAAAAATGCACGGGTAAAGTGCTGCTCTGGGAATATTGGGTCTTATTTTGCATGTGCTAGGAATTTACTGCTGAGCTTTTTTCTGTGATGACACAGATTTATAAAAAATATTTTGTGTCGGTTTTTATGCTGTGCTGCTCAATGCATAACCATGACAATGTAAAAGTTGTCTGCATGAGGGAGCAGCTGATTAAGCTTTCAAAAACCCAAGTAATGTCAGGAATAAGACCCAAAGTCTAGATTAATTATAGAGATGTCAAGGTTGTTGATCAGGAACAAAACTGAGAAAGAGGAGGAGAACGTTTAAACCATTTCTTCCCTTGATTATCACAGAAAGTGTGAGATCACTGAGTTCTGATGATGGACACAGCAAAAACATAGGGAGGGCAATATTATTTTCTTCACCGAAACATGGCTGCAGAAACAACGCTAACACAAAACGTTTGAGGTCATCGGAACCCCACCAACAAGTCGAGAGGACACGGATGTAAACAGCTGCACAATTGGCTACAGGTGATCACACCATGTCAAAAGTACTGCCAATCCTATCCGTCCTCGACTATCATTCATGGGTAATAACCCAGTGTCCCTGCCTCACTCCACCATAAAAAAAAAAGCTGTAGACCTTCCCCGAATCATATTCATTATGCATACAGTTTTTATTTTACAAATGTGCAACTGGATGTTGTCATGATTTTGTGAAATTTTATCTCGGGCCTCTAGTAAAGTTTTTAGCATCTTAACAAAATAGAAAGACAACAGAAAAATAAAAATCTTTCTTTCTTTTTAACTCCTGAGTGCACAATCAGGAGTTAGGAGGCAATTCTTGGTTTTAACATGTTACAAATCCAACTTAAAACAACAGCTCTAAAATACAGAAGTGTTTGAACAAATCCCTGAAGCAAATAAAGTAAAGGTTAAAGCATTCTCTATTTATATATACAGCATGTAATGCAAATTCTGCATAAAAAAAAGAAAGAGATCTGTTTAATCATGTCTGCTTCCAGACTTTGGTGTATTGGCTATTCCTGCTGCTATCTTCTCTTTATTATTTCCACTTCCTCACACTGTCAAACTCCACCTTCCTCCTCCCTATCTTCACCTTATCCTGGCTGTCGAGGACGTTTACAGGATTGTCCATCAGTCATCAGCTAACTCTGCTCCATCAGTACCAAAAAAGATCAAACCCTATGCTATCACAACACTTCATGTACATCAGGAGATACTTTTCTTTATCTCTAAATGATCTGTAACCAGCTGGGACAAAAAAGAAAGTAAAGCTGCTCTTTGCAGCGATCTCATGCCGCTTTACAGCCAATATGTTCATTCCTTCAGTGCAGTTTCTTTTTCAGTATCAGACAAAGGAAACTGGTGACCTTGCTGAGATGACATGTCAACATCTCAAAAATGGATTTAGTAGATTCCAAGCTATTTCCCATGACAAACCCTTGCTCTGGTGGGGATGAATTTGAGTAACATAATCACAAGTTCAATTTCTAAAATATTCTCAGCGACCAGAAAATACAACAGAATAATCCTAAATGATAAAGTTTGACTGAAGATTTTAATTTGTCACAGTGTGGTAGATTTATTTATTGCAATTTCTTTATGAAATCCCTTTTAACATAATAATTTGACAGTAATCTTGGTTTAATATATATAATTGATGTACTAATACAATATAAAACTAATGTTTTTTCTCACAATTAGACAGGATGTTATCAAATCTGTTTTACAAGTTATTAAGGAAGCTCAAGGAGGGAAATTAAAGCAGGTTAAGACTTTAGCAACTCTTACAACTCTCTATATATACTCTTTATCATGCAGCATGGTTGCATGTTAACCACCATGTATTTCAGATTGACTTGATCTAATCTGATCGGAAAAACTGGAAAAAAAGGTTTGTAAAAATCCCCCAAAATTACAGTAATACAAATTCTCTATTACAACAATTCCACTTCTGCTCCACTTCTGCTCCTATGATGGACTGAAATAAAAAACGACACTGATGCAGAACATCAAATACAATTAAACTCACGTGTGTGTGCTCATGCAGGGTGAAAACGTCATTACTAACATTTCACGTATCACACCAGAGACGTACGGCATCACAATGTGGTATGTCAGCTGCTCACAAGGAGATAAGAAACCACTTCACAAATCATCTCTGGAAGACCTCAGAGCTTCCAGTGTTTCCGCAGAGACGAAGATAAAAAATAAACAGATAAACGATACACCAGATTCTGGACAAAATGTTCACCCATCGTTCCCCTCTGGAAGACGGTGCAGGAGTATGAAAAGTTGGACAAAGAGACCCAATAACAGTTTCCTTTCTTGGGCCATCAGAGCCCCTCAAGTGCATCACTGTCAGTGAAAATAACCTTGTTTTTACTTTGTTCTAAATATTTATTAGCTCATAATTATCTCATTATTGGTGTTTTTAACTACCGGTTGTGTTATCTTTTTAAATCTCACAGTACAGTTCAATAACAATAAAGGCTTTTTGTTCTATTCTAAACATTTGACCTATTTATGGCTCCAGAGACCTACTGAGGATACAGCATCATGCAACACAATGTTCCAAACGAGGTTGTGTCCAGCTTGTCACTATAAAACTCTTTAAACCAATACTTGATGTAAATAATATCCTATCGGCATCAAATATCTGAATAGTTTGAGCTCAATGTTAACTATTCAGCTGCTGGGAAACTAACTACAGGCAAACGTTTCCAGTTTCCTTCTGATAAAGCTTGATTGTTGAGGAAATGGTTTGATGTGAAAGAATTTGCTGCATCCTGGTTTCAGTAAATTAAAGAAAGGCATAGGAAGAGCCTTTTCTGTCACCTCATTTGCTGAAACTACTGTAGAGAAGCAAAGTTTTTGTCAAGGATCGTAAAGGAGATAATATGTTACGTGTTTAATAAGATTTGGTAGAGGAAGAACACATTAGTCCATCAAAGATGATCAAAGTTATATATTTAAATGATGTATATGCTATAAAAATGGTACCAAATTATGAACTAAATTATGATTCTAATAAGAATCATAGGTAAATAAAGGACATAAAGCAAAAGTAATAAATCGTTTAATTATGAATTCAATTAATTAAAAGTAAAGCTCAGCCTATCTGTTATTACTGCAAACAAAAAGAGCCCGTTTGTCTCGGGATGCCCAAAGACTCAGTCAGAGTTCTCAATAATTAGTTTAGATCAAATAAACAAACAAAAATGGAGCCCAAACATTTGGAGAGCTAATCTGGTTCTTCCATCAGGGTCCAGGGCACACTTCCTGACCAAAGCTCTGAGGGAAGAGCAAGGCCACTGCGCTCTGGGAGAGCTGCAAAAGCTGCACGCCCAGTTGGGATACGACACAACTCACAGCGCAACATAATCTTAAGAATCAAAGGTATTTCTCACTGGAAGTGTAGCTGTAAGAGACATTTGATTTGTCTTTGTGTTTACACTAACATTATGTAACTGTTCTTTCACTCATGCAGACGTCACCTCCCGTCTTGCATTTATGTGAAGTGAAAGGGAAAGATTAAGGAGAGATGTTTGAGAGAGTTTGAAGGTGGCAGATTTCCACTTACGTGCAGAGAATGGACTGGTCCTCGCGATCTGCAGAAACAAAGAAAGTTACAGCTTAAGGTGATTTTTTATCACAGATTCTGCAATGATACTTCACATATTAAGGCACAAAAATGTTGTAATAAACCAAAAGAATCAACAGAGTGTAAATATGCAATTACACATACATATTACAAGCACAGAGAACTATATTTTTTTAAAATTATTTTTCTTTATGTTTGTTTTGCAAAAAAAAGCAAAAAAAGCTCAGTGCACGACAGTGAAACAGCACGTTTGGCCTAAAACACCATCTGGGAGTCGGGTTGTGTGATTTATGAAGTCTCCCTCATGCCTAAGGAAACATGTAACTGCTACAAATACTTTGATTTTTAACCATAAAAAAACAACTCTAAACATGCTGAGAAATGAGCCATTACACTGGCTTCAAAAATACTCTTGGGAGAATACAGCAAGTCCATGTAAGGCTAAGCTGTAACTGTTATCCCTCACGTTAAATTACTCTGGGGGGATCTTTGTCATGCTACTGAGGGAGATTTTTTTTACCGTCAGTATTTTTTAATGTGATGCAGCCTCTGTGAGCATAACAAAGAATATTCTCCACATGTCTTCATCCTCAAACAGAACTTGCATCATTCCAGAACTTGTATCAAAATGCTGTATCAGAAAGTGACGCAACTTTCCTAAAAATGTCCTCACCCTCAAGATCTGCACACACAGACAGGTACAATGTACAATCTCCCTGATCTATAAACGAACACAGATGCTGTTTCTCTATTTGGACTTGAGTTTGGCTGCTGCTCTCCTCCACTCCTTACACACACACACACAACATGCAGCCTGTTCCCTCTCTGCGCTTCCTAATTAAGGCAGAAGGAGAGAGAAAGTAAGAAGGCCAGATCCATGAGTTTTTGCAGAACAGCCAAAAAAAAACACACTTCCATGAGTGACTGAAACTTAACGAGGGTGGATATGCTTTTTGTCATGACACAAATATTGAGAATATTTGATAACATTGAAGCTGAAGAGTGTCTCCACCTGTAAAGACACCAGGAGTGCAGACAGACATTACGAATCCTCCGCTGCACAGGGACAACAAACGAACGCCCTTTGGGAATTTCACATTTTTATCTGCTGGACATCAAAGACTGAAGTACAATTTTGGAAGACTGGGATCTCATCCAAGTTTAAGGCAGAATGCTTCAAAGCCTTGGAGAGTTATCTGGAGTTGCTGCAGTTATGCACCACATCCACTTTGACAAGTGAATTGGTCATACTGGAATACTCAGTGTGGGACATCCTGCATCATTAGTTACAACTTCATGGGAAATACACTCATATTGACAACATCAACTGGCAGGTGTGCAGCCGAAGTTTTAACCTTCTGAGACATTTACACCGGTCAGCCATAACATTGTGACCACTGACAGGTAAAGCGGGCAGCACTTCTCATCTTGCTCCAATGCAATGTTCAGCTAGGAAAACCTGCATCCTGGGACTAACATGGATTTCACTTTGACACCTACCTAAATAATTCTGCAGACCAATTGGAAAAACAGTTTAGGAAGAGCTAAATAGCATATCAAAGAGCCTGAGGTGTTCCCCTGACCTAAATTCTCCAGACACCAATCTGATGACATCTGATAGCATCCGTGGGAAGCAAGCCCAATACATGCAAAGAGCCTCCCCGCAACCAACAGGGCCTCAAAGATCCTTTGCTATGGTCCTGGTACAAGACACTCCATGACACCTTCAGATGTTCTTTGACCATGTCAGAGCTCTTTTGGCAGGTTGAGGAGAGCAACCTCCTCAATCTTTATTAGGCCAGTGGTCATAATGTTATGGCTGATCACTGACACCGTCCTGAAGTGTCACAACTATTGAATACACTTCTTTTCTTGTTATTTATTAAAGAGGGTTAGGGTTAAAACAAACTTTCCAGTTAAAAAAATGTGGATAAAATTCTTCAAGGCATTTAAACAAATGAATGATGTTAGTATAAGAGAAATAAACCAAAACTTGAAGCTAATCATTTATCCTAAAACTAATACGGGATGACCCTATCTGTTTGCACAGATATCATTTCTAAAACCAAGAGGTAACGTTTCTCTGAAACATATGTAAAGAGGTAACTATGACGAAACTGCTATAGCCTGAGTAACATCTTGAAAATGTTTTTTAAGGAGTTCATGTCCAAGTTTTTTAAAGTGTAAAAGCTAAATGGGTGGGCCAACACTTAGACATACAGAAACTTGTCACATCATAAATCTCAAGCCTGAGATAATGTTTAGTCTGAAGTAAATGCATCAAAGCAAAACATGTTTGTCTCTATGTGTACATTAAGTCCTGTGTGATTTGCCTTTAAACTTTTCTCTAAGCCCCATCGGTTCCTCTGCGAGGATGAGCTGAAGACATGTAAATCCAAACGCCTGCACAAACACCAATCAATCCTCCCCCTTCTTATTTACTTGTTTTGTGACACTATATCTACACACCATAGCTGTGGTGGTAAACACTTATTTCCTGTGTAAAGGGCTGATGAAGCTTAAGAAAACCTCCAATAAAACCCATATAATAGTGACAGGTTTCTTGGAGTGAGAGAAACTTTTAAGACGCATTTCAAAGACTCAGAAGGATATTTATGTAGCCAGTGCCAAACTCAACATTTAATCAGATGTAATCTAATTTCACCACTCGGAATATTGTTGGGCATGGTCCCAGCTGCATTTTTAAAATTTTATCATGTTATTTTTTAGGAGAAGTCATATTAACTATCCTAAATTACCAAGGCATTAGCTTTCATCGTGTGCCTGAACAACCCACTCTCACATCAAAATGATATGTACACGTGCAGCCCAGTCCCAAATAAAAGTATCTAATAGCTTTACCTTCATCTGTGTCACTTGACTGTCAAATTTCTTACTTTATGGTTAAGTTATGGCAACTAAGCTATGTGATAATATTTATATTTTAGCAATATTACCATCTTCACAAGTCTCGCCCCCCTCAGAAATAAACTCTCAGCTCACAGGTGAAAAACAACACATTTCTCTGTCTTGGCAACCTGGTATCATGTCAGAAACTAAAATAAATAAAAGAGCAACTAAAATAAACAAATCAAACTTGATCCACAGCATAGAACACTGCTATGTTTATCTTACTCTGCTGCCTTCACAATTGAAGTTTAAATGTGTCAGCACATAACGTTCTATGTACATTGTTCTTACACCGTGACGTCCACTTCACATGCTTTCTTAGAGTTCATTTGGCCACAAATGCTTATACAGAGTAAAGAGGAGGTGGTGGAAGGCCATCCAGGGACACTCACACTAAATGTTGTACAGGACTTGTCCTGCTTACCATTTTTCACAGTCTTTGCATTGTTCTACGTTCGTCCCACTCACAATTTCTTACTTTACTAACGACCTCTCACTTGTGAATTGTTGGGGTTAGAATTATCGTACATGATTAAGTCTGGATTTAACAAAATACACGATGGTCTTACATGTCTTACTACCTATGGTTTGCGAATTCATGTCATGTCATGTTAGTGCAGGTCAACAAAAAACAACAGACTGGGATATGTTGCCATCTCACAATTTACAGCTATTGACTACTATATTTTGGACAAGTGAACAAATATATGTTTAACACTTTTGCTGGTGAGGCTGAGCTGATCTTGAAAATTGTAGCTACAAAATATTTTAAATGTGCTTACAAAACTTGCATATGTTGGGTTCAATAATTGAATTTTGTGACATATAATGGCATGAAAAAACGGTATTTCTCACTCCAAATACGATAAACAAAAATAAGATATCCTCATAGTTTACATCCTTGGATTAGGATCAAATAGGATCCTTTACATCAGTGCTGTAAGATGTCTCTTTATTCATAAGTTCCGTGCAGTGATAAATAACAATCTCACTTTTTTGATCTCTCCAAACAATGACTATAACTTACTGTAAATCGTCTAAACATCCTGCTTCAAGAGGAAACTCTGTATCAAAACAATTAAATGGGACATATAAACTCTCCTTTTTGCATCCAAGAAAAAAAAGGGTTTGGCATTTATACTGACCGACCAAAAGAAAAAAAAAGCTATTTGAATGAGGAAGGGGAGGTTTCTGGAACAGGAAATGCTTTACTGCCCTCCGCCCATCTCTCAATCCAGATGTCAACTCATCTGAGAGAACATCCTCATGTCAACATGAAATCCAGTGGGCAATAGGCCCTGGAAACACACGAAACAAATTCTATGGGAAATGGGCCACTTGGAAATCACATCACTGTAGTTTAAGCCCAGAGCCATTTACTGTGAGCACAACTCTGCCAAGGCCACAATCGTCACCTCTACGAGACACTGACTCTCAAACGGACCATAAAATGCTCTTCAGGGGACCTTCATGTTTCTTCTAGCATAAAGCCAACTTACATTGCAATGTGTTTGCAGTAGGAAGATAGAGCTCTGCCCTTGGACTGAGCATACTAATAACACATCTTTGTGTGAAACAACAGTAGCAGCTTGACATCACTGACCAGTTTGTGTTTTTTATTAACCACTCTGTCAACACTAAAGAGCTGAAAGGCTGCTTTCATCACTAAGACAAAAAAAGCTGACTGCACAGCTCACCCATATTGATCTCTTACAGCTACCAGCAAACACCTCAGTTTGACACAAATCAGTTTACATAATGACATCAACAGCTTATCCTTAATTCATTTTATATTGTTTCCTTCAGTGAGCAAAGGCTGCAAGCTGGCTCGCTATTCAGTAATTAACACTCTCGGTTTAAGCCAATCAGAAGCCAATTACAGAGCTGAAATGGCAAAAAACACACAACTTTATCAAGTCATGAGAAAGTGAATCATACACAGTCAAACTTCTACCTTGCATCATGTTTCTGTAGGCGTTATCAGTTATGGAGTAGATATGCGGGGGGACTTCATGTCGTTTCTTCCCTTTGTACATGTCAATGATCTTCTCGGAGTAGATGGGTAGCATTTTATAGGGGTTCACCACCACACAGAACAGGCCGGAGTAAGTCTGCAAAGACAAGAATTATGAGACGAAATAGTTAGCACTAGTGTGTGTTCTTGTTTCTGTCAGAGGTGGGAAGCAAAGATAAAAGTTTTAGGATTGTGAAAATAAAAATTGTAAGGCCATTCTACTCAGCTTCAAGCATTTATAATAGCTTCATTACATTCAAGACCTGCATAATCCAGTCCACACCTTTGTTGATTAGGTTCAGATATGTGTTTGCATGTTTTTGTTGCATACTTACATAAATGAGCCCAGAGAAGTACCTCTCGCGGATATTGTGTAACACAGAAGCCTCGTTCAGGCAGGTGAGCTCAGCCATGTCCTCCACCTTGCTGAACTTGGGTGGATTCATCTTCTGGATGTCATCTTTGTTTACTGTTATCTTCTTGGCATTATCAGCCAGCTCCACCAGCACCTCGTCGCCACGCTCCTCTTTGACGCTTGCTGCCTCAAAGCCATGCTTCTCCGATGGGACCCATACCAGCTTCTTGGCTGACCAATCGGCCTGAGCCATTGGGCTGTTAAGGAAGTCTTTGTCAACAAAGAGGAACTTCTCGTCCTCACTTGGGGCCTTCTTGGACATCTTGGCTTAAGGTGGAGGGCCAGCTGTAGAAGAGAACATGTGAAAGGAAGTTAAGAAACATGGATGGTAGATGAATTACTTTTAGGTAGTGGATGTCCATCAAAATCAACGCAAGTGTCCTGTTGAACAAAAAAGGACAAAATCTGTGACTGATGACTCTGGGAGTGGGAGACATGCTTGTAAAGTTGCCTCTTGCTTGTGGTTGTAGCTCAAAGAGTTAACATGTATCTTCCATCAGGGAGTTCCAGAGTGCAGCCATTCTCACAGACCTCCACCCCCTCTCGACCCTACAGTTTCACACACACCATAAGGGAAACACACGAACAATTCCCCTCCCTAGAGCAGACATGAAGATTGAGGCTGGGAAATGGATCTTAATTAACTTCAAGACATTTAGTCAACAGCTTTATCTGAAATAACCCTAAACAATTAATACTCAGTGGCTTGTACCCATATTCAATCATTGAGTCATTGCTTTATTGACAACATCCATGTTTTTTCCACATTGTTCACCCTCCATCTTTTTCTCCCCCTCCCTATCTCCTGCTATGAACTTTCAGTCTCGTGCTGTGATGACCATATATGGGTCCCTTCTCTGGAGCAGGGCTCTTTTCAGTGGAACTAAACAGCAAGGCTGGTGAACTCCCAAACAAAGCCCATATAGGGAATAGTATGTCTCTTGCGGGATTTGTCGTTTACTGCAAAATGATAACAGCAAGGCAGAGAGGCTGGGGGGCCCGGGCTTTTAACAATTATGCTTCACATGGGCCCCTGGCAGCATTCATTTTTAAATGCACAAGTGTCTGGGTCTTAGCCATGTCCTGGTAGTGGAATCTGCAGAGGAAGGTAATACAAAATGCAAACAGGAAAAGGCACAGGAAATGTACATGCCTCTGTTGATAAAAAATACATCTTGGGCAGCAAATATGATAAAGAGGGAAACTGAAGAAAAAGAAATCTCAAAACCTCAGAGGAAAGAGACATTGAAAATCAATGCAAAGTATTAACTGATCATCTTTATCTCTTGATGACATATTTACATTCTGATTTGAGTTGTTTATGTCAGGATGACTGAAACCCTCATCCATTGAATATGAGGGGTCAATTAATAATTTCATGGGTGGGAAAATTACGTGAATCATATCCTATAGTTTTCACAGATAACAGATCTCAAAAACTGAACACCTTTGGGAGATCTCAGACATCTTTTTAAGACAGTACTTGAGTGAATACCTATATGAAGAAAGGTGTTTTGTCCATTCAGTAGATTTCCAGAGACAAGAGCACTTTATATTGGTTTTCCCTTTAATTAGTTCTTCCTGTTTATGCATTTAGCAGACACTTTTATCCAAAGCGACTTACATTGGTAGGCAGTCAGGGTAAGGGGGTCTTACCTGAGGACCCCTGCTGGAGGTAGTACCTTTCATGCAGGGGATTTGAATCCAGGTCTCCCACACGAAAGGTGGCAATCATACCACTACACTATCCAGACCCTCTGTAACCTACCACATTCTCTCCTTGAAAATTTGACCTTCTACCAAGTTAAATTGGTCCACTAAGTAAAATAAATCTCTAAAACGATGATGTGATTTGCCTCTGAACTGTACAATATAAACATCCCGGATTACAGACAATAAATTGCTCCTGTAGACTAACTCCAAACCACATCTTTGGTACACACTGTGAGTGGAACAAAAGCAATAAAAACGGTCTGTACAGAGAACTAAACCGACCAGAGAACTAGTGAAAACCGCTCTGTAAATGCGAACGGAGACACTTCTTTCCATTTGTCAGAGAAGGCCAATGAGTCGAGCACACCTGGAAAAATGAGGACGGGAGCAGCTGATTGATGATAAGTAGCCAATCAAAGCTATTCTCCTAATCCCCTTTGACTTTTCTCATAATTCGCCTTCATACCCCCCATCACACAGTCTGTTGTGTGAACAGTTTCTGCTCAGTGAGTGTATCTTGAAGACAGCTGTCTGAAGTGGGGCTGACAGGTTGATGGAGATTGACTGAAACCCTTAAAAGTGCCAAACATCCCAAGATTCTTCAGTGCATCATTCACAAAAATCCCCACACATCATTGCAACCAATGTTTCTAATCAGATTACAAATCAGTCTGCTTCATTCAGTGGAAACCATATTTTGTGTTGATCAAAATTCATAAATAGAAGCAAATGGTTGAGTCCAATAAACAGAATAACTATCTCTCTGTCAAAAATAATAATCCAGTGGAAACTGGGGGAGACTTTGTGACCTTTCTATTTGTGGTTGAGAGAGTTTGACCTGTAGGGCTGCTAAATGATTTTACTCATTTCCTCTCTCAAATGTTTCACAAACATTTTTCCTGTTATCATCCAAAAAATAAATAAAAAAAGCTGTCGCACAAGGATTTAAAGCATGGATAATATAAAAAAGAATTAAAACCTGTTGACTCAAGTTAATACTTGATTTGTACAAAGAACATGTTGCGCTTATCCTATGACAGCAAAGATGACTCAGAATGATCAGGTTGAATACAGATAAACCAAATAAACTTGACTTCTCTTTTAGAGATGACTTGGTATAAAACATAAAAAAAACCACAAATTCAAGTCTGCCCAGCTTCAGAGCATAAACATTATCTATGTGTCTGAAGTTGAATCAGTTCATGCCAGACAAACTAAAATAAATGTAATATTGTGTATAATGTAATTTCCAGTTTACAGTTTAGAAAAGTTTAGCAGATAAGTTTCACTGGTTCGAGGTTAAAACTGTCATGAGTCACTTCTCTCAAATAAGTCAACATCTGGCCACAAAGTTCATCACGTCTAACATACAAGCAACTTATACAACCATATTAGGAAGACAGGAAACGCCATGGTTAGCTGCATGCTTTTACTCAGATAATAAAACTTCCCCATTTGTCACTACACTTCTGTAAACTGTGCTTTAACGCTGTGTGCAACAAATATTACAACTGTTTTATTACAACCACCTTTTATTGAATTATACCACAAACTTTACCCTCGAGTTAATTTTACTCGAACAAAGATTTGCAGACACGAAAAACATTATAAGTTAATACACGAATTACAAAATGTATCCCCTACCTGACAATGTGAGTACAACCCTGTTAAATGTCAAGATGCAATTTATAAGCAAATAATCAAAAGTGGAAGATTATAATGCTGCAAATAACGTTGTAGCTCGAAATGACAAGAAAAGTTTTCTTCCCTGTTACTGTATCACATGAATTGAAAGAGAAAAAACAAATCCAGAAACACAGTTAAAGTAGCAAAAGGATGTGGTGCGACAGGTGCGCGTGACTATAATGGTTTAATTTAACTCCACAATAAACGACATACTCACATAGTGTGAAGAAATTCGCGATCAGGGCAGTTTCGGATTTGGAAAGTTGGGAGTTTGGAGACGGCGGTGTTGGTGAGGTACTCCAAAACCAAACAGTCCAAATGACCCCCGTCAATTACAATCCCTTACCATTTAAACTGCGTACTGCAGCGCAAGGGTGGAGCTGCATGCACTGGCCCTCCTCCTCAGGCGTCGTCCTGCTGTAGGCAGCATCCATTAGGGGGGCAGGAGGCAGCAGACATGCGCACTGTGGTCAACACTGGGTTTAAAGAGTCACGGGATAGTTTGACTTAAACGATGAGAAGCAGAATGGGGAAGAAAGTGCTGCTGATGAGGTGTCAGAGGATGAAAAGTCAGATTTAACACTGAACAATAAAATCAATGTGCTCACTGTTCTTGTGGGTCAGGCACCTGCAAAAAGACATGATGATTGTATATAAGCCATCGGGGTTTGGTGTCAGATCACAGCTGTGTATTATAGTGGTGTAATATTGGCTAAGAAAGAAAGTAAACTCATTTAAGTACAATATTTCAATAGGTACAGTAAGTACAAAGTGCTTTCTTCTTATTTTTTTTATCACTTTATACCCAACTGATTTAAGAGGAGAGTGTTTTTAGTTCACAATGTTACAGGTGTATATGTGCTCTTATGTATCACAATGACACAGCAAAATAACAGTTACAGTATTGTGCAAAAGAAGGGAAAGACACATCTCTCAAGTCCTGTGTCGGGTCTTTCTTAAGAGGATTGCTTTCAGATATTGTTAATTGGCTGTAAGCAGTTTTTTCGGCTTTCCATTTCTACTTTTGTTCTCCATTTGTTTCCTTTTTTTCTTAAAGACAGACTGCACAAAATGTTATATAATGTTTTTGGCAAAGAGCTCTTTAGAAAACACTTTGTTGGTGCAAAGATGTTATTCTATGCCTATCAAATTGTTTTATCTGGCATTTTCATAGATGCAAGCAAAGACAGAGAAGCCAATTATGTGTCTTTGAAATAAAATTAATAATGAATAAAGCGCCTTTTTTATGCTTTATGATTCATAGGTCAGTGTAAACAAAAATATTAACTGAAAATGAGTAAAAAAACATAGCCAATACTTGAAGAAACAATTGGAAAGACCTTTAGAAAACCTTGGAGAACAATAGCTGAAGACCACTTAAAAAGATTAACAAAAAAGTGTGATATTCATTGACAGCAAAATATAAAGAATTGAGTGGTGGCTCACTTTAATGTTTATTGTTTAATTAATTTAATGTTAAGGCTGAGAGAAAAAGCATTTAATTTGCTTGAGCCAGTAATTATCATTATCAATGTAATTTTCACAAATGGTTGGGTTGATGCTTCATGGTAGAAGTACCAAAATTTAATGGCATAGCATACATGTTCTTTTAGCATGACATGCATAAACTGAATGGTAGAAATGTTTTACTACCACAAATGTTTGATTAGATGCGGTACAGTCACTGAAAAGTGATAGAGCAGAACATTAAAGGGTAATCGTGATCAATTTTACAACATTAAAATGCTGGTGCTTATGTCATAATTCAGCTGTTGTAAAATTAGATACCATTAGATCCACAAATATTTAAATACGGACACAGTTAATTTGGTTAATTTACAAAGCTTATTCAAGTTACAGGAAAATAATTAATATAGACCTGAAGTGCAGACACTCAGCTTTAATTTGACGGTATTCACATCCAAGATTGAGGAAGGGTTTAGGAATACAGCTCTTTGTCATGACCTCAAGTATAATTGGACAATCAACTTAAAAGCTGGACAGACATGGGATCGCCCTTCAAATGTTTTCAGCAAAAGTGGCAAAAGATCCGGAGTTGATTTAAAGTGCAGTATTTGTATTTTAATATTTCTTGCTCCAAATTCCAAACATTCAGCCAGAGGAGATCCAAGAGTTATTAATAAAAGGCTATCTTAAAGCAATGGAAACCAAACAAAGCCATCAGAGAGACAGCAGCTATGCTAACAAGGTCAACTCAATCGTTTGGTTCATTCTGAGTGAAAAAACAAAGAAAAAACAAAGAGCACACTAGTGATCTTAACATGAGAAGACCTGAATGTCTATGGAGGACCACTGTGGTGGATGACCGTAGGCATTAATATCCATGTCTACCATACAGAGAAGACTCATTGAGAGCTAAGAACGTTCACCACAAGGTGCATTCAGAGATCATTTGACAGATTAAATGATATCAACCCGTATCAGAATTATATGAAGTAACAAAGCATCGTGTAGGCTTGGAATCTCTCATAATCTGAAGCATACATCATCTGTAAAACAAGTACAGGGAGATTGATGCCATAAAATTTCATTTTATGATGATTTTATAACGATTTGCTGTATTTGCTGTATGAAATATACCTGTTAAAATACAAAACTGGTTTGAAGCGAAATTGGCTAATTATATAATAAAGACACAGCTAGTAAAACCTAGTGGCTGTGTGCTCTAGTCCCACACCCAGTAGGGTTTATAGATTATGCAATGTGCTCCCTCTCCTCATAAGGCAAACCAGCTGTCCCCAGCACAGGACTCCCCTTTTACTGTAACATCTCTGGAGAGTTTCCCTCCAATGCCTGCTCATAATTCACATAATGAATGTGAGCTTCTTTTTGTGTGCCTTCAAAACCACCCGTGCATGTTTTCTATCGCTACGCACATTAAATTCCACTATCGAAAATGGCCATACCCCATCCATCCCTCTACTGCTGCATCCCTCCTGTTTCCAGTTTCTTTGCAGTGGAACTTCCTATATAAGGACACTGTTCTATTTGCGCCAATAAATCAAGCTGCCTGGTTGATAGCTGTGGCTTGTTATGTGCCAGAGACAGAGCACTTTGCTGGTGTGTCAGATTGTGTGTGTTAGTGGGAAACCTGATGATAGTCCAAATACCAACATGGAGAACCTTCAGAGTCCCTCTGGCCAACATCACTGAGGTGGAGAGGCGTTCACGAGGGAGGTACACAGACTGAAAAACTCAGAAGAGACAGGATGAGAACAGGACAGAGATGAGAAGTGAGACAAGGAGGAAGAGGCAAGGAAAGCAGCAGATACACTGAACAGGGAGGCTGTTTATGTGCCATATAAGGAGAATGGGGCCTGTATGGAATCTCAGCAGCTTTCTGTGTTACTTTCAAAGTCCAGCACAAGCAACAACGCCATGTTCCAGTGACTAAATATGGTCCAACAGCAATAGCGTTGTTCAAACAAAGATGCCTCGATGGGGATAACTCTTATTATTTACCTGCAGGGAGCTGTTACAGTTAAATGGTCAATCATACTTTGGTATCTGAAGAAGAGGAGGACTGCACCGTACGTGTGTTTCATTAGAAATCAAGATATGTGAAATAAAAATCTGATGAATTCTGATGAACTCTATTCTGATCACCAAAAGATACATTAAATGATTAAAGCACTGCAAAAGTGGTCGGTGAAAATGTGACTTTAAACATTTTAGTTGTGTATAGTGAACCATGCAAGAAGAATAGCAAAGAGAAAACTATAAAGAAAAAACATTTAAGTGCAGGGGGCACAGTGTCCTGGCAAAATGAGTCTGTCCTCAACTTTGGCCAAGTATCCAAACTCCTCTAGTTATGAGAGAGAGAAAAAAGTGTCTGACAAGCTCTTCAGAGGAATTTATAAAGCTGTTAAAACAAGTCCATGAAATAAGGAGGAGGCAGAGGGAGTGAATGTGGACAAGAACTGGATGGTTGTATCAGAAGTCAGTGAAACCCAACAGAAAAGAGATCCAACAGCATTATTATTCTTTTCATGATAGGTGAAAACGTGATGATTTTAAAGCAAGATTTCTTTTTATAAAAAACTGTAACTTAAAACTGCAGGAGTCACTTCTCAGCTGTTCATCACTCAAACTAAACAGATCACAATGACCGTCCTCAACACAGCACTTTGGAATAAAAAGCAACATGAAGTGTCATGCAGAAATCTCCTACATACAGCATGTTTAATGGTATCACTATTTTTTTCCTCACTCTCATGTCCATAGATGGCTGTCCATTGGAGAGAAAATATGTTCATGGATATGTTTGACCCTCGTGGAATGCAATTGCATTCTAATTTGAGCCCAGGGGCAAACATCAGTCCTCTCTGCTGTAGTCAAAAGACTATTGAACTCAATACTATTTATAGCGGTTTCTTTTGCACACAATTAATCTACGAAGTAGATGAAAAACGCTACATATAATAGGACAAGCAGCCAGCTGAACAATTGTGTGCCATTTTTCAGCTTTCCTTACTGATATATCCTTTTTTTAAAAGCATATTTAAAGTTATGTTTTTAAAGGAGCACTCACAGCGTGCCAATTAAGTCAGTGCTGTGGGGTCACAGGGTTTTAAGATGAATCAGGATTAGTTTAAGGAAGTTACAACAATCCACCTGCTTTGTTAAGGGGCTGTTAAAACCATAAATTGGGACATTAAATGTCTATATGTTGGGTTAGGATTGATTGTTACATTAAGAGGCATAGGTAAATTCAGCAAAACGCATTTATGCTGTGACCTAACAAGGACCTCTATAATCATGCCTGTCTGGTTAAAACGTTGTGTAGGAGTTAAAATTGTCCAACTTAAAAATAAAATAGCTGCAAATAAGGTTAAAGGTAGTAGAGTGGATAGGAGTCAGAGGCTGACTTCAGTAATTAGGATGAGAAATATCCTCACAGCTTCAAGGGTAATCAGCAATAAACTACTTGTGTTAGATAAGAATGTCAAGTTCCCTTACTTGGTAAGAAATATGCACACAATAGAGGAAACGTCCAGCTTGTGATCAAGGCTGCAAACTGTCAGGTGGGTCTTCTTGTGTGTCTTGTTTTTTTTTGTTTTTTTGTTTGCAAACACTTTATTTGATTGGTTAACTTATGACTTATTCTTCTTTCCTGAAACCACTATAACATTCTAAAGTTTTACACCTCAGGAAATATTCATTACAAAAACATTACCAAGTCTTAAAATGAGGTACATACAACCTCAGATGAAGAACAGCACACGGCGTTATTATTCATTTGGCAAAATCAAAGCAAAACGGCTGAAGAAGTGTGTGAACACTAAGATGCTCAGTTGATGATCAGCAGCACCTGGCTGCTTCTTACCCTGTAAATTTATATGGAAGCACTAAGAGTGACACAACTGAATATTCCATGTGTTGTTATCCATCTGAGGTTGTATTTACCAATTTTAAGAACTGGTGAAATATGTGTAATATGTAAAATCTCTGACAGAGTACTTTATTTTTCCACGTGACCGTACAAAGAAAGGTCTAAGTGATAAGCAATAAGCAGAAGCAGAATAATGAGCTGCTGGATTATTCCCATAAGAGACCAATACACAAATCAACAGCAATGAATCAGTTAAGTTTTTTGACTAACCCAAAGGGTAAAGGTGCGGAGCTTAGTGTCAACAACTGTTACAATGTTACAATGATCATAGGGAAGCGACTGTTATTTCAAGGGCTGCGCCACAATTTAAACTCTCCTGTGGTGAAAACTGCAAAAAGCAAAGGACCTCAAACGCTGTCGAAAACTTAAAAGGAAACACGTCACAACAACAAAATAGCAATATAAGTTGTAAGACCATTTAAGCACTAGTGTTAATATATGTCGCTGAAATAGAGTGCACAAGTTGTGGACTTGGTTGCATATGTACAGCGTCACATACGCTTTCAAATATCCCCTCAAAAGGCAATCTGAATTGTTTTCAACAAATTTATCAACTCTTTTCTACAATCAACATTGATATATGTCTCGCTTTACAATTAAATGGAAAATAGGAGGCATAAAAATACTATTATTGTGAACAACAATAAAAAAAAGTCTTCTTCAGCCTAATCTTTGGGCACACTGCCACCATATGGTGTACAATTAAAACAGCACTTCCATACATTTAAACAAAAACATTTATTTTGAAGTTCTAAAAAAACAATAGAAAATATCTAACATTTGTAAAACACACAAAAAAAGGCATCAAGGAATGTTATCTCAACCTTAACCTAAAGGAGAACAAACAATACAGACAAAGTCTGATTTTTAAACTAAAAGAAAAAAAGTCACCGGAGAAAATTTGGTAATTTAAAAATGTATAAACACAAAGGCATTCCATCTCCTTTGCATCAAAATTCTTCACTGCTGATTAAACAGTGAAAATCTGTGTAACAGAGGCAACAGAGTTCAGTCAGGTGCTACAGAATATCATATAATGTACAGTGTCGAAGCGAGTAAAGTTTCAGTCCATCAGCATCATAAGTCCCTGGTGCATCATTATATTTTAGGCATCCAGTTCTGAAGCTTTGTGACTGGCAGCTGGACCCCGCAGAAACACCTTCCCCCCGTTGTCACTGCTGTTCAGGAAGTGAGACACTAATCCATAGAGAAGAGGTCTGCAAAGTTTAAAAAGCACAGTAGTAAGCATTTTTTTTTTGGCATGGAGAAAATGGGTTGTTGAATGAGGTCCAGCACTCTATATGAGGTCCACAGAGATAAGCCACGTAAAAAGACAAAAAGAAAATGCCCTCAACAAGAACTTCTGGACTGAAAATCTCAAACATTATAGATGAACACTGAGAGAGCTGTGACGATTCACTGTAGTATTATGAAACAATTATCCCTAAGTTGATCATTCCCACGAGAGTTCTGTAAATCGTTGGACATTGTGTTCGATAGCAGACTGTACTGGCATTTTCCAAATCCTGATTTACAAACTTACACAGACTTGGAGCTTGCATCCTCTGAGACTTTCAGCTCATTTGCCAGGAACTGTCTGTCCAACCGATCTTCGGGTTGGCCTGACTCTGAGAAAACAAACTCACTGAGAACTGGTACACTTTGCTCAGCAATACTGGCTGGTTACATTGACATTACCTAGAATCTGAGAGTCTTTGAATGAAAAGTCTTTACAAGACATAACACTACTGATTTCATGACATTATTTTCACTTATACACAATAAAGTGATTAAATTTGACAGTAAACCTGGAGAGAACGTATTTTTTTCACATTTGTTGCACCAAGAAAACAAATAAAACTATATCACTATCATACAAAAAAGTTCGCACGGATACTTTGATCTTTTTACCCACCTGCTGTAAGCACTGACGCAGTGTACCTGTACTTGTTAAACTCCAGATATTCCCGGATGAGCTCGTTGATGAGCAGGTTTTCGTGGGACAGCAGCGGCCGCGGTTCACGCTGATCATCCAGGGCGCTGAACACTTCCGCCCGGATACGAGCCTTCAGCTGGCCCAGCACACCACGGGACTCAAGCGTTTCTTTCACGGCTAAAATATATTGACATTTTCATGGGAACAATACGACAATAACCTTCGTCCGGTCATACGTGTGGGCTCACTTTGAGGTCGAAAATAATTCAGCTAATGACTAAAGTAAAGGGTAGTCTTGGTGTCACACGCTGAACTCCACTTAATTATTTGTGAATTTAACATCTACTTAGACATTTTCAAAGTCAGCCTGCGCCGAATATGACTCATATTCTTAAAGACAAATCATTAGAAGCAATTCTTCAAATCGTATTAGATAAGAATAAGTCGTCTATTTCCATTTTGATACATATGTATCATCCCCACACAATAATATGTTTAATCCATACTAGGATAGCTAGCTAACTGTTGACTACGGAAGCATTAGCGGGCAGTAAGAATATCGCAAAAAAAGAATAATCTGAAAAATACAAGGTATTTAATTTAATCGAATATAAATGTAGATTTCAATAGGACGGATCATTCTGACTTATTCAATGAATACCAATTTCCTAAAACTATGGCCACAAAGCTGGTTGAATTGTCAGACTTCTTAATGAAGGTTGGTAAAGAACGTCCCTTGTTTTTTTGCAAACCCAATGTTTGTGGTTAACATATTTCAAGAAATATAGCGTAAGTTTGTTTAAGTTAGGAATTTGGTAAGTAGATATACAACAACATGATGAAAGTGCTGATAGTAAGAGTGAGCGCTTACCACACTTCAGCTCAGTGATGGTCGCCATTACAACAAGTGTAAACAAACTGTATAATACTGCTCAGCTTTATAAACTTCAGCCATCTAGTGACCGAGCTTTGTAACTACAACTGAGTGGCTAACAAAACCCCAAACAGATGTTTAATCTCCGTTTAAAAATCTCCTCCATCAGTTAAACATTAGATCGATTTATATTTTCAACTTATAAATATTCACCTTTTACGATCTATGACACCTTATTGTCATAGGTCATAAAGACAAGGACTTCAGCAGGAATGGATTTTCTTACAATGGTTCCCAGAGCGTAGATGAGGGAAAAGACACACTGTCCCTCAGAAGAGCAAGACACAACAACTTATAACAACTTATACTTATATATTATAAAGAAATTCCCCAAAATCTATAATTATTATCTGTGGTTAATTTGTGCCAACGTGTGTCTTGCTAATATTTAGTGTAGTTTTTGTGTGTTTCTTTTTCTTTTCTTTACTTTTGTATAAATCTCCCTCCCTAACTATTTTTTGTGTCCAATATTCTCTTTGAGGTAGCTTGTCTTTGATTTAGGTTATTTTGCCTCTTTGTGACCCTACAGTATTCTTTTTAAAGTCATATTTGTCCATTTACTTTACTTTTTCAGCTTTTTTGTATTGTTATGTGTCACTTTTAGGACTTATGAGTAATTTTCTTCTTTATCATCATCACCAACTTTTTTTGTCCAATTCAAAGTCCGAATGTAGCAATTTTGTGACTCTTGGTGCTTGTTTTGGTCAATTTGCATAGCTTCTGTGTCTCATTTAGGATGTTTACCGTCTTTAGCTGTGGGATATACAGTATTATATTTCTGAAATAAGATCAGGACCTCTCTGATTTGTTGAGCCTCTCGGTCTGAGTCTGGAACAACTTTTCTGTGATCTGCTCGTGAACTTGAGATTTGTCTTAACATGAAACACAGGAAAGCAAACCTCTCTGGTGAGGACTTGTTCAGCAACAACAATGGATACTTTCAACACAGAAGTCTCAAGCATGCATCATCTCATACTTCAAATATATGATTATTAGGGATATGCATGATAAGGATTTGGTCTTTATGTAAAATCACAGTCACTTTAAAAATGTGAATTCAGACACAAACATAGAATTGAATAAACTTTATTATCCAGCACGATGTATGGAACAAGACAGTACATTAACAATAAAAGGTCAGTGAAAATGATCAAGCTTGTTATAAAAAGTATAAATATAATATATCCTCAGAATTTTAAGGACACTTAATACATTTTGTCATATGACATAAATAAACACCTGGGTTTCTCTTAGAATATATTGTCTAAACCAGTAAGACAAAAACAGTAAATGCTTCTTCTCTTGGAAAAGTTCATAGGGTTCTTTCTTTGAATCAAGACTAAAGCTCAACGCGGACTATTTACAGTCTGTTATGTCAGCACCATAGGAACAATACTGATTTTCTCCTCACTGAGAGTGAGTATGGCCTGAGTTTGTGTGGTGTAGGCAGAGAGACAATCCCATGGAGATTTATCACCATTGTTTTTAAGAGGCATTCTCTTCATTCATGGTGGTTTTCACTACCGGTGTCAGGTTAAATTTGACTGGCAAGGTCTCTATTGACTTTTTAAATGTTTACTTTGACAGAAATAAACAACAGCCACAACATAGTTGGACGATTGCTAATGTCCTGCCTTGCTTCAATGCTTTCCCCTTTCTCCCTGACGTATAAAAATGGCCTCAAACTCAAATTATAAAGGCTGTAAAAGCTAATTTTGCCATCCGGAACCTTGCGAAGGTTAGTGTGTCACAATATTTCCTTTCCCAGTTTCTGGGATGAGAACAAAACATACGACTTCTATCAATCTGCAAGTACAAAAGTGCCTCTTCTTTGGTATACAAGGCTCAAAAAGTGTGAGTAAACATCCATGTGTAAGCCTGAGACAACATCAAAAATATTGCATGTGCTTTATAAACACTTACAAAAACTACAAAAATAATATGACTTCCATCCTCAAAGAGAATGAAAATCATTAAGATTTGTGTGTCTCTTTTATTCCAGCCTTTGGCTTAAACCTTTACAGAATAAGCTGACTCCACCACTCTATATACAATATTTATAGCTTTGAGACGCAACAATCCACTATAGCTTTGATTTGAGTGTTCATGATCTGAGGTTAACAAAAGTCTTTTCCTGACTTAGGACAAGGTGTCTTTGTGTTTTAAAGAACAGCAGATGTTATAAGGACTGCATTAGCAGCTGCTCACAAGATTCATCGACAATGTCCTCACAGAGAGGAGTTATGAGCTGCCACAAAGGTTGGAATGGCCCAATTTAACACGTGTTGAAGAGCCATGCAAATGCGGTGCCACATCTGCACACCAGGTCATCAGTTATCTGGCACGACGCGTATCAGAGATTTAGACTAAGCCAGCTTCCCGGCACATTCGATAGAACTGCCCTCGCTGTGAGATGAGGTTGGCTGGAGAGTCCATCTCAGAAATGTGGCCTCTGTCCATGACGATTACTCTGCAAAGCGGCAAGAAAGGAGGAAAAGGGGTTAAGATCTCATATTTCTCTGTGCACTTCATCTGATACATGTGTAATATTCTTGACCAAGCCTATAACTGGGGAGGTGGTTAACAAGTTTTTTTTTTTTCATTTTATCAGTGTTACAGCTAAAATTACAGCTAAGAATGATTTTTTTGGGAGAAAATTGAATGATTTCAGTTAATTTTGTATTATAATAAATAAATAATGAATGAAAATAATAACAAATGCACATTAAATGTTCACAGAGTCCAAAGTAAAGTTTCCTGAAAAGCTCACTGAGAACAAAATGTTGCAGAGCCATTATCACGGAGGAGAAGACAATTAAACTAACGTCTTTAGCCCATTTTTTAAAATCTAGAATTGTTGTAAGAATACTAAGAATCCAACTGAATATCAAACCAAAAATCTTTATATAGGTACTCCCAAGTGCAGGAATAGACATATGGACTGAAAGGCTTACTCAGCTCTCAGTTTCTTCTAGAACTGATCAAGTCACTCAAAAGTAGAAAATCTAAACATCTTCAAGAACCATGAAAAGAAGTCTAGTTGCTTCATAACCTGTCAAGCTGCCAAGGAACACCAAAGCAAATATAACTTTATAACTTTTATATGAAACATTAAATGCAGTACAGTTTTGGGTATTATTGAAATCCTGGCTGGTGCTCACAGGGGCCCAGTGGTATTCAGGTAAGAGTGATTTAAAAAAGATACAAGTACCAGTACAACACATTTGAGAAGCAGTAAGCATCAGATATATCACTTTTATGTTTTCTGTCATTTGAGGTTAGAAAAATGATGTCTTGTACCTTGTGTAGTCCATGATGGTGTTAAGGCGGTGAGCAATTGTCAACACAGTGCAGTCCTCAAACTGTGTGCGGATTGTTGATTGGATGAGTGTGTCTGTCTCCAGGTCCACAGCAGCTGTTGCCTCATCCAAAACCAGAATCTTGGTTTTCCTCAGCAAGGCCCTGGCTAAGCAGACAAGCTGGCGCTGACCCAGACTTCAGAGACAAAGTGGAGGAAGGGAGGGACAGAATTATATACTAGAAGTCTTCAACACTTTTTCTGGATGCGAAGCGTCATATCAATACACACACGTGTACCTGAGGTTTTCTCCTCCCTCTGAGCATTCGTGGTTGAGTTTGTCGGGCAGTTTAGACACAAAGTCTTTGAGGTGAGCGAGCTCCAGCGAACTCCAAATTTCTTCATCCGTGTAGGTATCAAACGGGTCGAGGTTCATCCTGAGGGAGCCTGAGAACAGCACTGGGTCCTGGGAGAGAAGATGGAAAAAGTTAGTTATCACCAAACTGCGATTGTGCATGTCTCATTTTACACTGGATCCAGATAGAGCTCAGTTTCTGTTATCACTTCTGTACCTGAGGAATGATAGTAATGCGTGATCTGAGGTCATGGAGTCCAATGTCAGCGATGTTGACTCCATCAATGTAGATCTTTCCCTTTGCTGCTTCCAGGATCCTGAAGATTCCCAGAGCAAGTGAGGACTTCCCAGCTCCTGTTCTACCCACAATTCCAACCTAAAAAAGAGGAGGTTTTTGGGGTTATATATGCGACTACGTTGCAATTTCGGTGTGTAAGACTGGTGATTCATGCAGGGATTTTTTTGTATCTCACAAGCTGAATCACCTTCTCTCTTTCATTTATATTCAACGTAATGCCTTTCAGAGCCAGATCAAGGCCTTTACGGTACTGCAGCCCATAGTCTTGGAACTCTATGGTGCCGCTCTGGGGCCAAGCCAGTGGCAAGGAGATGCCCTCTGTACTCCAACCAGCCTGTATGAGGTAATCACAACAATAAGGGTGAATAGAGAGCATGAGCAGCTCTTGTAGTACAGCGTTTTGCATGCATGGTGGGAGCACCAACCTCTTTAGGTGTATCAGCGTATTCGTTGACTCTCTCCACAGAAACAATGTTGTTTTCCACGTCGGTCCAGGATCGTACAATCCAGCTCAGGATTCCAGTAACCTGAAAAATCCAGCACAGTGAGGTTTAATTTTTAAGCATGATGCTGCTGTGATGTTGTGCATAATAGTTTGTGTGTGTGTATATGTGTGTGTATGGGTTATATCTCTTACCTGGAGGGAGTGTGACACAGCTAAACCAACAAGGCCTGGACTCAGGGTGCTTTTTCCCATCACAGAGAGAATGGCAGCAGCTAAGACAACACCATTACCAACGAACTCCAGATTGACTGCCAGCCACCTGTGAATGTAAAAATTATTTAGCTTTAGGGCAGTTTCAGTGTGTGTCATCATTGCTAAAACCTAACCCACCGAGCTATCAATTATATGAGTGAATAAATCAAGTTAAAGCTTCTATTTTCTCACCGGGTGGCTACAAATCGGGGAAAGTAGGAGGTTTGATTGAAGTCCACTCTTTCATTAGCCTGCAGAATGAACCGGGGCTGCTCTCCGAAGGCCCGGATCACGCTGGCACCCTGCACTGTCTCATTGAAGTGAGTGTAAATGGGTGAGCGGCTCACAGCTTCCAGCCTGCGCAGCTGACAGGATGTGGCGACGTAAAAACTCTGCGGCCCACAGTGGAAAAGTAAAACACCAGCTTTAACAGGCGAAACAAAAGGGAGCACTGAGGGCTTTCCCATAATTCATAGTGAATGTGTGTAACATCTATGTCAGCAGGTTGGGATTAAAATACAAGGCAAAAGCAGTAGACATGGTTTTGGAGCCCAAAGCTTTCCAATAATATAGAGTAATAGAACCCAGATTTTACTAAGCCATGTTAAACATAAATATCTTACATAAAGGATTAAAGTGGTTCTTTTTGGAGGGGAGCATGTACCTGGACAAAGGCATAGAGGAAGGCAAGAGGCAGGATGATAACTGCTGCAAAGGGTGTAGCCATCAACACAATGATGCAGACCTCCATGAGTTTAAAGACATAGCTCAACATCATCTTTAAGCCTTCGGGCACCATGCAGTCAATGGCATCAATCTCTTTGGCAAAGCGGTTCAGGAGGTTGCCACTGGGTGTACACTCAAAAAAAGACATTGGAGAGCGGAGAACGTTGAGCAGCAGGTCCATATGTAAGTGGCGAGAGGCGATGATGCCACAGATGGAGATGGCAACAGTCGTACCAAAGATAGCAATACCTGAAGAAAAGGGAGGGATGTCTGATTACACTGAAGATGAATAATATCAAATCCTTCAGCTGTTCGACAGGTTTGTAGTGTTTATCTACAAGAATTTACAAAACAAACCAACTGACCTTGTACAAAGCCCAGAGCCCCAAAAACAGACAATTTCAGATCTGTATCAATCTGGGTGCCATTGACAATTGGGTCATCGGCCCACATGCTGAGCCAGTAGTTGTAGGCCAGAGAGGCACCCTGCTGAAAGGCATACAGGAAGACGATGGGTATGATGATGGCCAAGCCAATGGTTTTGAAGTACTTCTTATACATCTCCAATCTGACCTGCAGTGGAACAACAAAAAAGGTAGAAGTCACTTCCCAATGTTTACGAGCTGGTCACAAACTGCTTTCTGCTATCTGTTGCTTTGTATAGTGAGTTTATCAGGAATTTTATACCAAAACAACAAAAATAGAACATCTAGTGCAGTGTGAGTCAACAAAAACATCAAAGTTGTAAAGTTTAGAAAGAAAAAACTAAATGGTGAGCTGAAAGGAAGTAAAAAGCTCTGCTGAGGAGCCATTTAGAACTAGAGTATCACACCATCAGATGTGAAGATATAAGCCATTTTTGAACTTACTCGTCCTGTGCGAGCTTTGTCAACCTCAGTCAGCTTGCCCAAGTCCTCTGGTACCTGCTCCTGGTCTGTTTCAGACACAGGCTCCATATTTTGCAGGTTGGAATTAGTGGTGTCACCCCTGGAAAATAAGATGAGGTGAGAGGCCAGTGTAGAAAAGAAAAAGCCTGGCATTCAAGTTTTTTCTGCAACAGCTTACATACCCAATGAGCTGCTCCTGTGACAAGTCTCTGGAGAACGGCATAAAATCAATCATACTGAGTCGAGCATTGGATCTCCTGGAACCAGCTACAGAGAACAGAGTCATTAAGTGTTGAGTAATTCGTCAGAGCTACTCATTTTGTACTACTTGATTTTGAATAAAACAAAAAAATTTGGATCCATTTCAGAAATGTTTCCACACCTCTCTGTATGGCGCTCTCCTTTCGCTCTGTGCTTGCAAAAGTGTGAATGAAGTCAGCAAATGCACCATGGCGGCTTAGCAGCTCCTGGTAGGAGCCACTCTCTGTGATTTCTCCGTCCACCAGAACGAGGATGAGGTCAGCTTGTGGCAGGAAGCTCATCCCATGGGTCACCAGGATGCGGGTCTGTAAAGCAAGCCACACAAGTCAGAAAAATAAGATGTAAGCACTATCCAACGCTAAATTGAGGCTTTCTTAAAAACAAAGGTGTCAGCAAAGTGGCGGTTTCCATATTATGGTAACAATAGCACAGAGCATGGACTTGTAGGTGGTTTAGGTGTAAAACTTTGGCTTTTACAGCTGAATTGAATAAGCTGAACTGCAATTTGCATGGCATTACCTTGTCTCTAAGGACTCCTTTTGGTCCAATAACTTTGTCAAAGATGTGTTGTCCTACATGTGCATCAACAGCAGACAGTGGGTCATCCAGCAGGTATACATCAGCCTTTCTGTAGACAGCCCTGGCAAGACTCACTCTCTGCTTCTGTCCACCAGAGAGATTCAGCCCCTGCATGGAAATAAGGAGTATTTGAAAATTTGACAAACTGTGTACATGACTCAGACAACAAACAATATTGTTTTTTTAAACTTATTACACACCTTTTCTCCAATTTCTGTAGCATCTCCAGCAGGTAGGATGTCCAGGTCAGGCAGCAGGGCACATGCCTCCAGAACACGTTGGTACCATGTTTTCATCTTCTCACGACCAAATGTGATGTTGTCTTGGACTGTGGCATTCTGGATCCAGGCCTGCTGGGGCACGTATGCCACAGAGCCCTGCCAACAGAGAGACTGTCAATATTTAATAAACGTAACCCACAGACTATGAATAGATCTTGCAGATGGAACACTTGCTTTGTACCTTGACAGTGACTTGGCCACTTCTTTTCTCTGTTTCACCGAGCATGGCGGACAACAAAGAGGACTTTCCACTGCCCACATGCCCAACCACAGCAACAAGGGAACCTCGTGGCACATGGACCTTAATCCTGTCAACAAAGAAGTGAATTGTTCTGTTAGTTGTCTTTGATTTTACTGCAGATTTTCTTTTTAAATTCTCATTTTACAAATCATACCGTTTGAGACACGGAGGACCCTCTGCAGACCAGCTGAAAGTACCGTTTTCTATGACCACATCTTCACCATCTAAAGGGGAAAGAAAAATCATCTAAAATGAACAAAACCTGCAATGAGCACTGGGAAAAGGGTGGATTGAGGGGCAAAGTTTCAAAACAAAGCTCCTCCTTGAAGTTACGCATCAGAGTGCTGTCTGGGCGTAATTACATGTGAATTTACTTAATCATGCAAATTACAGAGTTGTTGCTTTTTCATAAGCTGTCTCAGGAAGTGTTGACAGATTGTAGACAGAGAAGTACTGTAAGTTTTTTTTTATTTCTCTATGAATCATATGTCTGAATTCATGCTATGATTTAACTTTAACCACTAAAAGGGAACATCCTATAATTTCCCTGTCTACAAGTCAGCCTGGGACCCAGGAAGTGACAGTGCATATGATCCATACAAGGCTGTGGTATGCCGCAGTTATAAACAACAACATTTTGTGGGCGGCCTATATTGATTATGTCAGTCTATGATTTTAGGTAGTATGGGAACAAAACTATGGGACTTTATTAAATTAATCAGTGTAGATTAGATAGCGATTAATTCAGTTTAATAGTTTATGCATATGCAAATGCATAGGGGAAGTTTTCTTTTACCAGAGCTCAATGGAGCCTTTGAGACATTCTCCACCTTCAGTTCCTCAGAGCATAGGTACTTTCCCAGACGTCTCAATGAAACTAGAGCCTTAAAACAGAGAGAGATGATTTAAATGCAGTATTTGTCAAATGGCACTATGAAACCATTCCTCAACAGAGGAATCACAGATATCAGATGGAAAAGTCTTCTACCTGCATGGTTGTGCTTATTGCAAATGGAAGCTGACTTAGAGGGGTCTTCAAGATGTTGATAAGTGCCATGGAGACAAACACTTTCTGTGCGTCCAAGACGTTCCTGTCATCCAGCGTCACGTAGACTCCAAACATAGAAAAGGCAATCTTGGAGGTAAAAAAGCACTAGATGTTACTTTTACTGTCAAAACCTTGCATACATTATCTTTAGTTAAAGCCAACTTTGGCTTGCAGTGCTGTAACTTCATTTTAAAGTCAACACTGTAAATCCTACAAAGGGACTAAAACCAGTAACAATGCTTTTGTTGTCTATCAGTACTTTCTTAATTTGGCTCCTTGTAGGTTGCACTTATTCCCAAGTCTATTTGCTCCTAGATGTCTTGGGAATTAGTGCAGCAGAAGTGCAACGAGGACAATATGAGACATAAAGATATTTCAGCAACCTAACAAATGATCGTTGTTGTCAAAAGATGAATTCCATGTTCATTATCTCTTGATTTTTCCTGCAGAAGCACGTTTGGCATAAGGTTTTATGTAAAAACTTGGAAAATACTGAATGGATTTCCATGAAATTTAGAAAGGTATCAGCTGTGATTATCTCACAAAGAACAGGAACCAGAATTAATTTGGAAAGCTTTTTTAGTTTAAAATCCTGTTTAATTTAAAGCCAAGTCAATGCTTAGAGTTACCAGTTAGTGGCTAATCTGCAGAAATCAGCCTAAATATTTTGTAGGCTATATCTCAAACTGTAAATATATACTTTAGTGTATCATTTCGTTGGCTTCAGTTTCAGCCGTAAGGCTGTAAATCTGTTAGCAAAGGCCAAAATGCTAACACTAAACTTAGAGTGAACATGGTAAAAAAAATTCTTGCTGGTTATATCTTCTGGTTATCAACATGATGGCATGACAGCATTGAGAGAATGTTAGCATGCAAAAGCTTACATTTGGTATCATTAATAGTGATACCATGTCTGTAGACTACAGAGGCCTATGGCATGGTAAACTGTCTTTAGTTTATGGGGCATTGCGAGCATCTTGAAATTGACCTCTAATTTAAAAGGTCTTCCATTTGAATTATCTTACCAAGAAAGAGGAGGAGTTGAAGGATGCAATAGAGATTGAATAAAGAATCTGAGACTTCTTCAGAGCATTGAGTTCCTTTTCTCTGTAGCCCAAAACCTGCTCCAGGAAGGCCTTCTCCCAGGCATAGAACTTCAAGATCTTTATTCCATTTAGGATTTCATTCATCAGTCTGATGCGGCCATCCATGAACTTCATTTGAATTTCCTGTCGACCAGACAATACAGTTTTTTACTTTTTATACTAAAAAAAAAAAAAAAAGTCTCAAACTGAAACTAGCAGACAGCTGACAGGCAATTACCACACCAAAGTAAATACATGCATTTGTGAACATGGCTTTGTGTGGCCGCATTACAGCAGCGGTAGTTTTCCTGAACGTCACAGAACTAGTCTAATTTAGTAAGAATCTGTAGCTTGTTTCATTTTAGTGATTTTTATTACAAGGAAACAACAAAGTGCCATAGTGTGGTCACTGCATTTAAGACTAAGTTTGATTAAACTGGCATCCAAATTTACAGAACTCTCTGTTGTTTTTCCAAAGAAATGAAAAATGATGTCTTCCTACTGCCCATCCTTTCCTGTCATTGTTTTTCAAACAAATTATATGGGCCAGACATCAAAAGGACAAGAGAGAATGTAACATCCAGGCCAAACACCCACACAGCTTTTCAGCCACTATCTAAACCAGCTGTGGCATCCTTTGACCTTACATGCCAGATGTCTGGGCTACTGTTGTGAATGTGTGAAGGATTCTTGCTTTTACCTGCAGCTTACTTCTTTTCTTTGCAATAAATCCATTAAGCGGGAAGATGAGAATGACAGTGGCAATTCCTGCCAAAGCTGAAGGACCTAGATGCTAAAAAAAGGAATTGTGTCAAGAGACAGTCAGTGTAATTGCATCTGTGCATGAATGGAAGGCATTGTAAACTACACAATGCTGCATTTCAACATACCTGCCAGAGGAAAAAAAGACAAAGAGCAATCTCAATAGGAGCTAACCAGACAGCGTTGAAGTACACCACAAAGTCCATAAGCTTCTGAGTGTCTGCTGAAACCAGATTCACAATCTCGCCCACAGTGCAAGTCCTCCTCGCAGCACTGTTTATCACCAAAGACTGGATTTACAACAAAAGAGACATTTCAGCCCTCGATTCACTGTGCACAATATAATTTCATACCCTTATAACGATTACACATCATCATTCATCTTAGGTAAGAGCTGTTAATCATATGCTGTGAACTGTTTTTCATTTTGGAAGGAGAGAAAGCTTTTGTTTTCTCCATTTAAGACACAATTTATGTCCTGACAAGTGGTTAGTGGCTAAATGTATGTTGCATATTTACCCACCTTCCTGTAAACCAAGCCCATTACGGCTGTCTTCACCCTCATGCCGACTGTGAAGCAAGTGTACATGTACTGATGGTTGAAGAGGGACTGAAGGCACGACAACAGGAACATTAGGGTGGCGTAAAAGTAGCCTTTCCAATATGGAGCATCTTCGTCTTTCATGAAACCCAGAAGAAGACTGTGGAATAAGAGAAGTGCGGCATTAATGATAAGTCAGGTTGTTAAGTAATTTTTTTTTTTTTCTCTTTCTGTATGACTGATTAATATAAAGTATCAAAACTCAGGTTTTCCTGGAAAGTATGATAAAAAGCTAAGCAGACAGGGACAGACTCATACTTTGTCAAAACAATTTCTCTTCATTCAGTCTGATCTTATCTGACTCCCATTATGTGACTTTAACCAGTAGCCTTAAGCTCTGCTGTGGCTTCTGGCTGACTGGTCCACACAAAGTAGTTCGGGTTGCACAACAGAGCTCAGCCTGCGGTGGAGCTGCACTCACACTTGGCCTGTGGCTCCCTTATTGTGGTCCAACAGCATTTCTGTCATTTAGAGCCTCCTCTCCCTTTTCTGACTGTCCTTCTTACTGAAGCACAGAGGGCTGTGGTCTCGTCTACTTTTCTTGCTCACAGTTCTATGACCGTAATTAACACTTCCACTGATTCTGTACCGTGCATGAACAACAACATTCCAGTCTGACTGGTGGGATAGTGAGGCAGTGGGTGACTGGTCAGCCGTGACCTGATTTCACTGCTGCCAACCTCTGGTTTTCTGTCTGTCTGTCTGTCTGTCTGTCTATCTATCTATCTATCTATCTATCTATCTATCTATCTATCTATCTATCTATCTATCTATCTATCTATCTATCTATCTATCTATCTATCTATCTATCTATCTATCTATCTATCTATCTATCTATCTATCTATCTATCTATCTATCTATCTATCTATCTATCTATCTATCTATCTAGTCTTATTACATAAGTCTCAATATTGAGTTGGTCTGTTAATCCCCCCCCCAAACCCAAGAAACTATTTTTTACTATGGCCTGGTCTACACTGCATCCAGGTATTTTAAGTCTAAGCTGAGGCTTGGAACACTTTGGCTAAAGCTTTTGTTAATACATTGCACTCAGAGCCATTTGGTTTGTGGGACTCCAAGCAATGAAAAAGTTATATTTGACCAACTCAACAACAGTATCTCTGTCCACCTGCAATGACATAATTACTTGCACATCCTGTAACCTTTTCATAAGAAGTTTTCTCAAAATTCCCTGCAATCCTCATGCAAACCATTCCCAACAACATCTGTGGATTATATTTGAAAGGAAAATGAATCATTTGAGGCAAATGGTTCTGGGGTGAGACGCAGCTCCTACTAAAAAGTCACAGCCAGACTCCTTTTAATGGTAAGATCAGATTCACAGTTTTAGTGCATTCTTCCTTGAATTTTACCTCAGCACCTGAGGGATGGCGAACATGAAAGCATCATGGAATATGATACACAAGGTGCCGGTCAGGAAATATGGACCAAACTTGCGTGCCAGCGTCCTGAGCAGAAAGAAGCCAGAGCTTTGCTCTTTCTGCAGCTTCCTGAGGAGCTGGGCCTGGTCTGGTAGCCTGCTCCCCAGTGCCACACCTGAAGCCAAAGCTTTCTCCTGCCTGCAAAAAGTAGAAGACATACAGTTACAGACAAGACATCTGTGAGAGATGCACACACGTGGTGCGGGCAGCTTTCACGTTTTGCATGTAAAATAGACAATTAAAAGCTGTTTTAATTCTTGCCATTACCGATGAACCAAAGAATTTGCCAGCAGCTGTGGAAAGCATCATTTGCTGAAATAATTATTAGACTTAACAATGGCCTTTCAAAGCACTGGATCGTGTTAACAAGCCTTGAAGATGAATCAGAGCTCTTGTCATGACATTATAGTACTCTATATCCTCAAGAGACTTGTTGCTTATTTTTAGCATCAAATGCTTGTAGTGACGAGAGACTAGCACTCAATTAGCACTGCTACGGTTAAGTCGTGCTCTGCTCGGGTCATTAATTTAACTGGGAACATGTTGATGCTTGACCACAATGCTATAAAACTGAATTGATTTTTGGACTGTTAAGCTATGACAATAGTCAGAGCAGCACAGTGAATCACAGACCCGTGACAAAACAGAGAGCCATATGAGCCAGAAGAAATGAAAAAAACAGACATGTGCATGTCCTGCGTGTGTTGTGTCCGCTACAGCAGTCACGTGCACTATTTGTTAACAGAGTAGACACATTTTACAAAAGGTGGTGGAATGTTGATAAAAAGGATAAAGCCTGGCCAAAGGGCTTTAGCCAGGAGTTGGCTTACAGATGGGTGATTAAAGGAGCGCTGCAAAGATTTTTTGCATAGTTTTGCATATGGAGCACTGCTAAAGCAGTGAAAATAATGGACATTACGAATCTAGCTGCTGCTGATTCAATTAGAATTTAATTGGGATTCATGCAAGTCCCAAAAACTGAAAGTGCTTCAACACAATCTGCTGCGCAATTTACTAAATTACTAGAATTCCTCACAAAAGTAACATTATCCATTAATGAATAAGTCTCACTTCTGAATCTTGGCACACTCAGCTGTCCATTCCTGTTGCAGCTCAGATATTATCTTGTTTGACGTGTCCTCCTCCCTCAGGGTCCACAGATCTTCTGCTTCCAGTGGAGTGCGGTATCCTTTCACAACAAGCCTAAAGAGGGAGCATGAGAGATGAGTCACACACTAAAACATCAACAAAAAAACATATTATAGTAAACAAGTATACGCTGTTCCCCTAGTGAGTCATCTTGTGCCTAAAAATGACAGGTTTTTAAAGAACCATCTTACCCAGTGAACCACCAGAAGAGAATCTGTGACAGGAAAGAGGCATCTTTCACAGGACAGGGATTCTGCAACAGATTAAAGATCACATTCAGTGTTATTTCTGTGGTTAAACGCTCTTAACTTGAAGGCTTTTTAGAAATACACAGCCTCAAGAGTTCGTTAGCCGTTAGTTGATGGTTGAATGGTGTTCTTGGGAGGGGTGTGATTAAGAATGCTAATGTTGTAAACAACCCGGGCACACTCAGGTGGTCCAGTGTGGGAAGGAGACACCATGAACTCCCACAGGACAGAATAAATAGGGTTGAGTGTTAGAGCAGGGTGAAGATGATGTTTTGAGGTCTAGAGCAGACAGAGTGGAAATGTATCATCACAAACCGTCCAACATGTGGACACACACACATACACACACACACACAGAAAGTTTGTGCTCTCATGCAGACTTCACGACATTTCTTCCACCCTGCCACCCCCTCACTGGGGTGTTTGCTCTCCTCATTACAGCCCTTTTTGTCCCCTCACTTCCTCGCTTCCTGTGAGTAACTCTAACCAGAGCTTGGGGCAGAGAGGAGGAGGAGGTGGAGGAAAAAGAAGAGGACACACCACTGGGTGTGTCTGCTGAGCCAGACTGTGGCTTCTGCACCCTAAGCCTCCTCACCACCAGCCACTAGTTTGTTAGGGACTTTTCCAGCCCCTTCGATCATTTGTCACCGGGTAAATATTACCTCACATGTCATTTTGATTGATTAGGAGCTCATTTTCATTCACCTGGCAGCTGCTCTGAATCAACCTGCTATTTGGAGCTCAAAAAAGGTTTAGCCAAGCTCATGTTTGATGGGATAGTGAGGTTTGTCTTAAGTATTGATTTGCCTGTTGTGTAGTCACAGATGCTAAGCTGTGGTTATGTTATCTCACAAAGTGAGTGAGTCGTATTGAAGGTATGCAAGACCACAATGTCAAACACACACACACACTCATTCACACACCTCTAATAGGAAGCCAAAGTGGTGAAGTATGAGAGAAAGAATGGAGGGGGTGAATCACATCACTTCCTCCAAAAGGCAAAAGTGTCTTGACAACAAAAGTCGAAAACCACAAAATAGCTACTTTGGGATTTTTCGTTCCTGGGTATTGGATCAGAGCGGAGGCTTTTTGACGGAAGTGGGATACATTCTCCACTGCCTACCTTCTCCAAGATGGGTTTTCCCTGCGGAGGCTGGTCAGCAAAACAGCAGAGGAAGAGCTGGGCCAGTTGGATTGTGAAGTAGGAGAAGAAGGCGAGGTATCGGACAATATCAGAGGCAATACCCTGTGGAATAAAACACACATTATAGGGAATGCGAGAGGGCTAAAAAAAGGCAGAACCTTCTGAGTTTCAATGTTGTAAGATTGTCCTTTATTTCAAACTAGGGAGACAATTAATTGGCTTTGTAGTCAAATGTATGCTAAACCAAAAAAAACAAAAAAACAACAAACATAAAAAAGTTCTTCCTGAAAGACAAATGTTTTTCAAATGTATTAAAATGTTCTGTGATTGTTTAATTTCTTTCTGTAGTACTTAACAAATCAGGCAACATCCTGTAGTATACTGCATCATTTATCATAACTGTGGCTTTGTGTGCAGTTTCACAACAGCACTAAATGCATTATATGGCTTTCCCCTTGCTTACACTGCATGGCAGAGGATGGTCTATGCACCAAGATCACAGACACAATAAAGAGTAATTTGGACCTATAAGCTAAATCAGTGTAAAAACCCAGAGGCTTTAATAGTGTACTTTATATAAATAAAGCCATAGTTAAAGCTGCCTCTCAGTCACGCTAAGAGACCATATCTGTAAATAGGGAGATTGTGGTTTTACAAACCAGCAACCTAACTTTCTGTAAAGGGAGCAGCTGCAATATTAACGACTCAGAGACTTTAGTAAAAAGTAAGACTCGCATGTTATTCTTGACATACAGAAATTGTGGGTTCTGGCAGAGGGCATTGTTTACCACTGGGTAAGCGCTGGTGCCACAGCCAGCCTGTTATGCAGCAGTATGAGTGTGCATCAAAGTGGTAGCCCTTGTAAACAATAAAACAGTTTTCTCTGAGAAGTATGGTGCTGTGCCCAGAAAGCAGATATGAAGGGGCCAAATGAGTCTGGCCACACAGTGAAAAACAAGTTCAAGATAGTTGGAGAGTGGGTGGGGAAAATGTAGGTCAAGCAGCTAAGAATGGCCAAGGGTCTGCAAACATGAACTCTGTCAACTTGAGCTATCAGCACTGTCATGTGAATCCAACACTTTTTTAATGAATGTTTGGGAAATTTTGAAACCATAGAGATGTGCTGCATCTTTGCAGCAACATGATATGTGATATAGAGTAACATGAACACATACACAAAATATACTAACATTAATTGCCAATTGTCCGAGACTGAACAGCTGTTTCCCTTTATTCAAAGACTTGGTGGTAGGCTAACCTAAGAGACTTGGAGTTGCTTCATGTGAACCCACAAGTAGTGTAGAGTGGTATCAAATCACTATTCTGAGTCTTGGCAGGGATGTAAAAAGGCACAGCACATCCCCTGAATGTTAAATCGTTCTCTCAGCACCAGTTACATAACTTGCTCTTGAATATCTTTGTTTTATTAGTTTTAAGGTGCAGTGAACAATCTTTGACCCATTCATTTTTTGTAGATGTCTGCATTTCCTCCAAATCTGCTTTATGTCATTTAACGTTGCTCCTTAAAAAAAACAACAGTCTTTTTGATATATGGTAGTTGTTAGTTCCTACAGTTAGCAGCTTTTGGAAAAGAAGATATGGTTGGAAAATAAATAAATAAACAGAATGCATCATTTAGATTCCCCATGAAGACATAGAAGCATAGTATTGAGGCTAAGTACATAAGAGGCCACGTGTGCCTCCTATACGTGTCCATGTGCTGCTGTTTGAATTGAACATCTGCTTTTAAACTGTAAATGGCTTTGCATTATGTGTGGATGCATAGATTTTCATCTGGCTGTGTTTATGGCAGTGTAGGCCCATAAACACAGCGCTGACGTTCCTCTGGGCTGACCCTGGGCTGCCATGTCTCACCAGCGTTTATCCCAGGGCCATCATTACTCTCCCCCAAGCAGTGTGGGAATGTCACACTGAGAGCGATAAAACAGAAATATGGATGTGTGTGTGTTTTTATAGAAATGCAAATACGACTGCCCCATGGCGGCATGCGCTAACCTACCCCATACAACAATGATTGCAATGTCTGACAGGAGACGCAGGAAGAAAGGGATCATTTAAACACACACAGCCTTGACCAGAATTGCCAGTGTCATCCTCCAACACTTTGTGTTAACTTTAGGTTACCTTGGTTAAAACTGGGGGGTGAAAAAGAAACTCTTTGCTGACACAGGGTATAGCTCAAGCTGTGCTGCTGGAGTCTGTCTAGACTATGGGTAGGAATAGACCTGATTAGATATTCCTGCACTGTGTTTTGACACTTCAGGTTCACTGAGTTCAAACTGGACTCACAAACAGATTCACTTTAGTCCTCGTTTGGCTGAATGGAATGCAGACAATAATGTGTAAAGACATAGGGTAGTGCACATATATTTAAATCAAATGCTTTGTTATAATATTAATCTTTCATATTAAGCATTAGGCATGCTACATACCTCATCAATGGCGAGCTGGATCTTCGCTCTGAGAGGCACCAGAGAACAAACAACAGACAAGACCCAGAACAAGAAAAGGAACACAGAGGATCGACATCCTCTTATTCTTTCCAGCTGGATAATGAACAAGGCCAGGATCTACACAGACACACAGAGAAACATCAAGAAGTGATTTAAGAATCCACAGCAGAGGAGGAACAGAAGAGTCAAAGAACAGATGGAAAAAAGTCTTCTTGGTGTTCCAGTACATTTTCTACTCAGAGTAAAAAGGAAATCTTTTGTGAGGAGATTTTTAATTTATTTTTTCCAATGTTCCAGAGTCAGTAACTAACATTTTTATTAGTTTATTAGTAGAAATCAGCAAATTCACACATAATCTAATCAACACATTTAAAGAATTTTAAACAGATTTAGTAGCGTCAACACTGTGATCAACAGTGTGATCATCCCAGAAACCTTTATCAGTCAAAGCCCATACATTTAAGCTTACACTGATCAGGTTTCTTGCTACAGGTGCAAACCTCGACACTGGATGCTGTGTCATTATTTGAAGTCAGCGAAAATCGATCTATTAGCTAGAAATTCATTGCTTTTATTAAACAAATCCACACAAATTTAGAATTCCAGAGCAGCCAGGTGCATGCTGTGAAGAATAAAGGAGAAATAAGCGTCTCCTTAAAACACGATTAACTAGAAAAAATAATCTGACCAGGGAGTATTCTTGAACACAGCAGTTAAAAGCTAAAGAACAAACACCAAAAATATAACCCTTTTACACTTGTTTGGCTAACTCCTCAGTGTGTCCGTGTGTGGAAGTGTCCTTGGGAAAGACACTGAAACCCACATTTGATCATTATATCTAACTCCAGATTTCTTAACTTCATGAATATGTAGTCTTGATGGGGAATCTTTCCACACAGACAATGTTGCTTAGTGAAATCTCCTTGCAAGCGCTACTTCTCTTTAAATCAAAAGAAAACAATGAAGCCCTAGCTCTCTTTTTTCAGCTGCTATTGCCAATGCAAAAGTTTTCAGCTGAGCATACAAGATATAATTCAAGTTACTCTGATTAAATGCAGTGGATGACAGTTCTGAAATATAACTTGGGTCTCTAGGAGTTCCCTGGCTGCAGACGAGGTTGTCATTCGTCTGACTTCTGCCAATAAAAAATTACATGTGTATAGTGTGCTCAAAGCTATTATAAACTATCCTTAAAAAAAGACTCTATCATGATGTTTTCTCAAAAATAAAACTGATTCAGTTTTTGGACACAGCGGTATGTCTGTCCTCAGAGGAGGCATGCATATCCATGTGAACAGCCATAATCGGCCCCTTGCTAAGCGGTTAGCCAAGTGAGACGTCACTTCGTCATGCCAGCTCATCTCAAAGCACGGAGAAAGCTGGTTTTGGTTTTATAATGAGTACCACACTGGTGACCTTGGGATGAGCCACAGGGCTGTCCTGTTATAAACTAGTTTCTGGTATATTTCTGAGTCTTTTGGATCAACAGTTTGTTGCAGTTTTCAGGAAGATGTGTACAGATTTTGATTCAGTGGCAAAGAGAGTAAACATGTTGATCTGAACGGTTTCCATGGCTCTTAGATGTCTGCTGCAGTGACATTGATTAATTTATTATTCTTTTAACTTGTTTTCTCTACACATTTGTTTCAGTCCATCAGAGAATGAATACAAATACACAGACACATATAGTCATACCTATGGGGAATTTAGAGTGTCCAGTCCACCTGACTTGAATGTCTTTGGGATGCTGGAGTTAATGGCACACGTTCAGTATAGAGGGGATGTGAAGACAAAGACAACATGCAAACCTGAAGCACACAAACATCCAAGAATTTTATGTGTTTTAAGAATGGAGATATTGTAATGAACTGACTATCTCAGTCAGTTTCGTTCCATTTCTTGGCTATTACTCAACAGATGCAGTTGTATATTTATTCAGTATTAACTGATTGTTGTTGTTAAGTGCAGTACTCAAATGCAACTTTATTCCCTTCTGTGTACATAATTGATCATTATGTACACATTCAGTAGATTGCAGTCAAGGAAAAAAGAAAGCACAATCTTTCTGTATCAATGCATAATAAGAATCTTCTAGTCCTTACCAGGTCTTAAGACTAGGCAAACACAGCTTCAGATGTACAATAACGCATGACATATTATGCTGTGTCATTAATTATTAAATAAAAAACTGACCCAAAATGAAGAGGCAGTATAAAAAAACTAAGTACGCCCTTACTCCTTAAAAATTAAAAGAATAAGAAGCAGACAGGTTCTGCTAATTAAAGGTAGATTCATTGAATAATTAATTGGTTGATCAATTGATCATCAGCAAGTCTGAGCACCTCTATAAAAGCAGAACTTTGGGCAGTTTGCTGGTCGGGAGCATTCAGGCATTGTGTTAAGGAGGAAAGACATCTTAGAGAAGTGAATTCATCCAGGAGTGGACGTCCTGCCAAGTGAAATTGCAAAAAACCCAAGAGCTACATCTCAGACTCTACACTGTAGAGTCTACAGGCCTCAGTTAGCATGTTAAATGTTAAAGTTCATGACAGCATAATTAGACAAAGACTGAATAAGTATGGCCTGTTTGGAATACTTGCCAGCAGAAAGCCTCTTATCTGTAAAAAGAACATGGCAGCATGGCTTAGTTTTGCAAAGTCTACAGAAAACTAACCACAACAAGTCTTTTGACAGATGAGTCAAAGTAGAGATGTTTGGTCATAATGCACAGCAGCACGGTGGAGAAAACAAAACAGTCAAATGTCAGGCCATCTGTCAGATAACTAAAGTTTGGCCAACATGGACACTGATTCCAAACATAACAGCAAATAAACAACAGAATATCTCAAAGGTGTTACAATGATCCAATCTAAGTCAAAACCCAAACTCCAACCTGATTGAAATGGGTGAAGTGGGATCTATTCACCTGACTTTAAGACTTAGTTTGAACAACATGATTTTAAAAGAGGGTCTACTTCTTTTCTATATGACTGTATAATTCATTTAGAGGCCTGTCTGAAGAACTGAATTCAAATAGTAACTCTCATTTTGCTTTTATTGCTCAATTTTTGGGTTGTTTTGTTCTGGGGAATTTCTAGACATGAGGTTGTCAACATAACATTTAAATTGGTGAGTATAAAAACAACTCTTGATTCTTTGTTGAAAAATCCCTATGTGACTTATGTCTATGTCACCATACACATACATATGTCTATGTCTCCATTATGCTCACCATCAACTCGTGGGAAAGAGTGCTGGAGACTTTTCTCTTAAAGGCACGGGGCTGTATCAGCCCAAATCCAAACCTTAACATAAAGCTGCCATAGGGTAACCGAATGAGGGAAAGGTCCCCCCTGCTCTGAATTACCTATTACTGCAAAGCATTAGTTTATATAAGCCAGTGGGTGGGGCTAGCTCCATCACTAAGGCTTGAATCAAAACCCTACCTTGTAATTAGATGGGGAAGCGTAAAGTGTTGGAGGGAAGGAATTGGAACTTTACGTCATGGTATTACTGATTATAGCCGTTGTCATGCATGTACATTTCCAAACTTTCACTTCAGCTGAAGGGCAACAAAACAAGTTTTTGGAGCAACAAACAAGCTGTTTCATTCCTGCATCATGGAAACGGGTGGTGGCATGTGGCTACAAGACACTTCTAGAAAATGATATCCTTGAAAAATCCTTGATAACTTTGGCAAGTAGATTAAAAGAGTGATGACAGGCTCTTAATGTGATTTAGAAGAAGTTTGTTGTCTGGCCCCCTGGTGTGACAAATTACATCCTCAAAATAAATGACCTTTTCTGACATGCATCCCCAATACAAAAGAAGTCTCAGAGTATTTTTACCCAAACACGTGCTGATATTTATTCAGGAGTCTGAAAAGACCACAGGTGGGCAAAGCTGTCTGGCTTGAAGAGAGTGAGACTGTGCAGGACCTGTATACAGCAGCAAAAAGAGGGAGCTTTGTGAGTAAATCTATGCGGCACTATGTGTTGGTGTTTGAGGCTCACAGAAGTGTCTTTGTACTGCATTGTAATTCCTGTATCACTCCTGCAGAAGGATAAACCATATCTCAACTTGCCATGCCACCCATGTGGAGCTCTCCTCCTTTATTTTGCCTACTCATACAAGTTAGGTATAATTTTAAATCCACTGAAAATGAGTGGGATTGAAGTTCTGAGAAACATTTAGGGCCATTTTCATCAACAAATGTCACTGAGAGCATTTCTTTGATTGCATACTAGCCCTTACTTGAAATAAATAATGTTCTGTATCCCACCCCCCATGCCACCCTGAGCCAGATCATAGAGGCCATCATGGTTTGATTTAAGAGGTGAGTAGGAAAGAGATAAACAACACTTTTCAAGATTAAAGATTTCACTTGGGATGTGTAAAACTGCAAAGTTCTTGCACTGGTTTAGATCTGACATTTAAGTTGTTTTTATTGTGCTATGTCATATAGTTTTCTCCAACCATCAATTTCCCAAACTTGCCTATATAGTACAGGATCTGTCCTCTGTCCAACCTTCTCTTCCACTTCCCTTTTTCCTTATTCATTACAGGAACCAGGTAGTCAAGGGACCAAAGCCTCCCAAGTTGTACATCCACCCTGAGTCTTGCTCACTGGGTTCTTCCTCATCAGAAGTCCATCATGTTTCTCAACCATTCTCATCCCATCCCTTCAGCCCTCATCTCTTCCTCTCAGCCATTTTATTCTGTATCTTCAACTCCTCCCCATTCCTAGATTTCAATAAATTACGTCGTGACATCATGGTGTGGTCTTTACAAGTGAATTTTCAGTAATCTTCAGTGTGCATAAAAGGGAATTAGGATATGGTTTGGGTTAGGCATAAGAGGACTGGAGGGTTATGGAGGGTTAACCTTAAAGTCTTATTACAAGAGAGACAAGATAAGTATATTGTCTTCCCTGCTGCTGAGGCATCACAATGACACACATTGCATCCTAAATACAGTTCTGGTCACAACAATGTTGCTCCACTCCAATGTACAACTGTACTGTATAAAAAGTTTGGATTGGGCTATGTAATTATGGTTAAAATAGATGAAAATTGCAGGTTTGATACCTTTGTATCTGGTAGTTTTGTGTTTTTTAAAGACAAACCAGAAGGTTGGAAGAAAATCAGATGAACTTGATAAGCATTAAAGCATGTGATTTGCCAAGACCGAGCAAAGCATCGCCTCTATCTTGATGAGCTAGAGTGAGAAGACTCTCCAGCTGGCATTCATAATTCAGAATTCAGAATTGGCATGTAACCTTAAATGATGCTTGGAAAACTTATATTTTGTATAAGAATATTTCATGGTCGATTTCAACCCATGACACACCTGTTTTCTTTGTGACACGTTGTCTTTGAGTGATGCAGCACCTTTATCATTTTTACTGCATTGAAACTTTGGACATCCATAGTTAACACTAAGTGCACTTCAAACAGTAACTGATGTCATTACATATGTACTCTGCACCCTGATGAGTGATTGTCAAATACAGGTTGTGTTTACAGGCTACTGTGATGTTTACATTTCTCTGACACTATAAATCTATCTCTGGTTGTGTGTCTTTGCACCTCAGTGTCTGGCCAACATACCATAGACACACTATATATTCTTTCATGTTTTTGTACAGTGACGTGAGCCAGCATGGAATAGTCCCAAAACATTTCCGTTACCCAGAGCAATTCATAGAGGATGTGAGATATGCAATTTGCACCACAAATCAGGCACAGCTCAATAGGTAAAGCTTTCTTTCTATTTAGATATGTCATGCTGTTGAACAGTTACATGATTATTGTGCAATCATTGTGTATATTGATAGCAGAATTTACAAATTCACTATTTCAAATATCCCATTCCTCTACATTTTTGCAGTATAAAACCTTAGCCCACACAAGAGGAATATAGGTAAATGTGGAATAGACTGCAACCCTGATAGACTTCAATCACCACCATACAGGATGCAAGCTATTCTGGTTATTACAAATACTTTTCAGGGTCTGAAGTAGAATTAGCCTTTGCAACACAAAAAAATACAATTTTTAAATTATCTTAATCTAATGTGGATGGACATAATTTTGTGACAAAGAGCCACAATATTTACCACAGTCATGCTGCGTATGATGGGGCTCAGCAGGAAGACCATGTGCTGCTGGATCTCTTGGCTCCTTTCCAGCAGGATGTAGAAGAACTCCACAAAACCAAATGAGGCCAGCAGGAAACCCAGCACCTGGAAAAGGACAGGAAAAAGTTAGATTGGAGATGTTTCTGGGTATACTGGTGCATTTACCTTTTTTTTTTTTTTGTCAGAAAACATTAAACATCCAACCGTTGACAAGTTAGAATCTGGGTCGCCTCACCATTTTGGCGATGCAAAGGCAGGACATTTGAATCCGTCCACAGTCATGGCAGTAAAGGCGAAGACAGTAGAAAGGGACCAACAACCACAGATAGATACAGGGAACCCACACTAGCACTGTGTTCTGGAAACACTGGGTTAGGTCAGGGTTGGCTGTGTACCATGTACGATTCCAGTCCTGCAACAAAGAGGAAAATAAAAAAAAAGCTAAGTTTTAGATCAAGAGAAAAGAAGTCAGAAAGTCAAACTGTAAAGTTACTTTTAAATTTGTGAGCAGTCAAAGGCCAAAGTCTAGAGAATCCAGACTTGGTGCGGCTCCTACATTTCAAGTCAGTCAAAAGTGAAACCGCAGAGAGTCAACAAAAATGTAAGTGTGCCCAATCCAGAGACAGTGTGAGCTGGAACTCTCTTTCACTAAAAAGCTGGATTTGGTTTTTTTTCTGAACACATTTTTGGCTATTTTACTAATAACATTTGGACTTTATGACTGTCAACACTTAAAGCTGTTCGGTAAAAAGAACTTGAATAATGGAGGAGCTACAAATGATATAAAGTTGTTGCAGACTAGGAGTTAGTCAGAAGAAGTTTGAGATTATGTAACAACAGGAGAGCAAGGATATGTGGCCTACTGTTTTGTTGTTGTCTTGCTTCCCTTGTTTATCACCTCACTTGCCTAATGAGGGACAGGGAGTCTGGCTGTGTTAACGAGACTGCCCCGCAGAGTCACCTCAGGAAGTGGTTTAAAGCTTCTTGCTGGCACAGGATTCTGGTCGAGCTGGTTCATTTCCAACTAGGATAAGCTAGGGTGGCCACAATTGGTGACAGCTGCTAGATCATTATATAACAACCCCACAGCTCTGTGAGTGAACCTAGGCAGGTGAGACAAACTTCACACGGATTTGTGGCGGCATGTCTGAGCTTTAACCATTAACCGGCACTCATTGGTGTCTCTGGAGCAGGAAGAGTCTGACTCATGATCTGACTGCAGGCACCAGAGTTCAAATGAGGACTTGTGCACTTCGGTGCATCTCTTGCCACATGATAACAAACGGAGAATATCCTTCTCAACTTGCAAAACTTGTCTGGTTAAGGTTATGTAATAACGATACGCTTTTGCACGTACACTTAGATCTGCTTAGGTGATAAATCTCTCTGGAGGCAATGAGTGGGAGACTACTTTCACAGTCCCTTCTGACTCCTGCGGTCAATGGCAGGCAGATGTTCAGAGCACTTTTATGAATAAGTCCAACCTGTCAAACTCGCTTTCTAAGTGCTTTCTTCTGCATTTCACTCAATCCTCCTCCTGTTTCTCACCCTCAGCTGAAGTGGTTGCTATAAACTTGTGCATGCCAACAGTTGCTACCAGGTGTCTATTTTTACCAATCAAACACAGTAATGTGAAAGCAGTGACTTTTTCTGCATTGCTGCAAATCTGCTGATTTTTTTTTTTTAACTTTCCGCTCATGTGGCATTATGGAGTTGAATAAGTTGCCACAAAGACAGCGTTGAAAACAGGATAATCCATTTATGTAAATATGTGTTTCTGTAAATGGAGGGCTGTCATTTTAGGTAGCATGGATCACTCTCCTGTCAGTATTGCTTTGTCTTGCTGCTAAGATTATAGGTCAGGTCGGCTTCAAGAGGAAGAAACTAAATACATAGCTGGCTTCTGCACTGACTTCTTTCAAATTAGTTAAACTTTAAAGCTGTCAGGCGAAGTGTTTGTGGATGTAACATTGCAGTGTTAAAGAATGGTGAGTTACATATAATTATTGCATGGCAAATATAGTTCTTCAGTTGCTTCTTTTTATGTTTTATATTTCTGTCTTAACAACAGTAACAACAAATAATTTTGGACAAGACAAGGAAAAGACTCAAATTAGCTATAGTGCTTCAACTATGAATTTTAAAATGTACTTAGATTTTCTAAGTATCTATAAGTTCTGAAGATAAGTTGTTGCAGGCTACTTTAGAAGCTACATGGCTAGTTAATGCTTCCTGGAGTGCTTCCACCTCTGGACCTCTATTTTCCGGAAGGCAGGTGCCTGACTGGCAGAAGCAGTAAACAATGGCAAAGCTGACACTTCTTGCACCTCATAATCAATCGTTTCTATAATCTAAATTTATATATAACCTGTAAACAAGTTGACATTTTTGGCATTGAGCTCAGCTGAATGGCATTTTGACTGAAGGTTGAACTTCTTACAGGGTAGCTTATCTGAATTATGAGAGCTTCCAATTTAAAGCATTTTGCAGGTTGTACAGCCTTGCTTCCCCAATACTGACATCCAAAAGCTGTGACCGGTGAGTCAGTTGTGACACTATTTTAAAAACATGTAAAAGGTTGATTCAGTTAATAACTGAATGTACTGTTCAGGCAGCATGACCCAAAAACAGCTGTTACAACATCCTGTAACACAACGTCTTCGTTTTGAAATTTTACGACAAAGACGGCAACACACAATGAAACAGATCACTTTCACTTTTTCAGATAAGCTTAATGGCCATTGTTTGAGGTTTTGCAGAAGCAAAAACAAGAGAATGAGCTGTAATGAGTTCCAGAAACAGAGGGGAAGACAGAGGAAGAGGGTGAATGAGACATGCTGGGAACGGAGGCATTTGATTCCAGCTGGATCACAGCCATTCTTCTATTTTTGAGCCAGGATTCAGAATGTGGAGGTTTGCTAATACACATAAACTCAAAAAGCCTTTGTAACCACAGCAGCACATTCAGTATGGTGCATTCTCACCACTCAGCATCTCTTTGAATTGACTCAAAGGACAGTGATGAGAAAGACGCCTCTGACATGCAATGGAGGCAAACTGTCCGATACAGGATGCAAACTGGAGTTTGTATACTACAGTGATTTTCTCCTCTTTATAACTGAGAACTGATAGATAACATTTTGAAGCTCATACCCATTTTCATAAAATACACACAAGTTTATTAATCTGCACATTTCTAATGACTTGCATAGCTTGTAGTCAAAAGACAGCATATTTATGTGGCTAGTGCTAATCACAATAGTGAATCATAAAAATTCTGAAAAGGAAACAAAACTAGAAGAATGAGCAAAGACTTTCATGAACCAATCATCATTTAGAAAAAAACAAAAATGACCTGAGAAGTAATGAGAAGCAATATTCAGCAATAATTAACAGACAAGTTAGTCTGACTGAATTAGATAAGAACGAATGCTTGAACAATAAAATCTGATGTGACATACCAGTAATATCAAACTTATCATGACTGAACTACACACGCACACACACACACACACACACACACACCACAGTCCCAGTAAAGAAATGTGACTTCAGGTCAGAGAATACATCATAAACTCACCCACAGAGGGTCCAGGCCACTGAGTCTGCAAAAGGCATCCATCCACTCACTTGCTCCTTCCTCCTCGAAGTGCCACTTGTTGGGGTCGAACAGCCCTGGTCCTCACACTGGGTTGCCCCTCACTCTGCACCAACACCAGTGTGTGAATAGATGTGTGATTGGGGGATAGAAGAGTAAACTCTTATTGCTGTCTTTCTCTAATGGCAGAATTTTGAGTTCAGTTAGCTCTTGCTTGTCTGTCTGTATCGAACTCTCTGTGTTTATTACTGTGTGTTTGAGTGAGTGACTTTTCCTCCCCTTTAATAAAACATCTTCTCTCAATGAAGCTCTGTTTCTGCCTGCCTCTCTGTTTGAACTGCTGCTACCCTGAGATCCTGTGTCTTTCTGACTCTCACTCAGTCTGCCTGCTGTTTATGAGTGTGTCTCCTTGCTGGGTGGGTGGAAATATTTCTCTCTCTCTCTCTTACTCACTCACACCCCTCTCTTCTCTCCCACATCTGCTGGATTTCGATCAAAACACCACAGCTGCTCCCCTCAATGGGATGACAGTCCCACACCCAGACACACTCCTCCCATTTTCACTTACTGCCCCCTCACCTCCTTTCTCCCCATATCCCAAACAGCCAGTTGTCTGACCACAGAGTGTCTGGTTGTACATAGATATAGCTTTTAAACTGAGACTAGCCACAATCAGATTAACACCATACTTATATTTTACATAAATCCAAGATATTAGCAACATGAAGTGACAAGGTATATGTTTAAGTGTAAGTGTGTCAATACAAATTCAAGTCACTTTCTTTCTTTCGTTCTATGCTTTTATTTCTATTCTACCTCAGGGGGAAATGTTTTACTTTCCATGTCATATTTATTTGAGAGAGTAAATGGTTGGATGCAATCAGCAGTGAACTGTGAACTTTTGGACAGTTTGGATCACTCATCTCACCTTTTTCTTTAATAAAATGAATAATCAACTGATCAGCAGACCAAATTCTCAGTGTGGTTAATCCATTATGAAACTAATTATCAGTTGCATCTGGACAGAAATAGTTGGATATGAGCTTCACCTCAACTACAACAGTTAAGTTCAGCTTTACATTAATACATCAGTGATAGAAACCAAACAATGTAAATGCATTGCAGTCAAGGTGTTGTTATTTTACTTTTAATGATTATTTTCTATGATATTAGTACTTTTACTTAATTAAAAGATGTTCCTCCATTATTGACAATTACGTTCAATAGATTGATCTAGAATGGTCCTTTTCCTCCTGCACACACACATTATTATTTCAGTTGAGTGTAAAATGCTGAGCAACTGCTGTGACGCAAGGCATCACATGTATTTCCATGTATTGCAAAACTTGCTGATAGGGTAAGAAAACATAATACATTTAGTTAATTAGTCATCCAATTGGACTGAAAATTGCATTGTAAGTGGAAAATGTGAAGTAACTGCATAGTGATCCGTGTCATATTGAATTAGAGAATATCCATGTTGTAAGTGATGGAAAAATTGTGAGAGGGACTTTCCTCTTCATGTGTTGACAAAGTTATGTGATTTTAACAGTTCATTTAAGAAAGAAATGTGCAGATACCTTCCCTGGGCTACTTTGACCTATGACACTGGGATAAAGAATGATCATACATAAATATACAGCAAAACCAGTATCTAAAAATAAAATCACATGACCTACAAGCATAAAAGCAAGACTGACTGTCCTTAAAACTCTTTGAAGTCTGCTGAAACCCCTCCTCAAATGCTGTGATGCTGCTCAATCCAGGACACAGGGAAAAACTTCAGCTGCACAGGAAAGTATGACACTGTCTGCACTGAGACTAACACCATTATCACCGCAGAGAAGAAACATGGAAAGCTCGGCAAAGAGACAGACCACCACCAGGCCTAATGTCTCGCCATGTGGAAATATGGGATTATTATTCTTTTCAAAATGAGTCATCACTTTATGTTTCTCTTCTAGAGAAGCAAGTACTTTTTCTTCACTTCAGTTGGTGAAAAATAAAGCGAATTAGGTAACATGGCATATGTGAATTCATTTTTATGCAAACTTTGTTATAAAACTTGGTTTTAAGCTGTGTTTTATAGTGCAGTTTTTGATACAAACTAGAGTGCTGGAGAAATACTACAGATACATTTGAGGAATAAACATTTCTGTGTTAGATGTGTTTTATGTTTGGTAATGAGGTCAGAGATTTTAAGATGATCCACAGTTTATCCCGTTGGCTTTAATAGTAACCAGTGAGAATTAAAAGTAAATGAATTAGTGCATGTCCAATGTTGCAGTCAGACAGATCTAAACAAAATCTATTGTCTAACCAACTATTGTTATGTCTCAGTCCTGCAGGCGCAGTGGAGTGTTGCTACTACCAAGAAATGGTCCGAAACACCTCAGGCAGTATACCAGAGTGAGGTGGGTGGTGTGTGTATCTGAACGTAGCACAGTCCGCAGTGTTTACAGTGCACCTTCTGTCCCAAATAATTACAAGGATCCAAACATTGAGAGACTGCAGCCATCTTTATGTGGTCCCTTTCTTTTTTAACTCAGGCTTTAAACTCTGCAGCAGAGCATGCTTGTGTTTTCTAATCAGCAGTAGACAGATGACAACATCTGGAGCTTGGCTACAGGAGGACATTTTTAAGGGGTGTGTCAGGACTGTTCTCAAAACCGGCCCTCTGCATTGTGGTGACCATGTTTACATGTTCTATCTTAAAGTGGCTTTGTTGTTTGCTTGTAAATTGTGTCCATAAAAGTTGTCATTAAATGTACAGATATACTTTATGGGTTTCCTGACTGGAGAAGCGATAGACTAATCCCTCCCCTGTTGGGTCCAGAATAAACTTCACTGAAACCTCTGAGCCAAGACTCCTCAGCTGATCATTCCCAGACAGGGGCTTGAGGTTAGAAGTGTTGCAATTTGTAGAGAGAAAGTTGTACAAAAACAACACGGACATATAACTGTGTACATGCAATGAAGAGCAATAGCTGTTCAAACTATTGATATAGGCCCTACCACAAACATACACACAACTGGTCTGTAAAATTGACCTAAATGAACTCTGTTACAGCCGATAGCCAGACGGCAGACTGTTTACACCAATGAAGAAAAAGAAAGCACAGAGCATGGATCCAATGGGAGGCTGGTGCTGGAACAGGGCCACTAGCGGTCATGGCGTGTAGTAGTAGTAATGTGGACCTGGCAGGCGGTGGATGCAGAGGGTGGCTGTGGGGGTGGCAATGCCCCAGCCAACCCGTGGTTGTGTGGTGGTTAACCAGTCTAGGTCACCTAGACTTCCTCTGGCCTCTCTCTGGGAGGAAAAACAGTCTAGTCAAAATAATGGTGTCATTTTGGCTTCTTACGTTTGAGCAAGGGGAGACAAATTTAGCGACAGCAAAGCAAAGGGAGGGGCTTAGAACAGTTTAGGAAACAAGCGAGCAAAATATCTGCTCTGTGTTTTTTTTTCTTACAGCTCTTAAATAAGCCATCTTAAATGAGTGGCACAGATCCAGTGCAGCCTGTAAATTCAGATGTGTCAGCCTACGCAAGCAATTATAACTGGGCTTTGTCTTCCGCTTTTCTCCCCCCTGCTTTAGTCACTGTACCCTTCTAATCTGTCTTCACTACTTCGGTCTGGTTGATCTTTGACGCTGACCTGCTTCCTGTCTGTTAACATGAGTGCTGTGCAAGTTGTTATGACGAGGAAGGTGTGTGCCCACTTTATCTGTGTCCCTTTGTGTATTAGATCAGTTTCTTCCGTCTGCAGACTCCAGACCTGTCTCACATGTCTCTGCGAGTGAGCAGACCCCAAAAGTATTTAACACCCTGCTGACCTGGCACTTGCTGAGGAGTTGCTCATTCACAAGAAGACCAACTACTCACAAATTGATCACTCACATACTGTTACAGAAATACATAAGCACACATACACACAATACAATAAACACGATACTTGCATGAAAGCCAGAGTTTCATGAGCTTAGTTTGGTGTAAAGAGTAGATAAAAGGAGAAAAACAACATGGTGCTGTCCAAAATATCGAGAGCACATTTAAATGTTGTTGCTTTAAACTAATTACATGTTTGTACTATCCTGAAGCACTTCAGTGCACATGTTAGAAGTTCTTACCAAATCTGTAAACACTGGCATGAAATCAACCATTTGGGATAAGAATGATATGAATGTTTAAATTCTCTAGACAGTGGAAGCCCACTTCCTCATCAGGTTCTTGATTTAATCTGTGAAAAATTCATATTCAAATTTTAGTCAATTGAGCTATTTCATACAGAGGCCCCATATGATGGCCAGAAATGACTAAAGTGTAGGCAACAAGATTATGAAGTCGTGGCGTCACCTTACTAAGATGTGGGAAAGAGGCTGAAGCTTCATTATGGTGTGGCCCACTATAAATCTATGATTGAACAGCCTGAAACTAATAGCTGGTCGTCCATGTAGCTACTGCAATAAATAAAGGTAATTATATACTGTGCATGCCTTCCCCATGTTAGGCTCATCTTCGGAAAATGGCTCACAGGTTGGTGAGGAAGCTTGGTGAGTGGTGGAAGCTTTGTCAAGTTTTCTTAGTAAAATCATAATTTTAATGCATTCACAAAAACGGGGTATGACATCAATAATCAAGCTGACTTTCTAAAATAATTGGACGGGGCTGGCTTCCCATTTCATTCTGTTTTTCAGGCATTATGCAAAGCTTGTTGCTGGCTGAAGCTATGTGCCTTTGGGGTGTGAAAGCCATAACGGTCTTTATGTAACTTTGCAAAAAAAAAACAAAAGATAAGCATCTTCCCAAAATAGATAGCTATTGTTTTACTGGACCATCTATTTAGCTGATGGGTAAAGCTCCAAATCTGACTTTAACGAGCCCCAGCTTGTTACGTTGGCAAACAATATTTACTTCGAATGTTTGTTGCCCTGCATGGCATTAGGAGACAATTTGGTTGCATAACCAATCTAGAATTAGTAAGGTAATTGTTGGCTCCACATGTTATTTTTCCTTATGGTGACACTAATGTCAACCTGACATGTCCAAACCTCAGACAGAGTAAAGATGATCTTTTCCCTCTCAGACAGGAGATGGCTGCCATAATTTTTTCAACTGCTCTGGAACCAGAAGGTGTCTGAATGAGACTATGCTGTGATTACTCTTCAGAGGAAAACCACACTGGATGACAACCAGCCAGAGGAATGGCAATGATGCCGCAGGATTGGTTTGCAGCAAGATCTCTCAAACAAACAATGTTCGTTTACAGGTCAGTGTTGGCTTTTTTCACATTGACCAATTTTCTTTTTGCTTATGTTTTAAAAAGATCCACCAATTAGAAGGTGAATATAGTTAACTTTAAATACAGAAATCAGTTTGAAATTTCATCACAGATTCCATACCAATACACCTCTTTGGTAATGCATCCGTTAGTTATAATTGATCAATGATGTATCAATATTAGAATCAAAGAAAATCAGTGATTTAGTTGTTCAAATTACAAAGATTGTATCCAATTTCTTGTAGAACAGAAAATACTGAGTGAGTGATGAATGGATTGATGGTTGAAGACAAAACTAAAATATACAAAATGTCAGTTAATTCACTGAAAGTCTGATTTTTCATAAATATACAAATAATATTGAAATGTAACATTGGTTTTATTTCTTAAAGACCAAATAGGTAAGTACTATACTTTTTAACCTCTTGGAAATAGATAATGCACCATAACATGCACATTCTTTCATTTTGGCCTTCATTTTGAGGACTAAATTCAAGCACTGTGCACAGTTTTGGATAGCTGTGCTTTATGTGTCAGCCTGTGGTGAATTTTGGTGGAGCCCAATTTGGCTGTCTCACAGCTGACCCAGCCACAGTCCAAATGGGTTTAGACAGCCTAAGAACAAAGCAGAGATGGAGGCTGTGATTCAGGAAGACATAGCATTGCTCAAGGGTTGCTGCTGCAGGCAGAAAAATCTGAGAATGTCTATCGTACTGTGGCAATTTTAGTAGTGTCTTAAACTGAAATACAAGCATTTCATATAGTGTTAATCCATCCATCCATAGCTTTGATCTGTCCCATGTAGCCTCTGCAGAGACTCAGCAGCTCAGTTCAACCAGGTCAGCCCTCTGGGTAAACATTGCTCAGCTACTTTAACAATGCTTAATAGGATATTGTGGCTTCTCTCTAAACTCAAAACAGACCTGCTACTTTCTGAAAATAGCAGTAAGTAGATCCATGGGACAATCCCCCGTCACTAGTTGCCCAATAACCTGAACTACTGGCTCCCCCTTAATAGATCCTGGAGCCTGACTCCCACTCTTTTTGGGCTCTTGTGACGTACGAAGGCACCAGCTCATCACAAGTCACCGCACTAAAGTGGTAAGACGAGCATCAACAAAAACAATTCCTCTGCTTTTCACTTGGGGATTGTGGACAGATCCCCTCTAAAAATATCAGCAGGAAAAACTGAGGGGGAGGCTTGGATTGTGGTTGTGGCATTTATTAGCGAATCATCCACTCCCTGCGTGCTATAAAAACACAGTCGTTTTCAGGGTGGAAAACAAATGGGATGAGTATATTGTGGTAAAATGATGAAGTGATGACCGGCACTTTTTTTTTTGCCACTGGCTGTTATTATATAATATTTAATCACAGAACATAGAAATGACCACAAAGTTTTACCACTGCCTTGACTGTGATCAGATTAGACTCTTACTTAATGCTTTTTGAAAAGCTGCCAGCTGTTTAGCTCTCATTTGAGTCATGGCTGTTTTTGCAATTGTTAACATGTGCTTGCTACTCATCATAGCAGTGGCACCTGAGTGGAAAAAATACCTCAAAACCTATTAAAAGTTATGCCTTTGTGTTTTTGTGCTTTAACAACCAGCTCATTCAATCATGAGAATACTGGGGAAAATGAGCAACATATAGTACAGTAAATCATGTTTTTTCCAAATAGGGTAAATCCAAGTTTAAATGTCAGCTGTCATTACTCAGTTTCCTGTTGTACAGCCATTTGTTAAACTATGCACTCACACATTGGCAACCTGCACTTTGCACTCTGTAAATCAGAGAGTAAAAACATAACATACTTCCGGAAAACCATATAGGACGGCAAGAGTCGGGATGGTAAAGCAAAATGAGCCACATCCTGTGGGTAACAGGAAATGCTGGTTAAATTATAGGTTTCATGATTGAGGGGCTCTCTGTCTTTCCATCACACCCTTTATTAAATGGATAACTTCCTAAATATCCTAAATTTATCTGCCTTACTAAAATCTGTTTAAATCGGGAACTCTGACAGCTCTCTTTGAAGTCTGTGTTAGATTCAAATACTTCATTCTTACTATGACCACATCGCCTTTAAATAGCTCTTGTCAGAAAAGACGTAATAGTTCCTGTCTTGGAGGATTTAATTCACTTAAAAAACAATTTTATTGAACAGCTGAATATTTTGGCTTTGCAAAACATGCAAACATTCAGAAATAAAATGAAAATTCAAAAAAGCTGCCGTTAATAACAATCTTGTACAGCCCTTTCAGTTGAAGTAAAATCTTGTAATATGAACCAAGAGGGAGGGGGCAGCCCCTATTCTTCGAGGCATGGACTTTACTAATTAAAAAATCGTTATCAGTCACGGTCCAAGTTTCCTGTACGGCAGTTGACAGATCAGCTTTGCAGGATGAATCCTTGTTAAAAGAAATTTCCATCATAAGTTTGAACTCAGATTTAGAACTGGGATGTTTGGTGGTCATGTCACTGAGTCGATATGTCTGTCCTGAAGAACAGTTTAAGTGCTCTTTGCTCTGTGAGAAGATGTATTATCATCCTGGAAAATTATTAGCATCACCAAACATCCTGCTTTATTTAATGTAGCGGTAATGGCAGCCCCTGGTTCTTCACCTGACATCAACCCCATATCAATCATTGTAGAAATTCTTCAGAAAGTAATCTCTACATGTTTCATTGGACGTGTAACAAACGTTCCAATTGTTCCGGCATCACCTCATTATTGCTTTGTGTTTACTGTCCTGATGCTTTGACATCTTCCTTGAATGGTTGACTTGTATGTTTCCCTTTTACAATCTTCCCATTTTCTTTGTACTTGCTCCAAATTTCAGACACAGCTAACTGGGAACAACCAACATCTTTTGCCACACTCCAAATTGAATTATCCCTTTGAAGGAGTTTTATAATTACTTTCTGTTGTTTCCACTGACAGCTCTGTTGTTGGGGCCATGTTTTCTGTCAATCCGTGCAGCAGCTCTTGAAGTCTGCTAGCACTCTCTTTTAACCACAAACAAGTTTGCATCTTTAGACTTGTGCAGATGTTTGTTTTAGAAATGTAAATGATATGTTGATTTCGTAGCTTTTTTTCACTACTTGATCTTACAAAACAACCAAATATTCCAAACACTTTGTCTTTTTTTCAAGTATGTTTGGCAAAGTCAAAATGTTCAGCTGTTGAATGAAATGGCTGAATGGATATCTGCCAGGAGCTGTATAAACCAAGTGATGTGTTGAAGCTTGCCTCTGAGTTAGCGCTAATGTCTGTTGTGAATAAGTTGCACTTTTGACTCTGAGGCTTGTTAAGATGCTTTCTTTAAACAGTCTTGTGTTGAGAGGCAAACAAATGTTTCTTCATCTGTCTTTCATTAAAACTATAGCTGTTCTGACTGGTTCTGCATGAATCAGTCGCAACCCATGCATATTTTTCAAATAGTTTTAAATTCTACAACAATTTAGAGCAGATTTAAACATGTTCTCTTATCCAAATGGTGAAAAAAATACACCACGGAAGTAAATGTGCCAGACAGACAGGGGCCATTTAACTTGTATGAGAGCTAAATACACTCTCCAGTATCCATGAAAACAAGCAGTTTAAAGTGTGATTTGGGTCTACAGGGAGCACAAGACAGATTTCATGTGTAAACAATTCAATAATGGCAGAGAAATCACTTTCCTCTGGTTTCAATCTTGTACAGTATCTATAAAGAGGATTAGGGGGCTTTTTAGGAGACTTTGTGGATTTAAATCCGAAAATGAACCTTTTTTTTTATGCTGTTTTATGTGCATCTCGCCTTTTCCAGAGGGATACCACCAAACCATAAAATGGTTAGCTTTTTAAAACAATGTTGCATAACTTTAATTTCCCCCTCAACCTAGTTTTGTAACCGTTTGTGATGACTAAATGTTGTTTTCAAGGGGAATACCATGCCTTTAAAGAATTTATATAGTCTAGGGCAGGCCAAACAGTAGTTGTGAATATCAACAGTGCCTCTCAAAGAATAACTATTTCCAAAGTGACATGCAGTTGTTATTATAACTTATGCTTCATTCCTGTTCCTAATCTTGACCTCTGACTTTGGTTTTGAAATCAGTTACTGATTCTTGATATCTGATTCAGTTATCCAGGTTCATGGCCATGGACACTCTTTGTGTGCTTTTTTGGGTCAAACTTCAGCTTTTATGATGGCAGAAATCAATCCTCAATCAGCATGGTAACCTGCACAGCTGAGTTGAGCTAAGGTTGCAGTTCCACTGTCGAATGTTAATTAGACCATCATCTTTGTCCCAGTATACATGCACAAGAGCAGATTTGACTTTTGTCAAGTTTGTCTGATGTCACAACACTAGATTGATAAATGCTTTAAGCTTCCAAGAGTTGACACAAAGTCTGACAAAAGCTGATTTTCAATCACAATTTAGCTGTCTGACCAAAGAAACACAAACATATTGGGAATCCAGCTGTAATAATACACACTCAAACTTTACTATATTTACCAAAAGATGCAGAAAGATAGGACTTTGGGGCATTTGTTAGTTTAGTTAAGCATTTGCAAGCAGAAGTGATTATATTCCTCAACTGCTTTAGCTGGGTTATTTCGTCTGGTTTTGAGAAACTCAGTTTTGTACAACTGCAGTCGAACTAACATGTTTAAATCCATTTTAAAAGTTTGGTTTTGGTCACACTGACACAACACATTGTTTTATTCTTGTGTCGTGTAAACACAGTTAATGTTTCATCCATTTCAGCTGCTAAAACAATTAAGACCTGAGGTGTCATTTAAAAAAACACTATCAAAAGAACCTATCAAAAAGTTAAAGGCATTCTGAAAATGTCTCAGCCTCTGAGGAAACTATAAATATGACATAAAAACTGTTTAAACTATTTAGATTTTGTTGTTAATTATTATCTTTTCCCTTATGTTTTACAAGCTTAAAATGAAAATTAGAATATATATTATGTAATGAGACCATTGCAACAGATCTTAAAAGGGAAATACTGTGCATGCATAATTTGTCATAAAGGAGTTCACTTTTTTTGTTGTGGGGTTTTGTGAAGTCCTTATGAGCAGTACTAACCTGTACTAACCTTTATCAGTTCAATCTTCCACTTAAAATGACCATAAAAGTTGACACCATGATGGAGTCCTGTAAAGTACCGACCCTACAAAGAGTAGGAGGTAAATGTGTCTCACACTGTTTCACATTTCCCCAACAAAGCAGATTGTGTTCTCAAGGGTTTTGTTTATGAAGCCACAAAGTTCTCATATGCAGCCAATCAACCAATGTGGGGGTTATTTAATTCCATGATACCAGCATTTTAGAGAAAAACACTTTCCAGGGGTTTACACAGCAACATTCAATGGTTAGGGTTAGAAAACAAGGGCTTTAATAGGGCTTTAATGCAACATATTTAAATTGCAACTTTCACTGTCATCCATGTCAATTTACACTTCACATACAGTTATTCTCACAGCCGCTCTAGGTTGCATCTCCTTTAAACACAATAGCAGTTGATTTAGACATGCATGCACCTGAAGTGTAGTTTATGCTTCATTGTCATTTCAGATGTGGACCCCTACGGCGTAGCCTGACATCCACCTCCAAAAAATTCTAACTACACGTTGTGTTGACGCGGACTGTAAGGGCTGTGATTGGTCCGCTCAGAACGTAATTTCCGGCAGTTGCTTTTTCCGGTCTTAATGGCTGTACACGGCGAAGAAGCTCGTCAAATCGGCCCGTTGACATTCAAAGTATCGAAAGTGCATTTATTTATTTATAGGATAAACTCCTTGAGATGAACCATCTCGTTTTCGAGATGATCCTAGATAAAAATAGCTAAACAGATAAACAGATAAAAAGCTAAAAAGCTAAACAGATAAACAAGACAGATGCAGCAGTACATGCAAAACAAATATGTTTGAAAATATATGTATATACACACAGATATACATACAAAACAAGACAAAAAAAATAGAGAGCGAAAGAAAAATGAATAAAAAAATCAAACAGAAGCCCACACACAAAACCAGTCAGACCATTCACACAATCACACAGAGCTTTGTTCATCCAGGTCCCTCAGTGGGGGAACCAGTGTTGTAAATCCACCTGTTCCCAGCCTCGACCGGTTTAGTGGTCGTACAGACCACCTCCGCAAACGTCTTCTCTGTCGCCTGCGCTTCAACATTTTTAATATAAGCATTTGTTCTTCATTATTGATGAGCTCCAACTGCAAATACAGCTGCTCCACCTTGGTTGCCATTGTTTACTGTTGTTAACTGTGACCGGAAGTAAAAGCAAGGATTCGGCTATAACCCCTGAAACCACACAAACACACAGCAACACCCCCCTCGTGGCATGGTGAATTACAGAGCAACCCGTTCCCTCGACGCAGAACTTCGAATGTAATGTAATGCTCAATGACGGCGTCTCATCTATGCTGTCGACCTGACGAAGAAGCATAAACTAGGTTTTAGACCAAGGAGTTGTTTTTGGGCAGAGTAAAGTCTTAGAGTTTCTAGCAAGCCAACAGTTACTCATCTTTTGGCAACAGAGGAGCAAATTTTCACCATTAATAACAGCTCAAACCTTAGGATGGCGTACATTTTTTCTCTGTGTCATTGTCGCATCAGACAGTTTTTTATTTGTCACTATTTTCTCAACAGCACGGTGGCTGTGTATTGTATGTTAGCACACTTTTCTGAAGCGTCATAAAGGACTAAAAAACTTCTAGTGGGAATATTACATAGCACAGTACATATTTTCAACCTGCAGTGAGCGACTTAACTGCTAAAACGCATCTGACTTGCATACTTGAATGGAAACTTTGCTTTCTTCCAAAGTTTTAATGCTAAGTTAATATTGAGTCATATGGTTCTGGGAGTTCAGACATAGAGCAAATCTTCCACTATGCATAGTGCTTGGCTGAAAGACAGAGAATAAATTATTGTAATCTACCTCCAGCTATTCAACACATGACTAAGAGATCATATGGTGCTGACACAGCAGCAAACTGCAGAAGCACAAGCCGGTGGACAAAGTCGGTTGGAGATCAAAATGGTGTTGTTATTGCATTGTGCCTGAAAAGTTCGTATGATTTTCCAAAGAAGTACATTTTTCAGGCCATGTGAAACAGCAGGATTGTCTGTAATATCTATGCATTTCTCTTTTCATTTGGATCGTTGTGTATTCATTATACTTGTCTGAGAATCCTTCATATGAAAATGCAAGGAGAGCATTGATGTAAAACGGAAACTCAGTCTGTTCTTTGTGTTTGCACAATGTCCCGATCCATCCCCTTACTCTCCAAAAAGATTAAGGTTTTTCACTTGTGTGAGTTAATATGTGCTGGGATAGAAGCCAATCCCCAGCTGGGATTCTGTAATGAATTAGGAGGATATTGAAAATTTAGGAATGGAGAATGTCACTTTTTCTACAGTTCACAATGGCAAACACATGGTGGATATCCACAACGTCCACACAAAGAGAAATATGTTTCAAGTGGAATAAGTGAGCCATGAAATGGGACTCAAACATGCACCCTTCTCTTTTCAAGCAAACATCATTGGCCTCTAAGGCAAGTTTTACTTTGCATCCAGACCCACATCAACTGTTCAATCAACTTCAATAAGAACCAAAACCATGTGTGTGCTTTCTTTTCATATTCACTGGTTCAGTGTGTTTAACATCAACAATGGTAAATTTGCCATTTTGGATGGATGTTTTACTGTTGTATAGAAGGAGAAATGCTACTTTTACAAACATACATGGCTATGTTTTTCCATTCAAAATTCAAAAGAGCACTGTCATTAAAATCGTGTTGATGGAATGGAGAGGAGACAGGTTGGAGTGTTTCCACAGCACATAATGAGTCCTATCTGAGTCTTTCATAAGTATGTTTGATCTTGTTTTTATGCATCATTTGATGGGCCAAAAGTCAAGTTATGATTCAAGACCCAAATAACCTCAAGGTTTGTTTTGAGAGGATTGTCATAAACAACATTACGTGAGTGAGCTGAAACAGTGACGGATGTTGTTCTACATCTGGTTAAATAGCTAATTTTACATACAATTATATATTCCACACACAGACTCTGGGAGTCCTACCACACAAGTCAGGGACCAAATGAGACAAGACCTATCGTGTCTCCTCAAAGTGCGAGGAGACACTGTTGACTCAGTGTAGTCTAGAGGCGCTTAGGCTGCGTCCCACCACAGTCATGCACTGTCTGACCAGAGCCTTGGAGCAAGGGTGTGCAGACGCACAAAGGTCCATGGATGCATGCAAACATTCCACAAACACAGCCACACACACATGTATGCAGGTGCATAGATTCATGCATGAGCCAGTCTCACTCTTCTCCAGCTCTGTGGTTTGTTCTTCAATCTTGTCATCATCTGAAACACAAACAAGAAAAGCAGGACTTTCTTTTGATCTTTTCTTGCTTCAGTCGAGCCAAAGAATTTTACTGGTTATTTCATATGTGCACTTTCATCAAAGAAGGAGTGTTCACTCTTTGGGGCTTAACTTTACACCTGACAGGCAGATCCTTTAATTGCTTTATCCACCTGTGTTGAAAGTTTTCTTTTAGGTTTCTATCCCCTGATTCTTTACATGCCTGTTATCCCCAGCAGAAAATACTGTGTAGCCCCCTTTTGCCTCCCAAACCTCCTTCTTTGTGCACTTTCTATGTACTTTTTCAATCTCCATCAATCAAAATGCAGTCTGCAGACTAAACATGGCAATTGCATTAAGACCAAGCATCAACAAATCGACCTTGACTCAAAAGCTATAAGAATAAGAATAAGAATGATACTTACCCATTTTTTTAAGGAAAAATATATTAGAATCTTACTAAGCCCAATTTTGATGTGTGTGCTATTTGACCATAAAAGTACTACAATAACTAAGGTTTCCAAAGTCTACCAAAACAAATTAGTAATGCAACTATTTTGCAAATATTTTAGATGCTTCAAATGAGACACAGTCCTTGACGGTCATTTTTACTGGACTGTACCTGAAAGAGTATCAAAAAACTCTGTTTAGCTTAATGGGAATCTAAAGTGTGTTTCAGCAAACTTTCAATCAGTCTAGACAACTATTTTTAATGTTTGGGTTTAGTCTATTGCTTTTCAAAGAGTAGTGTTCTGTTATATCTGGCAGCAGCTGCCAGTGGGGGAAAAATTTGTACAATATCTGCTTATGGCCAAGGAAAATGGAGATGTTAGGTGAGAATAAGCTTAAAAGAACAACTTTGAAGACCACATATTTCACCCAAGCAACCAGGTCTGTAGATTGAACAATAGTATTCTATGATTCTTGAAAGTAAGGATCTGTATAATCACACTGTGTCACACCAAGCACTCCAGAAACATGCACAAGACCATGCCTTATTATACATGGGTGTGTGCCTTTTCAGCCAACAAACAGGTCCACAAGATGAGGTCAGAAGAGTTGTAGTGTTTTAGAGAATCAGGTTTGACTCCAGGGTAAGTTAGATATTTCTTGGTCTCCTGAGCCCTGTGTGAGACCATAGTTTTGCTTTTACTTTTATTCTCACCCATTGTTTGGTTAAGTTTAGGCAGCTATTTGGTTAAAGATAGGACAAGGTAATGATTTTGGTGGAATTACTTTGCAGTGGTCAAGTCAAACATATTAACCTAGACATACTAATTTTCACTTAGGGCTGCAAGACAGAGTGTAATAACCCCCCAAAATGTGTTTAAAAAAAACATGTTTACTGATTGAAGCATCTCACATGGTGGACCTGACAGGAGCACCAAAACTGTAGGTAGAGGGAAGAATAATGATCAGTTTTATTATTTTGCTGGGCAGCAAGCACTCACTCCCATTTGTCTAGTGTTGTGGCCCAGCTGCACGGTTGTCAGAATGCCAACCCCTCTTGCTGTAAATGTCTGCAGGGTCTCAAAAATCAAGTATTTACTTAGACTTTTAATGGCTAGACTACTGCAGGTCAAACTCCTCTGAAAATGCCAGAAAATTCATAGAACAAAGTCAGTCTTGATGACTTTCAAACAGGTCCCTGTTTTCACATTTGACAGCTATGCTCGTGACACACTGTAGCTATTCATAAAATGAATCCATTATAGTCTATTATTCTAAGCCAAAATGAATGTTTCACATATCAACTGTGATGATTTCAGATATAAGATAAGATGAACCTTTATTAGACCCACAGCGGGGCAATACACAATGTCTAAAATGTAATTTTTCCAGGGACATCTCATGACATGTTTCCTGTCATATGTTGGACTTTCAATTGCACAAATCCAGAAATACATTTTTGATATTTAGGATGACTATTCTGAATACCTGTAATAGAATGTGTCCATTTTAGATAGATACCATAGAAAAACTATCCCAGATATATATAATTTAAATGTTCATAATGCACTGTAATGAACTAAAATATGATTATGTATATGAACTATTAATTTAGTTAATCATTCATGACTGGTAGAAATAGTTTCTGATATATACAAATGTCAAAATGCATTAAAAATAACATTTTGGAAGAGTTAAAGATATCTCCACACATATCTACTGGTAATAAAGATGCAATTGAGTTGAAAAAAGAAACTTGCGTCTCAGCTGGAGTCTTTCCAAAAGGAGTTAGTGTGTTTTCCAGATGACCAGCTTCCTCCCACAGTCTAAAAACTGTTGAGTTAATTGGTGATTTTAATTGGTGATGTTGTGCTTTTATGAAATCTACAAACCCAATGCCAAAAAAGTTGGGATGCTGTGTAAAATGTAAATAAAAGCAGAATGCAAAATTTTCAAATCTTACAATCTAATATTTTGCTCACAATAGAACATTGAAAACAAATAAAATATTAGCTCATCTTAAATTTCTAAAAGGTTGGGACAGGGCCATGTTTAGCACAGTGCAACATCCCCTCTTCTTTTAACAACAGTCTCTAAACATCTGGAAACTTATGAAATCAGTTCTTTGACCTTTGAAAGAGGACAGCTGTCCCAGTCAGTCTGCTATAGGATTCTAGCTGCTCAATAGTCATTGGTCTTTTTAATTGAATTTCAAGTTTCGTGATGTTTTCATTTAGTTAAAAGTCTGGACTGCAGGCAGGCTTGTTGCCCTAAAACCTGCATGTACCAGTCAGCATTGATGTCGTCATTCCAGATGTTCAAGTTAAAAGCATCCATAAACGCTAATACGCACCTGCACCATTAAAGATGCAGGATTTTGAACAGATTGCTGATAACATGCTCTTCTCCTATTTTGTCCAAAAGTTTCCTAAAAACAATTTTTCATTTCAATTTGTCTGACTACATAACAGCTTCCCACTTTGCCTTAGCCCCCTGGAAAAGAGCTTTGGTTCAGAAGACGGCAGCATTTCTGGATCATGTTAACAAAAGACTTCCTCTTTGCTTGATAGAGTTTTAATCTGCATTTGTAGATGGCACAGTGAAATATGTTCACAGAATATCATTCCTGGAATTATTCCTGAGAAATTGCTCCACAAATTCTAGATGCAGTATTTTGCAGTTGCTGAACTTCTTTAATTCCACTAAGTAAGTGCACTCGGAAAGTCTAATGGTTTTTACCTTTGGTATGGATCCTTCCATCCATCCATTTTCTTTACCTGCTTAATCCTACTCAGGGTGTTGGGTGGGTGGGTGCTGGAGCCTATCCTAGTTGTCATTGGGCGAGAGGCAGGGTACACCCTGTACAGGTCTTTGGTATGGATGATTTTTATTAATTTTTTACACATATATAACTGTCTATTTTATTTAATTAATTGACAGGGGCTGGTGAAAAGCATTTTGTTTCAGCCTTTGATTGTGTGTTCAAATGCTCGGTGAAATAACAATAAATTGAAAATTGGTGGAGTGCCCTTTCACAACTAGATTCTGTCTGGAGAAAATCAAACCATATGTAATAATAAAGGACTAGCCCTAGAGCTTATTGTGCTTTGGTATTGCAAACTCCCAAACAAATATTAGAAATGAGTTGAATCATTGAAAAACAAACCCAGACCTGATAGACCTTAACGGTGCTTGGATCCCATAAACAGTTGCTCACCTCACGATTAACCCAGCCTCACTGACACCTATAACCGACACACACTCCTATAAAAAGGGACAAAGGCAACCCACATTAACCGATGTGAGGCCACTCAAACGTAGAAACCCATAGTCAGACAGACAGATAGGGAAACACATAACCAGTGTCTCACCACAAATACACACACAGACAAAACCGGCACACCCCGCCATTCACCCTCTTGGCCTTGTTTACTTTTGACCATCACAGTTCTGCAGCAGTCAACCTCATCATTCCACACATTCCTGCACCCAAACTATTATATGTGTTGTGCAGAAAGTTTTTGCACACGAAAGACAGGATCACATATTAATAGTGACACGAAGATGCAAGATCATTTATGGGTTTCTGGCTACTGATTTAAGTTATGATTTAATACATTTCATACAGTTTGTTTGTATTAAGATTTAACAGGCAAAATTAAAAGCCCACTGAAGTGTCAAATATTTACTGAACTCAAATGATGCTGAAAACTGTGGCCATGTGGAGGTTAGAGAATACATTTTTAATAACCAACTTTCTCTGTGCAACACTGCCATCTGTAGACCACCAACAACAACACTGATTGCTCCACATTTTCTTTGCTTAATCACTTCGTATGTAATAAATCTAAACAAAAGAAAGAACCATAATTTGTTTGGCACTGAAAAAGAAAGAGTCAAAAGTTCATTTTCCCTCTTTACGTTATTCTTTCAAATGCTGGTTTTCCTCCCACAAGCCAAACATAGGCCATTTAAACTCTGTGAACTCTAAATTACCTGTTGTGAGGATTTGTTTGTGACATAATCCGTTGACAGACCAATGACTCAACCAGGATGATGACCCTGTTAACCTGCTCAGCAGAAAATAAACAGCTGTAAAGTATAGATGGATAATTATACACTGGAACAAGTTGGGCCATTTTGATTTGTGTATTCCACACTGAGACAAACACAGACAATATTGATGTATGACAAATAAACAGTGCAGAGCTATTTGCCTATTGACCCAATGAAGAATAGTTCTTCACCTTTAAATAACAAAGTTGTTCTTGCATCAGAGAACAGCTTGATGTTGAATATTTCAGATCTACTGATGCACTATCAATCGGCTGCTTATGTTTATTATTAGAAAGCCCAACTGATTTTGTGAATATGAAACAGTATGTTTTTTAAGATGAACAATTCTGAAACGCAGTCTGACAAACCCTAAAGATGCACAAATTGGTGTTACCTGACAAATATATAAACCACTACAGCAAGAAAGCAAAGTGTGCTAACTTTCACGATTTCAACAGAGAGTTCAATGCTTGTGGATATAGCTATTGTAAAAGTTTCTTCAGTAGTCTTTCATATTTTTCCCAACACCAAGATATAAGGCTGCTTTTGTTTGATATTCCATTTAAGGTGTTTTTTCCTTACAACAGCACATGGGCTGATTGTTATATATATACACATATATGTGAGTAATTTAAACAATTTTCAACAACTGTACAGGTTTCTATATGGTAATTAATGGAGTTTGTTAATAATGATTTACAAATGATTAATTATTAGAATTAATTTTACAGCACATTGAACCATTAAGTGTGAAGCTTTCTGGGGAAGTGTTCCTTATTTACAGTAATACAAATGCAAAATCCTTGTCTTTCCTGTGACCTCTGATTAAAAACGATCAGATTTTACCAAAATTTGATTTGACTTTAGATTTTATTTGCACTGAAAATATCTTTAGGTGATTATATGGTCAAAACTACGTGGCTGATTTATTTATTTATTTATTTGGTCTGTTTTTTAGTAAAAGGTGAAACTTTGTTTCTCAAGAACAAATAATATAGAAATATACATAAAAAGAATGGTAAAATGAATGTGTGGGTGTTATAGAGATGGGCTTACGCAAAGCTACCACCCAATATAAAATTAAAGATTTAAAATAAAGACGTGTAACATTACAAATACATTTCGAACAAAATATATAAGGTAATTTGTATGTAGTTACTAAGGACGGTACGAGCAAGCAAATGGACTTTCCATTTTAACACACGCTTTAACACAACCCGCACACACAGTTGTGGGGTGGGGGAGCGGTGTTGTACAACGTAGTTACGTCATAAGTGTGAGCCACGTCCACCCCCTGACGCTCAATGTCAGCTCGTATACATGTACTTTTATAACAGTGATAGTTCAAACATTAAGTAACTACCATGCAAAGAGCTGCACGGACAGTTTTCTCTGACTGGTCTCAGACTGTCAGTTCAGCGATGATTCGACAGAGTTTAAAATGCAGAGGTAGGTGGTTGGTTTATGAGCTCGTAGCTACAGTGCTACAATGCTAAAAACACTCATGATGTAACGGTCATCAGTGCGTAATGTCTTATTACCTTTTAAGTTAGTTTTGTTATTATCGTAATCGTGTTTAGAGTCACAACAGCCTTGTTTATATAACTGAGAAGTTGAACTACCGTTTCAAAAGTTTGCCACTAGCTTAAACTTGAAAAGAGTCTAAGGACAGAGCAGTGTCTCGAATGAGGTTTGCAATTATATCCATGTCTGCTACTTTGTTTTAACAGCGCCCCTCCAACACAGCTCTCGTGCATACAGTGTTCTTCCGCCGCCCCGCGACAATGAAGAGAAAGAGATGATGCATCAAATGCTGCGCGTGGACCATGCGGGGGAATACGGTGCTAACCGCATCTACGCCGGACAGATGGCGGTGTTAGGTAGAACAACGACTGGACCTCTTATCCAGGTATGGAGGACACAAGGGTTCAGATCCTGTTTCACGACTTAGAAAGACAATCAATTCAATAAACTGCATTATAATTCGCAGAGATGACTTTTAGTCAGTAAAATATCTCAAAACCACCTCATGAACAAATATGGCTGATTTTGATGTTTTCAGCTAGTGCAAACCCAGTAGATCCCCAAAAAGGAAGGGCTTCCTTCAAGGAAAAATATGTTCTGATAAATATTTGGATCTATCAGAAGAACAATCTGTTCAGTTCCAGCCCAGTATCTAATTAATAATAAAAAAAAACAGAGGCCAAGCAGTATTTATAGTAAAAAATGTAATTTAAACAACATGAATCTTAGACAAAAAATAACACATTAAATCTATGATCAGCTGTTCACATCAGCAATGGTTGCTGTTCTGGGTACAAGTGAGGTGCTGTAGAGGCAATTAAAGAAGAGAAACAAACGTGAAGGTGAGAAAGAGCAAGACAGAATGAATAGCTATAAAAACCTTTGGTGTCTGCAAGGTTACCTACTGAGGAGAGAGAAAAGACACCTGGAAGACACTCATAGTGTTTAATGTTGTCATTGTGGGGAATGAAGTGGATCTTGAAACTTTAGCATCTCTGAACTTTAACTTTATCTTCATAGAGACACTGTGGCTTGTTTGGTTGCTGCTGAGATTTCAAAATGGGGGGAAATATGTATGTAAGTATATAAATGTGTGTTTTTTATGTCTATTCTCCTTTTTCTTTAGCAAATGTGGGATCAAGAAAAGAAACACCTAGCAAAATTCAATGAAATTATTGCTGAGAACAGAGTTCGTCCCACAGTACTGCTACCTATCTGGAACATTGCTGGGTTTGTATTAGGTTGGTAGAGCCTATAAACATACTGTGTTTACAGAGCTGTGATAATTCAGAAAAATTAAATGAATGTATGGAAGAATAAAGATTATTCCTTCTTAAAAGGCTCTTTTACCACGTAGGGTGTTTTATGTTTCAACTGTGTGTTTCTCTTGCTTGTTGTGAATATTCTCTAGGGGCATCCACGGCATTGCTGGGAAAAGAGGGCGCCATGGCCTGCACTGTGGCAGTGGAGGAGAGCATTTCAGAGCACTATAACAGCCAGATAAGAGCTCTGATGGAGAGGGACCCAGAGAAATACACTGAACTGTTACAGGCGAGTCTTTTATATTGTTTTCACACACGTATGACTGATGATGTCACCATATTACATATGTCAGTCATATGTTGTCTGAGTGGGTGGCCAGCTGCTGGCTAATATGCATCATCATGTGCAGCATGCATCAGTGAGGAAGTCCTTTCTATTTCTTCTAATTGAAAGTTATAAAAAACTTCAAACTCGACCACTCTGAGACTTGAGACTGTGGCAAGTTAAAGATTAAAACAAAAATTAAACCTTATTTACCACAGTTTCAGTGGTTAAATGCGAAAAACACATGCACACCTTTGAGCAGCCCAGGGGGGGAACATTTAATGTGTGTGTAGCGCAGATGCGTCACTTCACAGCAAAGATTGCTACATTTTTGTTGTCCTCACACCAGCCAGCTGTTATCTTTTTGGCTCATTTTTCAGCATTTAATAAGTCTCAAGACAGGGAACTCTGGGCAGTTGCAACTGCTATCAGGCTCGATCAATTAATAGTATAAGGAGCAACAGAAAATCTACAGGATCGAGGACATAGTGTCTTAGCGGGTTACGCACGTAAGGGCTTGTTTTACTTGCATAGAGATATTGATTTGTGTAGCTGTTACCCAACGCAGAAAGAAGGAGTACACATAAAATCTGCACTTCATAATCATCCACCACAGTTCAGATCTTTATCCACTTTGACTCTGTCTTTTCCACGGCAGAGTAAAGCTAAAGGGCCAAACAGAAACTACCAGTAAAGAACAGTTCATATCTCAGAACATTCCACATATTTCCTAGACTGCCCCCACATGGTAGAAGAGCACTATAAAGTGTAGAGGGGTGTTGAAGATCTATGCAAAAAGCTTAAAATTTATGGAAAAGATGGACCGTGTCTCATGGTTAGAGAAATGGAGCCAAAGTGGAATTACCTCAAACCTGCATTATTTCAAATGGCCTGCAGGGGGCGACTCTTGCAGTCACAAGCAGAGCTTTGATCAAGTTCAAGTCTCCTGGAAAATAACTTTCCTTCTTAATTGGTCTGTTACCTCAATAAATGTTTCGCTAATGACTTTATGGTCTCAATTACAAATCGTACTTCTTTTCTGATTGTGCATTTAATAAAATAATAGTCTCTTTTAGAGTAATTGACAACCCAAGCCAGTGTGTTGCGCAGTTTTCATTTACTTCCAGGTTTCCCTGACTGGTTGACTGCTTTTAATGTGAGTTGTATCTCCAAGATTAAACAGGATGATTTTTAAAAAGTTAGTTTCTTCTTGCTTTCTCACTCAATTGTACAATTTAAAGGCACTATGTATGAATATGTTTTCTGGTTTAAATATGTCACACCCTGTCTGAGCATGAAATTGACTGTACTTTTCCTGCCGGGCATTCAAGCAGATGGGTAAAATGAGAACTAAACATTATAGACCTCTGTTGAAACAGGAGAAATATGATTTCATCTGAACATAACATGAAATGTTGGGTGTCATGACCGATTCATTTGGTTCAGTGTAACAGTTGCCAACACCTGACTTTGGAGCAGCATATATGAGAAATACTGTATCAGTAAATATGACCTGAACCCATGAGTGAAACTAATGACTGTTATTGCTGACTTTTTGTTTCTTTAGTTTCTTGTAGTTGTCATTTTGTAAAGCAGGATTTTTTAAAGATACTGATATCTTAAAAAAAAAAAAAAAAAAGTTTACCCATTCAATTGATATTTTATCATGTATTTTGATAGATCATAAAGGAATTTAGAGATGATGAGATGGACCATCACGATACAGGATTGGAGCACGATGCAGAATCAGTAGGTGTTATTTTTCCTCATATCCTCAGATAATAAGCTGCTTTATCACTTTCAAGCCAACACATACTTTTTATTTCATTGTAGGATTCATTTCTTATAAAACAGTAATTTTATGTTTAATTTTTTCTTGTTTCATGGTGTTTCTTTCTTCTTTGTGGATCTATTTATCAGCTTTTATTCACGTCGTAGCTCAACTGTGATCACATACATATATCAAAGTGCTCCAATTTTTATTTTTTTTCTTCTTGTGTTTTAGGTACCTGGATACTGGCTACTAAAAAATGTTATTCAACTGGGTTGCAAAGCAGCAATTTATGTTTCTCAACGTGTTTAGCTTCATGCGTTAAAGAGAATTGTTTTGATATTTTGATTCAGTTTCTGTAAATGAGTTAATTTGTCATCGGTGAATGAAGCACGTTGTGTTGCAACATGCTGTACTTTTGCCAGATAAAATGTGTTGTACACAAACATTTACTGTTGTCTTAATGACATGCTTTTGATTGCTTTGCACAGCATTCTGTTTAAGTGTGTTGGTGGAGGTGACCCTTGCTGAAATAAATGGCTGACATCAGGGCTGTTTTCTGAATTAAATGGTTTTATCTCTGTGTTTCACTGGTGCTGTTGAAAGGTAACAGAAAAGCGATGTTGGTGACAAAAATCTAGTAAAGTGAATATTGAATTTAAAGAGTTTATGAGTTATGTTTTCCACTTATCTCTAATGTTATACATCCTTATTCTGCCTCATGTTGCCTCAGTATTCTTGCGCCTGCAAATGCAATTGATGGAGTTTATATGCTTGTCTTTGACCAAAAAAGTAGATACCTCAAATAAACATGATAAGGACATATTGATATCAGCATGCTTACACCACCATACCCTTCAACAAATGCTCCTGTTTCACATGTAATAGCTCATATATCAAGCTGACCAATGGCTTGTCATCCCGGTCAAGCTGCTAAGCACCCTCACACAGCTGTTCTGGGTACATTAGGTCACCGAGCAAAAAGGATTGACAAAAGACCTGTTCAGGGGCCCCTAATCTATTAGCCCTTTCATCGGGTTGAGCAAGCTGAACAATAATTGTCATTCCCGTGCTGATCATTCTCCTTAATTTTGCATTTTAAACCTTGTAAAACTGGATGTGAGTGGTACGACTCTTGGATCTACCGTCATAATGGCATTTACCAAATTAAGTGCTGAATGAAATCAAAGGAATAAAGGACACTCTCTGCGTGAGGATCTGCTACTTAAATTGAATATTACAAACCTTAATACATACTTTGGTGTTTGATGGTTGTGTTGATGTCTTTTTTCAGTCGGGGTTCACTTGATATGTTGAAAACCCCTCTTTCCACTGCAGCTCTTAACAATTCAACACCTTTTAGTGTGGCTGCCTGACTTTTCATCTAGTGCCACTAATGATAATAATATTAACAATGTAATACCACATCCATCTCTACATTAAACTGTTCCGTCACATGTCACAACTTATATATTAATTATTTTGCCACTGGTTTTTATTGATGTCTATCCATTCATTTATTTAAGTCCATTAATGGATGCACAATAAATCCCTTTTAGAGGTGAGGTATTACCAAACTTTGCAGATCTATTTTTCTTAGCATGAGGTCAGGAGAGTTATTTTAGCTGCAGTGGGTTTACATATCGGACCTGAACTCAAGGGTTAATGTGCCATATGGCCTTCATTCCTTAAAAATAGGATTTTTGTATTGTCCATCAGCCCAAGTGAAAGCTGAGTGTAAAAAGACTTTAGTGCTTGCCATGTTTGCTTTGATAGTTGACACTTTGAGCCTTTTTAAAATTTGTCCTCTGACAGGTTAATTGGTGACCAGTTCTTTAAGGGCCAACAGAGGAATGGGTTCACACTCCTTAACTACCTTTACCTATTACTTCAAGTACCGATACCTCTCATTAAGTAGTTGGTCAAGGCACTTCTGAATGGCGATGGCAGCCCCAAGTCTTGTTGGGAATCAAACTTGGCACACCTTGACTTTAGAGGTGTCTCATAAAGTTTGTCTCTGGCCAGGTTGAAGTAAAGCACCGGTGTACAGTCATTTTCAGAAATGCTCTTGTTAGTGAAGGTACCAACCTCTGGCTGGGTCTCAGGAGTTTTTGTAACACTACTTCTGTGTTTTCATGCCAGAAACATTGGATTGTTGCCTTGTCGAAATGTAAATCTTTATCCCAGCTTGAGATCTTGAGCACTCTGAAAAAAAATGTTTCACTCAAAGTTGCTCCAAATTTTTTTGCACTGTATCCTAACTTGTCTCCCAGCTTCTTTTCCTTTTTGGTGCCATCACCGTGTTTACTGCGGAGATGGTATAAATGAGGTGATGCTCCAACGCATGAGGTTTCCTCCACTCGGGTGTCTTTCAGCGAGTCTGTCTATCTACCCTGAAGGCCAAATAGGTTGAGTGCTGATCAGAAGTTGATATTCAGGAAGGTTTTCCCATCCTCACAAAGGAACAAATTTATTGAGATTGTTGGTTTTTAGGTTACCTGCCTGACAAAGGCCCTCGGTTGCTGAGCTTTATGGCGCTTTAAATGGAGAATTTATCTTGTAATTCTGTCTTTTAGGTCTGCTGACAGTTTCATGACCACATGCATTTTTTTCCTCCACTGTGACTATCAACTGAGTCACTGTATAGACAAGTGTACTCTTTTCCTAGTGAGGCCCTGTAGATGAAATTATGCACTGATGAACTGCTGACAAGTTACTGAGGCATCTCATGGACCTTTACAGAAAATAAGATACACGGAAGCTCAGTTACAAGTGTATATATACAAGATATTCAAGTTTCTTAATATTAATGAGCTCTGTCATTGTGGACAGTTGTATTAGATCTATGAGAAAATAAATAGTAAATCCACCTTAAGATAAGTTTGGAATAATAAAATGTGGTATGTTCATGTCTTAGTCATGTCTTATTTACACCAAGTCTTTGTTGTGGTCTCTTTGTTGTCCCTTTTTCTATTCTGTCAAACTTCTGACTAAAAAATGAAGAATTCACTGTCTTACCTGCACTAAATCAAGAATAGTATGCAGTTATATAATAATTCATTGGAGGTCACTATATTTGAGCAACATGAGACAGTGGGCAGCTGAGCAAATCAAAGGTAGATCATCGTACATTATCTCTGCCCCAGATTAATTGCGTTGACATTTTGATAGCAAGGCGTAACTGTTTAAATAAAGCAACATATGTACAGCTCCATTTGCATCTCCATTTTGGGTGATGAAATTACTGCTATAAAAAACAGGAGTGATAACTCAGTTAAAGCACTTGGGTTAATAACTGTAAAATCTTTAACACCACTTCTAAATGAGATTCCATATGTAACTATTCGTATATTTTTCATACGACAACACCGTAATGCATTTTCAGTCAATAACAGAGCTTAATAATGCCTTTGCCTATGACCTTCAGGAGTTCATGTGCACTGTTTAGGTTCTATCCTCAGAATCACTTCCAGAGGAATCTGCTGAATCACTGACTTAGACATTGGCAAGGTGAAGTATGTAGAGAGCAATAAAACATTACTAAACTGTGACTGTCTCGCTATCCGTGAATAATTGCTGTAGTAAATTTTGAACAGCACAAACAATACAATACGTCATAAACTCTTTCGGATGCAGGTTGTATTACGGTTTGGCTTTGACGTGTGCAGTCTGCCAGAAATCAGGCTTTTCAAGGGTTTATGATGACAAATAGATACTATGAGATCCATTTGGAGCATTCAGAATTGAGCACATAAAGATTAGCTTTAGTGTGGCAGGATGAAATATTATCATTTAGATTTGGTAAATGCATTAATATAAAATATTTGAGATGTTAGACAAACCATTCTTCTTGGTGTAGTTGCTGCAATCCAATCTTTTGACAATCCAGTTAAAATAATAAGGATTGAAGGCCTAGTTGCATAAGATACAGTATTGCTCCCTCTCTTCTTGAGATGATATTCCCTTGTTTGTGTGATTCATAATGATTAGTCCTCTCTTTAAATCTATCCATATCATAGATGTGTTTACATTTGAATCTTCAATAATCATGTTTTGCCCTCTGTGGGCATTATAAAATTTAATTTGATGTTAAAGTTGATAATATAATCTGTCTCATATAATGAGACACCCAGGGAGTAGTATCTGGTCTAACAAAAAGGGAAAAAAGTCGTTTTTTAGTTATTCTTAATGCTTTTTTAATGTTAATTGTCTCCTGTAAAATTATTACAAATATTGACGACTCCTCTTGCACACGAGGGCATGAAGTCATTTTGTGTCCAAATAAATAGTTTGAAAGGTAGCACATACACAGTGACTACAGTAAATAAAGCAGATATACAGTAAATATGAAGCTACAGCCAGTGACCTCTTAGCTTAATATGCAGACTGATCATCTTAAAGGTGTCATCAAGAGTTTCACAAACAATCAGCATATGTCAAGAAGATACAAAAGTCGTGAAATTGCAGTATCATGTTTTTAGGACATTTCTACACTTTGGTTTTGTTACAGATTCAAAGAAAAACACTGAACAACGGAGCCTGAAATGCTTTGAAATTATGACCCATGTTACTAATGTTTACACATCATGAATTTACCTGGACTTTTATAACTTTAAGCAGTATTGGAGAAAGACTATTCCATCCTGACATATTATGACTCTGCAAAAATCAAACCTGAACCCACATAGGCTATAATCTTTTTTAACCTGAGCCATAAAACTAAAAAGCGCAAACTGTCGCATCACCATAAATTTCCAAATCAAACTAAGTGCACAATTATTAGAATTTTTATTGCCTTGACTATTAAGTTACGTTTTCCCAGAACTGAGGGGCTATTAGATCAAACTGACTATGATGGGCTTTTCACATACTTCTGGTTAAACGGGTCAACGATTCGCACGCGGCAACATTAGCTAAGAAACTGCCACGCTCTATAAATAGTAAACATTTTTACTGTTCTGTGGTATGTCTGTACACATAAATGCCTGTGGTGTGATGTCACTGTATGCTTTACATTGCTGTTCTTCACCTAGTGGCTTGGTTAGTTACAAAGTTTGATCTCGAAATGATTCATTTTATTTTTCTGAGGTATTTATATGTTATAAAAGACATGCATTTTGCATATGTGCATGTACACATGCAACTGTACACTTACACATATGATAAATCTTTCAGGAGACTGAGGGATGTGTAGCTGAGATCGACTATGTGTCCGCATGTCTTCATAGCGTGAAGTGACAACACATGATGTAAAGGGCTGACATCACTTCAGCTGGAATCTCTGATTTACAGTCTGTCATGCAGTGACCAAATGCTTTGCAGAAAGAAAAAACAAACCAAGGTCAGTCTTCTAAGAAGGTTAATCTGCGTACAACTTAGAAAATGTTCTAATGATATTATATAAATATAAACACACCATATTCATCATGTCTCCTCATATTAATGATTATAGACTTCATTTTTCATGAATTGATTAAATTGAAATGGAGAAATTACTTGCAACCAGTGCTTCACACTGAAATAAGACAAAGAGTGAACACAAAACAAGAATAGAATGAACCATGATCATGTTGTAGGTGTTTGTTCATGTTCAGGTTCATGTTTAATCAATTTCAAGTCATGATAAATATAAGGAGATTCAAACAAACTCAAAGGACATCTAATTCAAGTTACACCTCAAATATACTCATATTTGTGGGTTTGGATGTAATTAGAACATTTTAATTTACACAACAAACAGTCAGAGTCAGAGATAGATATCTTACCCACAAATAACGAGACTGTTATGGCATTTTCTTAATGGTACAAACCATCTGCTTTTATCAGATGAGGCTGGCACAGTTGTTTCAACTTATTGTTGTGTGATAGTTTGTCGATCAGGTGGCAGGACTCATGTTGAGTGCTGAAGTTAAGCATTGTGTGACCCCTCCTCTGGTATCCATCAATGCACTGACATGCCTGTTGGTTCGTCCAATATCACTCCAAGGCCACGTTGCTGCTTCACCGTGTCATGAGACCCAAAGACACTAGAAGTTATTCACTCTGACACTGTAAGGTCCCTGTCAGAACCAGTGGCCCACTTATAATAAAGGACAGCATCAAAGACTGAACTGACACCTGCACAATGTGTCACATAAGTAAAGTATTTTAGTTTTTACACACTTTACAACATGTGTGGCTTCAAAGTAAGAATATTTCCAATATGTTACATCCTACGAGAGAACTGAATAAAATGGCTGCACAAATCTTCTTCCAATCTATTTGTTCTTCTTCTGCTTCAAATTGTTTAGGGAAAAGCCGCACATCCACAAGTTGGACAAGCAGATTATACACTTCATTTGTACAAATCTGCACATACTTTTGTAATTCAGCGCTTTTAGTTTTCTGAACTCAGTTTCTCCCTTTTGCATCGCTGACTCTGCAGGAGTACAGTTGCGGCATTTTTGCTTAACACTGAACTTATTTTCCCTTAATGGAGATGTGTCTGGCACAGCAGTAAGTTGGACAGGGCGCACAGTTAGTTGTGTGGATTTCATCAGAATGAGCTTCAGCTTCTTAGATCACGCAAAACTTTTTCATTTGTCATCTATCCTTTTCTTAACAATTGATTTCACCTCCCACCCCTCCTGATTCCAGCACTTTGTATTCCTCCCGTCAACTCCTCCTCCATCTATCACTGTGATGCATTGGCAGTTTGCAGAAGGTTACTACGCAAGGCCTCTGAACACCTGGTTTTAGGGATAGTTTTGCCCACACCACCTGCTCGCCTCCTGCTGTGGCTCAGCACTTTACACTGATCCTGCTAAGACGCTGTCTGTCGTGCTCACTGATTGAATGTTGAGCTTTGGTGGTGTTACTCCAGTCAGGTCTCATCTCTCTCGACTGAGGCATGTTTTCATGTGGCTTGTAAAGATGACGCTCTTATCTCCTATTAATCACAGCCCTGTTTGCCCAGCTCTGCCCTCCACTGCTGGTGACAACACAGATTCAGAGTGATGCCCTTGCAGATTGTCAAATTACACGCAACATAACAGAAGGAGATGCATGATGTGATTGTTGTATGGATCATAGCCTTTGATCAGTTCTGATCTTTAATTCTTGCTGAAACTCTGTGGTTTTGATTATTATTAAAGACATGTTTTTTTTGTCTGAATCACGGTTGGGTTTTAGTCTAGCTACTTGTGAGTTGCAACCTTTCCATGCTGTAGTGTGATCAGAAGAATCTAGCGCATGACTGCTGTCCCAGGCTTGTTATTCTTTGAAGCTATCAGCCGACAAATATTCCAGCTCACGGCCGGGCCTTCAGCTCTTGAGGGTGGTGATGACACACATGCTCAGCAGACAAAGTACCCGGACCACCCGGGCTTTAGGTGTCCTGACCTTGGAGGCTAGCTGTGAAAAATAACAACACAAGGGGAAAAAGAATGCCTCCTATGTTGCACAAGGGGTCGAGCTGCTGCCCCATCAGGGTGAAGTTCAACATATCTCATGAGCCCCTTATGAGTTATGCAAAATGTTTATTTTCAAAGGTAAAGAGGCAAAAGTAACAGACTCCAGAAGTGTTTTAGGTTCACCGTTTGGTGTGTGATTTTTCTCGTATAGTGTGCTGTGGAAGTTAAGAAGGACAATGTTTGACAAGCTCTGGGAACTGAATCACTAAAGGTCGAGAACAGAAATTCACTTAAATCCATTGATCTGAAGCCTACTCTGAAAAACTTATCATTCTGTCCAATCCCATATCAAAGAAAAACAAAATAGCAGCAATGCCATTTCTCTGTCCGTGACATTCTGGCAAAACGCTGATAGATTTACAGCAACTTCTTTCGTTTTTCAGCTATTTCAGGTATCTGTTAAACAGATTGCTGCATTGATTTCTGGGAAGACAGATGGTGGTGTGCATGCTTCAAGACAACTGAAAGAATGAAGAATTGTTCAGCTCAGTAGATCAAATTCACTATAGGCCTTAGGCTACATTTTTATTGTGCGTAGGTGCATACGGTCTCACAGACATTTTTGAGTATCTTTGTTTTTTTGTTTTTTTTTCTGGCCACAGTTGAAAGTAGATAAATAGCACAAGGTACTTAAAAATGAAACAAAAATGCCATTTTTATCCAGCCAAAGTATTTTGCACAAAAATATTTTTTTATGTCTTGAAATGGTTAGCTGATTACTACTGACCACATACTATATGATAATTACTTTATTTAGTCAATAAATATATCTATAGTGAGACATTTAAAAAAATTGGATGTGCTGTTTTCATTGTGTTTATTTTCTTAAGAGGGATGTGAACTTGGCTTTGTTATATTGTATTTATTATTTTTTTCTGTGCTTATCTCCCTTTTAACCTGTAGCACCTGACAGTCTCTTTAGCCCTTGCAACCCTCTGCAGACCTGCTCACTCTGTTGTAGCCTCTGGCCTTCCCAGTGATCATCATTTGCTGTGATTGACACTTTGAGATGGTGTGCATTTCATTGATGAGAATTTTAGAGCTCTGGCGCTCGTGATCCTTCAGTGATCGGTGGTACGTCACCCTGCAACCATCTGAGGGGCGACAGTCACAGATCAGTTTCAAATACCCTGTTGCTTCCATCACCAAAGGCAAACTGACCTAACCTGCCATCAAGGAGTCTGCAGACACCAATCTGGACAGGGATACTGCTGTGGATGAAGAAACCTCATCAACAATTCACCAAAACATTTCATTCCGCAGGTTAAAAAGGACTTTACTTGAGTGCTATCTGTCCTATCTGGACTGCTGCGGTAATACCTAATTTCTTTAACAGATTTTAAAATTTTCTTTGCCTGATTGTAGAGTGGAAAGGGGATATAAGAGCCAAAGAGTGGAGATATTAGCATGACTATGACAACGTCATTATATAGAACTGAATCTTCTACCAATTGTAATCTTTAACTACACTGCAGGAACAGCACATTTTATTTTTCTGTGTCATTTAAAAGGTTATGGTTAAGAAGAGCTGGATTTCTGTTAGGCTAAAGAAAGTTAGTGACACAATGTCAAACAGCATTAAAAGTGTTGGATATGACAAATCTGTAACATGTAGCATGTTTCTCATGTTGTGTAAAAGAAACAAAAAGTGTGGCTTCACGGCAACTTACCTTGAGGAGCAATTTAATCAAGCCAATGTCACTGTAATTCAATTAGAAAGTACTACTTGAATTTTCACATGCATTTCTTTTATAGCGCAAAAAAGGGAATGTGATTAGATTTTGCCAAATAATACAAGCAGCTTTTAATTTTAGCCATAATTAGGAATATAGTATACGGTGACATCACTGGAATTAATTGATCTGCTTATGCCATGAAGAAACAAATAGACTAACAGTTGTTGGGGAAAAATTAGATATCTGTAACTGTTAATTAGACTTCATGTGTGTGCAGCCACAACCGAGACGAGTTTCCACCACCTGTGCCAGTAGTGTTTGCTGAATTATCAACGGTTCACGAACCTCACGGTACTACTCATTCCTGTGTCAGAAGTGTTTGAGGTGTGCGCTCCAATGACCTCTGGGTCACATACCATTCAAAGCAGCTATGCGGTTATGCTGACCGTGTAGATGTTTAGATGAAAAAACTGGCAATTAGAGGTGGATGGTGGGAGGGAAAAGAAGAAAGAGGATGGGGGCAAAGAGGGCTCATTCTTGAGCCATGGTCAGCTGGGAAAGAGCTTGGTGGTGGGTGTGTGCAAAGGCTTGAAATATGTTGATGAGATACGTGTGTTATCTTTTCTCCTCGCCACTGGCCATCCAGTACCTCCCCTCGAGGTGTGTCGTCAGCAGTTTATCTCAGGGCCTGGCAAGAGCTGCAAGTGAAGACGGGAGGAAATCTGATCCAAATGGTGGCACTATAAAGCTCCTCACCGATTTGCGGTCTTCATCAAAACCTGCTCAAGACTTCATCACAGCTCATGACTGGCATCCTCCTCTCACACCTGGTCCCTGCTTTCTGAACTTCTCACTCACTCCTCAGCAGCAGCACCAGACATCTGCCAGACTCCAGCGGTGCCTCAGCAGCAATCCTCAAAACTGGTTCTTCTTGAAAAGGTAAATTCAGTTTAGGTTGAGAGTGTCTAAATATTAAGACGATCTAATCAAAGTAACAGGATATCAAGGCTGAATTAACCTCTTGCTTTACATGCCCCTTTTCTTCAGACATGAAGAGACTTGGGCATGTTACTTTTTTGCTTTTGTTCTTGGGAATCTGGGGTCAGACCAATCGTAATAGTAAACCTACTGGAAAGTCCACGAAGAGAACTGGTGGGATCCATGGATTTGTTGTTGGCCAGTCTCCCCCTGTGGTCAATGTTACTCCTGGAAGCCAAGGAAGCGGGAGAAGCACCGGAGGGCCAGCTGGATCTGGACAGGAGGCAGCTGCAGGAGCTCGTGCAGCTGGACAGCAGACGGATGATATGAGGCTGCACTTCCTCAAGAACACCCATGTTACATGTAATGATGGAACAGCAGCAGGGTGAGATGTTCTGGGTTTCTAACTGATATGGGCCATTTGTTGTATGATTTTAAAAGCAACAATGGATCCATGCATAGTTGCTTCACGTTGATCTTCTCATTATTTCTTCTTGTGGTTTCTCAGGTTTTACCTAAAGGAGTTCAGAGGAAGCCGCAGATGGCTGTTATTTCTGGAAGGTGAGTATTTTCATTGGGTAATTTGGTCCTCAAAGGTGAGATTGTTTTGGTGTGATGCCTCTTTGGAATTTTAATAAGGATGTCATCTTTTCCTGTCAACATCTGTTTTCTGTTTTCCTCCTGTCACAGACTAAGGATGTATGCAAATTGTCTTCCAGGTGTACTTGTTTATTCTGAGAGCAACAAATTTCCTAAAAAAACATTTAATCTGCAGAGGCGACTGAGCCAATAAATTGTTTTTGAAATTTGATTAAGTCACGCTCAAGCCAATGCAACGCAGTGGCATAGCAACTCGCCAAACACATTAACAAAAATCAGCAAATCAGGTGCTGATATTTTGTAAACGGAAGGATTCATTTGCCTCTCTTGTCCAAAATACAGGTGTATTAATCGTCTCATTCCTCAGAGGCTCAATAGGCAACCCAGGGTGCCCCTCTCTCAGATATGAATGTCTAATATTAGTCTCTATTATTTTTAGGTGGCTGGTGCTGCTACAGCAAAGACACCTGTGATTCCAGGTACCAAAGTATCCCCCGACTAATGAGCTCATCAGGGTGGCCCCAGACTAAAAGAGGTTGGTCAGCCAGCCATGTTTTAGAATGCATGCCAAACATGTTTCAATTAAGTTGCTTTCGTTGGTGAGGGAGATCTAATCAGTAATTGGATGTTTTACAGGAAGTGGAATATTGTCTTCTCAAGCAGATGAAAATCCTCACTGGCATAATGCTAACATTGTGTAAGTGCTTGTATCAGTGTGTGTCTTATCATTGTGGCTTCTGAAGGTGTCGGTTGCATCATCTGTAAAGGTTTGTGAGAATTGCCCCCCTGGATGCTAAGGAAAGATAAACCCAGTATTTTGATGGACATCAAACTGTTAACTTAGAGATGAAATTAAAGCAACATATTTGTTACATATTTGACCTAAAACAGACTAAAAAGCTCAGTTGATTTTTTATGGAGGAGAGGAGAAGCTGAATTGATGGCCTACAGCTTTAGTCTAATAAATGTGGCTGTCTCCATCACTGCAGATTCATCCCATACTGTTCAAGTGATGTATGGAGTGGTACGGGGCCTGCCCCAACCCCCCCTCCAAGGCCACGTCAAGGCAGAGACAAAGTAAGAGAAAGAAACACAAACACAAGTAAGTTTCTTCAGATTTGTGCCTCTTTTTGTTAAAAGAAAACTCTATTACTTGTCTGTTTTCTGCCCCTAATAATTTGATCTCTGCCTTTCTAACCAGCCGAGTATACTTTCATGGGATCCCTCATCATTCTTGAGGTCATCAAAGATCTCATCCCCAAAGGAATCAAGCAGGCCAAGGTTGTCATGCTATCTGGCACCAGGTGAGTTTGTTTTATTGCTCATGCTCTGATGATAACTACAACTTTTGGACACAAATTCCCATCCTCGTTATCTCCATGCCTACCATTAGGCAATAAAGATGTTTACAGTGAACTGTGATCAGTGACATAATGTTTATCAAAAGGCCATGGCCTGTAATGGTGAAAATTCCTCCCTGGTTAGCAACATGGTTGTTGGAACATCCCGGTGCCCTAAAACAGAATCCACTGTCGAAATGTGAAGCTGCTAAAATGTTGGCATGCCCGTGTCATTTTGATACCTCCCAAGAAAAATGTCCATCTCAAAGCCAAATTATTCACTGATTTTCTCGGCTCTCCTGCAGTGCTGGTGGAACGGGTGTCTTGCTAAACATTGAGAGGGTTGCCAGTCAGCTGGAGCAGCTTGGTGCAGAGGCTCAGGTCCGAGGCCTGGTGGATTCTGGCTGGTTTCTCGAGAGTAAGCAGCAGAGATCTCCCAACTGCCCTGAGACTGTTTCCTGCTCACCCGAAGATGCTATCAAGATAGGACTCCGGTAAAGACACATGCCCCTCTGACAGCTTATAGAGATTTTATGTTGATTCAGTTTCATAGATAAACAAAGACTTTGAAATAAACTCATCTTTTATTTTGATTGGGATAATTTTTTATGCTATTTATAAATTGTGTCTTACTTCCACAGATTGTGGAATGGGGTGGTCCCTGACAGATGTCGACAGCTCTATAAGAAAGGGGAGGAATGGCAGTGCTTCTTTGGTCACAGACTATACTCTACCTTGACCTGTGAGTGCTTGTTGATGCCTTTGTTCATCACGGTGATGGAACGGCATACCGTATAGCTGACTTAAGCTGGTCAAAAGAAATGTGTGCTGAAATATGAGAGCTGTGACTGTCATTTTCCCAGAAGCTGAAAGTGAAGAGATTGATTTACTTGCTGTTACTTAAGAGACTAGATGAACAGATCTACACATCTATCAGCCACAATATAAAAGCCACTTGGAGACAAACCAATCTGTGGATCCAACACATCCCATGGATGCTTGATCTAATCGGTATCTTTGGAGTCTACAGTCAAGCATTTATCTCTCTGTATTCCTCAATGTGTTCCTGAACACTTTTCTGCTTTAGCAAGCACACTGTCCTGCTGGGAAAGGCTGCTCCTATCGAGGAGTACAAAAGCATTGGCAAGGCATTGCATCATGATGCACAATTAGTTTCATCTGGATCCTAAATTCACCAATAAAAGCTATAATCACAGTAACAGGAGAAAAATAGAAAGCAAAAATTGAGGACAGTTTACTCCAGTTGGACAGGAGTAGAGAAATTGCTTACCCACTTTATGTTTTATAAGATTTTTTATTGAGAATGTATTTGTTAAATTTTTTACCTTTGAATGCCTGAGAATTGATCTGTGATGCCACCACAAGATGACTCCTAATTTTGTATTGCAAAGAACACCTGTTTATATTGGCCAGTTGAGGACAGCACTATAAGCTTTAACCTAACGTATTATTGCTCTATAAGATTATTATGCTCTGTGTTTTAACATTCATTATGAATAGGAAAACAATTACATTTATTTGTAGCTCTTTCTCATGGCACCTGATGAATGTACATTATGCCCCGTTCTTCTAAGCACAATTACGTCTGTTCAAATGAAACTAAACTAATTCGAGCTTCTTCAACCCTTCATTTTTGCATGTAGCCCCTCTGTTTGTTGTCCAGTGGCTTTTTGATGAAGAGCAGCTGAGAGTGGAAAACATCTACATGGGAGGACAGAGTCTGTCTGAGGAGCAGTGGCAGTACATACAGAATCTGGGCTTAGAGCTCAAAAATTCTCTGAGAGATGTCACGTAAGTTCCCAACATGTGAGGACAGCACTAGAACCTGCAAATGCAGCTTAAGTTGAAATCAATTTTCCGTCAGATAAAAGTGAATTCTACATTGATTTAAACAGCTACCAAAGATGACTTTTCTCTGTTGTTTATTCCTTTCAGGGCAGTTTTTGCACCTTCCTGCCTCTCCCACACAGTCATAACCAAAAGGTAAGTATGGACATTTGATGTTAATATTATTTAGCATCTAACACCACTTAATTTATTCTCACAAGCTCTCACATGCTTGGCCGACTGTTTCTATACTCTAACATTTATGAAACCTCTTGTTTCTCTGTGAAAAACACCTTTACCGCACAACACTAATACGTCATTGTATTCTGTGCTGGAATTAGTCATGCTAAGTGTATTCATAGAAGGAGGTATGTTTTTATTTTAAGAGCTTAAAGTCAAAAGTAATTTGTAGTTGCAGTTCTTATACAGTATGTAACACTCTCTGCTTTACAATAATGAGTCAAACATCCTTAAAGCAAATGATAAACTTTGTGATGAGACCATGATGTTGCTGTTTGCACTTCCATGGTCCTTAGTTAGTGACTGACTTCATCCCCTTACCTGTTCCTTTACATCTTTCCTTGTTTGTAATTTGTAACATCTCCAACTTTATGTTTCTGTAGGAACTGGATGAGCTTCCAAGTTAAGGGCACCTCTCTGCCACGGGCTTTACACTGCTGGGACAGAAGTCTGGAGGCAATTCGCAACAACAGAACCCCTGCTAAAGGATGTCCTTTCCACCTGGTGGACACCTGCCAGAGGCCCCAGTGTAACCCCACCTGCCCAGCTTTGGTGGACCGGGCCACCCAGCAGGAACTGACTTTGCTCCAGATGCTGGTAGCCATGGGCCTTGATCTCCAGAGGCTGGGAGTGGATCCCCAGGGAGACGCAGATTCTCTGGCCAGCATGGTCAGCAATGGTGGCTAACTGTAAACATGAATGGGAAATTAGCAGATTAGCTGAATGTATAAGGAAAATTGTGTTGAAAATTTAATGTAACCATAGAAATTCTGTAGAAATCTGGTTACGATGTCTTGTGCTGCTCAGCATTCCATTATGCACCACATGTTTGTTACATCTGTGACTAGGCTGGTGGGTACATTGCTGCATCTGGGTTTGTGTTGTTTAGCGGGCCCTCTACAGGACACCAGAGGAAAGAGCTTTAAACTGAAGTCATTTCAACTGTATGGGTCAGAGAGCTTTGAGCTTAAGCAGATGACTAGACATAACCTGCTACACACTTTCCTCCTGATCGGTCAAACATACAACACCAGAGCATCATAGTAGAGTTTTGATGAACAGAAGAGGCACAAACATTTAGATTAGAAAAATATACATTTTTACAACAGTTTTATACTTTCTTCACTTGATAGTCATTAAAAAATTCCATACAACAGCAGATACAAAAAAAATGTGTTCTGATTCTTCATAAAAACGTACAACTAAAAAAACTAACTGTTCATGTGAGATATCTATATTTAGATAACCCCCATATATATATCCTCACATGAACAATTAATCATGTGTCTTCTCTGCATGCAGAACAAAAGTGTGACTAGTTAGTGGTATATTTTCTTTGTAGGACAGCACAAGTAGATCACTGTCTGACAATATCTAATAAAATAGTTAATAATCTACAGGGACAAAATGCAGTCTCTGACTGTGAAGCCTTTGATGAAAAAAACGCTGTGGTAATTCACTGCTCAGTTGTTATAATTCATATTTACTGACAAACAGACAGACTACAACCTGTTGACATCGTCCTTACTTGTTGTCAAACATGTGCTTTTCCCTACAATGACATGCTAGTTTTGCCTGACATTTACATATGTATGTTCTGTTTTTAGTTAGATACTGTAATGACTGATGTACATGTTAAATCATGGAATTAAAAAAAAATGAACGCTGAAAGTGTTTTTTTCCTCTCTACTATCTCATTACAGTAATTGTGGAGTTATGAGAGGCTGTGGAAAATTCCAGCTCCAGTTATATCCTAACAAATCATATTTGGAAACAAACTGGAAATTTGGATTCTTGAAGTTCAATTCAATATTAACTTCCGTCGCAATCCTCCCTAAACTATGAGAGTCAAAACCTGAATTATTACCAAATATGGTTGATTTTCTTTTTTTTTTTAAAACATGTGACAGTTTTGGAATAGTTTCACTAATATTGTAATGGATGCATAAATGCCTGAATCTTCATCTCTTTGTGACGCTGAAACGCTAAAACAGTCTGTATATACTAAAATATACCAATTAGGACAGGATTTCTAAACTGATGGACACATTTTACGTTAAAATATTAACGTTAAAACGTCGTTTTACCTTTGATATAAAACGAAAGCAGAAAAGGCGATAATTTCGTAGTGATGTACATTATCTTGACTTTAAAAACTCTTGGATTACTCCCCCATAATGCATTGCGGTTTTTACTACTTCCTCTTTCCGCCATATTGCAGAACCGGTAAGATGTCTTTTTTACACTGTCATCTACAATCTCCAATGTATCTAAAGCATCTGAATGTTATAAATTCAATTAATTGTCCCGTTTTGAAGATAATTCACATAATAACAATTCTGGATGATTATCGATTTTACCAGTGAAAAGATTTGATCACATTTGCCCTATAAAGTTTCACCATCAGCCCCTCTCCTCGGCCCTCGAAATCGGTGCGTTCAAGGCTCTGTGATAGCAGCTAGGTCTTCTTTTGCTGGAGTGTTTTCTCTTGTTTGTATAAAGAAAAGTAAATAGACTTTCCGCAGATGTTTTTGTGTGGCATAGTTTTATGTTTTTTATTAGTTATTTATCATGGTAAGAAGGCGCCAGGGTATTTATTGCACTATCGTTGTAGTCCGCTAAGCTACGTAGCATTTTTGGGGGCTCACGAAGGACCATGCTTTGGTTGGAGACTGTTTTACTAACCGTAGTTAATGTCCCTAAAGGGAAATGACCGTTCGTTGATACGCGTTTGGTTCATGTAAAATGTATACATATCATAAGCGGCTGGCTAATGAACACTGAGTTGGTAATACATCGGCAGAAAACAAATTTCCGCGACTTGGTTAGCGCTAGCCAGGTTGTGCTAACTATACATACGACCCTCACTTCATGTTCATAGGCGCGTACACGGTAAAATCCAGCCATATGATTACTAAGAAAAAAGGTCTTTTTGTGTCTGATTGAAGGCCAAATACACCAGTTGGTGTTGTGAAAACGTGAGCGAGGTCTCCTCTCTTTAGTCTGCAAAGCGGTTTGCAGAGGTTTGTGATGAGGCTCACAACTTCTTTTAAAATACTTGATGTTTGTCTTTGACTGTGTCTGCAGGCATCATGGTGCGCATGAACGTTCTCGCAGATGCTCTGAAAAGCATCAACAATGCTGAGAAGCGTGGGAAACGCCAGGTCCTCATCAGGCCATGCTCCAAGGTTATTGTGCGCTTCCTAACCGTCATGATGAAGCACGGTGAGTGGCTTGTACTGATCAGAGTGTAGTTAATTAACTAAGTTAGTATGTGATACTGGTTATGACAGACCGAAATTATCAGGAGCGTGGTATAAATGTCTGTATAGCTGATGAACTTTGAAGAGGAGTTGGGAATATGACACAGTGCATCATGTTCATCTGCTAATCTTTTGCTTTTGGATCTCCAGGTTACATTGGTGAGTTTGAGATCATTGATGATCACAGAGCCGGAAAAATTGTTGTCAATCTCACAGGAAGGCTTAACAAGGTAAAGCTTTTCTAACTCTGCATTTACCACAGCTTTTACTTGTGATCAGTGGTGTAAGGGATAACATTTGTAGCTTTTGTAAGATATTGGAATCAGGACTTTATCTTATTGCTTATTTTTTTCTACAAGAATAAAATGGTAAATACAGCAACTTTCTGAGATGAGAAATATGAAAGTCAACTAAGATGATGCTGCTTCCTCTGTTTGCCTCAGTCTGTGTGTGAATGTGGAGTACAAACCTGTGCTTTTTCTTACCCTCCCTCTCTCTCAGTGTGGTGTGATTAGTCCACGTTTTGATCTGCAGCTGAAGGACCTGGAGAAGTGGCAGAACAACCTGCTGCCCTCGAGACAGTTTGGGTAAGAATCGCATGAACCGACTGTGTACTGTGCAGCTCTTCAGTGAGAAAAGACGAGCGTAGACTTACTCTTGCTCAGCTTAAGTTTTGCTGGTCTTGTTCCGTGCGTTAATGGCATTGTTTTAAGCGTGCACAACTTTCCCTTCATGATTCTCTCTCTTGGTTCTTGAGTGTGATTGTTCTTAGAGGATGGTGTGTTTGGCTTTCATTTTTCACACCAATTCTGCACTAGTATGCTGCTGACACACACACACACACACACATAGTTATGTTAAACCTTGATTTTAGTAAGAAATCGTCACTGTTTTAAGGTGACGCTTCTTCCTGTCGGCAAACGTTTTCCTCTCCCTTTGCGATACACTCCTCCTCGCACCATCTCTTCACTTATTGGCACATTTGCTGGCAAAAAGAAAAGAAGCAGTTCCACTGCTTGGCAGTGTTAAGCTCTGTCTCAGAATCTGAATATGGTGGTGTTTAATCTCAATGGAGGAACCTGTTTTAAACAACTGAGTTTTGGGTGTTGCTCTACAGCAGTTCTTTCCTTTGTTTGTTTTTGATCAGAGGTTGTCTCGTGGGGCTCACCAAGTCTTTCAGACTGGACCGTGTGTGTAAGTGTGGGCTGACGTGCGTTGACTCTTTTATCATTTACCTGTTATACTGTTTCATTAGTTCTCAACATGTCACTGATAGATGTGTCCCCGGTCAGCTGGGTGGACTCTGATCTCTGACCCCCCCGTTTTGTTTGGTCAGTCAGTGAAATTAAATTTCAGTGGCATCATTAGATTTACCCGCCATGGTCAACTAATGCTGAGTGGCATCACAAATCTGGTCAAGAGGAGGATCTATTTGCTGATTTGACCCTGTGCAGATACCCTGGTGGAGGTTTATCCTATCAGTGTGTCTGCGTTGGAGCACAGTTAATGAAATTATTGCTCTGAAAATAAAGTTTTTGTTAATCAGTAAAACGCATTTAGCTTTTAAACAAAGTGACTTACACTCCCAGGTATATCCCAGGCAGGCTAAGAACCCCTACTGAAGGTAGTACGTTTCCTGTTTTTAGGATTACTTAAACTAATAGATGCTCTTCTAATTAATTAGAACTAATAATTAGTAGGGGAATTGTAAACGTACAACCATGACTCAGACTTCTTTGTTTTACCTCTATCAAATCTATTGTAAGAGGTGACACTGAACTGAACGTCCTGGTTACTGTTTTTAATGCAGGGGTTTTTAGTCGGAGAAAAGTGGGATTCTACTTGGTTGCAGAAATGTCAGTCAGCCTCTTTTTATTTTGTCTAAAATGTTACTTGGAGAAAAGATTTGCAGTAAACCAAAAATAGCCATAAGTTTAATTGATTTGGAATAAATCCACAGTATATATTCCATGCAGCCGTCTGTCTAAAAATACTGAGATTTGTTATTGTAGAAAATAGCATATGAGAGCGACCTTTACGCCCCCAAAGCTATAGAAATGTCAGAAGACGTAGCTTCTAGCAGTGAAGTTATGCAAGGATTTTATTAATTTTAACACAGTGACAGCCAAGCATGTCCTGTCATCCAGTCCAATGAGTCTGTTTACCAGGTTTAAACTGCATACACCAATAGAAAGTATTATGTGGTTATTGTTGGTTGGTTATTGGCCATTATTTTCTCTGCTGCAGTCCTGTTGTCTGCCAATATGATTTACTCAATTTAAAGGTGCTCATTGTTCATCACGCCATCTTATAGGAAGTAAATGGGCCTCGTGTTTGAAGCCCTCACTCTGCATTTTGTTGTTTTGGATGTGATGGCCTATGTCTGTATTCATTTCTAGAAATTGTGTAAGCCGAGTTGTTTTGGTAGTTAACCGCTGTTCAGTCGATTGAATGAAAACGGTGGAAGTCTGACATGAGGGTACAGTGCAGAACCTGATCACCTCATCATACCTTGATATTACCTGACCTCTCTAAGTCTGTTTCATGCTGTCATCTTTCTGTCTGTTGTGTCAACAATTTCTTCTTAAAAAACGGACTTAAAATAGGCTACATTGTGGTTTAAGCCAGACTTTTGACAGCAGCCAGAACGGAGACCTGTGTGTCTACGTATAGATGCTGAGGAGATGATGGAAGGTGGAATCGTAATCCAAACCTACTGAATTCAGTGTTATCTGTAGCTTATATATCTGCTTTTTTACTTAAACTAAACTGGGTCAACATCCGCAGTATTTCAGGAGGTAGACCAGAGGGTTTCACTAACGAACAGGCTGTCGCACATAAGGATGCGTAGGAAAATGCCCACATTTCAGTTCAAGTTTTCACAGTGAAAAGTTGAACCTCAGCTACAAACAGCTGGATGACCAAAAGTCACTGCTGCGGTGCAACAGACTGGTCCGGTGTTTTATTTCTGAAGTCTTTGTGTAGTTTGACGTTAACGATTCGTTTTTCTGGAATTAGTGTTGCAACTTGCAAACCTTTTCTTTTAACTTTACAGTAGTCAATCATTAAAACATTACTTAAAACTGAAAGAAAAAAATCTAGTCATCTTGACATAGAACCTCACTTTTTATTGAATCTGACGAAAACGTGAAGAATGTGTGAACTGATTCAGCTGCTGGCTCAGATTTTTTATTTTTTATGATGTCATGTTGCGTACAGCACGTCACCTCAGAGTTGCACCACTTTGTACCTCATATGTGATGTTGGCGTTTTCTCTAAAGCTTATCCCTCAGATGTGTGCATCATTTAACCCATTAAAGACCTGATGCAACGCCAGTGTGTAACCGTGCCTGTGCTGTAATAAAGAGGACACACAATAACTCCTCATAGTAATTATGACTTTGAAAAAATGCTAAAAGGTTAGTACCATTTAAATTGAGCAGTGTTATTCCTATAATTAAATGTGGAAGTATATCAGTGTCCCTTTTTTTCGTGGCTCACTGGTGTTTTTGGTTTTCTAATAGCTGTTACATGCTCTGGCCAAAGCACGACAATCTCTTGGTGTAGAATTGAGATCCATGACGAGTTGCAGCTCTCCACGAAGTTTTAGTTGACTACAGAGTAGCAGAAAGCCTCCTAATTAAGTTAAAATCGGTCATGGTTTTGCTCTGAAGTGCAACAGGAAAGTTAAGACACACCCACTGTAACATTATGACTATTGTCATTAACATGCATGTCATTGAGCTGTAATCCCACTGCCTTTATGCTGTCCTGAGAGCTGGAATATCGCAGATGTTTGTGCTAACTGTGATCTTTGCCTCAATAGGTACATTGTGCTGACCACCTCAGCTGGCATCATGGACCACGAAGAGGCCAGACGGAAACACACAGGAGGCAAAATCCTTGGATTCTTTTTCTAAAATGTAAAGAACTGCAAATAAAAACAACCAGGGGAAAGCTGGCAGTCTGTGATTTATTTCTTGCATAAAAAATGCCAAAGAGATAACTCGGGAAGCACTACATCTTTTCTGTTGGAGGCTGTAGAAGGGTTTTGTGGATAGATGAGACCTTATAATGCAGGTTTTTATGGTAGTAATACAGCACAGGCCAAAAGTTTGGACACACCTTCTCATTCAATGTGTTTTCTTTATTTTCATGACTATTTACACTGTAGATTCTCACTGAAGGCATCAAAACTATGAATGAACATGTGGAGTTATGAACTTCACAAAAAAAGGTGAAATAACTGAAAACATGTTTTATATTTCTATTTTCTATGGTTTTCACTTCACAGGTGTACCTTATTGAGGTTAATTAGTGGGATTTCTTGCTTTATCAAAGGGGTTGGGACCATCAGTTGTGTTGTGCAGATGTCAGGTTACTACACAGCTGACAGCCCTATTGGACAATGTTAGAATTCATATTATGGCAAGAACCAATCGGCTAACTAAAGAAAAATGAGTGTCCACCATTACTTTAAGAAATGAAGCTCAGTCAGTCTGGAAAATTGCAAAAACTGTGTCCCCAAGTAGGAGTCGCAAAAACTATTGAGCACTACAATGAAACTGGCACACATGAAGACCAAGAGTCACCTCTGCTTCTGAGGACAAGTTCATCACCAGCCTCAGAAATCGCAAGTTAACAGCAGCTCAGATCGGAGACCAGATGAATGCCACACAGAGTTCTAGCAGCAGACCCATCTCTACAACAACTGTTAAGAGGAGAATCAGGCCTCAGTGGTCAAATAGCTGCTAGGAAACCACTGCTAAGGAGAGGCAACAAGCAGAAGAGATTTATGTGGGCCAACAAACACACGGAATGGACATTAGACCAGTGGGAATCTGCTTTGGTCTGATGAGTCCAAATTTGAGGTCTTTGGTTCCAACCGCCGTGTCTTTGAGACGCAGAAAAGGTGAACAGATGGATTTCACATGCCTGGTTCCCACCGTGAAGCATGGAGGAGGTGTGGGGGTGTTTTGCTGGTGACACTGTTGGGGATTTATTCAAAATTGAAGGCACACTGAACCAGCATGGCTACCACAGCATCCTGCAGCGACATACCATCCCACCCGGTTTGCGTTTAGTTGGACGATCATTTATTTTTCAACAGGACAATGACCCCAAACACACCTCCAGGCTGTGTAAGGGCTATTTGACCAAGAAGGAGAGTGATGGAGTGCTGCGGCAGATGATCTGGCCTCCACAGTCACCGGACCTGAACCCAATCGAGATGGTTTGGGGTGAGCTGCACCGCAGAGTGAAGGCAAAGGGGCCAACAAGGGCTAAACACCTCTGGGAACTCCTTCAAGACTGTTGGAAAACCATTTCAGGTGACTACCTCTTGAAGCTCATCGAGAGAATGCCGGCTATTTTGTAGAAAGTAGAAATATAAAACATGTTTTCAGTTATTTCACCTTTTTTTGTTAAGTTCATAACTCCACATGTTCATTCATAGGTTTGATGCCTTCAGTGAGAATCTACAGTGTAAATAGTCATGAAAACGCATTGACTGAGAGGGTGTGTCCAAACCTTTGGCCTATACTGTATGTAGATGTTAAAAGTCAGAATGATCATACCAAACGGAAGAAAAATGTAACAGCAGTTCTAAAGTTTAGTGTTAACAGCTTAACTGACAGTTTACATCCATTTAAGATGATACATTAACAGTTAAATGATTTTAAAAGCAGCTACAGATGAGCATTAAGGTGAATAGTTAAAAGAAATCTATGAGTTTGGGATAAGGATCAGTTGTTAATGTTTATACAAGAGCAGAATTTGACTCAAATTAGACATGCTTGACAACAGAAAACTTGTTTTTTAAGTTAAATCTGCCTTTAGTTTTTTTTTTTTTTTTATGAGGAAGACTGTCCTGTTGTTCCTGATTCAAGGACACTAAATTATCAGAGAGGTCATAAAGTGATTATGATCAGCCCACTAACCTGAGCAGAAGTGAAGCATCCAAAAAGCCTAAAGCTGTCCATGGATGCAAGAAAGCATTCCAACAAATGGCTGCATTTTGTGATCTGACCACACACTCCAGAGGTTTGCATCAATGAGCACTATATTCCTGTTTGTGTGTGCACCCTGACTCCAGCAAACTTCAATTAAGTACATTTGTGTAGTAGTGGTTCCCCCAGTGGCTATTAAAAGCTGCTACATCTTCACTACACAGTTAATCGTTTGTAAAAAAAAAAAAAGGGCCTTGCTTCTGTGCCCTGGCAATCATCTCACAGCTGTGACCTTTTCCAACGGTCCTCAGTGCGTTTTGTCTCGTCCCCAGACTCTTGTTGTCTGGTTCCTGACCTCACATTAGATGGGGAGGAGGGACGATAACAGCCTGCTAATGCAACACTTGTGTCCAGATGCTCCTTGTGCGCTAAGAGCACACAAACAGACCGCCTCCCTTGTGGCTTTACAGCACTTGAGAGCTTTCCTGTAAAAGTTAAAGCAAACTGATGCTGCTCCTGTATGGTAAAGATTTGGGATACTAATCTCAGCGTTTTAAACCTGTTAGCAGCAAAGACATCAATGCATCTGGGCTCACGTGTCTTGGTGGCAAGAAAAAAAAAAACAAAAACAGTTATTTAGATTGCTTGGAAACAGTTTGACAGTATTTGTAGAGCTGCACTGTTAAAAGGCAGGTGTGAACTAACAGAAAGTTACTTCCAATCTGACTGATAATAGACTATCAGGGAAACAAGCTCACCTCTGGGTAGTGGCATTTACATAACCTTTCAAGGGAATGAAAATAAGTAAAACTTCACTTTGTTTGAGTTCATCAAGATTAGTATGTCACACAATCTTAAAATACTAGCGAAATGCCGTGAGAAATGATCAAATAGGGATGAACAAGTCACCAAAAATGTTCCAGTAAGTCTGAAGTTATTTTCCATAAAGGTGCTGGTATTTGATCTGTTGAAAAAAACGTTTTGTCTCCAGTTAATGAAGTTCTCCAAGAGCAGAACTTTGAAACTGTCGGAGAACTTACAAGCAAGTAAGTGTTAAAGGAACTTCAATAAAAACCATACACTTAAAATAGAAAGAAAAACAGCCCTATAACATTATTCAACAGTATGGCTGAAGTGTAGCAGGAGGTCTGTGATCTTCCCTTTGGAGATTTTCAGAGTTAATGCATTCTGATGAATCTTTTTCTGCAGTCATTTATGTCTTGATGTAATAAAAAACAAAATTCAGGCACCAAATGACAGCGCTACTTTAGTTATATACAAAGCTGATTAATGGCGATTTGAAATGATTTTGGCGTTCAGAGAGAAGATGGAGATTAAAAAGAATAAATCTCTAAATGAAGGCAGTGCATAAATTAAACTGCTTTTACACAGGACCAGACAGCCTTTGAGTGGTCTTTATGAGGATATGGATTATTGAATGTTCTCAAACGTAAATATATCCTCTTTTTTTTTTCTTTTTGTTCAAATTATGTTTATTGTTTTTAACAGTTTCATTTAGCTTCCTCTTTTTTCTTTTTATTTCCCTGAAAAAGGCACTTTAATTTTTCAGTCCACTCAGGACCTGTCAGCCTAAACAAAGATATTTAATTCATGGACTGCCTTGGGTTAGATATTTTCACCTTTGCATTTGACATCCTTGTTTTATGTGTGTCTACACACAAATATAGGCAAATATTTACTCTCCTGTCCTGTGTGCATGTGGCACCTAATCACATATATTAAAAGATCATCTTAATTAAGCTCGTGTTTTGCAGCAACATTCCCGGTCATGTGTAGACTGAAAACAACACACTTCTGAGTTTTTGGATAAGGAATCACATACAAATTGATTATGATACTGAAACTCACCTAGAAATTCAAAGCTTTGAACCTTTGAAACAGCACCAGGGCTTTTTAAAATTGGAAATCTCTTCTGAAGGAAAACACCTGCAGTTGGAAAAGAATGCAGAAAAGCTTTGTTCATTCCTCTGTTTCCGTCGCTGTGACAGAGTCTGTTTGAAGACTATATGTCACTGTACATCTTTTACCAGGGGTCCACAGCCTGGCAGCCTCCGACATGTTTCTTCTGTCTTCACCATATGTCAGCTGGATCCCTGAGATGTCCCTGAAGCTTCTAAAGCACCGCTGGGGAGGGGAAGAAGAGATGTGCAGCTCTCTAAACAAATAGAATACATTAATACCGAAATAAAAAGTCTGCTCTTTGGCCTGCTTTGATACAGATCCAGAGGTAACAGGGGAGCATCTTGGTTGTGTCTTTGTGAGCCTTTGATGAATGAGTCAGTTGAAAACGCTGTACTTATTAAAACAGGATAACATACTTATGTATTAAAGATACAGTACTTACATATTATTTAAAAAAGGCCAGGTCTTCCAGTTTAGTTGCAAATTGAAGTTTTCCTCTAATGTTTTTTACATCTGTCTTTTTTTCATGGCACTTCCCCCAGTGTAGTTGAAGTTCACTCACTGCCTGATGAGGCTCATGCCTCTTAAGATAACGAGAGGAAAAAATCATTTCAAGATTGATATGATATGTTTGTTACTTTCAGACACTGTCTTTTTCTGGCATCTAGACTGAGATGGGAGAAGTTTAAATAAGACAGGTTCCACCCATGACTCTCTAAAGACATTTTAATGGTTGGCTATCTCATTGCCTGACTCTCTCATTGTCTAATCTTTCTCGCCACTATGGCAACACGATGAATCAGTACCGGGTTGCTACAACAGCAAGGATGTGGAAAAATGGTTTAACTTAAATCAGCTTTTGAAAGAAGGTAAATAAAACAAAGTCCACTATTTGCCAAAGTCAGTTTTGAATGTTTTCTTTTTCTTTTTGTTTAGCTAAAACAAAAATGAAAAAAGTGAAAAATGAAAAAAAAATGAAATCAAGAATTACATTTTCCTGGAAAGAGTATCCTGGTTATCATCCATAAACTCACAGCCAGCAGTTTTACCTCTACAATTAAAACCAGAAATGTATTTAGCATTGTTTAACAATTTGGGGAACTTTCCTTTTTCATTTTCTTGCAGTGGCAGAGTGCAAAATGACTCCCTTTTTAACTATAACATGGACAACTTTTGCTTTTAATAAGTTCCAAACACATCGATTTTACTGTTGCCTGCAAACCTTTGCCACTCTGTAGAAAAAATCTCTGCCTCAAGTAAATCTTTCCCTGTGTTGGCCTGAGTAATGAAAGTACTGTGAAATGATCTTGTCTCACAGTGTTCTTCCTCAATGTGATGGTGATGCAGCTTGAGCAAAGCAATTCAATGCTGCAAATTCGTGGCAAGAGGAAATCATTTTGCAGTACACGTAGAGGTCCTTGCACAAACATCTCATCCATTATCACAGAAAACTGAGAGACTAGCCATCAGAGTCTGGAAATATATTATCTGCTTCCTATTGCATCAGTTCTCACAGAGCCCACAACAGTCCAGAAGGTAATGGATGGCGTCAGTATGTCTAATACCTGCTAGTTTACGGATTCCTTATTGTTCCTTCACCGAACACTTGAGGGCAGTAGAAATATGCCTTATTTTGAGCATTCCTCTTCTGCTTTTGGTCCATACTGCATTCAGGCCAGGCTGGTTGGCAAACACCAAGACTAATTATGATTGATTCAGAGAGAGAATTGATATTGAAAGTGCAGTAAAATTTTGAAGCATGGATTCAGTCAAAAGAGAAACATTTGTTTTTACTAAGCTCTGTGTCTTCAGCTGCCTTACATCACTTTGCTGGGCAGAAAAGTCAAAATAGAAGTGAATCAAGGCACTTCCTCCTTAATGAATTTATACATTAAGGATTTATACATTCAAGCCACAACAAAGGATTTTGGATATTAAATATAACTAAAGAAACAACAAGCTGTCCAACAAACTAAGAACGTCATAAAAAGAGAATTTGTTAAACTTTGATCAAGACTGTCCCCTGTCACAATCAATCTACATTTATAGTGAGAACTATCAAGCAAAAAGTCAAATCAGAACTGAAAATCAACACCAGACGACACCCAGCCTTTCCGTCAGAGCACACAATTTGAAAGTGATTTCCTTTTTTAAGATTATTCATATATGTATATATACATTCTTAAACTACGTTGCCTCTGCACCAACTCAAAAACATTTCCTTTATGTTGCATGAGATCATACACTGGATTTATTTTTCTCTCCCAACCATGTGATTCATTCCACCACCCAACATAGCTATGCCATATCTACAAAGACCTGAGGAAACTCTGGAATAAATGGTGACCGGCAGAGAGGAAGATATGAAAATGTATTATTGGTAGGGATGGAGACGACTCTTGCACAGTTGTTTCCCTCAGCTTGAATGACTTTATACATTCCAAGGTGAAATAAAGGGCTGAGCATTGTCATATGGTCATTTCACTGATACACTTATCTAATGTTTTTCACTTTCTGCCCTATCTCTGACTGTAAACCTTATTATTAGGGCGAGCCGGTGAGTTGGGAGTGGTGTGGGAGGTGTGTGTTGGTGTATTCACGGTGTGGAGGAGTCTGGTGTGCATATGATGAATGAGATAGTTAGGAAGCAGTGAATTTATGGCTGTGAATGCAGCCATCCATTCTGCCCTGCAGTCCCTGGCTGTCCTCAAGGGCAATGTGCTCCACCGGGTCCCGTCTTAGGATCCCACTACTGCTTCTGCTGTGGAGACAACACCTGAGTTGTCAGGTAAACGATGCAGCAGTCATTCTCATTCCCCTCGCTGCATGTTAAGTAATGGTTAATTAACAGGCAGTGAGCACAAGCTGCTAATGTACATGTAATAGCGGGGAGGCCAAGAGGTGCCGGCAAGAGTCCACCTTTATTAATTAGTCCTCTCATTTGTCCGCTATAGATCACCTTGAGCATTACAGCACAGTTTGGCCTTCTATGTGGATGATGTGCAGTATGCTCTGCAGTAAATAAGAGTAATCACCCTTTAGCCTGAAATAATTAACTATGAGTGAGTGTGTAATGTGACTTAAAGCATGTCACATTGCATTTAATTGGAAAATGAGTTCTTGAAACAAAACAACAAATAAGCTTATTGTGATTGCTTCTGAGAATGTCCCATATTCCCTGTGGAGTTATTTCTAAAAACAACCATTTTTAGGGATCAATTAAATGTAAAAACAAAAATATTCTCATTATATACCTTTTACTGATTTTTTATGTAGGGTTATATGAATATGCAAATTAGCCCTTCCTGTGCCCTTCCCTACTTCACCTTCATCTTTACTCAGTAAAGTCTCAAAGGAGCGAGACACTGCCCAGTTTACCGCAACTGGATCAAAAAACATCAGAGGGGAGAAAAAGTCACAGAAAGGATCAAAACATCAAAAATGACTGGAGCACATTTAAAAGTAAACACATTTAAAAGTAAACAAAACCGCTATCACAAATTAAATATTTTCATTTCTTATTGGAAAGTTTTTATTCCTCACATATTAACACGATAAGTTGTCCTCTGCTTCATTTCATCCCTGTCTGCTGTTTTTAACTTGTTATCAGGGAGCTAATATTGTTGCTAATAACCGATAAATCCTAAATGCTCTTAGTTTGCCCCACTCTGCAGGTTGACAGTAATGGTTTTTTTTAGGTTTGTCATGTATTAGACGTGTTTAAATATGAGAGGTTCACTACCTGCTTACTGTGGCCAACAGCATTCACAATAACTATAATATTCCTATATCAATAGAAAACTTTGAATCTTTGTTTCTATCAGATTTATTCATTTATTCATCTCCTTTTCTGGCAATAGAATTACCTTCAAAAAAGGAAGTAAGGGACTGTACAACAACCCCAGTCTGCAACCAGGACTGTTTCTATTTTATCAGCTGAGATGCAAATATATATTATCACGTGTAATTTACATGAGATGAATATTTAATTATTTTAATACCACAATCATTGCCATGTCACAACAGCATATTAAATATCTGACAGTCTTTGCAGCTGTATCATATTGTGTTGACTCCTTGTTATACTTGTGTCTTCGAGCATTGAAAAAAAAATTTACATGGACTTTAAACCTTATTATTAGGGCGAGCCGGTGAGTTGGGAGTGGTGTGGGAGGTGTGTGTTGGTGTATTCACGGTGTGGAGGAGTCTGGTGTGCATATGATGAATGAGATAGTTAGACATAGGGTTAAAGGTTAGTCTTTTTATTATACATATTTTTTGCCATAGGTGATCTTTAAATAGAAGTGACTCAGTTGTGTCTCTTATGCTACCAGGTTACAGAAAGATTGTTGTTGAGAGCTATGTTAGCTGCTGTAGCACAATTTTGCTGTGAGTTAGATACTAATGTATGCATATTTGCATGATTAAAGGATTAGTAGCATGTTCACAGTTCACGTGATAACATTTTCTAAGCTGTACTGTTTTGTTTCACCATGCTTCTGGTTATTTAGAGGTATTCAAGTGACATCTAACTCTATTTTGGTTAAGGCATTTTTGTAATGTGATTTTTAATTAGCATAAAACACAGTAAACACAAGCACAGGTACACAAAAAAGGCCTAAGTGGAGAAATTTTAAAAGTGAAATTTTGACCTGATTATGGCACTGGATATGTTTTTCCAGTTTATGACACTTCTTAAAGGGAACATGAATATATCTAATACATTTCATGGGCCTCTTTCCAGTGGTTGCATAAATATTTAATTTATTTAAAAGCAGCATTGCATCTAATTTCTATTACTCTACATCATCAAATACTAGAATTTGCATACGTCAGATTGTACTACATGATTTTTCCATTATCTTTGTTTAGTACAAAGCTCCTAAGCTTTATCTTATTCTATACTTGATGAAGATTTTCTGTGCAGCCACTGCTGCAGGCAGCCATCTGCTAACATTGGGATCCTTTTATTATTCACAGGTGGTGAATCATCTTTTTAAAGGTTGTGCATTCTCTGTATTTCCCAAATAAAATTGTTTTTTTTCTCTGTCATGCCCCCAGAACAACAGAATCTAGTTCACAAGGAAAATATCTATTGAAATAAAAAGCAGCCTTGTGTGAACTGAGGATTTTTACTTGACATTCCTCTATGTAATCTGGGGAATTCACGGCCATAAAGTAATACACAATTTTATCTCAAAAGGTGATGAAATAAATGGAAAACTCCTTTACTTTACACCATATTGTCTTATCTTTCCTTTTTCAACAAATGGGAGTAGATGCTCTTGTAGCTGTTTAGCATTTAGCAAGTAATCTGAAATTTGCTTTTTATCAGTGAGCCAGAGTGAGATGTTTGATGACACTTTATATTTGTGGCATTATAAAATATGGGAACTCTCTTTATGGTCTATAACCACTTCGGGCTGGAATGCAGAGGCTTTTTTTTTTCAGCTAGCATCCTTACACAATTTAGCTTCTGTGGTGCAGGGTTTTGTGAAATGACATGAATGTTGGTGTGGCAGTACAGCCACTAACTGCTCTGACTTTGATTAAGAGTAAAGAACATTTATAGTCTAAGGGCCCTTCTGACAAGACTTGTACGTGTTGCTAGAACCAGAAGGATGTTGTGTTTTCATGTGTGATTGTGTATTTAATGTGTGTTTAACATAGAGGGAGCTGTAGCAGCTGTAGGAGCCACAGGGGCCCCCAGGCTTCAGAAGACATAAGGCCCAGCTGGCTGCCTCCAGGGGAGGTCAGGATGTGTTGACAGCTTCTCAGGGCAGATGAAAGAGCAGAAGTGGCTTTGCTTCTCATCTCCAGCTTATATGGAGTTATCTTAGGATGGCTAAGAACAACACATCACATCAGGGTTCTCTGTAATTATCACCTTCAAGGGTTTGTTGAAGGCACATCTATCTGATGGAAGGTAGAGAATATATTTGTGTGTGTAGCATTTGTCATCAAGCAGCATTTATTTGAATTTCTTGTGCTCGGATAGAAGTCCATCCTTAAAACCTCTTTTTAAAAATATTTTTAATTGTATGTATGTGTAAATTACATTGTACTGACAATGGAATTGCCAAAAGTCAGCTGTGCAGCTCTGTACAGTGTTGTGAAAAGAATGTACTTTTTAAAAACTCTTTTTAAAAAACACTGTCTTACAACATCTTCCACCTTTAGCAGCGATAACCTTGAGGTAACTGTTTTCTGTATTATGTTATCGTTCTCTTACTTTGTTGCAGACACATTCCTCCTTACAATGTTGCCTCAGTTCATCAGGGTTTGTGGGCATTCAAATCAAATCAAATCAAATCAAATTTCATTTATATTGCACCTTTCATGCTTTAAAAGCAACACAAAGTGCCTCACAGAGGCTAAAAACAACAATGATAAAACATACCAACCCTCCCACCCCCATAAATACCCAGAGAGACACGAAGACAAACACACACGCATGCACACACAAACACACAAGCTCAGACCCACTGCACCTATCAGACAGAGACATGGCCGGGCACCCAGACCTAAGGCAAGGAAAGAGCTACCTTAGGGGGGGATGACGACACTGAGAGGGCTCCCAGCCCACGACCACGGGGAGTGCTGCCACAGAGACAGTCCCGACCCGGGCAGACAAGAGGCCCCACAACAAGGTGCAGAGTCCTCCAACCACCTGGGCCAGAGCTGTCCACAGAACAGCACCCCCCTCAGTGGACCAAAAGCAGCGCCCTGTGTGGTAGGCCCCCATGAGGAAACACTGGAGCTAAAAACTGAAATACTAAAACAGTAAAATATGATAAGGTGTAAAATTAACAAAATAGATAAAAAGCTTTTCAGCTCATATAGTTAAAACCTCTAACTAAGACATGGAGTTAAAACATGTAACTACAACATGAAATTAAAACCTCTAACTAAAACATGGAGTTTTAAACATATAATTAAAATAATATAGAAGAAAAATTAAATATGATAAAAAATTTGCTTAAAAGGAATAAAAAGAATCAATAAAATCAAATAAAAGCCTGATTAAAAGGGTGAGTCTTGAGTCTCTTTTTAAAAACATCAACAGTCTCTGCGGCCCTGAGGTTATCCGGCAGGCTGTTCCACAATCAGGGGCCATGATAACTAAAAGCCCCCTCCCCGTGTGTTTTCAATTGAACACGTGGTATTGTTAAAAGGCCAGTGCCGGAAGACCTCAGGATCCATGAGGATTCATATGGTAAAAGTAAGTCAGATAAATAAGAAGGCCCAAGACCGTTAAGACATCTAAAAACGAGTAAAAGAACCTTCAAATTGACCCTGAAATGTACGGTGAGTCAATGGAGTGATTTTAAAACTGGTGTAATGTGCTCCCGCCCTCTGGTCCTCGTCAGCACTCGTGCGGCTGAATTCTGGAGTAGCTGAAAATTAAAAGTAGTCTTTTTTGGAAGACCAGAAAGCAGGGCATTACAGTAATCTAAACGACAAGAGATAGAAGCATGCATCAGCACCTCCGCGCTGGCCTGAGAGAGAAAAGGGCGGACTCTGGCTATATTCTTAAGATGGTAAAAATCTATCTTTGTTATGTTTTTAATTTGTGGAATAAAACTAAGCTCAGAGTCAAAAATCATGCCAGATTTTTTACAGTTTTTGTTGGTTTAAGATTTTATAATTTTGTCAAAAGTTTCTCTCTCTGGCCTTCAGGACCAATGACTAAAACCTCAGTTTTGTCCTGGTTGAGCTGTAAGAAGTTCGCTGCCATCCATGACTTGATATCTAAAATACAGTTAAAAAGGGCATCAAGTGGGCCTGTGTCATCAGGAGACATGGCAATGTACAGTTGCGTATCTTCAGCATAGTTATGAAAGCTGAAGCCGTGCCTCCTGATGACATCCCCGAGGGAATACATGTACAGATTAAAAAGAATTGGACCTAAAATTGACCCCTGGGGAACCCCACACTTGATCTCATGGGTTCCTGAGGAACATGTATCCCTACTTACAAAGAAGTATCGATCTGTGAGGTAGGAAACAAACCAGTTAAGAATAGTACCAGAGAGGCCTACCAGGTTCCTCAGTCTGTTTAATAAAATGTGATGGTTTACTGTATCGAAGGCGGCGGTAAGATCCAGTAGTACCAGAACTGTAAGTTTATGATTATCTAAGTTGCACCTGGTATCATTCAAAATATTTAAGAGGGCTGTCTCGGTACTGTTCATCTATGTACAGCTCTCTTAAGGCCCCACCACAGCATTTCGATCAGGTTGAGGTCTGGGCATTGACGGGACCACTATAACAACTTATGTAGTTTGTTTTTCAGACATTCTGTTATAGATTTGCTGCTATGTTTTGGATCATTGTCCTGTTGATGACTGAGTTTCAGCCAAGCTTTAGCTGTCAAACAGATGGCCTCACATTTGACTCTGGTATACAGAGGAGTTCATAGTGGACTCAATGACTGCAAGGTGCCCAGGTCCTGTGGCTGCAGAACAAGCCCAAATCATCAGCCCTCCACCACAGTGCTTGACAGCTGGTATGAGGTGTTTGTGCTGATATGCTGTGTTTGGTTTTCTCCAAACGTGCTGCTGTGCATTATGACCAAACATCTCCACTTTGTTCTGGTCTGTCCAAAGGACATTGTTCCAGAAGTCTTTGTTTGGTTTGTTCAGATGCAGCTTTGCAAACCTAAGCTGTGCTGCCAGGTTCTTTTTAGAGAGAAGAGGCTTTCTCCTGCAACCCTTCCAAACAAGCCAAACTTGTTCAGTCTTTTTCTTCTTGTACTTTTCTTCATGAACTTTAATATCTAACATGCTAGCTGAGGCCTGTAGAGTCTCATCTTTAGCTCTTGTTTTTTTTTACAGTCTCTCTGAGCATTGCATGATCTGACCTTTGGTTGAACTTGCTAAGACATCCGCTCCTGGGAAGATTGATAGCTGTCTTGAATGTTTTCCACTTCACATTTTTCTCACTGTAGAACGATGTACTCCAAATAGTTTGGAAATTACCTTATAACCCCTCCTGGATTGTTGTCCAGCAACAACTGCTTCTCTAAGATCATTGCTGATGTCTTTCCTCTTGGCATTGTGTTAAAACACACCTGAAGGCTCCAGAACAGCAAACTGCCAAAACCTCTGCTAACACTTGCTGATGATCAATTAATCAAATGCATTCCATAAACAAATCCTGAATGCAAATTACTTTCTTAATTCCTATTAAAGTAGTCATGATGTACGTAGTTTTTGACACACTGCTTCTGCATTTTGTCTTGGTACTTGGAAAAATTGATAATTACAGTGGTGTAATATTTCACATGTTGAGCTTTATCAGATGATGTATTTTGCTAATTTTGTCCTAATATGTAAACATTTAGATTGGAAAGAGTGTCGACTTTCTTTTTCTAAAAGGGGAAATTTCCTCTCCTACATATGACCATATAAAAAGACAACATAACCTTGTGAACATCAGCTTGTATTTCTCTGTTTAATTATATTGAAGCAGTTGGGTAATGCATCATTACGTTGCTTGTCTTAGAATAGCTTCATCCTTCTCTCACAAAGAGAGAAGATGAAGCACCATCATCATTAACAGCCTTAAAAAAGACAACCTCCAGGTGCAAAGGTCACATACAGCTATGACCCCCGGCTGCCATCCCATGATCTAGGTGCCTTCTTCTTCGCTTGGCAGCGTCCATATTGATTTGATTAGTTGCTAATTAAAACTTGGCAGGCTGAGCTGGGCACAGAGGAGATCACTCAATTAGCGCAGTGTCAGAGAATCTAATTCTCTCCTTTTCACCCTCTCCTTCTGCCTATCTTTGCCTCTTTCCCTTCTTGCTCTATCGCACATCTCCATTCTGTTTGATGAGCATAAAAGATGGGTGAAAATGGAGGAAGGGTAATTCTCTTAGGAAAGACATTGAGCGCTCTTGCGGAGCTAAAAGCATCCAGTCCTATAATCCTTTAGCTAATCTTTGCTTAAAGATGAAGTTTGTAAGTTGTAAGGAAAGCGCTGCCTGCCAGTGAGCATTTGTTTGGGCATGTTGCCTCCAGCATGCCTTGATGCCTGCTACCTTTTCTTCTCCTGGCAAGTCACACGCAAGCTGTTGCAGTTTTAGTTGTATGCCTCTGGGAGAGGAACGTAAAAGAAGATTGTGTCCCCGTTTTTGTGAAGACTCCAGATTTTCAAAGCTCATTAGATGGGAATGCATTGAAAGGACCGTTTCACGCATTTATTTGACGACGACATTTGAGATATTTTTACTAACTTACATCTTGCAAACTACATTTTTGAGGAAACATCTCCATTAGAATAACAAACTATGTCTCAATGTCCTTTCAGGGTTGAATATATTCCGTGCTAAAATCATCCTTTTATCCAAGATGACTGACTGCCTGTGCTCTCAGATCACTGTCTGTCTATGTCTGCAGCCCACAGAGGGAAGAAGGTAAATCCTTTAATGCCATTTTTATTGAATAGGTTGCTTTAAGGCATTAAATCTGGATGAATTTTAACATACATGGGATATGTATCCTCTAATTTGTTCATTTCGAGAAGTCACATACAACTGAATATAAGATGTGGAAAAAGAAAAAGGACACAAACAATATAACTGGGAGATTTGTATATGTTGTTATCTGTTAAAAGCAGGAGTCTTGGCTCCCACCGACTCTGCATCTTGAGGCTCAGCCCCCACATTGATCTTGCTGCCCACCACTTTGAAAAGGGGAACACTATTATACTGACACATACATTCATTGGGTGATGTTTTCTATTGGAGAAGCAAACTTTTTAGACAGTAAGGTTGACATTTTGAGTCAAAGAGCAAAGAAAAGATGGATTTTATAATAATCCATCATATCTTGTTTTTATTTAGTTCTGCTCACTTTATAAGCCTGTAAGGCTACACATGATGAACACCTCTCAAACTTTTCCCCTGACAAACTAACACACAACAGCTCTCCTAAACGTCTTTATTGTTAATTGCGGCTGCCATCATCCTCCTGCTTGTGGCAAACAGGACAGGGCCTGCATTCATTAGTCATCTTCATCCTCTTATATAATATTTACAAGCAGAGGTTTATGTGACTGCAGGAGAGCTGGCTCACCTTGGATCCAACTTATGGGGAATTTTATATGTCCCTTTATTTTGCAGAGCAGCAGTGTAATCTAAAATGTCAGCAGTTGCCAGTTGTCGGTGGTGCCAGTGGCAACCACTCAGAGTTTGGGGCTGATTCAAATAAACCTGAAGAGAAACCTGGTCTGTGATGTACATACTGTGGTAGGCCATTATCTGATGGCTGGAAGCACATTAGGAAGACATGGATGGATAATGAGAACCGATTAGTCCAATCATTCACTCAAAGAGAATTATGCAGGGTATGTTACAGTTTTTGAGCAATATGATTATATAATACATTGGTATTCTGGAATTCTGGTTCCTTGTAATATCATGATTTTGAAAGCTGCGGACACCTGTTTTAGCTTCTCATTTGTTGCATCAGTTATTCAATTAATAATTTCATTAGAAAACTTTGACAGAAATGGCCACATTTTGTTAATATGCCTTTAATTAGATAGATTTAATACACGTAAGGGTGGAAGGGGACCTTCCAAAAGTGAGTTCTTGTGTAGCAAGGATTTAACTAACAAATGATCTGAGATCTGCTATTTCGGCTCTCTCCATTTGTCTCTCGTGTGTTGACTTTTGTTTGTTTCCTGTTTTTGTTTCTACTATTTTGTTTATCTTAGTCATGAGCAATATGGCTTATACTACTACTACCTTCTGCTGACACTACACAGCGTAATTAGGTCCAAATCCATCTATCCACCCATCCATTCATCCATCCATCCATTTTCATACACCTGCTTCTACAGGGCCTGCTTTAAATTTGTTAGAGGAAATATGCCTAATGCACATTTTCTATTTAGCAATATTTTAAGTGTTTTGTTTCAAATGTGCTTGATGGCTGGATAGAGTTGTCCAGTCTAGATGTCCAGACTGAAAATGTAATCCAGTTTGATCAACATTTCATCTTCTATAAAGGCCTAATATCAGTCTGGATTGTTTAAATACCTTACTTTATATCCACCTTAAAGACAGTGAACAGGACTGCTGTAGCTGTGGAAAATAATGTCTCAAATTTTACAGAAAATGTCCACTTTTGTACCTCTATGCAGGCATGCATATATGTTGGGATTCATATGTACACATTTTGAAGTGTTTGCCTATCAGATAATACAACTATGATGAGTTTAGTTTCTCATACATCTTTTTTTCAGAAAGAACGTCTCCATTTTTCATTCTTTCAGGAACTGATCCCTAAGTTGACAGCAGCTTCAATAAAAACTGTCCACAGTGAGATATTTCTCTTTTTTCAATTTCTATTTTAGACCAACTGTGTGTAAATGTAATGGATCATCAAACAAATCAAAGCACCAGTTCTGTAATGCCACAATGGGTGCACATCATATTATGTTAAAAACATAATCTCAAAGAAAGTCAGTGTGTGGGAGTGACGAAAAAGAAAAGAACATGTGGAAGAGAAAGGGAATGAGAAAGAGTGTGTGTGAGAGAGACAGAGTCTGTTTGATGGGGGAGGTACTAAAAACCAGAAAACCATACACAAAGGGAGAAACTAAAGGCCCACACAGACTGAGGTGTGTATGTATGTGTGTCCACATCAGGTGACAGAGAGGGATGGGAACATGGGCAGGTCTTGGTAATGAAGGACTGATAAGTCCCTATTTTCTGGGCCTGGGTTAATTGTGCCTACAGATAAAGGGTAATAAATTGTCACGGGGTAATGGCAGGAGCCTGGGCTGGGCCCTGTTCCACATTCATCATGACCGGCTGGGCCTGTGCGTCTGGAGAGCAGGCAAGACTGAAAGATGGTTGGAAGGCAGAGGAGGAAAGACAAGAAAGAGAGGAAAGCTGGAGGAGGATGTGACATTCATCTGCCTTATTTACAAGACTAACCTGTTATGATAAATTATATCATATAACAAGAGATGACAGGAGAATGTCATTACTTGAAGATGACAGAACCAAATTTTTTCTTGACAAGTCTTTGATTGAAGTTCAGAAGCATTATTGACAGCTAAAAAAGTTTCCAAAGTGAAAGTGCCATAACAGGAGGACCTCCAGCCCTCACTTTTACATGTCTATGGCTGAGTGTAATACAGCTGCAATGAAGATCAGCACAAATGCGAAGCCTTGGTTTTCTCCCAGAATAGGATGACATGCATCGTTCAGGTGAAGGGGGGTTGTTTACCTCAGGTGGAGGAGTTCCTGAGTGATTGGGGAAAAAAAAACAGATTACTTGTAATGTACTGGAGTCTGGGTTTCTTTCTCAGGGCATGAAACTCACTGAGACAAATTCCAATTGACTATGTTGACATGGCAGAAAAGTAGTGAATGTTGAATCTTGAGATTTATGGTTGGTAGGTGCAGCTTCCCCAAAGATTTATTTGAAAAGGAGCTGAGCCCATCTTTACTTGTGCATCTACCTTCCTTGCTTAGAGGACGAGACATGCTGCTTGTCCATTCTGAAGACAGGTGGGTCAGAACCTGTTACGTCTGGGCTGAAGCGGGACTCGCTGGAGAAAAGCCACTGGAGACAGCATCTCAGTTCACCTGCTGCTACCATGACCACGTCTTTGATTTTTACCATGAAATAGATTTGTTTGGAGAATTGTTGGAGGGAAAGAGGTAAAAGTTATTTGTCTGATGAAAAACTTTTGCCATCTGTGAGTAATCATATCCCAAAAGCATGCCATGTAAATGGTATGGAATGGTAGGAGGACCATTAGAAAGAATAATTCTGTTAAAGAATAGCAAAACAAAAGGATAATCACAGAAATCAGCTCTCACTCCCTAGTGCTGTGAGAAGAGGAGCAGAATGTCGCTGTGGAGTGTAAGTATGACCAAACTGACTGCACAGAGATTGTCTCTGAGTATCATGAGAATAACATGTTCACTAGTATTTAAAAAGTCTGGTTTTGGTTGGTGAAACACAATGCTTATTTTTTTTTCTAGTCTCTTATTCCCATACTCAGTGATTTGTGATGCTGTCCACGGATTTACCAGTACAATTCTTACTGTTGAAATAAAGTGGCAGAAAATAATTTTACTGTCCCAGTTTGAGATGTATTGACAGCATTATAAGACAAGACACAAAGATAAAGAGCAATACTCAGCAACATATAGAGAATCAATTGTGGTCTAACTGTTACTCATTTAGTATCTGATTAGTGTGTGCGTTCAGGCAGCAGCGCAGCACAGTGGGATGGCAGCTGGATAATAGGTGTCTATCAGAGAACAGTTCACCACAAAGAAGTTCATCTCAAGTGTGTGCCTCTTTTTTGTTATTCTATCCAGATTCTGTAGCATCACATATAAGAAATTTAATCCCAGTAACATTAAAGCTGATTATTAGTTCCTGACAGGTGACCACAGGAAAGAGGAATGTGGGGGCACTCAAGTGCTGTTGCATGATGAATGTATTCAGAGCACACGTTCAGATATGCTGTCAGTTAAATGTAGTACATCGAGTAAAATAAAAAATTCACAGTACACATTTCTGTGGGACTCAGTGTGCCACCTGGGCAGCATGACAGATCATGTCTTCACACTGAGAGATTGTGGTGGATGGAGGCTGCTGCAGAGGCTGAGGGATGATGCATACGCATATTATACAGCAGAACTGCTCCCACAGAGGAAGTTGATGTCCCTACAATGCACTGATGACACTCAGTGCAGTGTGACATATGATGTGTGTACAAACAGTAAGCACATAGGATGGGGCTGTTGTTCCTTTTGACTGTTTTATGTGGGTCACACACAGCGAACTGAGGCACAACGGGATAGGAAGGACGTTTTTCATGCAGCCCATAACGGAAACCAAACAATGCCCTTGAGATGTGACTTCTTGTCTCACAGGAAATCACCAGGCAGAGTTATGTGATGCACATCTATGACATTGAACCTATAGGAGAAGATAAACTATCATGTGTTCTTCCCTTTTCAATGTGAATTCAGTCACATTTTCCACTCTGACAATCCTCCTTTCATTTTGCTAACCAGGAAAGTTACAAGTTCCATTTAACAAGAAGGAAAATGGTGTGCAAAGCAAAAATGAAGCTGCATTGCAAGTTGTAAGCTTCAGATTTTCCTGTTATATGGTTTATTTTTCTCCAAAGGAAAGAATCCAGGCCAGGAGTTACTGGGATATATGATATTGCTCTCATCAACACCTTTTATCACAGACAATGAGACAACTAAATATTATGAGACGGGAAACTAAAACAAGGGAGAAAACCCTTGAAACATGAAAAATGGAAAGATAAGCTGAAAAATTGTTTTAAAATGATCATACTGAAGAATATAGTGCTCGTACCAACATTTCAAAATGTAAAAATGTGGCAGCCTTTTTATCCACTCTAAAAATGAAAACAGGAGGACTCACAAAAGGTCCAGACAGGGTGCAAAATGGCAACAGAGAGCTAGAACCAATTAACTAGAGATGCTTGATGAATGTGCCTTTACATTCCAAAATGACCACAAAGATTTAAAACCGAGATTAAAGAGATATTTGAGTTATTATTATACACATGCCTCTTTCTGTGCCTTGTTTATATAAGGAGGGGGCTTTTTAAAAAGTCTGTGCCAAGTAACTTTTTGTCTCATACTTCATTAGTTTAATTAATTTTAAACTACATGCTTTCATTTCCCTTTACAGGACAACACAACCCCTGAATTCAGAATAGAAAAAAAAAAAAAAGCAAGCTGTGCGTCACCATAGTTTCGGTTAACCTTTTCCACATCTAAACTTTTTCATAAAATTAATAATTTTTGTGCTTTTCTTCTACACGCAGAAACTCTTTACTGAAAAAAAATTATGTCCAATCTGCAAGCAAATGGCAGTGGAGGTTATTAGCTAAGTACAGGATGAATAAGAGCTCTCAGAGAGCTATCACCATCAGTTAGCTCATCAGATCCATTTTACTTTTCAGTCCAACATCACCAGCTTTCAGAATATTTCTGGTGTGAACAGTTTTACGTGTTTAAAGTGATCTCACAAGAAACCCCCCATTAGTCATAGACAGTGGAGGAAGTCTCTCAGAGAAGTGAAACTTTGAAAAACAGAAAAATGCAGCACGCCACTGCCAGTCTTGTTGCTAACATCTCTATATGTTGTCAGTGTACCAGTAGATTCCTTCTCAGCATACTGGTTCAAATCCTGAGTTGGTATAACAACTAAGAAGCCAACAAAATAACATGTTATAATAGAGTTCAGAAAGAATGTATTTAAGTCCAAACCATGTTCTTTTCTAACCTTAGCCCTGTAGTTTTGATTCTCTAGTGCCAAGTTGGAAAGCAGGTCTGTAAGTGGCCACAACTCAAGAGAGAGGCCCACATCAAACACAAAGAGATCAAACATGGAAACTCAAGAAGCTGGTGGGTGGGCTTAGACCATCACAAGTCTAGCTGCTTTTAACTTGACTTAACTTAACTTTTTAGGATTACGATGACCTGCATCAGTCTTCAAAGACAAAGTATGTCTACTGATGTTGGTTTTATGTTTACAAGATTACAAGATTTAATGTACCAAATGCACATTTGGTACAATGATACCCCAAAATGTAGTATTTGTGGTGAACTCTGTATGCTTTTGGGCGACCCAGCACTAATTCATAGTAAAGTATTGTGTCCAACATGTCTTGAGTGTTTAGATGAGGGAGTGAGACTGAGCAGCAAATAACCCAGGATATTTTGATTCGAGGCATTATCATGGAGTCTGTTTTGATGTGAGCCACTATGTTTTCTTCACCTTAACCAAGTGTGGTATGTAATGTATAAAACAGTAATGAAACACTGGCTATGTGCACATGCACAGCAATATTCCAGCTGTTGAAATTAATATAAATAAGACATTATTCCAGTTATGGTGTTTAATAATTAGCAGACCTGGCAACTTGGAGCCTCAAACTTGTGTTGTAAAGCTGTAGTTTTGCAAGAAGCTATGAAAGATGGGGTAGGACGTCATATTGTGATTAAGGTATAGCCGTATCAGCCGAGATTGGGGCCCCAAATAGTTTAATTCTATTGTTGCTTGCTTCAAATATGACCTTATTAGAGTTACGGTAATCAGAAAATACTGTTTACAGGGTCTTATTCAAAGTAAGGTCTGATAAAAGGATTTTGTTGTACACTTAAACATAGGCAATGGCCGAAAGTGCAAGGAAACGGTCAACCACTCAAAACTAAAGTTGCTTTTATCTATCAGTGGTTGAGACAGAAGTCGGTTGTTTAGCTCTGTTCACCACACTCCCCAGCCTCCACTTGCAGATTTTGCTGCCTCTTAAATGTGATGCAACAGTTTTTTGTGAATATTTAATAAACTTAGTGACACAGAGTTATTTTCTTATCTGGTATCATGAGAAAACAGTGAAAGTCATGTCTGTAGACAACCAATAGATTAAGATTTGGGGATTATTTCAGGTTTTTCCGTGAGACTTCTTTAATTTTGATTAATTTCTGTTCTTTACACTTTGCTCATAACTTAACAATCCAAAAAAGTTTAGGAAATGACTTTGCATTTTCTAAATAAATAAGACCAGGGTTATTGTGAAACTACTATGTATGGTACACGTGGACAACCCTCCTAACCCTCCTATTTCACCATTACTGGTGAGACTGGGTTGAATTTGTACATAACATTACTGGAAGGATAAAAAGGATACGACAATCTTGCAGTAGAGAGAATATGACAGGGGATATCAAGAGAAAAAAGATGGAAGTTAAAAACATTAAGCAAGAAGACTGAGAGCCAATGAATGCTAAAATGATTTTTTTTCTCTGCCTCTGCATACCTGGTTGCACACACCTTCTCTCCACTCTACCAGCCAGCTTTCACAGCTATAAATCTTGGAGTGACATTTTGGGCAGTGAGTCTCACGTAAACACGGCCGGCTAAATGTCAGTGCGGAAAGCAGACAAGCCTGACTTAGGAAGAGGGAGAGCACAGGCAGTAATGTCACCACACTTAAACACACCCGCCATCAGTCTTCATGACATTTAAGAGATATATCCCTCCATCCGTCTGGCCATGGCACACAAAGGAAAAGTTTGAATATAAGGCTGCGGCGACCTGATGAGGCAGGAGGTTTAACAGGTTGATGTAACCATACACAGAAGGCTTGTGCCCTCACTTATGTGTAATCTTTCTTGATGCAACAGTCAGCAGCTTTTAAACTCCACTAAGAGTGTGAGTCTGGAAGGTAAACCATGGCGTCATTTTATGGTTATTTTTACAACCGTCTCCGTTTTACAGTGTTCTCACCAATGCAGTAAGTGATTGACAAATGCATTTCTCATTCAGTACTGGCATTCAGCACTAACCCGAACTGAGTTATAAACCAGCGTAGAGGGCAGTCTGACCTCTCACTCCATGTCAGTTACATGCTTTTTCTTTGCTTGAAAATCACAGGCATCCAAAGCTAAATAAATTAAATTAAAAGCAAAATCAATTGATATTCTAACATTCATCTTCTTCTCCTCTGATGTTCCTCTTTAATTTCCCTCACGGCTGTGCAGGATTTGTATTGATTTCTAAATGAATAATTGAGAAAGATGGCTTAACTGCTCTTTTCAAATGTCCATGGCCTCCTCTCTGATTCACTTTGCTCCCTCCCTCTCCCCTTCCTCCATCCCATCTCCTGTCCTTACTGTGCCATCAACATCTCACCTCTTCCTCTTTTATTCTCTTCTCTCCTCTTCTGACCTTCCAATCTGTTCCTTTTTGCTTTCTCCTCTACTCTCATGTGCTGCTGATGTGGATCCTATTCTGTGACGGGTTGTTCAGAGGGGAATGGGTTGCTCGCTTGGCTGGCCAGCAGGCCTCTACGTATCATCCGTCAGCAAGACATGCTGTTGTTTTAGAGTTCTGCTGGGAGCTGTCTCCTTGTCTCTGTCTCTTTCTCGATTACCTCACTCTCCTCACACACATACACAACTCTTTCTCTGTTTCTCTCCATCTTATCTTTACACCTCGATCTCACTCTGCCTCCTTTCCCGTCCTCTTGACTTATTTCAGCTCTACATCTTAACTCGAACACTCAGCTGGTGAACATTTTAAATCCAACCTCAGGCTCCTCACTCCAACTGAAGAAAAATGTTAATATGTTGATTTGTTAATGTAATGAAATATCTGCTTTATTTTACTCCATAAAAACTCAACACATGTATGTATGATATTGTGCTTTGACATTACATTTTTTGCTTTTCTCATTAAATGTAGGCTAACTGAACATAACATAGACATCAGATATGGACACTTGACACATTGTGATACGCATTAGTGTATACGAATCCTGGTTACATAATGATGGGCAATTACAGCCCTAGAAAGGTCCAATAAAGTCAGCTAATCAATCAATGTCACGGAAAACTCTGGCATAACTTTCAGCCGTATATTTGTGTATTTGTGCATTTTGGTCTCTTGGCTGTTCTGTGCCAACGCAGTCTAAAATTAGAATACGTAACAGCTACTTTAGCACAAAATTTCATAGTCAATTTTTAGATCATATCACTTACTGGGCTAAAAAAATCACTACATGCTTATGTGTTATGTCTCATTACCTGAAACTGTTATTCAAAAACTTCAAAATACTATACCATACTTTTAAGGCTCTGAAAACGTTCTGTCACAGATGTTGTATTGCACAACTATTACATGGTCAAAAACACAAGAAGGTAGAAGGGGGAAGTTGTCATTAAATCACACTGTTATATAAGTGAACTAAGTTTAAGTCCCATCTGACCCAGTACTGCAGAACATTTTCTCACTTTAATCTGCACTGTAAGTCACAGTGGAATAGGGTTGGGCACAAACAATACAGTACATAGTTATATTTGGTTATTAATAAAAGTATGGTTAGGGTTAATGATGAATAAATATCTGAGGAGTGGATGTGTTTCTATCAGAGGGTTGTTGGTTTGAGCCCCAACCCCCTCCTTGCAGGTTACTGATCTCCGCTCTGCCACTGATGTGCTCCCTCATTATAAGCTGCTTCAGGTGAAAGTAGAAATATAATTGATAATAATAATAGTAATGATATTATGACCAATGATAAAAAGACTTGGTTATGGTTAAATATGGTTGAATATGCATTTACAGAGTCACATCACTTCACCTGAATTCTTTCTTCTACAAACAGCTTGCAGTGACAGATGTTCCCATATTACAGTTTTTCACAGATCTACCTTTTGTAATGTAACAATTGCACAAGCTGTATGTGCTGCGCTAAGTTGTTCATCTGGGTTATTGCTATGAAAAAATTAACACACTTATGCAAGGAGTTTTGAAAAGGGTTCATTTTAGAGAAGTAGTTCTGAAGACTTAAAAAACTATTTGTGATCCATAATCTTAGTGCATTCTTACTGATATTCTCTCCTCCTTTTGCACCAACCTAGCACCATAACTCCCATATTTGGCACTAGTACAGGGGAGGGTGTGCTTGGCGGTTTGATTTTTTTTCATTTTTTGCAATTTTTTTTTGTCATTTTGCACACTGACACATACAGAACAGATCAGATATTACAGTTTAGTCCATAAAATGATACAAACCATAGGTCTGCCTTTAAAGTGTTTTTCTTTAAAATGTAAGACTTTGTATGTATAAATCTTCTCTGCTTCTGCGGCTGATGTACACATGGAATCGCGGGGAATGTCCCACATGACAAATCCCAACTTTAACCTGTTAGTAAAATCACTGCTTGTGGCTATAATACTTGTGTAAAATAAAAGTACTTGCAGTAAAATGTATTATTTAGTTGAACAATACTGGGTTTAAGAATATTAACACAAGATGGAAGAGCGGTATGAAAGAAAAGCATTCTACACATTTATTTCTCCACTACAAAAAAACAACAACATTTGGCTTAGTTGGAATGCTGTGATTATAATCCACGGACAAATATGTGATCCGCAGTATGCTAGCATCCTGTGGTCACTGTTCTGGGACGTGCAGGGCTGACTCTGGCTGAGGAATGGGAAGACATGGACAGGAATTGAACTTGACTCGTGTTTCTTCGCTGGTGTCCCCACTGGTTTTTATGATTTGGGTTCAGTCTTTGAAATGCATGACTAGCACTGAGCATGCTGGCACGATAACAAATGGCAGCCGCTTGTATTTCTTAAAAGGAAATGGAATCTTTGTCCAACCTTCACAAAACCTCCTCCACATTTTTGGGGGATTTCTCCTTAATGAAAAGCAGATGTTCCAGTTCTTCTCCTCCATACATATATTTATGAATCCGGTGCGTGAAACTCACATCATTCTCAGCTAGGTTTCCTCGCCTGCGGTTGTTTTGTCTGGGAGGGTAAAAGCTTGTCTCCTGCTGCCTTGGTAATACTCATGCACACACCTTGTAACAGCAGGTGTGTAAGTAGAGATCCAAGGATGCCTTCTCGCTATTATTGTTCCTGGTGTTGTTATTTGTCCAATTGCTGATGTTTCCAGACACTTCCTCATGTAACACCAGTGCCGGCCTGTCACCCCTCACTGCTGCTCCCACAGTGTCTAGCACCAAGCCCTGCTGCATCTTCATACACTCTCCTCCATTCTCACTGTTGGTGAGCTGTTATTGAAATATTTAGCAGCCACTCCAGCTCACAAACACGTACTCCCTTCCTTCTGCCTGGTGGGATATATATTGGCTTGGCAGTTGAACTTGGAGCTGTGCAAGTGTGGTGGTGCTTTCAATCGGATTTGACTGTTAGGGATCTTTTTCTCATGTTCGATGGATGTGAAGCTAAAAGTCTGCAGCTCTCCACAGAGCAGCAGGAGCATGCTGGAGATTAACGATGAAGTCATTATTCAGTCCACTGGAAAGACGATTGCAGAGATAAGTGTCATTACCAGACAGTTTGTGATCAAAGTCACACCATTCCCATTTAATTTAAATCTTTTAGTGGCTTGTGATAGCAGTAAGAAATGGTAGTTTCCCCAACTCACTGTTTCAGATCGATTCTCATCTCGGCCTGAGTATCTCACTCGCCTCAGTATACATTTATAAAAGTCACCAAGAAAAAGAATCAGCAATGCAGCTGATTGCTGCAGCAAGGAATTCTTCATAAAGGCATATTGGTGTAATATTATTAGTATCATTGTATGTAAAGTATTGATCTTTTCAACATATTTAAAAAACACCTGATTCTCTTTAAAACTGTTCGTACCAATAAACGTGACGTACTTAAACAAATGCCAAAAAATTTAATTAAAATGATAATGAATACATCAGTCATACTTCTACATTTATCACATCCTCACATATACAAACTTTAAATCCAGAGTTACCTGTTTCACTAAAACCTCTGACATCTACAGGGTCATCAAAGTGTTTTATGTCATCATGCCAAAATACAAAAATGCTCTCTAAGTCCTTTAAAACAAAGCTAATGTTTTAATGTAGCTAGACTCGCATAGCATAGCATAGCATAGCATAGCATAATGTAATGCTAGACTCGTATAAGTCTACGAAGGGATTTAAAAAGATTTTTAAAATTCTAAAGACATAAATCCACACCAAAAAAAGAACTGCTTTTGGGTTGAACACACAGGAGCAAATTCAGCCTTAGAGTAGCCCTTTTAAATATTCACAAAAAGAAGTCTGTAGGAACCCTAAAACTTTGTAAAATCATTAGCAGATAACTCTGCAGTTGTTGGCATCAAAGTGCTGTAATTACATCCAGCCAGGGACGTCACTGCTGTGATCCACGTTTGCTACTCAAACAGAACACTAGAGTACAACCTTCTGTTACCCATGAATAGATACGAATAATTCCAGATTTGCTAATGACATTTGCACCATACCTAAAGAGACATGTTAATTTAAGCAATAGTAAGAAGAAGCATGGTTTTACTGTTCATAAAACTGAGACACTCAGCAATGAAGCAGATAGAAGGAAATTACATTTATTTGGTGATATCAGTTTTGTAATCACATATAGTACAAAGACTGTGGTATTAAAAAAGGAACATGCAAGTAAGTTCAGAGCAAAACCCTGTAGAGGTAAAAAGGAAATGGCTGAATTATAAGCTAGTTTTAAACATCTGCTTGCACATCACATCAGGGCTACAGTGAATGACTGACAACTCGTGTTCTATCTTCAGTAGATGGACATACATCTTAACAAGATACAGTCTGTGTGGAGGTGATCAGGAGGGACACAGATGTACAGATAGATCATGGCTGTGTTTGCTTTTTTTTTAACCAGCCCTCTGGAAACACATGAAACAGTCTTGTTGCAGAAATTCTAAACAACCACAGAAAGCTGTGTTTAAAAGTGAGTTTATATGTGCTTGTCCAAATACATATAAAAATACATCACAGAACAAACAATAAATTCATCAGGATTCCATGTGGATTTGGAAAAACACACCACCCATATCCCCCAAACAAAGAAAGATGTATGTATAGACAGGAAGAGAACTTAGTTTTTAGCCCAATGTGCAATCATTTTGATCAACCTTATGTGGCTACAGACAGTATTCATTGTGTGCTTGTTTTTTTTAAATCCTCACATCTGATGTGTCAGCTATGAGCTGAGTGCTATCTTATTTGGTTGCACAATGAAGAAATAAGTTGGGACGCTGTGTCAAATGTAAATAAAGGTATAATTGAATTATTTGAAAGTCTTATTAACCAATATTTTATTCACAATAGAAACATAGAAAACGCTGAAAGTGAAATATTTTCCTGCTTCATGAAAAAAAAAAATTTGAATGCAGGAACAAATCTCAGAAAAAGATGGGACAGGGGCAACAAAAGGCTGGAAAAGTAAGTGGAACTGAAATGAAACAGCTGGAGGAACATGGTGGAACTAATTAGGTTAATTGGCAACGGATCAGCAACATGATTGGATATGAAAAGAGCACCTCAGAGAGGCAGTCTTTCAGAAGTAAAAACTGGCAGAGGTTCAGCAATCTGCAACAAGTGTGTCTACAAATTCTGGAAAAATTTATGAATGATGTTCCTCAGTGTAAAATTGTGAGGAATTTAATGTTTAAATTTATTACACATCATCATCATAAAAAAAATCTGAAAATCAAGGGCATCAAAATCAAGATTGGACTTCTGTGGTCTTCAGGCCCTCGGGCAGCACTGCATTAAAAACAAACATAATTCTGTCATGGAAATCATTGCATGGGCTCAGGAATACTTCATCACTGTCAGTGAACACGGTTCACCATACCATCCACAAATTACGCAAATTTAAATTTTAGTTACTTTTTGTTAATCATGGATGTGATCTAGCTTGTTATTAGAAATCAGATAAAAAAATCTTGCATCTCTGATCGTATTGAGGTACATTACTGCCTTTGCATCTGGCAACATGCACAATGCTGAAAGGTAAATGTAGATTTACATACGCTCCCATCTACATTACGTCTTTTTCATGAAAGGCCTTGCATAATTCAGAAAGACAATGCTGAAACCACATGCTGAGTCTATTACAACAGCACGGCTTCAGGGTAGAGGAATCCGGCTGTGGGACTGTCTTGCTTGCAGTCCCAACCCTTCACCAGTTGAAAACATTTGGCACACCATGAAACACAAAATACAACAAAGGAAACCCGTGACTGTTGAGCAGCTAGAATCCTGTAGACCAGAACAGACCAGAATGGAACAACATTCCTCTCCCAAAGATCTAGTGACTGGTATCCTCACATCCCAGACATTTACTAACTGTTGTTAAAAGAGGAGGGAATGCAACAGAGTGACATGGATCTGATCAAACGTTTCTGAGCCAACAAATTCAGAATGAGCTAATTTTCCCCATGAAATAGCAGAATATCACACTCAGCATTTCATATTTTTTTCTATGTCCTATTTGGAATAAAGTTATTGGTTTATGAGATCTGAAAATCATAACATTCTGTTTTCATTTGCATTTTACACAGCATCCCAACTTTTTGAGGGATTGGAGTCATAGATGACTGTGGAGGAGTTCTTCTTCAGTTTTCAGTATTCTGGTGTTTTTATGAGGCAGCATTAATATGCAGCCTTGGGTGCATTGAGGCGCAACCCTGGCTCAGTTAATGAATTTATATGCATGTGTGTGTACTCATGAGGGATTTGCCATTTGTTGGCTGAAGAAATTGCTTTAGTTAGCTATAAGGTTTGAACATAATAAAGAAAGAAACACCAAGCTGTAACAAAAAGTAGCACTCTTCTAAGTATTTGGGAAGTACGGAAAAAACCTTGCAAACATGAAAAAACCATCATCACAGTGTGTTCTTGTTCTGAGCGGCACCAGTAGCCAGATGGCCACTTAATGCTTTCTCAGACCGACACTTGACTTGGCTATGAGCTTTATAATTAAAGGGCTGCAAGCTTTGCTGATAATGTCTTCATTGTTGCCAAACACAAAGTGGATTTCTCAAAATCTGGACATCAAGCAGAGCACAGGGTCTGTACAGTCAACATATTTCAAATTAATCTCCTCTCAGAATTTCTTTTAATATTTGGTCCAACAGTCCTGAGCACCCAGACCATGTTAAATTACTCTTTTGAATAAAAACATCAAAACTAACATTCTTATTCTTAGTCTCAGTCTTGAAAATAATTTTTTATACATATTAACAGACTGCATTCAGTGTACCCTGATGACTGGCTTAGCTCAAAGTTAAGCTTGACTACAGAGCAGCAGTCTAGATGGGATGCAAAATTTTGATGTGTCGTATTTCAGAGCTGCAGACTCCATCGATGGAAGATGAAGGATGAAAGGAAAACACAAGTATCTTTCAATTTGATGACTAGGTGATGACGTGTACATATATATATATATATATATATACACATATATAAACTATGTGACTGAATGACTGAATATATTTTACTGAATATATTTTAACATATATAACATGGAATGATGAGCACACCGAGTTTGCCAAGTTTAAAACGTTTTGTGCTTCAGACAGAAACAGGAGAACTCAGTCAAAGTAAAGATGAGAGAAAGTAGCATCAGCAGCAAGTTAGAGATTTATAAGGAAGAGGAAAGTAGAGAAAGCTACATGTAAGTCAAGTAACAAACCACAGATGGTCAATGATGCCTGATGAAGACTCAAATTTAATTTGGTCTCCTTACCAGCCGATTTAGAACATGTTCAACTAAACTTTTTAAAATGTTTCTTCTGATACAAGGATGCCCTGTTTTCCCAGTCTTGTAGCTAACCTTCTTTAAGGTTTCTCACAGTAATCCCTTGCCCATGTGATTATATCAGCCATCGATGAATGTCCAGTTATTCCAGATTTCTTGAATTGTTTATTGATATCGTGTTCTGTAGAAGGAGAAATATCCAAATCCCCTGTAATCTGTTTTAGAGGAACATTGTTTTAAATATTTGATTAATTATGATATTACTTTTCTCATACATACTGGAGTTTCATTTCCCATTTTAGACATTACCTTTGAATTGAAATTATGATTGATAGCAGGTTCTAAGAATTCTCTTTGAATCTACATGCTGCTGGCTTTAAAAATCTGAAATCAAGGTAAATCGAAAGCACCTTCCTTGTAATTCCCCCTCATCTAATGCCAGTACTAAATGAGGATTTAGTTCAAATTATTCATAGGAAAAGAAAAGAAAGCACACCTTTTGGCAGACAATCTCCTCAACAATGAAATCAGGAATCGCAAAATATTCTGTGAACTAAACAGTTGGTTGACAACCAAAGCTAGAAACAGCGGATTGTCAGTGCAGTAAGACAGAGAAAATAAAGGTCTAAAACTATAAGGGCAAAATACATACTACCTTGTGTCTAGTAAATGATTCCTCAACCCTTTAAATTATAAATATATGCGTCATTATTCATAAAGCTATTGCAATTTTCACCACAGGCCTGGGAGCATATATGTGCCAAACTAAAAGCAAAGGCTGGATCATATCCTAAAAGAGCTGGGCACTGCTGTTTTCTTTTGCAAACTTTGTTCAAACTGGTAAAAACAAATATGTTTTGGACTATTTTGCTTCTGGATCAATGCATTTGTTGTTGTAAAAGAATATATATATATATATGTAGTATCAATATTTATTTCAAGGAAGGAATATGCCACCTGGTACAACTCACTAATGTATTTTTAATTGCCTTTAGGACAACAATAGAAGCGGTGAACCAGAACAGTATCATAAATCCCATAACAAATATCATAAACATTTAACACAAAGGCAATAGTAGAATCAATTGATTTGTTTCTAAGAGCTTTGTTGGCAAAGATATATTTCTTCACTCAATTTTAGGAGAATCCTAATTCGACTGTGTTGTAAATAACAACATTTGCATTTTTATAATAGCATGAACTACAGCGATATCCTCAGGGAAATGGTGCAGTTATGTATTATCATTAATACGGGTATGTAATTAAGAAATGACAATGATGAGGTTGCTCTTTATAATTTTATTAAAGCTTCTGCTTGCACAGATGTTACAGTGTTGAGAAAGATGCCTGCTATCACAGTTATTCAAATCCTTCTTCCAGGGATGATAATTACTCCAGCAATGTGTGTTAGTATTAAAAGCAACACATTATCATCAGTGTCTCTGCTACTTCCTTACATTGTAAACAGGATGTTTTTTACATTATAGTTGAACAAACATGATAACATTCATCCTGTTCCAGCTGGATTCAGCAGCAAAAGCACTTCACATCCACCTTTCACAGCACACCTACACATGTATGTAAACCTGTGTACCATCCTTTTTTTTTCAATTTTCTCACTCAGTGACTAATGCACTGGCTTACTCTTGAAACGTGTACACTCCACACACGTACAGACACACACACTTGGACAAACATACAGCTGTGAAAGTTTGGATTAATTAGGCTACATGTCCCAATGGGCCCAATCTATCTTATGGGACAGTAGATGGGAGCCATACTGGTCCTTTGATCAATGTCTGTCAAACACTGAACAGAGCTGCCTTATGTTAGAAAGCCTCTGGGAAAACACATACACACACACACTGCTTTTAGTCTATTGACAAGCCTTTGCTTTTGTTTTTAGATGCTATAAGTGGACGATATGTAAATTCACATCATTTGTCAGTTTTTGAAGTGGAAAGAAATATAGTCAGGCGAAAAAAAGAAAGTTTTAAAGTTTAACATACCAGGGCATAACGAAAAATAAATTATCAAGTCCTTACTGGGTCTTAGAATTATGTAAATACAACCTCAAGAATAATAAGATATGTCACAGTTTTATTATTTATTTCCCAAAAACTAAGACAAAATGCAGGAGCAGTTTGAAAAAAACAAAGTACACCCTTACTTGTTTAAAGGGGAACTCCGGTATTTTTAAACCTAGACCTTATTTCTGGCATGAATTATGTTTATCTACTCACGAGAACAGTTTGGCGAAAGTCTGCGTCCATGAGAAGCTATTTAGATAACTCATGATCCATATAACAGAGTGAACGGGGCAAATATGGTGCAGTCTCTAAATAAGGCATTATCTGTTTTTATTTCACCAATACTTTAACGAATGACGAATGAATGAACGAACGTGTACCATAGCTCTGTTAGCACATAGCTACTGTTATGTGGCTACTTGCAGCTATAGGAGAGCTAACGGAGGGAATTCTACACAGGCACTCTACTGGGACGACTTCGTAGATAAACATATGTAGATAAACATATTTCAACCAATAATAAGTTAATCATTCTTTATTCACAAGTGGAAAACATTCAAGACATTGTTTATCTTCCCAGGACTGAAGGGCCCAGAAAAGTTCACCCCAAATGTAATGGTCAGGGACAATGCAAAAACCCCAAGAGCTACAGCTCAGAATCATCAGGCCTCAGATTGCATGTTAAATGCTACAGTTCATGACAGTACAATTAGAAAAAGACCGAAGAACTTTGGAAGGTTTGCCTGGTGAAAGCCTCTTCTTTCTCAAAAGAACATGGCAGCACTGTTTAGAATGCAAATTTGCATCTAAACAACCCACAAGACTCTTGGATTAATGGCCTTTGGACAAAAGCTTAGCCAAAATTGGGTCACAGAACATGACAATAATCCCAAACACAGCAAAAAACAGAATGTCTGAAAAAGAAGAGAATCAAGACGTTGCAATGGTTCAGTTAAAGTCCAAACCTCAACCTGATTGAAATACTGAGATGGGACATGTGCGAGCTGTGCATAAAAAATGCTGCAAAACTCAATGAACTGAAGTAACAGTGTGAGGAAAAAGCCAAAATGCTTCCACAACCGTGTGAGGTACTGACAATATCATTCAGAAAATTATTACTGCAAGTCAGTGCTTCAAAGAGTGGTTCTATGAGCTAATGAATCATGGAAAGTACTGAGTTTTTCACACATAGTTAAGTTTATCTTAATTGTTGTTATATAAGGTGTTTTGTGATGTGTGATGTTTTGTTATTCATCAGAGGCTGTAATTATCTAATTTAAAGACTTGGTAAGAGCAAGATGCTGTTTTTCCTTTTTAATGTTCCGATACAAAAACAATTTTAAATTGAAAAACTTTCTATTTAAGTACTGATGGTAGTGCTTTAAGATTTTGATATCTAATTGACTGGACTCTATCCTTTTATGTATGAGTGCTGTGTTTTTTGTGCCACTGGTTGCAACACTGGCCTAAAGCAAAAGAAAAATCTATCTAAGTGCTTAAGAGTTGTGCTACAACCCTCTGCCTCTCCACTAGCCTTGCAATAACAGCGCAGGAGTCTTTGGATAATACAAGTGTAGGGAAAAGAAAGGGACAGAATTTAGACTACAGACAAGCTGATGGAGGTTATATCCTTTCCAAAGCCAGCTGCATACTGCAAGGGCTTCTTTGAGCTGTGTTAGTCACATAAAATCCAAACGATTCTAAACTCTGTTCTTCTCTTTTCTATGCTGTGGCCATTGAGCAGGGTTGAAAGGTCCACACACAAAGTCAATTTTCATGTAAACATGAGAACAATCAGAATGTTTGAGGACTTAGAAACACATAAAACACAAGAATGTTTAAGAATCAAGTCATCGAACGAGCTTAGCATTTCTTATATTTCTATAAACCATATCAAGAATCTCATTGGTTCTTAACCAAAAGTTCCAGATGTCACTCCCACCTTATCAAATGACACTTTGTGAAGAATGTGTAAACTTTTTCAAATCTAATTTTTGCTTTGTTTTGTTCACAAACTATAACTAAATTGTTTTGTTAAACCAAACTAACCAAGGAGCAATGAGAATGAAAGAAAAAATCACTAAATCAGTCATCTCACACTGGACTTGGTTGTATGTTTTTCACTGAGGCAGCATTCAGATGACACGAAGGTGGATTTTGTTGCCTTGCTCGAGGCTTGAACTATCTGTTGTTCATCCAACATACATATTTTACAGTGGAACATTGCAGCCTGAGCAGCATTCTGACCGTGGAAAGTACGGCAATAATGGAATAAGTGAAACTGTAAGAAGTCAGAGGTGGTATCATTGTAAGCAAAGAAGACTTTCTTATCATTGCTGAATGTATCAAGGGTGAAGTGCATGACATTCATAAACCTTTTGTGGAAAATGGATCAGCTGTATCCAAAGCAGGCTCAGATAGACTAAAAGTTAGCACACCTTTGTTCAGAGGTGAGAGATACAGATACGGCTTCATCAGACAAAACAAATTGTCATCAAATTTCTGCTTTTCCTTTTGAAACAGTTGACCTGCTCCCTTCACAGATGCAGCTGCTTTGTATCAACTGTTTAAGCACCGAGCAAACAAAATGCCGTCTGGTTGAAATTATAAGGCTGTTAATGTAACAAAAGAAAAGAAATGTGAGATTTGCATGCAACTGTAGATGTTTTCATGGGAGCAGCACACCAACTGAGGCCATTGCTTTCATTTGCCCTGTACCCATGCATTTAAGAACTGATTAGAATGGAAAAAAAGTAAGAAGACTTGAGTTGTTGAAACTATTTTGGTGGGAAAGGTTATGGAAGCAACTACATATGCGCAGTACAGATGAAAATACTTTGGTCAAATTATGGTTAAAGCCTCAAATTATTGCCAACTGTGAGACACATGATGATTTTATCTGTAATGAGTGTGTCTCAAGGGTTAATGGAGGTTGCAACATCTTTTGAAATGTAACTTCATTAGGGCTGTTGAAGTTATGTTATAATTAAACCTTAATACAGTGTTACTCTAATAAAGTTTTAAAAGAAAAACATATGTTGATGCAGATTTTATACAATGCTATGAATCACCCTCAGTTCAAGCTGCAAACAGAATGTCGGTCAGGTTGTGCTGGACGTGAGTAGGTCTGTGTACATTTTGGAGAAAAGACAAGTGAGTCTAATATAGAATTAAAGGCAATAATAATTAATTAATTTCTAACATTGACATGGATGATGTAGTCACCCACTACAGTGAGTTAGTCTATATTCAGCACTAACTCAGATAAAGACTCTAAAAATTTTAGAAAAGGAACTCAGAATCAGAACCAGAAAGACAACAAACAGAAATTATTTTTGTGATTTCCACTGTGGGTGAGAGAAACTGAGCTTCAGGCATTCAAGAGTTCAAACTAAGCTTTGGTCCAGGACATGCAACCCTGATTGGAAGAAAGCTTCCCTCCCTCTCCTTAGTCTGTGGTTGAGGAATGCGAAAATTTAAAGAGCTCATTTTTGCAAACATGATCCTCCCCCTGCAGTCAGGTGTCTGTGAGAAAAACAAATCAAAATTATGGTCACCAGTCAAGTCATTTACAAACAGAGACTTTAACAAGAGAGATTTGATGGAATAATTTTTCTGTCCTGTTGAAGTTTTAGTCTAGATGATTTGCTCCTTTTGCTGTTTTAAATTTATTGATGTGAGTTTACAATAATGACTTAGTCCCTCCCACCAGAAGATCAGAGGAGAGGAAGAGAGGACAGAAACGAGCAGAGAGGAGTCAAGGTTACAGGCATTTACAACAAACTGACACATCCTTGCTTCAGAGCCATCATTTCAAACCAACATCATATAAATATGTCTCACACTGCATCACTTACCTTTTTTTTTCTTCACTTTTAGTCTTTAGAAGCTATTTTGTTGCCACTTACTGACATATTTTACCCTTTCTGTCAGATTAGCATTAAAAAGGAGACTCTAATTATTCATAAGTTGCCCTCCTGAAACACTATTGTCCCCAGAACATGTAAATTGTTTGGAAAAAAAGGCCAAAGTAGCCAAGGTGTTAGAGGTGTTACAGTGAGGGTAACACTTAAAGGTGAGAAGTGGACATCAGTCGGTAAGTAAAAGTTTGTCAATGGATAGAGCTCTTTAGACAGAAACTGTATTACTCTGAAAACACAAAAGACATCATGCTGAAGGGTGTGCCAAGCATTTTATGGACATAGAAAAGCAGAGGAACACTGAAAATACAGTAAGCACACTTTATACATAAGACTAAATATATGAATCTTTTTTTTTTATCTACTATTTCTATGATAACTAACCTCACTGTACTTCAAAATCTTATTCTGGGGTAAATTTTCACTGAGTAGAAACATCTAATCTGTGAGCAATAACTTAAGCATCCAGCTTGCAGTCTGACACCTGTTTCTGTAACCTTTAAAATGAATGTCCATTATTCACTTTTGACTTCAACCTCAGGCTTTAATTTTCACTCCATTAACTACGAGAGAGACTTTCTACTTTTCATTTGCCAAGCGCTGCATCATGTTCACCAACCTATAACTTTGTCTCTCTGTTGTCCGGAGTTCAGCAGGTAAGGTAGAGTAGATTCATTTATAGAGAAGATCTTTTGATTCTATTTTGTTTATCTATTTTTGCTGAAAATGTCTACTTGCTAGAAGTGGAAACGGTTTTGGTGCAACCCAATCTCAAAAGACAACATCTTAAAGATAAGTTTGTCTTAAAAATGTTCGTGTAAGAATGCGAAAACTTTTACATTTTTAGGGCAGCATGATGCAAATTTGTATTTGCATATATTTATGTCTAATCATGTATTGTTTAAATGCCGAACTCTAACTCTGACTCTAACCAACTACGACTGAACTAAGTACAAAAGTTGAAACTACAAACCCAACAGATGGGGCTCAAAGTTGGTTCTCTGGCATGACAGTCTGCGGTGTAATGCCACTGTCTGCCCCATGTTATCTTTCTGTTCTGTAAGTGTTTTTGTTTTGTTTGTTATAATAGTGCAATATTACTTTTGTGACAGTTTCATGTAATGAAAAACATAGGCATATTGTAATTTTAAAAGGCAGATGGAAGCATGTAATAAGTTTGGAGCTCAGGAACTTTCATTCTAGTCATTTTACAATTTTTTTTTATCTCAGTAATAAAACTATTACTTTTTGCATCGGGAACCATATTGTGACTAGATTGACCAAAACAGGGAAGTTGGAGTTGAATTAAGGGGTGTATGTCATCTATCTATCCCTTTCCTATACCCGCTTAATCCAATTCAGGGTCACAGGGGGGCTGGTGCCTATCCCAGCTGCCATCAGGCGAGAGGCGGGGTTCACCCTGGCCGGTCCATCGCAGGGCCAACACAGACACAAAGAACCACACACACTCACATTCACTTCTCAGGTCAATTCAGAATGACCAGTTACCGTAACATGGGAGGAAACTGGAATACCCAGAGAGAGCCCACACATGCACAGGGATAACATGCAAACTACACACAGAAACTCCCCACCCATGATTCAATCCAGGAACTTGCTGTGGGGTGTCCACCACACTACCATACAGTCCCAGGAGTATACCATTATCAAAAATAGCACTGATAATGGTATGACTAGTCATTTGATCAGTTGATTATGTAGATAAAAAAACAATCATGGTCTATATTCAACTCAAACATGAGCCTGTTGAGACGAGGATGGATGAGGAACCTTCACGCTATGAGGCTGAAGTTCTACCCACTGCTGTTTGCCACAATATCTTCAATAGTATGTTACAGATCCACACAAGCTGTTTTTCAGTAGACTTTTATTTCCAAAAAGCAGTCAGAGAAAAGTAAGACAAGCAAGTACAACAAAAACAAATCCCACAAAGGGCAGAAAAAAAATAAAAGCTGATAATGACAGAAGGCCTGATGATATATACAACAGCAGACATCGTTTTGGTGTTGCAGTACCAATGAATCACTTGACAGACTCATGGTAGTCTTCACGTAAGATTAAAACAAATAACAAAATAAGGATTTTCTTTTTATGGACAGAGAAGGTTCTAAAAGTCAGCTAAGGCACACAGAGCCTCCCCGGGGAAAAAAAGTAATGGGGGAAACATCAGTCAGAGAAATTTGTGCAACAGTTGCTCAACAATACATTCCAGCAAGAACAACAACAATCAGATTTTCTCTGAAAGGCAAATAGCACAAAGTTGTTGTCACAGCTGTCCAAAACACTGAAACAAGTTATGTACTTTGATCAATAAACACCATTAATTCACTCTTTTTGCCCAGTTATTGACATTTCAAAAACACACCCCAAATAATTCTGTGTCATTTCACCACATCTGTATTTACATGTACAATACTTTTTCAAACAATATGTCAATACAAAATACCTATGTACATCTTCTTCATTTGTGAATAATTTTGTTACAAAATAGGACTTTCACATTTAGTTACATTTAATTAATTCACCTTTTTTCAAAACGGTCATTGAGCTTACATTAAATATGTATTCTGTGATGTAACTGTTAAAAGCACGATGGCACTAAAAGTAATAAGATGGCAGCAGAGGCTGCCGGGGGGAAAACAAAGATGTCCTCTACATTTGAACCCCAGAAACAGTGTAGCTTTGACAGGGAAAGAGAGATAGCAGTTATAATACTCACATCTGACAGAGAGGCAAGGTGAACTTGACAATAATGAACAGTAATGTCTCTTCATTAGCCTGTGTAAAACAAAAAATGAGCTCATGTGTTGACTAAACGATGCTGACAGTCACAGATTGAAAACCTAATTGGCCTCAGATGAAACTTATTTCAAGGTAAAACAAATATGTGACCAAACCTCGTTCAGGATGTGTTGCGGTACAGTGCTACTGCAAATGTAATTAACATGTCTGAAATGTCCAGAGATTGTCTTGATGGCAGAAAAGGTACTTCAAATGTAAATAGGGCTGACAAGGTGCCGTAGAACTGATTTAATAAATTATTAATTTTGCAATCAAGATACAATATAATATTCACTTGAAATTGTACATTATTGTCACAGCATGAATATCATGACCACCCACTGTCATTCCGAAACGGACAAGAACCAGAAAACACCAAAAAGCACAGTTTCTCTTTCAGTCCAGACCTTGTCCGGTGTGTTTGCTTGTGAAGATTTTTTGGTGAGGTTTGTAAGGTTGCTGACCTCTCACCTCACAGGTCAGGGTGGCTTTCTCTTGTGACAGACTCGGCAAACAGCCGTGTAAGGAACCAGGACAAGAGGATCTATTCAGACGGGACAACACTGACTAACACACAGGTGCAGACCATAAAAAGGGTACAGCATAAGTTTGGGGTGTTAGCCTTTGTAAATAAAGGCGGCTTTCTTTACAAAAAAGATATTCATCATGCTGCCAAGGCAGCGTCTCAGTTATTTAGTCACTGACTAAAAATATCAGTATTCATATAAACTTATAAATAAATAGTGACTCATCAACTCCCCCCATTCCCCATTCACACACACAAATTTTGAGACTTCTTGTATAGTTATGTACAATATTAAGTGTCGCTGAAATGACTGGAATAAAAAAAAAAAGAACAAGGATTTTAAGGTCAACTTAAGTTGTTTCAAGTTTGAGGCAGGTTGATTGAGAAAAAAAGACAGACAAATCAGTTCTCTCTTTGTCCGCTGCCTGTCACAACAATCTGGGTGTTATTAAAGAAATCTACATTAGGGAGGTGTTAAATCTGAAAATACTATCGCACAACAGCCATAAACCAATTAACACTAAAGTGTCTACATGTAATTTCTTAAATAATATTTTTTTTTTGTAATTTTCCAGTTATTCTAAAAAGAGCTTTGTATTGGCGTTCCCCTTTTTAATACTAGACACCACAGACAGTTACAGCAGTTGCACAACCTGCTCAGGCACTGAACTGCAGAAATGTGAGAATAATTCTACTGATTTATAAACATCACTGAATCAGTTTTCATAATAACTTTGCTTTTAACGATGCTGTATGAGCTGTACTGTAACTGTTTGAGGGTTGTGCTGAATACGCAGATATTGTTTCATTTGACGATGCTCACATAAACCTTAAGGAGGCACATTTAATGCAGTACCCAGCTATCTCCTCATGAAGGTTATACAGCTAAGGCTTTGTTGCAGCACTACCTAGGCTGCAAGCAGTGTCGACAAGCCAAACTCACATGGCCACGGTGCCCTTTTCAGGGCGTTAAAAGCTGACTTCATACTTCATTCAGAAGCAAAATAAGAGCTTGAAAAATGCAACGCGTGATCACCGTAAACCTCAGCCATGAGAAGAAAGAAATAAATACACAAAGAAAATGAAATAGCAAAGCTAGCAAAAAAAAAAGAAGGAACCCTGTGGGTGGATTGGAAAACTCATTCCTTCTCACTTTCTGTCCAGACAGCCTCACCAATTTCCCACCCAAAAAAATACACTTTTTTGCTTCCTTCTTCCCCCACAGACAGAGGAAGGACACTCACCCATTCCCAACCTGCAAGAAACCTCTCAAATAAATAAAAATAAAGAGTGCCATGGCCTCCTGTCCAGCTGGAGGTCTCACTGCTACCTGATGCGACCGTTAGCACGTGGTGATGCCAGCTGGGATTTGGGATCTGGGCTCAGGGAGCTCCATGGGCTTTTGGCACAGGCCTGCATGACAGGACAAGCAGTGGGGCCAACGGTGCAGATGTCAGCCGCTTCCCACAACTCGCCCACAAGGCCATCTAACCAGCGCTCGAGATCTAGACCAGTGAGGGCCGCATTCCTCTTTGCTTGCTCCACGTATGCCAGGCTGACAGGGATGTTGAGCACAGGGTTGAGGCCGTGGAAACTCTGCTCCATGTAGCTGTTCTTTGCTGGGCCATTGTGGAGCTTTAGTGTGTCCTCTGGAGAAACAGAGAAGGGAAAGACAGTGAATGATAAGTGGAAAGACAGACTGGACAGTAGAGAAAGGTGGATGATCGGTCAGCATGTCCTCTAAGTTTAAATTGGCTGTTGATAAGCTTGGATTGATTTGTACAGTTGAACTTTCTAATTCCCTTGTGTGAAGTTGTAAGTCAGGTCACTGCATTGTCGAACTTATGAAAACAGTCAGAAATACTCAAACTCGCTCGCATTCCTTGTTCTCATTACAGCAAAGTCCTGGAGGATGACTGCAATCAAAGGCGCAGCTTCTCCTTAAAACGCCTTCTCCACCCTGAGCTCCAGTGAAGCTTTAAATTCCTCACTGGTCCTCTAACTGGGATGCTAGCCATCCCTTCTAAGTGTGGCTGTGGAACACAAACTCCCTCTCACCCAGATGTTTGCAGACATCAGCGCTTTTCACACACTGGTGACAGAATGATTCAGTCAGACATGAGGTGCTCCACCAGTCAGCGCAATGTCCATCCAGCTTTGTGGTTCCAGTGAGTCTTATGAAGTCATGCCTCTGGGGAGTTTTCATGCTTCTGAATAAAATGGGCAGTTATAGATATGAGTGTGTATGTGTGCATGTGCCTGCTGCTGCCACATCGTAAAGTTTTACTGGCACTGCATGTAGGAGGGAAACCTGGTGCCAGACACAGCAGTAAATTATAGGCGGGGAGATGGAGGAGTTAAGACCAAAGCACATTTCAACAAGCATACAGCAAGCCAAGCACTCACTAACTACCCACATAATGATAATCTCAATTTAAATACAATTAATATTCTTTGTATCCTTACATCATAGATATGTAAACTATACAGATGTAATTTAACTATATGTCATTGTGTGAATATGAAATGTATGAATTCAGGACTCAAAATGCCTGATTAAACATGAAGCAAAGAGGTGCTCTAACAGCCATGGCAACAACCTTAATGGAATTACTCTACCAAGTCCTCTACCATATTGAAACAATCAGGGCGTTGATTGTCAAAGTGAACCACAGCTGCAGACATGTCGGTTTTCACAGTAGAATATTTGATTAGCTTACAAAACATGGTCCATTGCAATGGTTCCCAGGTTGGGCAACAACATCATTTGAGGGGTTCACACCAGATTCTATGTCCACAGGGTTGCAAAGTCACAGCAAAAACCCAACTCTTCTCAATCTCAAATTTTTATTTTTTCCGTCAGAGTTTAAAGTCCTCATCATTCAAAAAATTCATACTTAAGGATCGGGAAGATATTCTATACTTTGACATTTTAAGATTATGAATTTAACAACCTCTGAGGGGAAAGTGCTCATAGCGAGCCCAGAACCCGTAATGACACATATTTCTTCCTTGTAAGGGACCAAAATCCCCCAAACTCTGGAGATACTGTAAAAGGTAGCTGTTTCTTTTTTGTATTATTATTTTTGTATTGTAGTATTTACTGCATTTGAGGCAATGTACAGAAGTAATGTTATTACAATTGTAGCCATAATGTTAACTTATATATACATACACGTGCCAAGAGAGCCTGAACTGACAGCCCCGAAGCGGCGAAAACATTCAACATGGCTACCGCCACCAGTTGTGTGATTGGCAGTGCAACAATGGATATCTTCTGAAATTAAAGGCTGTTGGTCTCGACAGGGATCTTTGTAACCCTCCAAACAATCTGAGGACCATGGGCATTAACATCTGGACAGAAATCGAGTTTCCTGATGTTTAAATACCTAATTTTCATGCTGTAAAAATGCATTAAGCAAACCCAGGAAGAATATAAAAGTCTGGATGCCTGGTCTTACACAGAAGAATTTGTCTGTGAAATTAAAATGGTCCCAAACCGACATTCTGGTTGTATACAGTTCGTATTCATTTTGTTTAAACTTTTGTAATGAAAACTGTAAGCAGTTCTGAGCAATCAACAAAATTATAGTGTAGAATTCACTGTGCAGTCTATGTTATATGTGAGCACAGTTGTTAGACAGATAATGTGTTCTTGGGGTATACTTTTTACCCCTTTGTTGTGGTCTCCAATAAGATTTTTCCTGCTTAATTCCTCTTTTTAAAACACTGGCATTTGTACACTTGAGATCCAGGGCTACAAAGGCAGGTTAGATATTCAATTTAACCACCCATAAAAATGACAATAATAAGCTTAATATGAACATATTGGAGCAAACTTTAAATGCTCCACCAAGTTTGTTGCGATCTAACCCTCATCCACAATGCAAAAGTAGTGTTTTTTTTTTTTTTCATCCATTGAAAAACTGATGCGGTTACACAGGCGTCACAGGTCCATAGTTTGTCAAAATATTGCACAATAATAAACTCAGAAAGCTAACGTACCAGTTACAAAGTATTGCACATACCTTTAGCTTTCTTCCCTTTACTTGCATAAACTTGTAAAAAGAAAACCCAGAATCTGAATCTGTGGGTGTAGAGTCACATGTCAGATGACATCATAAGTATTCCCTCTATGGGAAAGCACTATATTACTGAAAATGTATGGAGTGGACCTGGAAACCAGCTTGATTTATTCATCAATAGGAGGCCAGAACATAAAAAGGCGAAAGGAAAGTTTGATCAAAAACAAACTTAACAACAATAAACCAGTGATTAAGATGTAACTTATGTGGTTGCACAACAGTCCCACTGAGACTCAGGTTAAAACAAAAGCTGGAACTTTATTTGTTGTTTCTCTTCATCATTAAATGGCTTAGGGAGATTATTAAACTGGGAAAGACATGATTATGCTGAAGCTGGCATCTTGGCTCTCATGCTGCTTTCAAAGCAAACGGGCTGCTGGATTAAAACTCTGCAGTCTTACCCCTTATCCATGCTGACTGATTGATTTAATTGTGTCATTGTTTTTAGAGGGCTAAGTGCGCTGTTGTTTAACAGTCTGTTTAGTATGTATGAGCTGCTCGCTGGGTTATTAGGGGTGACTTGATGACAAATAACCAGGGTCTGCAGAGGCCCAGAGGCTTGATTAGAAAGGGCATCGCTGCAAATGCAACGCTGCAGGGTTGTGAGTGTGTCTGCAGACATTTTAAAACACCTAAATCAGCAATCATTACGTCACAACGAATGCAGCATCTGTCTGTGGCAAAATGTTGGTGTCAGTGGGAAGTAAAACACTAAACACAATAAGCAATTTTTTAGCAAGTAAGACCTTAACAGTCACGTGGGAACAGGTTGGGAATTAGAACCTGACATTTTATCATCATCACAAGACAGTGGCTGATTTTTTAGAACAACATAAGACTAGCGTGGAATACAAAGTAAAATGTTTTCTTGTGCAACCGAGAGTCACAGAATGTTGCAGCAAGTGATGGGCAGATGAAGCTTCTTCAAGCGATGAAGTTTTCAGCAAATTAAGTTTTGAATGTTTAGCAAAGCCACCTGCGGATTAGAGGTTTGAAAAATGGTGCAATATGCATGTATACACCAGTGTTTGAAATTTCAATCCAAATGAATGTCCTAATGTCCCAAAATCTGTTTATGTATTTGTGCCTCCTGCCCAGTTTTTGTCATTTGCATATTTTTTGGTTAAAAGGAACAAATGAAATCTTATCAAATCCTAATCTGAGTAGTTAATATCACTTGCTTTATCTCATCTACAACAACCATCAAACTAGCAACACCACATGGAGCTGCTATCCCATTTGTATGATATCCCAGTCTTCAGCAAGATAAATATGACCAGCCTGCCTCTGATTTTATTTCAGCTTGTTGTGTGAATCTGTTTCTATTTATTTACACCTGTTTCAGTTGAACTAGGGCAATATTACAATGTCAAGATGTTTACGAATAAAATGTTGGCTTAAAATCCTCAGAAGGAAAACAAAGAGAGACACAAATCCATCCAAATAGTCAGATGAACCCATTGTGTGACTGTTGGAAGTGATGCCTATTTTGTCATTGACAAACACACACTCGACACACACTTCAAAGCTTTAATTCACGTGTCCCATCATTAGTAATTCCCTCTGAAAACTAGAGGGAAAAAAATGATCATAAGCATGAAAAAGGTACAGTATCTGAGAACTGTACACGAGTGGCGTAAACATTATTTTACACCTCTGACTACATATCAGAATACTGTTTAGTGAAAAAAACACTAAATGCAGCCGAACAAATTATCATCCTCAATGACACAGTGTCAACAAAACTCAATATTTAAGCATAACAAACTATGCTGCTGTATTAAATTACAATTTGAAGGTCTCTACAAAATCAATGTGGGACTTCCACTAAACATTTTGTCTTTAGAATAGCACCTTGAGTATTTTCTGGAGTCCTCTGTTGTTGAGGAATAGCAACGCAATCAATAGTAATTTAGTGTTATCCAAAGGCTGAAACAAATGACAAGCATTGGTTACGAATAAAGCCTCATAACAACCACAGAGGTAATCTGAATCTCTTTTCTCACCTTGTCGAATAGGCTGGTGCTTGTTATACGCCAGCGGGGCAACAAGAAAACGGATCTCAGCCACAGGGCTCCAGTGGTGCAGGATGCGGATGCTCCACACACCAGGTCGCAAAGGCTGGTTGAGCGGTGGGCGGTAGTGGGTGAACTCTGCGTTTGCGTCAATCAGGATGTCATAGGTGGCTGCGATGACGTTGGTGGGGTCGATCCACACGACAGTCACGGTGACGTTAGGCCCTTTATTCCACTTCTGCATGCCCACCGTCTCATCCATGGGACCCATTAGCCCGCCAATGTTTCTGAACATGCGTTCTTTGGCATCCCACTCTGTGCCAATCTGACAGAGGAGAGAAAAAATAGGGATGAAGGGAGTGTGTGACAGAATGGGGTAAGATCTGAGGCCAGGAGAGAAGTAACAGCAAAACGCTCAGGACGTGCCGCGTGGGCACAGACTGTAAATTCACCTCTACAACTCCATTTAAAGCACAGAAATCAAGAAAATTAAACTCACTAATTAAACAGAGCATTAAGATAACCAACATCTACACATATCATGAGTACTGCTCAGCATGCATTCCTCATCAAACAGTTTCACTCCCAAGCTCATCCCTCAACATAGCTGTCATCTATTGTTTTATTATTTAGAAGCTGTTTGTTCTGATTTGCACATTTGAATTTATTTGTCCACAGCTGCTGAAGTGGCCGAGTCTGGGAGGCATGCCAAGGAGGGCGTATGACACCCAAAACATATCCCCCAAGATATAAGGATCAAATCCACCCCTGTTTTCTTTCTGAACAAATAGTTTGGTCACGGGATGAGAGTGGCAGAGGGCATGAAAACCAGTATCTAGGGTTAGGCATAATTATCCTAAGCAGTCAGCACAGAGACAAGACAACAACTCCCCATCAATATAAAAAAAGAGGCAGACGCTGAGTATATTCAGACACCGCAATCACAGCCTTTTTGACAGGGAAAGAAAAAGGGATTCTAGGTTGGACACCTCTTAAAAATGAGCTTTCAATGCCTCCATCGAAGACTCGGGAAACTGCATTCCCTGTGACAATTCTGAGATAAGTGAAGCGAGTTTAAAAATAGAACAGGCAGTAGTAGTGAGTAAAGTATGTTCTAGTTGAATTAAGAGACATAAAGTGCCTCAGGCTGTAGAACATGGAACTTGTTGCCACCCCACATAACACTGGAAGAGTGCCTGAGGAACAAAGAACCACGTGAAGGTTAATATGCCTTGTAAGCTTACATTTTAGGATTTAATATAGCAATACATTTTTGCATATTACTGGTAATGTATTTTTGAAAATGAAAAACATGGACAACCATTAGGTGAGGTAAATGAGTGCAGCTAATTGCCTTGAATATCTGCTCTGTGGTTAAGACTGTAGCTGAAGAGAAGTGATCTGAGTGTGCTGTACTGCAAAAAATGTGCGGTATGCAAAACGGCAGACTTGACTGATGAGGGAGGCAGGGTGACAGGAACAGAGGAAACACACATACAAGCACCGACGAGGAAAGATGTCTAGAGTGTTGGCAGAAATGTGAGAGGGATGGCAGCTTTGGGAAGCACACATCCTTACAATGGTAGCTGATTAACGCAGCCTCACCCTGCTGAAGGATCAATGGCTGACTGGAACTGACTCATGATTATATCCTCTGAGATTTCAATGCACAGTAAAAATAGACATCGCTTGTGTAAATTAGGCCGACAGCAAAAGATTGATTCTTGGCGATCTGTTAAAGACACCTTGTTTTCATCTAAATTACTGGAGTGACCTTTACCATTCCAACCTCCAGGACCTCATATTTATTTCTCATTTAAATGACTTATTAATTCCCTTCTGCTTAACATATTGTTCAAAGTGAGCACACACAACACCCCAAATTCAAGAACAAGAAATAAATTTGCGGAGTATTAAACTAAGATTCTCATTACATTTCAGTAAAAACCTTCAGACTGCTGTCTAAACTTAAAGTTGTGAGAGGAAGATTCTGACAATATTCACGTCATGGGTGGGAGGGAAACCCTTGAGACCTGCCACTGGATCTTGCTGGCAGTCTGTTCAGCAACAAGCTTTAACTGAGCACAACTTACAGTAAAATATGCACAGCTGGTGATGCTGCAGTCCGAGTTTAACTTTTTCAAGCAGTTTCAGACCAGCAGCTTGAAACTGCAGCACCCCTTCTTAATTCAACAGGCTTTTTTCTCACTTAGAAGCACAAACAGCTTAATAAGATACACATGCAGCTTGTCTGACAGACTGTCTGCCAAATCACTACCCTGATTTACACAGGAGCACTAAGCAGGAGAAGACTTTTTCTTTTTCAAAATTGGGCATAAAAAAAGAAACATTATTGCGACATATATATAAACCTGTTATTGTACCAGTAAAATGTTTGGGCACATCTGCTTATTCAAAATGGACGGGTAGGTGTGTCCAAACTTTTACGGGTACTGTACATCTACACTACGTAGATGTACAATAACTGTACAGTACACATATACTGCCCACACAGTCAGTACAATTTCTAGTCACAATTTCTGACTCACGGAAAAAAACGAAAAGATGCAGGCTATTCCTTATGGTTATTCTTAGTTGTCACCAGCTCCTGTGTCTTCTATGTACTGGAAAGGAACTGTGCGGCATGTGTCGAGCACCAAGGTCAGTTTGAGTGTTGTTGAGTCTTTACATGTCGGACTGATTTGACTCTCATGTGAACGTAGTGACTGTTAATTGCTTTGCTTTAATTTAACTTTATAGCTAAATATTTTGAGGATCGTTTGAATTATATTCCTGAATTTATTACTTTACATATTGCAATTATTTACTTCTATAAAGAAGGCAGTTTATCTGCAGGTTAAAGATGGAGTTTAGAGTAGCACTAAACTCCTACCAGTCTAAAAGCAGGTCAAACAGGGATTCACTTGTGGCACTTCTCAGCTTCAGCCTAGAGCTTACATTGACCTCCAAAATCAATCTGCCTCCCACTATGTCTACTAAATAAGCTTCAGCTTAAGACCAATAACCAATTACAAGCTTTCAAAAAGTCCCAGACTTATGACCTTCTTTTGATTATGGCTCTGCACAGAGGCACAAAGTTTTTGAGAAACTAATACTAATCTGAAAACCGTATCATGACTTTACACATTCTTGTCAGTTATCCCATTCTTCTCCAGGTCTGGACCTGTCCACTGACTTAGATTCATATTTTTTCGTTCTTAAACAGCACTTACTGACATGCATTGCTATTTACAAAAAATTTAACCCTCATTTATCCTCTGCTGTCAACTTGACAAATGGAAGGAAAAACTCCTGATCTGATAATGACTTACTTATGACTTATATTTCACATTTATTACTTTTCTCCACATACGCCCCATCATTCAAGTTATTACCTATATTCCTTGTTTCATCCTCTGCTCTGTCTGTGCCTTACTTAATAGAAAACATAAAACACTCCCATCTCATAATCTAGCTATTACGTTTCTTCACTATGACCTGTCGACCTTGCAAACCTTTTCTCCACGTCACCGGCTTGCTGGCGCCTGGAGTCTGACACTTCCATTAAATAAGGCAGGTCAGTTTGATCAGGAAAGGGCATGGACAGTCCCACTGTACATCTGGCCCTGTTTAAAACCTTAGGGCATGAACACCCCTGGAAGGTCCATTCAGAAGCTCATTAGTAGCACTTTTTTGAAGGGGCAAAATTAAACACAGGTGTTCACCAGGAAGACCAAAGGACTCCCCTGGGGCACCCATTACACTACTGGGTAAGATGGATGGATGCTAATAAATATTCACACTGGAGTGAAGGTAGAAGGACGGGTGGCAGAAAGTGCAAAACTTTTTCTGTTACCTACTGTAGGCCTGAGGAACAGTAGCCTTTAAACAACATGCCAATGTAGGCAAGCCTATTATCAAAAGATTCTGACAGGGGGCACTCCAGAGAACTCAGACCTCTGCAGGATTTGCAGGATGTAAACAAAAAAAAAAGAAAAATTTGGTTGATGTTAAAATCGTGACAGAAAAAAGGCGACGGGGAAGGCAACATGATGTAGAGCCCTTTAAACTTACATAGGACTTATGGTCACATTTGCCCAGACATGGCCTCATTCTTCCATCTGCACATTGCATCTTGTGAACATGAAGCGGTAATATCCAACGACATGCACATCCAATGCTCAAAAATGTTTTGGGATACACAAGGCAGGCAGCCACTGTTAGCATGAAAATATGTAATTAAAAGCAAGCACATAAAATGTTTAAAATAGTGGGGAATACACTTCTTGTGTTTAATAAGTAGACCAACACTTAACTACAGGACATCACTGGCTAGCTTAGCTATATATGTGTATGTATGTATGTATGTATATATATATATATATATATATATATATATATATATGTTTGTGTGTGTGTATATATGTATACATAGGTTTAGCGAAAGTTTAGCTCACTGAAATATTTTTATTGCTACATAACTATTTGGGTTTTTGGGCTGCCAACTTTTCACTTCAGCTTGGAGTCAGAGCTGTTCTGGGGGCAAATACCAGCTATGATGAGCTAGCTATGCAGATTCTGGGGCATACAGCACCAAGCTTTCACTTCCCTCTATACTGGTTTAAAAAAATTTAACCTTTGCTGCTCAAAGCTGTTTGTGCGACATCAGTCTCCCTGTTTTACTTAACGGCATCATCAGTAGTGAATTTGTTTTTCACTGCGCGAGAATACTTTGAGCAAAAGTTAAACTAACGTAAAACATTTCTTTTATTTAAATTAGAGATTTTTGAAGAATAAATTTCAGCTCTGTGTAAAGCTCTCATCATGTATTTTAAACATGCTGTCGTTTCATCAGTAAGAAGGATCAAACGACAGGTTGTTGTTTTCTTCAGGGGTTTAAAGAAGATTAAAATGCATTCTTTCTGCTTTTTGCATGTACCATGTATACACAGCATGTGTATAGAAATTCTGATCTTGCATAATGTTGTAGAACAAGGATTTAACCATAAGTCAAAGTCAATGTTGTTCTATTGTACAAGATTTACACAGCAGAGCATAATATACCTCTCAATGTCAAGTCCGACTTGAGGTGAAATACTAATTTTAACTGTGTGGGCTTTAAGTGGTCCTATACTAAATCATGCTGTAAAAAGGCCTATAAAGGCAGCCAGGAGGCAGCAACGGGGGAGTGAAATGAAAGACATATCTGTCTTCCTTTATATTTGAAAGAAGACAGGGAACACGTTGTTAAGCCAACCATATGGTTTATCTAGCAAACTTCAGTGTACAGCTTCAGTAATATGGTTCATATCTGCTAAGCTGACAAAAGCACAAAGCTAGTGCAGCAATGGCGTGCTGTCTCATTTGAGCTCTTTTTGTGGATGTTTTGAATGGCAGATGGACAAACTGACTGACAGCCAGTGCACTGTGCCAGACAGCGAATGCTTTCTCAGACTGAGCATCCTGATAAAAGCCACAGCTCGCATCACTTCTCTGTCACTCATGGTTTCATAGGCTAGACACACAAACAAGGCTCAGTAAGAGGGAGCGCATGGCGGCTGGGTGTCTGGATCCCTTTGTGTTTGCTCTGAGATGGCTGAGAGAGGTGAAACTGGGTCAAGGTGTGCCCAGGTGGGCTTTCCACAGGCTCAAACAAAGCAAACAAACTCACAAACAAATTTGTTGACATTTCTGCTTCCCACAAAGCCGTGCAGGATAAAGCACACAAAAAGGTCAATTTACATCCGCTCAGTTAATTTTGTCCTTTTTAAAAGACACTCTGTGGCTGTCACATCATAGCTGAGTGGCTGTATCCTAAACAGGCATTGTGATAAACAGAAACACAGATTAACATAACTAGACAATCAAGGGAAGCATTCCAGTGTGAAGGTGAAAAGACATTCTATTAGGAAACAACAAATAAGCAGCACATGAAGCGCTCATCCCTGTAAACTTGGATGAATTCAGTCAATTTACATTTTACAAGGCCATTACAGGCACCAGCTTAATTGTGTGGCGATGTGCTGCTGCTATAAGTCTCAGTAAGGGCGTCGTAGCAATGAATATGAGGTCACCATGGCAATGAGCTGTATATCTCACCTCTAATTATATACTGAAGAGCTGTGATTTTCCTGCGTGGTGCTCAAAGTTTTAATACAACTCATTTCCTGATGCTGGCAGTGACTGACTGGTTGTTTTGTGTCTCATGCCAAACCCGTGACCTAAATGCAAATTAAGAAGAAAAGCTCTGATACACAGGCCAATGTGCAGACTCACCTCGGCAAACTGCAACCTGCTGAAGGTGCTAGTGGGTGGTGTGGTAAGCTTGAAGTTCTTCTTGGGTGCCACCCAGGTCTCCATGGTCTCCAGCTTGCTTGTTGCCAGGTTAGTGGCATGATGCTTGACCAGGTAGCCCTGGAACTGGTCTAAGTGGAAGTAGAGATGCACTGATACTGGGTGGCCCATGGGAATAGGGAAGTACCTGGCAGAGCATTGAGAAATTGAGAATCCATTAGCAAACACGATACCTACTAGTCTACCTTCTGTTCTACATTTCAGGGCTGATCCTGTAAGAAGAGAACAATATCAAGATTCGTCTGGATAACGTCTGGAGAGAACCGGCCATGCACATGCAAATCTAGCTGAATGCTTATGTGTGCCTTCAGTAAAGGTTAGTGAGGAGTCAATGTGATCTCTAATTGTGTGCGACGGAGGACATTAATTCAATGACCTTTAACAGAAATACAATCGGTCAAAGACATGTGTCGACAATGCAGATAATTTCCGTGAAGTGCTGCTTGTGGGCTCCTATGCCTATCCTTTGGTTACTGGGGTTTTTCAGTTTCAATGTCTGTGCTTGGCTACTGCAGTAGATCAGAGATGCAATTCTGTGCACCCAGTCTTGAGGTGCTCATCATTTTTATGTCTTTATGTTTGCTGGGAAACAGAAAATATATGTGCAGCAATCAAACTGTTGCCAATTGTTGACATGTACAAAACATAAATGTAAGTGCAGTATCTAAGTTAAAACAGATCTTGAACAATAATGTGGAAGTCCAGGCTCTGGGGAGGATTCATAAGACCTGTTGCCACTGATTTTCAGTCCACTTCTTGTGTCATTTGGCACACCTCAGCCTTTTCTCCCTGTTTCTCTTTAAGAATGGCTTCTTGTCAGCCACCCTTCATGGAGACCATTTCTGATTCACTGAACAGTAGATTGAACAGGGTCACATGCTTCTCTCAGGTCCTGCGTCAGGTCTTTGATGGGTTTTCTTAAGGACATCACTTTCAGATACTGTTCATCTGCTGTAGATATATATATATTTTTGGCCTGGCACTATAATTCTTTCAAGGACACATGCTGAAATATGGCAGGTTTTACCATAATAGCTCTTTGAGGATCACCTTGTTGGTGCAAAAATGCTATTTCATGTCTGTAAAACTCTGTTATTGGTGACATTTTTTGATCCAACTAAAGAAATGTAAACAAACAATGTTCTCTGTTAAGTGTAGACACAACACTGGTTCATCCCTAAGATTGTTAGCCTTTTTGAATAATTCATAGGTCAGCATTGAGTGGCTTAAGAATAAAAAGAAAAGAAAAGAAAAAAAGCATATTTGACTGGAAGTGATCTGATACATGGACTTGGTTGAAAATGAGTGAAAAACTAATAGCTACGGAAAAACTTTGAAAAACTTTCAGATAGGCGGGAGAACAATTGCTCAAGATGACTTTGAAGAGATTGCAAGACAGTCTGGCTGCTTGGACGTAAATTATAAAGAAATGAAGCATGGCTCAAGACTTTCGCACTGTTAGTGACTGCTGAACGCCTAATTACCATTTAAGAAGTTTTGAGACCTACTTATTAAATAAATAACAAACCTGCTCTGTATAAATGATTTCTTCACAATGAGCTAGTTACTTCAATATGAGCTTGAGTTAGAGGGATGCTTAAAGAAGACATGTGATAGTCAGGACCACAATAGTCACATGCTCCATTGGCAGCAAATACAGATTTGTTATGAACACACACTTAGCATATTATGAGTTTGCTAAACAAAGTTAAACTGGGTCATCCAGTCAGCTGAAGCTGAATGACGGTCTTGCCCCTCTGATTAGTTTGCTGTTTATTTGTGCCTCACTTCATATGCGGCAGAGGGTCGGCCCTCGGGGCAGCCAGCCGGAGTGACTTCTGGAAAAACAAAAAAGGGGCAAGGATGGGCACTGCTGGGAAACGCTCCACAGCTGCTGTCTGCACACATCCTGACTCCTTTCTGCTCAGATTTCTCAACCCTTTGCTTCCTAAACTCTTCTTCATTTCTTCTCCTTTAGACACACACATACACAGAGCTAAAACACAAACGCATAGTGTTTCTCCCTGCTCCCCTGTGCCCACAGCCTCATCAGTATTCCACTAAAGGACCAGGAGTCAGCCCGTCCTGGTAAATGCTACCCTGACAAGCAGAACAGCAAATATTTACACCCACAAGGATTGCATTGCACACTTCCCCCCTCTCCCGCTCCCCTTTTCTTTGTCTATTTCTCTCTGTTTCTCTTGTGCTATATTTCCTTTATTTCCCACTTGCCTCTTTCTTTTGGCTTTCCTCTTTATTTCATCCTGCTTTCTGTCCTCACCCCTCAGCGTTCAATCTCCTCTAACACATCTTTCCTAAAAGAGAAGTGACTGCCAGAGTGAGAGGCAGTGAGAAGGGGCTGGATCGTAACCTGCACAGAAGCTCCATTCAGGCATTTACTCCACAGTATCTCCAACCGAGTCACAGTGAGCTGCTAAAAGCGTCAAATTGCTCTCTGTGTCCTTTTCCTCTATTCTGCTACAGTCTCACACTGAGGCTGACCCATCCGTTAGGAACACATCTAAATTCTACATGCATGCAAAATATGTGGCCACACACCCACTTGCCATATGTGAGCTGGCTTTTGACATAAGACGAGAACTTGAATAAGATAAAATTCCAAGTGTGACGTACTTCAAGGAAAATCCTGATCGGTATTAATTACTTGGCTTGATCAGTAAAACTCCGATTCAATAAAGCATTAATAAGATGGCTCCAGGCAGGCCCTGCACGGCCCCACCACACACATTTTGTGTTCAATTATTACGCTAATAAACCACAGCGTGGCTGAATTAAGAGAATCACAAGGCAATTAGTTTGTATTTCTCCTTTCTTCTTGAGCTTGATCTTAGTAATGTCTTACTTCAGTAGTGTGAGTCTTTGTAACTCACACGATTTATGTGCTATAAACGTACGATAAAATAGTATCAAAAACGTATCTCATGCTTCTGCCCAGTAATGACGCTGAGATCAGTTTATGACTGTCGAAGCAGTAACAAGCACAATTTTGGGACTTTTGTGACATATTAAGCTTTGGAAAAATGTAGAACACATCAGACTAAAGGATATATGACAGTATAAGTAAGGGAAAGGAAAAAAATCAGTCCTTTGAACAAAGAATTCACAATACCAATATTAATTGCAAGATCTATAAAAAAAGCATAAAAAATATTAAGAATGCTCTATCTGTATAGGAGATGTGGAGAAAAAGTGCAACTATAAGAAAAGAGCACAAAAAGAACAATTTGACTTACAGGTCCATGACACGAGCTTAGATAACTAAGAGTTGTTGTTATAAAGCAGCAAAATCTCCCTCCAGAACACACCTCAGGTGCTTTAACCTAAAGAAATCATAATGTGGCCCCTTAAAGCAGCTCATAGATATATCTGTCTCAGGAGAACCTAATAAATGTGGCCTTATCCCTGCCTGTGTGAGAGGTTTTTTAGTTGAAGAAGATTTTTCAGCAGAGGAGGTATTGTAAAAATCAAATCGCAGTCCTCAGAGGAGGAGAATAAAGTAAGACTAGAATTTGCAGTACTTATTTTTTGAGAGTTTACTGAACAAAACCTGAAAATTTGCTAGATTTTTACTGCACAACAGTGACTCCCATGCACTCATATGCATGTGTGGCCAGACCAGCTGCCACAACAAAGAACACAGCACGGGTTAAAAGACTAACAGAGGGAAACAGCCAGTGCTGTCGAGTAAGAGCATCTCTATATTGCTGTAAATGTATCATTTAAAACCAATGAATAATGAAAATTCAACCAGATTAACTGATAAGCTACAGATCCATTAAGGCTAAAATCTAACAATAATTCAATGTCAACTGAAATAATAATTACAGGGTTTGATAATAGATAGCCTCCAAGTTTATTTTTCTCGAATTTCATCATTCTCTGTGAAAATGTAGACAAAACGTCTATATTTCAATGTGCACCAGCAGTATCTGTCTGGAGGTCATTCCAGACAGATAGGCACCTACAACCTAAATCATTAATTTTTACTAAGAAATGTCCAGTTCTATCATTGAAAACACACATGCACATTTCAACATGTTCTCTTAGTTTGTAATCTGTGGCTTTACACTCAGTCAAAACTGTAACATGTTGTTTGTTTGAGGCCCTCATTTTATTTCTTACAGATCGAAATACACACACGTATGGGCACCTTTTTAATGCATCGGCTCTCTTTTTTAACTGACGCAGCGTTCGAATAAAAAAACAGCTGCAGCCGATAGAAGGTTTTTAAGGTTTGACAGATGGAAACCATAAAACTGTGCTTCCTTTCATCGCTCGCCTTTACCTGCAAGATTTTATGGAACACCCACAATGCAGTAGGGGGGAAGGGTGGTGATGTTCTGGCACTGAATGTCCTGCTTATAAGGAGGACACCATCTCAGTTCAGACAAAGCGCACTCTAGCTTAGGCGATTGTTTCTGTGTTTCCGTCTAGCTTTACTGTACAACATCAAGTGCACTGCTCTCAGTGACATTGACAGCCAGTTTCTGTCATGATTTCTGAAACGTTTCCAAGCTGAGCAATGTAGATTGGTAGCTTGGAGAACTTCCAGAAAAAACTACAGGAAATGAAATCACAGTTTGTTTGCTTATGCTATTAAAACAAGTTCCCTTCATGCTGTTTTCCAGTCAGTTTATTTCCCCCTGGTTTGTGAGAGGGAAAGTGATTTTATTGTTTGCTGATGTCATTAAGGTGAACATAAAGCTGTCATCTTTAGTATACAGTTATTGCTACTGTAGGTGCAATAACTTGTGTTTTGAGGTAAGATGCATATAGATATTGTGTTTTTTAATCGCTGCGTATCTGTCTCATCACCTCGCAAAAAAAAACAAAGGAAAACTAAACTTAAATGCTCCCATGCCAGATGCCACTTAAAACAAATGCTGATTAGACCAAAAGTTTAGTAAATGAATCTGAAATGTTCCATTTTCCATTTAATATGAAAGCATAGAGGGATTTTCCCTTTTCTTTTTAACCACATATAATATGTCAACGGCATTCTGGAATTCATTCATTTCCACTAATAATAGACTAGCCGAAAGGCCAGCTTTCAGTAATATGTCATATATGGGCTCATTTTCTCAGGGATAAATTGATGAAGTGTCATATCATGTTACAAAATGAAAAGCATTGTCCAGAGTTCCCAGTTGCTTATTGGAGCTAGCCATTGTCATCCCACTTCCATGACATATGATCTTATGAGACGATCCGTGAGAATGAAAACAAAAGCCCTTTTATGAGCAGCATGTAGTGGTACCTTGTGCTAATATGGTCATGGCTGGCTTTACAAACTAAAACAAACTGAAGTGCACCTGAACATACTGCAAACAGGAGGTGTAGGTGTGGATACACAGTGTGAAACATGAGAACTATTTGCATGTATATTGGGGAATTTCCATGGGTATTGTGCATTGCCTGTTCACCTTGGTGTGCATGCACACCTTCACAAAACTCACCTGCAGCTGTGATCATTTGGGTTCCCCTGCAGTGAGGCTGCGGCCCTGGCAAGGCCCAGTCGTGAGAAGGAATGGTAGTACGTGAGCTGTGTGTCCGACAGGCTGGCCACACCATCTGGCTCATCGTACATGTTCTCCCAGTAAGAGTTTAGTGCCGGTGTTCCCTGGGGAAGTGGTCCGAACAGGTAGGCATCCAGCTGGTTTACTATCTCCTGATTCACACTGGCTTCAAACTTCCTGGCAAAGAAGGTGGGCCGCACTGTTTGCTGCAGAGGCAGACGGAGGAGCGAGGGGACCAGAAGAGCGGAGCAGGGGCGGATGAGATAAAGAGAAGAAAAAGGAGAGGATTAAGAAATGGTGGTGTGCCAGGACGTCAGTGGAACAAATGTGATGTGTGAGATGTGTGTGGAAGTGATATGTGGGCAGAGAAGAGAAACAAAGTGCAGATAAGAGGAGTAGCGGCGGTTGAAGGTAGCAGATAACTAATAGGGAATAATTTGCCATAGAGATTTTTGACTGGATTAGAATATACATTAAATTGAAATTACCATCTCCTCAGTCTCACATTTCTTTTCTTTTTCAGCACAAAGTGAGTGTTATACATTAGTGGTTCCCAACCTCCAGGTCAGAACACCCAGGGTGTACAAAATGATCTGTAGGTGTTGTGGAGAGTTTAAAATATTACACCGTAAATCTTGCATCACATAATCAAAATGGAACTACATTACCAACTATGCAACATTACCATTAACAGTTGTTAACAGTAAGTTTGTGAGTTAACTTCTTTCAAACTGCTACTAACAAATGGTAACATGAATTAATGAAGCTCAATATAAACCCATATAAGCCTTTATACAACAGTTTTTCCCACAACAAGGCAAGCATGTCCCAAGACCTGTAAACAGGCTTTGAAATGTAAAATAAGCACAGATCCTTTTAAGACTAGAAGAAAGAAAAGGAAAACTTTTCTAATATACAAAGTAATGCTTTTATTTCCTCCAATATTTGCTTTTTTGGTAAATAACTAGACATTTGTGGAGCCTTTGTCTCAGAGAGTTATTTTGGTCAGCAAAGGACCCATGTTACATCAGACAGGGATCATAATGGTAATGCACTTTGGTATCTGACACCAATCCTAGCTGCAGATCCTTTAAGTCCTGGAACTTGTGAAGTTGAGCCGAAATGGATCTGACTTGTTCCAGCACATCCCCCAATACCCCAAGAGAGAGAGGTCTTTAAAAGGTTAATCACATCATGATGCAATTGCTATTGATGAGAGGATTTTGGGTGCAGCCCTGGAGTTGGAATTCACACAGGGCATCAATGTCAGACAGCTTCATTACAGGAACAAGAGTCAATATTAGTAGCCAAGGTTATTTAATGTAGAAAAGTAAGAAGGAGGCAAATACTGTGCCTCATAAGCATCTGCCTATAAATTTGTGCAGTAGCAGTGTGACCTCACATATTTTTCACTTTTGGTGATTCATTCATCAATCCATCATTTCTTTTCTTAACAATTCTTTAATTTTGTTAGGCTGTCTTTTCAACCTACTCGTCTCCATCCACATCTTTTTCACTATCTTTGTCCTTGCCATGTTGTTTCTTGTGTGGTTGATGGTGCATCATGAAACCTGCAGCCTCAAAAGCTTGGAAGATACACAAAGACATCTTTTAAGTCCCAGACATCAAGCTATTTATCAATGGTCACCTTGTACCAAACACATCGGTGTTACCTGCTACTGTAGAAAAAAGGAAACCCAATCATAGAGGGAGATATTTCTGAGGGTTCAATTTTTCTCATGTAGCAGCAAGTGTGGCTTCACACCTTACCACATGCATTAACTCTCTGTGATAGCCTAGAGATGGCAAATTGAATGAAAATGATTCATTCACAGGTCTTGTGGGCTCTAACATGGTTTTTCTAGGATGATCTGAAAGAACTGATCCGTCACATCGTTATTTTCCAACAGAGTCCCCAAATGTATCTCATCCTGAAACATGTTCCAAGAAGATGTACCAAGCCAAAAGGCTCATCATACCCCTCTGCCTTCCAGTTAGTGCACTTCAAAATCATTCAGTGGGAAATGTTACAGCTGCAAAGTGAATTCATATTCTCATCTGCAAACTAAACTCAAGTCTTCTTTACTTGTCTGTACCACTCCTTGCTAAAGTTCAATGAGATCCCTCAATGGGATATTAGACCCTTTTAATACCAGGACCTGGTTGGCTTCTATTAAGGCTGCTTTGTTCCTGTGGTCGGACTTCACAGATATCAACCTGGGTTCCAACCAGACCCAACAGCAATGCCAAGGAACTTAGGGTAATGTGTTGGCACTGAGCTGCCAGAGACTGAGGCGAGACAGACGGTTTGGCAAAGGGAGAACTGAGGTCAGTGGACGGCTGGTATGCAAAGAACAGGACAGATGAAGTGACTCACTGCACGAGGGATGTGAGGGAAAGTGATGTTAGGCTGAGGCTGAATGTTTGGAGTCACTTTGTACTGCAGCTTTTACTTTTCAGCTGCACATTAAAAGTCAAATAGTGAAACAGACTTGGGGTTTGGGGTCCTGGTGTCAATGCCACTCATTCCCTTCCATTTTCAAAAGTTAGCTAAACCTCCTCTCCTTCACATACTCAGGGAAAATAGGACCTAATTACCGCTGCTGCTTTTTTTGCCCCTCTCAGGGTCATACTAATCGAGACATAATTTTGCACATATTGACTGTGAAAGCTGTGGGAACACACTAGATGCTGAGGTTGAAAGGACAGTTCTCGAGGGAAAAGAATTTGGAGGTTGACTGCTGATGATTTTCTACAAAATATTGAGTGTCTGTGCCACAAACATGAAAATGACAAATTCTAACTTGTATTTTTGTATGCTTGATACTTTGTCAATCTATTTGATTGAAATATCTAATGGTGAGTTAGTTCTATGGCTTCCTTGTTGTTTTCATTGTAACATTTTTATATTCTATAATGAACAGGATGTCTTGAATGATGAGAAACAAATTAATTTTACTGTCAAACACAGGCTATGTTTTCAATATAAATGGCCATGGCCTTCATGATACATAAAACCCAAAGTTGGACCTAGAGTCACCTCAATACGCTACTAATCCTGCTTTTTAGTACAGTCCTGGATCCTTAAGTTTGATTACCAGTAAGAGTCAGTCTGCTGATAAATTACCTCTTCCTCACACTTAGAGAGGACTTTTTCTCTCCTAAGCTGGATATAAGCACAATTCTTTTGCGACTTTATATATAAGTTGGTGACTCTTTCCATAATGTTTGTTCTTACATTTTACAGGTTAATTTAGGTAATGTCTATATTCTTCTGCATTTTGCACATCAAAATATTAAGATAAAAAAGACATGACGCAGTTCATTTAAAAAATATGTCCGAGAAAAACGTGAAAAAAAAGTAATTAAAACGCATCCATCAAGTCACAGAGAACCTCTTAAAGAAGTTGAAGCTTCTAATGAACTCACAGGACATTGCCAGCAAAATTCCTCTCAGTGAGTGCTGTGTGTTGTTACCTGGAAACGGTGGAAGTCTGCAGGCTTGAAGTCATTAGGAGAACATCCACACCAGTCCACAATGTGCTTGTACTGACACTTACACCCCAGTTTACGGTTCCAGTTTGTAATGCGCAGGTTGTTATCCACCATGCTCTCACAGTGGGCGCTGTTCTCCAGCACAGTGTGGAAGAATGACTGCGAAATGAGAAAAATTATCGGGCAGGGAGAAAGGGAGGGAAAAAGGCAAAGACACAAAGAGAAAATTAGAAAACTGTGCACCCATTTTTCATTTGTCCACAGTCCGACTCAGGAAATAGAGTGGGAGCAGAGAAAATAGATTCACAACAGCTCATGATAAACTTTCGATGTCCCCATAGTGATTTCAGTGTTCATACAGCCCTTGTCTACGTTTGTGAAGTCAGCATCTTAAATCTTCCCCTCACTTTAGGATTTTTCTTCTGCCTTTTAGTTACCTCGCAGCAATAAAAAGGAAACAGTGTATACAGGTTCTATAAATGATGCAGTGCAAGTACAAAGCAGTGCTTTAAGCTTAAGAAAGCCTTAAATGATGTGTGTGTGTTACCTCAGCAGGCAGCAGAGTGTACGCGTAGAAGCGCTTCATGCTGGTGACCAGGTCGTCCTTGGAGTTGATCACATATTCAACAAACATGCGGTTGAGAAGGAACCAGTCAGACCCACCGTCCACAGAGATGCCTTCTGGGATTTTTCGATCACCCAGCCTCCACATGTGAGTGTCACATTCATAGAAAAGGCGATCGAGGCCCTGCTTACGGATAAACCTAATAAATACAAACATGAATGAATGAAACTTAATTTTCTTAGTCTTAATCAAAATTAGACTGGATGCATTTAGTTTGGAACATAAGATTCACATTTGACTCTTTCGCTCCATATAGTCACTGTGGGTGTGATTTTAGACAGCTGTGATTGTGCAATGTGCTGCTTTCCCCCAAACGACCTGGAAAAAGTTATTCACGCTTTTATCACCTCAACTTAACAACTGCCTTGCACTGTCTGTACTGTAGGGTCAAATCAGTCCTCTCTCTGTTGTTTGCAAATAGTTCAGAAAGCAGCAGCTCGTCTTTCAACAGGCTTGAAAAACCCTGAACACACGATACCAATCTTGGCATCTCTGCACTGGCTTCATGTCCATTTCTGCATTGATTTTAAGATTCTGTTGCTTACTTTTAAGCTCTTTTAATGGAATGGAACCATCTTATTTAACTGATCCTGTTCACATCCACACTCCTGTGAGACCATTGCCAGTTTCTCTTAGATGTTCTGAGATCTTGATTTCAACACAGGGTGGACATATTCACATAACTACTTACTTTATTGTCTTTGGCTTTTAGCTCAAGCAGAGAATAACATCATAAACATTTGTACTGTACTTCATTGAAATTCTGTTGTTATTATGGTTTATTCCTATTTATTCTGTTTTAATATTTCATTTTCCGTCCGTCCGCCCGTCCGTCCATCCATCCATCCATCCATCCATCCATCCATCCATCCATCCATCCATCCATCCATCCATCCATCCATCCATATGTATGTATATATATTCTTTTATTTTTTAATTGTGTCTGTTGATTACATGTAATAATCTGTATACAGTACATATATAAAAATATGCATTTATCTGTGTATTAACATTATTTTAATTTATACGGGAACTCAACAGCTACACTCTCATCCAACAGTAGAACCATATAAAATACCTTGACTGCAAACACACAAAGGTATTGCTGAGTCACACTGACTCATCCATCCATGCTGGACAATTTTTTCCTGTGCGTTGGGGTATCTTTATCCTGCCTGATGACAGGTTTGCCGTCAGGGTGTGATGGTGCAGAAAGCAGGGTGGTGTCAGCATCGACGGGTGCTCTGGCACCGACCACGCTAGCTCTCCCCACCAAGAAGGTTAATTAATGAAGCCGCAGATGGGAGCTAATTGTATTATGATTCATTGACCACGCTGTGCTGGCAGAAGTGCACTGTGTTTACACAAACTGTAGGTGCTGAGTGTGTGTATGAGTGAGTAAAAGAGAAACACAGATGGAGCTGGGCAGTGAGTAGCTACTGGAGGAAAATTAAAATGAAGTTTAAAAATTTGTGTCTTACCTTGCATTGTCCCTGCCATGGGACTTAATGAAGTTCATATCTCTGTATTTGGTCAGGAAGGCCACCAGCTGGTTGTTGTTTCTAAAATAGAAGAAAATGACTTACTTTTCAATGTGAACATCTGTTAAGGCCTGGCTAGTAATGGAAAATTGATTCTGCAGCACAAATTATAGGTGTAATGACTTTTGGAGGGCATTTACTTGAATGGGTTTATCTTTTACAGCCCAGTTTTAAAGGGGCTGTATAAAATATGAATTATACAGAATCCAATCATTTGCAAACCATTTGGTACATTTAAGGACAACATGTTGTAACAAACTCACACTTGAAAATGAGAAATGTTACTGTCTTCTGAAGAGATACCCAGTGCTCGTTTGAGTTTCATCCCCAAAACGCTGGGAGGTACATATACCACAATATGCATTTGGAAACTGAAAACTGAGGAAACCAACTACTGTCCATTCAAAGCAAAATGTTTAACATTCATTACTTATCTTCAGTGGAGGACCAAGTATATAATTTTATATATATACTTAAATGTGATATGGAGTGACTGGCTGACTGAGCCAATCATATATATCTGAAACTGCTACTTGACAGCTGCACTAAGATGTGTGATACACGAGACATGATTTTAATCCCCTGATATGTAGTTTACTTTAACTAAATTCAGCACATAAATGAGGCAAAATCCACTGTGTGAGTCACTGTGACTTCTAAGGTCTGGAAAACGTATTTTCCCAATTTTTCTATGAGTGATGGGGTCCTTCATGGGTCCTTGTGTTTGAGCTCTTATTGCTCCTTTGAATTGGGTCGAAAAAGATGATGTATATGCTGCCACTGTCAATAAATTCTGATAATGCCACACTCACTGCCCTCATTAAAAAGATCAGCTGTGTCTGACGGATAAACTCATTAAAAATAATGACTAAGGATGTTTATCATTCCAGAATTCAAACTTGACATGTCTCCTAATGTCTTCGCTCCTCCAAGTGAGGATATGAGGGATAGATGAATGAAAAAGATGTGAAAAAAACACAAGTTAGTGTAATAAAAAAGCCATCCGAGGGGACTGTGCTCACTAACGTTAAAGTGTTATGACGATTCAGCCTCAAAAGGCACGTTTCCTTTGTCTTTTCCCATCAGAGGTTGTAAATTTCCACATCACAACGGTCTAAGCTGCATACTGAACCACAACTACCTTACAAAGTAGTTGTCATGCCACAAAATTAAACTTGTTAATCTTATGTTTTATGTGAGGACAGAGAAGCTTTATGCTTCTGCAGAATTATGTGAAAAGAGCTTTCAAATACCAAACTATACACATAAATCATGTCAACATTCAAGTGAAGCAACAATGACAAAAAGACACCCCTAAGCGGAGAGGGACTTTAATGTTAGCAGAAAATATGTGAAGTTCTGAGCAAATGTTCAATAGGTTTAAGTTGCTCACCAATCAGTTAAAGACCTCGACTTCTCCCAGTATCAGTTCTTCAGTCCCTTCGCGCTGTTAAAGCTATTTACGATTATACAAAAGATTGCGCTATCCATGATTTTGATGAATGACTTCCCGCTGCTCTTACTCTGTAGAGCAGTCTACTTCCTCATACACAGGCTAGACAGGCTAAAAGCTTTGCTCTGCAGGCTATGCCCTAGTCAATGGCTCTAACATTTCATCTGTGGCGGAGCCTTTCATGATGGCTTGGCTTGTCTTTCTAAAAGAGCAGTGAGGCTCAAGGATCAGTGTGGGGAGGGACAAGTGCATATTAATGTCATTTTCTCTTGAAGGAGCAATTTCACAGCCTGGGGGGCTTATCCTAGGAGGTCCTGAGCCATAAAGACCAACTGATGATATGCTGTAGAGACGCATGCTGCACTCTGTCTCTTCTTCTCCTGCATAAACAGACATGCACATTGTGTATCTGCTAGTATGCACACTGACTATACAATATACAGTGCAGAGAGACTCACTAATGCCTGTGGGCATGCATACTCACATGCACACACACACACACACAGAAACAGAATTCATGTCAAGCTCCAGATTTGCCACCTGAGTGGTCACCCCGTCCACTGGGTCTAGTTTGCTTACTGTCAGCCCTCTAGCTGCTCTATCTCACAGTGCTGTTCACACCAGCTCACACAAACACGCACTGCTGTGAGTTTTATCCCCCCAAATTAAAACTTAATTAAACTTAATGGCTGTACCTTCTCCATGTCCATGGTCTTACTGTTGTAATGTCCTTAATTTGTACATCTATGCCACAGATTTTCATTCCAGTCGGGAACACCTAAATGCCAGATCTGACTAATATGAACTCATACTGTAACAGCACTTACAATTAGGAGATGTGGACCACATTTTTGTTTCCAACAAGACCTGTTGCAAGTAAGCTTTGAAGTAATAAGTTATAAATGTTTTTTTTTTTGCCATCACGGAAGGAGATTAGAGGATGTGACTGCTGCAGCCAGTCGTTGCCTCATAAAGCTCAGACTTCTTAAAAGCAGCAGCAAGTCAATGAAAGGGGCTTTAAAGGAAAGAAAAAGAGCTAAAAAGCAAGCAGTCTGTGTACATAAAAGCTGGGAAAGAGGCCTGTGCTCTCAGACAAAGCAGGCGTGTAACTCATCCTCTGGCCTCTCCGGACTCAAACACACACAAACACACACATGGTATATCTCCCCATGGACACACAGACCCTCTGCTGGTGTGAGGGGCTCTGGGATTGCCTTTGAGAGCCATCCATGCGGCAGGACAGACATTATCAGGGAATTAGAGGGGAAATAATGCTTGTCTCCAGTCCGACTGATAACAGCAATAGTCAGGGCAGTACAGGGCAGAGGAGCCCCCCGCATTCCTGACTGTAACAACGCAGCACAGTCACAATGGATGGACAAGCACCATTCTGTGACCAAAATTATTGCATCTTGAGGAAATAATAGTGCATGTTGGGCAGTTTTAGTGTAATGGGCTTAATGTACTGTATGGAGTGGGTTATGGCTTGTAATAAATTGACAAATGAGGAGTTACTCATGTGGTTGTGTAGAGCTGTGCTGCGGCAACACATCTGCTTATTCCAATGCATTTCAGTGCTAGTAAGTTCGTAATATTAATGCAATGCTGATATGTTTATTTCTGAGGAATAATGTCTCTTTTTTGATAGAATGCCTTCTTAAAAAGCTGGGAAAGGATTGTCAGCTAAAAAACAGCTGAATGGGTTTCAGTTTGTTGCTTGAGGACTCTTAAGTACTATGAGATACAATTGCTCTCACAGAGGCTTGAACCCAGACCTGACACTTGAAAAGGACACCATTTGCAAGTTCAACTTTCTAAACACACGTTGTGCACACTTGGTCAAATCCAAGCTGTCGTTGCAAATGTACTTGCTAAGCAAAGATACGAAATTGCAATTTCCATATTTTCATATTTCCTGGATCGAAAACATGCAGTTCCCTCTCATTTCCCTTTTCTAACTGCTTATTCTTGCGCCTCTCGCCTCTCGCCTCTCCCTGTCATTCCTGCTTCTCGGCTCCCTCTTTCTCCCCATCAATCGTTTGGTTTCCCAACAGATGGGGATTAAAACCTCCTCTGTCAGCCCTTTTCTCGACAGTATCACCGTCATTCAAATGAGGAGGCAAAAGACAGGAAGAAACATTGTCTCAGTGCACACACACTCACAAATACCTTTAATCACACACAAAGACAGCCTAACAGGCTCACAGACAGGATAAATATGCACAACTGTCTATTAACAGGTGCTGAGACATACTGAATTATCAAGATACAAATTCAGATGTGCACACAGCATCGGTGCTGATCAGAGACAAACGGGCAGAGGCGAACGGACAGCATGTCAGCCGCTTTCATTGATTCGATGAAAACAACTAACACAGCATGATTTACCTAACCACAAACCAAATCCACATCTGGTCCAACATCTTAGCTCCAGCTGTGTAGACATTAGAACTATTTCACCCAGTGGCCATTACAGCTTGGCTAAATTCAACTGGTGGACATCTGGCTGTGCAGAGGAGATAACTTTCTCCTTAATAGGAGGATTTTAATTGGCTGCTGCAGCGCTACATCAAAAACCCAGCGGACCCTCAACTCCCCAAAGGAGTAAACTCTATAAACTCACACTAGTCACGAAATGTCTCTTCCAATACGCTATTTCCATGACTTCACGTCTAGCTCACATAGACTTTGTAGCTTTTAATTACATTTTACAGCCTGTTAAGTGGGATGTTTTTGAGTGGAGAGATTACTTCAGGACCATACGGTTCACAACAGACCACAACGGAGAGTCAATAGGTATTGACCCTGGGCAATTAAACTGCAATCGGTTCAACATGTATCGTATTCAATGGAGCAAGCAAGAAAGCAGGCACTAAGAAGAGAAGGTGTGAATGTAGAGTGTTTGAGAAAGCAGAGGTTCTACTTCATTGATCTGTTTGGTTTGAAGTGACTATTCAAAGCTCACAGTTGACCACAGGAGCTCATACTAGTGTGTATTGAATTTCTCCCATGCTGACTGAGAGTGGGCTACTACTATGGTGACAGCCTTATTGCATGAAATCATATTCTATGCCCAAGTTTGTGATCTATATTGGAGGTTTGCCCCTAAATATTACATTATTTCCATAGAGAACTAATCTAGAAGAAGTTACATGTGCTACGTTACCTGATCGGGTAGTCAGCTGCACTGAGATTGATGAAGAAATCCCATCTCCAGTCCCTCATGGCCAGCAGGTCGGACATGCTACGCAGATACATGGTCAGCAAACTGGCTCCACCCCAAATGGTGGCCATGCGCCAAGTTGTCACCCTCACATTGGGATACTGGGTAGCCATGGCCTGTGCCTGCCTGTGCAGGTAGTTAGAGCGCTGAAGAGAGGATAAAAGATTACATTTTACAAGGTAATGTCATTTGAATAAGAAAACTACTAAAACAATAACTAAAACAAAACAGAAAGTAGATCATGTTTACAGGACCTCACCTGGTCAACATGTATGTAGTAGAAATGGGAAGTGTGGTAGATGGCTTTGAAGAGGCGCTGGAATTGACGAGAGGCACGTCCATGGATCACTAAGACAAACGCTATTCTCACTGGTTTTGATGGAAAGCTCTCCACAGAGTCCTCATCCCACTGGACATTCACATTGGCTTTGCCTATGCAGATGCAAAGACAGCATAAACATAAACGTAAAACATGTTAAAAGGCTCATAACTGCATCTCATTTTTTGGATTTTTTGGGCATGTCTAAAATCCCATTTCCATGATGCAGTGAGAAAGTGGATTCAAGGTGAGCATAAGCTGACCCCACCCCTAATAATGAAATGTTATAATCAGACTTAGCCTCAGACAAGCAACAGGCTAGCTAACGGTTCTGCTTCATCACTGACATGTGTCTTATCTGGATGCCAAAATGCACAGAGCTTGGACTGTCTACTTAAACTACAGAGTAATTATGAGAACATGGATTCACTTTGTGAAGAGTGAAGCTGAAATGTAGCTTCACAGCAGATCTGGCAACACAGCAGCTCAGAGAATCAAATTTATGCTCTGTGGCTGTCAGAGAACTGTATGCGCATATACTGGAGTTACACACTGTGGATTAATTTTTTGAAGAGCCTGCAGTGCACTGCAAAGGTTTGAGGTCTGCACATCTATTCAGAGAATGAGAGTTTCAGGAGTAATTATATTCAATAAGCGCTCTGTGGGTTGATATTCTATAGAGCCACGGTGACAGAGAGTTGAGATTTTGACCAAACACTCTCCATGTTTTTCAGCTGGTAGTCCGATGAACTTATCCTTGAGACAGTTGAGATTCACTGGTTCACTGCTGTAACTGCGGGAACACATCCTGACTGAATCCTCAGGAGGTCATGCCAGCCATGTGAATGTAAGCTGCATGATTTCCAATGTTGGTAACTTAGTCCAAAGCTGGAAGGTTTACAGAAGTATTTCATATATGCAGTGTGTGTTTGTTATTTTATTTTTTTTGTTTGTGATTTGAGGGTTTTATGCAGAGACTCTACCAGTGTTTGAGAGTAGAGAGCTAATTTATTTTATGATTTAGAGACTTAATTCAATTTACTTGGTATTTCTTTTCATAACTAGTGTCGTCTGAGTGGTTTAATAATAACGCATTTGTCTGCTTTGAGATAAAATCAGACTGTAGATTTATTTCTGCTTCACGCTGACTTCATCAGGAGCAAGGTGTATTACAAGGGTAACTCCCCCACCTCTGCATGAAATATTCTAACAAGGGCAAATTGGCATGAATCTGGATGAAATGTTGCATCTGAGGTATTTATAAAATATATAAATAAGAATCAATTCAAACAGAGTTGTGTGTTCATGGTTGCGACTACCACAAGAAAAGAAAAAAAAAGCCTTGAGTGGCTCATCCATTTCTTATCTGACTGAACTGAACTGTTTCAGTTATTTTCACCACACAATTGTGACTGCAACAACTATCCTCCCACAGACAGGAAACCTATAAGCAGTTCTGCTGGGCCCCTCAGGGTGGAGCATGTTTTGACGATGTGCCATCATTCCTCTCAGGCATAACTCCTAGAAGATGCCTTGGATTTTTGCAAAAATGACAACAATAACAACTCAGGCACACACACCCTTGCTGTGGGCTGCCAGGCCACTGTCAAATGAAACCTCTGGAGAGCCATTCAAAATCTCCCTTAGCTCCATGGTGTGGTTTTGTACCACCCTTAACCACCAAAAACAGATACGCTTAAAAAACATTCTTCTAAGCACACTTGTGTAAAATGCGCTGAGAGGGCTTCTGTAGTGATTTTGGCACTTTATAAATAAACCTGGAATTCCTTCAAGCATTTCTGCAATGTCAAGTCCCCCAATATTATCACAGACATAGTCGGACTTTGAAACTTAAATTATTACAGGAAATGTGCACAAGAAGCTTATGAGACATGTTTGCTCACAAAACGAGCCTGAAGGAGATTAATGACTCTAATTTGGGGCTTCGGTTCCCAAGAGCCTGTCTATGCTGCAGAGAGGGAATACTGACATTGGGACAGTTTAATCCCCGGGGTGATATTTGAGGGGGAAAAACCCACACAGCCCCTCTCTAGGTTTGACCCTGAGGTCCTGTAATTACTCTGTGTCCATCATGTCTTCTCTTCATGAGCTGGGCTAAGAAGGTCTGGTCCCTCCAGTTCAAATCATCTTATTTATTCAAATTCAAGGGGCAGGCATCGAACATGGCTTTGTTAAGAAGTTGACAGCAAGGTGAGGTTAATGACACACTGCCTTGGCTCCAATTGACCACCTCCTGTTATCCACTCACGCAGTTCTTGCTGTTCTTTCTCTGTTTGTGTCTCTGTGTATGTATGTTTGCGTGTGTGTGAGAGAGAGAGCTCTGAGGGAAATCTGCTGCGGCCTGTATTAGATTGAACAGTAATTGGTGGCCAGCTAAGAAGGTTCACTGGTTTGCTTTGCACACGGATAATTGGCCAGTCACTTCACAAAGCACTTTGAGAGTGTGTGCGATGCTAGCTAGCTGAACTAATGAGCATGTCTGTGTGTGCATGTGTGTGTGAGCTGAAATTTTATTGTCAATTTTACCAACCTGTTCATCAGTAGAGGGGCTTTGTGTGTAGTATTTTTTAGAGCAGACTATGTACCTGAAGAAAGATCAGGTCTCATGACAAAGAAAAAACAAGAGGCCTCTTCTCAAACTCATCACTCTTCATCATCCTTCCCCTTGCCATCAATCTTTTAAACTGCCTTTCTCTCATCTGCTATCACCCTGCTTTCTTCCTCTATCATCTTGTGTAACTTCCAGCTCTTACCCACCCTCCATCTTAACTGCTCATATAAGAGGTTAGAAGAAGAGCCGAGCTAAATCCCAAAGGGCTTGTACCAAATTGCATTAGAAGATGTCTCAGATGGCGTCTGCTGCCTGAAAACATCCAGAACGGGAAGTTTGCAGATAAAAATCACAGAGATTAATTGAATTTATATGAGTACATTTTTTTTTCCTTTTCTTGGAACACTGACATGATGTAATTATTTTTTTTTTCAATTTATACCACTAGCTCACAAACAATTGTTTAATTTCACAACTGGCAGCACTGGAGCACCAAGGGTATTAATGACTACTGCTAAACTTACTATGAACAGTTGAACAATCATCATTTGAGCATTTGAGCATCTGAAAGTGCACCATGTTGTCAAGTGATTGTCTGCATTGGCGTGCTGATGGGTGGCCTGTCACTGTCTGAATAAATGGAGAAACACTGACTTCAAGCGCAATAAGGCTAATTCTAATTAGTCTAATCTTCCAAATGAACATATTCATCATGAGAAACTGTTAGCCATCATGCAAGTGGAAGTCTATTTCAGAGGGTCTGCTCTCCCACAACGTTACTGTGGCTCATTTTTCCTCCTTACAGCAGAACAGTTTCATACAGATCAAGACCCCCTTGTTTTGTCATACCAAATTTCAGCTTTTTGTTCTGGACAGTGTCCCCGCCCCGGGGGGATTTTTCATGCATTCAAGACTGAACAAAATGAGGTAGGTGTGAAAGCACTCTAATTAAATCAATAATAGTTGTTGATGCAGCAAGCCCAAATCACAGATTTCTATGGGAAAGGTTTTTAGATGCATTCTATTTGAGATCTTCTGACCATCAAAAAAAAACCTCTTAATCACATGTATGACAGACTGAAGACTGGGAAATCAATAGAGCTACTAGTACAGGTGGGTGATCTTAATTTTGCATATGATCTTTCACACGAATTCATACAATTCACAAAAATCGCATGATTCAATAAATAAGGAACAATTCTGTCCAAAACTGTCCTTCAGCATCCGAGCTAAGGAGAAGCATGGCAGGTTATGAAACAGTTAGAATTGAGCCCACTCTGAGGCGTTTGCTGAACAGAACACAGTAGAAGGCGGGAAAATTATAGCAGGTATTTGACAACCATCCTGACCGAAGTGCTTTTATGAGAGACTGTTTGGACTGTGACTGTAGATACAGCAATTAAGATTCATGTTAACTGTGAATGTTGATTATATGATTCCTGTGCTGTGTTGGCATTCGGTTTAATCCTTTACCTGATACATTATGCAACAAATGTTTGTCCAGCAGTTAAAGACAATGGCTTTTTTTATTTTCTATTCAAGCTATATTTCTGGCGAATAATTTCCCAGTTTATGTGTAAATAAAGCCACATTTGATATGGCTGTCATTGTAGTGATGTGTGGGGCTATTCAGGGCTGAGCATTTAAAACTTGTCATTTCAAAACATCATGGAGCACATTTTGGGGTGTTATGTTCATCCAAAGATATTGCAGCTTTATAGGAGGCTCCTTTCCAGGTTTATGAATTAGTGACAATAACAAGTTGTGCAACAAGCAATGGTCTGAATGTTTGTTAATATGCTGTTTTCTAAATTAAAGGGATTTGACATAACTTGGGACTACATGGTCTTTCATAGCTCTTAATGATCAATATTAACTATCTAGTCAGTCTTCCAGTTGGAAGTCAATAACTGCCATATGATGGATACAAAGCAACAGTTATGGTCAGAACATCTAGAAGAAAAGAAAAGCAAAAACAGGAAGTTGGGCCTGGAGCCTTAACTTGAAGTGAATGGTTTTATAATCAGGCAGCTGAATGCATCATGCAGTCTACGACATGCACAACTAATTAGGTGATCATGTGCTCAGTTGAATTAGTGGGAGGAATTGTGATTCTGATTGTAAGTCTAACCCCAAAGATTGTTATATGATTTGATCTTTTGGCCAGACTGTGGCCCCTTTTTTACTGACAGAGCTTTCTGGAGGGCCTCGTGGCAATAAACATATCATGGACAACTACTGACATAAATGATCTGCTGACACTTTGGGGTAAGATTTCTGCGCAGTGATGTGGCATTGGAAAGCCACAGCAGCAGCATAGCTGCGCTGTTACTGGAGCCAGTGGTGTTGCCACAGCAACCTATGCAGATAGATTGGTGATAACTAATCTGACTGGATCCCTTGCAAATAAAAATGCAGACAGTGCAGACAGTGAGTAATAAAGATCTAATTTGCTTGTAGTTTAAACATAGTGTTTCATCGGACTATTTGCATATCACACTTAAGTGATTTGATCCATGGAGAATATTGATTAAGGAAGGTTTAAGTTTCCATTTATGCACACATTTTTTGTCACTACAAGTCCTTCAACATAACACTATTTTTACTGCCAGTTGATACATCTGCTGGAGGAACCCAGTCATATCATCGTTAGAAAATTTAGCATATGGGATCAAAGAGAGTGAACACATTCCTCCTAAATTCAACGACTCTAATACACAACTAACACAATTACGAATCTCGCTAAGGCCTCAAGGACAGAATACCGATCAAATCAAATTGGACAATTTACAGCTAACAAGGTTAAGACTTGAATTGGGAAAGGGGAACAGAGGAGGGAGGAGAGAAAGAGAAAGATAACATGTTGGCAGGCGGCAGGCAGGCAGATGGAGAGAAAGAAAAGTGATTTAATTTAGTTGTCGTGTTGTTACAGCCCAGCCACCAGGGGAAAGCCCTTTTCAATTTCTTCTTCTCTTTTGATCAAACTGTCAGCTTGAGTGGGATGTGAGCTGCTGCATGAGATGACAAGAGCTTAGGCACAAACAAACGATACTTCTGCTCTTGGGAAAGGGAATGCACAAAAGTTGCAAAGTCACCGTGCCTCTGCGAGTCAGAATAACATGCAGGAGGACCGGGAAGGTATCTTACCAGAACAGGCAGGATGTATAATAGCTTTCTCCTCCTCTCCTGCTGTCCGTGCTGCATTCGGTACACTCCCATGTGTGTGCTTATGTGAGTGTGTGTGTATGGGATGTTCACTTAAACACGGCTGCTGATGCGGGCTGTTCGCTGATGGCTGCAGCCGCAACAGATTTTGTTTACAGAATCAGGAACCAGTCTGCAGATGTCCATAAATTCTTCGGAAAAAAAAGAAGTGTGTTTTTGTGTGTGTGTGTGTGCACATCAAAAAGAGGGGAGAACGTGTGTTCTGTGGCCAGCTTGACAAAACAAATGAAAAACCAATTTGGGGGGAATACAAGCAGCATCCCAATTTTCTCCAACAATTTTCTTCACAGATTATTCATCAGAAAGGAAGATGTTTTTTGACTTTGATGAAAAATTGCAATTACAAGAGCAGGAAATATTTCACCATCTACTAAAACCTGACTGTCAGACTACTGTCTTTGTACTTAAGGACATAATGGGAAAAATGTAAAATGTCAAACCATGAGACTTTCTTTCAATGATTAGTTTCGAGATCCTCTGATTTGAAATCTATGTGAGCAGTTTGACATTTGAGAATTTGAGATGAAGAAATAATGAAAGAACTCAAATGAAAGTGGCTCCTGTTCTTCATCTATATTTTCTGCTGTCAAATAAATGTTGAATTTGGAAGACACATTGATTGCCTTCGTGCCCTTAATCCAGTGAGGGCTGTACAATGTTGGAGTAAACTGGAAATATAACATTTTCTTATTCTTCAAAAATATGGCAATATTAAAAAGATGAAGAATTGGGGTGAGACTTTAGGGGAGAGTACCTTCATTAAAAAACAAAATACTTGAACTTGAATGCTATACACTTAGTCTGAATGACAAAAAAACAGACCCCCCCCCCTGTTCATCTGATTGAGGGACCTCTAAGGAGTGAGGCTGTTTTCCCTTCTTAACACTGCTGTCAGAAGAAAGCAAATGCACATCAGAAGGGTATTGAAAGGTGAAGTCTCAGAACAAAATAGCAGCTCTTTCTCAGATCTGTCTAACAAGAGAAGGAGGACGCAGATGAGATGCACAAACTCGTTTGATATTTTTAAATTAAAATGTGTTTTCGGTCATGAGGTAGCTTATGTTGCCAGCAAAGCCAGTTGGATCTGATCCAAACTCACAGAGACCTAATTTTGCAGACTACTGTCACATTCTGAATCAACAGAAAAACAGGAGTTGTTTCTAATTATAATTATGATTTCTGCTCACAAAATTGTAAAAATGCTTTAGGGAAAGATTTGGAAACTATATCTCTCTTGTGCTATAAACAGGTATTTAACAACTGAGGAGTGATAAATCAAATGTTCCCACTCTGGGAAGACTGACAAGATGTTTTTGTGACTGCGTCTACTTCACTGAAACCACTTTTATTTGTAACATCGAACCAAAAAATACTCAAAGTAGAATAACACACTTACCTTCAAGGGGGCAGTAGCGAGTAACCTTCTCAGGCATTAACTGCCCCTCCTTGTGTCTGCAGTACACCTCAGCAATCTGTTGCCGGCACTCCTTGCTCTTGGCTCTAGACAGAGCTGAAATGGCTTCCTTCCCACTGATCTCGCACTTGGGCGGCTGGTCGTATGTCACCTCCGGTGTTGCTGGAGTCACTTGCTTCCTGTGGAGGTGCTGATGTCTGTGTTGTGACTGGGCAGGCTGGGCCTGAGAGGCACGGTAGTGCTGCCGTGAGCCTCCCACGATAACCTGGCCACCAGGGTAAGAGGTATTGTTTCCACCTGCCAGCGACTGGTGGCCTACAGGCAGAACCTCGTTGGAGCTGCGGCCCAGAGTGGGGGAGTTGTCCCGCCAGGCCTGCTGCTGGGCATGGGCCTTCTCCTGCAGATGCTCCCGCTGCTTACTGCTGGTCCCCCCTACAGACTGCCGGTGTGGTTGTGAACGTGCACCAAAGTTGCTATTGTCTATGTTCTCAAAGTCTTTGGGCACAGAGTTCTCATTGTTACTGTCGACTCTACTTTTCTCCTTTGGCCGGTGGGAGTAATATCCATCCTGAGGAAAGATAATGGGCAGAGGAGGAGACAGAAAAGGGAAAGATTGGATAAACAGCGGGAAGCGGGGAAAGAGAAAGAGGAGGGGGGGAAACAAACAAGAAAAACAAGATCAGAATTGAGTGAGCGTGGTGCATATCAAGTGTCGGATTAACAATCAATGTGGCATGTATGAATGGGCAGCGCTGCAGTGAACCGTGAGGCATGAAATGAAGTAGCAAGGTATTGAGTGTTAGGACTACAAGGTGCAGCCTAACTGGAGGTGAAGCAGGGCTGAAGGCACGTCGCTCCATGCCATCATCAGATTATCCCCGGTTTCAATTAAATTCTTCCTCAAATGGGCCCAATGCTCCGTAAACAGATTACCCAAAAGGCAATGAAGGGCTAGAATATGACTGCAAGTTAGCGTAGATGCGTGTGTTTATGTGCATGTGTGTGCCTCCATGTGTACAATTTCTATTTCACTTTAGACACATGAGAATGGAAAGAAACTGTAGTGCCGTGGCATCTGACTGCACTTCTTTGCCCTGCGTGTCTGCATATATGAGATAGTGTCTGTGTGTATGAATATCTGAATGCACTCTTTCTCCATCTTTCTAGTAGAATAGGCTGAAAGCAAAGGAGGAGCACAGGGCACAGCAGACAGAGAAAATAGGGTAAAGTGTGCTTGGGGAGTGAAAAATGAAAGGAGTTCTACTCCCAGGATGGGTTGATGTGCTCAGTGCCACACCACTGTCACACACCTACAGTCATGTGAAAGTAAAGTAAATCTAATTCTAAGGTTTTATGCATTAGAACATAGAAAAGGGAAAAATTGTCTGGTCCTTAACAGGACCCCCCTGGAAAATTGGATAAATCTAAGATAAAAAAGAACACATTGTGGTGGAGTAATTTCTGCCCACTCTTCTTTACAATGTCATTTTAGTTCATTGAGGTTTGCAGCGTTGGTTTATGAACAGCTCTCTTAAGGTCCCATCACAGCATTTCTGTAAGCCTGAAGTCTGGACTTTGACCGGACCATTGTAACATCATTGTCCAGTTGCATGACCAAATTTCAATCAAACGTTAGCTGTCCAATGGACCTTGTTCCAGAAGTCTTGTGGATGATTTATTCAGATGCAACTTTGCAAACCTGAGAACAGGCTTTCTCTGGGCAGCACTTCCAAACAAGCCATACTTGTTCACTCGTTCACTCAAATTGTACTGTCATGAACTTTAAATTTTAACATGCTAACTGGGGCCTGTGGAGTCTGAGATGTAGCTCTTTGGTGTTTTGCAGTATCTCTGAGCATTTCAATCTCTGACCTTGCGGTAATCTTACTGGGATGTTTAATCCTGGGAAGATTGACAACTGTCTTCAATGTCTTCCACTTATGAGTAATCTTTCTCACTGTAGAATGGTGGAGCTTTACAGAGTGATGGGGAGCATCAACTGCTTCCCTTTCTTTTTCACATGACTATAGCTTGAAAAATGTGCGAAGAGTCAAAGATAAAAAAATGAGGAGGAAAGGCCTTACAAATAGTACCAGAGGAAACACAAAGCTCATAACAAAAGGGATCCCAGATGTGTCTCTCACTTGAAAAAACACAGAAAAGCAGAGATGTGAGTGTGTTTAAGTGCATTGTAAAGTACAGTAGTGAGAGACAGAATAGGAAATAGGAGAGGTGAACGGCACAAGAAAAGCCAAGTGAGATGCTATTGTGAGCCAGCATCTCAGTATGGAAATGTCTTCCCACCCAGCCAGACCTGTTATCAGCTCATCAACTTCTCCTCTCTGTAAACACGTTGTACCAGCACAATTACAAAGGTGGCACACTTTCACACTCAAAGAGGCAGGAAAGGGATAATATTATGCAAGTGAAACACAACTGGGTGAAAAAAAGGAGAACAGCATTCTCACTGTCAGTTCCTTTAAACTTCCTCCTTGGCAGAGGTCTGATTCCCACAAAACTGGATACATTTCAGATGCTTGCCTCTTCGCTCTCCTGCCCTTCACACTTCTTTTCACACATCCCAATCCCTCCCCTCTGCTCTGTTCCGATCATCCCTTATCCTTCTGGTCCACATCTCACTCCTCTTTTCTGATCATCTGTGCCTTATTCCACATCTCTCACACCTCCTTCTCTCCCTATTCTCACCATCTCACCTCCCTTTTATTGTTCTCGACTTCATCACCGCTCCCGCCTATCATAACCTTTCCCCTTCTCCTGTCTGCTTCGTCTCTCTCTGCTTTGTTCACCCTGCCAGTTTAAACAGACCTTGTTTGTGTGAATGGCAGAACCTGCTAATCCCACGTGTAACAGCTGCTTAGGGCAGTGATCACCTAAAAAGAAATCCCTACTTGCGGAGTTTCAAAGGGAATACTTTAGGAGGTTAATCCATGCAGTGCAAGTCACTGGATGTTTGCAGAGGTAAAATGAGTCTGTGTGCAGTCATGATTATGTGTGTACAACTCATGCTTGTTGTAGATTTTGTTCTAAATGTGTAATCTGGACGTGTGTTTTTTTTAAAGAGAGAAATAGTGTAAAGTAGAAGCAGCATGTATTTGCCCTGGAGACACTCCTGCTTTGACTCCCGCTGTGACAGATATGAGAAGATGAGGGACACAGTTAAAGTGGAAAAAAATGCATGGAAAAAAGAACAACACCAGCATGTCCCTCAATTTATCTGCAAACAGATACCAGATGCTGGATCAGGGGTGAAACATTACATCTCAGATGCGTAAAACTCTACTTTCATGACAAAATTTTTTATACGCACAAAGGTAAAAATCTGCAATTATTTTTGCTAGATTCACAAAGCTGTGTGTACATATGGTTCTCTTTTATACATCCTAATCATTCTCAATTTGGATGCACACACAAAAGCCTGATTTCCATTCGAATATTTAGAAATGAATGGATTCAGATTAACACATTTGGACATAAGAACATTGTTTGCACCAGAACTGGACAGAAAGGACAATGAAACCAACAGCTCAGAATAATTTCCACTGAAAGTAAAACTGAGACACTCCTTAGTGAAGTAGCAAAGTGAATCTGTTTTATTTGCTTATTTGCGATTGTCAGTTCAAGAACAGAACAAAAGCTGCTGAATGGAAAACACGACAGAGGAGATTACCTCTGTACGTTTAGTGCAAAGAACCCTAAAGAAGTCTTTAAAAAAAGGTTCTATTACAAACAAAAGGGCCAAAACTCGCATCTGCTCACACAAAGATAGCTTCAGGGCTATGGGAGGTGGACACGCAAACTCTGCTTTATCTGCCTTGGACAAACACATAGCTTGTATATTGGGTCATACAGCACTGGGAGGAGATGATCAGGAGGCAGACACAGTTGTACAGAGGAGCATGGTATGTTGGCTGTATTTTCCTAAACAGCCTTTGGAAGCCTAAAGTGGCACATGACTCAACTATCTTATTGTGCCAGAAAATCTGTACAATACCACAGCAGCCATCCATACAGTACAGTTAGTTATAGCACCCATGATTAAATAAGAGTGTATTATAAATAGTATCAAAAAACACTATCCAACTATTCTTAACAATTCTATCACCTTTATTTCCATTTACACCTCAACAATTGAGAATGAAATTGCTCTAGAAGCCTGTGTGTGCATGGTGTGAAGAATGTGTGAGGTGCATACATTCTCACCGAACATTATTCTTTTATAAATACTGTTTTTTGTGTTGGAAACCATGTACAATATGGGTACATACTGTTTATGCAACCGGCTCCAATTGTTCAGTGGTCTTACTGCATCTCAAAATAATAAATAATACTTAATCAAAACTGTTTTCTTTGTGATATCACTGCCATGACTTTTGGTGCTGGTCTGCTTTTTGACCTGTAAGGAACACACTGCTCAAAGTGGATATATGCTCATCTGAGCAGACAAAATTAGAAGACATTAAGGTTCTTCTCCCATTTTCAAAATGCCTAAAATTTCTATTAATTTGCCTCCAATGGAATAAACAATGGGATTATCACACAAAAACACTCTGTGTCTGATGGCAATTTAAGTAATGCAACTAAATTAATTGCAAGACAAGATTCAATAAGCTCTGAGTACATTAAGTGATTGATTACATATGGTTGCTTTCAGTATTTCATTAGAAATGTGGACACATGTGTCACATGTGGAAAAGCACAAGCACTCCAGAACAAAAAGATTCACACTTTACAATGCTGTTGTAACCGCAAACTGTCACATTTGAGGACCGCGGTCATGCAAGTCATTGGCAAAGTTGCTTGATATATGTCTCAGTTTGACCACAGATCACCTTTCAACTTTTTCCGTAAGGCACAAAGTTTTGAGAAATGAACTGTGTAAAGTCATGATCAATTATCTTATGATTAAAACTGTTCTTGTTTAATTTGGATCATTTGACAGTCTATTAGTTTTAGCAGAAGAGTGTATTATGAAAAAAGTACTATTAATTTGAATTAATCTAATTCCCTTAGACTTTGATATGTTGCAAATGAATTGAAACTGATAAGGGTTAAACAGCCCCATGTGGCCTGAAGTGCAAATTAGTAGCATTTGTAAGCTGGCACTGGGGAGATTCCTCTGGATAAACAATCTTCACACAGTGCTCCCTTCTCCCTCTCCATCTCCCTCCTCCTGTGAGCAAAGGACTCCAGTAGCTGTGCTGCGCTTTAATCTTGGGGACTGGGCTCTAAGCAGGAAGCGGTGGGGCACAGAATTAATCGTGGTGGCAGTCATTGGAGATAGGCCTCTGTTAGATTGCAGATGGGACTGGGAGCAGTGGGGAGCAATCGATTGTTCCAGGGGGTATGTTTTCCACTCCCTGGGAATGTCAGGGAGTTGAAGCCTGTATTGCCTGGCGTGCGGTGAAGTGGTTGTGCAGAAAAACACACATACACACACATGCTCACCAGCAGTGAAAAGCAGAGTGGGTAAACGCAAAATTCATCCATCACTTGTAGGTACATTTTGAGAAAGGCCTGTGGAGCTGGGAGTTTCAGCACCCCCTCTGGGGATGGTTTAGTCCATTTCTCAATACTGAGCTGGCCCTTTCTACCTTCCCTCATTTCCTCTCCCACAGGGGGAAATATTTCACCTGTCCTTTTCTCTGTTCCTCTCTCCAGCCTCCTGTGCAGCAGAGAAAAAAAAAACCCACATATCTCTCTCTCAGCACCTGTCCAGCTTCACCCCTCTCCTCCTCCTCTTCCCCTCTGCCACATCATCCCTCGCTCTAGGTGGAGAAACAGTTCATCTGCCACCCCCCCCCCCCCCCCCCCCCCCTCCCTAATGCTATCATTTGCTGTTTCAGTCCCAAGGTAGATGTGAAGGAGAGCAAGGTAGCAGCACATATCAGTTTCACCCCACCCTTTCAGTCTGTTTCCTTTAAAAGACATCATATCAGCGGGGCCACGCTGAGGTAAACCACTGTGTGTGCCACCTGTGCACAAGCCGTCAACACAAGTTCGTTTATGGACAGGTACGTTACGTGGACAACCATACCCATATGTACATAAACATACCATGTAGTGAGGTTTATCAAAAATTACAGTACATCCTGTGTGTGAGTAGGTGTGTGCTGTGTCATCGCAGCAGTGTGTGTGGGCAGGGCGCTGCAACTACCTGCCCGCCATGTGGCTAATGAGCTCAGATTAATTATTTGAACTGAGTGCCTACAACACTGAAGACATGGCGTCTGGCACTGCACAGGAGACCAAAACACAGACAGACTTGGTTCACAGCTGCTGTATCACCTGAGTAAACCTAATAGAAAAAAAGAGCTATGGTATAGTGGGAGCTGCCTAAATGCTTTGTGACTCGGAGGGAGGATTCAAGGTTTAGTTATCATCCACAAAGGTTTGTCAGTGGCAATGTGAGCTAAGCAATAATTCAACTGATTTACCAAATTCTTACAGTAAAGACTCCCAATTGCAACTATCTGTCAATAGGAACAACCATGTAGAAAACAGGATGAAGACATATGAAGATGAGACTCGAGTCTTGTTCTGATGTTTAAAAGGTTGGATCTTATAAAGGTCTTTCATGTAGGCTTTAATCTAGAGATGCACACTGATATAGTCATGTCAGCAGTGCTTACATACTGGTAAATATCAGTTGAAAATCTCAAATCTGGCCTTGTTGTGGTAGTCGCAGGGAGAGGATCATCCAAGCTTGATAAAGTCGGATAAAATAAATATTTTTCCAATTAGAACGTTATATAACATATAACATATATAAAATGGAATGTTTTAAATGTAAATGATTTTTCTGACTCTTTGAATTTGGGCCATCAGACTATGAGCAGAAATAATACTATGTCAACTGCTCCATGACAAGGGTTGTGTCACGTATCATTACTAAATGACTTATACTGGCACACCGATAACCAGCAAAAAATGCAACATTCATTTATTCCTATTTCAAACCTGAATTTAATCCCAACATTTCTTGCATTGCCATGTTACTTTTTTTTTGGCTTGTAGAAGCAGGTCAAACTTCACGGTAAGCTCATCATTGCTTTCTTAGTTTCACCTTGTACTCTGTGGTTCTACTCTCTGGTGAGACCATGTGCTGCAGCATGTTTTCAAATTGTCTTTCTTGATGTTTGGTTAATGAAAGGCTAAAAAATTTAGACTACTGGGAAAGCATCAGAGGCTATAATATTGCTGAAGCCAGCAAATGATCTGGCCAATAATAAGCAGCCGCTATTAACTTGTGACTGATCACTTGATTCAACTAATGTCGGACCCCTGGATTCCAGCAGATGCAGCTGTGACATGTTCCAGCTGAGACACAGTTTCATTCCATCTTTTATGCAATCACAACGGGAGGGTTTCACCTACTCAACTGTAAAAGCTGCATTCATTTGGGCAAAATCGTGATTTTCTGTGGTATGAAATTGGTCACTCATCTTCTACCCCTGATACGCCTGCAAATAGTTTTTGCATTTCGTTTTCTCTTGACGTCCTTAGCCAAAAAAAAAAATAGTTGGCTTCATGTGATGTCATATGTGTTTCCCAACTGTTGGATCGCACATTATCTGTGTTTGAAATCCTCTGACTCATTGATTTCTGGCCCGGTGGTTATACTGATGTTAGGAACTGATTTATGATGGGGAGTCTCTGCTAAGGCTGTTTTTTTTTAAATTCTGAATAGTCAACCAGATTCTTTATGCCACTCCCTACTTGGCTTGATTTTCATTCAGCTGAGTTTTTCATAGCCTCTCTTCGTGAAAAACAAAATGATCTGCTTTTGGACAACAATTGTCTTTGTAAAGTACATTAGAAAAAATTAGAATGAAGTTACTAATCCCTACATGTAAGCTCACATCTGGCAATTGCAATGCATGTATCATAAAGGTCTGAATGCCCACTCCAATGTGTTCCATGGGTGATCAAAGAGATCCACATATTAGCAGAGTTTTTAGGCCCATCCTGTTGGCTGCCACCCTCTGAGTTCAATTTGCCAGCACACAACGTGCAACGGGACACGAGTTGCAATCTACGTCGTGTAGTCACCTTCTCATTTCCTGATAACAGCCTGGGAGTTAGCAGACCCTGCTTATCAGTTAGTAGATCAGCAAACTTGTCAGTACTCTTAATTTGGTCCTTTTTTACAGTCCCATAAGGTTTACAATAAACAGTTTGGTAAAGATCAAGTTTTGGACTGAAATACAGGTTTTCAAAAGCTTGCAGTTCCTCATGAAGTGTATGTGGTGGCTCTGAAAAATTGAGATTATGGGTTGAACAACACTGAGATGACGTATCTTTGTGGCTTCTAGAAATGTAAATTGGCAGGTTTTTTTCTCTGGCGACTGGGCTGAAGGTTTTCACTGCATTCAGTCTTGTGTGTTCTCTTTTTCTTTTTCTCCCTTCGGCCAATCCCTTTAAACTCCCTTTTTTGTCCAGAGGCTAAAACTAGAGAATGCAGGTCACATGTAATCTAAAAGTATGAGTGTGTGTGTGCACGCCAACACATGATTAGCAGTAACTCTGAGTGAACAGCCTGGTTCGGTATGCACAGAAGCCTCTTGTGTGTCCTGTGACAAGCCCTGAAGCTAAAGTATTGGAGAGGGAGTGTGTATTTGTGAGTAAGTGTGTAAAAGATATCTAGAGGAGGGAGACAATGGGAAGAGCTAAATACAACCAAAGCTTTTGGTCTTTTTTAAATAATATTCAATGAAAAGAAGCATGTGTGGAGAGAAAGCAAAAATATGGATTTAAAAAAAAGAAGCTTATCCTCTGGAAATCTTGATAAACAGACAAATGACTGAAGTCTGTTACTTCTGGCTGGAACCAGAGAAAAGATGAAAGACTTCAGAGACAATGTTCTGGGGTATTCACTAAGACCAGAGGGCAGGGGTGAACTCACAAACTGATGTAGAATTTCCACTTCTTCCTGATGGACATTCCTGTGTTGTAATTATACAGCTCCACAGAATACATTTGCAAGCATGAGTTTTAACTGGGCAAGGAGACAAACAACTCAGACCACTGCTGTCATTATCACAGACACAAGTTCCTCTTCTTTAAATAATAAAAACAGCACAACTCTGCATGAGATGCTAACAAAAAATACCCATGTTAAGAAACCTGTACACTCTGGAGGCCTTTCTGGGGAGTTTCTTCAAGACCCCGATGAAATTAAAGACATTGTTCTGAATATATTTTCATTGCAAAATATGCAGATTATTGTGATCTGTTGCCATAGTTTCCCACCAAGCTGTTAGTGCAGACACCAGACCAGAGACTTGTGTAGCCTTATCCAAAATCATCCTGTGGTAAGACAGATATAACATTATAGGGCCTAGGTGAATATGATCACTTTAGCTCTTTAGACTGCGTCTCATGTCTGTGTAAGCATGTGCAATGGCATTTCTCCCATTCTTCAGTTAGCTGTGCTGCAAATGTCTGAGTGAGAATGACGGTGGTGATACTTATTCACAGATAACCTGTGAAAAAAACAAGTATTTTCAAGATAAGATAATGGGCATGCTTTATTAAGAGATGTAAAATATGATAGTCATCTCGCAGCCTCAGTCATCTTTTAAAGGCTAATATCAAAGTATAAACTATGTCTACTGTACTTATTCTGTTACTTTCGAGTAAAAGTCTGGGACGGGAGATGTGCAGCACGCATCGTTCGCCTGGGCCACATTTGGTCAAATTCAGCACATACGTACAGGACTAATTAATCTTTCATTATCTAGGTGTGTTTATCCAACACAGAGATATTCCATTTGGTCTGTTTCATTCAGTCTAAAATGTCCTTTTTATAGTCAGACTAAAACCACTATTAGATTTTCCCTAACTTCATGTAGACATGCTGACTGTGTAGGAGTGGAAAAATAGAACATCTCAGAAATCTTCCAGTAAAATACAATATAGCAGTTTAATGGGAGATTTTTCCCCTTTCAAGGCTCCTTTACAGGCAGTTGTTTTTGGCCATCCGACAGATTTAGGGCTTTTTTTTTGATACTTACTCTTTAGTGTATAATTACCTTCGTCTTGTAGTACAAAAACTGTATTTTGTCCTTTCTGGTCAGTAACACTCTATGTATTACCACACATTAGTATTCCAGGTTCATGCACTTGACCCTTAAATCTTTGCTGTTGGCTATTTAGTGCATGTGAAAGCCGGGAGTTAAAGTTTGTTCATCATTTGCATTTACTATATGTCACCTCAGATCAGAGAGTCAGATAAATACTTGAAATGCAAATTATTCACTTAATGGGCACAATTTGATTTAAAATCTGCTCACTAATTTGTAAATTAACTGATGTCGTTGCTTCAGATTAAATATGAGATGTGTAAAATACCGCACTGAAATCAACAGTGTTATTTTCTGGAACTTTCCCCTTAATTTGGATTAAGGATGACTTAAGCAGATAGATGACCTTAAACCACCGAAAGACTTTTGTTAGCTTTTTTGTTAGTTAATGATGTCAGGTAAAATCCCTAAAGCATGTGACAAAAGTAAGGCAGTCTCACAAGGTTTGGTTTGCCTTCTCCCCTTCAAAATTATTACTTGGAATCCAAGCAGCTTACACAGATGGATTATTAAACACACACACACATACAAACACACACACCTGTCTAACTCTGGCGTGACTGTGAAGTAATATATGATTTCACTGTCATGGAGGCAGCAGAGGCCTAGCATAGCACTACATTTAATAACATATGTGCCTCAGTAGCCATGAACAGTATAGAAATTTGTAAAAAAAAAAAAAAAAAAACCTAATCATACCCATCTTAATTTTCTAAGCAGCTAATTGATTTTTAAATGGGAAGAAGCAACACCCACTGGCCTCCAAGATAAAATATTCAACTTCTGACATGGTGTAATGGAACTTACAGTTTGATATAAGACACTATATTTTGTTTGTTCAATGAGTAAAGATGGAGATGCAGGGAATGTAAATGTAATCTTGGCCATGTCTGAGTACACAGAGCTGTATAATGCACATATTAATATTTACACTGACATAAATTGCAAGGCGAGTGTTTGGAGGCGATCGGAGTGAAGCCTCCAAAGCAGCCAGCTGCTGAATAAATCAGTCCCACCTCAGCTGTACAGTAAATAGCAAAAATTCCATACATGGAATTTCATTTAAAAATCCTCTCACTTTAAGCCAAAACTGTTTATAATCCATTTCAGAGCGTACTCTGTGTACGCTTGACTATGATAAAGACACAGTAATGTCAAAATGTAAGTCTGTTTGCACAATTAAAAACATTGTTGAGCTCAAGTCCTTCTTCATGTCTTAGAAGTTTGTTGTTCTTCAGTTAAGAAGCACATGATTCAGTTGTGTACTGCTTGAAGATGCACAGAGTGTGTATGAAGGAGAACTAGATGATGGATTCAATAGTGCCTCAACCCTTCTAGTGAACGTACGCACATTAAAACACTTTTGTTCCTTGAAGCATGTGCAATAGGATCGTTCTTGCAGAAAGAAAGCACAGTATAGCTTACCACTTAAAATAACAAATAGGCATACACAAAGTAATATCATTAAAATAATAATATTCCTCTGCTAGCCTTTTCAAGTGCTGGGCCTATCCCTTATAACAACCATGAACAGTCCACCACACTGAATATGTAGCACTGCAAAAAAAATCATTTCTCCTTCTTATGCACTTTAGCTGCTGTCCTTTCAAAGATTGAGTGTTCGGAAAATGTTTTTTGGGCCTGTGTACATCACCCAGTGAATAAACAAGTTGTCTAACCGTTGTTTGGCCCATGAATAGAAAGCAGTGCTCCTGGTGGATTCTGTCAGAGGTTTAGCAGAAGAACGATATAATTACGGTAGAAGTAACAGAAAGAACTTCTTCAGAGCTCCTATAAATGCCATAGCAGATACTCAAGTTCACACATCGGGACAACTGTAGTGCTTATAAATCAGTCTATGGGATGCTTTTTATAACTCTTGTGCCAAGATAAGTGCTCTTCTCACACAACAAGTAAGATGAGTAATACATCTGTAGATGTATTAGTTCTGACAGTGAAGTGCACGGTGATTGGTTTAGTCCAGGTTGTGTAAAAATCCAAAATATAGCTTTTGCTCTTCTTTTGGCCCCTTTCTGAGTAGCTTTTAGCTTAACTCGCCTGTCAGTAAGCCTCCTGATTCTCAAAACCGAGAGTGCTCTGACAGCTGTCTGCAGCCGGAAAGACACTGATGACTACTTATAAAAACTCCACCAAACAGAATAAGTGCATTTCACTTGCAGCATCTACCGCATGTCTGATCTAACAAATCTTACACTATTTAAAAGAAGGACTGAAAGCAATTTAATGTTAAGTTTTACCTGTTGTAAATGAATATTTAGCGACATTAGACTGTTCAGGGCAGGGGTAGGGACTTCAACGGCAATTATTATTACACCATCTTCATCACCATTAAAACCCCTCTGGGCTTTAATGGTCAAACTCTTTGTCTGTAGTCTAAAAAGCTTCTTGTAGCTCAACTGAACATTCTTACAATGCAAAATTATGTCAATACAATGTCCACAATATGGTGCTAATTTACAGTATTTTTACATCCTCACTGCTTCTGGAGACAAAGGTTCTTTTGTAGGATACAGACAGATCAATATATGCTACTCACTCCTTCAAAACCATCTTCAAACAACTTCCTGTCCTCTTTTTCTGCCTCCCCGCTGGGTGAACCCTGGAAATTTCCAGATGACAACAGGAATCTAAATCATATGGCTTACATACAGTATATTATCACTGTATCTCTAAAGAGCATGAAAGCCCTTTAACAAGCCATGAGAAGATATTGGCAATTCTTCTACTGTATCTCTTTACGCCCTTCCCTTTCTTATAGCAGCCTCTTTTTTCGCCCTCTGGATAAACCTCAGAACTTTACATCTTCAGCTTTCAATGGGGCCCATCAGGCAATTTCCAAGCCGTATCTCACAAGGGCATGAAAAAGCTTTACTCCTCTTGCTGCACACCTCCCTGTTCAGCCATGAAATGACACCCCTATTTAATCAATTGTGAATCATGAAATTTTGCACGAGAGACCCCTTTTCTTTGCACTTGACAGTGATTGAACTGCACAGCCATGCAATTCCATTCACCACGGCCACGAGAAGAAAAGAGAGTGGGGGAGGGGCTGCGTCTCTGTGCAGTCCCTCACTTTCACAGAGTGAGGGATGACAGCAATTTCCCTGTGACATCATGGGCCCCCGCTGAATGGGATCGCAACACAGGGTCCCCTCTATGCATTGAGGCCAAATGACCAGACAGCACAGTGGGGTCCTATAGGGGTGCAAAAAACAGTGTGTGTGTGTGTGCAGTTTTTCAAGCCAGAGACGAACAGCCCTTTCTAAACATTTTACATAGGCCCCAAACAGACCAGGGGACAAGAATAACAGGGTAAAAAGAGGAGAGGGGGGAATGAGAGAGATTACAAGTAGAAGAGAGAAAATAAAAAATGTGAGTTGAGCAGGTTTGGTCCCCTTTCTTCTGCATGAATGGTGGGAAAAGACAAGTGAAGGTATGATATAGGATGTTAGCTGGGATGTCAGGCAACTGTTTGACATAAACTCAGCAAGACCCCGTGTGACCACGAGGTCAGAGTCAGTTAAGGCCTCCATGTCATAAGACGTTTTGGATTTCTGCACGATTCATTCATCAGTATGAGATGAGTTTAAAAAAAGAAAAAGAAAGCCATCCTTTTCCGTGTCTGAGTATAGCCTGCAAATGACATCCAAATAGCCTATATAACAGCTGCGCATTATGGTTTCACTTCCACGGTACAATCACAAAGTGTGACGCTGGACAAGCCTCCAAAAGCACATTGTTGTGTAACAAAAGTTGTATAGAGAAGTGAAAAAATACATCCTGATACACAGTTAAGCTGAAAACATTTTTCTGTTACATAAGCACTTTAACATGGTAAAAGATGACCAAACAAGTGAAGAATAAAGAGAATCCTGAGAATAACTAAGTCTGCCAAAGTTCAACGATGTCTTAGACCTGTTATCTTAATTATAGAAATAACTCAAACATACAGTATATAGTATTTAATCAGAACTGTGTTCTGTACCATGCAATGAAAAAAGACCATAAGCTGACCAACATTTTAATGTACTGCCAGGACGTTACGGAGATACATGGGTCTGACAACATGAAGTGCATGTACAACTGTTTGATTGATAACTATTTACTATGATGTGCCCGTTCGTGTTCTCCTCCTGTTAACTTTTCATCCCGAACCATCAACATTTCATAGGACACAGACTTTGGTTTAAGATGAAATTCTGATAACTTCGTTCCCATCAGCCTCAGACATACTTTGTGCTTTAGTTAAAATTTTTATTTGCAAATGTCAACTTCATAACTAAGCTAAAATAAAAGCCAACCCAATCAATTCCAAATAAGATAGGATCTACATGCTAAAACTACAATCTTTTTTCAACACCTGAAATAAGAATACATTTGCACTTTATTGTGGATCATGAATATACATACAAACCCACTTGGTGCCACAATGTTTGTCCGTTACCAAGTTTCTGCATCAGTTGTTGCAAACTTGCGCTAAGTTCAAGAGTTCCTTTCTGTAATAGTGTAAAACTTTAAGCCACAGCATTTAGCTTCTCTTTACAGGTTTTTGATCTCACAAAACAATCTCCACTCTTACTTTTCAGAGAAAACACTTTACATACTATTTAGTTCTGCTGATGAACATGTATGACAGGTACTTGTTATTCTTAAAATTACAATCTATTGATAAGCAAAAAGGAAAGAAACAGAGATTATAACCGTCTTTAATTTGAGTTCATAACTCGTTCTGTAATAATTATGTCTTCCAGGTGATGATTCATATATTCTCAACATGGGTTTAGATGGGTCTCTTGCTATGTCACATCTTATTTTTCTTACTCTCTCATCTCCATTGATTTTCAAGTAGAACCCAGTAAGGGACAGAAAATAACCTGATTGTCAAGACCAGACAGTCACACAGTTAAATCACTGAGACCTGTGTCACTCTTTTAATACAAAGAACACACATACTGTGCTCAGACGTTGGGAGCATATCTGCTTTGTTTATGCTTGTGAAGGAGATGAATTTCTGTGCAGTGGTAGGCTAACGATGGGCTGAAAACATGATGAAAAGAGTGGGAAGACACAAAAAATAATCACCTGAGGCTGCATGTGTGTAAGCTTGAGCTTGTCTTACAGTATGAGGCAATCTCACAGGCAGCTGAAGGATATTAGGAAAGCTAGAGAAAGAGTTACAGTGATGTGTGTGTGTGTGGAGAAAAATAAATGTCAGATGATATGCTGGTAGGCCAGGTTAAGACGATGAGGAAGACCTAGTTACTATGTTACAGCATGTTTCTGCGTCAACCTCATGTATGTTGACAGAATCATAAGACGTTTAAAATCTTGATGTGCAGGCAGGCTTTCCTGCTGAGGAAGGGTAGGTATTAATTTGGCTTCCTTCAGATATCAATCATCATATGTTGGAGAGATTAGAAGGGAGTATTTTCTGTTAGAGACAACCAAAAGGCTTGTGATTATTATTATTATATTTTTTTCATACATTTTTGTCAGATCTTAGGGCTTAAAAAAATATCTAGAAAATTTAATCATCTCAGGGCTAAAATCAAGTGTTACAGCTCCTCCCCAATCAAATATGAGGCTGACGCAGTTGGAGGTAAAGCCTCACATTTTTGGATAGTTTCTTTTTGAAGGCAGTCATATAAAATTTTCAGTTTTCGAAAGCTACAGAAATTGTTGTCCACAGTACCCTGAACTTTGTTTGAAAGCCATTTTGCAATTTTGTGGGTTAGTCAGTGATGTCGGACAGATCCATATGCTGATGTGTTCAGATGTGCTCAACTTACTTGAGTCATGTATCGAGATGTCATGTATGCTTGACATGCATTACAGTTGCTGTCAGCAGTCAGGTTGGAGGTGCAGTCCAATTTATTCATTCATTTATTTATTTATCTGTTGAGTACAGGGGCCATTTTTCTGTAATCAGCTGACGCAGCTCTCACTTACATTCACATGTACGCTTTACATTTCTCTATAAAAGTTCTTCTGTACATTGGTGGTTTTCCACATCCTTAAACAAGTGAGACCTGCTTCGATTCTTTCGTTTTCCAGTATGGCAGCTTGCCACATGTGTGTAAGACATGAATCATTGATATCTATTGTTAGTTATTTGTGCAAGTATAAGTCTGATTTCACAATATGAATGACTAAACTTCAGCTTTTATTGGAGGCACTAAGCATTTTTGTTGCAGCTGAATTGGTTGTGTTGGTTGTTATTACAATGCAGCCAATATGAGGGCTCTAATTATTTTCACAATCTTATAACAACTTCCTCTTTGCAAGACAAAGACAGTTGAGGCTGTGTTGCAGGACTCACAAGTAGCGTGAGGAGGAAGTTGTTGGTTAGGTGCTGTATCTGCTGAGAGAATTGAGAATGAAACTCTCTCAGGGTGCAGTAAGTGTTTATTGAAGCAGAAAAACTCTAAAAATGACTTTTTCAGAAATGTGAATGGTTCAGTTGTTGCATTTACATTTGCTTAATGTGTTTGGCATGCTGAGCAGTTAAACATTTGTAGTGAATATAATTTCTCAAATAATTATAACCAATTCATTTGGAAGTCACATCATGTGGTCAAATTTGCATTTACACAACAAATATACATAAGTAATGAATTCTCTCCAAACAAATGTGATACAGTAAGACACACTGCTACCGTGTAATATGGTTGTACTGCTACCCAAAAACGAAAATGTGAGCTCTAAAACCAATCTTGTGTTTTTCAGAAATGTAGTTTATTACTTTCAAAAGATATCAAGGTCTGTAGAGTTATCTGTGTGACAGGACTGACAGAAAGATACAGATCAGAGAAAAACAGGGAAAGCACAGAGTCGGAGAAAGTGAAGGTGAGAAGTTAAGCATCTTAGCTATAGGCAATAATAAGAGCACAGATGGCTGATAAGATATTTTGGTCTGACATGCTGAGCATTAAAAATTCAAAATGGTTGAAGGCAACAGTCCAGCACAGAAAATCCACTGGCAGAGAAAAGACCTCAAACTTTTAGCTGTTTTAATGTTTTAAGAACCTCAAATAAATCCAAAGAAAACAAAAATATTTCCTTTCCAACAGAATAAGATTTTTAGCTCCTTAATGGCGATTTTAAATTGCATGGTACAGTACGCCTTCCTTTTTTTGGGGAGTGGGGGGGGGGGTTATAGAAAGTAACTGATACTGATGTTTTCTTTGGTATTATCTCATCTGAGGTTCCAACCAAACCAAGCCAAGATAGCAGAGAATGTGAAGGTGTGTATTACATGCCCTGAGTTGTTATGATCACTCCTAAAAAATAAAAAGATTTTTAATTTGGTCTAGAATCTTCTTCTGGTCTAGAATCCTCTACAGTTCTCACTCTGAGCTGCTTTGGATAAAATCGTCTGCTGTAATGTAGTGAAACACTCAAAGAAAAGTTATCTGAGTCACGACAGCTTCACCACGCAATGTTTAAAAGCTGACTCCACACACAGTGAGGGGATTCTGTCAATGGAAAATTAAGCTTGAAAGATCTGTGCCAAGTTGCACTGTAACATGTAATGGAAAAACACCATTAATGACCTCTTAAGCATGATTCCAAAAGCAAGTCAATCCCCACAGACCTCTAGCAGAAATAAAAATGTTTACAACCTGGTACTCAAACCAGCTTTGTGCCTAATTTCACCTTTGTGACAGCTGTAGAGCGATTTAATCTTTTATTTACCACTCCTGTCTAAGTTGTCGCAGGACTTAAAGCTGGGCATTGTTATGGGCAGGGCCGCTCTGACTGGCAGGTGAGTTACCCTGTGGATGTGAGTAGTTTCATTTGGTTCTTACTCAGATCCCTCCTCTGCAAGTCAATTCTGGTTACAAAACCCAGAATTGTGACAGCTGTGAGAGCTAAATGCTGAACACATACCTCAAAATGTTTTGAGTGCGCTATTTAGCTTGAGCCCTCTCGGCATGGTTTCTGCATGTCCCCTCTTTGCCTGTGCGGGTTTTATCTGGCTACTCTGGTTTCGTACCACAGTCCAAAGACATGCATGTGAGGTAATTAGTGATTCTAAATTGGTCGTGTGAGCCTGAATGGTTGTCTGTCTCTTTGTATTAAACCTGTGATGGATTGACTACCTTTCCACCGAGTATCCTGCGGCAGGATCCTGCCTCTTTTAATACTCCACAAGATTAAGCAAGTACAGCAACTGAATGGATGGAACAACTACAAAGACACTGTTTGATTTCCATGCATGACTCCATTATTAAACTTTTGACCCCCTAACTCCTCCATCTATTTCATGTTAAATGCTAATTATTTGGACACTAATCCCTCCTTGATAAAAGGGCATACACGGTTGCTTCATTTTTTGAGTGAAAGAGGACAACGTTTTAATGTTTTTTTGAGGCTTCGCTTGATTTAATTGGTTCTATGAGATAAAAATTCAAAAAGCTCTGCAGCTCAAACACACTCAGGAGCTTGAGCAAAAATATATGATATTGCATGTTAACATATGCTTCGCAATAACTTTTTTATTTTTTTAGGGTCAATAAAGCACACTGAGATTTTTGGAATTAGTATGTGGTTTACATAGACCAAAATAAATTAAGAGGTCATCAAGGTAATTATAGTTCAGCCTAAAGAGAATATCATTTAATGCAAGTCCATCTAATAAATAGAGAAAAGTGAAGGGATCGCCAAAGGCAGTAAGCTGTATCCTGATGGGACAGCTCATGTGTAGGGCTGGGAACTCTTTGAATATTATCAATTGCGATTCAGATACTTCTTATTACTTCAAGAATATAATTATCGTTCAAACTTCAAAGTTAGTTTTATATTGATAGAAAATCTCCTCATTAAAAAAAATCATTAGTTATTAACATACTATAGCTATTTCTGCTGATCCAAAACATAATCACAGGCAGCTCAATGCAATCACGTACACATGTCCTCACAAACAGGTGGCTTTTATTGGCATTTGACAGCCTACTCTAATGTGAGATTCTATAATCTCAACTGAGGTTCTTTTCATTAGGTAATACTGTAACTGGTATTTTCTTATCAATACTTTTTTGGAATCAGCTTAATTTTCAAAATGTCTATACAAAACTGCATAACAACTTTTGATAAAAATCCAATCATCCTAACTACCATGTTACAGAGGTGGCTGAAAATAGTTTGTAGGCATTTATATATACATATGGGGGCATTTTAGTCAGCATTTTAGACAGTCATAAGTTTAAATCTCCTGACAGCAAACAAGAGGCTTTTTACTAACGTTAAACTCTGACTGGACAAAGTGGATTACCGTCATTCCTCTTAAGGTCATGTGCTAATTGCTAACACTTGCTTGGCCAGGTAGTTGGATTAGAGGTACCCTCCTGTCCACTGTTTGTATAGTTAGCTACTTATCACTAGCAGGCTAACGCACACTAACTAATCCAATTATGCACATAAACACAATTTACAAGCACACATGGCATCAAATTCTACTGTACACTACACTTTCACATCATCTACTTACAGCTAAAGTGCTGAAAAACAGCATGTAACATCCTTATTTTCTCATTGCTGACTTTCCAATATTAGCCACATATCAAAACAGCAAGGAGTCCCCCCAAAATCCCACCCAAACCATTTAAAGCTGACATCAAAAAGTATTTGTTGCCAGCAGGGCTGCCTGACCAAGCCACACCCAAAACAAGTCTCAACACAATCTGGTCAAATTACAATGCTCACCTCCCCCTTTCCTCCATTAAAGGGCACCTTAATATGCCCTCCACCCCCTACCTGGCATCAAAGCCTAAAAAGCCAGAGCTTTGCAGAAAGACACATCAGCAACATTTTTGGCTCTCATTTCCTTCTTCACAGTGGGATTGCAGTGGGACATGCCAAAGTCCTGGCTCAGTGTGAAAGAGGAAAAGACGGAGGTAGACAAGGGGTCTCTTTTGCAGCCAATGATGTCTGTAATTTGTCCACAGATTGAGGCAAGAAGAGACAAACACATGCTCTCAGACACCATTCATTCAGCTGAAAGTACATTTATGAGCTTGTGTGTGTGTGTTTGTTTATTACTGTGTGTGCAATTAGCAGTGGTGTGTTACAGCCATCTTTCTTGGCTGCAGGGTTACTGGACACCAGGGCTCCTTCATCAGCCCCCAACCTCCATCCCACAGCTACAGATGTGCTGTCTGGCATGGCACTGGTTCACAGGGCAGGACAGATGTTTACACACATGCAGACAATGAGACACACAGATGGAAATGTGAGCTACACTGGTCTAATACTCTGTTCACAAAATCCCATCCAGCAGAGATACAGTATAGTCTCTCCTCCAGTCTTGCCTGCTGGCCTCATATGGCCTCTACACCCCCACCATATGCTAATGGCTGGAAGAGAGCTGTAATTTGTAAATGATTTAACCTTTTAATAGAGAAAAGATGAGGTTGGATACAACGAAGTCCCTCTGGATGTGAGGCAAGAGAAGAAAAATAAGGATTTAAGCAGTGATTTAGACATCATTCAGTAGTACTGTCCAATTATCTGTGAGGCTCACACATTGAAATGATTTGTCTGTTGTGTTTTAGCTTTGTGTGCACTTGTTGTTGGATTTTTACTCGAGGATAAATGTGTGTGCAGCTGGTGAATCTGTGTGTGTGTGTGTGTGTGGCTATCAAAACAAGCTGGTGCCAAGGCTTAGCTGATAGGCTAATTAAACTCACCACAGGGAATAAATGTTTCCTCTCTGCCTGCCATTTGTCACACCTGGCACAGAAATGTCACCAGGAAAAGAATCACACACATAGACACAAACACATATTCACACACACTGGGAGCGGGAGACACAAAGTGGAAGAAGTGCTGAGGTGACAGGGCTACTTTGTGAGAGTAAGCAGGAGCATAAAAGATGAAAAACAAACAAATGAGATATAGACATACAGAAGATGAAAACAATTGTGAATATTAGGGTAATATATATAAAAGAATGGTAGTTATATAAAAGTATATATAAAGGACAGGGAAATAGACTAAAGGTAAGGTATAAAGACTTTTAGAACTTTGCCAGGCAACAACATATTTAATCTAACAACATTGAGCCTCACTGATAAAATATGAACAGTTGCTTCCTTTCATAGGAATTGTGAATATCTTGAAGCCTTTTAAAATGGTCATGAGCAACACGTCTCTGGGCTTTCTGAAGGTCTTTTAAAGTATTTCTTTAGACATTGACTGCTTTTTCTCTCTAAATTTCAATCAAATCTTTGGACCTGAACATTTTCAGAGGGACGTGTTTGTATTAAATTGCTTGTTTATTCACGCACTTAAACCTGAACTCTGAATCATTCAAGCATTTTAAAAAAACGACACCTAACTCAAGGGATGAAACAGTGTTGTGTCTGCATATAAGAAGAAACTTAGCAAGGAACCAATTTTAAATGATATCTTCAGTCCCTTACAAACAGCCTTTTGGAAAGACACATTCTAATTTATTCAGACGCATTTACAAACATAAATGACAGGCCTAAGAAGCTATGTGCAGCAGAATAACAGTATGTGAAAGCAATCTTCTTAAGAAATTAGCAAAAAATCCAGGAACAACCTGATGTAGGATCTGAGAGATGCATCTGAGCCTCATGAGAAATGATCTCCATGGAAGGGTGGCTGTCAAGAAGTCATGCTTAAGAAATTACAATAAAACTTGTCAAAGATGATTAAAGCTTTGTTGAAGAATAAACTTGGTCACGCACTACAAGCTCTGTTTTTGCCTAATATACATGCACACAAAGAGTCAAAGAGTGGCATTGTGTTGTGTACTAAGCACTGTGTTACTAAATTACAAAATGAACTGAGCAACAGTGATGAATCTTGGCACCTCATTGCTGTAAGACATCTTCTGCTTTGTATTTTCGGAATGTTGGATTACATCAGCTGCTAAGGTAATGGCCCTTAAAGCAGGCAAGTTTCAATTCTAGTAAACATAACACTGAATCAACACCCTGCTGTTTTGCTTCTTCGTTTTTTTGGCCTTTACAGTTGGTGGCATGGCAAAAACTTTTCCCATTGGCTTAATGTTTCTTTTCAAATTGGCAATGAATAAGTCTCCACACAGTTTGACTGCAAAAGCTATAGTTTTGTGTATCATCAAGTTTAGCTGCAGCTCCTGTGTATCAGCCAAGAAGGATGGACTAACAGTAACAGTTCCCCATATTACATTTTGATAGAATGCGTTTCCAAATGGTGAAGCTATTGCAGTTTTTAAATCGTATGTTTTGTGTTGTCTGGCACTCGACTTTATGAGCCCTATCTATTACATTGCGATATTTGCAGTAACACAGTTAGCTTTTCGAACATGGTTGCACCTAATCAGGAGAAAGAAAAGTCCTCATTAACCTGCTGCTGTTCCTTCTTGCTAATTCACACTTCAAAGAGGTGGGTAAGCCCCTCATCAGCATGTTTTTGCACATATCAAGACGGTGTTATGGAATAGCTGAGTGACAACAGCATCATTGGTTAGACTCCACATCTTTTCAATTCACATGCCAGTCCCCAGTGTCAGTGCCGGTAATATAGAATGGGAGCCTCATTCATTGTCCTTGTCAGGGAATACACAAAAAAAAAAAATTAATGTTGAGCCATAGAGGATAATGCAGGATAGCCTTTTCTTTTTTTAAATGCTGTCATTTCACTTCATGTGCTGTTGAGGGACAGACCATACCCTGTACTCCTAACCTGACTTGAACCATTGTGCACGTCAAGCTTCAAAATGTGACACAAAATGCTTTAAATATGTAGAACTGACAAACAAAGCTGGCCTTCTGTCAATATGCACAGCCAAAAGATCACATTCAATGTTTGTGCTTGTACAGATAAGATAACAAAAGCCCCTGAAGTATTTTTTTAACAGCTTCAAACAAAACATATTTTTGCTTAAAAACATTGTCATTATTTTACTGTGACAACAGCCTATCCTTTAGCCTATCTTTACCTGTCTTACCTGTATTAGCCTGTCTTACCATGTTGTGTGCAGAACAGCACTTGAGTTATTTTACTGGGCATTGACATCTTTGTGATTTACCATGATACAAACAGTTTATGTGGATGGTGACAAGCTGATGGAAGCAGACCAGCAGATGCCCGAGCAGTCAGTCGCACCTTCTCCTGTGAGCTACCCCGTTTTCCACGTCAAGTTTTAACTCCCTTTCAGCTTCTCTCTTTCAGACTCCAATGTTATCAGCGTCACACTGAAATCTGCTCTTTATTACAACTGTGACAGCTTAAGTAGAGTGTAACCCCACGGCCACTTCAACGCTATGACCAATAACCACCAGTCAAGACCTGCTGCTGCATGACGGCACACAGGAGAGCAGCGCACCACACACAACAGTTCTGGAGGTTTGAGACTGGGATAAGTCATGACGAAGGAAATTATGTAAAATCTCCCTCAGCTAATGTCAGATTTAAGGAAGAAATTAATGAAAAAAACAGAATGAAACAAATGACCTGCTGTTGTTGTTTTGGGGCACAGCATTGAAACAGACGCCCTTCTGATCAAACACTACATGCCTGGATTTCACAGTCTCTGAAGTCTAAGTGCTGGAGTGTGGTATGCAAGGGGTGGGGGGGTGTTGGTAATTCACTTTTACTTGAGCTCAGTTGAAAGTGTAAACTGAAACTAGTGATCATTTGCAAGCGATTACTGCCAAATAGATTAGATGTAATATCCATTTCAGTGCAGAAGTTTTTCATAGTTAAAACTTTGATGGAATCCAGCTTTCAGAATTGATTGCAACTGAAGGCAAAGAGAGCGCATTATGGGCAAACAGTGTGAGGATTCACACTGATTTGATGTTGTCAATGCAGACACTGGCTATGTAAGACAGTGAGGCCTCGTTGTTAGAGATGCAGCACCGGACTCATCCAGTGCTGAAAATCATGCATGCCACATGGCATTATGTCCACAGATCACTTCAAAGGGAAGTTGAATCAAAGATCTTGTTCTTAACTGAAGCACGCTGGCATCAGAGACCCATTGATACTTCTTTTTTTCATCTTTGTTCCATGGAGTCCACTTTTCTCCATCTCTTGTCAACATGTCACTTAGTCATCCCTAACTTACCCTAATTTTGGCACCAGCTGTCCTTTCTTCCTTCTTCTCCCATACCCCTCCACTGCTGCCTCACATTGTTCATTCAATCCCTCCACCCCCTCTGTGCTGTCAATCGCCACATTACCATCAATGTCATCTGCCATCTCTGATACAAGCTACAGGGAGTGCAACAGCACCTGTTTGGTCCCATCCTGTCCAACACAGCAGAAAAATGTTGACCCCATATGGAGTTTTACCACAGGAGATATGTATCTTTGAATGTATCTGGAAAGTTGGCTGGAAGGCCAGAGTGTTTCATGAAAAACAGTTTTTCAATAATGATGCACAAACTTAAACTGCAAGGTGTGACTTTTTTGTTAAAGCTCTACAACTTTCCTGTCTCTTTCTGTTTTATCATCACACTTTCATTTCACAGTTTTCTCAACAATATCTGAAAGAACACCAGCTGTTTAAGAGGGGTTATAGTCCATCCAACTAATTTCTTTCTGAACTTTCCTAAGTTGAGACTTCTCTGACTTTCTCTTTTATATGCCACTACAAACCCTCTCCATGTACTCATGTGGGTAATATCAGAAAAATACAGACTCAATATGTCATCATTGAAGACCAATGTTCCCTTGCAGTATTGATAAAAGAGAAGGAGAAGAAAAATCAGACAGTATTCGAGCTTGCGCTTCTTAATCTCCCCTCCTCCGGCTCAGCCTAACTGACATTTTCTTAATTTATTCCTCTCAGGATTCCAACATTTTAATTAGGTCACTCCAAATCTCCTCCCACGCAGTGTTATTCTGAAAAACTTTTTTATTTCATCATGTTTGTCATTTGCCTCCTTCGCCTCTCATTCTCTCTCTTCCTTTCTTTTTTGTCCTTGTCGGTTCAGCTCAGTGGGTTATCTCACTAATAATGTTGGTGATTTTCTGACCAGCTGATCCCGCTTCAGCCAGAAGTAAATACACAGGAGCTAAATACTTAAGTGAATCATGCAAATAAATGCACAGGAAGATTTAAATAAAGAAATCACTTTTCAGTGACTTTGTGGTGGGAGGAAAAACAGTTGAAGCACTCCGGTAAGCTGTTTGGTTATTGTGTATAAGGTCTGTATTGCAGACTTTTTTTTAAATGCAGGTGAAGGTGTAGGATCAAATGTTTGAGCCCCGACACAAAGTTTCTACTACTTTCATCTGTTTAAGTTTGTTTTTTCCTTCTACTATCAGAGAAAATTTGTATAATCTTTAAGTTGTTTCACAGTGCGGCAGAAGTTCTGGCTTATCTGTAGCCTCACCGGAAAGTTTTCTGCACAGCTTCTGGCAAAGCGAAATCCTTTCAACATTTTCCGATGGCTTAGCAGGACAAATACTGGAACTTAAGTGCTTTGCTGAAGGGGTCTAATAAGACCAAGGTGGTGCCTTTCAGGTTGTAGCTCTCTTTTATTAGTCAGTGGGAGTAAGTGTCCTGACTCGCCACGCTGACAGTCTGCTTTTAGGTGACGCTGGGTTGTAGCTAAACATCTTTGGGCGACCGTCACCTGTGGTTTTCTACAGTGTGTCTACCAGGATGATGATTTTCTGGGTTTCAGAACAGTCTGTTGTTACTCATTACAGGTATCAGCTGTGTTAATGCCATTCAGGGTAGTTAGAAATTATTAGGACGGAGGGGAGGGGTATTGTAGTCACATCGCATGGAATATGATATTTCAGTACGTGCTTTTCAACGTTGAACATTTATCTGTGGAAGGATGGGTCCTTCCAAGTTGCATCCTTCTTCGGCTATGTCCTGATGGTTCATAAGCTTTTACACACCTTCACAGCTGAGACTCTAACACCTATTAAGTGACTGGTAGCTGTTCAGAAATGTCTTTTTTGAACATTATACAAAGTGTACCAACTTTTTTTAACACAAGGTTGTAAAATCCTGATGAATCGCTAATGCATTAATGATAATAAATATCAGTTGCAGAATAGTATAACTTTTAGAGGGTATTCTATAACTTATTCTCACTAAAATGTAAGTTAAAGAGCAGAAACACAACAAGGACAGTCAAAGATTGCTGCTGCTGGACCCAGATCAGTATCAAAAGTGAACACTTCAAAGTTGAGCCATGTCCCACTTCTGCAGATATTTTTCAACCAAATCCCTCCTCAAGTTTTGGAGAAATCTTGCTACCAAACAAACATGCAAACTGTACCAACCATGTGAACTCCTTGGAAGGAGTTTTTTTTTTTTTAAAGCACAAATTGCTCCTTTAATTAAATTGGTCTTCTTTAGATGTTAATTCATTTACAGTTCCACAGAAAAATAACCCACAAGTTTGAGGAAATCTCAGTCTTTCATAGAGAAGTGCATCTTCCAGTATATACTTCTCTTTTCATGGAAAGGAATGTAGCCAGGGGAATTTCACCCATGTCCACTTGCACATGCTGTAAACACTGCACAAACAAATTAGATATGACAAGGCAGACATAAACACCCTGCCACACAAACAAACTCATACCCACCTGACCTTTCTTATACACTTCATAATATACTTATAGCTTGCTCACTCTGTCTGTTCTTTCTCCTTGTCTGATTTAAAGAAATAGTGACTCTTCTGTCCTCCAAAGCAAAGCCTGCAAGACCCTGTTCTACCTCAGCCCAACCACCACGATCAGATTTTCCTACCACAGTTCAGAGCACTTCAAACTCCAGGACGGTTTGGTTGACTATGCTCAGTACTGATCCATGCGAATGAGTCAGAGCCACAAGGCCCAAGGACTGCTAATCCATGACCTTTTAAGAGAGATAAGCTGAGAAAACCAGCTCTATCTTCACCACATTGCAGGGAGGGTTATGAGGGCTGAGCTCTAGCCTTGTAGTCTCGTGTGCTTGAGGGTTCAGCTAAAGCAGCTCTCTGTAACTGTAGGACCATGCTTTTGCGCTGGAATGAAAAGCAATTTAGTCAGATGAGTGCAGTAATTATGTGGTTTGCCTTGGCAAGTGGTGGAGGCTAGCTGATTGCTGCTACAGCTGAAGAAACGAAAACTAAAGATTCAGCTAGCCCATTACACTGGTGCAAAATGTGGCAAACCAGGACCTGTGAGGAGCTACACTCCCTCTGTCTTAAAGGAAACTGTTATAGCAGAGACACAAAGAGCGTCCTCTGTGTGTGTGTTTTTGGATATGTGTGATGCAGTGAGTGCATTTACTGAGGAGTGATGAGATAGTTGAGTTTCACTGGGGTTCAGACACCATGAATGAAAAAATAGCCTTGCATGTATGTGTCAAGTACATGTTTACGTGTGTAGGGGATTATGTGGAGATGCACTGTAACAAAGACAGATCTCTACCACACATTTATTAAATCACTCACCAATATCCACCCCAAACACACATCCAGCCCCAAAAACACGAACCTCCATGAAATTAAATTTGATGTATTTGTTTTAATAAGATCAGTATTTCAATATATGTGTCCCATGTACCAGCATCTAGCCCAACAATGTACAAAAAACTCTTGTGTAGATATCGCTCATGGCATTTCAGAGTGTGTCATGCAGATGACTCATCCTGCACTAGGGGGCGAATGCTAATTTTGCATCCAATGAAAGGCCTTCTTGAATTTCAAATTTCAGCAGAGCCCACTCAGAATGGTAGAAAATGCCTGTTCGGGCCATTAGAGCTGACCAAGCAGAGCAGACTGCTTGGACATTTTAGAAGAGTGGCAGCTTCCTTCGCCTGTTTATAAATGAAATGCAAATATGTTCTAGAAAATAACACGCTGCTAGTCATTTACCTTATTTGAGATGTGGGATCTGCACAAGAAGTACTCCAATCAAAAAGTTGTTGAGGTTGTTTGTTCATAATCTTAAATATGACCCATAGCACATCCTGTAATCGAACGCACAAACCTACCCTGTTCGCATTGTACTGTTGGAACACTTAATGATAACATTACCATTCTAAAACAAAAAAAAAGAAAAAAGCTGATCAAGGCTGACACTCACTGTACTTATGGAAACCATATGGGCTTGTCACCAAAAAAAAGACAACTCCTACTGCGCTAATCACTCTGACACAGCAGATGCACAGACTGAGGCATTATTGGTAAATCTAAGCTACCCCACTCCTCCCTCCCTTCTCACAGTATGAAACAGCTGTCCAAAATTTGATAGAATAAGCTGAAGGGAAACAAGAGAGAAGGGGAGAACTGAAAAGAGGGCAACGTGAAATGGAGAAATGGCCGATAGCCATACCCACAGCAACTCAGATCAGACTCCCAAGAGCTGAGGATTAGGTTTTTGATCCAGATTTTAGGCTGGATTTGGAGCTTTTTCCTCAAGCTAGGCCCATCTGAAAGTTGGGTTTGCTCATCATGTCATATTGTGTGTGTGTGTGTGTGTATTTGTAGAAAACAAAGAGACAGAGGGGAATGCACATGACCATCGCTTGGTAATCAGAGTACGCCGCAGTGCTGCCAGCTACAGAAGAAGCAGTTAGCCAGTTAGCAGCATCAATTTGTCAGCAAAGTCGAGCAAAAAAAACTCTGAAGCTGCTGGGAGCCAAAACAGGGCACTGGCAAGAGCACAGAGCACCTGGGGTGAATCCAACAAGCGCTAAATACACACAGCCATACGCTGATATGCAAAATACCAAAAGATGCACATATCATTCACAATGAGTGCATACGAACTGTGACAAGTGTGTGACAAACGTACATATTTAGCTCCGTTTATTAGTGTCACAACAACAATATAAAACAACACACAGCTGCAGAATTACATTAACAGCTGCTATAGTAAAGGGTCAAAGCCAGAGCACGTTATGCAGCCTGTGTCCTCTGAATCATCGGGTCTGCTGCAGGCTGAGACGACATGTGGACTACAACACACACATGCACACACACACACACACACATGCACACACACACGCACAGAACAATGGAGCACTATCACCTTTTCTGACCTTTGATGTCCAATGCAACACAAACTGACACACACACACACAGAGTAAAGATGAGTAAAGCCAAAGGCAAGATACACTCATAGCCCTTCATCCATTAAACATAAGTAACGTAACATGGTACTGGATTTCTGCACGAAATATATACACGCAGCATTCATAATTCAGCAAATACACTGTTGTGTCTTCTTAGAGGAGTCATGTTCTTGCTCTTTACTGGTTGAATTACATGTTTAAAAAAACTGCACTCTAACACACAAAGTGTAAATGGAAAGATGGGATCAATGTAGGGTGAATACAGAGAGCATGACAGATTTTGGAAGAATATCTCAAGGATCATGTCAAATAATATTAAAAGAGCCATTCCTTACTTGAAACATTAGCGATGACTTAATGACACTTCCCTCTGGAGAAGACTATACATGCTGTTAGGTGGTCTTACAGCTGCTAAAAGCTTGTTGCTGGAAACCTTCACATGCACTGCTGTTATTGGTGGAGCACACAGTTGGAGCTTTATACACTACAGATATATCATGCCAAAAAAGAAAGACAAATATGACTTGCAAGTTAAAGCTAATATAATAATTTGATGAGTGAATATAACATTGATGAGTAGTAATGATTCTTTCTCTGCATTCATGAACTTGTTTTAAGTGCTTACACTTTTTAATATTACATAAGCAAACAAGGAGATATTTGTCATGATGATCTTTCATACGTATTGTAATGTTGCTGATTGTTGTCTGTGGTAGTCAGTCTGTGCTGTGTGTGTGTTTTCTTCTCATTTTCTTTCTTTTTAATATAGATTACATGAAATTGGCACGAGGGAATGAAAGAGGAAAGAAGGATGAAAAATACATCATTGCCACTGATGTGACTAGAACAATGTTTTCACTTTAACACAAATAAGAGCAGGAGATGGAATAAAATTTACATCTGAGAAAAGCTGAGGGGCAAAGACTGCATTTACAATCACTGTGTTATAAGAAAATGCTAAAAATATCCTATTAAATCACAAAAAGTTAGTTCAATGCTTCTGGGAAGCTCTTATGTTTATATTATTGTCATATTACAAAAAGCTAGGGTGGAATAAACAAGGGTTATAGCAGCTTAACTCTGTGTCTCCATGGTGATGGCTGTGCTCTCCTGAGGTTGGAATGAGCAGCTTCACAGTGGCTCATGTGTTGACGAGCAGACTTGTACCCTGGTTATTATTGGGCTTTCGTTGTTTTCTTTTAATATAATGGCCTGTGTCGACCTGCTCACAGCACAATCGCAGCTGAAGGTCCACCTACTCATTTGCTGTGGTGTTTTCCACTGTATCAAACAATCTTCATTAGCAGATGGTGCTTGGTAGATCACTTCTACATGTAGTTTCGACATCTACAATTTCACTGAAACTTTAAAGGCTCCAAAAGAGCAGTCTTTTGCTTTATGTAAAGGCCTATTTCTTAAATCCAGGGAAAGTGCTCAAGATCTGCACCAAGATTTAATCTGTCCTTTGGTTACGCTCCACCTCTCCACCGAGTTTCATGAAATTCAGCCCGTTAGTATTTGCATAATTTTGCTGACACAAACAACACTGAAAACATACCTTCGCTCCAGCTCTCCCCTTGGCGGGATATTCAGAAACTCCACGAGGAACACCATACTTGAGGGGTCATGTAATGCAGTGGTAGTTTCCTTTGTCAGTTTATTCTGAAATTGCCAATCCTGAAAGCTGCAATGTCGAGGCAGCCTGACACCAAAGAGGGTAAGAGTCCGATAGAAAACCTTGACAATGACTTACAGATGTATTCCGGGTTATGAATTACCATAATTAGGTTTGCTTAATCTGAATGCAAATGTCATCTTCCAAAATATAATCAAAACCAGGCAACACTTTCAGAGCAATAGGTGGACTTTTTTTGGGAAACTGCTTTCCTGCTGAGAATTAGATGAGAAGATTAAAACCACTTTAACGTCTTTGCAGTGCATCACTGATGCAAGCAGCCACTTCCAGTCAGCTTAGCTCGACATTAAGATTGTAAACTGGAGGGAAAACAGATATCCCAGCTCGCTGCACTGGTAACAAAATCCTTCACTAATGAACATGTCTATTTTTGTTTAACACAAACAAAACAGGAGCATTATGGATCCGAGTTTGGTCTGCACCTGTACATGTACATGGACTGTAGAAACCATGTCCAGGATAAAAAAAAACCATAAAGAATTAAAAAAAACTTGTGCTCTTGGTTATTAATCTACTCTGCTGCTACGGGACATAATGCTGCCTAAAATAAAGGCTGAATTCTGTGATTGTTCCTCCCATCTTACAGCAACAGACTGACATCAGGCAAATAGATACCAACTCATTACAGTTCATTTCTATCACTGCTAAATTGCAGTCATTTGTGTCTTTCAGGCAAATAGACTTGAGTGTTAAGCAAACAGACAAGCCATGGCTGAAATTTAATTGCCTTGACCAAATCTTGTTCTCAGCAGAAAAGAAAATTATGTTTGCATACTCTATATACCTTTGGAGCATATGCATATTTGTAGAAGGTCACATATGCAACCACACTCAAAATTCATAAAGTATGTTCATCTACTTGCTATTATTAAGCATGTAAATACTGCTTACTCACGTTCTCAAATGTTAAATCAAAGCCACTGAACCTTCCCTTAATCACTTTTCAGGGCTGACCGTCAGTATAGATTTCTTGAAGGATCCAGCAACTTGCTAAAAGTGATCAAATAAAATAAATGCATGATAATCGTAATAATAGAAATAACACCAGTAATGATGAGGCTTGCTGCAGCACTCAGCAACACCATGGATGGTCTGCCTTGTCCACCCCCATAACCCCCATAATCCGTGGAATGTTATTCATGGTTTGGTTCCCTCATTTATTAAAATCTCATCACAGTACAGAATTGATCCCTAAAAAAATAGTACGGCATTTAATGTCTTCGATCTCAGGACTCATTCCTTATTTCCAGAGCCTGTACTGAATAGGGATAAAAGGTGTAAGTATACTGCATTCTTTGCTTGTAAACAGATGTGAAGAAAAATCTCCAGGCGATCGTCTCACTTAATGACTTTACAGGTGTTTTATGTGACCTGAAGTCAGATATCATGTTGCAAACGTTTTGACTGATTTCATGATCATTGATCGCTGACTCATGACAAATGAATGCTGTCTTAAATTAAATGTAAGTTTTATCTCTTTGTTGCACCTATGTATATCTTAATCCAGTAACTTTGCTGCTGGGAATGGAATTTAATACTTTTAAATTAGTCAGGTTAAATTAAAGTGAAAGTGAAAAAAAGTCATGCACAAATCTACTTAAATAAAAGCATAAACTAAGTCATTTAAATGTACTTTGAGTAAGTCATTAGTTGAGTGGCTGGTAAGTAAACTGTTTCATCAAAAAACAAAAAAACATGATTCAGTTAAAAGCAGTGCCTCTTATAATGACCAGGGATGAGGTTGATGTGAACAAATAGAGGTTGGCCCCCAAATAAAGCCCTGCCAGGGAGAGAATTAAGTTAAGTTGTACTCGTTTAAGCATTCGTGGCCATATGATTCCTTCAATTTGAACCACTTTTGAACTTTTCCAACATACTCCAGGCAAATTCTGGTAGGGGGAAACAAACAATAGCGTTTAGAGTTTTGCACACCTACAGGAGATTACAAATTCCCATAAGAATGGACAGATTTCAAGTGGACTCCCATAAGAACGCACAGGTTTGTGGACACATGTGTTGTAGATTTATTTTTGAGGTAATAAAATGAGCTTTTGCAGAAAAATATGCAAAGTCCTTTTAATAACAAAGATGATCAGAAATAAAGATCCGCCTGTAACAAAGGCCCGGTCCCGTAGGCAGTTTAATCAAATAAAGGCCTGTGCTTCTGGCTAAGGAAACACGGATAACATGCAACTGATCAACTTTATAACAAAATTAATTAAGAGATTCATATCGAAACATGACAAAGTATTTTCATGTAAACTTGTTTTCTGCCAATGGCCTGTGAGCAAACAACTGGAAGTTACCACAAATATCTTGGAAACTCAGCGGTGACACTTAATTAACTTACCTGCACATGCCTGCACAGGCTGTACCCAGAGGTTTGGTATTCATCTCTACAAAGCAATCCCTACACAACAAGGCTGTCATCTTTCTTGTACTTGACTGTTAATGGTTCCTTAAATGAGGCTTATGATTTTAATTCACTTGTTGAGCCTCTTTATGAATGAGACTCAGAAAATTAATTTGCAAAGGCAGCTGAAATAGCTGTAAAGTACACTACCTCAAAATATACTTAAAGTAAAAATATAATAAAAAAAAAAAACTACATTATGTGAATGACAGGCAATGTAATGCAGAATTCTAATACCTGTGTGCAGGTATAGTATGTGTTTGGCGTACTCATATTTCAACCCCACAGAAAGCAGCAAAACCTTGTTGAGGCAACCTCAGAAAACCATTAAGTATTTATGACGTTCCTGGAGGAATGCCGAGAGACTTAAAAAAAAAAATTCTTCTGTACACCGGATAAACTGAGTTACATAAAGAGAATGTTGTAGGCTTATTTACCGGAGTAAAACGGATTTCTCTCAGAGCAGTTAAGGAGAAACTTGAGGACAAAGAGCGGAGTCAAGAAAAGCTCTAACCCCCCCCCGCTCTAGCAAAAGTTAAACTTGCCATTTGGTGGGGAGAGAAAGAGAGAGGGGAAAAAAAGAGGAGCATTGTTCTTTGTTCAAGCTTACACACACAAACACACGTAGAGTGCAGACACCAATAAGCAGTCGATAATTTTCCTAATGGTTCGTTTTTATGGAAGGGCAATTCTCATGAGGATGGTTAAAGTGCTCAAAGTCATGTGTATATTACCCTCCTGCTCACGCACAGTTTAAGCCCCATCCTGGCGAGCCCTCACACTTCTTTAAAATGATGTTTTCAGCTTAATTTATTAGCCCAGATTAATGCTTTCTTCTCAGCCTGTCTTCTACATGACTATTTGTCATAATTCAATCTCTTTAAGTCGCTCAGACACAATTCCATTGTTTAATTTTCAATATGAAAACGCATACTCCCTGTCCTTTGGGATAACTGCTAACAATTTCCATTGAGGGAAAGCACAGCAGCCTTTATGCCCTGTGAAACATGAATGTGGGAATGCACAAATTATTCTGCAACAGTATAAGGTATCTTTAGGTTTTGTTCACAAGTGGAGGTAGAACAGAGCGTGAGATACACAGAAAGATTCGTCAGGGTCTGCAGAAATGCGAACCCTGTACCGACATGTCACGTCATGGTGAACAGAGGGCTAAGCCAAAAGGTGATGTTGTCAGTTTGCTTTCCTTCTACATTCCAACCCTCACATATGGTCACGAGCTGTGTGTAGAACCCAAAAGAAAGCGTTCACAAAGAAAAGTGGCACAAAATATCTCTTCTTGAGGGATGGCTGACCTCATCGGAGTGAGAAGCTTGCTCACCTGAGAAAGATCAGGGTAGGGTCACTGCTATTCAACAAGTGTAGTCTATTGAGGTGGTTCAGGCATCCAGTCAGAATGCCTTTCACCTCCCAGGGGAGGAGTTTCGGGTATGTATAGCAGAGACGAGGCCTTGGGCCTGACCCAGGACCTGCTGGAGATATTATATCCCAGTATAGGAGATATATTGGGATATAAAGTCAATAATTAAAGTACTCAAATGAAGCAGTATAAACGTTCTTCAAAGCCAATAGACTCTTTGATCAAAAACTGTAATTTTACCCAGCAGAACTTGGTCTATGTCGGTGTAACTGTATAAGATATAATTTCAGGTCCCAACTGAGGTGTTGACACCGAAGTTATGCAATTCCAAACTCAAAGACAGGTAGCAACATACAGGGACCGCAAGTTAAAAAATTTAAATTTTTTTTTTCCAAAAATACTGTTTTTGTCTGGAGGCTCTGATGCCTTTGGGGAGAGCAATTTAGTGGCAGTTGGAGCACAGTTCTAAATCACTCTTTGTATTGTACATCTAATATGAGTGAAAATTTAGAAACTAAATTGTAATCGGCAAATTTGTACAAATTTATAGCAAATGTCATTCAAATGAAGACTTCTGCTCATAGCTTACCAAGAGAGCCCGATGTCTGACAAAAGAGGTCTGCAGTACTTTTTTGCCAAACTAGCCACTGGATAGGAAATTTGAAAATGTGTAAGGGCATAATTCCCCTTGTTGTGAGCTTGAGGCTTTTTAACTTTGAGTTTTGACTGAACAAAAACGGAGTGTGTCACAAAAAACCCCTGAAAAGCATAATTCTACCTTATTATGTATGTGGCAAAAAAAGGATTTAAGACTGGACTCACAATCCTAAGACACAATCCTAATTATCTTCTTTTCCTCTGACCCGTCCTCCCTGCTCATACACACATACTTTTCCAAGCATTGTAATTTCAGTACACCTCTCAGGTATGCCAGCCAACGAAATGAAATGGAACCTGGAAAGCTGGCTGGAGACAGATGAGAAGGGCAAGTAATGGTGAGCACAAAGTGAGAGAAGAGTAAAAAAGGCAGGCAATGGGAATAAAATAAGTGGAATGAGAGCAATTGACAGGAGTGAGAATCAAGTGAAGGAGCAGGTCAACTCCGGCGGCAGCGATGTGGAAGCATCTGTGGAGCGTTGCTGATGTGATGGCATAATGATGATGATGTTGATGATTCACCGCTGGTAGGAAATCAGAGAGAAGAACGTATCATTATCACGCAGCTCAATTACACCGCAATTTCTCCCTGGCTGCGACAGCCTCTGCAGGGCTTCTCATTGAAGCTGATTTGGAGGCCCGCGGCGGCTAAAGGACCCAAGAACAACTCAGCAGTGTGGTGAGACATTCCCACTCAAGATGGGAGAAGAAGAGGAGGCAGGGGAGGGCTACCGGTGAGAGAAGGATGACGAGGTAGAGGAAATAATCAAGAAGAAGGTGTACAAACATGCCATCGTTAATGCGGGCATTAAGACCTCATGAGCTCTGCTCTTGAAGCTGTCAGTAGAGTGAAGGCAGACAGGAAGAACGGGTGGGCTCGAAATGTACTGCTGATGGAGAAAACACCTGCTCAGTTATGACTACGAGCTCTGGCTGTTCTTTGCATGAACACTGAAGAGTCGCTGTTCAGGCACTGATTTAGAGTTGTATCATTTTATTTTTTCTTAAACTGTTTTTGTGTTATGCATAAGTCAAGGGAGCAGGAAGAGGAAGATACAGATCTTTGTGTTGTGCAAGAGCGTACGTGAGTGTGTTTGTGAGAGGGAGACTGTGTGGGTGAATGCTCTTTTATTTAGGGTGGAGAGCATTTTATTATTTTATGCATTCTGTAGGTGTGCACCTTTTGAGTGAAGAGCATGTGGGAGTGTGTACGCGCATGTAGGCATCTGATGTTGGTGTTTGCATCTAAGAGTATCTCCCTGCTGTCTCCAGTGTAGCTTTCAATGTCCTCTCAAGTGGCTGCCCGACAAGGGCAGCCATGGCTCTCTTGTATATAGTATCCTTTGTTGTAGGTAAAAGAAAAGAAAAAAGAAACCCCTTTAAGATTTTCTCACAGCAGAAATGTATCACCAAATGTCTGATATAATGTTACAATAGTAATTCTAAAAATTATAATTATTGTCATCATTAAGTCTACTTTATTAGTAACATTATATGGTGCAACCAGTGATTTACAGTTGGTTTGGGAAATGGAAGACTTAAGAAGATGGTCATGTATAGTACTGATTTAGTCTAGTTTCACATACGTTACATGCCTATTAATTAGCCTGCAAACTAACACAAGCGCTTCAAAGACTTCTGAACAAAGAGGGGTTTTGTTTGCTGGTACGTTCAGCTAGCTAAAGTGCAGGACAAAACATGCTTGCGTATTTAATTAATGGGACAATTTCAAGAGGTTGAAACCATCTGCCCCTGACGAAAAGCTGATATTACCATGCTATATGCCAGATTTAAAGGATATATGGATATTAGAAATTTATGTCACTGACCTAAAGGTGCTACAAACAATCACTAGATGTCACACTGGAGCCAAAACCCATGGTGGAAACTAACATGGAGCCTAAAAGCAGCTCACAGATTTCCTTATTTAGAGATAAATTTAGCAATTTCCCCCTCAATTGGACCTTTTTACAGTAGGACTGTGGTTTTTCTTCAGTGAATCAACATGAACTAACTTGCATGCACAGTCAGACAAGCTGCCTCAAAGCAGAATGGAGGAACTTGATTTGTGACACATAAAGGCAAAACATTATTGTGCACTACTGTGGAAAAGATATCATTCTTAAGAAAGGGAAGAGAAACTGGGGGGAAAGGCTGAGCTATGCCAAATGGCACAAGAAGTGAACTGAAAATCAGTGGCAGCAGGTCTTATGGAGGGATGAATCCTCCCCAGAGCCCAGACATCAACATTATCGAAGCAGCGTGGGATCATCTTCACAGAATACGGAACAAAAAGGCAGCCGACATCCAAAGAAGAGCTTTGGGATGTCCTTCAAGAAGCCTAGAGAACTATTCCTGAAGACTACTAAAAGAGATGGCAGAAAGCTTGTCTGAGAGGATTCAGGCTATGCTGAGGAATAAATTGTGCCAAATATTGATTTTAAAACTCGTTAGAATTGTACACACGTTGTTTTTGTCTTGTATCCTGTATTTTTTAGATTTAGATTTGAACATTTTAGGAAATCGCTGCATTTTTTTGGAGACATATAAAGGATTAAGGGGTAGTAAAGAAAGCAAGTTTTTTGTTTTAATCTGGATTACTAGGGGATACCACTAAAGTATCTACAGGACAGCAATCCGTGTTGTGGCATAGAAAAAAGATCTTTACTTTCAATTGGACTATAAAGCTTCTGCCTGTCAGAAATTTCATCCATACCTAGGTAAAGGATTATTTCTACTAGATGAATTTATTCATTCAAGTAAAGAATTTAACCACTTGAATCACAAGTTTTAAGCAGAAATGGAGAGTTGAGATGATTCCATTAACAATACTTATTTGTCTAATCCTAAATCTCAGCTCCTACTTAGTAATGCTTGATAAAGCCAGCTTCATCAGTGTCTTGACTCTAGCTTACCTCTAAATCCTAAACTTCCCCAACAGAGGGGAAAATTAGAGACCTGATCCCAGTTGGAGCAGACGGCATTTAGATTTCGGTTAGTTTCCAGAAAAAGTCTTCAACCACATAGTCTCTGCCAGCCAGGCCCAAGCTACACTAACAGCCCTTCAAACAAGACCGGTTCCTCTGAGGATTACGCCAGGATTTGAGTCAACATAGGATTTGTTGAAGGGATGAAACATTTGTCTTTTCTTTTATTCCCCAAAAATATTTCTTCCTTCAGCTTTCTTCTGTTTTGCATATGTCTCTTTTTCTCCGTCTTTCTCTTTCTCTCTCCACTCACTTTCTCCTTTAATAACTGAAACAAGTCTTCTGGGCTGTTGGCATTCAGCTCCAGTGGTGAGAAGAAGAAAAAAGAAGGAGGAGGATAAAGAGGAAGAAAAGCACCGCTGTCAGTTCCTCTCCTCTTGCTCCATGGGACTGGAAGGACAAAAGCTTTCCCTGACAGGCCGGATTGCCCCTATATCTGCTCAGCAGACATGTCATCACTGTGCTTCTTCACCATGCTGCCATGTTCTCTTTCTCTTTCTGTCACAGCCCCTCCCTTTCTTATTAGAATAATATAATACATGGAGATTAGTGCATGATGTGTTCGGGAGGAAATAGAAAGGCAGTAGCTCATGCTCAGTCTCATTAGTCTGTGAGGACGTGATTACATGTTCACATGCATACTCGTTTTAAACGTGAATCAGCATGTTGCATGCGATCATTTCAGAAAAGTGGGTAGACTACCGCATTCATCTAGGCAGTCAAGCTTTTCCTCAGTGAGATGTGACCATTATGACTGTGAGACAAACACACTTCATACTGTCTAATGATCCCCTACAGAAGGCTGTTCGTGATGAATGCTGTAGGGGATGCAACAGAGATGTTAGATATACATTATGCACTGTGATCAAGGCTGACAAATCGGCAATGCACACTACATGAAAATGCCACTTCACAAAGTCTGACCCACAAATACCCCAGCTTGATGGCTTACACTATGAGGGGAAAATTCACTTACATTTTATGTTCCATTACAGAAAAATTGAGAGTATCTTTCCCGAAATATACTTTCACTTACTCTACAGAATAAATGAAACACTATACTTAACCAAATGATTGCCATTCCACTTGTAATGATGGAAGATCTGCATGTTTCATCCACATAAGAACTCAATATGTTAAAAAAATGCGCTTTTCAGTAAATGAGTGTCATGTTTGAATTTGTGAAGGAGAACTAGAACAGAAATGTACGTAATAGTAATCTTAAAGCTCATGAAAACTTGTTTCCAAATAATAAAGTGAAACTTTGGGAATCTAGTGTTTTACTGTTCCAGTAGGTGGGCAACTTATGAGTGGCTAAAAAAAAGAGGCCGCATCAGTACAGCAGAAGCTGAGATACCCTGACCTGAAATGAGTCAATATTCAACACTGCTGGATGCTACATTTTCCACAGCAGTCTTTTCACTGGCCCTTCCCATTCTTAAACAGCCACAGCTTTCAACATCCACACCGACAATGAAAAACACAGGCTTTCTGATTATGAACTTTCCAAGTCCCAGGTAAACATAATGACATCACTATGACATCATCAGAGTAAATACAGTGTATCTATTTAAAGGAATCTCCCTGAAACTACTGAGCAGCAAGTGAGTTGAGCTGAACAAACCCTCCATATGTTAGTCAACTTCAGATAAAACTAACTGACCCCTTCCCCCAACTGCTACCCCCCACAACCGCCTATCTCTCCATCTACGTCTCAATGTATGCGTGTTTGTGTGTGTGTGTGTGTGTGTCTCAGGACTGTCTGCTAAGCCTCTTACCTATGGGATTATTGACATTGCAAGGTATTATATAGCTTCATTCATCTGGATGATGCGTTATTAACGTGTTGGGGAATTAAACCATCTGTAACAGCAGAAGAGGATGATGGGAGTATGAGGGGAAGATCAGAGCAGCAGGGATGGCAGGACTGAAGTTAATGTGCCTGATGATTTTGTGCTTGTTTGTGATAGAGCATTGCAACTCTAATTGGTGGTAATGATAAGCTTTGTTTGAGCAGACTTGACAAGAGACAAATGAACAGTATTTATGGTCTTTGATTGCGCAGTATACACGAAGGCATCATGCTGAGCTCAAAGCACACACGGACATGCAGGCCCGCACAGATTCACTGCGTTTTTCATAGATGCACATCACTCAAGGTACTGTCGAAGGAAAACCCAGAACAAAGCAGTAGGGAAACATAATCAATGGAACTGCGTCCACACAGAAGATGAGGGGTCAGATGTGTTGCAGCCTGTCGAGGCCCCAAATCTGAACCCCTTTTTAAAGGGACATATTTGACAGCAGTTTGATCCAAATGCTAAATCAGTGAAAATCTTTTAAGTGAATACTTTACCTTCCTAAAACAAGGTAGAACAAATTCCTTCATATGCCACCCAAAAAGCCCTCATTTTCCTCTGGGGGCTCATGGTGGCTCAGCAGCTTCTTTATGATAGAACTTTCTAATCTTCTTTTTTGCTTACTGCCTTTATGACACATGACATTAAGGATGTAGCGTAATGCTCGACAGATAAGTAGAACTCCAACTATAGTTATTTTTCTATTTTACAACAGGTTATTCTCACTGATTGGGTTTCGTGTTTAGTCCTGTGAATTATGCTTGTCAAGAGTCCCAAAAGCCCTGAGTTATGGGTTTTTAAAATCTTGATCTCCGAGTAAAACTCCCGGCTCTCCCTTTACAATAAGAAAAAGCAGAGAAAAGAAGCATCTCATAATCGAAATGCTGGAACAAGTTCTTCAACGATTTAAGCAGTTAATTCATTTTCTCTTTACGGATGGTGGTGTCACTCCAGCACATTAAAAAAACTGACATCAGGAAAGAGGAGAGTGCCACTGGGAAACAGAGCTGAATACAATTAACAGATGGGTTAGCATATGTTCACTGGGGAATTCGGAAGCAAGTATGGAATTCTTTTAAGACTCTACTTATATGTTTAAAAATAACTTGATAAATGTAGATGTAGATATTTATGTGCCAGGTGATATTATAATAACCATAACAGCAATCTGCCTGTTCATCATGTTTACTTTTCTTCTGCTATGAGCGTTCATATAGTGTATTTTAATACAACTAAAATGTCAATTAACATGTTTTCATTATGTTCTGTTCTGTTACAGAATGGCTGAATTAGTCTGAATTAGAGACTGAAATGGAAGTTATCCAGCAGTCACTGAGACATTGTCTGATAAATTCACTAAAGACAGCTGCTGTGCGCTGACTTTGACCATGTTTATAGATAAATTTAAATCTTGTTCAGACGTGCAGCTTTATGTTCAGCTTAATGTGCTCCCACCAATTCCTGAGCAGGGTAGACAGAGAGAGTGAAGTAGAGACAAGAAAGTAGCTATGGTGTGTCAAGAAAATGTATACATTTCTTTGCCAACATCAAGGTAACTTGATGTAATTGTCATTGTTTGCAAATGTGAACACTGACGTTAATGTTAGGGCTGTCACTTGTTTAAAAAATAAAGTTTAAACGAATTTACCAAATAAATTTACTTCTGGCAATACTTGCTATTTTTAGTTGCAACACAACAAACATAACATTAGCTTATTATTATTATTCTACTGAGGGATTACCAGTACATACCTTTGGTCAAGCTGAGAAAAGAGTGCCGGCTGCTAAATCCCAATGCAAAGTACCTCTGATGGTGTTCACAGAAAATTTGCCTCAGATGCTCTGTGCTTGGTCAGGACATTGCATGTGAAACTAGAGTGCTTTGGTTCTGGTCTAAGCGAAACATTCTTCTGTGTATCATTTCACATACTGAAAATTAACAGTCAACTCTTGATCTGATTTCCTGTTCTCTTTTTTCAAATGGGCAAACTATTGAAATTCCAAAGACCGCAAGCATTAGTTTTTACAACTGCACCGCTTGCAAAGTTACTTTATGTAGCATGACTGCACCCTCAACACGCTGTTTGCTCTTAACTTGATGCTGCGGTTATCCATTAGCTCTATTAAATATAAGATGGTAATGGAACTTGTTCCACTCTTATCTCCTAAGTAGGAGTCAATGTAATTGACTGGACTACATGAGTCATTCTACTGTATTTTCTGTTTATGAGTGTACGTGTAGTATTTTCAATGTTGTGACACCTGTTGAATAGCTGGCTATTCCTTTGTTACACAATGTCAGAAAACAAAAGACAGAAAAAGATCGCTGGCTTAGCTGTAAACAGATGGCACGGCACTGAAAAGGCCCGCAGTATTCGCACCTGCGCTAGAAGATGTGTTTAGCAGGGCAGAGTCTGCGCTCGAGCTGCTATGGATACTCTTTTAACAAACTATACAGCACATAACCTACACTTTCAGGATTCCATACTGACAGCTTGCATATTAGTAGGGCCAGCTTGGAGAAAAAACATGACAGGGTGTTGCATTATGATGATGATAAAATGTTTTCCCGTTCCAGGAAGAAGCATACTGTCATGTATACAAATTACACTTCAACATCAAAGTATCTTGGGTTTTTGATGAGTCTCTTTCAAGTCTCAGGTGTATACTTATTCCTTTAGATCTGAATATGTTCCTACTGCTCTCTCAGACTAACGACACTTGAAAAAGAGTCTCTCCGTGTGCAGAAATCAACTATAGCTGGATGGACTGATGGGCAGGCTGTACTTTACTCTTCCCTCATTATAGGTTTTACAGAATAACACTTTATTGATGTAAAGATTGGGCTGTTGGAACAGTGCATCGGTGTATCTTCTGGGTCTGTCCAGACTGTAATTACATATGTTCAAAGGTCCTTTTTAAAGCAGAACAGCTCACACTCCAAGACAATTTACTTTTGGGGAGAGCCAATTTAACCGCCAATTACTACAGGAAAAGTGACTTTGATTTAATACAAAAACTAGCACTGACAGTGACTGGTGCATGAAGTAGTGCTGGAACAAACAGCAATGCCAGGAGCACGTTGTGAGAAAGAATGGAATCTGACATGTGGAAAAGGTGAAAAGGAAGTTTATTACTAAGTGAATGAAAGCCTTTCATGACAAATGAGAACGCAAGGCCTAAAATAATGTCATGATTAGAAATGTCACACCAGACAGCAGTGTACTTTTACACTACTTCTGTGTAATATACAACACATGTTGGGTCCATTACTGTCAATGAAAGTAATTAATTGTGCAAGTGAATATGAGCACAGGATGATTAGCCTAATCTTAAGCTACATTTGTAGAACTGGCTTTTCTTCACTAACTGCATCACAGATAGGAACACTAAAGTAATGCAACAACCATGCAATAAGTGCAGAAACACCAAAATCATTTCAGCAATCTTCTGCATATAGGCTAAACAAACCATGGGCATTCAGTCATGTTACGTTTATGTGTCTTGAGTTTTTAGAGACTAAGAAACTATTCTCTGTACCGGCAATGTATCACAAATGTCTACCAGGTTTTTGTTGTTTTTCCAGTGTTGCGCTTGTGTGCTTGTGCATGCTTATTGATACTGTAATCAGTGACAAAATGGGAACTCTTGTGAACTTGTGAAAATTAATAAATAAAACAGCAGCAGAGTTAGATATGTCAGGAATTCAGGTAAGGACATAAACCTGACTTTAAATCATTAGAGCGGTGGCTTATTGTCTTTATCTAATAAAACATTAGACAGTGTACTTCTGGAGCATCATGAGTGCATTTCTTTCTCAAGTTATGTGAACTACTGATGAGAATTTACTTTTAGAGCAAAGAAAAAGGTAAAGATTTCTGGGTTTCAAATTTTAAGGTAAAACAAAAGCAGCATGACGTGAAGTTGTGGGCAGAATCTAAACCGCTCACTGAGTGACATTCTCAGACCCGAACAAAGAGACAGGGCACGCCTAATGTGGGATGTTTTGAGGTGGTAATGACTTAAAACACCCAAATGTATGTTCTAAAGCTCTGAAGCCCAACTTAAAGATGAAAAGTCTGAGAGGCTACAGGCACAAGCTCATTCAATAGTATTGTGCAACATAATCTCTTAGCATTTTGAGTCCATTCAAAACAACAAAAAAAGACTCATACCCAATGTGTGTGTGCGTGTGCGTGTGTGTGACTATATATTTGGAAATGCAGGAGGGTGTATTTGCAGAGAGCGTCCTACATCCATGTACGTACACTGTTTTAGTTTTTTGTAAGAGTGCTGGTATGTGTGTGTGTGTGTGTGTGTGTGTGTGTATGTGTGTGTCTGTGTGTGCGTGTGTGTGTGTGCGTGTGTGTGTTAGTATGAGTCAGCTATGTGATCATGGACACAGTGGAATGAATCACATTGTGGTTGTGGTCGTGGCTGAAGACTAAATGATAGCGACAAAGGATTTTAGCCCAGTTCCTAAATGCAACACATATGCATAGGTCTTTGTTACTTGTGCTGTGCAATTAAATGATCAACAATACTCCCTCTGCGTGTTTTTTTCTTTTTTCTACTTATGCCTTTAACTGTCATTCTGATTATCTTTAAGGCTCCTGAGGCTCTTTACTCGTCATTTAATGTCTTTCAACTATAAAAATAATGTCAATGCAGGAGAAAAATATGGCAAAAATCTTTATTTTGCTGTATAATATCACGATATGTATTTAAACAGGTCATGTGACACTACCATGTAGAACAGTAAAGTACATGGTACCAGATGCCTTGAAGGGTCTTTGTCATTTCCACTTGGAAAACTTGATGCAATGGAAAATATGTACATCAGAGGTAATGTTACGTATATTACCATGACTAAAGGCAGAAGACTTTACAGCATGAATAAGCCGGACACCTACTGGGCACAAGGGGATCATCACAGTAAATGACTCCTGGGGGAAGACGGAAAGAAAAAGCTCATGACCAGATGTGAAGCTCGGAGCCTGATGCTTTTCAAAGCTTTACTCAGTCTGCTGCTGAGAACAAGATTTTCCCACCGTCACAAGGACCACTTTAACAAGTGCCTGTTGATTTTGTGTTACAAACTCCTGTAATAAAGTGGTGTGAGGAAAAATATGACAGACAAATCAATAAGTGCAGAAATATTTGGATGATGAATGTTCAACAGGTGGTCAAAGCCAGAGTGAAAATACAAACTCACAGCGATTGAATCCAAATATAGGCAGAGAAGACAAGAACAACAAACGATAGTGGTGAGAGAGAAAAAAAGTCTACTTTCTCTGTGCAGCATTTCCCTCAAGAGAAACAACAGGAGACAAGGACTAATGACAGCTGTAGCTCCTGCCTGCTGGGATGACACATCCAAAGCTATGCATAATGTTCCTATCCAACACAAGTTATCACAAAGAAATTCTGCTATTGTCATAGCCTAGCTCCTGGCTCATTCTATTCTGGATCAAAGTGCTGCTCTCCCCTCGCTCAGACGCGCTGCCTCATATAGCATCAGTTGGCGCTTATGCGTCACCCTTGGGCTGGACAAGGCTGCCTTGCCAAGTCACACAGACACACACACACACACTCACAAGGGAAGAGAGAATGACAATGCAGTGATTAAGTAGAGAGGGAAATGTGTATGTGGCCAGCGGCGATGAATTGAGTGCGTGGCATCCAGGAGCTACGGAACTGCACAGAGTAAGTTGACAATCTGACAGGCAGCAGACGAGCTGACTGACTGGTTGACTGACTGCCTTACAGGCTGAGTGAAGTGCCTTGAGGCGATAGATGAAAAAGGTCATATACAGACCCACTATGGGCTTTAATAGTGAAATACAATTGGACAAATTGGTGTTGATGCAAACTGAAAAGGATTTGACATACTTAATATATAGGTCCTGTCACGTAATACATAATTCATACAATAATTTCCCTTAATTTGCCTCAGGATCAAAGTATAGATCATAGATCTATAAAATTAAACAAATTGAGGAGCACCACCATCCATTCAGGGATATTGAAAGTAGTGTTCTGTGAGAAGATTATTATTAAATTATCAAAAAAATAGACACCTGACTCAAATATAACCCGTCCTTGGCATGACTTTGCACTGCGGAGATGCCGGCAGGTGGGACTCTGTGTCCCACCTCTTGAAGTGAGCGAATCATTGTCTGCAGAGGCTCCAAATGAGTGACTGTCACATAGTGTATCTACATCAAAGTCGGTTACCTGCTGATTGCATGGTGAAAAGTCCTCTACACCTGTGTAGCTGGCAGCTTTATGAGGGAAAATTGTTGCTCGATTCCACGCTTGATAAACTGCGTCCAACCTCTTCAAGGCAGCCTAACTGCTTGAGGCCATTAGTGAGAATTTCAGTTTTTAAGACTCTGATTTAGGTCATAAAAATTAATCACATTCTGTGTGGAAGCACTCAGAACATACTCAATATATTCATCTATGCTGTGTCTTTAGTCAGTGGACTTAAACCATGTTTTTTTTTTACTTTAGGAGGGCAGTTTTAAAATGTTCAAATCATGATATCAAATCACCTTCTTCTGAATGGCAAAGTTCAGCCTGATCTGTTGATTGTTCTTCCAAGATGTTCATTATCAACATTATGTTCATTATGATTTGTTCTGTCTTTTTTTTCTGTTTTCTACCTTGAGCTTTGCGTTTTCACGCAGATCTTTGTGAAACCATCGAAAACAATTCTGTAAATTAGGTTTTGTTTTCATTTTGACTATGTTGAGACAGTGCTGCTGAGCTAGCAGACAGTCTACTGCTGGCTTGAAATTCCAAATAGACCATGACAGGTATCGGCTTTAACCCCAGACAGTGACTCCGCTGTCCAGGCATCTTCACAGCTACTTCTACATGAAATATTTTGCCCTTTCTCGCAACCATTCTGCCCTAGAGTGAGCATGCAAGCCCAAATTTCACACTCAGCTTTGGCATTTTAAACAGGAGTCTGGACTGGAGTACATTCATTCAAACGGCGCAGTGTGGCTCCTGCTCGTTGCAAGCATTCGGCCACGGATGCCCGACTCCTTGCACTGTAGGAGTAAAAGGGGTTCGCTTTGCATCTGTCTAATTTCAGACATCCTTACATTTGTCCTACAAGAGAGCTTCCACTCAACTGACAACAACCAAACGTTCATTTAGAGGCCCTGTCGAGCGCTTGTCTCCAAAAACGTAAATTGGGAATGTTTTGACCTGTCTGCCAACCACTCCATCCCCAGCGAGGGAGTCTCTTTCTAGCGGGGACATGATATGACTACATCGGCAGCGCCTCTGTCTTACCGGCTGCTGTATGTGGCGAGACGTCCCCCTCCCAGGCGGAGGATGATGCTGCCCCGGCTGCAGCTGGACTGCGTGCTGAAAATAGTCGCTGCCAGCGGCTTTGTTGCCTGCGACCCGGTCCCTCTTCTCCCGCACGTTGGAGCCTGCATTTTCTCTTTCTTCTGAGTCGAGGGTACTGAAGTTCCACACAATCAGAGTCTGCACCAGCAGCACCGTCAGGGCTGCGATCAAGGCGGACCGCGACCGGCGGGCCAACCTGCGCGCACACAAGCCGCCAACCATCTTCGCACCGGGCTGCTCAGAGCTGGAGGACACGTCTGTAGCTCTCCGCAGCTCGACGGGAGGAATGAGTGGAAGTAGAGGGTGGTAGAGGAGGAGGTGGTGGTGGTGAAGGAGGGGGAGGACGAGAGAGGCTGTACTTCACGGTGGCGGAGGCGAGGAGGAGCGGCGAGAAGGAGAGACACAGGGCCACCGTGTGGTGAAACTCGGCGGAGTGTTCATTGACAAACGCGATGCTCCAGGCACCTCGGCTCGCATTTCAGTTGCCTCCCTGCGTGATAGAAATTACAGTCTAATTTTTCATCTTTCCGAGGAGACATTTTGATACTGATCAAACAGGTACCTGTAAATGTTGAAATGCTGAATAATATTATTAGAAGGCAAAAATCGCAGCATTTCTGGGCCTTTAGGGCTTTTTGACAGACACTGATGCCAAGGGACGTTGGCACTCCAGGCTCTCAGATATATTATTGCCTCGGGCAGCTTGTAAGTAATTCATACATTTCAGTGAACCTTCTGTTGCGCCTCTTTGCCTTGATAATTCCATCTTTTTCCTTCTTCGACCTTTCTTTAAAACCCTTGCTAGAGCTCAAAATCCAGTAGGAACATTTCCTTTGCTTTGTAAATGTGTTGTAGCTGTGTCGTGGATGTCATACTGGCAGACTTGAATAAAAGGTTCAATAATCCCCCAAGGGAAATTATACTGTTGCAGTACATTATAAATTACCGTGGACAAGTAGATGAATAATAAAAATCAGTTGACAAACTGCTGTAACTTTGGAAGTGCTACAAAGAGAGAGGTGGGGTTAAAATCTCCAAAGATGCCATGAATACATTGAGGTGTTACAGCAAGTGAGCTGAAGATGTAACAGTCTTGGAAGGTAACACAGGTGAACTCTCTCTGAAATCAATATGCATATCGATATGTGGTGTGTAGGAACATTCCTTCTCAGTCACATGTCCAGAATCACAACATCTGTTGGTAATGCACTCCCTCCCCCTTTACTCTTATCCTTCTGTCTGCAGTCTTTGTCCACCCATATAGTCTGAAAGCCATAAGCATAAGAGTTCAGAATATTTTCCTGCAGCCATGTCTTTGTGGAACATAATGCATTCTAAATATTTCCACAGTGTGCTTGTCAACCCTCCAAGCTTGTCAGTTTTATTTGTCATTTACCTTACATATGTGGCTGCATGACTGCCTGGTGTTTAACACTGTCACTTCACAATAAGAAGGATCCTGGTTCAAGTCTTTGGTGAGGATTTTCTGTGTGGTTTGCATTTTCTCCTGTGGTTGTTCTAAATTGATTTTAGGAGTGGCAGTTTACGTGGTTGTCTCATTTGTCTCTGTGTTGGCCCTGTGATAAACTGGCAACCTGTCCAGATTGTACCCTGCCTTTTGAGTGATGGCAATTGGAATAGGCCCCAGCTCCCCATGAACCTGAAGTGGATAAAGTGGGTATGGAACATTAATGAGTGACTGAATGACCTTAGATTTTTCCATGACAATCAATTAAAGAAACGGTTTAAACTTCTTCCTCTCATCGCTCTGTTTTGCTCCTCCCTAACATCCTAGACATCCCCTCATCAAATTGTCAGGATTTGTTGTCTTATCTCAGGCATTTATTGGGCTTTTGGAAGTTTGATCAGCTGCTCCCACATATTGAAACAGTTACTCAACAAATGTTAAAGTAAAATATTTTTAAAAATATGTAGAACTGTATCAAAGGTCATTAAAATTTAGCAAAAAACAGATCAAAATTGTAACAATTTTTTTTTCATTGTTCGCTTCTGTCCTCCTGTTTTCCTTTCACTGACATGGCTGTATGGAAGACAGTTGATAAATATGAAAATAATAGACAACTTCAAATTTTCTACTTTCTGTTATGTCTCAGATTCATCTTAATTAATTCTCTTTTTTTTTAAAACTAATCATCCAACATCAATTTGTCACAACAACAAAGTAAAAATTGCCTTTTGGAAAAAAAAAAGTCCCCTCAGGCTGGGACCTTGAGCCCAGGCTGACTGAGTTGAGAAACTAACCAGCTTCTGTACATAGGCTGAACCAACTGATCTATATGGTGCCCCAAAACTGTACAAGCATTGCATAGAGCAGTCCTAGAACTAGGATGTACCAGCGCTTTGTTTCAAGTGTTTTGATAAAGGGTTTTAAGACATATGTAAATGGCAGTTTAAAACCATAATTTGCTGCTTTGTGATTGTGGAGAACTGTGTGTGCACAGATTAGAAAAGACTGCCATAAGTCAAGATTCAGAAAACTACAAAGGGTCTGAAAACTGAGTATGAGTATAAGGAAACAATTGAATTAAATTAGAAATTACTACTAAACTCACAGCTTTTTCTGTTTTCATAAAATTCCATAAGCTTTTGAGGGCTAAAGGCATGTCATTTTTTTTCTCTCTGCATCTCCACCTGTTGTCCTGAAGCTGTCCATGGTTCCCATGTTTGTAAAACACAGGGAGAAACTCCTCCAACAAGCCTTTTTATACACAGCAGGAATTTTGACTGGTCATGGTTGGAAAAGCACTACTCAAAACACTGACCATGGCTCTGGCAGAAATAAGACAGTAGAAATAGACTGCCAAGTCAACCCGGTGCCATTTTACACTTCTGAAAGCCTCATATAATAATATATAATATAATAATATAGCCTAATATAAACATATATTATCACTGCTTTAAGCCAAAAGATCCAAATTTTAGACAAAATTGTTTTCTTAAACTAAGTTGTTCAGGATTTTGTTGCCTAAACCTAACCAGTGCATAAGAAGAAAAGATTAATTGATAAGTCAATTCATTTACAATGATAATAAGTAATGATTTTACTTGCCCACACATGATGAATTTCTTTGTCACTTTAGATAATACCATCAACACATTAGCTTATTGCCATGCAGCTTCTCATCAACAGCATGACAGTATGGCGCAGTACGTGATAGATTTCAGGACTTAATATTTGTAGCTCTGATTATGGCTTTAAACATCTAACTCAAAGCATATATATTTAACCGGAGGCCAAGTGTACTTAGCTTGCAGACTTACCTGGTAGCAGATAAAGAGCACAGGCGGGGGTATTTAGATGCAGCCATGACATAGGTTCATCTATATCCTTCTTTTCTAAAGGCATTTTCTAACTGCTTCTGTCTGTGCTGTGCACCTAAATAATTTAGAAGGTGAGAAGCTTTTAACATTTTCACAATGTTAAATGTGGCATGTGTGCTTTATTTAAATATAGCTCAAATCATATCATAATGTTGCACAGCAGGCTATCATTCACTTTGATGACTGCACATGTGTTACCCCAGGAAATAAAACTCACCTTAAGAGGAGACTGCAATCCATGCCAGGCTACCTGAGAATAGTACTGATAGTTGGATGACTTAGAATTCATGGAACTCTCTTGCTTGAGTTGCCGTTGACACACTTCAGAACAGTCGACAAAAGAAAGATGGAAAATCTTCCCAATTTTCCATGAGATATTTTGAAATGCCCAGCGAGGTCATTCACTTCACTTTGGGATAACATTTTTGGGCCACACTGACTTATCTGTATTCACCAATCAAATGAGTACCTGGCTGTTGCTTTGCAATGTCCAGTTAATGTAACTATAACTACATGATATATTTATGTTTACTTTAACCCTCTTAAGCTACCTGGTTTCTCATGACTGATGCACCTTTGTCAGCGATGAGCTGAAAGACACCAAAATGAGGGAAATCACAGGTTGGAGGGAAAGATTTTCCATGGAGGTTTTTCAGCCACACATAACATTCAGTCATTTTGATCAAATCTCCCCAAAAGATATATTGACTGGCATCTAAAAGTACCAGACATACTGCAAAATGCCAAAGCTCCAGATAGATCACCCAAATGTCTATAGTTTGGTAGTTTTCAGCAAACCTTCATTGTTTCTAAGGGCATGTTTATAGAGGTTTAAACTGACTGAAAAAGAAAAACCCACTGAGACATTTGGTCATATATGCCAAAATGTTGTTAGTCGTCAGAAGAGGCATCAGAAAAGCTTAGGCCTACCAAGAGATTGGCTCTTTAAGACCTATATCACTCAAGCAGTTATTTTCCCAGATTGAGGCTATTTGAAATTCATGACAGAAAATAAATCTGTTTGTCACAACTGAAAACCTGGAGTCTGATAAATGACATTCATGATAGTCTAACTGGTCATGATAAGTTGACCCTTGTCAAAGCTGTTCACATCTCTACACTAGCACGTTGTCCCACATTTGTCATATTATTTATACAAATTGCTCTACAATTATATTCAAATATATCCCATCTCAGTGTTCTCTCAGTTCTTTGTATTGCATATTTCTGAGTGCCATTTTTAAAAGTTAATTCCCAGGTTAATTCATCAATGATTGCAAACCGATGTCCAGAAGGCTTTGTGGAATCAGATAAATGTACCTTTAATGAACTGGAACATTTTCAACACTGCTATAACATGTATGACAGCATATGAAAATATATATTAAAATAAAAACAACTTCCTACTCTTTGTTCAGATTTGTAAAGTGTTGCCATGAATATGTTTTTTGTGATTGTAGACCAGGCAGAGACAGCAGCTATGCATTTCTGTCAAACTGATAACTGGTTACATTAAATGAAGAGCAAAATAACGTAATTGTGGGAGGAAAACAATAAAATTGCGAAATACAAATTCTGACACTAAACAATATTTTCTATATATCACCCATTGGATTGGTAAGTAAATTATACACTGCAGTTGGTACTGAAACAAAGAAATGTGAATTATTATTTTGAGCTCCACACTGTGGTTTTCATCTTTAGGGAGGGCATGACTGACACACAGACAAAGCGAATGCAGAGTCCAAAACAACAGCTTGATAGTAGACAAAGAAAAATATCATTCTCAGACTGCAGACTGCTAACCTTGTGGCTCTTAACTCAACAGTGTAATTAGACATTCCTGCTATTGTCAAAATCCCATCAGGACTTTTTATATAGCTGTTCAATTACAGCTTAACTGTTTATATTGTTCAGCTAGACTTCACTTCCGATAGAAAAAGAGTCAGGACAAAAAGTAGTAAAATTGGTCTGTATGAAGTTGAAAGGAAACTTTATCATTATGGATTATATTAAGGATTATTATGGACCCAAATGTTTGGATTCGATTAATTTCTGAGCATGAATACTGTCACTGGCAGTTCTTATACTATCGTGATATAATCTGTCTGAAGAACTTTCTCTGAGGAAAATGCCTTGACCTTGCCTCTGAATTAGGGATAGCATTAACGCAGACATTGGTGTGTGTCTACCATGTATCAGAAGAAGAGAAGACTTTTTCAGAGAAGACTTTTTCTCACCTAACAGAGATATTAGAAGGAGTAGAGAAGTCACATAGAGTTGGAATACAAGCAGTGGCTCCACTGTTTGCTTTTCCAGATCATGGCAATGCATTGATGCATCATAACTTTTCATACACTGTACCCAAAATCACAGTAGTGATCAGACATCTCTTGGATATTAAGGTGGTGACATCAATGACATTACAAGCCATAGACTACCTTTTAACGAGGCATGCCAAAGTCAATGCAACAAATGGATAGAAACACTTCTATCCATTCACTGAACCTTGTAAACTATCATGTTATATCTCTTCCTGTTAATAGAACAATCTTTGCCACTTGTAAATGTATTGCTCAGTATTGGACAGATTTAAAACCTGTCAATCTTTGTTTATCATTTTAAAATGTTTCTTTTTAAAAAAAAAGGAAAGGGAATAGTTTTTGTCACAAATTTTTGTCACAGGCTAAAATGCAGCTAGGTGGACAAGAATGTTATACTGTTAGAGCCTAAGCATAGCGTTTGTCACAATGATGGCTTAATAATTTAAACACACTAAGACACATTAAGTGTCTAACCTGTAATCTTATCATTAACTTTTAGCATTTGAATTGCAACAGAAATTGTAAAATTGTTGGTATTTCTGCAGACAAACAGAGCTAATTTGACAGAGATAAAGCTGCTGATCACAGACAGACAGATAGATAGATCTCAAAATGATAACGCTCACAGACACTTCAAAGATATTCGAGCATCCTATCAGTGTTAATTCATGTTTCATCAAGAAGAGTGAGAGATGAGAGGAGTAAAGAGAGCTTGGCAAACCACAGAAATGTCAAGTAGTTTGTTACATAGATGTGAAAACAAGCAAGAAAAGGCAGTGAGGAAGAAAATGCTCACACAACCATTAATGAGAACAAAATTAAAGAAGCGCAAGATGAGAAATGTCAAAAATTAGATGTCAGAAATTAGAAGACATGACAATGAAGTGCAAGAGAGATAGATCACAGTTGAAAACAGAAGCATTTATGAGCTCAACAGAACAGATTAAAGCCAGAAAACATAAAATAAGACTGAGAACAGCACACACTTCTCTTGCAGCAGAGCCTTGAGAGTCTTTCTCTCTCATTAGCTGCAGATCTGTTGCTTTGGGGACCAAGTAGGATGACTGTCGCCACGACAGTGGTTACCATTCCCTGGGGCAACAAATGCTTGCTGACTTTAATTAGAGTCGGCCTCTATGTCACTCCTACAGACAGACACACACACACATTGACTGACCATAGTAACTTGCCTGGAGATTCAAGCAAGCATGCAGCCACAAAAGCTCCACCTGCGTCTTCTGAGGTTTAAGCAGCAGAGACAGAGAAGAAGAGAGACACAGATGAGCAGCCAGCTGGTGGAGTGAGTCTGGGAGAGGAGGAGCCCAGGTGGGCACTGCACAACATGTCTGCTCAAGCCTTAGGCGTCCTGCTGTAGGACACTCTCATGTGCTCAGTGTTTTATGTAATCAGGCAGCGTGCTGACTGAAGTGCAATATTACACAGAGAAACGCAGCAGCAGACAGGTGTCTTTGACAGCGATGCCCCAGGGTATCAGAAGGAGGTTTTTTTTTCTCCCACTGGGATACAACAAGTGACTTAAGTGGCAGATAGGGAGGGAGCAGGAATTTTGCAAATCTCCAAATCACTGTTAAACTGCAGCATTCTAACAAGTGGTCTATAAATAGTATGTGTAAGCACAAGTCATGAGTGCGGCTTGTGTGAAAGACTGAGATTGTCCCAATCATGAAGAGCTGAAGGTAAAAACTTCTTAATTATATGACATCATCTAATTACAACAAAGTCTTTAATTTGAATTGATCTTAAAATTCACTGATCACCTTTTTACTCTAATGAGCAGATACGTTGATTCTGGTAGAGAGTTATATCTTTGCATACGGTATAAAACCACTAAGCAATTTATGTCATGTGAAAACTAAATCTATGGTTTAGCGCTGATATATAATTGATCCACCTTTTTACCTGTGAGCTGCTGTCAGTTTCTGTGTTACAGTCAGATGCAGGACCGATATCAGCACCTTATTTGAAAAGTGGCACCCAGGTGCTTTATTTTCATCACGCAAATTGGTGCTGAAACCAATTGATATCCACAACTAGTGTACAGTTGTTTAAAGCTGTGCTGAATGCCAATTACACACTTTCCATTGCACTTAAAAGCTACATGTTAGCTGGTGCCAGTGTGTTCTTTGACCTGAGTGAATAGTTTAAGACTATCCTGCTCTGCAAATTCACAAACCCTGTTGCATGCTGAGGCTGTTTTCTCCTTACAAATCACTTTTTGTAATCAAATTCAGTGTAAAAATGTAATCTGCAAGTGTGCCGTATTAGAATGGAAAACTTGTCAGGCATAGCAACAGTAACTAAGGGTACGGGCTTTAAGAAGGGTGTCATAGGATACTTGCAGATCTGTAGACAAGCCAAGATTTATATTTACCACTAATGAGTCAAAGCATCAGCAACCTCAGTCAGGATCATAAAGGTTACAAAATTATTAACCCATGCTGGATATCATGAAATACCAACTGGCCCCACATTAGGACTTTTCTCAAAAACTACTTCCTGTTCAATGGCAGTGCTCAAGTATTATACTTATCAGGTTATACTCATCCAAAATAGCCAAGAGAAATAAAAAATGCAAACAAAATCAAAGCTTGGGTCTTAAGAGCATAAAAAATCTCAAAACATTCCTTGAGTAGGAATATTTAAAAAACATAGTGACACTCACTTTTGTTATTTGGTTGTTGATCTGAAATCAGTATTTGATCCCAGAGGATGAAAAGCTTTATAATCACCTGTTCACATGTGCATGACTATGAGTGTGTTTTTCCTGAGGAAATAGGCATATTCCAGCGTACTAAGCTGCTCTAACATCAAGCAGTTTACCCCGGAGGAATGCTGCACTTCTTATCATGTACAAAGCTTAAATCACCACCAGGGAAAACAGACCAGCCAGTCCACTGTGAAGCCATAGCTGTAAAAGGGCAAATGGATAAGGAAAAGGGAAGTCAGCCAAGAGAAAATTTCTACAACAAAGTGCATAACACCACTGTATAAAGTGGGAAACGGTCAAACGATGTAGAAACATATTTGCACATCATATAGAGATTTATATGTTTTAAAAGCTTTATTTGTCGCAAATTTGCATATCCACAAAGAACTGTGCAACAACAATACAAGATGATAACATTGTATACAAAATATGAAATAGTGTGAGAAATTCAAATTGTACATAGAATGCAAAAATTAGTTGAACAAAATAATATGACAATAGTTTCTTTTAGTAGTACTAATTAGTTTAATATACAATGAATAAGCACACACAATAAGCAAAAGAATACTAGCTCTATAAATATTTGGGGGGGGGGTATGCATGTTTGCTTTCACACCACCACCAGTGAATGTGAAAGCCAGCATGAGACTTCATACATGCAATAAGTATGCAGATATCTAACCACATTCAATTCCAGGAGACAGAAGCTACTTTTAAAAATATCTTGCTTTCGTGGCTTATATAAAGCTATAGTAGCCATAGTAGCTTTATCAAACAGCATGTGGTACTCAGGATGACAGATGGCACAAGGCATCAACTTCTGAGAGATAACGAGAATGAACTGAGAACATGGCCTTCAACAGTTCTAGGTAATATCCTATTCACAAGATTTAATTTGTGATGGAAGAACATAATCACTGGTAATCTCTGCTCATTTCAAAAAGATTAATGAGGCTCCACTACAAATACATCACTTCATTTAGTCTAGCATTGCACTAAGAGTGATCGTAGGCAAATGAAACAACACCGGCATTATCCTGCAGGAAACCCACTTCATAGGCAGTGTACGTTTGAATTCTAATGTAATTTGTAGAATCGTTATACAGAATATATGGAATGATGAAAAAAGCTGTTGAAATCAACACTTATTTTTCTCCTTAAAATGACTTAACTGCTAATTGTAGAGCACACCTGAATGAAAATACTGACTTTGGTCCTCTTTGTTCTGATAACTGATTTGTTGTTACACACAAGTGTAAGCCATTTTGTCCATAAAGTGAAAGAATGTGTTTTCCTTGCTTTACTGGAACAGCAAGCATATAATGAAGTTACTCGTGGCATTTTAAGTGCAGCATCAACTTACATGTAAAGGTTTAGCACTCCAAGCTAAATTTCAGATTTTGGTGATTTTAGAGGTGATATTAAGGTCGATACAACTGCAGCAAGTGTTTTGTGTAAACAGTGCAAAGGCAAATATAAATTGTGCAAAGGTTTGATACTCTTCTACTTGTAAAACATTTGTGTCTTAATTTACTTGTTTGGTATGACCTCTCATTGAGTGTGCAGCTTGATAAAAATCTGACTTTTCAATCTTTGTGGTAACACTCAGCAATCATAGCTCCTCCAAGTAACTGAGGATCCTTAAATTAAGCTATGCTAAAAAGCAGAACAAGTTATCAAAACACATCATCGTTAATAAAAGACATAAGAGGAACTGTGGAAACATCTGAAGAAGATGTATCAAGTGCAAAGAGGAAAGATTAATTAAAAACTTCAGCTTCAAGTAAATAAAAAGAAGATAAACTGTTCATCAAAGAACTTGCAAACTGCACAGCACGGGATTGGAATGACTTTGCTTTGAGGTTATTTATCATGCAGCAGCACTGTAGATATGAGATAAAATATTTCTTCCAAAAAAAGAAGAAGATATCTGATCAGAAATATTATTCAAACAGCGATCAAAGTGAACTGTGAATCAGGAAAGTTGTCTAACCATTTGCTAAGACTACAGATAGTGTGGTGATTATGCTACAGCAAATGTTTAATTAGTTATGTTGACATGCACAAACACACTGCTCTGATGACGTTCATCTTTGGATCAGCAGAAAACATGTATTTGGTATGTTTATCCACACCCGCATGACAAAGTAGCCTCATTGTCCATATTGTATTTTTTAAGCTTTCACTGTGAAACTGCAACATTTTGTGCACCAATGTAGCTATTTATCAGATTGGGTTGTAATCTTACTATGGTAAGTTAGCATGCTGATAATTGTTTATAATTGCCACACAGCATAGCTGAGGATGACTCAGATGACCGAGGATAACCAGCTGTGTAGGTCGATCAAGAGTGAATAAATCAGTGCTTAAGCAAAAGAATTAAATCCAAAAAAAAAATGCACTGATCCAAATTCAATCTGTGCAATATGTATGAATGCCGTGTGTTGGTGGTATATATATTCAGAGATTTTTAACCTTTCTCTACATTGAGATATAGCATTGGTATGAACGTAAACACAAAGTTTTTGGTTGTACAGTAGATGAAAAATCTATTGGAATCTGAGACATACAATACATGATTAAAATTAAATTCAATTATACTTATTTACACAAAAAAGGTCATCTTTAATGATAACCTTCCTGTCTCTGAGGCAGACTGTGTGGATGCTATGTCATGCAACCTGTCTGTGGTACTAACCTTTGAGGAATAGTACAGCTCTGTGTAGCTTTACATCTATTAATATTGATATTATGTGACCTAGAGCTACTCAATTTGTTCTAAATCGCTCAATGAACTTCCTGTCCTGGGAACACACCATTTTACAGAAAAAAAATCTACCCATGTGTGCCATCATTAAAGCAAATTAATTGTTTATCCCTGCTAGATCTAGCTTCCACTGACATTTGAAGACAAGACCAAGAGAACAGTGAAATGGTTTTGAATGGGCATCCAGTTGTGATGGAAAATTACTTCTCATGCATTGACATCTGCTTCTCTCTTTGGAGCATCATATGACATGGAAGTCAATAGCTTATATCACATACGCTCACTGTGACCTCTGTGTCAATGGGAGGATATTGGATTTCATATAACTTACCCCCTCAAAGCCTGCTTGCACATGCAGAGGTATTTCTATGGAAGATGAAGTATATCCATCACATCTAAAGGTGTGTTAGAATGCTACATCTCAGTAGGTTCAAATCACTGGTATCCTATCTGGAGGGCAGGATTTTATGCATTTAAATTTGTAAAACATTTAGGGCTGTACTTCCTTTTTTTCATATGAAACCTCCTTTAATACATTTAAGTAAATACATGTATTTTAATTAAGAAAATAAAAGCATTCTGTACAACCAGTAACAGACTGCCAACTTCTCCAAGGTGTAACTTGCCTTTCGCTCCACCACCACAACCCTGAAAACTGAAAAAGGTGTCTGTCTGTTCAGAGTATGTTCTATGTTTTGTATTTATTTTGTATTTTCTATTTACTAAATTCAATGTTTGTAGTTTCTCAGTAACTATGGACATGTTATCAAAACACTCAGTTTTACTTATATTTATATTCTGAAAATACTCTAATCACAGCACAGCGTATTCTAATGTACTGAATGATGCACAAAATACACATTTAAACTTTCTTGCTGGTAGCTGGGAATTGATTCTGTCCTTGTGTCTGCCCATTAAATGAGCCAGGCATCGGTTGGCGTAGTGTGAACACAAGAGGAAACAGCCTGACTCTGTCAAAGGGTAAAATCAGGTACCACAAGTTCACAGACAGATCATACAAATCCAAAGCAATTATTGGTTCAACCGAAGCCTCTGGATAAAGTTAACATTGTGAGAAGGTGGGACTAGTTCAGATAGCTCATTGTAGTTCCACTTTACTCAGGAGCTACATCAAAGTCTTTACCCATTTTTGACTTTTCAAAGGTTCAGACTTTTCCTCCCCAAACGACACAATACAACTCTCATTGAAACGATGATTTTCTTAATATTCACTCAGCTCCTGGATGATCCTTTTCATCTGTCTTCAAGGATAACTTTTCTAACTATCGCCTGGGCTGTAGAAATAGCTCTTGCCCTTCTGTCACCTTTTCCCCCCCATCTTTCTCAGTCTCAGGGGACTCAACTCTCAGGCCCTGGGCCATTATTCTAATGGCAGACATAGCTAAAGTACTACGTCTTCACTGATGATCTCAGTGAGCATTTCATTCCATATCCACTCCCCACAGTCCTCTGTGGCCAAGCAACCTTGTTAGACTAGTAAAAATAGTAACACCAGCTATGATTTGAGAGACGCAAGAGACTGATTATAAGAAAAGAAAATACAAAAGAAAGGAGAGAGAGCAAAGCAAGTAATGGGGGAGAGAGAGCTTTTACCACCTTAGGAGGCCCTCACAACAGCTTTCTGTTGCGTAGGTGACGGAGATTATATGCCCCTACTGGTTTGACTGATTAGCAATGACCTTTTGTACAGAGGCAACGGCATTGCAAACAACTGCCTGGAGTGCATCTAAATCACAGCTACACAGCTCACATCATTTTTGAAGTGATAAAGTTTTTAATTTGAACATAATAGTTGGATTGTCTGGTTGCTCCAGGAAGTACCCATTCCTTATACCTCTCCTTCTAAAGAAATAATTAATCAGTTCTTGTAGGTAAAGTTCTTTCAGCATACAGTCATGTGAAAGAGAAACCATGGCTTAAAACTATGTCGTCCAACCTCAGATAAAAACAACACATGTCACATTACAATTTATTCATAAACCGTCTTCAGCAGCAAGAACTAAAAGTATCTTTTCTTTATGATGATATTAGTCTTTCACATTGTTGTTGAGGAATTTTGGACCACTCTTCTTTACAGTGTTGCTTCAGCACTGAAATGCCACAGCATTTCACTTATGTTGAGGTCTTGACTTTGACAGAACCATTTTGACACCTTTGCTCTTTTCTCTTTCAGACATTCTGTTGGAGATATGCAGCTGTGCTCATTGGGATCATTGTAGTGTTGGACCACCCATTTTCCCAAGCAGTAGCTGTCAGACAGATGGCCTCATATTTGACTAGAATTCTTCAGAACAAGCCCAAATCATCAGCCCTCCACCACCGTGCTTGACAGTTGGTATGAGGTGTTTGAGCCGATTTTCTGCAAACCAAAAATGAGTTTTAGAAAGGAGAAACTTTCTTCTTGCAACCCAGAAACAATGTAATATGTTGTGTTGCTTCATCTGAGGTTATATAGGATCGTGTGAGGACCAGATGGTTTATCATATCCTGACAGATAAGAGTCGGTCAACTACAAAAGAGTTTTGCTTTTTTCAGTTTGACTGTAAATTATATATGTAAAAAAAAAAAGATCACATCAATTTTCCAAGTTAGACCTGAAGTTTGAAGTGAACTCTTGATGAAACTAAGCCCAAACTTTATTGTTTCCTTCTGTATTTTCTGATATTTTTAGCAGTGTCGTGGTAACACTGCAGAGGAAGCACTGCTGAATTCAGCATTAAACCAGTAATAGTTTCCACCCATCTTGTCCTGAATCAATATGATGCCAGTGTAAGTGTTTGCTTTCCCACATAAATTGGGAATTCATTTTATTTTGTTCCTCCTCCCCTTGCACTTCCCCTCTGCTGCTGCGCTCCTGCTGTTGGTGCTGGTGGTTAACTTTTTTGCACAATAATGGAAGAGAGTGGACTGCTTATCGATTTGTTTGTCTAGATACAAGTCAACCCCTGCTCTTGCAGCAGCACTGTTGCATTTCTTTGCGTTGTGTGGCAGACTGTGGTGGTGATTTTTCAAATCAGGGAGAAACGAGTGGGAGAGGAAAATAGGGCATGTGTCAACTAATGATAAACATTTTACATTTTCAGCCTATTTGTTTTCTTTGTGCACTTGATGAGGTCAGTAATGAATCTAATCTGTGAAGTGCCCCTTACATTGACAACAAGCAATAAGTCTTTGGCTGGGAGCACTGCAAGCATATGGTTGGTCTTCCTCAGTAAACATTGTGATAAATGAGAGCTATTACAGTTGATGCATGTGATTTTGTGATGTGGCCTGCTAATACTGGACTGACCTGACAAATGTGAATCCTTTTGGACCTTTTATTCACTCTTTATTTTTTATTTTATTCCCTCTTTATTTTATTAATTCTTTCTCTCTTCTGTGCTACATTAAAGAAGACAGAGAAGAAGAATTTCAACTAATCTGATTTCCAGGTGGCATTGTTCCAGCAAGAGAGCAAATATCTGGTTTATGATAATTGGAGTTGCCTTTTAGCCACATGAGTGCAGATACATGTGCTCATGGGATGGCATATGGATTTGTGTGTATGTGTGTCTATGAGGGTTGTTGCAGACTTTCATCTCAGCAGTGCTCTAAGGCCAATATAGAAAATAGTATGGACTGACCAGCTGCTTGATGTTCAATTTGTAGCACTTCCAGACCACCAGATCCACCGCTGGCTGCCATCCCACATCTCTATGTCTCTTCTTTTTATCTCAAACAATACTGTCTTTTGTCAGGTTCGATGGTGCAGGAAGGGAGGACCCAGATGCAGACTTAAAAAAGGTAAACAAGGTTTATTCCAAAAGCAAAGCACAGGGCAAGAACAGAACAGAACGGCTAAGGCAGATATAAAAAAAACTAAGAACTATGGCAAAATAAAACAAGATTATGATTTATAAATAACAAGACTATGAAGCAAAACCAGGCTTAACGTGAGTGTGGAAGGTAAAGTGAGGATTTTGCACTGAGTGATGATAACATGGAAACTATATGCTGTGGGGAGATGATTGGTGATGATTTGCAGCTGTGAAACAGAAAACAGGTGACTTGAGTGAACTAAGTGACAAGAAATTAACATAGAAACATGAGGAACCTGAATTTGAACAAGAATTTCAAATCATAAACCGTGACATCTTTGACCCACTGTCATGCTGCTATCTTGTTCTCTGTCTTGTCACTCAATTTAGCTTTTCTGTCTTTCACTTGAGCTCAATTATTTTATTTTAATGTAAAAAACGGAACTCTTCTCCTTTCTGCTAAAATGTCCAACCTGTCTCTGAGCTTACACATTAAATGCTTGTATATTTCAAGCAGTTGTCTCCTCTGAGCTTTATATATATATAATTCTTTGCTGCAGGCACAATCATAATTGTCTTGACAGTCACGTGGTGAGAGAAGCCGAACAGTCAGTGTGGATGGAGGCATCCCCCTGCTGTCAAGGTCCTTCTGTCCTTACCCATACCCTCTGGAAACAGTTGGTCCTGTTGTCGGAGCAGATTAACATTTTAAAGCACAGCACAACCACCCTCAAACAGTGAAAAACACACATTTTCACTTTTGCAGGTTGCATAAATATGCAAATACTTACAAAGACTATCTAAGCTCTGTAACTTTATAGATCTGGTCCACTGTTCCATGACCTAAATAAAAGCCACACTGTTCCTATTCAATGTGAGGTTCAAGAACTTGTTGGAGCCTCTTTCCAAAACTTTCCTGAGCTGAGTAGACAGTTTGAACGCAAAAAAGTCCCCTTTTATAAAATTGGGGCACAACACCCCAGTCTGCCACTCCACAGGCATCCACAGGTGTTGTCTCAGACCTCCACACAAAGTTGAAAAAGGCCTTTTGGCCAAGACAGCCTCACATCTGAAGCCTTCACCATCGGCGACCTGTCCAGGTTGTACCCCGCCTCTCGCCCGATGACCGCTGGGATCGGCTCTAGCCCCCCCACAACCCGACTGACGGATTAAGCGGGTATAGAAAATGGATGGATGGATGGATGGAGGTCTTGAAACCTAGTGGACACTAGTTAGCATAGCTTGCTAGCCAAGGCTTTGAAATAGAATGCTAACTTAACAGCACAGGAAATTGTACAATTATATTAGAATAGACATCTGTGGGTATAAATAGATATTGGGCTTCTTAAAAAAGGAACAATTTTACATAAATGTACATGGGAAGGATGTATCATGAGCCTAACATCACAAACAATCTTTGATTATTTTTCTGAGAATATGTTTAAAATTTTAAAAACAACAGGGACTTTACATACTTTCAGCAGATTTAAGGGGATAAGCAGGCCGTTCTCTTTAACCTGTTCTTATAGGATACATGTTAGAATTAAATACAGCTGAAAGTGACTCTTGAAACAGATTATTTCTTTATCCATTTTTTTATTAAAACTATCCCTGCACCAAATTACCAGCTGTGACTTAAAGGTAGGCTGAGTGAGAGTTGCCAAATTGTGGTTGTTTATAGCTGACTTTGAAGCAAGGTAATGACACAAACATCACTCAAAATGCAATTACATCCCACCCCTTTATTTTTGTGACCCAATGAAGTGATAAAGTGAATGAAGGGAAATGTAGTGTGAAACCAGAGCAGCTGCATGGGCCAGGCTAATGGAAGCCACAAATGGTTGGACAGGAATGAATCTGTCCATGAGGACCCTGTACACTTCCTTTGTTGTCTTTTAAAAGTCACCTCACGCTGAAGGAACGGGAGAATGCAGATATGAGGACTCATGTCAAAGTCAGACACAAAACAGAGAAGAATAGAGGACACTAAAAAATGTCAAGTCCTGTTTATCCAAGCTGGAAGTTGGGGTGAAGTGGTTGAAAGAATCGTGGGCTGTGTTGTTACAACGGTGCATGACTTGAATGTGGATGCTTATAATAAGTTGATGAAGTTGTTTGTGTTTAGCTTGCCTGCGTTTGAATGTCACTGTTCACTTCTTGCACTTTAGAAATGTTTTAAGTTACCAGCAGAAGCAGAATTCGCCTACATACAGAACTTAGAGAAAAAAAAGACAGATCTCCTCTCTACAGGGATTCAGTGGCTAAAATAACTGTGGACGGTTACCTTTTATTTCATAACGCAGACACAGAAAAATTCAGAGAAAATAGCAGAAATAAGGAAGAAAATAATGAAAAGAGTGAGGGTGCATTTACAGGGAAGCAGGTCTCTGAGAGCCACAGGATAGAACAATGAGAATATCCCTTATTGTTTTCTCTTCCCTTTGATTTTCTGCCCTCAGCAATAACAGCTCTAACATACACAGTCACACACACACACACATACAGAAGCAAAAATACAAAAGGTTATTTTTTGTGCTTCTCTCTGTCTGTGTTTAAAAATGTCCTTCTTCTGACCTTTAAAAAATGGGATGTCTTTCATGGATAAAATAAAAACCTCTCTACAGGTAACTTGACAGTTAATATTTGAGGTACAAAACTCTAAAACTGTGACTAAGAAATATCTGTATGATGGAGTATTTATATAGTATTTATATAGCGCTGCATTACGACAAAATTAAATTATTTCATTGCAGTCCAATCAAATCATCCATCCATTTTCTATACCGTCAATTCCTTAATCGGGTAGCGGGTGGGCTGGAGCCTATCCCAGCAGTCATTGGGCGAAAGGCAGGGTACAGGGTCGCCAGTCCATCACAGGGCCACACATAGAGACAAATGAGACAAACAACCATGCACACTCACACTCACTCCTAAGGACAATTTAGAGTCACCAATTAACCTAACATGCATGTTTTTGGACAGTGGGAGGAAGCCGGAGAACCCACACATACACGGGGAGAACATGCAAACACCACACAGAAAGGCCCCAGACGGGGACCGAACCCGGAGCCCTCTTGCTGTGAGGTGACGGTGCTAACCACCACACCACTGTGCAGCCCCCAATCAAATCATATTAATTTAAAATTAAAAGACAAAAAAAGGATCCATTCATCCATTTTCTACTGCCTATCCGAGACCAGGTTGTGTGACCAGGGCAGCAGTCTAAGCTGAGATCTCCAGACCGATGACGACATGTTCCCAAGCCAGCAAAGATATATACATATATATAATAGAATAACATGATAGAATTATGGGTCTGCCTCAAGGTCTGCACCTGGCAGTATGTCCAATGTCCAAAGCTTCCCCCCTTTGAGATGTCTTGAAGGCACCAAACAAATACTTAAATCATCTCAACGGGCTTCTTTCGATGGAGAAGAGCAGCACTTTTCTCCTACTTTTACTGTGAACTCATTCTTTTGGTCACTCCCCACAGCTCATTTCCACAGGTAAGGCTTGGACAGTAGTTCAAATAATAAATCAACCAATGGAAATCTGGGCTAAATTTCTGAGCTTTTCGGCTCAGCTGTCTCTTCACTACAATTGATCAGAACAGCATCTGCATCATTGCAGATCAATTTTCTGGTCATTGTCCATCTCCATTCTACCCTGACTTCAAGAGGACCCATAGATACTTTAAGTCCTCCACTTGAGGAGTCACTTAACTCACTCCCAACCCTGAATGAGGACTATGGCCTCAGATTTTGAGGTACTAATTCTCCTCCTTTGCACTGGAAACCTGCCAGCCCCTGAGCAGCATCTGTGTCAAAGAGAAGCCCTGGCCTTTGTTACGGATTTTGTTCATAACTTTTGTAGACAGAATCCAAATTTCTGATTGTTAATCTTGGCTTGGCAGTTCTCCCTTATGTTATGTCACCGCTGGCCTATGTTTTTTAATGTACAAATCTCTTTCACTAAAACAGCTATAAATATTATTTGAGCACATATATTGACATTTTAGTTATTTCTATGTACACTTTCCTACACTTTTAGTCCCTGGGGTTATTCAAATAGACATAGATGGCTACATCACCACTGCTTTGTCCACCTACACATCACCAAGAAGCCACATATCTGTAAATGTCAAAGCAGTTTCTGTCAAAGAAGAAAATGTCAAAGCAGTGATTGCACGTTATGTACATAAAAATAATAGATAAATCCCAGAACTACTAGACCACGCATGCACTGAGCATTATTTGATTATTCTGTCAAAGTGTGAATACTGACTGCATTAGATCTGTTCAAATTAACTTCACCATTAAAACTCAGCTGTTACTAAATCAAGTTAAGGCCAGGTTATCAGTAAACAAAAAATCTTCACAGTACAACTCACTAAATACCACTTTGACTGAGGTTTTCGCGTCACAGAAAAATTGAGGACATGCATTAAGGTACATTTAAGCACTAAGGCCCATTTCCTCACACTACGTGAAGGAAAGGTGATGCTCTAAGGGATACTGGGCATGAAGACGAGAGTCTCCGCTTATGAATGGCAATCAGAGGCTCTGAAGATATCTGATCCCCAGAATCCTTCCCTCTGCCTCTCTCCTCTTTCACTTGACAGGTGCAGGTGAATGCTCAGGGCTACACGTGTTAAGCAGCTGTGTGGGAATTGGAGAGAACATCAAGGTTAAGAAGATAGGTGTACAGAAAACCCCGGGCAATGCTGCAATGTGTGCAAGTATTTATGTCTAGGAGTCTCAGGAGAGGAGGGATTCATTTGCATATACAAGTGTGTGTGTGCCCGAGAAAAGTGTAGGTACTATCTGCATGTAGGTATACATTTTTTTGTATGCTTATGCATTATTATATTCTTCTGTATGAATCCTGTTGGTCATCTATTTCCTTTTGTAGGTATTACATTGGAGTACAATGGGATGTGTTCATAAGTGCCTATGCAATGGTGATATCTGTATATACATCAATTACAATTATCTCAAATAAAGCAATACATCAATGTAAGTGTGTGTAATATGGTGAAAAATGAATACATGTGTGCTGTATCTGTATGTAGCATGCACTGTGTAAAACTGCAGAATCTATCATGCTCATATCCAAGTTTACAACCTCCAGCCCTCCGTGACAGGATGTTTAGTTGGAGAGTGACACTGTTTCTGCATTATCGGTCAGAAGAAACCATGACGTTAGGGTATATCCTGCAGCAGCCGGCTTTTTTCTCTGTGTATGTTTCATGAAGATGACGATATGATGATACAACAACTGCTGCTCAACCGTAGAATTTTAACCAGCTTCAAAATGCTCCCCACTGTGATGAGAAAATCTTTGATGTCTGTCTGAGTATGAGAAGGAATGGGACTGTTCAAAGCTCCGATATGTTCAGTTGTTCTGTATTTTTTTTCCCAAAAAACTAATCATTTCAAGGTGCACAACTTCATATAAACTCTCATTCTTCATCCAAAATCCTGTAAATAATTCAGCCCAAGTCTGTTGACTGATGTGGTGCATCGGGATAATCCTGTTCTGGTTTCAGCGTAAAAGTTTGGTCTTGGTTACGCATAAATGAAAAAAAACCATTCCAAAATGTATTCCACTCTGGCCTCTTTCAGCCTTTTTTTTAACTTTTGTTATCTTGTGAATCTATCTAAGTTTTTCCGTGTTGTTTTGTCAGTTTTTCTGTGTGATGCTTCATTTAGTTTGTATAGGGTTTGCTGTTTCACATTCTCAGTCTGTTTCCTGGCTTTTTGCAGTTTGTTTGCTTTCTGCTTTCCCACACATCAGGTCTTAGTTTCCTAATTATCACACCTGTCCTTCACTTGTCATTAGCTCCCTCTGCATGAATCCGTTTACAAAAGCTTTGTTATTTGCTATGTTACTTGCTATATTCTCTGCATGTCCCATGCTCCGATGGGATTCATTTTGATGACTATTTTTGTTGTATTTTACCACATTCTTAGATTTAAATAGTCTAGTGCTTCCCGCACACCTTTTTTAAAGTTTCTTAAATTATTCAGCCTCGTCAGCTTGCTTCTAGTCTGCTTATGGGTCCTCACCACCTCTGCAACACACTACTTTGGGACATTTTTAGAACTAAAGTTTCCATGAAATGGCTCCTGATAAAATAAGACGTGACACTTATTTCTATTTTTCGTATGTACATATTTCATGTTTTCTTATGAGACTGGGCTGCTGATGAAGTGCTATTTGTTTCCCTTATCATTCTAAAAACAGACGGTGGGGGAAGCAACCCAAATCATGAAAAACTGCTCTGATTGGTCAGCTCAAACAGGCGCTTCTGACCAGCCCACATCTGCTCTCCTGATATCGTACTATTCAGTAAACCATATTGTTGGATGCAAAAGTTAGTTGTTTTTCTCAAAGCCCTCAAACATCTGCTGGATAAACAAATATATTCTTCTAATATGAAATTTATGAGAGGAATTTATATAGACAGGCACAGTATGAAAAGAATGTTGCTATGTTTTGACAATGTGTATTCCAACCTGGAAATTGAAAGCAAATCATACCTGGCTGTTCTTGTTTGTTAAATCTCTCAATGCCTCACAGAACTGTCCAGAGACAGAACTGTCTCTGAAATAGATGACACAGGAAAAGTTGTTATAGGATTAGTTGTAGAATAGTGGCTGCTGTGTGGGCTTTTATCAGGGTAGTTTTGGTTAATTTCCAATACACCAAGCCAAGATGATAGATAATGAGTAATTAGTGAATCAGTGAATCATCCTCAGTAATGATTAGGAAATGCTGGGATTTCATTTTGGGTCTTTAATAGCGGAATTTATTTTTAGATTAAATCAGATAAGAGTTGGACTTCCTGATCAAAAACATATCTGTGTGTGTTTTTCACTGTGCTGACTTTTCATGCTTCTGCACTGCAAATACACACAAATGTACAATGCACAAATTAGCATGGCCTGTATGTCGACACAGAATAACACACAGCAAGGAGCTATTATTGCTGCCGATCATTTTTTCACACATGCTAAACACACCTCTGCCCCTTTTTTTTCTTGTTGTCATCAGCAACATTCTTTTAAGTTATGTTGTTGCATAATCGTACAAAAATAAGCTTACAAAAATTCAAGTTGTGGTTTGTAACATTCACAATACCCCAAGAGCGCAGAGTGAATAGTGCTTATAAACGAGTATTCTAAGTCAATTGATTCTTAAAATATAATTTTTTATCTTTTTCTTTGGATCTAAGGATGAGTTAAACTAAGGGAGCAAAACACTTCTTGCCAGCCAGACGCAAAACCACGCATTGGTCCCAGCTGTCACTCTGTAGCTGGGCGTAACAGAGACAAACAAACAGTGGGGGCTGCTCCATCTCTAAACGTAACCCATCAATCATAACATGGCAACACACTTTTCCTGGAAGAGGCAGGCAAACTGAAGTGGAAAAAGAGGGCAGCGGAGTGTGTGTACGTGTGTGTGTATATGATTGTGCTGTGTACAGGACAGAGGACAGAAAGACACCCTGGAAATGTCCTCAGAAGTGTCCAGAGACAATGCCCTATAGATAAGTTTCTGTGCAGCTAAGGGGCAAAATGCAGTGCTCATCCTGGTTTATTTGGCAGAACTTAAACAGAGATGATAAGGCAGTTAAATGTACCAATCACACACAAAAAAGAAAGATTGGACATTGTTCAGTACCCTGGCGGAATCCCACCCCTTTGCTAGGAGCGGAATAAGATTGTGGATCCAGTACAGAAAAAAGTCAGACTGACTGCGGTTCAGTAAATCCTAAAGACAGCAAAGTCTTTCTGCAGTTCCCACTACAAAACTATTATCTATTGTCATAAGACTAACTCTTGTAAAAACACAGTGAACATACTTATATGCACCTAAGGACACGTATGCACACAGATTTTCCTTTGCTTGAACACTAATCTTCTTCATGACATATTTATTTATGGAAATGCAGTTATTCACTTTGATATGTTCAGAAAGAGTGTTGCAATTTGGTAGTTTCTCAGTATATTTGATAATGACAATATAATCTGTGCAAAACTGTAATCAGTGCCACACTACCAATGTCAACAAGCAGGTAAGATCATTCAGAAATATATGAAACTGCATGTATGCATTCTGGCAGTGCACACAGCCAGTAATGTTTCTGTACAAGAAATCCATCTACGTTGCAGTAAAAAAGGCCAAAATTAAGATTACTGAGCACTCAGCAGAGGATATTATAGCAGGAGGCTATAACCTTACCAAAGCTGCTGATCCAAACAATGCTAAAAAAATTAATTAGGGATGTATTTTTTGTTAGCCTTTGTAGGAACACCCATTAAAATCATGGATGTCTTTTGCAAGAGAGATCCACTAGAAATTGCTTCCTAGTGACAGCTACAGACTGCAGTAACAGCCAAGTCAGTAGCAGTGGTAGCATACCACACCTTCTGCTGCTAAACAGATAAAAAGACAGGCCAACTCAGCACTTAATCCAATCAAGTTTGGCAAGCTAGTAGCCTAATAAGTAGACAATTTAGTCGGTTGTCAGCCTTGGCATTATAAATGCCAATAGCCAGCTCTCCATTCTAATGCCCAGCTGAGACAGTATCTAATCCAGAGAGTCAGTTTAGAGATGCTAGCTGTTTGTCACTCCATGCTAATGCCCTGTTGATCAATAGATGATCCAGTGTGTTCTTTTATTTATACATGTATACATACACACACATATATATATATACAAGTGAGTAGGGAGAGGAAAATGCAACTAAGAGCCATGGGCAGGGACTCCAACCTGGACTGGCGATGTCTAGAACCTTTGGCCACGACTGTATAAGTAGTTGTCTTCTCATTTTCCGCTGCCAACCACTAGGTAACTAGTGGCATCCTATCACTGAACAAATCAGCAGCTGATTCTGGCAGAGATAGCCTACTATAAGTATTTAGCCTCTGGCAAGTATTCATTAGTCTGAATTTTTAGCGCTTTTACTGCGTCATCCTGCCCAACTCCACTGAAACTACAGCGACACTTTCTCTAGCATGCGGTACAGTTCTTGTTCCTGCATGCACTACATCTTGACAGCAATGGTGAAGAATAAAACATTATGACATAGTAAGGAGTTCAAATGAAAAATGAAGCCAGTGGGAAGTACAGAGAAGGAGAGATTAAAGGGGGTAAACAATACAAGAAAAAGAAAGGAATGTCGGGATAAAAAGCCCAGCAATAAATCCTTCACCTGCCTTTCCTTCCCTCATCCCCGCGCCTTTTGGCTGTCTTTACTCTCATCACACCACCCTCAATCCTGAAGAAAAGTTCATTCTTTGCATTTTCATTGTGGTTGCCCTCACCAACGGTGCACCTCATGAAAGTTTCATCTTTTTCTCACCATATCTGTCTTTCTCTCTTTTCATTTCTGCATCAATGGCTGGATTTAGCTCCCCAGGTGAGGAATGATGATGAGAAATTTTGAGGCAACCAGAAGACATTTGCCATGTCAGACTATGCAACACTCTCCTTGGGGGTTAATGACAACAGCCTGTTTGGAGGAACAATGGCCCTGCCTTCATATCTGTGCCACATAGCCCACAGCAAAGGATGCAGCTGCTCCGATTTGAGCCCTGTTTACTTCACAGGTACAAGGATCTTTTGGGAAAAATCACCAGACAAAAATGCAGTAAGCTCAAGAGGAAGTCACTGCAGACTCAAACATCCTCTTTGGGTTACCGCCACTCATGCCAAGTGAATGTGTGTAAGCAAACCTCAGTCGTCCTGCCACACATGCACTTGTGCACAGTCGTAATATTTATTTATGCTAACATTATCACAAAATAAATACTGGGATGCCAAATCCAGGCTTGGGTTGTGATATCCCAGAAAAGCTACAGATAAAGCCTGTAAGCATTGTAGCCATTAAAAGTAAGAGTAAGAGAGGAGAATTTATTTAAGTTAATGATTTTCAGAAACATAAGAAAAAAAATACTCAGGAATTCAGCAATTTTGAATATGGGGAAAAAAATATAGGGAAAATTATGGGTGAAATGGCTCAACTTATAACATGTATTTAAACCAAATGTTGAGCCACAGATCTATTTGATGTCAATATGGTAAAAAGTCTATCTGGCATTAATATGTTAGTTATTAACCCCTAATGTTTCAGAGAATAGGAAAAGAGTGTTATTTTTTAGTTTTTACACCTCTGATTTTTTTTCAGACCTACTGGTATTTGATGTTTTGATGTTTTTCATCCCAAATTCTCGCCCCTGTTCTGCTTAAAATGTCAATTTAATGCCATTTTGGAGATTCTATGAACCAGAGCAAACTAAATACTCGTAATAAGGTTAATGAAATATAGATAAACCAAAAATTAAATTGTCTTTACTTCCTTCAGTTAGAGTTTGCAGTCAAAACTCAGCTGTATTAAATAGACATTTCATTCTCATTCTTACACACTGACTTTTTTCTCAAAGTAGCTCCGCAGATAGTTAAATTCAGGCCACCCATCCGAACGAGCAGCACGATTGTCAAGTCTTGTCATAGATGTTCTCTGCAATCCCTGAAAGCCGCCGTCTACCTGCTGGTGGGAGCTGATGTCACTCCAGATCAAATAATGGAAAGGCTGTGGGTATCGCTTTCACTCTCAAATACAAAGGCAGAGAGACTTTATCTTACTTATTTACACAAGCTCCTTAAAGCTGGCCAGAATATCAATGTGCGGCTGTGACATAGAGTAGAAGGGAGAAGGAGAAAGAGGGCAGATGAATATCACTTGTTAAGCATTAAATTACTTTAGACCATCAGAAAGTAGGGGGAAAGACTGCTATCATACATCAGGGTGACAGGTGAGCCTCTGTCTTGAGACAGACATGATTTGCTTATAATGAATCTTAAATGCCAGTGCCTACAGGCAATATACATTTTCACTCTTTCACTCCAACTTGCCGGTCTCTGTTTCTTTGTTCGATCTTGTTCTTATACTTGTTAAGCTTATGTCCCGTGTGACAGCAAGCTGAAAACCTTTGGATGCACACATACCCAGTCTTGTTTTCTCTTCCAAACTTACATTTCACTCTTTTGCTTCCCATTAAGTTGTTGATATTGCCAACTGAATTTATTTTCTAGTCCTGTATCAGCAAAATTTATATTTATACCACTGTCAAATAGTTTCTGTCTGCATTGCGCTTGTCAAATATTTACCCCATATACACTCTAGGGATGGATATGTATCTCAAATTCTTGAAATTTAGTGAATATGATTGGCAATGCATGAATCAGGTATTTTACAAAAGGCCTAACTCTCTCATCACAAAAGTTTTCTTGATATATTTGGCTTATTCTGATATACTTTAAGGTACAATATATTCTTCAATCTTAATGCAGAACTAAACAGCTTTTTGTTGTGCGAGAACAGTGCGGTGTAATGAGAAGGCATTAAACCTTTCTTTTTCTTCATACTAAATTAACTACATTCTTTAGCAAAAAAAGTGTGTCAGAGAAGGATAAGACTAAAGGCAACACTGGTCAGTTTCTCCAAAGATAATAAGATCTACATGCTACTTTAAGGTCTCCAAGTTTCGCTTTCAGACTTAGATGTTGTTCCTATAGAGTGGTGCCTTTTGCTTGTCTTAGGTAATATGTTGGACCTTTAATGTAAAAAGTTTCATGACCACTAACTCAGTTTAGTTCTGCTTCAGTAACATGTATTTTTGTTTCTGGTATGTTGCCCTGTAAATAAGAAAATTTATTCACTCTTGAGAAGTGTAAACAATGTTTGCTCTTCCGGACAAATAATTTTATTCTGTTATGACAATGATTCCCTATTCTAAGATCCAAAGGCTGGGTAAACATGATGTCTTAAAGGCTCCTATCATCTTCTGGCTGTGACTCAACATTTGACTCAACCCCATTTGAGAATGGGCTCAATATTCCATGCAATTTATTCATTGATATTTATTTAGCATATTTTTTGCCTAATGTTAGGCTTTACTTGTGATATGGCTTTAGTGCAACAAATACTCAATTCTATGTCGGTGTACATATTCTCAGTCATCCAGGTCATGGTAATCCTAAATGCTTGAATAAGGGTAACTGGGTAAGTCCAGTTGTGTTTATTCAAGCTCTTAGGATTACTCAATTCACCTTAAGATTAAGGTTAAAATGTCTTTATTTGTTTTTTTGCAGGTTGACTGTAGCATGTAAGTAACCACGCATATCTGCAGTTTCCCCTTTTGTTTGAGAATTTGAAGAACAAACTGTGTGGGAGATTGTACTCAGAAATCATGGATTTAAAATAACCAGACAGTGTTTTTTTTTAAATCAACATAGACAGAGTGTCACAAGTCTTGTGGATGAGAGGAAAATTATTTGCAAGATGAAGAAGCACACTCTTATGATTGCAGCCATGTTTTTTGTCATGCAAGCATGTTTTCTTCAACACCAGAACCTCCAAGTTACAAACTCATGCAAGTAGAATGCAGTGTTACAGAGTAAAGTACTATTGACCGATGAAGCTAAACCTGCATATGCTCCAAATCGCTGTATAGCTTTGGAATCACCTAACAAGTGAGTATGATGAAGGGAAAAAGGGGGAACAACTCACAAGCCACAGGATACCTCATCTGTCAAACATGGCAGTTATTCTGACAGCATGGGCATGTATGGCTGTAGAGCTGGCAGGCAGAAAGAATGAACAGAATATATTAAGGGGTACACAGATAATTCTGAGTGCTCAGATTCAGCTAAATTCAACAAAACCCCTTTGGTGACTCTGCATGAGAAGTTTTACAGGGTTTAAGTTGTCCATTAAAATATTGTGCAGTCAACAGCCAGTGTGATGGCCGAAAATAAGTCATATAAGCTCAGTGAAATGCAACTGCTCAGAGTATGGATGTTTGCAAACGCATAATGATTATGTGACAGCCATGACTTTAAAAAGACAAGGATAGGAAACTGCAGCTGCCTTGTAGAATGGATTCATGCAACAATCTCATAATGAACAGGGTATGTGACACACACACACACACACATATGTGTGCGTGTCTGTCTGTGTGTGTTTATATATGTACTGCAGATGAAGAGAGGTAAAGACAAGATGTTAGGTGAAAAGTGTGGTCATTTAGGAACATTTTGATTTGTTGAACACAGAGGCACAACAGAGTTTGAACAGAGCTTCCCTTAGTTTCAGAAGTAATGGGACTCCTTGTGATTCTTTTGCAAAGCCTGCCAGCGAGAGGGATCATAAATCAGCATGTGAGGGTTAAGGTAGGTAGGTAGGTGCTGTGCCAGCGGCCATCTAAAAGGAAACTATCAATGATTTGAACTTCAGTGGTTTCTTGCCATCGATCCCTGGTATCTACAACAAGCTCTTGTTTCTGTGGTGTTTTATTGAATTCCACTTTGAAAAAAATCATTCAGAATGATCTAATTTACTAACCAGGCCAGATCTATTAATACTCATCCTAGTTGATTTTGGACTTTGAAGTTTTGTTTGAAATGCACAGACAAGCAAACCTTTTTTCTGTTATTATCTGAGTATTTAGCAAAGCATCCAGTCATCTGAAAGGTCAGTTCCAATTATGTGAAAATATGTGTTAGATAATTACAGTACTCTTGTCTGTAATTTTCTCACATCAAAAGTTCATGTTCATGTGAAGCATCCAGTGTTGTTTTTTCACACGGAAGCAACGTTTAGTAAATACTTCTCAAGTCTGTTGCTTTTGCAATTGCAATTATCATAAAGATAACACCATCAGAGAATGGATGTTTATTTTCTGCCTCCATGGTAACATCGTCTGTGGTCTCTGTTACAATATTTTAGATGATGATTTAGATGTTCTGCATGAAATGGCTTCACTTCCATTTGGCCATTATGAATAAAGACATTTTTAGACATTCTTATGCAGCTCAGCTGAAGTTTTTGTTATCAAATGCTATAGCCTGCGACAGATTAATGAAGAAATTAATTAAAACTCACTGAGAGCAGAGTTAGACTGAGCTTGACCAGGTACTGTCTCTCAGTGGCCAGGCCAAGAGGCACTCATAAGTGAGAGTAGAGAGCAAATATTCGAATGAGACATAAAAGACCAGTGGGTGTGTTGGAGATGGCCCAGGATACAGTCAGTATGGATGAGTATATAGATAAGGAAGCTAAAACTCTCCAGACATAAAGGGATAGAGTGAAAAAGAGAAACGAGGTGTTTGAATAACTGGACAGTTGAGGCTGGGTGAGAAGGTGTTTGGGGGAGTACCTGTGATGAGATGAAATTAGTCTGTCTGAGCTAGGAGAGATGGATTATTGTGTCTCCTGCAACCTGTGCGGGGGTCAATGTTAAACTGCCAGGGCCAGATAAGGGTTTGGCAATAGCTTGAGTGGGGGCAAGCATTGACTGGTTACCTCATTGATTTAGCTGGGATGGAGCGCAGAGTGATGAGCAGAGTTCAGACCTGTACAGCTGTTCATCAGTGTGTCAGGGCCTGGAGTGTACACAAGGCCCATATATGGTACCATCACCTCTGATGCTCCACATTCCAAAAAAAAGAGTACAAACGGATGATGAGTGAAATCTCAACTTTCTTAGGTTGCATTCCAAGCCTCATCTACCCACTGGCTTGTTGTTTGATTACTGAAACCTTAACATGAGTTTGGGAAAGTGCCTGTATATTCCGTGTACAAAGATGCACAACACACACACATATCCTTTTAATGGTTTTTGCAGGGTTAGTTTTTGAAGACATCGAAATCCTGAAATAAGATAATTTGTAACTTACTGCTCACACAAAGTCGACCATGATGGAATTCCAGAGAGGGCCATGTTTGCCAACATGTGGCATCACCTCTTCTTTTAATAATACTCCTTAAAAACTGGGAACTGAGGAGACCTTTGAGATGAAAGATGTTGACCTATTTTTGTCTGATGTAAGATTCTAGCTGTTCAACAGTCCTGGATATTCTTTGTTGTATTTTGCATTTCATGATGATGATGATTTCATGATTAATTTGGTGAAAGATCTAAACTGCAGTTAGGCCAGTCAGGCACTCGGACTCTTCTACTTCTAATCCACACAGTTGTAATCAATACAGTATGTAGTCTGACATTGTATTGCTAAAATAAAAAAGGCCTTCTCGTATCAGGATATCCATACTGTGATATCACTGAAATTGCCCTGCTTTTCCATTATGTGACTATTCTGAACCGATGTATGCCAAAAAAAAAGTTTTCTGAAAAACATCCTAGCAACCACGTCACCACTTTACTGATTAGATTTCTAAATATACAGGCATCAAAGTTGTATGAAAATAAGCAGATCCAGGGGGTGACACTTGAGGTTTATCCAGTGAGTATTCAGACTAATGGCTCTCCAAAGAGTGACGCTTTACCAGGAAACTACGCTAAGTTCACATTAGACTCATCCTTTGGTCGTGTTTCCCAGAGACTGCAGGCTGTGGGATTTGATGGTGTTTCTCACCATGATAGAATCATCACAGAATCATTTCACCACATCAAATCCAGTGATGTATAGTGGTTTTGGTGGGCTTGTCCAACATTGTTTCTATACAAGTTTATCTATAAATAATGTACAGTGTCAAATTAAATTGTAGGAGTCTTTGGGATCATGCTTACAGTAGTCTGGTTCTTGACCAGGACCAACTTGCCTCAGGGGTGAGTTGCCTCAGACAGCGTACATAGCTCCTGGGATCACCAGGGGACTCCTCCAATATGGTATAGTAGTAAGCCATGTTGGAATTTACAAAGAGGGACTCATGGAAGTGAGGGGATTGGTGCAGCATTTGCTATGATGCAGACTTTGTACCAGACTATCATGGTGAAGAGGTTCCTATTTTCTCCTTTCGTGATAAGCCCGTTATTTTCTTTCTTTGCCAAGAGTTGGGTAAGAAGACAGAAACCACTCTAATAACTGTAAAACAAACATGATGCCACAGACAGGTCACTTTAATTTAGCACAGAGGCTGGAATTACTGGCAGAAAACTAAAAACTAACCTGGCTCTGTTGAATTGTAAAAATTTTACCACTTTTATCAGATTCCTGGAGGATAACTGTGACCGTACCTAAGACAAAAATATACCACATAAGAACAGAATTTAATCATTTGCAAATATCCTAAACTTATTCTCAATCACAATAGAACATTGTATATAAAGCAAATGTTGAATATGAGACATTTTACTTTTTCATGAAAAATGTTAGCTCATCTTAAGCTGGCAGCAGCAAAAAGTTGGTGAGGGCAACAAAAGGTTGGAAAAGTAAATGGTTCAAAAAAGAAACAGCTGCAGAATACACTAGCTGACTAGTTAATTGGCAACAGGTCAGAAACATTATTAGGAAAAAAAGGAGAACCTTAGTGTGGTGGAGTCTCTATGAAATCCCTACATGGGCTCAATCAATTCTTCCAGAAATTGTCTGTAAAGGTAAAAGGTTCATTGTACCGTCCACAAACGAGGTTGAACCTATTATCAAAAGAAGAATCTATATGTGAATATGAAAAGCTGCCATCTTCTCTGGGACAAAGTTAATTTAAAATGACCTGAGGCAAAGTGGAAAACTGTTTTGTGGTCAGATAAGACAAAATTTGAAATTCCTTTTTGAAATGATGGACGTCGCAATTTCCGGATCGACAGAGGAGAAGGACCATCCAGCATGTTATCAGATCACTCAATTCAAAAGCCTGTATCTGTGGTGGTGTGGTGTGCATTAGTGACTATGGAACTGGCAACCTGCACATCTTTAAACACATTATCAGTGAGATTTCAGGGCAACTTATGCCCATCCAGACATCTTTTTCAGGGAATGCCTTTCACATTTCAGCAAGAATATCCTAAACTGCATACTACATCCATTACAACAGCATAGCTTCATGGAAGAAGACTCCTGGTGCTGGACTGGCCTGACTGCAGTACAGACCAACTGAAAACATTTGGTGAATCATAAAATGCAAAATACAACAAAGAAGACCCAGGATGGTTGAGCAGCAAGCATTCTATATCAGACAATAAGGAGACAACATTCCTCTGTCAGAGGTCCACAGCAACCTGTCTCCTCAGTTCCATGACATTTACCAACTGTTGTGAGAAGAAGAGGGGATGCTACACAGTGGTGAACATGAACTTCTCCCAACTTTCTGAGATGTTTTACTGCCATTAAATGTAAGATGAGCTAACATTTTTCATTAAAAGTTCAAATGAACATTTTACATGTAATATAAACAAGGTATGTCGCTGAATCTAGCTTTTATTTAGATTTTAGTGTCCCCACATCTTTGGAATGGGGGCCATAAAATGTACAGTATAAGCATTATGATTATCAAAACATAAATTAGTAATATAAATAACATTACACAGAAAATGAAAAAATAGGAGGACTGTATCTACAGATGATCATGACATTAAAACAGGTTACATGGCTGTGCGGTAAATCAGTAACCCTAACTTTAATATCATATTATTATTTTATTCCATATTCATATTCAGAGCTTTTAGGGATGTGAAGTGCAATGGTGTAATAGCCTGTTACATAGTATGTGATATGATCTGAAGTGAAATGATGATACCTGCAGTGTTCTTCATTATAACAGAGCTGAGTGAGTTTGTCAGAGTATGAGCTTCACTGCTTGTAGTTTGTCATGCAGGGGGTTTATTGAGTCTCCTGTCACTCTTACCACTGATACTGCTCTCCCAGCAGATTACAGCACAGCAGATGGAACTTACCATCACAGCATCACACTAACGGAAGGATCTGAGCTCTCTCAGAAAATGGTCTGCTTATATCTTTGTTATAGTGGCATTCCTCCAGTACATTCTGTTGTTCAGATGTTCACCAAAGCCTCTTTATTGCTTTACAACTCTGACCTCATTACCCACGAAGAGGATGGGCTTGGCCAGTTATCACCGTGATGTTAGGCTTCCAGTCAACCGAGTGATTGTCAGTGGAGTGTTGAAGAAAGAGCCAAACAGGTGCTAGTGGAAGGACTTTATCTTTGGACAGAGTCACGCTAGCTGTTTCCAATCAGAATGTTAAGTCTTCCTGCACTGAAATAAAAAATGTACAGAACACAAAATGTTTTGTGTTTTGATTTAGAAAAGAAATCAAATAAATATATAGCTGAATCCATTCCATGAGAAACTAAAATGTTAAATGGCTCCAAGTACAGGGACAGAGCTGTGTATGTACAGACGTATCCATTAAAACACAAGATTGTTCTCACAAGGTAAAAGCCTTTTATTTCTTGTTGTTCCGGGTCTAGTTCTGTTCTGACATTTGTTTTGAGGGTGGTGGTGTCGGTGCAGGCGGATGGTGGGTGGTGGATTCTAAGAGAGGAACGACCCAGGGTAGGATGTCTATAATTACATATTGATTTCTCGGGGGCCGCTGTTCAGCTAGCGCAGTGAAAGTGTAGAATAAATCACCCAGCCTCTATGATAGCCAAGTATTTATTCTTTTTAATTCTGTTTATGGTGATCTTGATTCATGCCCCCCAACCCTGGTCACGCCTCAGTGTGGCTGCCCCTTTCATCACAGCAGATCATGGTACATGGCTGGGTCTGAATGTACAGATCTTACAAGCAAATGAACGCAAGTCTTGTATATATGTGGCTGTTTTGTGCAGTCACCAGTGATTATTCTCTCGTCCATATAAAGATGAAGATTAAAAGACACTTCACAATCACCGACATTATTGCCGTATCGTCTGTATTTGTAGAACTTTACTCTCTTACTTCCTCTAACATTTTTTAGTTAAAGAGTGGTAAAAAAAAACAAAAAAAAAACAATGTCTACAAAACAGTTATGGCGGTAACTTTGACCTTTAGTTAATGATACAAAAGGAAATCAAAAGACGTCTAATTTGCTGGTCATCAAAGTACAAACATAAGCCATTGTCACACATTAACTTTTGACTTTTTCCTCAAATCAGGTTAGACATAAGTGGAGGACTTACAGGAAGTGAGAGGTGATGCAAAATGTAAGCTGCTGATATTGTAGTGTTTTGCTTTTAGTTTCGAGTTACTGACTTATGTGTAACGATGTCTGTTGTGTTTTAGCCTTGATATCAATACATGTATTTGGATGTATTTGGATGTATTGACAATATCAACAAAAACAAAAGAGTCTGATAATCTGAACAGAATCCGAAGCATCAGCAGCAGCAAGAAATTCTCTGGACAGTTACCAACAATGTCAACACTTTGAGCTAAAGAGCTTGCAGAAGGTTGGTATGATTTAAGCCAATAAGCACCCATATATAGCTTCTTAGGGTATTCTTTTAAAAATTGACATGACAGCATTGCGTAAATGAAAAATCTTTGTAGTTTGTAAGACTGCAATTTTAGAGATAATTTTACATATAAGCTCAGAGAAGGGTTTCATCATGCATCGGTGGAAGACATTTTAATAAAGCCTGGAGGTGAAAGAAGATAAAAGAGAAAGATGAGATGAACTATAGTGAGCCTGGGGGGAAGGGGATTTTGTTATTACCACAGCAAAAACATAGATAAAATGGACAACATAGAGCATACTCAACAATCCTATTAAAGATTAATAGTAGCTATTGCCCCTGAATGATTTGCGGCTCAAGTAGCATTTTACAGATGGAGTGACTGATATTTTACTGCTGCAGCAGTGCAGGGAATGTTCTGCGCACAATTGTGCATGTTAGAGCTTTTTCCATCTGATGACATTTGTGTGGTGTGCCTCTCATTTTGATGATTATTCATTTTGACTTCAAATTGATCATTTACTTTTGGCCCAAAAAGTCACTTCCACCAGCCTACAAGGGAACAGTAAGTGAAGTGCATGGATTCTGTGCTTCATTTTTACTTTAACAAAATTATTTATTAAAAGCGGAAACAAATGGAAATTGCTACAGTGCAGGAAATTCAAGAACAGTCCAGATGTAATCTGGGGCTGCCATTGCTCAGAATAGTCATCATATAATAGGAAGATTGGTGGCTCAATCCTCAGCACAAGTGTCCTTGTGCAAGACACCCACAATTTCCCCTATAGTTGGGAGAGGAAAATGTTGCATTAAGTACAAAAACAATCTAACAAAAACAAAGTTGCATGAAACCTGCATGAACCTATGCCACTTTGAGATTACATTTTGATATATTTTCTATCTGAGTTAGAAAGCAGCCCTGAAGTGATGTTGATGATATGACATGTTTATGATATGATTATTAAACATTTAAATCAGTTGCAAAATAATGCAGTAATGCACTGATGACGAGAAAATAAGATAAATAGATATTTCTGTCTTGCCTCTGTTCAGCTCTGAAAAGTTTAAGGATAATCAGCTGATAATATAATTTACCAGTCTGTGAACAGAAGTCAGATCATCAAAAAATATCATATGCACAGTTGAGTATTAACAGCATATGAATGGTAGGATATATTTTGAATTTTTTATTATGACACCAAACAGAAGCATGTAAAGGTTTAAAAGAAGTGGGCCAAGAAGTGACCCCTGTGGAACCCAATGGGTATTTTTTCCTTTACATTGATTTAAAACTATCCAGCATTTAATGTTTTGTGTCTGTGTGTGTGACTCTGTTATTATTGTTTTAAAATAGATTTTATCTCATTCATCTGTGGTTGGGTGTAATATGAATCTATTGTTATGTGCGATTTTACACTGATGCAGTTGTTGGCAACATTTACAGCACTCGTGAATAAGCTTTGTGATCATGATCATCACTGAACACTTGAGCTGTGACAGGCTGCAGGTTATTAGGAAGTGATAACTAAGTAAACACACATGGTACTGTCACCTTGTTTATGGGACTTTCTGTCATTACTTTTCTGCTGACAGTTCAGGCAGCATTTTGGGCAGTGACTGTCATTTTTTCAGGAGGCACATTGAAAGGCACCATTAACATGATTTATAGTTGCCATCATGGTTGTGGCAACCCAACTTTCAATACTCCCACCTCTGTGAAAGCAATTTGGATCCTTCTTCTTTTCTCTTTAATGCGAATCAGCATCTGCACACGTAGACAACATATACATAAGGAAACACACAAAGGCCATGTTCACTTAGACTCACTCACACACATACTAAAACACAAACACACCCACGCAAGGACTGCTCAGTGAAAGCAGCACAGTTCTCCCAAGGCCAAGCAGCTTGTGTAACACACTTCATTTGACACATTCATTGTGCAGCTTGAGCTAAAAGCATTGCACTCAAATATAAACTGAATTCATCTGCACCAAAATAAGAGAACAAAAACATTTCAATAACCCACCCAAAAGACACTTGTTTTCTGTATCTACTGCAGTTCAGTGAATGCCTGGGGAGAGTGTGTTGTGGCAGACAAAAAGGGAATCAAATCCAATCCAGCAGAGCTATCATTGTGCCAGATGAGTATGATGCCACCTGAAATCATCCTTCAAACTCTCACTTGTTTCTCTGGCTGAGCCACGTCCTCTCATTGCTGTTTTGATTCTATGCAGACCTATCAAATTCACGATGAGGTTTCTGCCCTGTATGACTGTTTCAGCTCCTAAGCCTTTGCCAAGGTGAGATTTAGCATTTAAGGGTGGTGTTTATGAAGTGCATCACACAACAAAGTTCAATCAACAGCTCAATGCTTCACACATGATGAATTGAGAGATCCAAAGTGGATCGAATGTGTAATCTGTGAGGAGGGGGTGGAGGTGGCTGGTGGAGTAATCATCACATTTTATGACAGATAATCTGTCAGAAAGAAGGCAGAGCTGCCAACTGCGAGGCATTGCAGGCCATGTTCCATTAAACTGATGCTCGATCAGCATTGCCCGTAGTAAACAAAAGCGAGTCACAAATCCGTTTTATGATTTTTTTAAAAATATCTTTTAATGAAAACAAAATTTCAGTGAGATCACTTTTAATGAATCAGCTCAAGTTTATCCATGCATCAGCAAAGTCAGTGTGTTCCATTCTGCGGTCACCACTGAGAATTCCAATTACACTGTGTATCCAAAACACCATTACAGTTTATTGTTATTTTACAGCAGCAAACACTTGAACATGAAGTCATCCAAGACCTCGTACCTCCAACTGCACTGGTCAGCTTCATGCTCAAAAGAGCATATAGGTTTTCTCATTTTATGTAGCAGTGCAGTGATGTGTGATTGCATTGCAGTGCTGCAAATGAATAATGTTGCTGGAAGTAATGAAACATGATGGAAAACAAATGTTAAATTGATTTTCATGCCAAGTAATACAGTAAGTATTCTAACATCATACTAAACAGAGTAGCCTTATAATCAGGCTGAGTAAGTTCAAAATCTTATGTACAGACACATTTTTTGGGCCATTACATGTAAAAATTGTATCTATACATGACAGTGGGAGAGATAGATCTTCCACTGTCATGTGGGAGACATCCATCTACAGTTATGTGAAAAGGAACGCACGATCATATGTAGGTACGTATCAGGCCATAATAGAAAAATAATCTGGTTCTTACTGAGTCTTGAAAAATTAATAAAATGAGATAAATACCAAATACAACCTCAGATGAACAACAATGCAAGACATATTACACCATTGTAATTTATATGTGATAAAAACTAAGTCAAAATGCAAAAGCAGAGTACAACCTCACTCTTTCCATCAGAATGAAGAGGGTAAGAAGAAGCTGGGCCTATTCAAATGTGTCTGATTAAGTGATCATCAGCAGGTGGGAGCACCTCTATAAAAACAGACGGTTGTCAGTTTGCTGGTCTGAAGCATTCAGGTGTGTTAACGCAATGCCAAGGAGGAAAGACATTAGCAATGAAAAGCATTTTTTTTTACTGTCAATCAATCTGCAAAGGGTTATATTATAAGATCAGTTCCAAAAGATTTGGGGTTCATCGTTTTACAGAGAGAAAGAACAATTGGAAAACTTTCAAGACAGTTGCCAATTTTCCAAGGAGTGCTTGTCCCAGCGAAAAATCACAAAAAACCCTGGGACTGAACAAGTATGGTTTGTTTGGGAGGGCTGCCAGATGAAATTCCCTTCTCTCTAGAAATAACATGGCAGCATGGCTTAGGTTGGCAAAGTTACATCTGAACAGACAACAAACCTACTGGAATAATTTATTTTGGACAGGTGAGACAAAATTGAAGATGTTTGGTCACAATACACAGCACCAAATCTGATGAAAACCAAACACAGCAAATCAGCTCAAACACCTCATACCAGCTGTCATGTAAGGCTAATTACCTGATCTTGTTTTGCAGCCACAGGACCTGGGCACCTTGCAGTCATTGAGTCCACCATGAACTCCTCTGTATACCCAAATATTCTAGAGTCAAATGTGAGGCCTTCTGTCTGACAGCTAAAGTTTGGCTGAAACTGGGTCATCAACAGGACAATGATCCCAAACACAGCAGCAGATCTACAACAGAATGTCTGAAAAAGAAGGTGTTGCAATGCTCCAGGGAAAGGTCAAACCTTAGCCTAATTGAATTGCAAATAAATGACAATGTGCAATTAGTTTGAGATTGTATCGACCTCATTTAAAACATGGTAGTGAGCACATGATTATTTTCTATCATGTCCTAAAAGTAAAACCTAAGAACAGTAGAAGGTGGAGTTTATTTTCAACTTGACTGTAAATACAGTATAGTATCAAGTAGAGTAATTAGAATAATTGATTAGTTTTCCAGTAACTTGCCTGTCTGCTAACAAACAGTTAATACCAGACTTACTGCAATAAACAGAGCTGTGAACTCACTGTAGCATTTCACGTGCTTGACATAAAACTAACTGATGTAATTTGCTGAAACCACAAAAATCATGAAAAGATAGCTTTGTGATTGATTAGGTTAATCGTGGCTTCTCTGACCTGATGCAAATTTACAAAATTATTTCCACTCCTCCACCTTACCAGGTTAAAAAACATGATATACCCACTTCAAGAGTGAGGGTTATGGAGGTGGTATTCAATACTCTAGCACACCAGAGAGCCAAAACTAATATGCTCGGTTTTTAGAAAAAATCCACCTTCTGCAAGCTGAAAGCCCAGAACTTCACTGCAGCTTGTTGGGTTGATGAGGAAAGCAGTACATTGTAAGAGCACTGTTGCTCCTTGTTCAGCAGCTAAAAGGTCTTCACAAAGCTTCTGAGAGGATGTAAATTCAGTGAATTCAAGAATGACTGAAACAAGAGCCAGAAATGTTAAAACTGGGTTGGCAATCATTGGTTGCACAGAGAAAATGACCATGACTTTACACAGGCACATTAGACACAATGCTACCATCTTAAAACATCCTGTTGAAATCCCAACTGTGCAACAACAGATTTGCTCCTTTCCAATTCAGGATGCTGTGCTCTGATAGGATGGAGCTGAGCCTGGTGCCACAAATCCAACCAACCAGAGTAGACAACCATGGATAATGCAAATCTTATGCTAATTGCCTCTGAAATAGCCTTTTGAGGGCAGAATTACATTTGTGTTTAAAATAGATGCAGTGTTTATAAAATTAGTCAAAAAGTTGAAAAAGACAGACAACTATTTAACTGTTCGTCCTCAGCTATGTCAGTCTTTTTGCAGCTTTGTTGCCATGAATCATATTTTTGTGTGGAGTGTGGCTGTTGTGTGTGGGTGAATAGCCAGTAGCTTTGCAGGAAGTTAACATCCCCATTCTTAATTCTGCTCATGCAGCAGAACCGGCCGGTCAGCTGTTTCTACAGACACGTATGAACACAAAACCATGAGCTGCTAAACAAATTGGAGTGGGAGGTGAAGGAGATCTGGACTGAACTGAACTGAAAGTGGATGCGTTCTGACAAATTTTCATTATCTTTATTTATTATAGGCGAACATGTTTTTTTTTTTGTTTGTTTGCTTGTTTGTTTGAACACTCCAAGACTCAGAGAGGAAAAATCGTGAAGTTCACTCTTCTGTCTATCCAGAGTTTTATTTGCAAAGTTGCTGTTGTTTTAAAACAGCTGATTGTTGCAACATTGTTTTGGCTGAGAGATCTAAATTTGAACAAGTCAATGCTAATGTAAGATTATTCACGAACAGAAGCCCCATGGGCATGCCTGACCTGTCATCCCTCTCCCACAGCTCTCTGAACTCTCAATCCATCTTACCTCATACCTCTCCATCTCTTTCCTCCCCCACTTCCACCATTTAGCCTTGTTTTGTATCCTGTCGAATGTTTGGATGGCCTGTTTTGTGTAATCAGTTTGTATATTTAACATCTGCTTTATGGGGAAATAACATAGAAACATCCATTTTTTTGTAGTTTAGAGCATCAGGCTGTATAAGCCATTGCAGAAATAAACATTGATGAAATGTTGGCTGTATGAGCAACATTTCTCAATGTAAGTAGTTAAAAAAGCACACGTAGGAGTAGTGCAACATTTTATGGAGCTAAAATTGAACATTTTTGTGTCAGTTTTGTGTGTGGTCTGAGCTCTTAGGCTATTTAATGGATGCTCCCTCATACCATACTAATTTTTAGCCTGTCCAGCAAAGAATAAACATCCTGTATGATAAATAATAACACGTAAGAGTACATTTCTTATTTAGTTGACCCAAAAATCAGTGTTTGCACAATGTCACATATCTTCTGCTTCTTGAAATCAGGGATCAGGCTTTAGTACATGTACATAATTAGTGCCCCAAACCGTATGTGTGACACTAACCAACTCATCAAATGAAGGCAACTAATGCTTGTCAGCAAAAGGCAAAGACATTCAGATTCCTTCTTGTAGGAAAATAGAAAATTGTATTTCAACACAGTATTGAAAGTGATACATATTTTAAAAGGAGATCCAGAGGTGGATGTATCCTGTGATAAAAGTATTTGTCTTCTTTGATATGTCTCCTCTAAAGACTGGATAAGCAATGGATAAAAAAAAAATAGTGTAGAGCTTTTGATTTTTCACTGAAGACTCAAAAGTTAATTTGTGAAATCAAACTAAATATGTCAGTCAGACATGCATGTTGATTCGTCCCTTTTGGCTATCATCTTTGGCTTCTCTCTACATTTGTATTTCACCTCTTTACTTTTTGCCAGCAAAGGAATTTCACCTCAGCTGACAACTTTATTTACATCTCCTTCAATTCCCTCAGCGATTAAGGCCACAGCTCAAGGCAACTGCAAGGACATGTGCTGGAGCAGGGCCCTATCGTATTCAAGTCTGTGTTTATGCATACCTGTGTGCAGTATGTGTGGGTTTTGAATTCCAAAAAGTCCAAATATGCATAGAAGGTAATGTTTAGAGTTGCCAAAACTCTAAAAGGGTGATTTAGCATTTGTAAAATATTTGGACGCACACAAACTAAATTCCACTATGGCAGGATTTTAGGTAGTCAGTCTGTCTCATCTCCCTCGGCCACAGCTCTAGGTCAACACCTCCCTATAGCCCTTTCAGAACTTTACAATTAGTTCATTGAACATACCTCCAGTGATCCATCTGTCTGGGCACACTGTGGAACTGATGTCCTCACCTGCCAGAGGCAATTAACACTAACTACAACTTTCCACGCACACGCAATTCCCCTCCCAACTGAGTATAAAAAGGTTGAAATACGTTGAAGTTGAAGATGAGGTGGGAAACCTGCTCGTGGCCCCCAGAGGCTAATGGGTAATTACTTCCGTCAGATTTATACTGCCAGTCATGCGGAACTGTGAACGACCGTCTTTGACCCTCGTGGGCAGGGAGAGCAGCAAAGGGTTTTTTTTCCCTTTTTTTTTTAGCATGTCTCGGGTCAACAAGGATTTGAGGGTCGGAGGAGAGGAAAGGTGCAGCAAGTGGCATGAAGAGAAGGTTAGGTGATTAATTTGAGGAGCAGCTCAGGGTCGGCCTCCATTGTTGGGGTGATGGCTCAGATGAGTGCAGCATTGAGAGCCTCACCTGATGCATGTTTCACCTCTGTCCTCCACTATGGTGGAAAGATGGAGTTATAACTCAGAACAGTACAATAAGAAAGGAAAGGGAAGAAAGTGATCAGGGTACTGAAGATAGATAAATGAATAGATGAATAAATTAAATCAAACAGATACTGTAAATTTGAAGTCACAGTTTATAATGACATTTCAATTAAATTGCTGTCACAGGTGCCAAGAGTAGGTGTGGATGTTTTTCTTTTAAAGCCACAGAATGCAAGTTACTTTGAATTATGCAAGTAATGACCTCGAACAAAGTTTTCTACACTAATCTGCTATAATAAAATAAATGTTTGCCAGTGGAGCTGCTGTAAGATGATTTTTCATACACAGAAAATGATAAAACAGCTGAAAATTAAGGTAAGTCTCATGAATGCTCTCATATAGACACAGACAGCTTATGTCACCACAGTGCTGTTCTCCAATCACATATATTCAAACCATTTGAGTAAACATTTTTGACAGTGGTATATGTCTTTCGACTATCCTCTTTATTTCTCCCACTCTTTCTCCTACATCTCTCTTTTTATTATTCAGAAATGCCTTTTTATATGGTGCTGTATGCTCCTGATGTCCTTGAGGAAAACAATGAAGATCTACAGAATGCTAAAAGACACATGGGCGTTTCATTGATAGCAGCAGTGAGCTATCAATCTTTGAAACAGATGGCCTATCAGCTGCATGGCTTTGTCCTCGACATGACTATTGCACTGCATAAAGGTGACCTTTTAAAGATAATGCGCTCTAAAGATGATGTAAATGCTTCATTTACTTTAAAGTAAATTAACTTTGATTGAAATGGAAAACTTGCATATCTGTGGTACTTTGGTAATTTTGATTATCACTATTACTGCAGATAATTAACATTTTTTTATATATTTTTCCATTTTCATGGAAGCTAATGACGACTTAGATTAAATGTAAAATAAAGGATTGGGCTATAACCAGCTGCTCATTGTTCCGGCTCCACATCCTGCTTATCAAGCACAACATGTTGGCTTTCCCAGCACAAGAAAGTGCAGCCATGTCAATCCTCATTAATTTTTCCTGTGAATTAGAGTCAAAGTAGATGATAGGAAATTAATGTCTGCAAGGAGAGACTTAAATTATTCAACAGTAACAGGATTATGATGAAAGATCCATACTGGCTTCTTTTTTTCTCTCATCTGTTCTTCCTCCCCTCCTCCTCCTTCCCCCTTTTTTTCAATTTCAATGCTTCCTCTCATGTTCTTTTCATTTCCGTCAAATGGCAACCATATACTCAAATTAAACCCGGAATAATACTGGTGTTTGTTAGTTTTGGTGTTATACTTATGTATAGTCTGTTTTTTTTATCCTTTTGAAAATCAACGACATGTGTTAAGTGCTTTCATTTTCACTTGCATCTTGACATATTCTGCCATCTTGTCAGAATGTCACTTTCCAAAGCAGGGGGTATCCTTTCATGTCAGCTTTCTGTAACATGTGGTATTTGGACCTAATTGGAGCACACTGACAAGCTGAGTCAGTTCTCACTAGACTTTTATTGGAACAAAGTCACAGTTTAGTTTTTTGTGAGGCAACAGCTCCGTTTAGGGAGAGAGCAGGAGAAGTGAAAGTCTGGAACCAGGTAAACAGTCCAACCAGGCAGACAAATCAGGCAGAAGGTTTGTCTAAGAGGGAAGCCAGCTGTCAAAATCACAGACTCCACACAGGCTTAGACAAACAAGTCCACAAGGCGAAACTCATTGTTAGAGGCGGAAGGCAGGTGGTTTATTGGGATGTACACAGAGAAGGCAGATCAGAAACAGGCACAGTCAGCAACAGGTGATCAATCCAGGAAAGAAGGCTGGAAGGTCTTGCACCACAAGAGCAAAGATCTGGCAAGGAGTGAATGAACTAGAGAAGCTGGATGGATATGGCTGGCAGGCAAGCACAGGGCAGAGGAGGGGTACATGGAAAAGTACAAGGAGATGAGGAGAGTCATGGTGCAGAAATATAACGGTTTTCAATATAATGAGTAAACAAATTTAGTTATATTTCTAAGTCAGCAGCATAAAAAATGTGCTGGATTACTTTGATAAAACAGTGTATTATGAAACCAACCAGGATCCTTATCCCACAAATCCTGAATGAAATAAAAAAAAACTCCAGCATAAACTAGCCTTCATGCTTTCTGTGCAATCATGCAACAGAGAGTATTAATATATAAAACTTTCATAAATAGCCATATGCAGTGCTCGCTCAAGCGTGTGGTTGGTAAGAATACCGTACCTTAGTTTAGGCACCTAAAGTAGATGTACTCAATAACATCTGAAAAAGAGGGAAAAGCAAAGAGAAACACAATAAGAGGGAAAACATGGTTATTTTAAAACATAATCCTGCAGAAAATCCTCTTTAGTTGTGATCGAGGTCCCTTTGTACTTTTTAAACTAATTAGTGTGTTGTTGACAATTTGAACCTCAGCATAACTTAGTACATGGTGTCCGATATTAAGTGGCAAGAATCTCTAACCTTGATTCCTAAAATGTGGTAGTTTAATTGGGCCTGTTGGGCTCTACTGGCAGAAATACATGGTGCCTGGTTGTAGATTAATGTACCCTATTCCTTTTCAATTAAATTTACTTAAATTCTACATAAATGTTGTTTCTAAAGTTTATTATCCATTCTAAATGTTAAAGGACAATAAAAGTGTAAATGAAAAGCAAACTATTTTTTTTTTATAAACAAGACTCCTGAATTTAAAACTAACAGAAGAACAAGACAGTCAGAGGTCTGAATCAAGAAAGCTTAAATATTGTTTCTTTTGGAATGCATAAGCAGAAAATTAACTTAACGGGCATTTTAAATTATACTCTCTGGAGTAAAAGAGTACTTATATTAACCCCATTGCGTAGCATAGCAAGCATACATGTGTAAATGCAGCCATCCAACAGTTTGTCCCACTCATCAAATGTTGCCCTTAATGTGCACTGTAGGACTTCAGTGAAGTAAGGTGTGGTCTGGAATGCAGTGACTGTGTTCTAATTATCGAGTGCTTCAGGTAACGGTCAATTAAACATTAATGCATATGGATTAAAAGGAACATGAATGAATGGGACTTGACTTTAACCTCAAGTGATTGGGTGCGTAGGGTAGTCCCATGAATTTTTAACTTGAATGTTGAATGAGCACCATAATGTGCACAACGGGATGCTGTTATTAGTTATTGGTGTTCATGTCTTGCCTAGTTTACTGCAGAAAAGTTAATAGTCATTTCCCTTTAGCTCAGTCCCCTAAAGCATTGTAATTAAACATAACTGTAAGTAAAAATTAACTATACAAAGATAAAAAAAAATAAAAATCAATTTTATAACAAAGGCAACTGGCTGGAACAAAATAACACACAGAAGTTGATTAATTGTTTCATGGATATAAATGCATTCAAAGGCAATTTAAATTAACTGAACATCTTCTGTATTGGTGTATTGGTACCAAATATGGACAAAATTCTATACAGAACAAACAAAGTTTTTATATTTTTGTACATTATTTTCCAATAATTATGTCAGTTCATCTGTGTGTTCATGTTACTGCACACGTCAAATTTGTATTCAAAATGTCACAAATTGCAGATTTGATGATATTTAGTTACCAAAAGATGAAATAGTATCCATCGCAACATACATAGAAAAACAGGATCTATATGTGCTTACTTTCAGTATGAATATCTCTTAAAGAAAAGAGCTAATGAATACTTTATTGAGCCAACTTCTATTCAAATCCAGCTGATTTTCAAAGCCAGATGGGTTTTCATATTAGTCACAGCTCACTAGCAAAGGGGATAACGTTTGCTATATCAACAGGACATGCTGGCAGCCAGCCAGAGTTATCCAAGCATATACAGACGACAACCTCATCAACTGAATGACAAAGCTAGGTGGCTAAGATAATGTGAAATAATTCACTGACAGACCATTTTCCTACTGAGCTATTCAAAGTGTCATCTACCGAAAATTGAGCGCACAGTATCAGACAAGAATATTAAGTGGACCAGAAATTAGGCACTGTGACAGTATCATATTTATGGTCATATTTAAATCAAACCCAACTTCACTTTTCATTTTCTATTAAATTCATGTCTCTGTTGCATCAAGGTGAAAACCGTATCATCCCTGTTCCAGCTTAAACCTCCAGTGGTTGTTTTGATTCCTGCAAAAACTACGTCACAGCTTTATTTTGTTCACAGCCTCTTTCACTCAAAGTGCTTTGAAGAAATCTGACAGAGCATGTTGAGGGAATTACCTTCTGCAGCCCCAAAGGGGTTAAATGCTAAGCCATCCTGGCATTTCTGTGAAGGTATACAGCTTTGCCTTCATGTTGTTTTTGACATGGCTGTGAGTCGGGAGCAGCTGGAACAGATTTGTGGGTTTGATATCAAGCTTTTAATATTATCTTTACTTGAAAGTGTGTTCACAGGTTGATGCTGTGAAGTGATATTTATTTGTGTGTAAAGGTTATTTTGCTGCTTACTCTCAGGATAATTATCAACCTTTAGAGTTATTGTATTCACATTCAATTCTTCTGAGATGTGCAAGGGGCTTTTGAGAGGTTTTACGGTCATAATTTCAAATGAACTGCCAAGGTTTTGTCTCAAGCCACAGATCAGGCTAAATAACAAAATCCTCAATGTTTTAATAGAGTTTTAAGAGTCTCCATCAGCAGCACATCCTATTACAGAGATATTCTTTAACTTTGTTACTGCAACTTGTTTAAGAAAAATAAAAATCAAAATTGAAGCAGCAAAGACATAGATACTCGCCGTTTTAGTAGCAACCAAGCTCCCATACCACAGGATTCTTATTAATTAACCTAACTTATGGGAAAGGCAATAATATAATTATCAAGGTTATCTTTGCAACAATAGGCCTTGATTTTAAGAGACATATGAGAAGTTGCCACTGTCTCTGTCATGAGAAAACAAACTAGAGTGACTTTTTCCTTCCATTCCTTCTGTACAAGACTCATACATTACTTTTCCTTTAAGTAATTTTCATGCACAATTTCTATTTAAACATAAAAAATTGCTGGATTGAAACTTAGAAAAAAAAGATATTGATAAAAGGAAGCACTGTTAAAATGCTGTGGAAACAAATTCTGCGAATAAATGGTGACGCATAGTATTCACATGACTTATGAATACGCAGTCTGTTACCAGAACTCCTCGGAGAGCAACTGGACAAGAATTTAGTTTGTTCAAAGGTCTTGTCCACCATGCCCTCCGTCACCAGGCTTTGACAGCTGGATGGAGATTTAGCACCACATCCTGCTTACATATAGAAACCATGTTTTATCTTAATAATTTACAAAAAATTTGATTACACTCACTCAGGTAATGAATGAAATCATAAAATATGCATTTTTTCACAGATATTTATACAATCAGTCCTCTTTTTGGAACCAGAGAGAGAATGGAGCTTTTAAGGCACCTCTTAACGAACCTCAATTTTTACTAATTAGTGCACTGCTATGTTTTTGAAGCACACCACTAAATGTTTACATGAATGTTAGTCAAACAATTTTATGAAGCAAGTGTAATTTGTTATAGCATCCATTGGCCTTTGACCTGGAGCCAACAGACATGCTTTTCCAACTCTGAACTGCAGTACACTGCACTGAAAATGGAGAAAAGATGAGTCACTTCATTAGCAGAGCAGAGATAGCTTATCGGTCTGTGTCACAGTAAACAAAAAGTGTAATGCAACTCATAATGTCAAGGAATGCTTGATTTCTAATGGAAGATACCTTCAATGCATGAAATCTGAGTAGTCAAAAATATCTTTCTTTGAAGCCAAACATCTACTTAATTGTAAAATTTTCTTTTAAAAGGATTATAATCTCAATGATAGAAAGAAGCAACTTTAGTTCATCAAACCAAATTGACTTGTAGGAAAAAATGTTATCACTAAGAAATTTATGAGGGAAGCAGACATGTTTTTGAACGAGTGTCAGAGATGTTTGGCAGCAAACTGCTTAACATTTGAGCAGCTGGTAAACATCTGCTTACCTGTCAGTCCTAACCACTGGGTAGCTCATGTACTCGTGGCTAACAACGACAGGCTCATGCACATTTGAGGTAGTTGCTGATCGACTAGACTCCAACAACTTCAATTTAAAAAAGTTAGAACACTGTGTAAAATTTTAATAAAAACTGATTGGAATTATTTTCAGATCTTATAAACCAATATTTTATTCACATCCATCCATTTTCTATACCTGCTTAATCCATATAAGGTTTGCAGGGCGGGTGGAGCCTATCCCAGGCTACCATTGGGAAAGAGGCAGGGTACACCCTGGACAGGCTGCCAGTCCATCACAGGGCTATTCACAGACAAATGAGACAAACAACCATGCATGCCCACACCAAGGGTCAGTTCAGATTTACTAGTTAACCTAACATGCATGGTTTTGAACTGTGGTCCAGAGTGCATGGAGAGAACCCCTGCATACACTTTGTGATGCAACCCTACACAGAAGAGCCCCACATAGGATTCAAACCAGGAACCCTTTTGTTGTCAGGCAGTGGTGCTAATCACCACACCACCATGCAGCACCACTATTTATGCACAATAGAACCTGAAAAACATATCAAATGCTGAAAGTGAGACATTTTATTATTTCATGGGAAAAATCAGCTAATAAAATTAAATTAAATTGATGGCAGCAACACATCTAAAAAACGTTGTGACAGGGCCATGTTTACCACTGTGTAGCATCCTCTCTTCCTTTAACAACCCACAAGTTCAGATGCTAGACTTTAGGAGGAAAATGTTGTCCTGTTCTGCCTCATTTTCTGTTTCATGATAAAAAAAAAAAAGGATTATCCACACAGCAACAGAAAGGGCAAATATTGCATGAAGAGGATTTTTTTGTTTTCTCAATGCCAGATGAAATTAAATTTTTTAATTGCCTTTGAACAGGTCAGACTGGTCACGCTTGTCTAGTGGCACTTGAGGAGTTTTGCCTAACTCTTACTTCCACAGTGTAAGTTCTCTTCACAGACAGCAGCCTTCTTTTCTGAATGGTCGATTAAGTTGTTGTCTATGGGGGCATGTTTTAAACCTTCAGAAAACATTTCACAACCCAAAGATCAGAGTAAAGCGGTCTTTGCCTCTGATTTACCCCCTCAACCATACACACTTCTCTTGCATGCGAAGGACATTAACATCCTTGAAATGTGTCTGTTATCCGTTTGTGGAAAAAAAGGAAAAAGAGGAGCAAAAGCACACCACTAGCTCATTTGATGAAGTCAGTACAAATGTTTACATGAATGTTAGTCAAACAATTTTATGAAGCAAGTGTAATTTGTTACAGCATCCATTGGCCTTTGACCTGGAGCCAACAGACATGCTTTTCCAACTCTGAACTGCAGTACACTGCACTGAAAATGGAGAAAAGATGAGTCACTTCATTAGCAGAGCAGAGATAGCTTATCGGTCTGTGTCACAGTAAACAAAAAGTGTAATGCAATTCATAATGTCAAGGAATGCTTGATTTATAATGGAAGATGAATTAAATAACTAAGTAAGACAGTGGATCATAAAGACTGAAGCTTCTCTTGTTGCAGCAAAGTCTATGAGAGAGGGTGATAATGATAAGCACACTTATCATCGACAATGTCAATGTTTGGACAAGACAAACCAACATCCAAACCTACACATTCAATGATTTATTACCCAAGTGTTGCCTTATCTCCATATCCATGACACAGGTCCAGCCAGCAATAAATGTGCTCCCACATTAGTAGGACAGCCATGTTCCCCATTGCCGTGTTGGCAGATACCCACACAGAAACATACACCACTCCTCTCTGAGGCCAGGCCAGCTATCATCCTCATGAATCCTCATGGAAGCATAGCTAGGCAGCGAGGGCTGGGTGGTTAATGACTCAAACACAAAGTGATGGGTATGGAGGCGACCCAGATCCACAGATTGGGAAACCCAGTGATCCACACAGAGATACAAACTTATAGAAAAGCATTGTGGGTCCTTCACCAGAGGGACAATCTCCCAACTGTCTCTTCACCATGTTAAATCAAGTAAACTTTCATAATTGACTTTATCCACTTATTGGCCTACACTAAATGGAAGACAGTGAAACATCTTTCACAGGGTTTCACTTGACCAAGAACACACTTTTATATGCATGGAAAATACAGAATGCACTGCAAGTACTGCATCTTGTTGCCCTCCCAACTCTCTGTGTTGTCACATAAATGAGCAAACCGGTGTGTTTGCAAGTTGCAAGAGTGTTGAACTGAGTGGCCTCATTTGCATTTTTCTGTTATTCAGATGACGTTTTGGTCTGCAGGCTCTTTTCAAGATCAGCACTCATAACAGAACAAAGGGAGCAGGCACTGTTCACTGTTCAATCAAAACCTTGGTGGCCTCATGAATGAATAATGATTTTTGACAGTATTTTCATGTACCTCTTATCATTTATTATTATATTGTAGATTTCAGATATACAATAAACATTAAGATCAAGTTGTTTATTTAGAGTTGATACTTGACCTTTTCCATACATCTATCAGAAATACATAAACTTACTGTATTTTTTCTTATTTTGGAAGATATTCCACCACAAAACAATAAGTTTGTTATGGAAACAGGTTACACCTAGTGTTACCGTATAGAATAGAACAGAAAATACTTTATTCATGTTTGTATATATAACACATATATGCCCTCGGTGATCACAAGTGGGCAGCATCCTTGTGCACCTGGTATACAACATGTCTCTTTATAAATCTTAAATGATCTCTTGTATATGGATCTCATTCTTTCTGCTGTGAATGCAAATAAAAACTTAACCAACGTGACATAGCTGGTGGCAACAAAAAGGACATCAGTAGACTGTCTATTAATTCCTCTACAAAATATTAAATGAGTTAAAGTATTCATACAATAACATTTCAAACAATTCAATCCACTTTGTGATGTAACAGATGTGATAGGAGATAGAGTGTGTATTTAACATGTTTACACCAGTGCACAAAGTACTGCCCACCATCAACGAGGATGCATGTTAGCACCAGATGCAAATAGAGCCTTAAGAATATATAGTTTTTTTAAACTTTTTTTCAGGTAAACTTTTATTTTCACCCCAGTTGTGGAGCAACTATTTTATCACCACCAGAAGTGTTAAAGTGCAGCCTATAAAACATAGCATGCTGTTATAACCGCTGATCTTGAGGAAGGCCTGAGTAATGCACATGGGACATGTCATGCCACACTTCCTTCCTTCTCTTTCATTTGTTGCAGCAGCTCACTATAACACTTGGTGTGTAGTTCTTGCCCATTATTCAATGCTTCTATATCAGCAAGGCATCAAATGACAATGTGAATGGGCCCACTCACAAATTTACAGCAGTCTGTTCAGGTGTTCGATCCTATGTTTGTGTTTACAGTTTCTCTGCTTTGTTTTCCCTCTCACAGAGTGGCTTACAGATGCAGCATGTATCTGCTATTAGTTCAAAATCTCTTAATGCTTAGCTCCAATCACCAGGCAGACAAATTAGCAACTCGCTGATCATCATAGTGTTTAGCAGCTAAAGAGCTACATATTTACCACAGGAGTTGTTGGAGAGCATAGCAGAACTAAAAGGACAGTGGACAACTCACATTCATCAAGTGGATGCAAAATATGCTCTGGTTGAATGCAAATGATGCTCCTGCTGCCTTCTGGAAGATTAAATGAGCACGTGTTTTCTGCCAAATTCATCATATGAAATGGATGATCTTGAAGTTTTTGGAAGCACCTTTGCTTTTGTTCCTGCCAGTCTCTTTAAATTTCCTTTGGGTATAAAATTCTAATGAGCTTGAAAATTACTTAAGTTCTATCATTCATCACAGTGAACATCACCTCTGCAATGAATATATATATTTCAGTCACATGATCAGGGCATGGTACTGCAGACTGACTTTAAACATCTGTGCTGTTTGATACTGCAGCTTGCACAAAAGTTGATGGAGACACTGGTCAGTAAGATGGATAATACAGCTTTCTAAAGTTTTAAAATAATTTCAGTACTCCACTTCCACCTGTCATACAAATAACGCTCAGTGTACTTCCAGCTCCAAAGCAGATAAGTTAAAGCAATAGATTCCAGGACTTTGGAGTATCTTTTTGAAATATCCATGAAATGTTTGAAAAATTTTAACTTTGTCATGAGCACACCGTGTTTCATTTCATGAAGGTGTGGGCTTATTGTTCGTTCATAAAGAATATGGCGTGTCATCACAAAAACAGCCATCATTCTCAACATGCTGTGAAAACAAAAAAACAACGATATCTGGTGCAATGTTTGCATCATGGCCTTTCTCCTTGGTGCTCCAGAGAGACGCTCCCCAGCCCACATATTTCACACTGTGAGAATGCAAAATAACACCACGATTTTTTGTAAAAATGTTAAATTCAGATTTGTCAATTTGCCATTATTACTGGGTTAGCAAACATAAACACAATAGTACCATAGGACTGTAAAAATATTTTAATATCAAACATCAGAAAATGATAAATGATTAACTTTGATGTAAAGTACCCATGATTCATGCTAAACTAAAATTATTTGGGGATTATTTGGTGATGTCATCCGGTGGAGTTTTAGAGGTAAGGCTATCGGACAATGCAAAATCCTTCAGTTGTTACTCTGAGCAGAAATGCAAAACAATTCAACTTGTAGCAATCTAAGACAATGATTGCTTGATATACACTTACAAATGAATCCGACCTCTCCCTATCAGAGTTGGCACCGTGTGCCTGTCTCCCACCAGGTGTAGTCATGCACTAGTAAGTCACCTCGGTCATGCAATGAGAGAGTTCACAGCCTCAACCCACATACTGATAGCATCATACTGCTGCTTTTCTTCTTGTGTTTATTGCGGAGGCAATGACAAGAAGAGGCAACCTGCTGTGCTACAATGTGCCAGAACGAAGAGGTGTATTACTGTTTATGTGTCTGTGTGTAATGGGCTAGATGAGCAGCCCATGAGTGAATTGAAGCAAGTGCCAGCAAGGATGGGGTGGTTTAGTGTTTCACTATTACATTTTACGTTTGACATGACTTGGTTTTTTAGTAGCTGAGGAAATGTAACTTTGTGGTTACTCATGTTACAGAGCACTTAGTGCAGAGACTTAGATTTACCATGAAAGCCTAAAAGATGTGTTGTCCGGGGCATAGCTTGAGACTGGCACTGATGAAAATAAAAAAAAGTTATCACTAATGATACTAAAATATAATCCCATGTTTTACACTCAAATGAAAGTTCGCCTTCTTCATTTTTTTGGTTTTAATACTTTCCTTTTGTCATCTCTCTATTTTACCAGGATGTAACAGCAGCTGCATTACTTGTTGGCTCCTGCGCTCACGATTTGCATGCCTGTTTATTGCTCATGAAGAAATTTTATGTCTCAAGGTGGAATCCAAGTTGCGTGGAGGTCAGGATGGTGACATGGATGTGTGCCCTATTACAGATTTACAATTAAAACAAGCTTTTGTGACCGTGACCTTTTCCTTTACTTGGCCATGCAGTTTATTTGCATGACCCTAATTATAGAGTTCATAATAAAGTCATGTTAAAAATATGGGAAGTGAGCTGAAAAAGCACTGTAACTGAACACACTCAGTGGTTTGGCTGATTTCTTGTTCCCTGACTGATGACAAGCTTGGTAATAACCAATCCTTCTTATTAGTTTCTACAAATTGCATTGGACCAATTAGCAGTATTTATTTTGACCTTGGTGCTGCAGAACAAACTATCACAACAGTGAATTCTTATCATGAAGTTGAAGTCTAGTCTCATCCTCAATGTGTCAGACACTACTTTTTCATCTATGCACAAGGTTATTTAAAAGTTATATTTTCTCTTACGTTACAATGTAGCACTGGTGCAAAAACTGCCTAAATTCAACCAAACAGCAAGAAAAAGCACAAAAACTACCTTAGCATTGGTTTGATTTCATTATGTCACTTAAAAGGTCTCTTCCCTCTTCCCTTTTGACCTTCTTTCTAGAGCATTCTAAGCATTTCTGTAGAGGACAACAGTGCAGAGAAACAGTTTGTCTTCACAAAACAACAGCAAATTGTTGTATTTGTCTTAATCAGTTGACTTTGTTAAAACACCCAACAGTTTTCATGAACATAACTGCAAACACAATTTAAAGGTTCAGTTGCAAATGATGATTCTGAATGCTGCTCTATACTGATGTGAATGGTGATATTAAACATTAAAAAGCAGGAAAATAAGAAGAACACAGAGCCACTGCTGCTTTGAATCCACATGCATGTAGTATGTCAGTTTTTGAGTTCTTGAATTAAGCAGACAAAATGCAACAATGGCTCTGACCTTTAAAACGTGGTGGTCACAACGTTTTACTTGGTCTGATTGGTCTTGACAGTATTGTGGAAATTCACACTTCATGCCAAATAGTTGGATGCTCATTTCACATAGATTAAAACAGAAGTAGTTCATGCTTATAGTTAATTTGTTGAAATTACAAACTAAGTTCACAGACCCAAAATTCTCAGTTCATTGTTGTTATTTTTTAGCTCCTCTGAATTCTTTTCCTGATGAAGTGCCGGATTGTGGGTGCCACTTCTATCCGAGCAGATTAGGTGTTTCATAACTAGCACACTTTGTTCTGAACCTGGAAGAAAAAAAAACATTCTTCATATATTTTAGATTTATTTTTTATTTATTCATTATGTTTGGCATTTTTCAATGTTCCTCCATTTATTATTTTGTTTCCAAATATATCCCACTAACCAGGTTTGACATATTGGTCATACTTGGTTTCCAGCACAACCCATTCTGTGTTCTTTATGAAATACAGCAGCTGTTTGCATTCTTACAGCCCTGTCAAGAGCACCAGCTGGAAACCAGTAGCACAGTGGCACACTTAAAGGCAGCAAACATACAATGATTTTTCCTCCTGTTGTGCACTAGAGGAGTATTAGTCTGTAAATTTGGAAAAAAATAACAGCAATAATGAACAACTGGCTGCTGTCTTTTTAGCAGTTAGACCTGAAAATTAGCAGGTGGTCCAGATACAGTAATAAGGAATTCTATGTTCAGATAAATCATTGACCAGGGGAGCCCAGAGAAGCTTTGAATCAAATTGTCTCAGCTCTATAAAATAGCCAAGAATTGCATGTAAGCCAGGCTTAGAGCAAAAGGATTTTTTTTGTATGTTCTTGTATTGCAGAGTAACAAAGGAGTGCACAACAAGGACATATTTCTTACAGAGGCTAGATGAAAAAAGTTTGACTTTTGTCACCCCAGCAGTCATCTGTCAAATCCATTTTAGTGACATTGCACTGTATACTGAGGATGGATCTGCCAACAGCTAACCTCCCACTTCCAACACCAATCAGGAGAGAGAGCAAGGCTCATTATTCAAGACAATTAGCCAATGGGCTTGGCGTCCTCTGTCGTTACTCATGGCTCATTTGGTCCCAATCAGATGACGATGCCATGTCCACTCAGGCTGTATGTCACTCAAAGGAGCTGACGCAGAAGTGAGGCATGCCAGGTTAAGATCAGCACAATCTAGAATACAGCTTTCATTTTTGTGAATTGTAAACATGGGATTTTTTCCCCTGATGAGCAAAAATTTAGAGGTTTCAGCAAACATGAAGGTTCTATGTGTGATAACCTTGCAGCACAGAAGGCTGTAGAACTGGAGTGACAGCAAGTGATGCTTAAAGTAACAAACATACACTGCATGTGTATGAACAGATGCAAGGCAAGCCAAGGCAAGACACACACAGATTAAACATTGTATGCATGAGTAATCCAACATTAACACTCTCAGCGAGCAGTCTGGAATGGGCATATAATCCTCTAACTCATAAACCTGCATGCTCTGCTTGCATATGTGATCTTGGCCGGTTTGGCTTATTTTGTTTGACAATGTGATTACTTTCATACAGATCATACTGAAACAATATAGAATAATTTAAGCAAATGACAAACAGGCCACAAAGCAATTAAATGTTAATGATGTTGTATCAACTTGATTGAGATTACTTTGCGTGTGTATCTGAGGGATTCAGTATGCAGTTGAGTTGTGATTATTAATCTCTGTTCAAGCTTTTCCACAAATCCAACAAAGATCAGTCTGATCCAGTTTATTAACACAACCGAAGGTCAACTCAATAACTCCACACTTTACCAGTTTGGATTTTCATGAGGGATTTATACATTGGTCGATGATAAGTCTACATTGTAATTCAGCTGTACAAAAAACGGTTATATCTCTCATATTGATGCCTCTCCAGTGATTTGTCTTTGATTCGTTTACATGAAAGGATTAACTCCCCTTTTCTTTTTTCCCAGAAGTTTAGAAATACTTGGATTCTCATTTCTTTTACCCATAAGATGTTGTTTTTGTTTGTTCTTTTGCTTTTGTTTGTGCTGTGAGATATATGACCAAATTCAGCCATTAGTTCTATCAGTGAATATTTCTTTATGAATCTGCCATCTCAGAAAGGCAAGGTCTGACAGTTCATATGTTCTACATAAATTATAAGAAGAACCAATCCCGAAAACTTGCAAAACCTAGTCCTAGTTGAATAATACGGCAACAACAAGGCCAAGCAAGGAGCCTTGAGAACCCCTGTGGGTTCTTGACTGGGCTGGAAGCTAGATGTGCATTTCAAACATTATAAAAAGTGATATAAAGTGAATACATTATTATCACGATGTTTCAGTTTGAATGCAACCTTGTTTAAATTATTGAATTTTCCTAATACTAAACATGTTAAACAGAGAATAGTGTAAACAGAGTTGAAGCAGACAAGACAGGCAGAATATTCATGGATCCCCATTCACTGAATGAGAAAAAAAAGATAACAAGTCATACCACAAGCAATTTTAAGGCCACCACAGCTTTTTATTTTTCCATGATAAAATCTTTAAAACGTACAATGTCCAATTTCAAAGACCACACATGTGTTTTTACGGGATTAATAATTGCTGGATTTGGACTTTAAATGTGTAAACCTGCTTGATTATAAGCAAATAGGCATCCTTGCATAGACTTTCAGATTTTTATTAAGGACAGATCCAGAAAATGATACATGACTCTACATATTAGAGAAGGACTGTATACAACCTTCTCTAGAAGGGTTTAGAAAGTCTAATCTGTAGGATTTATAAGCATGTGAATATATTAAATGACTCTGGGTGCCATTAGGCATGTTGCACCAAATTGTTTATCGACCCGTATCTCAGCACTGACACTTTCTGATGAATGATGTTGTTAAGGAGGGAGGAGCAGTGGGAGTTTGGGCATGACAAGCCATTTTGTGACTGCCCAAAAACATTGACCATTTATGTGTGTATGCTTGTGCATCTGTGCATGAAGTTTATAACATGTCCAGTCTTCCGTGTGTTTTGGTACAAGGAATTAACATTTTAATGATAAAGAAAATCGGGCCTTTTTGTCAAATGGTACATTAATCCTTGCAACGTGTCTGTTGATGTCTAGTATTGCTTCTGATGAGTTGTGTGTAAGTGGGAATGAGGAATAGAATACATATGTATACAGAATATGTATTGACAATCTCATTAAACCGCACTGTAATGTAATTTTGAGGCAAAGTACTCATATATTCCAGTGAATTACACATTTTGAAAAATCATCTCTACTCTGCCAAATGGATGGGCTTTCTCTCAGGATGTGGCAATAGCCCTTTCAGACTGGTTAAGTGTTCAGCCTGCATTTTGAACAGCATGCAAATAATATTTAGCAAGTGAACCACATTCCAAATTCAGCTTTTATGCTCCACTCCACAACGATGCCTGCAACATTAAAAGAGAAGCATTTCACATTGCCACAATAATGACAGGGAAGGTGAGATGAAAGATTTTTTTAAGTTGTTTTAAGCCTTGAGTTCAGAACAATCCACATCACTCTTCCTGATTCTTGAAGTATTCGGTTAGCCATCATTCCCACTGGATGGAGCTTCCACCACTGGCTGCGAGCCCAGCCAGACAAAGATACAGTAGGTAGGTCTAGGTGACCTTTGAGTTGTGGCAGGCTTCAAGCCATCTGACACCTGTCTCATTCACATCTGCTCCAGGACCCATGGGCCACTGACTTTTAATGTATGTGTGCTTGGACTCGTACGGAGTGTGTGTAAGTAAGACAGAGTGAGAAGGAGAGCGTGGCCGTGCCTCACTACACCTACGACGGATCAGTCGGAGGGGGAGGAGAAAAATGAACTAATCAGCTTCTCCAGTGGTGGAATCTCACCCAATTTATTTCCAAGCTAACAGGCGTCGGTTAATGAGCTGAAGCAAAGCGTCGTCTCTCTTCCTCCTCTCTCCTCCTGTTCTCTGCAGTTCCAGTGGTGATTCTGCGGACCAAACCAATTACTTCAGAGTGCATTCGTTCATGTGCACACAGTGACATTTATGGGACCAATCGCACATGTTCAGAGTCCAGCTTAAAAAAGAAGAGAGAATACAGCACACATGCACATAAACCAGCTAGACATAGTGCAGACAGACATACTCACACATATACAATCACACAAAACATCTCTGTGCACAGCTCTGAGCTTTGTTTGGCCTGCCAATAACTAAAAGTCTGCTGGAGGGTAAAAAGCCTGGTATTTACAGAAACGGTCAGATCTAGACAGAGTCATTATCTAAAGACTTGTCCAGACATGATATCTGTTTGAGTCAAATTGAAGTAATACCTTACTGACTTTTGGTCAAGTCCAAGGATGCACTGTCCAATGCAGTCGAGGTGAAAAACAATTCCTTTCAGAGTTTTGATACAAATCCACCTGTATATTCATGCTATCTATCTATCTATCTATCTATCTATCTATCTATCTATCTATCTATTATTCATAGTAACAATTATGTGGAGTATTATAGTATTATTTATAGTTAACTGTAAAATCTGAGCTGTACTTTCATGGGTTTATGGGTATGGGGTAGAGTAACCGAGTATAACATTTTCTTTTTCCAGTCACTATTAATAATATCTATTTCTGAATCTGCTCTGTTGTGCACCACATACAATGTGCCGCAAGTCATTTTTGTTTCTTTCAAAAAAGGCAAGAGGCTCTTTCACACAAAACCTTCGAGCTGGGACTGATGTGCTTTTGCTGCATATTATCATCACATGGGGAAGTACAGAGGCATCATGAGGGGTCATAGTTGATCTGCCATTGGTGTGCCCCTTAGCAAGGGAGACAGTAACTGAGATAAAATGGTCAATGTGCTTAAGAGAGCTGGCATTACTGAACACACGACTCCAACTAACACTTACACCATTCAGCTGGCTCCACGATTTGAGATTGCTGTGCATGAGCACACACTGATGCAGCGCTGAGACCCTTATTAATGCTATGTGTGAATTAGCCAAGGGGAACACCGGATTAACAAGGACGTCTTTTTATGCAGCTGTGTTGCAACTTATGTGCGAAAAGGAGCTAAAGACATGACTTGTCTTTCTCCACCTCTGGCTTGTAGTTGTTGATTAGACTGGATGGGTTCTTTAGGTTTTGGTATGAGATTGAGGCACTAATTTTATTTTGTTGCTAATTCAGAAGTAATGTATAAATACTGCTGGCCCATTTTGGGGTTAGCTAAGTATGACAGACTATAGTCTCACATGCCACTGTTTATACCACAGGGTATTTATTGATTCCTGGATAGGGCAGAAAATTGGAACATAAATTTAGAGCTTACCCACTTCTTCAGGTACCCCTATACAAGAAAGAAACCTACAGAAAGAAAAAACAACAATTTTGTGCCAACAAAAAGTGCCTATCTTGTGTTTTACTGTGTGAATGGGCTACATTTTTTGCTGCTACATATAGATTACAATGTACAATGTTTTTGTTAAAATTGAAAAACAGGTGAATTCAAACATCACCACAGAGTATGTGGTAAAAGAAACACATCAAAATGCATCAATATGACAATTCTGTCAGGCTATTCCCCCCCCCCCCTATAATTTCTGTCCATTTTCTGATAATATTCAAACTATTTCCTTTAGGGTACCCAGTTTAAGCTTAGTAGCTTTAAAATGCCAGAACCTGTACAGATTACCTGCAATCAATAGCTATAATACTTAAGGGCTCAGTTCACCTATAAAGCCTCCGATATTATCGAACGTATCAGTGAAAAAGCATACTCTAAAGGTAATTCATTGTAAGTGAACAGTGAACAGCTCATTTGACCTTTTAGGAAAATGCCAGGGGATCCTTCCAGCAAAATCCCACATTCCTGGAACAGCAGTCTTGACATTATGGATTGGGATTTGAAAATTCTGTGGCACTGAAAACTGATTTCCAATTGGGACATTTAGCTGACCAGAGCCATTTAGGAAATAAACCTCCACAACCTTCCTCTGCTCTTTAAAACTTATTGTTTATGGAACTTAGGGGTGAAGGATTGAAAAAAGTATCAAAAGACGTCATACTGACTGACATATAACTAAAGAAAATAAGTTTCTTTCAAACAGATGTCCAGAATTTCTTTAATAACATTGTGAATCTCAAACGTGTGTGTGGTAATGCCCTTAGGTTTTCATTGAGCTTGTCACATATATGTTAAGTGCCTTGACAATGCATAGCTGTCAAAAAATAAAGTGGGATAATTGCATTAGCGACAGTCTCAATAGTGATATATAGTACTTAAAATGAAGGGGTGGACTGAATGATGGACTCATTGTGCTTTGCTGAATATTAATTCCCTTTTGAAAATTATGTACAGTGTTTAATAATAGATAGGGATGGGGTTTTCATTCAAAGCTCTAAACTGATAAATGTGCCAGATTGATTAAAAGTGACAACATTATTGTAGTTAACTTGTCATAATTTGCATCTGTGACAGCACTCATAAGAAGAAATTCTCATGAACAAAAACATATTTGGAATCATTTAGGAATGCAAAGAATTTGATACGTCAGCTCTAGTTGATCGTTGTATGATTCCCTCTGGGAGTGTTTAAACTGAGCTTACATCTACAGTTTATACTATTTTTTAAATGTACAAGGTAAGTTTCTGGTAGACCTTAAAATGCAGTGTGGTCAGGTGGGAAGGAACAGCAACAGTTTTAAGTGTACTCTGTATGACCTTTGGTAGTCTGTATCTCTGTGGCCCCAAAACTCTGCCTATTAACCAGGTGATTAAGTGATTTACTGTGCATCAGACCATTTAATATGAGCTCATCAACATTAACGTGGTAATGCTTGTTAGGTCTGACCAGCTCTTGTCTGAATGTTTATGTAGAGTCACGGCAGAAAAGGACAGGAGTTCAAGCCCCGCAGGCACTGACACCAATAATTACATTATGTTAATTTATCTGATGCTTCTATACAAAGTGACATAAAAAAATTGAGGAACACACTGGGAGCAATGTGGAAGTTCAGTATCTTCACCACTTTGACTTTGATTTTGAACGGTGGTGAGTTGGGGATTAAACCAACCACCTTCAGATTTAGGGTTTTCTACATGTACCTCCTGAACTACATACAGACGCCCCATGTTTCAAAGTAACACAGAATAAATTTGGACCTCAACCTGTCCATCCGTGGTTGGATTTTGTGTCTATACAGATGGGCCTGCTCAGCTGTGTGATTCAGGGCTTGTACAATCACTGCAAAAAGCTCTGACCCAAAGATTAAAGGCAATTTACAGTTTCCACGCCCACTCATGTGTGAGACTTTTGTGACGTAAATTTCAATATCCTCAGCAGTCCATGAGGGTCTGTCTGCAGCTGACCGTGAGCAGCCTTAATATGTGTAAATGCATGGACTGAGTGCACTGACTATGCATGTCCCTGGATCAATCTCCATCCACAAAACTCACATACCAGACAAAGAAGACAAGGAATGGAAAAGTAGCAGCAATGTCTTTTCTGTGAATGGGAAGCCTTGCCACAGCTGACCCAAAAGATAATATGAATAGGGCTGTGTGCACATCTGCAAAGCCCTATAGGGCACCTGTTAGTGTAGTTCCCTTGATAAGTGTCTTTTCTTTGGTTTTGCAGAAACCAAAAAAAAAAAGCAAGTCAGAGGGAGCACAGACCCAGGCTGAAAAGTTCAATATTCTATCTGTACTAAGTCTCATGAGGAAATCAATTATAGAGACAGCATATTAAAGTAAAATTTTCTTTAACACAGTAAAACAAAAATTCTAAGCGATGTCTATTATTCAGTCCCACAATGTGGAGGACTCTCATGTCTCTATCAAAATACAGAAACCAATCCAAATTAAAATGTGCCTACAGTTATAAGCCTCACTGTAAGATTGTTTATCTTTAAATGAGAGGATTTTTCACCACTGTTCTTCTCCAAAGTCATTTGCTCACAAAGAAAGTCTTCATTTCTTAGAATGGAAGAAATGGTCTACAATTAAAAGGCAAGTGGTTTTAACAGATTCAGACCATATCTCGTAGTATTGCTTGAGTTGTAATTAAGTCCTCAAGAGTGCTGGAGCCATTAGAGATCTGAGCAACCAAATGAAGACACACCCAGCCCAGTGTGACCAGATTAAAAGAAGAGAAATCAATCGCTTGCTGCTCTCAATTCACCACTGTTGCTTTGAGTAGTCCAGCAGTCTATAGTGTGCAACCTGAATCAGCCTCCAATTAGTATGATAATGACGTGAAGTTCCCTGCTGTTCATATAACCGTTTTTCTTACATCAAGCTCTAAAAAAAAAAAAAGAAGGTCCAGGAAAGGTGTGTGCTCATTTTTTAGGATTTATTTATCCCGGCTGCCATCATGTGAGAGGCAGGGTACAGACAGACTGCCAATCGTTGCGATTCCTGAGACAAATAAGACAAACAACCTCACACTTAGGCCCATGATCCATTTAGAATTACATCTTAACCTAACATGCCTGTTTTCAGACTGTGGGAGAAAGCTGGAGTAACCAGACAGAACCCACACATGCATGTGGATAACATACAAGAAGAAATATCAGGATCTCTTCTGAGAACAGTGCTCTCTGTTGAGTTTGCGTACTCTCTTTTAATTTATCCATTTAAAGATCAAAAATACTAAATCTTCTGCATTATCTAATCTACCTAAGTTTTATACATAAACATGGAATTCTACCCATAATGGTAACAATAACTTTTAGAATGTAAGAATTATTACATGTTGCCATACCTTCTGACTGTTATTACATCTAAAATTGGCAGCTAACTGCCAGTAAAGGACAATGGTTTGGAGAACTACAAGAAAAACAATAGCTTGAATCCTGGCAAGATGTATTCTCTTGGAAGGTTTCCGTCATGATTATGCTTGGCTGTGGTCTTTGGGTGTGCTGAGCTGCAGGTTGGATTGAACAGGCTGCAGAGTGTTTCCTCTGGGCGAAGTCTGGGTGTCTTCTGCATCTTGCAGGACCTGCAGGAGCAGCCAGCCTTTGCTGAATTACCTTCATCCTCCAAGTGGTAATCAGGTCTCCACTGAGTATCACTTGCAATCTCTATAAAAGAGTCAATTTTCTACATTAGATTTACTTATAACTGCTACTACATGCATGCTGACCCTCCTGCTTCTCCAGCCTCACTTCACCACAGCCAGTCCCTCCCCCAAGGATTCCACCTTCATAAACCAAGTAAGGAAAAACAATATAATTAAGACATTCTGGATTCTAGTTCTACAAAGACTAATAACTAAATTAGTCTTTCAGTGACTCTTCCTTCTATTTGGATTCCCCAACTTCTCTCTTACCAATAAACACTATTGCACCTTTTACAACTTCCCGTGAGTCTTTGGTTCTTCAAGCCATGACAGTTTCATCATCAGCTTCTCTACCATCTTTTCCAGAATACACCCCACAGTTTAACATATATACTGATCACAGTGGACATATCAGATAGGTATTGTATTGTCAGTTGTATCAGTGGGATAGAGTCCAGTGCTTTCAATTTGTCTTTCACTTCCTGAAGAAAAATGACAAGGCTACTTCGGGGCAAGCAAGGAAAACCCTTCCATTATCCCGTGTCTGTGGTGAAGGAGAAATCAATAAAGGTGACCGTGGTGGGTTCATCTATATTCTACGGTGTGAACATAATACTCTCACATTGGGATTGGAGGATGAGTGGGTGGTTTGAGGGGAATAGGTGAGGGACTTTGAGATGCACTGAGTGGGAAAAGGAAGTTTAAAATGGTCAGGTCAGAGAATTATTTCAACACTATTTTGTTTTCTTCTTTATGCTCTTGCATCAACCCATCGTCAGGTGGTAGGTGCAGAGGCACATGACATTAGCCTATCTGAGTTTCACCTGAGCTCCAGTTCTGCATTAAATCACTCTTCTTCACTTGTTTTACCTTTGATATCATTGTTGAAACCTGTGGTCCATGCTGTTTTAGGTGTTTTTCCCCCTCTTTTTTATCTTGAGTTTCACATACCTGCCCTGACGTGGATGAAGTCGTCCCAGTGGAGTGCCTGTGTAGAAATCCCTCTGTTAGCTCTACTATAGCTGCAAGTAGCCACATAACAGCACCTCTGAGCTAACAGAGCTATAGTATATGTTTGTTCATTCATTCGTCTTAAAGTATTGGTGAAATAAATACAGATAATGCCATTTAGAGGCTGCATCACCTCTGCCCCGTTCACTCTGTTATATGAATATACGCCGATCGCGAGTTATCTAAATAGCTTCCGAAGGATGCTGACTTTCACCAAACTGTTCTCGGTGAGTAGATAAACATATTTCATGCCAGAAATAAGGTCTAGGTTTAAAAATACCAGAGTTCCCCTTTAAGCGGGTATAGAAAATGGATGAATGGATGCATAACTGGAGTATAAATGGAGAAACAAACCAAAGACAAACATGAGGCTGTTGGAAACGTGATGGATAGAAAAACATTTTCCCAAGGTGGGATGCTAACAGGCCCCTTGTTTAACTTCTGAGAAAATCCACACCCATACACGTACTTTCACACACACAATCTAACAGTCACATCACCTGTCACTGGGAGCTTCATTAAGCTGACGGGCCGTGGCCTGTCAGGGCAGGGCAAGACGTCAGAGCCCTATCCTTCCTGTCATGACATGATGGATCTCTCCAGTACTGGCTGCCAAGCTGTCACTCAAGTCCCCCGTCCTGTGGCCTTCCATCAGGAAACACTCGCAACGCATCCAGTTGATCAGCTCATTTGGATATACCCACCAACACCTTTCACGTTCAAGTCTGACCGCATGTTGAAGGAACAATCAAGACTGGCTCTATTAGCAAGTTCTCTGCTGTTTCTCAATGTCAAGATGTGCCAAAAGCACAGTCATATGAAAAAAGAAAGTCCGCTCTATTTGAAGGTTTTATGCATCAACACGATAACAATCATCCGGTCCTTTCCAGGTTTTTAAATTAGGAAATCACAACTTCAAAAGAACACATGAAATATTACACCATGTTATTTGTTTAACAAAAACAAAGTCAAAATGTAGAATTGGTGTGTGAAAGACTAAGTACACCCTCAAGGCCCGTCCACACCAAGAACTATAATGATTGTGATTGTCCACACTGCTAAAGGGTAACACTATGTGCAAAGAAATACAGTGGGTTCAGAAAGCTAGATATATAAACAAGTCAAGAAGAGTTAGGAGAAGTTACCACATTTTTTTTATAGCTGTCATCGTTTGGGGAAAAATTTTATTCATACTTTTGTATGAGTCAACATTAGTTTGATGGTAACCTTGCAACTGTCAAAGAGGATTTCAATGAGAACAGTCAAGCTTCAGACTCCATAAGCACCAAATACTGCTTAGAAGTGTTTCAGAAATGACAATTTATGCATAATTTTTTGTCAAATACAATAAAATTAAACATTTATTGTGTAGTATAGCCTCCTTTCCATCTGCTTATAGAAAAACTGTACATATTTCGTATTTAGTGTACTTATTTACTGAAATATACTCATCCATCGTGTGTTGGAAAAAACACACACATTTTCCTAAGTGTTATGGTTCATATTTTCTTTTTAATGACCATATTTTCTGTTCTGGGCAGAATTACAGTCTTTGTACATGTCATGTCTGATGGAGAATGATTGGCAGGATCCTGCAGCAAAGATTGCTGCTCTCCAACTGCACCAGTGTCTTTGATGGGAAACTTGTGATCATTCAGGCACCACAAAACTCTGGTTCTTACTACAAAAATGGTTGCTTCTTTGCATTATTGCCTTGTTTGACTACAGGTACTGCTTCACAGTCTCTGATGTTGGTGGTCATGTAAAAAGCAGTGGTTGAGGTATATTCATACAAAATGGCTGAGGGAGCTCCTGAATATCCCCATGCCAACTTCCCTGGGCCTCACTACTTGCTCACATGCAACATGATGTACGCCTTTCCTGAAAAGGACCTAGATGAGGACAATACTACAGACTATCCAGGCTGAGGAGGGTGGTGGAGAACTTGTTTGGTATCCTTGCCTCAAAGAGGGAGGAATACAAAACAGACTCAGTAGACTAAACTGTTCAAAATCATATTTGTTTTATATGATTTTTACAAAAGCGGTTGTAGAATTTGGAACATTAACTTTTGTGGTTATCAAAATATTGAAAATAATTGTTAGTTGCTGCATATTAGAACATTTTACTGTGATTATCAAAATAACTGAATTCCTTGGTTCTTGGAAAAAAAAAAGAATAAACAGTTCTGAAACTTTTAGATACAAGCTTAAATATTTACCCTTGCACTGAGAACCTTAGAGAGAAGACTATACTCTGTGCATTTGTTCCAGACAGTTGCCTGAGAGCAGAAATGCAAATGATACATTGTCTTCAGCCCTATGAGCCAGCTCATGGATTTTAAATTCAAGCTTAGGGGTGGTGACTTCTGGCATCTAACGGATAGTGGCAGCCAATGACTTATAATATGAATCAGTCATTTTCTTGCTGCTGTTTCCTACTTTCTAAGTACTCCATTACAGCAGTGTCAAGATCAAATAAACAGATATCATATTTACTTTAACTTAATATAAATTCAATCTTTTTTTCAGTCTCATTTGATTTATTTTGACTATCTACTTTAAGGATTTAAGAGAAAATATGATGATGTTTAGTTAATATATATAAATAGATATACATTCAAGATTTAAGAGATTTGTTATAACATGCAAAGAGAAAACAGTGGTTTTGTCATTACAATAAAATTCTTACTTTATTGTTTCCTTACACTTGTGAAGCATTATTAAAAAACACAATAAATAGAATAACATAAAGCAGTAAAAAAATAGCAGTAGTATGCCCTAAGTACGCTTTCTTTTCTAAGAACTGGTGCCATATCAATAAAATGCTGAGTTTTTACTGATTAACAAGCCACAACCTCCTTAAGAGATGGTTGAAAGTATCCTGGAGTAGGGCTCAAAGAATACCAAAGGACCCACGTCGTAACTGATTGCTTAGGTTTAGGCTCTGCAATTTTTTTCCGGTCAGGTTTAGGTGCAAAAACTAGCCAATCAGAATTAGGAGTCAAAACTAATTTTCACATTATAAAACCACTTTACAATGTTTAAGGATGATTATGCAGAAATACACACTTTCATTATTTCTAGCCACTGTAGTCAACTGAGAAAGAATGTCAATCCTGAGCGAGACAAAGGCTCAGAAGACAACAGCTCCATTACTGATGACTTCTGCAAACTTTGGTTGTAAATGACATCACCACGACAAGATATGTAATCACGAATTAGGGGAATGTTAACCCCTGCAGGTAAATTCTATTGTGACAGTTAGATAATCTGAGATCAAAGAATTATGAAACATATCAAAGAAAATTTGAATTAGACAATGTCCCTTTTCAAAGTGTTTTGCCTGGCCCTCTGGGAAGCTGTTATGTCTTCCTTTGTTACATTAAATCTATGATATATATCATTAGCATTGCCTGAAGTCTGTGAAGCAACACAATCAGTTTTAGACTTCATGCAAACAAATTTTAACATTGCTAAATACCAACAAAGCTCAGAAACTTAACACAAAAGCACCACATGAGACGTGATTATCTAATATCAGTTGACTTTTAGATGCACAGGGTACATGGAGTTTTTGAGAATAATTGAGTCTTTTTCTTCAAACATTCCTCCTGAAGCGCATCCACACACCACAAAGTGGAAGACCATAGGCATCGCCAGCTTTGGTGATAACAGTCTCAGACACCTGACACTTCCCCTGCCAGATCCCTCTGTCCAACATTCCCGTGAGTCCCTTTCTCTGTTTGTATCATCAAAGAGCAGCTGGTGGCAGGCAGTGTCCCGTTGAGATCTGTGTCCCTGCAATAGTGCTATTTGATGGTGGACAGCTACAAACAGAGCCAGCTTGTACCAATTCAGTGCTCGCTGTTCTCATATGCGAGTCCCAGTGGTGACATAGTGACCTAGGCAATACAAAGCAGAGGGCTGTTTCTAGGTTGGTAGCTTAGCAATAAGCCAAGCAATTATATTATCAACTATGTCTCTGTTATGATTTTGTGTTTAAAAAGGGTTATTGGTAAAAAGAAACTTGGAATGAGTTTGTCATTTGACTTGATTAAAAGAACCCAGAAGCAAGTGTTCCACTATGCAATAAAACAGCATTATTGTAGATTTTGTTATTTTATTTTTGCATATGTGTGTCTGTATATGCTTAGTGACCTGCTGGTAACAGTGGGACTTTGAGTTTTCTCAGTATTCCTCTCAGCAGCTGGCCAGACACACAGTGAGCGTGAGAGTCCTTGGTGGTGAACAGACAGAAAAGCAGCCCTTCCAGAGATCTAATTCTCTTTCCACATCCAAAGCCTCAGAGACCATGTATTATTCACATAAGAAGACAAGGGACGTGGCTCAGCATGAAGGATGGCAAGAATAAAGACAGGAAAAGATGAGGGGAGGGACAGTATCATTCACAGATGTGAGGATAACAGCTCTTGGGGAGAGAAATTGATGGTAAATCTGATACAAATTTAGTCAAGATCAAAAATATGGTGGAAATGGCTTGGTGGTACAACAAGTTGTGTGCTGTTGAAAGTCAAACATAGAGCTTGAGTGTTTGAAAGCACCAATAAGCACGACTTCAATGAGATGTGAGGAACTATTTTGAGAAATCATCTTCTGTTGTGTGTGGCTTGAATAAAGTCTTGTGTAACTATGAACTCAGTGTCATTCCACAGATAACTTGTTTGACTGCGGGAGTTTTTCAGACTTCATGCAGAAAAGAATTCACAAACAACAACATGAAAAAGTCAATATGACTTTCTGTGATGCAAGTGATGGAACAACTGATCTCCTAAAGGAATCTCAAAAAGCAAGATTAGTTTATTGTCTTTAGTTTTTTACAATCCTAATTTGGCAAAAATGGATAAATAAATAAAGAAAAGAGAGACATTCGATTTGAGCCCAATGTCACGTTTTCAGTTATGTTTTGTCATGTTTTCAGGTCTTGGTTAATTTCTGTCACCATTCGTGGTGCGAGAAGGGAGAACCCGGATGCAGACTTAAAAAAAAACTTAGATTTATTACAAAAGCACAGGGTAAGAACAAAGGACGTGGCTGAGCAAGATTATCAAAAATCTTAACTGTAGAAAAACAAAACAAGACTTACCTGTGAGGCAAAAAGCTGACCTGACAAAACTGTGGAAAAATGTGGCATGAAAGGTAAGGTGAGGAATCTGCAATGAACATGAGTGAACCTGGAAACTGAATACTGTGGGGAGGTGATTAGTGATGACGTGTAGCTGTTTAACAGAAACAGGTAACGTGAGTGAAACTTAACGTGACAGGGGAAAAAACATGACAGAAATTAACCAAGACCTGAAAACATGACAAAACATAACTGAAAACGTAACATGGCTAATTCTGAAACCACCAAATCATGTCTTCACTAGTTTATCTTAAAAGTTACAACCTGGAACTAAAATTGTTCTATTGACTCTATTCCTCCTAAATACAAGATTTTAGCTGCTCCTCACATCACAGAGTCTTTGTCCAAGTCTCCTTTTCATGATACTTCATACATTTTCAATGGGAGAAAGGCCTAGACTGCAGGCAAGCCAATCAAGCACACACACACTGTCTATGAGGCCAAGCTGACATAAGTCATGCAAAATGAAGTCTAACTTTGTCTTGCTGAAATAACAACATATCTCCTCAGAAAGAAGTCACTTTGATGGCAGCCTATGTACACCAAATTCCAATATATACCTCTGCATCAATGGTATCTTCAAGCATGTCATGTCATGGACACTGATCCACTCGATGACTTTTGATGGTTTTTGCACTTTTCTCTGATAACAGCCTCAATGGTCTTCCTCATCTTTGGCATGTAGAACCAGATGTAGGTTTTTATCCCAAAAGCAGCTAAAAACACTGACTCCTCTGACCACAGAACATGTGTCCACTGTGTCCATCTGACTCAAGGTTACCATCTGAGATGAGCTTGTGTCCAAAGAACTATATGTATATATATATTCCTCCTTGTGTAATACAGTTTCAGGTTACATGTCTGGATGGAGCAGCAGACTTTGTTGAGTGACGATTTTCCATGGTACCGCTAAGCCCATGTAGCTATTATGGAGCAAAAAATGGTAGCTTGGTGGTTTGTCATGCAGTCCTGCCTGGGGGCTAGAAGGTCATGTGCTTCCAGGAATGGTTTTCTTTTATTGGCCTTTACACACTGATATTTCCTCAGACTTGCTATTTTTTTTCATAGATTTATCTTCTATTCATTGAGGAATATGTTTTGGAATTATTGATAATTTTCTGACCCAGTTTGGCATGAAGTGGTGAGCCACAACCATTCCTTGTCTGGAAAGACAAAGCCTTTGGTGGATGCTCCTTCGATACTCAATCCTGACACCCTCACCTGTCACCAATACATTAGTTGATTGTGGAGTCTTCCAGAGTGCTGTTAATGTATATTCCATAACTTTTCAATCTTTGTTTGTATGATGAAGTTGTTGAGTGAAGATAATTAAAATCTATTCCATCAAGTATAGATACAATTTCTTGTAGCATTTTCAGAAAAATTCCCAAGTTTTCTGCAAATGAAGTTTATAATTAGTGGTTGGTTGCCTGCCAAGTCAACAGCAACGCTTCTAAGCTGTCTTATATCTGTAACTTATTTTTAGCATACACTAGAAAGGTATTGATCTGTATCTGAAAGTGAGTAAACATTCAATTTGCCAAACCGTTCTTTGAAAACTGTAATGCAGTATAATTACTCATGGTGACACTTTGCTGAATGTTTGTATAATACCGTGGGGAATTTTTTTCCTATTCATGGACCAATATCTAATGAAGATACCTCATATTGACTGAGTGTGCTTGCCAAAGTCTTTGTTGCCATCTAAACATTTCTAACAGATATCTCCTCGCCAAACTTGTGTTGATAGGGATTTTCCATTGTTTTCCACCATCTGCTGTTGCATCTCTTCTCCCAATGGAGGCACAACCTCCCCTTTGTGTGCAGTAAAGCAATCTCTTTCCTTATTTCCAACAGATTTTGTTTTGAGTATCCGCCTAGCAGAGCGTTATTTAAACTGTGCCACAGTCGTATTAACGATATGTAGAACCTTGCAATTGTCTCTATTCAATTTTTCCAGACTTAATTTCTCCAAACTTATGTATTAATAATTTTTTACACCAAAAACAAATCATCATAAGAACCCATTTCCACTGTGTCATGTCCACATCCTCAAGTTAACCACTTTTGGGGGTCAGTTCCCACTCTCAAACATACACTTTGTCTACTTCCAGTGCTGTTTCTCACTTAATGTTTAACAGCGTCCCTGCCCCACACTTTCATCTGCACATCTTTTTTAATTGTAGGAGCCACAAAGTAATCAAAATAAATTAGAACTGAAAACACTCCTTTGTTATCACTTGGCTAACTTATCACCTGCCTTGTTAATTAAATTAATCAGTAAAAGGTATTGCAGACTAATCAAAACATGTTTGCCATATCTGGAAGCATCATCAGTATTCTTTCACGACTGCTCAGCAAAGTGTGAAGGATAAGATGAGACTGTAATTCTCATGTGCAACCAAGTTTCATAATCCCCAATTATCCTGAAACGTGACATTTTTGTCATGATTGTACCACAGATTCTACTGATGCAATGATCAGACAGTGCTAAGAGATGTATGAATTACTGGCCTTGTGTCCAGAAACTCAGTTTTCTTTGTTTGATATGAAACATAGATGTGTGTTGAACATAATTAATAACAATTTATTCAGAATAGTTTTTTCGTATTTATTGGTTGTGTGAAAACTGCTATCGATAACCAAGACAGAACACGTTTCACAGGACATTTTTGAGAATCTATAGAAGGTAGACAACACAGTGGATTACAGTGTGTTAGTTTTCTATAAAAGCACACCTTTTATAGAAAACTAAAAAGTTCATTTGCCCATCAGCACGTGGAGTATTGAATTAAGACAAGCCCACTCATGTCCTGAAAGGGCAACTTTAATTCCTAGTTAGGCACTAATCGATACTTGTAGCGCCGCAAGCTGATGTTACATATTTAATATTCAAAGCTCATCCTGCTGATCTGCTAAACAAAAATCTTAATATGGAAGCCTTTTGTTTGGAGCTTCCTCCAGGGTGTCAGCAGTCATGCCCCCCTCTTTTTGTCCTTCTCCATTACTTTCCTCAAGGACTTTTTTTAACTGCAGTCGGATCAACTTCTCTGCTTTTTACAGACACCCTTCAGATATTCTCCATGCTCCATCTGTCTCACTCCTACCCCTGTCCCGAAAAAGCTCCAAAGACTAGACACATGCCAGTATGGGACCAGAAGTAGACATAAGAAAAATCTAGACAGATAGAGAGGAGGAGACATTGTGCATCAGCTTTTACCAGAGAGTGTCATCCTTTTCATTACCATGATGTCTGTGCTTTTGTCACCACTCTCACTGCCAAAAATCCCTTAAAGGCAACGGGGCAGCTGGTGCACAGAGTCTGTGCTGAATGGTTTGACCAGTCATTTGATCCACCAGTCACTGTGAAGAACTGGTGCTGCAGGATGAAGGAAAGAGGAAGGGACAACTAATGGGAGTGGTCATGTCAGGTGCATATTCAAGGAAAGGATTGAATATGTGGACAGGTGTAGTAGACAGTTTGAACGTGCTTCACCTTAAACTGTGAACTGCCACTCAGAAGGTTACAGCTCCATGATGCAAAGAAGAAGCAAGATGTGAACATGATCCAGAAACACTGCTGTATTCTCTGGGCCAAAGCACATTTAAAATGGGTTGAGAAAAAAATCAAAAACCGTTCTGTGGTCAGATTAATCTAAATTTAAGCAGGAAGATTCCTATATCAGACAAGAATGTGACAACATTCCTCTCCCAAAGATTCAGCAACTGTTCCCAGATGTTTACAGACTGTGGCTAAAAGAAGAGGGGATGCTACACAATAAGAAACATGGACACTTTTTTTTTTAAATGTGTTGCCATCAAATTCTAGATGAACTAATATTTTTTCAGGAAATATGTCTCACTTTCATGTTCTATTGTGAATAAAAAATGTATGTATTGGGTTTTCAAATCATTTAATTTCGTTTTTTATTTTACACAGCGTTCCAAATTTTGTGGAATTGAGGTTGTAATATAATCTTTTCATTTTTGTTTTATTTTTGCTGTTAGAAAAGGAGCCGCTACTAATCCTAAAGGCAAGAAGGGGATCATGGAGAATGAAAAGCATGAATAATTTAATATGTGTCATGAATCATGTCACACTTTTGATGCCTTATGTGAACTCTTACTCTCTCTGATTACATTAGAGATGAGACTGCTGTCATCACATCTGGCAAGCAGTAAGTAGGCATTAGGTTTCATAAAAGGGTAACATGACACACCTCCTGTGCTGATAGAAACTGGCACTTTAGAGTCAGTCTGGGTTGTGTCCACACACACGTGTTAGCTCCCACAAAAAGCAGCCAGTAGATATTATTACACATCACCCTCACCGCTGCACATCTTGTCATCATCCTCTTTGAATATTTATTCCCTCCCCTCCCCTGCTTTCCCCTCAAATGTCTGGTACAGACGTTGTGCTGCACCCATCGCTTCCTCCTCTCTCCTCTGCTCGGTGACGACTTGTGTCCTAGCCCATGCATTACGAGCCGTAAGTGTGAATCAGGCTGGGCAGCAAGCCACTGGAGTGTGGGGTGACATGAGTTGGGAAGGGTTATGTTAGGTGACACATTGATGCAAATGCAGCGGATGAGGGAAAAATTCTGAATCACTGAGGACTCTGGATAGGTATTCTATTTATCTTTAAGTTCACTTGGAGTGAGAGAACAAACTTTAATTCACAGGTTGTGCCATAATAGGAATTTATCTGTTTGTCTCATGCAACAACAATCATTTGTTGGGGACATCAAGGATCCTCAAGAATTCCTGGGAGACAGTTTGGCAATAAAAGGACAACTATGACAAACATCCATGAGATACTGCCATGTGTTCTGAACTTGAGTGACAAGGTTATGTGATCAAGCTGCAGACACCGGTGTGTGTTGTTGCAGCTTCCATTCCCCTGGTTGCTCCTGACAGACGCAGAGCTGCATGGCCCACACTAATTGGCTGCATCTCAATCTCGCTGAGTCAAAATGCCAGCAGAGGAGCACAGTGTGGTGTCTCAGCTACTGTCAAACAGGCTGAGCACTGAGTGACACAACACCGGCACTCTTTTTCAACAAAACAGACAGGGTACAAGGAGATGTCCCTTCCTGCATTGGATTCACATAAACACCGTGTCAAATGTGTCTGTGTAGAGATAGAGGAGGACAAACAATTCTGACAAGAATACAAAATAATGAGGGGCAACAAAAGTTTGTTGTTTAAAGCTCAAACTGTCTGGATCACAAAAAGAAAAAGCACTATGGAAAATACAGAGTGCTTCTGTTTTTTAGGGAAATAATTCAAGCAGCACTTTTTTGATTTTGGCCAAGCTTCTAACTGATAAAGTTACCATATGTAAAATTATATTTATGAGAAAAAAGCTTTTGTTTCCTGTTTTTCTTTCCCACTCTTCCATTGAGCTTCCATGAGCTCATCACAGTTTTCTATTTTAGTTCATGAAGTGTAAATATCAAGCAATATTGACTTTTAATTGAAAGCCCATAAACCCCATTATGTTACATAACAAGCATGTAGTAAATATTATATTTCAGTGAAGTTATACTGGGATCATTTGTGTGCATTCGTATTGGGTGGCTGTGGCTCAGTGGTTTGTCCAATAACTGGAAGGTTGGCGGTTCAATTCCCACTCTCGCCACTCAAAGACTGGTGCCCTGACAGCTCCACCTGCAGTGGAGTAAAGCAGAATTAAATCTAATCTCTGAGTTTGTCACATCACAGATTAATGTTCCAAACCACTAAACTGAACATGAATGATTAAAAAAATTACCAACCAACTATAATCAGGTTTCAAAATGGGCAGTGCTTTATGCTCGCACACAATGGGGGCCCATACACTGCTGATTAACACACCTCAGATGAGCTTAAATGCACCACACTAATGGGTGAGAGCTTCTTTAACCAAGATAATTCGCTTAGATGCAAAATCACAAAGGTGCATGCAGATATTAAACATTTTGGTCACTTAACTGGCTTTATAATAAGCTACCATCATTGTTAAACTGTGCAGCTTACTTTCAACATGGAGAATATGTCATGCCTCAGAATTGTTGTGACTCAGAAAGGTTGTTGCAGCAGTGTTATTTGTCCTTCAGTTGAAGATTGTAAATCTACCAGGTAAAAAATTAGACGAGTGTAGGTGGCGATCTCTGTTATTAACTTTCCCTTCCAGTCCACAAACATGATGCTACAGTTCAGCTTCACTTTGCAAAATGAATCAAGCTTTTCCTTGTTCTCATAATTACTCTGCAATTCAAGCAGTCTATTTAATCATCCCTCTGCATCATGGATTTGTGATTTTAGATCTGAACAGAAAATTGATATACTGTTTAACAGGCCATCTCCACAATTCAGTAAAACCAGTTTTCAGCCTACTAGTTTTAAGCATTTATTATCTCGCACATAAATCATGTTTTCAAAAAAATCCCTAAAATGATTTTACTCTTTAAAAGGTTACGATTTAACGGACATGCTGTATTTCTGTACCGCTAAAATGAATGGTCTTTTTCCACACAGCAAAATAAGAAAAAGTCTAATACAGTGTCCCTGTTAGACCTGTCAACAAGCCAGCATGCAGATTACCCCAATCCTTGGAGCTGTTGCACTTCAATGTAATGGAAACATTTCTGATGTATTGCTGCACTTCAGCACTGGAGCGAAGGACTATCTCCATTATTCAATTTGGTGGAAACCAACTTATTCTCTTTCTGTAACCAGTTTCTGAATAGCAGTCAATTTGCAAACCAACATTAGCAAAGTTTGCAAGGCTGCCAAACCTAGCCACTTAGACAGAATTCCGGTGTAAAGATGGGAGGTTTGTGAGAGAGCAAAATTATTCATTCATTTTCTCACACAGTGAAAACCACTTCATTACTGATATTGTTACAACACAATCATGCACAAACAGACGAGAGATCAGACAAGATGGCATCTCTCCATTCACAGTGAGAATGTTACCAAAGTAATGTAGAACCTCTATGACTTTGCTTAACCCCGTCAACCACAGCATGGACAGACCAGAACTGTCCAGAGGTCTGTTCTTGATCACATACTTTATATCCCACAACTTTGTGCAATATCTAACTTGGGAAAATATTTTTGGACCCCCTCCTTTCCCTGTTGGTTCTATTGTTTTATTGCATAGATTATGAAGCTCTTTGCTATCTGACATACTTTATATTATGCTGTCGGGTAACACAGAGAGAAAGGGCGGATGAAGGGAGGGGAAAACTCTCCAAAATGCTATTGTGTACATTTTCATCTGAGGCTAAAAATCAGAAGAGTGAGCCCTGATAGTTCTGCTACAACTTTGTAATCTGTTTTAGCAAAACATCGGCTTGTCTCGACTTTGCCTTACCATTTATATAGAAGTAGCAATAAGTCTCACATGTTGTTGTTGACTTTCTGAGGATAGTCCAATTTTTGTGAGATTCTGTACAACATCCATGAGGAGCAATCATTCTGAGCATATTTTATCCTTCATACCTCATATATTCATGTCTAGAATAACACTGCCCCCAACAGGCAGAGCTGTGACGCGGTCAAGTTCATTTCCATTTTAGTCAAACTTTATTTTGTCAAAAACAGATTCTGACACAATGACAATGACAGAATACCCCCCCCCCCCCCCCCCCCCGCCCCTTCTAACACCCCAGCCAAACAATAAGCCTCTCTAAATGAGGCCTAAGTGGTAAATATTTCGATTCAGAGGCTGTTTGATCCTCCAGTGAAAGTGAGCAACAACTGAGATTAAATAGAGAAAAATAATTGTGGTTCCAGAGCTTTCACAGTATATTACGCAGCTCTGTGGTGCAACAATGAGCTTGAGAATTAACAATGTTGTCTTATCTTTCTGAGCTCAACACAAAGTTGAGACGGACCCTTTGATTCTCATTTTTGCTTTTATGAATTAGTCCCCTTAAACACACACTTTATCTGACAAGAGTAAACCGCACTTCTGAAAGACACCTGCTAGCATACAAATTGGGTAATCATTCACACCTGATTAAACACATTTAATAAATTAATCAACTATCAGTTAGCCCCAAAGCTCCCTACCGCACTCCCCCAGCCTACCCTTTAACAAAAAAAATAAAAATGTCCTCACACAGTATTCAAACTCAAATTTCCAGCATTCTATCCATCAACTATATCCTGAGCTAATGAAAAAACTGAAATCAAGTTAATCTTACATCACACTTACAGATTATAAAAAGACCATCAGAAGTGGAGTGCTTCACAGTAACTTGTTGGTGAATTACATTTAAGTAATATGAGAACAACAGAAAGCTGTTAGCTGTCTGTCAGGTTGGTAACACCTTAGAGTGTTAGCCGCTGCGGAGCCCCATGTTTCTGCCGGTATGAGGGTCAGTTCAGTTTAACACCTAACTGACTTCAGGGGTCATATTTAAGCTATATTATTATGTCAAGTCGTTGATGCTCTTTGTTGGACATTTTAGAAATACGTAAGCCTATATTGATTCAAGTCTGATTAAATTCCACTTCCACTGTGACCCCATGTCCTGACTGACGAGATATGCAACGTTAAGACTGACATAGGAGGCACGTAAGTGCAATAAAAAAAAGAAAGAAAATGTTTTAAGTTGATCCACATGAAGTACAAATGTATAAAAATTGTTCTGCTCCAAGTATTGACAGAGATCTCAGACAATGATGGCTGTGGGGAAAAAAACAGAACAAAAAAAACCAACAGTTAACTAATAAAAGAAAAGCTGTCAGTCCAGTGAATCAGAATGGCTGATGAGGTGGTGGTATCGCATGTTGAGTGGTCTGTGCTGGACTGAACCTGAACACAGTCTCAAATCACACCTTGACAAGCTAAACGGTTCACTAGCACTGAAAACACATGGATGTAAATTCTGATGAAGTGTAACCCAGTGCTCTCTGAGGCTGAGGTCAAGGTTGCTAGCGTTCAGTTTAGTGTACAAAGATGTGATGTGAAGGCGCCTCATGTGCGCCTGGCTTTCTGTCTCTTGGCCTGACGTTTGGCTTCATCTAAAGCAGCGCTGTCACTGCTGGCTTGGGCCATGCTCCTCACTCCCTGGATGCGGTTCACCAACTGTAACAGGAGAGGAATCACCTGGAAAACAGGTCAGCAGACTGTGTTAAACAAATGCTTTCTGGTCGGAAAAATCTGAAGTATTAAAATTAGCCATGCAACAAATAATGGGATCAGCAGGAAACGAATACAGAATATAAAAACTGGAAAAAACAGGAAATTCTTTTAAATGCCGATCAGACTTTTAGGCTTTGCCCTGACAAGGCCAAATGCCAGCAAGGTTTATTCCAGCAGCAGAAGAAGGCGAGAAAATCTCTATGAATGTCTTGTCATGATTAGTTGGAGCTTGCCATGTACCTTCTCGTGGTTGTACGCAGCTAAGAGGAGGAGCAAGGTGAGGGGCAGAGCTATGTAGGAGCCCTGTGCAACATCCTGGTCAGGCACTTTACGCTGTGGGAAACACACATGCAGTCCGTGGATAACGATTTAAAGAGAAGGCTAATCAATATTATGACATGTCTTATAATAAAATTTAGAAAAGCAATGTTTTAAAACTCCTTTTGCATCTTACAGTGGGGTTGAAGGTGAGAGTGATGTGCTTGTGGTAGCCAGTGGAGGTGAAGGAGACCTGGGGCAGAGTGTAATCATACTGGGAGCGGGACAGCGTGGAGTACAGCATCAGCACATAGCTCTGAAAAGCACACAGAGGTGACTGTAGATATGAAAACAGCATGTTCTGGATCATTGCAGCTCGAAAAATTACATTCAATCCAATTCAAACAGAAAATTAAAACAGAAGTTAAAGCTGATACCTCGCCATCCCGGTCCAGAGGAGGGAAGTGGAAGAAAAGGGACTGTCCGAGAGAGACGGTGTTGATTGGATTGTCCAGATTGTCGCTCTTGTATAGTTTCACCTATACAAGGAAAACAATGTATTATTTGCAGTTTAACTTCACAGATTAATGGTATAAAGGTTCAGGAAAACACACTAAACTGCAGCGACAACAAGTCATACCGATAAAGTTGGGAGATGTTCAGGAGACGTGATGATGTTTCCACTGAGGTCGAACTGATTGATCTGCCTGAAGGCGATGATATTGACCCCTTCAATGTCATCACTGCCAACCTGAGGGGAAATTAGAGCTTAATCTAATAATACCACCTTGACCTGGTAAATGAAATACCAAATGTGAATTTGAGGTAAAGCTTTTGTTCAAGTCACATGCTGTGATAATGACAGAGAATTAAGGGGAATTAAGGCATTTCCAGCCTCAGAGAGATTAGGAGGACATTTCAGACAAGCTCAAATTATGAACTGAGAGGTTTAAACTTTGCTGGTGGAATTATTGTTGCTTTTGTTCTGTGTATAGAAAGGACCCATGTGATAAGGCAGCTGATTTAAGTTATAATCACAGGGTTCTCACAGTTATTTCAACAATTCAGTTACAGAAAAAGCCTTTTTCAAAGTGGCAGGGGCATGCTATCTACAAGCTTTTTCCCTTTTTAAAGTGTTCATAACTGAGTTGGAAGTGTGAAATAAAAGTGTGATGCTGAAAACTCTTGAGCTTTTGACTGTTAACACAAAAGCTTTTCTTTGGCCATGAGATACGCAACAGTAATGGCTACACTAATCTGTTAAAGCGCTAGCCTTAAAACTTTCGCACAATGGTCACTCTGGCTTAAATTTTCCTTAATGCGTCATTCAGACATGTCTGTGAAAGAGACAGAAAGCACTGCGGTGTGTGATGTTCACTGATGTCCTCAGATTCACAGTTTTGTCACATGTCACAAGCACAGTTGTTGTATTTAACAAAGACAGTGGATGGAAGCTACTGAAAACATATTTCCATGTGCTTAAGCTGGGAACAGTCAAGAGGGTTTACAGGCATTAAAGTAGCAGTGTAGCTGTCATGAACTCTAAAAGAAAATGCTACGGGAGCATCAAATTCAGAGTCAGAGCTGAAAAGAAGCTGCAGCACCACAAAAAAAAAGTCCTCGTTACAGTGTCGTAATGCCAGAAAAAGTCTTATCAAGCACACCTTATGGTTTGTTTTTATAAAATCAAAGCAGTTTAACTGTTTCTATGAATACATTTCTTTTACACATTTGGCTCAGACGCTGTGTCCATGGTTACAGTGTCTTTCACAACATTTAACTGAAACGCTCTTAATTTGTTTTAAATTGTTTATCTGTTAGCCAAAAAGCTTAAACATCATCTGTAGTTTGTAGGAAATATTCTTCTAAAAAAGGTGAGTCTGACTTCATGTCAGCTCAACTCGGACGACACTGGGTACAGTTCAATGGACCTGCAAGTATCCAAGTTGCTGCCGTGATAACAACTGATGGCATTCTCTAATTAACAAGGAAATGAGTTTAAATGCTTCCTACATTAACTCATTTAGCAAAGGAAACACTGGAAAGAGAGGATACCATGTCTCACAACTCACTGTGGCTGCAACTTTCAAAGCGACACTCGATTAGTTTCATCCCATCGTACCAACCGGGGTTTGTGTAAATAAAAATGAGGACAGGAAGGTGAGTGTGAGCAGCCTGTGACAGCAATATCCTTCACAATTGTGGCCGTTTCTTTCCTTTTTTAATTACAAACCTGATAATAAAGTAATACTTTGAATAATATTCCATCATATTTGCATGATGTACATGAGAAGGCCTACACATAACAGACAACAAAAGGTAGGAACCCATTTTAAACTGCATCTTAAGAAACGAATACTATCAGACACAAACTCTAATTTGTTCTAATTTCCTTTATCATGTCTAGGAAAAATGGCAACGATAACAGTTTGACAGACAAAAGAATTGTATTTCCGCACCAAAAAGGTGAGAGCTTTAAGCCAAACCTTGGTATAACTCAGCTTGGTGTGCTGTGTGTCTTTATAAAATCTGGAGCAACTGGATAAGTAGAGGACACAAGAAGAAGTGGCAGGGGCGTGCTATCTACAGCAGCTGAACAGCATCTGGAAGTGATGTCCTTAAGAGAGAGGAAAAATAAATCCAGCAAAGACCCGACACGGGACCTGAGAGATGCATCTGGACCTTTGCACCAGTTCCTGGACGTATGAAATCCCTGTTCATTGATCACTGTCACAGAGCTCTGATCTGCTAAGTACAGATACTGTGTGTCCAAATAGAGAAGTGTGCTGAAAGTAACGCGACAGCGAATGAAAGCTTTCAATGCCAAAGACAGCAGATATGCTCACATCTTCTTCCAGACTTTTTATCCACTCTTCCTTTTATATAATAACAATATTGTACAGTCTTGTATTGTATAGCATTTAGTGTTGTGTTGTTTTCTTTTCTTGCTAAAGTGGGCGTTTTAAAAGTCAGAATTATCTTTATTGTCATTCAAAATGCATAAAAGAAAATTAAAGTTGACGATAATCCTCGCTTGACATCTGGATGATGAGCAGTTGTTACCTACCTCTATATCTCTGTGTTGTGGCAAGGCCCGTTCTATGTGGTCATTGCCTTCAGCTCGCAGTTGAATCAAATATTTGCAACCCGGCTGCAAGAAAGCAATACACAATTTTAATCAAATGAGATGTTCAGAAAAACAGCAGAATAATCATATCCAGTCCATTATGCCTGCTCATATGCCATCTACATATTATATTTTACTAAGTGAAATGAAAGGGTTTCTTTATGATCCGATACAGAAAGTGGTAATTTGAACAATTTGTTGCATCTCACCAGCAGACCCCTGAGTCTGAATCGACCCTCTTCGTCGGTGACGGTGTCCTCACTGTAGAGGCTGCAGTCTCCCTGACCCACCGCCTCCACAGCCACATCCCTCTCTGCGTCCCCGCTCAGGGACTGTACCGCTCCGTAGCAGCTGAGGACGGAAGTACAGGCCCACAAAAATGTACAAATTTAGCCTGTGACTCTTTTAACGATGCTGTCGAGCAGTACAAAAGCAAAAGTTTAGTTTAAACAGCACAACACAAACAGTACGAGGTGCACTCATACCTGTAGGCAGTCTTAATGCCTGTTATATCGATGCTGAGGTTTTGACCCTCTTCCACTGTGATCATCTGAGAGGCCGGCTCAAAGCGGAACTCTTTCATCATGGGCTTGAAGTAGTACTGACCAGGACTCTGAAGAGACAGACGGTAATTATTTATTTTTTATGGAAAGCAGAAATGCTTATTTTATCTAAAGCAAAAGAGAGGTCAAAGCACACACAGCTTGATGGAGTGAGGCACTACAGCGCAGGGAGCCGATCCTAAAGGGATGAAAGAACGGTCTCTTTCTTACCAGGTTATTGAAGGTGAGGAGGCCAGTGTCCTGAGTCAAAAGGTTGGAACGGAAATGTCCTCCGCTCAGAGACAGAAGGACGCCTGACAGGGGCTGGCCGTCCTCTGACTTGATCTGGATCACACACAGAATATCAAAGCCGACCGAGTACTCCTCAAATTAAAAAACTGATTCAACTATCCGAGACTGATCTTCTCTTTTTATATACACTTTGTACATTCAGAAGGAACAAACAAGCTGTTCATCATGTCCTGTCATATTCGCTTGAAGCACCACAATCAGAGAAGTGTACCACAGATGAAAAAGTCAGCTAAACAGTGTGAATTTAACAAAAGGGGCTGGTGATCAACGGGATGTTCTGCATGCATGCGTGTGAGGACGGTGGTCACATGTACCTTGAAGGTGACGCCGGCCAGAGCGAACGCTTTGAAATCTCCCTGGGTCCCCTCCACTGGACTCAGGACGAAACCCTCTTTACTGGCACTGATGTCGTACTGCCGGTCGCTGTGGAGCGGACCCACACTGAGGGGACGAGAGGAGAAATGAGGTGGGAGACGGAATTTGTCACGTGGTTGGAATGCACAAGAGATGCCCGCAGTGCAGATCCATTATTTACTTTGAATTATTTACACAGAAATTGTGACACAAATGCTGCTGTGTGAGCTTTAGCGATTTGACCTCAAGCAATAATTGCTGCAACATCAGATTTATTATAATAAAAGTAAAAGTTTCATGGAAGAAACTCGTTATTGATGAATTTTCAACAAAGTCGCAGAGGTCCAAATTTAGTCCCCATAAAGCATTACATGTCATAAGGTGCTTAAATCTCAGAAGATCATCTTCCACACTGACAGTTAATGTAAATGTTCATATAACAACAGTCGTAGAGCCACTTCGACTCGGCCTCTGACAGGCTTACATTTTAGAAAAACCAAACCCAATTAACCGTAACTCAAGCAGCATCAACAGTAGCCAATCACAGGAAGAGAAACAAAAAAACAAAAAAAACAAGAGAACAAGAAATATGATGAGGTTTAAGGTGATTAAAATCAATAAACAGCTGACAGGTTTATAATACCTTCATTTTTTTGTTTTTACATTTGATCCTGACACATTTAATCAAGAAGTCATTAAGAAGAGTTTATGATCGAGACTTTCTGTATTCAAGCTTAAAATCGATCAGACGCTGACATTTAAATCATTTAGGTCTAAATTTAGCTTCAGCCTCAGCTATAAGTTTGCATTCAACATAAAACCTTGTTGAATATAAGGAATAAAAAGTAATTAATCATCTTCACAGAATGGCCAGGCTTTGCCACAGAATATGCTTCCATTAAATGGTGCTGCTGCTTTTGTGCATGCTACAGTGGTTCACTGTCAGGGCCCTCTTGAGACATTTAATGGAACTGGGCCATTATTAATTCCCAACCCAATCTCTGCACAATCTACCCCCCCCCCAAAATAACTATTTGGGTTTTAATCTGTTTTAGGCTTCAGAACAGGATCAAAATTAAACTTCACTGTTGCACCTTGACCAGAGTCTGCTTTCATTTCCTGGTTTCTCGGCATGCACACACCTTTAAAGCGCAGTCCACATATTTTCAACAGAGCTGAGGTCATGACTTCAGGAAAGCCATTTAAAAAGCTTACCATTAGGCTGCTTTATCCACTCCACAACCAGTTTTAGTTTATGTTATAAGTCACTGGCCCATATAAACATCTGTCCATATAAACCCATCTGTCTAACTGATGGGTTGAAGTTATGTGGAATTGTGAGGCTGTCATGCTCCATTATTCCATTCACTTTGTGCTGTTTAGCAGTTCCACTGACATCAGTACATACACAATGCTAGCAACCCCGTGACTCCCAGTGGGTGTTGTGGTTGAACAGCTCCTCAATTCAATTTACTCTCCCAAATATACCTCTGGTCATTGAGGCCAAACAATTCAGTCGTCGTCTTGTCTGACTGTCAAACGTTCCACCAGAAGGCCTATTCCAGCTGCCAGGCAGTGGCAGGGTAGGCCCTGGATAGTTTGCCAGCCCATCGCAGGGCCAACAGAGACAAACGAGACAAATGTTCATCCTGAGCCTACGGTCAGTTTACAGCCACCAATCAACCTAACGTGCACGTTTCTGGACGGTGGGAAGAAGCCACAGTATCCAGAAGCTTTCCAATTATTTCTCTATTTCTCACATACAAATGTTTGAACTGGTGATCTTTAACTCTGCAGTTGTTTAAACGTGACTCCAAGAGACCTTCCTGACTTGTGCAGATCTATGATCATCTTTCTCTGATCTGCACTGAGCTCCTTGAACTTTCCCGATGAAACGTGTCAATCAATCCAAGGAGCACAGTCAAACACGGAAGTTAAGAGGATCAATTCAGACATTTTGAAATGTTCAGCATCAATAACTGTTATCTATGTGGGTAGAGAAGTATGCTGAGTCAAAGATTTGATTGAAAGCCCAATATTGCCATAACATGTCCATGTTGACTTAATGCAAGCTTCTTTCCTAAGGTGCGTTAATGGATTAGCCTGTTAGTATAATGTTCTGCGAACAGCTTGCTTATACTCAACAGACAGATATATGACCAGATATATGTGGTCAAAACAAATCTCCAGGTCCATGACTGTCAGGATAAAGCGTCACAGACACTCTCTGATGAGGACATTTAGATCATGCAGGACCCACAGCAGCCACACACACATTGTTTAGCACCAATGTGAGGTCACAACTATCAAAGCACAACCCAAAGGTAAAAAAATCAAATATCCTCCAAGTGCATCTTAGGCAAGCTATTTCTCTCGTACCTGTAGGCTCCCATCTCATTGGTGGCCACGGTAATGAGCGGTGCGGCGGATCCTCTCTCAGTGATGGATATCTCCACACCTTGCAACTCTGGTGACACCTTACCCTCCAGGAAGAGTCCTGCACGCCCAATGATGTCCACCAGCCGACCTGGACATGACTCTGGTAAAAGAGAGAGCATATAGTTTGCATCTCACTCAATTTTCAGACTAATTTTCCTAGTTTTTTCACCAGTGATTCACTTTCACTTCAGCAAAGAAGAAAAAGTGCATGAAGCGAATAGAAGAAAAACAAGGACACACATTCAGTCAAAAGTTTGGATACACCTACTCATTCAAAACTAATGGGTACATTACCTCCTGTAATAGTTGCCTCCACTTCAGGAGGGTAGAACAGCAGTTCCTTAGAGGAAGGAGTCACCGTAATCTTCTCACCAGCCCTGTACAGTCATGTTGTAAACATTAACTCACTGCATGACAACGTGGGCTCACAATTCCAAGTGCCTCTAAGAACTGGTGGTTATTATCATCAATGGAAGAATAAGCAAATAATTCTCTAAATATTCAAAGTCGGGTGAAGATAAATAAGTGTTACAAAGTATCCTTTTATTAAAGGTCCGAATAAGCTTTGCACATGAAACATTCAGAGAGATGTCTTCTAAGACGTGACATGTAATAAGTGCAGCTGAAGTCCAGTGACAGTTCACATTTAGACTCCTTGGCAGAAAAATAAAGACGTCTTTCTTTGATTTGAAACATTGTGGATGTCTCTAAATTAAAATTTTCATAAACCAACTTGTTAGGCAACAAACTAGATAAACTAGCTGCTCATCCAACATTTTATTGCTGTGTGAACCTGAGAGTCCTTTCTCTGCAAACTGACCTGGCCCAGTAGGAGAACTCATAGTGGAAGGGGCCTGTCAGTTCATCAGCCTTCTCTTGGATAGGAGGACTATCGTCTCTGGCACCTCCCTCCTCCTCGGCTGCTCGACGCTCCCGTTCCTGGCGGCGCAGCTGAATCTCCTGCAGTTGCTGCTCCTGCCTCTGTTCCTCCAGGCTGCGCAGGGGACCCAGCACCAGCGCTGGCTCGCTCTCAATGGACGATCTGACCGGGGAGAGGAGCACTTTTAAATAAAAAAACATCGAGGGCAGACAGTACCAGACAGCATCTGGCTAGAATGAGCCCGGCCTCATTGAGTCCTAATTACTTGATTGTGACTGTGACATCTAGAATCTTGTCTGTGGTGATGAGTCCCGTCATGTGATGCCGCACCGCAGTGAGGGTCAGGATACTGGGAGCCGAGCTGTTGCATACAAATTAACAGGCGTCAGTAGAATGATTTATGCACAAGTGAACGTCATTTTAGCTCATTAAAATGAATGCACACTCCAGCTCGTTACTTACGTATCATAGGTGTAGAAATCTTGCTCAAACTGATGACAGGAGCGAGGGGTGACTTTGTAAACACCTGGACAAACCCGTTTTAGCTGATTAATTACTCTGTTCCAGTTTTATATTCAGCCAAGTCTGACACAGACCTCCTGGCTAAAAACACTGTATTCCAGCTATACACAAGAGGAAAGTTGCTACACTCTGATATTTGCTCCGTATGCTAATTGATAGCATCTTTAGCTAATGAGAGGTCACGAGAATGAAACTCACCAGGTTTGGAGAGACAGAAGCGATTTACTCCCTTAGAGAGGTTGTATACGCCAACATTCTCAGGTTTGCTGCCATCTTGGAAGAATTCCTGAGGACACATTTGACACACAGCCAGTAATTGTAGAACGGCCACCATTCGTAATGATACATTGCTAATTGTGTACATTAGTGCTTCCGTATTAATGGATTACTAACCAAAGTGATGGCATGGGAGAGGGAGCAGCGCAGGATGTAGCCAATCTGTCTGAACTCAACCCCCAAGACATCAGAGTCGAGAACCTCCACTTCCACGGCCTTATGTTTCCAACACCACTCCTCATGAGAAATACCCACTGATGGTAGTAAATATGGGAGAAGAAGGTTGATGCTCTCCACAGTCTTTAGGATGTAAAGATGTCATTCTAGTCTGAGCTCGGCAACTCTAAAACCCGTGTAACGATGCTTTAATGAAGCTGTGCGTGCAGGCAGCTTGCAGGCAAAATGTGTGCACAGAACAAGGATATAGATAGATGGCGCACCGGAAGGCACAGAAACGCTGTCTGTATAAAGGCATGCCCCCAGAAAACTGGCACTGTATAAAAGTTATGATCGAAAGGTGGTAATTAAAAATTGATTGCCCAACAATCATTACAGAATAATTAGAGGGAATTTAACAGACGTGCATGCAGGAAGAAGGAATTAGTCTACAGACAATGCCTGACTGACTTCTTCAAGTAATGCAGACTTTGCATTTCTGCTCCTCTGAAATGTCGATTTACAAAAGTAATGAAAATGACAACACAGTGAAAAACAAATGCATCACATTGAATCATAAGTAACCTTTGTATTTCCCAGGCAAAACGTTGTCAAAAGAGAAGCTGAGGCTGTCGCTGCTGCCAGACAGAGCCACCGTCCTCCTCTCTCCCTGCCGACTCACCGGTTGCAGAGTCACAGAAAGATCGTCACAGGAAGCTGGAAGAAGTGAACCAGTGAACACAAAGCAGGCAAAAAGAGCAAAAATATGAGGCTGCTTTACAGACAAAAAATGATCAAGTTCGACTGATAAGATGTTACCTAGACAGTAGACTTTTCCAGAGACAGAAGCCATGAATTGGGTGAAAAGGAGGTCTGTGAGAGGCCGGTCGATAAGAGAGACCTGAAGGGCCTGAGGCTGCAGAGCCAGGCCTGCTTTCACCTCTGCTTCAGGGAGAGAGACCTAAACAGATGGAGGTGACATCAAAGCTATACCGAACACTTTGTGTTCACTTTGTCATCTGTATAAATTATATGTGCAACCTCTTAAGTTTCCAGTAACATTTAGATTTTCCCATAAAACTTTAAAGAAGACGTTATAGGTGCTTCCACAGAAACTAAATGCTGCTGGAGCCTTACATGGACGCTGTAATCTCCAGGTTTGGCCTGAAAGCAGAAGGCCCCCTGAGGGTCCGAGTCAACGGTCCGACTGGAAGCCTTGTCTTGGCCCTGTTGCGTCAGAGTGACCTTGTAGCGGCCCTGTTGCTTCATTCCTTCAGGCAGGTGACTAATGGAGATCTGACCACATACACTAAACCTGCGTTGGACAAACATCAGGGCTTTACAAAGTTTGTCAGTAATATGGCCACATGTGAGACCAGACTTAGACCAAACATACCCTGTGGTGATAATGTCGGGAAGTTGAGGCGTGTTTGGGGCAATCTTTACTGTTATTGGCTCAAAGAACATAAGCTCCTTATTAACACGGATGGTGTAGGTACCAGCTGTCATGTTCTCCAGCCGGAAGGAACCGTCCTCCTTACTGATGACTGTGAGAACAGAATGGCAAAGCAAATTACAGATTACAAAAAAAATGAGACACTCCCACAGCGGTCTGCTTTTTTTGTGTTGCTTTTCAAAGACGGGAAACATCAAGTATTTTTGGTATGTTTACCCTTGATCTGGTTGTTGAGGGAGACTGTGGCATCAGGCACGCCCTCCCCACCAGCACTGTTCAGAACTCGGCCCGTCACAGAGAAGCCCATCACACGGAAGATAGGCTGCGCACAGAGCCACAGAAACAGCTTCACATACAGACGTGTGGCTGGGATACTTTGGAATAGTTTTCTTTCATATTTGTAAGCTTACAAATGAAGAAAAGTAGAGATATTAATTTCACCTCAAGCTTCAAGCTGTTGTGCTCCACCTTGAAATTCATCCTTGAAGGGGCAACATCAAAAGTGATCCTTTCTCCCCTGTAGAAAGGCACCTGGAGAGAGGGAATCACAATTAAATGCATTTGAAAGAGAGCAAAGTTATTTTCAGGTTAAAGCAAGAATTGATTGAATTAAACAGTGTTTTTGGTTGGCAGCATTTCAACAACAGCCATTCAGTGCATTTTAACTGGGAAATCCTGTATTTCTCGTATTGCCGGTAGAGTTTGTGATTTAATCTGCTAAATAACCATTGAAATCGCTGGGAGGGAGTGAAAAAAAAGAAGAAATACACCAGCGTGTAGGATGGGGTGACATCTAGTGTTTTCTGTTACAAACAGCAACCAGCTGAATAAATGCAATAATTGCAAGACAGATGTTGTTTGTTTTTTATTCCAAAGAAAGAAAGAAGAACTTACGACGGTGTATTCGCCGCTGGCCAGCGAGGGAAACGTGAAGGCGCCATCATCTCTGGACAGAGCATTGCACAGGTAGATGAGGGAGCTGTCCCCAGAATCTGCACCCTCCACTGGGGACGTGTTGCAGCCACTGATGTCCTGCGAAGCAAAGCAAACGATGAATTTCATGCACTCATCGCTTCCCATCGCTGTGGTGTCAAATCAAACAAAGAAATGACTTATTCTACACAATTCTGCAGCATTTTCCTGAAAAGATGTGGGGAGTTTTTCAAATTAAAGAAATATACAAAAATCTTGAAATAATGTGGAATAGATGAGACAAAAACATGTGAGATGTAGTTTGTCTCCTCACTGTAAATAAGGTTAGTTCACCTCTCTCTGGACTGTGGCTGAGTACAGTAGGAAGGTGACCTCCTTCATGGGCTCTCCATCACTGCGGACCTCCCCTGAGACATCGTAGCCTCCGACCACCAGATGGTCGGCGGCCGGGGCGTTGGCATTGGAGACCTGCACCGAGGTGGTACTCTACAGGAAGACAGCAAATGTTTCTGCCTAAGTTGCAATGAGGGGTTGAATAACTGCTCTATCTGGAGCAGTGTGCTTACTGCTGGAGATTGTTATTTAGAACTCTACTGACCGGAGGAGGCATTTTATCAGCTGAGCAAGTAAGAGCGTAATGAAGCTTACCCTCAAGTGATACAGAATGAAAAAGAGCTTTGAGACTTTAACTGAGAACTGTGACAACATTGAGCTCAATATGTTAACGCTCTGTTATGGGGATGAAAAAGGTTTTGCAGACATTGAATCATGAATTACAAACCTGCTGATGTGTCCCACTTTTATTTAAGAAGACTCTTAGTCACACTCGGCTCTTTCTTCCGACTTCTTTTAACTACACCAACAGCATCTTCACTTTTAGCAGTTTACATGTTGTTTCTAATGAAATCTAATCAAAATAAGATTCTCTCTTTATTTTTTTTTATAAAAGATCAGCGACTGCACAGAAAGCTTTGGTTACGTCTTTGCAAAGTCATTTGCTCACTTTAAAATTTTTTAGAAAATTCTAATCAAAATTTACGAATATAATATAGATTTAAAGGTACTTTTCAAACATCTTTAGATACCAAAAGTTGCTGTCATGTGACAGCCATTGATCAAATTCAAACTTCCCAGCTTTAGTAACTAACTAAACTCACAGAACACAGACTATATATTGTCTTACAGCTGTGCAGATGATGACAAATAAACTAACCTTCTCAAGAGACCAAGAGGGGTGGGAAGCTGTGATATCATAATTTCCAGGTAGCACTTTGAAGAAGGTGTACCTGTGTTAGCAAAAGCAAAAACATAAAAGTCTTTTAGCAGCAAACAGTTTCAACCACACGATGACTGCTGAGGCACCTGTGTAAGACCTCACTGAACAGACGGGTGTGAGGAGCTTACTTTCCTCCAGGGTGGGTGATCACACTCTGGAGTTTCTCCTCTGTTCCCGCGCGGCTCAGCTTCACTTCCACTCCTGCCGGGCCGAGGAGATGACCCTTACTCAGAACCTGGACAATACACACGACACGAACAAGAACAAATTATCAAACACAGGCAAAACTTACCGTAACGCAGATCCTGCATCAGTTAGCTATTCAGCCTGTTTAGCTTAATTAGAAAAATAGAAATAATCTTGGGCAGGTTGTAGCAACAGATGTTCTGGAAAACAATGTCTACAAGGAGCTTTTTTAACAAAACTGGTGAGAAACTATGCAAAAGCATCCGTGTTAGAAAGCAAATGTTGTAAAGATAATTGTTACAGATCAATTTCCAGAAAGAATCAAGCAGGCGTCTCTTATTGCACAATTCAGATCTGCATATTCAAACGGCGCGAGTTGTAACTCATCAATTCTCACCGTTCCTGAGACAGAGAATCCTGTAAAAACAAAATTGATGTCTTCTTCTTTGGTGCAGATGTCACTGACTCCATCCACATGCAGGTCAACACTGGTGGGCTCTGGTGGCAGACATAGAATTACATACAGTCTCTGACACTCAGCAGATAAATGTGCAGGTTACGAGGCTGTCTTACCAAAGCTCCATCCAAGAGGAGGCTCAATCTTCAGAACAAAGTCTCCCTGTGGGGGGTGGGATTAAAACTGTGCGTTACAATCACTCCAGAGAAATACAGTCAGAAGTACTCATGTGAGTGACTCTCATACCTTGTCATAAAGAGGAATCATGAAGTAACCATTGATGGGAGCACAGTCCGTTTGATATTTCAACGAACCTTGTTTCGTGTACAGCTTAATCTGGGGGGCAGGGAGGAGGACACACATACACAAAGTATAGCTGTGGTTACTATACCGGATATATCATTTGTTTGAGGCATTTGTATACCAAGTTACATGGCAAATTATTCAAATAACTTGTAGAATCAAAACATAAACCAGTCAACTTGGAAGTGAGTTCATTTCGCTTGTTTAAGCACCAAATGGCTAATCCCCAGCACACTGAATGAGACAGGATTAAGATTGGTGACGTGGAGCATTTAAGATCTTCCTAATCAACACTAACAGATATTAGGATTAGGAGTGACAGCCACGTGTGATATATGCACATTAAAGCAAAGTTAACGTTAAATATAAACTGTCAGTAAACCGTTACTGCGCTGAAAAGGCACATTGGCAATGTAGCAATGAACTAAATCATCGTCAAACTAGATTAGATGTACCATTTAATGAGACAACAACGGAGAACCCGCTTTGAATTAAAACACCTCTGTTTTTGACATTTCATTCAAACTGACATTCAACCAAATAACTCCGCCTAACCTTTGCCTCACTACAAGTCAGTTAACCGTTAGCTAGCATGCTAACCGGAACGTTAGCAGTCTCACCTCGATCAGAGAGTAATTGATTTCAACGTCGGATTTCACAAATCCACCACAAGCCACCACTATGTCATCAGAGGATACGGTCAGGAACTGAGAATACACGATGCAGACTAAAATCCAAAGGGATCCAACGTCTGCCCGGATCGTAATTCTCAACATTTTGGCTGGCTGACTGACTGATCTCTCGCCGAGCAGAGCAACACAACACGCTGCCTCCGGTTGTCAGTGAGCGGCCAAAGACGCCGTCGGCAGCGACCTCTGGTGGATCGGAGGTGGACCAACAAAGACCAGACAACGTACTGAGAGATGGTTTTTATTTTTTCTACGTATTTTTGGTTTAAAATGCAGACACCTAAAATAATAGAAAGGTATAAACAGAAAAAAATAATTAAAAAGACATTCCCCTTAAAATCCGTCTGCAACATCATCAGTAGTATCAATAGACCCATTAAGTTATTTAGAGGTACGTAATGACAGATTAGTAGTGGAAATGTTTTGTTCATCCGCATTATTATTATCATAAAATGTAAAAACACAAACAGCAAATACACACCGACATAAACGGGTTGAAGTAATATGAAAAAGGAGTTACAATGTTAATACAGTTAAAGTGCTTAAAATCTTAAAGGTTTTAAACTGAAGTCCTTCTCAGAAGGAAAAGATAACAGTAAATACAGTAAAGAAAAACAAGGCAGCTGACTTCCAACTTTTGTTTTGGTTCAGTTTAACAATATTCCGATTGTCAAAAGAAGAAAACTGAAAAGACATGAGACATTAATGCCAGTGGGCTCACAGAAGCTCTCATGTTGTAGTGTGTGCACAATAAAAAAAAGATAATTTACAGATTTTCATTTTGTGCTCAACCCCAGTACGTTCGTCTTTCCTCTGTTTTTTCTGTAACATCAGGTCCTTTCCTCACACATGTGTGAAGGAGTCTGGTGGTGAGTGTGCCAGGAACACGGCCTCGTTGAAATTGCTGGAGAAGCTGGTGTGGTAGCTTGGGCTGCTTCTGCTGCCGCTGCGGGGCTGAGATGTGGACACTGGGGATGTGAGTGCTGAGAGGTTTTGAGCCTGGCACAGCTTCTGGATCAGGAAACGTTTGTCACGGCCCTCCTGAGGAACAAAAATGACACCAAGATAAGATTTGAGGTCATGCTGTATTCTGCAACAAAACATACCACAGTTAAATCTACAGAGTTCATACCATGACGAGCTGCTCCCTTAGCTGGTTAATGACTTTCTTGTGAGCTCCGGCGAGTGCAATCACATAAAACATGGCCAAACTGTAGAGAGGAATTGAAGTTTTAAGATGAAGCCAGTCAGAGAAAAAACAAATGTGTTCATTGAAGGTTAAAATATCTGACTGACAACGCACCATGTAACAACAAAGAAAGAGACAGCAAAGGCTTCCGAGGACAGAGCGAAGAGCAGAGTTTGGACTCCCTCAGGCAGCTGGGACACTGTAGTTGGCAGCACCTCCCAGGAGGTGGTGTAATTAACAAATGGTCCACAAGCCTGGGAACAGTGTATTCTGTGCAAAAACAAGTGAGTGAATACATTTATCTCTCCACACAGATTTATCTTTTTCACACCTGAATACCACAATGCTTGACAGGAGTATACTTCCTCAAGGTTTTATCAGACCTGGAGTAGGGCTGACATGAAATTACATGACAGACTTAAGCTTAAACATACTATGGGCATTACTCACTGTGCTACACTAACTGTGACAGGCAGGGAGGCCAGAACAAGACCAATCAGCAGCACGCCGAGGAAGAAGAAGTTGGAGCTGGATGCTCGGAACGGTCGTGTGGCTGGGCGGCAGTTTTTAATTAATGATACCTAACAAAGATGGATCAAATGGGTTTTTTAAAATGGCTGACATCATCATTTCAGAGTTAAAATTTCACAGTGAAAAGCAGAGTTCACCTTTTTGATGTAGAAGATAAAGAAGTATTTGATGGTGCAGATGGCAGGAAGCATCGGACAGTAGAACGTGCCGATCCAGCAGATGGTCTGACCGTAGACGATCTCCAGCACATTTTGAGGAATAGCAAACTCCTGCTGGCCCCACCACCTAGCCAGCGACCAGTCACAGTGCTTCACAATCAGCCTGAGAAAGACAGGGCAATGCAGGTGTTGGAAAAATGCTCTTAGGGGAAAAAATGAGGGGGGAATTCAACTCAACCCAAAGCAAGAAACTGATAGAGACTAAAAGAATAATCATTTATGCCATCAGAAGCTAAGAAAATATTATAATATGTAAATATTTGGAAAGAGTTGGTTGAATCCACTCCTTTTCTGTAAGGGAATCGCAAGCCTTCAAAGTTAAATCTTTAAGTTTGTTGCATTTTATCAACTGACATGAGTTGTGCGTAACTGAAATTTAAGTGTATGAAGTAAAGCTGCCAAATGGATGTAATGAAGTTGTTACCCAACAGAGAATAGTTTGAATTTATCACTAAAATCACGTCTCTCTATTAAAATGCCTTGAGATGAAAACACTTTATGATGAACACAACTTTTTTTTACTTTGGGAAAAGTGAGGTCTTACTTTCGAGGAAATTCCACAAAGATGGTGACTGCAATGATGATGATGAAGTCAAAGACGGTGAGTTTGTACATCTCCTGGCCCACACGGGTCTCCCAGCACTGCCGACAACCACACAGACACAGAGAGGCTTAAGCAGCTCGTTCTTAGCAAACATGCGTACAAAACAGGCTTTTTTCCACTGCGGACATCAGACAGCAGGTTCAGTACAGGTGTGCAAAATGATGGCCGAATGACACTCATAGGAGGTCTTGCTTCCTATCATCCACTCTGTTTAAATGGATCTTTGGGAAACTGCTCGCTATCCCAAGAGTGACAGAAGCCGAATTTAAACTGCAAGAATCTTTTCCAGCAGCAAGGGGCCTTCAGGGGGTCCTTCAGGGGGTCCTTTCCTCTAGACCCTCAGTTCAACAGCAGGAACCAGGGGCTGAAAAAGAAGCTCCAGGGCAGAAATGTCAGATTTGAGCTTCAGAAGAGAGGTGGTACGTTACCCTGAACTTCTGGGATGGGGCTTGCAGAGCAGAACAGCTCTGATTGGTCAGATGCTCCCAGTATTTTATTTTCCCCCTTCTGTTTCAGTCATTCAACCCGTTATGTTTCAGTTGTACCACATGAGTAGTTGTTACTGATTGTAAACACAACATTCAAACTCAGATATCTGTTTTAAGAACTCCACAAAAAATGAAGGGACTATGCTGAGATTGTGTCAAGAAAGCAGCTAGATCAGAGCAATGAAGCATAAATCTCTGATTGTTTCACCGGGGTTGTGCTCGAAGGCACCAATAAGAACACCTAAAACCCTGCAGAAATGTGTAATAATAACAGATTTTAAATGAAAGCACTTTTTGTTGATAATGCAGAGTGACGGACAGCTGAGAAGACAGCTCAAAAGGTCAAGCAAGCTCAAAAATGAAGACCAACCTCATATATGACAAGAAAGCAGTGAAGTGTTGATCACTGATCAATGAAATACCCAAATGAAAATACCCAAAGAAAAACTCTGGACCACAAGGCCTGCTCGTGCTGCCTCTACGGCGACAGAAATCTGCTTTAGAGCAGATGAAACATTGTTTCACAAAGGTTGTGTTCGGAGGCACAAACTAAACTCCATATAAGTGTGTGAAATGGACAATTTAAATTCAGCTGAAACACTTCCTGGTTTGAGTCTCCGAGTGGTCAAGAAGTAAATACAGGAATAACAAATTAACAAAGAAATTAAGTGAATCAATTCATATCAAAATAACATTTAAAAGCGAGTGACAGTAAATAAATAACTAAAATTAAAGCAAAAAAATTCATTTATTTCATACACTATTCAAATATTTTAGCATCAATTATTGTGTTATTTATTTTAGTAGCATCATCTAAACGTATTTATTTAGCCATTTATAGAATTTTGGATTTATTTTGGATTATGGCACTTTCTGTCCTCCATAACTGACAGCAGACATCAGCAGACTTCATTTGCTTAACCTCTCTCAAACCTTAGACCTCAGTGGAAATGTAACAGAGCCAAGGCTAAACAACATTTTACCTCCTGGAAATAAAACCAAATGCATCTCTCTACACTCAAAAGGTCTCTCGTGTCACAAGTTATACTGAATAAGAGCCGAAGAAAATCACTTACAGAGTAGAGTTTGTAGTTGTAGCCACAGACACAGGGCTCCTCTTCACATTTGGTGATCTGAGACCAGAGAGTGAAGAGCAAAACCCCAATACTGGTCAACCGCATGAAGACACACCTGTGAGGAAATGAGACCAAGACGGAGAATCACAACTACTTCTAAAGCTAACACCACCTCCTATGAACAGGATGGGTTAATGCCTGGAGGTCCACTGTACCTCATGAGAGTGAAACGGATCTCAAAGGCAGGTGAGTAGTCCTCATAGTTGATGATAACAGAGAAGAGGAGGGGGGTGATGAAGTTGGCCAAGGTGATAACGATGGAGGGCAGATATTCGTAGATGAGCTCCACAAAGGGTCTTTCTTCTGTTTTTGGCTTTTAAAAAAAAGAAAGAATACTTTAAACAGACAGGATGCTTGACGTAGGTAGAAGATGGAAAAACATACATGTTGGTGTGACATTAAGGAAGATCAGATCAGAAAGGATTCAAAAAGGCTGCTTGCCTGCATCAGAGAGCTCTTCTGAAACATTTTAGTACCTTCATGAACTTCATTTGTGCCTCCTGGGAGAAGATGGTGGCCAAATAAATGCTGTAGAAACAAGCAGCCAGTACACCAACGACGAAAAGGTTGAGGATGAGGCGGATGACGTAAATCCGACACTTTTCCTTCCGAGTGCGATCGGCTATTTTCTGTTTGATCCTCTCCTCCTCCAAATCAGTCTGAGGACATTGACAGGTGACACGGGTCAGTTTTCTAACATAAGTATCACTTGTGTATCTTATTTCATCACTCGATGACAGATAATGATAAATAAATAACTAAAAGTCCAATGAGTCTCATGAGCTTCTGGAAACTACATTATGGCGTGTGTCCTCACAGCATTGTTCACCTTTTAAACTAAAAACTGCTCCAACAGGTTGCAAGAAAAAAATCTCAACAAGAAATCAATGCCCACACACAGACGTTCAACCATTCTTTGCTTTGCTTTAGCTCTGCTGCAGACTTGGGTTTTCTTGGCTGCATTTAAGCAACGCACACGTCAAATGTCATTCCAATGTTGTGCAGACCTGAGACACACACACACAACTGGTGGAGACCTCGCTTGAAAAGACAATAAATTCATTTTTTAAAAGTCTTTGTAAAACATAAGAAGTCCACACCAAGAACAAAGAATAGTATTACTCATTTCTCATTATTTGGACATAAAAACATGCTCATGTTATTCATGCACTGTATATCTACATGTGAATTATATTTCTGTTTCATCGGGGATCACATGGCAGGCCTCTGGAAGCTAAATAAGCCAGTATAAGAAATAAGTGCATCGGCAATCTGAACAGGTACAATGTGAGGATGACGACAGAGAGACAGCGAGAGGCCTACCATTCTGAGACCTTAGTGCTCCATACGTTAAAATACAGCCGCTCAGTCAATGTGGCCTTCACAGGCTTTCACTGTTCAGCCTTGAACAGCCTTAAATGAGACGTCTGCAGTCAAACAGACATGTATGAGACATCCATCATGTCTTTTATTCATTAAATTGCTCAGTGAGGCAAAGCGCTTTGACAAAGGCTGGGTGCGACGCTTTTCTCTATACAGCCACAGAGTGGCCCTCCTCACGGTGACCAATTAAAAAAGAATTAAATTGGCAGTTTAAATATTAAACTGCCAATTTTATATTTACTCAAAACAGAATTTTTCAATATGGAGGATGCTGGAATTACAAATACCCACCTGGGAAATGGTTTGTAACCTAGATTAAAACTGACTAAGAAAGGATTATCACACTCACCCTGAGCTCATACAGCAGACTGCTCCTCTTCAGCTTCGCTGCATTCTTGTCGGTGATGCAGAAATCCCAGCCAGCAAAGATCTTGTTGCAAAAACTCTGAAACCGATCCTCATCCTGAACCAGGCTACGTTTGAATCCAGTGGCCGACCTTAAAGAGAGGACAAACTTCAGACCCCTTCCCTTTAACTGAATTCAATTTCTCATGGGTTTACCTTTTAACAATCCATATAAGACTGAGGAAGAAGTACGCAATAGTTGCCAGCAGGTACGCCAGCGCCAAATTGTATGTGGCGTTTGGAAAGTGGATTTTGTCCACCTTGTAGAAGCCATAAAAAAGGTAGGTTTGTTCCAGGAAGCCCTGCAGATTAAGCACAACAGGTAGTAGAAGGAGTAAGGAATCCACACGGATGGGTTTTTTTCCTCTAAAGACCATCAAATGTAAAGTGTAGGTACTTACACCACCAGAAAGTAGATCTGTAATGTGCTCATGAAAGATGACAAGACCCCGGCGAGCGCTGCTTGGATAGTTGCCGCACTCGCTGCCTGTCGAAAAACAAAGTTACATATAAACTTTCAATATATCAAATAACATGTTTGTTTTACACTTTGGGTTGAAACAAACGATCGTCCTCTCACCATCGTGCTGGTTGTAGGTGGTATTTCCTGCTGCATAGGGGGCAATGATGATGGGCAACATGACAAAGCTGAACATGAGCAGGAAAATGATCAGGTTGAGCACGACCAGGTAGCGCAGGAAGGAGAAGTAAGACAGGATCCCCGTTCCAAACATCCCTAAAGAGAAGTGAAAGGGGGAAAACACAAGGAGGTTAACCACCATTTGTACCTTTTGTAAATATCTATCATGTAGACTATACCGTTCTTTGTCTTACCCTCGATCTGGTGGATGTCGCCCCTCCAAAGCTGCAGGGAGCTCAGCCACTCTTCAGCATCATCCCTCAGCCTCTTCAGATATTTGCTGGTGTTTTGCCTCCACTGTCTCCAGCTGCTGGCCTCCTCCAGGCGCTGTGTTCTAATAAGTCACACAGTCAAATAAAGACGCAATATTATGTTACATTTTCTGACACAATTCAACAGATCTGATTCATATAAAGACAGAATTTCCTACTTGTCTCTACGTTTCTCAGCCATGGGTTTCGCTAGTTCTCTGATGGGGCGCTGCTCCGTTTGACTCTTCTGTTTCTCCTCATCTCTGTTGACGGTACTCACGCCCCATTTCCCACTGCCAGAAGAGCCTAGCCTTGCTCTGGAGCTGCTCCGTTGTTTGCTGCCACTGGTTGACGACTTCCTGCGGTACAGGAGGGACTGGTAGCTGGGGAGCTGGTCCAGCAGAGGGTTAACTGCGATTCGTCCACTGCGATCAGTGAAGAAAACTTGAAAGACAGACACAATGGTTGATAATGTTGTACTTCAGGCAATTATTTGTGATTCAGATGTCTAATCAATTGCAACAGCAAAATGTATTAAGATGAACAGCAACAGGCCTATGTAACCCAGGTAATCCCAGGTTGTCCCTGTAACTCTACCCCTTCATTTTGGGGAGGTACGGTGCCTCTTTAGAGATCAAGGAGAAGGATCTAACCCATCGACTGGAGCTTTGGGAAATATTTGGACAACCACCTGACCTTGATCCCTAAAAAGAAAATGGGCACCTTACCTCTGCAAAATGGTGGAATATGATCATGAGGAGGAAGATTGTGCCTGTTATTACACTGTGGTCTTTCCATACAAACACAGTTCAAATCAGGCCCCTGTTTCTATACCTTTTCCAGCCTGTTGGAAAGTTAGTTCCTCCCATCACAATTATATTATTTACCAATCATTATAAAATGTACCCATATTGTGGTCTAGAATTGAAATATTACTTCTCTAAAAATCACTTTAGACACCGAGATTGAGAATTCACCCTCCCGTCTTATCTTGACATGTTCATTTCATACTCAGTGACCGATCACTGCAGCATGAATATAATGATTGAAGCAGCAAAAGAAGATTTCAGCTACAATGTGTTAGTTTTACACTACAACCCTTAGGGTTACCGTCTTCCCTTTTATTTAATCATCTCTTTGCTAAAAGAAAGACCACGAAGTAAGGTCGACATTTCTGGTAAACTTTATTTAAAGGAGCAACACATTTTGTATCACTTGTATCTGTCCCATTACCACACACGATGGCGAAGAAATGCGGTAAAGAGACTCAAAACTAATGGAGACAAACAATCCCCCTGAGATGATCCGCAGTTTTAAGTCGTTAACAAGCAGGACAAACTTAGCCTGTCGTTAGCAGCTGGTGGATCCAAACCCGATGCTAGCATTTTTAGCTAATGCCGAAGTAAGTTGAGTTAGTGGACAAACTAAGGACCGAAGTAAACTTCAGTTACCTGAGTCGACCTCCATCTTTCCTTTGTCCAAATGGGAAAGTAAAGCTTTTTGGAGGATTACGGTGCTGCTAACTAACAATTAACCCGGCAGACTTCGTCAAATACATGGGAGGTGACACCCTGGGTGTCAGGAAGAAAACAGCCTTTTCCACAGACCACTCCCTGAATGAGGATCCAGCTCCAAGAGACTCAGCCACAGCTTGATATCATATGTCTGCAAACATTTAGTTTTCCCCTTCGTTGGAGACACCAAGGAGGAAGGGGGGCAGTTGTAAAGATTTAATATTTTCTCTAATAACTCACAGACTACTTTCCATAATTACTATGGACATATTTGATAGTGAGACATAATATTTTATTGCTTTGATATATTTGAAGTTCTAATTAATAAACATATTTGCACTAATGGTGGAAGGATTATATGATTAGATTAAAAGAAAAGAAAGACAAAAGGAATCTATCTAAAGAAAAAAAACAAGAAATAAGCATCCTAAAGTTCTCTATCAAAATTATTGAAAATCCCAGGTAACACAATACATGTTTGCACAATTAAATAGGCAAACATGCATTGGACAAGAGAAATGACCGTCTGCAAACTGCTGTGTCGCAGATTATTTGTTTATTAAATCATTTTCCATTTTTTCTGTCTGTAAAGGAGTCTAGTCTGGACGCATTGCCCTCATTAAGCACGTGAACAACAGAAACTCCCGGACACGCTCTTTAAAGGGTGCCAATTAGAATCTAGGCCACATGGTTTAATTATTTCCATGGTGGAATTTGACTTTTTCAGAAGCAGTGGACTTGTACCTTTATGAGCTGGGCTCATACTTCCTGGTAGGCTGATGGTCCTATGTGTTATCCAACTGATACAGTAAGTCTCAGACTGATTCACAGGTGTACATCCAGCTGACATTTCATCAGGACAGCTATCTTTGTACTGTATCTGCGTTACAACACAACAAGGTAAGCCGGTTAATAACAATGTCTTCTCTCTACAGTTAAAGAAATTCTGTCACAGTTATCCATGTTGTCCACATTCTTTTCTCCATGAAAAGCAGAACTGTCAGGCTCTTTTTCTCTGTTTTCTGTTAAACTACTGACTTTGTGTTAGAACCACAGAGTTATGTTTGTCACTACTTGTGGTGGAAACCAAACCTCCTGGATGAATTAATTATTAGCAGGTGAGGATGACAGCAAAAGATTGAATTACACAAGCTTCCCTCCAACAACATAACTCTGTTTAAAACCACTTTGCCTACACTTGGTGCAGCTTGTTTGGAGTATATTAAAGCTGAATGAGGGGTGAAACACTAATGAAGGTTAAATACTTCAAAGGAAATCTTTAGACACAAAATGTTTTTGTTCATACAGAAGACCAGTTTTTTTCGTTTTTTCTTTACAGGAAAATATTAGACTGAAATATCAACACTTTCAGGACAAACAGCAGCAGCGTAACCTGAAAAGTCATTTTCTTCTTCAAAAAAGAGTGAAAGGGTCACAAGGATTTCATGTCCAGTTACAGTAATGGAGGAATCTACAACATGGCTTACCATGACAGTGAGACGCTGGAAGTTGATAGAAGGTTTGTTTCACATTCTGTGTTTTTCATTTAACGGTCATTTTAGCAGCATTTGCATGTTGTCAAGGTGCAGACAAAGCTGTGCTTCGTACAAGGCCGCTATGTGTTAATATAAATTTTAGTGTTTGAACTGTAAGGTCTTACAATGTTATGATACTCAAAAAATTAATCCTGCACCTCCCTGTAGGATCTTATGCTCCTAAAGTGATCCATTAGAGAATAAGCTCCTCTACAGCAGCTACACTTGTTCAAAGGGAAAGGATAGAAGTGAATAGGGTTAAACAAATTTAACTTATGGATATCACTGTGAAAATTCTACAGCTGTAGGCTTTTATTAAGAGGATTACACAGTACAACTGACAAAGTGTTGCAAAAGAAACGCCCACATGCATTTTGTATACATCTTAGACAAAAATCACATCATAATCGCAAACTGAAATGGCAGATTCTTCTCTGACTTGAAAACATTACTGCTCACAGATATCCTGCACAAAAACTACACTCAAAAAGTAGTTAAAATCTTTTTATTATGATTTTGTTTGTGGCCTTTAGGTCTTCGAGCAAAACCCATACTAATCCCTACGCCAGGGGAGGCCCACCCTGGGCTGGGGTGAGAGATGGTGCTGCACCGGGAGCACCGAGGGGTGGTTGGCAGGAAGAAAGCTTGAGGGGAAGCGAGAGCGTTCCCATGGACCTAATCCCCACAGCCTCAGGGAGTCCTTCACGGCAGCACAACCTCAGTGAGTTCAACTCCACAAAGAGACAAAGATTAATTTAAAGTTAACTTCGAACCAGCTCCTCTAAACCTTTTTGAACATTTTGAACATGGATTTGTCTGATAAAATCAATGCAACTGACACGTAAAAACTGTCAAGGAATTTATGTTTATGCATTTGGCAGACGCTTTTATCCAAAGCGACTTACACTGGTAGGCGTATAGGGTAAGGGGGTCTTGCCTGAGGACCCCTACTGGAGGTAGTACCTTTCATTCAAGGGAATTCTGATATGAAAAAAAAAAGTTAACTCTACAGCTATCAAGACAAGATTACTTTTTGGAAATGGAAAGGATTTATAATTTTGATTTACTCTATAAAATTAATTGTTTAGTGGCTCATTTTCCTGGTTTTCAGGTATATTCTGTTTAAGCTTCAGTTAAATTCTGTGCAAAATTAATAATAATAAAATAAAAAAATAATAAGTCTTTGGATATTCATACACAAGTATACACTGTTGTGTAATGATAGAAAATACGCTTTGTTTGATTTAGGCTTTTCTGTGTTGCTTAGTGACACACCTCTGTTGATACTTCTTTATCTCCTCCTCACTCTCTAAAAATTCAGATCATGACACATTTCAAACTGACCCTGTTTCTCAGTTTGTTCGATCAACTACTGTCCGACTTCCTGCTGCAATGTCAGGTAATTACTGAACCAGGTTTTACTCTATGCAGTACTGTCTTTATCCATTTGTTGTATCTTTGGAGGTGCTCTCAAATTGTTGTCATGGCTTGAAAGTGGATGGAAAGACTGTCTTAGATTAACAGCATGCAGTCCATAGAAAGTCACAACAGATAATTATTATCAGAGGCTCCATAAAAGCACCTACAAGAACTAGGACAAGGAAGCTGACAGAGAAAAAGCAGAGTGAAGGGGATTATTGGACACGTTATCTTTAGGAAAGAAAATTATATGGTATCATTTAAAAACCACGACATGTTGATAGTAAAATAATGAAATAATACAGAAACAGAAAGTAAAAACCAGATATTGAGTAAATAATCCTCTGACATTTACTTCCTGTAATTTATCTGAAAACAAAACTTCAGGCTGTCCCATTTAGTACACAACATTTTATGGACAGCCATACTATCAGCTTCAGTAACTTGGTCAAACCAGATGTAAAGATAATAGGAAAACAAATGGCGTAAGTTGAGTCATAGTGGTGCATACATTGTTCTTTGTCGTAATCAGTAATGCTTTTAGTCTCAGCCAGTATCGTAACAGTCATATATCAAAGAAAATTTAGAGAACACTATGACCAATAAAATAACAACATCTCTATCAAACTGATAAAGGCTGCATTAGACAGCTGACATGCAATCCATGCATTTCTCAGCTGCTCTTTAAAAGAGGAAAATCTGCTATAGTCCAAACTGAGCATAAAGGCACACTTTAATTTTGTTCATCCAGGCAACATGACAATGAGATGGAGAGGAATGGCAATGAGGAGGATGAGCATGTTTCCTGATGTAGATCCTGCCCATGCAGCTTTAACAGAAGACGCCATCCGAAATGAGATAGGAAATGGTAAGTGGCCATCACCAGTGTCATATTAAACCTGCTTAATCCATGCAGTGTGAAAAGTGACGCCGGATATGTATTCAGGATTGTAGCTCTTGGAAAGATAAGAGATAATACTTGTCTTGTGGTTTCCTGCCTGACAGAGGAACAAAACCTGGTCAAGGAACTTGTTGCTATGTCAGCGCGAGACCAAGTCAGTGCCATCCGGGCCCTTCCAACGAACTTTGAAGAGAAGCAACAAATCAGGTGAGTTGAGAGTTGTAGTAAAAGGTGACTGGCAATCCCTTTCATGTGTCATGGAGCATTTAGTCAACTATTACACACTGCTGGGAACCATGAAATAAGCAGTAATAAAGAGTTATCTATAATGTGACCGAGGGTTTTGGTTATACAGACCCTTGGAAAATGAGTCATGTAACACTTAGATGATCAGCTATGGCATTAAAACCTATGTGCCATCATGAAGAACCCCAGTCAACATCTTGGGCTCTTGTTTTTTTCATTTTTTCTGCTTACCAGTTTTCGGCTCATAAACACATAAAGCACCACTTAAATTATTCAACTTAAGTCAACAACTCATCTCAAACTGACGTGGGCAGTCAATGCTCTCCCAGCAAAGAGCCAAGCCCTCTGACCAAAAGCTGTTATTCCTCATCCCAGCTGCTTAACACTTGACTGCAATCAGTGTAGGCTTGAGGTCGCTGCTTGATAAGGCAAACATGACCACATTATCTGCAAAAATGCAGGGGCACAGAGTGCTGTGCTTGGTAACACGCACGTGAAAACCAGGACACAGTGTTTCCCAGCAGAAAATTGCATTGTACCAAGACGACGAACGTTCTTCGCTTCACCTTCACAAGAAATAATAAAATAACAAAGGTTTTTGTACAAACCGAGGCACTGTGTCACTGTTACAGCTGTTTTAACCTACCTGTGGACTTTAAAGGATTCATGTCATAATTATACCACATTATCTTATGAACTGTCTTCACAGGAACCAAGTGCTGTTATTCAAGTCTTACAACAAATCTCGCCAGTTCAAGCGCGTCACAGAATTCTCCGAAAATGTGTCCCTGGTGAGTGTTTCATTAGTCACGAAACAATATGCATCAGCTCTTACTGAATCATGTCATTTGTTTCATAACCGGTTACTTTATGCTATGTATATGTGTTATATGTGTAACAATCTGTTGTCTCAGTCTTTACGAAGGTGCGGTTATGGTGTAAAGTCGGCCAAGCAGACCCTGGAACTGTGGCAGGGCATCATGAAAGAGATTGGTGGCAAATTTGGCTCCAGTGTTCTGACCTATTTTGTGTTCCTCAAGTGGCTTCTAATGTTCAACATTTTCTCCTTCCTGGTCAACTTTGGCTTTATCACAATCCCACTCCTTGTTTATGACCCTGTGCCAAATGTAAGCTCAAATGTGAGCTTCAGAGGACTGGAGTTACTGACTGGAGCTGTAAGTGGAGCACACTTCACCTTTTTATGGGGCTACATAAAAAAAAAGAAATTGACATGTAATTATGGTTTGATTTGAATCTGCTTTATTCAGTATCTTTAGCTGACAACAGATGAAATTTCTTGGCTTCTTTAGGGTTACTTCAACTATACTGTCATGTACTATGGAGGCTACAGCAATGAAACTATCAGAGGTCCAGTGGAGTATGACATGCAGCTGGCCTATTTCTTTACCATAACAGTCTATATGGTGATGTGTGGAATAGTGCTTATTTTCAGGTCAGTTTGGTCCTCTGCGTAACTTCTGGACTTTTACCTCAGGGTGACATTTTGTCCTTCTGGTATCTTGTGATTTTCACAATCTGTCTTTATCCTCATGCAGCATGGCGAGCTCATTTAAGAAAAACTATGTCCTAGCAGACCCAGCTTCAAACAGTGCATGGCAGCTTCTGTGCAGCTGGGACTTTAGCATAACCAATGAGAGAGCAGTGAGACAACGCAAGAACAACCTCCGTGTCCAACTCAAGGTCATTGTTATTGTGGTTCCATCTTTTTCTTGTCTAAGAGTGCAAGTTGAGAAAGCTATAGTTTGTAGAATAAGTAAACTCAACTTGCACTAGAAATAACACTTTCTCAAATTTTAGAGTTGGCTTTTTAGAGGTGAATTCTTGTTTAAATACACACTTTGTCAATGCTGCGTTTAACTTTGTGCTACATTTCCAGGAATCTTTATCAGAAAAAGCCCAGAGGGGAATGCTCACGCTTTCTGAGAAGCTGGAGCACTTTGGAATTCATTTGGGCAGCTGGTTTCTCTCCACCAGCTTGGCTGTTGGCTGTGGAGCCAGCATCTTCTTTCTCTGCCAGTACGAAGAACAGGTACCCAACTCAAGAACTGAATAGTACTTGTTTTATTGAATGTAGACAACAGTAAATAAGGTGCAGAAAATATCTTTTTTCTTGCTGTTTAAAGTGACATTAACTGAAAAATAGAATTACCTGCGTGGTCTCAGATCCATTTGTAGGTACATTGTTTGTAAAGAACCTGTAGCTGATACTTGTTCGAGTAATTTGTCTTTATGAGAATGTGTCATAAAACTTGATGAAAGTAATGTATCAAGTCATTCACCAGCAGTGGAGGGTTTTATGACTGACTGATTCTCTGTGATCTTTATAGCGGGTGACAGACAGTACCAGCTGGTCTCCACTCCAGGAGGCAGAGACTCTCCTGGTTCCCTTTGTGGTGTCTCTGATGAACCTGGTTATTCCTCTCTTCTACTCCCTCTTCAACAAGTTTGAGCACTACTCTAGTCAGCGCAAACAGATTTATGCCCTTGTAATCAGGTAAGATAACAGGGCAACATATGATAGATTTGTAGAACATTAGTGGTTGTAGTTTATTGTTACCATACATTAATTTATTTATTTACTCGTTAAAACAGAAAAAATTTTTTTTTCCTAGATTAGAATAGTTCTTTAATCTAACTCAGCTCAGTTTAGATTTAAGGCTTGAAAAGGAGAGAAAAAACTATATTGACTCCCCCAGCATAGCAACAGGTTCTTAGTTTAGATATAAATCCACTTGCAGGGTGATTTATGGATTGTGTGTTTTAGTGATAAATTATTAACAGGCAAAATGGGCTGGGCTGCAACAGCCTCAGTGTCACAAGTTTACCAGTGGAAAATAAAATGCTAACTCAATGCTACTTACATCTAAATTCACTGATAATAAATCTTATTTAGCTCTTACAAAATAAAAAAAGCTGATTTTCCTGTCTCTTTGAGTACTCTTTTAACTAACAATAATCCATGAAATCTTTTTCCATTTGTTTTCAACTGCAGGAATGTCTTACTCAGAATGTCCATTCTGGGTGTTTTATGTTACTATTGGATGTATGTAGTGTCTCAGAAGTTTTTGGTATGTTTTTAAAAACAGCTTTTAATGCCTTTTCATATACACAAGTGTAAGTTCAAGTTAATTCATACAGTTGTTTTCTTCTCAGTGTTGGGAGTCCATAGTAGGGCAGGCTCTGTACCGCCTGGTCATTTTTGATTTCCTTTTTCTGATGTTGGGATCCTTCTTTGGAGAGTTTCTCAGCAAGTGAGTTCCACAGTTGTTCTTTTGTAAATCATTCACAGCCACAGAAATGTGGAAATACAACCACAGATGCTAATCAGACTCTGTATTGTTGTATCACAGCATGATTGGGACCAAATTACAACCACGTCTTGGGGTGCCAGAGTTTGATGTTGCCAGAAATGTCCTTGAACTCATCTATGCACAGACTCTGGCCTGGTAAAAACAACACATTCAACACATATTACAGGATCTAACAGTAGCTCCAACTCATATTCATGTCAAATGTTGCTTATATTTATGTTAAATATAACTTAAATGCTTTTACTTCATAGGATTGGAATCTACTTCTCTCCTCTGCTACCTGCCATCCAGATTCTCAAATTCTTCATCTTGTTTTATTTAAAGAAGGTAAATGCCGGTTTGCAGGTTCAGAGGCCTGAGTTATACACTGAAGATCCGTTGCCACAGGCAGAACAATACAATCGCTGGCTGAGCTGCTTCTTATACTCTAAAAAGCTCATATTACTCTATTGTGTGCTTGAGTCAATAATTAATTAAAATCCATTCATTACATGGACTAAGGTCTTTATTTTGTGTTATGGAAAAGACAGCCAGGGTTTCAGATTCACAGGGAAATCATTATGGCTGAATTGTATGAGGTCGGTCAGTCTTAGAAAATGACATGAACTCAAAGTATGATTTGTTATTTGATCCAAGGTAGATCTGGTGCAGCTGAAAGTTTCATGCACATGCTGAATGACCTTTAAAGCAATGCTATTCAGAGCTGTGACATTTTTCATCTTGGGCTGAAAGAGATATAGATATGGTCAGAATGAAATGAACTTCAATGAGTTATTGCAAGAGTAATTTGTTGGTAAAAAATGGTGTGTACATATGTATAAAGGGTCGCTCATGTGTCTTTCTTTTGCACCTCCCCAGGTCAGCCTGACCCAGAACTGCCAGCCTCCACGGCGATCAGGCAGGGCAGCTCAGATGCAAACCATCTTCATCTTTCTACTCTTCTTCCCTTTTTTTGTTGGAGCCCTGTCAATTGTTGGATACACTGCTTGGAGGTAAATCATTTTAGCTGTATAGAAATGGCAAAACATATTCAAGAAAAGATTTCTTTCTATCCACAATTATAATGAATCTTTTGGCACAAGCTAAGCTCTTTACGTGTACATAAATCCCCTCAACCCAGACCTCACTCTTGTTGTGTCCTTTTAGTCTGACTCCCTCAGAGCAGTGTGGTCCTTTTCGGGGACTCAACAGTACCTTCAGTGCGGTTGAAGTCTGGGTAAAGCATCTGAAAATTATTCCAGGTTCTAAGTGGGCTGTGTGGATCTATGAAAACGTCATCAGAAGTGAAATCTTCTACTTTCTTATCACAATCATCATCCTGTAAGTGTATATCACAAGTCCTGATTTATTGTGTGTATTTTGTGTTTTGGGCCAGATAAAACTCACTTGTAAACCATATGTAAACCACATTTGTGCAAATGTTTTTATGTGTAAATTTTTCTGTTCACGTTTTTGCTCCTCAGTGTCATCATGTACATCTTCTGGCAAATCACCCAGGGCCGCAAGAAGCTTATCAGCCTCCTGAGACAACAAATTGTTAATGTGAGTTTGTTGGAAAAAAAGTTAAATATGTGTTTGGTTTATATTGAGTTATTATTTTATCTAAAGTTATATCTCTGTTTCTGCTATCTGCTATTTTTCTCTCACCAGGAGGGGAAAGACAAGTCCTTCTTGTTGGAAAAGCTACGGGACCTCCCGAAATCTCAAGCCAAGAAGCCCAAACAGAAAAAACAAAAAGGGGTTTGTTGTGAAAAATTTTCATGAAACACAGTCACTTTGCACTTCGAGTTTCTTAGCAACCTCTAAATATTTTCTTTTCTTTTTCAATACCAGAGTTCCCACTCTTCTGGAAGTCAGTCCAACTCAAACGCAGTGGTTCAGGCTTTACTCGCTCGCCAGCAGCTTGAGGAAGACGAGGAGAGACGCAGCACCAGTGTCGTATCTGTTCCCTCAAACATTTCCACCACCAGCGCTCTGATGCAAGCCATGCTGGCCCGTCAGAGAGCTGAGGGAGAAGAGAGTACTGAAAACTACAGCACAAAAGATTTTTCTGAAAACCCGGCTAACAGAGCCAGTGCTGTCACACAGGCCATGCAAGCCAGACTAAGAGCAGGGGACAAACAAGATGATTCATTTGACTTGTCCTCGCCAGTGTCAAGTGTCATGACTCAAGTCATGCAAGCCAGGCAGAGAGCAGAGCAAGAGGACAGGATTCAGTGGGGGTCCGCTTCACCAGAAAACCCAGCTCATTCTGGCTCCAGTGCTCTGATCCAGGCCATGTTGGCCCGGCAGCAGGTGCAGAATGAATACGATGATGGTTACTGAACAAAAGACTGTGACTTTATCTTTCCACAGAGCACGGAACACATATGAAAAGAGTAACCAAATAGAAAGAAAATTTCTAAGGCTGAAATCACACTTTGTCACTTTTAATTAACTTGCATCAGTTCAAAGATGTGATGATTTCTCCACACTAAACACCTTCAGTTCTGCTATACATGAAAAATAAATAGGATAGCTGCAGCAGCAGGGCAAGAAGAGAGTGCTGGTCCACCTCTTTATCCAATTTTTATACAAGTATATTTTAATGTATTATTCTTTGATCGTGTAGAAGCCTTGTACTGTACAGTATATTGAGTAACTGCTATAAAAATGAGCAGAAGGTTTAATCCTGTTCCATTTGAAATGCAATTTGTGTGGAACATAAGTTGTTGGTATAGAACATTGTATGAAAAAAGAAAAGGGTTGAAATAGTTGAAAACAACTTTATCACAATTTACTCACAGCTTTCCTGTCTTCATTAACGGTGCAGCTTGGTTGGAGTTACGAGGTTTTGCCAAGAGTCTGGGGATCAAATTGATTAGAGAGCATACTCGCAATATCTAACATTTTTTATTGGTTGAATATTTGTAAAATGTACTCACAAATGGCTTAGAATAACGAGGAAAAAATGTGGAAATACAAACCTGACAGAGACTGTGATCTATGTGAACTGTAAATAGCTTTTAAATCAAAATAATATTTCTCTTCACCACTAGTAAAGTAAAATGTCATTTGTGGAAGCACAGCACTGTCCTCTGCAGAGATTTTTCATATAATGTCTTGTTTTAGGGCTGCACAATGCTGTGGTGATTAGCCCTGTCGCTGCACAGGCTGGTAGTTCAAATCCTGGCTGGGGCTTTTCTACATGGAGTTTGCATGTTCTCCCCATGCATGGGTTCTTTCGGATACCTTAACTTCCTCCCACTGTCCAAAAAACATGCACGTCAGGTTAACTGTCTATTCTAAATTGAACCTGGCAGTGGTTCTTTGTCTTGTTTGTCACCGTGTGGCCCTGTAATGGACTTATTACGCTAAGTACCCTGCCTCTCATCCAATGACAGCTGGGATAGGCTCCCTTTAAGTGAGGTGTGAAGAATAATAGCTGTCCTGAGAATAATTGAAAGCAACCAAGTATCAACATTTTAAATGTCTCCTTCCATGTGATGTTAGGGAAAATCAAACTAAATATAACAGATTAAATGACCATAAATGCTAAGTTGGGCGTTGTGAGACAACAACTGTAATTTTAAGCATCTTTTTAAGCAAAAGAAAAATATACTATTTCTAAATATCATTCTGTGCATGAACATACTCACAACCTATTTACAGATCATATACTGTATATTAGCACACAATTTGCTCTCTGTATGTTTGACTTTATTTCAAAACAAACACCTTGTCACCTTGTCTTTGCATTGATTTTGACTGAACATGTTCAATAAGGCTGTTAGCAACTGAGAAACACTGTTTATATGAGTATACTCAACATTTTCTTTTAATTCTAAATTGTGGTAAGTTACACAAACAGAGATACATTTAATTTGATTAAATGTTAAGTTTTTTCCAATTCTCAGCTGCGCTTCCCACACTTAGCTCTGTGTGCCTCGAAGCTCCAAGACCTGTTTCAATTAAGGCAGTTTTACAATTAAACAGACTTAACAATGTGACCAGCAATCCACATGCATAAACAGGATCAAAAGCATCTGTGTGTGCACTGACAGAAATGTCACATGCAACTCTTTTAACACCCTCAGCACTGTTCTTCCCCCAAAGATCCTGCAAAGTCACTCAAGTCCAAAGAGTCAGCAGGTATGGGAGTCTTCCTTCCACATTTTAGGGACGTGTTGGTGTAAACATCCACAGATTTAGAGATGGAGTGCAAAGAGCGTTCCCGGAAATATCCATAAGCCTCCCGTGCATGCTCCTCCCGGATGGTTTGCTCAAAGGTCTTGCGCTTGTGTCTGAACTCGATGACAGTCTTCGTGTAGGAGTTGAGGGTGGTGACAGATGCGCCCATACAGCAGGTGAAGGATGCCCACGCCATGCTGATATATAATACAGGGCAAATAAAAAAAGAAAGAGGCTTCACTTTTTGATTCATTAAATGTGGTAACTGGTGGGAAAGATATAAAAACCAAATGAAGAATATAGTCGGTAAACAGCGTATTCAGGGTGATTACTGACAGTCAATCACTTTCTTCCTTCAAGGAGGCTTAATCAATACACAAGATAAGACAGTCAAATCATTACTCCATACATGCTGGTTAATTCCAACAAATTCTCAAGAATTTTTTGATCCTGAAAAATTAATTTCACCATACTGTGTACATTTATAGGGTGAAATGTTATCCCGTTATGCAATTCCAATCACGCCTGCATTGCAGCTTTGGATACCAAAGCCTAATCCCGCCATAACATAAGAGCTTTGGACCTCTTTCATTACCGCCAGTGACGCTGGAGAGAGGTGACGTTCAGCTATAACATGAGGAGTGGAAATTCTCATCTGGTTTCCTAATAATGAATGTCTGTGTCCTACCAGAAAGACCAGCCATAGTCCCAGTTGTAGGGCCTCCAGTCAGGTGGGCCCAGACTCACAGTGACTTGGAAGACCTGGGTGTACATTACATGAGCCACCATACCAAGAAGACCTGAGAATAGAAAAGAAAATGGACATAATGACTACTCAGACAGGATTTTTTTTTATAAATATAAAAAGTCATGTAATACTCAAAGAGACTGTTTCTCCAAAAATTACAACTAATCTTAAAAACCAGAATCCAACACTTAAATGTGGTGCCTTAAATGTTATTTAATGACTACCTGAGAGCACAGTGAAGACAGCAGCAAAGGCATTGAGCTTGAGTCCATCAATGACATTGCTTGAGTGGACCAACTCCACACACATGAGGCTGAAGCCCACCAGCAGTAGAACAATGTACAACATCTCAGAAACCAAGGACAGCCACAGCATCCCTGTAAAATGCAGATATTTCAACAAAAATGTATGGCAAATGGAAACACTAGAATTTTAAGCTATTGTTTCATTTATATGAATTAATTTTTGTGCATTTTACAATGACAAGTAACACCGGCATACTTTCCTTCTTTAGACAGCACGATCTGTTTGTAATTTAAAGAGCAACATTTGCTTTTGCATAAAATATCTGATGATGAATAGATTTATGGAAAAAATGGTGGAACGAGCTCTTAAGTGCTACCAGAACAATGGTGCCTTTTATTATCTCTTGGAGACTAATCTCTTTGGGGAACATCTCTTTTAACACCTCTAACCTGCTCTTATTTACACTTCTGTATCTGCTCTACTTATGCTCTGTCACTTCTGTTGTTTCATCACTCGGTGTAAGGAACATTGTTTCTTGCAACACTGAAGCTTGAAAGTTCTTTCTTCACATGTAAGTTGCTTTGGATGAAACCCAAAGAGCTAAATAGAAATGTACAAAAAAAGAAAGATGAAGATAAGATCAATTTTACAACATCCCCGTTTAACATCCCAGAGTTTCATCAGGTGGGAAATAGGGGCTAAAAGGTACTGTGTACAGTTTATATAAAGCCAAACTGATGACTGAGGTTTCCAGACTACTGGATGTCTAACTCAGCTTTCCCATGAATCTAGTGTGCAGTCACATTTTCAATCTGACTGCACATAAAGATCATACATTGCATCTCCTTTATAATTTACCTATCATGGTATTCTGAGATTTGACAGGTCTGACATGTCCCCATGATTTTGTTCTACAAGATTACCATCTGAGTGTTTTGCGCTAGCTAAGAATGAAAAAAATAAAGGTACAAACCAAAAGGTATGCCAGAGAAAACATCTACAAAACATTACTGTATAGCAGAGTGGATAAAAATGATAGAAATGTCATTTTAGCTCCCTTTTTGTTATTAAAAGGCAACAAAACAAAGCTTTTCTTTTTTTCTTTTTCTGCCACTGCAGTCCACATTATTCCCACAGCCTTAGAGTAAGATGTTTTAATATTTGACACTTTGATTGTTGGACAGCATCCTAATTCTATTCACAAAGATTAATGTCTGCACCTAAAGCAAACAGGTGTGAGTCAAAGTTGGAGCCCAGGCACATGTTCACATTTAAAAACTGAGGCACTGCTTGATTCTTTCACACAAGCCGACTTCAAAGCTGCTTATGAATTCAACTGGAATTTTCAGAAAAAAATGCACACATTTTTTCACATTTTCAATTGTGCGATGAACTGCTTGAATGCATTAGTGTCTGTATCACTTTCATTGCTCAAAACTCAAGAGACTCAGGATCTGTTTCAAGCAGGCACATATTCAACATTTGACCACCAGGAGGTCTGCAATAAGCAAAATGGTTTGTGCCAAATACCCGTTGATGTGTTTGCCCTAGCAATGATGTTGCTGTGTCATAGTGTGGGACGAGCTTGTCAGTTAGTAATGCCTGAATTCCATTGAAAGGTTTAAAGGTGACAGATTAAGCTGCTGAACTGCTTTTCACTACTCATCAGCCCCCTCATCACTTCCTGTAGCAATGCTTAAGCTTCACTTGTTGTTCTGTGTAACATAACTCCTCTCTCATTCAAATCAAACTGACTTAAATTTGACAAGAGACATCGCATGCATGGTGCATTTTTTTAAAATGTGGCATAAAATGAACCCATTTTTGTGGCTTTTTCTTAAATAATGCTGCTCCTGCTAATATCGTGTGAATCTCATGCAGCGTGGTTACCATCAAATACATTTACTTACAATACAATACATTTACTCATGTGACTGTAGTTACTTATAGTTACTATTATTTCCCAGGGGACAATCCCATACACCACTGTATGTAGGCATGGTATTACAGTGTATCCTATTAGCTTTAGTGGACGACAGTTTCTGATCAAAGTGACTTGCTGAGAAAATTTTTGTTAGTTTTGACTGGGGTGCCAGAGCCATCCTGAGACAGCAGTATATGGATAATGCAGTGTACACTGAGAAGTATTTTAGAATCATTTGACAGTTGACTGAGTGGTGGCAGTGAGTGTCAGTGGGATTTTGTTCAGAACTCATAAAGTGGTTCACTATTTTCGACCGATAGATGGTTGTTACATATGAAGCTTTCTGAACCTTTGTACTTGACAATATCTTTGGTATCTTTGGTACTTAAAAAGTGTGACCATGTCAGCTGGATTAAAAACTTGATTTCCATTCATTTCTTTAAAACAAGGATTTTAAAGCAATGAATTCTGACAAATTACAAGAAAAAAGTGCTGCAATTGCAGTATCGATTCCTTTAAATAAACGGTCGCATTTGTAATTTGTAACATTTGTTGTGGCAGCATTAAAAACTGCTGCATCTCAGTTATACAACTTTATCTTACAGCTGTTGGCAAATGACCCACATTTACAGTATGCACATTTATATTTCAATCTTGGCTAGGTTCTACAAAAAGCTTTACAAAGTGCTTCTCAACCAGCTCAATATGATGACAGCTTTATTAAATATTATAAATATTTATAGAGTATAACATAGCTATGTTGTTCCACAGCATACAATGTTTTTTCTTGTTCTGCTCCCTTAAATATCAATTAATCAGCATGTCAGTGTCCTATATTTCTATATGTGATCCTATGTGATGATAACCCACTTTCACAGTCTCACTAGTGTTTACGTAACCACAAAAGCTTATAGAAAAGAAGGAGGAAATGGAAGGAGATTCTAATCAATAGAATGTTTGTTAGATTATTGGTTACTGGTTTGAGACTCAATGTTTTCAATAGTCGCTGTAATTTTTACTCCCCCTTAGACATTTACAAAAATCTACATGCCAATGTCAAGTCAAATGAATGCTTCTCAAAAGAAACAACAGCCTAGGGATCCCACAGTTGACAAATGTATGTATTTTACATTTTCTGGTGAGACTGGGCTGGATGAGCTCATCAGGGCCAATGCAGGGTTCAGCGTCCTGCCCAGGGACACACCAAACAACATTCCAGATGGTGGACAAACCCTCTACACCTCAGCCACAGCCATCTTTGGTGTTCCCTATGGGCTTGCTGCAGAACTTTTGATCATGTTTGCAGTTCCTGATGATGATAGAAGGGTACTCACCTTTCTCTGATGCTGGGGCCAAATCTATGAAACTTCGGCATCTCTCGCCTAGCAGCAAAGCAGAAAAGAAATCATGGAAGCGATACACGTCAGCAGTGGAATTTTGTATACAAATAATCAGAAATCAGTGAGGGATTTGTTGATGGAAGTGTTCGGAAAAGGTCTAAAGGAATCGGTTTGTGGTGCTTAGCCTCTGTCCTAATATCTGTTTAAATCCCAGTTTCTGTCCAGGTGTGTTTAACACAATCAGCTCAGTGTGACTGTGGGAGTGTGGGTAATCCTCACAGCAACACAAAATGAAAAAAATCAATGTTGTAAATGATGCATGTGCCAGAAACGTGCCTTTTTTCTGACCCCTCAGTCAGTGTCACCAGATGGTGAGCTGGCAAGGCTGATGAACATATGGTTCAAAAGTGATGCATTGCAAAACCACTCATCCTCGTCAAAAACGGGTACACACACTTACAGAAAAATGACAATTGACACAGTGTATTCCCTTCCGTCATCCCTCGAGCAATGCTTGTCACTGGATTTGTTATGACTGGAACTCTTTAATCAGGTAGAAGGAGGGTGGCAACAGCTGTTTCGAGGAAAAACTCATCAAGGCCCCCAGTTACATAATCCTTATCAACTCAAGCCGTTCAGCCCACCCTCAATGGCACAGCCACTTGATGAGAAAGAGAAGCACTAACAATTCCTTCTTGAAAATCAGAATCTGGGATTGTTCCCATTCTTAAGAATCATATGTATTGTGAGCACAGCTACAGGCTGAAGATGGATGTTGCAGCTTCAAACTCCCGTCAGCTTCACCCGAAGTGACCGGACTGTAGGCTTTTCGTGACAACGAGATTGCACTCTGAGCAATAATCAAATGTAATCAATCTGAGGAAGGACATCACGCTCCTTCTCTTTTCTTGTGCCTCCAAAGCTGTGAAACAATCACATTCTGTTAAGTCCTGCTCTTAGTCAGAGTTTCCCCCTTCTTGCAATATATATATATATATATATATATATATATATATATATATATATATATATATATATATATATATATATATATATATTTTATATTTATTTATTTTTTATTCAAAGATGTCAACCTGTTGCTGTTTGCACTGCATTTCAAAAATAAATGGAAAGCAGTGTTTTTAAGTTGTCTAGTGGGTTATTTAAAATCATAAGTTAAGTGAAGAGTGTTATATAAAACGAAATTGCATAAAATGGCATATTCTTAGCTAGGGCAGATGTTTGCACATCATCTTATGCAGGATGGACATCTGTTACAGTAACAGTGATGATGGTAAAAGTTATGATCTGTGTCAAAAGAGAAAAATGCCAACAGATGCCGGCAAATGCAACTGTATGTGCCCCAATGCGTTTTTAAAGTATTAGCCTATATCAATTTCAAACAAATTAAAAATGTTTAAATAAAATATAAGGGAACTTTTAAAATGCCTCTTTAAAAGCAAAATAACTTTTTCTAACAGTGTAGCATGACTTTAGAGCCACATACACGCACACACACACGCGCTCTTACTTTCATCGTGGATATTTTCCTCACATGAGGACCAGATGCCGGTGTGGAACTGACGGAACAGGAACCTGTCGTCCCCAGTCTCCCAGCTGTACACAACTTTGTTGGGGTCCGTTTCGTTCACCCCGTAGTCTATGCAGTTGTGGGTCCGCAGCTTGCTGCACTTTGGTTTGGGAACTCTCTGGGTGCCGACGCACCAGTACGTCGTTAAGAACGCGGTTATGGCGAAAAACAGGGCGAAGAAGTTCAAGCCGACCGACAGGAGGGTCCTGGATTTGCGAGTCTTCTCCATTGTCAGTGTGAATGATGCGCGCGAAAGTTCATAGGTACAGAGTGGAACAGACGCACGAGCCCCGACCAATTACCAAACGCACCAGGTGAGACAGTGTTCTCATTTGGTACTCCTCTGTTTCTTAAAATCCTCCACTAACAGTCAGCATCTCCAAAACAGAACTTATCTCTGCGCCAAAGTGGCACATTTGCTTTCAAGTCACACGCGGTGGCTAACGAGCTCTCAGCCTGTCTGACATCACGTTGTCAGAGGATTTGATGCTCGTTTCCGTTAAGCGCAGGATTTTCTTATGATGTTCCCCTTCTCAGTCATCATGACGCATCCCCTGCATCCAGGACAAAAACATGCCACATGCGAGACGATTATCAGACTGTGAATGAGTGTAAAGTTACAGTTGAAGCATCACACTGACTATTTTCACCAAACGGGACAATTTCAATTCTTTATCGAATTTAAGCAGACTGGAATATCATGATTAAATTAAAACTAAAATGTAACTCTGTATTTCTGAATACTATAGTATATATTTTTATATATATATACAATCTGAATAACTCAAATTGTATATAGTCATCTTCTTCATGACTTGTTACTTTAAATGCACTGGTTTAAATACACTCGATAGGTGCCAAGAACAGGTGCTGAGCATCAGAACAATAGAGGCTGGCCGGGGTCTATCACACAGACAGGACCCCAGGTGCAGGCTGTGCAAAGGGGCCTCTGAGACCGTGCAGCACATAGTAGCAGGGTGTAAGATGAAGGCGTGTATGGCGTACATGGAAAGCCATCGGGCAGGAATAGTGTACAGGAACATCTATACAGAGTATGGGTCCCAAAGTCAAAGTTGGAGATACCTCTAATGGTGGTGGAGAATGACAAAGCTAAGATCCTGTGGAACCTCCAGATCCAGACTGATAAACAGATTATGGCTGACCAACCAGACGTTGTGGGGATCAACAGACTACAGAAATAAGTGGTAGTGAGAGATGTAGCAATTTCATATGAGAGTGACATCCGGAAGAAGTAACGTGAGAAGCTATTACACAGTAATATACCGAAGATAAAACCTGATAACCGATTATAAGGACCAGATAACACTATGGATTATGACTTTGTGTGTTCACCTGTATTTGTTATAGTTGGTGGGTTTTGTTGGGCTTTGAATTATTGTCTTTTGGTTCATTTTGATTAGATTATCTGGCTTTTGTTTGGTCATTTGTTTTTTTGCTGATGTTCTTTGCTTTAGTCCAGCTTCCTTTGTACTTTCAGGTCACATCTGCTTTTGTCTTGCTGTTTCCTGAATTTATCCCTAGATGTCCTCAGTTGCCCTTCTACTTTCACCATGTACCTGCTCCTCGTATTCATTACTCCCCTGCATTCATTCACGCTGTCATCAATCTCAGTATATATGCTTCGAGGTTTTCATTGTCCCTTGCCAGGTCCTTGCCAACCATGCCTTAGTTTGCAAAGTGTCCTGTTGTCATTTACTGTGTCCTTGATTCAGCTCTATTTTTATTTGTTTCATTGAAATTCTCCGAAACCTGATGATGTAAAAAGGGATAGCCATTAGGAGTAGAACATTTAAACATTAGACTCTGATTTTTTTGGTGATTCTCAGAAATGCAGAGCTCAACAATCTCCATCAACAAACCCTATTTACACTCATTAACAGTAATTCATTCTAATAAAATCCAGTAAAACGCTGTAAATCCTTTAAAATCCCCAGAGCACTGGCGCTGTTTCTGCTACTGTTCGCTTTCATTTCTGAGAGTGTGTTTTCAGAGAAGCTGACCTGTGATCTTTCGTTCAGAGAGAGCTGCTGAGGGCAGGCTGATAAACCGACTGCTTCTCATCATCAAAGTGATGGTGGCCTGTTGAAATGACTTTACAAAGAAGAGACCTCAGTCCATCCTTTCCAATCTGAACTGTGCCGCAGCATGTTCCTCTGAAGCTGCAAATACAAATAATTTGAGTATGTGCAAGCAGTGTTTACAGTCCCAGAAGAAATGAGGTCAGACAAGCATGACGTCTCAGTTATGTCAGCGGCATGCCGATATCTTAGATCCCAGGGGCTAAGCCACACTTGGGAAATGATTTTGAGAACTAAATTTGGTTTAGGCTCTCCACCAAGGTGCCCCAAATCCAGATGAATGAGCTGCTGGTGATACTGCAAGTACTTGAGACTCTGCCAAGGGAAAGATGACTGCTGTTCCATCTGCATGTGATGAGATTCCCAATACCATTTTTTAAGGCACAAGAATAATGAAGGAAATTGATTAACTTCTCTGATAGCGGGTTGTGTTTCAGACAAAGACCAACTTAAGTACTAATGGCTTTTCATTCCACCACTTTAAGAAGAACTCTCTGTCTTTCAATCAGTCAGTAACCCGCGCCAGCAGCTGAGATGATTCTCGTGGACTAGCAGCAGTACATTTGAAGTCCAATGACTTGGCTAAAGTGTGGTAGATACTGCTTATGATGTCAGTGTAGATGGTCAAAGGTTGTCTCCTGAGTTTGTTGCAATAAGAAGAAGTTAATCCCTGCTCTCAAGTTGACACACTTCAAGTTGTTTGCCACAGTGAGGGGTAATGAATGTTCACACATCCACAGAGCCTGTAAGAGGAGGATCACTCTGATGAAGTAATCCCTGCACACAACACACACTACACAGAGATGCATTTGATCATTTTTTTTGTGTGTTTGCATGCACTGCTCCTTGGAGATGTGCTCACAGGTTTTCGATTATCTTTAGATCACTGAACTGTGAAGGCTTTGGCAAAACTTGCACCTCTTGAGATAGTCCAGTGTCAATTCTGAGGTGTGTCGGGATCATTACTTTGTTGTAGAGGCCGTCCTCTGTCATCCCTTTTTTTCCCCCGGAATTGCTGGCATTCAAATTAATCCATGCTTCTCTCCATAGAGAAATGTTCCATCTGGCTTCTGCATGGATATGATTTCCTTTGTCTTACTCTAAATTGCACAAAGCAAAAATAATACACTGATCAAGTTGTAAATGTTTACAAGTGTTTAAACTTTAACTTTATGCCTTTTAATGATCAGTTTTATTCTACATGTCATATTTTTACCTACATTTTCTCAGAAACCTGGCACAGGAGTGCCCAAAACTTAAGACAGAAACACTTAAGTTAATGCAAGCTATTGTGGCAAAGATGGTGGAGATTCAGTCTACTTGTGCTGAGCCACATTTACTCTCATCTGGAATACCCAGGTCATCATAGCTATTGGGTTCAAGAGCTTTACACCTTTTATGTCTGTTTCATAACTGCTGTATATGAAGTTGTATGTATTAGTCCAATGAAATTGTGAAATATCGACAGTATGCTTTTGTCTTTTGGCCATAAATCAACAGCATCGCTCTATGTTCTTGCCACTCTTCACACCTCATGATGCACACAAGACACGTATGTTTTCTCTTTTTTGAAAGTTATATTCTTACTTGGAGCTCCATGTGAGAAACAGAATGTGTGCTCAGTTTGTAACCGGAGGAGACCGGCCCTAACCAGATGTCTTCTCTTTGCCGAACATAGCCTAAATAAGCAATGCTTTGTGATGACACCTTAGTTTTCAGGACAAATCTTATTAAGAGAAGCTGAAGCTCCTTGAGCGATCATGAAAAGATGTTCCCTGCGCTGCACTGCATACTTAGTGTAAGTACTCTTGTCTTACTAGCAAGAATTAACTAAAATGTCAGAGCAAAACAACTAAAAAAGGAATATCTTATATCTCGTGCACTCAGAGTATGAAGTGAGACATGGCCTCGAATGACCCGTTACTCCATTTCACAACACCCCACACTCCCATAAACAGACTCTACCTTCAGTTCCTTCAAGATATTTATCATAACTTCAAATGAAATGATATTAGCACTATTTATTTTAAACTATTTATGAATAAACTATGACACATATTCCACATAAATCACATAATTTAACAAGTACAGAAGCCAGGATGGATTTCTGTGACTGCTGGGCTTCAACTGATCCCGAGGATTTTTTTTCAGAAGATAATAAGACATCATATTTCCTTGCAGCTTTGCCTAAGCCCGGGACTGAGGTTGAAATAAAAATGAATAAAAAATGGACTGAGAAATTTGGACGTTTTGTCCATCTGGATCTCTTCGAACAAGCAAAGGCCAAATATGCAAACAAAGAGCTTAAATGAAGACATATTTATTTTTATTTTCAAGAGATCATATCTATGTACAGTGTGGCCTCAAATCCAATGTCACAGCTCTGCTGTAAACTGCTAAATGCATGGACTTAAAGTGAGCTCTTGGTATTGCTTGTGAGTATCCATGTCAAAAGAGATTAACAGCTGTAGCACGGTATTTTTTGATTTACCCTTGGATACCTTTGGAGCATATGTGGCTTTCTGAGTGCAACACAGTAAAGGCCTAAGCTCTGGACAGACACAGACCTCATTTGTAGTTCAGCGACAACTTCTGTTTAAAGCTGATAAGAGAAGAATTTGCCTCTTAGCACAGAGCCCCTAAGGATTAGTCTTCATAATCTGTCATTCACTGATCCTCGAAATCATACTGTCTGCTCTGAAATCAGCTTACAGTGACAGTGGATGGTGAGTGAGTGGTTTTATGATTGGGATTGTGTGTCATGCAGGCTTTACATGATGAATAGAAAAATGAGTAGCGATGAATAGAAAACATTTTTTTAGGGAGATTGCTGACTACAATCTGCATTGAGGATGCGCCACCTACTGTTCTGTTTTTTGTTACTGTTCGGTTTTGTGAGATATTTTTCCTCACTGTTGGATGTAATCTTTTGCATTTCCAGTACTAAACAGAGAAAAGCCTGCTCTCACATGCAAGCAGACAGATGCCAGGTGTTTAAACTGAGCATTTCTGATTGAAAATCAAAGCAGGGGGAACATTTCTTTATAGTAAACCAATGAAATGGTCATCTGGAATCGCTGCAGCTCATTATTATTACGTGGAGTTACAATGGGTTTATGGAAATGTGAAAATAGTGCCTCTCATACTGGTGCAAGGACAGACAACACAGAGACTGTTCCCTGCTGGAAGGACTTTATATGGATAGCATGAAGAATCCAGACAGGATTTAAACCACACAACTGTCCCTTTAACACAGTTTCACACTATGTTAAAGTTTGATTACAGACACTTGGGCTGTCACTGTGAACAAAATACCAGATGGTCAATAAGTCCTGATGAGAACTAGTGTCCTACAAAATTAAAAATAAAATCTACAAGTTCGTCATTGAAAACCGAGTCGTCTCAGTTGAGCTGATGTGATTGACTTCCATTCCTCAGAACGTTGAGCCTCATTATCTCGTGAGGGAATTTTCTTGGAAAACATTGAGACATAATCCCTGAAGGACCCTTTATGTCTCGGTCAAAAAAAAACTGATGAACAAGCAATGAGCATCAAGTTCTTTTTGCCATTTGGAGAATTTTCTTTTTCTTTTTAAGCAGGCATTAGAGATACTACTATAATCTATTCATGTGAAAAATTCTAAATGTTATCGTTAGCTATTGACAAAGAAAACATATATATGTAGATATAGGCGTTCTATTACACAGCACCTTCAACCAAGTCTGACGCAGTAGACACACATATTAGAACAAAAACAAATAAAGTTATTAGTCTTATCACTCTGCATGTCAGAGGTAACACCTGATATAAAACAGAAATAGAGAATTAGATCCCGCTTACTTGACAGTCTGATTTTGGAGATCGGGAGTCATTTTTTTTATTGAAAATGACCAGATGTGGTTTTATTTCCAGGAAAATCTTATTCCCCACTGCTTCTTTTGTATCATGAAAATGTCAAAAAGACAGAATACAGAAGAAAGAAAATGAAAAATTAACTAAACACATACAGCAGAGTGTAAGGGTTTGGCTGCTTTACAAAAACATGGGAAATGTTGCTGGATCCCAACAGATGGACAGGAATGTTGCATCCCTCTTCTTTATGGTGGAACAGACATCTATGCAGAGCTGGAAACTGCCAGTTTCTTCAGGTGGTCCATGAAGACCTGCAAACTGACGTCGTCGGTCAGGATCGGTGCCCCTGTCTCCTACAGTCACACGGGACACAAGGGACAACCATAATAGCTGTTAAAAGATTTACCCAGTTTACAAACATTTTCATGACATATCTCTGATCCATGATAACTTGATCGCACGCATCACTCAAACCAAATTCTGCTGATAATCCAATTTTCAGGTTGACATACTGTAGTTGTACATGCAGCAACTGTATACAGCAGATTAGAGTTCAGCTGTTTTTCTGACTTGGGGAATAAAAAGATTAATGTTGTTTTCAGATCTGAACTCTTCCCCACTTATAATAAGGGATTGACTCATTCAAGATGCTCGTTTACTGACGGCCTTCTTCTGAGTTGCCAGTCATGATTGTTTTTCCATGTGAAGTAGACAATCCTGGGCTTTTAGTCTTTAATTTGATGAAAGAAGGAAATGAGAATTTTCAAAACTTTCAGTTTTTTCTATATATAGTTCCGAAAGCTCTGTAGTTTGTGGAGATAATGTTCATCCAGTAAAGCTTGTGAAAAGAGAATACAAATCAACAGAATTTGATCATATGAGGATTTTCCCATCGGCACATATTTCTCAACAATCTGCAAATCAAGCATTAACATTCTGAATAAACTGAAAAATATCAAGTTCCTATTCTGTACCTGTCCCCATGTATAGAGGTTGTTGTGGGTCTGTGACGGGTTAACTTTGGAAAGGAGGAAGCGAGCCTGAGAGCCTCCATGCTCTGTGTCGATGTAGCGCGGCATTGGGAAGCGTGTCTGTAGGATCTCTTGAGCGTCGTCCAGAGGAGCCTGGAGCAGCTGTTTGAAGTTCTCATACTCTGCCATTTCCTGGTAGCCTGCCTTTCGCCACTGGGCAATGGTCTTGAAAAAAAATAAATAAAAAGGACAAAATTCTCTCTGTAACTTTTAAAAGCTCTTTAAAAACAAACATGTAATCTCTTCTTCAAAGCATTCCTTTCTAGTGGTCTCCTGCCTCACCTCTCCATGGTAGATGACCAGCTGGAAGAAAGTGTCCATCAGCAGGATTCGATCTGGCAGAATACTGCTGCTGTCCAGGAGCACAGGCTGCGAGGAACAAATCATTCATTCAGGACACAGTTTACAACAAAACACTTGCAGATGCTTCAAGGAGAGGCACAGCTGATCTGCTACCAGTGAGACAAACATAGCACTGATGGTGTTGTGAAGGGAATGAGGCTGACCTCTGGTGGTCCGTGGAAGGAGTATGAGTAGAGGATGGGCTGGACCATGATCAGGGACTGGGTCAAGTCCTGCCTGACAAAGTGGTGCCTATAATAGGACGACTCATCTGGGCTGTTGTTGAAAACCTGAAGGAACGGTGACCGCCTCAGGTGGAACATAAACTGTAAGTGGAGAAGAATATTAAAACCATGACAATGATGAGAATTAGAATAAAAAACACAATCTGATGCAACTTCATTCAATGTAATAAAAACTACCAAAGCGCTTTAAAATAAGCCCAGCCTCCAATATAACACATAAATGAAAACTGGGGTTAGTGACAAGTTGAGCACACTTAAAATATGCTTTACCTGTGGGTAAAGGGACAGGGACTCTGACAGTTTGAAGGATGTGGGATCGTCTTTGTTGAACTGACCGAACTTCTGACACTGAAAACATTGGAGGCAAAGCATTGTTCAAATACCAGACATACCACAGGTTTAACCAAACGCAACATGGAACTCCCATATATGACATCACAATAGGAAAGAAAAATGACGCATGCAAACTACGTTTATCACAAAATGCTAACAATGCCAACTATGTGATGCTATTTCTGTCAAGACCAACATGGACAAACTCGTCACTCACCAGGCGGATGAGCTGCCTGTCAAGCCAGCGCAGAACATCCGGTCCTTCCTCCGACTCTGCCCTGAAGACTCCCAGGCGAGCCATGAGCACCGCAGCAGCTTCTTGGTCGAACGACGACTCGATGTGCTGAATCTGGGACTGGGCATCTGCCCAGCTTGAGTGGAAAGAAAAGGCAAAAAGGAAGGGAAAAAATGAGAAAGGGAAGAAAGTAGGACAGTGGAAACAGCAGAGATGCAGGTGAGTGTGGGTGTGGTGAGAATGACACACAGGCATGAATTACACGTCCCCGAGGGTGTCAACCTGAACTGCAGGTGTGCAAACATCCGCTGAGTGAGGCAAATATTGATTCTAGTGTCTAGTTTCTCAGGCAGATATCAGGCTTTATAGTTTACATTAGAAAGTCCATTCAGTAAGACCCCAGTTTGTTCAGAACATATCAGGTTGACATTTAACAAAGTACAGTTTTAGGTTCTCTCTTGCTTGTTTGAAATCACTAATCATATATATCAGGGTCTTACTTCCTGGCAATGGTGGTGACCCGTATCCTCCTCTGTGTGTTGGAGTGCTGGTACTGGGTCACAAACTGGATCGCCCCTCGGCCGCCCTGGGGGACTGGTGCATTGTGCTACACACACACACACACACACACACACACACACACACAAATACAACAATCAGTCCTCTTTTGCATGGGTTGGGAAATCTGGCTAGTACTGAGTGGAGTAGTCACACAACACACCATTGTTTCAGGAGTTCCAACAAACAAATATTTGCAGTTATTCATTTGTTTGATGTGATTAGCATCTGTACACATCTGTAGTCCGATCAAAGTTTAAAAACTGAAGTTAAAAAAAAAGAAAAAGAGTTTTACCTGATTCACAACTTCAAAGTAAATGCCCAAAGTGGTGGATGGGTTGAGACTGCACACTTTCCACTGGGATGTGCCACCAGTTCCCATCTCCTACAGAAAACAGAAAACACATTGTGATGAATGTCAGCAACTGACAGCTCTAAGATCACCTATCATGGAAGAAAGAAATCAGAGCTGCCCAGTTTCATCTGGGGAAGTGACTCACATTCTCTGAAACAGAGGCACCCTTTGAGTTGAGTGAAACACACGGTCCGATGGTGCCACAAACCTTCAGCTCCCTTGACGTCTACAAAGACAGAAAATAACATTTTCTCACATTAACTCTTGGAAAGTTGAATATCTAACCGACACAAGCAAGTTTATAACATATATAACTGGGCACTACAGTGACTGAAAGACCTCTTTACCTTTACTTCCAGGACACCACCAAAGGCCATTCGGAAGTCTCCATTGAAGTCCTTACTGAAAACTCTCTGGAAAGTTTGCTTAAAAAGTGAGGTATTGAAAGAGTCTCCCATAACTATGTGTCCCCTGAAACACAGCAAAACATTCAGAAACTTAGTTAAGTGTAAAAAGGAGGAACAAATCCAAATCCAATAACCTCAACCAATTAAACAGCAGGAGCCAACATACCCTGTGAGATTAGATAAGCACTTCATCTCCAGCAGTCCCGTCTGGTCCAGAGCACATGCATAGATGTCAATACTGTGGCCATTTACTGCAGACCGGTTGGATAAAGCTTCATAGTACTGTGGAATTTATAAAAGACAAAAGATTCTAGACATGAAATATCAATTGAAAATACCCTGTCGCATCATATACATCTGTGTGGGGTATAAATTAGACGGTTTTATTTTGGGTTAATAGTCATAAAGAAGCTCTTATATGACAGTCGAACACAGGTATGATTGCAGATTTTTGCAGTTGCTCCATGCATATGTCACCTTTGTGGCTTTCTTCAAGTGGCGTGCATTGTCCTTCTGGATGTCATGCCAGGAGCGGATGGGGGTTTTCAACTCGTCTCCCACCACCATGCCAGGGCCCTGGGTCGGTGGCCCACCTATGAACAGCATCACACGAGCCCCTGTGTTGGGGAATGTGCCCTGAGGATAAGATGGAGAGAAACTGGATTTCAGTGGGTTCTATTATACCTCAATTTGCAAAATCATAGTGATTAAAAACTGTTTATTCTACAGAGTAAGGACAAATGTATTTTCACATTGATTTAAAGCAACAACATTGGTTATTTATACCATTTATAAATAACACTTGTGTTAAAGTACTGGTTTTGTGCCTTGGATGCTGATAATGAGTATAAATGAACTAATGACAACCCTTTAAAGGCAAGTATGTATAATATAACAAGAGACTAAGATCACAATATCTTAAGTTTCTTTATCCAGTCCATTTGAAAAATGTTCCATCCTGACAATGCTATTTTAGCACTGTTAGAAAAGAACTATAACAAGCGTTGAGAAGTGTTCAGCGACTCTGTCTAAGCAAAGTGCAAAACTCACAACCAACACCAACAACAACAACAGTCAAAGTCCAAAAGTCTGGGAAAGTTCACAACATTATGAAACATTTGGCAATGAGCCATAATAACCAGTCAATATGATTTAATTCCTTTGAAATTAAGCTAAAAGTAAACAATGATTCATTTAGAAAAGGACACACTGTCCTCAGTCACAGAATAAGCCAGCTGTTACTGGATGCTGAAACCTTTTGGCAGCTCTGCTTTCTGTGTAAGGCTCATTCATCAAGTCGAGTCTGGAGCCACAGAAAGAACAAAAATCAGGGCACATCTCCCATTGGTTAAGGAAAGTACAGCGGGGAATGATCTCCTGCACTAGCAGTTATATAACCAGACAGACTATCAGAAGAAGAGAGAAGATGATGAGGGTGGTGGAGGGAAAGGACAGAAGGCAAACTGGAACCAGCCTTTGAACTGACGGAGCAAATCTACTGCGGCCACGAATGATTATCAGGCAGTGAGCAATTTTCTGAACAGTAACATGTGGCACTTTTGTTATGGAGAGGCTAAAGTTCGAGTTACGACGAAGCATTTTAATGACTCACAAATCAGCTGTATGAAAAGGATTAGTACATTTGTACGTCTGTGCACAGAAATGTATTTTCTTAGCTAATTCAGTATTATTTACATCCACTTATTGCATAGCATTAGAGTTGGTTGTACCTCCAGAAGGCCCACAGCAACAGACAAGGCTACACCAGTGGAGCGGAGGGGTCGTTTGCCCTGAGGGACAGGCCAAGGGTCTCTCTGAAGCTCTCCAAGCAAGTCTGTCAGATTCATATCAACTCTGTGCACAGGCTGAAGGAACCTGGACATAAACACACAAAAATCTTAGGAAAAACAAAAAGTTAAATATTCTGAGCCCTGTTGAAAATGCAGTAGCTATTGTTGATGAAAAGTGCAAAGTATTTGCACTCCTCCATACCTGCAAAATGCAGCAGCATCCTGGGGGGCTGCAGGGCGACCTTGCTGTACTGATGCTGCTGGCTTTGTCAAACCAAGCATCTCCTGAAACAAGCAGAACACATTTTATTGAGAGTTTATATGCATTTGTGAAACATTTTGAAACTATTTTCAAGCAATTGTAATCACAACAATATGGAATTCCTATTCCAATAGAAGTTCATAAATATCACTGTAAATGCCACTAGTCCCCACAACAATCTTTCTCTTTGTATCTAAAAATCATTCCTCTGATACCAAATGCCTGTATGGACTGACCTGGATCTGTTTAGAGGAGAGGTCCTTGGTGCCCCTGAACACGTAGCTCTTGGCAATTCCCTCACAGCTGAGCTCGTGAACTTGGACCATGCGTCCAAATGTGATGAGGCCCACCAGAGCGTTGGGTGGTAGCAAACTCAGGGACATCTGAAGGGACTCCTTGAGGGCCTGGAGGTCCTCCTCTTCCAAACACGTGTCCACAACATACAGAAAGATCAGAGGGGCTGGGGTCCCACGCTGTAAAGAGGCATGGGAGTAGGGATAAACACTAGTGAGAACTCTGAGCCTTAGTAACACTATAGTGACAAATACTTCATTCTTTTATTTTTACTGTCTGGAAAGAGAAACATTTTGGGCAACAAAAAGGAAAAGGAAGCAAAATATATTTTTTTGATTTCCTGGAAGCTAAGACCTGGTTTGTATATAACCAGCAACATGAGACACGGCAAGTGATCTTCAGAAGCTCGAATTACTTCTGAACACTGTATGAATTAGTCATGAAGTTTCACTTGTTGACCACAACAGCAGCAAGATCCTCAGTGGTTAGAAAGCCTTGACAGTTTGTTTGCACCAGTACTACCAATAATAACTACAGATTGTTGTAATCTTTAATATATTACAACATATCATGATGACACTTCTGTTGTCAATGTAGCAAATCAAGTGTCCTTTATTATAGTCCTTATCCCAGGAGACAAATAGAAATCCTATATTCCACTGAAACTAATGCATTATGGGAAAATGTCCCAAAATACAACAGCATACTGATGTCTCAGAATGAAAGTGTGCACTGAACACTGTTCTTAGACTGAACAACAAAAAGAATAACTCTCCACCTCCATATGCAACTGACAAGTTAATGTTGCCCTTTGCACTGTATATCTTCACTACGTCAGTAACTAAGATGACGTCAGAGTGCAGATATAAACTTAGTACATACCTGTACTATATACTCAATGGTAGAAAACTGTGGCATGAGTTCAGCTGGCTGGTTCACTTCTGATATGCCTGCATAAGATGGAGGAAACTGCACAATCCCAAAGAAAGAAAGAAAGAAAGAAAGAGAGAAAGAGAGAGAGAGAGAGAGAGAGAGAGAGAGAGAGAGAGAGAGAGAGAGAGAGAGAGAGAGAGAGAGACAGAGAGAGATCCAGATTAACCAGCCAGTCCACATTAAGTTATGAAGACTTACACAAGCTTTGACAGCAAATGGTATCATATGAAAGCACAATAACTAACCCACAGCATGAATATCAATACTTACAGGGTTTCTCTGGAAGCAGAAGTTGCATGCCCATATTTTGGCTCTGAAGTCAACCTGACTATAAAAGGATAAAAAGAAGAAAGAAAAAGGATTTTCATGTAAATGTCAAGAGCACAAATGTGACCGGCACTGGATTATGTAAGGTGTGTTTGCAGTTCTAATGTACCAAAGTGCAACTCAGGACTCTGAGATAATGAGCCATTAAAAGATATTCAATTCCCTGTATCCTGACTGCCAGAGAGAACAAATGTCAACATCTGATGTGGAACTGGACATAAATGATTACTAATAACCAAGGGCTGTTGTAAAGGCTGACCAATAAGAAAGACAAATTTAGCCCTAAAGACAGACAGATAGACAGACTATTTCAGCTACACATGTAGGTTTGGACACATGTGGTTGGTTTTTTCTGTGAAACTTACCACAGTGGGTTGAGCACTGCCTTACAGTTGGCCCGGCTGCACAGAACGGGCTCATACTGGACCGGAGGCAGGTTGGGCCTTTCCTTAAGAGGTGTGAAGAGACAGGAGACAGGGACCACAAGCCTTGTGGCCTCCAGGCGACTCGAAGGCCAGAGGTTCCAGCTGAATCTCACTCCATCCCTATCCTCATTCTGTTGGATGAACTCCTGGTAGGTCGACATTGCTGAGCTTCACCACAAAAAAAAGAAGAATAAATGAATAAATAAATTAATTAATAAATAAATAGAAACAGGATGAGATCCTAACTCCAGTAGAAAACAAATAGAAGCGATCCCTGGGACACTACTAATCCAAACTGTGCAGCTCCAAACTAACTTCTTCCTCTTCTGTCTACCTGCTCTCTTCTACTCACGGCAGTGAACATTCTCTCCTTATACAGGCGATCCTTTCTCTTCTGTGCTAAAAAAAGACAAGGATCTTCAAAAACATGACGCACAAATATGTCATCAGGAAACCTGATCTGCATGTTTTGCTGACGAGGGTAATAGTGCACAGGAATCTAAAAATGATTGGATAGGTGTGTCGAAAACTTTTGACTGGCTCAATTCAATTAGGCTCCACGGTTGTTGGCAAGAGTCAGTGAAACATTAGTGACGCCCTTTACAAAGCATCAATAAGCAGCTGCTTGTAACACCTGCATACTGTCTCTTTCTCACCGTTGCCAGAGGACACAAATGATTTCTCCTAGATTTTAAGAATTTGAAAAGACCACCAATGACACATAAAACTGTCAGCTGGGCACAAGACACTGAGAGAATAAAATATCTAAGGAAATATATAAAAATATAAATCAACGTGTAGGGATGCACCTGTTGATTATTTTAATTTTATATCACCTAAGCATTTTCACTTTGCCCTTCAGCTGCTCAACAAATTATAATGTTTGGATAGTGCCACTCTAGGTTCTGTAAAATGCACAATGATATATCCAACATATAGAGATATGAATGACATCCTCATAACACTTGTTCAGTCTGATCTTAGACCAAGGAATGTTCATCGTGTTTGTTTTAAAAACTACTATTCGTGTCTTTTTTTTGTTTGTTTGTTATTATTTCACTATAGTAACTTATTGAACTAATTGTTTCAAAGACTAGAAATTAATAGAAACATTTGGGAAAATACAGAGAAACACGGGGAGAGATACTAGCACATAGTGTTATGCAGCCGGACACTCTCTGACTTACTGTGTGTAAATCAATAGTGAAAGCTACAAGCCACGTATCATCACAGATTACGGTTCAACTGAGCCTCCTGATCAGAAATTATGTAGTGGTATCCCTCAAATTTAGCTATTTACAAGTTGTACAATTGTAAATACAATTTTAAAATGGTTGCAGCTGTAAAAACCCAACCAATCTAACACGAAACGTTACTTTTATTAATCCTGGTGGAGTATTAGCTACAGCAACCATCGAGAAGCTAACGCCGCCTCATACAGCTGGCAGGGTTAGCTAACGGAATGTAGCATTAACCCACTTCCTGTCCCTTCTTAAATGGAAGCTGAAAAACTGGCGACCGACTTTCGACCAAAATTAAGCCGAACTCTTACCTTTTATATTAAGTTGACTTCAGGTCTTGGCAGCAACTAAAAAGACTGTTGTGCTGAAGTCAAATTACAGCATTTGGAGATACAAACAGATGGACGTACAGGACAGAAAGACGTCGGTGTGGGGATCGCTCCCTGTCAGCCGGCTCCTGCACTTCAATAGGATGACGTGTTACTCTGACTTCAAGCGATTCCTATTGGCTCTCCTTTTCTATGACGTAGCTTAGCCGTGCTCAGAGCCTTATGGCGGTGTTATTCATCAGCAGGGGAAGAGGGTGCTCACGGGAAATGGAGTTCATTGCATTCAACGCATACCCCAGTGGTAGTCGCGGGCAAGTTGCATCTATTAACAATTTGCACAGTATGACAACGTATAGGAAGATCATTGTGTATTACTTAATTAATTTATATTTAATCTAATTGTTATTATATCATTATAAATTATTTATTTATAAGCATGTTTACTTTCTATCATATCATCCACCGTATACAGGGGTTAAAGAATATGAAAGGTTCTACTATGAGTACTGCTCTAAATTGAAAGGTAGACTTAAGAGACTTGTTGTTTTAGTCTCATGTTGCATGGTCTCTACTATAGTATGTTAGCTCCCAATCAAAAAATATTAGATACTATAAAATATTCTTTCAGGACCCCGAGTAGTTTTATGACAACTTAGAAAAAAATAGAGAAAAAATAATCAAATAGTACTACTTATTATCTATTCCACTCAATACCCTATTACTCAACTGCAGCTAGATGTAATTCATGGATTCCCAATCCATGGAGGGAGGGAGGGAGGGGGGGGGGGGGGGGTCGTTTTATAGGTACCCATTAAGTAGCTGTCCATGGTTCTGGAGTCAAGCGATTCTTCCATAAGTCGTGAAGAGCTTACATTCCTATGATTGACGTCTCTGTGAGTTCAAAACAAATTGCTGTTCCTTAAAAATCAGTGAGAGACATTGGATGAAATCTGATAAACTCAAGACAATCAATAAACCTCCGAATGGAACACCGCACTGCACCTCTAGAGTACATATGGGATACTTGATCATGCAGCTGTAAGCCATTTGAGTTTTAAAACAGAACACCTTATTTTCGCTCACCTCTATAACTTTGCTAATCTTAGAAAAGCAGCGATTTTTTTCTGTAAATGTTTTTGGCAATTATCAGTTTAGACGTAAATAAATCCGAGAGCGCTGAACTATATTTTGGCCAGCCTGTTTGGAGTGAAGCTGAGCTTTAGGTGGCGCTGCAACCGAGCTGTATTTTTGGTCAGGGGCAAACCCCTGGAGGGAGAGAGCTCGAGAAAGGCAGAGAGGAGCCTTTTCCTCCCGGTTTGTTTCTGCTTCGCACAGCGGACACTCACATATCTTGCATCCTACAAGCGGAAGGCGTGTTTCCATTAAAGCTTTACTCATTTTGACCACATTCCGGATTGAATTTGGACACTGGATAAAGGACGCAACTCACACTGCACAGTGCCTGCATGGAGTCCATCTCGGCTGTGAGGATGATGCAGTGATAAAGAACACATCTTCTTCTCCGTTGTATCGCACCCAGCCGGCATCGTCAGCTGTTGCTCTTGGAGAGAGTGGAAGAGTGTGAAGCAACAAAAAGGCCAAACTATGCCCCTTGATCTCCAATCGGTAACCGTTTTCCACCCCTAAGTCGACCGGGGAGCGGATGCGAGCAGGGGTTGTTAACGAACCTCAAAGTATTTTCTACCTTTTGTCGGTGCCGGAGGAGCTGTGCCAATGGAGAAAGCGTCTCAGCCGCCCCAGCCCCATCTCCAGCTGTCGATAGCGAAAACTGAAAGTCCAGCCGAGGACATCTCCGGTCTGACCGATGAGGAACTGTTCAAGTGGACGAAGGAGGACCTGGTACGCCGGCTGAGGCGGTCTGAGGCCGACAAGATGAGCGTGATTCTGGACCACGGGAATCTCATCCGAGAGGTCAATCGCAGCCTCCAGCTGCACTTAAACGAGATAAGGGGGCTGAAGGTGAGGGGGCGCGCTTTGGTAAAGGATGAGATCATAGGTTTGGAGCGCACCTGAGAACGCGCAAAGTAGAAGGGATATGCTGCTTAGAAAGCCCCGCTGCAACCACAGTTTGAGATATCACTGAAGTTCATTGTGGGATTGTGTAGGCCTTGGTTAGATTGTGATGTGGATTAATGTAAAGTCTGCATGCACTTGTAAATGTACAACCTGGGGCAGGATTAGTGTTAAATTTAAACTTTAGTATATGTGTGGGGAAATATGGCTTTCGATATTAATAATAGTGGTGATGTTTGTGCTTGTGAGCAAAATCAATTACGAATCGTGACTTTTCCACACACTGAATACAGTGCTAGTTTAAGTGAGCTTCATGGGCCAGAAATGTATCCTCCAATGCAGAAAATGAAGAAAAATCCTTTTGTGAATCTCACCCTCTATTCATGGAGCTCAAATCTGGCGTCCAGATCTCTCTCTGCCTGCACACACATCACATTCTTAGAAAATTCCTCCTCAAAAATCTACAGCATGTTGAAATACAATTAGCCTGTAGGGAAATGTGGCATTTGCTTTGAAGCTGTATTCAGCCTTTCTCGCTTTCACTAACCTTTTCCAACAGCCTTTTTTAATAAGGGTAATACAGCATACTGTCAACAGTGTTTACAGTTAAAGTTGAGATCCAGCCTGAGGTAGCCACAGCAGCACATTGGGATCATTTGCCTCTCTCTGAGACCTTGTCACCTCCACCCATTAAAGAGGCCTAATTACACAGGAAAGAGCTGGAGGGTTTGACAGGGAAAGGAAGCAGGAGGATAGGGCAGAGTTAAAATGTTACCGAATGAATTAGGGATGTCTTTTGGAGGTGAAAAAGGGGTGCTTAATGTTGCTTTGTGAAAAATGTTAAGGGCATACCATCTCTGTTCTCCAATGTTGACGAATGTCTGTCATGGCTTCTCCATCACGGATGAAGGATACTAATCATGTTTTTCCCATTGAATACAGTGACTCTGTTGTTTTATGGGAAAGACAGAGCGGATTAGGATTTCATTTCATTATGATTACAAACAGCATTTGAGTGATATCTGAAAGAGCAGTGAAATAGATTCAAATTGGACAATGGCTGGAGCCATTTATTTGGTATCATCACAATAAAAAAATGTTTGGTCTGGAAATTATTCCAAAGCAAATCTTTTTGAGCACTGTCTTGTTATGTTAGATTCGATAGAGCATAATGCTCAGTTTGTCTCATTGTTTTTCCTCTTTTACCTTTCCTCTCTCCTTCTCAGGACATCAACCAGAAGCTGCAAGAGGACAATCGTGAACTGCGGGACTTGTGCTGCTTCTTAGATGATGACCGTCAAAAAGGAAAACGTGTATCCAGGGAATGGCAGCGTCTTGGGCGTTACAGTGCCAGCATCATGCGCAAAGAGGTGACCCTCTACCTTCAGAAGCTTAAGGAGCTGGAGCTTAGACAAGAAGAGGTAATTCGGGAGAACCTGGAGCTGAAGGAGCTCTGCCTGCTACTGGATGAAGAGAAGGGAGTGGTGGGTGGAGGGGGTAGTGTGGGGGGAAGTGGAGGTGGAGGGGGTATAGGGATGGGAGGATGCCGTAACTCCATAGACAGCCAGAATAGTTTGTTACTGGTACCAGGGCAGGGTCTGCTTATGAGGGACGTGGGGGACGGGAGCAGCACCTCCAGCGCAGGCAGTGCTGACAGCTCTGATCACCCTCACCATAAGCAAGCGCACCTTGCTTCAGGAGTGGGTGGTGTTGGCAGTGGTGGGGAAAAAGGGAGCCCTGAACTTGTCCACAAACCGAGATGTAGCAGTATCAGTGGAATAGCAGGAGGAAGTGGAGGAGACAGGGAGGTGTCCAGTCCTGAGCACCCAGCTGGGCGCCACCGAAGCACAAGCCTGGAGTACCCTTACACGCTGCCCCAGCTCTGCCGCCCCCGCTGTGGCTCCATATCTGTTCCTGACCACAGCCGAGTTATGCGGGGTCTGAGCCCAGAAAAATACGGGAGAAACATAGGCCGACGTAGTCCAGAACAGCACCCCAAACACCACAGCTCTGATCTCCTCCTGGGCCAGAGGCAGCACTTCCTGAGCCAGGGAGGCAGCGGGGAGCTCTATCAGAGGCACCAGAGGAGCAGCATTAGTGGGACTGGCTGTGGGAACCCTGAATCCCGGCATGCACATTTGGGAACCAGTGAGCACCATGAAAAGGTCTGCGTGGTCCAGGGTAGCAGCCCTGAACCTCATAGGCATCAGTACAGTATGAGCCCTGACCACGTTAAGTTTGGCAGCCCTGTGAGAGACGGGCAGAGGAGGCCAGCTGCAGATGATCTGTCACCACATCATCGGAGCATCTATAATGGCGTGAATGGTAGGTGTGTGTTTGTATTTATGTGCTTTTCTTTCTGTGATTACTTGTGTTGTCATCTCATCAGGTCATTTGATTTAAAACATGACCCTGAGGATAAACCCTTCAACAACATTTTTGAGGGGTTGGCATAGCAGTATTTGATTTGGAAGCATTCATTTGATTTAGAAGATATACTTGATACTCCTCCTCATTCTGATACATTTCCTTGCTAAATTTATAGCATTATTGATTTTTTTTAACTTCTCAAGAGGAATGTGGGTTGACTCATGAGATGAGAGAGAAAATATAAGTTTTAGGAATATTTTTTTCAAGTTGAAGAGATTCAGCACAAATTATCCAGATTCTCAGATTTGTGGGGTAATGTTGCAGTGCTGCCAACACCAGGACACACACACACACACTTATTAGACAATGATTTACCCCAAATCTTTGTTCTAGTCATGTCCATCTCCAGGAGATCTATGGGAGTTATGGATGTCAGAGAGGAGGCGGAAAAATCAAAGAACCAACTTGGCTCTTGTTTTAATACCCAGCAGTGGCTGATAATGATTTTTGGAGTCCGGGGGAAAAAGTGCTGAGTGGCACAGAGCTCTCAGATGCTAAAGGACAAATTCCTCAAGGTGAAATATCTGCCTGACTTTGCAATATGAAGCTGAAATTACAATGGAAATATAAACAGTAGCACATAGCAGAGTCATGCCAGCACTTATACGTACACATTAAATTCTTCATCTGAAATGTTTTGTTATATCTGAGCAGAGCATACAAGAGGAAGTTCATACTGCTTAAAAGTGTGCTGTGGCACTGGCAATGTTTTGTTTACATATGTTGAGGATGGTGGATGAGATTCATACATGTCAACAATAATGACAATAAACACAACTGTTTGTGTTGATGACAGCACTTTATACATAAGGCCATTTACAGTTTGACTTGCAGCCCCTTCAGAAAATTCCAGGGCTGTAGTGAAGGTGTGAAAATGGCTATATAGATATTTTTCACTTCTAGTATGAAAATGTAATATTTTGGGGCATGAAGCATCATGGAAACTAAAGGGTTTGTCCCTGTTGAATGACATCTGAAAGTCACAAATCTTTGAGGTCGTATCTGAGTTACTTTTCTTGGTAACTTTCCAGCACGGATGATTTGACAGTCAGACCCATTATTATGCTGTTATTGACCAGCAGTGTGAAGGGGAAAAAATTGACACACAATCTAGCTCTCATTCTTTTATCATTTTTGACTCAACTATTTGTGGCACTGTTCTTGTGTATAACCCAGTGAAGCACATTCAAAATCCCCCATGGAGAGATTCCACCAATTTTATGAAACTAAAACATTAAATGGCTTCAGAGTTTTTAAAGTACTACAGTCACTTTAGCCTCAAAAATATAGTTTAGTTGTAAAGATGCTCTCTTTTGCCATTTTATAATCTTTATGGATTGCATCGGATTATGATAAACAACAACCACAACTTTGATTCTGCTTCTATTTTAGCTCCCTTTGCACCCTGTGGCTATAAGAGGGCTCAATCTTGATGTAAACCGAAACCCATATGATGTCGTCAAAAGCCACACCACATTAATGCCTCACAAATCCTTAACTGGAAAATGTTGTGAGTGCATGGGGCACTCTCTGGCCCTTGGGCTTGGTTGTTTGCCAACTATGGCATAACTGTTGTGATCTTAGCTCTGAGTGAAAAGCATGCACCAAATAGCCTTTAACCAGGGCCATAAAAACTTCATTAAGTCTGAGTGTGTGCTGCCATGGAGTCACGTTAGGATATCATATCTTGGTATCTGTCAGAATGACTGCTTCTCTCTATCGTGAACATGTTCCCACAGGGGTCTCCAGAACTCCACTGACCTGTCAAGGGTTTTAACGTCAAGTGTCACGACATGATATTGCGAGTGAGATCAAAACATTGAATCATCATGCAGTCAGAGGTTAAAGACTTCAATTTGGTAGTGTAGATAATAACTTGACTTCTTCTGAATTTGACTCAAGAATACCATTCACCTGTTGCAAATTAACTTATATACACTAAAAACTACATAAACTAACTACAGAACTACAGAAGCAAAAAAGAAAATGAAGAATGAGAAAGTTTTATGAACAGAGTTGTTTGTAAGGTAGGACAAGCAATATCGTAGATTTGTGTTCATGTCCATGTGTGCCATCCAGTGACCTAACATTACAGCCTTGTCCATTTTTGGAAGAAGAGGGTATTAAATTCCTGTGGCAATGTAGTACACTCCACCCGCCTGGATTATCCCCTAAGCTCTTTGCTAGAATTATTTCATTTTTTATATACTTTCATGAGTGGGTGTGTGTGTTTGGTTGTGTGCTTAAGTGTCCCATCCATGAATATTGTAGAAGTATGAGCTTATTTTTTTGACAATGAATGTTTTATGTCAACCTGCCACTCAACAGTGCTGATGCTCAGGCCATTTAAATTCTTGACAAAAAATCCAGAAGGAAAGCAAAACAACATTTTGACCTCTCTAGCCTTTTAATGCAATCTGCTTTAGCATTTTTTTGGAGGCTTATCGCACACATTCTGTCATTTTTTTTGCAGGTGGGAGAAAGAAATTACCCCAAAATGAGGCCTGCCAAGTTTTGCTTTGTAAAAACGTGATAGTGAATATGATTATTTCAGTGGATGAAAATAAGATTGCTTAAGTCTGTTTCCTTATGTTAACAATAACCAAGACTATGACAATTGTAACGTAAAAAACAATGACTTTGTCAATGCCAAAGCACTGACTTCTGTTTCATAAATGTAGTGATCCAAATCTGTACACAAAGGTAACAGATATTTACCTATGCTATGCTCCACCTCTCAGTAATTTTTCAAAATCTTACATACATGCAAACCAGCATCGCTGAAAACATAATTCACCAAGTAATGTATTTAAAAACATGTACAGTGACTCCTTCTGGATTTGTCAGTCTCCCTAATTTTTCAGTCTTTCTAAGTGATGCATATGTTGTGGCGCCTTAAGTTCAGTGTTGACTAAAATAAAAAAGATCTGTCTTTCCATATGATAAAATCCCCATAATCAGCCAGGGACTGGTAGTTTTCTGACCCAGTCTGGAGGGTTGAATTTTTGCAAAGCAGAAAAGACCCCTTTCATTGAGTGTCTTTTTCAAGAAAGGAGAGAGACCTAATCTTGTTTTCTGCTTTAGCAATCACAAGTTCTGTGTATTAGCTTAAGCTGCACAGATGATCGTAAGGAGAAAAAATAGGTCGCGTGGGAAAAGACAGACGCACTGTGTGAAAAGTACTTTTGCCCTTGTGATGCCAGTGATGAGCATTCAAACAATTTGAGTGTTCACTTCAAATAGCCGATAGCTGCTTCTCTGATGCAAAGTTTGTGGATGTGGTGCTTTAAATAGATACATGATGTGATGCTAAAACAAAACTAAATCTTCCATACAAAACACCAGGTATTGACTGTTTCAGATAAAGGAGCAGCATTGTTTTATGTAAGTATTATAAAGTTGCCATAGTTAGCTCCATCAATGAGTACGAAAAATGCATGATCAGTTTTTTTTTAAACTTTGTTCTAGTGCTGTGTTTAATTCATGTCATAAGTTGTAAAAGTAGAAGTTGTTCCAATCTCCAAGTATTTATCAGTCAAATGTGAGGACATTAACACAGCTGAACACAAGATAGCCTACTTGTTTTCTGGTAGTGTGATCCTTACATCATCAATGCTTAATTTGATAAATGTCAGTTATAAGAGGTTGTCACATTTTATATATTAAAACAGTTCAGTTAAATATCATATTCCAGCACCCGATGTACTATTGGTTTTCCATATTTTTCATGCTCCTTTGTTATGTATGAATATAGCCTAAGGTTTAATTCCATGAATGCTGACATATTCAGCGACATGAGAGAAGCCTCTTGGTGAAGCTGAGAGAAATTAACTCAGCCTGAGTTTCACATTTAGAGCTCTGAAATGTAGACATTTTTAAGCATAGGACCAGTTCAAAGCTGTATGAAGGTCCTATAATAGGGATACTGTTAAGTGTAGTCTATTTTATTGGACACTAGTATTAGAGACAACGTGTAGATATAAAAGTTTTAAGCTTAATTTTTGATATCTGTCACTTTTAACAAATGGAGGTTAAGAAACTAACCCTTGTTATGCAGCATATAATGTTATGCTTTTATAGGTAATTTATTAAGCTGCATTTGTTAAAATATAAACTTACAGGTATCGACTGCCACATTTAAACTATTATATATAGTGAAGAACCAACTTCCACAGATTTAGGGAAAACATAATGAAATATTTCTCTCAACTGAACAGAGCCTTTTCTGTCAGGACCCCACAAAAAACCCAACAAATGTAACATTACATATTTATTCATCGCTTGTCATGAAAATAACTGTAAAGATTGTGGAAAAACTGTATTTCAGCTGTGGGAATGAGCTAAACATGCCAAGGTTTATAGCTTTTGAATAGATAGATGGTTTATGCAGTCCTTTCAGTCAGATGGTTATGTCTCTGTTCATAAGGGCGATAAAAACAGAACCTGCTCTCAACTGTTTAGATGCAGAGTATCTCTACTTTAGGCCTTCCAATGATTCTTTAGCATGTGTTGATGTCTAAGGCTAGAGATGACTGCCCTGTCAAGTTATGAATGCTGATCAATAATTGTGGCACCCACTGAGAAAGGAATTTAGGGAATTTTAAGCAATTATGAATTTCTTTTGTATCTAGCTGGATAATTCATACAGACTCACTTCATATTTATGTTCTTTTTTAAAACTTTTTTTTTCTTCTTTTGATCCCCAAAAAAATCGAAAGTTCGAGAACATCAATACCCACTACGAAATATGAAATATATAATTGAATTAGCAAAGAATATTCCCCTGTCTCATTACATCTGTATCATAGTATAAGTGCAGCATCAGTTTAGACTCCAGCTCCTCTGGCTGTTGTTTAGAAGTACTGTGGCCTGTCAGGGCAGCAGGAAATCATCATTGAAGCTGTGGCCTCAGATTATATTCTCCCTCTTCTGTGTCACTGAGAAAGTCTGGCTATCTCTTTCTTTTTCTCTCTTTCTGTCTTCCTTTTTCCTTTCATCCTAATTGGCTGCCACTGTGAACAACCAGCTGTCGGACAGAGAGAGAACTGTGATTACAAAGCCCTCTTTTGGATGAGGCTGGAGGATGTGCTTCTTTGCCAGGCTGAGCTGAGGAAAGAAGGTTGAGGAAGCATTTGGTCGGATTACTGGCTGTTTTCTTCCCCTCCATCTCTCACTCTTTCTGTCTTCCTCTTGGTAACACATCTTCTTTTCTTTCTCTGATTCCACTCTGTCCTCGTCTTCCATACTTGCCAAGGCAATGAATGGAAAGTATCCCTTGACAAACTGCAAAGTCTCACACCCTAAGTAGCACGGGGAAACTCAAATGTTTGTCACAGCTGCTTGGCATTAGAGGATTTAGAGAAGCATTAGGTCGATGCTCAGTACTATTACTAGCCTTGCTATCATTCCAGCTTTACTTCTTATTACTTGACAAACTTACTAAAGTACCATGATTCTGTGTAGACTGATATGTTTTGGCACACAGTCCCATGTCCTTATTACCCAAGACCCTATTTCCCCCAAAAATAAGGATACTATTTTACTCTACTTATGTGTTTTATCATATAAAACAGCAGAGGAAAGATAGCTTGTTAAACATTCTAGTGATACTTTGAGTGCGAGGCCGTGTGATTCTCAAGGTTGATGTCTTCATTGTAATCTTGCAAAGAGCAAAATTACACATTTAAATATTATCATGGCATTTGAATTTAAAATCACAGCTGAGACCAATTATCCCAAACACACTTGCCCATACACCATCAGAGCTGTCATTAACCAAGGAGTGCATGATTAAGCATTTTGTTTATCTACCTCTGGTGAATATCGCTGTCATTTTTAATCAAGCCGCTGGCTGCTTCCTCTTTCAAAGGTGGATACTACTGATTTGTCTTAATTTTGACGTACTTCTTGAACAATCAACAAGTTGCCCAACTGAAATGGTCATATAGGTTGTTTGTTTATACCCCTCCATATGGCTCATAATGACACCCTGTAAAGTACCACCCCTACAAGCAGGGGAGTGGAAATAGGACTCATGTGCATTTTCACCAGATATCATTCTCAAATCTTGTTTAACTAGGCATAAAGCTCTCATAATGTCGAAGTGGTGGTTTGATGGATTATTTCGACCATGGGTCTTTGTGTGAGGTGAGATTGAGACCAACATACTTTCTATCCATAACAATACTTGGTTGGGTTAGAAAAAAGTCATGGCTTGGGCTTAAAAAAACGTCAATTTTACACATGAGCTTCAACTTCTTAGACTTCTTGGCTACATGTAAACATATCACATTGTAATTAAAAATGATCACTTACTAGTTGGCTTGAAAATAACATCACTTTGTTAGGATTAGAAATAAAAACTACAAGGTTAGACTTATAAAACATTGATGGTTAAATATTTCCCCCATCAGTAGCTCCAAAGTTTGAGTTATGAAGGATATGAAGGATGCTTGGCATGTACTACCATTGCCCCAGCTGAAACCCCAGGGGTATGTGACAAATGTTCCACAGTAGCCTCAGTCATGCAATAGACACACAAACCCAGTGGATTGGAGAACAGCCTTTGTGCTCTTACGACATGCCAGCAGGGAACAGACCACTGAGCTGAGAGGAAATTAGCTTGCTAGGCCAGGTAATTAGCTGGAAGTTGAGTGGCTGCCATGCATGAGGGCAGGACTGGTCCTGAGGGAATCTCAGTCAGCCCTACTGTCACCAGCAGAAACCACATTCAACTATGTTGCATTTACTTCAGCTGTAGGTGATGCCATACAGAGAGTCTGGAGTCTGAGGGTATCAAGTGATAAGGTGGAAGTGAATTAGGGAGCTAAGCTGGAAAAAATTAACTGAGTGCATCATGTACAGTTTTCAGGCTGCAGAATTGATGTTTGGCAGATTTGGGTTGACTTTTTTGACAAAGAATAAATTATGTTGGTGGCCCTCATTACGAAAAAAAAACTTGCACAGACTTAATTAGTAATTTGATCACAGTATCCTCCAAAGGTATATATATCTTCTTCAAAACTCTAAAGTTTTACAGTGCAGTTTTGGTTTGAGTACATTTTAGTAACATGCAGTGAATGCAAAAACGCCAGTTCTGAAGGGAACAATGGAAATCAGTCAGCTTTGAATTGTATCTTATCTTTTTGCAAACAATGTGCTGCTCAATGTGAGAAGCCATGAGGAGAATTAACACCTCCAAATCTGAGGTCATAGTTAGCACAGTTGCCTCACAGCAAGAGTGCCCCCGGATGAATCCTGGCTGGGGTCTGTCTGTGTGGAGTTTGCATGTTCTTGCTGTGTATGCATGAGTTGCATGCTTGTTGGGTTGATTGATGACCCTAAATTGTCCCTAGGAATGAGTATGAGTGTGCATGGTTGTCTCGTTGTCTCGTTGCCTCTGTGTTGACCTGTGATGGACTGGCGACCTGTCCAGGGTGTGCCCCGCCTTGCACAAAGATTGATAAGGATAGGCTCAAGATTATATCTCTTGGCTGGCTTGGGAATGCCTTAGTGTCCTCTCAAAAGACCTATAGGAGATGGCTGTGGAGGGGGAGGTCAGAGGATCTTTGGTTAGACTGTTGCCCGATTGACCAGTTCAATAGGTGGTAGAAAATGAAAGGATGGATCGACAGTGCAAGTTGACATAAAGTTGAGTGTTAGAGACATGTGATATTTGATTTCTCAAAATAGCCACCACTTACTTTGATCACAGCTCTGCAATTTTTGCCCATTCTAAAAGTACGTTTTTCAAGGTACCTGGCTGTGATCTCTCCTTCTGCAGTCTGAACACATTCACAGAGGAGTTGTGCATTTTTAGGCTTCGAGGTTTTAAACCTTTGGTCAAAATGTCCTTGGACATGATACTGAACAACACGGCCTCTCAGAGTTTTTCTCACTTTTACATTACTTTGGGCAAAAACATCTAATATATAAATGGAATGGAATGTAAATCTAACTCTTTCTTTGCCTTTTCTTCATGTTTTGGGGTCATAAGAGTGTTTTTTTTTAAAAACTGGCACACATGCCTGTGCCCTAGAGCTGTCTCTTGACAGCTGATGCAGACACTGCAGTTGGACATGTGTCATTAATATGAGCCGTCAGTTGGGTAACACTTCAGCATCGGTCATGCAAGCTTGTCACACAGACATATCCACTACAAGGTGGTTATAGTTGGCCTCCCGATTTGGGGCAGGTAAGAGTGGCCCAGTGGGTTGCTGCCAAATAAGTACATTCTGAATTGCTTTGGACAATTTGAGGTTTTTGACAGTAGATTTATAGGTTTACCCTTCTTGTCTCAAAACTAGACGTAAATCTTTAGTGGCCTCAAAGTTCAATTTGATTACATTCTATATGTTAATAGAAATCCTCATTTGATCTATCTAACATGCGTATTGATGGATGCAATGTTTTGCAATCTCAAATTATTAAACTACCACACAGAACGTCTTTTGTATTGATAAATGCAACTTATCAGATCAGTCTGATTTACCTTTTTAGGCTGCATCTTTTTAGCAGCCTGTCTGAGTAACCCACCTCGTTTCTGTTCATACTATACAAGTCAGTCACTTTAATTTCTCACTCTTTTTTAACACCTGGTGAACATAGCATACCATAGTAACCATGTGACTTTATCGTTCCACTGAAGACAAACAAATCATCAGTTCACAATTGTGTATTATAATTTTGTGTTGCCTGCACATTTTTGATTGACATTGTTGCAGAATTGTCCATTTTAGCATTTTTGTGCTTTTTTAGAATGAAGACATTTCCACACCTCTACTCAAAACTATAACAGTCTTGTTTCTTAGTAAAGTTCTTTCTATTGTTTAATTTCTCTGAAAGAATGTTAAAAAAAATTGCACGAAAGTAATACTTTTTAAATGATTTCTGATTGTTTTAAATAGAAGCCCCTGCAGTTTGGTGGGACATGAGAGCAGTTTTGCCTCTTGACCTGTTTGAAGCTGTAAAATCTGTAGATGCATCTGGAGCAACAGCTTCTCTGAACTGTAAAGCTTTTGTTTTTGAGAAGGTTTTATGTGTCTTAGTATAACACTACACAGTATATGTCTTCTTCAAAGTGACTAATGTGGGCATGTGTTTTTGGATAACGTTAATACTGAACTATAGAAAGGCTGTTACTAAAGCTCCTGACAACATTCAGTTTAAGGAATTTGCATATCTTCATGAATGTAATATTTAATCTGTAAAAGAAAAAAACATGGAATGTTTTCATTCTAAATTTGCATGCGTAACGCTCAACTAGCTTGTTTGCCTGTGCCTGTCAGTTTTGTGTTTTATCACTGGTCAAGTACCAGGCTTTTTTGCAGCTACTTTTATGAGATGGCTTTTACATCAACTGAGAGAATTGAAAGTGAGATAACCCATCAGGAATATAACATGTCAAATGGCTGTAGTTATCCATTTCCTGGAGCATGAATTCATCCTCTGCCTTTGTTGTGCATTATGTGCATTTGATGTAATGGTTTTCCTGATGAGAATGACAGCAATGCATGTGTGCAGCTCCCATTACTGCAAATAGACTGGCTGATCCTACCAACATGAGATGATTGGCATTATATTTGAGTCATTATCTCTTACTAGTATCTTTCAGTTTATGGTTTGTGCGATTTCCTCTTTGAATCTATTTAATTTGCCCGAACTTCTCCAGTCTGGCTGGTTCATTTCCTTTACAGTTATAGAAAAAGATACATTTAATGACGTCTTTCAACTAGCTTTTGGGGAGGTTTAGCTGCAGGTAAGACATGTCATTAGGAGTATTCTTGACTTGTATTGAATTGCAGCAGATGGTCTTTTTTTAAACTGGAATGCTTTTTAATGGCCTCTCAAATTATGAATTCAGGATTTTTTCTCAAGTAGACGCACCTGTGTGCTGATATTTCTCATTATTTTGGCAATGCAGTCTCTTTGTCCTATATAAAAAAGAACATATTTTCACCACTTATATGTGCTATGTGAGCTGTTTGTAGTATTTAAAAATAAAATGTATAAAGATGTTGGATTGGAGAATATAAACTAATTTACATTGCGAGCTACGCGTGTATTCTGTTCTGTATTTCATTGCATTGTTCTGTAGGCTGCTTGCACATTACTCATATTTGATACAATGTTTTGCATTATTTTAAACTGAATCCACTGGGATTTTAATATGGCTGAAGTACAAAATGATTAGTGTAGTTTTCAGTCAGGAGAGGAGATCAAAACCCTTTTAAAAAGCGTATACAAGTTCCAGTCCCAGGATATGGGTGATCAAGGTCCACAGTCTTGTGAGAGTTACACAGAAAGATGTTATCAAATATGGAACCTTGGTGACAGATGAAACTGCAATTTGTGGAATGGCTGAAAGTTTAACATCCATCACCGCTGGCAAAACTTCATATTGTGTCTTGTCATCTCCATCCATCTGAGATCTGTTTGCATGCAAGAGCTGCAATCCTCTACACGCTATTGTATGCCCACTCTGTTATATTATTCATCAGCACTGAGGACTGATGGGTAGTGACATGTTAAAATAGGACAACAGCAGTTTATCTTGCAAGTGTCTCCTTAAATATTTAATTGACCTTTGAGAATCATAGTAAATTGCGTATTGCAGCGATGTGGAGCTTCACCACAAAACAAAAGCAACAAAGAAAGATTTCAGGGATGATGCCATATCACACATCGTCTTTTTTTCTAATTATGATCTTTTCTGGTTCAACCTGAGTCTCACAGATGTTTTGGTGAGACTCCAGTTAAACTCAAGAATTAACTGAGACATCTCTGCATGTGGCTGGAAGAGGTTTCCTGAGTCTGCACTATATTTGATGTATATGTGTTTGTCTTTGACGCTGCAATCACAAAACCAGAGGAATTGCATACGAACACAAACATACTCTGTTCTTATTGCCTTGATTAGGCTGCAGGCAGGCAATTATTTAATTCTATTCTGCTGAGTTTCATGCTTTCTTCTATCCATGGCCTACCTAAGCTGTACAGTGAGCCACTCTGCAAAAACAGAGGTTTCAAGTTGTCGTCTTTCTGCTGTCATCACTTACTTGATTACAGTTCTGACACCTTAGTCAGACACTTCCCATTAATAACAGAAGTATGGAAGGTTTTGCTTTCTTATTTATGTATCGTTACACTCCACAAAATATGATATGCATGTGACAGTTCAAATAAAATAAATGTTGCTAAAGCATTGGTTAACATGGTTTCTGTGAAAATAAACTAATTTATCAGCAGAGACAAAAAAGAACCATGTAGATATTTTTTAACAGTAACAAAAGGGGGGAAATCTTCGTCCCTAAAAGTGACAAAAGCTCAAAAGGTATGCAGGAACTTACTATGTTCTAAGAACACCAAGTCTACAAAATGCTATAGCACTGTAGCTATAGTAGTATTGGTGGAATTTAGATGTCAAATAGGCAGATGTTCGGTGTTTCACTTTCAGTCTTCATGACAAGCTAAAATAATTGCTTCCTGGATTCAATCCCAGGTTGATTTTCTTATCAAATATTCAAGTGAAATGGGGAACCATTCAGTCAATAACATACATCTTCCCTTTTGTTACCTCTGCCAAAGAGGATGTGTGATTGCTACAGCTTAGCTCTTGCCTTAAAAGAGGAATGTAATTATTGCCATTTGTTTGTTTATTAGTTTGCAAGATGACACAAAAACCACCAAGTTAAATTTCATGGAACACGGTGGGGAGATGGCTCATGGACAAAGGAAGAAAAAGTAAAAGTTTAGTTTGGATCTCCATCGTGTTTTCTGAGGAGAGGTTGTGTTTTTTGCCAATTATGTTTGGACATTACTCAAAAATCAATAAGTGGTTTCACACTGAAGTTTGACCAAAGGTGGGGTATGGCCCAACTTAGAGGGGAGTCACTTTTAGTGCTGTTCCAAGAATTTGCTGGACATCTTTTGTTTATTTTGTATCTTTCAATGGTATAATGCAAAATTTCTGAGCGCTAAAAATTCTAGCTGTTTGAAGAGGAGATATGCTTTTTGTATGAGTGTGAGTGAGTGTAGATGGTTGTTTGTCTGGCGACCTGTCCAGGGTGTACCCCGCCTCTCGCCCAATGACAGCTGGAATAGGCCCCAGCCCCTCTGTGACCCTGAGTTAGATTAAGTGGGTATAGAAAATGGATTGATGGATGGATGTCCCTGTTGCAGAATCAGAGGTACAACGACAGTGTCTGTAGAGTATGCTCTGCTGTGCCACCTCTTCTGTACTCACATGTTTCTAGCTCCTTAGGTTCTTCAATACGGACTCTCTCATTCCACCACCGTCTATGAACATACAGTATACCATCAGATATGATGGCAGACATCTCACCACCAAATGAATATCTGTGCGAGTTGTGCAAAACACCCATGAACTGCCGCGACCTAAGGGATGCACAGCCGAGTATCTCCCCAGCAAGGCTTTTTCAGCCTGGCAAACTGCCTTACTGACTGCCAGCTTACCCGAAGGTCCCCGATCTTCTGTGCATCACCACAGGCCTTCCTGCACAGCCAGCCTGAATAATTTATGTAGACAATTTTTAGAAGATCAGAGTGAATGGCCATTTGAAATTACCTTGTATTGATTCTGTAAATTGAGAGAAAAGGAGGGGGGAGATGGGGAGAAAGTGACACATCAAAGGCTATTGAGAGATGAGCAGCACTGAGGTGAGCAGATCTGTGTGTTGACAGGCTCGATTCAGACATCAGTATCAACTTAATTACCGGTATTGACAAATCACACAGATACAGTAATTCAGATCTTCTTCCTTTTCAGGACTGCATTAATTTTTATTGCCCAGTCCCCAAAAATCATTTATCTTATTTCAGATATATTCATCAAAGAATAGACATTTAATGTTGTTAACAAGATGTTTTAAAATTGTCTTGAATCTGCTTTATGAACTGTGTGATTGTGAGAAATATAGAGTTCATTTTGATAGAGTTTACTGTCCAGCTGCAAAGGGAAAAGGGTATCTCATCCGTAACATTGATTTATTCAGTATGGGATCAGCTTCTCCCAAGCCAATCTCATAGATCTCTTTGTGGGGAAATTTAGAGCCTTTCACTCGACCTCTTGTGTACCGAGGTGGAATTTAAGGAGCTTAGCACCCACATTATTCTGGAGTAATCACATTATCCATATACTCTTGCTCTGACCCACATCAAACCTCTACACACCTCTCATATCCTGTTGAATCTAATTTTAGTTTTAAGACCTTGCCCATAACTAGATCAACAAACATCGTCCACATGTGCTGTATGTTTGCTCACTTTATATCTCCCCTTGAAGAGGTCACAGATGTTGGCTAGAATTCACAGAGAGTAAGTTTCATTGGACATTGATCAACTTCTCTGTAAAGGGACTCTGGATTTTGGCGTTAGCGGAACTACACCATCACAAGACGGCAGTTAATCTTGTGACCCATGTGTGTGTTTGTTTGTGTGCTGATCTCATGACAGAAAATCCATTCAAGCTAATTATTTTTGGGCTTTAGCAGTCTAAGACCCAGAACTGAGTTAGCTTGTTATATTGAACAAGAAACTGTACTGTTTCCAATAGCTTTCAGCTTCCATATTTCATGTGGTGATTCTAAATGTGCATTTTTGTAGTGATATGCCACAGATGTATGCTGTTAAATGTCAAAGCAGCCATCCTTTTTGTTGGAAGGTCTCAAATATTGATGCTACATGGCCAAAATGTCATCTGAACATTCTTACAGTAAGGTGCCAACACACCTCTGAGATTAATGTCTCTGGAAAGAGTCAAAATGTGCTGTGGATGTTTGCCTATATTTTGCACCAACTTTAGCCAACACAATGTCACCTTAAGCTTAGAGATCCAGTACGCAGCAGAAGTGAGTATACCTCAGTGCAATATCACTTAAATGTCAAATGAATACAAAAATCAATACAACAAAGGCCAATACCTCAAATATGAGATTAAAAGCCTTTATTTTTTCAGAACCTTGCATATTTTAGATGCACTGCTGTTTTGCAGAAACACAGCTGTATTCTGAAGAGGTCGTGTTGCTCCGCCTCTCTCTTTACAATACCTTAGTAGACATCCAGTCAGGAGTTTTGTAATTTTTCTTCCATAGAAACTTTTTTATGATTTTCTTCAGGATGCTCTAGATATTTATAATACCGGGATATTTCTCCTCTACTACGTGTTGGGAGACTGGGAGTCAGCTTGTCTGTCAGTATTTTGGTATCAACAGACATTCATGGCGACATCTTAGTGTATAGTTTCCTGAGCAGCGTTTCCACTAATGCAACCCGATATTATCGTATTTCTACCATGAATTCAGTATAGCATTCAAGTCAAACATGCCGGAACTCAGAGCTGAAAGAATTCATTCTGTTTTGATCTGCCTGCAGAATGTGCCAACAGTACTGATCAGGCTTCTTTTAATGTTCTTTAGCAAAGTTTAATAATTCAGCTTTGAGCAAGCGATATTATTATTAATATTGTTTTCTCTGTCTTTTGACACAAGCCAAGAGGGTTAATGTAGTGAATTGTCCTTTAGTCTGTCTGAGCTGTCACAAAAACTTAGATTTACACTGATAATCCCTGTGCCACCACTGAACAACCATTTGCTCTGTCGTACAAGATTGTGAATGAAGCACACTGTGCAAGGTCATTTGAGGAACATGACCCCTGCAGCTCAGATTAATGCCAACACAAGTTTTATCAGATATTTAGCTGAACACCTTCTGTACCCTCCATCGTTGGGAAGTTAGTTTGTTTTTCACGTGGACCCAGATGCAGACATGCAGATACAGTGGATGTAGCCCATGCATCTTTTTACATGGCGATGCCTTTGGTACTGGTCATAAATACACAGAGTTTTGTCTGATTGATATGATTGGAAAACTGAAAACATGAAAATTGTCCAGGTGTAGTTTAAGACTAGTCACATATAACTGCTTGAATTGGAAGAAAATAATCATTATAATAACATAATATAACAATATAATAACATAATATTTGAAATGTCTATGACATATTGCCCACACAATGAAACTATGGTTAAAGGTGTTTGTTGCTGATACAAGGGCAATATAATGAGCAAAGAAATGCTTTAGCTTTATGCTTGTCTGAGATCTGCTTCCCTGACACTTACCTCATGCGTGATAAATACAAAACATGCTGAACTTCTCGATGGCACGTGGCTGCAGCGCTGTTCATGGGTGAGATGCAACGCAGCTGGTGTGAAGCTGGCCTTAGCTGTGGAGGATGTTTTTAAACTGAATCAGCGTTTGAATAAAGGCTGAATAAAGGCCTCTGTCCCACAACATGTAGACTATGAGAGCTGTGATTGGTGGTGATTTTGAGTTCACTGGTTTTTTTTCAAGGCAAGAAATTGGTAGCATAAGTTGAAAAGACTTGCTCATATTACCTTTAGCAATGGCACACATCATCTGAGCCATTTCTACTGCAAACCTGTTAGCCAGAAACATCCATTTCTCTATAAAGAATGATTAGATAGGATGTTTCAGAATCTGTACAGAGGAACAGAAGGGATCCAACCCTCTTTGTTTTCGGAACATTAATCACATGAAAGTAATTGCATAAGTAATGGACTCGGTCAAAAAGAATTAAAAAATGATATCACTAAAATGAATACAGAGCTGATTTGTAAAAGGATAAAATGATTCAAAGTTAAAAAGCTGATTTTAATTTTGGCATCGTTATGTAACCAGATTCAGAGGCTACTTGGACGCCATTGCTCAATTAGCTTCTGTATTCATCCACTAGAATGAGCTCAGTCTAACTTCTGCTGTCAGATGTACCATCTAAATAGCTATCAGCTATTCTTCATCTGCACTTTCTTGGTGTTTGTTTTTGCTCACGTGTTAAGATGAAGCAAGGTGCATGTGTTTTTCCACCCCAACATGCTATGAGCTTAAAAGTAATCAAATCAGTTCCATTCCACAAGCCTTGACCCCGAATGAAAATACCCTCCAGCTCACTGCTGCTTCCACAACACTCTTTAAAGGGGTTTTCATATATTTGTGCAATCATGCCTCCCTTTGTCCCATGAAGATAAACACTGCAAGGGAAACAGCTAGGAAAGCAGTGTAGGTGGCAACTGGAATCTTTGGCACAACGTGGCCGTCACAACAGTGTTATGAATCTTTAATGCAAAATACTGCCGCACCAAGGAGAGGAAATGTGCTGAAAACGTGATTATGGACTCCTGGGGAGGAGGAAATTGTTGGCTTGGAGAGAAAGAGATAGAGATATCAAACAAGACGGCAAGGATAAAAGAATTTTGAAGGGCAAAGGAGGTAAGGAGGGACAACAGCTTTAAAAGCTTTGATCAAAGCTAAGGCAAAGCCCTTTTTTCTTCACAGCATAAGTGTACCACATCATGACCAGAACTATATATACAAATCCGTAAAATATGACAGTAAATACAATGTCCTGCACAATGAAAATTTAGGTTTACACAATTTTCTTTGACAGCAGCATTTTTCCTGAGAAGCATAAATTAAACTGCAGGTCTTTGGTCACAGATGTCAGCATGGACTTAAGGGCCTGTCAAATGTTTAAAGAAGGCGAAGTTGAAAGTGTATTTATATCTATCAGGTTGATATGAGGAGGAGCGTGTGACAGCATAACTTGACTTGGTGTACAAAACTTTTCCATCTATCTCTCAAGCTGCAAAGTGATTGCTTTGTCCTTGTTGTCATCTTTGATTAAGGCCTATATAAATCAATCTGCATCACGTGAGTCTGTGCCTGAAGAGATTCCCATTTAGCCACGCTGTGAAGGTGAATCACTGTCATTTGCATCACTGCAGCAGAGATTTAAAGAAGCAAACTTAAAGCCAAAGAATCCAGTGATGGGAATGTCGATGAGTTTTACTGAAATTCACATTAGAATTGAACCAACTGGAAATTACCTGAAAGTTTTGCCAACTTGTTCTTACTCCTACTTCTTTGTATACTGATGTTGTGTCAGCTTTGAATGCAGGGTGTAGTCTCAAAGCACCACTTTACATGTACAGGGTTTCCCGAGTTGGTAACATGACATGGTGTTGCCATGGCAACTTGGAAGGTGTCAGAGAAGCTTTTCTCAATATTTTGTAGCTTTGTCGGAGCATCAGAAAGTAACACCATCCATGTTTACTGACATTTTACAGTTGAGAAAATGTAGTGACAAAGCAAACAACTATGGCATGGCAAAATCCACATAATAGTTCTGGCTTTTTTAAATTTGAGATTTTTTTAGACCTCGTGGCCACCTTATGGTTGGCTTTTAGCTCGGGTCGCCGTTGGGATTCTTGGCGGGACTCTCCAAACTGCGACAGCTGTCTGCCGCAGGTAACAACTCGGGTACTTCAAGCAGCTCAACTTAACAACAACAACAAAAAAAAGAAACTTTTAACCAAGTACTTTTAATGCCCATCATTATCAATATACTTTTATTGCCTAACCTTATCTATTTAGTTTTATTGCCTAACCTTTAGCGAGTATGTTTAATGCACAACAAAGCAGTGCAGTAGTAGGAGTACGGAAGTTAAAAGTGACAAGTCTTGACTCATAAAGGAGTCCCTTGCTTGAGATTGTGGTGTTTATTCTCCTCCTCCTCTCAAACCTCCTAATATGAGTTGTATTGGTAATAAGTTATCGCTATAGAATGACATTTTTCTGTCCCTGTTTACTAGTGGCTCAGCTGGTACGTCTCCCCCACTGAGTAATAAATGGCAATATGCAGCAGGTCCCTGTGTATCAGAAAGTGACATTGAAAATCGGCACACGAGGCTCTTAACTAAGCATCAGCACGTGACCAACTGGAATTTAGAATGTGATAGTTTAGCCTCAGATAAGTATGATACTCTCTGAGGGAGTTTTCTTTTAAATGTCTTTTCTGTGTTCATTGATTGTGGAAGAGGAAATGTAATTAGAATGTGACACTACTCTAATAATCATTAAATATGAAGAAATGACCCAGAGCCTTTTTTGAAAAAATATTTTGCCCTCACTCCGCTCTACTTATTTTTTTGTATGTATTTTTTTTTTATACTTCCTAAATTAAGAGAATAAAAGTTTACTCACTCATGTCATCTTTCATCAAGATGTACGCTGTGTATTTTCCAAAATGCCAAACTTTCTCTCCTGTCTGCTTCTCTTCAGCCATTTATTTTTGTATGATCTGTTAGTGTCATACGCTCCATATGAAAAACTTGCTGTATTCCCAGTTCCATATTTTACATACATTCCAAAGGATAGCAAAAGCTGGTACTGGTAGTCCATCAAAATGTTTATTTATGAGTAATTTTTCTTTGCTTTGACTGTCTAAACAGACAGATGTCAACTCTAAATCATTAGATTAATGAGATGCTCTTCATTGTCAAAACAGCACATTGAACACTTGTCTCTTCTTCTGTGTCTCTCTTCTCCTCTCTTTTTCCCACAGCATTGATATCAGCCGGCTGCTGCAGCAATAACTGTAGAAATGTCAAGCTATGGGACAGGTAAGAATCCCTCTCCACCTCGTTTCTTTACCACAAACCTCTTTTGTGTTAATTAGAGACTTTGAAAGAAAAAGAGCAGTCAATGAAGGTCATTGTCTGTTCTTTCCACAAGGGTTCATAATCCTGTAATTAGCTCCCATTATTCTATTTTATCATTCGGTATGCTTCCTTTAGCTGGCGTCTCGAAATGTGTTCTCATTTTGTTGGATTGTAGCAATGTACATTTGCAGGATTTACATCAAATTATTAAATCCATGAGCGAGGCGAATGTGAAATATATAGTAACATCAAATTCAGATTCAGATCTTTTATTTTTCACATTCATAGTTATACAAGTACAGCATGCAGTGAAATGTATTAGCACTTCATTCTCATCTTTATCAGTTGGTGATCAACAAAACATACTGATCCTGTGTCTTTGCAGGGTCATAGGAAGTGTTTGTCCAGTGTTTTGCCTCCAGATGAGTAATGTGTTTGAATGCTTGGTCTGGCCCAGGTGTAATCACAGTGGGTTTACAGTGGGACTACAGAGTTAGAGGTGACCCTCTCCTGTCCCTGTATGCCATCCTACATCTTCATCAGGCATCAGTGGGAGGGCGAGATGGCTGTGTTAATATTTAATGACTGCAGGACAAGGCATACCTTTCCCTGGAGGACAGGCAAGAATGCATAGGCTACTCCTGGCTTTGCAAAATGCATGTGCGCGCAACCAGATATAATCCCAAACCACACAAATGGCCCCTCACAAGCCTTTTGACCTTTTCCAACATGCATATTCTCCTTTTCTTTCACAAGAATATTTTCATTCCATCAGTATCTCTGTGCCTAATTCCTCTCCCTTCTTACCTCCTACAAAAATATCAGTGACTCAGGTGAGGAAAAGAAGAAGGTGTATTTGTGTCAGTAAATGATTTGCAAGCTCAGAGGAAAGCAACAAGGATGTGTGAACAATGGAGAATAAAGTCAGGCTGTCCCTCGGTGACCAGATGCAGGCTGGAACAAAATGATCTGTCACTGATAAGCAACACAAAAGCCTGCAGAGATGAACATCTTACTAACTTTCATTTGATTCTCTGCAGCCTTTGGCAGCTCCTTTTATTCATATATCTATCTACCTATTTATCAGAGGACATGACAAGTCGCGACTATTTGCTTTATTAATGAAAGTCAAGTCAGTTTTATTTTTTACAGCACATTTAAAACCATGTAAATTGTCCAACTGCTAGTGAGTAAAACTGGTACAACTGAAACAGCAATATATAATAATTGCAAAAAAATGAAAATAAGAACAATGATAATGATTAAAAAATTTGTAGAATATATCAAAATTTCTCAATTTAAGATGCTGGGAATTGAGACCAAGATATTTTTAACAACAACTTATCAATATTTAAGCTTGATTTATCCATCTTCTGTATGTTTGTGTTGAGCTTAAGGTACAGCCTATGTAAGTGATCTAAATTATATCATTGTGAGCATTCACACATGTAAAATGTCGACATTTGTCTGGGAGCCGCAAAAATGCTAGTTGGTGGTGGAGTTTCAATCAATGGCAACTGAAAACATAAGTCTCTGGATGTAACTCCTTTCTATTACTATGTGGGGATCTTATAAATGTGGAGGAGATGATGTGTAGAACCAACATTTGGACCAACATGGCATCATTGCAATGTGTTGTAATATTTCTGGGTAGGTGCATGCCAGTAGATGGAGAATTTACTGCACTGACATAGCACCTCCTACATTCTGATGTAAAAGGCTTAACTGGGCTCTACAAATGCAGACCTCACACTTTTACTTCAAATTAGGCTATTGCAAAGACCTAACTCAGGAAACAGGTTTTAGCAGGTAGCTTTGACTCAACCAGCCGTATAGAACAGTTGCAGAGGTAACTTTCACGAGAAATAGAAAACACCTAGATTAAAGCTGAGGTAGAGCAGTAATTGTTGAGTAATGCTGGGTGCAAATTTCAGAATAACCTTTAGAATATTATTATTATACAATCTCTGCAATACGGAGACAAACGAGACAAATGTGTCGCTGACATTCATTCCTGGGTTCAATCTAGAGTCACCAGCTGACCTAACATGCATGTTTGTGCCCGGAGAGATACGCGTACATGGGGAAAACATATAAACTCCACACAGAAAGGCCCCAGCTGGGCTTTGCACTCTCAACTTATCACACACTGACACTTAGTCAGGAGGTTGCCGCATTGTTTTTGGTTTTGTCTTTTTGTTATGCAGAGGATACCTACAAGTCTCACTTTCATACATAAAGGGTTTCCTGAGCTGGAAACAGGATGCAACGCCATTTCAATTTTGAACATTTTGGTGAAACTTTCTGCATGCAAATCTAGGCTACTTTATTCTCAATTTCAATGCCTATCCATGATTTTTTTTAACCTTAACCAAGTAATATTAATGCCTTAGCTCAACTAAGTGCTTTTAATGTAAAGTAAAGTAGAGTAAAGTCCCATGGTAGAGGGTTTTTTATCACTGTCCTCCCCTCCGACCGCCTTTTGTAGTCCATGTTAGTTACTTAAAAGCCATCACTACAAAATTACATTTTCTTTTTGCAGTCAACTATTGGCACAACAAGTGCATCGTGGGTGGATAACTGGCAGTATGCAGTACCCCGGGCTTTTAAAACTGACACAAAATGTTCTTGAAAAAAACAACAATTCTGTATATGGTGACATGGGACAGAGAATGTGTTGACTAACTGGGAAGGCCCAGACTAACTGGATAAAACAGAGCTGCAGATCAATGCTTTATTTTGGGTTCCTGCCTATTGCAGCTTTTAGTGGTTGCTTGATTCCATTTAACTATTGGATGGAAAGTTCAGAAGCTGTTTAATCAGTTCAATGGTCAAAACTAACGAATTCAATTCACAGTACCAAATGCTACTCCGAAATCATAACTAGTGAAACAAGCAGAATTCATACACTAGAAACATTAAAAAAGATTCTGGAATGATGAGACAAACTGACAAATGATCTGGCAGAGAAGGGAAGGGGAAGACAGCTTAAATACAAGAGGACAGAGAGACTGTGAGACACGGGTGTAGTTAATTAGGGTGCAGAGGTAATCACACAGGAGGGAATATAAACAGGACGTGGGGATAGAGACACACATTTAAAAATGAAACAGGAAGAAGACATGATGCAGGAAACAAATAAACTGAACCCACAAACACACACTTAAAAGGTACAGGGTTATGACACTGTTGTGTCAGTTTGCTGTCATGGCTTAGAGGGACACTTGTATACATAAAGTTGAGCAATCTTGAATGTTATTAGTGTCATATGTCCCTTTCTGCTCATAACAAGGCAAATTGTCTTCTTTGATTAAGGTCTATTAGAGAATTAGAGTGGAATAACAAATTAATTACACTTTTTATCCACCAATATACTAATTATAAGTAATGCACAATTAGTTTTGATCCACTAACCAGCAAACATCCATCAAACAGCATACTACGGCAGCGAGGGATTATCCATCTATCCACTTTCTATTCCAGCTACCATTAGGTGAGAGGTCGGCTACATGCCAGACAGGGCGGCAGTCTATCATAGGACCAATTCAGACATAAATGATGTCAATGGTGTCTGACAAACAATCATGCAAGCTCACACTCACAACTATGTAGAATTTAGAACCAGCTAAATTTAACCTAACATGCATGATTTTGGACTGCTAGAGAAAGCTAGAGTTCCTGGAGAGAAACTGTGCACGCACGGGGAGAACAAGGAAACTCCACACAGAAACATCCCAGACGAGATTTGAACCGGGAACCTTCTATTGAAACTATTTCCTCCACCATCCAAAGTATCTCGACCTGTTCTACCATTAATAAGTCAACTCTTGCATTCAGCAGCATTATATATGTCACTAATGGTAATTGATTTTCAGTTTAATATACTGACTGAAACCACAATCTACTGAGAATCCACAAAACACTGCAACAAGAAACAGGAGCATACAGTGGCTCAGGTGCTGTTGTCAGCTGTTTTTTTCCTTCAAGTTTATAAAATCATATCAAAATCAATTTAAATCAAAACAGAATCTTGTTTTTGTGCCTTTTCCTGTACAGCTTTGATGCTTCTTCTTGACAACTTCGCAACCCACGCCTCTCAAAAGGAGGTGGGGTAGCAGTGGGGCAGCCCTCCTTCGTTTCTGGCCTTGATAGACTCCAGGGCCCCTGGAAGCCATCCTCCATGGCTCCTGATGGTCAGTAGTCCCTGGCCTCATCCATGTCCACAGTCCTTAAAACAGCCTGCCTCCATGTTTTCATTTTTTACATATCAAGAATTTGAGCGGATGAGGTGGGATCTTTTTTTTTTTTTAAGGTGAATGTTTTTGTTATGGTTGGTAAAACTCACAAGGACTACTGTGGCTAGATGGATCAGAGTGGATATCTCTCCCTGCTCGCTGTGGCAAGTCTGCCTCCTGGAGAGAACTTAGACAGACACCAAGGGACAATGGAGTTTGGTGAGAAGATGAAGAGGACATTGCACTGTTTGTGTCGCTACCCTCTGTTTACAAATGTAGATCATCGGTGGAGAAGCACAGAAAACTTTCTTTACCCTGCTGTTCAAAAACAGAATTATTTTCCCACACTTTTTGCTCCGTCTCCAACTATCTTCCCTGTTTTCTGCTTTTTTCCTCCTCTTGTTCATCTAAGCAATCCATTATCTTCAAAGTGTGTAATGAGACTGGTGTAATCTAATGTTCTGCCTCTCAGTCTCCAAATTCAGATGATCACATGATTGACATTGTCTCCCTTCCTCATAAAACATTTTCTGCCACTTCAACTGAACATAAAAACATATTTCTCAAAGATGTTATAGCAAAGAAAAGAAGAAAAAAATATTCCTGTGTCTTAAACCAACATGGTCAAAATTACTAGCTGCTGACAGATGTTATAGTTCTATGAGATGCAATGTTCAGGTGTAATTTTTCTTTTTGTATTATCTTCTTTTCTCCCTTAAAGCGCCTATATTTAAGCTGGGGAGAAGGTGATACATTTCTCCATATTGTTTTTTACAAGGAAGTAAAGTCCAAGTAAAAAGTAGATTATTGGATTAGTTTTCTATATATCTATATATACAAATATTATATGATTATTATTTTTGACTTACTGGTATTACAACTATTATATGATAATGCATATGATATATCGAATAATAAACAGACCTCTTTATCTAAAAGTGCACCGTTTGTTCATGTTTTATTTTATTAAAAAGAAATGACTCACTAGTGACTCTGGTGATGTGACTGTGACTGAAGGTTTGAAGCAAATCTATGAGTCACTGTTAGTGTTTTCCAAAGTTTTCTTCAGTCAAATTAATTGAACACCAGCAAAAGCACCTGCAGACCATCACACATGAAGCAGTGACACCCTCACGTTGCAACATTTCACTCTGTCAGATGGGAGACAACGGCGTCACGCTGGAAAGAATTTCCTGTTGGAGAAGCTCCAGGCAGTTCTTCCTTCCTCTGCACCCATCATATTTTCGCACATCCTACAACATCTGCTGCACTGCTAAGGATTTACAACACCACCATTCATGCTTCTGTTTTAATGATTTTGTCAAAAGATATGGGCAGTGATATTTTATTGTTCTTTACAGCTGACAAATTCTATGAAATACTAAAACACATCTGTCTATGCGGGTTTATCACTCAGCCCTAAAAACGTCAGTTTATGGTAATTAATCAGAAATGCATAGTCTCACATACACACACACGCACATACAAAAGCAGAGTACTGCAATTTATAACAATGGTGTGTTTACTGGGGACCACTTTCAAGGCGTATCAATACCCATTTGGTACTGGTGTGAGTACGGAAGTGGATGTGGGGTTGACACAAATAAAATACAGAGCTCAAAGAAGGAAAATGTCCGCCATAGCAGCAGAGTAATTCACTGCTGTATTTTCTATGTACAACAGTAGAGCTCTGTGGCAACAAAGAATAACATATGAGACTACTACAGACAATATCTGTTGATTAGATCAACTGAATGTGTTAATTTAGATGTTTTTTTGCATTTGTTAATACAGAAATATTAGATATCATTAGAGAGATTTTTAGATATTAGATGTTACGTATCTAAGCAAATTGGCTATAAATGTCAAGTGTGCTAACATCAACAGAATATAAATGAAAATAGGCACAAGGTCAGAAAAACAAGTATATTGGGTTGCCCACAATTACCAGTATGCTCATAGAGCAAGTGAAATTAAACTGACGCTGATCTGCTTTGATCTGATTACTCAGAGTCATTAGTGCATGTTTATTGGCCTCAGAAAATCTGTTTAATGAGGGTTTATGCTGCGCTGGTATTTAAATTGCACATCTTGGCATTGATGTCGCATGTTGTCCTCCTATGGGATAACCTGCTGGGCTGACTGGGAGATCTATAGTGGCTAAGAGAACTAAATGATTTCCTTATGTGTGATGCAGAAAATGCTGCTCCAGTGAAGGGGAAAAACTGCCTGTTTATAGATGTGTAGATGCAGAGAAAAGAGGATATTACAATAGTGTGTATACATGACTTATAGATGTATACAATTGTTTTAACATTTCCTTTATAGATTAAATAGGTTTCCCATGAGCTCATGTATTATTTCTACTCTGTAGTCTATGTGCTTGTGTGCTCATCTAAGAGCATTATTTCTTAGTGTTCACGTGAATTTATGAAGGAATGTGGATGTAAATGTTGGGTAAGTGCATGTGAGTGTGCTGTGCGATATGCACATTCATGTAGATGGTGTCTTTTTTAGCCAGTCAGAAAACAGCATGTTGAGCAGGACACACCCCTGCCTGCTTATCCAGGAAGACAAAGTGTGTGTGGTTATATTGATTTGTGTGCATCTGTGCATGTTTTGCTGTTTCATGATATAATGCTGCAGTTTATGTGTTTGTGTATGTGTCTGGGTGAGAGCATGCAGCTCCCTGAACTGCTCTGCTGCATTGCAGCACATCCTGCTCATCCTGAGGTCGCCATCGTCCTCCGCCGGGGCATTCTTCCAAGGTCACAGCAGGTCAATCCTTCCCATCTGCATATCCAGCCGCTGCAAAGCTAAATCTGTAAACTCCACACCAAATCTTTCGACTGGTAAAGAAACTAAACACCAGTGAGAACTGCAGCGGAAGATAGCCATAATCAATCTGTTTGGTAACAATAATCTACCAACAGGAAGAAATCTAATTTACAGAAACAATCAGTCTATCAAATGACAAAACCCTGTCAACGCAAGATGAATGACTGGAGTGCACATATTCTACATGCAAATGCATGCAGCTGAAGTCAGATATGGCAACACTTTGCCTGTCGAGCTCTTTACTGTCCATCTGTTGAGGATGATGACTTTTATGGCTGCTGTCAAGAGGCACATGAAGCAAAGACATTGTGACCAAAACATCCCAGTCCTAATTTTTTATGGCAGAAGAATATTATTGTCTCATATACTGCTAATTGCTGCTGATAGAGAAAATGAAAATCAAATACAAAAAGAAACAAATACCGCATGAATGTGTTTAGCTGCTAACAGTAAAAACAAATGCCCTCCTTTGTGTGTTGAATGTTGTACAGTAAAGGACAAATTGACATTCCAGGGCAAAATCAAACAAAAGAGACAAGTTATTTCAGTATATAAAAAGCAACACTCTACCAGCTTGTAAAAATGAAAATGTTGTGGTAGAAAAACCATCACCCTCAGAAGTGACGTTAGAGTGAAAATCTCATCAGCCGAACCTCAAGGTTTAGTCTCATCTTTTCTGATCATCATTCTAATTTTAATCTTTGGCCAGTTGAATTTACCTGACAGAAAACCAAAGCAGCTCTAAAGTTAAGATGGACTGATTTAATGGAAGTAAAGAGGCCCTCCCACTCTGAGCTCTCATAGGTAGCAAACAATCATGAATTTCCTATTTTTCTGGAGCAACTGGCAAAGAACTGAGAACTAGTAGTAGTAGTATGGTAATAGGAATAAGCATACAACAGGTTTGACAACAAACAATGTTCCCTTTTCTTTTCCTCAAAAAGAAACATGGACAAAGTTGACTTGTTCTCACAGACTTCCCAAAAAATCCCAAAAGAAAGTCACTTAGGAGACTTAGCATGATAGATGCAGGATTTTTTATTGTTTCAAATTTCATTTTGTACACAATAAACACTGCAATGAGAGGGGAAGATGATGGCGTTTCTCAGACACAGGATTTTCACCCAGGACTCCTCTGGACATTGTTGCCTTGTGATTCAACGTTTGACTATCATCACTATCATTTTCCTCCTACTCTCTTTCAGGTACCATCTGGGGTCCTAAATTGACTTGGACATTCGCTTCCTGTGATGGAACTGAGTCACTGATTACGAGACAACCCAGACGAGTCATCAGTGAACCTTCATATCCATCTATACCCTCATTCATATTACCACATTTGCTGCATTACACCTATAAACTCACCCTGTTATGGAAAAGTCCTTGTATTTTTAGCCTCTTAAGTTTTTGCTAATCTTAACATTTGGGCAATTTTGACCTGATAAAACAAGAAGCCTCTTGCAGTTTGTCACAGCTAAACGACTTCTCTTCTGATCATCTCCCCCGATATGACTTCAGGGAGTGGATAAGGAGTGGCTTGTTGTATAAATATTAAGTCTCAGCTCATCTGCCAGGACATTTGGAGTTTTATTACACTCTTGCATCAGGAGGATTTCAGTGGGGACATCAATGATTTATCATTTGGCTGGAGCAGCTGTGATTTATTGTAACACACAAACTCTCAAATTTCTGTTGTATCAAAGAACCTTGTTTATTTTTGTAAATCGTGGCATCCGGGTGACCCTCCTGCTATGAAATGTAACCCACATAACCAATAATTTTCTTTCTGGCTACAGGGAACCTGACCTCAGAGTGCTCCAAAAGCATCACATTAGGAGCGCCTCTGATTTGAGTAAGTGCACACAAGTGTGAGATGTGGAGGTATTTTATTGTTTTTGATTATCTGTGAATCGTAAAATCCCTAAGTTCTTTCAGTACAAACCAGTGATATATGTCTTTGTGTTGTGCTTATATGCAAACTAATGACGCATTGTGCTTCATCTGCATTCTGCAAGTGATCATGAAAGCAACTTGTTTGTGATCATACACACACTTTCCAATGCTACTTGCAGTCTAACGACACAGTTTGTTTAACTTCCCACTGCTTGTAGGTCACCAACATAAGCAGCATAATCAAGTCAATACTACATGCGGCTTAGACTCATTTGCTACTAACTTGTCTCTAAAACGATAGGAGTTAATTACATCCTCTAATGACTTTGCACACTAAAGCTAATGGCCAACAGAGATAACAGATCTGTCATTACCACTCTGCACATGTCTTAGCTCAGATAGGGGACGTATCAACCTTAATTCTGAGAACAGATATAGGCGCGTTCCACTGCAGAGAATGACAATTGTGCTTTATTCTGACTTGAAGTATTGGAACTAATGAATCACACATTTTTAACTAGTAAGATAGCTGTAACTTCTATAATGTGACCGGAACAGCAATGTGAACGAATGGTAAGACAGCCAAGCAATAGTGTTGAAAATGGTTAGTTCGGACTTTACCTTACTTACTTATATGAGTGTACTGACATGTATTGTATACTCTATATATTGTTCATTCTGCCTGCTGTGAGACCATGAATCACAAGCTACCTGTGTGCTTTTCATTAGGTTTTAACTGGAGAAATATTCAGAATAACTGAAAGATGAGCTAGCTAGCCTGTTGCTATATGTTGCATTGACAGTGAAGAGGACAGCGCTGCCAAATAATTTGGAATGCCAGTATCAATATTAATTCTTGTTGGAGGTAACTGTTAAAGAAGAACAACATTGGAGCCAAATTAGGTAAATTGTGGCTTTTTGGAATAATTTCAGCCAGCTAAGGCATTGTACTCTTGAATAACTTGGTCAGATAATGTGATCTCCTGCTGGCATTGTATGCTGTCTGTCACAGAGGAGCCTTGGGCAAGAGATGGGTAATCATTTTAAGAAGCTGATCCAAGTCAGCCCATCAACATCAGTTTTGCCATCATCACCTGGTCAGACATTAAACATGTTGTGTGCTGCTGTGCTGTCTGTTCTTATTCTTGTTTTGATCTCTGTGTATTTGTGAAAACTTCATCACTTGTAAAGATTCAGTGAGGAAACGTAACTTGTGTGATTGTGTGATTACTAGGCAGGGAGGAGATTTAGCAGTTATGCTGTGTTGTTTCTCAGCTGCTGTCTGCGTAGAATTGGATTGGTCAAGAAGTAAGGTTTTTTTTCTAGATTTCTACACTTTGCCAAGCTCTTTTATAGAAGGGATAGTGTTGTCACCACTGCCAAAAGTGTGTCCTCCACAGTCAAACTATTTGAAGAGTTATGACTTATTGACAACTAAGGCTGAACTTATGGGAGTCACGTCCGTTTGTCCGTGAGGCCTGAGTGACATTTTCTGAGCGACATATTTTGTCATCTACACCAGTCCATGAGGGTCCCTCCACAGTTGACTTGAAAGAGAGTCTCTGCAGGAGAATTTCTGTTTTTCATACATCATTACATGCATAATTAAAAGTGTATAGGGGCTATAGATTGTTTATGTGCATGCATGGGAAACTTCAGCCAAGATTGAAAATGTTTTGAATTTGATCTAAAATATAGTACAAACACACCATGTATATGTTTCGACAGTCTCAGTTGCTATGTGCATGTGGATGCTAGCTAAGATACTGTAACAATGGAAACACTAAACAAATTAGAAACATGGAAATAGAAGCCTGAGAGAATCTCTAACCCACTTTTATCCATCCCTTCTCATTATAACTATATTTTCTGTATGTTCTTGGCCAGTGTCCTCTAAATCTATCAGCTGTGGGCTAATAGTTGATTAGAGCTACTTTAAAATGAATGATCATGCCCTTATTTTCATAAGCTGATGCAATGAAAATATGTCCACCCCTCTCTTCTTTAGGGTCTGACTCTTTCGAGATCTGTTGTACTCGAAAGCCCGTGGACTTCTCAGGTGGTTAGACCACACACCAAACTAATAGAAACATACTTGAAGGACGTGTATAACTAGCCTAAGTTGTTAAAATATGCACCGCAGAACATAATAGCTGCTGAGAGGTTAATGGCATTGATGAGAACTCGCATCTTAATTCCTCTATTAGCCCCATAAACTCTGGACTTCAGCGTCACTCCATTTTGTTTAAGTTTTTAGCAGCTGACATTAAGAGCTCTTTCTTATATAGTCACCAATGTTGGTTTTTGTAATGACTGATACTAATATTGTAGTGCTGGTCCACTCAATGACACATTGGAAATTAGAATTTCTGATTGTTAAAAAATTAATCAAATTTCCTTGTTGGAATATAAAACATTAATTAAAGTACAGGTAAAGCATTTCTCCTGTCAATAATAACTATATATTATTATTAACAATCATATTGCTATAAATAACTATAAATAATTTGAGGGATTTTGATATTTTTAGCAATGCAAAAAGCAAACACAATAAAGTTTCATCTTCCCACTTCTGAGGTATAGCTAATGCAGCATCATCTGCACTTGACGTAAGGCAGAGATAGCAAGAAAGTCAGTGAGATTACCCTTTAAGTGAAATAAGATTCCTCTGCAAATCTGAACCCACTGTTGGAAGCAAAGGCATGTTTGCAGTGTTGTTTGTTCCAAAACTGGGCACTGGCTTTGGTGGAGAATGTGCTAAATGAGTCCTATTGTTTGAAAATGCAATCAATGCCCTAATCACAGGAATTTCTTTGCCAAGCCAGGTTATTGAAATAATTCAACCCATCTAGCCAAAATCCAGAATTTCCCCACCAAAGGCTAGGTGAAAAAAAAAAGAAGCCCATAATGCTCCCCGTCTTATAGATTTGTACATAAAGTATACAAAGTTATATCTACCTAGAAGATCTTTGAGATGAAAAAAATGATGACGAGCCAAAGCTATTCAACCTATATAACATACTCACAACTCATGCTCTGTGCCTTTGGTGGCTTGATTGAGGGACAGGTGTGCTGACTGATGGATCATTCAATCTATTTGCAGTTGCAATCTGTGTGTAATTAGCATTTGATTTACTAAAGGCAGCAGGCAATTATGCAATCAGTGGCCTGCACTGCCGGCAATCTGAGTGTACGCTGAACGTAAAGGAAAGCTTAAAAGGTGCAGTTCAGCAGTGGAATGTGTGTGAAAACTGCTGTCCTCCACGTTTTTAATGGCTTTTTGTAATGTGCTCGTGCCAACCAGTACCAGTGAGAGTTTTATGCACAAGAAAAACTAATTACCTTTTTCTTTTCACACCAGCATACCTACATAATCTGCACCTGCTTTTCGACGTGGGGATTTTCCACAAAATGTGTTATACAAGAAAAAGATATATATTGATGTAAGCTATGCTTTTTCAAGTATTCTTTATACTGTATCTCCTCTTTTGTTATCTGGCCTTGTCGTGTTTATCTGCCAGCCTTTGGAATGTCTGGCATTATGTCTGCATTTTACATACTTTGTTCATTGATTAGGAAAAAAAGAGTCAAGAATGGTGAGGTGAGATATTTGCATTAACTCAGCATGATACCCAGTGAAAGCTGTAGAGGCAGGCAGAAGCAGAGGCTGAAATCACAGAGAGAGAGAGTCCTGTAATTGGAAGGCATAAGAGGAAGATGTTGGATGCTTAACTTTCATGTAAACTGTTTTGTGGCCTCGACATTGTGGTACTGGTTACATGGAAAGTCCCAGTCCAAGTGATTAAATCATCTGTTTTAGGACTGTTGCTGTATCCCTGTAATACTGTAGATGTTTCAGGTACAGTACCATGAAGACTACTTGTTTTTATATACATATATTTTTATTTTTATGTATATATATTATATACATATGTTTTTATATACTATATATTTTCTTTTGGACAGACAAAAAAAAAATCTGATATGTTTGGTCATAATGCGCAGCACCGCATTTGAAGAGAACCAAACACATATCAGCTCAAACACCCCATACAAATAATCAAGCATGGTGGTGGAGGGCTGATGATTTGGGCTTGTTTTGCAACCATGGGACCTGGACACCTTGCAGTCATTGAATCAGCCACAAATTCTCATGTGTCTATGCATGAAATCTGCACAGTATATTCTAACTTATCAAGACTATTGCTTGTTTTTATTCATTTTAATTATTTTATTTCTTTCTATTTATATTCTTTCACATATTCCTAATGCTTTTTCCGTTCCCCACTGCAATGCTTTTATTTTATGTAAAGCACTTTGAATTATTTCGTACATGAAATCTGCTATACAAATAAATTTGACTTTGACTTTGATAAAATGTTGAATTCATCATGACAAACAATTTGGTCTTTACACAAACCAGCACAACTCATTTTAGTATACAATCATATGTGTGTTTAAAACATTGAAACGATCGGTCCCCTCACACTGTACCTCTAAGAATGTTCATTGCAGAGGACATATATGTCTTTAGAATGGAAAAGATAGTTAAAGGACCAGGGAAAAACCTCAGTAATGCTTGTTGGTATATAACAATTTTCAGGAGGCTGATTAGAGCAGAGGAGACATGGGGAGCCTCAGCTGGACTCAGCTACTGAGAGAAGTGGATTTGAATTCACTGCACTGCTGGAAGGCATGCCATGTATTCCAAACAGCACCTGATACAGTGACAAATTCTCTGATTAAGGAAGAATGCCTTTGGTTACCGCTTTTTATCTTTCAGTTATTGTGTTAAAAACGCATCAACTTTGCAAATGTGAAATTCTAATGACCAACACTATGCCCTTCAATCTATCTTTGTTAGAGATCAAATAATACAACACAGTCTCTACCACAGTGACGCCAGAAATAAGCCTTCCATCTGATCCACACACACACACACACACACACTATATAATTATTTTTTGACCCAATACAACAAGAACATTGGCTTGCCAAGCTACAGCTCAACATTTCCAGCTTTTCATTAGCTTTAAAAATGAACCAGATGCTGGTTGGTTCACTTCTTTCAGTGGTAACTGCATGTCTCTTGTTGTCTTTTTCTCCATAATTTAGATTTTATTCCTAATTCTATAACCTGGATATAAAGAAAAGACGCAAATGAACATCTAAAAAAAAAGAACCTCGGATAACATGAATATCAGGAATTCGGGGATATCGTAAAAAAAAGAAATACAATAAGAGCTTAGTGAATAACACAGAGGGAACCATTTCACTTCCTCTGTTCACAATGATATGCTCAACTACACTCATGGGCCTGCTAATACACACGTATACGCACACACACAGACATTTTCCAAAAAGATCAGGTGAAAAATAAAAGGCTATCTTAAACGTTTCACTGTATTAGTTCAGCTGCAGGGCTCGAAATAAAGGCTGAGAAGACTCCTCAGGGATGTTTACTATGACTTTGTCCCCTCCTGCTCTTTACCAGACATTCCAAGTCTCCTTTTTTTCTTTGGCTTTATTATTACTTCAAAAACAGTCAATCCCCAGCAACCAGTAAAGAGTAGACAGCAGAAATGCGCTCTGACAACATGACGTATTTGCAAACACGATTACAGTAAATAAGATGAGATTAAACCCACTCTATGCTTTTCATAAATAGAAAGTGTTGATATAGTCTAAAGCTAAATATTTAAATTTTAGTATAATCTCTTCTCAGTGCTGTGATAGATTATACATTTGCTTTAAAGATGAGTGAAAAAGTAGCAATGATGTTTAAAACACCTTTATTGAATTTCTAGAACATGTTTCTTCATGTCAGTTTGTTTGGGAGGGCAACAGGACAAGCTGAGAGCGACCTGAAATGATTTAGGATGCATGTTGGATTAAAATAAACACTCAGAAAAATATGTGCTCACCACCAAACACACGCACATACAAACACAATAATCTGTTAATCTGCATGCAAGTCAATATGCCATTAGTGTCATTTGAATGAGGCGGAATGAGGTGTCATTCCTATGAGAGTATCAGCCCGTCAAAGGCTTAAAGCAGATTTGTTTAAGCTTATCCCTCCTGTTGATGGAGATGAGACAGAAAAGGAAAGACAGAAGGAGTGTATTGTGGGTAAGGATGTTCAAAGCGTCTGAGAATGCTAGAGCTGGGAGGTCAAGGCTGGTGTGAAGTGTTGCAACACGTGTCTCAGGAAAATTATATATTTTTTATACATTTATTTCATTATAATGGTGTTAAGAGCAGTAAAACATGTTAATATATCATATGATTATCACGTTCATATCTGTTCATTCTTACAATACACAAAATATAACAAAGGCTGAGATTTGGATTATAATTGTGTCAAATAAATCTGCAATCGATTGGTGACCTTTTGGTTTAGTTTGATTTCACAAATGGTGTCATAGCTGTGGGCAGATCAAAATGCCAATGGGCACAATTGTCTGGATCTCCAAGTACAACCAGTTTAAGTGATGTATTGTGTGATGTAGTGCTGAGTGACGTACCCCCATGGTGCTCTTTTGTACAGTAAAACAGTAAAACTCAGGTGGAAATCTGTGGAAGACTAATTTTGCTGAAACTAATGAAACATGCGCTCTCAAATTAGGGCGATTGTCATAATCCCAAAGCATTAGACAAATTTAAAGTTTGATTTTATGGTGGCACTAGTTGCTGAGGAATTTAGAAGCTGGTGGCTTTGCAGTAGTCGTGTCAGATTTTATATGCCTCATATCTTTTTCTTATTAATGCTTTCAGTAGATTTGTATGCATTTTTTAGAGTTAAAAACATGAGAGGAAGAACAATTAGTCCATTTTCACATTATAAAATTTGTCCATCTTTGAAAAAGTCTGAAACCGTCTCATATACAGGAAAAGTCAAAGTCGTAAGCAGGACACCACAACTATCTGTACAAATTTCATGGCAAGCCTTGTAATAAATATTGAGTTTTTTCAGTCTCGACCAAAGTAGATCACTAACAAACATAACAACGGTAACACCCATAGATCTTTGCCGTTAACATGGTTTATACTGGGCCACCACAAAATGCCTTAATGTAGAAAAACACTGTGTTTCTGTTTCAGTTTGCTGCACTGCTTGGTGCCGTCCATCCAAACACTTTGTTTTAGCTCCTGTCTCTTTACGTGACTCACATCATTAAAAACATATAGAGGCTGTTCACAGAGCAGGTGCTGCAACACTTCCACTATAGTATGTGACGCTGGCTGCACCTGTAACTGCTGCCACAGAAATCTGCTCTGCAATTGTTATAATGGGCCCATCTTCTATTTATATTTTTTCACTGAGAGACATGTGCAATGTCATTTACTTTGCTGCAGAATCCAGCATTTTCTCACTTAAAGAATGTTACCTGCTAATGTTGCTTTATCTGCTATAGTCTGTATATGTTAGCTCATCCACATTATGTAAACTCTGTAAAAACCTTGATGTTTCACAGTATTGTTTTGAGTCCAAACAATGAAGACACAGCACAATTCCCAAAGTGAAAGCTCATCGTCTAATTTTTTGTGTGACTCACACAAACCAAATGCCATATCTGCACTGCAGCTGCAGCCAATAAAGAGATACATTCCAAACAGCCTCCTCCATGAAAGGTTTGCGTAACATAATTAATATAGGGACTCCTTCTTTCAAAGGCTGGACTGAATTGTCAGCTTTTTAAACTAGAAACTATGATGGCTAAAAATTCAGTTCAGTGTTCACTGCTAGAAAGTAACCTACCCTTTGGTGTGGACTTAAAAGGTATGTGTGCTTTGTTGTTCCAGCTGTACCATACTATGGTACAAGAACTGTACCTTGAAAATTGGTTAATTTTGGTACCATCTTTTGAAAGATCAGTTCTGCAAACCTTGTGACAAGAGCGTACCTTTATGTTTTGGTATAGAAATGTTTGTACCAGAAGCAGCCAGTGTAACTTTAGAATCACCTGTTAACCAAACAAGCATTTTTTGGACTGTGGGAAGAAGCTGAAATACCCATGAGAAAACCCATTTAGGCACAGGGAAAACTTTCAAACTCAACACTATAACGTTGCGGCCAAAAGAACCAGGAATATTTTTGTTGCATGGTGACTGTACAAACATCACACCACCGTGCAGCCCACACCTATTTCTCAGGATTTTACCATGTCTATTTATCTATTTATTTATTACTGTTTTTAAAGGCCTACAGTTTTAACTTGAAGGAAAGGATAGTGTACTTTCGGATACTCAAATGGAACCCTTATTCCTTTGTAAGCATGCACCAAAACCCTACATAAGACAATAAATATTTAATATTTCCATGGATCTAATTCCTTTTTCAGGCTACCAATATTTGATGTCATGTGGTGCGAAAATGTAGGTCTTTCATTTGCAAATTCCCTGAGGACTAAATGAGGCAAAACAGTTGGACCTGAACTATTTTAAGGCTTATAAGAGCAAGAATCTGACAAGGTTCTTCAAAAGAGCTGGAGGTTATAGCACATAGAGCTTCACATCTCCTCCCAGTGCCTCCCTGTGTAGCTGTATGTAGGATTACATCCAACTAGATATAAATCTAAATATAGCATTTTATCATCCTACTTCTTAACTGGAGATCTAACTTTAAGAATGGAGGCTGTTCTAATTTAAAGAGTGAAGGTTATTTTTGTTGGGCAAGAGGCATTCCTTTGTTCCAGCAGAATACAGCTCCTCCTTTTCAAGTTAACTCTGAGGTTAATCGTTATTAATTATTACAGTGCCCTGCATTATGATTAACTAGTACAACATCACTGAAAGGATCAAACACAGTCAAGGTTGTTCTAATATTTGTTAGAATTGGATCTCATGTATATTGACTTTAATTAATAATATGTGCAAACATGCACTGCAGTACAACAATAGAACAGTTTTACCTCAGTATCACAACTGCCAGTCTTTTTTGTCAGACTGCAGCTTTTCACAGCAAAATTGAGCTAATAATTAATCAGTTCATAAGTGAAATAAAAACATTTAATAATGAAGGAATTTTCTGTTATGTACTCTAATGTTAGAGCACAACTGAACTCCAAAATGTTTTCACATGGCAAAACAGTGAATTCAATGAAAGCAAAGAAAATAGGTTTTGGGTTGAATTCTGTTCTGTTGTAGTTCTATTTAGTCAGGTTAATTAATGGGATGATAGTTTACAGAGCCAACGCTGGGAGGAAACACTGTCGAGTCTGAAACTGTAGATGGTGTGAAACAGGGGATGACGTGTGAGGAGCTTTGGGACAAGAATCAGAGAGCCAGAGACAAGCTGGAGCAGCCATCCTGCTGCCCAGTAGGCTTCGGCCTCATTAGATTCAGCAGCAGTTTGGTTTCTGAGTGTGTGTATGTGTGTGCATGTGTGTGAAAGTGTGAGTGTTTGCTTGCACTAGCGGGGAGGCCCAGTGGGCAGGAGCAGATGCTCCATCCTCATGCTGAAAACTCCCCCAACAGTGTGTGTTATCTTTCTCTGAGTAAGGCTTTCACTTGCTCTCTCTCTTGCCCTGTCTCTCCCATTTGCCCCCTCAGCTTCTGACTCTGATAAATATATTTGATGTGAGTATATACAATAACAGCATTCATGCATTATGCATGTGCACAACCAAAACCAGCTGCTATCATGCCAATTTGATTTTCTTTCTCACTACAGCACGAGATCCCATTATCCTTTCTGTGTGGACAGTGAAGACTGTGCTACAGATTGGCCCGTTTATTCTGAGCTGAATAGAGATGCTGTCATTGTTTAAAAGGCACTCATTTTGCAATACAAAATTTGTGTAAATAGTTGCCATCAGCTTGAGTCATATTATTTACACACAAATGCCATGGTGTATCATAGAATTCTTCTGTATTTTGCATCCTTGCAGCAATAGTTTATCCACTGACCCATTTTGCATGAGTAGTGCTGACGTCTAAGTGACCCTAATGGCTCAGCATTAACTTGTGGGGGTCATGCCGTCATGTAAAAGTTCAACCTTCAGTCATTAGAGAGATGATGTGTGTCATTGGACCACCTCTTTTGTCTCTGTTGCCTGGTTTTGTCCTTCAGTTACCTGTTTCTTGATTCTACCTCATCTGCAGCTACTTTATTTTCAGAGTTAAGCATAATTTTTTGCAGCTGCTTAATGGAAAACAAAACCTCAGACTGACTCTGACTGTTTAAGGGTTGATTTAAGGCAAAGATTTCTGTTTATTCCTTTAGGTGTCAGCTGATTGACAACAACCAGGGAGTTGCAGACCCACATGACAATCAGCAATCTTCATCATTGTTTTTATCTAATCTATTTCTTGTGGGGAGTTGTGTGAAGTCCTTTTGAATAATTACCATCTTACCTGCAGTAGACAGCAGTCAGTGCTCTCAGAAGAATCAGGAAGGATTTCAATTCAACTTTAACGGTTATTAAATGTGTATGTCTAGAAAACAGCTCAATGAAAAGCTTGTATGTTAGTCTCAGTTATAATACAATATTATATGTGACTAATAACAATAAACAGGATATACAAATACATTTATTTCAAGTCCACAAGCTAAGCTAACTGCTGCTTTCTTTTTTCGTCTGTGCCATCAAGCATGACTTTCAAAGTAATATATAGTATTTTAGCAAGTCATCTGGTTTGTGTATACAGCATGTTTAGCCTTTTGCCGTGTTTTTTTAATCTCTACTATCTTGTTTTGAATGCCTAATCTTAATGAGGTATTCTATAATTTATCAAACAGCAACTGAATGCAAAAACATTATTTAATATTTTTTCAATTTTCAATATTTCTTGACTACTCCGTAATCCGTAGTTGAGCCTCCCATTGAGCCTCCCGCTTGGCAGTCATCTTTATATATCTTTATGCATCTTTGTATTTTTTTCTTATCAAATACACCTCTTTAAATAGGTGGAATTACGTCCAATTGGGTTGTGATGTGAGACATGTGTCCCAACATACACTGTGCAGGCCTCATTCCAGATCCCCTATTGTGTCTGCTGTCTCATCTTTGTCTTTGTCTTTACCCTTATATCAAACAAGAAGCTTTATCTTTCTGTCTTAGCAGCAGTGTCAACAGCCCAGGCTAAATGGCTTTTTCCAGGAACCATCAGGTTCCACATTGATTAAAGGCACTGCCACCCTGATGGGTGATAGCAGTAGGAGAAGAAAGGGGATATGTCAGTGAGGAGGCCAAGTGATGGAGGGACTCATCTGGGCAGAAATCTAAACTTGGTTTGGTGAATGGAGACAGTACCCCTGAGAAGGGCCCCTGAATCCAACACCAGTAAATAGCAGATGGGGGCTATTTACTAACCTTACAGAGGACAATATTGATTTTACCTTATGTTTAGATGTAAACAAGAGAATAGGACACATATGGTGCCAGGCCTGTGAGACCTTGAGTCAAAGTATGTGTAGAAAAGTACACTGGCTTTTACCTGGAAATAGATGGCTTAGCCCAGCCCCATCATTACCATTGCTCCTTTCCCGAGGAGCTCATTGAATTTGTATCAAATAAAAAAACTGAGGCAGTGATTGCAATGAGCAACATTGGAGTCTATGAAAAAAACCCTCACCAAAGGGCCAAAGGTGACAATATTTAAAAAACAAGGGTCCAATCTCTCCAATCATTCAACCACTGACAGCCTTCATGTTCTGTGTAACAAACAATCTAATGCTTCAGATTAGTAGAAAATATCTAGTTTAAAAAATAATAGTTTTTAAAAAACGTGACGTATTCAACCAAATAGATATGCTGCTCTCCTTTACAATGTTTACATATTTTGTTTTATATTTATCTATTATAAACAATTTCCAACACTTTGTGTGGTCTTTTAACTATTGGGTCCAATTCCTGTTAATGGACGATCTGTTGTTAATATTTTGTTAACCAATCAGTGTTGAGTAGAGGTCAGTTCATTGACCCAGGGGGTTTCTTGTTGATGGGACCCTGTAAAGTGAGCTCATCTCAGACCAAAGGTTTCAGTACAGAACCAGCTGCACTTTCATATGGAACTGTGAGTGCAATATCCCCTCAAGGATGTCAAATGAGCTCCAACACGTTCAACAATGTTGTGGTACCGCAAAATGTGTAATAAAACCACTGGCGTTGTTTTGTTGCATATATTTGTTTTAATGTTAATCAGAAGTTTTCAAAAGGTGTGGTCTAACAGGTTTTCTATTATATTTGTAAGAACTGTTGTTCTATAAATGGAGCTGTGTTTTATTGTTTGACTGTGTTTGACTGTATTTGAGATATAATCAGGGCTGTACTGTGTAAGTGCGTTGCATAGAAGATGATGCTAAGCTAAACACCTCTTGGCTGGGCTGATGGTGGTAATCACCGTGCAGCCCAGACCTAAAACTCTATTATATAAATCAGTCCAGCCATTGCTAATGGTGGTAACGGTTCTATTTTCTGGCATCACCATAGTTTGCCGTAGTTTGATATGTTTGTGGCAAAAAAAAAGAATGTGAAGTAAAGTGACAATCAATACGGTATTAGTTTCAATATGTATGTAATGTTTGAACTTACACTGCAGGCTTAAGAACATACAGTCCCACTGAGTAATGCCTGCCTTCCTCTTCTCAAAGAGCCAAATGTGGAGGGTCTTTAAAACCAGGCCAAGCTGCTCTTAAAACGTCCACTGGGGTTGGAGATTTATCACACCACCTGCACACTAGTAAAAAGAGATCATTTTCTCCCCTTCCTTCAAACATAAACTGGTATGTCATGCCGGGGGGCATTACATTTGTCATGGCACTTTCCTGCCACTTCATCCCTCCTTCTATAACCAGACATGGTGTCGTGTAGTTTGTAAATTAATTTATTTCTCAGTTTTATGCATCAGTACAGATTTAATATGATATCACTTACAGTTCGTGTAACATTTGTATTAAAGTGCACAGGCCAGGTTTATGTTGACTTGAGAGCAAAAACATAGAGGTGAGGTATGTCGAAAGGTCGCTTTAGTTTGGAGGCTCAAGAGAGATCAAGCAGGTCAAGTCCCACAGAACAAATTGCAGCAGACAAGCAATTCAAAAAGAACACAAAGCATATCACAGTACTGATACTGTAGGTTTTGTCTGTTCGTATTTGTCCATGCTCCCCGTCAGCATCTAAGGGTGGATTTCTGTAAATGAGACCCTCGCCGCAGTGTTTTGCAGGAATACTGTTATTCCGCAAAGTTTGGCTTTATGGCTGTCAACATGAATTTAACTCAAGTGATATCCTGCGGGCCTTTGCCTCAGGATATAACTGTCACTGCCATTCATGTGACAACAGAACTCTGCGGCTGCAGCTGCTGCTACAGTAGATTCTGATAGTCCTTTAACTATAGGCTGCTTTGGTTGTTTCACACAAATGTAGGCCTTGTCATGGTGTGAAGTGTGAGGATATACAAGCATATACACATAGACATATACCTCCCTATGTGGGTAAAAAAGGTAAGAGGGATCTCAAATTTTCTTAATGTGTACAAAAAAGACTAAGCTTGAGTTCTGTGGAAGACACCCTGTCTGTTCCTATACCTAGAAAATATTGTCCATCAGCCCTCAATAGCTACAGACCAGTTGCTCTAACATCTCACATAATCAAAGTCCTTAAGAGCTGCTAATGGCTCACCCAAATAAAAAATAATCAAGTTTGTTTATCGTCCTGAGGTCGATGTTAAAGATGCAATCATCTACGTGCAATAGTACACCCACTCTCATCTGGACAAAGCAGGCAGCACTGGGAGGATCATGGTTTTTCCATTTCTCATATGTATTTTCCCATGTTTAAGCCTTTGCTATTTAAGCTCCAGACGATACAGGTGGTTTTCTAATCGAAAATACTGTTTGTCTGTGGGGCTGAGTATAGGGAAATGATAAACTGCTTTTCTGGCATGGTGTGGGAACAATCACCTCATCTGGAAATTGAACAAGACCAGTTAGGTAATTATGGACTTTGCATATACTGTGAGAAAAGGTGAGAGTGGTTGAGGACTTCAGATACCTGGGTGTTCGCCTCAATTACAGGCTAGAAGAACACGTAGAGACTAAGAATACTTTATTTTTGTAAGGAAACTGAGGTCCTTCAATGTTTGCAGCAAGGTGGTGCATATCATCTTTAAGTCTGTGGTAGAGAATGCAGTTTCCTTAGCAGCCATCTGTCGGTGCAGCAGCAACAGAGCCAGTGATTCAAAGAAACTGAACAAACAGACAAAGGATGCTGTGCTGGGGACTGTTCTGGATCCCCTGGAACTTATTATACGAAGAAAAATGTTGCACGAGTTACTTGACATAATGGACAACACTGCACACCCTTTGCACAGCATATTGATCAAACAACAGTCTTCAGTTTGAGACTGCATCTCTACTGCAATAAGGACCTGTATAGAAAGTCATTCCTGCCCATAGCAATAACCCTTTTACATTTCATTCTGTTCCAAGAGAGGAGTTGTGAAAATGTCTAAAAATGTATTTACCTTTTTTTTCATTGTGGTATATAGTCTGTCTGTCTGAATTACTTTTTGATGCCCAGAAATCTCCTTTGTTTCTACCATGATATACAGCTTGGTGTTTTGAATTTTATTACAATGAAATAGTGTAACAACTCTTCATATTCCATTACCATTCCATTAATTTAATACAAATTGGACCTCTTATTAATTTCTATTCCTAAATTCAAAGATAAGTGATCCTGAATTATTTTCCTAAAGAGATAAATAACTAAATGCAACATTTGATTCTTTTTGTTAAATTGGGTTTTCTTTATCTACAACGGAGGTTGCTGAGGAAATCTGATTAAGGTTTTCGGTTGTACTTATACAGAAATATAGAACATAAACTTTCCCCATGAACTTTTAAGCAAGACCCATCCTTGGTGACAACAAGGAAAATTATTTCATGCAACAAGATTTTCCTTTTCATCGAAGATAGTGTTTGGTTTCAGAAAGCATCAGTCGACTTCAAAAGGCATTGTTTTAGTCTCTTCAAGATCCTAAATAAACCTTTCTGGAGGAAACCACAAAGACAAGCTTAAGAAAATATATAGTAGAGAAACTTTTGATGGCTTAAAATCTTTCTCCAGTAAATTTTTCCTCTGTAATGTAACAGCTTTAATGCTAAGTGAGAGACACAGACATGAGCAAATGAGAAGAAAATAGAGGAATTGCGTGGAGCTCTCTCTCTCCCTCTCTATGACTTTGCACTTTTCTCCTTATTAGTAGAGGCAGACCTGCCAGTTTCCTGTTGCGGACAGCAACGGGGGCAGTAGTCGAAAACTGTGGCCAGAATCTCTAATAAGAGGTCTAGAGAGATAATTGATGGCAGTTTTGAATTTGCTGGATGTTTTACAAGCAGCGAACACTTTGGTTTAATGAAAATTAAAGATGCAAAAGCAAAGCATTTTAGATCAATCAGGCAAACAACCCATGGGAGTAACAGCATAGAGGGGGGAGTGAAAGCAGTAGTGAGGAAGGAGAACAAGATTAATAACTTCTGATATAATCATAGATATACTGTCTGCATTTGAGCAATGTTTGTTTAATTTATTTTGTGATGCTATTATGATTAATTATCACCTATTCTACTTGAAAATCACTTGTGTCTATACAGCACAAACTATTACATTTTCATGAATGTAGAGGGATTTTCAGTTGAAAAAAAAATCTTCTATTAATGGAATGGTTTTCAGTTTTATCTGATTTATATCATGTAACTTTGAAGGAAATACAGAATATCATCACAAACCTCAGACTGTTGTTGTTTGTTCTTGACTGAACTGTACTGTGGGTGCTCTCCCTTTTCATCAGCACCTCTGTGTACAAAAAGAAGATAAGAACGGATTGTCCTGCTGACAGCCTTCAGACAGACCAGCAATGGCAGCTCAAACAACCATTAGAATGACTTAAAAGAATAAAGGTAAACGGTATGGAGGCGGCACAGGGAGAGAGAGGAAGAGGATGAAGATGACACACGGGGCATACAAGAATCTCTGCGGGGGTGTGGTTATGACATCAGAGGAACAGCAGGAACAGCCTGCTGTCTCCCACCATGCAGGAACAGGATGAAGTGCACCTACAGATGAAGAGAGAGCAGGTTTCCTGGTTAGTGAGTCACACATTCACCGAGCTGGGAATCCAGAGGTAAATGGCATGAAGGTGGATGACAAATTAAAGGAAAAAAACTTAACCTGAAACCAACAAACACAGGACTCAGACTTTATTATTCAGAGGGGCAATTTTTTTGCCATGTTTGGTTCCACTTGTCCCCTCAGAATGACGGGTCCCTGCAAATCAATGCAAAGATATTGCGAGTGATCATCTTTATCAAAGAAAGACAATTTCTGTCCTGATTGGAGTGCTCTATTCCAGGATGACATTAGGGATCTGTCCTTTCAAAACATATCACAATGTTCCATTCCTCCACAGTAGCAGTGACCTGCAGATACAGAGCAAATTTGTACTGTAGCTGCTCTGGCAGCATGTGTGGCTCACATTACTGAAAAACTTCATGTTGTGCTTTCCTTTAATTTGTGACCTATTTATAGTTTTGCTAATGCAGTGAAATTTTAACATTGATGTGGCTTTAGTAAAATCTGGCATCTGTGGTTTATCTTCTAAAGCTTGCACTGCAACATGACAGTTTGTTGCCAGGTTGACCAAAGTGCAGCTAGCTGCTGGGTGAGTTTGTTCATAGAGGGGCATCAAAATGTGTACTTTCACTGTGACTTGCACTACAGTCCAGTTAACCATGTCATTCAACCAGATATAAAGGGCAAAATGGAGGATTAACTGGTAATTAGTTGATGTCAGAATTCTCTGAATTATGGTACACACGATTGCATTTGTAGCTAGCAGCAGCTTACAGCAATAGGAGTGGAGCTGGACTAGAATACAGTATTCATCCATCCACTTTCTGAACCCACTGAATTGAATTCAGGGTCGCTTGGGGGCTAGAATCTCACCTGCCATTGGGTGAGAGGCAGGGTACACCTTTGACAGTTGCCAGTCCATCTCCGACCAGCACAGAGACAAACAACCATGCACTCTGACACTCACACCAATGGACAATTTAGAATCACCAAGTAACCTAATATGCATGTTTTTGGACTGTGGAAAAAACATGCAAACTCTGCACAGAGAGGCCCCAGCTGATATTTTAACCGGTAACCTTCGTGCTTTGAGGCGACAGTACAAACCACTAAACCAATTATATTCATATGACAGAAACATTTTTAAAGTAAAACATGTCACTGTGCTCAGTTTTCCTTATGTGAAAGCAGTAGGCCAGCTTGTGCTGCTGCAAATTCCTGAAAGAGGATAGAGGTAAAGTGCTCCTATAAGAGGGTATGCACCTGCCATCACTGTCCTTTTTAGACATGCCTGTTCAGTGGCAAAACATTATACATGGTGGCCACTGCTTGTCGTGGGTTTAGGAATATAACACGTGAATATCACCTGAAATTAAAAGCTGATCTCTACAGGTTGTGGAACATGATGAGACTGAGCATCCTGGATTGGAAAGAAGTTGGAACGTTGATGATTAAACAGCAATGGATAAAATGATGTGACCGTAAAAGTTTAGAAACAAGTAAAAAATGCTAGTGGCAGGTGTATCAAAGTACCTAAAAGTTTGATACTTCTTCCATGACGGTGCTGTCAGGGGTGAGACAGACAGCAGAGATGAGAGCAACAGACATCAAACAGCAGAACAGCCCAGTGAGAGTCAGCGCCACACTCCCCCCTGAAATACCCTAGAAGTAACAAGGTAAAGTTAAAGCAGATGATTGGGCTTGTATGGAGATCGTCAATATATGTGGAGATAACTAACAACTGGGGAATTATGAGAAATAAGATGGTTTTATTAGCTTAAAGAACAATATATGTTATTGTTATTGTTATTGTTATTGTTATACATATACACACATATATATATTACAATACATATACATATGTTACCCTCACATACTGTTCTTCCTACTTTGCCTGCTCTTGACCAGTAACATGAAGACTGTAATGCTATATTAACATCCTGACAGTGTAGCCTACTATTAAATGTTAATATGTTATTATCTTTCTGATTGTGTTATGTTCTTGTAGCATATTAATGTAGTAATCCTAATACTTATTACTCAAATAGGCTGTGGATGATCCTGCTGTTGACTGATATCAGAAGTCAGTACGCCTTCAAATGATTTAATTTGAGCTTTTTTTGTGCAGATAGAGCATATTTTACGAGCACTTTCAAATATGATTTGTATTTAAATACCACATAAAGTGTTTCTGTTGCCCTAGAAATATAATGTATAGGGTCTTGTTCTATTCCATATGAGTAGCAGACTCTTGCATATTTTCTGGTTACATGTTTTTTGGATCAGTGATCTGATAAATTCAAATCACAGATGCATAATCTGTAAAGCTGCTATGCTTTAGCTTCTTTTTTTCTCTGTAATTTATTCATTCAACTCAAAGGCCGTGAGGTGAGGTGATTATTTCACCTGAGAGGAGCTGAACAAGGTATTGTAGTTTGAAAAATATGTTTTAGTGGCTCATTTTATGATGTACTGTACATGCAAAAAAGATTCTCCAAAGACCCAGGCCCACTGGGCTAATTTGGGCTGTCCTGAAGCAATTTCCTTGGTCATCTTTTCACCTAAAGTCTGCTCGCTGCTGTGTTAACAGCCTATCAAATTGAAGGAACAGATCCAGTTTTAAACCTGACTGAATATTTTTATTACTAAAAAACTTGAAAAACCAAAACCAATATTACACATAGGTGTTCAAAATTGCTATTATGGTTTATTGAAGGACACTTGTACATTTCAAATCTTTTTAGTGTAATAGACACAAAAACTGAAGGCTATTTTAAATTTTAATCATATACAAAGACAAATTCTTATTTGCTTTAGCAGATACACATACATATGCCAAGCCCTCTGTGCACCTCTGCGTGGAATATATTGTGTTATGTCTGAAAAGTACATAACTAAAGCTGTGATTGATGTGTTAGCACTTAGTTGAAAGTCAAGAATCGGGATTCCAAATAGTTTCACTAATTTTCAACAGCCTTATAAATCAAATCTTTTCCACTGCCATTTGATGCAAATAAGCAACAACTGAGCATCTTAAACTGAGGTCCACAAGAAAGTAAGAAAATTCATAATATTTTTGGCATACAGTGTCCAGTTTGTGACACATCAATAAAAAATAGTAAGTCAAAAGAAGATTTAGAAAACTAAATTTACTGTGCAGAAAGGCAACAGGCCTACTGGCTCTGTGGCAGCAGTCCACAAACATTTGACAAAATTAAAAAAATTCTTGAAAGGTGATGCATAACATTACAATGCAGTAACATTTGTTGATATCTTTACTGATAATGCTTAGTTGTATTTGCTGATTTTCAGCTTAAAAATCAATACAACATTTATCCAGAGTACCCCAAACATAAAGTATGTGCAGAAAAAAAAAGATTTGTTGCAAGATTTGTTTTAATCTTACAGTATAAAATCCATCTATTCATTCAATAGTATAAAAGAGTTTTGCTACCCAGATGCATAACAAGCTGCAGGCATAAGGCATACGGTTTTTAACATTTGGAATGATTTTGAGTCATGTTTTTCATCTCTAAAACTTGCAGCTCCTGCTGGACACACGGTTTTTAAAGGCAGTACAAAACCAAATCACAGTCAGTTGCATGCTGAAAACAACACACTGAGCTGAAAGTTGCTCAAACTTTCTACATCATTGAGGAGGCCCATAGAGTTGGGAGGTAAACTTGATGAGATTATTTGATAATCATCTGATCCATTTTTAGCAAAGAAAGATTAACTTTTTTTACATAATTTGAAACTAATTTATAACTAGAATTAAAGATACAAGTTTTTGGACCCTGCAGACTTTCCACCTCTGAAGATTTGGTTTCTGGAATTTTCAATGCAACCTTTGCTTGAATGGATAATCTGGACTCTGCTGTACACATGAAAGTCATTTCTAACCAAGCTCCAGTGCTAAAAGAAGCCTAAATTACTCTTGTGACCTGCCTGAGCCCTCTTTGATAGATAAATTGCTTTACGTAATCATCTTAACACGATTAATTGACTATGAGAACAGTCTAAGGGGTGACTTTTGTTAACCTTTTATGAGTATTTCCCCCAAGAGGAGCTAAAATGGGCTGCACAGTTGTCTGTATCACCATCAGAGCCAACATAGTTAATATACCTCTATGACGTACAGCCTCTTTCAGAGGGAGGAGGAAAAGTGCATGAATCCAAACATATGAAGTAAGCACATGAAGAAAGCATAGAATTTTTTTACTTTTCCCAAGAGGGACCTTTTTATCAAAGGCAGCTCACACAAATATACTGTGTACACATGCTGTACGGAAGTAATACAAAGACAGGCATATATTTGTGTGCATGAAATGGGGCATACATCAATACGTACATAAAAAGCTATAGGCACAGCTGTTCCTGCATGTGCACCTGCATAAACACACACAGAGTGGTATGTGACAGCAGCAGGTATCCAATAACATTGGGAGCTGGATAGTAACTACTGCAGAGGCCATTTGACACTTCTTCTATAGAGATTCAGATGCAGAGCTCTGGCAGCATACTGAGACACGAACTCTAGGGCCTGTACGCTCTGCCTCACACAAATAAACCATTTTGTTCTGAATGCTTCACTGTGAGGCTGACACGACTCCATCTTTTTATAATATTTTATATTCCCTGTCATTTCCTCTCTGCTCCCAAAGCAATCATACAAACCTGTATTTTGTTTTCAGTACATAAACCCCTTAGCATTTACAGCTTGTGAAATTCCATCTGGAAAGACTTCAGCTCTACTATGAGAAAATAATAGGGTATTATAGAGCTTAGCATCATGGCATTGTAATCTACATTATGCCATTTGACACTTTTGCATTACCTGGCATTTTGTAAGCAATTTTTCATGTTGAATATTCCCACGAGTCTCAGATATCTTTGAAACTGCAGGTAATACAGCGGTTTCCCATACAGACAATGTAAGAGTACACCATTAATCATACTATTGACTTGAACAATAAGGTTTAGATCAAAGACAGCGATTCTTTTAAAGCTGAAAGGTCTTTTGATTCATTCAGTCATTAGAGAACTGAAGCTCTGATATACTAATGAACCTACTGCATAGAAAACTAGCTCTTCTAATGGTCTGAGATATGTTATGCAAGAAACACCTAATATAACCTTGAGAGCTTACCATCAAGTAAATGTTTAAGAGCGGATTGTATTGATGTGGCAGGCTACACATGCTTTTCACTGTCAGACTTGTAGTTTTTGAACAAATACTCATGTGTAAAAATTGTTTTTCTCCCTTGTGTTCCTTATAGTTAACATCTGAAAACATTTTTAGGAGTGATAACTATCTTGTAGCCGGCTAACCTAATTCGCTGTAACATGCTCTTCCATGTAAGAGTAAAATGTTTCACTTCCAACATTTAACATATTTTCTATGTTCTATAGATTGACATATCATTGTATCTATTTTTAATTTATATCTTACTAAGAATCCCAGCATCCTTATTTAGATAAAACAGATAAAACAAACCTTTTCTTTATAGATGTTACAACATGGGATTTGAAAAAAAAAAGTTTCTTCACAGCAGGAAGAAGACAAGGTTAAACATTTGTTTATATGTTGTGATGACAAGTGATGTTTGCCACATTGACAGCAAACAGCATTATAATGAAAACAAGGTGGGAAATATGGATGATATTATTGAGGCTAGTGCCTGCTTAAGGTTTATTTTGTGAAATAATGGAAGCATTTCAAAAGGCACGCAAATAGTAAACAAACACCAATTAGTTGAACATGTTGCCGCAACGCGACACAGATTCGTGACCACCAATGTATGCAAGATAATTTGGGACTAGGCTTTCATTCTGTCAGTTAATACTCATATCCCCTGCACCGAACACATGCACACAAAGAGTTGTACCAACAACATGTCTGCACTCACATGCAGTGTAACAACATGATGTGGCCCTGCTAATCCATTTGGTCATCTCTGGGGTCAGGGCTGACACACATCTCCTGCATTCTGACAGTGATTTCCCTTGTGTGCTGTTATGCAGTTGCCACCTGAGTGTGCCCATCCCTACATACGTACACACACACATACACAGACACAAACAGCAGACAGACAGTTTGACAGGTCACCAGATAGTCAGAAAGCCAGACATTGTTCTGTCCACCTGCCTGGACAGCTTGTCTGCTTGGCTTCTATGTAAGTTTGCAGCACTGTTCAACCTGTAATTGTCTAACGGGTTTGTAACCTCTCTGACTTAAATAAAGTTTAGCAGCAAGCTGTTGACTAAACTTCTTAATTATTGCTTCGTGACTGACTGTCTGACCCCCTACCTGTCTAGCTAACTCCCTTCCCAGCTCAAAAGGTAACTGTCTGGCTCAGCACCTGCTAACCCCCCCCCCCAACCCCCGGCACAGGGATTTGGGACATGCGCAACAAAGAGCCCTTTAATAAGAATATTCAGACATGCACCTGAAGGGGCAACTTCTTAGGGAATTCTGATTGTGAAGGGAGAAACACAGCTATTGACATTGAGATACTCTCCCATACTAAGAAGGAGTCTGTTTTTCTATAAGATATTATGCATTCCTTTAAGTAGTTTATACAAGGTTATACATGTTTTATTCATGATGATATCAACAATTCTGCTAAATTTTAAAAGGAAATGGGAATATTTCAGTGAAGAAAATGCACCAAAAACTACAGCACCTTTTGTTTTGCTAGAGCTCTGATATTGATTCACTTTACACTTGGCAGAGACATTATTGGTTTTCAGAATATCACACATCAAAAACTACATTTTTAATCTTTATCTGTAAAAGTAACAGGACTTTCAGAATAATTACCTAATGCTGAACAAAGATTGCAAATGTGGCATGAACAAATATAGCGAAACAACTGCATGACTACATGTTCATTACTTATCAGAATGCTGACATTTGCATTTACCTGAAAGGTCAAATTCATCAAAAAGCTCACGTTGTGGACCCAACTTCAGAACTCCCTAGACCCCAATTTTCTCATACATTGACATGTAGGAAAAGGTCCTGTCTACAAAGGCCTAAACCTGACACCAACAGCACCCAAAGGATCCACTTCAAAATAATAAAATGGTTTATCACTTTCACATTCTTAACTTAACTCCATCCAGTTGATATGATTTTACGTGCCTTATGGTAACGTGTCACCATGTGTTGTCCTCCAGTTCTATTAAACAAACTCTCTCCTTGTCTCAACAGAAAGAAGGGAACATTTTCAGGTCAGGTTTTACTGAACTCAGGAAGCAAACCGTCTGCCAAGTCTGTAAATTGTAGGTTGCTAAATTCAAACAGCAACAGTTTAGTGCAAACTTTACACCCTTGCTCAGCATTAACATCAGCCCTCAAGTAGTTAGTCACCATCCCGGATGAGAAATCAATGGCAGACTGCAGTTTGGTTTCACTTGGCTGAGAGGAGAACGTTTATGTTTGCTTCCATAAATGCTATTGTTCACTGCTAAAGCTTAGACAGTGACACAGCTCACAGCTTGTTAGTGTATATCAAATTAAAACAGGAAGTGATGTGTCTCCTATTTTTGAGTTTGGTCAACAGTATTTTGAAACAACTTCTTGGAGAGAAAAACTTGACACTAACAGTGATAATATTGCCCAACTGCAAGTGTTTTTATTTGCTGACTTTAGCGGAGTGTCATCAGTGTGTTACTGCTACACCTGCTTTGAGTCACCATGGTGCCTTTACACTTCTTTCTGTGCTCTTCATCATTGATTAACCTGGTCAGTATGACTGACAAGTGGATAGTGACACTTATCAAACACACATATGCACAAATACTCACATAGACACATCATCGCCCCAAAATACTCCGAAGCTAAACAAATATTTTCCCCACCACAGGGAATTTATATAGTTTTATGACAGTGAAATGAAACCTCACACACAGCCGATGAGTCAATATTGTCATGACTGGAGGGAGCTGTGTTTAATAACTTATTGCAGGAAAAAGTGTTTCCTTAGGTGGGTGAAAGCAAATTTCTGAGAAAGCTGTGGGTGGATTGTTGGCTTAAGGCTTCAACACAGATGTAGGGATAGAAAGGCAGAAACACAGGGGTTGACATGTCAGTAAATACAGAGAAATATTGCAGATATTGCAAGTAGTGACCAGAGTAAACCTGTCTACAAACACCTCCTTTTTATCTCTAATACTTGCCTTCAAACGCCTCACAATAAAGAAGACCAAGCAGTAACTAAATGTGTGACTCCAGTCATCACCTTGTGGATCGTTTCGACAGTGTCACGACATGCGACCCACGGTGTCCCTCTGGATCACAGCATGGCGGTTGGATATGACAAGTGACACAGAGGGTACTTCAAAAGTCCCACTCACCATGACTCATCACTAACTGTCCCTGAAGTTAGCATGGCTGCCACTCAAACTGCTTTCCAATCAATGCCACTTCAGCAGACTTACTTGATTATCGTTATAATGAGAAAGCCCTGATTGATTTCTCTTCCGTTATCATAGGCCAGTGCACTCCTGGGAACTGATTTCATTTTCTTGGTATCCATCTACCCCCAAAAGCAGGGTCATAACACTTACTTGTGAATAATTATAGGACTCAGTGACTTGGACTGCCGGATTGTTGCCATTGAAAATGTATTGTAAAACTGTATTACACTGCACTTAAAAGAATAGCCAGTCATCTCTCCGGCCATTGGTGTCTCCAACAGTGTTCCTCATTATATCTGTACTCAGAATGCAGTTTCATAATGTTCTAATTCTCACAGGTCAATGCTTAATAGAAAATGTAATTCTCCTCTGATTAGAACAACAATGAACAGGACATCAAAAGGATTCCACATGACATGAGAAATTAGGAAGTGGCTTGAGCCAAGTAATATCATAATTTCATCCTCCAGCAGTGTTTGTAAATTGAAATAATGTACTGTTTAAGGAATGAGAGGTATATACTTCATTATTTGTTAATCTAATGGTAATATTCACTTTTCATACAAACAGTGTTGTGGATTACTGTGTTTGTAGTGTTATCAGCAATCATGTCTTTATGTGCTCAGTGGGAATACCAAGATGGCAAGTTGTATGCAGTATATATGATATACTCTGGTACATACAATGTGCATTCAAGATAGCTTGTGCAACAGGAAAACCCTTCCCCAGGCAATCCTATGGTTGTAAAAAGAGCAACTACAATGTCTGTCATTTTTTAGAAAAAACAATATGATACGATGTACATGCATCATGCAGTGGCCAGGCAAAAGGTGAAATATTTAGATGGGTATAAACATCTTTCTTGGCCCTTTGCTTTCTATTTGTGGCACACAGCCTGATACAGCTGAGTCAACACAACCTCACTCCAAAATGGTCCCTTTGTGTCCAATTTTACCCCACTAGATATTTCTATAGCATCCTTTTTAAAGGGGAACTCCAGTATTTTTAAACCAAGACTTTATTTCTGGCATGAAATACGTTCATCTACTCACCAAGAGCAGTTTGGTGAAAGTCGGCATCCTTCGGAAGATATTTAGATTCCTCGAGATTCATATAACGGAGTGAATGGGGCCATAGACGATGCAGCCTCTAAATAAGGCATTGTCTGTCTTTATTTCACCAATACTTTAAGAGAAATTGATGAATGAACACATACTATTGCACTGTTAGTTTATAGCTGCAATGTTGTTGTTATTGGCGTTGCAATGGTTTGTTATTTTGCACAAAACTATCTGTAGCAAACTACATGTGAAGTTAGCTGACTGTCACAGAGCACAGAGTAAATAAGCTGTGCTGCAGCGACGCGTGTCGATGACGTCCGATAGCCGCCAAGAACAACAACACAGCAGCTATGAGCTAACAGTGCAATAGTACGCGTTCATTCATTCATTTGTCTTAAGGTATTAGTGAAATAAAGACAGATAATGCCTTATTTAGAGGCTGTATTGTCAATGCCCCCGTTCTCTCCCGTCATATGGATATACGCGGATCTTGAGTAATCTAAATATCGGAGTTCCCCTTTAAGGGTGGTGATCTACATCAGCATTTTGCTCGTTGAGGTCTTTGAAAAGAAACCAAGACTGATAGACTTTAAGATGCTCTATAAATAAACTCTTACTAAAACACATTGTAAAAACAAATCTCATATTATAAACTACAGAGCCTAAAATTACTCGTGCACTGCATTCAGGGTGACTGATGTAATCTGGCTGACTGTCTCTATAATGTCACAACTTTTGCCAGCCTGCAGCAAAGAAAATATCTATATACTGCAATATTGTGCTGCTTTCTGCTGTAGTTTACAGCTGAAAGGCAACCAGGGATTTAAAGTAAGTCTTCACAGTTTTCTCACTTACTATACAAAATGAGCAGACAGCTTCATAAAGAATGAATGAATGAATGTGTCCTTGTTACAACTACCCAAAAGCATGCTACAGTCTCAACTAAATTAGCTCTTGTGTTACTCAGTAAAATAGAAAACTACAATTCAGTGTTGAGCATTTTAATTTCTGAATGTTGAGAGGACATCTCATTCAAGAGGGGCACATGAATGATTGAAAGTAGATTAGGTTGTATTTAAGTGTATGAACAAATGAACGTTTGTGGTTGTTTTAATTGAAGCACTTGTCTGCAAATTTCAAGATAGATCCTGAGAAAATACATTTTATGTGTTCTACAATCCACACAGAGATAGCCACTACCCATGTTTACCATTAGACTTACCCGTTCACTAAGCACAAACTGAGTTCCACTCAATGTTACAGAACCCTCAGATGTGGTTGCCCATGGTTTGATTTTATTTCTATTCTCAGCAATTAAAACCTAAAAAAACCCATAAGAAATTAAAACAAAACACAACTGGAACACAGTTAGATCACATCTAACGTGACCGGATCGATCCCATTACTACAAGTATGCACTAACCTGCATGAAACTGTCTTTAATCAAAACGATTGCCCCTTGTGTCTGATACAACAGTATCCTTACCTTTAACAGCTGAGACAGAAGATGGAACTCTTCCCTACGCTATGAACACATTCAGCTTTGATGTACATTTCCATTAATGTTATGAATATTCTCTAACCCACTCTGGTTCAATTAAAAAGGCTGAGCAGAAGTTATTTTTCCTCACTGTAGAGACTAGAGACCTGGACTGGATTGACCTGGAATGTCTCTGTCCAACATCTGTCCAACACTAAATCAACATTAAGACCTCGTCTTGGTCTGTCTGTTCAATCAAGGTTGCGAGTTATCCGTGTGTCATGATTGATCACCAGCTATCTTCTCTGACAGTGTTGTGTCTGTATCTCAGTCATGTCGTTTTGCACTTTACAACATCGAAAAAAATCAGCTGTATCTGATCAAGTATGCCACCCAACACCTGGCCATGCTTATCTCTCTCCTAAACAACTGCAGTGCCCTTCTGGCAGGGCTCCGGGTATCCACAGTGAATCCCTACATGTATTCAAAATTGTGGCAGTGTATCTGGTGTTCAATCAGCCTAAAAGAGCATGTCACTCCAATACTCACTGAATTCCATGGGCTAAGCATGGCTGCCCATTTAAAATTCAAGTTGGTGCTTGCTCGCAGAGTGTCTTTAGTGTGCATCCAGCTGATGTACCTAAACCCAAATATGTAAGCTAATGCTCCCTCCTGAGCACTGCACTCCCCTCAGGAATGACATTTTGTCCTTTCATCTAAATGCAGAAGGCATTCTCAATTCAGACTGTTCTCATCTGTTATTCCGCAGAGGTGGAACAAGCTACCAAATTCTATCAGAGCTTAGCATCCCTCTCTACCTTCAAGATTCTTTTAAAGACTCATCCCCTACAAGAACATCTTCTCTCTTAACACCTCTAACATACTAACACACCTAACTTGCAAACTACCTCAACTTGTCACTTTTTCCTTTAGATAGATTTCACCTAATATTATCAGGGTTTCCTACAAATCTTGAATGTTGTTCCTCACTTGTAAATTGCTTTGCAAAAAAAACGATCTGCTGTGAAATGTCATTTTGATAATCTAACTATCCATCCATCCATTTTCTATACCCGCTTAATCCAATTTAGGGTCGCGGGGGTGGCTGGAGCCTAGCCCAGCTGTCATTGGGCAAGAGGCAGGGTACACACTGGTGATCTCTCCAGTCCATCACAGGGCCACACAGAGACAAACGAGACACACAACTAAGCACACTCACACTAACTCCTAGGGACAAGGCAACGGTGCTAACCACTGTACAGCCCATAATCTAACTAATACATTAAAACATTTTTGTATGATCAAAAGAATAATTTTTATATTGATTTACATATATGTAATGAGTCATTTTGACCCAAAGGGGTCCAAATAGTGCAAGCCATTCTTCAAAATTACAGTCTTACCAAAGGTGTGTGTTGGTTACATGCTTAATAAGACATTTATATACAATATGCATGCCCCTGTCTGCATAAATATGCACTCAGCTGTAGATGTGGCATGTGCGTGTCTGTGTGTTTGCATTCAATTCATTTGGTGCTTGAGTGTAGTGTTGTTCTTCTTTTTGCAGTGTCACCATATCTAAAATACAGAAACCCAGTGACTTAAAGGGGCAAACCTTTTAGTGTGCTCTGGCTGCTCCTCTGTATCCATCAGAGTTGTGATAGAGAGCTGTGAATTTGTCTCCTTCACTCAGATTTATTGTAATGATATACACTCGCTGTGCGCTCCTGGCACAAATTTTAGACTGCATTTTAAAATAAGAGCACTTTGCTGCCTGGGAGCTGCAGAGAAATTATTAGGGAAGTGTTGGATGAGGAGTTTAAACCCAATACAATATAAAGTGTATGGCAAACAGATAACAGATTTCTGTCTCCAAATTCACAGTAAAACATGATAATTACACGCCTGAACCAATTTCATGGAATTCTTCACCACATTGAAATACAAGAGAGTCGCTTTTTTTTCTCTTGAGAGTGACACTTGACCTTATAATGAAGGCATTTACATATAACCTTAAGCTTAACAGGCGCACTCATCATAGGTGGTTTATGCTGGTAAAACTGACTGGGAGATGAGGTCGTCATTATTAACAAGGACGGCTCTGGTGTGAGGAGAACACGTTGAGAAGGTTTACAAGGTTAGAGTGAGAGTAAAATTGATATGCCGTCATCCTTTATTTCATTATAAAAGTTAATTAGCAGCAAAGTCTTTAGAGTGATGATAAGAAAATGCTGAAAATTGGAGAAAAAAGAGTAAAAGTTATTTTACAGAAGTGTCCTAAGTATGTCAGGCTTCTTTTGTAGCTTTGATGCTTCCAAAATGTACTAAAGAGAATGAATAGAATACATTCAATTCAATTTATTACTAATATGACGAGGTATTTCATTAACAATGCAAACGGAGTGTTCTGGGTGCCTCTTTAATCCCTCCTTCTGTCATAGCATTGTTCCTTTCATACCTCAAATCTTATATTCAGTGGCATTTCCTATCCTTAACAAGGAGAGCTTTTATCCCTACATGCTGAGAAGTCTCTCCTGTTTCAGTTAATCTAAGACCTTAGCAAAATTAAATCTACAATCAAAGAGTCCTTTCAACTTTCAACCTTGCACTGCTTTATTACAAATCGTGCAATTGTTGTCACTTTATCTATTTGTACTCATGTATAAACATGTAAAACATTCTTCAAATTGAATGGCATAATACACATTTTGAAACAGGAAACACAGTCTAGGTCAGTACCTGCTTTTAAGAACAATGCTGCTCCTTGCTAGTCTCTTTTTTGTTATCTGTATAAAGAATAATAAAGGCTGCAATCCAAAACCACAATATTTGTTATAGTTGTTTTACTGATGACACTCAACATAATCTTGTTTCATTCTCTGAAAATGTCAGCTATCTTTCAGAGTTTGCCTAAAGACGGAAAACATGTAACAATTTTGTTTGCTTTTGTCACAGCTCATGTTTTGTTAATTCTTGTTTTCAGGTCATTTGTTATGTTTTCAGGTTTTTGTCATGTTTCTCCCCTGCCATCAGCTTCCCTTTTTTTAATCCAGCTCTGCCGCACCCTCTGTTTTGCCTTGCTCCCTGTTTTTGTGTTTTTTGAGAAAGACTGCATCTGGGTCCTACCTCCTCCACCCCTACTTGACAGCTTTTAGTGGTTTTATCTACTGGGTGAAACTTGCAGAAGCCAAATTATGCTTTTGGGAATTTGAACATTTCTGTTATCTATTATACATACATTTACCTTTTTGTGCATGTCAATGGTCTGCAAGATTACACAGTCCTCACTGCCCCTGAGCTGGCTCAGCTTATTAACAGTCCTAGTATTTCTTCAGTTTCCTATGCTACTATGGTATACATTTGCATGAATTGGCTTGGGACAGTTATGCTTTCATCGATCTGGACTCCGTGAGTCCTGTAATTTTTTTCTTTGCCAGATCAGACTTCATTCGCGAAGTTGTTGCAATTCCCTGTAATGCATATCAAGTCTTCTTTTCGAGATTTTCCATCTAACTTTTCTTATTTACATCTTCTAAATGGGAATTAAAACAACAACGGAAACATGAAAACCCTGCAAGGGAGAAGGATCACTCTGACTGGTGGTTTGATGCAGAGAATGAACTCCTTGTGTTAATGTGACCTTAACTGTGTTACTTTTTGATACATAAAGCCAAACTGCTTTTAATAAGCTTTGGTTTCTGCTAATTCTTGACATTGGTTTGGTGTGTAAGAGCCCTCACAATATAGACTCCACTTACAATGAACTGTGGGTTAAAATACCTAAGGCACATATATGCAAATACTGCTGTACTGGACCCCCGCATTACTCTGCAAATGCTTGTTCTCCCACTGTTACCTTAGCATGAAATCAGAGTCAGATTCAGTGGCATTTTTTTCACCATGATTAAGGAAAATACTGTTTTCTACAAATATAATATTATATTGTATGTATGTAATACTTCTAGAAAATATCTTGAAAAGGATAGAATTCTCAATTTGCATCAGAAATGAAAGATAAAAGCATGGAAATGTTGCATGAGTTTTTCAGTCCTACTCCCCTCTTATCTCCTTACTGAAGATGTTGTCCTCTTTCTGACAACCAGCGGAGGATGACCCCATCTGTGGCAGCCACCCAGCAAGTCCTTAGCAATCAGAGATCGGATTGGATTGAAGGGCACAAGGAGATGGTATGTCTGCTGCAATCACAATCTTAACACTGCAGCTCTGACTTTATCCATTCTCCAGCACCTGCTGAAGCCAGTTGTATCACACACTGTTAGTTCTTGTTGTCCAACACAGGGCTTTTGAGGAAAGGTGGGAAAGGTCATTTCTGGATCAAAGTGGATGAGAGGGAGAACACTTATTACATGTGGGATCAGTTAAGCTGGGTTAATCTTGTCTCAATGACGGCACAAAATTCATAGATCCATTCTCTGTATCCACTTTATCCTGGACAGAGTTGTAAGTGGCTGCTGTCTACCCTGCTGACACTGTGCAAAAGACAGGCTACACCATGAACATGTCACCAGTCACCATGCATATTTGGCCACTTGTTGCCTTGATTAATCACTTAATGACCAAAGGCCAATAAAAAAAGTTCAAGACAATGATGTAAAACAAGCGACAGATTACCAAGGCACAAACTGATCCATTTTATCTGTTAGGGCAAGCAGAAGTAATTAAGTTCTTCTTCTAATTTGGAAAAATATACAGCGCTTTCCATCATAATAGTGACTGAGTGTCATCTTTTTCTGATGTAGGAACTTGGTGAGTCATTCCTCTGCCCTTTATGTCTGAGACAGAGTGTCCTGATCTTCCTTCTCCTTATCCTCAGCCCACAGCCAGCTCTCATTACAACACAACACTCTCACCACAGGGCTTTACTCTGACAGAGGTCATGCCTAATGAGAGCATGTTTCACCGAAGATGTTACATCTAAAGATGAACACTTATGTGCAGTTTATTGATGACAGTTGGTTGTTAAAAATTATGTTTTGATACTTTCATCATCTTTCATCATCTGCAGCAGTGCTCCTTGCATTTTCTGTGCAATAGCTACACATCTTTTGTGATTGCTGTCTCTGGATCAGCTTCACTTGTAACTGGCTGCAGATGAAATTCGATTTTAAATAATTGTAAATCGATACAATCATTTGCAAATATTAATTCAAAGGTGAATAGTTATTAATCATGGCTGCGAAACTGATTTTCACAGTTGTCACCGATGATCAGTGAGAAGGAAACAGCTACAAACAGTCATTTTCTGTCCACACACTGAGCCCAGCTTGGACCGTATTGATTTCTGCTCCAGTAGGCAAAAGTGAAGCCCAACAAAATAAATGACCATAAGAAAAGAATGTGGTGTTTTGAGGTAAAGAACTGATTGGGTTTAAAAGAGATTGGCCCCACTACAGAGGCAGTGGTGCAGTTCAACGAATTCACACTGTCCCGCTGAATTAGAAATTAATCCACAACACCTTCCGGAAATGCATTCCCAACATGTTATATAGACACCGAAAAAGCCTGGTCAGCACTGCACTCAGACAGTTTATCACCACTGTGCTTAATTTTTATACATCATGTTAGCATTTTTATAGCAGCCCAGTAAAACTGACTCACATCTTGTTACATTAGGTGAATACTAATAAGAGCAAAGAAATTAAGAAATTAAGTGAAGGAGAAGAGGAGAGCAGAAGGAGAGAGCTATGTTTTTAGCAGCAAAACTTATTGCTTTGCACAAATTTTTCAGTGGAATAAGAAGCTGTTGTGAGAAAGATGATATTGACTAATAAAATCAGATGGTCTGCTGAGGAGCTTTCTCTGTAAATGCTGTCCTTTATTTTTTTCCTCCCTGGTGGTGTTTCCCACCTTTCCACTTTTATCTATATATATTTTCTATTTTCTTCCAGCTAACCCATCAAGTCCAACACTTATATATAGGAAACAATGTGCATCCTTCAGAGCCACAACACACCAATCTGTCCTGACACACACACAAACACAGCCTCGCTCTGACAGTGGCGAGGAATTGCTGTACCCAACACTCTACCAGCAAGAAATCCTGTTCAGATGCAAATTCAAATGTCAGCTTACTTTCTCCTCAAAGGCAGTGTCAACTCGCTGAATGAGTGGGATCTTGAAATCAGGTAATTGTTTTTGGCAGATCGTTGCATTTACTTACTCTATTGAGTCAAGCTAAGCCACCGGAAGGTGCACATGGAAGAGGGAAAGACAGATAAAGACACATGCAAATACATGGACTTTTATATAAAACTCCTATATGAAAATTTTCATGTGATTGTAAGATGATTCAAGTTACTGGCAAAACCCCAGTGAGAGTTGCTACTGTTTTGTTTTTAGAATGGGAGTTTTCATTAGTCCTACTGGGTTTATTTTTCTAGCCTTTTGTTTTGGAGTAACAGCCAGGAACCCTCAAAAAATGATAATGCCGATCCAGAATGAAGTGTGGATTCAGAAATATTTTCTTTCTTACTTTTCCATTATAAGATATGGCATTTGCTTGACAGGACCTTTAAGTTATGGTGCAGACTTAGATCACTCTCATCAAATATGCAAGATGCTAAAGGTATTGGCAAAGGCAAAAGTATCCTTTTAGTTGTTATGGTCAACAAGAACATTACATAGACCAAAACCAGCCATAAGGTTGGGATGTTGCTCACTGCCAATTATATAAATTGGCGCAAACCATTAAAAACATGTGAACCAAAAGGAATATTTGGAGAATGAAACGCGTGGTTCAAACCTGCATCCATCTTAAATAGTTTCTCCGTCCAAACTCTCCTCCACAGCATTTTTCATGAAATGAAACAGCACTAAAATATAACTTGGCTTACATGTAGCAGTGAATCATTTCACCATATGACTTTAATGTTTTAGCATGGAGTTTATTTCTAATTTATCATACACCCAGTCCTGGTGCAGTGCTCCCTGCTGTATAACACCAAGTAACAAACATCTGACGCCATTTGTCACAACATAGCAATGGGACTAGTTTTTTATATTAAAAATGATAGTGGATTTAGGGATGAGAACTGATGGTCTGAGGAAAAAAAAATATTCAAAGACTCATACAGACTAGAAAACAATGGCAAAAAAAAAAATAGGATTAATAGGAGTAATTCAAACCTGTTGTCTTCAGGTCATCCCATATACAAAAAAAAAGAAAAATTATTAATGTGAAAAATTTTGTTATAGATACTTTTTGTCCCCTCCCATTATTTGTGTAGTATGTGTTTTGGCCCTTGGTCAATATATATTATACATATATATATTTATATATATATATATATATATATATATGTGTGTGTGTGTTTAGTATATAATATAAATACAAAGTCTTACATGGTTATGCACAATTTGCTTTAATTTACTGTTAAATTGGATTACAAAAACAACCATGCTTCTCATGTTATGTCACACCATATTTCACCTCATCAATTTAGCTCCCCCGGCACCACACCAGACAGGTGATGAAGTTTGGCCTCACTCATAATCTTGTTATTGCTACTCTTCCCTGCTCTGGACCAAGGCCAAAACACATATTGCACAAATAAAACAAGAGGAAGACAGACTGGGGAGAGCAAGGTGCCTGCTCCATCCTCTGATTCTCTCAACTGTGTCACTGAATTGCACAGGATGAAATATGGTGCTACAGATCTATGTCTAGATCTGGAGGGCGCCGAATGAACAATAAGAGTTCAAAATGTTTGAAATAGTTTTTCATCTAAAAAGGATATGATGATGGTGGCGTTGGATGTCAGGGTTGGAATAAACGACAGTGAATGTAATATTGGATGTATGCAGGTCAATTTCTTAGTGGGAGATATTTGTGTTTGCTGCTTTGTTTGTTAATTCATCAATTTATTCTGAGTAAAAAACATTAAGTGAGGCATCCAGCCAGTTAGTTTGAGAAACTGTTTTAGTTGTTCCTGGCAAAAAGAAAGAAAAGAACATCTTATTTACAGATTGTGTCACTGCAGTTATGTTCTGAAGCGCAAATAAAACTGTAAACACCATTGCCCGTGTCCACACAAACCCACGCGTACGAAGCCACATTGCCAGCATTTTTTCCATCTGATCAGTTTTTTGCTCCTCTGTTACAATTTAGCAAATCTTTGTTATGAAGAAGTAACAAAACAACCAGAAGAGAAGAAGCAGAGCTCAGTGGGTGCCACAAATGAGAGTAATTAAGAATGAACTAATCTAACAAAACTAACTAACAACCTCACTTATCTGTCTACACAAATGTAAATGGTGTGGATCCGTGTTACATAAACAACTTTAAAACTACTCCATAACCCATCCTCCAATGACAAACAAGTGCTGCTTTGCTGCAACAAATATGCTTTTCTGTCTTTGCTATAACATGTCAGACAAATCATACAGGTGCAGCTCAGGATAGAGACACGTGAATAGCTTTTTCTTGATAACCAGAGCAACATGGTCTGCCTGTATGACTGGTTGAAAAGAAACAACCCTTTCTATGATACTCTTTGAGTAGATGCACGGAAAAAGGTAAAGCATTTGGTGCGGGGCCCATACAGCCACATTTATTATTGTAAGTAATAGTATATGGGGTATTTATTGGAAGCAACTGGTAAATCACACTGACACTCAGTAAATAACGTCATGTGGGGATAAATAAAACTATCACGGTATTTCTTTTTAAAAGATGATCCATGGTCTGTGTTGCAACAGGGATGCAACGGTCAGCTTGGCTCACAAGAATTCCTCCCTGATTCTCCAAACCGAGAGCATGCTACCTGGTGTTAACTGCAGGTAAGACAATGACTACTTAATCCGATAAAAAAAAATCTACTCATCTCTATAATGTTACACAGTATTACAGTTTTAAATTTTACTGCAGATCTAATGGTAGAAAAATCTTGACCTCACATTCTTGCTTCATGCCTTGCAATGTAAAGATTTTTGCAAGTTCAATGATATTTGAACGTTGTCTCTGGATGTAACCAACTGTGAGGTGGAGAGCTGTCCACTATGGACATAATTCCAGGGTTAGAGATGTTCAAATGCTCCTCGTAAGACTTAATACTGGCTTTGACTAGAATTGTTATTGTTAATCTGATAATACATAAGACTGATGAGTTACTCCGCAGTTGGAAAGTGTAACTGTTACTGCAGTGCTGTCTGAGGAATATGGACGGAATAGATGGAGCCTGCTGGCCTTGAGTATCGTGTACAGTCAGACAGTGAAAACCTTGATGTAGGGGAAGAGGACTCCTTACAATTAGCACCTCAGAAAGGAAGTGAGAGAATTAATTTAGCAGTGGGCCACACCCAGGGGCCACATTTCTGACAGTCTACACTTAAATGGAGACAGACACACTAATCCATACAGATAGACACAAAAACAGTAATTGTAGAGCAGCTGCAGACACACAAGGTGAAATCTAAACAGAGAATCACTACACAGGAATCAAAGACAGAGAAAGAAAGGTGCGGGGCAGGGAACCATTTACCATGGGTGTGAATTTACGGCGGCATTTAGATGTCATCTGCTAAGGTTACTGTTGCATTGCTGGCAGTAGCAGTCTGCTGGGGTGATCACAGCTCAATCAGCTCAGGCTGGATGTCACTGCCAGGGACCAGCCATTCATTATAGCACTTCTAATGGATATCTGGGCTCACTGAGACTATAAATTACAATAATACCTCATGGTCGTCCTCTCCCACCCACTATATTTTGCTTCTTACTTTTTTTACGTCTATTTCATCAAGACAGTTCTACATTTATTTATATTTTCTTAATTTTTTCTTCTTCTCAGATAGCATGAAGTAGATCCATGGATCATCAATGAAGAAAAGAGAGGACATTAACATATGCTGATGGTGACACATAGTGTCTGTTTTCCTGGAGCTTTTGAGGTGCATTTGATATATTATAACAGCTCTTTAAGAAGTGAGCTGCAAGATTGTTATAGCCTCTGAAGGCTGGTCTACGTACAGGTAAATCACATGAGCTCATCACTCCTGGGAGAACAATACTGTGTGCTCATCAGAAAAAATAGAATTCCAGTGTGTGTGTGCATGTGTGAGTTGGTGAGCTCATAATTGCAAGAGGATTTACCTTTCATCTTTGAGAAAGTTGCAAAATCTTTCATGAAATGAAATGTTAACAAATGTGAAATATGCAAATTTTCATGAAAAAATAGCTATGTTCAAGTGTTAATGCACAGAAATACACACACAGTCTGTTCATTGTGGGCATCCTCAGCCTCGAGGACAGTTCTGTTCTGTTGCATATAGGTCCTTAACCCAGCGGAGTGTGAATCACAGTCGAGAAGTCAGGTCAGTTAACCCTCTGTGAGTCTCCATGGGTATCTATTTAGACAGACAGACAGCACGCTTCAACTGCACTCTATATATAGACTCTTCATGTCCTGGGGGAGCTCATGGCAAATGAGAGGTGGCATCCCTGTATTTAGCTCAAATTATGTACAGTAATTTTACTACTAAAACAGACTGGACATCAAAGTCTACTGTTGCATTTCACTGATTAGGTGTAGAAAATATGAACTTCCTAAATTTTTGCAGCTCAAATTCCTTAATTTTGAACAGAAATAGGACAGCTGCATTTATGAATGTTTCACACAGTTAGTTTTCTACATGTAACCTAATCATTTTGGTTTAGATAATTTTTTTACCTAAAAAGTTAGCAAGTAGCAGCCCATTCAGTCCCATAAAGAGTCTGCTCATTTAATAAAATATGTCTGTTGCAAAATGTGTGTCAAATAAAAAGTAATGGTTTTGAAGCAGATAGAAAACGTAACTGTGTGAAAATAACTGCATCAACCCACATGAAGTCCAGAGGTCTTGCTGAACCGGAATGTCAGTCAGGGTGACGGAGGCATTCACATTTCCATGCAGCTAGGCCAGCATCCACACACAGCACTGAGTCACCATTACATACCCCCGAAGAGGTATTGTTCATTCTGTTTAGCTGCAAAACATCTCTCTCCAGAGACGTGACCTTAGCTGCTGACAAAGACTCTAACCTTTGTATCACATTGACTGTCAACCCATCACAGGCTATGTGGTTTTATTGTACAGTGTTAGGCTACAGTATGAAAAATATAGGCTCAGTATGAAGCGCTAAACTGTTCATCCAGTGTTATGATGTCTATTGTTAATTCACATTTGTGATCCTTCACATGTTTTAATCAGGGAGAGGCCGCTGATAGTGAAACAAAGCCTTGACACAGTACAGTTGTGTCTTTTATTCATTCAAAGACACACTAAGTGATTATTGTTTGTCAGCACTCTTCCAAAGCTCTTCTGAGTCTGTTTTAATGCAGTGATTTTCCAAAAATATATATGTATAAAAGCTAAAAACATAGCTTGTGATGTATGTAAAGAAGACATCATTGAAAGTTATTACTTCTCTCTTCAGCAAGTCCTTGATACTAAATGACATTATGTTAAATTTCTACAGCAGATTTTGATTGTTCTATAAGTTAGCCTCAGTGTGTGAAAGTCCACCTTATGATTCAGTAGCTTGTAGAACCACCTTTAGCAGCAATAACTTAAAGTAATTGTTTTCTGTAAGTGGACCAAACAACAGAGAGAACAGCAAACAAAGCCGTCTTCTGAGCTGTGCTCTGGTATAGTAACAAAAATGCTTTTGTCCTTTTCTATAACCCAAACTCTGTGAGGAAAGAACAAATGTCAACAACTGTGCAAGTGTTTTTTAAGTGTGGACTTCCTTTCTAACTTCAAGGCACAGTAGCTGAGGCCTTCTTGACCTGCTTATTTTGGCACTCTATCATTTATCCGTTTGCTGTGTCCTGACAACAAATATGTCCTTCAAGTGTTCAAGTCTAACATGCTGATGATATTAAGGGAATCTACATTGCTTGAGAAATTGATACTTAGCTCTGACTGGAGGAAGGACACTTCTCCTCACTCAGTCATTGGTGTAGAATAGCAGCTGTTGGGATGACGTGGCAAGCAGGGGCCCATCCCATGTGGCCTATGATTGATTGTCAGCTCAGAGTGCTCACCGTGCAGCATCCAAAGAGGCTGGCAGATAAGCATATTCACGGCTTTCTGCATTGACCTTTGCACAGTAATTAAGGGACTGAGCTCGTTGAAAAGAGCCGAGTGCTCATGTGCTGCACAAAGCTGGAATGGACCTCAGAGAATAGTCCGCCTCAGAGCTGTCAGTGGGGCTGAAATATTGTAATCACACACTTATACCAATGAAATTATAGATTGTGCTTTATTTTCTGTCTTTGCATTAAACAGTGATATTTGGATACTATAATACACTCTATATGCTTTTAATGGATACTTACTGACACTGCATAGATCCCACTGTTGAAGTTACAGTGACTTCATTACTGATGCAGGAAGAGCCATCACTCTGTAAATCTCATTTAAATTTCTCTCACATACACAAGAAGGAAAAGTGACTCATTTTACTGGAGAGCGGCTCTTTAAAAAGAGACAAAAACTCTGCAGGAAAAGGTCTTTTCTACTTTTGTTCTGACAGCTGTGACCCCTCCAGTGCTGCTTGAGCTTAATCAGTGTGTTAAACACTCACTCACTGTCTCCCTCTGACCTTATTCACGGAGAATCTGACAAACCAAATAACTAAATTGGAGCAGGCTTTTAAATTGGAGTTTTTCTCTTTTGAGAGACAATATAAATGACTAATAAAAATCTCTGTTGAACTCTGTGTCAATTAGGCCACTTCAAAGAAATTTCAAGTGTTTTTTATTTATCTTGCATAAATTTCCACTCTTTGAGCACTCTGCAGCATGAAAGGCATGTTTTATGGGCATGATAAATATGTAAACAACATACGTAACACTTTGGGCATGAAGCACCTGTACTTGGGGGAACAAAGAGAATCTTTTAATATATTCTATGGAGGATGTTTTAAAATCCGTGTCTGATGAAAGCATTTTAAAGGTTTTTGCTAAAAGGGTTTTTCCTACAAACAGATTATTATTTCTATCCTCTAAATCACACCTTGATCATACGAATTCTGTTTCTTTATTTTAACCGTGAGCCTAACTAATTACCTATGTAACCTTCACCTGACTTTCAGTAATTACTGAAGTAATAAAGCTTTTACTCATTAAGCTGTAAGAGTCTTCCATAGGTTTCCTCTGAGACGTTGTGTGCTGCTGGGCTAATTGATCCTAGGATCCATGGGTTAAGCAAAGTAGGTGATTAAAGCAGAACATACAGGATTGTCTAAGTGTTAGGACTCTTCATTTGAGGGAGATCAAACTGATGCCAGTTCATCTAAATTAAACATCTGCTCTACCGTCAATATGGGTGCTTAAGGGACAACTGAAATACAAAGAAGAATTGTATCCTGAAAGCAAGTTTATTATTTTGACACCCCTTACCTCATTTCATGAATCATTCATCCATAGATTCCTCGACTTGTGAGTTCTTCCCATTTCCCATGCAAGCAGAGGTAAGGAAGGGACACAAAGAGAGAGGAATCAAGAGAGTTGAGCAATTTAGGGCGTTTGTGACAAATATGTTTATGATATATTTACTTTTTATATTTTAGTAATCAATGTGGGATTATATTTTCACACCCCTTTTGTACATCACAGATGTAGAAAAGACTAATGAAATTGATACAACTGCGCATCCTCTCTTATATTTTCCTTTGCAAACCTATCTATGCTTTAAATGTATTTTAGGAATTGAGGCACCGTTTATGAGGTTTGGCTGATATTTACATCCAGGTCACAGGCAGCAGGGTGGGGGAGAGAAAGGGACAAAAAGTAGCCCTGCCTCTACTGGAGAAGCAAAATGACATTAATGACAGCATTTGGTCTGTATGTGTCAGTGCAGTAAGTCATTAAATGCTTGCATCAAAAAATGATGACAGCATAGAGTGATAAATATCACAGAAAGACTCGACAGAATCTTGCTTATTAATTCTTAGCACTTTAATCCTGAGTCAGAGCTGAGTTGCACTACGTAGAAGAATGATCAATGTCAGCTGTGTGAAAGATGATCTAATCTGTGTTACATTTTAAGTGGAGGCAAGACCTCAGTATTATTGTTACAGTCTCTATGGTAAAAAAAAATTACATTACATTTAGTTTTCCTTCATCTCGATGAGAAATGCAGCAGCAGAGTTTCAAGAAAGCTCATAAAAATGACTTGAAAAGTTAACATTGATTTGTGTTAGGAGACACAATTTCTCTGTTATAGATATTTCTGGAATTATTTGACCAACTTAACTTTCAAAAGCAAAAATCATTGATCAGCTCAATGTGGAAGGACTTTGATTACTCAAAAGACTATTTACAGAGTTTAATGCTGCGTTATAATGGAACTTGTGAGATTGGATTGCATCTGTCTCTCAAAAAAAAAACTAAATTAAATCAAACTGATTTGATTTTATGTGCAAGAGGTCTACTTGAAGCTTTCAAAAAACAATGGTGTTGTGCTGGTATTGTGCAGCCGCTATACAACCATCTTTAAGCACATTTACATGACACTATAAAAAAAATGAATTGTTGTGTTAGTCTGACCAAAACCAGACTTTTAAATTGCATGTTACTCCAGCCAAAATCCCACAAAATCCTACAAAAATACACCTTGTAATGTGGTTGGGGTTTCAATCATTCCTACATGTATATGCTCAACTAGACTCAATTAGGTGTAGGCGCTCCACACTTGCTCAAACGTTCCATCTTTTAGCATCTCTTTGTAAAAATAATAAAGCACAGCATATGTTAATGCAGCCAAGAGTCCTACTCAAGCTGCTCTCATCCACATATTACTCTGTTTATTTTGTCAGATTGCTGAACAATCAGAAATTGTGTCTGAATATCAGCTCATGAAAACTTCATATCAACATATAATCACTTAAAGCTTTTCTTGTCCTTGTTTTGAACCTTGGGTAGCTTGCATCACTATAACACAATTCCTCCCTGTTTCTCCAAAATGAGAGCGCTCTAACTGCTTCCTACTGCAGGTAAGATACTAACCACTCACAAGAACTTCACAAAACCCCACCTCAAATAACCTGGAATACCACTGTATGTGAGTTCACCAAATGACCTTAAGAGTTTGTGGTCAAAGGTTTTAAAATGACCACAAAATGAAATCATTCTCATTCTGTCAGCACAACGTCACAGCCGACAGAGCCACAGCCATGTCTGCTGCTTGTCTACAACAGAGTGACTTCTTGGAAAGCTGAATGTGATAGCCCGCCCGCCAATGCTTTTGACCTTGGAGGACTACCTTCTGGCAACAGATCTGCTTCCTGCATTGATTTTTATTTTCATGGCTGGGTTATTTGGGTTTCTGCCCTCAAGCTGCAGCTCGGCTGCCACCAAGGTCGGCTGGGGAAACTAGGAATGTGTTTTTGTCTCCATCAATTTCACACTGTAAGTAGATATGGGTGTGTTGTCAGAATCCTCTTGTCTGTCTACTCTATGTGCTGTTACCTCCATGAGCTCTACACTGCTTTTATTTTTACCTGTGGAGTAAAATGTGCAAACCAAGTTTATTTAACCACCAGTTTTTTATTTATTACCCTAATAGCTTTATACATTTCTAATCATGGAAAACCTTCACAAACTAATTGTTTTGCATATCTGAAAACTAATTGAAATCTTAGTATGTCGAGATGGATGTTCTGTATTAGAAAATGGTTCACAAAGTCTGGCTGCAGACAAATGGACAGAATCTGCTTTTTCAACAGTTGGAACCGTAGGAGTGTTTTTCCTTTTCAACATGTCAGCAGACTAAATTGATTCATCTTTGAGGGATGTTAGACCACAGTGAAAAAACAGTGTATTGAATCTGATTGGATTAAAATGTAAAGTGACCTGAGATGACTTTTTCTGTGAATTTACACAACATTAATAAAACTGAACTGAAAGGGATTTCAGTAGGGCTGAGCAATTTTATTGATACCACAATATATATATTGATATTTTGATATTTATCAGAACATTAACATATACAAAACAATCCCAGGGGGTCACATTATACAAAACAGTGATAAATTAGTTAATAAAAATGTTATATAAAGTGCATAGCTCAGTGGTTTTGATGGCTTTTCTGTTTATAGAATGTAGGATTGTTGTAATATATTGTTTGAGCTCCTTCTCAAAAATTAAAAAAAATTATTTGTGATTAGAAAATTTGGATTTGTGTATATGGTACTTAACAAGTGAAACAAGTAGGTTGATGATATAATATTCACAACACAAAAATGAGTCTGCGTATGCTTAAGACACTTTTGTGACATGTTTGTTTGTTTCCGTTTGTCTGGCGGTGTTGTCCTTCCAGGTCAAAGGACGGACCACCAGTCCAATCAGTGAAAATTTTGTGTATTAGATCGAATCGAATCATATAGTATCATATCGTGAGATTAGAGTATCGCTACAGCCCTAGATTTGAGCAACCGCAGTTTGAAAGAAAATGATCATTTCCATTAATAAAAAGGCCCTGGGACTAAAAGTATCACTGTAAATGGAGCTCTAAACACGAAATGCTAAAATATTCAAAAGAGCGTGCGTAGTAGCTAGTTTCTGCCACAGTAGGTCCTACCAGTGGCACACTCATACACAGAGACTGAACATAATAATACCAGCTTCACTATTGCAAGTGGAACAACCCAGTGTCATGGTAGATCTTGAAATAGCTGCATTTGTCCACAGTACAGTGCAGTTACACAATAACAGCTCAAAAATTGTATTGGCACACTTTTTACCTTACTCTGTTTCCTGTGCAGATACAGCTTAAATTTCTTAGCATATTGACATTTGTCTCCATACATGTTTCTACGTGATGATTTCTGCTCTCCACATTATGCCAGTGTTTTGTTGGTCACAAACACTTATAAGGAGGTAGGAGGAGATGGGGCAAGGTGCTAATCACGAGCCTTTATAGACTCAATATAGCCTTGTTCTGCACAATTCTCTCAACAAACAATGTACTCTTCTACTTTTCTTCCATTCATAATTCCTTACTGTCCTACTGTGCGCTCACCTGTGAATGGTTTGGTTAGAAATAATATATGTGGTTTGGCCTAGAAGGCTGCATTGGGACCCGGTGGGACCCAACTCAAATCTGGCGGGAGTGGTCAGAAATTCAGCAGGAGCGGAATGAAGAAAACAGTCCCGCGCAGGGGAGAGTTTGGTCTACATGTCACAAAAAAATGCCTGGACAGCTGTAAAAATTTACATGGTTGCATCTTACACATTTTTATTCCCACCATGTCAAGCAAACATCACAAGACAGAGAACAACTGAGGAGAAAGTTTCCATCTCACAGTTACAATACAATACTACATTTTGTGACTGTAGTCTGTATTATGACCATTTCAACTTATGGGATAAAAACAACATCTTGCGATGAAAATTAAGAAAGTAAACTGGATTTTATTACAAACTGTAGTACAATGCATGATGCATCTGATCAATAAAATTGATTTTTGAAAGAAAGTTCTTCATTGTTTACTGGAGACTGCTGGTCGTTAAAGAGGGAGAAGAGATTATGATACAGACAAGAATATAACAGCCATTCCTGTGCTCAGACAGGCACTTTAACACCTAAGAATGTGCTACGAATAAGCTGACCCTGAAAATAATTATATGTAAGATTATATGTAAGATCTCTCTGATCTGCATGTCCTTCACACACACAAATACAGTTGTACTATCACTAAAAAAAATGTGTGAAAGCCTCTTGATATCTAACCCATTACTCTCAGCTTCAGCACATGGAGACGTAGAGTGAATTTAGAAAAATGATGGATGAGGAAACCACAGGTCCATATGATCTGATCCAACAGCAGGCACTGATTGAACACTGTCTTGAATGTATACATCTTTGGTATCCAATCATGTCCCAAGGATGATTAATTGACCTCATCTCCTCCATATCTCACATTCAAGATTCATAATTCTTAATACCGCCAACTGGATGGTCTTGCTTTATGGTGGAGAAGCTGACCTACCTTTGACCTACTTCCACCAAGAATCACAAACATCAGCTATAGCAGGGTAAGGTGTCGCCATCCCCCCACGCTGCTCCTCTCCTCTCTGCTCTGTCCACTTAGGCCAACCCCCTTTTTCTACCTGAATAATAGCTGCCCAGTGAACAAGGCTAAGAGAAGATCAAAGAAGATGCTCCACCAGCATACAAAGACTGACCACAAAAACCGCACTGGAGGATGATTTTCTGGGTAGTGGGTTTTTCACACACTTCAAGGCACAGCAAAATGATAAACAGCCCATGTCAAGTGCAATTTTATTTCCTCTTCATAAGAAAAAGAAAAAACATGATAAAGACTGACATTAAGGGAGACTATCTTTAAATAAAGAAAATAATCATCTATGTTATTACATTTAAAAAGAGACTGAAAAACAATATTTGTCTGCAGGCCAAGTCCAACTTTTCCTTCACTCACTATATTGAAATCTATGTGCTTGTTTTCGTATTTATAGCTTCTAAAATCGCTTATTGATCCATGAGCTCCTGTGTAACAGAATCAGTCAAAACACAGTTGCCAAAGGACACAATCAATAGTCTTTAAACCATGTCTATTGTAAACTGAAGTTTCCCATTGACTTGCTATTGACCCTAAACAATATACCTGCATTCATCATTAATTTTCCAACCCACTTATTCACTCTGGCTGTAACATCACCATACACACTATGGACAAGGCAATGCAATCTATTCGGACCAGATTTACAACACTTGTATATATGTATGCATGCATGCATGAGGGACCTCAGGGTGGGTGGGGGTGAAGCGGTACATTGCTGATGGAGGCACGACATCAAATGCTATTGCTTCAATAATTAACAAGGGCCCAAACCTTTAGTGACTACCCAAGTGCTTCTGTATAATGCCTCTCTTTAAGCTGTTCTTCCCAGCTGCAACACACACATACACCTGGATGTCTTTTTTTTTCTGTGTGGCTCAGTCTTTTTTTTATTCAATAAAGTCTCTGTCACTCCATACATGAATGGATCCTTCCAACCATCACCCAAGTATCCATCACAGGCGCACATGCTCGTACAGTATGTGCATGAATGTCCGTGTACTCTGGTGGACATGGACAAATACTCCACAAAACTGCTTACATATGCATTTCCATCTGTGTAACACACATGTGCTTATGTGTGACTATTCAACAGTGTCTCCTTTTATTGGAGTTTCTTCATCTCGTATTTGTTAATTTTTCACCTCATAAAACACTGCTAGAGTTAGATTTGTTGAGTGTTGTTGGCTTTTGAAATGTGACTCTCCTGAGGGACATCAGCTAAACAGGATCAGCCATCTGAAGCTGTTCAGAGGGGGATCAGTCTTTCCCTGGTGTTTAATTGACATGTTAGTATTCAGTTAATATGGCGCCATCTAGTGGACACAGAGCGGCAAACACAGCTGTGATTTCTTGAGCAGCAGAGCTATCATGATCAAAATATGCTATCACAGTCCATGGCAAGAGGAGGAGGAGGACCCAAATGTAATTTAAACATCTTAAATTCTGACAAACACAAAGCACTGTAGTGCCAGGAGAACAAAGGATTTTAACGATAAGACAAACCAGAAGCAAAGCTGAGTCAAAACTACAAGCGTGGTTAGCACAATCAGATATGATGAGGATCTGGTGCTGGACAAAGGACAATATGTAGAATTTATACTGAGAGCATGATCGCAAACATGGAGCAGGTGCGGCAATCAGTGACTGAAAGGCTGCTGAGATACAAGCGCAGGAAGTAATTACATGTACATATGAGGGCAAACTCTACAAAATAAAACAGGAAGCAAGGTAATTAAGGTGCAAGAAATATATAGATCGAAAAAAAGCTACAGCAAGACATAAGAAACAAAAAACCAAGAGACAAAGTCAAAACCAAAACAACAAAAAAACTCATAGAAAATGAGAAATGCAGTTTTGCATGGCACTGAATCCCTCACGACTTTTAATTGGTATAATTTTACAACAAAAGGAGCCTTTGATATGATATGAAAATGACTGTTGATGATTGGTAAACTTTTTATTTTTCAGCTGAACTTGCCTGTTTTGTTTTCATATTGATTCTTCTCTTTCGCGATACCTAGCCAAAGCCAGAGTTTGTCTAAAGAAAGCCTCTTAATTTATTAACCTCTCAGTAACTTAAATTCAAATTGCAGAAGTAATGATTTTTGAGTCATAAGAAACTTTGTTATTGACTTAAGAACATCTGTATCCTTGGATTTTATGGTGAAGAGCTAAAGAGTTGTTTATTTTCAAACTGCAAGATTTTCCTTTAATATGTTTCTCAACCCAAAATTGACATTTTGTATAAGCTGTGAGGCTTAAATGAAAGTTCTACATTTGATTATCAAGAAATCAAAGAGGAGCATCTCCTCTGGCTGGCTCTAGTCTGCAGAGACATGCTTGAGCTTCATATATTGAATTCAGAGAAATCTGCTGAAATGTTACTATTATGTGGCACTACAGCAGAATGATCAAAACAACTGGGTAATCACTGTCAAACTTATGATTACCTGTCTCCCTGTCTTACCTGTCTCCCTGTCAGCGTGATCTAAAATGACAACAAGAGAATTGACAAGTTAAATCATCCATAATCAACTATAAGTATGTATGTCTGCATTTATTGTACAAAATGTGTGTACAGTGAAATAAGTGCTGTTATATATTCTACTTGAAAGTCATTATCAGAATAACCTTTGAGCTAAAATCCATCCATTTTCTACCTGTTTATTCAACTGTCGAGTCGCTGGGGGGCTGGAGCCTATCCCAGCGGTCACTGGTGAGAGGCAGGGTACACCCTGGACAGGTTGCCAGTCCATCACAGAGACAAATGAGACAAACAACCACATACGCTCACTCCTAGGGACAATTTTAAAGACATCAATTAACCGAACAGGCATTTTTTTTGGACTGTGGGAGGAAGCCAGAGTATATGTTTATGTATTTGGTAGACGCCTTTATCCAAAGCGACTTACACTGGCAGGTGGGTTGCCAAAGTACCCCTGCTGGAGGTACCTTTCATGCAGGGGATTTTAATCTAGGTCACTCACATGAAAGGTGGCAATTTTATCACTACACTAACCACTTATCACTATATGCTATCCAGTCATACGCGGTCAGAACATACAAACTCAATACAAAAAGGCCACGGGTGGGGATTGAACCTGGAACCCTCTCACTGTGAGGCAACAGTCTTTGAGGTAAAATCTTGAGATGAATTTGTGGCTGAAACTGACAACTGATAACACCTCCATCACTGATCGGCTGAATTATAATTCAGTCCCTGAGGGGAAGAAAAGTTTCACTTCACTTCATCATGAATTATATCTATTGTACAGTGTGAATTTCTTGATTTTCCCGATCTTGCTTTATTGATTGATTGGTAAACTGCCCTACAGTTTTACTAAATTTCATGTTGTTTGTATTGGTTTACTTTAAGTACTATGTGAAGCACTTTGTAACATTTGTTTAGAAAAGTGCTAAATGATTAAAGTGTATTATTATTGTAGTTTGTTAATTGTTATGATTGTGACGATAATCAGTAGAAGACACTCATGTGCATCACTTATGATTGTTGAATTATGAATTAAGATTGTATTTCAATTAATTGGATTCCATTTGACTTGAACTGGATCGTGTCTTTGAAGTGCCTTGAGATGACATTTGTTGTAATTTGGCGCTATACAAATAAAATTTATAACAATGTAAGACGTAAAACTAACATAGAGTGAAATGTAGATGACACTTTCTACTTCAACGTGACTACGAAGGAGACTGAAATTTAAACCTTATAACAAAAAATATACAAGTGAAACTGTTTTTTAAATGGCTTATCCTTTGTAAAATAAAGTAATTAATAAAAAAAAATAGCATTAATTGTATGAGATTACAGATGATGCAGAAGCACTGCAACATCCGATAAAATGTGAAGCACTTTCACAGACTTACAGCAGAGGGGGGTACAGAGCTATTTGGAGAAAATGACACTGCACATAAACCATTCCCTTGTTGGCAGGCTCCTATTACCTGAAATTTATCGCACTACTTTGTAAGTCTAAATAAAACTGAAGAATTTCCTGTCCCCATATTTAAGATGGCTTTCTAAGAACATACAAAATAAGCTTTATTTGCATGTTTTAATACAGGTCACACATACGTTTTGTTTCATAATTCTTCACAACAGCCTCTTTATTTACACAGTCAATATCATATTTACGTAACAATAAAGACAAAAAAAAAGAAATATTGCCAGTGCAGCTGTGGCCAAAATAACAACAATGAAGACAACATCTGAGGATAGCAACGTGTAGTCATGCATCAACTTTCTAGAGCAAATATATTATTTTTGATTTATTATTATTATTTTTACAAACACAAGAAATTAAATCAAATAATGCATTCCATTTAAAATGCAAATTTGAATGCAGCAGTGCTGTGCAGGATAAATGACCCACCAGTTACAGTGATGTCCACACCGCTAGTACACACAGTTTCTCTCCCTGTCTCTCTTTCATAGAGAGTGGCTTTCTTTTAGGATATTTCCCCCTTTGATTCCTTCCTACTAAAAACAGAGAACACAAACTAAATTGAAGTCAGGCTTGCTGCTGTGCAAACAGTGTCCAGACATGCAGTAGTAACTGATCAGACAGTGAATGCATGCGTGGAATACAAGCTGATGACTAAAACACAAACAGGAAATTACATCATCAGCAGCTTTGCCCACTGATGGTCTCTGATGTTCAAGTTGAGATGAGCTGCAGAGGCAGTGCGTGTGAGAGTGTGTATGCGAAGGGTTGAGGAGGGCAGCGCGGTCACAGGTGACTGTCATGTTTAATAATGATTATCACCACGCACCTGCGCCCCCACGCTAATTAACTGGACGCAAATGCAAATGAGTCCAGGGATTTGGGAAGAAAAAACAGCTCATGGAGTGGCAGTGAGCGGTTGTTCAGCTGCTGGATTTGATTAGGGTAATGAACGGTCAGCGTTCATTACCAGTGGTGGCAAAAGAAGGAGAGATAAAGGAAAAGGAGGATATTAGGGTGAGAGGGGAGGAAGGAAGGAGCACTAGAAAGAGAGGGAGTAGGAGGAGGAGGAGAGAAATATCACTGAGGAAACATAATGGGAACAGGTGGACAAGTGGCCTATTGACTCAGGGAATAAGAGGAGAGCAAAAGAAGAGGGGGGCTGATGTTGTGTTTGTGTTTTTTAATGCAGCGAGTTGATGGGTTCGAAGTCTTGCAATATGTCGTCAAACAGGAAGCTCAAGGTTTCACAATTTAGAGTAAAAACTAATTTCCTTCCTTTCATCCATCTGATTATTAAGGACAATTATGCATCCAAAAATTGGAGTTGTATCTGCATATACTGGCAGGTTTTTTTCCTTCTATGTTACACAGTAACCCAGCCTCCCTTCACTACATGGAGGAGTGTGAAGAAAGAGAGTCAGACAGAATAGGGAACCTCATTCATTTATTGCAATGCATTCCAAACACGCATTCTGTATCTCCATACTGTGATTTGGGCCGCGCATGCATATACACCTACATCTAACAAAGCAAATTGCGGTTCATTCAACTCAATGGCCCCAATCTCAGTCGGGGGAGGCAAGCTCGTCACTCACACAGATAAGGGTGAATTAGGGTCTCGCTCTAGGTTTTACATTTCAATTTAGCCTCCGGCTTCAGAGCCATTAGGGGCCTAATCTAAAGCTCGGTCCACAGAGTTCTCTTTCCTTACCAATCGCAATATTGTTTTATTAACTTTCCAGAATGCCAGAATGAAACTCCTACCTTCATTGCTTGACATTAAGTTCATATTATGGTTACTTGTGATAGGAAGACCTCTTATTTGAGAATGTGCAAGCAGTCAATGTGTTTGTAATGCAGTGTTGCTGTATCACCAGCTGGTTCATTTGGGTGAGTAGATCAGGGAGTGTGAGTGTAATTGCAAGTTGATAATGTGCCTGGGCATGCAGAATGACCAAGACGGCTGTTGCCAACAAAGCGTGGCGGAGGAGGGAATGTTGTGCAGGTGCAAAGTCAAAAGGGGACTTTAACACTCTTAAGATAACTGTGGAAAGATCAGACAGTAACAGCACATTGTGCACAAGATGAATCCTTAAAAGCTTGAGTCTTAATTTGGCCATTAGTCATGGTTATTTGAACTTACTAAGCATAGAAGTGAAAGAATAAGAATAAGCATAAGCGAATAAAAGTTAATGTCAAGGATTTTGTTTGAATGTTGCAGGGGGAAAAATATACTGTATAGCATTAATAGAGACAGAGTGTTATTAAGTCTTACCTAAACCAGAGAGTAAAACAATTCATTACTCTCCACTGATTTTGTCTCACTTAAAGGTTCCTTCTCTCTGCTAGTAGAAACACAAAAAAATCCCACAAGGTGCTTAGTAGTGGGATGCATTTCGAAGACAATAAAGAACCCATGTGCAGTCGAACTAAAAACCTGAGCCTTTAAAGGTCTAGTGTGTAGACTGTGTTGATATTTAGTAACGTAAATTACTATTCATGTTAGATCACTGAAATTATATCAAACTCTGAAAGTGAGACATGTAACCAATTCATTCAGCTATTTCTTCATGTGCCAACCCAACCCAACGAGTTCAACTGAAGCGAAGTTTAAAACAAAAGGGGAAAAAATGTAAGAGTAAGAGGCACTATAGGTTCAGTCAGCTAATATTCACCTTGTTTACCAGAATCAGTATTCTTGAGGTGTGTCTTGTGTTGCATTGACTTTGTCCTGAAACTGACAAGAATCATTTACATTTAATTTTATTGGGTTATGTAAGCACTGAAAACTGAGTTGGCTATTTTTTAGTAGCCAAGTATTTTTTCACACAAATTATCTCTTTTTGGTAAATTACATAATAAAGTTTTGTTTTTTTTTGCATTTGTAATATCAAAGATATTGTGAAGAGTTAAAATACTTAAACTGCTGGTTTATTTTGAATGATGGATTCTTTTTACACATTTAATTTTTTGTTTTTTCATTCAGTGGAAAAATAATTACTCCCTATCAGCTATCAGCCAAATTATTTTGAACACTCATATCAATATCTGTCCTGAATTTCACAGATGTTGCCTCATTAGGTATAACACTGGGCATTCTGGGTTTTCAAGTACAAGATCAGAGCTCATAATGCTCCTTTGCTGTCACTGATAAATAGAAAGGTAAGACTTCTTTCCTGACGCCTTGCTTTTTCTAACCTCCCACCATGGCCTCTTTTCCTTCTCCAGTTCCTCTCCTTCTGCTTCCGTTCTTCTCTCCTCTCCCCTGTCCGAAGCTGTTACTATTTATCTGAGCTGCACACTTACACACATGCAGGGCGCAAACCCCCTCCCCTTGCACATCTTTTTCACACACAGTTTGGGTCAGTTTACCCTGCTTTGGGATTTTGATGAAACCTGTGTTACTGAGCCCAGTTAAAAGCAGTGGAGATGGAAGATGCTTGCCAACATCAGAAAGAGTGTGTATGAAAGACAGAGAAAAGAGAGGGGGAAAGTGGTGTCCACACACTGAATTACAGCTCCCAAAAACTTTATTGGCCTGAAAAGAGGCAACGTTTCGACCCTACCAGGTCTTCATCAGGCAAAAACTGAGAAAGAGAGAAAGAGACAGAGGGGGAAACATGTGGTAGTAATCTGGTTGTTTTACTGTCTGGCTCTGGTGGTGAAAGTGTTGGGCAGGGGCTATGAACGGTCTGGATCGTGTCAGAAGCCGCCGGAGTCAGGTTACTCTGACAGAACAGACTCAGAGAGAGTACAGTGGGGGGAGAAAAGGAGAAAAAGAGGGATGAAAAAGAGGGAGAGAGATGAGGGGGTAAACAAGTGAGTGAGGAATAGGACTGGAAAGTTAAAGAGTGAGGTGGTGCTTTTGCTGGAGCCAACCTTCTGACTTATTCTGTCCTCCCTCAGGACATTTATATTAATCTCAATGTGTGTGCATGTGTGTGTGAACCTGGGCCAGGAGGCTCTAAAAGACAACCACTTGAACTAGTCCCAGCTGAGAAAACAAATGGCCTTGACTCTGAATCGCCTTTCTCCGCTCCTCTTTTCCCCCCCATTCAATTTTCATCTTTTTTTCCCTGACGATGGGCATTTAATCAAGTAAGGGAGCTAATCAAAGCCAGAGAAAGGCTCCTGAACCCTCAGCTATCTCCTCCCTGATCCTAAAGCTCTGCTTCTCATTTACCATTGACCTAGAGGACCAGACTTGTCCGCTAAACCTCCACCACCATGACAAAAGGAGTAACAGTGTGAGAGAGTTTGGTGGTTAGTAAAAGGTTATACCACATGTGTCTGTCTGTATGCATATAATTCCATATTTTAAGGCAAGGTAAAATTAAATGTAAACAAACCTCTTCAACTGTAGTGAATAAAACATGCTGAAGATGAGATGAATAGGATCCAGGAATGAGGGAGGACAAAGGGATGAAGAGAACAGGAGAGAGAAGGAGAGGAGCAGGGAGGATGTAGAAGGCACTCAGGGTCACCAGGGTTGAGGTGATAAGTCGCCTGCTGGGGAATTAATAGGAAGCAGATGGCGCTACCTTTACTTAACGTAGGGGTGTGGATACAAGGGGAGAGATTTATCAGTCTGAATGAGAATGGAGTTGTCTCATGACTGGCAGGCAAACTCCCCCACCTGAGGAGGATTTAGCACATTCCTGCCTTACTGTGAACTGGGAGGTGACAGTGGAAAAGGCTGAAGTTCGATGTCAGACAGGGGTTGGGTAGAAAGGGTGGGGTGGGGGATACATAGGAAAATGTATTTTTGATGGATGATATGGGTTTCCAGAAAGTGAAGAGTTTGCTGTTGCCACTATGGATACTTATTCTAATAAGAATTATTCAGTAATATCTATTCTAATACTCTTATTACATGAAGGTGTTTCTTCAATAAAAATATCCATAATCAGCAAAAAGGTCATCTTTTTATTTCTCTGTTCTATTATTCTATCTCTGAGCCTATCCTTGATAATCAAAGTATAATTCTCCTTTTGAGGGGAAGAAAATAGAAATGGTGCTTCAATAGTAACATGTATATGACAAAGGGTAAATAATCAACTTTTTTGCTTTTAAAAACATTGTCTGAATGTGCCAGGACATGGCTCCTAAATATAACAATCACAAAAACATAATGTTGCCGCATCAGCGTTATTCTTTGTTCAGGATCCAGGCTGAGGTGAGGTGTGAAGATGTTTCAGTTTTATTCTTCGTGCCCATAACCAACCAGATAATGGTTTTGTCTGTTTGAAAAAGTACACTTTACCGAAGCAAGAGAGGCTTTTTTTGGACATAAAAAGCTTAATTTCATGCCCTGTATGACTAATGTCTTCCTCAACTTGACCCAGTCCCAGTAATTTCTATGGATACAGCAAAGGAACCAGAGAGAGCTGAGTGGGCCTATCACTCTTATCACTTTAGTGATAATGGCCGTCACATAAAAGATGACCTCATGAACTCCACAAATGCCAAAGTGGCCCAATTAGCCACTATGCATTTCATACAATTTGCAAAGGGCAAATGTTCCCAAGCTGTAATTATGTACTCACATTGCCCACCTTGGGTGACCTGCCAACCAGTCTTGACGCCCGTCCGTTGTAGAGGTCGCCATGACAGTACTGGCAAAAACACAGAGAAAAATGAGCTGCAGCATCTGCCATTGTGTCTGTAATTGGTCAAGTTGTGCTTGTTACCTAGTAGCGAATACATAATGGATAGTGCTGATTGCATTGTGAGATGGACGAGGAAATGTCACTGTGGGGGATGGATGTGCTGCTGAGTGGGATGCTGTTGGTTATGTCTACAGAGCAGTGGCACTGCCTCTTTCCTCAGTATCGATTGATAATAAAATGGGACCAAATTAATGAATTTATGACTGCTATCGGACCATGATCACCATTAATTTGTTCCTGCATGTAAAGGTTTGCCCTCCAGTACCACCACTGTTCTTCTCTGGGATGATTAATCCACAACGTCAAAGCCCTGCTTTTCTTTTTAAGAAAACTGCCAGCAGGTTCTCACGATCACAGCTTGCCTGACTGCTCGCAAACTGGTCACAGGCTTTAACAGTGTTGCCCTGGGGTAACTGAGATACACAAACCCCTCTGTCAAGACAAAGTGTGATGACTAATGGTTGCTGAGACATGCTGTATGTGTCAGAGCAAATTCTTTTCAACTGTATACTATATCTAAATCAAATGATAAACAGGGGCTTCTCTGTTCAGATAATTATGAAGTATCCAAACCCCTTTTTTTGGAAATATTTATATCTTTTTAATCTGGTTCATATTTTCTCTGGATTTGGGTGTAAAAGATTGATACGCGCAAAAATGATTGCAATCTCACCCATATTACGCAGTAGCACCTCGACCTCTAACTTCCAAACAGCTACACTGTGACACATTGGGACAATAATCCAGAGTGCTTAGTTTAGATTGTTTAGATTGTTGTTATAAATGTGTGTCATTATTTTGTGAGTGGTTTTTTTTTTCCGAAAAACAGCCGTTTACATGTGAGTAGCTTGGTCCCCAGGAAACAGTGAACTTCTTGTTGCATATTTGGATTTCGGGAAACATGGCTCCCTAAAACTAAATTGTGGCTAAGGTTTGGTGCTCTACCAAACTGTGGCAACATCCATTCATCCATCATCTTTCCCTCCCTCATCCATCCATCTCATCCCACCTCTCACATCATCCCAATCCTATTAATCCTTCCTCGTATCAGTTCATCCTGTCTTTCCTTTTTATGCTCCCTTCTTGTTCAGACATCATATGGGGAGGTCCGCAGTCATCGACCTTCTGAGACAGAGCCCCCATTCTGAGTCTCCCTCTCCTAAGCTACCAATCTCAAGAAGTCTCATATTAAACTAACAGATTAAACTATTCATCCATACGCTTGCCTCTAATTCTCATTCATACTGCCAAATACTTGGACTCCATATTAAACCAGCAATCTAAAACTACTGAGCCGTGATCCTTGCAAGTGAAATTGATTTAAAGATTTAAATCTGTGTCTTGCAGATTATTGTATTTGAAGTTAACATTATGTCTGGGATGACCACTGCCAGTGAAATAGGAAAAATACCACACCAGAGCTCCTTTATTTAAGATAAATCTTGTTCCAAGAGCAGAGTGACCTGCTGTAGGCTCTGTGGAGAAAAAATTAGTTGCTAAAGTTCACTCAGCTCAGGCTGTAGTTCAATCACTTTGTCCTCTGTATATTCTGGTTCTAGGTCAAGTCAAGAATCAGCTAAATAGTCAGCCCTGACATATGGAAGCAGTTCCTTTGTTTCTGAAGTTATGATTTCTAAAATAAATGGTGAAGTCTGATTAGAACTGCTGTAACATTTCCTTTTGTTTGCATTAAATGTATACAAAAGGAAATGTAAATGCATTCAGTGGGAAGTAACAACTATTGCTGCTAATTGCAGCACTAACTGCTGGCATGTCTAAAAAATACTAAATAGTTAGATCCCTGAAGTTTACATTTCAGTTTCTACACAGACTAAACAAACAAAATACATGTTTAACAGTTTGTCCAAGAGAAACGTGATGGAGTTATTTGAAACCCCCCCCCCCTGTACGTGGTCACCCTCTCAAGCTCCAGTCCTCTACCATAAGCCTGAAATCATGGGCCCCCTTCATGTATTGAGGCATGTGCTCACTCATCCATGATGCATGACAGGAGTTTACATGGTGTACAGAGGCAGATTATTTGAATTAACCCCCCCGCCACCCCACCCCACCTCAACTTCCATGGAATCCATGATTACGACTGACCTTGGGTTACCAAGTTTCAGTGGGTTCTATCTAGTACAGTTAATCTCCTAACCTAGGGTATGTGTATCATGTCAGGGCCAGGTACAGTCTCACTTTTCATTCCTGAAACACTTTTTAAAAAAAAACTTTTTTGGATGTTTGTGATGGGCATTAGCTCCTGATGGTCACCCTAACCCACTGTTGTTTATGTTGTTTAACCACAGTACTTCAATCAGGTTGAGGTCTGGACTTTGACAGGACCATTGCATCACCTTGATTATTTTCTTTTTCAGACATTCTGTTGCTGATTTGCTGCTGTGCTTGGGACAGATGGCCTCACATTTGACTCAAGAATACGTTGGTATATAGAGGAGTCCATAGTCAACTTAGTGAGTGCAATGTGCCCAGATCCTGTGGTCATAAAACAAGCCCAAATACCCCTCAGTTTCCATGCTTCACAGATGGTATGAGGTGTTCGTGCTCATATGTGTTTGGTTTTCACTAAATGTGGTGCTGTGCATCATGGGTAAACAGCTCTACTTTTAGAAGAGGCTTTTCTCCAGATAAGTCATACTTGTTCATACTTGTCTTGTTATAATTTTTCGGTTGTGAACTTCAGCATTTAAGATGTTAACTGAGGCCTGTAGAGTCAGATTTAGCTCTAAGTATTTTGCAGCATTGCATGGTTACTGTAGCATGCACCCATAGGAACACTGTCCTGAATGTTTTCCACTTGCAAATATTCTCTCTGTAGAATGATAGACCCAATTGTTTAGAAATGGTCTTAACCCATCATAGATTGATAGGCAGCAACAATTGCTTCTATGTCAATGCTCACAGCATCACCCAAAACTTCAGCTTTGATATGTTTCTGAATTTTGGCTTAGTTCTGTGAAACAGATAATAACACGGTTTAATATCTCATGTGTTGTTGTTTCTCTGAAGTATTACCTCATTTTAAGACCTGGTGAAAACCAGATGACTGTGTATTATGTATTTATATGATAAACCTCAGGACTGTGTTTTTTCTTATATCATGAGTTTAGAAAAAAATATACTAATTTCCCAAAATGTTGAACAATTCCTTTAATCAACAACCAAACATTTATAGACATCTCACTATATCTATTGACATTTCCAAATGGATTTTGAAGATTTCAGAGAGGAAGGTTCTCTGGAAGAACTTTGTTGACAGCAGTCCAAGAATAAACACTTCTTTTAACAATTCATTGAGATGACCTGTCATAGCCTGTTCCAGGTACTCCTGGTGCTGAGGTGCAGGAGATGCTGCTGTGAGGCCGGCCCTCCCTAATGTCTCCATTGCCTGTACATGACCCTGCAAGCCTGCAATGGCCAAATTTAGTTTGGAAACGTGCCACCACGGGAGACCCGACAGGCCCATTAATCAGCAGGAGTCTCCCCCCGACTCATCCTGCAGGTCAGAGAGGGAACAGCACACACACATATAAACACCAATGCACATACACTCATACACAAATGAGTTTGTCTCTATGCATCCACTTACTCCATACACTTTCCAGAATCCTCTGTTACCCCCTTTGTACACTTCTGTCCATGACCATAACTCCTAGTCTGATCCAGATACCAGATCTCTGCTCTCCATCTGAACCAGGTTTTCAGGCAGCCTCTAGTGAGATATCCATAAACTGCTGCCCTTTGCTCAAAGGGTGAAGGGAAGTTACACACAATACAATAAAAATACTCATGGTGACCATCAAAAATATATTGGAGAAAGAAAAATTGACACAGAAAATCTATCAGTTATGATGGATTAAAGTGTTGGTTAGTTAGACAATACACAGATTTGGAAGGGATGAACGTGCTTGGACTTGGAAAAAAGGACTATAGAATACTTGTGGTAAAAGGCCAAGTTGAATCTGACATTTATTATTGTGTCAGGGATGAACTCAAAGTGCTCTCACCTTTGGGAATATGCACAGTAATCACTTAAGATGCTCAAGTTTCTCTATCAAATTCCTCACATCACCTGAATTTTGAAAATGAAACTGCAGCATTAGGTTTGAAGCAACAGCTAATTGACTTGTAATCAGTGTTTACTGTATTGCAATTAACACTCAAAGACAAGGAGATCTGAGGGTGCCACCAGCTGAGGGCAGTTATTGGGGGCAATATCCCTAAAGTGTGGGGAGATGCCAGAGAGGTACCACAGAGAGTGTGCTTGATAGCTTGCAAGCATTCACAGTGTCACTTGTGCATTTATCCTTTAATGTGAAGCTCTGCAGGGAGATGGATGGTGGGATTGGGCCAGATTAATGAAGGTTACCAAAATCCCCAGATGTTTCTGTGGTAATTAGAGGCCTTTGTTTATCGGGAAAACAAGTCACATCAAGAGCAAAGCATTCATTATAATTTTTCATAATCTTAATAATTCGAGTGTTGCGGCTTCATTTTGTTCCTAATTTATCATGCTAATGTTATGAATAAATCTCCATAAATTCAACACCGCCTGTTGGATCAGCGAGCAACAGACTTTTTTAAAGCAAAATATATAACTTGTGCATCTATTGTTGATGCGGGATCTGAACAGCAAATAAAAGACACAAGAATGTGCTGAGTGATAACATCATGCAACAAGGATTTAAAAAGCACCTTCTCTTATATCTCTGTATACTTGCAAAGATATTAAATATTAATCTTTCTCTGCAGTAACTCTTAAAAGTTGACTATTCAGGGACTGTTTCTTCTAAGTATTGCACGTGGAGTGGTTATGTCGAGTGCATGTTCAACATGATATGCTGCATGCTCTCTCCCAACTTTCCTAAAAAAAGATAACAAATAATAACTTTAAAAATGTCAGATTGATTGGTTTTATTAAATTTCTGGTATTACTTTGTTCATCAAAAATCCTGAAACCACAGAGATTTCAGGACTCAGTATCTAAGCTGGACAGCGTTGGCCGCATTTTGTCTCGCCCCAATTGTCTTGTCAAAAATCAATTGGAGATCACAACGTGGTTTTTTGCAGCGGGAGGTCAGTCTTCACTACAGTGTAAATATTTCATCCCGGACTCACATCAAGGGGCTTTTAAAGATGTGTGCTGGACCATGCTCCCCTCTTGCTGCCCTCTGAAAGTGACAGGGCTTGCGTTTTAGCCCACTTCAGGACCAGGTTAAATCAATTAAAATCTATTATTCATATGGTAGTGCAGTGACCTCACTGAAAGCCCTTGTAATTTCAGAATAGAAAAGGGAAAAGGAACTGGCGCTGAACTTTGGCTTCTCAAGTTTTCAAGAGAATACGTGACCTTGTTTTAAAACCCAGGCCTTGGAAGTAAAATAGCTGCTTGAAATATGATGTGCCAGGACAAGACCTGAGTCTTGAGCCTAGGAGAGCCTATTTATAAGATGCTATTAGCCTAAATATGGAACATAAATGAATGCCAAATTGTACTGCAAGGCCTTTCATGATCTGTACCTTATGTGCATGTGTAGCCATCACCCCATGCTTATCTGAAAGAAAATTGGCTCCATTTTGGATTGCAGATAAATACAGTTTCAACCTGGAAAATATCATCTTTACTAAGCTTAAAAATCACCCTCACAAGGTCACTTCTAACAGCTCTCAAGGCATGGCAGCCTTAACCTTTTGTTTGGAAAAATGCAACTCTATTCTTCTCTTTGTATGGAACATTTTCAGTAGTATAGCTTGAGCTTCCATACATGTCAGCAAGCTGTTTGGGTGGATAATAACCAGAGAGGTGTGTGGAGGAGAGTGAGAACTGCTCACATATAATCTTCCCAACACTGTCACAATCTCTCCCTTTCTCTCCCTTTTCCCTTTGCTTCTCCTTCTCAGAAGAAAGGGCTCTCTTAGGCTGTGTGGCAAATTAAAATAATCTTGTAGTTGATATAAAAAAAAAAGACAGATGGAAACAGAAGAAAAGTGGTTTTGAAGTGGTTTGCCACATTACTCGTCTCTCCTGACCTTCCAATTTAAGTAAACAATATGTTGACTCCAGGATACAACAAGCTTGGGTATTCATTGAGAATATTCATGGTATTCTTCTTGGCAGGCATGCAGCTCACAATGAAAAAAAAAAAACGTAAATTAGATCTGTGGACAAAGACAGCAGTAGATAACTAACCCTGATAGCGTAGATAGGGCTTGCTCTTTAGAAATTATGTCAGAAAAATGCATTTTGGTGTCTTCTTTGGTAAACCACAAATTACAATTTAGTTTTTTAAATGAAAAAAAGTTGTGCAGCCACACAAATAACAGGTATATATGATGACCTTCTAAGGTAAGCATGCTAGATTGAAAATACTTCTGGGAAATGATTTTGAAGATTTGAGTTTAGCACTGTTAGTGCTTCAGTGTCTGAGCTGCCCAAACCTACCGCAACCAAAACAATAAGTCTGGTCAAATTGTCCTTTGGCTTAAAGGGGGAGTCAATTGCTCTTGTTTCTAAGTGTAGTGTGGAGTTTCTAAGTGGCATCTAAGACAAGATTAATTCTAACAATAATAAGGAAAGGAGCTTCAGTGCTCTTGTTGTTTTCCCCTTTAACATAGGATACACTGATCTGTCTTTTGTGAAAAGAAATAAGATTATGCTGTCACACCAGTCTTTACTGCAACAACATTCAAAGCATTTCTTATTTGTTTTCATACAATCATACTGATTGAGATTTATGTCAATAAGTAGGGGCAGCATGATGATGCAGGGGTTAACACTATCACCTCCTAGTTAGTTAATTGTCCGCTGGTGCCTGTTTGTGTTTAGTTTACATGTTCTCCTTATGCCTGGGCTGGTTCTCTCTGGTGATCCAGTTTCCTCCAACTGTCTAAAGAACTAATGGTTATCCAGGAACAATTTGTGATTACGAACTGAGTGTGAGTATTCATGATGGTTTTTCTTTATGTGTTAACATGTGTTAAACATGTTTAATGTGTACCTGGTCTCTCAACCCCCACAGCCACTATTGTCATCAGCATCCCGCAACCTTGAACAGGATTAAGCAGGTATAGAGACTGCATGGATAGAAGGAAGTAATATTTTCCCTTTTTGGTCCATATGTAAAAAAAGTTCTCGGTGCAGCTGATTGGTGTTATAAAATGGAGAAACTTACTTCAAACCAAAGTCCCTTTCTAATCATTGTCTGGTAGTATTACTCGATAATCAAACCAAATATTCTTGTGCCTCAACTTAACTAAAAAATTCGTTTTTTTTCACCTAATCAAGTTAGTTTGATACCTAAACCAGAGTGTGAAAGCAAAAGTAAACAGCTAGTGAAAAGGAAAAGGGGAAGGGAAAACACTTGTTCACACTGGTTTCAAACACAGTTGTCATAATTCAGAATTCAAGAATATGCTGTCATTCTTTAATGTCATCAGAACTTTTGCTCTTGGCATTTAGTATTGCTATGCCAGCTGTGCCCAAAACCTAAAGCCACCTTTACGTGAATGTAAGACGCTGTGAGCACTGACATAACAACTGTAATTGATACCTTAGGATCAGAAAAGGCCAAAAAAAATCTCTTGATGAATGTAAATGCTAAATCTTTCAACAACCCTTGTTTATATGCAGATGTCTTTCATTGAAGCTTAATATGGTGACTGCTGAAAATGGACCCTCACTATTATTTAAGGTGGCATAACATATTGACCAATGGAACTTCTCTCCCTCATACCCACTGGCCTCATTTGGTTTCATGACATTATCAGAGGAGCAGAGCAGCCATTTATACAAACATCCACACATACTGTTCATACAACCACCCACTCACACATACACACACATTTATATGCACCTCATATTGCTTTAGGGCCATTCTAGGAATGAAAGATGGAAGGTTTCGATATAGTATCTCTCCTCCTTCACAAATGCTTAATGATGGCGGTCTGCATGGTTTGAGATTTTCATGGCCCAGAAACACATTTTTTACCCCAAACTGAGTGACAGAGATGTAATAAGGCCATCTAGACTCTGATGGTAGGATATGATGCCAACTCAAAATGTTGGTAAAATTCTACACCGATGGTTGTCACTGGCAGTGTGTGAACTTTAAATTGGTACAGAAAGATCCATATGTTACATTTTAAAACATGGGAGAAAGAGAAGTATGTTGGTTTGGAAAGTCTCAAATTCACAGCCTCATTTCATTTCAATTTTAACCTCGTATTTCTAGACTTTCTCTACTTAAAAGGTACTATCCACTTACTTGAGTAGAGTAAGCATATTGTTTCTATCTAATTGACACTAAGCTCATGGCTATTACCATGTCAACACTGGATTACTGCTGCCTTTGAGCCTGTAGAGGGGTTGACTTGGCCCACATTCAGGCCTTGTTTTCCTTTCCACTCTGTCGTCTGCTGCTCGAACACATACGTATAGCTGGACAAGCTCACATCCTCATAGTGCCACATGTGCACACATGCACACAGACACAAAGAAGCACTCTCCCCCTCTCAATCACACACACACACACCGTCTTTCTTTCCATCCCTGTCTCTCTACTGCTTCTCTCTTACACACACGAACACAATGTTCCACCATTAGACAACTGTTCCAAGGCCAATTTCACTGCAGCTGAAAGTTCCTTCTCCCAGAAGCCCTTTTGGTTCAGAGGCTAGACCAGCTACCGATTGGCCGGTCAGAGGCTAGTCTACTTGGTGATTGGCCAGCAAAGGCCTCTGGTGCATGGTGACAGTAATTAGCACACGCCAACCATTAACAAACACAGATTAGGCATGAACCCACATGGCATTCTGCCATCTCCTTGGTGTGTGGATGTATGTGTGCGAAGGGTGGTAGTCCCCTGTGTGTCTCTGAGTAGATTTCAATTTGTGGTTTGTGTTTGTCTGTATTCAAGGCTTGGCATGTAGAAGTTTGTGTCCATTCAAATATGACGGTGTTCTGCCTAATTTCCTCTGTGCCTGCTGGTCAGTTTTGGCATTTGGAGAGAAGGACGCTGGGCATTGCCCTTAGCTCCTTTTGCTTCCAGCACTGAATTAGAGATGGAGCTGTGATATGTGGAAATGATTTTTTAAACACCACCAATCTGTTTCCCTTCCCTCTATATCCTTTCAGAACTCTTCCCACCCCACCCTACCCCTCCCCTCTTGGTCTGATAAATCCGCCCTGCTGTGCGCGCTTAATGAAAGATAAGAAGGGTCCTCCACCACTGACACTGAGCCATGGACCCTCAGAGGACTGCACTAATCTGCTTGGCTCCTAATGGGGGCCACTTTGTGTCTGCTGAGGATCATTTCATATCAAACAAATTGTGTCCTGTGAAACCCATTACATATCAGCCCCTTTGGAGATGCTTCGCCCTTAGCTGACACATAGAGGACATCGTCAGCCTGACTTTTGATGTTGTAAATATTTCTTATGATGCTCTTATGTTGAGCATCATTCTGCTAGTCACAAAGATGGCCTTTGTGCATATTGAAAAGCTGTCCACTTTCTTATTAAACAGAAACACAATAAATGTTAAAACAGTGAATGAGACCCAGCAAGAAAAAAAGAAGTGATGAGAAGAAAGAAAATGGAAGCAGCACAGATGACAGAGGCAGCGATGAAGAGTTAATGAACTTGGATTCTCATCTTACATGTACTCAGTTTCATAATTGTTTCTCTGCATGAGGTCTTGCACCGTATGACACTGAAATCAGGAAATTTGAAAAATCTATGTTTAAAGATATCCCAAATGAGATGATGGTCTTGTGAATACACTATAAAGAGTTGCTGAGGATGCAGACCTCACAAATCAGCAGTTTTCATCTTCAGCATAGAATATGTTTATTGAAGGCAAAAAATGCAGTTAAATGTGTATTGAAATAGCTTACATCATACGGTTGGAGAAAACCATCACAAACAACACGTTCCTAATACATCTCCGCTCACACTGCATAACACTACTGCCATGGTAAGCAGCAGCAGCTGCGACACATGTATAGTAAATTTCTATTTGTATTGACAATAGTGTAATCTGCTGGGACAGTGTCACCCCGTGTGCAGGTCATCACTCTTAATGTTTATGTTATGTGTCTGTCCATATTGCATGTGTGTGTATTTCTGTGCACACTGCCCGTTGTGTTTGTCTGTGTGGTTGTGTCTCTAAGTGTATGCCATCAGTTCTGCAAGGGAGAAAACAGGGAGGGGGGAACCAGAAAATGATCTTGGACCGATACATATGAAACAGGAGGGCTCATACATAAACATAGCTCCAAGGCCCCGGGGCCAGGCAATCTACGAGGCAAATTGCTCACCAGTCAGGCATGGAGGCCGCACTGTTTACTATGCATGAGGTCTTGTGACATGCTTTAAAGCCGCCCCTAAAACAGGATGACTGGGCCAATAGTAGTGAGGAGTTCGCTTTTTCTATTGCTATGTAATTCTTTCCTCTGCAAAAATATGTAGTGGACGGAGAACGGATCATCCTTTCACTCCATGGAACTGTTGTAAGATGTGCAGTTGGTGCTATATGAAAGGCAGAATCTGGCTGTAAGGATGTGCCCACCTATCTGTCTGCATGCGGCAGTGAGTTCATTTGAGTGCGGAGTGATGAACAGTGTTTATGATGCAGCTATACACACATTTTACAGTTTTTTATTTGTTTGTTTTTTTTCTGTGACTTTTTATTCTATTGACAGGACACAGTAATGAAAAGTTCATGGCCAGAACTAATGGCTGACGCAGTCTGAGTCCATCTCAGCCATTATTGTACAATGACATCCCATTAAACTACATTCTTTGTAACAGACATGTCGATAAAACAAAATGTCTAAAACTTAAATAAATAATCAGACATCCATTCAAATACAGTATAGTCAGTTTTCTGAAAATAGTCAAAGGACAGCAAAAATGTTAAGAGATTAGAAGTACATTGAAATAAAAAGTTGGTAGTGCTAAAACTTTTCTTAGGTTTTAATTAACCATTACCAAGGACAATGATACAATTAAAAAATAAGCTAAAAACCCAAAGAAAAATATGGTGATCAGCAGAATTTTTTTTTAACCACTTGATAAAAATGAGGATGTCTCAGAAATCCTCTTATTTGTTTATTGGCAAGTTTTAATCTATGATAAGTTTCATACAAATGATTTTTTACTCTTTTATATATAGTTTTTTTTCTTTAATTCAACTTTCATTTGACCAGAAAATAGCTAGTTCACTTTTTCTCAAAAGTGTCCTCGCAGCTCAGTTATTATTGCTTAAATAACACACACGTTTTATTCTAAACACAGTATACGTAAATTGAACAATAAAATACAAAAAAACTGGACTCAAAAAAATTAAGAATTACAGAAGAAACTCTTTGAGACTGAACATCTTCACATGTGAAGATATATGAAAATAAATCAGGAGGACAGAATAACACATCAAAATAGGAAGCAATGTCAACATGTAAATAAACAAGCAGCCAGGGCCACATCTGCCCAATTTCCAAGGGGGAGCCCTATCCAATTCAATTGCAATCTGCTCGACCTCAAGGGTTCAAGTTCAAGTTCAAAGTCAGGCAACCATGGCACCGGCAAGAGAATTGCCCACCCACGAGTCCTTGCCCCAAGTGAACTATTCAAACTAAAGATTAGATCGGGGCGAATCCCATACAGATCTTTTCAAGTGTCTTCATAAGAATGTCTTTCTGTGACTACTGTCACATAACAAACACCTTTGCCACCTCTCTCTCCTTTTTTTCTTTTTTCTCAATCTATCTTTCTCCTTCTGTTTTTCTCTCCCAGGCTATAATTATGCTAATAGTATGTATATAGCTGTGGCCCCTGAGGCTTGGGGCGTATTGAAGGCTCCCAGGTCTTTCTCTCCTGTAACAGTATTAGGGTGCTATTGAAAAGGGTGGGTGAGAAGGGGGGCAGGATAGAGAGATAGCACGGGGTGGCAAATGGGACATGACCACCGTGCTCTCTGTCAAGACGCCGCCCATTGTCTGGCCAAAGAAAAGGGCCTCTGCCGCCAGTGGGACAATAATAAAGCGGCAAGAATGGGCTGTGCATATTAAACAACACAACAGACCGAGCAGACCAACCTGCATTGCTACGATGAAAGGGGGAAGAGGAGGAAAACAGACCGGGAAAAGGCGGGTGCAAAAGAATTGGGTGGGAGAGAAGGGTGATTAATGTGAAAAAGGCACATGAAGTGCAGAAGTGAGGAGATAACTGTACAGACAAAAATCAGTCCTGTTCCTTGGAAGTGATGAGACTTACTATGTCAGAGGTCTACTATAGCATACAACGAAGAAGAATTCTGGGTGAACTGCTTTAACAAGCAGCTGATCAAGTTCAGAGTGGGACAAGTACATTTTTTCAATTATTAAATTCTTAAATACAAACTATGTCAACATTTTAGATATGTTCCCCGGACTCAATATCCCTCATGTTCCTGGGCCCTCTTTAACAAGGTTATATTTACATCACGTGATAACCTTGATTCTTTCAGTCACACAGAAACATACAGCATGCCCTCATTCCCAGTTGACACTGATGAAAGACTTCTGTTTACTGTCATCAGCTGATGATGTTTAAATCTAAGGCGTTTTACACACTATCAACGTTTCCAAATCTCAGGGATGTCTTGTTGTTATTGGGGATTCGTAAAATGTTTTAGTTAAGGGATTTAAATGAGCTGAACTGACCCCAGACAAATGTAGAGTCACCATGTAGCATAGCAGGAAGACATTTCTTTCCTGTACAGTTCACAAGGAACACAAAATGTGAAATATTGATTTCACTACAAATGCCAATACCTTTTGGTGATTTGATACATATCACTTATTAATTCAGCAAAATACATCACCAAATTTATCTAAAAAGACTGACAAGTGATTCACTTCAGTGAACATATATCAGGGACAGCGTGGGATTCATTATTTTCCCCAAACACACTGAGGATCTATGATTTGAACCACAGATCTTGATGAGCGACCGCTCTGTTTTTTTGGGCAACTGGATTTATTGTCATTTATATCCAATATTGTTTCTGTCAGAAATATGTTTTAAAAAGCCCAGAGGCCCAAGTCAACATCAGCAACATACAAGACCTATGTTTGCCTTGAGTTTAGAATATATCATTAGTTATATGAGTTTATAGTAAAGAATGAGGCCTAAAACTTCTCAATGAAGTTCTCACTAGCCGTAGTTTAAGGTGAATTAGTATCCACCATGGTACTTAATATTAGAATTTCACTTATCAAGATATGTACATTAGTATTGGGATCAGTCCAACTGTACAAATGTAAAATGAGGGAATCGTTACATTAATACCTGTCTTGATTGACATAATTTTCACTTTGTGAGTATGTTTCTCTGTTTCTCATCACGACAAAATATGGCCCTGGAAAAATCTAGCAAAGCTAAACTGCCATGGAAGCCAGTTTTAGTTCTTTGGCAGAAAGTAGCAACTTCTGACTGAAAGTTAAGGCCAACTTGCATCCAACTGAGTATCCCCTGCCTCATACTTCCCTTTGTAAATATGTAGATGATGCCAGATGCCTGTACAAGAGCATGGAAGAGAACCCAAATCAGCAAATGGCTTCTTCTAAGGAAACAAAACACAACAGTTCTTAAATTCAACTTAATAGAAAATATAGTCTTGAATATTTTCGTATTTCTAGGAATATATCCCTGCTGTTTTTGGGTAAAAGTTAAGCACCGTGGTAAAAGTCCAAAAATATGGCCAAATTCTAAACTCTGGGCTCCTCAACAGCTGTACGCAAAGCAGTGGGTTATGTCTTTTATGTACAGATTATATCCGGTGGATATTTTATGTCTGGATGTCTGTAGCCAGATTATATTTGCATAATAATGTTGCAAATGTACAAGACACAGGTTTAAAACTTCACTGATGTGTTGTTGATACCAAATTTAAGATTTGACAATGAACATGGAAGTTTGAAAATAGCTCAAGAACTGCAGCTGCTGTGATCCCTCTCAAGATAGTTTCCAGTGATGAGTACTCAGTAACCTTCATTTAACTCAGAATTAATTTTGATCCCAATTACGCAAAAACGTTTTGTGGCTGTACTGTATATTGTATTGTTGTGATGCTTTTCTGTTGATAAAATAAACACATAAACAGATTTACAAAAGTTTTAAAAAATGTATTAAAACCAGCTTTTGTTGACAACATTATACACAAAAGCAAGTTGAAAACCATACCATGTTAGCTATGGAGCTTAATTCAATGCAGCAAGTACCAAGGAATAATTTGCTGGCATCCAAAGAGCTACAATACAATTGTAACAGTTCTTTCTTCATGATATTCACTAATACTCTCTTCTGCTATAATTTCTCAGACCTTTAAGCTGTAATACAAAGTGTAAGCCTTCCTGTGCAGCAAATAGCAAAGATGAGCAACAGGATTTAATAAAGTCCAGGTTAATTCACAAATATCAATTTAACTTCTGAATCACAATACCAAATTTCCAGAGAAACTCTGGTTCTCAAAGACTCATCTTTTCTTCGTTTGCACAGGGATGGCAATCATCAAACATTAAAGTTATCCAGTGCGCAGTGTTAAAAACCACTTTCCTGCCCATGTGTCCTCCCCCTGCCCCACTCTCTCCCATTCTGAGTATGTTGAGAAGTGTCAACTGTAGAGGCGTGGGTGTGGGAGGCTCCACCATGGTTCACGGCTATCGCATGTGCCTCAGTGGCTATGCAGTGTGGCTGCCATCTGTCTGCATGTCACACAGTGTGTGCTCTCTCACCTTCTCACTTTCTCCATCTATCTTTCTGCACATCTTTTCCCCTTCACTCATTTTTCTATCCCCTAATCCTTCATCAATTTTCTTATTCCATGCTCACTGTTGCATCATAAGGTTATCCCTTCACAAAAAAGAGACTGTGGGGAGCAGTTATAACACAGAGGCTAGTTTGACTTAGGAGCAAAACCCGACACCTTTGTCTTTGAGCATCAGCTAATATATGACAGGGTATTTTGCCTTTGTAAGGAATGAAAACTCTATTTACAATTAAATTAAAACAGTATTTCTTGTTTTTTGACTAGTTAAAATCAGTGACAGAAGACATATGCACAGTTATGTCCATGAGATAAGAGGCTTTGAGAAAGACTTTAGGTATAGGAGAAGTCAAAGCAGCACCTCTTACAGACCAGTGAGTGGCAGTGTGCCACAGTTAGAACAGACCTACAAACAGTATTATGCATGCTGTGTGTGGTAAGTGAGCATGCTTCTAAGTGTGTAAAGCTGCCACTCTTATTATTCTGTGTCCTGGTGTGTGTATGAAACAAGGGCTGCACAGCATATTGTGCATATACTTGCTTAAATGTGCATGTATTCCAATTTGTGTTTGCATTTGGTGAATTTGTGTGTGTACTTGTGTGCAGCCGATCTTGATTCAGACAGGCAGATAGAATGAAAGCAGTAGCCAACTAACCATAATATTGTCATTAAGGAATTCATCAGATTAATAGCCTTAAATACCTGGAAATGTCCTATGATCTAGTGTCTTTAGCTTGTAATTTCCTCTCCAGGTCCTAAGCACTAAACCCGCTGTGTTGTTATTGGCATTCTTCATTTGGACCAGAGAACATCGTGCGGACACTGATACCTTCCTCTGGGATCCATTCTCTTCTCCATTTGATGGAAACCAAAAAAGGGCCTTTGGCCAGGCAGGTCTCTTTATGTCTCAGTCATAGAGCCTGGGGGTGAAAAATGCTCCCGTCTTTCCTCAGCTCACCTTTGGGTCTCAACAAGAAATGACATATGCCCTGATGAACGGGGAAAAGGGTGATTTGCCTGCCAAAGCCAGGTCAAGTGTTGAGTTACTGGTCTAAACTTTGTTTCAGCTCAAAAGTACTTTTCTTGGTTGTTAAAGATCAGAGCTTTTTGTTTTTTCTCACTTCTACATCACTAACTGAGTCGAGTTAGCAGCATGATGAAAACACACATCCTTTGAAAAAAAATATTTAAATCTGTTTTTGAAAAGAATCACAATAGTCACAGGTGTTAATGATCCAAAAGTCCAGTGCCCCCTTTGCTCCCTGTCACATTCCCACCTCATGACCTCATGACAAGATGTATGCATTAAACAGATGTGGTTGGCTATGAGGGGCCTGAAACAGGATAGGACAGCTTATACACTCTAGGCTGGTCTTCTCTGGCCTTGAAGCCAGGGGCCTCTGGGTTCAGAGGACAGGATAAACAGGATAGATGTGTGTATGTGTGTGTATGTGAGTGTGAAAAAGAGAGAGACAGAGACTTCCCTTACCCACATGCAAACCATAAATGTTGAGGCAGTTTTCCATGTCAATGTCATGTGAAAACAGGGGGATGATTTTCAGTGTGAGATTCTCTGGCAGTTTGCTGGCTTTAATTTTGATATTCCTAAAAGTCACGGGACATTAAGATCATTAAATATAAAATTTCACACTTTCCAAAACCCATTTTGCGCACATTGGAACATCCTTTCTGTCTGGGATAGGTGATCCAAAAAAACCAAAGTGATAGGAAAAACATTAGGCAGTATCTAAGGCAGTTTTTGGGAAATATGTTTCAAACAGACTCACATCACATCACAGCTGGGGTCTGACCACAAACCCACCAACAGAGTAGTTGGATTTTGGTTGCAGTCTTCTCCTAAGTCTGTACGAATTTCTCCTACCATCTTTCTTTAACCTCATGCTATTTTCCAACAAGGCCAAGGAAAAATGTTGGGAAAAGACTATGAAAGAAAACCTTTTTTTGACTTTTCAGTCATAAACCTGGTGGGAATCAAAATCTGGAAGTAATCTCAACAACATAAAGGGGCAAGATCGACTAAATAAAACAAGGAAATAAACCCAACTAAGGTTTAAAGAGAAAATTAGTTAAAAAAATTAACATGACTAGAATATAGAGAATATCTAAAGAATATTGTTGACACTAACATCTTTTAAAAATTTTCCTTTGGGATTTTTTAAGGATTTCAATTAATTTCATTGCCTTTTGATGAGTCGGTGACTCATCCAGGGTGTACCCTGCTTCTCGCCCAGGGGCAACTGGGATAGGCTCCAGAATCCCCATGTCCCTGAATTGGATTAAGGGGATATAGAAAATGGGTGATTGGATGTATTTAATTTAATTTAATTCATTTCAGAAGAACATATGCAAACCCATAGATCACAAAATGTTCGCTTTGTAAAAATGGCAACTAAATGTACTAAACTATGAGAAAGAGAGTTGCACTATAAAAGATGGGGACCTAATAAACTGGCACAGTACTTGATGACAATATTTTTAAGATACAATCCTTTAGTAATTAATTGTGTTTGCGATAGCTGTTTCCCTAGAGACAGGGCTAAGGCAGTGCATCCCTCATGCATGTTCAGAGGGCTTTGCAGTCATTGTCCTCTGTGCCTCCAAAAATAGACACATTATTCCATCAGGTAAAATAAAACCACAAAAAATAATCAGCTTAAAAGATGGATAATGTTGTGTAATGTGTGAATATAAAGCAGCCACACACTGCAGCAAGTTCTGATTCTATGCTAGCAAGCAGAGGTGCCATTAGTGAGGCTGTCACCGACCCAGGCGGTACACTTTAACTAGCCCACAGCTGCAGACCCATCTATTTTCAATATGCCACATTTTTATTACATTTTTTTCCCCAAAACCTGACACAGCAATCTGATGATGAACCAGCCCCATTATTTTTTGTACGCCAGCAGGAAGAGATAGATCCCAGAACATTGTGCCTTCATAGAACCAACATTATCCCTCTATGTCAGAGGTGGGTAATATCCTGGCGGTCTCGGAGTCCAGAGGTGCATACAGAATGATGTCATTAATCCTCCAGGGCAATTTCTTTTTCCCTACCTCGCTCTCTCTGTATCCAACTGCTGAAAACAGAGTCACATTTGCATGCTGCATATGTTTCCAGGTGGCTTCGTGGGCTGCGGGTACAAATTAGATTTTCTGACAACAAGGTGTAAGAGAGGAAGAAATAGTTAGTGCTAGCAGTATTTCTTTCTTTCTCCTTCTGTTTTAAGTATACAATGAATTACCTCCTCTGTAACAGAGAAGGCAGCACCAGAATCCAGTGGTTTTAATCTGTGTTTCAAGCTGCCAATAATATTTTCCTTGACTGCGATGTTTGTTGCTGTATCTATACTCAAGTCACATTTTTGCCAAAGTGACCAACTGTGTAGACCAGCTGATCAGATGTGAGTTACATTAGAGAGTTAAAAAAAATACAATTTACATAACTGGAAAACATTGATTTTCATTCAGTAGCAGACACAAATCTTTGCATTTTCAACTGTCAAGCAAGTCTGCATTTGGTGGTTGGAGTCTGGTGGTTTTTCTTTTTTTGTAAGTACTGTATGACAGCGTTTCTTTTTATTTTCTTACTTACTCTCTGCTTTGGTTTAGGTAACTAAACTACTTGGTTAGTATTAGGAAAACATTATTTGTATTTAAAATCTTTTTCAACCTCTGTCATGTTCCTTACAAGCCATCAGTATGTGAGGAGATGCGAGTGAAAAAAGGCTCTTTTTGGTTTAGAAATGTTGAAGGGACATGTGTCTTTATTTTCCAGTGGTACATTTTGTTATAGCGACTGGCCAGAGACAAACATAGATAAAATTAGGGACACAGACACACTGACAACCTGAATCTTCTCCTTAACTCTAGTCAAGGGTGGGAAAGGACAGTAAAAACCTTACTTTTTCAATCTGACTTCCGTGTGCTTGTCTGGCCGGTTTCCACCTCAAAAAGATGATGACATTGCTCATGTCAGTTGCCCACGAACTGTTCTTCAAAATGGCTTTATAGTTATTGTTGACCACCATCTCCTTAACAGTGGACAGGAAGCAGTGTCTAGGTTGAGAACGATATTAGCATTCTCTATAGACATCCTGTTGTCAAGGCCTTAATCTTTCTGGAGACAATGAAGGAGGGCATCAGAGCGAAGATGGTGTTCATTTGAGTGTGTCAGCACAGTCATGCATGTGCACTTGGATTTATGTTGTCCACCCATATCAAGAAGTTGAGCCTCCCTCCCTGTTTTCCCCAATTTCAGCATTCCAGCATCATTGATCCAGCCCTTCAATTAACAGACAAGTTTGTCCCCAATCAATTTCTATTCCATTGTCCTTTCTCTATTCCACTATCTATCTATCTCTTTCTCTGCACCCCCCTTTATTCATTTTTCACATCAGCCCCTTGTTACCTCCACTGGTTTCCCCCCTTCACATGCTTCTACCTCACGCCCTAAGGTCTAGGGGGTCACTCCCACCAAGGTGATTCCTAAACAGCAGCTTGCAGAGAAATCAATACGTTATCAACAAGCTACAAGGGGCTTTAGCCCGTATGATGTTTGTAGTAAAGGCCTCCGAGCATCTATCTCCTTCTATGCGATGTTCCCTAAGCTCTGTTGCTGAGACAATCAGAAGAAAGAAGAGAGGGGTGAAGACAGGAGGAGGAGGGGCCAAAGAACAGGCCGAGAGAGGCAAAGTGAGAGGGGATTGTAAGGGGTCCAGAGGCTCGCTTAGAGGAGGGATTTGCTGCTTCGCTGCTTTTAGCTTGATCTGCATCTGATTAAGGAGAGAGGGCAGATTGTTGTCCTTCACCCCAGTGCTCCTCTGTCCCACCATTATGTACCCTGGCACTGAGATCCATCATCCACCTACCACAGGCCTGGCTACCATAGCCTGGGGACTTATTAGACCGACCCTGCTCTGTTCAACACGGCCCCACGCATACCACTGAGGGTAAAAAGCCTCTGCTTCTATAGGATACTGTATATTTACCATGCATCCTAATGTTCCAGATAAAGTGAAGAGAATACTTGTATTACATGTGTACAATAGAAATGTACACATGTAAATCTGCTTGATGTGTATTTGTTAATGTTGTAAACTATGATTTTTTTTGTTTTTGATTTATGTTATTTTCTCAATATCTGAGAGACAACTATTCAAATTTCTATTGTTGTAATTCTATTCACAAGAGGTCTAAAAATGAGTTAGACCTCTCTGACTTCAAACATAAGTAATGCCTGTTAAGACCCTTTCGAACATCGACTCCTTTCCATTATTCTGATGGGATCTGAATGTGTCAGGTACACGTCCTAAGAAGCACCATAGTCATTTTTACAAGGAAATGTGATAGTAATCTTATTATGTTGTTCAGAGTTTGTAACATTTAAATATCGCTTTCAGACATGTCTGAATTGTATGCACTCACATTAATGGTCAGGCAAGCCCAAGATTATGATGTACTAATGTAGGACATTAGGCACATACACACAGACTTTAGATTTTTGAGCCATCAAAAATTGCTTCAAAATTAGTCTGCCATGATTTGGTGCCACGTGCTCTGGTCCCATTACAGTTACAAGTCTGTACCGTGGTCCACTGAAAGGCGGTAAAGTCAAAATACATGCAAATATTTAACTTATTAGTCAGCTTTCAGCCTGTCCTCTTCTTGACTCTTCCTCTACTATCTGCAATTCACCTGTCTCACAATCTTCAGTCTCACAATTAACAATGCATGAACAGAACATAATGTAACTTAGAAAATAACAAGTACTTCAGCTGTTCAAAACAACCTGCAACATGCTCCTCATATCAGACACCTAAATTAACCAATTTTTTCAGATGTTTCTGCGGACCTCTACAGGCATATAATTATCCTAATGTGGTTGCATTACTTGCATATACAGTAGTTACAACTGTGTCTAGTGCAGAAACCATTGCAAGGTCTGGTGGTTTCCACTGGAGCAAAGTACATGTAGGAACAAGGTAACACAATTCTGTTCACTGTCGACAAGAGCCTAATTCAATGTCGATTCTCACTTCATGTTCATTACCTAAAAACATCTTGTTCATTCGGAAAATGGAAAATATGAATGTCGCTCATGAATGTACTAATTTTAACGTATTCATGCACAACACTGAACAAAGCTGATCTATGTCCCACTCATTTGTGTTGTCTGTGCTCTTGTTCTTAGAGTTCTGTGTCGTGCCCCGGTAAACTTCGGCATGTTGGGGGATTGGTCAATGAACTGCCAGCCTGCTCTACTACCTGAGCCGCAGCTGATCTGTTGATAAGTTTTCTACGCAGACTGATTCTCAAATGCTTTAATGTGTGGATTATTGTATCAGTACGGTTCTATCCATTACTGACCTCATCTTGTTTTTTTTATGTTATTAGTTTACTAATTGGTCAATATGGCTTGCAAAAGGTCTAGAAGATCTTTTAAAAACATACCCTAACCCTAAACCTAAACCCTAAACCAAACAGGACATTAATATTTTCATTTCTAAATTGACATCTTTACCAGAAACATAAAGTTTTTTAGTTTTAAACTTTATGTGTTCCAGTACGGTCACGTCTCATACAAAAGGGACTCAATGAGTCAACTGACAACAAGAGTGCAACGCTAAAGTCAATGTTATACAATGTTTTCAAAGGTTCTGTTTCTATTTTCAGTCAACCTTCATCAATTGTGAATAATGTTGCACATTACAAAAGCTGGTATATTATAATACAGTGGGATACTAAGCATAAATGGATGATTCTCAAAACATTTTAAACCAAATCAGAAGCTTTATATGTTTTTGGATAATAGACTAACTGACCTTCAGCCAGATCTTTTCTTGAAGACCAAATCAATAATTCAAAAAACATTTGTGCCTCCCCCAATGAAAAGGAAATCATTTCTTATTGCTACTTTTTGCTTTTAACCAGCATAAACATTATGACGATAAGATTGAGTTTTATTCGTTTCTAAGTCACAAGGTTGAAGAGGGCAGTTTTTGTTCTGGGCTCTGTCTCGCTCCCAGTGGGTCTTGTCCAATGAGCCTGCATCAAACACGTCAGACAGAGTGAAAAGTGGAGGAGTCTGCCATGTGCAAACATCAATCCAAAATTTCCAGCCTCAATACCATCATGACCTTGGTTTGGAATGACATCTATTTGCTGGCTGGCTGCACACATCTCTTTGCAAATTGTATGGGCCAGGCTAATTTGTTTTTATGCACGTTTAGTCAAGAATGTGATGCCACGTTAGCTTTTGGGAGCACTGCCAATGTGGTGTGGGGATCCCGGTGACAGACAGAAAAAGGGTGATTGAGGATGATTGTTCTGCCTGGTTGTGTAGATATATGAAAAGAAAGACGCTTTGCACATCCTGAAATGGGTTCACGGCAAATAGAAGTCCTTCTGGGACCACGTAAAGCTGAATATCATTATCTCTACATGGAAATAAACAATGACCTTTAAAGCACAAATCTGAGAGTGAAGGCAGGTGCTGGGTACTAACCTAACAAATCCTGAAGTACATTATATGACGTGAAAAAAGAGCCTTATAAAACATTTTAAACAGAAATCACGACATTTATGTAAGAAGAAAATAATAATTACTCCCCAGATCTGTCTGCAAAATGACCATTGAGTCCTAACTCAACTTTAATGTAAAGGATGTTCTGTGTTCTGTCATGACTGCTTTAGCACAAAATGGAGGTTCTGCTGCCTTGAAATATTCAATTCAATTCAATTAAAAGACTTTGTTTGTCCCCGGCGGGCAATTAAAGAAAATATGCTGCCTTTTTATTATCAGTTTTTCAAAGCAATGCATACAGTGAATAGAGAGTTCAACACAATGACTTTTTGTTCACAAGGACGAAAAACAAATTCCCATATACAGTCTGACCTCACAGCATAATGTTGAAGTAAAGCACACAACTCTACGAAAACACTGAGAGAAACCTTCTGAATATTTATACAATGGACACATCCTGTGACGACTGGGGTTAAGTTCACATCACTGACAAGAAGCCATCTTCATGTTACATGACAGAAATAGTTCTTGTGTGTGTGCTTCAGAGAGTTGTGACATGCGTTCAGGTAGATTCTCTCCATAACCTGAGATGTGCAAACAATTTAGAAGGAAAGGGTCTCACTCAGAGATAAACCTGTCGTACTAACACATGCACTGCAACTCACTAACAATAATGCCAATGTTTGTGCAAAGGGTTTTATTCTGCTGACATACTTGGCTTATGTTTTAAATCATGACAGGTTCACTGCTCAACATGCTTAATGCTGACAGAGCACGTAGAAAAGTTTATTTACCATACAAGAAAAATTTAAATAGTTAATATGATTGTATGAGAACAGGTACTGCAGTTTTATCCTCATTTGAACTTATGGCCAAAATCATCAATTTAAAAAATGTTAGTTCTGCTGAAGGCTATAGAAAATATCAGAAACAACATAATTAATCTAGAAAAAACTACAGGCACACCAAAGTCATATTTCTTAATTAGTTACTCAGAAAGCTTGCACACTAGATTTTTCTTATATTAATAAGGCTATTAAGAATATTCTCAATATAAGGTTAAACTGAGCCATGAAGCAGTGAGGATGGGGATGGATTTTCACTTCTTCAGAGTGGAAAAGTATCATATCATCTCTATCTGATCAGGCATCAATCACAAGGAGTGTTTCTTTAGCAAATAAAAGAGCTGCAGAATTCTCCCGATCATTTCCAGGTGCATTTTTGTACAGTCTGTCAGTGCTTCAAATTAATAGTCTGTTAGCGATACTGGGAACCACACATTAAAAACAAGACCACCTTCAATCCAACTAACCTTCTTTTCTTACTATTGTTTATTATTGTCTGTCGTTAAGTGCTTGGTGCAGGGAAAGTGAATCAGTTTTTCTGTCAGATGAAATTTTGTACAAAAACATCTGCATGCAAGGTTGCTCTTTGTGGTCAAACAACTCTCAGAAGGTATTTGGTGTGAAAAAAAGATATTGAATTAAACTGAAAATAAAAATTAAACCTGATCCGAAGACTTAAATGACTGACGAAAGCTTCAGAATCTGTGTATATTTTGATTGATAAAATGATGGCATATAGGGACTTGGTGTGCATATGCCTCAAAGCTTTCCAAATGTAAATAGTTCAGACTGTTGGAGAGATTCCAGCCCAGTTTTTCTGCAGTTTATAATACCAACCTTAATCTATTGATTTGTGGTTTCCCACCCAACTATTTCTGCACACATGCATAAAAGTCCCTGTTAAGAGGAATATTTCTGAAACTTTTCTTTTAGAATTTTCATTCACTTTTATTGGCATTCCTTAAAAGAAATGTAATGCATGATAAAGCTGTTGTTGTTTTTTCCACGTCAAAAAAAGAAAATGGATGGAACATCATCTGCTGACATAATACTTAACTAATTTAGATGCTGTACAAACTGGCACATAATTTTGTGCATTAATTGTTAAGTTTGTTTCACTATCTTATAATTTAATCTTTTATGTCATCACAGTGTTTTAAAATCCTGCTTTATACTTATATAATCACTCTGCTGTGTTTTGGCATCTGATAAACCTTTCAAGTTCATCTATTATCCAAACTCCACATCTTGGGTCAAATTACCCAAATGTGGTTATTTGTTGCAATACAAATTGTTTCAGGAAATCAATTAACTTTGATCATTCTTTCTCACACAACTGCATCAAACATAGTCCTACATTCCTTTCATCTTTGATGTAAAAAGAACTAGAACTCACTATAACACAATGATGTGGTCATTTCTGTTTAACGTTATCTGAGTATCAGGTAGCAGTCTTGTTTCAATCCTAACTTGTACCCCTGTGTCCTTGTGTATACGAATCCAACATGCTCTCAGGTCCATAGATAATAGATGTCCTTTCATGCATGGGAGGTCTGATAGCCACACAGTGGCCTCATACCCTTTGGCTGCCCAAGGCTATGCTTTGCCCATATCAAGTGAAAAGTCGGACCAACATTTGACTTAAGTAGAAATGAAGAGATACAAGAACATGTGATATAGCTTCAGGGATGGAGTTCAGTTTCGACACAATCTGCCAGACGCAGCGCTATCAGAAATATCAGGTATGCTTGTATCGCCGGAGGTTATTCCATGGGATTAGAAACCAGTATTATCTCTCTGCAGCTTGAATGTGAAAATAGCCCACGCTGGGTTTAAGTGTGTGTCAGTCAAAGCGCACTCATGGAATGCCATCCAGCAAAAGCTATCAAAGACATAATTTGAAGGCGTCTTTTGCAATATACCTAAATATTCCCTGTGTGATTTATTCCAACATCTAATCAATACTGCTAATTAATTCACTTACATATGAGGAGATGAGATGGTACAATATATTTTAACACATTTGCCCTGTCAAACAGCAGGTGATCCAACTGTGTTTGCTGCAGGACTGATTTACACACAGGTACAAATCCAACCAGTTTCCTCACTGAGGATTAGGAACATGAACACCCACAGCGGCTTGCATCTGTGTACTCTGCTCATATGGAGAGAATAAATCAACTCCATATGTTTACCTGAGCACTCAGTCTGCTTCATTGTCACCTGTGGCCCTAAAGGATCAAGGATCATTTCTGCATCCTAAATCAGCAGCAGAATAATCACTCCTCATACGCTCCTTTTTTCAGTTTTCTGGCTCTCTATCTTTGTTTTCCCTAATGTCACCTTCCAGCTTGACATCTTTCAGCTTGTCTCTGATTCATGCTCACCTCTTCTGACCCAAAACTCCTCCATCCGTCTCTCTGCTGCAGGACAGGACCGTGGCTGATGTCTTGAAGTTGTGACCACTCACTGTAGTCTGTTCATTTCCTGTGTGTTTGATGACTTGACTGTCCATTTCAAAGACAAACTGGTTTTGTGTGTGTCACAGGGATTGGTGTTTTGTTGATGCACATTTCAGCTGCAGTCATCGGGCTTATAATTTAAAAATACAGTAATGTTTCTATGACTTGCATGTCCTTTTGTAAATGTCTCCAGAGCTGGCAGGATAAAATAGGAAAAATATGTAACTCCAAATGTGCAAACATCGCATTTATTTAATATATTTCAGATTAGAGAATATTGTAGACTGGTGCAAGATACCATATTTTATACTCCAGGAGCATGATAAAAATGAATGTGATGCTGTTTATCTAATGCAAAAGCCTGTGAGTATTGGAGGCTTTCATTTCATAAAGCGCCATCTCAATACTGTTATCTCACTAGTCTTAAATTGATAATATGTATATCGTCCATCTAATATAGCCTCCACTCAAAAATCAAAACCTTAACAAGAAAAGACACACACATTAACATACTTCTTGTCCATATATTGTATATATATTTAGAAAAGTGGAGAGAGGTCTTTAGGATTTTTTTCCACTTGGGTATGTAGTACAGTAAATGTATGTCCCACATTTACATTCTCAAACAGAAAACAGCTTATTGTTCATGTGATCAATAATGCTAACCCTGATGTTTGCTACATCAGAGCTTTAAGAAAGGTCTTTCCATCTATGTCGTCAAGCACCTCATTGAAATAAAGATGTTTTGGTTTAGTCAGCAAAAATGTTTCTTCAGGTATGGGAAAATATGGGATGCATCATGTAGGCATCATAAAAGCAATTGGTGCTATCAACACGCCTGGTGAGGCATTTAGTAGAGGAGGAGCTTGACGCATTCCAAGGTGGGATTTCAACATTTTAAAGTACCTCCAAGTAGTTCTGTTTGCAGATTATGGAAAAGAGCACTTTTCATATGCTCTACCTGCTACATGCATCTGTTAAAACGTGTGCATGTCTTTATGCATTTTAGTCGTTGCTGGACACAGCCATGCATAGGCTTGCAGTCATTATTCTAGTCTCCATCAACTATGATTACATATTCTCAAACACACACACACACACATATCTAGGTCAAGGCAGCCTGGGGTAATGGGAAAAGCCTGAGGCATATCTACCAGGCAAATGATCTTATGAAATGATTAAAGAGCGGTCTTCTCACTGAAGTGTTGGATAAAACAAGACTAGTGATGCATATGCAGGTTTATGTACATGCGAGCATTTGTTTGTACTTGCAAGCATGCAGGCTAATCTAGGCTCAACAGTATCAACCCAAAGATTCCCGGGGAAGAGACAGGAAATATAGCATCGAAACTACTTGGTCAGCCTGGAGAGAAGATGTTTCAATTAAGAACAAAATACAGAGAAACTTGATCGCCAAACTACTAACAGTGTTGGAGTTTAGAATCTTTCTCTGCACCTCATAGAATAGATGCTTGTTTTGATTATGTTCCCAGATGCAGTAAATCCAAAATAGCAATAATCAGTGCTCTTTCATAGCAGTTTGAGAGAACAGTATACACAGTTATTTCTACAGGGTAGCACTTACTCAGCACTTATCTTTTTTATCTCTTTTATTTATTTTTCAATTTTTTTGTCAACCGTAGAATGTCCCTGTTGTCACTGCATGCTTGATAGCAGCCTAAAACCACTCCTGATCAGCTGTCCATCAGGAGTTGTGTCAGACTTGATTAATAGTTTACTGTTGGGTATTACTTTCACAAATATTTAAAAGATAAATTTTTGTGTTCTTCCAGGCCTTTCATTGATTTTTTACTGTCTCAGAGTTGGTATGTTGGGATAAGACCGGCACACTTTTGAGTCACAGCTGATCAGCAGCAGGATACATTTGACAGTATGAGCATGTGTGTTGAAGCTGTGGATCCCTTCTGCATGCTTAGTACATTTAAATCCAGCTTTACCACTGAAGGTGCAACCAGCGGAAAATAATTTTGTTTAAGGCAACAGCAGAATTCCTCATAAAACCATACGGACTATAATTTTATAAAGACATTTTCTTCAACTTAAAGCACTTTTTTGTGCTTAACAACTGACAATAATGTAGATATTTTTACTTTTGGAAAACGTTTACACACTTTAAGCCAATCATCTTGTATTTGTTAAAGGAATCTACTCAATTGAAAAGTGCTGACAGATATGCAAACAAGCGGAATATGTGTTAATGACTTCTAGCTTGGTGTGTGAATAGCAAGGTGTTGATTAGTACTCCTGCGAGCTGCTGTAGCAACAACAAGCCTGGCCCACCGGTGTGAGTTATAGCACACACCCTCGGCCAACAATAACTAACTTCTGCCTCCATCAACAGCTCTCGTAGTCACTTCTGCTCTTGTCCTGACAGAGGCGGTGCTGTCTTACTGCAGACCCAAAGTTTGCCCTGCGGGCATGTGGGGAAGAAGAGGGGGAGGATAAATGAGACCATTTTGGACAGCGGTGAAGTGACCCACATGTTTTCTCTGGTCATCTCTCTATCTCTCCTCTTGTCCTTTCTCATTTTGCTCCATTTCCCACTGGCCATCTCTCTTTCTCTATTTCTTCCTTTCCCTCCACACTAATGCTGATGCCGCACAACAATGTTGTTTCCACAGTGACAGCAGACAGATGTTTGGTGCCAGAAGGGAAGAAACACAGGACAGTAAGTAGAGTCCACATATGCAAATTTATATTCTAACATGTACTGCACTGGGACAGCTGCACCGGCTGTCTGAGAGTATCACTCTGTTATATGCAAAGCACTTCAAGTTAATTCTTCACGCAGACATCTTTCCACATAAACATGCATTTTTAGTTCCTACATGAGAAGAGAGATGCTGTGTTGTTGTTCCCGGAGTCACAAGATCACTCTCACCATAGATGACAAACAGTTATAATCAGCTCTCCAGAGACTCATCCCACTGCTGCCGCATTCATTACGGCTGAACTAATACATACATCAAACAATCAGAGGCCACTGACCAATACGCTGTGCTGTCACACACACACACATCCGTACGCATAACTGCAACATATGTAGTTAACAGACATTTCCATGCACTCACAGTTATACACATATAATTGCACACACTGTCAACACTCATTGTCATCACATGAACATGTATCTCATTTCAAAGGAATTGTTTCTTTGACCCACACACACACACGCACCCACACACACGCACACACACGCACACACACACAACACATAGTCACATTATCTCCAAACTAAGGAGCGATACGCATACATATTGAAATGACTGGCTTGGCTGTCCTGTCATCCCATCAGTAAAGATTTGCATGTGTGTGATGTATTTAATACTTTCTCAAGTCTGATACCAGCATGTGAATCAAGTTGAGACAGACCTGAGGCTGATTTATAGTCCCATCCTGGCTTGAGACTCCATCTGGAGACTTTGAAGTGACTCGGTATGTCTTTGTGAATGATTGGTTGGACATAGAAACAGATATAGGTGTTTATGCATGTCTCTGGGTGGGTGCTTATAGAGGGGGGGGGGTAGATGAAGGCATGTATATTTGTGTGTGTCTGGAGGTTCGCCCATCTAATGCATGTCGTCTAGACAACATTTGTGCCCTGAGTCCGAAAGGGGTGATTGTCTTATGCAAATGAGGCATGCTAGCTGTGACATGTCGTCCAGCATGTGGGTCATGTGATGAGAGACCAAGGCGTTGTGGTGACGGTTGATAGCCTGCTTTTTTTATTTATTAGTGTGGCCATTGTTCAGCATCACCTCTTCAGGCAGTGAAGACACGGAGTGGTATTCAGGCCAAGAGAAAGAATACAATGTGTGATTTGTTACAACCTTTATGTTTGTATGTGAGCCCAACATAAAAACCTTTCTAATTACATGGATGGGAATAGAGACAATAGAAATAAATCATGTACAAAGTTTAGTCTCTTAAAGAAAGGGTGAATTCACTTTTTTTTTAACATTTTTTAGGATCCAGGCAGTCAGGCCATTTTTGCATTAGTTAGCCTTTTAGATGTCTGTCACCACCTCGATACTGTGGAGCAATGTTTTTGATGTAAGAAACATTTTTACTTCACAAAAGTTATTTGTACTTTTCAATCTAATGTTTTCTGAGTGTAAAAATCTGAATTGAATTGAATTTGTTTTAAAAAATTGTTAATGTCCAGTGAAATAAGTAGAAACCAGAAAAACCTTAACATTGATTTTGGAAAGAAGTTTTTCTGTAAAAACTCATTTTCTGTGATGTCACAAATTAGATGTGGATTTTATGTTAATGAAATTAAATAACATAATATTCATCTAAAATTCTGGTTTGGTCCACTGTCCCCACTTTTTCACACCACCCTGATGGATTACTTTTTTTACAGAAGAGCACAAAAAGTATGGCCCAACTCTAACTTACAGATTCCTTCAGTTGAAGCTTCTTTGGTGTTTCCTTGATATCTATTTTCTACTTGCTACTATTTTGAATTCCCAGAGATTTTATTGAATCAGTTTAATTAGATTTTTTCATTTTGAAGTTGTTGTTCAAATACAAATCATGTTTACTAATTTCACCCACTAAGCTAACTTTGTTGATACATTATTCTTATTGTGTATTCTATAGGCCACAACTATAGCTCGTAATCTAGTTCATTTCCTCTCTCATGAGGCCTATTTCGTTCAAATCTTAATATCTAAATGTGTGTGCATTTATACAAATATATGTACAGAAACTTATGGAAATAGTAGTGTTGCATTACATCATACTATCACTCCTGCAAGTATTATACAATGTGTTGTAATTAAAGTGAAGTGATCCATTTTAATTATCTCCCTTTAACAAGCACAATGTGTGCACGTGTCTTTTATGTCTATTACAATTGAAGAAGATATCAGCACACACAGTTTTGTCCATGACATTGCACAGGCAGCATTACATATGGATAATGATGAGGTTGTATATTCAGCACTACTAGATACAGCTCATCTGCATCATTAATACTACTCTACCAGCACTTTCCACAAATTATGGCAGCTTTTTCCTTGTAGCACTCAGTCCAAATGCCCTCTTTAATTATGGAAAGCCAGAGAGGACTGGACTGGAGAAAGAAAACACTGTTACGTTTGAAATATGAAGGGAGCTTTGTGACGAAGGGGAGCAACGTGGACTTGACAACCCAGGGCATGAATTGTGTGAATGGATTTCAAAACAGATGACCTGCATGCTGATCCCATGATCTGTGCCTTCCAGTCCTTCCATGTGCAAGCTTTTTACTTCTCATCACTCTCATCATTCAGTCTGTTTTTCCTCTGTTTCTCATATAGAAATCAACCCCCTGACACACACACACACACACACACACACGTGCACTCACAACACAACCCATGGTGTCATCATAGGATATGTCCAGAGGTCCATGCTGACCTCTAACCCTGGTCTCTGGGATAGAAGGGGGCCCCACTCTCCGCCTGAGCATAAAGACTTGCAGGGCCAAAGGCGGTATTGTTAGAAGGGTCTGCTGACTGACAGGTCATTTTTCACCCATTGTTTTTTTTTTAAACAGCAATTTTATCTTGCAAAGTAAAGCCTTGGCAACCCTGACAAGTGTAGCTTCGGTGTGCTTGTTATTGTTAAGTGATGATCTGATGCCATTCAGAGCTTAAAGGCAGTCAAGGTTTTCTCCAGTTGCTAAAAGGTTCAGTCTGTTTAACATCAGCAAGGGTTTTCTAATTTATTGCTGTCTACTGTTATGATGTTAATGACTAATGGTTTTAAAAGATAGATGTCTAAAAATAATAACAGCAGCTCTGAGATATTTCCAGACCTCTGTTCTTTTTGTACAGTCCTTGTAGAAAATAAACCATGTAGCAACAACACAACATATTTCTCATGTGTTTGTTTACTTGAGGTACTCGTGTATTTACAATTGCTCACACACATACAAACATACACTGGTCTCAGTGGCCATAGCTCTCCGTTTTCTGTTGGTATCTGGCGCTGAATCAAAGCAGGGGAACGAGATGCGCTCCAAGTTTTAAATTGAATTTCATGCTGGATTAGTGGCACTCCTCTGAAATGCATGTGAGCCTCCCCTAATGACGCGCTCATCTTCGTGCTCCAGAGACATGCTGTGGATATGTGTGCATATGCTTCTGTGTGTTTTTGCATCAATTAGTACAAGTGGCACAACAGTTATGTTTGCCTTATCACTGGAAGTAATTACTCTTGTGTTGGTGGACTTAATCGCACTCTGCACATAATATGACAGGGAAGGATTTTCATTTGAGACGATATTTTTTACACTTGTGTGACAACTGCAGCACTAAAGGTTTTGTTCATTTGGATGCTTATAAGTACAATTTCAAAATCCAAACTGAAACAAATCAAATTTAGGAAGTCCACTCTTTTTCATACACAAATTCTATTTCATGTCTTGCTTCAGTCTTTCCTCCCTCTCCCACCCCGGCCAGGTCTGACAGGGTCCAGGCAGCCTTGGGTCTATCTGTCCTTTGCCATGTGTCCTCTTTAGCACTGATCCATGGTGGAGGGGCAGGGCCCAGGCCTTGGGGTCTGAGGTGGTAGAGGAGGGCAGAGGAGAGAAGGAGTGAGTATGTGTGGGGGGGTTGCCTCTGCTAGAGGCAACGGGTTAGCAGAGGGCAATAACGTGGGGGTTGAATGTAAGCCATGTAGGTCTCTCCTTCCCCACCACTCCACCCCTCCCTCGTGATCTTGCCTGAATGACATGGATGAATAACAGAGATGTGCTGCAGTACAGGCTGCCCTGCTGCTGACCCTAGCTGCTCTGGCCAGACCAGGGACAGTGTGTGTGTGTGTGTGTGTGTGTGCGTGTGTGTGTGTGTATGTGTGTGAGAGAGAGAGAGAGAGAGAAAGAGAGAACTTGCCTGCTTACATGTGTGAAGAAAGTTTATATTTTCCTTAATGTGTGCTCAAAGTGAGTCTGCACACCGATAGCCGTGTGTGTTGGTCTTTGTGTCATATATACGTCTATATATGTTCATGCATTAACATGTGTGCATGTGGAAGTGCATGTGTGGCCAGCAGGGAAAAATAAACAATGTGCTCTCCTTGTCAAATGCAAGGCATCGGGGCTGTGGAATATCTTGGATATCTATCAGGATTGAAATCAGGCAAAGTAAGGAGGAGAAAAAAGAAGTGTCCATATGGGACATGGTAGAAGCATGTCTCTGTTGTGTGCACATACCATTCACATGAATGCTTCTATGAGCATGTACTCTTGAACTAAAAGTCACTCATAGTTAGCAGCAGGCTGTTAACTTTTGTAAATTTGGTAAATTATCTTACATTTGGGTTATTTTAGTGGTTTTACAGGAAGAAAGAAAGCTATTACAGTTTCCTCATTCAGTTCCCCCTCACATTTACCTCATATTGATTTGGGCTCTGAAAGTTCTTGTAAATACTTTTAAAGGTTAAAAACTTAAAACTTAAAAAAAAAAAGGTTGTATCACAAGTTGTTATTGACTGTTACAACTCTATCAAATATTACACGCTTATTACACAATTTGTTTGCTCCATTATTTTGGGGTTGATATAAGGCAGTCATGTCTTGTATCATATATAATGCACATGTCTGTGCATGCTGTGGTCACGGATATGTCACCGAGAAGGAGCGTCTCTGCTCTACAGATGTTGAACTGTTTGCTGTGAGTTTTTGTCCATGTTGTCTACCAAGAGAGTTAAACTGTGTTACCTGCTGATCCTGCATGTGACATCATCAGTGAAACTGTTGCCAAGCCACAGTAAACAACACCCGATTTTTTTTATGGTAATCACTGATTTCCACCACACCTGTCTGTCTACACTACACTTGAACTTTCCATAAGTTTGTCAATTGACTCTTATTCTATATGATTTTATTCTATTTATTTTTTTAATCTTATTTCATTTTATTTTATTCCTGTAATAATAATTCCTCTAAAAATCATTAGCGCAGCAATATTATTTCCCCTCAGCGATAAATAAATGTATTATTGAATTGTACTGACTTGAATTAAATTTAAATTAACTAAATACTGTATTTGCACACATAGCATATTGTGCACATATATGTGAGGCAGTCTATCAAAAATCAAAGTCCCCATAGCTATGAATTTTCAAAGATTTAGGTTTGGTTTGTTGCAAATGGCTTAACTTGACATTTTGATACACAATACTTAATTAGTATTGGAATGAGTTTTCACACCAGCGGACTTTAGATTATTCGCTGTTTGATCTAAGGTCGCAAATGAATTTAAGGATAAATAGCAGGAAAGAAGCCCTTTGATGTATTTAAAGTAAAGTAAAATCAGTATATTATGAAAAAACCTTATCTGATAAGTCTCCAGACAATTTAAGTATAAGAAAAGTGTCACAGATACAGCTGTTTAGTCTGAGGGAATGCTCTGAATAATAGAGAATATTTATCATAACATTAATATGAACACTTTTTTTTCTGCTTATGTGTAAACTAGTTTGAAATAAGAAAAAAATACATCATATTATGTTGTAAAATGCATATTTACTAACGCTAAATAGAGTCTGTTATAGAAGTAATAAGTAGCTAGATATAGAACCTTAATGCATTCTCTTAATTTACACCTTCCTGCCTCTGTGATCAGTGATTTATATGAATATATTCAATGTGTGAGGCATTTCATCATAATGTTATCACTATTCAGCATTCAGTATTTTGTTCATTTTGATGTGTTTTGTTATATGACTGAATTCTGTTCAACCTGCTGCAATACAGCTATTACCAGCACAAAACTTACTGTGTGGTCTGGTGATTAACACTACAATAAAGATGGACATTTCCGACAACTCTGGTAACACGTGCGACAGTAACGACACTATGCAAATTTATAGCAATCAATCTTTCCGCAGAGGTGTTTAAGTTTCAGAGGGAGATGCAACAAAAAGCCAGCCATATTGGCTGTGCTGTGTGCCAAGTAGTAGTCATGGCCCCTGCCCAGCCCTCCTATTATGAGGTTGGCAATAAGTTGGCCTGCCCGCTGGGGAAAACAGGGAGCTGACTCCAGGAACATATGCAGCAACATCTGATTGCTGCGCTACCACCACAGACCCGGCTGTATGTGTAGAATCAACATACACATACAGATGCGACTGACAATACTAAGAGCTAGAATGATATCTCCAAAACATCTAGCAGACATGAGTTACAGAGTAAATACTCTAACACTTGAATATATAACCTAACATCCATTTTTATTCATCTGCACTTATGCTACATAAGTACTGCACCTACTGAGCACACGCATACACAAACACACGCTGACTTACAGAGCAAACCCACTGGGGATTAATTTTCTTATTCAGAGAGAGTGTGTATGCCAAGCTTGGCTGGTGTGCCAGTCGCCTGCGGTGCACCACACGCTGCCATGCTGTGCCAGCAAACAGCGCCGATGCCCTCCATTTGCAGTGTCACATATATCAAATGCTTGCTGTTATCACTTAGCCCTCAGTTGTCTGAACCCTGCCTGCCTCACTGTGCAAATGTGTATGTGCTTGCGTTTAGCATCTGGTTTCATCCTTCGTCATGTATTCTGATGAGTTTGAATGACGAAAGTCCCGCATGGAGCCATGATTGCCTGTGTGAAAATCAGAGTGAATGGAAGTGTTTTCGGGATTATCTGTGACCAGACACTCACCCAACTCTGCCTCAACACAAACTGACGTTTCTTGTGATTTTATTCCCTGCCACTTTATAGAACTTTATACCAAATTGCACGTCCACGGCCTGCTCAAACAAGCTCAAATACATGCAAGCACACACAATAAGGCAAAGGCACAAAAACTGCACTTAAATTTTCTACCTTTCTGGCCAATAAAACAGGTAGATGGAAGAAAGCTTGAGAGAGTAGGAAGTGGGTGGGGGAGTTGTTTGAGACTAGGCCTGCATTGTCTACTGCCTCTCAAAAGATTTTGCTGTTGTTCACGATCACGTTTTGAACTGGATGCGACCCTACAGGTGTCCCTTCTCTCTAAATGTGTTCTCTAGACCCTTCACCAGCCCCCCTCAAGCCGCTCGTCTGTGACCCTTGACCTCACAGACCCCGGGAAGTACGAGTAATGGCAAGCTTGTCAATAAAGTCCAGGGTCACTAATAGACTAGCTTTGTTCTGCAATGTCAGCTACCAAAAAGGAAAAGACCAGTAGAAAAAAAAAATCTCCCTCATACTCACCATCCTTATAACGTATCTGGGTCTATTCAAATAGCAAATGGGTGCTTTTGATTGTAAGCCCACAACCCACCACCTTTCTCTACTCTCTCCTGCCTGCCTCTCTTCATCTTCCTCCATCTCCTTGCCTGGCTCTCATCGTCTTTAACTCCAAAGAGGTGCTTGTGTGCTGGGCTAAAAGGTCTTAATGTGTCTGCATTCATGGAGCAAGACCATAGAGGGCTGTTTTTAACCCTGTTTATGGCCTTGCATCCATTTGGCCAGGAGTCCTTCACTCCTTGTTCCTCCCGCTCTCCATATTTCTCTCCATTTTTCAACCTCCTTCACTCTCTCTTGCTCTCTTTCTCTCTTCCACCCACATCCCAATCCTTTTGTGATAGGATATGAATGCACTTTGCTAGCTGATAATTACACTCTCCCTCTCTGCCCTCCTCTCCCTTTCTGACAGTGGGATCCACAGGCAGTCCTTATTCAGCCAGTAATTTGCCTGTCCTCCTCATTCATTGAGAAGGTACAAATTATCCTTCACACGGGCACTGGCTATTCTCCCCCTCAGCCAGTGTGATGAGGACCGCACTAAAGAGAAAATAGCCAAGAACATGCACTTTGCATCTGCTCTAAGTGTAATCTAAAAGAAGCGATTTGTGTTTCATTCAGAAAGTTTGTAGCTATGGCAGCAAATGGAAAGAAGTAATAATGAACACTCCTTATTATACAGCATTTTACAGTAAAAAATACAATCCAGTATGTCCAAACAATGAATTTAAAAAACTGTTTTGAATGTTCTGACCATCTCATATACAAAATATTTAGCTTTAGGATCAAAATTATAGTCATCACCAGTCAGTCATCTTAAGAGATGAGGATTCACTGAGATGACTTTCCTGGCATTAGTGTCCAAAGTTGGGTGCATATGGACATTTGCTCTTCATTGCCTTCTCATCAACATCCATAGCTGAGGCCTCACCACAAACCCAACTGCGTTTAATCCTCATCCAAAATAGTAAAAGTGACAAACAGATAGTTAGCAAATGAAAGGATTCCACTACAAATTACTTACAGGACTGTAGCTTCTTGAGTGCATGTGAGTATGCAGCCATTTATATCAGCTTTACGGGTGTATAGTTTTGTCAAGATTTATGGCTGGATATGAACTGCGTAGACCATAACACCCTTACAGGCTGGAGTGTTTTGAATCCTTGGATGGGGTGGGTTTATTTCTGCATATCTGTGTGAATTTAATTACAAGTGCTTTGCTCAGTTAAAAAGTGTGACAGCACCAAGGGCCATTTTTGTCATTTATTTATGGGTTGCGTTGGCAGGGTACAAGAACCTCATTGGCTGAGAGCAGGGTTCAAGCAGCCGGTGGCGATTATAGGGCAAACGTGACCACTGGATAGACATCGACTGGCCTGGGAAGTCAACAGGAAATGGTTTTTTAAAGACCATAATCATGTTTTGTCAAGTAATTACAGAAGAGGGAAGAAAGGACGAAAACACATGGTGATAATGGGACAAAGCATTGATCGTAACCATACTGAACAACTCCTGATGGTCATGGAGGGACAATGGAGTACAGAGACACCCATTGTTCTTTGACTCAATGAACTATGTAGCTCGTTAGGTGGAGTTTTCCAAGATTAAAGAGATGGATATGAGTAGAAGAGTCAAGGCCTGAGGTTAGAACTGGGGGCGAAAATCGACACTCTGCCACAGCAGAGATGGTCCAGCTCCACAGCCCCTGACCCCACAGCAGGCTACAGCCTTTGATTCCTCTCCTTCTTTTCTCATCCCTACATCAAGAACACACATCGTTTCATCTCTTTGCATATCATTAAACTCCATCTCCCTCTCCATCTCTAAAAAGGAATATCATTTCTTCTTCCTTTTCTCTTTCTTGCTTTGTTACAACTGTTGTCTTCCTCACCGTAAGGGGTCTATAACTGATGGATTTTAATGAAAAGTGGAGGTGTTGTATGTATATATTCCAAAAGCACTATGGCATTGATATTCTCCCTCAGGCAAAGGAAGAGAGAGAGGGGAAAAAATATGGAGAGGAAGAGAGAGGTGACCCTGCTGGCTGAGTGGCAGTGGCCGTCATGCATAGCATCTCTAAAATGAGGGTGGGGGGGGGTGAATGTCACTTTCAAGTGTCTCCTCAGCACTCTCCCTTAATGAGAGATGGGTTCTGCTCCACAGACAGCCAAGGGGATCAAGGAAGGGGCCTCCCCGCCTCCTCCTCATTCCTGCCTTCCACCTCTCAGATCTCCAATCCTCCGAGGAGCTGACAGCTCGAAGATCTGCAAGTCTGCGTCTCCTCCACCTGCACAATCTTATTTCCCAATCATAATAACAACAACAAAGGTAAGGAGATTTTCAGTTTCCTGGTAAATTCCCCGTCCTGATGACATGCACATACTCTGTATTTCACTCTTTATCAAAATGACCCACACATACATATTCAGTGTGTATTGGCCTATATCTAAGCTCACCATCTCACTCTTTTTCTTAAGTGAGGGACACACAGTAATGCTATTTAGCTAGCTCGGCTAGTGATTCATCCATTCCAGCTGAAGGGAAAGGTGAGAGGAGAGATCTCCCAGGACTCCTTGCAGCCCCCATCTGTCAGATGCACCCGGCCCACTGATTTACATTTACCGCAAGGATTTATGGGATGCCCGCCACAAAACGAGTCGAAGCAGCAAGAATCATGGGGCGAGAGACAGAGCGGGGAAATTATTCAAAGCAGTGATTATTTTGGGACGACCATTACGCATGCACACCTGATCAGGGGGTGTCACCCGTGACTCCCCCCATCCACCATGATGGAGAGGGGCCTCATCCGTGCTGCGGTCTTATTTTACCTGGCTTGCATAAAGGAGAAATCTCTTAGGCACCAGGAGAGCCTACTAAGGCTAAATTAGGCCCCCGGACAGGCAGAGGAGAAGGGAGAGAAGAGCAGATGAGGCAGTTATGTATGCACAGGGGATTGAGATGAGGGATACTGGTCAAATTCATGATCAATCTTAAATCTAATGTAACGTGGCCATATAGTCGCAAATGTATATTCTATACTCTCTCTCTCAAATTCGTTGAGATTCTCTGAGGTCTTTTCAACATTCTAGGTCAAATTTTCCAGCTCACTAACACTTTGTACTTTTAAATTTAAACTTTAAATCTTTTGAATTGCAAATAAGCTCAAACTACTAAGCAAACAATCATGAATGTGTGAATTTCTGTATGTTTAACAGGTGACATTTGCCAGTCCACCTGCTCTCTCTGTAATTCAGAAGCCTAGAAAATGTCACAGTGACGGCCCTCCTTTCAACATGGCTCTTAAGGCTCTTCTCACTCCCCACCCTCAGTGAAGATCATCACTTATAGTCATTACTTACAGCACTTTGCAGTGTGTCGCTGAAAAGGTTTAGCATAGCCAAGTTCGAGCACATGTTCCTCTGCTGCAGCTTAACAGCTAAGGTCAGCTGCAACTCTCTGCCCTCCTCCTCTGTGCTACCCTTTTCCTCGCCAAGTTCATTACTAGTGGCCCCCAGGAACGACCTGATTTCAATTCAAATGCTCTTTGTTCAATTGCCCTTCTTGGAAGAACCTACCACAATGGGCCAGTTGATTATGCTCTACCACTATGCTTATTTTATTTAAAGCCCAACACAATGGCAGAAAAGTTTAAAATCTGGGACAATCACTTTTTCATCCTCCTTTTTTTTCTCCGTCACTCCCTTCTGTATCCATTTCTTTCCCATGTAGTTTTTCACTCTGAGGCAACATGCAGAAAATAAGCTTCTTTGCAAATATCAAAGTGGTATCAAAGAGCGGTTGCGAATTGGTGATTAGCCGCTGGCAATTAGCTGACCTCAAGATGAAAGGAGCAAGCACATGATCTTAGTTGCAGCGATGGAGTCAACATCCCTAACCTCTCATGTATGTTTTAACCTCAGAATGACAAAGAGAAGATTTCAAATTGACACTGAGTGATAAGCAGCAGACTTAGATTTAAGTGCCAAGTTAAAGGGACGTGCTGTTTTAGAGAGTGGCTCTTATATAGTTGGCCACAGGCATTTTCCTTCTCCCTTCATGTTCTTTCGTTGCAGGCAATGTGGTCTCATGAAATTTTATAAGCTTGATGTTAAATCACAGCCTTTGCTTGATATATATCTTTATGCTCTTTTAATGCACTCCAAATTTTGAATATTTTGCATTGAGTTTCTATGATTAAAGATATTTGAATTTTACATGCATTCATCCCAAAATCCTAACAAAGATCTCCAAAAGAAACTTAAAATGCTATTGTTTACTGACTCCCCACCTCAGCGAAGATCATCACTTATTGTCTTTATTTACAGCACTTTGCCACTAGCCAATTTTGAGCACATGGTCCTCTGCTGTTGCTGAACAGCTAAGGTCAGCTGAAACTCTTTGCCCTTCTCCCTGCACGCCTTTTTCTTGTCAAGTTCATTAACAGTAATTACACTAAATGCTAATTATATTCAAAAGTTGTTGAACATTTATATTTTCATTAAGGTGTTTTTTTTCATTGATAGCCTTCCATTCTTTCAGCATTTTCTAATTTTATTGAATGTACAGTAGTTTTTTTAGCTACTGACAGGAAAATTAGAAATGCGGTCCCGATCCAGACTTTGTCTCATGTTTTATTCAGTTTTTTTCAACGATAATCAAACCTTTACTATTTACAAAATCATTAAATAAAGCTTTTATCATAAATTTAATTAGGAAGATTTGTTTAATCTCACTTGCAAGACTCTCCTCCCCAAAACATACCCATGATTCGCTTGTTCTTGCATCAGGTACAACTTGTAATTACTTTCAAAGAATATGCTACCTCTAATGGCCATAAGAGTTGCTGCATCTGAAGTGTAAAAATGGCATCCATGAGGGTGACAATCTCATAATAAAGAGTATCAGACCTAATCATGATCGTTTTCTAACACTGCCCTACAGTTTTTATTTACTGATTGCAATAAAGTGATGTCATCTTCTAAAGTCAACTAGGAAGTGACAAAGTTTTGTCATAATATGAAATAGTACCAAGGCAACCAGCAAAATGACATGTATAAACATGATGGGTTGCATTATAAAGAGAATATATTTTTGCCCAAACCATGACTGTTTTCTAACTCTAATCAAGTAAAGTTAGTGTCTAAACCCAATGTTTAGACACTAACAAACCTATGTTGGTCTGGACTTTGCGTCATATGAAGGCATATCATTTAAAGCACTGTGTGTAGTTGGACCAGCCAACACCCACCTTCCTCCTTCGTGGCCGCCTAATCTAAAGACTTGTGAATGACATCTGTTCCAATGTGGAAACACACATATGAGTTGTAGCTTCCTCCTGCAGCTCGTAGGGGTGGTACTTTACAGGACGCTTATAGCTCATAATTAGAGGTATAAACATTTTTGGGATTTCCGTTTTCCCACCCTATCAGACTAACATTGCTATCTTAATTCTAATTTCACTTCACTTCTTTGGTCTAATCACATCCTTGCCTGCTTGTTTATTGAACCAACCAGCTTGACCCCTGTTCTTTAAAGGGGAACTTTGGTATTTTTAAACCTAGACCTTATTTCTGGCTTGAAATACGTTTATCTACTCACCGAGAACAGTTTGGCAAAAGTCGGCGTCCTTCGGAATCTATTTAGATAACTCGCGATCGGCGTATATCCATGTAACAGAGTGAACGGGGCAGAGATGATGCAGCCTCTAAATAAGGCATTATATGAACGAACGCCTACCATGACATGAAACGTATTTCATGCCAGAAATAAGGTCTAGGTTTAAAAATACCGGAGTTCCCCTTTAAATCTCACTTTCATTCTGTCATTCTTCTTTAAACAGTTTTCTTCATCCAACCCTTCTCCTTCCTAACTCCACTTATTATGGTGCCTGAAGAGTCTCATCCAAAATCAGAGACACCTCTGCTTATCCACGACCACCAGTAACAAGACTCCAGGGGGTCTTATCCTATCTCCTTCCTTTGTTCATATCACTGCTCCACCGTAATAATCCATCAGACATTTTTAACCATTATTACATTTGATTATCACCTAATGAAAATTGTCTTCTTCTTTGGCGCAGGTGATGCTGCGGTTAGTCATTTGTTTGGTTGGAGTGGTTGGTTTAGTTAGTTGCAAATGTGGTTGTAGTTGTAGAGTTGGTGTAGATTCAGGGGTAGGTGTGTCTAGTTGCAGGTGTTCCAGCAAATAGAATGGTTGGTTTAGTTTGAGCAAGTGTTTTAATTGCAGGAGTAAACTTGTCTAGCTCCAGGTTTTGCTGTACTTGTATTAGTTGCCGTAGGTATAGTGGATGATTTAGATGCAGGTCATATGTAGTTGCTGTTACTGCTGTTTGAGTGGATAATTTAGTTCCAGATTTGACCATGTTGTGTTACTGTCCTTGCAGAAGCTGGTTTGGAAGCAAGAGTTGTGATATTTAGTTGCAGATGAAGTGTTGTAGATGAAGTGATTAAGTTACAGCAAATGGAGTTTTTAATTGCAGTTGTTACTGTAGTTAGTTTTAACAGGTGTTGCAGGAGTTTGTGTGCTTGGTTTGGCTGCAGATGTTGCCATGTTGTGGGTCAGGTGTAGGTAAAGTAGAGGTATTTGATTTAGACACAAAAGCATTTTCATTTGGTTGCATATTCTAGTGTAGTAAGTTTGTGTAGTTTCTGTAGTTGCGGCAGCCTCTTCGTGACCTCTTTTAAATCACATGTTATTGGAGAAACTCTCCTGATTTCACTTGTTTTAATTGATCTACTTTGAATTATTTGCTTAAGTGTGACTTCCTGTTTTGTTACATTTGACCCTGTATTTGTTCTGTTTTTAATCCTGTTTTCTTATGTTATAACTTTATTATATAATAGCTACTTGTTTTATTACTTGTGCTAGAGCTTTGAAGATAGTTTATGAAAGCTTTTAATACACAACCTTTCCATTGTAGCACTGCAATATCAACCCTCCCTCAACTTTTACACTATTTACTAACACTTCAAATAATAACATTTTTTAAACATTTTGATCATAGGGAAACAGTCTTAACTGCAAAGACTCTCTGTGTCAGATGAACTGGAGGGTTTTATTGTGTTTCTCTGGCCAAAGCTGTGATCTTCTTACCTATGAGATGCATTTATAAGCTCTACAGACCTGGACAAAGTTCAGCACTGAGCAGAGTAATATTTCTGTTTTACTACACGCTCTTTCCCCCACTCATCTACTGCCTGACTGCTATATAAGGTTCTTTATTGAGATCAAAAGCAGACCGAGAGTCACTATTTGAGTCCGACTCAAAAAGTCTTATTCGTTCTATGATTGTCTTTTTCCTGGCGGTGAATGATCAGCTTACCAAAAACTGCCTTCTCTTTGTGCCAGCTGATCCTAAGATGGAAAGTTGATTTGCCCCCAAAACACAGAATACTTAATTTGTCTGAAAGTGGAACACAGAATGAAAATTGACTGTAGTCCATTTGTGCCACACTGTGTCTCACAGAGGAAGAGATGTAGGAGCAAAGCCTTGTTTAAGAGGCCAGAGAGAGAAAAGCAGCTTGGACAAGCAGAAGCGCTGGGCTGCATGGGCAGATTGTATCTCAAGAATTTGTGAGAGGGACAATGTGAGTCTCCTCCAAATTATACTCTCAACTTTGCTGATGTTTTATACTGAGAAAGAAAATCTTTACACTGACATATTAAAAAACAAACCACAGTCAAAGAAAGGAAGGAATCCTTAAAAGATACTTTGCCAGCACTGTCTGATGAATGAACTATAAAATATATACAGTAATCGCTTTTAATCACAATTAGCATACTCCCAAGCGCCCAGAACCTCAATGCATTGTCTTTGTTGTGCATTCATACAAACTGGTGGACATGGTGAGGGTGAATATAGGCATAACATATGTGGGAAATATTCTAGGGCTTTTGTGGCCTGACAGAGGAACCCACTTAATCTGTGGGATAGTTTTGCCTCAGATAGCGGGTCTGAAAGGCTGTTACGCAAAATAGGACAAAGAGACTCTTAATTTCCAATACGGCTTCACCGGTTGTCAACCCAATTAACATATTAGAAGGGATCAGTCTGTGACAACTGTCAGAGCACAACCTCAAGACAAAACCACTATTGTGTCCAAAGGAAACTTACATGCCCCAGTCAGATAGACGAGTGGAGAATAGGTAAGAGCCAGAGAAGGTTGAAGAGCCAAAGTGTGCTAATGGGACCCAACAGGTGCTGTTTATTTTAAACTGATTTCAGAAATTTGTCAATGTCACATAAGGATTAATTTTTTTTACTGTTGAAGGATGCACAAATATTCTTCCCCACACTCTTTTCATCTATTTCTGCAGCTGTGTAGACACACAGTAGGATCAAGTCTGCCAGCTGTAGTGATGGTATTAGTGACGGGTTTGCGGCAGTGTTGAGGCTAAGCACTGGTGACAAAGAGAGATGCCTGGAGGACTTCTCAATGTCCATCCTCACACGACTTGAAGTGGACAGGACCTGCAGCAGCTCAGAGACAGGATGCCAGACGAAGCATATGTTATACGGGCACAAAGCACAAGGGGAGACAGGGGGTTGAGATGGACACAGAGAGGCAAAGTGGCTGACACAAGCCATGAGAGGAGAGACAAACAAACATACAGGCAGACAGACAGACACACAGCAGCGTCTGGGTGAGAGAAGAAATACTAAACAGGGTGGTGGAGGAGCGGGCTTGACGTTGAAAGGGTCAGAGAGGCCTTGCATAAAAGGAAGGAGGGAACGAAGGGGGTGAAGGGGTGAAGGCAAGGAGGGGTGTTTGAAGTAAAATAGTTTGAAGTAAAATGGTTGGGACATGTGTGACATTGGGGCCCTAGCAGGAGTTGTGTCACTGGTCCATATGACTTGTGTGGAGCATGGCTGAGGTAATGTGTTGTAACAGTGGTGGAATGGTCACTGTATGTCAATGACCTTTTCACGAGGAGCCCTGTAACGGCATGTCAAAACATTTTGAGGGGCAATGTTCTGCAATGTCTCTGATTACTAAAAACTCAAATTGTTACTTTGGTCAGGAATTAGCTTAATTTATTTAAATTATATAAAATTCATATTAAAAAGGTGGTAATCCTAGACTAGACTTTATTTTTAGAACAAAAAATCAGAAAAGGTCTTCTCCCTTCGAGCCCTGTGCGGTGAAGCTTTGTGTTTTTAGTTTATGTGGACTGATGAGATGGAGCAGAGTCCTTCAGCCATGTAAACAAACCCCTCGGAAGAGAAAATGCCAGGGTACCATATACCCCCCTACCAAGAAATGAGACTTGACAAGAAACAGACACAGGTTCAAGCCTTGGCCTCCAGGCCTTGCTGCATTCTTCACCACCCCACAGAACATAAAGGGGTGTGGAAATGTTGACATTTCTTCCCGTATGGCACCACAAATTAGTCATACAAATAAAAAAAAAGGTCATCTTGAATTTGATTGCATCTTTGACAGTTCACATGCTGATATTTTGCATCAGACATAAAGTCATTTTCATAAGACTAGGTTTGTTTGTGCCATAACATCATTATACAATTTCATATTAGAAAATGATCACGCTTCAGAACAGCTAAAGGGGCACTTCACCAGTTTAAAGGACAAAGTTCATTCACTCTTAATGAGGAGTAGTTTGTAGCCTGTGGAGCAGATGTATAATTTCTGCTGCAGCTCCTAAAAGAGCTTTCTAAAGTGGTGACATCATCGGGGTTATCACAGGTCAGGCCTGCGGCCTAAAAATGTTTAACAGAAAGTCTGTAAAAATGTGGGCATGTCCCAGCCAGGAAAAATCAAAGTTGCAACTGATTTGCTCTGTTGGTAATTTAGGATCCAGCTTAGAACCTGAACCAAAGGGATTTAAGTCAGTGTACCTCAGTCTCTGTTGTTTCTATTTTAAACATTGATTATTTTTCATAGACACGTCATAGACTTCCCTGCTCAAGTGCCCCTTTAAATGTAACATGTAACTTTCTTAAGCTCCTCTTGAATTTTCATTGCATTCACGTGCCTCACTTTAATCACATCATGACCATACTGTATTAAAGAAAAATTTGATGTTTTGGGATTTTTTTCACAGACTGACAAGACTAGGTTGACTTTAGCTGAATTCTCAAATGTGTAGACATAATGTCCTCGGCTTGTTTTGTTACAAATGGCACCAATTGAAATTTGGGTTGCCGAAAATTGCAGACTTTATAATTTGATAACAATTACATGGTATTCCTTTCTTTCAACATGTCCACTTTGGGGAAACACGTGCTGGAATAAGTCTTAATAATTAGACAAAATAATCAAAATCCTTATAAATTGTTTACATTAAAAACAAGCGAGAAGATGAGGGACATGAGTTTGAGTAAACTATGAATATTTGATCTAATATCTTTATACATGAGCTGTAATTTTCTGTCCCTAAAAAAGGGAAAATCTTATTTTCTCTATGCCTTATTTTGCACCAGCCTCACACAAACTACAATGGTCAGCTAACAATTTTTCCTCTGAAATGGCCAGAGGTAAAAGGCTTCCCAACCTCACACTAGTACTTTTTTCCCTTTTCACTAGTAATGCCAGTTCTTTCTCTTTTTATCTCCAGGAAATTATTAGTTGGGTAAAACAATAAAAAATAACTGAAATTAAATTATAGAAGTAATTCTGGTAAGCAACCAACTCAAACAAAAAGGCACGTTTCCACTGAATATATATGAAATAAAGTTATTATACATAGCTTTTCTTTTTAATCATGAATCTAATTCATTTTTTTTCTGCAATTACAGTACCAAGAGGCTCATAATCACAAACTCAGGAACTAAAATAAAAAACAGACTTTTTTAAAGGTTCTTATGACAAACTAATCTAAGCTATCATGAAAGCATTAGTCTGACTGACCATGCAAATGTCAGATAAACAGGACACTATTTGTAAATGGTATATCTGTCTTAGGTCACACAGGACATTCATCATTCAGGGTTAAATACAAAAAAGTTAACTGAGAGGAGCAAGGGTAGCACATATAAAAAGGATGTTTCAAACTTCAATAACACTCACCACAGGCCTTCATGAGGATTAACTCTTTGTTCCCCCAATACTCAATCAATAACCAACAGGCCCAGACATCTTTATTCACAGACAAATGCTGCTCAAAAGGAAGAAAAAGAACAGAGCTCCCTATTCTACTTTCTCTGCATGTTTCAAGTACTATTCCTGTCTCCCCGTCCTTAATCTGAGATGCATTCAGGTCCTTTATGTGTATGTGTCATTTGCTGCATGGAGTGAGCAGCGATCATGACACATACTGGATGCCGCTAAAAATTAATTTGGGCTAAGAGGTACAAATAATGTTTATTTTTCTTATGAAGACTAATAACACACAATCAGTTCAGCCATTTTTTTTATAGCTACTACACTCAAATTATTGAGATTACGTGACAGAAGCATTTGCAAATTGCAGAAAATGGATTTAAAAAATAGCGATGTGTTGTACCATGTGTTTACCACTGTGATGGTGGGACTTCACTCCCACATCCTGGTTTTTTGAGGCTATTTCAAATTTTACAACAATCACAGCAAACATCTGATTACTAAAAATATGACAGAATAAGAGACATCACACAAAAGGAAACACAAGAAATGTGTATCCTCATTCCTCCCTCCCGATGGTGGACTCCCACAGTCCTTGGGTCTTTGTGTCTGTCTCCTCTTTATGAATAGAAGCTTAACTATGGCCTGAAGCAATGCGTCTTCTGCTCTCTCATTGATAGTTGATGCATTATTCATTTATTTTCATCATATCATCAGATGTGCATAAGCTTCACCCAGTTATTTTTGGGGTGCAGCCTTCTTTTTCCCATTATTTTTCAGGATCTCATGGAGCACATTCACATTATTCAATCATTCATAGCCTCTCAACTTTATCAAGAACCCAGCTGAGATGAAAGCCAGTCTTTTTTATTGATTATCAGAGGGATTAGCTCCCACCGAAAGTTAAGGTTAACCCCCCAATGCTGTTTGTCAATGGAAGGGAGCCAGTCCTTTTTGTCAGGAGACTGTCGCTGCACGCTACCCTCTTATGTGTGGGTCAGATGCTTTGTGTGTATGCAGAGAGAGGAGAAATTATGTTCCAAACTTATGAGCACTCTTAAATTCTCATTTTCTATCTAAGTCCATTCAACCTGACTCACCCTGGGTAAGAAATTAAGTTTTCTTTTTTTTTTCTTTACTAACCTCAGTGGACAAAACACAAGAGAGCCAGTAGGTAGGACGAGGAACAAAGAGTTTAAAACTTTATCCTGTGTCCACAGCCCTGTGTGTAAGTCAGTGCCCTGGACCAATTACCCATAGCTCTTTCCCTATCTTTCTTCACTTAAAATAAAAAGACAAACAAAAACCCAAAAGCAGCTGGCCTGCTTGTTTGGTGCTTGTGTATAAAAGCATCTCTTCTCTCTCGACCTTTTCTTCATCCAGTGCCCACAAGTCTCCAGCCTTGACCATACATTATCTTTCAGACTCAATACACCTCTTCCTTCTTTCCTTTTTCCTATTCTCTCTTTTTCTCTACCTCTCCAAGAATAAAGCCCTCCTAATGACCGTGGGCTCTCAAGGGCCCGCTGGTGCCCGGGTACTCGAAAGTGCGGTGTGGTGGAAATGGGGGCACCTCCTCCTCCTTCTCTTCCTCCTCTTTTATCACAGGTGAGAATAGAGGGTCAAGAGGGGTTAATGTGCTGCTGTTGCACAGAGGTTTTGGGCTATCTCCATGGCAGCAAGCACATTGAATACCAAGGTGTATTTCCTTCTTCCTAAATGAGACATTTGTTTGTTAGTTGTTTTTTTGGCCTTAGGGTTCAATTTCATTTTCAAATTGTAGGCTGAAAAGATTTAGCCATGATTCTTTAAAAAAGATTAGGTTATAAAGATTATGTTTTGGTAAATATTTAACTGCTGTTAGGGAAACATTACTCCTTTTTAGATGTGGAATACATAACATTAATGACTCATCGGTCTGTTTCGGCAACAGCATTTAGTTGTTCAGATGTCAGTTACATTTATGTTAATGTTCCCTCCCATCATGCATGTTGAAACAGCAACACTATATCACTCCCCCCGAACTGCAACTTGCCCAACTGCAAGTGAGAAAATGATGACATGGTTTCATATCTTATAATTATCCAGTCGTCTTATATGGCAGGGATACAATTTAGTATAAGCAATGCAATGCCATCTTTTTTGAGGCCTTTTTTTTTAAAGATCGATAAATATTCTTAATTCCCATTTCTATTTATGCATCTCTATGTAAGTCATATCCCCATTTAATCATGTGACATGGAGATAAGTTAATTTACTGGAGTAATGTTGGACAGTTAGCTTGTGATGTGTGAGAATGGAAGTCCAACAATTGATGGCATGAGTTGGCAAGGTTTTGCCGTTGCTCCTGGCAACGATTATCTTGTTGCTACTTCCATAAAAATACAGTCAAAGAAAAAATATTAACTGACTTTTGAATATTGAGTTGCTCAGTAGGTTAATAAAACCACTGAGAAATGCTTCAATTATGGCAATATATTTCAACATTGTTAGAATGTGGAGAGGGATATCCAGCTCATGGTTTGGTGATGTCTCAACGTGGGTACACATTTTACTCTGGCGCAATGTGTCATTCAAGACACAACTTGGCATTTGGACAAAAAATATCATTTTAAGTGAAAAGGATTGCTGATACACAATGCCACTGTCCTTTCAAAGTTGAAGTTTTCTAACATGAAGTATTGCATAATGAGCCAAATCAGACAAGCTAATGTATTGCTGTTATGTAGAAAATCCGTGTGGTGGATGAGAGAGAAAATTTTTTTTTCGACATTTTCAAAGTTGTTGAATATGAAATCTGATTGAGGGCATTTAAACATGTTTTTACTCGTGAGAGCTTTATTGCACTTACAGTAGTTGTAAATAATTTCAACTCTAATATAACTTTTCATGTATTTACCTCAGCTTGGTTCACTGACTTTATAACTCCTTGCTGCCATGTTTGTCCAGCCTCGCCTCAGTGAGCAGAAGCTGCAGCTGCAGCTCATCCCAAAATGTTGCAGAGCACATTCAGCAGGTTTTTATTCCTGTTCATTTGGTAAAACTGGGATGCATTTATATTGCTTTTTCCTTGTCTTTTTGAAAGCTCTACCTTACAAGCCACATTCACCATTTTGCGCACACACTCATGCAGCACATCTTAGTCTGTTTAGTCTTACAGGCTACGCAATGCTATTTTTCTGTCATACACATACTCACACATCAATGAACACATCAGAGACAAAGTGGGGTTTTTTTCATGCCCAGCAGCAATTTCACGTGTGTACTGGAAAAGCCGATTGAACGACTAACCTTCCGATTGGCAAACAACTGCTCCTCCACGTGAGCTAGTCGCCCCAAAGGGTTAGGTGCTGTGAGAAAACATTTTTTTTATTGATTTGATTACCTGATAGATAGGATTCATACAAAAAGGAAATCACAAGCAAAATTGGACGCTCTTTTCTGTGCATGTCTTCCTTTATTGTGACTGTATGTGGTTGAGACTTGTGATACATTAGTGTAACTAGGTCTGACCTACTAAGATTGCCTTCACAATTTAATTTTCATCAATCTGACAACACCTGTGCTCTCACTATTTGGGTCTCCATAAACACGTATATTGTCTTCTGTGCTGATCGTTGTGTATTTATAGATTTCCATTTGGTGTCCTTTTTTTTTTCCATTGAGGTCATCTGTTTCTAAGTGTTATGTGAAGTTGCAATGCATGTGTCGTAAACTTGATGAGGATGTTTAAGCTGTTTATCCTGCTGTAGTTCTTAGTCTTAATGAGCTATCTATTTGGAGACTGGACCTTTTATTGAGTTTTATTTTTTACATCTTGCTATTCTTAATATTTTTCTTTAACCCTTCATAGTTACTGATTGGTTAATGTTAGGCGTTAAAAACACCTTGTTTGGGAAAGCATGACAACCTGGTTTAAGACCAGACCCTCTCACAATATGTAGTTTTCTAGCTTGTATTGCCACACCTAAAAACAAATACTCCAGTACTCAAGTGTTTCCTTATACAAGAGGGAAATAAATTTTGTTTTGTGACTGTCAGGATTTGTCATGAGATTGAGCTTTGCAGTCACAAGAGGCCTGTGGCTCATGAACAAAAGGTCAAAAGGTCAAGGGCTGAGGTCATCACATGGGTTCAAGGGAATATAACAACTGGCCAGTTGTTAGGTTCAATGGTGAACAGGAATGTACACACACACACAAATTCTTTTGGTCTTCTTGCATGTGGCACTGATGTATACTCTAACTGTGGGGGAATAGACATTGTTTTTCTGCAGCAGCCGAGAGAAAATTTATCATTAAAACCCTGCAAGGCTCCGTCTGCTAATTCAAATTCCACCTCTGCAGTGAATTAGCTTGCTCTTCTTTGCTTTTTTCCTCAAACTTGAAACAAATGCAGGAAAATCCAGAATGATCTATTTCAAAGGATGTGAATTAAATAAAAATCCCATCTAGCCATTCTGGTGCAATTTGCATTTTGATTTTTTGCAATTTCTGCAGTTTCTTCATTTTGCTTTCCTCACATAGACACACACACACTCACTTTTTCTCTCAAGGTTTCTTGCTTTAATATCAGTGTGGATCAAAAGCCTTTCATTAAGGTTTTCTACACTCCTTCCAGCATTGTTTGGCTCCTAGGATAACAACAAAGTGCTTTCCCCTACTCTGGGGCCAGGTTAGCAAAGAAGAAAGGAACAGTTATTCCTGGGCTAAGTTCACATCAAACACAAGGGGCTCCAAGTGAGAGAAGATGAAAGCGCCAGGCCTGACCCGGAAGATTAGACCAACACTGCTGCCAGCTTTGTAGCACCCAGGGGCCATCCTCACTCCAGGATTCTGCCCCCCCTCTTCATACAGTACAATGGACTTCAGCACAGAACAAGCCTAGAAGAAGAAGAGAATAAAATATGAGCAGCAGAAGCAAAGAGGAACAGAAGATACAAAGGACAAAGAGGGAGATGGATGAGCAAAAAAGAAGAAAAAAGTGTATTACAATTGAGAGCGCAAAACTGCCGACTGTCACAACCTACTTTTCTCGCCTCTGCTGCCGCCTCCTCTGACAGATAGCGGTGAAGCTAGGAAGAATGCCAATTATCATAATTGCTTAAAGTGTGTGTGAATATTCATGATTTTGCCAGCCTTATTATAGCAACAAATCCACACCACAATGAATGTAAATGCGTTGTGATCATTTTACATAGCGATAAGCCCCCAGTCCCCCCGTTTGTGTTTGTGAATGCATGTGTGTGTGTGTGTGTGTGCGTGTGTGTGTGTGGAAGGCAGCTGTGGGTGTCAAGGTTGGTTGCAATCTCTAACTGGACCTCACTGCCTGGATGAGCTGTTGCCATGCATCAGATGTAGAGAAGAATAAAATCTGTAATGTCAAGGAAAGGAGTGAGATGGAGAAAAGTACAAAGAGGCAACAACCACAACAGTGTGAAAAAGAGAGAAATTCAAAGACAAGATAAGGAACATGTGAGTAAGTAGTTGCAAAGGAAGCAAGGTTCACAGAAAAAAGCACTCTGCCCACCAAGTTTTAGAGTTTGTAAAAAAGAGAAGGGGGTTAAGGAAAAAAGAAGAAGAAGAAGAAAGAAGAAAATTGGATTTGGAAGATTTGGAATTGCTTGGAAAATGATGTGCTGAAAAGGGTTGCATGAACTAGTTAGTTGGGGAATGTTAGACATACAAGGTACATAACATTGTAATATCAACATAAAAAACTACACACACTAACACACCCACAGACTGCCTCCTGCTCCTGTGCCCATGCTTATGAGGTGCCAGATGGCACAGGACAAACGCTCCTGAGGGGAAACCGCATGGTGACCCCTCCCGCTCTCACCCATACTTTCTCACACATTGAAGACACATGGAAACAGTGGTTGAGTTGGGGGAGGGGTTGAAGTTATCAATGATACTCATCAAACACACACACAGGCCATGCGCTGACTAACTCCAAAGATGCAGCGATATTCAGGCGTGCCTTGACATAGTCTCAGACAGGCAGGAATTTGAATAGCCCTTCAAAAATTTGGTTAGCCCGTGGGCCTGCTGCACAACCTCAAGGACAGTGCCCTACATCAAACATTCACTTTGTCTGCCATCCATGCCCTGTTACCTGGAGATGCTATCTCACCTCCGCCTGCATGATGCACACTGACCTTCCCCCAAACCTTTGCTGCTGTGCAGCTACAGGACCCATGAGTCCTGTCCAAAAACCTTCAGAAGGAGCGGTGGTGGTTATGGGTGAGTGATTCAGAGACAGAGAGACAGACGAGAAGATAGAGGAGATATGAAGTTCAGGAATGATGTGGGTGAAATTACAAGAGCCGAGGCACATTGTTGTTGCTGGTTGTGGCCATATTAATCAAAGCACCACCATCACGCATGTCATATTTGTGTAGCCTGTGAAACAGTTCATAACCATAGGAAAAACGTGCGCATACAACTGTGACAAGCAGAGTAGAACAAAGTAAACTCATATATCCTGTTTGAAAGTCTTTTGAGTCATTAGTGGTTATCGTCTTGCCAATATTGTACTTGTTCAGGTGGAAGAGACATTTTAAAAACACCTTCTGTTGGTGTACAAGCAGCCCAGTTGCCAGGGGTCAGTTGAATTAGGGTGACCTCCTGAGTTTCAGTAATATTTGACCATAATTAAGTCCAAAATACCTCTGTCTTTCTGTCTTTGCATGCCTGAAGAATGACCTATTTGATTTCGTCTCACTCCTCTTTTTGTGTGTGCTTAGAAGAAGAAAAAAACTGCTCTGGGAGGACAGGCCAAGCCATCCCAATGGGCTCCACCACTTATCACCAGTCTTCTGAGATTCCACCAAGATTCAACCTCTTATGAATAATCTTACCCACAGGCACAATGGGGCATTGGAATGGGGGGGAGCAGATTATTTAGAAAGACATGGGGAGGGTTGGGGATAGTTTGAGGGGGTATGAAAAAGAAAAAAGAGAAAGAGGAAAAGGGGCTGACAAGAGAGAGAGAGTGAGAGGCAGGATGGAGAGAATAAAAGAAGAGGGAAGGAGGGCATCAGGGGATGAAGGATAGAGAGAAAGTGAGGAAGTCTTTTGATCTGTTTCTCTCCTCAGAGAGGGCATCAGGGTAGATGCAGGATCCAAAGCTGGCCCTGCTGCTTGAAGGGACTGACTGGTTTATTAAACGCTCCCACCGCCCTCATGCCTTCGAGCATGATGGGATTAATGCTGGCATAACCCTTTACTTAATTCATTACAGGGGGACGCTGGCTAATTTGATTTGATATTATTTTAATAAAGTTCTGTGATGATTTGGAAGATTGTTTCAGGCTATCAGAAATAATTTTCCAGTTATTACTGCTATTCAGGCAAGTCCTTTGATAGCGACAGTCAGTCTTGGTGTGTGCAGAATACATTAGCCATAAGTGCAAGTGCTTTGGCTCCAAAGCTACAGAAGAACTACTAATAATTAGACTTCTCTGAATAGCTGAGTGTTGTGAAGAGATGCTCAGATGTGCTGTGGGCAGAAACCATGGAAGGCAAACATGACAGAAGAGAAATAAGACAGGGAGAAAAAGACAGAGCAGAGGAGCGATATTTTGTATGCATTGAGCTTACACATGTCACCATTGTTAAATCTCCTAGGGATACATGGTTGGCTTTCCGAGGGGAACCAGTGCTTTGTGTTATTCATGTGATTTTTGAAGAGACTACTGCAAGCGTGGGTGTCTCTGAATAAAAAAAATGTGCATTTTCTTTTTTTGGTGGCTATAGATGCTGTCAATGATCAGACAGCATGTCAAAAATTACATGTACAGTTATACTCTAAAAATACATAGAGTTTCACATGCACTTTGAAAATGTAGGTTTCTGATATATTTTACATATTATATTTCAATTGTTCCTTCTTGGTTACAGTGATTTTATAGTATAATTAGGTTCCAGATCCATCTCAGTAATATAGCACCCTCAGTGTTAGAATAATCCTGTTTTCCACCAATCCTTTTGTCCACTTCATGTCATGAGCCGTTGCCAGTTGCATATAATCCTACTACTGTCTCCTCACCTATTTACATATTCCTGAAGATAATTGCAAACACTGTAGATGCTTCACACCGTTTCCTTAAGCCTACATCCAGAGCCTGCAAGTTTTTCGAAGAGAAGGGAAAGAAGAGTAGGACCAGGGCTTTGGGGAGGGGGTTGAACTGTATAGCAGTGACAATGTTTTTGTTTTGCTTTTTCCTTAAACCCTAAATGACACACATTTCCCTCTGAAAAGATAAGCTCTCAGTCAAAGGCCGCGGGAGATGTCTGGGACCCTGTGAAAGAAGTGGGGGAATTACCTACCAGGGGTCTGGCATGAAGAGAGGTGGGGTTGGAGGGGCGAGGATGGAGAAAGAGGTGGGGGTGTGAGTGTGAGGGGGTTACCCTTATTCATTAGTCCGTCTGGGGTCCAAGGCAGGGTCACACAATGTGTTGGTTGTTCTCCAGACCCCCAGACCCCAGTAGACACATTTAATGGCCACCGTTTCCTCTCCAGACAGAGAGAGAAAGAAAGGGAGGGGCATGGAGGTTGGAGTGAAGGTGGCAAAGGGGGGGTGGACTTTGACAGAGAAAGACGAGACAGATGAAGAGAGGGGTAAAGTGATAAAGAGGAAAAGTAAATGAACTTTGGAATGAGAAAATGTATAAAACAAGAAAGTAAAAGAAATAAGAGGGGGCATTCAGGTGGGCTTGAAAAGATACATTTTTGGGTCATGAATGTCCTCACATGGGACATGTTAGTACCTGCCCTGGGAAAGAAATAGCAGAGCATTCCACCTCTGGATGCATCAGTCTCTGTTTTTTCACAAGCTCAAAAGTTCACAGGTCATAACTTAGAACAATTATTGGGGTCAGAGTTCATAGTTATCACAGGTAAGTGGAATCACACAAATGTGGAATTCAACCAAGGACAACCAATGTTTCTAGGAAAAAGCAGTCATGTTGTGGAAAAACATGACTTAGGACATAGGTATCTATAAATTTCATAAAAACTTTATGTCATGATAAAGCAGCAACATCTTAAACCAAAACGTATGACATGAAACTTTCCATTACATTTGGAAATGATAAGAAAATCACGTTTGTTTTTTTTGCCTTTTTTCTTCCGTATGTGCATTTTAACCAAGGCATTTGATAATGTCAAACTGTCAGAGGTGCTAGTAATAGCTAGCTCCCTTTAAGTTCATTATATCCACTGAGATATGCTAGTCCAGGTTCAATAGTATGGCCCAAGGCAGAAATCAATGTTCACAAAAAGGTTTTCTGATACCACAGCAAGTAATCAAGGTTATAGAAAAGGGCAAGCATTAATACAATTCCAGCGAAATATGCAGAGTTTATATACATATGTTCTGAGATTTAATCCAAAACTCAAATGTCAAGTGTAAATGCATGCAGATCCAAGCAAATAGGGCAGAGCTTCTGATGAAACGATAACAGCAAGGCTCAATGAAACGACATGAATGCATCCAATGATCAGTCAGTCAATGCAAATCTCTAATATTTCCCTTCTCTCAGAAATCATTTCATTTCTATAACATTTCTTATCAATACACACATTTTATGAGAACCAAATTTGCATTTATTTGCAGCCTTAAAACACAGTTACACTCTAAGATTAACATACTATATTAACATGTTTAATTACATGCTCTGAACAAACTATCATATTAATGGTAAATGATTCCTATCTAATTGACTGTTTTTCTTCCATTTACAATAGGCTTTAAGATGGAATTAAAAGATATTACATTAACTACCTAGGTATCCTTTCCAACATTCATCTCTAGAGGTTCTTTTAGTCCCTAGAGTGAAAGGTAGTAATTTGTCACTTTACGCCGGCTCCAATTAGATTAATTGCATTAGACAGGCTAGTTTAGTGAAACCCCCTCCTCTGGAGCTGAGAGACTTGGGATTTCAGTCTTCTTTTCCTCTGTCTGTCCTAATATGCTTTTTCTGTCCCCTTAGGGTTTTTTGTGATCTTGAAAGATTTTGTGATCCATCTTTGATTCATATATTGTAAATAAAAATCTGAGCAGAAAATTGCTTTGATGAAATGTGCTTTTTCCAGCAGTAAAAAGTTTTCCAAGTGTAGTTAAACATCCAGACCACTAATTATTTCCGGCAATAATATTAAATTCGGGTTTTATTTAATCAAAATGGCAATAGAACACTTCAAATAAATACCTAACCTGCCTACATGCTTGTTTCAACTATGCTAAGGTGCACACATACGAACTTCCCCCAATAAAATCCTCCATGTCTACACCTTCCTTTTAAAAGTCTGCTGTCCAAAACACATGTTAGTGCTGGCAGGGCCTTAGTTAGCACTCTACGTCGTGCTGACTAGAGCAAGAAGATTAGGGGTCATGTCAGCTCCAGATTATTGGAGGATTTTACATTTATAAACCTGTGCTGGCTCTAATTTAACAGCACCTTCAGGGACCTTAAAGTGAGGTTGGAATGAGAGAAACAGATGTGGGGCTGTCTTAATGGGGAAATAGCAGCAGTGGACACAAAGACAAGGCCAGACAGGCTCATTCATGCATCCATCTTCTCTCCCTCCATATCTTTCCTTCTATTCTATTTCCTTTTCTTTCCTCTCTACCAATTCCAGACTTTCTCCAAAAAATATCCTCTCTCCTCTTTGCCTCTTCCCTTCCCCTGCCTTTTCATCCCTGTGTCCTTTTTGTCAGTGGAGCCTTGTGAGGATTGGGATGGATTTCTTGCCATGAACCTTGCAGAAGGTTCCTTGCCAAGTGCATAGCATTCTGGGATTCTCGCCTGTGACTGAAAAACTCGCCAGGACCAAACCTCTGTAGATTGTACTCTTCTCAGCAAGCATTGCAATCAAAACGTAAACACTTTGGACTGTGAAATCAGAGACTCTCCAGTGATTCGATTTGTATGATCTTTGCAGATTATTATGTCACCAAGAGCTTAGTGCAGGATAAGACGTGTAGTGGCTAAGGTGTGACATACTTAGAACTGCAGCTACTACTGTACATTTATGAATGAGAAAAGGTTTAGGTGAGTGATAGTTAAATAGTACAATACTACAGGGTATTTAATGGTGATTTGACAGAGAGTGAGATCTCAGTCAATGCACACTATCCTTTGGAATTGGCGGCTTAACTAAACATGTAACTTTCTAGTTATGTTTTTAGTATGTTAGAGCTTGGGTAAAATCAAATGCTACTATTCCTGTCAATACTCACCTCTCATCTTCTCAACCTCTGTCCCTCTGTATCTCAGTCTGTCTCGTTTAGGTTTTCAGCCAGAAGTGGGTCAGAGTTTAAAGGGATCTGCTTCCCATTTAAGGGCTCTCAGCCATCGCCATGCTTAATGACAGACGACACTGGATTCCTGTCTTTTCTCAGTCTGAGAAAACTCACCATGGAAGGATCAGCTACCACACTCAGGGCTGTACAAAGGCAGTTTACTGGGTGCAGAGCTGCATTTACAGTCCATAGCTGATGTGGTTTGGGTACCCTGATTTAGTTATGTTTACATCCAAAGTTTCTCAAGAAAAAGTATGGTGCGGATTCTTGATGCAAAAACATTTTTTCCCATGAATTGCAATTTGTTTTTACGTGACTGTTGAACAATAATTAACCAAGTTGTAGAGGAGATATGCCAAGAGTGTAGAAAATCCATAACATAAGTCAATTTACAGGAGAAACAGACAACAGATACTGATTTGGTTAATTATTAGAATGATATGTAAATCAATCATACTCCATCCCAATTAAATCCAATCCAATCACTGAAAGACACTGAATAATAACCAGTGATTATTCCTGAATATTTCAACATAGTCACTCTTTTGTGATTACAAAACAAACTACACTTACCCATTCACACAGAAAAAGTATACAGCATCTCCTGCTCTATACAGAGCTTTTCATCTATCATATATGCTATGTTTATGTGCATTTGTCATTTTTTAACACTGGCTTTATTCCAAACAAAACATTTTGGCATTGCATATTTGGGAATCAGTTCATATTTGCATTAATATGTTATAGAGCATAGTCTTTTAAATGCATCTTGATTACATTACTTGTCTTGTGTCACTTGTGCCTTATATCTTTTTGTTGTTGGCACCCATCCAAAGTCTTTACTATATCCATATGCTTCAAAATGCAGAGCATTACCTGGGTTTGTTTCACACAATCTCTTTTTTACCCACAGTCATCAGAGTCCGAATTGACTCTGCTGAAGCCTTGGGCAAGGTTTTAAAGCAGAAGCACGTATTAGAAAATGCAGTTAAAACCCCAGAAATCATTGTAATGATAACAACAGTAATTCAGTATTATTTGCACGGCACTTTCCTTAACAATGCTACACAGTGCTTTACAGGAAAAGATAAGGTGAGTTAAGTCAGATGGCTTTTCACAAGAACAGAGTTCCATTATATAATCATAAGTCACCATTACCTATTGATTCATAAATAATAATGCCTCTCATTCTGTTTTCTTGTGGCAAATCATTATCTACCACATGCTCATCATGAATTAGGAGTTATTAGAAAGATACTTACAAATGACACAAACATTCTAAAGTTGTTCTTGAATCACTCATTCCTTGTTCCTACCTTTGTTTGTGTTCCCTTTTTGAATTTTAAATATCCTTCTGGGTCTCAGCTCTTTAGAATGTTTAAGAGATCAACACTATAATTTGTTGACATCACTAGCAATAAGGCTATCACTCTTAAAGATTTTGTTCTGTTTCGAGAAGTGAGGAATTTGAAAAATCTGTACCTTGTTAGAAAATAAGTGCCTCATTTATGAATAAGACTGGAAACATTGTTTAAAAAAATTTTCTGATTCATTTTATTGTTAATTTATTGTGTGTCATGAAGCCAGCAAGCTGCATGAGTGTCATTTAATGTCTGACTGAATGTACAAAGTTTATAATCATAAATGTCATTTTAGATCAACATACTCATAATGCTTCTAGCAAGTCATCACAAACTGAGTCATCTTCACCACATTAAATCACAGCAAAACTTTCCCTCATCACACTCAGAGATACAAAAGGCCCACACTCGTAAAGAGTCATACAATGGCTTGGTGTGAGAGGGGTAAAGCATTGCCTTATCAGTGTTCAATCAGTGGTACTGCTCCATATGGCACAAATCAGGAGGCATCACATGTTTGCTAGCTTCCGAGTCCTACTGCCAGACAGCCCTGTTAATTGGGCAACAAGATCACAGGCAGTATTACAAGCCAATTAAAGCGATTGGGACAGATTGCCAAGTGATGAGCTTCACTGCGTAAATGAGAGTGTGAAGTGCTTGTCACCTCTCTCTCCTTCTCTCCATATATTTTTTTCTGTTTCTCCGTCCATCTGAATAAGTGATGACTGCAGAGCACTGAAACTACTTAGTGCATTAGTGATGTCACACGAGGCCCCTTCATCATTACCCTCAGAGCAGGAGGCTGTGGATTTGGGTTAGAGGAGTTGCTGCACTGCTTCACTTTTGCAGTTACTGTAGTAAGCGAGCCCACGGCACTGATGTACGGGCATCAGAGCAGACGTTCAGGGAAACCAGAATTCTTTCTGTTCAGGTTTGAGAGATTTGTTGTTTCTGTTTGATTTCTGTCATTCTCCAGTGATTTGAGATTGACTTTACCATTAGTTTGCTTTTGAGTTTATTTTGAGTGCATGAAGGTATGTGGATGTGTGTCTTTGTGTTTGTTCGTGTATGTTAGAGGTAGTGAAACAGTGAAAGAGAGAGAGAGAGAGAGAGAGACTGATCCATATGACAGCTACTTTAATTTGTTCGGGGAATATTATTGTACTGGTGCAGTCCATTGGGTAGCACCTGCATGCCAAGTTTGCTTAATCATGCAAAAAGAACAGAAAAATGCATTACAGATGTCAGATTGTGTCCCAGCAGAGACAGAGATTTGACAAACACCTTGAACCCTGAGAGAACAGCAGTGCAAAATTCATTTTTGTTGCATTATGGTAGATCTGCCTGTCACTACAATATGAGTTCTGCACCTGATATTTTGTACATTAGCCATGCACAGAGTAATTAATCATAATGACTGTGTTTTGGTATAAGGAGCTATGCCTATACTTTAATGAAAATGATGATGATGTACACACAGTGTAATGCAAAAAACGAATGAATATAGAATTCCGAACAAAATTCAGTCTGAATAAAGAGAGACTTGCTTTTATTGCTTTTAAGAAACATTCTCACACATACACAGCATATATTATCCACGTAAGAACCAGAGAATAAACAAACATATGCCAGCTAACACGTACAAAGTCTGTGTAATGTCCGACTAAGCCCGTTTGAGAAAAGCACAGGTTATTTTCCAGATAAGTCAAGGATGTGGTTATTTAGACCAATTTACAAACTTTTTGCATTAGGTACTGCTCCTGCACTCCCCCAAACAGAGTATTGCCATAGGTTTGAACCCCTACTAATGACAGTATTATTATATTTACAATAATATAATACAATAATATTTCATTAAAGAATGGGAAATAGCTAAAATGGCCAATAGCATAAAATGTGGGAGTTTCACTATAAAGGCTCAAAGTTTATACAAAATTTTCTTTGCTCAGCTTGCTACATCCAGCTTAAGTTTGGATGTGTTTGCAGATCAATGTTGTACATTTCCATATGTGTTACTATGTGATACACAGATATTGATGCAAGAGCTTGCTTTTTTGAAACCCCGTCATGCACAACATTTCATGCAAAATACTTTTTTTAACCTTCCCTCCAATCACAATGTATTATTATTATTTTACGAACTCTGTAGCTTCGTACGAATTGTTAGGGGTACAAGGTGGATGTACATGGTTAGAGTTAGAATTTAGGCGCATGGTTTGGTGCATTCGGTGTTACACAATACATGGTTTGAGAATTCTAATAAACACTACATGATTTCTGTTTACACATTTTACTATTCATGAGTCGTTATTGCCATCATATCAAGTGAAGACTACCGGACAGAAAACAACAGCCAAGGAATACATGCTATCTCACAATTCACAACCATGTATCGTAACACCACTACCTTTTGGACATATAGACAAACAGTTTTGACAAGACAAAAAGAGGCGTGGAGCCAGACTTTCATCCAAGACAGTGGAGTTTAGGGCCTATGTGAAACTACTATATGCGACTTTATTTCATGAGTCTTTTAATTTTGAGTCCCTGTGTTGTTTGGAAAGTTATCAGAACTACTTGGTCTGGATTAGGTCATGGTTTAGACATAAAAACAACAATTGTAGACAAAAAAGCCTATAGGGTGGAGTGCATCACCTTGGTAACGGGGACAATGGAGGCTTTTTGCTTTCCTAGACTCAAGGTACTGGGGTATTAAAAGGTCGTACTCATTTCACTAATTTCTGTGAGCCCAGACAGTTCTTCAGACATTGAGAAAACAGCTAAAGAATGGTGAAAACCAAAGAAATAGAGACTAAAAAATACCACTACATCTTGATGTGCCTCTGAAAAAAGTACCCTTCCCATATAACAAGTGAGTGATGTCTATAAACTTTAATTTCCAAGTGCCTTGAGATTATCTTTTCTGTGAATTGGCACGATATGAATAAACTGAATTTAACTGGATTACTCTGATCCTCCCTGCCGGTTTTCAAAAAAGGATTTGAAACTCTCCACAACCTTCTCGTAATGACAGCAAATGTGTTAAAGAGTGAAATTATCTTGCGTCATATGACATCCACAACAGCCACAGAAGATGTCACATGCTGAATAGTAAAACCATGATGTCTCCCTTTCATGCATCCAAATTATTTATGTGATGATATTTTTATCTGTGAAATTGGAAAAAGTATTTTTTAGATTAAACTAAATACTAAATTATTTCCAAGTTACTTTATTAGCTACTCATTTGTCACAATGTTGTCTAGTTTGCTGTATAAAATTGTTGTACAGCAATAAATTGACATTGATTGGAAGCAATAAGAAAATCAAAAGGCAGTGATGATAAGAGTTTGAGTTGTCTGAAATCCTATCAGCCCATCACACAAAATAGTTACTGAGATTTGTTTTGTAAAAGCTAACAGAGGTCATTTCAGCTCCATGTGATTATGTTATGACATTAATGACATTGAAGAATTATCTTTGGCAATAGTTACATGTCATATGTGGTTTGGAGGTAGCTGGTATTTAGCATAGCTTCAAATCAAAGTGTGTGCCCTTGGCTCTCAGTCTCTTTCTCTCCCTCTGTGTTTCTACCTCACTCTACTACTATCTGTGTCTCCCTCAGCTTCTCCCACATCTCTCCATAATAGCATGGCAGCCTCTTAATATCCAACGGCTGTGATTATCCAGTCAAGTCAGAGATTTTCTCAGATATTTTCCGTCTGATTTTAAAAACTAATGGTGTGTTGGTGCACATTTTGTGTATGATACACTTTTTAAAGGATTGTAGGGGCTCCTTCTGAAGGCTCTGAGCCATTTCAAATAGTAGCTAATACTGGACTCAACCAGCTTTGTTTGTTTTAAAGAGGAGAGACTGACATTTAGTGGTTAACCGAGGGGCGAGGGAGCAAACATGAAAGTGAAAGTTTCATATTAAAAGGAAAACACCAGCCTACGGTTTCTGTTACAGGCAGATTGTCATACCATACACACACCATCCCAAAATGCACACTCATACACACGTGTGCACACGCACAAACAACTGCAGCTTCAAACTTAACGACCGTTTTCAGTTTTCTCCATCAATCTTGAATGTTCTGCAAGGTGCATCCTCGTCACATTTTAAGCACACTTCTCTTTAAATGGGCCATAACTTTAAAGGGAATTGACACCAACTTCCCTTTACAAAACACAGTTACAACTTTCACAACCTCTTTTTATGGGCTTTATTGACAACTCTCCCGGCAATGCTGAGCAACAGTGGTTCAACAGTTGAATTGTCCCTCTTTCCTCTGTTCCTTTTGCTCAAACTGCTGATGTTGTTCTAGTGCTACTTAGGGAATAAGAGACCTCACACTATGGGGACTTGTAAAACCACTGTCATGTTGATGGGGAGACTCAGAAGTGTGTGTGCTTGCATGCCCGTGTTTGTTCAGAGTGTGTTCCAGTCTTTGAATGTGTGTACGAGCACACTGCAGAGACCAGTAAAATGCTGTCTGAATGAAGTCCCAGTGCAGCTGTGGTGAGTAGTGTTTGATGGCCATGTGATTTGTTTGTTCAGCCCCATTGGCCTTTTTCTCCTGGCAGAGAGGGGGACAGAGAGGGTGGAGGAGAAAGAAAACCAGGAGTGAGGGAGGGCTGATCGCTTCACACCTTCTCCCCTCCTAGTCCCACCAATGAGCCATTTAATCCTCCTTCCTACAGCTAAATCAACACCTCTTACACACTCTGAGCTGTTCCGGACCACCACTGCTGACTGTCTGCTGCTCTATCTGACCATTTGGTTTTCAGCTGTCAACAGCTCATTCTTACTTTTTTTTTTTTCAAAATATTTATTCTGGTATTGGGTCATAGTAATGCCTAATGGACACATGTGACTTCAAGATGTGGTTCCTCACTGACAATGCATTATACATCCATTTTTACTGTCTTTACCGGGTCTAGAAATGGAGGCTCTTATGTCACATCATCTGAAGCATCGTGATGGAGAAAAGTGTGTGAGAGACGAGTGAGGGATGGAAGAGACAGGCAGGCAGAATGTGTGAGTGAGATATAGTTATAATGGAGAGAGAAAGACTAAAAGCATCAGAGGAAAAGTGGGTTGGAGAAGGCCTTTGATGGGTACCGTAGCTTGTGGGCGGCATGTTTAGCCCGGTGTGGTAATTGTGTCTCTGGGGTGAGATCCATGGACCTGATCCTGGCTGAGATCAGAGACCGAGGAAGATCACTGCAAAGCTGAGGGAGAAAGAGAACGATTAGATAGAAAGGCAGACCACTGGAAAAATGTGTGTGCTTGTATTAATTTATAGGCTTATATCATTTTCAGAGCAAATGAAAGTTTTCATGTTTCCCACATTTTTACTTCTATTATCATGAACAATGTTAAGCTATTTGTTAAATAGGTGACTTCCTTGTAGAAGTTTCATTTTCAGGATCCTCTTCAAGCTGCCCACTGTCACACTAACTAGGTTTCCATTCACGAACAAAGCAAATCTGAATCTTTTGAAAAGATGCTAAACAAAATACAAATCAGACACATTTTCATTGACTGGTTTAAAGTGAATAAACTAGGGTGAGTAGTCTCATCAGAGGGTGGAGATAAAGGCTGCCTTGCTAGTGGTTGTAACACAGTGAAAATAGTGGTCCTAACCTGACACAAACCTTGTGGAGGAAATTACTGGAATTACTGTCACCTCTGGGAATATCATATCTGTCCAGGTCACACAAGATATTTTTGTTTGTTTATTTATTCTTTTAATGTCTAGAGCTTCCATTTACCTTTTCTTTTGTTTCTATTGTCTAAATGGTAATTAAAAACTGCAGTAGAAACCTTGTAAATGGAGACAAACATCTATGCATGCTCACTCCAAAGGACAATTTTAGAGTCACTAATTAACCTAACATGCATGTTTTTGGACAGTGAGAGGAAGCCAGGGTACCAAGAGAGAACCCACACATACATGTGGAGAACGTGCAAACTCCACACAGAAAGGCCCCAGGTGTGGATCAAACCTGGAACCCTCTTGCTGTGAGGTGACGGTGCTAACCACCACACCACCGTGCAGCCCTCACTTAAAATCCAAATATGATTAAAAATAAAATAAAAAGATAAACTGAGCCCTGACAGTCATTTTTACGATTTAAAACGCAACCTTGTCCTCGGAAGTCATAATCACAACAATATTCTGATATCAAAAATTCTGCTCCTGTCTACTGGAATAAAATATTGAGGGTTCTAAATTATCATAAACTGTGAGCTCAATCAGTTTATATTTGGATTATGTTAATAAGATTAATAACTTTTTAAAACAATACTCTGGTGCTGATGGAGTAAGAAATCAGAACAGATGGTTGAAGCGAATCACAGAGGTAAGAGGTATGCAGGCTTTGCCTTCCTCTTGCCTCTTGTCCTATCTGCAAGTCGAATTTTTTTACACTGATTAAAACAAAATGGAGCTTCAAGAAACTAAGAAAACAGACAAAGTCTAATAAAATCATGTTCATTGGTAGCGCATAACACAGGTGAGGACAAGGTTGGTGAACAGTAAAGCTACTCCAACATAAAATTTAAATTTTCAATTTACCTTACAGTTACCTTAATGTAAGTAGTTAGGTTTAGATGTTGCAGAATGCAAGCTTATGATTAGAAAAATACATATTTTAATGGACTACACAGTTTGATACTTACTGGTTGCAGTTCCAGTCACATGACACGATGATGACATACAAAAAACAACTGCCTACTGAAACACTGTCATCTCAGAATGTATAACCCTGAATTGTGAAACTGCTACATTTTCAGAATGTGGGCAATACATGTGCACATATGCCTCTGATGAGACTGGACTGTACAACATTTTTTTAACAAGTCAAAAAATGTGCTGGGAGTCTATCAGTAATCTGTAACTATAAACAGCAGTCCAAGTTTGTAACAATTTGGGCCCATTATTTCTCACCATGGTAGCAGATTACTGACAAAGTTAATAAGTGAAATCTTGGAACTTGGCAACAATGTTAAAAGGAGTCAGAAAGTGTGAAACACACAGGCAGTTAGCCAGACATTCACAAACTTCCAGTTTGCTGAGTAGTCAAATTTATTTAGAAAAGGAAACAAAGGAGAACACATGGAAAGTGTAATTACTCAAAATGCAAGCATCCACCATACTTTACAGCCTGACTTTGTCTTCCAGCTTTAACCTGTGAACATGCTGTGTGCAGCATTGTGTCATATGACTACAAGTAACAAAACCATAAAAAACATTCATGTTAACTTCTAGTTGTGATTTCAACAATCAGTTTCTCGCTGTGGCAGCGTCATCTGCTTATTGACTAGCTGTATACTGTAGTTGCTAACAAACTGTCATTGAGTAGAAACAGACACTATTGAGTAAATTTGTTTAGGCTTCACTTGTTAACACCCCTCTGTAAAGACCTAACACAGCAAAAGTTTTTAATTCAGCCAATGGTTTGATTAAGGGCTAAAAAGCACTTACAAATTGGAATAATGGAAGGTTTCCTGTTCTCCCAATGCTTCCCATGCTGTCAAAATTGTGTGGACAGCATTCACTTTCCTCCTATTTTCCTATTAGTCTTAGTTTCACTTGCCAAAAATAAGCTTAGATAATCTCACTAAGCTTTGTCCTTTTAACTTCTGCACTTCTAAGTCTTTCTAATGTTGTAATTTGTTATAAGAAGTTGTGGGAATGCATACAAGCTTATCTCACATGAATATGAGGAATGGCCAACACCTCTGCATTGAAAACTGGTAGAATTGCATGGTTTGATTTTGTATTAATTTCATTCACACAAAAGCAAAAAATCAAATTCTACTGATGTTCAGCAGCCCAGACAGTAAAGCAGCATAATAAGAGTCCCACAGGGGTATGTATGTTGCTTAAAAGTTGTGCAGACGTACCATAATGACTTTAGTTTTGTGTGCACTTTTGTCTGTTTTTCACTAAACAAGGGAATTTTGTGTGTCCACAATGTCATAGCTGTTAAACAACTTCCCACTGATGTAGTTTCTTTGATGGTGTCCCATAATTGTGTGCCACCACCACATAATGTGGTGTTAAAAGGGTTGTGGTCATTTCAACATTTCTCTCAGACCAGGTTGAAGAAATCATAATTTGACATCTGTTGGTCAAAATGATATTTTCTTTTTGAAACTATGTCAGAAAGAGCACTCTTTTTCTGGAGCGCAGGGTCCATTGCCTACCCTATAAAAGCTTGTTGATGTTGTACAAAACTGTACAAGTTGAGTTACTTGTGCTTTATGTGAGTATTTCCACATAATGTATTTTCTGCCTCCATTCCACCATACTTCAGAGGAATTTCTTTTACATTTTACTCTACTGCATTTTTATGACACTATGTGGATGATATAACAAGCTTTTAAAATACACCTGTTGAAAATTCAGCCAGAGTTTTACAACCAGTCTCATCTCAGTTTTGGGTACGTTTCTTTAAGGCATTGCAGTGTTTTCATTGCAGTTCATTTTTGATTGGTCCAGTATCTTTCCAAAGACCCCCAAAAAATGAACAAAAGTTACTGTAAAAGGGAAACAAATACGGAGATTTGTTTGTCAGAACTTTTTTCTTCTACCATTGATAATTTCTCAAACCCCTTTGATTTAGCTTTTGATTTGTATATAAAATTATACAAACCACCTTTGCCAATAATGCATTAAGCACCCATTGTTTATGAACTTTTACTTAAGTTTTACTTAAGTTTACTTGTAAGGTCTTCTACCTCTTTTACCACCGCTTCCTAGGTTAGATTAGACACTACACAGCATGGACGCAGCATGCAAGGCTAAACGTAATCAACAGATTATAGGTTATATTTGATCATGACATGCAAAATAAACATTTAGCGCACTTCCTAGTAGTAGTGGACCACACTCAGCTAAAGAGCAAAACGCTGTTCTTGGCTATTTTGTTGCAAGCCGGTGTACAAAGGGGCCACTACTTTGTTCCCTGCTGAAAGACCAACATATTCTGGTGTGAAACACCTCCTTATCTCCCTCTCCCAGAATGACCAAGTTTGTTTCCCTGCAGGTCCACCAGCATACACACACACACACATGCACACACATCAACGTACATACATTCACATACCACCCAGGGAGCAAACGGGACCGTTCATAGACACATGCTGATGCTCACATAAAAATGCGTGTGCAGTCCGACAAATTCAGACAAATGTACAGAGGCTCTCTCTCTATCTGGTGGCAGCAAGCAAGTGAGGGGAAACATGAGTGCTGGCGGTCCGGGTGCCTTGGTGTCGGCTGACAGATATAATTACAGGAGCAGTCTCTACAAACCCCCCCCCCCCCCCCCCCCCCCCCCTCCCTCATCTCCCCCCTCCTGCCACCATCTCCCACCCTCCCTTTTTCTTCCTGCTGCCCCTGTAGTCCCCCTACCCTCCAACGCCACTCTTACCTCCTCAGCTCTAACCATTATTTATTTTAGCAGCTCCAGCCCGCTTCAGAGAGCTCAGCAGCACTCACGGGGCCCTGCCAAAAAGTGGCTTTCTGACTGAAAGCTTTCCAAACAAGCTCCGCTGGTCCATTTGGCCAAGCTCCAGCACTGTGCGGTCTCCCTACTACCGCTCCCTCTCTCTCTAAGAAAAGAGGGACAGAGGGAGTCTGGTTTGTATTAGCATGAATATGTGTGTGTGTGTAGCCACATGTGCAGCCATACTTTTGCAAGTTTGTGTGTGTGTTTCTGGCGATTTGACCCAGACCCAGAGTGATGGTCTCTGGAACCTGAAGCCACAACGTGCTGTATAAACAATGAGCAGTGTATTTACACAGATCCAAGAGAACAGGAGACTGCAGCTCCTATGGTGCATCGCTGCAAAGCCATGTCCCTGATACTATGCAGACAACCTGTTTGTGGCCTTCCAAGCAAGTGTGTGTTTGTGTGTATGTGTATGAAACAGAGTAAGATACTATGTCTTCTCTGGTCTACCTACCTCACTAGTTTCTTATCACTATTGATGAAGATAATTGTACATGGAGAAGCTGCTACAATTGGCCCACAGATAAGTCTGTGTGCAGGAGAGAAAGGTGGACAGATAATTTAAGATTAGATTAATAAATGGTGGCCAGACTCTAGATTATAATTAGTTCCACATTATTGCTAGTCTGCACAAATGTATGGAGAGATGGATATTGAGCAATATCACTTGTAATAGGCATACTTAATACAATACCTTTGGAGATCGACAGGCTATCCAGCAAAACCATCTGTTGATTTACCAAAAGCAGACTCAGTTCTCTTATGTTACATTTGAATGAAGCCATAGGATAACTTTACCTATAAAATTGTCTATTATTAGCAAAATTCTAATCAAAATCTTTAATTTCGAGACAATCATTGAAGTAGTTGTAATGACTAAGTGAAGAAAAAAGAAGAAAATAAGTGTGATACATAACCTCTCTCACAACACAGAGAAAAAAATTAATGACTTTGTGTATGCTCTGTTTGTGTGTTTTACTGTGCATGTGTGTGTCTCTTGTCATGGCATTTGTTTGAGACACTGCAGCTGTCCACTCTTCCAGGAATCAGGAACCAGACCCAATCTCACCTGACCTTCTGTGAGCTGTAGAGTGTGACCAAAAACGTTCGTGCATATGCACGTATACATACACATGCGCACTTGTGTGAACAAGCCCTAGGGGAACAGAGCAACAGGACACACACTCTTCCCCAGGCCAGCATAGAGGAAGGAAGTAAGGGCTGGTGGTCACACAGCGCACCAACAGTAAACCTGCCTGACACGCACTTGAAGTTACTGTCTCCTTTCACCATTGAAACTTCAGAAAAAAGATTAAACAAAATAATTTTTAGTACATTAATAAAATATGAATCAGACCTGTTCAGTGACATGAAAAATAGCCAGATCAGCGCACTGGTTATGTGGAAAATTCAGATTTCTTTTTAAAAGAAATTGTTTGACAGTTTTCTTGGAAATGTAGTTTAAAACAGTTATACGGGGGATGTTAAAGTTAAAAAGTTTCCTGTATTCTTTATCAAAATTTACATAGTACACACAGCAAACAGATATAGAAATAGTATTACTTGCAATTTTACGCTTTTTGCTTTGAATAAAAGCAACAGGTCGAACTAAAATCATGAATGAATGAATAAATGAATGACAATGACCGTCAATAAGGTCCACATAACACATTGGCCAAGTATTCAGTGACGGTAAAACAATAAACCCTGGTCTTTGACCGGCCAGATCAATAAATGGAAGCCTCATTGAGAAAAATGATGTTGAGATGTTATCTCATTGAGTCCTCAATGACTGTTTACAATCAAGGTGAGTCACGAGCTGGATGGTTAAAAGAAGGTAAATAAGGCATTTTTGCTTGAGGTATGGTAAAAAGAAGCAGGTGAGACCAAGATGTCAAGAAACAAAGCAACAAAGAATAATAGTATTTGTAAGCAATTTTACCATCATTTTGTTCTCTTGTTTTTTTTACTTCATTTGTTTTTCCTTTGGATTTGTTGGGCACAAGTCCAGTGGCCTTTATTTAAATAGTGGGCAGAGAGAAGGATGACATGCCACAAGCCAGGACATGAACAGGGCCAGCAGTCCAACCAGTTGAGCAACCTCACATGTCAGACTGATGTTTTCTTACCTTGTGATAGAGCTGTATTTTTGGAAGATTCACAAGATCACAAGGCAATCCATCTCGCCAGCTCAAAGCTGCTATGTTTGCAGCCAAGGTACGCTGGTTTGATCCAATCAACATCGCATACTCAGATCTATTTTAGATGTCATGATAAACAGCAATGATGGTTCCTAAAGAAGTTTGCAAAAATGCATATAGCATCAAATATATCCAAACAAGAGAGCATTTTTTTTCTGAAAAAGGACAAAGAATGACGGTGAAGGCTTTTGGCAGATAGTAGAGGTTGGAGATAAACTGGTAGTTTATCCTATAACCTTCCAAGTATGTCTTGAAAGGGCCTGCTCTTATCCAAATAGTTTCCACAGATGATGTTCTATCCAACAAACCTGATGTACAAGAGCATCCATTTTTAGTACATGTTTGATAAGGTTTCAGCAGTAAAGCTATTTGGGTTTGGGATGATTTTATGATTTTTTCACACAGCTCCATTCTTATATTAATGTATTATAAGTCAGTGTCATGTTGCCACATTCTCCGTATGCACATTAGGAAGAAAAATAATCATAGCAAAAGAGATGCCATGGAAGAAAAATTTAAATGATCTACTCTTTTGAGTGAATAGATGAGTGACATAACAGCAAACCTCTTCAGATGGTCTCTTCTTTAAACCAGTTCCACATCCACTCACTGATACATCCTCTAACTACTGTTTTTGTTTTTCTGGCTCAAGTGTAGTCTGCACTTTTGCATTGTTCACAGTCCCTCATTTCAACCTCTTTGTGCATTCTTCAGTTCAGCCAAGTTAGTTTGAATAGAAAAACACATAGCCTCAGGGTGAAATACGGTAAATATGATTGTTTTTTCTGCTGAATGACAACTAACAACAATCATTTCAATGGCCTCCTAGTTTTATTATCTCAACAAAAAAATTTACAAAACTGGAACAGCTGGTTTTATGTGTGGGAACACAATGTCCAAGTTAATAACCAGCGTTTACAGAAGCACAGACTGAGTGATGTCACATAACAGAGAAGCGATTGTTCAGCTAGTTAGTTTGCAGTTGCTGTTTATCAGAAGGGGTCAAGGCTGGTGGTTATTATGTGAGTGCAGTCTCAGGTCCTGGGCTGCAAGAAGAGGGCTGTAACGAGCAAAAGGTTTCCTTTGCTGATAACTGTCAGCAAAGGCGATGTCATGGCTTACATCAATCATTTTTCAGGCTGTTCAATTCCTCCTTTTGTGTATGCACTTTCTTCCTCTCTTCATACATTTGCTTCCTTTCTTTTTTTCATTTTTTTTACTACCCTGCAATTACAGCTTATCTGCAGTGGTAAACTTGGCCCCTCTACTTCCTTATCTCTCTGGCTGGGCAGAGCAGGGCTCTCTTGAGTATGAAGACATGGAGGGACAGAAAGGGAGGAAGAAAGAAAGAAAGCTGAGTGTAAGCAAAACACCCAAAGAAAAAGAGATCAAGCAAATGAATGTGTAGGTTGCTAGAAGAAAGCAGGCTTTTCTTATGACTTACATTACCCTTCTTTTTCTTCTGTAACACCTAACACAATAGGTTTTGTTTTTCTTTTTTTACCTTTAACACTATCAAAGTGATAAAGCTGAGTTTCATTATATTGCTTTACTCACATTTATGGAATAATGATGGTTGATGAGCATTTTTTTTACTTACACAAAAATAATAATGATTAAAAACTGCTCTGAAATTGCTAATCTATTAGATTAATATGCTAACATATTCAAATATTAACTCACCTTTTCTCTTCAATGCTTGCATTCAAACCCATTATTCATTCCTTGAACCCTCCCCCATCATACCCTTCTTTTACCCCTTTCCACCCCTCCTCATCACCCTCTCTCTGTTGTCTTGCCTGGTCAGTGGGTTCGTGTGTGAATGTGTATGTGCTTGTCTGAAGGGCCACTGAGGTCAGGGAGTAGACCTTGGCCTCGTGGTTTGACCCCAGAGAAGAGACTGGTGTCTGGGTCTGAATGCCCTGTCTGACCTCTGAGTGTTGGTGTGTGTGCGATTGTTCATCTGACTGCATGCTTTGTATGTATGTCTATGTGCTTTGCATATTTGTGCATATATCTCCCTGTTCATGTTTGCACGTAAACATACTTATATGCCCATGTGTGCATGTGCATGGGACACCACATTTTACTGTTTTTGTGTACACACACATGCATGTTGCTTGCCTGTTTCTTCATGTTTGTGAGAGTGTGTGCGTATCGACACATGGGGTGGGGGACAGGGAAGGGGGGGCAGGTCTCTGGTCAGACGAGACAGAAGTGACAGGTATTGATCATTGTTGTTCCAGTCAAGCAAAGACCCCCTCAAGCCTGTGCACTTCAGAGAGAGTCCTGTCTGCATCCAGGGAGAAGGAGTGAGAGGAAGACAACTGCAATCAATGTCTGATCCTCCTCTGAGAGCAGCAGGGTCAGTCTGAATTTACCTCTCTTTTTTGTTTCTGATTGACAGCAGTAAGATAGGATATGTCAGGAAACAAATGGTGAAATGGCCAAAACATAAAAATGTCAATATTGTTATTTTTCCCTTGTGTCTTCAGTCAAAAAAAAAGAAAAAAACTCTAATAGAAAAGCAGAATAAAACATACTAAATGGAGTGAACATTCAAAGCAACTCAAAATTGACCGTACTTATTTTCATTTTCATGATGCTGAAACTGTGATGACACAAAATTGCATCTTTGCTGATTGGGCTTATTGAGAGACTCCTCGTGTGCAAGAAATAATGCAAAGAATAAGAGACTGTGACATTGTTTTAGGAAGGAGATTTGCATATCTCGGTGTCAGCCTCAGTGCTGCAAAATCTCCCCGCAGCTTCCTTTGCCCTTACCTCTTCCACAGACAAATTGATTTGAAAGGGTCCAGAGCTGTCTAGCCCTCAGAGGACCAGCTTTTTTGCAGACAGAGGACTGAAGAGATCGCGCAATAACAAATCCAACAAAAGATGAGAGGAGAGAGGGATGAGAAGAAAGGGGAAGAGAAGTTGGGTGGGATGTGTATATCTGGCGGAGATCGGTTCTACAAGGCCAGTACAGCAGTTTGGGGCAAACTAAATGGTTCTGAGGTTCACAATATCAGCACACAGATACAAATGTAGCCATGAGCACACAAGCAAATAAGCACACATGTACACACACTCCAGAACCCTCATGCCCCCAGCCCTCCCTCCTTGTCCCTTTATCCCTGTCTGGTTGGAAAGGTCAGTGGATGTCTGGGAAAGGGGGTCCCAGAATCCCAAACCCCTCTTTTCCACAAACACACATAGACGTACACAGGCACCTACATGCACACGCATAAACACATGTGTAAAATTATACTCAATTAACTTTTATGTTAATTTGCCATAACTCATAAATACTGCACATAGTTGAAATAAACCAGGTATTAATAAGATGCAGTCACTGTTAAACCCCTTTGATTAAGGCATGGGCAGGGGGTGGAAAATAAATTTATGTGCTTTGGTCAGCATCAGCTGACCCCTACCATCGTCACATATACACACAGTGCACCCCCTATTGCCCCAGCCCACTGTTTCCCCACCGACCTCAGTGAGAGAAGAGAGTGAACACATTCAGATGGAAAACATAGTCTATTGTGACCAATGTTTTGTCTCCTCATGATGTTAATAGCTACACTGGCAAGCATTCAGAAATGTGCAATTGTAGCAATATTAGATAACAATGCTGTCTCTGTCAGTAATTATATCAACTGTCATGTGGCTTATGGTATTTCGGGAAAAAAGTATGTATTTATCTTTGCATGTATTTAGGTTTTCTGTCCTCTATACTGTATATAATTATCAAATAAAGGGAGTAGTAGTGTGGATAAAGTAATACATGCCTACATGTTTGATTGATCGTATCCATGCATGTTTGAGTGTTTGGTGAAATAATTTCCAGGATTTTCTCCTTTTCTCTTGATGCCTCTGAGACACTGCGCCACACACCCACAGGATTGTAGACACATAGATAGAGAGGGAAAGCCTCTATAACCTTTATGAACCTTATGACCTGCAGTCTTTTTCAGTAGACCAGGACTTGGGGTAAGCTGTATAGGAGGCTCGGGTAGATTGGGGGAAGGAACTTTGTGAGAGACTGTAGTCCCAGCTGGGGTGGAGGAGGAGCATTAAACCTCCCCTCCTCCCCCTTTCTCCTGTAGTCTCTGGCCTGCTGCAGAGCAGAGGACCACTACTGGTCCACTGCATGGTGGTGTATGAGTTCAACAGCAAGTCACACTTTAAACGAGCAGTAAAGACTTTGCTTACTTTTCTACTCTATGTTGGTTATGTGTGGTTTAGAATACGATAATTCTAGACAATGACTACAACAGACATTTTGCCCAGGTGTTCACTAATGGTGCTACAGGTTGTTTTAGTCCATCACTCTCTGTTGGTCTGAGCTAAGTGGACACCTGCTGAAATTAAATAGTCAGATTTTATTTCAAGATTATGTTGATCTGACAAATTTCATATATATTCATTTGAAGATTTATTCATTCATTTATTCGTTTTTTGCATCCTTTCCTGTAGTTGTGGGCTGTTGGCACTTTTTACATTTAAGAGAGAGGACACAGATTTTAGGTTTAGTCCTCTGAGTAGGACCTTGATCAAGGCAGGTAGCCTTTAGTTGCTCGACTTTGGAAATGGCAAATAACAGAATACTCTTATGTCAAAAATCCTGGGATAAGGTGTCACTGTTAATGAGCAAATCCATTTATTTTGCAAGATGTTATTCCTGAGTGAATAAAGTAATACTGTTGCAGAAGTTTATCTGTGCTCGAGGAGGTAAAGCTGCCAGTTGTTAACTTCAGCTTAAGAAGAGTCATTTTCATCATCAAGAGCAGCTGCCTGCAGGGAAGACAAAGGTACAGACAAAACAGTGATGTGGGCCCACGGCAAGGACAAATACACAGATAAGTCACAAAGTGAGGAAACAAGAGCAAAAAAGTTAAGATGAAGGTTATGTTTTGTCTGCAAAGTGTTTGCCCATGACACTGTTGGAGGGCCATTGCTTTGTCTATGTCTGAGAACTTGTGTTTTTAACTGTGTTTGTGTTTACATTTTGACACATCAATGAATTATTGAGCTGGACATAAGGGGGGTCATCACCCACTTGGTCTTAAATCCCCACACATTCTGCTGGTCCTGCTCCTGATCTGGATCAGAGGATTCCCCTTTTAGGTCCATTCCATCTCTCAGAACCCCCTGCTGTTTCAGTGCTCCACCCTCATCTCAGCAGCCTCTTGCTTCTCCGTGCCAGGGATTGTTTCCAAAGACTAGACTTAATATGAATATCCATAAACAGAATGGGACTCCCAGACTGTGAAAGCTATCAAAGACATATTTGCATCTAATCCTCAAAGAGCCTTCTCCCACCCCTCACAGAGAGCTTGCTACCCCCTTTCGGCCCCCCGAAAAGATCTTACTAAACTAACCAGAGAAAAAGAAAAAAATTGCAAACCTGCCATCCCCCAACCCCAAAAACCCTCCCCTATTGCCCCCCGGAACATCCCATCCATTCCCCAACCGTTGGGCCAGACAAGACGAGACCAATTCTGTAGGGGATTATTTGGCTTAGTGATGAATAATGGATGACCATCTCCCCTCTGGCTCTCCACCACAGTAGCACCTCTCAATTGGCCTTGGCATCGAGCCATTCACTGGCCTGTCTGGATAGCTGCTTCGCCGGCTGGCTACCTACCCAGCCCAAGAGATCTGCAAGGTGATTGCAATATTGGGAAAGTATGGACAGGATATTAGTCATGCATATTAAAAACAATAGGTTTTTTTTTGGATCACTATCATGTAGCCTAATCAAGAAATTGGCAACTTTTATCCAATTAGCAATCGAGAACTTCCTTCAGAGTCTTTTTGATAATTGTGTGACTCATAACCTTAAAAGGTATAAAAGCTTTGTTTGAATTTGTTTCTATTTTTACTTCACAAGTCTCTCCTCTTGAATGATTCATACGAGTGCTGCTAGCTGAACATGGAATTACTAGTGGGCCTTTCAATAAATTTATATGAATTGATAGTCTTTGACACTAAGTAGACCACGGGGGCACAGAAAGTGTTGTACAGAGCGTGGGAGAACGGCCGGAACATTGTCCTTGCCCTGAAAAGCAAGGAAGCCACTCTTCTTTTATTCCTCCTCTCATCCTTGTTTTGCACTTTATCTCTTTTCATTCGCTTCGCTCTCCGTCTTATTTTCAATGGAGCACTTGGGGCCAAAGAGATGTCAGTGCAGTGGATACACACACACTCACACAAACACAAGGACACACCTGGGCATAAGAGCGCCAGTTGAAAGGAGACAAGTTCATCTAAAGGGCCTGGCTAACAGTAACACAGGAGGGACCAAGTCCCTTTGTGCCCCTGGTCTGCTCAGAGGCTTCTTACTCCTCACTCATCCTGAAGACAGACTCCTGAGGTGCAATTTGACAAGATGGTTTTTGTACACTCATTATTTGTGACCCTTTTTTGTCTTTCATTTTCTTGTTTTACGGCTTTGTTTGTTTGTTTCTTTCAATCAGGGTAGAGTAGCCTTGGGTCTTTTAACGACAGCTGTGCTGCCAAGCGCCGCATAGAAACAACACAAGTTCAACACAATGACTGACAAGCCCTTTGTAGGAGAGGAGGCCCACAATGAATGTGTCCCCACTAAAGAGTACTGGTTGGCCACATAAAAAACAGAATATTAGAGGCAGTCCGGTCCAAGAATGTCAGCTATACTTATGCAACCCCTCTGGAGATCTTTGGACAAAAGCAAACTTTATCATAACTAAGTTTGATATCTCTGCACATGCTCTGAAAGTGTGAATGTGAAGTATAAACTATATAAAATAAAGATGTGTATGTCTGAAAGACAAGTACATTATGAAAAATTAACCGAACTAAGAAACCCAGAAATTTTAACATAACAAACATGAATGTAACCCCAAATGGCTACCTTCCCAACCTTCAATATGACAAATGTCTGAAGTTACTTTGATGTAGGTTAAAAAGATATACAAGTTCATATGCAAAAACTTTAACAGCAGGCAGAGAGAAGCCTGTATAGAGGGTAGTACGGTCAAGGTTTGCCAGGTCAAGCATGTGACTGTGGCCCACAGCCCCTCGTCCCTCCCCCCTTACAACCCATTCTGTAACCCTTGGGCCTCAGGAATGAACCAGGAGTGAACCACGAGTAGAGCAACAATTCTCAGAAACTTTCAGTAACTTCCAAAGCCCTTCACCCTTCAACCTCAACGGTGTTACCCTCCATCACCCCTGCAGCAGCTGGAGTGGATCAGAGAGCTCTGCTGGCCCCCACAGGGAGGGTCAGTACCTCAATAACCCTTAAATACACACAAACGCATTAACGAACACGTATGTTGGAATATACACTGAGTAAATATTGATTAGAAAGTATAAGAGGGTATATATGTAAACACAAAAGAAGTATTCATGTAGGTGTGACACAACCATGGCTGCAACCAGGACATTAAAACTCCTGAACTTCAACTCTGTTACCAAGTGTTTATGTCATTATTTGATGAATCTACAACTGTCTACAACTTTTTTTCATGTAAAAAGCAGTAGTTAATAATAACTGTTGTTCACTCGGTAAACCATTTATTTGGTATGTGTGTGTGTGTGTGGGGGGGGGGGGGGGGGGGGATCGTCGTGTTTGTACAGTATAAAATTAAGTACTTATAATGTGCAGCACAATCCAGGTCCTATCTATTTCTCTAAAACTGGGCAATTCACACCAGAACAGTCTGGATTAGGATATGCACCATATACGAGATGAGCGATATGTTGGATTTGGGGGTGAACTTTCCGCTGATATTAAAAGTTTCAGGGTAAATATGTATTTTCATGTGTAGTCTCATTTTCCATTTAATGAGACACTCCCTGCCTGTTACAGTTTCACAAAAAAGGATCCAAATGACATCATCAAGATTATTTTGCCAGACCTTGGAGATGTCACATAGTATATAAGTGTAAAGATTGAACTTGAGCACCCCTTTGCTTTCTTGGAAGCAAACTACATATAGATCCACTACTTTGACATCTGCACCTTTACATTTTGTCTACCTAATTTAATGGTTGATTGCTTCTTACATAACCATTTACCTCTGGCAGTGGATGGAAGGCATGAGAAGTGTACTTAATCAATGTTGATATACTTCTTAGTCAACTGAGCTGCTGAGGTGGTGTGGGTTAGGATTGGCCTAAAAAAAATTTTGGATTAGAAAACCCAAAATGTGTAACAACTTTTTGTCTTATTGGAGAACTGAATTCCACCTTATTTTGTTTCATATCAAAGGTTGAACTCTAAAGGAGTAGCTGAAGTTTTCAGCAGCGTGCACATCTTTTTGCAATTAGCCGGCTGTAGCCTCCTATTTACTGCACAGATACAACAGCATTAGTCTTCTCATGTATCTCTGGAAAACAGGGAGGAATAGCATATTTCACAAAATGCTGAGCAGTTATTACATAGATATTAAAAAGACAGTGTACAGAGTAGCTTAATGTCTCCATTAACAACAATCCTGGATTCAAAGCTGGAAAAATATAATTTTCCATATTGATATAAACTAAAAGAATTTTGCACATATTTGCAGTTAGAAATCAAAAAGAAAGATTAACTTTCCGAATCCCTTTCAATGCTGGCATAGATTACAAGCCATAAAAGATGTATTTGCTGAGTTACTGTCCAGCTTTACTGACACTGAAATATAATGGCATAAAGTGGCCAAAGGATGAACTTTGCCTCTTTATTCCCAGGACAGTAAACAGTCTCCCATTGCACACACAGCATACAGCTCACAAACACATTGACACACAAGCAGGTGCAATGGAAAGCACATACAAGTGAGAGGGCACTGATAATATGACCCTCTTTTACTGGCCATATAAACTCCACAAGCAGTGCACCTGGAGAACACACATACACATGCCTAAAAAAATATACACTAACCCTCACATATGGATGTAAGCGCACACCACCCTAATGTGTAAGTTTTCTACCAGTAACAAGGAATAAATGACTCCACACCCACGGGTTCAAGGTCAGACCAACTAGTTTCTGAAATCTTCTTCCCTTCCCCGCTTCAACTCTTGATGTCTTCCTTTTCCTCTATCAACCCCTGCAGTGTGCCAAAGAAAACCCTGCCAGTGATCGAGAAACCATATACTGGAACCATACAATGCAGCTCTCAGTGGTGATGACCAGTACAAGGCTGGCCCTTATGTATTTGTGCACCCACTGTAAATATACAGAAGCAGCACAAACACTTGTGGTACTGGATAATGAGTAATACGCATTATAGGTTTTTGGAATGCAGTATCTAAAAGGTCCTTAACAAAGGCCAGGGTTCATATGTCATTGTGTAGCTTGATACTAAAAGAGTCCTCTCAGTTATAGCCTGCATTCGATGTATTCAACACATTCCTTCCTCCCTCACCCTTCACCCTTTGTCCTTCTTTTTCACTCTGAGGTCAAAGTTTTCACCTTATCTGGAAGCCATCAGCAGTACCAGTCCCACCTCTGTGAGTCATTTAGTTGAAACTTTTGCACGTCGTTAAAATCCCTCTCTTTAGCTCTGAGAAGTAGAGAAAAAAATTACACAGGCAGACATTTAAAGCAATACCTCACAAGCGAGGTAATCTAGGTCTCTGCCAATATTTTCTCTGCCAGTTACAGCACATATTGTCTTGCGGGCAGACTACGTCTCAGATGTTGTGATGTAGAGAAGGGAAGGAGGAGGGGGTTGATTCTGCTGTGATCCATTTTACTATTTTGGCTTGGACTTTCTTCTCTCTGTGTGGTCATGGGGGAGTTTGGCGCAGCCAGCAGGCACTGAGGACACTGGCTGGCTGCAGCCTGACACAGAAGCCACATGGTCAGAAAGAGTAGAAGAGGTGAAAGGAGAGAGGCAGGGAGAGCTATGGGGTGAGGAATTTGTGTGAAGTTATTCTGGTTTTCTCTTTTTACGTTCTCACATTATTTTCACTCTCTGTCCCTGCCTCTTTTTCATCTTCCTCATGTGTCTCAAACATGTCATTCTTGATCTTGCACTTCAGCTTCAGTTGTCTTTGCTTGACCAAACCTCAGCTAAAGCCTGGTCCCTCCGTCCATCCGTTGTCCCTCTTTTCTCCCTTCCCCCCTCTCTCTCTCCTTCAGACAGACACAGCTACCCTCCTGGACGTTTCCTTTCTGCTGGCCTGCCCCAACAAAGGTGCTCAGTCATGTGAAACCTAATCTTCAGCCCCCCAAAACCTGACCCTTGACCCCTTCAGTCTTCACACAGCCGGAGGGGGAGGGGAACCGAGGCAGGAAAGGGAGGCTTTTGGGAAAAGGTCAAATTCCCGAAGACACTTTTGTGTATGCACGTGTGTGTGAGTCTAAGTGTGTATCTGAGCGTGCATGCATCCAGTCTATTATGTGGTTTGTGTTCCAGGATAAGCATGTGTGTTTGATTCCATGTATGCGTACAAACATGCAAGAGGGGAAATTTTCCTGTATAGTCTTTTGTGCTTAACTCCCTTTTAACTTTGTATGTGTGTGCTACATTATTGTCTATTGTGCACTTGAGATGTCTATGTACACATGTGCATACTTGTGAGAGAACACTTTCAGCCCTGAAGCATCGTTGCCTATAGACAAAACACAGACTTTGTTTTCTGGCTGTGCCAGACCTGCAAGTCTTGTCAGGGCAGAGCTCCTCTCCTTCCACTCTGTAATAGTGATCCTCAGATCTTTGTGTATGTGTGAGTGTTTCTGTGAAATACAGTGAGTATATGTGTGAGGCGCTGGGTGTCAGCTGTCCTGGGTGATTAGTGCTTTTATATTGTTCCAAGGAGATGAGGCCCCCTCTTCACTGCACTGCAGCACAGCTGCAGTCTGCCTTTCCATCTCTGCTCTTCCCCTACTCACTGACACTCGTGAGGCAGGATTGAGCCAAAAAAAAAAAATTAACTCGAACTAGAGGAGGGGAAATGAACAAAAAAAATGGAGCACGAAAGACTGCAGAGCAGGATAGGAGACATACAGAAGCTTTGACAGTTAAAGTTAAAAGGGGACAGAAGCTGCAGAAGGAAGGAGAAAGGCAGAGGAATAGAGGGGCAACAGTAAACAGGAGAAGTGGCATATTAGGAGAATTACAGAGTTGATTCAAATTACTCTCTCCTGGACAGGATTTCCCCAGCTATGCCTTGGAGGCGTCCGCTGCTTTAACCACATGTATGGACACAGAGGAAAAGATGAAGCACGGGAGAGCGCAAAAGAAGAGGTTCTAGTCTTTTTTGTTTTGTGAACTAGTTTTAATTGGTATAATAAACTAATAGATTATTATCGTCCAAAAGAAAACCAGTGTATCCCCATAAGACTTTTTATTTTCACCTATATCTTGTTTTGCAAATAAAAAACAAAAAAGATTTAAAGTAGATTATTGGTGTCATTTTAAGATGATGATGGACTTTCTTTAAGCTGCTCTCCTAGTCCAAGTGCTGTCACATGCTTTCACAAGGTAAGGACATATGTCCTAACAAGGAGGAGGGGGAGTGAGGCAGGGGATGGTAGGCAAGGGTTGAAAGTCTGCTATGGGAAAAGTATGTCTGCTATGTATGGGTTGATTGGTGGCGGGAGTTGTGGGCCAGAGCATTCTTGTTCTCCTGACATTGAACTTGGGTGATCTTGGACAAATAAGCGGGGAAACAACCCTCCGAAAGATTACTAGTGAGTCTATGAGCAAGAACACAAGCAGGCTTAACAATTCCTCCCCCCCAACATCCACCCAACCAGCACCACTTCCTTGCGACTCTGCTTTATCTCAACTGTCAACACCTGGCCTAAGCAGGAACCTCTCCCTATCTGTGAACTTTAATCTGGCCCTGCAAGGCAAACAGTGCTGGGCTCGGACAAGGAGAGCGATTAGTCTGTCACATTGCCCTCCACTGCCTCGGCATGGATAGGAGGAAACAAGAAGGGGAGCGGTCGGAGGACAAGAGAGATTGGGACATAGGAGGACACGTGAAGTTAGATAAAGCCTCATAAAAAAGAGAAACTAAACACAGATGGAGAAAAAGGTACACAAAAGAGAGCTAGAGCTCAGGGAAGGAGGTGATAGGAAAAAAAGACAAGTGGGAAGACAGGGAGAGAGACATGACATGGGGGTTTGCAGCGGATATAACGCAGATCCTTTGCTGCTCTGACAAGGCCACAGAGCACCGATACGATGGTGAACTTCCATCCCTGTGACTGGTTCAAACAAACAGTGGTGTGCTCATGTACAAAGTAGAAAACATTAAATTGTTTCTGTGTATGTATGCATGTGTTTTTTATATTTTTTTGTTAAAAAGAATCTTTTTCAGCATTTAAGTACAACATACGTAAACAGATGAGAAAAAAGATGCACGAACTTCAGATTTGTATGTAATACTTTTTATTTTTTTCAAGACAAAATGGCTGAGTGAAGAGAATAATGTAGACAACAGCTGAAAATAGAGTGGCATCTCCATAACTGAAACATAACAACAACAAACCTGTAAGTCGAGCAAAATCTCATAAATGTTGGTCAATGACCTTTGGTCATTAAACAGAGAAAAATAAGCCTTCACAATTCTTCAGGAGGGAGAAAACTGAACTGATTTGTTTTGCCGTGACTCTGTTCTGAACAGAGCGCGTGTGTGTAGTCATAATAAATAACGTCGACCCATGTTGCAGGTCAACTTCAAGTTCAGTTCAGAGCAGATAGCTTGAGAGTAAATACATAACACAGGATGAAATCAGGCTGAAAACTTAAATGTACCTCAATACCGTCAGCATGATGGCATGTACCAAATATTTCTTTACATGATTTTTGTTCTGTTTAGAATATGCCTTGCATATGAGATGTACCATAATAAGATTCTAAAGCACCATGAATTATTTTGGCAATGAAGAAAAAAAAAGTTTTCCCAGGTTGATGTTAGACTGATTGCATATGACAAAATGTCTTTTTCAAAAAACAGCTGGAATGTTATCAGGTGGTACATGATCAAGGACAGTAAAAAGTTGGCTACCAAGAAAACCCAACAATAGCTTGTATTACTGCATATAAAATGGCAGGAGAGAAAAATATATAAAACAAACTAAAAAGATATGTACAACCACCTGTTTTTACCTCATTGTGGTCGCTCCAGCGGGACTGCCTGAAAAGGCCATCATATGACCTCTCACCCTTGGGGAACACCACAGGATTTAATTTTTCAAAAACATACTTATTTTCAAGCATACAAATTATTCACACTATATTATCCTGCCAAATTAAGAAAATATACGGTGGCAGCATGTTGGGGTTTTTTTCACTACAGAAAAAGAGTACACTGAAACTTTAAAGAGTACAGGCAAAACAGTTAAAAATACAGGCTCCAACATAAATACTATAAGTGCCTACACTAAGTGAACATTAATTTCAAATACCATTCTAAATACAGGAAAAAGTAGACCATAAATGTGTTTTGAACATAGGAACATACAAGTGTGCATTTTCCTATGTGTTTTAAGTTCTCTCTATATATTTATATATCATAAATCTCCCCCCAATGCAAATTTTTTGTTCAACCTGAAGACTTGTGTATAGTAAAGGCAAAAAGATGAGACACATGTTCATTACAGTTCATTACATAGTGATCGAGTCCTGGACGTCGCCAAGACAGAGAAGAGAATAATCAATGAACAATAAAGAAAAAGAAAACAAAATTTAAATAAGGTTCACCCTAAAGATATTGAAGTGTTACATTAAAAAAAACACAGTTTACTTATCTTTTGAAATCAAATTTTTTATTTTTTGTACTGAGCAGTATAATTTCTATAGTTGGTATGAAACAGGATATTTCTATGGCGGTTCCTGCATTGATACCTCCAAGGGCCAAACTAATGTTTAGTTCTCAGAAGGAGACATGGCTGGCAGCAGTTTCTAGTTCTATCTTTTTTCTCTTTTTTTCTTCCTTTTATTTTGTTTTTAATGCAAAGCAATGATACCACGCTAATCTGTCAGCATAGGAGCAAGTTTTCCCTTGAGCGCCCAACTGTAAACTGGGAAAATTTAACAGTGCACGTAGGTAGTCCCAGATCTGAAATCTGGTTCTCATTTTATACTCAACCAACTGTACCTCCGATTAGAGAGACAGATACAGAATCCAAGGCCGAGTGACAAGTGCTATATCATCAACAATGACAGGGGATGGAGCTAAAGAAAATAAAAAATACAGCTACAACAACAAGGTCTAGAGCATGTCAACAAAACATGAACCTCTTATTCATACAAGTTGTCTATCAGGGGTAGTTTGCTAAATTCAGATTCTTGATTTAGATTTCAATTTTAGATGGTTTCCAATGTGTGTTCATAAAAAAAAAGGTCTCAGATTACTTCAAGGCTTCTAAAATCTAGATAATCATCACTCTAAGGACTTTAAGTTTTGAATTGTAGAGACACCTGCTAAACCCACTCACCACATTGACCCTTACCCACCCAAACGTTTCTACACCCACCCACCAAAAACCCTTACCCAAAATATGTCTGGTTTACAACAACTAAATCCCATTCTGTGGTCCTCAAGTGACTCCTGGATTTACTGCCTGCCTGGCTGACACAGAAGAAGCATGATTCTGTGCTTCTTAAAAAATAACACCTGCAAACCTTTAATTTTCAAAGAAAATAAACACTCTGGAAAATTAAGAGCTTTATGTTGGTTAAAACAACTTGTCAGAGTACCCTCTCAGTTGTACCTAGAACTAACACCTAAACCAAAATCTGCACACCAGACTCCAACCCCTTTTCAGCATGTAACATGCCAGTAAACAGAAATGTAATTGTGAAAATATCAATATACATGAGTCAGGCAGATAAATGATTTACCAGAGATACACACAGCCTTTTTTTCATGTTTGTTTCAGCTGGTTCCCTATACTCTGCTAAGTCCAAAAACGACAGGGTCGTACAGGTGCTTGATGCAAGGACCTGCTTATTCTACATGTGCACAAAAATGTCCTGTAATCTTTTACAGCTGAAACTCCGAGCTTATAGCAAAAAGGAGGATTAACTAATGCAGGTAAAATATCCAAGGCACTCTTTGTTGTCATTTCACACCATGCTGTTAATTTCATTGCTGTTTGTAAAAGAAATATTTAATGGCGCTAGAGCCTAGAATTTAATAGGCAACCCAATTTATATATATTTATATCTTATCTCACTGTTGCATGGAAACTCTTTCACAAAGATCGGCTTTATGTTTGACCCTGCTTGTCTTGATGTTTTGACAATATGACACTGTCTGCTATGTTTGAACACAAAACTGTACATGATATGTAAAACAGTATGTACTGTATGCAGCTTGGGTTCTCATAACTAATCTTTTTTTTACGTTGAGGAAATCAAAAATATCAACAGCAACACATGTACAACCAAACCCACCAGCTGAGGACAATTTTCTCTCTAAGTAGCCAAAACACACTGAGCATGCTGTCCATTTACAAAAATACAAAACGTGTAAATTATTGCACAATAGAAAGGCTCGAAAAGTTTTGATGCAATAGTATTGCCCCATCATGGATCATGCATCCAGCTTTCTCCAGTAGGGGATGATAGCAGGGCTGCACTGTGTTCTGGTGTAACCCTCTTTTCCCCTTACTTATGGGCAAGTTAGCCAGGGTTTCTTTTTAGCCAGGGGAGCTAAGAGAGAGCTGCTCTTTGCCTACTCAGTTTTAATGTCATTAGCCAGGGGGCGGTCACTGTGCCACTTCTTCATGTGTTTCTCTAGAGTGCTGTATACACTGAAAGGCATGTGGCAGATTTCACATTTGTACACGTCCTTGCCCATCTGTCCATGGGTTTTCATATGGCGGGTGAGTTTAGAGCTCTGGGCACACGCATAGCTGCACAGCTCACATTTGTATGGCCGTTCACCAGTGTGGCTGCGTCGGTGCACTGTCAAGTTACTGCAGTTCTTGAACACCTTGCCACAAAACTCACAGGTGTCACTGCGGCGGCCATCCTTGGAGTTGGGCCTGCCATTCCCACTGCCTCCGTGGGGAGTGCTGGCCCCGCTACCGGTGCCGCTGCGTCCTGAAGCGACCCGTTCACCATCAAGCTCACCAGGTGGAGTGGAGAAGCGCAAGCTGCCATTTTCTGATGAGTGTTCAGATGAGGAAGCAAAGGGCGATTGTCTGGAGTCCCCACCAGTAAAGTTGATGAAGGGGTCCTTGAGTTGCCGGGAGGCAGCATACCCAGCTAGCCACTGAGAGTAGACATTCTCCGTGTTTGGGATGGTGGGTGTGGGGGGGTCAAGGTCCTTTTCCACCTTGATGCGCTTGGACAGGGGGCTAAGGGAGCCAGGGCTGACCCCACCACCCAACAACTTCCTGGAGAGGCTGTCATTGGATAAAGGTCCCAGACCGTTAATGGTAGTGTTGGTTCCATCATTTGTTCGGTCTAACTCTGCAGCTGAGTCCTCATCAACAGGTTCCCGGGACAAGCTCCTGCGGTGCGGGTGTAGGGCTTCACTGTTCTGGTGGTGACGGGCCCCTTCTAGTCGCAAGCTGAAACGATAGTCATTCCTTCCCTCTCCTTCAACTACAGGCTTACTTTCAGTTTCCTCCTCCTCCACTTCCTCCTCCTCTTCTTCCTCCTCCTCTTCCTCTTCTTCTTCTTCCTCTTCCTCCTCCTCTTCATCTTCTTCCTCTTCTTCTCCATTTTCAGGCAAGCCATTGTTCTCACTTTTGAACTTGGCAACAACTGACTTGAGAGCATCTGTAGCGCTGCCCATCAGCTCACTGGTACCAGGTTCAGGGGAACTGGCAGTCGAGAGGCCATCGTCAGACTTGGCATTAAGCACAGAAGACTTGTTCTGACAGTGCGTCTTCATGTGGCGTTTTAGTTTGCTGGCCTGCGTGCAGGCATGGTTACAGAGGTGACACTTGAATGGCTTTTCCCCTGTGTGGCTACGCCGGTGCACAATAAGGTTGCTCTGGAATTTGAAGGTCTTCCCGCAGAACTCACAAGATTTTGCCTTGAGAGGGGTGCCCGGCTGTACTGTACTGGATACAGGATTGGGGGTGGAGCGTGAGCCAGAAGGGGACTGAGAGGTGGAGAGGGGAGGGGTAGCTGAAAATGGAGGCTTGGAACCTGGCTGGAATGGCTGCAGCAGCCGTTGCATAGGGCTGGGTCTGTTCGGGGAGAGAGGTGGGGAACCGCCAGTGGCATTGCCGGCCAACTCACGTAGACGTCTAGAGAAGTCCATGCTCTGAGGGGGTTCTAATGGAACAGAGTTCAGCCTCATCACTCTGTCAAAGGCGCTAGGATGGTGGGTTGCCAAAGCCAGGTCATCTGGGCTGAGGTGATGGCGTGGTGGTGGGCTGAACAGCGGGGGCGTTCGGGGGTAACGGCCCTCACGAGGTGTGGATGCTGAATCCCGGCCAGAACCAGAGCCCGGCATCCTCAGGAGGCTATAAGGGCTGCCATCAGCCAGGTGAACAGCATGTAGGGGAGGCTGGGAGGAGGCACAATCACCCCCCATACCAGGAGCTGCAGCCACGCGGGGAGTGAGGGGGCTGCCAGGCTCACTCTCCAGGTAGATGCGGAAGCCATGGGTGTTCTGGGCATGCTGGAGCAGGAACCAGGCACTAGTGAAGGGCTGTTTGCACGTGGTACAGGTATAACTGCTGGGCTCATCTTTATCTGACAAAAAAAAGGGACAAATAGAGAGAAAATAAATTTATATTGACGCATAAAAATGATAAGACTTAAGTCACATGTAAATCTGACTGATACAACGATTATAAAGAACCATGACAATTAAAAGATGAAAGAGATGTTTTAAAAAATTTTATAACAAAATAATGTATCATTGAAAACGGATTTAATGACAGAATTTAGTAATTAAGTCAGTAAACCAGGTTAATTAATCATTTTGAGTTTGCCCCTTATGTCAAAGCATGCTGGAGTTTTTTACTTATGGCAAAAAAATCCACGTTAGACAAAAGAACAAAACAAGTTCAAGAAATGTCCTGCTAAGGTAGGTGAAATAAGTGCCCTTTTGAAAAGATGTTATTATAGAATCCAATAATGATGACTTACACAAAAGACAATATTTGCATTTTATTTTTACCATAAGAAGAAATAAAACATAGTGACAAGGGATATCTCAGGCAGCGAACACCCATTTTATACAGTTGAGAAAGCATAGGAATAATTCAAACAGTAATTGACTTTGAATAGCACTTGTACACTGACCTGAGATTTGCCTGACAATGCATGCCTAATCTCGTTAAACACACTCATCTCCCCTCCAATACCTTGTTTACAGAATTAGTAGCCTAAAGTAGGACACGTATCGGATGCTGCATATTAACACTGAATACAAATAAGGGGTCACATGTTAATAAATGGTACCACCGTTTATCACAAAAAAACACACATTCACAGCAAAAAGAAGCAAAGAGGGAAATTTTGTATGCCTATTTGTGTGTGGGTGGGGAGGCTCCTATGAAAATGCATTTCATGCATTACTTTTCTATTTCTGATATTTCATGCTTTATGGATTTATTTAAATCCTCTCAGGTGAATAGAAAAGAAGAAGAAGGGGAAAGCAGAAGTGAGAGCTATGCAAAATAAGAAGCGTCCGCCACTTGCAAATATGCTCCTTCTTTCAACTCTTGTCTTTCTTATCCTTTCTTATTTTTTTTTTTCACTGGAGGGCATTTTTCTAAAGTCATTTGCAGACACTGAACCCAAAAACCATGGCTGTACTGTGCTAGAGAGGGATAACAAGGGAACCGGAGAGTGAAAGATAGGTTGTGCATGTATGATTGAGACTATGAGTAAACCCTAAGATGGTGGATGGACAGTCTTGCATGTTTTAAGCCTGCTGCGGCTGAGAGACAAAGGAGTAAAGAAGGGACGTAAAAAGAGGCTTGCTGCTGGGTAAAAATAAGGGATGCTGTGGAAGAGAGGGAAGAGTTTCGTGTAATGTGGTTTCTATCTCATGTGTCCACAGCCACTGCGGCCCCCTCTGAACAATCTCACTTAAAGACCAGAGCACAGTATAAAATGTGCACCTAATCAAACCTCCACGCAAACCTTTTTCTCTTGACTGAAAGGAGTTGGAAGGGGGTATAATGGTAAATTATGGATCATTACAATCTGCAAAAATTACAGTTAATTGCTGCCACCTGCAAGGGGCTTTGACCCACTATGGAATTTTTCCATCATAAAAAAGCCATTTGCCCATACGCATTTTTGCTCCCTCTCTCATAAGCACAAATAAAATGTGCCCATTACATTGGCTTTGGCTCTATGTATGTTTCCTGATTATGTGTGTGTTTTTACGGCTTTAAGTAGAAAGCCCCATATCACTCGTAAAACGGTTGTAATAACCTGGGCTCTCCTGTACACTTTTCTTTGATTTGCAGCCAATACATACTTCCTCCACTCTGGCCTAATGTGTAAGCAGAGAGTGCATATGCCTGAGGAAAATAGATACACTTTTTCTGTTACTGTGAAGGACAAAAGAGGAAGATGTGGGTGTGGTTTTGTGTGTTTGAGTGTCATGTCTATCAGAGGAAAGCATTGAGGAATCCTGAAAGTGAGGGAAGGAGGTAGGGGTAAAGGAGGGAAAGAAGTGTGGCGTGAAGGGGACATTCCTAATGACAACCCACAACATTTCTGAAGGACACAATAGCAATAACAAAACACTTCAAAGACTGTAGTAAATCCATTTTTTATGTGTCAGAACCAGTATATCTTGAACGATGCAGTCATTCGTCCATCTCGGGACATTTGACAAACCATTCTCATACCATAAGCAGTTATAATAACTGTTATCCGCATCCAGGCAGTGGACACATTGATGGGCATCAGCAAGCTAGATCAACGCATGCCCAGATTCACAACAATGGCTAAGAAGATATCAAAATAAGCCCACTATTGTCCTTAATAGCTGTCCTCAAAGGAATGGAAGGACAGTTATTCAAAAGGATAAAAGACATTTTGACAAGGCGTTTGATGTTTTTTTTTCTTTTTTCAATACAAAGAGCACAGAAATGTGCGAGGGAGGACGGATGATCTTACAAACGAGTCTGTCCTCTAATGGAATAAAAGAGCTCCCACTCTCCCAGTCTGTTTCTCCCCTTCTAGTAACTTAAAGTCTGTGGCAAGTTAGGGCTGGAGAGCAGGAGAGCTGGGGCTAATGCTGGATCTTCAGGTCCCTTTGAAATAGGATCAGCAGAGAGGAAAAACCACACTGACAAACCCTTAGCTGCCATTTCATGGCAGGGGCTGAAAGATGGGACTTTGCACGAGGGAGGACAGAAAGTAGAAAGGAAAACCGAAAGAGTGGGGAAATAAGCGAAGAAGTAAAATAACAAAAGAGAAATATATAATAAAGAACTGTAGAGGAGAGACATAGAATGGTCTATGGATGAGAATATGGGGCTTAACAAGTCTTTTGAAGTCATTTCAGTGTATTGCAACACAAAGCAGGAGATGGTGATTATGGTGTTGGTAATGGACACTGCATTGCCATCGGGCAGAGAATATGATCTCAGGCTCATGTAAGAAGCATCAAGCCAAGTGATGCAAGGGCAGAAAATAAATTATGTCAATTCAAATAGCTGATTAAAAAACCTCACACTCAGACAACAGTGCTGACCAGACAAAGCAATACACAGTCTAGGTGACTTAAGCATAAACTTTGCTCATGTAGATTGCTTTATTGTTAGTGACCCAACCCTCAAACCTAGTCCCTTCATCACCACACACATGCCCAATAAAAATCAATCATCACATTCCCCTTTATACCATCAACCAAAACATGTCCACAAACACAAAAAAACAAAGCAAGAGACAACAAGAAAACTATTTTGCCCTGGTGAAGAAAACTGTCACCACCTAAAGAAGTACTCCCTCAAACTTTCTAGCCATTCATTCAGAAGTTGGCACACTTGACTTGACCTCTATTTTTTGTTTTGTCCTTGACCAACCCTGAGAGAGGGCTCAAGCAGTCCTGTGCGACCACGCAGCTTTCACTGATATTGGTCATTTAGCTAATGGAGGAAAGAGCTAACAGGATTAGCTTATAGGTCTTCCAAAATAAGAAGGAGGAGGAGGAAGAAGGAACAGAGGCACAAGACACGGGGGACACAACAAGTCACGGCCATTTCCAAAAGTTATCAGTTGCCATGGCTTGAGGGAGCACTCACACACACCTGAAAGGTGATTATGCTAATAGCAGGTCTTTGCCAATATTCATAAGTGTTTATAGGTGTTGGAGTGAGTGCTTTGGGAAGATGGAGGGTTGTCAATACAGTGCCTCTTAAGAGTGCCTCAGCCGTAACTGCCGTTAATGTGATTACTACTCTGTTTATGTCATTAGGGTATTCACAGTCAGGGATTGGACAGGGGTGCAGGGTGAAGTAGGAGAGAAGAACTTGAGGGAAAAGATGGGGGGGAGTAGCAGTGACTCATATAAGAGCACTTTTTTAGTGTCCTGCTTCTATACGTTCTCATGTAAATGACTTTCAGCTTAAGTAGGATGGAAACCAACAATGTAAGCTAGAGAAATAATTATTTATCAACAGCTTTTGAGGGAATTAGAATGTCTCATCATCTCTAAGCTGCTTTCTCTGTATGTGCTTCTGTTCCTATTTCTGAAAATGCCAAATAAAATACTGGCTGGCCTTGACCTTCCTCCTTACATCAATATCCCTGTCTGTTTATCTGTGATTTCTGTCACACACCCAGGCCTATTCATTGACTTCTTTGTCCTGGGCCAAGCTTGTTGTGGCATGCTGAGCAACTGGACGCAGACAAAAGACTTGTTTGACCGACACTTGTTCTTGAGATAAAGCCGGATGCAGGAAATACAGTTTACGAAACAGAAAACCAGCCAACGCTGGCTGGTGTTGGAGTGACACTTCATACTGTTGGGGGAAGCTGACCACTGGCCATGAAATAATTCACAAAAAGAGAAAAAGAAAAATAAGAGAGACACAGAAAGAGTTGGAGAGAAAAAAAATCAAAAAGCTGGGATAGTAAATGGCAGGTGCAGTAGACTTGGGAAGCTTGGCTGGCATGGACAAGCAAAAAGGGGAAAGCAGATCTCAAGATAAAGATGTTCGGTGGTTTTTGAGGGCCTGTGCCCAATATAAAGTACTCTGCTGGCTGTGGTTCTGTCTCCAATCAGACTTTTACTCTTCTTACCTTACCTTTCCCAGTCTCCTTCTCCTGAAAGCTGATAAGAATGAGCATGGGACCAAGTTTCTCAGATCCACTAAGAAACCATTATAGAGGGATGGCACCCACTCAGCAAATGTACAGAGAATAAAATAATGAGTGTGTACGTTTTTCATAAACATGTGCATAAGCAAGCATCTCTTTTATGGTCATAGATACCCTACCGTTACCAAACATGACAGCATGATGATTTCAATAAATGTATCCACACATGTGAGTGTGTGTTTGGAAATGTGTATGTAAAAGCACTTGCCACCATCATTTTGAAATTAGCATCTCCCAACACTGTCTGTTTCCCTGCATGACCTTACTGCCTTTGATCTTATCTCGGCTGAACTTTGTTTGAACTGACCATGTACCCACCCTTCTATCCATCCGTCCAACACGCTTTCTCCATCTATCATTCTATTTATTCATTTATCCATCATGACTAAACCCAGCTGGACAGCTTCGTGCTTGGGTGCGGCTCAGGTCCAGCAGGCCTTATAATAAGCTGAGCCAGCCGTGTCTCTGATGCAGATCATTATTTGCTCTCTGCTTACCAGTGATAGTGGGAGGCCACACTCTATTGTTTCTCATACTAGCTCTAATGGTACAGTGAAAAGACCTCTGGGCCTCTAAGCTTAACCAGTCTAATTAAATGGACGATCGCTTATGTAAGCAGCCACAGATATTATTTACTTATTGGGATCCGCTTCACAGGATCAAACCACCATCAACAAAAGCCAATGCTCAGTGGACAAGGAATTAAATAAAGGAGTGGAATCAAAGAAACCGCAAACTGCCAAGTGTCACTTTAAGCACACATATCCAGGTACATAAGAAGACTTAATCAAGCAGGAGTATTTTTGGACTCGGGCAATATCCCAGATGGGCGAGAAGTCTCTGAGCACTTCAGAGGGGAAATGTGAAAAGTGTTCTGTCAAAGAAAAGATATGTCTCAATAACTTGCAGCTCAAGGGGAGGAGAACAATGTAAAATATGCAAATAAAGATTATAGTCCAATTTTATTTGAATAAACGGAAAACAGCAGAATAGAATAAAACACATGAACAATTTTAGCTCTTTTGCAATGAAAATATAGCCTACAACTTTCACATAAGTGCGTCATCCTGGTTTAAAATGCTATGACAAGATAGCCTCCATACGACATGAGGCCAGCAGCCTGGGCTTCACTATCTTTGCACAGCTCAGCTTATGACAGGCGACCGTCCCCTCAGAAAGGATGGAGCGGGACCAGGGAGGTCGACAAGCTGCACATTTCTGCATAAATCTCCAGACTGATAGCATCAGGAGAAGAGAAACAGGGGAGGCAGGCCAGCAAGCGACGAAGGATGATAAGGCCCCCAGGGCAGGGCATTCGACACTGTCAAAACTGTTTCGTCCCTGGCTATTGGATGAGTGGAGCGCGTTATGAGCCTGCATACCATTTGCCAGAATGCGATTCGGCTTCATCGAAGCATACAGGGCCCTGTATCTGACCTCTCCTCTTTCCTCCTCCTTGACATGCATGGAGATGGACAAACATTTTTTTTTTTAAAACACCACACAGAAAAGGACTACTAAGATCTGAAATAGGTGCTCTGCTCTGATCAAGAGCAGCTTCCCTGAGCAAAATGAGGAACTAACAAAAATATGAAGAGGATAGGTGGAATTCATTTTGAAATGACATAACAGGAACTGCAAGCTGTCAGGTTAACATGAATAATGTTTTACTGCTCTTTCATTTCAGTACAATTTGCATCACGATGCTATGCAAAGTCTTTGTATAGGAAGAAAAAAATGCAAAAAACTGAACAATAGTTTTATCCTTATTGCTACTTTATTCTATCTTATTTCCTACTGTAATTCTGTAAAATACATGTTGTACTTTTTATTTTATGTACTTGATTTATTTCCATGGAGAACAACTAAATTTACCATCTGGAAGGTGAACAGCATTAGAAATTGAAAATGAACTGTTTTACTTAAAGATTCCTAATTGTACCTTCACTAGGACACCCAAAACCCAAAAGTTTCCTAAAAGGAAAGATTTTATTCATTTTATGTTTAGGGAAAACACTAACTAATCAGAAGAAAAGGTTCAAAACACTATTCAGTGTTCAAACTATTTACTATTGTTGGGCCATAAAAAACAAATTAAAATAAAGGGGTTAAACAAAAATCGAAGGCAAAAAATTAAGCACTATTGAGCCCATGTTGTTGAATAACTGAGAAAGTGTTAAAAGAAAGGAAACAAATAAACAAAGTGAGACCGAAGAGAAGTTTAAGGGAAAGAGTTAGTGAGGGTTTGAGACTGATCACCTGATCAACGGGCATAGACCCATCATTAGAGTATCTCTGGGCTAATGGAAGCACCGACATTTACATACAAACCAACACCTCTGGATTCTGTCTGATCTGAGGAAAGACAAGTCCCTCCCTCCTGCTCTCTGTCTCCCACGTAGCCTGCATGCTTCTCCATTACAACTCCTTCCATCATGCTATTTTTCTGAACACGCTCTGATGACAGCTCTGAGAGATGGGTTAAAGTGGCTCTTTCTCACATACCGACCCAAATATACACGAACACAGTTTCTCCCTCATCTCTTTCTATTACATCCATAGCATTGGTCAACAGCACACACAAACTTGTCCATAAACATGTGTTACAATACTTGTCTCATCTTCTCCATCATCTATTTAGTGCTGCACAGCTCTAAAAATCCATCCATTTGACCAGTGTGTACAAGCCTTCTTTTACTTCCTAACAGGGATAAGGTGCTCTGTCACTACAGATAACACTTACAGAGAAATACAGAGTCACGGGCAAAGGGAAATGTATGGGATGAGCTACAGAAACACAATCATCATTATCTAAGTAGTCTAAGGGTGTATATAATGGGCTTACATACAGTAGGTCACTGATAAAATACCATATTTCCTTTTGCTGGTGCTAAGGTGAAGTGTTAAAAAAAGATACAAAATTAGAACTAATGTTGACCTGAGCTGTTTGTTCCTGAACACTCGCAGTTGCCCCAGAAGCTTTCAAGCATGGTCATCACATAGATACCAGTGAACAAGGGCTGTTTTAAACACACAGTTATTTTTCACCCTATCCCACCACCTCAGGGTGAGAAGACCAGGGCATGTGAGCTCGGGCCAACCATAGCAGCTCGTTATGCATAGGAGCCTCAAGGCGTTGTGGAGGGACATGGCACTTTAAAACAAGAGGGCCAGTGTTAAAGTGTCCTGAGGCCCGGAGCTGTGGAGACTGAGGGTTTAACACGCGTCCCATCTGGTGTGTGTGACTGTGCACACGATGGTCGAGTGGTTAAGAAGCATCAATAGCCACTCTTTAGATCAAGGGGTGTCTTAGGGTCAAATGCAGCTCAGAAATCCCTTTTCTCTGGAAACAGAGATGGTAGAAGTCAGAGAGTGACTCAGTCATAAGTTCAGAGCAATTTTCGAAAAAGTGTCATGGCCAAAAACAGTGAGGCTTCAGTGCCACAACCCATCACCATCCATTCATCCAATCCTCCATGCCCTGACCCATATTTAATTAATTAAGGAGAAAACTGTGCTGGGCCAAATCTCGATTAAAATTGCAAAATGGCCTCCTGTTAAGGCCTCTTCCAGCCCCTTCAAGACATTCTGACAGAAGTCGGATGAGACATCGGACAAGGAAGTGGTCAGACAGCCTAAGTGACCTACATGCATTTCCGTCTTCTGCTCCCAGCTAAAATTTGAAAATGATATTGTTAGAACTATTCTATTATAAAGTTGAAACTATGTTACATGCTGTTGTAGATAAATGCCTCAAAAACTAGTTGCAAAATAAAACAAGTTACTTTCAGATGAGACAATACAGAGTAGACTTCTGTTTCACAACGCTACAAAACTATATTGCATGTGCAAGAGAGAAGACTGTACTGTTTAAAACCTGTTGAGGGCAGCCAGTAAATGTACATTTACCATCAATAACAGTCTGTAAAATGGATGGACCATATGCTTGGCAACGGCAGGCCACACTCCACACAATTCTTCATATTCGAGACTTGCCGTACCAGATTCCTCCCTACTAATTGAAGACATGTGGTCTGATCAACTTCCATAGCAGTGAAGCAGCAGTTGGTAAATCGCTGGACAATAGGAGACAAGACTGAAACTCATAAAGCCAACAACAAGAATTCTATCCTCCCTTCTGCTGTCATCCAACAGGAGGGAAAAGCTACCTTTTATCAATGAAATGTTTAACTTTGTGGCACTATAGTTGCTTGCAGAAATCATTTGGAATCACGCTTAACACTTTTGCCAGTGTCTTTACAGCTGCATCCAACACAGCATATGGATCCTTAAGCTTAATCTCCCAGGAAGTATGGCAGGAACATGCATCAGTCTAAGCAGTAGTGAGTGTGATATTAATTAAAGTATCCAACCTGTAGGTTCCTTTGTGCCCAGCTGTAGTGCATAAATCAGATTTTTAACAAGGCTAGGGCCCTAAGAACTCAAACCGTGCTGGAATGCTACCTGCACAGCCATGCCAAAAATCTGTCTGGCGCTCCTATAGATCTCTGCGTTTATAAGGAGGGTTATAGCGACCTACCCTAAGGTGTGGGGGGGGGGGGGGGGGGGGGGGGGGGGCAAAGCAGAGGGGCAAAAAATGAGGGTGGCAAAAGGGGACAAGGGCTATTTCTAATGGGTCATCAGGTTTAAGTATGCACGTGTGGTGTTGGTGTGTGCACATGTGTGGTGCATGCATGTATATGTGCAATGAATTGATCTCAGTTTTTAAAAAGGGTCTAAATAAAAACCAAAGGTAACCAGACCTAACAAGAGAAATATTGAGTCGATGATGAGATCGACTCAATATGGTAAAAACCTCAGCAAACAAGAAACAATCTGGCTTTTTAGACATAGCAAATACACACCTCATAGAAATGCCAAAATGAGCTTTTAGACCTAAAAAATAGTTGATGAACATAACATGTGAAGAAAGTCTGAGTGCCTTTGGTGACAGAAGGATTTATTCACAGACAGCTGCAGGACATGACACACATGAACACATTGACTGACTGGCTGGATGGTTTAAAAACAGGATGAGTCTACCTCCAAGCCATCTTTTCTGCACAAAAAAGGAGCCATGAACTCAGACATTCCACAACAGGCAATGACAAGACACATTTACACACACACTCACCGACAAACACAAAGCTAATTGGCAGGCATAATGCAAATACTTGCATTTATACTCACTGAAACATATGGAACTCTACAGTTTAACAAATGCCTCAAACTGTGATTCTAGTCTATCTTCAAATGTACTGGAATTTTGAATTAATGGTTGATCAGAGGATGGGTAGAGCTGGTTTTTTTCATGCAGCACTGTGCCGCACCAGCTGAGATTTATGTGCCAGATGTTTTTGACACTACGCTACAGTTTTGCTACAGTCATGCAAATGTCACCTCCAAACCACTAAAAAACATCTTTCTTCAACATCTACTCTTGCCCACTCTCTTTTTCCTCCTCTCACTTTAACAATCACAGTACTGACAGGAATGTAACTCTACTCCCTGCCAACATGAACTCAGGTTCTCAAGATTCACCCTGTCATTCTGAGAGGGGCTGACAACCCATGACTCACACAGGGGTCGCAGGGCCAGTGACCCCATTGGACTGCTTGTGTTGCATTCCGAGAAATGAACTCTGTTTGCACAAGGTCAAAACGTAAAGGTCCGATGTGCTCACTCTATACATGTCCAGCTGATATGGTTCAAGCCAACAGAAAATCCTCGGAGGCCTATGAATGTTTTGGAGATGATCCACCAGCCATCTTTTGTACCTTTGACATTATTGTATTGATAAATAAGGACATAAAAAATGTGTTTCCTTTTAAAACATATTCCCTTTAATTCTCCTCTCATGTTCTATCACCTATATTATACACAGAGTGATATCTAATGAGAACAGCAATCAATAGCTGTTAAAGACAAAGGATATTACATGTGAAAAAGGAACTACACACTTTCAATTCTAAGGTTTCAGGACATCATTAAAAAAAACAACTGCTGGTTCTTTATAGGTCTTAAAATTAGGTAAATACAACCTCAGATTAACAACAACACATGACATATCACACAGTGCCATCATTTATTGAACAAAAAATAATCTATAATGCAGAAGTAGTGTGTGGAAAAACTAAGTACACCCTAACTAGTTCCAGGAATTAAGAGGGTAAGTAGCAGCCAGATGCGGCTTATCAAATGTACTTAATTAATTCACGAGCAAGAGTGAGCACCTCTGCAAAAGCAGAAGTTTTGGCAGTTTTGTAAGCTGAAGCATTTAGGTTATATGAAAGCAATGCCAATGAGGAAAAACATCAGCAACGATCTGATGTTTGGGAAGCAATTGTTGCTGCCCATCAACCTGGGAGGGGTTATAAACTAATGTAATCTCATGTTAGATTGCAAAAAATTGAGCTGTAGCACTCTCGACTAGGAAAAAAAATCACATTTTCTGGTGGAAGCTAATGTTGCGGCAGTGGGTGGCACTAAGTCACCAACCTTCAAGGGAGACATTGGTGGTTCAAATCTTGTCCCTCACAACCTTTTCCTCAGTCTGTTTGCTTTTCTATTTCCCAATTGCCTATTTTTCTACTTTACTTTCAGCCGCTAATGGTATAGTTAGGAGATAAAAGTACATCCTAAGGATTAGAATTAATGTACAAAGATTAATAAACACAATGCTATGGTTAAAAAAGTATACAGTATCAAGTTTTGTACTCACTGGTCGCAATTCTGTCACATGATGAGTTGCTACCCTTGAACAAAACAGTTACCCAAAATAATGCTGTCATCTAACAATTTTGAAGTATGGATTATGAAACTACTATATATTAGACATGTAGATATATGCTCACATTTCAACATTTCTGGTCAGACTAAGAACATTTCCAAACAACGATATGAGAGATGGATAACATTATTCAAAAAACAACTACTTCACATTATTGATGCTAAAAGTGATTCCACAAGCTACTGAATAATGAGCTCAACTAAGTGCTTCAAACAATGCTTTTGGCTTAGTTTTAATAAAATAAATAATAATACCATTTGTTATGTGTTATTCATCTAATGTTGTATTTATGTAATTCTAAAACCAAGTAAGGACCTGATGTTTTTTACTAGTTTTTTTAATCCTAATAAGTGAAACCTTAGAATTAAAGTGTGTGTACTTTCTTTTTCACCTGATTGTATGTGACGATAAAATAGTGAAGCTGAAGGGTGTGTCAAGAATGGCACTGAAAGCTGTGAAGAGGAGAAGAAGGTAAAAACAAAAGAGTGGTGGACAGCTTTACACTGCACTATTCCATTCTAGATTACATTAGTGGCAGCTGCTTCCTTTGTGCAGTTTTATGGCCTGGCCCTAAGAAAAAGCTGCTAAAATTTCATTTAATCTGCTGCAGAAACTCAAGTGTCTATCAGCCACTCAAACCAGGGAGACTAAGAGCACCATGCTCATATAACCAAGGCAAAATAACACTCATAATACCTCTATCCATACCCATACAGGCCGACATTTTGTGTAGCCACAGAGAGCTTGCTGGTGTTGCCGGTGCATGGGAAACTGGCCTGCTCTCCCAGTCCTTGAGCAGGTCCGTAATAGTGTGTGAGGAAGCCAGACAACGTTCTTCTTCTTCCCTCCATCTCTCCCCCTTTTATCCTCACCTCCTGTTCATCCTTCCAAGTCATTAGCTTATGTTAATCACTTAAACCACCACGAGTAAACCCCAATTTCATATAGTGTGCCCCTTTTGTAAAGAGCAGATGAATATCTAGCTGCTACAGCTGAACTAGCAACAAAAGACTATACGACTGGGCCTATATTTTGAGCTAATTTGTAATAACTTCTTGTCATTCTTAAATGCTTGTGTGATTAATTGGAATTCAATCCTTGTTCAATCCCAATTTACCTTGTTTAAACATATATTACTGATCCATAATCAAAAAAAATCTAAGTCCAGTTCCATAGATTCAACATACAATTGTGATCCTTTCCTGTGGATCTGAATCATCCTTAAGTGTGCTTTGTGAGAACAAAGCTTCTAACCTGCAAACACTGGACAAAGGATACTCAACAACTTTTACCAAACACTGAAGGCTATAAGCTGATCTCAAGTTTCTAAAGGACAAAAATCATAATTAAACAAACTCTTTTTTAACTGTAAGAATGAGATTTTAAAAAATTCTTCATCTAAACTGCCCACTCAGTATCCTGCTCCTGAATATCCAGATATCCCAAAGTACAACAACACATATCATTTAGCTATGTTAGCCTGACAAGGAGATGAAGCTTTGGGGCAGGACTAACTGACAGAAAGCAGCAGCACAGGCAGCGGTTAGGCGCAATTTCCTTCCTGATCTTTGGGTTCACAAGGCAACATGTCCACATGCATCCACAAACATTGAATTGAGACAAACTGAAGGGAGGGTTAGGGGTGAGGAGGCATGTTGCTCACTAATACAACTGTTGAGGCTCAGGCAAAAAGAAGAGGAGGAGGACTAGAGGGTGCAAGGGGCCTCTTTTCTTCAACTTCTTAGATAAAAGATGGAAGGGGTGGGAAAGAATTTATGGAGAGAATAAGGAAACTGAGAGAATACAGGAAAAGACCAGAGGACCACGAAGAGAAATATCAGGCGGGGCTTATAACAACCCGGCTGGTCAAAATCCTTTCTCCGTCTGTTTGAATGGCATGTATCACAGATGACAAGAGTAAGCTTGTGACTTTATATCCCTCTGGAGTAGGTCTCACTTGCACACTGCTCTTCCACTCTGGACTGGCTTCAGCTTAAGAAACTGACAACATTATGTGATGAAGTATAGCTACATAAATGGAAAAAGTTGTCTTTGTCTTGCATGACAGGCAGGTGTTTCTTCTCACTGTCAAATTCACACAATTCATAGATTTATAGTAATGTCTACCATGTGCCTGACACGTTTTTACTTTACTTGTTGAGGAAAGTTTGAGGCATTTTCTACATATCACAGGGTTTGGAGAGCATGTAGGATCTGTGAGTTCTACCTCATGGCTTAGTGATACCACCTTGACAATCTGTAATAAAGATGCTTTAACACTGCAGGAACCTGTAGGTTCTTATAACTCTGGTAATTTAGGTGAAATGAGGAAGCAATTTACATAAAAAGGAAAAAAATCAGCACACCTAAAGCTCAATGATTAGCACATTTTATGTTGTTTAACACATAGAAGTAGAGTAAAAGGTTACAGTGTATTTTTAAAGAGTGTTATGTTATCATTTCATAACCAAGTGCTTTGACTTCATTCAGTCTCTGCTTCCAGTGATGACAGGACTTGCATAGGGAGTCTGTTTCCACTTCTTGTAATACGAATACAGTAGTTTCAATATTCTCATATAACTTGGTAAAAGAACAAATTCACCTTTTTTCAATATATCAAACTACTCCTTTAATATTCTGCTTCTTCTAACAACACTGGTCATTTTAATCCAAGTGACATTAAAAAGTAGCAAAAAGTGACAGCAAAAAGTGTTGATTGCAATGTGAATTGCTTGGCCAAGGCTATGAAATAGCTGTTTGAAACCACTGAAATTAATTTAATAAAGATGCTGGCTCAAAAAAAATACAAATGGACATTCACCTTTACCTCATCCATTTAAAAAAATGTTTACTAAATGCAACTAATGTTGGAAAGAAAGCAAGCAAATTCAAGGGAAAGCAACACAGACACAAATGAGTGCTAATGAAGACATGGAAAGCAGTGGGGGGTGAGGGGGGGATGCACGAGGGCAAATTAACCTTTTTAATTGGAGAGTGGTAGCCCTCTTTGGACCCTGCAGTTGGATCCAGAGTGCTGACAGATGATGAGAGGGAAATGGCAGGCCTATTACAGGCAATCTGGCCCTGGAACTTGGCAGACCACTGCAGTACCAGAGCCTGGGGAGAACAGGGCATGTCCAGCATGGAAAGCACTCCCTGCCAGACCGCTCACTGGCAGAGAGGAGCTTGCCTCAATAAAGGTATAAATAGAGAATAGTTATCTTGGCACTTTGAACTATGGGGTAAAGGGTTGTCATAAGGGAGTCTGGTTTCTTGTGTGATAACAAAATACTACCTGGTCAAGAAAAAGGAGAAGGGCTTTGCTTTAATGAAAGGGAGGGAGAACCAGTCTGACAGGTATTAGAGAAGAGAACAGCCAGAAAGGGTGGTTTGTAGGTGAGGAAACGCACACTGAAAAATTCACACACCATCTATGTCAACCTGACTTTGTTCTAGTGCACACAATGAATTTTCAAATCTAATACGTCTACACCGTGTTCTGCCAGATGCAGAAGAAAAAAATCAGAGAGGATAACTTCCTGTCTGTCTGTGTCTCTGGATGCGAGAGCCTTGTTTATGTCTGGGGAAACAAGGAAAACAAACATCAAGGTCAGAGACGCTGGAGTCTGTCCAAACGATAGATAGCCCCCTCTTAACACAGCTGCGGGCTTGTTTTAACATATACACCCCCAGGGATGACACCAGGATTTAGATAGAACCCTTAGGCTGGATTTCATTTAGAATACCTAGACCTTTACAGTTTTAGAGCTATTCCCCAAGCTCACCTGATATATCAGAGACACTTCATAGTCAACAACACAAAGTCAGAGAGAAAGATACTTCTCCAAATCTCTTTGCACAAACTTATCATAAAGCAAAATGTTATGCCATGCTCTATTCACTCAGTCCCAGCCTTGACATTCATGTCTCAGTGTCCGGCTGACAGTTGGAGTAAACATAATCCTGATGCATGCTCTTTAAAGCTGACCTCATTAGCCAGACGTCCACAGGCATCTCTGGGTCATCTTTACTAAAACAAAGAGTAGCCAGTCACTATCTTAGGACTTCAATCTCTACCCTTTATCCCTTTGTCAGTCCAACCTTCTATCCACACATTTGTCTTTTTTGTCCACCTCTCACTCCTCTGTCCATCTGTCCTGAATGATGTATTCTAATGCATTCAGAGTAAGGCACAAAGTGGAGGACCATAGTGGACTGCTTTTAGTCATATCATGTGTAGCCATCCGAAGGACGGTTTGAAAGTCCATAAAGTCTCACACTCTATTTGTCCATGTGTATGTATAGACATTTATGTGTATCTAGAAGCATCATCTGCCTGAATCTCATGCACTCAACTCTCACTTGTAAATTTTTCCGTCACTCTCTCTTGTCTTTGTATCGGCCTCTGTCCATGACATACACACACACACACACAAACACACTTATACACCAGACACATGGCCGGAGAGAGCAGACTGCCATCTGGGAGTAGTGGCCGGCTTTGTCTAGGGGTGGGAGTGAAAGCGCCAACAAGCTCCCCCTTTAATACAAGCACACACATATAAACCATACACACAACCCTTCCAACAGCACCCATCACCCTTCACATCCAACTGCTCTAAGTGTGAGAGCTCTTCTCATACAATCTGCACATATACATATGCAAATTAGTAGGGGGGCATTATAAAAACAGCCATCGTCTCATGCACACACACACATAAGCACAGAAGCAAGATATTTAGTTGGCCTCTGAACCAAAACAGCCAGACAAGTGTTTTGGAAAAGAAAACACACATTTCTCAGAAAAAGAGCAGGAACTGGAAGGCTGTAAGAAAAGTGGGAAGATAAAAAGAAAAACCTTCTCTACAAATAATAAACTAATCTGGGCATGTGTGAAATACATGCAAATAGGATTGCATGCATTTACATGGTGACGCGCACAAGCACTTGCACGCACATACACTCAAACATACATTATCCATGTTTGCCCCGCAGCATGCATTTAATTCATACATAAAGACTCCCTTCATCCATTGACACAAGACGTCATAACATCTGTCCAATGTCCTCAGGTTAAACAACACACATTTCATACAAATTTAAAATTATTTCTACACACATCAGGCATTTGAGTTTGTGAATCTATTCCAAATTTTTAAGAATAAAAAAAAATTTGAAATAAAGATATTTGATACATGATGAATTGTACTTGAACTTTTAACTCTTTATCTTGTGTATTTTTGTCATCATCAAAAAAATAACAGAAAAGGAGGAAAACAGGAGCATAGAAAAGGGAAGTGACAGACTGACTCACTGAAGTCTCACTGAAAAGTCACTTGAGCTTTAGTTATGATCGAATTTTTGTTGTCACATTACTCTACATTTTTCACTTTGATATTGTGACCACATGCTTGTTCGAAACTTTAATCATCAAGTCAATTGTGTAAAGAAATTAAATTAAGAATGCAATAGTCCAAAACAAGGATTAGATTTACTTGACAGAGCTCTGTGAACTGCCATGTTGAGGCATGGTGTGTAAACAAAAAGCATATGAATTCTAATAGCAAACAACCTTCTCTAAAAACTTAAAGGACACATCTAAGTTATAATTATGAATTCACACTGAAGATTCTCATTCCTGAAACGAATGAAAATGCACTATCAGAGATATTGTTACATGTAGAACTGACACAAATAAAAGGGTTCTTGCCCACACAGCACAACAGTCTTCCATATCAAATTCTTTCCCCCAGTTTTCACCACTCTCATGTTTGCTGTAATGTTTTCAGTACACAATAGCCGCAGTGGTGCTAAGCTCATGTTGCCCCATCAAGAGTACAGCACCAACAACAACCGAACACTCTTCCCACCCTGTTTACGACCAGATCCATTGGTCTCTCACTTTGTTCCCACGCTCTCTTGCTTCTTTCTTCTCTCCTCTGCATTGTCCTGTGCCCTCAGGTTAGAGGTTCTCTCTGTTTCCTACACTAAAGCCTGGAAAACAGAGGAGGAGAACGAGAGGAAGAGAGCTGAAGGGAGAGGAGAGTGAGAGGAAGGCCAGGCAACAAGGCCTGTCCATCAGCCTCTTTCGGCCTGGCTGACTAACCAGTCTAAACTGGTTCTGACATAGGTGAACCAGAGACGTGTCCTCTCTCGCCTCTGGACAAAAAGGAACCATGGTGGCATTCCATCTATAGTCAGCAGGTACCAAGGAAGCATGCATGTGTGTGTGTGTGTGTGTGTGTGCCTGTCTCCCAAGACCTTTGAGGCCTGGATCATTGCCAAGTTCATCTGTTAATGGACAGCTACTAGGAGAGTTGCCCCATCCCCCTCTTTCCCTCCTCACTGTCTCTCCAGCAGCCGTGCCTGCTCACGACCCCCCCTTAACCTCCCCAACCCCCACCCAGGCCTGCTCAGATACAGGCCCACACTCTCCCTCTTCCTCCACTCCCTTTCTCTTCCATCCCCTGAAAGCTATATCATTCCCTTTCTCCCTCTTCTTCTCCTCCTCCTTACTGCCCCCCAACGCCCTGTGCTTCTCCTATTCAAGATAAACAGAGTGCTTCAAGTTCAGGGGACACCCTGGGACCCTTTAACAAAGCCATCTATCATGCTGTCTGCCTGAGACTCCTTTGGCCATAGTAGGCTCTGGTGCTGCTTCTATGTCTGTCTCGCAGTCTTTATGTGTGAGTATGAACACCCAAAGGCTGGACACAGAACAGCCAACCAGCCCACAAACTCTAACTAGCTGCTTGCACTAGCTGATCCGGAGCTGGACAATTTCTTCATTGTGTCTCTCTTTCCCTCCTGGCCCCTCTAAGACCACAGCAAAGAAAGATGAACCCCCCACCCCTAAAAGAGACAATCTCTCAACATGAAAGAACACTACAGAGCAAGAAACAGCATGTACATGTAAACCTCCCCACCAAGGAGACAGACTCTGCTGACCCCTCACTCATTCCCCTCAAGTCAAACTGTGGGACGATTAACCAACTGTCAACGATAGCTTAATGGTCTGGGAATAAGAGACTGACAGAGGACCTCAAAGCTGTGTGTAAACTCTGTGGAGATTATGAGTGGTACGCAAGAGAGAGAAAGAAAACAGAAAGAGGGAATTCCTGTTCATATAATGATCCTACAACATTTATGGGTGGAGTTTTCAGTTTTGTGTGTTCAAACTCAAGTTGGTTGTAAAGAAACATGCTGGAAGAAGTGGAATAACAACCATTCATGTCAAGATAAAATAATTAATTTAACTAATTGCTTCTGTTACTTTATTTTCAGTATACCTGTGCTTAGTAGATATTAATTTTGACCAGGTGAATTTCCACAGTATTTTGCATGAAGAGACAACAACAGCACATGCTTCCACTGATCACACTGATAAGGACTGTTGCATTAAGCTCTCTCTTGGCACTCACATCATGACATCATAGTCATCAGACATTTTTTATTTGTCACCCTCCCTCTTTACTCTCTGTTTAATTCCTACCTCTGTCCTCCCATATCACTCCAACAAACAGCCACAACATCCGCCCCAAAACCCCAGCAGATGCTGTCATCTCCAGGCTGCTTGAGAGGGGGACCAGGCTGCAGGTTTTAGAGCTCTAAATAATCCATTAGATGTTATCAAGTTGTAGCAGGGCAATGCCATTCTGCTAGGAACCATCAATCTTTCATAAGTCCCAGACACTGCGTGCATTTGGATGCTCTAGCAGAAACTCTCCGCTCCGTCTATCCCATCCAAATAACAGAACTGCACGCAAACTTGGATATGTACATACAGTCAGGCAGACATGCCCACACAGAGTCAACAAATACACATGCTGACATAATTGCAGCCAGGTACATGGTCTTGCACTCAAGCTCAAGCAGAAACAACTTGGAAAGAGCTTGTTTAAAGAACATCCAGGTCTACATTCATTGTGTTGCATTTTTTACACCCATTCTTGTTCATTCCACTTTCAATCCAAAACTACATTTTGAGCCAATGCTCAAAATTAACACAGCCTACACAGTTTTTCACTACACATCACACAGGCTTTCCTTGCACGCTCTCCCTCCCTCCCTTCCCTTCTTGCCGTGGCCTGGCAGGCAGGCAGGCAGGGCAGACATGTTCAGAATGTGCTCCGGTAATGGGCTAATCAAAAATGCAAAACAATTGGCAATTACTGCACGGGGCCCTAATGGTCATTAGAATTTACAACAAGGTAATGAACTGAGAGTCAGCTCAGTCCATGCATATTCATAAAGCAATCAGGCCTTTGAAGATTAAAGAAGCGCTTCAAATTTAAATGAGGGCGCCAGCATGTTATCAGTGAGATTCAGACTGCAAAAGTAAAGGGTGCCTGGGACAGGAGTGTGCATGTATGAGTGTGTGTATGTGTGGAATGAGGGCTGGGGGTCAGTTTGGTATGGGGGATGGAGTGGAGGTGTGAGTATGTGTGTGCATGCATGCATCCGTGCATAAGTGATCACTGTCAGTATCCCTGCCAGTTTTGTTTTTGTGCCAGCTTGTGACTGCATGCTTTTGTGTAAAGCAAACTACATTGCACCAATACCATCTTACAGCCAGAAGTGATTTAATAAATTAATACTCAAAAATGAATGAACGTCATTATCTTTTGATCAATGTTTAAAAGATGTGGGATTTGAATTTAAGATCAAATGAACGCTTAACTTGAACCATTACAAGACGATGAGGGTTTTGAAAACCCTGGAGGGATAAAGCTTCCTGTTAGTATACATTTATGAAAAATTGCAACAGCAGACATCCTTTGCGTGTACTTGGTAAAACACCCATAGACTTGCACAGACCCACACATGCACACACGAAAAGGGATGGGAGTTTTAACAAGTGTAACGTCACACATAGGGGCCCCCTCTGTCCTGTATCTTTCTGGTTGAGATAAGGCAGGTGAGACACAGCTGCAGTTGACCACCTACCCTCAAATGGTACAAATGGTATACAAATGGTACAAATAGACTCACACAGAATGACACATGATTTTGGCAGGCCAAATCCTACATAGAGGGTGGAAATACTGAAGAGGCTGATAGTGACAGGATCAGCGGATTCAGACAAAAATGATGCCCTCGTCCCTGTGGCTCTCGCGTGGCCTTAGCATTATCTCTGTGGGTGTCAGAAAGACAAAGCATCTGTGATACAGCACTGCAGAGTTAAACACAACAGTCACAACAGCAATACCAAGGATTAAGATGACATTCTCAATATTGATACAGGTTAGAAAAAATGTGACATCAACTTTTAAAGAAACTAAATGATCAAATGATTTACAAGTTTATGACAAAAGTGGATTGTTTTAGAAACCATCAAAAAGAAAACTGCCTCGTCAAAATTTGTTCTCATTCTCACCCAAAACTAACCTGCCTACTTCTTAAAATATCATGTCTGTCCTCTCTGCTCTGATCTGTCACTTCCTGAGCTGCAGCTGTATCAAAGCCACTTTTTTTTACTCCGTTTCTGTTCTGTCTAAAAATAAAGTCATTAACCTGCAGGTGGGGAAGCCGGCGGCTGGCGTGACAGGCCCTGACGCTGTCAGACGACCTCTGACCCAAAGATGCGACTGCCTGCCATGCTATTGACAGGACAGCGGCAAGAGACACTGATTTCTGAGGATGCTTTTTCATCTAGCGTGATGTGGCAGTGGACAAACAAGGTTGTTTCTGTCGTATAGCTTGGTCTGACAGTAGGTAAAGGGGAAAGAAAGAGACGTTGTATGCATGTTCGACTCAATCTGTGGCCAAATCAGAAAATCTGCAGTGAAAATTAGCTCTAGAGTGGATGTTGGAAGCCATTAAGAGGTGCAGACACGCTAATGTAGCCAAAACTTTCAGTGTCCAGTTCCCTGAGGGAAACCACTGGAGCGATGCGAGAGGAGAGTATGAGTTAGGGATAGCGAGGGAATGGATGAGGGGTGCTAAAATGAGGATCATATGTTTCTGACAGAGCTAATCAACTCACAACACATCATGGGTCCTCTCTCACAATACATTATTCCAGACAAAACACAGGTTCACAGTAGAGAGTTTATACCATGTGTGTATATACGTAACTGTCAAGGAGAAGGGTTCATGGTTGTGCTAAAAAAAAAAAAAGGTTTTTGGTGTGTGCGTGTGTTTAAATGGGCCTCTTTTTGTGCAGTTGTGTGCTTGTTTGTGTTTGTGTGGGTCTGTGTTTGTGTGCATACTTCAACTAGCCTCCACCTGAATGGCCTGAGGCTGTAATGCTGGGGTTGTTAGAAGACAAACAGAGACACAGGAAGCCCAAGCCAGGAGCCCCTGAGGACAGTACTCACATTTGCAAACACACACGCACACACTCTACTACCCATAAGTACACACATACACTCCTGCTGTCTGTCACACACACGTAGCCGTCACCTCACCGTACGTTTTGCCTCATGAACTCACAAAACAGATACACCTACGCTGACTCGCTGTTACACCCACACATGTTTAAGTCAAGCCTGTCTTTCAGGCCCACCGGTGTGTGCCAAGTTTGGCCTGGCATAGTCCAAAGAGGGGTGTCCTCAGGCGAGGCTTGCCAAGTCAAAGACTCTTTCATGTTCAGCCTGCAGACCCAGAGTAGTAAAGATTTAACAAACAGCACCAAGCATATGTTTCTGTCCGTTTCTCACTGACACACACATTAACACAAAGCTATAAACCATTTAAGTGCTCAAAATCACACTCATACAAACACATAAATGTGCATATATAGACATGCATTAACACCACATCCGCACTCGAGATGTGAGCATCCACTAGTCTTCAGGTCTTGAATGCAGTCAATGCCACTAACATTTAATCCATCAACAAAGGCTGTTAAATCTCCTTCGACAACATTTGTGGGTGTTTGGAGCTTGGCTTGGCTTCAGAATACAAAAATGTCCTCTATGAAAAATTCATCCTTAAAACCATTCCTGTTCACCTTTATTACAACTTAGCGGAGCCTCCTGCCAAAAATAGGACTGATTTTATCAGAGCCCAAAGCGACAGTACAATCAAATTAGAGTCAGTTTTTGCAGACAATGGAGTGCTTATGTTAAAGTATTAGCCGGTGTCTAATAATTACAGCGGCACACATCTGTGCCTTTTTAGTATCAATTTAAGTGATCACTGAAACAAAGGCACTGCATATAAACTTGGACAATGCCCCATATGACTGCACACACACATGCATGCTGGACGCTAGACAAGATATCAACACCAAGGAGCCCATCCATCCCACAACTAACACACATGCTCACCTCAGCCCAGCCCCCCTGGTTCCGCATGATAGATACCCAGATAGATACCCAGTGTATACATGTATGTGCGTAGGGAAGTGGGGGGTGGAGAAACGTGGCAAAGTGCCAACACAGAGCCTGCTAAACACCTTTGTCTCAACAACACACAGGGAGAAAACAGGACAGGCGAGCTTCTGCAGGAAAACACAGTGCAGCCACAGAGAGGTGTTACAAGAAATATTGCTCCGTTGTTAGGATGTTTTCCTCCTCATAGAGGAAAAAAGGGGAAAGGTGGCTGCCATAATTGACTCAGTATCGATTCAGAGTCCAAGTTACAATAGAGGCAGTGCTCTGGAAAGAAGCAGAGGTGTGAGATGGTGGTCGAGTTGCACAGCTACAATGGCCTCATTAACACATGTGGCTATGCTGGTGAGAATGTAAAAGGTGTTAATGTTGAAATGGATAAGTAGAGAGCCAAAATTATGTGATAATACAAGCAAAAAATATGGAGATACATTTATACAATCCAGCAAAGACAAATTATTTGAAGATTTGATCGAATTATGGTACGAAGAACATGCAGAATCCTATATACAGTAGTGTTGTACAACCAAATCATAACAAAGAATGGCATATTGCTCCAATTACTCAATATAGGAAGACCAAACAGTTTTCTGTACTGATAACAATCACATTTGGCCACCAGTATGCTTATCTAATACTGATAATGGGCTGAGAAACATCATCTGCTTTTTTTCTGGGCCATCCATAATCTGCAGACAAGCTTCCATGTCTCTATGCATATCTTAAATTGTTTATCATGCAAATGACGGGACGCAGGCTGCTCTGCCCTCTCCTAACGGCCCACAGCTCCAGACAGCAGACCCCAACCCCAGCTGCAGTCATGAGGCTCCCAGACGGCCTCAGCTGTCCCTTAGACAGACCGAAAGGCAGAGCTTCATCTCCATCTCCGGATGTATTACAGACTGCCCCCTCATCCCTCCCCCATCTCCCCCACCTTCAAGTTCAACCATCCTGGGTGTCAGCCCCCTCTAGTCCAGCAGAATCTTTCCTTAACCTAGTCCCAGCCTTTGCTTTTATAAACTGCTGTACGTATGGAAATCCATCTGTGTCAAATGATAGTTCAGGAAGGGGGGTGGGCAGTGGAGGGGCCACTTTCAAGTTCAGGACTGCAACATATAATATACTCCCTTGGAATGACCTGGGAATGAAGCAAGTGTGGGGACAGTATGTATTGAGATGCCTCAGCTCGGTGTCAGCCTCTAACTGAGCAGGGTAAAAGAACATGGCAGCTAGCATATGGAGCATGGGGTGGCTCACTGGCACTGCCAGTCTGGATCCATCAATCTGGGATGCAGAAAAAAGAGGTGTTGGGGGGGGGGGTAGTTGCTTGCGACGCACATGAGAGTAATGTGGTGTCTATGCTGCATAGAGGCTGCATCTTCTGTTTGACCCCAAAATCAGGTTTATTTATTTTCTGATCTGCAAATTGCTGACAACAAATATTATATTGGGACAGCAACAAAATCAGATGACTTGATATTTCAATATACAGCCTAATTAATCTATTCATCTCTAACCCAAACAAATTCTGACTGCTATAACACAAGGTCCAGAGACATAAGGCCTATAAATAAAGCTTTGCTCACTATGCCAGTGACCTTATGATATCATGTGAACTCCACTGCATGATGATATAAATTAGCAAAGAAAAGCATGTTTGAACAGCTGACAAGGCCAAGAGGCATGTCAGATGTGTATGTGTGCATGTGTTCGAGGATGTGTGCATATATAACCACAAGTGCATGTATACAATTATACTCAACAAACTGTACAATAATGAACAGCAATCATTCTGTTCACAGGGGGGTTAACTAACCAACAAACAAAAAAACAGTAGTACGATACAAATCCAAAGCTGCAGCACTGAGTAACACAGCACAGTAGTGAAAATTATTGAATTTTGTCTGTGTTTAGCTTGAATTGGCTTTAAATTAAATCACAACTGCCCAGACAATCAGCACAATCTGGCACCTGCTATCAGCTCGTTTAAAGGAAAAGAACAAACATTCAAATGGGCTGGTCAAAATCAAAGCCTGCTCTATAAAACCAGTCATAAGGGACTCATGCTTGTTTGCGCAGCGACTCATGTTTTCACTGCAGCCTCATTTAGCCCCCGTGGACAGCCAACAAACCAACTAGCCATCTTAAGAAGTCCTTAATTACTCAAATCAAGAAAAACACTGACAATTAGTGGCTGTAGAGTTCCTCAAATAAACACTTCTTCGCTCATAGATAATTACATTCTTCTGTATCGCTTTTTAATTTTAGCATCAGAGTAAGTCTTTAAAGGCGCATATTTGAGGGTAGAAGAGATACTGTATGACAGTGTAATAAGCCAGTGAGGGATAGAGATACATCTCTAAACACCACATAAGAGAGAATTTGAAGTCAACAGGATCTGAGCACATCTGTGATGCAGGACAAACAAAAAGAAAGTCATCTTTTTTCTCTCTGTCTCTTTCTTTTTCAGTCTGTCTTTTCATCTATCTGTGTGTCTTTTTTACTGTCTGCAAATGTTTCCGTTTCTCACAATCATTTTCAAGAGGGCTGTTCTTCATTTGGGTTCATGACTCAGCTGAGGGAAATTTGCAGCTCCTAAATGGGGCAGCAGATATTTCACACCCTGGTTATGCAGATTGGATACATCTCTAGTATCAGAGGCAAACCAAGTACATCTCAAGGAGTACCTGCTTTCCTGTGAAATAAACTCTCTTTGAACCTAAGAAAACTGACCCACTCCACACCTTTAGATCTTAAAGCCTCGCTGAACACTTCTTTCTCCCTGCTCATCAGTACTCTCTTGCATGGCAGCCATTTTAAGCACCCATTGTGTTTACCTGTGACATTCTCCTGCTTGGGGATTATTCCTTGCAAGGGCGCAGATAAACAATCCTCGTCCTGCGGCGACACCTGAACAGCCACCTCCACAGGTTGACGTCCCCTCCTAGGGTGCTGATGTTGGGTTCGCGAGTGTGAGGAGGTCGTAGAGAGGGGTGAGGCAAGTGGGGAGGATGGAGGCCTGTCCAGAGGTTTGTCCACACAGAGGCTACCATGGCACTGCCTCCGTTTGTGTTCAATGAACAGTAGAATGTCTGCCAGGGGAAAGCGGGAGTGGCACTGGCCGCAGGTAAGCAGGTCCTGGTCCCCTTTCAGGGGCTCGCCCTGAGCCACTCCCAGCCTGGGAGAGTCCTGAGAGTCTTCTTCCGGTAAAACACCTGAGAGCGGCTCAGCTGGATGAGCAGACAAAAGAGAGAGAATTAATATAATGGTCGGTGAGAAGCAGCAGTTTTGTGAAAGAATAATCATTGAGACTCACACTGCTACAACATATCATTACAGATGTCTACAAGAATAAGGTCAAGTTTTAAAGTGTGTCTACAACATTTTTAGGAAAAAAAAGAAGAGAGAACGAGAGCACACAGACAGCTTCGATAAGGACTGACATGTTCAGCTTGCAGGCAGCAGTCAAACGATTAAGTTGCTTGACCCTCTTTATTGTGCTGCCAATCTCGCTTTTTTAATGAACCTAACACCTCTGAGAATCAAAAAATAGATTCTAATTTGAGTTCAAGATGATTGGACCCCATTTCGTTAAAAGTGCTGGGATCTCGTGAACCAAGGTTAGACATTGAGGGGTTGGATGTGGAGTAGGTCCCTGAAGTACCAACAGAGAGAGAAGAGAGGAGAGACGAGAGGAGAGAGGGAGCATTTTAAAAGAAGTAATCTCACCACATGGTAAACGACATTGGGCACCCCAACTGGGGTGTTGAGATAAGATGTGATGAATTCTTGCCGCTGGTACAACCTTTAATTCTGCATCAGGTCAGATGAGAAGGTGGTGTGGGACTATGCAAGATAGGCCCTGTTACTTGTATGTTCAACTGCATTAAAGATGAAGGTATGCGCTCCTATTTTACCAGAGCTTATCTTAACCAGTTTATGCAATGGACACAGGCGAGATGTGTGAGGTTGGCTTAGTTGGAAAGATTTTCTTCAAACCAAATAATCTCATTTTGATGCCAAAGCAAAAGTGATGTGAATCACTTTGAAAACTAAAATATAATTCTTTTTTCAGACATCTTACTCTGCCAGAATTTTAGGTAGTTTAAGCCAGCCCATCCCACTAGACTACTGAAGCACGTCTGTTTCACAATCAGGAAAATAATTCGGCCTCTCTTCATTTACCATCGTAGATGAACATGAATCTCTGCTGTAATAACAGTGGATAGATGGTTTCATTCCACTCATTACCTGAAATAACATTTTTTTTAATTCATTTTCAAATAAATTTAGAGAAAATATGCATGGATCAAGCACTCTTGTTCTGTCCATACTAACAGGAACTAGTGTCCATTAGCTTTATGACAGCTCATAATTAGCCCCAAAAGAAAATTATGCATTATGATAATGCGGTATTTTTCTGTCCAAATTTGTAATATGAGTGTAAACAAACATAACCAATATACTAAAGTAGGCATCAAAGCCCAAAATAACATTAGAAGGGCATTTGTTTTCCTGTTTTTCCATGAAAGCAGACTTTTAAAAGCTTTTTCTGAACCGTCTTTTAATATACTGAATATACAATATATATATATATATATATATATATTGTTTTTTTTCTCGAAGGGGAAAAAACATCACAGGGAACATCAAATATGCAATCACTTATTTCTGCTAAAACGATCCTCAACATGCGCTTGGTTAAGCAGCACAAGGACAGAGTGGATCAAGTTCGTGCTCAAAAGTGGCCAATAGGACTATAATCAAAGTGCGCCCCCCACTGGCAATACTTCTGACAATTATCCAATAAATGAGGGAGTTTGTGTTGCGAGATTATAATTGGTTTCGACGGAAATTTGAACAGCACCCAGAGACACGTTTATAGCAATGATAGCCTTATTAAGGCCAAAATAAATATGCTGGCTCTTAATCTGCACCATCAATTTAGGCGGCATTAAAACAATATGAATATTTGGAGATGTCTCCGCGTTCACTGACGCGCCGAGTGCATTGATAAAGCATTTGCTGGCGTCCTGCTGTCATTTGCCGATTTGGGGGAAACAATTCTTCTGCACATGTACATTTTTTTTCTATTGTGCGTAAAAGCTGCTTTAAAGTCTAAATCAATTCCTGCGTTTTTATCACACACGTGCGTAAAACGACTTTCCTGCTTTTCTCACTCGTTATCATCAAACAGTATCGGGCGCGGATTATCTATGTTTTATCAATACAACATATTTCTGTTGATTCTACTTACACGACCATATACTGGACATACAGAGCTTAAATATCGGGAGAAATGTATGGTGAAGAAATTGCATTTGTTTAAAGTAGCGCACACAATGTCCCAGTGTGACAAGTGTGTATGTAAACACCACTTCCCTGTGTCCAAACTGGCGCAAACATCTGTAAATACGTTCTTAAAATGAGAAATAAGCGAGGCTCTTGTTGTGTAGTGGCTACACAAGCAACACATGTTAACTTAGAGGTGAATGGCAGCAGCTGTGAGCCTGCGCTGCTCCTTTCACATATAGGCAAAGGTCTCTGGCCATAAAGCTCATGCATGCCCTTTAATGGCGAAAGAAACCTTGAAGGCTGTGTTATACAACAGTTAAACTAACTCAAGTTCTTTGTCTCGTTGTTAATAAACTTTCCCCAGGATATTCTACATTCATTTAAAGATAGCTCATGTCTTGGATATGTTTGGGTTTTGTAATTTCGCCCAGGACAGCGGTGGGTCCGTTCGTACTCTTATCTATTACACTCCCCCGGGGAAGTTGCCCTAAACGAAAGAAAAACAAGACGTGGATCGCTGAGAGGTACAACCACAGCAAATAAATCAAGCGGTGATTTAAACTCTACTTACGCGAAAACTCCCGTTTGCTCAAGTGCTGGGGTTTGCCTTGCTTGCGGCGAGACATGGTTGGTTTAGTGGCGGCTTTTCAGCTGAGTTCACATTGGGAAATCCGTTCCTACAAGGTAGACTCCAAATGAAATATCTTCATTGATGAGACTGCCATCCAGATGGAAAAAAAGAAACCGAGCTGCAGATCATACAGAGCGTGATGCGTAACGCGCTACGGGCTGTGTGGAGCTCTTCATGACTTTTTCGCAAAGAGAGAGTGATGGGGGTACAGCAAAGCCCCCTGAGCTGCAAGTTCAAGTGCGGACGTGACGTTCCTGCGAACTTGAACGTCAGGCAATGGATGGACCGAGACATACAAAACATGGGCAGGGCAAAGACTGCCTGTGGGAGGGGGCCAAGCCTTAATGGAAACCAATGGACACTCATTATGGGCTACCTATGGCCGAAGAAAAAAAGAGACACCCCGAAGAAACCAATGGACGAAGGGGATCAAGGGGGTTGGGCTACGACGGAGAGGCAGAGACTACTAGTTGTTATAGAGGAGCAGTACAAAGCGCATGAACAAGGATAGTGGAGGATAACCCCAACTCTTGTTTAATGCTCATATGAATATGCAGTGCATATGTAAATTCACAGCGCAGACAGGATTTCGCCTTATAACATACATATGGGAAAAGAGAATTGTGATTAGTCTACTACTTAAACTGAATTAGATCTTAGTGCCATGACAGGCCTTCCTTATTTTTGTTGCATGTGTTCGCTTTTTATAAGAACCCTGTAAGAAATTGAGTCATTTTGGTGTTTTTTGCTCAACTTTCTGATGACACAATGTGAAACCCACGTGGCCTTAAAAAAAGAGGATTGAAATGAATAACGTGGGCATATCATAAAGATAATAAAAATATTAATAAAGAAGAACATGACAAAAATAACTAAATTACTTTACGGACAACATATTTTGTATCTATATGCTTATCGATTGTTATAGATCCCCGATCAGACTATTCAACAGTTATGATCATTTTGTTAGTTTTTGGTCTGGCTGTATATTACAGACCAGCCGAAACGTTTATGACTAACTAACAGACTAAACATGGACATCAATAAAAAGACAACAGTTCTCATTCAAAGCCATGTGGGGCATTAGCAAACACACTAAAAACACAAAAAATATATAATAATAATAAAAAAAGCGTTCTGTCTGTCCTTTTCACATGATTTATATTAGTTTTACTTAAGGTATAGATGGCACTAAATCACATGCATATAAATACATTAGAAACTGGGCGCTAAAAAACAAAAGCATAAAACAAGTAAACATCGTTTGAAAATTGTAGATAATATTACATTTATTCATATTGTTTGATTGTTTGATACATTTAACGTTATATAAAAGAAAAACTGAAAAAAATGGTTGTATGCTTCAGAGACCAGGATGGCAACAATGCGTCACCGTATCAGTGAAGTGTGTCCTTACTTTAAAAGACAGTGATAATTACTGTGTAATGGAACCTCAGAGGGGTGTTGAGCTAAAACAATAAACCACATTTAAAGGTAGTTTAAGGCAAAAGGATGTGTTCAGTCGCTCATAAAAACACACTTACACGAGTACTGACAATGCTGTGACATACGTAAGTTAACAGAGTCATAGCAATCACATCACAATCACATATAAGGCATAAAAGTCAATTATCTAACTTATGAGATAAAGTCATTAGATGTTCAGAATCTACGCTTTATATTAGTGAACTACCTAAAGCCTTGCTATATACATATATAAATATATACATATGACACATCCTGGCATTCTGAATAGATTTTAGTTGTCTTGATTTCTTTTTCAGTATTTTTTTCTTTCTGGTTGTATGTAATTTAGATGATATGTGATACATAAACCTTACCTCGTGATTAATAAAGATGGACAACTGCATTTGAGACCGCATCGTCATCGTCTCTTCTCGGACTTTGGTGCCATCTAGTGTCAGATCGGCTGTACATACAATGATGAATCGCAAGAATATTCACATATAAAGAAGGGCACAGAGCTGAGCTTTGGAAATTCTACAAAAGGTTTAAAATTTCAACGTAATTTTGTCCTAGTGCGCAAAATAGTTTTTTGGAAGAAATTAACCCAATTACGTAGTTACTGAACAACACCGTCTTTTCTAAAAGCATAGATACAAACAGCCAGTCAGCATACCCTAAAAAATGGGGGCACATTGAAAAAATATATAAACTGTAGTATACTACATGAAATTGTAGAGCAGGTCATTAAAGGATTGAAAAAATTGAGGAAACTGGACAAATGAAGGACATCAGAAAAAGCGTCAGGCCTAAACAGCAGATGAAAAGTATTTAAAAGTGGTGTCCTTAAGAAAGGGGAAAAAGCTAAGACCTGACACATAATCTGAGAGATGCATCTGGACCTTCAGCTGACCCATCTACTGTTGGTTCAAGCCTGATCAGAAACGGTCTCCATGGAAGGATAGCTGTCAAGAAGCCATTCTTTAAGGCTGGGGTATGTCAAATGACACAAGTAGTAAACTGAAAAATCAGTGGCAGCAGGTCTTATGGAGGGATGAATCCTCCCCAGAATCCGGACCTCAACATTACTGAAGCAGTGTGAGATCATCTTGACAGAGAACGGAAGAAAAAGCAAGCCAACATCCAAGAGGATCTTTGGGATGTTGTTCAAGAAACCTGGAGAACTATTTCTGAAGACTACTTAAAGAAATGACAGAAAACCTAAGAGAGTTCAGACTGTGTTGAAGAATAAAGGTGTTCATACCAAATACTGACTTTAAAACTTGTTAAAACTGTACAAACTCAGTTTTCACCTTAAACACTGAATTTCCTTCATGTTTGCTCATATTTCAGTACATCTCTTTACTTGTTTCCTGATTTCTGGTTTCAATGTATATAGAAATGAAGGGTGTCTCAAGACTTTTGCAAAGTACAAAATGTAGTGTTTAGCCCCTAGGATAAAAGTTACATTTTTGGAGTCACTGTTTAAAAAAAATCCAAAAACGCGATTAATACGGACCACTCGTGGTTTGCTGTTAGTAGCCCTGAGTATTACATAACCTCATGAAGTCTTCCTACATTAGCGCACAGCGCCACCGTGAGGTCAAGGCGCAGTATCGTTGAAGGAACTGGGCTGGGCAGCGGGTTTACAGGAGCAGGAGCAGCGCTGTTCTTAATCCTCAACGTATCGGATGCTGATTGTCCATTGAGCACCCGGTGAGATACATTTATGTTACTTAGTTTATTTTTCATGACAGGCCTATTCTGACACATTTTGCTGCTTTAAGAATGGAGGCGGTGAAAAGAGCATCGCTGTTTGTGCGACAAATATATACGCCGTCCATAATGGATGAGCTCTTTGGATGCACACCATTAGGAAACCTCAGTAACATTGTTTAATCCGCTTTAAAAACGCACGAAAAGTATCGTCGTAAATCCATCTGAAATGGCTTGTATTTGGTTTAAAATGCGCGTCTAAAGAGATGATCTTTACTTGAGGGATCAATGTACGCTTCAGATGACAAGTCGGTAATTAACGGTTGACTCACTGTAGCTACATGCGTTTCTATCTGATTGTGCATGATTTTTGTATTGTGTAGCATCTGATTATTTTACTTGAATATTCTTCACTTGGATATGGTATCGGTTTTAAATGGCTTCATGATAAGCGCTGGACTGAGACGGCCTAACTGGGCTAATTTTCAGGCTCTGCCTTCGGCCGACTTAACCCATCAGCTGCAGCTGCTTGCAAGCACAGTTGATATGTTGTCATTTGTAAGAGCATTGATGTCTGAGAATGGGTGAAGCCGTGTGTGGTCAAGCGTCTTATGAGGAAATCTGGGGCACTGGGAGCCAGGCTACTGAAAATTCTCCACAGAGACTGAGGGGTCTGTCAGGTCCCATTGGGATTGAGTTCATGCACAAAGGAGAGCTTCAGTTATGACAAAGTGTGCGTAATTAAATCCTACTATTTCACCTATGGCTACCCAAGAGCGTGAGTCAGCAAGGCCTGTGTGTTGATGATGTTGCTGCGGAGTGAAAAGAGCTCTTGTGCTAAATGTGCACAGGAATTCTGACTGCTGAATGGAAATCATATGAGAGAATCAATGGGAGCAGATATGTTGGTTTACAAGGAAACACATTATCTGATCTCTTTCTGGCATGTGTGCTTGATAATTTTATGCGGATCTGTTTGACTGTATGCACGTCATCTAATTAAATAAGCTGTCTTAATGCACATGTCGTTATCTCTGTCTTCCTGGATGCCTGTCTAATAATAGTCCCCTTGTCATCCTTGCTCCCTGCTTCTCTTTGCACAATATCTGACTTCTTCTCTTTTTAGTGGTGTGACTGCTGGATTTGGTCACAGGGCAACACTGATGAGCGATTATTTTTGAGTTTAGAAAGATGGCCTGAATTCTGTTAGCTCTCACTTGATTTTTCACACCTACTGTTTTCCTTTGAAATTATTTATCGCAAAACATGGACTGATGAGCACGTCATTGTCCTCGGGTAATAACTGATATAACTGCTGTGCTTATGATACACAAGCACGTGCACAGATGTTGAGGTAATTGGCTTGCTGTAACAGTTTGAAACAGTATGATTCTTTCATGCCTGTTTGCAAGATAAGAACCTTTTCTTTGATCAAAGTATGGATAGCAGTGAACTGTGATCTAATGCTGTGCTCATTTTCAGCATGATGCATTAAAGGTCAAAATTGAACTTGTGAGGCAGAAATGAGTCTGACTGCCTGGTTTCTGGTGAGCGGTGGGGGGATACGCCATCGTCTTCCCAGGGAGATGATCTTTGTCGGGAGGGATGACTGTGAGCTCATGCTGCAGGTACAGTACTGTACAAAAACTCTTAGCTTTCCTTCTTCATATGGCCATAAAATAATCTGAAGCACTGACATTAAAGTAGATTACATTAAGTGACTGGATTTTGGATGATTTAGTCCCGCAGTGTGGACAAACAGCACGCTGTCATCAACTATGAGCCAAACACAGACGAGCATAAAGTGAAGGACTTGGGCAGCTTAAATGGGGTGAGTGTGTTACTTATTTACTAGTTTGTATCTTAAAGGAGCCTCCAGCCATTTTCGAGAAGAATTCCTGTTTACTTAACAGCTGCATAATGTCTTCTGTGGTTGCTGAGAAACTAATAAATGCTTGCAACAAAAATCAAAACATTGCACAAAAATCATGACATTGCATTAAAGGAAATGAGGATCTTAGGTTCTGGGGTCATGGTCCATACTTCAAAATAAAAAAAAAATTAAAAAAAAAGTATTTTTGCTTCTCTTGCATCAGTTTTTAACATATCCATCCATTCTTCCAAAGCCTTTGAACTTAGAGGAAGTGCAATTTGTTTTGGTGGGTGTGAACATACTGTAGCATGCAGCAGCACAGGCCTACTGTTGTTTAAACCCTAAGGCCAGAAACAAACTAAACTTTCTTCTTAAAATATCTTCAAACTCAGTCAAAAATAACATCAGAACTGGCTCGATGTGCCGGAGAAAGTTGAGATTTTTTTTTTCTGTACATTTATTTTCTTGTCACCAAGCCTAGGTAAGATTAGAAATAGCACAGAAGAAATTGGCATTTTAACTTAATTTATCATGTAAATCAGTGGACATTACTTGACTTAACAAATATTGAGAGTTCAAATAATTGCTTTATAACAGTCATTGATACTATAATGTACCTGGGCTGTGTTCAAACTGCCCACTCTTTCACTTACTCACTATATTGCCTTAACTATACAGAGGACTCACACAGCGCACTTCAACAAAGTGAGGCTTCACAATTATGCACCAAATATTCTCAGTAACATGTCGCATGAACAAATGCTAGCAGGGAACGAATATAGCGAATGTGAGGTGACGGACAGCGGAAGTTTGCTGTTTTTGGTTGAAAGCTTGTCGTCACCGATATCACTCTCCAAAACATTGACGATTACATATGTACCTGACAACTGTTAGCAAACAACTGGATTCATCTGTGTGCTTGTATTCATATATTTATAAAGCTAGCTGCATATTTTTACAATCTATGATTACAGCATCTACCTAGCATGTTTAGTATTCACACTCAAGTTTAAAGCATGTTTCCTGCACATAATATGAAAACATTTGTAAGTCCCTGTTTTAGGCAGAACAGACACTGAACACTTCATGGTTGAGACATTTGAGGAGTTTTATTTACCTGGTTTTCTTAACAAATAGAAAATAACAATTTAGAGGTGCAAACGTTAGCTAGCAGTAGCAAGCCTTAAGCTTGCTTTGTCAGATCCTGGCTCCAGGGCGCAATGCAGGATGTTGTGCTTCGACCCATGTGGTGGACAAATTCTGTACTGTACTTTTAGTTTACCAGGTGATGAAAATGTAGTGCACAAGTGGCATAGAAGTTGCAGTTAAAATTTTTAACTGCACTACAAAACTGCTGACTCACTAAAAAGTACACTACAGAGTGAATGAGAAGGCAACACAGAGCTGATCTTAATATTCTCAGACCTACCTCATTTATTCAGACAGAGATGAAGTACATCAAATGCTTTTATTTTAGTCACAGTAATTTGAGGTATCTTCCACAGCAAATGTGTCATGCTTGGAAAATGCTGAAGGTTGTGTTTTTATGACAAATATAGCCGGCCAAACACAGAGAGCTCCAGGGAGGAGGTTGGTGCATTTACATAATACATCTAAACAACAGATTTTCATATATACAGTATCAAATAAACTGTTGCTGGAATTCAGTTAGACGAGCACAAAACATCTATACAATGAAAAACAACAAGAAAAGACAAGGAGTCTGGCTCATTGTCATGGGTTTTTTTAGCAGTGAACAATGTTTTGCCAAAAAAAAATATAAAAGGTACTGATTTTAGATAGGAGTGAATTTAAAGTTGCACAGAGCTTCACTTCTGAACCAGGTCCCTCTTATGTTTATCTTAACCTAATGTTTTTTTGCATTTTACAGACATTTGTCAACGATGTAAGAATACAGGAGCAAGTCTATGTCACGCTGAAAACTGATGACAAACTGAGGTTTGGATACGATATCCTTTAAATGTGTTCTTTTTTTTGTCATAACCAGTGAAACACAGGACATGGGCAACAGTAACTTTATCTGTTCCTGAATTGATGTGAATGCTCTGCCTGCTGCATAATAGATGTGGCTATCAGTGCATGTTTCTCACCCCTGTAAAGGGCTACTCGTCTTTTACCTTAACCTGGCTCACATACCAACCTGTTCACCGTGGTCCGTGGAGAGCTTCATATTCCCGAGGAGGCCCTCAAGGTTAGACAGCATGCTGTGCAGTGAAACATTTGAAATAAAAAGCAAGTAGCTGAAGTGCATATGTTGCAGATGGATTGGATATGTCTGCACAAAACTGGACAGCCTTGTACCTTTTTCATGACTTTGTTGTAAAAAAAGAGTTAAAGAGTTCTGCTGAACAGGGCAAAAGCTAATTTTTCTGGTTTGATGAATGTGTCACTTCATCCAGCTGTCCAGGTAACTGCAGACAATATACAAATAATTTTATTACAGTGTCTGCTCAGTTATATTCTATTAATACATTTTAAAAGAGAAAAGTATTTATTTTAGGGTCAGAAAAAAAATCCACATTAACTTTTAGTTTTTTACGCAGTTGTTTACTTTTTTTCCTCTTTCAACTCACCTTGCTGCTTTGTCAGCATGAGAAATTGAGCAGCCAGCTTCAACTGAACCAGAAGAAACCTTCTGAAGCAGAATCATCCAAATCTGAGGTGAAATGCTCTGAAGCGGTGGCAGCCCCCACCCACACTGGTACTGCCGCTTCCTCAGAGGTCAGCAGGTCAGAAGAGAAGACAACAGGTGAGCTTGATTATGGTTACAGTGTACATGATGCAGGTCAACACTCTACTTTGTATTTTTTTATGAGTACTTATTTGTTTACACATTGGACAGTGGGATGATAAGAGGAAGATTAGAGGCAAACAACAGCTGCAACAGTGGTAAAGTTGCATTTCACAGCCATTTTCATTCATATACTGCAGCCATGATATTTTCCAGGCATGTTCTGGAGGGGCTGCGTTTTAAAACGCAAGTATCCACAACAGCCGTTCCAGGCTTTTAGCAGAGTTTACTTAGTCAGCCACCTTGTGATGACTCCTGAGCATGGTCAAGTGAGAACATGTAAACACAGCAGGTAATATGATTTAAAGAATTATATGCAATGCTTCTTGGAATATTTGCAATAAGTTAGTATTGTAACAGGTGGTGTATGGACCCATGCAGTACAGAGGAGTCAAAAGACAGTGGTAAAAAGCTCAAGGCTTTACTGAGACTCTGGCAGACAGACAAACGGTTTAGAAACCAGCAAACAGGAATCAGGAGAGAAGAGGCAAAGTTCTTGGTCAGGGACAGAAGGCTGGGTTGAATTACCAGGAGGCAGACGAAGCATGGAATCACGGACAGGCGAGGTCGGTACCGGTAAAGCTGGCAGGAGAACGCTGGAAAGACATGCATGGCAAAGAACAATCTGGCAAAGGATAGAGTGTGGAGCTGGTGACTATATGCTGGGCTGATTGCATGTGATGAGAGGCAGCTGTGTGCACAGGTGTGTGGAGTGAACTGATGAGGTGTGTGTGGCTGACAGGCTGAGTGGGGCAGAAGCAGGATCAATGGAAAATTACTGATGGTTGGATGACTAAACTGTGACAAGTATGTACTTCAAGCAATGTCTTCAATTGCTCATAAATAACGTGAATACCTTTAAATACATGTAGTATTAATTTTAACCAAAGAAAACCCAAAACATTATGTATTATATTTCTTTGGTTACTTTTCGTATTATGTCCTTCCACCTGTGGGCTCTACCCCAAACATTACTCCACATTCCAATTTCCCTTTGTTATAAATGAGACTCAATAATCTCTTATTGTGAGGAGTATGTGTAGACAGGAAACTTTAGAGTCTTGACTTGATTTTCCAGATATTATCCAGTGTTCATGGGTGAAAATGGCTGTACTGTATTCTCCAGATTAACCCCTAAAAGCCACTTGTGTTCTGTACTATTTATTTAAAACATTTAGCCGTTGTACCTGCAGTTGTGTATTGCCACATAAGAAGACTAACATAGTGATTGTTTTTTTTCAGGAGACGCAGCAGTATTATACAGGGGTACCCCCCTTTATGGCCAGCCTGCCTGGTGGGGTGATGGCGACACTGATGACCAGCAGACAGGAAGGCCTGAGGACAAGAGCTCAGACCGGAAGAAAGAAAAAGTTGAAACAGGTATGAACGATGCTGCTTAAATATTGCAAGACATATACTGCTGTATCTTGCATTTTAGTTGAGACAGTAATTATCCTATTTATCAATATTATCTTATTGCAGTTTTCACAACTTTGGAATTTACATTTTCGAAAAAGTTTTCCTTTTTTACATATTATTAACATTTTGTAGACGTTGTGGGGCCAATCAGATACATTTGCATTAATTCTTACAGACATGAAGAAAAGTGCAGAGGTTTCAAAGTCTACCCTGCAAACAGCCTCCAACCAAGAGCCCAGATACTTTGAAATCCCAACTAAAGATACTCCCTCAGCAGGTAAAGTGAGTAGTGAATCCCCGTCACGAGAACAAGATGCTGGTGCTTCTGCTCCTGCCGAGCCCATTCATGGCCATGCTTCCTTTACCATTGAGTTTGATCCTGGGGCATCAGGTAAAGTGACTGTCAAAGATAGGGTGGCAAAAGTAGGACCAGAGACTCGGCCACGTCCTAAAAGGCCTGTTGGAGAAGAGCTTAGTCCACTTCAAACAGCAATGGTAGCAGCAGAGGTTAAAGTTGCTGACTGGTTGGCTCAGAATGAGCTGCCTTTGGCTCTTAAAGAGACAGTTGCTGAGGATGATGGGGAAAGTGTGAAGAGTGATGTTCCTGTACAGCTGAAGAGTCTTAAAGGTATGTGTATATGGAATACAGTATGATACAGTATACAGTGGGAACTGTTTTTTTGTCTGCCTTTCTCTACTTTCTGACCTTCCTGTCCTACACATATTTCAGGCAGTAAACATGAGGACGGCACTCAAAGTGACTCAGAGAATGCACTTGGAGAGCAGCGCAGGGCTGCAGCACTGGAAGAGCGCTCGTGGGGGCTCTGGAGTGGTGCTGGGATGAAGATCAGAGAAGGTCGTGCTAATGTACCAGAAGGTCTCTTTGCAGAGGAGGACAGTCCTGCACGTCGTCGCAAGCCTTCAACTTCCAAAGTGGCGAGTGGATTGATGGAGAGGCGTCGTGGCTCGGCACCACATCAGCAGAGTGGGCGGGACGAGTGTTTTCGCCATGCAGATGATTATAGTGACAGAGGGACATACATCATTGAGTTGGAGAATGGAGATCATGAAGAGGAAGAGGCTAGGAAACTGATTGACAAGGTAAGGAACAGTTATAAAGTCATATGTCTTTAGCCATCTACTCATTATATAATAAAACAATCTTGTTGTCCTGTCATATTTTAGGTGTTTGGTGTGGATGAGCAGTGTGTTTCCAGGTTGGGGAATACTGACCAAAGGGACAGGCTCACCTCACAGAGGTCTGGTACTGTGGACACAGGAAAGCCTGGACGGTTGGAGACAGAGGTACAAAAGTTTCTTCTTAATTGAAGCAATCGGCTACAACTAATAATGTTTTTTGTAATAATTTTCAGATTTTAATTTGATTTGACTTGTGCCAGGTTCTTCCATTAAACTACATTTTTCTCCTTTATCTATCATGTTTTCTTGGCTCAGGTCTTGTCTGAAGAGTTGATGGTGGGTGGTCCTCGCTGGGTGTCACAGTGGGCTACTCTGGCTGCCAGCCACATCAGGACAGACCCTGAAGGATCAGGAGGAGACAGCCACATCATGGTCACAGAGGACAGGGGTACTTGGCTTAGGTTTCTTAAACTTGTGTATTAAATATTTCTGTAAAACAAATGATTCTGTGGTTACAAGAGACTTTTTCTTGGGAGAAATATTGCAGCATGACAGACCTCTATAGTTTGATACACAGAAAGCTAAGTTAGAAAATAAGTGCCTTGAGATGACAATTGTTGTAATTTGGCGCTATATAAATAAAACTGAATTGAATTCAATTGAAAACTGAAAACACTAGCTAAGATTAGTGTACTAGCTGTTGAACACATCAGAGCGTATTAATAGGCTTTTTTCAGTCTATTGGAGTCAGAGGCGTTTTAAAGCTTGCACCTATTGGTCATCAGTGCTATTGCATGTGTCCCATGTTCAGATCATTCTATCATTCTTGCAATCGTTACTGAGACCCAACGTAGGCTTAAGCCGGTAAGAATAAAAAGGGGAGAATACTTAATTATAGAATACATAATTTTTTTATGTTTTTTTTTTTGTTAAATATGTCAACTTCATTTGTTTATTCACAACTTTCTTGATAAAAAAGGACGAGTTGATGCACAGCAGCATTTCAGATGTCTAGATTTAGAAGAATTTGCCTCTACATCACTAACATTAACAACTTTTAAATTATAGCACGTATGAGTTTTAATTGCATCTTAAGCTGTTCAAGTTATCTCACCGAATTTAGCAAAATTGGATTTTAAATGCTAGTTCTTAAAACCCACCCTTCTACTACAAGATCAGTAGTCGTTAGCTTCTACAGAACTTTCACATCACATATATCATTTTTGATGACCCTACTTCTGAAACAAGTCTGGTGTGTTTGCCAGAGAAACTGCTTTTCAACAAAAGTTGCACAGTTTCACTTGAATAATATATTTCCATACATTAGGCATGTTTAAGTTAGTTTTTGATAGCTTTTTTGTGCTTATAAATCATATTATATTTATAATAAATAACTTAGCTTAATGGATCCTTTTATTATCTTTGGTCTGCTTTCTTTTTCCAAGCCTCCTGAAGTAAATCCTCTAACTTTTTCTTGTCTCAATTTTCGAGAGTAATTAACCAAATTCACTTGTCATCTCACATAAAGAAAATTTAATAACTTGACTTAAATCCACAGCACAGATCAATGTTGCAAGGGATGTTTAATGCACATTCTTAGGAGATTTTCTTTCTCTTCTTTCAGCTGAAATAAGTGAATCCAGCCATTCAGCCACAGTTGCGTCCTCCGGGTACGCAGAGCGTAAGAAGAGAACCCTCCCCCAGCTGCCTGGTGATGACCTCATACGTGGAAGGAGGACTCCAGGTGAAGGTCTGCGTACAGATATGGGGGAAAAACAGGACACGGAGCTACAGGAAAAAGAGAACCATGAGGAGAGGATGTTCAAAGGAAAGAATCAGCCAGGTCAAGGCACTGGAGGTGTGGGCAGTCACAGTGGCAGTCCAAGTCGCTCGTCGCCAGCTAAATCACAGGACAGTGGTGGTGGGAGATCAGGTCAGTCAGGTGTGTTGACCAAGCTCCCCCCTCGTCCACTGACCAGTGGGGAGAAGAGAATGGAGGAGGCACAGAGGAGGAAAAAGGAGGAGGACAAAGCTAGGGAAAGTAGTGGAAAACCATTACTGAGGCAAGAGAGTTTTACTGTAGAGAAACCAAGCTCCAACGTACCCATAGAGCTCATACCACGTATTGATGGGGTCAAAGGCAGCAGAACTCAGAGTAAGGAGTCTGGCATTGACTGTGTCACACTGCAGAAAGACTCAGAGGCTGTGGCAGCCTTTCTAGAGACCACTGTATCAGACCAAGGTGATCCTCCTAGTCAGTCCAATGAAGGCTCCATGTCACCAGAGTCAGATGTGGATACAACGAGCACAGTAAGTCAGGCTGATGGAGCGAGAAAAGTAGTCCAGAAACGTCGGACCCTTGCAGGACAACACAAGGAAAGAACAGTTGTGCGCTCTTCCGCCAAGGGCCCTGGAGGGGGCAGGGAGACTCAGGATCGAAGGGTCAAAAACAGAACATCTGGTACTCAACAGCCTAGCCGCCCCTGGACATCCCTGGACCTCACTGATGATGATATAAACTCCAACTCACTCCTTTCTGACTCACAGCCCACCTCTAAGCAGGAGTCCAGAGGCTCAAGCGGTAAAGTCCAAACTGGGAGCACAACCGTAGCAGCCAGTACCAAGTCCAGTCGGGCTAAGATCACCCAGGGCCCAACTTCCTCTGCACCCAGTAAAACCACTAATGTACCCAAACCTAGGCCCACTAGGACATCCCTGTTAAGGCGAGCTCGAATGGGGGAGTCATCAGATACTGAGCCTGCTGATCTGGACCGGATGTCAGTAGCTTCTGAGGCCTCCACTGCTAGTTCCACATCCAGGACGGGGCTGGCAAGAAGGGGAATGTCCAGGATAGAGGCTCTAGCTCAACCTAGGAGACCACGGGTGGGCTCCCCATCTGCACAGAGTGATTCAGAAGCCACAGTGACAAGGAGCAGGGACCTGGGGGCCCGTAGTGCAGCAGGTGATTACGCCATTAGACAGGGACTGAGAGGGTCTTCACTGACTCCACTGTCTGGACCCAGAGCCAGAGCTAACAGCGTCTCCAAGCTGCCTGATAAAAATAAAGGAACCTCCTCTTATGGACATGTTGCACCTGCATGTAAGTAAAAATGTTACCATGTCCAAAAGCATTGAAGATCTTGTTTGTCAGTCACTCTCCTTCAATTCTTTTCTCAGCTGGCACTCGGTGGCGCCGTGTGCCTGTGGACTATGCATCCACCTCAGAGGATGAGTATGGCTCGAATCGCCACATATCCAAACAGGGGCACACACGGCCATTCCCTTCTACTCGAGTCACTCAGTTAGGAGGTTCAGCCCCAGCAACCCCAACTCCTGCAAGCCTGGCTGCCTTTAAACAGAACTCCAGGGATCAGGATGAGTATATGAGAGACTGGACAGCGCACAGTGAGGAAATTGCCAGGTAGGTAGGTGAGAAGTGCTCAAGTGCACTTTGAAAGCAGTTGTTGGTGAGAGTACTTCAATTTAAAATTGTTTTCCTGTTTTAAGGTTTATAGCTGGTTATGTGCTCTTGTATGTTTATATCTGAAGTTTGGCAACTAAATAACACCAAATAAAAGGCAGGAAATACAGTTTTACATGTATGAGACAGTGATATCTTACTTGTATTTGTTCATCAGGATTAGCCAAGATCTAGCCAAAGACTTAGCCATGCTTGCCAGAGAGATTCATGACGTGGCAGGAGAGATCGACTCAGTCAGCCCCGCAGCAGCTGATCCTGGAGCTTTGGTATTAGAACCACGGCATAACATCACCTAACATAAGCTTTTTGCTTGCTATAACTTCAAACTCTCAAATGTATTGTTTGTTCCTGACCCGATTAACCACATTTTTATTGAAGGACAGTTTTCATTTAAAGGCATATAATGTCAAGTTGACAAAAGTAGTATTTTTTTAAATAACTTATCTATTCTATAAATTTCAATTATGTTTTAGCTAGAGGAGTCTGCATTTGATGACAGCTTAGACCTGGGTGGTCCCTCTACAGAGCACAACAACGTTCTGGGAACCAATGGTCGGTCTGTGGAGCTTCGACAACGAGGCTCTGGTGGACAGAGTTCCCGCTCTATTCGCCGACAGACATGGAATAGAGATGATGTGAGTCTGTGCTGCAAAATTGAATATAACGTAGTTGTAAATGTACACAGGTACTTTACACACAACATCAGAGCTATTCCAGAGTTGATTTTCGGACTTGCACCATTCTATGTGTAGTTTTAAGACTTGAAAATTTCCCATTATCTACCTCCAATCTAGGAATGGTTAATTTTGACAATAATTTACCACTGGAAAAAAGCCTACCATCATTTATTTCGAAATTGTATAGATTGAAAGACTAACATGTCACTCTATACCACAGTATGCCACTAGAGGGAGCTCCATTCTGGCCAGCTATCATCACTCCAGTCAAACAGTGACCCTGATAGTGCACAAAGCCAGTGTTTCACATCTATTCACAGTCACGAGGAGACACTTGATGTGCAAGGCTGTGCATATAAATCATGATAACACAGACACAGCTCCTCTCCTTTTATTCCATGCAAACTCTTAGTGCATTTCCTTTGCTATCACAGCTTTTTAAAATGTATGCTCAGCTCTCTTTTTGACAATTTGAAGTATGACTGTGTTGCAACTAATATGTCAATATTTTATGTGGTCTGCATTTTAATCTAGATTCTGAATTTTTTCTCAGTGATAATGAAATGCATCTACATGCATATACATGTATATACTAGAATAATTTTAGGCTGAACAGTACAGGCAATATATATCAAACAAGAAGCCTAGAGCGTTACAACATCATATGAAAATTATAAGTCAAATTAAATGGACTCAATTCAGCTCACCAGAACTCACTTTACTTGCCTTCTTGTACCCATATTTACCAATGAAATTATATACAGTATTCTTTTAAACTGAGAAAAGGGCAAGCCCACACAGTCTCTCATGTGACACGGCAAGTAGTTGTAATTAAGTTTTAATTTTAAAATTTTCCCAGTGCCATCATTATTAGTATAGTCAGTGGGATACTGAGCACAACCTTACATTTGTTTGAAGTGCCGTGCTCACTCCCTTTGGAATTATTTCTCCTATGTATCCTCAGCTTGTGAATGAGATCAAGTGTGTTTATGTTTATGTCTTGGCCCAAGAGGTATAACACTCTGTATGTTTGCACACTTTGCACAGCCCATATGACGTTACTTATGTCAATAGCTATGCTAAATATAGGAAAAGGATTGAATAGGATGTGTTAGCATCCCTGTGACCTTACATGTTTTTTTAATCATCTGTTAGGCTATTCTTGACAGTTTGCTGCTAGCTTCTGTGACTCAGCTCTCAACCAGGATACGTCAGTCTGTAGACAAAACAACCTGCAAAATCAGGTAAGTGCCACTAAACATTAAGTCAGTCTATTTGCTGTAATGTATTCTGTACTCAGAAAATAATAAATGCATGATAGTGCTATATTCATGCTTTTATATAGTACTTTTATATTGTATAGTGCGTTAAGATTCTTGTCTGTGTTTTATGTTGAAAATAGGCCAACAGGCATTATGTGAGTGGCACATCACAAAGGTTTACTCTGCCAACTAGCTGCACATTTTTCTCATTAGGCTGACATCTCAAAGGATTTTTTTTACTCTTACAATCTGCAGACAGTGCCTGAATGAAATTACTGGGGCTGTCAGCTAATACTTCTAAGGGGACTTGTTTAAGCATGTTTTCATGGATTTTACTTTTATCTATTTTTGTTACAACTTGGCAACAAGGATCCTCTTCAAGGATAAAGAGCGAAAATGGGAGGAGATTGAGACCAAACTACAAGCAGAGCACGACTCCCTACTAGTCAAGAGCTCCAACATGGTGATGAACATGTCTGCATCTCACACTTTGCTGTATTAACTGAACGCTTACCGAGCACACTGGATAGTGATATTTTAGCTTTACATGCAGTAATGGCTATTTTAAGTTGTCACTTCAGTCATTGAACAAGTTTGAAGGTTCAAAAAGGCAGGGTTAGTAATTAATACAGTTCACAGGCACTGAGATTTAAGAGAAATTGAAGCACAAACGACAGAATGAGTCTATTTTGGTACAGTTTGCTCATAAATTTGAAACATTGAAAGGTCTTTTAATAAGCTGATGGTTATTAAATATTTGCTAAATCATTTATTTAATTATTTTGCGATTCTCTGAATAGGATTATTAAATCCAATCCTTCTTTAATAGCCCCACAATGTCTGATGAGTTATTGCCAGTTGTCACTATAAGAACTGACAGTTCAAATCAAAGATACTTGCAAATGCCCTTTAGACTGTGAAGAGAACCCATCAAATATGGTTATTTTAATAGAGTAAAAAGAGTCACAAACTTACCTCCAAAAGAGCTCTGCCTCTTTTAGGCGTAGGCAGAAAAATAAAGCCTCTAACCCAGTCTGTCCTCATGTGAACCCCTGAAGAGGTATTCTGACCGTGGCACAAGTTACAGCCAGGGCTCGTAAAGCATTTCTGACTATGAAGGGCTCGGCTCCAAACTTGTTTCTGCAGCAATAAAAAGATTAATCGAGTTGATTTATTTGGTGTGAGCTTTCACTTACTTAATCACATTCTAGCTGGACTAGCCTTCACTGTTTTATTTATATTTCTAACAGGAGATTTCAACTGTTATTCAAGACCTGAAGAAGGTGGAAAGACAACTTGCAGGTATGGATATGATGGTTCTCTTTAATTTTCTGAAGACACATAAGCAGTCATCACATAAATGGACTAAAATCCACAACAATCTGTAGTATTAGTGTTTTTTATGTGTATAAAATATATATTTTATATATTCATGTTTTCTTTCTTCTCTAAAATGACAGTAATCGATATGATGGTGGACCCAGATGGTACTCTGGATGCCCTTTCTAACCTGGGCCTGACAAGTCCTCTAGCAGATCAGAAGATCAGCCCTGGGACTCGGCAGCCCGGAGCAGAGCCAGCTTCAGCCAGCACAGTCTCCACTGGAAAGTCCACTGAACCCTGTGGATCCTCAGATCATGCCAAAGTGGCAGAGTGAGACCAAGAGCCCCAGCAGATCTGTAGATCCTGTAACTGACAAACCAAGGAAACCTTCCAGTATGCATCCTTTCTGTCAAACGTGTCCCAAAGCCCCTGGAACAGACCTTGGTGTGAGTTTTGAGGATTTTTTTTTTTGTATTTGGTTTCGGACATTATTAAGAAAGGAGAATGATGCCTTTTTCCTAGAAGAGTCTGACTGTGCTGTCAGTCAGAGTAAATGGGACTATAGACTGTCAAAGAGAAGCTCCTGGCATGACACTTCAAGAAAATACAACCATACCATTTATTACCATACTTACGAAGGAGCCATGAGTCATGTGGAGTAACCCATCTGCGCTTTTGTGTTGCAGCTCATTCTTATGGTTCATTACCCTTAAAAAAAGAAATAAGGACAGTTGTGATGTTAAAGCTAAGCTTTCTTTAAGTCCTCTTAAATTTATCTAACTGTCTTGGTTATGAATCAGAGAAGACAGAAATGACCATCAACCTTAAAATCCTTGTTACTACAGGAAAAGCTTGTCAGTCGTGAAGCCGACGCAAAACCCCAAATAAGAAAGGTGCAATGGTGTCACACCAGAGGTCAAAATTAATCTGTGATAAGTGTTCATCTATACTGCCATAGAATTGTTTGTGAAAATAAATCTATTTTTGCTGTGTTTGCAATTTCTGGTAACAAGTTGGTCTCAGTAATGACTTTCCATCAGAAACAGCCACACAGCTTATTTGTTGGGGAAAGAACTGGGAGTGTGTACCTATATAAATGTTAATTATAATTACATTTAAAACTTCCTTCAAGCCCCCTTTTTTGTGCTGGTGTAATTTGAAACCTCTGAATCAGAGACTAACCCTGTGTATTAATGGAAACTATGAAGTCAAATGTAGCTCCTAGAAAAGGTTTTCCTCTTCCACATTTTTTGTCACAAGTGCCCTGGATCAAACAATCATTAGAGATGATGAGAAGGAGGTCAAATTTGTGTCTTTGCACATTTCAAAGCTCATGTATATCAACATTAATCTCTGTGGGACCAGGACATGATGTTCCCCAATAACGTTCCTTTGTCACGTTTATGTCTTTAACCAAAAGCAGGGTTGTAACCAGCTGTCAGCTGAACACGAACAGTTTCACAAGCTTCTATGTTGTGTTATAACCAGCAAAGACAGGGACGACCTTCGAGTCCTGCAGTCGTATTTTATCATTAATAAGGCAATGGAAGGATCAACTATGTAATGACTGTAGGTTTTCCAATGTCTTGCCTCATACCAATGTTTACACTTGAATGTAACCTGATCAGAACTGCTGAAATAGTTTTAGCCAAAACAACTTTAATATAGATGAAAAATTGCATTTTGTGCTCGCCATAGTTACATTTTCTTAAATTTGAGTTTGAGGATTTTGTGACTTTTTTCTCTTTGCTTTTTTTTTGGATGTTTTGTATGACCTTTTTTTTGTTCTTTAAGTTAAATGTTGATCTTACAGTATTTGTCTTGTTTGTCTCATTTCCAATAAAAAGCATGATAACCATGAGCTATTTTGTTGTTTTCTTTCATATTTACATATATGTATATGATCAGGCGTTATTCAGCTGGTTGAAGTCTGACTTTGCCTTTGAATGACACGACAGAAAATCTTTACATTAAGGGTTTTTCACTCAGTGGTGGCAAAAGCAATGACTGATTAAATTTAATCACTGATTTAACCAGTGATTCCTCCCTAACCCAGTCATTGGGTTTATTTGTTTTTAACAGATATGACTTGGACCTGGTTTATTGACCTGAAAACTGTAACATGTGAATGCAGGAGTTGGTCTTTAGTATACATAAAGAAAATGTATTTAGGTACTTCTCTCACTGCTGTTTTTAATCTTAGTTACATGAGATTTAAAGAATAATTAGATCAAATATGAGGTCAAAACCTATTGGTGTAGGTCAAGTAAAAAGCTAATTACGCCTCTGGGTTTCCATCCCTCTACAGCAAACAATCCCTCATCCATTCTTGCTTCACTCACACCGTTCATGGAAGCCCATACACACGACAAATTAGATTTTAGAGACCACACTGCTAGAGTTAGTGCACTGCTAATTGTACATCTCCAGATATTCTGCTCCACTTCTTTAATCCTTTAAAGCTGTGTCTGGGTTTTTCTCTCATGCAAAAAACTTTCACTGCAGCGGCTGGTGCACATCAGCATCTCTGCAGGTGTTCACCTGAGAGGTAGCAGTTGGATTTATTCTTCCCATTTGATTTGATCAAGGTCAGGTTCCCTGTGGGCTTTGTTAACATGCCTTCGCTGCTTGTATTTGTAACATGTAAATAATATATTCCTTACTGCAAATTTTCTTTTTTTACTTCAATATTCTTTATATTTATCCATAAACAAGAAAAAAAAGGTAGGAAATATTTTAATTTTCAAGTTTAATTTTCACAACATGCATGACCTGAATTAATCAATAGATGATTATTTTGAAGCATAAAAATGGGCAGATTGTTTACAGTGATGAAGACAAGAGAGGTGTCTTAAAGCATCCAAAAAAACATAACAACACAAAAAGCCATACAAGATAATATAATAATAATTTGAATGGTCATTATACTGTGAAGATGCTTCTAGGAGCAGGTGCTTAAGAAGAAACTCAGCAGGACAAATCTAAGGTTGTTTTGGATAACATCCAAAGAACTTCAGGGTGATCTGTAGCAATCTGCAGTGGTGTCTGTGCTATACACTACATACTGAACTGAGACAGACTCCCTCTGTAAATGCCAAGAAAGGCAAGAAAATTCTATGCCAGCTGCAGCTATTCTATGATTCTGCACAGAAGAAACCAAAGCTCTGTGGGAAACAATGTGAAAACAATGCTACAAGAGCAAGAAAAATTTAATAAGGAAGAAATTCAACTGTCTTATCTTGTGGGGCTGCTTTGCCTCTGGTATTGAATGTGGACTATGAAAGCAAAGAGGTTATCGAAAGTGAAATGTGTGACCAAGTGTCAAGTTTGAAGCAAAGGTATTAAGTCTTTTTGAGGATGGTTTAAAAGGAAAATACTTCAAATGAAAAGAAATGAGTCCTAAGCTTTGAAGAAAGCCAATGAAAAAGGACTTAAACGTCTAAATATATCGCAGTGAAAGAGTGCTAGAAGCTTAGATATTGAAAGTATTGCCAAAGGTACTACAATAAGTTATTAACGAATGGTACAAATAATTGTCTCTGGGGAAGATAATTATGGACGAGAACTGTAGTAACTGAGCTGATGAGTTTGGTATGTTAGTCTGAACAAGAATCAAAAGGGAAAAGGAACAGGTTGCAGGTTTTTTTAATCAGTTATTCAGAAAACCTCCAAAACTTGTAACACCACGGCTTTGCCTGGCAAACCAGAAAGATTGTTGGTAGAATTCATCAAATCTGGTCAAAAGCAAAACCAGATGTTTTCCCTTATAATGAAGCCATTATGCTCAGCTAAGCTAAACTAAGTGTGTGCTTGTAACTTCAAGGTCCATTTATTATTCCACAAAAATTCATCTGTGTTTCCCAAAAGAGTGCAAATATAAATTAAATCAAATTAAATCATCAAAAATGTCTCTCTCCTGGCCTTACAATAGTTAAAGTAGGAATATGCTCATCTGCCCCCGCCCACTTTTCGGCCCAACAAAAGCAACTAGTGGTCGGTTGCTTGACTGGCTTGAGTCCCAGCCTTCAACCCACACTAGCATTTGCCATCTATGTCTTAATTTGCTCTATCTCTTCATCTAATCAATTCTTCATAGTGCACATAGAGTAGCTGTACAGCCCCATCCTGCAAGTTGTCTTTTACAGAAAAGACGATGCCTGACCTTGCTTTCCTAAAAGCAGAAATCCTAAGGCATCACAATCATGCCAGATTTTTCTTATGATATGTCTTGTAACACACAGAAAACACAATCTTGGCCAGTTAAAGACATGTTTTCAAGTGGATCAAGTGCATCTTAACAGTATCAACCATATTAATAACTTATTGCAAAAAAACGTCTTATATTTCCCCAAATATTATTAAAGGTAATGTCAACTGTCTTAAAATAACACTTAAAGCCAGAAATACATTATTTTCAGAAACTCGACAGGATGATGTGCTTTGGAATCAGTGCACAGTCCATTCCTCTTACACTAGCACCTTTTATATTCAACTCAAATTGAACAGACAATAAAATTTCTCAGCAATTTCTTTTGCGTGTGTTTGTGACATTTTCATAGCAGGTAATGTTGTGCTTTCATGACTTGCAGAAAAGGTTTTTTAATGTGTTGCCATGATACATCAGGGTGATCTGCCAGTGTCAATTTTCTGTACGTGAGGTGCTAAAGAGAGAAATCAAATTTAGTGTGTATCTCTTTGTGTGAGTGTGCGCGTGTCTTTATGTCGGAGAGTTTTCTCCCACTTTTATCAATCAGATTACTCTCCTCTAGTCTCTGCTGCTCGACAGCCATGCAACAGCTCCTGTTGCACCTCCACCCTGTCCAGAAGCCGACAGAAGTCCACTGCCTGCCCCCTCCCCTCTCCTGTCTGGCAGATTGAACAACATCAGCTACACACACATACACACAAAAAGACACACACCCACCCTCCCCAGTGAATGTTGAAGAGAGACACTGCTTTGGTGCTCTGACCACAAACAGCCAGGGTGCACACACTGCAGCTCAGACAGCACAGAGACCAACATTAGCTGATTCAGCTTCTGAACGACAGGTTAAAAAGAAAGAGGAAAGACTGGAGTGACAGCATATGTGTGTGTGTGTGTGTGTGTGCGCCTCACTTGTCTGTGTGTATATCAGAGTGTCTTCATCTCAGCAGAAAGCATCAATCCACAGGTCATCATTGGAACTGTTCCGTGGATGAGGGTTCATCTTGAAGCTCCACCAGCTCCTCTGGCCTGTGTGCCCCAAATGAAAGCCAGCAGCTACAGTGCTGTCCAGCAGCAGGGCTACTCTGCGTCCATCTTCCTGCGAAATAAAGACAAACTGGAATGGGTGAGCCAAATATCAACTTGCTTTCAGAAAACTATGTGTATGTCTTGGATAGAGGCAGGATGAAGCTGGGAACTTAAATTTAACATTTGTCAAATAAATGCAGGAACTGTGAATACAAATTCTTATTGGGAGCCAAAAATTAGCCTGAAGAAATCAAGCCTCAGCCACAGCCCAGTATGCAAAGTGGCTTTCTGTGAGTGCAGATTGGAGCATTAGTTTCATCAGCTGGAAATCCATTCAATCTGCGTGCCTGTGGTACATCAGCCTCAAAGCTGGAGAATTTCTGGCTACACACCGCAAGCTCTATTACCTCGAACAGCCTCAAAATGAACACTACTTTCTTCATTGTTGTCACATTCTCAAATAATAAACACAAACACCAAAGAGAAACTCACAAAACATTCTAAAATACTGACAAGGAGGCGTTTCAGGAGATTTTGATAAATTACTGTTGTGTTATCGTTTTTGGCTTGAAATATTTCATTTTGCTGAAGCATTTGCACATTTAGGGACACACTGCCTTCCTTTGCGTCAAATTATATGAAGCTTGATATTGTTTTCTGTCAACAACAAATTTTGTTACCTCATACTGTTGGAAGCTGTGACTGGTATTTTACTTATTTTCTGATATAAGAGTTAACATAAACTGCAGTTCTAGAACAGATACCTTGACTGTATGACTTGAAACTGGTGATTCTAAATTGGCCATTTTCTCTCACTTTTAGCTTTGTGCTGGACTTCTGACATTTCCAGAGTCTATACCCTCAGCTTGAACAGACCACAGCCCCCCATGAACCTCCAAAGTGGGTTCAGCTAATTGATGGGTCAATTAATCATTGGCAAAAACTACTGCAGCCACAAATGAGCTTCAAACGTGATGTGTATGTGTGATGAATGATGATTCATTAGGTAACAGAAACAAAAATGCATTAGGCTGATAATTCTTGAGCATGAAAATTATTTTAAAAAAGGAAAACAGAAATTTCAGAATATAACTAATTTAAATAAGATTTTTATCTACTGGGACATCACAAGGCCAGTGTTACTTTTGTGTATTAAAATGCTTAAAAATGAAGATAAAATTACACTCAAAGGTTCATACATTGTCATGTTTTAACTTGTGCAGGCCCATTGTATTATGGTTCATTCGTTTGTGGGTAAACTCTGAATGTGCCGAATAGTGTGTGTCTTACAGCTTTTAATTAGTCCCCTGTGTCAGGATCCTGTGCCGGACATTGTTAGATAATAAAGTCCAGCACAAGGAGTCATCACGGGGAGCAGGGAAGACTGTGACCTCTGATATTTCTTGCTGACAGCAGTGCTTGAAAAGGGTACAGATCAAGGGATGCTTCTTGATCTCTAACCCTCAGAAAACTGACTGGCAGACTCTTTTTTATATTAGTGTTCAAAGTTGCAACATTGCAGTGACTTCACTTTGTAGACTGTTTGTGACAATTTCGCGGTATGTCCACCACTGCGCATTAGCTGGAGATATGTAGTTATATTTCAGTAGAAGGTCTGTGCTCGTGATGTTAATGGACCAATGGCCAATTTGAGGATTAGATGACTTGAATTGAAAAAAATAATCTTAAATCTTTCCTATAGGGAGGCAATAACCATGCAATCCAATTAATTAAAGTGATCATAACTTCCATCAGTTTGAGAAAACTGTGCAGTATTTGCAGGTATTCACAGTCAGTCTCCATCACACTTTTGATCTTTTTTTTTTTGCAATATCCTGTTAGAACAAAGAAGTTTTTATTTACTGACGTACAGAGGACTTAACATCTCTGTCTGCCTGCCATTCACAGTCTCACTGGCCTGTTGCCCAGTTGTCTAACCATGGCACAGCGCCCAGTCAGCTTTCACTCAGCACATATCACCCTGCCTATGACGTCCTAAGCACACCGTGGCCTGTGCGCGTGTAGAAACCTGCTTCTGGTTTGAAGGTGAACATCTACAGTGAACCTCACAGACGTGTGCTTGAGAGGGAATAGCGGCCTGCATTTGTATAAAACTAAACAGTGACAATATGTCAAGCTGAGTAATAGCTGTGACGAGAGTTTAGGTGACAGGCAAGTCATTTAACATCTAACATTGTATCAAATGTTGAGTAATATCTTGGTATCATGCTGTAACTACAAGTATTTAAATGACTATATTTCAGCATGAAGCAAGAACAGAATACACCCTGAAACATCATCACTGAAATACTGTTGAAACTATCTTTTCAAATCTCACAGAACTGGCAAAAACATCAGAGGAAACCCATCGGATTCTATTCACATTCCTATGGTAAATAATTCAATATAACAGTAGCTTAAATATGCACCTTCAGCCTCTTTATCCATTGTGTTTTGTCATACACAAACACACCTACTCTACCAGTGTATGTGAATTGTATTTTGATTTCCACATTTAAAAATATGTGTAAAGTTGTGATGTCCCTTCCACTACAACTGTGGAAGATGGGGGCTGATAATGTACCTTTTGGATCGGACGTCATCAGATAATGAGATCTGTTACAGGGATTCGGGAGGGAGTGACGTGAACTTTGTTTGTTCTACAAAGCAGAAACTAAATTTACTTGTGCATTTCATACAACATTTTTGTAATTCACACCACAGCAGTGGCTTTGCAGTTGGTAAATTGTTTATGTCAACACTGTCCTAGCATGACCGCCCCCCCACTGTCGGCTGCAGATCACATTTATGTACCTGCTCTAAAAGCTGCACCACGAGTCTTGCTGTAAACTGTAAGTCTGTTCATGATGTTAATTTTGTCTTTGTGTTTCTCTCTGTGCATAAAAGTGTGTTTGTTTGGCCCCATATGTTCAGCATTGGGAACCTTCACCCCTCCTGGGAGGTGACTCAAACACTTCTGTCGCCTCTGTCTCCCCTTTATTCTTTCACAGACGCTGCGAGGTGCAGAGGGCACCTGTCCTCCACAGACACAGCAGGTTTCCCTGCCATGACTTTGTCCTTATCTAGAACCTCAGAAAGTGCCCCATAGGTTTTTATAATTAAAACTCAATTAATAACACTCTCAGTACTCTTCATACTTTTTGGCTCATGGGACACATTATTAAGGGGAGATGGAACACTGAGTTTTTGAAAGTAAAGATTTTATCTGACTAAAAAAGTAACGATAGATAAAATCTACTGTAGAGAATGTAATTCAAAAGTATACACAATGAGCTTTAGCTGCAATAGAATAATGAACCCCCTCCCCAAACTTTGGCACCCCGTGACTCTTATCTACACCTTCACAGGTGAGCCAAATAAGCCAATCACAACAATGCAGCCCATATACTTTCATTTATCAGTTCATCTGGCTGCCTTTACACTGTTCATTAACTTAATTGCTTAACTTTTTACATTCCAGTAGTAATTAAGATTTAATTAACACTAAATTACCACTATACTGGGTAACAGTTTTATTTACAGCTAGTAATTAAGGCTGTAAAGTAAGAACTTTATTAATCAAGAATTAAGACTTTTGCTAATGTTAATTCAACCATTTCTATAGATTTCACAATGATATGGACAACTTATGTGTGAGTTATGGGACAAAGTTGCAACCATGCTAATCGTTTTCTGAAGATTTTCCCTCTTATATTTGGTATACATTGCTGGACTGATAAACAGAGCAGCAGCTTGCCTGCAGTAAGCAGCATATGTTGTTTTTTTGCCATCGGGCAATGCTATATTCATCTGTGAGGAACGAGTTGAGACAAATAAAAGGGCAGAATGAAGTGTTTGCATATTTCATTTCCTTCCCTTTAATTTGCTTCTGTGCAATAAGAAAGGGCAGCACTTTAGAATGTATGCAGGGAACCGTGAACAAATGGATTGGGATATTGCACGTTCCTGAAAAACACAGTGATTTAAACATAGTGGATTTTACGACAGACAACATAACTGACTTTTACGAATGCCATCAGTTAAGGTGATTGATGAAAGCTTTTCGCACACTTTAGATTATTTTGCCTGCCTCTGAAAAGAACTGAAGCATACTTTGTTGGTGTATTTGTGTCTGTTTTCATACAGAAAATTGACATACCCGTTGTACGGAGTCCTTAAAGATCGTAGAGTTTTGCAGCGGTTGTCACAAACATTAATTGTATGTTTTAGCATCCCTCCACTCTGAGCCAAAACCAATTGCTCTCTGCCAGGGGAGTTTTGTTCACAAGACAGATAAAAGAGGGAGATATAGAAGGAAAAGGAAGAGGAGGGAGGAAGCAGGGAAGAGGGAAGCTCCGAGCCACTGCTCTGTATTGGCCATCTGAATGAGAGGGGTTGGTCTTTCTCCATCTTTCTCTCCACCTCCACTGAGAAGCAAAGTGAGCAGCAGCAGCACACAAACACAGGCTGGAAGAACCATGTCAGGGCACATTAAAGACCAGGAACTGAGGCGCACATACAAACCCTCCAGGATGCTGAGGAAGCAGCAAGATGAAGACAGCAACAAAGAGTGAACAGGCTGAGGGCCGGGTAACAGAAACAAAGAAATAGGCAGACAGACATGAGTGACTGAGCTGCTGTTTCACATCTGTCAGAGAAGTTTGAAGGAGTGTTGCTCTCATGGCAGGACCAACCACACAGGAGCCTGTGAAGGTGATGTTTACAACCTTCTAGACTGTTCATTACATATTATTCTCACCTTGTATGTTAATTCGAATGCATGTTTTTGATAGGCAAAGCTTTAAATTCATTACATTTACAACTGTCTTAAAACTAAAAACATCAGAAATTCTATACCAAAAGTATAGCAGGTGAAGGCTTTCATTTTACAGCTCTAAGTATTGTTTACCACCCCTCTGCATCCCCACTGGTCCTGGAGTGGCAATACAGAGTCTGTGGGTGGTGCATGAATTTACTGTCTTAATTGTCTTGAATGGCTGCACCTGTGAAGGAGAGGATAAACGGCATGCCTGGTGAGGCTTTCAGTAAAGAAGAGCATCACTGTCTTGTTGCAACATCAGCTCAGATTTGCACTGTAATATATTTGACTCTTCAATTTTGTTGCAGGCTGTGGTCTTGGTCATACCAAAAAAATCTTCTTTTTTTCTATGTTGACTAATCAGTCAGCTGACCTCTAAATTTCTTCTTCTGTCCAAAAACAAAAAACATTGCAGAGCGTGTATACATCAAATTCACTACGACGAAAAAAAAAACAAGAATAGCCATATTTAAGATGTTGGAATTAGATAAAGTTGGGTATTTTTGCCCCAAATGTTTAAACTTGAATGAGCCTATTTGTTTTTGAAGTTGCTATAAAACATTTTTTTGAGCTTTTAGTCTGATATAGATAAAAAACTACTGATCAATTTTCTAGTGTCAAGGGGGAGCTGATTCTTCATGTGGCTGTGTTCAGTATTTACAGTTTTAGCCTAAGAGTGATACAATATATATATATATATATATATAATTGTCTTTTTAGCAACTGACTGTTTCCATGATACTCATGTCAGACTCAGGCTAAATGTGGTCCTGTGCTTTTGAAGGGACTTATTCGCTGTAAGTGACAGCCCTGTCCCTCCTCATCAGTCCCACCCTGTATCATGAAGTTTTATTTCCTAACAGCCATGTACACATTCACAAGACAAACAGAGTCCTTGACTCTGCTAAATGTAATGAAGAGCTCAGTGGTCTCAGTGGAGTGTAATGTGCATCTGGTTGGCACCAGTTGTTAAGCCTCATTGCATGAGACAGACAGTGTAGAGAATAGTGAGAAACAGGGCCCACAAACATCCTCAAGCCGCCACCTTCATGACACACTGCTGATTAATGTTTTACTTTTATTCCATCATAATAAAACTTGTGGCTTAAAGTCATTTTTCCAAGGAAATCCATTGCGTTAGCAACCAAACCCACTTGTAAGACGTAATTGACTTGATTGATCAAACACACAAAAGAGAATGTGTAATGTGATGTTGACGGCTCACAAACCAACAAAGCCAAACAGGGCAGGGAATGAGATGGTATGAATCTGCAGTCGTAAGCAAAACAGAAGTGCCTAACTGCACTTTTAAAACTGTGAAAATCAACACTCCTCACGTTGGTTTAGGGCTATAGCATTATAACCTCTAATCACATTCCACCCATATTGCAGCTACTGTATATCATATCACACATACTGTCTATGCGCACAAATATAACTTTTAATATTGCTTATCATAAAAACACCGTTGCCTGTACCCATCCTGACACACAGCTCATAAAATCCATTTCAGCTGGGACCTGCTTGGGCAACTGAGCAGGCAGTATACAGAGGAGCATAAACCAGAGCGCTTCAATATATTCCTTACAGTTGTATTGGTCTGCCTTCAGCTTAAGTGTTCCACTTCACTTATTCTTTGCTCTGCGATATAAAGAAGGAATATTGAAGAGGAGTGGGGGCTCACTTAGAAGCATTGAACTCTGCAGCAAACTGGTTGTCAATTCAAGGGTTTCTACTGTCGCATAGTGGTTGTCGTATTGATCATGAACGCTAACCTCTGATCGATGTTATCGACTGAAGACATTAGCATTTAAGGGCAGATCATTTTTATTTGCACATGTGCCCAAAAACAACAATGTGGTGTGACTTTTGTTAGTGTTCATGTCCCTTGCTAGACGCAGCAGAAGTGCATTGCCATCTTTGCTCTTCTCTGCTGCTTTGCTGTGCTGGTGGCACTCATCTTCTCCTCGGTGGACATTTGGGGGGATGATGAGGATGGAATTACAGAGGAAAACTGTAGCAGAGACTGTCGGTGAGATGTTCTGCAGGCCTGGCATGAAAATCTTATCATTTGTATTTGTACATATCATATTGTATTCATAACAATTAATTAATTTTGTATATCCAAATCAGTTTTCTTGCAACTTTCCACTATCTAGTCTTCAATTTAAACATATTCATACTTGGTTCAAGAGAGCTTATCAAGAACATGTTAATTCATTTAGATGAACCATAATTGCTTCCTTGTACATCATGGTATAGCAGTTAAGAGAATAGTACCATGTTTCTCAACATCTTTTAAAGAATACTCCATCGATAGTTGACAATAGACAAGAATGCATGAAGGTCCCTCTGGTGCAACCAAAAGATTTCAAATATAAAATTTCCGAATCTGCAAACTTTATTACTTTCAGCATCGTGCTTGTGGAGAATATCCCAGACGACCTCTCACTCCACTTGGATGGCAGATCCCATCTTCCTCTTTCTGTTGGGTTCCATTCGTTATTGGACCAAGCACAGCACTCGATTGAGGTGGTGTCACCTGTCTGGGAGTTGAACTCCTGGGATCTGGACACAATACCAAACGCTGCCCAGCAGGTACAATTCACAGCAGAAAGTTCTGCAGAACACAAACCAACTGCATTTCCCTTGTGTTCTGTCAGAGCAAAGCAATTATTCTGCAGTAAATCTGTATGTCGTCTTTTAATGAGGTTAGTCCTGCTGAGATATATGTGTTGCCCTTTTAAGAGATGTCCAGAAACACTGTTCAGATGTTCTGCTACAGTATGACGGAACATTTTCTCTTCCTCAGGGTGAGCTTTTGTTCCAGAGACTGCTCAGCTTGAATTCTCAAGGGGTTAGACTGAAAATTGCCAGCAGTCTGACAAACTCTACTGAGCTGAAAGCCTTGGCAGCACACAGTGAGTGTCAATCACATTTTAATTTTTCTAAAAGCAGTTTCTTATTATTTAAAAACATAAAAAAAAAACACACAATCAGCTTGGTGGGATTTCTACTTCTGCTTTATTGTACGACACCTTCGGTAAAGTTGTTTTAGCTGCCTGTTTTAGGCCTGTATCACTACACCGTCCATGTTGCATTCAGCGTCCCCTAAAATGTGTCTAAAAGAAAACAGATCCATTTACAGCATGCAGCTCCCTGCAGCAGCTCACATTTAACCTACACACCCACCAAACTTCAAGGTCAAAAAACCCTGAATGTGCAAATGTTCCTGACTGGTTTCCTGTCAGGTACATTTGCCCGTTCACGCTGCCTGCCCCTGTTTCCCACATTTCCGTCAGGCAGAACAAGGCCAACTGGCAGATTTCCACACTTCTCTCCATCTCATTCTTTCAAACTTTTCATACTTCTCTGTCTGCCTCTGTTTCTCACACTGTCTAGATGCAGAGGTTCATTTTGTTAATATGACAGCTTTTACCAGAGGAGGACTGCATTCCTCATTCTGGATAGTGGATCGGAAGCACATTTACATCGGGAGCGCAGATATGGACTGGAGGTCACTCTCCAAGGTAACAACAAACATCAGAATGAATGAGTTTCTCTGTACTTTTCACTCTCATGGAAAAGCTGGGACTGCACAAAGTTAATTAAAAGATAGCTTGAGCACCCCACAGGTTAGCTCCACCTGTACTTGTGGGCAGTTATTCCAGTAACAGGATGGTTGCAGATTGCTGCCTGAGGCTGTACAGAAAGACAAGTAGTATTCCTCTTTTCATTTCCTATGTAATTAATATTAAAGGAGGAACCAGAAAGGATTAGCAAATACAGTAACAGAAAATGATTACCCAGCCCTTATGACGCCTTTCTTCTGTCTGGGGGTAGAGCTCAGCAGCCAGAGGGAAAGAGGGACACACAAAAGTGTCACATAGCCATACTGCATGGAGCAAATAGCAAACAGACAAGAGAGAAGAGGGACAAAAAGAGATAAAGGCAGAAATTCACCCTCCGTGGCAACACGACAGCTGTTCAATCTGGGGCAAACACTAAAATAGAATAAACACAAAACAAAGTTCTGCTGTGTGGTTAATGACCATGTGAGAATATTTTCATAACTGCTGTTTCTTGTTTCTTGTTGTGTGTAGCTGTTTGTCAGACAGTTGGTCCACTGTTTTCACCAAAACTAAAACAGTAACAAATCATATTATATCATTACTATAGGATACGTTTCTGTACTATTAGATAAGCATATCTGTTCTGCCTGGAGGAAAGCATCTCCTGTCCATTTAAAGGACGGGAGAAAACTATTTAAAGACATTTACTCAACTATGGCACTTATGAGCAAGTTTGAGTTACCTCCATTCAAATGTACCTGTAGTAACTGATCTTATACATGTGCATTTTTTACAGCAACTTTATTTAAAGCAACATATTAAAGATTATACATCTGGATTATATATATATTCACACATGTGTGTGTGCGTGTGGGATTTGATCACCATATTACTTGGTCGATAACTCCTCAGGGAACATTACAATTCTCTGTCAAGAATGCAACTTTTGTGCTGCATCATGCCTTTCTGTGTGTTTCTTTCTATCTAACACCCCACAGAGAAAAGAACTCGGTGTGGTGGTGTATAACTGCAGCTGCCTTGCCCTGGACCTCCATAGAGTCTTTTCATTTTACTGGCAGCTCCATGAAAGGGACTACATCCCCTCCATCTGGTCAAAGAGAGTTACAGCCCTCTACGGGAAGCATGATGCCCTGGAACTGCAGCTCAACGCTACTCCTGCCACTGCTTATGTGTCTGTGAGGAACACACGATCTAGTACATGTTAAAGTTCCCATGAAAATAGATTTAGAGTTCAGAATTTTACCAATACGTTCTCTTTCTCAACTCTTTTTCAACATATCACGTGTGCTGCTACCTTTCTTTTACCAGCTAGGTAAAAGTGATGCTCTAGTGGCCCATTCTGTGTTCAAAACAGACACAGCTGGCTTCTGACCAACTGTCATTATTTGAAGAGTTAGGAGAAATTGCAACATGCACTAAGCTTGTCAGTTAATGGGAATCTTAGCAGAAAGAAATTTACAAAATATCAACAACAAACCAGCATTAAAGGGTCTGAAATATACATTTGACAAGTTTAGATTACTCTGTAGACAACAATATCCTGTCCCAGGCCTTTATGGTGAAACTATTCATTAAAGTTTCATTACAAACTAATAAGACACACACAGCAAATGATTAATCATGTCAATATCATGCTGAGGAGCATCTTGAGTTGGACTATGCCAGCACCTCAGACTAATTTGACAGTAATGAATCTTGTTACCCTCCAAGCGACAAGACACTTAACAGTTGTGTTCAAGACATTTATCATCCTATAAGAACTAATGGAGCCATGCTGTCACAGGCTGCTGGCAGCTCCAAACTGATCTTATATCTCACTTCCTCGAGTAATGATACATAGCTGTGGATATTGGCTGTTTGTTTCTTGCCCTTTACACTGTTTAGATGTCAGAGAAGAGCTTTTGGACAATTCAACAACACCAGTATGAATGAAAATAACTGAATAACGAAAGGAGTGATATTATCATCTAAACTGGCGATTCTTGGATTATTCTGACCATGTGAGAATTTTGGTTTCAAATATGTTTTCTTTCTGTAGACCTCTCCTGAACTCTTCTGTTCCAAAGATCGCACCAGAGATGTAGATGCCATCTATCAAGTCATCCAGAGTGCAAAGACTTTTATCTTCATATCTGTGACAGACTACCTCCCTCTGGTGAAGAGGAGTTTCAGAGGAACTGCCATTACAAGGTGTGTGCATAAGAGCTTTGACAGTATTTAATGGACTAGCTTGTGTTATTATGTATGCCTGTGGCACTTTGAAATTAAATCTAAACTGCTAAACAGATGTGGGAAAGTAACAAATAGAATATCACCTGACAACAGTCACTCGAAATTGAGGATCTGTATTTGCATAATTGCCTTTAAACTATGAATTTGTCTATTTGCAATGAGGGAATCTGTAGGTACTGGTCATCTATTGATGAGGTGATCAGAGAAGCAGTGGTACTGAGAGGAGTCAGAGTTCGCCTACTCATAAGCTTCTGGAAGAAAACTCATCCTCTCACTTTTAACTTCGTGACCTCCCTCAAATCTCTGTGCATGCAGCTTCACAACTGTTCACTCGAGGTGGTACGTAAAACATCCAAAGCTGGGAAGTCTCCACACTTGACATTTTCATCATTCAAGATGCATTTAACAGATGCCATATATTCACTTTTTTTCACAGAGGTTTTTCAGTCACAAGGAGCAGAAGGATGACTTTCAACTTGGGCTCAACCACAACAAGTACATGGTGACCGACAATGCTGTCTACCTTGGTAAGCAAAGTGGTTTCTCTGTTCAGTCATTCATTTTTCTATTTATCTATTTGATCATTTATTTGCTTACTTTTTTGTGGATTCATTTGAAGTACATGTTTGAAAAATTTATCGGAAAAACATTAGCCCTAAATAGTTCATTTTCAGATAGATACTACAGCATTTTAAGAGGTAATTACTCACAGCTTGGCACCATTCTCATATTTGTTGGTTGAATTTTGAAGTTGGAGCAAGCAGGCACCCACCTTAGCTTATTTTATCTTAGATTATTTTGGATTTGTAAGATGCAGTTTGCTGCAAGATAGTGGATGGGTGGGAATTAAAAAAAGCCTTTCAACTCCAACTTGAATGCAAGATGTCAGTAATTGTTACACACTGTTCCTTTGAAGCATATATACATGCTTTTAGTTAGTCAAAAAATGTTAAATCACGGATCTATAAATAATCAAAATATCAGCTGTTTACAGGATGGTCCTGAGAGGTATTGATCTTTTCATCTTGTTATTACTCAAAAAGCTAGTATTTTGTTTTCATTCAGTTTTTTACTCAGTGACACAGACATACAAGTACCAAGTTGCATAGAAATATTCAAACTGTTAGAGGTAGAGAATGATATTTAAAGTCTGTTGTTCTTTTATCCGCAGGTAACCACGACTGGGTCGGGAGTGACTTTGCTGTTAATGCAGGAGTTGGGCTGGTGTTCAAGATAAAAGACAATCCTAAAGACAGAGGAGTGACTGTCCTAGAGCACATAAAAGCTGCATTTGAAAGAGACTGGAGGTCACGTTACGCCAAGAGCCTGCAAGGAAGCAAAGATCAGGGAAAATACAGACACTTGCAATGGCCAAAAAATCATAGGGAAGCCAAGGAGAAAAATGAGTGGAACAACCCTTTATAAGCACAAGACGTGGCACTAAATTGTTAAGCCTCATATGCCTGAGTACTAGATTTTACAAACATATACACAAGTAAGACTGTAGACTATTCTCTATCTATTAGACCCACATTTATTTTTCTGACTTCAATTTAACATATTTTGTTCTCGGACTCAGCTGCACGTTACAGTAATACCACCCAACTACTTAATAATCAATTATCAGCTGTTATAAGCATGCACTGCTGCATGAATACTGAAAGTAATATTCAGTTACAAACTATATACACGCAATATAGCAACAGAAGCAATCTGCGATGTATGTGAATCGTATATTTATCCCCTCAAACTCACCACAGCAGTTTAGTTTGAAATGATTATCTGCTACTTTTGTTTATAGTCTTAATCTATATTCAATACACTTTTAATGCTTTTAATGCTACACTATATAACCTGCAAGTTAGTCAACTTCTGGGATGACATGCACAGGTTTATGCATTTTTTTAACAAGTGTTTATTATCTCAGTATAATTTTTAATCTGTATTTATAAAACATACCTCCTTCTGATTGGTGCTGTGTTCATTTCCACCTGCTGGGATGTGTCAGATGTACCCAGAAATTCCAGCTTCTTTGCATGAATGATAGTCAGGCTCTCATGACTATATTTGCTCCATCTTTGCTCCATGTTTTGCAGAATGTAATTAGGACTGAATTTGTTTGCTTGTTTCTTCTTTGTCTCGAATATGGTGCAAGTTTTGTTCAGAAGGGCTCTTTTAAAGTGCTTTCAAAGGTGATGAAGATGAAAGAAATTTAGATTGAATATGACAATGGTGGATAATCTGTTTGCTCTGTTGGATTTAAATAAAGGGCTTTAAAGTTATGAAGTAATAATAATAATAAATTTTTTTTATGTGGTCAGCGTGTGCAGTTTAACAGTCGTGTTTACAACAAATCCACTTTTATTCATTGCAAAATCTCACTTTAAGCAAAACAAACAACATATATCAAGAATTTAATGTCTTACTCGTCCCTAAAGATGATCCAAAAAATGATTTCAGATTATCTAAATGTTTAACTTTTCATTTCTGTGCTGAGATAATATAAATTGTGAACCTTTAACAGAATCAGTCATCTTTGGCCACTTGGTGGCAAAAAAAAACCTCAAAGCAAACTGATCAAGTACCAAATAAATTGAGCAGGCAAACTGTGGTTCATTAATGCAGAAGTAGTAGGTTTTTAAATCAACAAATTTAAGTACAAGTTTGTTCTTTTCCAAGTCTTTCATGATAGTAAAGGGCCAATTTAAACGCTGAAACAGTCCTATTTGCCATCTAAAGATCCCTTTCCGCCCTGATTACATTGAATAGATCACAATTTAAAGTCAACAAGAGTCACAGCAAGGGATGAGAATAGTTCCATTATCAATATCGCTTATCGATTCAACTAAATATTAATATCAGATGGAAATTATTCATACAGTTTGTCGCTAACATTATTACAACAGGGCTCTGAAGTTTTGAATGCAGGCAAGGGTGACATCTACCCCACCCCCCGCCTGTAGGGTGGCCCGGTTGGACGGGTCACAGGAATGGGATCTTACATTAATTCATCAAACATCTGTATCATTCTATGAGTTTAAGAAGCCTCTTGCTGAAAACAATCTCTTGTTTCAACACTGTTATATAGAAGTAGGGTAATGTTGTGCATTATGTTCATCTACTTGTGCTGCTTTCGTTTTCACAAAATCAGCTCCAGGGGCACCAGAACAGCCCCCATCACACAGCCAGTCACCTGTTGCATTTCTATGTGAGGAAATTGTAGGAGTTAAGGACACTGCACACCATGCCAAGACATACCAAGTTAGCAAAAATAGTTGATATAGCTCTTTAGGAATCACTATGCTGGTCTTACATTTGTCCCTTTTATTGTTGGAACAAAATAAATGGTAACATTTCTTTGCAATTGGCTAGTAACAAAGTCCCTTAAGATAATATTCCAAATTGTGTTTTGCCAAATCATTGAATATGTGTAGAAACTACACTAGGTTCATCCCTTGAGTTTGGTGCCTTTTCTATGCTTGAATGATAACTAGGTCAACAATAATAAATTAATGGGTATTAATGGTACTGAACTAAAAAATGAAAAAGCAGCCAATGTCCAAAACTTTTAAATACCTTCAGAAATCCCAGGGAACCACTTGAAAGGATTACAAATCTGGCTGCTTGGAAGCAAGATATAAATAAATGAATTGGGTGTCAAGAGTCATGCACAGTACTTTAGGGTACTTAATAGTTGCATATTATGACTAATGATAGCCTAAGTCACAATAATAGACTGGTTTTTTTTTTTGTAAATTACATCTTTGACTGGTTTAGGTCCATCTATGCCCACAAGGTGGTGCTATTGCATCATTTCGATATCTTCATGCCTCCAAAGTTTAGTTCCAGGGGTTTGTCTGTAGACGGAAGAGCCTTTGACATGGATGTAATCAATAACAACACATTTATGGAACAATCCAGGCTTCTTAAAAAGGAACCGTAGCATGAGTGTAAATTACTGCAAATAAATTCGTTTATATTATAAATACTTATTGCCATTGATTATAACAAACATGACATTTTGTACCAAAAAAAAAACGTTATCATATTATTCCATAATCTGTTACCATGACCGTCACTATGGTAACAGATTAAAGAAGATATTTTTCAGTTCACTGTATGAGCATCTCTCCTACAACAACGAAACATTTGATCTCATTTGGGAGTGACTTGGTTTTATTTTTTAAAAAGATGCACACTCATAGGCCTATTTTTGCATGACATTTTTATTCACTAGTTTAGAAATCCATAATACATCAGACAAAACTCTGCGCGTGACGAGCAGGGAGGCTAGTAGGAGGAAGAGGAGGAGGAGGAGGGGTTTGGGAGGATTGACGGCAGATGCCTTTGCAGCAAAGGACCAGGGAGGATGAGTGTCTGTGCGTGTGTGTGCGTGTGGTGCAGCGGGACAAAATGCGGATATGTCTGAATACTGACTTAGCGACGCTTTAACTGTCACATCTCACGAGTTTGACAGTGACAACGCCGACAGTCTGCAGTGTCAGGAAGAAATTCTCAACTTGTATAAATGAGATGGAATGGACGACCTGAATGGTGGACTTATGCAAGACTGGATCACTTCTGTAAAACGTAGCAACCAGTCATTTTTTTTAATCAAAACAACTTGGATTCTCTGTTGAGATCGAGTACAACCTCGGTAAGATGGAAAGTGGAGTTTTCTTGCCCTGCCTGGATCAGTTCATGCTTAGCCCCCTTGTCACTTGGGTAAGTAGCCTAATGTGGAAGTATTTTTGGCTCTTTCCTCACAGAAACCGATGACCTCAAATCCTCTATGTTCTTTGTTTTTTTTTTAGGTAAAGACATTTGTGCTAAATGATGGGGGCATGAGCTTGGATTTTTCAGAACTGGTGGATGGAGTCTTTTTGAATGAAATAATGGCTCAAATGTAAGTCACTTCATGCCAGTTTGTGTTATGCATGCTATAGCTCACTTTCCACACTTCAAGTCTAGTTGCCTATTTGGATGAGAATGTATTTTTGAAGCAGGTTGCTTTAATTTGACATCTCCCATAAGGTTATGATAAATGGTGACAGCCATCATGACCAAATTAAGTCTTTTTTAGTTGTATCTCTTGTATATCTTATTGCACTATCTATAGTGTAGCAGCAACTGATATAGTATTAAGCTTCTGCTTGCACTGTTATCAGGCACTAACAGTACAGGCTTTGTCACTCTGCAGTAATAAAGTGGGGTCTTTGTCATCAGCAGCAGACTTTAAATGTTACTTCCTCCTTACTTACAGGTTAGGGTTTCTCTGAGAATGTTAGAATTAACATAAATGTTGTACACAGATGCAGAGCTTCCACTGAGAGACATCAGCTTGAACAAAAACAAGATCTGCCAAAACATGAGGGACATCATAGACACTGTCAAGATGCTACTTAAAAGATTATGATTTGCTTGCCTTATGTTCTGAGGGCATTATCCCCATCCAATCACTAATTGTTGGTGCTCACTTGTTTGGTGTTTATGTGTGGACAAAAATTACTTTTCAGACACTATCAACAGAGTGCCAACAGATTGTGAGGAATTGCAAAGGAAGAAAAAAAACTGATGACCCATCACTGAATGTGGATAATGCTGTCTGGCCACCCCAACTCTATGGGGTCCATCCCACTTATCCCACTTGGTCACAGTGACCAACTCCAAATGCAAAACAATGCTGTGCTGAAGGGAGGAGGCGGGATAATCTCTTGGATTGGGAGACCCTATGGGATTAGGGTCTGGTGTTTAGTGCCAGTGGGACACAGATGGGAGGGAGCTAGAGTCCATGGAGAGGGAGACAGTGATGCACATGGCAGCTCAGAGACTCTCTAAATCTCTCTCTTTGACCCAATATGTGTGTCAAAATATATATAAAATCTATCTGTCTGTTGTGCCAGCAAATCTTGTTATATAGCCTCGACAGTTGAAAACCAGATTCCAGGCTCAAGCCAACAGCTCACAGTTGGAGCAACAGGGATTCCGTTGGGGTGGAAAGTGTAATGCCACCCCCATTTAACTAAAAAACACTCCAGTTTGGAAGCTAAAAGGAATGATGTCACACAGGCTAAAGTTAGGAATGAATGGCGTCCTCAGACATGTTTTCATGCCCATCCTCAAGCCAAGACTTTTACCAGCTCTCAGCTTCCTCTCTCCCCATTCAAATGACAAGCATTTCTCAGTTTGTGAATAGCAGATATGTTAGATATAATGACCTTCTTTTGTTTTCCATTTTTTAGAAATCCCTCAGCTACACCTCAGGGTGCAAACAAAGTCTGCAGGGATCTAAGTCAGAGGATCCATAATCTGAACTTTCTTGTTCAGCAAATCAAAACATTTTATCTGGTAAGTTTTTGGAAATTCCCTTCCATAGTTTCTTATACATATATTTATTAGGGATGGGAATCGAGAACCAGCTCCCAGTAGTTCGATTCCATGGAATCGTTAATCCGCCTGCCTAACGATTCCATTTATAGGTTTCTGCTAACGTTTATAGGTTCTCTCCCTTGCCTGCATTCAAAACTTCAGAGCCCTGTTGTAATAATGTTAGCGACATACTGTATGAATAATTTCAATCTGATATTAACATTTAGTTGATGAGGACTCTAAGAGTGAGGCAGAGTTAGATGTATAGAGTTATATATTGTACTATATTTGTACTATATAACTGGATGATAATCGATAAGAGAACCGATAAGGAACCAAATCGATAAGCAATAACGACAATGGAAATTCTTAACAATTCCCCCCTAATAATTATATATATGTACATAGGTTATACAAAACATTAAAGCTACATATTCAAAGTTTTCAATCTCTCTAAATCAGATTACATTTTATTTTGGATTCTGCTCCAGTTTTGTATTGTGCACACACACTTTGATGTAACTTGTGTTCAAGCAGATCAACCAGTTCTTCTTAAGATGTGTGGCCTAAATAGCAGCCATGTTAACATCTGTGTAATCACCCACAAGAGGGACGTTAGAGCACAGCTGAAAGTAAAGCTGCATTTTGAGCCACAAACAGACAGACAGAGCTTTACGGTGACACACAAAAGTCAGGAGACTCATGATTGGGCACCACGGAAGCTCAAATGTTAGATTGTCTTTCTGTGTCAGAGTGATGACACATAATAATGACCAGAGGTGAGATTTCAGATCCTGTAAGATCAGAGGAAAAGCCATTTCACTGAGGAAACAGACATGCTCTAAAATGTAGATTGGCATAATGATCGCATAATGGGTTTCCAATTATTTAGTTTCCTCAGATAGACTGATATACGCACATGTGCATATATTTAAGTCAGTCTTTCTAGGCAGTTGTCAGTCTGCTCTCAAGGGTTTGCTATGATCCTATTCAATATTACTCACAATATATGAAAGTAAACATTAATGATTTGTGTCAAGCTCATCTTTGAGACAAACTGCAGCTATTCATGCATGTATCAATATAAAAGGATTCATCATAAAGTACTGTATATCTAGGGTAGCTCTAAAAAAGTGCTGCCATCCATTTTTGGTTATTGTTATGATCGAAGGTTAGTTTAAAGACTTGACTGTTCGATTGGTAAAAAAAAAAATTAACTGTAATTTGTAGCTGCATTCTTGTCCACTCAGGACTGCTCTTGGCTAAAAGATATTCTAACCATTTGCAATTACAGTAGCAATTTACAGCACTTTATCTTGGTGGTTTGGCTCTGTTCTGGGACCTCCCTGCAATGCCACATTCATTTGTGGAATTCCTGAGGCAGGGGGAAAAAAACCAATAGAATGCAGGAAAAAGCACAATCAACGACTGACATGATATTGACGAACTCAAACACAGTTTGAAAGAGATGAGCTAGAGTAGAGGCTGTTTGTAAAACAGCTTGCAAATGGGGAAACAAAGGTAGGTATGCAGGCTAATGATGTTTAAATTGAGCGCTCTGTTGAGATTTACCGACTGAATGTGCAGAATAGAAGAAGCTGATCAATCAGGCGATTCAGGCTAACCAGCTGATGTACTCAGTTGGGCTGAGCTTGAGTGGGTGACCTGTCTGAATTAACACTATGCTAAATTATGCGAACAAGCTCACATGGAGAAATCTAGCATGCTGATATTTTGCTTTTGCAATGCTTACAATGATTAGTGCTTTGATTTAGCATGTCCCTTATCTTGCTGAACACAAAGTTTAGCTGAAGATGATAGGATTGTGTGTCATTTATTATGTAGGTATTAGTTGTACTATCAAGGAAACAGACATTGTGTTTCATTAGATACACTTCATAAAAATCAGTAGACCACCAAAGTCATCTGGTTTTATCCTCTGAGGTCCAGCAAAATTCAATGGCAGTCCTTCAAGAAATGTCAGGTGTTCCGCTGAATGTGAACGAAATGTGAACTTCATTTTCAAGCTTGAACAAAAGTTGCGAAATCAGTATGCTTAATTTTCTGGGGACCATGGATGTCTGCACAACATTTTTGGCAAGCAATTCACAAGATATTCCAGTTTGGATCTCACTGGTAAACCCACATCTGAGCATTGCTAAAAAGCATGCAATGCTGAATCTCTGCTCTCTACATCTCCCATGGATCAACAGTTAAACAAAAAAACAGATGCTTATTCCTCTCAAATTGACATTTAGTAAAATAAGGTATTTTAGTGTCAGTATAACTGTTCTTAAAGGATCACAGTGGCTGTCACCTGTGATTGTAGCTGCAACCTAGACTGTTCTGTATCAAACGCTATATAACTAGTGTTAATAACCAAATCTCTACTGACTTTTCTTCCATGAGGAGCTGTTAAGAACCATTACTACTCTGTGTGTACTCACCAGAACTTGCACATGCTGTGCACACATTCGTGGACCCAAGTCACAGATAGCCTGAAACAAGGGTGCACAAAACAGTTTTGGAGGATTTCAGCACTGCACCAGGGAAACTGGCTTCGTCATCTACCCATTCACAACTCTCACCCATTTGTTGGCTGCATTTCTATACACGTGTTTAGTAAGGTGCTATGTGCTGTTCATACATACGTCCACGTCCATTCAAGTACTTTGGCAAGGTTTCAAGAAGTGTTTTATTCCGCCCTTGTTTCACCTTAACCAAAATATGCTTATGTTGTTTTTCACTACGCATCTCCTCTTCTGTTTCTCTTTTCTGCAGGACAATCTGAGACAATTGATCATGATTCCTTTGCCAGACGTGCTGCTGCTTGGCAGGACTCCTTACTGTGGTATGCTTTTTTAAAACAGGTCACGGTATTCTCCATCTCTCCCTTTATTTAGAGCTGTGACGTTAGTAGTTGGCTGAAAATCTGCTTAGTCTGTATGCTGATGCTCAGCCCACACTGCTTGATTTCCCAGTGAATATTGTGACACATGTGAGACAGACTTGGTGTCATTTGTTAGATACTGGAGCGAGAAACCATTCATGAAACATGTAGCAAAAAATTAAAATGAAGTGATTCTTGTTTTAAAAAGTCAACAATGTCAGTCCAGTTGCATTTTCTCCTAAAAAAAAAACTGTAAATGCGTATTTCCTCTCAGACAGACTGTTTGAACTCTTTCCAGTACCATTTTAATTCGATTGCACACTATCAGTCTGATAACCGCTCTTGCTTGTGATGGCGAGGCTTTGGCAAATGGTGACCCAAATTCACCAGCCACTGTGTTCAGCTGAACTCTAGCAGTCTCTCTACTTCAGTTGAGAGAAATCCACTTTTTTCTACTTCTCGCAGAGCAAAGTCTGGAAGAAATGAAGAAACTTTTGCTATTACTGTTGGGATGTGCAGTCCAGGTAAATACTGACTGATTTGCTGTCATTGCATTAGCACTTGCCTCATGTATTTGTCAGTTTGTTTAGAGCACTTTGCCAAATCTGTGCTTGTCATTTTTGTCATAATTGCAGTGTGAGAGAAAAGAGGAGTATATTGAGAGGATTCAAATCCTTGATTTTGACACAAAAGCTGCAATAGCTGCACACATTCAAGAGGTATCATACTTTCGGTATTATAATGTGCTTTGTAGGCCACAGTCTTGTTGCAAAATAAATATATGTGTGTATGGTTGTGTATCTTTGATTCCACACAGCTCACACTGCTTTCTTTCCATGTTTGAAAGCTGACCCATAGCCAAGACAATGTGCTGGATCTGCAGTGGCTGGAGTCCAGTGACATGCACTCAGAAGAGAAGGTGGAAGTTATAAGGAACATGGCCACACACCTCCAATACCTGCTGGACCAGAGAGATACTCATCTGGAGGTACAGTGTCAACTGCATATTTCCTGTGAATTCTATCGCAAAATATTTACCACACGCCAGGTTGTGTTATATTGTGGGTAAAAGTGTGTATGAGCAGGTAGGATTTTTTGTGTGGCAAAAACACACAGATTATTTGAACACATTCATAATTCTCAGAGTGAGAAATAAAGAAAAAGCAGAGAATGGGTGATATATCCTCTCTCACCCGTACATTTTTCTCTCTCCCTCTGTGTAGATCATAAGAGAGCTAATCCAGGAAAAGGAAGGAGTTGTTAGCTTTCTCAGTAGCCCCTCTAGCCCACAGTCCACAAGCTATTCTCCCAGCATGCAACAGCAGCAGACAGGGACCCAGCAACACCTGGCGGTGGAACTGGCTGACTCCAAGGCGAAGATGAGACGACTTAGACAAGAACTGTAAGCAACAAATTGAGAAATAAAAGATACTTTTGTTTATTATATATCTGTTTTCAGAACTTAATCATTTTAAAAAAAATGTTTCAGCCATAAAATCGTAGCAAAAATACAGAAAAACAAACAAACATTGTACTAAGATATGCATATACTGCAATCCCATGGAGTGGCAGGGGATGTTGTATAATAATATAATGAGTAAATGGGTTAAGTCATTTTTTAGCACTCAAGAGCTATGAGCGTATATATTTCAAGTTCACTTCTGTGTGTGATGAGTTGTAGTTCAAATTACTGTGAATTACATCAATACTGACATAAAATATCATGCACCTAAAACATATTATAAAAGTTAACATTTACAAAAGTAACATTCTTAAAAGTCTTTTATATGTGATTACAGGGTTTGTCCAGACTGTGATAGAGGGAGCATCAGCATATCAGATTTAAACTAATCAGCCAGATTTTTCTATTTTCTTTCCATGAATTTGGTAGCGAAGGTATTTTACTGCCAGCGTAAAAATTTTAAATAATGCTGAGTTTTTCTTCAGGGTGGTTATTGATAAAGGGTTGGCTTTTCTTCTCTGGAGCTACCAATAGAGAGTGGGTGAGAGGCAGCGTGAGAGGTAGTACAGCATAAAAGATACCCCGAGGAGTTTGGCCCACATTGCTGCCTGCTTGGCAGGTTCTATGGCTGTGCACTGTCACTGACCCACATTTGCTCTTCATTTCAGCAGATACCATACACACATGCGCACTAACCCTGATCCAATCAAGCTCTCTGTTCCATCTTTGCTCTCCATTCAGTTGTTTCTGCTGTATGATCCTTTGTTATTAGGATGCTCAGGTTTATGTACAGTTGCCTCAGAACATACACATGCAGAAATCAGACTTTGTACTTTTTATTAGTCTTGCCTAACATTGTTTTTTATGCATAAGAATGCTTAAGATATGTAATGTGTAATAGACTATCTTTACAATAACACAAATCTATTTTCTCTTTGAATGTGGTATAAAAGATAGAATGAGGTTCAATCAGATCTATGTTTGACGCTCTATTTCAGTTTTGTATGTGTTGTGACAGCATTAATAAAAAGCCTCCTTACCTTTTGAAATTACCTTCAGATTAACTTATTCTTCTAATTGTGTCTTTGCACTGCACGTATGACCACAGAGAAGAGAAAAGTGAACAGATGCTCGACTGCAGACATGAGCTTGAGAACATGGAGGCAGAGCTGAAGAGGATCCAGCAGGAGGTATGAAGTCAGAGCAGAAGAAATTGCAGCGATTTATTTCTTATTCCATTCAAATGAAATTAGAGATCACCTGGACAATGATCAGAAGGAGTAAAGCTTACATAATTGTAAATTATGTTTTTAAATGGGAGTCTGTTGGAACCACAGATGTTTTGGAGTTTTTAGCTAATAGCAGCTTGCTGCACCTGAAAACATGTTTGATAAAAGTTATCATGCTAAAGCAAAATCATTGCACATTATAAAATCAAGCCTGCGCACTTAAACACTGCAAACTTGTTTTAGAATAAGTGCTGTATTTTGTCCATACATATATTTATTAATGCAGTTTTAAACATAAAAAACTGACAAGATATACTGTGTGAGAGGAGAAGTTTGGTGAACCCGCTTTTGATAGAAGGACTTTCCCTCAGTAAAGACTGCAATAGTGCATTTATGCTTTAAGGCTGTACCATAAATTGTTTATTTGTGTCACCCTTCGCCAGAACTCCCAGCTGCTCGTAGATGCACGTGCTGCCCGAACGTACCGTGACGAGCTAGATGCCCTGAGAGAGAGAGCCATTAAGGCAGACAAGCTGGAGAGTGAAGTCGGACGCTACAGAGAGCAGCTGCACAAGATAGAGTTCTACAAGGCCAAAGTGGAGGTCAAACGAGTATAAATATTTATACTAATATATTATATCTCTAATATATTTTACTGTTATTTTAAGACTTGAGTCTGGCTGTGCATGCTTGGAAATTGAAATACAGCTATTGCTCTTATGATGTTAAAAAGGAAAGTTGTATGGGAACATTTTAATTCAATAACTTTGTGTATAACATAAACTGTATCGATCTATTTTGTATGCCAGGAGCTAAAGGAGGATAACAGGGTGCTCCAAGAGACCAAAGAGGTGTTGGAGGATCAGCTGGAAGGCTGGAGAGCACGCACAGATAAGATCCATCAGCTGGAGAAGCACAGTCTGCTGCTGAAGGCCCGAGTCCACGACTTGGAGCAGGTCAGACATCTGCACACAAAGACGCATTCTTGCTCCTCTGCCAAGGCAAGAGCATAGACAGAAGTTGATTGTTTCTGTTTGTTTTTATTTGGAAAGATTACATAAAAACATCCAGGATGGATTTCAGGAAAACTGGTGGAGAGTTGGAGCCTGTCAAAGGAATAGCTTTTTAATTTTTGTGTAGGTCAGGATCATGTCCCTCTCTAAGTCCTCCTCTAGATTCAGACCCAATCCCAATTCCAACACTTGGCCCTACTATTCCATTTTCCAGAGGTAAGGTGCTAATTATTTGCAGAGTATCAAGAAGCAGTGAAATAGTCCTTCAACAAGGGTGTTCTGGCTCATCTACTTAATCCCCAAAAGAAAAGGAGTACGTTAACTATCAAAATGTAGGGGTTTATCTAAGTGATCAGGCTAAGGGGTAGAATTACGCTTGGGCCTTAATGCTAAGCTAGTCCTCACAGCAGGTGGACAGATTCTCTTCTCACATTATGCTACTTTGTGTTTTGACTTCAGGAGAAGGAGGTAGATAGGAGGCGCATTGAGGAGTTGCAGGGGGAGAACCTGGCTTTGTGTTTGGCACAGAGGAGAAGCATGGAAGAATCCCAACATCTGGGCTGGGAGCTGGAGCAGCTCTCCAAAACCTCAGAAAACTCCCAGGGTAAGAGCTGGTGTTAAGCTGAAGGAATAGGAGTCTGTGGTGATGGATGTTACGAGGGAGGTTAAAGTAGATGTGTATGCTTAACGCAGTCACAAAAATTAATTTACAGCCTGTTGGTTTATTTTTTGATTATGCAGAACCAAATTTAAAATTAATTTAAGATTAACAAAGATTAATTATGAACTTTTTACGCTGTAGTTCATACTCTAAACCAGGATTACAGCTGTTGCACTAATACTTTATACTATGGTTTCCTCACTCTGTTTTACTTACTATATGTCCAGAGAGCTTGTCAATTAATTTAATTTTGGCAGACAAACATCCCCATTTTGATCAATCAATATGCTTAGTAAATGGAAATTATTTGTCCAACAGAGATCTATTGTTTTTTTTAAATCATTTTAAACATAGTTTTATTTCAATAATATGTTAGACTCATCTTAATTGATGTAGCCCACATTTTATCTACCTGAAAGACCAAATGACTTAAAGATGACTTAATGTCCTCGCCTCCAGTTTGCATGTACGGTAGTGGTATATTTTTTGGGTGGTAGCCAGCTTGTTTCAGTGAAGCTGCATTCAAATGAAGGGAAATACATAACAAACAGTCCTAACAGTCCTTATTTAGTAGTTTTATCAATTACTTTATTTTTCTTTTTAAGGGTGTCTAAGCCCCAAGGTTCAGGCTCAATGAAAAAGGGATTGTGGTTCTTGCACCTTTTAATTGAGCATCGAGTTACATTTTCCTAACTTAGAAGCCAAACTGGTCTAAGAAGCATAAAGACAATATAAGAGCAATATGAAATTGTAATACTTCACTTTCCTTGTATTTATCTTGAGTTTCCACTTTTATTCCAACAATAGTTGATGTTCTCTGTATGCGTGTGTGTCTAAAGGGCAGCAAACTCTAAGCGAGGAGGTCAGTGAGAGGACGTGTAGTCGGATGCTGAAGCTGGAGAAGGAGAACCAAAGTCTCCTGAGGATCATAGAGGAGCTCCGAGCTTTTGCTTACAATAGCAGCACACAAACCAAACGTAGCCACCATCCGGTGTGTACCACCCACAACTTTACCTCGTCACCAGAGGAATCCTCAGTGTTGCAAACCTCCAGCTCAATTCTTCAAAATCACCCTGATGCACCCCCCCTCAGTGCACTTACACAGCAGACCTCGAATGGAGATTCAAACTGCCATCAGCAACTCCACACAGAAGGGCTGGAGGGAGTCCAGAGTGAGATCCTTCGCACAGAAAATGCAGATCTTCATATGCAGGAGAAAGGACAGCTTGAGGATCTAGGCAGTGGAGAACATATTAAAGAAATTATGTCAGATCTGAACGTCTTTGAAAAAAATCAAAGTAGGCTTCACGGTGTTGTTGGATTGCATGATCATTCCCCTCGTTCAAAGAGAAGCAGTCCTTGCCATGAGAGCATCCTCTCAGGTCTTCCAGCACATTCCTCCTATGCCAGCAAGCACACACAGCGACTGGAGGCCAAGTGCAGGACTCTGGATACAGTTAATCAGCAACTACAGATTTCACTTGAGACTTCAGGTAGGTTCTGAAGATTAATTCAAACTTAAATATGTAGTCATAACAGCATTAAAAAAATTGTTAACTTCTTTTACCCTTATTCCCTTGAGATCGAAAAATTAATCGTTTGGAAGCAGAAGTTCTAGAGCTGGAGGCAGAAAACCAGACTCTGCAGGCCTCCTTAGAGGAACTCCGGATCTCTGCAAGACGCATGGAGCAATTAGAAACAGAGAAGCAGAGCCTGGAGCAGGAAGCTACTGCTCTGGAGAGAGACAAGAGGCAACTAGGGAAGGAAAATCGACGGCTTCGGCAGCAGGTAAAAAGCCTTGTTTTCACAGTAAAAAAAGTTGCTTATGTAAGACAGGATCATCTTTGAAAGACTTCCTCTGTACTCTGTACTTGGTTAGACTGATCTACTGTATCCTCATCTGTTCCAGGCTGAAATTCAGGAAGCCAACTTAGACAGCAGCAATGTCAGTATGTCCACCTTGGAAAGAGAGATGCGTTTTCTGGTGAAGGAGGTGGAGGGGTTACGGGAAACTGCTGAGAGGGTCAAAGGCCTGGAGAGAGACAACAGAGAACTGATGAAGCAAGCTGCTATTGACCAGAGAACCCTGACAACCCTCAGGGAGGTGAGGATTGACTAAATATGTGATTTTTTTTGTCTACATTTGACTAAAAAAAGAAAAGTTACCATATGATAAACTATTTTTGTATTACTTCTATATATCGTGCTTCATTCCCTTTTTATGAGGTATCATCCTCATTACAGTACAGGAGGTGATTAATCTTTCAGCCTTTTGTAATGAAGGGCACAGGTTTATCCCAAAGCATATATCCAAAGTTATATTTCTTAAAACTTCCTCAAACTTTATTCATTCTATTAACAGAATAATTTAACTTTGATTTTTAAAAGTAGCTTTGCTCGACTGTTCTCAGGCAGCTAAGTGCTAATATCATTGTGTTACATCTTTATAATGACAATGCTAACATTCTGAGGCTAAGTAATTCTTATGTCATTCATCATAATGATTAGCACAAAGCTCCAAATTCAGCTGATGCTGATAGAGTCGTTAGTATTGGATAAATCAAAGATTTTACAGTTAATGATTACAGTGCATCACGTGGGAGGCATGGATGTGTGTGGGAAATATTATGGCTATCCATCCAGTTATTCCAAGGTATTTTAGTTTGATGAAAGTTTAGGACCAACCAGCTGAGAATGCCTACCTTCAAGCCATGTTTTTGACGATGACTGAAACATTGTGTGTGTAATCGTGGCAAATTGTCAATCCTCAGGAGCTGGTGAGTGAGAAGCTGAAGACCCAGCAGAGAAACAATGAACTGGAGAGGCTGGCCCATGAGCTGGAGATGAGAGTCCTGAACCACGGGTGTGTACAGCAAGCTGAAGAAGAAACACCGGACAACAGGTGCATACACGCTGCTTGTAACTAATGTGTTTCCACTCTCCATGTGAAAGATATTAGTTCTATGAGGACAAACTCTTTTTGTAATCTATACAGCAGGTTCAAGATGCTGGAATCAGAGTTGGAGTCATCTCTTAAAAAGTCTTTGCAAATTAAAGATGACAAGCTGGCTGCCTTAGAGGCTCGTCTACAGGAATCCTCCTCCCTGAACCAACAGCTGCGCCAAGAACTGAAAACTGTAAGTCACGTCAGGAAGTTAGCCTGTGGCGCAGTCAGTTTCTAGTGATCCAATTCGTAATACTCCTCTCCATCACACAGGTGAAGCTGAGCTATGAGGCCTTGCAACAGAGACATGAGGAGGAGTGGACAACATCAAGCTCCAGCCCTCCCACAGAGACTGGCAAGGCCATGACCGAATGGCTGCGTGAAAGCCAGGAGGCTACCAAGGAGCTGCTCAGACTGAAAGACCGCCACATTGAAGTTGAGAGAAATGCAAGTGGTTTGCTTTTCATGGTCTCTGTGGTACTAAGCATAATCATTTGCTCTTTAACGTCAGAATTTCTCCTGATACCGATTTAAACAGAATGCAAGTCGTCCTGAAGCTGACTCTAAAGGGCCATCCACAAAGAGTAAAAACTTTAACAATAAAGATATTAAATGTTTGATTTTAAATATCAGCTCAGAGAAAGAATAACATAAATGTTGAGGATTCACAAAACTCTGCAAAGGCAAGAGGAGTAAGAAGAATCAAATTTTATTCTTGGACGTATCAAATTCAATTTCATAATATCCTGGAAATTATTGGAGAACATCAGTAAACAAACTACAGTCACCCGATTAACACCAAAGAGCTTTTGTCAAAGTGATCTAACAGAAGTTTTATATATCTTTTCTATAGCCTATTATCATGTTAATATAACGTTCAATGAGTGGTGTTAAACAGCCCAGAGTGGGTGATATCAGAGGAAACGTGTTTCCTACACCATCAAGAAGCTTAACAAAAGAGCAGAGCATGATCTAAATTTTATCTATATTTATTACTGTAAATAATTTGAATGGTTATGAGAAAACCATGTAGTAAGTTAAGTCTGTCTTGTTAATGCATTTAAGAACAACAAATGCTGATGAAAGAGCTGGACAATAAAAAAACAGATCAAAAGATCAAATCAAATCATAGCTGAAAAAAGTGCACATTAGAAGTAATTCAATAATATAATCAATGAAGTCGTTAAAACAAATAGAGATGCGTTGTATCATTCCAAACAGAAGTAATAATTAGCATAATTATAACAATAAGTAGCAACTTATTTGGTAAAGCATTTGGTGAGCAGAGAAATGTTTTTGTTGAGATTTAAACTGATTCTTAGAAAGTTGACCTTATTTAGACGGGGAGGCTGCTCCAGAGTGTTGAAACAGTCTTGGAGCTCCACCACAGATAGGAGATCGCTGATGCATTTTGATTAGCTGTCATGTGTTTTAATCTATCATAAAATCTCTCAAACGTGATCCCAACAATTTGTTCACCACTGTCGTTATTTTTAAAGTTGTGACTTGGATGGTAGCCACTTGAAATTAAGCAGTATTTACAACTATCTTTTGGCGTTACAGTTACTGTTCCTGATGTGGATGCCCTCTTACTTTTTGGTTGTAATAATCTTCTTCTCTCTGCAGAATGCAACACTGGAGGCAGAACAGCAGGCTGTGCAGGTCCAACTAAAACAGCTAGAAAGTCAGTCTGACAGCCAGCAGGCTCAAATTCTCGCTCTGCAAAGGCAGGCTGCCTCGCTGCAGGAGAACAACACAGCTCTGCAGACATACAACGCTAACCTGCAGGTTCCATTACAATCTCAATTCTCTATAATACACTGTACATAACAGCTCCTATAACACTCCGCTGCAACCCTCGATTCTGGTCAACAGCAAACACAAGCCTCCTTCGTGTCCCTCTACAGGTGGAAAAGTCTACGCTGAATTCACAGAGTGCCTCCCTCATGGCCCAGAATGCTCAGCTGCAGCAGCAGCAGTCTGGGATAGAAAGTGAGCGTGACAGTGCCATACGTGAGCGTGAAGAGGTGCGTGGTGCTCATGAGCAGCTATCACGAGATCACGAGCGGCTGGCAGTTCTGCACGAGAGGCAAGCCATGGAATATGAGGCCCTGATGGGCAAACATGCCTGTGTGAAAAACGCCCACCGCACGCTGGAACTGGAGCATCGCACACTTCAAGACAGGTGGGTGAGAGGGGATACAGGTTTTATAAATACAACGACATACATGTGAGTCTTGTCTCAGACATTTTAACTGAAAGCCTTGATGCAGCCTCTGTTATCAAGTTTCCTTATGTGTGTGCATGTCTCTATATGTGATATATTTAGGTATAACAACCAGTTGCAGCAGCGGACCAAGCTAGAGGACCTAGAGAAAGCCCTAAAAGAGGAGCAGATGAAGATGGCTCTGGAGAAAGAACAGCACCGGACAGCAGCAGCTGAATGTTGCAGGCTCCGAGATGAGAAAGACTGGTGAACGAGCACAAGAATGCACAATCCCTTGAATATAGCACAATCCCTTGAATATATAACTAGACCGTGCATCGTTGCAGCCTTAAACACAAGCATTAATATCTCTGTCCATCTTTTTTAAGGCTCAACCAGCTATACCGTCAGCTTCTTAGTGACAACGAGGCACTGACAGCAGATCACAAAGAGCTCAAGAGCCAGCTGAATGAAGCAAAACTGGAGAACACCTGGCTGGAGGCAGACTTTTCCAAGCTCAAAAAGGAGTTCCAGCAGCTGGACATCACCTCCACAAAACTCACCAACCAGTGTGAGGTATGGAAATATGGAATGATTAGATGGAATAGTATTGGTTCTTAAATAGTATCATGTTACTCTGACAAACTGGAATTCTTTTTACACACACTAAATAGAGTCAGTAAACTCAATTTGCATAATTGATTGCCAGTGATTGTTTTTAAGGGATGTTTACACATAAGCATATACTTGTCCATGTTCATTCTTAGTTACTGAGCCAGTTGAAAGGAAACCTTGAAGAAGAGAATCGTCACCTGCTCAGCCAGATTGAGACCTTGATGCTTCAGAACCGAACCTTGTTGGAGCAGAATATGGAAAGCAAGGATCTGTTTCATGTTGAGGAGCGACAGTATATGTAAGCGGCACAAAAGGCTAAAACTGTGTAAAGAAAATGTTGAGTTGAAGATCTTCTTACTTGTTGATTTATAGCATATTACAGTATTCTGTTGACCTTCTCTCTTTTATAAAATAATTTCATGCACTTGGGGTAGTGTGTTAAAAATATAGAATATTTAGATTGTTTTGAGATTACATTGTGCCAGTTCCTGTACTTTACAGAGGGGTAATGTGTGCAAGATTATGTGGGAGAAAACAAGTTCTCAGTGCTCGAAAATGTCAACGTTACGTCACTGACTGGTGGTTTTCTCACAAGTGTGCTGCAGCCCTGAAAATTTCTAAACATCACCTGGAGGAGGTGAATCTGACAATGCAAATATGTAAAACAGTCAGACCAGAATTTGTGTGGAGTTTATTCAGTCTAGCTGCCTAGTAATGTGTCCACATAATGTCCAAATGAGCACATATGTGAAAAGAGCAAGTAATTATCCAGAGAATTTAGGCAGAGCAGTTGTGCAAGCTAGTAACATTTGCCGCCTCATACTCTCTTCTTCTATGTTGCTCTCCAGTTTTTTGTCATTTTGCAAAAGAGTTACATGTTTATAAAGTCCCACCCCTTGTAGACTCACGCTCAATCTGGAGTATTTCCACCAGGAAGAACACGTCTCACACAGAGAATCTGTTGACCCTTACAAGTATGAAACAGCAAAAACTCTGGACCTAATATTTGTAGGGACAAAGCTTTGGTTATTTGACTATAATGCCTGTAAAATGGTGAAGAGCATTGTGTTCAATCTATGAAACATTGATAAGTAGCTGGCTGGGGTACGAGAAGGCAGAGTGAAGCAGATCTTTTCCTTTAATATTCACCATGTTTTCACCTCCACTTCCCAAATACCACAAATGTAATAAAAATGTGTAAGGCATGTACAATGCTCAGTCCACACACCCCATAGTGACAGCTTCAATAAATAATTTAAGCATTTTTCTTTTACTAAACAATGAAAATGTTTAAAACTGGCCCAAACACCATTCAAGGTTTAATGAGCTAACACATTCAAGCTCAATGTTTGAGACTTGCAAATCACAATGTTAAAGATGTACACCAATGAAGACACCAAAAATACCACAGTGCTCCACGGCAGGATCAAAATGTTAAAGAGGATGTTCCTATATTTTCTCTGTCTCTCTGAGCAGTGACAAGCTTAATGATTTAAGGAGGCAGAAGGAGAAGCTGGAGGAAAAGATAATGGACCAGTATAAGTTTTATGAACCTTCACCACCTCGCAAGTAAGTAGCCTGTAATGATGCCACTTCACTTGCAGAGATTTCCACATTTAAATGAACTATGTTGAAACACAGCTTATGTATTTACTGGATAGGATAATTCCTTCTCAGTTTGAACCCAGATTAAAAGAGTAAAACAGAGCCATAAAGTTGCAGATTGCAAACTGAATGGTATTTTTGCTACCTGTCAAGGTCAATTGTTTAATCTCAGTCTTAAATATTTTGATATAGTTTGATCCCTTACTCCCATTCCCCAATACTTGACCAGCCCACCTCCTCACATGTGTTATATCTGCATGGTTCATCATTTCTACTCTGTTCGCTCACAGACGTGGTAGCTGGATAACTCTAAAGCTGAGGAAGCTGATGAAGTCCAGCAGCCGTGAGCACGGGCCTGAGGCCACACACTCAGGCATTGCTGAGCCCCACCTCTCCTCTCAGGACAATAGCTCCTTCATCAGCTCAGATGGCTCTGGAGGCTCAGCCTTCACCTCAGCAGGTGATGCTGCCTCACACCAACGTAACAGCAGTGAGTATGACCTTCTCAAACTCACCAGATCATCAGAGGCAGGGCAAACAGATCATTCTGGAGTGTGTTCATATGAAGTCCAGAGAGCTGTCGATGAATCTGAAGCATCATCTGGGGCTCCAGTTAAAAAGGCAGTCATCTTCCCAAGATTTGACAAAACTACCAGCTTCACTGCTGCACTTTCAAAGAAGATGCAAATACTTAAATAAATGGATTTCATAGTAAACCCCTTCAGCACTGTTTACAGCTTTGCTTGTAGTTTTTCTCAGTTATTCTTATAATTATCACATTGCCTGTCATGGACGGAAACTTTTTCATCAGTTTTATTAACAAAAGAAAAAGATGTTGCTTGAAATGTGCATAACTGCTTTAGGAAACGTATCTGAAGTCTTCTTGTTAACTCAACGACATACATAAAGAATGAGAGTTTGATAATTCTGACAGTGGCGTGTGTGTCGAGTGATAACTTATTTCAAAGTGTTGGAAATCAAGCTCATTGTGTGTTACGTCCAAAGTGTCAATCTTCCTGATGCATGAGGTGTTTGAACGTTCTTCAGCAATCCTCAGTATGTCTTCCCTGTGTCTTTCTCTTGTCTTTATCTATTTATTCACTCCTCCCATCATCCCTTTTTCCCCTTGTCTTTTAATGCTCCTATCTCTCTCCTGCCTCACTCCTGCCTTCCTTTGTTACCTCCTTCCCCTCCCTCCCATCACCTCGGTCTGCATCCCATGTGGTCACACTTAATGCTAAAAAGCCCCATTGAAAAAGTTTCCCCGTTTGAGGAACAGGCTAAAGGACAGAGACAAAGTCAAGGCCCTCTTCCGTCGCTCCATGTGTAAGAAAGACCGTGGTCCGGTGTCTGCTCTAATTTTAACTGCTGCCTTTTATTTTGCTATTAAAGAAATAGTTCCTGCACTGCCTGTGCTTTATGCTTTTTATACAACATGCCCTAATGCAATCATATCATTAACTTCTGATTCATATTCGTCAGCTATATAACTGGTGATATGTGTGTCTGTCAATGCCAACCTCATTTCACCACACTTCACGCTTTCAGCACACAGTAGTTCTTCAAGTATTAGGGATTTAAGCATTCTATTTTCTTACTATATTAGAAGCAGTCTGATATTTCATTAGAGCAGAGAGGAACGAAGAATTGCTGCATTGCAGACCGACACTGATGATGATGCATGAGCTTTGTCCTGCCAGCATCCAGCTGTAGAGGAGTAATCTATAGAATATGATAGTTCTGTGCTGCCCACAGGAAAAACAAATCCTTATAATCTCCATGACCATTCCAGTTATCTACCCCTTTCCTTCACCCACTTTTTCCAATACTTCATCCAAAAATGTAGCCTTGAGCAGCTTATCCTACCCCTCGGCCCCATTTGAGGCGAAGCGGTGGGCTGATAGCTCAGAGCTGCTAGAAGGGTCAGAGGCTGGTGTGGAGGAGTGCCGGGAGGACCCGCTGACCTCATCCCTTACCACCTCCATCTTGTCCATCCTCAACCTTCACCATCCCACCACTCTGCCATCAGATCATCTAGACAGCACCACCACTGACACTGTTCCAGATGTTTCTGAGCTGTGGGTCACAGGTAGAGGCATCCAGGAACCAAAGTTTTGTTTGATTTCATCGCCAGTAGTTAAAAAATTAGAAAATTAGAACAATGGCAACACGCTCATACACTTTTGTTGTTAGAAGCTAAAATTTGTTCTCAATGATTCTGATCTTATGCCACACAGACAAAGATTCAAATGACAGCACTGTGCCATCTGGATGTGAGGACAACGAAGAGCTGCAGAATCACGGTAAAAACCTTCTGGATACTCCTTTAGAGGATTCGGTCAGCATGCAGATGTGTGGCCAGCTCAGGAATTAGACTAAACCCATCAAATCGCATTCATGACCTTGTTTCATATAAATCTCTGCTGATCACTGATGACAACAACTGGTGGGAAGACTTGAGTCTGTCGCTCCCTGTTGGTCATTAAGAATATTGTGTAGAGCTTACATATGTTTTCATGAAATGGGATTTATTTTATTGCTATACACAATGTATCATATTAATATATTAATGTTACTAGGGCTGAATGGAGTCCAGAGTCGAGCCCAAAGTGAGAGCAGCTGTGAGTTCAACCTGAGTCTGGAAAATGAGCCATGGTCAAACGGCAGTAGTCCTATCCAGCAGCCCCCATCACGCCGCTCCTCCTCCTCCTACCAGCCACCCAGTGATACCTCCACCCCCCAACGTAATGCCAAGCTGCTGCAGCACAGGGAGAAAGCCTCATCTGTGTCCACTCCTGAAACTTCAGGTACCCTACCTGTTCAAAAACAGAAAGACCCTGTGTTGACCCAGGACTTTTGGCTCAGAAGGGGTACAAAAACCATCCGGAGGGGGTCGAGAGGCAAGGTGGCACGTCGCTCATCAGATTTAGGTGGCACTGGCAGAAATAACTCAGGGCTCAGTGGAATGACCAAAACTGAAACTACCCGAGCCTCTGTATGTTCACCAATCACAGTGCTCTACGTTCAGGGTAAGTCATCCTCAATGTCTGGCTGCCTCAACTGCTTCTCCACTCCAGTGGTGAAAGAGGGACGACTGAAAGGGTCCAGGTCCCCTCAAAGTCTTCCCCATGCCAGCAGCGTCATTTCTACGGCAGAGGGCTCATGTCGACGGTCAAGTGTCAGCAGCGACTGCAGAGGAGCAGTCAAAACTGAGCCGCTGCAGACTGCAGAAAATAACTGTTCTCAAGAGGAAACATTAGGTCAGAGTCAAGAGCCAGACCCAGCCACTAAGAATAGTGAGCATGAGCCCGTTCCTCCTGTCAAACCTCCAAGAGACCCAGCAGCTGTTGTTCAAGCAGAACACCCCAAAGCTCTTGTGCAGGAGTCACTTCTTGGCTCCTCGTTCACTTTTAACTCTGTCTTCTCAAACACGATCTTCAGTGATTCTGTGGTCACCACGACAGCTAGTCTGGATGTGCTTGACAGTGGCGAGACTTTCCTCTGTCCGAATCCATCCCTGGTGCAAAACTGTTGATTGAGGGCAATTGAGGGCCAGGAATCTGCTGAAAATACACCACAAATACTGCTCAGCTCAGAAAATGGGCTTGGTAAAAATGCAGATCATGCAGCTGTTCTGGAAGGAAAGGGCCAGCTGCTCATAAATGCATGAAAGCAGTCATTCGAATAAAGCAGGTGTTTGTAAAGCCAGTATTCATTACATCAACACAAGCACACATTTTATGTTACTGTAATCAATGCGTTTTAACTGTTCATTGTTGATTACCTGAGTGTACACCTATTTTAAAAGGTGTGTTCATTTAAAAAATTGTTTAGAGGTTTTCGATTTTTATTTTATTTAAAAGTTTTGGAGTTTTTGTTTTTTTTGCACATTAATGTGCACAAACAGTAGAATCAGAACCACATTTTTATGTTTCTAACAATGTTCTCATTTTGTACAAATGTAACTGAACGATGTAATTATTTTCCTCCTATTTTCTCCATAATTTAGTAATTGGTGTTTGTCAGACATGTCTATTCACTTTTATTTTAATATGCTGACAGTCCTGTGTTATGTATATTTGGGTTTGCCAAAACATTTTACCCAGTTTTGCTATTTCTATTCATGTCATATCTTTTTACTCATCCCCTTTAATTTATTATTAGGCAACATTGCTTTCAGTGTATGTTTATGTGTGAGAAAATGTATTCGTCTTGTAAAACGGAAAGTGACCCTCGTTCCTGTTTCCTGTAATATAATTAAAAAGAAAAAGAAGCTGTGTAAATTACAATTTTACTGTCATCTTTTCATAACGCAGAGGAATTGTGCCCGTCCCGTATTCTCATTGGATTAGACATCAGTCACGTGATGCAATGCGGAAACTCCTTTTTTTTCCTGTGAAAAAGCTAAACATTTGTGGGCGGTATTGAGTGGATCGGTGTGGTTCAGAGTTACCCGAGCTAACTGGAGTGGTTACATAAACTTTACCGTATAACTCGACGGTTATACCCGGGCCTTGGTACGATGCTGAACGCCGCAGCAGCAGAGAGGAACAAGGAGCCCATTCTGTCGGTTCTCCGGCAGACTCTGAACACCGGCAGACCTCTGCAGGCACTGGAAATATCCTCCGGTACTGGCCAGCATGTCATTCACTTCGCACAAGCTCTTCGGAATATAACCTGGCAGCCGTCTGAGTATGACCGCCAGTCTCTTGCCAGGTAAACACATCTTGTATGTGTCAGTTGTCCTTTAGCTGTCTACTGTATCTTCCCATTAGAGCAGCTGATGTACGCAGATATTTACAGTAATTGTTTATGTGTCCGGAATAAACTTCCTGCAAGACATTGGCCTCCTAATTATGGAATAGCATCATTCATTCATTTATTCAGTAAGTAAGTAACTAACTAATGTGTTATACTTTGTGTTATAACAACTTTTGGCATCACTATGCTGGTCAGGTGAGTTTTGTTTTAGGGTGCCTGCTTTAACAATAACACCTTTTGTTTTCATTCTCAGTGTAGAAGCTTATAGAGCTCACTACCAGCTGGACAATGTGAAGCCTGCCATCCATCTGGATGCTTCTCTGCCTTACCAACACTGGGGAGGGATCCCTCCAGAGAGTCTCGACCTGGTACTCAACATCAACATGATCCATATTTCTCCTATGGCTTGCACAGAGGTGGGGCTCCTGATTTCGTATGCCTACAGTGCAAGGAGCGGTGTTATTTATCCCCAAATCTACGGACTGATACGTTTAAAAGATATTGTACTCATTTGTTGTTGTTCATTTCCCAAATTGACATAAAATTCTGATGTCTTGATGAAATGATGAGATACATTTCGGTCAAAATACCATAGCAGTTCCCTTTTCATCCATGTTTCATCCATGTTTATTCTATTCTATTCTACTATTTCAGGCCGTTGGGTGACCCACTCACCCCTCGGCATCTACAGTTGAAGTACATTACTACAATATAAGAAAGCATACAGTACCTTACCCGAGAGTTCAAACGTCCTTGTCAGCAGTTTGGCCTACAGACAGCTAATATTTCTCCTTCTTTTAGGCTCAGTCTCATCATTAGTCATTTGTTGAACGGGCTGTTAAAAAGCTGCATCACAGAACACAGCCATCAGGTTTACACTCCAAAATGCAGAAATCAAGCAGTATTCCTCTGTCACAGTTCGGCTCCATGAACTCAGAGCTTCGCTGTCAGTCGATTCTTCGTTTTTTTGTTTGACTTTTTAGAGGCTAATGTTAAGAACTATTGCTAATATGGGCTACTTTTTACTGAAATTTAATTATGGCCCACCAATTAGAAGTCAGATTTTTTTTTGTTGGGATATAAAAGTTTAGACTAAGGTATTGTTAGTGCTTGTATGTGCTCCTTAAGTGAGCTATATAACTGCTAATGAGAATTTGCTGATAGTAGCAAAGCCACTTCTGAGGCACAAAGAAAGCAGCTTAATTTAACTCTAAGTTGGGTGTAGATAAAGATGAGGAGGCTGGATAATTCTGCTTTGTGTTTTGGAGTTCGTAGTGACTTCAGACAGCCAAATATATGCTCTCAAGCAGAGATAAAGTTTTCTTTTGTCTTTTTTCATGTCTCCCAATAACCATCAAAATTTGATTTGGAGGCCTTTGTTATTTTTTAACGTATATGGGGGTAACAAACTGCATGTTAGATAACATTTCTGCCCTACAATAAGGGTGAATGGTTTTAATTTTGAATTTCCAACATGCTGTATTTTTGTCTTTTTCAAACTTGAAAGGATCTCTTGAGTTTTATTGAAGAAGGACCACTAGGACCATACATTTGGGGTATAGCACTCTACTGAAAAGTTATTGGTAGAAGTGCTACTTCTTCTTTGTGACTCCTGACACCTCATAGCCTTTATGTAAAAGATTCAGAGAGGGACAAATGTCAGCTACAGAGCACTCTTTGTGTTTATGAATCAGTAGCTATCATAAGTCACAGTACCTGGTGGTCAGACCAAGTTAAGCTATAGCAGCACAACCATAGTGTGTTTTGATCTCAGTTTGTGTTATTACTTAGGATGAAAAGAAAATTTTTGTCTTTTTTATCCTATCCTGTCTATCAAACTTGACTTGGTTTTGGTTTCACTCAGACAGACTGACGTGGGTGCAGTCACATAAAGTGGAAGCGATGCAGTTTATCCCCCTCGAGTGTATTTACACTGCTGCCCTTTAGATGCAGAACTCTTTTTTCTTTAATCTATAAAAGAGACTAGGAACAAAAAAGACTTCAGTGGTTACCCTTTTTGCTATTCAACCCCTCCTGCCTGTGATGGAATGTGTGCCTGAAGTCATTACTGATTTCTTCTAGGGTTTATTCAAAGGGGCCGGGACACTTTTGAAGCCACAAGGTCTTCTAATAACATATGGGGTAAGTGAATTAAAAAGAAAATAAAAAAATCATACCATAAACATGAGAATCTCGCCAGAACCATAAAAGCTACATGCCATATTGTGTTGTTCCTCTCAGCCATATGCAGTGAATGGTCAGATCACCCCTGAAAGCAATGTTGACTTCGACTACAGTTTACGGCAGAGGTAAGTGCTTTATGTTTCATTATTCTTAAAGCCTTAAGGAAGGGAATTCTGTAATCAGGAAGCTTGAAATATTTTAAAGGAACTGATTGTGGGGGAAAAAAAGTGGTATTTGTTTAATAACACAGTGTTAGATACACAGTGTAGTTTAAATGTGTTAGTTGAGTATTAATTAGGATTTTAAGTTATTGCTTTACTCTGCAGGAACCCAGAATGGGGACTCAGGGACATATCGCTCCTGAGTTCTATGGCACAAAAAAGTGGTTTATTCCTGGAGAAAATAGTAAGTACTTACCTTATTGAAGCATCAACACATATTTTATATGAAAACAAACCTCACTAACATAGTTGTGGGTGTATATTGGACTCCTGATATGTGATATTTTCTTTCCTAGGTGGACATGCCAGCAAACAACAAATGTCTTCTGTTCAGGAAGGAGAGTCTGGTGTGAGATATCCTGATGTTCCTTCTCTGGATGCACGCCAGTTTTGGAGCAGGATGATTACAGCACCTTAACTTACACTTGAACCTCAGACGTATGGCCAAATTTTTAAGAATGGCAACTGAATGCTATCTGCCCTACATTGGATTAATTATTTGGATCGGAACTGTTATTCTCTAATCTATGATACACCACTTTCCTCTGTATTGCACAGTTGAGTTAAAGCTTCACATACAGTATATGTTGCCTGTGTTCTTTATTTGCCATAAGACTACCAGCTATTATTTTTCTATTTTCAGTATTTTCATTATAGTAACTTAGCAGAAGTGCTTTGCAGAGAAATATAAGAAAGAGTATACAGTACATACAAGAATATTTGTGTGAAAACACCTACTATAATAATGTAACAACTAACGTAAGGAGCCCAAAAATAATAATTAAAAAATATATATATAAACGACGTACTGCAAGGAGTATAATAATTTGCTTTTGTTATTATATGAAACTCCTCAGCTGCTGTTCTAGCTGCCATCTTATTTTTCACAGTACAAACACAACACATGTCAAAAGATATAGATAATATAGAGTTGTGTAAAAATCTCATGTCACCACTGGTTCAGATGGGCTCACAAGACATTTGGAATGTAGTACAACCTGATTTGGACTGAAAACATTCTAATGATCTCTCATAACTTCATTAAAATGCAGTATTCAGTCATGTTTTGTGAACAAATATTAAATATTAGCTTTTTTGAGGTCATTTAGACACTTGTTTTTCATGTTGGAGGTAAATGTGACCACTGCCCCTTATGGGTCAAAAAGTTTAAAACTTTTATGATCCCTCACATGTCTTCTTATCCAGAGCATCGCGCAGCTTTTTAAGTCTGCGTTCAGTGATGGTTTTGACGTAGCTGTCAGGTTGAATGACGGCCATACCATCCTGCACCGTACCCATCACTAGCAATGGGTTTTCCTCCACAGTGATGTTGGGGCAGGGACAACTCCAGTCTATCTTGGTAATAGTAACCTCTAGGTGTTTGGTGTTGAAGAAAGTCAGGCCCATCTTTTCATCCCTTAGGACTTCTTCCAAGCTAAGGCGAGCTAATCCAGAGTCCAGATCCTCGACCAGCTCTGTTAACCGACCCACAATGGCAAAATCACTGCGGCACAAGCTGGGCATCATTTTCCCCCTCATCCGACAGGTCCTGCAAGGTTTCCGTTTAGGTTCTGGGCAGTTTGCCTCACACTCCTTTTTGGTGCGGAAGTTGTTGGCGTTTCCATGGCAGCCACCGTAAGCAAAAGCCTGGCATTGTTTCATTAAGAAATTCCAGTTCCAACGTGCTTCCCAAACTTTGCAGGGACCTTGAACTGCGGGCAGGGAGCAGATCCCCATCCCCTCTCTCTGGCAAGATGCTTTACACTCCTCATAAGTCTCAAATCGGTTCCGACTGTCATCGCATCCACCATTGCTGAAGCTCATGCATGAACCCAGCTTGCTGTCATAATACCAGTCAACGTGACGTTCTCCGCTGCACACTCTCAGGTCCACTTCAGCCAGGCAGTCTGCCGGTGAAAAAGGCCGCCCCATGGGCATCTCAGGATCCTCTGAGAAATCATCGTCAGCCCGGCGGATGACAGACAGCGGGTAGTCTGCACGAAGAACTCCTGCAGGATTCCGTGCAATACAGGTATAGATGCCCGTATCCCACACCTGGGCGTTGTAAATGACTAGCTGGCCAATGTTGGTGATAACCACGTTGCCGTACATCTGGTCAGGCCTCATGACTAGTCGTTCACGCCGGTCACCCTGCTTCTCCCATGTTATATCGGGTCTGGGAACTCCAATGACATCACAGTGGAAGCTTACTGTGCCTCCCACATATATGGACTGGTGATGGGGGTTGGAGTACAGCGTGGGGGGCATGGGATCGCCCTGGGATGCTGTTGGAGTGGGGTTAACTGTGGTGTCTTGAGGCAGTGGGCTGGTGTGGGGCCCAGCAAGGTAGAAGCGGCAGGGGACGACAGTTAAAGTCACCCCCCGGATGCAGGCTTCTGCGTCCATGTAGCAGCGGTTGAAATAGGTGAGGCCATCTGATGCACAGGTGAAGTTGGGCTCTTTCTCACAGCGGTCTTGGCACTTGCAGATGGGTTGTCCATCCCAGATGTCACAGGTTGCTCCCTGTTGGCTACAGATGAAGCCTTCGCAGGTAGCTGTGGAGGTGGGGGCAGTATCTCCATCTGGCTGAGCAGGGGTGCCATCAGAGAAACGAGCAGCCACACAACTGTTGAGGCCACACACATTTGTGCAGCATTTCTCAAAGTCAGCACAGTCCTGAACACACGACATTTAAATCAGCAGATGTAATGCACAAATTAAAATCAACAAACCACAAAATAAAGACAAAATATACAAGTTTGATTGATTCTAAATTAATTTCTCACACTGATTTGGACATAAATGATCTCACCTCATCGACGTTGCATTCTCTCTCGCAGGTGCTCTGCGCATCAACCCAAAGATTGGAGTTCAACTTATTTGGACAAAATCCTTCGTGTTCAACGTTGGTTCCTTCCACATTTGCACACAAAGACAATTCGAGAAAATCGCACATCAAGAGCAGCAGCAAACACGCACGTTTCCATCCTAGTTGTAGTTTGTTTGCGCGTGGCGAGTTGTGGCAGCTTTTATCCTTTAAACGTGTCTCTTCCAAGAGTTGTAGAGGGATTTTACACATTGTTGCTCTTTTGTATAAGGTGCCCACCGAGTAATTCCATCCCTCCTTTGAGCCTTCAGAAAAGAAAGACGGATATGGTCGACTTTCGAATTTGCTAGTCCGTTTTGTACGTAAACTTAAAAGTCAGTTTGCAGTGTGCAGAGAAAAAAAAGAGTATTCCCAACGATTCCAAGAAATCAGCGTGCGCTGGACATTAAATTAACAGCGTATATTTCGGTGATCACATAAGACACGCTAATTGACAGTGAAAATATTCCCGTTGATAATTAGAAATTTTGTAACAATGAGCAAAGTCAACCTCCAGGAAGAGCGAATAGGCGAGCGAAAGCGCACAATGAGAGAGAAAGACGCACAACAGCCATTCAGAGTGTGAATGGAGGTGGAAAGGGCAGCCCCTCTGACCGCCCCCATGGTCGTCCAGTGTCTGAAACTTTTATGAAGCAACACCATGCGCTTCGCAACTGGACAAACATTGTAAAAACATCAAAGAAAACGTTGAGTCTTGGTTGCAAGCTGTCTTGGTTGCGCACGGAGCTGCACATTCCGGTGAGAAATCCAATGATAAATGTGTCTAGACATCATTTACAGTGGTGCCAGTCATAGATTAGATACTGAGCTGTTTACTCGCGAGAATTGTTCATTATTATTTTCATCGTAATATGTACGTTTTTATGCAATGGATGTATTTGCACATACTTGTCTTCTTGCACAAATCGTTAGAATTGAAATGTAAAAAGTTGCCTGAGGCGCAAGTGAGAAACCATGAAAACCAAACACGGGGCGTGTCTCATCATGTCCCGCAAAACTTGTTGTTTGCGCCCTTCTTGTCTAGACATGGGTCAATTTACCACCGACCCTCATTCACGAGGAGCTCAGAGATGCCACGATCAGGTGGGAAGACGTAAAGCGTCACATTTTCAACAGAGTGTGACTCATCTTTGTGCTGACCAGGCTCGGTGGCGATGAGAAGCAGCTCCCCTCATCCTTTCATCGGCAGTGACCCTGCAACCTTTCGGTGACTTCTGACCGCGAGGCATTCATGCGCTGCAGTAGTGATCCCCGTTACCCAAAACTGGCCAATACCGAGAGAGCAACTAATCAATTCAGCACCCCCTCACACGGGTTTTAACACACTTAAGCACCCGCAGCTCTGGACTGGACAAAGGGGAGAAAAAAAATACTCCCACAATTCCCACAGCACCCCTGATAAATGTTTGAATGAAAAATATTGAAACGTGGAACAAGTTCAAGAAAACAAAAGCCAGCTTTGGATTTTTACCCTTTATTTTGATGGATGACTGCTTTTAGATGGAGTCAAAATGTTAATGACAAACCTTTAGACACACGGCTCTGATAGCAACAACCATTTTAAATGTTTACATATAGTGCTTTAAATGTTCACCCAAGAGTTGTGCTAGCCTATTGTTCTGGTCTCAATACCAAACACAAAAGAGGCGCCATGGAAACATGCACCACTTTTCTATGCCCTGGATGACCTCATTACACTCTCAGAGACTCATTACACAGACGACTCTGAAATGCCAACATATCGCTTCAGCTGTGGAAGAAAATGAGAATTTATACTGTAATAAAAACGTGTCTTATTCAAATTTTAGAAGAAAAATATCATTTGGATTTAAAACACTGTCCAGAATACATCTCCCATGGTTTACAACCACTGTATCCCCTCCTACTCTACACACAATTTCAAAGAATGGCAGGAAAATACATTGAGCAGCAGAACAAATAAACAAGCAGCCATAGTTTGAACCCTCGATGTTTACAGTCATCACCCACAAGGCTGCAGGAAATATGCTGCTCAATAGAATTATACATTCATAAATACATGGCAGGTACATAAAACATCAACCAATGTATATAAAAAAATATATATATCCCTCTCATCAATATCCTGCAAGTTTAAAAAGTCATATCAGGATCCACGATGTGAACGAATCTGAAGGCAAACTACGCCGAAAATGAGTAAACAATCGAGGAATTGTTCAACTGGCGCAGGATTAAAATGAAAATGTTGTTGATCGTTTAAAGCAGTGATACAAAGATTTGTTTAGGAAGCAGAAAAAGCCAGAGTACAAAGATGCCTGAACAGAGGATTAAAGGAGATGCAGAAATGGGCTTAAATGTCTTGAAAACAAGACAAATCTCGACTAGACTTTTAAAAATTTATTTTATCACAAACTTGGAATGCTTTTTCGTAAAATACTTCTGGAAAAAACTGCTCGTCCCATCGAACTCAAATGAAGCCAATTTATTCAAATCACAGCTAATCTGACTTCTGAATAAACAGCACAGCACCTCTGAGTTTGCAAAGGGAATTTTCTACTGTAAAAAACAGACACGACAGCTTAAGACACACAACATCAAAGCACATCTCCCAAAACATTCAAGACAAAAAACAAGCATAAGAAAACTCCCCACTACACCACCAAATACAAACCAACACAGACACAGAATATGTACAACTTCAAGTCCACTTTTAAATACCAATAAATTCTTTCCCAAATAAAAGAAAGTCATTTGTAGTGTTAACAGGTGAGTGATAGTCCTTGATTCACATCAGTTGGTCCCAGGGAAATCACGTTCTACTTGATCACAGTGAGCCTCTGTAGTAAAGAGTACAAGTAAATGAACACCCACAAGATGGCACCAGCAAGTGCAAAGACAATAGAAACCAACCAAACTATCCAAGGCAGTTCCCAAAGATCGAAGTAAGTTCACAGCTATATTCGTCTGTGAAGAAGATTGCCAGCAGCTCTCCTCGCGCTTCTCTGGCTGTGATCTCTTGGAGCAACAACACCTTTAATACTGGCCCCCATGGAGGCAAGCGTTACTCCACTCTTTCGCTATGATATCTTACAGTTCCCCTTTGAGGACGATGATGAGTACTTTGGAGGACTCTGCGGAGGCCTGAAGGACTTTGAGCGTCTGAGACTGTTTGCTTTGCTGCCACCACTGCTACCACCAGATGCTGTGCTGTTGGCCACTGAGTAAGAGCGTCCATGCATCATGACAGCATTCATGCCGTTAGCCATAGAGAAAGACTTGAGGTGGGATTTGATGGCCACCGGTAGGGGCAGTTTGTCAATGAGGTGCACTGGTGTGCAGGAAACGATTGAGCGGCAACACAGGTCCTGCAGGCTGAAGACTGGAATAAAAACAGAAAAACTTTACAGATGTACAGGTTACTTCTCAGGATTTTTCACCTGTGAAAAGCTCTTACTGCTTGCACTTTGAGATCGTTTTAGCCATATATTCTTGTCAATATTTACTCTTTTTGGCAGTCACTTCTTCACAGACAGAACAAATACCTCACACAGACTGTTATTAGTAACACAATGTGCGCACATGCTGCATTATGTTTGTTGCAGGATTGATCTGATGGTGTGATGGAGAAAACAAAGAAGAGCAAAATCTGAGAAAAATGTCTAAAGTTTGGCACCATTTCAAACAAAACAAAAGTGAAAATGCTGTAGAGTGTGTCTGTTGTAAAACCAAATTAGCTCATCAGAATAACATGTCAATGGTGCAACATTTCAGAGGAAAACACCTGATTTACACATCCAGTCTACAGAGCGGGACAAACAAAACAATGTCCCACATTAGCATTTTAACAAAAATCATTATGCTTGTTAGCAAGCAAACAACATACATCAGCTGAAGACTGTGCCAGTATATCAACTGGGTGACATAGCAACTTTTTATTTCCATTCAATATAACAAAAAAGTGTTTACTTAAACAATTGTCTCAGAAATGTCGCCAGAACTGCTCCTCTGTTCATCAGAGCAGCCTGTAAAATGTTAATGTGAACAAAGATTCTCAGTCGTTTTATTTTTTAAAAATACTGGCAAAATCATAGACAGTAGGAAAGAAACAAACAGCTGTTAACTGCTGACACTACTTGACTAATGGGTGGAATAATCAAAAGAATACTCAATTACCTAAATAACTGTTTGCTGCAGCCCTACAGTAAGGCACCAAAAAGAAGAATGTATATATTTCTTCTTAAGCAGATTTGCCAATGATGTGTTTTCTCATGCTTTAAATGCCAAAGATCTTTTTGACAGAAGAGTTTTTTTCCTGTATAATGTGTATACAATGAGAAACTACAGTGTTACTGAGTCCACGCCGTGACTTTCCATCCTGCATCGTGTCCGTTTTTAAAGCACTGCTGTCAGTAGCCATTAGATTACCGCCAGTTGCGTTAATAGATTTGACCTAATTTACTCAATCTTTCATGATGTAGATGACATTCTTCCCAATGTCATGCTGACAAGCATTACTCTTCAGTTATTGGCTCACTCAGTCATTTAGACTTTAAACTGTTTTTAAACCAAACGCGTTACTAAACCGTTACCAATTAACCAATAGTTTAATTGTAATTAAAACTGGCAAAGAGCTTAATCTTAATCCAAGCATCTTGTAGTTTTCAGGGGAAGAAACATGTTCATCAACGGATGTTGTTAGTAGGGGAAAAAAACTGGCTCACCTCTGTTAGGCCTCCAGAATTTCTCCATCCCATGCCTCATCAACACGATGCGTGACAGCTCCGTGAAGGATTCAATGACGTTGAAGTTGCAGAGAGGACTGACCTCAAAGAAAGTCATGCTGTTCTTTTCTGCATATGCCCTTGCCTGCTCCGTTGGCACCTGCCGCTTAAAGGCCAGGTGAAGACGGTTTCCCACCAGAATCCTGGGCACACCTGGAGCATGCTGGTGGAAATAGTATAATACTGTTAGAATACCAGGGTACCAAAGTTCAACATACCTCTTAAAATGCTTTCTTTCTTGTTAAACCCTTTAAAGTACAGACTCCTAAACAGATTTAGAAATAGATATTAACTTTTGTCAGACCTGGATTAAAATGTTTTAAAAAAATTCCCTCGTCTATTCAATCAGGAATGGGTTACCTCATCTATCTCCCGGATCCAGCGGTCAATCCCATCAAAAGACCAACCATTAGTGATGTCATACACGAGCAGGATGCCCTGAGAAATAAACATGCTTACTTAAGATCTTCTTAGACAGAGAAAATGTAACATTTCTAGCTTAATCAATCTGTTAATGTGCTTTATTATTTATCACTGCAACTGAAGTATATTCACTTTAAACACCTCACATCAAGCCTCTAAAACTAACAACCTTCTTTGGGGCTAAAAACTGTGGTCTCATTAAAATGAATAAACTAACCTAATAACAGTATTTCAGAGAGCCGTATTTCTCTTTTTAAAGCAAAGCACAAATACAGCTCTTCTGTTTGTCTTGTTGTCTGATGCATGGTTATATATTGCTTTGGGGAGAAAAACATTAAGGACCTATGTTCACTTTGTACCAATAGCCTTGTCCAGCAATCTGCAGCACCTTTTTACCAAATTTCCAGTGACAAAAAAAAAAGGACATTTTGACCTGTTGGCCTTCTGGAGAAAATCTGCCCATAACAGAAGAAATATGATCTGTAGCAGCTTTCATAGCAAAGGAGCTATGGAGCTAATGGCTCTTAGAAAACCCCACATCTTAATGGCAGCCAAAGACCTTGAAGTCGTGGTGTAAGCTTACATCAGAGAGTTGCTTTACAGAAAGCGCTACAACAACACTCCACAGCCAAGCTGAAGCCCAAATAAAGGTCTCAGTTAGGCTTGTCAAAAAGAGATTACATGCAATTTGTGAGCTTCTGTTACAACTGTATTATTGTTGCAATCCTGTGAGAAAAGGAACCCATCTAATAGCTGCCACGTGAAAACACTATTTTTATGAATGAGCACAGATTTAATGCACTATAGAAAGATTTTGCTTTCATTTTTATACCTATGTATCCAACTAGTTACCAGTTATATATTATAAAACAGTAAATAAAAAAAGAGTTCAGACTAATTTCACTGCTTAAATTTATAAATGAAAAATCAAATCAAAGCGTGAGGTCAGTGAAGAATCACATCTTGTCTCAGTTACAACCACAGACAAAATTACCTGTGCGCCACGGGAGTAAGACCTGAAGATGGTGCAAAATCTGCCTTGTCCTGAGGTGTCCCTGTAACGGAAACATACATATACAAACATGTAAACATACCATACCAGAATACTGTCTTTGTTCACCACTGCAAACAATATGAATAGATTATTCTTGTCCGGCCACAAAAACTTACCATAGCTCTAATTTCACTCTTCGACCATCAAGCAGAATTGTGGTGGTCTTATAATCGATCCCTAAGGGTAAACACAATCCACAGGAAGTGAATTAAGGGTCACTAAGTTTTCAACTAAATTCTAAACAAGAGAAAAAAAAAGCAGATATTTACCACTGCTGTAGGCGTAGGGAGACTCCACTGATCCGTCTTGCAAACTGTCCAAGATTTCACCTTTTCCAACATCACTGTCCCCCACCAGAAGAAATTTCAGGAGATAATCATAACTCTTGACAGGACTGCTCTGAGTTCCCATCATCCCACGCATTGGGCCCGATTCAAGGAGAGCTTTTTAAGCTCACCAGACGTTTGAAGTTCGGGGAAAGTTACAAACCAAAGGGTCTCGACAGAACCAGCGAAAGCAAGTAGACCGCTGTTTGACGTTAGCGTTGGCTAACCGGTTAGCTGGTGCAGTTCTTTGAATAGATATGTAATATTGTCTTTCGCGCCGTGGCTTTTATCACCTGAAAACGACTTTCTTTTTCCACAAGACTTATCAGGGAAAATATCTCGTATGCTTTTTTAGCATTAGAAGCAAAGTCTAAACAACGTCGATGAAACGAATTATCAAAACAACCTCGGATGCTAACTCGCTCGTTAGCTAGCCAGCAAACAAAAACTATATTGTTGCATTCTATTACAAAAGATGTGTTAGAAGTCAAAAGTGCAGAGCAAAATCCTTCATATAACGACACTTCACCGAACCAAGTAAGACTTTTTCAATTTGATAATAAAGAAAATACCAAAAAGAGACATTCAGCTCCCGGACACAACGTACATCGCAGTGTACTGTGTTGGAACTTCCGGTTATTGATATCATGGGGTGCGTAACATCCGGTCTGGGTCACGAGTATAAAATCTTCTAATTACTTATTTAAATATGAATTACTATTTGTTTATACATTTAAGTTTTTAATCAAGTATTTTTTTTTTAATATTTCAGTAAAAATCTAAATTTTACGAATGTAACTGACCATGAATTCGGAAATTATACGGAAATATGCATATGCTGATCCGTTTTTGGAATTATTTACGAGGTATTTTTAGCCAATTTTAGCAAAAGGATTTCCCTCGTATTATTCAAACTTTAATGCACATGTATGCTGCAATGTATTTCATATTCAATACTAGAATAGGCAACTTTCTTTTTCACATTTGACAATGTGCAGTAAAAGTCTTAGCTCTGTCTTTTTCCCCATTCTGTCAGTGAAAAAGTTGTCTGGCCAGGCAAAAAAACTGAACTCTGAATTTTTTTTCCTCACCTGTTCTTCGTTGTTTGTCAATGGCACCTGTAACAGCTGTTACACTTCTGTCTTAATTGCAGTGTAGGAAAGCCAGACGAACCCCTACCAGAAGCAGTGGTGGTGTCAAAATGGTGCCAACGAATATTGGGCTTGTATTCCTGTTGTTTTGTTCTTACTGCTGTGGTGTGCTTGTGAAAGATCCTGAATCAGAGTGGGAGGAAGTGAAGACTGTGACAGAGGAAGAAGAAGAAGGAGCCAATATGCCTAAATCCAAGCCTTTGAGTGTATCGGATGATGGACCCTCAGTGGCAAGAGCAAAGAAGCTTCCCAAATATCTTGTTGTGTCGTCAACCAGTGATCACAAAGAAGATTTGAAGCCAGAAAAAAGAGCCAGAGAAGTCCCCAAATGGCTCAAGAACGTGTTACTGGGTTCTCCTCCTACTCTTCCCAGAGCTGCAGGGGCTACGCACAAATCAGACCTGCTTGAAATCCAGTGTCATTTTGACAGAATATATGTAAGAATCAGGAAGGAGGTTTTTAAGTCTCAGGTTGCATACAAGTATTTGAAACTAGGCACTTGTCCTGTTACTTATGGCAACAAAGATCATTACTTCCTGATGCACTCTCTGAAAAAGGACTGTGGCTTCAAAGTAGAGGTTTGTACAGAACAAATTTGTCATTACTTTAAACAAATTATTTTTTTCTTCATGCCGAAAACTACACAAATGTTTGTTTTCTAGAGTTTCCCAGATTATTTATCCATTGGCACAACCGTCCACTACAAGCCATCCAGTCCTGTTTTAAGAGATATGCCATTTGACGTTCCCCTGGAATGTAGATATCCCAGGTAAAACTTTTAGGCTTCTTTTCATTTTGGCATAGAAATGTGGTCATGGTTACACTATTTTTGGTCACCCTAGCAACATATGATTTTTTCTTTTTTAACTGTTGCAGATTATTTTACTCCTTTAAAGTTGGCTACCATCCCAAACTACAGGGAGGAACAATTTACAAAGCTCTGCAGCCAAAAAGCAGTTTCATCATTTCCCCTCAAGATGGTATGCCTTTGAAATGTGATTTGACACATAGATTTTCTAGCATTCTTTATAATATTCAAAGCTTCTGACATCCTTTTGGCACCAGGTTTGTTCAAGTCAAAGAGGATTTAAATGTAGAAAGAAGGTAGAAAACATTCAATTATATCCAAAGTTTCAAAAATGTCAAACTAAATGTTGGTGGAAACATGGAAGCTGCACAAAAGACGATGAATGATTATATTTTGCGATGCAACAAAGTGGAAAATGTTTTATTTTTTAAAAATATGGACAAAGAACAGTGTCAGCTAGTGTTCACTGGAATTATAGGGAATAATGTACATGGCCTCATTTGTTCCTGTTATATTTGAAACTGATTCAAAATTAGAAGGGAAGATTTTAGTTTGTGCAAACTTTAATTCTCAAACAAGTATAGTCACTGATTTATCCTGAGCAATTAAAAAAATAATAATATGGAACAGAAAAGTATAATTTTGCTTAAACGTGGACAAATATTCTCAGTACTACATGACCGCATTTCATATTGTTGAAATCTCAGAAGTTTAAATGCTCTGACAAACATTTCTTAGACCCATCCAACTTCTTCTATCACCCTGCTACAGCATCGGGGAATATAATCGACCCAAGCAAAACTTACAACTTAGGACATTCAGTGTACTTTGAGGCCAGTGGACCTGACAAAACCACAGGCTCTGAGGATCAGAGGATGTACATCAAGAAGTGTTTTGTAGCTGCCTCCCAAGACCTCAACTTGCAGCCTAGATATACGGTTATTGACAACCAAGGGTAATATTTAAATTGGCACGTTTATTTTTTTCTTTTGAATTACGTTTGCTCAGGATGAACGTTCATGTTCTCTTTGAATGCAGCTGTATGATTGACAACAAGATAACACTGCAGTCAAAGTTCCTCGCTGGTGATTCAAAAATGGTCCAGAAATTCAGTGTGGGCACCTTCATTTTCAATGACAGTGCTTCTACCACTTCACCAAAGGTACAATCAGTAAGTGACAAATGGATCAATGACAACAAATATTTCACTTAATCCAGTTGCAATTCCTTTCAGCAATTGTACATGCACTGTGAGATGTCCATGGGGCCACTCACTCCAACTCAGAGTTCAAAGGCTTGCAATTATGATCATGTGACCAAAAAGTGAGTTCAAATTTGTGAAACTTTTCTGTGAAGAACTATGTTGGATGTTGTACATGTGTTTGATGGGCAGATTTATCAAGCTTCAGTTGTCTTTTGACTTGATAAGCTTGTTTATGCTTTAGGTGGAAGGAGCTCTACGGTACTGACAACGTTTGTGCATGCTGTGAATCTACATGCTCATCAGAAAAACCAAAGGGTAAGTTTTTATATATTCTTTGTTTATACTTTATGCAAAGAGGATGCAGGAAATCTATAAAAATGCAATATCTTTACACATGTTCGTCAATGGCACAAGGCTCAGCTTAAGACAGTGAAATCAATGTTATTTACAGAAAAAACTGGCAGAAATCCAAAGTGCTTATCCCTTTGGATGAAAGACAATCTTACAGAATCAGAAATTCATGAACAAAATGAAATTTGGAATTGATCATGTCCTGTTTCAGCAGCATCCGAGGATATCATCTCCAGTCAGGCTTGGAAGGTTGAATTTAGATGTGAAGATGAAGATAAGGAGGTTGACCCTCAGTTAAAATCCTCTTGATCTGGAAAGACGAGCTTGGAATACCCCGATATGGAAGAGCAAATAAACTGACCATGGCTAAAAAGACCGAAAGACTGCCATGTTGCAGTGGTTGTCATTTTAAATAAAATATTTGCTTAATTTTCTTTAGCATTCTTTTTTGCACAATATGCCATTATTTCATCAAAGGCCCACAGTTTACTATGAATGCTTTTCATGTAAAGCAAATTTCTAAACAGTACTCTGACATTTTAAAAGGAACAGTTGGTAGCTTATGTATGTTGAGCAACATGTTCATCTATCAGCATGTGCGCATTTCTAAGCATTTCCTGGAAATGCATGACAGCATTTTTGTATATACAGTTATGCACCACAAGGGGATGGAAGAGATTTACTGGCTTTGCTTTGGTGAACTCCGTGGGCAGTTCAATAATCTCAGTTAAAGGGTTGCCAATGAGAACATGGTTTAGCAGCTTTTTCTCAAGGCTTTTTTCCATAAAGGCCAGCAAGTCTCGTAGCCTAAAAGCCACATTGTCTGGTCCCCACGTTGATGGCTTTTTGTTTAGAAGCAGAAGGTGCAGTAGTGCAGCTTTGTAATGGAAATCTTTCAGAGCTGTACTTCCTGACAAAGCTGTCTGTCTCTTGTGCAGAAAACGTGCAATATCAAGAGTTTGATTGTGGCAAGAGTTTTCAGGAAGGCGTTTAGAGAGAAGTTCTAAGAGTCGGTCCTCGTAGATGGTCAGTGAGAGTGTCCAGAAAGTATCCAAATCTTTGGGGGACCAGGGTGCAATAAAGAAATGAGCGTCGGTGCTGAATTTAACTACTGGATTTATAGTAACACTAATCTTTTTCCCTGATCTGAATCGAATCACCAGAGCACCTGGAGCCTCAATGTAGCGAATGTTGACCTCGAATTCATACTTATGTGAAATCAGTGCCCATGCTTGTTTGAGAGTGCCCTGAAACCATCTGGTAACCTGCGATTTTGACAGGAGAGGAGTGCTCCTAGAGCACAGTGGGCCATCACAAACATCTACTATTTTTGTCTTTACTATCTCGCTCTCACTATGCAGCAGGCAAACCATGTCATCATCTGCATCAGAGGACTGACAGGGGCAGCCATTTGAGATTTTCTTACCTTCCACCAATTTTATTTGAGCTCTGAATTGCGTATCTAACAACGGGTCATTCGTCCGGTTGTTCCAGAACAGACACTGAAACTCATAAGGCTCAGGTGGATTAAAATAAACTATAATATCACATGTATTCACCATCTGAAAGTCCTCAATCACCATACTACAATCTTTGTCACAGATAGTTCTCATGGCCTCTAAAAGATCATTTGCAAATCCTTCCAAAAACTCATCCTTCCTCCACTTCTTCTCATTTGAAACTTTAACACATTTAGCATGAAAATGCTGTAGAGTGTCAACGCTGGGCAGTGAAACTTCATCAGCAGTACAGATCACCGGGAAGGCCCTTGTTACCTCTCGTTTTGTTTGGGAATTTCTAATTAGGAATTTCTTCAAGAAGCGGATCAAAGAAAAGATGGAGAATGTGTTCCAAATGTACCAGAGGTACTCCTTCTCCCACTCTGAAATGGTCTTTTTCGAAGTTTCACTCTCTGTCTTTGTCTGGATGTGTGAAAGAGGCGTTTCTGGTTCTTTAGAGCTGAACATTTCCTTCTCCTCTGGCATCCTGTGTTTACCTTGTGGTCTGCCAGGCTCTTTGGTAGAGCTATCAGTCAGGATGTCTTTTCCATTTTCCTCATGTGTGATTTGTGAAGTCTTCATAGCAGACTCAGGCTCCTCGTGATATTTTTCTGGCAGACTTGGATCAGATTCATCAATAAAATGCCCTTCTGGTAATTTATAGTCAATACCGTCTTGTTCAAATACGGTCACATTTGAGCCTGACATTTTATCTTTTCTAATGACATGTTGATCAGACTGATTCTGATCTTCAGGTATGTTATTTATGTCATCTTCAGGCCCTTTGTCAGATTGTGTCGTTTTCTCTCTGGCAGGTGCTATCACTTGGTCTAGTTTCTCTTCTCCTCTCAGCAGCCTTTCCTCATGTTTTTGCAAACTCACAGCAACAATGTCATCCCATTCCTCAATGCCGGGGTCGTCTCTCGGACACATCAAAAGACCAAGAGCCACCACAAACACTCGCAGCATTTCTTGCATCATCAATACTGTCTGTGAAAGGATTAAGAAGCAGGGTCAGAAAAAATCTGTTTCAAAAATGCTTTTGTGATGAATGAAATATTTAAAAACAAAAGACCAAAAGTTCCTGCATTGGCATATAAGAATATTCTACAAGAAATGATGTAAAGCCACAGAGAGTGAAGTGACTTCCTCAACTGCCTGAAAGCATTCTTATTTCTTTTTGTAGTTCAACTGAATCTGAAGCATCATTACTTATTACACAAAACATGAGATCAATAAAAGAAGAATACGCACCTAAATAAGAGATTGATTATCTTGGTAATACAGCGTTCCAATATTGTGTGAATCGATAGAAAGGAGGAAATAACCTTGCACAGCAACAGACTCTGAGGTCTCTTCCTATTTTAGGTGTAGGTTGAGACTTACTTCCTGCACACCCTGCCCATGTGCTCTGCTGTGACACTTTCCTGTGCAACATTCAGAAATAAAAAGTTTGAGCTGACTTCCTGAAATTTGAACTGCACACTCACAAAGGTCTAATTCACTCTAACAGTTTTAGTAATGCAGTATTATGCTGTGATAATGACAATTATGTTTCCAGCATACATTTGTTCAAACAAACTGTGTAGTAAGTATTTTTTGTTCATGAATAGATGGATAAAGTCGTCTTTTATCCTCTTGTGGGCTTCAAACTGGTTTGTCAGGCTTTGTTTCATTCTGTAGATCCAGGTGTGTTCAAAGGACTTGACGAAATAAACTAATCCCTTAAAGATTGCCCAAAAGTCATATTTTGCATTTGATAAACTATTGTGTCTTGATTGATTTATCTCTAATAAAGCAGGTGGGAATAGATTCACCCTTCACCTTGCTGAAGAAAACCAAATTTCCCAGTCAATGCCACCAAAATTTGAATGGTTTGCAAGCTTTTTTGCATGTCATGGATTGCTAGAGCTACACAGGAACAATAGTATGCGCTTGATGGTCAGGTATCTTGGATTAGTCTTTACTACACAGTACTCTGATCTAAGAAAATAAGCACATTACTCTGAAGAGTTAAAAGACAGAGTAGAAACTATGTAAATGTTTTCTGAGCCTGTAACAGGTTTACTTTTGAGAAAAGGGCACCCTGAACGAGAACCTTTTGTAACATCACACAAATGCAGGTGCCTGTAAAGGGAGGGGCCTGTTGACTGATGCCTGGGTCGGTCTGGAACATCATCAGAGAGTTCGAGAATCCCTTTACAGTCGGTCAGGGATACAGTATTGCGAGGCATATACGGAACTACAAGGTATTTACAATGGATAGTGTCATAATATGACTTTTTAACCATTTTTTCCCATTTATCTGCTCATCCAAGCTTAAGTATAAAGGTAAGAGTGTGATGTAACTTTCTGATCAATATTTACAATTTTCTTATCAGTATATCGAGCTAAACCCTTGTCTACAGGAAAGTTGGCTGAGAATGACTATGAGGGTCAAAAGCTGCCTTTATTTGATAAGATACTTTTTTAGTAAATCTTGATAATACCCTGTTTATTGCTGAACCATTTACAAATGTTTCATAATAAGACCAACTTTCAGATTCTTTCTCACTGCAGAGCCTGTCATCCTCTGGCTCAGCCAAAATACATTTAGAGATTTACTAAATTAGTTTTTTTTAAATGGATTAGAATAATTAGTTAACTCTTTCTTATCCCAGTTAAAAGCTTTATTAGCAACTTAAAAAACAGATATTTTTCAGCTGAATGTTGGTTTAAACATTAGCATATCTTAAAGTATTGATAAAGGTATTCCTTTAAATCTCTTTCAGGCTCCATACAGAAGGTGATTCCCACTGTCTGGTCCTTTTAAGTAGAAGCTTTTACAACACAGTGATTTTCAGTGCCATGCTGAGCTGTCTTTTCTTCCACTTTTTATACTTATATTAAACTTCCAATTGTGCTTTCTTTTTCACAGATTTAACAGCATCTGAATTAAAGGTCCTCAACATCTCACAAGATGGATAAGTTTCGTATGATGTTCCAGTTCCTCCAGTCCAACCAGGAGTCTTTTATGAATGGGATCTGTGGTATCATGGCACTAGCAAGTGCTCAGATGTACTCTGCCTTTGAGTTCAGCTGCCCCTGTATGCCAGAATACAACTACACTTATGGGATCGGACTGCTTATTGTACCTCCTATATGGTTCTTTTTGTTAGGTTTTGTATTGAACAATAATGTGTCAGTACTCGCCGAGGAGTGGAAAAGACCTACTGGGAGCAGAACGAAGGATCCATCAGTCCTGCGCTACATGTTTTGTTCCATCACACAGAGATCTTTAATCGCGCCTGCAGTGTGGGTGTCTGTCACTCTCATGGATGGGAAGAGCTTCCTCTGTGCTTTTAGCATCAACTTGGATATTGAAAGGTTTGGGAATCATAGTCTTGTGTCAGGCATGTCAGAAACAGAGAAGATTAAACTGCTGGCGAGGATTCCCTGCAAAGACCTGTTTGAGCATCATGAAATAAGAGTGGCAGCATCAAGATACATCAAGTGTATATCACAGGTACCCTGTTTTCTTTTCTCCTCTCCATTGTTTGTTTAATGGTTGTCTACAGTCAGCTTCTTCATGACAAATTCCTGGAGACAAGTGATGTGAAACCATTTGTTACATAACTTACTAGTTTGTCAGAAAGGTTCGCGAGCTAAAAGGCATTTCACGGTTTCCGTATACACCCAACCTTGAGGCCTGCATGATGTAAATACAATTATCCTCACTAGTCTGCGAGGATCCTCTTGGTCCCTCTGCAGCTGACTTCTCGGATCAGTCTCCACTCAGGAAAACAACATGGTAGACTAAGGTGGAGAATAATTTTCAGCATTATGCTCATGTTGTTATCTGACTTCTATAGTCTGTTTGATTGTTCAAGAACTTGTAATCTCTGTATTTCATTATGGGATTCACCAGTGAGCTTTGCAGGATGATTTGCAGGATGTAAACAATGAAAATGGATATGATAAAGGAGGCCAGTATTTGCTTGATTGCTTTCAGCAAAAGCGACAGCTGCAAGATAGTCGACACCTTTTAAGGGGCCCTAAATCACGGACGTTTGAGGACTACATTGCCACTTATTGCATTTTGTGTATGTGTGGCTTTAATTTCTGAGGATGTACCCAACCAACGATTCAGACAGATGCAGGATATAAACACATAAATGCAGAATTAAAAGCCAGTATATTTTTGGCCTGAGAAGATGAACAGAAGAAGAATATGGGTGCTTGTTTGGAAGAAAGAATTTGCAGGAAAATTGTCACTATCCAAACCTCTAAACTGTACTGTAGACTGATAACATCCCCATGGATGGGAAGCTGACCCAAAAGATAGTATAAATAGCATCATGTGCTCTTCTGCAGAGTACCAGTATGGTTTACAGATGTGGCAACCATGTGCCCAGTCTAACACTTTTTATTTATGTATTTATTTTTTTATTGTAGCCTTCTTCTTTACTTCAACACTGTATTACAAATATTATGTGTCAGTAAACTTCTGAAAATGATAAATTACATTGTGACAGGTCTCCAAATTAAAACCAACAGAAAACACTGATTTAAGTCCCACCCCACAAGGTGGTTATACAAGCAAACTGGCTGATTGTAACTAAATGTATTTACTAATGAACTCCATAATTTTAAAGTACGTCGACTTTATATAAGTATTTTTAATCTCTTTATGCTTTCACTACATTTAAGATTGAAATATTCTTTCTACTCTGTAGATTTTGCACACAGGATGATAACTGGTGTTTTAAAAAGAACACATTCTGTGTTAAAAATGAAAGTTGGCCTCCAGCTCTCACAAAAATCAGCTCCATCTGTGATTTTATCCCTTTAAAATCATCCCACGGTTTCATTTCAGTAAATGTTCAAATAATCCAATTCAAATGAAACAAAAGCCAGAACTTTGTTTTATCTTCTGTTCTCTCCCAATTAATCATCTCACAACTCCCCAGTTTCACTGGCGTCTCTGTAGATAGAACTGTACATAAAGTAGGTCAAGCTAGCTCCACCTCCAGCTGCTACATCAGTGACATGTTGCTTACAGTACAAATAGTGTAGCTTCATATGTCACACATGAAGGTAGGCTATATCAGTCAGAAGAATAAATTAGTACTACAGTGTTTAGAAATCACATTTTTCTATTCACATTTCTGTATATCTACATTTAATAGGATTGTACAAGCAGGAATTTTACTCCATAACTCCTTAATTTGAAGTAATTGTTTTTTGTGTAATGTTGTCAATCTCTCACATTGTTGTGGCAGAATTTTGGTCGACTCTTCTTTACAGAGTTGCTTCAGTTTATTGATGTTTGCTGTCATTCATTTTTGCACAGCTTTTCTAGGGTTCCACCACAGTATTTCAATCGTATTGAGGTCTGGACTTTAACTGGATCATTACATGTCACCTTGATTTGTTTCTTTTTAAGACATCTAGATTTCCTGCTGTGTTTGGGATCATTGTCCTGTTGCAAGACTCAATTTCAGTCAAGCTTTAGCTGTCGGACAGATGGCCTCACATTTGACTCTCAAATATTTTGGTATACAGTATACTGTGCTAGTCATCAAAGTGTGTGTTCACGCAGACAGAGAGGGCTATAATTAAGCTGAAGAATATGCTGAGTTTGGTGCTGCTGTGCATTATGACCAAACATCTCCACTTTGGTCTGGTCTGTCCAAAAGACATTGTTCCAGAAGTCTTGTGGCTTGTTCAGATGCAGCTTTGCAAACCTAAGCTGTGCTGCCATGTTCTTTTTAGAGAGCTTGTTCAGTCTTTTTCTAATTGTGCTGTCATGAACTTTAACATTTAACATGCCAACTGAGGCCTGTTGAGTCTGAGATGTAGCTCTTGGATGTCCATTCCAGGGAAGACTGCCAACTGTTTTGAATGTTTTCCGCTTGTGAATTATCTTTCTCACTAAAGAATCATGGACTCCATATAATTGGAAAATGGGCCATCATACAGACTTAAAAGTAAAAGTCTCTTAAAAATAAGTGTCTGTCAGGAAGCTGCTAAATGTGTTCTCCTCATCTGACAAGATGATTTCCACTTCAGTATCAGCAAGATCTCAGACACACTTAAGATGTCAAAGCCTCCCAAAGCAACTTTTAACTTCTCTTTTCCATTTTTCAATCATGTAGTATTACTTTGACTGCTAAGAACTTTTTTGCTGCAACAGAAATACTAATGTCTGTATTTTATTTTACAGGCATGTGGGTGGATGTTTTTGCTCTTGATGACCTTCACTGCCTTTCTGGTCCGAGCTATTCGACCCTGCTTTACCCAAGCTGCCTTCCTTAAAACCAAGTACTGGTCTCATTATATTGACATTGAACGCAAGATGTTCGATGAGACCTGTAAGGAGCACGCCAAGAGCTTTGCCAAAGTTTGCATCCACCAGTACTTTGAGAACATCAGTGGAGAGATGCAAAGCTTTGACCATCTTCGCTCCAGCAAGGATGACAGTGACGATGAAGATGAAGACAAGAAGAAAAGCGATGAAGACAAGCTCCTGGGTATAAGGGCACAGGACGACATGAACAAGGTTCTGTGGAACTGGCACACCTGTAAGCCAGCTCTGGCTCTGAGAAAGGACCAAATCGATGGAGAAAACAATGGCAAACTGAATGGAAATATCAATGGTGCAGTAAATGGGTTTGCAAAGGGACACACCCATGATGTGGAGAAAAAGGAATGGGCAGTGTATTACAGTAAGGTTTGAAGAGCTTAAAGAGAAAAGAAAAGACTGCAATTGAATCTTCTCAATTATTTTGTTCCTGAGACAACTTTGAGACTGCAAAATGAATCAGTGCAGTCTGAACTTGTTTTATCTTCTGTTTTCATTTCATTTCAATGTACAGACAAGTTTGATAATAATATTTAGAGTGTAACAGTCCCGTCAGAATGTAAGCCCATAACATGGAAACCATAGACTGATGTGATGCACTTAAACACACTTTTTTGCTCTTTCTGTTAACTGTGTGGCATAATCACACCAAGATATAAAGAGCTCTATAATTCCTTTAGAAAAAAAGAAATTAGCCAGCTGATTTTGTTAGCCTTTGTTAGCCAGCCAATACAGAACAGGTCATTTAGAATAATGTGTTGGAAGCACGCGGTGTAAAGATGAGCTTGTCTGGCCACAGTAACAACAGAAATGTTTTCACAGATGCACTTCAGCCCCAAACCTTTTTAGATTGAATGTGAGAATTCAAATGTCTGACTCAGTTTGGTGCAGTTTAACCCGCCGACCCCAAAGAATAAAGTCTTGATAAAGTCAGAATGAACTCATGAATAGAGCGAGTAAGGCTTAATTCATGGTAAATTGTAGTGTGCCGAAACTGATGGCACTATACTTGGCATGCTGTGTATTTTGGTGTTGCTCTGGACGATCAAGCAGCTTCAGAATTTTCTAACCTGCAGTGTGCAAATGATATTTTTGAAATGCAGGAAGAGCTTGGTGGAAGTATGAGCATTTCTGTCATTAAAGCTACTCATATAAGACGCTAAAAACACTAAATAATGCTGAACTGTAGAAAGGATAAGTTGAAACTGTGTAGTTTTGTCTGTGTATGAATGATGCATTTCCTGTACGAATCCCCTTGCTGCTATTCTTGTTCACACGTACTGTTTAGGATGAAGACTGCTGCGAGTCCAGCGTATCTCAAGCCCCAATACAAAATGCTTAGGGGGGATTCACACTTTTGAGTTTTAGGCTTCTCATTTGCTATGAATTGGGTGACGTTTTGCATTCCTGAATTCTGGGTTAGTTGCTTCTCTTTTTTTGTGTAGCTTCAAGTACAAAGTTGAGAATAGTTCACCTTTATAAGTAGCAGTCACTCACTTGAAAGACTGTGTGCCTGATCTTGTGATTAACTGTCATTACAATTCCAAGCATCAAGCCCGACTGCCTTGTACTTTTAATATATATCGTATCCAGGTAAATTCTACAATCCTTACTCATTGGACTCTGCCTTTAGTGTCACCACTTGCTGACAGATCCATAAGAATCTGAAGGATTCACGGCAGATGTGTTTACTGGAGGCATTTGCGGCTTCATACACTTTTCAACTTTTTTGTATTGTGCTCTCCATTGTTGGGAATTTGGCTGCTGTAGTGAAAATACATGTAGCATTTATATAAACTCAAAAGGGGGCGTAAATATGAATAAATCGACAGCCTCACCGGCCATCCTTGGGGAGTAATAAATTCATTGATTCTTGCATCCTGTACGCTCTACTGACAGTATAGGCACCATAACTAGGTTGACTATTTCCATGTATGAAAAGACGTCTCACGTGGAAAATCTTGAGGGTGTTAAAGGGCAGCTGCCAACAAAGTCTGGACCTGATTCTCTGGACACTGTCCAAAGTGTTTGAAGACAGCATGGGGATATCTGTCTGGAAGATAAAGTTGAACAGCAAATGAACCTTTCAACAGGGTAATTATTCATAGCTAAAAGACAAGAAACGGATGTTTATTGAAAGACAAAAAACGGATTTTGATCCCTCTAAAATCATGTTGGGTTGTGAATTAAAAAAAAAAGTCTTACGGGAAGAATGGCAGATGTCAGAGACTCACAGACAATTATATCAAAGCTAGAGTATTTGTATCTCAAACTGACTGTCAAGAACTGGTTCATCTATCTACCTGAAGCAGGTTTGACTGCTGTAATGCTCTATTTGCAGGATTATACATTCACTCAGAGCAGCTCATTCAACATGAAGCACCTGAAATCATCCGTGCACATGTATGAACACGCTGCTCTGGTGCTGAATCATTTTGTTGGATTTTAGCATATTAGTTTTTTTTACTGAGTAATGTTCACTTAGTGTGTTTGCTTCATTGACAGAGATTCTTTATATTACTTACTTCACTTACTTCACTGTTGCCTCTTCCTTATTTTTCTAATTTTTACCCTTTTATGTTAGTTTTTTCATTTAAAACACTCAAAGTGTACAATGTACAATGCAAAAATACCGACAACTTTATTTTTGCTATGGGTACACAAATCATGGGACGAGTTTACTTTTGATTTTTCCTATGATAATATGACATTTCAATATGAGATTTTTGGCCAGTAAAAGATTGAAAATTGAAAATGATCCTTTTTTATGCAATGTTCATATATGCCTTTTAATCTGAAGGCCCCTTTTAAAAGCAAATCTAATATCTTTGCTCTCAAATATGTTGCAATGTCAGTGCAGACCAACCAGGTTTTTATTCACCGACAGACATCCAAATGACAGGAGCCTGTGCATTGCCAGACTTCTGCAGGGCATGTAGCCCAGAATCATAGCAGCCTAACCAGCTTCTGATCTTAACTGACTACCTTTTAAAGCCTCCCACTAATCATCCCCTGGCTCTACCATCTAAAGAGAACTGTCCATTTGTTACAAAACCCCCAACAAGGAAATACACCAACTCATGACAAACTTTGGAAACAAACATTTGACAATCAAAAAGGCTTTAACTCAACTGCATAATATGCCTTGCACTCTAAAATCTTACTGACTTTATCCCAAACATGTTATTCCCCCTCCTCAATGGAGATACAGAGGGACTCTTTTAGCCCAAACACTTTGGAACAGAAAACAGAAGAGACAAGAAACTTACACTGGAAATTCAATCATCCCTCATTTCCTGAGAATTGTTAAAAGTAATTGTTAATTTACAGTACAGGCCTTCAGTTCCAGCTGAAGAGGGAGCCATCAAAACATATTAATTTCCAATTAAATATCAATTTATTTGGTGACATCATTTCTTACCTCACTGTACACAATCAAGTGCAATTCATCACATGGCAGACATTATGCTACATATAATGGAGACCTTCATTTCAAATTGAATTCCTAAAATACTCGTGTTTTTAACAGTATTTTAGCTTTTTTATGAATTATTATTGAAAAGAACATGTACCACTGCTTTTTATGGGACTCAGCTTGACCAAAACCCAGAGTTTTTACATGAGAGCTGCTGTATCAGGCTGAAGAGCCTTCATTTATAAGAACACTAATGCAGGTTTGTGTCGCTCTCAAGGGCAGGAACATCTTAAATACTCCCATAGCACAAAAATATGAAACATGGGTTGTATGGACAATGGAAAAAAAGCTGAAGACACTTCATTCCCTTTCTGCTCCTTGCTTTACAGCAAGACTGTGTGTGAGAAGAAATTACACAACATTTCACAATTTGGAAAGTTGGACTCAGAGTTGTAATCTTGCTTTGTCTGGTATGACCACTAGTTTTGTAACAATGGCTAAGTTGACCTAAATATTGCCATGCAAATAATATTGTTGAGTCAGTTCCCTGTTCTGAGCAGAAAATTGACTCGGGCCTGAGAAGACTGAAAACTGATGAGACCTAGATTTATGCAAAAAACAGAAGGTTGTGGCAGCCAAAACATTTACAAGTCACAATGATAACAAAACCAACATTTGCATCTCATTTGCACCGTCCCTGTTTTTGTCAGCGGCACCCAGCCAAAGCCTATTTCACAAACACTGGGGGATTTCCTTTCATGCTTGAAAAGTGATAGATACATTTTAGATTGATGTGTCTGGAGATGAATAAAAACATCCCCAATTCCAAAACAGGTGGAACACAATCTCCCAAAGGTCCAACAACTGGTCTCCTTGGTTTCCAGATGTAGACTGTTGTTAAAGGAGGGGGGGGGGGGGGGGGGGGAGCTACACAGTGGTAAACATGGACCTGTCCCAACTTTTTGAGACATGTTGCTGCCGTCAAACTCAAGATGAGCTGAAGTTTTCATGAAATACCGAAATGTATCACGTTCAGCGCTTGATATGTCCTCTATCTTCTGTTGTGAATAAGATATTAAATTACAAGATTAGCAAATCATTGCATTCTGTTTTTATTTTCATTTTGTGGACTTGGGGTTGTATATCCTGTAAATCTTTTCATACAGTGATTATCTTCAGCAAAGTGTTGACAGTGTTGTTTTCCTTAAACCATGATTCACAGGAGAGTGTGCTGTTACCAGAACCACCACCCCTCACATGCCAACAACAACACAACCCTGGAGTAACAACACGTCATAAAGCGCCTCTGAGGGCCCAGTAATACATGCAGAGTATTAAGTTCTGGATTTATGCTCATTCGTCTGCGCAGTCAATCCAGCTGTTCCTTAGTATTCATGAGTAATGTCCTTACTAGAGCTGGAGGGGGAGGAGGGTCGGGTGAATGAAAATGGCATGTATCCCATTGAAACCTCCCTCTCCCTCCCCCCTGCCCCTGAGGATTAGTGGAGCAGCACTCCCCTTGACCGTCTCACAGTTTGCCCAGTAGCCCTGCAGCTGTTCCCCTCCTCAGCGAATTGGCAGCCAGTACTGCTGGGGGGGGGGGGGGGCGTGCACGCAGCGTCTTTGTCCAGGCTGTGATTCTTCTTCTGTTGATGTTTGTCACTTTTTTTTCATCCGAGTTTTTCAAATTGATTTTTTTCTCATGTCATGGTCTTCACCCTTCCAGGTGCTCTTTGGCTGCAAAACTGTGCCATGTTTCATTGTTACATCAAGCAATGAAAACATTTTAAAAGATTCTCTGAAAGCTCAAAAAATACAATCTGTGAATGTGTGCAAGGATGAAATGGTGCATAAGGAGGCATCATTTCTTCTTTTCCTGACCTCTCTTTCACACAAATGGCTTTGTTTTGGTTGTCAGGACATCAGCCATGCGCATATTGCTGGCCTCCCTTGACTTTGCTGCAAGTGTCTCTCTTCTCCCTCTCACATATACATGCACAGGGGTGTGCGCACACAGACGCATACACATCAGCATGCTTGCAGGCGCCCTATTCGTCAGTGTCTGGCTCATTCTGCCTCGTTTCTGCCTACAGATTGGAGGACAGAGACAGCGAGGGAGGGCTGAAGGAGAGGAGAGTTGCGAGGCAAAACGGGTGGTCACATGAGCAGAGATCTGTTTACAAACCCAAGGCAGAGCAGAGCAAGGGGAGGAAGGGAAAGGCAAATTGCAGGCTCTCTCTGAGCACCATTATGAAGTGAATGAGGAAGAGGGGAAGCCTGCCATGACAAAGCCAGCTGGAGGTGCGAGAGGCTGAATGCGACACACTCTTACACACACACTGTCTTTGTTTCAGATTTTTTTTCTCAATCGAAGCAGCAGATGGTTAGAGGGAGAGTAGGATCCCCCCTACGCAGACACATACACACACACACGCGCGCGCTCACTCACGTACACGTATCTGCTGACTGACACACAAACACAGTCACCAGCAGACCTAGAGGACTGTTGTTGACTGCATGGAGCTCTCCTCACTTTGTTTGGGCTTTAAGGGAAGCACATATTTGCCTTCTAGACTGAACAGGAATATCAACTGCAAGATCAGAGGACTGGAGGAGGAGGAGGAGACAGCAGAGGAGACGAGAGAAGTGTGAGACTTGTGAAAAGCCCATGCTAAAAAAGCAGCTTTAGGAGGAAGACAAAGCACAGATTAATGTTGGATAATTACCTTCTTTGGGTAGGACTGTCATTTTAAACACTGTATGCCATTGAAATTGGTGAAGGGACGACACTGCAGACGCAAAAAGAAGTCAAAGAGGGCCTCTTCTGCTCGATATGTAAGTATTTCCTGTTAGGAAGCTGCTTGTGTTGTTTACAGCGTTATGATCAAGTGAGATGCAACGTTTCACAATAACAAAATCTCAGTTGTAAATGTTGTAAGGCCTCTCGAAAAGCAACCATTTCTTCCCAACAATATTTCTTTGTTTCTTCTTATCTCTGTTGTGTGATGACATCATTCTTGCTGGGGTCCAGAAGCACATGAGGTCTCCAGTCCCGGTCACGACCTCACTCCCAAATCTCCAAATCTTAACACAGAGCGGTTAATCCAGATTTGGGAATGCTGGACGGTGCAGACTGCTGAGCCAACAATACCACACCTCCTGAGGATTTCTGGAATATCTGAAAATCTTGATGACTGTTTCTGCAGGAGCTAACGTAGCCAAACAAAGGAGCGATCCAGCTCAAGATAGCTGAGTCCAGGCTACAAAACAGATTCAGTGTCCAGGCTCCAGCCCACAAGTTTGGCTGGTCTCCAGCCTTCTCCTGACAGGGCCTGAATTCATTGCTGCTGCCTTGGGAGTCAAATTTCATGCAACCATTCCAATGGTGTAACGGTAAGTGAGTGGATTTTGCTGCTGTTTTTTGCCCAAATACACGAGAGGGCAGAGACTTTCTTTAACTCCTCCAGAGGTATTCACACAATGGCAATTAGGTCAGAGCAGAGGCACAAGTAGTGTTTTAAAGTGTGAGGTGAGAGCAAAGAAAAGGCTGAACTGAAGCCTGTTTGTTTGACAGTTATCACATTTTAAGATTTTTATCCTCTAAACTTTGACAGTGTTGTAATTCAGTTTGTTTTTTTTTAACATGCAAAATAATGAATTCATAATTGCGCCTCTCTTTATGCTACAACTGGTCTTCCCTACACTACCCCCAACCCTTGTAAATCCCCCAACCCCCAGCCACGTCAAATTGTCCAACTCATGCCCCCCACAGTGTGCAAGCTGTACCCATTCACTCAATTTAAAGAGAGTCACATGGACATTTAGAGACTGGCAAAGAGCACCCTCAGTGCAAATTATTAGGAGCACATGTGGCCTGTGGAAGTGGACCTTCCTCTTCTATTGTTTTACCAAATGGTCCTCACCCCCAGAGTTCATTCTGTTTAATATACCCCCTGCAACAAATTTGCACATCTCTATGGTACCACACAGACACCACAGAGACTTCCCCTTCCATCCCCCAGTGCTGTTACACACACACTCACACTGTGCTGGTCACCTCTGCAGAGTCTGTGGAACAGATGGTGGCTTGACAGAAGTGGTGTCTGTCCTTCATGTTTGTCTTGTTCACAGCCAATTAACGCCGAGTCCTACGAGCATCTCAGTTGCCACCAAAGTGTCTTTCACAGTACACACCTGCATATGAGCAGTTATTAGTCCTCCCCAAATATATAATACCGTACTTGCAGGCACCACAGACTAAAAGCCTGGTTGTACTAAATCCTCATGGGGGCATGTACATTAATCTACATTATAAATAAAGGTAAATGAATAAAGGTAAATGATAAACAGTCTCCCATTATTTGCAGGTTAGATGATATTATTGTGACACACTTTTTCCTTCATAGGAAAATGATTTTTGCTGTTCACAATTAGAGCAATTGCACACTGTAAAGTGTTATATCAAAGCTACCAATTTAGACTTGAATTGTAAATGATTGTAGGTATTTCAAGTTGGATGGTTTACAAAGTAAACAATGTTGCAAGATAGAATATTGCTTTTTCCAACAGCTCTCTTGTTTGAAGAGACAATGAGGCTTGAGGACATTGGCTGTAAACTAATGTAAAATGTACACGTGTACAAAGAAAGAGGATTTAGTATTTTCTCTCATGGGAATCCTCACAGAGTTGGAGTTACTCAACAAAAAAAGAAAAGAAAAGCTTAACAAGTAAATAAAGACAGAATATGACTCAATAGGCGTATCTAAACTAACATGTTGAATCTTTACCCTACAAGGTGACAAAAACATGTAATTGCAAACTCTTCCTGGCAGGATGCCTTTGTGGTTTGGGTTCTCAACGCTCTGAACACTACTGCAGCATGACGTCTGACATCTATCACCTCCCACTCAATGTGTATGTCATTGTGCTGGGCATTGGCCTTTTCGTCTTCATGCTCAGCCTCATCTTCTGCTGCTACCTTTTCAGGTAGGTGGAGCATGTTAGTAGTAAGGATTTTTTTGCACTTTGAACAAAAATTGCAACACAATGTGCCACTGCAGAGGAAGATTTGCTCATATCTTAGTAATGAGCTATTATCGCATTGTTGATGTTATGATAAGAACACCACTCCTGCGGAAAATGTCTGTTTTTGTCCTGCAGAACTGCCTAAGCTGCAATCACAATAGGAAACACAAATTTAACCACTTTTATGTATATACATATAATACATACAGCATAACTTTTCAACTACAGAGCCTTCTGAATTGTATGTCCTAAATTGTATTTCAAATAGAGCAAATGGCTACATTTATGTGAAAAGGATGCTGATAATGATCAGCCCAAGCGATTCTCATCAACTCTGCAGTTGAACATGTTTCCGCTGAGTGAATTAACCCCTTTCAAATAGTTGTTTTGACTTACAGTCACTTTTTTGCAGCTTTGGTTCACTCTCACCGCTCTTGTTGGTGTTAATTTCAGATGCAGCAGGCAGCTGTTGTCAGTAAAACTCACTAAAAGCCACCTGTCCAGCACCAAACTGCAGACAAAGTTAGCAACCAATTTGCTGACTTGCTATTTTGACCAAAAAAGAACTATAAGAACAGTGAACAGTATTTTCAAACTCTGTATAAATGCCAAAGCTGCAAATGCTTGTTAATATGTTGAGCCAGAGATGTTTTGGAACCAACCTAGTGGTTGTCAGTGGTACTGCAATTAGAGCCCATCCATCTTTTACAAACATTCCATGGTTTATGACTTACAGACAGCTAAACAGAAGAAGAAGAAAACAAATAAACACTTTATTTAAAAGATATTTGAAATAAATGATGTGCTCAATATTTTAAAGTTTTTTAAGTTTTTTTTAAAGTGTTGCTAATTGATCACAGAAACACAATAAAGTTGTGCGGTTCAGATTTGGATTTCAAACATGTAGCACTAGTAAAATAAATGTAAATTGGGGCCAATTTAACCAGGGTGTTGTGTAGTTATTGAAAGTGTGAGAAATTTAGTCAAAAATTGATTTTTATGATCAAATGTGATTTTTAGTCCAAGTCTAACAGTCGAGGAGCACCCACTTACATTCTGCACAGACCTCTACTTGTCGTGATGGGAGCTACTGAGTGATGATACAGTTACGTCTGCTGTACAAACTGCAGTGCTGTTCTCTCTGTGTCCCTCTCAGGTTGAAACAACAAGGAACGAGGGAGCAATTCAGCTACAATGAGGTATGCCACTGCAGCTTTTATCACTGTGGGTGAATATGTAACACGAACCTCATAAGCTTGTTATAAATACTGGTTGGCCTATAGGATCTCACACTGTTATTGCCAGCTGTGAAACTTAACACCACCCTTCATAGATGACCTTGACTCCATCCATGCACGATTACTCTGATTTTGAAATGTTAATCCAGTTGCAGTGTGAGGCGGCTTCATATGTTAAACAGGTAGCAGGGTGTGACAGTGTGGTGTCTTGACAGGAGACAAAAATGTTTTTAGCCTTTGGGAAGGTTGAACTCCCACTGCAGCTTTCTGCAGCATGTCCATGGTTCTTTTATCTGTGCAAGCAACAAAAGAGCACATACCACACATGCTTATGTTTAAAGCTAATGTGTGATAACAATGAACCCCGCTGAAGTGTTAGTTTTACACCACGGCTTTTTTTGTTCTGGTGTCTGATTGGAATTGGGAGAGTTTTAATAACAACACAATCCAACAGCTCTCCCCCTCCTCTCACTTTCCTTCACTGTAGGTGGTGTTGAAGGGAGCAAGCAAGAAACTGAGCCTTCTTGGAGTAAGTCACTTTTTCTGCTAAATCTTGTTCTTAAACAATGACAAATGTGCACATTCAGTGTTACCCACGATGTTTCCACATCAGTTCAGATGATCCATAATGAGATGGGAGGGTTCGTTCAATCGAATAATTCAATCAGTTTTTCCTTTCGGATGTTATAATCAGGCTTTACTGCACATACTCTGGCTGGAGATGCCCTGCAGATGTCTTAAAAAATGCCAGTATGAGAGTGCCCTGCAGAATGCAGGACTCCAGGAATAACTGAGCTCATTCAAAATGCATTACACAAAAGATCTTTCTCTAGTGACTCTAAAGAGACTGCTTTTATTATTCCTTTTTACCAAGACTAAGGGGAAATTTGGCTTTAAACTCAATGTCCAAATGCTGCTGTTGCTTGGAAACGCAGCAAAAGCACAATTTCAAAACACTGGCATATCTGTGCTTCAGGGTTGAATTAAATTACGGCGAAATAGAGGCTACAAATGACAGCTCGGTGAGATACAAGCAGCTGTTTCAATAAAGACAAAAGCAGAAGTGGAAACTGTATCTTGATCTTAAGTGCTCATAATGTGGTATAGAAATGTTCTCTTATACGTAAAAGTATTGTCTTTAAATATTTTTTCAAGTAAAACGATATTAGTATCAAAATGTACTTCAAGTTGCCAAAAGCAAAGGTAATTATCATGATGAAAGGACACATTTTAGAACATTTACTATAATTGATTTTAACTGTTGATCCATCCTCAGTCGTGTGAAAAAGAAAGCACACACTATAAGTTCTAAGGTTTTACGTATCAGAATGTAATAACATAACATAATCATGTTTGCAAGATATTAAAATTAGATAGAAACAATCTCAGATGAGCAACAGCATATTGCACAAGCATTTAACAAAAAAACAATCCAAAAGGCAGAAACTGTGTGAGAAAAGTAAAACCTTTATGCTTTCAGGTAGAAACCAGGTGCTGCTAATCAAAGTTTGTAGTATTAAAACTTTAAAAAAGCAGAAAAAGTGCCTCTTATTTGGAGGAGTTGAAAGAGAAAGCCTCCTCTCTCTAAAGAAAATCATGGCAGCATGGCTTAGGTTTGCAAAGTTGCATTTAAACAAACCACAAGACTTCTGAAACAATGGCCTTTGCACAGATAAGACCAAAGTGGAGATGTTTGGTCATAATGACTAGCAGCTGCGACATAAGCAAATTCTTCCAAACCTCAGTGAACTGAAGCAACACTGAAAAAAATTCCACAATAATGTGAGACAGATAGATTTATAGAGAAAAGTCATTACTTCAAGTTGCTGCTGCTACAAGCTGCTGAGTCACGGGGTAAAATCTGTTTTTCTAACATGGCTTCTGCATTTTGGATCAGTGTTTACTAAAAAGTAGGCTACACGATCTAAATAGATGTATAAAGTAGCAGAGAGCTGAAATTGCACTAAAGTACAGTTTCTGAGTGAATGTTCTGAGTTACTATAAAATTCTGGAAAGAAGTCACATCAACTAACCTTTTGTTGTTCGTGATTGTGCAGCAAACTTGTGCGGTGTGTCTGGAAGAGTTCCGGACTCGAGATGAACTGGGAGTGTGTCCGTGCTCACACGCATTTCACAAGAAGTGAGTGTTTGGAATATTTTGATATTTGGGACGACAGCCAGGCTGATTTTCTTTCTCGCTGTTATATATAAAGCTTAATACCATTCTCACACCTTTATGACAAGCATAATTAGTCAGTTAAGCTTAACATAAAGACTGATTGTGCTTTCCAAAAATCTCTAGTGGTATGGCAACCATGGTCACCACAATTTTTTTTCCATATTTCCAGACTAGCGCTATGCTAAGCTTGCCAACTTCAAGAGGTATTTTTACACAAGAAAGACTTATTTCCAGGTCACTCTCTTTCTAGACAGTGAGTCGTAATTCTTAATTTACCTCGTGCAAAAAAAAGATAAAAGTGCTTCACCTGTCAAACTCAAACTGGAGAGAACTTTGTTCTTGCTGATTAATGTAGCAAAGCTTTTCTGATCCCACACAAAACATTTTTACCAGAAAAACAGTCGTTTTCTTTTACCTTAACAGTTCTATGAAATAACCTATGGCTGTAAAAGAATAACGTAACTCTCTTCAGTGTTTAAAGACATTTTTCTCATGCTTTAGATTTCTTCCTGCAGCACCTTTTATAGCTCCTTTCTCTTTAATACCCCATCCCATTCTTTTATTGGTCAAAAAGATAAAGACAGCTGCTTGTTCTCTGAAAGAAGTTGAAAAGCCTGAAAATGATTTAGTTTTTTTTTCATTGACACCTTTTCCCAAATACCTGAATTAAACATCAACAGGCCAAGAAGTTAAGGCTTGTGAATTCTTAAAAAGCGTAGAAAAAGACAACCGTGCTGCAACGAGAATACGAGCTGTGATGAAAACTCCCAAAACTATTCTGGAAAACAAAAAGGGCAACAGATGTTTTGGCCACTGCAATCTTAAACATGCAAAACCCAGCAGAGGCATAACTGAATTGCCAAGGTTGATTAAAAAGCCACAAAAGTGAGTTATATTGCTGTCATGTTAAAAATTGTTATTTACTATCACCATCTTGACTTCATATTAACACAAATCTCAATTAATATGAATGAATAAATGAACCTGTGTAATTCTTAAATGTCGCACGTCAGGAACAGGGTGCTCCTTAGGATTTGGAGATTTTGACTACACAGACTGCTAATGGCTACTGCTTTGATATTTTGGGTCAGTTCCCTCTATGTGAAACCTACCAAAGCCAAAGAAAAATGAAAAATAAATCCGGTTTGTCCCTGACATCCCAATGTTTGCTGTACATGGTGACGTAGAAAAGAAGCAGAACATTCTGGACCAAAAATGAGTCGATGCAGTTCAGGAGCAGAATGAAAAACTCCCTGCTTCAGACTTTAAGCTTTATGACGCCATAGACATTTAATTAGCTTTTACAGACTGAAGGGATTAATTTAATTTGCTTGGCAAGATTGTGCTTGAACTTTTCTGAAACAGTATTAAAGACTTTGTAATTGTACCGATTATTATTTTATCCGAGTCTCAAACAAAATCATCACATAAGCCATGGCACAATGCTGATATAATGACTGCTTTTTTGTCCTCTCAGGTGCCTGCTTAAGTGGCTTGAGATCCGCAGCGTGTGCCCCATGTGTAACAAACCCATCCTGCGGCTCCACACAGATGCTCCCCAGGGTGCTGAGGGTCCCATGGACCCAGAGGAGGTGTGAGATAGCTGGGGAAGATTAAAATCTGACTCCCCCTTTCAGAAAACACATACCTTAAATACACTAATGATGATGAACGGTGGTCATGTCAACGGAAATGTTCATAATGATCCCAAGTGGCAGGGTTGCTGCTGACCTTTCAGCAATATGCCTCAGTGGGAATTGAATATTGATAGCGCCAACATGATTTGGTCAGATCAGTCAGGGAGAAGCTGGGTGAGTAGGATCTTTTCATTTAAAAAATGTTCCTAGTACTACTTCCACGCTGCACTGTTCACCAAAAAAATGACAGGAAAAGGAGCCACATTAGAGCTGGATATCATTGCCACCGTCACTGGATGACCAATTCAGCACTGCCAGAGACAAACATCACCAGAAGCATTGAGCGGGACATTAGATACAGGACCAGAACGGATACCTCTATTATCTCAGGGGTGTTACCAATACAGCCAGCACAAACCATTTCAATAATCCTAAAGCCCAGTGCCACACATGCATCTTCAATACTGCCAATGTAGGTGAAATGCTCCAGCAGCCAGAGGTAGCCACAACTTCAGGCTGAAACGAAGACCAACCGGATTACAACCATGACGATTTAAGTAGAAAATGTTGTTACAGATTGTGTCCCAGGCCCTTCTCCTTTTTAAAAAGAGACTGATAGGAAACTAGTCTTGCCTGTATGTATTGTATGTAAACGTCTCCCTATATATTGTTATTTTGTATTTTAAATAAAGTGTCATGTAATGTATTGTAATTGTGTTGGATTTATTTAAAGATCAACCAATGAGTTCAGTCATTTTCATAAAAAGGGGAACATTTTATGAACCCCCCCCCCCTCACACTATTATACAAAACAGTTAAAAATGCAAGTTCATGAAATGTTAAACACATGCTTGTTTTTAACATTTATAGATGATTACAACTCACTTTACAAAAGGTCTTTTGTGCCCTGCATCATTACAGGTTCAAACAGACTTTCAGATTTAACAGTTCACAATAATAAAAAAAACATTTGAAACTTTTATGACCATCTGAGGCCACAAATGTGTTGCATCTCTCCTGAAGTCCACTTCCATTTGGAGCAAATGTTTTCATATTAGCTCTTTAATTTGCCGCCTCGCTGCCTTTAGCTTCCACAAACTCCATGGCCTTTTCTTTGACCGCCTGGATGCTCTGAGGGGTGCCATGCTTCTTCTCATACTCCAGGTAGCGCTTGAAAAAGAACTTAATCTTTTTCACAGAAACACTGAGGTGGATCACTCGATCAAAGAGTGCCCTGCAAGAGGAAGGAGGTTGGAAACGCACTCAGTTTTCATGAAAGTAGAAGGTAATCATTTGCGTTTACTTGCTTTTAAAAACAAAGCTACATTGAATGGAGTTAAATGTAAGAATGGGAGGAAAGCTGTCGAACTGGCAGAAGAGCTTTTGTTCACCTGACTTCCTTCTGTGATCCATGTTTGACCATAAGATCGATGAAAACGGACCAAAGATCTGTACGTTTTGGGTAGCTTGTCAGCACTTTGTCAAACATATTGCGTCCTTTCTCAACATCACCATAACGGAACTCCAGCTGAGCAAACTTGGCGATCACGTCCACACCTGAGAGGATAAACAACAATAAATAAAGGTCCAACCCTGTGACGATGCACAGCTAAGAGAGGGAAACTTCATTAAATAGACAGCATTACAGTGAGAGAATGTCTACATTTAAATGGGCCAGCTTACTTTCTTTGGCAGGAAGACTCTTCAGCGCCCTCTGTAGCAGAGCAGTGGCATCATCGCTCTGACCCTGCTGAAGCAGGAAGGTGCCGTAGCTAAACCACGGCGCCTTGTTCTGGCGGAAACGCTTCACCATCGTCTTATACAAGCCCTCCGCCTCCTGGACACAAGTACAAAACAAGGCAAAACGCACACAAAGAGAAGCATTCAGACATTAGAGACCACAGAACAGTTTACTTTCATATGTCGTGAAGTAAAGCGCAGGCGACTCAGTAGGCTGGACCTTGATTTTGTTGGATTTGGCGTAGATGTCAGCCAGCTGCTGGTACACCGGCATTGGCTCACAGAACTGCAAGGCTCGCTCAAACACTTTTTTGAGACTCTCCTCTGTGCCGTACATGTTCTCCAGATTCAGCAGGGCCACCCACACATTCAGCTTCTCCTGCTCTTCCCTGAACCCAAAGCAGGATTAGAGTTTATACAACAGACACTCATCAAAATAGATCCTGCATTATCAAAAAGTGTTTCAGTTGCTTTTTTCTATTTAACATGTGAATGAGATTTAATACAGATGTCATCATTCTAATTACCTGAAAGAGATAGTTTTGAGGGCCCTCTCAGCCACAGCACGGGCCTGTTCAATCTGTGTGGCTTGCAGATGGTGAGCCATGTACTGGAGCCAGAGCAGCGAGCTGTTGGGTGAAGCTAAAAGGAGGCGCTCAAAGGCAGCCGCATCCTGAGGCTGCAGGCTTGGATCCATCAGCTCAGCCTCCCGCTGTACCAGGGCTTTCTCTGCTGCTTTTTTCTCTTGATCGAGCTCATAGCGAGACTTTTTCTGGGCCTACCAAACAAAAGGAAGACAGAAAAGAAAATGACTCGCGATATAGAGACAAAATCTAGGGATAAGTCATAGATAAATACCTTAAACAGATTATCTGTTGAAAGTTCCATCCAATCAATATGTTTGATTGAGATGATACATGCTCCTTTGAGGTCGTCTTACCTTGGCGCCCTTATCTTGATCTTCTCCATCACTGGAGTCCCCCTCCTGTGCTGCAGATGAAGGCTTCAGGGAGCTCAGGCCCACATCCCAGGAGAAACCTGCAGACACCTGCAGTCTGGATGGTCCTGCTGAGCTGGGAGTCACCTGCAGAGAGAGTTTCTTTTAAGGCTGTGGAACATGAATTCAGTTCAGGAATGACACAGATACTTAGCAGCTGCTTACTTTCACAACGTCAGGTTTTTCTTCCTCATTCTCTTCTTCTCTGAAGTACACCTCTACTCCGCTGTCATTGCCATCATTCTTTGCCCTCTTTCTTTCTTTTTTCTTCTTCTTTGGAATCTCAGACTCTGCTTGTTTCTGCCAAATGAATGAACAGTAAAGATTACCATCAAGGCTTAAATAAACCACAAAGCATGCTCAAAGATGAATGCAGCTTTTATCACCGTCAGACCAAAAAATGATAAATGTAAATTATTCTGGGATTGATTTATTGCCAATACTGAGCGCTGTTTACCATTTAAAGAGAAAGGCACAAAAGAAAGACAAAAAGGTTGAACTAAACCGATATTTAGGCTGCAAGGTTACCTGGTCGCCTTCAGAAAGTGCGCGTTTCCTGTTCTTTTTCATGTCATGTTTCATCTTCTCCTCTCCAATGAGACGGAGTGGCAGACCAAGTGATTCTGGAAGGACGTCTGGCTTCCTGGTGTCCACAGGGAGCAGCGAGAGGTCGACAAACTCCTCCTCTTTGTCAATACTGAGGAGAAGAACGGCAGAAAAAGAAGACTAGAAATATAACTAAACAACAGCTTGAATTCTTAAATTTACTGCCTGAAGTTGCACAAAAAAAAATGTCATCAGCAGTTGCTGCTGAGCTCTTTCTGTATTCAAACATGATACCTTCTTTCGTTCTCCTTCTGTTTCAAACCATAAGCTTTTAATGAATGTCTGGCCTAAAACTAGACTGGACCAGACACTCATGGCGATCTTGGACCATTTCCAGATCCTCATTATTAAGTCTGAGCTGAAACGTGTTGTTTTACCTGAGGATTTTGGTGGTGAGGAGAGTGTTGGGAGGCAGGTGTTCAGAAAGGACTTTGTGGTTGCTAACAAAGTACTTTGTGGACTGCTGAAGTTGGGCTCTTCCAGTGATGGTTCTTGACAACCTGAAACAGAACAAAAATAAGAAAAGAAAATCTACACGAGGAGGACAGAAGACATGCCATGATACCAGCTGAAATCTTCCAGCACTTTCAGAAGCGTACTGTTCATTCTGAAGTTCCTATATTTGTATTAAGCTTGATTTGGCTAAATGAGTTACCTGATGAAGACTCCCTGCTCTCCCACAGACTTGACGTAGCCTCTGATGATCTGGCCCACCTCTAGTTTGTCTAAAGACAACACTTCAGGGTCTTTTACTGGCTTGGTCTGCAGAGGATTCAGCCTGGAGGACCATGTTGTAACATGTTTCTTTAAACCTCAGTCAGAAAGTTAAAAAAAACAAAAACATTTGCAGTGACTCCACTTACCTTGATGGACGCAGAGACAGCTGCCACTTTCCTTTTTCACTGTCAAGCAGGTAAAATCTGAGGGTGTAATGAATAAAACATTTTTTAAACTTATATCTACTTCAAAGGTTTTGAAGGTGTCTTGAGGTTTTCCACATTGCCCTTATTCTGTTGCCTTCTGTATCTTGGTTGCTGCTGCTGCTCTACCAACAAATTAATGCTAGCTGACATAAATTCATTACTATAAGTGCACGAGCACAGGAACGTCGTCACAGCTACAATATTCAAATCTCCAGTGAACTAAACCTCAGCTTTAAAAACTGGAACAAATTATGACATTTGTGGAGGGAAGGCTATGTTGGGCATAACGTCTGGTCTCTCTTTTATGAGTCTATCTTTGATTGCATTCTGTTCATATTGAAAGGATACAATCCACTGACCTGAGGAGCTGGTCTTTGTTGTACATCTCAAACGGGTTTGGCCTGTAGGCATCCGAAAGATCAGCGACTGAAACGGTACCCACGCCACCGAAGGGAAGTTTGACCTGGAGGCCGACTTGAGGCTGGATATTAGTCACTATTCCCAAAGTAGTGCCACCTTTCTCCAGTTTATGGAAACCTGGGAAACAAAGGAAATCATTCTGTCATCTTCTGTGGAAGACTCAATACTAAGGGAAAAAAAGCACAAAGTCTGAGCATCTCCTACCTGTGAGTGAGAGCACAAAGCGATGAGGTTTGATGCTTGCTTCTACCACTGTAGCACGGACCGCTTGGCCCAGCTTATACAGCTTCTCTGGGTGACTGGCATCCTGAAACAGCAACATTTCTTTAGGACTCATCAAGTCTTATATTATCTTCAGCCCTACAATATTTGCACTTGTAAAAACAGGTCACGTCATAATGTGCACACGGTGGCTACAGTGGCTTACTTTAGGGTCAGAGATCATGGCAAGCAGTTCAACTGTCCCTGTGACACAAGGATCAGTGGTGATCTCCAAAGACTTCTTGTCTGAATTAAACTGGGGACAGAAACAAACGTACTCAACATCTAAATTACAGAAAGAACCACATGTAAGCTAATGTTCCCAAATAACAGTCTCCAAAATTTACCTTTGACACAAAGCACGTAACTTCTTCCCCAACCTTATAGCTCTTCATTTTATCTTTTGCTGTAACTTGTTTGAAATCACCACTCTTATCCAGTTTGCTACAGAAAGAAAAACACATTGGACAAATAAAAATCAGGAATGTGTGAACCATACGACCATCAGAGCAGGTTAAAACTTTTAAACCTTTTTAACAATATTACGTCAGAACAAAAGGTGGCAGAAAGGTGAAATAAAAGGTGAAATACTATTCAAGTACATAATCATAATGACAGACTGCGTTATAACATTACCTTTGTATAAGTGTGAGCTCAGGAATGGTGTAGGTGAATTTGGGATGAGAGAAAGGCAGAAATCTGCAATCAAACAGTGGAGATTCATGTTGAGTACGATATCGTTTTCATAGGAAAAAACAATTAGTGATTTTGACACTTTCGTAAGATGGACAAAAAACAACGTAATGTGGACAAAGAGAATGTATCAACATGTACAGTGAAACCAGAGTGTTTACCTGTGGCTGGAGGCCTCTCGTCCTCCGATGACTCTGGCAGTGACCGTGCTGCCCGCTTTCACAGAGGATGTGGGGAAGGACCCCAGCTGCACCCCGGCAGCCTCCGCCACTTCAGACACGTGCACACTACCCGTGCTTCCATCCTCCAGCGTGACCTGAATGCAGGTGGGCTTCACTGTTCGCACTTTACCTTGCAGGATTTCACCGAAGCGGTGACCCCTGGAGTTCGTCAGGTTTTCTGAGGTTGTGCACTGGCGTCTCGGTGCGCCGCGCTCCCACGACACCAGGGGGAGCCCTTGTAATTCCTCACAGCTGGGTTCCACAACTTCAACTTCCAAAGTCGTCCCCACCTTCAGCTTCTCCGACTCAGACAGAATTACCTCATTCAGGTGGCTGCTGGTCTGAATTACAGCCAGCTGTGCTGTATCATCCAGTGAAATGATGGCAAAGTCTTTGTCTATGTATTGCACCATCGAAGTGTATTTTGATCCTTCAGTCAACTGTGAAAAGGAAACAATGGTCAAAAAGGGTCATCATGTAATGCACCTCAAAAAAATTCCTGCTGAGACAAACCGATAACGATAAGCAACACTTACAGATTTCTTCTTCCCCACCAGCTTGGGAAGGATGGAAACATGGACACAGGTTGACAGGGTGTCTGCATGAAGGATGACAGCAGTAACTTTCTGTCCTGCAGTCAGGTTAACACCTGAAAAATACACAGCCAACAAACAGATACTGATCTCATGTGCAACTTAACAGAACCACAAAGACACTCTGGTCTCCAGACATCACTACAGAGTAAATTAAGAGTTTCATTTTTAATGGAAGCTCAGCAGAGCCGGAGCAGAATGGTGGGGAGCTCAGTATTTATTCCTCCTCAGGAGGTCCAAAAATAGTTTTGTAACTTCTCGGATGAAAAATTTGACTGTACGTTCACACGAAGGCATCTGCTGTTACATAACTCTCCTGGTTACGGAGTCGTCTCCTAATCTGACTTGAAAATAAGTAAAGAAAAAAAAAGGTGCTGCAGTTTACTGGCCTACTGGTTTTGCACAAATGAAATCAAAATTAACTGCAGCACATTTCATCTAACACAAAAGATGGCCATATCTCACTGTAACACACTCCTCTGCACACTGAGAAGAGTGTTAATTGTTCGCTTACTTGCAGTAGAACAAACATCTGATCAAATTTAAAGCTTCATGGCTTCTTAAATCATGTGAAGAACTCCTACTCTGACAACAGCTAAGCATGTGTGTGTGTGGATGTTACTGTTTGTGTCTGTGAACGCTACATTAACCATCGTGTGGCTCGGGTGTAAATCTGACAGACACAGAATCTGCCAGTCTGAGGTCATGCCAGATCAAGCTGAAAACCAGCAGATTCCTGTCACTAGCTGATCAATCAGTGCTTTCTATTGATTAATAAATCAATTGTTCTATGAAATGGGAACACACTGACAATGGCTATTAAAATTTGAATGTTGAGTTACACATTATTTTGGCTGATTATATTTTGAACACCTGGCAACAGTTTGAGCCTTCCTAAATGTATCACGTGTATACAAAACGACAGATCTGAAATCAAATCACTGGACACACCACATAATACCCTTCAAACTCTTCAGATGTTTCTGATTCAGTACATACCCATTATGTGGTACTTATTGGCAAGAACAGAAGCACCAACCAAATCATCAGACTTAAATGTGGCACCGCTGTCCTTCACAGAATCCACCGTCAGCTTCAGCTTCTGGCCAACAGACAGAGCAGCCAACTGCTGGCGAAGTTCACTACTATCTGAAAATGAAGACAACATTTCAAGCTCACCGCTCGTACTGAAACCATCTCTAATCCATTCTTCTTCTTTTTTTTAATTTATTTTAAATTAGGCATTTTGCCAAAACTACATCCAGATTGTCACTGCAACAGAAAATGTCTCATCGATGAAATAGACAACACAAGCATACCTCTCACAGCCAACATCTCATTCACAGCTCTTCTCTCTTGCAGGCCATTAATGAGTCTGGTCTGGGCGTCCCCCTCTGGAGATATGACCTCTGAGATCTTCAGGTTGACCAGGAACCTTCGCTTCTCCTCATCCAGGTTGGTCACTTTAGCAAAGACTGTTTGGCCCAGCTGGAAGGCGGCTGTCGTATCACTGATGAACTTGTCGGTCATGGCCTTAAAACAAAAAAGGTTGAAGACATTTTTAATAATAGGAAAATACATATTTTAAGATATATTAGACATTTTCAGCCCTCAACTCACAGATTTGGGTGCAAGGCCAACAAGGCCATATGGGAACTCTACAAACACGCCATAAGACATGATGTTCTTGATCCAGCCAATCAGCTGCATTCCAACTGTGACCTCAGAGAAATCTTTGGCAACCAATCCCTCCTCCAGTGACCATCTCACTGTTGGCTTCTTGGTGAGAGTCTAAGTGAGAAGCAGCTAAGGAAACAAGACAACTTTTCTAATTTTCATACTTGGTGCTCATGACAATTTGCTTGGGTTAGAGTTAACCCTCGACTCGTGGTCAGAACTGTGCAACATCTGTAAAGAAAAAGGATACAATATTCTGTTTGCTCTTGTTAAAGCAGATGAGTTTAGAGATGACATCTCCTTCCTGCAGACTCTCCCACAGCAAAGAGCAGTTGGACACGTGATCAGAGAGGTGCATTGTGGGTAGAACAGCACGGATCTCATCGGGGAGGATGGCCACCTCCAGGCCATTGACTGCCTTCTTCACCAATTTTGCTTCCACCTTCTATATCACAAAGACAATAAAGGCAGAACATTAGAAAATGTTCAAACACATGACAAAAAAAAAAAAAAAAAAAGACTTAAAAATAACCATTTTGCCTTACCTTCCCCACCTCAAAGTCAACCTGAGGCTTTCCAGATTCCTCTGTCTCTCCCTCTACCACCGCCTTGAATGACAGCACCATCTTTTCCTTTTCTGGGTCACACTGAAGAACTTTAGCCTTTAACACCTGGACCCTCACCAGAAACAAACAACTGATCAGACTCCAAGTTCAGCTTGTGGTTCTGGACACAATTCTCAGTATCCATGCGGTCAGATTTTCTCACCTGCCCAACATAGAACACTTCCTCAGGACTGATGATGGGCTCGGAGCTGAGCTCGTTGAGCGGCACCAAACCCCTGACCGTGTTGTAGAAACGAACAATGCAGCCGAAGTCTTTGATGCACACGATGTAGCCATGGGACACACGGCCGGGACGGGCATCGGTATAGCTGAGGAATAACGGCAGGGAGCTGTCAACCAGAGCCTTCTTTCTGGTCAGGTACAGCTTTTTATTCTCTGCATCCACTGACAGCACCTAAAGGCACATATTCACCGACAAACACATGACGTGAAAATCTCCACAGACTCTTGAAACTGCATGTTAAAGGTTTTATTCCTGAAGTCATTTGTAGAAAGTTGTACTAACCCTGCATTTGACCTTCATGCCCTCAATGTACTTCTTCTCTGGGTTCTTGAGGACGATGTCAGAGAGGTGTGTCCGAGGTACCAGACCTTTAATGTGGTCTGACAGATGCACCACCATCCCATGACTCAGCAAGACTGACACAGTCCCCTTAAAGGAAGAGACACATGCAGAAACAAACATAAGTCACTTTAAAAAATGACTTTAATAGTAAAACTCATTTATATAAAATACTTCTAAGTGAAAAAACTGTCCCAGAAGAGCTGCTTGCTCTTGCTTTAATGAATTCTTTAAAAAAAACATTCAAGTCCCATGTGTCCCACTTGAAGAGATGGTAATGCTCTATCCTCACCTCTACAAACTGACCAGCCTGAAGATCGTGGTATCTGTAAAAAGGCTTCTCAATCATACTCCTGGAATAAAGACAAGAGACTGTCAATGGATCAAAGTAGAGTAGTAAAATCCTCCGTTACCACAGGATGAGACACATAAATGGAGTCTTACATACTTTCGTACACTAGCAAAATAAATTTGCTCCATTGGGCTAAAGTCCAGGATCCTGCAGGTGTGCTCAGGCGTTGCAAACACCCTGTTTTCATTGGCTGGCTCATTAGGCTCTTTCAGGTGGTTCCTCTGTGAAGACACACAGTAAAATTATTTGGAACCCAGACTGAGGCAGTAGAATACTTCCAAACAGGAGTAACCCCCCCCCCCTGCTCAAAGCACCAGTTCAACTCACATGTACAAAAGCCAGCGTTTTGTCTGGCAGTTCCAACATGGCTCCTGACATGTGGTGCATAGCAGTCATCCTGCACTCTTGTACCACCTCGCCGACTCGGTCCCCTCCAGCAGGAATCGTGTCGATTACAGTCCCGGGCTGAACCAGGTAGCTGCGCAGGCTCAGTCCCACCAGACGGGCGGACGGCTCCACGTACAGCACACATGCACGAACCTGAAAGGATGGATGCAGAAGAGGGTAAGAGGCCATCTCAGTTTATACCCTTAGATTTGTTTCTCTTCACTGGTGCCAAGTACATAACTCAAAATAAAGAGGATTACTTTTGTGATTGTAAATTAAATATCAGGCACAAACTGAACTTTCTGCCAAACTCATTTAAAGCAACATTACTGAGGGCTGAAAACACTGACAGACAGAGCTGGACATGACAGGTCAGTTTTACCTCAAGATTCTCAGTGTAGCTGGATGTCTGATCTGGCTCCATGTGGAGAAAGTCCACCTGGCTACCAAAAGATGACAGGAAGTCCAGAAGCAGACCATGTTTGGTCACCTGCAATCCAAACATGTGGACTTTCTTAAGTGACAACAACACCGACAGAGCAAATCACTGAACATACAGAGAAGATGAATGGCGTCATGACAGAGGAGACAATCACATGAAAAAGGGAGAACATTTCCAACTTCTGAATGACCCTTCTTACTGTAGAATGAGAAGGACACAACAACTCCAAATAGTTTGGAAATGGCCTTATAACCCTTTCCAAATTGATGGGCAACAACAATTGCTTCTCCAAGATCATTATTGATGTTGTTCCTCCTTGAAATTGTATTAACACACACCTGAATACTCCAGCCCAGCAAACTCACAAAACTTCTTTTTTATACAACATTCTGACAACATTTGTATATAAATAAAGGCAAGCTGTAACACTTCATGTCTATCTTAGAACTGAAAGAGGACTCCCATGACTATAATTCATGACTGAGGGTAAAAGATGTCCTCACCTTTTTGATGGTGGCTTTGACCAGAAGGCCAGGCAGAAGATTGGTGAGGTTCCAGCCATGCTTGGTTTCAGCACAGGCCCGAGCGATGGTTGAAGGGTTCATAGAAAGGTAGACCACTCGTCCACCGTTCTTTACTTCATCTATCAGTGAAGTCACATACTGACCCACTTTCAGCTCTGGACAAAAGGAGAATACAAGAATGCTTTACTTTTTGCATGTGTCCGATAAAAAACATAAATGGAAACAATTGTCTGATAAAAGGAAACACAGCCACTTTAAAAGAGATAAAAAGACGTGTAAGTAGCTGAGGTTATTCTCCAAACAATTAGTTGTTTTTCAAACCTTCCAGTTTATTTTGTCTGGCTGTTATGACTGCCTTTGGGAGAAATGCTTTGGTTCCACTGACGCCAACGTCAATTATGCAGCCATGGTCTTCTATGCTCTCCACGCACCCACTCAACACCTAAATTGCATATTAAAATATTTAAACACAACAATTTGTATTATAGCATTTAGAAAAAATTAAACAGAACAATCATTTAACTGATGATGCTCATTGTGGCTCACCATTCCAGCTTTCAGAGAGCTTGAGGTGAGATTCTTGTTGACCAGTTTTGGATTGACTGACAGCTGGATGCTAAGCGATCCTCCCTTAGTTATGTCCAGCTTGGCAACCACACATCTGATCACCATGCCGGGAGAGAAAAGATGCGGCAGAGAGCAGATCTCCTGTGAAGTAAAAAGTTCAGACATGCATTTCGAAACGTCCTCGAATGTGTGAAATATTTGTGGACCAGTTCTCACCCTCGATATTTTTCAAGTCATCATTAGCAGCAGTTTCACTGTACCTCTGTGTCAGCTGAATCCAGTTGCTCACTGAGCAGCTTGGTGTACGAGTCACAGATGTTTCCGATGCTGAGGTAGCCTTGCATGCCACAAGGCAGGCTGACAGTCACCTCAAAGTCTGTCACCTCTTTAACACAGCCCAGAATCAGCATCCCCTCTTTTACATTCTGGGAGAAAAGAACATAGTATAATCACAAAAAAAATGTTTAAAAATGAATCAACAGAAATCTAACAAACATCTTACAAATGATTAACTATACATTATATCAAGTGACACATTTATTACCTTGATATGCAAAATTTCCACACATTTGGCCGCAGCATTTAGTGTCAGGCCACCTCCTGTTTTGCCATCTGTCTTTTGCTTCTTGAATTTTTTGCCATCATCTTTTGTGGTCCCCCTTCTTTTCTTAGTTTCTATTTGCTCATTTGGCTGCAAGAGAAAAAAAATAATATAGTGGTAAATACAGATTACTGAAACCCTATAATATATTTATGTGAAATGGATCAACACAGTATATTAAATGTCTTCCCAATTATTGGGGACTTTCAGAACTAAACATAGAGTGAGAAGTTGAATTCTACCTGAAACAGGTTGTCCACTTGTGTTCGTTCCACCTCTATTTTACTCTCAGTGGGTTTCTTTGTTGTCCCTCCTCGAGGAAAGTCTTCCTCAACTGATGCCATGTTTGATGTTGTTTCAGAGGTCTGAGACATTTAAAGTCAAAATCAATGAGGAGATCACGTTTAAAAATGTTGACACAAAAGTTAAATATACTTCCACGACTCGATAATAGCAGATGACCGAGCACATAGTAATTTTGGTCACTGCATTTTAGATTTTTTTTCTTTGTTTTATTGATCAAATGCTCTAAAATATCTCAACTTAAATGGACAGTTAGACCATGTCCGCTTAAAATGCAAGCCCACTGGCATTCTAGCTAAAGCCTAAACAGAATAGCATAAGCAAATAAGCCAGCAAAGAAGAAACCTGTCTCGATCGATTTAATCTCAGTTTAAAATGAAAATATCAGAATCATTCCTATACTTCCTCAGATTTACTCTAGAATTGTGAATATCAAACACTCACATGTTGTTCAGCAACACGCCATCACCGCAACCCGGAAGAAAACCTCAGGTGGGCGTTTCACATTATGGCCAATCAGAGCAGATAATTAATGATTGGCACTAAGTTTAGCCATTAGATGTTCGCGATGGATTGTAGATTGGGTGACATAGCTTTAAACCAATAGAAAAGCCAAGTAAGAATGCCATCAATGGGCGGGACTTCCTACTGAATCTAGCATTGCGGCCTCTTGCTGAAGGGCACCTGTCTCATTCTGTTTGTACAGGGGTCGTGTGTTAAAGGTAAGCATAACATTTTTATAAACAATGTGGCTAATCGTTTTTGGTTATTTGCAGTGTGATTGGAACTAAGTAATCCTAGAAATCCCTCGGTAACGACGCACTATTTTGCTAAGGACCCAAAAATCAGCTTAGCTAGCAGGCTAACATAGCAAGCTAACGTTTACTTGACATAGTATGCTTGCTACTTTGCAGTTACTCTGATGAGAGACGTTTCTGTAAGAAGTTACTAGCATTTGTGCATCCATGGACAACCTTGAAATAGGTTAATATATATATAGATAGCTATATATTTATCTATCTCTATATATATATATATATATATATATATATATTTAGCTATACGTGAATAAATAACGTTGCACTAGTCAAGCTAGTGAAGCTCTGAGCTAAGCAGTATAAAGATCACGATCTTTATTATATAATAACGTCAGTAACATTTTGAGGTTTCACTTCAGAAATGCAAGAATCCACCAACACTGTGCAAAAAGTTACACGCATTGGCTTTTTGGAAAATTCCATTGTGTGATTTATTTGTACCTTCATGTCCCTTCAGACCTAAAGGTCATTTTATATAAGCTTCAACTGTCTTCATCCATTTAATTTCCAAGATCTGGTGTTGGAGTGTAGGACTAGATTAAGGGCAGTTTATTCCCTCTGAAAGCTGCATATAATCTCAATTAAAGATTATTGTGTACGTTTAAGGCTGAATATTTACTCACTACTGTATTGTTGTAATTGGACACGGACATTTAAATAATAGGAATGCATAATAAAAAAATGTCTTAGCTGTAAAGTCATTTCAGCTGTGGCATTCAAAAAAATTGGACTTTTGTAGTAATTCAGGACAGAAACAAAGGTTGATGGTGCACTAGTTTTACAGCTAAAAACTAATATACTTTAATTTTTTTTTTTCAATAAGCCTGCTTTGAGGTTACATTTTTGAGTCAGATGTAGAATCTTGAATGCGGCCAAGACTAATTCCTGAGTTTACTGTATGTTTCACACGTGGAGTTTCAAAGGTAGAAGAAATGGAGCTTGTTGTAGATGAGAAGAACAGAGCACTTGCTGCACTGAAAACTAGTTTGTGAGTTAGGAGTATTAAATGCAGGCTGAAGATGAGTCAGGGCCTGTCATGAGAAAAAGAAATGGACTTTTAAGTATTATTTTCATAGGAATGTAACACAGTGAACCAACGATAGATATATATAAGTCATATAAGAGAAGAAACTGCTACTTGATCCATGTGTAAAGATATTATGCATTGTAGATTCGTGTTATTTTTGAAACCATGTTTTAAAGCTTAACGATAAACTTAACAGTTATGCTATCAGTCAGTTACCGTCTTTTTTTTTTTTTTTTTCCCCTCTATGGTAGGACCATTAACTTATCCATCATGGGAGGACACGACGCTGGAGCACAGCACCAGTTCACTGGACTTGCCAAGTACTTCAATGCATACACAATCACAGGAAGGAGGAATGTGAGTTGTGTTAAAGAGCTTTACCGTTAAGTGGCTTAAAACTACCTTTGTAAGATTCTTACTCCTCTTTATTTTCACTTTTTTTTTTTATCTTAGTGTGTTTTGGCCACATATGCCAGCATCGCAGCCCTCGTCCTTTTCTTCAAATTGAAGCCAAAGAAACAGGCTGCCATCACAGAAAATAAGTAATGTAAGTATGTTTTTGTCGCTGTACCACTTTCATGCTACAGTGTTATTTTCTTAACTGGGCGCTGCTTTCATCTCCTCACAGGTTTCCATTTGACCGTCATTTCTAACAGCTTGCAGCGGAGGGAGAGAGCAGCTGGACGTGTTGTGTTAAAATGTGACTGTTTCCCATGTTAACAATAAAGAAAATTTATGCCCAGAACATAGAAAAGGCTTCGTTTTATTTACAGTGTGCACCGGTATAAAAGTCTTATGTTACAGAAATGTCAGCCATGGATTGAGTTAAGCTGAAAAGATGGCAGTGATTTATAAAAACGGTCCTCAGTCTGCAGGATCGGTTCAATTTGACAGAACTGCAACAGATGGGTTCTGATCTGTCAGACAGTTGGTTGCATGTGGAGCTCACAGGCTTCGAGTGTGTCATTCAAGCTTCCACTGGTTTTCTTATGGATTGTAGGCTCCTGCAGCTAGAAGCAGATTCCTCCGTGTGAAGTGGAGGTGAATGACGGGTGTAGATTTAGTCATGTAAGTGCCTAGCAGAAGCTCCTGGGAGTTATCTTGTAGATGGATGTGTCCCGTAGCTGCTGTGAAGTCATCCGTCTCTAAATCATCAAATGCTTTCGTTGCATCCCACAGGCGAACAGTGTTGTCCATAGAACCTGAAAAAAGACAGTGAAGCTTGATTACTTAGGCTATACGGGCTTTTGTTTCAATTTAGCAACTGCAGTTGACATCAAACACCCACCTGAAGCGAGGATCTCTCCATCCCTGCTGAACCTGAGGGAATAGACTGTATCTGTGTGGCCTTTGAGCTCTCCAATCATCAATCCATGACCAATGTCCCACAGAAGAACTCTGCCGTCAGTTGCTCCGGAGGCCAAGAACTTCCCATTGGGAGAGAAAGCCAGTGTATGGATCGGACCCTGGAGGATACAGAGACTGCATCAGTATGGCGTCTGCAGCATTCAGTTTAGCTTATGTGAACCTCAACTGTCTTCGACTCCCAACAAAACTGAAATTATGCACAAACAGCTGGATAGGCTCCAGCGACCCTGAGTTGGATTAAGCTGGTATATAAAATGGATGGATGGATGGATGACTGAATAACATTTTGCTTATCTCAGACTATATTTTTAGAGATTTCCCAACTTTAGTGTGCAGCAGCCTTGATCATGCACATGCATGAACTGTAAGTCTGTTGTTGAGCATATTTTATTAGTTTTGCAGGCTAAAGTATAAATATTCATTTAAAACTTTTGACTGTGCCATATCTGCCCATTTTTCACTGACTGTTGAGGTTAATAAACTTTATACCACCAATGGACGTAACCATCTGGTGTCACTTGTGGGTTTGTGAACATCATGAATTTGGACATCATTATCCTTGTCTTTTGAAACTGACTCCAGTCAGGCTTGCATGTACCTTCCTGACTCCTTTTAGGTATAAAATTTAAATTTTTGGTGGCCAGAAATTTTAAAATGAACATCATGTTGTATTAAAGTAAATCTCACACTTGCAATTGAGCCCATAAACTCTCAGTGAGAAAATATTTACTGGTCACAGGTAAAGTGAGACTTATGGTCTCTTTTTTCACCGGTTTTAATGAGAACAAACTTCTCTGTGCATCTCAGGAGTCGTCCCCTGCTGACCAACATAGAGAAGGCAGGTTTAAGGCACTTCCACATTTGCAACATTTCTTAGACCTGAGGCAGTGACTACTTTGTTAATAGAGTCCACAATGTCCCACATTGTCTGGAAGTTGTTTTTACTTCTTACTTCTTACAACGTCCACCTGAGGGAAAACACTCCATCGACCAAAGTGTCAGAATGGATGCACTGCTCTGTAAAACAGATTCGTTACCATTTTCTATTTTTTAAATAGAACAGAAAACACAGAGCTGCCCTGCTAAACTGACCTTATGACCAGTGAAGATGCGGACACAGTTTCCAGTCAGTACATCCCAGAGCCGGATGGTGCGGTCAGATGAGCCCGTGGCCAAGTAATTGGAATTAGGGTGAAAACGAGTACAAGTGACATCAGCTAGGTGACCAGCAAATATCCGCAGCGGCTGGTAGTGATCCGTCGCCCACAAACTGTCGGAAAATACACAAAGAAAGACATCTGTGTAATGAGCTGTGACACTCGGATTTCTGGTGTTGTTGAAGAACACCGGAGAACTGCCTCATGAAACTACAATTTCACGTGTTAACGAAATGAGCGCTGCAGTTTCTTACCGAGCGACCCGGTCGTGTCCCCCAGAGACAAAATAGTATCCGTAAGGGGAAAACTGCGTGTCCCACACTGGGTAATTGTGACCTTTGTAGCCCACCAGACACGTGAATGTTTGGAGACTCCACAGCCTGACTGTGCCATCCTCAGAACTTGACAACAGATAGTTTCTGAAAGGCAAAAACCATCTGTCATTGGTTACAGTGAAAACAAAAAAATAGGGAACTCAGATCAGAAAAAGTTCAAAACAGTTCAGAGCTCAAGTCCAAATCTACCTGTCCGGGCTGAAGCTGATACCATACACTGGACCGCTGTGTCCGTAGAGTATCTTTGACTCACTGGCCGTCTTCTCATCCATGATCCTCTCTAGCACATCATCTGACTCTTTGTCAATCAGATTCAAGTCTGAAGAGGAACAATAGAAAGTGAAACAAGTGAAGTTTTTGATCAATAATCAAAGATGTTGTTGCTCCCGGTCATATAACGTACCAGCTGCAGACTTGACCTTGCGGAGCTTCTTCGGCGTGACGCTCCACACTCGTACTGTGGAGTCAGCAAAGCCTCCGGCAATCAGGCTGGAGTCGTCAGTGAAGTCCACTGCAGTCAGACCCTGTAAAAGAGAAATGATGTTCAGTGTAGTTTACATTGGTATCAGTTCTTCCATCTGTCAACTGCTGTGGAGCGTAAACACAGACAAGCAGCAACTTATTGTGGTTACTTACCTGATAGGCATTGAGAAAAGAGTAGAAGCAGACAGAGGGGAGGTTATCTGGTCCCAGACGGATTCTCTTGGTGGCCTCCTTCATGTACATGATCTTGTCCAGCTTGTCTGAGTCTTTTAGTTCTGGCAGAGGTATCCTAAATCACAGCACTCTATCATCAGCTACTGGCAAGTAAATCCAAGGTACCAAAACACAGAAGCTTACTGGATGATCTGCTTCTGGCTTTACAAAATCATTTTATGGATAATATGAAATTAAAGTCTAAGGTGTATAGTCAGAGACGCACAGTGTATCGCTGAGTGAAGAATCCCCACCTATTCTGTGAAGGAGCATTTGGATCCTGCTTCTTGCTTTTGGAGCCCATGCTGTCTTTTTTGGGCTTTTTCTTCTTTGGTTTGCCCTCCTCATTCTCTGCTTCCTCGTCTTCATCATCCAGAGGCAGCTCGATCTCGGGCTCCTTCAGAAGTCCATAGTAAACCTACATCGGCAACAGGATTGTTTCAACAGGGTTGTTAAAAGATTGTAGGGCAACATGGAAGACAAAGATCAGGTTATATCTGTGTCATATTTATCCAACCTTAGCCTTATTGGCCTCTCGCTTTCCCTCTCCTGCCAAGCTGCCAGACATGGCATCGATCTGGCTCTTGCTGCGTGGCATGCCATCGAAGATGTCAATGTAGAGATGCTCTTGGATAATATTCCAAATCTGGTTGTTCTGACGCTCCTGCAGGTGCCTCTTGAGTAGCTGATATGAGTCACGGGAGATACGCAGGACAAACTTGCTGGTCCGGAAGTCCAGCAGGGTCTCATTGCCTCTCATGTGCTCCTTCTTTGTCAGGCTGGATAAAATACGCAAGTCATCTTCATAGTAGCACTCCTGATCCCCGCTGAACCTGAGATGGAGAGAAATGCATGAGATGAGGTTATAGAGATGTCCAGGATGAATCCTGGGGTTCACATGTGAGAGTAAAGCAAGTTAAAGGGACTCACTTTCCAAAGAAGGTCTTAGCCTCATTTTCATGATTGTTGTACACCAGTTCCAGGTACATGTGGACAAACAGCGGGTAGAAGACCTGAGACAGTTCTGCTCTGTGACAGTCCAAAACTGTTTCTATGAACTTCTTTAGATCTCTGTAGTAAATCTTGTACAGAGTTGGGTCTCCCTGCTGGCTGTAGGCTGACAGCACTACACTCACATCTGGCTGATCGTCCCCAGCTGCTGCTGAAAGAAACCCAGTGTGAAGTACTGTTCTGTCAGAAATACATTCATTTTGGTCATTTTTAGATATTCTTTTTTTAATTGAAATTCTTAAACATATTCAAACTTTTCTTATTTATACAGTTCATATATTTGCAATGAAATCATTAGTTTGAACATAAAGAACATTTACATCAGGTAATAAAAATGCAAGAAACCTCACAATAAAAAGTATTAAGTCTCCAAAACAACGCTTAACACAGTAGTACTCTGGGTTTCAGCTGTTATGAACGACTATTATTACATTTTCCTCTCTAGCTACAATTCTTAACATTTAATAAACACATGAATTCGTAGTTCGTTAATTTGTTATTCGTAGTTTTCGGTGTTTCATGCATAAAAACTAATTGTACCCTTGGTTGGCGCCTGAGCTACGGCGGAGGATGAGACGGTCACCCGGCTGAGTAGAGAACTCGCATCCACGCCATCTCCGTCCGCACTGCCCGCAGCACCTCCTGGTCCTGACCCAGAGGAGTCAGTTCCCTTCGGATCCAGCGCATCTTCCGGCAATCCCGCTTCACGTCTCAAAATTTCAGCCGACTCAGTCAATTTGTTCTTCGCGAGGAACTGCAAGACTGCCAACAGCGTCTGCTGGTCCTCCGGTGCTCCGCTCGCAGGTTTGGCGCTTCCAGCCGCGGTACTGGAACCAGGGGATGTGGAAACCAGTCTGCTGTCGTTTGCGTTACTATTTCCGAAGCCATCGCTTTGTGGCTCTGATTTTATGTCTATTTCGTCTTTCGCGTCGACCATACTACCTTGTACGGCCGCCATTTTCCGAATGAATTGCGCATGTGCGAGGTTGAAAAACGAAAACTCCAACGGCACAATATCAGGTCATCTGATTGGTTGTTACTCTCTAGCGTCATGTTAGACGAAGAAGAAGTCCCGCCTCCTTTACGCTTCACGCTATCCAAACCTTAACGCTAACGCTTGAGAAATGCCATGACATATGACAGAGGAAGAAAGTTCTCCATTCGTATATCAAAGTTTATGAACAAAATGTTTAATTGACCACAGCAGTGATTAGATATACTCTGTGTATTTTTTATACCACATTTAATAGTTAAACTTGTTGAAAATGAAACTCTTTAGGCAAGGCAAGGTAAGTTTATTTGTAGAGCACAGTTCGTACACAAGGCAATTCAAAGTGCTTTACAGCTACATAAAATCACAAGGAGGCAAATAAAATCCTTCCGAAAAACATAAAAAATAATCATTAATTAATTCAATTAAAAGCGAAGTGTACAGATAGAATACTTTCAGTTGTCATATGCACAGCTAAATAGAGCTGGTTTCAGCCTGGACTTAAACATTGTCAGAGTTTGAGGCCTATCTCAAATCTTCTGGAAGACTGTTCCAGATTTTAGGAGCATTAAACTGAAACACAGCCTCACCTTGTTTAGTCCTGACTCTGGGCACCAGGAGGAGACCACTCCCTGAGGTTCTCAGAGTCCGAGTTGGTTCATATGGCTCTAACATGTCAAAGACGTACTTTGGCGCGAGACCATGAAGAGCAGGCAGAGCATGCTTTTAATAAACCTGAGTTAAAACTTTGGGAAGTTTGTAGTATCCCCAGCTGCTAGTTGCTTCCATCATCTGACTCCACAGTTTTAAGAAGAACCAGTTAAAATAAAATTATAAATGTACAGTAATATAGCTTGGGTTTGGATCAAAAGTTTAAAAAATTTGGTTGGAAAAGTTGGAGCATTTTCATACGATCTGCCCGCCACACACAAAAAAGAAAATCACCTTATTATAAACATCTCACAAGAGCAACAGCTAAAAGACAGAAAAGGTAGACATGCAGGCCATAGATGTTATATCCATAACACATCAAGTCAAATTCTATATGAAACAGCAACAAGTTTCTTTGCTGTCTATTTGCTGAAGGCATTTAAAGATACTCAAAGAGGGTAGTGTTTCTAAGTGAATGGCTTTTTAAAACTAATTCTATGCTCTAGGGTGCAATTTGACCAAACTCAGAGTGAACCCTGGGAACATTTGTTGCTATAGTTAATTAGGATGATGGGACAGAAAACTGGACATAGAGGAAACTTAATTAATTATATGTTGTGTTTTTTTCTCTGAATATAGAGGGGATCATATAAAGATTCATGTAAAAAGCCTTGGGGTAAGAGTACCTGTATTAGAAAACTAAATGCACAATGACATACTCAATCCAGTTGACAGTGTGAAGAATTTATATATGTATATGCATGTACAGTTTTCTCTCTGGCTGCAGATCCAAAACATTTTAAGTGACATAAAAGCCCATTTGTGGTCTAACATTTTTAAACAATTTGTCTAGCATATAGATTTTACCATTATTAATGCTGAACTGGTCTTAATTTGTTTTCCTTATTAGATGATAAGTGAAAGTTTATTACATTATGAGCCCAAGAAAACAAAAAATATTTGTTTTATCTGAGCAACTATCCGAACCCAAAGATACTGAATAAGTTTGCATTTATGATGAAGAAAAGCATCAAATACTTAATGTGAAAAACAAGTTGACCAGTAAAAGTTAAACATGTTTGCTTGAAATAAAACATCAACTAAAACAGTTAATGACAATGAAATTAATTTCCTGTCAGTTGACAAATCAACTAACAAATGAATCTAATGTCTAACTTTTCTTTTACAAAGAGGGTGTAATTCCACAGCTCTAATTTTTTTCATCTCTTAGTAGATATGTACCTTTTTGTACCAGATGGTGGCACTTTGTTCCCACACATTGAACGTCTCAACCAGCCACAGCATTAGAGCATCATCTTTTTTCCTACTGAATAAATACTTTTAAAATCTAATGCTTTGTAAAAGGCCAGTAAGTAAAATAATTAGAGACTGAAATTAATTCCTTTATCAACTGTAACTGTTGAATTAATGACATCTTAACAGGGGCATCTTGCTGGATTTTATGATAATTGCAAATTACAGTCCAATGTCTTCATTTCTTGTAATTCAATGAGCAATGCAGTGAGTAACCAGTAACAGCAGATAATTGTAATTCATTAACTTAAAATGCTCAATCAGCCTCCCCACACACACCATGAGTTCAGCGGTTGGCTGAATTGATGCAATCACCATTTGAACAAAGATGGGTGTGTTTAAATGTGAGCTCTGTCCTGAAAAGGATGTATTCTTTAAAGCAGAAAGGAACATGTTCAGAAAGTTTGTTTCAGGGTAAATTACACTGGTTACTTATGTCCTAAGGATGTTCCTGGATGCCATTGTAATACTTACATATAACTTATTTTGTCCTAACATTAGCTTAAAAAGTAAAACTACTCAATCATAAAAGCTATATTCAAAAAAGCTTGATGTGTAAAATGTTCACATAAGGGCACCAATCTTGAATAAAAAGCTTAATATCACTATGTTGATTAATCAGTTGCATAATTGCATAATGGTAATTATAGTGGAGCACGTGGAGCAAGAAAGGTGGAAAACATGCAGCAAAAATCTCCGGTACTGATCCAAGGACAATGAAGATACTGGAATAGAATTTAGCTCATTCACTGATCCTTGACTCATAAATCTTCTCCATCTTTAAGTTACTGTGATTAATAATTTTTTAATGAAAGTCAATTATGTTTTTTTGTAAAGAACTTTACACTCACAATGTGGGATTTAATGTTTAGGAAGATGAGGGACATATACGATCCCAACTGTTACATCCTGCAAAGTTAAAAGTTAGTCATGAACATTTTTGTATTTTCAACTTGTACCAGAGAGGAAGTTCAAGAGTGACAGAAACTGTGTTGAAGGCAGTACCGGTCGGTGTTCACTTTGCATTCTGCTGAGGCTGGATTTCTGCCTACACGGAATAACACACCTCCTCCTTCTGTGAACATGTTGTCAGACACACGCGTGTACTGCTGACTGGGCAGGTCTCGGGTCAGTGCGGCATCTGTTTTCATTTTAAGGATGCTGTCAGTAGTGAATAAAAACTAAGCCATATTTCACCAAAGCTTCAAATATCTTCTTTAAATGAACACCTTATCGTTTGTATCATGAGTACAATAGTATTAGATGATGCTTATTTGTAATCACAGACAATTAACTTACTGCAAAGCTGAACATGCAGCAGCTCATCTGCTCTCAGACACTCATTCATTCTGGACATCATGACAGTGATAACTTAGCTGGTCTATGCTGAGGGATGGGACAGAGGGCACAGAGCGAGCAGGGCGTTGCGTAACACTGCGGCTACACTGCTCCATGTGAAGGAGAGGTGGGGGTGGGGTTTGTTGGTGGGTGTAGGGTATTTTAACATCAGCTGTTCAAGGCGTGCTCAACAATACATCATTGTAAACTGCTAATTAGAGGGAAAGTATACTCCCTTCTGTGATGTGGAAAGATGACAGCTGGTCAGAGCTGTAACACATGTGAGGCCAAAGGTTATTGACTTAAGATCTATAAGTATTGTCTTTATACAGCAGGTTACAGAATCTCCTTTGCTGCCACTCTGCACCTCCATGAAGGGAGCAGTCGATATGGTTTGTGATATTAACTGCACTGCAAATACAACAAAGACAGACAGCATGCGCTTCCCATTGGCCAGCACTGTACTGGACCAATTTGTGTAAAAAGAACTGGAAGAACTTAAACAAGTTGTGCACACTAGGACAATTTTAAGGTAGAACTGTTACATTTGTGCTCAAATTGCATTTGCAAGCTTGGAAAATACAATGCACTGTATACCACCAGGATCAAATGCTTACACTATAAATATCCATTGTTTTACAGTCCAAAATTAATTTTTTCACCTGAGTTCTGCTTTGAACACAGTGTATATTAAGTATATTTCATTGTGTGTCTTATTTACCCTATCTATATATCAATGTGATTTTCTTTTTGTAAGAAAAACTAGTAATGATAATGACCCTTCTCACTTTATCATCATTTTTCACTTTCACTTTGTCCCCTTCAAGCCCCACCCTGAAGTTCCCCAATGCTGCCCCTATAAACAAATTGAAGAGATTATGTATTCATCAAATAAACCTTCCCAAGTTGCTATACTGACCACAAGAGCAAGAGCCTTGCTAAACCAACCTTTTGTCTTTGATTTAGTCCTAAATCAGTTCCAGTGCTGAAGCTGTTCCAGTGCTTTTCACTGTGTTAATGAAATGGGTGAGTGACAAGAAGAGACACGCATGTTCAGTTTCATCCTTTCTTCACACCTCAGTGATGATTGGTTCAGTTCCTCAATGTGTGTGTGTGTGTGTGGAAACTGGAGGACTCTCCTCCCATCCCCCGTTCTGCTCTGTCAGAAAGCAGCAAGGCGTGGCTCTCCCACAGAGACAGGTTTGTGGGAGTTCTCACCGAAGAAAAAGAAACAGCTTTATGTACACTTCAATTCCTAAAATCCCTATTGCCTTAAGGCCATAATGTAACACTCTATATCTTGATGGAGTAATTGTCACTTCAAGCCTTTAGCAATATCTGTACTGTTGTTTTAGTCATTATAATGTCAAGAGCTCTGCTTACTTTTGAGTGGAACTTACTGGCAGGTTGCTGACACCACTGTTTCTATGAAATTACTGACTTGCATCAGTAATTTGAAATAGAAGGATATTACGCATGTTCATATGGTTAAAGCACATCAGGAGAAGCTGGGACTTTATGTCCCCTCCAGCAGTTACACTTGCAGTAAAAACAGAGGGGCGGTTTGATGTGCTAATTAAAACTAGCACCACTGACATCTGAAAACCATGAGCAGGTTCAGAAAAAATATTCATTTAGGTTAAAATTGCAAGGAGATTGGACTGATATTTTATCATCAAGATTTAAGGCATAAGCTATTAAAGAGAAATACAGCTTGCAGGGAAACCTGCATGTGCCCGTCCTTATGATGTGGTCTTGGGAGAGCAGGGTTGGGCGTGGCAGATTTCCCTGCGCTTTCTGTATTTTTCACTTCAACGCGTAAATGTGTGCGGCAGCTTTTTTCCAGCTATGAGGGATGATGTAATTGAGCTGTATCAGCTGAAATCCACCATTCACGTAAGAAAATACCTGCTAACGCAATACATTAAATCATTAGGTCATAATAGATGCACTTTTTTATAACTCAGCCTTGAATACCGTTAACACCCAGCGCTTTCCTGACTTGTTAATCCTTCTTTATCTTTTTATGATCAAATTATAATTTAACTGCAGGTCTCAGCAGTGAACCAGCCAGCGACTCTGCCTATAAGGTGATCTGTGATTACCTGTGTATCTGAAGGAAACACTCGTTTTTTTATTGTGAGAAAACACCACCAGCCTGTCGACTGCATTGGTCAAGAAATACAGCAAAGCACCCTGCTGAGATGCACAAGTAAATAATTCATGAGGTGTGACTCTGAAAAGAGGTAGAAATGCCCTGAGAGGAAGAGACAGAGTAGGGAAAAGATGAAAGGAAAGAAAAGGATGGCAATGTTGGAAGGCAACATGGTGGGTAGGATGGGGAGCTGGAAGGGTGGGGCAGAGCATCAGGAGCTGTAACAACAGGGAAGGGCTGGAACCTCAAAGCCAAGGGATGTATGGTTGAAAAGAGAGCAAGGGAATTGTTAGTGTGAGAGATGACAAACAGCAGTGAGATGCGGGTGTAAAAGAAGCTGCGAAACATGTGAAAGTTGAGAAATAGCAAATGAAAAGAGGTAATGGTAAAGCAAGTGTGATCCAGTTTAATCATCACTGCAGCGATACAATGAAGCTGCAGTGTTTTTGATGGATCGAAGCTGTTTCTCAAATCTGAATCTTTGTTGCATCTTCTTACTTTTAAACATACAATAACCACTCTTAATCTTACATTTTATTTAATTCCACTAAACTTTGGGGTGTAATCCATCATTAAGTTTGAGGAATCTTTTCTTTGCTTTAAAAATATCAAGTTATTTCTGTGTATCATCTATTTTCTCGTGCATCGTCTGGCAGAGGCTGCTGTTTTCTTTGGCCTATGGGAGTTAGAGCAGTGCCTGTACACAAATACATTAAAGAGTCTTTTGCCTAACCAAGTGGAATAATGGGTGTGAAGGCGGAGAGTGGTACCGGAGATCTCCACTTTGGAGGAATGAAATGTGGGTACTTTGCATTATTCAGTGCTGAGCTAACTGGAAAGCTGGATCCGTCGCACACTTTTCCACACAGCTGGTTTTAAAAACTGGTGGTAGTGGCTGCTCCAGATCTTAGTTTTACTTTTATTAATGTTAATCATTTCTTGTCTTTGTGTAAAGAGAGTGATGATAATAATAATAATAATGAAAAAACAGGCCTTAGTGGTGGCTTTATTATGGCATGACATCTGTTCATCTGACTCCTGCCAACACAGAGAACAAGAGGAACGTCCAAAATGTTCAAATATTCCTTTGATAGAATTCCGCTTTTATTTCAATTTGGAAAAGCATCTTGATATCTTGAAACAATAGCAAACAAGGCTGTTTGTTAGAGAAATAAAAGAGTCAAGTCAAGCTCATTTATATAGCACATTTAAAAACAACATTATTTGACCAAAGTGCGGCACAAAGTAAAAAATGGTACAACAATAACAGCTATGAATAACTACTGCAATAGATAAAATTATATAAACAATAACTATTATAATGGAAACACACAGGATCTGCATTTAACCCGTCATTAAGTTGTGAACACATACAGGGAGCAGTTAAGCTCACACAAAAGAGGCAGCGGATACAGTCAGTGGTGAGCAGATTGCACTCATTATGTCGACAGGACTGAATTTACATCTGTGTATCTGCCCCGAAATATATAGGGAGTGGTCTACATGTTCTCAATGATTTTCTAAAAGTGTATTTCATATCAAGAAGTCATTTTTACTCCCCCGACAGTCTCTCCTTTCTGCTTGCTGTTTCTCTCATGTCCCTCCCACGCAGCCGCTGTCACTAGAGATCTAACCCGGCACTTAAGCAGCACCCAGCTGCAGATCCCTCACAGCACAACGTTGAGCACCACAGTTTCTTTATCACTATAAATGATGCAGATCCCATCTAGAACTAATAAGGCAGCATGGCACTGTCCGGCAGCATAACAAACTCCTGCAAAGAAACTAGTGGAGTCCTACTGAAGTATTTTGATTCAAAGCATTATCTAAAAGTGTCTATCTTAATATATCATCACATATTACATCATCAAAATAATAGCTGTTGTAAGTCATCATTATATGTGGTTCAACCACGCTGTCTTGTTATAAGTTGAAGCTTTGAGAAAGAGACAGTTTCCTTTGTTCTAATCAAAACCTCTTCAAAATAGCCTCTCCCTACCAATTAGCCATCTCTGTGGTCCAGTGAGTGTGTCTGAAGATTATCATACACACACACATGCACACTGACTGACAGCTGCTGTAGAGATAAGATAAAGGGGTGGCTTCTCATTTGTTAAAGGTCAGATCTCAGGACAAACCCCACTTTCTTTAGAATAAGAAAAAGGGCAAAATCAATAATTGAAATTTGTAACCCGGGGCAATATTAACATCATATTGTCAAATCTTTTACACAATGTCAAAACTTTGGAATTATTTGCAGATGTTAATGTCATTTCAAGTGCACAACACCCTCACTGTTTGCTGCTTTACAATAAACCTCCATGTGTGTTTGTGTGGTATTGGAGTAGAGTGAGCATGCATGGGCACAATAATGAATGATATAAAAAGATATGATGATAGAGACATTTTTAGATTTTGCTGAAGACGTTCAGTGCCCCCTCTTAACTTGGAATAATTTATTCATCACATCCCTCCTGACTTGTGTGCGTCTCATTGGCATGAAATTTTCTCCTGGACTTCCAGGACAACAGACCATCTGATAAAGCTCCCTCTTTCCTAAAGATAGTGACCTTTAGTGCATTCACAAGATCAGTCAATGGCACCTGGACTAAATCCGAATCAGCTCTGTTAACTGTTTTATGGGATTGCATTTTCACTATACGTTATCAGTTAATTTTTGCTTTGAAACGATACAGCGATTTCTATTCAGTTGCTTGTTTTCATGGCACCAAAGTGGCACTCATTTTCACTTTAGTATTGAAATATACTGTACCTGTATAGAAATGACACATATAAACCTGGTCATTGTGAATGTCTTTGTTCTCCTTGAGGAGTGTAAGAATGGGGGTGGACCAACTCCCTTTGTTAACACCATTTGATGTCACCAGGAGGGGAGGGTGGACAGAATGATGTCCTTGGAGTCTGACCCTGTGCAAACAAAACAACAGACGGATGCTGAGTGGCACAGGCTTGATAATGATACCCATGCACAGATGTCAGAGATGGCACACATGTAAATTCACATATGTGCTTATTTAGATATGCAGGAAATTATATGCTGCTTAATTCAGTTTGGTACCTGTTTTGAAAAATACACTGTATAAACTTTACTTATTTATCTGTAAAATCTTTTTGTTTCTCATGTTAAATTCAGCCGACAACGAGATGTTTATGTTACTGCATTGAACACCTAGTTTTCTTATTTAAATACATTACTGAATTTAGCTTTAAATTACTTGCCAACTGTTTTAATGTAATAAACCAACTGGGGAAGTTTAATGGGGATGTTCATTTGTTAGAATATGGAAATCAATGTTTTCTTTAGAGTTTGACACATTGACGTGGCAGTGCTGGCCCCTGACCCCAAAATTATCATCTGATGGCATGTTTTTCTTTTAATTTTTTTTTCTTTTCAGTTGCAACTGTTATTTTATCAGCAGGAGAATATCAGATGCTTTGATATGGCATTTCCTGCCATCATGTGCAAAACTCATCAACTATCCTTGTCACATTGTACAATTTTGGCCCAACTTTCAAATATACTGGATCACTATCTGATCTGTCTTGTTGTCATTTATCAACCACTGTTGGGAAATCTTTCTAACACTTAATGCAAGGTCACACACGTACAGATCAGATCCATTCAGTTTAAAAAAACTCCCGTAGTTTTGGAGCAGACTTTAACAATGCCTTTTGGCCATGTTTGTCCTTCACAGACATGTGTTTCACCACATGTTGGAAAATGTTAAGACTTTCAACAAATGCCTGATAAAAGTGGTACAAAGCTCAGGCACGGTGCTAAAGTGTAGAAGAACTAACAAAAATAGCACAAAAACATGGTAGATTCTTACATCTAGCTGAAATAGAATTGGTGGACATAAATTTGGTTAAATCTTTTCTTTCATCTCACACTCAGCAGCACAAATGGCTTTTTCTTCTTTCTTTTTTTGGTCTGGAGATTGAAGGTACTTATAAGCCTGACACTGGAATTTTAAGAATCCATATCATCAAATGCTGAGCCCCATATCTTAACACAGCACTACACACCAACTTTCCAGTTTTATTCTTGTGCTTTAAAGGTTTATACAAAAGGGTTGTTGTTTTATCTTAACTTTGTTTTATCTTAACTTTCTATTTCTGAAAACATAAAAAAAATAAACTACTATAAAGATACTAACTTGTTACTAATGTTTGATAGTAATATCGATCAGATGTAATTTTTGTCTTCCCTTAATTCAAAAGCACACCCCACTGATGGTTTACATGTCTTCCCTGTCTGTGTAAAACCTGTCTTTCAACTGCTTTCTAATTAAATGCTACTTCATCGATTGCCACTCTAATTATGGGCTGCAAGCTCGCTATAGATCTGCCGCCCCTGTAATGCATACGCACACTAAGCCACACATTACATATGCAGCCACACACAAGCCCGTGCATGCCTTCACACAACCCAATTGGATGTTGTTCTGAAAACACTTCTCTGTAGGAGCTAAATATTTGAACAGATTACTCGTCTAAATGAGTCTTCAGCCTCATAGTCCCAGGAGCTCACAACGCACTGACGTTTGGAAATACAATCAAGCCAAGATAATGGAATGCTTTTGGTGTTTTCTAGCCGATCAATAGCTGTTTATGTGTGTACAATGACACAGTACATCAGCCTCTGGGCATACTGCCAGCAGGTGGGGAATAACTCCAGTCAGCACTTTGGGAAAGGGAAAGGATGGGGAGGTGGGAGGGGCAAACACACAAACACACACATACATGCATGCATACTATAGGATGCCTTACAACTGCAAGTATCTGTGTTGCTGATGGAGACCAGCAATGAAGGTGGAGCAGTAGTTGTAGAGTTGTTTGATTGTTTATTGGATTTGAATTATCTCTGATGTATCTCCAAAGTGCAGCGCTGCACGTTAGCAGCAGAATTGGGCTCGGTCTTTACGGCATGGCTGCAGATTAAGATGTCCATGGTGCCTCAGGGGTTGGTGCTAAAACCCTCTATCACAATGAGTTATTGTGTCAAGCTGACAGTCTGACTTCCCATGAGATAAATTGAATCAAATATGTTGTGCACACTGTAAATGAAAAGAAAGAAAAAAGCCTTCTGAAGCCTTCAGTTTGCTGCCATCTATTCCTTGGAAGTGCAGTTTTATTTTTCACATCTGTAACATCTGACCTGAGCTACACTGCCACAACCAATCCAATTTGAGAGTGAACAGCATGTGTGAAAGGATTCTGTCACTCAGCTGCCATTACTGAGGCAATGTCTTTGATCAATGATGCCATTTGATTAATGAAAACAGCCATTACACTGACATGAATCATATCAGTCATTGCCTTTATAAAGAAAACAATCGCTCTGTTAACTTTAGCTGGCCATTTCCTCTCCATGGAATGACAACCTGGTAAAATCATAACCACACAAGGTCATTCTTTGCTCCCCTGTAAATTATCAAATTTTGAATTATTTCATATAATTACTCTGCAATCACCAATGGCTAGTAGTTTAGAGCAAATTACTTTCTTCAAGGGAGGCACTCAGCTGCAGTCCATAGCTAATCTTAATGCAGTTTCTTCATGCTTCAAGGTTTAAATAGATATTGCCTCTCATGTAAGCTCATGGGAGTAAGGTGCTGAAAACTCTATTACTTTAGCACCACCCACCTAACCACATCTACAAAGACAGGAGCGCGGGATGGCTGATAGATTGCTGAAGCAGCAACTAGGCTAAAAGCCATTTTAAAGTCACCTCAAACACAATTCTGTAAACAAACTGGTCAAATAAGGAATTCATAAAGGAGCATTTGAAATTTAGATAAGTGGCTTTCATAAAAATATAAATGTATCAGAAAATGGCCATATTTGTTTTTCCCCCTCTGGGTCATAAGAGCTGGAGTCTATTGGCAACATAGCGGTACACAGTGGAATCACAGGGCTGATACAGAGGCTATTAAACATAATTGCTATTAGGCATTGGCTATTAGACAATCATTCACACTCACATGCACACATACAGGCAGTTTAGAGTTTACATGTGTCTCAAGTGTCAAAGTTGTTATGAAGGGCCATGTATAAAGTCAGTTAGTTCTTTACAACAAAGTGTAAAGTATCTTAGCTTAGCTTAGCATAATATACTGAAACAAAGGAAAACAACAAACCTGACGAGATTCATATAACAGAGAAAAGCTCAATACCTATAACATATATATTTTGTAATATCGGTTTATGTAAGGATTAAACATTATTTCTGATTTATCTATATGGATTATTGCATATAAAGTGGCTTGCTTTATCATGCATTCACACATACAGATTCAAGCACTGCATTGCTGCCCGACGCCACTAGATAGTGATTATAAACACACTGCATAAAAAAAGAAGGTGTGAAAAAAACACAAGTGTATGGTTACATTTTGGTTGAACTAACATGTTAGGTGCGCTTTAAGTCCAGTGCTGGTCGGACTAACACAATAAGCATAGTTACATGCTCTCTTGAGTCAAGCTATGGCTGCAGCTTGACTTGCACATTGAGTTAGGACACTGCCCATGTCCCAATATACACACAGGGAAGCAGAACAAGGTTATTGACTGAAGTATGTGCAACTCTGCAACAAGTGTGAAAGAAGACGTTTAAGACATTCTGCACTTCTAATGTTATCTGTGAAAGATCATAGTACATGTAAGTGTTGCTGAATTCACTGTACAGATGTTGTTTTTAAGGTACTTTTAACAGTGATTTTTTTCTTATGACACTGCTGTTATAAAATCAGGATTTCATCAGAGCAGAGCAACAGCCTGGAAGTACTTTAAACAACTGTGAGTTGACAGGTAGTCTTAATGAGCATAAGGAAAATAAATGAATGAGAACAGATTTGTTGGGAATTTTTTAAGTCTTTATATAAACTTAAACTTATTGTTTTTACAAAAGATGGAACTTTGGACCATATGCACAATGCCTAGGCTCACTTGTGTCTAGATGAGAGTATATATGAGTGATTTGATCCCCAACCTAATTATCTGAGTGTTTTAGTCCAGTTTGGAGAAGCTTGATTTTGTGTCATTTTTGTCTGATTTATATATTTACATGCATCGTAAAAGTCCAGTTTTGGTAGGCCTAGCACAATAGTTCAGTTTTTTCCAGTGTCATGTAACCTATGTTCACTACTGGTACCTTCAAGTGGAGTCAAACATTCTATGTTCATGAGAAAAGCCTTCTTATAAAGTGTGCAGGTTTTATTTGAAGAAATAATGCGTCTCATTAAAGATGTGTCTTATTTTGATAATCTCATTTGTCACTAACCAAAGTGAGCTTCTATCTGATGAAGGACACATATGTTCACACACTTTGGGGTACCAGTTACCTAGTTACCGGTTACGTATTGCTATCAAATTTGGTTAATAACTTCCTAACCCCTTCTGTGGCAAACCAGAAGGGGTTAACCTTTACAACAGTAACCAGATGAAAATAAAAACCATTTGACATAAAACCATGTTTGCATCATAGAATTTGTCCAGCTTGCAGAAGTAAGCTTGTTGTATGTGCCCAAGGGTGTTCACATGAATTGTCTTTGCCTTTATCCTTGATTAAGATGTCTAGTAATCCATTACCACGCAATCCAGTGGTGTATAAATTGACATGATATCCTTTTCCTCACATTCACAACAAACAAAATTTCATAAATATCAATTCAGAATACAAGTTAAACAGTTTTAGAGACCAGATGCATGCACATTAACTGCCAAAGAAGCATCTAATGCCGAGCCAAGTCTCACTAGGAGTTGTGTAAAAAGTGTGGTTCACTTGTCCATAACATAGCAGAATCATAGCAGAATCCCTCCATGTTTGTACATTTTGAGATTGTTATATATCCTTGGGTTGTTGTTTTGCATTCATGTCAAGGTATATATATATATTTGTCTAACCATGTGTTTTGTAACATGTTAACCTAATGATGCGCATTAATTCTAACTGTAACCATGTACTTTCAATGCCTAAGTGCCATTTGTGGGTGTGCAGTAGAAATGTAAGGACTCATGTGTGGGAGGGAAGTAGAAAAATAAAATGGCTGTTGAAAACATTGTGCAGGATAACCTCAAACCAGCAATCTCTTGCACAATAGTGTGACAAATGTCCAATGTTCTTCTACCATCCCCCTTCTCCCTCAATATTAGCTTTTGTAACCAAGTATACACTAGCAAAATGCAGAAAGTGAACATCACTGTTCAGGAAGTCATATGAAGCTGTAGGAAGTCGACGTAAGCTCTATTTGGGTAGGGAATAAAGAAAGGAAAAAGTAGTAGATGCAAAATATCTTTACAGTGAAATAGTTTTGAACTGTGGATCACTGTGGTTATTTCAAGCTCTGTCTCAGTCAGGTAGATATGGAGGGTAAAATTAGTTCCCTATCATGCAGTCTTCGGTCTTATCGGATAATGTTCATCTATCAGCGACTCATATCAGATAGTGAAACTTCTGTTTTGTACATTTTGTATTTATGCACTCAAACTAATAAATCATAGATTTAAAGAGCCAGTGGCTACACAGCCAAAAGTATTTTGCAGTATTCGTTTGAAGGTTAGCACACACCCCCCAGTGTTCCCTTGCTGCTGAACGGTGCACATCTGGATGTTTGAAGACTGCTTTGTGGAGCAGGTGAGCATTTGTCAATAAGGTGGTCTCTGGAGGTCAGTAATCTTTACTCCTCCAACCTGACTGCTCGCAGAGCTTTGTACGGGGAGGAGAGTGTGCCTCTGTGTACCTTTCCAATTTTTTACATTCTCTACTGTACATTGATAGAGAACAACTGAGATAATGGGATTTATAAAAGGGATTTATGTTTGAAAAATGAAAAGTAATACACACTTAATAGATTTGAGTAGCATATGTATATATATGTATGAATAAAAGATTCTGCGTGACTTCTTTTCTCATTAAGATTATCGAATAACTCAAACAGTAATTCAACTTGCACTCTGATGCTGAAAAAGAAAACAGCACCAAACTAATTTTCCCTTATCTGACGAGAAGAAAATTACATGTTGATCCTATCATTTGGGAAGCAGAACCCTCATTTATCCAGTCACGGATGAGATGTTGATGATTCTTTTTGTTCTGTGGGAAAATGTCAGTGATAAACACACAGATCATAAACACTGCTTAATTAAAGCTTACCAAGGTTATCCTCTTATTTGCTCCAACAAATAGTAAGACGAAGTAGAAAAACATCTGACTGCGTTCTTCAGTATTTCATTAAATAATGAGTCATATTACCATGTGTAATATGAAGGGGTAGATTCGATTAACTAAACTAACAAAGAAAGTGGAACATTTTCTTATAAATCATAGACATCTACCTGAACTGTATGGAAAGTGAAAAAAAAAGTCCTGATGCTAATGTTGTTCTGAGGCTGCAAATAAACTGTGTAAAAGTTGCATCAACCCAGGCCTGAAATGTGAAGTCAACAAGGAACTGACCAAGGATTGATCCCTGTGGAATCTTTTCTTTGTTTATTTAGATGTGAAGCAACACTTAAGGAGGTGTGTGGACCTTAAAGCTATGTGCGTCTGACTTGTTTTAAAGTACACTGGCGACTGTGCTTAATGAAAGTCTACCCTGATGCGCCCAGGGGCTCAGAAAATGCAGTTTACGACTCAGGTTGCCGAGCAACTACAATAACTTGCGAGAACTACAATTCGCTTTATGGCGCCACATCACATGATATCAAAACCCTTTTGCCTTAATCATAATAATCTAACTTTTCTTCCTGTCTTGTTTGTTTATGTATGTAAAGACAGAATGATGTTAAAATAGTCAATATAGATATAGACATAAAAAAAGCATAATATCTATCCTTTGATGAAAATTTGGGGGGAAAAAGGAGAAACATAACAACAACTACACTTTTACAATAATGGACACATACCCTGACAGATGAAATAAAGATCCTAAAGACAATATTAGCAGTAAAAGTGACAGAAATCAGTAAACTTTTAATCGCTGGAGTGAGCTCAGAGAAAAAACATGACTCACGGTGGACTTTTTATTACACTTGGTACTTTTGGTACTTAGTAATTCTGAAAAATGACAAGAAATTTGTCAGCATTTTAGCTGCTATTTAAAAAACTTGGTGGTTACATTGGTAAACTTGACACCTAAGTTGCAGCATATCTAATGGGCAAAGCACGCCACACTTTTTACTGTTTTCACAGGTACATTTCTGAGGTGTGTTTTTCTCAATCTGAGCCCTGCACATGCACAGCCATGCATGTGAACATGCTACAGACGCTGACAACCACACCTCCAGAGACCGTCAAAATTTTTTGTGTTGAACAAACACATAAATCACTTCTATAAACATATATAATAAACACATATAAAAGACAAATAAAAAAAAAGTAACATTACCCTACCTCATTGCTCATAATTGGTGGCTTCTGATGATGTCTTTGCTGACTTCCTCAACATGACAACAAATTAATGTGTATGACATGTGCACGACTCAGATGGAGATGTTTATTTCTATATCAGTGGTGCTAAATACTACATCTGTAGGAGAACCCTAAAGCAAAACATTGCCAGACTATGTGGTGCAGCTTTAAAACAACCCATTGTGACTGGAAAGTTGCTGTCTTTTAAGTAGGAGCAGTGCCTGCTAAGCCAGCAGAATCATGAAGTCTCTGAATAAAAGCTGTGCCATAATCACACATCAGCACATCGCCTAACAGCTGGCAACTCGAATCACCGATGATACCTTTTGTAAGGCAAGGAAATATAGATTGGAACAGTTTGGTAGGGATGACATCAAGGGAGGAGTGCAGGCCTTTAGATGATAATTGCTATTGCATTTACCTTCTTGGAGTGATTAATTTGTTTATCAATTGATGAGAGTAAAACTGTCAATAGAAAAAAATTTACATTTAACTCAACAGGCATAAAGCAACGGTGACATTTCCCTGAGAAACTAATGACGCAGGGTTATTTATGGCCTTGTTAATTTAGCCACATCAGCCAGGACCTCAGGGCTAGAAGATTAATGATTGAAATATGCTCTGTCTGACCTCTTAGTTCCACATCTGTTCAGCTGCAAAGGAAATTAAAGTTCACTGAAGTGACCTGATTATGCTAAACAAAAACTGCTCATAAAGAAGCTTGATCTGATGAATGCGCGATGTGATGCTATCTTTGGAAACACGTCGAAGCTTTATTTTGGGTTAAAATTGCAGAACATTTCTGCACCGGCTCCATGTAAGGTAACAGCCAGACAGTGAGCGAGTCTTTCTAATATTCATCACAGACAAACCAGAAAAAGAGACGAAATTAAGCTTTGAACATTATTTTTTAACAAAACTGCATCTTTCCAATGATCAGACCATATCTGTTTCAAAGCTGTAACATATGTAAGAAAGGGAATTCTTAACACAGATACATGAAACAGAATCATCTAAAGCCGATCAGAGGCGCTGCCCTCCCTCTAAAGCATCATCACCATCATAAACTTTTCCTTTTCACATGTGCATCACTGATCTTACAAACTGAGAAAAGTTCTTCTTGGCATCAGATTTGCCTCAGCTTTTTTTTTACAAAGTAAGATAACAAACTTATGATTGAAAGTCTTTAAACAATTAAAAAAGAAAACACTTAGGCAGGACATGGTTCTTCCAGGGCTAAATGTCTAAATTGAGTCATTTTCTGTAGTTTATTTTAGTGTTCTTAAGGTATGTATTGTGGTGCTGTTGATGCATATGGTGATATCTTTGGTATTAGATAAGTAAAAAATAACTACTTTTTTTTAACTCTATACTTTGACCTTGAGGTCAAGAGGCTACGAAAATATAGTAGGAGAAATTTGTGAGGAAAAGATGACCAGCTGCAATGAGAATCTGACCACACCGGGATCTATGTCTGCAATACTGAAACCACAGATTGCTTAATAAATATTGTGCAAAAAAGGCTTTAAATGCCTAATCTAATGCAATCAGTCACACAGAAGCTGTCATATATATTATGTTAGTATATATTATAAGGAAAGAAAAAAGGCAAAAAAGTCACACTCACCTTCCTGTCTTCGTAATTATCCACACAAATCCTAGTTTATTCTGCTGGACAGATATAATCAAACATTGCTTTGAAGGTTGTGGCCACAAGGATTTATGGAACAGATGAGGGATGGTGCAGTGTTTCATATGCTAAAGGGGTTACTAAAGGAAACACTGAAATTCCTTTTCTCAGAATTTTGGCTGCTGTTGAAATAATTCAGGGTCATTACCTCTTGTGGTTGTATCCTTAATCAATTTCTTCTTCTGGTGTTTGCAATCATCTCAATCTTTTAAGTGTACCAAACTTTGTGCTGAGAACTCCACCGGGAGGAAGTTGCTACGTGTGGGATATTTCCCAAATATTACTAATGAAACAGCTGTCTCAATAAAGGATTTTAAATTCATTCTTTCAAGCTCCCGCTTGATCCTCTTATTTTCTTCAACGTTTGTGGAACACCCTCACTATACTCATTCGATCTTCCAAGTGCTATAGATCTTTGCTTATTTTAATAGCATTTGAAGATTTTTTTCTCACAAAAATGCTTTGTCATAGTGTGCATGCTAGATGGAAGGGAAGGGCACAGCTGTTGCATTATGGATTAAGCAGCGGCAGCACGCACCTCTTAAAGAGTCGAGGGAACATTTTAAGACGGGATGGTACACGCGATGCGATCTTAACAGACGTGCGTTAGTCTGCTGAAAATGTGTATGCAAGTCTGTGTTTTCCACTTGAATATCAAGGAGACCAAACAGATGCGAACAATTGAACATTTCTTCAAATTAATGTCAGTTGCCTTTTTTTTAACAAATTGTAAATTGATAAATTATAAACAGATCTAATAAACAAAATGCTGACATTAAAATAGTTCCCTTAATTCAAGTTTGATTTAAAATGTCTCGTGTTTTTCATCAGGAGCTGCAAGCTGCTGAACAAGGTTGCTGTAAGGACACATCCCACTGGGCTGACCTTGTTTTGTTGCTCAGCTGCACTCTCCCAGGCCTCCTCCAAAATATCAAGTCTCAGCTGAACAGCACTCCCTCAGTGTCAGTCAGTGACTCTACCAGCTGAGATTTTGTTGCAGTATTTCTTTACATTAATAATAATATAATACATTATTTATAACGGCCGACAATAATGGGAATTTATTTATGATTGTTAATGTGGACTCCTCACACGTGGAAATAGGTGGAGAGAATCTCAAGGTTTTCCAAATTATTCCCGTCGTTTGACGTTTCTGATACATTTTTATTCATCACAGTCGTCATGAAAGAGACACTTCTTACCCCCAGTGCATCCAGTGCCTCAGCAGTCACATTTTTAGCTCCTCTATCTTTCAAACATTACTTTCTCCAGCTACCTTCCTCTTTGTCTCACAGTGTTTGAGACAGCCAGCCAAAATCTAAAAATACCCACCTTGTAATGTTTAATTTCAATAGTTTCCTTGTTTGAGCATGGATTTTCACATTATACTTTTAATCACTGGAGGTGATGAATCACTCTTGTCCACACTTCTATCTATTTCAGCTAAAAGGGAGGATAGAAGAAGGCCCGGTGTGTGATGTGTTTTGAATATATTACGTGCGATTTCAGGCTGTCTGCTAGTTGGGAAATCAAATGCTAAATCAGAGATATCGCATTACCTTCTAAATAGATGGAAACCCTGGAAGGCTTCATTATTGTAAACTGACAAGAAAAAAACTGTTTAGACTTGGTTTAGTGTGCATATCATTCCAGACTGAAGTTTAAATACATCCATCATGGACTTGAATGTCTTTATTGAACTTTGAATGACATCTTTGTACTGTTATTTTATTCTTTCTTTACTATAATTTCAGCAAAATTATAGTAAAATCACACGAAATGATAATGAAAAATAAGAATTTGGTGCTCAATCAATGCATCAACACACATACTTTCTTTTCACTTTTATGGATACATTTTACAAAATCACAGAAATATTGCCAAAGCCTTTTCACCGCCTGTCAACGATCATAACTGATTGGAGCTGTTAGCTTATCCTTCCCGACCTAAAATGGTTTATTTGAAAACGCACTTTGGACTGATCAATTCACAGTATACAGGAAAGTTCAAACAGCTCAGCGCACATCTGAGAAAAAAGCTGTTGGTGTCATGATCTGTGTCATAATCTGGTCATTACTCTTAGTACCCTCAGTTTCCCTGTCTGGTTCTCAGCTCCATTTCCACACTTGTCTTCTACTCAGTCAATCACAGCTGCAGTCATTTACTCATCAGTATACATTCCCCTTGGTTTCTTTCAGTAATTGACAGATCCTCGCTATAGCTCCTCATGCAACTTTCGGTCATTCGTGTTCAGGTTACATTTTCAGTCGGGTGTCTCAGTTCTTAGTTTTTGTTTTTGCTGCTTAAGTTTAGTCTGCATTTTTTGTTTCTGTTTTCTAAAACGAGTTTAGTTTTACCTCAGAGTTTAGTTTTACCCCCCACTACCCCCTCTCACACACACACACACAGTTTGGATCCTTCTCCTCTCAACACCTGTGACAATTGGACCCATTTCAAAAGAACTGCAAATACAAAGATTACTATCCAACATTTACACATATTAAATAAATGTTTTTTTGTAGTTGTGGCCAAGAAGATCAAAACTGTCACTCTCAGCTGAGTGAAAGCTATTTTGGCTGGTTGGAACAACCGAGGAAACAGGAAGGTACATGTCAGCATCGAACTGTAGCCACTGAGAACCCAGCAAGTTTTACTTCTCTGTGGACTGAGAGGGTATTGAATCCTCTGGTCTTAAGTGTGCAGCTGACCACACTGACCAGCAAAATAGGTGTTAAAGGTGTAGTACGTGATTTAACAGAACACAGTACCAAAATGTAATCGTAGTGGGGCTAGCACCACGCTGTGGGACTGTCTACTTTCCACATATTGGATGGAACAATAATTTGGGGCTGGAACAGCAGTCATTGAGTAAGAGGCAGGGTACATCCTTGACAGGTTGCCAGTCACAGGGGTAAACTAGACAAACAACCATGCACGATCTCTCATAGGGTCAATTTAGAGACACCTATTAAATTAACATACATGTTTTGAACGGTGGGAGGAAACTGGAGTACCCGGAGAGAACCCATGCACACACGGGGAGAACATGCAAACTTCACACAGAAAGGCTCCAGCTGGGATTCGACCAGGAACCCTCTTGCTGTGAGGTGACAGTGCTAACCACCACACCACTGTGCAGCCCTCAGTGAGACCAATGTTTCCCAGTCCTGATCCTCAAGCCCCCTACAATGTATATTTTGCATTTCCTCCTCTGACATTCTTGATTCAAATTAATGGATCTTTATTGTACTTCTGCAGAGCTTGAAGAGCTACTGAGCTTCCTCAGATATCTGAATCAGGTGCGTTGGAGCAGGGAAACATGCAAGGCAAGGGGGCCCGAGGACCAGGACTTGGGAAACACTTCACAACAAACCTGGATACAGCTAGATAAAACAGGCTAATATGAAGCTTTTGGATTAAAGTTTTTCTAATGAAGATGTATGTCGTACAATCGCTCTGCCTCACAGAACAGCTCAAAGAAATCACTGAAAGCCCAATATTGACGTGATATTCATGAATATGATGAGTTTATATACTTCCAACAGGAGAAGTATGTCATAATGCATTGGTTTAAATATGAATACTGATTAAAATCTTAAAAATGTTATGTCCCGTGTTTTTTGGTTTGTGAAAGCAAAATATAATTCTCATATCCTCTGAAAATGGTGACTGAATGCTTATGTTTTATGGATCACTGACAAAGTTAGTGGTGTAATCAAATGGTAAATATTAGGGCTGTAATGATCAATAAAGTCCTGGCTGAAGAAATCTCAAAATGTTTGATTCTGCCCTTTTCACTTGTCTATCTCCTCTAACAAACAACTGTGTAATCAGTATATATTGAAAAAAAGTTAAATGAATTAACCTCCGTTTCTATACTCATTTAGCCAAAAATGCAAAAAATATTTCAATATTTAAATGTTGAATTCAATGTGGACATATAAAAAAAAAACTAAAATATGAAGCATAGATATATTGGATTAAAAGTCACTGTTCATCCAGTAAGTCAAATCAGTACCCTCTAAATGGAATTCCCTGAAAACATTTGAGGAACAATGGTGGCACAGCCCACACCACACAGACTTCTAGCTAATGTAATTGTATTTCTGAGGTTGAATACCCTCAATGGCATTCATCCATCCTCCCAGAAGCTTATAGAATGAGGTCAAGAATAAGGCCTGCAAGCTCACCCTTTGTTCAGGGACAAATATCCTCCTTTCCTCTGTCTCTGCCTGTCTGGCTCTGCTGGATCTGTCTCTGCTATTATTAGAAAAAATTTGCTCTGGTGCCATGGTTAACTCTGAAAACGCCACGTCACACACGTCACAGGCCCTGCCTCTAGAATGACTCAGCATCCTTAGAAAACAGCTGGAGTTGGTCGAATCATTAAAAATACAAACTAGATAATGATTTTCCTTGCTGTAGTTCATCATCAACAGGTTTAGCTGCCACAGGTTTTTAGGTGATTCCATTAACATCTACACAAGCAATACAATATCTTAAGTGTGGCGTAATCGCTCTTTAATTTGCACTCTGTCTCCTTTATTCATCCTCTGTAGTGACCTTTGTATATTCATGTGTTTCTATCCTCTCAGTCTGGACAAGCGTGAACTCTTCGTCTCTGAGAGCAGTCACTCCCCAAGGCTGCTGCAGCTCAGCAAGGCACCAGCAACAGATTCTAAGGCAACGGTAACTAAGAAATTAACACTTTGTTTACCAGTACAAAGACTGAGACATGCATGGCTGCTTTAACTGAGTCAGGTGGCTGAATTATATCAACAGTACTTTGAAAGTCTCTGCTCACCCTGGCCTTAATAGGCATTAAGTGGTTGAAAGATGAAAGATGAAATATGGCAACTTCACTTACATATAGAATGACATCTTGTTAACTGTGGGTAATTATTTGTGCAAGCGGACTCATGCATTTCACATTTAATATGTCTGCAAAGCTGACACCATAGTCTGGTGAGGAGGGATGGCTTTGATCTGGAGAGGCTGACACACTGGTGCAATTTACAGCTGTGGCCTCCTCAGCCTGATTCTCATTGCTACCATCAGACAGAACATAAAGCATGCCTCTCCCTCATCGTAGACCCCCTTTTTTTACTCTACAAAGTAACATGAAGGACATGAAATGGAAGCACTGTCCGTTTGAGAGAAGTGTGCACAGATGATACTTGGTTAATGCTTAAATTTAAAATTGTTAAATGTGTGGGATGTGGCTGAAGCGATGCATATGTATACGTGTTAATGCTTAAATTAGGTGTTGAGATATGTCGGTGCTTAATGTACAGTACTCTGGAAATGTTACGGGCACAGAAATTAAAATGAAGATTCCTTAAAAATAGATTTGAAGATGTGAAAAATACTATTTAATTTATTAATTACTTTTGTGAGCAGAAAAATAAATCAATCAATGTTTGGTATAAGCTCATTTTCATATTCTAAGAGGGGGCATGAAAATGACGGGAGATGTCTCCCTAGCTTATAGGTAAGAATCTACACATGTAAAGTACGTAAAGCTGTTGTGAATTGTTGTATAAATAGAAAGTCATAGTGAATGTTATAATTGTTAGGGCAAATTTCTGGTTAAAAAAAGAAGCTATGGAAGCTGCTTTTGTCCCTGGAAAACTACAATCTGCTCTGACTGGTCAGCTGAAATGGCCTGACCAGACTCCGGCCACCATTTCACAACAGACCTGTTAAAAATCCAATAGGAAGTTGTACTTCCCATTAGAAAGATTCACAAAGTAGAAACACAAGATAGAGGACAGTGATATGTTTGTAGCCCTGTGCAGCTCTCAGCTACATTCTGTGCTTGTGAAGTAGCGGCAGGGTGTCTGAGGTGAAACTCAAAATAGAAAGTTGAAGCACTCTTCAAGTTTCAATTGAAAAGAGGGAGGGTTGTTTCATAACAGGGCTTTTACGGTGGCATCTCGCATCAAGGCTTCTGCCACACCTTCCACTCAGCAGCATTGCAGGGGTATAAATCTTTGAAGAACTGCAACCTGCGTCACACATGTGCACGCAGCTCTGTGGCTGGCCCACCCAGTGGGTGGGCAAGAGTAGAGATGGGATAATCAGAGATGATCCGTGAGGCTCAAGGTCTCAAGGTGTGGGCCTCTGTGTGTGGAGCAGGGATCAGGGTGTAAAGATAACTCAAAGTACAGGAGCACATAATCCACCATCTCTCCATAATGCACATCTGAGGGGTGTTCCTGAGAGGCAAAAGAATAAATTTCTAACTTCAAGAAAGAGGTCAAGGGGATGTTTCTTTATGGCATGTGCTGGTCAAAAGCAACTTTTTTTTCATGGATAAAAGGAGCAGAATTTTTTTCTTTCAAGAAAACTAGAGAAAGTTTTGCAGTATATTACAAGAATAGCTCTCTAAAAAGTTATTTTGAATAAAATCATAAATAATTGCGACTTTGTTTTAGGGTTTCTTGGAAAAGTTGCAACTGTTTGGTGAAACATTTAATTTCCCAACTTCTGAAAACAGCAGACAAAAAAACATTTGAGAGGTTCAACCTTCTGCTGTTTAAAAACGTTTTGTTTGGTTCAAAATGTTCGCCTGGCATGTGTTGCTCGACCTACTGATTATAATCAGTACATGTTATCTGTAAAAACTTAATGGACAACTAAAATGCAACTGAGTGAAAATACAGTGCTTGCAATCAAGGTGACACTATCACCAATCAGACAAAGGTTCTAATAAGTTATTTCAAGCTGCAGTGTTACCAGGATCTTAAGCTCGATCTAAGACAATATCTCTTATATTCCAGCTGCACATCCTCTCCCAGAGTGGGTTTTATATATAAAAGAGAGACAATGCAATCATGTGCAGTTCCAGTAAAGTCAAGTCTTTATTGATATGGTGTCATACAGCAAAACACAAGTCTTAGTCACAGTAAAGAGAATAGCATGTCAACTACATTCAATCTCTATGCTTTTGATCTAATGGTAACTATAATTAACACTAATGAAGAGATAATAATGATTAAACACCCCACTGGACTGAATCATACACATCAAACACATGGCCAGAAGCTGCTGGTGTTTTAAGGCATTTTACATCCTACAGTATCTGTTCTAAAGTATGGTATATGTTTATTTTGACAATGCGTTTTCCATGAATGTGCACTTAAAAGGATTTGGCAGTGCTGCAGTAGTGACGTTATTTTTGGTTTGCAGTGTAAGGGTAAAGGCTTGGCGTTTGCCATCCATTGAAATAGTGTGTACTATAAAATGCTATTAGCTTTTTCTGAAAATGTATTTTCTCTCCGCTTTCCACTTGATTTCAACATTCCATGAACCAAAAAACCCAACTTTCAGATTTTCTGCCTTCCCTTCTGTTATTACAGTTAGATAGGCCACAGTGTAAAAATACAAACACTTAGGACAGTACTAAGATACTCGTCATATGCTTCAAGTAAGACAACCAAACCCAGAGCAGCTTGCTGTACAATCAGTTTTTTTGTTTGTTTGTTCGTCCGTTACTATTCGTAGTGTGAGTGCAGTTTGTCAGGGCTTTAATCACCATGACCAGCAGCAAGAGGATAAGATAGTTGTGTTCAAGCTGGCAGTGCACAAGCAGGAAATAAAAAAAAAAAACAAGCTACAAGTCTCATACTGAATAACTCCAAGTGGTGACGTCACACTACAACAGACATTTTATCCAGTCATGGCCACAGTTAAAAAGAGAGAGGTCAAGTTGTTTCAAACACATCTTGGTCTGACAGGCTTTTGTTGGCAGGGTTGTCTTCAGCCTGAGTGATATGATTCTGGGGTTCAAATGTGCTTCATGAGAGATGGTGCTATGTTGTCTGTTTACTTAATTCATCACACCCGGAAGTATGGATCTTACACAATCTCATGCATTTGTGCTAAAGAATAATTTACACTTCAGTATCTATTGGACTGGGTTGCCATCTTACCTTTTTTTTGTTTTATTTTTTGGCATTTTTTAACTTTCCTCACACTCTGCATCCTTCATAGAAGTTTGTGCAAACCATCCAAAATTTGCCAGCTAGCTTCCCTTCCTTCGTAAGTGCTTCAAAGTGGAGCATCTTTATATTCATAGTATGAACAGCTGGGATCTGTGACCCACTGAAGCCACACCTTTACTGAGTTATAATTATGGTGTCAAATTGAGCCCACCTGTCAGTTACAGTCATTAACAGGTGCTGTGCATGGTGATGCTGATGAATTCAATGCAAGCATGACATCTACATGCAAATTCTGCTTGATTAATACAATATATTTTATCGTTTGGATCATATCTTAATCTTATGGAAATAGCTCTTGTACCCACTTTAACTAATGACACATCATTGGTACGTAATAAGAAGTCTGCTTCCCTAAAGACGTTAATCCTCCTTCGTACTGTTGTCATGCTAAGCTGGTCGGACTGTGGTCAAACTGCTGATGCATCTTCTGTCATTGGAAAAAGTGTGCAAGAAATTCATTTGGCTTTCACTAATGAGACTACACATTGTTTCTCAATAGGATGTTATCTTTAATTATAGTTTATTTTGACTGTTTTGTTATGCAGATGGTGTGCTTCCTCTCAGACCTGTCAGTAATAGTAATATAAGACCAGTAACAGTTCATGTGTTTAGGATATTTTTTTTTGTCAATGTTTGTTTGTGTGTAAATGAGCACCGTAACAATCACACACACACATGCTTCCCTTGGAATGTGTTGAGAGTAAGTCACAGCTTGTGGTATAAATGCATGACCAGAGTTATTATCTACTGTGCATCGGCTCAATGTTGGTGAAACAGATCAGATGGAAGTTGTTAATGTGAAAGACCATAGTTTTGAACGAGATGCTACCTATGTGCCAGTTACGGTTCAACGTTGAGTTTGTGAAAGAGAGAAAGTGAGAAGAGCTGTACTGTATTTTGATAGTGTGATTGTTATAGTAGAGTTATAATGGATTTTCTTTAGGGAACACCTGTGGGAGAGAAAGGGGACGAGAGTAAATACTCCAACATGAAAACAAACCTGTAGATTCTGCACTATTATGACTAGTAGACATCCAACACAGATTAACTATGCTTTTAGAATAGGAGGTGAAGAGATTAAGGGGGCAAGAGCAGGCTTACAGTAGGCTATTAGTTTTTCTGATTGGTGGGGATATCCTCTTGCTGCTTCTCCATCTTCTTGGTCTCCTCGTAGACTTCACGCTGGGCCACCTTCCCACCAGACTTGCTCTGCTGCTGCTCCTCCTCCTTGCCCTCCTTCTTTGAGCTCTTGCCAGAGCTGGTGTAAATGCGGGTCTGGTAGCTATAGCCCTGCCCACCACCGGCACTTATGGAGGAGCTGGGATAGGCAATACCCGTCCCAATGCGGGTCTCCTCCCCTTCCAGGAGTTTCCTGGAGAGAGGGTGACACAAGGAGTTTACAGAGAGCAGACAGTGAGGTGTAGCGAAGGACAGAGGGACAATTAAAACAATAAAATGAACAAAGAAAATTGTGTGTTTTTAAATTTTGCCCTTTCACTTAGGTGTTATCTCCGAGAGGAACTTACCTGTAAGCTGCAATTTCAATGTCCAGGGCCATCTTGACATTGAGCAGATCCTGGTATTCCCTCAGATGACGAGCCATCTCACTCTTGGTGGTCCTCAGCTCATTTTCCAGCTCTATCATGTTGTCCTAAGCAAGAGCAGTAGACCAGGGTTCAATGTTTTAAAAGTCAAAATGATATTCTGTAGCCACAATGCTTGATGCAGACTTCTGTCAACTCTATTGTTTAGCTGAACATCGTGTAGTGGAGAGTTGAAGTCGGTTATGGGTGAAAATGCTGGAAATTTTGCCCTTGTAACATTTTTCAAACAGAGGGACTGATTGAGCGCTATTATTGGACCAAAAATGACTCATTTAGATTATTTGTATGCGTTCAGTGGGCGTTGTCAGATACAGCCTCGCGCGCTGTCTGGGGGAAGTGTTTCAGCACCACGGACAGAGCCCGAAAACCAGACGTTGCCTCTGATTTTATTTATTACTGAGATATTTATATATAATATATTAGAGGGAAACACTATACAGAGTACTCATTAACGTGTAAATAAACTTTCGTGAGGCTGATTATTTAAAAAAATATATATGAATAAAAGCTGCTTTTAGCTTCCATAATTATAAGTCATTAAAAGAGAATTACCTGGTAAGAGCCAATCTCCACATTATGCCTGTCCTCCATCTCTCGGAGCTGCTTTTCGAGAGACTCGTTGGTTCCTCTCAGGCTCTCTATCTCGATGGTCTTGGACTGCAGCTGCCTCCTGAACTCGTTCATCTCCTCCCTGCTGGCACGGATGGCCTCGTTACTCCGGTTGGCCTGCTCAGACAGGTCCGCAAACTTGTTCTTGTACCACTCTTCGGCAGACTGCAGGTTCTTGGACGCCATGGACTCATACTGGCCGCGAATCTCTTTGAGGGCGGAGGTGAGGTCTGGCTTGGACACCTCCATCTCAACAGACACCTGAGCAGCCTGGATCATGTCTGTCAGCTCGGCCACCTCTTCTTCGTGCACCTTCCTGAGGAAGTTGATCTCGTCCAGGAGAGATTCCACTTTCTTTTCCAGGTCCAGACGCACCATGGTAGCATCATCTACATCTTTTTTAAACGCCTTGAGGATGGCCTCCGCCTCCTCTCGGGCACGGAACTCCTCTTCGTATTTCCCCCTGACCTTCTGCAGGTCGTCGTCGATGTTATCCCTCTCAATCACCAACTGGGACTTCTCTCCGTTCAGTTCCTCAAGCTGGGAGCGGAGTTCGCGTATCTCTTGTTGGTAGAGATCTGCCAGCCGGGAGGGATCCGTCTGCCGCTGACGCAAAGCAGTCAGCTCCGTCTCCAGCACTTTGTTGTGCTGCTCCAAGTTACGCACTTTATCAATGAACATGGCAAAGCGGTCATTGAGGCCTTGCATTTGTTCCTTTTCATTGGTGCGGATGATTTTAAACTCATTGTTGAGGACGCTGCTCTGTGTCAGATCGAATGTCTCCAGTGGCATGGAGAATGAACGGCCAGACTTTCTGTTGTACGAGCCCAGGGACTGAACGTTGGTCCGGGACAGAGAGGAGGACCGGTAACCTCCGCGTGAGGACATGCTCATCGGTGTGCGCGATGGAGAGGACGAATAACGGGGAGAATCCCCGAAAATCCTCCGGTAGGAGGAAGAGGAGAACACTTCAGATCCGTAGCTCATCTTCGCTTGTATGGAGACAGTGCAAAGCTGCAGGGGCGTCTCCTTTATATAGGGGGATCGACCCAATCACTAATTAATGCCAGTTGGTAACATCCGGACTCGGTTTCAGATAGGTCAGGTAGTCCGGTGCTGCATCTACGAAACGTCACAAAATACTTAACAATTCTTTTTCTTTGGCAAAAAATTGTCAGCAAAAAGCGTGACATCGACCCAGATGTGAGTTGTAGTTTTTTTTATTATTATTATTACGTGGAACGGATGGATCTGTCCGTTTTGGCGCAGTTGTGCTGCAACCACACTTGATCCTGTATTACACATTTAAAGCAAACGAATGAAAATAAAAAATCCCTACTAGTTGAAAATTTTCAGCTTTTATCAATGAAAAAAATACTCGAAATAGCACCCCACATGCACACCACCGGTGTACTCTTTTTTGTTTACTTTCTTTTTTTTTTAAAGATGACTTTGCAGTTTTGTTCAAACCTTTTTTAGAATAAGAAATAAAATGTAGGCTAGCCTAAACTGACATCTACATTACATTTCACTATGACAGCAAAATTTCCATCTGTCTAATAATCTCTATCTGAGCGGTTATGTCTGACGGTCGAATATTAGGACTGCTCCTTTTTAAAATTTAAAGTTACATGTGCACAACCTAAATGTATTTTTTACACGTTTGAAATAACATGAACTCAGAGGAACATCAATCCCCTCTTAATGTGATAATTAGGTTAAAGAGTCGTGAGTATATCTTGAACATTTTAGTTTTGTGCATCAACAGGACCATGAATGGGGACTTTGCATTTGGAGAAAACTCTGTTTAGCTACTGTATGGCTGAGTATCACGAAACATCTTTGGATTTGTTACCATAATTCCTTGTAATACAAGGAAAAAAATCTTTTTAGATAATGTAAGTTACAATTTGTTCTTCTCAGAACAGTTTGAAAAACAAAAAAGGCCTTTGGTGCCCCCTGTTGTCTAATAGAGCCGTAATGCAACCAGGCTGAACACAAATGTTGGTTATATTTGTGACGTGTGAGTAAATGCAGCCTCCAGTATGGAAAGGATACTGAATGTTTGACTAATATGATGATAGATGAACTGGTGAACGAACAGGTAGATCAGTGGTAGCAATTTTACCAAATCTGAAACATGAACCAAAGAGAAATAAACCCCAAACCCCCACAGAACTTCAGTTGTTAAGCGTCTGATGTGTCAGATTTTGTGAGAAACATAAACATTGTTGTTATTGTGCTTTTCATGTCTTTGTGAACCTTATCACTGCATTTTGCAGCTTTGAATAAAATATTTATTTGCTTTCTGAATTTCCGTTTAACTTTTGAAGATGTGTTATGTGCTCATGATTTCATAAAATAAACAAACAAAATAAGTCATACATTCTATGTGGCACCATGCAAGCCACAGTAAATAGTTGATTTATGACAGGAAGTTATAGAAAAGGAAGAACATAGTGGATGCATGTCAACTTAAATAATTTATTCACATAATATGGTGATGTATTTGACTTATCTATCACTATCTGGAAGGCATGAATTAAATGGCTTATTAAAAACAGTGCGATCCATTTTGACTGTGAGATGTTTTCTACTTATTTGCTGGATAAAAGAACAGATTGAAATCTTTGAGCATATTCAAAATGTATGTAGTAATGTGACCTGATTTATATTTAAAACAGTGTGGAAGGACTCTGACAATTTCCACAAAATGAATGCTGTTTTCACAGCTTTTTGGACTGCAGCACTTTGTCTGGCATTCAATTTGTTTGAAAACGTTTTTAAAAATGTCTTCATTGACCTCAAAGTAAAACATTTTTTAGAAATATTTACAAGTTTATCAATTATAAAAGATATCCTATTTAGAAAAGTAAATGCATCCTGCTTGTTTCTTGAACTTGATTAGGGTTGAGTTTGGGCAAACTGATCATTTAGAAAGATCTCAAATTTCCCAATACATGTCAGGAAAAACATTAAGAACCAAACTTTACCCTTAAAACTTTTGATGAAATGTAGATAAGGCAAATAAAATCAAGTTCAAAGCCTTAAATCATCCCAATATTGCAATGGCCTCAATAGGAAAGACAGGGCAGACATTATGGTTCTTTATACATAACTCCTAACTCTGTGTAGGGTGAAAACCATGTGCTACTTATCCCCCGGCTAATACTTTACATATAGGCATGGTGGCGCCAAAAGCATAGTGTCAGGTGCTTCTTAGTGGCAGGAACTAGAGCTGATCCAAGCAAAAATGCTCCTCAAAGAAAATGCCTATAGAGCACATGTGACTTGAAACAGGACCAATAGTTCATCTTGCAACACAACAATGGTCTGAGGCAAACAGCCGTTTTAGTTTTTCATGTAGGTTGCAATCAAGAGCTGCCCCTTGAACGTTTTATGTTTTAAGATTTCCAGAGATAGGAGGAACTTTTTTTCCTGCTGTGAACAAAATTACATTTCTGCACTTCTGCATATCTGAAACTGAAAGTGTAACAAAGAAAACAGAACTTAAGTTACATAACATTAAAATCGCCTTTTACAGGCTCAGTTCTAAACATTTCTATTCATTTCAATGATGACTCTCATATCTGTTGATATCTTGAAAAGTCAAGTGAAAGTTATTTTTTAAACTGAATAATGACTGTCCATATTGTGTAATTAATACCATATGCTAAAACTTTCATTTGTACATCATCTTGAGGGGTGGAGCTTGCCAAGAAGCAAGAACGTTGATGCGAATTGAAACGAAAAGTCACATTGTGCGATATGAAACAGTAAAGTCATAAATATGAGACACAGGTGTCGTGTCTGTGTCATAAGTCTCATGTGGATCCAACTCTACTGAGTGAATGCATTTAGGAGATACACTTCCTATCACAGATAAATAACTTGGCACAACACCTGTCGACTTAATTTACATTAAATTTTCATATCGCACTGCATATTGAATAATTCAGTTATTCTGAGTAAGATTAGATCGTTTATCAGACAGGAAGGAAACATTTCTGAGGAAACGTTAACTGATGTAATTTTGATGAGCAGGTAATAATTCTTAAGGGTTTATGCAAGAAGGGGGATTTTACCATCCTTCTTCTACCAGTACGACATCTATTTATATATTTCTTTACCATTCTGAAAACTATGAATATGATTTTGTGCAGGAACGGTGCATTGATGGTTATCTCGGCTTGTCAAACTGAGGTCACGTGTAACTGCCACGAAGACATATAGTCCCGCCTCTTTGTTTTACACAGAAATAAACGCCGCCCTCTGAATGTCTCATAACAACAGCTGGCAGTTCATACAGACTGTAGGGAGCACTCAGAGCACGGACACTCGTCTACTGCCAAGCTTTGCAGAGTATTCACCGCCGCTTTGCCTGTAGCTTTCTCAGAAAAATACTCTCTTTCTCCCACTTTCACCCAGCTCACGGCGCATGCTCAGACTAACCGTCGGCGCATTTGCTTTATTCAGGAACTCAGAGGTGAGTACGGTAATGTCACTCGCGGCTGAACGCAGGGAAATCTTCACCTACAGTTTAAGGTTTATCTGTCTTTTTGTCCCTATAAGAGGCAGCTAACGCATTAGCTCTGTCCGGACTACTTCATGTCTGGCTGTCCTTCCCATCAGTGTCAAATAAAAGGAGCAGGGTTAGCGGACTGTTAGCTAGCCTTGCAGTTCGGCAAATAAGGAAACGTTGTTTGGAAACCGTGCGAACAAGGTGTTCTTTGCTGCTAGCTTGTGTTGAGGCTCCAACAGTGGCTAATCGTTTCATCGCTGAGTATTGTTATATAGCCACTACTTAACACAGAAGACATCCTGTTGAGACTGTGTACATTGTAACAACAGACGGCTTTTCACTGCAGACTAGACCCAAGGAAAAAATAAAAGCACTGTTCTGCAGTGTAGTTGTACCAGAGCCTCCTTCAGACCTCACTGGCCCCTTTGTCATCGTGAACCAAGATGTTTTGAATACATTAGCTAAAGAAAACAATCAATAAACTGACTGAATTGGGTATTCTTTCCGTTTTTTTTCTCCAAAGATGCCCATGCACATAGTTGAAGACCGACCGAGTCTCCTGTAAAGCTGCGCATTGATCATGTAATGGTCCGAGGCGGTGTTTTGTGGCCCAGTTGACAGTTCTTTTCCTCGGCATTTGAAGCTCATTTGCATTTGTGTTGTCACTGAGAGCGAGAAAGCTGATCTGCGCCCTTCCTTTCTGCTGATTTCCTAATCAGGGTAGAATGATAGAGTGTCAACAAGGGAGGAAAATCATAACAACAACAAAAACAACAACAACAATAGGCTTCTTTTTTAGTACTGGCTTGTTTGTTTGTGATCTGAGCAAGACTTTGTCATGATGTAGTAGTAAGACTTCTGTGTGTTAAACTGTGTTACAGGTTTTGATTTCTCATTTAATTGACTCCAATCATCTGACCCCTTCTTTGTCATGTAATCTATTGTATTTGCAGTTTGATGAAGCCATAGGAGACTACCTAATTGTGAGATGATGATGATTGAATCAGTAGGATCTATTATTTCTATAGATTGGGGCTTTGTTAATCCCATTTATTTTCTTTCATTAGTCTAAAAATGCTGACTGAATGCATATTAGTAACTAAGAGCCCTGGAATGCTTTGATATGAATTCAAGGAAATGTATTGTTTCCTCTTTCTGCAGACACTGAACGGTGAGAAAGATGACCACTTCATGGAGTGACAGACTGCAGAACTATGCAGACTTGCCTGCCAACATGGACGGCTTGACAATGAAAAAATACAGGAGGGAGCCCTACCACAGGTAAAAAAACACACATTTGGGCATAACTGAGACAACATCTAGCGGAGATGCACCCGGACTTTTTGACAGAGGTTGTATAACTGATTAAAGAGACACAAGCACGACTGTGGAAACATCAACAGCTTAAGCACCAGTTAACTTTTAAGAGATATAACAATCCCAAAGCAACTTCACACAACAAACTGAATCCAGACGGTCAGAAATGTTGGTCAGTCAGAGTAGCACAAAGATTATATTTAATTTTCTTTGACTCGTCAGAGATTGACAGTATTTATTGTACAACTCTCCTGGAACTATTGAAATGGTATTGCTGTATTGTAGTAAGATAAATTATAACAATACATTATAAGAAGAGTCGTCTTCATTCCCTCTGCGTTACGGCACCTCAAAAAATATGTTTAGGCAATTTCTCCATTTTGCTTGATTCACAAAAGAACAGTTGACAAGGCTACTCTGTTTAGCACATGTAGAAACCTGAGAAACCTGTTAAAAAGTGTTATCAATAATGCTTCGGTTCAGTCAGATTGGCTCTCTTCTTTCTTTTTTTTCTTTTTGAGACCAAAGTAATCGGCACAGAAATTTAGACATGTACAGAAGTTGCTCTTAAGACCAGTGTTTTGTAATAGAAATGTGTCCATATTTCCATTTTCTGCCCAGCCTCACTCATATTATGAGTTCAAAGCAGTGACTGAACACGAAGGAAAGTTTCTCCTCACAGACTTTAAAGAGAGAGACTTCTGGTATTTTGCAGTTGCTTTTATCTGTTTGATTGTGGTCCCGTATTCAGTAAGCTGCCGTTAAGGATTACAGAAATGCTACTTGGGGATGTCAGATTGCCAGATTTCTGAACCTGAATCAGTATTTAGAGAAGAGCAGAGATTTCTTGGGTGGGGTTTTCATTTTGGCTCCAGTGCGGTGTATTTTTCTCCGTCTGATGGCAAAATGTCAGCAGACTTTTGAGGCCCTTGTTGAAAAGCTTGTGGTTGCTTGTAGTTCATTTAAAGACAGTACATGTCTTTGACTCTTTAGCACTCTTTACGGCTGTTACCACTGTTAGACACCCTTGTTGCCTGCTGATGGGAAACACCCTGCAGTGAAACAGACTGATGTAAGGAGAAGTTCATTTGTTGGCATAGTAATAATATGTGTGTTGCTGTTTAATGATTAACTCTCAGTCATATGTACAATGGGTGTAGCTGTTCCCCCTTGCCTCTCTGTCATATAACATGCTCAGATGTTTTATGAAACCATTACTTATCAGTTAGGTCTGTGTGTTGTCAGGACAAAAGTCACTCAGCCCGTGACCTCCCCCTCCCCCTCCCCTTCCATTACATGCAATGCAAAGCAAAAGTACTAAGTTCCGAATAAGTTAGATGATCGTTCGTTTATCACACAGATGGACAAAGATCACTCCCGCAAAGCAGGAGCTCAGATGAAACAATGCATCCTGAGTATCACATGGCAGGAGGCCGACGACTCTGCCCGGCACAGATAAACTTTCTGTCACACAGAGTCCATTACTGTCTGCCTGAGATTAGAGGCTAACGGAAACAATCTGGCAGATTGTTTCTCAGTTGTGTCAGATGAAGTAAAGTTATTAAAGGATACTCTTGTAGGTGCGGTGTGGTCCATGTGAGTTATTTGAAGTAACACTGATGTCAGCAGGACCAAAGTCGAGCCTGACTACAGTAATCAAGACACCCCCCACCCAGTGTCAATATGGGCGGCTTAAGAGAGACGCAAGCTATCGTTTATGGCTGTACAGCCTTCCAGCCGAGGTTACATTTTAAATGTCAACAGCAAAATAAGAATAGGAAAGATCTAGATTTAATTCTTTCGCTGCTGAAATGTTGACAGCAATGTAGCACATATGCTCCGACTGTTCAGGCTTCAGTCTTCCTTGACGGCAACATTATGACATAATGATATTTAACAATCACCCGGATACATGTCAAATGACCAGAACTAAAACTTTACCTCTCAGTTGAAGGCATTTACATAATTTGGTATTTAAACAAAAAAAAATGTAAAGATTTCCTAAATTTAAGCAGTCATATTTTCATAGATACAGACAGAAATGACTATTAGCAAGTTTACTGTTTGTGTTTAATTATGTGAGTTAGACTACAAAAAAACACATTTCAGTGCCATGATTCTGAGTTTAGAAACCTTGGGTTTCATTTTATGTCGAGCAATTGGAGTTTGCTTCCACAATAAAATCTGTTTGATTCTGATAAACATAAGATGGGGGGGGATTGCCAGACCTGTTAGAAGTCAGACAATTCCTGCGTCAAGTTCGCCAAGAACTGCAAACAATTAATCGCTTAATCAAAAAAAATGACTGGCAGTTGCGAGCCAACTGCGGGTGTTTATAGTGAGTCTGACCTGAGTAATGTGAGCAGCTGTCGCTTGGGGCTCCGGCTTGCTTGATTCTACCTGACTTGTGATTGTTCTAGATGTCTTTGAGGGCCCACAAACATCGTGCCGCACAACAACAACTCCCACTGACAACACACAACAACAGAGAACGACGCGGAATGGCCACAATCATTTTTGCAACAAGTCAGAAAATTTCTGAATGGCAAGAAAGCAAAGAGAGAGGGAGGGGGGTATTGTTAGTGGACCAGAGCTGCTCTGTGCTGCTGGAGCAGATCAGACCAATGCAGAGTCAAAGTGGGATTTAATTTCACACAGAATGTATTGCCAGTCGTGTCCTGGACTCGGCTCCAAATGGGAACTTGTTCACTATGGATCTGCTGCCAGGTATTTCACAGCCCATTAACAGATTGGTCAAGCTGAGGAGGCAGTTGTCACAGATTGATGGAAAGATGTTTTTTGCATGTTGAATGTTATGAGGTTGTGTGTTAGAAAAACTTTCTCTTTGCTTTAGGCCACCAATTCTGGTTTCCCCTTTAGCTTTATTTCTGGCTTGGGTAAATATTGAATTGTGTGGAAATATTTCGAGGAACCCAGATAGAGTTTCAGCTCAGTCGTAACTGTTCGAGATAAGTTATGTAGTTCTGTGCCAGCAGGTACAGTTTAAGGTAGCAGTGATCGACTGGTGTTTCTGTGTCAGCCAGGCTGTGTGAACAGGAGCTATCTTCATTGAAATAAATGTAATTGAATGCTACTTTTTTTAATCCTACAGAGAAATGAGATTGTTGCAGTATATATCATTGACCATATCACAGACAGTCCCTCTTAAGACTCATTATCTTTGGCTGATAGGGTGGGCAGAAATGATCTGAAGCTGTTTTTCTATCGGCTCCTCTGGCTCCAGAGCAGTCCTCACCACAGGGCCAGCCCTCTTCATCAGTGTGTTCACCTCCTTTGAGTCACTGTCTCTGACACTGCTGCCTTAACAGATGGCTCCAAAGATGATATTTAGTTTCTATTGTTTCAGTTTGATCAGGATTGTTTGCAGCAATATGTTGCTTTTCTGTTTTTCTCTCTTTCTTCTTTGAAAAACTGCCCCTGGTGACAGAATAATGTGTTGAAAGAAAATCATTGTGGCACAAAAAGCAGATAAAAGACACATAAATTAGTGTTTTTTCTTAGGCAAAGACTCATTTTTAGAGAGGGTAGATTTTTGATATTTAGATATTGTCCAGAGTTGTTTTTGATATGAACATGTGAATGACAAGAGAACATGAAGAGGTCATTGTTTATGAACGTCAGCTTATGCGTTCTGCTACATGTGCTGCAAACGGTGTCGCTAACAGTGGAGTCAGAGTGGTTTTGCTGGACAAACTTAGTGATAACATTATGTCTTCATTGCCTCTAGGACCTTAGATTCTATTCCTGAGGATGCTAATACGTCTGCTTATGATTACATTGCAACTAAGATCCTTTCCTCAACTTTTATCCTCCAGAATCTTTGTCAACAGAAGCTTGGCAATGGAGAAGATTAAGTGCTTTGGCTTTGATATGGATTACACTTTAGCAGGTAAGTTGAATATTTATTTACTTATTACCAGTAGCAGAAACGGAGAGTTTGAAAAATAGAAAAAAAAGCTTGATATTTTTTATTTAAAGCCTTTTTTAATGTGAGATCTATCGTTTTTTTTAAGCTACTTCAAGAGACATTCTTTTTATTATTTGGTAGATCAAGCTAGGGTAAGGCGACTGATGCCAGTTGAAAAGTTATTTTTTGTGTATAGCTAAAAGTTATATAAATGAATCATGATGTAGATGTTAAAGCCCAAAGTGGGCTTTCTTTGTTACCTTGTTATCAACCCCTGAATTGCAGGTTGTTTGCCACAGTTTTATTCAGGTCAATGTCAGTGACGTATAGACCTTGGATCGACAGATCTAAAGCATAGCGCCCTAATTCTCAGTCCGTTGTACGTATTTTCTTTTTTTACTGACCGGTAACTGGGCCAAACATGTCCTGATATTTCATGCCGTTTTGCTCTGTGACTCCAGTCCAACTCCAGTTTTTGGTCTCTACACGTCTAAAAATAAATCTTCCCTGACTTTGAAATTCAGGTCACATTTGTTTGTTAAGTTCAGCAGTGGTGGCTCCCCTGAGAACAGGATTCACTGGTAATTCCTATGTGACTTTGACCCTTATTCCCATCCAGAGTGCATTTTACAGACGCTCAGCTGTTGACATGGCTCACTTTATTGGAACTCGTTACCAAGTGTTAATGTTTGCTAGAAACCTGGCTATCATCTGTCTTTGGATGGTTTTCCTGTTTCAACCACAGAGGTGCCTCATCACTCTCACAGAATGGTTGCTGCTTAAGAGCAGCACCCCAGATGCATGCGGGCTTTGTTTTAGGAGCAGTTCACATGTGCAACATGCCTGAACGTTGTCCTTTTAAAGGCAAAAAATTCACAGAGGACTAACTTTATTGGAAGATAAACTTGATGACTTTGTTTGATGCTGACAGAACCTAAACGGAGTAGGGAAATGCACAGAAAGGCTCTCTGGGTGTTGTACTAATTGTGTAAGGTATGGAGGAATAAATGGCATCTCTTATTGGTTCACATACAGTTAGCAGATTGGTGAACTGATGGTTAAACCAAAGCTGCTCACTATAAGCTGCTCACAAAAGCAAGTAAAATGTTTTCTTTGATGTTTCCTTTAAGTTAAAGTGATAAACACATTGCATTCCAGAAAGCTGTAATCTAGGGAGATATTTGACATGTCGTTGCCTCTGTTATTTTTGGCTGGCCTTAGTCGCACAGCCTCTAAATCAACCTTAAAAGAGCTGACTCTCAGATGTATGGGATCAACATCTGTCTGTCTTCATTACTATTATTACTTATTGCTGCTTGTTGGAAAGTTTTTATTGCACTTCCAGTAAAGTGGCTGTCATCAACTCTAGTAACATTATCTCTGCTGTCTGCTGTCGTCGATCATACAACAGAGGAGTGGACGTAATCTCAATGTAGATTACACCAAAATGCACTAAAGACGTTCACACCCAACTAAAACATACATTATTAAGTTTGCTTTTAGGACGGACTTGACTCAAACACCTCCACATACAAGTTATTGGTCTTTTAATTTGTTTTCTCACTCCGACACGCCACAGGTTCTTTATCTCTGATGGTAAAAAAAAGAATTCAAGCATGACGATGTACCTCCTGAAAGCAAATTTCTTTTCTAACCAGTCAGAGAAATATCTACAAATTTGTTATATTTTCATTTATTTCTAAGCTGTAGAGAGTGCAGCACGCACCCAAGAGTGAATAGAGTTAGATGTGATTATGAGAACAAAAACAAAAACAGATTTTCCTCTTTGTTTCACAATCTTTCTGTTCTAAATTGCATATAAAAGTAGCTGCACCTCAGCAGAATTGTGTCACATTGGCAGATTCAGCGCTGTGATTGCACGCCAGCTTAAATGTGTAAACCTTTATTCTGAAGTATCCTTTAAAAACTATGTAAGGATGAATAAAAATGAAGCTTAAAAACACATTACAAACACATTTTTGGATGTTGTTTGTCAAGAAGATGCAGAATAACCGTCCTGGCCCTCTGCAACTTGGTTACAGACCCTTCTTTAGCATTTAAGGAAAGAAATGTCTAGAAGTATACTTTGCTCAGCCTTCGCAGTCAATCACTCACATAATCTCCATCATAAGGACTGTAGAAAGTACAGAGTACTTTGTGTTCTGGTTAGACTTCATAATCTATTAAGATCAACATGATTTTGGGGCTTTTTCTAGATGATTGTTGTGGGTATTGTGATGATATGTCGCCATTATACATAAATAGAACGATACCTGTTGGCTGGTGAAGTGCGTAGTATTTCTGTGACATTCTTGCTAAGCAATTTGAACCCTTGTTTTACTACATAGCAGCATACTGTACCGTTTTTAAAGGCCGTGTTAGTGGATTTTATCTTTACCAGCTCACTGCTCAGTCATGATACCTTTGCACAGCATGGGGAAAGTAGAACTCAAATATTTGTCCAGTGCGATTTTTTTTTTTTTAGAGAGCAACTAACAAATATCTCACATTTTGTAATTTTCCGTGAGGCTTTGTAAACTAAATCAATATTGTAAAGAGGAACATTGCTTCATCTGTTCTTCTTCTCCTAAAGGGAACAAGTAATAGCCTGCAGAAAATGTCGCTCCAACACATCAAGTCCTTGGTTGCTTGAGAGATACAAACAGTTTTGCCCTAGTTTTCCAGCAGACTTTGGGCTGGACTGTTGCCCCTCGAGGCAGTGCTGAAGTTTTTTCATTTTTCTACAATGTAGTGTCATAAATCTATCACAAAGACCTACATTTGCACACTGGTGGCAACAGATTAATTAAGACACATATAGATTTCTATGCGACACGGTTCAGATAAAGTCGCCCTGTATGAGACGCTTGGATTTAGTGGTCTATTAGAAGAAGGGTGCATGTTGTTTGGCTTGTGTGTGAGGGGTGTAGGTTTCATGTGGTGACCTGGCCTATAAACTCTGCAGAGACATCACACTGCTCAACAATTGGAGCAGCGGGAGTATAATAATCTGGCAACAATCCCATCAGGGATAAAAAAAAAAAAGTAACATATTTCTGAAGCTAAAGTCATGTCTCACCATAGCTCTGAGAAGATGTGTTCGTGTGTGCATGTCTGTGATGACAGCATGAGAAATGTGAGAGGGGGACTTACAGCAAGGGAGCAAGGACCCTGATAAAGCAGAAATGCAAGAATGTCAAGGACACAACAAGCACCAATAATGCAATTTCCTGTCCCACACACACAAGCTGCAAACATGAGCTTTCATTCTGCTGGCGCAATCTTCTTGCATGCCTTCTTTACTTATTTCCTTCACAGTAAAGTAGCCTTACTATAATCTACCCACGAACATAGTGTTGCTTTAATGAAAAACAGCTCTGTAAATCACTCCGCAATCCATGGCTCAAGCCTCCAAGAATCTGAAGTAGTGAGTGGCATCTTGACTTACTTGTGAAAAGAATACACTGCAAACCTCTGGGTGTCATGTGACTGTGGGGAGCTTAAGGAGGGGCTTGTTTTTCAAGTTCCTGAAATGTAAAAAAGGGTCATTACGTAATAACGGCAGAGAAAAACAGGCTAAGTTGTATGTTATCACATCATAGTCTGTGTGAAACTAACTAGTTTAGTCTAATATTTTTTAGGTGTTGCACAGTGGTGTCTGAGGTGTGTAGCATGGATTTGACAACACAACTTTATCCTAGGATTCACCTTTCAGTCCTGGGCTGTTTTTTTTTTTTTTTTTTTGGTTTTTTTGGTATGCGAGGACCACACTAATGTCCAGGGAACAACATGTAATGACAGCCTATGTCTGAACTAAAGACAGAGAGTGATGATAGCAAAGGTGGCAGAGGGGAAACGGCTCTCAAAATAGGTTTCTTTGTAGCCCCTCAGATGTTCAAGAAGATTATGACAAGTAAGTGAAGAGGAGGGGGTAAGGGGATGTATGCTACTGCTCCGGGCAGAAAGCCCAAAGCCTCAGTGTGCTGGGAGAACTCAGCGGGGGGTGAACTGCGACAGCCTACGTGATTATAATGCAGAAACAGGCTTGTGCTTGCAGAGTAGGGGAGTCAACAAAAGGACAAAACTTCCCTGAACCAATGATTTTCATGTAACTCGGCCCATGCTCATAATGTGCATCTGTGCAAAATGTGTGTGCATTAACTTGACTGCAGAGTAGCCCACAGATGTTTTCCTGATTGACCTGCAGTGCAGTTCTCAAAGTTTACTGTCCCCTTAAGAACCATCAGCCTGTTTCTCCCCCTCCGGGGTCCTCCCAACACCCCACTGGGAGTATAGAAAGCAGGCAACAACACAAGTGCATTCTCTGTTTTGTATTTATAACATCTGACATATTCTTTTTCCAGTCTCAGATAGCATTTTAATCCTCTGCCAACCTTTTCTTAGCCTAGCATTAGTCTGTGTTTATATTTCCAGAGCGTGGGGTAAATATAAAGCCATGGCGGTGACAGGGTGGGGGCTCTGCAGGGCTCATTAGAGCTGCTGATGAAAATAGAGTGATTTTTCATTTTCACACCCGATCCCCTTTCTTTGTGGATTTACATGCCGTACATCAAGTTCCATGCTAGTATCACAAAGGGTGGCAGTGGGGGTGGGGGTGGAAAGGTCTGGTAAGGAGGGAGAATAATGTTGTGGAAATACTGACACAAGACACAGTCTCAAGTGGATTACAGATAGTCTTGGAAAAGTCACATTTAGATGTTGCACAACCTGAGTGACCTCAACAAAGTCAATGTCACCTTCGGGTGGTATTTGCAGTGGAATCACCAGCAGGACATGTTTCACAAGTGCATATGTATGCATGGTTTACATAAATGTTCACGCCTGCCTCATGCTCTCCAGCTCTATGGCAGATAACTGGATCATTTTCAAAATACCAGAGCCTGAAGACAAGATTGTTATTGTAATTGTGGTTTCCTTGTTATTTAAGTTGATCATTCTTGTTTGTTCATAAAATAATGAATAATATTGACATTTCTAGGACGAAACATTAGTACCATCAATTATTTGTATACTCAAGTTTACAATTTACAATAAATAAAACCAGCTTTTTGTTTAAATTTTTACTGATATCAAGAAAAAAGCAGGAAATTCTCTCATTTTAGAGAATGCACCCTATATATATACGTACATAATATTAGCATAGTTTTACTTTTGGCAGTAGATTAGACACAGATCTGCTCAGGTCTGTTTCCTCATGTAATATCATTAAGGACATTATTTAACAAAGTTCAAATGTTTGTGTCTCATTTCTAGTGTATAAGTCACCTGAGTACGAGTCATTAGGCTTTGAGCTGACGGTTGAACGGCTGGTCTCCATTGGTTACCCCCAAGAACTGCTCAGCTTCGTCTACGATCCGTCGTTTCCCACCAGGTCAGACCCAATCACACTGCACGGACGTCAGGTTAACGCCCGACTGCTGCTTCTGTTGCCTTGTCTCTTACCATTTAGGAGCCTTGAACTTTATAACCTCCTTTTAACCCTTTTGGTTGGTGTTTTAAGGAGAGCTGAAGAACAGGATAAAAAAGCCCAACACCTGTTGATTGATTGTTCAGTTCCACTGTAGATTTATTTGGTAGCTACAAAGGTAATAACTGTAAGAACAGTCCAACTGATAACATTTAAAGAGCCAGACCTTTGTTCATAGATGGCAACTAAAGAAGATTAGTTTAATTCTATGTTCAAGCCTTTTTAAAATATTTCTTTTCTTCTGCTTTCAGGGGCCTTGTGTTTGATACTATGTACGGAAACCTCCTGAAGGTTGATGCTTATGGTAATATCCTGGTCTGTGTCCATGGATTTAACTTCCTTAGAGGGTGAGCGTTTTGTAGCATTCTCCCTTTGCAGTACATGTTTCAGTGCAGAAAAGTGTGCACGAGGAAGATGGAGAAATATGAATTTTTGCCTGTGTTTTGCAGCCCTGAAATCCGTGAACGGTACCCGAACAAGTTCATCCAGAGGGATGATACAGAGCGTTTTTATATCCTTAACACACTCTTCAACCTGCCAGGTAAGGTCTGTGAACGTAAAGGAGGAGACGGGGGGACTGTCCTAAAGCAATTACACCAGGAAAGGCTTTAACACTATCCATAATTTTATTGAGCCATTGTGTGGCTGATATAATGTCCTCTGGTTTTCTTCAGAAACCTACCTCTTTGCTTGCCTAGTGGATTTCTTCTCCAACTGTGACAGATATACAAGGTGAGGAAGCTTTTGTTACGTTCTGTATCATGCAACAACAAGTTTCTGAGCGCCGCATGATGACACAAAGACAGTTGCAAGCCACACAGGGGCCGAGAGCAAGCCCGAAAGCATGGGAGGGTCCAGGTGTTTCAACTGCTAATCTCAGCTAATTCTTTTAAAATGTTAATCAAATGGGACTTCAGTCAGCAAACGCCTCTTTTCTATTACAGTTTTTATAGTAGATGTAAAAAAAAAAAGCATGGATTTTTCTGCCAATTGAGCTAGCAACGGAAAACATTTTTTACTAACTATTCACAGAGATTAAAATCCTGATTTAACATGATAATCTTCTAAATGCTACTTTAAAGAGGTTAAATTGCCTGTAATTTTTAGTTTTTTTTTTTCATTTTTTTTTTTTTTTTGAGAATGTGACCTGGAATGGCTGCATGTCCTTTGTCCTCTGAAACCTGGTTGTTGGTCTTTTAGGGGGAGAATGCTTTCCTGTTTGGCTGGGGACCCTCCAACAAGGGAAGGCTATCCCATTTAAAAGCAAACAAAAAACAAATGTCACGTTTTTGATAACCGTCTGTAAAGATATGGCCTGCCCGACGGCTGTGTACGTGTGTGTCTTTGCTCTGTTTCTCTAGCTGTGAAACTGGCTTCAAAGATGGTGACCTCTTCATGTCCTATAAGAGCATGTTTCAGGACGTCCGGGATGCCGTCGACTGGGTCCACTTCAAGGTGAAACGCACGCAGTGCAGTGTTTACAGATGTGCATGCGGGTGATACATATACCTCTAATTTTTCAGTGATTAGTCTAACTTTTGTGTTTAACATTGCAGGGAACGTTGAAGGTGAAGACTGTTGAGAACCTGGAGAAGTACGTAGTGAAAGATGTAAGTGTACTGTGGCAGAGAACACACACACACACACACAGTGTCTCTTGTTCTTTGTAAACAAGCTGTTTTGTTAAAGATGCTTAGAGCTTTTCTGCTTCTCTGTTCCCATCAGGGGAAGCTACCTCTTCTCCTCAGCCGAATGAATGAGGTAGCCAAAGTTTTCTTGGCTACTAACAGCGACTACAAATACACGGATGTGAGTATTAATCTGCAGTTTACTGTTTAAAGGAGAATGCTAATGAGGGTAATTAGAAATAAAAGTGGCATGTTGATAAATTCATGAGTAAGTTTCTTTTATTTATATATATATATATATATATATATATATATATATATATATATATGTGTGTGTGTGTGTACATGTCTTATTTAGATTAAAATAATGTTACAATGTTGCCGTTGACTTGACTTTGAGTCTTTGTGTGGCTCACTTACAGAAAATAATGACTTACCTGTTCGACTTCCCCCATGGCCCAAAGGTAAAATCAGATTTTCTGACTAAGCAGGTAAAATCTGAAAGTCAATTCATATTCTCGTAAGTGTTTGTGTAACGGCTTGTGCTTGCATGTATTTACACCCTCCACAGCCCGGTACCTCCCACCGGCCCTGGCAGTCCTACTTTGACTTGATCCTGGTGGATGCCCGGAAACCGCTGTTCTTCGGCGAGGGTACGGTGCTCAGACAAGTCGACACGGTGAGCAGACACAGAGCCCGCAGACAAGACAGGGAGGACTTTGCTAATAGCTACACTGCTTTTGAACGCTGGCTAATGGAGCTGAACATGCTGTGGCTCACAGTCCCTGCTGTATTTTCCACTCAGATTTAGGACTGTTAGAATTTGTGAGAGAAAGATGTTTTTCTGTATATCCAATCCAATCCTCTTTATTCATATAGCTTTTTATTTTTATTTAATTGTGAGGTGAAATGGTATATAAGAGGCCGATAAAGAATTTTGGACATCATGGTCACTCATAAGTGACCCAAGTGTCACTTCTGTTCATGAAACATACAATCTAGATGTTTAATTTCCATTATTTGCCTATTCCCTTCTAATCCAATCAGACTACAGGACGACTAAAGATAGGAACCTACACAGGACCTCTACAGCATGGAATCGTGTACTCTGGAGGTGAGACTTGTCGTTATCCAAGTTATTCCTTCTCTGACTTAGTTTCTATTTTTCTTTCATTCTTGCAGTTGAGAAAATGCAGAATGTGTCACTGATACCATGTTATCCCCCTTAAGGTTCCTCAGACATTGTGTGCGACTTGCTTGGGGCCAAAGGGAAGGACATAGTGTACATCGGGGACCATATCTTTGGAGATATCCTCAAGTCCAAGAAACGTCAAGGCTGGAGAACGTTCCTGGTTATACCCGAGTTGGCCCAGGAGCTGCACGTTTGGACCGACAAGAGCTGTGAGTGTGGAGGAGAACACGCAGAGACACACGTGGAAATTCTAGTGTCTTTCTGCAGCATTATGAGTGAACTGCACAGGGCAGAAAGTTCTGGTCAGGTGCCAGGACCTGTGTTTGGGTCTGACATCACATTACAGGGTTGTTTGGTTACACTGGACAGTGCGTGATACATCAAGTCCTTTTAGCCGATCATATCAAAGTCACTGTCAGAGCAGCTTCACTTCTGCTAGATTTCCACGTAAGGTTGATGAGTCTCGCTGTTTTACAGTGGGATGCCATGAATGAGAGAAAGATTAAGAAAAGTGATTGAGTTGCATGACATAAAAGATTGTTGTGAAGTAAATAAGTTTGCATTTAAATGCTGCGTGACCTGAAAGCAGAGAAATATACAAGTGAGTTGCCATGAATGCCATGAGTGATTTCTATTAGATTAATTGTGCACTCCTCGTGTCCACAAACATATTGGTTGGAGTCTGGCGGGTTGGCAACAACAAGTTAGTTGAATAAAAAATACAGTAAAGACAGAGAGTTTGAATTTGATTTGATTTGATTTTTTTTTCCTTGTGTGTTTTCCAGCATTATTCGAGGAACTGCAAGGCCTGGATGTTTTCTTGGCAGAACTTTACAAGTAAGAACTGCAACCTTTAGTCGCTTTTAGCCCCCCCCATAACTTCACCATATCCCATTTTCTCCACACTGTCTCCTGCACCAACTTTGCTGCACTTTGCTCTCTGCAGCAACAGCGTCTGTTTGACGGCATGTGAGCATAATTTTGAGAGAGAACAACGAGGTCAATAGGGTAAAGTCTGGAGGGTCGGCTCAGGCAGGCCGTCAGATAACCAGGTTCACTGACAGTATTTATAGCCTGGCATGACTTGCTGTTGCACCACCTCTTTGACATATTACCGTTCAGCAAACTGATATCAGTATCCGTCCCTCCCCCCCACACTCCCTTCCTCATCGTCTTTCTCTACGACTCTCCTCAGACATCTGGACAGCAGCAGTAATGAGAGGCCAGACATCAGCACTATCCAGAGAAGAGTCAAGGTACGTTTCTATGACAACAGGAGGCCTGTCCACATGCTTTTAACAGTAGCTATTGGACATGTCCCTACAATACAGCATGTTTGATACCTTTTTACGGTGTGTACTTCAGTCTAATCATTAACAGTGAGTCACTTCATCAAAGAGCTCATTCATCTTTTTAGTTGGACCGTATTCAGCCTTTGTTCCCTATCGACTGGTTAAAAAGTTGTTCATTTAAGGATATGAGTGAGCAAACACAACTCAGCCTGGAAACCACCAGGGTGTACATCAGTGCTATGTCTTGGGACCACTTCTTTTCATTCCATTTTTAATGATCTTGATCGAAATGTATCTTATGCCAAATTCTATTGTTACACCGATGATATGGTCATGTACTGTGCTGCATCTACAAGTAATCAGGCTGTCAGCCTCAACAAGCTTTTACTCCTGTTCAGCAAAGCTCATTATGTTCTCAAAAGCAAGCTCAAAGCTCTTGAATCTTCTGCCTGTCATCACTATTCAGGTCTACACGATTGAGTCAGTATCCCAGTGCATTCACCGTCAGCAGTTGGTAAAAAAAAATAACTGAAGTTAACAGCTTTTTTCTTCATGATCAAGTCTTGTCTTTCTTTTAAAAATCTAAAAAAGAGACTAGTTGCCACCACTTTCATGTCTTTGTTGGATCACAGGGATATTATTGGCATGCATGCTGCTCTGCAACGCTTATATATGTAGGATACAGTCTCCTATGGAGCACTAAGGCACATCACAAACATTGTCTTCTCACTTATACAGCTATTCCTGGTCTAGTCCCAGCTTATCTACAAACCTACAGCAGTCAGTAAGGTTTTGAAAGTTATTATCTTTACTTCTAAAGAATCCAATGTCAGACATTCCCATGACCCTAAACATAAGGAGTCTGTATCACTAAATGAATGTAGCCAAACCTTAAACATATTAAAGGCACATTTGTCTGGTTGTAAATGCTATAATTGACCATTTTAGCCTATTTGGCCTAAAATTGTCGTTTTGATCAAACTGTTCTTAAACTTTGGTTTCTTATTATGCTTTAAATTTATTATTCTTTTAGCTCCTTTTCATTTTCTGTGCTCTGTGTGTGTTGTGTTATTCCCTCTGACCGAAGCTGCTGTCTTTCTTTGCAACGTGTGGATGATATTTTAAATCTCTCTTTTTTTTTTTAAAGAAAGGGTTTAATCGAAAGAATGATTGATGAATCTGTCTTTGTTTCACAACGTCTTCTCTGTGTGTACCTTCAGAAAGTGACACATGACATGGACATGTGCTACGGCATGATGGGCAGCCTTTTCCGCAGTGGCTCCAGACAGACACTGTTTGCCTCCCAGGTGATGCGTTACGCCGACCTGTATGCCGCCTCCTTCATCAACCTGCTGTATTACCCCTTCAGCTACCTCTTCAGAGCTGCACACGTACTGGTGAGTATCAGAATATCAAGTGAGGGAGGGATGCCATGCTAAAACTTAACTGATACAGATGCCAAAGTATCTTCTCTTAATAGTTAGATTAAAACATTGATTTGTCAGTACACATTTTCTCTTTATTGCTCGGTCTAATTCTAAGAACTTAAAATAAATAGATAAATCGCCAGGAAATATGGCTGTAGAGACAAAGTGTCTCTTTCTCCATGTCTTACTGTCATCATCGCAAAAATACTTTTAGTATTTAATTAAAGGAGTGAAATCGGACTCTGCAGCAACAATCTGAAAGGAAGTAGGGCTGCCACAAACGATTATTATAATAGACGACTAATCACCAAATTTTTTTTCTTTTTCTTTCGATTAGTCGACTAATCGGATCATACGTATATATTTAGTATAAAACATACAGCTTATCACACCAGGATGCAGCTGCTCCAATATAACCATCATTATCTTTCAGCTTGGAGTGTTTAAGGTATATGCTAACTTAAAAAAAGACAATTAATATCATAGTTCATTAATCCTTTAATGAAATATGTAGCTTGTTGCAACAAACAATTATTTAACTGTGTAGCAAACACACAAAAACAAATACTTAAGGTTTTTTTTTTAGGTTTTTCTGTCCTTCATTTGTCTCCGGCATCAAACACAGCTGCATTTAAATCAAATGAGGCAGGCACCTCAAACTAAGGAATTATTCACAAAAGGTTTTTGTCTCACTGACTCAAAAACATGTTCAGTATGGACTCAGTCAGGACATTTGCTTGCTGAGGTGTGCATGTAGCTAGCTTTGTAACAAAGCCGTCCATGGAAGATGAACGTACTTTTTTAGCACTGAAACATAACGTTAGAAAACATTAGCGTTCCTATTCAATCACATCAGTGTTATAACGTTACAGAAAACACATGAAATATGTGTGCTAAGGCTAATTAATCAAATCGTCATCGCTAATGTTAATGTTTACAGCTATCAATATGAGTAAGTAGCAAGTTAACTCTCTGTTTACGCTAATTTTAGCAGCTAACTAGACAGTTAGCTAACCAAGTTGTGCAGTTGTTTTATTTTAATAATAGCCAAAGATGTTCAGTGTTTTGTCAGCTTTGCTCTGAAGCATCCTGTTGCTTAAACACTGTATTTTACATTAAGGACAAACTCTTTTAGTAAGTCTGGAAGCAGTTGCAAACACATTGTTTTTCTTTTTCTTCTCCAGATGCCCCACGAATCAACGGTCGAACACGCCCACGTAGACGTAGACACAGAGTCGCCACTGGCGACACGCAACCGCACGCACTGCAGCGACTGTAAGGACCTGGAGTGCAAACGCAACCAGCTTACCCGCTCCTTCAGTGAGATCAAACCTCCCAACTTGTTCCCCCAGACTCCCCAGGAAATCACTCACTGCCATGATGAGGATGATGATGAGGAGGAAGAAGAAGAGTAATAAGCTCGATCTGCGGAGATGAGCCGTGTTCCTGTCGCCTTGTGTTTCCCAGTAGAGTCAGATAGTGATCTCTCTGAAAGCGAGGCAGGGAAGAAAAACTTCTCCAGTGTGTGTCTGTGTGTACTTATGAAATAAATTATATATTTACTGTAAATATCAATAGTGTACACACACACACACATACAAACGCACACACACACACATACTGGAGATTTCTGAGGAAGTACAACGGACCATTTTCAGTGGCGACCTCACAGCTGTCAGAAGACTGCATGCATGCTCGGTCCTTAGACTCATCAAACACTAAATTTCCATTTCTTTTATAAGTTTAGGACCTTCTGATGCGTTGAAGTGGTTGTACTCCTAGTTACACATTAATCCATCGGAAACGGTCACTATACTGTAATTTTAACTGTAAAATGGGCTAACAGAAAATGCACAGCAAAAATCAAATGAAAGCACTCTTCTGTGTCAGGGCTGAGAAAGATTCATATTTTTTAAGCTACGAGGGAACAATATTCAGTTTTTCATCTGGTCTGCTTGTTTTCTACACATAGCGTTGTAACTTGTATGTGAGGGTGTGGGTTCATCTGCCAAAGTGGCCTCATTCAGACTGTAGCGTCCCGCGTGACAGTGAGGATCTGTTGTATTACAAACAAAGTGACACACAGGAGCTCTGAAGCACAAGCTGGTGTTAAACCGATCAATATGCATTTTATTTTTATTTTGTTGGACGTTTGGTCAGGATACACGTTGTGGTACATGACTGAGGTGGCTTAGCTCATATTTTGTAACCAAGCAACAGTGAGGACAGAGTACTGCAGCTGCATTTTGTCTTTTAGTCTCTGTGACAACCCTAACGTACAGCAATGTTCCTGTAAATAGCTCTGAGGCAGATAGATGGCTTTGCTTTGTTGAGAGTTCACGGTTTGACGGCACACGCGGGCTGTCCAGCAGTATTTTTCAGCCTGAATTTGGTCATTTTGAAAGACTAAACATGAGTATTGCATCTGATCATCGGTGTCGGTGGTGATGGGAGGGTCAGTACAAGCCCAATTTTCTCAGTTTTAACAAAAGATGTGAACTTTTTTTTTTTTCAAGTGTATTATAAGAGCATGAAGGTGCAAAGACATCAAGCTGTTTAGTGCAAAACTCATTTCAGGAGGTCTAATTGTCTCCAGCTTGCTGTTTATGTCCTTGATTTTGAGATGTTTTGGATCTGTGACTGATGCAGAGTCATCAGCATCATCCACGAGAGGAAACATGCTGAGTGTGCACAGTATTCTTCTGTTTGCCTTCTAACACTGTGAAGCAGTCACTTCATTATAGTGTAAGTTCAGACTGTGTTTAGTAGAATTTAAACCCCCCGAAAACATTTTTCAGCTTCTTTATACCTATAGAATAAAATAGATGTTTCAGTGTGTAAGATTTAGGTGGATTAAACAGGCAGAAATACAGCATGATCTTTTACAACTTCATCAACATTAGTGTAGAATTTTGTAAGAATAACAACTGTTACCTTGAAACAGCGACGGTCCTCTTCCTCACACTCCATTTTATCGCAGCAGCCTGAAACAGAAAGTTTCAGCTGGTTGCAGTCTGCAGTTGCGCCACTAGATGTCACCAAATCTTACACTCTGAACTCCTGATATTTATAAATAAAAAGAAGCATCTTAGTAAAAATTATACATAGATAAATAGATTTTTAAACCTTGATTATTAACAATTCCGCCGAGTGCATTATTGCTCGTGCTGAAAATGCATATTTTCAGTTTAATTAAGGGAAAGAAAGATAGTTTAACTATCAGTATTAGTCCAAACGTCGAAGGGAACGCCTGAACTTCTTTTTCCTTTTCTAACATCTGCTGTGTCTTCACCTTTGTGTCGACATTTTGTATCATTACCAGTTAATGTCGGATCGGCCTGACGATTTTGGCCACAAAAGGGAAGGAACATGCTGTCTGCCTTTTACATAACTTTTTGTTTGGCTTGATGTGGAGTGGAGAGAAGTGAATGTGTTCAACTGTGGCTTTATGAGACGAGTCATTGGTTAGAACTTGTTGGATATTGAAAAATATATGGCTAATGTTTTTTACATTTGTATTCTCTTTTGATCTTTTTCTTTTCTTTAACGTAGAAGAGCTGGAGATGCTACACAAGGCAGCTGCATTGCTAGTTAGTTATAGTTGACTGCATCGTTTGCATGCACAGATTATGACATCCATTCTGCCATGACGGTTATGGTGGCGTCGGTTTTACTTCTGCCTGGTTTTCATCATTTTAAGATAATTTTTTTTTTTTTACATTTTTCTTTGTAGTTGACAGAAAAATAACTGTAAACCTGTGCAAAATAAAGAATCTTAAAGTGAAGGGAAATGTGAATGGCATGTTAAGTACCATAACTCATATTGTGATCAACACCATGGGGTTCTTATTTTTCTAACCAAGTGTTTTTAAATGGTCTTGGTTCACAGAACTGTAAATAGACCTTTCCATTTCCTTTTCTTATCTTTTTTTTTTTTTTAAGTATGATTTTTTTTTTGTTAATTTTTATACAGTAACACAGAAGTCTGTCATGCAGACTTTACCAACTAAAGCCTGGCGAACAGGTTTTAGTGCTTTAGGTTTTTATTCATTGCTGTGATGTCCAGAATGCATTTGCATTAACAGGCTCAAAAAAACGGCCACCTTTCATTTTCTAAACTCTCTAAAAGTGATCTTTTGTGTTTTTATGCATATCGATATATGTTCCTCTGGGCAGTGTTTTGTTTATTTGTTTCCAGAAATGATCCTCCATACATTGAGGTAAATTCCATGAAAATCTAGAATAAAGATAGTTTGTAATATTTTCTTGTCTTGCGTTTATTCCTATTGTGCCGAATAGACTTTAATTAAAGTTCTAAGTAGTGGACCCCGCACTATGAAATGAAATGATGGGTGTATGAGGGCGACACAGATTGTTCCATCTCACTTTCAAGTAATTTCTTTGGGATGGTTCTTTGTTTGAAAACAGATGTATTACATCACTTCAGTAAATGTTGTGCAAGTGCACAATGTAAAGAAGAGAGTGGGGGAGGACCCGGCTGCCATCCGCTGAGGAACACAGTCCTTACACTTACGTAATCCCTTAACCACAAACATCCATCTCACGGGGCTTTGCAGCCATGCTTCTTTCAAGGTCAGTGATGCTGTAACAGTTTCCTCACACAGTCGTCGTTTAAGTTATTTTGAACTAATAAGGACTTCATTACGATTAAGCAATTTGGATGACTTCAGCTGGAAGGTCCATGTTAGTATATTACCTACAACAGAGACTAAGCAGTTTCAGAGTGTGTGGTGTGGATCAGAGGATTATATATTTACCTTACCAGGCGGTATTAGAGCACAGAGTCAGATAAGGGATGGAAGCTTTGTTTGACAATCTCACTGCACATATAAAGATAAGCTTGGTCATCTGGGACACACCACAATGAAGGTGATAGGGAGGAGCAAAGACCAAAGACCCTTCCAGTCAAGCTCTGAGGATACTGACTGAGATATCTCATGTCCTCTACACAGAACACAAGGTTTTTGCCTTCTGGCAGATGATAGAGTTCCCTGCTGTAAACTCAGTGGTGTTAAAAACTACTTTGTTCTTCCTCTATTACATTTTAAACACATCTGTGTGACGCAAGACTATACGGACATTGGGAACTATGTGCAGTTTTATCAGGATTATCTTTTGCAAGGTCTGTAAAGTCATCAATGTTCACAGCATTTGAGCTCAAGACAACTTTCTCCAAGGGGACAATGAAATAAACTGTAACATCTCCACGGGTGGAGTGCAACTACATCAAATATAGAGGCACTCGTACATGACTTGAAAAGTTCCAATAATTTCATACTCCACTTTACCTTACCAGTTACTTTACAAAGGTTTGTTCTTGGAAAAGTCCTAACGACACACGGTGTAATTAAATTGTATAACATACTGTAGATGTATAGTTAAAGACTTGGAGAAGTCATTTTCATGTATAGAATAACATTGCTATAAATGAGAGTTTTGGGCTGTTTGTTGAACAGCAAAAGCCTTCTGAATGAGTCCCTTTTAGTGCTAAAACTAGTTTCTAAATCTTTACAAACCAAATGAATAAGTGTTTGAGACAGTTATCAGCAGTTAAACCCACGATGAATGTACCACCTCCACCTGCCACAGTTAGAATACTGCTTTCATGCACTTGTGCGGAATCAACGATCATATATCATACAATACTTAAATCTTCTGAATAATATCATGTATGATTTGGACGGTCTGAAGCCTCTGTTTTGCTGGACTTGGATATTTTCTGAAGGTTTTCAGAAAGACATCATCCTCTGTAGTCTGAGGATATAAAAAATGTAGCACATTAAAGAGTCCGTTACACAAAAGACACCAGCTGTAAGGTTATAACAACAAAATCCCTGATTGTACTGAATTAAGTGTGTTTTCTCTTGCTAATGTACTCAACCCTAATCTGAAAAAGCATATTTTTTTAAAATTTTGATTGAACGAGTCCGGTGTATCAGTAAAACATGTGTCTGTGGTGTCAAGTGTGAGCACACACCAAAAGCAACATTAAGCACACCGAGCCAGCACATGTCTCATCTGTTAATCATTCACTTTTTTATTAAACCACCAGCTGGAGGCAATGGGAATGTTGTGTTCAGGTAGAAAAAGCATCATGAACAGCACACACAGGCAGCACTGGGATGGACAAAAGACCAGGTAAACACACACCTGCAAAGCATTCACACAGTCGAAGGATGGAGTGTGGAGAGTTCATGTGTGTTTTTCTGTGTCAGAGGCTATTAAAATAACCCTGTCGCAGTCGATGCCCCCCACCCCACAGTGTTTCTTGTTGTGCATTTAAATGTTTTAATTGTCACACTTCTTGTTCCCCCATCAGGCACTAAGATCCACACGCTTGTGTGAACGTCACAATCTTTAAATCAGACTACATTACTTTATCTCTGGAGTGATTGTCCCTGCAGAGCAGAGTGGGACTGCGTAGGAGCATTTTCAAGTAAACAATAAACAGCGAGCGCAGCTGCAAACAATGCAGACGTGCTCTGTATCTGGTTACGCAACAGGGACGCCCCTCGTGGCGGGGGCAGCCGGAGGGACTGTTTGTCCGTGTGTGCAGATTTCAGAAATTCAGAGGCAGATTTACACACTCACACACAGAGAAATACATGAGGAAACAGCTACCACCAGTGGTTACAATCTGCAACTGCATTTTCAAAATACAGATTCAGCTTCAGGACACTTTTATGTTGCGGCAAACAAACGGCCAGCACACAGAACAGAACATTTGTAAATGAGCAGCCCTGGAAGTGGCATCAACATATTTTTAAAGCCTAAAATCTACACCCCTATAGATGTAAAGTTAACAATTATTCTACTCTATGTATCTTTAGGAACATTTTCCAGCACGCATAGTTTCTTTAAACTCATTCCTGTTTTTATGAGGTACAATATAAGGGCAAGAAACTACAAAAGAAAAACAAAACCCTTTAAGATAAAGTTCAACAGTTTGGAAAATAGGCTCACTCGCCTTGTTGTCACGTTAGGTGAGAAGATGCATGTCTGTATACTCAATATGAAGCTGTTTTTGTGCAGATTAAACAAACAAGGTGCAAGTAAATTAATGTAAAGACTAAAAAACAGAGACGGTTTTATATGGTGGTAGCGGTTCGCACTAGGTCTTGGCTCAACAGAGTTGCTTCCAAGTGAAATTAATGAGTGTTTTGACTGTGGCAGACATCTTCTCGTCTAACTCAACAAAAGAGCAAGTAAATATTTTTTTCCCGAATAAACTACTCTTTAAATGTGTGCTCTTGGAAATGTGAACTAAACACTACAGTGCACCTAAGATAAAAGCAGAACAATATAAATATCTCTCTTTAATAGCAGCCAGCATTTGTGAAGAACATTTTAGATTCTGATCTGAATCAACTCAAGAATTAATAAGCTGAGGTTATAAACTACAGTATGTAGGGAGCCAAAACAAGTACAGTCTAGTCTCTTTCACGTTAACTGCTGCCCGCGCCAAAAAAAAAAGTAAAAATAGAGCAGAAAGACCAGGTTAGCTCTCACAGCCATACAGAAAAAACCAAAACACATTCATAAACATTAAAGGTGGAGAAGCATATCTGTTCATCATTAATGGACACGTTTAATGTCGAGGTTGCTCTTTGTGACGTTGATGGTGCTCAACACGTTAGATGAGGTCATTAATACTGTGCAATTATCAAGTTTGATTATGCTTAAAATTGCTTAAAAAAAAAAGACACCTCACATGCATAGATACCACGCCCCCCGATACACACACACACACACACATGCACGCATACACACACACACACACACAATAACCCCCACACCCGCCCGAACTACACTGTAGTGACAAGTCAAGGCATCATAAGTCCCACATGAACTCCACGAGACATCGTTGAGGTCAAAGGATGCAAAAACATGACAGAGACAAAGACAAAGAGACTTAAAACAATCTTGCTTGTGGATGGCTGCAGTTTAGCATTTTTTCAAAAACAAATATACATACAGTACATACATACAAATATATCTGTCAATTTATAATACAGTTAATTATCTTATTCATAATCATCTCTTAAATAAATCATGGTTCATTGCACTTTGTTAAAATAATTAATTATATGATTTTTACTTAAAGGCAATAGTGTGATTTTTTTAAAGGTGAAAAAGATAGTGTACCATAAGCCTGATTTAGGATAATAGTAAAAATAATAAGATCTGTAATATACATACTGTATATGTAAAAGACCCTCACCTCCTCATATACATGAATGGATGTTCATCCCCATATATGTAGCATGTTCTTCTTGATATGACACTCATGCATGCTTGAATGCCAGTTTAATTCATATCACGTCTCCACGCATACATATATACATACAATATTATAAAATAAATAAATAGAGCAAAACATTCTCGGTTGGTGGTTGAACGGTTTCTTTCAAAGCGGTTTTTGGTGCAGTCTTTGACTAACCGTTGCTCTCTGCGTGTTTGAGTTTGAGTCTGATGGGATCAACAGTCGCCTGAACCTCCCTGAAAGGTGCACCGGAGGGGGAGTTGCCTTTGTTTCTGTGTGGGGACATGAATGCGTGTGGACGGTTGTGAGTGAGATGGGAGCAGGGGGTGGGGGGGGCCAAAGTCTTTGGCCTGAGGAGAAAGTACAGCGAGTCGTGTTGTGTTGTGTGTACTCCTGCACTCTGTCGTCCTCTAGTCCAAGTCACCGCTGTGAAAGTGTCAGATTGTCTCAAACAAGAAGCTCAGTCACAGGTTCTGTCCGGATGCACCCTCTGTGAGAGGGTGTAGTACAGCAGGGATTCTGACAGCGCTCAGGTTGGGGTGTTGGGGGTGACACGGCACCCGTCCCCCCCCACTGACTCACTGACAGTGGGTCTCACTGACTGACAGACTGACTGGGGGCTACAGGATGGAGCAGAACCCTCTCTCCACCTGCCTCTGCGTCCCCACTTTCCCTCATCTCCATCTACGTCACCACTCCATGTGTGTCCACGAGACAGGGTGGAGGGTCTGGGTCTCCACCGGGCTCAGCGGGGGCTACATGGGTCCCTCGTTGTGGCCGCTGTGGTTGCTCCTCATCAGGCCCACACAGTTCTGCTGCTGGTTGAGCAGGTGGGACGTCTCGTTGGCCACCGCGATGGCCACGGCGGGGGTGGTGCTGGCGGTGCAGGCCGTGGCGGTGAGGACGGCTGGGCTCTCCACTCCGTCGTGGAGCTCTGTCAGCGTGAGCTCGATCTTGGTGAACTCACTGTCTGTTGACTGGGGAGTCTTGTCCATCCGCGACGCCATCACTGCGTTCTGGTACTGTTGGCGTGATACCTGGGAGGTCAAACAGGAAAACAATGACAGAGCCATGCTGATACGTCTGTAAACTCCTGTCTGTTGCTGGTTTTATTAAGTATTTGACAACTGCTCATAGTGACTCTGAACAACGTAAAACATCACAGAAAATCAGAAAAATTAACAAGGCATTATTTTCAAAACTGGAGGAAGTTTTGAGGAATTAAACAAGGGCTTGAACAAGTGGACATTTGACTCAAAAGGTGCACTTGTAGACTTGGAGTTACACTGAACCCACGACATGAGGTCAAAGGAGCTCTCAGGGCTACAGAAACAAGCCGTTCTTAAGCTGCAAATACAAAACAGAATGACAACAGTTTGGGAAATTCTGAATAAAAACGAACACGAAGGTGAGCTCCTGGAAATGGTAACCTCGGTCCTCGGGCCTCATGTAAACCATTCGCACTGACAGAAAGGTTCCAAATGTCAGTTTTCATGAAAATTTAGGCTGTATAAAAATTAATGTGGCATTAAAATGTGGGGGTGCAGCAAACTCTGGATTCTGTCTGTTGCCATCACGTGTCTCCAAAATAACATTTTTACTACGCTTATTGTGAAAAATCATATTCACCGAAGCAGATCCACAACTACTGTGATCGTTTATGTGGATGTTAAGTTTAACATCATCAGTACTGGGGGAAAATGCTGTTCAGTTCACGATATCCACAACTTGATTCACTGAACATGCCTTCTCTCTATGACACAACCACAGTTACCAGTAAACCGAACAGCTTCCTGTGTTGAAGTGATGTGAATATTTCATGGTATGTCGGGAATCCATCAGTCCAGAGAGAAAACCTCTGAATAACTCATTTATCTTGTGGAAATTATCCTGTGTAGTTAAGGTGCCTTTTACACCAAGCCGATAACCATCCACGAGTAACATCTGGAGCTTCGCTGAACATCTGTTGTATTTTCAGAGAGTGCCCCCCATGTTGCTACTCTGTTTGTGTCTTTTTTCAGCCTATTCAACACGCAGAACAGCTGTCTGTGAAAGAGCTCACTCTGATTGGCTGTTCAGTGCAACGACTGAGCGCACGGGAAGAGATGACAGGAAGTTAACTTGACATGTCACACTGAATCTCTTCTCACGGGTCATCTTCATTTCTTTAAAACAAGCGACACTTTCACAGTGTGTTCGTGTTGAGTGATGAAACTGATGATCGTGACTCAGGATGGCCTGCTCTGTTTGACGTTAAAAACACACGCATCTTTGTCAACATTTTCCTAAAATCTGTGGCCTTCTGCTTTTCCTGTTGCTGTTTTTAATGCATTTTTCATTGTTTCTGCTGTTCTTTGCATTTGCATCGTATAAAGCACTGTGTTTCATTTAGTTTGCTATAAAATAAAATATAAAGTCTGATTAACAGACTGACTAAATGGCAAAAAACACTAAAGCTGAAGTTCATTCATGTCATTTTTCTACATGAAGAAACATGGATGAGTGCAGCTTTAGATGTCAGTTTTACTTTCTTCAGAAAACATTCACAAACAAATTTCCTTATTTAAAAGAATCTCTTCTTTTTGGATCCAATTATTAACCACTAACTGCTCACTTTTGGTGAACTGCTGTAAATTAGAATTAGAATTACAATGAATTTGTTGTTCATTTTAATCAGTAGTGCTGTGTAGTTCACCCCAAAAATCTGGGACATTCTTAACCGAGTTGCAAATCATTTACACAGCAAGTCAGTTATTGGAAAACAGGGTTGTATTAATGGTCACTGAGACGCCAGAAACGGTCGTCAGCTTCTGTTGTTGGTTAAAGTCTGTAAAAAGACTTTTAACATCTGTGAATACACACACTAACCATTACTCATCTCACCTGTTCTGCGTGTTCTCACCTTTATAAACTGCAGGTCTGACCGCGCCCTGACAGAGTAATCAGGTACATAGATATGAAGGAAGGAATTGAGCTGGTTGTTGCTGCTGCCCAGAGTCGGGGTGATGGCATCTATGCGATCGCTCCTGTTCAGAGAATCTGAGTGGTTCAGTCCAAACGGCCGTGGAGGAGACTTGTTCTCTATAAGAAAGTGAAAGAGTGGGACGATGGTCAAAGTTCAGAAGCTGTGATTGAGTCAAGTCTAAATTATATGCCATTCTACCATCACTTATGTGGGGTGTTTCAAAATGGGTAAAATAAGTTGTGATGAATGGAATTGCAGCTTTGTAGAGACCCTCGTGTGGGACTTACTGAGCTGTAAGTTTATATGAACTGTAAAATCTTAATGTGACCAATTACAAATGTAACGTCATACTGCGAAGGACCAAAAATACTAAATAAGTAAACAAATATACAAAAAACATAAATAATACTATATTTTTGCGTTTACTCGTTTATGTATTTAACTACTGTATTTAGATTTATATCCAAGCATGTATTTCTCCAGTTTTAGCTTCACTTCATTGGCTCCCTGTTAAATTCAGCAGAGAATTTAAAACTCTTCTCCTCACATATAAAGCTCCTATATGCTCCTATGGGGGGGTGTTGGATTGAAGTGAAGTTTCAATGCAATCTGTTGGTTACCTTAGCTAGACAACATTTTTTGAACTGGCTTCTGTATGAATTGGACACATTTGGATTTTAATGAATTTGATTTGATTGAATATCAATTAATATACTGAATTATAACTGGCTTGAACTGGACTGTATCTTTGAAGTGCATTGAGTTGACTTTTATTGTGATGTGGCGCATCACAATACATAGATAAAACTGAATTAAAATTGTATTATTCATATATCCTATCTGCATTTCTGTGTCTGTATCATAATGAAGTTAGGTGTTCTAACCTTGGTCTAAAGCAGGACAGGCTATGTGGGAAAACCAGACAGAAGCATTCAATTCTCTTCAAATCCACACGAAACAAACTTGATGTGCCAAACTTTCAGTCACTATAGACGATTGTCTCAGATTTGGAGAATGTGACGGCAGGGATGAACTTGGTGTCTTTACAGTGCTCAGTGCAGCGAAAACCATTGTTGGCTAGTTCAGTTTAGCTTGTTACAGTAACTGAAATGCCAGTAATTCGTCCCCTAGACTTGAGGAGCATGAAAACCAGAAGCTTACTGTTTTCAAGCCGGTCAGCTGCCTCCAAAAGTAGATCAACCAGCGGACTTTCACTTGTCCATCTATTTATGTATTTCTTTGTCTTTCTTTCCTTCTTTTTAGGTTTTATTGGTTTTGGTCCTCTGTACACATCAGTATCAGTCTAAGTAAAGGCTGAAAAGGGAATTTAAACAAGAACAAGACAATGTGTAATTGTTTTTTCAGGTGGAGCTTAACAGCAGAGTGAAGAGTTCAAACAGTAAAATTGAGCTTATCTGGACACATGAATTCCCAGCTCTCATTTGAACATGTGTTAATAAAATGACACATCCAGCACCACAGTAGCAACTAATTCATATGGATTTTGGCTGGAATTCTGATTTTTGTTGCATGAAACTGTATACTAATGCTCCAAATTAGTTAAAAGTTTGGCGTTTGAAGTATTTTCCAGATTTAAAATGTTCACAAGATTGTTAACTCTGTAATTAACTGAGGTGCTCAGCAGCTTCAGTAGCACTCTCTGTGTTTTCCAAGTCAAGTGTTAAATATTAGTGCAAAGCCTTGCTGTGATGTATGGAAATCTAATTTTTACGCAAGTCTTCAAGCAAAAGAAGTCTTATATGGCAGGTAATGAGTTGGGGGGGTCTCCAGTGATGCCGCTTCCTTGTGTGTACTCCCACATAGAAGAGTAATTCTGTTTTTTCCGTAATTTTTAATTAAAGCCAGATTATGTTTTCCACTTCTTAAAGAAGCCTTGTGAAAATCACACACAACAAAGTGGAAACGGCTTGGCCAACACTAATGCTACTACGTGGACTGGAATCTATGTAATCCCATGTTGGAATATGCGTGTGTGTGTGTGTGTGTGTGTGTGCGTGTGTGTGCAGACGGAGAGCCAAAGACCCGGCATGTGAACTTTTGTGGATTAGTACTCCAATTTCTAGTGGCCGAAGGGACCAGGTCAACACAAAAAACTGTGGTGCGGTGTGTCAAGAACACACACGTAATGCATTCACGTACACACAGACACACAATCTACAGTGTGCACGGCACAGCATCAAACTGGGTGAACGAAACACGTGAAGAGGCACAATGTGGGTCACTGCTAAAGACAGAAAGAGAGTGTATTTGTTCAACAGCATTCCCACAAACATGTGGGTGTGTTTGTGTTTGAGGCAGCTCGTCTGTAGTTATGTACGGACATGGGCCCGTCCATGTCAACACATGTAGAAGTCTGTGTCTTTGTATGTGCGCTCAGCGGTGTCCAGCAGGGGGCTGTAGCTGCAGGTCTTGTTTATGTAGTCGGAGGGTTAAAGGTTAGGGGCGAGGGGGGTGGAGCCTGGTTCCACTCTGGGGCCTCCAGTTTGCAACACCATTCAGCCACTTGACGAATGGCTCAGGGGGTGAGGGCGTTAAGTCTCAGTCTGAATCTGTTTTCCTCTTTCCCTCTTTTCTCTTTTACACACACAGGTTTTCACTACATGTTGCATTCAGGGAAAAACAGACACACTCTTCAAAGCTTTGCTTCTCACAAAAACCCACATAATGAAAAGTTACTCATACACACGATGAGGATCAAAATGATAAAAGACATTCGTGTGAGTTTATACAACCTATGTTGGTTAAATTGTGTCATCAAAACATTATTTTTCAAATTCTCAGATTTCACTTGTCAGTGATTGTATTAGTTTGGCAGGTGTGTGTAAAGACAGAAAAAGCCACTGTACCTGGAGATCCTGCTAATGATTCGGCTCTACTGACAGCAAATGTACGAGACAGGGACAGGGGCACTTGGGACAGGGAAGATGAAGGACAAAAGAAACACAGAAAGGAGAGGAGAGACCGTCAAAGTGCAGAAAATATATTGGATTACACACAAATAATCAGCTTGGATCAAATCTGGAAGAGGAGTTTCAGTCAGGAGCAAAGTGCCAATCATCTTTTCTGCTACTGAACAAGTACAGATTAAGAGGTCATGCAAGGCGTTGTGTCTCATCATTAAATGTTTGATTTTATTTCTGAGTTTTGAGTGCCTTACACACCACAGGAAGGATGCTGTACCATTTCACCAGTAGGTGTCTCTCAGATCCCACCACCCAAGAGAAGCAGAGCAGGGAATAGTACTGTAGTTTATGAATGAACTGAGAGAGCCGAGTGAATTGCTTGGTTTTTCATGTTTGTTCATGACGTTGCGATGACTCTCTACAGCAAGCACAACGGGAACATTCGAGACTCGTTCTAACACTATCTTACATTTCTGGAATACAAGTGTTTGCTTGTTCAGTCTTAGAGTGATGAATTCTGTCAAACTCATTTTTATTTGTATTTTTTACATAACCAGGTAGGAGTATTCCTCTGTAATCTAACATTAAAAACTGTTGTTAACACAGGGCAATATTTCACCAGTGTGTGTTTTTGTAACAGCTGTTAACTGATGATGTGTTCAATGAAATTTGGGAAATCAAAATGTCTAACTTCCATCCGGCAGGGTCATATGTCCATGTAAAGATATATAACATGGTAGATATATATAATAAATAGCACTGGTCGAGCATTATTAGCTTATTTGTGTCTTGTATTAAATTAAACTACATAACTAAAGATGAAATATGACATATTCTAATTGGAAGAGTTTCAGCTTCCTACTGATGAGTTACAGCAGATGTTTTTTCTTTGTTGGTAGTGACTTCAGACCCCCCGATATATGTCCCCTTTAAGTCAAATAGCTACAGATTTACATCAGATGCAGTGGTAACTTAAAACAGATATATTTAAATGTTATCTATTAAATACAGTCCCAAAATTGATAAAGAATTTATTAAAGGTTGTAACTGCAGCAGCTTTGTCCTTCATTTAATCCGAACCAACCGTAATGTGTTCAAGGAGGATTAAAAGAACGTGTCTATCCGACAAGGATTTAATGGGTTTGTGAAATTTTGAGAGCTTTTAAAGATTCTCTATAAATGACTAAAGATTAAACTCCTATTTCGATTTTCTAACCAGTGATGGACATCTCTTGCTTTGAGCTCTAAATGGAATCCAGTAACCAGAGGAGTTTCCAAGTCTTCCTTGTAAACTCTTCATAATTTATTTCTTTTACAAACTATCTCAGAAGACATTCTGAGAACATGGGATTTTCCCTCCCACTGGTTACAGACTTCCTGGTGGGAACAGATTTATTCAAAATAGACATTTGTGTGAAAATATTCTCGAGCCAGTTAAACATCTGGAATCAGAGTTACTCTGCTAAAGTCACCATCGAGTAAGTCATGCAGAACGCCTTTCAATATCTTTGAAATATATTTTAGAAGGAACATGGTTTTACCTTGGGATACGTTTCTAACATAAGCAACTACACAATAATAATGCTGCTGTTGCAAAATATACCAGCTAAAGTGTTTTTAAATGCTCTGTTTGTTCTGATTAAATCAAGTTATGTAGATTAATTTGGTACTTTCAGGTTTAGCCTGGTTGGCTGCATAAAGTTTAAAGATTTACACGCTAATTTACCACAGTCTGAGAACGCCAAACCCAGTCTAGCCACCCATAAGGATGAATTGTTCTATTATTCAACTCTTGTGAAGAACCTGAAATAGATTTTAGAGCATCATTTGAGGCTGATAGGATGTATAACACCTGACCACATGAGCCTACATATAGTTTAGCTTAAGTCACAGAGCTGCTGAACTTATATTTAACATACACGGCATGATCCGTTCTGTAGATTTTATAGTCATCAGTTATAGATCTCTTAAGCAAAGTTTCAGATAGTACTGTCATGTCAGCATTTGTTGATTTGCCAAGATCTTTATGAAAACTACTTTAGGAACAAGACCGCTCGCATTCAGATGGCCTTGTGAATTCAAAGGGAGCAGGTAAGCTGCACAGGTTTGAAGCACACATTAAGAGTTTAATGTGATTTACTGCAAGGAGAGCAGTGACAAATGATCATTCTAATGAAAAACTATCTTCTCAAAGAATAAGTCGAAAAGGAACTAAAGGTGAGCATCTATGCCACCACTGTGCTCGATAAACGTGGGAATATTTAGGACCACACCTTCTTTATAACCTTCATTCTGGCCAAATTATTATTAATAATAATAATAATCTACAACATATCTCAAAGTGAAAGTCAAAGAAATCTCTGTTTTGTCTTTCCTCATCACTGTAAAAACGATTCAAACGAAGTGAGATAACCCTTAACCTTGAAACAAAGACCAGGGGATCTTACCAGGTGATACTGTCAGAGCCAACATCCCGTAGAAGGAGAACGGTCCCGCTTCAAACTTCATCCCCTCTTTTCCTGCCTCCACCTCCACTTTCCCCTGTGATCAAGAAAACACACTCAGAGTTACTTCAGTTAAGCAAATTACATCTCATTCATACATGTATTTGCACATTAGAATTGTATTTTATTAACAAGTTTCTAATCATATAATTCATTCGAGAGACATTTCTTTCAGCCTTTTCGTGAAGGATTCACAATATAGCTTCAAACATAGCAATCATGGGCTGCGTGGTGGTGTGGTGGTTAGCATCATCGCCTCACAGCAAGACGGTTCCTAGCTTGAATCCCGGCTGGGGCCTTTCTGTGTGGAGTTTGCATGGGTTCTCTCTGGGGACTCCGGCTTCCTCCCACCAACCAGACACATGCTGGTTAGGTAACTGGTGATTCAAAATTGTCCCTCGCAGTGAGAGTTAGGGTGTATGGTTGTTTATTTGAGTGGCCCTGTGATTGATTATGTGGGGTATAGAAATTGGATGGACGGATGCTTTTTACAGCCCCAATGCCAGAAAGATTCAACAAATAAAACTCATCAAATGTTGAAAGTGAGGCAGCTTACTATTTAATGACAAATATGACCTCGTCTTGATTAAGAAAATCTGAAGACATCTCCAAGCACCAGGGACAAAGCTGAAAATCAGTTTTGGATGCCTGTGACCTTCAGACCTTCAGGCAGCCCTTTATAAAACAGGCATTATTATGTCCTGTAAATCACTGCATGGACTCAGGAATACTTCCAGAAATCATTGTCTGTGAACACAGCTCACCGTGTCATCCACAGATGAAGGTTAAAGTTCTGTCATGCAGAGTAGAAGCCATATGTGAACATGATTCAGAAACACTCGCATCTTCTCTGGACAGAAGCTCATCTTAATGGACTGAGGCAAAGTGGAAAACTGTTCTGTGGTCAGATGAATCAAAAACTGAAAATCTTTTAGAAAACTTTAGGCCGTTTTCTCCAGACTTAAGAGGAGATGGACCACCTGGCATGTAATCAGCACTCAGTTTAAAAGCCTGCATCTCTGATGGCATGGGGGTGTGCATTGGTGCCTGTGAAACTGGTAACCTGCACATCTGGAAAGGCTCCACCAATGCTGAAAGGTTTTAGAGCAACATCTGCATCCATCCAGAGAACATCTTTTTCAGGGAAGACCTTGCATATATCAGTCAAGACAATGTTAAACCGAAACACCAGCATGGCTTCGTTGTAGAAGAGTCCGGGTGCTGGGCTGAGACCAGACATTTAACCATCTGATAACATTTCAAATACAACTAAGAAGACCCAGGACAGCTGAGCAGACAGAATCCTGTCAGAGAAGAATGGGACAACATTCTTCTCCATCTCCTCAGTTCCCAGATGTTTACAGATGTTGTTAGAAGAAGAGGGGATGCTACACAGTGGTGAACACGACTCTGTCCCAACATTTTTTTAGATGAGTTATTGCCATCAAATTCAAGCTAAGCTAATATTTACAAGTAAAGAAATTCTGTTTTTATTCACATTTTACACAGCTTCACAACTTTTTTGAAAGAGGAGTTGTACCAATTCAATTCAATTTTTTTTGCTTAAAAACTATCTTTATCCATCTTGTCTGTAAGTTGGTAACACGTCTACTCCACCTCTTTCCACTTTGTAGAAAATCAGCAATATATTTAAAAGCTTCCAGTCTCCCCTCACAGCTCATACTATAACCTTATTTGATTTGATAAAAAAGGTTGATTTGGTGGACTGATACTAAAAGCATGTTTATGTCTTAAATATACAGTAAACAATATAGATGAGTGCACCTTTGTTCAGGGTCATTTTACTATCAAATGATTCAAAATTGTATAAGCTCTCAAAAGTGGCATTATTTCTGTGGATGAGTATTTCTTCTTATGAATAATCCAATACAGAAACTTTAAAAAGACCAAGATAAAAACACAGCCCTTAAAGTGTAACCACAATTAAAAAAGATGGGCTGAATCTTATCTGCACGTCGGCATCATGTGGAAAAGGTTTACAACAGCAGTCATCAGAAGAAGAAACGACACCGAGGAAAAGACTGAATGACAGCATCACCAAACAGAGCTGCAGTGGCAGTGGATTTAAAACGCATCGGAAAAACAGATCAACGATTGCTTATCAATCCAATTTGAGGCTCAGACAGTGTGAATGATGCTAAATAATGTCATTCTACACAAAACCGATGAGAACAAGTTAAACTTGTTCATCTCCGCAGGGGTCCAACATGTTCGGCATGAGCCTGATGAGCCTGATCAGGACCAGGACCACAGTGGATTCACAGTCCTGACAGAGAAGCTCAGAGGTGTGACGGTATGAGGCTGAACGAGAGCACAAAGTGCCCTGTAGATGACACTTTGAAAGCAAAAAAAAATCCCACACGAGTGTCTAAAATAATGTTGTGTGACTGGTGTCTTCCTTTGGACTGAGTCTGAGAACAGAAGAGATTTAATCTAAACTGTGAATTTCTGATTGCGATTTGACAGGGGTGGACTCACTTTGTTATAAAACTGCTCTGTTCCTGTGAAGGATGTCTGAAGCAGAAGACCTGATTACAGCATCTGCTCAGATTCGATACAGTTTTGATTTAAAAACTACTGTATCACACAGTGACATAAAATCTGCATAAATTACTGATGAAAATCTGAATATTATACTGTAGACTATGTAAAGCCAGTGCACTAAGCTAAAGCAATCAATATTGCTCTGACAGCGGGCTTTTGTAAACTCGACATAAGTTTTTTTTTCTTGCTTATTGAGATGAATGAATGATTGTATTACAATGAATTAGGCTGTAATTGGCTGGAATTAGATTGTATATTTGAAGTGCCATTGAGATGACTCCTACAAACACCTCCTTAAGCTCACTGTCTCAGTATCAGCAGAGTAATGGGTCTCTCTGGGAGGATTTTTAGCCAGCTTTTTATATTCTTCGGAGGGAAATCTGGAAGTTTGCTCACCCCTTTGCTGCACTTCAGGGACTCACATCCACAAACACGTACACACGGCTGAACCAGCTGCCATAATACAGAACACATAAGATTGGATTATGAAGCACTTAGAGGGAGAGAGACAAGGCTCTCTGGTACGAACATCAACACACAGCTATGTTTTCACAAAGGTCTATTATCAAGCCTTATGGAGGCTTCTGATTGGTCTCAAATTCTTTCTGCAGTACCCTGCAGAGCTGTGATCTCATCATCATGAAGTCATCCCGGGATTACAGGGGGGTTCTCGGGACACTGGCAGAAGCCAAACTCCCCATAACTGTGGCAAATTCTCCAGGAAGCTTGGAGCTACCGAGCTGCCAAGCTTTTCTGTCAAGTTAAATCAGTTTCTTCACATCTGTTGCAACACTTACAGTCCGTGCCAGTGTGGTTTAAAAAGCTCACATCCAACAGCATAATTCAAAAGAATTTTTGTTAGTTGGTGTTTCCAACACAAGGTTCAACCTTTGTTGGTCATTAATTAGTCAACTTATTACTTCATAATTTACTGAAATATGTCTTATTCTGCCTAAAACCTGGGAAACTTGTTTAAATGATGAAATGTTTAAACTTAAACAAACGCAATTTAGTCTCAAGACTTTATACAGATTTCTCCCATTAAAGTTATTCAGTAACTTGTGAGTCAAACATGAGCAGAATCAATGACTTTTGGGCCACTTATGATCATTCATGATCATTATAAACATTAAAACATTCGGACTCAAAGTTATTAAATCATAATTATGCAATGTTTTGAACTAATTAAAGATGGAATAGGAGGCATGTCTGAGTTGGAAGTATTGGGCTAAAATTCCAATTTAGCATACAGATTTTACTAAACTTCACCTCCTTATTTGGCTTTAAGAATCTATCATGTAAAGAGAGAATTTGGCAAATCACCTGTTTTTACATAGAAATGGCGTTCAAGTAGGCTTTTCTTTAATTTACCCATGTGCGTGTTAATGGCCTTTCAGATGTCAACCTGAGAGTGGCAGAAAACCTGTGAAAAAGCTCATTAACGCAGTGCTGGCAACACCAGTCTACACTGCAGAGCCACACAGACCAATGAAAGGACGGATAAAGGAGAGTTTACAATAAAGAGATACAATAAAGCAATACGAGGCATGTGAGAATCATTAAACATAGAAACAAAACTTAATAAATAATACTGACTACGTTCTGAATCGTCTCCTCCTGCACCTGTAAGCTCTTAAATTAATCTTTCTATAACATCTAAATTATTATGGTTAGATTGTATCAGTAGATTTAAAATAAAAGCTGTGGTTAAACAATACTAAAGTCTATGTAGCAGCGAAGGGGGTTTAGAACAGGATGGGGAGGTTGATTTTTAACACCTTTATATAATGTCTGTCTAACCCAATTTAGATAGGTTCATGTTTAGAATTCATTAAATAATGCTAATATTAAATGAATAAATGAATAAACACTGTGTGATTCTCTGCTGCCCCTGATGAAAGGTGACCCAAGTGAAAGAATTGTGGGGGTACTTTTCAAAACAGTAGACCTACATCAGCGGGTGAAAAAGGGTTAAAAAAATGTTGCAACCATGGTATTGTGACCAGAAGAAATTTAGGATGATCTGCTTGCAGAGTGTGTCTGCTGTTACAACCTGCATCTGGACCGTAGCGTGCGGGGACGTATTGATCAAAGCGATGTCGCTGCTGCCAAAACAAGGCTGAACAGTGTAGATGGAAGCCAAAAGAGATAAAGGTAACATGTGGAATTCAAACTCAGAAGCAAGTTGTAGCAGCAGAAGCCTTCACTGTGGGACGTGTGCTCCAGCTCAGATCGTGACTGTGCAAAGGCAGATGCAGCGTGGAATGAAACACAGGAGGAAATACGACTTCAAAGTGAGCAGCAAACTAGTAAACATAATGGTTAAACTTTCAGCCTGTCAGCTCATTAAACGTACTTCACGCTCCTCACACTGGCATTGGACTGAGACGCAGCAGGTATCTTTTACTCTAAGCACATCGGACATGATGTGGCGCCGGCAGTGAACTTATATGACAAACGAAACATTTGCTTCCCTGTAAAAACTTTACCAATCGCCTCACTATGTACTTGTGAATTATTTGTGTTTTTATACATCGTTTTGATTTGTTGAGTTTTGTGTTTTTATGTCTAAACTCTACTGTTGAGTTTTGTGGATTTTAAAGAAACGTTGCATCTATTAAGTCAGACATTTTTTATCATAAATGAACTGTTTACCTTTACCATTATAAATCCAAACTGCCGTGCAGTTCAATCATGCCTTGCATACCTTTAAAGGATGCGTGGCCTCTGAGGGAACAAACCCCTGTAGTCCAGCTCTGTTAGACCGATGACCAAACTGTGGCAAACTGTCACACCATGGAAAACAACAGCTTGTGGTGCTAACAGCAACATGTTTGGTGTGATTATACAGTGTAGTGCTGTTTGTGCAGCTGGTGTGATGACAAAATGTTTCTATATACGTATATTCTGGCTGTAAAAGTAACTTTACCCTAAAATAAGTTAAAATTCTTCTACTGAAAATCAGTGGTAGACATTTTATTTTTAATTCAACTACTGGTGTATCCTCCCCTTTCCATCTCAGCATGTCTTCACACCTGCAGAATGAGGATGAAATAATCCACGGGCTTGTTTCTGTGGAAGAGGTAGTGCTCTGTTGCCCGTTTGTTCTTCTCATCATATTTCAGCTCCTGGATGACGTTTGGATGCTTCAACAAGCGCAGCAGAATCTTTTCTGACATCTGTACCGGTCCGAAAGGCTCTACCTCTAAACAGAGACAGAGAAAAAGACAAACGGTTTACTTTGGGATGAGTTTTTCACTTTTTAATGACATTTTATAACCTTAATCACACTCATAATCATACATGAAAGACCAAAGTGGACAAGGACTAGATCATTTTAATCAAAATCTACTCTGTTGCTTGTGTCTGAGCTGGTCATGCAGCATACACACAATAACGACTTAACATGCTTTTGAATGTTTGATTTTGTAGTCTTAATAATTAGGAGCATAAAGAACACCAATACCAGGCTGACAACTTAGAAAACAGATTTCAACAGGGAAGTAGGGATTTTCTAGTCAAGCACATTAATAATAATTTATTATAATGAAAATCCTGGTTTCTATTTTGTTTTATTAAAACTTTACTTCGTCATTTTGAACATATTCTTACACACAAGTGATTTACTTCTTTATGTAAGAATAAAGAGGTCCGAGTTTACTTTCATTTTAAAATCTATTAATTGTGATCGCATCTTGGTGATGTCAGGTAAATGTAGAAAAAAACATTGGAAAACTAAAAAATGACCCAATTATATGAAGTGTAAAAGTGATGCTGGCTGCCAGTTAACAGCTGATGGAGGGAGGTTGTAGGGACATTATGTGAGAAATATGTGAAAATGTCAGTGGTTCAAAGTGCTGCAGCCGAAGAGAAGCTGAAAAACTTTACTGGACTTAATGTGAACGAAACACAGGTATGAGGATTCATCACAACAGGAGACGCAGACACAGGCATGTCAAAGTAACGTCCATGTGAACGCCAGAATGAAGGTTTTCCCAGCAGAGCATTGCATTGTAACGCGATGGGCAGTGTTACATATGGCTGATCAGTGTTTGTTTTTAATGTTGTGCTAACTTTTCCCTTCAAGAGTTCTCGAAGTGGCACTGCTGCCTGGGTTGTCTTTGCCTGGTTCTAAAGCATGTTGGTATGGTGAAAGCAGTAATGTTTAAAGTTACACTGAATAGCACAATATATGTGGAGCGTCGGTGAAAATGTCACTATCTGTGCAGGTGAAATCCCGTTCATGCTCAGGATGCTTATTAAGCCAAACCCATGAAGCAGTACCTAGAGTAAGTTGCTATCGCATCCCCCCTCACCTTCGTTGGGAAACATTCTGTTGTATTCTCTTTAAGGCCCCCCTTCCGAAGGTCCTATCAACTCTGGCCAGCTGTTTGCAAACACATTCTTCACTGGTTGTGCCTAGATTGGTCTGAAACTAGGAGGAATGCTGTGGTGTGACTGGTTATCAGGCTGGGTTGGCCGGAAAAATCTCACACAATCCTTCTTTGTGTAAGGTGTGACAAACAAGCCAACAGGCAGAATTTTTAGCTAAATGCGTTTCACTGTCATGTCATTAAGGAAAAAAAGACGAAATGAGGCCTTTCAGACAGATCAGGAGCATTTTCTTCTGTTTGGAAACTATTCCATGTGATGAAGACAAAGGGTTTTCTAACTTTGCAGACCTTCGATACTCACAAATTACATAAGATACTGAAAGAATAGAGAAAATGTTTAAAATGACCTCTTTAAGTATTTTTCCATGATGGTCGGAATACATGCAGCATTAACTTGTTCTTTTCTTCCTTTGTGCCAGACCTGTACTCAGAAACAACTTAAACACATCAGTGAGCCACAGCGTTGAACTTGGTGACACTGTAGTTTATTTTCAGTGAATCCCCCACACACCATCCTTCTGTTGTCAGTTCTCACATTGTTGTTTCTCACAAATCAAGGCTGTCTCTGAAAATAGTCCCTGACAAAACAGAGCGCTCAACGCTTTCGTGGAATTACTGAGACTTCCATTTTACTGACGGTTTTAGAAAAAGACGTTATGGGCACACAAACTGCCCCATCAAGGTGACCATTGCCCTCATTTAAGTAGCTTACACTGCAATTTTAATTATTTTAGATCTGAGTGCGCCTTTTGACCCAGTTGTCTTTATAACTGACCCGTTTAAAACCTGGGTCACCATCAAGAACTCTGCACTTAATTGCTTTCATTCTTACACTCATGTGGGAACCTTTTAAGTCATCACAGCCAATTACTGATCTTTTACAACTAATAAAACCTGTAGTGGGCCGTTATTGTAGATCCAGCAATTCTATTTTTCTATCTACAGTCTTCAACTTAGCCAAAGCGTATGACATCACATCTTGTCACAGTTACACAGACAACAAATAGCGAGACTTCTCCTGACACGGGTCATTAAGATGTCACCTGCTTGAAGGCCCATTTTCCTCAGTTCAACTCAAAATAAACACAGAAAGACAACTTTGTATATTCTTATTGATGATAAATATATAATAACTGTAAACTGGAAGGAAATTTCTCCACCAATGCAAATCCACTGGACTCAGAGAATATTACATATGATGGAGAAACTGCAAATTAACTGCAAATTGACACTTTTTTATCCACTTACTTCAGTTATGTTCTATTTGAATGTTTAACCTCTAAAATGTAACCAGATGTTGTAAAAATAAAAAAAAAAGGATGAAAAAGAAAAATCTCTCTTTCACAGTCCATTAAATGCTCAGTGTTGTTCACAACAGTGTTGTCTACTATCAGAACTCACGGGTCAGACCACAGTTGTTTAATCCTGTTTCCTTCAGCTATGACCCATCTAAAGAATCAAACTAAAGCTCTCACACTCCAACCTTAAGTCCCTCCTTTTGGGTGAAAATAAAAGTCATTCTCTTGCCACCAGTTAGCTAAAAAAGCAGCAGCAAAGTGTGTTACTGTTTTTTGTAAATAGCTCCAGAAAACGGTGGAGGACGCCTTCACAACTGCCTGGATTATTGACGACCTGTCACACAGACCACAGTTTGGGACCGGAGGGTTGTGCGTCTGCACCACAGAAGCAGAGGAGAGGACAGCGCTTTCACTTTCTCTTCACTCTGTTCACGTCAGACTTTCAATACAAGAAATCACCAGAAATAATCTGACGGGATGGAATAATAATGATTAAAAAATAAAGATTAAGACGAGGGAGATGATTGTGAATAATTTTAGGATAAACTGAAGTCTATCTCAATCCTGGGAGAAGAGGTGGAGGTGGTGGAGGAATGCAGATTGTATCTTTATTGTCTTATTACTTGAATTTTGCATGTTGCAATTCTGTCTTTTTTCCCTCTTTGGTTTTAACAATAACTTGAATTTACCTTAATTGTCTCTTTTTTTATTTTTAAAGCTGCGGAATTAATAAAAACGATCTTGAGACGGCCGCTCATGTGTTTATCACCTTTAGATCGGATCACTGTGATTCATTATATGCTGGAATGGGCCAGAAGCTAATAGCAAGGCTACAGTTTCAAGGTTCAGGCTCCTGACTGGAACACAAACTGAAAACATGTTTAGCTTCCTTGTCCTCATCACATCGGCTGGTTCTTATACACACTTCTGTATTGCATGCTTTAAACAGTTTTTCTGTTTATTTCTTATTTTTTAACCTTTTTATTATAACTAAACTGACAATTTTAATCACCATTTGAAAAAAATTAATGAAATGAGGACTTCCTTTTAAAGAGGCATGTAATTAGGATAAAAATCACTAACAAGACCAACATATTGTTGTTGATCACAGAATATAAATATCCCGCTGCCAGTATTCTAAAAGCCGCTACGTCATCTGGCCGAGCTAAAAAACTAAAACTTTTCCAAAAGTATCCTAGTAGTGACTGGTCAGCTTTAACCACCTGTTGAGCCAATCAGCTCCTTCAACTCAGTGGCGGTGATATGTGTCAGCTGGCTGCAGGCTCCACCAAGAGGAACTAAACTCTCTAATAGCCTTTAGAGGAACTTAATCAACGCTTAGCTGCTAGGTCAAAGTTCTGAAGCAAATCCAAATGCAATGAAGCTGCTCCTGTAGTAGAACTTGATTATTCTGCTGCCTGTTCCATTTCCCAAGGGAAAGCTGGTGAAATATTTCACATTTTACACTAGTAAGTACACAAGTATGTCGACTTGTGTGAGAACTGCGATCATAGGCCAAAAATGCTGGACGTGATGTCATTGAGGAACGAGTGTAAGCAAACAGGGTGGTGTTTTTAAAGCTGTGAGCGAAGATCGCAATGTGTAACCTTCAGTGCATGACATGCAAGCAAATAAACGCCTGCGTTTTTTGGGTTCTGTGCACAGTCTGCAGACATCCCGCGCCGCGCTCCCAAGAAGCCTTGCACCTCTTCACACACACACACATGCACACATGCATACCAACACGCTTGTTGTGAGTCTTCACACAGCTCATTCCCTCACACACACATGTTACAACAGATACTCATTCTACACACATACTCACTCCTCCTCCTCCCTTACACCCGCTTGCCCAAAACTCAGAGCCCATACAGGCACATGCTCACACAAAACAGCTTGTACACACACATATACACACACACAGCAACTTTCCCCACAGTGAGGGACTGAGGGCACACTGGGGGAAGTCAAGCAGCAACGCAGTCCACTTGCCTGTTGCTAGGAAACGCAGGGTAGCCAGCAGAAGCTGAGGTGATATTTTAACCTTCATTTCATTGTCAGTAGGCTTGAAGGCCGAGAAATCCTGCTTCCTTTCCCGATGGGTGATTTTCTTCTTCGTCTTGTTGTCAGCTGAGGAGGGAAAATGAAAAGTCACAACCTGAAACTTTTTCTCCATCAGTAAAAGATCAGTCCAAGACACACCACTGACACCGAGCCCGTCGTCCAGGGTCACAGGGTGCCTAAACTTGAGTTACCCAAAGCTTATTGCCTTTTCTGGAATCAAAGCAGTGGCGTCTTTCTCAGAAAAGGAGAGCTATAGCAAGCTACGTTGTTACAACATTCTTACCACATTCTTAACATTACTGAAAGCCATATGTATTAGGGCAACAAACAGACTGGCACGTACTCCATGTATGTGGGCCCTTACTTATACCACTGGGGGTGAAACAAAACAGACAAGTGAAGTTTGGTGAGAAACACGACAAAGGGGTCAAATACATTGCAAGATTTTTTTTAAACAAATAAATTAGGAGATAAAATGTTTTCTCTGTGGATGTAAAAATGCAAACAAAACAGGAACAAAGCAAGACATCAGGAGCTTTATCTCCTCATCAAGAGAAATATTCCCAAAACACAATTAACACATCCTCACACGAAGTGATTCAGCAGTTATGGAGTGTAAAAATGACATTATTTCAAGCTAGCACAGTCAAGCTCTTTATGTACACAACTGTGTGTAATGAGAAAATGTGTCACCTAAATGCAAAATGATTCTCCACAGTCAGAATTTAGGCTTTCAGAAGCTTTATTTCCAGATGAAAGAGAGACAGATGAGCTGCATGCAAAAAACTCAGATCACATTGTTGTATTTTCAACTCGGTCAGTGGGGAGGGGGTCAGGGTGGGACGTAATGTTATCTTAAATGAAAGTATCTCACTGTGTTGCTTGTTTTTGGTTTCACTAATTCCTGATAAACTAATGATAAGATGCTCATCAGCTACTAACCTGAACTTAGTTCTTCATTAGATTTACACTGAGCCTATGAAATGTGTAATGAAATGTGTGCTGTTTAACCTGTCTGCGTCAGCCTGACGTTACATCAAAATGCTAGTGAATGGTGAGGTTTTTTTGTGTACTTCAAACAATGAAAACATAAATGACTGTATATAACGCTAATTTTACGAGGATTTGTAACTTATACTTTAAATTACAGCAACACAGAAAAAAGGGAAAACATTGGAGAAGGGTGGTGTGGACAGCTGCGTCTATACATGGACGGGCAGAACTATGACTTGAAACATAAGCACTAAACCGACAGAAAATGGTTATTTAGTAAGATTTAAAAGCAAGCCCGAGATTTATTTTCTCTGTTTACAACAGACCATGTACACACTGGATAAACAACTGACCAATCAGAACGTTTGCAGTCTGCGTAAAGTTACATTTTGCAGGAGGTTCACATCACCTGATCGGGAATCTAAAGCCAAAGCTTTAATCTGAAGTGCAAGTATAGACTCACTTTTTGTCTCTCCGTTATTCGTTGCCATGTAGGTAAAGCTGATAAAATTTTTCATTATCATTATTTGGATGGTGAAATTGGTTATTTTTATCAGATCTGGAGAACTGAAACAAAAGATTGGACAAACATACGAACCCATAGAGGTTTTGGACATGGTGGCCATCAGCAGCACAGCACTTTACAGTCCTCCAACACTGTATGGAATCAGATTTGTGCCAATATAACTAAATAAATGAACGACAAAAAGTCTAACTGAAGCAAACAAAAAGTTGTTTCAAAAAACAAACTTATGAATTGCAAACTAATTATTTAATTGTAAAACATTTCAGTCTTTTGTTGTTTTATAATACATCCTTTCTTTGATGAGTTTCCTCTGCTCCATCCGCACTTTGCTCTGACTGTCATCTTTGCAGTGACAAAGATCTTTTGTTTGCATTTCCGACACATTGCATTTTAGGTGTTTTTCAAAGGATTCTTTCTCATTGGTTTATTCCCCCTTTTAAAAGACGGCTCAGATGTCGGATGATACCCAGCGTAGCTAGCAGACTTTCCAGGTTTATGTTGTTGGAAACTGGGCTCTAATCAGCTATTAATAAACTATACTGGATTCCTACAAGATTTAACAAGTGAGTATTGATAATATGTCTCTCTTTAGATGCTTTGCAGTCTCAACTTTTAAGTAAAGTCAATCTTTGATAACTAATAATTAGATAATTTTCTATCTATATCATTTGATTGTTACCCTCCCTGCAACTGCATCTTAAAGTTTTTTGGGTCCAGCTCAATCCCACAAAGTTGCCCCATAGAAAGAGTTAGACGATACTTAAAATACTGATGAATTAGCTCCACTGAGTGATGGCTCACTGTGACTGATTTCCACGGCTAATTTTCATGCTTATAACAAAACTGTTTTAACACGCACTTGCATATTTAACCAGGAATTAAGATCGGCCTTTTGCAGTAAAGTCTATCTGTTCACGAGCCATATGGTTACATAGCTATGAGTTTTTGGAGTTCAGCCCACAAGTACAAAGCTGGACAATCCACTGACTACATTGGGCTATGGCTATGGCTATCAGCAAATGGGAATTAATGCCCTAAAAACATTCCTGTGGTTCCAAAAACATTTGTGCCAGAACTGCAATAAAAAAACAGGGTCTCTGCAAGTTTCAACAAGTCAAATTCAAGACTTTTTTAAGACCATAATGAATACAATTTAAGACCCATTTCACAACCATACTGGCAAAAAAGTACAAAAGGCATGAAGGACACTCGGAGGCCCGGAATTACTTGCAAAGTATAGGATTTCTTTTACAGCTCTTTCACATTGGAATACAAAATGCTTAACCTAACTAAAAACACCAGAAGCCTCTCTATTGTGAACTAATATTTGTTCAACTGTAAACTTTGAATTGCAACACTTATATGTAAACGAACTGATGAAGAAGTGGATTGTGAAGGGCCATATTAATGGAGACATGAAAGTACAGTAATTACAGTAACATTAGGTGACATGGTGCACAGTAACATGATTTTATATTGTATACTAACATCATCACGTTAGGGTTTCTCATCAATTTCATGCATGTGTCAGTGCACGTAACGTTAGACTGCTCTCGTTTCCTGAGCGGAATCCAGAGGAAAATAGACCGTTAACGGGACGTCGCTTATATGCAACAGCAGCTTGTCGCTATGACAGAATATATGTGGTCAGATCTGAGTTTACGTGTGTCGGTAACGGCACACATGGAGCAATAACAGAAAACAGATGTCATGTCAACACACCGGGGCGCACGCACAGCACACTAACTAGTTGTGCTCAATAAATTGTGACCGGGGTGCACAGATACCTTAGTTCCGTTTTGTTGTTATGTTGTAGCGTCCTCAAAAATCTAAATAATTAAAAGCAAGACTGAAGTTCATACATTTGTTTTAAATAAAAATAAAGTAAATACATTTTTAAGACCTTTCAAAAACGTATTTAAGACATTTTATGACATTTTAAGATTTTCTTAGACATTTTAAGGCCTTAACTTCAAATTATTGGATTTTAGACTTTTTAAGACTTTTTAATACCCCGCGGATACCCTGAAAAAAATCAGTGCAAAGAAGAGAGCCATCAGCTTAACTGCAAAGATGATGGTCTTGATCAGTAAGTGATAATAAAAGGATATGATGTCAGACAAAAAACATTATTTTTTACAAATACACAAATAATTTGTTTGCAGATAATCATTTTTACCTTTGAATTATCATTATTATATTACAGTCTTAATTTTTTTTAACTTTTGTTTGATATTCAAAGTTTGGCTCAGATCTGATTCCATACCCACCAGTTTCACTTTAGACAGCAACAAACAGTGTCCTTCTGTATCGACAGTTTGAGGTAGAGAAACACTTTACAGCTCACTGGTTACTTTCAGGAAGTTTGCTGTTAACGTTACATTTACATGGGTGCAGTATAGCTCAACTGGTGGAGCAGGCATCCCATATACAGAGGCTGTGATACCTCAATACAGTCGCCCCCCTAGTCCCAGCCTAGAGCCCTTTTCCACATGCTTTCCCACTCTCTCTGACCCCTTTCCTGTCTACCCACTGTCGAACAAAACACCTTTAAAATAAAACATATCATATTTAGGATTGTGAGCTCTGAGAGGAGAACCTACTGTACAAGTCAGTCTCATCCAGAATCTCTGACTTGATGATTTCTTCAATAATGTCCTCCAGGGTGACAATTCCCAGAACCTCGTAGAAAGGGTCTCCTTCGCCTTCATTGTTCACCCTCTGAACTATGGCAAGGTGGGATTTTCCTAACAAAACATAGACACACAGGTTATAAACTTAGGGTCATATAATGATAAAGAAAGTTAAACATAGTTCAGGCAGTGAACATGAGGTTACTGGGGGACAAACAGGTGGAAACACACATGGCCAACTTCAGTCTATACAGAACAAATCTGACATATATCGTGGATTAATAATATATATTTTATAGCTTTTTCTTTTTCTTTTTTTTTGAGAAATAGGAACAATAAATGTCAGATACGGTTGTGGGCATCATGATGCTGATGTTGCTTTGAAGTATTAAAGTCCAAATCACACAACGGGCAGGAGACACAAAGAAATCAGAGGAAATAACTGTTTTTTGGTTTTAGATCGATGACCAGCAATGCAGGACGTAGCAGTTAAAGTGTCAAACCGTTAACAGTGCTGGGGAAAAAAATAGGAAAATAACATCCAGCCAAATAGACAGACAGGGCGGACAGTTAGACAGCTCTAAATTTCATCATATCAGCCCCTTTGGCCCTCCTTGCCTTCACATCTGTGTTCCCAGGACCCTCCTGTGTGCTGTACCATCTGAAAAAAAAAGAAACAAACTGCCGTGTATGCAGAGAAGACTTTCAGGCAAAACACTAAACAAATTCTTTGCCTTTTCTCAGCTTGTGATCATTTAAAAGGAATTTTCCAGAGGCAGGGGCTAATATTAGCCCCTGCAAAATGAAGTTTCCATTCCGCCCTGGCGATATTCTCACCAAGCAAAGAAGCAGACTGGGCAAACCTCTGCTGTGTGATCAGATTGTCTCAAAATGGGCCGTTTGCATGCAGATACACCTGGATGTTAAAAAAATGGAGGATGTCAGTGTGCATGTGTGCATGCACACATGTCGGGGTAGTACGTGCGGGTGTTTATTTTTAGTGAGAGCAGGTACATCGCTATGCTCTGAGGCTGGTTCAGCTAATGTGTTGGCTGCTTTGGTGCAGGCACAGAATCAAAGGACCTCTAGCTGATCATCTGAGTGTTTTATTGCACTGCAGCTCCTGCTTCTTCATGACACTATTGCAGCACACCAGTGTGAATTGGACTAAGCCTGAGAGCCTGAATTTGAGAATGGTGTGAGAGTGAGATGTGGAATTGATGGTTTGAAGAAACACACTTAAGTCATCACAATCGACTAGCTCCCCGAAGAGATGTATTAATAATGTAAACACAGACATGCTCTGATATGAAGAGTCTGCAAACGTAAGGCGATATACAAGTCTTACCTAACAGTCTTGCTATTTCTGTGAGGGTGTGAATGGATTTCTCAGCATATTATTCTGTCACTGAGAGGTTGGATTTAGCTAAGACAAACATTAATGGAGCCTCATGGGTTAAAGCAGTGAGGCCTCAGAATTCCTTGAGCATGCAATTACTCTGAACTGCCAAGGGAAGGAGAGTGAAATGAAGCAGCCAGCACAACACAGCACAGTGAAACAGATCGATGAATACTTCCTCCTCTGTCATGGTGTCCACTCCACCCATGTCAGGTCTATAAACAAATCATACCCTGTTTGTCTCTCATTCAGAAACTGTCGCCTTTATCGCTGGTTTGAGCATATATCAGCTAATTCAATGATGAATTTCCTTTTCTTCTCATTGTAAAGAAATATCTTCCTTCTGAAACATGCAATAGTACAATCATGGAGTGTGGAGATTTCTAGGAGCCCGTCAACCTACAAAAGATTATAAACCCATTTTCAAACAATATGAGTCCATCATTCTAAAATTAGAAATGTTCTTCATTTCTGAAAAATGTATATTAAAACGAGAAACTGTAAAAAAACCCAAGAGCTACATCTCAGACTCTCCAGGCCTCAGTTAGCGTGTTAAATGTTAAAGTTCATGACAGTACAATTATAAAAAGACTGAACAAGTACGGCTTGTTTGGAAGGGTTGGAAAGAAAGCCTCTTCTCTCTAAAAAGAACATGGCAGCACAGCTTAGGTAGCAAAGCTGCATCTGAACAAAAAAAACTACAAAACGTCTGGAACAATGTCCTTTGGACAGACCAGAGCAAAGTGGAGATGTTTGGTCATAATGCACAGCAGCACGTTTGGAGGAAACCAAACACAGCATATCAGCACAAACACCTCATACCAGCTGTCAAGCACGGTGGTGGAGGGCTGATGATCTGGGCTGGTTCTGCAGCCACAGGATCTGGGCACCTTGCAGTCATTGAGTCCACCATGAACTCCTCTGGATACCAAAGTACTCTAAATGTGAGACCATCTGTCTGACAGCTAAAGCTTGGCTGAAACTGGGTCATCAACAGGACAATGATCCCAAACACAGCAGCAAATCTACAACAGAATGTCTGAAAAAGAAAAGAATCAACGTGTTGCAATGGTCCAGTCAAAGTCCAGACCTCAACCTGACTGAAATGCTGTGGTGGGACCTTTAGAGAGCTGTGCATGAACCAATGCTGCAAACCTCAATGAGCTGAAGCAAAGCTGTAAAGAACAGTGGGCCAAAACTCCTCCACAACAATTTAAGAGACTGATAACATTATACAAAAATCAATTACTTCAAGTTATTTCAGTTAGGTTGTTCTACAAGCCATGGGGAGTACATTGTTTGTCACAAACTTCCTCTGTTAGTTCTTGGTAAATAATTAATGACACAGTTGGATGACAAATGAAAAAAAAATAATGATATTTGAAGTGCTCTTGTTCATCTGAGGTTGTATTTACCCCATTTTAAAGCCTGACACAGAACAGATTATCTTTTTAATTTGTCTGAACGACATTAGGACCTTGACAGGTAAAAATGGCTGCCGTTAAAAAGGTAAATTATCGTGACTAAAGATGAACTTTCCCATTTACATCCATCTGTTTTCTCTTGACAAAATTCTCAAATGAAAGATACCAGATGAGAACTGCGAGAAGAGTCAATTGCTCCAGAAAGACACACACTTTCAAGCCTGATAATCCACAAATCCTTAAATGTATCTAAGAATACAGAATGTTTCATGTCCAAAGAAAATTAGCTCCAAATATTCCTACAATATATATAATTTAATTTTATGATAATGTCAGACACCAGACAGACTGACAGATACAAACTAAAGACATAAATCAATACCACCTCTCAACAAAAAGTAAGCACATTAACTGATTTAGTTCAGTATCTTTTGAGAGAACGCAGTGTTCTTGTTGTTGTTCCATCTGTTACACATGTGAAAAACTGGTTCAGCTTTATCAGAGGATGAGGAACAACCAATAGGAATGTGTGTCACCTTAACCTCATCTGTCTGGCAGGTAACAAGATCCGACCTATGACCTTTATGTAAGCATACTGATAAAGCTGTGGAACACCTTTCTGAGACTAAGCACAATAAGTCCAATAAGTCCTGCTCTCCGAGTGACCACGTGCTCAGGCACACTTCACACGCAAATGATACGGCACAAGCTGCTTGCTTGACAAGTTAGATTAATCTAATTGGGATGTCGGTGGAGTATACTTTCCATCAGCTCCTTGTACCACGCAGAGGAGGTGACTTTAAGTCTCAGAGATGGCGCTGTTGTGAAAGCATCAGGGGTGGCAGCATGGGTCGTGAGTTTAAAACAAGAAAAACTGAGTGGAAAGCTATTCAATGGAAATGACAGAGAAAAGCATGTTTATGTAAAGCTGAATGCTGTTTATTCTAGAGTCTGTCCCACGGGCTGCAATGTAAAGAGATGGAAATTTCACAGATTCCATGGAAAAGAATGCAAAAGAAAATAACACACGCAATGTTTCATTTATACCATTCAGCATGTTGGAAGTCAGCAGCTTATATATTCAACAAGGGATGTTTTGATTGAATGTTTGTCCGTAGATTTGTTTCATTTAGTAACACAAGCAGATTGAAATGATTTGTTTAGAATATTCATGGCTCCCACAAAATTAATCTTAATTACCACCAATTTATGTTCCCCATAAGTTAAATAATAACTATGGTGCGTATTTGCATTAAAGAGGTCCATATTTGCATTTATCCGGTGAAATATTTCACCCTCTATCTGACGCATTGGCTCAAATGTCTGTGCTCGTTAATAATTTAATAAGTTGCTGAATCCTGACTGAGTTTGGTGATCATAGCACCACAGCTTTTTACAAACTTCAATCACGTCAGTAATCCTTTAATTTCAAAGGTTCCAAGTAACACTAATTTCCCATTTCCTTCAGAATTATGACCAACTACAACCGATTAGCTAAACCTGCTCCTTCCTGTGGAGTAGGGCTGAGCAAGGTTCCCTATTTAGGGGAATTCTGATTTCAAACCAGACAAAACAAAACAAAACAATTTGACTTTTTGCAACTAAATCTGATGGCATCAGAGCAAAGACATACTAGCTTGCGGTCTTTGAACAAATGTGTGATGACATTTTCTACAGTGCTGCTAACGCTGAGTATAAGGCTCAGAAAAATGACTCGAGTAATTCTTTCTGCATCCGTTTGACCAAGAGGCTTGTGTGATGTAAATCTTCCACTGGGTACCTCTGTGACGTACCACATGCAACACAAATATTTGTAACCATACAGACTGATCTTAACACCAATCAGAAAAACGACATACCAGGCTAAGATGTTAAGGAGCATAAGAACAACATGGATGCTTGTTTTGAGGGGAAATTTTGCAGGAGAATTGCTGTTCCACATCTTTTGAATGTAATATTGACCAATAAGAGGCTCGTGCATTGTAAACTTGAGGCCCGAAGAACCCAGAAGGACATGCGAACTATGTAGCCAGCTTTATGCTACTACTTTATTCCTTTAGAGCAGTGAAAAATGAATCAGTGCAGTTTATATCCAATAATAATATAGTGACATGAAAAGATGCTGCTCACAGTGCAGACAGACAGACGAGAAAGAGCAGGCGGAACCATGCAACATAACTTTATTCTTTTCTTTTTAGCTTACGTTTTGAATTGCACTCAAAAGGTTATTTATGTGTGAAGTTTAATAGCAGGCAGTGGCGGTCGCCATTACATTATTCCAAATGTCCCACCCTGAATGGAGAATGGTTGTGAGGGGCTTCAGCCCATCACAGGTGACATTGTGCCAATTTATAATCTCCACTTACGCTACAGTAAAGATTTTAGAGGAAATCCAGAGCATCCAGAGAGGCTTCAGCTCAAATACATGCAAAACCAATTTGCTAACACACTGAATGAAGACGGGACCTAGCTAACTATCAACAGCATGTTGATATTGTCACTGTGACCATGTAAACTGATGTTAGCAGAAAGCTCAAAGCATTGTTGGGAAGTAAAGTATCAGAAAAATTGCTGGAATGACAATTATGTCAATTTCTCTTGTTTATTAAAGATGTTGGTCAATGATTACAGTGTCAATGGTAGCTGTACAACACAACTAAGCCAGGTACTGATGCCTGGCAGACTTTGACATTCAGTGTCTAATAAATGCTAGCCTGACATCCCATTTCGTTAAAACTCAGGCAGCAGGGCATGCTTAGCTTCTTCTTTTCATGCTAAAATAAGGTTATTAAATATCTCGAACCCACACAATTACAAGCAGAAGCATAGAAGTTTTTAAAACACAGGAGCAGCAGGAAAATTAATGAGAAAATGAAAGCTACAGTGTTAGCAAACGCACCCATGTGAACTCATTCTACCTTAGAGTCTGAAGTCAGCCTCCCTCAGTGATACATACACATACAAATCAACTCACAAACACACACTCTTTCGCACGGTAGCACCACTCCAGATCGTTGTGTCTTGCTGTCCCACAAGATGGGTGCATAGTTTCCAGTTTCCCACAATGACAAAATACCACATCAGCGAGAGAGAGAGAAAAAAAAGCAGCTTATCTTTTCCATAAATATAATACAAGACAATGACAGCATGTTTATTCATAGCTCCTTAGCTGCTGTAGAGGCAGTCAGTTTTGTGAGGGCGGGCTAGAGGTGGAGGGTGGAGGATGACCCTCTGGACCCTCCAGAGCCTGAAACTTGGCAGCAGCTTCATGGAAAGCGTGTCCTTGCGTAGACCAGTTGTCTAGGGTCCTATAATCCACCACTGTTGCCTGACATCTGGGGCGGTTTAGCTGGTCTGAGGCTGGGTAGTTCAGTGCACAGGCACACAACAAGGCCAGGGGTCAATTCACTTTCAGTTTAACCCATTAAGGAATTAGTCATCAAACTGCCTGTTTGTTTGAACATTTCTGAGAGTAATAGTTATGTCATTAGCAGTACAGTAAACGGTGTTTTGAGATTCCACTTGTGACTAGGTGACGTAGACACACTCATGCAGAGGGATTATTTTGTTTCCCTCAAGAATATAGGCAGCAGAGGCACAATACCAGGAGGTGCTTAATCAGTTCAGGTACTAAGCTGTTGTTTCAAACACTCACAGAGTGTTGACACATGCGGTTAAGTCCTGTTACAGTTATAGCTCCACTAGGCCATTTTATTGGACCACTTTCCTTTTCCCACTACATGTCTTACATCTTACTGATACTGGGATTTTTCTTGTTGACTTATTACACCAAAGACCTTCATAAACCGTACAGCCTAAATGCTCTGTACATTTCATATGTGCTGTACGCTTTATTTATTTATTTAACAAATGAGGGGTACAGTATGCCTTTGTGGTTATTTTCTACTGTTATGTGCTGATTATGCTTTGAAGCATGTGAAGAGCACCAAGGTCAGTTTGGGACCAACTGAAAGTATACATGCATACATGCTAGCATCAATCAAACTACACACAGCGAAATTAACTTGCTCTCATAAAAGAAAAAACTGTATATATTCTCCCACATTCACACACATATAAGATAGAAGGAAAATAAGATAATATAAAATATATTGAAATAAAGTTCAAATAAATGGGCTTATTTTCAGCCTTGTCCGTGTGTCACTACTGCTGGTGCTTGATGACCTTTGATGATGTTTTATCATTGATGTTTTTGGTCAAGCACCTCCTATATTATGTAACATAGACAAGTTGAAATGTGAGTCTGAGAGAGGTTCATCTTCAAGTATTTCTCATTTGTTTAACTGGGTTCTGTATATCTTCTTTTAGGGCTCGTGTGGGAATCTGATGATCCTTTAGATGATGTTCATGCAGAAATAATAGAAAAAATACATAATAAAGTTATGGAGTGCCAAGAGGTAAAGGTTAGCATCAGCTTGCTGACACGTCCACATTGATAATTACCTTGTTCATCATCACTTTAGACTGTTAAAATTGTGATGCAAATTACCATTATCAAACCAGATGAGTGTCCCTATCATCAGTTATTATCATCAATTATCGTGCTGTGAAACATAACTACGTCCACAGAGGGTCACGACAATCTATCCAAAAGACTTTAGAGACATTTCAACTAAAACAAAAGTGTGATTCTACAGGTGGGAGTGGAATAAAAATAAGGAGATTATCAAAATCAATAAGTTTAATTCTTTGAGGGATGTTCAGTGTCTCGATGTCTGTGATCAAGTAAGAAACATTTTTATTCCAAACGTAAAGCTAGAAATATAGAATATATGGAAAGACCACACTTCTTAATTTTAAGAGAAGTGGGATTAGTAATAAAAACATATTGAATTCTGTGGATGAAACTCAACAAAAGAGGAATTCAAGAAGAATATTTCTAATAGGCTCATTTCATCCCGTCATTTGGCAGAGATCCTGAGTAGGTCAATCCATCCATCCATCCATCCATCCATCCATCGGTCCCCCATCCACCCATCTATCTGTCCCCCATCCATCCATCCATCCATCCATCAATACCCCAAAGCCTGAGAACTTCCATTCAGGCCTTCAGAGACTAAGCCGTGTGCTCTTTTCCACCATTCCCAGCTTATTTATGGAATGCAGCTTTGTCATATTTTTCCATAGCGCAATTTTCCCCCCTATAAATAGGCACCTAAGGCTCAGAGGGGTCGGTATCTGTTGTGGACACTCATCACTGGCCCCCCTCCCTGTCTTGCTCTCCCCCCATTTTTCCAAATATTTGAACACTGACAAATATAGTGCAGTGTTAGGGTGATGGGAACCCGTTGCATGATCTCTCCTCTACATCTACCGGTGAAAAAAAATCTGCAGTTTCCAGCTATTCTGACCCATTTTTCCACTGACACGGATAAAGACTTTCCCCCGATGCGGGTTACGCACCGACTATTTACAGCCTCTTGGTTTTTAGAAACACTGAGGATGGGTTTGATGTGTAGTGAAATCATCTGGAGTAATTCTGTGGCTTAACCCGTTTTATCCAGAGACATAAATGGAATCTATCTGTCTGCATGTTTGTGTATAACTGTGTCCATAAGTATTATAGATGAAGAGTTTTCAAAGTCTAAGACAGTGAGCCACGGTGCTTAAGTCCTCAATACAATCATGATCAATTATGTTGTTTAATCCAATACAAAATAAGCATTAAGTTTTCCATATTGAGACTCCACTAAGTACTGTCCTGAGGTATTTTTTAGCTTCTGACTTTGTGAGAAATGTGTTATTCTTTTGATAAGTAAAGTCATTTTTTTTATCTTCTCCATTTACTTAGCCTCCCGTGAAACTATTCAGAGCCCCCCGGGGGAGGTCCGCCTCACACTTTGAAAACCTCTGCTATAGATCGTACTGATAAATGAAATATCTTGTGAGTTATCTATAGAAACAAGGAAATAAACCAGACTAAAATAAACTCCACAATTAGTTACGTAAAGAGCATCACAGCTGCTGCTTGAAATAGGTGAACTTTCACTTTTGCATCTCTCATAGAGTCTTTATGGGCTTTATGGGTCAATAATTACCTGCAGAAACTAGAGAGGAGAGCAGAAAGTTCAAATATAAAATAACAAATTCACTAAAAGTTTAATTTCATTCAAACAGTATAATTTAGCAAAAATCTGACAAATGAGGGTCGTGTGTTACAATAGTTCTTTGCAAAGTAAGAATAAAAAGTAGACTAAGTCTGAGATCGTTTTATTGGGAGCATTTTTGTGAGATAACATCTGTCAACAACAGATGACACATTCAGAGACAAGTGTGAGACGCTTTAACTTGACTTGTGTGTTAAACACAGATGTAATCACATCCCATACTGTCACTTTTGAGGCATGTTACACTGAACTCCAAAGTATGAATACAAGTGCTGTTCTCTGATGTACAATACTGACCTCGGAGCAGTGGTCACTGCTACTTTTGCTACACTCCTGAGCTGTGGTCTTGGAATACAACATGCTACTGGAGGAAGAAGACAAGTCTATCTGAATAATTTGCTCTAAGTTCAACTACTGCTATCAGCAGACCTGGAATCTGCAGACGACCCTCTTAACAAACTAAATGATATATCCATCCTTTTTCTGTACCTGCTTTATCCAGTTCAGGGTTGCAAAGGGGCTGCATCCTGGGCAGGTCGACCACATGATATAATGTATCATTAAAGCAGAACAATGAATGCATCCGAAACAGTTAGCATTAGAGTAGTGATCGTAAAGGACTAAACATAATTTGAGGAAACAGTTCGAAGCACCACAGCTGGAACATGCTGCCTCGACGGTGTCCTGAAAGCTTCTGGTTTGAAGCACACAGCCTAAATAATTCCATAGTTCATACATATTCTATATGAAACTGAAATTATATATTTCTCAAGACCAAATTTCATCAACAAATGGGGAGTTACCTTCACACTAATCAGAATGCCCGACTTGTAATGTGCATCCAAACATTTTGTCAAAACATGAGAACAAATTTGTGTTTTTCTACAGAAAATTGCTGCTCATTTTCACATATCATATCCTCCTCTGCTAACATAGCATTTAGCCTCCCTGTTGCAGTCTGTAGACAAGCCCCTCTGTCTGTGAGTTAGACCCCCTCCTCTGTACAGTTCTGCAGACCCACAGTTTCTGCATTCTTGATCCACCCGTATCCCTTCGGACCCCAGCAAAACAGCAACAAAATCCATTATCCTGACAGCGAAAAAAGAATTTTAGAAGACCTAAATAACCTTTTTTTTTTCTTTGAAGTGATAAAAACAAACTTGATGGAACAGCCTAAAATAACTGCGTGTTTAAGAGAAGCAAAAAACAAATAAACTGTGTGGTACACAAATGTTTCCATTATTTTGATTAAGACAACCATGATATTACTCAACACACACACACACACACAGTAATCTATTGGAATAATCCGGTGCTCTGAGGTGAGAGATGCACCAGTTTCATGAAGCCCTTCTCACTCACAAAACTACTGATGGAGACGGTGTCTGTTCTTCATGCACCTTACATCGATGTCAGGTTGCTTTTATTACTTTGTTATGAGTGAAACCACATTGTGCAACAAAAGCAAATAAGTCTCTGTCTTATATCATTCAAACATCAAATTATTCAACGCTGTCTCACTTTACAGTCATTGAATCCCCTCGAAATTGCGGCATAGTAACCATTTACTTATGAAAGACTGCAGTGGTACTGCAATGGCAGAGTGGAAGCTATCGCTGTGGCAAAACGCTGCTGTTCTTCAGGTGAGAAAATGAGGCGCCAAAGAAAACCTGATGCCAGTGTGAGCAGGTGTAAAAACATGCCCTAACGTTCTGAGTTTATGAGGTTTGAGTTGTTTTCCACAGTCAAAATGAACGCTGTTAGCTTCACTCCTCGTCAGCACATTTCACACACACTCACTACTATAATAATAATTATAACATGGTGTGAAACTGTGGGGACTAATCTGTCCACCTAACTTAAGTTTGTGCTTATAATAAACCAAAATGAAACAGGTCACTTAAAGCAAGTGTAGCTGGTAAAAGGTCAGTTAACATTGGTGTTCGGTCAACTCTAACCGCAGGGCGAGGACCCTTCTATGCTTATCAGGCAGACTGGTTGTTTGGCCACTAGCAGACTTAATTCAAGGAAAGTGAATTGATTTCTAGTACGCTTCACATAGGCATGTCAGTTTAACTTCCTAACCAGTAAAAATCTAGTGCTTGTATGCTTACCCAGAATAAAGATGGCAAACAAAGATGGATTGTTCGACCATGGAAAATTTTTAGACCTAAAACTCAGCTTTGTGATACTTTTATCAACACACTTTATACAAACATGTGCAGGGCAGCTGAGAGGGGAAATAAAGAAGAATCTAAATGTTTTTGTGGGTGTGTCTAAGATTAGCTTTTATTGAATGTCTATAGTTTCCAAGTTCAACCTCTACCTGGTCTGGATCTGGTCTTGAAATGTTCTCAACCTCCCAAACTCTTGGTGTTGTGTCTGTTTAAAGGCCTTCGTATCAGCTTGGTCTCCGTTCAGGTCGTCTTGACTACAACACTCACATACACACTCTATCTTCTTTAAAAGGTGTTTATTCAGTTCAAGTCAGACAGCACAGTTAGATTGACTTTTTTTCTCAGGCTTTGGCGCTCTGTTTGCGATTTTTCTGGAGACCGAGTGTTATGTTGTCAGTCAGTATTTTAGTATAACCGCAAGTATTCTCTGAGCCATTTATAAATCTTCCTCCCGACACCTTTTGCACGCCTGTGGCCCCATATCATCATAGTCACAGCTCAATGCACCACTGCTAGAACCACACATTCAGCGTGTTATTTGGGCCCTATCAGTGTCAAACAAATGTATCTTGGTCTCATCCGACCAAAGACTGTTCTTTGGTGTACCGAGGAGCACACTTTCTTTTCTTGGATGCATTCATAGAGGTTGATGTTATGCAATGTTCGTCATACTGTCAGAGTTTTAAGTGGTTTAAGGATGGCTACTGCATCTTTTTTAATGGTACTATAGCTTGTTCTCACTGCACTCTTCTACATCTTTGTGACGGCTTACATTCGATTGTTTTAAGTTCTTCTGAGGATTGAATCCGTGTGAAGCCATAATGCAGTCATATGGATAGATGCTATCCATAGGTCCACTGAGAAAGTCCTAATAAAAATCCCTGTTTTGTCCATTTGCATCACACTGAGTTTTACTTTACAGCCCTAATTGTTTATTAGTGTGCAGCCATGCAGTTTTACATAATTCTAGATGCAACGTGATGTGAAAAAGAAAGTACACCCTCCTTCAATTCCAAGATTTTACATATTCGGACACTAAAAGAAAATCATCTGGTTCTTAACAGGTCAGATTAGGTAAATACAATCTCAAAATAACAACAACGCACTATATATTACACCGTGTCATTATTTATTTAACAACAACTAAACCAAAATGTAGAAGCAGTGTCTGAAGAACTAAGCTCACCTTTATCATTTCCATAGCCAGGTGCTGATAATAATAATAATTTACCATATTTTTAATGCTGTTGTTTATTGTTATTTCTAATTTGTTATTTTATTGCTCTGTGGCATTGTTACCAGGTCAAATTCCTGTGTACATTGTACATTTGGCGAAATAAAGCGATTTCTGATTTCTGGTTCTAAAATACACTTGCTAAACTGATGATTGAGCACCTCTATAAAAGCAGAAATTTGGTCAGTTTGCTGGTCTGCAGCAGTCAGATGTGTGTAAACACAATGCCAAGGAGGAGAGACACCAGCAATGATCTTAGAGAAGCAACTGTTGCTGCACATCAATCTGATATGGGTTATAATAGCATGTTCAGTTAGCGTGTTAAATGTTAAAGTTCATGACAGCACAATTAGAAAAAGACTGAACAAGTATGGCTTGTTTGGAAGGGCTGCAGGAGAAAGCCTCTTCTCTCTAAAAAGAACATGGTATCACAGCTTAGGTTTGCAAAGCTGCATCTGAACAAACCACAAGACTTCTGGAACAAAGTCCTTTGGACAGACCAGACCAAAGTGGAGATGTTTGGTCATAAGGCACAGCAGCACGTTTGGAGGAAACCAAACACAGCATATCAGCACAAACACCTCATACCAGCTGTCAAGCATGGTGGTGGAGGGCTGATGGTTTGGGCTTGTTCTGCAGCCACAGGACCTGGGCACCTTGCAGTCATTGAGTCCACCATGAACTCCTCTGGATACCAAAGTATTCTAGAGTCAAATGTGAGGCCATCTGTCCCACAGCTAAAGCTGGGCTGAAACTGGATCATCAACAGGACAATGATCCCAAACACAGCAGCAGATCTACAGCAGAATGTCTGAAAAAGAAAAGAATCAACGTGTTGCAAAGGTCCAGTCAAAGTCCAGACCTCAACCTGACTGAAATGCTGTGGTGGGACCTTTAGAGAGCTGTGCATGAACTAACGCTACAAACCTCAATGAGCTGAAGCAACAAAAAGAAGAGTGGGACTAAATTCATTCACAACGATGTGAGAGACAACATCTAATTGAAAATGGTTACTGTAGGTTATTGTTGCTAAAGGTTCTACAACTTTTGAATCATCAGGTGTATTTAGTGTATTTTCAACTAAATATAGAATGACTTGCCCTAATATGTGATGTGCTGTTGTTTCTCAGAGTTTGTATTTAGCGTTTTTATTACATCCTGATACATACAAGCTTTGGAAGTGAAGGATGACTACCCACCCACCACAGCTTTAAACAAGGGCAGTCAAAGGCTTGGACAGTCAGTCAGTGCGTCCAACATTGTGACTGGTACGGAAAATATTTGGACTCATCATGTTCAAAAAATTTCAGTCTCCAGCTCCTGACTGTGTTTACAAGGCTTTGGTCACTCTGCTGCTACTAGCCAGTGTTGTTTGACTACACTCACACACACATACAGTACAGTCTCACACACACACTGCTGGAGCAATATTGTTGTTCATTCAGAGAAGCAGCTTGCTGTCGTAGCTGGCTGCGTTTGTTGTTGAAAGGTCCCCTGGGTGGAGATTCCTTTGGGCCTCAGTCATAAGGAGAGGCATCAATGGGAAACCAGTGGGGATAAATGAATGGGCCTGCGATCAGGTGCTGCTCTGTTATGTGAGTGTTGCAACTGCTGAATGGTGAGCACATCCCACAATGATGAGAACTGAGGCTTCTTTTAAAGGAAAAACGGATGCAAGTGAAAGCACAACTATCTTTATCTTTAAAGAATCATGAAACAGCTGCAGGTTTCCTGACCTGTTCTAATATTAAATCTTTAAAGCTTGAACTGCTGATTATATTACTGTCTGGTCCAGTTTTCTAACAGTCTAAAAACTATGTGAGTGAAGTAGGATTTGTGGTAACTAGATACAGTCGATAGTCTGATCGATACTAGATTTAGCATCTAACTAGATGTTCATTTGCAACAGCATTAATGTCAGTTTTGCCAACTTCGCCGGCTCCACTGACAGAAATCTTCTTCTACAGCTTTGCAGCAGACAAACTAGCAGCCCCTCCCCTCATAAACAGCTGAACACAGCTCAGACCTGCTGCTGTCACCATCACTGAACTAATTTAACAATGTTCTCATTGTCAGGCCTCAAACGTTTCATTCTTTGATCATTTTGGAAGACAGTGCGACAGTGTTTTTACAGAGGCGCACCAGGGCAACTTTCAAATATGCGCCAAGGTTGTTTTTTGCTGAAATAGTGAGAATCTGTGTGTGTGTCTTGTCAAAATGTCTAAAATGGTCCGTCTTCTTGCTGTTACCATCCAGTTAGCGGCTCACTGTCCTCTCGCTTCAATTCGGGTTGAGCTGTCGGTTAGATTTTATCCTTTTATGGTCAGAATAACATAACAATTCAATTTTTTTGTCTAGTTTCATGAAAATATGCTAATTTACTGTTAGGGCTGTGACACCATGGTTGTCCGGCCAGGCTCATGCTACACATGCTGAATGACATTTCTACCAAATTCATTAGTCTTTGTCTCATCTGGCAACAGGATGTTCTCTCCACACTCACATTCTTTAGCAAAGTCTTGAGGTTTCGTGCCAAAACACAAGCAAAAGTGTTTTTTTGTTTATTCCTTCAGTGCTGTCCATAGAGGTTAATGTCATATTGGGTAGCTTACATTGTCTGAAAAGACTACCACCGGAACATTTGGTCTTTGTGAAGTCTTGAAACAGATTTTTAGGTGCCTTTTTTGTGATTACTGTCTCTGCAGGGACAGGATGCAGACATTCAAATGGACACAACTCATACTTCCAAAACTAAGAAGAATCTGGTGTAAACAGGTCATTTTATGGCTAAGTGGAAACCACAGATGTACTTGTTCATTTTGTTTTTTACTGACAAAAGGTTCTCTAACTTGAGTTTCTGTGTTGGGGCCTGCATTTTTAACCAAATATTTTCTAATTATTTGTATTATATTTTTCAGAGGAGGAAATATTCTGTCAAGAGGTTATACAAATATGAATCAATATATTTATCAAATATACTCTCTTCTGTTGTATCCTGGAGAATCCCTTGATGCACTCCTCACCAATTAAACACCTGAAAACGCTCTGTCTTGGCACTGAGTGCTTGGGGCTTTAAAACTTAGAATTAATACCTCATATAAAACAATTAGCCGAGGCGAAATCCTTAAAGCTAGAATGAGCTAAGTGCTTCATAAAATAAAGCCTCTGTGCTTTATGCAACAAGCTTTGAGAATGTGGTAGAAAACATAGAACTTTCAAGTTCTTTTCACTTAAGATTTTAACACTCAGTATAACTTATGAGTTTCGAGAACAGTTCAAGAACAATTCTGGTTCGATCTCATGGATTTCTAACTTAAAGGATGACTTGGAGTAGCAATTTCATAGTGCAGAGCTTTGCATTGCCTGTCTTGAACGTAAAGGCATGTTAGTAATATACTAACATGTAAAGGAGGTGTTAGAAGGTGAAATAGATTTTAACATGTCTTCCCACTAGTCCACAAAACATTCAGGCTTCAGTTTGTCTTAATTCAAAAACTGTAACACACCTGGAAGATGTAAACAACCTTGAGCACAAAATGCCAGCGGACACCACCTGTTTTTGTCTGAACACTATCTAAAAGAACTTTTCTGAGTAAAACCAAGTCTTGACCCCAAAATGCTTAAATGGTAATAAAAACTTTAAGTCCCTGCTGATTAATAATTAACTGCAGTATTACCCATAAAATACTAGCTGCTTCACGTTCTTATCAACCACAGGACAACCTGAAATAGATCTGCTGTTCCAGTGATTCCAAACATGTTTGTGCGTGTTAAATTGACATCAATAAATACGACTGGTCTCTCCTAAGCAAAGAATACAAGACTCAGGCACGAGTACGGCAGTGAAAAGCCATCTGCATCTGAGGCAAACAGGTCAGGAGAAATACATGAAGCTGGAGGTTCATTTGTGGGTGGGGTTAAGGCTTAGAGGCTGAATCTGGTTTGGAGGGTCAGCTGGAGCAGTGGCTGGGGCCCGCAACCCATAGTGGGGCTCTACTAGCAGTTCCCTCTCTTGCTGTTAGCTGGGAGACTCCAGAGAGGGCAGGCACACCAAGAGCATTGAATGACCTAAAAATGCATGTGTCTTTACAGCAAAGTTGCATAGACTGACACAGTTATGTGAAAAAGACTTGAGCCACCTCTCATCACCTTATATGTTACTTCCAATAAGCCAGACTCTCTTGTGATTTTTTAAAGTGGTCTTGATTGATCATTTTTCACGCTTCTCATGTCTTTCAAAGCTTTTTTTTGGATATTGGCTGCTTTTTCACTTTTTCCATCCAGTCCTTGTACCCGACCATTGTCAAAGGATTTTTTTAAGACACTGAACTCGTTAAAAAAAAGGCACCAAACTCAAGGAATTAACCTGTTTGTGATGGTATCTGTGAGCACTTTGTTACTAGCAGCCTGTCACAAAGGCCATGTTTTTTCATGACAGTGTGAACAGGACAAGTCACGTGGAATCCGATTTGTTCAATTCTAATCTGGGCCACTTCAGTATGAGGTTAGAAATCAGATACAGATCACATTTTTTGCAATGCGACCTCAGTCTGTACGATCAAACCGCAATTCATGCGTAATTTCACGTAATTGTGCGTAAACAATGCGTAATTCTTGATCAACGTTCGACAGAATTCTCCACAGGTGGAAGTCACCACCCGTCTGCGACTGTCTTTTAAATACAAGATGAACGAGAGGACAGACGTTAGCAAGGTGCTGGACTCAATAAGCATTTGGGAGGATAATTCCTGTATCTAGTGATGTCTTTGTTTTTTTTGCTCCTGCGGGTCGGGTGAGTATGGTGAATCGTTCACACTGAAATCTGATATTCGCCACATTAAAAAGAGTAATGTGAACAGACCAACAAAAAAATGGATCTGAGCAGTAAATCAGAATTGAGCATTAAGGCCTGCAGTCTGAACATAGTCAAAGACACATCATTTGTTCCCATTTTTAGTTTCAGCTAAAAAGATGTCATACTTGGCATATCTCAGCATGGTGTGCAGTGTGTCCTTAAAATATCTGAGGAAACTGGACAAGTGAAGGAGAAAAGAAGAAGTGTCAGGCCTAAAAAACTATCTACAGCAGATGAACAGGATCTGAAAGTGATGTCCTTAAGAAAGAGGAAAAAATTCAGCAAAGACCCGACACAGGAGCTGAGAGATGCATCTGGACCTTCAGCTGATCCATCTACTGTTGGCCCAAGCCTCATCAGAAATGGTCTCCATGGAAGGGTGGCTGTCAAGAAGCCATTCTTAAGGAAGGGAAACAGGGAGAAAAGGCTGAGCTATGCCAAATGACACAAGAAGTGGACTGAAAATCAGTGGCAGCAGGTCTTATGGAGGGATGAATCCTCCCCAGAGCCCGGACCTCAACATTATTGAAGCAGTGTGGGATCATCTGACAGAGAACGGAACAAAAGGCAGCCCACATCCAAAGAAGAGCTTTGGGGTGTCCTTCAAGAAACCTGGAGAACTATTCCTGAAGACTACTTAAAGAAATGACTGAAAGCTTGTCTAAGAGGGTTCAGATTGTGTTGAAGAATAAAGACGCTCAGACCAAATACTGACTTAGAGTTGGTTAGAATTGTACAAATTCTGTCTTTGCCTTATATATTGTATTTATGTTTTTTGCTGCACATGCTTCAATAAATTGCTGCAACTATTCCCCTCAGGGAAAACTTGTATTTCACTAAAGTAAAAAGTAATAACATTTCTACATTGTGTAAGGAGTGGTATTTAATCCAGAAAATCAACCTTTTGTAGTACTGTCTATATCAATTAGTTTTCAGGACAGTAGAGAGAGCTACATTCAGGTCAAACACTAAGAGGAGCAACTTCTTAGAAAAATATCAAACTATTCAAGTCATGACTAGCTTTTTATACTAAAACTGTGCTTTTTGGGGTGGTTTTTCACCTTAATATCCCTTTTGCAGTGTAAGAGCATGCAATAGTCACATGTCCTTTCGAGAATGACACTTCATGGCTCATTGGCTTTTGCTAATAAATGCTAAAGGGTGGCTGGTGCCAATTTCTAAGAAACCGAAACAGCAGTGTGAGAATTTTCCTAATGCTCTCCAAAGTGACTGACTACTTTCCATCAGACTTTTAAAAATCCATAAATAATTTAGTAATTAAGTCATAAGGTGTCCTCTACGAGTTCAGGGGTTTTTCGCTTTTCACTGCTTCATTCATTGTTGTTGTGTTTCACACGGCCAGCTGGAATTAGAGGCTAACACTGCTGAAGTCTCAGAAAACTAGGCTCCATCAGCTGATTGTAAAAAGCACTGGTGTCTTTTGGGCCTGTGGAGGGCCCGTCTTGGGCCTTTCCCTCTGCCAGTAAATAAAGAGATGGACAGTGTGCCCGGTGTTATCAATGAAGCCAGCCTCTTGGCTCTCCAAAAAGTGCAGCTTGGAAGGCGTCCATAGCAGGGCATTAGGCCTGGAGGTTTGTGTCGTTTGTAATTTATAACACTAAGGGGAAATGGGGAAGAGGACAATATGGAGAGAAGAGGGAGAAAGGGAATGTGGGAGGAGGGGGATGGGACTTGCTGCACAAGCAAGTGGCTCTGCTTCCCTGAGTGTGCTGCACTGAGCCTGGATACTAGCCTGACCAAGCTGCAGGGTTTTCTGTCCCTGTCGGAGGCACAGCCTGATTTTTCTTTAAGTTAAAGCCACACCAGATAAAGATGTGGTCATAAATATCATCCATGTAAAAAAATTCATGCAAAAGGTCGACATAGTATCGGTTTGGAAATAAAAAAGAAAGCTTTGTGAACCAAGAATTTGGTTTCAAGATGCAAGACGTACAATAGTTTTCAATTGATTTCAGCACCACACAATCACTATAGAATAGACCCCCCCCCCCCCCCCCCCCCCCCCCCCCCCCCCCCCCTCCATGCTGTGTTAAGTAACCATTTTCATCTGAAAAGCCCTGTCAGACTTCAGCTATAACAGCACAGAAGCTATCATTGTTTTCCTGCCTTTGGTCATCTTTGCTCGTTCATCCTGACCTCTCTAAAGTCATATCAGTGTATATAAATACAGATATATAATTTGTCAACATTGCAGAATCAGAAGAGTGACTACAGCGTTAGTGTCTAAAGTGGTCTGTTGCACAAGTTAGTAGTCAGCCTCAATACCTTTCAGGCACAAGGGTGAGGCTCGCTAGTCCCGCAGCTCCACCTCAAACAGGAAGTGTGAAAGATTTCTCACTTAGCCTCAGAGACACTCCCTACTTCTCATTCAGTATTTCAACATGAAACTAGGAGGAAACTAATCACAGTGTTCGTCTAACCAAAACCAGACTTTTAAAGCACATGGAAACATATTAGTCAGACTTCTCAAGCTGGATCAGCTAGGCCACTGACGCTGGCACTCTGTGCATGTTCAGAGTCTACATCCAGTTCACAGAGTTCAAAAGAAGAAACAGCGAGTGTCAGCGTATATTAATACAGCAGAATTCCCAATAAAGATGCTCTCATTCATGTATTTTTCCGTTTCTTTTGTCACAGTCAAAGTGAAAAATCCTCCCACTAAGACTACTTCGAGACTGTCGCTCTGCTCTAATAAAATCCTGATTTTATCATCACATCCTCACCTGACAAACTCACCATTCGGGTACCTTAAAGACAACCTCTGTGCAGTGAATCCAGTTGTACTGAATGATCGCCCACAGAGAAAGTTAGAAGTGGCAGAATGACTTGAATGTTTAGTCACGTTGTCCACAGCATCACAGAGCAGGACATATTTTAGTCAATCAGTAAATTTCCCCCTTCGTGCACGTATTGGAGCATGAACATGCAGTCCGTTTTGAGTTATAATCATAGCTCTACTCACACGTCTGAATGCTGTAAACTTACACTCAAGAGACTTCTTGAGACACGTGTGTTTGGAGATGCAGTTTAAATCAATGTATGAGCGCAGGTGTAAACAGGGCCTAAGTGCAGAGGCCACAAGAGGACTCGCTTTAAGAAAATAAACCAAAAGCTTCCCCTTTACAGTATCTGTAAGATCCAGAGTGTTCCAGGTTTACTGCGCATCAAAGTCTCAAGATAACAGCTACCGGCTTACAGTCACAGCAGTTTTCCCCTCGTGTGTTATTAAAACGTTTGCCTCAGCATTATTTATATGTCAGCAGCTAGATAGAGGAGCTTGTCAAGATGGCAGATTCACACCTGTGCAAGATCGTCACCAAACTTTGCACGTGTGTTGTTGTGTGTTGGTTCAAGCTTGAAAATGGATCTTTTGCATCATTATGAAGGAACCAGTGGAACAGACCATTACAGTGAAAAGCAGTCCTGATTCTCACAGCAAAGCTGATAACACAAAAGAACGTGAGAGATTTGCAGACTTCAGTCTTTATTCTACTATTATAATCAATATAATGATCAGTGCATCATTCTTCTCCTCCTCTTAATCATCACACAGCAACACTAATAGCAGCAATTTCCTTTCATTTTATATGACTGACGTAATGCACAACACCCAAATGACCCTGATAATATCTTAAAGACATAACTACAGACAAAACAAACACTTCCTCTCGCCAGAGGAGGATTTTTTTTGACATGGGAATATAATGAGGATCTTTCTAAAGTATAAATGACATAACGATGGCTTCAGAGAGATGAGCTCAGCCTTTACATTTAAAATGAGCATCTTTCTGATATCACGAATAAGGCTCTCCGTTTCGTGGTATCCAGCTCTGAATGGTCCCTGACACCCATTCATTCTTTGAGTCCTGAGAGCTGCCAGTAAATTCATGATTGCTTTGGAATAATAACAAGTCTCTCAAAAAGCTTGAAACAATTATTTGGTATTTCATTCAAATGGGATGCGAGCTGTTAAACTGAACAGAGGTAAAAACGTCCGGTGCTTTTCAACAGCTCAAGTGGATTGCATTTAAATTCAGGCCAGTAGTTTGTCACTGGAAATGTAGCACCGATCCATTTCAACCCATTTCCAGTACGAGCTCACACCTCTGAGCCTTAGTCCCCTGTTATGGTAATATGGCTCTGTGACCACGTCGAGTTATAAAGTCAAAATAATCTGTTAACGAAAGCGAAAAACACACACACGTCCAGAGTGATCTCTGTTTGGGAAACAGCTTATTAAAAGCAACGTGGGGGTGGTTGCATTCTGGATTGCATAATAACAAATTTTCCTCAATAGCGCATGGCGACAGATCCTAGGCAACATGAGCTGGAAGCAGACCCGGCTCCTTAACAACACGCACAACACAAAATTACAAAAGCTATTCCTCAGGAATAGCCATCATCCGAGGCGACCAGATGCGAGTCCAAAGCGACAGAAGAGCAGTGTTAAGGGAAAAAAATCTGTAGAATTTGAACTGTGCTCAATATAGTTATTTCACCACTCGAGACAATACATTACTGTTATGGTCTCTGTGGATTAAATTCTGACTAAAAGAGATACAGTAATACTACTATACTTGCTACAATACATGACTCGCCTGTTTGGCACAATGTGGGATTTATTCCTAAGTGACTTCTTTGTCACTCTACTATAAGCAGCCTATTGATTCATCAGGATTATATACAAATAAACCTGGCATACAGAGAGGAGGAGGTCAGGTAAAAGAGGTTTAGATCAGAAGTCCTTCACAAGAAGAAAACCCACCCAGTTTGCTCTTCAAAGTGGCACTTTGTAGCATGACATGTTCAAAACATGTTGCGGTTTGTGATTTCTTCTCTATTTCTGGTTATACCTTTGGATGCTTGCACATAGCTTTGCCAAGTGGGACAAAATTTGAAGGCTGGAGTATTTTCCAGCTAATGCCAAATATAGCAAGCTGATACTGATACAAAAGCAGTAATAGCGGGGCAGCAGCTCTTAATAGAAAAGCCAATCTTAATATACACTGGACTACACACAAACTAAAGTATCTGACACCTTCCTGGATGGCAAATCGGGCTCACTATAAGCAGACTGCACAGATGTTTTTAAGGGTAAAATGTATAGAAAAAATCAATGTAGAGAAAAGTCATAATGCCAGATCAGACAGGCTTTGGGAATGCACTGTGTCTAGATTCACACTCCTCAACTGTTGTACTAATCGGCTCTGAAAAGCCTACTCCATGTTGTACCAGAATCTGAAGAATGTAGGGCAATTCAAAAACCAGTCGTGGAACACAACAAACTCAAGGGTTCAGCCCAGTCAATATCTAAAACACCAGAAGTCAACCATTCATTTTCATTCACGCAGATTTCAAACTGAAACTGAGAGCTGCTTTGCACTGGTTAACTGGAATTTTACAGCGTCGGTCGATTCAGCACTAAAACATTCGTTCAAATTCACTCTGACGGACTTCATGCTTTAAACCATTAAAGTTAACAGCACTTTATATGTTCTTTAGGCATTAGATCTTTGATTGTATTTCCACTGCTACTGGCTTTTGTTGATGTGAGCATTAAAATGAATAAGAATTCGTAAAGGCAGGAGTGTATGCTAATTTGGTGCTGAAATGCAACCGTGGGCGGTGCCAGATCAGGCCAGTTCGAAGCCGACCAATAAGAAGACTTTGGATTTTTGGCAGCGGGCAGCTTCCCAAAAATCCGTTTTTACAGGAAATTTGTGAATTTGCAGAAACTAATCGCACTCTTCACATCATTTTGTGAGACCAGCAACTTCTACATCACCTTAACTTATTTCTTAGAGTCATTGCTTATTTCTCATGTGTTATTGGGCTGTTGACAGTAAATATCAAACCAGGTCAGGTGACACTGTGAATGCATAATGTCAGTTTGTTCAGTTTAGATAGACACGGGGGTAAATTTGAGGGCCAACTTAGATGTAAATTATATTGAGTTTGGGATGTGCACATGGACAACTTATGTTATGGTAACATTGTTGTTTCTATATGAGAGACGACCAGCATCAACAGAAACGGTCAAGTCTGTGCACAAGTTGGTGCAGTAACGATAAAGTGCTGCACACACACCCTCTGATGATGTCATTTACATTACCTGCACCCCACCAAAACATAGCGTATGTACAAAATGTGACAGCCTCGTAAAAGATGAAAGAACTGCATGTCATGCCCAACCAGCTGTTTGTAGTGATAAACTTAAATGATAAAAATTATAAACTAAATTCATCAACCAACTCTGCAGCCGTACAGAACATTTTATCATCTTTGGGCTTATGGTTTGGGGTTTACTGCACATTCCCATGTTTACCTGCCCAGCAACTGAGCATTCTGGATTAAATAAAGTAAAAGTAAGCCACCTGCTCAGCAAAAAGCGGCAGATAAAACCACTTTCAGACATCTCAACACATGTTGAGAGAGAATATGCGTACATATACAACCTCTTTACCTGCTGATATTCACCCTGACATTTAAGCTGGCATGAAGAGATTTATTTCTGTTTCTGAGATCATCTTCTGGAACTTCAAGTCTGGAGGGGGCTTGAGAAATGAGAGGGACACGGGCTGATTTGGACAGTTTGAACGGGGTCAAATCGGGCTGCTGCTGCTGTTGAACTGTCATAACATTATTAACAGAGGCATCAATGGGAGGACAGAGGTAAACTGTAAAAGGAGACATGGTAGAGATTACCTTATCATCTTTAAGATTAAACACATAATTCGACCAAGCAACCATTTTCTGATTGAGTCGTGTTGTTGCGTTCAACTGAAGGCTGAGCAATAGAGATTAGAAATGTCTTCTGTGACATGAGTATGTCACTAAATGGTAATTAGCCACATGGAGCCAGAAACTTTCTGGTCCAGTGGAACAAGTTATGTTTAGAGATCATTCAGATAAAGAGAGAACTGGAGATGTATCAGACTATTGGCTCATACCCTAAAAGCTGAAGACTGAAGCAATGAAACAAACTTTCACACCATTATCAGACAGACAAATCGTTTCTCACCAAATCACATTTAAAGCAACGGTGTATTGGATGTAGTGACATCTGGCAGCATAACTGCAACCAGCTAAATGCTCCTCCCTTTCCATATGTGTGTGAAAAAATGAAAGTGAAGGCGGAAAACACAAAAAAGGGTTTTATAGCTAATGTTTGGTTTTGTCCCTTCGGAGGCAGAGCGAGACGAGAACCTATGGCATCTTTTTTTCTTTTCCTTTTTTCTTTTAATGATAATAAAAGCACTTTTATTTTTTAGTTTCCACGCGAACAAAATAGCAAGAATCTTTCAGGATTTCTTTCAGTAGCATCACATCTGCAGGATGTGTAAATGTAAAAATTCTTCATTATTTGTGGGACAATGTAGTGTTTTCAAGAGGTTTCACTGTGGCTTTGTGGCAAAAAAAGAAATAATTTAAGCTTTTAACTGATCACTAAATTGTCCTGGCTGGCAAAAAGAAATAAAAAGAAAACTGTTGTACAAAAAGGAACCAGTCAAAAAACTGCTGGTAGTGAGTTATCTGTTACTGCGTTCACATGCTTTTGTGTTCATTTAGAGCAAATGAATAACAAAGAATAGTAAGAAAACTATCATCAAACAACAGGCTAGCATTTTCCGTTACAGAAAGAAGAACTCAAACCTGTAGAACTATGCACACATGGAGTAATCACAGATATAATCCATGCTATCCCATGAGGCAGAAAACTGTTAATGCGAGGACAAATGAGCAAGAGAGGCAACAGATGTGGGTTTAAAATGAACTATATTTATATAAAAACAGTCTGCTGGTAGCATATACTTGCTACACGCAAGTGAGCACATTTTTTTCTAAAGAAATTACATTCCACACAGGAGAAAATCTCCTACTAATGCCGTCCTCTGTAACACCGAGTATACTGAAATGCACACAACCTCTGATTCAATGTAATTAGTTCTGATAAAGTGAGTGGCTGGCTGGAGAAGTCTTGCTGAGTTCAAAGGGGTGTCCCTAATCAGGAAACATTAAGTGTTCTTACCAACACGATGCCATTTAATCCCAGAGCTTGTTGCAGCGTTAGCACCAAGGGTTACCGGGCAAACACTCCAACACGCTTTCTAGACATCTGCTATGATACGCTCCACGCAAACACCCACAAAGAATAAGACCATTTAAAGCAAAACACAAAACTCCTGTCAGCGTTTCAACAAGACTGAAAGCTACAAAAAAAAGGGTCTCGCTTTAAGACAAAGTACTGCGCATAGAGGCCGTGGAGGCTGCTGAATCTGAATTAAGCATAGATTGGCCTATATTGCAGCAATCGGAGAAGTAGTTCAAGACGTGCCAGGCCTCATACACAGGAGACCCTACTCAGTGAGAAATAAACCTTTTTTTTACCCGAGGGTAAAAAGCAGTGGCTGAAGGGGGTAGAATATATATAGAAAACACTTCGTCAATGGCAAATAGTGAATTGAATCACATACACTCAAAGTTTACATTTTAGGACAAACTGAGTCTAAAGTCTATGTGATGCTGGGAACCTGAACCTGATCTGAGCTCTCAGGCCAGTGCTGGATCCCGTCCTCCTCTCATAAGGCCAGTAAATGGTTGAGTAACTTCGACTTTCAGGAATATCACACATAACTTGGAGTCAGGAGGGCAGCCAAACTCTTTGTTTTTAACTCTGCTACTTGGTTTGGTCCCAAATGGCACACACTGACCCACTCATTAACCGGTAAACCTGCAGCTCGACAAACAACCCCTGGATGACAGTAATTGTTGCAGTCGCAGACTGAGAGCAATTAATGAAGGGGCCAGAAGTTTCCACAGGGGTGTCTGCCTGCATTAAAAGGCTCCTGCATGAATCTGACTGCAACCCCTGACCTATAGGACCTGTGTTGAGTGTAATAACATCACAAACTGTAGTGTAATAAATATCTACATCAAGATATAACACTTTATTTTAGAGAAAAACTACAGCTAACTTTTAATGAAGGGTAGAGTGAGCATCACAGTGAGTGACGTACGCTTATGTTAGTTAAAATCCCAACTAACAAATCCAGAGAGTCTGCCTTGTCAGAGAGATCAAAAGCTAAACAAAAAAGCTCCAACACAGTCTCTAATATGAGCATATATTGAGTTTTTCTTTTCTTTTCTGCTTTGTAACAGTCTCCAGACAACTATGCAGCCCTGCAAGTGGCATCAAATTAATTAACAATGACTTACAATACAAAGCACTTTGAACCGAGTGTGCGCTGTGAACAGAGCCAGATTGACTGGAAACTTTGACCTCGCCGCCGGCCTCCCTGCAACAGTCGCTTATGACTTCCACGAAGAGCTGAAGGCGAATTCCCTCTGGTGCCCCGCCAGCCACAGAAACACTCAGGCTCAGCCACTAAATACCAGAGTATACATCATTTTGGCATGGTGGCAGTGTGATGTGAGCATACTGTATGTGTTTTTTGGCTTTTAGAGGGAGGATTAAATAAAGTGACAAATCACCACTGATCCGTGTTATCAGATGTACCTCGGCCATCAATCAGTACGTGTCACCACATTTAAAGCAGCGATGGATAACTTTCAACTGTTTCCAAGTGGTTTCCTTGCTTAAATAAGAAGAGGAAGAAAACCTCTTATAATGTTTGCTTGCAGACATGCCTCTTTAGTGCTGTATACTGAACCTTCTTTTTCCTGGGGAATTCATACCAAGGAGCAGACAAAGATGATCAGTGAAACTGAAACTTACTGAGAATCAACCAAAAAGCAAACTGAGTCTCTGTTTTATCAGCACGAAAGAAGCCAGGCATTTACATTATATAGGCTAAGATAAGCAACAAGTTTTAATCCTAACTACTGAATGTGTTCACTGACAGAGTATCTGCCTTGTTTGACATGTGGGAAGTCATTTTTAGGGACGTTTAAACATTCCAACCTTTTTCAATAGATTTTGCTCATACCGATACAGATTAATATGATCCTCAAGCATAATATAATCTCTGTGGTTACAGTAATGGACAAAATGCACAGAGTTATAGGGGGAGGAAAAACAATCAAAACAATCTTAATTTATATTTAGATTTATTTATATTTTTAGCAAAACTGAAGACTTTATTCTACTTTAACACGCTTGGATGATCCTCTACTGGCATCAATCCTGAAATTAGCCAGAACCAGACCAAATCTGATCATATCTGCAAATCAGTGTTGATCTTTGGTTGTTGGCAATATTTCATTTTAAAGCATTTATCTGCAGATACCGATGACATGCTGAAATCATTGTGTATCTATAGTAGTTTCATTTTAGCATGACGTGCATCCAAACGCTGGGTCCTGTTTAATAAAAGCATCTAAAGGACTTTTTCATTTTTTTACTCAAAACCAAAAGGGCCACTCGGTATCTAAGGTTTATCAGCACAGTTATTATCAAACAGTGATGCTTAAAGGTTTCAAACAAATGAAGAATATCCGTATGAACTCATTCTACATAAAAATATCACAAACGTCTGTTAGCAAGAAAAGTATCTCTAGGATTAGCTGTTAATCTCAGGGTGACATTAGTTGTTGTGGGATGACATTCTGGGTTGAATGGGCGCTCTTTGATTAGATCAGAGCTTCACAACACGTTAGTGGAAGTGCATCATGGCACGAAAGTCATCATCAAAAAGTTTGATCCATAATCAGAATGAAAAAGCACAAATGTAGGAAATCATTCTTTTACAGATTGTTGATGCCAAGCTACAACATTTTGGGTGAGTGTTATGCTTGGAGAAAGTGAAAAAACCCTTTGTTATACAAACCTTGACCCATATGGGAAATAGTGTGGTGGTAGAATCATGATCTGGGCCTGTGATCATTGATGGGAGAATGAATTGTAAAATACACCAACGAAGTCCAAAGAAAAATGTCGGGCCATCTGTTAACGAACTGAGGCTGAACAGAGAGTGTGTGATACGACGACCCGAACACACCGGTGTCATCATGTGTTGGAGTGGCCCAGTCAAAATCCTGAGTCAGAAATGCTGAGGAGGGGCCTGCAGCCAGCAGGTCATGTGAGAAAACCCACCAACATCAGAGGATTAAAACTCATCCAAACCGACTTACAGGACTGATCAACAGCTGCTGGAGCGTGAGGAGTAATGCTGCATAAGGAGGTAACATCAGTTGCCAAAGCAATAATCTGCACTTTTCTGCTAATCACACACGTTTTACTGCATTGTTTTCCTCAAGAAATAAATCACCAAAGTGTGAAACTGTTAACTTTAACTTTGAAATGATGCTTTAGGCCATATGGATGCAGATATATAGAAAATCTCACATGCTTTCACGCACCAAAGTGGCTGATATGTAAACTTCAATATTTGTTTTCTGATCACAAGTCACATCATCATCATCATCATCATAACACTGAACAGCGCGACTGCATACCGAGGAGATCCTGACACTGAGGAGGCACAGTACGTGCACAAAGGTGCACAGTGGCGTGACAGTTAAATCTGAATTCCAGTGGATAATAAGTGCAAAAATATGGCTTTTCTTGTTAAATAAATGAGATGTGAGGCGGTGGGCTGTAATAACTGAATCATCTCGCATCAGTTTTACAACTTTTGGTAAAACCAAAACTTATCACAGCAAACACAAGAGTACAAGTATTATAAAGTTGTTACTTTAAGTCCATCTCAGCTGAATGGATCTTTTTTCCTGTATCTGTGTGGCTTTCCATGGATGCTCTCCTGTAAGGGAAAAACTCCCTGACTACACACACACACACACACACACACACATCTAAAAATACATTCAACACAGAATTGTTGCACAAAACAATTCAACCATCAGAGGTGGTGAGGAGGCATGTGCGGTTATATTAGCACTCTAATAATTTCACACAGGACAGTGCGCCTTCTTTGTTCGGCTGCACTAGTCAGCTGTGATGAAAACAAATAGTATGTTATGTAATGCTAATTTGGCATGGAGAGCTACAGTTAATTTCTGGTAATGGAGCTGAATGATTTGCTCTGTTTTTCCTCCCAATTAATCCTCTTAAAGTAAAGTGATTATTCTAATGAGCACGCAAGGCTTCCATCACGTTTTTTTTTTCTTTTGACATTTTGAGTATTGGTACACCAACTGCTGACAGAAGTGCGTGCTATAGCTGCATATTATGCCGAAAAGAGCCAAAGGAAATAAGTCAGCTGACGCAACCGCAGAGACGGGGATGGCTATGCAAAACAGGAGATAAACCATGGGTGAGGTAAACATCTTTCTCAATTGACATGCACATACGAACACACTTGGGGGCTCGAGGGTGTAAATGGCTGTTATTCATTATCCACACAACTGCATTCCAGGGCCGGACAAAAGGGAGTTATCGCCACCATCACTCAGATGCAAGCACAAGAGAGGCAGAGACGGATTTAAGCAGGTTCTCAAAGATGCCCCCACCTGATAACCTCAGCCCTGCTGTTGCACCATTCCCACATGTCCTTATGCTTACGAGAAGGAGATGAAAGGAAGGGGAAAGAGTGAGAAGGGTTCAGTGGGAGTGGGTGGAAAGCGGGAGGAGAGAGGGAGTGTGTGAACATTAACACTGAATGGAAGCGATGGAGAATGATAAAAGCCCCCCCACCCTCCTCCTCCTCCTTTACAGGAAGTGACCAGTGAGGCTGAGGCAGCTGCACCTCACTCCTGATGTGGCTGCTTCGAGGCCCGAAACAACCCTGCAGACGTCCTCCACCTTGCTTTCCCTTCGCTGCGAGGAATTTCTCGTAGAGTCTTGAAGAGGGGCAAAAAAACGCCTTCTCCTCATTCAACTCCTGAAAATCCGGTTCCACACTATCTGAAATCATTAACACAGCTTGACCTGCAGATTCACCACAGGCATTCAGTGCAGAGTGACAGGTCAAGCAGTGCGTCCTCCTGTCATAAACTACCATTACATAAGGCCGTGTCCACCTCCCCTTATCACAGAGCAGACAGGTGAAACGCTAATCTAATAACAGATTGTGTCAGGGGTCAAAGGTTGATGTGAGCATCCTGAAACTTCTCACACTGCAGGTAAAACAGAAGAATAGAACTGGTGCTCTCACCTTTTTTAAACTCTTCCAGCATCGCATCCAACTTGGTGTCATTAAACACAAAATGCAACGGGTGGCTGTAAAACTTTGTGATGGTTTTGAGCGGCGTGCAATCATCCGGGTCAACGAAGGCCAGGTCCTTCACAAAGAGCAGATCCACTATGTTGGACCGCTCGCCCTCGAACACCGGGATGCGCGTGTAGCCGCTCTTCATGATCTCGGACATGGTGTTAAAGTCGAGGGTGGCATCCCCGGGGATCATAAAGCAATCTCTCAGCGGCGTCATAACGTCCTCCACGGTCTTAGTCCTGAGCTCCAGCGCGCCCTGGATGATGTTCAGCTCCTCCTTCACCAGGTCGTTGTAGGGGTCCGTGACGCGCAGCATCTCCAGGAGCTTCTCCCGGTTGTACACGGTTCCTATCTCCTGCCCGAGCAGGTAGTCCAGCAGCTTGCTCACCGGGTAGGAAGCGGGGAAGGTGAGCAGCATAAAAAACTTGGTGAGGAATATGGTGTTGGCGCCGACGGCGAGGCCGTGTCTGGAGCAGATGGCCTGTGGCACGATTTCTCCAAAAATGACAATTCCAATGGTTGACATTACCACCGCAATCAACCCGGAACCGGCGATGTCATCCAGCAGGATGGTGAGCGTGGTGTTCACCAACACGTTCCCGAGCAAAAGCGAGCAAAGTAAGTAATTCCCTTGGCTTCTGACCGGCTCGATTTTTTTGGCGTAATTCTTCTCCCTTTCGGTGCCGCAGTTCTGGACTATTTGGAGCTCCATGGGGTCCAGAGCCATGAGCCCCAGGTTCAACCCGCTGAACATACCGGACAGGCAAAGCAACATGGAGATGAAAATGACCTGGAGCCAGAAAGGCAGCAGAAACTTTTTCTCCTCCACCACTATCACTTTGGTGTCATCTCCATCGTGGTAGATCCAGGTGTTCTCCGTCCACGGGTCGTGCATCCCAGCCACCGCCGGTGTCGAGGTGGCGATGCAAAGGTAATACGCTTTACTCCTCTCCGTCTTTCGCAGAGGTTTGACCTCAATTTCTACTATTCCGGATGTTTTTCGATTTAGGATGATGTTGGGTAATATAATTATATCCGAAGTCCTTATTCCGCAGGGATGCAAGCCGGACGAGTCCTCCTGGCTCTGGTTATCCCCCGAGGAGCTGTCAAAGCTCCCCACCGCCCGGCTCCGCTCATGTTCCGTAAAAGCAATTTTGGACCAGGTCTCGTTGTTGATGTTCTGCCCGTATACCCTTAATTTCACACGAGACCGCTCACTCACCCGCAGGTAGCCCTTATCCATGAAGGAAATGTCGTCCGTGTCTTCCAGTCGGAGCCCTATGATGACGGTCTCCTCGGACCCTTCCTTGCCACTTGTCGGGGTGACACAACACCCAGTGACAGTTAAGAAAATCATCGCTAAAGCTCGGACCCGGTTAAGTGACGCCATTTTTGCAGCGTTGGGTTCCTGGGATAACGGATCTGCCATATTGATAGCAATTGGCAACCAACCTCCTGAATGAAAAGGGATTTTAAAAATCAGAGCCAGTCGGAGTCCGCCTTCATCTCCGCCCAGGGTTGCCGTGACTTGTGCATCGGGACCTGCTTGTTCCCACTACGTGTCCGACACTGATGACTCGCGAGCGCAGGCCAGCGGGCCAGCTCGTGCCTCTCTTGATGTCCCCGAGACAGGCGACGGTGGTGACCAATCAGGAGCAGCAGCTGAGCGGGGGGCGGGGCGTCCGCAGCCTCCTTGGCGAATCAAGTTCCAAAACAAGTGCACCTCATGTTAAGAAGCCGACAGAACTCTACCCGTGACTTTTTACAGCATATAATAAATGCTGCACTGAGGATAACTACCGTATAACGTCTGCATGATATACTACAATATCTGAAAACAACATGTGTTGAACCTATCTCTAAATGAATCTCCACATGCAAAGATCGCTTATCATAGATTTTAAGACACCTGATTGGGTTAAAAAAAGTTATATTAGACCAGAGAAAAGAAGGATGTTCCGTAAATTATCATTATTTTTATGTCACAGAAATAGTTCGTTTCTTTATCGTTTGATTCTTCAGGTTTATCTTGGTATCTTAAACCACCAGGCAAATACAACTATGTAAAAAAAAAAAAAAAAGAAAGTACACCTTCTTTGAGATCCAAGGATTCATGCATAAGGATACAATATAAATCCATCTGGGCCTGACCAGGTCTCCAAATTAGGTAAATACAAATGAGGAGCAACACACATATTACATTATGTAATTATTTCCTTAACAAAAACAGGTAGAAGCAGTGTGTGAAAAACTTCGTCTACTGCTTCCATAGGAATGAAGAAGCTAAGTAGCAGCCAGGTGCTGCTGATCAAATGCATTTGATGAATTGATCCTCAACAAGTGCGAGCACTTCTATAAAAGCCCTTGTTTGGAAGGGTTGCAGGAGGAGGCCTCCTCTCTAAAAAGAACATGGTAGCACAGCTTAAGCTTGTAAAGCATACCAGCTGTCAAGCACGGTGGTGGAGGGCTGATGATTTGAGCTTGTTCTGCAGCCACAGGACCTGAACACGTTGCAGTCATTGAGGCCACCATGAACTCCTCTGGATACCAAAGTATTTTAAAGTCAGATGTGAGGCCATCTGTCTGACAGATAAAGCTTGGCTGAAACTGGGTCATCAACAGGACAATGATCCCAAACACATCCAGTTCTCACTGCTAAATGTTAGCAGCTGAAGCATGGGATGTTCTTAGTTTTTTCTACACTGTTTTTTATTTTTGACTTATTTTTTCTTAAATAGATGATTCAGTGTACTAAGCCATGCTTTGCAAGGTCACAGTTCTTTAAAAATGTTTTGATCTGTAAAATCTTTTTAACATGTATGCATACATTTTTTATTTATTTGTGGCATTAGTGTTTGAAAGCACAGGATGTAACAGCGGTATAAAGAACCCACGTGAAATGAAAATAGGACATTCCTTTGATAGACTATGTTTATTATCTTGCACAGGAATTTCACATCATAGATTAGAAACGGTTCAGTAGAAACTTTTAGTAAAGCTCATCAAAGTGCAAATCCTCTCAGTACACTGATTAAATCATGAGTGATTTCATTTGCTAAAGCAAAGTGAAAGTGTGAATATCATGAAAATACTGCAAAAGAAGTTGTCTTATATATAGTACCAGCTGAAACATTTGACTTCAGCTGTGTACAAGAAAATTAAATGTATTTTTACAGTTTCCTATTCTGTTCGAGATGATTTAAAAGTTATGGTATGAGGTATTTGGATCTTGCCTTGATACAAAGCTTCAGAATGATATTTGTGAAACAATTACAAGAATAAATTAAGGCAAACAACTACAGGCAATAAAACATCATGTTTTGTTGTACTTGCAAATTTGGATACTTTCTGGCTATTTTTCCTCATGTCTTCTATCAGAAATAGTTAAGTTACATAGATCTTTACTTTTCCACACTCTTATGAATGTATTCAAATGAGCAAATAAGGAATTATGCAGTGACCTATTAACGGAACATGTACATGAAGGGGACACCAAAAAAAGATGATTATGTAGACATAAGAATTAAATCAAATTTCCAAAATGTCATTTGAAATGTTAAGATAAAACATGTTATGATGCTTGGCCTGTATTTCTCAGTGCTTTTCCCACCATCATTTGCAGCAGTCAGATCGTGTGCTGCAGCACCCCCCTGTGGCTGAACTGGGGCCTTGTTTGCCTGACTGAAGGGCCAGCTGGAAAGGATCCACAATGCCTGCCTGTATCAATAATTCAACAAGGCAGACAACATTAGGAGTTCCGAACATACACCCAGCTCTACCTGAGTGTCACATAATGATTCAGTCTTAATCAGGAGCACTGTAAGAAATGTGGAGATGTTTTTGCTTGCAGCAATCAATATGTGCCAGTGGAATGAGTTTTTAAATATATAAGTTTACTTCTGCTGTATGGCCCAGTGCCACTTTTGGTTGTTGATTAAATCTACAGTTCACAGTAGCTGAGCTTTTATGAAGAGGAACAAAGGCTTCTCATCAGTGTTATCACCAAAAAGATGTGTTGATAAGAGAAAACTGTATAGAAAGCTGATTACAGTTTGGGTGGGTCCAAAGGGTAAACCATGGGGCTAATTTGAAATCATTACGTGTTATTTACTTTTATATCTTACAAAAACTAAATCTCTTGTTAGCAGAACAAAACTGTCAACTGTTATAAAAGGGATGAGGGCACTCATCCCTTTAAAAGAAACAAAAAAATAGGTCTGTACTGATAAATATGTGTGAATGTGTGTGTGTTTGCACTGGATGACCATAAGAGCTGATAAGATGGCATTCCACTAGCTGAAAAGAGAACATTCCTTCCTGTTCAAGGTTCCCCAGCATGACACCACAGTCTGGTTATGACTCCAAGACAGCTGCTTGACCTTCTGCATGTGGATGTGTGCGTACGCATGTTTCAGTGGATATGCGAGTGTGAGCGTGTGCAGCATGCGTCCTGGTGCACACATGTGTGGCTGTGCACTATGTGCTCAGTGGGGCTCTCTGGGTGTGTCATACAAATCAAACTGATACCACAAACAGACTGACCCCCAGTACTTTTATAAATAAAAACAATTTTGTCATCCAAGAATTTCAAATTGACACTGACCTTAGGTTTGACACTGCATGACTTATCGGAGCCTCCCGGTGGTTGGAAAGTAAAGTCTCCAGCAAATCTGGAATGTGTCAAGATGGCAGCCACCTCTCCATCCACCTCCACCACTTCATTGGTCTACGAAATGCACCCCTTTGACATCACTTACACAGTGCATAAGCAGAGGAGCTTGAGCTGTTTTTTTCATGTGGGACATACAGACCTTGAAGGTGTATTGACAGTCAAACTCAAAGTGGTCTTCGGCCCCTGTAATGTCTCCATTATATATCACCTGACAGGTCTTGGCGTTGCCTTTAGGGATCTTGAACAAGCGGTATGTGGCCGAAACAAATTTGAAGTCACCTGTTATGGCAACAGTTATAAAATTTTACACGCTTAATTCATCAACCTGATACTAGTGACAAAACAGGGCAGTGCAACACAAATTAAATCCAATTACATGTCAGTATTCTACTAAGCAAAGCTGAGAAGTTAATGCAATCGTAAAGATATGAAAATATTTGGACTTAAAAGTCTTTTTAAAAGTTAAAAGTATTCATCCCCTTAAAACTTATCTGAGGTCCACAAAATTGTAAATTTTTAAGTCCTTTTCATGAACAAAACCTCTCCATTGTAAAATGGCATGGGCATGACCCTAAACCTGAATACAATCATCTAGCCCCACCCACACTTCCAACTGCCATGAAAATAGAAGCTTCCACAAGTTATGAGAAGTTATCCTGTTTATTCACAGCATTTCTGCCTGAGATGTGCATGCACATGCACTGTGGTACAATGTATATCTATTAATCTTGGATACTGGTTACTTCTATGTGTAGCCAACCATGTGCCAAAACTTCACCTTCTTAACAGAACTAGTTGAGATTAAACTTAAATATTTAAGATAGTCACTGTTTTCAGACCATGTTTGTGTATCAAGGCGTGCAGAAGCAGGCTTATTACGTATGTGTCGGGATATTCTTCATAAAAATTGGTTAAAAATTAAGCAAGTTTTAGCCGATTTTGACCAGATCAGATGCATAACAGCAGAGTGCATCAGCATCTACATTTTGTGTATGTATACAGGTTAAGGATAAGGGTTAGGCTGCTGTAGCGCATGCCAAACCTTATCCAAGCCTGTGTGTCTTAAATCAGATCTAGGTTTGACAAGGGGCCACCGGGGTCCATCAGCTAGCGGATGCTCATTTAGCCAGGTTGAGTCTCAGCATCTTTTGCTTCTCATTTCATCGGTTCCACGCAGCACACTCAGGATTTGTTAATCTAGTATTTTACGTGGAACATATGGGCTGTCTGACCTTGTCTTTGAAACTGTAGGTGGTGCTCTGCAGATTAAGGCAGAAAATCCTCAGCCACACCACTGATGGCTGATTTTGATGGATACATGTGTGCAATCATTTAGTGCACAGTGCAAGCCCCTTAAAATAAAATATCATGTGCTGTCAGAACAGAGTGTATCGTTGGCTTGAAATGGCGCATGTAGGAAACTCAAAAAGGTTTATGGATCCACAAATCTGTTTTTAAAGTACAAGGATTTTGTGATTCATGAAGTCAAACCAAATGACCCATCATCAAACACCCACACATTAAGGGTCGAGGACATGTGAGTGCATGCAAACTGTGTCTGATTAACATCTCCCTCTTTCGCCTGTTAGTGCTGTCAGGCCAGAAATACTGCCATTCTTATTGGTCTGTGAAGTTAATGCCACCACTTCCTTCAACCTCAGCTGAGGATTTGGGAATTTTAGCCTTCAAGGCAGTAATGAGTGATTCAAGAAAAGTTTCCATTTAATCCAGTTTCGTTTTCAAAATTCATTGTTCCTGAAATCAGTGTGGAGCAAATAGGACAGGACACACACACAAATAAAAAGCAAGTCCATAAGTCAGAAATGAAGGAAGTTAATTCAAACCCAGGATGTCCTGCAGTTCCTTGTTGTCCACCGTGACGATGCTGGCTGTAACCAGCCGTGGGGCACTGAAGCCCACTTCATCAGCCAGTTGCAGCAGATCCTTCCACCAGAGCGCTCCACCGAGACACTCACCTGTCGAGATAGAGAGAATGGAATAAAAGTACTTTATTTATCCCAAACTGGGAAATTTCTTTGCAGTAGCAGCATTTAACCCCAGGACAATGAAATAAACGTAGAAAGCACGAAGCACCTAGTATTAAGTGGTATAAATAAAAGGACAAAATTCAACCTTTAAAATAGTAATAACAAAATAAGATTCAAGCAAAATATATCGTATATATACAACAAAATGTGCAGTTGTGCAGTATTGAAGTGTACCAATAGCAGTTATTGAACAGCTGTACAAATAAGCAGTATGTTTAACAGATGTGTAAAAATATATCTAAAGTCCATAAAGAGAAATAATGACCAATGCTTTCGGCTTTTATTGTACAGTGTGACAGCGGAGCTGAAGCAGCCTGTGTGAGAAGGTGCTCCGCTGTCTGACCACGGTGTGATGGAGAGGGTGCTGTTTATTATCCATAATGGACAACAGCTTATTCAGTGTCCTTCTCTCCACCACGGTCTCAAAAGACGCTGGCTCTGACGCTGCTGCCCCAACACGCAGCAGCAAAGAAAACCAGCGTTCGTAGGTTTCTGACAGACTCGTTAAAAACGTTTCGCCACACTGATACAAATATGGAAGCTAGGGCTGTGGTAAACTGCTGGTGAATTTGTGGCAAGCCTTGCCCCTCCGGCTCTTACGTGCAAAGTCTGGATAATGTGTAATCAAGCCCATTCTGAACACAACAGGTAAAAGTTTGTAGAATTTGATGGTGATGATGTCTGCTCCTGAAAATAGACTGTTTATAAAAGATTGACTTAATACTATGACATTACATGGTGCTTTTTGAACTACTGTTCTGAAGCCTTCCATTAGGAACTCAGCCTTCACTCTCATGTGCTTTTGACCCAGGCCTGATACACATTTCTTTCTGCTGTAATTGGGCATTTTTATACAGGAATATATGGGGACTGACTCCCTTTTGGAGTCCATCTCAGGCTGGCATTCAGGGAACTGCTGTGCTTCGGACTTCTATGTTGGGTTGATTTTTTTTCAGGCCAGACAAGTAACTCAGCTGTAGACACTGATTTCCACAGCTTTCATATTGCATCTTGTTTTCAGCAATGAGAGCATGTCTGAAATAGAATGTTCTGTTCTGAGAAGAAAAGCTGCAGACAATGTCCGGAGTCAATGTGTGAAAACAAACTACGGCAAACATACGTCTGGTCACATATTAACTGAAGACTTTGTTCTCTGAAGTTCCCTCCTGGCAAACAGCCATGGTTTATTATTGCCACAATGTTCCTACAATCACTTGCAAACGTGTTTTTGCTGCAAATCATCATCATCCAATTTGCCACAACACACCTTGCGTTCATAAGCAGTATTCTGCCATTCTGGCACGTGTCTGCGATTTTATTGCAGCAGGATATTAATGCCACTCACCCCACAGAACTTTGTGATTTTTAATTTCCTCTGTTAGTCTTCCACTGGTGTAGATGTCACTGAAGTGCAGCTCACCACCGTCCTACCGAGAGGAACAATGTCTGGGATCAACGTCAGAGCAAAATGCACTAAAACCTTTATGATTCACAATCTAATAAAGTTGTTGAAAGAACAGCACCTTAAGCACACTGTAAGCTTCAGCCAGCACCCGTTTCTTATCTGGAGAGAGATTCACCACGCAGTTGGAACTACACGACAGCAGAAAATCAACAGTGTTCAAAACTGCAAGCGACTCAAATCAGACATCACCAGAACTTGTAAAAGAAAAAGAGATAAGTCTGACATCTTACATGATGATATCAAATGAGTTCTTTTCCAAACCCGCCTCAGTTAAGGACTCAATGTAGCCCTGGACAAAGCTGACATTCGGCTTCTTGTAGCCAAACTCCTTCATATGATAGTCCACATATGTTCTGGCCAATTCGAGCTTGAAGAGAGGAAACATAGGTCAAGTCCCTTAATGATGGGTGTACATTTCACTTTAACTGTCATGTGGTGTTTTTCCTGTGAATATTACACACAGTCAAGTGAAAAAGAAATAACTTTTTTTCTTTTAACCAATTCTACTGTTATGTGTCAGGACATAATAGAAGAAAGAAGAAATGGTCTTTCCCATGTCCCTAAATCAAGAAAATACAACCACAGCCTTAACCTTAGAGACAATACAAAACATATTAGAATGTTGTTTTTTTTTTATTCAACAAAATTGATTCCAAAATTAATGTTTCAAAAACTAAGTACACCCCATAACACAACAGATCATACAACCACCTTCAGCAACGATAACTTGAAATAATCATTTTTTGTATGATGTTATCAGTCTCTCGTGTCATTGTGGAGGAATTCTGTCCCTGTTCTCTTTACAGCTTTGCTTCAGCTCATTGAGGTTTGCAGCACTGATTTATGCACAGCTCTCTAAAGGTCCCACCACAGCATTTCAGTCAGGTTGAGGTCTGGACTTTGACTGGACCTTTGCAACACGTTGATTCTTTTCTTTTTCAGACATTCTGTTGTAGATCTGCTGCTGTGTTTGGGATCATTGTCCTGTTGATGACCCAGTTTCAGTCAGGCTTTAGCTGTGGGACAGTTGGCCTCACATTTGGCTCTGGAATACTTTGGTATCCAGAGGAGTTCATGGTGGACTCAATGACTGCAAGGTGCCCAGATCCTGTGGCTGCAGAACAAGCCCAGATCATCAGCCCTCCACCACCGTGCTTGACAGCTGATATGCTGTGTTTGGTTTCCTCCAAACGTGCTGCTGTGCATTATGACCAAACATCTCCACTTTGGTCTGGTCTGTCCAAAGGACATTGTTCCAGAAGTCTTGTGCTTTGTTCAGATGTAATTTTACAAACCTGAGCTGTGCTGCCATGTTCTTTTTAGAGAGAAGAGGCTTTCTCCTGCAACCCTTCCAAACAAGCCAGACTTTCAGTCTTTTTCTAATTGTACTGTCATGAACTTTAACATTCAACATGCTAACTGAGGCCTGGAGAGTCTGAGATGTAGCTCTTTGTTTTTTTTTTTTTGCAGTTTTCTCTGAACATTGCCCAGTCTGACCTTGGAGTGACCTTGCTGGGACGTCCATTCCTGGGTAGACTGACAACTGTCTTGAATCGTTTCCACTTGTGAATAATCTCTCTCTCTGCAGAATGATGGACTCCATGTCCTGATACATAACACCATAGAATTCAAACAAAGAGGACTTTCTTTTCAAAGGTGACTGAACACGCAGGAGCAGAGCTTTGCCTTTAAACGTTTGACAATGCAGCCACTTTGGTGCAACTGTGCGTTCAATATATATCGTTATGCAACCACAAACTGAGATGTTCGGATCAATTAACAAATTAGTACTTTACTGATGTTGCACAATACCTGACCCTCAGTCATGTCAACCCCAGTGACATGTCCTCTCTCGCCCACTAGCTGACTCAACATGTAGCAGTCCCTCCCAGTTCCACTGCCCAGGTCCAGTATACTGCACCCCTCCAAGCACTCTGGCACAACCAGACCACAGCCATAGTACCTGGAGTGGTCAGAAACACATCAGTGTCACAGCGATATGCAGTGCGTGATAAAAGAAAAGAAAATTAATCATCTTAATCCCACTGACCTAGCAGTGACTTCAGGGTGAACTTTCTTCAGGGCCTCACGAATGTAAGGCGGGGTGGGCTGGGCCGGAGCCTTACAGGCACTCGTCTGCAGGTCGGAGGTTTTCTTCACCCGCTTTCCATAATAATCCTGCTCTGACAAAGAAAAACTCCTCATTATGCAGAAGACTGCAATCATTGAGCACACGACAGTGTAAGTAGTACAAACTTGAGTGTTTAACAATGACAGGCCACTCCAAAGGTCTGAGACAAAAGCCATTTTGTATTTACATGACATGACAGCCTCATTAACATCAGTGTTTTCTTCTTAACTTTCTAATAATCAGTTTTAAGCAGGTAAAAAAATAGGTTAACACTGGATGGTGTGACTGTTTGGCAAGTTTCGTGTGAAAAACTTGTGCAAATGAATGATTTTATTAAATGATAAAAAGAGAGTTTAATGATTATGTTACAGATTTGTGGGGTTTTGAACCAACACTGACCATTATCTGAAATATATGTCACACAGTTCATTATTGTATTCTTGTGAAGACATATCTGACCTAACTCACCTTATCCCTTATTGTAAAGAACTTTGTGACATTATTAAGAAAAAGTGTCACACAAATAACACTTCATCATTGCAATCATCATTATTCTTAGTGATACGCACCCATTACAAGGCTGGGTAAACTTTGTGTGTGTGTTGTTTATAAATACATCCGTTTTGACCCAATCAGGACAGGCCAAATTTACTGCCACTAAGAAGGCAGTAAATTGCCTTCTTAATGTTGGGTTAATAAGGCCAGAACATTTTCACCTAAATATGCCTTTATTTATTAGATCATTCATATTGTGTTAGGGCTTGTGTTACACCGGCATTGCATGTTAGTTGAGTTACTCCATATAGTAGAAACCTACAGTCCTCTGTTGGACTTGGTCTAAACTACCAAACATACATCTATACAAACAGCACAGTGTAGTAAGTGATGTGTTAGATTACCTTAACGTCCACGTGAATGGTGCTATCAGAGAAACCTTTGTCACCCGCACTTTAAAAAAAAAAAAAGAGATCATATAAATTACAGATTAACTTTTGTTCACAACATGATAGATGGATATGTTAACTTGAATTAATGAACTTGAATTGATAAATACATATAATAATGCTACCACTTTGCACAATATTGGGTTCTATTTATTAATTTTATCATTCTATTCTATTTGCACAACAAAAATGTGACACTGTGGACACTGAGCTTCATAATTTCGTCTGTCTGTTTACTTCGTATGACTGAGAACAATAAAGTTCACTTTGACTCGTTTCTAAACAACTGTTGACGTCTGACGTTTAAGTTACGCGTGAACGCTGGTCGTTGATTTTTTTTTAGCGACACTTTACAACAACACATCAGACTTAGATTAGGCTGCTCTTACCTCTTGTCGTCGGCCATCGTTAAAGGTATTTCTAAAATTTAACACTGTTCGGGGTAGCTTGTGTGCTCTTCACGCTTCTTCAAACAAGAACGAGTGTGCAGCGGACTTCCTGTTCAAGAACACGCCCACGTCCTCACTTCCGGAAATCACAGTCGGAAAAACATGATACCTTGTCGCTACTTCCCACATCCCCATCCTACATTCAGCCCAGTCCTTATCACTAACCAGTTTCAGAGGCGCCTGCCACTGAATCAATCATATAAAGGCGCCTAACTCAAGGGACGAACCAGTGTTGTATCTACACATGACACAACTTTGCAAAGATAGGCTTTACCTGTGGTTTTGCATCCCACAACTGTAGGGAGAGCCAAAGGGGGAAAATTCTCCAGTGTTTCTTTAAATTGTGTCTCTGGGCAAATTGAAGCAATATCTCTCATTGTGCCACTGAAGCAGTGTGGGATCATTTTGACAAAGAACGAAACAAAACTGAAATGTCTTTCAAGAAGCCTGGAGAACTATCCCTGAAGACTACTTAAATAAATAATAGAAAACCTATTTAAGAGGGCAAAAAACTCTCTTCATTTACGTTTGCATACGTTTCAGTAAGTAGCTGCACCTATTTCATGTTTTCCGGGCAAAACAAGTCTGGACAGATGAATGTATACAGAGAGTATTGAAAAGAATTACCCAATTTAGATGTAGTAAAGCTCAGAGATAAAGTCACGAGAGAAGTACAAAAAGCTTCCAAAGCTTTATTTATCCTTAATGGAGCACAGAGAAGGCCATGATTCATGAGTGGAAGGTGTTACGATGCTTCGCACACTCATGACAATCACACTTCACAATGAAATGAGACAACAATGTGCTTAAATTTAGTATGTTTATTGAACATACATTCATCTTAGTTGATGTAATAAATGGCTTATGATCAGAACATTCAAAGAATATGTGCAAAAACACACTTATGAAGAAAGAAAAGTGTCTTTGGCAAGTTCGCCCTGATCTCTTAACAAATTTGTTTTGTTAGTCAAATGTACCCTTCACACAATGTCAGATTAAGGCTCTCAATCATTTTTTTCCTTTGTCAACAGATCTTAATAATACCAATAATAAAAATAAGGGAAAAAAATCTATTCATGATAATAAAGGTAATGATTCCATTAAAAATTATGAAAGCAACTATTTGGTTCACAAACATGTTAAGAGTATTGTACACAATTTGCAAATATAAAGTGGTTTTTCAATTATATATGTGTGTGTGTGTGTTTTAAATGAATCAGCCAATATGAAAAATAGCTCATCATTAAACCACATGTACCACAAGTACACAAAACCCCTTTCTAGTTCACAAAAAACATTAACATGTAAAAGCACTTCAGAGTGTGTTCAGGCTGTAATGGGAAAAAGTTCAATCAGCTCCCTGTTTATACAGAAAGTTCACTTTGCACTTTGACCTGTGCTGAAAACAGGTATTTAACTGGAAAAAAGGGTAAATATTTACCATTACATAGCTTTATGTGACCAACGGCTGAAATGTTTGTGCTTTGCAGAGACCGCATTGTGCGTATTTTTGCAGAAAAGTTTAATCAAATACGTTTGTTTGATATGACGGTGACCTCAGTAATGGAAGTTCATTTCAGAAACGAAAATTTCTAAAGTACATTAACTCAGTTGATAAAAGTCTCGAACATCATTAGTGGCACATTCATCACCAGTTGACAAGGTTTGTGTGATGAGGGCAGAGATCAATATTCAGGCTATTGAAGGCATTTCAAACCATAAGGTGCATTCAATCAGCTCATAACTGGGTGTTTTTTTGTGCATTTTGTATCTAAAGAGCACAATTTTACAGATTACTTGTTAAATTGTACTTTTAATCATATCCTGTGTCAATAACTATCAATCCATCATAAGGAAAACACCTCTTCTCAGACGCATCCTGTTGTACAAACGTTCATTTATAATGGAAATAATGATATGAAGAACTAAAAACAACCCTCTGTTGGTTTATTACTTTATCTGATTAGGTCTTTCCTTCCTGTTTTTCCTTCTTCTTCTGTTTAAATGTTTATGTTTATTGCCAAACCAAAGATATGATATCAGTATCCACCTAAAGTTTCGCATGGTATGGATGTCCCTTCCAGGATTAAACCATAATACACATCTGTTCGTCCTCGAAAAGGAGCAACTCCTCTGTCAGACTGGACAGCGCAAATGTCGATGACAGGAAGGATCAGATAAGATAGATTAAGGTGGCACACATGTCCAACGGGCTGAAACTAGAAAGAAACCTTTATAAAAGTTTAATGCGACAAGAACAAATCTGATGGGAACATCCAACACGAAGACTGTAAATGTTTTTGTGCAGTAAAGCTGGTGAAGGTGGCAACTGAGGTCTGATGTTGCCCATTTCAGTTGTAATCTCCAAGAAGCTTAACTTTTGTCACGTCTTTGGTACCTTCTTCTTTATGGGTCTCAGTTTCACTGAAACTTATCATTGTTCGTCAAAATTAAGCACTTTTTTTTTGGTAGGCACATACTACAAACATTCAAAAAATCAAGTTTAAAAATGATTGTATATTAAGTAAATCGGTTCCATTCCTGACAAACATTGCAGCAAAAACCGTAAGAAATTAACCATAAACTGCAATTTAAGACTAAAATTAGAAAAAAAACAAAAACATTTTCTGTTCTGTTTTTTTTTCCTTCCTTTTGCTAAAAGCTTCATTTCCTGAACAGCTCATTGTGTGCAAAACAGGAAGCGCTAACACTAAGATTAGTTGATGAACGTACACTTCCCCATCACTGGCAGAGCTGATAGAGCGACAGAAACTGAAGGCAGAGCGGTTTTTATTTGCTGAAAAAGCACTTTAGAAGCATGAGTCTAACTGGACATCCCATAGACTTCCTCAGAAGTCCCTGGACAGGTTAAATTTGTATGAAAACACACTATTATAATTACATGTCGCATTCATCTAAAATGTTCCTGCAGTGCAAGTTTTTCCACAACGTAGTTCACTGGTTTTGCAGAATCCTTGCAGTCACTTGGTGAGCACAGCTGCATCCATCCACAGCAGAGAACGTCCACTCCTGATGAAGACCACGACAGAGTCAGCAGCTTGTCCCAAGCAACCCAAAATACACAGGTTAAGGCCACTGTTCCAGAGTGGGGAGGAGCAGGCTTTCTCAACATCTGGATACGAGTCATTTTCGCTGAAATTCCACTTGCTGCTCCCGCACCTGGTTTATCTAAGATGCGCACATTCACAAAATACACACTCTTAAAGCACTGTTGTCCCAACGTTTTCTCCTTCCCTCTGTGACCAAGACGAGTTAACTGGGTTTCAGCCCTGTGGCTCAGTACTGGTGCTGTGGGCCGGTCCATCCTGCTCATTGATGGTGTGGAGGAGAAGGCACACAGGTGGGTGGAGGGAGCCGCTGCCGACGCTGTGAGGTGGCTGAGGAGTCCCCGCTGGCCCACGTCCCGCCCTCCTCTCCAGCCCCCCGAGCACCTGCTCCTCCTCCGCACTATAGGAGGCACGATGTCCGCAGCTGTCACAGAAGTCTCCCGCCTCCTCTCCCTCCTCATCGTCTTCGTCCCGCCCCAGCAGGCTCTCTAGCTCCCTCAACTCTTTGCTGTCCTGGCCTGTCCCTCCAGCTCCACTGCAACTGCTGCTTCCACGTGGGCCGCACACACACACCTCTATCCCAGAGTCCCCTGTGAATCGTCTCCGCCTTCCGTTGGGGAGCCGCTCTTTATCCTCCGTACAACCCTCTGACAGGCTGAAATCCTTCAGCAGGGGGTCTTTGCAGGACTCGTCCCCACTTCCAGTTTTTTTCTCCTGGCTGGTGAGTCCCTCCATGTTGAGCCCATCTGACAGGAGTATCACACCTGAATCTTGTGCTGTTTGCATGGATTTGGTATCAGGCTTTGGCCTAAAGTCTAAGGTAGGAGGTTGTGGTTCCTCTATGCTGGGTCTGCAACACAGACCATCAGATGCTGGAGGGACAGGAGGGGACTGGACGGCTGAACATTGTCCGTCCTGCTGCTCAGGAGCCAGGGGACTCGAAGCCACCGAGGATGGGCCTGCATGTAAGGCAGTGTAAGGAGGGGGAGGAGTCGGTGGTCGATTGACCACCTCTTCATATTCAGGGAGGAGGTAGTTGGGCAGAAACCCTGAAGAGAAAAAATAAATAAATATGTTCATTTATATATATATTACATGACTAAAGTTACACATCACATATTTGTTTGGAATGCGCAAGTTACTTATGAATGTGTTAGTATTTCTTTTAAAAGACGCTGTCTGAATAAAAATTCCCTTTAACCTCACTGAACTTTTCTGACTGCTATCCAAGCACTTTCAGAGCAACAGGGGAGGGGGGGGAGGGGGGGGGATGTGACAAAACAAGCTAATTTCTGGGTCATTTCTGTGCTGAGGGCTGCTGCAGCACTGTGTGAGAAGGTTTTGCAATGCTGGCAAGGTACCAAGAGAGCAATGCTGGCTGTTTCCTGAAAACTGGGGCATCCAAACAAGGAAGGTTCTGACACCGTATGAAACCGCGGATGGATCACAGAGTAAACATTACATTTGAGCGAGGAAGGAGCCTCTTGTCACTAGTGTAAAGCAAATCAAGAAGCAAAATACACGGATAAGTCAATACAAGTTTCAAAATTCATCCACAATTTCCCTTCGCAGTAAACAATAATAGCAACTGAACAGCATGACATTGTACCATCTAAACTAGATGTAACACTATATCAGGTAGAGCTTTTAGAGGGATCCAGCTGAAAGGCCTCAAACACATTTCATCCAAACTGTTTAAATACATATTATCAGCAGATAAGAGTCAGAGAAGTGTGTGAGGTGCTGTCAATAAACCAATGAACCCTTCCAAGCAAAAACATTTGCAGCAAAGAACCACAGAAATTAGAAATGGTTTCAAGTATTTTAAACTACACATCTACTAATACTTGGGACTTAGTTTGTATACTTTATTTATAACAGTTATAAATATTGTAGTATCTACTGCATTTAATCCTGATGTTTTAAAAAAAAAAAAAAAAAAAAAAAAAAAAAAAATGCTAAAATGAATAAATACCTTTTTTTAATTAATCACTTTTCAACAGTGCATTAGCTGCACTCGGCTCTGCTCGGCTCTGCTCGGCTGCTTGGACAGATGCATAAGAGCCTCAGAAGAAGTTTGCCTTGTGATCCAACAGAGGGCGCTCTGCTATCAGTTGACCTAATGCCCTGGTAACCTCTCAGTAAATAAGCTAATGCTGTTTGCTCACAGGAATTTAGAAAACCAGCAAGCAAGGCCATCCTAAGAGATTACACCAAAAATGGTTGTTTCAAAGTATTTTGGATTTTAAACTTTTAGTGATCCTGTAACGAACAAAGAAGAGGCCGTTTGTCGCCTTTAAACAAAGCAGCTGTCCTGCCCTACTACAATGTCAACAGACCTGCAGATTCCACCTAAAAGAGGACGTGGAGGCGCACATATAAGCAAGTCAGCAGGTGTTCAATGTTGTCTCAGTATATGTTATTTGACACAGTCAACCACAACAAGCGCTTTGCCAGCAGCTCGTAAAAATGTCAAAACTGACAAGATTTATATGCAAAGATACGCAGCTCATCTGTATTGTTTCGAGAGAGGGATTTAAAATATCTAACATGGAACTGTTCAACACCAGACTAAAAGGCAAGAAAATGGTACCAAAGGATAAGACGCCACACGCGCTTATTATGAGCTGACAGGAAACCACACGGCTGACCATGTGGTGGACCTATGTGATCGCTGTGGGCGAAGAGGCGCACGTTCAAATACATTCAAAGCATTGTAAGTTTACTTCAAATTCATCAAATCTAGCTGTCAGGCCTAGTTCAAAGCTTTAAACCGTTGAAAAATGTTGGCTTGGCTTGATGTTTGCAGATCTGCTTCAAGCAGTAATGAGGGATTTCTGCTGAAATTTGTCAAAAAATAATATATAAAATATTTTCATGAGTGTGGCGATCCTTTCAAATCCAACAACTTGAAGCACCATTAGCATTAATTTGATGTTGAGTGTTCAGTATTATCTTCACTCAAAGTGCTTTTTAAAAAAAAAATAAAAAATCCCGAAGCACATATTTGGTGCTTTAGCAGCTAAGTCAAAGTCAGATTTATTTGTACAACACATTTCATAACAATTCAAAGTGCTTTACATAAAATAAACGCATTGCAGCAGGGAGCGGAAAAAGCATTAAAATATGTAAAAGAATACAAATAGAAAGAAATAAAATCATTAAAAATGAATAAAAACAAGCAACAGTCTCGATAAGTTAAAAGATACCGTGCAGATTTCATGCATAAACACGTGAGAAAAGAAATGTTTTTAACCTGGTTTTAAAAAGGTCTACATCTGGTGTCTACACAAGTACTCACCTTTATTCACTTGACACTGTCTAACCTTCTCCAGTGCTGAGCAGGTATCGTACAAAGAACATTACGCAGAGTGTAAGTGGAAACAAGGTGGATAAAAAGTGAATCAACACAGGGACTGATTCTGAGAGCAACGACGACGGAATTCTCCACAGGCATTTGTTAAAACCCCCCTTTGTCACACTGCTTAAACCCCTTAAATCCACCAAAATTATATATTTGCATTGCATATTAGCTTGATTTTGATTGAAGGGGTCTTTATTGTAAATATATTGGTTACTGCAGCTTTAAATACCTCAATTTGGTGTGAAAAGGTGTACAGTCCTAACAAAAAGAATGACTTTAGATGTGCAAAACATTACAAATAAGACTAAAGAAATAAAACACATCAGCAGTTAGTTTTGTGATAACACAATCTCGGTGTATGAGTGGCATATCTTACTGAAGTAAAAGGGCACAGGGGGGTAGTTGTGTGCTTCACGATAAGCTATGAGGTTGATCTCGTGCTGCCGTTGTTGCTGCTGCAGCCGGTGTTTAGTGCGGCGATGGTGACACACGCAGCAGCAGCTCAAAATGAAGATGATCGCCCACACCAGCCAAAACCCTAAGGAAGATGGAAGAGTTAGATTTGCTGTCCAATTTCTGTCTAAGACAGAAATCACACAATGATGGAAGAAAAATGTGCTTTTTCCAATGTCCTTGTGATTAAAATAAAATTATACCTGCTGATAACACAAATGTGACACAGTGGATCAAATACTTCCGATATCAACATCCAAGTTTGGAAACTGCATCTATTGTATTTATGGCATGCAATTCATGAGACACAATCAATTTAACCATCACTGACCGATCCAAGTTCAATCTTATCTTCAGAGCAAAGTACTGATAGATTCACTCTTTTCTCCATGAAGCAACCCATAACTTCTCACTGTGGCTTCATCTCATGTCTTTCTCTATCTAAATAATTCTGCCCCAACATGGACAGCAAAGTAAACACAAAGGTAATAAAATGGCAGTTTTTTTTTTCATGCAACATGTCCCTATTTTCTACAAACTTCTTATTTTTGGAGCTCAGTCTAAAAAACAGCTGGGAACAAAACAAACAAAAAAAAAGGGTGAAATAAAGGGACTGCCACTATTTCACCTCAGAAAAATGCAGGGAACTTCCCTTCAAAGACGACAGGGTAAGGCAGCTGGAACAGAGGAATATGAACTCTACAACATGGCATCTGCTGGTGCTGCGGACTCACCAAAATAAACCAAGTCCCTGCAGATGGAATGGGGTTTTGTATTTCTCATGAGTTTTAGCTGACTCCTTCTAAAAATGTGGGAATCATCTTTGCTTTGTTGTTCATCGGGTTAGTTCATAAAAGGTGATGCTGTAATACGACTACATCTGAAGTCAGTTTGAATGTCTTATTTTTAGGAGCCCACACCAACTGATATCAGTTTTGACCTTCAACCTTTTCCACACTGAGTTCCAACTCTAGGGCTGGACATGAAATGTTTTTATAGAAACAGCTTAATGAAGGCCGACTGCTTTAAAGCAAATACAGTACTCATCTCCTACATTTTACTCAAGTGAGTGCTGATAAATGGATTATAAGAGAAAGCAATACAGAAAAATCTCACATTTGTTGGCGTAAAAACACTCAAACCAGTCAATAATCTAGACCAGTCTTTTTTTTTGGTGTATCCAAACTGTCTAGTGAGTCATAATTAAACAATCTCTATGTAATTATGTTACTTCTGAGTGGATAAGCCGAATACGTTCCATAATAAACTCTAACAATAAAGACTCCAGGAGGAAGACCTGCGACGCAGGTGCCAGAAAAGGTGCGGTCACTGATAAATACTGAGAACACCTGAGATTTTCAGACCAACTGCACGACCTGCATCAACTGCAGGGCTATAAAATGACCCGTGAACAACAGACGTTCTTGGACCCATGAGCTGTGTCGGCCTCCATTGCTACATTATCAGAGGAACTGAAGCAACTGATGGAACCGTCTTCAGAAATATGTAAAAGCATGTGGGAAGGACAAGCCATCCACAGCCATGATCAATTCTCTCAATTCTAAAGGAAAATAGCTTCAATGTTTTCTTTAGCATAGGAAACAATGGATTTATCCCGTCCCACCATTCTTTGCAGCTGCAATATTCAAAAAGATGGTTGATTATTTCAAAATGGTTCTTGATGTAAATAAACGGCCTCAATCTCATGGGGCTACATCTTTAGCTTTTGGTCCAGAAAGGAACTTGACTTGTTGTTCGGAAAAAGTCTCTGAAGGTTTCTGGAAAATTGCTGCATCGCGGTGAACCCGTGGGTGACATTCACCACTCTGAGTGTGACAGGTGTCAGGCATGCAGGCACGTCTTAGAGAGGAACAATTATACCCCTTTTCCACCAGTTCACACAGGTCCCAGGCACCTTGAAGACATGTCTGTGAAATTGCTCACGGATCTGTCTGTACCTTGTCCGTAACATTCAGCGCTCAGGCGGTCGGTTTTCGTGTCTGTCCCTTTAAATGAAAATGAGCTGCTGGCGGCAGCTGCTCACTCCGTCCCCCTCATATGCCCGACTTCCGCCCAACGTGCCGACCTTGGTTCGGCATCAGGCTGCTATGACAACAGCTGAGCATGAGCACTGGTCATGGCTGCCCACACACTGTTGCAACTATATCTGTTTGGGCCAGAGTCAGATCCTGAGAATGAAGAGGCCCCAGAAGAAGGATAGAGCAGGACATTTCTGAATGGTAAGTTTATGTAATATGTTTTTGTCATCATTAGCCCACCGCGTGCCTAGCGCTAATGACACGTTAAGAGCTGTGTGCCATGGCAGGACAATGGTGGCTGCCCCAGACACCGGCAGAGTTCAGAAAGACTCAGACACGGGTAACTGCCAGTGATTTTTGAAAATCTGAGACCATCAACTATTCACACTTTCTACTTACTGAGCAAAGAATCTCCACAGACTACATTCCCGTCTGTCGCATTCAAGCATGCAACAACGAGCCGGCACTTTCTGCAAAATCACCAGCCACTCAGTAGTCATGCCTTTGTCTGAACTTTAGTAGCCACGTTACTTTTCTACCTACATTTGGCTGCCATGAGTACAATATGCCAGCCTCTCCTGACCTTTGCGCTTCCATTACCTGGAGGGCATGCCGGGTGGAGACTGGGTGTTGGCCTCCGCTGGAGAGCTCAGGAAGTGGGTCTGGCCTATAAATACATCGTGAGAGGAGCGAAATCTGACAAGTTCGCCCAGAAAAAAGGGTGGAGACAGAGTGTCGGGGGGGGGGGGGGGGGGATTTGTACACACTCCGAATTCAAAGATATTAGTGTAGAAGAGCTGGGAAAATTATTTTTGCATAATACATCCCAAATCACAACAAAAGCTATCTCGAGGCACTTTAAAGATCCAGTGACTGTAATCCAATTACATGGACTTCATTAAAATCTAATTAGCGTGATTCATATGACGCCACTTCATAAAACGCTGCCCAGCTAATTAAAACAATGGGCCACATTGGTCCTCCTCCCAAAACTGAACCCCAAACATGTTGATAGTTGAATATCTGGGTCAAGCCTTCAATGACTGCTGGTGTTTCAGTCACGGTAACTAAAGGTAAATTGACTTTGTTGCATTACGACCTTACAGTGATTTCTGCATTTGTAATACAGTAAACTTACGCTGTTAGTCATCCATCTGTCCATTTAACTTAGACACAGCACAGTTACTGTTTACCGATAATAAATTCCTAATTATTTGAGTTAGGGGATATCATCCTTGCGTGGACTAATTTCTGCTGTGCTTCTTAATCACAACTTTTTAAATAGCCTTAAAAATTCTGACAGTTTGAACTATAAGAAATACTTCTTGGCATCTGTTATCTTTCTAGATTTCATTTCCATGATATCACCCAGTGGGGCACACTGCATCCAAAGAACACAAAGAAGAAAGACGTAGCCGTGAATGTGCAACATTTAGATACCGAACAACAGAATAAAATCTAAAATAAAGTTGAATGTCTTATCCTGCTGGTCACCTCCATCAAGTGCTTTGAAAACTTTTTTTTTTTTTTTTTTAAATGTTCCCTAATGTTCCCTTTTTTATACGATGACCTATAAATCATCACCTTCCCAAACTGCCTCGTCCGGCATATGACGTGGTATTTATAACTGAAGACTGTTGCATCATTCCTGACACTTCGGCTGCAGAGAAGGAACCAAACATACTGGCAAGTCTTAGGATTTATTTCAGGTCATAAAACGTTATTTTTCAGGACCAAGTCTGACACTTTCGGCACGTATCCATGTTTCTGGACCAAGCAGCTCCAACTAAGATTAGATTAAAGTCATTTTTTTAACGTTTACTTTAATTACGTTCAGTCCAATAATGCAAGAGGCTGCTTGGGAACACGAAGGCGGGTGACTTACACCAGAGCTCATAGTAGTAGCTGCAGCACTGGGACTCTCCGCAGCAGTGTCCGGACTCACAGAAGTAGCTCTGATTGTTGACACCCTCACAGTGGAGCAGGCTCTGTAACGCAAGCATAAGAAACCCAACTTTAACAGGGATCTTCACCAACAACTTAACTTTAACAAAAAAAAGAGAAAGAAATAAGAAAAAACACCCTGAGGAATTACGTTCTACTGTGCAGCAGCAATAAAAGAATAGTAGAGATAGTTAGACTTGGAATGTCATTTACTCCCACAGTAAAGACCAAAAAAAACAATCGGTTCAACCTTCAGTAAACTGGTTATCCTGGTCAGTTTATTTTTTAATCTCAATGTTTCAATTTATTCTCACTTTAACCTTTTCCATATCACTGGCTCCTCTCTCGCTGCATACAGCCTACATCATAGACACCAAATGCCATTTTAACACCTAAATCAACAGGTTTTCAAACTGTATCCCTGCTAAAAAAAAAAAAAAAAAAAAGGGTGATTAAATCCTTTTCCATTCTCCGCAGCAGCATATTGACAGTCAGTGCTTTGGACTGTTGGACGATTAAACCCCGGTTTTTTGACCGGTGTGTTTTTCTTTCAATTGTATTCACATAATGACTAAAAAAAATACCAAGTTGTCTACAGTTTACATCCATCTCTCCTAATGTGCTGGAGTTGTGGCGCTAAACAAGCGCTTCTGCAGGACGAGTTAACGTCAACACGAAGATGAACTACTGGATATAGAAATGTCATCACTTCAATGCTGCATCCTTTTAAACAACTGCGTGAAATATTTTCTCATAATAAAGCTATGAATTCTCAACATGGACCAAAATAGGTTTCATGAGCTCATGGCCACTAAATTCAGATCAGTTAATAAGTCATTTAGTCCAAGTGGATGCTTGTGCCAAATGTAATTAAATTCCCTCCCGGCATTCCAGAAATATCACGTTCACAAGAACGGGATAGATGTGCGGTCACAGTGACCTAGACCGCTGACCACCTAAATATAATCAGTTAATCCTTGAGTCCAAGTCAACATTTGGGCCAAATGTGAAGAAATTCCTTCAAGGATTTCATGTAAGATCACTTTCAAGAGACAAAAAGCCAATAGATGGAGGTAACCCGAACGTACAGGGTCTCAACCTGCTGCTGAAACAGAGGGAAGAAGTTACCAACTAATGTCACTGAAAATATTAACGATAGTTAGAAGTCACATCACACAGCACTGAAGCCGTCATTGGTTTTACTTTGACCCTGCTTTTTCAGGACTTGTTACAGATTATGAACAGACTAAGTCGTGAAACACAGACTTTCATGTAGAAATTGGAAAAAACTGAATACATACACTTTGTACGCCTCATTCTGCTGCCTGTAAAGTCGCCCGTTTTGCTTACCTGCTTTTGTTTATATAAAAATGTCACTGACGAGATGCCAGAATAAACAAAAAGGCTTTCCTTGATCATTTTTTCATGGTATTTAGTAGTCGCTGCTTCTCTCCTCTCGCCTCTTCTGTGTCAGTTTCTTGGATGTCTGAACATTTTTCAAGTTTTATGCCCTTTTAAAGGATGCATTACATTAGTATGCTATTATAATATGTTGGAAACACAAATAGACCCGAAAATAACAATATCACGACTATTTTTTAGATCACAATCGGACTGTGACACTTTCATGACATAATGCATCATATAAATGAGAGGAACCACTAAAAGCTGCCAACATTCAGCAGAGTTTGTGCAAGAAGGGTTTAGCCTTATCTTTTCTATAGTACATTCAGAACTATTTCAGTGTTAGTGTAAAATGGCAAATAATACATACACTTCTTGTGTCACTAACGGCTAACAGTTAGTAGATTATACAGAATACTGTCGCAGTCTTTAACATATCCTTTAAATGACCCTGACCTTTGCATTGGAAACACAATAGCAACCCAGATATCTAGTGTCTAACATTTATTCTTGGCTATGGATCTAAAGTCAACAAGTCGTTCAGTAACCAGTTGTGATGGTATGTTGTTACAATTTCAGTATCCAAGATCTGAAAAAATGTATCAAAGTATCTTTGTAAATTCTTAAAATGACACCCAAACAAAAATCACTCAGTAGATGCCAAATATCTGGCATATTCATATAACGAGTTGGATGAGGACAAAAAAATGTGGGAAACTGCAACAAGTCCACTTTCATCAGAAATCAGTCGGGCGTTCGTCTCCTCTCCACTCCACTCCAACAGTGTGTTGAATGTTTTAACTGTCAATATAGCAAACCAGCAGCTGGGTCAAAAGTTAACCAAACAAAATCTGTTATCGATATCCATCCAAACCTGTGAAAAGCTAACTAGAGCTAAACACATAATAGTGTGACTAAAAACCTCACAAGACGGGTTGATGGACTTTCCAAAGAAGATCTCTTGGACTTTGTCCAGATTACCTTAATGATTAGCAACCAAAAGTTCTACATAAGTATAAGTATAGTGTTTCTCTATAAAGATTACCAGTGCAGGTCCTCGATTGAATGGCATGATGATCCAGTCAAGATAGGTCCCCTCTTCCTCAAGGGTCATTATCCCACAAAGAGAAAAAGTCAAAAACCTCTCACTCTCTCTGCCTTTCTCCCTACCCACACAACCGCGCAAGCACACACACGCAAACCCTCACCCCACTCCAGACCAGCCCAAACAGTGGACAAGGATTGCTTTACGGAAATTTCCAAGCAGCAACGGAGAGCAAGCTCCTAGCTACTCCGCCGCATGATAATAAGGTGGTGAGAGGTGTGTGTTAAGTGTAAGGCAGCGAGGACAGAGAGTAACACAGGAATGATCTGTTAAAAGCAACACATTAAATCAGCACAAGCCAAACTGCTGGCATTAAAGAGTAGCCACAACTTCAAAGCCGTTTCAACTTTTATCAACATGACATTCTTTAAAAACCCAGCTCAACACAGAGTGACTTAAGAATCACATGATGTTCTGTTCCTCGGCTTGGTTTGTGATGTCTCCAACATTTACTATGCACCTTCCAGGCTGGGTTACTTTTAAAACACAATACAGATAACATCTAGTTTGTCTGTGTCTTCAGGCTGAACTGCAAGAAAGAAAAAAAAAAAAGGTGGGGGGGAGGGGGGAGAGAGAGATTTCCCAGACAGTGAGATAGAAAAAAGTATTCAATCAATCTTTAACTTTGTGCACAAATAACCAATCTGTGCTGCTTGGAAAGTGATTTTTGAAAATCTGAGACCATCAACTATTCACACTTTCTACTTACTGAGCAAAGAATCTCCACAGACTACATTCCCGTCTGTCGCATTCAAGCATGCAACAACGAAACAATTAACCTCTCTCATGCCATACTACTAGATTACAGGTAGATTTGGTTACCTGCCCTGAAACTATTTCTGCATTAGAATATAATCAACCTTAATGAGAAGCTGCTGAAATGAGGGTTCAGAAGTCTCTTGGTGACTTATCAGATGGAGATAAATGGCTGCAGGATTTAAAGTCGACTGCTCAGCCAGAGTTGATCTACTTAGTAGAGTTCCTGTAGGACTTAGAAAGTCAGCCGATGCACAGAAGGACTTTGCTGGCCTCGTATGTATCATTGTCAACAATGAAGATGCTCTTTCACCGTCATAAAGGTTATGGAAAACAAACACTGTTTATGCATTTGTAGCATCCTTCAATGCCATAAAAACAACTCAACAGCTGGAGAAGATAGTTCAACAAACTCAGAAGTCGTTGACTTTTGTCTCGACGTTCAAATAAACAGATTGTTTCCCATATCTTAAGCTCCATTTTAAGATAAACAACTTAGACAATTGCCGGCTCTAACTACTGAATGATTATAAATTGAAGTGTTGCAGCTTTAGTAAGTTAACAATCACTTAATACTAACATTAAGCTGCAAATAAAAATACATGTCTAAATTGTCTTGACTTTGCAGAATTAACATGGCTTAAGAGAAAATTCTACCAAGTTTGACAGAATCTTTTTCTGCTTTTGCTGCATTGAAGATGCTGGTCTTTTACAGAGACTTCCATCAATACGTTCAAAGCCCAGATAAAGCAGCTGGGAGTTGAATTACTGCTGCTTGTATACGCTCATTTAGACACAAAGTGGCCTAGGTGCACTGCACTCCAAAGTTTCCATCTAACACACAACAAAACACGTCAGGACAAATACATAATAACTACAAGTGTGCATCTTTTTCTAAAAACAGTAAAGTCTACGTCTATATGGGTACAGCTAAAGCCCCAATAACGCTGCTCTCATTTACATATTTTTCTTTCGTCAGGAAATAAGATGGAAAATCATTAAGACTACGTGTCAACTCTTTTAAAGTATATAATAATAAAATCCTGATATTTTAATCACAGCTTTAACTGACAGAGACGACCATTCAAATAACTTAAAGACAACATCTGTGCAGTGAATTCAGCTACACATACATGTTCGATGATCTCCCACACAGAAAATTAAAAGCAGCAGAATGTCTTGAACATTTAGACGCACAGTCGACGGTGTCACAGTTTAAAAGCCAGAATTTGTGATGACCTAGTTTAATTTGGACATCTGTCAAAGCACCATTAATGACATGTGACAAATTTGCTGATTCTGGATTAAAATATACTGCCATCCAGACAACTTTCCAGGGAAGGCCTTGATTTTTTCAGCAAGACAGTGCCACATCACAATCTGCACACATTACAAACGGCACATCTTTGTCCAGAAAGAGTCCAGGTTTTAAAGTGGCATGCCTGCATTCCAGGCCTGTTGTCCACTGGATACATTCAGCACATTATGAATCAAGGAAAATGACAAAGACAACACCAAACACACCAAACTTTTGAGCAGCTGAAATCCAATAACAATAGGGAACTTTTCTGTCAAAACTAGAGCAAGTGGGTTGAGTTTCCACACACTTGTTCTTAAAGGAAGAAACCAAGTAACAGGTGACAAGAAGAAGAAAATCAGTTGAACAGCTAATATGCTTTCACTGTATAATTTACCTTTAAATTAAATTAACTAAACTAATTCAAGTTCAGGTTATTTACAAATCACTGCTTTCAGTTCTAATGTACCAATTTTTTTAAAACAAAAAGTAAAAGTCTTAGAGATTTTAGAGATTAGAGATTTTATAACTCATAAAGTAATTTGATTTAGGATTAAGTTAACATCTTAACAATCAGACTGCTAACGTAACCCTTGTCAACACACTGACAATGATCGCCTTAACATAGATTAATTTAAATTAAAATAGCCAAGTTCGTTGTTTTGCTAACAAAGGGAATTGCAAAGCTATTCTCCCAGTAAGTACATGTTGCTTTGTCTACCAGTGTGGCTGCATTAACGACTGCTTGAATTGTTTCTCAAAGACTCTAAAATGTCAACCGTCAACTATAAACACAACAAGGCCCCGAGTGTTTCTTTACGGGCTAGCTATGTTAGCTACCGAAGCTAACAGGCGAATTTAGCAAGCGTCCTAATATCTTAGTTTTTATTTTGTAGAGCTACACTAGTTAAGGCAAGTTGATACCAATCGTCAGGCGATATTTTATGCTGTCACAGTAACTTAGGTTGTTGTAAAATAATCTGACACATAAGTGGCTTCACAGTTTGCTAACTTATTCGGCGAACTAGCTAAAAGCTCTGTGATAAAAGTCTTGTTTTTGACTGCTCAGCCTTACCCTGTCTACTGCGGACTCCGTGGGGGTGACAGAGCCAACAGCGTGCAAAAACAATCCCATTTTAAGACCCGAACATACGCCTCTCATTCCTCCAAAAACTGGCTACGGAAAAACATAAGCATGAACACTGCGTTGTTCACCAACTGCGTCCGAATATCTTTCAACTATTTGTCGGATCACGTCGCGCTGAGAGGCCGCTGTATGCGCCGCCTCCTCTGAGTCCTGAACATTTCAGCAAGGAGCGGAGCTGGCGCAACTGGTTGCTATCGATGCCAGTGGGTGATACAGCTCTTACACAAGACAAGCACAGGCGCTACGCTTCGGTCAGCTGGGTGTGGCGTGGTCACCTAGCCCCGATCCATGTGTGCAACGTGATGGGCGTACAATTCTGTGGATCATAACTGGTTTTGCGGACTGACCCGTGATTGGATAGTCGGGCCAGCTGGGGAAGAGATTGACCAATCATTGATCAGTGCGTCCAGTGTCCATAGACTTGTTATCCTCCAAAGTCAAATTTTAATTAATTTGTAATTTTTAATTCATTCAAAAAGCAACAAAAGTGGAGGGAAAGAAGTTTTACACTGTACAAAAGTCCAATCAAATTCAAACTCAGCATGTCAAGTGGTTTACCTGCTAGTTAAACTTGAAGTTCTTAAAATAAAAACAAAGGGAAAACGGACAAAGGAGCATTTGTGATATTTCATCATCAGTGAAGAGCACCAAACATCCTCCAGTATCAAAATGTCCTATTCTCTTTCTAAACAGATATCTGTCTCTGAAACCTTTGCAGGCAGTTTTCCAGTCATAATTGTGACAGAATCTTAACGTTTTTAATCAAACTTTAGATTTGAATTTATTTTGGATTTAAAATCTCTTTTACAGGTGTACAGGACAAGGCAGTCAGTTGCTCCATCGTGCCTTTTACACAACTGCATCCACATCATTTACGCTCAACAATACACATAGAATATGTTCGTATTGTATGGTTAACATGCAGAGACAACAAACACATACATCAAAACTAAAGGACAATGAGTTATTTTGTAAACATCTTAAAATGACATGTACTGTAAAGTAGCTGCAGCGGAAATTTCAGATATTAACACTGCAAAAACCTCCCAGAATAGGATTTAAAAAGTTTGATTTTTACTATGGGAGACCCTTGCCCTTAAATTTGCAAAAAAAATGAGTAAGCATTCAAGTAAAACACAGCTCTTACACAATCTGTGGAGCAGTAAAACTTAATTTAATGTGATTATATGGGTATAATCCTATATAATCGCCTATCATCAACATGATTATTTTTCTTTAAAAACAGAAATCATCACCAGTCCCTTTCATGAGGCTGTCTGTACGGTATGCCTAAAAGACTAAAAACATCCTTCTCTGTCAGCGTAGGAAGTGGGGTGCCACCATGCACCTTCACGTTACCTTGACGGACCACGTCTTTATTCAGCGAGTGTTCGGATAAGCTCATATGTTTCGTCTTTGCCAGGGCTCTCAAAGAGCGGTTGAAGTGTGCTGATCCTGTGAAATACATGAGCGCGCAGGCAAACTCTTCGTAAGGCACAACGATGATGTCTAGCCGACGATGGCGATGGCCGGGTCCCGGCAAACGGCACACACCCATGTACTTCTTCTGCTCTCCGTTCTCCTCGTGGCTCACCAGGTCATCTGTCAAAAAGCCTTGGAAATAAACAGTTGATGTTTTTTTCCCTCCTTTATTTGAAAGAAAATACTCAATCAAGTCGATGGACCTTACCACTGTCATGAAGGATCTGCAGTACTTTGCTGAAAATACCCTTGTGGGACTTGCCGTCCGGGTGAGATATTAGCACATCAACGTCTCCACATGTAGCCTTTCCCCGACGGTAGGAGCCGCAGGCCATCGCCACAAGGCCTGGGTCGATGGCTTGTGTAGCGTCCCTCACCTGCATGAAAAATAAACAAACCAAACAAACTGATGGAACCACAAGATACACAGGAATGCATTGTCATTAAGTTTGATCCCTTTTATTCATCAATTAAGGCCAATAATATACTGAAACATAATCTTTTTCAGTGCAAAAACATCACACCCCATAAAAACACAGTTAAAAGCACAATTTTACGTTTTCTCTTCCTGTTACTCTAGTAAACAACTTAGCTTTTAACCGTTTCCAGCCAAATACCGGGAGGTATGCTTGCTAAACATATTATTTTGACATGCCTGAGGGAGCACACATGCTTTTGTCATCATATCATGTGCAATCTCCATCTGGCGGTTTTAGAGGAAAAAAAATCGGACGTTTTCAAAATGAGAACAACTTACATACTTGACTGTGGAGTGAACAGGTATCTGGCTAACTTAAGACGCAGCAAGTTTGAGGATTTACTTTTCCCTGTTGAGATGCTCCGCTCTGAGAGTCAAGTCTGTTTTCACCATCATCATGCTGTCAAGGAAAGCTGACTCAAATTTTTCCCTATTTCAGCCCTCAGTTTCCAAATTGCTGATTGTTCGTGGGGGAATCATCTAAATTCTTTACAAACTTGGCTAAACATGTTGAAGTGATGAAAGAAGCAAAGATATTTCAGTCAGCATCACAGAAAAATACAAGCTTGTGGTGTAACAAATGAAGATTAGTTACCACTTTCTCTATAGCCGTTGCTTCCTCTCTGGGCATTCGGTCTAAAAAGTCATCGTAGTGCTTTAGTCCTATTTTCTGAGTGTTGCTCAGGTGGGCTTTTGTGCCGATGTCCTCCAAAGTGCGAAATCCCTGAGAGAAACATCACACATTTGAAGAAGATTTTCAAAGAATATTTATCTCAGACACCAACTTAAATTGGATTACATTCTATTTGTGAATTTGTTTGGGAGCACATTTTCAGTTAATATAAAATATCTAATGAGGATGAAACACTCTGAAAGAAGTTTTAATAACAAAGCCTTTGATAATAAATCAACATATTAATTAAGATCCAAGGTATAATGTTCCTGACAGCGACCTAAAACGAATACTTTAGATAAATACATGTGATCTGAGCATATTACCAACACAGAATAAAACAAGGGTGAGTACACCTCTGTGCAATATTACTTAAATGTCCATTTGTTACAAATTGTATTAAGTTTTAATAGAAAAGTCGAGTTCCTCTTAAGAACAATCTGCAGTATCAGAAACTCAACACTATAAAAGTTAATGTACCCTCTGATACATAACTGAGTACAGTTATTTTTCTGAACAGCCGATACTAATTGCATAAACAAATTTAGAAAATTACTTTTGAACTGGAGAACCCTCTCAGGTTTGGACCTATGGGCTGAGGCTATCTGCACCCTGGCTTTATATATAAAATGTTAACCTGGCACTGAAAAAGATTGTGTTCACAGATGGCAACATGAACGCCTGTGTATACACCAACATCCTGGCTAAGACGGCTCCTGTTTTCCAAGATGTAGAGAGTGGAAATATTCCAGAATGGCAACAATGTAAAAAGAAGAAAGACGCGTCACTTATGACTTGGCCAAATATGCCGCAGGACTTGAATCAAACAAACACTTTTGGGATGTCTTAAATTGAAGGGTAGACCAATACAATTCTCAGCAAAGAGACAAAGAGCAACTGATGACCAAAATGCTGAGGACAATTGAGTCTGACATACAAAAACGGGTTTTGAATCATAGTAATGAAAAGTTATTTTTAAAGGCTAATCTAAGTTATTAGCTCTGAATATTTTTATAAGAGCAAATACCCTACTGTTAAACTCAAAAGTCATGCAGTCACAGATTATATACTGGTATATACTGAGGATTATACACTTCTGTGGCCCGCTGAAAAACATCTCTTAACACACAACATAAACACTTTCACAAGCATCTCTTTCATTTTAGAGTTGCGACAACAAAAGTTTTGAGCTGGAAGTTTTCAGATTTGTAAAAAATCTCTTCAACAATCCATGTGCTGATAACATAAATCTATCTTTGGTATAATAATAGTAGTAATACTGGCACAACTTGTGTCTTGCCAAACTCAGTTATCTGTTACATTCTCCTCCAGAATGCATTCCTCTTATCTCACGTATATTTTGAGGCGATAATGACTGTGTGGTTTTTCACCTGTTGGTACCAAAGTTGAGCGGTCTTTGCTCCTGCTCCCCAGATGTTGGTGAAAAGCTCTAAAACTGGCACGGCCTCCCCGATGTGATCCAGCTTCCGCAAGTGGCCACTCTCCATGATTTCCTCGATTTTGTCAGCCATGCGTTTTCCTATTCCTGGGATCTGACAAGCTTCCTAAAACCAATGGGAAAAGTTGGAAATGATCCCAATATGATGAAAGAAGATATCTAACCAATAACATGGCCGACATTACATTTAACCCCTCTGAATTAGGCCACCTGGTACGATGTAACAGGCTTATGGTAGCTCTTCAGTGCGTTGACAGCCTTGGAGTAACCCAGTGCCCTCCACTTGTCCCCCTGATGTGTGTAGGCCTTGGCCAGCACTTCAAGCTTCTCTGTGATGTGCTTGTTGAAGTTATTACTTTTGGACTGGGAAGACTGGGCGCAGACCCACTTCCCTGACACCGGTTTCTGAGTAGCAACGTCTGGACCGGGGTTTAGGCTGGAGCTGGGAGCTTCCTCTATGGGATGCTGGCCAGTGATGAGAGCTTCGAGGTCACTCTGAGAGACGCCGTCCTCTTCTCCTCGTATTTCCTCTTTCCTGTCTGGAATTGTCTGCATGTACAATGTCAACTGAAATCATAATGACAATCCAACACGCACAGACTGCTTTCATGTTTTTTAAGTATAGTTTTAGTCCTTTAAAACAGCAAATAGGAGAGCTGTGACATTGAAACCTACCATGTCTACGGTTTCTTCTTGCTCGGTTTGAGTCACTGGTTCTGTGGTAGTTTTGTCAGTAGGTTTGACAGTTGGTAATTCTTCTTTTGTGTCCTCATGCTTTGTTTCTGACACCCTTGATGGAGAGCACATGTAAATATTTAATTACACTGAAAATCTACAAGTTTGTCTAATATGAAACTGTATAACTGACAAGCTGATGCAATTTCACATTATCAGACAGGATAATCAGAAATGGAGGTGACAAAAGCTTCCAGACATTAATATTCTAAAACATTACAAATATATTATGTACCTGTTTGATAAAATTAGACTGTAGCTGTCTATGTCCAGCAGTTTCCTCTCACTGATGCACAAGCTCAACCAAGTGCATTTCACCAGATGGACACCAGAGGGCATACAATCCACTTTCAGCAAGCGCAGAGCCCTGTCGCTGTCCATGCCGTCACCCACAACGACATGAGTGACCCTGGGATTCAGAGTATTCTCAGTTTGTCCTCCATTCTGCTGGATTTGTCTCTCGAAGATCTGGCATCTGGCATTGCCAATTCCAGCAGGCAGAAGGTACACTGTGACTCCATTGAAAGTATTTCCTGAGATAGAGGTTAAAATCAGCAAATATATCATGTTGACTAATATGCATCTATTTTCTCTCAATCTATTGCTTTTGCATTTCCTACCATTAATTTTTATAACTCAATTTACGATTGCTTCACTTTAGGTCACCACAATGCATAATAAATTAAAATAAAGTAACAACCTGTGACATCACACTCATCGAGTTTCCTCTTTAGAGGGGGTGCATCCTTTCCCTGAAGCACTTTGGCTCTTTTGACTTTTGGGAAAGCTTTCACGATGCCGTGACGAGGCTCCATCTTGTTTGTAGAAAGGAGGAGCCCGTGGCCTGTGGCACAGAAAGGGAATTGGGAAGTTTTCTTACATTCTGCAGTGTAAAATCCCCAAATCTGGAGGATAAGGTGACTTTTTTCTACATAATTTCCATTTCAATATGCACAAAATTAAAATAAGAAAAAACTCTTTGGACTTCTATAAATTGTAGGCTAAGACCTTTTTCATGGCAGACATTTTGACTTGAAATCTTAGAAGAAGCACAGGTGTTTTAGTGAGAGCAACATTAGTTCTACAACTAACCAGCATGCACAAGTGCAGAGGTGGAATGGAGCCCTCGTTACACCTGAGTATTTGTTTGTATATTGCAAGTCATATCATGTGCGTAATGCAATAATGAACAAGGTACTGCATGTTGTTCTGATATTGTGCAGCTCTACTTCTAACAGTGTTTAAGTATGTGTCTCATTCACACTGTAAAACCTGCATGTCCAACAATGCAGAGAACCAACCCTTCTAAAAATGTTCAAAAGCTCTTCTAAAACATACTCTGGTTTTTAAAACTATGTTTAAATTCACCACTCACTCTTTGGTCACTCTTTGCCAACTCAGTTAACCCTCTCAGTTCACATCAGATATCCTTAAAAAAATCTCTCAGCTTCAACTAACTAATACTGATTTAAAACTTTTAGGTTTGATCCAACTTGGTATATGAAAGGAGCTAAAAACCTTGCTTTTTGGGTCTATTTTCAAAACAAGGATCCCTTGATTTTTTTAACAAAGTATCATAATAGAACAGAAAGATCACAGTACTCGTTATTTAAAAATGTATCTAATTAGCAAATATATTTTCATTGACAGCAACATTACACTCGTGGCTTTATTTCATGAGGAGGTATTTGCGCTGTGTTTACTTTTCTACTGTATATTCCAGTTTTATATCAAAGATTTTTTTTTCAAACACAATCATGGGATGAACAGACGGGATCAAAAATGTACCGCAATCTACAATAAAACATCTCCTCTGAAATAGACATCCTGTATAATGTAAAATACGACCATTATACACGAGGGGGGGTATAAATTTGTCCAACTGCGCGCTTGACCATTGTACTATGTACCATTACAACATTGATTCATGTCTGTTGTGTTGCATTATTCGGGTTAACTCCTACTACCAATATAGTAAATAAAATCTCTCAAACAGCAACCAATTTAGAGCTCTAGAAGGTTCAGTGTGTCTATTTTAAGCCAAGTAACTAAGCAGTTTATAGCACTTCAAAACAGGACGACATATTAGTTATTAATGCAGTGCTAGCTAACTTCCTTAATAAAAAGGGAACGTTAGAAAAAGCAGAAAATCCGTATTTAGACTGTTTCGGTTGTGTTCTTCCAATTCCTCCAACTTGTATTCGTCCAATGTTTCCTAATATAACAGAAACATCTAAGCTGAAAAGTCTAAAGTGTAAAATTTAACTCTTACCCCTGTCGTGATGGAACCATTCGTAGAACAACACAGAGAGAAAGACGGACAGTATTTAAGTCGTATATTCACTTCCGGGTCAAGGTTTCCGTTGAGTTTGCTTAAAAATTATCCACACAACTTCCTGCAAGTAAATATTGAATTATGTTCAAAATAATAGATTGGATGATAAAATTTGACCAATAAATACTTTGGTATTTATTATGTTTTCCTTTTTTATATATATTGATCCCAGTTGCTGTGGTTACCGGCTGAGTCCGGAAGTGGCTTCAGAGAACCCTTTCTGGAAACATGGCTGTGCAAAGCTGGATTGATATCTTAAAATCTTCAAAGAAAACGGCGTTGATACACGACGGTAAGCACAACAAGGCTAATCTTTCTTGTAATGAAAGTAGTTACGTTTATAATATCACCAGAATGAGTTTAGTTTTGCCGTCGTTAAGTTGTTAACTTCCTCAACTCAACTTGTTAGCTAGCTTTTATCCAGTGTCACTAGGCAACAAGCTGGTGGCACAATTGATCTTGTAATATATAAACACACTTTTTACATGTGTTTACGTATATTTTCAACAGACCGTTGCCTCGTAGAACGAAATTAAATAGTGTAATGCGATTCACTGTTTTCTGGGTGTCTTAAATGAAGCTCTGTGAATTGTGATATTTTAGTTCAATTTTTAAAAACCTATTTCAGACACAGAGTCCAAGATAAAACAGTGGTTTAGAAAAGGCAAAATCCTTTTAATTTATACAAAGCCCTAAGTTCTTACTATCTGGTGAATCCTATTATTCCCTCTCACCCCACAAGACCAGGTCGCTCTAGTCTACTTGTTGTTACAAGAATTTCAAAGACTATGGGAGGCAGAGCCATCTGTTTTCAGGCTCCTCACCCCTGGAAGCAGCTGCCTGCCTGGGTGCGGGACATAGACAGCCGCTCTTCTTTTCAAATTAAGCTTAAAGCATACATCTTTGAAAGTAACTATTCTTAATTCGTTGATATGCCTGTGACTGACTTGTTTCTTGATAACTTTTTTTGCTTGTCCTTTGTATACTTTTAACCCTTGTGTTTTAAGCTTGACTTCTTGCTTTTATTTCTATTTGAATTGTTTTTGTTGAGTGTCAAAGTGTTGCTTTTGCTTTATAAATCACTTTTGGTAACACTTGTTGAGCTGTACCAGTGTTTCCAGAACTGGGATTGGTGTCATATAGGACTCTATAGAATACATAGTCTAGATCAATTTTGTAACTGTTGAGCTGGCAAGTGAATTCGTACATGAATTTTTTAAAAACAGTTTGAAACGTGCACTGTATCATCTGTTCATCAATAATATTCTCAAAAAGCAAACTGAAGTGTCTTTCGGCTTCAGATTTCTGCAATTCGACCACGTGTGTGAGTATTAGATGATGTACAATATATCCTAAACAAACGCATATTCACTCCATCTGAACATGGACAGAACTGGTGAAGAGGAATGTTTCCTTGTTCATACTTCATGTGGTATTTTCTATAAATATGAATGTATGTTACTATTTGATTTTTATTATAAATTCTCTTGTACTCCGTAACTACAAAACAACTTTTGCCCTGAAATACTTTGTCAAAGTTTGGTTTGAATTAAGACATGTTTTACATCTTACTGCTCTGATAGTTATGACATATATTAATTTGTTTCTAAATTTCACCCTCAGGAAAAAGAAAGATTCACTACCTCTTTACAGATGGAAAAGAAATGGCAGAAGAGTATGATTTGAAGACAGATGAACTAATTGGTAAGCAGCAGATTTCCTGTTTCACGCAGCCACATAAAGCTACTAATGTCTACATTTCAAGACACAGAATTAGTTCATGTTTTATGAAACATTTTGTGCATTTCAGTACGAAAGTGGCGCCATAAAAGCACACTCGGAGTTCAGGGCTCCTGGCAGGTAGAGGTTGGGGAGCCACTTGTAAGCGCTGCTGTATCATTGGACTCTGATGTGATCAAAGAGAGCTGCTGCAATGTGGGCTGTTTTTATTATTGAATTGACTCTGAATCACATTCAAATCATTGGGTCTCCAAAATAAAAATGATTTTGTTTGTGTGTTTGGTTGATTCCACAGCCTGTGCTCATGCGCAAAGACACAAAAAACAGCTTTCAGTGGAGGATTCGTAACCTTCCCTACCCCAAAGATGTCTTCAGTGTTTCTGCAGAGCCGTCTGAGAGATGCATCACCATAAAAACCTCAAACAAAAAGTGAATTGGCTCTGTCTGACCATCCGGTCATTGTGTTTAATACTTGTTACATGCAGTCCTTTTGTACTCCCTATAGATGGCACTGTTTACAATACATTTGCCTGTGCCGCTGCTTTGTGATGGGTCTTTGACATCCTTCCCATTTCTTCCCAGGTATTATAAGAAGTTCGGTGTTCCTGATCTTGATCGAAGTCAGCTGTCACTGGACAGCTCTTCTCTCAGCTTCACACATGCCAACAACACATTAATTGTCAGCGTAAGTCTCACAAAACGGTCAAGGAAAATTTAATCAATACCAATGATTTTTAGCTCACTGGTTTAAATATGATTTTGTAAGAATTAAGGCTGATCCGTAGACCTTTGTTCAAATGTAAATGTTTGGACCTACATCGCATTGTCTGTTCGGGATGAATGAGGCAAAAGTGTAGAAAATGTGTTTTTTTTCTTCTTTGATATCCAAAGAAACCCTCCTAAAATCTCTACATAGCATTTTTAAAGTGTAAATATTTATGTGATATGTAGATATAAACATATTTAAAGTATTCTGTGCAAAGCATGAGGACAAAGTGTTTTGGCTTTCAGGCAAAATGTTTTTCATATCTCGTCATTTCTCCTTTTGCTTAATTTGCTGTGTATTTTTTGCGGTTTTTAAAATGTTGGATACCCACAAGAAGAATTGAATGATTTTTCTTATTTAGTACAAGAAACCCAAAGAGATCTTAACCCTGGAGCAGGAGCTGCTGAAGGAACTGAAGAAAATGAAGGGGAACACTGAAGGGGATGTCGACTGCAAAACCCAGTAAATTATGACTGTGAGAACGAAAAATTGATTCTGAGCTGCATATAAAACTGAGCTTTTTAAGTCACATGTGAGCACTTGTTTACTTCTCTGTAATGGATCCCCTCGTTAAGATTCTCAGTGCCTTGTCACTGGTTTAATGCATCCTATTATGATCAGTTTTCTGGAGTAGTTAATGTTAAAACATGTCCAGCCATTTCCATTAGCTGTAGACGTTATTAATGAAATATGTTACGTGTGTTTGATCTCGTAACCAGATTACCAAACTTTGTAGGATCTCTTTTTCCCCCCAGAATATTTCTCTGGGAGAAGGCAAATATTTAATTGCATCGGAACTGTATTTGTTTTTGCTTCTTATCACCATACCTACAATGGAGCTATTTTTCTTTTCCTTTTTCTTTCTTTTTTGGGGAGGGAGGGGTCCACATACCCTACCTCTTTCCTTTCACTGATGTCCTTGTAAAACACTCAAAACACACAATGCTTCATCCCTGTTCGTTCCGAGGTCACAGTTACGAAGACATCCCATTTGTGTTAAATGAATACCCTTATGTTCCTTGCATGCAGTCGGCCACCCTGAAAGCCATCTCTGAAGCTAGTTTTACCATTTCCCCTTTTGACAAAGGGTCACTCGGACTTAGTGGTCGCCAGCTGAAATGCTGCAGACTTAAAAGTTGAATGTCACTTTTCCACAGTTTTGTTTTGATTTGCTCTGACACTGTCACCTCACAGGCAGGAATATGATGTCAACATTTGATGTCTTTGGCTTAAGTACATCTTTGTGTATACACCGTATGAAGTATAAGATAAAAAGTATTAAAGTGGGATATTTGTCGACTTTCTGACCACATTCAATTAAAGGAAACATTCTGTTCAGTTAGAGATACTTAAAGACTGGATAAAAAAGAAAAAGAGGGGTGCTGTTTAAACGAGACAATGGCATTTAAATATAGATTGTTGCAGCCTTGTGATTCCTTGCATTTTTCACCGCTTGTCCAAACCCAGAGAGCAAGTGCAAAAAGCAGAGACAAAACCACAGGTCTCTCACTATTGTGCTTTGTCTTATTCCAGATGGAAAGGACAGGATACAAGAAAACATTTTAAGCCCATCAGTCCCATTGTTTTGTAGGATTTTCTAGGGAGGGAGGAGGAGGAGGGGTGGGGGGGGACTTGACAGAGTTTTTTTATTTTCAAACTGCGAAGTGACAAAAAAAATTTGCAGTTTGGCTTTTAAGAGCTTCAGTGTTGATTCTACTTGTTTTCAAAACTCTCTGCTGTAGAGAAGACGCACTGAATATAACAGTTTTGCAATGAGGTCGAAAAGTTGGCCATTTTCTCTCATTATCAACAGACTTGTGAGCTTGAGCTGCTGTCGATGTATATCCCTGCAGCAGCAAACACCAACTAACAAATTGGACATCCAGCTCATGCTTGGTGAGAGCAGCCGAGCCGCTCTGTTCAGGGTCTTCCTCCTCCCCTGTCATTTGGCCTCTGATGGTCATGCTCAACTGCTTCTGGGAAGAGAGTTTCTTTTCTGGCTCCCTTTCATTCCCGAATGCCTCTTCCCAGCCATTCCCCCTCTTTCAGTCGATGCCACATTTTGCCACACAGGCCCTGGTGCTTTTTCTGCAGCCCCTCAGCTCCCTCTCCACAAAACCCCCACCCATCCCCTCCAAAACCCTCACCCCTCCCTGTGTGACTGGCTTCTTTTTGATAACTGACCCCTCCTCGTGTTATTATTCGAACCCACTATTGTATAACATGCCCTTTTATATGAGGTTCCACAAAGGGCCCATTTGATCAGAGGGTTACGGTGTGCGATCGTGAGAAATGCAACTACATGGTGGTAACCTTTGTTTGGGCCAAAATGGTGGGCTGACCTCATCGCTTTTAATGCATAGCTCGGGCCATTCAGGCCCAAGTCTCACTTGCTGAGCACATTGAATTCTGAAGCCTGTCACAGATATTGCCCCTCAGTTATCTGGGTCTTCGGCTTGAAGAAGAAGAAGGAAAAAAAAAACAAAAAACAACATTTTTGGGGGCTACCGACTTTGCATGCTAGCCTTCCATTCCAAAACAACCACACAAGAGAGAAGCCAAAGAGCTTGAGAACTGATTCTTTAGTGGTTTTAATATACACTCTACAATAAATATTTCCATCATTTGATGTAATTTACATTTTTACAGTAAAAATATATTCATACATGTAGAAAAAACAGGTTACATATTCTCCAAAATGGCCTTTCTGAAGGCAAGATGCATGTGAAGTGAGACTCAAGTTGCTGTAACCACAGATAGCTGCCACGTCAAGCTTCATTGTACTTATTTCTCTTTTAAACATTCTTTGTTGCTAAGCGGGCTAAGTTCTAACCAAAGGTTTTCAATCATGACATTATTGTTGAGCTCTCCAGTATTTAAAATGCCCTGATTTAATAACAAGAAAGTCCTTCCTACAGTCTGTCTGGACTGGAAATAACTAGCAGATTAGATAGTTTACATACAATCCAGTACCAAGAATTACATAATATGTCCACAAATGAGGCAAAAAGTGTATGGGCACTTGAGTGTACAAGTAAATTTCCTTCCAAGCACATACTTCCTCCTGAAGTGGTTCCTCTGTGCTGGGTCATCTGCGGTTCTCCCTCAGCGGTTTCAGTCCTCAGCGTCCCCCTGAGCGCTGGTGATGGGAATGTTTAGTCCGCTTGCTGAAAGGCTGCATGGGGACAGGGAGAGGAAGGACATCAAATGGTCTCCTCTCACTTAGCAAGTGCCCCCTAGGAAGACGCTTCATGAAGTGGGCCTCCCTCTGGTGCTGCTTGGTCTTGGAGGCCTTCCTGGGGCGGCCTTTGCGTGTGAAAGCCATGTACCAGCCCTCATACTTGGCGTTCTGGAGCGCCGTGTAGTTGTTTTCCAGAACAATCTCTGTGAAGATGCAGTCTTTGCCTCGCCCTTTCCGCTGGGAGAGAAAAAGCAGGGAGAAGTTGAGATGTTTTGGACAATCTCCAGGAAGCGGAAATATCATCTTCATTTCAAAACAATCAAATACTCTTTGAAATCTTAGGATGGCTGCTCAGACAAATCTTCAATTTGTTCTGGCATTGAATATGTCTCAACAATGTGTTACCATGAGCTCCAAATCTGGAATAACAATTCCAAGAAACAGAAAAACTTCAAGATGTTGCTGCAATTTTATGCAGCCACAAATGTATGAATTCCAGATTACCTTGCCGATCAGCTTCCCCCTCTTGTTCATGCATATGTAGTATCCTGTCTTCACCCCTTTAATGCGAACACGACTTCCAAAAGAGTCTGTCTCCACTTCCAGTTTAGCTGCACAGACAAAAACAAACGACAAATAACGTGATGACACAAGTCTGACACGATACAGGCACGCAGATCATGATGCTAACCTGTGATAAATGAGCTCTGCGCTTCTTTCCTCTGAATGTTCTCTTCATGTATGGCATAGATTGTAATGAAACAGATCATGTCATCATTACATGGCTTTATTTGACTCAAAATGATCACGACTGGTCAACCAGCATCATGAGAGGGACATGAATCCCTCTTAACCCCTGTGATTCGGCAGCCACCTTTAACAAAGACTGCAGTCCGTCCAAAATAGCGTCAAATGATAGTGATTTTGCACGGAGTGATTGTTGTTGAACGCCTGTTAAATGCTGTGCTGTGATGCAGCTCAGACTGGGGATAAAGGAGAGTGAGAATACTGCGGTCAGAGACACAGCCACAAGCACAGAGCAATGGTCAGATTTGGGCCAGTTACAAGAGTGACACCCACTTAAGATGTGTAGCCAGAGTGTGCATGACTGACTCTCTCTGTGAATGTGAGTCTCGGCAGATTTAAAAGACAAAAGTGAGCCCAGAAGAGGCATGGAGAGGAAGAGGTATAAAGTGAAGATGCTGACTTCACCGCGCCTTATAAATTGAGTCATACATTGAGTTGTAAAGCAATGAAAATTCCTCATAAAGTCAGGGTCCAAGAGGCAGGCAGCAGGCACTGAGAGGTGGATGGATGGTGGTGGAAAGATGGCTGGAGGCACCAAAAATCATTTAGAGACAGTAATTATGCTCCCCTTAAGTGTCAGGCAGTTTTTCCTTGCTTGAAGTGAAGAAAAAATTCCCCACGAAAGTTCATCCTAACAGGTGTCGAAGATTTAAGACCACCAAGAAATAATCTGCAGAAGACAGCACTGGTGCTGTTAACAATGTTTACAACTACTGTTTCTCCTGTCTCAAGCATTTTTCAACATGATGGATCTTGCTTCAACGAATTTACACAATTCCCATGTCTGTAATGTGAATTTGTTTTGCATTTTATTGTTTCTCTGAAAACGCTGAAATGAAAGGAACCGTAGACTAACTGTCCAAAACTTTGATCAAGCTATTAGGAGTTAAGTGTCTTCATCGTCTCAGACAATAAAAAGGTTTCCGTTGAACGGATTAACATGTGTGGGGTCAGTTCAACAGTCTATTTGTAACACAAGTTTGGAATAAAACTTAACGCATATAAGAAAGTTTATAGGATTTTCTTCGAAATGATGGAAGAGAAAAATATGGAAATTACAGAACGTATCCTCGCGATATTTTGCTTTTTAATGATGAATTAACCACAAATTATACATTTTTTGTCATCCAAACACACTTTAAATTCATGGGTCGGCTGAATCCTACCGTGTACCGCCCCGTCGTCGCCGTTGGCGTTGACCCTCTTGTTGGCCAGGACCTGGACGTGTTTCCCGCTGGTTCGGCTGTACAGCTGGTAGGTTCGGGTCAGTCTGCGGCTCATCCGGTCAGACAGCCGGCTCTGCTCAGTGACATGGTGCTTGAAATTAGGAGGAGATTGCACCGAGTTCTGCCGGATAATTAAAAAAAAAAAAAAAAAAACATTTCACGCAACATGACATTACTTTTTGAATGCTGCGAAGATTTTCTTGACTTAAAAAAAAAACAAAACACGTCAAACGTCAGGAGACTGAAGCTTCTATTAAACAGCCAATAAGGCCCCGGCTATCAGATCGGGGTGACTTTCATCATTTTTAGCTTAAATAAACCCTACTTTTCTCTGATTTATGGTGGCCTGTTTTGGAGATGCTTTCAGTGACCCTCGTGGATGACATTTCACTCTGATAGGTTGTTTTTACCACCGATGATCTTTCACCCCGTCATGACTTCTGATTTTTTTTCTTTTCCCCCTCCTCATTTCAGCCGTTCTCCAGCCACATGTGTTTTAACAATTACCTTTTAGGCTGGAGCTTAACATTTCTCAAGATGTTTGAATTGTTGCCAATTGCCATAGCACTCATAATAAAATGTTTTCATTGTTATTGCAGCCTATTGGAGAAGTGCAGACATTGGACTGCAAACATAGTGCCAGGGTGTCTTTTAAATTCGGCTCAAATGGATTAGCCTTTAGAACTTTGTAGGCTAAATGTTTTTTTGTTGTTGTTATTGAATAGAAAATGTGAGTTACCTGTGCGTAAAAGCAAAGCGCCGTGAACTGAAGTAACCTGCGGTAAAAACAAAACAAAAACGAAATTAATTATACACTCTGATACGTTGCTCAAATAATTTATTACAGAGTTACACAGATATTGTGTTTGCAGTTTTGTACTTACAGATAACCTAACCTCGATGTTCTCAGCCTCATCTTGTAATAGTTCAAATATTGCTTCATGAATACTCCACTGATTCGGTGATGGAATCCCTCGGAAATAAAGTTCGTCCTGATGGGTATTTCAGCTTAGTTTTATCCCCCCTCGTTACACATGGAGAGTAACAGCCATGACAATTAAGAGATCCAGAACTGTCAGAGTCCCGATGCAGGTACGAGTCCTGCTCGCCACTCTACTGATGGGATGAAAAGTTCGGAAGATTTAAAGGCGTTGCGGTGCTAATCCAAATTTAAAGTCCGCAAAGTGTCGCTGTCACCAAGCCACCTCCATCAAATCTTCTTTGTGACAGTCAGTTATTCAGCAATGACGCTTTAAAGTAGAAAGGGTTCCCTCTTGACTTGCTCTGACAGAGTAGTGCTGAGGATGTTTTACGCACGGATCTTTACGCATCATTAGCGAGATGCGGATTTCCTAAACTAAGATAAACAAATTCAAAAGTGAAATGGTTTGATAAACGATGATGAATTAATCTAAAAAGTAACGCCGCGACTCTGTTTGATTATATAGTTAGAATAATGTTTCGACAGCTGTCTCTATACGCGCAGATTGTAAAGTTCCAGCGTCAACCTTCCACCCACACGTGTATGTCTTGCGGTTGCCTCCAGTCCACTTACAGCATCTGTCTCCCTCTACATTTAAATACTTTAACTTGCGGGAAAGTCAATATCCTCGTCGAGAGCAGGCGGAGCGTTCAGGCTGGAGCCAAGATGAAACTGAATACTTGTTGAGACGCTTAGCCTGCAACTGTTTTCTTGTAAATGCATAAACATCACAGTCATCAGTGTGGATGTCGAATTTAACACCAAATGAGATGAAAGATTAAAAATAAACTACAGTCTGACATGAAGTCTGATCGTTCTATTTGGGTTTTCATAGACAGGTTGGAGCAACAAAGGAAATCAAATATCTTCAACTAAAAGCCAGAATTTATTCACAGCCATAGGCCTACATTTATCTCCTTCATGTCATAATGTTCCTGTACAGTCATACAAAATAACAGAAGACTTTGTTTTCTATAAGCTGAAATGTCCACATGGAAAAATTCCCTGGCATGTACTTAAGAAAATCTACAGTTACATTAAGTTATTCCCTGACTGCAGGTTAGAGGTTGTTTGGTGGTCCCTCAGGATAGACCTCGATGTGCTTTTTCATCCTACATATGTAAGTAATATGTATTCCATGTGAACACATGACACACAATGGTTTTCACATAACATCTAAAGCCTCTGCCATGGATACGAACGTTCTCTCGCTCCCAATCAGTCTCTCATAACTTTTCTAAGTTTGATTTCAAAAAGTGTGTTCTTGGCCTGGTGTTATACCTTTACAATAGTTGTATTGTAATTATTCTGTGTGACAAAGACGCAGGGTTTCCTTCAAGCGAAGCAGCCTGATTGCATGTTTGCTTGATGACTGTATATGGGATACTTTAACAACTTTCTGTCAAGAAATTTGGTGTATTATGAGAAAACATTTCCTACTCAGAGAGAATTTGACAAAGTTTAACTTTGGATGTAGAAGCCTGCTTACAGCCTCAAATTGATAAAAGTTTATCTTTTACATCAGCGGCACATTTATCAACATGGATATGACACAGGAGGGACAACATGTGAAGGCTAATTCATGCCAGATTTGAAATGTGAAGCTATCCTCCAACTTAGAGTGAGTCATCTTAACATGTGATGAGACAAATGTCACATTCAAATCCACTCTCTCCTCCCTTCACTGCTCCTGCATATAAAAATGAAACAGTCACCCCAAACTAAAAAATGACCAACATAACATACAAAATGGCGTAAAAGTATCTGCCGCTGCCTCCCAAATCTCCTCTGAGTATCTGAGCCCCCATGATACCTCGAGTTCAAATATTTTTTTGGCAGTGTCAGTGCCTTGATACACACTTTAAATCAGAACAGAATTGTTAACAGTATAGGTTTACAGAATCCAAGCCTCAAATCTGATTAATGTCCTAATGAGCCAGAACAGATTTCTGGACCAGGACTCTTACCTGTGAGACCGATCTAAATGCAGGCCCACTTTCTCTGTGCATACAGAATGGGAAATTGTTGCAGCGTTCACACAGAGCAGCTGTACTGGAGTTAAATACAACACATATATAATTATGTGAGTTTGGTCAATGTCAGAGTTGTAAATCAACCATTTCAGCCAATGTAGGGGACTTAGAGGGTGAAAATGGACTGCCTTATTAGTTCCAGCGGGACATTGCAACAAGTGATTTTGCCACCTGGAACAGTTCAGCACTTTGTTCTTTCATATTTAGACCCAACCATACCAACAATTGAACATCCTAATATGAAATCCACATGTATGATAATTGAATTAGGTTTTATGAAGACCACACAATGATTAATCAATGTTTAATGTCTGAATCTGCATTAGTTCCTGTTTTTATTTCTTTTAAAAGGTAGAGGGTCTCTGTACATCAAAAACCCACTCGAGCAGTTTGACTGTACAGAACTTGAACTTAAGTCTCTGTTTTATTGTTGGAAGAAGATGCACATTATGCTAAAGAAATAGTTTAATGTATAATTTTCTTTACTGAGTATTAAATCGTATGATTTGATATTATCAATGCTGGTTATACATTTAATAATCATGTTATGAGTTGGTACCCTCCACAAAAAGTGCAATTTTTGACTCATTCAGAATATGCTTTGGACCAATCTCATCCCTTGAAATGTTGATGTCTATTAACATTCTCAACATCCCAAACAGACCGTGGGGACTATTCCACCGCGATGTGTCTCATACACTCTCCAAGATAAAACTCTGTACCCGTAAAGCCTTGTCATGTTCTTAGGTAAGCCATGACCAGAAAATTATAGAAGTTCAGTGAAGTTAAGGAAGCCTCCCACAGTTTCAGTGGTATTTGACAACCACATCCAAAATAAAAGCTTGGAATTTGAACAACTCGGAAAAAAAAGGATTACACAAAAATAGCTGTTCTTTATTTGATGTGAAAAAGGATCCCCGTTTGGCTTCAGTTATTTTGAGGACAAAGGTTTCTGTATTTCTCATTTATTTGAAATAGTTTTAATGGCAGTCAGCTGTGAAGTGAATAAATAGGGCCACTAACAGTTTCCTTGCAATAAGACAGAAAAATGTGTCTAAATTTTGTTGAGGAGAGCTTTATACTTTATATTTTGCTGGTGAGCTTTGGAGGTATCAAAGTATTTATTTTAAAGATTAGACAGCCAGACGAGGTGTTTCACTCTTACTGTTTTTACGCCAAAGCTAAAGCCTAAACTGTGCTGATTTAATCTTGTCTCATTGCTCATGGTACAGTGTTACCTTCAGTGCTCTAAAGACTATTCAGATCCAGTCCGGTATCACTACCTCACAGGGGACAAGCCTGTAACTACAACAATGAGAAGGTTTGGCATTACACCATGTCCTGCAGGCTGTGGTGGACATTTGTTTCTGATGATTAATTAGGTGAGTTTATCATTTTTGACTAGACCTTTAATGTCAGGCCCACACAACAAGACAAATAATGAGCCGCTACCTTTCTTATAGATAGGTAAAACTGGTCAGTGTCATCTCTTTCAGTTGTTGGTGTCAGTTTCAGAGCCTCCATGTGTGACTTTACAGTCATTAAATGAGCGCTAATAAAAGAAAAAGAGAGCTGTGCCCACCGTTGTTCATCCGGGAGTTGTGTTTCCGTCAAAGCTGATCTGAGCTGGAGATGATAAATACCTGCGGCTACTACATGCAGAACTGAATGCCGATTAGGCACATTCCCACTGCACCCAAAAGCCAGACGTTGGCCAGTCGTTGCAGGTTTTTAGAACAGTGTGAAAAGGGTCAGGTCTGGAATCTGGATCTGGAAACTGGATACTGGCTTTCGCCTCATATTTCAGGAACAGACATAAGATCAATATCAGTCTTCTCATCTGTCTCTTGTCTCTGTCAAAACTGACAAAAAAGTTCTGGATCCAGACTCAGATTGACACCAACAAGCAAATCACTTCCAAGCTGGGTCATGCACTACCTAAAAAAAAGAATGGCGTAAATCGGTTCATGACTTTTTGAATAATTCTAAAAACCGACACAACCTGCTTGTGGGCGATAATAACTTTATTTTCCACTATGTCTAACAACTACACCATCCCTAATTTTACATTTCTTTTCACATGCAGTGTAGGAGCCATATTAAGTCACTTCTATATTTGTGTGCTTTGTTTGGTATGTATGGACTTGGCTGATAGGTATGTCACAACTGGCATGTACACTGTGGTTATACGTGCCTGCAGTCACTTTTTCACTTTACTTGGCTTTGATGGTTATGGGCGTAATGTGTGCTCAGGGGTGAAATGTTCTGGTGACCACAAGTCGCAGTGGATTAAGATATGTTGGTCTAATTTCTTTGTGCTTGCGCATTTACTTTGCTCTGAGGCATGGAAGCATCTTGGTGGAATAGGTTGTGTGGCATTGTAACATGGAAACTCTGTATGAACAGAGTCTCAAAAGTACAGCTAAATCCTCTGTGCGAACGTCATCAGTTTTCATCTTGTTTCACCTCCCGTGGCTTTGTGAGTTTTTGTTGTTCGACATTCAGCCGCAACAGGCAGGATCTGCCCCACATTAACACATTGCTTTAAAACCGGACGGGGAACATTTAGTCCAGGGCTGCACGCTCCATACATCTCTCACGCTTCACAGCAGTCTGCAGCAGCCACTCATAATTTAGAAACACTTCCGTCTCTGAAAACATAAATGACACTTGGTTAAAGTGACCTGTCAGACAGATTTGGCTAAAATTATCCAGACTGAACATGAAAGGTTCCTTCTGAAACTTGATCAAAAGCTATAATTTTCTATTCTACTTGGTTACATACCTAACTGTTGGCTGCCTCACTCCTGTGATTCTCTGGTGAGCAGCTTTTCTGGCCTCTTAATGATTTTGAGAAGAGTTGACACGAGTCCAGGTTTTGCCCCCAGATCCCCACTCTTTTCCTTTTCTGTTAGTCTCCCAGTGCTGTTTTTCTCATTTGGATGACAGTTTGCTATAAGAAATTCTTGGTATCAGAGAGTTAGCAACAATATAGCAATCACTGGACAGCGTGAAAAAGAAGCAGCAAAGAGAGAAACCTTTTGGCAAAGATGCATTTTGGTTATTCTTAGAGGAGTGACTGAATGTCTGAAAAGGCCCAGGAGCAGGCTACTGTTCAGGGAGAGCTATTATTCCCCCCTTGCTAACAAAAGACACAAAAATACACACTCTTGCATAAGGCAGAGCCAATGGAAAGGTAGACACCATAGAAGAAGAGAGAAAAACAGAGCCAGAGAGTATGTATGAGTGTGTTTGGGTGGAAAGAAAATGTGTGATGTTGGGATTCACTCGGTGTCATCTGCTAGCATTGTCACTCACTGCCCAAACCTCAGCGGCTTTTTAGAAGAAAAACTCTCCAACCACCTGTTGTAATTATGCACTGCTGTTTTGTTGCGACAACGCGAACCACATAATGTGCCTGGATGGAACCACGTTCAATTTTCCTTGAACTGGCTCGAGAGTGTGCTGGCTCACGTCAACCCAAAGTTACAATTTGTTCTCGCCGCTGGAGGTCATGGAGGACTGGAGACTTGTGTTGTACTAATGGAATTAAAACAGTTGAATTCTTTACTGATGTTAAATTTACATTAAATAAAATCCACTGGTCGTGACAACTGATAATGGACACTTAAGTTACGTTCTGTAATAAAGTTGTCATTAGTTACTTTGTTCATGTCAAACATTTATTAACTAATGTATTCTAAGTCCTTTATAGAATATAAGAACAGCTGCCAGATTGTTGGACATGCTTGCTCTTGCTTTTTTCCTCTTTGCTGTTAAATTCATTATGAATAACCCTCCAGTGGACCTTTTTTTGACCATTCAAATCTGTATACTTATAGGAAAGCCCTTAATAAATATGCAATTCTGTATTAACTGATGGATAACTTACCCTTTTTTAGTCTTAGAAGAAATTTTAGACTCTTGATAAACAATTAGTTCAGCAAAGTAAAAAGATATATTTTTATTCTTTTCTGGAAACTGTGCACATACCTCATCTACCAGAAATACAATGTGAATCAGTGAGATTGAGGGTTAATGACTGTTAAGGTTAAGACCTTCATCCTGGTGACCTGGATTTAACTTCAGTGTTTTCACTCTTTTTTGCCTTGCACATCATGGGTCAAATACCCTGTGAAACTATATTTTTTTAGGTTTTGTCCTCACTAGCTCTTTGGTTTGCTTAAGTAACTAAACATGTCAGATTCAGACACTAAAACTACATGGTTAGGGTTTATTGTTTTGTTTAAAATTCAGTTTTCCAGCATAATGCATCCTCCTGACATGGTGCCACAATGTTACAAGGTTAGAGAAAAAAATTAAGCTCTTAGGCTACTATCACTAATGTATCATCAAGTACAGCAGCTTTGATTGAACCTGATTATTTAAACAGTATTTAAACAGTTTTTGTCCATTTGATCTCTCTGAGCTGACAACAACAATAGTTTCTTCTAAACCATCAACTTGTATTTCAGATCCAATCCCAACCAGACCGTTCGAGGAGGTTTTCCCTTTAATCGACACTTGTATTTGATCAATCTGTCTTTATCGACAGGCCATATACCAGAGAGTTTTAAGGCTGTTGCCTATGTACAAGCTCCCATTTATGTCTAAAGTTCTTGGAAAAAATTGTTGCATCTCAACTTTGTGATCATTAACACAGAAATAATCAGTTTGATAAATTTCAGTCTGGATTCAGAGTGCATGAAAGCACAGAAACAGCACTGGTGAAAGTTACCAATGATCTCCTCCTGGCCTCTGATAGCGGACTTTCTTACTACAGAGACTTCCACATGTTATTGGGATTAACGGAACTGCATTAGGCTGGTTTAAGTCATACTTTTCCGACAGATTCCAGTTTCTTCTTGTAAATGAAGAATCTTCCTTGCTCACCAGAGCAAGTCATGGAGTTCGGGAGGGTTCTGAGCTTGGACAGATTCTTCTCACTTTATACATGCTTCCATTAGGTAACGACTGCAATGACCCTCTCTGCTTATAAGCTGATACTCCCCACCAGCTTGTTTAGAACTGAAGAAGCCTTTCAGATGAGAAATTAAACGTCTTCAAGATCCAAGAAGACGTCCAGTTGCCCTTATTCAAGGTCTTGGGATCTCCATGGTAAAATGTCTTTGCACAGTACACAGATGATTACATGAAACAAAAATGTAAAATCTTTCAGTTGTATATCTTATAAGGCTTGTGCAGAAACCACGTATTCTGTCCAGCACAGTCTCACACCAGGTTGGGAAATAGGTGAGCTGATTCACAGTGCAAAATGTAGCAGTTTAGAATTAATTAACACTTTTTGGACCATGAAATCATTATCTATTGATCTATAATCTATTGAAATAAAAATTGTAAAAGAAGACTTTATGATTTAAAATATCTATCAATGACTAACAATCATAGCTGCACGTCTAATAACTTTATAAAAGTTTTCAACAGTTGTTTATCAATACAATACGTACTATCAAAGTCATTACATTCAGTATTTAGTATATCTTTCATTTTACTTGCACTGCCACATATTTTGTATCAGTATCAGTTAAAAAAGATGCTGCCTATCTAATGAAAACAAGCCATTAAAACTCAGAAAACTCTTTCCTGGGTTTAAATCTGTTTTGTCTCCTCAAGGGTGTGTTTTACGTTTTATTGTCGTCATTTTGATGAATTTTCAGTAATGGAAAGACAGCATGTAAGAGACAGTAATTGTTCTGTACTGTGCCACTAAAATTAGGTAAGAGGGTTTGGTGGGGTGGCAGAGGGGAGGGGAGGGGATGTATATCTAACATCACTCGGAGCGGCTCAATCACACACTGATGATTTGCTAAATGTGTGTGTGGGTGACTGTGCATGTGTGCTGTCACTTTGCCGGAGCCTGAGAAAATTGTTGCAGTGAGAAAATTTGGAAAATCCAGCCATCAAATTACATTTGAAGTACTTACTCATGTTTGAGTGGAGAGCTTGAATGACTTTTTAACTGGATGAAACGACTGTCTGGGAATGACCTCGGTGTGCAGAAGTGATTAAGGGGACACAGTTTTGCCATAACCCAAATGTGTTTGCATAACGACTTTGAGCGGTGTTCCCAGTGATATAAAATAAAGCTCTATGCTGAAGCTTTTAACAGTTGTTGAGTATGCCGGCTCTGTTTTGCCATTTATCTCACGACTTTCAGTATTTTAACAACAATTATATCATCTAATAAGTCTTGAATAACTGATTTTGCTCTTGTTAGTGAAACAAAAGGGCCCCGCAGTGACATCCACATCATTACCTTTGAAGAAAGATGTGTGTATGTGTGTGTGTTGGTGAGAGAGGTGCAAGCAATAAAGTGGAAAGCTGCAAAGTTGTCATTGGCCCAGTCAAAGCGGCCTTACTTCCCAGCGACTTGGATGTTTCTGCTGTATTTCACCCCATAACCCCCCACCCCGAACGAAGCGTGATTTACTGTCTTGTAAACACATAGGAAGTAGCATTGAAAACGGTTTAACAAAGTCAATAAAAGCAGACATCGTTCCTATCGGGGTGGTGGAGGGGGTCTGGGGTGGCTGAGGTCAGGTATCCTCCCCTGCTTCTCTGGTCTCCCACTCACTCATCCATCTCTCCATCTTCATCTTTACACCTTGTCAGTCTTGCTATGGTCTCTGTCCTTTTTTCTATGTCTTTGCTTTAAATCCTTCAGGTTTCATATCATCTTCTTTTTCCTTTTCACTCTTGTCTAAGCTCCCTCCCTCCCCTACTCTCTTTCTGCTTTCTTTTTTATTTCAAGCGTTGGGCAGTGGACAGCTAGAGCAATGGCTTTAACAGACCTACCTGCAGGGCTGCTTAGGGCGGCTCTTTCATCTGGGCTCTGGAGAAAGAAGCCCCCGGCCCTGAAACAGCTGTGTGGACCTGGGAGTGAAAAAGGCAGAGAAGAAAGAAAGGAAATTCAATGGTCCTCCGGGAATCATCCCTCCCCATGCCTTCTCTCTTGCTCTTTTTCTCCATCCCTCATTCTGTCTACCTTTCTCCTCTCCGCCTTTATTTCTATCTAATACTCAAACAGTGTACTATTTAAGATCAATACTATACCTACTGAGTTCAGTCAGTGCAAAAAGTATCTTACTCTCTTCTTTCCTGTCAGTTACAACTCGTTAGTATCTTACTTGAATAAAATACATAAATAAATAAGTTCGGATTCATACCTGACACCAAATCATCAGACTACATGAAAAGTAAAGTGACATAATGAACAGTAGTTGAGTTTAATGGTGGATCTAAAACAGGTCTGTAGCCAGACCAAACATAATTTTTCTAATAACCAAGACTTTTTTATAATAACCGAATACAAATTAAATACATTTTTCATATATTTAATTTGTGTATCTGTATAGAATTGATTACCAATGATAATGAAACCACTGGGTGTCGCAGTTGAGTGGCAGCAACTCGGAGCAAAAACAATAGAGTCAACAGGCCTTTGCACACCAAGTCAGTCATATTGTTGTTAATAAAATGAATATATAGAAAAATAGATATAGGAAAAGCAGTTATCTATCAATGCTGTGGTCTGTGGTTTGATTCCCCGCTTCCCCGTGCCACACGTCGAAGTGACTCTATAAAGACTAAGTGTATGAGTGTGGGAGTGAATGGGAGTGAATGGGTGGCATGTAGTGTAACAGCACTTTGAGTGGTCAGCTAGAAAAGTGTGAAACAAGTATAGTTAATTCACCATTTATTACCATTTACACACTGACTCTGAAGCTTTCGTTCACCATTAAGGTTTGGAAATCAGATTTTCTTTTTTGTATCAGTCCAGAAGCTTTTTGAGAGTTGTTTGACAGCTCAGTGCCCCCGTACATGCAAATGTAATTATCCAAAATGATATCTGAAAAACTGAATCACTGTATGACAATGTGAAGAATACAAGGATGCAGAATCTAAAGACAGGTTGTGCAGAACAGCTTGGAGCTGGAAATGGTAGGTTAGAAGCTGATCAAATCACAAAAGATGCACCAAAACTAGTGTTTTGTTCTTGGAAGTTAACCCATAGCTCTTTGTTTCTCTTGTTTTGTTTAACATCAATTGAAACTTTGAAGAAAATCCAGCATAATCTGGAGGAATCATGGAATGAAGAAATGCAAAGACCACAAAATCATCTTCACTGCTTGGCAATTCTATTTTTCCTTTTATCGCTCAGATTACATGCAACAAACAGACAAATGGAACATCATACTCAGTCTGCAGGTTTTTGGTGCATCAGGATTTTTCATCTGATGACTGGTTTAAAATAAGAAACACACACCAAAAACAAGGAGTTGTAACGTGGAGTCATTCAAACAGCTCATGCCTCTTTCTATCTATAGAAACAGGCCAATACCAGCCCTTAAATCTAGTCCCACTCTTTGAATCTCTTAAACTGTGATTTATTCAGTCGACATGTTGCTTATTTTTCTGACTTTTAGAGCTGGTTTGTGTGGTGATATAGCTGCTGTAGCCCACCACTTGCTAAAGCGTTGTTACCTCAACTATCAAGGACTGGTTTCTACAACAGCTGTAAATGCGGCAGAGCCTGATACAGAGAAACCTTGGACATATCCTAAAATAGTTTCTGATGCTCTACACAAGAACGGAATTTGCTATGAGAAGGAAGTCATTCAAGCTAAAGAGGAAAGTGATGGTCAACAGGAATTTTAACAACTAATCAAAAATGCTTGGGATTGTTCTCTTTGTTGGAAGGTAGAGCAAAAGTGTCTCTGTTCAGGTTTAATTGATTATCACAAAGTATATGATGTTTTCTTTAAAGACTGCATAAAATGTTCCTCCTGGTTTGAACAGTGATGCCAGCGTAGAAGTGTCTTAAATGTGCATTCAGTTTAAGGTTCAACAGGGAGCAACTCCTGTGGCTGCACAAAGAAGTCCAATTCTAAAGAAGTCAATGAGAAAATGACGTTGTTTTGTTTAAAGTGGCAGATTTTACATGCAGTTTATTCACCCAAACACAAAAAAACAAGTAAAACTGCATTTTTTCCTGTCTCAAGCATGATAACTTTCTATACTTCTTTGTCTACCAAACCAAGTAGGTTTTTTTGGCCTGAACGAAAAGAGACTGAAAACAAAAGTAGCACCAACCTAAAAAACACTGAATAACAAGGCAACAAAATGAGACACCAGGACGTTTGTTACACAGAATCATTTAGGAAGTCATTGTTTGAGACAGGGTTTGCATTTCCAAAAGATAAAAAAAACAGGTATGTATGAACTACGTGTCTTTCCTAATTGTAGTAGCCTCAGCTCACCAGAGCCTTCTGTGTTCTATCATTGATCTTCTTTCAATTAAGAATCCTATAAAGATCTGATAGAACTGATGTCGTAAAATAAGACAGAGCTGGAGTTTTGGAGCTGAACGTAACGTCCCAAATGTATCATCACCTAAAGTCCGCTCTGTGGTGAGATCACCGTCCTGGTTTTGAAATTCCTCACACTCCTCCAGTTTTTTTTTTTTTAAAAAGAGCAATCCCAGAATTCACCCCAATGGGAAGCTCAAATAGCTTCTCTGTTTCCTAACTTCTTTGTGTAAGGCTTTCTAATCCTATTGATGCTCTTCTGTACATACTAACCACCATGTGCACTGCCTGTTTGCATTGGACAGAGTAACGCCTGCTGGGATGGATCATTTTAGAGCCTGGGGTGCATAATTGCATTAGATTGCTATAAGTGTGGAGTTTTTTTTTTTTGGGTGGGGGTGTGGGGGGTGGGGTGGAATAATAGTGAAAAACACATTCATTGAGTTTGATGTAACTGACTTGTTAACAATAGGCATGTTTGGTGCTTTATCTTTTTATTGATAATTACATGGATTTCTCCCCTCATCTGCTAAACAGTTCAATGTGCAACTTTCTGACAGCACTGACTTCATCATAGTTGTCATCCCTTCAATATGAAGGCAAAGCAACTCACTACAACCACTTTACACTGAAACTAGAAGTCCAATCAAGTCTTGTAGAAAAGCAGGGGCATTGGTTGAGTATGTGTTGTTTTATGGAGCAATGAACTCATTCTGATGCCTCTGTTCTTCTATGTGGTCAGAGAGCAACAGTACTTTTACGTGCAGATATGTAAAAAGTACTGTTCACAAGGTTAGCATTAGCATTATCTGGCTAGTGTCACTCAGTAGTATATCCATAAAAGGAACATCAGAAAAGAACTTTGCAAGCCAAAGACCCTAAATTTCCAGTCTACACATAAACACTACAGTCAGAGTTGGGAAAAATCTTCATCATGGACAGCATTTGGAAATAATTTCAGTTTTAGTACTAAAATATACATTTGTATGTGGACAATATATGCAAACGCTAAGAAAGAATCCTGTTTGTGTGTCTACAGGGCCAAAGAAGACTGGAAGCAGGTAGATGCTGCTTAATAAAGCTATCTACTGCCAGTTTTTTTTAAAGTGAGTTAAGAAAATGTTCTTTTAACTCCAGACAGTAAAGCTGACAGCTTTTCCCTGCATTTCAGAGTTTGTTATTATCATCACAGGAGCATCAATTCTCATTTTACATGCAGTGAAAGCGTTATTTCCTAAAATGTTATTTTATAATGTAATTATTCTTTTACCTAGTAAATGTACATTGGACACAGACATGTTTATTATACTTAGAAAAACAGATCTCTGACTGCTTACATCATTATCATCCTCTCATTGTACATTAAACAGATACAGAAATAAAACCACCTGACTGACACTATTTGGGTCTTTCTCTTCTCGTCAAAACACACTTGAACCTTTTGGTAATTTGTGCTTTTCTATGGCATCGGACCACACATGCCAGACTTCCCTATCTGCGTGTCAAGTTGATTTATAAAGCACATCTAAAACAACATCTGTTGGCCAAAGTGCTGCGCATGAAAAATAGCAATTAAAGCCGACCAAAAGACATTTAAAACAAGAACTATAATAGCAATAAAATACCAATTAAAAAGGGGGCTCTCTCAAACAGAATGAAAAGCCAAGGAATAATAATAAGTTTTCAGTTCAGTCCCATTTTTAAACAACTAAAAGCAAAACCTAGGTAGATCCGAGTGATGTCGAAGTCAAATATGTAAGAGTTAGGTAAAGATGCAAGGGAGCTAACTCATTAAGGGCCTTAAAAGCCAACAAAACCTTAAAATCAATTCCAAAGCTTGCAGGGGGCCATTGAGGGAAAGCCAGTCTCGGGTAAACGTGCTCGAGCTTCTGTGTTCTTGTTAAAAGACGAGCTATTTTGGACAAACTGCACCCACGAGAGGCAGGGCCGGTTAACCCCAACGTACAACACATTACAGTGGTCCAATTGGGACGCATGCATCAATAACTCCCGGCATCCATGACCAGTGCCGGTCATTCAGGCGATAGAGGCGGTCAGAGGTAAAAGCATTTATCCAGTGTCAAAAAAGATAATAAGAAGATAACAAACGTAAGACAAAGGTATCCATTTATTCTATTGTATTGTGTTTTGGAAGCACTTATATGAGCTAAATAAGCTACCCAAGTAGGTTGTTATTTTCATTTGATTTTGTGCACCGGTGTTAGTAACATTAATCCATTTAATGTCTTAATATTTCAGACTGTGGACTTTTCACATCAAAAAGCTCCTTGTCAATGTCTTTGTTAAAGTGTTGTCTGTTCTTTTTTGTGCTCTCTCCTTTAAAACTTTGATTTAAAAGTCACTTTATAAAGAAAAATGACTTATTCTAATCATTGGTTGCATCATTGGTTTACTAGGAGTAGCCTATATTTTACTATTTATATGGTAATTCTAGTTTTTGATTCTGTGAAATGCCAGCAGCGAAGTTTTTTGTCCTTTTTTGGGATATTTTTGGTTGATTGGTTGAACCTCTGCAAACCACTGCAAAGACCTGCTGATTTGGTCGTCACAGCTTGCTGTTCACGTACTGCCATATATATCCAACCCCTTAATAGGTGCCACCATCACAACGTAATCAATTAATCTAACTTCTCTCGTCTGAGGCATTAGTTATGAGGCTGGTCGGATTACTTAACAAAGCCTGAACATCCATTTACAATATTCAGAATTTGCATGACAAAATATATGCAAATAAAACGATTCAGTGTTGATAGAAAAGACCCATTTCTGTCCATCTTAAACTACAAAAACAGAATCTCTAATACCACAAAAAATCAGATTAATTACTTCTCGATCCTTTATTGTCAAATATTTTAAAAGCCACTTAAGGGGGGAATTTTAAAGTAGTATAAAACGTACGGATTCATGGTTAAGTATTCCAGCAGCATTGTTTCCCCCCACAGTTTAAAGCCAGCTTTAGAAGATGTAAAAAATTACCTGGCCCTCCTTTCTCCTCCCGAGTCTCTAACCTTCCTCCCCAGGAGAATCAGCATAGAGAGAGTCAGACCACAAAATGTTAAATGATGAATGGATGAGAAATATGGGTGAAGGGGTGACTGGTCAACATGGGGGCCTAGGATGGCAGGCATCAGAGTGAGAAAGCAGGAGGAATGGCCACTTTAAGGCACAGAAGAAGACAGTTAAGAGAAAGGACATGGCTGGTGTTGAGTGCTGTTGTGTTTGTTTAGTCCTCTTCAAAGACGAGCTTAATTATTTTACCATGCTGGGCCTGCAGAGACTGCAGGATTCATGGGCTGCCTTCAGTTCCTATCTCCTGCAACTCAGGGCTTAACTCTTCGTCTCCCACAAAATACTTGAAAGCTTCCCATCAAACACAATATCAGAGTGTAAGTTTCAAAGGAAAAAGAAAACTGTCTGCAAATTATTGATTAAAAAGGATTTTTTAAAATCTACTTATAGCTGCTAAAATGAGTTATTCCTTTCTAGTCTGAGTACAAGTTGTTGACTTTGTGTACAGCTCCGGTACAAACCAGACAATATTAATTAAATTGTCTTTAAAAGACATCTAAATGCATCATAGTTCCAGTCAGCAACCGGTTGAGTAACTATCAACAGAAACACAGGAACAAAGATATTAATAACCTTGTTTTCTTTTGTGTGGATTAGTCCTTCCTTGCATTTGAAAACATGGAAATAGAACCATCCAAACAAGTGCACAATCATAATGATAACAGGCCCAACAGCTCCCTGCTCTTTAAATAGCTAGTAGCCGTTACCTGCTACCTAACAGCCATTTATACAGGCAGTCTATATTTTTCTGTCCTTTAAATGAATGCTTTGCAATGCTGACAAGTCTGTGGTGACAGCAGGAGTTACATTTACATGCATATTGCCCTGACATGTCAGAAACATCCTTGAACTTAAAGAGAATGACGGGCTACGTCCTTTGAAGGATCCTTGACGTTCGAATGGTCCTTCTGTGAGAATTGATTACAGGGTGTCCTGAAAACAAGAGTTGCTAAGGATCCTCCCTGGACTTGAAGGATCACCTTTTGTCTTTGAACACTTTGGAATGCAACACCCTCCTCACCCCACCCCCCACCATGTTGGACTGCCATGTTACTGCAGAAGCACAAACATCATTAACCAAACACTGGCTCTGGGACGGCCTTTCATGGTTTTATTATAGCCACTGTTTTATGGGGTTAGATGAGGGGGGTATTCGACTGATTACAATTAATTTTCTTTATTACGCTGAATTTTGCTACCACCATTACACTGGATCTTTAAAGCCAAGATCCCAAATTTTCACATGGCAGACAAATGTTAGAGGTCACGAACCAATGGCCCAGATTTGAGGCAAATTCAAATTCGATTGGTGGTCATCAGTCGCTCAATCGTATCGTGATGTAGTTGACAAGGGAGGAGCTGGTGAGTGACACATTATACTGGATCAGGTGACACATGAGGGTGAAACCAGGAAAGTAAAAAACATGCAACAAAGATAGAGCATGGTGAAGAAATTACAGTTTGCTCAGAAAACTGAGCAGAATTTCGTTAAACGTTAAACGATATCATGACAGATTTGTCTGCATGTCAGCTGTAACTGCTTGATGAGGACTGGTCAGATGAGTCCCCGTGATGCACATCACTGGTTTACTGTAAACCCAGTAGAACTTAAAAACTCCTAATCACCAGAGAAGCATGTCGTGTGGTGTGAACAATAAAAATCTTGTCGTGTGAACCTGGTGTAAGTTGGACTGTCATTGGACTGATGCTTTTCACCAGTGGGTGCAATAAACCTAACATGGAAACAGGTGTGTTACAGTCAGCAGGTATACTTTCAGTTAAGTCGAGCTGTAATTGAGTTTCTACCCATTATACGAGCTGGTAAATTCATGTATTTACAAGACCAGGCAAGTATGCCAGGCTTAGGTGACAATATGCCCCATTTCAGCTGGTTAGTCGTGGTATTTTTCCAAATACGAATACGTTCAACGCAGAAATTTTATCAAAATTTGACCTTGGAGCAAAACAACAATTCAGCTGGTGGCAAATGGTTATATCAGGTGGTGAATTTGACACCTTTACAGCTATTAATTTGATGAGTGCTGTACGTTTTATCTTAATTTCTATATTCTGGGTTTATTTTCTGCTGTTTTTAACGTATACATGCAGGAATGATTTGACTTCTAACGGCATGTTTGTGTTAGTTTGACTTTAAAAAATTTGATTTAGTATGATTTCAGTCTGACTAACATGTTTACATGTATCTTAAAAGACTAAATTGAAGCAAACCAAAGAAGAAAATGAGTTTTTTTTAACGTTGCATATAAGCTCTGGCCTATTAAGTCCATTAATACTACTTACATGGAAGCAATGAGGATCAGGGTGTTAGACTGAAATTGCTGAAACTTATTGCAAACATTTGTACCCCATTAGATGAAAAGAACAATACAGGTGTTGTGGATTGGATATATGAAGCCACCACCTACAGCGTAGCTTTGCATAAACACGGCAAGGGGGATCACCATCACCTCTTTTATTTAAAAGAAAAGTAACTTGTATAATTAGCATATTGTGGTTTTATGGGTGATAAAATGGTCTAAACAGATACAGCAAATTAATTAGGAAACTTAAGAGCTCCTGGGGAGCAGATTTTGTTACCTTAAACCAAGCCAGGTTAGCTGTCCACCCCTGTTTCTGTCTTTAAGCTAACAGGCTGCTGGCTGTGGCCTGATATCTTCTGTTCATACGTATCCAATAACCAATTTAATGCTCTGCCACATAGTAGAGAAACCAGATTTCAATTTGTTTAAAGTTTCTTTTAAATTAAAAAGTCAAGGTAAAGCCTCACAATTACAAGACATTTGACACATTCATAACACATCTATGAACATGTCATTGACATCTGTGCAGCATACTTTTCAGTACATCTGGACCATAACAGTTTAATCATGACAGCTGTGCTGTGACTCAGCTAAGGTTATGCATGTCAGGAAAACTGTACACTTGTTGAGGTTGCAAAATAACACAAAGAAATTTGAGTTTGTTATCTTCTGATGAGACATTCTAGAGGATCAAATCATCATGAGTTTCATAGTTGCCCAGCACTCTTCCTTCAGTTTTTACAGCTGCAGCGTCAGGGACAAAAGCTCAGGGATTTAGGGCATTAAAACTGAGTGACTCCTTCAAATAAATTGTCTAACAGAAATAGTGTTAGTGATCTTGTTCACTCAGTCCTGGCAAGCACACAGCAGATCACTTTACATCAAATGGGAATGCCACTCACTTTAGGAATTTATATGTGTTATTAATATGGTCTAGACAGTCTTAGACAGATGTCATGGAGATGTCAAACTGGACTTGCTCCATAAAAGGGATGAACTTTGCAAGAAGGTGAAGGTGTCAAGGTGCAACAAAAGAGGTGCACATCTTTACAAGGAAATAAAAAATTGTCTTAAAATGTGAGATGGAACTTCATTTAGTACAAATTACAAACAAAATTTACAATAAAACATGGCAGACTGCTTCAGTAATATCAAAGAAATACACTATTATAAGTTCTGTTGAAAATATGTTAACTTTTACCCACCGTTACTCATTTTTAAAAACCTTTTTAAGATAAATAATGTGTTGAGAATCCCAACTATATTAAATGACTTGTAAGATTTCCTGCAGTGTGACAGCAACCAGGGTCATTTTTCTGGGAATTCCATTTTCTGCTCCATAACTACCAATAATACAGACTAAAGCTTGTCGAGGTATAAAAAGAAATAAATACTCTGAGGACTCACAAAGTCACTCCTTCATCTGCTGAACAGTTCCAGATTTTACCTTTTTAATGGCATTACAGGTTTTTTTAGGCTTTGTGCAGTGGTTTGTAAGCATAGAGTTGATGTGTTCATCGTCACAGGGAATGTGAATTAACTTATAAAATAAACTTAACAAAGAAAACACTAACAGAAGAAACACCATCAGGGACATTTTACTGTGTACTCTTAAAGCTGTTTAACGTCCTTTAATTTATGATGAACTCCTGTGACATCTTCAAATTAGGATCTGAAAATGTCACATAAGTTCCTCTAACACATCATGCCATTATGTTTTTGTAGGATTAATCACAATATATCTCTGGGAGATGTGTCCTTTGTGTTCATGTTAACACAGTAAGTGTTTGCCCGGCAAAACTGTAAAATGTAATTAAAAATCACCCTTCCTTGTCTTTACGAGTTGTCAAGGTTTTGCAGAAACGTGTTTTTTGAGGTCATAACTTTGACCTTTGATCACTGAATTCCTGTCAGATCAACCTTGACTCAATTAGTGCCAGATTTGAAGAAGCTGTCTCAGGAGAACTTCCAAGGAGTTTGGAGCAAATATCTAACGTCAGTGTCTTGTACCTGTAGATGACAACTTTAGCAGGGCTCCATTATATAATGAGAGACATAGACTGTTGACTGGAAGAAGTCACCCACTTTTGGATGTGAAACCAATGTGCATTACCACTAACGGTAGCTAGGTGCTTGCTTCCAAACATCTCTGCTTGCAGTAAACTTTCAGCCTAGTCTAATCAGAACATGCGCAGTCCACACATTATCCCACTTTTCCAATTTATAGTAGTGTCACAATCCACAGTAGTACATTATAAGATGTTAAAGGTGTTATTATTCTGTTAGGCTGCATTCATGTGACATGAATATAAAAGTATTTCAGCCGTGTGACATTGTTTATAACACTGACTGAGTACTTTTAATGCCTAGCGCTAATCATTCGTAGTGAAAGTGCTAAGACTGTTGAAAACATCGTGTGGATCAAGTCTCAAACCAGTGATCGTATGATCCGTCTCAATGGTCTGTGATTGGCACCATATACCACCCCACCCCCAATCTCCTTATAAGCATTTGTGGCCAAATAAACATAAACAAGACATAGAAAGTGGATGTCATCTAGACACGCTTATGGAAACTTTCATGAGAGTAGGTTTCAACTTCTGTGATGAAATCCTAAGTCATTTTTCTCATGAGTCATTATCATGAGCTGTATTCAATAAATAAATGTAATTTGTTTAAAATCAAGTTTTACGGATCACTCTTAAGCTCCAACAGCTTGTTCAGATGGAACTGGAGGCTTCAAAACAGTTTACAAACCAATATGTCCATCTCTTAGGTTTAGGGGTTTAGGTTTATGATGAATAAGGCACTGAAAATTGTATGAGCCACCAGGTTAGCTGCAACCAAAGCGTAAGCTGTAGCCACAGCATGCTGATAGCAACAGCAGACAGCACACCCACTCATGCTGTGGTTACAGCTTTATGGGTTATGTTTGCTGTTGGCGATCAGCTTTCCTCGACTCTCCGTCCACCATCTTTGTTTAAAGGCCCTTACACACCAAGTCCACAATTAGCTGACCCCGGGGAACTTTGGGAACATCTGTGGTGTCTGTGAATCCATTTTCTCATGTTTTTGTCGTTTAACACACTATCAGCACTGCCGTACTCCTTGATTCCTGTTTTTTTTTGGGTGATCAAGCTGGCGTCCACTCAGTGTCAGGTCTGTCAGTGACAAAGGTCTGCTGAGCATAGCTGAAGAATCCATGATTTCACCCATTTAGTGCTGGTTACCTTAGTTTTTCCTCTCTTTCTCGTCCTCACTTCTTCCGCTAGTTCTTGACATTGGTTTCATGTATGTATTTTCTGTAACCCGCTTAATCCAATTTTTTTTTGGGGGGGGGGGGGGGGCTGTGCTGGAGCCTATCCCAGCTGTCATTGGGTGGGAGGCTGGATGCCCCCTGGACAGGTTGTCAGTCCATCACAGGGCCACACAGAGACAAATGAGACACACGACCATGCATGCTCACACTCAGGCAATTCAGAGTTATCAATTAACCTATTATGCATGTTTTTGGGTGGTGACAGAAAGTCGGAGTACCTGGAGAGTACCCACGCATACACAGGGAGAACATGCAAACTCCGCGCAGAGAGGCTCCAGCTGGGAATCAAACCTGGAACCCTCTTGCTGTGAGGCAATGGTGCTAACCACACCACATGTTGCTATGATCAACTGATCTGATGTATTGATGATAATTTGATTGATTTTCCATAAAATTTGGTATGAAGCCTTATGTTCATCTGAATTGTAAACAAAAAAAAGTAATTCTTTACCTTTAAATGCAGCATTATAAATAAAAACTTTCACTTGTCCAATAGTGAAAGAAAGCCTACGGGCTCATTCAGGGAGCCCGAGTTGAGTTTGCTATTACACTCACATGACATCAAACAACATATGATCAGCCATTATATTAAAACCATAGACATTAAAAGTGAATAATATTGATCATCTCATTACAATACAATGATAAATGTTGGCTCCTGGTGTTCATGTGATGTTGCTTTGTTTTATTTACCACCCACCTGGTCAATGTTCAAACATTCAAACCAAGTACACCTTTTCCACAGCAGTAACATGCCCCATTACATGGCAAAAACTGCTCAGTTTTTGGTCAATGATCCAAACAAGCCTGATTCACAGGGACCTCACCCTGTATCTGGTAGGTCTGCCAATGTTTTAGGGTCAGATGCCACAACACACCCCAAGAGTTCCTCTGTCCATACTCTGACAGGCCAGAGATATTTTGATGTTACATGGGAAAGCCTCATTATATTAGGCAGGTGTTTTTTTTCCTCGTTATTCTGATGCATGCCTGTCTCTCACCAGAAAGTTATGCTGCTGCTTTCCTCTTGAGCTAAAAGTTGTTCCTCCATTGAGTCTGACCTCATGTGGAGAAGTCAGAACTGTCCCCGACAAGTTGAGCTCGACGTGTCCTTGTCTGGAACAATAAAAGTCGGATTCCTGTAATAATCTATTTCTGGCTTGCTTGATTGAACTAACTGCATTTAGATCAACCTTTGCCATACTTTGTGTTTACTGCTAATTAGCTATATTGATGTGCCATAAGGTTACGAACATGGCAAACACTGTAAGTATTTATATGTATTCACCATGTTTTCCGTAAAAGACTTTGATGCCCTATGTTGTTGAATTGTGCTGTATAGATGTTGTTTACTTTCCTCACCTATTGTTGCCCTGAGGTGCAAACTAACAACATTCAATAAAACACACAAGAGAAATGACTTTTTAATAACCCAATAACAAAACAGTAAACACAGCAACACTTAGTTTGGAGTTTTTGTGGTTGTGTTTCACAAACTGTATTCTTTTCTGTTTGCAGCTGGGATTTCTGAACTTTCTCACCGTTTATATGATAAAAAATCTGTAGCTAATAGATGGATCGACATCAGCATTATGAAAATATAAATTAAATCAGTTTCCTCCAACTACAAAAACCTTCTTTTGCTAATCAACCCCTTTCTTCCACTTTTACTACCATCTGTTCCAACCTCTCTATTGACAGATGAATGTGATTTGAATCTCAGAAAATATTCAGTGATGTGACCGGTGTTTTAGTGACACATCTGGGATTGAAAATCATCGTGATCCACCATCTCTCCCTGACTAAATCAGTCTCAATACTGCAGTAAAAGTCACTGTAAAACTGCATCATGGAAAGAGGACCCCTCTGCTCCTCTCCCTGTCATCCAGTTTCACCTCTCCACCTTTTCTTCTCTTCTTACCATTTCTTTTCAGTCTTTTTCATCCCTTCATCTCCTTTTCTGTCTTTCACATCCCCCCCTGCCCCCCGCTGGCTCTCCATCCCCCTTCCATTTCCATCCAACTCCTCCCTTCTGTCCCCCCCTACCATTTTTCTCTCCCTTCTTGCCCCACACACCCATCATTTTCTTCTCTGTCCTTGTCTTTGCTCTGTAGTCTGCAACCTGTGGAACCAATTAGACCTTGTAAGCGGGGGCCTTTTGCCCTTGTCGTGTGGTCGGTTTAACCTGCCGCTCCATAAGGACCTCTCCTCATAGCGTGACCACCACCTTGCCTGCCTCAGTGGGTGGGTTTAGGATGGTGGGAGGGGGTTGTATGTCACTGTAGGAGCTAGGGGACCACCAAGCCTCTTTTGAACCCCTGTCCTGAGTTAAAATGCAGAACCTTGGTTTGACATGCTTTGAAATGTTTGTAACATCATAGAGATAGCGTGAAAGAAAATGGTAAATCTTTATCAGATGCATCACAGCCTTGTTTTATGTCTGTGTTGCAGGGCAGTTTGGATATGGTTCATCCACTTTAGGGGTAAGCAAACCCCCTTTTAGCACCAGACCTTCTCCTTTCACCCTGCTTTCACCCTCACCCCAACTGCCAGGAATGCTTTTAACAATTCACTGTCGAACGCAGACCAACATGGGACGCTGGGAGATTGTCGCATTCCAAAGGGGAGCATTTTTTAGTTGCTCTTCACGTGTCAATCACCAACACTATCTCCTTGTCACCCTAACCCCCTCCACCTCTAAGACACACAAACACACATACACTCTGAGAGGCTGCAGCTCGCTTTACTGCATCTCAGTTTAAGGACACAGTCGTCAGTGTGTTAAGCGCCAAAGAATGCAGGCCGTGTGGCGGGTGTAGTACACAAACACAGATTTCTCAGACTTCACACAAAGGTCCCCACCATCTCCAACATCTGTGTTTCGGGTCACCGAGGAGCGCCTCTCCTTCGGTAACACAAAGAGAGTCGCAGATCCGTTTAGAAGAGCCAGACAAAAAATTTAAAGTTAAGTTTACAGCCTTATAACTCATTTGACTTAGTTTTTTCTTTACATGACAACCCCTCAACTTTGTAAGCCTCCTTATCAAAGTGCTTATATTTTTGTAGCTTGATCTTAAATGATAAGCAGAGAATTGGGTCAGAGGGGTCACACACACTCCAACACATAATACAGACTGACTTTCAACAGCTTTCCTGCCAACACACACACACACACACACTCTCTCAGTCCTGCTGAAATTCCTTGGCACATTATCAGTGTGTTGAAAGCACCTGCCTGGCATGTGACAGTGGCAGTTAGTGACAGTTCTCTTTTAAAGTGAGGGGTGGTGGGGTAAAGAGTTGATCCATTTGATAGGAGTCCTGCTGGATACTTGACAGGAGCTGTCAGTGAGCCGAGGGGAGGGTGGTGCTTATCGATCAAACACCCCTCCTATCTGCCACGCTGACCTTCACGTCCTGAGGAGGGGAGATCTGGTGGGGAGACTGTAATAGGAGACAAAGGTGGGAGGAGGTAAGGGAATGAACTGGGATCCTGGTGGTAAATTAATTACAATGTCAAAGCTCACTCACAGAAATAAATTATTGATGTATTTATACTGTTTAAGTGTTTCTTATCATCTCCACTCAAGTTCTCCCAGTAACATTATCTTATCAACTGACACAGCTGACAGGAACACAGGCTCTGACATTTAAGATTAGAAAATACAACCTTGCTTCCAAAAAACATGGGACGTGCATTATGTAAAATATTGTTCACCCAAAATTCAATACCATAAGATATTTCAACTGCATCTTCTTGTCATTTGACAGACATGTGGCCATTTTGACTTGACTGAAGAAAGTGTATTCCTTAGAATTTGTTCAGGCCATGTGGAACACTGTGTTAGATCTTCTTTTGTCATTTTATTTATATTTCACATTTAAAGATAAGTACTGAACAAAAAAACCCAGATAAAACGGTAAAAAGAAAGCTGAAAAGAAAAGAAAGTACACAGAAGAACCAGTTCAATCACTAAACTGATTAAATCAATAAAACAAACAGTTAAATAGTATCCCAATGGAAATTATTGAAGCAATAAAAGAGTAGCCTTTATTTAGGTAGAGAGGAAGAAGTGATATCCTTTAACAACACACTATAAGTGTTCAGAACCTGAGGAAATCAGTTGCTGGAGTTTTTAGAGAGAGCTGCCCAACACTGTCATGTGCCATGTTTCTGTCTGTTTGACCTTCATTAGCTGTATGAGCTAAAACATGTTAATTTTTTATACACACATCCGTACATACGCACACAATCACTTACCCAGTTAAAGAAATGGTTTTCAGTTCCAAACAACAAGATATAGAAAAGAATACTAAGGAAAGACGCTAAGTCAGTTATTCTAAGATTCATATAAAAAAAAAGGTTTAACCTGAGGACTCCTGCATGATTATGATAATGATAAATTATGAAAGATGATTACAAATTCATCAACAAGCCACGAACAGAAAAACAACACTTCAAAGCAAGAACCAAGAGACAAAAATCCAACATATCAGGGCCCATCGTTGATATATTTGCCATCATCTTAATATCTGTTTTGGTTGAGTCTCTTTCAACACACTCGTCATTTATTCAGGTGTGTAGAGTCCTTTTTTCAAAACTTTGCAGTCATGAAAATGAAGTTTTTTTTTCCATTCCTGCTTCTCAACGGATGTCAGTTGATTAACACGTTATTGTATTTTTACATCGATAATGCTCCTGATGTGGTGAATGGTCTGAACGGCAGGCAGGTCACTTTGGTACCTAAACTCTTTAACTAATGAAGCCATGCTGTTGTGATGCCTGCAGAATGTGACTTGGCACCAACTTGCAGAAAACAAGCAAGATCTTCCCTAAAAAGACTTGTTCCAACAAGCAGTAAATATCTTTCCATATTAATGGCCTTCACAGACACGTGCACTCTGTCACAGTTACCATTTTAGACTGTGAAATTGTGCTCTGATACGAGGGCTGATGCTCTCTTGCTGACGGTCTTTAGTCTGAAGGATGCTATGCAAATACAATTTGAGATATTGATTCGTCAGAACACAGGAAAATGTTCCATTCAGTGCTTCCTAAAATTAGCTCTGGTCCAAAGAAGTGTTTCTGTATTTAAAAAATTGTTCCTGAGCCTGTGCAATGAGGCTTAAATGCAGAAATGTGTCTGTTTTTAATGCCGAGATTTCCAAAGGCTTTAAGATCACAAGCATTCAATAGAGTACTAATTTTCCGCTTTATCCCTGTCTGGACTCACTAAATCTTGATATTATGTGCCGTAGCAGGAAGAATCCTAAAATGCTTTTGTACTTTAAGTTGAGAAACATAATAGTTGAAAGGTTGGACTATTTGTCTGCAGTGTTTCACAGTGTCGTAAAAGACTTGAAATTCAATAGAGGGTGTAAATGATTTCCATTCTGTTTTAAATAACATTTTACGTAGCATCTCAACTTTAAATCACCACAGATGAATGTTATCTATTTTTCCAACAAATCAAACAATTGTTTCACCTCTAATTCCAACAAATCAAGCAGTGAGTTTAGGGACAAAAATAAGATTGTGCTATCAAGTTATTCTCAAACAAATACAGCTTTATAAAAATAATTATTATGATGTATCATGAAATTCCTTTCAAACTGATGTTTTATTGAAGGTTACATTGGCTGGTTTAACTTTAAAATATTGTTTACTCTCAAATGTAGAAGAAAGTTCTGCAATGTTACGAACAGTATTACTGAGATGCAACCAAACACAAAATTATTCATATGCTTCTATAGACATTTTCCAGCCAGTGTGCAGCTGAATCAATCACAAGCCTTTTAATGTGTCTCCTGGACTAATGCTGCCCTGTTCACACAGAAAATTAGCATACTTAAAAGCAGAATTCAAAGTCAACATTTAAATCACCAAACATAAGCAAACTGACAAGGAAGGGTTGTGATCCTGAAAACCTTCTTTTGTAAGTAGGTCTTTCTTCAAAATCTGGGGCTGTGCCACAGTTTATTTTTGCTGGAGAGGTGGACTCGATGCATCAGACCTGAAGCAAGAGAAAAAATGTAAAAAAATAAAAAGGACAAAGAGACACCTAGTCATCTTGTGGTTGACCATAACCAGTGTTTAGCCTGGACAATCTTTGGCCCCTGGTCATTACAGCACCATGCTGGACCTGCTGTACTGTTGTCAAAACACTGCTTTTGGCAAAGACTGCGCACAACAAAATGATACTGGGAAATGTGTGTGAAATTCAAATGGCACATTTGGTATGGATGTGTCACTTGCAGGTTAGCCGTTTGTCCCTCTGGTTAAGTTTTGTAGTTAAGATTAAAGGCAATTTAATCAAAATATGTGTCTGAGAAGGTAGCAGCAACCTCAATATGTGGGGTCTAATGTGTGGTTAATGGGCTCCCCCTACTGTCTCCTGGGTTCTTAACATCTCTCTCACCTTTGCAGAATGACTTTTCATTACTGCAGAAGAACGGCTCTGTTAAAGTACACGTGTAGCTTGCAATCAAAAGCACAAGAATAATATTACTTACATAAGATATTTCCCATCACATCTGTATTTCTGTGCATACGTCTTCATAAGCCTCTTAGACAAACACGCCGCCTCTTCCTTCCTCCCTTTTTCTTTCCTGATCTATAAATACTCTGTCATCAGCAGAGGTTGGCTGCGAGTGGCATCGACCCCAGCCTCTCTCCGTCCAGCAGAGCAGTGATTTATGGGGGCTCAGGCTGGCGCTAACCTTGCACTTGAGCCCTGGCAGTATAAATGATGGCAGGTCAGTGGCATTGTGGATAGAGGGGAGAAACTCTCTATCTCTGCCTCCGTCTCCCTCTCCTCTTTCTGTCCTGTTATCATCAGCGTGATGGAGACATCATAATCTCCTGTGAGTATAAATAGTGCTGGATCAGGTGACAATGCTGGCCCTGGCCTTTGATGGGGGCTTTAATTTCATGCCTAATTTCTCTCGGCAGAGTGAGGATCGATGCTGCCCTGCTCGTGCTCCCTATCCCTCTGTCCTCCTATTCTGCAGAGACAGAAAGCAAAGAAGGACAAATGCTCACCTCTGACTGATATGCATGTATTAAGCCATTAATCTCACCTGTAAACATACATATGTATTGACATCCTTCAGCAGAAGGAAATTACAAACAAGTGAAGGTCAGGAAGCACGTGCAGAGAAATCTGCACCCGCAGATGACTTTAACAATCGATACAGCTGGAACAGTTAGCTTTAGAAATAAGAGTAACAAGCAAACTATAACTACACAGCTACCCACCTGTGTGTTGTGTGTGTGTTAGACATCGCCCTGGTGATAAATATGAGTCCCTGCGTACAGCCCAAGGGAGGCATTGAACTCTAGCCCCTCTATAATGACTTTGTCTACCTATCGATCCGGCCATGATCCATGTACTGTAATTCTTATATCATCAGCCCTAGCCCCAGCAATAACTCCAAGTCATATTTTGGGGCCTCCAGTCCACTTGACAACTTAATGATGCAAGGGTCCTTGCCGAGTTTAGACTTAAACCACCCCCCATTCCCTCGCAACTCTCCCTTTCTCCTGCAGGGCTTTAATTTCTCCTTGTTCTTTCAGACTAATCTCCGCAAAGGCACAGAGAAGCTGTTCTCTCTAAGGACTTTCCCCTCTGTGCCACATATCTAATCCTTCCCCCCTCTGTGTGCTGCAGTATAGTTCAGGGATGGAGTCTACGGTTGCTGTGCATCTGTCTCTGATTTGGAGCACAGCCCCTGCAGGTTCCCGGGGAGACTCAGCTGTCCCTCTTTAGACCCTGTTCTTTTTCTCGCTCGGAGCCAGGGCTATATTTCATTGTCATTTCAACCCTCTCTTTCAAGCCTGGGTGTAATAGCCGGAGATATATGGGACTCACTTCTGCAGCCTTCTGAGCTTCCTCAGTCCTCTATAAAACACTGTCAGAGTGACAAAACAGCAGCCCTTGGGTATTCGGGCACAGATGCCCCCCTCATCTAGAGGCAATTTCTCAATATCCTGTGTGGATCCTTTTAGTAAAGAGATAACATCTGGGTCTTTGGACAGGATGAGGTGGAACAGTCATCTTGGATGGAGTGGTTGCTCATCTCCATAGCTCTGTCGACATATGAGCCACAGGCAGTCTGTCAGCTCAGGAGCCTTCGAAAACTAAAACACAGGGTAATGTTGGACTGATCCAATTCAAACATTACTAATAAGGAGTTTTAACCTGTTGCCATAATAATTATCTAAAATATTTTAATCTAGGGGTATAGAAAGGGATGTCAATGGGTTTTTGTTCAGTGTTCCTCTAATGATGTTCCACCTGGATGCAGAGAACAACCATGAATCTGCAAGATGCCGTGCTGCAGACAATTAAAGTTGCATGTTGTGTTGCAGATCCTCCACTTTGTCCCCTTCTCTCCTTCTCATCCATACTAACATTTATTCACTTGCTATACTTTAGCATTTACCTCAATTATTCTCCCTGCCCTCTCAGTTCTACCCCATTTACACCTTCGACACTCTTCTTCTTATCTCCATTTTTGTCTTCCCTCCTCCTCCCATCTTTAGCTCTCTGCCTTGCACACACTCTCTATCTCCTCACTCCGGCGCTCCACTCCTCCCCACCCACCACCACTCCCCCAGCCTTAATTGGGAGTCAGGGAGAGCAGTGGAAATCGCATTAACGCGGGCCCTGCCTTGGTGTGCCATCCATCTTCTTTTTTATTACGCCGCGCCGGGGCTGCCTGGGCGCTGCCGTTCGATTTGTCACCGGCCTCGTTCGCTGATAACAGGCATTTGTCATCGCCTTGCCTCCCTGTTAATGTTATCATCTCCTCCCTGACAGCCGCCCTCCGCCGGGGAGCGCCGGCGACAAAGCACATCCGTCAAGCGAATATTTCCACGGCTAAGGGGACCGCACACAGCAATAAGCCACATTAAAGCACTTATGAAGGGTGCAGGCCGAGTGTGTGCGTGCGCGCGCGCGCGCGTGTGTCAGTACCATAGTGCGTCCTGCGTGCGCATACACATTTGCACACACAGTGCTTAGGAGCGTGTTGTGCGCTTGTCAGTGTAGTAAAAGAGTCGAGGTGGGGGGCGACAGGGAGAGGAAGAGGTAATTTGTTGCAATTAATTACGCAGTGAGTGTGGCTTTGTTGTGTGGGAGAGCATTTTATCTGTTGGAATGCTTCCTTCGTCAGGCTGTGATGCTATTTCTTTGATTTATAGCTTCTGCCAGCCCGAGGCGGAGCGTGTGTGTGTGTTTTCACATGTGCACAAAGCTGTGGCATTATCAACAGAAATATACTGTAGTCTCCGTGACAAGGAGACCTTTGTTTGAGAGTGACGTTACATATGAACAGCCCACTCAGCCCTTGCTTGTGGTTCTCTGTGGGGACTGAAACGCTGCTGTCCATTTGTCTTTTAGCGGCAAATCAACAACTCCACAGGCTGACCCTCCATCACCAGCTTGCCTCACTTCTCTTCTAAGACAGGACGCCATGTCCGAGGTGTTGGGACTGCTGCAACATGCACATCTCAAAACAAATCCAGGCATGATACGCTGATGCTCGACCCTTTTCTCGTCCTGTGGTGCATCAGGACAGGCAGAGATGTGACAACATTTATTCATTCTGCCTCAGTCGGGGGTTGCAGGGCCCTTCTGCAGGAGCTGACAGATGGATCAAGCAGCCTTAAGGCAGAGAAGAGATGAAGAGCGGCCCCTCTCATCGCTCAACATATACTGTGTGACTCACAAATTTGGTTTAACATGTCACTTGGAATGGCAGATCTGCAGCCCTTACATAAAACGGCAGCCATGATGATGGCACTTTAACACACTGTGCACTACCAATGAGCAACACACAGTTTGAGATTAATGACAAGAACATTAAGAAATGGTGAGAAAAGCTCTTGGAAACACATCACAGAACCTTTTTAACTGACAGACAGAACCAAAGACAGAACATAATGATATATAACACTGAAGGGGTCACTGAAGCGGTCTATTTACTAGTATAATTATTTTTTAGAACAAACACTAATCAAAATGACCACAAGGTTCTGTGAAAGTGACAAACCCAATAGAACCCAAGTTGACACCCAGGTATGGATTTAGGCAATAACGCAGTGGTTATAGTCAGAAAATGATCATGGTTAGGGCTAAAATACATTCTTTTTACAATGCTAATGCCATTAAAAGGGACGCCAGTTCGCCAATTGCCTTTGTAGCTGATGGAAATGAACCTGGTACATATATGTTGCTATGACAACACCAAAGTTCACATATACATTTGTGTCCTTTGCTTTTGTTTTCTATGATGATATACCGAAGTGAATTCCAAGTCCCCATGAACTCATTATTTTATATTGTGATGGAAAAGTATTCTAAGTCATATCAACACATGACTCCAAGGTTTTGAGTGAGCACAAAAGATAAGATAATAGCGGGTTGAGACATAGAAAAACTATGCCCCGTTTATTGGTCCAGCAGGTGAACACAGTAATAATTGTTTAAGTTACTGTATAAACTACTACTGTGCCTTGAGGAACAATGAAAACAAAGGCACTTTATGTTTGTTTCTTTGTTATTTGAACTGAAACTGTTGTATTTCTCTTTTAGTTTTCACACTCAATCAAGAAGAGATAAAACAAATATGAACATCCAGAAGAAGAGTGGAGTGATTCATGAACAGAGTAATTACATTTGTGGTGACACTTTGTCATAACAACACATTTCAAAACTTTCTTACATCCTGGTTGGGTTCACACAACATAATTTTCTCAGGGTTAGAAGTCAAAACGACTTGGTTAGTGTTAAAACAACATCACGGTTAGGACTAAGGTAATTATTTTGTAATAAGCCATTGTCACCTTAATGTGCACCATTTTGACACTTCACATGCAGTTAGGGTTAATAACTTTATATATATAGCACTTTTCAAAAACAAGTTACAAAATGCTGAACAACAGAGATAAAAAAAAACTGTAAAAACATCCATCTCAACAATGTAACCATACAACAAAATAAAACAAAAATTAAGAGAAGGCCAGATGATAAAACTGAGACTTTAGAAGAGATTCAAAAGAGACCACTGAGCTGGCCTGCCTGAGATCGCAGGGAAGGGAGTTCCACAGTTGTGGAGCACGGACAGCGAAGGCCTGACCACCTTTGGTTATGAGGCGTAACCTCAGGACTGAAAGCAAAGCCATGCCGGTGGATCTCAGGCAGCGTTTAGGTTCGTAGGGTAAAAGCAGGTCACGGATATAGGCAGGAGCATGGCCATTTAGAGCTTTAAAAACAAGTAGTAAAATCTTAAAATCAATTCTAAAACTCACAAGCGGCCAGTGGAGAGCAGCAAGAGTTGGAGTGATATGGTCTCCTCTCTTTGAACCTGTTAAAAGCCTGGCAGCAGCATTTTGAATATGTTGCAGTCTGTGTTTGATATGTTTCCTTTGCTAATCCCAGAGTACAGAGAATTACAATTGTCCAGCCTTGAAGAGATAAATGCATGGACAACCTTCTCTAGGTCAGTGGGAGAGAGGAAAGAACGGATTCCTGTTAGCTGCCTCAACTGCCCAAAACAGGATTGCACTACCTTCGTCATTTGAGTGTCAAAAGGTAGCTCTGAGTCTAGGATGACACCAAGATTTCGAGCCTCTTTCTGAATAGAAGGGAGACTGTCAGGGATGCTGGTGCAAGATGGGGAAAAAATGATAACCTCTGTTTTAGAGTAGTTTAGCTGGAGAAAGTTGTTGGACATCCATGACTTAATATCTGTTAGGCATGTGATAATGTGGGAAGCATCTGAGGAGCCAGGTTTTAACGGTACATATAACTGGGTGTCGTCTGCATATAAATGAAAATTAATATTGTGCCTTTGAATGAGTCTCCCTAGAGATAACATGTAAATGGTAAAGAGGAGGGGCCCCAGAATTGGCCCCTGGGGGACCCCGCAAAATAGGGGAGCATGAGAGGAGCAGGCATTACCAAACGACACAGAGAAATGGTTAATTAAAATATCGTGGTCCACTGTATCAAAGGCTGAGCGGAGATCAAGTAGAATTAAAATTGAGCAGAAACCTGAGTCAGCCGCCAGCAGCAAGTCATTTGTGACCTTGATAAGAGCAGTCTCAGTGCTGTGCTGGGAGCGAAAGCCTGATAGGAATTTCTCAAACAGGTCGTCATTGTTTAAGAAGGCAATCAGCTGTGATGAGACCATTTTTTCCTAAAACCTTAGATAAAAATAGGTTGTTGTTTGGATAAATGACTGATCCATGGGGTCATTTTTTGGAAGATAGTTCAATCGGGAGTGACTTAAGCTACTGAGATTGCAACAGCTTGTGAGAAAAAGATTAATTTGAGAAGTAGAAGCCTTTTAAATAACAATCCGTTGGAGCGAGGCATGTTTTGAAGCTGACTCCTAGTGGTCACCATTGGTATTGCACTTGAAGGGACTTCTGCGTTGCCTTGACATCTTCCGTTTGATGACCACAGTCATCTTTTATATATATTTTCTTATGATTTGTTTTCTATCTAAGTGTTCAGTTTAGAATATATAACACTGGAAACAAAAATACAGTAGAAAACTGCTCATATTTCACATGTAAATTTACATAAGAAGTTTATAGAGTTTCTCATGATTTAACATTATTAAGTGCAGATTTGACATTATTTGGACATTAAAGCTCAGCTCCGGGTGAAAATCATAGAAGTCCTGAGTCACTGTTGAGGCTCAGTAATTACCTTGAGTCCTGTTTCTATGTCTGTTATGACACATACCCTAAATACTAAGTGGCTTTAAAGGTATATTTCTTGTCTTTATGGTTGGGTTGTTAACAGCTGCCAAGATTATTTTTCATTTAATAATATATCAAATTATATTTTGAGCAAAAATAGCTAATTAAGTGGCCTTCTGGATCATGTAGAGTTAAGGAATAATGTGAGTTCAAGCTTTGCCAATTAAAGGCCAAAATAGAAGATGGGAATCAACTATACAACACTCTTCAAAGACTTACAGAGATTACGTGCAGGGTTATAGCTCGTCGTCCTCAGTTACAATGGGTTGCTTATTGTCATTGCAGATGGAATTTCTCACTTATGTGTAACTTGTTTTAGTATGTTTTGTGTTCTTCTCTGTTTTGCTTACATTTGCATTTGTTTGCCGGGATCATGTGGAACAAGGGATTATGTTGTAGATACCAGATAGATCTAAGATCTTCATATGAAAATGGAACTGTACATGTTATAACCTTTTTCATGTTTGTTTATGAAGCATAATTACTGTATAACAAAGACACAAACACAAAAAATCATATTCAGACATATTTATGTGTCTTGTAAATGCTACAGCTGTTTAGCTGTAAAATAATCAAACGATACTGTGCTTCCACTTTAATGTGATGCATTGATAAATTAAAACCCTTTAAATACAGTCATTTGAAAAGTTAAGTAGTCTACACACCAAATAACTTGATGACATGATGACGTTTCCAACATTATTTGAACTAGAAAATGCTTCATCTTTTTTGGCACAGTGCCTACATAGAGTAAGTAGTTGTACTTTAATAACAACAAAAAGACAAATTGCTGTAGGAAAAAAAACTACTGGATGAAACTGTAGAAACGTTTGACCACTATTTCATACAAAATTCCTTCATGAATCATGATATTTGAGGGGGGGTTTTTTGCATACACTTTCCATTCCTTCCAGAAGTTCTGACCAAACCATCCCATAATCCTTCATTTCGTCCTTTTGAACCATTCATTGGTGAGTTTATTGGCACCCGAGGATGATTTCTGAAAGGTCAAATTCCAGTTCAACTTCAACTTTTGGAGAAATTACTTTATATCATAACACTCTCTGACATTATGCCAAACTCATTTCACAACATTCACACCTCTGTGCTTCAGAGATGGTGCGAGAATTCTGCCCTGAAGAGATTCAAACAAAGACCATCAATCAGCTTCATCTGTAAACTGTGTGTCTGGATAATTATTCCACAAGTCCTGGTCTTTCCCTGTATGCTCACTGGCAAACTGGCAAAAGTTTGGACTTGTCATAGTACTCTACCCACACAGATCGAACATTTTGGGGTTTCTTTGCATCAGATGCTCTGATAGATCAACTTGCTGAGGTGTCCTTGATTAATCAGCAGTCATTTGAAATCTATACCACTTATAGATGATTTCTTTTAACTTGGAAGGATTAATTCCAAATCATTTGAAGGTCTTTTAAATCTCCTGCCAGCCTGTGATAGAGGCTCTTTAGATCTTGGCGTGATAAACTTGGCATCATCAGTTACTCAATGCCAGGAGGGTTAAGTAGAATTAAGGTTTCAGATTTCTCACTGCTTTAGGAGGGGGCATCTCATCTGAAACTTATTCATTTGCCAGATCTCTTAAAAATTCACGATTTAAAGTTTCTAAATATTAATTGACTAATTCAAAATTTAATTTCACAAGTAAGTTGTTGACTTTATGAAAAAAAATCAAGAGTTTTCATAAAGAAATACACTGAAAAAAGTTTCCTGGGGTGTACAATGTTAATCCTTTTCACACTGCCCACTGAAGGTGAAAAAGACCCTCCATACTGCCTCTGTTTGGTCCATATAAACAAGGAGAGGAAAGCAACAGCAGCATAAAAACGTGTGTTTTTGCCATGTTATAGAGTAATGTACATCAATTTGGATAAGACAAAAGAAATGACTACTACAGTAGTCACAATATTCAGCTCCCTTGATTAAAAAGAGACTATATCACCAAAGAAAAGACAAAAGAAACAGGCCCAACCTTTTGTTAAGACATCTCATGTCAAGACACGAGCTCAACAGTGTAAACATCCCGTATGGAGACAGTAAATATAGTATTTTTCATATGATGTCTTGTGACCTTTAAACACTGAGTGAAATAACAGTTAAGTGGTTGTTATAACGTCCTTCTGTAATCTGATGGAGGCCTGGGATGTGTTATTGATACGTCACTGAAATAATAAAGTGAAGAAGTACAAGCAGTCAACACTAAGTGTGAACAATTGATTGCAAAGAGTCAAGCTAATACAACGGCTGAGAGAACTGTGAGAAACCAACCCTGCTCCCACAAAAGTGCTTTCAGGTTCAAGAAAATGGATTAAAATGTGACCGATGCTTGATTTAAAGCACTTAACAACGTGACTTCTGTCACACTTAATGTCTCACAAAATGTACACTGGGACTGAGAATTAACCATGTGCAGAAAGGGACAACTGTCTCACAGAAACTTGTGTTTCTATTTGTGTATATTAGACTTTTTTTCTTAGTGAAGCAGCAGATCTCCTGGAACACTTCACCCTTGTACCCCTTCTTCACCATCAGCGTCAATCAAGGTCCTCTTTCTATTTTTTCATCATGGAGGCCAAGGGTTCCATAGCCATTCATCATAGCCATTTTCATATGGGTGTTAGGAAGCAACTCTTCATCAAGGATGTTGTTCCTGGTGGCAAACATCTGGCTGATCTCCAGGAAGGTTTTGTTCTTGGTTTCAGGGATGATGAAGATGGTGTAGACAGCCACTCCCAAGCAGACCGCACAGAAGATCAGGTAACAGTAAGGACCTGTAGCTTCCTGTAGGAGGACACAAAATTATCCAAAAAATAAAATAGTTTACAATAAAGAGATACAAATTTAGCAGAGACTTGTATTTCTGTATTTCTCTTGATATTTGCTTTGCTATTAACATCCAATCTCATCAATAGGCACTTAAATATAGACATAACTGAGCTAATAATAATAATCTACTAGTACTTTGTTTGACGTTTTATATATTAAAAAAAGACTTCTGCTGCTCTTTAATTCTGTACCTGCTGGAAGTTAGAAGTACAGATTTGTCTGTGAATGCACCATCAGTACAGTACCAGTAAGTATTAGTTATTTATGTTAGCTGCTAAAAACTTAAACAAAACACAGAGGAATGGCGCCACAGTGAAGTCCAGAGTTTATGGAGCAGAGACATGACGGAGCAATTATAACGTTCTTAATGATGTAAACAACCAGCCAGTAACCGGTAACAACTTTGGCCGTTCAACTCATGAGTTGCAATAGGACTGTGCCTAAAAGAGGAATCCGCTGCCTACATTCTGTCCATGGTAAAGTTACAGACAAGGGACTTATAAGTAGGTCTGATTTAATGCTATTTAATGTATGCACCCTCATATCATAATAATGTGGGTTATTAAGTCCTACATGTCTAAAAGGCAGAACCTGAGGAAGCGAGGCGCAGAGTGGAGTTGAATGGGTCACAGCAAGCCCTAAAATGAATGAATAGAGGTGGAAAATAATGGAAGAAAAAGTAAAACTGTTTCTTTGTGTTAATTTGACCAAAGCATGTCACAAACACCTTTTTTAGACCTCGGGAAACTGTGTCAGCTTGTGAAAAAATGGAATAATATGTTTCCTTTAATTTGGTTTTTACTCATTTAGTTGCAACATTTTCTTTATTTTGTTTGCATGCGTTGTTTCACTCATGTGCCAAACAGACCAGTCTTTTATTCCAAAGCCACAGTGCAAACTAAAGTGAGCTTGGTTCTTCTTAATAAGATGTGAGCCCTGCTGAAAACATGATTAATTAAGTTTTGGAAGGTCCTTAGAATATTCAGCATCAGCTAATTCTTCCCATACATTTGTCTTTTTCATGAATCCTGAAAGTGTACTAGTGAAAATAAACAGCTCATCTCTTTCTCACAATTTTTTTGTAGCTTCTAATTGCTACTATTCATTTTCTAACTCAATGTTTAATGGGAAAATTGGGAGGTTTGAGACCACGGAGAATGCTGGTCCAGTGGTTCAGTGGTCAAACCTCAAAATACAGAATTTCTTGGACATTGAACAAATAAAACACTGGAGACACTGTGGACGGTGTGATAATAAACGTCCTGAATAAAAAATCTATTTTTTGTTGCGAAGTTTAGGTCAGTTTTAATCGCTCAACCTGCATATTTGTCCAACTTGCTCCTTGAACTATTTGGTTAATTCAAATTCACTGATGTTTTCTCTATCCTGACAAACTCACTCTTTGTCCAGGTAAAACACTCTTTGTGTTTCCCAGTCGCCTGATGTAAAAATTTTAATAATAACGTAAGGGAACTTTGAAAAAGTTGCAGTGGCTGCATAACATTGAGCATTGAGGAGCACTAGCACCACAACTCAACTGGACCTTGAGCAATAGCAATATAAGTACACAAGTGCAATAATAATGTGCAATATCTCTATTGCAAGGATTTCTTTAGTTTATTATCTATCTTTATCTTACATATCCTTATATGTAAATATGCATGTATAATTTTCATACAGTTTTTTTATTTTTTCTGTAATGGTGCTGCTTGAATCTTAATTTCCCTGAAGAAACCTCCCAAAGGGATCAATAAAGTTCTATCTAATCTAATCTAAACTAATTTTAGAGGTATGGAGAGCAGCTGTTTATTTTCAGTGGCATCTTCACTGATAACTTTACTCCTGATTCATGGAAAGTATGAATGCAAACAGAAACATCAAATCGAAGTAGTTTAAAACAGCACTTTGTCAGTATTTTAGACAAGCCCCTAATATTTAACCTGCTGAGGTCTTTTTAAGAGATGCTGAAATTTTGTCTGTTAGAAATTTGGCTTTGGGGTTAAAAGCTGCTCTCTTATGCTGACTGTTTGCATATTTTTATATCATTCCCACAAATCATCTTGAACTGGGAGCTTTCAAAGTCTGAGACGGTAAGTCTCACCTCGGAAAAACTTTAGAAAAAGTACACCACACTCACTCCATCTTTTCCCTGGATGCCTGTTGGATCATGATTATATTATTTAATTAGATGCACACTTTGCAAGTGAGCTTAGATATGTTGTTAGTGTAGTCTGGACATACCCAGATTACACTAAATACAAACAGTAGAATTGTCTTTCCTTGGGTATTTATGAGTTTCTGATTTGGGAAAAAGTCACAATCCCTAAGAACTAATTTATCTGAACACATCCCTCCAGTCTTTTGTTAACTAATGAATTTAATAATTTTCAGCCTCTTCCATTCATGTATCCATGGATAGGCCTCGCATTGCTCTTTGAAAACCAAATCGTATCTCATGTGATGAAGCAAAAGAGGCGTCAAAATCTATATTTTTGAGCTTTTGCTGATATGAGAATATTTATTAATGCAGCTTTAAAGTAGAAAGTGGAATTATACAGTAGAATTACGGGGTGAGATCATGTTTAACTTAACTTTAACTTATAGCAGTTCTATTTACATGCTGCTTCTCTTTGGTTCATACTTGTAATGAAGTTCTTTACTATGAGTTTCTCATGAGTTTCCCTCATTCAAACACACTTTTATAGAGCTCTTCTCATTCTGTAAGACACGTTTGCAGATAAGAGGCCATGTAGGGTTCAGTATGGTGTCCAGAGACATTTTAACAACTGGAGAGACTGGGATTCAAAATGACAACTTTCCAATAGAAGCTCTAATACCAGAACCACAAGTTAAAACCAAACCCTCATCTTCTGGTTTGTGGAATCCTGTTTTTAAGCCTCGAGTCTCTCGGCTGTCTCCATTTTTTTTTTAGAAGTGCATGCTATGAGCAAGTGAAAGATCTGACAATGTGGACAATGACAGGCAGGAAAGTCGTGACTTTAACTGGGATTTCAACCTGTAATTCAACTGGTGTTTGGGGAGTTAATTTGATTCAAACAAAACCAATCCCCATCGTAATTGCCCATAACCGTATGGCACAGAAGTAAAGCGATAGCAGGACCAAGATTCAACCACACAGTATTATGAGCCATCTGTGAGATCTGCTACTCATTTCACACCTATTCATGATCTGGATTCAGCTCTGTGTACTTGGAAATGTAAGTGGCTCATGAGTTTTCTCTGACCTCTAGGAAGGGAAAGACAAAGCCAATAGTGAAGTTGGACAACCAGTTGAGGCAGCCTGCCACGGTGTAGGCAGATGGTCGGTGAGACTGCTTAAAGAGCTCCGCAGTGATCAGGAAAGGCACACCAGCTGTAAAACACATGTGGAAAATATTAATGAGAATTATTTGACAAGAGGAGCTACTCTGAATTAAGTAAGTTAAATCTATTGGTTTGATCAGACTAAGCATCCAGTCAAAGTACAAATCAAATTTAATTACCCAGTACTGTTGTAAAAATTTACATCAGCATCTTCATTCATCAGTTGGTTCATCAATATTTCCACACAGACCTATTCACTGACCCTCTTTTAAAATGAACAGAGGATGATATAACAAAAGCCAAAGTGCTATTAAGTTACACTCCTTTTTGCCATGTATTTCATTATGTGTTTATTATTACAGAGTATTCACAAACTGACAAGAGAGGAAGGTGTTTGTCAAGTTGGACAGAAAGCTCCTTACCCAAGACTTGTGCAATTCATTAGACTGATATTCAGGATCTGCTACAACTGTCTTTGCTTTAAACATTCCTCATTGTTAGAAGTGAAGGATATGAAGGAGAAAATGGCATTAGCAAAAGCTCTAATGATCGGCTTTCAGAATGATGTCTTCATTATCTGAGCTTACAAACTGCAGAGAGAAAGGTTTAATATTGTCAAACCAATAACGAGGCCATAATTTGTCAACTTGTGCGCTACGTATGGGAGGGCGTCATTGAGAAAGCAAGGTTTCATCTGAAGGAAACTGCATTCATTACAGCAAGCTTATGAACAATGAGCCATTAAAAGTCTAATTGCAGCAACAGAAATCCTCGTCCGTGTGCTGTGGTATAGATTTTGCCGGCTTGACGAATGATGTTATGTAAACCAGATTCGTTCTAATTCATCATCCTCGCAGGTCCGCTCGACATAGTTCCCAATGTTGTAAACTAATGCCTCTTAATTCTCTTCACTCATCTCATCTAATGCACAAATGGCTATGGAAATGGATGTACTGTAGCAGCTAGGATTTCCTAATATACAAGACTAATGAAAAACAACCTCTCTGCACATTCACAGGAGGAAGTACGATGCTGCATTTCAGCTTTGGTGCCTGTTGTTGTGCAAATTTCCAGCAGGGAGCAGTGTAACCTTATACTCGGGACTGCTTACATCACTGTTATATGTCAGCTGAAAGGGTTCAGTTTAAGGGTCAGAGAGTTTTCTTGTGAAGTGCAAAGAGGGTGCATTTACTAAAGTTTTTACCTGGACCTATGCAGAAACCAGCAATAATCCCAACAACACAGCCCACACTGATGTAGCGCATGAAGGGAAACTGTGCCTGTAAAACACAGGTTATGAGTTATAAACATTGATATACAACTTTCTGTTCTGTTTTTGATTCCTCATGTACTTATACTCAACTATTATGATTATATATGACATATTATAAACTTGAGTAGTGCCATGAGGTATTTCTAGTATGTGATTACACACAATTACATTTTTCTTCATCATTACCAGCAGTCCAGCAAATCTGTCTTTCTTTTCTCATATTCTTATATGTTTAAGTTTAAGTACTTTTTTAAGTTTATGTAAATGATGTAAATCTGGTAATGGCCTCAACCTCATGTAAAACAGTCAACAACCTCATATAAGATGATCATACACCAGCAGGGCATCAGATGGCACGTACCTGGTGGAGGACAGACACAGTGATCCCTGCACAGCAGACTCCCATGAAGAGGAAGCCACCTATTATCAGAGGTTTTCTGCCAACACGCTCGATGGTAAAACACTACATGAGGGATGGAGAAGAGAGATGACCTGTGATTGGCTGGCGACAGCAGACGACAAAGACTTTTTAATACTTTTCTTGTTTGCGGTTTTATGCAACAATCAAATCAGTACTTAACAACTTTGACTTATTGCATCATACTGATGTAAATGTGTATCATAAAGAGACACAAAAAGAAAATATTCATCGGTTTCACAATAGATTTCTTTTTTTATGTTTAGAATCATTAGGAAACTGATGTGAAACATGACCCTGTTCCACATCCAGGTGAAAAATTAAACTTAAAGCAATTAAAGCAATAACTGTGTCTCAGGATTAGAGACAAAATCATTTGAATTCCACCACTTACATGATCAATTAATCTGTCTTTTTTTCCAATTTAGTAACAACCTATTCAATCTATAAAATGTAAAACTTACACTTACACTTACACTTACATTAAAAGTTTATTTCTTAGTTTTTCTGGTTAAAAAAACTAAAAGACAGCAGTGTAAAGCAGCATTTAAGAAGCTACACAGAGTACCACTTATTTTTCTGTCACCACTGAGTATAACTACTTACTGTCATAACGATGATTGTTTCCTAAAGTGAAGCAGCAAATAATTAAAACTGTACTTTATGTGCCTCTAGAATACTGTGTATTGGACTAGCTGAAATAAACATAATAAACACATGAATCAGTGCACAAATAAATAAATAAAGAGTATACCAATTTTTCTAGGCATCACTGCCCATAAATACGTTTCTTACATAACAGAAAACATAGAATAGTGACGCAATCATCACAGTGTTTTATATTCTTTATTAGACATGACTGATTAGTTCACCTGCTTTTCCAGTACTATTAAGTAAGAATGAAATAAGAAGCCGTTTAACACCGAATAATGTCATATTATTGTGTGTGAAGACATCTGCTCACCCCCAGCATCCCTGCGATGACCTCAATGGCACCGGTTCCCACTGTTGTGTACTGAATATAAGGTTCTGGGATCCCTGCATTCTTAAATATTTCATTTGTGTAGAACCATATCTGAAATTCACAGAAGGATTGAAGTGAATTATTAGAAAGCAAATGTCAGATTCCAGACAAATAAACACACACACTGAAAATCACAGGCTGTCTTGTTTTCTAAGGAGTTGAAAAGCCGATCAGCTTATTTGGCGCGTCCATATGATTCATCATGGTGATCATTGTCATCAGGCAGATCATCACTCATACATTTGAGATACAGCATTTCATCAGTATGGACTGCTGACAAGTGCTCCCTATGAAATTAATTTGTGTATTCTCATTAATCACACTTTGCTAATGCAACATCCATCATTGATGAGGTGCGGACAGAATCGTGATGGGCGCAGTTCAGTGCTGTCGTGTTGATTTAGTAACCATACGTGTTGCATTTCATCAACATTGTAGCATTGGAGTATGCAAATGCATACCTGAATCACAGCAGAGAGCCTAAAAAAGTACAAAAATCGATTGTGCTCAAGTAGGGTCTACAAAATGTTTAACGCAAACTGTTTTCATAAACATGTAGGATACCAATGGATTAAAATTCTTCCTCAGCAAACTAAAATCTTCCCTAAAACAGGAACTATGTATCAAATCTGTCAATCTGTTGACATTCTGCTTTAATATGCATGAATTTCACAGCAACAAGAGGGGTAAACTATAGAAAATGTTCAGTTTTTTAAAAAGGAATTTAACTTTTAAAATTGAACTCTAGTCAGAAACTAAATTACAGGGTCAGAATAAAATGCACTTCTTGAATAACGTGCTTAAACATGTCAAGTTGATACTCCAAAATTTCAGTGTCTAACATTTATTGTGATCTACTGGAAGAAAAGCAATGTGATATTAATGAGAGGGTCGTTTCAGAAATGTAAGTCTCAAACAAAGCAAAAGTACAAAATAAAGCATCAGGCACAAGAAAAATAATTTGAATGTCTGAAAAGAAGCAGGAAGAAGAGCAAACTTTAAGTTTAATTACATTCCGTCTCCATCAGTCATAGATACACATCTTGCCTTCTTCACAAATATACAAAAACATATTTAGGCTCAACTTTCCAGAACCTTTGAGATTATAATGACTTACATTTGACCATTTATTCTATCAATATCAATATCAAAGACTGACTTAAGTACCATAGACATATGAAGTTTATATATTGCTTTTTACATCGATTCTTCACACTTGAAGATCAGATTTGTTGTCTTTCATTAACCTTTAAACAAGAAATTTCTGTCCAAAGACACGGCAGGTCCCTCTCCTCGCCCTCAGCCACGCTGCATCACTCTTTACTACAGAAGCCCAGAATGAACAAACCAAACACTGGCTGTCTAACACATTTTTTCTTACATGACTATAAGGACAGATCAGATATGGTGAATTCTCTTTGTTGCAATCTGCAGTTTGCATTCCTACGTGTCATAACATCTTACACTTAATGTGCAGCTCCAAGTCCTCCTTATTGTCAACTCAGCTACATGTGCAAGACATACAGAGGACTGAAGTTGTGTTTCTTTAAATTGAGTCACATCTTTGATTTTATTGGGAAGAATGTGCCTTGACATTTTTAGATGAAGGTAAAAACTGGGATAAAAACTAATGTTTTGTTCATTTTCCAGCCCCCAACAGTAGTTTTCCATCTTCAGTTTAAAATAAACAAGATGTTTTAAGTCAGTGAGTGAAGTTTAACTTCTATTCAATTAATTTTATGTGAGAAGGGCAACGCCATCTGCAAAAAGCTCACATTCATCGCTTTAATAGCAACTCACTAGTCAATTAAAAACTGCCTCTGAAGAGAAGAGATAGACTATTTTTAACTAATGACAAGTCAAATCCATCCTGACTTGATTCACTTTGCATCAAAAGTACTAGAGTCGGAAAGTTACTGAATTATGGCGTCATCTTTTATTAACTTTACAGCCACGTATTACACATGTTAGCATCAGCTTAGTTTGTGAAGTGGTTTGACACTGCACCACCGTCTGCTCAGCTGTAATCTTTACTCTTTTACTGCAGACAGAGCTGAGGGTGCTATAAAAACTGGAGATATCACTCACAAAACAGAACAAAAACAACAAATCAGCAGCATGAATGACCATTTTGTTAAAGTAGTAACTTAAAGACTGTTGGACAGGTGAAGTCATGAGAAATAATAGTTGCCCCAATTGAACATCTTAACTTTAAACTCTCTTGATATGTGTTTTTATGTTTTTTTCCCCTTCAGTTGTGGGCACATGGATTCATCAGCATGTTTGAGGCCTTGCAGTGTCGCAGTCTGGAACAGCTGGGAGAGACACACTCAGCAGGGTGTACCAGTGCTGGGAAATGATGCTAGCATATGAGCCAGCATGCCTGGAGCTTTCACCTACGTAAAGCAATGAATATAAAGGTGTGTTTGACATTATGATCAGATGAGTGGACCTTGTTAGGTAAGGTTACATTAAGAGAGGCAACCAGGGGATAATGAGGCATGGTCACGTTGCCCTCAGCTTAGTCATTAAGTGAGTGTTCTGTATGTGAATCTGTGATGTGTGGTCACATGGGAGGAGCACAGCTGGGAGCTAAAACAATATGAGGTCTCACTCTCATATTAAGTGCACAGTTGTTGCACATTTAAAATGAAAAAGCCAATGGACCCATGATGCCTTTCCCACTCACCGCATCGATGCCAGACAGCTGCATGCCAATGTTGACCACCACAATAGTGATCACCTGCCAGCGAACACAGCGATCCATGAGCAGGTGGCGAACAGAGAGGGTCTGGATGGAGGACAGCGAGCGCTGCTCCTCTTGCATCTCTTCAACCTCGGCCTGGATGTTTTCTTTTTTACGGAACCACTTTAGGGCTTAGTGAAAAAAGAGGGAGACATTCAGAAGAACAATCAAAGTCTCCCTTTACAGAAAAGCAGTCCAATATGTGAAGGATCTAAAACTTGAGAATCATTTCAAGTTCAAGGCTCAGAATTCAATCTCAGGGCAGAGAAAATTAATACAGAATATTTAATAATACAATAATAATACCTGCTATTGTTGCATGCACGTTTCCCTTCTCTATCAGCAGGTACCGTGGACTCTCTGGAAACCATGGCAACAGCATCAGCTGGACCATAGTAGGAAATACCACAAGGGAGAGAAGCAGAGGCCAGTGCTCTTCCTGAGTGGAAAAAAAACCCAAAACATTATGCCATATTAAAACCTTCAAAGAAGCTGCAATAAGCCCTTTTCACTTTTCCCGTTGCTCTTGTCTGTATTATGATTAGGTACATGGTTTTCACATCTGATTGTGTAAACTGACTGGGACTCTTTACAGATGCCAATGCGGCCCCATACATATTATCTTTTGGGTCAGATCTGCTAGAACTTCTCTCATGAGCATGCAAACGGCCTACAGTACATTGTCGAGGTGTGGATAACATATTCTCCTCAAATCAAGTGTTCATGTTGTTCTTCATGCTGCTTTTTTGGATGAAGATTGATGCAGGCACATACATAGTCGGTGTGTTCAGTCTGTGTAGTTACAAATATTTGGGCTACACCTGGTCAGCTGGGCCTGATGGACCCTCACGGACTGGTGAGGATGACAAAATCTCACAGGCCTCGCTGCCTAGCTGATACAAAAACTGTGAACTGCCTTTAAGCATATTATAAACAAATGATGTTCAATCATCTCCAAATGGGCCAAAGATTCCATTTTTTTTGTTTGCTTTATAACATAGCAGGAAAGTGTTGGAAAGAGCATGTTCTGATAAACTTATATTACCTACTAACTTAAACAACAAGAAATACTTGAATGCAAGAAAGCTAAAGTCAGACAGGGTCAGAGGGACGTGCCATGTGAATGTTATCTCATTCACAGCCTGTTTACATACTTTAAACAGCAACTTAATCAGACATGTGAATGTCACATCAGTGTACTTCTTGTGTTCTGCTAAACGTACAGGAGAGGAAAATCTATTTCACAAAGTTGTGATTTCATTTTTCCTCTGATTTGTTTGTTTTGTTTGAGGCCCTTTGTGATACTGCCTGCTTAAGATTAGAAATGCTTGCAGTAAAATCAGGGGTAAAAAATGAACTCACATTGCCCCATAAAAGATACACAAAAAACGTGCCAGTTATTACAATTAAACATTGTCAGGATGGACGACTCAACCAACTCGGTGGGCGGCACATACCTTTCCCAGCAGTTCAGAGAGCCCCAGGACCTGAGCGATGAAGACTCCCAAACAAATGTGGATGCTGGGAACAAGGCCCAGGAAGCCTCGTAGGTTTTTGGGGGCGATCTCGCCAAGGTACATTGGCACCACACTGAGAGAGATCCCTGATGAAAACAGAGAATACAATTACCCCAAACCAACAGTGTTTATCAAAGATTAGCAGTGTTACTCATTATGCTGTCTACATGAACCCAAGGCTCTATTTAGAATAAATCATAAAAGCCTATTTTAGTCATACTGTAAATCAGATTTTTATGTGTATTTGTAGTTTGGTTATATAGCAGAACTTAACATTTTGTGAATATAAATGGAAATAAATCACTCAACATGACAAGAAAAGAAATGAAAAAGAAAACAGCTCACTCAGATGAAATGTACACGGTGCTCACTGAAAGTTTTCTAACATTTTTAAACATAACATACTTCTTGTGTTTCTCAAATGATCATTTTGTCATCCATCCAAACACAAACCTCCATGTCTCTTTTATGTAAAAAAACGCATATGATGCTCAGCACCTGGTGTCCTCCACACACACACTGCTGGGTGTTCTGGCCAAATAGTTTAATCTTCTTTAATCATATCAATGTTTTTTGCTCTTCATTCAGATGCATTTTGACTATTTTCCAGCAGGCTGTTGCGTTCATTTTAGATTGTTGGGTTGGTGACCACTGGCTAGCTGTTTAAACCCTGATTACTTAGTGTTGCAGTCAGATGCAGAAAATCTGTTGGTGTTTCAAAACTTCCCCCATTTGACAATCAAGGAGGTTACTTTGCCTGATGGAACTTTAAATGCAGCCAAGCTTTTCTTTTGTCCTTCTATATCATGAAAAAACTCTTCAAAGAGCTTGTTTTGACATTAAGGCTTGACTTTTACTCTGACATATACCATTACCTGGGAAAACCTTACACAGACATGTGCCTACCATCCTATGTGTGTCCAGTGAATTCAATTAGGCACAGCTGTACTCTTGTGTCAAGTTGTACAAGAATCTGTGTTTGTGTGCATACTAATAAGTTAAAAAATTACTCTAGAACAAGATAAAAAAAAGGACTTAAAATGTTTTATTTTATGATCAGTAATAAAACAAATCAGGAATCTGGCAGGCCATCAGTACCTGAGTGTACTCCTGTGACGAAGCGTCCAGAGATGACCATCACAGGACTTCTGCACCATCTGCTGAAGCCCATCAAAGATCCTCCTATAAACACCAGCATGGTGGATCTCACCAGCGTCCCTTTCCTGTTGGGACATAGTGACTCTCTTAACTCAGCTCACTCAAAGATTGGGCTGTTTGTAGTTGTCAGATGTAGATTTTACGAAGATGTGTGACCAATCACCCACAGATACTAACCTTCCATATTTGGTGACGAGTTTACCCACCAGCAGTGCGCCGGTCATCCCACCGATGGCAAAAATGGACACTGTGATGGAGTATAAGATGGTGAGAATATTCTCATCTGGAGTCTGGTCATGACGGTCCAGTAACGTCTCATTGTAGAAGGCTTTGATGTACTGGCGGCAAACACAAAGTATCATTCTAACAAAGTTCAGTAGGTAAAAGACAAACTGAGAGCTTAACCTTCACAATGACCAAGTACTATTTTAGGAAAAATACCAAAGACATAGGATCTTCATCTTTCAATTAGATTCAAATCAAATATGGTCTATTATGTTTTAAATGATCTTGATAACAATTAACTGATAAATAGCTAATAATTCATTCCAATACAATGTGGAATTGAAATATTTTGTCATCTTTCCGAGATATCTTATTTAGTTCCAATAAATTCAAATTGATTCTAAAAGACGTGGTCCGTGTTTTGTATTAACAGTTGTAGTATGTCACGTTGTGTTTTGTATTCTAGTTAATTTCTGTCAGTTATTTAGCTCCATTTTCAGTTTCATTTCTTCTTGTTTTCTCTTGTTGAGGTTTCTGTTGAGTTTACTCCCACTCTTCATTTCACACCAGGGTGTCAGTTTCTGCCACACCTGATGTTTGATAGTTTTGCTTGTTATCACTTTTGTGTTTGCCTGTCTCTGTTGGCTCGATGGGTTAGGATAAGGAACTCCTTGTGCTTTCGCTTGATGCTTTAGAAGTGTTTGATATTGTATAATTTTTTTTTACTAAGAGATGAAATTCTTTTCCATAAAAAAAGTAGATCATTTCTACTTCCTGAGTGAAAACTACTCAATAAAATGACAGAACTGATCTTAATGTCTGCAGCTTTAACTCATTTTTAGATGTATAGGAGTCCACTTCCTATCTGGATCACCTGATCCTTAATCGGGGCAGTAGATAATGGAAAAGATGGTCAGTCCTGACACTAAAGCTGCTGCTATTAGATACACATCAATCCAAAACTGGGTTTATATCAGCCCTTGTGAGCGCATGAAGAATCAGCAAGTCATGGTCAATGAAAAAAACGCTTCTTAGTAACTGTTTAAGATTAAAAGTTTCCACCTTCTCTCAGTCTAATCAAGCTGCCAACTGAAATTGCAGACTTTGTTCTCTTTATCTAAAGTAGATATCCATATTTCCTTACAAGTTATAATACATGTTCCATATAATTTTACCTTGTGGATTAAAAGTATCCACAAGAGTAGAAAGGCAGAACAAGTGAGCATCTCCTGATTTAAATGTGATGGGTTTTTTTTAAAAAAAACAAGTGCTGATAACCAAGAGGGGTGGAAATTCATAGTTGATCATGTGAATTCTGCTGAAAGCAACAAGCTACTTTGTTTTGAGTTCCTGTGAGAAGTAATGAAATTATAACTGCAGCTTCACGGTGAGGAAGACTGAGAGAATGCTAGGCTATTAAAAAGAAAAAAGAAAATGAAATTGGAGTTTTCTGCTTCACCCCATAATCCGTCCACTATCAAAACAAAGTCAGGATCTTTTAACCAAAGTTTATGACACAGAAGGACTTCAGTGACTGAAATATTTCCGTATTTATCACAGTTTTTGAGCTAAATTAAACTGTTGAGGATGTTAGTGACAACTTAAGCACCCTGATAAAAGAATAAAATATCAAAACCCTTTTCTGTTACCTCACCAACTCATTATTTTACAAGAACAAAAGTATGATTAGGAGCACACAGAACTCAGACAAAAGCAGTCCTACAATGAGCACTGAAGTCACTGTGGTCAAATGTTTGACCTTTCCCTATTAGCAGTAATTTGAAACATGTGCGGCATGGTGCAGTTGTTTTAAACTGAGCTAGGAAATACCGCAAAGAACCAGCAGCGACTACACACACTTTCTTCACCATTATGCAAGAGTTTAAGGGTGAACAAATAGACTGCCTGAATATATTATTTATTTTTTGGTACCCATGTGTAATATGTGGCAGTAATATGTGGTGTTGGGGTTGGCAGGAACCATCATCTTATCTTTGAAGTAGGATTGTTTGAGGTGTCCAGAAGTTGACAAGCTTCAGAGAATACCAACTATAGCTTGGTTTTTGCTTGTTCAATCTTATTGTAACCAAAGGCAGTACGGGCCTAAAAGGACACTTTAATCTTAATGTTCATCACATTACCTGCAAGACTCTGCAGATTGGAGAAGTAGGCTGGAGAATCTACACGGAACCTTAACTATGTATGAATGTGAATGAGGTTAGTGACAGAACAAATTTCACCCACATACAATGAAAAAAGTCAAAGAAAAACATCAATATTGGTTTAAATGAAGGCTTCGTTTAGGTTTTTGTCATCCCCTTTATCCCGCTACCAGACCGCTATTTCTGATACGCTTCCATATTCTCTCCACCAGACTCCACTGACAAAAACAGCCATTCTACTTGACACAGCACTGGAGTCGCTGGTCCGCAATCACTTCATTTATCTGTGTAATTGTGAGTCTTTGAAACACAAATCAGATGGGTTTGAAAAAATTAAACACGAGATGTCACATGGAAAAAAATGTGATGTCTTGTGGCCGAAAAAAATGTTATCGCTTGTAGGTTCTGGTGCTGTGTTTTAAAGATCTTCTGGTTTTCTTAAGTCTTGGTTTGCTTGTGTTCAATAGATTTATACGGCTGCTGTTCTGTGTTTAATTCATCATGGCTGGTGAAACCTCGCTACAACAGGTGAGATGTAGATAAGCTAATATCCATGTTCAAGTTGTGGCTAATGTCTCTGTTTGAGGATTTTGGGAAGTCTACTTATTCCCTTCCTAACCCTGAGTTAGATGACAGATTCAACTCTCATGTCAGGACATCAAGTATGTAACCAGTATGTAACTAAGCTCAAGGGAATTGTCACCCTCAGTCAGGGGACATTTGAATGAAAAACTCACAGTGCATGACCTCACGGAAGTGTATTTCTGAACATTAGATTGAGTCAATCTGATGGTTTCCCCTTCACCAAGTCACAAACAAATGAGCAAATCAGGCAAGCATTTATTGTTGTTGTCACGTACCAATCTCTCAGAAAGCGGGTGCATGAGAAAATTTAACATGCTCATTCCTGACCCATAAGAAATAGGTACATATGGGATGGATGGGCATAAAGTAGCATACACTGCACCGGGTCTTAGTTTTCTACGTTCTTGACTGTTGCTTGTTTTTATTCATTTTAATTATTTTATTTGTTTCTCTTCATATTATTTTATGTATTTTTAATGCTTCTTCCACTCCCCGCTGAAATGTTTTTATTTTATGTATAGCACTTTGAATTGTTTTCTACATGAAATGTGCTATACAAATACATTTGATTTGATTTGATTTGATTTGATTTGATTTCAGTGAGGAGTCCCAGTAAATGTATCACATTCTGTCCTGAAGATCTTAAAGCTATGGCTGCTACTGCTTCCTTAGTTTTCTTAACACAGCAAGCTGCACTGATACATGAGGAACTGAAGCTCACATGCTTCAGCGTGGAGCTGACCATGTCAAAAGAGGAATGGTTCACAACTTAATCACTGCACCGGGGCAAATTCAACATTGAAGGAGCAGAACAGGGAATATGATGGATTACAACCGACAGAACATCAATGACATGGGGAAGTTGATGCACTGACGCACATGACTCCATGTAATAAGACATGACATTGCATACAATCTCTGCTTAACAGTGTGTGATAACATATGACATCATAATATCCGAGAGTTCAGGACGAAGAGTGAAAACCACAAACCTCTGCAGGTGAATTGACAACCGCCAAATTGTAGCCGTAGAGCATTGAACTTCCAAATGAGGCCAGGAAAGCCACTGCCAGCAGTGACCTCGTAAAATGCTGAGGAGAGGATAATAAAGTTACAAGTGAGGAAAGCAAACATGGAAACTGTGACCTGCGTGTGTCTTTAGGAATTCCATCAAATCACAATGTCAAAATAAGCACCTGACTGAATGTTAATGTCACTAATGTGTGTACAGTCATCACAATCAAAATGATCAGGTATTGACTGGTTTAAAACTTAAATACTGAAAGATGTGCACTGCCTGCAAGGAGATAAGGTCATTATATATGACTAATTATGAAGGTATGAGACCTTTTCCACTCTCCAGAGGCGTGCAGGCACTGACCCAACATTGATGGCCACCATGAGACCCGAAAGTCACATGAGTCACTTTCTGACTTCAGAGACACAGGCAGCCTTCTATATTTTCATTATGAACAGTGCGAAGCTATCCTCTTGGCTGCCATCCTAAATTCCACACACCAAGCTTAGCTGACCTCCGAGGTAAGGGATTATCTGAGGGACCATAATCTGTTTTTTTAATGTCCCTGCCGTGGCATGGGGCACATAAGACACTGGAAGTTGTGCACATGAGCATGCAATAACCCCACAAAGAGTGAAAGAAGGCAGAGAAGTAAGCCTAAGTTCTGACTGAACAATAGCTGCACAGTTCCTTGAAGAAACCTAATTTTGTTGGTAATAGCCTGACGGAGGAAGTTAGAGACTTGAAAATAGCCCAGACCAGACAAAGCTGACCAGTCAGCATCAATTTAGATTCATTAGTCTATCTGTCAGATGAGCAGCTTTTCACGTGTTGCATCACTTCAATCAACTCTCTGAGTAATTCTTTCTGAAAGTTGCAGGTCTGCTTTAGTCTGAAGTTTGATAGTTTTGATACTTTGTTTTTATAATTTGGTAAAGGATGGAGGGTGTTAAAGAAAGGGTTACTGAGATGTCAAACTATTGTGAAACACTGTCTTTTCTATATCAATTACCAAGAAGCATCTCACACAAACCATTTCAACTGTGCTTATTGACATTGTTGGCGGCAATGAGATCAAGCGGTTCTAACGGCATATTTACATTTACAAGAAAATATAGAGTGCAAGAAAAGTGTAAAGACTCACCCCGCTGATCTTTGCATCGTTTTCTGTTAATAGTTCTTCCGCCATTTAAGTCATGAATAATTCCTGCCCTTGTGTGATCAGCTCGTTGGAGATGAGATACAGCTCATCTGCACAACTTTTGAGGACTCCTTACTCCGCATCACATTTGTAGACTCCAGTCATTGCTCGTGCCGCGGAGAGGAGGCGCGTCGTGTTGATGGGCGGAATTAATAAACATATCAAATTCCTAATTATCCAACCAGCTCGACCCAGCCGGGAATAATGTAACCACAAACTCCGGTTCATTAGGGATCACATGAGCCCGTAGGCCATCCTGTCCTCCAAAGTGCCCACACTAACCACTAAATGTGTCATGGGGCGTTTTTAGTAAATATCAGCAGGCGCACGAGGACAGGTTGGTGAGGTCTCAAATTTTCACATTTTTTGGTGAACTTTGAAATTCAACTCAATCTCTTTACACTCTTTACACATATATATTTTCCTTTATGCATTCGTTGTGTTGTTATGTATTGCAAATTGATGACAGTTTCATCATACATTGTCAAATGCCGAGATTATGTCACGTACATATGTGAAATCAATGTTTTTCATATGATGATGAATAAACAGTTAAACCAAATAAAAGCGTATGTTGAAATCGCAAAAAAAAAAAATAATAATAATAATCATGCATGACTGTTGTGTAGAATGCTTTTTTCTGTGAAAACGTGGATTTCTGAAACATTTTCCTGCGCTGTTTTGGATGCTGCGCTGCTGGACGGACTTCTGCTGGTAACTATGGCAATTTCTGATATCTATTATGATGCGTAACCACGGCAACGGGCAAGTTATTTTCATGCGGGAGCAGCTGATTGAGCTTTACAAAGCCCAAAGCATGCCTGGAGACCCCAAATCCAAATAAGTTGAAAAGGAGATGTAGCCCAGTGGATGTAGAGCAGGACCAAAATGGAAAGAAAGTAGAAGGAAGTCTAATCCCTTTCATCCCTTGATCATCATGGAAAGTGTGAGATGGATAGATAGATAGACAGATAGATGCTGATAGATCAGATCCTGTTCATTTGCAGTAGAAAGCTTTTTAGCTCCGAAACTTCTCCTCTTGTCCTCCACTTGTCCAGTTTACTCATTTCTTTAAGGATACACTGCACATCATGGTGAGATATGCAAACTTTTCTTGCTAATACCTCTCTTTAGCCCAAAAATGCAATTTCACGTCTGTCCAACTGTGTTACCTTTGGTATTTTTATGGATGCAACAAAAGAAGTGGGAACAACTTGCGACTGGCTTCTTGTAAAAAAGCGCTTAAGGATACAATTGAAATTGGTTGCTAAGTTGCCTGTTGGGTGTAATGTAAACACTGGTTCATCCATTGAGTTAGGTGCCTTTTTATACTTAAATTACTCAGTGTTAAACTTTGACTTTTTTTAATCATTTGACACTTTGATGTATGTATGTGGTGAAAATAATACTATAAATTATACCATGTATAGTTTCCGTAATATGACATCTTTATTCTTGACATAGGTATCATATATCATGCCATATATTACAATTTGATGCCTTTAATAAGTAAAGGAGACACTCAAGGATTCAAATCATAACTAGAAAATGCATTGCTGGTGAAAAATGTTATGAATGATAACTGCTGATTTATATCAGCTGAATGGTCTTGGCTGAACTTGCTGGAAACGTTAAAACTTTGGCATAGGAATAGAAGAGCTGAATGGCATTTTAAGAATGTGCTGAATGCCCTCCAAGAGAAATAGGTGCTGAATCTGAAACAAAGATGTTGAAAATGCCGTACTGAATAATTTTTTTAAAAAGCGTTTAATTGAGGACTTACAATAAACTTGGAGTTAAAGCATAACTATCTAATTGCATGATGGGAAGGTAACTTGTGATTTAAAACAGACATAATTTGAGATCTAAAGAGGCGGGGAATAACATGTTTGAATGAAAAGCATGAAGAATGACATCATTTGAAGGGGTATATAGTATTGCATATTGGTGTATAATATATTATACACTAAGATTTCTGCTGGAATATCTAATTTATCTAATCTAATTAGTTCCAATGATAAAGGCCCACATCACAGCTTTGAGTGAGTATGGTCATCTTTTCCTGAGTCTTATGAGTTTCTACAATCGAAGTGAAGAAAAAGATCTTAAGATGACAGGAATTCATTCATAATTTTTTTGCTATTTGACCGTATCTGGTTAACATCAAGGATATTATCAGGAAAACAAGACTACAAACAGGCTCTGGCTTTGATTTTTGAGAGCTAATCCACAAAGTATCCATAACACACTGAACTGCCAAACGGCATGTAAAGCAGTTTGAATTGCATTGAAAAAATAAAGAGTTAAAGGAGGGTGCTAAAGGAATGCATACTAGTGGTGGTTATCGCTCCTCTTTGGCAGAGGTTCACCTACCTGAAGGTGCATCTATCAAACTTTCCTCCCTGATGCTATTTGCTTATACAACATCTATTCCTAACACAGAATCCTAAACAATCAATGAACCCTAACTTTAACCCAACGACTTCAGACAATCACACAAGTCAAATGGCTTGTGTCATATGACTTATATCACTGTGAAATTTCTGTGGTAACATGCTGTTTTTGTATATAAAATGAATTATGCTGTGAAAAAAGGACATACAGTAACTCACTGAGCTGACTCCACAAAGAGGAGATGGAGATAAACTCTTCTGTGACATATAATGTTAGAATGAGCAAAAGACTTGCTTCATAGATAAAGTATGAATAAATACTAACATTTTAATTTGCTGTGTAAACTTGAGAATTTGTGACACTTTACAGACATTCCTCAACTCTCCTAACTTTAAAAAATGACCTGGGAGCCTAACAAAACTATTAGATAGTTTCAATGAAAACATAAAAAGCTTATTCAGTTCCTTTTTTTTTATCCTGTCTTCTTCAATCTAACTTTTAGCCAGTCGTATTTTACAACATCTGAAGGATTTTATGGGATAAAAGAATGAAAAAACATCTAAGTTCTTTCCTCTGTGTTTGTTTTTTCTATTTCATCTGACCCTTTCTTACTAACCCGCCTTCTGAAGAGGCAACAAAATTCCATCCATCCATTTTCTATACCCGCTTAATCTAATTTAGGGTCGCGGGGGGGCTGGAATCTGTGCAGCTGTCATTGTGCGAGAGGCAGCGTACACCCTGGACAGGTCTCCAGGCCATCACAAGGCAACAAAAATGATAGCTAGGAATTTGTCCTTGAGACACTCTCTGAGAGAGTAATCTGGAAATAAGGTTTCTATACAACTAAGCTGTTTTCCAAAATACAATTAGGGGCGAAATAATCAGTGTGTTGCTTATATTTGAGAACAATGTTCTTGAATTAATCAAAGTCATAAGGCTGGTCCACTGGATCAACGCAGTCTCACACCAGAACATACAGATAAGTTGGTCAAAGCACAAAACATTGTAGTTTCACAAGAAAGGCTAAAAGTGAAATTATTTTAAAAATGTCTCATGTCTACATTTCCTAAAAACTAATATTTTTCAAGGACTTTTCAGTTTTTAGCTTTATTGTCAGTTGTGGTTGGTTAGGGTGCCTATCCCAGCTGTTATTGGAGCGAGAGGCAGGCCAGGCCACACAGACAAACAAGCATGCACATTCACACTCAACACTAAGGTCACGTAAGGCTATGTTCCCACTGCAGGCAAAAATGGCACAAATCTGACTTTTTTGCCCATTTGTGACCCATGTCTGATTTCTTTGACAGTTTCAACAGCACAAATCCAATTTTTTGGGGGAACTGATGACGTGGCAAGATCAAATGTAAACAATGGACAAAACAAGCATGGCAGACACCCTCGATGGAGCTAGCCAGTGGATAGAAAGTGAAATTTTGGACTCATACTCAGAACTGATACACACAAGCTGACATGTGTATCATCCACATTTAAACGCAACGTGCTGCATGTGATGTCACATCTTCTTCTGCTTATGTGGGTCACTTCAGGGCTAAGGACGGTTTGCACTGGAGTCTGATGGAGGTCGCATTTAAATTATGTGAACAACAACACAAAGACATCAGATCTCAGCAAAAAATTGGAATTGAACATTGAGAACTGTGAAATGGTAGTTTTTCGTTTCCTTTTCTTTTGTATAAAGAAAAGTTAAGAGTATTTATTAATATTTAAGCCTTACCATATGTTTTTTTTTTTATTTCTATCACCATCCTAACCTGTGGAGGAAAGAAACTTGGTTCTCTTGCGTACAGTCAGTGGTGTAAGGTCACCGTCCATCCCCTCCTAGTGTTTTTTAATGTGTAAGAGCAGTGAATTGTCACATTTCTCACAGTTTCGTGTAATGAAAAATGTAAGCATGTCACAACTTGCAAAGGAAAATGTTGGCATGTATAGTTTTTGGAGCCTCAAAAACATTGTAATCTTACAGGTTTGGAGCATACCAAACATTTTAACATCAAGCAAACAGTGGGTGTGTTACGATTCTGAAAGGCAGATGTAGTCATATAACAGTTTTGTAGCCCAGAAAATGTGATAGTTTACAATTTTGAGGCATCATTGTAAAACTTGCACCATGGATCAATGTGCTCATTTCACATTCTGGTGTGAGATGAAGTTGCATACTGTGGTTTAGATGAGGGTTGGTGTCTGGGATGAACTAATCAAGACATGGTGTGAAAAATAAGCTGTGGCCACAAAAAAAATAAAATAAAAAATGCTTTCTATACCTAAAGATTTCAGCCTGTCTTTCCATAAACAGATTCTAGTATCTCAATTTGTTCACCGTTCAACATTTGTCTACATGACTACTATTCTTCACCTTTGGATAGCTGTGTTGTTCCCATTTCAGAGCAGAGCATGTGCTATGAATGCTCCATACAGTTATACAGAACCTCACGTGTACATTTCCTGGACTTTTAATGAGGAACTTGGAAGGCGATGTCCAGACTTACTGATATGTGTCAGTTACCAGGGGACTCAGGACACAGACGCAGGGTCTTTTCGCATTCAAAGGGGTTTTATTTTCAAACAAAACTCACAGAGCACAGCAAGGCAAGGCGATCTCCAGGCAGAGCAAAGTAACTGGCTATGAAAAACGTGAGCGCTCTCCTCAGTAACTATGGCGTGGAGGACGAGCGCAGCTATGAAAGTTAAACATAAATCTCTCCAAACTGGGAGGAAAACAGAAAAGCTATGAACAGTTTCACAAAACAAAGACACTCTCCTCACCGAATGAGGCGGATTTAAACAAAGGACGCACTCGAAAAACAGAGGCACTATTAAACTTTAACTATAAACTTAAAGCTCTCCTTTAACGGAGGCGACTATGAAAGGTAGCAACGGAAAATCTCTCCCTGAAAACGGAGGGGGGAAAAAACAAGGCTATGAAAACTTACCGTATCAATAAATAAACTAAGGCTACGAACAAGAATAACTTACAAAACAAGACAGCACTGCAGGAGGATAGCTTACTGCAGGATCGTATGGATCTAGGTAACTGTGGCTCAAGACAAAAGGCTGGAAATGAAGCTCAAACGGAGACAACATACTGGCACGAGACAAGGGACACGCAGACTATTGAACACATGAGGAACCAAGGGGAACAGGTAGAAACACTTCGGAATCAGGGAAGACAATCAGACGCCTGACACCGGAGGAAGGGCAAGATACCTGAAACAAGAGGGGAAAGTCAGTGATTTTTCAAAATAAAACAGGAAATGACGAAACATGAAACAGAACGTAAATCGTGACAATATGGACATCTGCCTTTTCTCGTACAACCAAAAAAAATCCCTTTAAAAGATCACTTCAGTCTGATTTGCACTGCACAGGTTACATAGAGGAGCTGGTCAGAGCTTTTGTTTCTCAGGAAACAGCTCCGAGCTCCTAATGGAAACTGGGTTGATGAGAACAGTGAGGCTGTACCTGAAGAGTGGAATCATGAACGGGTGGGGGGGCACTAAGCAGCTCTGGAGAGATTGTGTGAACTATAGAGTGATAATTAACTTTGGGATCATCAATACAAGCAACCTCTCTCACAAGAAGATAATGAATCTACCTACTGGTTATTTGGAAATATTGATTAATGTGGCTGCAAACATTTACTGATGTCGCTGGCCACGTAAGAGGAGTAATGACCTGTCACAGCTCCAATATTCTTCTGTTGTCCTTGTCTTGACACTTCTATCATGACTGTGGCTTCCACAACAACATAATGAGGTTAAGAATACATAAGAGGATGAATAAGCAAAAGCTGATAATTACAAGTCATGACCTACCAGTTCTAACTCAGAAAACAATGCTAATCATATCTAGGGTGGCCTAAATATGGAATAAAAAAACTGAATCGATCAGAAGCTACTTTGAATACATTTTGGGGGATTGTTAAAGGTGCACTTTGTTGTAAAAAAAAAAAAAGATTAAAAATTAATCTACAGATGTCAACAGAATTAGAAAAAGCTGTACCTATGACATACAAAAAACACCTTTGTACTATTCAGGTGAAATACAAAGAGTCCATGATATGAGTCAACATAGTATTCAGTCTGCTTTAAAGCCAACAGAAAAAGAAGAGGAAGCAAACGCATACAAACTTTCCACAAACAGATAATGGAGATGAGAAGAATTTATTGGAAATCACAGTAGTTACAAAAATGGAGACAATGCCACCTCTCCCTCTCACAAAGAAACCGAGTTCAGCCTAAACAAGAGTAAATATTAATGTTTCTTTTCTTCCCTAAAGACAGCTTTCAGGCAGTAAAGCGCAGAAATCTAATGCAGAAGTTACAACTTTCCCTCTGAATTGACAAGTAAAAAGTTCATTTTGTTAATGTTGTGGATGCGGCTTCTGTTATAGGTGTAAGCTTTCTCTGCTGATTCTGCAATACCGTCTTGATGCTTGTAAGAACACACCAATGCAGTGCTGAACCGCCTCTGTTTGGCATGTGTGAATTACAAAAGAGGAACAATGGTGCGTTGACAAGGACATTTTTCTGTGTGTGACAGTGACAATCCAGTTCAGTTCAGTTTTATTCATATAGCACCAAATTATAACAAATGACATCTGAAAAGCACTTCAAAGATACCGTCCAGTTGCAATCCAACTATAATTTATCCAAATTAAATTAATTAGAATCCAAGTTGGTCAACTCAAATTAATAAGTATGAGACCATCTTTCTGCTAAAAACTAAGCTAAGCTAATGTTATGTAAACTGTGTAAATGTATTATCATGACTGGCCAGCAGAATATCAGAATATCAGAAAAGATCAAAATTAGTGCACACTCCTCATTGTTTGCTGTAAATCGCTTATTTTGGGATTATTTTTCTAAGTTAATATGAAAGAAGCCACTAATTTTCAAAAAGCAGCCGAGCCGATGAAGCGCTTTTTCTCTGCTGCTGTCATTTGGTAGACTGAAAAGAAAAATCATACAAACTTAAAAATAGAGAAACAAGCTTGGATCTTCAACAGGAATGGAAATGCTTGTCTGATGAAACTTTTCCCCCTTGTGGTGGTAACTTCTGAAGACCAAAACCACAAAATCCACTTTTTGAAAGTGAATTGAGAGACTGAAGTCTCTGTATGAGACAACAACTACAAAAATACAGTGACAGTAGTTACGCTGTGTTTTTTACACTGTATTTTTTTCTTTCTGGTACATCATTGATGACTGCTGCTTCTGAAGACATTGAGCCACTCGTGACTGTGTGGGAGGGGGGTTTCGCTGGTGGTAATTTTCCTCTTTAAGAGGAGAACAAATGTAGAACAAATCATTTCTATTTCTCATCGAACGTTCCCACAACAATTTAAAGCCGTGAGCTTTCCATCACAATGATATTCTTCCAGCATTTCCTGTCCCTGTGACCATCCTCAGTTTCAGATTGTATCTGCCCTTTAACAAAACGATTAGCTATAAAAAATCTGAAAAGGACTCACACATGCAAAAGATATGAACATCTCATTTACATAATTTACAAGAGGGACATCTCAAGATCATAATCAGGATCTGGAACTACATGATTTAATTTCCTCTCAGCAGTGAATGAGGTGTCATTTGATAAATTACCCATCAATACCAGACAGGGGGGGATGCTGTGCTGGGAAAAAGTGTGTGCTTTTGTGTGAGTGTGACTGTGTCTTGGGTGAGTGTGTACACTGCGTTTGTGTGTGTGTTGCTGGGTCAGAATAACCTCACATTAGCAGCTCATTATTTCAATAAACCTCTTCCTGCATCCAGTTGACAGATCATCTGCCTAGAAAAGCAGATATTGTGGCCTTTAATCAGTCAGCCCCCTCCAAGTCTCCGTAGTCTCTTGTGCAGTATTTAAATTCCTCATTTACGCTGTTGCAGGCGGGACGTGTCTGTCCCCCATTGTTCGCTCTGAATAAACTGGGGAGCTGATCGTGTTAAGTGCAGCCGTGATTGATGGCTGCTGATGAAATCTAATATACTCGCCCCATGCCATCGTTTAGCAGAAATGGGATTAGAGAGAAAGACTCCAACACAAGCTGATAAAAGGTGGAAATGCACTTAATGCAGTTAATGCTTTTTGCAGTTTTTAAAAAATGAGGAAATTTGGCCGTGGCCGAGTGACTCTAAGAGGAGTCGGGGACATTAACTGTTGAGCAATGTCGGTGGGCTGTGGTGTGTGTGATGAAAGTGAGTCTGTAAAATGAAGTGTGAGTGTGTGTGCGTGCAAGAGGTCACAAGGCAGTTTATGCATTTTAAAAACAAGAAAGTGGAGTGACTGTCATCAGCTGAGCTTCCGTGTCATGCTAATCATTTTCACAAATGTGTTTACAGCTATCATTAGCTCCGTGGAAATGTCCGCAGCTGATGGCAGAACATTCTCTTACTATTCAAGTCCTGCTTTTATGCATAGCAGTGGCAAAAAGCACATGATTTTGTAATACAAATGCTTCACTGTGCAGATGAACAGTTATCAGACAGAGAGCTCTGAAAGGATTGAGAGGAAGAAAGATTTTAGTGACCCCTTGTGGAATCAGAGCTCATGTTCAGGAAGGAATAATGATGGAGAGAAAAGAGGTCAAAAGGACTAGGTAAGATAAAGTTTGATAAGTCGGGATGTTTTTAAGGGGAATGCTAGTAGTTCTGGCTAAAGAATGTACAGACATATTTAGTTAGAGAACAAACACACAGATTTAATCCTGAGTCCAGTTGAATAAGTCAAGTCTCAGCGATGTCATCCCTTTTTGTCCACTCGTTCCTCCCATGGTTTGTGTACTACCCACTTCACAGCTATATTAGCACTTGATTTGGGAGTAATGAATCTCCCTCCTCCCTTCTAGTCCATCCTCATTGGCTGCGGTTGGCCGCCAGCCCAGCCCACCTGCTCCATGGTGCTCTCCTTAATGTGACTGGCCGAGGATGATGGATCACCTCCTGTCTCTTCCACCTCCTCCTCCAATCAACAACCGGCCATGGAAATTGATTGTTCTAATTTGCTCTCATTATTATTATGATATTAAGCACAATATACAGACACAGCTCACTGTCAGATCTGGGCTATGCCATCATTAGTTACAGGGGCTGGAGAATACGCCTCAGTGGGGTTTTCTTCCACAGACGCCAAGATGTAAAGGAATCAGTGAGCGTTGGAGAAACACACTGCTTTTTCTTAATAAGATTTGCCATGCAGCCCCTCACTGAGGTGATGTAGCATCTAATTAAGTTCAATTCGGTGCATCTGGGAAAGAGAAAAAAAGAAGATATGATTAAGTTCCTCTATGTCAGATGCAGTGTGTTCACGTGCAGCTGCTGGATCGTAGGAAATGGGAAGTGTGTGTGTAAAAAATAAAAACTCATCTTTACATCTGCAGTAACTGCAAACTGTAGAAATATACAGTTATTAAATGCTGCTAAAACATGCAATTTAGATGTGTAATTACAGAATGAGTGGGGCTGAATAACAATGAGATATGAAAAATTGTGGCATAAGAAGGCATCCTCATCTCAGAAAAATAATAATGTACCCTTACTCTGTCAAAACTTCTAAAATGTAAGCCTGCAATATGCATTTTAATGATTTTCGTCATGATGCCTGATGCAGAACAACCAGAGGTAAGCACAATTATCACTCTTGGTGGTTAAGGCCTTCACCCCACCTTCACAAGCCTGATTTGAGATGGTACAAATGAGACTCCAAAAGGCCAAAGCAAATACCATAAAAATCTGCTGATCCTGATATTACCACAGCAGCCCCTCCAGCTGTATACCACTCCTATGTTCCACAGACCAAAGTGTATCCCCAGCCATGCTGTTATCAGCCTAGAGTATATTGGATAGTGCTTACATTAACACACAGTGTCTAACAAACCGCTTACGCTCCTTTAATTGGATTACAAGGAGTGCTGCATTCCCATTGGTGAGATTAGGAGGGTCCGGGCATGGCGCCGACTCCCCCCTCCTCTGCGTGAGTGAAGGATCTGATTCGTTGTCCTCCCTAACGACCTGCAGATGCCAGATGTTTGATTGGTGGAGTGGTGCTGGTAAGGGTGTTTATTGGTCCGTGACAGTGTAATAAGGGGGAATGCCAAGTCGACTGTCAGGGTGTTGAAGTGTCTACTCTGATCTAGAGGTGATTAATGAGGCTATTTATTTATTTACTGGCCTTAAATACAGTTTGTGGAGACACTGTTCTCTAAGTAGATTTAAAGGTCAATCTAGAAAGGTTCCAAGCATTTAATGGTTCTTGTTTGACTAAAGAAAAAGAAAAAAAAAGATTGTCGTCTTTGTTTGGGCTTTTACAGGTAATCCACTTTTGAAATGGACAGAGTCAGAGTCATTTTCTCTTTAATGTTACTGTTATCTGGTGACTCTAGCTGGTACTCAATTCTCTGTAATTATTTTAGATACTGGCTGCAACCTTGTTGGAGTTTCTAGAAAATAAACTTGCACAGGTTTAAGATGATTCCAGGCATTTTGACTCAACTGTATATTTTACAGGCCTGTTAATCATCACATCTGTCAAAAGGAAAATAAAGGCATCGTTCTAAGACTATTATGTCCGATTGATTATTTTTTTTAGAAGTTTGATTTCTCGAGCGATTGCAGAGTTTCTGCAAATGCTGCAACTTGAAATAAAACTTGCAGAACCCTTGTGTCTGTCTGTCAGAGACTATAACCCATTCTATGATAAATAATGTTAAACATAATAACTTTTTATCTTTCCTTTCAATCTTATCATCTAAGCAGCACGTTTGATTCAGGTGAGACAATATGAAAATGGCCTTATACATTACACAAAAAAAGGACATATCTTACGGCAATAGACATTTTATGAACAAGTTATTCAAACTTCCATGATCTAGTAAAGCTGATTTGAAAGTAATTAATGACAAATGCAGAAGTAAATATCATGAACTCAGACTGACATGTCAAAGCAATTTTCTTAAATAAAGAGAAGACAGTATTCATGTAATATCAACCTTGTGTTTGTATTGTTTTGGAGAATTTGTAACCTTAAGTATAATTAATTATGATAATAAGTTGTTGTTTTTTTTTTAAAAAAAAAAGGAATTCCTTCTTAAGTTTGAATAATCCACAGTCACCTTTGTGAACATTCTTGTTTAAGCTACTAATGACCAAGTTTGTCCACCCATCCATTCAAAGTTCAATCCAAACTTTCGAAATAAATAATAAGGTTATTTCATGACTTCTATCATAAGTTTACACGGGTAAATAACAACTTGGTAAAGATAAATTTTCAGGGTTGTGTGCCAGTTGTCAAAAGTGTATGACTTAAAAAGACGAAAACAAGTTGTGCTCATATGCAGCATTTTATTCATGCACTGTTTAGTAAGACCAGACTGAAGTCAGCGGTATGTGAGAGTTGTGTGGTGAGGGTAAACTGACCTTTAAAGTTAGATAAAAAAAAAGTACATTTGGACTGGAAAAGTGAGCCAGCATTCTTTCACATTAGCTCGCCTATAAATACATAAAGCAAGCGTGTGTGGATGTGTAAAAGATAGAGGCAAAGTGCACCTTGTGACCCTCCACACTGTGACCTCCAACCTCTGACCCCCTCTGTAAATCTCTTGGTTTTCAGTCTTTTCTTCACACATTACCCAAACCTCTGACCACTAACTTATGTGAAGTCCTCAGCACAAGCTGCTGAAAACCTGGCAGCTGCTGGCCTCCTGTGAAGGAGGACCCTCTCCATCATGGCAGTGACACCTTAACTGTCCAGCCCTCGCTCAGTGAGGAAGGCCCCCTGCTACCACACACACACTAAACCACACACACTTTTTCTTGTCCTGGTAAAAGGACAAACACAATGACACAAACTGCAGCCAGTCACTTTCTTTTCCTGCACAGGTGCAAATGTAAATGTGTGCGCTTGTACTCCCAACACACACTTTCATTTACACAAAAGTGTCCTTAAATCTCCCTTACGGCACCACAAACTCTCCTATCAGCATCAACAGAAATAATTCTTCTTTTGAATCCCTCATTCACACACACACATGGAAAAACACAGAGGAGCTCCACCATTATGCCTTAATGTACCCTGGGCTGTCCCTGCAGGTGACCTGACCCTTACTGTCCTGTCTGTCAGAGAAGGAGGAGCCAATTCAACCAGATGGCAGAAGAGTCATAGGGCTCTGAACAAGCCAAGTTAATATGTAGCTTTAACCATTGTGTCCGCTGCCTGACAATGGAGTGAGGTGGGAGGGAGGAGCACTCGCTTGAGCTGCTGGTAAAGATGGACTCAGTGTGTATTCTTGAAGGAGTTCATAAAAACTGAGCAAAAACCCACTTGATTCATCACTGTCTCATTTGGGCAGGAAAGCAAAAGGACAGAAGGCGGGGGAAACACTGTGCTAATGTTGTACCTTGACATGAAATCAGCAATTAAAAGTGCAAATACCTCTGTTTGTATGCTGCAGTGTGAGCCAATAAATTAATTTGTCTAAGCTTAATTGTGAGAAAAAGTTTGTTGTTTGTATTCAAGACTAAATATCACGAAATATATTAAAATCAATGTTCTAATTATGCTTTAACTGTCAAATTAAATCCAGAAACAAATATCAAAGTGCTTTCTTCAATAACTACTGCAACAACGCTTGCTAACATCCCCTATTATCAGCCTCTGTTCCTTGGCACTATCACTTTCCTAAAGATGAGGGTAATTCTCTATGCAAATGTGCCGCCATCATTGTCCCCGCCTCGTTAATCTGGGCCTGGGCTCCTTTGACAAACCCCTCTCTGATTGATGAGGCCCTGACAGCTCCAATGTGTGCGTGCATTTTCACAGATTGACATCATCATTAAGGAGCGAGAGCAGGGCCTGAATCACTGCAGATTTACTCCCCCCTACCATCATACCTTCCTCCACACACTCCTCACCCTTGCATGCCCAGCCATTGATGACAGCATGCATGCAAAAAACACACACAAGGCAGCACACCATCCGTCTAACAGCTGAGGCTTTCCGTCTGTACACACTGTCAGGCAGAAGCAGAATGCAAAGCGCTCGCTCATTGGTTGCCTGAATCTGTCATGTTGAAGTTAATTGGTGTAGGCTTTAAGCAAATTTCCAGCAGCACCCCTGTCATTGTGCCACTTGATGGGTGAGCCACTGTCATATGGCACCTATTGATTCACCCAAGGGATAAGATGATTCCTATAAAGCTCGCTATGTCAGTGTCACCCTCTCAGAGAGCGGCCGATAGCCTCTATTCTCCCTTTCTGTTGATATGCATCTGAGACAAGAGTGTTTTAAATCATGCCTTTATTCATATTCATTCCATCTGGAGGGTATCCACAGGCTGGATTTTTAGTGTTTCAATCGGCTGAAGTCCATTTTGGAGTTCATTTGAAAATGGAAAAATCGTTACCTAATCCTATTGCTTTGGCCCCGAGCTACAACATAAGAAACATGGCGTATGCTGGCAGAGCAGAAAAAAAGACAAGAGACACAAACCCTGACTGAGTGGAGGCAGCTGCAGATGAGCAAATAAAGCATTCAATATTTATGACTGAAATTAAAACCAGATAAAGATGTCACATATTACCGCGTCCCCGCCCTCCTCTCCTCCCTCCCAGGCCTCTGGCCCTGGCTCTGGTGCTCACAACTCTCCACTCTCTCAGCGCGAGTGAAAGAGAAGCATTATTCCTTCTCAGCCCAATGTCTTCAAAGACAGTAATGAATGCAATGCAGTGACCCAGAAAATGGACTTTAGAGAAGGAGAGGGAGAAAAAAAAAAGCAATCTTGCGTTTGTGGCGGAGTATTATCACTTTACTCCCCTCCCCTTGTCCTCTCCCCACCCAGGATGGTGTGCGCTTTTATATATGTGTGCACCTGCCACTATGTGTGTCTCTAAGGGCATGTGTGCCTTGTGAATTTGTGCACACTTGCCACTGTTTGTGTATGTGTATGCATATGTGTGCGTTAGAGTGTGTGTGCAAGCTGAAGTCTCAATCAAGAGGGAATGGGTGCAGGCTGACAGGCAGGCCCATTGTGGGGTTAATTAAACACTTCAGGTTTAACACCCCATCTCTGTCGTTAACCCAAACACTGGCTCATCACTCATTCCCGCCACACTTCAGTTAGAGAGTGCAGGGGGGGACAGAAAGGGAGGGGGGGCAATGGGGATGTCACAGCGGGTGGGGAAATGGTGATAGTAGTGGTTGTTACAGAACATGAGCTTACCAGAGACGATGAAGGTGGTGAAAGTTTGTTTTTCTTGAAATGATGGTATTCAATTGCAACTCAGAATTTCCAAGTCGAGATACGAAAAAAAATCAACTGAAATGCCCCCAAAATCAGATTTCCGACGTGAAAAATCAGAGGAACCACACCTGCCACAACTTCAAAATCAAACACAGCTCATTAAATGAAACATATAGATATATTACTTCCCAATTTCCATCAGTCAACATGCTGCTACTGCCTTTGTCTGTACTGAATAAAACGCAATGCATTGTTATAAACGTGTATTACTAATAATAACCAGGTTTTCCAACTGGAACACAGTGTGATGTCATTCCCAGTGACAAGTTTCAACTTCTGGTTAAATCAAACAAAGCATGACAATGATTCAATAGAAACACAAAGAGATAAGCAGCATATAACCCAGGCTGCAGGATAACTACCGGTTAAAGTGTCATTGAAATGTTTTTGGTTGAACTCTTTAACTCTAACTCTTTGGCATGGTGCCTCCTGAACAGAACAGCCTTTTTGTACACACAAAATATCAGTCAAATATATCCACAGTATAGTGTCAGTGATGCTAAAAATCTGCCATCAGCAATACTACACAAACATTTTAATGTGTGAAATTACCCCAGAAGAGTTTATTCATTCAGGATTTGCAGTACGTGATGATTCCAATGTGAACACTAAATAAATTAATGAAAAAATGTATGTATTAATTAATTAATTCATTATTAATTTAAAAAAATTGGTTATTTAGTTAGTGGCTGCTTAGGTTCTAGCACAAATCTTTACAATAATCTTAGCATTTGAATATTTAGCGAATATGAAGACAGCTCAGGTTAAGAGTTTTGCTGAACTAAACCCACACAGGAAGTGCATTAGATGAGTTTTTGTTGTTGTTTTAGTTACACTCATAGAAAATTGAACTATGGGCAATCTTATGGCCATTGCTGCTCATTATGTTTGAAGTATTTGAACAACAGACCTTAAATTTCACGTAGGATTTAGGATAAGAATAAGCAGGCAGGATTTACATATATATATATATATATATATATATTTAAAATATATATAAACAAAAATGTCTTTCTCGTGACAGCTAAAAAAGGGGAAATACCTCTGTAACTGTACTGTGTTAATTTCTCTGGTCATCAGCCACAGAAACTACCCCTGCCTGCAGTGTAATGGATTCTCACACCACTAGATAGCAGTAGTTTACACCACTGACAACTAAACCAGTCCACTCAGTTACTGTAGAGCAACTGATGGAGCCTGTGAATTTATGGGTGAATGAATAAATGAGAAGATGAATGAGTGAAAAGATTTAACACTGTCTCACTCAACTACACCAGAAGCTCCGCTTAAATAAATGACAAATTAATGAGGCAGAATTAGATTTAGGTAGTCTGATGTATTAGTGTGGTTACATGTATACAACAACCATAAAAGTGCAAAAATTATTGGCCCAATGATATGAGCAGCCAAATCAATGTTATGCTGTAGAATACAGACCCAAACACCATGGCTGGATGACATAACTTCCAGGTGTCCTTGAATGAAATAATCAAAATTAAGTAGAGGATAAAGGTGCTTCTTAATTGTAACTAATTATTTCATGTATGGCATGAGCTTAAGCAGACAAGCTAATAATAAAGTAAAATCGGGCCCCCTTCCTGTAAAAAATCTTGTATCATTTGCTGAAAGGCTGTAAATGTAAGGATTTACGAGCAATTTCCAAATTAAGTTGTCTTACGGTAAACTACCAAAGGTAGTTATCACAACATGGTAACCCCATTGTTTGCCTACAGCTACAAGGTATAAACCTATTTTTAAAAAATGTACCAGGCTTTGCATTTAAAAAAAGTATTGAACTGTTTGATTAAAACATATTGATTGGTTAAGATAACCTATTTTAAATTTGCAAAAAAACATAATATGCTAGTCTCTTTGTGCCCCACATGAATGAAATATGTATTTTACAGGTTCATACATTGTTCTTTCAGCCTAAGAAGAAATAATAAAATAAGCTGGTTTCTACAAAGTGAATAAAGTTAATTAGCCAATTGTAGATGATCTCTTGATGGACTTTTCTACCATAGTTGAAATGGTCAGGCAGATGTTAGCAAAACAGGTTTGGTCTAACTGTGGTCTTCTCAGAGGTTCATTAACGATAATGCAGTTTTTGTTGTCACGTTGTCGTGTCTGTGTTATCATAAAGGTTTGGTAAGATGGAGCTCATGCCCGTGTTGCAGTCTTTCCATTAGCCATTAGCCCATTAGCCCGTTAGCGCTCAGGCTGTTGGAACAGCTTGAAAGTGTGATGCTAATGCTTCAGGGATCCAACCCAAACTGGAGCTTTGGCGAAAGGCCAAATAGGAGGAGTGGCGTAACAACTTCCTGTACCTATAGTTTCCTTCGTGCTCTTTCATATTATCACTTCACATTCTTTTCTCATTGTTTTCTCTTGTTTGTCTGCTCTGAATTTGGGTGCTTTAGCATCTTTAAGCTGCACTCTTCACCGGAGGAGGAGTTCTGTTGCATCCCTGTGCCATATGTTAGTAAACAAGACTAATGAACATGTCTCTCCAAATGTGGTGGAGACATTTTTCTCCTTCAATTCACTCGCCGTTGCCCACTGCAGTTTATCCCCGGTTTGTTTTCCAAGCATTTCTCATAAAAGTGATTTATCAAAAACACTTAATGCAGAATTGCCGATGTTTCATCTCGAATGATTCCAAAGCCTGCTGAAGCTGGTGGTTTTTATAGCTCAGGCTGAAAAGAGTACTTCTTGAGGGCATGTTGTGTTTGCTTCTTGTAAAGTAGTAAGACACACACACACACACACACACACATACACTTTAACCCCACTGGTGTTGACTGGGAATGGGCGGCAGGAAAATGTCAGGAGGGATGGAGGTCATTTCCTTCCAAAGGGATAAACACACATTCCACGTGGCTCCCTACTGTGTTATCATTTACTGCCCTATCGGACACATTTTGGCGCCTCCGAATGTATTTGTATTTACAAACATATTCTTTATTTATTTTCTCTGAGGCCACTGTGCTGAGGAAATGATACAGAAATCTAACATTTGGAGAGACATCGTGACTGCCAGGATGCAATTTGTGTTCTTTCTCCGTGGAAAAAAGGGGGCCGTGATGCCCCGGGGCGGCCATTTCGTTCCCTGCAGTGACATTTTTAACAGGGTGCCTGCAGGACACTGGGACACAGTCTGAGCCACGCACTCCTCGTCATGGCAGACAGCCTGCGCGCTGTGCCGTGGACACACTGACTGTCTTTCTAAGGCTCTTCGCCTGAGTCAATGTGCTGAACCAAGGTTGGCTTCAAAAGGCTACGAATGCGGCACAGAATCTCTTTGGGTTTAAAGGCTTTTCAGGTCAATCTTTGTTGGTGTTCATAACTTTGCAACACTTATTAGAATGAATGTCAAGTGAATTCTATTGTGTTTTAATCTTACAGATAGGTCAAATCACTCTAAACAAAACACCCCCCGACACTCATTCCATCTCTGGAGCTCAGAGATGCTTTCTTTTGTTGTGTTTTCTTGGTTTGTTAAAAACACACGTCCATCAGCAGCCAGGAAACTTTAACGGCTGCAGTTGCTTCTTTTCATTAACAACGATACATACCAATTTTGTGTGAAGTTCCCGATCCTGCCTATATTTATCAAAGCAACATTAGGAGTGTATCAGCATCAATTTGCCATCATGAAGCATGGAGGCTGCATTCCACTCATGTGTGACCATTATACTAATGAGGTTAATGGTTCAGCTGTGCTTACCATAAGATGGATGCCCCCCAGTGGAACCTGCCCCCTTGTGTGTGTGTTTGAGAGCCTTTTTTTGTGTGGGTATCTGCTTTTCAGTGGAACAGAGAGTTTTTATTCTCTTGTCATGAGTTCTCCATCATGACATGTCCTCACAAACAAATGCGAACACTTAGAAGGAGCCTCATTATCAACCAGAAATATGTATGACTTTCTCCATTATTCACAAATATCTTTGAACTTTTAAAACTAATGTGACGAAGTGATGACTTCATGTAGACTATTACAAGAGGGCAAATTACTGGTGTCTATTTTTGCTAATTACAAATGGTAAAACCAGTGAAGCCTTTTATAAGCTAGGATACTGTTTATTCCCTGCCACATGCTATTCAGTCTAAAAGTGAAACAACCCTCGGGATTGAGATTGCACCATTTTCTTTAACAGATAGGATGCCCCAGCCATCTGTATTTTTTTCTTTCTAGGATTTAAATGCGTTTAGGTTGAGAAATGATTTAAATGGCTCCAACAGGCTACCTGCTAACTCCTCATCAGCAGCTTTAAAATAACACAGGGGATGTAAAAAGACAGTGATTCAAATAATAAACGTCTTTGTTATTGATTTTAACACCTTGACACAAATGGTTATCAGGGTTGAGATTTGTTTGTTTTAATGTGTTTCTAATCTAAATTCCTACGGCGACCGTGGTGTTGTAGGCCAGCACTTGTTTGCACACAACCCCAAAACCACAGTATTGCTTCTTAATTAGATTTACAGGATATTAAAAACACAGTAGGTGCTCCTAAACGATGATCATTGGAGACAGTGTTGAAATAGCAGACATCTTTTTCATATTGCTAGTCGAACCGTAACAATATCTGTTTTGTTATTATAAATGTTTTCAATTACCAGCGCCATCTTCCAAAAATATGAGATATGTCAAATTACGAGTGCAAATTTGGAAATACATGCTGCTGACTATTATACATTTTTTTTTCAACTTCAGAATGGTGCTATAATGAAGAAAATGAAGTTGGCCTCATTTACTGTTAATGCAGTCAAATGCTTTTTCTCAGTGGGTGCTACCCAATAAACTGAGGAGAGGAAGGGCATCGGGTCTCTGGAGGGGTACAACTTTAATTGGATGATCTGAAAGTCCTTTCCCCCCAATTCCAAATGTAAACAAGGCATGTCATGGCACATCTAACACCAAATGAAGAAACCTTACGAAAATGCCTCGAAGAAGTTTAACAGTTTCTTTTCTTTTGTGTGTGAGTGGGTGTGTCACTCGCTTTTCAAATTTAATTCCATTACATCTAGGCAAGGCAAGGCAAGTTTATTTGTAGAACACAATTTGTACACAAGGCAAATTTAAAGTGCTTTACAGCTACATAAAAGCACAAGAAGGAAAGTAAAATAATTCCATAAAACATAGAAATAATAATTAATTAATTAATTAAACTAAAAGCGAAGTGTACAGATAGAATACTTTCAGTTGTCATATGCACAGCTAAATAGAGCTGGTTTCAGCCTGGACTTAAACATCGTCAGAGTTTGAGGCCTGTCTCACATCTTCTGGAAGACTGTTCCAGATTTTAGGAGCATTAAACTGAAACACAGCCTCACCTTATTTATTCCTGACTCTGGGCACCGGCAGGAGACCCCTCCCTGAGGTTCTCAGAGTCCGAGTTGGTTCATATGGCTCTAACATGTCAGAGGCAACGCACTTCCAGGTTGTTGTTTTCTTTTTCCAAGAAGCAGTTGGAGGCAGGATCTTTATCACTCCATATCTTAAATTCCTACCACAACAAAACCAAATTTCTGAATTATAAGAAAATTTGTCCTTGTAGAACACAGAAAAGGCGAGAAATAAGAGTTGTATGAAAACAATTGTTGCAAAGTAAGAAACTACAGTAGCTAATGTGGTTATGATGTCTTTAAATTATTTAAATGTGAGTCTCAAACTGAGTTTTTAAACAATTCAAATACAACACCAGATATTTTACTCGGCTCCTACTTTGGATGGTGAGCTTTAAGAAATCTAATCCGGGTTGGCAAATGATCTTTTTCATTGAACCACTTAAAAGTATAAGTGAAAAGAAAAACGGAAAATGACCATAATTAGTGAATATTTTCATTACTGAATTAGCTTTTCTGAAATATCACTGAAAATTTGTGACAAATTGAGAAATAATACCTTCAAATTGACTGAAAATATTATCTATCTAATATTTATTATACTGATATTATAATCATATGTTATTGTATTATAATGATAATCATGTATATATTGAAAAATGCTAATGCTTCTTTCAGTGCACATACCTGTACAGATGGCAGTTAAGTTAAGCAGTTAAATCATTATGTTGGGTTGGATCTCCAACCTCTAGTTTATCATTCACAATGTGGCTTATAAACATCTGTTATGTCATCATAAATATACTGGCTAACAGTTTGTGGAGTATTGTATTTTAATTAGATTTATATAATAAGATACGTGTTTGAATTACTTTGCATTTTTGGTCTGAATGTAGCTTGAAAAAAAAAGTAATTAGTCAGAAATCACTCAGTGGTAAATATTAATCTATTTCTTTTTAGAAAATTATAAGTGAGATCATGTTTTTTTACATTTACACTTAAATTACTCTTAATGTAACAACATTATCTCGTCACGTTCCCCTAATTTTACATTTATTTCATTGTAAATGCTGCATGTTGAACTCTCATGACCCTGTCTCCCAAAAAGTGTTAAACTATAACACTTGGTTGCCAGACCTTTAAATTAATTTTTTTTTTACATTTCATACAGGTTAAATACATGATTTTGGAATCATATTTTTTGTCAAAGACATGAATAGACGCATACTTGGTCTCTGTTGATGTGTGTTGGCATTCAGAGGTCAGACTTCCAGACATATATTTGTTTAGCTGTGAGTGATCCTGCTTCACAGACTCTTCTCCTGCTTCTCTCGCTACAATGAAAAATGTTACACCTGCTGCAGTGGGGCACAAGGTAAATAAATCACCACATGCTGGAACAGATGTTTTATTTCTCAAATAACGGAAATATCTGATTTAACTGTTAGCAATGTTCAGCTGCAGTTATCAGCACGCATTTTAATGGTGCATTAAAAGATCTGTCAGTCGGCAGAAAACACAGGTTACACAGAGGATAACAACAAATGTCTCCAGTGCTGTTGTGCTGATCTCTTTGTCTACATATGGGTGATAATATTGGGCCTTAAAGTTTGTTTCCCAGTGCCTCAGCGAATGTTTTGAGAAGCTGAACTAAAGAGTGCTGAGGCAATGAGTTAGCATAGCCGACCCTTGGGCCTGTAAAGCTGCTGAGCACAGCACAGCACTTTGTGCACACACACACACACACACACAGATTCACAGCCCTGATAGCACATAAAAAGTTTTCAACCCCTGAAAACACTCGTGTATGCACCACTCTATCTCAGCTGAGTAATTTAACAAGACTTATATCAACGTCTCAAGGATGTGAAATATGAAATCGACAGACAACCAATTGTACAAGAAGAAAAGTGTTCCATAAAGTTCATGCTGGCGCCTGGTTTATTGGCTCTTCTAGGATCAGTGAAACTCATAGCCAATGGGAGAACTCAAACACAGACGGCATATTAATTCATCGCTATTCGTTAGGACCTCTGCATGTGCTAAAGATGGTAATCTTAAGTAATTTGTTAGTGCTGCATCGGCGCTTTGACTTTTTAGAGAGCTACTTGACAGCAGCGTTAGCCCCTGGGCTCCTGTCTTGGAAAAAAAATGATGCTCCAATTTGCAATTCATACACATTGGGGGAAATGTTTAATTCCATGGCCGTTATTCAACTCAGTTCATTAATTAAAGAAAAAAACGCTACCATTCTTCTCTCTGCTTTCCCGCCATCTTTTTGATGAGCTTTCTTCAGGAGTAATTGAGTCCGTTAATTAGACAGAATTAGGCTCTAATTATTCCAAAGGCCCAGTGCCGGGGGAGGGAAGAAACCAAATGTGCCATATTTCACCGCTTTGCCACTCCAACTGCTCTCACTGAATCCCCTTTAACTCTCTTTGATGTCCTCTACACCGCCGGTTTCACAGGAAATGGATTAGATATCAGGCCTCTTAATTCTGCCGCTCTGCTCAACAGGAGAGCTCTTTTGACATTTGTGCTCACTTCTGCCTGATTTCAAGCCTGTGCTGCAGTAAATGCATTTCATTACAATGAGGTGTTTTATTTTCTCCAGCTCAGTTTTTATGTTATATTAAAAGGGACAGGCATCCGTCTTGTTTATGTCCTCCCTCAGCCTCTCAGTTAGTGGCGGTCCTTTACTATATAGCAGCTTTACAGCCTTACCTTTAAACATCTCTTTGTCAGGCTGAGGCTTAGATTTAAAGACACTGAGATAATCCTTTGCAGCAAAATTCAAAAGGGAGCATTTCTATGCATATTGCATTTCATTACACTCAAAAACATGTTAATGTGTTTAATAAACAGCCTTTAAACAGCTAAATTTTAGCCTGTTTGAATTTCTAGATATTGCTTACATGCAGAGAGCAAACAATAATGATTTGGTCTGCAGCTGACAAAACCGCCACTTGTTCTGACGTTGAAAACAACAGATTTGGAATTGCCATGGGTCACAGTCGTGATCTAGTATAGGGGATTTTTCAATGCTTCAGTTTGGCGTCTTACAGGGTTTCTTGCTTTGTGAAAAACTAAAGCAAAAATCATCAAAGGTACACTATTTTTCAGGGCAGTGCAATTAATATTGACCTATCCATTGCAACAAAAACCGGGTCATTATCATTTGAAATATCTTTGCACAAACTATACAGCGTGTCTTTGATCATTTTTGTATGCAACATGAACAAATGTGACTTTTAATTCAAAACAATAAGGCTAACCAAAGATCGAAAGAATGCAACTTGCTCTAATTCTGTCCCAACAGAAGGCTTCACTCTTTCATATTTCTTTCTAAATGTTCACCACCTACTCACGGGCATGTGTGTGCCGCTGAAATTTAATTTTGAAACCTTTAGCGTGAGCCAACCTTTGCTCTCATGCAAATATTGATTTCCAACATAATAAATCGAAAGCTATTGGAACAACAAGATGTTGCAATCACCACTATATATCCCACTGCTTCCCCTTGTATCTGTCTAAGAAACGCTTCATTAATTAACAATGTTGTAATATTGTTTCCAGACTTCAATTCACCACAACGACACACACACACACACAGACACACACATGCAGCCTGTACACAGCTGTTCTGCTGGAGTTTCTCATGCAGATGTTGAATTGGACATACCACCCTGAAGCGCTGGGGCAAGCCAGCACCACAAGCCTCAGTGCCGCCAAACCTGCCTTGATGGATCGGCTCACTCTCATGCCAACTACGACAAGTGAGAGGCGGCTTGCTCTTATTGGTCTAACTCCAAGCGTTAATGGTTGTTCCCAGATTGTAGCATGAAAAGGCCCTTTAGCTGCTCTCATAAATATGGTAAAGAGGTTTTATAAAAAAGGATGTTTGCACACACAGGCTCTGATTAAAACCAGCGGTGATGTTTTAAGGAGGAAGAATACAAGTTGATGATAACAACCAGTGGCATTATTTTATTTTAGTTGGTTTTGTGATTTAAAAAATGCAACGATAAAACCTCTAGAATCAGTGCAGCTTGTATATCAGCCAATTTGGTTCCCTGATCTGAGCATTCCCTTATGTTCGAGGATAAAAATGTCACCCAGTATGAAAACAGCCATAAACCAAGCATTGTTCAGAGGTATTTTCCTCCATTTTCAGATGCCAGATGCTGCATGTTATATGAAATGCCCCCGCTGTATTTTTCACAGTGACAGCCCCATAGTTTACTCTAAGGGGACTGGGGTTAGTTTATCCTCAACTGGTGTATTACTCTTTGAATGTCTCTGAGTTAAACTGCTGGTGACAGCTTATCAGTCAATGTAATGCACAATGCCTCTATGTGTGCGGAGCAGGGAAGTAATTCAATATCCCTATATGATTCAAGGCAAAAAAGAGGGAAAAAGAGATTTATGCCTCCAAAGGTGGCAAGGGACATTAATGTTGGTGGAGTCTGAACTTCCCGCAAGAAAAATCTATCCCAGACATCAGTCTTCCATTTGTAATTTATTCTAATATTAAATTGTGTTTACCAGCAAAGACAAATGGTGAACTCAAACACATGAAAATCTGGGGGAGAGCAGGGTTGGGAAAATAAGGACAGTAAATAATAACTTTTTTTTCCCATTTTTTTCTGGTTTTCTTGGCTTGTTCTATTTTACTGACAGACAGAATGCTCAATTTCATGTTTCCCTGTGATGTTGTCCTTGGTTATTTCCCTCTGTTTGTCCAGGTTTCCATTTGGGAATCTCTTTGTTTTTGCACCTCTGCGAGGCCACGCTTTCTCACAAGTGGCCTGATCTCTGTTATCCATGAAATCCCACTGCCACGACCTCTGCCCTGCAACTAAGCCCTTTCTCCAACACAAGCCATGATAATAAACATGGGTATCAGGGAGCACATCACTGTAGAGTGCATGTGTGTTGGTGTGTTGGTGCATACCTGCACAACTTCACATTTCTTTGTGTTCTGCAGCAGGAAATCTGATTCATACTTTCCTTGTGCGTCCACTAAAAAATGACAGCCGACTTGAATGGCACACGGAGGCCTAGCAACACATAGGAACACATAGCACACCAACCTTCTCCATCACTTCCAAACGTGAATTTTTGAAATTTTTGTCATCCATGCTACCTCCAGTTTACGAGCTGTTTGAAGACTGTTCGACTCGCTGGAACGACCTCGTCCCCTCTCACGCTTTCTGGCTGAAGGAGAAGACCTCAGATCGGGCTGCTCTCGCTCAAAACACTGCACCTGTTCCACCATATGTATGAGCATAAAGGTCCCTTATCTATCTTTACATTTAACGTCTGCATTATTCAAACAGCAATATTTCATTAAAGCACACAACAGGAGCTGACATGATTGCAACTGTTTGTTGATGATTCATTCAATTCAATCAGTCACTCATGATTAAAGGAAATCATTTTCCAGCTTCATTATCTGTTATGTCACCTAATAAACATGAAGTCCATTGTTCTATTAATAGTAGACAAATCCCTCATTAGAAAGAAATTTTCTTTCATTTCTTTCTATCTTTTCAAGTCCTCATTCTTGCTTCAAAACACCCTCATAAAATCCATAAATGTGCAGTATTCCTTAGGTGGAAATAGTTACCAGAAAATGAAGTCTGTTGAAAACTAGTGTCCAACTTCTAGAAAATAATGAAGTCTTAGTATCTTGTAATGTTTTATTGTTGCTTTGCCTTTCAGGGTATATTGCCGGTAAGAGTAGGATCATTTTCTGTTCTCTTTACTGAATTCCCAGTCCAATTATAGAGAAAGAGTTAAGATTTTGCAACATGATTATCTGCATGTGGTGATGTTGATGTTCAAATTCTTGCTACATCCTTCCCTACCACCATGTGGACCACACGACAAAGTACGTTCAATTTCAAGACAAAGACCTTGAGTTTGGCGCTGATCCCCCACTGTTTTCACAGCCCTGTCACTTTTCTGGCTATGGTTAGAAACATATACGTGGTTAGGGCTTACATGTTTACTATTCATGGATCACGTTTCCATAGCCATCTCATTATTTCTAACGTTAGACTATGACACTGATATGTTTTGAACATGTGGATATATGTAGCTACTTCATATTTTCTTGTGAGACTCATGTGTGCAACACTATAATGGCTTACAGCAGTGTCTCTATTTGATTCATTCTCTTGTCTAGCAGTCATGTATGTGCACGTTGTACGGTCAATAAAGGCAACCTGAGTCGCTCATGTCTGCAACCAGCAGTTGTTGATCAAGACTGCCTTTCTGTGCTGGTTATTAGAATAAATCAAAATAAATTCAAATTCCAAAAATCAACAAAGGGATTTTAGAATTATTGAACTGTAAATCCTTATTTTTCCTTTTTCCCAGCAGGAAAAAACAAATAGAGATAATGTCAAACCTAAGGAAACATAACCCCACCATCTCATATTAGTCCAGTCTCATCTCACAGCATCATGTGAAATAGCTGTGAAATCTATTTTGACAACCACTGATTTTTCAATTCTTTTGCACCCATCTTCCACATGCAAACAGTTTTGGGGACACCTTCCAGGATGAAGATTTTCACTGACTAACTGTAACATTTATGTGTGGACTGGAAAGCTGAGGTACTTGGTACTTCTTATTCTGATGTCAGAATATGGGTTCCCCTTTGTTGAAATGGCAACGGGAGACACCAGCAAGATATTGCAGGTGCTAACATTGTTAACAGCACTTTTTATATCCTCAACACATCCATTGAAGTGCAGAAGCATCATAACGTGCTCTAAAGTTCACTGCTACATAATCCAACACAAAACCAGCCACCAATGATTTTTGACATCATGCAATCAGACCTCTAGTTGTTGGAGGAACTTTGTGTGAGGTTAGGGGAGACAATATGTGGTTTGGACATATTTAAGGAAAGCATTAACACTTTTCTCCTTAATTACCATGGAGCCACAAATTGCATTTTTGTGACATTCAGCATCACTTTTGAAGTACTATATTTCATGGAGAGGGTTCTTTCATACATGCAACACATATATTTGAGGAAGTGATGGGACACTAGTCCTTAATAAGCCATAAAAAAGCAGTTTATAACATCCAACAGACATTGTGAGAGGATCTATGGAAACTCCACCTCTACAACCTCCAGCCTCCAAACATGGACAGCAGTAAAGCTGTTAGATATATATTTTGTGACAGTTTCCCCAAATTCCACGAGACAGTATGATAGCATGAAGCTATTTTTGTGTTTAGGTATAAGTCCATCCATCTAGCCATTCATTTTCTGCACTTAATCCAGTTCAGGGGCATTGGGAGGCTGGAACCTATCGCAGCTGCCACCAGGCGAGAGCCGGGGTACACACTGGACGGGTCACCAGTCCATCACAGGGCCAAACAGAGACAAAAAAAACATGGATGCAAGTTTAAAAAAAAAAGAGTCCAAGCCAAGAACACAAATGAATAAATTATGTTTAGTTAAGCCATTACAATTAATAATGCTATACTGAGTTTCATTACTCTGATGAAGTCTTTAAAATAGTTGCATTAGCTATTTTATTTTAGCAAAGTTGGTGGTAATATGTAACTTCTTACTTTTTAAAAGTAAAAGTTCCAAACTTTGTTTATTATTCTACTTTTATAAAGAATTAACTGACAGTGAATGTACTTTGAGTTGAATTTAAAGTCATCACTGAATTTAAGCGATCACATTGTTAAAGTCTGCTGCTCTTCATCCATTCTTCTCTTCTCTTTTGTTCAGGTCCAGTGCGGTTAAATAGCAATTATTAGCTGTTTTATCAATTACAAGTTCAAGTCTTTCCAAATTAAAAATCTTTAAATGCAAAATTGTTATGTACAAATGTACTCTACCAGCTGAGCCCCAACCTTTAAGAATCTTGAATTGTGGGTATTGTGGCTGGTAACTGTTTTGAAAGACTGGATGCAGCTGAGGAATGTATCCACACAGAGGCATTTAAATCTCTTATCATCAGATATTGAGAGTCCACGTGGACCCAGGTTTCAGAATAACTTTTATCTCAGAAGTAGAAATTAAGATTTGGTTACTTGTCTGTCTATTGTGTCTGTCCTTATTTATTTTAGAGCTGATAACAAGTAGTCAACTACAACCTTTTAGGTATAAAACTATGGTTTGAAAGCAGAGTTTTTGACGATTTTAGTTGAAGTTGACACATTCTTGTTTTTAACCATGAAAGAGAGCAGATATGGCTCAAACCATCGTTGGCACCTTCTCTCAAGTCTTTTTAGGCCAACTTCAGTTAAATAAAAAATGTTAAATGATACTAATCTTGACAAACTTAGTCACATTTAGAATAAAATTAAATCTATTTGACAAGTCACAACCTGGCAACCAAACGCTGCCGCTAAACACTCTATTTATTTAAATGTGAAAATATTAAACACTTAATACAAAAAGAGTGGGGAAATAGATTATTTAGTGATACAGAAGCACTCGCACTCACTACCCACCCAGGGAGTATATGCAGGTGTTTGTGAGCACAGCAACACAATATGTATGGTTTGCCTGAACAGCTGATGAAACACAGCCAACTACCTCCATCTACACTGAGCAATGAACTCACACAATAAGATTAGCTAGCTTCCCTTATCTAAACATCTACAAGTGTTACCGACCTAACCTAATGCCACCTTATAGCCTGAGAAAAATCAACACTCAGGCTCATGTTCTTTAACGTGGCTATTGTCCATTTACAGGCCACTTAAAATAATCATGTTTAATACACGTGGTTTCCACAAGAGTTTGCGGAGAGCATGCCTGGAAGGAAATCAGATACTGTCTTAATCCATCTGCCACAGAAGCCTCATTAATTCCCTTAATGAATCCGTAACCTGAGAGCTGGTAACCTGTGAACTTGTCATGCCGGACACACATTTTGCGGCGAATCAGAGAAAAACGGGCTTATCTCTCATTTGTAAGAAAGTGGCAGTGGAGCAGCTTTGTTTTCCGGGGGGATATGAGCGCAGCGCGGTCACGCCCGTTAGTGAAGGCATTAGCAGAGTGGCGCAGCCAGGCCGCTTCCTGCCACGCAGGGTTACGGTGTCACGCCTTGAGCTCTGATTGAGTTACAGCCCAGAGAGAGAAGGTCACCGTGCCTCTCCGACGCGTCTGCCACTCACATTTGCTCAGTCACCAAAGGTACAAACGCCCTTGTATGTGGAAATTACACTTACACCTTAAAGTCCCTCAAGGAAACCTGAGGTCGTTTTAAACAGGTGTGTGCATACGTTGTTTGAGGGTGTTTCGTAGTTGTGCCATGTTACATCAAAATGGAGGGCAGAGCTGCAGGTTATAAACCTCAATATATTTTAGATATCGCCTGCAATGTGTCCACAGTGTAAACATTTCATGTTGGTTTGAAGGATATAATTCAATTCATTGTTTTTTTTTTTAATTCTTTTTCTACTTATGCTTTGATTTGACCTAAACTCCAGAAAAGAGATTAAACCAGTTTGTAGCTTGGCTCCTTCCAACGAACAGCATAGTAGTTAGCCTGGATTCAATGGATGGATGGATTTGCATTAAAATATTAGCAGAGGTGCAGCATACCCCACCCTATAAGTAATGACTGATGATTTTATTTCAGGTTCTTAAGCAAACACACTTTTGGAAACTTCTTGTCTTCGGTTCCATAAACAGAATGTTCTATATCATATATATATATATGTATGGATATGTATGTGTGTGTGTTTTACATTTTTGCATTATTTAGAAACAAATAATTACAAAGATCTCAGACACTGAGTCAGATGTATTTTTGTAAAATATATCTGTTGAAAATATTCGTCCCACTTCTTCAAAGAAGAAAAAGTAAATAATCCCCCCATCTGATCTGCCATCAAAGGCAAGGAAAGTTTCACCAGCTGATAAAAGCATTAGAGAATTGATCGTGATCATTTCCACTTGTTTAGGTCAGTGGTCCAATTAGATACGTAAACCCCACATCAAAATGATGACCACCGGCTTCTGTGATCCAGTTAACCCTGTATTCTCTACACTGTTTTCATAAAGACCTCTTCAGATTGTAAAATGTCATTGTGAATAAAGACATTTGTATGTTTGGTGGCTCTGAGCAGTTCAATAACTCAAAACAACAACAAAAAAAACAATGTCAGGAAATGAAAACTCCTTTTAAAACTTAAATGACAAACAAAAGCTTTGGAGTCAGTGTGTAAATACAACTGACATATTTCTCATCTCATCTCATTTACCCGTGTTTTTCATCCAGGAATTTACCATTTCAATATGAAATCTCTTCTTCTAGGGAGTGCTGGTAAGGATGGCAGCAAGACAAGCAGCTTCCTGTGAAAGTTTGATAAAAATTTAAAATGTTAGTACAATATAAAATTAACCCCAGGGGGTAAAAACCATAAACAGGGCCATACAAACTAAATCCAACACATTTACCCTCCTGTTAAAGGAACAGAAACATGTTTCCTTAAGCGCAGTGCAATAGAAAATAAAACTCAAATGTATGAGGGGAGGGTCTCTAAACTGATGGTATTTTAAGCTCATTCTATGCAGAAGGAACATAAATAGAAGAAAGCAGCTTTACCACCTCTAAGTGCAACCAAGGAACATTTAAGAGAATAGTAGTGCTAGATCTGATATCATAATGGCTGGTGTGATAAAAAAGGCTGGAAATGTAAGTGGACAGTTACTGTCTTTGCAACAAACAGACACATGCATTTTTCTTCTCTGGTTTAGAGAAGATCATCTGAAAAAGTCATATAAGTTTCAGTGGTTTCAAAGCATAATTCAGCATGATGTGCAGGATTCCAGTTTTTTTAAGTAAGGACGTGGATGCATCCAAATAAGTTGTGTCATTGTAGTGTAACACAAACTCTTAAATGTCTTTAGTTTATGAATTTAGAACCATTTTTAAAGCAATTGCTCTATAGCTTGATTCAAACAAGGCTTCACTGTATAAATTACTGTGTCATCATCAGTTCAGAGTTCAGTTATCATAGATTAAAACTGAACTAGTTTGTGTCTATTATTCAAAGTTTGAAATTCTGAACCAAATTCACAGTCCCACAATGTAGCTCACATTAATTTCTCACTACTTTATGACTTCCTTTGAATTCACTCTTTATATGGAACATAGTTTTATGCAGTGCTTGAACATCTGGAACATGAGCACCAAACCCATCTGAGCAGATACATTCACATCTCTGCATTTATCTATTTTATTACTAACCATCAAGATACTCAAAATCAAACTGTGCAGTTTTTTTTTCTTAAACACGTTTTATTGCATACTGTAGCTTGTAGCTTATTTTATTTTGATAATTTTCACACACCAGTGAAAGCTGATTAGCCAGCAGGGTCCCAGTGACACACGCTTCAGTCTAACAATTAGAACTACACTAACATAAGGTAACTTAAGTAAAAAAATCAGTTGATGAAAAAAATCCAACTTCAAAACATCTAGCAAGAACAATATGTCATAGGCGTAAAAGAAACCAGGAAATGAGAGCAACAGCAGTGTGCCAGAATCTGGTGTGGAAGCATTACAGCACATCAAATCATACTTAATGGCAGGTGGGGACAGAGTGGGTGAACACACAACTGTCTGCGTCAAGGCCAAAACAAAAGTGCAGCTTACTTTATAGGTGCTCTTCTCTGACTTTCTGCTGTGCAACGTAGTCTTTTACATCCTTCAGATTCAGTTTGCAGGCCTCACTCTTTTTTCACTCCTTTATAGCCATCTTCTGAAACTTCCACAACTTTTTGCCAGATGCTGTCTGCAGTGGAAACGTTGCTGTGTTCTACATATCTATAACTAAAAACCTTTGTAATTATCCAAATGGAGTTACAGCATTTATGACAGAAATCATTAGCTTCTACTGGAGTACCTGTGGACTATGTGTAGGCATAACTCATCATGACACGTTCACTGTTGAGAAAAATGTTTAATGCCGCGAGATAGAGCTGCACACATTGTATGTTTGTTCATTAAAAACTGCATCTTTTAGTCAAAAATTCATGCACAACACTGGTCATCAGCATATAAATGTATCTTTGCTAGATGTCCTAACTTGGATTTATATAAATCCCAAAAAATAAAATAGGAGTTTAAAACATCCAGGCAGAACACTGTCTAACTATTTGACAGAATAATTCGTAGCTACCTTAGATACTGTAATAGTACCATGGCCTGATTTAAAACCTGACATAAGTGAGCAGAAGAATATTATTACCCAATATAAACTTAATTTGGTCATTCATGAAAGATTCAAATGCTTTAGCCAGCACTGACAATTTAGAAAGAGGGTGGTAGTTATTCATGTCTGAAGGGTCCCATCCTCCAACAGGTGGGAGAACCACTGCTAGTTTTTAAGCACGAGAAATGACACTGGAAAAATAACGGCAATACAATTAGTTGCAGTTTTTAACAAGTAAGGATCGTATTAATTTGTGAATGTACAGTTAAGTCTTAGAGGACAAATGCCTTTCGTGCTCGTAGTATGAAAAAATTCTGCCTCATATTCATCACTGTGTAAGTTGCCTTTTGTGTGTGTTTATTATCGCAGGTAACCCAGTCACCAACTTGTCTACAGTGTCCTTTTGTGATTTTACATCTAAACTGTCTGATTTGGTAAAATCATATTTGAAGTTAGTGCTGGCAACTGACCCAATGTGAGGGCCTTGAATCAGTGCCCTCAGGGCACACCCAACCATATTTTATCCAATATATCCAATAATTTTCAAGCTTACATAAAACTGGCCATTTTAAAAAATAATTAGTTTGTCTTGGTTGTAAATAACCAAAGAGGTCTTGCAGCAAAATGTGAAATAATCAAGAAACAAACAAAACACAACTTGTCCTTATTTCTGCCATGTCACTCAGCACTACTCTCACATAAAGCTTTTCAATAAGAGGTTTCATTCATGTCTCCAAAGTGTTTTGTGTATTTTTGCAGAGGATTGTGAGACAGAGAGCCAAAAACACAAAATCTTTAGACTTTATGATGTTATTCGAGTGTTTCAACACAAAAATAATATTTTTTTAACATTAGTCAAGCAGTTTTAAAGCCTAAACCCAACCAAACAGCAAGTGAAAATAATAATATGGTTTTAAACTTAAGAAAATATAGAAAGTACTGGGTTTAATGGGAATCCTGTGATGGACCCTGCTTCTCGTCCAATGGCAGTTTCCCGGCCTGCTGGTACCCTGAATTGGATTATGCAGGCATAGACAAAGGATGGATGGATTAAATAGGAGGTAAACTTTCCTTGATAGTCATATGCATAAATTCCTCACCAAACCTCTCTGACCTCCAAATGTGGTCTTCTCCATCTGTTAAACCTGACAATCACTCTTTTTGTGACAGCTTCACTAAATGCCCTGAGATTATATTCTTCTGTGCAGTGACTTTCTTGTTTACATGAACAAAAAAAAACAGAAACTTGTGTCTCAGGAAGCTAATTAATAGATTATGTTTCGTGGCAATGTTGAGAAATGTGTAAAATTAAATTTTTCTGAGAGAAAACAAACTCACATACCAATCATAATAATCTTTGTCGAACCTGAAAGGAGCAGCTCTTATATAGCTGCAAGCAAATTGTTCAAACCAAAAGAGTCTTTTTCGATTCATGCTATTAGGTTTCTTTAATTCCAAACAAGGGATTTTTGTGTCCTGACCAAAGCTGGCTTTAGGTAGCAGATGAGAAAGCATATGAATCATCTCATGGTCACATCTATTTGGGACAGCAGTGACAAACATTAAAATTTAAGGACTTGTTTGTTGACCCCGCATGTGAGGAATTACATCAATCAGCAAACAATGCATCACTCCACTGACAACCTCGGCATAAAACATTACACAGAAAAGGAGTGTACTAATTCTCACACATAGATCTACCTGCACTTGTGTGCACACACGCGTGCACAATCAGATGATTGAGTTCTCATCCTGTAATAAACCACTGATTCAGCATAAATATAACCATTGATTGGTGACTTAATTCCCAATTCAAATTATCATCCTGGGTCCCTATCCAAGGTTGACATGAGCCTTGAGCTTCAGCGCAACTAAATTATACTCTGCTTCTCTCCCTGTTCCCCCCCCCACCTCCCCAACTCAACCCTCACACACACACACACACACACACGCACACACACATACACATACATACTCAGACTCCCAGTTCCCCCATCTTTCTCCCCTGTATACCTCTCTCACAGTGCAGCCCAGGTGCTGATACAAGCAGAAATCCTCCACGCCACAGTGCTCCCAGAACACATACCCACTTACAGACGCACACAAACACACATACAAAGCAAGCACACACGAATACACCCACACACGCGCACCTCCATTCACTACAGCTCTTCAGAAAAGCCGAGGGGAGGCAGCATTCGTCTCCCCTCTATTTGCTGTGTTAGCATGGAGGCGATATGAAAAACAGGATCACTGTAGTTTTTCTGTTAAGGGACGATGCTGCAGCATAACGGCTGCGTTTTGTGTGTGTGTGTGTGTGTGTGTGTGTGTAGGTGTTGGTGGGCGGATGAAAATAAGAGATTATCACTGTGATGCATTGGCAGCTCTAGTTTTAAGTCACCCAAGGTTGTGGCCCTTCTACCTCAATGAGGATGTAGTGTCCAATGAGAACACTTTGTCAGTCCAAAGACAGAGAGAGCTGAAGGAGACAGAGGAGAAAAGACAAGCAGAGGAAGAGTGAAAAGTAGTAAACAAGATAAAAGAGGGAAAAGAGGAAGAGGAGGGCTGGATTGAGTCAGCCCATGTCTCTGCTTCATCAATATCCTCTTATATAAATGTCAACTGTACCATTTCCCTCATCACTGTTTCACCACCCCACTGGCTTTATCCTCTGGTACAAGAGGAGGGACATCACTCTCTCTCATCTCTCTTTATCGTTTTTCTCCCTCCCTTCTTGCTAGATTTTTCCTCTCCTTTCTATCCTTTCTTTCTCTCCATGTGCCTTCTCTCTTTATCATTCTCCATCCCTCCTTCCCCTCCCTCCCTCCATTCTGTCTCCTTGCCTCTCATGGCGATGCGTCACTAGCCTGCCCCCATGAAACAAGTCAATTTTCTGCCAGCTCGGCGGATGAATAAATCTCCCTGGCTCTGCTCAGAGCGATGGGGATATTTATCTAAGTGGAGTGTGTCCTCCTCGGCTCAACGCCACCGACTTCTCATCTAAGCCCCCTCCTTTTTTTTTTAAGAACGCAATAGAGAAAGCAATTGCTAAGGAGGAATTTGAAAGGTAACAGAGGTAAATGAAAGCACAAGAGGGGGGTAGAAAAAGTAGCCGGTGAAAGGACAGGAACAAAGAGATCAAGGTGATGAGAGAAGAGGGAGAGAATTAGGCAGTGAAAAATATGAAGAAGATGGATGGAGTAGGAAAATACGGGAGCTGCCTCAAACAAAGCCTATAAAGCAGCAGACGGGGAAGTGAAGCAGGGGCATTAGTCGAGCCTGCTCGGGTTTAAACGGCAGGAACAGGAACAGATCTGGATGGATGACAGCCCTCCTCCTTCAGGCCACATTCATCTGTTAGGGAGAAGGAGAGACGCAGGTTATTGGGCTCGCTGTGAACAATACTGCATGACACAAAAACAGAGAATGAGACTGAAAATAATGATAGATGGATGAGGATGGTCTTATTTCCCTCCATAATAAACAAAAGATTGAAGGTGCACGATAGGCAGCAGCAGTAGGACTCAGATGATGTGATGAGATGTTGATCTGCAGGATAATCAGAACAGATGGATTCATCTGGGCTCGACTTGCATCTTTTAAATTTTTAATGCAATACTTTGCAGTGTAACGAGTCCGAAGATTTAAAAAGCTTTGGGCAGCAGCAGGATTTTTAGAGTAAGGAGGGGGGCCTTACTCGCTACTTGCCACAGCATTAAAGCAAAGTAAATAGCTGTTGTGTCTCATTACCATTCATTTTTAAGGGGGACTGTTAGTGTAATGAATGCCTGTGCCATCTTCTCTGGGCCCTCCTCCTTCTTCAATATTAAGAAGAGTAATAATATCATTCACACATGATAAACTGCAAGAAAATATATTTCCTTTGCAATTAAAATGGTCAATTTTGCGTATGCACAACAGGCACCATATAACACCAAGTTTTGTTCTTAATTACCCACAATAACAGTGTGATATATGGGGTGTGCGTTGCTTTGCTGGGAGAGCATGATATGAAACAAGACGCTTTTAATAAAGTCATAAACACAAGCGTAGGCCCTGCGGAGCAGATCATGTGTGAGTGTGTGTGGGAGTGTGCAGTGTTTAATTTGTTTGCACACAAAAAAAGATAGACAAAGATGAGCACCTGCACATGCAGTCGCACTCACAACAAGTCAACCAAAAGAGATTTCTGGTGGTGTAACGGGCTCTTAGTTCAGTGTCACTGCTAAACAAATCATTTTGAATCATGTAACCAACCAACGCTGACATGTCTCTCAATTATATCGAGGTTAAAGGTTGCCTCAGCCTTTTTTGCCCCGGGTTTTCTTCTCTTTATGTTGTTACCAATAGTTATTAACATTAACACAAATGTGAAAGAAGCTAGCAGTGCCTTTGGAAATTGGTTGTAAAATTAGTGCTGATTCTGCTAAGTTTCACAAATATTTTTTTCCTTTTTTAAAACTTATTTAAACAATAAGGAGCTTACCCCTTTTACAGATAAATAAAAAAAATATATTTTTATCTTAATTTGAAATAAAGGTGACATTGAATTGAATATTTATTTCAACGTTTCAGAAACACAATTTCTTATTTGTTTAAATGAAAATGAAAGGCCACCATATGAACAATTTGATCAGAGACATAGTCCCTGAAAACGTTGCCCATTTTTCAAAGCAAATGTTGATGCTGAATTTTAAAATGTAATATTTCAACATTTCAACTTTGGACAAAAAAAGAAAAAAAAACTTTCCGCATAAGTATAAATGAGGAAAATAAGGGTTGCAGCATAGATAAACTGGCCCTTTAATTTTTACATATTTAAGTGTAAATGAATAATCTATCACCATACAAACACAAACTGGCAACACATATGTTGTGCAATATTTATGTTGTCACCACATTAGCATGACGAATGCAGGCACTTTTCATTAGAGACAAATGAAAGCTATTCTGACACAATTATGGCAAAAACAATAACAGCGCAGTGTGAGCCACTCCATGATTGATAATACTGCAGGGGAGGATTCAGTGGTGTTGGGCTTAACCAGGCTCTCCCTGAGGGGTTCTCCTTTGGCATTAGTCAGACAAATCCCTTTGTCAACCTCTCCCCTCGCCATTTTTATTCATAAGCACTTGGCCCCTAAGAAAGACATCAAACCAAGAATACAACGAGAGGTCAACATCATCTTTGCGCAATGTTAACCTCTGCATTGATGACGCTAATTCACATTTCCTCAGTCCAGCCTACGGGGGTTCAGCAGGGGAGGGGAGGAGGAGCAGAGGGATGGTGTGTGTGTGTGTCCTCTTTTGCCTGTGTGTGTGTCAGCAGCCACTTTGTAGTGAGACTCCCTCTTGACCCGAGCCCCTCCACATGGGGTTTGTATTGATAGCGTTTGTTGAAAGGAGGCGAAAGTGAATGTTGTCCGAGCTCATTGAAATGACAATGGGGGCATATGGTTGTGTGTGTGTTGGTGTATGGTCATGGCAGGCACCATATTCCGCTGTGCAGGGTTGCCAGGTGCTTGATGAACGGACCCACTGAGAGTTGACAAATCATACACAAATGCAACAGACTGGCTCGTGGCTCTTCTGCCCAACAGGGGGTTCTCTGGCTGTCTCTTCTTTTTTCTCTGCATTTTTACACCCTATTGCTGATTAAAATTATATAACAAACCATGAGAACCTATTACATGTAAAAATGAATTATGCTAGAGGTGATGTCATTGTTGTTGTTTTTTTTTCTTATCTTCCTAATGAGAGCCCTCCCTTCTTGGAAAACAGTAAAAACCCCACAGAGAACAAGGAAATAAAGATAACCTGATGTAGCAGCATTCCCTCCCACACAAAGCCACGTCTCCTGCCATGAATAGTCAGCTCCACCCTAATGACTATTCAATACAGTCTGCAGGCTGCAGATGAACGGCCAATCCACAGCAGCATCTGCTGCAGGCCTAACTCGCCAGACGCCAGCCTTGTAAGAGGGCCATTGCAGGCTAATTGAAAGACAGAGGCCATCTCTCAAAGATAGTGTTTGTGCATGTGTGTCTTGAGAAGGAGACGTGACAGAGGGAGTGGTGAGAGATAGAGAAGAAAAGAGAGGAAAATAACTGACAAAGGATGGAGGGAATGAGGAAGAGGGAGTGAGGAGGAGGAAGAAATACATTCCTCTCCTCTCAGAAAGAACAGCTGACCTGTCTGCGTTTGGTCCCACGCGGCCATATTGGAAAAGCTCTTACGGGCATTGAATTAACACAACCCAAAGCCACTTCATGTAATTAGAGTGGCCCTGTAGCCTTATCCTATCTTAAATACATGTTTGCATTACAAAAGCTAAAATGAGATTGGAAACAACAAACACGGGCACCATTCTGCACCATCTATAAACATTTCTGTTCCAGTGAAAGCTTGGGCTGATCAGACATTGTGGATGATGATGAATCGCAGGTTGGGAGACGCTGAGCAGGTTAATTGCACTCAGAAATAATCTGTAAGTAACAAATCGTAAAAATCCAGTTTGATCTACAATTTTACATATAAGTAATCAACAGAAATGCAGCTGGTATTTACACTTCTAGATGTGACAAATTAGATTTTCTGTTGTTTTTCCACCTCAAGGTCTCTTTATCCCTCTTTGCATCAAATGAGAATAAGAAGAAAAAAAAACAGCCTCCACAAATGAAAACTAAAGGATTGCTGTCATAATTCTCCCCAGTTCTCCTCTGGCAGTTTTTATTACCAAAGGCTCTGAATAATCTTTTCCACCCTGGCCTTTCCAAATAACACAATCCTTCAGCATCATTGCTTGCTGTGTTTTATGGAGAAGTGTAGATGAGAAAGGAGGAACATTCAAATGAAGCACTATCTGCTACTGCTCTACAACATTCGTAGTGCAGTGGAGGATTCATCAGCAGCCGGTGGATCTAGAGAGGAAAATGTATGTGGAAGTGTCGAAGTAGTTGCCTTTAAGAGAACTTGTGAAAAGAAAAGTAAAAATGACACATTTTTGGAGGTGTTTAGTCTGAACTGGCGTGACACACTCGGATGCTCTGACATATGAGCGTTTTCAAAATAAGCCCTCTGTAAATTAGGGATACTTATGTTCGGGCGGCGCCAACAACAAGTGTACAGGCCCCAAACCACACCAGTATGATCAGGGGCAGACAGCCGGTCTGTTCCTGGCAGGCACAGCAGTGCGGTCAGCAACTGTTCCACCAGGTAAGATGCAGTCAACAGATCTTATGGCCCCCGGCTCGCATTTTACTGTCATCATCAGTGAAAAGAAAAAACATTGCGTTAAAAACACTTGTTTTCAAACTGTTTATTGACTGAATGGTTATTTGTAGAGTCCAGTAGATTTTGCATTACTACAGCCAGAGACCCATGAAAAGGTTTCGTTTAGGGAGGAATAACTCCACATCAGGAACTCTGCATGGGGTAACTCCTGCACTTCTTGTGTTTCTTGGGAGACTGTGCACCTGTTTTTCCTTTTCCCTGCATGGGGATAATGTCATGACTTGTAATTTATTGACTGTTGTGTCTGACACTGTTTTTATGTTTTCTTTCTTTCTGCAGGTTACGGGTTGGAGGAAATCAATGACTGCATAACTGCTCATGAAAGCAACGTTTTGTTATTTTTTTTCTAATTTGGAAAGAGCCAAAGATAATCCTCTGGCATTTTTAAAGAATCAGTTCAACCCTTATTAAAAATAACTTATTTTCCACTGTTAAAACAACAACAACTTTTCTAAGATGGAATACCTTAACATGTTGTTTTCTTTAAGATATTGTTATTCGTCTTTATTTCTACTACATGTCAAAAGGAAACATGTATTTTTCAGGACATTTTTGATATATTTGTAAAGAAATTAAAATAATCCCTGGCAACAACATGTAAAATCAACAGAACGATCTTGATTGATGCTCTACATGATTGTTTTGCTTTCAATATTTTAAGTAAAATGTGTTGATATTTTTCCCATAATTGAGACCGACTTTGAATGCACAATATGTAATTATATCAGACTGTTTTTATATTGCAGTATCACCAAATTGTACATAGCATCTTTGCGCTTCTTTTTCATTTTCTGCCACATATTCTGGTGGTATCTTGGCACTCTATCTAGATACAGTGAGTCCAATTTCTTTGGTTTGTAATCTGATTTCTGCTGCCAAATCATTGGAGTTAAATTATTGCTCTCCGAATATTAAAAACTAATGTTAAACATTTCAAACAATGACACACTGGTCCAGTAACAGACATCTCAGACATTAAGGTTTTTGATAGGAAACTGTTCCGCGGTTATAGAGTAAATTATTAATATACAAAGGCACTTTTGTCATTGACTAAATAGAAGATGTTTGCTTACAAGTGCAATGAGTTTAGGGTTTGTTAAGCGATTCATTCTTATAGCTTGAAAGTTCATCAAACTCTTAATATCATAACTTATCAAATGAACATAAAAGAAAAAACTCATTTCCATGCAATTCTATGTTTCTCTTTCAGAATTAAGTTATTATGTGTTATCAAATTAATATCTTTGGGTTAGGTCAACAAAATGTGATAATGCAGATTAATTGATTAGTGCCAGGTCTTAATCTAATTGGGTGGACTAAAGTCATTTCACATTAGTTGTTGAATGAACCAGCATAAGTTTGATCAGGTTTCCCCATATCAGACCTATTTCGTTTAGATCTAGTTTCATTCATTCTATTTTTTGCTGATATGCAGTATTTCCATTCATATCTGCTCATGTTCCAATAAATCGCTGAACTTAGTTCAAGTTTTATTACTGGCAAAATAGAAAGAACTGAACGGTGGCTGAAGACTTTGACACAGTATTGTATTTGAAAATTTGAAAATTGCTTAAGCTAAAGATAATGTTTTGTCCCTGTCAGGGCACCAGTATGCATCCCTTTATGTCTCTATGGGACACATTTTTAATGCTAATTTTAGCCAACTTCCCCTAATAGTTAAGAATGGCTGTAACTGCAAATCATACCATTTGTATTTGTAAAAAGTGTGGTGTTGTGTTTTTAATTCTTTGTGACACACTGTGCTACTTAAACAGATTTTTTGTTGCACTTCATTCCTGCAGGTGCCCCCAAATCATCATCAGATCATTTCTGTAGGTCAGTAAAATCTGAATATTTTGCCAAATAAAAGCAGGACCATCTAGCTAAAAGTAACCAGCGACTGGGAGACCTCTCCCTTTTAACAATACTCTTGTTAATTAAGCTAACAGAGTTCAAATAAGTAAAAAAAGAAAAACACTTTGCTGAGCAGACCAGTGCAGCGCTCGTGCCTCACAGTGATAATGGTGCTGCTTATGATCTGCTGTTCCAGCAGCAGTGGCTTTGCACTGCGAGGCCGGAGAAGCTGGGCCATTGGGAATTTGTCAGAGGCCTGTTATTACATCTCTAGTCACATAAAATATGTCTGCCTCTCCAGAGATCCAACTGCCAGATAAATCCTCTCTCCTCCAACCAGACTGGCCCTCACGATGAAACCATCCAATGGTGCACCTCAGCCGGTGACCTCTGGTAATGACGTGTGATTTATACAGTACAAGTTTTAAACAGAGACTCACATCTGAGCCAGGCTTCTTCTCCCTCTCGATGTGCATCTATATCTGGTGTTACGTGAGATAACTGGCAGGCCTTTAGGAGAGGGGAGACATGACACCCATCCATGGGGTCTCACAAAATGGCTACAATGGGGACAGTTTCCCCTGCAGCTGTCTAATCGCAGTCTAAGCCTGCAGTGAGCACTGAGTCTCCTCCTACAGGAGGTCACTCACACATACTGCATGGTGGCACTTTAAGCTTGCAGACGGCAGTGTGAAACGCCCAAATCAACACCTGGTTTGGATGAAACAGCTATTGAATTCTGTACGCATTTATAAGAGCGCCACATCAAATTTATTAAATTAACACCTCTGGATTATGGTGAACAAGAGGCTTTAGGATTTATTACAGATGGAACTTCCAAACTAAATCATTCCAATCAAATCCAAATGACAAACATATCATTGGAGAGTCATTTTAAAGACAGTCAGTGATGCAGTCTGTTCTCTACCCTTGCAGGAAATGTCCCTTGTAAAGTCTAGTAACTAAAGCGATTAAGTTCTGTGGTTGAAGGGGAGCTGAGCGGCAGGACATGCCGTTGACCTTGGCGAGCGAGACACAGAGATGGTGACACAACACTACAAATATCTGTCTTTAATAAACAGGCAGACGCAGGTCTGAACACCACGATCCTCCACAGCTCAGCTGGCTGGAAACACATGTTTGATGTAAAATGAACAAAAAATGTTAACCTTAATTCACATCAAGGCTCAACCTGTGTACCATCTGTTTGCAAAATATTTTTCTCTGTGTTTTTAATAATAATGATTATTATTTTCTAAGTGCTTTTTCAGGCAATGAATGAAACATTTGAATTAACATCAGCAATTTAGGTTTTTTATGTATTAAAATATGCCCTCCTATTATGATAGGAGGCCAATGTATTCATCAAACTGTGCTTTACACTGATCTGAGCTGCAAAATGTTGGTTTTATTCTACCTCTTGATGCAGGGTCTATTTTCAAAGATCTGTAAAAAATAAAAAATAAAAAGGATATTTAGAAACCTACATATTAGAATAAAAGAAGCTTCTGGCAATTGTGAGAAAAAATGTGTTCAGAAGATGCTTTTCGTTCCACTATACATCCCAAGAAAAGTTACCAGTGAAATTAGATCTCACCCCCCACCAGCAGCAAATAAACACTGTCTGGCCGTTTTCTTCCTCCCTGCAAAACATGATTAAGTGAAACTGGTCACATAACTTCAGATGACTGTTGCAAACTGGCAGCCAGTTGTTTCCTTTCCTTTTGTTTCCTTTTATATTTTCCTAATAAAAACGAAAAAAGAGAGAGAGAGGAGAAGGCTGAGTTACAACGAAAATATAATGACGTCCGTAGTTCTAGATTAACCTTACAGCGAGAAAACGGTTTTTCGTTCATTTCTTTTCCTCCTCACCGCCTGGAAAGAAGCGTGTATAACACGTGTGTAAAATGTAATAATGGTGTTATGGAGATTGTAACTAAAAAAATTAAAAAAGAACAGTTAAATGCGGAAGTTACCTCGTCATCATCATCGTCTCGACTGCTATGATCACTACCCTGTGAACTTACATCTGACATTCACTTTGATAAATAAATTCATAGTTATCTAACCACTGCAGCATTAACAAAACAATAAATAAATGTCTTACAATATTTATGATAAAATAATGAAGTGATTAAATAATAATGCGAAGGAGAGGTAGAAGAAAACAAAATGTCACCTTTCCACAAAATAGCTGTTTGTCATGAAATATTTTAGTTAAAGAGCAAAGAAAACCTGAAATATAATTCAATTGTTTCGTTTTTAAATTGTGACTTTTAGTTATTCTGCGGCGCAGCTTGTGTAGATACTCTTTCGCCTATTTGTCAGTCCAGCGTCAGAATAAACCCATCACGTCAAACCTGCAGGATGCTTGGAGATCTGAGAGGAAATGAAATATTTCTCGGGTGATATAAAAGGAGCCTTTTCGCCTGAGTTATGGCCCGGGTTTGGCGTTGCTGAGAGGGATGCATGCTGCTCCCTCTCTCCCGCCCCAGAGGAGGTATCATCAGAGCTGATATATGGCCCAGCTCTACATTACCTTTACAAAACAAAGGATCATCCACGCTTTGGGTCGAGAAAAATATCCTTCTGACTATACAGCTGCGGCATCTAAAGTAACCCAAGTCGACTTGTCTTTTTAGAACCATCCGGATAATCCAAAATACTTTAAAATGAAAAGACTAAACTGCTGCTGAGGAGAAGTTTCACGCGTAAAAACGTTCAAATTGCCTACAGATTCTGATCCTCTTACCCCTTCTCCCTCTTTCTCCCCTTCTCCCTCTTTCTGCTTCCCCTCATTTACCCCATATACCTATTCTGGTATCTCACCACATGACTAAATTAGACCAAAGATGATAAGAGCACAAAGCATTATAATTCCGCCGGGCTCCTCCTCCTTCCAGCCATGCGTCCTAATTAATGGGACACCCCCAGTCGCAAAAAGCCCCGCACTGGACTGCAACATAGTCAAAGAGTGAAAGGGAAGAGGGCGAAAGTGCCACTGGAGATAATTGATTACCTACCAATCAATGATAACTTGTTAGTAATCGTCAAGTCTTTGGACCTCGCCATTTTCAGGGAGGAATCTCACTCCTGCGGACTTGCAGCTCCCGTGGATCGACACTTTGAACACATCCCATTTCGGAATAAGATTTCTCCTTCTCCCCTCTTTATTTTTTGTTTTTTTTTCATTTACTTTCAAACTGTTATGTGACTTTTCCCCTCCACGACCTCGCTCGTTTCTGACTGCTGAATATTTCAACCAAGTCCTGTAAACTCTATACAACCAATGATGACATCCAAAGAAGTGGCCAAATGTGATGCAGGGGAAAACAGGAGGCGAAGTCCCCTGGACCACTTGCCGCCTCCTGCCAACTCCAACAAGCCGCTGACTCCCTTCAGCATCGAGGACATCTTGAACAAACCGTCCGTGAAGCGAAGTTACACAATTTGCGGCACAGCTCATCTAATTTCGTCCTCGGAGAAGCACCGTCCGTCCAGCATCCCTCTGTCCAGCCGGGCTCTGCTCACTCAAACCTCCCCGCTCTGCGCGCTGGAGGAGCTGGCCAGCAAGACATTCAAAGGGCTGGAAGTCAGCGTTTTACAAGCTGCGGAAGGTAAATGTCAAAGCCGAAAAGACGCACGGAAAACACACTATTTATTTCATTTTACGCGTTGACTTCGTGTTTTTTTACATCATCAAACTGAGAATTAGACAACTTTTGGTTGAGATATGCTTTTGCACTCTGTCTTAGGCTCTAAAATGTGCGCTTGTTTAATTTGCCGTGGTCAAAATCTCCCTTCGTGTTCAGGAACGCAAATTTTCCTTTTAGAAAATCTAATCCAGCAAGATAAAATAAATAAATTTGCTATTGTTTTTTGCCCTTTTTTCATTATATGGCCTTGTGTCTTGTGCTTAGTATCGTCATTTTATTATTTTTACGTTTGGTTTACTTTAACGCACTCGTTAAAACGATGAAGACGAAGCCTTACACCTGCTCGAATCAAATGATTTTCATTCAGTCTCTCCTCTTCCTCACAGGCCGGGATGGGATGACTCTGTTCGGCCAGAGAACCACTCCGAAGAAGCGTCGGAAGTCTCGAACAGCGTTCACCAATCATCAAATCTACGAGCTGGAAAAGCGCTTCCTGTATCAGAAGTACTTGTCCCCCGCTGACCGGGACCAGATCGCACAGCAGCTGGGCTTGACAAACGCACAGGTCATCACGTGGTTTCAGAACCGGAGGGCAAAGCTAAAACGGGACCTGGAAGAGATGAAAGCCGACGTGGAGTCGGCCAAGGCCATCGGCCAGGTCCCACTGGACAAGCTCGCCAAGCTGGCGGACCTGGAGAAATGCGCCAACGGCACGCTGGGCCACCCGCGAGGCGAGTCCCCAGCGCGGGGGGGCCAGCAGGAGCACGAGCTCGCGCAGAAACTGCGAACGTCGCCGCTGTCTCCCTTTTCAGACCACACAACTAGTAAAGAATGCTCGGAAGACGAGGACGTGGAGATTGATGTGGATGACTGATGACGCAGCGATGAGCCGGGGGGTCAAGAGAAGCATAGAGACATTAAAGAATCCTACCGAGGACTTGTAAACTTACTGCTTATATTGTATACCATATCCCAGAACATGTACCAAAATGTAATGACTTTTATATCGGCACAGATCGACCTATTCATAGTGAAGCATGAACGCAGAAAAAGAAATATGCAGCGATATTTTACAATGTATTCATTAGCAAAACTCTTACTTCCTTTGATCGAAGCAATATGGTCTAAAATAACACGAGTAAGTTATTTTCTTTTTCTTTTTTTACAGTATATGCCTACAACACTCCACTTGGACGCATTTAAACGCGCACTCTCTCTCTCTCTCTCTCTCACACACACACACACACACCTGTCAGACCTGTCCCCATACACCGCAATGGAAGTGCTCCGGTTTCCCATATGTTTGCATGGAAATGCATGATTTGATTTGTGATCATTATTATCTATTTATTTTCCTTCTTTTTTTTAAATTCTTTTTTATTTTTATTTTATTTAAATGCTTTGGTATTTTCTGTGTGCCAAATCGCCACTTCGTCACTGCCGGCTCCTCCTCGTCATCGGTTGGCTGTATAGCCCTTTTGATTCCAGCTCATATTCGGCGTCCCGAAGCTGCAGCGCATGACGACGATCGGAGAGGAAAAAACTCGGACACTCACAATTATGCGTTTTATGGGAATGCTCAAGCGATGCCGAGAAACAGCAGTTAATATTGCGATGATTTTGACAAGCTATAGGCTACTTTTTAGATTATTGTTTGGATACAATAGATTTACAGTTATAAATTTGTTATGTTTTGTACACCTGTAAGTGCCTTTCTAAAATCAGGACATTATTTGAAAACCAATGCACAGACTGTATTGTATATAGGCTACTATGGGAATAAAAAATGTCTTTTCAGAATATTTCTTTTATGTTGTAATTCTTGAATGTATAGTGGACATAAAAGTCTTTTAGAGAGGAGGGGAAAACAGATTTTACAAACGGCTCTTGTTGCCAAATCTGCTCGTGTAAGGCCATCAAAAGCGACCCATTTAGAGTTATTATACTGAACTATTTTGTCCCTTTGTGTCCTCCTTTGCGAGTATGCTCTAAACATTTTGTGGCCCGGAATCCAACACCCCTTTTCACATCCTAAATGCGTATCGTGGCTTCTTGACCCTTAGACGTGTTTCTCCATTCGTGCTAAAAATTTATGTGAGAAACACAAATCTGGTGCCGGGGGAAAAAAGGCGAGGATGCCACAAAAACACAAAGTTTTGGGCCAGTTTCCCCGGGCCTTTATAGACCTTTTTTGTTCTGCGGGACTGGGCCGTAATTTTGAGCGTAAAGCATGAAAAGTGGGGACAAATGAGCAGCGATCCCTGATGGGACGAGCCACAAAGGAGCAGGGCCGGTCCCCCGCAGGCAGCAATACTGAGACAAGTGTGTCCCACCGCACAGAAAGGACGCAAACGTTTGGAAGCCATATGGTTTTTGAAATTTCCTCACAATTTCAGACAATTTGATGGATTGAGTTAACCCTCCTTTTAAACAGTTTAACTGGGTGCGAACAAAGGCCATAATGCCTACATAGACTCTCCCTTCATGAGGGCATCTGCGGCTATTAATGTCTAGCCCCTTTCTTTGCCTGGCGTTTTGAACAAGTCAATGAATTACAATGAAACAGCCTCTTTATTTGTGAGCCGCTTGTCTTTATCCGCTTTTTAGCTCTGGAATAATATGTTTGACTTCTGTCCAAGAAGGTTTTCTAAACAAGAAATGGATTTTGTGGGGAGTGTTTTTAATGTTAAGTAGGGAGCCATAAAGAGTTTGGACTGTGACATTTCTGCCAAAGTCTGGTTAGGGAGTCTTTTGTTTGTTTTCTTCTCATCTTTTTTTTCTTCTTTTGGCTTTTTTTTCTTTATTTCTTTTGTCTTTGAGAAGTTTAATGAAGCTGAAAACATGGTGTGAGAAAGAGACTGTCCAAAAGGCAGCCTCCTGTTTAACCCTCTTTGTTCAAAGAAAGGATAAGTTGAGCTGTCTTCTTGTGACTTGTTTTATAGTATTTGTTTCTTTAGACTATTTTCTTTCTTTTTTATTTTAAACAGATCCACCTAAATAAGATGCTAGGCCTGTGGTCACTTAATATGAATGGGACTATTGTAGATTCTGTGTAAGCAAATTAGTCCTGGTGAAAGTCTTCTGATTTAACTTCCTTATTTTGAATTTGTGGCTATAAAAATTTCTAATAGATTATAAAGTAGTTGTACGTGTTTGTCATTGGATGTGTCAACAATTGTACTTACTCCTGTGGACACCTATAGCGTGATGCTTGTATTTAAATAGATAATAAATTACACCATAATAAAACACTGTGGTAATAATACAGGATAAATCTTAGCAGAGAAGTTATAATTTTAGGCAGATATTGCACATTATATATCATTTTATAAACCACTTATTAATTTTTAAACACAATCATTAATAATGCAAAATGAGGTGGCAAAAATTATCTCCTTTAAATTTATTTAGGTTTAACCTTTCAACTAAAAGGTACATGAAAAGACAGAAGGGAAAAAATTAATTCAGTTCAATTATTTTCTAAATGGATCCGCAAATATGAACAAATCTGTTCAAGGATTTAGATTGTTTATCCATGTGAGTGTGTGTGAGAGTGTATTCTCAATCAAGCATATTTATGAAGGGAGAGTGTTAAGGCAGGCTAACTTTATGGATTTCACTTGCTTATTTTATGAGGGCTTGTCAGGCAGGCCCGGTGATAAGTAATACTACAGTCTGAGGGACCACTTCGTGGTAATTAATCTGGAGGTCTTAAGTGTATTTCAGTATTTCACTTCAAGATAGAAAAAAATCACTACTTCAATCGTCCGGAAAATTGAAGTTTGATGCATGAGTCCCTACTGAAACAATAGTACAGCCTTCTCTCTTTTCATCCCTTCCCCTCCCCTTTTTATACTCTCCCTGTCTCTCTTTTACTATTTGCACCGCGTGGGCAGCAGTGTCAGGTGCAAGTGCAAACTACAATTTGATTGATTAGTTCAGTGTTTTCCACCTTGTCAGCTTAAAAAAAGAAGAAAAATAGGAAATTATGTACACATATAAAGGCTTAAATACCTCATATCATCATTATTATCTTAATTATCATTATTATCACTGCTGCTAGATAAGTATAAAAAGGGGACTTTATCTTTGCCTGCAGTTAAACCACTCTATACCTCTAAATAGAGCCAAAATGTAGAGTTTTAATCATAGCCTTCCTGTGGAGGCAGTTAATACTTCAAACTTCAATTTTACGGGCGATTGAACTAAGCATGTTCCTGACAGAATTGATGTATGTATTAATTTCCTTTAACTGTTGATTAATTAGGCTGCGCTGAAGGCTCAAAAGGAGCGGTTTATTTCAGAAATTTGCATATTAATCAAATTCTAGTTGATCATTCAAATAATCAAGGCTGTGTGAATTTTGTGGCTGAAGCTGAAAAACATGAAAAACAGAAAAATATATCCTCTCAGACTCCAGCGCTGAAGCTGCTGCATGTGTTAAAATCAAATATCTGGAATGAGTCGGGAGGAATATTTGAACTAACCTGTTCATTCAGTTTTATTGGAACAAATGGTAATTAGCTTAATGACATGCTAACATGAAGTGTGGCTAATAAATGAGACATCTCTGCCTACAATCATTTTATACATTGTGCATTCCTTGAATTTAAAAGAAAATAGGAATAATCACATGTGAATGGAGTTTTCAGGGTTATGAATGATTGATCAAGGCAGCAGATAATAACAAAATATATTCTGGTTGAAGGAAAAACTTTCAAGCTTGACCCTGTGAATAGTCAGAGAGGTAATTAAAAGCCTGAAGGTAGATAAGATATCAAATAGTGACTGTTAAGTCTAAAAACTTAATTAAATTAGAGTTATTAAAGAGTTAAAGTGTTTATTTGGCAAATTACTTAGTCGAGTTGGTAAGCAGATTTTCCTCCACTGGAGATGATGATGGGTTTTGTTGAAAATAGAGGCACCAAAATTAAGAACTTACTATTTTTAAGTGGGGATGCGAAGCAGGAATGTAAATAAAATCCTGACAAGCTATTAATAGTACATGAATATACACCTCCACAATATCTGTGGGTCCGCAATGCAAGCAAGTTAGAGATGACCATTCTGTTACTTGGTGGCTTAGATGATGAACCTATTGACTGCATATGAGTGATTAATATTTCTTAGAGGAATACAGAGCTAATAGATACAAACTAAGTGCACACAAAGCACAGTGCTACTGAATTAGAAGCATGAGAATGTAACACACCCTTCAATGCGACTGAAACAAAAGACTGTTTATGTTCAGACAAATTCTGTTCAAGACTTTTTTAAAAAGAGGACAAAAAAGAAAAGGAAAGTACAGATAATGCCAAACTTCAGTGAACTGCTGGGCCTAAAAAACGAGATAAACAGCGACACCTGCTGGTGTTTACAGGAAGTAACTGCACTACAGTGAGGAGGTAACATGCCATTTGTGCGTTCGTGTGAGTGCTTGTTGTGTGCACGTGTGTAGAAATATATTAATTTATTGTACTTTCTATTAGTGTGCTTAGACTGATAGATTGTGCAACGCTTGCACTTAATAGAATAACATAGATTTATATTTCCTGTGAGGAGGCAAGTAACACAAAGCAGTTGAATGTAATAGAAAAGAAGCACTGAGGTAACTTCTTCAATAAAAAAAAAATAAAATAAAAGATGGAGATACATTATAGAGAGAAATTGGTTGTTGAGGAATCAAATTAACTCAGTTTGATTGAACTTGGCTCTTGTGTTTTCAAACGGGTTTCTCTTTGTAACTCAGTGAATATCTCTCATTAGACTTACTGTAGAACTGATATCACTATGTTCTGAACAATAACACAAATCTCTTTCCAGAAACTCGCATCTCAGCATTGTGTGCGGTGGGTCCTTAAAAGATTCGAATAAACTGGACAGGTGGAGGACAAAAGAAGAAGTGTCAGGCCTAAAAAACTATCGACAGCAGATGAACAGTATCTGAAAGTGATGTCCTTAAGAAAGAGGAAAAAATCCAGCAAAGACCTGACAGGACCTGAGAGATGCATCTGGAACTTCAGCTGATCCATCTACTGTTGGCCCAAGCCTCATCAGAAATGGTCTCCATGGAAGGGTGGCTGTCAAGAAGCCATTCTTAAGGAAGGGAAACAGGGACAAAAGGCTGAGCTATGCCAAATGACACAAGAAGTGGACTGAAAATCAGTGGCAACAGGTCTTATGGAGGGATGAGCCCAGAGCCCAGAGCCCAGAGCCCGGACCTCAACATTATTGAAGCAGTGTGGGATCATCTTGACAGAGAACGGAACGAAAGGCAGCCAACATCCAAATAAGAGCTTTGGGATGTCTTTCAAGAAACCTGGAGAACTATTCCTGAAGACTACTTAAAGAAATGACTGAAAGCTTTTCTGAGGGTTCAGGCTGTGTTGAAGGTCATTCAAACTCAACAGAATAGTACAAACCCCACCCTTTGCATTATATACTGTATTAACATATATCTTTGCACGTTTACTGTTATTCTGGAAATGTATAAAGATCATTGTTAATGTATGTGTTTCATGACTATTTTACTGTTTAAATGTTATACAACTTTTAAAATAGGTGATTTGTCATAAGAGTCAAGGTTTTCGCTGTTAAGAAAATAAAAGATTGGGGATCACGTTTAAAAACGCCACAGTGCTTACACTTTAACCCACAGTCCATGGGAATCAGGTCAGCATGCGTACAGGTGAGGACGCAGACTTTAAAACATCAAACTCACTCGCTCATGTAATTGCGTATTCGAACGCAGTATCAGCGCTCCTCAACATTTTTCTGTCGCACACATGACGTCATCAAAGTTGGCGGTATTTTGAAAAAGAGGCAACGTCTGTTCTTGTTGTTCGTGTCGTGTATTAAAACTGTGGATTTCATGACTATGGTAAAATTTTATAGTCCGATTCCTCCTCGTGGTTGAGATATGTGCCAAACAATGCACCATACGGTGTTTGCACGTTTATAACATAATATCGGTTCTGTTAACCTGCGCTAATCTCAGTTTAACTTTTCTGGAGCAGAAAGTTAACGTGAGCTAACACAGATAGCGTTACATTTTGTCAGTGCTTTCCTTTTATTAGAAAATACACGTTTCGACTTGTATTGTTTCCATGTTCAGGCTGAGGTGGCAGGGGGTGGAGATGCAACATCGCAGCTGTCAGAGGCCGCTCAGTCGGAGCTGCTGGAGATGTGTGAGGAGCAGTTTACTTACCTGGAAAAGGTAAACGTACTGTTTAACACAATATCCTGCACGGGTTCTCTGAATTTAACCATGCGTTGGATGTATTTAAAGATTGTGTGTATGTGTGTCTGTGTTGCAGATTCAGAATGAGATTATTCTCTCTGAACCATATTTTTGTGAGAATCAACAGGAACAGGTGAGACCATTTTCACACATGGATTGTGCACTTTTTCTGCATTGTATTGAAAATGTTTCAAACATTGTAAGCAGTTAGTTTAAATGTCACAAAAAAGTAGCATGTATTCCTATTTATACTTTAAAAGTGACTTGTTCACAAAGTGAAGTGATGATATTCATCTTAAGGCTATCGCTAAAGCTGCATTTTCACCAAAAGCACCAGGACATAAACGGCCTGGGGCTGTTTTCTCCAGTAGCTAAAAGATTATTTCAGCCGTTGGTGGGTTGCTCTTCCACTAAGGTCTGAGGTTCGGGATAGATGAGGCCAATAAAGTACACCAAAATGTATCACTCCACCGTGTCTGTGCTCGACAGAGTCTCGGTGCTGCCACGTTTAACCAGGAAGTCCATCTCAGCTGTATTAACTCAATATGTGTCCAGTTACACATTCTTATGCTGCTTTTGGTGTTTTTATTTGTGTATAGCAGCATAACCACTGTTAAAAGATGTTATAAAGTTGCGGTATGAAACAAAACCCATCTTCATCCAGACAGGCCCTTGCGAAGAATTTCAAAAGTAATCTTCATCCATAGTGAGAAACACAAAGTTGCAGATAAGATGGCTATTTGGGAAGCAGATGAATGGTTACTTGGGACTGGGACTGTTGTGGAGATGTTGCTAAACTCTTGTCAAATATGTTTACAATTAGGCTATTTTTTGTACAACACAAAAATTAGGATTCTGTTCCTGGTACCAGGAGCAGAATCCTGGTAAGTGCTATATCTATATATAGATATAGATCTATAACTGTCCAGGGTGTACCCCGCCTCTCGCCCGCTGGGATAGGCTCCAGCCCCCCCGCGACCCGACAGACGAATTAAGCGCGTATAGAAAATGGATTTCTTTTTTTTATGTAATAGATTTAAATAACATCCGTAAATGTTTGTACTGTTCAAGTTAAGATATCACCAAATCTTTCTGAGACCTGTTTTTGTGGCATTCGGAATAATCTTTTAACTATTTATCTTAAAAACAAAATAAGACGGGTCGATTTTCTCTCGTTTTGCTTTTCTGTCCATTTCTGTTTGAAAAGCTTTGAATAAGAAATAACAAAAAGTTTCTCAAGGAATGTATTTAGAGTCACACTATGTCTAACCAATCTCTGAATTAAACTAAAGCAGTCTCTCTTCATACTTTTTCAAAATATGGTCGGGGAAATGCTTATTTTGATATTTGTTTATTGAAATAACTTGATCATCCTTTAATAATTTGTGAATATTAATCACCAACAGGCAGTGAACAGACTGATGGCAACAGAGGCTGAACTGAAGCAGTGGTTGGCAGTGGAGCCGAAATGTAAGTGCTCCACGTATTCTGCAGGGAAAACCGTAACCATAACATTATTTAAATATTTGCAGTTGAAATGTTGATATCACAAGCCACAGCCAAAGGTTTGTGCTACAGTTTGTATTGTATATTACTGTGTGATGAGAGCGTCTGATTTTGTGATATAAATCTTTGATTTCAGGCTTTCAAATCAAATTGTAGTCGTACCTGTTGTTAAATGCTGTATTTAATGTGTGATGTTAGATTTTATATGATTAAAATGTTTGTCTTTATAATTTTCTTTGCTCCATCCAGTGCTGGCAGCAAATCCTCAAATTTTACTTCAAGCTGGAAAAGAGGAGGTGGGTTTATGTGTAAAATGCTCTGAGAATCCACTTATAAGTTCCCATAATAAGACTTTGTGATTTTCATGCCATTAATTTCCTCTTTTTGTTTTCTGCAGATGCTCAAGCTGTGCTCTGAACTTGAGATGGTTGTTTCTTGTTGTGAAGCCAAGAGAGACAAACTGAGAGAGACCAAAGAGCTGTGTGTTACATTCCTTATTGTATTTTAGAGAAGCATAGAAATGTTTTTCAAAGTTGAATGAAAGAAACACTTCAAAGACACTTTCCTGTGTTTTACTCCCCTTGTTTTTGTAGTGAACAGAAATGGCTGGAGGAAAAGAAACAAGTGCTTATAGCTGCCAAGGATGACGCTGAACGACTTAAAATGGAAAAGGAGACATTGTCGGAGCTTAAGTGAGTGTTGGTGGCAAAGTCGGTTTAAACCAAAAGAGTGTTTTCACTGCAGATGACAACAAAACCCATTAAAATGATCCAGTTCTGTAAAGATGAGGGAATCTAAGTATACTTAGATTAAGCTGCTAAACATTATAGAAAGAATAGACTTTTGATGTGTGGATGTGCATCATCCCAGTGTGCTGCAGGACACCAAGGCAAAAATCCAGAAAATGAAGGACTACCAGGAAAAGCTGATGGAGTCTCTGGGGAACGTACTGGAGAAGCATGTTCCTCTCCCTCAGAATGAAACCAGCACAAGCAAAAAGAAGAAGGTGCAGTGAGCGGCTGTTTATGACAAAGTTGTGCTGCTGCTGCTTCACTCCACTTCACAATCTTTCGTTTTCTTTTGCAGACAACTGCACACGAGATAAGTGAGGACCTGATTTCACTCAGTGAAATTCTGGAGGTGGGTTTGCACACACAACAGAATCGACGGCAGTGTCCGAAATCTTTTGTTTCCGTACAACCTGTTATGATCCTTCAATGATGGCATCTCCAGTATCTGGGATAAGCGACCGACTCTGTTTGAACATTGAAAAAAGACCATTGACAAAAACACTACTTCTACAAAGCAGCATGAAACTTAGTTATTTTAATGGTTTGGGATGAACTAAGGGAGGTGACTAATTCCAGATGGGGCTTCCATGTATCCTGGAATGACTTGGAAGAGGCCGAATGTAAGAATCAGAGCTTTTAAAGAATCTCCTCTCTCCAGTGGACAGTAAATTTTGGCTTATTTCCCGTTTGTATTGAGAATTCTGCAAAGAACTTGATATTGGATTAAGTTGTGATGGACATATTTTGAGGAAGACTGAACCAAATAGACTTTTCTGAAAAATAGTTTTAATATCTTTCACAGAACTTGACTTGTTGGTCTCAGCAAAAAACATAAATTGCAACAAATTTATAATAATTCAGATTGTAATAACAAATATGTGCCTCTGTTAAATAATTAAACATTAAATTTGGGTCAAAAGGCTTTTTTTTAAAAATATAATAAAATGTTTCTGTGCAGCATAATCCTTAATTATTGTTTGGTTATTCCTTAGTGACTGTCGTCATGAGACTGTGCCTGGTGGTAGCTCTGGGAAAACATCTTCACGGGTTGATCCTTTAGAGGGAAACAGGCCTGATGAGCTTTTTTCCAGCAGCTGTTTGACATGTAATTAATAATTCTAGCAACGTTTGCCTACATTTTTTTAAGTCACTCTTTTCATTGCCCTGTGTGTTGTACATATTGGCTCAGTGGTAACAGATTAATCATTAATAATAATGTCAGTTAGGTTTGAAATGCATCTTTTGCAGCTATAAACAGTCAAAATGTCGCCGGACACAGCGACTGCTGGGTTGCAAACTCTTTGTCCACTCTTCAACAATATTGTGAAGGAGCAGCTGCAACCAGTGTTTGTTGGTTATTGAAGTAATAAACAAAATGAACTAAGACAGCTGTTAAACCTTGCTGTTTTAACCTCGTGAGTAGAAAAGTGAGTCTAAAACATTTTTAGTTACTTTCTGTTATTTTGGTTCCTGTCTGTACATAATAACTGGCTGTCACAGAATATAGATCAGAGGGTACCAACACAATTCTGTTTCCTTTTTTAATGTCCAAAATATCAGATGCTCACATCAAAACCGAGGGTTTGATACAGCAGTATCTGCTACCATATTACATTTCAAGGACGAGACATGCTAAGAATATTTTGATAAAAAGAGGTGCTTCATGTTTAAATTATTCAGGGTTTTCTGAAGTAAACAGGGTCTAATATTTGGTTCAGTGTCTCTTATCCAGCTGCACCTTGACCAGGTGTTTTTGGAATCTACTCACAAGCTTTGGGGAGAATTCTGGTTTAATATTTGTCCACTCCTATCTGCAGAATTTGTACCTTTAAATAACATCCTAATATCTTTTTCCAGGACATTTTGAAGGCCACTCTAAAGGCTAACTGTTGGCCTGCTTCATCCATTACACAACCAGTTTATGTGTGTTTGGGTTCATTGGCCTGTTGGAATACTAAACTTTGTCCAGATTTCTAGTCTCGTTGAGGTTTGAGATAATGCTGAAGAATTCTGAGGTTGTCCTCCTACTTTATGAAATCCACTTTGTTCAGTCTACTAACTCCACCACCTGCCAAACAGCCCCAGAGCATGCTGTCTGCTGCGCTGAATGCCTCATATTTGCTCCTCAAAAATACCAGTTTACGTAACTTGAGGAAAAACGAATTATTGTGTTCGTCCAGCCAAAACCAGGCTTTGAAAATGTGTGTTAATACGTTAATCTGACTGAAATCAAGGTTCTCAACACTGGACTAACAAACCCAGATAATGAGGTTGGTGATTGAATCACTCCTGCATGTAAACGCTCAAGTAGATTCAAATGGGCCGAGGGGCTCCACACATCCTCTAGAGTTACATCTTTTCACATCTTCTTGTTAAAAAGAAGAAAAAAGATATTGAACTGTATGTTAATGCTGCTGAATTCCCAATTTTTCTGTATTTTGTCAGAACACAGCAGAAACTGTGATTTATAAGCAGCCCATTAATGTTAACTCATGGTCACTTAAAGCATCTCCAGGCTGTCGCTCTGCTCTAATAAAAATCCTGATTTTTATTAAAAGAGAAGAGATGAGACTTTAGCAGTGACTTAAATATCTCTACAGTCTGAGCATTGCGTCTTTGGAAGGGTAAAATGTTCCACTGCTGTGGATCAATTGATTTTTGCTGATTTTTTCAAAATGGAAATTCCCTACTTGTGGAAATAGTTGGTACTCTTTCTCTGATCTGCACTTTGAACTGTCAAACAAAACAGTTTTCATTTTCAGCATCCATTTTCTATACCCGCTTAATCCAACTCAGGATCACGGGGTGGGGGTGGAGCCTATCCCAGGTGTCATTAGGCGTGAGGCGGGGTACACCCTAGACAGGTCGCCAGTCCATCACAGGTCCACTCAGAGACAAACAACCATCCACACTCACACTCACTCCAAGGGTCAATTTAGAGTCACCAATTAACTAAACACGCAGGATTTTGGGCGGTGGGAGGAAGCCGGAGAACCCGGAGAGAACCCACGCATACGCAGGATTCAAAGCAGGACTTCTACTGCTGTGAGGCAACAGTGCTAACCACCATGCAGCCCTCTATTGATTTCAGAAAACTCCAAATGAATTCAAACTTCTTAGATTATGTCTTCTTTATGATAGATTTGTACTGGACAATCATTCTGAACTTTGTAAAACAAAAGAGGAGCTCAAGTACAGCCCAATATTGCCATGACATGCATGTCCACGATGAGTGTGTGTAAACTCCTGACTGAACATATCACATGAGTTGCAGGTTGCAGGAATTGGATGAAGTAAAACTAATTGTTTCATGCAGTATGAAGATGCGGATATAAGAAGCAGTTTTGCTTTCTCACCACCTGCAGGTGCTCATGAACAAGGCCCTGAACACACCGCATGACCCCTACGTTACAATAGATAACACATTCTGGCCACCGTACGCAGAGATGCTGCTGCGCTACGGGATTGCGGTGAGACATCAGGAGAATAACTTCAAGATCCGCCTGGAAACCTTCTTCTAACGTGCTGATGCATCAGGATTCTCAAGCACCGCTTGTTTAGCACAGTTGTGTAAGATGATACGATGACCGATTGTGTTGGTAAAGTAAGAAGCTCGGTTTTTAGTATCTATGTGTGTATCGCAGTTATAAAACGTGTTTTTTAAGTTGCTCATTTAGGCTTCAAAAGTAGTTTTTAGATGTTTTTTTATTAACCATGTGTTGTTTTAAAAGGTCTAGATTTAAGTTTGTGTGTAATTCCATCAGATCATTTTTCCACTTTAACAGGTTTGAGATTTGAAACTCTTCTCCAAAACTTCATCTTATATTTGACCATATTTACATAAATGTTTTCACAAGATTGGCTTATTTTAATCAGTGTTCTTCAACCCATTGATGCCAAATACATGCCATGTTGACTCGGGTCTTAATGGATTGATAGTGTCTTACTTTTTACATTTTTTAATTGGACTTAACTTCTGTGACTGTCCAGTATTGGTGTGCTGTATATATGTAAATTTTGCTAACATGTGTTTCATATATTCTGTTGTTTAATAAATTTGGAACTAAACTTCAGATGTTATGTTGCACGTTTATTAGTTTAATTATTATTTAAGTTTCCACCATATGTTTAATTCGATCCAGATCCAGACTGTTTGCTGGCCGTGTCACATATCAACTGTATGTCCTTCTTGAAGAAAAGTTTGGCCGCCCTTTGCTCTGTGGCAACATGGATTATCATCCTGAAAAATGACTTTAGCATCACAAAACAACCTTTCAATGGAAGGAATGAGAAAAATGTCAATCATTTTATTGTAGAGGTGCTGACAGCTGTCTCTCCTGGTCCTTTACCTGACATCAAACCCATCGATATCATCAGTGATCGTGGAAATGTGCTTGTTTTATTCAAGCCGTCATATTTACGTTTCATTGGATCTGAACCAGTTCCAGCATCTTCTCTTCATCCAAACCAGACTGGTGATTCATCCCTGAATATGAATTTTATCCAACCATCTTTGACTTCCTCTGTTCAGCCCACTGTAACCTTGTTTTCGTCTCTTTAGGTGTTAGTGACGTTTGGGTTTTCTGGATAGAATTCCCCAGTTTCTTACAGCTCAGTCACAAACACCAACTCCCGTTTCTTTGCACGAAATTTTAGACACAGCTTATTGGTAACAACCATCATCTCCACTCCGAGTTTAAATACCCTCTGAAGAAGTTTTATAAACCTTTTCATTGTTTCCACTGACAGTTCTGTTGTTGGGGCCATGTTTCAGCCAGGTGCAGCGGCTTGCTAAACTCTCCGTGCACACTCATTTGCATAGTTAGACTTGTGCAGGCATTTGTTTTGGAAATGCAAATTACAAGCTGAGTCATCTGGAAAAAGAGCTTGCACAAAAAATCGTTGTAGTCTCAAATGTAAAATGTTCGGCTTCAAAATAAAGGTTTTTTTTTTTAGTCATATGTGTGTTTTGTGATTGTATTACTCTCAATTCTTCAGACTGCATCAAATGACGTCACAGCCACAGTCCAATCCGGTGCGGCCGCCGCGTCAGCTCTAAAATTCTTGTGGGCGGAGAAGAGATTCCGGTTCCGGGTTTTTTCATATCCCAGTCGGAGGCTTTCAGACCTCTGATTATGAAATTTTATCGGAAACTTCTCCCGACTGACGATTGATTAAAGCAGCGTTTCTCTCATTAAGGAAGTCCCACTCGAGCCGTGACCATGACGACTCGTTCGGAAAGAGAGAAGGCCCAGAAACTTAACGAGCAGCACCAGGCCATCCTGTCCAAAATGCTGAGGGAGGAAGACAACAAGTACTGCGCCGACTGCGAGGCGAAAGGTGCGGTGTTAAAGCTGTCGACCGTTTTTACGTTTTTATATTAAAAAGTTGGCACTTAAATTCAAAATCAATCGGTGATACAAACTAACATTACAGCATCTGCGTTATTTAGCTTATCTAAGCTAACCGGCTAAGTTGTAGCTGGCTTAGGCTAGTCAGCTGACATTTCTTCCTCTTAAGCTAAACTAAGTGGCTAACTAGCAAGCTAACTTCTGTAAATCTACCTAAGTTGCTCCACTGCTTCTCCATCACCACCCGCAGTCTTTTCCTGTCGAGTTTAACAAGCAGCTGCAGGTCTTTCGAGGAAACTTGAGTCTTGATTACATGTTGGGCCATTTATAAAGGGCGCAGGGCTTCCTTTGGTCTCCTGAAGTCCAGGCAAGATCAAGCCGATTCATGCTTTTTTCCTCCTTGGTCTGATGGTGTGCTGTCATCAACAGGTCCGAGATGGGCATCCTGGAATCTGGGAGTTTTTATTTGCATTCGGTGTGCAGGCATCCACAGGAACCTGGGAGTACACATATCCAGAGTGAAGTCAGTCAACCTGGACCAATGGACCTCAGAACAAATCCAGGTAATGTTTTCTTGTTTGTTCAATTATAAAATGTGCCGCTGCATCTTTATTTAATTTCCTTTGGTTTCTGTGTTCTAGATAACCAAAATAAACACGATAAGGTTTTTTTGCTACAAGTATTTCCTTACAGCTTTGTCTCAACAAAAGCTGAGCTGTAGGGTCAAACAAAGAAATAAAATGACTTTCAAATTATTTAAACTTTTTTTAAGTCACCACAGCGATGATCTAATGTTGAAACGGGGAAATTCAGTACTGTAAATGGCTGATCTTGCCTAAGTCAGTAACATGATTAGGCATGAAAAGACGCTCTTAATATGCTGAGAGATGTGAACAGCTATGGGGGATCACATGATGCCATCCAACTCTTTTTCAGAAAATATCTTGCTCGACAGGGCTGAGTTTAACCACAGTCTGAGTGCCAAACTGATGTGCCTGAAGTCCAGATCCGTCATCTGTTGTAAACATTTGATACATCATGAAACGTGAAATATGGCAAAGCAGCTGTTGAGCAGTTGACATCGGATATCAGACAGTAGCAGGAAAACATTAGATTTTCAAAACACGGGCCCTAAAAGCTGAGTCTTATCAAGAGTAAACGGAAGGGAAGCAGCAGAGTCTCTGCCCCAACTTTTTTTAAAAATGTTTCACTGGCATTTAAGAACAATAATTGGGTCGGCTTTGTCATGTTTGCGTTAAATTAAAACTTTAAATGAGCTGTAAATCATAAGTGTCAAACATCTCGGTGCCTGTTTTTTTTTTTTTTCGAAACAGGGATTTATTGTTTCTCTGCCAGCAGCCATCTGTTGCTGCTCGACAGTACAGCAGATTTTACATTTTAAAGGAATGTTGTTCATAATTTTGCTTTGCCTCCCAGTAACAGTGGTGGAAACTTGATAAAGCCTGAATGGTTCGATTCTGTGCTGGACCAGCTGCCTAAATCATGCAACTTTCAGGCCTCTTTCACACATCAATCGAGCCTTGTAGTTGAAAAAAGGACATTCTTGTCAACCCGCCGCTGTTCCTCGACGTAAGTCGCACATGCCAAACAGAGGCGTGTCAGCCCCTCGTGGACGTGTCCTTACAGAAATCAAGCCGGCGTCACGGAATCAGCTGAGTGACGTTAGAGTGATGAATTCTGACATTCTGGCTGTAAACCAACGCAAGGCTGGTCCATTTCCCCTCTGTTGCCACCTCCCATACTGACTCAGAGACACATTAGCAGTGGATCAACTCAAGAGGCTAAAGTCTATTATTGCACTTTTGTAATGAGTACTCTTTACTTATGTAAGTTGGAAGTTTCCATAATGACCAGTTTTTAACAGCAAATTACTGTCAAAGTGAACATCCAAGTCATAGCTGCAAAACATTTAATAAAGATCCAAATTGATAGTGCATGTGGAAGATAAAATGTTGCATCAAAGAAAGTCTGCAATGTAAAGTAGTGAAGCACAAAATAATTGATGTAGTGCAGCATCTTTAACTGAAATGAAATGAAAATGTAATGAAATGTACAATCAACAAACATCTTTCCACGCTCTTAATTTGTAGCACAAACTCTGTTTTAAAGTTTCCTAAAAGTAAGCTAAGATAACCCTGATGACATCACTGCTGTTATCTTGGATCCAGCTCCAGAAACAAATTTGGATTGAGGGTTTTACATTTTTCTTCTTCTTCTGCTGCTGTTACAGATGTTTTTTTAAAATTCTTTTTATCTGCTGGGTCGATGCTACGATGAGCAAACTGATTATCACATGTCAAATCATGCGATTCATGTAACCGTATGAGCAGTTTTTTTTTTTCATTTACACCTTTATTTTGCCCTTTTCAGAGTATACAGGACATGGGAAACACCAACGCCAGGCGGCTTTATGAAGCCAACCTTCCAGACAGCTTCAGAAGACCTCAAACAGACCAGTATCCTTTTGTTCCATCAGCAAGCACAGACATACGAGTGCCAAGCGGTTTACAGGTGTTTATTTTTTGCCCTTTTATTGTGCTGTTCTTCTTAACTCTTCATCCAGAGCAGTTGAATTCTTTATCAGGGATAAATATGAGAAGAAGAAATACTACAGCAAGAATGTGATCAACGGGAGCAGTGTATGTATGAATCAAAAAGTTTCCCCTTTGGATATGAAGCAGATTTAGCTGCTCACTGTTCTTCTTCTCTGTTATTTCAGCCAAAAGATAGTAAGAAAGAGAAGGAGTCTGATAGAGGGAGCAAGGTGTCGTCTTACACCAAGGTAAGAGTAGCATGCAGTCCTACATTAAAGCTTTATAAACTCATGTCTCTGAGTTGTATTCGGATGTTTGCTCTGTTTGTTCCTCTTTTTGACTTTTACAACTATTCCACTTAAAGAGTGAAGAGTCCAGGCCAGCTCCCAAAATCAGCCCTGTGAAGACTTCAGAACCTTCTGTGAACCTACTAGGCCTTGGTGGGTATCAAATACATACACTGAATTATTATTTAAAGTGGGATTCAGACTATACTTGTTTTCTCATCACAGACTGGGAATTCCTCGTTATTCCTGATTATCTGAATCCACATCGTGCGTGCCTGCCACTTATCAATCATAGTTTGTTGGAATTTTATTAAGCATGCTTACATTGCACTAGGAAAAGCTAATTATTGTGTTAGTCTGACCAAAACTGGACTTTTAAAATACATGTAAACATGTTAGTTTGACCAAAATCACACGAAACCAAACTTCTCAAAACTGAGCCAGCGCACCGAGATAATGCAGTTGTGGCTCCTGCATGTGCAAAATCTTGACTGTTTTTACATCCATAACGTCATCTTCAAACTGCTCGTGGACGCTGTGACTCCCTCTGCTCTGTAGCAGAGCTTCAGTGAAGTCCTTTCAAATGTAGTTCCTCTAAACAACGTTGCATCAGAAACTACCAAAAGTGTTTTGTGAGTTCACGAGAGGAAGTTCGACAGCTGCTGACTCGGTCAAAAGAGCGACAGACTGGTAACTTCTTGTTTTGTTTGAAAAGTTGAAGTAAGATCCAGATTTGACATTTTTGGTCGCTCGGTGTTGAATATACCAAGAAGTGGTTAGACTGGGGAAATTTGAAACTTCATTAAAAGATCGTAACAGTACAAATGTTGGGAATGCAGCAACTTGTTCCTGTTGCTGTGGGTTTGTTTGCATGTATAGTTTCTTAGAAAGTGAATGTCTGTAATGTGAATATTTCAGTCTTGATGTATATGCAACTCTTTGGTTTGAATGTTGACGTTTGCGATAAAGGGCTTGGGTTAACATCGCGTTATTATTATTTGAGCATTGCATTATTTAAATGGCGTGTTTGCTGTTATGTTTCCTTATTCAACTATGTTCTCACTGTGCGGGCCGTCCTGCAGCTATGTGAAAGCACGGCAGTTAAACATCTACAAAGAAATGCATATTTTTACATTGGTGAACATAAACAGTCTTGTCTACATTTAAAAGGAATTCAGGTAAAATATAACTGGGAAACTGTCAGCGAATGATGTTATCCTGAGTCAAAGAGGCCTCATAGGATGTTGTTTCCTATGCTGTATGCCTAACTTCCACCTGTATAACCAGTTTTTCTTCCTCTCTGGCACAGACGCACCAGTCACTGCATCGACTAACAATGGTAGCACGAGCACAAGCCAGAACAATGACCTGGATATATTCGGCCCCATGGTATCCAACCCCCTTCCTTCGTCCACATCCGCAGCTCAGTTTTCTCAGGTAAAACTAAGCAAGGATTCCCGTTTGGATTTAATTTTGATTTCAGTGAACTGCTCAGCTGGACTCTACAGCGACTGGAGCCTTGTTGTAAAACTGAAATTAATTGTGCACTAAAAATAAAAGGGCATATGATAGGCCACAAGACAGCAGCCCAGATGCTGAGACAGATTTAATTCAAATGAAAGAGTAGCAGGAAACAAATGAATGAAAGAATTAATGCAAGCTCTGTATTAAAATGGTTTTATTGTTTTTAATTACCATTGATCATTTGTAAAATGGAGACAATCATTAATTATTTTTTAAGCCTACCGAGATCTGGAGTCTTATCTGTTCATTTATATGTGGCTGATTGTTATATATGAGCCACTTTCTGTATCTTAGCAACCATACTTTGTTATGGTTACATTCATTTTGGTACCATCCATCATTTGTGCCAGACTGTAAAAAGAAAAGCATGTGGGAGGAGAGTCAGCTTTTAGCATATCGGATGTAATGGTTGCTACATCAAAGCTAGCATATCAAGGCCATGTTGGTGGTTTGTGAGAGTATAATACCATTCAAAACATTATTATTATTTGATTAGCAGGCTTTTTTTTCCCGCAAAATAGCAGCTATGAGGTGGAGTAAGTTGAGCTACGTTGGAGGTGGAACGAGCTGAAAGGAGGCAGCAACACCTGACTATTTATTTGCACTATTTCTCAAGCAGTAACTGTTGTTTTTAGGTCCCTGATGTGACAAAAGATTCTTTTTACATTTGAGATGCATCATATTATTTTGAGCAGCTATTATTTTAGCTCAGTTTTAGACTTGGACTCATATTAACTTACTTAATGAAAACTAATTCATCTTTTACATGGGTTTGATTCAGATTCAGTTAGATGGTCAGTTTAACCCCAGACCCCGTTGTCATATTTGCATTCTGATCATTTAAATTGATTCAAAACATCCTGAAATTTTGCTTGGATGCTCTTCTCTCCTATTTTCCCTTGTCTTGAGGACCACAAACCGTCTTCTCATTCTGAATGTATGACGTGTTTTCTGCTTTCTCTGATGAACACAAATCTAAAGAAGTATCGGTTATGATGTAAACTGAGAAGTTTTAGACCGCGTGTAAGGATGAAATAACTAGTTGGGGATGAATGTGACTAAGCTTTTTGGCTGCACCACACAAATGCAGGAGAATTGTATTAAAGGTAAAATTATATTCAGAAATGGGCGTGTTTGGTAGAAGGTAAGAAAACAGACTGTTTGACTCTGGTGAGCTTTCTATCAGGCTCAAACTTACATAATGTGCAGCTATATCAAAGCACAGTTAATCACAGAACCTTCTTTATTATGATAGCCTGCTTGTTAGTTTTCAGCACAGAGCCTCACATACTGCATGTAAACATGGTGATGATGCATCTTAAACAAGCAGTCAATCTGTTTGTCTTCATGAGCACTGGCTAAGCCTCAGCGTTTCTCACCTTCTTCCAGGTGAGCTCCAGTAACTCAGCCAGCACTCCAACACAAGCTCCGGCAGCGGGGGCGGTAGGAGGCGGAGCCAGCTCAGGGTCAGGACAGGGAGACTTTGACCTGTTCAGTGACAGCAGTAGCACCACTAAAGCTGAGGATGGGGCCAAGAAACCTCTGTCCAAGGACTCAATTCTGTCCCTGTATGGAACCAACAGCATGTCCCAGCAGGCCCCCCCTGGTGAGGACCCGAACTGCTCATACTATACTGTTATTTACAACGATTTTGAAACTTTTACACGATTTTCCCCAAACAAAGTTGAAATCCAAACTCTGGATGCTCTCCAGAAACAAGCAGCAGCGTAACAGCTGTGCTTTTAACGGGCAAAATCTGGAATTAAATTAGTCTCTTTGGGGACAAAAAAGGTTTCATTAGACATTTAATAGCCGCTTTTTTATTTAAACAGTGGTAATATTCACTTATTTTTTTAAAATCTCCTCCATATCAGTTTTGGTTCAACAACAGCAGTCTGTACATCTGTGGGTGTCCAGTGAACAGGAACTGCTCATGACTTACTTGGCATTGAACTTTAGAAACCCCAAGAGGAATATCTTTCTAACTAAGGCAGCGCTGAGAGCAGGGACTATGATAACGTCACAAAAAGCAAGTACATACTTGCTTGTATTTAGCAGTGCAGTCACACAGCCTTCCTAACCTCTCATCCTGATTAACGGGCTCTGATTTTTGGAAATCCGTCAACACCTTCCTCACTCTGAATATTATCTTCTCCTCTCAGCTGGCATGTTCATGGGCCCCTCTCAGATGCAGTTTCCTGTCCAAGCTCCTGCTGGTTATCAGGCCTTTCATGGCATGGGCACAGCCATGCCACCCACCACCGTCATGGGCGCTATGATGGCTCAAAGCGGCGCAGCCATGATGGGTCCCAATCAGGGCATGATGGTTGGAATGACCATGCCTAACGGGTTCATGGGGAATGCGCCCGCAACTGGTATGATGGGCATGGCCCCCAGGATGATGGGACCACAGGGTGGTGCGATGCCAGCTGGCATGGTGCCCGCTCAGGGCATGTACGCCATCCAGCCAGGGCAGCAGGCTCAGTGGAACATGGGTCAGGTATGGAGACTGCTTGAGCTGCTGTGATTGCTTCTAGCTGCATAAATAGTCTCACAATGTGAAAATGCACTGCAGAATTCCCAAACAGTGTTTGTCTGTGCTGCCCACTAGATGGCAGCACAGACATGACTTCGGAACAAGGGCTGGGTCCCCAAACCCTCTTTCTAAGCAGATTGGTGGGTGCTTTGAAAGTTGAAAAGTGACAAAATGACATGTTCATGCTAAAAGCACTGTAAGAGTGTAAGATGTTTGGAGCTGGGAAAAATAAAAGCTACTTTCACAAGATGGTAAAACGGAACTAAGAAGCAATAGTTAAAGTCTTAAGTAGTAGTTTGCTGCAGTATTTGTTGATTATGCCACTATATAAAACATTATGCACTTTTTCTTTTCTTTGGTGGTCTAGCCACGGTCTACTGCAACATGTTATACTGATAACATGTTATAGTACATGTTATACTGATATAACATGTTATAGTACATGTTATACTGATATAACATGTTATACTGATAACATGTTATAGTACATGTTATACTGATAACATGTTATAGTACATGTTATACTGATAACATGTTATAGTACATGTTATACTGATAACATGTTATAGTACATGTTATACTGATAACATGTTATAGTACATGTTATACTGATAACATGTTATAGTACATGTTATACTGATAACATGTTATAGTACATGTTATACTGATAACATGTTATACTGATAACATGTTATAGTACATGTTATACTGATAACATGTTATACTGATAACATGTTATAGTACATGTTATACTGATAACATGTTATAGTACATGTTATACTGATAACATGTTATACTGATAACATGTTATAGTACATGTTATACTGATAACATGTTATAGTACATGTTATACTGATAACATGTTATAGTACATGTTATACTGATAACATGTTATAGTACATGTTATACTGATAACATGTTATACTGATAACATGTTATAGTACATGTTATACTGATAACATGTTATACTGATATAACATGTTATACTGATAACATGTTATACTGATAACATGTTATAGTACATGTTATACTGATATAACATGTTATAGTACATGTTATACTGATATAACATGTTATAGTACATGTTATACTGATATAACATGTTATAGTACATGTTATACTGATATAACATGTTATAGTACATGTTATACTGATATAACATGTTATAGTACATGTTATACTGATAACATGTTATAGTACATGTTATACTGATAACATGTTATAGTACATGTTATACTGATAACATGTTATAGTACATGTTATACTGATAACATGTTATACTGCTGTTAATGCTCTAGTGTTACTCAGGGTGCTGATTTCTGTAACATCCTCAGGTGAACCAGCAGATGTCAGGGATGACTCTGAATGGCGCAGGAGGCCAGATGGCCTTCGGTCAGCCTCCGTCGGCCATGGGAGGTTGGGCCGCCGCCGGATCTGGCCAGACTCTGAGCACACAGCTATGGAAGTGAGCCTTCGTGCGGGTCGGTGGTCGGGCAGAGTAAGAGTCGAGGCTGCAGAAAGTGCAAAATATAACTTGTGCTTCTCTGCACCTTACTATGAACTGATGCCCATTTCCATCACGGACCAGCCTTCAGAACATTACAGTTGTATCTCTCTATTTCTCCTTCTCCCTTTCTGTCTCTCTTTCTCTCTATTGTGTGAGTGAATTGGGAGTTATACAGGATTATAGCCTGGCAGTTTCTGCCTGTCGTATGGTTTTTGATCATAACTTTTATTTTCCTTTTTTGGAAAAGAAAAAAATTACAAGGAAATAACAGTCCCAACATCGACATATCAGTAAAGCTGCAGGACCAGTTACACAAGCTTTTATTGTATCACTGTATCATTATAAGATTATAGAACATTTAATTGAATAGTATTTAAAGGGAGAGGATATGACTACCAGCCAGTCAGTACTTCTTCCAAATGTACAGCGCTGTATAACCTTCTTTTAAAGTACTTGTGGTTCCCCTATAAAATTAAAGTGGTAATAAATAATTTGCCTTCATGTGTCGTCTGTGATTAAAGTTCGGCTGGCAGCTGTTTTCTACAGTTTCACCTTCACCTCATACACAAGTGCTGCATCTAAATAGATGACATTGAGACATACTGTTGGAACGAAAAAATGCGTAGTGCAGCTCACTACTGGTGACGCTTGAGTCACTCTGGATGGGGAAAAAAAGTGTTTGTGACCAAAATCAAACCTCAACTCAATTCGGGTCTGCAACAGCTCTCAGTTTACGTTGGGTCTGCCACAGATTGGCATTTAGCTTAAAGTTTACCAGAATGGGAAGAAGTTAAACTATCCAAATGTAATTAGAGGGCCTTAAGCAATATTTTGAAATGTTGAAATTTCTACTGTTTAAAGTGAAAAAACAGAAGCTAAACTGGTGTCTTGTTCACTTATCAAGAAGGCTCATAAGTGTACTTTTAGAGGTGTCTTTGATGTTAATACACCAGTGTTACCCATGCTGACTTCTGCATCAGTGTACGACACTGTACTTCGATCACTCTCAACCTAAAACACTTTGTTTTAGCTTTGCTCCGCTCTCCTGGTTCAGGAAGCTCTGCAGTCTTCAGTAAAACGAAAGAAACCCATTAAATGGCTGAGGTTTTACCACTGGGTCTTCGTGATGATTCATTTTAGTCAATAATCTTTACTTCCTTTTGCTTCTGAAGTCAGTTTGACATTGTGTCTCCTCATCATAGCATAACCACATGGCTTCTTTAACTATCTTTATTTCTGGACCAAACTAACTAGATGAGTGTTGGACACTAACAAGACGACACATTTCAACCTGTGCTGTGCTGTATAAGTTTTTATCAGTAGCTATAACTGAGCTAACGAGTAATAGCATTCACCAATAGCATTTTGTTTTATCACATATTTAGATTTGTGATATTCAGATCTAGCAAGAGTGGGCAGACCTTGAACAAAGTTAATTTTCACCTGATTTCATGATCTGATAAATACTAACTTAAGGTCAGAATGTTCAGAAGATGTGTGATATCTTTAACAACGGGTCAAATAATTCAGGCTAAAGAAACAGTGCTTGTGCTACTGTGCATTTCTCTCTTTGAAAAGAAGAGATTTTAGGACATGCCAGTAATCTTTGTGATATTCATTAGCGGCAAAAGCAAATTATATATATACAGGAAATAACTAGTTTAGTTTAGTGAGATGTCCAAGTATTTTTCAGGAGCAGTTTTCTGTGGAATGAAAATAACTGTTGGTGTGCACATCCGAATTTATATCTTTGCAGTAGTTTTGTTTGCATGACATGGTGTCTCAGCCAGCAGGAAGGAATGCTGTGGTTTTTGGTTTAGTTGAGAACATTTTCATTAATCTTGGCTGCAATCTATGCCTCAAAGGGCTGGTCACTTCAGTGAGCTGAGACTGTGGCTCACCCAGTGTGAAAGGAAGCTCTGACTTTGCACTGGTTGTACTGGGCTACAATTAGTGTGATATCCAAGACTGGAGGGAACACACACAGTCACAGAGCCACTGTTATTAACATATGATTCATCTTTCCTTTGAAGCACTGAAACTCACAAGAAAAGTCAACTTTGAAACACTTTGTGCTCAGATGATTTTGACATTAAATCCTTTCAAATTGTTTTCCTGTGAACCTGTGTAGTGTTGGAATATCTACTTTTGGAAAGTTAAGAACAATTGCTTTCAGAAATGCTTATGATTACTTGCAACACCATAAAAGATATGAAACAATATGTCTAGTATGTAAAATCTAATTCTGCCTCATTTTAAATTTCTTTCTTTTAAAGGGACATTTTTAGAGAGTCACATAATACATGCTCAAAGATGAATGTTAGGTTTACCAGGAAACAGTCTGTCCTCTAGATGGTAGTATTGTCATATTGAAAACCCCCAAATGGATAGGCACTCTTTTTTTCTACAACCCAACTCTGTAACAGAATCAGCCGGGACAGTCACTGTGGGCACAGAGCTGTACTGTAAACCCAGTTTGTCTGCCGTGAGTCATTCAGTGGAAAGCTTTACTATGGTCACATAATTTCAGTTGCTTGGTCTTTGTGCAGTGCTAGGAGTGCCAAAACATTTCAGCCACACTCTCCAGTGTACTTCCAGGAACAAAGCATTTGCATCCACAAAACTGTTAAATGAGTCTGTCTTTGCAGGAATCCTTTAACATTAATCCATTACTGGATTTCTGTTCATAACCAGAATGCTGAGAAAACATGTCTGCTGATGATGCATGTTCCATTTAACAAGTGCATGATGAATTCAACCAGTTTAAGACATGATAAATCACTTTCACAGGGTGCGACATCTGCTTCTCTGTGGTTTTGAATCAGGTTCAAATATTAGTCTGATCTGAGGAGTGTTCAGTGTTAGAGGGTCTTTTGCCGTACAAGTGACAACTCATTGTTTAAACATACATCAATCAGCCATAAAATAAAATAAAATAAAAACCAATGACAGATAATGTTAGTGACTCTGCTCATCTTGTTACAACACAATGTTCTGCTGGGAAAACCTGTATCCTGGCGTTCACATGGATGTCACTTTGACAATTGGCACATACCTAAATATCTTTGCAGACCAGTCACACCCCCCTCATTGCAACAGCTCTTTGTTAATGGAGAAGCCTCCCTCAGCGGGACAACAGTGGCACCCTGCAAGAACTGCTTAGAAAAGGGCTCAAAGAACAAGACAAAAAAAATCTGAAGTTTTGATCCGGCCACCAAACCCACCCAGATTCCACACTAATGGTGTCTGTGGGAGGCAAGCCCAATTCACAAAGACACCATCAAAAAACCCACAGGGCCTTAAAGCTGTATTGTTACAAACCGGCGGTGCCTGGACCAGTCAGAGCACTTTAGAAACATGAGGCAAACCCACTCAATTTCATATGGGTGGTCATATTGTTATGGCTGATTGGTGTACAGGAACAGAGCACCTGGTGGCAGTGTACTGTAGCAAATATTTTTGTAAAAAAGTTTTTTTTTTGTTGAATGAGCGGCTAAAATTACTTAAATCGCAGTTCTGTTTATTGTTTGCTTTCATCTCATAACACATATTTAGCTGATTCTTATGCACATTTCACTTGGCACCACACTTTCCTTCCCATCTTAACATGTTTACAAAGTGCTACTTGAAGAGCATTAAGAGTAATGATATAGTTGCACAATGAATGCCCTTGTGTTGAAGTTTATTGTAGGACTAAGGCACACTCAGAATTTGGAAAATCATAGTCATCCTATGTGTTTAAAGCCTGGCAGTTTTGTGGGGAAAATGTGCTTCACTCTGCCTCGCAGGAGTTTTGATCAGTCGTTTATTACATGGGGTAGTTATACTCTGTATCTAGTGTGTCTTAAGAGGGATTTTACTAGAATGTATTTCTTTTAAACACCAACATATATAGCTTTTTGTATCTTCACCCAGTGCACATCCACCCAGCCCATGGGAAGCTTTAAAGAGAACGTGGTTTGAAAAATATGTTTTACAGTCACTGCAGAAAAACAACAGGATCATACCTATTCTTTGCCTAAGCTCAGTCTTACATGAAATAATGTATCATCTGTAAAACTGCCTTTCAGTAAGTCTGTACTGGTCTTCAAGGTCTTGGGCTTTTATGCAGGGAGTGTTTCTTTAAACCAGCTCTACCTGTTAAATTCCTTTCTTTTCAGCCAGCCTGCGCTGCCAAATCAGACCCACATGTCTTCATGATAAAAAGCACTGGTTGCACACCGGGAGACCATACTCAGCAGTGTATTTTGTTTGTAAGAATAAACTGAAAGGAGGACCAACAGGCATGCAAATAGATAAAAGCCTTGAAATGTATTTGGTCCTGTTCCATTCTGTACTTGTCAACTGTTCCTACTCTTTGCTGCGACTCGAGCCCAGTTTGAAAACTTTCACAGTGTGGTCTGATGCCATACAGGGCTTCAGACCTTTAGCAAAGAGGTTAGGCATTCCTCCCAGCGTGTGAGTCAACCTAACACTGCTCCAGAATAGAGTACCCCATCCAAGTGAAGAATGTTCCTTCTATCTCCTGCTGCTGATGGACTTTTTGACCCTGTGACATCAACATTGCTGCTGATATGGATGTTGTCAGCCTCCAGTTTAACTGTTCCAGATGTGACTAATACTTAACTAAACATTTCACTGATATGAAGATTAATTACAACCGACTAAATTCCACATTGAAATAGAGCAGACAAAGAAAAGATTTAGGACAAGACTCCATACAGTCTTTCAGTCAACATGTCACAACTTTCAGTGGGAGTAGTTTTGGACATGAATGCTGATAGTTTGTCCCTCTCCTGTTTCTGGTCTAGTTAACAAGACTTGAAAAAAATACAGGTTAGGGTTAGCCATAACATTATGACCATCCACCTAATATTAAGTAAGTCCTCTTCATGCCATTAAAAGAGCTCTGACCAGTTGGGGCATGGTCAAAGAACATCTGCGGGTGTCCTGGAGCATTTAGTTCTGGGACGTTAGCAACAGATCTTTTGGACTTTGGGGTGAGCTTGCAGATGTTTGTGATGTTCCTAAGCAGCTTTTGCTACACCCATTACTGTCTTGATCTGTGTTCTACATTTGATACGATCAATAACAAGATTTTATTGCACGGACAGGAACACGTTATTGGAATTAAAGTTAGAGTTAATGATAATTGAGTAAGTCATTGAGTTCTGAAGGGTTCTGTGCTAGGACCAATACTTTTCATTTTGTACATGCTTCCATTAGGTAGTATTATAAGACAGCATGCCATAAATTTCCACTGCTTTGCTGATATAGTCAGCTATACTTATTCATGAGGGCAGGTGAACACACTCAGTTGGTTACAAGCATCTCTTAAAAACATAAAGGCCCAGATGCGCCTCAGAAAGACACTATCCAGCTATGCTGTTACCCTAGATGGCATTTCCTTGGCTTCTAGTACTGCAGTGAGGAACCTTAGAGTTATTTTTGACCAGGGTCTGTTCTTTGACTCACATGTATATTATAGCTCTCAGACAGCAGGTTTACTTGTGTTTTTTGTGAAATCGAAAGAGCAGATTTGACGGAAGTCGTTGGTTTCCTTAACAAAGAAACTTTTTTAATTGGGATTATAGAAACTGGACTCATCTAACAGATCATTATATAATTAGATTATATTGAATTGGATCGTAATTAGATTCAATTCAGTTGCATCTTCATCTTCATGACTTTTGTAACGTATTGTTGCTTTATGGAAAAAATAATAATAATATGTTTTATTAGTCCGGCTCAGGAAAGTCTGTTTTCCTGTCACCGCAAACAGTTCAATTGCCTGAAGAGCAGCCCTGACTGACGCAAAGCGGAGATGGCTCTCATCTTTGCTCACATACACCACTGTCTGATAGTGTTACTGAATTGTGAAGAAATTAGTTGTTAACACAGGATTATGATATGGAGAAAACAAGATAAATTAACTCTTTATCATATGAATTTATCACAGCTTGTTATCTCAAGATAATATATCAACTCATGAGCTTGAGATAACCACAATAAAATAGATAAATGCAAAAAAGGTCTCTTAGTGTTTCTGTAAGTGTGACGGACAGGATATAGTTTTTGAACATGTGTTTTTATTTATCACGGCAAACTGTCATCTAATAGGCTATAGCAGCACAAGAAAACAATATATTTAGGTCAAGAAACTTTCCATGTCCATGTAGCCATTGTTTTTAATGCTTCCATTTAAATAGTCTATTAAAAAATATGTGTTGATCTTCTGTTTTGAAGTAGGCCTACCCATTTTTTAGGGCTACATTGCTAACTTCTTTAGCTGCATATGATAGCAATCTAGACCAACTATAAAATGATAATGTAATTTTTAAAAATTAGGGAATTTTGAACATTTTAGTAATTTTCTGAGATTCTCAGATGCAAACAGCCCACTAACTAGTGCTACCAGTTGTTGTTAATCAACACTTGAGCTCTTCCTTGTTTCAGAATTTAAATCAAGCTAACTGGTTGCTAGCTTGATGTAGCATGTCTCAAGTCTCTCATACAAGCTTTATTGTCACAGTGAGGGTCAGCTGTTTAAGTCTGCTAAGTTAACTTTTGCTTGCTGCACCTACATCATGCAAAAAAACTAAAAAAAACTAAACGTGTTCTTTGCTAGCACACACACAAGAAAAAACATATCTGTTTTAAAAGCATTGTTTGTTGAGCTTTGACAAATAAAATGAGCTTACTACACTTGATAAGTTAATGAAACGCTTGGTGACTGGCAGCTACAAGCCTAAGATACTGCTGCAGGACATAATGTGGGAAATGTTCTCTCAAGTAAGACAGAAAACATAAAAGTATATAAATGTCACTGTCTTTCATGTACTCCAATTGAACTTTTATTAATTGCCAAGTATTTCATGACATCAAATGGCATCTTCTCTTCCTCTCCCATGATCTCACTCTCTGTGAGCCTCAGGCAAGCTGCAAATGTCAGGAAGCCACGGCAGGGACACGATACAGACATGACTGTTGGCAGCTTCGCATTGCTTTTTATTGTCCTTCTAAATGTGGCCACGTGCACACCCTATTCATCAATCAGTTGACTTGACAGCACATAATTATGATCAAATGCATCACAAATCAAAGTGAATTATCCAATTGCTTTGACATCAAGTTATGGTGGCAACATGATGCTTTATGCTTGAAGTTACAGAATGATAGCAAATTAGACCACCATCAAGTTAGTCCCATAAGAGCAATTGACTGGTCAGTCCTGCTGATTATAAAAGCCACTACACGTTGTTGCTTAAGCTACAGCACCACTCATCATCTTTGGCTTTCGAGTTTATTGACAGATAAAAGTATTTCCGCAAAGTAGACCTGCATGATTTTCATCATTGCTCTCAGAGTTTATATAGAGCTGAGCTAGAGCGGTCTTATCTGTGTTTAGTCAGTAATTAAGGCAATTCCTTGTGATCAATGAGTACTTACCAGCTATTACTCCATTATTACCAGCTGTGAAGTTAAAGCTTATGTTGTCCTTAGCAGGTGAAGCTGTCTTTCCCAAATAATAGCAGCCATCCATCCTTCCATTTTCTATACCTGCTTAATCCATCGGTCGGGTCGCGGGGGGCTGGAGCCTATCCCAGCAGTCATCGGGCAAGAGGCGGAGTACACCCTGGACAGGTCGCCAGTCCATCACAGTCCATTTGCTTGAATCCAAATTAAGCACAATGAATTGATTGGTTTTGTCTGTGAAGTAATTTCTGGTGAAGCTAGTGAGTTGAGTTCCCAGTACTTTCCAATAATTCTGATATACAGCTGGAAGTATATTTGAATACAGCTGGCCAAACGTGGATATTAAGCATTTCACATTGTCACTTTTATTCTGCCAAGTGAATTCAGAGAGAAAATATTTACACAAAATGGAAATTTACAGATATTCTCTAACCTTCCTCCTATACTGAATCTTCTTTAGAAAACTGCCTTTTGTTTGGGTGGTTCAATCTTTCCTATTAATTCTAATTCATTAAATATTTCAGAGGCCATATTTTGGTACATTATTATATGAAGCAAACCAACAGACATGTGGGGTAACTTCAGTAAACCATGACCCGCCCAACTCTGCCTGTACTTTACTGGATCATCATGTCTAAACCACCTTAATCCAGTGAAAGCAACAAGTACTCACCAGTCAGAGGCAGAGAAGCATGGGTCACGCCCTCACAAAAATAAGCTTGCAGCACGATATTGAATGTAACAGACATCATAGAGGGTTTAGAAGGATATATGCTCAATGCTGAGTAAAAGTGTGTAGTCTGCACTGCACCACTGCTCAGTATTGATAGTCAGACCACACCCATCTTAATAACACTTTGATGTCATTTTGGGTATTTCCATGCCAGGTACTTTAGTGTGGTTAGTAATGAGCAGATGTAAACTCCTCGTGCTTCTACCAGCACCTCTGGAGATGAGGAATTACCTCATTACCTAGGAATGACTTATTTCTTGTTCATTTAAATAGCACAAAAACACAATGTTGTTTGGTTTTAGAGGGGATTTATTATTGCCCAAGAGTACTGACCACTAATTATTTTCACATGTCGTTACTGTTTTTTGCTTTATTTATGTTTAGACATGATTAGGCTAGCTGTTTCCCCCTGTATCCAAAGCTTAGCGCTAAGATAGTCACCTGATAGAATTTTTTTAAACACTTTTCATACAACAAATCAGAAAAGATAACATTGAAACAAGAGAACATTTCAAATACTCAGAGCACTTATTTTGACATTTGCAGTTTGCATAATCATAAGCAGTAAATAATAATAATTTGATGTTCTGATACTTCTATAAATGAAGATTTGGACTGTTTGTTTCTCTGAAACTAACAGTAGTGGCAGATTTTAGCAACACATTGTACAGAGGCTTTAATATTCTAACATATAGACATTACTGACTTGGTTTGACATAAACCAGCTTGGTCAAACACTAATCTAGGCAAAATGGACCAAGTGCAACGTCTTTGTATGACCTCCACTTTGGATTTTCCTATCAAATTACAAGCATAATTGGAGTGAATGGACGCTGATAGCAAAATGGCTCCTAATATGGGTAACTGAAGCTCCTCAGAGAGAGTTGGAAATTGCAATTTTCAAGTCTCTATGAAAACAAGCTCCTCAGAGAGAGTTGGAAATTGCAATTTAACCCTCCCTATAAACACTCTGCTCTTGCCAGCATTACACCATCATTAAAGAATGATGAATATCCCAAAGGATTTCACTGGATTTTAGCACTGCACATGAACATAACAACCTTTTTCACACAATCCAAACATAAACGTCACCAGGCAAGGAGACGAGGTGCCCCACCCTGACAACACTATCATAACAGCTCATTGGCCATTTGGCATTGATCAGAGTTCATAAAAGAGGCCAGAGTCCAGTGCTGATAGTACCTGTTTCCACAATGAGTCTCTTTGTTCTGTTAGTCACTGTTTGCATTCCCACTCAGTGTTTCTGTCCTGTTTCTAGGTGACTGGAGTTACACAGACTTAATGTTACACAGTTGAAAAGCTTTTAGGGCAAAGTTGGTCAACCATTTGGGTGTGTCTTATTTGTGAAACCTCTTTTAGCAAACCCTGGGGTCATTTTCTTAATGTGGTCACATAACTTGCACTTTTTCTTTTTTCTTTTGATTTTCAAGGGGGTCGTTCAGCCCAGTTCTCTGACCGGCCTTTCCTCCAGATCCTGATGCTTTCCACACTGGGGCTTTTAACCATTGTTCACCCTTTTCCTGACAGCAGCCCGGTTACGTAAGATAGATTTCCGCAACCCCTCATCCCACCTCCCAAAATGTAATGCAGTTACCATGGAGACTGCATAAACATAGCGATGTCATGGAAAAAGAAGTGGTTCTTGTGACCGTAGAAATCCCAAAACAACACAGTTCTTATCTTCACCAGCAAATTTATTTTTTAGACAGATCCCAAACACACACACAGTATTGTACATCAAGTTTTCTTCTGTTGGATCATAAACTTTAACACAGGTTTCATTGTTAACATTTTTTAGTACAGTTTCACTCATCTCGTGTAACAGCTTTTATTAATTGGAGTGTGTGTGTGTGTTTGTGTCTGAGGACAGCTTGTCCTGCCAGTCAGACCTCCTAGCTGGAAGAGCGCACAGTGGTGGTTGTGATTGTGGTCTTATTGCCGCCTGTTAAAGGACAAAAAAAGAGATCATGAGGTCATTGTTTAAAACTTTTTTTCTTGACATTATTTGCGCTTTATCATGAATTTTGTTTATCAAAATAGGTCACTCACCGGTGGTAATTGGTCTAAAATGAAGGAAGGGAGAGGAAGACATAGGGAAAAACAGTGAGTAAGGAGGCCTTTTGCTTTATGTTCTTCATGAATGATGCATGTTGGTATAAATTGTCTTTTAAGTCAATGCTCCTGCATTTACCTGGACTCTTCTGTCTCCAGCAGGGATCTGTAGGTTGCAATCTCCTGCTCCAGCCTTGTCTTGATGTCCAGCAGCATCCTGTAGTCCTGGCCCTGTTGCTCGATGCTGGCGCGCACATTGGCTAGCTCACTTTCAAGCATGTTGATTGTGTTCTGGTAGCCGGCGAGCATGGCGCTGTAGCGAGCCTCTGTCTCTCCTAACGTGTTTTCCAGAGCGCCTTTCTGTTAGAAGATAAGAGGATAAAGTAGCTGAATTCAGGAACAATCATTATGACACACATAGTTTATTGTTTGTTCTTGCCACCAGCTAAGTGCTTTTGCTCTGTATGTTTAAAGACCGAATCTATGCCTACTAGACACACCCAGGTTGCAATAAGCCAGACAACAGAAGCAGGTTTGTTTGCTTTGCATTACCGACCTTTTATTAAAGAATAAAAGGCAGATAAAGAGAGATTTGTGTATCTTTTGACTTTCCTCCACTGCTACACAGCAGCAGTAAGTGGTTGTTGCAGGGAGTGCTGAATGACTAAGTCCAGCTGGGCACAGATAAACCATAGGAGTGAAACTTTTGGCCATGCACTTCAGCATTCCTTCAGCTTTCTTCAAGCTCTTTTATGACTTCCAGAATTTGAACAGATGTCTGTGAAATGTTTTCCTGAACAGGAGCCCCTCCCTCCCTTTTCTACTGCTCTCATCACTCTTGCTCCCTTCATTCTTTCAGTACAGACTCCCCCTCTCAGCCTCCCCTTTACTCTTTAACCCTTATGTGTTTCTTTATTTTGTCCTGACAAGAAAGAGATCTGGAAATTTTGCTCATATAAGGCAACATCAGTGAAATGTGAACAGACGGTTTTAGCCTTCAGGGTTTGTTTTTTTTTCCTTACCATGCTAAGCTGAGACTGCAGCTCAATTTCCAGGCCCTGGAGTGTGCGCCGTAGGTCATTGATCTCTGTCTTGGAGGTCTGGATTGATTCTGTGCTGATAGCCACCTCCTTGGTCAGAGTTGATGACTACATAGAAAAATAAAGACACAGTCAGACATCTTGCTGATGACCTGTTTTAGTTTTACAGAAGATTATGTTTAATCACAGCCTAGACTTCTGAGGGAGTGAACCCAGTCATTTGCAATGTGTGGGATGAGATTCCTTTGTTTATAGGAAAATCTTTTTACCTTCTCACTGAACCAGGCCTCTTGGTCCCGGCGATGTTTGTCAGTGATGGCTTCGTACTGGGCGCGAATCTCCTCAAGGACTCTGTTGAGGTCTTGCTGAGGTGCAGCGTCCACCTCCACGTTGATTGTGCCAGAAAGCTGAGAGCGCATGGCTGCCAGCTCCTGAACAAAGCGTAGGAGAAATAAAAATTCAGTGTTAACGTCTTTTTGCAGAGTGGCTCTACAGGTGTGAAAAATAAGAGGCCTTCGCTGATATAACTGATAGCTGTCAATGTGTGTCAGTCACCTCTGCGTGGTTCTTCTTGAGGTACGCCAGCTCATCCTGCAGGCCTTCAATCTGCATCTCCAGGTCGGCCTTTGTCAGGGTGGTCTGGTCCAGCAAGCGGCGGAGGTTGGCAATATCAGCCTCAACTGACTGGCGCATCATCAGCTCATGCTCAAATCTAATTAGTTGAGAGAGCAGAGAACACTAATATCAGATGACCATCACTTTAAAGCCTGATTCTTCATCCTTATTGGGATGACGGTCAGCAGTCGTATGACAATTTGTGCTTACTTGGTTCTGAAGTCATCAGCAGCCAGTTTGGAGTTGTCAATCTGGAGCAGGATGTTGGCATTATCAATGGTGGCACCATTGATCTGAAAAGAGCAACAATAGTGGGAGTTGGCCTCAGTTACACAGTTGATTTGTGGTTACAAAGAGTAGCTTCTAAAGCTTTTGATTTTATTCTTTTGCCAACTACCTGTTTACCTAACACTGAGGGCTTCTCTTCTGCATTAACCTTTTCAGTCCCACAGGTACATTTGATCAGACATTATAAATGACTTCAGGTCATATTATAATGCACACTTAAAAAAAACACTTTTCTTTTGTTTCAAGCTTCTTCAAATCACACATCAATGTTAACTGCCTGTTAAAATACCAAACACTACAAGTTATACAGGTTCTCATTATGTCTTGAACCTTTTTAAAGAGCTCCCCTGACAATCATTAACAGCACTTCAAATATTTGTTTAGCCTACTGTTTAATCTGTGGAGGCTTTCACACACTCTACCTTGTCCTTCAGGTCATTGATGATGGCCCAGAAGTGGCTGTAGTCCCTCTCAGCTGCCGGCCCTTTCTTCTCGTAGTATTCTCTGATCTGAATCTCCAGCTTGGAATTGGCTGCCTCCAGACTGCGGACCTTCTCCAGGTAGGAAGCCAGACGGTCATTCAAGTTCTGCATGGTGGCCTTCTCATTCAGGTGCACGGTGCTCTGGTCCAAGGCGCTGGAGAGCTCGAATCCCCCGCCGCCCCCCATGCCGCCTCCATAGCCGCCTCCAAAGCCGCCTCCATAGCCACCTCCATAACCTGAGGAGACAACGCGACTTGTGGATGAGGAGATGCGGGGGCCACTCCTAAAGCTGAGACCTGACACACTGTGAGCTTTGTGAGGAGCAGCACTTGATGTGTAGCTGCGGCTCTGTCTGGTGATGACTCCAGGACCACTGGCGATGCTCTGGCTGTAATACATGATGGCTGACTATCTGCTGGTCAAGAGAGAACACGAGGAAAGAGGACTGTTACACAGCTGTGGACCGTGACAGGACTGTGGAGTTTGATAGAGAGAGGCAAGCTGTTGATATAGTGCAGGATCTGGGGCGGGACTGACTAGGAGGAGGGAGGTGGAGAGGGAATGAGGGAGTTTTCCTCTGCAGCTCAGCCATGGGCTTGGCAGAACCACCATTTGTTTTCTTTGAAGGACCAGGGTTTGGTTTCTTTCCACTCCTGTGAGGATAGTGTTGTGGAATGTGTGTTTTTGAGAGGGTGCTGTCAGTCTGGATCACTGAGTTTATGTGTAAATATATTTGTGCCCCTGTGTATGCAGGACTGTTGTGTGTTTTTGTAAATACCTGCAGGTATTGCCGTGATCACACTAGTCATTTGGCATGCCAGTGCAAATAGAGGAGGTGTTGATTTATTGTTATAGAGTCCCGCCGTTAGTCAATATTCACTCTAAGTATTTTGCAAAGAATTCATTTGGTAGAAAAGATGCACAGTGATAAAATCCAGGGACTGCTCAGTCAAATTAAACCAACCATTAAATATGAGAATTTCTTTTCCAGAAATGCTGTTTTGACAAATCTTGTTGCAGAAAAAAATATTCATAGCAAAGTAATTGTTTGTGTTCGGATACTTTGAGCAGTTAAAGGTTTTTGTCAGCTATTCTTTTGGAGCAAGAGAGCGATAAGTAAGTGTAGACCACCTTATTTTCTTAACGATAGTCTTATCTGGAGTTATTGTTGTCTGCCTTGTAAAAGCAGCAGGAAACTGATGAACTTTTGACAGATTGCTTGCAGCATGAAAGTTATGCAGCCTTGAGCCCCACACCAACATTGTTTTTACATATCTAGAGTCAAGGGAATTCTTCAGGTCCCTATTGTTCACCATCTGACACATAACTTCCCTCTTGCCGCTCAGTCTAGTATTATTGTGTGTATGTGTGTGCACTGTTCATTTAGTTGATTTTGGCTTGTGTCCTCAGTCGAGACACAGCTCCTCAAGTGATACTGTTTCTGTGTGTGTGTGTGTGTGTGTGTGTGTGGTCATTATCTTGGTGCTGGACTCTGGCCAGTTTCTTTGCTGTTGCTGAGAAACATCTGGTGTCAGGCGGGGGAGTCAGGCACATGTAGGTCACTCCACATCCACGGGGAGAGGTGATCATTCTTTTTACAATGTGAGCAAAGTTTGGTTGCTCAGTACCACACACTTACATGCATTTCCTAATCCATCTAGACTTAGACTTAGACTCAACTTTATTTATCCCTTGGATATACTTGTCCCCAAGTAACTGCAGGTTCATTTGACCAACCTTTATCAACTTTACTGTTCCTTTAATTATCATAAACTACACGACTGATCCTTAGATGGCTGCACTGCAGTTTTTTGGGCTTTTTTTTTTTTTAAATGACTTTGTTGACAGGATAGTGGAGAGAGGGAGACAGGAAACATGGCAGAGAGAATGGGAATGACATGCAGTAGAGGGAGGTTGTCTGGCTCAAGACTCAAATCAGGGCCAACTGCAGTGAGGACTATAGCCTCTGTATATGGGGTGCCTGCTTAACCCACCACGCCACCGACCACCCCATACCACAGTTGTTACTCAACTTTCACGTGTGCACTTCAAAAGGGAAAATCTCAGAGTATGTGTTGTATTGTTGTTCGATGAAGAAATGAAAACAACTTTCAAGTTGGTTCTCTGAGATATGAAACTCTAAGACTGGTAAGGCTGCAAGGCTGCATGTGAGGGTCACATGAGCTAGTATCAGACTAACTAAGCTAGTATCATCTCTTGCATTAAACACTGACTGTGCATGTCAGGAGGGAACTGTGCTGTGTATGGTGAATAAAGAGCTCATTTTAGGCTTATTTATTGTTTCATAAATACTACCAGTCTATTGAAATAGGTTTATTTACTTTAACAAAAATACATAGTCTACTTCCTTTACTGTGCATGGCTGCAGCACCACTTTTCACCTTCAGTCTGAGATGCTTTATTTCAGCTCCTGTCTTGTCATGACACTCCAGAAAACCACTTTCTTCTCCGATTCTTGCTGTCTCCAAGAAAGGATTTTATTATTTCTTAAATGCGTGGCAACCTAACCACTTGGCTGACAGCTACATCAGATGCTCTTTGTTTATGTTTATGCATTTGGCAGACAAATTTATCCAAAGCAACTTACAGGTAGGCAGATAGGGTAAGGGGGTCTTGCCTGTGGACCCCTACTGGAGGTAGTACCTTTCATGCAGGGGATTTGAACCCAGTTCTCCTACACGGAAGGTAGCAATCATACCACTACCCAGTCTTTAGATGTCATGCATGATGCTACCTACTATGTTGTCAAAACATATTTCATGGGGATATTGTTAAGTGAGAACAAAAAAAGAGGCAAAAATTACAAATGAGGCTGTTGGGGTGGCCCTTATTGGCTGGTTTAAACAGGAGGCTTGAGGCAGACATGTTTATTCACTCAAAACGAACAAATGTCATCACAACATGCTCACAGACCCCTGTCCCTGAGTTCATAGCAGCAGCAGCAGCAGCCTCTGATATCAACTGTCCGCCTTTTAAAGACCATCGCTACCTCCTCCCGAAGCTCAACCACATGACAGGGTAATGTGTTTTATACAAACAGGACAACTGAGAACCATTTCATCCAGTCCACTTAAATCCAGTGTCTCAGTTCAGCACTCCAATACTTGTTATCCCCCTCTTTTAATTAAAACGTGGTATCTTCCAGAACCTTCTAATGGTGTTCAGGCCCCCGAGGAGTCTTTTAACCTGAACACCCTGGAAAAGGAGACAACAGAAGAGGTAAGAAACTTGCACATGTATTCCAATGTCAGTATTTCAATCAATATTTTCAGAGACTGTAATTCTTTTTCAAATTGCCAAACCTTCCATCCTAATACCAGCTGAGAGGCACATCCAAACAATCTCAATTCAATTTCAGATCATAAAAAATAAAATGCCTCCAACCTTTGTGTGTGCAATGCTTTTATGCTTCATGTCGTGGTTTTAAAGTGCATATAATTATACGTAAAGTGCTTCTGGTGAAATAAATGAAAACCCTAATTAAAGAGGCCTTTCAGGCACCCCAAAAGCAAAGTTTTAAAAAAATATATGGTGATCCCATAAACATAAATCATACACAAAAGGCTATACAACACATGAAAGGTGAGGGGGACACCCCAAAGCATCACATGATCCCTTCAAATCTTTTGTCAATATTGTGAAGCTGACGGTCACATTTGCAGCAACCTCAATCATTCAGCTGGGAAAAGATGACTGCCTTAGACTCATACTATCTATGCACCAAGCTGGGATTTTCTTCTCAACAAAGTTTCTATATGAAAGCAACCATTGCAAGTTTGTTGGAAGAGTAAATGTTACAAAAAAACCCATTGAACCATCAAGATAAAACCATTAAAGATGAAGAAATAACATTTTTACTTGTTAGTCAGAACAAAACACCATAAATGATTTGTCAACGAAAGAAATGGCTATTGTTTAACACCTGCATCAACATCATCCCTCTTTACCCATCTATAGTATGGCTGTTTCATATAAAGACAGAATACTCTTCGGAAAGAGACCTTCACATTTTTAACAGCAACAAATGATGCAAATGCATTTTGTTCCTTAGTTTCGGTAAAGTCTCTGAAGAGATTGTAGCTGATTTTGAAACATAGTTTTACCTTTTTGAACCTCTCAGTCAGTAGTTGTGTCCACTTAGAGTTTTGATGTTTTTACCATAATCTGCACCAACCTCCTCATACTATCCTCTTAACACCATGTGGTGGAAGCGTGTCTGTGAAACAGTTGGAATAGTGTTTAATGATGATAGCATTTGCGATGCTCTCAGACAGCTCTCTTCTCTTCAATGCTGTAAAATAAAACTGAGTTCAATCCTTTTTATGCAGCAACACCATAATATATTTCTTTAACTAATCAAAACACTGGAAATTCTGGACATTGGAAACTGTACATATTATTTAGATTGCAATCAGATGCAAATGTCCCTTTGTTATTTGTAGCTTTTGTATTTTTTTCTGAAGGTTTTCTAAATTCTGCACTTGAAACACTCATGCTAATAATTTTGAGCCAGACTGCACATCAAAATCAAACTATGTGGCCTGCGAGCCCCCTGTATATATTACTTTTTCAGCTTTAATCAGTCAAAGGATACTTTTTTAAAAAGGTGAAGTCTTTGGTGGTTTGAGGAGTTGAAACCATTTGAAAGTATTTGTAGTTAAAGACCTCAGTGTTCAGTTTGAGTGTCCCAGGTTGGTCTTGACTTGACTGGAGAGAAGAAAAAGTTTATTTGTGTATCCCTTAATCACCCTCGATATGTATAATCTCAGTTGGCCTGTCAGAACTCATTTTATAAAAGCAATGACTCCTCAAAGATCCTCAGTGAGATTAAAAACTCCCACTCGGATCTTAGAGGTAAAAGGAAAAAAAGGTTTTTTTGTCTCGTGGGTGAAGGAGTGCGCAGAGAGTGTGTGGCTGAAGTGATCTGTCGGGTCCAGTACAGAAGGTTTTTTATTCTGGGATCGCTAAATTCTGTGTAAACAAATTTCTCCCGTTTCATTTTATCAAGACTTTCTTCCACTGCACTGTCGATGAGTCAGAGCGGATCAGCGTTGGCACAAACACTGAGAGGCAGACAGGTATTGCCAAACTCCTTGAGAAGACCAGGTGGAGACAGATGACTGACAATAGCTGAGTGCAAAAGTAAAGCAGATGAGCTCATGTCTACTTGGGCTGGTCAGTGTAGAAGGGCGTTTTTGCTGAATGACTCAGAAAACTCACACAGTACTTTCCTCTCTCATCTGCTCTGCATCACATATCAATGCAGCCCTTTTCAGTTTAAGTGTAATTACTGTTGTCAGTGAATGATAGATATAATGACTGCATCTGCTTCACACCCAGATCAAGATCTTTTCATCTCCCTCAGCAGGATAGACATCTATAACATTGAATATTTACTTAAAGCAAACTGAGGATGCAAAATATTCAGTAAACCTTTCAGACACACGTTACTCAGTCGCCACAGCTCAATGAATTCTAAAAAGTCTTTAAAAGCTTTTCTTTGACCTTAATAAGAAAAAATCAAAGTGTCTTTGCTTGCCTATTGTGGAAGTTTTTTTTAAATATATTCATTACGAGGGTTTAACTGTATGACTCAGAAATACTCCACCAGCTCCCCACTTCTGATCCTCTGAAGTTTTAATGAAGATAAAATTCCTGCTTCAGGGACTTTGGTTTGTGAGTTTTCAGATAAACATGTTTATTTCAATATGTGCAAATGATACAGGAAGTCACAAAGCAACTGTTGTTATATGCATCTTTCATGCTGTAATTCAGCCATGATTACAGTGCACAGGACTGTAATTATCAAGGAACACCGCATGTATCAAAAAAAACTTTTAAAACAGTGATTAAACTTTTAGGCATCATAAATGTGACTAACGATTGATTGTAGCAAGGTGTTACCGTGAAGCAGACTCAACTCTAACAGGAAGATTATCTCTGACAATGAAAACCCAGTTCTGAATTTCCTTTTCTCAGCTGTGAAGAATAAAACTGCGGCTTCTATTGAGTGTAAAAACAAAGAGAGGAGGAGAAGGGCAGCGGCTTGAAGGGAAGTCGCTGTTCTGTTTCTTCAATTAATCCCTTCGTGTTTTATTTAAACCTTAAGTGAACAACACCTTTAAATCCAGTCAAGGACAGGTGTGAGGCCAAACTCAACAACCTTGGACTCCGTTGATAAGATATCCTGAAATAAAGGGAATTTCCTTCTTATCAACAGGCCAAAGTAAGAGATGAAAATTTTCAGCAAAATATTGGCATTTCAACTGATCGAAACTGCAGCATAGAGAGTTATTGATTAGAAAGTCCATAAATCAGAGCAGCACAACATTTACATTGTTCACCTCCAGCAGTAACTGTGCCATGCTTATTAAGCCTTGAAATATTATGTTTGAGCATTAACCTGAGCTGTTACATGGTGTGTAAACAGTTACCGTGGAAGCATCAAAATAATCCAGTGTTTGTTTGCAGCATAGCAACCGTGACTAGTTTATGTGTCACCACTCATGCTTGAATCTCATCTATTGTCTTGAGTTCTTGACAATCTGGATTCTAGCTCAGATGAGTGCGTCCAGGATGTCTGTGGTAATGTTTTAATTTCCCCCTTACAGAAACCTGGCACATCATGGCAAGAGATATCTCAGTGGCACATCACTGCACCTTTGTTCGTAGCTTTGGAGGTTATCACTGCAACCGCAAAATGTAAACAACAAAATGCATCTGTGGGTTTCATTTTGGCCTCCTTACCTTTAGATTACAGTCGTTTAATCATCTATACTATTAATTTTATTTCTATTTGATCAAAAGGCCTGATTTACCAGAGCATTTTAGCCAACTTAGATCATTTCAGCTCTGGCTTCCTCTCCTGCACTCAGGAGAGTTTGATACTTTGTTTTAAAAGGAGCTGCAGTGCTTTTGTTCTTTTCATCTCAAGTTTTGATCACTTCAAAAGTGACACACAGCTTTGCAACTTTGTAACTGTTCAAGTAATTTGATTATCATGTAGACCATCAGCTTGTCTGAAATCATTATTTATAAGCAGAACTAATAACATTGTTGTCGCCCTCGATAGTACCAAATAAGTTTTACTAATAGTGAAAGATGCTAACAAGCTAATGTAACGTGGAAAAGGATAATTGCCTTTTGATGATCATGGAACTTCTCTGATGTTAGCATTTAGTTCTAAGGAAAGTACATAAATGTTGGCCCACAGCTCTAAAAATTACAGTTTCACAATATAGAGAATGAGAAGTTGACATTGTTTAGATGCCATATTGTATTCTCTCTTGCTCTCAAATAGTCTTTGTATGTACGGACCCAGAATTCGAACTTTCAGTATTTCTCCGTTCAAACTGTAGGATGAGCCTCTAAAATCATAATCAGACAGTAACATGTCTGTCCACTGCAACTAAATCAATTATTTTCAATATATTTAGTTATATTATGATTAGTTTCTATATAATGACTCATGAAATCCACAACATATGAACATATAAACTCGTCACTAAATCTATTTGGAAGAATTACGATTTGGTTAGGGCTGCACATGGTATGGTGTTTAGCCCCATCGCCTACCAGTAAGAGGGTTCCAGCTTTGAATTATGGATGGATAATTTGGCAGTTGGATAATTTGGTTGCTTTGATAAGTTAACCAAAAAACAGGGGACAGATTTTGGAACAATGCCGGCTTGTTAATTAGCAGATCTGGTATTCAGTTGTGCGATTCAACTACTCCCAATAAGGTCCATCTTCAGTGTCATCATCAATTAATAAAGGAAGATGCTTCTCAACAGACCTTCATGCAACAGATTAATGGGTCAAAACTCATCCTGCATGTTTACAGTCATGCACTTTTCTACTTTTCTACCACTTACAGTTCCTTTTAACTCTACTGCTTTCTCACCCATGAAAAGTTAGAGGCTGGAGTTCAAAGTACATAGTTAGGGTTAGCAATAATGTACATGGTGAGGTCAAGAAATGTCACAAATACATAGTTAAACAGACAAAAATCTGCATGCTTATAACGTGTATTCCTGAACTGGTTATAGGAAATACAAACTGCACTGACTATGTGCAGTAAACTTCACAGCCGTGTTGCACCACATTCTGTAAAAACTGGCACAGCAGTTAACCTGGGCTGACCTCTGACCGCTACGTACATTTTTTTTCTGGGCCTGGAAAGAAGAGTTTTCCTTCGTAAGTATTCTGTCAATCAGTTTCAAAGTTATGACTTTTGGTGGTGTTCCATATCCACTCTGGGTGAAAAGTTTAACAGTTTTTTTTACATGTTCGGTGCCCTTGCCCTACCCAGGGGCAGATATATGAATGCACAAGCAGAAGAGAGAGCAGCTCTGTGCAGAGAAACTCTGACTCACAGATGTGGAGCAACACGGTCCTGAGAGCCTCCTGTAAATATGCCACACCCCTCCACGGACATTATCACATCCTGCTCAACTATTCACTCTGCACTGTGTGTAACATGGATTCAATCATTGACTGAACTCTAAAATGTGCAGCAATTACACCCAAGTAGTAGAGTATAATCCTGCCTTTTATGTGTGTATTTGTGTGGCCGTTCCCTGTAGGGCCAGGTTCTACAGACAAAGTTAAACATTCACCCTCAGTGAATTACCGACTGTGCATATTGACTTGTTTATATCTGTGCAAACAAAAGGCTGTCAGCCAATGTTAGTCTGTTCCTATAGTGCAGTTGATCAAAATACATTACAATAGAGCTGTTGTTATCTTTAAGGGTCTCATGCCTGCTGGAGTAATACTCTTTCCTCAGACCTTGGTGAGAAAAACTAATCATCACACCTGCTGTGGAACTATGTTTATTCAAGCCCTTCGCATGTTACAAAAAGATGGTTTTAAAGATAGAAACAACAAGAAATGCTAAATGCTTGTAGATGCTTTATAAGGGGCTGATATACGAATATAACAGAATGTCACATGGTCACACCCTTCTCTAAAAAAAAATTTGTGGACCATGCAATTGAGATTTACAGCTGAAGTGTACCATCTAGTGGTAAGTGATATAATCACTGCAGAAACTGCTTTGCATGTTGATCAGCATGTTTTCTCAGCAGCTGAATCACCAAGCCACACCCGAGTAAGCTGTTTAGGTTTTTAGGAGCAAAAGCTGCTGGTGTACCACACTTTCTTTTCCTGAGAGATGAATTTAGTCATTTCTTTGCATTAATTTTTCTGATCAGAAGATAGGGAATAACTGCTGTTTTTAGCCGATCGTGTAGAGCAGTCTGCATCCGTTTGGTCAAAAATTCCAATAGATTAAAACATCATATGCAGCAATTTTTAGGAATAAAAACTGTAAACTGTAAGTTAAAGCATCCCTAAGGGTTTTTAATATCTATATAACACTGACAATCAGCTGATTAGCACTTTGTCTTGTTTACAGACTTGTTAAGAAAGGCCAAGTGGCTAAAATTTCAAAACCTTTAAAACCTTTAAAAGAAACCTCAAGCCTAGCTATTTTGTAGCCCTGAGATCCTCATGAACTTCAGAGCGGGTTGGGACTCCAAAAATAGAAAAAAACGATTCCCACAAAGCTGTGAGAAGAATGTTTTCAAGAGGTCCTTTCTGCATATCTCATATAATTAAAATGTCAGTTCAGGGGAATCATAGAGGTGAAGTTGAGCTCTGAGAGACCAAGGAAACATTCAGAAAGACCTGTTAGTTGACTTGCTAGAAATGAAAATCAAAGCCTTTAATGAAAAAGCCTGATGCATTTTTTATAAAGTCTTGCAAATAAATGCAAGAACCTTTTATGCACAATGAGCAAACATGTGTTTGAGGCAATGTAGGACACAATTACATGCAAAGAACATGTTGCAGGCAGTAGCATTTCACAGAAAGATTGAACAGTGAATTAAATAACATAACATGGCAGTGAGAGCACATTAAAGTGATCATAAACACAGCTCAAAATCCACAGCCTTACGAGGCAGAAGCTGCAGACTTTAGGCTTTCACAGTCCCATTTTAATTGTCAAAACTTTTGACTTGGTGAAGCATTAAAGTTAACAAATATATGGCTGCTTAAACATTGCCACAGGTAAAATGCTCCATACAAGGGCAAGCAAATCTTCTTGTTATTCTTGTCCCTGTGACACTTAAGCACATAATCAAGCTGCTACCATTCTAGTTGCTGACAGATAATGGCAGCTTGCAGACGCATGTGAGAGTTAAATACTGATTAGATCTGAACAAATGGAAAGAGCAGGTATGAAGAGACTTTTTGTTCCTGCTCTTGTTGGCAGATAACTTGTGTCTTTCCTGCTCTGCCTGCCTGCTGATCGTGTTTCAGCTGTAAAATGAAGTGGGTGTGGAGAGCTGGTGGAAGGTGGAGTACCGATGCTTAATCCAGATTGGTTCAAATTTGAACCTTACGACTATTTTCCTTGGTTTCCCCTCTGAGCAATGGATGTTCACCACTGAACGGGGAATGATGATGAATTAGTTCAATTTTAGCTGAACATTCATAAAACCAGACAGGGAAAATGAAGATAAATTACTTTTGTGGGTGAGGTAGAAACCCACTATGGGCTAATCTTACAACCTAACCACAAGAAATAAAAATAAAATCATACTCACAAATTTTAGAAAAACAGAATAAAGCAAAACAACACAAACTGTGTTGAAGACCTCGGAAACGTGGCTGAATGAAATGTGATTAATCACTACAGAAACTTTTTAACCCTTTTTTAGTCCGATTTTGTATCTGGACAAAGACAGAAAGTCACTTCAGACAAATATTTTAGCAATCCAATATTCATAACTTATGAAATACTGTCTTTGAGATGTTTGATGCGTTAACTTTATTTGACAAATCAGCTTTAACCTTCATCTGTGGATGGCACGGTGAGCTGTGTTCACAGACAATGATTTCTGGAAGTATTCCCGAGCCCATGCAGTGATTTCCAGGACAGAATCAGGTCTGTTTTTAATGTAGAGCTGCCTGAGGGCCTGAAGATCAGGGGCATAGAGTATTGATTGTTAGCTGTGTCCCTTGTACACAGAGATGTCTCCAGATTTTATCACAATCTGTGTATTTTGTGTTTTCTCTCTGTCTGGTCTCAGTTTGTCATTTCCTCACTTTTTTCCTCAGTTCCCTCCTGCCAGTCATCAGCTCCACTCCCTTCACCTGTGTTCATTTATCCTCAGCTGCACCTTCTGACTAATTACTCTCCCAGTATGTTCTCATCATTTGCCAGAACCTCAGATTGTTCACTGATAATACTGCTTGCTTGTGGTTTCCTCAGCTCATTCCAGTTCCTCGCATTTTTTGTCAGTTCCTGAATTTTGTTTTTGTTCTTTTGGTAATTGTATCCGGCTTTGCCGCACCCTTGTTCATTTTTGCCTCCTGGCTCTCCCTCCGTGTCTGCACTTGAGTCGTCCTTCCTCATCTCCACCAGCAAAACATGACAGATTCTCTGAGTCTCTTTGGTTGTATTATGTGCTGTAGCTGTTGGGAAAATCTAAATCTCCATGTTTTGTACATTGAGGAACAATTTTCTAAAATTACTCCACAATCTACAGACAGTGTTCTTTGTGTCAAACCTCAGCCCATCTTTATTTCTGAGAGACTCTGCTTCTCTAAGGTGCTCTTTTTATGCCCAATCATTGTTACAACTTTTTTGAGCTGTTTAGCTGCCATCATATTCAAGATGAGCTGATATTTTTCACGAAACACTAAAATGTCTCACTTTCAACATTTATAGAATATCAGTTTGTGAGATTTTCAAATCATTTTGCTCTGTTATTGACATTTTATGCAGCTTCCCAACCTTTTGGGAATTATGATACATGACGTGACAATGAAGTTTGAAGCTGTTGATTATAAAAACATATAGGTTGGATCCTATAATGCAATGCATTCCACTATAACCTCGGGTTTTGCAAGATTTATCTGTATTATTTTAGATAAGAACAAATAACAATGGGTAAATAGATCATTTACAATTACTTTTATTCATTAAACTGTCTGATATGTCAAAATTTTGTAAACAGCGGCAGGTGCTGAGTGCAGTCTCGTCTCATTAATTAGTCCAAAAAGTGACTTTGTAGTTATTTAAGCTTTAAACTGACTGAAGTAATATTCAATTAAGGAAATTCCTGAAAGCTGGTTTCCAAACATCAATGTCCTATTTACCTGTAAAAAAAAAAAACAACAAAAAAAAAACAAACTTTAAATTCTATCCAGAACGGTTGATCAAAAGGAAAGCAAAATTAAAACTGGAGTAAATACTTTCACTGCACAGAATGTTCCTTCATGCTAAACGTGGTATCTACTCAACTATTCCGGTACTGTAATGTGTCGGTTTGTGTTTGTGCTCCACTGAAAATTCATAAGACACACTGTCCTATAACCTTTTCAGACTCCAGTGCTGCCCACAGTACAGAGCACCACATACATTTACTCTCATATAAAATATTTATTCTTAAATAAATAATTAGAAAGGCCACACCTGAGATCTCTCTGTATGCAAACACGTATTCAAGATCGCTTATCAGGGAGGGAACCTGCAGTAACTCCCCTGCCTGCCTACATAGGGGTATAGGGGAGGCAGATAGGGCAACATCTTTATCTTTCACTGTTTTAAAGAACAAAAGATCTTGTCAACTATGCGCTGAGAAATATATCTAAAAGGATTAAGGTAAAAGAGCTAAGACTGTGTCACAGGCCTCTCATTATAATCAGGTTACTGCATCACTGGAGGGCTCAGGGACCCATAGGGTTTGTGAAGAGAAAAGCTTATTTAAATCTAAATAATGCAATGAATACCAAGTTTTGCAGCTAATAAGCAATGCTGAAATGCTGCAATATTCAGTCCCTGGAAAGAAAAATATTGCATTAATCGTTAGCAAAGCATGCATCTAATCTTTTTCACAGGAGACATTTAGACATGTCACAGCAGGGGAACCACAGGTGTAACTAATACCATCAATCCGCTCCACTTCAACAGAATGAAGCCGTAGTTAATGTGATTAGTTTCCTCTTTGAACTCGCAGCTATGACTGGTCAAAGTGCTTACTGTGGAAAATGTGAAAACTTAAGTGTATTTATGTCCTCGATTTCAAAGTGCAAAACAATCAGAAATCAGAAAATTTGTGTAAGCACCTCAAAAAGGTGTAATGTATATGAGTCATTTTGCTAGTGGAAAGAATTACGTAGTGTGCCTTTAACATTAGTTTTCCCACCAACTGACAGACATTCCTCAGGTGCATATCAAACCATCAGTCACTGCTGTTTCAGGTAGCACCCATGACAGTGTGACTGCTGAATGAAGAAGTTGTGAAACAATTACAGAGCAACCAACACTTAGACATCCTAACAATGTTGTTTGAAAGACAAAACAAGAAGGTGATTTTTTTTTTACCAACATGTGCTACTGACATGAAGGTAAATAGGTTTTAGAGAAAAGTGCTGAGTCATAATAAAAACAAGTTAAAACATCTGTTTAAAACTTGATTTTTGCCTCAATATTGAATAATTGTTAGCCTGATTCTTTCACTGGAAGCCAAAGAACAAGCTGGAGAAATCCTTTATTAAACAAAGTATTTATTAGTGAACACATGTAAAGTATATTGCAGCGCTGGACTCAGAGTGACAGAGCGGAAATCCGTCAGGCCAAGCCCTGATATCTGGAAACATTCCATATTTATATTCAGCTGTATCTCACAGAGGTTGTACTCACACTTGTCAGAGTATAATTGGCCAGTTTTTAGTGGCCTGAACAGGCCAACCACTGTCCTCGTCGTGTTCTTTGGATGTGATAAACAGTGTGTGCGTGTGTGTGTGTGTGTGAGTGCTGTTTTAGGCGTGTATCTAATGTACCAGACCTATCTAACCCAATAAAGATGTTTTGTCTGACCCAGTTCTTTTGTCTTGCTTTGTCATCCGAGTGGAAAAGTACCAGCTGGTATATTTAGTAAAATATAGAATATGAATACGTAATGTCTAAGAACAAAGGCAATTATAACATAATGCATCTTTAATAAAGAAATAATGAAGGTACTGTGAAAGGATAACACTTTGCAGGTATCTACTGATAAACCATTGTAAAAATGCACCGCTGACAGCAACTATAAGCAGCGAGCACTGACAGTGTAGAGAGGTGCATGTTTCTACACAGCTTTTTCTGTAAGGCTGCACGCTGTTTGAGTTAAATGCTAACAATCCCGTACAAATTCATGTTCAGCTGTTATAACTTGCTCACTCACCATTGTAGTTATTTACGTTAGCTTCAGCTAATAATCACCGAGGACAAACTGTAGCAGTGGCTGATTTGAATGGCATTTCGTGTATTTCCCTGGATCTACATGACAATAAATAAATCTGATCTTAATCTTAATAACTGTTGCTGAGCTAATTAGTCAAATAGGTATTTTTATTTCTTAATTTTCAGGTTTGTATTGTGTGAATATCAAAGAGCATGAAGTTAAACATTTTTCCTGGAAGCTAATGAAACAAAGACAACCATAACTGCCCCCAACCTTTAGCCCCAAGTTTCATAGAGGTGAAACTGTCACTGGTATGTGTCATTTCTGTCACTGCTGTGAGCTCTAAGGAGGTGTGAATGTTAAAAGCAAAGGTCGTGCACTGCAGTTTCTTCAGAAACACATACATTTAAATAGTATGTTTCTGTCTTTAAAGCTGCTTTGAAGTAATTAAACAAGAGAGAGGGCAATGTCTGAGTTTGAGTGAGCAAGAAGAAAATGTGGCATCACAAGTTTGACCTGAAAAAAAAGGTGGTGGAACCCCTTCTCATCAGTCGCCACACCTATGGTGATGAAAAGATATAGTAGAGGAGTGGGTGGGTACCGTGTTAGCTGCATTCCTCCTTTTAAGTTGATACTTGAAGCTCCTCCCACTTTTTGCTGTGTAGCAGCTATATAACCAAGGAGACCAAACTGATGCTTTCAACTGCAGATTAACTCCAGTAATCCTACCTGGTTCAGATCCAGACTCTCCAACATGTCTTTCAGCATGAAATCCTACAACCAGAAGACCATGAGTGTCTACGGTGGAGCAGGAGGTCACGGCACCCGCATCTCCTCTTCCCAGGGGGGCTATGCACCAATGTCAGGATACCTCAACCACACTGATGGGCTTGACCTCCATGTTGGTGCCAACGAGAAGGCCACCATGCAGAACCTGAACGACCGTCTGGCCTCCTACCTGGAGAAGGTGCGCAGCCTTGAGAAGGAGAACGAAGGCCTGGAAAAGCAGATCAGAGAGTGGTACCAGAGCAGAACTGTGGTCTGCAATGACTACTCCAGCTACTTTGCCACCATTGAGGACTTGAAGGATAAGGTAAGACAAGTACGACGCATATGGTTGTATCTCAGTGGTTTTGTTATCTTCCTCTTGTCATTTGTCAGATTGTTTCACTGGGCGTCTTTTGAGGAAGAAAATGTGTCTGAACGGAATGTGAGAGTAACACAGCTTCAGAGTCAGTAAACCAGAAACCTGTCTGCAAGTCGACAGTTAAGAAGGCACAGTTATAATTTTCATAACTGTCATATCAGACACATTCCAACCATAAGTCACATCCTGCTGACAGTGTTCAGTGTCACGTTGATAATCACAAGAATCTTACAGTTCACCCATGCAATTTATTTGTCGACCTGTAGTGCAACTATCTGCAGCCATTTGGGATCAAAATTATTAAATGATCTTTTGCGACAGCATTTTTTTTGGTCTCAAACCCTGGCACCTGTATCAGCCCATAAAACTGTATCAAATGTGAACTTAAATGCATTTTCCATGACTAGTTTAATTGTTTATTCTGTCTCAGATTCGAGTTGCCTCCAGGCTGAATGCTAGGATTTTGTTGGACATTGACAATGCAAAACTGGCTGCTGAGGATTTCAAAGTGAAGTGAGTGTGGTCTCTGCGGGTTTACGTCCTTGTCACTTAAGTAATACTTCACACGTGCATCGGAGCGTGAACTCAAGCCTACCTGACAACTTCTGCTCTTAATAAGACACAGAAACCTCACTGACCTGTTCTTCTGCCCTCCTGTGTGAAATCCTTTCAGGTATGAAAACGAGCTGACCATGAGGTTGGCTGTGGAGGCTGACACTGCGTCAATGAAGAGGGCGTTGGATGACTTGAACCTGAACAGGATGGATCTGGAGAGCCAGTATGAGTCCCTGAAGGACGAGCTCATCATGCTGAAGAGAAACCACGAAGAGGTGAGAGTGCAGATAAAATGGAGCAAATGCAGTGGTGGACCAATTTTAAACCACTTATTGATGGCAGTTTACACATGTCAACATATATCATATTCCTACAACACAGGCCAACACCTACTAGGAGTATGCACAGAACCTGAAAGTTCAACATCATCCACCTTTTCAGCAGCTGTTTTCTGTGCGATTAAGTTCACACACTTGACCTCTCACTTACCCCTGATAAAACTGAGGAAATACTATGTTACACACTGTTTTTATAAACAGTTCTGCTGCCTTCTGCTTTTCCCAGTGCTGCCCCTTTTCTCTCTGCACACTTCCATGTATTCTTCTCTTCCTCCATTAGCTCATCGCTGCTTCCAGCACCACTACTTCACATACACAGATCCAAAAACATACGGGCTTACTGTATACCAACCCCTCACTTCATCGTTATAACAAAAATGATAAATGACTTTGATTGTTTGCTCTGGTGCATTCAATTGTTACCCTACTACCCTGCAGGAATTGGCTATACTGAGGAGTCGGATGGGCGGCCAGGTCAATGTGGCTGTGGACGCTGGTCCCTCCACAGACCTGAACCAGGTCATGACAGAGATCAGGGAACACTACGAGGGTGTAATCGCCAAGAACCGTAAGGAACTGGAGTCGTGGTATACGAACAAGGTGAGAAAAGAGGTTAGAACTCTCCCCATTTAAGTGACTTTTAATGAGTTACTTAGAAATGTAACACGGGATGTATTTCTGCTCAGATCACAGCAGTGGAGAAGGATGTGGTCACACACACAGAAATTCTGGTGACATCCCGCACAGAGATGAAAGAGCTGAAGGCCACCCTTCAAAGGCTTCAGATTGAACTGCAGTCCACTTTGAGCATGGTATGTTCCCATTTACCATCAAGATATACTTGAATTTCAACTGTGATGCCTTATTTTCAAGGCTGCATATGTTAACAGCAATGCAGATTTAACACTGGTTGTAACAAAACGTTTACGGCCATTTTACTGTCATATCTGGCCATTAAAGGTGAGGTAAGAGCCAGCCACTGGCTGAACAAACTGATTGGTGCATAAACCCTGGAATGCTGCAATGACTTACTTATTTTAGTTTTTGTTTGAATTAAGAAGAGTGTGAATTTGGTAGCTTTGTGGGGGTTTTCTGTAGACTTTTTCTATTAGTCTCAGCCAGATAAATATCTTCGAGTTCAGTTTTTCGGCAAAACAGAGGGCGCGGCAGAGCCGGATTCAAAAATGCTTAAACTGTGAATTAAATAAAAAACAAAAACTGTGAAAACAAGGCTATAGATAAATACTTGGAACAAAGACTCTGGCAAAATGACGCTATGTATAACAAGACAATAATTTTAACTGTGGCAAGACTATGAGGCAGGAACCCAAACTTATCTTTCAGTGGCAGTGGCAGTGGCATGAAGGGTAGTGAGGATTCTGCAATGAATGAAAGGAAACCAGGAGACTAAATGCTGTGGCAGGAGTGATTAGTGATGACGTGCAGCTGATGACAATGAAACAGGTTCCGTGAGTGAAGCTGATGGCAGGGGAGAAACATGACAAGAACTGAATCTAAGAACAGAACAGAAAACCTGAAAACATAACAAATGATCTGAAAACAAAACATGAGCTGTGACACACAGGGCTGTTCAGCAGAGCTCTTCCAAGACCACAAGCTACAATAGAAGGTGTTAAAAAGTCTCCAATGCCCACAACTTCTTCAAAGCTTTGACAGGCACTTTTAAATTTGTCATCTTGTTGAGCTCTCTTCTTTCTCTGGAGATTTTGCACCACTGACTGGTTATGCTAATAAACCAACCCTTTGACGAAAACATGGCTAAAATTAATTTGCATGTAAAGCCAATTAGTTACGTTTCCTTGTTATGCACTCACTTCAACAGGCCTTTGACTGAGCTTTTCACTCACAACTATAAAGCTCCAAAATTTCAATCACACAACTTCTCTCTGCTTCCACAACAGAAAGCATCTCTGGAGGGAACCCTGGAAGAGACTCAGGCACGCTACGCTGCACAGCTAGCAAACCTCCAGAGCACAGTCACGAGTCTGGAGGTTCAGTTGTCCCAGATACACGCCAACATCACCAGTACCAAGCAGGAGTATGACATGCTGCTGGATCTCAAGACCCGTCTGGAGATGGAGATTGCAGAGTACAGGAGGCTGCTGGATGGGGAAGATGAGAGGTGAGAACTGAAGAAGACAAAGAAAAACACATACGCTTTAAAATTAACAAGTGAAATGAGGAAGGACAATAGTGGTGAAAACTAATGATTTTTCTTTCTTTTTCCCTCTATTACCAGCACAAAACAAGGTAAGCAAGAGTTCTTTATAACTTTATCATTAACATGATGTCATGTCTTTGAGATATGCCATGAAATGTGCTCATCAATGTTATTTCTTGCCTTTTCCTCAGTGGTCACAAAGGTCATCACAGTGGTGGAGACAGTTGTGGACGGAAAGGTGGTTGGAAGCAGCAGGACTGTTGACGTGGATGTAGATGAAATTGAGTGAAAAATTGGGAATATCAGCAAAAACCAATAAAGATCATGCAGTTGAACTGAAGTTTCATGTGTGTTTGTAATGAACAGATTAGTCCCCCTTTTCACCTTCTTTTTACACTATCCACATTGTATCAGGACAAACATATTCACGAGTTTTCCTACTACTGCTTCAGTCAGTATTTAGCACATTTACATACATGTTGTTAAAAAGGTCAAAGGTTTAGTCATTTGGAGAAATCAGATTTATGGTGTATTTACTTTGAATTTAGCATCTAATCTGATAGGAATGTCAATAACTCAGCCAGTAAAACCATGGTATCTCTCCAGGGAGTTGGTACAGAAAGCAGGTTTAAGTGGATGTGACAATCTCATCTGTTAACTTAAATCGAGAATGTGGAACATTTCCACATGAAAATGTCTTGAAACGATCAGGAGAATATTTTCCTGTATGTTTCCAGCTATTTTCAACCAAGTCTGAGCTACATAAAGTCATTTTTTAATGCCAGGAGAGACCAGGTTTGGATAAAAGAGTGGATAAAGCCAGCACTAACTTGCTTCGTCATGTGCAAATTTACCTAATTACTTACAATGAATAGATAAATTAATTTAAAAAAAAAAAGCACCTCTCTTTCTGTAAAATGTATAACCAGCTATGCCGACAACAGATAAGACGTGATGACTATAAGCACAAACATGAGACTCCCCTTTCTCCTGGCTTATCTTGCCTTCTTAGTCTCTATCACTTGTTCCCAAGTTTATCTATCAGGCCAGCCAACATACCTAAGCATAAAGCCTACTTGATTATGTGGTTATTTTCACAAGCTCCTCTGAACTGGATCCATAAAAGTGGTAAAACCCACTATTATATCTTGAGGGGGAAAAAATGACCATTTTTAATGGGAGCCTATGGAGCCATAAACTGTATGTTGTGGACAGACAATGGCGTCATCCATTTGCTAACTACCATTTTGAAACCAGAAGTGAACAGGTCTGCCAACTAGCTGAGTGAGACTCATGCAATTCCCTCTTTTCTCATGCTCTCAAACAACAAATTGATTTACTAATGCTGTGAAAAACCGATGACTGATAACCGATAACTGAAGACATGGCAAAAAATTGACTGAGCATGTACAGGCAGGACAGAGCAGCATAGGGAGCACAAACAAAGTTTTTAGAACAATCATAAAGAAAGTGAGAAACATCTTCTGGATTATTGTGATACCAATTATGGGCAATGTGTGCCACAGAACTGTGCAGCCATTTGGAAGGCCAAGAGGCCAGTGATTCACCTCTAATTTCATGTTAGGGTATCTGAAGTCACCAGCAAGTGAAAAATTACCCAAAAGCACAACCCTGGCAATTATTTTAGAGCCCCTTTGTTTGAAAGTTCCTCATTTAACTAACTATCCATCCATCCATTTTCTATACCCACTTAATCCAGTACAGGGTCACAGGGAGCTGGAGCCTATTCCAGCTGGCTTTGGGCGAGAGGCAGGGTACACCCTGGACGGGTCACCTGTCCATCACAGGGTCAACACAGAGACAAACAACAGAGAGAACCCACGCATACACAGGGAGAACATGAGATTTGTGCCAAGAACCTTATTGCTGTGTGGTGACAATACTAGCCACCACAACACTGTGCATTCTCCTCATTTAACCCACTTGTATCCAATTTACTAGACCAATGAAGCCAGCTTCTTAATGCCTTGTTGTCAGCTGTACTGAGGAACATGCACCTTACTTCTGCACCAGCCTCAGAGGATATAGGAGCCCAGATAGAGTAGCTGCTAACCTCACTAGATGGCCAGGGTTGAGGCCTTGCTTAGTCTCCGGCCCCTGAATGTGAATAAGAACTAATTCTATAGAAAGGACAAATGATTACCTGCATACCTAAGCTTTCTCACTTCAAGCTCAACTCAAAAATTGGCAGCCCTGTAGGCCATTGATATTAAGCCTCAAATACAATTTTTGACACCCAATCATGACACTCAAGTTTCTATATAGTGTCCTTTTGTCTTCAGTTAATTCTAAATATATCATTGGTAATTTATCAGTATTATCTTTGTGTGTATTTTTTTACTGATGTTACTCTTGACTCACCTGTAACATATTAATCTCCCCTGTCGGGTTGAATGAAATCTTATCAACATGTGTTCTTGTGTTCTTATGTTATGTTATGTTATCTTAATTTGATTGATGCAACTTCCGTCTAAAGAGGGGCTGGAACCTATTGGATCCCAGCATGTACGTACAGGGAAAAAGTTTTGTGCTCCCACGTAAAAGTAAATACAGCATTAGGGGGTGGAAACAATGGGCCAGAAGCTTCATATTACAGCTGGAAAAAATAGATAAATGTGAAAAATGTATCATGACATTGCATCTTCAAGCTGGTTCGGGGTGTGGACTGGATGGTGAACTGAGCATGAAACTTGAAAACTGACACGGCTGTCTGACTGCAGGATGTTAGACACGACTTGCAGCCTACTTCTGCCACCTGGTGATGCAATCTCTGGACTGCCTGAGAGTCTGAGCACATATTGTAACTCAGATTAAATGGTGGTTTTGTAAGGTTTTTTTTCTGCTGAGCTGTTTTAGAGTGTGTTCCTGTCAGCAGCCTTGTATTCACAGCCTCAGTTTTCTTTGTCTGTCCATCGTTGCATTTCAAAAACATTAAATCAGCCTCAAGCTATTATGATTTAATTCAGGTAAGAGTTTAGACTAGATCTAGGATAAAGATGCACACTGATATCGATTTATGAACCCAGAACATAGTAGTTATGACAGTATTAGGAATTATTTACACACAAATGAGACACGATAGAGGTCAACTGAGAGGCTTTTATTGCATTCACACTTGTATTTGAATGAAGAAGCAATAGTTCAGGTGGTGACTTGTAGCCTTAGGGTGTTGCCCCTGTTTTCTGTGAGACAGGTTAAGAGGTAGTTGAGGAGACCACCTTGCCGTCTTTAATCTCCTCTGTGACAACTATAACCTTTCTTGTTGAAGAGATCTCTTTAGTGCCAACACTGTAGAGACAAACAATATATTGTGCTCATTAAAATCATGACAAAGTATCAATTTACAAAGCTTGCTGTTACTTTCTGTTCTCCTTTTTCCTTACCTGCCCTCTCCATCCAGAAGCCTTCTGTATTCTGCGATCTCCATCTCCAGTCTCGTCTTGATGTCGAGCAGCATCTTGTACTCTTGGCTCTGCCGTTCCATGTCAGTACGCAGCTGCATCAACTGCTCCTCGAGACTTGTCACCTGCATCTGGAGACCTTGGAGCGTCATAGAATATCGTGACTCTGTTTCAGCCAAAGTGGCTTCCAGCGCTGATTTCTGAGGAGAAGGGGCAAGAGAGAAGAAATAATTAATAAACTGAAGGTGAGGTTGATAAATGATGCAAAGGAGTGAAGAGTAAAGCCAGATCTTTATCATTTACCATGCTTAGTTGTGACTGTAGCTCGATCTCCAGGCCTTGCAACGTGCGACGGAGTTCAGAGATTTCTGACTTCGATGTTTGCAGAATTTCTGTGCTCTGTGTCACCTCCTTGGTCAGAGTCTCTGACTGCAGTAGACATGGCAGAATATCAGAGTTATGAATCACCACATACTTTTAAACAAATCTATGCAGACAAGGTTAAATTACTCAGTTCAGACAGCCAAGTTTTTTCTCCAGTCTCACCTTTGAATCAAACCAGGACTGGAGTTCTCTCTGGTTCTTTGCAGCCACAGCCTCATACTGCTCACGGATCTCAGCCATAATGCTGGTCAGGTCTACCTGTGGTTTTGCGTCCACCTCCACATTGATCTGACCAGTCATCTGGCTCCTGATAGATGCCATTTCCTGTTGAACAAACAGGTACACTTTGTTGTTGTCTGAGGAGATTTTATGCCACATTTGACCGAGCCGATGGGTTTTGTACTCACCTCCTCGTGGTTCTTCTTCAGGAAGATCAGCTCCTCCCTGAGGCCTTCTATTTGCATTTCTAGGTCCGATCTGGCTAATGTCAGCTGATCAAGCAGTCTCTTTAGGTCAGCGATATCTGCCTCCACTGATGTGCGCATGCCAAGCTCATTCTCGTACCTGTGAGGTACCAAGAGGTCAGACATTTCATTACAACATCTTCCATTTATTATCAGTATAGCTTTACAGTTTTCCAGGTGCACCAAATCTTAAACACATGTTGTCTCTGTTCTTGATACTCACTTGGTTCTAAAGTCATCTGCTGCCAGCTTTGCATTTTCCTGGGCCAGGAAGATGCCTCCATTGACACGAACGGCATCCTGGATCTGTGTAATGAAGAAATGTACAACATTACTCTCATCAAATTGTCACCAACTGTAAATAGATCCTATAAACAGTAATGTCATTCATGAATGCATTGCATGAGAAATTACAGAGTAACATTCTTTGATATGTCATTCACAAACCATGAAACATACCTTTCCCTGCAGGTCAGCAATGGTGGCTTCATAAGCTGAGTAGTCACGGGCAGAAGGGCCAGCTTTACTCTCCAAAAACTGTTTGATCTTAAGCTCAAGCTCAGCGTTGGCCTTCTCAAGGCTGCGCACCTTGTCCAGGTAAGAGGCCAGCCGGTCGTTCAGATTTTGCATGGTGGCCTTCTCGTTTGCTCCGACATGGAGGTCAACGCCGCCATCTACACCGTAGCCTGCACCGAAGGCTGAACCCCCCCCCATTCCAAAACTATAACCACCACCTGCACCACCTGCAGATCCAAAATTACTTGAGGAAACAGAGATTCTTGCTCCAGTTCCTCCTGCACCACCATACACACTTGAGGCATATGATCTCTGAACTGAGCCTCCACCCATGCTTCGCGCACCAAAGGAGCGCCCAGAATAAGCACTTGACAGGCCGCCGGATCTTGACATGGTGTTCATTGTGAAGACTGCTCAGGAGGTCTAATTGCCTGGGAGAGAAGGAGGTGGCTGAGATGCAAAGTTCTGCTGCTGTCCCCTTTTTATCCTGCACACCACTGATGCCTCTAGTGTGGGTGGAGCCATCTAGGCCTGATGGGGCGAGCCCAACCAAAGTGATATGCCCCACCTCTCACACATATCCTCCCGATTCTTCCTGTGGAACCATTAAAACAAGAAACTTTATTCTTTATAAGTTTTCCTGAATTCAAATCAAACCCTGAAACTAACACACAACACTTCACTGACACCTCATGAAAGACAAAATGGCTCTATTAGATTACAAAACATTTATTCCATGCTCTAAACAATGTGCATAAAGACAGAGCTTCTTTGTGAATCCTTTTCTTTTGTTTCTGAAAGATATTCAGTAAATAGTAACAGCCCCACCCGTTACTGTCTGCCTCATTATTCACTCAAATCTGTCAGGTTAACGTTCACACATTCACAGATGGTGCAACTTTACTAAATCTGTAGCATAATTCTTCTGCAAAACAACCATGCTGTGAAACCCAACCTGTTTTGCATACTCAGTAAAATGAGTCAGTATTGACAGTTTTCACCTGGACCTCATCCAACATACACATTTCCACAAAAGCTATGCTTTTTTTCTCAGGATAGCATTCTATATAAATCAGCTTTTACATCTTGAACTCATTTCTCTTTTTGTTGTGTAATAGCTTGCAGGGTTGGAAGTTTGAGAGGGGATTTACAGCAGTTTGTGATGAGTCTTAGCCTCACTCAAGACTGGGCACAGAACAACTTGAAAGCTCACCATGGATTTGACTGCATGCAATGGTCTTGGAATTGTGCTCTGGCACATTAGTCATGCCCAAAAAAGAACAAGCTCTTGCCTGTTCGCTTCTTTCTATCACAAAGTACTTTTACAATGCCTTGAGGAACTGTTTTGCATCAAACTGGAGGAAGGGTAGCTTTGATTTTCTAAAAACTGAGGGATTTAGACATTTCCATCCAGTTCTGGATTCATTATGCTAATACTGGCAAGTGTAGCAACAAAGCGTGTATTGTATCTCTGGCCATGTGCTTTTGGTTAGTTTTTTTATTACCTCAAACAGTCAAATGGCTGTGGCAAAGTGTGCATGTGTACAATTTAGGCGAATGCAAACCAGATGCTCATTTTTGCTGCTTCTTATCATTTTTAGGTTACAAACTCATCATAAGTGTGTGCTATTCATCAACAGATTATGTCCACAATGCTGACTAATTTCAGACCCCATTGCACATCATCACGACAATCTTTCACACATCTGTTCAGCCAAGTTGCACTTCATCATGCCCTGGCTTGCTTCCGAAATGAGTGTCCTTTGCACTTCCAGTAGAGACAAATATACTGTCAGAGACACGTTAACGTGAGATAGATCACCAATACACTGTGAAACAGTTCAATGGTTATGTTTTATGCTGGGTGACAAGCTGTGAGACTAACTCACATCCAAGGAACTTAAAGACTAACACCAACTTACTAAATAAAATATACCATTGCAACAGTGAGAATAGTATAGGTATGAAAGAAAGTTTTAATTTGACAGTTTGAAGACACTTAAACAAACAAATCAATGGTTATCAGAAATGACTTAAGTCAACACAGAGCTACTTTCCTCCAGGCAGTAAAGGCAACAGTTACATCAGAAGTCTCTCTCTGCTTTGCACATCAAAGAAAAAAGATATGGAAAGATGAAGAATATGATATAAATAAGATTAAACTAAACCTTATCAGATGTTTTATAGGACATTTAGCATCTCTGCATCATTGCTTTTTAGCTCTTTTGCTTTAAATTCACTCTCAGCTAGTTTCAGTTACTTCACTGTTTAATGTGTAAAACATTTTTTGTGTACCGTAAATTAATGAAATTACTAAAAATCTGTACAATACAATAGATCCCCATAGAGTACATCCATACAGTACTCTGGACACTGCAATGAATAGCTGCTAATAGAACTGAAACACAATAAATGTGAATAATCCCTTTCTGAACAGACTGGCAAAACGCATTAAGTCAGTGCATTTCAGTTACTATTCGTTATTTTGTTTGTCACATTTCACAGTCTGTTCCTTTATAAAACATATAAGAGTGGTTTTGTGCACCATCAGTGTATATGCAAACAGTGTGACACTTTTAACTGTTCATTGTGTGAAAGCGGTGGTTCAGAGATGGTCTATGAGAGTCCTCCCTACTGTTCACCCAATAGAAAAGCACCACCATCGTGAAGTAACCCTCTATCGTAAAGTTAGATATTCTCTTTGCTGTGGGAACTCTTGTGTCATAATGCCAAGATCTGAACTGCTCTCTTTGAGAAAAAAAGCTGTGGATGCCTGTGAGTCTGGCAAGGGATTAAAAAAACATCTAATTAAATTAATTATCCATACGTTTTTCACTGAAAATGATCTGCAAGTGTGGATCTCAAATGACTGCTGTTTGTCTAGAATTGACAGTCAGCAAACTCAGCACAATAGCAGAACATCTGAAGAGAAATGAATGTCTGAGAACATAAAAGATTCAATTCTAGGTTCAGCATGTAAAATATGGGCCTGTTGTAACATAATTGCACATAATTGCCCATTTTATTACTTGTGTATATTGTGTGGTAAGACGTGTGTATGCGGTTTACTGAGAATAATGTGCTCTACACAGACGAATCAAAGTTATTTGGCCTTAGCTATGAAGCATATCGGTGGAAATCTTTTGGTCTGGACTTGTTTTGCTGCCTCCGGGCCTGGAAAGCTTACAAATCTATCATCATATTCAGCATCATATTAAAGTGCCTTTGAGGATAATGTGAGGTCATCTTTGTGAGAGTTCAGGTGGTGGACTTTTAAATAAGATAAGTGTCTTCAGCACACAATCAAATCAACCAAGAAATGGAGGGTTTTGGAAGAATCAAGTCAAATACATGACTTGAATGCCATTGACATATTGTGGGGAGCTACAAAACATGAAGTGCACGCACAAAAAAGACCCGAAACATGATTCAACTGAAGGAATTTGCTTGGAAAAATAGTAAAAAAATGTCACTAATTGATAAGCAAATCCTTTCAAATGAGGTGACTTTCTGCTAAAAGTATGAACACAACAATTTCACACTTCTCCCACAGAACGAAAAAGTATTTTGAAACCTTTGCTTCCCCGAATGATTGTATCCTTTGTTGATTGTATCTTACTTTGTTGTTGTCACGGGCACAGAGGCACAAAGAGGATCAAATGTTCAAATATCGGCCGCTTGGACAAGTTTCCTGGAATGTAGGAAACTTATTTTTCAGCTGTTTGTGCATGCATAGGAAGTGAAATGGATTTCTTTGTGGGAAACAAAACCCACAACAGGGAATCACATAAAAGTCCGATTGAGGTTTGTGACCAGAAGTCTGGTTATTGTGCGTTTGCTAGTCACTAAGCAGAGTCTCTGTGGAGCTGCACACTAGTTGACAGATAAGAAAGTGTTTGTGTACTGATTGTGAAACAAGAAGTTGCAAGTGAAAAGAACATTAGCAAATCTGCAAATAAAAGCTAAAACCTTTGCAAATGTCTGAATGTACCCACTTTGCATTCGTGTTCTGATTTTCTTGTGTTACACACCTTGTGAATTGGTTTTACGCCAACAAGCGGCGCACACATTTACTCATCTTGGTAGTAAAGATACTGTTATTCTTTCATGTGAAATGAATGATTAAAGGTGCTGGTATGTGTGATGATAAAGCAAGGCGTGGCTGTGGTTGGAGTATGTGTGGAGTATGAAGGGAGTTTACGCAAGTTGAATCTTATCACTTTTTTCATTCAACGGACTATTGAACATAGTAAGTAACCAAACATCACTAATTGATCTTTGGTCCATACAAAGGACTACTTTGTCACATAAGTGTGAGGCGTGTCGTTAGCCAAAACCACAGTCATAAATTTATTTAACACACAGTATTCACTGTGTCACACACTTTTCATCTGAATGGGAAGGTAAAATGACCATTTAAGTCAGGGTACAAAGTGTCCTGGTGACAGAAACAACCGCAGCTTGTGATAACAGGAATATTATGTTAGAAATGTGCTCATTCGTGAGAAATAACCCGGTGAGCTTTTGTGTGGGTGTGGATCATTCATGTATGAGCCAACCTAAGGCAATATCTCCCTTTCTATCGCTTGTTGGAGCAGTGACAGTCAAGATGACTCACTGCTGCATCTGAATCAGGTGTCACTGGACAGCGCTGGTGTGTTTGTGTGTGCTCCTGCAAGCCCATACTGCTACTCTGATGCAATACCCCGAAGGTATCGACCACACCTTTTAGAAAGAGAAAACATTCATGCAATGTCTTGATTCTCTGAGAGGTCTGGAAATTTACTGCTGAGATGGTATGCAAGAACTAGGAAGTTATGCACTCACTTTGTCTTCCATTGATAGAATATGAAGTAGCCCATGTGTGATGAAGAGCCCGTGTGCTCACAGTGAAAGCCTTAACTGTTCATACTGTGGTAATAATAGAGATAATTGTAGTCAGCTGAAGGAAAATATTCACTTCCTCATGATGTGCAGACAAACATGAGGTAAATTACCCACACTGCTTTCTCTGGTAATCAAACTTTCACAAAGAACTGCAAAAGCACAAATATCCTCAAGTTAGCCTGGCACTTGGAAGGCAAATATGACATTTTCTCAATATATGTTGTGTAAATTAGTTTTTGTGTGTGTGTGTGTGTGTGTTTGTCATGCAGAGTAACAGAAACTGTGTAGAAGGTGAAAAACTCCTGTCTTTGCTGCCCAAACATGATATTGCTCTCCTGCACATAGTTGTGGATGTGTGTTCAAGGCGGATTAACATTTAATACCACTGATGACAAGCACAGTCAGTGTGTTAAAGGAAAAAAGCACAGAAGCAGTGAAAGGAGGGCCGAGTTAAACACTGAGTCACACCTACAGCAAATGAACACAGATTTTTGGAGGTCTCTTGTCGTTGAAGGTTCCAGCTTCTCCAGTGAACCACATTTTCACTTTTTAGAGCATAAAGAAACTATGTATGATGCATATTCACTTTGTGTGTATATTCACAAAGCTTTTCTCTTCTTGCTTCTGTCACATCCAATGTTTCCATTTTCCCAACTCATTTTTTATAAATGGCATCTTATCATGTACCTTGATTTTGGGCTATAACCAGATTATTGCTTATTTTCTGAGTAAACTAAACTAATCACCCCACCAAAGGTCTCTTGTGCAGCAACAATCTGTTTCCACTTAAGGAAAATAAGGTTACACAAGCTCAAGTTTTGCCAGGAGGAGTCAGAGTGTTCAGAGGGAAAGGTAAAAGTGACACCTGGTGGTTATGAGTTAAATTACATTCTTAAATGAATACTGGATTTGTCTTCTATTATTTGTATGCGGTCATCTGAAAAAGAAAGCACCCTTTGCATCAATTCCCTCCATCAAGGTTTTGATCATAATAAATATCATAATGACTTGAAAATATTCTGCTCCTTACCATGTCTTGAAAATAGGAAAATATCAGATGAAAAACAACACCACACATAACAAGCTGTCATTATAAATCTAACTAAAACTAAGCCAAAATTCAGAAGCAGTCTATAAAAAGCCCACCCTTACTGCTGGCAAGTTGATTCAGTGATTTTTGGGATTAGACCGACTGATTATGTGTTGTTGCAAAAGTGATCATGCTCAGCAGACGTTTGTCAGTCTGCAGCATTCAGGGGTGTTTTAACACAATGACTGATGATCTGGGCTTGTTCTGCAGCCACAGGACCTGGGCACCTTGCAGTCATTGAGTCCACCATGAACTCCTCTGGATACCAAAGCATTCTAGAGTCAAATGTGAGGCCATCTGTCTGACAGATAAAGCTTGGCTGAAACTGGCTCATCAACAGGACAAAGATCCCAAACACAGCAGCAAATCTACAACAGAATGTCTGAAAAAGAAAAGAATCAACGTGTTGCAAAGGTCCAGTCAAAGTCCAGACCTCAACCGACTGAAATGCTGTGGTGGGACCTTTAGAGAGCTGTGTAATATGTCATGATTCATTATTCATCTGAGGTTGTACATGTCTAATTTTAAGACCTTTTTTATCAAGATGATTTAATTGCACAATGGATATGAAGAACAGCATGAAGCAACACAGAAACATCAACCTACCTCATTTTGAATTCATCTGCTGCCATTTTGTTATTGTCGATCTGCAGGAGGAATCTTTCATTGTTTGAACATCCTCTTGCAATCTAAATGGAAAGAAAATAAAAGACTTATTCGATACTCTCCACAGGCTATCTTTCAGTGGATAGAGGAGAGGTCAATAAAAAAAACACTGTTATCGCATCCAGTAGATTTTCAGCTCTCACAAGTACAAGATTTTAGAAGATGTGGAAAATGATCAATTAGAAAACAACAATGACATTTTCCTTGATGTAAACAATGGAAATAAGAGTATATCTACACGTCATTTTGGAGGGAATTGAGCAAGTGGAAATTCTGTTTAAGAATCTAAGTAGATATCAAGAAATAAAAGTGTCAACATACAGGGTTAGACACAACATTACTGCTGTCATTAAACCAATACGTATTATTGCATAACCAAAATGTACAGAATGAAACTGAAACACATCCATGAGCTGAGAAGGGGTTGGGCTGGAAAACGAGGGGTGAAAATGTTGGAGAATACATCCAAAGACATGTTGAATTAGCAACAAAAAAACAGAACAAATTTCCACACAATCAGTTTGATTTCTTTTAACATCAAGTACATCCGCTTTGTCCACTTAACACATATCAGTTGGTTTAACATAATCTCCACTAAAATCAAACTGAATCTTGTTTTATGAACAAATATTTTGTCAATGTTACGTGAATAAGTATTACAACTCATGTAAAATTAGTTCGAGCCATGCACTTAAAATTGAGTCCCAGTCGTAGTTGATAAGTTTCATCGATCTTGTAAATTATGTTGACCCAACCCAAACATATTATTTAATAAAATCAGAACTGCTTAAAGTGGCATTGGCTAGATTTTTGCTATTTGGCTCCCCCTACAGCTGAGCAATGTGACACTGCTGTCATAAAACAAATCTCCTTGCGAGTCATACACATTGATGAAAAGGCCACAAAGACGGCATCAAAATCTCACAAAAACATCCAGTGATCATAAAGCAAAACTGTGTGGTGCAGGACTGGAAACTAAAGCCTTAGAGTTTGATATCTCAGCCCCGAGGAGCTCAAGGACGGTCTCAGGGCAAGAAATGTCAGCATACTTCAAAACAAGTCAGAAGCACATAGTTTTAAGGTTCACAAACTTCTTTTGTGTTACTTTGATGTTTAAATATAGCAACATAACTGCGTCCAAATTTCTTCTGAAGATTTTATCATGTTCATTCAACAAGTTATCATTTTAAGTGTTTGGTTTTATGCGTGACCAACAAGAATGAATCATTCAACAGACCTAAACGCATTTATGTTATGCAATCATATTTGTATTTAGTCAATAAAAATTTCAGGTTTGTTGATTGTTATGAGTGTAGGTGTCTCAGCTGTAAGCTATAATGAAACAGATCAGCACCCAACTGGAATATGTGCACAGTGGAGCCATAAGAAAGTGAGTAATCACAGAGGATACTGTACCTCAGTCACTAATAAGACAGCAAACAGGATCAGCTATGAATAGTTGAAGTTGATTAAGCTCAAATAAGCTATACTAATTAACCTGAACACAGATGAATATCACTGTATCAACAATGTATGTTTATTTGATGAATATCTACTTGTTATTCTTCACCTTTTGAACTGCAGGAATTCAGTTTTATTTGGATGTTGTTGTCGGGATGTTCGGTGACATCAGTACTGGATTTAAAGAGTTCAAACCAACATGTTCTTTTAAGAATCCTCTCATGGATCTTTTATTTGAGAAAAGATTGGTTTTGGAAATAAAATCTGGATTTATAATAGTTATTGTTGTCATGTTACATGAGTCCAACAAACTCAGCTTTTGTATCAAAAACTGAAAAATTTGACTCAGATTAAACATCACTGAAAGCTTAACGATGGAAAAAGCTACAGTGAACCTGCTCTTCATTGTCAGATTTGTCTGTAGTTAAATATTTGCACACGTGCCCACAGCACGAATGGACGTCTGGTTCCTGGTCACTGGGGGGTAAAATACGAGCGGTACCTCTGCTCGCAGGTCAGAGATGCTGGAAAAGTAGCGGCCGAGGTCTTTGGAAACATCAATTTTCTTCACACAGAACTCTGAGATGTTCAGCTTCAGCTCCCTGTTTTTCGCCTCCAGAGAACGCACCTGCACACACACACACACACACACACACACACACAATCTGTCAGTTTCTGAGGCTTTCTTTGTGTAGCTTTATAGAAACAACATTAGTTACTATCTGTTCAATCAGCTTTTTAACTGTTACATTTAAACTTGTTAGATTTTTCTATTTATTTAACATGATATTCTTTCATAAAGGTCATGTCCCTGTCAGTGTTGAATCAGATACTTTAATTAAATAAAAGTGTGATAACATGTCAAAACAACCTAATTATTTTAGAGCTCGACTCAAACTTTAATAAAGTAAAATGTACTATAAGTTTTAAATTATATTTTGGTGATATTACCACATTGTGTTTGTTTTTAAGTCACAAACCAATTCATTAGTACCTATAATTGTTTAATTAATAATATAGTGCTCTATGTTTTTTTTGTTTTTTTTAAAAACTGGCTGTTTTTTCACTTCTAGTTCAACTGCAACCTGCAAAAGCATGAAAATCAACTTTAGGGTTCTCATTAAATTACCTCTCAGGTTGAACTTCTTGTTCCTATAGATATGAATATGGATATTTTGTCATAAATATTCTTGTGAATGACTACATTTACTATTTATCCTATGTGGATCTTTGCTTAAATATATATAAATTAATCTCCTGTAGCATCCATATGTTAATTACAAACCACACTCAGTTATTGATGCCTCTGTTGTGCAATGAGATTAAATTAGGCTGGAAAAACAGATTGGAGTTGCAAAGCTCTGCAAACTGCATGTGAAAGTAAGATAGTAGCTACTGTAAAGTTACAAGCTGGATCATATTCAGAAGAGGAACATTTAGTAATATTTCAACTAAATGAGTTCAAATTGGTGGTCGTTTATGTTGTTGTTGCGGTGGTGCAGAAATTAAATAGCATGCATTTAGCTTGTCTGAGTTTAAAGTTGCCATCTGGAGCTATGCCACCATGTCTCACCGTCTCCAGGTAGGAGGCCAGACGGTCGTTAAGGTTCTGCATCGTCAGCTTCCCATCCTTGATCACCATGGTCTGGCCGTAGGAAGTCAGTGACCCTGAGGAGCAGAAGTAGCTGGACTGGGACTGCGAGAAGCGGGTCCCGAAGCCTCCCGCTCCGCCGTACACGCTGGGTGCGTGGGAGATGCGTCCCTGCATCCATCCTCCTCGGGTGATGGTCCCGGTGTTGTAGATGTTGCTGTGCTGGATGGTTGATGAAGACATGGCGAGAGGCTGGGGCGCTGACCTGTGGGGTGATTTCGTCTGAGACAGCTCGGTGCTTTATAAGTCCACAAAGGATGGAGATAGCATCAAGCTTAACAGGAGTGGTATGCTTTAGCAGGTTTTGAAAACCTAATGGGTGTGTGCAGAAGCGTCCGGAGTGAACTCCCATATCACAGACCTTGGCTTTAGCAGCTTTCTCTGATAACAATCTTGATGGTATATCTCAACTTTGGTATGGAGAGGCAGAATGTCATTGTTTTCCCAAAAGTAGCTGAAAAGTGGATTCATCTGACCTCAGCAGCAGCAGTGAAGTGTAAATGATTTTAAAAGGTACTCTTGAACCCTTGTGGCAATGCTGATCAAGGTGTTTTGGTAACTTATTATCCAGTGCTGTCTGAAAAAGGTTAAACACATCCAACAGTGGTTTGCATCCTTGGCCTTTACACAGTAGAACTCCCTGAATCTTTTCCAGTAATCTGCTTGGTAGACATTGAACGACTACATCTGTCAATGACAAATATATCCATTGAAATTACAAAGGATTTTAGGGATAAAAGTAGCTCCTAACTGGCGAATTTAGGAGAAACTAAAAATAATGGGCGTGTCAGTTGTAAATTTAGGGTTTTTTTCACCAAGAGCAATTCATAAAGGATTTTAGGCCTAAAAGTAGCACCTAACTCTAGGAGAGCTTAAAAGCCCTCGAGAGGACTCCTAACTCAGTAAGACTTATTCACAATGAATCAGAAAATGGCTGCAGCGATACGAAATGTTTTGGAGACAATGGAGGACTGCGAATTGATGAAGAGATATAGGCTAAATCTATGGCGTGATGCAAATGGCTTTGGTGCAGATCCTCCTACAACAAATTACATTTCAATTTCATTCACAACGTGTCATGTCACTGTAGCCTTTACTAAATGTACATTCAAGGCATGCAAATAATTACAAGCAATGTTAATTATGGACATACCTGTCGCCACGACGGTTCTTTTAAAATCTGCAATCTCGAGCCTACTGTGATTGCAGGGCATACCATCGCTTCTCGCAATCCTCAGTAGAGCGACACACTGCTGGGAACAATATGCATTCATGCTGAGGTATATTTCTTCCCATGCCTCCCGCTTCTTTTTACTGGTAAACCCAGAGCCAAATTTCCCCTTAATAACCCCTCTCCTCTCCAGCACGAACTGAGCCAATCTCTTGTTGTATGTTGTTTCTGCCCATAAAACGAGGTCGGACTATGAAGCCAAATCCAACAGTGAGAAACATGAAGAAACTCCACTGACAAAGTCTTATGGCTCCAGCATGGAGGAGCACTTTACCAACTCAGGCACACAAAAGCTTGACTCGCCTCTGAAAAAGTTCATCTGGACAAAGACACATGCTCTTGGTCATCTATTCTGTGTTTGAGTTAAATCAAATGAGTTTTATACATGATTTTCAGTTGGTGAATGAAAGAAAAGGCCTAAACCATAAGAACACCATATCCATGATTAAGCAGTGCTTTGGGGTTGTTTTTCAGCCAATGGGGCAAAAAACCTAGTTATACTAAAATCCCACTCCAGGAGTTTTTAATACCCTATAAAACTCCTTGAAATGTTTTCCTTAAAATTGTATTTTTTATAAGTTTTTGCCTCACACACACAAACGTACAGCTTAAAATGGCAGAGTTATGAATCTCCATGTTTTCCTTATTCAGTGAATGGGGAATATGTTAATCTGGCCCTGCTCCCATCTCTGCCCACCAACAGATGACACCAACCCTGGTTAATTCAGCCGTACATGTTTGACTGTGTTTGAAGCGGATCTTAAGAGGAAGAGGGTCATTCACACATTGTCTCATATGTGGAAGTATCTGAATGGTCATGCGCTCACTTTTATTTAATCACTTCTGTCACTTTCAACAGTATTAGAAATGTAACCTCTTAATCTCCACACCTCAATATCAGCAAGAGAAAAATGTTTCTTTGCATTACTTCTTTGAGGCTCTTATAATAATAAATGGCATCAAATTATGCCCATTTGTTGAGGACTGGTGGTTCCTGATCTCTTGGTACACAACCACAGCCCCGTCTGGCACGACAGTTTTACTAAAAAACATAAAATTATCTCTGAGTAGACGTTGAAACCATTGTTAGGCACCATAACGAACCAAAAGGAAATTCACTATGAATCAAATTTTGTTAGTATGAATGATTTTGGGTTTTAATTCAAGTTGTTAATTCATGTTGATAGCCATAGTTCAAAAAGTATATTTACAATATTATCACAGTCCAGGGGATGCCAAGGGTCACTAAGTTTAGTTCAAAAGCCAGGCTTCAATGTCAATCTGATGCATCTTAACATAACTTTAGTTCTGATAATGAATTAAAATGGCAGAACCATATTTACATTATTTTACTTGCTTTTTTCTGCAGCCAATGTTCCCTTTGGGTCCTTATCCAAAGGGATGTAGCTGAGAAGATGCAAGTGAACAATTTTAAAGATAATACTAAAGCAGCAAAGATCATCTGATCCAGTCTTTCCTGATAAACTGGGCGTGTGTGTGCAATAAACTGATTGGGACACCTAGTCAAGCGAGAAAGAATCTCCAGAATGAGGGCATTTATCTTATTTAACTGGGTGGTATGTGTCACACACATGTCAGATATTTGTGATTACCTTTCCAGCACAGCATTATAGGACCAAAGTCCGCCTGTAACATCATTAAAACCTGTAGGATTATTCCTAATTTGCTATATCGCTGCTTTGATTTACTTACTAGTCGCAATATCTTGCACTATGGTGGTTTTACTGCCTGGTAGAAAAGACTTCAGTTCAGTTTTATTCATTCAGAGAAACTGTTTTTTATCTCGATATGCTTGAAAGTGGAGAGAAACCAAATAAATTTTTTAGAGTTGGTGGGGGAGCAAGTGATGTTGTATAACTGGAACAAGACGATAAGGGGATAAGAAGAGAGAGAAAGCTACGACCATAACACACAGTCCAGCCTTCATTATCCCGCATTACCTTGAGACAGGTTGTTCCTGATAGCCTTAAATGCACAAAAGTTTAAGAGAGTAGTCCTGGAGACTTCCTTTATGTGAGTTAAAAAAGGCATATCTAGTTTTAAGGCTGTGTTTGAGTTATTTCTGCTTTACAGGCTGGTAAACAGCACAGGTTGTCACTGCAAACTGGAAACAGAGGAACTGGACCACTTGACAAAAAAATCTATACTGTATGTAAACAGCGCTTAAGTAATCTGGGGTGACAATATAAAATCTGGAAAGTACAGACCACAGATGATCACCTCCACCCAGAAACGAGATTCAAAGTTAACGTTAACTTAAATTTAAGCACATCTGTTTCTAGAAAGAAAGAAAAGCAGGTTTTAACTGTTAGATTTTAACGTTTAGAGCGATGACGGGACGGCAGCTGATCACATGATTGTTCAATAACTTCTAAGAACTGCTTATTATTCATCATTGATAGAAGAGAATAAGAACAACCCCAGGTTTGTTTTCAGCTGGCTGCCTGACAGTCCTCGCTCTGTTGAGCCGTGTATTCATTCTTCACCAATAAAACAGCCTCAGCTAAACCATCAATGTGTATTTTAGACTGATTTGGTTTTAAATTCATTTGATTTGATTGGATTATCATTGTATTACAATTAAATGGATAATAATTGGCTTGAATTGGACTGTATCTTGCTGTAATTTGGTGCTATATACATATATATGAATAAAACTAAACAGAACTGGATTGAAAACACAATGCGCTGGTTTTCTGAAACTCATTTAGTTGTAACATGTTTCATAAAAGGAGAAACACAGCAACACTTTAGAGAAAAATAAGAACACAGGAGACATATGAAAAATGTTTTGTTTTACTTCATGCTTTTGTGCCTCAGGAATGAAAATAAAGAGTTTATTTTTCACATGAAATGTAACCCTCAAGAAGGGTTAAAAATCTAGAAATATGTACTGAAAAATAGCCATATTCTTTCTGGCTTTCAACCTTTTAAGGCAAATCTTCCAAAGCGGCTCCATAGTTACATTTGTTTCTTTGTGTTGGTGACAACAGGCTCTATAGGAGTATTGGATTTCTTATGTAAACACATTGAGTTGTTTTATTGTTATTGCTGTGCAAAGAGGCCTTTCCAGGTTGGTGAAAAGCATAATTATGGGTTTCTCTGAGTGGTTCCTTTACGCACTTCCTTCTAAAGTATCCGTCTCTCAATCAATCTAATGTTCTGCAGCGAACGCTGTTATCAGTCTTTGATTTTAGGCTGCGCTGCTTATATATGTGACACGAAAGAGCTGTCCGGCACACAGAGTCCACAGATTTGCACAGAGGCACCACCCTTCTTTGGTGTGTTCACATCTCATCCTGTCCTCACAGGTACAGTCAGTTTGTCTTTTTTTTCAAGTCATTTTACATGTGCCTCTGACAGAAGTTGTTCTCTCTTCTTGTGCACAGACATGTCCGGGAACATCATTGTGGTATTTGCACTGTTGGCGGCGCTGCTTGTATCAGATGCAGCCTCCTCACCTGAGACGTCTGCAGCCGGAGGAGACAAAGAGACGAATGTCCTACAGCAGCTTCTGGCCAAGAGGGAGAAAGCGCGAGACTCGGCTGGCAGACTGATGCCGGCATCTCGGGCACAGAGACGTGCACACCTATCTGAGGATGATCGGGAGATAATGACCAAACAGATCATGCAAGCTCTTTCAGGTATGCTGAATATTCTTTTGTTGGTTTGTCGAACAATCAGAGGAGGGAACGGGCAGAAATTTCTGAAAACCCTCAGATCTGTGCACTGAAGTGTTGTGTGTGGTTCATGTAGGCATGGTTTGTTCACAGAGGTGATGACCTCTGACTGCATGTCAGATCGGGACTACCAGGGCTGGGTGGACTTCGGACGTCGGGACGCAGAATGAGGGCGCAGCATTAACGAAACACCAGCTGGAGATCGCATCATTTCTGCTTTTTCTTAAGATTGTACAGAAAGTCAAGGTTTTACTCCCCCTGAAAGTTTATAAATAAACATTTTTTGCAGACTTATCACAACAGTCTTGATTCCATATGTGTTGATTTCTGTGTGGTGACGAGTGGACTGAGAGACACTCGAAGCTCCGCTGGATGGAAATGCAAAGTTTTATTCACAGGCGGTACAATGTATACACACTGACAGACATCTGACAGACTACAGAGAATAGTAGTGCAGAAAAACAGTGGTTTGGCTGATTTAAGTCAGAACACAAAGTATCAGAACCTGTGTTTATGATTTCTTCCCTTTTAAATCCACAGTATCCTATGCCTTTCTTTTGCTAGAGCTGATTGTTCAGACAGAAACATGCTGTTTAAATGATCGTGACAATGTCTTTATTATCATTTATTAAATACTATGAACGTGATCAAGAGATCACTTTGAATGCCCAGCAGTGAGTTTTGATCAAATCCCAGCAGTTTAAATATTCCTGACAACACAGCAGATTTGTACAAGCATGATTTTCAGTCAGCGTTAACAGCGAGTAAACGTGTTGCTTCTAATGCTATTCGCTGCCTTTGAGGCAACACAGCAAACCCGATTTGGTTTCAGTGAGGTTTGGCTCCAAACAAAGTCCACAAAATCAGAGGAGAGCTGTGTGAAAGAGCAGACAGCGGCTTTTTTTCTTCATCATCTGGTGCAGATGTGTCCTCGATCCGCATATTTGACAATGGTCTACATGACATGCTTTTCTAAACATAGCAGCGTATAAGCAGGAAGACCAGTGTTTCATTTGAGTGCATTTGAATGTTCTTCAGTGTGACACCATCAGTTTGATTTGTGGTTTCAACCAACAGTAATTTACTGCATGTAGTCTTTTCTTTAAATATTAAACAACAATGCTACTATTTACACACAGGAAACTAAAACAAAATAACAAGCGATGAGGTGTTTAGAACCAGCCATGGGGAGAAGTGTAAAATGACATTCACAAAACACAGTATAAAAAGATTTCTTTTCATGAGCTTTCTTTTTTTGTGTAAAAAGCAGAAATGTGACTGGTACTCAGGCAGCTGTCCTGAGATGAAGACATCTCACAAACAAGCAACTCTACTGTGCACGAGTTCATAGAAAAGGTTACAATGACACACTTCTAACCACTCAAGTATGGCTCTAACACATTCTGTGGCTTTTGTTTTCAAGACACGGGTGCTGTGGTGGGTCCTGAACTGCGCAGTGGGAATCGTATAGCTTATCAAAGTCACTGCGGTGAACATGAGAGGAGTCAGCGGTGAACACATCGCACTTTATGAGGATGTTGGACCGATTCTCTCCTCTCCACTGCGGCCCATCATCCCCCAGGCTGCCACTCTGTGCAGCCCGAGGCTCTGAAGCTTCTCCACTAAGTTCAGGCTAAAAATGCTCGTCCCTCCGCCTTTGTCTTTCACTGTGGAACATGAAGGTTGTGGGCTGTAGTGCAGGTTATTGTATGGATTAGGAGAGGCTGAGATGCCGCGCTGTTGCAGCAGCTGCAGGAGTCCCAGTGATGACGTGGTTACATTTGTGGTGGTGGTGGTGGTCGTGTGGCCTCCCCGGCCAAAGTGCTGCAGGTGGGAGGAAGATGAAGTGCTCACGTGCTCACAGTTCCGACAAGATGGCAAGCCGTAAGAGTGAAGGCTGCCAAACAAAACAAAACAAAGCTCATTCACGGACCGCAGCTCTTTTGCATGCACATATATGTTCATACAAAACTACTAAACAAAACAAGCCCACGCCAACAGTTTCAGTTAGTTCTGAGTGTCATCTCTAAAAGATGGAGAAGCATGTTAGAGAGCCAGCTGGGATGTAACAGGATCTGCGGTTTTGTTGAAATGAAACCTAAGAAAAAGGCCAAGAGTCATTAAAACATGAAGTGACAAACAAAGAATGAGGAGAGCACAATGAAGTGAGATCTCAACCGCACTAAGTTAAGAGTTAGTGGGACGTGAACAGCTATGCTGAGTAAAACAGAGGCACAAGTTTCTTTATGATGTCATAACGTAACGGCATTTACAATAAAGATTTTTTTGATTTTTCTGTTTTTCTTTTCATCTTTCATAAACCAGTAAACAAACAAACAGGTGTACTTTCTTTGGTATAAACCCTCAGAGTCCAGGCCGGAGTAAGTAAGTGAACCTTTGTACTCTGGAGCAGTCAGAGATGCCCATGTTTCTCATGAGAAAGAACAGTGTGTGAAGAACATCTGCATCACAATAGTCTTCAGAGGATGTAAACGGAGTTTCAAAGAGGTAGAAGAGACTACAAAAACAGGCTATTCATTTGATCAAATGATAAGAAGACTAAACATTTACAAATCAAGAAGATTTAGCCCTGCTGCTTCTCTCCTTTAAAGTGGGAAACTTGAAAAGATCACACCAACAGAGGACGTAATCCTGAATGAGGTTTAACAAAAAAAAAAAAGCTAAATAAAGTTAAACGAAAGACTCCAAAGATCTCTACAACTAAATAAAGGAACCACGCAGGAAAGCTCTACTCCAGTAAAATAAATTTGGAGAATTTCCTCAAATTTCCAGGAGACTATCCGGGTGTTCACTGCCACATGGTTAAACTGCGAGGCACGGTGGAGGGATCATCAAGGTTTGCTACATCAGGGCCTGATGATTCAAGTTTAAATCATCTTTAATAACACAACAAGACTGTATCTGCAATGTCTTCATCAAACAGATGTTGTTCATTTACTTTTTTCATTAATAATCATGACTGAATGTTTTCAAAAAAGTCATGAGAAGTACAACTGTTTGTGTTCAGCTGTGACTTTGGTGATGGTCAAGCCACATATTAAAGGTAAAAAAATCTCCCTAAACAAACATGTTACTGTGCCTTTGTTTTTCATAATGAAGAATTCAATCAGGCATTCAGAGGGCATCCATAACGCCGCGCTCTTACTTTTCCCTGACGGCTCCTTCTAGAGTTGGAGAAAGAGCCTCGACAGACGTTTTCTGCCAACGAAGGGGTAAAGAGCAAAGGTCAAGCGAGACAAACAGCACGGCAGAAGGAGGAAATATGGACTATCCAGTCACTTAACACATGTGAAGCTGCAAATAAAGGGTTAATAAACGCCAAAGGCCTTTTGTAAGTCACTCAAGTGTAAATTCATGGATGGACATTCATTTTCATGGTCAGGGCTGTGAAAAACAACAGACAGCATCAGGATGTAATGGCATGACAGTTCTTACCTAGTGGAGAAGGAGGGGATGAGAGGGGAGGGTTGGAGAACTTTGCAGGTAGTAATGGTATGGGTGGGAGGGGTCTGAGGGAGGTTGGGGCCCGATGAAGAGACTGTGAGGTCGTGGAGGGAGAGACACACATTAAATGTCACACGGAGGAAAACAAAGCCATCTTATGAGGCACTAAAGGAGCTGATGATTATCATGCACCATGAACGACACAGTCGTCATGAACAATGAGGAACACATGAACAACAAAGATGGAGGAACTGTGCGTATCAACATGTGTCCTACCTAAGCCATGAGCCCCAGAGAGCTGTGACAGGTCAGGTTCATCCTCCTCCAGGTCGTTCAGGCTGTAGACGTGCTGTATGTCCACCTCAAGCTCCTTGAAATCTTTAGTCAGGACGCCTGGACGTGGGTGGAGGATGCCCCCGAGGTTTGGTTTGGCCAGCTGCTGCCAGTGGTGCAGCGTCACCGAGCCTGATAATGAACGCAGACAGAAGATACAATGTAGTACATTAGAAATAACTGTGATTTACTCACGTTTTTCTCTTGACAATAGAGAAACATGTCATTTGAGGGGTGTTTAATTATCAGAGCGAGGGTTTGAGGGTCTTGTCACAATAATTTGTTAATACAGACATAAAAGCAGTTTTTAATCGACGGTATTTTCTTAGAACCACAAAGTAATGTTAATAATATGCATTACTTGTCCATTGTGAATGCTCATGCTGCCCCCTGACTCTGCCACGGTTCATTTTACCTTCCAGAGGTTTAACAATCTGCAGACGGTCAGGCAGGTAGGACCTTGATCCTCCCGAGGAGCCACAGGAGTGCCGCGAGCTTCCGTTGGAGTAGTTGGTGCCTGTTGATGCTGCTGGACTGGAGACAAGGCTGTCATTTGGTGTCAGGAAGCCACTGGAGCCCTCGCCTTCCTCGCAGTTTACCGCCAAGGCACGGAGTTTCCGCTCCCGCTCTACGTCGAAGAAAGGCCGGTCAGAGGAGTGGTTCTGCTGGCGGGCAGAGAGGTTGCGCAAGGCAGCTTCGAGATCCTGGCCTCCGGGGGTGCCTGGCTGACCCAGACGTTTTGGACCAATAGCACTGCCAGGAGGAGATGCAACACTGTGTTTTTACAAGGTGAAGACCCTGAGGTCAGCTTTTCCAGACACGGTGCAGACTAATGTGTATAAAATGATCTGAAACAACTCAAGAATTTGCCCTTTCATGCAACTGCACAAGCTCACCTGTTGTCTTCTTTCTGAACTTGAATGGAGCTGGGCTTGTCCTCCAGGGTAAGGCTGGCATTATCAGAGCCATACCAGCTGGTTCGGGGGGTGCTGGTACAACTGGACTGCACAGACACCGGGCTGGAGCCTGGCAGCCCTGGTGAGTGGCACTGGGACCGCATACGCCCAACCTTGTTAACCACCTTCACGGTTTCAAACACACGCCACGGGTGGTTCCTACCAAAAGAAAACACAGTTTAAACATCATAATAAACCCAGTCACAGACCATTTAAAGCCCCCAGCCCTAAAATATTAACTACTCTGTAAACTTTTAGCTCATGCTGTTTTACACAGGCTGCATTAAGTGAATTCTACGATCAAAAGCAGACGGCATGAAACCATCCAACTGCTAAAAAAAAACTTCTGAGACGCTACAATATTGAGTACATAGTAAAAGAGACTCCAAAAAGAGTCATTTTTCTTATATGTAGGAGTACATTGACAGTTTGGTGAGTCACACACTCTCTGAATGGTCACGATGGTTTTAACACATCTTAGTTGTGGAATAATCAAAGATTGATTGACAGTTGCCTGGCAACATAAACAACCACATGACTGTTGCCAGGTTTTGTTTCAAACGTTGTAAAATTCAGACATCTACATTGAAAAAGGTGAGTTCCCACTGATGTTCAGAAATAAGTAGATTAAGAAAACGCATTTCAAGGCCTTCAAAGACACTGTTGTGATCTTTAAACGCCACAGAAACAGTCTGAAAAGAGCAATAGATTTAGATAAAAATGTTCATTTGTTTTTCTTAAGCTGCAGAACAGCTCAAAGATCAACTTTGAAGTGCAGTTCTAGATTTAGCTGCTCCCGAGTATAAAATTCAAACATCAACAAAGCAGCTTTGACACCTTCAGTTTTCTTCTCCACTTTTCCAAATGGCCACCATGGGGCGCAGACACAGAGACGCGGTAAGATTTCCTCATCTGACTAAAATAAAGTGGTAGGAAAAGCTGCACACCCTGTTTTATTTGCAGAGTAAGATTCCAACATGACGTTTTTTTCATAGAGAGCACTAATAAATCACTGTGTTGCTACTTAAAATAAGTTCAAAACCAGCTCACACCGATTGGAAACCGATTGAAAAACTGAATGCAAACGTAGAACTAAACTTTCTCTCAGGATCTTTAGATTTGATGGTTTTTTCTTCTCGTTTTTGTTAATGTTTCAATGTCTCCAGGTGGATTTTTACTTTTAGGATATTTAATGTAGCTTGTTTAAAAGACTTCCTTATCAATAACATTTACAACTTTGAACAGAATGTGGACGAACATGTTCGACAATAACTGAAACAACAATATTAAGAATACACGATAAAACAAATTTTGCATTGAGGTTTAAAAACAGCAACGTTTCTCATTCACCTGTAACACTTCAGCTGTAATTGTGATACTTTGATCGTAGCTAAAAGGGTTCTTATACATTTCTGTTTTGAAAGACGCAGCAGCAGAGTAATGCCGCTCAGCCACCCACGCCACCTGCCAGCAGTCCAGCTGCAGATGCAGATGCAGAAGAAGAAGACGTTTCTGCACTCAAACAAGCGCTTCAGGCAGCCAGAAAAAACATCCATGAACTGGCCTCAAACAACACAAATCTGATGAAGGAAAAACTCCAATTTGAGCAGAACATCAGGCAAACGCTGAAGGAATATGATAGTAAGTACACCTACGTCATAAACGAGATTAGAAAGGTGGAGGAAGATTTGAAAGCTGCTCAAAGCAACAGAGCGAAGAACGAGAACGAACGGCTCCAGGCGATGTTGCATAAAGTCACGGCCAGAGAAAAAGAGGGCAGAATCGTCAGGGCAAAACTAGTGAGCAGGCTTAGAGAAACGCAGCAGAACTACAATGAGCAGAGAGCGGAGATGATGAGAAAGGACAAACGGATGACCAGCTTCAAGAGCGAAATGCTCGCGCTTACAAAGGAGCACATACAAACAATGATTAAGATGAACCAGAAAGAAGATGAGCATCATGAGAAGGAGAGACAGTGGAAAATGAAATGTGAGGCCCTGGAGGTCAGGCTCAGAGAGGAGAGGGCTGAAAGGGAGGCAAGAGAGAAGGTACGCCTTCTTATTTTCAGGTTTTCAACACACCAGGGAGAGAAATAACAAAACCTCAGCTTTCAAGAGCTTGTTCAGAATATCTGATTAAAACATCCTCTGATTTTCTTTTTTCAGGAACTCTCCCCACAAAAGGAGAGAGCGACATTCATCTTTAAAGGAAGACGACAAGATGACAGCGCAGACAACGGCGCCGCTGTCTGACCACCTTCATCTCCGCTTTTTACGAAGATTAAAACTGCATCTTCAAAACAGATGAAAATCTTCCACTTCGTGAACCAATACTTTGTCTTCACACAACTTAACCCTTTATCAGAAACAACTAAGAATGGCCACAGGCACACAGCACTTCAACAGAAAAAAGCCACATGACAGCAGTTCACATTGCCACAATGTTCAAATTCCAGCTCATAACAGTCACATAAAACAGGTGCACAGTTTAAACCACATTAAATCTAGAGGATCAGTTCTCCCTCCCTCCACTAACTGGACAGTTGTTTGTGATGTCATCCACCCCGTCGCCACACTGTGGATATCCATCTCCTGAACTAATCTGTTTGGTTTCTTATATTCTCTGATTCATTTGTAAGTGTTAAGCATCGAGTTACTGTTTGAAAGCAGCCCACGTCCCTCACTTATACCTGTTCTTTAAACCAGCTAAATGACAGAAACACAGTGATATTAACCAGACCTTACCAGTAAATAACCAGTAGCTTAAACCGAATAAGTTCATACTAAGGGTAAGTGATAATTGAATTAGGCTTTGTGGAGCACATTGTAGTAACATATGCTTTGGTTGCCAAGTTAATATCAGAGAATTTGGAGTCTAATTTTTCTAAGAGCACCATTGCTTGTTTTGAGCTTGTTTTCATAAGTCATGTTGCTGAAGTGAAGTTGCTGAAATCATCCGGCTGAAGTGAGGAGAAGAAGAAGTCTGAGTATGAAAATGCTTCATGCTTGGGATAAGTAGCCTTTCAGTTACTATTAGAATCAAAGCGACTCTGGAGGACTGTGTCACAGTTTACATCATGAAAGTAGGGAAGTTAATGTCCTTCTGCTGAACTCATCTACTCATATCATCTTGCTAATCTGAATTCTTCATATACTGTAGAAATATCAGTAAATCCTTCTACATATCAGAAAACAAACCAATCCCGATGCATTCACAGCCCACACTGACTGAAACCTGCATGGAAACTATAGCGTTTAGCTACACAGTGTTACTAGAGACAGACTCACTTGTACTCTGAGGGAGCCGGGGTGTCAAGGCCTTTACGAAAGGTGCCCTCTATCTCTGCCGCCAGTGAGTCCATTGGGAGGACAGAGGCCAGTGCAGTGTACCGCTGCACCGTGCTGTTTGGCAGACTCTTGTTTCTAAGATTTTTAATGTCCTTTCGTGCTTCGTGAAGCATGTCCTCACACTCTGAGTACTTGTCCTGCAAGTCCTTAAGCTGCAAATGAGGGAGGACAAAAGTGTCAAAATGTAGAGCAGTTCCAACTCTGAGTGCTAAGAAGAGGTGATATAAAGGTTCTCAAAATCTCAAATGTACACCCCAAAAACAGGTTTCTGTCATACACAAATCCCTTCTTCTTATGATCAAAATATAAAAAATAGAATAAAAAATACCAAATAGTTGAATCGACCAAACTTCAAATATGCTGCTGAAGTAACTTGCCTCGGATTTAAGTTGCTGCTCGCTCTCACGAGATGCTCCGAGGTGTTGGTTCAGCTCCTCATTCTCATGGGTGAGCTACAGGGACAAAAAGGTTTTGAAATGTCAAGTTTCAGCTTATCTAAAACTAGACAAACTGCAAGTTGTAGTTGTTCTAGACCCCCCCCAAAAAAACATTAAAGCAGAATAATAGTCTAATAAATCTAATAGAGGATGTGAGAGGGCTCTGTAGCTACCGGGAATGTTCAGGTTATTTCCTCTAAAATTAAAAATCAATGCCACTTGTTTGTGTGTCACAGGATGGATTTCCAGTCACTCGTGAAGATAAACTCTTCTGAAAAGCCAGAAAGATTCAATGGGAATCAGACACGTTTCCAATGACTGCTTTCAGGCGAATGAGCTAGGCTGGGCAGTGTTGCCAGAGGGTGGCGCAATAGGCTGTGTTGTTAGAGACTGTAATTACTTAGAAGTAGCGCCAACTGGAAACAAACTTCAAGGAAAAAAACAAATACCTTGTGCACCCACAAGACTAAATGTGGGATATTGCATAATATTCTAAATGATGCTGGTCAGTCAGGTGAGTTCATCATTTGGCGGCTCAGACTGAAAACAGCTGGTGAGGAACACCATTTTGATATTTGCCAAGTTGCTGTCTCACCCCTTTGCAGCGGGCCTGCAGATCAACAATCTGTGCGAGTAGGGAGCTGATCTCTTCCTGCTGTCGGAGAGTATCCTCTACTTTACGTGCCAACTCCTCTGAGAGGTCCACCACCTGCTTATTGGCAGAGGCTGAAACACACAGGTTCCATAAATGCGACTGTGCCCGAGTTACATTTTAAAACATTTTCATTTCCTGGAGCAAGCTTGCAACACTTACAGAGCTCCTCCACACACACCATCATCAGCTCCTGTTCCTGCTCCTCATAGTTAGTCGTCTCTGTTGAGAGCTCATTGGCCTGCAGGAACAACAGCGTTAACTGTTTATATTGACCATCGGCTTACAAATAAAGGCACAAACGTTTTACAGATGAGTAATATTTCCTTATCTTTAGCCTTTGTGGCAATCGTTTCATACCTCTAATCTCAGATTGCGGTTCTCCTCCTCTAAACTCTTAAGTTTCTGCTGCAGGAAGTCATAGTGGACAAAGCTGCTCAGAGAAGTGGATGATTCATTCCTTTTAATTCTGCACAAAGAAAAAAGTGTATTTTCATTAAGCAGAACCACTTATTTCCAATTAAAAGAATGCATTATTATAAATACATGTTATGTAGAATGAAACAATGAAACTCAACTTCAAAACAAATGCTTTTGTCTGTTCTGTTTTTACCCGAGCGCGACTCTTAACTGAGCAGATGCTGCAGCACATAGTTGTTTCTAAGCTGAGTAACACGAGAACATCAATGAGCAGTAAATATGATTAAGTGCTGATGGGGCGGAGTTTTCTAGCAGGCTTAGCTGGAAACATTGAGAGGATCAGTGGAGATGCTCTGACGTGTGTTTACTCACACACATGCTCAATGTACTGAGCGGCAAAATCCCCCACAGAGGATACTGTGGATCATGAACATTGAGGAATCTCTGAAGTACCACTCAGCTGAAATCCATTCTTAATGTAAACAGTAAAGAGGACCAGTATGTTCTGTTCTTGTGCTGAATTTAACTGAATAACACTCTAAAATGACCCGATCACAACTGTCTTTTATTATGAAACACCAAATCTTACTATCAGCTTTTGGGCACTGCAGTATAAACACACATACGAGTGTGATTTTGTGCGTTTACTCACGGTGATTGCGCCTGAGCGTTTTCAATCTCCTCAGTGCTGGCGTAGAACTGAAGGAGGTCATCTCGCATCGAGAGCTCATGGCGAAGTTGAGCGATCTAGAAAATAAGTCATGATCACTCGAGCTCAGCGGACTAAATGTTTCTGTATGCATCATGAGGACTGTTTATACCTCTTCCTTTGTGATTTCAAGCTGTTCATCCAGCATTACATTGCGTGCCGTTAGATCCTGGTTTTGCTTCAGGAGGGACTGACCAATTCGCGCTGCCAACTCCAGATCCCGCTCTTTCTGCAAAGTCACACAGAAATCACAGTTTCAATGAGAAAATCACAGCTTTCGGCCAAAGCTAATTTACTTAGAAAAACGTGTGCAGAAAAAGTTGACAACAGTGATGGTCAGTGAGGCACACAAGTTTAATCCTCTTTACTCTGGCTCATCTGCTGTTTGTCTCCGTCTTACCTCTTCCAGCAGGTGGGTAACTGCCTTGATGTCATGATACGTCTTAGTGACCTGGCCCACTCTGTCTGAGCACAACACTGAGGGAGAGAAGGATTTCATGAATGGAAGGCTGAGAGAACAGAGAGAATGCTGTTACAAGTTTTAAATAAAGTACTCATACATGAAATAACAAGAGTCACCTTTTAATTACAAGAGAACAAACTGATCAAATCTATAAAACCTTGTTTTTTATTTTATTGCATCTCTTGATTTTCTCTTCCTCTGATTCACATAATAAAAAAAAAGACTCATTGTCACATAGATATCTTCAACCTATAACAACAAAACCAGACTGAAGTTTTAGGAGCTACAGACCACAACATTTCCATGTGATCCACCAGATACCGATCCTCTTAGCTTGATCTCTTTTAGCCCAGATAAGACACTGATAAAGACCTTGTTCTGGTGGATATAAATATAGCCCAACATGAGGGACTGAGGGTTAAATTCACATTGGCAGGACACTTTCAGCATGGAGGGGATAACAGTGGCTGCTGCTGACCTGAAACTTTGTTTACATCCTGAAGGCTGGTTTGTTTGTTTGTGTTAACCTCACACTCAATAAGCCTGAAAGGGTTAACCAGTCCCTTCAGAGGGATTTATCACTGACATGCACAAAATCTGCATGTACTTTGTCGAGACATGTGCATCATGTTCAACACGTTTTCCAATTAGAGCCCTACTGAGCTGTTCTATCTCAATTAAACCAATTCTCTCAAATTTTCCAGCCTCAAAGTGTTTTCCCTCTGGTGACATACAACTTAAAATAAATCAGATATTAAACTAAATTACAGAGAGAGTTTAACTATGTGCTTGGTCAAATCGAGCCTCCTAAAACAGAGTTAATTCTGACGAACTTTAGAAATACATTTCTTAAAAAGTGTCAAAGATATTCAGCTAATATTCGTTTGCTTACTTTTTAACAAACCTTTAACCTTTTAACAGGTAGTTTAGTAAAATATACCAAATGAACTCATAAAGAGCATAGACAGTGCAGACAGTATTAAATGGAAAGATAAAGAATTTTAACCCTTAATAGGATCAAAATTCATTTGTAAAAGCCTTTTTGAACCCTTGAACCATCTTTATAATTTAGTTAATCTGACCTACCCTATAGAAAAGTTGTTTGAAATTATTAATAATGGTTCAATAACTCATTTTTTTTTTAAATTTGCCTTTATTTTCCCAACAGAAATTTCTATTTGGTGAGTATTTTTTTCCCCAAATGTTTTGTTTGCATTTTACTTGTATGGGAGTGTAACACATCATGTTGGTGCTGTTTAGTCACAAAACTCAGACAATCGTAACACCAAGTTGGACACGATGTACAGAATTTGTGTTGACTAGTGCACAACTCTACAGTGTGGTAGCCTGCCAGTGTACATAGGCTACCTCTGTACTAAAATCAGTTGTGTTACATCAAGTGAAGAGGCTCCTATTCAGCAGAGTAAGTAGACCGCTTTGGCCTGGAAACTCAGGGACTGCATTGCTGTATCTGTATCCAATCAGCCTAATGGAAACAACCTGAGCTTGGGGTGAACAGTATCATACACAACACACTGGTCAGCACTTATGTAAAATAAATCAAGCCTGTAGCAGGCTGGGAGTCATGTTTCCATCTTTGCAAGGTAAAAATCAAGACAAATACAGTGACAAAACATATGAAGCATGAATTATCAAATATGACAGAATCATAAAATAAGGTTTTGGCTGACAGCTTTTGTCAGGAGGAGAGCAAAAAGAAGTGAATGCAATGTGTCAAAATGACTTTTATAAATGAAAAGTGATGTTGGGAACCATAGAAATGTATTTTTCGCTCTCACTTTCTACAGTAAAACAGGTCAGCCTGCAGGAGCTCATGTTTCTTTCAAGGACACTGCAGCAGGGCGGATGAACCTGGTCAGTCTCTGTCATAAGGATGAACAGGATAAGCCCGTCCTCTAACAGTAAGGCCGCAGACACTGTCGGATTCATTAAAAACAATTCTATCAAAACTGGACAAAACACCCGGTGCTGATGAAGATTAATCATCAACACACAATAACCGAGTTTAATGCCAATTCGTTCTTTATACGGCTAAGAACAAAAAGAAAGGTATTAAAAACCCCAAAACATCCCAACCAGCTCAAGAAAAACATGTTCCATTTTGTTTTAGTTCTTTTTTCCTCCAAATAAATGATAAACTAGAGCTTAAATTAAGCATTAAGTCAACTTGAGCTCTAAACTGACACTTATGTAATCATCAAGATGCAATCAATGACTTAACAAAGGCTAATTAGTCGATTGTTCCTCAAATCCTATTGTACTGGAAGTGGATTGCAGCATTATCTGTGCTACAAACAGAGTCTGCACCGGGACAGCTGGCAGGGTAACAAATAATCTCACGCACACACAATCTAAGTTCCAGTTCATGGAAAAGTCATTCAAACAACAAAAGGATGAATGCGTTATGAATATCATTTCCATCTACCGTGCATTACATTTCATTATTTCCTGTCAGCTTGGTGCAGATAGTACAGCAGCTCTGGGTTATTCACAAAGCTTATGCTGTCATTTAGGGATTGTTGTTTTCGTTTTATATGCCATAATATCTTAAAATGTTCTATTTTCTTTGAATAAATGCATCCCTCAGCAATCACATAAACTTGACAGGGTCTCAGCAGGGTGAATACCTGACCTGATGATCCCACAGCACAGATCAGATCAAGGTGAGGGTTCTACTGTACCAGCTGGAAGTTTTAGGGTCTGGGTGAAGCTAAATCCTGGCAGGCACCATGAACTGCTACCCTAATACAGTTCCTGTGGATAAACCTCATTGACTTAGGCCTACTTATGACGTCTGTTTCATTGTGAGGATCAGACAGTCAAGGATGAGCTCAGCTCTAAGAAAAAGAATCATACTAAGGCCATTTTGATCACTCGTTCTAAAGGCGCTCGCTCGACTGAGAAGAATGGCAGGAGGTAGAATTCGCCTCCCAGAGCGTCCTGGTTGTAAATCTGTCTGGAATAGTTACTGTGCATGAAATATGTTGACTTACAAATGAGAATTGATTGTAGCCTGTTTTGCTTAGAAAACAAGCTCAACTGAAATATCCACATCTGCTTGAATTGTGATAAATTTATAATAATTGGTTCAAATTTGACTTTATCTTTCAAGTACCTTGAGATGACATTTGTTGAGACTTGGTGTTGTTATGACCACACAAAAATGACAAGAAAGAAATATGTTCATTGTATCTCGCTTGCAGGAGGGGTGCCATGTCGCAGTATTTGTGTAGGTGCCAGCCACGTGCCCATTCAGACAAAGACTGCCTCATACAGAGAGGGACTATAAGAGATTCTCTGCTCACAATAACCACTGTTCAAGCACAATTTTAGTGTAAAAGCAGCTTTATAATCTAAACACATCCTGTGATTCTTAAACATACAACACTAAAAGCAGCCAGTAGAGAGAACAAAGTAGAAACTCCAATAATCTTTCAAATCAAACAGGCCTGGAATCTCTGGACTGCAACAAAAGCAGCAGTAAACTCAATTTAATTGTATTTTTACTTCCTCAAAACCACAATCATTAAGCACCATCTGTTTGCATTTCCATTTTCATTTGACCAATCTAACCTCAACAGACACATTTGTAGCATTAAAATAGAATTTGATCACCATAAAGTGGCTGTACAGCACAAACTATAGATTCAAAACGCTGCTGCTTACACTGTGGCTGGAGAGTGTGTGAACACACACACCGTGTCTCAGTGACCTTCACCGCAATAAGAGAAAAGATTCGAGCAAAACTCGAAATATCTAGGGGCACTTACAGATTTCATTAAATCCCACAGGAGCAGCAAAACATGCTTTTTTAATCTTATTTTTTATCTTCACAATGCATTCTCAATGACATCATCGCACCCTGAACCATATCCAGAGGACCATTAAGCACTGAAGTGCTTAGATAACAGACCTTGACAATGCAGTGTACCACAGTGCACTTCAGACAGCGCACTCTGACTTGCCGGGGCAGAAAACACACACCAACAACCCTTTGGACAGCTGCTGTACTTCTATATCATTTTTATCTCCCTTTTCTCGAGGCAGTGTGGGCTCTGCTGGTCACTGGTCGGCCTCCCCTGCACGCTACCCATCTTCTCCTATTCACTGTAACATCTCGCATTGCATTATCTCACCTTGTGTCACCTCCCTGCAGAGACTGTCGTTGTTGTTGTTGTTGTTGTTGTTATTGTTATTGTGGCATTTCGTCTCCTCCACTATTTCATCCACAAGGCTGAAAGCGCTTTTCTCATCTTCCTCCACCTCAGATGCTGAGGAGCTCCACACCTCCATGGTGACCGGAGAAAAACTGCCCTCCGCCTCTCCGTCCATGAGTCAAATCCCTCACTCTTCTGATTTTACTGTGTCCTGCCTGTGCTGTGAACCACCAGCTGTGTCTCTGGCATGATTCTGCTGGCTTGTCTGAGCGAGGAGAACTGCATCTGCTAGTCTATGCGAGGGTGTATATACATCAGTGTTTGTGTGTGCAGGAGAATCTGAGCTGCTTGGAGTTAATATATAATCCCTCAGTGTACGGCCCATCTGTCGTCATGCCTGCCTCCGTTCACCTGGCCACGTTGGACTACCGGGTGAGAAAACAGAGGAAGAGGAGGAGGAGGGGGATGGGAGGAAACAAAGTCTAAACCAGGAGCTGCAACAGCTGATTTTTATATTACTGACTTTGTCTGATCATTGAAAGATGAGTAAGACGTGCATATAACTGAGAATATCATTTAGAGTGGGATGCAGTTCAAAAGGATGCTGCGCAAAGCCCACCCACCCCTGTGGATTAAGGGAGATGGTATGTTCCGCCCAACCAGTGGCTGCTCTTTTCTCCACACATACGTAATAGCAGATAGAGAAGGCTCTGCGTAATACTGGTGCAGACAGACCCACACCCACAGGAGTCTGACAGAGGTTGTGTTCTGTGTAGAAATATGCAGATAAAGTCAATACTTAGATAATCCAAAAATATTACTTTATTTGGGGCAATTTCAAGATTCTATTATTTGGTTTATCTATGCAGTCGCTTCCCCCGCCCCCAACTATTTAGCCACAATCAAGATAAGGAAACTTCTGTTGAATTTCAATTAAGTGCTATAATGATCCACAAACACACCGCACCCTGTCACCACATTCACTCTCCAGTCTGCCCACCAGACACAGGAGTTTCTTACTATCAAATATTAACCCCTCTTTAATTTTTCAACAGCGACGTGTCTTTTTGCAGGTCAAACATTGCACGCAAGAGACAGCTCAGACACAACATTTGTCATCATGGTAACCCATGTCTCGTCTTTAAAGGCACTTGTTCGTCCCGGCAGGATAAAACGTTTCTGTAGGACTCCACGTGGTAACTGGTAGTTAACAAGTGATCATTACAGCAACATATCCTAAAGGCTGCAGTGAAATAGATGGTTATAAGGAATGCTTTGAGGACTCTGCCCACAATAAAAAACAACAAGTGCTACGTGCAACCTCCATAAGTGACCTGCCAGCAACAAAATCAGATCTACAGCTTATTGCTTTCAGTTCAACATTCTCTGGAAATCATGTCACTTAAAACACAAAAACGCATATCTACTTACAGTGTTCTTTAAAAATATCAAACACATTCATTAAAAGCACAGAGAATTATATGATCATATATACATCTTTACAAAGCACTGCATCACTGATCCCAGTCAGGAAACAGACCTTCTGTTACAGATTAAGATTTGTGAGGGGGAAAACCCTCCATGGCACCTCATTAAAGGCATCTACAGAAATATCACCCAGAAAAAACACCACATGGTCCTTTTATCTGTTTAATACATTACTAATCAATGCTCATTTAAGAAGTCCTGCAGCACAACGTTTGTGGTTTAAACTGAAAAGTCTGTGCCACGTACTCTTTTGTGGGTCTAAAATGTGGTTAAATGCTTCCTGAACACGGGTGTGTTTGGTATTTATTCACTACACAAATGTAATTATTATTTAGTTAATAAATCCCAGATTTAGCATTTCTCTTTGATTAATATGACAACAGCGAAAGAAAAAAAATCAGCCAAGTCACAGGCTGTGACAAACTGAAACATGATGAAGCGCTTATTAGAACTAACTGTGCCAGAAAATTCATCCAACACATCACATAGAACCATTTAATACATTGTTATTATAAACATATACATCATTGTAGCTGTAAGAAAAGCTTCTGTTCTCTTCAGCTTTAAGAGCTGGTGGTGTACCACAGTTTTTGTACAGCTCTGAAATATGCACGACTGTAACATAACACTGAGTTATATTCAAGTATAAAGAAACCTCCATCATGCTAAGAGCTGGGATAAAGTATTTCAATATCGAGCTATACACATGTAGAAGAGCCAGATCTGGATTAAAGCAAAGAAAGATGGGACAGCGGATGGAAGCGGAGAGCTAAAGTAACAAAGACTGATAAACAACACCATATGCCACCTGCCAGAAAGGCTTTTTGGCACGGCGCAGCTCAATCTAAATGAATCCTGGACAGTTCAGGTTAGCAGAAGCAGGTTAAACTGTAATCTTGGACACACATGCACAGAAAATGATAGATTCTGGGAGGCAGTCAGGAGGAAGCGGAAGCAAAGTTGTTCTCAATCTTTTCTGAATGTAACTACAAAGTCAATAAGATTATTAACAAAGTTAAGAAGATATTAAAAGTTATTAAAAAGCTGGCTCAGTATTGAATAGTTCAAACTACTACAGAGTAGAGTCTCTTCAGTCACTCATCAACTCACAACCTTGTATCACCCAACAAAGTCTAGACAACCAAAACATCTAATTATAAGCTGTTTGTAATGTCATCATGATGTCACAATGGCTCTAAGATGTACGGGCTGCAGACCTTCAGCATAAACTGCTTAAGACGCCAACCACAAAAGGGTAATTGGCTTGATGACATTTGACGTCTGTAACTCAGAAATGAGGCACTTAACCTGGAAGCGTACGGAAAGAGTCAGGGCAAGGTTTCCTCTTTGAAAACACAAACAACACATGAACAAAAGCTCCTTTCCATTTTCTGACTGACTGAAAATGATTTGGAATGATTTAACTCTTGTGGAATTTGGGGTGTTTTCCCAGGCATTAGTTAACTCTATAAATAAACTCTTCCACAGGCTGGAAACTCATCGTAACAGATGTTAAGATGTTTTCTTCGGTGGAAAACCTCAACAAATACAAAATATACAGTATTATATCAGATCTGGTGCAATTTAATGCATCGGTGGTGTGGCGCATTTTAGAGAACAAAGTAGTCCAAATTCAGGGACAAAGTTCTGGAGAAATACACATCAGGGTTGGGTTGGACAAAAGAGTAGTATCGGAGAACCAATAAATTCATTATCAGAAAATGAAAAGAATATGGAGGCACAACAAACCTGCCAAGAAAAAGCAGCAAACCAAGACTCATGAACCAGCCAAGCAGTGTGTTAATCAGAGAGGTAAAGAGGCCAAAGAGAATCTCTGCAAAGCAGAGAGTGGACTGCCTGAATGTACTGAGAGCTCCACACACCATCCTAAGTAACAGCTTTTAACAGATCTTACATCTTTACCAGTGCATAAGTCTGAACTTTGAAAGGCTAAGAATGGACAAAAAGGCTGCTTGTCATTGTTTTTGGGATGAACAGCTACACTGTTATTGATTTCTGTTCAGGAATACATTACTTTAGTCTTTACACCCTGCAGATTTCACAGAAAAGCAGGACCACAACCTGTTATATTCTACAATCATTTAGCTAGTTTTTTAAAAAGTTATGCATGCTAGAGATAAATGATTTAGAACATGAAGCCAAAAGGCAACAAAAGGGAATAAAAGACCAAGACAAGATGATTCTTACAGTCCTAGTTAGGTTAAAATAATTGAATTTAATATATTCCACAGATCCGGCCATTGGTAACACCTCTGCAATACATTGTAAATCTAAATCAAACTGTACTCACAGAAGTACTTGAGTGTCTCCTCGATCTGTTCGTGAGTGAGTCCCAGAACGACTTCTGGTGGCAGCAGAGGGGTGTGCAGCCAGTCGTCATTGTCATATCCAAATACACTGTCTGCTCGGAGAGTGTAGTTGGGTTGACCTTCAGACAGGAGACTCACTATCTCCAGCTCTGGCAGGTTTGAGCAAAGGTCTGAGCACAGGGAGTGTTTGTGTGATATAAGAGAGAAAAAGAAAACAGGACTTAACAAACTCAACCAGGGTGAAATGTCACCTTCAATGCCACACTGCCCTCTACTGATAAATGTATGAATTTGCAATACCTCCTCGTCGAAGGTGTGTAACAGTCATTGTTTCCAATAAGTACCCATTAAATAGATGTCTTACCAGTTAGAGTGGACACATCATGGTGGGATTGTTCCCCTGGGACGCTGAGGTTCCCCAATGAAGCATGCTGAAGAGGCTGGGGGTCCACATCCAGGGCCCCCGCCGCCTCCCCCTGCCCCTCATGGAGGGAGAGGGCTGACTGGGCGTCCAGATGGGCCTGTGGGTGCCAGGAGGGAGGAGAAAGACAAGCAAGAGGAGAAGACGAGGCTGAAGAGGAAGAAGTGTGGGACAGCTTGTCTGGGAGCGGAGGGTTCAGGGTGAAGACAAGCTCAGAGCTGCGTGACCTCTCGTTGCTCAGGGAGAAATGGTCCCGGGCATCGGATTCTCACTGAACCTGCAGCTGAAGACTGGAGAGAAAAAACAAAGAATATCACATCACTGCACCTGGGACTACATCTGCTGCATCTTAATCGATTTGAACTGTAAGACTGACACAGTTTTCAATATATATTTTGTCTCCATGTTAAACTTCACGGTAAGAAGTTACATATTAAACCCTTACAGTAAGCAAGCAAAAAGCACAAACTGGGGGCTCAGCTTGATGTACAGAGGTTCCTCACCACAGCCGGCCCAGGTCTGAATCCCAACTTGGGACCATTTGCTACGTGTCATGCCGCTGTCTCTGCCTGCTTTCCCATCTCAACACAATAAAATAATAAAGGCCACTGGAGCACATTAAAAACGGTCTTAAAAAGTAAACTTGAATAAAGGTAATGATCAAAACAAGTTGGTCAACAGTGAACTTTTCATCAAGGTTAAAGCCGTCACAAAAAGTTTAGGAATTTATAATTCAGTATCAAGTATTAAGAGGATCAATCATCAGTGATCACGATTAACTAAAATGATTGTGATTACATGCTTTAACTGTTTATTTTTAAATGCTAGACTGAGGTTTCTGATTCATCTAATGATGTAAAACGATTCTGGTTTGTCTGTTAAAACATATAAACTCTGCCTACATCAAAACTTCTGCTGGATTAAAGAGTCTTAAACTGTTAACAAAGCCGCAGCTGGCCTCCACCCTGTTTATGGGTCACAAAGATAGTGTTACCACTGCCCGGAGCCATCCGCGGATCAGGTTCTTCAACAAAACATTACACTCCTATAAACACCCTGCAAAGCAAGAGCTGGAGGAAGTTACATGAATCAATACTCAGAGCAATTACTTCCTAAAAAGTGACAGTCACTGCTACATAATGCCAGTCAAGATCTGCATCTCTGTTCTGTGAGTCATCTGAAAGATAATACAAGTGTAGACAGATTATTCACACACTTGAGCTGTTGTTTTCATGTTAATTGTGATAAAACACCGCAATAAACGTCGATGTTTTAAAGCTTTTCAACTGAATCTGGAAAGAATAGATCTGGAGTGTGGAATGAGCATTTTAATATAAAGCTATAAGTCTTAAAATAATTTATGAAGAGCTCAGGGTTTATTCTGATGAACATCTGATGTTGTACTTGCAGCACAACATCCAAAGGATGAGTTTGAGATCACATCATGTGTCTCAACGCTGCCTCTCTCCTTCCGTCTCTTCTAGTTTAAGCCTTTGCTGACTGATGCTTTGTAAACTGTGCGAACACAGAAGGCTGTATTTCCTGCACAGTTTAAATAGCTGAGCATTCAGCTGTAAATCACTTATTATTCCTGTCTCATTAATTGATGCTTTGCCCTGACTGGTAACAAAAGGACACCACAGCCCACTTATTGCAGTCAATAAAACAAGCTGGACAGGGGGCAAAGGTCCAATTAGAGCAACAGTTACCAGGCTGTCACAGCAAGTACAACACAGGCACTTGGGCATAACGCACATGACAGCTGAAATGCAGCTGTGTGCACATTTGCCAGAATATAAACCTAACCGATTAGACAGGAATTAACCCCCCAAAGCAAGTATCACCATATCCACCTCCAGCTGAGGCCCTTTACCCCCGTTGGTCTCCACTGCACCATCCATCCAATCAGCTCAGTGGTTTGGTTTGTGGCCAACACTTCACCATCAATCCTGTCTCTCTGGAGATGTCAGATGAGTCACGACACACTCATAGACTCCAGCTTTTTCTATTCACCCCCATCAGCCTGTTTCTGGGAATTCATCTACGTGTGGTTTGAGCACAGCAAAGAGCTCCACTCCAACACCAACAGTGGATTAACACTCACCTAAAAGAGACACAGTGGGTACGAGACATTTTCATTTCAAAACAAATTCACTAAACAGGTATGTACCCGTGGATAAAACCAAAAACAGCATGTCTAATCTTTTCACATTAGCACGTCAGTTCTAATTTAGCGGTTACTGAAACACACCCGCGGTTACTTAAACATGCAGCCAAGCAAGACCCTGGCCTGCCATCCGCTTAGCAGTGACACCAAGGGACAGGGTTATTAGCCATCTCCCTCTGCTTTGCATTTCTCTCTTTTTACCGTTCTCGGCGGGATGCCAAAAGAAAAAAAACCTTAAGTCAGCTGAGTAATCAGCTAGGACATCTTTCAAGCAGAACATAAAGGAGCTGCAGAGGAGATTAGTGCAGCAACCTCAAAAACAGCAACAGAAAAACAGCCTTAAAACACCTTCAGGCATTTCTAAGTGTATCCACAACAGAAACAGGCGAGACATTAAATGTCATGGCATACTCAGAAATGAATCACATGAACTATAGTAAGAAAGGCTAGTGTTTCATGGTACTGCCTTTAAGTCATATCAGAGCTGAAACGGTGTAATACAAGCAGAAAAGCCTGCATTTGACCTTGGAGCATGGACTGGACCTGAGCTGAACTCCACCGAGGTAAAGCGTGTTTAAAGGGCTCTGCGTTGGTACTCTGTGCAAACAATGCCCTTCCAGGAGGGTGTGTACGTGAGCTGAGGCACACAGGGCACAAAGAGACAGAGCCGAGAGGGGGAGGGAGAGAGCACGCCTGCATTCAAGGGCTTTTAGGACGGGTTCATTTGAGACGTGGGGAGTCAGGCGAGAACGTAAAAAAGACACTTTTTCTTCACCTTATCACCAGCAGATTTTAGCCACAGTTTGCATGCTAAACAAAAGCTTCTTTTTCTTTTGATCTCTCCTTGGTACAAGAAAGGATCTACAACTCTGAACTTGCGTCTAATCATTACACAAGTAAGACTGTGTGATTTATTCATGCAGCAAAGTCCAGTAGGAGAGCTGGTCATCTTTAACACATTATAACCAGCAATACTTCAACAGTATATCTGAAATCTTTTCATTTTCTATGAATATGCAGATTTACCCCCCTCTACACACACAGTTTGCCTGATTGAAGCTGCTCACCCTCACCAGCTCAAACACTCTTCACCCCTCAGCTTGACTACAGCTGATAATGTTGGTTCCTTACAGTGTTTTAGTATGAAATCCTGGCTTCGTAGGTTTCAAAACTGGATTTTCTTTGAAGGAGCATCTTCATTGTTCCATTATTCAATGTGGAATTTATTGTAAACTGCACAACATTACATAGATAGATCTATCAGCAGATAGATCATAAAAAAGGGGGTACTGCTTGTTTTAATCTATAGAGCTTGAACAGATGAGGCTAAAAGCAGCAATCTTTAACGGACTTTGCTGTTAGCACTGGCTTTTCATGCAGGTTTGTTTTAAAGCATGTTTCCTTTCCCCCAACACCACATAGTTAAGAGACAGATGACAAATTTCAGAAGAAAAACTGGATATGTAAGTATTTGTATAGTGTTGTACAAAGCTTGGTAAAGTTTCATGCTTTTAAAAAAGAAAAAAGGTCTGAGAAACATTAGCCACTATTCCTTCTCTAGCATCTCTATCTCTTACATATCCAAGTTGGAATACCATTTTATTTTAGCTTTTTTCCAGCTGTTTATACTCATTAGAAAATGTTCCTAATCTTTCACTACTTCACTACTAAATATGGAATAATGTGCATTTGGAAGGAATATAAAGGATGTGTAAATAACTTGATGCTTTGTGGTTAGGGACTATGGCTACTCTGTTTGCAAAGGGTCACAAGCCAAACAGGTTGAGTGTCACTGATTTAATCTTTAACAAGGCAGCAAGCAGTACTGTGTAAATGTGTTAGGCATGTCAGATTCTTATTCATCACGTAATACCATCAGGAAGCGCCTGATTAGACCCAAATTTATTCAATAACATGACAACACCTCCAACCCCGCCAAAAAAAGCAGAAATCAGCAGAGGAAAGGGAAGGACAGAAGGGTTTTTACCACAATAATAAGATGAGAGCAGTTTGTCAGTTTATTCACGGCACAAATGAACAAAATAGATAAGTCATCTTAGTTTGTAGATGTATCGCATACAGGGACAGTGAAGTTAGTCCCAGCTGAGGGCCAACTCTTTGGATTATTAAGTCCAAATGGACTTGGTTTGGACAGTTGGAGGAAACCGTTGGACCAGGGAAACATGCACACTTCACAAAGGAAGATCCAAGCTAAGGTTTGAACCATCTGTTAGAGAGCAACCTTTGACAATCTGATACTGTTAAAAAGGCAAAAGATAGTCCCAAGAAAATACATTCTGATTTAGATTCTTCCGTTTACTGCACTAGAGATTAAATCAATAAATAAATCTGGTGTAAAAGAATAGGAATAAAAGCAAAAACACATTATGTTCTTACTCAGACTCCAATGCACAGAGTGGTCTACCTCTCTGGACTAAGTTTATTAGTAGAAGAAGACAGTTAACGATATCAGATATCAAAAACAGAGACATCTGTAGGCTCTATAATAACAGTAACAGTAACTAGGTTCTGCATCTCAAATGCTTGAAATTCCTTACAATACAGAAAACACTCCCTTAAATCCATCATGCACACTTCATACAGTTAGCCTCATCCAAGCCCTGGATAATTTCAGCTATTTAATGATCCACTCTGGAAACTGGGCTAGGAGGCGATGCGTTAGACTAAATTAAATCTTCTGTCCTACAGTTTAAATTTGATACTTAATGAACTGTAGGAGAGAATAAAAAAGTAACATCAACAAATTAATCAGTGAGCTTCATCCAAAGCTGCCTCTGAACATATCAACCTGACTCCTAACACCTCTTTGTTAAAATGATCCCGAATCCAAACATGAAGCTGGATTGATTATTTAAACCTTATCAGCTAATAGGATAATATGACCCAATAATGCACATACAATATGTTGTAGCGCGCAGATAAGAGGACGTGCGTCTGATCAAGTCAACAAAAAAAAGACCACTGGTCACACACACAAAACATTTATGGCCCAATTAAACAGCAAAAATTATGTTTGACAAGAGATGGATGGATATCTGTGTGGCCAGCCGGCACAATACTCTGCTGCTCAGGTCACATTACATGTGACATTCACACGCAACCCGCTGATTCAACTCCATCTCAGGCCATAAAAAGCTGGAAAACCGTAGAGAAAAACGAATAGTGCAGAGCAAAAACATTTAAACGACCTAAAAACTTTGGGAGTGAATAAAACACTTACATTTCTTCACTAGTTATCATCACTTCATATTCATTCATATTAACCTGAAGCACATCAACTCCTTGCAGCCACGAAAAGAACCCAAAGTGAAACTGATGTTTACCCTGACAGATGTCATCCTGTAAATGACATCATGTTTCACTATAAGGCAGCTCCCTGATCCTAGGTTTTAAGTGTGGAGAACGGTTGGGTTAATCTTTAGCAACTCATACTCCCTTTTCCAGGTTTCCAGCAGGACACTTTTATGAGTCATGTCCTGATATCGGTCATAAAGGAAGCTGCAGTACAGCATGAGAAGTGGCTGTTTTTCCATCACATGAGGACGGTGTCATCTCAACACATGGTCTCAGATCAGTTTCATACAGAATAGATGGGTCGTAAAACAATATCCACACTGATCTTTTATATTATTCATAACATCTTTGTTTAAAGATGTCACACACATGTCAGCACAATGCAAACACACAGCCAACAGCGCAACAAAAGACAGGCTGTGATGCAACACGCAAAAATAATACAGCCAGTAAGGAGAGCCGCAAGGGCTGGGGAGGACTGTAAAAAACTAATCATTTGGAAAAATAATGTCGGTTTAAAATGGTTCAAACAGATCATCAGACTAAGAAACAGAAGTTAAACTGGCACAACGTGAGAAAGGGGGCATGGGAAACAACAGGACTTTAACATGAGCAGGAATGTCACCCTGACAGCTGGAGAGCTAAATCTGGAGAGCAACTCCACGAAAAAAGAAAGTGGCCACAAAAACCCAAATACCAAACGCTTGCTCTTCTAAAGCAAAAATCTGCCCTGGAAACCCAGCATGTGGTGCATTAACTCTGTCCCCAGATCGCTAAAGAACACCCAGACACTTTTGGTTTGAACCAGCAGACAAAAAGAATAACAACTTACCAGGAAAATTAGAAATAAAACATAAGTTTAGTCCACAAAAGAGTTGGCACACGGAGTTCCCACCTGCTCTGACCTTTAAAACACAAATGTAACAGCCAGCTCAAAAGGCAAGGCTGAAATAACTAATTAGGACTGTAAATTCTGATTACTACTATCCAAAGTCTTGACTCAAATAGTTAAGAGGACTTAAGCTTTAAAAAATGCCATTCTGTTGCAAAAGCAGTACAACACAATACCTCAGAGGTGCAGCACACTCAAAGACCCTCTTCTGAGTCCAGCTCAAAAGCTTAAATGACACCTTAATGTCTTTGATAAGCATTATCGGATGTTTAAAAACACTTTTTGTGACTTTGTGAAAAGTTCTGTTCTTCAGTGTTATTACAGCAGTCACAGGCCTGCCACACACTGAGGAGAAAGCTCAAGGCTAAATCTGCTCTGCTGTTTTGCATTCACAGTATTACAGGTTACTTTTAAAGCTAGATGTAGGAGTTTAGAAAACTTCTGGACAACTTTGGAGCGATTCGTAACTTAAACCAATGTTTGGAGGGTTGTTAAACATCCTAAAGAACATCTGTGTGTCTATTTGCACGAGATAACTCTAATATTTAGGTTCATAAAGCCTGAAAGTTAAATGATGGTGTCGTCTGCAGTCAGATTTGGGTCAGCATAACAACCCATGACACATATCATACAACTGTCTGGATGATCTGCGAGGCCAGAAAACAGGCAGGGAGTAAAACTTATAGATCTGAGAGAAAGCGAAACGGCGTCAGGACATCTAATATAATGTTGGTTCAAAAGCACAAGAAGACAAACCCGAGGCAGCATTTTAAGAATTACCAAAACAGATTCAACAAGGAGCAACTGTTCAATTTGCAGCACAAAACATCCTTTTATTTAGTTCATTTTAAGCTAGCCCTGTGGTCAGTGTCTAAATGTTGGTCATAAATAAAATGGCTTGCCTGGTTTAGTCATGTTGACATGGTGAGTCCCAGCAGTGAGGGGTAAAAACCAACTGGTTAACGCCTTTGGTGCTGAATCTGATCTATACAAAGTGACCCCAGCAGCAGCACAGGAGACAAACTGCATGCCATTATGCTAATAACACTAGATTATCTCATGTGCTACAGTGCTGATTTTGAAAGAAGGAAAGAGACTTACTGTGCAGCTGAAGTAGTTAACTGTGAATTTGATGTTGTGTACGATCGGAACTATTTCCTTCTGTGAATTCCCATCAAAACACAGGTTCTCCACTGCTGGTGTTGCTTTACCGGCCGGCTTCCGTCCTGCCCTGACTGTGTTCTGCCAGAAAGAGAGAAAGCAACAGTGAGGCAGGATGGAGGTGGGGCTCACGTGGGAACGAGGGGGAGGAGGAGGGATGTCCTGAGAAAGGGCGTGCTGCTTTATCTTGGTGTGTGCTTGAGACTCAGTGGACAGACAGAAGCAACATAAAACTTTGAAGCTTGTAAGTAAGCATGTTGAGACACTGCGAGGCAGCAAGTCATGACTTTCCTCATCCTCACAGTAATTTGCATCAGTCAGACGCCACAAAGATCCAGGCTCTAGTCTCAGCAGTGTTATTCAAATAAGATACAATCCACTAGTTCAGGCTCTATCACTGTGACAATGCCAAGTCTGTTTCCCAGCAATGCTGGTCACTGATTTACAGACGTGATCAGTGATTATTTACTTGCTATCTACAACAGACCCGTAGTATTTTGCTAACAAATATTTCCTGTGAGTGACTTTGCCTTTTTCTGCTTTATAAATGACTTGTTAGTTACTTTTTGTGCTTGAAAATAACAATAAAACTCATCAAAATGTTTCTTTTTGATCATATACGGACTTGAATCTGCTTTTGGACGACATTGCAATGAAAGCACTGATGCCGACTTCGAGGACAACAGCACCGGTATGTACAGTAACTACTCCGACATGCAGCTCACAGAGGCCACCACTGTTTGGTAAATCTGGCTTAACTTAATGCCGAGAACAAAAATCGCACTGTATCGGTCAAGCCAAAACAACAAAAGCCAGGACTATACGAGTATATGATAACAAAACGAATCAAAACAAAAGGTTGCTAAGAAGAAATGTTTGCAGTTTAACTAAGTATGACCTCCAATATCAAAGTGCAGTTTAAAGTCAGACTTATTAACCATCAGTATTCTACACTGACAATTGTGACATTAGTTTAATCAAGATTGTTGCACAGTAGTCTGTCCTCCTACATGCTTTAGGCCATCTTTGCATCTATCAAAAAAACACATGTACAATATATATACAAATATATATAAAGCTTTGTGTCTGCTCTGATCCTTTGGCTTTCTGACTTTCCCTCTGCTATTCTTCATCACTTCCTTTTCCAACTTTATTTCTGATGCCACCGCACCAGTCCAAGAATCTTCTTTTTTCACTACTAAATGTCACTACTGTTACATCTTTCTCCCTCCAGATAAACTCTAACCTCCCCACCTCTTCCTGATGCCCAACAGGCCTCATCAGAAGTCTCCCACCTCCTCAATCTGTTCATCCACCACCAGCGTCTAGACTCTTTGGGTCCTGTCTTATCTCCTTCCTCCATCAGAGTCTGATCTCCAAAACAGCTGCAATTCAATTATCTGTTCATCAATAAGTTTTGTTACATACTTTCAACTGATCCCTCCTTTTTTTTTTAAAAAAACCATATACAGTACCAGTCAAAAAACTGGACACATCTCAATTTATTTTGAATGATAAGGTACATCCAAACGTTTGAATAATGCTGTATAGCTCTGTCTGTGTGTGCAACACAAACAGCAAAACCCCTAAAACTATTTGGAGATTATATATATATGTATGTATATGGAATATAAACATTGATTCTATTATAACTGCACAGGTTTCTAAAAAAAGCAAAACTCTTCATATATCAAACATGGTTTCAAAAACTGTTGGGAGTCAGCTATTAGCTTTGTTAGCATCCTTTTCTAAACCATAACTATGTCAGTATGAAAAGACATAATGGCACACAAACAAAGAACCTAAAGAAAGAGACTGAAACTGATTAATTACTCTCTCCACACTGCCTTATGTAAAGACTAATCCTGTGCTTTACTTTATATACCACAGCTGGACTTGGTGCCTCCCTCCATGCCTGTTCTTCACATCTCAGTCAACACTGCTGGATACACAGAATAAAAAGAGGCTTATACACAAAGCTGCCATTCATTTCCCACCGGTTTGTGTACAGTACAGAGGGTGCACCTTCTGTGAGTCATTATTGTTTGACTTCACAGTAGAAAACCAAGCTGCTTCAAGACCACCAGCTGCTCAACATTAGCTCTCCAGAGCTAAATTAAAGTATTTTAAACTGAATTTTTTAGCTGTAACTGGTTGAGCCTGCAACGTGAACAACAAACTAGAAACAAATGAATACATACTTTATTATAGGCTATACGGCTCTAAAAGGGCAGGTGGAGGACTTTATAAAGTGAAGTGATTTTTATTTTATCTTTTAGCGCATTAGCCAAAACTATTTTGGGTACCATAACTTGCGAAACACCGGAAAGGTCAAGCCATATGATAACTAGCTAGCTATCAATACATAATGTAAAGCGGGGTTTTTTGTTATCGAATGTTTTATTCGTTTTAAATTTGACAAAAGTGTTAATGAACGAATGACTGTGGTTAGGATGTAACTGAAACTGCTAAAAAGATGTTACAGGCACGTCAACTTGAATCGCAGCATCAACACCTCCGCCCTCCTGCAGCGGCGGCGGTGTTGTGGAAATTTCCCCTCGCCAAGTTTTGACAGTGCAGAAACAACTGCCACAGCGACTGAGTAATAACAGAAGTCTCTGGGAACTGTCAGCAGCGCGCAGTAAAAAGGGGAATTAGTTAAACTTACATGTTAATTTCGTTCGCTTCTGTTCAAGGTCGTTATCGGCTCTGAAGTTTCACTCAGTTAACTTGGAGCTCAGCTGTCACAACGGCTGGTCCGCCGTACGTTCCATTTGGTCATCTTCGAAGCGATGCATGCTGGGAATTGTATTTTTCTAAAGGTTTTTCCTCTGCTGAAACACAACAGTCAGGATTGTATAAAATAAAGCAATTAAGGGCCACCTAAGATTTATCTCTTTTTTTCATTTTTTATTTATCTTTTCTATTCATTTTTAATAGCGGTGTATAACAAATTATCAAAAATTTATGTGAACTGTTCATTTACACATTCAGGAATGTCATGTCACTAACCTCTCCTCAATCTGTTGCTTGCAATATATACTGTGTAAACTGACTCTTTATGACTGGTCACATGTGAAGTATTTAAAGCTAGAGAAATCACATCACACCTTGTGGACATTTTTAGTTACTCTCCTGTGACGAGTGATAAACTTTAAACCCTAAATTACATAAACATTACAAGTCAATGTACATGTGTAACATTGTTAGGCTAATAGATAAACAAATAACTGCAGTATGTAGATGATTTTAGATGTTTTCGCATATCCTAAGTATGACCACTTTCCTTACACAACTGCAACCTCTTCAGACCTGACCTCTCTTTGACTTTTACATGTGTCTACAAAAATAACATCTGGAGTAGATGTTACTTTTAGGTGCCTCTCTAACTTTATCAGCATCCAACTAATAAGGGCTCCCACATGTGACTGGTGCAAATGCTGAGCTATTTTAACCCTGAGAGCCACACTCAAGATATCGTCAGAGTTTGTGAGTGTCTGTCTACCTCTAGTGGTGAATCACCGAAATGAACAGAAAGAGTTTCGACAGCATGACCTTCGAAAACAAAGACTCTGTGTCAGTTATGTGTTAACTTTTTCCCAAATCTTTATCAAATTAATTACAGATCTCACAATGAGACACAAAAGTGACATTTATGATTTAGCTGCTGCATTTGATATAGGCAACAACTGACTGTTGAAAGTAACTAGATGCACTAACTGAGGTGTTGTTGTCAACTAGAGAACCAAGTACTTTAAACTCATGTTATAAATTTGTATAAATTGAAAACATATAGAAAACATATTTTATTTTCACATTAACTACTTAATAGTTTACACACGAACGAGTTGAAATTGTAAGTAGATCAATAATTTAGTTAGTGGTCAGAAAATCAGCAGATATGGTGAGAAGTGTTTAAGAGTACATATTTCTCATTGATTTCATGATTTTTACAAACTGGGCCAAAAAAAACAACTAGTAGAAATGCATATTATTTGCCGTTGGGTAGAAAGAGTTTTTTTCTACACTTAAACTATCTGAAAGGATAAAATATCAACATGAAATAACAGGCTAAGCAATACAGTACCAAACTAATTGTGGATACACTGGTTGATTTTTTGCATCAAAAAGTTACTTCACATTTAGTACTTCAAATCTTATTTATATTGCTCACAGTGTTTAGGTTTTCTTAAGTAACCATTTCAAAGCAGAATTTCTATTAGTAATTGTCATGGAGGATGAGAGGCAAACAGGCAAGTAAAGCCACATAAAATGGACTTTAATGAAAACAAGTGACTCAGAAAAGGGGCATAAAATCCAGGTCTTTTAAACTGAGGTATAAGTACTTTTACAAAGGTAAAACATGGGAATATTTCCTCCACCACTGGTCACAACTAAAGCTGTGGTTGCCAACTTGATTAAATGTTTGCTCAAATGCACCAGACAAACTAAACTAAGTATGAGTCACATTGAATGTGGTTTGTTTTTTGGCTCAATTTTAAAGCCAACATGAACAATAAGACTAAAAATAAGTGATTAAACTCAGAAGCACCTGTATGGAAAGCTCTACAACGGCATCAAGCCCTGCACAATATTTACAGCACTCGCTGCCTCGGGAAAGCCGGCAGCATTTGCATGGGCCTCCCACACCCATGCCATAGTCTGATAAATGCTACAGAGCCCTTTTGCAAGGATATCCAGGTTTAAGGATACTTTTATCTCAAGATCTTTAAACACAATCAATCAGTCCATCAAGTGTACTTGGTGGAAATGTTTGCAAACAGCTGTAACATTGCACAACCTAAGACATTACTCTATATTAACTACTTGCACTATCTACACATATACAGACAAAGCCCTTATCATTATAGTAATTGTTTTAGTGTTTTTTAGCATTTCATATGAAGAAGTTGAACAGAATCTCATTGTATTTTGTACAGTGACAGTAAAGGAAATTAATTCAATGTGATCTGGTCATATTACCTGTTTCTATACTCAGACAACCCAAGTGATACAGGTGTTCATCTGCAGCTCTGCTGTCATTGTTCACAACCCTCCTGAGAGGACAGCCAGCACTGCAGCACACGTGTGTTTCCCATTTGGTGCTAATGGTTAATAATTCACCGCAGTCTCCATCAACCCAGTGAGCCAGTGGTCTGCTCCAGGCCACTTCCTCTCCCAGGGACAATAGGGCCATTTCCTGTGGGGCACAAAGCTGAATACCACAGAGACTGACACAGACGAGTATTGTAAAGCGGAGACATCATATCACCGTGTCTTGTCCTTGGAATGAAAGGCAGACTTTGCTGTGAAGTGAGATTCATGGTCTGTTTGCTTGGAGGTTCCAAGGCAAGACCGGAGCCAAGAAAAGCAGATAGATGTCTTTTTTAATGCTGTCAACAGGATGGGAAGAAAACCTTTTTTTAAAAATATATCTAAAATATATATTTATATGGATATACACAGCCTCTTTAAAGCTCCATGTCTCTCTATGTTCTATAAATGGACATCAAACGCTAAAAATTGCATCAGTAGTAAACTTAAAAATGTCTTTTGGCAGTGTTAGGCATGAGCTGCAGTCCCACTTGGATCCCATTCATTTATTTTCTGGCTAATTTTCAAAAAAAGAGGCTGCTGTATTCAAACAATAGAACTATTCATGTCCCTGCAGCCCCCATGTCCACTATTCAGGGATATCTAAGGAAGCAAAAGCCAGACCATTTTGATAGTAAATTGTAGACTCTAATGGTCCGGTTTGGCAACATGAAGATGCTGTTCTGTTCAGTGAACAGTCTGATAATCATCAGACCCCTCAAGCAACACACTAAACCCAAAAGTGTCAATTAGGCCTGAGGCTATTTCAAAAGAGTCCACACATTCTTTCTGGCAAATATAATGGCCTATATAACCAGGAGTGACCCAGCATGCCTTGTTCCTCTCCGCCACTGTCTCTTTCATTCTGAGAAGCACAGATGATGACTGTCACAATGGTTGCATAGGAGAGCGCAGTGATGATCCGCCCGAGGCAGGACACAGAGTACAGCCTGACCTATCTGCGTCGATCATCCAGTCTGAGCATGTCATACACGCAGCTAGAGGAGCTTCTGTGCACACTGTTTTGATATATTTTCAATGTGTGGCGCATTTAAATTATTCTGTCATTGTGATGTTTCCTTTTGTCTGTTTTTCAGCAGGATGGTGTGCTGTTGTCATAGTCTTTGTCCAAGCAATAAATGGGCCAGACAGTAGTCATTTCTGTCTTAAATGAGAGACCATTCAGGTTATTTTATGTTCCTTCAACAGAAATCTCACCCCCATGTGTTTAGGCTTCTTTCCATCTAGAGTTTGTATCAATATATAAATGTATCAATAAAAATGTGAGGGCTTTCTTCTCAAATGCTTTAAAACTAGTTGAATGGAAACGTCAGTGACTGCGTGATTAACAAACATGACAAAAGACAGGAAATACATATGACTTCTTACGCTAAAATTAACAAAAGTAATACATTCCAGCACCTCAAATGTAAATATATGCTCTAGAGTCACAGTAGTCATAAAAGCATTTTTGGGTAATAAAATTAATAATTTCATTCATTATTATTTAAGCTGAATAATTCCACTTACAACAAAACAGCAAAAGTAGGAAAACAAGTGCAGCAGTACAATATACTCTTTTATAAATTTAAGTCCTCAATGAAAAATCCAATTTAAGTTAAAGTACATAGCTATTAAAAGGAAATTGAGTTAAAGTATCCATGTAAACGTGTTGGTTCCTTTGACAGATGTATTCTTAAGCTGTATAAGATGTTCAGTTATCACAACCTAAGCATCAGTGGTGCTTTACTGCTGTAGCTCCTTAAGGTGAATCTACCTCTACACAGTCAGTTACAGGGACTTCACATGAATATGAAAGGTTGTGACGTGATTCATGAAAGAACATCAAGAGAACAACAATCTTATTTTCAGTTTTTGATCCTCGTTGTTTTGTGAAATACCGGAAGACTTTAAGATTTACTGAAACCATTTCGAGAAGTTTAAGAAGGAAACATCACTGAACCACTCACTGAGATTTAAAATGTGCTCTTAAACTAAACCCAGATCCTTGTAGGTAATTAGAAGGAAAAAAAATAGGGTAAACACTCATTTCAAAGGGTATTCATTGTTATTAAAAACTGCTAAATACATGTGGTGCTGCAGAAAGTAAAATACATCCATCTGAAATGTAGTGGAGGTATTCCAGTGCAAATATGGAAAATAAACACAAAATGGCCATTAGCGGGGAAACTGTAACAGATTGAAGTACTTGAGTTAATGTATCCATCATCACTGTAAATGGGGTTATGGACATTCTCAGCAGCAATTTATGACATTAGGCCATACACTATATCACTGCCAAGAAGTGTATTAACAGACAACCTTTTGCTGATTTCACAAACCAGTTCTGCTGGAATTACTGTCCAAAAAACAAAGCTTCAACATGTTGAGGGTGAAACACGATGATCAATGTGTTTCCCACCTTTTTCTAATTCCCACACGATTCTGACTAACGCTTAAAAAGAATTTCAATCATAGTTATATGTCAAACACAAATATGTGTAATCGAAGGATATTTGTTAAAATGACTGTCAGTTCCTGGCTGCGATGAATCATTGAGCGTCTGGTTTCGTGTTGTAATCAAGGTGTGGTCGATGTTCAGGTGCACACGGTGATATTGACGTCTCTGTGAAATAAAAAGAAAAAAGACGAGTTTACCAGCTATCACTCAGCTGAAGTGTCTTTTCACACCTGATGTTGACTTTTATTTGAACTAATAAATATTTTCTGCATCTGTTTCAGTCAATTCAAAAGCGAATTGAAATTAAAGGCAAGCCAGATAAATCAATGTGGATCACTGCAGTTATTCTTAAAATGTCTTATAAAGGCTAATAACATTAAAGTAAGAAATGCTGCCTGTAAAAAGAAATTAACATATTCCCAGATAACAATAACACAACGCCTCTGGCAGGGAGAGCAGTGCCAGCCGGGTGGGGTCGGGGTGAAGAGGGCGGAGTCTGGGCTGAGGTGACGCTCGTTTTACTCAATTTTTTGTTCAGAGGACTGTCGACAAGCAGCTGCGGTGGCAGTGAGAGTGGAGTGGAGAGATAAATACAGAGAAAGGTCCCGTAACGAATAGAAAACACAGATTTGGAATTATCTAAAACGCTTCCGTGCGTTTTCGACAGGTAAGACTCACTGAATGTACTTTTTCCGACCGTTTTTTACTGCTCTTAAATGGCTCCTAATGTTTTTGTCAATGACTCTTTTCCTTTTTTAATTTTTTTTTTTTACTTAGGTTGTTTAAACTGTAACTTCAGTTAAATATGTCCACCTTTGTGTGGGCTAGTCTTTGTCTACATTTGTGTCTGTCTGCTGGGTACAAATTCAGCTTTATGTGTGGTTTTCATTTCCGCATGCTTCAAACTAATGGCCACTTCAGCCTGCTGCTCAGCGCGAGCTCTCTGGCGACCACAGGTTATCTCTCTTATGGTAAACCTCTGAAGTTTTTCACCGTCCAAAGTCTCAGGAAGCAGCCTCTGGTGAATTATGACCATTTAAACCCAGTATTGAATGTCTGTCCTGGGGCCATTGGTACAGCTTTACATTGTTGTTGGTGGGGTTTTTTCTATACGTTTTTATTCGTTTGTCCGCGGGGCGAAAATGGCAGGTGAAGAGAAAGTGTGCCGAGCTGTACAATTTGAAAATGTAAGGACGCCTATGTTGCATAATTTCGATTGTGTTATTCGATCTGTGATGGCTTATTTTCTACCAGTGTATCAAGAGAGGATCATTCAGCCAATATTTTGACAACTAACTGATTGTTTAGGACCTCAGTTGTCTTTGTTCTTTTCATGGTAAAACTTTTATTTGGATTTTGAGCTGCTGGTTAGACGAAAGCAATTACAAACGCATCCAAACGTTTGTAAACTGTACTATTAGTTTCCTGGCATCTTACAGACCAACAGCCAGTTCTCATAGTGAAGCTGATCTTTTGTCTCATCTTTAAATGTAAAGCTACAGTATCCGATTTAACTTTGAATTGGGGGCTGGCAAGTTTGTGCTTGCACATCTGTAAAGTTCTAATCTGGTGAGTTTCTCTTGCTTCTATCCACTCCCACATGCTGTTCATGCCAGCTGTGACGTTTCCAGGTGTTGCCAATCTGGCTGTCATTATGAAATATTAGTTGACGAAATAAAAACCTATGCTTAACTAGTTTTAACTAGGTAACCCTCATAAAAAGTAACCACCATTTCTTTGGAAATACATGCATGAACATAAATAAAAATGGCCTATTATGCTTTCTAAACTATGCCGTGTGCACAGCAGATGACATGCATACAAGGAGATGATATAAAAAGGATCTCAACACTGTTGGTCAATCATTTAACTTTGATAAATGGTGAAAAACAACAGGGAAAATTGTCACTTTCTATGTGACGCCAGTGATCTTAAATGATTTATTATTAATTGTTACAGGTTAGTTGCCATTATCATTACCTTTGCAGCCCAGATTTGACGAGAAAGCCAGTAATGCTTATTGATCACGAGAGCCCACGACTCTTTTATCTGATTTCATGAATGCATCAGCTGCAATCTGCATCCAGTTAAAGTTGCCTTTTTTATCTGTTTAAATCATTTGGAGTGACTTCCTCTGCCACCTTCAGTTCCTTTTATTTGACATCAGTGGACTTTGGATTAATGGTTGAACTAACGCTCCCTCGAACACTTATCTTATTATCAGTCGTTCTTGTGTTTGAGTTAAGGGTTACCATCACAAAACACCCAGACCAGTGTCAAAAGAGATGATAGTATTCAGCTGGCTTCTAGACCCATACTTGCAGCTGAGCTTGTTGAGTAAGCAGCAGGTTGAATAGGACACGGTGCCCATGCTTTGTGCCAATCTAGCTCATAGTCCAGCATCAGACAGCAGTGGGTTTGGAAAGCTGTTCCTGTCTGCCCTCAGGGAATAGGGTGGTGGGGTGGCAGCAGGGGTGACTTGCAGTAGATTTTGCAGCTACAGCTGTGGTGGGACTGTGCTAATCCCCACCCCCCTCCTCTGCCTAATTCTCCGATACTGTCCTACATTAGCAGACTAAGAGGCCAGGGGATCCTTCAGTTTACAGAGGGGATTACTGTATGACATCTATCCCATCATGTCTTGCCTTGTCTCTGTCTGGTGGTGCCTGACAGAGTCATTTCCACGGGCTCGGTTACAGCCACTCGTCGCATACAGTGTGTGACCTTCTCTGTCTTAGCATATTACCCTGCCTTTGTGTTTTACTGTTCCCATGGAGAAGGGAACACAGAAAGATAAAGTTTCTCGTCGGCTTCAATGGGGTCCGTGCGATGAAAGTATGAGTGAGGTGGTGTGACGACATCAAAATCTTCATCGGGTTACATTCCAGAGAAAATATTCATGAGACCAAAGCAGATTTATTCAACCTCCAGCCCCTGTGCAACCTGCTCTGTCTTCATTATTTATCATAGATCAGCAAGAAATGTTTAAAATAGAAGACATCAGCTGCAACCTGTTGTGGTAAAGTATGAAAGAACATCTGGAGGAGGAGGTTTCCAGATTCCAGAGAGGCGGCTAACCCAGCAAAAGCAATATTAGCTACTTTTTTCATATGATAATTGGAATTATTGGCTAAAACATACGTTCATGTAAGAGATATCTGCTCTCACAGCAAAACACAACATGAGTCCCTCTTGCAGTGTGTAGCTGGCATTGCTCGGCTGAGCTCTAACTATGACAGTCCCCAAAGTTAATTATTTACCTTCAGCAGCTCTTTTGGTTGGATCAAACAAGGTCGAGAAAACATCCCTAACTCACGATGTCACAAACCTGATGGCTGTTTCTCACTGGCGTTTAAAAAGCCAGGTTGGTCATTTCAAATCAGCTCTTATCAAAGCGGCCTAAAAACTCCCACACATGACATTACAGCTTGCTAGAAATAGCTGAGTCCTGCTGTTTCCTTTATGAATACATTACCATTGATATTTTTTTCATTATCCAGGCGAGGAGGGAGTGAACTAGATTCCAGCACTGACTCAAAAGAGAAAGTTTTCACAGTTGGATGATTTGGCAGAGTCGTGCTTCTCGGCACAGCAGCTCTGAGTCCTGTGGTGTCTGTTTTTCTTTTCCTCCTCCCCGTCCTTTAATTACACTTCTATGAGAGATTGAGGACAGCAAGGGTGTGGTTGAAGTAGAAAACAAATTAACTGGGAAGCTTGACTTGGTAGATAGGCATCATGGAACTTCCTGGTCTCCCAGAGAAGGTAGTTTTCACTTGTCTTTGATTCTTCTTTTTTTTTTTGTTCACTGTCATTGAGGAGTTCATGCTCTCGAAGGTTGTGCAATCCTGGCGCCTGTGAGTATTTTACTAAACACTGGCTCCACTCTAAAAGACACAAAAATGCCTGGGTGTTACAGTGAGTGAAGACTGTCATTATTCTTTTTTTGTTCATTCAAAGTTGATATTTTGTAGTTTTTATCTGACAGCAGCAGTAATAAAACAAATGACAAGTCTGACGTCAGAATGAGTCACTCGATTCTTTGATGTTAGTTCATACGCTTCAAACATGGAGCACTTTTTTGCCTGCATGTTGCATACAAATGAACAAACTGTGAACTTAAACTTGCCAGACAAACTTGCCGTATTCTTTGGGGTCAATTCAGCCATTTGCCCTGCTTGCCCAAGCAGCTCCCTCCTGCTCCCTCGTGCTTCTAATCTCCCTGAAAAATTAATCACCTGTCACATTGACTCAATGCTCAGACGCACACTGATGCATAGCCGCAGCTGTTGAAGAAACTCCCCATCAGGCCTTTAAACCTGGCTTTGAATGCAGCTTTGGCCACCAAAAACTCTGCCTGTGAATTCCCTGAACCATCTTGATGTGCTTCAGTCCTTTTTGGTGGCTTTCAGTGGGGACACTTGAGAGTGGTTTCCTTTTCACTGTCACAGCAGTCAATGGGACAATGCAGCTACTATTTTCCTCTCTACCCCAAACAGAATAAGACAGACTCTCTCTGTGCTATCAGTGACTTAGTTCATCCTCTTCCTTCCTTCCATCAACCAAACAACATGGAGGGGGGCATAAAAAGTCATTACTGGTGTGTAAAAATAAAACCATTGCCTTAAAGGCTCTTTCTACACCCAAAAATTGAGTGACTATGTATTTAATGTTCAGATATTAAAGTATAATGGAGTCTAAGCATCTGATTTACATGTGTTTATGTTATGTTGTTATAGCCATTAAAGAGGACAATCTATCCTCTCCTCTTATACTGTCTGATTTACGATGGATTGCATTTTTTAAAACTTTCTGTGGGTTGTGCAACCAAACGTTTATTGCTACTTTGGTACTTCATTCTTTACTCATTCCCTCCTCCTTTATTTTTGTGTAATGTGATTCTGGTCTGCGCTCAAGCACCTCCTCCGAGACTGCTCACATTTCCTTTGATTCACTGAGAGATCGCAGAGGGAGCACACAGCTACACTCCAGTTTACAGCCACCGCACTGCATCCATTGGCCTAATTTGACTCATTAAAGTAGCGGCAGTGAATCAACTGACAGAACAAGGCCCTCAGCCATTCTGCTGCTTATTTTATTCATTGGCAGTGGTTGACTGTGTTGTTTGGATTGCTTCCAGATCAGGCAAGGAGGAGCAGCACACTGTGCTGCATCTGCCACATTTAGGCAAATTCAGTTTATGTGTTGTACAAGTGCAACACCAGTCATATGCTGCTGACTGTTCCTCCCTGTGAGCCTTTATGGTGACGTTGCCACAGTCTGGTTTTTATCAGCTGCCTGTTAAGGTCAGTTGAAAAATGCTCTATTCTTTTACAAAACAGGCCTTGAAGCCGCATTCTTCCTGAGCTGTTGACTGCGTGACACCGACAGAAGTTTACCGGTATTTTACTTTATTTAGGAACAGCTGTGAGAGAGCAGCTTCCCCAAATAAACTTCCCCTCTTTGACCAGATGGTCCAGCAGCAACGGTGAGTCAGATAATGTTGACCAGCACTTCCTGTCACCCACCAAAATAAATCCATTAGCTGTACACTGCTTCACATCCTCCCTTATTGATTTATAGCTGTTAACTCCTGCTGTCATCACGGTACCAGAATAACTATTGTTCTATGAGCAGTGGATGACAGACCTGTTGTTTATGGACCAGGAGGGTTAGTGGAATAAATCTGTGAATAAATTATGCTGAGACTCAGCTGGCTGGACTGTGTCCTGGGAATTGGGCAGTGTGAGTGCAGGGTGTGTGTTTAAGTCCTGTGGGAAACTGTTAATAGTGAGAGGAGTGTGGGTTGCATGTCAGGGGGCATATATGTGACGGAGTGTGTGTGTGTGTGTGTGTGTGGAGGCTGACCTATATGTCAAATAGTCTATCGGTCCAGATGGTGCAAGAAGCTTTACAGATGTGCGCTAGCATAATCTGCTTTACTTGTTTGTCAGCCTAAACATAAGACTACCAAGTCTTTAAAAAAAACAAACACATTTCTAGCACAGGCAGTTAAGTTTCGACATAAAGCCATAATGCTCTCTTTTGCTTATTTGGCTTCTTGTTGCAAGCTGGATGAGAAGATTTGGATCACTCTTGTTTTATTATTATCTATCTGAAGCCTAGCCAGAAAACTTTGTTTGCAGATCTATTCCCTGCTTTTGTTACCTTTTAGATTTGCATGTATCAAAGAAAGAGGATGTTAACATGTGGTCGTGATGATGCTAAATTTCAAACCAGGCAAACCTCTTCCACCTGTTTCTAGTCTTTATGCTAAGCTTTGCTACCTGGCTGCTGGCCACGTAGTCCAGCGTTGGATCCGTTTTCTCATATAACGTTTGGCAAAAAGACAAATATTTCCCAAAAATATTCCTTTATTCTACTTGTGCTTGCTTGATGTTCTCAAACAGGCGTGTAGAAGCCCAGAGGGGCGTACATCTAAATCTCAAGAGATGTTTTGTTTACACCCATCCTGGCCAAACAAGCGTAAGCCCAAATAACAAATTGCTACAAACTCTGCAGAGCATGTTATGAGCCTCTTGAATATGACCAGGGTTCATCTCGGCCCCCCTGTGCCTCTTCCCTGACCTGATTCTTTCCTGCTGTGATGTAAAAAAAAAGAGCTTAGGCCTGCGAAGTCAAACTCCAGCCTGCTGTAATGTTTTACATCACTGTGCTCAGTTTAAAACTGCAGAACTTTTTATAACTTGGAGAACGCTGACAAGCACTAAGTGATACATCACCTTAGGGTGAGTTCACCCTCACCCACGCAATCTTCCGCCACACCCTTGTCACTGTCGAGGTGACACTCCCTGTCTGACATGCCTGTGGAGGTGGTCAGAACTGCGTGTTCTCATCACCACCAGCAGTTACTCACGCTTTGTTACAGCCGCTGCGTAGTCATAGTATCTGTTTGTTTCAGCCGTTCAGAGTCGTGAGTGAGCCAGAGAATCCAGTTCAGAAAAGTTTGGATTCAGAGTCGTGTAACTATGCACTTTTTTTTTTTTCAGCACAGGCTTTAAACTTGGGCACAGGGCATCTTGAATATACAACCTTAGCGTGGAATGTCACACCAGTGTTTCAGCACTGGGCGCTGGAAAGTATCCATGACTGCTTTTCTGTTGCAACTCACTCACTGGCAGCTTTCGCTGATACGCATTCCTGGTTTTACTGGGCTGGCTGTTTTTTTGGAAGAAGCCTCTCAAAGTCATGCACAGAGACTGTTGCTTAACAAGATGGAGGGAGGGGACTAGAGTGAAATGTGTGGATTTTTTTTTTCTCCCAGAAGTTTGGCGTCCATGTTAGTGTTGATCTGTGTGGGGGGATGGATAGCGGTGGTAATGATGATGATAAAGCAAAGATACAATGAGAGTGAAAGCAGGCATCACTCATTAACTAGAAGAGAGCAAAGTCTAGTCTGAAGTGCACAACAAAACCAACGTTTTTTTTTTCACTTGAACAAAGCTGGAGGGATCGGCTGATAAGAGCTGATTCTCACCTACGTTTTCACTTTTTTCTCTATTCTTTCAAATTTACATTTTAGCTGATCTTTTCATTTTTGATGGCCTTTTTGTTCTTCTAAATAAGTATTGTGGGAGATGTGTATTTACAAAAGGGAGAAAACATTTATCTACAAACGAGCAACCATTGCTTCAGACCTCAGATTGTTCAGGAGATAAAATGCCCACAGTGTCTGCGAGCTACCTTAGAAATGGGCAGGGTGTGTCTCAGCATTGCAACAGTTCGCTGAACCCGCTGCCTCGCCCAACAAAACAAATACTTGACAAACACTGTCCCTGATTTACAGAGAAAAAGAGAGTTGTGTGAGAACATTGCCAGCCGTCTGCTTCAATTGAATTGAATCTAGACTTTCTTTGACAGTGAAATTAAAAGAGAAAATCTTGTGAAAACATAAAGCAAAGCTGTGCCCTTTCCCAGTTGATGACTGCGGTGGTTAGTCATACATTTGTGTGTCTTATTTAACAAGAAGCTACACCTTTACATGGAAACATGGGAGAGCACAGTGACTGCAAGCGCAGTTGTCAGCGGCCTGGTGAGTCAGTGCATCAAGGCAGCATGTAGCTGCAAGTACAGACAGTCCTCCGGGGCCTGGTCCCGCAGGATCTTATGCCAGATTCACTACAGCTGAAACTCGCTGAGCTGCTGCTCTGTGTAAATGTGAACAGAGATAAAGGGGCATGTTGAAACCTTTCAGGAGTATCAGGTTTAGTTGAAAGTATTTTCTCCAAATGACAGGAGGGGGAGAAAACGCATGCTTCTCCACAAAAATGTGCAACTTTGAGAGTTTTTAGACCAACAAAGTACCACAGATAGAAAACTGAGGAAAGACACGAGGAGGAATGTGCCATGAACACATTCTGCTGGTGTCCGTTTCAACTTCATGCAAATTGTAATGAAAAACAAAGCCCTTTGTTGATGTTACATGCACGCGCAAACCAGTGGAAAAACATGATGTCCTTAGGATGAAGACTAGGCTGAGACGGTCAGAGTGAAACCTTTTTACAAGCCCAAGAAAGATGAGAGGGTGCTTATTAATACATCATTTCCACATGCATGATCTGTGTGAAGCAGAGAGACGAGGCAGCATGTGCTCATACAAACTGCATCTCTATCCCCATTGATCAGCCCTGATAACAGCACTTTGTTTGCTCCTTTGGGCTGACTGTAAGCACAGATACAAGTGGTAACACGAGTGTTTATAGCTCATTTTGTGCCAACACAGCAGCTTGACATTGTGCCTTTCTGTCTCAACCTGTTTTATTGGTAATAAAGATGGAAGATAAAAGTACACGCTTATTAAATCGAATCTATAACGTATGTGAAGCTCTCGTACAAAAGAGCTTCACAGATGGAGGTCTTTCTTTCTCTTGTTTGCTGAAGCTTTTGTTGAAGCTTCATACCTCTGGTGCGTGGTCGGTGACTACAAATGATCTACACACGCACAATGTGCCCCATCGATGTGCTCAACAAAGAATTCTGTAACAGCCGAACATCTGAAAACACTTGTGAGCAGCACAGTGGATGCATTGTACTATCAGTCATATGTCACATGAAGTGACAGGCAGCTATTATAGACACAGATTTCTTTTGTGATTTAAGAGCATTTCTGTGGTGAATGACATTTAGGCTGCAGAATTGTGGCAAAAATATCCACGCATGGAATACGTGACACAGATGGTCTGTGTTTAAGCCTGAAAATAAGGACGTCGCACATAGATCCAAGTACAAATAAGACACCTGATGGAAACACAAACCCCCCCAATACCCCCACCCACATGTGCTGGACCCCAAACAAATTTCAATACATCCAGACATCAATACATACAAAAACTAGGTAAATAACACATAAAACCATAGTGGGGAAAAAAAAAACAAAAAAAAACAGGTTCCGTACATATATACATTTGGGTTACATAGATATGTTAATAGCTACACAAGCGATACTTTTCACATGTATTCCAGTGTGGTTTTGAGTAGAGTCAACATGATTTTGCTTTATCTTTTGTACTTTATTCAAATTTGTCCTGAATTACACACAGGTGCTAACGGTGATGATTTGTATTAGAACAAACTTGCACCAACATGCAGCTCAGTGGTTACACAACAAAGAGTACTGCCAGTATAAAGCTACACAACCAGAGCAATTTAACCATTTTACCATTTAATGAGGCTCAAAAGACAAATGTCGCAGGGGTCTTAGAGAAGACCAAGTCAGATATTTTGTTTTAGAGTTTGTTTTGGGCTTGTGTGTGATAAGCAGTGCACTCGCTGTCCTCTGTGCTTTAACACACACACACACGCTCTCACCCACTGGAATCCAAACCTGACAAGCGAGTTCCTGATTTGAACGTCAGCAGCAGACTACTCCCACGGCTGTATGGGTGGGGGCCTTGGGTTAAAAGTCACTGCTTAGAATTTCTGACTTGCAGCTTTCTCTCCACCCGCTTCGCTCTGCATCCGCCCTCCTGCCGCTGCCGTTGCTGCAGCTCGGTGTTGTCATTCTCAGGTCAGGGTGCATGACTGCAGGGTAGGGGGGGGGCAGCTCGGGAGCTGTCTTACTGGCAGATGAAAACACAAGCTGACAGTCTTGTGTGAGAAGACATAGACCATGCCAGAGTGTTTAGTAATTCATGAAAAGATGGACGTGTTGTCAAATGTATGTTCATTGTTTGAGGGAATCTGGCAAACCTGACTTTGTCTTTCTCTGTATATTTTAGGTTTGCTCCATCATTGTTGCTTTAATAACAGGAGACAAGGATGGCAATGCAAAGTAAGTCATTCAGCTCATGTTTTTCTGTGCATTTTACTCCATTCCTATAAATCCTGTTTCAATAATGTTTTGATTTTATGTTCATTGAATTTTGGACATTCGGTTTCAAATCAAAGCAGATTTCCCATCTCACTTTTTTTTTTTTTTTACTGTAAACTTGAATACATAGGAGAGAAATCTCGAATATTTGGACTTTTCTTCAACGAGTCTATAAAAAGCAAGCTTAGTGAGTCAATAAAACGTAGAAGTGTCACTTTAAGAAATCTACAGATGTTTAATTTGACCACCCACTGCTCAACATTTATTTCATCCAGCTAATATTTTTCCTCAGACTTCATAACAAACTTTTCTGGGGATTTGTGAAGGTCATTCGTGATTTGATTTGGAAACAACTGGCCTGTAATAATTCCAGTATGAAAATCTCAAATTTAGCTTATTTTCAAAAGTAAATCACATGTTGTTCAAATCAAAGTTCAGTGCAAATATATAAAGTTTGCTGTGTTAGAAAACATGTGAGGAAAACTGACAATTGGAAATACAAAGATGAATGCGATTAGAATTCTAATTAATATTAAGTAACACTTTACCACTTGTTTCAGTACATCACACAAAAAAACATTAATTTCATACATATTTTCAAATTATTTATCAACTACATTGTGTTCCATTTGGGATCTGGTATGCAATGTTTTGGTATTTATTCAGTTATCTGTTTATTTATTGGTTTTAGATTTTGATTCTGGACTTTACAGGCCAGTTTCTGCCATGTTAACCCTTCTGAGTGCTAAGTACATGTCAAACTAAAATGGATTTAAAAAATACTAACTGGAGACATTTAAAGAAAAAAAAAACAGTTGAAGTACTTGATTTTGTGTCTGCTTGTTTCAGCTTGTACCAAAAAATAGCTTCAAAAGAGGGTGTTGAGCACTTTGATCGTGACCTTTCCAACTTCCAACTATTGTTTTCATGCGTTCATGTTGAGGCCATTTCCTCAATACAAGTGAAACCGCTAAAGTCTATTAAAGAAAAGCCCTTTTATTTGCTATAGAGAATTCATTCAAAGGATGGAAAAATAGGGGGCAAAACTCCTTAACTGCTCTTTCAGTGTTGACCAGATCTTTTTTTAAATGACTTCCTCTTTATGCTTTGCAGTGCGTGATTTTGACAGTGGGTCAGTGAAGGTGGCCGAGTGGCAGCAGACCATGTATGGCCTTGACTCGGGCATCCAGTCCGGAGCCAACACGGTCAGAGAGGATGATGGCGATTACAGCACCACCAAGCACTACACTATGACCACCACCATCACATCAGATGAGCCCAGTAAGACGCAGCATTGCTCAAATCAACCAGTCTACTATAATTAGAGACTTGCATCATCTATCATCATCTTCTCACTTCTTCTCACTATAGACTTGGAAACCCAGTATGCAATGACCAGGGCCCAGCGGGTACGAGCTGCTATGTTCCCCGAGACTCTGGAGGCAGGTACCACCATCCTCTCAACTCAGACAGAGCAGTCCCAGATGACCAACGTCCAGCGGCTGGCCGAGCCCTCACAGATGCTCAAGACGGCCATCATCCACCTGATAAACTACCAGGATGATGCCGAGCTGGCCACACGCGCCGTGCCTGAGCTCACTAAACTGCTCAATGATGAGGACCAGGTGATGGCCTTACACACCAACACAGTCTATAAGTTGATGAAGTTGCTTGTCAACTGATAAGACTCCACCCATTCTTATGCTAAGCCATGCAATGCGATGTAACCAAATGCCTAATTCTTACTGCACATTCGAGTAGAACCAACATATTCTTACTCTTGTTTTTGTTTGTTTTTTAATTCTTTTTTACAGAAACTGTTCCTTTAATCAAGAGCAAATTTGCACTTTTCTTTAAAGTGAAAACAAACACCCTGATAACAAGGAGTAAAAACACAGTGATATATGATATACAAAAAGAATATTTAATATAATCTCTTTCACAAGACATCAGAGAAAGACGAAGCATTCTTAGACCCAGTGACAGTAGAAAATAGGCTTTAATAGGATTTTTAAATCTCATGTCAAGCTTGCCATTCTAACCTCCGGCAAAATGCTGCTCCATCATTTTGTGCATAGCATGAAAATGCCAGCTCACTAGCCATCTATTTCTTAAGCCTTTGGGCCTCAGAACATCAATCCCCTGAGATTTCAATGACCATGTGTGCATGTATGTCTCCACAAGGCCAATTCAATATCTTAGTGCTCTACCATTTAATATTTCATACTTAAAAGCAGCACTTTGAAATCCGCTCTAACGTGAACAGGAAGCCAATGAAGAGAAGTAAGCTCGGAAGTAATGTGATCATATCTAGAAGAACAACACAGAATGTGATGCTGCTGCATTTTGAACCATCTGCAAACCTCTGAAGCTCTACTGAGGCAGTCTGGACATTACACCATCACAGTAGTGCCATGTGTGTAGAAATGTCACAAAGGCATGGAGAAGGACCCCAGCATTTTTACGGGGCAGGATGCATCTGTGCATGAGAATTTCAGTCAACTTAGTCTGATAACCAGACAAATGTTAAAGTTTTATCATCTGGAACTCCTCAAATATGAAAGGAAAATAGCTGTTCGACGTGCAGAGATGTGACTAATCCAAGGGAAGAACTAGAAATTAATATTTTTCCTACATACCTGGACAGGTGGTGGTCAGCAAGGCAGCGCAGATTGTCAACCAGCTCACGCGTAAGGAGGCGTCCCGTCATGCGCTGATGCAGTCCCCTCAGATGGTGGCAGCGGTGGTGCGGGTCATGCAGAATACAAGCGACATGGAGACGGCACGGGCCACAGCCAGCATCCTCCACAACCTGTCCCACCAGAGAGAGGGTCTGATGTCCATCTTCAAGTCAGGAGGGATCCCCGCTCTTGTCCGTATGCTCAGGTACAGAAGTTAGCATTTTAAACTCATGAGTTTGATCATTAGTAGGTGGAAATTATTGAAAAGCATGCTGCTCCTATGATATACACATGAAAGGACATGTTTGCCTTTAAACCTGAAGGTTGCATCAGAGCCTGGCTGAAATTAGCTATATACTGTGAATGGGTCTTTAGATTCAGCTACTTTTTGGTTCATTTGAAAAAACACAAAACAATGGTTTGTGTTTAATGAATATAACAGAAAAAAGCAACTAGCCATGGCCTCAAATGACAAGTGGATTTACTGTGAGTCTGGGAAATAGATGGAAAGGGAACTAAATGAGATTAGAAGACTAAATCTAATTCACAGTAAATATAAAACATCACTTTAAATGTCATAAGTGATAGTATTTAACAGTGAGCGCACACCCCTGTGGAGTTTTCCCTGTAAGGATGGACACATTAAACACAGCTGCTCCTCTTCTTCAGCTCCCCCATGGAGTCTGTGCTCTTCTACGCCATCACCACACTCCACAACCTGCTGCTGCACCAGGAGGGAGCTAAGATGGCTGTGCGTCTGGCAGATGGGCTTCATAAGATGGTTCCCCTGCTGAAGAAGACCAACCCCAAGTTCCTGGCCATCACCACAGACTGTTTGCAGCTGCTGTCATATGGCAACCAGGAGAGCAAGGTTTGTATGTGTGCACGGGATTGTCAGTTACATGTTGTGCTTGTGCATGTAAGATAAAGAAAGTTGCACATCCTAGCAGCCAAATTTTCTAACGTGCGACTGTTGAAATTGATCTGCTTGTGCGTGCATGTGTTTTGTTTTGGGTGTGGCATGTGAACATTGTTGTTCAGGAGCTGCCACAGCGAGGGAATGGGTGTGGTTATTTTTTTAAGAATAGTAAAGTAAGTGGGGATAAAGAGGTGTTCAGCTACCTTGGCTCAAGGCATTTCCTCAAACAAAAAGTAAGTGCTTTTAAAAACAGCACCTACTCACACTATCTCTCTGTTTAATAGCTCATCATTCTCGCCAACGGAGGTCCTGAGGGTCTTGTCCACATCATGAGAAACGCCAACTACGAGAAGCTGCTGTGGACCACAAGCCGTGTGCTCAAAGTTCTTTCTGTGTGCCCCAGCAACAAACCGGCCATTGTAGAGGCTGGTATGTAATAAATGTTTTATGTGGCACCACACACCTGTGTGTACAGGGTAGTCTTACAGGTGTGCCAGCATTTTGATACCTGAACTGTGGCCACTTGTCAACTTCAGCCATACATGGCCCCACAGTTTATGAGATGTTGCTGAGAAGTGAGTGATTGATCTTCTCTGTTCATTCAGGTGGGATGCAGGCTCTGGGTAAACACCTCACTGGCTCCAGCCAGCGTCTGATGCAGAACTGCCTGTGGACTCTCAGAAACCTGTCCGATGCCGCCACCAAGCAGGTCCAGTTTTGCTCCTTGAACATCTCTTTATTTATTTATTTCCTGTATTTCTACATTTGATAAACTCATTGCAAATGGATTTATCTTTTTTACCAGGATGGAATGGACAGTCTGCTGCAGGTGCTGGTGGGACTACTCCGTTCAGATGACCTCCACATGCTCACCTGCGCCACGGGCATCCTGTCTAACCTCACTTGCAACAATGCCCACAATAAATCTCTGGTCACCCAGAGCAATGGCGTCGAGGCACTGATCCACGCCATATTGCGTGCCGGAGAGAAGCAGGATGTGACTGAGCCTGCTGTTTGCGCTCTGCGGCATTTGACATCACGTCACCAGGAGGCTGAGATTGCGCAACATGCAGTGAGGACGCACTACGGCATCCCTGCCATCGTCAAGCTACTCGAAGTCCCTCACTACTGGCCAGTCATCAAGGTAGAAAGAGGGATGAATTGGGAAAAGTTACCTCTGCTGGAATGTGGTGATTTAGGGAAGACGGTGGCAAGGACCTTTAGACAGGAAAACAGGGAAAGACTGAAAACTGGTTGAACAAAAGTTGAAGGTGTATAAAGATAATTACTAGGGACCGGATAGCAGTTGAGGCAGAGGGCTTGAAGAATCATGACAGAAGGCGCAGTTTATTACATGAAACAAAAGCTTGAGGTTGTTTGTCATTTAAATTTTGTAATTTACTAAGAACTTTGAATTCTTAACGTTTTGTCTCTTTTCCCTGCTTGCAGGCTGTGGTTGGCCTGATTCGTAACCTGGCCCTGTGCGAAGAAAACCAGGCCCCACTGAGAGATGCCGGAGTCATCCCTCGTCTGGTCAACCTGCTGCTCAAAGCCCACCAGGATGCCCAGAAGCATGGCTCATCCAACCAGCAGACATACCAGGTGTGAGATGAACTTGCATCAAAGGGTCTCACTGTGAGTTAGCGTGACATAGTGTGGAAGTGTCGAATAATGCTCTTCCCTTTAATCACAGGATGGAGTGAGGATGGAGGAGATTGTGGAGGGCTGCACAGGAGCGCTGCACATCCTGGCCAGAGATAACGTTAACAGAATGCAGATCGGCAACCTGGAGACCATTCCTCTGTTTGTCCAGGTAACAAAGAGAAGAAACTAAAACCAGCACACTGCCTTTTCTTAACCAAATGACTTTTATGATTACTTTTTACACAAACTTTCATCCTCTCCTCTGCAGCTGCTCTACTCTCCTGTGGACAACGTGAAACGTGTGGCAGCGGGCGTTCTGTGCGAGCTGGCCCAGGACAAAATGTCTGCTGAGCGGATCGACAAGGAGGGAGCATCATCTCCACTGATGGAGCTGCTGCACTCCAACAACGAGGGCATTGGTAAGACACCCAGTTAATGCACAATGATCTGCTTATCGTAACAAAACATTAAGTCATAGACAGAAAGCAAGAAAGCCAATTTACTCAAGTACTATACTTCCTGAAAGTGCATTTTACAGCTAATTGTGCAAGCTGTACTTTTGCTGCACATTTCATATTAGATGGATATTTGTCATCTTATTATAGGCTGTGGCATCAAAGTGTAAATTACCTGTATGGGGTAATGCCCAAAGATATTAAAATACTTAGTTTAAACATTATTTATTTAGCTTAACAGATTGTTTCTGTTGCACTTAAAACAGTTATTTTTATACATCTTTTTATGCTCATGTGTACATACCTGTACATAAATGTCTGTTTACTCTGAAACTATATTGAAGAACCGAGAGGTGAGGTAAGCGCTGCCTTACCCAAGACAGAACCAGCTGCTAATATTGCAGATTTTTAGACGAGATCTGATCGAACTTCCAGTTGGTGGGACAGCTGTGGGGAAAGAAGCAGTTGTTGCCTCAGTCTTTTGAGGGCGCTGCTTTGCCCGTACATTATGGGTTGGATAGCTTTAATCAGATCACCTGCCGATGCTGTTTTAAAATAAATAAGTATTTATATAAATCTTTGGATTGTCAGTGCACCTGGCTGGCTTGGCTTAAACCTGAACAGGTAGTTAAATATGGCAATAAGCAGGTACTTTTTGTTTTAAAGGAGACAAATCCAGACCTCTTCTGGCATAAAACACTACAGCTGTTTTAAAATAAGGATACTGCAAAGAAAGAATTTTTTTTTTGTGTGTGGGGATAACTCGTTACTACAACCTTTTAAGATGAAACGCCTATCGGATATGCTAATGAACCGCTGCAGGTCTGCTAGTAGCAACGTTGAAAGGCAGAAATCAGCTAATCAGTCACATGACAAAACTCAGAACTTCCAACCATGTTGTAAAGGAAGAGCTGCCATTCACGTTATCTATGGATCACATTTAATTATTTAGAAGAGCAGAGTGAATCTGACTCTCAGGAACAACACCACAGCACATGTGCAGCTCATTGGAGGTTAGCTTGAGTCAATTTGATATTTAGCCCATCCAAACATCTTCTTGATCAATGCTTTGTTAGTGAACAGACAGTTAAGCCCACAGAAACACTAAACTTGTGTTTTTGTCTTCAAGAAAAGGATTAATATTAAGGGATTTATTATTTATTCAGCCTCTGTATTTTATCATGAAGTTCTATTTAACAGTTTGATACATTTCTATACATGGTCTTTTTATAACCAAATAATTTATTTATCGTAATGCAGTCAAGATGAAAAAATATATATGAAAGTGAAGGGTTAAAGTGTAAATAAGTGGAGGCCCCTTCGGGAGCACCAGTACTGCTGTTGGAAGAAGTTGGTCTGGCACCGTTTGGAAACCAGATTTTATGCCTGTTAATTCGTCTATTTTCCCCAAATTTGTATTAGTATTGTCAGTCTTTGCTGTCTGTCTTTAATTGACTTATTCACATTATTTAAACAAAGCACAGTAAACTGATACAGAGATGCGCAGCCTATGCGGATTTGAACATTAACTAAATATTTCAGTCAGTGTTCATGCATAGAAGAGAGTTGTATGTTATATGTCAGAGATATTAACATTCTGAGAAAGCAATTGCTCGGAGGAAAGCATGATCAGGAAGTCTTGTAGATGAGCAGAGAATTGTTTACTTCCTCAGGAAAGCTTTGCAATGACTGCACAGCAAGTCAAGTGTGATTTTATTTTTTTATTTTGTTGGGATCTTGGCGCATATCTTTCCTCATCGATGAGCAGGACGTCGTGCTTGATCTTTAGCGGATTTGCCACAAGATACAAACCCCTGATAAACTTGGAAAGCAAAAGGCCTAGCTGCAGTTTAAACATTTAACAATCCACAAAAATGAAGCGGTAGAGTTGTGGTGCGAAGCTGCCTAGAGCTAATTTCAGTGAAGGCCTGTGTGAGCATTAAACCTTTTGCCTTTGAAGCCCTAATCTGTGGACAGTGTGTATAGAGATCAAAATCCCTCACACAGTTCTTTCTATGCTAATGTAGACTTGTTATTTAAAAAAACACATTGGACAAATTAAAAGCTTGACTCTCTCTAAATACATATTGCCCGGACTGTATGTTTTTACATATATAACAGATACCAGTGGCTTTTATAGTTTGTGCTGACATTGCATTTTTTCTTCTCGACCTTTTAAGGCTCAGCGCACACACACTATAACTCATTATTAACCTATTAAGACCAGAGGCACCCTCTAAACATGGGCACGAGCACACTCATACAATATGTTGCTGCAGGTCTTTCTGCATTAAAAATGAGAGCTTTTATTTTTTGCGCATCGCTTAATGTTTGCTGATTTTTTTTATTTTTTCCCTCCAGCTACTTACGCTGCAGCTGTGCTCTTCCGTATCTCTGAGGATAAGACCTCGGAGTACAAGAAGCGAGTGTCCGTGGAGCTCACACACACTCTGTTCAAACATGACCCTGCTGCCTGGGAAATGGTGAGTATGTGGCGCCCCCTGCTGCCAGGATGCAGCAACTCTACTCTGATGCAGATTATCTTATTTGCTTGATCCGTTTGAGTTTTATAGGATAAACTTCCCAGTACTGTTACAGAATGCTGTTTTCATGTTCAATATCTTTTGTTATGAAACTGTGAACTTCATTGGACTTAGTTTAAGTTTAAATGATACTGCTGATGCTGTTTATAAGCTTACTTTGTAAAACCGTTGTTGTATTTGACCTTTGCCTTTTTGTGACCCTTTTGCAGGCCCACAACAGCGTCCAAATGGAAGGACCTTACCCAGATGGTGAGTAACTGTGGCTGAAATGTGAAATGTGCACTTGCAGCACATTCCTCAGCAGCGGGTCACCGCACCACAGGGAGCAGCCACAGCAGTAAAATGCTCTGTTAGCAGGTTGACTCCCCCCCCCCCCTGCAGCTGCTAGTGGACTTTATTTACAACCATTTGGCAGATATTGGAATTAGCTTCACATCATTGCTTATTATGAAAATCTAAATGAATACATATAGATTTAAATGGCAAAATTAAACTCCGCAAACTAAACTTGTTTGTATTAACTTCTGATATTTCTTTCATTCATCCCACCAACTAATCACAGCGTGATTTATATATTTATATTTATATATATATATATATATATCAAATCGTCCAAGCTATGATTTCCACCTAACAAATTACTTTATGTTTATTATTACTTATTCAGTGTCCAAATGTTCTCCCTCCACCAGCCTCCTTATCTCTGTTAGCATTTTTCTCTTAATCCCCATCCTTTCCCTCACTTCCCCCGTTTTTTTTCCTTTTATGGTGTAAGACTCGTCTGTGTTCTGTTCTCAGCAGAGTGACTCTGGCAAAAGAGATTTCTTACAGCGAGATTTGTATTTACAGAATATATGTTGCCTCTTTTGTGACAGCAGCAGTAAGTAAGTGTCTGTAGACTCTGTGTAATGTGTTGACTGCTTGTGTAACTAATCAGAAACCAATGTTACTCTGTGCAGACCTAGATGCTGGCTACACAGGCTATGGAGCATACCAAGACATGCCCATGGAGATGGACGGTATGATGCAAGAGGATTATCCACCCGTGCCCTACGACAGACATTACTCTGAACAATATTAATGGTCAGTAGACGCTAATGTTCCCCATACTGCATACTGCACCTTGTTTTTTTTATTTATAGTTTAACACCGAAACAAAACAGTTTTCTGCTCCATCTCCATCAGTGTGGTGTGGGAAATGTTTATTTCTAAAGTCTACATATCACACCCGACACAACATACAACAGTGCCTCTTATGTGTTCAGTGATGTAATCAAATGAATACTTTAATAGTTTAAGAAGATGAATAGATACAAAAACTACACAACAGATAAAGGTTTAAATAAGACGACAGGAAAAAGCAGCTTAGCCTTTATTTAAATAAAATGCAGCTGCTTGCTAATGCACAGGAGTTGGATTTCTACTACATTTTATTGAGCATTGCTTACTCACTTATTATTGACCTGATAAGTACTTATCATTTAGAATTTGACTCCTGCTGTGCATTATATTTATTTAAAGTAAAGTGACATTCAAACTCAACAGCAAACACTGTTAAACAGCAGTGAATGTGTATATTTTAACCTGTTTAAGTAATTCAAAGTACATTGTGGTCTAAACACCTGAGGTCTGTATGTAACTTATGTTTAATAACTCACTTTTAGACCACTTTTAGACTTGTTTTACAGTTTTGAAGTTTGTTCGTTGATCCTTCTGTCATGTATCTGAAACTTGATGCATGTTTGATTAATTTAAACTATGGTTGTTGCAGTGAAAAGGTATTTGTTAGTGAATGTGGACACATAGTTGGTGGGTTTCCATGGTGACGCTCCCCATGTGATAATAAAGCCATGTGATGACACATAAATCACATACTGGGTATTTGGTGAATAATATGGAGTTCCACTTTATGAAAAGGACTCCAGCATTTTATTGATTGACTCATTTGTTATTTTTCTCCTTTTGTCAAAGGTCAAAGGACAAAGATGTGGAGGAAGAAGAGGAGCTGATGCAGAGTTCAGTGGGACAAAGAAGAGGAGATTATAGTCACCAGTAGAGATCCCCTCTGCCCTTCACCCGATGTAATATATGCAATTATCGACGAGTATGGGACTCATAATCTTAACAGGGCTCAACATTTGTTTTATAGAATAATTGTGCTGATTATGATTAATGACGGTGACGAAGCTTGTAGGTTTCTGTTAGAGAACCTTTGAAGAGTGTGTATGTGAGTATGTGTGTTTATGCTTCTGGGTGGGTGTTCTATGCCAAAGAGATTTTATTTTATGATGATAATCATGTAGCCTCCTTTTTTCTTTTTCTTTTTTTTTTAAGAAAAAGAAACAAAAAGAGAATAATAGTTGGAAACACTGCCAGAGGTGGCTCAACCTGCACGGTGCACCTACTCACCGCTTCGCTTAATGCCTTTTTAACCGACTACACTGTCTTTGCTGCACAATTTGATGTCAACTTTTTCTTGCTGTGACCCAACAATCCAATTGGTTAACTTTTTTTGTTGTGGCACCAATTCAGTTGGATGCAACAAAAGAGCAAAGACAGCTGTTTGTTTTCTGACTTCTCATCTTTTATAAGTTATTTTCATGGAAAAGTTCACCTTACCGTACCTTCCAGCATTTTAAGAGATGTTCTTGATTTTTAAGCGAATTTTAAAGAAAAGATAATTTGTGGCTTTGGTGAAAGGACAGCAGGGACACGTCGTCTGATTCAACACATGAGATGATAGTATGATGGCCCTACGGCTGGAGAGAACTACTGACAGGGAAATTTGTCTTTCTACTTCATAAAAGTTTTTACTGAAATTTTGTTTAAGAAAAATAAAGGATATATTAAACACATAAGGGTGTCTGTGTTTGTTTGGTTTTGGATTACAGCTGCTCTGCTTTATCTTCATTAGCAACAAATGTTATGAATGTAACTTTTATCCGTATGATTCGGGAGCATCGTACTGAAGAAAATGTCCTGTATTTCTTTCTTTTTCCCCCATTCTTCTACCTTCAAGGGAGAAAAGTACACTCACTTTTTAAATTCTAAATGATTGCAACTTACCATCTAAATGTCTGGTTTAAACAATGTCTTAAAATGAGGAAAATGAAACCTCAGAAGAGCAATCTATTACACAGCATCATGAATAAAAATGTAGAAGTTTGATAGATGGCCTCACATTGGAATACTTTGGTATACAGAGGAGTTCATGGTGGACTGCATGGTGTCCAGGTCCTGTTGTCCAAATCATCAGCCCTCCACCACCATGCTTGACAGCTGGTATGAGGTGTTTGTGCTGATATGCTGTGTTTGGTTTTCTCCAAACACACTGCTGTGCATTATGACCAAACATCTCCACCTAGGTCTCTTTTTCCTGGAATCCTTCCTAACAAGCCATACTTGTTCAGGCTTTTTCTAATTGTACTGTCATGAACTAACTGAGGCCTGTAGAGTCTGAGATGTAGCTCTTGGGGTTTTGACCTTGGGGTGAACTTGCTGGGACGCCCAATTCTGGGAAGATTGACAGCTGTCTTGAATGTTTTCCACATGTGAATAATCTTTCTGTCTGTAGAATGATGGACTCCAAACAGTTTGGAAATGGCTTTATAACCCTTCCCAGATTGATGGGCAGCAACAATTGCTTTTCTAAGATCATTGCAGATGTCTTTCCTCCTTGGCATTGTGTTAACACACACCTGACTGCTGCAGACCAGCAGGTTCTTAAACTTGCTGATTATCAAATATATCCAAAATATATCCTGGAGAGGAGCTGGACTCTCTCATGCTCTGGAGTTGCACATGAAGAGAGGCTTTGGGCGGGAGTGGGGATTCTCGCAAAGCCCCAGGCTGAGTGCCTCCTTGTTGAAGTTCCCCTCGGCGTAAGGGAAGGTTCTGACTGTTGTTTGTGCACACGCACTAAACCATTCAGATTACCTGGCCTTCTTGGAATCTCTGAATCTCTGATGTGACACCTGGGGATTCTGTTGTTCTTCTGGGGGACTTCAATGCCCATGTTGGCAACGATGGAGTGACCGTGATTGAGAGGAACGGTCTCCCCTGATCTGAATCCGAGTGGTGACTTGTTTTGGACTGTGCTAGCCATGGATTGTCCATCACAAACATCCTATTTGAACATAAGGTGATTCATAAGTGTACCTGGTATAGTACATCTTATAAAGCTCATCACTTGCCACAAATGAGACAGGTGAGGATGAGTCCATCTACAGGTCACGCCTGTGCTGCCTTTGATCATTTACTGGTCAAGTAAAATACAGTTTAGAGTCACTCTCTGTAAACATATTCCATCTACAATGACACACTATCCAGAGATGTTAAAGTAGAAATTCTCTTTCAGCTCAACCCAAACACGTTGAAGCAGGTCAATAATGAAATTCATGCTTTTACATAGCTTCTCTGTGGTTTTATTGAATTTCCTCATCAGCTCTGTTTCTTGTTTCCATTTAGAAAATATATGAACATTTTCTTTAAACGTTTTAGTCACAAGTCAAAACAGATACACCATGCAAATGCAATATACAGTATTACAATAAATGTGAGTGGTGGGCTTCATAAGGACACCGAGGATGGAGAAAGACGTGTTACTGTAAGAATATTGCTTCATTTTAAACTTGGAGCCATCTCTTATCATTGGATAAGTGTGAGTAAAGAAAGTGTGTCACTGATACACTTCGAGCATTATTTCATTTGTTCCATGTGTCTGTACATTCAGCCTCTCTTAAGTGTGTAATTTGTGCAAAGAGAAATAAATGTTAAAAGTCATTCACTGAATGAGTGAGCATGGCAAAACTACAGTAGATTTTTGTTTGTATCTGCTGTTTCTTTCATCTCTCCATCAGAGCCTGTTACTGACACCAGAACAGACTTTTTAACATTATCCAATACCCTCAGTGTAAAAAAAGGTTTACATTTCACTCTATCTGCTCATTCTTTTCAGTACATTTGTAGAAAAGGTGGCTTTAGGGTACATATTCTCAGATCATCATCATTGTGGGAACCTTTGCACCTGTCTGTTCGGGCTCAGAAAGACCATCTTCTTCTGCTACTGCAGCAGAGCGTCAGTCAGGTGCGATACCTCTAATCTTCTGTCTGCCAGTGGTCAGATCACATTATCAAACATGTGCATGGACTGCATGATATTCTCATCCTGAGTGGAGGAGCAAAGAGGTCAAATGTAAAGTATTTTAGTAGCTGTGAAGTTGAATTTGATGCAGAACTGAAAGGGGAGATGATTAAAAGTCAAATTACCTTCTGGCAGGTCTCCAAGAACTCATCTATGGTGACCACTCCATCATTGTTCTTGTCCATTTTCTGGAAAAAAAATCAACACATAATGTTTCAAAGTCCACCTCTGATACAGAACTGAATGGGTCGTCCTCAGCCTTCTGTAGAGCTTAAAGACCTGACCCATTCATTTGAATGAATTCGGGCTGAGGACGACCCATTCTGTTGAATCAGGTGTGCTGGAGCAGGGAAACATGGAAAATATGCAGGGCTGGGTGCCTTGAGGACCAGGATTGAGAAACACTGCTATAAACAAAGAAATGTATGTGTACATTCAGTGTTTTTATCCCAGAGACTTGAAAAATAAGTTCTGGGCATTTTCAGTTTCATTAACATACACTCTGTGCATTCGAGTTTACAGCTGGCAGTGTCCTTCTTCCCTGCCTTTTCATTGAAACACTGATTTATTTCCCTGTTACTGATAAGTATTGGTGAAGTTTGCAGCAGGAATGTGTAGTTTTACCCTGCTTGCATCTCTTTGTAGCAGAATACGCAAATTCATTGCAAATGTGACAAAAAAAATGTTACTTATTAGTTACTTTAGTGGAGAACAATCAGTTTCTTTATGATTTGCTTCCAAAACGTGGATGTCCTTCATTAGGTGTAAAGTCCTCCACAAAAGTCTTGAACCACCCCTAATTTCTTTATATTTTGCTTCCAACGAGCCACGCTTTCTCATATCTCAGCATCGTGTGCAGTGTGTCCTTTAAAAAATTGAGGAAACTGGTCAAGTGAAGGACAGATGATGTAGTGGTAGAGCTAAAAAAAATGTATATATATCTCCAGCAGATGAACAGTATCTGAAAGTGTTGTCCTTCAGATTTAGGCAAAAAATTCCAGCACATTTTGATGTGGAGGGTATTGGGTTGATCATTTGTGAATTTTACCTGGAAGAAGCTGTCAACATGCTCCTTTGGAGCGCTATCCCTCATGTTGGGGTAGGTATACTTTCCCATCATGTCATAGATAGATTGCATTATATCTGTCATCTCCTGGGCAAAGAGAAGGGAAGGAAAGACAAAAACATGAGGTGGAAACATAACACAAGTCAGTTCACACAGATATGAGGGGTTAAAGTACCTCTCTGGTGATGCAGCCATCTTTGTTGAGATCATAGAGATTAAAGGCCCAGTTGAGTTTGTCAGTGATGGAGCCTCTCAAGATGATGGACAGACTTAGAACAAAGTCCTACACCAGAGAGATGAAAACTGAGATTTCACTGAGATCAGGAATCTTACATTAACTTTAAAGGGAACTGTCTTTTGTACATTTGTATATACAACATAACTCGGTACCCACGCAAACAGGTGCACACTATGATGATATCATGGAAGATGTAGAAGAATCTGCCTATTAAAGAAAGGTCCGATAGAAAAGGGACTAAAAAGCAATGATGAAGAGTTAAAAGAAGAGAAAGGTTTGTGTCTCACTTCAAAGCTGACCGATCCGTGGTTGTGGGTGTCGAAGGCCTCAAACAGGAAATGTGCGTACATGCTTGAATCTGGAATAAGGGATCATAAACCAGCTTGTTCATCGATCCCAATGTAAATCTTTTTTAAAGCACAATTAAAACGCGAGTTGAACCAACATAAAATTCCAACTAATCAATTGAACAATACAAACTCAATTTGAGAGAGTGGTTGAAATCAATAAAGTAAATAAAACTGACTGAAAGTAGTAAAATCACTTTCAAGTTGAAATACTATGAAAACACAGAGTTCCATCCATTTCTTTTTTATAACCGCTTAATCCAAGTCATTGGGTGAGAGGCAGGGTACACCCTGGCCAGGTCACCAGTCCACACAGAGACAAACTACCATCCACATTCTCTCCTGGGGACCATTTGGAGTCACCATTTAACCAAAATGCATGTTTTTGGGCCGTGGGAGGAAGCCTGAGTATCCAGACAGAACATGAAAACATCCACACAAGCAGGTTCCAGCTGGGATTCAAACCTGTAACCCTCTTTCTGTGAGGAAATGGTGCTAACCACCACACCACTGTGCAGCTTCCTTTTAGTAAAAATTATCTAATGTTTTGATCTAATATTTTAAAAAAACTAGGAAAAAAAAAATCCAAAACTTAGAGTAAAAGGAAGTGATGTGACTGACCTCCGTGTGGGAAGAACTGGGAGTAGATGCCTTTAAAAGTCTCCTCATTCACTGCGCCGCTCGGACACTCCTGCAGAAAACATCAGGATGTGAAGATAACACAGAAATGATAAACAGGGAGCCATAGGCACAGATCTGCAGTTTCAAAGTACTGCACTTGTGTTTACAGTGTGAGAGCACGAGAATGATTCCCAGGAATCTTTGACTGACGTTTTTGAATCCCCGGTAGAGGACCTGCAGCTCTTTCTTGCTGAATTTGGTCTGCTGAACGAGACGGTCGAGTCCCTCAGGTCTGTACCACACTGTCGCCAGTTCACCCTCATCAGCTATACTTCCTGCACAGAGGAATGGACAGAAAAGAGAAAGTTTCCCCCTGAGATACACTTTGAACTGTTGTGTCCAAAGAGGAGAGAACTGAAAAAATAAAGGAGAAGAAGTCTCTTGCCTTGATTTACTGAAGAACTGGAGTCAGAGCGACAGCAGGGAAGTAGTTTGAGGAAGCGCTGCTTCACAGTCTTTTTAGTGGGTTTGGAAGGAGGATTACCTGGAAACAACCAATTAAAGCAGAGATCACAGTCAGACAGAGTAGCCCCAAGACTGCATACCATGTGAAATGGATAAAACATTAGCCAAACTTTACTCAAATACTTGGAACCGCTTGTCTTTGCTACTCAAGTAGACTAGTTTCACTGTTTTGACTCCTGAATCCTGCATATCAATATCTGTTTGGAGAGCATCCAGCATGTGAGTTCTGACATGTACTGACACATAACTAACCAACCAAAGAACCATTTTCTATACCCTCTTAATCAAATTCAGGATCTCGGAAGGGCTGGAGCCTGTCGCAGCTGTCACTGGACAGATCACCAGTCCATCACAGGGCCGCATGGAGACAAACGAGACAAACAACCATGCATGCTCACAGTCTCAGTCCTGGGGATAATTTAGAGACACCAGTTAACCTAACAGGCATGTTTTGCATGTTTTGGACCAGAGCTGAAGCATAACTATTCTGAGCTATATGTCAAACATAATATGGTTTAATTTAGATTAAAATATACTAAGAAATCCTGTTTTACAACTATTTACCCAGAATGTCCGCTGAAAGACATTAAATTCAAGCAGCTATTAAATTTCTGCTTAGTCTGGAGTTTGATTACGTTACAAGAATTTCTTTATAAGTTCTTTTCAGTCCTTCGCTGTACTTGCTTTCCCTAAAAGTCTTTTAAATGGAAAAGGCACTTTTATTCATTGTGGCACATTTCATTACTTGTAAACCCAATGGGCTGAACACAGAAGAAGTATGAGAGAATCAGCAACATATAATATTCATGGACATAAGCATATAGACACAGACTAATGCATGTAACACACACACGCACGCGTGTTATGCAATTAGTTACGATGCTTGAACCCTATGTATATCAAACATGACTTACAGCACTAATAACAACACATACAGACACAGACAAAAGCACACACAGTTATAAATGGTGGGCTTGAATAGGCAGGAATGTTTTGAGCTCAGTTTTGAATGTAAACACAGTTGCAGTGGACCTCACATCAAATCTTCTGAAAGCACCTTCAGGAAACAGCTAAAAGACCCTCATCTGATGACCCAAGAGACCTTAATGAGAAGTACTGAGCATTATTTTACACCCATTTCTCCAGCGTGTCAGAACACACTGACTCCGAGGAATCTTTAGTCATTTTTGGCAGGTTAAACATGCAGAGAACAAATTAAAGTTCTCAGGTCTTGATGGTCATAGTTAGTGCAATAACTATCCAATAAAGCAATTTTATCATAAAGCAGCATACAGTAACGATAATAGTAATTAAATCATTTGCAGCTTTCCCTGAGTCATGTACAATGTTGTGCAAGTCCTGAACTACTCCTCATTTCTCTATATTTTGCGTCCAAGGAGCCACATTTTCATGTAATCCATTAACGTGGTCTTAGACAATAGTTCTCCAGGCTTTCTGAAAGTCATTCATAGGTTCATTTTTGGACATTGGCTACTTTTTTCACTCATTTTCAGCCCAGTCCTTGTACCTGACCATTGTGTTTATGTTGGTTAAGCCACTTAACACTGACCTATGATTCATTTGAGCATAAAAAAGAAGCAATTTCAGTTTTTATCTTTATCTTTATCTTTAAGCTCTTTGTCACTTTTTCTGTCGCAGAGACACAGAATTTGCTTCTTAAGTTGCATCTGTGGTAAAGCAGTGTCTCATGACACAGTTTGTCTTTGGTTATCGTGAGCAGCCTGCACATTAGTAGCAGTCAGATCAAAATATGCTCGTCTTATTTTTAGTCGTTACTCGAATATGTTTCTTGACAATTTTTCAGTAAAAATGAAAGAAAAGCCACTGCAGGAGAGTTTTATATCCCTCTGGTTATCATAGGGTAGACAGGGGAAAAATAAGACTTGCTAATGAATGAAATTCATCTTAAAAAGGAATGGAAACATACACCTCACCTGGTAAAACTCTACTTTTGAAAAAAAGACACACACTAACTAAATGTAAGAATAAAATAATAATCGAAGAAAGACCCATTAATATCAGCAGGGACAATAAAACCATTGACTGGGTGATGTCGTTTCAGGGTAGCAGCAGCATTGAAGGTAGCTGCAGTCTGTATGTGAGAGGCAGCATGGAGCAGTTCACCAGTCAAACAGCAGGTAGATTCTGTAGGAAATCTGTTCCCTCACATTGCCATTTGTCACACTTTTGGACTACTTCACATCTCCATCTCTTCTGGATGTACGCAGAGGCTCATCAAACGTTTCTGCCACCTTCAGAGGATCCTTTGTTCATGTCACCGCTCTTTAGAGATGAAAAACCTGTTTTAAATTAACCTCTTATGCATTATTAAGCTCTGTTCTATCTTTTCAATTGATTTCTCAATTTCAATTGAAATGTGCAGCTAGCATACCTCACAGTAATGGTCAGAGTGCTGTCCAGTGTCACCACACACCCGTAAAAGCAGGTAAGATTATTTCTGTTCAGGCCTGCCCAGGTAAGGATGTTGGTGATAAGCGCTCAGATGTCTTTGCAGGAGAAAACTGTTCAGTCTGTTAATATAGAAAAATACACTATACTAAATACACTGTGCTAAATCTGTACAAAGACGTACAAAATGAAGTAAGGAGGAGGTACTGGCTCTCTAAAGAGTACCTTGACAAACACTTTGATACTCGACCTCTCAGAAAAACATGCAGGATTCTCTGTAATGCTCCACAAACAACCACCTGCCTCTATGTCTATGAGTGAAAACCTCTGATCTGACAGAATATTGCTTAAAGAACTGTATCTCCATCTTCAACAGATGTTGCCCTGGTTCATGCTGAATGAGTGTGAGGATTGATTGATTGTTCTTCTGGAGGGATCTGAGCTCAGTCCTTACTGATCTGTGCTGAAAAGAGAGCATCAGCTTATTCGCCGATCAAATATCTTCATCTTCACGTTTTCCAACCAGACCAGCTGAGGAGCTTTTTATCTTGTTTGGTGGTCCATCTATACCCAAATATAGACAAAGACACTTCATATTGACTCCAAATTATCCAAAAAGAAACAGGTTACAGATGATAATTGAAGGACAAAAGCAGATATTTATTTCTTTTGAATGCACACTCCTCTTACATACATATATTTTCTTAACATTCTTAACTTTAAACTTTGTCTAATTACCTGCTTCTTTGATTTAATTTACGTCCCATCTACATCATGACCTTTCTACTGTTCATCAGCAACGTCCTCCTCCACTCTTAGGTTCATTTAATATCTATAGTTTCTTTATTCTTGCTCATAATTATGAAGATGATTTTCAGTCTGAAATTCCAGAAGCTGAGAAAGCATGAATCTGTGTAATGAATAGTTTCCTGCCGCTGGAGAGCGGCATTGAGAGGAAAGAAAGAAAGCACACAGCCAGGCAGCATCATAAGAGATTAAAACACATCCGCACGCGCCCATTTTTCCACCAAACTCTCCCGAAAAAACAACAAACAGGTAATCAAACTATTGTTGGAAAATGTAGTCAAAACATCCAGCATGACCAAAAAAACACCTGATGGCAGACAGAATTATCCAAACATGAAGCAGACTGATTCTAACGTCTGGAACAAGACAAGTCGCACAGGAAACAGTAACTATTAAAGATATCAGCACCACTCAGTTAAAAATATGATAAAATATGGTCCGTTTATTAGTCTACATCCATTTATAACTCCGAACAAACTGATTTCACTCTTTCTTTAAATCCTGTGTCATTCGTTATCTTCTGCATCCTTCCAGGTTTTATCTATAGTGAGTTTAACATTCTCACCCTTTAAAACCCAGGGTGGTGGTTATCGTGCACATCTGAGAGATACTGAGAGCAGCATATATGCCAACTGTATCATATCTATTAATATCTATCAAATACAGCAGCTGCCTGATCATAGAAAAAACAAACAATCTTTATACAGCCCTGAACAAAATACACCTGAAGTTTTGATGATAAAAAGGGGAGAAAGTAAGTGGTTGTTGTGTTCTTTTTCTTTGCAGCTGATATTTTTAGATGATAGAGAGCTGGGCATTTGTTCTCTCCGTAGCCTTCGTCTGATTTACACAGAAAACGAGCCTCTGAATGTGAGGCTGAGCTGAGGCCTTCTTCAGGCTCCTTGTATAAATTGCAGTCATAAGACATGACTGCACATTATTAATTAAAATCGTGTTACAAAATGAGGAAAAGCATCTGATTGCACTTTGTGATACATCAGCAATCACAATGTTATTTTCCTTAACACATAATCTATTTTCTCTTGTATGTTTTTCAGCTTTCATCTAATCACTCACAGTTATCTGTAAGTGTCTCTATACCTATGCTTATCTATAAGCTAAGTGTGTGTGTTTACAATAAATATTTTCAGTTTTTAGGAATCTCTTTTTCCAAAAAGAGTAAATTAATTAAACATGCTTAAATCTGAACTTCCACAACGTCTCCATACTTTCAACTTTAAACTGATGACAAGACTTTGAACTATCAACCTGATGCTCAAATGTTTTTATTTCTTTCATGTTTTATGAATAACGACAGTTTAAAATCTAACCTGAGTCTGAGTTTACAACACTGTAGGTGTGTGTGTAGATGACATCACCAGTGATGTCACCAAGTGTTTCTTCCACAACTATCATTCTTTAACTATAATTTATGGATAAAAGCGTAGACTGATTGGTGCTCTTCCACACAGCATGGCTTCAGCAGAATGAACTCTGAGCCTCACAACATCACCTCCTGTTAACTCCTGTTAAACTCGCTCCTCAACTCTTGAGCGAAACTGTAGTTGAGAGCAGTTTTAAAGTTATATCGCTGTCATTATTGATTTCTCTACTTTAAAATAACTAGAGATTGGCCAATAATCAGCGGTTGACTGCAATCGGCAAAAAGAATAACATAAACCAGCAGCCGTGGCTGATGTTTATCTGATGTTGCATTGATTTGCCTTCAGGATTACGCTGCTGCTGCATATTCAGAATACATTACATTCAATAGGTGGCAGCCCAAATCCATGACAGGCAATTTATTTTTCACAAGAACATTTTGTTTGGCCAAACAAGTTCTGAAAAGTCATTGAGTGGGTAATAGTTTAACAGGTTAAAGGTCTGTTATTTTTAACACAAATAATGCTAAATGTTATGAGGAAGATTGTTTAATACATTTGTATAAAGAGACTTTGTTTACTTTGTTGACTTTTAATCAGATTATTAGTCCAACCACTGGTGTGAATCCCAGCCGGGGCCGTTCTGTGTGGAGTTTGCACATCCAGCTTTCTCCCATCATCCAAAAACATGTATGTTAGGTTGCGTGGTGACTCTAAACTGTCCCTACGAGTGAGTGTGAATGGTTGTTTGTCTCTGTGGGACTCTGTGATGGAGTGGCAATCCATCCCGGGTGTACCCTGCTTCTCGTCAAATGGTAGCTGTGATAGGCTCCAGCTCCCCCACAGCCTTGACTTGGATTAAGTTGGTACAGAAAATGAATCACAGCAACACACAGCAGACTTCCAACAGCTGATTACACCTGCAGCACAGCCTGTCCATGTTTAAGATTGGTCAACATGTTCTCATGGCACTGCATAGAAAAAGCTTGTTATTTCTGGCACATTTTGCACAAAACATCTACATATCTTAAGCTGTTCTCTGGTCACTTTACACAGTTTAAATGTTGTGACAACCAGTTGGTGTACAGGTTGCCATCCCTTCACAAAATACGTTGTAATGGCATGCAACATGTCTGACATGCTATGTTATTCTATCATATATATTTCTGCAACCAGATTCTTTTAGCAGCTTTCCAACTTTTAAATTACACTTCAGTCATTTTCAGTTGTGATTTGTCTAAAAGTTTCATGTCAACCACACTATTCAAATTTTGCACTTTACTCTTATGCTTTTTTACTAACTTGAATGCATTAAAAAAACTTTTTCAAACTTTCAAACTTGAAATATCAACACAACAAAGAAAAATCTTTCTACTTTAAGCATTCAGACTGCATTTTAGCAGGAAGTGCATTCTCTCATTAAGCATTAAACAACAGTTTAACTGTCCATTCCATGCATCATGACATAAAAACTGCAGGATGTTGCCTCAGTTGTTAATGATCGGGAGACTTTGATTGCATAAATCTATTTGAGGAAATGCAGCACTCTTAGTCAGATCAATACACTCTATCCCCTTGTTAATAACACATTTAAAGGCTGTTTTATTCACTGCTGCCATCAAGTGAAGCTGAAAGTACTTAAAGTGCAGAGGGGAAATGTGTGAGATACTAAAAGAAAGTGGAAAGTTGCAGAAAGTTTGTGACGGTCGAGACAAATGTCACATTTTTGTATAATATATCAAAAAGCTTTACTTATGAGCAGTCTAAAGGTTTAATAATATATAATGGACAGACCTTTAAGCTTCCGATGTGGGTGTTATCAGTAACCTTTTGATGACCTCCATCAGTGAAATGTGTTTCCAGGAGTGGTTGTTGCATTTGCTATGTCATATTATGTGCTTTTGTCTAGTTTTTATTTATCATTTTGTTAACTCGTCATTTTCATACACACGTCTTCAGAGTGCAAATGCAAAAACCAGTGAAAACAATGAGAACAAATATTAAGAGCAACACATCCAACCCTGTACCGGTGCAATGTCTTTGGACTGTGATCTGAACTAGACTAAAAAAAAAGCCTTTATTGTCTTTGTGTAATGATTATACAACAAAATCAGTGAAGTATTATCAATAATAACATCAATAATCTTTAAAGTGAAACTTAAAATAACCAGTTTGGATAAATAAATGCTTATCCATAGAAGCCCAACTCTGTTCCATCATCCGTGCGCGTACATTCTCTTATATTTTGTGATTACTCTAGGAGGTCACAACGGCTTAATTCAGGATCATACAGCTAATGTTGCCATGGCAACAGACTCTGAGTTTTCAATAATCCCTGAGAGGGACATGGTTCAGATTATGAAAGAGACATTTGCACAAACACAAAAATCCACACACGTTTCTTTGGGCTCTGGTGACCTCCTGGAACTCCTCATCAGTCCAGACGACAGACTTCTCCTCTGAGGGAGGATTTATGTTTACTTTATTCTATAAATGCTACATTTATCGTATGATTTTAATTAAGTTTAAGACCGAAAATAGGAAGACGTGCATGTCAAATTTCTCATGCAAACACAAAAATACACTGCATTCTGACCATGAGTCGTTTACATAATACTCAGTTTATATTTAATCCTAAATGATCAAAGTGAAACGACAACAGAAAGACCACACATACATGTATGAATCATAAAAGGTCACCAGAGATTAAAGCATGAAGCAAGAATGGACTAATAAATCATAAAATCACAAGATATATTTCCAAAGTCAGAATATGCCAAGGTAAAAACATTCAGCTGGAACATGTACATCTTAAAATATCTGCCTCTAAGTCACATAAATCTACTGTGAATTCACTCAACTAGATCAGCTTATCTACTTTCAAGTGATTTTCATTGTGATCCCATGCAAAAGGAACAGCGTATTTGAATGCCCCTTTTCCCATTTTAACCCAGGTTCTGGGGACAGATAGCTGGAATAGATACGAAGACATCATTTTCTCAAGGCGTTTTTTTGAAAATGTAGGTGCAAAATAAGGAGGAAGCAGAGCGAAAATAGCCCTGTAAAAAATATATAAACCAATGACAGAGACTATAAAGCTGATCAACGAACATGAGTGCCCAACAAGCAGTGTTGGATAAGAGATTTGGAGTTATGGATGAAACTCAGAGCTCCACCGTGGACTGTATCCAGTGCGTGTAAACATAATCCAAAACAGATAGAAAAGTGCCAGTGAATTTCCTCTTCTTGGCTTCAAATTAAAGGAATGACTTGATTTTAAAATTAAAACCTCATTTGAGCACAAATTGTTATTAGTTGTCTTATATCAACTCAATAACAGAGCCCTAAAAAGTGGTCATAGGTGAAAGATTCGGTAACCTAGATATCATATTTGGGAATATCATGTGTTTTAAGACAAGTTTTAAATTACACAAACAGCGTCAAACTGTATTAAATGCAACATGCATCTCACTTAGAGCCTGATCAAGTGTAAAAGCAGAGCAATAAATCCTTAAATTGTCTGCATTTAAGTCCAAGTTTGCATCACAAACATTTTGATCAAGACAAAGTTTAGTTTGAGGCAGTTTAGATTGTCCAAGGCAATCGTCTGAATCATTTTAACAGATGGTTTGTTTTAAAGCTTTATTGGTATTCTTTTTCTCTATCAATTAAATGTTCCTCTTGCCACTGGCTGTAACACAAGACCAAATAAATGATCATTGCACCCTGATGATTAAGAGCTGGGGAGGTGTTCTCTCATAAATTCTGTTTTTTGTCACCAGACAAACCATAAAGTTCTATTCTAACCTCATCCGTGTTGTTTAATTGCTCATTTGTGACACTGTCAAGCTGAATTTTTTGGTAATGATGCAGAAATAGTTGGGTTTTTTTGTGATATTTGTTGCTTAACAATTGTTCTGTTGCAGGTGTGACTGCACAGCAGAACATTAAACTGCCTCTTTGGTGTCTGAGTAAAGTTTGAATGTGTTCGGAAACAGTAACTTGAGTGTTTTTTCTGCATCATGCTGTAAAATCAGTTGTGATGTTCGTTGCTATTTAAGGAGAAAACAGTGTCCATGTAGTCTTCATAAACACTTGCTCTGGTATGATAATAATAATATCTGTAGGTAAAGTCTAGACTTGATGTCGGTGATTTTCCTGTTGGGTATAAAGCCTGTGCATGAGCTTTATGAACAGCATAAGAAGGTGAAATTTGTGAAATAGAAAGGTGGCTGCTGTGAATTAAAGATGGTTTAATATTTATAGATACTGGACTGTACAGAGCATTGCAAACTGGGCTCTTGGCTTTTTGTGCTCAATCATGAGCACACCATCACATAATCAATGTTCTTAGAACTAAGTTTAAGTATGTTTATATCAATAAGATGTTTCCCAACCCGTATCTCAAACACATCTGTGTAAAAATGACACGCTGCATTGTTGCAGAAGGACATGACAAGTGCTAAAAGGTGAGAAATAAATGACATTGAACTCCAGATTCCAGGCAAATTCTGTGAGATTTGGACCGAGTCAGGTGACGGTTTTCAGTCTAAATGTTCAACTAACTGGTTGCAGACAGTAGATTCAAACTGTTCTTGCCATACAGCTATGAAACATTACTCTTGCCAAAAAAAGTTAGGTGTTGTGATCTATAGCAATGATCTATGATGTCATTGTTCAGTCGCTGTAATATGTGAAGAGTGGCGCTGAAAGCGTTGACTTGACACAGATCCTGTGTATGTATAATGTATGAAGCCAATGTAAACAATAGGAAGTTCTGCAGCGTTACACTAGTGCAACTGAACATGAGGACCATTTCTCTATATTCAGTCTGAGGGCTTTTCAGATATAGCTGATATATCTTTTAGCTGCACTTTTCCATTAGCACAGGTTGTTGGTTTCTACATGAATGTCTGTTAACATGAATGTTTGACAGGTGTTGAACACTAAAGGCCACACTAACCCGTTTTGTTCCTCAGGCTGTGCTTCATTTGTGAATAAAAAATGATTGTTTATGTCACCTGAAGCCTCAGTGTTCGTGCACCTGTTCACCTGTTTGGTTAACCAGCTGCTGAATGGATCTCACACAGGCTATTGTGCCAGCAAACAACAACCAGCCTTTAAATATGCAGTCATCTGCACCCTCTCTGTCCTTCCACATTTAAAACACAGAAGATTGAACTTAGTGGGAGCAACACCCTTTGTGGTTTATTAAGAGAGTTATTTATACCTGTATCTTTGTTTGATTTCACAGGAAAGGACTATTTCTGGGAGACATCTGTCTCTGAGCTCCACAGAGAAGAAAATAAAACAATGAAAAGTCAGACAAAAAGAAGGAGCCTCACTGTTCTCTGGTTACAAAGACACACACTGACAGGTATGACTTCAGAGTTAACTAAATGTTTTTAGTTACAACTTTACGTACACTCATCGTGGATCAGCACGTCTTGGATTTTTTGTATGGGTCAGAATGATTGCAGTAGACTACAGCAGTCGTACAATTTGTAGAGCTTCCTGGTAAAGGCCAGACTTTTAAAAACATCCCATGTATTTAAGGAGTTTGAAAAGGTCATTCCACACCCAGTTTTATGTGTCTTTGGGGTGTTTATCCTGTTGGAACATCCAGCTGCGTCCGAGTCTCAGCTTTCTTACTTATGGTTTCAGTTTAGGGGCAAATTGAGGAAGACCTCTTTCTCCTTCATTCCATCCACTTTCTACAATGTACCAGTTCCACTGGCTGCTAAACAACCCCCGAGCATGATGCTACCATCCCCATGTTTCACAGTTAAAAGCTTCATGTTTAATTCTTTGCTCTTCTTCTCTCCGTGTGCTCGGCAGAAAAGTGAGTTCGATGACGATCTGTTCCCTCTCGCCTGCTCTCATTCACTGATCTTCAGACTTTTCATCAAACCACACAATGTCACTGTCAAACACCCGTCTTCCTCAATCTGTCATCGCTTCTCTGGTCCAATGGTCTTCTTGCCAGTTACATGCCCAGTTAATCAGTTTTAAAACTTTCTTCTTGCTCTTTCGTTCTCCCTTCAGGCTGACTTTTATGTAACCTGCCGCCTCCTCATCTCCACATCTTCCTGAGACCAAAGGAGCCTCATCAGAAGTTTCCGCCTCCTTCTATCTCCGCTCATCCATCACCAACGTCTCGACTCCAGGGAGCTCCTGTCCTTTCATGCCAGGGAGTCCAATGGCCAAACAAAACTTGTTTTCTATTGATCTGTTGTTGTTGAACTCCAGTCGAGCTGGAGGATCATGATTCTGGAGCAGCAGCTTCTTTCGTGGATGTCAGTGATAATGTAAAACTCACCTGACTTTACACACTTGGGTTCCAGCAAATTCCTGTTTATTGCAGGCCTGTGCTTTGGTGCTTTCTGAGTTATTCATTCCCATTCAAACCGATATCGTCTCAGCTGTGGGGGGCAGTTTGGGTCTTCTTCCAGACTTTTGGCAAAGTGGTTGCACCTCCCAAAATCTTGCCCACATATGTTGGACCTTGAAATCTGGAGGTGTTTATAAATGGCTCCAAGAGAAATTCCTAACTTGTGTAAATCTACGATCCACTGCTCTGTACTTTCCTATTGTACTGCGTCCTGATCAGTCCAAAGAAAGAGAAGCTAGCAGCTGCTTTCAATCGCAATCACTAACAGGAAGGTCAGCAATCTGGGCAAGTTAACACTCATTCTAAAGCTTTCATTACTACAGAATTGTGAATCTAAGGGGGTGTTTTTACATTTTGACCTTACATCCATTTCACCCTGCGTTAAAAAAAAACAAAATCAATGAATCCAAACCTGTGCACCAGATTTTTCAGACTTATTTTCTCTGTTAAGGATGTTTGATGTATAGTAGAAACGTAGAAACATGCCAGGTATTGCAGTGAAGTGCTGGGAACAAAACATTAGAAGTGTTTGAGCCTTAAAGACTCAAATTCCTGAACTTAGAAATACTATTAGATGAAAAAAATAGGATTATTATGATTATTCAGTTGGAGCACATTTTGTTGAATTCAACCATAATATTTACTCTCTAAGATAAATTGGGACTGAAAGAGCACCTCTCCCTCCAGGAGGTAACTTGGATGTTTTACTTTCTAAGAGCGAATACTGCTGGATTCATCGTCTAAGAACTTTCACCACATGGTCTGAATGTAGACGTTGGCGTTAAATGTTTTTTGTAATGTACCTCTCTATCGGATTAGATTCTTTTTAAAGGTTGTTTATTTTCTACAGCTTGGTGTTAGAGAGTGATTGTGTAATCCCCATCAGATGTGTGAGTAGGGTGTGGCCTGTACAACAAACAGTAGTTCTGATCTTGAAGAAGCCCAGAGGCTGAAACGTTCATCAATAAATTTGGATGCATGTAGAGCCAGAGTTAGCAACATTTTTTTGTTTAAAGATTTAAGTTGTTCAACCATTCTGCTCCAGAAAAAAGAGCCCAGAGCTATAATGTTAAGTCTGGGCAGAGCTGAGTATCCACACCGATAACAGCAGATAACTATTATTGTGACGTTTGTGTTCTCGCATCTTTGGCAAACTCAATAAAATGTCACTTTTGCAGCTATTCTGAGAAAGGCAAACATCAGCATATAACTGTCAACTAAATAATATGTCATTAATTAATGATCACTGATGACATCACCTGAGTGCTTGTTTTGTTCCACTAAATTATAATCTGGAAAGATTAAACCTGTTTTTCTGTCTCAGATAATTCATCTCAACTATACAATGTTTCATTAACACATTGTATAATTTAGCCACCCTCTTACAACCTCTATATGTGTGCATCAAACATTCAGAGTGAGATACTCTCTTCTCAGTGCCCTCCACAATGACTCGTTCACATTTTTGACTGAAAACGTGATGATGCAATCCCTTTAGATGCATTTGTCTATAATCTTATTTGGATTAAGCAGCAGGGGACTTATGTAAAGTTCATGTTGGGGTACAGTGTCTGTTATGTCAGACTGTTCTGAAATGATGCTGACAGTCTGAGAAAACAACCGAGAGACCACTTTAACACGCACTCGTCGCCTAATTGACAGTGTTGAGCCTGAATTGTCAACCTAACCGAACTCTCATCAGTGCGCACTCTTGATTTGAGTTTTTTTAAACCAAGTCCAGCAAACATAATTAAACCAAACAAAGCTAACATACAGAGGCATGATGAAAAACTTACCTGTGAGCGGATCGTAAGATCTGTCCAGTTCTCTGGAGTCCGACAAACTCTGATCCTGACTCCTGGATTTCATTTTTTTACCGTTTGGAACTTGCAGGATCTGTGCGTGCGTCAGAGCCTCGGTTCATCTACGACCTCTTCTGCGCCTCGATTCCCGTTTGCATGTCACTTTCCTGCAAGCACCAGTCTGTGCGCGCTGCACACAAATGAACGAGGGTGGGAAAAGTGGGCACACAGCTCGTCTCTGCGTCGCTGCTCTCCTCTTTCCAAACTGGAAGCTCAGCGCCTCCCGCTTTGCAGCAGCAGCAGCGCGCTGTCGTAATCCGCAGTTTTGGGTTAAAGTTCTAATTTTATTTAGAGGATGTTGATTTCTCTTTTTTCAGCATCCAAAGTCAGAATATGACTCTAAAGAGAAGGTGACAGCAGGAGCGCGCATTTACTGTAAGGGGGGAGGCAGCACAAACCGTCACAGCTGAGAGGAGTGACGGAGGAGGGGAGAGCATCTCCTCATCTGTGCCTCACTGATGGATGTTCTCGCCTTGGCTCGGGATTTGAGGCGATATAGGGAGACGTAATACCCGTCGATACCATATCGATACGCAGCCAGCTCCATGTCCTTGAGCTGAGTTAATGAACAACTTTCTAAGGGCAGCATCAGGGTCGAGATTAGAAGAAAATCATTTGAATAACATCCTTAAATAGGTGCCATAAGCTGGGTGAAGTTAGAGGAGGCCCTTGGGTGGTTTATGGGATAAACTGCAAAGTTTCAGCAACTTAGGTTCCCATCATAAACTTCTGTGTTAATTGAACACTCTAACATGTGATGCCTGTGAGCCTTTCCGGGCATTGTCAAGGTCTAAGGGCTTAGGGGTGCAATAAAGCAGGTTTTTGGTGTATTTTTCTTTACCTGGAGACATTTAGGATAAATTCTTTATGTGATGGGTATATCATATCATCATATATGTCATATCATCTGGACAGATGAGCATTAGAGTAGAATGCCACCAGCTGTTAGACCCATACAGAACTGCACTTATGTGTATATGAACAATCCTATTAAAAGAAGAACAATTTGATATTGTTTTAACAACAGACGCAGATTATTGTGACCTCGGCTCATAATATCAAACTGTCATTGATTGAACAGGTTGATTGATTAATTTCTATTGATTTTGCAGTAATGTTGTAATCATGAATGCTTTTGGCCACAATCATGGTGTAAATCAAATATTGTGATGGACCAACATGATGTTGTTTAAGAGGTGTAACATTTCCAATAGTCACTAGATAAGCTGAGAGCTCATCAGAGTTATTCATCCTTCACATTTATCTTTTCAGTGTATAATTTTTGTTTTCAGTTTCAAGCATAAATTTTCTCTAAAGTTCCCGCTAAGAAAATGCTCAAGATGATGCAAACCTGGCAGTTTTACGGTCTAATTGTATCATAATTTGTTTTAAACAGTTACCAAACTGAGGTAAAAAGTAAATGGTAACAATAATCTTGGGGTTAAAAGAATACAAACTGTAAAATTCAAGCAAATATAAATGAGGTTGTTGTTCACATTAATTGTTATGGACTCTTGGATTTATTATACACTGATTTTTCTGTGCTCTGTTGATTTATACCAAAAAAAAGACTACATATTATGGGATATTAGAGATTCCAGCTGCTGATGCTGTTTATCAAAAACACTGGCTGTAATTAAAGCATCAGTTGTATCAAAGAGACCCTATTATGCTAATTTATACCCATCCATTTTCTATAGCCGCTTAATCCAGTTCAGAGTTGAGGAGCCTATCCAAGCTGCCATTGGGTAAGAAGCAGGGTCCAATCCTTGATGGGTTGCCATTCCATCAAAGGCCCCAACAACCATGCACACTCACTCCTCGAGTCAGTTTAAAATCACCTATATCAATCTAACATTCATGTCTTTGAATGATGGGAGGAAGCCAGAGTACCTGGAGAGAACTCATGAATGCACGGGGAGAACATGCAAACTCCCCACCTGGGATTTGAACCAGCAACCTTCTTACTGTGAGGCAACAGTGCTAACCACCACAATACAACACAGCATAGTCATGCTTTTGTTTAGGTGGTTTATTGCAATTGAAAAAGTCTGTAAAAATTGGGTTCATCTGGCAAATAGAGAATTTATTGAGCTTGATTACAACAGACCAGTTAGAACCAGGACTTTAACTGGTGTCAGTCACTGCTTCTTCTACAGGTGCTGTGGTTACCAGCAAGCACCGCCGTCTCCTCTGCAAAAAGGGGCTCTGGAGGCAAAGCTGAAGCACAGCAGAGAGGGAGGGCCCTGTGAGCTGTATTAGGTGAAATTTTACAGCTAAGTCTACCTTCTCACTCAGCTTTAAAGTTAAAAAATACATTAGTTTTCTCATATTGTACATTTTAGTTGCACTTCATCACCCTCTGTCTGAAGTCAAGTCATCTTTATCTATATAGCACATTTACAACAACCAAGACTGACTGAAAGGCATCACAGAATTAAAGTGCTACAGTAATGATAACCAGTATATCCAGTATAAAGTAACAGTAAAATCTGATAGTAGATAAAATAGCTCAGCTTTAAAGAAGCGCCAAGAAAATGAGATGGGTCTATAGCAATGATCCAAGTTGCTCAACAGAAAGAGAAGATTTACGATAAGCTGTTCAACAAAAGGGCCTAAATCGCTTTGACTGGTCAAATGATTGGTCAAAAATGTCAGAGTGAGAGTAAGCTGCTTATTCTTAATTTTAAGGGAGAGAAGCCTGGATGGACCATTTGTGGTTAAAATGCCAGTCAAATGGGAGAATGGCTGGCTCATTTTAATGCCATTTACAATACATTTAGACTGTTTTAATATTTCCAAAAGACTCAAAAAATTCCAGTTAAAATAAATTGGTGAAATGTTCACACACACAATGCAACTTATATCCAACAAAGTGGGTAGAGCCTGATATTATTTATTTAACCTGACATAACCTGCAGCTTTCACATTAGCTCCATTTTTTTAATTATTAAAATGTAGTAAAATGTGTCTTTTTTTCTCACAAAAACGCAGACGGATCTAAACTTTTTGTACAAGAGGTCTGAAAATGACTGGAATACCAGCAGCTGCCACATTGACTCCAATACAAGATGAAAACAGAATTTCCAGTAAAACCCAGAAGTTTCTCTGCTTTCAACTCGCTCTGATGTCTACCAGAAACAGGAATTTCACACAGATGTTTGCCTTGTAATGCTCACAGGGGCCAAACTGTATCAGTAGGAGTTACAGTTTCTCCTTTAAAGGCAGAATTTAGAGAAAAAATTTGAATATGTCAGTGCTCAAAAAAAAAGGAAAAGATTGACTGGACTGTGGATTGACAGCTGGAGGGTTGGCAGTCCACCTCCTTGCCTCAGCCAAGGTGCCCTTGAGCACGGGACCGTACCCCCATGCTCCCCGGGCGCTGTGATTGGCTGCCCACCGCTCCAGTGTTTATGGCATCTGTCTCCATGAGTGTGTGACCCTGTGCAGGTGTGTGTTCAACAGGTGTCGACCTGGGTGGGTCAAATGCGGAGGAGTAACATGACAATAAAATAATCTTAATCTTAATATTATAACATTACACTTAAACCCAACACGATAGCTCGAACTGCTATACAGAAGTCACAACTTTTGTTTATTTGGTATTTAACAGCTTCACTCATCTGCACACTGTTTACCTGCAGTCAGATAGATTCAGTTTAAACCTTTTATAAGAAACAGACCCAACACAGATTCTCAACAAACCCACTGCACTTCCTTCAGGAATTAGAAAGTCTACTTTGAAAATGTGTCTCTTTATTCCAAATTTAAATCTCATTTTTGAGGTCTGTTAAAGAAGAAGTTTAAGTCTATGATATAGACTTTTAAAAAATCTGTTTCATATAAAGTTGAAGTAAATATTCCATCTGTTGACCGTAATATCAATAGTTTAGACACACCTTCTTCTTCAAAATAACCGCATTAGTGTGTCCATACTTTTGAGTGGCACTGTACACAACTCAGGATGAAGAGTACAACCAATAGATAAATGTAAGTGGGGAAAAGAGAGGTCGTTTTTTTCCAGGAAAAGCTAAAATAATGCTTTTTGGGGATGAACAGAGTTTAAGCTTTTTAAAGATAGGCAGCTGAGTGAGGGATTAAAGAGTCCCCTGTCAGGAGAGTGATGAAGAGGAGGGAGAAAGAACAGGATAAAGAAAAAGGCAAAGCAATGGAGGGTACAAAACAGAGTGAAGTAAGAATGATCAAAGAAAGGAGGCTCAAGGTAATCTGCAACAGAAAACAAGGGAGAGGGGGAGAGTATAAACAGAAACAGAAGAAGGCAGAGAGAACATAGTGGAGAGGTATTTGAATACATAATATGCCCCGAGACTGTTAAATCCTGCAGTATTGATGGTTTTAATCTCCCACAGAGAAGTTTAGAGCCACTGCAGGATGGAAAGTGGAGCTGACAGATAACCAGTAACGAGCTCCAATTGATGCCTGAAGTTATTCACGGTGAGGCGCGATACTGGAGTCAGGAAAAGTGTACACAGGCTGCTCTAAATAGATGATTACAGTCAGTGAAAGACAGGCAGTGCCACGTGTTCCTGCTCACATGTACTTTTGAGTTTCTGTGTTCTCTTCAGATGAAAAGCAAGGACGAACCAATAAAGTAACGGCAGGACAGGGACGCTTAGCTGAGACAAAGTAGGCAATCTCCCCTTGAATAAATGTTTGATGAGAAGACCGATATATTCAAATAATACATTCTGATTACACCGCGGCATTAATACGTAGTCACAGTGAAACGCTCTGGCTCGGGTCTGTCTCAGCCGTTAAGCCGTCATCAGCACAAACACATGAAAGTGCAGCGCACAGATTATGTCAGAGAGTTAATATACTGCCCAAATCTAACCAAGTCAAAGGGATTTGGAAGTGATTCGGTTGAGATTCACCACACACACATCACATCAGGGTAATCCCTTCAAAACAATAAACACACATACAGTTATACACACTGTAACAGCAACACATCATTTCAGCAGGTGACATGTGGAGACTGCAGGCAGGACTCAACTGTTACTGTAAAATATACACAATGTGCCTTAGTGTCAGACAATTTGGTGAAAATTTACATGAGCAGGTTTTCACCTTCCAAAGTGAACTTCCTAAGCGAATGATCCTGCCCGAGTGGTGTGGTTGGGAAAGGTGTAGCACAAGGCTGATTCCAAACATTAATCCTGCCTAAAACACTGGTTTGGAGTCTCAGAGTACCCCAAATCCAGACCGGATCGTCCATGTTGGGTTGCTCTGACGAGTTCTTGGTGCTGGTCTCTGGTGATGCCTCCTCCCCTTCATGCTCCCCCTGCATGGATCAACCTGACCAGTCGATCTCTCGACTGTCCACCACCGTGCCGGTCTTCTTCAGACTCTTTCAACGTCCCTCCATATGGGGCGGCAAGATAACAAAAAAAAAAGAAGAAAAACCAGCTAAAACACACTAACAAAATTAATCTGACTCCATCCATCCATCTATCATCTGCCGCTTCTCCGGGGGTCGGGTTGCGGGGGCAGCAGCTTTAACAGAGAAACCAGGCGTCCCCGGCCACTTCCTCCAGCTCTTCCGGGGGGACCCCGAGGCGTTCCCAGGCCAGCCGAGAGACATAGTCTCTCCAACGTGTCCTGGGTCTTCCCCAGGGTCTCCTCCCAGTGGGACGTGCCCAGAACACCTCCCCAGGGAGGCGTCCAGGGGGCATCCTAACCAGATGCCCCCTTAATCTGACTCATGTTACCTAATGTAAAGCTGGAAATATGCATTTAAAAAGCATTATCAGTCTATAATCCGCCATCCTCCCTGATTCTCATTGTCCGACCTTGTTCATCTTATATCCTCCCCTCCCACCAGTCACTTCATCATCCCTTCGTCCTCCGTTCTGACCTCTGCCAGTATTTTCCTTCCACCCAGGGGATCATGTTCTTCGACGGAAAAGATTAGGCTGCTGTTGTTGGTGTGAGACTCGAGAATGAGAAGCTAATGAGAAGCTTGTGGATGAAGTCTATCAAATATTTTTGGTTAATTACTTTCACAACATGAGGGGAAACTACTGCTAAAAGATGGAAGAGTGCGACTGAAGTTGGGGATATGATATAAGGTTCCAGTGCCACTAATTATCTAAATAATTGACTGTTTTATTTAAACCTCTCAAATTATTGAGCCCTATTATATTGTATAAGGCAAAATGTCATTTGTGCAGTGTAAACCATCAAGTGTGTCCCTTTTCTACACACAAAAGCCTCGTTTTCACAGTGTAATGAATCAGATTCAATCACTGACACCAACAGACAGGAAAGCCGTAACATTATGACCACTGACGGGTTAAGTGAAAAACGGTTGTCATGCTTACTCTGGCAGTGGGTGGAATATTCGTGGAAGCTAGTGAGCATCCGTCCTCTGAACTGATGTGTTTGTGGGGAGACATAAGGCAGCTGGCTAATAAAAACGCCAAAACTGCAGCTGCAGGGGACAGTTTGTACTAAAGGTAGGCCAGAGAGGGAAAACCAACAGGGTCACGGGCAGCCAAGGCTCACTGATGCAAGTGACAGGCCCCCTAAAGTTCATCACAGCTTGTTGCATGTGGGTGCCAGCAAGGAGGCCATAGTGACCCAAGTCTACCTCTGAAAGCACCTACAAGAGGGTACACAGAACCCAAAAAAGCAGATCGATCAAATGACAGCCGCTCAATCAAACTCAAACTCACTGCTTACAAGTTTCTTAACTGATTGTCACAACCCAGAGAGAAGCTTCTCATCCTCTCACGTGACTCAAGACGCAAGGTGACCACGTCTAAAAAGTCAGGGCCTTCGACCCTACATGACGATGTGAGTCACAATCAATCTTTTAACGTCTTTTTAGACAAACTTTTGGTTTTTACTTTGGTTTCCAACATATTTTCACATGTTTTTCATCCTATTTATCTAAATTATTGGGCTCCATTTGCCCTCTGAGTCATTTTGTTGTGCTTAATATGTCAGTTGAGGTTTTACGTCGATTCAGCCTCAAGTTTCCCATTTACAGATACTATTTGGATAATGAAGAGTACGTTTTGTCCCTTTTTCTTTTTTTGAACTTAAAAAAAACTTCAGGTCCACTTGTGCAGGTGCAAATTTCTCTAATTAATTTTAAATAATCAAAGCTGCTGTAATCAGTATTTTTTACTCTACCAGTGGGACATCATTCTAAATAAAGAAAACCTACAAAAAAAAGTTTTTCTGTCGCTCATCTCATCTACGCTTCATTTCACATACTGTTTTGGTCTTAAACTGACAATAAACTCACCACACAACCTGCCAAAGTGCAACCACACAGACATGATGGCTTCCTGGTGAGCATAATAAAGCACTGCATCTAAATGAGGACAGAAACATGACTCTATATGAATGCTTGGAGCTAAGCGCGCAGTCACTACTACTGCAAATGTCTTCCCAAACACACTCAATCATAGTCTGAGTTTACCCAAAGTCACATTTCATATGTGCTCAACGGGGGACTTCAAGTAAAGAAATGATCCAAGACAAAAACATTTTTTTCCAGAGACCATATTCATCAAACGAAAACACATCTTTCACTTCTGCAGTACGCGGGATAAGAAGTCTGGTCCTGACGTTTAATACATCAGCCTTGGACTGTGCAGTGTTTAGTGTCAGAGGAGTACAGGGAGAGTGTTTTATGTGAGGGCTGAACTTCACCAGAAAGATTAAAAGGAGCTGTGATGCTGCATCGTAGTTATCGGAGCATGTTTTTCTCAAGGCTCTGAGGATAGACAGGAAGTTAGAGTAGGAAAACAATCTTTATTTAAAAAAAAGAAAGAAATACACCGACAGGAGTTAGAGACGACAGGCCTTCCTGTTGATAAATTGCATAAATCAGATCTGCTTTCAACTCAAAAAAATAATCACCAAAAGAGCATTAAAGAGTTTAAAAGGTGTCATCTGTGGATATTCCTACACTTAACTGCCTTTATATGTGCCAGAGATGCACGAGTGATGACAGAGAGTAGCGCCCCTTTAAAACTAACATCACCCCCCCATCCAACATGTTCAGATTCATTTGTCAAAACAAGGAGAAAAGGAGTTGTGTGGTGAGCTGTGGGACTGGTAGTGCTGGAGATTCCAACAATAGAAAGGTTTTATCACGCCACTAAAACGTTTTACTCCTTTTGCAAACACGTAAATACAAAATACTTCAATTTTTCTGCAAACACACAGAATTCATTTAACATTCACACGAGCATTTAAACACAAACAAAGGTTTTATGCTCTAATGCAAGAAGACTACCAAGCTCAAAATGTCCCCATCAGCCATGTTGCTGAATCTTCTGTAACTGCCAGAGATGAATCATTAATGGTGATTAGTTGGAAACCAAATGATTGAAATACTTTACGTTTTACTATGCTAAATCAAAAATGCTTCTCAGTTAACAGTCCAGCCAATACTGCTGATTGCACACGAGTAACCAGTGCAAAACGGGCACTTCCTTAAATCCCCAAGCACACGTTCGACAACAGAGGATGAAATTCTGGAGTTTCAGGATCTTCCTGTAAGATGCATCCCGCCTGTCAGTGTGGAACAAGTTTCCACTGCTCAGTTCACAGGAGACAGACGATGAGGAGTCAAGACGATTTATGGAAAGAACGACTGCGCAGGTTGGTGTTGAAGTTGTGTGTGCGTGTCCACATGCACGAAGAGGATGACCCAAAGGAAGGTGCAGGCTCAGGAGATGGTGGAGAACTCTTTGAGCAGCACGTCCTGACTCAGCGTGTTCAGAGAGACGTTCTTCCTCACATTCAGACTGATGGAGCGCACCTGGAGACGGACAGATTTATCACCAGGCTGTGCACTCGTGTCAAATACAAAGAGCTGTTGCTGAGGTTTCATCACAATACAAAGAAAAACTCAAAAAGGAAAACAAACAGACGCAAGCAAATTAAAAAAGATCTAACTGTTTTCAATCGGACGTGTTGTAATCGGTCTCTGATGTCAGCCGGAGTTGATCAACCGTCTCCTCAGCTGAAGTGAAAAGCTGATTGTTCACGTGATCAAGTTTAGTATTATTACTCCTCCACAAACTCCATCAAACTACCTTAAATACCTAAAGCGTGGACTTTCTTTGTCAAGTTTCTTAATCTAGCCAGAGGATGTCAGACTCCGGCTGTCCAGCAGGTTTCCCTGATTCAGGTGTTTGTGCAGAATAGAACAATCTTTTGAGGAGATCCATTTAATCTGAATCAGGTGTGTTGAAGCAGGGAAACATCTAAAACCTGCAGGACAGCCGCAGTCTGACATCCTCAGGCTTGATTAAGAAACTTGATAAACCACTTAAGAGTCATAAGACATAAAACACTTCTTTTCTTTTTGCATAAGGGTTAGTTAGTGCTGTTCATTCAGTCAAAAGGTGCTTTTCAGGCCTCATTTTAAGGATAATAGGTAATCGGATCACTTTGGGGAAGATGTCCTTTGTCTCTTACCAGATCTTTGAAGAAAGCGGCCTCTTTCGGCTGCTCCGAGTATCTCTCAAACTGGTCCAGGCCGTCCTGCAGTTTCAGGGTTAGTGTGTCATAGTTGGACCGTACCACCTCCAAAACCTAAATGATACGGAGAGCAGAAAATGGAATCAATTGTTTCCCTTCGTTTACAGCTCAGAGTGAACACTTGAATAGCAAGCAAAAAGTAAAATATTAATCAGTTTTAAATACTTTATTGCAACATTTTATTCATGAGGGATCATGTTGAGAGCTGCAATACTGTGGCAAAGCCTCTGGTTCCCCTCCTTACTTCCACTAATTAAGCATCATAAAACTCCATCACAGATGATTTCTGTCAAAAATAACACTGAATCAGCAACTCTGTGGATGTTTTACATTTTATTTATTGTTGGTTTCATTAGGACGTACAGCACCTAATATCACCTATTTAATACAGGCTGCAACACAGAAAGCTCAACGGAGGATATATTACACACATGACAGTCGTGCACCAGATATTCGACATTATCTCTGCTGCAAAACGAAGCGCTACAGCTTTTTGGGTTCTTCATGTCGGATATACTGGCACACCTCTCCAAATAACCTAAGTAAAAAGTTTCCACAAATCAAAGCACACGTGACTTAATCTATGAGCAGAAAGTGACTGCAGCTTCAGCTCTACTTTCACTGTTTTTGTTCTTAGTGCAACAACAAAGTGATTTGCAAAATTATTCAACCACTTTGATGTTCTGCAAACAGTGATTATTTCAATAAGCCCAGCTGTGTGCAGTCGGGTGGAGAAGGGACAACAACGTAAGCCACTTCTACATCAGCAGGAACTGTGTGGAGAGGGTCTCCACCTTCTGGATTGAGGAGGTCTTGATTTGGAGTCCAAGCTGTTAAAGGAGATGCAGCAGAGATTTATCTTCCAAAGACTCCTCCGGAAGGCCCAGCTGTCCCAGAGACTGCTTGTGCTCACATACTGTGTTGGTGTGTGGTACGCCAGCTGCACAGCAGCAGAAAAGGAGGCGCTTAGAAAGCTACTGGCTGTCCGATCCCAACACTGGAACAACTTTCCAATCCCAGATGTCTCACAAAAGAAAAGAAATATACTCAAAGACCCATCATAGCCAGGTCAATGTTTGTTGGAGCTTCTGCCATCAGGTAGGAGATACAGATGCATTTCAATTTCATTGTTATGTTAAATGACAATACAGTATCTATCTCTCTCTATGTATATATACACCTTGTTAGATCGTATTCTGCAACACCACTAATCAAGCAGCCCGATGAAAACCAAGAGATCTCAAAAAGTAGGTTGAGGTCAAACTTTTGAAGTGTAGAACTGTCCCTCCATTATCTCCATTATTAGAAAATAGAACAAGCACTGCATCACAGCAAACCTGGCCAAGAAGAGCGGACCACGAAAAGCCACAGACCGACCAGGAACAGCGTAAATGGGAAACACTGAAAAAGCTGCAAAGCTCCACAGCAGACAGGGGAGCCTGTCCGTAGCACCATCTGCAGCTGCACACGCTTTCTGTAAGAGTGACCAGAAATAAGCAACTGCTGAAAGAAATAAAAAACAAAGAACATTTTGAGTTCACCAGAAGGCATCTGTGAGACTCCTCAATCATGGAAGAACTGGTCAGACAAGAAAAAAGGCACCGTTTGGCCATCAGGTAAAAACTCAGAAATACAAATATAAAGGGGCAGACATGTTGTGTTAATCCAATGCTAAAAGCTAAGTATGCTAAGCCCCATAACTCAGCTTCTTCAACTATGGTACATACAGAAAGATATCTACAGTTTAAAATGAGCCAAAATAAAGTATCAAATGTAGTCTGGGAAGTTGTTTCATTATGAATCTTTGCAGGTGACGAGCCACTGCACAGATGAGACATCTGAGGATTAACATGCTCATCAGGGGGTCTTAACGCTTAAGAAAATCCCATCAACTGGCTGCTAACATTAGCACTTCAGCTGTAAATGACAGCAGGCGGTGGAAAGGTGATGGTCTGTGTTGAGCGATGCAATGTTCAGCCTCTTAACACAGCATCTGGTCCATCTTATGGCGATTTAGTAGAAAACTGTACAGTGGATAGAATAAGCATTTACATTTACATTTACTAAATAGCCAAGTAGACCGTGAACAAGTGGTTATTTCAACATAATAAATAATGGGAATAAGTTTTAGAATCAGAGGTGACTTTACTAGAGCTTATACTGCAGTTGTACATCCACAGTAGCTGCCTGAACTAAAGTCCAAGGTGGGCTGAAATTAAGAGGTAAGCATGGACAGATTACCTGTATTTCCACTCTGCAGCATGTCCCTGCAGCACAGAACACGGCGGCAAGATACATGAGCCGCACTTTGTCACGCTTCCCAGAGAGGCTCAACAAACTCTGACGTTCCACTTAAACAAGTTGAGCTCTCAGCTACATAAACCTCCGATGTCAACATACAATTAGGTCTTATTCCATTCACCCATACATTCTTTAGCTATGCTTATGTCTAACGTACAGTTGAATCGACATTTAAGGAGCACTAAATCGTTCCTTTCTTTTTATTTCCTTCAACTAAACAAAACTCAACAAAAAAAAAAAGTCTGTTGCTTTTAATTCAACCTCTGGTGGTACACTACTGGAAAATTAATTCCCATACATCTCTGTTCTCTGCCTCCTGTTCCCTCAAAGCTCTCATCCTCCTTCCTCTGCGAGTGAAAATGTAGAAGAAGGTTTGAATAGTAACCTGAATTAATAAAAAGGACCAAAAAGATGAAAAGGACAGAAGGGGAGAAGAAGCATAAAGCGAAAATAACAGATTTGACCGTATTATGTATGATTCAACGTTCAGCTCACACTCAACTCAGCTATGCAGCACTCTGCACCACTAAGCAGAAATTAGCGTCTTTATTTAACAGCGTGGATATAAAAGCAGGCTTGTGTACCGAACAGTGTTTTTGCTTGAGTATATCCCGTGGGGGACTCTGTATGACGGAGAGGAGAGCAGTGTTTGAATGCTCTGTGTTTCCAGAGAGGATCCATCTTCCTGCATCATGTCAGGAGAGAGGACGGCGTGCCTATGTGGCTTATGTTTGTTAGCCTTCGTGTACGGACCGAGTAACGTTTGGTTCATCCTATTAAAAAAAAAAAAACAAGCCAAGCTAGAGTGAGAGGGAGAGCCCTGCCGCCTCTCACCAATGGCAACTCCAGAGAGGAATAAAATCCAGGAGATTGGTTCCAGAACCTCTGCTACACGTCAAGGTGAGTCCGACCATATGTTACAGGCATCTCCAAACCTCCCCCACAAGCTCGGCCTCCTTTCCCACCAGTGAATGTCCCCGTTTCAGCAGCTGAGGATCGGATCACCAAGGCCTCCACCTTTGACTGCCACCCAATCCACAAAGCATGGGACCCGTATGGCGCCTCCTGCGGGTGTTGGTCCACAAGAGGTTGGTTCCATGCATCTCTTTTGGGACGTGCCCTGTTGGATTTCATGAGAGAGGGTCTGACAGCCCGGCCCTAAGATGAGGCGCCAGTCTCTCTAACCCAGGCAAGGGATCTGGGCTCCATGCATTGATTGTAGTGCACTTTGTCTTCCTCCTTAAACAGGACTGATTTGCCTTGGAAGACCAGACTGAGGGCAAGCTGCCCCTCACAACATAGCACCTGAGATCTCTGAGGCATGACAAGGTGGCAGTTCATGGAGGGAATGAACCCAACAATCATCACAAACCCATAAAAAATATTTTTAAAAATGATGTTTTTGTGTCATTTAGTTTCTGTTTTTAGTTTTGTTTAGTAGTTATTTACTCCCATTTCCACATATTTGTGTTTTCAGTTTTAACTGTAGTTTAATTCAATGTCTACACAGGAGAATTTTGTTTTGTGCACAATCAATCTAAAGCTCTAAAGAAAGATACTAATTAAGGTCCTCTTGTAATACTTTGCTCAGTATCCAGCAGTGCTTGGTGAGTATGAAAAAGCTCGGTCAGAGGGTTTGGACAGGACTCCGCCTCCTCGGCTTCCCTCTGATTATGGGCTCATTTCCTGATGCTGCTCTGGGGTTTATTCACTGTGTTCAAAGCATGTTGAAGACAGCTGGCATAGCTGGGATTTAATGTGTGGTGTTGTGGATTCAAACCAATGTCATTACTTTATTTAGAATATTTATCCATTTATCACAATACAGCAAAATAATGAAACATAGATTAAATACAACAGACTGTTTTTAAGAGTCAAATCAGATAAAAAAAATCTTCTGACAAACTCATAATTGATTTATTTTGGAGACATTAAGAGGAGAAAAGTACCACAACTGATCCTGCAGAACACATACAAAGTCATATAGTTCTGGTCCGAGGTTCCAAACGTTAATATGAGCTCAGTAAATGTCTGAGTCAGGAATGTCTCTCTGATCATTTTTCTTGAGTTTCTGCGTTCTGGTTTTCACTTGTTCAGTTAATATCTTCAAGTTAACTTGGGTTTTAATCAGAATTTTTACTAGGTTATTACTCTTTTAAAAGCTTTTCTTCAAAACTGATGCCTTCCACTTCCTGAGCAGGCAATAACAAGAGATGAGTTTAGAGGAGTAAAGGTGAGCCATTCAACCACAAGAACCAAAGGCGTAGACATTAAAGTGAAAGAAAAATGCCTCAAAACTATTCAGCTTAACCTTAAACCGTCAGCAGGACAGTTGGAGGTAATTGGATGTTTCAGTTCTCATCACAAGTACACATCAGAACTGGTTGTTAACTGGATAAAATAGGCTGATATCAAAGTTACAAAAGTGTGTCACGTTCTCAAAATCCAGATTCATGCCAAGGAACCAACAGGAATTCTACCCGAGAGCCATTAATGGCTCCCAAACACACATTATTATATATATATATATATATATATATATATATATACACATGTAAATAAAACCATAAACAAATTTAAACCTGAGCACCAAATTCTTGTTTTTATTTTTCTGTTACTTGATGTATGTTGAACAATCATTCTGTCGAAGTAAAAGAAATAATCAAAAATTCAGTATTACCATGATTTTAATGTCTGTGACGAGTGTTAAAATTCTGTCTGGAGCTTGAAACACGATTGAAATATTCACTGTGGAAATGGTTGTACACATTTTCTTAATTTGATCTGTTTATGGTATGTCCAGTTAATTAATCGAATTGGAAGGGGGTTTAATACAAGTGGAGGATAACACATAACCACTGACAGCTCATTAAAACCTCGGCCTTTCTCTTCCGTATGAATAAATCTAGCAGATAAAAGCACAGAGGTAATTGGGGAATATAATGACCAAATCCATCATTCTCCTATCAGCTGTAGGTAAAGTAAATAAAAACACTCTCAGTGCACTCTATCCCCACAGATATGACATAAACAAGTCTTAAATGGAGCTGACAGCGCTCATATCAGTTCAGTTTTCCAACAATAATGAGGAAAAAATTCTGTGTTCCAGAAGTTATCCTGATGTTTCATTTTAATGACTCTGCTCCTCGTTTGTGTTTGCAAACCAATGGGACTGTGTGTAATGTGTCCATAAGAGCAGCTAAATGCAGCAGTTAAACATAAACACATCGATCTAAAGTGACTGACCTTTTAATGTTTTACATTTTCCTTTAAAAGTACAGTAAGAAGTGACCTGACCTGTCAGCTGCTCTTTCAGGGGTCTCATCACCATGACAACACAACCTTCCTAAATAAAAGACCCCTTCTCAAACACTTTCAGGGACAGAGTGTTTTCCGTTGTCTATTAAAATATTCAAAAGACTTACTTTTTAAATGGCAACACTTGTTTGAAGGCTGAGGATTCAGAGGAGTTCAGCCCCAAGATGTTTGCAAGTTTATTTTCATGTGATTTTTTTAGTAAGAGTGCAAAAAGAGGTGAAGCGTGTTGTGTTTACCTGTTCTTCTGACAGCTGGGAGATGTGGTTCACAGCAGCGTACGACTCAATCTTGGGGTTAAAATGGTTGACGATGGCCCTTAGAGACAAAAAAAAAAACATTTCTGAAAGGATATTTTACTGCGACTGTTACAAATCTCATTTCAAAACCATCATCATTGTTTTTTGTTCTGTTTTAATTCAATTTATTTACTCGTCTATTTATTCCGGTCAGTATTTCAGTTTAATTTAGACACAAGAGGAGTGTTTCTCGAACAGCTGGACCCTTTTCTGCCAAAATGCGTATATCTAGCGATTTCTGCATTTACTTTAATGGCAAAAAGAAAATGTATTAATTCAGGAATTGCATTTCTGAGCCCCTGTGTTGCACTTCTGGGTCGTTGTCTGGCCAAGTGCCACAGCTGTTAGAGCCATATCAAATCACAGTGGAGCGAGAGCGATAACAAAAAATATTAAAGCTTTATTGAAGGGGTGAACTAATATATTTAAACTGCTCTATTCTATTGATCAATATATTTATATTCAAACTATATCAAAACTTCAGAGGCAGACAGGTGGAAGACAGAAGTGAGCTTGGTGAGGACAGCTGGGAAGGGAGCAGGTTTTAAGCAGTTAAAGCATAAACATTGTTGATTCTTGTGCAAATGAAGCTGAACCGATCAAAACGTGACCCACTCTGGTTGAAAAATCAAACAAACAGCTATAGGTTGTACCCGACCACCCCTGGTAAGGTGCTTACTGGACATTTCTTTGTAATATGTGCACCGAGCAAACAAGGCTTTTAGAGTGTGTTACACCGAGCCTGAAAAGTTAATGCAAGAAAAACACTGAAGAGCACAAACAAGCTCCAGCACAGGAAGGCTTTTATGTGGCACACCATAGTGTAACACATATTCCTGCAGTCTGAAGCGGCTCTCAGCTTTGCTCAGGGATTTATCCAAACCAAAATTTAAGCTTACGGTTAACTTGGTGGTTTAAGCATTTCGGGGACCTTAAAACGGAGGTTTCAATACATTTCAATGAGTCCCTCATTCTGTAGGGAGCAGTTTGTGGAGCTACGTAATGTTGAGGTGCAGGCAAATAACGTAACCTTCAACGTGGGAATGTTTGCATTATTCAGCTGCAGTTAGTTAACACCATAACTCATTTGAGTCCAATTCCTTCTCAGCGCCATCTTTATACTGTGAACACATCAAGGGACTTTTAGATGTGAACTCAGAGGCAACATTAGCATTCATTTCTACAAAATAAACAGTTTTACAGCTCAAATATAAGCTGAAGCAATAAGCACAGCTGAGACACTAAACGCTTTATTTGTGTGTATCATATATCAAATGATTATAATAATAATTCTTCTGTCTTTTACTCATTGGAAGCCAGCGTACAGAAGAATGAATCAGCCCCTTCATTTGACTTTACTCTCAGTCTTCGTTCATTTATTTATCTATTCTTTGAAATGTCATTTCATCATTATTTCAAGTTCTTATTCTAGACTTTACATCAACCCCTTGTGACAATGAGTTTTGGCAGGGGCACTGCTCCACCAGCCCATAAAAGGGGGTGAATCCTCTGGGAATTTATTGACAATAAGTTAAAATAGGTGCCTTCAGAACAGGGCGATCTCAGTGAAAGAAAAGAAAGATTAGAGGGGTAAATGTCAGAATATCGTCACACAGATCTGTGTTTATTTGGGGTTCAGTAGAGTAAAAACTTGAGTGAAAAGATAAAAGGGGGAGAGGTGTTTTTTTTTAACCTTTCTCCAACAAATTCCAGCTTGATGTCCCCTTCAACATGACTCATTTCTGTGTAAAGAGTGATGTGTGTTCTTACCGAATATTAACAAGAGCATGAGTGACTTTACTGGCTGCCTCCTTCCACTGGCCTGTGTTGGTAGATACTCTCAAAACTGAAGGGCAAAGAATGACATAAAGAGAGTCAGACCCATCTATAAATGTCTCTTTTCATCACCAACATAGCAGTAAACAACTTATTCTGTCAGTCGACTGGTGTAAATTTACCTCAAAACAGGCTTTTAGTTTTAATATCTCCTGTTCAACAGTTATTCAAGGTGTTTCCAGACATACCCATACAGTAGAGGTTGTCAAAGACCTGGTGCATTCGTACAATTTCGTAATACAACTCGTCGTAGCTGTTGGAGGTGGGCAGGAATGTGTCTCCGTAGGTTATGAACATGTTGAACAGGTTCACGACCTGGAAGAGGAGACACACGACAGGATAAGCTGACCCGCGTGGGTCCTTTTAAACAGCAATGATGCACCTAGAGAAATCCTAAATTCCAAAACAAAACATCTAAAAATTGAATTAAATGGATGCTGCCTGCCTGTTTGTGCTCAAAGCCACCGCTCATAAGAGCATCTGCCTTTCAGATTACCACAGGATCATTATAATACGTTACGGGTGGAATCGATTTTCAGTGAGAATTGTGCTGTCAAGCTCCTGTCTCCACTTTGCGAGTTTGTGCATTTCTCACCAGTAAGGCCAGATAAAAGATGTTGTGCTTGGCCAGCAGCGTGGTCTCATTTGACAGCAGGAACTTCAGCAAGTTGATGAGAGCTGCACAGAGGGAGACATGCTTGCATTAGAGAAATAACTTTTCTGCTTTTCTCCGTGCACGTCTTTATTAAGGTAGATAATGGAAACACAGGGGGTAAGGGACCTCTCAAAGCCAAATCAAGCCTGCTTGCAAGCTTTTATTGAGGAAATGATACCCATGAGAGGAACCAAAATGTGTAACAAACACCAACAGAAGTCGACATGACAACACACTGAAAGAAGATAAGCACATCTATCGCTTTAATTTGGCTAGTTTTTTCTCCCCAGGTTTATTTCATTGGATGCTATTATCACCACCAAGAGGAGCGAGTCGGTGTTATTCTGGGAGTTAATGGGATTATTGGTGTGATTAGAGAAATCTGTATTCCAATGAGAGCCGGTGGGATGGGGCCATTACAAGCTGAAATGTTAACATATCATGAGCTGACCAAGTTGAAAACAAGGCCACGAGGATGGATTGTTCCTTCTGTGGAGACTCATTATCCAATCGCAGTGATACAGTGCATTTCCAAAACAACGAGCAAAGTGACTTCAGGAGCAAATGGCTTTGTTTGCAAAAGCAGAAACTATTTACTAATCTCTTGAGGGTGAAGCACAGGAAATCAGAGGGATTTAATTATACAAATCATTGGCACCGTCACAAAACTTCCAAAACATGATTTATATAACGGCTGAATTTACTTGGATCCAAAAGCTCAAACCGTCATTGCAAATGCTTAGCAGAAAATGATCAAAGCATCCCGTCTCCTGATAGTCCAGCGTGAAAAGTTGGGTCATGGCTCTTTGATGGAGCTAAGTGACCAACCTGAACCAATAATCCATAAACACGACATAAAAAACATTTGAGATGTCAAATCTTCAGCTTTTGTTGGAAATTGTTGGCCTTGCTCCTGTGTTTATCAGAGTCATTTTCTTTAATCAATCGTTTCTGTGTCTTAAAAGTGACAATGAGCTGCTCGCCTCACATCAGGGTTAAAACAGCAGAATAATGCGTACTTCCATAAAACAGGGATGGTTTGATTTCACTGTACAGAGCAGGTAAAATCAAAAGCACATCACCAAGTCTGGGAAATATTAATCCCACTGGATTTGGCCTTAATTCTAACAAAAACACACCAAAGTGTAAGTGCAGTATCTACCTGACCAAAGCTCTCTCCAGGTGTAGTGTAATCTGATTCTACATTTCTTCTGGTAACACAGGAGTTTGTGGATGATCTGCACACAGCGTCTGCACAGGAAATAAAACTGTGGTTAATAAAGTTGGGTGGACGATGGCTCACAATAAAAGAAAGCATGATGCATGATTAAATGCGTGCCCACAAGTATAAATCCATGGGGAAATCCTTCATCATATGAGTGACGATAAACTCCACCATCAGATCTGGTGCAGAAGAGACAGAAAAAAAGAACCAAAATGTTAAGATACGTGTTCTTTGGTGATAAACATCACATTTTCCAGAGTTATTCCAGCATAGCTGGCTGGTTAATCTATGAAAGTAAAACACAAAGAAATACAGAGCAAATGATTTTGCGTTCCCACATGCAACACCTTTGGAACATTTTCAGAAAGTTTGATTCTGGTTAAATCACCATCATTCACTAATGAGTTTGTTGGCAAAATCTTAAAGACAGTCGTCATTTTGACAGATTATTACAAGGGGAAGATTTACCATGACGTACACAGTCTATAAGAACACACTGACCACCTGTAAAAGATGTTTCCAGTCTGGGTGGAAAAAAATGAACTTAACACAAAAACTGTAATTCTATGATCCTGAATTTATTGACAAAAGGTCAACAACTGATTTTTGTAGTTAAATTAATCATATTTTGCCAGTTACATAATGGCAATGTATTGTGTAATGTTCTGTGTAATATTCTGCTAGATAGAAGAAGATTAATCAGAGGGTTCAGCGACACACGTGACCTCTCCCAACCATCAAGTTCAGAACTGAAGAAGCCTTTAGGATGAGAGGAGAAACGTCTTCAAGATCCAAGAAGCAGTCCAGCCGCCCTTATTCCAGCTCTATGGTTGGTTCACTAAGGTTTAGGGTGAGAGAGTGTAAATGTTTTTCGTACCTAGAACAGCACAAACCAGCGGACGTGAAGGAACATTTTTGTCCACTGTTTTTTTCCTGTGTCTCATGGGCTGAAAAGAGGAAAAAAAGAGAGAAATTAAATATGTAGTTCGTCTTTAACTGTCTATCTTACCATAGATCGTACTCTAAATGCAACACATTCAGAATGTATCGTCGACTGGCTAAAATCATCACACATGGGACTGGGTAGTGGAGTGGTATTATTGCCACCTTTTGTGTGGGAGATGGTGGTTCAAATCCCCTGCATGAAAGGTACTACCTCCAGTAGGGGTCCTTAGGTGAGACCCCCTTACCCTATCTGCCTACCTGTAAGTCACTTTGGATAAAATGCAAAATGCCAAATGCATAAACATAAACATCATTTCCAATGCAATGTTATTGTTAAAGTGAAGACGTTTAAACATCCCAAACACTTTACAAATAATTAGAAAACTGTCAGCATACATGTGGTAAAATTCTAAAAACTGTCACTAAGAAATCCGCCCACATCCCCCCATCACTATGACCTTTAACTCACCATTCTGTGGAGATTGACTCTAAAGTTCATGTTGTCATCGTGAAGAAAGGCATCAGCATACTGGTCCTGTCACAAAGAGACACAAAAGCAAAGATATTCAGGCTGAGGGAGAATGTGGACGGACACAACTGCTGCAGTACGGCTCACACCTCGGCTATGCAGGTGAGGATAATCAGGCACAGTCTGGCACTGTTGAGTCGGTGCTCATCTGCAAACACACAGATGCCTCTTAACAGATGGCAGATAACAACAGATAACAACTAAACTCTAAAGCACTGAGAAGATATACATGCAACCGAGTTAGCAATAATTGATGGCGTAGGGACAAAGAGAGGACGCATAAAGCTTTCTGATTACCTTTAGTATCCTGCATTACGATGGAGGCATACTTCAGGAAGGTAATGAGAAGGTTGCTGGTCTGCAGGTTGGGATCCAAGGGCAGTTCTGGGTTGTTCATCACTGCACAGTAAACATGCAAATTAAACTTCAAGTGAACAGAATCACTGTGGTTAAAATGATAAAACTAACATTATTATTACTGATTATCTAAGACAAAAAAAGACCAAACAGAGTCAAAGTCAAACCGTTAAATCACAAAAACCTGAAACTAAGCTCAAAGGCTGCAGTTAAAGCAGAATAAAGGCCGTCCTGGACGTGCTGCTCATTCAGGCGATAACAACAAGTGATTACTGCTGTATCTCCCTGTGTTTAGACAAGCATCAAGCATCTTCATCCATTAAAATCTCTGCTCTTTCAAACATACATCTCATTTCATAGATAAAAGATGAGCCGGTCAGCTCTTTACTCCCAACCAAACCCTCATTTATTCTTTTCCTCCTCAGATCCTAAGAACAAAAATGCTTTTACACTGTCGAGCAGCGTCTCACGTACGTGGGACTCTGCTGTGGACAGAAATGTATATTTAAGTCATGTATTATCAGCGAACACACGCGACCGTGTCTGGTCTAAGTAGAGAGCGGAAGAGCTAAAGTCCCAGTGCATGTGACATACATCTATGTTTGAAGCTGGAAGTAAATATTTTATACAGGAAGAGGCTTGTGGGCTTAAAGCAAAGGAGTGAATGCGAGCCAGAGACAGAAACACGCACCTTTTAATAGTCACAGCACATGTTTATGGGAACCAGGCTGGCGTAGGAACGTCACACGCCTTCCAACAAAGCCTGAAGTGAACGCCATGCACTCATTTTCAAAGGCAAGGCAAGTTTATTTGTAGAGCACAATTCGAACACAAGGCAATTCAAAGTGCTGTACGGCTACATAAAATCAGAAGAAGGCAAGTAAAATCATTCCAAAAATATAAAAAACCATCATTAATTAATTAAATTAAAGGTGAAGAGTGCAGATAAAAGAGAGATTAATGAGTGCTTGTGATTTAGTTACTATTCATTCATTTCTAGATGTATCTGATTAAGCGTTTGAAAGGCAAGTGTTTAAAAATTCATAGAAGAAGTTCAGATAAAATGGAAGTAAAGAAGCAGGGACATTTATTCAGAGTGGCTTTGTTTAATTTTAAAGACAAGATCGATATTTTCTGTGTATTTCTTTTAAAAATTCTTTTTAAAATGCTGCTGATGAAATAAAACAAATCTGAACACAAAGAATTCTTCCCTGTAAGTTTTAGTGTCGTTAAAGGCCGACTTTACACCAGCAGGGGGGTTTTAATTAAAGATTAAAGCGTGTAATTCTTCCCAAATAAACTTTATTTACACAAAAAAAGCACAAACACGTGTTTTAAAGGTGACATATAAATATAACTCCATTTATACTCGAGGTGATACAGAGGAAACAAATTAAAATAAAGGGTCTTTACAAAGTAAAGTTGTTTAAATTACAAATCAAAACCCAGACGAAAGGTTTTAGTTTTTACAGTTTTTGTACCTACGATTCTAATTTATAATAATAATAATAATAAAAATAATAATAAGCCAGACGTTTTGACTAAAGGTACATTCACAAAGAGAAGGAACAAAGAGAGAATTTAAATTAAAGAAATTAATGAAAAAGTCAAAATGAAATAAAGAAATAAATCATTTTCAGGACATAAATAGATCAATACGACGTGAGGGGAAATAATTCAGAAGAAATGAATTCACTAATATTTAAAACTGAGAGAAAGTAAATAATTAGCTAAATTAACATTCAAAATCAAAGCAAAATGTATTTATTTCACAAACTATTCAGTTATTTTAGCATAAATCATTTAGTTACTCATTTATTTAGCCATTCATAGATTTATCTTGGATTATAACAGCTTCAGTTTTTATGTGGGAACCTCTTTTAGATTTTATTTGGTCCCCATTTTCCAGACTTACTCTTACTATTTCTGTCACAAATGAAAATGCAACTTCATCTCCTGACACAAAGGCAGTGACAGCCCACTCACACTCACACTCACGTGTCAAGCTACCCTTAAAAATACCTTAAAGCAACCGGCTTCTTTAGCGAATAAATTAGGCTGCACAGTTGAGTCAAAGGGTGGCAATAAAGACCAAGTTATGAAGTACAGTGTGTCCTGTTCATGTACAGCAGATAAATAAAGAGGACCCCCCCAATTAAAACTGTAATTGGTTTCATCAACAGCTGATCGTTCATGTGAGTTAAATGTTTGCTAAATCAGAACTATTCTGGCCTCCTTCTGTGCGTCGACTCTTTTTAAAGGATAACAAAAAGAAAATTATCTCAGCGAGAGGAAAAAGCCTTTTTATGTGAAGTCTTTTGAACTGTTCCATTACAAATTCAACCACTTCTTCCTGAATAATTCAGATTGTCATCGTAAAGGTGATGAAAGATTTCATGGCTTACTGTCGAGGGAGGGCGGCGTCGTGCCGAGCGGAGTCGTCGGTGTGGTTGGAGTTGGGGTGACGGGTGTGACTGCAATTTCAATCTCAGGGTGGCTCTGATGAGATACGAGAAACGCAGAAAAGTCTGTAATCGGTGCCCCGTGTGAAGGGCTGATGTCATTAAAGAGAGAGGAAGCTTTTAATGAATCCTTCTTACATTTTCCCTTTTAATTAATCATTAAATCAAGCAATTATAACATCGTAAGTAGCAGAACTCTTGTGTGTTGGCCCGTGTAAAACGCTGCCATCCAGAATTAATTTGACCCTTCCTCAATAGTTTGTTATGATGGCTAAAACATGGAGAATTAATGTCTGACCAGGAATTTAGAAAGTTGAATAAAGGAAAATTGATTAAATGGACATTATTGAGGACATGTGAGACCTCTAAAGCCTTAACAGGGATCGCTCCTCTAGATCTGGATAGCAAAAGTACATCACTTGCTCTTGTGTTGCTTTTATCAATAAAAATCATAAAGAGGTAACACATTTTGTTCGTTTTTCTAATACAAAGAGAAGAACTGATTACTCTGCAGCTTATCAGAACCCAGAGAGGGTTGAACACCACTGCACAGAGCAGGTAAAACCCTCAGATTGCTCCTCTGGACGGGGACATAAAAATGCATCTCAGACACATAAAAATATACATAAAAAAAAACAAAAATAATCAGACTTTCTTACCTGTGCTAACACGGTGATGAAGTTTCTGTTGAGGTGCACAGCCTCATAAAGTGCCAGCAGAATCGCCTCATTTGTCCTTAAGATGACAGTGAAATAGTCCCAATTAGCACATTTGTTTGTGAACCGTACCTCAGCTTTCACATTTTATTGCCGTGGATGAAGAAATGTTGCATCGACTCTGTGCAGCACAGAAACTGCCAACAACATTTTCACAGACTAAACATCTTGCAAAGACTCCAGATCCTGCAGGGTCGCTATTTAAAAGACCACAACTAGATTTTTATGAGAGAGAATGGATCTAAAACAGCCGCGTTACCAGAAGAAACAGTTTTCTGACCACAGGAGCGCGCCGCAACCCCGTGAGATTCTTCTTATTCAGTCCTAAGTACAGCTATCTTTTAGGGCTCGTTTATGCTCAGCGTCAAACACACAGACGCATATAGACGCGTATTCTGGTACGTTTTCAGAGATCTTGCGGATGCGTACCCAAACGCAGCGAATGGAGCAGTACCAAAGGAAATCGTGGGGGCAGTGTTGCGAAGTATAGCTCACGTGCGACCAGCGAAAGCAACAAACACGAAGAAGACAAAAGCAGAAATTGCAAAACTACGTCCACATACTGCGATGCATTCTCGGGTTGTGTCCGAAATCACTCACTCATTCCCTACATAGGGAACAACTCGTGAATTTGTCTCGCGCCTGTCATCCAAAGGCTAACTCCGAACAATTCACCGAAAAAAAAAAAAAAAAAAACTTTTACTCACTTCCAACCGGCTGCGGAGGCGAAACATTGCATGATGGGATATCTTGCTCCGGTTCGTGACCATCAGATGTTCACTACATGTCGCGGTGAATTGTGGGATACATTCAGTGCACTATATAGTGAACATTAATAATCACTAAACATTCGGACACCACTACAAATTGGCGTGGTCACTATATAGTGGTTAGGGAGTGACTTCGGACACAGCCTTATGTCTCTTTCTGCGAAGGTGCGTTATCGTGATCTCCTCCACCGTCGCCATGTTTGCTATTGTAGCGACCTCTGCACTGCCCTCTGGTGGATGTTTTGCCTAACAACAATGCCAACGTAAAGCACACATGTGAGTATGTGGGCAGAGTATGTAAAGGGAGCACCAATGAGCCTTTAGTCAACCAAATCTGACCTGTAAAGTCAGGCCATCTAAGAGTCTGTTGTAGCTCCATCTTTAACGTTGAACGTTTCATCTTTACACCCTTCAAACAATAGTTAGGACGGTTCGAAACATATAACATAGACCTGCTCCTGAAAACAGCAGCTGCTGCTGAGCTCTCCTGGATGAATTAATGCTTAGATCATTAAAACAAAGATGGTCATTTAAACGCTGATCCTCTGCAGGTCGTGTTGATCATTACGTAACAAAGGAATGAAAAACAAACAGACTCTCACTGACAGTACAGGGAACAATGCGGCTCAATAAGTATGAGCTGACATGACTTTGCACTTACTGTACAGACAGCTTCTCATCAGCATCTGCTATAAACATGCTGCCCACCTGTAAACAGGAGAAGCTGTAAGCTGTAAGCCAACTATGATGATTACGGATGTAAAAATATCAAAAGGAACAGGATCCTACCATGCTTGTGAAGGTAGAGAAGAAGCCGCCCTGGTTCTCCTCTTCTTTATCTTTGTACTGTCTAAAATGTTGGACAGAAGGCAGGAAGTCATGAAAAAAGTGACAGGTAAGCCACAAAAAGGCAGAAGGAGAGATGAATGTTTTCAATCAAACACAGCACTTTTACTCTAACACACAGTCACCTTAAACCTCCGTCTACTTATTATCTTTGGGGTATTCACTTTATACACAAAAACAGTGAGCTGTACGGAGCCATCATCAATCATCATAGATGTGTCAGCGTCTGCATGCTGACAGAAAAGACCTCCGTCACAAACAGCATTTTAATTTCCGTACCTTGCCTCATGCAAAAGACATTACCTTCTGCTGAAGAAAGCTGTCAGATATAAATAACTAGAAAGGGATTGTGCTGTTTCTCCTCTTTAGAATATAAATAGAACATTTGCAAAAGATGTCAAACTAAACTGATGACCGCGGCAGCTTCAGCACACCTCGCACTGCATCATTTAAGACTCTTTTTGACAGATGGAAATGCAAACATTTCACCTGTTATATTCTGTCAGAGCTTGGTGGACGACCATACCCATTCCCTGAGGATGAAAAAAGGAAACGGTGCATTAACCAGACCCTCAATAATATATCTAATGAGAAGGCTGCATGCTTCAGATTTTATAGTCATTATCAAGCCTCAAAGGAGCACAGCATGCAATACTTACGTCTAGTGTTGGCTCATCATCCACAATGGAGAGTTTCACAATATATGGATTCACAGACTAAGAAAAAGCAGACAGAGAAATTAAACCCAGTTGATACTTCATTAGGCTATAAAAGACAACGCTGCCTTGATCTTATCTGCAACTGTAAATGGCTGTAAAAACAAAAACACATATATCTACACCTCGTATAGAATAATATCCATATTCTTTAGAAACTCGAGATACTGCCCAGCCCAATGCATCGTCCAGGCAAACCCAGTCCTGTCTATGCAACCTCTGACCAACAACTGTGAGTTTCCACAACACCTCCACCAACACATCTTGGCATTACTCTCTTTTAAAATATCTGCCTTTGTTGGGCAGTTTGACAAAAAATGTTATCACCATATTACTTTATTGATCTACCTCGATGTAGCTCACAACATAAAATTTGATTAGACTGTCACAGCACAGCTTTTGGCTGTGTTCACACGTGTTTACAGTCATGTTCATGTCTTTATCAGCAGCCAGGCTGCAGCACTCGCTCTGGAGACTGCAGTTACACCAGTTGTCAAATAACGCGACCTCTTCCTTCTTTGTGCCTGCAGCAGGAACAGACAGCCTGAGGTTGTTTGGTTTTCTTCAGGGTCTTGAGGAAAACTTACTTAAAAGGCTCAAATGTTGCAGGAAACAGCGTTCAGATAGCAACAGATAAGCCTGGTTTTATCAGTGTGAGACAGAGGGAAAAAATGACAAAAAATGATCGATTCACTGAACAGTTTGATGGAAAACACTCAGTCAGGAGCCATCACTGTGTCATACAGCCTTTTGCGCCTCCTGTCTGGTCCCCCCCCCCTACAGTCGGTCATCTTCGCCGCTGGTAGCTCAAAGTGTTTTGCTATGATAAATGGCGTGTATTTCTGACGTGACGGCTGTTGTCGCATTTGTTTGTGCTGAGGGACAGATAGTTTGGTTTATCAATAGATCGACTGAAACACTTATCAACGAAAGTGACAGAAATTTCATTTCAATCGAACTTTGAGAGCATTTTACCTCCCAGCTGTATGTTATTCTCACACTCTGCTGCCACCCTGGACGTTGGGATCACAAACACAACCTGTGATTGAAGGTGTGGGAATATTTCTATAGTTATATAGAAGGATGGTGCTTTGCAGCCATGGTCTAAGATCAGCAACATTCAGATTTTTTCCATGTTTGTTGGGAAAAAAGGGGATAATAAACAATATACTTTTAAATCTGCCCCTGACCTTCCAAGTGATCTGCGCCAATGCTTAAGAGTGATGTGAACACACTCTTAAGCATTGATTGGTCAGACAGAATCCTCACCTACATGTACGATAACAACATTTTAGCACAATAAGTAATGTACTTTGTAAATGCAAGTGTACATATTCACCGGTGGCTTAGTCTCAGTCTCTACACTGACCCAAGGAGAGCTCTGCAGAGTGTAGCTGTTACACTCGCTATTGAGAAGATATCCATCAGCATAGTTCTCACAACCAATCACAAACACACACAGTAAAATGGCTGTTCTTCACATGAAGCCACAACAATACGAAGCTCATCTCAATCACACGGAGGTGATGCAGCTGCAGCCCAGAGCACAGGAGAGAAGAAACAAGTCGAGCCACAGCATGCAATGGAGAAGCTGCATTACTTATTCTGCTTAAACATTCAGATTCCCCAGAAAACCTCCTCCTGATGCTGTTAGCGCTTATTCCCAATAACTTCTACCTCAATCCTTTTTCAGAATTAAAACAACATACATCTACTTTCCCAAGAAAGACTTTTCAGACTGTTGGTTTGCTACCCAAGTCTTGGCAGAAAGGTGCTGTACTGTAGAGGGACACACGGTCCGTTTATTCAGAGACTCAGTAAGGATATAAACATACACACCTCATATTTTCTGTAGTTGACCAGGAGGGCCAGAAGAACCACAGCGTCATAACCATGCTGCCCTCTACTGGATGCATCTGACAGAATCTGAGCAGAGAAGAGAAGAAGAGTAGGGATTACCAAACTGAGAGGAATGATGGTTTTAAAATCAAACAAAACCTCAGAAACACATTCTCTTGACTGATCGCTTACCTGTAGAATGGCTTCAAAGATGCTATTGATCATCACGTACTCCAGTATGGTGTTCTGGCTAATATTGTCTGTAACCTGTGGAGACAGTTTTCCATATCTGAGACATTTAGCATGTTTAAACAGCACAAAAAGCAGTCATCACAGTATATCACAACATTTCATGTTGCTGTTTTCTTTAGGTTCTTTCTCACCGTCACCAAACACAACAACAGTTTGAGGCAAAGGCTTTTAAGACTCTCTGAACTGTCCCCACAAAGAAGGCTATCCAGTCTCTCCATCAGGTCCTGCAGGGGACACAAAACTACTTTATGAATGAATGCAAAACAAACCATCAGTCTTACCCCTTTACTGCATGCCCATTTCATTCAATTATTTCTGTCTTTAAAAGGTAAATTCTCACATACTTTCATCCTTTGCTCAGCCTTGTCAAACCCCATCAGCATGTTGATGATGTCAAAGCCAGACGCCGATTTGTTCTTCTGGTGAACCCCTCGAAAAAGTGCACAGAGCGTCTGGCAAGATAAACAGAAACAGTGGGAAATTCTTCATGGCTTAGTCAAACTAGTAATAGTAGGGCTGTAAAGGTGATCACCTCATTGTTTTTTAGACTGTTCTTGCTTATCTATGCTGTGCAAAGTAGTTCACCTTTAATACTGTAAAATGTTCAACATGTTGCCTCCACTCTGACCTCCTTCCATATCAACACACTTAACAAGTGTTTAGGGATGCTGACCTACACAGTCGTGCATCCACACTTTCCTTTGTATATCACAACGACTTCTTCCATTTCTCGCAATGTTGGGTTAACTTTTTCGGTTCTTGGCAAAAATTGGTCACATTTCAATTCTAAAAAGCTTAGAAAATGTCGCTACACACTCAAGATGCTACTATACAAATATGTGGACCCTCCTGAGCATTAGTTACCTGCAGTGCATTAACCACTTTGATTTGATGCTCTTCTCCAAGAGCCTGAACGCAGTGGTGAAACAGAGAGTTGATGTTGTCTTGAATACGCTGGACTTCCTCCCCATCTACACTCTCCAATTTGGACTCCAGGTATTCTAGGTTCACCTGAAACAAAAGGCAGTGTTGAGAGATTGGAGAAAAAGCATCCATCTGATTATTTCATAATACCCTTGTCTTAAAAAGCAGCAGTTTCATCTATGAAAATGGCCGTGAGGCAAAGCAGCAGCACAATCAATGCAAATTATACAACCAGACAATCTTCTGGTGCCATGCACCAATCATTGTAGTATTTGCTTTGGCTTTGAATTGCAAACATCAGTACTTCTTCTTTGATTGTGCATAAAGCCACAAATCAATGACGATTTATTTTACGTCACATTGTCCTATTCTAAATCTCATTCAAAACAACCATTTCTGCAGCTAACATTAGTAACATCTGTCACGTTAGAGCTCATCACTACTGAAGCATCTTTCCTCTACCTTCATAAGAAACAGCTCATCCCAGAAGCGAGGATTATTTTTGGCTGGGTCTTCTTTCTAAATCAGAGCAGAAACAACATTTTTAGCACATTCGTTTATTTCAGTAAACATTTGCCACTGATGGTCCTTCCTTGTGATACTCACAGCAAAAATCTCATCATACATCAAAACCACCTTCTCTTTCAGAGGTTTTTTAGAGGAGGACGTCCTCCTTAGTAGACCTGTCTTTTTCTCGACTTGAGACATGACGAAGTCTGTGGGGGGAGACACACAAAAAGAAAGACCATGCAAAAACATGAGGGATAAGTCTCCGTGATTTATGGGGTGCCGCCCCAGGTGGGGGCTCCAAGTCACTTCAGGGGAAACTCAGCGAATGGAGGTGAAGAAATATCAAATCAGTCATTGAAAAAAACAACTTAAATGTCTGTGGGGTGGTTAAGGTACTCAGATTGATTATTTCTGGGATAATTTAGCTATTTTTTTAAACAGTCAGAACCTGATAAATACATTTGGAGTGACTGCTTTTGTGTAGTCTTAGTGTGTCTTCAGGGGACGCTTCCTGTCTCAAACTTTAACACGCTGGACTTCCTCCCCACCGATAAGCAACTGTGCTGCAGTGTTTAATGAAACAAGAGGAGGAAAAATAACAGTTTTGGGGAGAAGTCCCTTCCCAACCCTGTTTGTCACTGCAGCAAACCATGAATTACATAGACGGGTCATGAACTTGTAACTTTAAACAGCAGAGCATTGTTGGGTCAAATGCTAAAACTATTCTTGTTTTTAGGAACTCCTTTTGTTACTGCACAATACAACATGTTTGCTGCACCAAAATGGTATTTTGGACTTTAGAAATGATTCCTAAGGTTAATCCGAGAGGTTACTTTATCCTCCTATATCCACTCACTTTTTCCTTCTTCTTTGGGTTTTAGGTCAGAAGCAGATTTCTTGGAGTAAATATGGATTAAAACTAATAAAAAATAATCCAGTCTCACTCCTACCTTACCTTATTACTTGGCCAGGTCACTGTAACGGTCTGCATTGAGAGTTGCATGACAATTTGCTTTTCCAAGAGGTGCAGAATAGCTCATAACCAACATTATCATGGATTCTCTGTTAAATCGGCTGACCAAGTGAAATAGTTTAAAAAATCTAAATAATTTACCAAATAAACCATTACTTTAAAAGGTTATTTTAGCGGAAGATAACATTACACGTAAACCAATGGTTATATAAACGGAGTGGCTATCGAGTAGTTGTGTAATTACCAACTGACACTAATAAATATTGATTAAATAATCAATGATCATTCCAAGCAGGAATTGGTTGCTAGCTACGAAGCTAGCATTAGCTAACTGACTCATCGCTCCCTAACTGGTTTAACTTTTAAAACAACCAAACAGCGACACGGTTATCAGCCAGCACTGCTGTCCAGTAAAAGCGCGAAAATGCTCATTTTGTCAGCAGTTCAGTCACCAAGTATTAACTTTCTAACGCGTTCAAAAATGTTTTGCTCAGTAAGCGCTAACGCTACCTTGCTAATGTCTACCCTAAAAGGATGTTAGCAATAACACTGATTTAGCGTTACTAAAATCGCGAAGGTAAAGGTACGTTTAGTGGCAAAATAACGCTGTTGGACAGTTTAAGTAAGTGGATGCCGTCTGTTCTTACCTCAATTAAAAGTATAAAAAATGATGGTGTGAATGTAGTTCATGAATCCTTTTAGTGACAGCTGTATCTGCTAGCATACTGCTATCGTTAGCCTCCTACTGGTCTTCAGGGTCCTAGCGTCCGACCAGGTTTGATTGAATTAAATGTCACGAGTAACTGTGTTCTTTGCATTGGTTATTATTATTATCAGAAATATCATTTTAAACCTTACATGTACAGCACACACTTTAACTTATGAAATAATGACTGGTTAAAAAAGAAAAAAAAAACTAATCATGTCATATCAATGCTCAGACTGATGCTAAATACATTATATCGGTAAAATGATGTTTTCTTATTGAAGACTTTCATCATGGAGACTATTTTCAATGTCAAACTTTAAATTGGATGTTTTTCTCTCTGCACTTAAAATAAGGTGTAAATTCTTACACTAAGGATCATTTTTAAAGAGATACAATCTCAATCAGTTGGTGTCTAATCAATAGACAAATGTCTTTGTATTTCAGGGATGTTTTAAATCTGCAGACCTTGGATAGAAGGCAGCGTATTGTGCATTTTACACTTCCATCAGAACTGAACACTAAAGACTGAGGAAATCTCCTGGGATAACAGGCTAAAAATAAATGAGTTCAATGACTTAACGTAGCAAACAGGAGACAGGATAATTAAGAAAGAGGCCCGGCAGATATCATGGGTGAGTGTCCGAAAACGCTCCAGGAGGTGACCAGAATCGGTCAAAATTTGCAACAGTATCAGCATAAAAGCTCATGGATATTTGAATGACTTGAACAGGAACTCGGAAAAATGGTGGTTTTGTGCTGTTTTATGTTGAATTTAAAAAAAAAAATCCTGTTTTCAGGATTATTTTAACTATTTCTATCAAAGAAAATGTCTCAGTGAACAGTAACTGCATTGGCACGCTTCACAAATCCCCTTCTTAAATTTTCTAGTTACTTATAGCACTGCTCACATGGAAAATTCAATGCTTCGGCAGGTATATCACAGAGTTACAGGGGTGGAGGCCTCTGTCTTATCCTATCTTTGGATCTGACATGTAGAAGCCAACATATAAGGGTTGCTATGGCTACAGAGACTAAAGTCAACAGGGCCAAAGATGCTACAGCAAGTATGACAAGAATCATTACAAATAGAAAACCATATAAGGAAAAGCACTGTATGAACATTCTTATTGTGTCTGTGACAAGCATGCATCTGCTCTGTCTCAACCAGAGCTCATAATGAAATGCTTCCTCGATCAAATCAATATAGTGTCTTCTTTTCCTGAAGAAAGTATCTTCCTTCAGAATCATCCTTACGGTGCAACAAAGTGAGAAGTGAATTAATCACATGATGGCCTTACGTCACTGTGAGAGTGTAACTTCATAACATGTCTCAAAACATTAAGTGTCACTGAAATAAAGAAGTAGCTCAGTAGATTAGATTCTTACTGATGTGTACCTAATTAATTACTTAGCTTTATTAACTGAGTAATTACCTAATTACTTGATTAATATGCCTAAAGCTGACAAAAATAAACAGTTTCATCAAAGTTCATCAAAATCAAACATTAGACAACTCTTGTTCAGCATGTTTTGGCTATTTTAATGTAAAAAAATATGGATAAATATTCCGTGTTATTAGTGTAAATCATACCAAGGGGGACAGATAATGAGACAGTAATGTCTGTATGTTCAGTAAATGGTTTTCAGTCCCACAGAGATAGAAACGTACATGTAGCAGATCCTTTTGTATCGCTTGCCAGACGGCAGCAGGCTGGACAGGTTGCAGGGTGGGTTTTGTATCTCGTGTCCTTTGAGCTCTGTGCAGATACCTCACTGATGTCGCTGATGCTCAGTAGATTGCACTGATTATGCTCTGTGCCGTTTCAATGACCTGCTGCTGAGCCTTTCTCTCTTGAGCTAACATCCCCTGACAGCTTGAAAAGTGTCCACTTAGGATTTTCTTTTTCAGACCTCTGTAGAAGTTTACAGTAGCGTGACTCTGAAGTTTTAGCTTCTTTTCAGTTATTTCTGATCTGACTTTACCCGAGTGTGGAGGTATCTTCATCCCCTTTCTCCTCAAATCACCGATACCTCCTTAGTTTCTTTGACTCTGAGCGGCAGGTTGTTCTCTGTACAGCCTGATAATGGTGGTGTCGTCTGCATACTTGATAAGAGAGTCCTCCTCTCATCTATGTAGTCATGTGTTTTATTAAGTAGATTATATAGAATGCTGGAGACTAGACTTTGGTTCCTCAGCTTCAAAAAGCTGCTGCTGGTTCTTTCTGCTTTTGTTGGTTTCCTTCCAGTTGCATTCGAGGACCGAAGCAGACCCGGATTGACAGGTGAAAGCAATTAACCACACAGTAGGATGGGATATAAGAAGACTGGAGACAAGATTTTAGGAGCATTGGGACACCCTGCAGTGCAGCTCGAGGCCCATCTGATGGCTCATCTGACAGATTACAGCAGCCAGACTGCAGAGAGACGAGCTGGTGTTTCAGAGAGACAAGACAAGGAGTTTGCTGTTGATCGGTAAGCAAAGAAGAGATAGTAGAAGAAGTAGAGTAGATTCTCATATCATCTCCCTCTCTGATACTGCTCATCTGTGAGAGAATCTCCATGGTTCTTGTGAGAGTTTCACAGATTTTTCACATAGAGATCAGTAACATAGAATATCATGAAAACAGATTCATTTAAAAAAGAGAGACTGCTGCAATGTCCAATTTTGTACCTCCTGAACATGGTGAACTTACCCTTTAATATGCAATAACCAGAATGATGTCATCTTTAGAGGCCTTGGCTGAAGACTACAAAGTGGAGCTGAAATAAAGGATCAGTCCTAATTGTGCTTTTGGACATCAACTCTGCACCTACTTTCTTTTTAAATCAAATTTTTTAAAGTATCCACAGCTCAATAATGTTGTTTTATTGTTATTTATTCATGCACAGATGCCATTTCATGTTCTGTTAAAGTGAGGTTTTTTTTACATGTCTTGTATTTCGAGGACTTTATTTAAATATACGCATCAGAAGAGGATAACAATACCACAGTTTTGTGTTCCAGATTTAAACTATCAAAGCCAAAAGGGTCAAATTTCTTAGCCCGAGTGTTCAAAGTGACCAAAAACCTGAGACACTGATTAGTGCCAATATCCTTCTTTAGGTGAGCTGCGTTATTTACAAAATCACCAACTACACATAATCCTTTTAAAGTGAAAATGCATCTTTTTATTGGTACCATACATTAATTATTAAGGGCAGAAACTAACCAAATCAAAAATATATATCAAACAATGATTTCTCTACAGGGTTTGGAGAAGGTACAAGTCACCATTCAAACTCAATCATAAATGCTGCTGGAATCAACTCCAATAAAATGGAAAGGTACAAATAACAGAGCTTCAACTGTTTTTTATTAGACTTTACAGACTCAGCACTGCTACCAAATATGCAAACTGAACTAAATGTTAAGCTGGTGTGTGACTGGTGCTTATGAACGAGACCACACAAATAAAGACAATTTGGAAAGACTTGGGGGGGGGGGGGGGGGGGGGGGGGGAGAAGAAGAAGAAGATTGTTTCTCAGCCAGTAGTGAAACATGATGGTCGCCCGGGTAACTAAAATGCATTGAGCACATTCAAATGACAATAAAATTAAACAAAGCAAACGGTGAGGGACGATAACTGAAAAATCACTTTCTGCCAAGATGAAACACGTGAGCATAAATTAAAAAAGGAAAAGTAAAATCATCCGACCGTGGTGCCGTTGTACCCCCGTGAATTTGTAATTTCATTTACACAAGTTTTAAAAAAGAGGAAGGATGAAAGATAGCAGGTGGGAGGGAAGAGGGGGTTCATGAGGGTTTTTTCTCCTTTTTCCTATTTTTGCTTCTTTACATTAGATCGGGATGGCTTCAGGTAAATCTAAGTAAGAATACATTTTTATTACAGTCAGACAGAACTTTGCTACTACCTTAAATATACAAGCACAAATACACAAAAATTCTCCAAAGAAAAAAGAAACAAAAAGACAAAATAAAAACATCCACACTAAATTATTTCTCTTTATAAACAAAAAAGATAAAAACAATATATTTTAGAGAGGGGGGGGGGATAAAAGTCCTGCGTTGCTCCTTGGTCTGTAGCTTTTCAGTATTGGTAGAAAATAAAAAAGTAACAATTGAAATGAAGGCGTTTAATACAAATTAAAAAACATTCTAGGGAAATATATACTGTATAAAAACTCTTAAAATGTGTAGCTGTGTGTGTGTGTGTGTTGTAAATGCTCTCCGTTTGAAAGAATCAGAGATGGCTCGGGCACCAGGGCATTCAAAATCCTTCAATCGTGTTTGTGTGAGTGTGCGATTATACATATGTATGCGTGTGTGTGTGTGTGTGTGTGTGTAGTTTTGCCCTGGTGCCACACAACAGCCTTCCTACTAGTGTGTTAATTTCAATGGTTTTACAGACTGATTCTGATCCGTCTGCCTCAGCAAAGCCACAGTTAAAACTCACACGGTCTCTTCTCTCTCGTCACACACAGGCACTCACACACTTATACTCTATTAACAAACATCATGAGTGACTTGTGCATCAGCAGAGCAGACCACAATCGAGAGCCGTGTTTAGATGACGGGTGGACGAGTAGTCCCTAAGCAACTCGCCACCACCTTGAAGCCCCGCCGCCACCATCCCCTCCACCCCACCTACATGCGGACCTTCGGTTTGGATAAGTTAGTGTATTCAGTCCTCCCGTGGATTAAATCCCTGCTACTTCTCCGTCACATCAAGCCAATCCCCGTCCCAAGAGAAAATTAGCAACAGCAGATGGGACGTTTTGTGTACGAGTTGAGGAAAAGTGCTGGGACACGGTGCCTAAATATTGGGAAACGCAGCACCGAAATAAGCTTCCTCTGGCTCGGTCCGAGGACAGACTGAGCTCCGTCAGGCTACCTGTGAGAGAATCTGAGCGCTACAGCAGTGTTTAGTTGGGACACCGGATGATGGACTGTTGTGGTTGTAGTCGTGGCTGTCAGGGGTGGGGTGGGGGCTGAGGAGTGACAGAGGGGGTTTGTGTAGAGGTTGCGGGGCTCTGGGCTCTACTGTGATGCCTGTGAGGTGGGGTTGTCGCTCTTGCTCTCCTGGCTGGAGGGGGCCTTGTTGTTCCAGGGCGAGTTGGAGCCCAGAGCCGGAGAGTTGTTGAAGCTGTCCTCGTCGTCAATGCCGTTAGCCGCATCGAACTGCGTGTTCTCCAGCCGTGTGATCAGACGCTCGTCCTCGTCGCCGAACTCGCCACCCATCAGCGTGGGCTCTCCCACCACCATCACATCCTGCAGTCACAGCGAAGCACCAACCATTAAACCCTCCCTTCATTAGTAGATGATTAAACTTTTGCACCAAGGAAAGTAGTCAATGGTTACACACAAAAAAGTTATCACCTATATTTTATAGTTTTTCACTGCGTAAGAACATGGATGTGTGGCAGGAAAAGGTGTCTGAGAACGAATGGAGCAGGTAGCTCTTAAACTGATGTTGCTCCATAGTGAGCAGAGGGTTCCCTCATTACAGCTCATCAGACAACTTTACCAGAATATGAGCAAATTACTACATTTAGGTCCTCCAGCTTGCTGCAATAAAACCAAACTAAGCCACCATTTTCCCTCAGTGCATTCACTGAAAACTGCAAAAGGGAAGTGAAGTCAATATATATCACAAATGCAAACATCTGAATAAATCAGCATCAATTAGTGGGCTGATGATAACCGGCTGGAAAATTTAATGACATCGTGCATTTGTTGGCAATTGGAGCTGTTGGCTGCAACAAATAAAGTACAGATTGTTTATCATTTCTGTTTACTTTATTTTTTATGTAAACAATGAGACATTAATGTGACTATTCTTAAAAATTGTTTTTCACCTTAAACAAAAAAAAGTCTGGGGAAGATTTTTTTTTCTTCACATAGCACTGCAGTAAAAAGCCTAAAATGTATGTTTATTGTTACTATTTGTGTCTCTGGCTTGCTCTTTGGTTGATGTTGAGATGTGAACTTCCCTCACTGAATAAATGGCGACTTCAGTTAATCAATAAACACAGAAGTGGGGTCTGTAGGAGATGTATCGACAGAGCACCAACACTAGGTGACACTGAACTCACCGGAACTTGGCTGGACAGGGGGAAGCCGCTACCGGGGCTCTTCTTTTTATTGTTGTTGTTATTATTAGCTCCTCCTCCTCCGCTGATGGTGCTGCCACCTGACATCTTACGCTTCCGCCTTTTGTTAGGAGCTTGTCTTGATGGCTCGGCTACAGAAAGGAGACAGAAGACAGTCACACCGATGTTTGCTGTATAGTCGAGAGGTTGCGTTTGTGAGTAGATCTAAAGTTCTGTCGGTCACCTACCAGGTGGTGCCACCATCCTCTGCCATTTCTGGAAGAGGCAGGTCTTGAGGCAGTCTCTAGGGCTGAGGCTGTATGTCTTGTGTCTGGACATCAGCTCCTGCATGGGCTCCAGAATCACACACAGCTGGAGGAGGGAACAGAGAAATTAAATGAGTTGGATATCACCAATTAATCTCCGGTTGATGAGAAATTCTTTAATCAGATAAAAAGTAACTACATATATACACAGGGCTACAACACTTTTCATCAGGCAGAGGCATCTTAGGAAGTCTGAGGGAGCCCTGTGATGCTTTAATTTACTGAGACAGACCTTGAAACATTCATTAATCACTTCAACAGCATGTAGTCACATAACTGTACAGCCACACAATGCAGTGCTGGGTTCATTTGGCATATGATCTGCTTTTCAGAAGACAATAAAATCTAACTGCACTGCTGCAGTCCATAGTTTCCCCAACCACAATTAGGTGTGGTGTTTATGCATGTTCTCACAGTGCACGAGTCAAATGAGTTGGAAAAACCTCCGAATGGCATTTACTGCATTTTGGGTCGAGCCACAGCTTCATTCTCTGCTCTGCAGCTAGCAAATAAAGCTGGACACACGCATAAAACAGCAGTGGAGGTGAATAACTCTGCATAAAGTCACTGCAAATGCAATGATGCAGAGTAAAAGGTGGATTCTTCAGTAAACACCTGTCTGCTACAGAAGTGATGCTGCGTAACAATACGCCCAAACGCTACCAAACTTTGGAAGTTTGAGACGGAAAAAGACAACCTCTTAGCTTGGTTTCCCTATTAGAATGCCTCCCCAATTCTCCAAATTCAGAACATGTTTAAAACTTCAGAACCTCACTTATATAAAAATAAAAATAAGCATCTCTCGAAGAAACACGGTTTTAGTAGAGTTGACACAACTACGCTGTGCACTGTACGCGTAAACAAGCCAGTACAAGTCAATAAAAGTCCTTTATTCATAAGTACTCGATACCCAAGTCTGTGTACAGTCCAACCAGGGTCAAACTTTAAATACAGCACGGATGCCACAGATCTCTGGATACAGCGAAGACGTGAGGATACAAACAGCAAAGGTTTGCCGACCTGTGTCTGAATGACAGAGAGTTGTCAAGTTTAATAAAAGATTGATTAATAAAGCCATTAACTTCATGCATCCTGTAGCAAAAACAGGTTTTCACTGAAGCCTGTGATATTACCATAACAGAGGATTCCTAAAAGACACGACTGTTTTCTTAATGTCTGCCCTTTTCAAACAGAGACAGAAATAACAGCACTGAGGCCACTGAGATCTTAATCAAGTAACAATGTGCCTAAAGCAGGGGGTGAATTGGTAATGTCACCATTAACCATCAACTGGCAGGTACTTTTCTTAGTTGTCACAAGGGGAGGAAAAAACAGCTGATTGGAATCTTTTAGCAGTCAGACGGAAGACAGAGAGCCTTCTGGGTAAAAATAGGCAGCTGCTGGTGATATACATGTAAAATAAAAGAGACGCACGATAAGATACAATCAATCCATTTTTATATTTTTAATATTATCAAAGAATTCTGATCATTTCTAGATGTGCCAGTGATCTTTTAGGGACCACATCCGAACGGAGGAGCTCTTTTCAGCCTCACGTGATTGTGGCTTTTAAGCCCGTCCTGTGGTCACACGCCACCGTCTCTGTGCAAGTGCTGCTAATGTTGGATAAGAGCTTTGATGCTCTAAAATTAAACATACTTCTAATAATGTCGATGCATAATTAATGACACCGAATTATCATTCTTACAAGAAGACGGCAGGACAGTGAACGACTCCTGCTGAATGAAAATCTGCATCATTTTAGGCGTAAAAAGCTGAGTTTGTGATTAACCTACCCGGAGGTAGTTGAGGGTGGAGTTCGACAGGCCACATCTTGTTATGTTTTTGGAAAGCTGGTCCAGCATCTGTGGGTCTTGGGCCTGAAAAATAATGAAAGAAAATTTTTAAAAACTAAAGAACATACACCCAAAACGCACACCATCTGTGTATATGTGGATCCCAACTCCCCAAGAAATCTCTCACATGCATGGCCAGTATACTGCGGGGGATGAGTTCACGGTGTTGTCTGATGCTGAAGTGCCACGTCTTTATCCTCATCATGTCGTCAAACATGAACTCCAGGTACAAACGTCCTTCTACACACACCTGCAGAGGGTCAGAGGATCGAATTAATTATACAGCCAGTAAAGAATAAAATCTACGCACAGGCAAGTGCTGGAAAATATGACCACACGTCACCATTTATCCTCACTGTACTAAGAAAAGGCCCCATAATCCCACTTAAAACGGTTTGTAGAGAAGTAGAAGAATTGTTTTTGTCCATTTCACGTGAATATGCGAACACACCTGTGTGAACATGGGCTTTCCGTTCTGGGTGACCATGGTGCACTGATCACAGTCGAGGGAGACAAAGTTATTGTGGAAGGACTCCTTAGGATGTTTCAGCACATAGTAGAGCTCAGTGGCACCGCCCTCAAATATACTCCGGAAGTATCTCGGAATTAACGTCCGGCCAATTGCTGCGGAGAAAACACACGTGGCCTTTCAGGACAGTCTTAAATTTGACTTCTTTCCCCACCTGTGATTGGCAGGATTAAAACTGAAAATGTTACCAACTATAAAACTGCATCATATATTATTCTACATAGAACCCTTCAGCTGTTAGTTGCTGCAATCTGCCCTTTAACGTCACTTTAAAGAGACAATAATAGATAACATCAGAATGTACAAGTTTGGCTATCATTTCAAATAATTTACTGGTTACAGGTGGGTGCTATTTTCTAACCCTGCAGGGAGATATCAGCAGGCTGTGATACGCAGTTCAGTTGTTAGAATAGTGACGTTGTTTCTTACTGTAGCGTTTGGGTCCATCTTCCAGACAAAAAGTAATGGTCAGCATAGCATCGTCCTCAAAGAACTCTGTAGTGAACGCATCCCACCACAGGTTGTCACAGTCCTGCGGGGAAAAGAGAGGAAAGCAATCAATTAAACTATTACTAAACTGCGCTTGTGTCCGTTTACGGGGCCGTTTGTGCAAACAAACCTCTGTCCAGTTCTGTAGTCGTTTGTTGAGCTCAAATATTCTGTAGTCTGTCTGGTTGCCATATGGCGTGTGCCTCCTGGATGACCACAGAAAACAGAAGGAAAAGAGGACACATGCAGTCAAGAAGAGCCGACTTATGTCAAATTTCATCATGTTGTTGTTAAAACAACATTGTCTGACCTCTTCAATGACTAAATGCATAAATGTATTTAACTAAACTTCTCATGGCCTTATTTACATTTTCACATCAAGCAGAAATAATGCAGTCTTACCCTATTCCTGGCTCCAGGTATGTGGGCGGGTACATTGGAGTGGGACTGGAGAAACATGACACAGAGATATTATTACATTCAGCTTTAGCATTAATAAGTCCTCCTCCTGGAGATGGTCCGCCTATACAACCCCGGGCCACAAGCCAAACGGGGCACAAATTGGATGAGGACGCTGTACATAACAACACTTCTCCCATGCTGCAGCTGTTTCACTTGCAGCACACAGACATGTTATTAAGCAGAGCAAACACTTCTGCAGAGTGTAAGCTCTAACCTCACCGAGCCATGCATGTAGGTTTTAGCAATAAAGATTTGCCATACAGAAAGATAACAGCTGTCACGTTAGTCTCTGGAGCTCAGGAGCTGTTTGCCTGCATGGTGGGTGGTGGTAGCTTTAACTTACAGTGCACAGAACAACACCAAGAAACAAGCTGAACAGTCACCATCTGATTCTGAGAAGTGATGCCATACAGTTACAATAATGTTAGATTATGGAACACTTCTTCTCAAACCTACGGTCTCTTAGCTGGTAAAACTTTTTCTGTAACTAATCTTTCTTGGTGAATCAATGAAGAGGGCGTTACATATATACGGCTTCTAAAACTTAATGTGCATCCCATTTGTTTACTTCCTGACTATATTGCTGCGTAATCTAAATCTGAAATACAGCTCTGATGGTTGCCTGATAGAGCGAGCGCTTGTCAGATGATCGACTAAAGTAACAGTGGAGCAGAACGCATAATATCTGGGCTATTTTCACAAATACCATGAAATGGTAAACAATACTACAACCAGCATAAGATGTTGACGGATATGAAACTTACCCCACGTCTCTGTCCAGCATGGTGCCGGGGTGAAAAGGGGGAAAAGTGCTACCGTTGGGGGGCTCCTTGGGGGAGTACAGCTTGAACGACTTGGAGGAACAGCCTGGAAGAGATGGGGACAAATGGTCAACAGGCCGAAATGTAAATCAAATTATATTTAAGATGTTAGGGATTTAAAACAATGGCATAAATAAAATAAGACTAAAGCAACAGCTAAACCAGACATGATTAATGTGCCCCAACTAAAAACAAATGCAGTATTATTCCACCTGTCACTGACACAACAAATCTTTCAAAAATGGCCCAGCTGTGGTGGTTTAAAATAAAGTAATTAAATAAAAAAGAAAGAACAAACCTAAGATGGACCTAAGATTAGTGCACATGCAGCCTGAAATGGCCCGGATGTGTCAGTTTTGACTGATGGCATGCATCCCCAGGTCATTTTTAACACCAGTGTGACTTAATGATGTACATCACCAGGACACAGAAGGAGCTTCCTGCTTCACACACACAGAAACTGCCCCCCCCCAACCACTCTCCATAAAATAACTTGTAAATATCAAATAGCAACAGACCATACACGCTCCTCAAGCACACCCATAAAACAAGTTGATGCCTTTCTCTGACACAAACGGCTCCAATCCCCATTTTACTCTAATTGCCCAGCTCTCTTATAAAGGCCATCCAGGCGTGGCGGCCTGCGGGTCATGACCCTCACCGTCACCATAGTGAAGCCCCGCCCCTTAATGTCCCTGTGTCTTGTCACTGCATATTAAACATATGACACTGCATGTATATGAAACAAACCATATAGATAAGCAGGTTTTATGAGAAGGAACACTTCTAAGAAGGGGTATTTGTACTGTGATCATTTTAAATTTACAGTAAACAAACAATCATAAAGTGCTATTGTGTTGCTGTTGTTCTGTCCTACAATAACACACCATAAAGATAACAAGACTGTTGTCAGATGGAAAAACAAACCAAACTCACACCAAGGGTCAAAACACCAGGTTAGCAAAGTTCATACCCATTTATAGGCTTATTCTCTAAAACAGTAGCTTATCTAAAAGCAGAGGGATCATATGCCCATCATGTTTCAGTTCCAGCTGGTCTGTATGTGTATCACAGACAGCTTATGAAAGCCATAAAAGACATAAAGTTGGATAAATAAAGAGCTGCAAGACATCCGTCCATTTGAAACCCTGCCTTCACTTTGTGTAGGAGCAAACTGTTTAGCTTGCAACACTATGCTATAGGCTGGAAGCACCAACAGAAGATTGATTAATAAATAAATAATCGATGGTTCTGTGTCCATTAGTTGTTGAAAGCTCCATTAGCTCCTCTCCTGTTAGCGGTTAATGACATACAGTCACAATCACATCAGCTGGATTCCACTTCCTCCACTGGGAATCATGTTCCTCTCCCTTTACAAGCAAACACAGCATACTATACATATATATATACACACACACACACACACAAATACATACGTATATACATATATATTCATATACATAATGTTGAGATCCTCTTGGCTCGAGTAAAACTTGAGAGTAGATATTTTCGCTTAGTAGTATGGATGCGAGAAGCACTATACATTTGATTTTATTTATCTTTTTACACCTGATTCCAGCCCGTAATGCAAAGTCTTGTCTAAATAAGAATAACCTGTCGTGGTTTTGGATCCGAGCCTCTCCAGAGTGCCACCATGGTTGCCAGGAGGGACAAGAATCCATTACCGAGACCTAGTTTATACTAGATTGACTGGTTCGGGGGCTTTTAACTACACAAATCACCAGTTTCACTTTTTACACCGCAATTTGATTCAGGTTTTCTCATATGTGGCTATTCCTTTAACTTAAACAGATGAAGAGAATCACCGTTGAGCCGCCTGGCTACAAAGGCAATTAGAAAGACAGGCAACGCATAATGCTAGCATTTAGCAACAAGCTAAGCTAAAACATCAACTAACTCATTTCGGAAAGCGGGTGATCTTTGCAACAAAATACCAGCAATCAATTATTCCAAGAGAACTACACACATGTGCTCATTTCGATTCAAATAGGAAAACAACCTTGACATCTTCAACTTCCAAGACACTGACTGTACACAACACTGCCTCGTAGGCCTGTGGGGCTAACGTTAGCAAGCTAGAAAACAGTTGGTAGCCAGCTAGCTTTTAGCCTTCTTGCTAACGCCTTAGCGTTAAATCCCTTTTCAACGAGAAACCGCCTAAAGAAATAACGGTAAGTTACAACCACAAGTGCTTGTAAACCATAGTCAGTCGCGTTGGCAGCTGGACATTACAGTCTAAACGTGGGTTTTGTAAAAGCGACCCTTTACCTGCAAAGAAGTCCAATCAGAAAATTGATGTTTACAGATCCGTGATGATAGACCGTGTGTACGCTCCGTGCGTAAAAACGGATAGGCCCGCTGGACGCAACGTACCCACACAATACGTCCCCTTCGAACAGGATCAATAAAAAAAATCACCTCAAACCGCGAGACTGCAACGAAATACGGGCTAGAGTGCGGGAGTGGATCGTTTATGTTTTGTCCCGCATGAGGCCTTGTTAGTGGGCTGAAGCCTGCTGTGGGTTTACATACGGACCCCGATGAGCCCTTTGTTCACGGGAGGACATGAACAATAGCTGTAGGCCCTCCTCCTCCTCCTTTCCGTCTGCAATGCATTTGCTCCTCTCTCCTCTGCCCAGCACCGCTAGCCGCCCTCTCCCCCCTTCTCCTCCTCCTACCCCCACTAATGCACAACTGCACATAAAGGTTGTCTGGTAAGCATTTTTCCCCCTTCCTCCTCCCAGCATCCCATCCCTTCCTTGTAACTGACACAGATGAGAATTGGCCTAATGCAGACGACTGGAAATGTGCGTTGAAACAAAGATCATACTAACTGAAAAGTGGTTTCCATGTTTCCCTAATTAGTGCACATCAACTTGCTGCAAACAGCTGAACTGAGGCAGCCAAGAAGACCCTGGGCATATCCAGCCCACTCTGGGTTCACTCAACATGAAGCAAACACAGCTGATATAGCAGCCTGATCAGTCAAAAGCAGATTAAGATCTTATAAACTTTCACAGAAAGATAATAGAAGAGGGCTGTTTAGAATTAATTGTGTCTTACAGTTTGTACTCTGAACCGTCTCCAATGTGGATCAGCAAGTCCATAAACATTGGGAATCTCTCCCTTTTCCTCTCAGAGTCCACACGCACACACACACACACACACACACACACACACACGCATACGCTAAGCCAAAAGGAGAATCCCACAGGCCTGTAAATCTGCTTAAATCGCCTCAAATTATAATCAGATATTCAGATCACAGCCAGTGAGATCTCACCCATATGGCCAAAGTTGGGATATAAAAAGAACAAGTAGGGTAGGGTACTAGCAGCAGTACTCCGTGGATTTATGCATGTGTATGCCATCTTATTTTACAAACAGTATCATGTTGATATTTGATAAAACAGTAGGTTGACATTAGGTTTTCCTTTTAGCCACTCAAGGACTTTCCCCTTCGGCCTGATACCCGAGGATGCTGCAGACACCAATATGAACACAGGCTTGATTTATACATCACATATGCACACTGGGATGGAAAACATCATTTATAAATGATCCAGCCACAAACGAAGCCTCTGTGCCAGAGGATGCTGCAGTACAGGTGCTGAGTGGTAACACTAGTGCCGGTACTATAAAACTGAACCCCACTGGTTAAAGTTACCCATGCAGGAATAGTGTATACGCGCAAAAGTCCCACTCTCCACAGGAGGGGACAATAACACTGATTTTTACTTCTAAAAACTGTTTTATAGATGTGAAATCCCTTGGTTGATTTTTATTAAGATGGCTGGTTTTGCTTTGGGGTCCATTCTTAAAATACACTTGGTGACATGAGAGTACAAGTTACATTTCTGTTTGCTCATATATCGTTTAAAGAGGAGATAATGCACAATACAAGGAAAGATTTTCACATTCATAACAGCGTTTTTTCAAATTCATCTCATGTAGAATACATCAATAAATGTAAATGAATTCATAAGCAGATATTTTGTCTTATTGAAGTAAGTGCCGTCATAGGACTGAGCCAACTTATTGAGGGCCAGGTCGTCAAACTTTTACAATATTCTGACATTTCTGAGACAGTAAGGACCAGTTTAACTGTCTTACATAGTACAATTACTCTTTTTTGTTATGTTCACTCTACTTTTCTACCTAGATCTCCAGTCTCAGACCTTAAAGGCACTTTACATTTGTGAGATGAAGACAGCAACTCGATTGTGGACCTCTTTGCTGACTCTGATGTATGAAATCTGGAGTATAAAGAAGTGCTGTGTCTCTTAGATCTAGACATGTAGAGAGGGTAATCTACTTTAAGGCCTGTCTCTCACCCGACCAGCAGCAAAGATGCTCGGGCTGAGTTTATGTATATTGCTCTGACCATAGTAAGCCTGTTTCATGAGCACTTCACAGCTCACGAGTCTCCTGTCAGTCCTTTGGCAGCATCTTTGTGTGTCTAGCACCAGGGGGAGGTGTAGTCAATAGTAGCTTAGAGTGTCTGTTGTGGGTGACTTATGTGGGTTTGCCTATCTTACATTCACTGGCCCCGGTCACCATGGCAACACGAGCAGTCAATGCTGACACAACCAGAGAGGGGCTAAGAAACACCCATGGAAATGGACACACAAGAGTTAATCCTGCGTGTGTGTGTGTCTCCAAAGCTCACCCATTGAAATGGTACATGACGAGGTTAATCCCCAGTGTGTGTATGTGTGTGTGTGTGTGTGAGGAGGGGTGATGGAGAGGAGATGGGGGTGGGAGGTGTGTCGGGATAAGGCTTGAAGGGCTTACACACACCGTCTCTTTCGCTCTCAGGCGTAAGGCAGGCCTTATCTTTACCCAGCACCCCGAGCAATGAGGCACGCACGCACACGTGGCCGCACGCTGCTGCCCAGCCTTCATCTCACCAGCTGGCCTCATTTTCCAACTTCCAGTTGCACATTCACACCTAAAGCCATAAATCCACGTACGTGAGGTGATTAAAACTGGCACATGCTGGCGCTGAATAACCAGCTCAAGTGCTCAGTGTGATGTTTTCGCTGAGCTTACACCTGAGTGCAACCTGTTTAAAGTCACCTTCAACAAAGGAGTGCAACGTCTGCAATTATCTGGACATTACTACAGATTAGAGACTTTATTTTAGCTGTTTTGTTTGACCTCAGAGACTTTGTCACTTAAACAAGCAATAAAAAAAGACTGAAAGAAGAAAGTGAGTCAGAAAAACTTACCTCCCTCAGATTCAAGCTGCTCTGACATAGCCATTTTGTCACCTCCAGCTGCACTTTCACAGCTACTCACTGATCTAACTCAAACGCTCTGTTTTCATGCCTCTCCCTCTCTGTGATATCTCCCATGTCCAGACTGTCAGGCTCAGGGGCACGAGGAGGGGAAAGAGGGATGCCTTCGGTCTGTGTGTGCGTGCATGCCACCGGGTGTTAATGTGCGCGCGCGAGTGCTCTCATGCAAACGTGCAAATGTGTGCTGCATGCCACTTCCACTCACTCGTCAACAGGAAACTGAACGGCAATGCATCTGCCAGACTTCTGATAACAACCGTCCCCGTCACCCTCCCCTCAACGCCGCCTCAAACCCTGATCTGAGGACGGCCTCATGTTGGTGTGACAACAGAAGAAGTCCTGACTTAAGCTGATCCGTGCTGCCATCAGTTAAGTGCTGTTTTTTTCCGTTTTTACCGCAAACAGGAATAGAAACACAAACACTCCTGCTCTAACAGACTGGAGCCATAACATCTCCTTCCCTAAAAATGATAACAAGCCTCCTGGTTCTCGATTTTTACCATTTTAATCCCATTGAATAAATACTTTTGAAATATCAGTGGCACAGAATGTCCCACTTCTCCACATGGAAGCGAGCAACACGTCTCCAGGGGTCTTTTCACCAATCCCTTGCTGCCAGATTTGATGCATGTGGCAGGTTATTGTAGGCCTCTTTATTACTGGATGGAAGGGAAGGACAAATATCTTTATGTTGGATTAATGTCTGATGAAAGATCCAGATACACTTTAGATCTGTGATTAGGACTGTGAATCAGGATAATCACATTTAACTGCAGCAGTACTATAGCTTTGTAGAGCGACTTCATTGATTAGTGTTTAACATGCATGTTTCACACAAATCCTCCATCAGTATCCAAAGTAAAACTGTCCTCAACTAAGCCAAAAACAACACAAACATGCCTCACACAAACTGATTAATGGCAACTTTGAGTACTTTCATGATACGAGTGTAACACTACTGTACTGATATGTCTGCTGTGCTTTTCATACAGTGGCATTGCTCCTGTTAATGTGTTTTGGGCCATCAGCATTAATGCGTCAAGCCAGTAAGTAAGTTATCTTTCCTCTATAATGACTCTTTACATTATAAAAACTGAAGGAATAACCACAGGGCAACAGAAATGGTAAGTAAGTACATAAACAATATAGTGTAGTGACTTAAAAATTGCACTTTTGGAAAGTTTAGACTGAAATAATAATATAATATGATAAAATATAACAACCATTGAGCTCTCAGTTGGCCATTTTTCACTTTTGAAGATGGAGGTTCCATCACTAATATTCACTATATAGATTCTATATAGTTTACAGTTCTATAAGATTTATAAACACATTTGCATAATAGTTTAGTTTAGCTAGCTTTTTGTATACTGTAGACAAATACGGGTCAATAAATATGGATTTAAAGAGCAGAATCTCAGCTTTAATTGAAAGAATTGAAGGAAAAGTTTAGAAATGACAGTTTTTCAATATAAATGTAGCTGGATAAATTAACATAATATATATGCAAATGTTCATTTTAAATCCCTTTTCTAGAATCCTTTGCAGGCAATGTCCCCCAGAAGTCTGGAACAGTGGACATCATAAAAAGAAGAAGTTTCCTCCCCTGTCATACTTTGCTTTTTCTGCTGCTGTCTTTAAATGTCTAAGTTGAGTTCATGTGACTGATTCAGTCATTGCTTATTATTCCAACTCTACATGTTCAAAACCTCCTGGCGTGTTTTAGCAGCATGATTTAGGTCACTGTTTGTCTGTGGCATGAAGCAGCCTACAATCAGCTGTGCTGCATTTGTCTGAGAGTGAGCTGACAGTTCATCTGTTGCCTCCATCCTTTGAGGGCCGCTGCCATGAGAGCCCGAACAGACTCATGCCATCAGATACTTCAGATCATGAGTTTCAATACTTTTTCTTGTACAAGTCGATATGAGTTTGATTTGTCCAAATACAGCTGATCCAGGACAGCTCTGCCCTCACATGATGTAATCCACTCTGGCCTTTTTAAGGATGAGCTTGATGTCTGGTTGAGTCTTATCTTTGTGAAGGGTAAGGGTATGTCTACTTGACAGCGTTCCTCGCTTAATGTTGGGAAGAGTTTTCCTTTTCTGCGGGAATGATCTTATCATATCCAACACTGTTTTCTTCAATAGATACCCAGGTATTGTTTATGTTGCTCAGCTCACTGGTCCATTATCTTGTTTTTTTCTTAGAAATTGTTTATTTGACCCCATGATGCTCTGGTGTATATCCGATAGACTTGTTTTGTTTTTGCAGCCCTCTTTCACTTGCATTGAGAGCACGTCTTACTGCATGTTGTGGGTTCACAACAACAACTCCCCAAATGCAAATACCACAGCTGGAATCAGCTGCAGACCTTTTACCTGATTAAATGATGAATAAATGTGAGAAAAACACCTGCTCATGAAACACCTTTTGAGTCAATCATCCTTTAACACGTGAGCCCCTGAAAAAGGCTTCTATATCATGTCATTTCTAAAGGCTTCCTCTCATTTGGAGCTAAATACTTTCAAACCAAAGCCAAGAGTCTCAATTTACATTCATTATTTAACTGAGTATGTTCACTGCAAAGAGCCAAAATAACAAGACTTAAGTGTATCCACGCAACACGATATTCTTTAAATATGCTGTAAACTTTTAAAACAATTTCTGTAAAACATACAAAATGTTCACGATGAAGGGAGCTTTGCTTTTATAAAAGCTGGTTCACGTCAGTCTGCAAGAGGCTACTAGTTCGCTTTACAGCAAAATTATAAAAAGTCAAAAGCTGACATTTGATTTTTCACATCAATGATGAAGCACCTCGACTGGAACGTATTTTGCTCAAAGGAGCGACTTAGAAACAGACATTTCCATGTGGTTATTTAATTCGGTTACATTTTTTGTTTTCTCAAATAAAACTGGCTGCAGTTTAACCTCATTACCACGTTTGAAGATATAATTAATTTGCTTTAAAATATCAACATAAGTATTCTTATAGACGATTATGTAGACAGCGAAAGCAGAATCAAACATTGAGCGTACAGCATAATCCTAACAGTGCCTAATGAGTACTTTATTGGTCACTTTTCTCTCTTATGGAGTTCATTTTTAACTTCTGAACACTACTTAAATGTTGAAAAACTGTGTTTGATGCAACTTATATGGAGGATCAAATACAAATTAAATTTAGATTAAAGAACTGTAATTAAAGCTGTCATGCAAATGTGCATTGCAGATATAAGAGCATATTGATGGCTCTGATGTTCTGCACGGATGCATCACTCCGCATGTATTTCAAAGTCAGGACTTCTGTGTGCATCTTTCTGGGACCTCCAACCTGGGGTTGTTCTTTGATGCCAGCGCCCTCTTGTGGCCACAGTGAGTCGGTGGGTTTGTTTTCACCCTGTCGTACTATATTTTCTCACTCACTGTGTGAATTCCCTACACAGGATTTTCTCTGGCAGGCAAACACAGACACTGCAACAAGGGAAGTTCAACGTCAAGTGCGTCACATGTTATAACAAGCCAATGGGTGCAGGGATTAAATGAGACAAAGGCTCATCTGTGAGGCAGTTAGGCATTCTGTCTGTTTTATTTAAAAGTGTGAATCAGAAAATCATGGAAGTGTTGTTGCAACTTAATGGTCAGGATTATTAATCATCATCTCATACCCCCCCCCCCCCCCCCCCCCCCCCACACACACACACACACACACACACACAGGCAGACACACACTTTTGCAAGTAGCTTAGACATGTGCATGTGTGACAGATGTGTTTGATGGGGTGTGTTGGCGGCTGGTGTCAGCTGACAGCTGTGTGAGTGGAGATGACAGTGCCCTGATGCTGCGTTCTCTGTTCTCTGGGAGCCATTTTGTCTGTCTCTGATCTCAGAGTCAGGTCTCCCCCCACCACCACTACCACCCCCCCTTCAGCCAATCACGTCAGCGCTCAGCCTTGCAGAAAACATAGAAACACAGTCTGATCTCTTCCTCACTCTCTGTCTCACCCACTCTGACTCCCTCCCACTCCTCCTGCGCTCCTACAGCGCTCATCTCCCACTTGCCTCTCTTTTCTTGGCTCTTCTGCTCATTGCCTTTCCCCCCCTTCATCACCTCTCCTCTCTCCTGGTTTCTCTTCCTCACTACCCTCCCCTCCTCCTCCTCCTCTTCCTCTCTTAATCCACATCTTTCCTCAGTGTCTGCTCACTCCGTTTCTCTTCCCCTCTGTCACACCCCCCTCCTCTTCAGACTCTCTTGTTGTGCAACCCGTTTTTAAACAGCTCAGCCTTTGTGCGTTTTTGTCTGTTGCCATTTCAGCCAGGGCTGCAGTCTTTACTCATTTTCCTCCAATCAGGGACACCATGTGACTCTCTGCATGAGAGGGCACAGTCCCTTCCCCCTTCTCTCCTCCCTCTTTCTCGTTCCCCTTCTCACCATCCTCCCTCCTTAACCCCCCCCCCCCAGCCAGCCAGCCAGCCAGCCAACATACGCTAGCAATCAGGAGAGTCAAAGAGAAAGGGGGAGAGAGGGGAGGGGGAGTGGGGAAGTAAAGATGAAGGTATATACACACTGCAGAGTGAAATGGTGAGCAGAGTGGAGGTAGGGAGGGCTCTACTGTAAGGTCTACGTAGGTCAATGAAGAGTCTGATTGACCTCAAAGCACAAAACATCTGCAGTTTCTTAGACCTGACTGTACAATAACTTAATTTTGTGAAGTTATTCCCACACACACTACCCCTCTGTTTATGTCACCCACATGTTGGGGCACATTCTGTGTACGTGGACACACACACACACACAATCTCTGAGCCCACACAAGAAGGGGGAGGATCCTTCTGTGTTGAACACGGCACTGGAATGTAAACAAGGGAGAACAAGAGCGACTAAAGACAGATTTAAACATTTTACATGTTAAATTCCCTGTGATAATCAGGCCACACAGCTACACTCAAACCTTTTTATTTTAAATATATAAAGACAGTAAAGGGGCACTAACTCGGCAGAAAGTGCGCAAATTAACCATCATCACTGTAAGGTCAAGCTTTCGGTTCATCTGGAGTTGACATGAATGAATAGAGATGATTGTTCTATATTTGGAGGCAGTATTTACGTTGGTTTTTAGCTACCCCAATGCGTATAAGTGTAGTTTTGTTATTCATACACATTATTTAAGGCCACCAGACTTGCATGGGAAAGCCTGGCATTCTTGAAATAAAACCTCACTCTGGGCGGGTTTTCTTTTTCAAAGTTTCTCTAAATCTGCATTTACTTTTAAGAAGCAAGTGTCGGAAAATCTAGTTCATAACAGCAGCTGCACAACATTAACTTTATCTCTGTAAACTGAAAATAAAAAGAAGCACAGAGAGAGCCGAGAAACTGAGGCAACAAAGAAAGGGAAACACCAGAGAGAACAATATGAGAGCAAAAGTGGAGCGCGCAAGAGTGCAGTCATATGTCTTTTTTGGAAATTTCCATGACCACGTTGATTAAGTATGCAATCTGACCGCAAGATAGCTAAGGCCCGGTTCTAAACAAACGCTCCCGCCTCCGCTGTGCAGGCTTGTTTAACGGCTGAGGTGGCAGCGTTTGCCTTTGTAACACGGGGCACTGCACAGAGATTGAAAACACACACACACACACACACACAGGCATACAAAACTGTGCATGCAGTTACATTAATGCACAATATCATTTGCGACTTTGTCTTGAGAGTTTGACCACAGTGCCAATGCTTTCCCACATCGTCCACCTTCAGAGTCAAGTCTAACAGTCCCAACTGTACAAGCAGGATAGGCTGACATTGCTTCTGAGTTTGCTCTTCCTTCCTAAACTTTCCAGCTTTAAAATCTAAGAGCTAAAGAGTTTCCAAACAGCAGAAACATGAGACTATTTCGAGTTTAATTTTTCGGATCACTTAAGTTGAGACTGGCACGAGAGAAAATATGATCCCAAACGAGTGGTTTGCTAAAAGTCTTTATCCACATCCAGGCTGTTTGAGGGTTGACCAATGTGGCCGCTGTGGCCTGGAAGGCAGGAGGAAGGAATGGAGGCCACCTCAGGGTGATACAGCCTCCGGTACACAGAGCAACTCACACACCACTCTGCCACTCTTACTTCCTCCTCTCCTGCTGCTAAATATTACACAACTGTAGATTCGGAGTACATTTATCATGCTTATGAATACATTTTCAGCTACAGGATTATATTTCATGTCCTACACGTCCTATCAGGAGTGCTACATAAATCGCTGTAACACTTAATAATGTATTGCCTGAGGCTCAGCAGCTCAGGGTTTATTTCTAGACCTTTATTCGTCTTGTTCTTTTCTCTTCTGTCTGATTAAAGTCAATAGAATGAAATGAATTATCTGTTTGCTGTCAGGTGCTCAGCACCTAAACACAACTTGTGTTTCTCAGAAGTCGCACTCCTCTCAATACAGTGGCGTAATATGACAGATATTACTCCCTCCAGGTGGCTCTCTGTGCCTCAGTTCCCAGTGGCCCTGGGGCCACAACCGTCAGCCTGCACAGTTGTTTTGTTATAACTGGACAAAATTAATCCAAATATAACTGATTATAAACCCCCTCCATAAAGGAAGAGAAGAGGGGAAGCAGATGTGGTATCAAACAGCAGCAAATAGTGGAGCAAGTAGTCGTACGGGTAAGGTTAGTATCTGCTCTCCGGCGTGTGCACTCATTGACCTCCCATTAACTTGAGAGAAAGTCTGCATAGACAGTCAGGGACTACCATGCTGGAAGAACAAGGAAGCTAAACCTCATTACAGTCAAACAAATACAGCAATGCTGCATTTCCACGTCAGTATCAGTAATTAGATCTGCTTCTGCACCTGTATGAGAAGTGTTTGACCGCATCCCCCTCATCAACCTCTTCACGTCTCCTAAGCGACACACTCCCTCCCGCGTGTGCTGTGAAACATCAAATGTTCATTAAATAGCTCTTATGTGGGAATAGGTGCAGAATCAATCATGCAATCCTTTGATCCATGCCAGAGAGCTTTGCCCTGTGAATGTCACACTTGGATTCTTCTCTTTCTCTCATTTTCTTCCACCACTATTTGAGAGGGCAGTTAGTTTTTTGGGACTTCTGCTGTGGATAAAGTGAGATAAACGTCTGTGTCAGCTCTGAAAAAGCTCTGGTGTTAACCTGGGTCATCTGTCAAAAAATCACAAGCAGCAACAAGAACAACCACTGGCGGAGGAAGAGAAGAAGTTGCATTTAAGGGAACCATGACAACAACTTGTGCCAACAAAGATCTTGGCATTGAACAACACGGTAAAAAAAAAACCACTTTGCAGACCGGCTTCAGATAAAAGTGAGACAACATGTTGATACATCTATTCTAGTCTATTTTCCTTGCTCTTCATCCTCTCTCTGGCTTCACAGAGGGTGACCTCCCATGAGCCTTTGCAAACAGAGCCCCAGGGCCCTGGGGCACCTTTTTCCCATCTCTCTGCCCCAGTCACGCCACAGCAGCGGCTGCACTCTCCAACGAAAAAACAACAACAACAACGACCAGAAAAAGTCAGCGACTGGCAGCAGCAGGGCTGTTGTTAATGGCAACCATCACCAGTTACTTACCGGGACACGCGCAGCCGCCCACGGACATCTTCTCACATGTCTGGTGTGAATCCGATCAGAATGATGGTGGTGGCTCTGTTATCCTTGCTCTCTGCCTCTCCTCTCCTCTTTCTCACCAGTCAGCGCTGCCGCCACTGAGGCTGCTCACATGAGCGTCTGTTATCCCCACGATTCACACACACAGACACACACACCAACAGGGAGGAGGGAGGGAGTGAAGACGAGGGAGGAAAAGAGAAAGAAGGGAAGAAGAGGTTAAAAAAGAGCACACACACACACAAAGGATCAGATTCTCTCAGTTGTTCACTGTAAACGAGTGTGTGTTAGTGTGAGTGTGTTGAGGAGAAATCTGCTCCTGCCTCTGCTCTGCCCTCACCCTCATCAGCCCTGCAAATTACAGCTCAGGTGGGAGGAGAGACAGAGAAAGAGGAAGAGAAAGGGAGGGAACGAGAGGCTGAGTGCTCGAGAGGGAGGGTGAAACAGAGTGGACTGTCAAAGTGACCTGAGAGGCAGATCTGAGAGAACAACAACCATGTGATTTGGGTCCTTTTTTTTTCTCTTTCCCTTAAAATATGTAGAGGCTGTTTTTCACCTCTGCTACTACAATGACACACACGTGCAAACGTGCACACACACAATGATCCTTGGGAAATGGCTCTAGGTGTGTATATGTGTATGCTGCAGTTGTGTAAGTGGCTTGTTACCATCCAGCAAAGGTCTGCTACATGGCAGGGAGGGCAGGGGGAGGGAAGAGGGGGAGGAAAAAGAGAGGAGGGGGCATCTGACGTGCCTCCTCTCCCCTCCCTCTGCCTCGCTTTCTCACCCGTCCACTCTCGCTCCGTTACTCTTCCCGTCTGCAGTGTGTCACACAGTGTTGCTCTCTTGCTTCACTCATCTTGCTGTCTCCTCAGCCATTTATCTCTCCTGCCCTCCCGCCTCCTTCCCTCCTCCCTCGCTGTGCCTCTCCTCCCTTATTACTCTTTCTTCCGTTCCACCTTTCCCTCCTACTGTCTCCATCTCCCTCCAATCCTTTCTACATCATTTGTTTTTCACTGTTAGATGCTCAAGTTTGTGATTTTTGTGAGTTTTTAGGCCCAGGTTTTATACAAAATATAAATAATACATCTAGTAATACATTGTGCTGTGCTAATTATTAAACTACCAACTGATCCCACTGAGAGTTAAATCAATGTGTATTCATATCTTCCTTTGTGCCATAGAGCTCCGTTATTTTCCAAAAACACATCTGTTGTACAGACAGTGGGAGATATCGTCTTTTTGGACTTTTTGGACTTTAAACCCAAGTTCCACACTAATCCTGTGGTGACCTGCTGCTGTAAACACGCAACACCAAATGTCTAATAATATGTGTACCTCAGTGTTTTATAAAACCTACAATGCCTATCCAGTCTCACCAGAAACTGAGAAATGTTTGTCCAGACGTCCAACACGTAGTAGTTTCACATTCAAAACTGTGAGATAACCACATCTTTGTTGGCAGTAGATGTGTAATAATCAGGAGTCTCAGCCAATAAGTATTAAACAATGTTGTCCAAATAATGGACTACAACAATGTGGAAAACTCAGCCATGGTTCAGCTTTTGCTGTCTGATTCAAACAAATTAAACAAACGTTATGCAATTTGTGAAATTGTTATTTTTTCGAGGTGTTGTTAAATTAATTTAATGAATTTTAATGCGGTAGTTTTACTTTGTTTCCAGAGTTAATGCTAAGCTCAACTAACTGTCCACTTCCTTATATGTACTTTGCAAACACCGGTGTCAGCTGAACATTTGTCCCTGCATAAGTAGTTGGTTAACACTGGTGTCATTAATCACACTGATTGAAGCTTCTTACCTAAACAGAACAGACTGTGACAGCTGTGTTTATGAGTTTGTGTCCAAGTGAAATAGCTCTCTGAAAGATCTGAATTATGACACGAATAGTATTTCCATTTTCTCTTTCATTTTTCCCAAAATGTTTGGGATTTTGTTTCCAAAAAACTCTAATTACACCCTACACACAACAAATGAAAAACGCAAATGGCCGTAAAACAGCTATTAGCTGGTTAGCTAGCAGACATATATATGTTGGCAGTTCATACTTTGCTGACCACATTGCAATGCTATCAACTTTCTGATGTCAGTTGGTTACATTTAAATACATATTGCGTCAATGTCGATCCATCTTCTGTCTGTGGTGTTTAAGCTATCCATTGTGGGTGTTTTGAGAAAGCTGAGATTACACAAATGCATCCTCAGGATTTCACACAATGAAAGACTAAGCAGTTTGAAGGATCCTTGACATTGGAACAGTCCTTCAGTGAGAATTAATGACGCGGCACCCTGGAAAAGCAGCTGCGAAGGGTCCTTCCATGACTGAGAGGCAGCTCATCATGATCCTATATGTGAGAATGTGAAGAAATGTACTTGCCAAGGAGTAACAAAGTCTAACAAAATTTAAAGAATTAGACCTTCCACAAATTTCTCCAAAGGCTAACAACCTGTGGACTAATTTTCTTACAAAGAATTCAAATCCAAAGTGTAGGTTTGTTCATTGATTTTAGCTGTCCTGCTGTCTCGCAGCAAGAGTCCTTTAGCATCAAACAACATCTGGCTCCCAGCACAACACAAACTCCAAAACAAGCTACATTCAAGCATAAAATAAAACAATAAAAACTTATCAAGTGAAGTCCGTCTGAGATGGACCACTAGAGCTCGTGAAGTAATAGTTTTTACTTCACGATTGGACAGTAATTCTTTATCATTGGGCTGTCCAAAAAACTCTGTGAAAAGCCTCCAGCTGATCCAAAATGCTGCAGCCGGAGTTCTGATGAGAACTAACAGGAGGGGTCATATTTCTCCAGTTTTAGCTTCTCTTCATTGGCTCCCTGTTAAATTCAGCAGAGAATTTATACTGCTATAGGCCTAGAAAGCTGGGGGGTCTCCCATGATGCACCTCTCCTCCCCCTGCTCTCTTTACTCTCCGTGTACATATGACATTGTTGTCATTAACTTGTGTTTCTCTTTCTCAGCAGGTATCCCTGGCCTGGTGTTATGGTGCTTTTTGTCCCCTCTGTCCCCTCAACCTCCAGCCAGTCGTAGCAGATGTCCACCCTTCCTGAGTCTGGTTCTGATGGAGGTTTCTTCCTGTAAAAAGGGAGTTTTTTCATCCCACTGTCGCCTCATGCACGCTCAGGACGGGAGATTGGATCGAAAAGAAGCATCAATGCAATCTGTTGGTTACCTTAGCGAGAGAACTTTTCTGAATTGGCTTTGTATGAATTGGACCAGTTTGGACTTCAATTAGTTTTATTTGATCAATTATGATCATATTAGCTTGAACTGAACTATCTTTGACCTGCCTTGAGATCATATTTGTTGTGATTTGGCGCTCTATAAATTAAACTGAATTGAAATTTAATTGAATTAGGAGGTTCAAAGTAAGGAAAGGTGAGAAACCCCAATCTAAGTGACAGATATATAAACTCTGCTCTCTCAGGGATTCAGAGCCATCAAAAAGTCATGACCCCAACTGATCCCATAGCTACCACCAAAACACTTCACCTCTTAGGACTGGACACATAACAGTTCACACATGTGACGCAAAGCAACATGTCTGTATTCAAACAGACATATAATCAGAGTGTGTAGTCTCCCTAAAAATTTTCACCAATTTCCCTTTTTACCTTGAAAAGAGGAACACAAGTCTGCATAGATCGCCTCCCCCACATATTAGTACTTCTCTTTTTCTAAGACACTTGCTCTTTGTCCCCCCCTCCCTATCTTTCTCACCCTCTGTCTCATTAGGCAGTATCTCGTTTTGAGGGGGAGAGCGTTAAGCCAATCAGTGATGGGAAGAAGGAGCAGAGGAAGGAGGGAGAAGAAGAACGACAACGAGGTTGCAGGAGGAAGAGGGCAGAGATGGAGTGGATGAGAGAGGTGGAAGGAAACGGAGATGGAGGAAAAGAGAGGGCGATGGATGGAGAGAGGGAGGGAGAAAAAGAGAATAAATAGCTCTGGCGCACTCGTCCCCCATTACCCCGGGAGGGCACTGTCGCCATGGCAATGTGGCAGAAAAAGGATAGCAAAAGCATGATGAGCCTCTACATACAGGCTGATTTTTATAAATGAAACTCGGGTTCACACATACATCTGCCCACACAGAAACCACTTTTTTTTTACATTCACATGTGTACAAAGCATGCCGACACCTCCCCGTAATTTTTCATATACAGGCTCACAAACGCGAGGAATTAATCAGTCAGCAGACGGACCCATGGCACATCTCACAGACAGAGTCAAAGAGGCTGTGAAAAGAGATTAAAGTACAAAACACACAGAACAAGAGCGAGAGGAAAATGTCTGAAGAAGGAAAATAACAAAGGGGAATAAAAAAAGAGCAATTTTGAGTTAATCGAGTATCATAACTGCCTGCTGTGTTGCCTTGCAACAGAATTCGTTGGGCTGTGATGAGTATTTCAAGTGCTCTGTCTACTTTCCTTGATCAGAATTTACCAATAAAAGATGGACATATTTTAGCCTCATGCATATTTTACAGCAAATGGAAACAACCAGAGGACACAGAGCCACACTGACAGTCCTTCAAAGAGGTTCTTGAGCCCACCTGTGGAATCCAAGACTCAGTTTACTTTCTGCTGTGGTGTTGTCTCTACCAGAAGCCGAGGAACGAATCCAGCCTAAAACGCTGTTTAGAGCCAAGTGGGATAAGTCGATTTCTTGTGTGTCCTTTCACAAGCGTTTTACTTTTAATTTTAGACACAGCTGACTGGGAACAACCACTGACTTTTGCCTTCTTGTAGGAGTTTTATGATCTTTTCCATTGTTTCCACTGACAGCTCCCTTGTTGGGGCCCACGTTTCATGCCAATAAATCAGGTGCAACAGCTCATTAAGATCCACAGACACTCTCTTTTAACAGCTGACCCATTTGTAGATTCAAACTTGTGGAGGTTTTTGTTTTAAAGATTCTAATTATAAGATGATCCCATCATTTTTCCTCATGAATGAATGGTTCCATACTTTTTTTTTTATTTCATAAACATTTTACAAAGCCAGAATGTTCAGCTGTTAAATTAAATAGTTTTACGTCATATATGTGAAAAGTTTTTTTTTTTTTACAAGATAAAAAATCCACTCGATCCTCCTTCGAGACTGGTGATTCCATGCTTGTTGTTCCATCAGATGAGAAGAAACACCAAACTTTCAGGCTCACATGTAAACAATACAGCTGAATTTGCCGGTGTTTGACAGCTAATAAAGATTTGTGTGATTGGGATTTATTCTGAATGTGTCGCTTTCGATAGTGGTCAGACCATATTATTATGCTTCGATTTGGAACTCATTCATATTAGGTTTCTACGCTCCCCGCTGAACCTGAGTTAGTCCACACAGTTGGCACAAAGCTCAGTTCCCAACTCATTACTATCAACATGCCTGTTTCAGACAAGCCTGCAAATTAGCGACTCTAGAAACATGCCTGCAAAAATGTTGGTCCTCCGGGTAAAACAAATCACCCAGAGTCTGTAGACAGGAGTTAAAAAGGGGCCACTCGCATGCCTTTATTGCAGCACAGTTATGTGGAAAAGTTGTTTGGAAGGCAAATGTGGTAGTTAATTAGTTTAGGAAATCTTGTGTGCATCCAGCCTGAGGGCAAAGCGGAGAGTGACAGAGGCTGTTCTGGGAACTCTTATGTAAGGAAGAATCTGCATCCTGTTTCTCTCGACTACATTATTGATGTCGGTTTCTGTTACCACGCTGAGCATGTTTGTGTGCACATATGTGCGCGGGAACTTTAACACCTGTAGGCCACAACCTCTTGCTGGTTAGTGCCTCACCTCTGCTGCTCTGTAGAAAGGGTGATCTCATCAGGTGAAGGTCTTGTCATTGCCTCCTTTCCACCCCCTTCACGCTCTCTTCTTCTTTCTTCACCTCCTTGTTTTTTCTGTATTGATGTAATTCCCTTTCCTCTTCTTCCTTCTATCTGTCTCAGGCTTTCCTTTGTTACAAACAGATGTTCTCTGGGCCTTGTGGGAGGGGATTCCTCCCCTCTGCTATGAAAGTAAAAGAAGAACAATTGCTTAAAGTAAAGAAAAATCAAACAAGGACAAAGGCTACACAGCTCCCCAACTGTACCGAGTTTAAATGATGCTTGTGAGGCCTGTGAATGCTACGTTTCCCCTGGTGTCAAGTTAAAGATCAGAGTGCTTTTGCCTTTTTATAACTCACTGCTCCCAGTGTTACACAATATTTGAAAGGTCACGGAAGTGCATTCGAAAAACACTGCATGACTGAGCAGCCAAGATGACTGGAGGCCATATAGAAAAACACTCACGAATGCAGCCAAGAGTGAGTGAGACAGAGAGCGGAAAGCATAAATCTGACTCCTTACACCTCCCGGGTTCTTTAAAAATTCAAACATGCCAAAAGAGCATCACAAGCCTTGTGCAGGTCAGGAGTGAGGAAGCGATGAGCAACACATGAGAGGAGACATGAAAGAAAATCAGCAGAGGGAGGTTGTTTTACTAATGTCACTCTTTTTCCTCCCTCCCCCCCACAGGACCCAGAGTGAAGCCTGGCGCTCTGTGGAGCCTAACAGAACGGAGTTTACATTTTCTGTGGAAAAGTGGGACAGTGAATGCAGCGTGGGTTAAATGTGTGTGCGTGGGGCCATGTACTGACATGGTGGTTGAGCGCAGGATGTTGCAGTAAGGTGACCCACTTACACAGGACCCCCCCCCACACACACACACATAAACTCAGCATGCCTGTGCACACTCCTGAACACACAACACCTCACCCGCTGGAGACTTGAGGATGCTCTGGCCCCGTTTCAGATGTTAATGTGTTTCAGGGGTGGCGGAAGATGAGGCAGGAGGTGGTTGGTGTGGACAGGGATGTGGCAACTGAACAGAAACAGACACCAAATTAAAGATTTAAAATGACGGGGAAATGGCAGACATATAATGTGGCAGATAAGAGGTACAAAATGAATTAAGAAAGAATGTGTAGCGCCTTTTCAAAGCATTTGACCATGAGCAAATTTCCCTCCACAATGACATCACCTCCACTTCCACGATTGACTCCAACATGACATTCAGCAGAAAGGTCAGCTCCTCGCTGGTATGAACAAGATAAGAAGCCAGACACATGCACAGTCCACAGGACGAAAAAAAATTAAACACAAGATAACACAAACAGAAAGGTGATGAACCTGCGTTTAGTGTGCAGTCACTCTATTCATAGTATGGATATTTGAATGTCTCCGGCTGTGGATGTATGGAGCTGGCATGACACAATCAGCTTATGAGAAATGAACTCATTCACAACTTTATAGAGGTAACAGAAAACAAGAGACTGCTGGAGGTTGTTGGAAGATATACAAAAATGCCATCTAGTTGCAAAAAGGAGCAACTGCATGTTTCTCAGTGTGACTCATAAGTGGAGATTTTCAGCCTCCAAATTAGCCCAGAACACAAAATATCTTATGTTAAAATTAAAATAAAGTAGATTTTAAATGTCGGTATCTAAATTTCAACTAGTAGTGTCTTTATAAGTGAGAGGTGTTTAAATAGTGTTTTTTATGTTTACATACATCTAATACATCTAAACTATGCCCCTAAGGGTTTAATTGACTTTACTTTGTTTATTGGGCATTCAAGCAAACGAAATAAAAAATAACAAAAATGGTCTTAATCTAAGAAACCATTTTAATAAAAAGAGGAAGCTTTAAATGGAAAGTTATGAGTAACAGAAGTGAATAAATCTTCTTTGAAAAGAAAATGTAGAAAGAGTTTTCCATGTGGCAACGAAAACAATAAAATATTACAAAACAAAACTAAAAAATGTAAGATAATGCAAACATAATCGCGTAAAAACATGTGTGAATAGAAAGAAAATATAAAAACAGTGAGAGCTTTATGCCCTCCTGCCCCTGCACACACCTCACCTCACCTGTAATGTGCCTTATGTTATCACTGTATATTTTACTATTTATTTATCGTTGTTCAGCGCTTTCTTTTTAAGTTTTGCTTTCTTTTTCCCTTTTTTTGAATGTCAATATTTTTTCTACTGTGTGTATTATTTTATTCTATTATTTTTCTACTGTTTCAGCTTGTTGCAGCGTCAGTCCCTGAGGATTGAAAATATATATTGTAAATTGACAATAAAGCTGAGTTGACTTGACTCATTCTACAATTAAAGCTGCCGCTGCTGGAAAGCAGCAATTTCTGTAGGATTTGAGCCTAACACTCTCTGGCCTCATGACCCGAGGGTCCCTGCAGAGAAGTGTTAATCTGCTGCAGCCCCTGACTGCGCATTCAGCAGAGTTTAGCTTTAATAAGACTGATACAGTCACCAATGCAAAGCCCTGAAATGAAGCACCAAATCTTAAATATGTTAACATCGATACACAGATGTTTTCACTGTTGAAGCTGTAGGTCAGGCTATTCGTTGAGATTTGAGGCAAATAAATATGATGTGTAGAGTGTCAGTTATCTTATCTACTGTGTACAGTGAATAGAACAGTAGCAGAAGTTAAGCACCGCTTCATAATCTTGATGTTTTGTTGTGCTTTGAGCCTGACAGAGGAGAGAAGTTGGAGCAGGTTGTATCCAAAGTGTGAGGAGTCTGAAGTAACCCAAAGACAGAGAGAGTTGCTCAGCTGACTGAAGGAGGACCTGGGTCCATCTCTGTGTATAGTGCCTGGTTCCCACAGTGATGCATGGTATCATGGAGTATGATGGTGGTGGGAGTATTCAGTGGGACTCCTCTTGAAGTCCACTGCCATTTCAGCAGTTTTGAGTGTGTTCAGATGCAGGTAGTCATGCCCTCACCACAGCTCCAGCTGTTCAATTTCAGCAGTTTAAACTGTCAGATCTCCTGTGGTGTGTTTCTTTATGCAGGGAGGGGGGGACACAAATCTCTGGGGGCTGCCAGTGCTGACTACCCGGGATGTAATGTGTCCTCTGCATTACCTGCTTTCTCTGGTCTGCAAGAGCACATCCACTGACAGGTGGAGGCAGACACAGTGAGATTGTTGGGTTTGTAAGTCCTACTCAAGCACTTATAAATCTCGTAAAACTAATCTGTGTTCTCGAATACTGTATATTTAAAAAATGTTAACAAAAAATTGTCTTATCTAACCACCAAGTTTTCTCCAGCTCTGCCAAACTCACTCGTGTGAAGCAGTTATCAGAAAAATGAGGACCCGCAGCCTCTCTGGTATTTTTGATTAGACACTGAGATGTCTCCAAATAAACTGAATCCACTTCTATTCAGTTTATCTCTTCTGTTTCATCTGTGGATAAGACCTGAAGGCTTGAGACACGACTGCACCACTGGAATCAGCTGATGGGATGGCTAGGGTTATAGTTAGAGTGAAAAACAAATTACTTTTGCAGTGAATTTTAAAATATAATCAGAAAGAGCTGAAAATTTTGGTTTGGATAAGTGCTTTCATAACGGAAATATATCTTAAAAATTGATGATGTCAGAGGTAGCAAAGTCCGGAGCTGCATCAGATGAAGCAGAAAAAACAATTTAACAAAGTTCAACTCATACACTTCAAGCTATACCGGGGAAGTTTGTGAACCCTAAGACTATCTGTATCTTCGTTGCTTTGAAGTACATTGATCTTATTTTGTGATTATTCCCAGGCCTGAAACTGCCCTGGAACACTCGGGGGATGAGATACTGCAGTTCGCGACTTTGGTTTCCAGCCTTGCCCGGCACCGTCTGCTTTATGGTTGCATGACATTTTTTGTGGGATTTTGATGGCATTTTCATGGCCTCTTCAACATGAAATTCATGTTTATGGCTGTACATGTGCGGGGTTCACAGTGAGATTTGTTTTTATTACAGTGGAGTTACATCCCATATCTGTTGGGTGAGTCATAGAGCAAAACATTGGCCAAATTCTCAGAAACTAATGTGAATACAAGAGATAGATATGCTCAATATTCACTTTGATACAGTACAGTCAACAGTATAAATACCTGAAAACATTTAAATTAATGTCAAGACTGAATTTGAATAACAAAATCTCATTAAGAGCCACTTCAGATCAACTGAATCAGTAATTCCCATGTGAAGCCTATTATTGACAAGACTATAAATGCTAATCAGAAGTATCAATATTCCAAGATCTGAGCATGCTGATAAACTGTTTGTTCTGGTTATGTCACATAAATTAGGAAGCAGAGACATTCTTTACTTTGATAAGCTCTTCAAGGAATGATTAACGCATTGTCTAATGTGATATGATCCTGCTGATGTTAATAACTGCACTGATCCCACAGAAAACATGAGCTTGTTTAGCAAATAATTATGCAACGCAACAAAATCTGCTAACACAGTCATGCGGATGGCACACAAATCTGCATCACCATATCCCTAGAGATTATAATCCTTTACAAACACTCATTAAGGGCCTTGAACAAATAAACAACTGGATGTTCCATGATTTCCTTCTGTTAAACCGAAAGATGTCGCTGTCTTTGGTGGCAGTCAAAAATCAGTGATGAAGTCAGTCGACTATCACCTGACGAATACTTTAAGGATGCAAAGACTAACGTGTCAGAGTGACACATTTGGATCCGACAGCTGCTGCTCGAGTCCTCAAGAAGACGAGAAAAGTGGATCATATCACTCCAGTCCTGAGGTCTCTACACTGGCTCGCTGTCCACCAAAGAGTTGATTTTAAAATACTGTTGTTGGTCTATAAAGCTTAAAATGGTTTAAGTTTCTGTCCGCAGAGTTAGAACTGAACACGGAGAAGCTGCTTTCAGTCTTTATGCAGCATATATGTGGAACAAACTCCCACAAACTCAACGTCGGTTCTTGCTTCTTTTAAATCAAATCTTAAGACTTTCCTGTTCACCACTGCATTTAGTTAACCAATTTAATTAAACTTTCACAGCATTTTATCTCCCCTCAGTTTTATTGTAATTCTTTATTTACTATAAATTCTCTTTTAATATATGTGTAATATATTTCCCTGGCCTTGCCTCTGGTGAGTATTGTTTCTTGATGTGTATTTCAACTTGACTACTGTCTGTAAACCAAACTTCCCCTCTGGGACATCACAGTTTATTCTCACCCTGACATATTCATGATATGTTTAAAAAGTTGAGCTAACTCCCACTTACACTGTAAATATTCTCTCAATAAAAGGCTTATAAGGTGAGTTATTTAGTCATTAAATTCTGCTGTTGATTTGCGAGTGTCATTTGTGTCATTGAAACGCTACATTATGTCACATTTGAGCTACTAAATGTGTGGTTTTAAAAAAACTACGTTGAAACCTGCAAAATATTCTGATTTAAATTAAGAAATTAAAGTAAACTGCGTGCGTTTTTTATAAATATGAACTATTCTTTCAATAGATCTTTACGTTTTTTTGCAATAGAACAAACTCAAAAGACGGTTTTATGGTCAGTTATTGGTGTGTCTTGGAGGCTAAATGAAAATAATTCAAGATAATAAAAAACTAGATTAAAGACCAGATAAATCTCCGAATCAATGCGGAAATCGTGATATACTTCCAGCTGATCTGGCGTCAGATTTCCTCCCGCCGTGTCGCTGCTTTTAACCAACCTGGCGGTTACATACTGATCTCAGATCGGGGCTCTCTGCCCGCTCTCAGCTGGTGACCACGTGTCTCCGTCCGGCCTGCCAGTGGACCATGTGGAGGAGCAAGATGGCGGCGCGGTGGAGGGGGGAAGACGGCAGTTTAAACAGCAGCAACAGCGAGTTTATGGTCTCCAACACCCTCAATGAGGTACCGGTTTCCTCTCTTTAGCTAATTTGACATAACATGATCCACACAGGGGCGTTTTTCGCTGCTATAACTGGGCGTGTTTCACCGGCCCCGCGAGGCCACATGCGCGCATGGCGACACGTGGCTGAAACTGTAGTACTACCGAGGTGGTGATCGGGGAGATGGCTGAGCTGATCGATTAGCCTCAAGTTTGCACCACGTAGGCGAAGAAGCAGCTAAATTACAGGCTGCTTACAGCTGTTTCCTGATTATTTACAACATTATCTTCTCGGTTGTGATAAAAATAATGTTCATATTGACGCATTGAAACTGACAGGAGGACAGTTTGTTCCTCTTGAAGAAGATGTTCAGATAAGGCTGCACCCTGCGATGTTTCCCCCCCGGATGATCCCTGTACTGTTCATGTGTGAAGTTTTTTAAAGTAGAGACCCACATTGATGCAGGCACAGATAAAAACATCCATCCTGACTCATTAATTCTTTAATTATCTGCAGGCCAGATGTTACACCAGCCTCAAACCACGCGCTCATCTAACCAGGAAATAAACCTTTCAACTCTTCAGCATAGGCTGCACTTTGTTCAAAGCACGTTTGCTTTTAGTTTGAGATTTAAATGTTTGTGTATTAAAACACGCATTCTGTGTTTCTAATACATTGACAGAATCCAGTTTCCACTGTATTTGCAGCCTAAATCGGTGCTAAAAATCATCTCTGATCACAGGTCCTCAAAACAAAGGAAGTCTGACATTAAAGTGAATACAAAACAGCCAAAAACACTAAGAAAGAAGCTATAACGTTTCAGGCTTTTGTTTTGTTAATCGATTATTATTCAACTTTTTTTTTTCAGTGCAAAAATCCTGAATCATCTCTCATTTATTTACGTTTTTCTTCCAAGGATACAGCTTTGGTTGTTTGTGAAGCCACTTAACAGTGACCTGTGAATCATTCAAGCATAAAAAGCCACCTAACTCAAGGGATGAACCAGTGTTGTGGCGACATATGAACCATCTCTTTATTTGTATCCATGAAACATGACAAATATAACATAGTTTAAGAGACAGAAAATAGTATTTTTACACCAATAAAGTGGATCTCAGCACGGTGTGCAGTGTGTCCTTAAAACATTTGAGGAAACTGGACAAATGGAGGACAGAAGAAGAAGTGTCAGGCCTAAAAAGGAGGAAAAAATCCAGCAAAGACCTGTCACAGGACCTGAGAGATGCATCTGGACCTTCAGCTGATCCATCTACTGTTGGCCCAAGCCTCGTCAGAAATGGTCTCCATGGAAGGGTGGCTGTCAAGAAGCCATTCTTAAGGAAGGGAAACAGGGAGAAAGGGCTGAGCTATGCCAAATGACACAAGAAGTGGACTGAAAATCAGTGGCAGCAGGTCTTATGGAGGGATGAATCCTCCCCAGAGCCCGGACCTCAACATTATTGAAGCAGTGTGGGATCATCTGACAGAGAACGGAACAAAAGGCAGCCCACATCCAAAGAAGAGCTTTGGGATGTCCTTCAAGAAGCCTGGAGAACTATTCCTGAAGACTCCTTAAAGAAATGACAGAAAGCTTGCCTAAAAGGGTTCAGGCTGTGTTGGAGAATAAAGGAGCTCAGACCAGATATTGACTCACAAGCTCCTTAAAACTGTATAAAATCTGTTTTTATTTAAGTTTGTTTCAATAAATCACTGCAAATATTTCCTGTTTTCCTGCTAATATGTCGAAATGAGGGGCGAGTCGAGACTGTCTCACAGGACTGTAGGATGTTTCAGTACGTTTGCCATTTTAGAAATATGATTAGCTTAGATCATCACTTTTCGATAAGAAAGTCGCTGGTCGCTCTGTTCTTGCAGATGAGATATCATCACGTTCATTAAATTCTTAATTTACGACCTCAAAGCGAGCCTCATCGCTGCTTTGCTGTTTTCTTCATAGTTCTGCTTCAGTCTTAGTCAGAACAGGCGGTTCTTCCTGTTTATGCTGCAAAAGTTGGAATCAATTGTTTTCCTGTTACTCAGCTTCTGGTCACACCCAAGAGAAGGCGGTGTGTTGTTGAGCAGCTGAAGGTGAAAGAGATCATTAATCTCGTCTTAAAACCCACCTGTTTGCTTACTCTGTACGGTCCGCACTGGTTGTTTTTAAAGTGGTAGCAGTATGATGTTTTTCCTGTGTCTGCAGGCGGTCCTGAGCAGAGGTGAGGTGGAGGGTGTCGACATGGACGCACAGTCCTGTGTGGATCACTCCATTTTGGCCATCTTTGAAGACTCCACTGTTGCATCTGGGGTGAGAGGCAAAGCTGATCAATAAGAAGAGGTCCAGTCAAGTCATGAGAGTGTTGGGTTTTTTTGTTTTACCAGAAGTTAAAGTGTCTAAAATCAGCTTCTGTGTTTCAGAGCAAGAACGATGCAGAGGAAGAAAGCGAGACGCTGCTGTCTGCCCTGACGGAGATGCTGGACAGCGTGGAGGATGACGGCAGGACCTTGTCTCCCTTTGACATCCTGCCAGACTCGGAGCTCCTCGGCCACTCGGACCACAGGGTCGACTCAATGGTGGGTTGAAACCATTATTAGACTAAATGCACAATCCAGAACTCATTGGAGCAAAGTACTTCTTAGATCTACTTTATTTATTCATACGACCTGTAAACAGTAATCAATTAAAGCCATTTCATTTAGACACGATAGCTCAGATAAAATCAAGCCTCGTAACTTTAACTTGAAGAAAAGGCCAAAGTTGACATTGAAATAAATTTATTTTATTATATTTATGAACGATATTCGATTGAAGCCTGAAAACAACTTCAAAGCTGAGGCCGATTCTCTGCAAAAGAGTTTATTTCAAACTACAGTTCAGATAATCTTCACAAGATGATGCCAAACGAAGAATCTGTGAGGTCTCCTTACATCAGTAATAACGCTGCCTTCAGTGCAGTAAGGAGCCTCGTCTGCTGGTCTCAGCGCTTTGGGAAGAAAAAGTGCTTTTCAGCCTTTTTTGAACCACAGCACATTTCTTACTTTGAAAAAGTCCTGAAAAGATGAAGAAATGAGCACACAAAGCTCTTCTTTGTTTTCAGTTCTTATAATAGTCACATTTGAGGAGCTCAGCCTACATAGATATGTTGTGAAAAATGTTGAAATAGCTCTGTTTTCTGGAATGGGAAACTCCTTGAAAATAGTCAGTGAAAAACAGTTTCCATCGCTGTGTGAACTACTGTCTTTCATGTAGTGGGTCGTATTTGAGCTACCTACTGACACGCAGGAGGATTTACTTACTTCCTCACTCTGGTTGAAAATCACGGCTCTAGATGGCAGACTTCAGCATCTTCTTCACATCTCCAGCAGAAAGCATCTTGCTTGTGTGAACAGCGACTTTGGGAAAAGACCAGATCAAACGTTTTCCTGAACATCTCACATGTTTCATGTGTTTAATCAAGGTCTGCATAGCAGGAAACCTCCTCACGCAGACGACTCCAAACTTCATTCATGTGCTCACAGAACTGGAGCATCATCCGGGAACTTGAGCTTTTGTCTTCTTGGCTCGTGTGCAGTTGTGTTCTACACAGGTTGGATGTTTGCGCACTAGTAGATGTGGAAAGCTAGAAATGGCCTTGAAAGTAAAGTCGAAGGCCTGAAAACCTGCAGATTTTAATCATTTTAATCAAATATGGCCTCCTCATCACACTTCTTTTCTGACGCGGTCACCCAACTCTTCACATGGTGCTGAAGTCACGCCGCCACTCTGCCTTTAACAGTCCAGATGGTCATAAACGTGCCATCATCTGAAGCCTAAATGACTACATTTTTGGTACCAGAAACTCTCTGGTTTCAGTTTGCAGCCTGTTTTGTTTGTTTTCGTTCGTGCTGACCAATCACATTGAGCAGGACTCGGTTGCCTTCGTATAAACAGCCGTGTGGAGAGAACTTGAGATGAAATGAAATCCAGAGACCATGCAGACCGGATTTGTCTGCGTTCAAAACATTACCGCAGGACACTAAAACCTGGCTTGGATATTCGGTACCTGTTTATCCGCTGGAGCCCCCAGTTATGATCATCATCAGATGAGGAAGAGAGAAGCAACATCTTCAGGAATGAAGTGTTAAAGCATCAGTGTGGCTGATAGCTTAGAGCCCAAACAGGAACTATAGATGCAGTATTATTATTGGATGTATGACGGCAGCTGCACTACAATTTATTTAAAAAGAGGGAGAAATTCACTGATATTCTGTGATCATTAGCCTATGGTCGTATGATGATACAAAGACATTTCCATTGTCCTGTTATCAAGCTTTAGGTTTGTCCTGTCGCTTCTCTTTAGGAACTATCGGCTGCCCACAGACTTCGACCTCGACCCAAACCGCCAAACACGACATTCAAAACCAAGACTGATGGAGAAGACGACCGGGAGCGCAAAGCAGAGACAAATGGTCTTCCTCTGATCTTTAAAAAACAAAGTCAGATGTTTTCCTCAAAAAATAAGAGAGCAGAGGCTGAAGTGGAGGTTTTTACCTCAACCTCTCTTGTGAGCCTGGTTAAGCTCATGCACTCCTACAGTCTGAAGCTGCACGTGGAGGAGGGCGACGGATTGAGGAAAAATGACTCCTTCTTCTCTCAGGAAGAGGTGTGGAGGTATGAACGCCCCAGCGGGGAGAGCGATGAAGAGATAAATGTTGTATCTGACGATGAGGCAGCTGTGAAAGAGACAAAAGAAGAAGATGAAGCAGATGTAAAACGAGATAAAAGGCAACTTCTGAAGAGCGTGTTGCTTAATGGGAACTCGTCCAAAGCTGCGGCATCCAGAGAGAGGAAGAGGGTGAGCTTCGGCCCGGTTCAGGTGACTCTGTTTGATGAAACAGTGGAAAAGGAATTAAATGACGAAGGTCTTATGAGTGGGAACACAAGCGAATGCTCTTCAGTTCCTCTGAAGAGCACAGAAGCACTTGAACTTCCAGCACTGTCCGCCGAAAGAAAAGACGACAAGGCTGCGGTTCAAGAAGAGAGGGTTAGAAAAGGCGAGACGAAGGCTAAATCGCTCAGCCTCCAACAATACAGGCAGCTTCGCCAGAAGAGACGGCCCCTGGTGGAGAAACAGGGGGACTACACCACCAAGTGGCCCTCTGTTTCTGAGGCCCCCAAAGAGCTGACCCCCATCCTCTGTTTTCAGGGGCAGAATCGACCAAAGATGACACCTGATCTCCATAAACCTGTTTACAAGACTTCAACCCATCATTCCACTCCACTGCACACCCCTAACCCCCCCGAAGCCACTTATCTACATCGTAGCGGATCAAAGCGCCCCAAGACTGAATCCAGAGTTATATCACCCGCTAGTCCACTGCCAGACATCAAAGCTAACCCAAATGTGACTGTGCCTCAGAGCAAGAAAAGTCCAGTGAAGAAGCTTCTTAGTAGTGATCCCCCAAATCCTGTTCTCCTCCCCATGCCAGTTCCTCAGATAGCATCACCCTCCACTCCAAACTCCTCAACAGAGCCCAGTGTGGAGTCTGTCAGCCTCCAAGATGAATCCTCAGCCGCAACTCCTCAGGGACAAGCAAACTCATCAGGGCCAAAGTCTCGTGTGTCGTCACTGAACAAAGATTTGAACCCGGATGATGCTGTACCGTCATCACAAAGTGGGTCTGTTTCACAGTGCAGAACACCAAAGAGTCCTCCCTCCCTCACACCGCTCCTCATTCAGCCTCCTCAGCTGGATCCTCCCAGATCAGACGCTCTTCACGCCGGCGGCTCATCCGAGAAACCATCCCCGCCTCCAACCGGCGGTAGAGCCGAATCAGGTAAACTGTGTAGGCACAGTGTTTGTTATTCAATCTCTAATGGGGCATTGTCTCAAACAACTTCCACCCATGGATTGATAAAGTATATCTGAATCCGAACAAGCGAGGTGAAGGTAGATTTAGAGATTATGGAAGAAAAAGAAAGCAGCCGTGTAGTTTCCCCTGTTTCCAGACTGAAAAAGAGGGAAAACAAACCTCTACATTTATCTTCTTATGTGTAGTATTCTTAGTATTCTTTTAATTGGTCTGTTTTCTCCATCAGGCATTGAAGCTCCTGATCTGACCAGCCTGCTGGAACAATTTGAAGAAACTCAAGGTGAGCGGACTGATAAATGACGATTAGCCAGCGTCTGTTTGGTTACTCTGTAAACTTCTCAGAGTCAGTCATTTAAAGGAAAGTCAGTGAGTCACAGCACACCATGAGTTCATCGCAGTAACTTCACTGCAGTGTTTAGCCAGTCTAAGCAGCAGTTTCCTGAATCCAAATCAAGTCATATTTGGATCATTCTGTGGACATGGAAGTGCTTTAATTCCTTCAGACTCCAGAGCTGCCAGGTTCGCTTATTATGAGCAACTTTGAGCCAATTTTTTGAAATCACAATCATTTGTCACTTGTTTTGGCCCTCTTTATATAAAATCTGGTAACGTCGGCTCCAGCAGATTTCAGCACAGAACATGAAGGTTGACACATTTTTGAGGAACCCGTGTTGGCTAATGCTCCATGTTTTTACAGAACTGGTTGCAATTCAAAGTGTGGATGGGTGCAGTTGCATTTGGAAATGTAATGTGGTTATGCTCTGTGATATGGAAACAGGAGCATGGATGGAGTATCCTATCTGCTCTGCAACTCGTATACATCATAATTGGAATATTGTCTTATTCATATTAAGCTCAGTTTCCAGAGAATGGCTTTTCATCTGCTCAGCCTTGTTGGTACTTTTTATTGTAAATGAACAGGCTGCTGCTTTTGAAGTTGTGTGGTTTGTTCTGAAGAGGTCGAACTTGGATAAACAGGTCGAGGTCCGGGTCGGTATGCAGGAATGTTTTATGTGGCCTCGGTGGAAGCATCCGGTGTGTGTTTCTTTTGATGGAAAATAGCATCCAACGTTTCTTTTGTCATAAAAAAGGAAAAAGGTTTTGTTTCAATGCAGCTTGTTGTATTTTAAAATGAAACTCAAATAGATTTAGCTTGGTTTTGGGTCGTAAAAGAAAATCTAGTGATTAAAAGATAAACTCACCTCTTCTCTCTTTTTATTCGACCCCCAGCCATAGAGGACTGCGATAAACTCATTTGTGCTACTTCACCTTCAAAAGCACAAGCAGATGGGCACAGACCTGAGCCTGCAGGGTCAGAAAAGACCTCCAGATTAACTCCCTCTGTGGAACCACTTGAACCTTTGAGTACTTCAGGGAATCTGCCGTATCTCCAGACTGTGCAGCCTGTGGATGTACCCGAGCCCCTCTGCAATGAAATTATCTTGAGCTCTCGCCAAGATCCGCCTTCAAGACGGAAAAATACTCCTTCCAAGGCCATTCAGATAATTGACCCACGTCCTTTACCGTCCAGGAAGATTCACATGAGCCTGTCAGGGTCACCTGCCGCTTTAACCCCCGCTCACGTGTTTTCATATTTCTCCAGCGATCATGATTACTGCGGGCCTGTGGATCGCTCTCTCGTCAGCGCCTCTCAGCGTAGCGGAGTTAAATCCTCTTTACTCAGAGAAACCACCACAGAACCGCAGGTCACGGCTCAGAATTCAAGAGCTGGAAAAGACCGGAAAAACATCTCAGATGGACAGACGGCGTCTGGGTTGCCACATCACTCAGAACAACCCAGGACCAGGTCAGACGCTGATCTGTTTTCAGGCGGCTCTGCTGCAGAAGATGGTGGAGCAAACAGCAACAGGACCGCCGCTTGCAGTCTTCCTACACCTCCGCCCAGTCCTCCTGCCAGAGGACGGGACAAGAGGAGACATCGAAGATCTCAACGGTCCGACTCTAGCTCCAGCTCCCGTTCCTCCTCCTCTTCCTCCTCCTCCTCCAGTTCTGCATCGTGTTCTCCAAAAAGACCGAGGTGCTCCATCATTCCTCCTGTGTGGTTTGTGTTTTTACTTCAACATTTGTGTGCTGGGTTTTCATTTTCGATGTGTTTGTCTCGCAGACTCCGGCGCAGGCGTTCAGAGAGCAGTTCGTGTTCATCGTCGCCCTCTTCCAGTGATTCCCGTTCCCCTCCCCAGCACTTCAGGTTGTCTTACTCCGGATACAGCAGGTCAAGATCCAGGTCTTGGTCCCGCTCCAGATCTCCATCGAGATCCCGGTCACCGTCCCCACGAATCTGCCGCAGACGATGGAGAGAAGTTTGCAGGTGAGTTAATCAGATCATATCATATAGATGAAACCATAAAAACCATAGCCAGCCTGGCTAATCTTTGTTTCCGTCTTCCTCTACGTCAGCCGTCGCTCCCACAGCAGCAGAGAGTCCAGGAGGCTCAGGAGGGAGCAAGAGTTGAGGATTCAGAAACTCAAAGCCATAGTGAGTACATTTTACAGGATGTCCGCAGATGTATGGGTGCTCTGTCTTCGGTTTGTAGTAATTGTGTTAATCTCTTCTGACAGGATGAGCGCAGGGTGGTGTACGTCGGCCGCATCGGCAGAACAATGACGCACGATGAACTGAGGGAGCGCTTCTCGCAGTTTGGAGAGGTGGAATGTGTGTCGCTTCACTTTAGAGATCGAGGGTAAGAACGCTCAGTTACAAACTTCTGGTTTCTTTATAATCAACAGTTTTATCACTAATGAAATCTGCCATTTCTGCCCCTCACAGCGACCACTTCGCCTTTGTTACATTCTACAACACGGAGGATGCTTTTGCCGCCATCGACAACGGTGGAAAACTGCGGAGGCCGGATGAGCTGCCGTTTGACCTCTGCTTCGGTGGACGAAGGCAGTTCTGTAACTCAGACTACGCTGATCTGGGTGAGACCTAAACTCAGAGAAAACACCCTGAATTTCCAGGTTTTCAGAGCAATAACTCAGTGTTTCTCGATCCTGGTGCTGAAGGCACCCCGCCCTGCATGTTTTCCATGTTTCCCTGCTCCAGCACACCTGATTCAAATGAGTGGGTCAGGTCTTTAAGCTCTGCAGAAGGCTGAGGACGACCCATTCGTTTGAATATTAAGATAACATTGATCAGCAGCCCATCGTAGTGGTCAGTCAGTGCCAGATCTGACGGGTATTTAACGTGATGAATTGGCAGTAAAGAGCCTCAGCGAGGTCAGACGGAGTGTTACACGATCGATGACTAACTTTGAATCAACTTTCAGTACAACAGGGTATAAAAATACCATTTGCAGCCCCACAAAGGTTTTATTAATGACTACTCCCTAAAATTGACTGAACTGTTAAGTGAATCTGTAAATGTTGTTTGTTCTTCAGATGCAAACAGAGGTGCAGACCCGCCCCCCCCCAGGAGCAGGTTCGAGGACCTCGACTTTGATTCGCTGCTGAAACAGGCTCAGAGAGGAATGCAGAGGTAGCAGAGCCGTGCAGCAACACAGGAGCAAAATAACGATGGAAGGACATCGACCTCAGGGCATCGTGCTCACGTTTATGTAGCAAAATCTCGTGTTTTTTCTGTTTTTCATGTTTGTCTTTAATACACTGCGTATGCATGCAATAATTAATTTGTAAAATTCATATAAGCAAACACGTCGCACTGTTGAAAGCATGAACTTTTGAGCTGTAAAGTTAAAATGTACAAATATGTAGCACTCACACGATTTCTGTTGCATTCCAAAGCACTATCAAAGATTTATATAATAAAAATAATAATGTTGTGTTTTTCCTCTTTTTTTCTCGTGGTTTCCTCACGTCTCCTCGTGGAAACGTTTTAGAGTTGTTTATGATTTGTGTTTGTGTTTAATGTAGCAAGAAACACAAACTGATTATTTTAAGACTTCAGTCCTGAGGTTTTCTAGAAAAAGGAGCTGTAAGTAAGCGCTTGAATGTCTCATATCAGGGTGTAAACTGTGTTACTCGGCTGTCTCCTTATCTCTGGCTCTCACTGCTTCTGTTTCTTTCTACAGCTTGGTAATCTCATCAACGTTACCTCAGAATAAGCCAAAAAAGGTCATGACATGAACACAGTTGCTGAAAAGAGTGTTTTGCTCATCGATACTGTGCAACATTGAAGTAGAAAAGTCTGGGAACACCTTTAGTCTCAGCCTAACTCTGCAGCATGGTTACACAACATCCCAGCTGCTGTTGGAAGAACACACAGCTGATGTTCAGCTGGTCCACTTTCACTCCTTTCTTCCTCCACTTTGTTCATAACCTCCCAACCGAGACATAATGCAGGTCTCAGAGGCGACAGCACATATTTATCTACATATAAAAATGTTTTATGTGTCTCGGTATACAGACTTTTATTCCCACTTTATTTGGTTAAATTCTTAATGTATGAGTGTATGGATAGAGGTTTGTGTCTGGAAGTAATATTTCTTTCCTTCGGATGTTTTAAACCTTCTTAATTTCATGACCCAAGGTACTGATGAAGTACTTGGACTCCCCAAGCAATCAGCTGGAACTGAGAAACCTCTTGAATTACGAGAGAAACCTCTTGAGGAAACAAGAAACTTCTTCAACTGAGAACTAACATGACATATTGTTAGCTTCCTGTATATTTCTGTATTGGATTACAGTCTTTGTAGTCCTGAAAGTGGACTTTAAAGTAAAGCAGGTGACAACTTGTGTTGAAACATTTTAAATGATCATCTGTCAATTATTCATTTTGAATAGAAATATGTGACTTGAATAACCTCAAATTTAGATTTTGATATCCCTTTGTGAAGATGCCCCATCAGACACAAATTATCACTACAGGACAGAATATTCCAGATGATAATGTTGTCATTTTATTCTTATTATCCCTCAGTTGACACAAACATTGAACTTCACAGGAGATGCTATTTGAACGTGCATTTGCATCTGTGGGTCTGTTTGGTTCCATACATTTCCTTGTTATTGATTTCTTAATGTTAGGGTTTTTATGAGGAAATTGCTCCTTGTGAGTCCCTGAAGTGTTTGGCTATAAAGATTTTTACTGGACCACACAGTGTTGGGACATTTTGGTCTGTCAGAAGCCGTGTTGAGATTCTCCAAAATCACGGGACTCTACATAATACTTACATGGGAACTGAAACAAAAACAGTTCAGTATATCACCAACTTTACTTTAGTACCAAATGTACTGTAGTTTCTGACTTTAAATGACACCACACTGCGTTGAATTAAATATCTCCATGTTTGTTTGCGCTCCTCTTTGTGTTTTGTGGTGAACTGTCCCTTTAAGCCACAGGTACGCTGTCCCTTTAAGACGTTCACCCGGTAGTTGGACACGCTCTGTCAACATGCGACTGAACCTGAGGTGAGCAGGAATCATCACTAAACAATAGCTGAGTTTCTTATTCGGCCAGAGCTTTTACAGCTTTAGACTTTAGAGCATCATGTTGCACAATCACCGTTCTGCGCATGCGTGAGAGACGGCGCAATAAAAGTGAATCTCACTGACAGGGTGGTGCACAGATTCATGCCATTGCTGGAGCAGCTGTATGAGCATTGTTGAACCTACGGAGGAGAGCTTTTTTTTTTTTTACCTGAAAACATGTCGACACCAGGCAGTGCCAAGGGCCAGTCCGGCAGCGGTGGGCGCTTCATCAGCGGGGTGGTGGAAGGTGAGCAAGCTGGAGGGTCCAGACCACCTCAGGGGTCTCAACTCTGGTGGTCCAGCTGGATCGGAGCCTCCAGAACCAATAACATCCATATTAAGATATAAGGATTAAAATGCATCAAGGATATTAGGCATGTATTGATTATGTATGGTAAGATGATATCATTTGAAATATAACTTGACCTTTGATTGATATAGGTTTTTATGGGCGACCATGGACTATGGAGCAAAGAACAGAGCTGTTTAAAAGGTATGTGTCCTAAGAGTCTAAGCCCAAAGGGGCAACATGTTTTTTCTTTAAAACATTTCAATTAACTGAAGCAGCTGAAGCTATGATCAAGTGTCTCCTGGTAGATTTATTTCCATGTTTCTAGAGTGAGATACTGTACATGATCTGACATTATGTTTGGGTTTCACAGGGAGCAGGAGTGGGGTCTGAACACATATCTGTATGCCCCAAAGGATGACTACAAACACAGGATGTACTGGAGAGACTTGTACTCTCCTGAGGAGGCCGGTGAGTATCACCCAGCCATCTCAAATCACAGATCTGTCTCTTGGAAGTGAAAACTCAGATTGTTCGAGCAGTCGAACAAACACAGTTGTCTTATGAAACGAGTTGTTTGTGAACACCTGCATGAGAGAAACATTCCTGCATATTGTTAGTGCTAACGCTACCTTTGCTAAAAAGCTTTTCTGATGTAAAACGCGATGCTTCCACTCAGTTAACTGAAACTACAAGTGTCTTAAAAGCCCAAATCCAGAAATGTTGGGACGCTGCGTAAAATGTAAACAAAAAGACGTCATCTGGATGGGAGCAGATGTTGCTCTGAAACTTGTATGTACCTTTCAGCATTGATGAGCCTTTCGGGATGTGCATGTTGCCAGTTCTGTCGGCACTAATGTACCTCACACCATCAGAGATGCAGGCTTTGAACTGAGAGCTGATAACAAGTTGGATGGTCCCTCTCCTCTTTATTCTGGAGGACGCAGCGTCCATGATTTCTATAAAGGAATTCATATTTCACATCACAGAACAGTTTTCCACTTTGCTTCAGTCCATTAAAATATGTTTTAGTCCAGAGAAGATGGCAGAGTGTCTGGATCATGTTCACATATGGTTTCTTCTTTGCATGACAGAGCTTTAACCTTCATTTCTAGATAGCACGGGAATTGTGTTCACAGACAAGTGTTCCTGAGCCCATGCAGTGATTTCCAGGTCAGAATCAGCCTGTTTTTAATGCAGAGCTGCCTGAGGGATCACAGACATCCTATACTGATTTTTTAAAATTTATTTATTTTATTTTTTAGCCATGTCCATTGTCCACAGTGATGTCTCCAGATTCTCTGAAACTTTTGGTGCCCTAAATGCACCAAAGATGATGGAATATTTAAAGTCTTCACAGTTTTACATTGAGGAATATTATTCTGAAATTACTGCAACATCTGTCGACACAGTGTTCTGCAGACTGCTGAACCTCTGCCCATCTTTACTTCTGAGAGACTCTGCCTCTCTAAAATGCTCTTTTTATACCCAATCGTGTTACTGACTTATAACCAATCAACATAACTAGCTCCATCATATTTCTCCAGCTGTTTCCTTCTTTCCAAACTTGTTTGAGACGTGTTGCTGTCGTCAAATACAAAGTGAGCTGAAATGTTTCATGAAATAGTAAAATGTCTCACTTTCAACATCTGTTATTTTTATTGTGAATGAAATATTGCTTCATGAGATTTGGGAATCATTGCATTCTGTTTTTATTTACTTTTTACACGGCGTCCCAATTGTTTTGGAGTAAAACTGAGAATGTGCTTAAATCTTTGTGTAAATTGTGGCAGTCAGATCCTCCTTCACACCTGTGCACACATTCAATAACAAACTGAACCACGTAAACAATCCAAAATGTGAAGAATGTGGTCATTTTTAACTACAGTTATTATCCCTTTAACTATTACATAATAAACTAATTAACTGAGCTAATTGGAGTCTCAGGAGGTAGTGGTGCTACCTGCTGTTTAAATGAATGAATGCAATGTAACTGCAGACTGCATTTTTAATAATCATTAGAGGGGTTTCTCCAGCTGCATTTCAGCAGACATTTACTGACATAAACATAATAGGTTGTGAATACACGTGAGTTGTGTTGCATATGTTGCAAAAAGTTTTACAAGTTTCAACAAGTTCTGGTGTAAAGTTACTCAGCTCAGCCTCAGTGGTTATTGACTGCTTTTTCTCGTCTGTCAGTGTCACACCAAAGTCCCACTCTGAGTCATCATTATCTCCCCAGAGACGCTTTGATTGCTCAGTTTGGTGCATCTCTGAATATTATCAGTGTTACAGACTAAAGGGCGGTGATGATGATTTGACATTAAACCCAGTGAAACAGACACAAACTGGACCATCTCACCGTTTATCTCTGCAGATTCTCATAAATTTCTACTTTCAGGCACATCCGCATTGAAAACTGTGAGTAAAACAGCTGATATGAAATCTTTCTGAGTGTTTTGTGGATGTCTGTGTTGACTAAAAGCTGCTAACGGATGAGCAGGGATCTCTATCAAATACTGTAAAGCTTTTGCTCACTCTTATGTTAAGCAGCATTTCTTCTCTGTTTTGTCTTCTGTTCCTAGAGAAACTGATTGCTCTGATTTCAGCAGCCAAGCAGCACAATGTTGAGTTCATCTATGCGATATCTCCCGGCCTGGACATTACCTTTTCCAACCCAAAAGAAGTGGCCGCCCTGAAGAGGAAGTTGGATCAGGTAAAAATAAAGGGTGGAGCGCTGGCTGTATTTAACTTTATGGCTCTCTGACGGTTTGTTTGGGACAACTTATTACTTCATATGACAACTTGAGCAGTAAAACATTGACCCTGACATGCACCGTTCAAGTTAACTGTATTATCATGAAAGGAAACCCCGTATATCAACACACCAGCTCTTTTTCAGGTGAAGACGTTTGGCTGCAGGTCTTTCTCTTTACTCTTTGACGACATTGAGACCGAGATGTGTCCAGCTGATAAGGACGCTTTCAGTTCCTTCGCCCACGCTCAGGTGGCTGTCACTAATAAGGTGTACCAGCACCTGGGAGAACCTGAGACCTTCCTCTTCTGCCCAACAGGTCAGAGAAACAAACTTATGCTGAACTGAGCATGAATGATACAATATGCAGTTCAGTTTAGTTCAGGCAGATTTAGAGTCATCTAAAAACTACACTCAGCGGCCACTTTATTAGGAACACCTGTTCAATTGCTTTTTAACACAAACAGCTAATCAGCCAATCGCATGGCTGCAACTCAATGCATTTAGGCGTGTAGAGGTGGTTAACACAACGGACTGAAGCTCAAAGCGAGCATCAGAATGGGGGAAAAAATGGGGATTTAAGGACGTAAACGTGGCATGGCTGTTGGTGCCAGACGGGCTGGGATTTTCACACACAACCATCGCTAAGGTTTACAGAGACTGGTCCGAAAAAGAGAAAATATTCAGTGATGTGCAGTTGTGTTGATGTGAGAGGTCAGAGGAGAATGGGCAGACAGGCTTGAGAAAGAAGCATTTGTTACAACCAAAGAATGCAGAAGACCATCTCTGAGCGCACAACACGTGGAACCTTGAAGAAGATGGGCTACAGCAGCAGAGCCTCTAGGGCTCTCAGAATTAATGGAGTGTACCCATCTTCTGATGGCTACTTCGAGCAGGATAATGCACCATGTCACAAAGCACATATCATTTCGAACTGGTTTCTTGAACATGACAATGAGTTCACTGTACTCCAATGGCCTCCACAGTCACCAGATCTCAATCCAATAGATCACCTTTGGGAAGTGGTGGGACGGGAAATTTGCATCATACCTTTGCATGTGCTTAAAGTGGCCGGTGAGTGTATGTGGAAGAGAACAGGGTTAATGTTTCTTGTGGTTTTCCATCCCTTACTCCTGATCTGTCCCCAGACTATTGTGCGGCCTTCTGCACCCCCAACGTTTCCCGGTCTTCATACTTGCACACTGTGGGAGAGAAGCTCCTGCCTGGCATCGACATACTGTGGACCGGTAAGGTTCTACTGATTTCACAAATGACCCCAAATGCGGTTCTTTAACCCCTTTTTTCTTTTGTGTTATTTAGGTCCAAAAGTGGTGTCCCACAAAATCTCTGTTGAATCCATAGAGGAGGTGTCCTCTGTCCTGAAGAGGGCCCCCGTCATCTGGGACAATATTCATGCTAATGACTATGATCCTCAAAGGCTTTTTCTTGGACCTTATAAGGTGTGTTTTTACTTTGTTTTAACAATATCCTGTTTGAGCTCCAGTGTGACTTAGTGAAAATATTCTTCTCTTAATAGGACCGACCCACTGAGCTCATTCCCAAACTGAAAGGAGTCCTCACAAACCCCAACTGTGAGTTTTACCTAAATTTTGTGGCCATTCACACTCTGGCAACATGGTGTAAAGCATCCACTGATGGAGGATCAAGAGACGTGGAAATGGGTGAGTGTCTAGTTTGTCTTATGCATTGCTTTTTAATCTTCAGCGTTTCCATGACCTTTAACCTAAAAATTAAGGATTTACAAGAAGGGCAGGGTGGTTGCTTCCAGATTTTTCTTCACAATCCTGAGCTTTAATTACAGAAGGGTGCCAATAGATGTGCCTGGGAGTTTTTGTTTTTTACTTCATTATAAGAAATGCTATTGTTATTGTTGTTTGGACATTATATAGCAGTAATCTAACTATCCTAATTTGCTCATATGCATTTATTTCTGGACTATAAGTGTAAATCTGTGCTGCTTTTTTGAAAATAGTCCACACAGCTAAAGCCTAAACTGATGTTTTGAAGAGCTTTAAGAAGATTTAAAGCTTCTATTGTGGGATTAAAGATTTGATGATGCGATTGTAGTTTTTATTGTAGAGTCACAGAACTTAAAAACTGTCTCATTTGCATCACCAGGCGAAGAAGAGCAGGACCCCTGCTACAGTCCACACAAAGCCCTGACCCTGGCCCTCTCCGACTGGCTGCAGGAGTTCATGAGCACAGATCAACCAGGAGGTAGAGTCCCATGAAAGACACTTTATGGAGCTCAACAGGCAGAAACGGGAGGGAGAAATTCAGTTGTCGGCTCTCTCTCTCTGCACTTTCAGGCGCTTGTCGTCAAGCTCGTCTCAAGAAAGAGTCGTCAGATGAGGAGTCCATGCAGACAGACATGGGTGAGAGTCCCTATGTTCCTGGACCTGGGGAGAACCCGCTGTACACAGCTGAGCCTCTGACTCTGGACGACCTGAAGCTGCTGTCAGACCTCTTCTACTTGCCCTACGAGTACGGGACCACAGCTCAAACCATGCTGCAGGAGCTGGACTGGCTCAGAAACAACAATCATGCTGCTGCTGCACAGACGGACAAGGTAACGCTTCCTGCTTGTTAAAGGCTGACGATTCTGTTCAGTGTCCTCACACAGATGGCTCACTTGCCGGCGTGTTTCAGACTGCAGAGTGGTGCTCCAGAGCGCAGCAGTTTGACAACATGTGCGAAGCCGTGGTGCAGATGTTTAACCGCCTGTCAAACGCCCCCAACCGCAGCGTTCTGTACGACCTGTACAACTACATCTGTGACATCAAGAGCGGGGTCGGTCTGGCACGAGCCTACGTAAAAACGCTGGGTGAGACTGCATTTCCTACCTGAATGATGATTACTTGGTACTACTCGACTAAATGTAAAGAACAGTGACAGAGCAGATGAGCTGGGACTTAAAAGCAGGAAATTCTGCATTTGGAACGAGAAGATGACAGACACTACCTGTAAATCTACCTGTAAATGTGGCAGTTATACTATAGCGCTGCCCTCTGAAGCTGCCTGTTGTCATTTCCACAGGAGGGCAGGGTCAACCCTCAGCCCAGTTAATGAACGAGGATCCTGAACCCTGGAGCTTTAGAGGAGGCCTCTCTGGAGAGTTCCAGGTATCCAAACCTCTGCAATGACTTGTGCACACTCACAACTGTCAGTAATGTCACACATTCAACGAGTAAAAGGCTGTGTGGAGCGTTCGTATATTCTGTGTTTGTGCTTGCAGAGGATGCTGCCGGGACATGGAAACAGGGACCTGTTCAGACAGCCCCCCATGACGGCGGTTTACTGCATACGACCGTACTGCAGCGAGGACAAGGTGCTGATCCTCGCTGTGTCACCTACAGGTTGAAAATCAGAAATGATAGTAATAACAGTTTCTTGTCTCAGGCGGCGGTGCAGAGGATTTTTGAGGAGATGCAGAGAGGAGAGGAGGGCAGAACCCCTCTGGTGGCGCAGCCTCCACTTATCAGCGATGGGTAGGAAAATGATGTTCTCTGTCCCGAGTATTTCTGCTTTTGTTTTCAGCCTCTTTGTAACATTCCTGCCGCTGCAGCCTGTCAGCAGGTGAAATCTCCCCCTCCCCTCAGTGTGCTCTTGTCATGGAGGATGAGACTGGGGTGTGTGGTTTCGCGCTGGCACTCACTGATGCCAAACCAGCTGCGGCCAAAATTCAGGTGATGAAATGCGAGATTGGATTGTTTTCCACACCCTGAAATGCAGCATGACTTGACTGTTGGTTATTGACTACTTCCAGAGGGCAGTGAGTGAGGATTTCCCCTCCTTGGTTGTTGTACAAGTGCTTCCCCGGGTCACTGATGCGTCTCCAACCAAGCGCATGATGGGTCAGCTGTTGTCCTCCATCAGGAGCAGCGGTAGGTCCAAGCCTCGCACCATCACTTGTACTTTCACACACCCGAGTCCTCTCCTTGTGTCCAGGTTCCTCCTCCACTGTATTTGCAACAAAATACACATTTACTTTTAATACAGTTCATAATGTGGGATTGGTGCATCATGCCTCCTTCAGGTGTCACAGTTTATGGCTTCCTTCTTCTGGGTGACTGAAGTCAAATATCAAAATATTTGTGTGAACAACTTCTGGGTCACAGGAAGGAGGACAGAAGAGCGCAGACATGGAGGCTGAGGTGGGATAAGCCTCATAAAACAAAAGTCTTGATCATTAGAGGTCACAAGGAGTTGCCACAAGGGGGCCCTCTTCAACTCTTTGCCTTATTTATGCCCCTAAAAGCATCTTAAATTTAAACCTATTGATGTTCACGTCGTAATCTGCTGTAATTTTCACACCACAGCTTTAACTGGTCTCCCAGCCTGTACTATGAAACCTCTGCAGATGGTCCAGAACGCGGCGGCGCGTCTGGTCTTCGGTCAGCCTAAAAGAACACGTCCCCCCCTCTGTTCATTGAACTCCTCTGGCTGCCCTTAGCCGCCCACATCAAATTCAAGTCACTGATGTTATCCTACAAAGTGCTCAATGGAACGGCTCCCATCTACTTTAATGCTCTTGCAAAGGCTTCTGTCACAACTGGGTCCCTCCGTTGGTCCCAGGATTGTCGTCTAGCAGCTCCTACACCACGCCTAAGACAATCCAAACTCTTTTCATGTGTCGTCCCACGGTGGTGGAATGACCTACCGAGCGCTACCAGAACAGGGGCGTCCCTGTCTATCTTCAAGAAGCTCCTGAAAACCCAGCTCTTCAGAGAGCACCCCCTCTCTCTGCACTTTATCTTTCTGCACCCTATCTCTACTCTGTCACCTCTGACAGAATCGGACTAGTGGGTTCCTTCTATGTAGTTTATTGTTAGCTTTATATAGCTGTTATATCTTCATTTGTAAGTCACTTTGGATAAAACCGTCTGCTAAATACATAAACATAATAGTTGAAAGATGCAAACATTTTTGGATCTAAATTGTGTGCCGTTCCATCTTCTCCTGATTCGTCACTGAACAGAAGCTCCGTCCTGGTTTGTCTTTCAGGGTCCAGAGGGGTGTTCTGTGAGTTGAGGCAGAGCGACCGGAGGATGCTTGGTTTCTTCTCTAAACTGGGCTCCTTCAAAGCTGTGCACGTGGCTGGTCTACCTGAAGACGTCATTGTCATGGCAACAAGTCTGTAGATGGATTTGTCTCGGGCTCGAAGCGTGTGAAACTGATCTGCACCATCCTGTCTGTTCTTATCTGACAATCTGTCATTTTGTTTCCACGTTTCACTCAAATCACTGAATTTCTTCATCTAATTTGCATATAAATCTGCTTTAATAAATAAAAAAATAAAAAACTGCCACGTCTTATTCATTTTGTAGACATGAACACTGAAAAATGTACAGTGATTATTTTTAGGTGAAGCCGGCACAATAAAATGTTGATACTGTGCGGTTTTTGTGGTGCACAACAAGACGGTTACACAAAGGGATCCATTTTATTCTTTTTGGTTTGAGAGGATACAAAGAAAATATATTAATGCTTAATCTTTAATTAAATATGTTGTTTGTCTCACTTTAAAAGCATAAAACATTCGGTTTAAGATGTGCATGGTGTCAGTATAATGAAGTTCATGGTGTCCAGACTGTAAAACAGACAAGTTGAGCTTAAGATTTCAAGTAATGTCAGGAAATTTGTTTCTAATCTTTGTTCCCCTGAATGTCCGACCAGCAGAGTGTGGCTGCATGAGTGGAGATCCACCCCAGCTGGTGTCTGAATGTCTGATTCCACAAAAGCTGGGACACTGAACACAAGGTGAACCTTTCCAAACTGAAAACCCAATTAATTTGCTAAACATTTACACTATGTGATGTGAAAATGGTACAAAAATTACATCAAATATTGAAACTGAGAAAATGTGTTTCTAAATGTGTTCTTTTTTTGATTTGATGGGAGATAAACTAACAGAAAGCGCTGCCTTCTCTGGTTTAAAGCTCTTAATTCGGACTGAGAAAAAGCCAAAAACTGTCTGATAAATGCATCCTTTGAGCTGAGGAGAAGCTGTCGCTCGCTGACAACATTTGGCTCGTTGTGAAGGGAATACAACAACAAAACAAGGATGGAAAACATTTAGTTTTCAGAGCAGTCGGTTGCAAAACGCTTCAGTGCAACACGATTTTACTAAACTCTTTCAAAGGAAACTTTTCAAGCCGGGACCGATATGATCTCTGCTGGTGAATTACAACAGGAGCGGTGTTTTTTGTTCCAATGCATGTGTGACAGAGGCGTTACGGTGCCAAATAATGAGGAAAAATTCTCACTTTCAACATTTGATACGTCGTCTTTGTACCATTTTCCATTAAAGACATTTTTAAAAATCAGGTTAGTTTCCCAACTTTCCTGGAACAAGGACTGTATTAGTCTCAAGTCCAACCAGGCGGTTGAACTCAAGAGTTTAAAAAGTAAAAAGCTTCTAGCAGCACTGATACGAAGTAATTGTGACTTAAAATCCAAAACGTCTTGTCCTGCGTTGGCTGGCAGGTGACAGCTGCAGGTCTGTGGTTAATGACACTTCATTCCTCCTGTGCCTCTTAGGAATCATTTCAGTATGAAATATTGAAGTTTTGGTCATATCTCACAGTAAAACTGAGAGGGAATGTAATAGTTGACTTTGTTTCGTCTAATTATGAGCAGAAAGAAAACCTCCAGCCCTGTCGTTCAGATAAATTCGAGCCCTTCATACTTCACGTCTCCAATCTTTGTCTCGGGCATCAGCACCCGGCCGTCCAGTGTAAATGCAATGATGTAGGTGGCGATCCTGCCAGCGTCCTCCTCCGACTTCAGAGCCAGGATGATCTGATCATCCGTGTCCGGAATGAACTTAAACGAGGAGAAGCCGTGGGTGGGGTCGAGTGGTCCGACACGCCGTGCCTTTATGTCGCTAAAGTCTGCGGGAGTGGACAAGAGGAGGTTGGTGGCACGCCGCTCGTCTGCCGTCTCTTCATAGTGCTGGTGACTGGCACGGCGAGGTAGGAAGAACCAACGTTGGAGGCGATTGCTCCAAGCTGCTGATTCATGGATAAGGTAGCCTACAGGAGAGGTAACAGAAATATGTGTTAGGATTTATGGAGCGTTTAAAACACTTTCTTCTGCCACAAAGATGAAGCTCTCAGCTACGATTGTTGTAAAAAAATAACAAACACCACAGAAGAAGGAAAGATGGTTCTATTTGATCAAATTATGCTCATACGTTTACGGACTGCTGCAACTGGCACACTTGATTCAGATGAATGGGTCACTGCCTTGTTTCTGCAAAGCTTCACAATGATGAAGATCCGATTGAAGTGTGTTAGAACAGGAAAACATGCAGGTGTCACCTGATGTGCCACATGATCTTCAGGCTACCGAGTTTAACTGATTCTAACAGTCATGATCATACTAAAGGATCTTAGAACATTGGTTGTCAGCTTAGTATTTCAACTCTTGTTGTGACTCCAGCTATGAGCTCAACATTGAAGAATGATCTGCTTCTTCAGTGACAGACAACCAATAAGAAAGTGATCTAAAGCTACAGAACTACAACAAGAAGAACCAAAGATGCTAACAAATAGGCTAACAGCAGACAGCTGCAACAAAAGAAGCCAGAAATGAACAGACTGGTTATTATAAGTGTCCCCAAGTGACTATTTAACCCAGACTGTTTTTAAGGAGCCTTGGACAAGTAGACATAGGTCAAATATAAATAGACTTATTTGCAAATGTATTATTAAGGTTATAAAATCCAAGATGTCACAGGATTAAAAGTTTGATATTTTTTCAAGTCCAAATGTCCTTTAAAATCTTTTGTTGTCGACAACAACAGAGCTTTACAGATTTAGCGCTTCCAATTACAAACTGGAGGATTGGGAAATTAGAAAAAGAGCTGCAAATTCTGGTCATAAAAAAAAAAAAAAGATCAGTTTTTCATCAAACAACATTCAGCCTGTAAGATTAAGATGTACAAATCTTTTTTATACTTTGCTTTCAAGCAGCCAGACTTTCTTGTAGCACCAGATTGACACAAGATCGCCGACATGGAATGAAGTGAAGATCAGCACCTGCCCCCCCGGGCTGAACGGCATTTCATACAAGTTTTATAAGAACACTCCGGGCGTCCTAAGGTACCTTTGGAAGCTAATGCTTGTGGCCTGGAAAAAGCTACCGTAGTCATTCCACGATAGTTGCTTAGAGCAGGAAGGAATCCTTATTCCCAAAGAGAAAATCTCCTCAAACATCAAACGGTTCTGCCAACTATATTGACTCTCCATGCAGAAGGCAGGAATAAGTGGGTTTTCCAGATGCCGGGAGCATACAAGTACTGTCTGGCACCATTTACAGGAAGCCAAAAAGGAAAGAAAGATCTGCGTGTAGTCTTCCTAGACCTTGCTAACGCCTTTGGATCAGTACCACATGAAATGTGAGATATCAGAGACAACCACAGCGCTGGTCATTGCCTACTTTCAAGAGCTCCAGTTTTGCATAACAGCGCAGGGAACTGCCACCGCCTGGCAGCATGTTGAGATTGGCCGAATGTTAGGTTGTACCATTAAAAAAAGGCACCCGACTCGAGGGATGAACCAGTCGACATATAACAGACAATTTAGCATAGAACCAATTTTAAATGGGATCTTTAGACACTTTACCAGCAGCTTATTGCAAAGACAGAATTTCTTCACATTTCTTAAGTTACATCTCCAAAAAAAACTCTTATCTTATATACTTTAATTCTATTTATGTTTGCCCATGTTTCCCAGCTAGCTCAAGGCTTTTGCACAGTACTGTAAAAATGTACGCACAACAGCAGCGTCCAACGCAAGCTAACTTTGATTTGAGGTACAAACAGCACCTCTGAGTCAGAAATGAATAATTCCTCAGCACCTGGTGGTTCGATCCCTGCTGCACTCCGCAGGGCGTTGTAGTATGGCACCCAGTTTTCATGCTCCACGTCGCCGTTGTAGCCGACAACTTTCACCCACTCTGGATTGTTGTTGACGACTTCCCCAGACGTCGTGGTCCACTCCTTCCCCAGGCCTCCAACAAACAGGTGCTCATCCTTCACCGCAAGCCACTCTGCCTTAAATCCTGCACAAACAACATAACAGTGCAAATGATCAAAGAAGAACATGATTGTGGGCTCAAATGAGTCCTAAAATGAAGCTTTTGTTTGCCAGTTAAGAAAGGTTGCATCAGCTTTTTCAATTGCAACTTTGATATCTTACTGTTCTATGAAGACAACACAAGACTTATTGCACTGAGTAGCCACCCGAGCCACCGTTCCACAGCTTAGAGACTTACCTTTAGAGACTGAGCCATCGCCATCAGGTAATATAACCCAGGGGATGGCCTGGCTTCTCTCAATTCTGTACACCACACCTGTGCGGTCATCTACACTGTACAGGTGACCGTTGAACACCACCAGCTCCGACAACTCCATACCTGCAGAGTTAATCAGGCAGAGGGCTACACAACTTAAAAATCTCAACACGCAAACACTACAGATATGTGCAGCTGTAACAGTGTCCACGTACCTCGTCCTTTCTCAGCTAGATGGCTTTCCAGGGTGACCATGTCAGCATCCCATTCCACCTCCAGCCTGTCAGCGCTGTCTGAGACACTCAGGTAGCCTCTTTTCATGTAGCTGAACCACGTTTGATCCTTGGAGCTTCGTGATGCTGTGTCCAGGTCTGCGATCACACCTATACGGTAGCGTACGCCGTGCCGCGTCCTCTCCGGTGGACTTAACGGGTACGTGTCATTGTAAGGTTTTGCCCTTTTCCGGTGTCGAGCAAGGCTCTGTGCAGTTTGTCTATAAGAGTCCCTGAATATGGCGTTCTCTCCCTCACTGGCTATCTGAAAACTATGATCCCTGTCCCCTGCTGTCCGATGCAGATATAACATGAGCACCAAAGCCAGCAGGGTGGCAACAGTTATTGCACGCCATCTTGGGTGGAAGCGCATATCTGAGATGGTAATCTGCGTCATGGATGCTAAGGCCAGTGGAAGGCCTCTAACATCAATACCAAAGGAGTTCATGGAAGTAGCGTCTTCATCGTCTTTGGCAGGGGGGGGCTGGGGATGAATGTTACCACAGACTGGAAAAAAGACGGAGGATGTGGGACAAAAAGTTAATCAGCTGAAAAAGAAAACTTAATTTTAAACAGTCCGTCAAGTTTGCCGTTTGTAAAATATCAATCACAACATTAAAGTTTAAAAATACTTAGTTAAGAGAAGGTGGGAGCACAACAAGTCCATCAAATGGACTCTTGTTCCCATTGTTCTCGTATTCACAGCAGAGCTTTGTTTCGCTCCACATACTGAGTAGGGAGCTGGCACATTCTACTTCCTCAGGATGAAGGACGGGCCAGCCACCAGAAATGTGCTCAGAGGATTTCAGTGTTTCAGTGTTTTTTGATAAATAAAAGCCATTTAAAACTGTAGCTGTAGACGTAGCGAGGTGGTGGATCGCTTAGTCGTGATTTTCCATGTTTTTTCCAGTAGATTTATAGCAGAGATGCATTATTACAAGCCAGGTGACCACTTACTTTAAATAGTAAAAAAATTAACAACACTATTTCACACAGAAAAAGCTAAGAGACATCTTTGTATTAAGATAGCCGTGGTTGTAGTCTGATATAACACGCCACTACCTACTTCAATTTAAGCCCGTCTCTTTGATCCATTCTAGCCTCCACAAACAGGTTACAGGTCTGACAGGAAAGCCGAACAGACACGCTACCAGCTGAAATTTGAGAGCTGTGCTTGTTTTGTGAAAGCAGGAGTACCAAGGTTACCCTCAATCCCTCTGCTATCAGCGGCAATCAACTAGGACAGTAAAAAGAGCTCAAGTCAAGCATAAGCTGGGCCTAATGCCCACCTGTACTGAGCCACACAATGTAGTGCCTTTCAGTTTAAGTCACGCACTTTGAAAACAGGACGTTCTCATCATTTTAACAATGCATATAAAGCCGGTCTACTTAAAATGCTGCACCAAAAGTCTAATAATGCCACTGCATTGTAACCATTAGAGGTAGATAATCTGCGTCTCTGTTAAACTGCTGCACAGATAATCAACACGATTCAGCATTCCTGAAAGAAATGTTACAGGACAATCAACAAAAAGGAAGAAAAAGCAGTTCCTTACCCGAATGTATTTTAAAGATATGTGTAGAAATGCTAACAAGTTCACAGACATATTTGCCAGGAGGGTATTTGGTTTTACTGTAGCAAATTAAATAGTACATGACATATTTTTTCCCGGTGCCTCTTCAGCTGCTCTCTAAACAAGTTCACACTTGTCGATTAACACGCTCTTTTAACCACACACAGAAAACTTGGCCAAGAAATAAAGCCGGTATTGTCAACACTGAATACGTGGCCCATATTTCCCATCCCTCAGCAGCACAGACCCAAACACAGTCTCGCAGTATGAAGAATTGAATTATTCACCCTTCCTTTGCCTCGTCTCCCATGAACACGCTCCAACCATCACGCTGTTCGCCTTTGCACACATCCCACAACAAACTCCACGCTCCTCCAGCTCTCACATGAATAACTGCTCTCACCAAGTCTCCTCCTATTCTCTGCTGTACACTGTCTCAAGTCTCTCCTCTTTCCTGTAGAAGGAAGAGTCTGGGTTTTAATAATGGAGGAAGAAGAACGAGTAAAAGCCAGACAGCCGTTGGTGTTTAGTGAGCGCATGCAGGTGGTTTTAAAACCATTTAAAACCCTTTCTCTCCATCTGAAATGTCCATGCAGATACTTTTTTTTTTAACTATTTCTGTTCGGTTTATTTTTCTATTTCCTTGCTGTGTTGTTTTCTGAGATGTTTTGTTTTGTTGTTGCATTTTCTTGGATTGATAGCATTTTTTTCATGGTTTGTTTCGATCTCCAGAAACGTTGTGCTGTGCATTTTTTAGTTTTGCTGTACTTTGAACATGCGGCACGCTGTTTGTCTCATGTCTCTGTGCTGCTTCTGTGATGGACTGGTGACCTGTATGGGTCTTGTAGCCACCTCTGGCCCGGTGGCAGCTGCAATAGGCTCCAGCGACCCTATTAAGCGGCTATGGAAAATGGATGGATGGATTTTAAACGTCAGGACCATCTTGACAGAGATAACAGTGTTTCGGTTATCAATTTCATCAGTCCTCCAACATAATAATAAAAAAAGGTTGCAATATCCCTTTAACCACAAGATGCGATCCACATGTTTCCTGTTCTGACTCAGCTTTCACATAAGTTCATAACATCCATCTTCATTCAAACAACAGTCTAAATGTTGGTGTGTGTTTTGGGTGTCTCAGAGTCAAAGCTAAACTACTGGCGTCACTTTAACACACCCCTGAATCCCATTTGTCGGGACATTATGTAACAGAGAAGCTCGTTACCTCACAACTGACCAATTACGTTTTAACAGCTGGCGGACGTTACACTGCTGCGCCTTGGCTTGAAAAAACAAAACAAAAAACACAAAAACCGAGTTTACAGTTTTCTTTGTACCTTACAGATATCGTGACAAAACCCATAGCATCGATGTCATCTCAGACTCCCCCCGCTACCTGCCTCTGTTCACACGGCCACGAAGGCAGAAAAGAAGAAAAAAACGGAACCGGCGAAGCCGACTAAAGTTTTTACAAACTATCCGTTTTAGAGACAAATAAGCTGCGAACTAAAAAGTAAAATGGCTGAACGTGTTTAACGGCAGAGAGGCGGCTATGTTAGAGATGAAGGACGCATTCGTTTCACAGCCGTTATATTTGTCCAACGGTTTCTTTTCCGAATGCTAGCCACACAGCTAACACCAACTAGCAACTCCTGCTTCAGTTTTACATTTACCAGGCCGATGTCATCACCTATAATGAGGCTTGATTGCGTAGAACAGTTATCCAGTCGACGTTTTCGTGAAACCCAAAATACTCACCCGTTGTGGAGGCTGTATAAGTCCGCTTGGTTGGCCATGTCAGACAGGCGACTCTGTGAGAAGTTTGTCGGCGATTAGCTCCTCCTGCCCCGAGACTCTACCGTGGATAAACAGGGCGTCTAACATCTCACACTTTACTTATTATCTAGAATGTGCCATAAAACTCATGACTAACACAGATTGCATTATTAACTGTACAAACATCTAAAATCCAACCGGCAAGTCTTGATCCTCTTTCATTTCATAATGTTTGGCTCCAAGCACCCAGATCTTCTTATAATCTTTTAAAGTCCTCTTGAGCAATAGTCCTCCAGGCTTTCTTAAGGTTTTTCTTTTAGCCATTGGCTGCTTTTTCACTCATTTTCAACCAATCCTTATACTGATTATTATTCAGGTGTTTTTTTTTGTAGAGCCACTTAACACTGATCAAATTATTCAAGCATAAAAAAACACCTAATTCAAGGAGAAGGTGAGCATATCAGATAAGTTAGCAAATAACCAGTTTTAAATGTTTTTTAGGCAGTTTATTACCAACAGTGTCAGAAAGACATTTGTTCCCATTTCTTTAGTTGCATCTACAAAAGCTGTCAAAGATAATAGTTTGGTGCAAAAATACTATTTGATATCTGTCAAACAGGTGATTCTCAAAGACCAACAAAAGAGGAAGTGTCAGGCCTAAATAAAACAAGCAATCTACAGCAGATACAGTCTCTGAAAGTGATCCAGTACCTGAGAGATGCATGTGGACCTTCAGCTTATCCATCTCTTGGCCCAAGCCTCAGTGGCAACAGGTCTTATGGGGGGATGAATCCTCCCCAGAGCTCAGACCTCAACATTACTGACGCAACGTGGGATCAAAAAGGCAGCCAACCCCCAAAGAAGAGCTTTGAAATGCCCTCCAAGAAGCCTGGAGAACTATTCCTGAAGACTACTTAAAGAAAGAGGGTTCAGGCTGTGTTGGAGAATAAAGGTGTTCGCACCAAACACTAACTTTCAGGGTTGTTAGAATTGCACAAACTCTAATTTTGCCTCATGTGCTGCATTTCCATTTATGTTTGCACTTTCCAATAAATCCATGCAAGTATTTCCTGTTTTTATGACAACCTATAATGAAAAGAGGGGCGTCTCAAGACTTTCACACAGTACTGTACATCCCCGACACTGCATCAGTTTCTAATAGTTTGATTAAATACATCTTTAGCACGCACAGTCCAGCATCTTCTTTGGAAGCTGTACAAGACACCACTGCTTCATTCACGGTCATGATCACAGTCATTCAATCCACACACACACACACACACACCTAAACTGAGGACATGTTCATTCTTAAAGATAAATTTATTGTTATTGTTCTTGTTATAATCTACCATGAAGACAAACCATGAGAGGCTAGGATAGCAATGAGTATTAATGTGCATCTGTTTCACTTCAGTTACATCTGATATCTAAAAATGTCTATCTGAATATAGGATCAAGTGCAAATATCCATTTGTCAAAATCAACATCTGCCAACAACACGAACGATCCCTGGGTGGGACATCAGCTAACGGTGGAAGTAACAGTACAAAGCTACATTCAGTTTGAATGATATGTAACTATTACCACCGCGTACCAGACAGGCCCACCCGATTACAGAAGACTGGAAATATGCCAAAGCTAATAATCAACTCTTCAACATTTTGTATGCAGTGGAACCGCGTTTCCTGACAAAAACACATTGTGCACAAAAGGTTGTTCAGTCTAATGTTTGGGACTGAAAATGGGCAAAGTTGCTACAGTCACCGCCTGTGAAGTGACGAGGCTTTAGGCACGCAGTGCTCTCAGAAGATGTTTCGAACATACAAAAGTTCATAAATAATAAAACAGTAAACTAGATGATCCAAAAACAACCGATACCACCTGTGGATTCAAAGTGGACGGACACTGGATGTTGATCGTAGCTCAGACCTGAAACAATGCATATTTTCTCAGTGTTGTTGCATGAAGACTGTTCAGAGGCAAATGTTGATGTTGGATTAAACACTTCAGCTCTTTCCCATCATCTTCAAGAGAAGCTGCAGAGAAAGTGGCAAGGGATTAAAACGCAGGATCACTACACTGTTACAGACCCAAATCTACGAATTTGAGTCAAAATTCTCTATTGATTGTTTGAGGCGACATTTAACAAGAAAATATTCATGTTTACCACGAGAGCAAATGGATCCAAAATCCAGCTGTTAGCATGTTTGCTGTATTCTCAGCATATGTGACATTAAGTTGAATATTTATTAGAAAACTGAAACATTTAGTGAACTCATGACTTCCTCATGCAGAAGAAGTTTAAAAATCACTTCATAACTTAAGTGTTCAGACACATTTAATATTCAAAGACATCACCACATTTTCTCACTGATTTGTTTAAATTTGGCACTTTCTGGGACATCAAGCTGTCATTTCACAAAGTTAGCATTCTGGCTTTCTTAGCTGCCCTTTCCAACATGTTTCTTTAAAAATATGAATTTCACAGCTTAGAAAAACGGTAACAAAAGTTTGCACCTTTTTCCTCATTACTTATCTAGTTGGTAATTACAAAATCCAATTCCATGCTGTATAGGAACGCTGATAATAAAATATCCTCTTTAAAAAAAATCTATAGAAAAATCTATAAAAATGCCAAATTTAGTGAAAAACAACAACAATGGAATTAATATTTGGTTAAAATGCAGTCGACCGCACCTGTCGTCTATAGCGCCACAAATACGTTGAATCAGTGTCCATCTAAATCAAATTAATTGAAACTTTTTACTGTCACCAGCTACATTTTAACCTAAACATCTGTACTTTCTTCTCATTACATTTTAAAATAAGACCTTCTCCACTAGTTTGAATGTATTTGATGAAAATTTAGGATGTTCCCACATCTAAATTTATTACATTTTTCATGGATGGGGCAGTAACATTTAGAAATTCTAATTCCTTAGGATATCCACTGGTACAGATTTAACTAAATAGACATGAGGGAGACAGCAGCGTAATGTTGGTAACAAAAAGAGCCACGAACTAACAACATGGATGAAAGTGAAGCAGAGCAGATTCAGAGCAGCAGGTTATTCCTCATCCAAGTGAGCTGTACATGCTGTTAGCTGTAGAAGCAGTTACTGGTGAATGTGTTGCAGCAGGGTTTATTATTTTCATTATATTGTTCCTTATATCTTCAGTTATAAACGCTTCATATTCTTAAAATCATTAGTTTGCTTTGCATTGAAAGTTGTCCTTTAAAAGGTCCCGTTTTACTTTTAAAGTACATCTCAGAGTCTGAAACGTTCAATCAGTGCTTCTACTTTTATCAGTCTTTTTTATAAAAGGTGTGTATATATATATATATATATATATATATATATATATATATATATATATATATATATATATATATATATACATACATATATACACATACATAGACACCTCTTCTTGAGTAAAAATTGTGTGCAACCTCAGGTCTTTTTAGTATTCAAGAAGTAGATACTAAGAGGTTAAAGTTTACCATTTTGTTCTGCTCTTTAGGGAGATTAAATTCATTAAACTGAATTTAAATGACTGAGGTTTTGCTTGCTTGTGTACCTTTGTTAGGTGATACTCCTCCTCCACCAGTTTCTCAATGATACTGAAATGGTCTGTATTTGCCACATCCTCCATGGTCACGTTGAGTCCTGATGCTTCCAAAGTCTTAAAACGACAAAAGAAAGAGAAGAAGTGACAAAAATAGCAAAGGAAAAGGAAGGTGTACACAATAATTTCATAGATGTTAACTCGATTTGCCTCAGGATCCATCATTACAACATCTTTAAACAGTACAATTCTGTAAACAGCATCCATAAAAATCTAGTTTCATCCCTAAAAAGCAGCTTTGTGTTTTCAAACAGACAAACTACTCCTCATGGAGTTGGTGTATTCTGTCTTAAAAGGCTGCGACATTCCCAAATAAGATCAATTAATCACCAGGAATATATGGATAACTTATGAAGTATGTCTTAAGAAAAAAACTAAACTGATCATCCTGAACATGTGATTGGTGTTAAAAGGTTGCAATTTATTGACTAAATAAAGCCATGATAAATACATGATTTTAATATATAGCTCATGAGTACAGACTTTGTAGTATTCTTCGGACTGCTTTCGAAACTCCGGCGAGTCGTTTTCAGCGACAGCCACGACGATCTGACAGCTGGAGGAGGAGAGTTTGAGCTGTGGGACGAGCTTACTGGGGCTGTTCCTCACCGCCACCTCCCTGCCGACAGCCCGGAGACAAAGGGATCAGGCACTGACAGGCACCACTGACCAGCAGAAAACAATTAGACACATGCACTGATATGCACACTTTCTCACAATGCTCTCTATACCACCGCATGGCATTTACAGGCAGGGTCATACAAATGGACTTTTACAGGATTCATTGACCGTATCAGGACCCTGATCCAATTATTAGATGTGTCACAGCTGTTTTCATCCATAAAACACATGACATGCTTTCAGCTCCCAAAGCTGACAAACTGAATTACAGACAGTAATCAGGTTCACGAAGCAAACTGTATAATGACTTTACATGTTGGGAAAGCCCCATTAGTTTATGATCCGAGTTTATCTGGTGAGTAATGAGATCAGACGTCTTCCATCAGCAATTCACCGTCTTAGACCGAGGCTCATATTCCTAAAAAGGTATTCTGTGTAATCCCATGCATACTTTATTACAAACCTTCCTCTTTGTTAACCTCAACGTCCACATTAAATAATACGGAGCGGGGGCAAGAAGAGGAAACAAAGGACAGTCCTGTCCCAGCATGCAACACACAAACACACCCTCAGATTCTCTCCTGTACTTTGACAACAAGAGGAAAACAATGTGAGGCAATATCTGTTTGAGCTGAATTTTTTACGTCAGTGTACGCATCCAGAAAGAAAGATTATGAGCGATAAGTCTGCCTCTACACATCCGTCTACTGCTGGTAAAGCTGAGTGACAAACAGATAATAACAATGTGAGCTGGTACATACTCCGTCATCTTCAAAGGCTCATTGACGTAGGTGGACAGGATCGGCAGGAGGTCATATATGCCACTCACAAGGAAAGCACCTTAAAGAAAATTATAGAACCAGTGAAAAGATAAAAGTACATCAATTGTGCCACATTTGTATCTCAACAATGTACAGCACTGCAAAAAACCACCCCTCATTTCCTTTTATTTTGCTTCCAAGCAGACAATAGTTCTCCAGGCTTTCTGATCGGCTGCTTTTTAACTCATTCTCAGTCCAGTTCTTGTACCCGACCATTTTCAGAGGAATGTATTTTGCTTTTTTTGTTTGTTAAGCCACCAAACACTGAACCATTCAAGCACTAAAAAAGGCACTTAACTCAAGGGATGAACCAATGTTGCATCTGCACAAAACAGGCAAAGAACACATTTTAAGTTGTATCTTTAGGCACTTTGTTACTAGCAGCCTGTCACAAAGACACATCATTTGTTCCCAATTATTTTGTTGTCAACACAAAAATAACATAACATGCCAAAGATAACATAATTTGTCAGATGTCAAATAGTACTTTTACACCAACAAAAGGTGATTCCCAAAGAGCTATTAGCTGAAAACTTGGCTGAGCTATGCCAAATGACACAAGAAGTGGACTGAAAATCAGTGGCAGCAGGTCTTATGGAGGGATGAATCCTCCCCAGAGCTCGGACCTCAACATTATTGAAGCAGTGTGGGATCATCTGACAGAGAACGGAACAAAAGGCAGCCGACATCCAAAGAAGAGCTTTGGGATGTCCTTCAAGAAGCCTGGAGAACTATTCCTGAAGACGGTTTAAAGAAATGACAGAAAGCTTGTCTAAGAGGCTGCTTTATATGCCTTATATACTGTATTTCTATTTATGTTTGCACAGGCAGCCAACATCCAAAGAGCTTTGGGAGGTCCTTCAAGAAGCCACCCATTTCAAGTTTTCCTGTCAATAAGTAATAAAACCATGACTGGCTCCAGAACTTTGCACAGTACTGTATTTTTCTGTATCATTGTCTTCTTCAGTGTACTGTTAATCACAATGAGGCAAGGCATTATCCTCCATATCTCACCTTTGATCTGAGGAGTGATGCTGTACTGTGACCAGTCGGTGGAGAGCACCATTGCAGCCAGGTGGGCCCCAGCAGAGTGGCCACACAGGTAAAGACCACTGAGTTAGAGACCAGAGAGAGTTCATTGCAAACAAACAGAAACACCAACCATCTCCTCTCTGTGATTAAAATAATAGAAAAGAACGACAACAACTGTTACCTGATGTGAGAATACTGCTGAACGACAGAAACCACACTCCTGCGAACCTGTGATACCATCAGATCCATGTTACCTGAAAAAGAAACGAAGCCGAGGGCTGACATTTGCAGTTCATCTCCTTGAATCATCCTTCTTACCACCGGACCAGAAACGATAGGATAAGAAATGAAAAGGCTCTACCTTTGGGGGCGATGTCGTAACCAACGGCAACCACAACTACGCCCTTATCAATGAGAGGAACAGCCATGAATCCAGATTCGTCCTTGCTGAACAGACAAAAACCAAAACCCCTAAAAAAAAGACACCTAAACATGCTTTAAAATATCAAATGGATTCCACTGAGAGCGTCGGCCGTACCTGAGAAACTGCCAGTAGCCTCCATGCAGGTAAACAACAAGGTTGACGTCTGAAAGAGAGGAGGCGAGGCCCGTTTATCATCATGCGTTACACTCAGCATACATGAAATGCAACGATGAGTCCGTACCCAGAGAGTTGGTCCTGGGAATGTACACATCCAGTTTCTCTCCATCTCCCTCCCCATACGGCACATTGAGTAAAGTCTGAGCACAACCACGGGCTCGCTCTGTACCTGAAAAGCACATAGCATCATACATCAGGACGTTATATCGACATTACCTATGCCTTTGTTTACTGTTGACGAATCCTGATTAACATCTCACTGGGAAAAAAAAAAAGGATTTTTGTAGGTTTTCTGACCCTGATAGGACATGAATAATGGCTCAGTTCCATTCAGCTTCCCATTAAACCATGCTGACAGTAGCAGGACCAGCTCTAAAGGTTAATCTCATTTGTCTAATTTGTCGACCTTCTTGTAAGTCGGAAGTCATTCACGGCCAAATAGTTCAAAGGAAGTCTCAAACCATAAAACGGGGAACGGAACGAGGAGTGAGGAGGCTTGCTAGAGGAGATATAAGCAAGGACATAGTGGTGTATCCTTTGCGGAGGAAGTTTTGGCATTTGTGACATATCAATCCCTGTGACTACACTTATCTTAGCAAAATTATAGGGAGGTTGCAACCAAACAATCGTTTGATGGAGTAGCCTCAACGGCTCCAAAGCAAGGAAGTCTTATTTTGTTAAAAGCCTGTTGCCTTGCTTCCTCTTCCTCCACTCCTTTCCTAAGATGAGAGGAAGGGAGTCCAGGACAGGATAGGAGTCGAGGCTGTGCAAGCCGGGAAATGGGCCATTATTAGCACAGCTTTGTTTTTCCTGCTATAAAAAAAATTATCTGTGGAATGAGGTTTCCTAACTTATTAGGAAGTTAGGTTTCCCATCATACATCTCTCCCTCTCACAATAGTTCCCATCTCTCTTCTGTTCACGCTCGTTTGACCAAAGAAAAACCTGAAAATCGACTGATCATATCAGTAAGCCGCACATTCATAACATAACAGTAGATCAGCGCTGGGTACTAAGCGTTGAAACAGAAACCAATCATTATCCAGTGACAGCTGTGTGGCCAACTTTAAATCCACTCAATGCAAGTCCTAAAATTCCCACTATGTGTTGTTCTGAATGAAAGAACTGCTGTCAGTGCATTAAATGAGTGGAGGGGTCATCTCAGAAACATGATGCATGCTTTTACAGGCAGACCCTCGGCTGAGATTCCTACAAATGCCCCACTTTCCAAACTTAAATATTCATCAGGTATGTGGATATTTACGCTGAGCACAATCTGGTAAACACCTGTGTTGCTGTGGCGCTTCCCGGCCTGCGTGGACACGCAAACGTGTCTCTGTTTACTGCTAAACAATCATCGTCTTTCCTCAAAACAAACCGACCTTCCTTTAAAGCCTTCACGTGGGCCTTGATCACGTCGTCCGCCGACATCCTGTGGGACCACCTGCTGGGGGAATACTGCCTCTCGAGCTCCTGTTTGACAGAGAGACTCCGGTCAGCCGCGCGGCCATGAAAGCTGAGACACCAGCCACCATCAGGGGTGATAAACACACGGTGAATAGCGCCCCCTGGTGCTCCAACTGACCCTGCTGTCACAAACATTCAACCTCTTATGGGTAGGGGTCTGGTGGACAGACAGATCTGACATGAGTGTCTATGAGTGCAGTGTTTGTTTCTTATTTCACATTTCTACTGAGACAGCTCAGGAGGAAATAGCAATGGCTAAAACAATGTAGTGAAAAATTGAATATAAAAAGAAAAATGCAAAAAAACAAGACTAATAAAATCAATAAATGTATTGTTTCTTTATGTTTCCACATTTATCAATTTGTTTCTGTATACATGTTCACGTGTATTTTCCTTTTTTAAAACATATTTATTCTTTTGAGTGGCAGTCCTCATTGTATAGCCTCTGAAAAGAAAAAAAAAATTCTGAAAAATAATGTAAAAAAAATAAAATGATAAAATACTAATATTCAATGTTAAGCGATTCTGAATGATCAAATGACATGGAAGGTACTGAAAGACAAAAACACTATCGTGGAAGTTATTTTAATAATTGACAAAGTTCTTAAATTTTAAAATGCTCCCCCTGTGGATCACTTAATCAGGAATAAGAAAGAAAGAAAGAAAATCAGTGTTTACTGGTTCACTTGACTTGGAAAGCAATGGGAAAATAACATTTAAATTTGATTAATATTTTGATTTATGTATGTCTGAGTTGAAATAGCTGCAACTTTCCTTTTAATTTTTAATGTAAATTTGCAAATGGAAAAATCTATTTCAAAGTAGATAAGTCTCGTGAGAATCAGCTATTGAGAAATAACGTGGAAATTTACTGATAGTCCCTAATTCCTGGTATTGACACATAGTCCCAACAATTCCTGCTTCCTGAATACGGTCAATCACGCAGAAAAATCAAAGAAAACTCTTACGTCTTTTTCCATTTTTGTCCCGTGCATCATTTTGTCCGTTCAAATTACTCAAATCACTGCTGACAGATAAACCCAGTCAACGTCTGCAGAGGCCCTGCAAGTCTGGACTTTACACAGTGAACCCCTCACTGTGTAAACACACTGATCATGGGGCTATGCGCGCGGTCGATTCAGGAAACAGTTGTTTTATCCATTTACTTATGGATTCAATCATCCATTTACCTAACTATTTTTTCCCGACATGAAATTGCTTCCTTCTACACATAAAAAAACAGAAGAGAAATAATCTATGTGCTCTTTCCTCTTTATTTTTTATGTGTTTATCCAGCTGATCAACCATGTATCTCTTCAATGCAGCTGCACTCCGGGAAGTGAAAGTCATGTTTTGATATAAAAACAGGAACTGCACATGTAAAAACTGTCGATGAAATGACTGTAGGAATAAAAAAATCTAATCTAAAATGCTCGTAATGTTATGTTTGGTGACTGGGTTTCACTTTTGCCTTATATGACATGTTGACTGACATGAGGAAGTTTAGGGTGGGGTTTCCCTCCAACCTGATATTTAAAATCTAGAAATGAGACTGTATTTTAGTTGATGCATAATCTGAAACCAATTTTCTTGAAATCGGTGGAATTTGTCGACTAATAAAAAAAAGCCATACCAGATAGAAAAATGGTAAAGAGATGAGGGTTTATTGGGTAATATGATTGATTTTCAAAGTTGTATTTTTCTACAAGGTGCAACTAACACCTTACCGCTCTTTTGTATATTAGCGTGCACGATCGTATCTTTTATTTCTGCTTTCTGTTGTTGTGATTTGATGTGTTGTCTATTAACAGACTTGTTAATAAAGTTACAAAAATAAACAAGAAAAACGAGGCGCTGCAGTTCCCTGTGCTCTCATTGGTCAGTCGTGGCGCGAGCGGTCTGCGCTAAAGCAGAAAGTTGAAGCTGTTTGGTCAACAGTGTCACGTGTCAACAGACTCAACGCCCATTGGTGGAAACTTTGATAAATCCGCTCTGCATTTGCCGGCGCGCGTTGTTCAAAGATTAGCTACAGGCTTTCAAAGCAAGTTACGCACATTTTAAACTATTTATTTAATCCATTTTGTATCGTTTCCTTTGATCAAAATTGATCTAAATAAAAGATGGACTGCGTAGATTTTCCAAGGGTTTTACCAAACTCACCAAGGAACGCACGGGGACAAATTCAGGTTAGTATCTGCAACTTTCTCTCAACTAACTTAGCTAACAAGAACATAAATAAGCTATAAACATAAAAAAAGCTCGGCATATAGTTATAGACTAATCTACTTGCGTCTTCCTGAGACTTAGCTCCTTCGTTGTTGTTTGCAGGTCATCTTTGGGCCGATGTTTTCAGGAAAAAGGTGAGTTATTCGCTTATAATCCCTACATAAAAAACGTATAAGCAAGTTTTTATGGACGAAGCTGTTCAGAGAACTTCATGTTAAGTGTTTAAAATCATATTAAAACACTGTCTCTGTTACAATTTCCGCCCAAACTTCACCATCCCGCCAATTCTGCTTTGTTTATCCAGCTCCCATTCATCAACCAGATTAACGTTGTACAGTAACTTGTCATGCATTAATGTAATGGCTTTTTACATTCACATATAGGATGTATGACTAATTTAATCTGATTTCTACAGTATATATTTTATGTAGTATTACTATATAGGTAGGTAGACGATAGCCACGTTTTATCCTGAAGTGTACACTGTATTGTAAGGTATTTATTATACAATTTCACCACATTTGTGTTGACTAAATCTTGTTTTTGTAGCACTGAACTGATGAGAAGAGTGCGCCGTTTCCAGATAGCCCAGTACAAATGCTTGTTGGTCAAATATGCCAAAGACACTCGTTATTCAGACACAGGCATGGCCACACATGACAAGTAAGCCCCTTGTTTTTATGATCTTTCTATTTTCCTAAGCTGCTCTTATTTATAGAAACTAACTCATGTATACGAGGAAGTTAAGTTTTAATTTGTGCACAACTACTTGTGCAGTTCCCCAACCTTAACAACAACTGGCTGGAAGGAACCCTATTGGCAATGTAACATGATGTAAAAGATTAAATATGCTTTCATACAGCTGAGTCTCAACATGTTAAAGAGCAAATTTGGTTCTTGCAATGATACACAAACTAGTAAATTGATCAATCCTGTGCTTTAAAAAGTCAATTTCACGTGAAAAATATGTAAATATCAGTTGCTGCATCAGTTGCTGTGTTTAGTCAGTCTGAGCACACGCTGACCTCTCATGAAGACATTCCTCACTATGTAAATTTACTATGGAATTAGTATTCATATACGAATATTGATCGAGTTTTTTTCAGGAAAAGTAAGAACGCACTCCATTATCTCTTCTCTCATCCTGTTTTAGAAATACCATGGAAGCTGTACCTGCAAACTGTCTCGGAGATGTTCGGTCTTTGGCGCTGCGAGCCTGTGTCATTGGAATTGATGAAGGCCAGTTTGTAAGTTTGAGTTAAATAGTTTATATTTTATTCTTAAACCAAAAATCACCTCCGTTGGAGACCAGGATGTTTTATGGACTAAAGAGGGGTGCTATTGGGACTGATCTGCTCTCTTTTTCACATCGTAGTTTCCAGACACGGTGGAGTTTTGTGAGGAGATGGCCAATTTAGGGAAGACTGTCATTGTAGCCGCATTGGATGGAACTTTCCAGAGGAAGGTGAGCATTATGTCAGTGTGACACTGAGCACCACTGTGAGGACAGATGTCATGAAATATCCCAAACAAGAAGCTCATTTCAAGAAAAACCTGAACAATCTGCATGAGCAGCATTAACAGATAATTTGATGAGCCCATTATTCCACACACTATAGTGTCCATTCTCTCTTTGTAATGCAATTATACCTCCATTCATTCACTGGTACGTAATGCTTATTTTTTCCTTTTCTTTCCTGTGCATTCTTGTAGCCATTTGGAAACATCCTGAACCTCGTCCCTCTGGCGGAGAGCGTGGTGAAGCTCAATGCCGTCTGCATGCAGTGTTACAAAGAAGCTGCTTACACCAAGAGGCTTGGAGCCGAGAAGGAGGTGAGGAGGCAAAGCTAGAAGTTAGGAAAACTGATCAACTAGTGCAAAGAAGGACCTTTCAGAGGGTGATGAGTCAGGCGGGACAAATAGATCTGTACAAACATTCAAGAAGGTTTGAAGAAATACCAACTGGAATTTGTTGTATTGGTAGATTTAGCCTTTGTGAATAACAGTGACCGGTATGACTGAGAGTCTCCAGACGCTCACAAGCTGTGAAATGATTATTTTACTGAGCCGCATCGAGGCAAAATCTGCCACATCACAGTAGGATTAACAGATGTTTGACCTCTTGTGCTGCTGCTTTCCTTACACACTATTAGCCAGATAAATCTCATCAAATTTAATTATAAAGCATATTTAAAACCGCAGTTGACCAAAGTGCTGTACACTATATTAATGTACAGTAACAATCGAAAAACCAACAGAAATAAGCAGATAAAGATAAAATGAGTTCCTTAAAAGGTAAAAATGGTTAGAATACTAAGAGGATTAAATGCAGTTGAAAGCCAAGGAGAATAAATGTGTCTTCAGCTGTTTTAAAAATGTTGATGGTGCACTTTTATATGACAGAAGGCTGTTCCAAAGCGGTTTACTGTTATGTACAAAACAAACACGTTCACGTATTTAGGATAAGAAAGAACTTGTTTTTAATCGATCGCCTCTTGTGTCTGTGTCGTAGGTCGAAGTGATCGGGGGAGCTGACAAATACCAGGCGGTTTGTAGAAAGTGTTACGGAGGTCTGATGGTTGACAAAGAGAACAGTTCACCCTTCAGGAATGAAACTCCACTGCATGTTCTGGCAGGAAAAGTCGTAGATCCAGGACTTCCCCGGAAACTCTTCTCTACCCTCCAGCTCTGAGGACAAAAATAACATTTGCTGTAGAACTTTGGATATCAATCATCAATCATTTATGTGTGTGTGTGTGTGTGAGAGAGTGAGAGCAGTGTGTGGATGTTTTTATTTACTTGAAAGATATTTTAAAGCACTTAAATGTAAGCAGTCTAACAACTCGGCCATAACTTTAACTAACCTGTGTCAATATTTGTACCTTTTTGTATTTGGGTTTCTTCAGTAAACTTTATTAGTATGTATTATATTGTAAGGTGTTAAATTATATTTTTCCATGATGAAAATTAGTTGGTTTTTTTCATTCATAAATGAGATTCTCTCTGAAAGTATTGATTTTTGACTGTATGTTGCAGGTCAGAAAAGGTCAAAAGTAAAATATGGTTTCAGACTCTGTCTTGTCTTGTAATCCAACTCTCACATCCATGTGAGGACCAAAATAACCAGTTTAAATCCTGGTATGCTCCAAGGCTGCACAGTGAGCTGGCAGGCAGGCTGGAATGGGAGAGTAGTCTTCTGTGGGTGGGGGGGGGGGACAACTACTGAATGAATGAAGCAATGTTCTCAATTTGACAAAATAGGCCATTAATAATTTTATTCAAACACAAGTAAATCAGATTTGTGCTTCTTTCACCAGCAAAAGGGAAGAAACTTCAGCTCAACGCTCAGTGTTGACAAAAAGACTAAACAAAAGCCAAACAACTGGTTTTATGCAGCTCATTCTCATTCATAAATCATTCCAATCTCCTCACTTCTGAAGCTTGTATCTTGGTGAACTGTACAATCAAACAATTGCTATTTTAAAAGGTCATTTTTACCTTAAAATATACAATAAATCTCAAAGCTTTGGCCTTGTTACACTTAAAGCCAGCATGAAGCATTGCGCAATTTCTACTCATGTTGCTCAAAGTGGATTTTCATGACAAGCTGCAACTTTCACAGGACAAAAAAAAAACAGATTGAAGAGCTGATTTTTTTTGTAGCACGAAAAAAAAAAAAAACAGTGAAGCTCTACGCTAAGAGCAGCTGTGATACACAGCTGTTCGATCTAAATATAACTTAAAGATTCAGTTATAGCACATTCCACTCTTTCATTTTTCTTCCCTAAAAGCTCCTTTAAACTCCTCCCTTTGACTGCAGAAAATTAATTAACAGCAGTGTCTTTAATGCATTTGGCGTCAGTAATTTCTGCACATATTTAGTCAAAAAGGACAAACATAGTGAGGATGTCCATCCACTCGTGCTAATGTCTCAGATACAGTAACATAAAAACACTGGGTTCATCATATAAAACCACATTTCGCTGATCTGGACTCTGCTTTACACCAAAAGCTAAAATTAATCGCAAGCTGACTTTCTGAGTGTAATCTGATCTACAACCTCCAGAACTGTCAGGCACAAAGTAAACCAGTAGTCCCACTAGCAACAGGTGTACGATTCCCACTGCTGCAGGCAGAGGTGTTAATCTGTGATCGATATTCACACACCTGCTGTGTAGAATAGTTTAGACTGAGACCTGTAAACTGGGGATACTCCTTTAACAAGCCGAGGAGGGCGAAATGCTATTGGGAGTTAATTATTTACTTGAAAACATGTTAAATACGTGCTTAGTCGTCTAGAAGATCCTTCCTCTTGTCTATCTAAAAGCTAGCTGCAAGTTTAAAGGTCAGATGTGACTATGACTCTCCAAATAAGCCTTCTGCTTGGCACATGTAAACCACTATATCATGGTCAGACTTAAGTAAATGCAGAGTGTCTTTAATAAGTTCAGATGGAAAACATAAGAATCATTTTACTATACCGCAAAGATTTCTTAACCCAGAAAAACCCTTTTAAATGTGATTTTTATTGCTGCATGGCTAATAAATCCCACAGAGCCCACGCTTCAAAAATAATTGTCACAGAAGGACATTTGACTTTTTAAGTAGTCTTTTCCCACAATACTCATCTTCAATTTGCTAAATTAATTTACTTTATCCTCAAGAGTAATGGACTGAAAAAGAAGCATCCACTGAAAACAAAAAAAGAAAAGAAAGTCTGGCACATATGGCCACCAAAAATGGCAGTGAATTGTATATAGAAAAACGCACATCCTTAGGGTTTACTTATACATGTTGGCTTCTTCTACTCTGATTGTTGTCATAATGTAACGTCACCCCTGGATACATTCTACCTCTCCCGGCAGGATCGGCCCACATGAGGTAAAAGTTGCTTTCGCTCACAGGTCTAAGGTCAGATTACTCAATCCTGAACACTAATCCCCATTGATGCCTTAAGATCTGACCACAGATCTTTCGTCGGCAGCAGTGTCCCTCATCTGTAAATTGAAGTTGCACAGCTCAGGTCCTGGAAACACTTTGAGAAGTGTGTAAAATCAAATGTAAAACCACATCAATATGATATAGCTCTGTGTCTGTGCAGCGCAACTACAGTCAGTGTCCTCGCAGATGACCTGGAACACCACCACAAGGCCCCGCCACCCGTGTCTCAGTATTTTGGCGGCTGATAGCCGGCGTCTCCCTGCGGCTGGAGGTTTGAGGTGAAGGGAGCCTGCTGCTGCATGTCGGGCACATTGCTGGGGTAAGATGCATAAGTGGTAGGAGTGTACGTTGTGGGGTTGTAGGAGGTGGGTGCGTAGGTCGGAGGGTAGGGGGTGTGATGATCCGGTGGCGGCTCCGTGTAGGTAGGCACCGCGATGTCGCTGACGCCACGACGGAAACGACCAAGGGCAAAGTAGGTTAGGATTCCCTGCACAAAGAGATAAAAATGTGGAGGTCGTTAAGATTTTTCTGAAGACTTTTCCAGTAATTAATCAGACCCAAAAGCTAACAAACCCCAGTCAATGAAACCCTTTCTAAATTAAATAATAGTGTTGGCGAGAGATTTCTATTTCGCTCTGATGGAACAAAAACCTTGACCACTTGTGCTAAAGGTGTTGATGGTTCACCTCGTGCCGATCTAACGACTCCAACACGTCCAAATGTGGACCCTACAAGACCTCTCAGTGCAGCCTGTGATATCTGGCACCAGTATGTTAGCAGCAGATTCTTGTAGCTGAGGCCGTCACATCCACCTGCTTCACATTCCCTACCGCTGGCCAGAGGCATGTCTCCACGTTTCAGAAATGCTATGATCCTGTCATCTGGCTGAACTTGGTAAACTTCACTGCACAGATGTTGTCTTTAAGTCACTTAAATGGTGATTGATTATTTAAAAAAATAAAAATCAGGATTTTACAAGCATTTTAAACATCCAGTTTTAGTCAGGCTAACACAATCTATTCATTCAGTATTATGTAAATGTACTGACAGATGTTTCATGATTAAGCATCTCAGTCATTGTTTCATTTAGTTTTTGTAACATAAACTGAGGAAAATGTTTGGCTTTTTTATTTTTCAGCAGCAAATTGGATGAGAGGCCTGAGACCAACCCCACATCTCTACAGTTAATATGAAGTACCACCCAGCAGCTATCAAGCGGACTCAGTCCAAACATAAGAAAATCTGCCCACCAGAACCTCCAACAAAATTAACTGGGGCATCTCTTTTGTTTGAGACAAAAGAATAAAAAGGCTTAAAACAAACCCCCACAAGCCCCATGTAGAGACTTAATGAGAAGCTAAGAAACACAGGAGTGTTCTCATTTATTTTTTCTCACTGTAAGAACAAGAAAAAACTCAAATGTGAAAATAATTTAACATAAATGTCCGACATAATCACAAAATTATATAGAGAGGCTCTTTAATTGTCAAAAAGAACCAATAATATGAAATTTGGTTGATGTTTCACTGCTCAACAACAACTTTATCAACCTACTTATTCAAAGTCAACGCTTACTGCAACAGAGATGCAAAAAATGAAAATCAAGCAGCAGGAGTTGCGCTCACCCATGTCGCGATAGAGAAGAACGAGAAGGCGATGGTTGCGTGTGCAGCGTCCTCTGGGATAGCCCGGACATCATGAGTGTGACCCCACTGACTGGCCAACAGGCAGAAACACACAAACCACAGGAAGGTCCACGCCCCTAGAAAACACACAGAGACAGATGCAAAAACTCACTCATTCTCTCTGCTTGGAAAAATATAACAACTCAGCGATAAAAACACAAATATTATCGACAACAGCACAGAAACAGCAGAATAAAAAAGGCTCAACTGTCACCATCTGCTCTACTGAACGCAAACTATGATGTCTTTGTTTCCTTTAAGAGGGGCTGAATGTGAACTGCATTGTGCACAGTTGGTGAGTGTTCATTTCATCAGAATCTGCGAGGTCATCCTCCCCCCATCACCCTGCATCTCAGTCATCATCTGCTGTGTGCAACAATGAATAATGATGTCAGAAAAACAAGCAGTGGTTTGTCCAGGGTAGCGACAGGGCTCAAGGCTTGGCGTGTCGAAACTTAACAAATAAACTTACTTCTGTAGTGGAAATAACTGCATGGACAATTTAAAAAACATTGTTAGTTTGGAAATACAATCTGTAGAGGGAGAAGTTCTCAGCTTGATAACGAATTGTACAAAATCAAAATCAGGGGCACTTCAGTGTGAACACTGGACACATGGGAGTCTCCAACAGTTAGGAAAATCATAGACAGCAAGGACTTTTTTCAAAAGCTACGAGCCCAAATTATTTTAATAAAAGGAAATAAAACTGGGACTCTCTTGCAAATCAGGTAGAGCGACAGTATGCAAAGCAGACAAGAACACGGTAGGCAGAGTGATTTTTGAGTTTTAATAGGTTATGGTCATGAGTAGAGGAACCTCTTCTCAAAATGAGAACATTTTCTGAATATTTTTGGGCAGAATTAAAGATTAAATTAGCCTAAAGCAAACCTAAGACATGTTTGGGTCCTCCATCTAAGCAATTCAACACGTCAGTATGTACAGCTGATGGGCTTATAAAAGTTCTCTAAGCAGTAACTAAGAAGACTATCACTCAGAAATGGTACAAAGAAAACCCAGCAATAACCCCAACTCCATGTCGTGGAAAATGTAAATAAAAACAGAATTTTTTGCATATCTCATAAACTCATATTTCATTCACAATAGAACATAGAAAACAAATGTGAAAGTGAGACATTGTATTGTTTCGTGAAAAATATGAACTCATCTTGAGTTTGAAGACAGCAACATGTCTCAAAAAAGTTACACCGCTGTGCATCATCCTCTCTTCTTCTAACATCAGTCTGTAAACATCTGAAAATGAGGGGACCAGCTGCTGGACCTTTGGGGGAGAAATGCTGCCCCATTCTATTCTGATTTAGGATTCTAGCTGCTCAGCAGTCTTCTTCGTTGTATTTTAAATGTTTTCAGGTGGTGAAAGCTCTGGACTGCAGGCAGGTCTGTCCAGCACCTGGACTCCTCTACCACGAAGCCATGCTGTTGTTCTGGTTTAACACGGTCTTGCTAAAATACGCAAGCTCTTCCCTGAAAAAGATCATCTACAGTAGACATGTAGCTGCCATCACATTCAAGATGAGCTCATATTTTTCATGAGGGTGGCTCAGTGGTTAGAGTGAGTCGTCCAATAACCGGAAGGTTGGTGGTTCAATTCTGTCTATGATTCTGGTGTAACTGACAGCTGGAGGGGTGTCAGTCCACCTCCTTGTCACTTGAGCCCTTGAGCAAGGCACCGTACCCCCATGCTCCCCCGGGCACTGTGAATGGCTGCCATTGTGAATGGCTGTGATGCCATACACTGCTCCAGAGGCATCTCTATCAATGAGTGTGTGACCCTGTGCGTCAACAGGTGCCAACCTTGTATGCATGACAGTAAATCTGATCTTAATCTTAATATGTTTCAGCACTTGCTCTGTTCCTGCTGTTGTCTTTGGGCTGGTTAATCTAATCTTTTGCAGGCTGTCAGAATATTTTTTTCAATGCAAACAGGTGCAGAAATGGAATGGAGGTTGATGAGCGCCGTGAGAGTGAACCACAAATTAAGCTTTAGGCCACAAAACAGTGACACAAAACAAGCTAGAAACACATAGCTGCTGCAGCTTTAAAGATCACGTAAAGCAGGAAAGATTCTGCTCACCTGAGAATCCCAGGTCGGCCATGACAACATACTTCCTCTCCTGTGCGTTGCTCATGAAAGGCACGTAGACATCTAACACCAGAAAGGCCACGCACGCCAGGAAGGCGATTACCCCGATACCAACAGCATAGTGACACGCAGAGTCGTTCTCGTTGAAGATACACTTTGCCTGAGCGCTGTTGGGAGGGTTGATGTATCCCTCTGTCGTGATACAGGAAAACACCACGATGGCAAACACCTACATTGAAACAGGGAAAAGAAGAAGGTGGCAGTGAAGAACAAAACTTTCTCTGACGTGACAAGCAGAGAGGCTTTTCAGGTTTTCCATTAACAACAATCTGCATATTTTCCACTACTGCCAACTGATTTTAAAAGCAAAAGTCCAACAGACTAATTTAACCTCCTGGCTTTGTTTCAGTTCGTTAAAGCACTTTGGAGTTAAAACATAAAACAGTTTGTACGTTTTGCAGTGATAGTGTCTTGTGATGAGTTTGCTTGGCTGTTTTATGTCTGGTGCCTATTTTATGTCTTTGCTATCATTTCTTGGTTGATCCTATATCCAGGACAAATATCTCTTATATAATCTATTTTCCCAGTACTGTCTCTAAAATGAAGAAATGAAGAGACACAACATTTCAGCACAGAACTTCTACGTTCTTCCACTGTGACAAACACGCCGAGCAGCATAACCTGACAGCATAACGTCACAAACAGTCTGACCTCTCATTGGTGTCCCTTTAAATATCCCCACCACTGCCTCGTCTGGTTCCTCTGACTGTCCCGTGGTCGCAGTCGGCTGCTATCCGCTCTGATTACCCGCTACACCATGTGACTTATTTCTGAGTGCAGCTGCCTGCCATGTGATTCCAGAGATGCCACCAGCTCCCTCACAACACTCAACACTCATAATAAGACCGGGAAGGAGGACAGAGAGGGCCTGTTTAACTGTTGGGAAGAGGGAGGCCATCATTCCTGCTGGTGGGATGAGACCAGCGACAGAATATGAGGCAAACGGGGAGCAAACACAGGGGGAGTTCCAAAAGACAAGACATGCGTGAAGCAGGGACTTCCAGAGGGGAACATGGAGGTTTCAGAACGTGACGGGACAGAAAGAAAACATGTGGGAAATACAAAAAAATTCCCAATTTGTGTAAATATTCTCTGAACATGTGCTTTGTCAGTAAACAACCAAACCAACACTGGCAACCTTTCAACTAAAACACTATGCTTAGTCACGAAAATACATTTAAGGTGCAACTTTAAGACTTCTTTGTGCTAGCACAGGTCAAGTAATGTGATTAACACAAAGAGCCACTGTGTAAAGACCTTATTTCAACCCAAGAGCTGATATAGTGCATTCAGGGACATGTTATGGCTGTAGAAAAAGAAGACAACCCTCTTTTGTGCCAAAGGTGCCTTCTCATGAGATTAAAAATCACCAGAGATACACGTTGATCTAACCAGAAGGAAACTGAAATGAGCACAGCTGCACTGGTCATGTGTGTGTTTGAGGGGAGTAACAAAAAGGGTCAACAGGGGAGAGAGGTATCACCTTACCTGCCTGCTCATAGCCAATGTTTACCACCAACACACACATGATCTCTGACACACTCGCCGTTTCCTCAACACATTCATGTAAACACCAGCTCTAGCCAAGGGCACATTCTGTCCTGAGAAGTCATCTGCCACCCTTAATGTGCAACAATTTCTAGATTAAAATGAGTGTTTTGTCTTTTGCATGCGTTGCCCCTGCTTGCACATCATCTGGAAGACTTAATGCTTCATTTCTGGAGCAGACAATCAAGTAAAGTGGCTGTGAGATGAGATAAGAGATGATCTAGGACAGGTAACAGTCAATCAGAGTTGGACAATATGTCTTTGTATAAACGGTCTCACAAACAGAGTTTGGACTTTCCAGATAAGTGTCCAGTGCTTTCCCTAACAACAAGTGATCGCAGATGTACCGCAACTTCTCTGAACTTTCCCTTGTGGGTGAATTCATCTCGTTATGCTCCATTTGTCTGCATAAGCTTTCATAATCAAAATCTACTGACGCAATCGACTCTATCTGCTGTTGAACATGGAAACAGGATAAAATTAGCTCAGACATTACAGTTTATTGAACGTGACATATTCATCTATCACTGAGCTCCCGGAAGTGGGGCTCGCTGCTATAGTTTTGTGTCTTTTGTCCTTTGATAGTGGCAGAGTTGAGCAGCGCTGTCACCGAGCCGCTGTCATACAGCGGCTGCAGGAAACATGACGCCCGCAGGAGAAACGGCATAAAGCAGCAACTTGTTCAGTTTTTAAAAACATCGTTTAAACCCTCCACTCAGGCACATTGCAGCTCCATACCACCTGTTCTCAGACCAGGCTGAATATTCTCTCGGTCTCTACTGTACTCACCCAACTGAGCAGCCGCACAATGGTTTGCGGCTGTCGGGCGAACTTGTAGAAGTCGAAGCCTCCTCCTGCGAGCGCAGCCCCGTACGCACTTGCGCCTCCTGTCTCCTCCATGTCTCCCCTTCAGTCGATCGTTCGGAGCTCTCCGTGTGATTAGAACCGAGCTGGCTAGACAGCCTTCTGAGTTCAACTGAACTAAAACCAATAACCGCAGCCGCCTCCTGCTGCGCCGTTTCGCTGAAAACGGAGAGGAGCTGCGCGTAAAGGGGCGGAGCTGCGCTGCTCAGACTCTCTGCATGTGAGGCTGTTTTTGTGTCCGCCACAGTTTTCCAGAGAATAATTCAACAAACATTCACACAAAGATGACAGCAAAGCCTCACCGAAACAGGTTTATTTAACTACAACAGTGTTTACATTGCTTCTGAAACGGTTTCATCCTCCAGAGTCTTCTTCTCTTGTTCAATTTGGGGCCATTCATCCACAGAGGCCTTAGACACCTGGGTAGGACACAAAGAGAAGAGTTTCACTTTTTGTTTGAGACAAACTGGATGATGTAATAAATTAACGTGCCCTAACCTGATCGAATTCGTCCTCTCCGGCTGCTTTAATTACATCAGGATCCTCACTGTAGCCTGACGAATACTACAACAACAACAAAAAAGATCATTGAAAACCGTTTTTTGTGTGATGATAAAATATGGCAAAATAATACAGTGGTCGCTGTGAGTGCATAAAATACAGGAGTTTTGACTAACCAGCCTCTCCTCAGCAAACCTTTCGTCCATCTCCAGGCTCAACCTGAGAGGAAAATAGCAGTGTTACCAAACTGGTTAAAGAGCCAACTCTGGTCAAGGGTTTGGATGCTTTAATGTGGAAAAAACTTATTTGCTTCTATCTGATACACTTTGTTTGACCACCTTTACCTTAATGTTCCCCTGAACCACTGACCACACTTCACTCCTGAGACTCTACCTCTCTAAGGTGCTCTTTTTATACACCTGCTTATGTTTTATGACCTTTTGCAACCTAATTAGTTGCAACATGTTCCTCCAACTGTTTCTTATTAGTACCACTTACTTTTCTGGCCTTTTGTTGCCTCAGCCCCAACTTTTTTGAGACACGTTGCAAATATAATATAAATGAAATAGTAAAATGTCTCACTTTCAACCTCTAATGTGTTTTTGTGTGTCGTCTTGTGAATGAAATATTAATTTATGTGAATTGCAAATCATTGTATTTGATTTTTGATCAACATTTTACAAAACACCCCAACTTATTTGGAATTACAGTTTGGATATTTCATATTATATCTCATAATATTAATATAATTCACAAGATATAGCCTCTGTGTAGCAATGTTTTTTTAATCAAATTTTGATTGAATATTTATCGTTTTAGTACTCCAGACCTGCATCACAGCCTTGTGTACATGTGATTAAACTCTCATTCCTGTGAAGTCTTCATTTCCTGAGTCTAGACAGATATTTATTTCCATATTTCATTAACTTCATGATGTTTTCAAACAAAAGATGTTCTTTTGACGATTCAACCATAATCCCAGTCTGTTCTGTTTGTTAGAAAATAAGCAGGGAGGCCTGATATTACACGGTGATGCAGACATTTGACAGAAGAAAAAGGCTGTAATACAAGGTGTGTGTAGTTTAGGAGCAGTGCTTTATGTGGGAGAGCTAAGCTTCTTTCAGTGCTGACTTTGAACTTTGTACTTTTGTAGACTCTTTGCAAGGACAGAAAGCAATAAAGCAAACTTAAAGGTAACAACCTCAATATGAGATGCAGCTGTGAACATTCTTGTCACTTGAAAGCAGGAAATTAATGCAAAACAAATCAGTAAAACAGGATTGTTGTTGATTTTAGAATATTTAGCAACTTATCTGAGAATTTTATCCAGAAACTCACAAACTGGAGCAGCTTATAACACGTGTAGCTTTATTGCTACATGAACACTGAACCTCACCACAACTTCCTGTCTCATGCTGCCATCAGCTGTCATCGTGTGTCACGAAAAATATTGTGACAAACTGAACCCGATCCACTGATCGAACCGGCCCAATGTTTATAACGTTCACATTCCCATCTCAATTTTTATGGCTTTCATCTGAAAAAGGCTAAATGCTCTAAAAGAAACAAACAGGTAACAAATAAATAAAAAAAAACATGAACCCCTAAGGGCTAAAAATAATGTTGGCAGTGGGGATTACTTAACTTGTTTTGGATACTTACAAGGAAGAGTCTCAGCAAATCAATATGAATTTGTTCATTCTTGAATGTTCCCTTTCCTGATGGGACTGATCTCTCCCAGGATGACACCCCACACAAATACTGGGGTCTTTGTTAGAACCAGACCTCAAACCAAGTGAACACTCGTTGTAGATTTGAGATTTTGGTCTGACGTGACAGACAGACCTCTATCATCATGATCAAAACACTAAATGAGGGAACATCTTTTAGCAGAGGAGTTCACATTCCTTCAGTATATTGTTTTTGGGCGCTGTTATATGCAGTTTAACATATTACTTTAAACAATGCTGATGAAGCTAACAAGATTTCAGACCCAGATTTTACACCATTTGTTGCTGCTTTGGACTTTGACATGAAAGCACTTGTGTTGATAAAGGAAAACAGGAAGCGAGCCATTGTACTTTGTCACTTAGCACACACCACTGTGTTCTTCGATGGTGCATGAACCCCCAACATGTTATTCTTCCTCAGAAATAGTTAAAACACAAGCTGATTGAGAAACACGTTGCACGATTCTCTTCAAGGGAAAGAAACAACCTCAGAGCCGCTAATGGGGTCAGACTTTTTCTCAAGCTGTACCACAACTGAACAAAGATGTAACTCACACAGGCTTCTCTTCATTTTGCCTCCATCCTGAAAGAAGAACAGACAAAGTTATTTCTCAGCAGCAGCACAATATACAAACCTAATTCCACAAAAGAAAAGTTGAGATGCTGTGTAAAATGTAAATACAAACAGAATGCAATGATTTGCAGATATCATAGCACAGTGTTTTATTTACATTAGAATGTAAAAACATGCCAAATAATGTTTTCTTATTTCATGATGTTTCATGGCAGCAACACATCTCAGTAAATGAGGTGGCAATAAAGTGGTGCTAAAAGAAACACAGAGAGGAACATGATGCAAATAATCATGTTTATAGGCAACAGGGCAGTAACATGACTGGGTATAAAAACAGCATCTTAAAGAGGCAGAGTCTCTCAAAAGTAAAGATGGGCAGAGGTTCAGCAGTCTGCAAAAAAATGGAAATTTGCAAAGACACTGAATATCCCATCATTTACAGTATCAAATATCATCTAAAGGTTCAGAGAATCTGGAGACATTTCTATAAATCTGAGATCACTGGTTGTGAGCACAGTTCACCTTGGTTTAAGCTCATATCATGCAAAGAAGAAGCTGTATGTGAACATGATCCAGAAACACTGCCATCTTCTCTGGACCAAAGCTAATTTGAGATTAATCAAAGTTTGGATGTCCCATCCTCCAGAATAAAGAAGAGAAAGACCATACAGCTTGTTATCAGCACTCAGTTCAAAGGCCAGTATCTCTGATGGTATTGGGGGTGCATTAGTGCCTATGGAACTGGAAACTTGAACATCTGGAAAGGCTTCATCAATGCTGAAAGGTACATACAGGATTTAGAGCAACATATGCTCCCATCCAGATGATGTCTTTTTCAAGGAAGACCTTGCATATTTCAGCAAAACAATGTTGAACTGAAACAACAGAACAGCTTCGTAGCAGAGGAGTCCAGATGCTGGACTGACCTGCCTGCAGTCCAGAACTTTCACCACCTGAAAACATTTAAAATGCAACAAAGAAGACCCAGGACTGCTGAGCAGCTAGAATCCTATCAGAGAAGAATGGGACAGCATCCCTCTTCCAAAAGCCTAACAGCTGGTCTCCTCAGTTCCCAGATGTTTGCAGACTGTTAAAAGAAGAGGGGATGCTACACAGTGGTGAACAGTACCTGTCCCACTGTGTTTCTGCTGTCAAATTCAAGATGAGCTTGTTTTTATCTTAATAGTAAAATGGTTACTCTCAACATTTGATATCATCTCTTTGTTCTAAATATGAACAAATTATTATATGTTAATTATATTCATAAATCATTGCTTTCTGTTTTTATGTACATTTTACACATCAGTTCAACTTTTTTTGAGCCGGGGTTGTGAAAACAGGCTGTAAACTCACTGAACATCACTCCAATCAGGCAACAAAAGGACACAATGAGAATCAGGGCTGTGAAGCATCCGAAGACAACTGCTACCACAAAGTCAGGAAGACGATTCAGCACTAGGAGAAGATAAAGAGAACATGAAACCAGCGATCATCTGTCACGCAGAAGTCTCACTCAAATGGCCAGCAGCAGTTGATCAGCTGTACCTTCTTTATCCAGATATCTCCCATGGCTGCGTATGACACTGGTGTTGTCGAAGCTGTCCGACACCTCACAGTGGTACGTCCCAGCGCTGCTCCTCCCCACGGAAAACAGGAGTATGGATTGCTTTGGCAGCTGCTCCTCAAACACATTGTAGAAACTGCCTCGACCATGCAGAGAGGTTTTGTTGAGGTACCACTGGAATCGGGGATGAGATCCCTTTGCTGCCTTGCAGAAGAGCCTCAGGCCAATGACAGCAAAGTTGGCCGCCATATCATGCTCATAATACATCATGACAGGCCCACCAACTTGGACTGTTGGACACACAGATTGAAAAGAATGTGACAGCAACTTGAAAAATATAATCCATCTCAGTCTGTTATGTTAACAGTTTGACATACCGACTTCTATGGGCAACCACCGACTGTATGTGGTCTTGTCTCCGTTGTTTGCCTGGCACCGGAATGATCCGATGTGCTGGTTCAGGATCAGCGGAACCCTAAATGAAGCCCATCTCTTGTCAGGTGTCACACTGCTGACCAGTTCTGAACTATTGTACAGTGAAATTTTGATAGGCAAAGTTCCTCTTGCCAGCTCACAGGTGACTATGACTAAATAATTGCTTGAGGTAGAACTGCCTGAATCCTCCTTTAGCACGGTGTAGGAGATTTCAGGCTCTGACACCAACTCTGAGGGAACAGGAAGTGGGAGGATGTTGTTCTGCTGAGCTGTATTTCAAAGAAATTGTTAAAAAGAAATCTAACCAGAAATTCAATACAGATTCCACCTAACCTTTGACCCTGATTATGACTTCAGAGCTGTTGGCGGTGAAGACAGATGTTTTGTTGAAGATGTTGGAAGCACTACACATGTAGGAGCCGCTGTCTTCGGAGGTGACTCTGAGGGAGACAGATGACATTCTGATAACTTCTGATTTCTTTCTTGGCAGTTTTAGAGGGATTGTCATTGAGTTGTACAACAACTGATATAATCAAGAAGTGAGGATGGAGGATTTTATATCCTTTTCAGTGTCGTATTATGCAGTTTTTTAAACAGTTACTATGGTTACGCACAGCGTGAGTTGAGCTACATTTAGACTTTGACCTGCCGTTTACCTAGACCACCATTATTGTACTGGTATACATACGCAGGAGCAGAATCATCAGGAGTCGTAACTCTGTGGACCTTATGGGTAAACATTACAGACATTCTGCAGCTTCTAACTCCCTCTGTGGGATTTTGTGGGATGATGCTGCAGTTATACAATCAAGATTTTAATAAAGCACAGCTATAGTCTGGAAATACAAGTTGAAATTTTTTAAAATATGTCACGATCATGCTTGGCTGTGTTGTTCTGCTGTGGTTTCTGAGTCTTAGGATGGGCTGGGCAGGTTTCTTAGGAGCCCAGAGGAGAATCTGGATTGCTACTCCTTCCACACCTTTAAGGAGCTGCAGGATCAAGTATTCTTCGCCAGATTGTCTCACTACTCTAGTGATAATTAGGCCGACTCCTGTGTTGTATTGCAAGTTGAACTCCTAGCTCTGACCTTGACTTCTTGTTTCCTTCAGCACCGTTTCCTTCGTCCACTCTCCAAGCCTTGGATTCTATGCCTGGACTGGCATATATTGTTACCCTCCTCCCTGTTCCACATACCTGCCTACTTGCTCCACCGCCGACTCAGAACCTCTGCACCACAGCCAGCCCCCTCCCCTCCTCTTTGATTCTCTCCTGAATCAAACATACCCATTGTCTGGACAAATTCCTTATTCCGAACCTCAATAATCATCTCCCTCCTCTTTTGGAGTTCCACGTCCATCCGGATCCTCCCTTCGGCTTTCAACACTCACCACTTGTAAATGAACCGTGATCCTGTGTCTGCTGTTGGGTCCGTTTTTGTGACACATAAGTGACAAAACATAGGTTTAATGGGTTTAATTTTCAGTCTTTTTTCTGATGTTTACCTGAAGTGGAAATATATGTGAATGAGAGCGACTTTGACGGGGAGTTCGGCTGCATTTATTTGAACTTACACTTTGTTTTTACAAAAATTGCTTAAAAAGTCTAATTTAAGTCTAAATGACTATATAAATACAGGTGAGATTTCAACCACATGATCTTCAGTTTTCGAGCTTTTGTTTTGTATGATTTTAGTGGGACTTAAATGTTGACATACATTTTAAAAGTCTGGTTTCAGTTGGACTTACAGAATAAATATAATTTTTCTAATTTACATTGTGGAGAAACATGACGAAACCAGTATCAGAGGAATCCAAATCACAAATTTAAATGGGAGATGATCCAAGATGAGCCCCCATTTGTTTCCAGTTTGAATTGGTTTGCTAATAAATTATGAGCCAGTATTTTCTTTGCTTTCCTTCATTTAATGCAGCAAATGAATGCAAAATAAATCATATTTTTGTATTTGTCTATGGATTAAACAAAAGAGATAAAGAATGTTTATTAGTAACTTTTAAAGGTTGGATCAATCTTCTATTCAGTTCATAACTAAAAAGGTAAAAAGTTGATTTCTTAAAATACCGAACATGTCTTTTCATATTTCTAACATAACATGCGTTTTATGCTCTTATTCATCACCAAACAGAAGCACACAAACCTCCAGTTTTATGGACTCTCATATAAAAACTGACCTGTGGATTGTAAGACGGTCATCTGCAAACAAGTGGATAGGAGACGGAGATATGAGCTGACCATCGAGCAGCCACTTAAAGGTCACATGGTTTCCAGCAGAAAGTTGACAGCGTAGCTCCAACCTGTTTCCCTCAAAGAGCTCCCATTGACCCGAAAAGACAATCTTTGCACTATCAACCGGCTCTGCAGGACAAATACAGGTCAAAATTTAGTTTAAAACACAATAATTCTGACTGTCTGAGAAGGTCCTCTGAATTATTTTGTTCTGGAATAACCTATTTAAATAAGACTTTATTCTGTTTGTATTTGTCTGGTCTTGATTTGTTTTTCACCCTTGTGGTTTCTTGTGTTTTTTATTTTCTTTGTCTTTTTAGTACCTACTTTCCTCTGTAATCATTTCTTAGTCATTTGGTTGGTTGAGCTTACTTTAACCCTGCATTCAGTTTGTGTTTTGATCTTGTCGTTACTCCTAGTATCATCAGTTTCCCTGTATGATCCTCAGTTTCACTTCCACATCTGTCTCCAACTCAATCAGCCACTTCCTCATTAGTTCCCCTCATGTTTTTCTTCCCTTAAAGTCCAAAAAAATTGTTTTAAGCTTACACAGAGATGAATATGCTTTGCAGTATGATATTGTGAAGGGACGCACCGATAACCTTTATGAAGTGTGAGTTGCTGATGGTGGAATTTATCTCAGTGTTGTTCTGTACGCTGGCGACACACTCCAGGAAGCCCTCGTGCACACGTCTGATTACTTTGGGAATAATTGCAACCTCCTCTCCTTTCAGAAGGGTGTATTCACCCAACATGTCTTCACGGTCCCCCTTCCTATAAAAGGCATGTAATCATGGAATTTTTTTTAAAACAATATTATTCTGTGTTTAAATTCAATTTACTCACTTGAATAACTTTAGCAGGATAGATTGATTCTTTGGGTTTGGAATTTCACACTGAAAATCAATAGCTTTTTTATCCAAAGCCTCCGAGCGGCCGGAGAGATGCGGACGTTCCAGAAATAACTGACCTGTCAAAGAAATAAAATAATCTAGAACAACCAGCCACTCTTTTAACCAACTGACAAAACGTGAGCAATAAAACAGACTTACTGCTCTCCTTGGTGCAGTAGCACAATCCTGCAGGAATTAACAAGATTTTAAACACTTTATATTGAGAGTTTTCTTTATTTGGAGAAGTTTGTGTTGGTTTGCTTACCCAGAATGACCACAAAGAGGGAGGAAAACATGTCGACGAAAAGCAGAAGTCTTTAATACAGTAAAAGGCTTCAATTTTGACATTGGACGGTCACACACTCTTAGAGACATGTGTAAGTAACTGATAGTGATGCAGTGCAACACCTCCCTGATGTTCCCTCCCTTTCTGTGACGTCACATCAGTTGGCTCCTGCCATAACTGTCATGATGCTATTTGGCACAATTATTAAACCGAAACAAGTAAAGATGAAGCTGTAATCAAGCATTACTTTTTAAAAATAGTTAATAAATTAAAGATTTTATTTGCAAAAAAACATGACCAAATACAGAAGATGTTTCATACAATTTCTTACTCTTTATCTTGGGATGTATTAAGAGGGTTTTACAACCTATTTGGAGACTTTATGACAAGTTAAAAAAGCATGTTTTATTTATTTATCTATTTTTTAAATCAAACAATATCAAAAGATGTGCAGGATCCTGTCGTATCATACTGTGATCTCCGTGGTCTGCAACAGAAACAGAGAGAAGGTTGTCATGTCTTTTTTTTGTTTATGTCTGATTCATTCATCACATCTTAAAGAGCAGATTCTGCAGGAGAGACTTCATACACACTTAGAAAACCCCAGACTTTTGCTACTTGTGCTGAGCCATTGTTATTTTCTTCAGGGATTTTCATAAATATCTGATTGATTAAAAGCCTAAAATCAACTTCTATCTGTTATCTTTTACTGTGCATCATTTCACAGCTTTATTTAAAAAACTAAATGGTCGACAAGAATAAAACCTGTTGTGGTATGGAGAGGACATCCTGGGCTTTCCAGCGAGGTTACTGACCTGTTGCCAGTTTGCCTCAGTAGTTGCAACATGCTCCTCCAGCTGTTTCTTTTCAGTACACCTTACTTTTCAAGCCCCAGTACCAACATTTTAAGATGTGTTGCTGCCATCAAATTGAGCTGATATTTTCCATAAAACAGTAAAATGTCTCACTTTCAGCATTTGGTGTTTTCTGTGTTCTATTGTGAATAAATTACTGGTTAATAAGATTTGCCAATCATTATACTCTGCTTTTATTTACATTTTACAGTGTCCCAACTTGAAATTGAAGTTGTTTTTGTCGAGATAAATCAGATATTTCAGTCTGGGCATCGTACTGTTTCTTTTTCTTTGTATGGAAACTCTCTGCAAGGCAGCATGAGCGAATAGTAGGTCATACTTAATTGATTCAAACCACATTATGTACATAACTCTTCTTTAAGTTGGCTCGTTTACCTGATTCTGTTCGTCATAATCTACCGAGAAAGCGTCAGTAAACATGCCCACTGACTGAGACTCCGGTTCAGAGAGATGTGATGCAGGAGAGCTGAGAGGGGGAAGTAAAAACACTGTTGAGCAGACTGATTTGAGTTATTGAGAAACAATAAACTGACTTATCTTCCCTTGGTTATACTTACTTTTCAGGAGGAATGTTGGTGAGAGCTGTGAGCAAAGTGACAGGCAGATGTTATTATATGCAACGACACATCTCCAGTCAATACAATTCTTTACACGTGCATGTTCACACACCTTGTTTGTGGCCAAACATCTTGAACACACACGCTGAGCTGACCGCCAGCATCACGAGGAAGAAGCAGCAGAACATTATGGCGATAACCTCTAAGGGTGCAATGATAGACTCTGTGAAAGACATGGGAGAAAAACAGTTTCACAGTACCATCGAGGCAGCGTATAAGTTTATAAAAAGTGCATTTATCGTTTTTACTTGGGGGTATTTCAGTGCAGGATGTTGCTTCGTGTTGCTGCATGGAGTTAAGGATCCTATCTGATTGAAGGTAAAAGAGTGCAGACCCCTCACACAGAGAACATGTGAAAATAGAAGCATGAAAATACAACTGTTTGACATTTAGACAAGAGGATCAACACAACTCTCATGTCCACTGAGTACAAATTGATCAAATTCATCCAGTTGTACCTTTAAATCTCACCCATTATAGTGTAGAATTAAAACTACAATCTGTGTTTTTACATGACTATTTCTTCACTTGGAGCTGTAGCTTCTTTGGAGAAAATCAAGATTTTTAAGATCCACAATAGTAATCTTAAAACCAACACAGTGCTGCTTATGTTATTGTGGGATTGTAGAAAGGGAACTACATTGTATTTAAACCTTCAACTTAATAATCACGACATGCAGGTGCACAAAAGCATCACGCTGGTCAGGAGGTGTGCAGAGAACAAGTTGACTTTTACTAACAAAACAAACGTAGCCTTTTAACAAAGGAAAAATGGGGTGTCGCTCTTCCCAAAGCATACAATAACCATACCCAAAAACTGAACAAATCCCAACATATATATATTCTCTGATAGGCAGAGTATATATATTTGAACTCTCCAGTTCAAATGAGCCTATCAGAGTAGATCTGTGGATACGAGCACGGACATCATTAACAATGAAATCATACATTTCTTAAGTTGTTTCTGCCAACAAATGCAAATTAAGTCCTACAAAATAAAGAAAGAACATATAGTACATTCAAAACTAATCAACAACATGTTCAACATAAATAATCCAACTTAATTAACTGAAAATATTTCCACCCATTTTGTCCACCAATCACAACAATCCCCACCTCTTTCTGGTCTCCATAAAGGGAGACCTATAGAGGCGAGCTCCCTCTTAGAGCCCATGCCCAGATGCACACAGGAGTGGAGAGAACAGGTGACAAACCACATTGTTTAACAGTTACGAGCTGACATGACATACAGTGAGGGAGTTAACACTTCCTCACACACTCTTAGATCATCGATCAATTTTCCAACTGCAAACAAGTTTGGTTTTTACTGTGTTTTTGTGAAAGGCTTCATGTATTTCTAAAACCTCCCAGAATGATCCTAAACGTACAGAAAAAGCCAGCAACACTGATATTGATGTGCATTAGAAACAAATCCAGAGATTATTTTCACTGGTTGAGGCTAGACTGGATCTGCCAGAGGGATGCTCTGAACCTCTGAATTGTGACTGTATCACTGATTGAAAGCACAAAATGGCATCAGCAGACTTCTGAAGCCTCTTAAAAGAAATACGATTTGTAAAGATTTAGAAAGTTCTTTGGCGCTTGAGCTCTAAATGACAGCTTTCCAGTGATTACTTCATCTTTTCAACAGTCTACACGTCTACATGAACAAATTTACTTAAAGGTAAAGTAGCAATTTTACACATTTAAAGGCTGGAACCACAACATTTTGATAATCTTACAAGCTTTTCAGCTCCTCTTCTATCCATTATTTAGTTTATAATGCAAAAAGCTGACATTTGAAAATAAGCGCTATTATGTTTTTAAAGTCCTTATACTTACTTAAGCTGTCAGACAAACATAGCTAAGTTATAGTAATACTTTAAGCTGAAAGGTAATGTAAATCATGACTGACGTTTTTCTGAGGGCTTAATATCTAATATTTCCCTATCTGCCAGGTTGCTGCACAGGTTTGGTCAGATACGGCTAACAATGTGAAAAGCAATCCCAGCAGAGCAGCCCTTCTGTTTCCTAAATCAAAAACATTTGAAGTTTGAGCCAAAACCTTATTTCAAGACTCAGGAAAATGATAATTTACTCTCTGATACTTAGTCTAAGTGCATCAGCTGTTATACTTTGTGCTGTAGCTTTGTGTTATCCACGCAGTCATGAGAGTGATATTGATCTTCTTTTGTAGGAACCTAATCAAGCTCATTCCTAAAGTCTGAATCTATTCCTGTAAGACCACTGTTACTCTGCGCCTCCTGCTAATCGTTTCACCTGTGACTTGGACCAGCACAGATGCACTCTCCATCCATGGCCCAGAGTCGTCGTAGCTGTCTCTGGCCCTGCAGCGGTAATACCCAGAATCCTCTGGACTGGGCTTAGTGAGGATGAGGGTTTGTCTTTGGTCGGCAAGGGCTAACTGAGACGGGATGAGTTGAATCTGAGAATCCAAATGTGACCGAGAAGGAAGGGCAGAGTTGTTCAAAAGCCAGGAGATTAAAGGGAAGGTTCCTCTGCTGATTTGACAACGCAGCCTGGCAGCAGACAGTTTGGATTCAGCCGTGTACAGATAGTTCACTTCCACTTTTACATCCCCTCCGACTGGGACTGGACAGGCAGGGGGGAGGAGAACAGTCAGTGAAGAGCAGAATTAAAGCCCGTGGATCACTGAAAGAGAAAACATCGAGCACGTCTTACCTACTTCCAGAGTCACAGGCTCACTATTCAGCTCCTGCATCTCAGTTTTCACTTTACATCGAGCCTCACCCATGTCCAGTCCGGGTTCCATGGGGACTTGGAAGGAGGCAGTGAGGGACTCAGTAGCTGGGACAGAGCCAACCTCCTCGTCATCAAGTGAAAGGGAGAAATTCGCCGGAGGGCTCCCTGTTGATGACCAGCAGGTTACATTGCCACGGTAACTATCTCCGTCTTTAACAATGTTGAAGGAGAGCTTCGGTTTTGAAAGAAAAACTGTCCAGAGAAGATGAGAAAAGAGATATATTATTTGTTAAGAGAAACTTAAATCTAGCTGACATTTCATTGAGACTTGTGATATTTTATCTTTGTCTGTGTTTCATGATTTTTGTCTGTTCCCTTATTTCCAATTAAGTGAACTCTAAATGCAGCATATGATATTTTTTACTACAGTCTAAGTACTCTTGTGAAGGTAATCTCCTGTTTTAACAGCAGCCACAAAGCCAGATTCATTTAGACCTATAGTTGGTGAGGCATCTGGCTGTGTTGACTGCAGACATTAACCCAAATTAATCAACTGTGAAAGCAGAATGAAAAATAAAGTGTGGAATGCTTGTTTTCATTGTCCGTAGAACAAGTTAAAAATCCATTAAAAGAATAAAGCGTCACAGCTTCAGATCCTGTTGCAGCATGTTTCAAATTGAAGGTGCATATATTATGAGAATACCTGTTTGTCGAGCTCTGTATGTAGCGGGAGCGACGGCTATGACTGCTCTGTTTGTGTGACATGTAGGAAGATAAATATGCAGGCAGCAGACCAACAAGCAATGAACAGCAGCACGTAACATATCACACCATGCCATGCCAGAGGGTACGGAGCAGCCAAGTGCTGCTAATCAAAAACACCTGAATATCTGATCATCAGCAGACGTGAGCACCTCTATAAAAGCAAAAGTTTGCTGGTCTTAGTTCAGTCTCTGTTCTGTGTTTTTGGTTGAGTTCCTGTTAGAGTTCTGATATTTTTTCTTTGTGTTTCTGCTTTAATCTTCAGTCGTCTGTCTTAGATTTGATTGTAATTGTGTTTTTGTTGTTCTGATTAGTTTCTAGTTGCTTTCAGTTTAGTTTCTCTCTATGTCTCTACATGTCCTCAGCTGTTATTGGTCTTGTTCCCAGGTCTCCGTGCACATCATTTCCCTGTTAATCACTCATCTGCTGTCTCTCTACTCATCAACGTCCCGGTATAAATAACGCTCTTGTTTTTTCATTATTTGCCAGTTTATTGTTGCTACTCTCTGTGGTTTTTCTGTTTGGTTACTTCCTTTTACTCAGATTTTAATTTTGTTTGATGAAGGCTTTCTTATTAATCATTTGTCCACCACTAGTCAGTCTGTCCACATTTGGGTCCACCTTGTCTTCTACCATAGATTCCAACATGATCCTACAGGAGCAATTGTTGCTGTTCATCAGTCTGGGAAGGAGCATTCAAGACAGCTGTCAATCTTCCCAGGAATGGACGTCCCAGCAAGTTCACCCCAAGGTCAAAAAACCAAGAGCTACATCTCAGACTCTCCAGGCCTCAGTTAGCATGTTAAAGGTTAAAGTTCATGACAGTACCATTAGAAAAAGACTGAACAAGCATGGCTTGTTTGTAAGGGTTGCAGGAGAAAGCCTCTTATCTATAAAAAGAACATGGCAGCACAGTTTAGGTTTGCCAAGCTGCATCTGAACAAACCACAAGACTTCTGGAACAGACTGATGTCATACAGAAAAAGATTACTTCAAGTTATTACAGCTAAAGGTGGTTCCAGAAGCTACTCAATCATGGGACGTACTTAGATTACTGCACCCTGTCTCTGTGTTGTGGCTTAGCTTTTCTTAATTAAATAATTGTTGTCGTTGTTCATCTGAGGATACATTCACCTAATGATCTTTTGAAAAAAATGCCCTGTTCCACAAGAAACTTGTAAAAAGAACTAATCAAAAGTAAAAATTTGAATGACAGGACCTGATGAGATGGTGATAGATTAGGTTTATAGAAGCATGACAATTTGCTTCTAAAATCATGTCATCAATTTTTGCTTGTTTGTGGCATTTCAGTCGAATCTAAAAAGTCACCAGGATTCATACTCTGCGAGTGCTCCCACAAAGTTGCATGATGATCAAATAGCTGTTATGTTACAATCTTTCTAAGACAGAAATTTGAATTTTTGCTGATATTTACCTTTGACTACCACCTGGATCTCTGTGCTGGTGGAAAACCTCCTGATATTCTGCACCGCGGACCAAGCTATGCAATAATAATTTCCAGCACACTCTGGAGTCACCCTCTCTATCACAAGCTTGTTTCCAGAGACATAGAGGGTAGAGGTTGAAGATTTTAACTCCTTCCTGTTGAAAAACCACGTGTAGGAAAGGTGGGAGCCCCTGTCGACGTCACAGCTCAGGGTGATGCGTGACCCCTCGTATGCGACTGGAGGGAAGGGCTCAGAGGTTACTCTGGTGTTTGATGCTGGAGCTAAAAGTACAGAAATGACACATTTATGAGCATGACAGGAACTTTGGTAATGTTCAGTAAAACACACAGAAGGAGATACTCACTGACTACACTCAGTTGGATGCTGTTGCTGACTCCTGTGCTTCCTCCAGCTGCCGACTTACACTGGTATGACCCGGCTGATGCTGCGGTGACCTTTGTGGAGAATATTGCAGTCTGGTCCCCTTCGTGATCAACATGTGTGCCAATCAGAGAACTACCGTTTCTCATCAGCTCATAGGTGACCGGTGGAGAAGAGCTGGGTGCAAAACATCTGAAAGCCACCCTCGTGTTCAGGTAGGCCATGTCAGGACCAGTCAGCAGTGGTTGAAAAGAGCTTGATTTACCTGAAAAATTAAATAAAACAGAGTCCTTGGAGCCCGATAACATGTGATGTAACCATCAATTTTAATCAGTGTTTTTCAACTTGAGAACACCCCAAACTATACTGTTCCGCTTCAGCTCTAATAATCTGAGAAAAGACCTTTAAACATAAAGAACTTAAGCCAAATATTTGCAAACTGAGCCATCACACTTACTTATCTTGATGAGCAAACATGCCAGAGCTGAAAAAAACAACAACAATATGAGTTGGAATAATGTTTTCCCAGGAAATAATCAATTTAAGTTGATATCTTTCATACAGTTTAACATAACTTACCCAAAACTGGCAACAAATTAAGAGTGTGACAAGTCCTCATAACAATGACACGTATCGTTTGCCTGTTATTTGTTTTTAGGTTACATGTCCCTGTGTGTGCATGTGTGTGAGTGAGTTAAAGTGAAGGGCTGTTACACTTATGTTGCAAGTAGATAACACATGACGCTGCATGTTTGCTTTGGAGTCTTTATGATGTCACATGCAAGTAAAGCTTAAAAACATGCATAAACCACAAAAGATTTTGATGTGAATCAGGAAAAAAAACCAAAATATTCAGAATCACTTCAGTATGGCAAATTGACATTTATGAATGATATTAGTTTTATTGGTTGTATGAATATATTAAGCATATAAAAAGTTTATTTACAAATTGTATTAGTAAAGCTGTACAAACTCACAGGGACAAAATACTTAGCAGTCACCTAAAAAGCAACAAAATACATCATATGATGGTCACATTAATACTGGTCACAGCTGTTTTTCTTATCTTTGTAATTCATATATCTGTAAAAGTAGAGATCATCAGCCTGACTTCTTAGTTTTTGATGACCATGACCAGACTTTTAACGTTAAGCTGAAGTCTGCAGACAGACATAGAAATCAGTTTAGCTATAAGGAGGAGCGTCTTTTCGAGGACTGAGGGGGGCGTCCTCTTTGATCGCTGCAGAATGGACTCTGCTTGTGTTCTTTCGATTTCTCAGCATGGTGGCGTGCTGCTTCACCAGGAAACGCTTATCTGAGCTGCTCTGTAGGGGAAATCATACAAATTTACAGGCATAATGTGAACACACAGAGAACAGAAACACAGTAGATGCTGATATACACAAACTAGGAGGTTTCTCTCACAGGAGCCAAGTAAAATGGGTGTAACTCGCATGTTTTCTTATCGTCTTGCAGTGAGTGATTTGTGGGAATGTGTGGTGGTATTTGAAAGTTTCTGAACCAAACATTTTTCTGAATGAATATGACCTAAAACATCATCTGACTTTTTACACGAGACCTAAAAGTACCAAAAGAGAACCAAATCAAACAAACAAGAGAAACATATTGTAGATAATAGCTTGTTTATTAAGAAAAATCATCCTATGTTACATATTAACAAGTGGCTGTGCACAAGTTGGCTGGGTGTGAATTGGTGAATTCAAGCTGCCTGACTCTTGAGGTGGTTTTATAATCTTTTCCAACCTGAGGTCTCAGTAACTTCCCTTTCTTCAACATGTAACACACGTCTGTAATCATGAACGTGAAGATCAGACTTTGATAGATCCCTAACCTTCATATAAAACAGGGCATCCTCTTACACCTAAATGAAATCACCTGATTTCACCTGATTTCACCTGATTTCACCTTTAAATGACCTGCTAATCCAGCGAGTAATAAGATTTTACCACTCACGGATATCTAATATTGGATCGTTTTTGTCATTAATGTCATTGTTTAGGACTGGTCATATTATCAGTGCACCTCTGATGGATTTTGGGCTCATATTTGTACAGAAATATAGAAACATTCAAACACAGTGTTTGATTAAAGGTACGTACCATAATCAGCATGTTCTTTAGTCTCTCAATGGCCTTCTGATTGGCACGCTGCCGTGACACATATGAAGTCAAGATGATGCTGAGGAAAGAGTGTGCCTCATGTTACATTTGATAAACGGCTAAGTTTAAAAAAAAAAAAAGTAAATTAAAATACTGCACAAGTATTTTTAAATCTGCAGTTACTCTGCATACTTACATCTCAGCTAGTAAGAGTGGCAGGGCAAAGGCCTCAGAGGCCAGGTAGTGGAGAGTGGTCTGGACTGTGCTGGGAAGACTTTCCACACAAACTCCTGTCACATTAAACACAGTTGCTCCGTTTCCAAATGGACCACAGGAGGACCTGCAGCAGAGAGAAGACACGCAAATCTGTTCTTCTCGTGCTAAAAAGTTAAATAAAATGAATAAATTGTAGCTGGACTGTTGCGCAGAGACTAAAAAAGAGTTCTAGAAAGGTCAGTACATGTTTTTGTCTTCTTGCTGGTAGAGGTTGTAGCCCAGTGTGGCTGCAGCCATCAGGAGACCCAGCAGCAGCATGAAGTGGAATAAAACTGAGGAGCTGGATGCTCGAAACATCCGCTGCTCCGCCACACAGCAGCGCAGGACGCTGAACTGAAGACACACAGTGAGACAGAGAGAGAGACACAGCTACTTCGTTAGTGCTTGTTAGACACAAACTAAGGAGTGTGTGTGCGTCACTACCCAAACTAAAACAGGTCAACGTAAATGGACATGGAAATTCATTGTGGGAAAGGGAGCAGCTGCACAGTCTTTCTGTGGTATTTTGACCAAAGCATGTCACACATATCTAATCAAGGCCTCAGGTAACCGTGCCAACTTGTGAAAAAAAGGCATAATAAGCCATCTTTAATTGAGTTCCGTTTTCATGTATCACCCCTTTCCCTCCACTAGAGGTCCTCAGTTTTCCAGTCGGCTCACCCATCTACCACGCCATCTTACTTATCCACTTGTTCAGCTAAGCTTTTGAGCTATATTTCTTGCCTGTGACATCGTGTTTAGTTGGATCCTCTTCTTTGCTTTCCTGACACAAAGCATGGCATTCATTCTTTTATAATAAGCTCAATAAGCGAAAGTAGCTTCATGTTTCGGACAACCTTTTTAATGTAGAATGTGGCCAGCAGCGTGACGGTTCCTATCAGAGGCAGCAGAGGGCAGTTGTAGACTCCAACCCAAGACACAGTCTGACCATACACTAGGTCTAGCACATTGAAAGGGATCAGGAAGTGTTGTTTCCCCGACAACCGAGCCAGTAAAGATGTAGGGAACTTCTCTTGCAAAAGCCTGCCAAACAGAGGGAAGAGAGGAAGGTTATTGATTAAAATCACATTAACAGAAACTGAGTCTATACTGATCTCTGTTATGAACTCAGGAGAGACACCAAGCACTTATTATGTTTCTGTTCAAACTACAACGTTCATGACTAAGAAAGAAAGAGACTGTTGATCTCAAACAAACCCACTTCCTGGGGTAGTTAAAGAGAAAGGCATTGCAGAATGTGGCGAGGAAGTTGAAAATGCACATCTTGTACATCTCTCTGCCAAAGTGGTTTTCCCGGCATGTAGAAGACAGCTACAGACAGAAACGTGAATGAGAAAACTGGCTCAAAGATGACACTTAACAAGGGTAGTGCTTCTGTGTTTGAGCTCAGTTTGCTCAAAGTTTCACTCTCAACTCACAATTCTGAAGATGAAATACAAGTAGATCCCAAGAGAAGCCAGCTTCAAGAAGATGCTCCTGAAGATAAAGAAAACTTTGTTAACCTTTGCAAGTGTATTTGTCACTGTGCACAACAGGTGTTTATCTACTTTTGCATCATACCTCACAAGAGTGGCATTCACTTGAACAGTGAAGGAGTAATCTTCGAAAGATGAAATTTTACGGAATATGTGAGGGAGAACTAGGTTGACAAAGCTGATGGTGATGGGAGGGAGATATTGAAGGACCAGACTGACCAACCAGTGGTAATCAGTACTCTAAGAAAAACAGGCACACATGAAAAGTTATTTAACCAATCTGAAATTTAAGTACATCTTGTAACAAAGCAATATCTGTAGGATCAAATCCTTACCACTGTGAGAGATTTTTTTGTTGAAAAGTAGATGAGGTAAAAGGCTCCACTCAGCAGAGACAAAACAAACAAGTTGAGGATGAACCTGAGCAGGTAGAGACGCACCTTCTGTCCAAGTGTCCTTTGAGCTTTCCGCAAGGCGAAGCTCTGCTCCTCTAAAAAGAGCTGAGAAAGAGAAACAGATGGCTTTTTCATTTTTTCACTGCACCAGTGTTAAAATTGCTCAGTTTTCACACCCCAAAGACTCCAGAACAGCATCAGAAGAACCATGTTATAAGATTATAGATTGTACATGACATTCCTTAAGCCATATATTTCAATTCAATACAGGACAATGTGCCAGAGAGTAGCTCTTAGAGGATGCTAAAACTATACAAACTGCCGTCTATTGCACACTTGCTTCCAAAAAATGGTATGGGGGTTCATTAGTGCCTGTGGAACTGGCAACCTGCACATCTGGAGAGACACCATCAGTGCAAAAAGGTTTATAAAGGTTTTAGAGCAACTTACGCTCCCATCTACATGCCTTTTTTCAGGGGAGGCCTTGCATATTTCAGCAAGATAATACTAAAACTGCTGGGTTGACCTTTCAACAATTGAAAACATTTAGAGCATCATGAAACACAAAAGACAACAAAAAGACCAAAGACTGTTGAGCTGCTAGAATCCTATATCAGACAAGGATGGGAAAACATCCTTTCCCCAAAAGTCCAACAGCTGGACCCTTCTGTTCCCAGATGTTTAAAGAAGAGGGGATGCTACACCATGGTAAACATGACCAACATATCCCAACTCTTTAGTTGTGAATACTTTATGTGTATTTTTCAAATCATTGTATTCTGTTCTTATTTACATTTGACACATTGTTGTTCAAACTACTTGCATATCTGTCACACACACTAATGTAAAAGTGTTTTTAACTGTTGAGCTGGCAACAAACTGGAAGGCTTCTCCTCACTTCAGACGGAGGACATAGCTTAAATGTATCCAGAAAGAACTCTGGCCCAGGGAAGGTGGAGGGTTTTTATGTAACTTTATTCATTTATGTATTTATTCATTCGTTCAGTTTTCACCTGGTAGAGTTTTAACTTAACATTTCTGGATGCAGTGATGCATTTTGTACACTGACAATAACACATTCAAACAATATCATGTGGCATAGACAACGACATCGGCCAAATCACCTTACTGATCTGTTGCCAACTACCCTAATTAGATGTGTGATGTTGGGTAACTGTTGCCCTGCACAGAAACACGTCTCTAATATTTTGTCCATAATTTCTGAAACTTTGCCAGCATTGGGCCTGCAGCCATAACAAATAAATGAACATGTGTGTTTGATGATCAGGTAACGTGTGTGTCCTTGCACCTTGAGGTCATTTCTGACGAAACTCTTCTTGAGGTTGGCAGCTGCAGGGTCCTGGATGGTGAAGTCCCAGCCACAGAAGATCTTAAAGCTTACATTAGCGCTGTAACGCTTTCCGACCATCCAGGTGTGCTTGTAGCCGACGGTTGTTCTGTAAGAGGTGTCCAAATGTAATTGAAAAAATTGTCTGGAAACTTTTTTTGCTGCGTTGCTATTGATCACTAACCTGCGGACCACCATTACAATACTGAAGAAGAGGATGGAGAGGATTCCAGCAATGTACAACAGAGGTGTATTAAGACAGGACAAACTGAGTGAACCACGAGTGTAAAAGCCAAAGAAAACAGGGGAACGATCTAGAAAACCCTGTGCAAAAGAGAAGATAAATTAGGATTATAAGAAACATGTATGGAAAACAAATAGTACACATGCAGAAGTATAAAAACACTTACCGATCCCAGGACGAAATCTAAAACTGAGTCATTTCCTTCGAATCTCAACGTTTCTGTGAAATTACAGAGAAGGATTATCTTTAGTCAAATTGTAATGGTGTTTGATCCACTGCTGTTTGTCATTACAGCTGACTCACCACTGCCGTTGCCTCTGCCATAAAATCCTGTGGGCCCCAGAATGAATCCACCAATGAAAACACAGTGCAGCAGGTTCAAGTAAATCAGGTATCTGAGGAAGACAAAATAGGACTTCACGCCCACTCCAAACCTGCCTGGAACAGATCGCTGAAGGTTAGAAGCTCAAGTAAAAGTGCAAGGCAATATTGTTTTGTTCCTACAACTATGCAAATAAACAAGTATATGTACAGCAAATGTACTTCTGGTCTGGTCTTACCTTCGATTTTGTGGAGTGTATGCTGCCATGGCAACAGACCGGACAACGCCTCACCCACATGAGTACGCACCCTCTTCCTGTTGATGCTCTGACTCCGGCTCCAAGACTCCCAAAAACCAATATTGTTGATTTGCATCTTCCTCCTCTCCCTGGGAAGCAGCATTCATATGATATTAAATTAATGCAATTTCTTATCTAAACATGTCAAAGCAGCACCTTAACCACTAAAATACCTTTGATAAAACACCATGCAATCAAAAACAAAACGTAAATTCAAGCTAGAAAACATTCAACTGACTGTGTGGATTTTACAAGTCAATGTAAATGAGAAGCACAGGTAAGACTGTATATGAAGAAAATCTTTAAATCTAAAAGCTAGGAATCAATCAAAAGGTCATAGGTTCATCAACTGGATTAGATAGGACCTCAGAAACTGAGGATTTCTTCGATTACAAAAATAATGCCAAGAGATTTAGAGAATCTGGAGAAATCCTTGTCTTTAGGGACACGGCTGAAATCCAGACCTGTGGCAATGGGCTCAGAGACTACTTCTGAAACCACTGCCAGAAAATAACTTGTTGCTGTATCCACGTATGAATCTTCAACCTTTGAGTTTTCCATGATAAAAAAAGAGAACATATTCAGAAAAATCACCACCTTCTCTGAGCCTGAGAAAAACTCCACATGGACTGAAACAAAAAGGGAAATTTTCCTGTTGTCAGATTGATTAAAATGAGATCTTCTTAAAGGAAGTTAAGAACAAACATTATTATACACGACGTGGCTAATTCAGACATCATTAATGCTGAATGATGTCTTTTAGAGTAACCTTTGGTGCCATATAGACAGCGATCAAGCTGTACACCCCTGTTTGTAATCAGTATTTCAGTTGAGACCCCCTCCCCCACGTTTCAGTTCTTCTTATGTAAAAGTCTTGGAGTCGTTAATTTTGCGTTCCAGTCATTCTATTCTGTCTATCAAATAGCCTATCGCTCGTTTTGTTTTGGTATCTTTTTAAGTGCTTGCCTAATTCCTGCTAGTGTTGTTAAACAGAACTCATTGAGACTTTTGGGGCTTTTTTGGATTTTTTTTGGCCTGTTTGCCTGCTCTTTATGTGATACGTTTTCTCCACTGACTGGAGTTACATGAATAACCTCTGCTTTAATCACTGCCTTTTTTACTTCTATTCTGAGCTTGTCCAGATCTCTGAATCTGAGTTGTTTTCTGATCTCAAACCATCAGAATGATGAAATCCTGGAGATCCCACTGTGCTGCATCATCGGTGTTTGGTAACTGAGGACACCGATAAGAGCCCAGCTGTTCAGTAAACCTTTTTTTTAAAAGGTTAAATTATATTTAGAGTTGAAGTGAGAATCTTTTTATTCTTTTTATTTAGTATTTTACACAGAGGGTCAACTTTTTTGGAAACCTATATTGTGTTTTATAAAATACTGTGTATAACAGCATGAACTTTTTGAGCTTTTAAAGTCAAATTAAGCTTTAATTTGATAAAGTTTCCCACCTGGCTTGTCTCTTCCCTTGTATGCACATTGGCAAATTTCTGAGTGGCTGCAAAGATGCCTTGTCTCTGGGTCCTCTGGAGAGGTGGCCATGGCTGATGCCCTCTGCCGGTCCCAAGCCATCCCGGTAGGCCTGGCTGGCTTCAAAGGGACCATTTCTGCTCTGCTCAGGCCGGGAAGCCTGAATACTGGGTAGCAGGTCAAATATCTCTGTCTGATAGTACTCACAGGAGTCTGAAGACAGGGTGGACCGAGTGCTTTCATCTGTGTTGAACACAACAAATAAGCATGAATGGTTTCACCACTTTTTGTAGATACAAGGCTTCAGTAAAGGCTATTTCATTATCTAACCTCTAACCTCAAGATAAATTCAATAAGGACTTAACTTTTTAACCTTTTTTTTTCAGATGTTCTGGAAAAAAGCCCCATAAGCATAAGCACCACATCTTTAGTCATTTCAGTTCTGTTAGTCTGATTATCTGGTTTATTTTATATGTAATACACAATGGTCCCAGACATGTGAACTTACAGTTATGTTAAAAAGAGAGATTTTACATATCGGGACATATTGGTTCCTCACCAGGTCTTATTATAAAGCAAACACAACTGCAGATGACGAACATATGACATACATGGTGTCATTATTTAACGAAGCCAAAATGCAGAAACAGTTTGTTAAAAGTATTCCCTTATTGCTTCCATACAAATGAAAAGTGTAAGCATCAGCCAGGTGCTGCTAATGACATTGCAGCATTGATTAACTGGTAATCAGCAAATCTAAGCACCTCAATAAAGGCTCAAGTTTTGTCAGTTTGCTGGTCTGCAGCATTCAGGTGTGTGTTAACACAATGCCAAGGAGGAAAGACATCATCAATTATCTTAGAGAAGCAACTATTGCTGCCCATCAATCTGGGAATGGTTATAAGGCCATTTCCAAACTATTTGGAGTCAGTCATTCTACAGAGAGAAAGATTATTCACAAGTGGAAAACATTCAGGGCAGCTGTCAATCTTCTCAGGAGTGGATGTCCCAGAAAGTTCACCCTAATGTCAGAATCCAAGAGCTACATCTCAGACTCTCCAGGCCTCAGTCAGCATGTTAAATGTTATGTTCATGACAGTACAATTAGAAAAAGACTGAACAAGGATGGCTTGTTTGGAAGGGCTGCAGGAGAAAGCCTCTTCTCTCTAAAAAGAACATGGCAGCACAGCTTAGGTTTGCAAAGCTGCATCTGAACAAAGCTCAAGACTTTTGGAACAATGTCCTTTGGACAGACCAGAGCAAAGTGGAGATGTTTGGTCCTAATGCACAGCAGCACGTTTGGAGGAAACCAAACACAGCATATCAGCACAAACACCTCATACCAGCTGTCAAGCACGGTGGTGGAGGGCTGATGATCTGGGCTGGTTCTGTAGCCACAGGATCTGGGCACCTTGCAGTCATTGAGTCCACCATGAACTCCTCTGGATACCAAAGTATTCTAGAGTCAAATGTGAGGCCATCTGTCTGACAGATAAAGCCTGGCTGAAACTGGATCATCAACAGGACAATGATCCCAAACACAGCAGCAAATTTACGACAGAATGTGTGAAAAAGAAAATAATCAAGGTGTTGCCTAATAAAATCTCTCAAACCTAAAAATTCCTCCACCATGATGTGAGAGACTGATAACATCATACAGATAACACCTAATTTAAGTTATAGCTGCTAATGGTGGTTCTACAAACTGTTGAATCATTGGATGTGTTTAGTTTTTTGGATACTGCCTCTGCATTTTGGCTTAATTGGTGTTGTTTTAAGACCTGATAAGGACCAGATGATCTTTTGCTATGTCCTGATATGTAAAACTTTGACATTATGTCTCTTTACTTTTTATTTTCCTCTTGCTTCTGTATGCAAAGAAATGTCTTGATCATTCAAGTGTATTATTTTACGAAGCCTCAAGTGTCCCAAACTTTCACGTTTACATGAAGACGGGGATGTGACTTCTGTAAGATACAGACCAGCTAAACAGAGGAAGTAATAACAACATCTCTTTTCATCTTCACTGCAAATGTTTACCAGATATGATGTGCAGTAAGCACGTAGTCCAGCTTGTCCAAAACACACTCACAGAAACTACAAGTACTGACTGTTGTGTCTCTCTGAGACACACATGGAACGAACGAACATTTACTTTGTTTCCCGTTACCTGATAAGAGTCTCATGAAGTTCACAGTTTTCTGGTCCTCCATGTTCTTCCTTTTCAAGTAAAAGAAAAAAAATCTTTCTTTATAGACAACAAATGTCTCTACTCAAGCTAAAATTTCAAGTTCTGAAGTTACTTCCGTAATCTGCACCAAAATTTCCTGCTTTAAACCTTACAGCGGGCGTCACATCATAACAAAGACCTCTGAATGGCTGATCTGGTCCCTCAAACACTGTTCTTACACCACATCTTAAAGGAGGTGGAGGAGCTGTTAAACTGCCCACACTAAACATATCACAGGAAATCACATGACAGGATGCAGAGACAGACGTTGGTTGCGCTTGTGGCAACATAACAAAAATTGCTCACCTACACACCCTGGACTGACAAACATCAAGGGAGAACGTTTTGAAGGAATTAATTAGATGATGCTGGTTAAGTGTGGGGCAAGCTTTTATCTGGGTACCCTACCAGCATTACATCTTGCATATTGAATTTTTAATGCCAGTACATTTTCCGCTGTTTATATACACTCTAATGTCTGTAAAATCTATCAAAGTGTAAAGCTAAATGAATATTTAGATTCAAACTGAATCTTCAGAATCAGTCTAAGATATTTTAGGTCACAGCTGATAGTTTCCTTCCATCTGTCAGGTTGTTTAGCAATTGGAAAAATTAGTCATGATTCTTCAACAATCCACATAAACAACCCATGTGACTGGACATTACTGTGTCTCCTCTGGGAAGTGTTTCAACACTTGCAAACTAACATTTTCAACTGAATGCATGAGATGATGTAGCAACACAGCTCTTTACACCCACTCCCTATGCCACAAAAACATTTGTGGCTTGCAGTCAATACATTTCACAAGGAAACATGAGCATTGACATCATTTCTCATGCACTGTTTCTTTATGATTGGTTTCAATTCTACTGAAAAATGTACTTGGTTTTACACAGAGAAATGAGGCCACACAGAGCCTCTAAGATTTGGGAAAATGAGTGATTTCAAGAGAACAGCATTCTTCAATACCAGCTTTTGTTCAAAGTCAGTCCATGCAAGCACTAACTGAGCGGTGGCAGAGGAAGTATTCAAGTTTATACTATTAGTAGCAGCACAGGTTGAAATTTAGGACACAAATAGAAAACATGCTGGGTTAAAATCTTATTTCTATTATGTGTAACTAGAGTACTCATTATGCATCAACGTGATCTCTGGCAGTGTAATATTTGATCATTGGAAGGTTATATCTGATCACCATAACAGTTTTAATTTGTAAAAGCTCTTTCGATTTTGAAAAACTGTCAATATAAGAAAGAAACGGTGTGTGCCTTGAATGCAAGCCTTAAACAGCACATGTTCTCAAACACACTCACCCTAAAATGTGTCGAAATGAGGAAGTAGTGCTGCTTGTTAAGATGTTTTTAGTGTGCCTGAAGCTTTGAGGCAAGACTGCTGTTTGGACATGTTGACAATAAAGCTGACATGTTAAGAACTATTTGAATTTTTCTATGTATTTTGATAAGAAAACTTTCCAACTCAATCCAGGAATCACGAAGGATTATACATCCAGTGTAAAAATGTCCTACTGTGAGTGAAAAGACGTGGGTAACTGTTTAATTAAGGACTGTTTTTAACACTTTATCAAATGGTACAAGCAGAAATGGACAAATACACTCATTTGTTTTTAGTAATAAGTTACTTAATTATTTTAAAACAACAAGAAATCTATTCAAATTAATAATTTTACTAACTCAGAATGGAGGGACCTTGTAAACTAAATGCACTGGATGGAAAAATAACCTTTACAATATTGTACCTTGTTCATATTGTTTTAGAAAGATGGAAGATGAGTTGACATGGAGGAAATAGCATTTACCAAAGATAACACAAACACCTATATTGCTTCTGTGGGCATAATGTCTTTCTTTTATACAGTTTGGTCTTCAGGACTTGAAACCTATGTGTGATACAGATTGTATATGCAGTGAGTAACTGCCCCTGTGTTGATATCTGGTACCTTGTGACTTAAATTTGACTTAAATGTCAACATTTGTCATAAATTCATTAAAAATTACTAGATTATTTTATTTAGTATGTTTTTTTCATGTCCTTGTTTCTTTTAAATGAATGTCTTGTATTTTATGTTTTGTATCATTAAGAGCTAAGGAAAAAAGGACATTTATAACGGAATGTAGTTACTGTTCATCATGTTGATGTGCTTTTCTTACAGACATCTCTCCTAAAAAGCTTCCTATAAATACAGTTATTGGCAGCTAAATATGACACATAGTTATTGGCTGGTATAACACTCAGTATGAGTTAACTGAACGTCATTTCAGTCTATCAACACTGGGGATGTGTGTTTAAAAGAGATGTACGGTTTGAGACGGGAACTCAAGAGAAAGAAGAGCCAGTTGGGCGTTTTGGTTTGCAAAGTCACAGTGTCGTTTGTTATTTGTTTAAGTAATAAAACTTTGAATGTAGACTTACAATGTAAAGGTCATTTAAAGTGTCGTTTGTGAGTTTGAACAAAAGTCGATGAGCTTCAATAGGACTGAACCAAGAGTACCAGCTGTTGGGGGTGACCTATATGTTACATCGATGTCAGTATAGGTTCATGTTGAGATATTTTCAAAATCATATCACATTATAGAGTAAGTGTGGATTTAACACGCGAGTTTAACTACTTTAACAAAAAGTTTAATGTTTCGCTTTAATCATCTGCGATTTAAAAGTAAATCCGGGAATGGTTTGTCCCCGCTGCTTAGCTGAGAGTGCGGATCACTATTTTGACTGACTGACTAACTGGTGAGCAACGAGTCTGGTTCAGCTGGTCTGTCAAGTTACCGAACGGGTAAGTGAGCAAAGTCAACAGTTTAACCATTGTTTCGCTTTATTTGACCTTCTCCTACTTTATTCACTCTCAACTGTGAGGTATCTAAACTGTTCTTGGTTTAATTAAACTTATTAACAGATTTTGCTTGGAGGGAGCCGTTGGTCGTTAGTCGGTGTTTAAGCTAGTCGACAACTAAAACAAACAGCACCCCGAAATAAGTCAGCCTTGAACAGGTTGTATGAGTTTGCCCCTTTTGGCTCTGAGGGGTGGTCGCGTCAGGCAGAGAAGTGTTCACAGATTCACAGTCGGGTGAACGGGCTTTCCTGGTGTATTGTGCAACGACAGGGTGGCTGGTTGTAGCAGCAGGAGTCCTTTTGTGTCTCCCTGAACTTTCAAGAGCGGTGGATATTTTTTGCCACATCTTTTGTCCAGTCTGTGCAGAAGCCAGCAGTAAACCTATATTTTTGCCTCCACTGTTATGAATGTGGGTGATGAGGGGAGCTTAAGTATGAGAAGTGTATTTGTGTGCACATTTGCATGCCCCACCGTTTAGAAGCAGCACAACTGTTTTAACTGCATGCAGAGGTTTTCTATTGTTTGCCTGGTTTCCGAACACAAAACTGCAGGTCTACATAATCCCTCTACTCCCACAGCAAACTGTGATGCTGGACCTTAAATACCAGGGTTTTGAAATGCAAGTTTCCCTGTTGCCATGTTGACCATATATTTGTGCTCCCCTACTACCTGTGTCGGCTTTTCTCTGCACTGTGGGAGCTGATGCCATCCAGCTGTGCTCATTACAGCTGTGCTTAACCCTCCTATCTACTAATAACCTCCTTTTGTCCTTGAAGGAAACAAACCAACCATTTTTGCAATGTTAGGAAGTCTTTGATTTGTGGGCTGCGGTGTCTTCATTGATTAATTGCTCTTCGGTATGTTTTTGTCTTTATTTTTGCTATGGTTAATCTTTTGAAGCCAACTTAAACTTATATTGAACTTGTCTGTATTCTTCTGCCCCCTCGTTCTGTCCAGTATATTTAATTTGGCAAGAGAGCAGCTCAACTCTGACCCACTTCAAGTTGCTTTGGGTTTTTGTCCCACTCCCACAATATCCTTCCCTTGCTGAACAGTCTCAGAGATCCGCTTCAGTACTAGTAAACACGTACATTTAAAAAAAAATGTGTAAAGAGTAACTACAGCTATGCAGTGATGCAGTAAAGTTGCACAAAAGAAGATCGGTTTAACATATGTTATAGAAAATGAACGCATAAGGAAAGTGTAACACGATCCTGCTAAACTTGGGTAATGAGAAAAGTATGCTTGAGGGACATGTGTGCTGTACATTGTTTTAACCGCGCCTGGAAAGAGAAAATGGAAAAGAAGATTAAGGGTGATGGTGATAGAGGGGCATTTTTGAGCCATTCGGTCATTCAGTCCATGTGTTCGGCAGTATTCAGGGCTGGGCGATGCTTCATCTGCGCTGCATGGATTATATTCATTCTGGACTAAAATCAGAAAGACCTCCACCCCAGACGGTCTCCGTCTCCTCTTACAGTAAGTTTTCTGCACATTCTCTTATGTGCAAAGATTACGCTGTACACTTACAGCATGTAGCTGCCCAGGCAGTACACAGTCCCATTTAAAAGGCATATTATTATATATTTGCAGCAAGCATGAGTGGATCCCGTACTGTGCTTACTAGGAAAAACATTCCTTCATGGTGGTTGAGCAATATTTCACTTTGTGGGGATTTTCTATCTGACTTTGAGCACTTTAAAGGTCTTTTCGACATTGAGCTGAACCCAGTTTAATTACTGTGTCTCTGTAAAGCCATGTAGCACATTCCCTTGTACCAAAGAGTATTAAAACCTCAGCAGACCCTGAAAATGATCAAATGTTTTCATGTGAAATATGCAAAGTCCTTGGTGAAGCCACACCTTAACTGCTTGGAGCTACTCTAATACATGTAAACAGGAAGTGGATCCAGTGTTTGTGGCTGTTCACAGAACTTCACAGAAACCAATATTTGTATCTGCTTAGTAGTTACACCAGTTTAGCATCTTAAACTGCTATTTGATAGTAATTTGACGTATTATTTGAAGTAATTCCCTGGTATTGCACATCTGTCTTTAAAGAAATTAAAAGAAAATCTAAAATATTTACCCATAATATTCATATAAATGCAAAGATATTAAAAAGAGAGCTTACAGAATGTAAACAAAGATTCAGTTTTGAGATCATACGTCATCTCATACCCTCACAAGCTCTGAAACTAAAAAAAGTGATCAATCAGTGTGAATATGTATTGTTTCCTCCTAATATAAGGAAACAATTGGCTGTATATTCCATCGTGTGTGGCACTTCCTAACTGTAAAGTGTGTGTATATTTTCAGATAATCTTTTTTATAGTCGAATAAAATGTCCAAAGAACAGGAGTTATAGCTGTTTGTTGTGTCAGCCACAGGGTTTCCATTTGCCAAAGTATTGTTTAATAGATCTTGTAAAGAGGTTTTTATTGATCACTAAAGATTATCTGGATTTGTGGAATTTATCTTTGGTTATTCATTGATGAAACGGGTCATTTCCCCTCAGGGTCTTTGATTAAACCTCATAAGAAGCTGGTTTGCATTTGTGAAAAGGCACAAAAAACATTGTCTAAATCTGGTTTGACATACTCTAATGTCATAATATGACAATGCATCATTCAGTCTGTCACATGAATATTCATTTCAGCAGTGACTCTGGCTGTGGTTCTCATCACAATAGCGCTCTGATAAGTCTGAGCAGCGTGACATAATACCTCATGACAAGTCAGCTCCATGAGTCATTGTCACCTCATGCTTATTGTGAAGCCCACGGAGAACTGAGAGCATCCAGCAAGTGATGCGAGTTGATGTTTGATGGTGTAAACTACCAATGAGTTCCTTGGATGTTTGCACATCTACATATCTTATGAAGATTTAGATTTCATAGTCATGCAAAGTGTAAATCGGACCCAAGGCTGAAAAATGTTCAGTGTTTGTTTCCTTGATGTGAAGTTTAAAAACCATCTAGGACAAGCAGTGACATGATAAGAGCGCTCAAATTCCAAGGAAGTGTGCTGGCATTTTTCCTTCCTCCTTTGACACACTCATTACCCCGCCTCCCCTGTCTTTCCCCCACCTCCCTCAGGCACAAACTTAAACACCATGGTGGGAGTGGAGTGCAGGTCTGAGCAGGTGAGGGTGTGATCCCTCCGTGATTGGTCGACAGCGAGGCTGACAGCTGCACAGATCGAAACAGTCGGAGGAGAGGAAGAATGGCTCGAAACGTTAACTTTGACCTGAACCACCCCCTCACAGAAGCTGGACTGGAGTAAGTCTTATCACAGGCCTCTCTGTTGTTTCATCTTTTTCCACTTTTAGTTGGAGTGCTTTGTTTATCATGTAGCTGTCAGATTAGTGAACATAACTTAACATACAGGACGTGAGAGAGGGGAGGATTAAACAGGAAGGCGGAACATAATGTACTCTGTCCCAGAGCTTTCATGCATACTTTTGTTTTCTCACAGTGTAACCAGCTGCTAATCTCCAGTTCATTGTCCTCATAGAAAAGCTTCATGTTTGGGTGAGCCCATGTTTGAGTGTGTGTGTTTACTTCCTGTGTCATCTACTCAGATGTCAAAGGGAACTGGACTTTCTCTCCTGTATTTTTACCCCTCTTGCCGTAGTAAGATGGAACACTGAAACATGCCTATAGATCTAGCCTATTTCTTGCATTTTAATCAGTTCTTTTGCCTATGTGTCTCTGTGTTAGGAGCCCAGCAGATGAAGAGGGTGTTCATGACTCGTTCAACCAACTGATCGCAGAGCAGAGTCACAATGAAGAATTATCTGATGCCTTTGAGCTGCAGCAGCTGCAAAGAACGCTGGAAGAAGAGGGTCGAGGTAACTGGCCTGAGAAAACACGGTCTCTGTGTGTGATCAATTTGTTGCATAAAAGCTAAAATATGTTCATTTGTGATAAAGAGCAGGATCTGAATGCATTAACATCATCTTGTCTTATTTCTTTCCATGCTCAAAATGGGATGATATTCTCTTTAAATCTGAATGAGTTTAAATGCATAAATTGTGCTAATTACATGTCCCAGCTGAGCTAAATGCACGACAATGTTCACATCATTGTTATTACTGACATTTTCTGATGTTATTTCTCTACTTCAGAGCACAATTGGTCATGTTTCTGATTAAAATGTCGAGTCGTATAGCTAAAGAAATATTTTTCAACAGACAGTGTGGCGCATCTGTCGAGCCCTGATCGTGAGTTTGGGGGTCGGAAGAGGGGACAAAGTGACTTGAGACTGGAGAGTGACGAAAGACAAAGTGACCCCCTCATTGCTGAGCGCTGGTCCTCGGCTACCTTGAAGGTCCTTTCCTCCATGCCCAGTCGCACCATTGGTGAGTATAGGTGAAATAAAGCCAGAATTTACTGTAGTATATTTAAAAATCTCTTGACACTATCACTGTGTGCCTTGCCAAAAAAAAGAACAAACTGCTCAGACTTTGCTTGCTGCAAGTGAAAGCTGCTGATTGATAAAGATTGCATCCCTTTCCGCTAACATCTTGACTCAGCTGCAGTGACTCAGCATACTCTTAGAGGGTAGAATTATTCTTTTTGCTATGAAATGATTTTATAAGAGCTGGCAGTTTTTCCATTGAAGTACTTTGTGATCACTTGAATATGTCAAGGTCTTCATCCTGTAAAAAAACAACGTGGTTCACATTACTGTTCCTGAGAATTGTACATGAAGTCTGAAAACAAATACGGTTTGTACACTCAGTTGTTTTGGCTGAAGGAGCTCTGTTGTGCCACAAGTAAAAGGAGATGGTACATCAGCATAGGTTAGTGCTATGAAACCACTTAGGCTGGTGCTTGAGTGCACATGTTGAGCGTAGACGAAACAATTTGTCAATTTCCTGTCTGTGGCAGGTCAGGTGCTTCAGCAGATTTTTTTATGATTTGCTACATGGTTTATTTGCTTTTATTTAAGACTCTAAAACACAAATTGCAAAAACAGTTTATCTTTCGTGTTTAACTTACAAAATATCAAGGATGTCAAGAAGTCACGTGTTACAATTTGCTCCCATGTAATATTATAATAATTATAATAATATTGATTCTAACTGATTTTTCTTTCAATTTGACTTATTCAAACACTATTCAAGAGTGTTCAGAAGAAAAAGTTGGGTGTAAGTGGCGCTGATCCTTTTTCTCTGCCAGGCCGAAGCAGGGGAGCCATCATCTCTCAGTACTACAACAGGACCATGCAACTTCGGAGACGCAGGCAGAGCAGACCGGCCATCCGAGACTTCTCTCACTCTGCCAGACCGAGCATACGAGGCTACGGCATGGAGGCAGACACTACAGACGCAGAGGGCACAGAGAGTGAGGAGTTTGTCTAAGCAGTCTAATCTCTGGTGGTGATCAAACCTTCAAAATAGAAGCTCGGAGCGTTCTGATCCGTTTGTTGTGTAAACATTGCTGTTGCGTGTATTACAGTGAGTAAGAGGGAGCGCTTGGTGAATAACCTGCAGAACCTGTCCGTGGGTGACAGAGTGAGGATGCTCCGAGAGATGCCTCTGAGTGTGGCCGAGAAGTGTGAACTCAGGTAATTACAACAGCCTCCTGTTTAGATGATGTTGGTTTAATGCATCTGTCTGAGTTTCGGTTCTTTGTTTCTCCACACAGGAGGTTGGCTTTACAAAAGGAAAAACACACGTTTTCTGCCAGTAAGCTTCCCTGTTGGAGTCGGCTCAAATTTTACGTCATCATAGTAAGTTGGTTAAACTTCCAGCAACATCATGGTGTTCTTCAACTTGTTTCTTTAAGGAACTGTGTCCCCTTATTGCTGGCAACGTTTCAAGATACCGTTTCTGTTTTTACTTCCGTTAACAACAGACGACACAGAAACAGGAGTTGGTAAAGCACGCTCACCTCAGGAGTCTTTTGAATCTGTTCTTAAAGGGGAACGCCAGTATTTTTAAACCTCGACCTTATTTCTGGCATGAAATACATTTATCTACTCACCGAGAACAGTTTGGTGAAAGTCGGCGTCCTTCGGAAGATATTTAGATTACTCGAGATCCGTGTATATCCATATAACGGAGTGAACGGGGCATTGACTATACAGCCTCTAAATAAGGCATTATCTGTCTTTATTTCACCAATACTTTAAGACGAATGAATGAATGAACGCGTACTATTAGCTCATAGCTGCTGTGTTGTTGTTATTGGCGGCTATCGGGGGGCTTATAGAGGGCTTTCTACACACTCGTCTACTGGGATGACGTCATCGACACACGCTGCTGCAGCACAGCTTATTTACTCCGTGCTCTGTGACAGTCGGCTAACTTCACACGTAGTTTGCTGCTGATAGTTTTGTGCAACATGACAGGATATTTATTAGATTTTGATGATGTGGATGACAACTTTGAGTACGATGGACGTCCTTACCGGAGTGAATGAGAAATAAGGTCTAGGTTTCCCCTTTAATCAGCAGAATGAGTCAAAACAATTGCCCTCTGTGTTTATTGATAAGTGAGATAAAAAGTTTTTACGGCCACTTTTTTAGCCTTTTTAAAAGTTAGTAGCACAACGTGGGAGCTTATCAAATCACAGCAACTCAGAAAATTAGTTTTGGATCATATTGATTTGGAGAAAAAACTGAGCAGTGATTAGACGGTATGTTTTCAGGATGTTTAGAGGATTGTGGGTGTTTGTGTCGGGTTTTTATGGTGGGGAAAAGTACTTTTGCTAAGATTTTGATGATTTATTGCAAAACAAAACTGCAGGAGCTTTCAGCAGCACTCCCAGGTACTGAAATGATTCTGGTGTGAACTATTTAATCAAGAGAGCAGTTTGAAACGTATCCCAAGACACTTTTACGTATTCTTTGTAGTCGCTGTAACATATGAATAGTGTAGTCTTTGTAACCACGCTGTCTTTTATTAGTTTTAGACCTTTGGACATTAAAGTCTTCACAGCTGTCCTAGTTTTTAGACATTGTTTGACGTTTACTGAAGGTGTGCTGTGAACATCATGTGAATTCTGAATTAATGTTGATCATGTAAATTAACAGTACTTAATGTGCAATAACCACTGTATATAATAATAATATAAAAACAATGTGCAATTTTCTTTTTATGAGCCCATGTACAACTGCTGATACTGGTGGTATTATCTGATGAAAATGGGACATTTGAACACACACAGAAGACGGCACGATTCATTCTTCTCTAAAGCTGCTATGGTGTCAGCAGGGGTTTCTGTTTTCCTGTGGGTGTTGCTATCAAGCCTTTTAATTGCTCTGTTGCCCAAGCATTTATGACTTTTGACTCACAAAACCACAAACAGGTGTACTTTGCCTTGCAACTGCTACAGTGATTTTAATTATTTTCCACCTGCTCTCCCTTGTTATCTCTCTCCAGGCTGTGAGACAGAGTTGGTACAGCTGGTTGTCCTTCCTCCACTCCCTCCAGCTGTGGCAAGTGGCGCTCAAGAGAGTGAGTGGGCGTTTCGGTACTGGAGTCCTCTCATACTTCTTGTTCCTCAAGAAACTGCTCTTCTTCAACGTCTTTCTGTCCCTGGTTACGGGTGCCTTCTTGGTGCTGCCTCAGGCAATGCATCCTCCAGCGCAGCCTGCAGAAAGATGCTCCTTCTTGGGATTGGAGCTCCTCACCGGCGCGGTAAGCTGTGTGCTGTGGTGCCACGTGGTTTTAACACCGCCTCAAACGCAGTGAGGCTTCAGTGTTTCACTGCTCTCACTACTTCCTTGATGTAGTCATAAGCTTAAACTCTTTAAGTGGACTTTCCAGTGATGAAACCATCTTTAAAGTTCCAGTGTGTAGACCTGTGGGGGTCTTTTGGGAGAAGTACAATAACTGGTTCACATTGGTGTAGAATACTGTGAAAAGAGTAACTGTTAAGTTTCAGTAACATTACACCGCCTGGCCAAAAAAAAGCAGAAAGTTGCCACCTGGGTTTAACTAAGCAAAACGTTACGAGCCTTCCACTGAAGTGAGTGGTGCAACAACTGATGTTTGACTGGCTTCTCAGGACTCAAACAACCATCTTAGAGGGACTTCCTGTGGTTGTTGGAAAGATGCAAAACAACTAAGGAGATTGTGTGTTGAGGGATTGTGATCGAAAGGACAATCAACTCGCAACAAATTTATATCATGAAAGTAAGAGCATTTCAACACGAACAGAGTGAGTAAAACAACAGGCTTTGTTTTTTGAAGGTAATTAAAAATAAGGCTTCAGTTTGCTGGGGAGCACAGAGATTGGACTCTGGATCAAAGAGAGAAGCTTTTGTGGACTGTTGAGTTGACATTTAAGCTGTTCCTGAGTGACGGGAGCATCAGGGGAAGTGCTGCATTATGGCTACTGCCAACAGTACAAGCCTGTCAGGGCAGGGTTATGATCTGATGTTATCTCAGTTGGTCAGGTCGTGCAGCAGCAAAACTATGTGCTGACTGCCCATTTTTTTCAATGATGTCAATGTCAGGAGTCATTGGGCTCAACTTGTGAAAGAGTGGTTCAGGGAGCAGGAAACATCATTTTCACACGTAGATTGGACACCACAGGGTCCGAACCAGGGCTCTACCCTGTTCCTCGAGGGCCACTGACCTGAATGTTTCACATTTTCCTGCTTCAACAACCCTGGGTCAAACTGACTTGGCAATAACGGGCTTGCATATCAGTGCATATCAGTGACCTCCTGAGGACCGGAGGTGAGGAACACCGGAGGTGAGGGTTAAAGTCCAGTCTTTAACCCCGTTGAGATTTTTTTAGGATGTCCTGGAGAAGACTTTATGAAGCCCGTCATCAGTGCAAGATCTAGGTGAAAATTTGATAAACCTCTGGACTGAAATAAATGTTGTGATGCTTCAAAACAATGCCGAGGTGTCTGCGTGTGGTAATCTAAGATCAAGATGGTCCAAGAGACTGTTAACAGTGCTCCTCCTCGGAGTTGCCTCACATTGGCCTGTTAGCTCATTAGCTAAGCAGAAGAAACAAACCAAACACTGTGCGGCAGAGTGGGCCTTTTTGTTTTTTTTAAACCATGTTTTCATCACTGCACTTTCCTACATGCTTCACAAAGCTCTTTGAAACTTCTGGAGCTTCTTCTGAGGCCCTCATCTAATGATCAGATTAATTTGATGAAATCTTACACCTGGGCAAAAAAAAGGCAAGTTTTGGTGGCATCTCAACTAGTCTGAAGCCAGCTGTGCAACTTAGCTAGTCTTATGTTGAACTTTAAATCCTCTAGTGTAGTTTTGTGATCCATGGCTGAAGCAGGACTTACAGCAGCAAAAGAGCAATGAGCTGAACTTTGAAGGGCTGACCGATGAAGAAAATAATGACAACAAGGGTCTGGCGATGGACAAAGGAAACTAAGGAGCGTTTATACTGAAGGAGCAAACAGCAAACAAAAGGCAGGTGGTGGCGATTAGCAAAATGAATCCAGGTTTAAAACAAGAACAGGAAGTAATGGTTTTAACTAAAGTATGTCCTCTAACCAGAACAGAAACCATGAAAACAGATGGTGACATGTAGCCTGACTACATTTTTCCACTTGTTATTTTAAAAATGGGTCACAGTTCAGAGTTTCAGAGTGGAGATTCTTAAAACCTGTCAGTAGAAAGTTTTGATGTCTTTACATTTACTCTTTCTAGGTTTGGTTGTTTGTTCTATTTTTATCTGGCTATGGTGGATTTAACACAGCGTTGGCACATATTAATGCTCTTTGTAAAAAGAAGAACTGAATGTAAAACCTGTCACCTGTCCCGCCTCTTTCTGTTTCAGCGCTTTTTCGATGACACGCTGATGTATTATGGATACTACTCTAACTACATATTGAATAAGAGCTGCAGTGATAAAGGTGGAGGGGAGAATGTCTTCGTCACTAATTCAACCAGCCTGGACTGCACAACAAAGCACCTCTCTTACAACATGCCGCTAGCCTATTTCTTCACAATAGGAATGGCCTTCTTCATCACGTGCATCATCCTTGTGTACAGGTAATTTTTGTTTTCCTTTGAGAGATTATAAAACTGGTTTAAGTAGGTATTTACTATCCTTGGGTCTGCTTCATCATAGACGTGTGTCATGTTTGCATCTTATTTCCCAACAGCATGTCAAAGTCGTTAAGTCAGAGCTTCAGAATTGACAATTCTCAGAATATCTTGGCAGTAAAAGCCTTCTGCTCCTGGGACTTCAAAGTCATCAAGAGCAACTCGGTCAAACTCATGTCTGAAAATATCTGCACGCAGCTCAAGGTACATGTAAACACACTCATTCAGACAGCCAAGTGTACAAAAACACGTCCTTCCTTCCTCTTTGTTTTCTTTTCTATCACATAATTGGCAGGCAGGAATGTGATGATCAAACTCATTCTTTTCCCGTCTTTAACTCTTTCCCTTCCTCTCAGGAGTTGTTGGCAGAGGTGAATCATAAAAGCGTCTCGAACACAAAGTGCCAGAAGTTTTGGTGGCTGATGGTTCATGGCCTGGCGTGGGCGATCTGCATCGCAGGCATCACTGGCTGTGTGATTGCCATCTACTACTTCTCTGAATTTATGCACTATGTGAGGCTGAGTGGTTTGTTTTACTTTCTATTGTAGTCATTAGTCTGTATGTTTCTCATGCACATCAGCATCATTCCTACTGCTATATTTAAGGAAATCAAAGATTACTTATCTCACAAACTGCTGATTTATGAGTTTCCACCATTTAATGGGAAAATTCACTCTTCACTGGTGACCTCTAGTGGTAGTTTCAGATAAAAAGTCTTGGTGTCAAGCCAGTAGAATTCATTTCTGTCTATTGGTCAGCACCAAATGTTGACATACGTCTTCTCAACTTTACTTTTTATTACGTTCAAGACTTAACGGTGTTACAGAGAGAAATGTAACAGTTCCCATCAGCAAGCTTTTACTGACGGCTGGGAGAAAAAACACTAACATTTTAACATTGTAAGCAGTCATTTTGTGACAGTTTGAAGACAGCAGGACAGACAACCAGCAGTTGCATTCAGAGGAGGAACTTATCTGTCTGTGGGTCTCACTCTTCCCTCAACAGGACCTGAAGCAAAACGTTAATATTACCAAGTGCTCCGCAGTGAGGGAGGCCAGGCTTTTGGCCCTGCCTGTAGTGGTGTCCCTCATCAACCAGCTGTTGCCCGGCCTGTTCAACCTTGTGGCTTGGATGGAGGCCTACGACTCTCCCTCTGTGCGCACATACGTCGCTCTTGGCCGGTACGAGCAGAGCAGTTGTTTTTTGTCGAACAGGGCTGATGCAGGACGGATGGGTCGGGTTGTCATCGTCTTTGTTGCTGCCCTTGTTTTGCAGGAACTTGTTGCTGAAAGTGAGTGTGCTTGCAGTTCTGTGCTACCACTGGCTGGGTCGGGTGGCCGCTGACCCCCACAGCATCGGACTTAAGGTAACTTCAGAGATGAGGCGAACACGTGTGTTGCAGCTGCGAGGAATACAAGCCTTCGCTTGTTTAAAAGCTGACTTTGTTCTGTCTGATTTGAACTCAGTGCTGGGAGAGTTTTGTTGGTCAGGAGCTTTATCGCTTCCTACTCATGGACTTCATCTTTACTCTGTTGGATGCCTTGTTTGGAGAGTTCCTTTGGAGGTGTGTTTCCATCGAGCAGTTTTTATGCACATATCAAGCACTTATCGTTTCCAAATATAAACTACTGGTTGGAATATTTGAGCCTGTGGTTTACAAATGAAGGTTAAAGGAAAAGGATCTGATAAAACTTTAAATTTATGATACATTTGGATAAAAGTCCAGCTAGAAGGTCCTGTATAGTTGTGATCTTTGGTGACTTTAAAGCTGATTCTCCTTTTAATTCTCTTGCTGTTTGCAGATTGTTCTCAGAGAAAGTCCTGAAGAGAAGAAGGAAACCAGTGTTTGATATTCCCAGAAACGTCCTGGACCTCATCTATGGACAGACATTAGCCTGGTACACAACATGCTGTTAAGATATACACACAATCACAAAAAGTAAAGTCAAATCATTGTGACTGTTTTCTGGTGATGACAATGCCTTTGTTGGGTTTTTATTTCCAGGCTGGGTGTTCTCTTCACTCCCCTCCTACCTGCCGTGCAAATACTGAAACTATTGCTGCTCTTCTACATCAAGATGGTAGTTAAAGTTAAACTTAAATGTACTCTTTTGTTCATGTTTAATCTAGTGAAACATCCAGGCTGTTGCACTGCTTCAGAAATTTATCTCCTTTGACCCTGGATTTGTTTTCATTGCTGTCAGTTCTGGAGTGATACAGTATGTGTTGTATAAACTGTTCAGCATGTGTTCTTATCTCCAAAATGCAATCTTGGTTATCTTGAGCCAACAGTTCATTCTTGACTAAAGTTTTAACACACAGTGGTTTCAAACTGACACCAGCCTGTGTTCATTCTCCCCACAGAGCAGCGTGATGATGAACTGTCAGTCTCCCAGGAGACCGTACAGAGTCAGCCAGATGACCACCATCTTCATCACTCTCCTCTGCTTCCCCTCATTCCTCAGCGCCTCTGTGTGTGTCACATACACCATGTGGAGGTACTCGCACACATGCAGGTTTTCTTGTGCAACATAGTCTCACAACAGACCAATAAGACTGTAAATGTGGTAGAGAACCGTCTGTAGTCCTGCTGATTATCGCATGTTGGCATGACGGTTGTCACTACTCAAACTCTTCCGCGACTGTAGTAAATAGTCTATACCTAACTGAAAATCCTGAAATATAAGCAATTGGATCGTGGGGAACACCTTTTTCTCCTCAAATGGAGGGAAAGTCTTCATAATCTGACTTTATGCCTGGATTTATATCACCACAAGGGAAGCAGTGAATAAAAACAAATGTAATCACATAGAATTATAGTGTTTTTGGGTGGTATTGACATGTGAAATTAACACAACTGAAGACACTTAAAAAGGGAAGAGATGTTAAAGTTTCTTCTCAAACTGAGGTGTATCATTGCACTCAGAGATCTGCCACTTTGATCAGGTAACAGAGTCGCTTGCTGTAGCTCTTCCAACTGGTTTGGATCGTTTAAGTAAACACACAGAATAAGAAATAGGTTTATTAACCGTGACGTCATTCAGCTGTTTTGTTTTCTTTTACGTAGTTTTAACACGTGTCTCTCGTTCTCAGCATCACTCCATCGACTTCGTGCGGCCCGTTCCGCAACCGCAAAACGATGTTCGAGGCAGGAAAACACTGGGTGGCTGAACTGGAAAAAGATAATCCGAACCTGTCCCTGCTGGCCAGGGCTCACACCTTCCTGGTGGAACATCCTTTTTTCCTGTTTGTGGGAGCCGGCATTTTTCTGTGAGCACACACACGTTAACATCGCTGCTAAGGGTGGTCCGGGGTTAGAGCAGATCATTAACTGTTTTAAGAAGCGGTTCATTACTGTGACGCTGTGGTATTGTTGTGGACAGCGTTGTCATGTCAGGCTTTGGATGTAATGATCTCTCGTGTGTTTTCTTTCCAGGATCATCATCTACTTCTACAGTCAGGTGGTCGACGGTCAAAGAAAGATCATCAGTTTATTGCAGGAGCAGATAGAAAACGTAAGACATCGTTTGTTCTACAGGCACAACTCTGTTTTCAGTCGAGCTGTTTATAAAGACCTATAAAAACTGTAAGGCAGATCCAGATGTTCTTAAGTGAAAATAAATGCTTTCCAAACTCTCTGATGCTTTTTGATGAACTCTGTTCGCCTCCTTGTCATCTCTCTGCTCAGGAAGGTGAAGATAAAAAGTTCCTCATCACTCGACTTCAGTCCATCCACGAGCAGAGACGAACACCCGCAAGAAGACTCGCAAGTCAGGTCGGTCTTTGAACGTGTGACGGGTTGTGAAGACGAGCAAAAGAGCATCAAAGTCACAGTTTCCTGTAATACACATCATGGCTGCTGCTTACTTCCTCTGTTCTCATTCTCCAGGACTCTGCGTATTAAGGCAGTTCAACTTCCAGGAGACATATCTCCTCAATTCTCTGAGCTTCTGAGGAATCTTCAACCTTTATAACTGGAATAATAACAGGAAAAAGACAAGAAATCAGAAGCATCATGCAGTGGTGGAAGCAGAATTTTTCTCAATGTTAGTAACAAGTATTTATAGAGGGAAGGAACAAAGCTGTCTGCTGTACAGAACACTTCTGATAGATGAACTGTTTGAACAAAGTGAAGTCAGACAGTGTTCTTTGTGAGGCTGTTAGAAACTCAAGGAAAGACCGAGTTTATGTGGCACAAGATATGAAGAGATCTGAAAACCTGTGGGTTTTAGGAGGCTAACTGAGCAGCATCCACCTGATTCTGGACGTAACTAAATGGGCAGTGTAGCAGATTTCAGCCTTTATCCTGAAAAAGCACTTTCACACAAACTGTGAACCAACAGTTTTTATGTTTTAATACAAATATTTTATTAGTATGTATGTCATAGGTGAACTTTGGATCATGTGGGTGTGTTTTATTACTGTAAATGTACTTCTTTCTCAATTATTTTAGGGTGATAACTATCACTGTTTTCTAAGTAAATTATGTTTTATTATACCAGTGTCTATTTGTATTCATTATTACCAGAAATAAGTGTGTGGGTTTGTTCTTTTACAACCTAAAACAACATGGGCATAAACAAATAGGAAGGGTTTCTTTTTTGTATGCAAGTAAAATTGGTGGTTGTCATGGTGATTAACTGTGTTAGATGATAACTAAATATATAAAGTGTTTTCAGTAGAAAAATAAATAAAGCACTTTACCTTGGCCCGAAGAATGTAACAATAACCCTTTTTATTAGTAAATATTACCCATTAAATAATTATCACTTCCGAAAAGAGAGAAAGCAGCGACGGGTTGGGTGGAGACGGCAGCACCGTGGATGGACTTCTAAATGGGATTTTTAGAGTTTCTGCAGAACTACAGTCCTTTTCACCTCAAACTGGAAGGTCTTTTCACTCCATCAAAACCCTAAAGACTACTGTAGAAAACCATCATACAGTACATATTACTGTGAATATATAAACAGGAACTCACAGTTCTCAGAGTAATAGATGCCTGTGTATCTTATTTTGATCCCATATATTGTATTTAAAAAAAGCTCTGGTTTGATTTTATTTGACTCAACGACGTCAACAAGTTACTCAGTTTCTGTCTCTGAGAGTGTTTAATGTTGATAGAAGAAGAAGCATCTGATGTTCCTTCCTCTGAAATCCAGATTCTCGTCCAGAGTGCCCTCCAGCAAATACGACAGCAGTTCTTTCTCTAAAATGCAGCTCAGCTTCCGTTATTGAGCATGCCCAGCAGCTTCCTGGGGTCCATCCCCTGCTGCTGAGCAATCTTCTGCACGTCAAAGCCCAAGTGCTTCAGGAACTGGATCACGCTCATCTCTTGTCCTGTCAGCTGGTCTCTGATGGTCGGGCAGGAGGGGTTGCAGTGCGGCCACGGGCAGCTGTCGATCAGATGCGTGGGACATCCTCTCGCAGGAGCCACCTTGTGCTTTTGGTGGCTGTGGTAGCCGTGGCTGCTGTTGATGTGGACGTTGCCTTGGAGGCTGCGGTCCCAGCAGTGAAGGGCTCGGGGCAGAGAGGTGCCTTTCACCTGGATGTCCATCCAGTATCTGCAGAGTGATAAAGGTGCAGATGAAAAATAACAAAGGAAACTTGGACACTAAGCAGCTGTTATAACACAAAATACGGAGAAAAGATGACAGGAAAATAATGTGCAGAATATTTATTTAATAAAGCATTATCATCTTAACTGTTTTATGAAGAGACTGCATGGAGAAATGATCAAATTTGTTCCTTTATAGATCGTATGTACAGGTTAAGTTGCGTGGTTTAATTTCAAACTTCTTTGAATATCCAAGATATTGGTACAAGATATGTCTTGAAGAAAGAAAGGTGCTGTTAGAACATTTTATTTACTTACGTGCGAGTAATGAGTTCATGGGAAAGACATGCAGGAGCAAACATGGCCCTGCCGGTGGAAACACACTTATGAACCAGTTACAGTCATTTTATCTGGGAGGTGGGTGTGAGCGTGTTTCAGTCTTACGGTACGTCACGGAGCGTGCTCCTCAGCTCCTGTCCCAGGTTCTTGATGTACCTCCACTGGCCCTCGTGGACGGGCTGTCCGGTCAGGTGGATGTTGTCGACCGTCAGCTGAGCTTCATCAAACAGCCACTGCACCACGAACACTGGGCCTGCAGGGTGGACGGGACGACCCACAGATCAGACTTCAAACAACCCAACAGCCTCTGTGGCTGCTGCTCATTACGTTGGCATTTTTGAGAAGCTCACTTTTTAACGTTGAGTAGACTTTATATCCAAAGAAACAGTTCCACTCCTCTCCCACGTGAGCCTGTCTGCAGCTTTCTGGCACCAGTCCTCCCCAGTACCTGCACAAAGTAAAACCACTTCCCAACATCTCTCCTGCATCCTTCTTACTGCCTCTCTCTTATTTAACGCCACCTTTGTCCTACCTGATGCCTCTCTTTATGGACTCAGTGGGGGCACAGCTGATGGTATCCAGGCAGTCGGTGAATTTGTACTGTTTGTTGTCCAGAAACCACCCGGAGTCAGCCAGGCCCCTGACCTGCACCGCCCTGTAGCCCCGTGACTCCAGCTGCTCTGCGACGTGGTCCACGTTCAGCAGGACACCAGTACCACCCGCACTGGTGACAGGAAGAGGGTAATAAGAGGGAGCAACTGGACCACTGAAATGGATAAAACACGCTCTTGCTAAACTGACCTGCTGCCGGCCAGAAGCAGAACCTTGGCGTTCTGCAAACCTTTTGTCAGGAGCTCATTCACCACCTCTTTAATGATCAGGGAGCCCATGAATGCATAATCGCCTGAGAATATAAATACCATCATTATAAGCTTATACGCTTGTTAAAAACTTACAAACTTGGTGATGATTTTTTTTTTTTTCCTAAAAAAGAGACAAATACACAACACAGATTAAATGTTTTAAGACCTTTTACATGTTTGTTATCCTCAACTCACTCACAGTTCCTCACAATAACTTAGAGGGGGAAATATCTCATTTATCCAAGTATCTGTTCATTTTTTTTATTGATCAAATGGTAAATGTACACTGTACACATTTAACTTTCTTCTCTATCATACATATTCATACATGCATCAGTAGGCAACGAGAGGTTCAATGTCCTGCCCAGGGACGCTTTGACGTTTGGCCAGGGGAGGCCGACCTTCCAATTGGCAGACGACTGCGCTTCCTCCTGAGCTACAGCCACCTGTAATAACTGGGTGAAGGAACCTTCGGGTAGCCATGGCAGCCTTAAGTCTTCTTGGGATTGATCCCATTCCTCTTGGCAGAAACGTTCAGGTTAAACCAGGTTAGCTGAGAAGCTGCTTTACTTGGTTCAGGTCTGGAATCTGGTTTCTTTCAGGGTTTTCCTACAGGCTCTCCTTTAATTTCCTGGTGTTGTGCTTTGGTTACATTTAGAACAGCATCAAACACTCATACAGCGCTTCTTATAATATATGTTAAAACGTGAGGGCACGTCTTGTCCTAAGACTCTTCGACACATGGAGGAGCAGGGTATTGAACCACCGACCTGCTGGTTGGAGGTCGGTGACACACCTGAACTGAGTGTAAGCTTTCACCACAGCCTGAGATCCTAACCACTACAGGAGAGGTTTTCTGGAGTGCTCTTTAGTTTTCTACATCCAAAGCTCCTTCTATTCTTAAATTAACCTGGTTTCTGTCATAAAAACATCCCCACAGGATGATGCTGCCATCACCATGTTCGACTATGAGGTTGGTATAAATGACTGGATGCTCAGATCATTTTATACATTCACATCTGGACAATTATTCACTCTTTTTTTATCATATAAAAGCATTTAGTCTCTTATGCTTTGAGAGTAATTCAGGGACCTTTAAGCAAATTCCCATGGGGTTTTCATCCATCCATCTATTTTCTATACCCGCTTAATCCAATTTAGGGTTGCGGGGGTCTGGAGCCTATCCCAGTTGTCATTGGGCGAGGGGTCCAGAGGGCCAAGTCATGCACTTGTCAAATAAAGAAGGACTTTTGTTTGGCCAGATTGGTGGAGTCAGTGATTGTCTTTCTGTAATGTTTTACTAAGAAACCAAGATGTCCTTTCCCAGATCTGTGTCTTGGTACAATCCAGTCTCATAGGTATACAAATGATTCTACTCAAGTTCTCTCAACCTTCACTCTTAAATGATCAGAAATATAATGTTGCTCTTCAGACAGCCGCATGTGGACAAAGTCAAGACCAAAGTCAGGTCCACAAGCTCACACAGCTATTAATCTGCTCTAGTGCATCTTACTGTGATCTGTCTTTGGGGTGGCTCCACTCCACACATCGCTGGAGCAGTAAGGGATGAACCTGCAGGAGACGGAGACCACAACACTGTTAGCAGCCAAAGAAAATGCACACAAACCACCTGGAATCAAATCTTTATTTGTGTAGGTTTGCTGATGCCAACAGATTTGAAAGGTAGACTGGCTGTGTGACTGTTGACTGAACACAAGCAAAGAAAAGTGCTTTCAAAGTCCGAGCCACAGCGTCTCACTGTTTTATTGATTCCTCAGAAGCCAGAATCAATCAATAAGTCATATCTTACAAACTGTGGAGAGAGACTGAGAAGCAGCTCCAACAAGGAAATAATGATGGGCTGCAGCTTCTCATTTGGAATTTTTAGAGGCCACATATATATTCGCCAAAATTAACCAGTTCTTATCCCCATTTGACATCTAAGGGCTTCACACCTGAATAGCACTCTCAGAGACACATTGTTACTCATTGAAAATAGGAAAAAATTAGGAGAAGATGGTCTTTATTTATATTTATAGGTCTCTAGACTCACTGCGGGGACATAACTGTCTATAGAATGATGAAAAGCAGATATTACACAACAAATCCCCCTTCAAATACAAAACATTAAAAGTTAAGGTCAGTATGATGTAACTGCTTAATAGATAGAGTGTAAAAAGTATACACTTGCACAAGTCGTGCTAGTTTTAACACTACTACAGTTGTATCATTGGTAAATGCATCACATAGGGGAAATCAAGAAATGGAATATACTCTACTTTGGATTATCACCTTTTTTTTCCAACTCAAATAGTCTGATTTCCATGAGTTGTTTTCACAGAGATGTTAGATTTGTGCAGCCATACACAACACAGAAAAAGGGAAAAGAAGGACTCCTGAATGGATTAACTATGATGAGAAAAGGCGGCACAAGTTCTTACACCATGTTGGCGTTCCACCAGTGAGGGTTTTCCTCTGGCTGTGGAGACAAAATTCCAGTTCCTGTGAAAACAGAGAAGATGGATGAAACAAACAAGGTGTTGGACATGTTCTTGACCCAAAAAAATATAAGACCTATTACAGGGCTTTAGGTTATGTGTTAGAATTCATAATCCTTGATGATGCCAAGTGTTTTCATGTGTGGTCATGAATCTGTTTCCCCTCGGGCAAAGAAGTCATAAACTCTCCCTGCTGTGGTTGGCAAATACATGCTGGAGGTGCTGAAGAGCTCTGCGGCTGCTGCTCTGGCCACCAGCATAAATTATACACAGGAAAGGCGGTGGAGGGAGGGTCGCAAACAAACAAGGGTTTCCCTGAAAGTTTGACTTTTAAAGATTAATGCAAACTCAGCTAAAGAGGAAACTCAAACACGTCTATGAATCTCATCATTCAGAGATTTTTTTTACCCCGACTGAGGTTAGCAAAAGCTCTGTGGGTGTGTGCACAGAACCTCCATGTCGGACGCAGTGTAGAAACCGCACCTTTTCTGGTTTGTGGCCACTTGGTGGAGCTCATAAGTCTCCTCATCGTTTCATATCTGCTGTCACAGGTCTGTCTGTTGAAGCAGTACCATCCACCTGCAGGAAACACACACACACTCGTTAACAGGCTCCCCTGAACTGCAGTTTGATTTGCGCTGTTTCATCCTCACCTTCCAAGAACAGCAGCCACCTCCTGCTGCCTTTCGACTGCTTTATGTAATACCTGCAGGAGAACACCGCGAGAAAATCACAGTTAAAGTGTTTGTGCATACACGCGCTTCGAAATGCAAACCCCGCACTGGGGATGCAAACTTTGATCCTGACTTGAAAGATTTGGCTCTGATGCTCAACTAAACCTCTCGGCAGGAGCTTGTAAAGACTTTTAAAGCTCTAATATGTTTTTGTTTTTCTCCACATATTGCAAAGGCAACACTCACACTCCAAGGTTTGACAGCTTGGGTGACGTATGGAAATGACCCCGTCATTTACAGGCACAGTATTCAACTATCATCAGACAGGGGGGTGGGGGTGGGGGGCTATGCTATAACATAAATAAACTCAAAATGGAACTAAAAGACTTTGTTAACTTGGTCCAGCACTTTAGACTAAAGCTTCTTTATTCACCTTCAAAATGCTGATAAAAAAACAGCCTGATGTCATATTGTTCATGGAAATTATAACATCCAATAATTAGATAAAAACAAAATTGCACGTCTTTTTTGCAAATGGCAAAACTGAGCAAACTGATGCAAAAATGAGAAATGTCATTTTCTATGTGATTTTCTATTCTATCCAGAAGGGAAATAGACTTTCAGTACTCTAAAAACTTTAATTGCCTGTCTTGTTATTCTAATTTTGTGCCCTGCACGATTTAAAAGTTCATCAGCGTGGACATTTATGTCTCAATAACGGGAGCGCTCATGGTCTCTGTTCTGCGTTTCCTCTGATCTGGTCCTTTGATCCATTTTGGTCACATCCGGAATGACAGGGTAATGAGGGGCAGGGAACGAAACCACCACAGACTGAATGTTTGGTGCAACAGAGTGCAGTCCTTACGGTGTAGCTTTGATTCCCCGCATAAGCGTTAATAACGTGATTTTTCGAGCTCTTAGAAAAGCTGTTAAGAAGTTTCAGGTGCGCACTTACCCTGCAGGTGATCCGTCATTGCAAGTCACAGATACATTCTTCAAGAAGTGCAGCTTCATGTCTTGGTCCAGCTTTTGCGCAGAGCACGGATACAGTGACTGCGCTAAATTCTTAATCTGCACCATGAAACTGTCCATATTGTTCTCCACGGCTGTGAAGTCTAACGGGAAGCTCTCTGGTCCATCCACCAGCTCCCTGTATGCCTGAGCCTGCTGCTGCTGCTGCTGCTGCTGCACCCGCCGAGTTTGCGCCCGACCGCCTCGCACTCTCCTCGCTTCGAGCGGTGCGCTCAATTGAATGAAGAGCAGCAGCACGCAGGAGCGCACCACGGACAGTCCGGCCGAGCTTCTCCCCACACAATGGCCCCGCATTTCTACTAGTTACTGGAAAACGTGCGTGGGAAGGGTGTGAATATAACACAGCATGTCTTAAGAGCAGATGGAGAGACGGAAAATCCTTTGAAAGTGCACGGAAGCTCCCTGGAAGCGATCACTTACGCACGATGGGCCGAATAACCGCAGATAATTGATCTCCATGGTGCACTGGGAGATTGGCAGCTGCTTCAAATTCCTCCCGATTGCTCACACAGTTCCAATTCATATGAGAAACTTATGCGCAGCTTGTCCAGCACACGCGCTCTTCTACGCGTAAAAAGGAGTTAAATCTCTTTTTGCGTGGCGTCAAGGACTTGTTGTTGGTTCAGGTTCTGATGGGCTTCGGGTGAAGAGGGCTTTTATTTAAAGTCTTCCCCTCCTCCCCCTCCCTGCCCACCCGTGCCTCTCACTCCCGCCGGCCAATCGTTGTTATCCTTGGATGGTGCTCCTCTCGGGGCGTCGGTCTCACACCCTGAGAGCGCGTATGCCTGGCACGCCCACTCAGTTGGTTCGCTCTTACTCACGGTCCCTTTGATGTTGTGGCCATCATATGACCGCCTTTGAAGTGTTGTTTGAGCACGTTGTGTGAGGGCGGACAGGCCGCTCTGCAGCGGAGGGCCACACCACGCTGCACACCATGCTGCAAGCACATGCACTTTTTTTAAGGCTCTTTTTTTTATTGTGCTGAAAGAGTAACCTGCATTTCCTCTCGTTATTGTGTATAATCGTATCTCACTAGGGATGATAGGGTCACTGGAAGGCTTTAAGCCATGACTGTGGTATGTAGACAGCAGTATGAGTGCTGTACCTGTCGATAGATTTCTCTACATCAGGACTCACCCCAAGAGCCAACGATAAAATACCTCAACAGTTGTCTAAGATTTGTGAGTAATGAGGGATATTTGCAAATCTGTTCTGCTGTTTAAGCTTGAGCTTTACTCATCTATGAAAAGCCTTTGTTTGCATGGCAAAGCCAAGGCAAATGAGCAACAATCCACTTACCTCATCATTACCTCTCAGCAGTGGACCTTAAAAACTGCAGGATGTTTTTACTGTGATTTCATAGCAGTTTGGCTGAGTTCATGCAGTTTTGTGATTTCATCACAGCCCCTGTTCAAGTTAGAAATGCTGCCTGTCTCTGAACAACCTGTCATCTGAGTCAATAAAGGAATCAAATGTTTTTGGATCTGTATGATTCTGTATGAGCTTTACGTCATACATGGCCCTGACTTGTTTGACTCCACAGGCTCCAATTAATTTAATACTTATCTACATTGTTAACCCCACTAACTGTATGAGCTCCATAGAAGATAATTCCATCATTCCATTCTTTCTGTATGTGTCTGACTCCTGCTTTTATTAATGACTCTAATGAAGTAAGAAATAACACTTCAGCTGAGGAGTACAGACAGTGGAGGAAAGTCCACCCTCTTTCAGTTCCAAGGTTTTAAATGTCAGGTCAAAATAGAAAAAAAAGGATAAACAATGACACATAATATATTACGCAGTGTAATTTTTTAATTAATATAAAATCAAACCAAATTATAGAAGAAGTTTGTGAAGAACGACATCAATCCCATGCTTCAGTAGCCTGTAGAACCACCTCTTGCAGTAATAACCTGAAGTAATCATTTTCTCTATGACGTTATCAGTCTCTCACAATGCTGAAGAGAATTTTTGGCCACTCTTCTTTATGTTGCTTCAGCTCTGGACTTTGACTGGACCATTGCAACACCTCGATTATTTTCTTTTTCAGACATTCTGTTGTAGATCTGCTGCTGTGTTTGGGATCATGTATTTTTGATTAGGCACAAGTATTTTTAATAAAATCTAACTTTTTCAGTTCACTGTGTTTTCTAATAGTTCTTCTAATTGTCTTTTGCTACTTTTAAGTTTACTGTTCCCTTTTTGGTTTCACTGGTTGTAAAGGCTGTGGATGGGTGTTGCTGGTGCTTTGTAGGCACACTCAATGATAACAGTAATAACGATACATTTTATTTATCAGCACTTTCAATAAAACTCAAAGACACTTTACAAGTTTGTTGGTGAGAATATGCTGCTTTATTGGGAGCCAGTAAAGGTGTTGCAGGATGTGTGTAACCCATTTCTTTGACTTTGACTTCTAAAGAAGTCTCTTATTTTCTTTTTTTAGACATCCTGGTTGTGCCTAATGCAAACACACATACACACACCGATTCAAATGTTATTGTAAATGAAACCTCTGATATTACAATCCTTCTAGCTGACGTGACACAGGCAAAACAAACGCCGAACTTACAGTGGCAGAGTAACGGGGACTCCTCGGCAACTAGCAGACCAGATTTGCAAGTCCTGGTGCTGTTTATGGGCTGCACAGTGGTGTGGTGGTTAGCACTGTTGCCTCACAGCAAGACGGTTCCAGGTTTTGGCTGGGGCATGTTAGGTTAATTGGGGTCTATGGTTGTCTGTCTCTGTGTGGCCCTGTGATGGACTGGCGACCTGTCCAGGGTGTACCCTGCCTCTCACCCGATGACCAGGATGATACCCCAGCAACCCAACCGACGGATTAAGCGGGTATAGAAAATGGATGGATGGTGCTGTTTACAACCAGATGAAGTGACAGCGGGGATGGCCAATCACATCGAGCAGCTTGTGGGCAGTCTAACCTTATTTTGCCCTGAAAGTAAAACTTCAGAATTGAAAGAGGGTTTACTTTCCTTTTTCACTCAGGTGAAACAATCATGTGTTATCTGGATGAGATATTCATTTTATTTATTCATTCTTTATATAAGATCACTGCCTCTTTCACACCCAATCTAATCCATCCACCAGGTCCATCACCAATCAGACCTCTTAAATTCAGAAGTACATTTCTTCTTTTTCTACTCTGAAAGGTGTTTAATGAGGAAGGAATGCCAGTTCCCTTCATAAGTTTGCTCCATCCAGGCAGTTTTGAAGTTGCTATCCTGCTGAGTGAGGGAGGAAACTGGTTGTTTGTTTGTTTATTCAGAGGGTGGAAATTTCCCACCAGAGCTCCCGCTCTCGCAGTGATTTTGTGCCTGAATGTGGTCAGTCAGTCAGCTGTTTGGCCACTGGTTTCACACCTCTCCATCTGTTGGTGCCACGCATCATGTTGCCTATTCGGCGTTTTTCTGCCTTTGATCCAATTTGATCCTTGTTGAAAGAAAACAGTCTTGATTCTGTAGTTTCTGTTCAGGTTATCAGTCAAACTGCATATGGTACATACGTGATTTCATCCATATGGGAAACACATTTACTGTGTCTTTGCCAGTTTACTGACAGGATCAATCTTCTTCTCCTGGAGGGGCCACTGCGAATAATTTGAAGTCACTTTGTTGTTTGTCATCGTGCTTCTAAAATTAATCCAGCCCACAAGAAGATGAATGTCCCTCATATTGTTTTTGTACATTTTATGGAGGATTTGATCTCAGGCAGATGATCGGACTCACGATTTACAGAAACAAAAAGCAAAAATAAACAAAAATAAATTCTATAATCCTCAATCCAAGTGAAATAGAAAAAAACTTGAGTAAAAAAGTATCCTTTTTGAGATAAATGTTCATAGTCATATTATTAAGACTAATTACTCTGAATAGTTCCAACATAACGACTGATATTATAAACCTGTGGAGGCTTACACAAGCAGAGATGGTAAAACAAGACACCTGTTAGTTCTGTTGTTTTTAGGCACGGACTATACAGTCTGACAAAGGTAAGTAAGCTAAAGCAGATGTGTGTAAATTACTTCATTTGCTTTTAGTATACACCTCCGTATTTGCCAGAAAATCTCTCAAGATTAACTGCTTTGATGTGGTGACTGCAAATGCCATCACATACATGCATGCAATACACTTTACTTTTGTACTTCATTCTCTTTTTGACCATGAGTTCCCTGTGGGTGCAGAGAGGGTTTTTTTCCACAGCAGAAAGAGCAACAAGTGTGTTTATAATGGTTTAAGTTTGACTGAAATGTCCCAGTAAGTCATATCTGTGAGTATTCACACTGTAGAGCCCCAGACTTGCATGATCTTCATCAGCTTGGTTATTTGTAGCATGTCAAAAGATCCTCAGTGATATAGAAACCAATGTGCCAGCTGTTTGTGAACCATATGTTGATTTTTCTATTTGTACTTGTGCTTTTAATTTACTTAAAATGTATCTGAATTGAATAATACGTACAAGCCCAAAGAGGAAAATTTTACAAAAGTAGTTGTAAAAGGTTATTGCAGTAGACAAGAATAGCCTTCTGAACTAGTGCTTATTGGGATAGAGCTGAAGAAGCCTCTGATTGAACATATTTTATTGTTTGATCACTAGGTTCTGTAGAGGGTTTGCAGGGTTGTCCGTTCTTCTTTGCAGGAGCTAAGCTTCCTCAAGAAATAGAATCTGTTCTGTCCCTTCTTGTGGACAGCTTCGGTGTTGCTTTTCATAATCTGTTGTCCAGGTGAACACCCAGGTATCTGTAGTTCATGATGTCATACACGTTTAAAAACACAGGGTTATCCACTTTGACTTCTGTTTTTTCCCACAGCAGAGCAAAGGTAAACGACTAATAACAGTACCAACACAACAAAGAGCCCACAGCTCAGATTGTTCAAAATAAAAGTCACCAATAGAGAACCTATGGAGATCTACGTATGTTCTGCCTCTCAGGGTAAACAACAAAGGCTGGTGTCTGCTACTTGTGGGTAGAGATGTGGACAGGGTCGATTAGCACAGTCATATAACCGATTCACTGAAAAGATGAAGAGCCACCACCAAGCCATTAAAACAATATTTTTGTCTCAAAAATGTACAATTTTGAGGAACACAGATGAGTTTTTAAATATCCTCTAACTGCTTAAACGGGGACACACGCTAAATCTTAAATATCGTCATGGGTTTTAGGTGAATTGACCCTTTAAAAGTTTAAACCTTGCCAATAAAGTTTTTTCAAACAAACACAGTGACGTCACAACACACAATGGCAGCCAGCAGTTCAGCTGTAACGGTTCTCACTCCAAATGGACGAAGACAAACAGTTAAAGTATCTTCAAACACACCATTGTTGCAGGTGACGAGTCTTTAAGGGACATTTAGTGATCGTGTGATTTGTTTAATTTAATTTTTCTGTAAGCACACCGGAGCCAGCCGTTTTCTGAGTTAGCATGTTTGGCTAACGCTTGTTAGCCAGTGACAGATCATTTTCTGTTTTCGTGCGCAGACAATTAATGTAACATGATAAGTATGTGGCGTTGCTTAATTGGTCAAATTCTGCTTATATATATCGTCCCAGGTGCTTGAAGACGTCTGCAAAAAGCATGGTTTTAATCCAGAGGACCACAGTTTGAAGTGAGTATCTGTTAATGAAGCTCGTTCAGGTTGTTTTAGTTTTAGCTCCCATTTCTTTCAGTCCGCAAAGTATGTGCAGGTTACAGTTTAATGCGCCGATATTAGTAGTACAGAATGTAAAAGCTATCCTGTGTAAACTTAAATAACTACGGAGACAGCAAGAGTCTGGCCCAATGCACCCATATGAGACATAGACCCAAGAGTTGAAGTGACTGTGTGGGTGGTAAGAACACGGGCAAAAAGGAGATTTAATTCTGCTTCTACATGTCTCAGGCTTCATAACAGTAGCATTTATAGATTTTGTGTTTCGAGTGATGAGAAAAAGCTGTACTTTATATTTAAGAGGACATTGCATATCTTGCGTAGCAGTTTTTTCATACCACTGCCGTGTGTTCCTCTGTGGCTGAAGGAAGCCAGTGTCCAAACTATGTCTAGATTAAATCACAAGCTTTTATTTCATACTTTTCATTGGATGTACAATGTGGGGCTACACAGAGATGTAAAGGGTGACCAATAATAAATAAAATTGTGAAATATTGAGATAGTAAGGTTTCTACCTGACGGCGACATTATCTATCCAAGGCCAGCATAAACATCCGCACTAATAAATACAACAGCAGGACCTTTGTTTTTGCTAAATCTTAATCTCATTTGCTTTTAGTTGGCTGTGGAAACGGCTGTTTCTGACAGTTCCTTTTTCATTTATCCTGGCGTTTATTCCCCCATTCAAACTGAATTCTGCCTTCACCCACTCTGGAACAGTTATAGCCATTTATTTAGTGCAGAGTGAGTATGGAGAACCACTATTCAGCTGTATTACAAAGTATTTATTCACACATTTTGATGCTCTGATTGGTTGTAGCTAAGCTCGAGAATTAGCAGCTGCCAAAAGCCAAATGTGGTCGGTGTCCACATGGTTGGTTGTATAAATGTGATGTTTAAGCTAAGATTAATGTTGCTGTCGTTGTCCGGTATATATATGTCAATGAATTAATTCAGAGTAGCTTACTAGTTTGTTTGTTGATGTTTTTAGTATAGGAAGAAAATGTGAAAAAGTACACAATTCATGTAATTCACTTGTTTGTTTGTTTTTTATTGAAAGAGTTCACCATAAAGTGGTAAATTTAGATTCCATCAGTTCACTATTTCCCCTTTATTTGTCTGTAGGAATCATATATTTTCTTCTTTTTAATGACAGAATATCTCCTGGAGACACATGATGTATGAAATTTGATGGTTTTGACCTGCGACTCCTCTGTCATCATCTCATTGGCAGGTTTCAGAGGCATGTTGTTGACCTGACGCTGCCATGGAGGTTTGCAAACCTTCCCAACAACGCTAAACTGGAAATGGTGACAAGTACGAAGAAACAAGGTGTAGCGGACAGCCAGGTTAGTGTGTGTTAGTGAGTAAAAACAGCAGTAACTGTCACGTGCACATGGAGATTGTCTGCTTGTATTGATTGGTGGCAGCATTAGATTCAAGTCTGACCCGTTGGCAATATAATCTTTAAATATCTGTACTAGTGGATATTTGATAGTTACATCTTAGTATTTTATAGGATTGTCGTTGCAACAGCACACTAGTGTTGTCATGATACCAACATTTTGGTATCGATACCGGTACCAACATGTATTTCGATACTTTTCCAAATAAAAAGAGACAAAAAATGTCATTGTTGACTTAACTTTTAAAAAAAAATCTTAGAACTATAACTATGTAGTAAATAAAATAAAATACCACAAAGGCAGGCTTTTCTAATGCACAGACAACACAATTTAAAAAAGGAAAAAAATTATAAAAATAGGCAATTTAAACCAGAGAAAGTGGTAGGTCATTGAAATTCAGCTTTAATGTTTTTCCAGAGCTACTTTTGTGGAGAGTGAAGGGTGCAGGCGTTGCTTGCTTTTAGCATTGAATGTGGCTTTTTTTCATGGGTATATAAGTTATTATCTGTCGTTCTCTGAACTCCTTATGCAGGTCTGGGGGCTTGTCCTTCAAGAGTTTTGGAAGTGTTTCCACCCTTGGCCAGACATGTTTTGTAACACCATTTGCACAGTGGTGCTTCACTGTGCTCATTTATTTTAAAGCTGAAGTATATAAAAGCATATAGCACTTCGAGCACCTGGTTTATCTACGAGTTGCAGCGTGGTGAAGGTTACTGCCGCATTCTCTCCCTGCTCCTGTCTCTCTCTCTCTTTCCCTCCTTTATCTCTCAAACACAATATAGGATACATTTAGCTTATTTTTATGCCTTTCAGAATAAATAAAAAAGTATAGGCTGAAAGTCGTTGTAAATACTTCTTAATTTACATGTGCACATGGGTAGGTTAAGTTGTAAACTACTCGTTTTATGCATAAACGGCTCAATTTACACTCTGTGTGATCAATTAGTGGTATGGATGAACTTCAGATAGAGATAATGTGCCAAATGGAGATCATTCAAATAAATTCAAAGTACTGTAATAACACTTGTCAATGAAAGCGAAAGTAAGTGTTTAGCGACAGAAGGGTGTCATATTCTGATGAAAATTTGTCATCTTAGTCACTAATTTTAAAATCATGTTGTATATCTGCTACTACATAATAGCTGCGTAACTAAAAAGGAAAAGAGCCATAAAAGCAAAGCTTGATTCTACAGTTTCAGGATATAGTATTTATATCAGATAGTAGCATGCTGGATAACACAACACTTCACTGGAAAGTTAAACATTTGTAACGTAACTCACCTGTTTTAAACAGAATGTATCGTGATGCAGGTCATGAGGAATCGATGACTTGCTTTTACGTCAGACCAGAATATCAGGCTCAGAAAACACATTTTAAATGATTTTTTAAACCGTCAAATAAACATAACATGCGAACTGTGTCACACTGTTGCCAACTTAGACAAAGTAAATCAGCCTTTGCCCTGATAAAGTTTCACTACAGGGTCCCAGACGGGTTGGAATTGCTGTCTTTCCAATTCTAGCGACATAGTCCGAGCTGCCCTGGCAGAGCGTGAGCTGCAAAAAAAGAGCAGCGGCAGCATGTGGGCAGTGTCGCCGTTGTGGTTTGTTCGGAGGTTCTCCACCATATGAGACAAAAACCAAAGAGCTGTTCTGTTGCTTCTAACTTTATGTCTGATTATAGATAAATCACTGCACAGTCTTTGCTGGCTGACTGATGAAAATATTAGTTGTTTGCACTTAAAGTGGCGACGTCTGCATTGCATTAGGCGTGAAAGTTACAAGCTTGCATGTGTTGCATCAGAGTGAGAGCAGTTTTATTGGGAGTTGTCAATATAAAGTACATGTAAGCACAGAGTTTAGGAAAGAAAGAAAACACTATAAAGAAACTTAAACGAAATATTAAATCCTGAGCCAGTATTCTTCTCTAAAGTAAAATCTAAAGTTTAATCTTGTTTCGTGCCTGTTTTAAGTAACCAGTAGGGCTGTAGCAATACACTAATCTCACGATTTCATACACATCATTTTAAAGGGACAGTGTGATTTGACATGAATCGTCGCTGATTGGACTGTGGTCCGTCCTTTGAACCGGAAGGACAACACCGCCAGACAAACGGAAGCAAACAAACATGTCACAACCGGGTTTTCAGCATATGCGGACTCATGTTTATGTTGTGAATATTATGTCATCAACCTGCTTGTTTTACTTGCTAAATACTATATACACAAATCCAAATTCTCTAATCACAAACCATCTTTTTTCATTTTTGAGAAGGAGCTCAAACAATACATTACAACAATCCTACATTCTATAAACAGAAAAGCCATCAAAACCACTGAGCTATGCACTTTTTTATGCACTATTTTTATGAACCAATTTATCAATGTTTTGTATAACGTGACCCCCCTGGGATTGTTTTGTATTATTTTAATTTTCTGTGTTTTCACAAATTGTAACATCTGACTTTTCAATAAAGTTTGCTAAAAAAAAAATAAAATAAAATAAAATCGACTGAAAAAAGTGACTGAAAAATCGATACTTTATCGGGAAACAAAATATTGATATATATCGCTGTATCGATAAAATCGCTCAGCCCTAGTAACCAGGAGGACTTTATTTTCAGATTTTATTTCATGCTCAAACATATTCATGCTCAGCGTTTTATGACAAGAAAACATGACTTTTTGATTCAAACAAAATTTTCTTACAAAAATTAATTTAGTGTTAATTATGTTTTGAATTGGAACTTCAGACCTTTGAAGAAAATTGGAGACTGGATCTTGCCAGAGAAAATGTGAATTATTTCAATATATTTTCATATTTTGGTCAGCTGGGGGTATGTGTGTGTGTTTTATCGTCAGCAGTGGAAAATCCGTGAATTCCCAGTCTGTGCTCTCTCTCTGATTTGTATCCAAAAAAACACTTTGTTGTAGCTGAGCTGTACTTTCCTATGACATCATGGCTTCGTAATCCAAGCAGTAAAATTACGGCTTGGTTTGATCCGCTGTGTTGTTCATTTGATGGATGGTTGACTGTCGATCCCTCGCACATTTTATGTACGCGCACATACAGTCGCCCTTGAGCCACACACACATTTCCACACACCTCAGCCAGACTGGTGTGTGAGAGTGTTTGGTGTTGGGCCGCTGACAGCGACGGCCCTCTTTTCATCTCCCCTGGTGAGCCGACGTGTAGCGCGCTCTGCGCTGGACAACGCTGTGGTTGAGTAAACATAAACAAGTCATAGAGTGACTCAGAGAGAGAACAACAGACTCGCACTGGTGTTACTAATTTTCAGGCCCACATGTGCGACGTAATCAAGTCTGATTATCAAAGAGCTGATTTCTCTGAAAAATGGCTCAAGGTTGAAGAGCCAAGAACTTTGTTATGGGGGGCAGAGACTGGTGCTTTACATGGTGAGTTTCCTTTTTGGCATTTATGGCAGCTTTTTTAGACTTTGACTACATGAGATTCTTAAAGTTGGGGTGTATATGGTGTTATTTTTGCATTCTTAGGGCTCTGAAAGTAAACCAAACAAAGAAAAAAGCCAGAGGGACACTTCAAAGTGTTTAGTAGGTCTGTTTTAGTGTTAGTGAGTGGTCTCCGGTGTTTTATTTGTTTTTCCTTATGAAGTTTATTATTTAAATTCAGCTGGTTTCCCCTGGAGAGTATGTTTCTTTATCACTTTAGATAAACAGACAAACTGACCCTTTCAATTCATAATACCACACACTTGCTGTAGGTTAGACAACTAGAGGTGTGGATGGACTGATGCTGATCATTTAGGACTGTTAGGTATTCCTGGATTGTGTTTGTTTGGTTGATTGGAGAGTCTGTGGTCTGTGACGTAGCTTTAATCTCCAACTTGTGTGTCCTTGTGGTTTCATCAGGTGCGGATCGCTCTCCAGATGGAGGACGGCTCTCGGCTCCAGGATTCCTTCTCAAGTGGACAGAGTCTGTGGGAGCTGATCACACATTTCCCTCAGATCAGGTTTGTGTTGAGCGTGTGCACTCATGCAGGGTTTGCATCTGCTGTTTGGTTGGAGCATTACCAGCAGTTATTAACCTGTTTCTTATCAGAGCTGTGCAAAGCCAGGTTTAAAACCTGTACTTAAAACGGAGTCTTTAACAAAAAATAAAAAAAAGAATTAAACAATACTCATGTAAGAAAAAAAGGTAGTTTTATTTAAGACAATGCTTCTTGCTGAAAGCTGAGGCCTGTATCACACAGGCCCCTCTTTCCCTGAATCTGACGAGTAAGGAGTCGGAAGTCCGAGTTTTCCCAATCAAAGTGTGAATTTTTCAATATCTCAAAAATGATTGAGATCATTTCACGACATGAGAAAATAAGATTGTAAACTAAAAATTTCTCTCGTGGGTGGGTGTCTTTGCACAACTACACAAAGAGTAAAGTTGTGATATTTTTGTGGTGTTTAAGGCAGATTTGTACAAATTCTGAGACGTTATACTGTCACAAAGTAAATAGAAATAAAAATGTGTGTCTCAAACTTGTTCTGCTGTAAAACGGAGCTTGTCAGCATGTTAAGAAGTCTCCTCTGCTCTCTGTGTTCACATTAACTGCATTTTAATACAGACAAACTCCCAAAAAACTCCTCTCAGTCACAAGAAAAGAAAAGTCTGCTCAGTGATGGCATCCAAGATGAATAATTGTGTAAAAACGTTTTTATCCACAGGAGGTGTTTGGATTCAACAGGTGGGCCGACATTACTGTGAATGAGTTTCTTTAGAGAGAACGTCAGCAGCAACATAAAGGCACAAAACAAAACTGGAATAAGAAGTTTAACCTCAAAGTGGAAGCTCACCAAGTTTAAATGCATGAAATAAAATTCAGCTGAGTGGAATTGATTCCTAAAAGTTTTTTTATGCCGTAAGATTGAGCTCAGTTTATGTTAAAAGTGGAAAACTAAGCTTTGAGTTCAATCTATTTGTCTTTTATAGAAGCAAAAACAGCTCGTGTTTTAAATGATTCTATTCGCCATTATCTGAAGATCGTGGGTTAATTATATCCTCATCATGAGTTTCCTCTTCTCCTTATGAGGACTGGGATTCCTGCATATGTAGATAACATCTTTACAAACGTAGACTGAAAGCTTAGACGGCAAACAGGGATGTCCTGATGTCTTCAGCAACAATTACGTCTGGCAGCAGGTTTTATTTGAGCAGCGGCTGGCTGAAGGCTAAACGTTAGTGTCTTGAGTCATGGTGGAGATGTTGAAAATGTGATCAAATGATCCAGACATCGGGAATCTTTCATGTCAACATTTTTATTGCACGTTATTATTATTATTATTAGTCATAAGTCTCAGTTGCAGTCGCCACGAAACAGAAACAGAAACCAGTCTTAAAAACCATTTTTACGCAGTTGGCAGCAAAGAGAGGGACGCAGGTTTTGAATGCTGTGTTCATCGTGAATAACGTAACGTTTGGCTCTAATTGAATGTTTACGGGTAATCTTGGAGGGCTTGGCATTGATCCAAGCCTGAATAAAATGACTCTTTCGACTTTGATCTTATTTCTTTACGGCCTTTCAGAATAATTGTATTCTGAATATGTGATTTAGACTCTGTCTATGTTTGTAAAAAATAGTTGGTTCTGAGCCACTAAATATTGGTCAGAAATTAGTAACGTGAATTGCTGTAAAATGAGTTCTTTTCGTGTATTTTCCACAGAGTGAAGGTGGTCATTGTGTAAGAATGAACGCAGCCAAGATAACGTCCACTGATCTGTTGAAACTTCATCGTTCCCACATATCAGTACCACCCATTCACACACACATGCAGCTGTTACTCAGTAGTTCCAGCTGTGCGGTCCCAGGTGCTCGTGCAATCCACCAGCCTTCATCTCATCTCTATTAAATGACATCACTGCGTATCCTGATCCTTTTCCAAAGAAGTTATGCTTCCACGAAACGAGTTTGAGCTCCACACCAGCGTAAAAAGCTCAGGGAATGTTGAGAAGCAGAGGGGGAAGCTTTGATTTCCAGAATTGAGAGGAACAACAGTAAAACATTTATGGTTCAATTAGTTCCTACACGGCATTGTGCCCACATGGTTTACACATGCAGACAGTGTGCCACTGCTTCGCACGGCTTTTATTGGACCAACTTCACAGAGCAGATTCCTCTGGACAAGTAAAGGAAAAAGCCACTTTGTCAACATTATTTTCCCATCATTTTAATCCCTGTTCTTCCTCTCGATGCCACCATCTCTCCCCAGTGGGTCGCAGCTGTCCGAATCAGGATCCACTCCTGTGTGTGTTTACATGCGAGACGAGGTATGCTGCCTTCCTTTAACTCTCCCTTTCTGAAGAGATGAAAGTGAGTTTTATGGCAACACAGCTGCTGGTCCATGTGTGTGTCTGTGTGTGTGTAGGTGAGTGGGGAAGAAGCCCTAAAGAAAGCCACTCTGAAGTCTCTGGGTCTTACAGGAGGAAGTGCCATAGTTAGGTAGGCTGCTTGTGTTCACCCTTTATCTGTTTTTCTGTGTGATTTTTATCAAATTATTCACATAGTTCAGGAGGATAGTTAATGTAAAGTAACTGTCACACCCTCTGTTTAAGACTTCTGCTCAAAAAGGACAAAACTCCTGGGGAGGAAGATGAAACTGAGGCGATGCCGATCACACCTGTTGCCAAGGAAACCATCCCTAGGCGATCACCTGAGCTGGATCCTGCTCCTTTGTTTCCAGAGATGTCAACAACAGCTGTGCCATCAAAATATTCAAGTCCCCCTCAGCCAGTGGGAACTGTGCCTGAACCAACCCCTGCCACAGCCACGAGCACCATCCCCGTTCAACGGGAAGAAGCCCCAAACTCCCAGGATGCAGTGCGGCCCAAAGTCCCACCTGCAGGAAGTCAAACACCTGTCGAGGATGGAGAGAAACCAGGGCCATCAGAACTAAACTGTCACCCATCTTCTTCCTCTTCCTCGACTCCTTCAGCTTGTTTCATTCCTTTTTCTGGAGGTGGTCAGCGCCTCGGGGGTCCAGGGGGAGGTCTGTCTTCATCATCATCATCCTCGTTTCTGTCAGCTCTGGGTGCCACAGTGGAATCACCCAAAGCCAAGAAAGCCAAATCCAGCCATGGTTCTAGCACCAAGGTGAGCCCCAGCACCAGAAAATGAACACATGAAAACAGTCATGATGCCTTATTTTGAGATGACAGTAAACGGTCTTATCAATAGGTCAACGCAGCAGTTGTCAGGGAAATGTAGATTTTAAGGTATAGTTTACACATGGTTAACTCAAATCAAACTTTTTCTGTGTTTTAAATACACTTTAAAGGGATTCTCACCAACATAGAAGCAGGCAGATATGCTGCTTTATGCAGATGCATATTTATGTATTTTAGTTATGCATCAATCCAAAACAAACTGTTCGAACAACACTGTCCAGAGCGTCCTTCAGCATTCTCAAACAAAATGTGACAACTTGAGTCCAACAAGCAGCAACAGCACGGCAGATTGGCCTGAATGTAACATTCTTAATAATCATTGTAGCTGTGTTTAAATGTGTCGCAGGTAGAGCTCTTCAGGCGTCTCTTTTGCAAACTACTCAGCCTGCTCTGCATTTGGCGACAGGGAGCAGAGATCTCTGCATCAGCCGTGTGTTTTGCTAGCAAGTGATATTTAAGACCTGACGTACTCTGGTGACAGCTCAGTTCACATCGACAGTAACGGCTTGTCGAGGAAACCATCTGTCAGGGAGTCTCCATTTAAAGGAACCCTTTATTTATCCATTTTAGCTTCAATCCTCAACATTAGGCTACAACCAATGGTCACTTTCACAGAATGTGCCCACGTTAATCTCGTTAATCGAAACAGCGGCGGGTTAACAAAAACTTCTGTTTTTCACCTGTAAGGCGCAGCTGATATACGAAAGAGGCTAAAGATACAGAAGGAGAAAGGAGGAGCTTTGTTGTTGTGCCAAATTTGCACAAAGCTGCAAAGATTTTCTGTAAAAAAGCTGAAGAATTCATGTCTGTTTGATCTTGAAATTGAGCTGAATAAAATACACTGATTTGACCTTTTATCTTTAACTTATCCTCTCGTTGTCACATGTTATAACTTGTAAAAAGGCTCTTTTTAAGATGTTTCTTTTAACCCTCTGGGGTTCAGGGTATAATTGGCCGTTTTATCTTTATATTTCACCTTAAAAGCTGTTCATCTTCCCGTTGTTTGGTGCCATTTTTGTCAGCACAACCTCACGTGTGACTTTAGTTATTCTTTCATTTTCACATACTGCATTAACACATTGGACCTAAAATCACACAAAAAATGTGAAACCCGAGTAGGAAAAAGTTTTCCTCAGAACAGTCCGTTTTTACTGTTTCTTCTGGCACCAAACATGACGACATTATTCAGGAAAAAGCACAGCATGAATGATTTATCATAAGTCTGGGTTTACTTGGCCTATCAACACAATTCAATAACTGGTTTATAGTTTGAAGGCTGCTCTTGAGGCTCGCTGCTACATCATCTTAAATCTCTCATATGATGACTACAGAGGGTTAATACCAGAGTATAACGACGTTAGCGTATAACGACGTTAGAGTATAACGACGTTAGCGTATAGCAGCATTACTGATGGCGTTAGTTTTTTCAGTAGCGAGTAATCTAATTAATTACTTTTCCCATCGTTGCAACGCCGTTGTCGTTACTCAGAATGTGAAGTGGCGCGTTACTACAGTTTGGCTGAATGAAGCGTAAAGTGTCAGGTTTTGGCCACACTGGAGAGAGCAGCGGTGGGGATGATGACACAGTTGCGAATGCGATGATGATTGGCTGGGTGGGCAGATCACGCCCTGCTCATGTGGTCTCACTGCACACTCTGACTGCCAAACACAACAAGACCGCAACCGTGGCGACGAGCCAGGGAAATTCAAAGGTAGCGTCCTCCAACTGGAAGTACCGGCACTACTTATCACCCATTTTGATTAAGGCAAGAATGTTTATGTAACACGCACGCTATGCCCAGGAAAAAGACTTTATCCACATCTGCCTCAAGCAACTCGAATCTTATGAAGCACCTCAAATCAACACATGCTAACTTGTTGCTGCTCCTGCTGCTGCTAACCCAAACCCAAGCCCAAATCTATAAATATAGTATTCTTTTTATTGTGCAGTAGGCCTAAAATACAGCTTTGTTTCGTTTTACCCAAGTTTACATATATTTTTATTTCTATGCATGTCATATGGCAGGCTGCAATCTAGTGAGTTCAAATAAATACCAAATGTTCTAAAATACTGTAAATAGGGTTTTTATTCTTCAATATAAACATATTTGAGGTTTGATGTTGTAGAGTAACTAATTACTCTTACAATGAGGTAACTCAGAGTTACTAACTCCGTTACTTTTTGGGAGAAGTAATTTGTAATTGTAACTAATCTTTTTTAAAGTAAGATGACCAACACTGAATACCAGTGACCTTTACTTGAATGTAGCGATACAGCATTTGTTTTTGCATATGTTAGCATTTCCCTATCAACCCATTGTTACTGTCTTTAGTTGGATAGTGTTGCAAGAGGTACTGTTTGTGTTGTTGCTTGAGATTGAAAGTTAACTCTTGGTCTAACTGAGAATTTTCTTAACTGTACTTTGTCTGTCAGTGTAAAGCCACTGCCGGCTTGCAAGACCAGGATATGGATCACAGGGAGGAATTTTTGGAGGTAAGCCCATTTGTTTTCGGTCAGAAATATCTCCTCTTTTATGTCTGTGTGGCTTCCACATCAGGTTTTTGATTCACCTGTCCTGTGCATGGACACTCTTTGCTGTCTGCAGCCAATTGAGAGGGAGCCTCTTATCTATAACCTGGACTCGACGTCCCGACACACCGAGGATCTCGGCGATCTGCCTGACGAGTTCTTTGAAGTGACAGTAGATGATGTGCGGAAACGCTTCGCGCAGCTGAAAAGCGAGAGGTGAGTAGGAGCATGTGAATGCAACTTGGCTGAGTGCCTTTGGGTCAGAGGACGCTGTGTGTGATATTTAGTTTGAATACCTTCTTGCTGCAGACACACGTCTGGATCAGACCTGTGGTCCTGCACTGTTTGAAACAGATAATTAGTCAGTTTGGCATGTGGTCCTGCGGTGTTTTGTCGATGTATAACCCTTAATTGTTGAATACCAAAGCAATGATGAGAGGCCATAGGCAGGGAGAACGCTGAGTATCTGCGTGTGTTTTGAAGTTTTTTTTTTTTTTTCTTCTATTTATTATGAGTTTGAAGTTTTTATTTATTTATGAGCGCTTCTTCAAAACAGATGTGTAGAAGTTTATTCTGCCTTCTCTGGATGTGGCTGCAGCAGACCACAGCTGTGGAGATATTGTGCATGTTTGCAAACATGTTCTCTTTTATAAGACACCACACGCACTACAAAGGCTTCCAAATATGGCAAACTGGGAGCAATTAGTAATTCTGTTTTTTTGTAGACCTTCCAGTCATCGACCAAACACCATCAGGTTGAGACCTCGCCGCGTGCAACCTTTAATCTCTGTCTACATTAACATAGCAGGCTGTCTCATTGAGACGCTACTACCATTTCAATGACTGCAATTACCAAGGGGGGAATTAAGGTGGCCACAGCAATTTGTCTCTGCCTCTGACATGCACAGCACGCACACACACAGCCACACACGAGTAAGGCTCGGAGCTAAAAACGCCACTCGCCTTTTTCTGTGATGTTTCAACGTTCTGCTTTATATTACAGCTTATTTCAACTTATTTTATGTTTCTGTTTCTTCAGGAAGTTAATGGAGGAATCTCCGCTCATGACTAAATCTCTTAAAGAGGCGCAGATGAAGCAGAAGATGGAGAGATATCCCAAAGTGAGTCGTCCCGTCCCGTTCCTATTATTAGAATCTTGCATTTATTTAAAACATGCAAACTATTCACAACCCACTGCCTCTTTTAATCTTCCAGGTGGTCCTGAGGGTTCAATTTCCAGACAGACATGTTCTGCAGGGCTTCTTCAGGCCCCTTGAGACAGGTGTGTGAGTGCACAGTGTGGAGCGTGTTCATTTAACCTGGCTAGCCACAGGTATGGCTGCAATGTGAAATCAACTTGTGGCTCCCTCACCACATTTATGACTTTAGCCTCACCAGAGTGATCGAGACAGAAAGAACGAGACAGGTCTGTAATTCCAGGGATAGATGCACCTCGACAGCCAGGAAAACAACAAACTGGAGGGAAATTCCTTCTAAAACAGGATTTCCAATCCACACAGTGACTGATGGAGGTGCAGTTTGTTCGTGCTTCAGCTTATTTTCTCTTGTGTTTTGTGTCCAGTTGGTGCTGTGAGACACTTTGTGAGGAGCCACTTGGAGGATCCTAAGCTCAGTTTCTACCTGTGTAAGTGTCATTTAATCTCCCGCTAATTAATCACAACATCTTCAACCATCAAAATGGACCTTTTTAAAGCTTAAATCTGTCAGTTATAGTTGAGCTGAACTCACTGAACCGGATCCTGAGATCATGCAGTACCAATTATTCTGGTTCGTTGCTGTTTTTGTATTTTTCTTTTGGTCTTGACTATTGAAATAAAGAAGAAATATCACAAAAACAATGACTAAAACTTAGAAAAATTACTTGGAATTAGACACTTTTTAAAGGATTTTTTCAGCATTCACAGCATTTATTTGTAAGTTGCTTGACAAAAAGGGGCATGACGTGCAGCAAAGGGCCCGAGGCAGGCCTCGAATTCAGGCCAGACACGTCGAAGTTATCCCAACCAGCTGAGCCACCAACACCCCAGGCACTTTTTGGAAAGCATTTATTTTATTGTGTTTTACTTCAGAGCAGTTGTAACCCTGCTCATAGCTGTGAAGGCCACTGAACACAGGCTTTGAACGACTCCTGCAACAGATACAAACTTATCATCTCGATATGCAACAAGTCATTTCGTGTTACTTGTGCTTCAGCTGAGTAACACGCGTCGGTTTAATCAACACAAGTTTAATTTGGAAGCACTTTGTCCCAACAGTCCTCTAACCTGCCGGGCTTTGGGGGATCGTAGCCACTCGCCTGTGTTGTGTACTGCCGAACAGAGCGGGCATGGAAGAGGAAACCAAAGAGATGCCATTCGCCCTATTACTCCCCTGTGTACCATCTACATGCTTTTGAAGATGATATTTAGATTCTTGCAAATGTGTGTTAATCAGAATTTCTCACAAAGCTCTGAAACTGGTTTCTCGTGTATAGAAACAAATAACTTTCATGCTTTACATGAAACAATTGTTTCACTTTAGGAAAATTACCACCAGAACTCACACGTGTTGTATTTTTCTGATTGGAGAAGAGGTTTTAATAAGGATTATGTTCCCAGTTTGTAACTTCTGCCTTTGTTTCTGATCTTTATTTTAGTCATTACTCCTCCAAGAACTGTTCTGGACGACCTCTCGGCTACGCTGTTCCAGGTTAGCTTCCTCACACGTTTAACCCTGTGGAGCTTCATTTGAAACTTCACTGTAAAACGGCTGATTTGTCTCAAAGAAATCTCATAAGAGTCGAACTCTAAAACAACAACCTCACACACACACACACACACACACTGATTGTAAAGTGTATTGGCTGGTCCGTGTCTCCTCTTCAAAGCCCTAGCACATTCCCGTCCCAACTGACCCCCCCTTTTCTCACTTTCACTCACACTTGTTCCCCCTTCTCCACTGTCCTTGACCCCAGCTGGGCTTGATTTTTCCCAGACTGGCACATGGGGTTAATACAGGCCCTGCTTTGATCTTCACACACACACACACACACACACACACACACACACACACACACACACACACACACACACACACACGGAGCAGTGGGCAGCCTCGCTGCTTTGTTGCCTTTAAGTTTTGAGTGAAGACGTATATCTCTCGTTTGATTGATCTCTTCATACCATAACACCCTCACAGACTTGTTCTTTTGCGTTTAGATACATTATTATAGGTCATTTTCCGTCATCAGCGCTCCCGTTTTCTCACTCGACACTTTCACTCAACCTGAAAACGTGGAGGAGCGCAGGGGAGGGTGAGAATGTTGTGCTGATGATGAAGATTCAGCCCTCAGAGGGGCTGGTACAAAAGATAACAGTCCTGAAAAGCACACTTTGAAATGTGTCTGTGCCGGTGTGTGCACCCCTCTGGTGATGTTCTGATGTAAGTCTCGCTTGTTCCTCTTTGTTCTTTGTGTCACTTTTCGAAATCTCCCTGCCTGTTTTTCACTACTCGTCCCTCTCCTGGACCCCGTCTCTCCGACTTCATGTCTTTCCTCCTAACTCCGACTCTCTCCAGCCCTCTCCTGTGCCTCACCCCTCCCCTCCCCTCACCCCCACGTCTGTATCCATTAGGGACTTAAAAGCGTTAAAGTGCACAAAAACAAAATCTTTAATCTCCTCGGTGTCATTTCACACACACACACACACACACACACTCCGTCTGGCTCTCTTTCCCTGTCTATACGTCAACCTTTAACACACACAGGAGGAATCTTTAATCTTTTTTTGGTCGTGTCTCGTAGAGCACATGGATGTATCTGTCTAACACACATGCGTACACACACAGACGCGCACTTTAATCACTTTGTGTCATGTCAGGAAAGGAATGTTTCCCAACCCAGAAGCCCTTTGATACCAGGCGTCCCCTCCCTCGTCCGTCTGCCCCTCTGTCTTCCATCAGGATCTGTTCAGCCTTTCTTTCTTTCTTTCTTTCTTTCTTTCTTTCTTTTTTCTCACCATTCCTCACTTCTTGTTTTTTTACACACTCCCTCACACACACACACACACACACACAGGTCTCGGCCCGTCTTATCCAGAGTGCCACTGCCAGAGGGAGCAGGATAGCAGGAATGCCCGTTGTTCCTCTGTAACGCATTGTTTTCTGCTCACAGGGCTGTGATGATAGCAATTAGGCTGCCGTGCCCCAATTTAGCAACCAGCTACACAAAGGACAGAGTGTGTACGATGGGTTGTAGCGTAGAAACTCTCCTAACACCGAGCTGCACTTTTACACTGCTGATTAACCTGGAGTGAACCTGGACTGATTAAATGGTTCCTTCCCTGTAGTTTGTGTAGCTACACCTGTAAAAACGGCATTTTCCTACGACATTCATGCAGTTTTATTGTAATAATTATAAAGGAGCGTTTTGCTTTTGACGTTCTTATTAATTTGTGAGGCAGACAAAAGCAGCTTTTCATATTTTTTTCTTTAGTCGGCATCTAATGATTTTATCAACTGAATGATTTCACACCTGAAAATCTTTTTCTCAGTAGTAACCGAAAATTATTGCTTTAAATTGGTTTGAGTGTTTGTGCACAGATTGGTTTCTTTGTGTTTCAAGCCAACTAGTTTTTAAACCAAACTTAAAAATATGTCTAAAATGTTTTACTTAAAAAGAACGTTGATAAAAGACGGTGATTAAAAAACACAACTATTTTCTTCATATTTCCTCCCAGTCGGCCAGACTTTCATGTAATCTTTTAAAATGATCTTGAGCAATAGTTCTCCAGGCTTTCTTTGGACATTGGCTGTTTTTTTCACTTGTTTTCAGTCCAGTCTTTACTGACCATTTTCAGAGGAATGTGTTTTTTGTTAGTTGAGCCACTTAACACTGACCTATGAATCGTTCAAGGATAAAATAAAAAAAGAAAAAGGCATCTAATTTAAGGTAGAAACCAGTGTTGTGTCTACACATCACAGACAACTTGGCAAAGAACCATTAAAAATGGTGTCTTTAGGCACTTTGTTACTAGCAGCCTGTCTCAAAAACAATATTTGTTCCCATTTCTGTAGTCGAATATTTGAAAAATGCCAAAGATAACACGGTCTGACAGACATGAAATATTATTTTTGCAGCAACAAAGTGATTCCCAAAGAGCTATTAGCTGAAAACTTGGCATATCTCAGCATGGTGTGCAGTGTGTCCTTAAAACATTTGAGGAAACTGGACAAGTGGAGGACAAAAGAAGAAGTGTCAGGCCTAAAAAAAGAGGAAAAAATCCAGCAAAGACCTGTCACAGGAGCTGAGAGATGCATCTGGACCTTCAGCTGATCCATCTACTGTTGGCCCAAGCCTCATCAGAAATGGTCTCCATGGAAGGGTGGCTGTTAAGAAGCCATTCTTAAGGAAGGGAAACAGGGAGAAAAGGCTGAGCTATGCCAAAAGACACAAGAAGTGGACTGAAAATCAGTGGCAACAGGTCTTATGGAGGGATGAATCCTCCCCAGAGCCCGGACCTCAACATTACTGAAGCAGTGTGGGATCATCTGACAGAGAACGGAACAAAAGGCAGCCAACATCCAAAGAAGAGCTTTGGGATGTCCTTCAAGAAGCCTGGAGAACTATTCCTGAAGACTCCTTAAAGAAAGGACAGAAAGCTTATCTCAGAGGGTTCAGACTGTGATGGAGAATAAAGGAGCTCAGACCAAATATTCACTTTCATGCTCATTATATGCATTTATTTTTGTGCATCTTTCAATAATTTGCTGCACCCAATTCCTATTTTCCTTCGAATATATAAAAAAATCTGGGGTGTCTTAAGACATTTGCATCTTATTTTATATTCGAATGCTTATTTAGATGATTTAGGAAGCACAGGATGAGATGCCTCAAAATCTGAAACTTAAATATATTAAATTTAAATTATCTATAACTGAGAAAAACAATTATTTGATGTTTTAACATGCTGGCAGATAAATGACTGAAGTTATGATTTATATAAACAGTTTAATAAATTAGGAACGTGTGGTAAAAGATGCCGAGATACTCGGTTTTAGAAGGAATTGTCTCTTTTTTCATGAACTCTTATCATGGACTTGTTGACGTTTTACATAGTTTTTACTTTGAACTTATCGGTTTATCACCAGTTTCAAGCTGTTTCTAAACACATCTGGTAATTGGAAGAAGAAAAGCAGGGCGAGCAGTAGTTTCTTTTCGTGTCACGAGAGCAGAAATAATCCTTTTTCCTCCTTGTTTTCGTGTGTTTGACCGCTCGCTGAAGCATTCTTCTCAGTGTTGCTCGTGTGTGGTACACATTTTCTTTTACTAGTTTTACCTCTGTCCTCTTAGAGTGATAAACGCACGCCCTGCCTGCCTGTTTTCATACCTCAAAATTGTACGGTTGATGATATCTGCCTGCCACTGGTCCATTATAACCATTACAACTATCCCCGGTAGAGGAATGTGGCGCTTCGGGGGTGAAAGTGTTTTCACCAGCCGTTTCATTGGTGCTCATTTTGTGGTCTGCTTCAAAGAACCGTGGTTGCTGGTTCAGCTCCCCGAGCGATGACTCACCCTCAGAAAAAAGCTTGATTTTGGCTTAGATGTGGCGGCAGCAGTTGCTTTGCGTGTTGCAGGAGGCAGAGGTTTTTGTTTGGACATTTCCTTGTTTACAGAAATTGACATGTGTGCCAAACATTTTTGAAGCTTCTGTTCACTCCCCCCTTTTCCTTCCTTCTGTCTGTAGGCCAACCTGTTTCCTGGTGCCGTGGTGTACTTGGGCTCCGACGTCAAGACAGGTTTTTGTCTGTTTGATTCCCTCCTTATGCTAATTGGAATTAGATACTGGCCAATTACTGAGGAATGTACTGTAACACAACAATAGTTTACATTGTGTGTCTGTTTGTTCCTCCACAGATTCTTACATAAAGAGAGAACTGCTGGAAACATCCGTCACAGCCTCGCAAGCAAATGAGTCCATAGCAAGGTATGTGCGCCTGTGTGTATGTGCCTAAACGTGCACCTGGTATATATATGCACTTGTATCCCGCGGCAACCAGCCTATTTTCCTGTTACAAAGCCGTCATCACTGGAATCCCTTTGAGGTTCTGCCTAAACAGCAGGTGCCCCGATGCGCCCTCATTTCCTCCACACAACCATACACATTCTCGTACACTTTAACACACTCTTTTCCACTCCGTCTGAAGATGGAGCCCAAAAGTGACCGTCAACTGTCGTCCTTGCGTCTTTAACAAGGTTACCTCTCCGCCTCGTTTTACATCGTTATCCTATTCAACTTTATTTCAGCTCAGCTTTAAAGGGAATTCACTTTTTTATGTTCCTGGGAGCATATTTCAGGGTTTCTGAAGTCACCAGCAGGTGTAAAACTCCCCAAAAACACAACAATGGAATTTTTGTAGGTTCCCCAGTTTTCATTTCAAAATGATGTCCCTCTTTAAGTTCACTCCACCTCCTCTGCTACGCCCCGCCCGCTAACATCCACCCTGCTTGAGGGATGAAGCCAGCTTCTGGTGGAAATGTCCTGCTGGCAGCTGTACTGACGAGCAGGCGTCTTCCATCTACCAGCAGCCTCAGAGGATGTAAGAGCCCAGTCTGTGTTTTAGGGTGACGTTCCAGCAGAGTTAGCTAAAGACTGTGTATGTGCAGCAACCACATTTCATCTCACTGTTTTAACAACAGTTCAAAGCTGGACTGAAGAAACTGAGCCACAAGGAGGGATCAGTTCCAACTCTCAGAGCCTGAACTTCAGAGCTGGGAAATGGAAGTATCTGAGAAATGATTCCTCATGGTTTATTTATTTCTTTATAGTTTCCTTTAGCAGTAGCTAACACTAACAGCTTAGATAATGAAGATGATGTACACCAACTTCTAGAAAACGTTTTCCTTCTTTTTGTAAGATTTACATGACTGTTATCACATTACTTTGTTAACTGAAGCTTTGTGTAACTCAGAAAAGCTGCAGCTGAGTGGATAACACCGGTCCTCTCCTCACGCTCGTTGCTACATTGAAGGCCGTGTACTGCTCTCGGTGTGTTAACGTTACATTATCGGCATGTTTCTGAGAAAGTTGTAGGTCTACAAGTACAATTGTTTGATGAGGTTAATGAATACAAAATGTCCAAACACAGTAATTTTACACATGGCATCGTTTAGTAGCATCTGCTGCTAACTCATAGCTACACCATAATTTCCCTCTCGAATCAATAGATTAACTATTTATATCTATAACTGGAGGATATTTCTTTCTTTCTTTTGCTTTCATGATTGATGCCATAAGACAAGTCTTCACCCCGACAACAGTGTGTGGTGATGGTGTCAAAACAGGGCTGAGAAGAAGAGCCACTGTGGTTAATCTGTCTCAGACATCTTAATAAGACCTCAGAAAATTGTGTCAAATTGGTTTAAAAACAGGGCATAAAAAAATCATGTCACCCTTTAAGGAAGAAAACACATTCCTGAACAAAACAACTCTAAATCATCTCTCCTGGCGTGTTTGAATCATGTTTTTTGTCCTTTCTCATTCTTCCTCGACCTCAGCTGCATGCTCAGTCCCCCAGCACCCGGCTCCAGCTCTGCGGGCGTCGAGGAGCCGCAGCCTTCCCCGGGGCTTTCGATGAAAACCAGTGAGTCCACACAGGAAGAGCAAGACCCAGCCGCACGCACCCAGGCTGCTAAACCTCCAAAACCTGACCCTGGCAAGGTGCCCAAGTGGCTCAAGCTTCCAGGTCAGGACAGTAAGCACACGCATACACACACACACATGCACGCCTGTGCTTCAGTTGCGGCGGTCCTCGTCAGTTGATTGAGATGATCTGGACGGGCTTTGGGTTGTGGTCATCCTGCTCCATCACTGCATGGAACTACATGGTGAATGTTACAATTAAAAGTGTCTCTACATTACACGTTTACTGACATCTAAAAGCACTTGGTCACCTCTTCTTTACATCTGCCTTTGTATGTCATGACCAACTAAAGGAAAAAGCTCTTTTCTTGCTTAGAGTGGCACATTTAAGTGATGTTGAGAATAGAAATCCTTTACGGTGAGACACCAAAATCCTGAAATAAATAGAAGGAAGGTGAACATGGGATTGTTCAATCATTATTTCCTTCCTGGTATCGTGACAGATGCAAACTATGACGAGGTTAAGCGGTACTAAGGCTACAAAACAGTCCCATGAGTGAAAGAATATCTGGTGTTGTGAGTCGTTTACAGCGTAAATGTAATGGAGATACCCCACTAACCGGGTAAAAATGCAGTGCCACCAAACCTGCCTGCTTGCACACATAAAAGAAAGCGTTGCTAAATGAATTAGCCATGTCTGATCAGCAAGAAGGACGCACTCAAGCCCACTCCTTCTGTGAAAACCAAACCGATAACCAAACAAACACTGTAGCCGTATACTTCCTGATATATGTTGGATAGCACTTTGTGCTCGACTGATGTGTGTTAAAGACCGTTTAGGATTGCAGCCGTCACTACTTTTTATGCACAGGTTGGTTTTTGAGTCTGGGGCTGATGAGGTTCTTCGGACTTTCTGAGACAAAAATCTGACTTTTTCAACTTGAAACTGCGAGATCCTGAATTCTGAGTTCAGATGTCTGAATATCGCCTGATGTTTTGCACATTTTCCAGATAGACTTTTATTGTTTTTTTTCTGTTTAGGGCGCTGAACACATCAGAGATGGACTTAAAAAACCCACACAGGTCAGGTGTGAAAGTGCGCACACAGCACAGGAACAAAAACAAGTAACAACCCTTTTGGCCCCTTCAGAGACGGCTTCATCTTTTTCTGTCTATAGAAAACAGATTTAACTCTTGTCATGCTAAACACACATGCAAACCCCAAACCACAGTGAAAAGGACGTGGCTTTTTGAGAACAGAATTCCTCTGACTCAGACGATCAGGATGAGCCAATTAACTGAGAGCGGTCACCTCCTCCGGTCCAAACGACCACTACAGACGCTGTTCAGAGGGAGCCTGCCGCTGGGCCACATCACACAGCAGTGAACCCCTGCGGTCCGTCCAGAACCAGGCCTCTCTGTTGTTCTGTTGTGGTGTTTCTGCCGGTCACCATATTGATGATTATGGTGTTTAGGTCTTGTTTGTGTTTTTGAGTACGTTTTATTTTTCTGGCTGATCTCTGTGTGTGTCCGTGACCGTCTCCAAAGAGAGTTGTGGCTGTTTCTTTTCTTTCATGAAGGAAAGTTAGGAGGAAAAGTCGGAGGGGAGTGGGCTGAAAAAGGATTATAGATTCCACATGTGGACCACTGCAGAAAAACATGCACACACAGTAGACTTCCTCCCAGTCTGTCCGACACTTTTTGTCCTTTGATAAAAGAATAAACTACAAATACGAGTTATTGTGTTAGATGGACCAAAGCCAGGCTTCTAAAATGGATGTAAATATGTTAGTCCGACCAAAAAAATGCTTCTCAAAGCCGGACAGACATGCCCAGACAATTCAGTTGGGGTTCGAATCCCTCCTGGATGATTAAGTTCAACAAGACTCAAATGCATCTCGGCATCTTGTTCAGAAGTGATGGTAAATTTGAGCGAGAGGTGAGGCTCCATCAGCTGGAACGAGGGCGCTGCTTCGGTCCGTTGTGGTGAAGAGGGAGCCGAGTCAGAAGGTTCCAACCCTCACCTGGTCACAGATCTGGGTAGTGACCAAAATAATGAGGTCGTGGATACAAGCGCCTGAAATGGGCCGTAGAGATAGTGGGGGGAGCTCGACCATCTGAAAGGGGCTCGGAGTAAAGCCGCTCCTCCTCTGCATTGAAAGGAGGTGGTTGGGGCATCTGGTTAGGATGCATCCTGGATCCTGTTGGAGGTTTTTCATGTGCATCCAACTGGGAGGAGGAACCGCGGCAGACACAGAACTAGCTGGAGGGATTATATAGCCGTTCTGGCCTGGGAACGCCTTTGGAGAGTGTTGATTTGAAGGCTTTCCCTCCTGGTCCTGATGCCTCTGTGACCCCATCTGGGATAAAACCGAAGACAATGGCTGGATGGACTCAAATGGGCCTAGGTCCTCTGTATATGCTGCCGAATTGAACCTTTTTGTAAAAACAATAAGCTGAACGTGTATATCAGTCCAGCTGAATCCTCAATAAAGCTGCTCTCACTCAGATATTTTTCAGTTTCTTCTGTTAAACCGATAAACGCTGATGATCCCCCACAGTGGAAGCTAGAAGCAGCAGAGCATCTTTAACGTTTTCTCACACAGTTGAATAAGAATAAACATCTGAGTCGAGCTCAAACTGTAGCTCAGTAACAACACACTTCTTGTCCTCACTCTCCTGGTAACCTTCTGCCACTCCTTATAAAGCTCATATCTTCTGAACAAAAAGCCTCGGATGATCAGCGTTGTGCCAACTTCCTTCCAGCGTTCTTACAACAGCCTGCACACTTCTTAAGTTTTCTCATCCCTCCTCGTTGATTTATTTGAAAGCTATGCCACTAATAAAGCTGATCGGGGGAGAATTTAATCAGTGTTTTCTGTTTCTTGTGCAGGTAAGAAATAAGACCTCGGCCGTGTGTTGATGGGACGACTCAGTGATGCACTTAAACTCTGTAGAGGCTTAATTTAGTGACCACAGTGGACTTAATCCATCATGGAGGACGTCTGCAGTCAACTCGGCTCCTGAATATAGAGATGAACGATCAAATGAATGAATTTCCCAGAAGATTGCTGTTTTATTCCAGAAGTTTTCTGCTGACAGTGCTGTGGAGGCTCAGGAGATGATGTGGTGTGAAGCAAATAAAGATGGTTGTATTAAAAGTTAGTCCATTGTGTCTAAATTTCACCTCAAAGTAGATTTACTGGATTCTCAGATCAAATTTTATCAGTAGATATCAGTTAGATATCTGTTAAGAGACTTTCTCTTTTATTGAAAAAATATAATTTGTTTTCCATGAAAGTATTTATTGATCGTAACACTTAGAAGCATCTGTAATGGTTTAAGAGGTTTTATTGATTGTTCTCTACTAAGTTACCCATTACAGCTTTTTCTGAAATTAACTAATATTAATATGTGGTCAATTCTGAACTTTAATCCACTCAGAAATCGGTCTTTTAAGGTTGCGACGTTGTACAGGGAAAGTTAACCTCTTTACTCTCCTGCTGCCTTTTAATGAAGTCATTTCTTTGCAAATTAATCAATGAAAACTTTATTTATGTAGCACATTTCAAACCGGAGCTCAGACAGAATATAAACAAGATGAATTTGAACAAATATAAACAGTTGTAGTAGAAGAAAAGTTAAAGTTTTCCCAAATATAATGAAATTAAAAAGTGAAAATCCTTTAGATGCAGCTTTCTGAGGACAAAGAAAAGAGCTGAAATTATTCCAATGAAACGTATATAATGTGAGTGTATAGATGTTGGTGTGTGTGTAAGTATATGTATCCTGCAATCTGTGTACATCAGACCGGACAGATCTGTAAAAGGGGAAAGGAGTGAATTAATATGCATCTCCATGCGTTTCATTAATGCTGAAATAAAAAGTAAAAAAAAAAATGAAAAAAAACCTTGAGAATTCAGGGGGGAATTTAGCAAACTCGTCAGGGGGCCAAACTTTAACGTGTCTCTGTTATTTGTCCCGTTGGGTTTAAAGGGCTGAAAAGGTAGAATTTGCAGTTTATGTTCATAACTCTGGATACTTTCCTCTGTATCTGGTCTTTGGATTGATTCCCTTTTAATTTTACAGTTTAAACATAGCCTACATTCCCATTTCTTTATTAAAAAGTAGCATCTAAACATATTTCTGATCTCCTTTTAAATGTCTCGTTAAAGAAACAGAACAGCTGTGGCATTATTTAGATGCTGCTGTTCTGCACACTTTCAGTTGATTTAATTTGTTTAAAGGTTATTTACTTATGGGAACACCACACAGCAGAATAAACCGGTGGAGCAGAGAGACGGACCCTCTCGCACCAGCAGGTGGAGACACAGACCTGAGACCATGGATCCATTCAGAACCAACCCTTCTGCTCACACCAAATACAACAAATACCTTTAATATCAAGTTAATATCACTCCATCCAATTTCGGAGGCATGTTAGACTTAGGAAGGAGGCTGCATCAAGATAATCATCAGAAAATGGGTTAAGATGTGTAATGTGATCATTTCTGAGGTTACAAATGTTAGAAAGTATTCATCGTCCCTCTTCGGTGGGTTTTTGTTACATCGTGCTCAGAGCAGTTATCACGCAGCTTTCCAGTCTTCAGGCTTTTTTGGCTCAAACTCATCCACCTTGTTTCCACCTGGTGAAACAAAAACTAACTTGATGGTCCTCTGCTCAGCGCTGTTCATCAGATAGACTAACTTAGTCTCTCCTCTTAAGAGCTGCAGCAGACCAAACCCCAAGCACCACAAGGAGAAATAAAGAGGTTTTTAAAACATTACTGAACATTACTGCACTGCTGGTTTTCCATCCAATTAAATTCAGTTCACTTAAATTTAGAAGAACTGTATAACGTGGCTGCATTATTATTGTTATAGATATGTTACGATGAACTTTGAATCGCTGCTTTTTTGTAGGCCTTGACATGTTACAAAATTAGATAACAATCGGTTGACAAACAGTCAATTGTATTATGATTGTTTTTGCACCGATAACATGTTCTACTGTCCGAGTAATAAGAGGAGCTTATTAATGCTGGTGTGTGACCGTGATAAATGTATTTATGTTTCCTAACACCTAAATATTCATTAAAAAAACTGCATTATGTAAAGAGAGTTTAATTTAACTCTTTAATGTCCACAATGATAAAAAAAATCTATGGAAATGTTTCAAGCAAATTGTTCAGTTGGCTCAGTCAGGTTTAAATCCCCAGATTTTTAACAAGATATCGTGATTTATTTGTGCTCCATCAAACAGGTGAGCGGTACATTAAAGAGGTTAAAATGACTGCACAGCAAACAGCAACCAATTGCTTCCTCCATGGTTTGATATTCTGTTTATGGTTTATAATTTTTATAATTTAGCTTAATGTTTAAAAGTGAAAGTTTGATTAAAAACATCTGATTTATTATATTATCCATCAGGTATGAATGATATCTTTAAGGAAAATGACACATAATCAAAGTTTCACTCTCCCTGACTTCCTTTTTTGTGTGCTTCCTTTATTAATCACAGTTTAAATAATTCTAAATTAAATAGTGAATAGAATATGAGCCTGGTGGGGATATAACACCTGATTTCAGTCTGTTTTATTACGATTAATTCCTCTTAACGAGGAATAAGGCAATAACAACAAAACTAGAAAAGCTCTGACTTAACTCAAGAGCTATAAAATGCACAATGGCAATAAGACAACCAAAAATCGCTCTTACGAGGTACTGGACAGACTTGACTATGACAAACGACTTGACTATGGACACCGGGCTTGTGAGAAGGACAGCAATTAAAACAAAACTGAGAGAATCCACATGAGCTAATGCAGAAATCACCTACAAATACAAGAGGGGCTGAAACAAGGCAGAGTGCATCAGCAAAATGAGTAACAAAAGCCAGAAAAAAGTCACTGTCAAAACCAGAACACAAGACTCATAGACCATGATAATGTGACCCTAATGTGACCCTCATGTTGCCATCTTGAGAGGCGATATTCCTGGTTAAAGAAAAGGGCTGATGAATCATAAAATAAAATAAAACAGCAGCATCAGAAGAGAAATGTGAGCGGCTGCAGCCACCGAACAGCACAGATTTCTGATGTGTCGGCCCGGCACCACCTGGTCTCAGGTATCTTCTCACCTGAGCTCTGAACAGCCTCCTCACTTCTCTGAACTGTCAGGAACTGAGTTGAAGTTCATCACTGAAACGGTCTCAAAGTCGAGCTGGGAGTGAGCAGCCAGGAAAATAAAATAATGAAAGATGCACTGTTTTATAAAGATAAAATGTATCACCTTTGTGTTTTGGTGTGTCCCAACAAATCCAAGAAAAATTTAAAAAACAACACATTCAATATTGAAATGGTCAAAATTAGTTGCCTTTCAACACATTTCAGAGATATTTGAGTGCTTTAACAGCCCTTTTGAAAAACACTTAACTTGCTTTAGATTGAAATGATCTTTGTTTAAAAGTTAATACACATCCATCCATTTTCTATACCTGCTTAATCCAGCTGTAGGGTTGCAGCCTATCCCAGCTGACATCAGGTGAGAGGCAGGGTACACCCTGGACAGGTTGCCAGTTTATCACTGGCTACCACACACACTTAGGGATAATTTAGAGACACTAATTAACCTAACATGCATGCTTCTTGGATGGCGGGAGGAACCCAGAGTACCCAGAGAGAACCCACGCATACACAGGGAGAACATGCAAACGCCACACAGAAAGGCCCTGGTTGGGAATTGAACCTGCTTGCCATGAGGTTACAGTGCTAACCACCACACCGCCATGCAGCCAGTTAATCCACATATTAAGCTAAATACATGAGTTATCTTATCGTACATCTAATTCATGCATGAATTTAGGGCTTTTTTGTTGCTTCCACATGGGGAATCTTCTAAAAGAATCCTTTGTTTGTTTCCTTGATGGTTTTCAATAAGAGACACAATGAAAAGACAAAAATTCTGATTAAATAAATAGGAGAAACATGACTGAGCAACCTGTAGAAAATTTACTGTAAACATCTGAAATCTCTCTGGTCGTTTCATGTTTTCCTTTAGGTGAATGAAGGCGTCACATATTGATCCTGTTCTGTCTTTTACAGACTCAGTTGTCCCCCCCCTCCATTCCATGGGGTCTGTAACGTGTCTGCATGCCTCAGCTCCACACCCAACCACGAGAACACAACCCTCCAACGCTCAAATGGTGACAGCCCAACCCCAAATAACTTCCATTCTGGTCTGACTGACTAACATCACCCCCACCTCACTGCACGGCAAGGAAGGAGAAAGTGTGTGAGGAGAAGAGAAGTGTGCGTCAGGGAGAAAGTAGAAGATGAGCGTCTTCTTCAAAGATCCAAGAGGATTAACAAAGAGATTGCGGACCTTCTCAGCTACAGGGTTGTTCTGGACCAGGTTCTGATGTGGACGTTAGCAGCTATATCTCACAAGACTCCAACAAATCTATTCAAAGAGTCTACGCAGAATTTTCTGGGTTCCTGTGAATGAGGGTGAGAGGTGAGTGTTTGCTAGCCCAGCTGAAGCTCTGACAGATCTAAAATACCCTTTTCCCTCGTGTTTTATACACTTGGTGACAACAACACAGAAATTAGACTCAGATAAACACAGGTGCCTGAGCGTTTGGATGTTCTGCAATGTTTTGATTGTCTGAGCAGAAATTTTGTGATAAGTGATGCAAAACAAAAGTGGAAGTGAAAGAAGAGACAGAGACACAGGAGCTGATAGAGGCTGCTTCGTGAGAGAAGAGAGGCTTATTTAAAAAATGCTATTTTTATTCTGTAATTTTAATGTAAAGGTTTGACTGTAACTAATACTTTTCTGAATTTTCCTGACAGATCATCACCAAACGGGTCCTAACTCCTAAAGCCTTACCTGGTTTTTGGATGTCCAATATCTCTCTGAGGGCCTGAGGAATATTTATTTATTGTTTTCTGAGCAGCCATGGACTCTCATGGTGGTCCATACCTCAACAGGAATGCCCTCTGCTCGGCTCTGGGTGCTGCCCGCCTCTGTCAGTTAGCTCTGGGCTGTGCTGTGATTGCCATGGTGACCCACAGTGCCGGCTACAGCGGCTCACATGGCGTGTTCTGCATGGCGGCGTGGTGCTGCTGTTTTGCTATGTCAGTCGTGGTGTTTTTCCTGGATGCTACTCGTCTCTACAGTTGCCTGCCGGTATCATGGGACAACCTCACAGTCACCTGCGCTGCCTGTGCGACTCTCATGTAGGTCCCATTCTCAGGTCTTTGAGGTGGTTGTGTTTACAGAAAACTAAAGCATCACATGTTAAACTGTTCTACATGAGGCAAACCTGGGTGACCCTTTATTCATGGCACAACTACCTCTGAGACATACATTTTTACCATTAACCATTGACATTTACAGTCAAAATCTCTAGCTGATGTTGTCATGCTGTGCCCTGAAAATACCTAAAACAGAAGAATTAATTTTATATCAAAATGGAACATTTTTTAATGTGTGATGTGAAACTGCATTTTCTTGTTGCTCTATGAAGCATTTGACCAGTTTTCACTTTATTGTTGAACGAGCTGTGACTGCTCTGTTTCAGTCCACCCTCACAGCTTTTTCTTGTGTTTTCCAGCAGTATCAGGCCTATGTTGCAGCTATATTAAGTCAATATTAAGTTACAATACCTGCCCAGCACCATAAAGCAGACTGACAAAGCTGCTCACAGCTGAATGAATGAGATAATTTAGCAGACCAACCCTGTCAAACCACTGCATGATGATTTATCTTCTGGGGTCAACGAACATCCAGCTTTTTAAGGCTTCTGGTGCAGCCAGCAGCTATATGGAACATAAATCTGCTTATGAATGCCATTCATTTTAAAAACAACTAAAAAGCAAACTCATTGTTTGACATAAACAGCCAAAGAGCCCATTTATCATTATGGACATGTATATCTAGGGACAATGGCTCATGTATTGTGACTTTCAGTAAAGCCTGGATAATGAATGATGAACATTTAGGCTAACACTACAACTTAATCTATATCTAAATGTTAAAAATGTTGATTAAAAAATTGCATTTGTCATAAACCATCAGCTGATTAATTCAGAAATTGTTATTGGCCTGTAAGTACCTCTTCTTCTCTACATGCTGACTTTTTACCTGCAAACCACAAATGCATGCTCAAATACGACCAATAAATATATTACTTGTCCACAAATTGAAGCCTGTAAGCTTCCGACACTAAAACTTTTTCTTTGCAAACAGAAGCTGCATAATCATATACAGATATCTGTTCATGAAGAACCAGCTGTTGGTTAACAGCAAACAGCTGAAATGAGGCTGAAAATGGAGCTTAATGCTTCAGGTGTCACTCTAAACAAATGCTAATGATACACAATTGCTGTTATGTACACTATTAGCTAATTTAGCTATCAGCTGGATGAGAAAACATACTGATATTAGGTAACTTAGCCTCAAGCTGCAAAAGTATGTAACAAAGTTAGCAAACAAGTCAACATATCAACTTATTACATGTACTGTTGAGATAATGATATGATTATAAAGTATGCACTAGACCTAGTTTGTGAGGGATCAGAGGGTCCGTCTGTGGCTGGCCACATGGAGCCCACAAATTCACATGTACATGCATCAATCTGTATTAATTTAATAAGATTAGTAATAATAATAATAATAATAATAATTAATAAGATAAGTAAGAAACAGTCCGGACAAAGTAGACAGTAGAAGAAGAGCAACATGGATGGCTGTTTTGTTCTAAACAATCACTTTTTCTTCAGTAACTAATAAATGTGTCGATTCTTTATACTGCAAAAATAATTGACCATTTTGGGGATTTATAAAGTAATGTTCAGTTCAGTTCAAGTCAGTTAATCACATCTCCTCATTCACAGTAAAAGTAGAAGGACTGTAGACCATATAAATTCACATGCATGAAAGTTTTTGCGCAGTTGATGATACAACTGGCAAAAATGATGAAATCTAGTGATTTCATAATTTTTCATCACCCGCTCATTTTTTCATCCACATCTTGGACAATATTTTTATTTGTAGAAAATCAAAACAATCAAAACGGATATGACACAAAAATCATGGAGTCGCTCAACAGCGGAAAACATGAACCTAAAAGAATCTCAATTAGCTGCATCTCTTCTGGTTGTTATGATATCTTGAATTCTTTGAGGACTTCATTTATGAAACACCTTCAAGAAAAATTACCTCAGCGACACCAAACCTCCTTTCAACTGATGGAAAGAGAAAAATGGCTCAAATTTAAATGTTCTATGTACAATCACTACAAATATAATGTCTGCTATCTCCATTGGTCCTTTACCTGACATCAACCCCATCGATATCACCAGTAACCGTGGAAATGTGCTTGTTTCCTTCGGGCAGTCATCTTTATACGTTTCACTGGACCTGAACCAAACTTTGACACTTTGAGCTCTTCCTTGGTTGACCTGCATGTTTCCCTTTCACAACCATCCCATTTTATTTGTACTTGCTCCAAATTTTAGACACTAGACACCTGGAAACTAGGGATTGTGGTCATGGTAATTAGTTGTGAAATCTTACAGCCCAACTCTGAACAAAGAGTTATGACTTTTTTCCTACATTTTATCCATACTGAAAGGTCTATTAAGTTAGGTCAGTAAGTGGGCCTTGAATTACCATAATTTCATCACACATAAGTGTGAAAACCACAGTATTGAGCCTGTTTTCACCTCACTGTGATCCCTATCTCTGATGGCATCATGTAAATATGAGATTTTTGTCTCTTTCCGCAGGTATGTGACGGCCTCTGTGGTTTACCCGCTGTTTTTTGTCCGCTCTGAATGCCCGTACGCTGGCTGTGATGTCAGAGATTTCCGCATCGCCGTCACCGTCTGCTCCATCCTGGGCACTCTGGCCTACGGGGCTGAGGTGATCTTGTGTCGGGCCAGGCCGGGCCAGATTGTGGTGGGATACATGGCCACTGTCTCCGGCCTTCTCAAAGTCGTTCAGTGCTTTGTAGCCTGTGTCATCTTTGGAGCTCTCGCCAACGGGAGTCAATACTCCCGTTATGCCGCCACAATCTACTGCGTGGTCGTCTACGCTCTCTGCTTCGCTCTGACAGCGCTGGTGGTCGTAATGACTGTGTGTAAACGGACTAAAACTGTGCGATGCATGCCCTTTGACCGCTTTGTGGTGGTGTGCACCCTCCTGGAAGTTCTGCTCTACCTCAGCGCTTCAGTGGTGTGGCCGGTGTTCTGCTTTGACACCAAATATGGATCACCGTTGAGACCTTCATCATGTCCACAGGGGAAGTGTCCATGGGACAGCAAAGTGGTAGTGGCAGTGTTCTCCTGTGTCAACTTTGGACTCTATTTGGCGGACCTGATTTACTCCCAGAGGATACGATTTGTCTCTTCACACTTGCCGAGTAACTCCCGAGTGTAGCACCACTCGTCAGCCTCATTAGTGTTACTGACTTGAAAGTTTTTTTGTGAATTCGTTTGATATTTAAAGACATAAAAGACTCACAGAGTAAAGACATCACTGCTGCAGAGACGCCACAACTCTCTAGTTCAAGGACTGGTGAGGAATTCACCACCATGACCCCGCTACCACACCCCACTGAGGTGACACCCCATCCCTTTAAATGGCCCCCCCCTCCGTGAGAGCCAGCCTCACCCAAGCAGCCAGGACGCACTGGTATGTCCTGCCAAATCCTCATAATACAACACATTCCTACTATTCCTGACTTCTGGTATAGCACATGATGACTTGCTACTTGTATTTCTATATTTTCCTTCAACATAAAGTGCATCTGGCTTTGGCATCTGTGGTATCCCTGCCATCTGCAAACCGCAAACCCGATGATCCTCGGACTTTACCCTGGCTGCCAAAAATAAACTTGAGCCATCTGCAGTCATATTAAAGCTATGACACAGCATTTCTAAGAGGCTGTACTTCTTCTTAAAACCACCTAAAGAAATGCTTCTTTCAGTCTGTAAAAAAAGGGAACATCAACTACAAAACTTTTTTGTAGTTTTGGCTGCTTCTTGTCCAAATGACCTCCAGGTCAAACTAACAGGTCAAATCTCAGGAGGAAATTTGCTCTGTGGTTAAATTTGGGGTTTGTTGAAATAAACTGTGTTCATTAAATAACTTTCATTCCAGGTCATTGAAACGCTTTTTATAAACTGACACAAACTGATAAAGAGCCATCAGAAACCAAAGAAACTGATAAAGAAGCCCGACTCTGTGCTCCCTTTGATGGACTGGCGGCCCGTTCAGGTTGTAACCTGTCTGCAACATGTCAGCCTGGATAGGCTCCAGCCCTCATGGAACAGACTATACAGATGTCACAGCATTCTTATCCTCTAGATGAATTAATCAAATTTAATCGGGCAATGCTCAAATCTTATGTCCACCTCATGAGTTTGAAGGCATTAAAATCAAATGTCATTCAGTCTGCTTGTTGCTGTAGTTCATTAAATGGTAAGTGACTCCATGTGGTGAGTCACAGTTTGTGTGATGACGTGTGGAAGTTAAATGGGACTCAGTGTAAGGTTGACTGCACAGAGCCAAAAATTTCTTTTTAATCATCTCAACAGGTGTGAGGTCAGGACTCGATCAGTCATTCTGAGCACAACAGACTCAAACACACACAGACACACTATCTCGAGTCCTTGATCACTGAGTTTCAAGACAGTGTGATCCATCATCTCTGCACCTTCAGGCAGTGAGGGAGGAGACACAGACAGAGGTCTCTCACAGGAGTAAAACAGAAGAAAAGCTCTGATCTGCTCAGTCTTTCTCCTCCCCATAAGATTTTTCTCTTTCTCTGACTTCGTCTCCTCACATTTCTGTCTCACACATCACACCAGTCACCTCCTCCTCCTCATCTTTCCTCTCTGCTTTGGTCATATCAGTGAATCTTTTCTCCCATAATCTGGGCTCATTGGATGCGGTACAGTATACATCCTGCAATACTTTTTTTGTGCTCAGCAGCAAATCCAACACCAGCTGGCTGCTCTTCTCTCCAAATCTGTCTGAGACTAAGGAGGACGTCACTGTGGGACTTAGTGAATTAGTCTTTGTGTACAAGTCACTAATACGCACATACAGAGGAAGAAAATGGGCAGGTTTTGAAGTGGGTTTATGGACCTGGTGATGATTTTAGCAGCAACAAATAACTGAACAACACCTATCATAATTTGAATTGACAAGCTATTTGGAGGGAGCTCTTCTAGCTAATATTTCCAGAGTGAGATGTAACTCAGTGGAATATGACCGAAGCAACCCCAGTCTGTAGCTTTATGACGGCCTTCTTACTCGCTGCTCTTCTGCAGATCCCCATTTAGCAGCTGTTCCATGTTTAGCACTCATTTTCCCTCTCTGTCCCCACCGGGCTCTGCCTTAAACATAGCAGCGTATGAACTCACCAGACAGAGATGAGCTGCGACAGGTGTCTATCATGACTGTCCCCTCCTGATTTACCCACTGTGGGCACATGGAGGGACAGGAGACGACTGGTGTGCTGCTATGACTAATCTCTGATGGCACTTGTTGCTGATGTCAGCTTCCCCCTTGCAGCTCTTGACTCTTGGTTTTCTGAATCTTTAGTCCCTGTGGGTCTGAGTCTATGCCAGCTCCCCTCAACTGGATTCATGTAGGAGGCAATTCTGTATCAGACTGTCAAACCTTGATCATATCAAAGGTGACTTTGATTTGTGACCTGTTGCTGCTATGTGTGCAAACGGAGCGAAGAAGGAAGGAAAATCAGACATGAGGGGCAGAGGATTCGTCAGACATGTTTTTTAAGCTCAGTGAATTCGATTTGAAGGAGATTTGTGTAAAAAGTGTGATTTTTTTGGATGTTATTCTTCTGATCAGTTCGTGAAATGATTGTGATCCACTTTGGAACAGAGCTTTGGATCATTTTCTAAAATACTTCGACATTTGTTACTGCTTTGTTAAGTGTGAAATGACTGAGATGTGCATGTTTGGTTAGGTTTCGTACAGAGTCGCTGATCTCAGTGAAAATCTTTTTCTACGATTCTAATTAATAAAAACAAAGTTTGAGACCTGAGAATGTGACAATGTCAAGTCTTGTCTCTTAATTCAACGTGAACTCCCTTTAGTTTCTTTTCGCTCTGTAAAACGTATGAATGTAGCATTTAACTCATGAAAAGTGTTTTAAAAAACAACTTCCTGTAACTATGGCCTTGTGCAGTGATTCTCAACTGGTGGGTTTTTGCCTGGCCAAAGAAAAACAAATCAGCGGCGTCTTCTCATATATTTACACTCCTTAACAGCAGGTTGCGATAATGCCCTGTAATGCGAGTTGACATCTGCCATTTTACCCCATAGAAGAAGCTGATTGAGCAAGGCAAAATACAGACTATATCAGATATGAATTTTCTTATATTGAGGACAAAGGAGGACAAAAACCTCAGTGTTTTGTGCAGTGAGGTCAAAACTGACTCAGCTAAAGCCACATATTTTGAGTCTTTTTGAAACTGCATCTCAGTAGTTGGACTTTTTTATTTCATGTTTGTGCAAGAAAGCCCTGCTGAATTTGTTAAAAAAGGCTGAAGTTACTGAAGTGAAGAGTTTTGTTTTTAAAATGCAGCTAATGGAGCGTAAGAGGGGTGTTTTGGTTTAAATTCACACTTGTTAGCATACTGTGATATTCTACTATCTCAGGCATCATTGCAGTGTCTCTGGCCGCAGGTGGGAGAGACGTATGAACCCCCTGAGAAAGATTTCTTGTCCATATTGAATATGCACATCAAATCTCACTGAAGAAAACTACTTTCTTTCTCGTGCATTGCCTCTGGCCTGCTCTCAAACATGCACACACAAAGACGTCGACACCCCCCCGGTCCAATGTACAATGTACAGATTGTTCGAGATGAAGTTCAGAAAACAGATATGTGAACGATTGTTCAACAAACTAAAGGTACAAGAGGAATTTCTCTGACTTGTTGTGAATTTTGTTTGTAATTCTCCACATTTTTCAGCTCTTCAGTCTGAATTTGAACTTTTATCTTGGAAATGTAACTCCTGGCATGGTTGACAAATCCCAAAAGGAGGATAAAACTAAACCCACTGAGTTGTTTTAGGGACTTTTACAAGCTTGAGGTGCAACAAGAATTTACCTCAAATTTGATTATCTTTGAAGGACAAATATTAGGAGGGTCAGGGGGCTATTTCCTTTTGCACTTTTGGGCAACTCACAATTTGGATGATCCCCGGATCATCGAAGGTCTTTTAAGTTTTACAAGCTGACCTGTGATCTTCCTGCTTGAGTTGTTGCGTCTTCTCTTCAGCTTGTTCCTACAGATCCTCTTAAACTATGAGCTGACTCTCAACATCTTTATGTCTCATAAAGCACCCCGCTTTTATTTGCGTTGACTTTCACTTTAAAAAGATAATTTTGCTTTATTCTTTAGGGTAAACGGGGCTCACTGGTGATCAAACCTGTTTGGAAAGGTTACAACACGGTTTTTAAAAGGATCTTCTGTCTTACATCCTTAGTTTTGTTTGGCGTGTTCAGTTCTCAGGTGCTCAGGTCCCCATATGTTAAGTTAATGTTCGCTTCCTCATTTTATTTGGTCAGAGCTTTATTTCTTGTACGTCTGTTTCGTTGCTACCTCCAGTCCCTTTTGTTATATGTTGTTGTCACTCGATGCCCTCGGTAATCCACCTTTGCTCCTTGGCTTGCAGTCTCACCACCTGGCCTCTATCTCCCTGAGACTCTGGTTTCCACACGAGAACCTTTTTTTTTCTCAAAATCTACTTCCTCTTTTGAGCCAGTGCTTCGGTTTTTGGGTCCTGCATCCAACTGCAAATCTTTATAGGTTAAATCTACCCTGGAAATTATCATGCAGGTGCGAACAGGGAACATCTCTTTTGACCTTTATGGTTTGGGGCATACTAAGCAGAGATTCTTTAACCATTAAAACTAAAATAGCAGCAAAGATAGTCTTGCTGTTCATTTATGACACATTTTCCAAGAGTCTGAATCCTACATTTTCCATTCTAATAGGATTATACCTCCTCTGGTCCAACTGCCAGGTTCAAGCCTGAGCCGATAACACTCATGGCCTCCCTCTGGGGTTATTTCCTAAAATTTTACCAGCCAGAAGTACATTAATATACACCTGTTCATTAACAAGGTCGGCTAAATTTTAAATATATAATCAGTGAAGTATCCCTTTAAATAAAACCAAAATGACAGGATTTGGTCAGTCCATTAGAATTAGCCTGTAAACTGGCCGGATGGAGAAAGTGTGTTTACATCATAGAGATAAAAATGACAAACAATTCCGATGATACAGGCTCTTCTTTTTTCATTCATTTATCTTTTTAGTGATGATCTCTAACAAAACTGACTAAAGAATCTGAACAGCTGGTGCTTTCTGAGCTCATCCTCAGGCTTTGCATTCTGCTTTATATTTAGACACGAACATACGCAATTCCTCAGTCTGCATTCCACTGTGAAAATAAACTGAATGTGGTCCCTCAAAGGGGACATACCACTTCCTCTGTGGAGTGTAAATTTAGCCCAGCATGAGATGGTATAGCATGAGAAGCATCAAAAGAAGAGACAGACAGTTCGACCAGAGGAGGGTCAATCCTATTAAAATGTGTAAAGGAGAGATTTTTGCATCAAGCTGACAGTTACAGGCAAAGTTCATGGCTAATTCTGAGAATATGCATGGGTGAACTAACAAGGGATTGGGAGTAAAACTATATTCATGTTCCGAGGCTCATTAGCACACATTCCACTTTATTCCAAATTCTGTGAAATCTGAAGGGATAAAAAAGCACAGCTCTGCAGTCCCCTAACAGCATAACAATCCCTCATTTAAATTCAAATATTACAACTAGTTGTGTTGACCTACAATGTTTTGGTTATTCATGTTAAAACTTCAGGGTATTTTATTAATACTAAACATCAGTGTGGTACCATACATGTTTTAGTTGGCTTGCAAATTCAACAATCACACAAAAAAGAGGATAGCTTGTACTGTATTACAAAAATTGCCCTGATGTATAGAGCAGTTGTACGTTTTTTATTGGATGAACATGGTTTAACACGTGGAAAATTTCTTCTTAAGGTATCTGTTAAAGGTAAAAAAAATGCTTTTTCGTTGGGTAATTCTCATAATGTGGCCAAAAGAGTAAAGTAACCTGAGGGAAACAACAAATTCATTATCAGGGAAACATAGTTAAAGCATGAAAGCTTTTTTAAAGTTCACCTGCATGTTACACAACCCCATTTTCAAAGGTTGTGATACAACACAAAGCAAAACGCCGTGATGTGCAAATCTTATCAACCAAAACTTTATCCACAGTAGAACCTGTGAACAAAGTGAGAGATTCCGCTGTGAAAAAGATGAGCTGATCTTGAATTTAATGGCAGAAACATGTCTCAGAATAAGTGGGACGAGGGCAAAGAAAGGCTGGAAGAGTGGGTGGAACAGCTGGAGGTTCATGTTGCAACTAACTGGGTTAATTAGCAACATGTCAGAAACACGACTGTTGCTCCTTGGAGAGGCAGAGTCTGTCAAAAGTAAAGATGGGCAGCAATCTGCAAAAGAATACAAATTGTTTCAGAATAATGTTTCTAAATTTAGAACTCACGAGACTTTGGATATTCCATCATCTACAGAACATAATATAAACATTTTCAAAGAACTTGGAGACATCTCTGTGTTTAAGGGACATGGCTGAAAATCTGTTCTGTTAGCATTAAAAACTAACATGATTCTGTCCTGGAAATCCCTGCAAGGTCTCAGAAACACTTCCAGAAATCACTGTCTGTGAACATATTTACCATCCACAGATGCAGGTTAAAGCTCTGTCATGCAAAGAAGAACCCATATGTGAACATGATCCAGAAACACTGCTGTGGATTAAAGCTCATTTTAATGGGCTGTGGCGAAGTGGAAAACTGTTCTGCAGATCAAATGGATCAAAATTTGAAATTTCTTTGTTGAAATCATGGATGCTGAAAGGTATATACAGGTTTTAGAGAAACAAATGCTCCCATCCAGTCTTTTTCAGGGAAGGTCTTGTATATTTCAGCAAGACAATATCAAACCAAAAATTGCCTCTATTACAACAACATGGCTTCATAGCAGAAGAGCGCTGGTGCTGGACTGATCTGCTAATATTTGGAGCATCATTAAACACAAAATACAACAAAGAAGACCCAGGACTGCTGAGCAGCTATCAGACAAGCATGGGACAACGTTCCTCTCTCAAAGGTCCAGCAGCTGTGAAACTACACACTATGGTTTGGTTGTTGCCAAAAGGATTATTTTAAACCACTGGAGAAGTGATGTGGTGTCTTCTTACAAGGCCTGGCTTTCAGAAGTCACCTGTCTTTTGCATATAGAAAGGATTCGATCCAATGTTTCTCTCAATATGGCAGCATTTGACAAGAAGTGGCAACCATTTTTATTGCATTTGTCAATCAATGTCTAACAACTGTAGGCTCTCCTTGTTTAATCTTTTTGTTAACGTAATCATTTGACTTTATTGACTGCTGGTGCTATGTATATTTATTTTACGGAACTATACTGTTCTTTATGTATGTGTGTATAGGCAGGGTTTTGTTTTTGTTTGTTTTTTTCTGCCCTTTTATGTCTTTATTTGTATTGTATATTTATTTTGAAACTTTGAAAAATCCATAGATAAAATATTTTTAAAATATTTTTTTCTAAAAAGGTCCAGCAGCTGGTCTCTTCAGTTCCCAGATGTTTACAGATGTTGTTAAAAGAAGAGGGGATGCTACACAATGATAAACATGGACCTATCCCTGCTTTATTGAGTTGTGTTGCTGCCATCAAATTCAAGATCAGCTCATCGAAATAGCAAAATGTCTCACTCACTTCTGATGCTTTCTATGTTTCACTGTGAATAAAATATTGGTTCATGTATGGGTTGTAAATTGAACCTGCAAAGTAACTATTGATACCAGCTGCTGAGTAAATATAGTGTTGAAAAGATGATCATTGGTCACACATGATGGAAATACTCTGCCTGTGAACATGCATAGGATACAAGCTTTTTAAAATCTGAAGTTGAATAGAGTTGAATGTCAAACCCAGGACAGCCACCACCATAAATTATTAACTCTTTGATGATTGATCAATATTTCGTTTACATGACTTGGTTCTTTTAACTCTTCCTTATTTTTCACTATATTCTTTGCATTTGTTTGTGTTCACTCAAGATCTCAGTGGATCAGTGCTTATGAAGATGATAAGAAAAATAAATGAGTGTGTTTTGTGTGTATCAAAGTAAACACACAGTACTATACTAGTTCTGTACACACAGTTAAGGTCGGGAGGTTTGTGCTAAGTCAGTCAGTCATGGTCTGAACTAGATTTTTACAATTTAATGCATTGCTTAGTATAAATATGACCTACTTTCCAACTCACGGGTCTTATACTTGACCTAAATTGTCCCCTTGAAGCCGAATCGCGCTGAAACTCAGAGAATGATGCAACTGGGCGTGGCGAACACAAAGCCCCGCCTATATTTCATAATATAGTTTGTCATTGGTCAATGACTTAGCTCATCGCTGATGTGATTGGTTGGTTTCCATGTCTATTACTACAACACTGCACATGGGGTTAAGTAAAAGGAAAGCCACGTTGACACAAGAGGTGTTTTTTCTGTTTTTTTCTGACCATTGGGACTAACCTTCCCGTCGACAACTTTGTGTCAAAGAAGGAACTTCAGCTCTAACATCTAGGCTAAGGTATGTATGTTTGTTTGATCTGGATTTGTCATTTATTTATCAAAACTAGCTAACAAAGCAGCTAGCCGACCACAGGCGGAGGCATCAATCTGTTAGCAAATGTTATAACATCCTGAAAAGCTTAAACTATTTCAGTTATCGAACAAGTATCAGAATGCATTAAAAAGTTACTTGAGCTATGAAATACAATTAAAATGCTGGTATCGTTTAACTTTACATTTAAGATGTGAACAAGTAGAGATTAGCTCACACTGAAAAAGAAGCTGCAATAAAAAGAGATTTTTCTTCATTAATCTCATCCCGTGGATCAGCTCCAGGATAGTTACCATGTTCCCAAAGCCTGTTTCTTTTATTCTAATGGTGAAATGGGAAGGGCATGTCACATATTAAAGGGTTTGTTGCTACCGTTTTGTTAAATTTGACATGAATGTGTGTTTTGAACAGGTCAGAAACGCCACATCATCTGGCAGGATGAGTGTTGGATTCATTGGAGCAGGCCAGCTGGCTCATGCGCTGGTGAAGGGTTTCACTGCTGCAGGTGAGATGTGCAAAACATGAAATCATTCAGATTGTGCACTCATTTCAGTGGTTTCCTCTCTTTAGCTATTTGATATCTCAGATTCATAGATAACTGGAAGCAGGACCTTTCACTGGGCCAAGCCTCCATTTAAGGTTTAAACTCCTCCCTTGCTGCTCTTCATCTCTTCTCTCCGGCTCCCACTCTGGCAAAGAGTTTTGTGGAGCTTCTTTACCTGCTCAGCATCGGAGCTTCTCACCACTATCACCAGATTCAGGTCGGGTGTATTTTAAGAAAATGTTGGCGTTGGTTGCGTATGCGCTAACTGATTTGGAGTCTGTGGTCCTGTTCATCCCTTTTGGGTCAGCTGCTCCGAAGCTTTCGATTCAAATGTGTGGATAACAGCGATTCTCCAGCATAGTGAATTCCCCCAAACAAGCGTTGATGTTGTTCTTCTGCTTCTCGGCTTTATCTGTTTTGTTTATGTTTCATTCTGGAGGGAGATTAATCCAGGCTCATGTGTAGTCTGTGTGATTACAGCGTTTGGGCTGCTCGCAGTCACCCTCCGAGGGATCCCTTGGATCTCACATCAGACGGGCCTCAGGTCTCACACATGAGCAGAAGCTGTTAACACTTCCAGGGAAGCTTTTATTGTTCTGTAAGCTGATGTCGGCTCATGTGACCTTCATGTTCTGCTCCAGCCAGCGCATGAACACACGCTTAAAAGACACGAACTGTCTTCCCTTCAGAAAATGATAATCGTGAATCTGTGAGCATTATTTCTTGTTTTGGAAGTTCTCATCGTTATTGATCAGCCAGTATTATCTGGCAAATTGAGTCATTTTAATTTATCGTTTGAAATTAGGGCTGGGTGAGGTGGCCTGAAAATAAACTCAGATATGAATATATAATAAATGCAGAGCCTCATCATCACTGATAAAATGCAAACTCATGCACAGCTGCATGGTTGAGCTAAGGGATCCGTTGCATTGGGGTAAAATGACACTTCTTCCAACTCTAGTGATCTTTTCACATGTACAGTTGTACAAGTGAGCCGCGGCAACTTCAGCAAAACGCGTAAGACTTTGCAGCACATACCTGGCGCCCAACGTTTGCAGCATGTGGATAAATCCCGACTATTCGCGACATAAATGGAGAGAATATCTTTAGCAATATGAATGGCGTCTGCATCTATAATCTCTTTCCACTGGGTCCCGTCTTGTCATACGAGATACACGGAAAATGATTCCACTAACATTACCTGCTTTGTAGCAGTCGTGATTTTTTGCTTCTCATAGTCACGACACTTCTCCGGGCTTGATGAGTCGTCCTGCTGGCGTTAGCTGCAATAACCTTTGAATTAACTTTGCAATGGAGTGTGGTTCGTTCCAGGTCGGACTGGAAAGCCAAACTAGTTCCAAACAACAGAAGAAACTGCCTTTTTTTCTTTTTTCCTTTGGAGCAAACCTTTCCTTGCATGCTGCCGCGTTGTTGTTTGTGTCCCTGTGGGAAGTAAAAGCAGAGGGGAGGGCAACACCTGAACTACGGAAGTCCAGAGGGAGCGGGAGCAGTGCAAGTTACAGAGAAAAACAAGGTCAACTTGATCGATTAAAATCTCTTTCTTTTCTTTTCTTTTGCCGAGCCCTACTTAAAAGTGTGTAAATCGATCTGGAAATGAGGTGAAAAATAAAATGACCTGTCAAGCTATTTAGAGCAAATGGTGACCAACGATGATTGTTGGTGGATGGACTGGAGCTCCTTTAACTTCTCTATGTACTTCATGCCCATTGTTACACGTACTCGTTCATTTATTTTTCTTCTTGTCTTCCTCACCAGGGGTGATTGCTGCAAACCGGATTACTGCCAGCTCCCCAGACACAGACCTGCCCACGGTGACGGGGCTGAGGGTGAGGAGCTACGTTTCTGCTTGGTTTTGCGGTGTTTGGAGATGGGAGAGATTGGAATGAGTGTGGATTTGTTTAAGAGATTCCTGTAGACGCAGGCTGCTGTAAAAACACCCGTTTGCCTCCTTCCCTCTGACCTCTAAGCATCACATATTTCTTGTTTTCCTGTAGAAAATGGGGGTGAATCTGACAACCAGCAACAAAGAGGCCGTCAACAAGAGTGATGTGCTCTTTTTGGCTGTGAAGCCCCACATTATCCCCTTTGTTCTGGATGAAATCGGGCCAGACATTGAGGACCGTCATCTCATAGTCTCCTGTGCAGCAGGTGTTACCATCAGCTCCATAGAGAAGGTAATCCTCACCCTCACTGATGTAACAATATAATTGTTGTTCAAGGCTTTTATAAGCGCCATTATTTCCCCATATCATTGCTTTCTCAAATGAAGTTAAATCAAGCTGTGAGTTGCTGTCTCTTACTTACTTGTCCCACATTTTGTAATTTTGCAGAAGCTGCTTCAGCACCGTGCCTCTCCCAAAGTCATGAGGTGCATGACAAACACTCCTGTGGTGGTGAGAGAAGGAGCTACCGTGTACGCCACTGGGACACATGCAGAGGTAAAGCGGGGGAATGGAGGGACACAAAAACACACATTCTGAATGGCTTTGATAGAGTGGAGGGGTGGTGTGTATGTAGATAACGGGATAGGTTGTGAAGATGATACGACATAAGTGAAGCTGAACAGGAGATTTCTGCTTTTTAATTGATTTTTCATCTGCCTTTTGTGGTTCTTTAAGGTGGAAGATGGCAAGTTACTGGAGCAGCTGATGGCCAGTGTAGGTTTCTGTACGGAGGTGGAGGAGGACCTCATTGATGCCGTCACTGGGCTGAGTGGCAGCGGACCCGCCTATGTGTGTAACATCTTTTGTTTTTTCCTAGAATGCTGTGGCTCTGTTTGTCATTTAAAGTGTTTTTTTTAAGTGTTACATTCACAGTGCTGCAGGCCTGGCGTGGAAAATAATCAGTGAAATTCTTCATACTGAAATAGACCGGATTGAGTCTGCTGCATAGGTGGAAATTACAACAAGATGTCAAAGGATATGTTGAAATTTACCCATCGTTGAGCCTTTACATACTTTCTTTCATAATTTCTACACACGGAGAGCTACTGAGACTGATCTGATATTTTTTTATTTTCTTGTTTAAGTAAAAAATAGCTGGATGAATCTTTTTGAAGTATCAGGTCACAACAGGATATTATAACAGTTAAATGATGCGGGTGGACGTTGTGCATCATCACTTATGATACGTTTACATACGAGTTGAGCTTCAGTTACAGCCCGACCTGTTTTTACCTCCAGTGGACCTGGTAGACTTTCCAAAGTGGGTGTAATAACGAGGAAGGAAGAATACCTCAAATTTCTTCAGTATAACCACAGACCATCAGTTAGACGGCTAAAAGTTGGAAACAGATGAATGTTCCAGCAGGATAATGACCCAAAACTGGCTCAACACAACATTAAGAATCAGATTTGTGTCAGACAATAAACACCTCGGAAATTAAACTAAAGCATCTTATGAAAATTAAACTTTTCCAGGAACATTCAACCCAGCATTTGAAGCCTGTTTGTGTGGCTTTTCTTACCCTGCAATTCAAGAACATAAATTCTGTTAAAGATGTGAGCTGCAGAATCATTCTGCCACAGGGAAAAATGTTAAAAAGCCCTGTTTTCAGGCTTAAGTAGAAATGTGAAGGCAGAAGCAGATGAATGAATTTTATTTCTCTATTTAAAGATTCTATTAGAAAACATGAGGGACGCCAGCAGCGGTAATGACTTGCGTTACCGTCCGCTTATTTCCAAATCTCAGACCCTCCTGCTTTAAGCAAATTGAGCACATTAAGAGTAAAAGTGTCGTTGGGTTTTTATCTGCTGCTTGCATAAGATGTGTCATTTTTACATGCATTTGAGTTGTTTTTCCCTTTTTACTGCACGTTTCCCTTAAAGAAGCAGGTAACTTTTCAGCATGGTATTGTACAAGGTGAAGGGGACAAAACGGATGAAACTGAAGCAGAAACGAACTTGAGGAAGGCTTGAATGAGACCAAACTTTGTGTTTTTAAACAGGCGTTCACAGCCCTGGATGCTCTTGCAGATGGAGGAGTGAAGATGGGTCTGCCCAGGAGACTCGCTGTCAGGCTTGGAGCTCAGGCCCTACTGGTCAGTTATGCTTTGTGTGTCTTTTGTGGTGTTGCCTGTAATCTTGGGTCTTATTGATCTGCTGCTGTGTGCAAGTTAGGAGGCAAACAATATTAAGGTCACGCATCCCAACAGTTCATAGATCTGATAATGTCTGACTATTGTTCAGAAAAATCTTGAAACTCCAAACAAACACCTACAGCACACTCTATTGGAATCCCATTTTAATCAGTATTGATTAAGAAATGATTAGATTAAAAGATTAGCCGATTAAATAAATGAAGAAATATGGCAATTGGATCAATTAACAGACCTTTAAAATACATCCTGTTAAATCAAATAAATGTAAAAATGTTTTTTTTTTAATGACACAAAAAATCTTTTTATTTTAATTTCACTTTACTTTGATTTTATAAAATTACATGTACTTATTTCAGGGCCTTTCATTTTTACTGATACATTGAATTATTTAATTCAAAGTAAGGGACAGGGTCATTTAATCTGAGTCAATAATGTTTTAAAGACAAAAACTTCCATAAACAACATATTTATCACCTAATTTCTCCCCAGTACTGCTGTGCAGATGTTTTATATATATTTAGAGATGGATAGATAGACGTATATCTTCCGGTCAGAGAGGGTTATTAAGGTGCCAGAGACCTTAAAGTGAATGTCTTGTTGACTTCATTAAAACTTTAAATTTTCATTTGCATATTCATAAACAAACGTTCTTTATTCTACTCATTAATGACACATTCTTTTTGTACACACATTTATTATTTATTCTAACTGGGAAACGTGGGAATAGGTAGCGGTGTTGCTTCTTCTGACTCTGATAGATGGAATAAATGGAAATAAATTGAGCTTTGACATAAATATTTAATCTGAAAATGACCTGAAATTGATAAAAGCTCCATTGGGGGGGGGGGGGGGGGGGGGTAAATGATGTGATTAATTACATCAGTTGTACGTTTTTAACTGTATGTGATTTATTTACCTCATAGTTAATTTAATTATGTCTGTTTGTGATTTATGGATTAAAAACAAAAAGGTAAGGATGGGTTTCTGGTCTTTCTGCAGGTTTTATGTCAGTTTTTTATCATTTACTTATTTACTTTAGTTGTTTTCACTATAAAACACAGATATTCTTAGTTTTTCTGTCATGACTGCTGCTTCAGGCTCTTTTCTCGATGTGTCCAGTTTCTTCCTTATTTATAAATTTGTTTTGCCCTTTTTTGGGTGTCTGTCTTCCTCCTTTGGAAGGCTTTCCAGACGGTATTATAGGTGAGATCCAGCACTAACAGTCTTGTTTTGGCGTCTCCTCGTCTTTGCACATTAGTCTGCAGGGAAGCGTCATGTTTACGCATCAAACACCAGCATGCTGCTTATCATATCTTTATCTGAACATTCAGAAATATTCTTAAATCCAACCATCCATCCATTTTCTATACCCACTTAATCCATCGGTCGGGTCGTGGGGGGGCTGCAGCCTATCCCAGCGGTCATCAGGCGAGAGGCATGTTCTTAAATGATTATGCTGTTAGATTTGCATAATAATATCAAAATAAACACGTAAAAGACATAAAACTATGACATAAAGCTCAGTATCTCTGTCGCTGAAAGTGGAAGTTGTATAAATCAAGGCTTTTGTAAAAGAAAAAGGTTGATTCCCTGAAATTGAAAGTTGCTGTTTCTCCTCAGGGAGCAGCCAAGATGCTGCTGGACTCGGAGCAGCACCCCGGTCAGCTGAAGGACAATGTGTGCTCACCAGGGGGCGCCACCATCCACGCCCTGCACTTCCTGGAGAGCGGCGGCTTCCGCAGCCTCCTCATCAACGCTGTGGAGGCTTCATGCATCAGGACAAAGTGAGACTGCAGCATGTGGAAATGGAAAATTTAACATTTACAACCAAGTTTCTGACATTTGACCCCGACTTTCAGCTCACCAGCAGCTGAGTGTTATTTTTTTAAGTAAATAAATTGTCATTAATTAGCTGATCCTGTCAGAGTATCACTTTCCTTATTCTACATTTGGAGTGTTTGTGCTGCTTTTGTGCTTTATAGTTGTAAAGGTGAAGGAAAATTGACACATTGAGGGTATTTTTCTTGTCCTCGTCTCACAGGGAGCTGCAGTCTCTGGCGGACCAGGAGCGCATCTCTCCAGCAGCCATTAAGAAAACCACGCTGGACAAAGTGTTGCAGCAGCCTGGCGTCACGGTCAGCGGAGTCGGTAATGGGAACGGCAAATCGGGCCTCAGCCTGTTCAACAATCGCAGCTCTGGGGTCAAAAAGAAGAACTGAGAACAAACATGTTACAGGTTTAAGAGCACCAATGTGCACACAAGTGGACTTCAATACATCCTTTACAGCTATACAACCACAGAATTAAAAAGTGGACTCAGGACTGCTTAAAAATCACATCCAAAGTGTGGATTGTGGACCTGGTGGTGACATCACGGCATTACAGCTGTACTCTGCACGAGCTCCGAGTTGTAGCCTTATGTTTGAAGCAGGATCACCATCCAGATACACACCGAAGAGCAGAAGTGCGTTTCCAATCTGTCTGCATGTGTTTGGGCTGTTAAACGGTAACGACCCAGCGGGCCATCATGTGACCTTGGTACACATCAGGCAGCAGATGGCTGCTGGGAAATCAGGCTGCCTTCATCGTTTGTCTTTAAAAAGTCGAAGTCCCGCTACACATCATAATTAACCCTCTTTCTCTGTGCTAATTAGTATTGTTAATTTGACAGTATCTTACTGTTAAATATGGAATAACTTTTCTGTTTGTTTTCTTTGTCACGTTTAATTTCTGTGGTTTTTCAGGACATTAAGGATTTTGTGCCTTTGACCATGTGACACAGAACTTTTTTTTTTAATTTTTTTGTCCCATACAGGCAAGTTCTGGCTTTAATCCACCTTTTTATATGTTTGAAAACCCAAAGGCACTTTTGATATTGCCTCTAATTATTAAGTGTGATGTAATTATTTGGAAGTGCTTAAACAAAGTTTAGATTTTTTTATGTAAAGGCCTCATGCTGGTTATCAGTCCGTCCTAACTGTGCATTAAGTGTTGTCCTTTATACTTTAATCTGCATTAAGCTACATATTATGTATTGTTTTCCTCAACACATCAGCCATTGAACGGGTATGCGTGTCAAAACGTTAACATTAAAGAAGCAGAATCTATATTTTGGTTTAATTTTTTTACTTTAAAACCGTTTCTTTTGGTTTCAGCCCATCAGTGTGAATGCAGTCTGGCCCCCAGATGGTGCTCTTTGATCAGTGTGACTCTTTTATGCGTGCCTACAAGGATCAGATTAGCCTCTCCATATTGCTGCCAGCTCAGAGTGACCTTTAAATTGACCTTTAACATTGCATTACACGTAACTACACCTCCTCGGTTGTTGGTAAATAGCATTAGCTGTGCAGCTACGATCCAAAGCTCTCTGGTGGCTTATTTTTGTCTCCTGGTGGGTCACTGCCTCCTGAATTCTTTCCCAATCAGACCCCTCCTCTCCTATAAATAAACCTCGTCTGTGCTTTAAATAATAAGAGGTAAGCATGTTTTTCCTCACCGACCTCGAGGTGCACTGTGATTGGCTCTTCTAACAGGAAACACAGTCCAGTTTTAGAAGCTCTCTGTCAGCAGGCCAAATGGCCAGAGAGGGATTTCTCCACAGACACAACCTCTGTATGACTTCTGAAGATCAGACTGAGCAGGGGGCCAACAAGTTATGTAGGATTTCTGTTAATGGGGAAAAAATGCCTGGTTGTAGTAGAATAATACTAAAAAATATTAAAAGCCCCTCCTTTTAAAATGTACTAATTCCAGTTAAATATGCTTTGAGTTAATAAAAGCCCTTCTTTCTTTAGAAAATGCCCCCATTTATTAGAGCAATAATTGTTTATTAATCTTTAAATATTGACGGTTGTGGTGGAGTAAGTCAGGTCAGTCAGTTCAGTGGGTTACCACAACCACAGATTTGACCTTTTCCAGGGTCACATGACAACTGGAGGGAGAGGGGAGTGGGGGCAAAAACACATTCCTGTTGCAAAACTATACACGTGTGGACTTTTCTCATAAACCTAAAGAAATAGAAACATTTTGATCCAGCTGCTAATAAGAAACCCGTAACATAAACCGTGTGTTTTAGGGGACCATAAGACAAAAAAGAAGGGGGTGAAAACATGAGAAACATGGCATTTTTAACCAGAAGAAAGAAGGACAGAATGAATAGTAACAGGGTGTCCTCCACTGGCTGCTGTGAGCTTAGAAACTATCAACAAGTTTTGCGTTAGTGTAATAGTAGAAGACAAAGTGCAGTTACATTTCAGGTGTATTAAGATAGAAGCTACAGAAAACTTCAGCTCTTTTTAGATATTTGGACCCGTTTCTCGAACTCCAGGCTGCTACATTTTGGATTAAGACAAGTGCCTCTTTGTGTTGGAATGAGATAGGCTTGTGGACATTTTCAGGCAATACACAGGTGCATGATGCCGAAGAAAAATGATGGAAGAGAGGCGATGGTTTGTGAAGAGCCTTGTCCTCATTATAATTGAACAATTTCTATCTGTTGTCGGATTAGTTGAGTTTCCTTAAACTAATGCACACACCAGTGTTTTTTGATTAAACTGCGCACCGCGTGCTCCTGGTGCAATCTGGCTGTTTATTTGCGCGTGCGATGGTTTTTTCCTCTGCTGCTGAAGTGTCTTTATAATCCCTCTCTTCTTCCACGCTTGCCCCTGCTGCTGTCTGTGAAGATTAGCCATTCCTGGAGAGACTTCCATTTGCCTCTCATTATTGGACTTCTGTCACCTTTCATTGGTTGGGCAGCTTTAATCGCCTTTCTTCCTCCAAAGGTGAGGAGGATGCGCTCTGTGCCAATCATCTTGACACCAGCTGACGGTCTGAGAGCTGAAACTTTGTACCTTGCGTGTGTTTGTGTGTGTGTTTTTGTTCCAGCCCTGTATGAGATTTGTATCCACAGGTAGGCCAGATGCTGCCTGTCATCTCCATTCAATCAATGTAATCGCTGACCTTTGCAGTAACGTGGTTGTTTGCATATTGTATCCAACCCAAGAGAAGAGCCAGAAACCAAGAGGAGGAAATGCTTTTTTTAATCATTAGCCTAATCCTCTCCCACCTAAAACACTAAAAAGAGATGTTTGTATTCCGTGTCCCTCCTTTTTTTGCTGTTTGTGCATTGCAGTGCTGTCAGCAATCTGTATGTGTGAGACCTGTGCATGACAGTGATCTTGGAGCTGATACACTATCAGCTTTGTGCAGCTGTCTGGTGAAACGGTCACAGAAAGAGGAACCTCAGACGGTTACCACACAGCGAGTGAATCTGCATTATGGGCCAATCTGCAGCACACAAACAGAGGAATTCAGGAGACGCACATCTTTTATTTTCTGGTGGGAATAAGATGCAAGAAAGTATTTTTCAGCGACAAATATGATTAAGTAATCAGAATGATGTGCTTAAATAGCTATAAATTAGAAACGACACATGTGGGTGTCTGTTCATTTATAATCTTTTTTTTTTAATTAATAGTTTTTCAGGAGCTTTGCTTTCATTAAGGTTATCACCCAGTGCTAGAGGCAGAAACCAGACGTTTTAATGATGTAGGAATTATTATATGCAGCACTGTGAAAAGTCTCAAACCTCTTTGTATTTTGCTTCCAAGCAACCAGATTTTATTATAGTATTTTAAAGTGATCTTGAACCATAGTTCTCCAGGCTTTTCTTTAGACATTGGCTTCTTTTTCACTCATTTTCAGCCCAGTCCTTGATCTTTTAAGAATTTGAATCATTCAAATTTTAGAAAAGGTCCCTAACTCAAGGCATGAACCGGTGTTTCAACAGAGAGTTAGGCAGAGAACCAGTCATAGACACTTAATTTGTTCTCATTAATTTAGCTGTATTTATGAAAAACACCAAAGATAACACAGTTGACAGACGTGGCATAGTATTTTTGCTCCAACAAGGCGATTAGATCTCAGCACAGTGTACATGCGTTGATAGGCAACGTGGGGTTCAGCGTCTTCCGGGGAACCCGGGAGTCGAACCACTGACTGTTTTTCCTCCTGAGCTGCCATGTAGCGTGTCCTTGAGGAACTGGACAAGTGGAAGACAAAAGAAGAAGGGTCAGCAGATGAACAGCATCTGAAAGTGATCTCCTTAAGAAAGAGGAAAAAATCCAGCAAAGACCTGACACAGGACCTGAGAGATGCATCTGGACCTTCAGCTGATCCATCTACTGTTGGCCCAAGCCTCGTCAGAAATGGTCTCCATGGAAGGGTGGCTGTCAAGAAGCCATTCTTAAGGAAGGGAAACAGGGAGAAAAGGCTGAGCTATGCCAAATGACACAAGAAGTGGACTGAAAATCAGTGGCAGCAGGTCTTATGGAGGGATGAATCCTCCCCAGAGCCCGGACCTCAACATTATTGAAGCAGTGTGGGATCATCTGACAGAGAACGGAACAAAAGGCAGCCCACATCCAAAGAAGAGCTTTGGGATGTCCTTCAAGAAGCCTGGAGAACTATTCCTGAAGACTGTTTAAAGAAATGACAAGAAAACCAAGTCGGTTTAAGAGGGTTCAGGCTGTGTTGGAGAATAAAGGAGCTCAGAACAAATACTGATTCTCTGCAAACTCAGTTTGCCCTCATATACTGCACTTCCAATGTAAATGCCTGCACCTATTTCCATTTTCCTGATAATATATGAAGAAATAAGGGGTGGCTCACAAATGGCCTATTTCATAATAACAACACCGGATTTTAGTAACTGTGCCCATCTGTAACCATTAGCTTAAGTTGGGGTTAGTTCTGAATTAATGTGTTCAAACACTTGAGTAAATGTACTTATTTAGTGTCTGTTGACATACGTACAGTCACATGTCCTGATGGGTCAACTCAAGGGCTTGCATTCATCAGAACTATGATTGGATTTTAAATCAACGTATGTATTTTTTTCCCCCTGAAAATACCAAAGTGATTTATCAGAACACATCTCCACGTTCAGCCAGTGAGCTGGTAGAGGTTTACTCCTCAAAGGCCTAACTTGTGCATCAGTAAATGATCACGTAAATGCTATTTCTGTGGCGCTGCCCGGAAATAGGCGGCTAATATTGGCTGAGTGCTTTCTTGTATTGTATGCAAAGTCATTATTTCCTCTGAAATGGAAATGGAGAGTGATAGCACATCAGCGCTAATAGCTTGGGTGAGTTTTGTTTGTACAAATTAGGAGTAATGGTGCAAGTTGTGTCATCTGTTCATGTAGATATTATCTGTTGCTTTACTCAAATAGTCAGACAGTGATACTTACATTTAGAAAGACAAAGTTTGATGAGCTATGCCTATTAAATAATTTCCAGATGAAGAGTTCTTTTTTTAATGTCTTATTCTCAAGAACAAAGTGAGATATGAGCATTGTGAAGTGTTTGTGAATTAGAAAGATTACCTTTTATTCTCTGGAAGCCAAACCAGGAACTTGTCTTTTTTTTTCAGGCCACTTCAAATTCTTCTTTTAGAGGAAGTTCATCAATCGTGATCTCCATGCTAGGACCGTGTTCTGTAAATTAGGTTAAAAACAACCTTCATAGAAAGGAAAAAAAGTGACTGCATAGTTCTTGTAACTCCATCTCAATCTCTTTTTCATGATAAATACATTTGGAAAATATATTTTATTATATCTAATGAAGCTTTTCGAAGATGTTGCGAACAGCCCCATAGACATTTGTCTTTCTTTAATCTATCTCTCTTTGTTGTTGGATCACGGGTTGGCTCTAAGTTTAGAAATGTGCACAGCTGTCTTGTCACACTTTCCGCGCCGCCTGTTGTTAAAACACGCAGTAGTAGCGTCCTGTGTCCCTTTAAATGCGGGTTGCGTAGATCCTTCATGAATGAAACCATGTGATCAAACATCATTTGACGTCTGGCGCCTCCGACCACAGACTTAAACAAGCGAGGAAGGAGTGGATATATCTAGAGACCCGCGAGGAGGCGTGAGCGGAAAAAACATTTCTCCAACTGTCTCCTTAACACCGCGTCGAGAAACCATCGGTGAAGCTCAACCTCCGACGGTGCAGTGGGTGAAAGGCGCCGGTTTGACTTCTGGTGAGTCAGTCTTGTCAAGATCTAAAGTGAAATTGCTTAAAAGTGCTGAATGTAGAGGTGTTTTGCTGAGTGCGCACGCCCGCCGCTGCCACCGCCGCCAACGAGTGCGGTCGCGTTGCTGCCAGTGAGCGCTGCCGCCGCCGCTGCCGCCGCCGCCGCCGCTGCTGCCGCTGCTGCGCCGTCCCGTCCCGTCCCGTCCCGTCCCCGCAGCCGTTTAAAGGGCAGTAGTCTATTATTGCTGAATCATCACCAAAGCGTCTCGGTACACGCTCTGCCGCGACCCAGTCGAACCGCCACGCACGCCCGACCAACCGCTGATTTCATAATAGCACAGACAAAGAGGGGAGAGTGTCAGCTTATAAATGCCATGTGTCGGAATTAGAGGATCGTGAAGGCGCGCTGATCTCTCTGGCTGGGGATTCCCTTGTTTTGAGGCTGAAACGGAGAGGAGCGAGGCTTGAAAGGAGCCGCTCAGAGCGGTGAAACCCTTCGGTAACTACACATAACCTCATTAGCGTCCCCGGCTGCCCTCACTCGGAGAAGCGGCAGCGGTGGACACAGGCTGGACACGTTCGCCCCTTCGTTCAGGTAAGACGGCTAGTCATCTGTTCGTTGCTTCCGCTTGGTTTGTTTTTCTGACTCTAAAAGCAGCCCGTAGTCTGCTTTTCGCATGTCTGGCTGATGGCGTGACGGAAATAAGCCGACAATCCGCCACCACGGGCTGTCATCCCGGAGTGTCGGGGAGCTGTCAGACGTCCCAACCGGCTAGCTAGAGAGCGTATCCCGGCTGCGCGGCAGCCAGAGCGACTGTTTTGACATTTGCTTTGTGTCAGCCACCTCCGACAGGCCTTCACCTCCAGCGTCTAGGAACTGTCCTTCTTTCTTTCTTCCTTTCTTTTTTCTCGTGTGAGCGACGTGCGCTGTCGTTTAAACGCAGAGAAACGGACGGTTTCCTCGCGTGCCTGGTTGTACACCGGCTGGGCTCGCGGCAGAGATGCTGATTCATCACAACGTTGTTATTTCTCAACGTCTGCGCGAGCGGAGCGGAGGCACGAGGGAGCCATGGCAACATGGCACCGGCGGCAGGCGGGCGGACAAAGGTCTGACGCGAGGGAAGGAAGAGCTCGGTATATATTGGGAAGGTGTTTAGCTCTGAAATAAATCTAGGCCCGGCTATGCAGTGTATGTGGGGATAATTAAAGCCTGTGCGTGTGTGTGGTGTGTGTGTGTGTGGGGGGCGGCTGAGGAAATGCTGTTTAAAACGGCATTAGTGCTGAATTAGTGAATTATTGTCAGTGAGGTTTGTTTCTTCCGAGAGCACCAGGCATGTGCACAGAGGCGTGATAAAACAGTATCGTACTCTAAATTATTCAGTTAGCCTCTCTTAACCCCGGACTCATCTCACTTTTTAAAAGATCCTATTTTTATTTATTTATTTATTTTTAAACATACAAAACCAAATGAAAGTGTATAGGGATTAAATGGTTAATTCCCATGGCAGCCAATGAAGCCTCACAGAGAACTGTGCTAAAAAAAGAAAGCTACTCACTGAACTATAATGCCTTGCAATAGCATATCCTCTGATTGATCTCTTGTGGATAGGCCATTATCTGCTGCCTGGTAGCAGCCCGTGAGCAGTGCAACTCTTAAACACTGAGTAGTAATAGGGAGGCTCTGAGGGCAACAGAAAAACAGAAACTTCACCCCCTAATGACTCCATATCAGCAGCTTTAGTTAGAGTCAGCACTCTGCAGAGTGTATCAAAAGTATGTAGTAAGCAAGTTGGCAAGTACTGTAATAGAGGGTCATAATGATGAAACAGTTGTATCAGTATTGGAGGGAAATGTACACCCCCCCTCTTTACTGTCTTCACGCACACACACACACACACACACACACACATTTCCCGTTTCCCGTTGCGCACACACAACCTATGGGCTTCGCTTTTTATACTCGGTATCAGTATTTAATCAGTGCTTGAAGTGCATTTCTCTGTCAAGTACTTTCCCCATCCTTCCCTGGTGTTCACGGTAATTGAACGCTGACCAATGCTTATGTGTGCAACTTTGCTGATGGTGGCGGAGCGGTGAGGCGCGCGGAGCAAGGGGGATGAAGGAAGAGGGAGGAAGAATGAGAGATGGGATTTGCGGAGAGATTGAGAACAAGGACCTTTTTGTCTTCAAGGCATTCCCCTGAAAATGCTGAGGCGAAGCAAATGCGCTCTCGCTTGACAGATGGCGTTTTCACTTGTTACTTACCACAGCTAGTTTCTTTGCTTTGTTTTGTGCGAGTGCAAAGATACCAAGCACCAAGTATCGGTATTTGCTGGCTCTCCGTTGGAAGTGCTAAGATTTAAAACAGTGTGTGTTAGTTCCTTTTAATAAAAGGAAGTGATACAACTATCGGTTGGCCTGTTAATATTTTGCACCTCTTTCCAACTCTGCACAATATCTGGCCTGAAGCTTCTCCTTTCAGAGCAAAGCATTGAATATCGTGCAACATCCCTCTGTTTTTATGAGCGCGGAGCGGTTCGATGCCCTGCGTGTGCAGGGGGTCAAGCTGACGAAACGCCGTGAAAATCCTCCTTTGACTGTGCGTTGAAGGCAGGATGAGGATCGAGCTAAGACAGGTGCTTATTCTTGTGGGAGGAAGAGATCAGTTTAGATGACAGGAGATTCCCCAAATCCTTAAAATAGCGTCTGCTGGAGCTTTAAGGATTTCTTATAGACATAAACCACTTAAAGAAAAAGATGAACAGATCAGTTATGAATGAAAATACTCCTGAATTGCAGCTCACTTTGCCTGGGGACACAGTAACATTTCCATAAAAGTGTTACTTATGATCACTTTTGTCTGACCAAATTTTTGATACCAATAAAACCTCAGTTTCTGTCTTAATGCACATACTTAAATGATATTTTATCTTATGGCATAGATTGTGGAATATATATATATATATTTCTAAAATCAATTGGTTTATTTTGCTTTGGCAACACCAAGGTCGATACCTGAAAGCTGTTATACAGTTAAGCTGTTAAACACCAAGCCTCGCTGTAACTTAAGAAGGTGTCCAAGTCTGTAAGTCTGCGGAAGCTGTGGTTAATGAAGTTCTGGTACTAATGTAAAGCAATAAATGGTTGAGCTATATGGTTTCTATATCCTCCCCTGCTCTGGGTTTGCATTAAAGACGACCGCACAGAGGCAGCACTTATTGCAGGGCTGGAGCAGTGGATTGCAATAGATTGCACAGGTGTTCGCAATATTCTGTCCACCTCCTGCGTGAGTCTGAACATTCGGTGTCTCGGAGCATAATTTCTTCATATCGTCTGCGTGTTTATGGTCTTGTTTACTGCTGGGATCGGTCTCAGTGAAGTCTTGTTTTGCTTGCAAATTTCAGCGAGTGTTGCAAGAAGTGGAACGAGAAACGTAAACGCAGGAATAAAAGACAGAATCGGGGTGGGGGCGAGTCGGTGAGAAAAGGAAGCAGTTGGGCAGATCAATAGTTGAGTGTTTTTTCTCCACAGTAATGATGAAATATGGTGTAAGCAGATCTGGTGTATAATCATTGCTGTGCTTCACTGTCTCTCTTTTTTCACCTCTAATCTGCTTCCGTGTGAGCGTGCCGCTCGCCCATGTGTTGTTTAGACGTTGCTTTCTATACCCACCCTCCACAGCAGCCTCAACTCCTTATTTACATAACTTCCATGAGAACCAAAAAGAAAAGTATGAAATCAAGACAAATCCCATTGCAACATGCGCCAGAAGTCAGAAGGATCAGGAAATGAAAAAAACAAGTTTGAGTTCAGTTTAAGTTGCACTTTCTGTTCTGAAGACCAGACTCTGTTATAACTCTTCGAATCTGCGTGGTCTCTGGGTAAAGTTCCCACTTTTTGCCTCTCTGAGGAGCTCTGGGATGATTTTTTGAGGAGGCCGCAGTTAGTGGAAACACGTTGCACGCAGTTGTGGTCGATGTGGCCGCATCGAGATGCTGCGAATGATGCGAAGGCCCTATCAACAGGAATATCCGCACCACCGGTTGTCTACTAGTTGCATCACCTCAAAGCACCAACTTGCCGCATTTTTTAACTGCAGTGTGACGATCCTCGGATTCTGGTGTGGATTTCTGAACCTTAAAAAGAATCACAACACACACAGTGGATCAATGCCAGGGAGCAAAGAGAGGGAAGCAACGATGTGTGTGTGTGTGTGTGTCGGTTCTTTGCCGTCACCTGTGACATTAGATTATTTCCAAGCAACAGCAGTCCTCCTGAGTTTTAACGTCACAGTTGCACACATCCAACATCATCTGAAGCCAGATGGATTCATCTTTGAGATGAAATCACTTCAAAATCACTGATGGGACTGGGAATCATCACGTAGACCTTCTTAATGTTTTACAACCCTTGTGCCCTTAGGTTCTCAGCACACAGATCTATTTTTCCTGCCTTTTATAACCAGTGCAAGAACATTTCCTCGTTCTTTCTGTGCCCTCTGAAACTAATGATTATTTTCCCTGAGTTTTCCATCGATGATGTAGTGTTCCCTCTGAGCTAATGAGTTTCTAGAGTCTAAGGGGATGTCATCAAACATCTTGTTTTTATGCGACCAGCAGTCAAAAATCAAGGCTTACATTTATGAACATGGGGCAGGAAAAGCTGGCATTATTCTAAGAAGCTCAACTAGTGAACCAAGTACTGAACATTCAGTTTCTGGTCTTAAGTATTTCTCCCCAAAGGAGAAAGTCAAGGTGGAAACTGGTTGGTTTGTTTCCGTCTTACAGAGAAAATTACCAAGTTTGGTTGGGACTTGGAGCATCAAGGTGGAGGTCATGAAATTTTTGTGCAGCTCGAGAGGATTTTCATTAAGATTGCAGAAAACTGAACGGAGGATGTGCTCTCTGAGCTTTATTTGCTTTAAAGTATCAGGAGTATGTACAACTGATGATGTTTTGTGTGGTTTTAAGAGGAAATGGAAACACACACACATGCTATTCACACCATCTTAAATGATTGACAGCTGGTGGAAAACCTAAAAATGGTCATCAGGAATGTCCCTGCTCTGAAGGCCACTGCTGCGTGCGCGTCTATTATCCACAGACACTTCTACCTGTGTGTTCACCCTTACGTCTGCTGAGACGTTCCTTACCATAGTTTCTTATTAAAGTGTCTGATAATGATGAATGAATTCCCACAGAGACGAATGATGCTTCCACTCCAACTTTCTCTTCGTCTCAACTTGGTATTGCTGACCAGGGATAAACGGTGTCTGGGAGAAATAAACTCAACACGCCGTTTGACTTATCGCTGTCTTCCCTCGCAGCTCTGTTTGTTATCCACACGCACACACAAACACAAAGAGAGAACTAACTTAACCTAAAGTACTTACATACTTTCTCCCTTCAAAAAAAAAAAAAAAAAGAAAAGAAAAAGTGCTTATGAAAAAAAAGGAGCCAGAGCTCAATTGCCTGACAGTGCAGTTTTTTTTTGCTTGTGTTGGGAAATTTGTCATCACACTCCGACTTACTACCTGGAATGGGAAAAACGTGTCGACGCCAGGACTTTTTCTTGTCTTTAATAACACGCTTGTCTCACACACACACACACACACACGCTACTCTTTTTTTAACTCTCAGAAGAGTGTGAAAATCATTGCTCTTTCTCTCTAATTACTATAATACAAATAGGAGGGGCTAGATTTGAACCTTTTCCCAAGTCTTTCCTCACCGGCCTGTGTTTTCTATCTCTGGTTTGTTATCATGCTTATTTCACGCTCTGCATATATATTCCCGTTAATAACTTCCCTTTCTGTCTCCCATGCACGCCGAGCTCAAACTGGCGCCTTTTCTCTCCCAGCCGCTCCTCGTCCTCTCTCCATGGTCCTGCATCTCTGCTGTGAAGCGGCCTCTCTGTTCACAGGTTGCCATTATCTCTGATCTGTTTTCTAATTCTTAATTAGCCTCCATATAGCGTCCGGCGTTAACTATTTGCTAACTCCCTCAACACCCACACTGGATCAATGAGCGCCAGGACTGTTTGCTTTGTTTTTTTTTGACAAAAGCAAGGTGGACCGTCGCCAGGAGCTGACTTGTGTCGCTCTCTGAGGTTTTAACTCGCGCTCTCCACATTATGCTGCCTTTGTGTCCCTCCGTCACGTCGCCTCTGTGTCCTTCTGCGTGTCTTCACTGCCTCAGTCAGATGCCACTCTTTTTGTCTTCGGTTACTCTCCCAGCAAGTTCAGGGGGCTGTTATAGTCGGATTTATTCAATAAACACTTAGAATCTGTCCTTCATCATTCCCTACCTGCTGTTTTGTTACTGCGCACGTACACCCATGAACACCAGCCCTCGGGTCATTTTTGGAGCCACTAATCTGATCGTTTATTTTCCTCCGTCTGTGTGGCGCTTTGCTGGCTTTTAAGTAAGTCTCTTTCTAGGAAATTCGTCGGTGTGTGGCAGTAGTGACCGGAGCAGAAGGTTCCCTCAAACAAGATTAATTAGAGCCCTGTCTGAAACCGCCTCACGCACACAAGCATGCACGGAGTTCATTATCCTGCCAGTCTGCACCACATGTAGAGAAAGGAGTCCTGTGTTCCTCCATCTATCTTTACGAGGCCTATGATCACCACGTTCACCTCCTGCTACTCTTTTACTCTCATTGTGGTTCCTTCTCTCCAGAACTGGTTTTGTCCACAAGACTTGATGTGAAGTTTTTCTGCAGGTTGGAGGAGAAGGAAGGGGGTGTCATCACACTGGATCAGCTTCAGAACTTTTCCCATTGGAGGTTTTAGTTGTGGTCGTTGCTGAGTTCACTTTATTTCGTTTCTTTTTTTTCATCGACCCCAATCTCCCCTCCCTCCCTCATTCGACTCAACAGCTAAGCTCTTACAAATGTGTTGAGGATGCATTTTCACCCAAACACTCTCCCACCCCCTCTTCTTCCTGCTCCTCTGCCCTCCCCATCGTCCCACTCCTCCTCATCTCCCTTCCTCCCTTCATCCCCACCTCTGTCCTTCTTCTCCTCCCGACTCGCTCGTCTCTCTTTTTCTTCTTTCTCCCTTGTCATTTGCACCCCCCACCCCGTCTTCCCTCCATACTCAGCGTTTTTCTCGGCTGTGGGTGTGATGTCTCTGTGTAACGCTAATCAGCTCTGGGGACGTCAGCATTCTTTCAGTCCTCCTTCACCACCACCAGCACTCCCTCCTCTTCCTCTTCCTCCTCCTCCTCTTCTCCCTTTTTCTACTCTGATCTCACCTTGGTATCTTTCCAATCTGTCACTTTTTCCCCCTCCCAACTTTATCTTTTCTTGTCTTCCAGCCATATTTTACTTGTCTCCACCATTTTTCACCTTCGCCACCATCCTCACCTTCATGTCTGTCCTGTGTGTGTGTGTGTGTGTGTGTGTGTGTTGTCTCTCCACTGTAACTGTAAGCAGCTCTACTCTTGAGTCGTCAGCGTTCTTTCAGTTGCTCCATAAAAATACCGCCTGCCACAGCAAAAACGCTGTCTGTTGTAGCAACAGCAGCTTTGGCATTGACCACACTGCAACGATCACCCCACAAACTTAATGGCAAGGACACCCCTGAACCGTTTGTGTATGTGTGTGTGTTTGTCTCAGCTCAGTGTACAAAGCCTTTACACGGCAGATGATTCTTAACCTGGTTGACTTATTCCCGGTCCAAGCTCTTTGTTGCAGTGTACTGCCGCCAGCTACGGCTACAGATTTAACTTTCATGTCAACAAAGTAAAGTTTTAGTGTGGAATGAACAGTGAATTTGAATTACTTTCCTTCCTTATAAGTCTTAGACAAACAGACAAAACAGTTTAGTCTTTCATGTTAGCAGCGTGGGTGAATGCCCACAGTGTGTGGACGAGAAAAACAAAAGGAAATTTTCACAGAATTACTAGCTGTCAAGAACTCAAGAGCTCACCTTTAATCCTTAGGAGCTGATTATGTATCACTAAGTAATGTGTACAGACCCTTATTTTTAATTGTCTCAGGAAATAACTGGTTTTTGAACAGCTGGTCGGACATTTTTCAATATTTTCTGAGCACCGACCAGACAACTAATTGTCAAGTTTTAAAAATAAGTCGTCTTCTGTTTGGTTTGTAAAGAAAATATGAAGACGGGAACGTATTGAATCCTGGAGTTAGACTTGGAACAAACATTGGGAGTGTAGTAATATAATATGCATGGTGAACACTTTTAATTGGTATTAATCCATTAAAGGAAACGGTCATTTGCTGTTGCCGAAGCACAAACATCATCTTTCTTTACCTGTGACACAGTTGGATTCGATCATGATTCATTTCAGCTGCTTTGTTCAAGTCTGGCACATTTTTTAAATTAAGAACAAATTTACAAACCATAGAAAGCCATAATCTGGCAATCAAGACATTTTTTATGTTTAATTCTTTAGCAAAACCATTAGAATAGTATCGATTCACCTGAATAACAACAAAAATGTTGCATTTCCATCACAACTTCCAGTTTTTCACTATTAGCACCTCGTTCTTGCTGTGTTTTTATGGCACCAGCTGCTTCTCTTAAAGGCTTAATATGTCCACCAGTCGACCCGCTGCATTGCAATAACTATCCACTGACATCAACATTATGGATTTAGTTCAAAGCCAAACACGTTGACATCAATGTGGACACATTTGAATTTCCAGGAAAAAGAAATGGGAGAGCCCAGTAACCTGGAGAAGGCCGTTTGTCACCCTAACCCATAAAATGTACAGTTAAAAAAGAGGAAAATTAATCATTAATCAGATTATTTGTAAATATTAGAAAAGAGTTATTTTGAATTCTTGTTGCAGACCTGACCGGTATAGCTGTGCATCAGCAGGTAAAGTGGTCACCTTGATCAAAAGGTTGGTGGGTGTCTTTGGGCATGACACTGAACGCCACATTGTCTAGACAAGGTTATAAAGCGCTATGTAAGTGCAGACCATTTTCTTAAAGCCACACTCCCTTTGAAAGCAACTTTCCTCTGCACACGTGCGCACTTGGCAGGTTAGTTGTAGCAGGCATCTCGGAGAAGTCGCTGCTGTTGTTCTGTGGATTTGTGCTGTCTCAGTATCTTTTGTCTGTTCTTGTTATCCTCGACTCCGTGATGTTGACGTCTGGGCTCTGTGGGAGCCTCACCATCTGTTTGTTGTTCTTTCTGCTGAAGACGGTCCTTTACGGCCCTGACTGTCTTTGTAGCTGGAGCGTCGCTACACAGTGAATTTGGGATCCAGTGGATGCCCGTTTTATTGTTTAGGAACATCTTTTTAAGGCGATTCTGTTTAAACTTGGTATCCAACCTTTTGAAGTACACAAAAACATTGTTGTTTTTCAGTTCTTTAAACTGTTAAGATTGCATGTTTGTGTGCTCGCAGCTAACTGTTTTTCATGTGTGTTTTATTGTGCGCCGCCGGCATGGCAGCAGGGTAACGTATACGTGTTTGGCGGCATGTTTTTTGTTTGTATTTTGATGGAGGGTGGGGGGTTTGGGCACAGGGGAAATAAACCAGTGCCTGCCAGGAAAACATCCTCCTTTTTTTTCTTCTTACCCCCTCTGTCTTTACTCACCACCCCCACCCCTGGCAGCCTCCATGTCTTTGATGTGTCTATTGTGTGAGGATGCACCTCGAGCTGTGCAGGGGAACATGAGGATGGACGGCATCCAGTTATTGGGAAGAAGCTCTTTATTTGCGCAGTTAAATGAGAAAACACGTGAAACTGTTAAGGTGAACTGGAAGTGCTTGGAATGAAACAGTGCTGCTGCTCCATCGTGTTAAACCTCACTCGTCATCGCTCTTTTCCTACGTTCTTCCTCGGGCCGTAGAAAAATGTAAAATATGCTGTACATTTGACATGTTTCATGCACACGCATAATTAGCTGTATGTGCTTGCTGCTGTGTTTTTCTTTGATCTGAAGCTATTTATAACTGTAGGATTTGTGGCGGAGCTCGCGCACCCTCAGACAGACAGAGGTTCATTGTGGGGGAGGCGCACTGGCACGCTTTTTTTTTTTATCAAAAAGAATAAAGATAAAATGGGACGTGTTGGATAGGTGTCACAAACATGTCCTCAGAAGAAGGAGCTTTTAAAATGAACCCAGCTTTATTTCTTATTCTAACTTTTCCTGCCTCTAACCATTGAATCTGTGTAACTGAATTTCTGATTCAGCAGTATCAGGTGCAGCAGTTTGGCAGCGAGGCAGGTTTTTATGGTTTGAGGACAACTATGTTTATATGTTAAACAGCCAATCGCATGCAGTCTTGTTGACCTCCTTTGACCGTAGCTATGTTTTGGTTGAACCCTTTGTTTCCTGCGACTGTTTAACACCTTCCTAATATCGGAGTGTGTGTGAGACGAGAGCTGAAATTTTTGTGGGGGAGAGGGGAGGAGGGGAGTGATATCGGGAATCTGCTGAATCATCATGACTGGTCTCATGATGATCGCTCAGCAGCAGCAGCAACAACAACAATAGCCTCTCTTTATCACACACACACGCACACACAGGTCTGAGAGATGAGAGCAAGGCCAACACACCACACAAAGCATGTCATTGAGAGCTTGTGGAGAAGCTCATCTGCGGAGCAGTGCGCTCTAAGGACTGATCTCATCTTTTGCACTTCCACTCTTGCTCTTTGTTGACATCTGATTCACACTTCTGTCTCCATCCTTTTGTCTCTTGTTTCCACTTTGGTTCAGTTGCACATGCTTAATTTCATTTGGTTTGACTCTTTTCATCCCCCACAGTTGCAGGTGTGTTCGTCTGTTTTTCTTCTTCTCTTTGTTTAGGCGTGCAGTTGAGATGGTTGTTACAGTTAGTGTTCCTCAGGAGTCCTTCCCACAAATTTTACCACTTCCTCTTCTTTCTTGCTCATTTCATTCCTATTGGCCTGAAGCCAGCCAATGAGAGTTCAACAGCTCGAAGGTAGTGGGCACTGTCAGTGAAACCACAAGGAAACAGGAAGTCAGGGAAATTCTAAGAAAAGTTTGTCACTTTCTCTCATGCAGACTCATAAAGATGCAAAAATCTGTAACAAGCCCCCAAGACCATGCCACAGTGGCAGATTTTCATGTGGTATGTCTCTACTTTGCTTGATAGTGATCTGCAACAAATTCATTTAGATTTAACGTAAAAATTATGTTTTTTCTTTACCACATTTGTTTATTTTGATGTGGTTGCCTCGGTATGAATTTTCTATGCTTATGTGTCTCCAAAGGTCTGTGCAGAAGAGCGAGGCTCTTGTGGCATGACGACGACTAACAAAGGAAATAAAGCCTTAAAGGTGAGCGACCGTACCTTTAAGCGGAGTTCTCTGTATTTGATTTGGTCTGAGCGCCTCCCCTCCTTCTTCCCTTTTCCTGCAGGTGAAGCGTGAGCCGGGAGAGAATGGCACCAGTCTCACCGACGACGAGTTGGTGACCATGTCGGTGCGGGAGCTGAACCAGCACCTCCGAGGGCTCTCCAAAGAAGAGATCCTGCAGCTGAAACAGCGGAGGCGCACCCTCAAGAATCGGGGCTATGCCGCCAGCTGCCGAGTGAAGCGGGTCACCCAGAAGGAGGAGCTGGAGAAGCAGAAGGCCCAGCTGCAGCAGGAAGTGGACAAACTGGCCAATGAGAATGCTTCGATGCGCATCGAGCTGGATGCTCTGAGGTCTAAGTACGAAGCGTTGCAGACCTTTGCCAGGACTGTGGCACGAAGCCCCACTGTCGGGGTCGGGGTGAGGGCTGGAGGAGGAGGGGGTGGAGGGATGGCGTCCTCGGTCATTGGTCCGCTCATACCGGGGAAGGTGGCGACGGCGACCAGCGTGATTACTATAGTGAAGTCAAAGACGGATGCACGGTCTTGAGGGAAAGAAAGATAGAGTAGGGTGTAACGGGATGGAGTTCAGCTGCATCCGATTAATCCTTCATCTCTGCTGCTTCCTTCTCCTCCACCTGCACCAACTTCAAACAGCTGGGCAGCAGCACTTGCATGGCCTCAGCGTGTTCCCGCCACCCGTCTCAGATCTGTGCAGATGAAGGACAGGATGGAAACAGAGGAGGATTATCAAGTCTGTAAAGAAGCTCTTGGTCAGGGCACGATCACTTAGAACAAGGAAAACAATAATGCAGGGTCTGTATGGTTGCTGAATGGATGAACCGTCTTATTTCATGCCAAGAATATGAATCTTAAAAATTGGAAATACCCACAAACACGTTCTTTGGTTAAATGAGTCAAGTTTCCGGTGTTTAGTTTAACTGCTGGTTATATAGATCTTTATGTCTTGAGGTGCATAATATTCCTGCCAAAAAAACTAGATTTAAAATTGGGAAAACAAACAAACAAAAGCTAAAAAATGTTTCATTAAATATGCTAATAGAGTCATGTAGCCTGTGTTTTGGATTCATGAAAGAGAAGTCGATGGATTTGCGTGACCTGCTGATTTCAGTGACTGCACTGAAGCACCATCTTGTTCCACCTACCCAAGAACTTTTTCTGAAAAGTACTATAGAAAAGTATATATTATACAATGGTGGTAACTGTATTTCTACTGTTTTGTACTGTGCTGTCATTCACATGAGGTCCAAGGTGTATTCTCTGTGTGTGAATTGTTGTATATCAGGAATTCTGTGAAATTCTGTGGAGCGTGTTTGTTTTGGTACCGCTATATTTAGTTAGCCGTGTTTTTATTTAGTTTTTTTCTACAGTCTCCTCACTTTTGATGTGCGACTCTTGCTCCTTCCTAACTCTTCTCTCTCTGTCCTTCCATTTTGTATTTCTTTTATCTCAATTCCAACTGGCTTCCATTAATACTCACAGTACTTCCTGGATTTATCAGAAAGAAGGGGGCCAAGGCAATTGATGTTTACCAAAAAAATGAACACTCAAAAAGATACATTGGAAAAAGTTATTCAAGTTATTTTGGTGGGGAAGAATTTTCAGGGAAATGGCCGTTCGAACAGCTTAGCTAAATGAAGATTAAGTTGTCTTCTGTCTGAGAAATTTGAAAGGGCAAGTGCCTTGGTCTCCTAATGACATACATCAAAAAGAAAGTCAAGAAGAGTTGCGGAGGAATGATGCTTAGCAGGAATCACAGCATTTATCTCTTGCTGTGCGTTGTTGGACAAGCTGTGTAGTAGCCATCAGGACCGATGATATAAGCAACGCTCATTTATGTGACTGTGGAGCTCAATTAAAACAGAAGGATCTGCAAACAGGAGCCCGTATTTATCCTCATTTTCCCACACAGAGGATACGTTTTTGAGCTTTGCTGCTCTGTAATGAGTAGAAAGTTCACACGTCTGTTTGATGCTAATGGCTTGGTGTCACATGCTGATAAATTTCTATTGGCTATCATAACTGTAGGTATTTACACCTACAGGAAAGTTTTCTTTATGCAGTTAATGCTGCACTCCTTTTGTTTTCAGCCACTAGCTCAACTTGCAAGTGCAGATCTGGTTACTGACAAAGCAGTGAGCCAACTACGGGAACTAGAGATTCTCTTAATTTCCAGTCGCACAAATGGGCTGTAATTTCTTTCAGGCTTTACTATAGAAGTAGTCCTTTGTGGTGTTCTATACTCAGAGAGTCTATGTTGGGTGGAGTCAGTAATTTTATAAAGACGATTATCTTTGCATTGTTTGTAATGACATGTAAAAAAGGTATTACAAAATCTGTTTGATATACAGTATCTCTCTATTTTGCAATTGTACCAAAAGTGGCTTAACTACTGAATAGCTTTGTTTCTTTCCCTAGTGAATAGGCACGTGTGTGTAACGGTGGACTAGCGTTTGGTGTGCTGTGTAGGTACGTGACGAGGTAATTTAGTGTTCACTTTTTCATGGCTATGACTTTGATCTGTGTTTGATTTCGGGCCGAAGCGGATGATGACACAGTGGGTAACTGCACTCTCTCTCTAATCATCACATCTTTGTGGCCCATCGCTCAGCTCCCACACTGCAGACGTATCAGATCATTTGTTAATCTGCACCTATGAGCTATGAATTTAGCTGACCCATTTGTGTGTCCGGTGCTCGTTGTTGCAGATAAAACCTCACAGGCTTCGTGATGTTGCGTATTCAGGTCATCTGACAGTGTAACAGAGATGTGAAACTCAGCTACAGGGCTTCATGGCTGCATCACAAACTGCTCCTCCAGTAACTTATTTTTGTAGTGTGTATTAAGGACATTTTTGTTTTTTTTTGCTGTGTACATTTTATGTATATTTAATGTTGTTCTTGTGTTTGTTTTTGAGCTCTTCTGCAAGTGTCAGGGAAGTTAAAATGACATTTGTTATTGTATATGGTGTTTTATAAAGTGAAAAAGTATATTCTGCTATTTAATGGCCTGTCTGTCAGAGAGCGAAGTTTACCTTTTTGAGTACGGTTGCCTCAAACATTTTGAACCTGATTTAAAGCGGACATTTACTGAACCGATGAGAAAAACTGGTGAGAAATCACATACGTGCAGCCTTTTACCTGAACCGCCACACCACTGTGACGAAAACTGGGTTAGCTGTCCTACTGCTGTGCAGTTAGCATGATTAGTACATTTTTCGTCATCTTTACAGAACATCTCAAATAGAATATGAACAGTGAGCAAAGGTTGAGGGATTTCTCTCTAATCAAATGTGAGCCCAGAGAGCTCCAGATGTCAAATGAAGAGGACTTATGGTGGTAATATACTCAGCCGTGTTCCGCCACAAGCAGATTTAAACTCCACACCATATTTACAAAAACAAACATACCCTGCTTTGTTTAAAATAGGGGATTCATTTATTTGATTATCTGCTGAATCTGTGAAAAAGTTTTTTCTCCCCGTCACTCTGATGCTTCCTATCTGTTTTTATATTTCTCTGTTCAATGTTGTTTTTCTCTGGCAAGTCCTGTGTGTGTGAGTGTGTGGTCATGTAATACAGAACCAGGCCGTGTGAAACTGTACGACTGTTTGTGCCTCTGTTTCATCCCACTCTGTATTTTCATGCTCTGCAAAGGATACATACTGTGGAAGTGTAAATGTCTAATTATCCAAACTGTGGAGGCCAAAACTAGAACTCCTGCCACCCAGCACACGTGATGCTAGCGTACTCGTCTGTTTTCATGAAAGCAGGTACAACACTGTGTGACCAGGTTGAATAATATTTTATAGACGTTACCTTTGTCTAAATTAAGCTTATGTGTTGTGGCTTTTACTCAGTTTCACCACAAAAGTGTGACACATGGAAATAATCACATTTCTTTTTTTCTTTCTTTTTAAATCTACTTCCTACTGAGAGGAAGACACAATGGAAATATCACATAGCTGTCACTGTCAGTGTGAGCTGAGAATTGCTATTTTTGTCCTCCAGTGTGAAGCGTTGTGTGGGCTCTTTAGACAAATGAGGTTAAATATTACAGAAGACACGATCAGCTGACAGCGCTCACCTTCGCTGATAATCGGACGGGCCAGCTTGGTGGTTATTCATACTGGAGTTTATGAGCTGTAAGATGTGTCGAGCTTATTTTCTGCTGCCTGTACAGGGGTCATACCCTCCTCACGATAAGACGTTTCATCACAAACCAGAGCGACCGCTCATACTCAACCCTATAAATAATTTACAGGGGCTGAGAAAGAGGTGGTGGAGACACATCTGATAAAACTCTTAACCAAGCCCTTCCTCAAACCATCCAATTCTTCTAGAAGACGCAAATCATTAACTCCTTATCTTGCTGCTTGGCCAATCGGTATGTAGTCATTTAGTTGTTTTCCTGTCTAGTGAATCACACCACTGGACTCTAAAAAGCCCTTTCACCCAACACTGATCCAGATCAATGAAAGTAAATGAACCAAGAATTCCTTTGATCGTCTGTTTGGTGTTTTCATCACTCATAGCATTTGTTAATGCATCTCAAGTTACTCTGTGTTCTGCCGTCCCTTCCTCTCTGCTCCCCCACGCCAGTTAAACAACTTCTAATGAACATGTTTTCCCACAGATTTCAGCTATTATTGGCTTGTTTTTGCTTTTGTTTGTAACAGTTTGACCCCATGTAACATTTTTTTTTACCACTGGCGTGCCGTTGAGCAGCTCATCAAAGCCGGGATGTTTTTTTTTTTTCTGTTTATAAAAGTAAACATTAAAGCTACAGAGACGTAAAGCGTTTGTATGGAGGTGACGTAAACCTAGAAAAGCCCTTGTAATAAGAAATTCTGTGTTTTGTAATATTTCTGTATGGGGTGTAATAAATTATTCTACAACAGTACTTTCTATGGGAAAAACCTTATAATGTGACAGTCTTTGTAAGTATTTATCAACTAAATTATTGTACTTTTTTGTTTTGTTTTTAAATCTGTTGATAGTGCTGATGACAAGGTATTGGTAATCATGATATTAACTGTTTCATCATGGATATGATGCATCTTTTAATTTAATAATGTATATACTATACGTTTGTTGAAAAACAGCTTACTTTATTTTGTATATGACCAATAAACATGTTTTAAAACACAACTTGTGTGTATTGTGCAAATGTTATGCCATATTAATGGATTTTAGCACAAGTGCTCATTAATATGATGCTAAGCTAACGGTGCAATAGGTAAAATAAACCTTTAGGCTTATAGTAGGGAAATTAAAAGACCATTTGCACTAGTGTGTTTCCAAACATATGTACCAATGGCAGCATTTTTCCAACATGAAATCACTTTATGCTTTTAATTCAACATGCTTACATGTATGCGTCGTCTCTCTTTTTAAATACGAGTCATAATGCAGAAGCACGACCCCATACAAACACTGCAATACCCAAACTTCTGTGGTTTGTTGTCATTAAGTTAAAACATCTGCAGTGATGACTGATGCTAACTGATCTGCAACCCCAGTGCATGAATGATGGTGCCGACTGCCAACTTAAGCCAAAATCTTTTACTTAAATCTTCTCTTTCCAACAAATTAAACTATATTTTAAATGAAGTTTGTTCTGTTACTTTGAAGTAAACACAGGCAGTGTTTACTTCACCGTTTACAGTTTAGACATTAAATTGATGTGCTGCAATATCACAAACTTGAAATTAAATATGATTTATTTTTAATAGAATCACCCATCGCTGTTCACACTGTTTTTAATTCTATTGTATTATTATATACCACATGTTTGTATCTTTGCTAAATCTGTTGGGAGCATCAGGATATTATCAGAGCTTGTTCCTCTTGCACAGGGTTGAAAATAAAGTAGCACTTTATTGTACACTGTCTTTGATTAATTATAAAAGCTTGCTTTACAGTAAGGTTAATGATGGATGAAGATGATTGTTTAACATGTTTCTGAGTTCAACCGATATGGCTGCGCTCATTGGCTAACTGTGAAATAAAGACATGGGTGGATTTTCGCTCTGGAAAGGTTTATTCTTCAAGATTAAACTAGTTAGAATAATTCCCATTTGACCACCAAAAAACCCCCATTAAAATTAAAAAATAGATCCTGAACAAAACAAAACAGACAAAAACAGCTGAAAACAGGAAGAAAGTATCACTTAAATAATTTAAAACGGATACCAAAGTGATAAAGATCATCCTGCTTTACCCTCTGTTGAACAAAGGTTTCAAACCCAGGAAGGCAGGGCAGAGAAAAGTCCTCCATATATATGTGTGTGTGTGTGTGTGTATATAAAAAAACTCCAAACTCTGTCTCTTTAAAAAAAAAACTAACTTAAACATACCCCTCACTGCTGTGTCTGTGCCCACTGAATGCTTCCAGGTGTGTGAGAAGTCAAATAACAAAACCATGGAAGTGGCTTCCCAGCACAGGCGCATTCAAGACGCTGAATATGACACACGAGCTTTTAATATGGGTGCATTTGTTGAAAAAGATTGTAAAAAGGACAACACTGAGAAATTAGATAAATGAATGAATGAATAGATAAAAGAAAATATATTATGTTTTCTGAAAGTTTGTCGTTTGTCTCTTTTTTTACTTAATTTTTTTTTTGTAAAATGTTCCAGGTTTTCCTAAAATGTTTTTGTTGTGTTATTCTGAGATGATGTGGTGTCTTAATTTATTTTTTTCATTTTTTTGGTTTTCTGTTTTTGTCACGTTTTTGTCATTGTTTGTTTTTTGCTTTTTGTCAATGTCATTTGTTTTGGGGTTTTTTGCACTGCTTTTGGTTTTATTTGTTTGTTTTTGATTTTATTTTGTTGTTGTGTTTTTTTGGTTTTGTGAACATGCATTGGGTTTTTTTGTCGTGTTTTATGATTTTGTGGCTATATTTTTGGTTTTGTTGTTGTCTTTTTTGGATATATTTTTCGTTTTCTTACTTGTATACCTCTGGGACACCGTAGGCTCCGTCTCTAACTCCAGTCCGGGGTTTGTGAGCCTCTCAGCGGTCTCCAACTGCCGCCGTCTGTTGCTCCGGGAGGAGAGGCGGGTAAAAATGTAAACACTGATCCATCACAGTGGAGACTTTTTGTTTAGTTGTTAGCCCGTCTTTATGTTGCTGCTTTCCGTATATAAAAACTTTTAAGAGCTGCTCTAACTGTGCAATTCAAGACTTTTGATATATATTTGAGCACAACAATTTGACATAAAGGCGAAACAAATTGTCGACAGCTACTGTTATGCTAGCTAAGTTCATTAGCCGCTAGCCAGTGTTACAACCTGACAGCTAACGTTAGAAAATCTTAAGTTACTGCCCTGTAACTACCCAGCGTTACTGTTTACCGTGTCCACATGAAATGTAATGGAGGACTATAATAAGTTTGTGCAGCATCGCCTTTCCCAGCTGAGGAAAAGTAAGAGGGATGAGGAGGAACCCTGTAGACCTTCGTTTAAATCCTCTCTCATCCGCTTCTATGGACGACCCATCCTCCCTCCGCTGGTAAAACACAAGTTTTATGTCTGTCATCATGTCTGAATCCTTCGTGTTGAGTAGATACACGAACTGCATTGGTAGTGTTCATGAAATGCTGCAAAAATGTTTAAAACAGTTGCTGAAAATGAAAAAGAGCTCATGGCAAACTATTTATTGCTCCTTGATTAAATGCCGTTTTACATAAACAAGGGATATGTGAGCTGTTGCTTGAACATAACTGAATATAAAGATGCTAGCAGAAAGTCACAATGAAAAGATGAATGCTCTCAGCTCCGTGAGTAATTTAAGGCAACCCATGTTTGCTTGCTGTTATTTCAGCTCTCGGAGAAGCAGAAAGCTGAGATGCAGCGACACAGACATGAAGTACAGAAAGCTACGGGCCACAGACAGTTGAAAGAAGATCCCAGAATGACCTACGTACAAACTATCCTGCACAGCATTCAGGTAATGTTTTCAGCCATCATATTATCAAACCTAAAATTAGGCAAAAGTTGCGTTCTGTTTCTGAAAGCCTGTTTGATTCCGTGTTAAAAAGATTGCTTTTGACCTTGTTTTAAAGAAGTATAGACCTCTTCAGATGGTATTTTCTCAAGCCCTTTTCACACTGAACATGACAGGTGTGAATTACTCCCATGATGCTTTTCTACAACATTTTGTGGAGGCATTATGATCAGGTCAGACCTGGTTACACACAAGTGTGAACTGAACTGCTGCAGTTAATTTACAGACAAGCACAGACTTCATAAATGCACTATTCAAGCTATGTTTTGCATAGCTGCGGTGACATTAAATGTTGTTGTGAAAGAGCTGTGAGTCTACCAGTATATTTATACTATATTTTACTAGTGTACTGTCGTATCTTGTGTCAGTGGCAAATATAACTCGTGCACCATGGTTGTTTAAGTGACTTTTTCAGGCATCTCTGAGTGAATCTTGGAGGAACATAAAGGTTAAAGTGATCAGTGTCTGAATGCTGGTGCTTTAACAGATAATGTGTCATATCTGATTTTTACTCATACAGCACATGTCAAAGTCAATATAAAAATGTTTTAAATGAAAAGAAAGGCGCAGAAATAAGTATTTTAACTGTATACTGTGAAGGACAAGTTGTCTTTAATACTCAAGATCAGATTGTTTTCTTACATATATAATGTGTTGGGTGGCAAATCGCTGACTTTGCTTTACACAGACTTTAAAACTCAAGTCTTAATGAGGAATTGAGCAAATAATATAGGTTCAAGAATTGAATAATCAAGTTTAAATAGGTAGTGTATAGCTTTGTAGAGTTTTGAAATGTCTCACCTGGTTTTAATGACATATAAAAAGACATTTTCTCTCATGTCGTGACTTTTTTATGGCCGTGATTTTGCAGCTGAGGAAGACGCCAACACTTGAGCAGTTGCTTCAAGAGTCAGAGATTAATGCAGATTCTTCGCATCGGCACGACGCCAGCAGCAGATCGGCGTCTCACGGTGGCGTTTTCGATGGAACAAAAGAAAGTCCTTCACCAACACCTGAAAGGAAGCTGAATAATAATGTATCTCTCCCTCCCCTGACCTCCACTACGTACAGTGCCTTCTTTGCTTCCCATGTGTCACCTCAGCACAATTACCATGAAGGATGCCTTATTGACCAACCTGACAGCCAACAAGGATCGCAGCCATGTTCCTTCAACAGGGCAAATCAGCACGCATTGTCCTCAGGTTATGTGACTTATGAGAATGTTGAAAACACCACCGCAATCTCTGGAGAGATTGACTCAGGAGGCGAGAGCCACTGTGTTGGTCACTCTGAGGAGGCTTATGCTGTGGATGGCTTTTTCCTTCACAGCATCTCAAATGCAATCGCCAAGATGCCAGATATTATTAATCACCCTCCCATTGATGGAGAGGAATTAGAAAGGAGTGGACTGGAGTCATCTTTTTGTAATAACCTAATGGGAGTAAAAGACATTTGCCATATCTCATTTCAGGATGATTCAGTGATATGTGACCACACATCAGCAGAAACATCTCTGCACAGTATGCAGCATGCGGATAAGAGTCCTTTTACGACAATACTTGACCCTGCCAACCATGAAAATACAGACAGAAATGAGGGATCAGTTGACTTTTTAGACAGTCCTGAGTTATCACAGACATTAAGCACTCCGCACCGTCTGATAACAGAACTGCATGTTCAGCAAAGTCCCAGTGAGCCAGAACCAGTTGACATCCAGATCGACAAAGCAGACACAAAGACATCAGAGGACCTTTATCCTCTGAGCCTCCAGGCCTTGTTGAAGAAATCTCAGGAGTATCGACGGCGCCAGCGGATGCTTAGGAACCGAGCCAAAAACACTAAAATCCAAGAGGGAACCCAAGAACAGCCAAGAGGACAGACGGAGGAGCAGAGCCTCTCTGATAAGGAGAATGACGAATTCCCGTACAAGGGCACTGTGACTGCGGCAGGGAAGAAAACTAAAGAGAGGAGCGGCACTTTTGTCCCGTCACTGGAAACGTCTCCACAGAAATCCTGGGAGAATGAGGGGGTGACTGAGAGTGAGGTCACATGGAAAAAGACCAACCTTAAAACTGAAAGCACACATGTACCAGCAGATGGAAATACCAAGAAAGAGACAAGTACTGAAGAAGAAACAACCTTAAAAAATAATATGCTGAACAGTTCTCAAGAGTTCGCAACAAAGCCTAAACAAATCAGTGCCTTCATCCAGCAACAGCCCGTGTCACCAGAGGTCTCCCTTGTCCACGATGCCTTTAACGGGACCACCTGCCTTACAGGTTTTTATAAAGGAGAAGGGAAATATCGCACCTTTCCAACCCCTAACTTCTGTCGGAGTCCTGTTCACTGCAGAAGCAAAGGTAGTCTCAAAGATGGACAAGTGGCTGAAGGGGCAAAGACTTCAGGAGGGAAACTTGTTGTCAGCCATCACGTCACTGATAAGGTCGAAGAAGCTAACCTCAGACATCAGAACAGTCTCATATCTCCTTCAGCTGTGGATCTCTTGGTTGAGGGGGATGTTACAAGTGTATTAGCCAAAAGTTCACAACACATAGATCAACTCGAGTCAAACCTGTCCAGCCTTAAGGTGCTGATCTCAGATCTGGAGTCCACAGTGAAAGAAAACTTAGATAATCACTGTCTGCCTGACAACGACATGCAAAATGAGTCAAGTTTCAAAGGCATCAAGCACCCTGAGCAAACCGAAAAGGACCTGTCCACTCAGCGTGGTCAGAATGATTTCTTCAGCTGTGGGGAGGACAAGCAAGGGGGTGACGTGGAGTGCAGGGAAAGGCTGAGAAGACCGCCACTCATTAATGTAAAAAACATTCATGAAGAGTCAGGGCCTGAACCAAGCATCAGTGACAGAGAGGATGTCCTCTCAGATCAGGAGAGGGAAGCTGACAGGTTGAAATTAAATGAGACCAAACAGGTGAAAACCTCAGCTCCAGAAAGAGAAAAAGGACTGGAAGGATTAGCTAAGAGTTACGCTCAAAGTGGAAGCTGCAGAAAGCATCAGCTTCCGGTTAAAAACATCCAGTCTGTCGCACAGCAGATGCGCATCCCCAACATATTCAGAAATATTCCATCTGAAAACATGGTTCATTCTGACTTGTCAGTACTTTCAGATACAAGTAACCATCCTGTGCAAAGACGGAGTGAGATGACCGTTGAAGGTCAGCGCTCTATCCACTCACCATCTCTTAATCGGTCGTATGATGTGGACACGCCATCTGGTCTTTGGCTCCTGGAAGGGTCGGGATCTGGCCTGGGCTCACAAAGTCATCTTTGTCAGGAGAAACATCTGACTCCAGAGAGCGAGGGTGAGGATCAGGGAGGGAAATTAAAGGTCAAAAGGAGGCTGCTCATGCATGTGACGAAGGAGATGCAGGAAAGGAATGAAGATGTCAGCAAAGGTGCAGATTCGGTGGTCAGACCAAGCTCCAGCACGCCAAGAGGTAAGAGCAGGACAGAGAAAGGGCCAAATATAAGCTGCACAGAGGTGAGGGTATGCAGGGTAACAGGTTCTTCTTAGATTTCTCTCTCATATAACCCCCAGAAAAATATGTTTAAAAGAACATTATTGAATATTACAGATCAGGTTCTGTTTCCTCTGTCAAGTTAGACACTATTGCCGATGCCTATTTAAATTCTATTTGTGCTCATTCGCTGTAAGACAAGCCTTCAAAATTTCTGCATTCCTCTGCTGAATCTGAATTTTGTCCTGCTAACAGCTAATTTTCACTTTACTGCGTATCACTATGTTTATTTTCCTCAGCTGCTGTGCGATTGTATGAAAGCCGCGACAGCCAAAGGGACAAAGAAGAGCAGCTGAAACTGACCCATGCTGCTCAGGTCAGAGCCCTGCAAGACGAGCATAGGAAACAGCAGGAGGAGCTGCTACAGGTGAGACTCTGGGATGGATTTTTGGTAATACTGTATGAAGAATTAAATGTTATTAAGATTACAGACCTGAAACTGACAAATAAAAATCTGGATATATACGTGGGAGACCAAAATAAGTGGGTGGCAGGTGTTTAATGCTTTATCTGAGAGTACTGCTGTGATCTTAATCTCTGTTGGCTGCGTGCATATTAATCTGGTGTATTTTAGGTATGCACTGCAGCTAATTTGTTCCCTGTGTGGTACTGTGGGTATGCCGTGGCTTGAGGAAGATTCCTGTTGTTAAAAAAAATGGCAACAACCACAAAACTGGACCTTCGTTTTTAAACAGAAGAGCAAACATCTCGATCTCTTTATAAATGCCTGGTAAATCTCCTCTGTTTGCCATAAGAATGCATCACACTCCCAGATAAGTCGGATTTTGAATGAATGAATAGCAGCTGTCATATCAGCCATGGAAAGTTTTGGGGACACAAACTTGTAACAAAAGCCAAAACTCAAAAAGAGGAAGTACTGCTATAGCTTGCGGATGTAGTTAGAAGATCGTTCTAGACAACATGTACAGCGAGAATAAAATAATTTATCGGTATTTATACACCTTTGTGCACCTCGTGCTAAGGAAATGAGTTATTAGTTCTGTTTGACTTTGATGATCAATGTTGCAAAGCGGGAGTATGAAAAGCAACACTTAACTTCCCACTCAGTTGTGGTCACAGGCTGCACTTTTATTTTTAGTTCGTTCCGTTGTCAGAAATCAGTGTTTGATGAAACAAAATGATACGAATCCTGTCTCTGTGACCAGACACAGGATTTAAATGCTTTGTTCTGGAGTTATTTGAATAAAAACATGGCTTCATTTACCTTTAAGTCTCATTTTTGACCTGCTAATAGGTATATTTTTGCTTTGCTCCTGAGTGTCATATGAATAGGATTTGAATAACCAGAAGAAGCAAACATTTACTCTGAGACTAGATAATGTGAAACACAGTCATTGATAATCCTTCCCTCCCATTGGTCTGCTTCTTACATTAGATTGCATCACTTATTGCTGTACAGATCTTGCACGACGTAATTCCAGCACGGCAGCCATAATTCACACTGCCAAGGTTTTTTTCCTCACCCAAAGTCACCTTTGAGAATATCTGTGCCCATCTTTTAAAAATGAGAATAGGCTGTGAGAGTTTCTAACGATTCACGGAGCAATGGCATAAGTCTGACCCCAAATGTTTCTTTGAGGACATTTGAAAGCGCACACGCACGTTGTTGCCACACCTGTTAGAGTGTGCACCTGGGTCGTGGGCAGACTACAGACATCTGTTCATTACAAGAGACCTTCAAACTCTCCCCCCAGCTGGAAAAAAAGGGGATTCTACCATAAATGTTTCATTAGATCCCTAAAAGGCGAGCTGGCACGGTCGCCTGCTTCTTTGCGTGTGTGTCCGTGCACATGCAAGGCTTCAAGGACGCCTGCTGTTCTCTGGCAGCCAGTTCATGATTCTTCAGCTTGTGTCTGTATTTGTTCTTGGCCGGCGTCCTTGCCCTGCTTAATCACCGACTCTGTTTAATTTACGTATCCTTTACAACAATGCAGTTAGCATAAGCTGCTTAATAAAAACACCTCCTCTTGACTCGCCTCTGTCCTTCCATCACTTGCGATGTGATGAGAGCGAGCTGGCTGGGCTCTTTGGCAGAGGGAGGAGGGGAACGGGGGAATCGACACAGAAAAGGAAAGGATAATTTGTTTAATTCATGAGTGTCTGTGGTAAAATGCCAGATTGTCCCGCTGAGTACAACCACTAATGAGTCCCTCCCTTTTTTTTCTCTCTCCGTTTCCCCCATCCCTCTCTTTGTTTTGTCTCATAACTCTGTTTTTACTCGCTTCCTGTATCAATTTCCCGTTTCGTCCCTCCGCTCTGTCTCTCATCTCGTCCCTCTTGCCTCTGCCCCATCCCGCCCCATCTTTCTCTCTACCCTCAATTAATTTCTTCCTCCTGCCTCATTTGCTGTCCTCTTCAATTCAATATTTCCCATCCTCGTCTTCTCCCAAATGTACGCACCTGTGCCGGCACACACCTCTCCACTCTTTCTCCCGCGTCTCAGGCGTTGGCAGCACGTTACAGTCTCCTCCAGAACATGTCCTTCCCTTGCTCCATGTCGAACTCTCGTCTCGGGGAGACGTTGACCTTCTCCGCCCTCTCTCAGGTATTTCCATATTTGTTCAGTAATCAGTGACACACACACAGAAAAAATCCTGCCCTTTTATCTGCATGATTTTTAAAAACTACCAGTTGGCCGACTCGCTCGTTAAAAAGATGCTTCCTCTTTGTTTTAATCCTAATCAGGATCAATCATGTGTTATTGTGCTCTGCTACATTTACCAGCACAGCAGCTCAGCTCCAGTTAGACTTAATTTGTTCAACAAGCATGTCCCTTTAATGCAGCGGCTCTTGAATCAACAAGTGAGTGACAGCACATCCGCAGCTTATTGTTCTGTTTATTACTTCCTATCTTAATGATGAGCTGTGAGTCCACTTGCTGCAATGCTCTAAACAGATGCCGACAAAGGACCTTGAGAAGCTGGGAGGGAAATTAATTGGTTGTCATTGATGGAATTAGAATTCTCCTCTCTCTTCCCCTCTGGTCTTCATTATTCACCCCGCTCATCTACCGTTCACCCCCTCCTCTTTGTCAGCCCCTCAGCCCACTCTCACAGCACTACCGCCCCCTGCTGGCAGCAGCCGTGAGGGGCTTTCTGACTCGCAGGCTGCTGAGGACCGAGAGAGTTGCACAGCTGGTGCGCACCATCAGGGTGAGTGAAAACAGCATTGTTAAGCCTGTTTTTAGTAGCACGCTGTCTTTTGTGTTAAAATGAGCACCTACTGTCTGTGTGCGGATTACAGATGTGTGTGTGTTTGCACTTGTAGGACACACAGCAGTTCCTGCAGGCCCTCAAGCAGCAGAGCGTTGGCAAAGGAGAGTTCTGCAGCAGACAGGACGACTTTTTGCAGGAGAGAGTCGCTCTGCAGGTATGTTAAGAGTTCCGGCTCTGTAACTGAGGACGGTTGGAAAGATGGCTGCTGCGATTCTGAGTTGGCATTTTGTTCTTTTTACAGCAAAATAAACTGCTGGATCTGTTCATATTATCAGAATCAGAAAACTTTATTGATCTCGGAGGAAACTGTGCAGCCAGACTGAGCAGTGAATTGCTCATCCAGGCCATTGTAATCCTAAGAGCTTGAATAAGGGCAACAGGACCTTGACTTCTAATTCATAAGGCTTCTTGAGTTCGTCTACATCTTAAGGAGAAGGGACACTCTTTTTAGGACAGTAATGTACACATTCTGGACAGAGAAGACAGATGGTATGAGAGAGGATAAAAGGAAGCCATCCATGTTAAACTGGAAAAAACGTTGGTCTTCACAGCACATTACAATGCAGCTTTGTCTCTCCTCCCCAGGAAGTTTCACTGCCATTCACATTTTTGCTCCTGCGACTAAAACTCTAAAACCCTTTCAGACGGGTAGACAATTTATAGGTGAGAATGACTTGGAGCGCTTTCGCACCAGAGACGTTTGGTCCGCTTTAAATGGACCAGAGTTTGTTTCAGTGGACAGTCCACTTGGTTTGGGCTGGTGTGGAAGCTTATCTGAACTCTGGTCCACCTGAAAACGTGGGTCTGGGTTCGCTTGCACGTGAAACCCCTGGTGCAGTGCGGTTACAGTGGGAAATGCAAACGGACTCTCCAGCGAACCAAAGAGAGGTTAAAACTGCAGTGTGCCCAATCGAACTGAGTCCCCTGGACGATCCTGGTGTGAAATCGCCCTTAAACGACACACACTTTGGTCAAGTGGTTCAGTTACACACGTGACTGTAACGACGCCTCTGCTACTAATAAGCTGATGAGAGGTGAAACGTCTTCAGTCCAGTGGCCCTTATTCAAGCTCTTAGGTCTGTTAAGTGAATTCAGCTCTACTTACATGTGGGATGATCTCTCACAGAGAAAGTTTGAAGCAGCAGAATGTTTTTCACGTTTTCTCACACAGTCCACAGCACCGCGGTGTCAGACATACTTGGATTATTAACTCAGTTCTCATTCTTTCAATGCTGGGGATTGACTTCCTCTGCTTCAGCAACCATGCGGAACATTCTGTAGATGCTGCGACCATCCCCTCACCTTCTCTGTCGTTTTCCCCTCCAGTTGCGCGCTGCACGTTACGAAGTTTACGACGTATTCTTCGGCCTGTCAGCCAGAGAGCGGATGCAGCTGATCAGCTGGGACAGAGAGCTGACCAGGGACAGAGAGCTCAGACGACAGGTAATCTTCTCAAAGGAACGTTTGACAGCCAACCAAGTGAGAACATGATTACACACAACATCAAAGATCAAAGAAATGATCATTGCACCATTTGACAAAAACACAGCCATGATCTGACTGAGAGACAGCAAGGCAGTGTCATCAGAAAACTTTACAAGCTCGCTGCCTTCATCATGATGACACAAAGCTTTGAGGGGATACAGTGTTTGAACTGACCCTATGAGACACGCATCCATTCACAAAAACCTGCTGAACTCAGTTTTCAAAAGCCACAACAGGAATAAAATCCCATTGGTTAGCATAAGGCTAGAAGCTAACCTCTCAATCAAAACCAGAGGCTGCATCTTATTAAGTGTATGGAGTCCTGTGGGGGTAAAATGTGATGAACTGGACACAGAGTAGCCTGTGTCGTCACAAAAGCAGACGTTACACAGACTTGTGATTAAATCAGGCTTCAGTTGTTGTGATTTACATTTATATACATGCTTTTGATGTTGTGGCCATAGTGTGTCTTTACATGTGTGTGCATGTGTTTGTGTAGAATGGACATACCGACTGTCCCAGAGGAAAAAGTTCTCTGTCAGCCGCAACACGAAAATCACTGGAGAGGAAGAGAGGAACGATGTGAGTTTGGACTTCATCGGTCCTGTTTTCTTTATAGCTGTGATTATTCAACACGCAGTCGGTTCATTACGAGTGACTTATATTCATGTTACACGGTTTTAGGTGGCATCATTCGGGTTCATTTTTTTAATGAGCTGCACCACATGAACAAAGGCTTGCTTTCTTTCTATCTCAAGAAAAGTGCTTTGTCAGCTTTTAAAACCCATCTCCTCTTCCCTCCAGGATTCAGAAAAAGGCCACAGAGAGACATGGGGGAGTGATGGCGAGGACCGGACAAAAGTCTGGATTTTCAGCTGAGAAACCGCAGGAAACAAAACGAGGACAGTTCAAAGCAAATCCTCAGAGAGTCCCCAAGAGCGCTTGCTCCTCTAGACCCCGATGACACTTTCCTAATTGGCCCCAGTGAGGACTACTAACAAGGCCTCTAGTGAACTGCATAAATAGTATATAACTAATTTCCCACTTCTAAAATCTGAGTTTGACACCAGCGGATGCCTGTTGCTGACTAACAGCTGGTTACAGCTCTTCCACAGTAATACTGGCTGTAATACAAATTATTTATGAGGTCTGCTTTTTGAATTTTTCACCATGTTCAGTGTTCTCGTATTTGATAAGTGTGAGGGGAATAAAGTTGAGTTAACATGTTAACAAACCCCACTTCAACACAGAGTCTGGTGTTTCACAGCAGAATAATCATGGGTTTGATAGATAAAGTTTAAGAAAACACTTAATTACATCAAAGGCTGGCTCATTGTCCGGGCTAACTTGGATTTGTGATAAAAGGTTCACCTCACCTTTCCCTTTCCTCCTTTACTGAGTCCAAATATCTATAAGAGGACTCTGAAATGTAAACGCCTGACTCCACAGGTGCAGTTAATAACATCATTATTATTTATTGCACCTGCGCTGAAAAAGGTTGACCAGTTCCCCAATGTGTTATGTGCCTGCCACCAAAAACAGACAATCTCCATATGTATTTGCCCTTGTTGACCACATTTATTGTGATATTTATCCTTTTTTCCCTCCCTATCCAGCTCCAGATGTTTGTAAATGTGTGTTACTCCTTATTGTTGCCTTAAAACTTTCCACTGTTATGGAACTGCAGCCAAAACACACGTAAACCTTAGCTTATTTTAATCATAGAGATTCCTGACTTTTTTAAGTGTTATTTATAAGTTTGTTGTTGATAATAAAGATTTGGTTTTGCTGAGTTTTTGCTGTGAAGTTTGCGCGGCAGGGGAATATGTACAGACTCCCAGCAGCAGAGGGCGCTGCGGGCGGTTTTCGGGTAACATCCGCTCGACGTTAGTTGGTCACTGGTGCAATGAGCTCTGTTTTGAATCGATAACTACTTCTCAGTTGACTCAAAACGGGATGGAAGAGGAGACAGACATCGGTATTTCCTCACGGGCGGAGAGAAAAGCTCTGGAAAAAGCCAAAATACTGCAACGCGAAAGCGAGAGGAAAATCTTCAGGCTGGTAAAAGACAAGAAAAGCACATTTAGAGTCACTAGTGGCAAGCTAGCACGCTAAACTAGCAGGTGGTGTTGGGAGCATTGAGCCATTGTTTTCTAAGCCGGTGAGCCTGACCCGGTTCTCGCTTGTTCCGCAGGTCGGACGGGTCCTGAAAAAGCCGGAAGCCGAGCGGTCTGAGGAAGAGGCCGCTGCGCTGCTGCGGCACAGAGACACCGTGGACGAGCTCTGCAAGAGACAAGTCCGCAGAAATGTGCTCAAGAGGAAGCAGGAGGAGGTTAGACCATCCGGCCCAGATCATTAACACGGGGCTTCCGCAGGGCTTCCCCCTGCTCAGGTCTGAAGTGAGATTCGTGAAAAAAATGTACTGTTAATACTGGCACAGACCTGCTGGTCACTGCAGAGGCAGAATAATTAACCTGTCTTTGTTTTAACTGAAAATTAAGTTAACATGTAAAACATTTATACTAAAAAAAGTGACCATTTTTTATACAGCCAGGCCTCTTTTACTGTGGTACAGTCATGTGGGGAACTGCACACACCTCTAGACCTTAGATTTAACTTTATTGTGATCATGCAGAGTGCAGGAAATCAGCCGTGCAAATGTAGTGAACGTCTAACCAAAAGGGCAAAAGATGACAAATGTGTAGAATGCATCATGGTGTGATAAATTACAGTATGTACAGAAGTATGTTATGTGTGTATGCACATTAAGTTTTTCATCAGAGACACATGTAGTCAGATTAAACATATTAGTTTAAGATGACAATAGTGCAAAGGAATTGATAGAAAGCAGTGTGTAAAGGAGGGCTGTGCCAATCCAGTAGAGACAAAAAGTAATATCACTGTGAAGTTCATCAGTGTCACAGCCTCAGAGAAAAAAGCTCCTCCTGAGCCACTTGGTGCTGGAGCCGATACTCCTGGAGCACCTGCCAAATGACTAGAAGACAAAGAGCCTGTGGTTAGGGTGAGATGTATCATCCATGATGCTTTTTGCCCTGCCAAGACAGCGTTTGTGGAAAAAAAAAAAAAAGTCACACTGATGGCACGTTTGAAGAAACCTTTGATCCTCTTTGAAACAGAAACATGAGATCACATTTCACAAAATGCACATTTGTTATCAGTAACATGAAAAGTGACATTTATCACATTTTAAGAAAGAATATCCAGATCTGCACCAAAATAAATGTGTTCTTCCTTTAGCTTCATGAAATTCGGCTTGATTTCCCAGTTATCTTCATAACAAACAATGATCACCTCAGTTTGCCTCAGTTCCTTGACACTGGGTTTGGGGTCAGGATTTCTCAACTAAGGCAGACAGATGAAACGCATATTAAAATGTGATTTAAAAAAACAGTCTACAGATTAAGAAAAATTACTTAAAGAGTTCTGATTGTGATTAAATCCAGCTGTGCTTCCTTCAATGTGTGTTTGTACTTTCTGGTAATAAATGGTCATAAAAAGAAAGGCTCAAATTGTAATTATACATTCCTGCTGTGTTTTATGTTGCTGTACTGTTTGCAGGTGTTCGATGATGCAGATGCGTTGGAAAGTAAAGTCAAGCAGCTCGCTGCGGCAGTCAGGCAAGCAGATAATCTGGTGGTTTACACTGGAGCTGGAATCAGCACGGTAGGCCAAACTCAATCTCTTCCATCACCTTGTCCTTAATCACAGCGCTGATGGTGCCGTTTATTTTTAGGCTGCCTCCATTCCAGACTACAGGGGCCCTAATGGGGTGTGGACGCAGCTACAGAAGGGACGGGCCATAAGGTGAGATATGCGGTCATGATGTTAGACATGAATGAGTTTTTCTGTATCTGAATTTCTGATTTCCTGCATTCTTTTCATGCAGCTCATCAGACTTGAGCAAAGCTGAGCCCACACTCACACACATGAGCATCCGGATGCTACATAAGGAAAAGCTGGTATGTCAGAGCTGTGTAGATCACGCGTCCTGATGGTGCACCGTGTTTCATTAACATTCACATCCGTGTGTGTCCGTAAAGGTGAAACATGTAGTGTCGCAGAACTGCGATGGACTTCACCTGAGAAGTGGTCTCCCCAGACACGCCCTGTCTGAGCTCCATGGAAACATGTTCATTGAGGCGAGACTCCTTCATTCTTTATCCCATTGTTTTGTCTGTCTCTGATTTGTTCACAGCTTCTTTTTGCTCAGAATATGAATTCTGTCCTGTGTAAAGTCGGGATAGTGTGCCGTTCTTCCATGTCCGTCTCAAAGGTATTCAAAAACCAAAATCCGACTTTTTGACTTCAGTAGTTGGCTACGGTTATATCATATTTTGGTTATACTTGTGTCATGAGGACGCAGTTTACAAACATTAATGGAAAAGTAAGACATATTTGAATGACATTAACAGGCGAAGACGTTTCTCAGCCTGAACACATCGAATCTATATGCAACCATTATTTAAAAATGTACTTTTAGACCACATTTAGACTAAATGGTCATAAAGCTGTTTCAGCTGCACCGCCGTCGTCCCTTTAAAAGGAAAGTTCCACCAGTCACTGAAGGTCAAATGATTGTTCTCTGATCCTTGTGTGTCTGAAGACTGGATACATGGTGTCTGTTTTCTTTAAGAAAGATATTTACATATAAGACAAAATGGAAATTATGAAAAAGAAAGGACATCAAAACAAAGAGTGAATAACATGCTGACAAATCCTTTATTAGGGTTGCATGTTGTTCCTCTGCTCCTCTTTGTCTGGTATGTTGTTTTTCTGAGTGCAGATTAATCTGAGCGCATGTTTAGTCGGTGCCTTCAGCCTGTGAGGTTGTAAATAATTAGGCTGCACGTGATTGGCTGCCGTGATTGATCCTAGTAGCAAAAGCCCTTAATTGCCATTAGTCGTTTTAACAGAAGACAATCCAGTTGCCTTCTGCTCAAGTACTTTGGAATGTTATTCAGATGTTATTGCTTCACTAATTGTCTGTTGAGACATACCAAGTTTCAGAGCAAATCACTACATTTATTGTCCGTATATCTTTGTTGATTCGTTCAGGGGGGTGTGCCTGCATTTCCACTGCTGTTTATACCATTAAACTGCTCTGAAGGGAATGCATAAAGTCAACTAAGTAAAAGAAACAAGTGGAATGTGGAGATGAGTTTCACAGGAAGTAGAAAATGTGCACGGATAAGGGATCAATGCGGGTGTGAGAGAGTTGACAACAGCAAACATGTCAATTAAACTAAAATCTTACAACTATGTTGCCCTATCGTGATCAAATCATAAGTGAATAGCTCTGAAGTTATCAATTCACACACTCAAAGGATCACTGTTCCATACCGTATATGTTTTTCAGTGAATTGCTTACGTAGTGTAGGTAGAGTAATAGATGAGTAGACAGATATTAACACTGCTAAAGGGACGGGGCCCAAACTGCCTTTAAATGTATTCTGGGTGCATTCATACCTGTTTTAAGACATGTCCACTTGTGATTGGATCACCCAAGAATGCTTGTTAAGGCCAGGTCTAAGCAGTGTTAGAGGTGAACAGATGGCAAGGCTGGGTTGAGCAGACCTCATGGATTATAAGACTTCTGTTTGATGCCCTGACTGCAGATGTTACTTTGCAGCTGGATAATCTGAGAAAAAAATATTTTAATTGTTTTGCACTGTCCTGTAAAAGTCTTTCTCCAAAAAAAGTGTCCCTGACTGTTTCTTTTGTTTGTTTTCTGCCTGTAGGTGTGCATATCCTGTTCACCGGTCAGGGAGTACGTGCGTTTATTTGATGTGACAGAGCGGACGTCGCTGCACCGCCATGCGACGGGGCGCCGATGCAGCCACTGTGGCGCTGAACTGAGAGACACAATAGTGCACTTTGGGGAGCGTGGGACCTTAGAGCAACCTCTCAACTGGAAGGGAGCCGCAGAGGCTGCCAAGATGGCAGATGTTATCCTCTGCTTAGGCTCCAGTCTGAAGGCAGGTTTTATGACGCACACTTAATCTGTAGTGTTACGTACACTTTGATCTGAATTCATCGTTTTTACAGTTAAGTTGAGAATTTGTGAGGACTGCTAACAGGACGGATCCACTGACACAATGTGAGAGTGCATTCAGATTAATTTCGTGGTCTTGTTTCATCAGGTTAACACATTCTCTCTACACACTGAAATGTATGATGTTGGATTATTCTCTCATGAGCTCTTTCTTTGGGTCTTGTAGGTGCTGAAGAAATACGCTTGTCTGTGGTCGATGAACAGACCAGCAAGCAAAAGGCCCAAACTCTACATTGTGAATCTTCAGGTACTTGATTTGGTCCTTTTTTACCAATAAGGTGCAAGTGCATTCTCTCTTTGGTCTGCATCACAGTTTGTGGTTGTGGTTTTGTTTTAGTGGACGCCAAAGGATGATCTGGCTGTGCTGAAAGTTAATGGCAAGTGTGACGATGTCATGAACCTCCTCATGGGGGAGCTGAACATTCAGATTCCTGCATATGACAGGTAAGGACTGTATCAAGTGAGAACACCAAGTGTACTCAAAAATTAGAATGTTGGCTTTGAGTGCCTCGACAGCTTATCGCTCAACAGTTTCTATGAAATAAAAGATAAAAATCCCAGTAAAAACTAAAAAAATAGGAAAACTAATAGCCTGACTTTTATGAGATTTGCTTGGCTATTTCTTTCCGGTATACTAGAAAAACATGTACCGTACTCACATCAAATTAATTAGTCCCTTTGTCAGATAGTACTTTTATTTCTTTAACACGCATTTACAACAAACAAAAAGGAAGCAAATTGTTTTTTTTTTTCATTTCTTCATGCCTGGTTTCCCTCATTCGGTCTCATCAGGACAGAGGATCCCATCTTCAGTCTAGCTACTCCTTTACAGCCAGAAGAAACCAAAAGCCATACTCGTGAGGTCATAGCTGCTCCTGACGGGCCGAAAGATCGGTCAGCTGACCCCAAAGAGCAGATGGAGGAAGCAACATCTGTGCAGGGTGGCTGGTTCGGACGAGGGTACCGCAAAGGAAGGAGGAGTAAGAGGAAGAAAAGACTTGTGTAGTTGAAGGAACTTTCATGGACTGCAGACTTTGTAGTCAGGTGCTATCAATGATTTATCCCATTGACAGATTTAAACTCCAGTCGCATAATGAGGAGGAGTTGTAGCTTTAGGGTGCTGTTGTACGTGTTCTCTACGTTTGCCTGCATGTATGTTACAGAGTGTGTATGGCTGAGGGTGTTTGGACATTTACAAAAAGCTCTTTAAATCATTGAATTATTCTTTTTGTACTGCGTACACTTTGAAGTAACAGCGTCGTTTCAAAGAGGTTGTTGTTACTGTACTACTATCTTTATGGCAGCTAAGCTGGGGGAGTTAGTCAGAGCAAAATGCAGCTAGTGCAGAATTACAAAACCTTGTAAATAAATGATTAAATTACTTAAAACTGATGGGACGGAGCTTAAAAAGTGGCAGTGAAAAAACTTTCTGGTCAACGCACAACTCCCGAAAGCTTTAATCTGCCGGTTAGAGCATTAAGTAGATGCACATGTTTATTAAAATACTGGGGTTTAAAGGATAAATTACACTCTTTATGCTCATGGGAAGTGGAAAATGAGTCGTTTTGTGTTTATCGGTGGAAATCTCCAGCAGAACGGTAGAAGTATACCAGTTGCTGTTTTTTAAGTTGATGTTTCTACAGTTTTGGCTTTTTCTACTTTTTATTTAAAGTAAAATATATATTTTTGTAGTCTTTATTTTCAGATGTTGAGGAGCTTATTGGTGATTGTTTATTTTGAAGGTATTTTAATTTGCCTAAATTATTTTCTGACCTTGCAGTCGACCTTCACTCTACTGAACCCACACTCAGGTTAGCCAGCGATGTAGTAGAGCCACTACTGTGTTTTGGTTTACTAAGAGTTTCTTAATTCGTTTACATTTTTGTGCTTTTGTTTACTGAGTTTTGACTTAAATGTTGTTTTTTAGTTCTGTTACGTTTCACCGTTTTGTGTTTGGAAAGAAGAGAAGAGTTGTCTTAATAAATTTGTCTCAGGAAGCTCATATAACATTATTAATCGCATTGTTTACCATACGGTGTTGTATGTTTATGAAAAGAAAGTCTAGCCATGATAAGCTAGTGTTCAGCATTCCTAAAAGTGAAACCAGTGCTAAAAAATAAATGTGAAGACTCTTTGTTATTTGTTGAGTTTTGCAAAGCTGTTATATTTGTGACAAAATAAATCATGAGTTCAATTTTCATCTTTGACTGATGGATCAGTACAAGAAGTGGTACATTTGGCTCATAGATTTATCTTAAGAGTTCTCTGGTATAGCAATTTTTATTTATTTCCTTTTGGGTATTAATAAAGTGTTCATATTCCTCCTCAAGGCTTCCTGATGCAAATCTGATTAATTAACTTTCTGTGGAGGAGACATTGAATGCTAATTTATGTTCCTCCCTAAAGAATCAGACGGCCAAATTAAATATTTGATACCTGTTCTGTAACGATATCCCCCTGAATGACACGTTAATGACCGTCAGGTCGCACATTGGACATAAACTATATCGCAAACTAAAGGGAAATGTCTGCTAAACCAGCCAAGAAACATTTGACCTAAACTGTCATACAATTGATTATAAATGATAGACTATAATAAATGAGAATTAAATATAATTTGGAAGTATAGTAGTATTGTTAATTGTACTATTTGGGAGAAAATATTGGGTTTCCATTGAAGTTATATTAGGGTGTTTAAAGCCTGCATGTTATCACGTGACTTGCGTAGTTACGCAATCAGTATCTCAGCGTGGGTTCGTTCGATGTGACGTAATTGGAGGCGTTGGCTGATTCAGCGTCACTCTGTCGGATCAAGAAAAACGGAGACGTCCTGAGGAATTATATTTAAGTTGTAACAGAAAAAGAAAACGGGCTTGAACAAGTTCATTAAGGTGTAAACTTAATCTGTTTCTTGTTCCTGTTTGTACTGCCACTCAAGTATTTCCCTGAGTTCGTCGAAATGATCAAAAACGGACACCACGCTACGGACGATCAACTGGAGGACGCCGGGTGCAGTAAGCCGGGCGGATCAGTGTGTAGCCCAGAGAAAAGGAAGCGGACCGTCCGGTTGTGGTGTGACGGCTGGTGAGTTTGGGGACACCTTCCGCTTCTTTACTGTCGTTTCTCGTCTACTAAACCAATACGTGTAGTACAACTGCTAAAACGTGGTCGTTATGTAAAACTCAGCGGGAACACTTGTGATTAGCACGCTAATGCTAGCTGTTTTTTTTAGCACTAACTAACTAAAGCGTTTCACCGTTATCACCATATTGGACTTAAATGACACCTCGGAGCATCGCGTGGTCTCAAAACAACCAAATTGTAGTTATTGTCTTTATTTCAGACTAAAGAAACACAGTTTTATTCTATGTCAATAATGTTGACATGGTTGTTAATAACGTTATTACAGTGTCCCTGAACGCCAATCTGAAAAGTAGTTGTTCCAGAGCTCGCATCCTAGGTTGTAAACACCACATTTTAACAACTGACCCAAACTCTGTCAGGCCACACTGCTTTTATATAGTACCTGAAGGTGTAACTTTATGATTTTATGTGTGCATCGTTGTTGTTTTAAACTTTACTGGCGCACAATTATGCTGTGAAGGCATTATTATGATTTTTACAGTGACTTACAGTTGATAAAACTGACTCTACATATGCAGTAAATGCTTTCTTTCCTGCTTCCATTTGCTGTACAAGGAAATGACTGCTTCACTGACAGCTTTTTGGCATGGTGCATCCTCATGTGGTGGTTATAAATGTTTATAACAAAAGTGAAACAAATGAGATCAGGAAGAAAGATGAGTATCTTGGAGGAAGGAACAAATAGATGTTCTTTTAAACAACCAGTTTCTTTACTTAAGCTTAACAAACATTTAGATTTATTTATGGTCAGAAATAAAAGGATCTCTGTCAAATAAGATAACAAAGACGCTTTATTTAACGTGGGTGATGCAGTCATGCCTTACAACCCCCCTAAGGCCAGAATTGATTTGATTAATTTTAATATTCTTTTTGTAACAGGCCAATGCACCTTTTAGCCCTCGTGCCCCATTTACCTGTTATACCTAATTTTCCAAAGTTACACTGTGTCTACAATTATTATTCTCTTTGTCTATTAGCCTATTAATAACTGTTAAATACCTAAAGGCAAACAATTACCCATGTAAAAGCAGGCATCTCCTATGTTTACTCTTGGTGTATGAAGACTTTTCTCATGGGACAAACACTGATCTGCATTTCGTATGTGTAGTTATTTCTTCTTCCCCTCAAATGCTCCTGTGTTTTTTAAAAATAGGTTATAGTTAGTTGTTGTTGAGCTCAGAATGTGTTTCATCAGGGGAGATTTACTCAGACTTATATTTACTTCCTTTTAAAGAGCAAGGTACTTGCAAAAAATCTACTGATAAAGGCACTGAATGACTAAAAGCAAATAAGCACAAGCATGCTGCAGACGCAGCGTCTGTGGCCATCACCTTTCTCTCAGTAACCTTTATCACCGTAACTCACCCTGACAGTCTCAGTCAGTTTTGCCAGTAATAAAACACATATATCTGTGGAAGATATGTATGTGAGCCTGAGGAGCATCAGGCGAACTCCACACAGCTGCAGGGGGCCAGTTGTTACAGCCTCCACCTTTATGGTTGTGTTTTTATCTCTGACACCAACTGTTGTTTTTTTATGAGGATGCTCACTGTTTTTCTTTGTCCACAGCTATGACATGGTGCACTATGGTCACTCCAACCAACTGCGGCAGGCTAAAGCTATGGGCGATTACCTCATAGTTGGAGTGCATACAGATGGTAAGTCTGATGTTTCTGTGACACACTATGACTGAATACTCATTTCTAACTATTACTGCACAGTCGAGTTAAGTAGCTGCTTATTTATAATCAGTTCAAAAAGCCACAAAAACTGGGTTTAGAAACATGGTGTTTAATCCCAGATGACTTGTGGGGCAGCAGAGTATGAAAGTATCCACCACCTACATTGGCATGAGTTACTACATGTATGTTAATACTAACAAAAAAATCCGAAATCTCTTCCTAAAAGCGGAAATTTCCAAGCACAAGGGTCCTCCAGTTTTCACTCAGGCGGAACGCTATAAGATGGTGCGGGCAATCAAGTGGGTGGATGAGATAGTAGAGGGAGCGCCTTACGTCACCACACTGGAAACTCTGGACAAATACAACTGTGACTTCTGTGTGCATGGAGGTGAGCCAGTGAGAGTCTGCTCTTTAGCTTCTTTGTGTTGTCACCGATGAGAGCCCCCTTATCTTTATTCTGCCCTTATACGAGCCTCCAGACATGGTGTGATTATGGTTTTGTTCACCAGATGATATTACGCTGACAGTAGATGGCAAGGACACATACCAAGAGGTGAAGTGTGCGGGACGCTACCGGGAATGTAAGCGCACACAGGGTGTCTCCACCACTGACCTGGTGGGCCGTATGCTCCTCATGACCAAAGCCCACCACAGTAACATGGTGAGCTTGTGTGAATGTCTTTATTGTTCAGACAAGGGTCGTTTATTTGACTGTTGATCTAACTGATTCCTCTATGCAGGATAACCCAGATTACCAGCAGCATACTGACAACTTTGGGAAGGTACACATCCTGACTTATTCTGTGAAGATATAATGTAATATTTAGGATGCATTACCTTTGCTATATTATCTCTATGATAGATATGGGACAGCGTGATTCATTTCTGTTTATTGTGCTGTTAAGAGTCCTACAGGCCACAGTCCATGGACAGGGGTATGTCAGTTCCTGCAAACATCCCAGAAGATCATCCAGTTCGCCTCAGGAAAGGAGCCTCAGCCTGGAGACACCATCATCTATGTGGCCGGAGCGTTTGACCTCTTCCGTATCCTTATCGAGTGAAACGGCTAAGCTATGAGGATTTTCTGGTTGTTTTGAATTAGGGTTGTGTGACGTACATATGAGCGGTCAGTGTTCGGAGAATCGAGGTGAAATTTTGATGGCAGGTCTGAGCTAAAAGCTGCTCAGAATGAGGCAGCAGAAGAGAAAATTTCACCAAATGAAACAACTTAAAACTTTCAGAACAGCCCAAATGCATTTGACATATAGCACTTTTCCACTCTTTCACTTTTGAATCAGACTTTTGTTTCATTTTGAATATTTTCTCAACTGATGAACATCCGTGTTGCTCTGTCGTTGCGCGCCCAAAGTATGCCTGCACAGATCATCTGAGTCTGTCAGGAGTTGTGTCATACTTGCTGGAGTATTGACTGCTGGGCAGGACTTTTCTGCAACAGGAAAGACACTGAATGCTTAGAAGTGCTTAACAAAAAAGGGAAGTAGCACTTCAAGAACTGTGGCTTATGTGTTGCTGCCTTGACCACAAACCCTTTGCAGACATTGGCCATGTCGACTTCTTAGAGATGGTCTACAAACAGGCGGAGAAGCCCTACGTCATCGTTGGGCTGCACTTTGACCAGGTACGCCTGATTATACACCTAACGTCTGCCAACATGCTCACAGACGGATAAGAGCCGCCCCTCCCTGCTGTGTTGGCAACTCTCACAATAAACAGAACGAGTTAAAGCAAGAGCAGCCCCAGATTATGTTTCGACAGGAAAGATGGTCACCTTAGCCGTTCTCTCTCCAGCTGTTAAAGCTAAACATCGGATTGGTAGAAATGTAAACAAACTCAGTGGCGTCTTCATTGCCCACAGGAAGTGAACCGCTACAAGGGGAAGAACTATCCGATCATGAACATCCACGAGAGAACCCTGAGTGTCCTCGCCTGCCGGGTGAGCTCACGCACGCACGCACACACGCACACACACACGCACACACACATGCACACACACACGCACACACACACACACACACACACAGTTCAATGTTCCGCACAGTGGGGTGTATTTCTGCCCGGCATACCCACAGCTCTGCAGGCAGCTCTTGGCTCTGTGCCCTTCATTCCTGCTGGTCAGCTATGGACCAAGAACAATGAATCTTTGTTCCCCAGAAATACTACACATTCCTACTGTAAAACCACCAAACTTCTGTGCTCTGTCATCAGTTTAACTCGATGCCTGATGACAAGGTGTAGAATCGTACAGAATCTAAGCAGGATGAATCTGCTGAAAGATGCTTTTTGGTTAAACCTGGGCATTAGAGAGCAGAAATGACCTAACAGATGTAAGAATGCTGTGGAAGATTAACTCTTCTCTCACTGTTCGTCTGTGTGTCTTTAAGTACGTGTCAGAGGTGGTGATTGGTGCACCCTATGCAGTGGGAAAGGACCTGCTGGATCATTTTAAGGTGAGTTTTGTTTTAACTAAGTGTGACGTCTCTTCTCACAGCTGCTTTACTTACGCAGAAGTTTTATTTACCCAAGATGCTTCTTTTAGTTTGAACATATTGGCCAAAAATACCCCAACTATACCTTAAAATAATCTTTGAATTGTTCCATCTTTATCATACTTTTTGACACGATTCATAGCAGATATAATTCACCATAGTGAAAACATACGTATAAGAGAAGGATGGTGAGGTCACAGTCTAGTTATTGATATTGTATGTAAATGTGGAGAAAGATGTAAAGAAGGAGACTGAAATACAGCCGGCAGAGTACAACTCTGAGGCTTTTTCAGTGGATGTAAGACTCGTCTTTACATATTTTCAGAAGTTACTGTTATTGTGGGGGAATGGACGCATCAGTAAGGCTTAAATCCAGAGAACACGGGTTCATATCCTGCTTGATGCAAATTTCTTCAGCCTTACGTGACTTATTTTCAGCTTTCTGTCGCCAGGATTGTGGTTTTGGCTGAAATACCGTTGACACCTTTATGACATTATGTTAAACCTTGATGGATGATGATCTTCCCACATCAAACATTAGCAGCCTCATTTCTGTGCATGCAAACCAGAGCGTTGGCTTTGAAGGAGACCTGATGCAAATCTGGGAGTTAGTGCTTTTAATGTTGCCGTAGGCCAGAGCCGGCTGGTAGTAAACAAACTGTAAGGTCCTGGTGTGACACTGGTGGCATTTATAAGGGTTGTTAATTATTTTAAATTAGTTTACATTACACATGTATAGATAAAGGATTCCACTGTGCCAACAGAACAGGTACAAACATTAATCTATCCGTCTGTCAGTCCAACTCATCAATGAGCAGAGGTGATTCACTCATATTTATGTTTGCATGAATGAATGTTTGGTGTTTTTGTTGTCACTGAATGTCTGAACGTATACTCTGAGGTTTATGGAGGAAAGTATCTATGGTGGACATCAAGCTCATCAAGACCAAAATGTTTTTGCACGTTTGTCCATCAAACATTTTAAATTCTGTGGTTTTTTGTGATCCAACACTAAATTCTCCCGAGGAGACCAATAAAGTTAGCTTGACCTCGATGTGGCCCATCAATAAGAAAAGTAAATGCTGTTTACTTTTCTTATTGATGGTCACACATCACTTGTGGCGAGATTGAGCGTAAACGAACTCCAGTTTTTGTGTAAAATAATACGGGAGGAAGGTTTTTAAACTTGATCACGGCTGGTTTAACCAGGTCTGTCTGTGTGACCGAGCAGGTGGATATGGTGTGTCACGGTAAGACAGAGGTGTTTCCAGACAAGGACGGCTCCAACCCGTATGCTGTGAGTACAAAGTTTGAATTTTTATGCTACAAATGCACCTGAAGGTCCAGTGTGATGCATCTGAGGCGTTATCAGGAAGATGTGCTTCTGTTTTTATTTACAACATTACATCGTCTGATCTCAGGGTGGCAGCATGGAGTTTATTTCTGCTGTGTTCTCTGTGTCTGGCCTGTTTTGATGTAAACTGTGGTTGTGTGTTCTTTCTTCAGGAACCTAAGAAAAGGGGGATATTCAAGACCATCGACAGCGGCAACAATCTCACCACTGATGACATTGTCCAAAGGATCATTGCAAACAGGTGAGCTCCTCTACTTTTCCAGGCACCTTCAACCACCTTCCAGCTAATAATGTCTCGACTCTGTGTGTACTGAGTCCTCCTTTTGTTCTCAGGCTGCAGTTTGAAGCCAGGAACCAGAAAAAGGAGGCCAAGGAGATGGCGGTGATTGAAGCGATGAAGAAGAGAGAGCAGCAGGGCGAAGCTACAGCTCAGTCTGTCCACTAGTGAGCTCAGACAGTTTTAAGTCTGTTTTACTCGTCCAGGTACACGCAGCTTTAAGAGAGAGGGCTCAGCAGAACCAGACTGGGAGTCCTCAGCTGGGTTTGGCCAGTCTGTAACTAAACTCGTCCAATCGGACGCTTTGAATCCTCAAACAGGAGAATACCTGCAACAATCCCTTTACTCCTGCTTTCCCTGCTCCACGGACAACTTTATTTTATCCTATGTTGTGTTTTCGTAAGTCACACACTACATGTAAAAGTGGGATGTTCAGTTTGTAATTATCCATAACTTATCACATCTGTAATGTTTTTAGATTTTTAACCAAATGAGTTTTAACGATTAGTCGTAGAAGTGTCATAAGTAACGTTGGCTGTGCTCGGTTTTTAACACAATTGATTTGTTTTGTCCATCCTGTAAAAAAAAAAGTTATCTTTGAATAAGTCTGTGAATTTTAACTGAATTTGCACCGTGTGTGCGTGCGTGCGTGCGTGCGTGCGTGCGTGCGTGCGTGCGTGCGTGCGTGCGTGAGCCGTTGGAAGTCGGTGGGCGAGATGGTTATAAATTAAAGTAGTGCCTCTTCCTCGAAGCTATGAATATTTTAAGGGCTGTGAATTGTATCAACTACTAATTCCACTCAGAGAAAACCGCCCAAGTGTCTCTGCAGCTGTCAGAAAACTTAAAGGGATATTTCCGTGTTTTTTCTGTTGGTTTTAAAGTGAGCTTCTGTGAAGTACTTTTGAGTACCTCCTGCAGGTAAGACACCGGTCTTACCTGCAGGAGGCAGCGGTCAGAGTGCTCCCAGCTGTCGGTGAGGAGCTCACCACTCCTCAGACGAGTGAATTCTCTCGTAAACACCTCAGACCTAGAAACGTTCACAGTGGTTTGAGCTAACGCCATATATATAGTGATTTTTACACCGTGTCACTGCAGCAGACAGATGTTTACTTTGTTGTTATTTGTGGTCTGAAGACCGTCTGTGGGGCGCAGCGTCACTGCCTGCACGGTGGCGGGTCAACAAAACAACAAATATCCCTTTAAGTCCATCTTTCTTGGGTTTGTTATCAGTTAATGTCTCTGTAAAAGACCAGAATGTGTCTTTTTTTTCTTCTTTTATCATGCGACAATCCAAGAATCTAAAGATTCAGAGTCCAACGTTGCGGTCAAGCTGTTGAACGTTGCTTCGGTCTGCGTGGAACATACTGAAGATGGATTAATACTCATGTGCTTGGAGGGCGGGAAGCTTATTATGCTTTTAGATTCTGGAGATTTTCACAGCGTTTCAGTAACGACACATGTGTAAACTTGGCTTCATGAAATAAATGGGTGATCTATGATTGTGGTGTGTTTTCCTGCTGCAGTCGCAGCGTTTGCAGCCTGATTTCAGGGAGCTCTGATCAGCACATAATCACGGTTCACTGATGCAGTGAAACGAGGCTACAGCCTAAAGCCTGCTGGTCCGTGTGGGTCACACTGCTCCCGGACAACTAAACAGGACAACTGTCAGTTTTTTCTGTCTTTAATTCACAGCCTGAATTATGTGGAGACTCTGCATGAAGGATCGAATCACTTCAGGACATAAGAAGGAAACATAAGAGAGACGATAAGAAATGAACCAAATCAGAGGATTGAAGTGTCAGCTAAGCGGTTTTTTTTAAAACAAACCTGTAGCGTTCACTGTTAAGGTTTGCATTCATTATATGATTTAACTTATTTTTAAGTCTAATGCTAAACTGACAGCATTAAGGACTGTATATGATGCTCAGATATTAATCATTTACAGAATGACTGCATGAAGAACCAAACACCAATTTCCTTCTTTGTCTTTGCATGTTTGAGGGTCAGTTTGTCTTCAGATTCGTCTTCTTCAACAGAAAAGAATGCTCATTCTTGTTGAAGTCATGTGACTGACTCTGCCAGTGTGCTTTCACTGCACTTCCCGGGTTATTGTCCAAAAGCACGGCTCTCTGCACTCCGCAGTTCATCCTGCTGCTTCTGTCAGCAGAGACACGTCTTTAAACTCAGCTGACAGAGTTACCGGCGGCCTCAGACGCTCTCAGACCAGCTCGCTGCTTTCCACCATGTTAGACAGATCATGAGACCCTTCCTCTTTCTTCAAACCTTTCCCAAATTCATCTACAAGTTGTTTTTTGTTTCATTTGGCCACAAACTCTTTTTCTTCACAAATGTTTTCAAATACAGTCCAGCTTCCGATTTTTAAGTGTTCAAAAGTAATACAGATTTTCTTTTGCTTCATACTTTAATAGTAAATGTTAGGAATACTCCACTTAGAAGATTATCAAAAAGAATGAAACAAGTTTAGTCCATAGTTCTACAAATGTTTATCTTATAGATGTATCATTGGTGTCTTTATGCGTGTTTTCTCTCTGTATTTGATTTGTTACTCAACCTTTTTTTAGTCAATCATGTTTTCAGTCTGATATTGTTGGTGTAATGCGGCTACTTTTCATCTCTTTTTAATAGTTTTTAATATCCTTTGTGGACATTCAATTATTTTCTTTTTACTCGCTCTGCATGTAGCCAGTTGTGTCTATTTGTGGTCATGTGACAACTTCACTTTATTTTTATTCACCCATGTCCCATTTGCGTCACTTTTGTTCTTTATATTTCTGTTTCTTTGTTGTGTTCCGTTTTATTTTTATTTTCTCTCTTGTTCCATCGGCCCGGGCTCCATTTTTTAATTTGGTTTCACTATCATGTGAAATGAATGTTAGTGCGTGGATTTGGATGATTTCACAGCCTGTTAAGGTGTCATCAGCCATAATAAATGGGGGAGTATGCAAATACAAATATTAAATAAATGTTTTCTCCATGGTTGCATCATGAGGGTAGAACCTGTGTTTGGTTTTCTTGGCATGCACAGGTGAAGCACGCGCATTACGCGCAGAAGCACCTCAGCACGTCACTTCCCAGGGAAGTCGGGAAGGTTTCCATCTGTGCTGCAGGCTGCAGTGGGAGGAGGCAGTTTTGGGATTAACTGGGGTCTCTGGGAAGGCGGCAGAGCAGAGTTTGAACTGCTGCGGCGCACGGGCACATCACAGTTTTGCGTTTTTTTTTTTTTAAATCTGCTCCTAAGAGCCGCGGAAAAAGCACCGGGAGCGATGCGTAAATTCAGTTTTTCTAGAAGGTTTGACGATCAACGACTTCAGTGAGTTTGAAGGATGTGTCCGAGCTGGCCTCAAGTTATTTAGCAGTTAATTTGTCTGACACTGAGCGGTGAGCCAGCGGGTTTTGGAGCTCAGAGAAACAGACTGAAACCAATTTTTAGACCCCCTGCTTTTTTTTTTCCTCTCTGGCCGGGGTCGGAGAGGAGATGATCGCTCAGGATGGGACTGTGCCTCGGTACCGAAGTTACAGAGGAGGAGAAGAAGGCGAGGATAAACAGTGCCAAGATAGACAGAGACCTGTACGAATACGCAAAGCGGGAGATGAATGTGGTTAAAATACTTCTACTAGGTGAGACTGCACACTGTGTGAAATTACCCCCGAATACAACGTAAAGCTCCTCTAAATATTCTCAGTTCTGAGTCACAGATCTTAGCCTGGAGCCACAGCTTTATTTGACCTTGTGATCTGAGCTGACCACAGGTGAAAAGACGCGCTTTAACCGTCTCGCGTCCCACAGGTGCAGCAGAGAGCGGCAAAAGCACTTTGGTCAAACAGATGAAAATCATCCACAGCCATGGTTTCACCAAACAAGAGCTTACCAGCTTCAAGGTGGGAAACGCACTCACACACACTCAGACACAGTAGATCTATTAGCGTACAATAGGTAGAGTCACAATATCAGTCAGTTATCATCCAAAACGAAGTACTATACAATAAACAAACATAACTTTTAATGACCAGTATTTAGGTGAAGTCAGGTAAGCACTGGTAAACAGTAGAGGAAGTCAACAGGGTTGTGTTTGCAGCAGGAACAGAGATGCATTAAAAGATTAGAGCTGGTTAAAGAGATGGGGAAGCAGTGATGGAGATGAGATGGAAACTGAGGTGAAGTTTAGTTTTTCCTGTGGGGGACTGAGATTTCTCATGATACCCAGGGTCAGATCCAAGCTGGTATGCAGTGGTTTGGCTCACATCTGCTCTTCCTTCTCTCTGTGTGTGAGAGCGAATGAAAGCCAAATTCCTCTGTTGTTCTAGGGGTTGGGATGGGGTGGAGTGAATGGAAACGGTTCAACACACACACACACACACAGCAGTTTCACTTGGTTTTTCCCTTTCAGTCTGCTCTTTTCAGAGGGCTTATCTACTTCCACATCCCTCTTCTTTGACCACATATTTTATCTCTTTAGCACCTTTTTAATTAGTGCCACGTGGGATGGTTGTGATCAGGCTGTTCTTAGTCATGCTTCCAGTACCTGTTCTGTCTCCCTGACATAACTGTCCTGCATCTGGATTATAATAAACTGGAAGCAGGCCCCAAAGTTAAGCTTCTGTAGTTTGTATTGAACCAATAATCATTTAGACATTCAAAGAATCAAACCGTACTGGGGTGTAGAGCCGCTGTTTGTGTCTGTTTGCAGGACATCTGTTAAACTTTCTAAAAAACTTTGGCTGCTGCTCATTGGTCAGGATTATGCTACTGATGCTGTGAATGTCCCAGCTGTTTGTACTGACAACTGTTTAAGATATTTGGGTACATTCCTTGATATTAAGGATGCCTTAACTCCTCCATACTCCCTCATACCCCCCTCTGGGTCTGCTGCCTCCCATGCCCAGGAGCAGTCATCTTTCTGCTGTGCATTCCTGTCAACAAAGGCGCCAAACTCTCCTTTTTTATTGGACTCTGTTTTTGAAAGACAGATGACGTTTCAACAGGTCTACAAATGACCTGTTAGAATAAGGCTGACTGTACCAAACTGTCCAAGTAGATGACGTTTACCCGGGATATTCTCATGGACTTAGCTGAAAAGTTTGACTTCTTTTCTTCTATTTAAACAAAAGAAAAAACGCTTTTCATAAATTATATTTGCAAATATTTTAATATTTGTACAGACAAATAGTGTGCAGCTCAGTGAGGGTTCGACACAGAAGTATTAACCCATTAGAACTGGATGTGTTTACATGACATAAAAGATTGTTTACATGAAAAAAAAGATTTATTGTTTTAACTGGACTCAAACTGGATTTTTAAAATACATGTAAACACGGACCAAAGTCATCCTGAATTGAATTTTTCAGACTAACACATTCAGATGATGTGATTAGGAGTGGAACTTCCTCCGCTTGTAAATGATTAGTTCAACTCAAACTCGCTTTGTGCATGCCCCAAAGACGCTGTGAGGGTTTTTTTTGTCCCCGAAATGGCAGAAGAAGGAGATGTTACAACAGAGAATACCCAGAAGGGTTAATGTGCATCTACTTTGCAAAAAGCATTAAAGGGGAATTCGTGCTTTCCGTGTGTGTGCAAAAGGATTGGTGTCATTTCAGCGAGTTGGGCATCTTCTGGATTTTGTAACTTGTTGCTCGCCACAGGGAATAGTGTGTGGGCAGGTCTGTCTCTCCAGGTTCTGTTAGAGGACATCGACCCCTAAGAAGGTACAACTATCATTGGCAAATGTTACAAAAACATCAAAGAATACTTAAAAGGGTAACAGTGAAGTCGAAACCTTTCAGTTATGTTTCTGTTTACATGTTGCACTTCCTGTAAGACTTTATTCCTGCTGTGTGGCAGTAACATTTCCTCAGTAACGACACGAAAGAAGATCACAGTGAGAAAAACGTACCTGAAGTCCCAGTGTAAATTGTTATGGCGCTATGTCGACGCCACAGTTCCCTCCCACAGTGACCAATAAGATGACACGTGTGGACGAAGGCGACTCTCAGCTAAATTGATTGTTAGTTGTTTTTGCTTTGATTTGCAGGAGTGCACATTGGGGAAGGCAGACAACATATCTTATGCATCAAATGTCATGACATCTGGCAGATTGATAACCCTCAATATTAGAGAGAGAGTCTGGGACCATCAACCATCTGCAGATGTACAATAGAAACAAAAACACCTGATGGACAGTGAAAAAGCTGCCAGAAGAAATTTTTGTAAAAACTTTATATTTACGATAAATGCACAAGGTGAAATGAAACAAGATACTCATGTTGTTATGAACATAATATCCATATTTTAGTTATTTTAATGCTACAATTTAGGAGTGTGGGGAAAAACTGATTCACATAAGAATTGCAATTCTTGTTTTCAAAGATTCTGAATCAGCTCACAACATTAGAAAAAAAAAGCTCCAAATTTTAGGATTCATTTAGGAATAATTTAAGGTTAACTTCTCACACGCCTCTTCCAGCTCCTGTACGATTGTGTGTTGATGTTGTTGAGGCAGTAGCATGCATGTTAGCTAAGATATTTGGTATGTAATATTATACAGAGCAGCAATAATTCAGCAGGAAATTCAGCCACTCTGGTCCTCAGTAAAGCGAAGGATTTGGATACTCTTTGGATTTTAGTTTTCTCTTTTTCTTTATACACATTTTCATTCACTTTGGTGCTTCAGAAGAATGAAAGATAAATATCTAAAGCAGCGGTCTGGAGCCGAACTGTGTCGCTCCAGCTGTATCAATCCTCACCAGGTTTCATACAAAGACATCTTACGTGTTCAAGCATGCACGCTCGCATCAACGTATTTCAGTCTCCAGTAGCACATCTCCTTTGTCCTGTCTGCTGTCAGTTGGGTTTGCCTTTGTTCTCAGGTGACGCCCTTATTTTCAAGTGGAAAAATGACACTAACCCACAGGCCTGCCCTTCCCTTCCCAGAGTGTCCCAGCCTCCCACAGCAAACACAAACACACCTTCTTTTACACACTCACTGTTCTTTAGCTGACCCTTGTGGACATTGTGTCGAGTGTGTTTTTGGTTATCTCGCTACATCTTGAACGAGTGTCTCTGTGTGCACCAGTGCTGTGCTAAACATGTTGTGAACTGAACAGATTGCTCCTGGTCCAAGCTGTCCCTTATCACAAATTTACCCCGAAGGAGCAGTGAGAAGGACCATCTTCTTATTTGTGGCCCTGGGAGCCCTGTTTGTGCTGCATTAGGACCATGACAGGACAGGATAGAGGAATAAGGAGCGGAATGGTTTGAAGAAGGCTCCTCTTTGTCTCATCCCTCTTTTATTTGCAGCCTGGGGTCATGGTGTTGTTTTTACTTTGGTCACACTGACGGACTGTTCTTCCTGCACACACACCTCAGTCTTTGTCTGTCTGTGATCATGATGGGAATTTTTATTTTCCAGTCTGGATTCTATTTGTTCAGGAATATGACGTCCTTGGACATCGCAGTTAATCTTGTAGGTTTTCAATTAATTTAAAAATACTCGTTTGCTCAGTGATGCATTGCTTGTTGCACCGTCTGTGGCTAATGGTTAAATATCAGGCCTTTGCCAGTTCAGCCACATTCTTTGCTGTGTTTTCTTTGCAAATGCTCAGACACAAGACAACGGCTAATGGCTGTTCGTTTTCTGCGCTCAGGGAGCCGACCCCAACAGCGAGTTGGACCAGAACAATAGTTCAGTGTATCTGGTTGGATTTAGAGATTACCCTGTTGTAATGAGACTCGTAATATCTCTGCTGACGCACAAAGTTCCCACAATACCTTAAACTGCAACAGCCAGCAGGAAACAAAGGTTAGAAAGGTGTAACAACACCCTCTGGATTTCTGACAGATTTCCTTTTAAAGTCAAACACACACACACACACATATCAGTGAAAACAGGGTGTCAGTTTACTCCCTGCTTTTCCAATGAGGTGACGTATAGCGGAAAATGGATTCTGATTACCATGCAATGACACCTGTGGGCCCCAGGCTCTGTTTATCCAGTACAAGCCAGTTGTCAATTGGAAAATGGTGTGTTCAGCGCTGTGCAAAAGTCCTGAGCTGCCTCCTTAACTTATTTACCAATCTCAAGGGACGAACCAGTGTTGTGTCGACACGTAACCAAAAATGTTTAAATGATATTTTTTGGCAGTTTGTTACTCTCAAAAAGACACATAATTTGGTCCCTTTAATTTTGTTGCATCTACTAAAAAATGTCAAAAATAATAATGTTTTACAGGCAGAAAATAGTATTTTTACACCAACAAGGTGATTCCCAAAGAGGTATTAGCTGCAAACTTGGCATATCGCAGCATGGTGTGCAGTGTGCCCTGAAACTGAACTGTGGAGCACAAAATAAAGAAACTCTTTATATATAACCTCCCAGCTCTCAGAGACATAAGCTCATCCTCCTTTCTTGCTTTGGTTTAAAGTTAAAGGTTATAGTGTTAAAAAGGAAAAAACAGTGATAATTCAATATGTACTATGTTCTCAAACAATTTTGATATTTGACTTGTGTATTCCTCATTTAAACTGCTGTTAAACGACCAAAGAAGATGCAGTTGTGTCATGTGGCTCACTTACAGTGAATTGTGGGAGCGACGTCATGCTGACGCTGCTGAGGTACGTTGGGTAATATAGCGGGAGATCACACAACTCAGCAGCGTGTGGATAAAAAGGTTTTAAACGCAGACATTCCGTACCCTGTTTGGCCTTTTCCGACATGATGGAAAGCAAGAAGTAGATGAGATGTACACTCTGCGTAAAAAATTAAATGCTTTGGTAGCACAGATCACATGAGGACCCAAGTTAATCATAACCCAGACTTAACGCCTGCAGCTTTGCATTTACATTTAGTTATTTAGTAGATTCTTTTATCCACAGCGGCTTATAAGTGAGGACACAACATTCAGGCTACAGCACAGTAAGAAACGTGATCTGTACACTAAGTGATTAACTTACTACAACAAGTACGGGAGAGTCAGCAAGTACAGGTTAGTTGTGTTGGAGGGGTTAAGAGGGGTTAAGAGACATGAGTCTTCAAGGGATTGTTGAGGGTAGAGAGGGAAACTACAAATAAGGACATTCTGGACTGAGAATAGGGATTTCTTTAGAGGAATGTAGTAGTGAACAAGAAGCCTAAGTCTGTATGACTGAGTTAAGATAACTGGATGCATACTTTAAGGCATACATACTGTCCCAGATAATCAGCCAAGAATTAAAAAGGTGCCGTCAATTTTGCCCTCTGTGGCCCTTTGCATAGCCAAGCGTCTTTGAACCTATTTTGAACCTTATAAGCTCCCAACACGAACTTTACAAAAACGCCTATAGATGCACCCCACAGCCAGACTTGTATGTCCAAGTTCAAACATTTATTGTCCCATAGGGGGAAATTTGGTTTGCATCAGTGGTTAAAAAAGCAAATGCAAGATACAAAAATACCAAACAAGACTTAACACATGTAACCCAAGAAAACCCAATGTTTACAGACAACTTAACCAACCTCAGCCACACTTGCACTTAGAAATGTGTCTGTGGAATGATAAATATAAAAAATAAATATATTTATATCTATAAATATATGTAGCCCATGCACAATATTGATGTGAGTGACTTAGATACTGGTACTGAAAACATGCAGAGACCATTTTTATAGCACCTTGAAAATAAAGGAGAATCCAGACTGATCTTAATTCTTGGACTTTGGGGTTTTATTAGGATTTGAGGATCCAAGACATTTAGATACATTAAGATCCAAGTTAAGATCGAAGGGTTCATTAAATCTTCATTTACTATACAGTGATGTGGATGATGCCCATTTGCACACTTGCATGTGTGTAACCAAAAAGTAAACCAAACCAAGACAAATATCCTATTTAATATGATCAATGTTGGGCTCAGATATGATGAAAGCTGAAATGTTAACAGACTCAGTTTGCTCAGCTAACGCCCCTCTCACAGTAAGGTACATTACACTGAAGTTCACCTCTTTGTAACCTGGTGGAGACGTTTCAGACGAGCCGTTTTGAATTCATGCCTGCTGGCCTCTGCTTTTTGCAGCCAGTCTGAGCTGTTTGCACACGATGCTCTGCGACGTGTGGGAGTTAGGAAGCAACTCTAACTTTCTCTGAGTGATTATTTTACACTTTAAAAACAGCTGAAATTACAACTCACCTGCCGGGTTTAGTTAATGATGACTAACAGTGGTGTTTGTGATACGATTGGGTTATAATTTAATCAATAAAACCTTTGCATCCAGAGCCCAGAAAATGATATTTGGGGCAGTCCGGATATTTATTTTCACTTATTGCAGAAAGATCAAATATCATCTCATGTCTGCGTTGTAAATGCAAAAATCCTCAAAAGTATGTATCAGTATGAAGAATCAGTTTATTATGAACTACTTTGAGACATTGATACACATGTGAAGATATATTCAGAGTTTGAAAACATTCATTAAATGCACAACCTTTGTATTGTTAGCACCCCTCTAACCTACTGAGTTCAATTACTTTTTAACTAAATCAACACAGCAGCATTAGATTACAAAAATAGAGTCAAAGTTCTGCCTTTGGTATAGTTGAGATTGAAGTACTTCAATCTCATTTTCAGTAGACACCTGAGTTAATTATGAAATCAGGACATTAGCAGCTGCATTTCAGGTGGTTGAAAACATTGCATATCACCCAGTTTTCTGTTAGAAATTAATGTTGAAATCCAGGTGAAAGTTTAGTCTGAACTTTAAATGCCTAAACTAGCAGAAACATCACTTTCACCATACTGTTGATGTACCGTTTAAAGGGTGCTGTGTAGAAGATGATCTGTAAGCACAAGTATACTTTACCGTTAACCAGAGCTGGGTTAAAAAAAGATGAATAAAATCCTCAAATCAAATTCTGTGCAGTGACCAGCCATAAAATGAAAACACTGGCGGGTAAAGTGAACAACACGTCTCATCTTTATCCAGTGCAATGTTCTGCTGGGAAAACCTGCATCCTGGGACTCATGTGGATTTAACTTTGAAACCTACCTAAACATTTCTCAGACCAACCAATGTGCCTTGTTGTTTAAAAGTACTTTGACTGGTCAACAAGACGAGAAAATTGCCATATAAATAAAGTCCATTTATCAAATGACTTTCACTTGAGTCATTTTTCCGCTTCTGTAGTCATTATTAGTTGTTGTGAATCTGATGAGAACTTGTTTTTACTCTGTCTGTAAACTAGATGTAGCGGTGTGCCAACAACATGCTCTCCGTGAATGTGCTGCTGCTTATCGGTTCAACCAGGGACCTTGAATTTATGAAATTACCGCCACTGATCCAGAATGATATTGCTGCGTCTACTTAACTAGTTTGATTCCTTTTGCTTCCCTCTCTTTGTTTTCCTTTTTATCATTTGGTTTCCAGTTGCTTCCTCTTGGATTTGAAGCTTTCTTTGAAGCTTTTCTATTTGCATGAACAGAGGTGTCATTGACATTTGTGACACCTTTGCTGTCGTCTTTCTTGGTGATAAATGTGCAGAAAACTAACAATTCACAAAATTTCCCCACTGACTTTATATGCTTATCAGTTTTAAGTGATATTCATTGTCATAAAACAAAGAAAACTGCACAATTTCTTTATTTTTAGGACTCGAGCGTTGTATTGTCTAACAGATTTGTTGGGGTATTAAGTTGCATGACTCCAGGTGGCAGTGATGCTGAGCAGAGGGAGATGAAAGCTCAAAGCGGCTTTATTTCCACACAAATCAATGAGGCACTGTCAGCAAATGTTTTAAACCAGCTCTCCTCATAAGATGAAGTCTTGTCAGCTCATAAACTTATCACACCTCGCGTATTTCACTGAGAGAACAGCGGATTCAGCACACAAAGAGAGAAGCGACCAGACTGTGATAGAATCATGATGGAATGTGAAGCTTATCTCTAGCTGGCAGACGAGTGACGGAGAGAATCTCTCACAGAGACTTCCCACCTCTCCTCAGGAGTCATGCTGCTTATTTGCTTCGGTCTTCAGGGGTCTGAGCACGAGAACAGCATTTTAGAAATCACTTAATTGTGTAAAAATGACTGTGCTCTATTGCTCTTAATTACCTTGATAGTTCAATGGGGTCAGACAGATCCAAACACACACTTAAGCTCACGCCTTCTTTTGGGTAAAAAACAAACAAACACACAGCTGATTAGATCTTTTCTAGTTTTTATTGTTTGGTTTTAAGTCAGCCGATCTTAATATTTACATCACAGCACATTAACTAAAGAGATGTACAAAAGCATCTTTGATAAATGAAAAAAGACCCCAAGAAGTGTTTTATAACATGCAGCCTGCTTAATGACCAGCAGGGGGCATCTTCCGTATGCAAGTTTATGAGAAAATAACCTCCTTCTCACTTGATTTGTGACCTGAGTGGACATTTCCTCAGAGTTTATGGTCTCAGTGATTAAATTCATGTCGTCTTTACTACAATTTAATAATTAGTTTATAAATTATGGCCTCACTTAGAGTGCAGCGCTGTGGAAAAGTCTTAATCCACCCCTCGTTTCTTGTAATCTTTTAAAGTGGTCTTGAGTAATAATTCTCCAGGCTTTCTGAAGCTTTTTCATAGTTTTTCTTTGGAAAGTGACTGTTTTTTTAGTAATTTTCAGTCCAGTCCTTGTACCTGACTATTTTCAGAGGAATGTGTTTATTTGTTTGTTAAAGCACTTAACTCTGACCTATGAATCATTCAGGTATTATAAAAGGGTCCCTAACTAAAGGGATGAACTAGTGTTTTGTTTGCCCATTACAGACAACTTAGCAAAGAACCAACTTTTGTGTTACTGTGTCTTTTGACACTTGGTTACTAGCGAAAAATACCAAAGATAACAGTTTTACCAACATTAAACTGCATTTTTACACCAACAAGGTGATTCCCAAAGTGAGATGTGCAGTGTTTACCTTCAAAAGAATTAGAAAACTGAACAAGTGGAGGACAGAAGAAAGAGTTGCAGACTTAAATCTACAGCAGATAAACAGTATATGAAAGTGATGTCCTGAAGAAAGAGAAAGAAAATCCAGCAAAGACCTGACACAGGACCTGAGAGATGCATCTGGACCTTCAGCTGATCCATCTACTGTTGGCCCAAGCCTCATCAGAAATGGTCTCCATGGAAGGGTGGCTGTCAAGAAGCCATTCTTAAGGAAGGGAAACAGGGAGAAAAGGCTGAGCTATGCCAAATGACACAAGAAGTGGACTGAAAATCAGTGGCAGCAGGTCTTATGGAGGGATGAATCCTCCCCAGAGCCCGGACCTCAACATTATTGAAGCAGTGTGGGATCATCTGACAGAGAACGGAACAAGAAGCCTGGAGAACTATTCCTGAAGACTACTTGAAGAGGTGACAGAAAGCTTGTCTAAGAGGGTTCAGGCTGTGTTGAAGAATAAAGAAGCTCGGACCAAATATTGACTTGCAAGTTTGTTAGAACTGCACAGACTCAGTTTTTGCCTTATATTCTGTATTTTGATTCATGTTTGCACATGTTTCAGTTTCCTTGGCAATATGTAAAGAAATCATGCTTTAGATCTGTTATACTTTGTGATTTATAACTCACAACCGTACAGACCCGCATAGCTTACATTATTTACAATGAGGTTCACATCTTTGGATATCCATTTACAATTAACTGAAATGCAAAACTTCAGGCTTTAAGATGGATGCCTGCTGTGTTGACCATGACTACAGTGTAGTTTAGTTTCATCCCGATCTTTACTTCCCCTGGATCTGTTTGCTACAATGACATCTCTTTAGGATGATGTTTGGTTAACAGCTGGTTCTTCTGTTAGCTCGTTCTTGTTGGTATTCATTCATTACTACTAGGTTTAAAATGAATCGCTTGAGTCAGTGAGACTCAAAGCTGTTTCCTGTTCTGATGTTCGTTGTGTTAAAAGGAAGAACACTACTCTCCAAAACAACTTTTTTTAAAGCATTGTTTGGCCCAAATGTTGGTGCCTTGGAGACGTATTGAGCATCATGTGAAAACACTTAGACTCTAAATTAGATTTTAAGGAGACTTTAAAAGTTAGAGGCTCCTGCCTTCATGTCTCTGTTATATGTCTGGAAAAAAAATAAACTGTATAAGTTTGGGTTGAAGTTGTCATTTTGTTGTGAAACCACAATCATGTGCAGCACAGTTGGAACATTTAAGTTTTGAGTGAATCATGAAGTTGTTTGACTAAAAAAAATTGCAACAACCAAAGCTTTTGTCTTGAACTTGGCCTCTGACCTCTGATCTTTGGCAGCCTGCAGTGCTGGATAACCTCCTGACTTCCATGAAGTTTGTCCTCCATGGGATGGGTGTCCTCCGTATCAACTTGGCTAACAGCAGGAACAAGGTATTGATCAGAATTTAACCCAGATTTCTTTCCTGTTCTCACTCTGCTCCTTTAGTATCAAATTGAGCACTTTTGATGCTTCTTGTTTATCCTGCTTTTGGCCACTAGAGAGCGCCATGTCAGCTCAAACACAGGCTGTACTGCAATAGTTTGTTTGAATAATAAAGCCCATGAAGTTAGGCAACTGTGGGTGGTTAAATTGTGGGGTTTAATCTGATTTGAACTTTGTTGCTTAAGTTATCAGAGCTCGTACACTATCCACCCACTCAGCACATCCTGCTGGGAGATAATGACCAAAGTATTTCCTCTATTAAACGTCACCAAGGTTGTGTATATGCGTTTTCATATTTGTTTGTGGGCGCATCCATTCATTTGTGCATCTCCAGTGATTAACTGGTCTGGAAAGTAGAGACAGACTCATAAACTTGTCTGTCGCCTCGGCTAGCATCCTTTTTTCCATCTGGCCTGAGCTCCTCCCTGATCATTCACCCACATCTCTGTCTTCGTGTCCTCTTCTCACAGGTTCACGCCCATTCTGTCCTGTCATGCGGGCGGTGTTTTGATGAAGAACAGGTGCTTTTTCCATTCCTGAGCCATGCACTGTCCTGTCTGTGGGCCGACCAGGGGGTGAGGGCCGCGGCCGCCCGGGGATACGAGTATGAGCTCAATGACTCTGCGCTGTAGTGAGTACTTCTCAGCACACACTCACGCTGAGCGGAGGAGAAGCAGGGGTCTAATTAGCCAGACTTTGTAGCTGATGCTCAGCCATGTGCTCGCTGTCACTTGAAGTCAACATCTGGAGGGTGGAAACGAGGAAGAGAAGGAGATGGATCACTGTAGTGTGTAAATAAATGAACTTCAACATGTTTATTCAACGCTGGTGTGTTTCTGGTTTTAGCTGCATGTTTTCCTGGTTTAGAAAAATTATGTGGAAAAAAAATTAGAAAGGTGAAAGAAGCCCACTTTTAAATAAATGTCAAGTTTGTTTTGGCACAGCAGTGAAAATACAGAGGTGAGGATGACGAAGATGGAAAATAAGACACGAGTACAGAGGGGATGTTTGGTGTCTTTTTTTGTGATACGGTGGTAAGACAGAGCGGAGGCCCAACAGGAAGCCGTCCATTCTCATCCTCTGCCCCAGTGAGAAGCCTCGGTTCTGGGGTTATCTACACCGACAGGCCCCGTGGTTCCCACTGAGAACCACCACTCATCACTGTCACCTTCTGCACTTACACACACTCTCTGTACCAATACGCTACTTGTAAGGACCTGTATTGGCATATGCATTGTACAGATTTAGCTAAACTTGGTTCTTAAAGTTTGTTGCTAAATCTGATGATGATTTTTATCAGTAATGTGAAGATTATAGTCACCCAGTTATTTTTCTGGGAAGTAGGAAGAAGTCAAACAGACTGACACAGATGTTCCCATTTTTTAAAGCCAGGTTTACAGTTGTGCGAAAAAAGGAAACGGCCTCTTTTATTTCTAAGGTTTTGATATCAGGACATTAAGATATATCACTTGGTTTTTACCAGGTCTTAAAATGAGGTAAATACAACCTCAGATTGTCTGTACGACGTTATCAGTCTCTCACATTGTTGAGGAGGAATTTTGTCCCACTCTTCTTTCCAACGTTGCTCCAGCTCATTGAGGTTTGCAGCATTGGTTGATGCACAGCTCTCTGAAGGTCCCACCACAGCATTTCAGTCAGGTTGAGGTCTGGAGTTTGACTGGACCATTGCAACACCGTGATCCTTTTCTCTTTAAAACACTCTGTTCTAGATTTGTAGCTGTGTTTGGGATAATTGTCCTACCGAATGAACTGGTTTCAGATGAAGTTTGGGGCCTGAATGTATCCCTATAAACTCTACATATTACACCCTTTCGCTATGTTTGCTTCAGCGTTGCTTCGTAGTCTTTGTGATGAGATTGTTTTTTCCTGATCCCTCCCATCTTGAGCTAACTTTCAGCCGGTCAGCATTCATCTCTGGAGCCTCAGTACTGTTAGCTTTTTTAAAGACTGCACATCTGTTTGTCCGCGACAAAATAGAAAAGCTCTGAGACACAGATGGATGCTTAACTTATTCCTTATTTTAAACAATAAATATAATTTCTCCTAATTGTACACTTTCCGTACAAAATGTTATACAGAAATAAAGGCCATCGTAGAAAATGACCCAGTTCAAATCATGTCAGAAAGAAGCAGAGGGCACAATAATCTTTATCTACTGGATGTGTGAATTATTCTAATAACATGATGTTCTGTCTGCTGTCCCTAAGTGGCTAAAAAGTTCATTAATACTATCTTGGAAAATAATCGGCCTGTCTAAATCTCGAAATGGTCCTCACAACAACAGAGGTACAAATGAGACTCGCTTGTTTCCTGCTTTGTGTGCTTTTTAAGCAGCAGGATGTGTGTCGCCGTCCGAGAAACTGATTCAGAATGACTAGTTGAGAATGTCACAGTCAGTTCAGATAGGTGGAGATGTCTCTGTGTGTGTGGAAAAGATCACATCTCGCTGAGTGTGTGCACACACACGATACACATGATTTCACTTGACTGTGTTCATTTCTAATCGGCGTTTGGAAGCTTAGCTTCAGTGTGTTTATTATGATAAACCACTGTGTAAATATTCATCACGTTGAACTGCTGCGTCCCCCCCGGGCCTCCCGACTTATCACTGCACATCCTACTCACCCAATGACACTCGACACAACCCCGACACACACATTGCATGAGCCTCCGCAGCAGTGACTTAAACCTGATTTCTCCTTTGATCACAAGTTTGACTGCAGGTTGTTTTTCTTTTTGCTCTCTTTAACCTTTTTGCTCCTCTTTCTGTTTTTCTCTCCTCTCCTTGTAGCTTCTTTGATAACATGCCCCGCATCATGTCTCCAAGCTACGTGCCCACAGAGACAGACGTCCTGCGAGTACGACTCAGGACGACGGGCGTCATAGAAACCCAGTTTAAAGTCAATCACCTCATCTTCAGGTAGACACTGTCTCTTTTTATTGACATGTAAAGCTGCAGAATGCGGCTCCTCATAACCACAACTCGCTCACAGCTGCTGTTATCAGGCGGGGAATGTCCTGCCAGCTTACATCAATCCTTTATCTGCAGCGCTCTTATCTCTGTCTACAGCTATGTGATTGGCCCGAGATGTGAGATTGAGATGGGCGGCTTCATTCGATATGTCGATATGTCTGATAGTCCTCATCAACTCACCATGCACACGCTCAGCAGCAGTGGCTCAGTCTTATCAGTGGAGCAGCAGAGGGCAGGTTTCTCAGCTGAGGAGGCTGTCAGATGATCATATTCATCTGTGATCAATGGGCTAGTTTCACATAATAACACCTTCCGTATTATCTTCCAATGGTTGGACTCGCTTGTGGTGGTCATAGCAGGACAATAGATCCTAATGAGCCCTCTGCAGTGTGAGAAATGCAGGACATGCAGTCCAACATCAAAACGCCAACACATTTGAAATCACTCTGACTTTATTACTTTGTTTCTTATTCTTTTCCTGGTCAGTTGGTTTGGTCAGTAAACTTTTTATATTTGTGGTAACACCGTAGTTTTAAATAAAAATAGTAACATTTCTTAAGTAAAGGGTCTTTTCCTGTGGCCTCATTAAAGAGTTGACAATGGCATGAGTAGAAGCAAACTTAAAATATACATGATGCTGCTGAGTCTGACATGCTTCACTGAAAAACATACAAATACTGGAATGAAATGGGCTACTTCCATTCCAAAAAAGTTGGGATGCTGTGTTTAATGTAAATACAAACAATGCAATGCTTAAAAAATCTCATAAACCAAAAGAACACAGACATATAAGAATAGTTGAAAGAGAGACATTTTACTGTTTCATGGAAAATATTAGCTCATCTTTAATAGAAGTGACACATTTTAAGGGACAATTGAAACAAAGTGCTGGAAAAGCAAGTTATAATTAAAAAAAACAGCTGAATAAACATGTTGCTACTAATTTAGTTAATTAGCAACAGGTTAGTAACATGATTGGGTATAAAGGAGTATTTTCAGACTAATGATTTAGTGAATCTGCGGACGTCTCTGGATGTCTGTGATCTTCAGGCTCTCAGGCAGCTCTGCATTAAAAACAGACCTGATTCTGTACTGGAAATCACTGCATGGGCTCAGGAACACAGAAGTCATTGTCTGTGAACACAGCTCACCGTGCCATCCACAGATGAAGGTTAAAGCTCTGTCATGCAGAGAAGAAGCCATATGTGAACATGATCCAGAAACACTGCCTCTTCTTTGGACCAAAGCTCATTTAAAATGGACTGAGGAAAACTGTTCTGTGGTCAGATAAATTAAAATCTGAAATGTCTTTTTAAGAAATCATGGACACTTTGTCCTCCAGAATAAAGAGGAGAGACACCATCCAACTTGTTATCAGTGCTCAGTTATAAAACCTGCATCTCTGATGGTGTGGGGGGTGCATTAGTGCCCGTGGAACTGGCAACTTGTACATCTGGAAAGGCTCCATCGATGCTGAAATGTACATACAGGTTTTAGAACAAGATATGCTCCCACCCAGATGATGTATTTTACAGGGAAGGCCTTGCATATTTCAGTAAGACGATGCTAAACCGGAACAACAGCATGGCTTCGTAGCAGAAGAGTTCAGGAGCTGGATTCACCTGCCTGCAGTCCAGAGCTTTCACCACCTGAAAAGATTTAAAATACAACCAAGAAGACCCTGGACTGCTGAGCAGCTAGAATCCAACATCAAACTAGAATTGGACAACATTTCTCTCCCAAAGCTCCAACAGCTGGTCTCCTCAGTTTCCATATGTTTACAGACTGATGTTAAAAGAAGAGAGGATGCTACACAGTGGTCAACATGGACGAGCTTATATTTTTTAAATTTAATGGTAAAATGTGTTTCTGTTTTTTCTTTGTTCTGCTGTGAATAAGATATGTATTTATGACATTTGTAAAAAAAATTGCATTCTGTTATTATTTGTATTTTCAACAGCGTCCGACTCTTTTGGAACTGGGGTTGCACTTCAAAATGTCTTGCTTAAAGAAAGAAAAAAATTTTTAACTGTACTTTTGAGTGTTTTATTGAGATGACTCATCACATTTTTGTTTTGCTTGTGTTTGCTACCTGTGACAGTGTTATCACATTAAGGTAAATTGGATTACTCTTCTCCTCTTTCTTTGTATTCTCTGCTTGCAGAGCTCCACCTTCTCCATCCTATCGCAATATGAAGCTGTCCCTCATCCCGGTCCAACATTGCATCTCATGTAGAATCATAATAATACAATGCATAACCTCATCTTCTCATCTGTTTAGCATATAAACATTGTAGAGAGCTACTTTGTCGTTTTAGAGCTTCAGCCTGGGAAACTTTTTCTACGTCTCTGCTTCTTTTTTCTGTCAGTCTCACTTGACTGTGTCACTGTTTCGTCACCCAGACGCCAGCTGATTTTATTTGTCTTAGTATTTTTTTTTCTGTGGAACAATGACATCATCATGAAATGGCGGTGTCAGATCCGAGCTGTGGGATCAGAGTCTCAGGTGATGCTGCAGGATGCATCACTCTCAAACGCCCTCTTTTATCCGCCTGAATTCTTGAGGAGATAAATAATTGGGTTTAGATAATTGGCACGCAGCACCATTAGAACCCCCCTGGGGTTGTTCAGCAGCTTAACATAATTTCATGTAATTATTCTAAACTCATTTGTAAATTGGATATCAAAGGGATTTGGAGAGCTGGATGGTTTGTGTCTGTCAGAAAGTGAGTTTTTAAATCAGAAAGTGTATTGTTTAGTTAATAAATAAATGTTTGTCTGAGTTTTGATGCTTAAATATTACAGTGAAGTGAGTTTTTAGAGACGACTGCAGACTTATGGAATTTTCTGCTCCAGCTTGGTTTTGTTTTGTAAGTATTGAGGTTGCACTTAAAGTGAGCACAATGTGAAACTGCCCCCTCAGGTCAATGTCCGTCTCTCTTTTTGGTTCATACTTGAGGTTTTCTCATCTCTATGAGCAACTGGGCCCTGGACTTTGAGATTTCTCTGGGTCTTTCAGGGTTTTATTTATTTTTTGCTGCTGAATCTGTTTTTTAAAACAGGTTTTTAAATTCTTTCGAGGGTTAGTGAAAAATATCCTCAGCATTCCTAGCAACAAAAAATCATTTGGTACTTTTACTGTTGTAGATTTGTTGCCCCAAATTTGTATCATTTTACCCGTAAAATATTTTACAAAATATTATCCTAAACTTTTCCAGTGAATAACTTCAGATTAATCAGCAGCATCATTTACTTGGTGTTCAGCAGCAGTAAAATGAATAAAGAGAATTCACAGAGTTGTGACAGTATTTCATGACTCTATTTATTTTAATGTATATTAACTGTCGTTTTCCAGGGAACTTTAAGGGGTTTGTTAGCTGCCTTATATACATTTGAAAATAAAAGGGTCGACAGATACTGGATTTTAGGGTCCTGCACCATTTTTAGGAATTAATAGCTTTTTAATTTGTTAACTGACCAGCAAAATGTTTAATTTAGCAGAGACACCACATGACTTTGTACCACTGTTTTCTCAGCTAGGATGCCTCATGTGCTCAAAGTGCCACAAACACTGGAAACAAACTATAAGATGATAATTTGGTCAAGTTTTTCTCACATTATATTTTGTTTAAAAAATACTTAATTCAAATATATTCAAGTTAGTTTCTGACCAAATACCTTTTCACACCCACAGCAAAGGGCATTCAGTCCTGTGCTGAATGAGTATTTAGCTGGCACATCTCATTTTGTCTTCAAAGAATGCATATTTACCAAACTTCTGTCTCATGGAGGCTCTGACACTGGCAGCAGCAACTTGAGGACAAAAAGAGGCACGATTGATTGATTTTACCTGTCTGGAAAACAGTCGGCAACGTCTGCCTGCCAGTCAAAAACATTAATTTGCATAATTATCCCTGAAAGTTGTGTTTATCAGAAACTATTGTCCAACACAGCCTGTAGAAACCAGTGTAATGCCACTCCTTCATGTTGTTACCGATCCCCTGGGAATTTGTGGTAGATTTTGTTTTGTAGTATCGTTGATTTTGGTATTGTTTTCAAGTTGTAAGTCTGTGTGTATGTGTGCACACGAGAGACATTTACAAAACCTTACAGGTACATAGTTATGATCAAAATGGAGTTGGTGGTCTGACCCATGGGTACTGATTTAAGAGTGATGCCACACTAGTTGCAGCATGCTTTCTACTGAGCTTTTACTCTGAGAAAACCCACATTTTTAACATAATTTCCCATGCTGGTTGGGATGCTGTGCAGCTGAAACGATTTCTGCTAGTCGATCCAACTCTTAACATCTGTTATGCATGTGGGAGCAGCTGATTGAGCTTTCCAAAGCCCAAATATAGGACCTCAAACAAGATGAGTTGAAGAGGAGATGTCAAGGATGCAGAGCAGGAGCAGAATAGAGAGAAAAGAGGAGGAAGTTTAAATAATTTAATCTCTTGTTTGTCATGGCAAATTTGAGATCACTGGAAGATGAACTTGATAAGCCTTCAGCTGCCTTTAGCTGCCTTTAGCTGCCTTTAGCTGCCTTTAGCTGCCTTTAACTGTCAGACTACACACGCAGACAGAGGAGCGTCTCTGCACCCCAGATGTTGCCCATGTTCTCTACTGAGAGAGTTCATCTATGATAAAGATTTATACTGCAGTAATATCATTTTACCTTTGTGGATTAATAAAGTATAATTGAGCTGAATTTAAGGCCACTTTAAATTCAGTCCACACTCATTAAACCCCCGCCCCATGTTTTCTGTTTTATTTTATGTTCAAAGTTTGAAGTGGTCAAACAGCTCGAGTGATTCTATCCCAAGTTATGTTGTCGATATTCTCTTTAACCAAGTCAGAGTCACGGTGTGCATATCCCAGCTGCCATGGGGCGAGAGGTGTGGTACAGCCCGTACAGGTTGCCAGGAAATTATGTAACGTCCTCTTTTAAAGTTTGGTTGGTTTTATGGTTCCACGCCATTAACTGAACAAAGCAATAAGTTTTGTGTTTTTTCATTTCTTTTATTACTGAAGATTCAAAACCAGGTGGATAAACCTTACATAGAAGTAAAAAAACTTTCACTTGCTTTTCTGAGTATGTGACTCTTTAAGAGTTTACACAACATGTGAGTGTATCTGCACTCGTGTAGAGGGCCAAAACTTCAACTTTATCTTCCTTCTGTGTATTGAAGATGCTCTGATTAATAAATGTGATCAATTAAAAACCATAATCATCCCACATACTGTCACAGTGAGACATCAGTCTTGAATTTTGTCTGCTTCAGTCCTGCTGCTGCTGCTGTATGAGCATTAAACTTACTACCGGCCTCGATGTATGCCATTAACATAAATCTACTATTTCTTTGTCTGAGCCTGTGTCTCATAAAGTGAACTAAAGTCTGCTTTTCTGAAAAAACGGCAGAACTCAAGAGGAGTCATCAGGATTATTTCTGATAATGTATGATGTTCACACAAAGACAGACATGAGAGCAGAACTGAAGACTTTCCCAAACAGTTTGTGTGTATATGCATGTTTGTGCGGCCCTGTTGGCATACAGAGTTGCTGTTTAACCTCTGACCTCTCTGTGTAATCGGGATTCTGCATCATTAATATTAAGCGCTTTCTTAATTACTATTATAACACTGCAGATGAGGGTGAACATTTTTGGGCGTGGATTGCAGGAGTGGGATTGTGGGAAGGATGTGAAGTGTCACTCGAGCTTAAAAAATTTAACTTAATTGATTTTAGCCAACCTTGTATCCAAGGACTTTTCCATCATCAGCCACCCACAGAGGATAGCTATATGAGCTCCTCATATCAGCCTCGACTACTTTGGGACCCTGAAAAGGGACCCCTCAAAACAGCATCACACAAATTTCCACTTGAACCACTGGGGGGCTAATTTGCATTGTTCTCTGTTTTCATGAATACCCTGCATAGGGAGGGATTGAGCTAAACTCAATCCTGCGTATTTATCCCTGCTGTGACTTGATTCCCACTTTCTCTGCCCTCTTGAAAACTGATCCAAGACGCAGTCATTAAATATGTAACTAAGAAAACACTTTGACCTGTACAGTTTTCTCTTACCTCTTTAAGTATTCTTCAGGAATAGTTCTCCAGGCTTCTTGAAGGACATCCCAAAGCTCTTCTTTGGATGTCGGCTGCCTTTTGTTCCGTTCTCTGTCAGATGATCCCACACTGCTTCAATAATGTTGAGGTCCGGGCTCTGGGGAGGATTCTTCCCTCCATAAGACCTGTTGCCACTGATTTTCAGTCCACTTCTTGTGTCATTTGGCATAGCTCAGCCTTTTCTCCCTGTTTCCCTTCCTTAAGAACGGCTTCTTGACAGCCACCCTTCCATGGAGACCATTTCTGATGAGGCTTGGGCCAACAGTAGATGGATCAGCTGAAGGTCCAGATGCATCTCTCAGGTCCTGCCTCTGGTCTTTTATTCCTCTTTCTTCAGGACATCACTTTCAGATACTGTTCATCTGCTGCAGATTCTGTTTTTTAGGCCTGACACTTCTTCTTTTGTCCTCCACTTTACTCAGATGTTTTAAGGACCCACTGCACACCATACTGATATATGCCAAGTTTTTCTTGTCACCAAACTATCATATCTGGCATATTTAATATGTAATTAAAAAATGGGAACTAATTATGTGTCTGAGTGTGGTTATTTGCTGAGTTGTCTGTTATGTGTAGACACAACACTGGTTAGGAGGCTTTTCTTTATGCACAAATAATTCATAGGACAGTTTTCAGTGGCTTAAACAAAAACACATTCCTCTGAGAATGGTCAGTTGGATCTCAGTATTTAAGCTTGTTAAGAAACAATCTGTATCTATTTATCACTGCTTGATTCAGTGCAAAGTGGTCAGAAACCTAATTCCTGTGTGTGTCCAGTGGCGTTTCACAACTTTGGACCGGCTTGGTTGTTCAATTTGATGTTTTTGAAGAAAATTTCCTTTTTCTTTTGCTAATTTCTTTTCTAGACATATTGTCCTTCTTACACTGGAGGGATGCTGCTTCTCTCACTCACTCTCAGTGGTTAGTGGACATCATGTCCTGTGTACAATTTGATAAAATCGGGCACTAATTTCAGCATTTCCAGTGGTAAGTGGGGCTGGCTGGTCTCCCTCAGGGCCTGGTCTGGCCCTCTGATGGTAACTATTGGGGGGATTTTTTTTATTAATGAACTCTTGTTCTATTTTGCTTTAGGTGTCTCTCTTCCCCCCCCCCCCCCCCCTTTAAATATGAATTTAACGCACTTGTGCTCAGAGTGTGCAGCTGTAACATTTATAACTAGTTTGGTATTAAATTGCTCTTGTGCAAAAGACGGTTGTGACCAGGTTCCTGTATTGACACATCACCCTTCTGTCTGGCTTCAATATCCATGGAAAAGTTCTGTTTTAAATCTTAATATTACATTTCACCTCCTTTCCTGTGTGTTTCCCTTGTTGTGCGACTGTGCCTCCACATTTTCATTTCCCCTCTCAACAAAGAGTTATTAACTCAGTGGATTGCTCACAGGGGAGCTGGGGGATGCCACATCTGGCTTAGAAAATGAGTGAAGTGGCACGGACTGTTGTGTTTGTCTACTCTTATTCCTGTTGTGTTTGAGTTTCATCCTTCTGGAGAACATTGACCTTTACGCTCTTTGTGCTGCCGTGTTGTGATTGTCTCAAGGAAAATGTTGTGATTGTCTTGGGAAAAATTAAAAAGGGAAGGTTAGTCCATATGTGTGACACATTCCTCCTCCTTTGAGAAGCTATTATTGCATGATTTAGAAATGCCTGACCTTATTCAAAACCAATGCAATCTGTTATCGATCAGGACTCAATTTCTCCTGGAAATTTAGTCTTGATAAAGGACACGTCAGTCACAATGAGATGTTGTTTATAACTGCCAGCGGACACAGATAAGCCCAGCGCTGCCTTCACTCTTTATGAATAAACAGCTTTTCTATCATTATTAGTACAATAAAACACAGCTTACAATATTATGTCTGTTAGCAGTAAATGTTGGTGTGAGTTTCTGGTGTGTGAGAGTCTGTGTGCTCTCTTATAGGTCTCTGATTGAGTGTATATTTCAGTTAAATTAGTGGCACCTGAGCCCACTATAACAATGAGGATCATTTATTCCTCTGCACATGCACAGCTGCTGTTTGTTTGGTTTGACTTTCCATTTCTATACAATGCACCACAAGTTTTTTTGTTTCTGTAATATTTGTATCTACTTGTCTCTTCTTTCTTATTTTTTGTTCAATGAAAGTAATCGCCTTCATCTTTTTCTTCCTTCTTCCTCTGTTGGAGTTTATTTCAATCTCTATAGCTGCACGATAAAAAAGATTTGAAATTTGAGACTAAACCAACACAATCCCCTGATTCTTCCTAACAAAATTGTTACGTTTCCACAAATATGTGCATCTAAATTGAGAGCTAGGTGGTTTTTATTTTATATCTTAAAAATACTGTTGGGTTAGTTGCATTAAGCATATTCATTTTTGCCGGGTTACTTTTCGCAACCAAAGTTGGTCCAGCTGATCCCCAGATCAAGGCTTACAAGAGTAATCATTTAAATTTTTGCCTTTTGAAAGCATTCCACATTCACAGTCTATCATAAACGGTGGTAAAGCTGCCAGACAGAAGACACGATCATATTTCAAGATGAATTTAAGAACTTAGGGCCCACAATGAAGGATAACAATATTTGGACTATTTTGCCACAAGGAGGCATGGTTTCTGGCAACTTCTTCCAATAACTATTCATTTCTTTGACTTAAGACACCACATGTCTGGCGATACCGTGGATGGGCTAATGTCAACCTAATTGATTAAACCCATCAAATTGAATTTTATCTACGTTTATAAATTTTCCAAGTCACAATCTTTGCCCAGTCTTCACCCAGGTTTAATTTTGATTTTCAAATCCGCCTGTTACGTCAAATCGGACCAAATTAGACCAAACTTGATGTACTGTCCACTGAGGGGCACAGTGATAATTAAACATAATATTCATACAAATTATCATCATTACAGGGATTTTTTGCTTTTACAGCAGATTTTTAGCATTTTCTTGTAAAGTTTCTTAACACTGGATTAAGTGACTGCACATGCATCTTTAAAGATCGTGGAATAAACAGCAAATGTTAACCAATAAAAATGATATGATGATTAGAAAGTAAAAGTAAATCCCCTTAGCTTTACTTGTATTTTCATTCTCATCACTCTTGTGAGTGTTGATAGTTGTGGTCGATGAACCCACAAAGTTTTCCCTCAGCTAATGGCAACCAAAACAGACCCAAAGGTTGAATGAATATTGGACTTCAGGTGGTGATTACCCTGACTCCAATTAAATTATAATGTTTGGCTTGTGCTGAATGTGTAAAAAAGCAGCTGTTTGATAGCAGGTTGAAGTGATGATGTGATAATATGTCAGTTTTGGGAGTCTTTGTGTTTCACAGCTGGCAAAATAAAACAAAAAAACACCAACTTGTGTACATACGTGTCCACGAACAGAGGAATGTCAGTGCTTGTCTCTGTTCTGTGCTTCTGTTTCTCTTTTTCTCTGAACTATGTTTCTTTCATCTGTTTCTTGGTCAAACAGTCTCATCTCTCTCTGTCTTTGTAGGATGTATGACGTCGGAGGCCAGAGAACAGAGCGAAGGAAGTGGATCGGGTGTTTCGAGGATGTCAGAGCGGTGCTGTTTGTGGTGTCGCTCAGTGGATACGACATGACTCTGGTGGAAGACCCCTCCATGGTACAAGTTATACTAGATCACTCTGAAGAGTGTACACACACACACACACACAACAAACTTCCAGTAATACACACATGCAACCATGACACAATACCAGAAACTTTGGAAATGATGCACATTAACAACTGTAAAACATAAAACACCAGACTTATTAACCATTTGTGTGAGATTGAACTGTAAATCAGGTTAATCACTAAAGTACTGACTGTTCTCAACAGCTTTCTCACAAAGTGTCATATCGCAAAAACAGCTGAAAATACTGCTTTCTGACATCTTAAGTCAGTTTTATACTCATAAGGGTATGACAGCACAACATATGCAGCGTCGTTGTTGTCCACTCAAGAAAAATGTGATCTTTTACTTCACCTGAGGATGCCGTAAGAAGCCGCGCCATCACACAAAAGTCCTTTTTAGAGTTTTAGAGCGGTTGCACAGGAGGCTCATTCTGAAGTGACACTAGGCTTTTTCACATATTCCTATTAGCCTGGGACTGATTTGCCTTTGTTGGGCATCAGTGTCTTGTGTTACAGTACAAAGGAGACATAGGTGGTAGTAACAGAAGCAAAACACGCTGCGTAAGCACACACTGATGCAGGGCTGAGCACCTCTCTCTGGCTTGTGTGATTTACCAAAGAGGAACAGCAGCAGGTTAATGAAGACATCTTTTTTGTGCCGATAACAGATGCAATTGATATATAAAAAAGGCTACTGAGACATTCAGCTCCCACCAGATGAATGGGAAGCAGTTCTTGTATGAAAGGGTAAGTTTAGTGAGACCTGAACTCCCTAAGCTGAAGTTTAGGGGGCAACATATTTTGAGGCCTGTTAATTAAAGGTCTCTGGGCACATTTAAAAGGAGAAAACTTTGTGAGTGAAGACATTAACTATCCATACTGTTTTTGGAAGACATACTTTAGATATTGATATGAGCAGACCAAGAAAAGCTTTGTAAATGAAAGTGTGCCAAAAAGTGACTACACAGAAGGACAAAGCAGACCACTCAGCTTAAGCATACATCGTACAGTGGTAAGAGTTATGAGGACAGTGTTGATGGAATGAACATGTTGCAAAGATACATGTGTTGGCCCGATTTTTTTCATTGGAAGCCCAAGAACAAGTTGGAGAAATCATTTATTAAAAATATTAATATTTATTAGTGGTCACATGTAAAGTATATTGCAGCGCTGGTCTCGGAGTGCCAGAGCTCCCGCAGGAAATCCGTCAGGCCGAGCCCCGTTATCCAGAAACGTTTCATATTTATATTCAGTTTTATCTCACAGAAGTTGTATTCACACTTGTCAGAGTATAATTGGCCAGTTTTTAGTGGCATGATCAGGCCAGCTGCTGTCCTTGTTGTGTTCTTTGGATGTGATAAACAATGTGTGTGTGTGTGTGTGTGTGTGCTGTTTTTAGGCGTGGATCTAATGTACCAGACCTATCTACTCTACTAGAGATGTTTTGTCTGACCCAGTTCTTTATGTCATTCTAAGGTCTTGGACCCTTTTAAGGTCATCTATTGTGCAGTATGAGCAGAGTGGAAAAGTACCAGCTAGGAACATAGGTTATTTAGGAAAATACAGGATATGAATTTATAATGTCTAAGATCAAAGCCAATTATAACACATGCATATAAATTATCTTACCGCAATCCAGCGCAGTCTGCAGTTTGTGGCCTCAAAGGAAAGATTTGAACTTTTTAGAAAAAAAAGTTTTGCATTTTCTGGCTACTGCATGTAAGACATAAAAGATTCTTATGTATTTGTATGAAGATGTTAACTTCATCTCAGAACTCTGAAAAATTGATGATAGATGGAAGACTCAGGAGATTTTTATTTTTATTTGGAGAACATTGTGACATTTGTTTTCTTGGCTCTCCATGTAAGAGTGTTGTCATCCAAATAGGAATTTATAATGTGTTTGGTCCTCAGAATGACTAAGCTTCTGCCTCGTGTGTTCCTCTGCAGCTGTTAAACAGTTGTTATCTTCTCCCTACAGAACCGTCTTCAGGAGAGCTTAAAGCTTTTCTCCTCCATCTGCAATAATGTCTTCTTCCGCAGCACATCCATGGTGAGAAATTTATTCCCTACCCAACCTCAGGAGGACACATACGTATAATTTGAATTTAAGTTGTATCATTGAATTGTTTCCACTTGGTTGTTTGCAAACAAATGTTCTCAAAAATCACAAGAGAACAACAAGAGATATTGTTTAATATGTTTTAGTCATACATATACTTGTTTAAAAGGCCTTTTTTATTCTGGATGAATGAGAAATGGGTTGTAAACTGCATAATGATGTCGATCAGCGTGTGTCTGAATCAAATCAAATTTTATTTATATGGCACCTTTCATACTTTAAAAGCAACACAAAGTGCCTCACAGAGGCTAAAAACTACAATGATAGAACATACCAACCCACCCACCCCCATAGATACCCAGAGAGACACGGGGACAAACAGACACACAAGCTCAGACTCACTGCACCTATCAGACAGAGACATGGCCGGGCACCCAGACCTAAGGCAAGGAAAAAGCCACCTTGGGGGGCTGACCACACTGAGAGGGCTCCCGGCCCACGACCACGGGTAGCGCCGCCACAAAGACAGTCCCGACCCGGGCAGAAAAGAGGTCCCACACCAAGGTGCAGAGTCCTCCAGCCACCCGGGCCAGAGCAGTCCACAGAACAGTACCCCCCTCAGTGGACCAAAAGCAGGTCCCAGTGTGGTAGGCCCCCAGGAGGAAACACTGGAGCTAAAAACTGAAAGACTAAAACAGTAAAATATTATGAAAAGGTGTAAAATGAACAAAATAGATCAAATTGTTTAACTAAAACATGGAGTTTCAAACATGTAATTAAAATAATATAGAACAAAAATTAGATATGATTAAAATTTTGATTAAAAGGAATAAAGAAAATCAATAAAATCAAATAAAAGCCTGATTAAAAAGGTGAGTCTTGAGCCTCTTTTTAAAAACATCAACAGTCTCTGCGGCCCTGAAGTTCTCCGGCAGGCTGTTCCACAATCGGGGGCCATAATAACAAAAAGCCGCCTCCCCGTGTGTTTTCAATCGCACACGTGGTATGGTTAAAAGGCCAGTGCCGGAAGACCTCAGGGTCCGTGAGGGTTGATATGGTAAAAGTAAGTCCGATAAATAAGAAGGCCCAAGACCGTTAAGACATCTAAAAACGAGTAAAAGAGCCTTGAAATTGCTGCTGTGTGCACTGACCTACACAACAGCAGCTCTCACAGCTGGGACTTAAAACTTTTTGTTCATAATATAGCTGCATGTCCAGTTTGCTTGTTGCATATGGGTGGCAGCAGCTAAGAACGTGCTTTTTCCAACGGGGTTTTCCCAGTAGTTGCATAACTGGTGCGTCCCTCAGCTCACGCTGTCCACACGGCGGGGCGCTAAATATATAAGATCATCCACAACAATAAAACCACTGACAAGTGAAATTAATAACAACAAATACATTGTCACAGTGGCACCTCTCGGTGGGGAGGAAAATATAGGGCAGCAGACAAACGATCAAGTTTTGAAGTTGGGGAGTTGGAAGCAGCAAGAAATTAGCAAAAGGAAAGATCAGGACAGTCTGTGAAGGCTGGCTTATTTGATCCAATTCAACACAAGAGCTGCTACAGCAGAAACAGTTGACTTTAATGATTGCTATATTAGGAGCCGGAACGCACAGTGAATTCCAGATAGCAAACCAATAAGATCGCCCGCGCTGACCCCTGTCCCCAACCGACTGGACTATGATGCAGTGGAAGAGTGCAGCCTGGTCCGATTAATTACTTTCTCTTTAAGATGATGTGGACAACTGAATGTGTGAGCCTCATTTATCTCGGGAGGAGAGAGCAGAAGGAAGCACCACAAGAAAAGTGATGATGGCGTGATGTTCTGGGGAAGCGTCTGCTGAAAAACTTTAGGTTCTGGCAACCATGTGCGAAAGCAACAGTAAATTATCTACAAGATCCAGGACAATAACCCAGCTGGACACCCCTCTATTCCAGCCCCTAGTTGTGTAAACCAGTGAGGTTTGAGCATGAGCTGTCACCTTTTGTGTAATTTGTGGCAAACAATAAGCAACACCATTCTTACGGCTTCATAAAGCAAGATATTTTCTGCACTCCTGGTGCTGATTATTGTTCTGCTCAAAGGAACCTGACTCAGAGATGGGAGAAAATGGAGGACTGTGATCTACTGCTGCCTCATCGTACTTTAATGATCCCAAAGAGAAATTAAATTGTTGCAGTTCATTATTTAGAAAAGGAAAAGGTACATTTTTAAAGAAAAAAAGAAATAACAGGGCGGAATTTGTAGCATTTCCCATCCTGTTTAGCAACTTTTGCAGTATTCTTCCTTTCACAATCAGCTCGATGGGCTTCATAGCAGTCACCAGCACCGCCAGCCTTCTTTATCAGTTAATTAAGGCTTCTTTGAGTCTCTGGCTCAGATGCTGCTGCAAAGCAGATTTCACTCGATAATATAGACTTACAGAATATACGCAGCACCTTGTTGCAGATATTAAAGATCGTAAGCTTACTCAAGACGTAGGGTCTGCTCGATCCCTTGTTGTAGACATCCTTAGAGTTACATTTCCAGTTCAGTCTGTGGTACCGCACCAGCTTCAACTCCTCTTCCAAGATGGAAATGGGGTTTGACTTATTCCGGGTCCTCCTAAAATCCACAAGCATCAATCAGCAATGACTGCCACAAAGCAGCCGAGTCATCCTCCTGTCAGTCACTGACACGCCCAACAGCTGTGGAGTAATTGGAGTATTTCTGTTGATGAAAGGGACTGAAGTGTGCAGAGTGAAGGGAAAGTTAAACTGAAAAGAACAAAGTAAAGACTATGGGGTCCACTTAAAGTTTAGGTGGGGGGAGCAGCAGTATTAGTCCAGTCCAGTCTTTGTAGATGTCAGTTTGTTCTTTAAGGCTCCATGGGACAGGAATAACACTGATGTGTTTGATAAATGTTTCCACACACAAATCTTATCCTCAGTCCTTTGGGTGTAAGTCCTCTGTAACTTGTAATTAAACAGCCATTTATAACTAGGTTGCTCCTCGGTGAGGTGACATTTTCCCCTCTCTTCGTTTTTCCATTACCGTTTCCGGTAAATAATCGCATTAAAACTGCCGTGTCATGAGCTTATTCATTTTACTTCTATCTGAAGTTTTCCAGAAACCTTTCGCCATGAATGCTGTTCATGAGCTGTGCAGAAAGAGAACTATCTGTATCTGTATCCAAAAGAAGGCCGATTCAGGGTTAATAAATTAAATCTCAAGTGCTTTGTGGTGTCTGATCATGACACAATTTGACATATTTTTGTGTAAATCTCTCACCAACAAAGTTTCACTTTTAAACCGAGCCATCTTCTTTGTTTCTTTATTTAACCATAAAAAAACGTATTTAAAGCTTCACTAGAGCAATTAAGATGCTAGTGTGTGACGTGTTTATGTACAGGGTTGTGTGTGGGCCTCCACATTAACATGCCGAACAGGCTCATTAAACAAGACTTTAATGATACCTTCTTTATGTGGGAGGAAAAATGTGTAACCTCCACCTCAATTAACTCTTCTCTCGTTATCATCAGGGGCTTTTGGTGTTTGGTTTCGTGTTCAGACAGAGAAGAGAGAACAGAGTCGTAGTTTTAATTGGTCGAGCGCAGAGCCAGAAGTACCCGTGCAGCAGAAGCTGAGGCAGAAAACACCCAAAGACAGATTTATGGAAGTGGTCGTTGAGCTCTTTCACTGAAGACTGCATGTGGGATTGATTGCACATTGATGCGTCAAGTTATTGATCCACCATCATCACCTCGTGCATGTGTCAATACAGCTACCGATTTTTGCTTTTTATTTGAATCTCTCCAAGTAGCAATAAATATAGCTGTTATTGGTAGTTTGTGCAGAGCCTCTGTAGGTTTCTTGAGCTTTCAGCCGATTGTTTGTGTTTGTTGTTGCAGATTTTATTCATGAACAAGATAGACCTTTTTCAAGACAAGATTTTGCACACTGGACGACATCTGCGATTATATTTGCCTCAGTTTAAAGGTAAGACTCATGTCAGTGAGTTATGTTTCCACAAGATTCAAGCACTCAGCACACACACAGTGTTACACCAAAAATACCTGTTGTATTGTTAAGGTTGTTTTGTTGTGCACTGAACTGCATTATACTGAGAGCTGTTTCCAATACTTCTAATGTAACCTCCAGCTATGACCTGAGTGAAGCACATGGGTCAATTTTGGACTCTCAAAAATCACAACTCAGGCTTTTCATCATCAATCCAGACAAAAAAATTTAAATTAACATTTTACTAAAAGTTGTGGCCCTTAAATCATCACATTATGAACTCTAATCAAGCTGTTTGTACAGCAAATGCTAATGTGTCTGAGCAAAACCATACCCGGAAATCTTTTACTTTAATTAAAGCAGCTGCAGCTTGTCTTATAAGACAAATGTTAAACCTCCCCTCTTACCAGTGATTAAACACCTAAAAACTATTATGGTTATTGTTTTCTTTTATCAAAACTTATATTCATGCAAAATAACTAAAAATAACAAAAATCATACCAAAAAAGCAACAAACAACAAAGTTAGCAGGGTGGGATGGTTTACAGTACAATACCTTCATTATTCATTTCAGCAATGAAGTCTTTGTGATTTTCAGAAAATGAGAGAATTTAAGTTACAAAATGAAGCCATATAGGAATGCTCTGTATAGCTGTAAACATTGAGTTTGCAGGTTTATTCAATAATTACTTATTTTTTTCATTGCACACTTGGTTTTAATCCATGAATTATTTGGTTGAAGAAACCCAAAAGCAGTTGTTCTTTTGGGGGCCAAAAAGCCAGACCTGATGTTTCCTTGTGTTAGTTTATTCCTCTATTTATTTTCACTGCCGTCGCCTCTATAAAGGCTGTAACAGGATAGAGAGGAAAAACGTTTTATTGAGTCATTCTGAAACCCATTGGAACATTTCTCCCCTGCTTCCTCAGAGAAGTGTCATTTACATCAGCACTCACTTAACCACAGCCATACTAGCAAAGAGCAGAAGAATAGGTGTCTACTTTAGGTCTGTGAATAATTGTAATATAATTGATTCCATATCGAAGTGACAGAGAAGTTCCTACATAATCTATTCTTATTATTACTGCCTCCTCAGAGGTGTTAGAAGCCCTGAGTCCAAACGTGCGGATTCAAGACTGACTGTCCTAAAAACTCCTTTAGTGCAGGGAATCTGAACTGAGTCATTAATATTATTGATCAGTTCTTTCAGATTGCTACCCCTCATTTTGGGCGATTCTTCAGAAAACCTGATGGTCTGATCTGTTTATTAGACTGTCGTTGGTGAATCCCCTGACTGAAATTCTCAGCCATGATGTTGCACATCTATCTGACTCAGGATTTGTCTTTTAGCCCATTAAAAAAACTTGATATGGACGCATTAAAGGGATATGTTTTATAAGTGGGCTTGTGTAAAGTACCGATGAGCAGTCCATCTGAAACAAGTCAAACCTCAAAAGAATCTGCAGCATTTCATGTTAAAGCTAAATCTAGAGATTTTAACACCACATCACTTTTGCACCAGACAGGTGTTTACTTTATCAGTATTTTCTCTGCATGCACAGTAGCACAACATCCTGCTGCTGGTCTCATCTCAAAATATCAACCATGAGACGGTAAAAATGAGTTAAAAGACTAGAAGAACACAAGCACATACCATCTTTTAAATCTTTGCCAGAATGATGCCCATCAGTAAGTTGTCCAACAAGTGTAAAGCAACTCTGATGGACGCTGCCAGGATCTGTTCGGTAGCCACTGTGCACACAGAGCAACATGGCTGATATTAAGCTGTGTATTTTTTCAAACTGGAAAACTCAACATAATCTAAAATGTAGGAGCTTTACAAACCAAAAACAGATGATAAGCTATTAGTTTGGGAACATTTATGCCTGTTCAGTTTATCACCTCCCACATATCAGGGGCTGTGTGTCCTCTGCTCTCATGCAAATTTCAATAAGAATCGCTAACACAGTTGGATTGGGGTCAGCCAGTGGAGCAAGTGTCCATTTGACTCCAAGCAAAAACATATTGGACTCATCATCGTATTCACAGTCGGATTTGCAGCTGTGATGGAAGAACCATTCTTCTGCTTCAACTTCCCTGCTTAAACAGTTGTGGAAAGAAACGCCGGTGGTGAAAAAGTTATTTTATTTATTTTTTTTACTAAGGAACAATTTAGCATTTACATTTTGTCCCGCTTTATTGCAATTCAGACACTTTTGATTAAACACATTTATCCCACAGCTGTAGATACAATCCACGATTAAAAAACAATGATTAACTTATTAATTATGTAGTTGAAGAAGCCCAAGGATCCTTTTGTTGTTTTGTCTAATTTGCACTAAATGGTTTCATTTAAAGATCCCTCCCCTCTAAAAATCAGTCCCTAATGTTGACTTGACTCTCATCTGCGTAAAGTTTGTCTCTTGAGGAATGTTTTCAAATTCTTCTGAAGGGTTGATGTCTTTGAACTGGACTAAAATCAGACCTTCAAATGTTTACCAGGCAACCTATTAAAACCAGTCACTACTTAAGACTCTGAGTTTAATTCAGCGTCGGATTAAGAATGGATCTCTTTGATGGTTCTTTTTAAGCTGCATTTGTTGTTTTGATAACTGGTGCTGGATGCTTGTTTGTTCATTTTTAAGTGGGAAATCTGTGTAAAACAGTGTATTAGTCATTGCAGATACTTTCTGTACTTCAAATTATCTGTTCACAAAAGGTAACTGTTCAAATGATCCTGTGTCTAAAGAAACACTGAGTGCTTACACCTTTGTAAATGTGCAAATACAGAATTTTGAAGTTGGAACATTTGCTTTTGTGCTGTAGAGTCACATCTATGTTCACGGAAGTGAGACAGACTGCAGTGACTTACAGAACAAAGCCGTTAACCAGAAAAATAAAAGATAATCTGCCAACTATTTTACAGTTATTATGTTCTAAATCACAAGTAAACACTTCCTCTCCACTGCACATGAAGAAAAGGCTCATAAAGTCACTCAATCTGCACATTATAAGCAACTTTATAGGCTTTATCTTCAATATTGAAGCAAATCTGAATCAATCTTTTGGAAAGTTGCCATTGAAAAAAGGGGGAAAATGTGAATCAGACACATTCACATGGTTTGAATCAAGTTAATTAGTCTGTGTAGTGTCACCAGAGCTCGTCTTGAGGAATTACTTCCATCAGTTTATTATTTGGTTGCTCAGACCGGAAACGGTGGGTGAGTCATGTCATCCTAATCTTTGCCTGATCAGATGCAATTAGAAAAAGGTTGTTTCCATGTCTTCATATTCCAAGTGAGCACAACTCACTTCAAGTGATTGTAGACATTTATTTGCACATTAATGTGAGTTTTATGGATTTTTACCATTTCCATTCACCTTTTTCTCATTTAAATCTTCTAACTAGACATATAAAACAGTGATGAAAACCTTGCTATTGACACCAATTCCTCCACATTCTTCTTCGTCATCCTTAAATTTCAGATTATTATTATTTTACTGCAGCTTTCTGGAACTTGGGTTCTTGATTTTGTCAGTTTTCGTGTACATCTTGGTCTGGAGTGACAATAAAACATCTTAAACCTTGAATCTTAGAAATGATGCTTACACACTGATGCAGCAGTGTTGAATTAATGTTATCTATGATATTTCTCATATGGGGGTTATTTTAACCCCGCCTTTCGCCTGATGACTGCTGGGATAGGCTCCAGCCCACCCGCTACCCGATTAACGGATTGACGGTATAGAAGATGGATGGATGGATGGGTTATTTTACTGCACAACAAGCACCTTTTATTGTGACACTTGATCTGCATTTCAGTGGTAATCTGTACTTGATCTGAATGTTTCTTAGTTGGAATAAACTGGTGTTCAGTAGTTACACTTGACTGAGGATGAAGTGATGTGTCTCCTGTTGCTGTTGTAGCTGACAGTTTGGTTGTTGTGACAGCTGATGTGTTGTAGATCAACTTCATTCCAAGTTTATATTTATATTTCTGGGTTTAATTTCCTCCATTACACAAATGTAAGTCAGTACTTGTGAATCACACAACCAGATGTGACTTCCATGTATAAATTAAACTTGACTGATCTCTAACCTGTGGTCTTTCTTGCAGGTGCAGACTGCGATGTGGATTCAGCCGCCCGCTTCATAGCGGCCACCTTCGTCTCGGTCAACAACACGCCCAGCAAACTCATCTACCACCACTTCACCACAGCAACCGACACTTCCAACATCCAGGTCGTCTTCCAGGTGGTTATGGACACAATAATCAAAGAGAACCTAGAGGCCGTATCGCTCCTGTAATGTCTGAGCCGCCTCAAAGTGAGACCTCATCGAACCTCTTAACAGTATTTCATCTGAAAAGAGCGAAATTACCAAAACAGCAAAAAAGGAAGTGAACAGAATATGAAGATTGTCTCTCTCTGCTCTCCGAAGCACCAATTTGCCAGCACCTGTTTTTTAGTTTGAGCCCTAAAATGTTGACTTTTAAACCTTGCCTTGGAGGAAATTTAAGGCATTTAGGCATTAATGTGTTTGTTTTTACTGTACAGCAGAATCAAACTATGAACAGTGGCGTTGCTCTTTTTTGAACACTTGAAAATATATGTGCCATTTAATTGTCTTCCTTTGTGTGTGTGTAGGGAGGCAGCAGGACAGGGAGGCGGTGAGGATTTACTGTTTGTTTGTTAACTTCCTTGGCACAGGGTTCACCCATGCATACCATCATGTGTTTTCCACTCATCCATCACTGTGTGCTGTGCAGATCCTGTGCGTCACACCCTCCTAATGAGGCGGTGATCACTGTAAAAGCACACCAGTTTGCATTTACTTGAAATCACCCACACGGCAGGCATTTTAATCTGTGCCGTTTCTCATCCCCCTGACTATTATCAATCAGCAATGAAGCAGGGAAACGTAGTAGTAATGTGTATGTTATAGAAATCCCTGAAGCGTCTGACTCGGTTTTAATTTCCCTCCTTTGAATAATTTTTCAAGCAGGCTAGTGCCTTCTGTGTGTGATGTGAGGAGTTAACTTTACTCGAGTTTAATCAGAGAGATCCCCTGAGCGACCACACCAGTGACTCTGACTCCGGTAATAAGATATGGTAATGAATGATCCAGTCTGATGTGGATGATGATTGAAAAGAAAAACAACCCCAAGTGCCTGAATGTAGTGGCCCAAATGCGTTCTAATTGAAATACTTCAGACTTGTAAGAAATGTGTGTTTTTCCCTGTTTTGATGTTTCTTTCATGCTGTATCTCTGTATTATCTTTCAATCTTGTAGCTCACGTTCTCTTAGTGTTGTTTAATGTATTATTGTGTTCTGAACAGGAGCCACAGTACAAAATAAATGAAAGGCATTCATAAGTATCATATTGTTCTTTTCTTTGAAGACAGTTGTGTATTTTTTTAAGTGTATTTAAAAACGAGGGTCTTGTTGTTTTTATTAATCTCCCAGTAAATTCACAGAACCAGACAACAGGTTATCAGTGTTTGTTCATTTTAATAGATAAAATAAATAAAAGTAATTTCCAGGAAATCTGCTCTGCAGTCAACTTTCTGGACATTGAATACAGTTTAGCAAGGCAGGTACATGTCAGGGTAACACAGTAAAGGTGGGGGAGCCTTCTGGAATGAAAATGGCTTTAACTAATGCGCTCTTAATGATTTTTTTTCTTGTTTTTCTTTTACGCTCCTGTCTACGCAATGAAAGCAAAACTGAACAATGTTTTTTCAAACAAAAAGAGAACATTCAGAGTCTGCAGCGGTCCATCATCGACAGTAACCGGGTTCTTTCTTTTCCGTAACGCCTCCATCCTCCTTAACCCCATCCATCCCTCGATTTTCATTTTTCGTTTTACTCAGAGGCGCTCCCGGGATTCTGTGGAGATGGAGGACTGTGAGCGCGCGGTCTGAACGGGACTCACGCGGACAGACAGTCCAGGGAGTCGAGGGTGAGGAAGACGTCCGCCTTGCACTGGAAGGTGCCCGTCCCGTCTCGCAACAGCTCGCAGCTCTTAAGGTTTGGAGAGATGTCCTTGACGCAGATGGCCTGCAGGAGGTGGAGAAATAAGAGCAAAAATTGCTGAGCGCATCAGACATCTTAAGAGTTCCTAAAAAGGTTATTTAATGCTTTTCATCTCTCCTTAAACATTTTTAAAATGGGCTTATTTGTTTAGTCGAGACTAAATCTCAAACACGTGAGCTGACTTTTTGATATCATGCCTTTAATTTCCAGAACAAGAACGTAATTTAATCTCTATGGCGTCTTAGCTTTAAAAAGGCCCATGTCTAGGCTTCTCTGTGTAGCCCAAATGTGTCCCTTGAAGCATAGCAAACTTTACGCGCATCTCCTCTCACTGTAAAAGGAGGGGGAGGGAAGGGGGTTCCTTCACAATAGGAGAAGAGTTTGTCTCATCTTCGCTGTACTTACCATGTTTTTGAGGATGGAGATCTCCCTGTTGACCTCGGGGATCACGCTGTTACCTGCCGTCTCTCCGCTGTCAGTCAGCGTATCTTCGGACTCGGCTCTTCGGACGTACGGTGACCTCCTGATGCCGGACAACAAACCGGAGGCGCGACCCACCGAGTAGTAACTGGGTCCAGTCGACTGCTTGTACCAGGCTTCCACTGAATAGCAGGAGATGAGCAGGGACACTCCGACGCACGCCACGGCAAATCTGACGGACCTCTCCATGTCTGGGTTTGTCTCAGGCAAACGTCGCTTCTCTCGTTTGGTCTCTGAGACTTGGTTTTGCTTGGCTCTTTGAAAACTTTCTGCTGCCTTTATAGGCTGGATGGGCGACGTTATCGTGACCCAAGGACATTCGTCAAATCAGAGCTAAGGTGGGCGGATGATGAGCGGTCTTTAGAAAAAGAAGTGGGGAATGATACAAATTGATCCGTTTTTGATGGTCTGGTGGAGCCAGGGGAGGGTGTTTGTGTGTTATGAGGCGGATGGAAAAGGCACAAGGACACCAGCTCTTTGTCCCTACCAGAGGTCAAAGTAAAACATCAGTGAACCATAAAAGCTTTGAGGTCACACCTTAAATAAGTCATTGTGTGTTTAACTAATTAGACAAACTAATTGTTGGTTTAAAAAAAAATACCAGTCTGCATAAAACATCTTCATAGAATTAAAACTGGATTAGTGGATTATTACCCAGAATAATAAGAGTATAAAGAGAAAGATGCACCTATCCAGAAACCCTGCTTATTCACTCAAGTCACCAAAAAGAATTAATCAAAGAAGAATCAGTACAGCAGTCTTCAAAAGACTTAAGCATGAGTGACAGTTGACAGATTAGGAGTAAAAAGAGATGCAGATCCATTTACATGAATGAATAATTGATCCTAATTCCACGGAGAGCATTTCAGTTCAGGCTCCCTTTAAAGTGGAGCTCTGAGGAATAACATCCATATAAATAAAAACCCTTCTCAGGATTGACCTAACCGGTCATGCGTCATGAACTCTCCTCCTCTGCGTGTAATTAGCGGCTCAAGCTGAATAATAAAGACAATAAAGTGGTGTGTAATTATGTTGTCTTTCTATAAAACAGCTTCATGAGGTGATCTGGATGATGGAAAGTACCTTAAATGTATAGAAAGAGATGAGATCACTGATATGAAATTATCCATGAACATAAAGAGGAAGGATATACCGGAATGAATTAAGGCAACAGGAATAGTTTATTATGAGCATTTAAAGCGGCACATACATATAAAAAATATAAATACAATAAACGTCATGTATTTTAAGGGAAATGCACTCGTGCTTTCAGGTATCATTTCAATCAACATGAGTTGAAGTACCATTAAAGTCTGTCAGAGTCCATTGTAGAGGGGTCTGCAGTGTGGCTCCAGTTTGTCTTCCAGGACGTAGTCTGGTCCACAGACCCAGGGGTCTCCCGTCTCCCATTGCCACTTCTGGAGCCGCTGTCTCAGGTTCTCCAGCACGGCACTGTAGGACGGGTCTGATGACAGGTTCTTTGTTTCCAATGGATCTGTGCTGTGTTTGTTAATATTAAAGCATCATTAATATTTGTATGAAGACCCTGAGGCAGTGAGTCAAAAACATCTGCTAATAGAAAAATTCTTGAGATTAACATACCAGCGTAGCCATTAAAATGCAAGTTTCTGTCAGTTTTATTTAAATTAGACTTTTCTTTCAGGAAAATTGATTAAATATATTAAGGTTAAAATGCATATTGTATGTAGGGGCTGATTAATAAGTTATTAATAAATTAAAATGTAATGAAGAACTGCCATATTAATACAAAACGTCTCAATATACAACAAACAAAACATAAAAAAGTCATGTTGACATTCAGACTTTATTGTTACCATGTTGTCCTCTTATCAGTAGCATAAAAGTAGGATAAAAAATACATTTAAGTGTTTAGTTCATTTCATATTTAGGAGTCCTGTGTGTTTTGGACAGTTCTGCAAATCATAGCATATCTAATTAGATAAATGCCCAATTTTTCCAACACACATCAGATTTTGATTTATAGAGACTTTTATTTGAGAAACTACATGAAAACTACATAAAAGAGGCAAAAAACCGTGAGGCACTGTGTTAAAAAGCGACATGTCACCACAGGGATTTTAGACCACTCTTCATCTATGATGGTGTGTTAAAGGCTTTCTTACCATCATCCATATGGTTTAATGTTTCTGATCACTGTAATTTCCAGCCAGAAGAAACCTGTTGGTTTTAAATATTTTCAGTCTAAATCTAAATTTGAAAAGGATATGAGTAATTTTTGACATAAATGCTTTCATGCATCTTTTAAAAATGTCGTTAAAGTGTCATATTTTCTCTTAAGTTGTCTTTTGATGTGTAAAAGTAATTTTTAGGTGTTTTAAAGTCATTTCTTAAATACTTACATGCAAAAGTGAGGTGAATTCTAATTAAAAAATCTAGTTGTGTTACAAAGCAGCTAAGCCTCTCACAGCTAATCCATGATTTGTATCCAAATATCTGACATCAGCCCTAATCCTCTATTGACATTTTTGTTGTATTACAATCCAAAAACAGAAAAATAACTATAATCTGACAAAGTTATGTTTGATCATGGTTGAGCAAAGGAAGTAGGGAAACTCCTAACGATCATTTGCTAAACTAATTTATCTGTCATATTTTTGAAGTCTCAGTTTGTCATTTAAATGATGAAAAATGACCATCGCAGTTCCCCGGAGTTCAAAATTACATCTTCAAAAACCAACAGGCCAAAACAAAGACATCAAGAGCTACAGATAACTAATAACCAGCGTCTAAACGTACCCTCTGCTTTCTTTGGAGGTATCTGGAGGGTGAGACAGTGAAGAGAGATACATGTGGGGAGACAAACAATGAGATGGAGCCAACTAGATGAGCCTCCAAAGCACACTTTCTGTTGAGTTTATCTCCAACTGAAAGTCACAGAAATAACATCCTAAACATTGTTTCTTTGGGAGAATGACAGCAGGAGTCTTTACTAGCAGTAACTTCTCACCACTTCTCACCATGCTTTAAGTTTTGTCTTAAACGTCGCATTTTGGCAATTAACTAATGATTTGAAAGGTCTAAATTTAAAGGTTAAATATGGGCAGAACCCTTTAGAACTTGTTACTCACTGACGATATAACATATTCACTACATTTTTGCCCTGTTCTGATCTTGGGAAATGTAGACCTTATAGGCATTGGTTTAATGTCCTTTACAGATCCATTTCCCATTCTGAGGATGAAAATGTGATAATCTTTTAGTTTTTTTTTCCCCTTTACGGTTGCAGTTTTTAGCCTCGTTACTAATAATCATTAATCAACTACTGCTGCAAGTGTCTCTCATTTGAATCGAGTTGAATTAGGTTCAAGTGTTGTAGTTGTGAGGATCTTCAAACACATTTACCAAACATAGCTGTAACTAAAATTTCATTATGAATCATCACAGTGAGGATACACTAAGGTAAAAATGTCTGTAGGTGTTACAGACCTGGTGTCATACAGCTCCCAGCGCTCTCTGTAGTAATACTGATCCAGGCTTTTGAACCAGTGTGTCGGCTGACGCAGCCTCGTGCGGTTCAGAAGGTCCTGAAAGGTGGGTGACACGTACAGATCCTGATCTATGGGGAAGGGCATGCGGTAGTGCAGGTTGTGAAGAAGGTGATACGCCCCCAGGTGAACAGAGCGAGTTGGGTAGTACATGGTTACCTGAAATCAAAAGGAGAGTACATCTGTCAGGGCCTGAGATTCACTCATGAGAGTATCTGTGAGCGGCCGTGACGCCCTGACCTCATGCAGGGACTGGCTGGAGAAGACTGTGAGCCAGCTGCTGGGTTCAGAGACCAAAGCAGGCAGTAAGGAGCGCCCAGTGAGGAGGACCTGTGTGGCAGGGCTGCCAGGAAGACTGTAGGAGGGGTAAGAGACAGAGAACCAGTCCAGAATGGTGGGAGTGATGTCTACCGAAAAAAAGAAAATGATGAAAAGACAGTGAAGAAAACATGATGACCTACACCTCAAAAGGTAAACACTTGCATTATAATCACTGCACTGTGCAAAAGTCTTGAGCCATCACTCGTTTCCTTACGTTCTGCTCTGGTCTCTGATCAATAGTTCTCTGGGTTTTCTGAAGTTTTTTTGGACATTTCCTGCTCAGTTTCAATCCAGTCGCTGAACTTAACCATTTTCAGTGGAATGTCTGTTTTTAAGCTCGGCAAGGCAAGGCAGCCCACATCCAAAGAAGAGTTTTGGGATGTCCTTTAAGAAGCCTGGAGAACTATTCCTGAAGACTCCTTAAAGAAATGACAGAAAGCTTGTCTAAGAGGGTTCAGGCTGTGATGGAGAATAAAGGAGCTCAGACCAGATATTTTTGTGTTGTTTTTACATCCATGTTTGCACATGTTTCAATAAATCTCTGCACTGTTTCCTGTGAAGAAATACGAAGTGGCTCAAGACTTTTTCACAGTGTCACCTCTGCTCAGATTTAGCACGTTGTTTCCATTATTTCATAGAGATTTCCCTGTGTATCATTCAAAGAAAGCCAAGTATCTCCACATATTTCTTATTTTCATTTTGAACATTTTAGAAGGATCAAGTTCCTTTATAAGCTAAGAAGATTTCCCTTCCTTTCACAACAAACACACCATTTAAAACTTGTTTGATTGGCTGAGAATGTTGTAATCACAAAGCTTAATCCCAGCTGTATCATCTCAGAGATAAATGGTTTTCACAGCACAACAATATATCATGCAAATTTAAAAGCATCGATTTATTACATGATTACGGTTCTGAATAAATATTAATTTGCTATTCGTATGAATCCTTTCAGTTGATCTTGTTCTGAGATCTGTTGCTACGTTATTGTTCAATCTCCCTCTTGTGGCTGTTTAAGCAGATCAGATGGACAAACTGACCTCCCAGCTGTGCTACGTCTCAGCTGAACTGCAGTGAACCTGTTTTTTTATGCATGAAAAAGGTTTGGGAACTAGTTTTCTTATCACTTAACTGGAACCTGCAGCTAACGCTGCTCAAAACGAGTGGCTGACAGACTTTCGGTTGATTTTACAACAAGTGAAGGTCTTCCTTGAACATGTGAAGATGAGGATGTGACTCATGCCACGTGCACTAATGCACCCTGAATCATCACAGATGTTTGGTTTGAACGGTGCACTGATAACAAACTGGACAGCCTAGAGGACACTGTGTCTAGCATTTCCAAAATTAAATTTCAGGTTAATAATCTTCAGACTGCGGGATGGTTTTTCTGTTCGCCCGACTCCATCTTAAATTAACTCAGGCTCAGAGGTGGCGGCAGTTTTCAGACTCAGTTTTCTGAGTCAATGCAGTGATTTCCGCTGGAGAACAGTGCGACTGAGGACCTAAATCACAAACATTTAACATTGTTTTTCTTCTTTGTACTTTTCTTTCAATTCTATAAATGTTTTCATGATATTATGCATCATGTAGATGATGAAATCACCACATTTTTTCAACCAAATCATATTTCTGACACTGATGCTAATCAATCTAACTGGATTTTTAGCATTTTGTAGTCTTTGAAATATGTTTGAGCCTTCAGTGGAGGATTCTTACAGTCTTTCTGCCTCGTTATTTCTTACCCAGCAGGCTGACGTAGGCTTGGCTGGTGTTCCCCCACCGCTCCCTGTGCTCTGGAGAGGACACCAACATGGGCTCCGCTGTACCGGAGCGATACAGGGTGGTTCTGCCATTTGGGAAGGGGATGCCATTATCTGAGCTGTAGATAACCAGAGTGTCGTTCTCATAACCGGCTTCTCTGAGCTCTTGGAGTACTAAACCGATACCTGCAGAGGAAATTTGCATCATGGGTTCTTCATCTTCATTATTGCGACGGTGCAGGTGTCGTCACTCACCCTGATCCAGCCTGCTGACGGTGGTGTACTGCGCAGCCAAGTCGGCTCGTGCTGCAGGTGTGTCGGGCACAAAAGGAGGTACCTGAAAACACGAGATGAAGACGGGTCAAGCTCACACGAGTTTGCAGCTCTGTGTATTTCAGATGTACTTTATTACATTAAGTGTTAGGATTACTATAATGAGGATGTTTTATAACAAAAGAAAACATCTAATCACCAACCTTCACTTGCTGTGGTGTGTAATATACTGGCGTCCAGTCAGGGATTCTACCCATCCCCATTTGTCCATTCCCAAACTTCTCACAGAAAGCTCCATACTGGGGCTGCGAATGGCCACATCGGTGCGTGTCGTGGAAAGCAACATAAAGAAAAAATGGCCTCTCTTCCTCACTTATATTTGCACTGTTGCCTTTTCTCTTTTCTCTTTCTTGCCTTTGCTCAAAGGCCTCTTCTTTATGAGTCTGGAAAAACTTGCGGACCAGGAGTTTGATTCGGGTGATGTTCCTCCCCACTTGGAGGACAGAGTTATTTTCTTCTGTGTAGGCAAAATCAAAAGGGTAAACGAACCCAGGACCAACGTGCTTCTTTCCAATAATACCTGAGACAAAAAGAGAGAGATGGAGAAAAATTAACAAAAAGCAAGAGTGTGTGTGAGCAAAGACATGGGATGAACTGATTTTTTTTCCTTTTTATTTACCCGTGTGCACGTTTGCCTGGCTGAGCAGGAGCGGCAGACTTTGCACCCCATCAAACGAGTTGAAGTGATGAACACCTTGATGAAGGCCGTACATGCCGTTTTGATGCTGAAAACGCAGGACGAGCACATTTCAATACCTTCATGTCCAAACTCGAAGTATCCGTACGAGCGTGGGTCTTACCTGTGGCAGGCCGGTGAGGATAGCGGAGCGGCTGGGGGAGCAGCTGCTGACAGATGTGAATGCGTTCCTGAACACCACGCTGCGCTGGGCCAGGGAGCGCAGATGGGGGGTGTGGACCACTGAATTGTTATAAACATCTGTTTCAAAACCTGCATCATCAGCTGGAAAAGGAAAAGACAAATACTCATCAAAACATGGCCACAACTAAGGACATCAACGTGCTTCTGAGCTGCTTCTTCTCTTCTAAGAAGCTCCGATGGGAGATAAAGCCCGACACCAGTTCATCCCAGCGGTACTGGATGGGGTCAGACCAGTTAACCTGCTGGGGGGAGCTTTTGTCTCCCCCTTGTGGCAGTGAGCGTGATTACACTAATACTATGTCATGCATATGACACAGCTGTAGTAAATGTAAAAACTGCACAACTATGAATATTTCACAACTTGTCCAAGAGCATAAAGGTGTGATTTGTCTTCTTTAAGCGTACTGTAATCAGGATAAACCGCACTGATGTTAATCTGAGCTTTTACTAATCATCAATCACTTTGTTTTGGATTTTGCACGTTTTTGTGGCTGTGGGGTTTCTCCAGGCACTCAGATTTTCCTCCGCAGTCCAAAGTCGTGCATGTCAGCTGTCATGGGCTCACTGGACAGGATAAACATAACTAAATCAGATTAATTTAAACCTTTTTTTAGATGCAAGTGTGTGACAGTCGAGCAGAAAAGCAGATGACCACAAACAAGTGAGAATTTCTTTCAATTTGCTTTTCTTTTTCTTTTCCAGTACGCAGATAAACACTTGTACAGTATAAATGCCTTTTTTCCACCACAATATACCATAAATCCAGTAAACCTTTTATCAAACAACCAAGACTAAAGAGTTTACCTATATTAAAAACTTAATTAAAGTACTCCAAGCTGCAAATAATGCACTCTTGTGATGTTTAATGATGTGTTAATTTAACTTCATCAACATTTTCGCTTTAAACTGTGTTGCTGATGAACTGCAAACCTTTATACAGAGAGTTGTTTCTGGTAACATGAGCTCACAGACTGACAGAATAACAGGAGCACATCTGTAAACCAGCTAAAAGCTGAGTTAATTTAGAGTTTGTTGCAGCACAGCTGAATAAGTTTTGGTAAATCTAGATTTAGTTTAACCTCCCGGTCACACTTTAAAGGAAAGTTGAATTATCAACGTCACTTTTTTCCCACTGAACAGAGATAGAAACGTTTACTCACCAATTATTAGAAGTACGTTTCTTCTCTTTGACACAACAATGCAACAAGATGCTAAAATGAGAAGAAACACCTGAGAAAGCATGATTATCTGTTCAACTGGACCGTAACTAAGAGGAAACCCGATTAAAAGGGTGGGGGGACTCGCTAAAATGATTAAACATGAAGGTTTATAACGATACTCTCCGTCGGTAAACAACAGCTGTCACGATTCATACTTCTTCCTGAAACAACTGAAGCCCCGCCCACATCATGTCACGTGACCACGGTCACATGAGGCAAGAGAAACAGGAACCTCTCGCGCCTGACAAGCGAAACCTGCCAAATTTTGGGAAGTGGTTTCAACACCAGAAAAATCACAGTCGGATCGATAGATGACTTAACATCGGGCACGCTGGTCTGTTCTATTGTATTTTATTCTGTTCTATTTTATTCTGTTCTATTTTATTCTATTATAGTTTAGTCTAGTCTAGTCTAGTCTAGTCTGTTATTCTGTTCTATTCTTTTCTATTCTTTAACTCTGTTACTTCTTTATTTTATGCTGTGTATTATTTTCTTTTCCAGTCACCATAATAACTGTTTTAGTCCCCTCCAACCCAAAGTTCGGGTATGGTTAGAATATTATTATGGGATCCATAATTTTAACACATCATCAGAAAACATGGCAAATCAATAAGACATCTCATTGTGAGATCGAGCTGCTGTTTGCTCACATAACAAGATTCTGGTGGCTGTTTTCAGGGAGTTTTATGGCTGTTAGGTGACAGTAAGAAACGCTGTGGATGCTCAGGTAACCTGCAGGTGCATGCAAAGCACCGACCTGTCATGTGATTATCACACGATTGTCAAGAGTCACACACTGAAGTAAACAGTAACCAAAAAACTTGTAGGTTATTCCGGTTTAGCTTGTTTTCCATCGCACACAGATCACATGCGTCCGTCCACCCGCTCTGAAATAATGCAAACATGCAAGCTGACGCACGCGTGCACTCAGATCATCTTAGTTGGCTTTCCATGACTGCTGGGCGTCTCAGGGGGGAAACTAAACCAAAGACTCCAAAGCTGATGAGATTTAAAACAGAGGAGAAAACTTATCCAGTCCACGTAAGTGCCTTTTATTCTGTGGTATCCTCATGCACACATTTTTTAATATGTAATATGTCATGTTTGTGCATGAAGTTGCTCTTCACCTCTTGAGTGGCGGGATGGATCGGACTGTTGGGAGAGGAGAGTTGGTCCGGGGCTGCTTCTCTTATAGCACCCTGAAGTCCTGGCTGCCCATCCTCTCCTGGTTGCCCAGGTACAGGCTGAAGTACCTGCAGATGGACCTCCTCGCTGGCCTCACTGTTGGGCTGACGACGGTACCACAGGCGCTGGCTTACGCTGAAGTAGCAGGCCTTCCTGTGCAGGTGAGTCCCAGCTCAACTTTTCAAGAAAATGCCGAATGTTGTCTGTTTCCAGCCTCTAAAATGTGACACTTTTGCTGATGTTTCTTTTCTCTTTTATAGTGTTTTGTGTTAAGTGCTTGAATTTCACTTCACTAACTGAATGATTGAGAAAACACCCTTACAAGCATACGTCAACGTCTTTGAAAATGACTTGAGAATTGCACAGTGACACTCAAGCATCTGAGGAAGAAAAACATGAAAATAAACACATTAATTGAAGAGGAGTTTTGAACTTTGAAGGAAATGATCATCAGTCACAGCTCTTCTCAGTCTTTAATCTAAGAGTGTTTTTGTCCACAGTATGGACTCTACTCTGCCTTCATGGGCGGGTTCATCTACACCCTCCTGGGTACCTCTAAGGACGTGACATTGGGTCCCACGGCCATCATGTCCCTCCTGTGTTTCTCTGTGGTGGGGGGGCAGCCACACCGAGCCGTGCTGCTCACCCTCCTCTGTGGACTCATCCAGGCTTTGATGGCATTACTCAGATTAGGTGAGACGAGCTGCTGCTGAGGTCACGCTGAAATCTTGAGAGTGAATCCAATTTTGGTGGGTTTCTGGATTGAGTTAAAAACTCAATATAGACCTGATAGTACTAAAAGCTGCTGGGTGAACAATGAAAAAAATCAACAAAACTAATTATTTTGACAGGAAAATATTATCCTGCACTTATTTAAAATGGTTTTAGGACTGCAGAGCTGCAGAGAAGCACATCCGTCACATCTACAGTAAACTTCAGCTGCTTCATTGCACACGATGATGTCACTATGTTTTTTTCTTATCTTCTGAAGGCTTCCTGCTGGACTTTGTCTCTTACCCTGTGATAAAAGGCTTCACTTGTGCGGCTGCTGTCACCATCGGCTTTGGCCAGGTCAAAGTGAGGTTAAACACATACAGTATTTTTTCCTTGAATTTCATTTTATTTGTCTTTGTTTTAACGAGAGCTGAATATCCTTCAAGTCTGAATGAGATTAGCAATATAAAGGCACAGCATTGGACTAGAGGGAAACATGTTTATTTTTATTAATAATATAGATATAATCGATATGTAGTCACTGACTGCAGCCATAAAAATGTCGGTAGCGTAAAAAACTTTCTAATTTATTATCAGCACTTTGATATGACGCCTGTGTGTCAGTGGTATGTGTAGAAACTGAAATGTTATTAAAGGAGTAACCTACTGATATAGTTTAGAAATAACTCTGAAGTCGTTCGTAACATCAGTGGATTTCTCCGCTGCTCTTCTTTGTAGAATATTCTGGGAATCCGGGATGTTCCCCAGCAGTTCTTCCTGGAGGTTTATTACACTTTTTACAAGATCCCAGAGGCCAGAGTAGGAGATGTGGTCCTGGGCCTGCTTTGTCTGGCTCTGCTGATCATGTTGATGTTTATGAAGTCGAGTCTGGGCTCTGACAATGACCTCATCTACACCAGAATGGCCAGGAAACTCGTGTGGGCCATCGCTACCAGTGAGTACCCGTCTCACACAGACAATAATGCAACACCTGGTACATTATTGTTGCTTTTTTTAAAAGCTTTTTTGTTCTGTTTCCTGTCCTGTTAGTGCGTAATGCTCTGGTGGTCGTGGCTGCTTCCCTTGTAGCATATTCCTGGGAAGCTTACGGTCATCACGTGTTCACAATCACTGGACACACCTCTCAGGGATTACCACCTTTCGGACCCCCACCTACCTCAGACACCACAGCCAACGGCACCGTTGTCTCATTTGGAGAAATTGTAGAAGTAAGGAGATAAATGAGGAGCTGAAACTTTCCCTTCCTCACAAAGTCCAGCTGAGCCAGCAGTCTTCGTCTGTGTTTTATACAGGGCTTTGGAGGAGGACTTGCTGTGATCCCCTTCATGGGTCTGTTAGAAAGCATTGCTATTGCAAAAGCTTTTGGTAAGTGGTGGCAGTCATGTTAATGATGTTGCTCTAATGAAGCTTCTGACAGGAAGCTACCACTCCCACTTATCCTGATGCACCGTTTTCAACATCTTTACAAAAATTTTATAGAAAGGGTACAGCACACAGGCACATCACTGCTAAAAAGATTGCTGTGTCATCAGACTAACAGCTGATTTTAACTTCTCGTGTACCCTCAGCCAGTCAGAACAACTACAGGATCGATGCCAACCAGGAACTTCTGGCAATTGGCGTGACCAACATCATGGGCTCCTTTGTGTCAGCCTACCCCGTCACCGGCAGCTTTGGGAGGTTTGTGTGCATGATTATGTCTGTGAAGAAGACAGTGAGCCTAAAATATTTACTGTGTCATGTTTTGTCTTTACTACCAGAACGGCTGTGAACTCCCAGACAGGGGTTTGCACTCCTGCTGGAGGCATCGTCACCAGTGAGTTTGACACTCAGAGCGCATCTTTTCTGCACTCTTGTGGCTGTCCTTGTTATTACAGTCTATATTACCCCCCGCCCTTATTTCTCTTTAATTTTTTTCCCTTTTGAGATAAAAAATGTTATCACAAAGGTTATAGATAAACATCAAGAACAGACTTTAGTTTAAGTCAGTAGATAACAAAACACCAAGATGAGGTTCATTTGAAACAGACACCGCCCAGCCTGGGAATATCTTTAAGTAAAAAACAGAAAACATTTATTTTGCTTCTGTCATGTATACATTTATGTTTGTATCTCCTGAGCTTGTGAGTATTTCATGGCCTCTGTGTGCATGTTTGCAGGTGTGATTGTGTTGCTGTCCCTGGCCTTCCTCATGCCGGCTTTCTACTACATCCCTAAAGCTTCTCTAGCTGCAGTTATCATCTGCGCAGTTGCTCCAATGGTGGACTACCGTGTCGTAGCAAATATGTGGAAAATACATAGTAGGTGTCTGCCGCTAGTATAAGTATTTTATTTAAGTTTGTCTTGCATGCATCTGTTTGTTTAATGGAAGTCGGATGTGGATGTGTCCTCCACAGGGCTGGACCTGCTGCCTTTCTTTGTGACATTCCTGATGAGTTTCTGGGAGGTGCAGTACGGCATAATAGGAGGCATAGCTGTATCTGGAGCCCTGCTGCTTTACAGAATGGCCAGGCCCCAGATAAAGGTACTATATTATTCTTTGCAGGAAATGTTTTGCTCATAGGTTCCCCCAACTGTTGTTGGATCAAACACTGCTGTCATAAAAATGAACCTCCGTGTGAACCTTGTACATGCACACCAATACAAGCAGTTGTCAGGCTTTAGAGGCTGGTAGAAGACACCTTTGGAGTCAAGGTAGGGTGATGTTACAGGACCTAACAACAATATGACATGATATGAACAAACATGCTCAAAAAAAAGACAAAGCTAACCAAATCTTATAGCCTATCGCTTATACAGCTTGCTTTTTATGATTTGTGAAGTCTCACAAACTTCTCAGCTGTTGCTTTGAAACTTTACATTTATATGAGTTTTAGTAGAAAATTGAACATTTCATCCGGGTGTCTTGGTCAACGACCGCAGCCCCGAGAAACACCATACGAGTGCAGCAATGAGAGCTGGACTGAGATGCTTGCTTGTGCTCATAGTATCTCCATGTTCAAAGGTTGAAACCGTGTCAGACTTTACAATTAGTTTAAAGGAGCCATTGCTTTTTCTGACTCAAACCTAAATTACACAGCCAGCTTAAAAGCAAAAATCAAAAGGGCGCCGGCTGCCACTTTAAGTTGAGTTTAGACTTTTAGGTTATACCTGTGTAAGATTTTGAGGACGCACTCAAATAAGTCTTTTTATCTTTAGTATCTTATATGAATCACATATAAGAACAGCAAAAGAAATAATACTGAAACTAAGTTCAACTTATTGATGTTTATGATTGTCTTAAAATGAGTGGTAAATATCAAGTTCAGGTACTTTTATTTGTGACATACAATTGACAGACAGATAATTACAATATTTTCATACGTGTAAAAACCTTCATTTTGGACTTTAAATTCAATTTGGATTCACAAAACTTTATAAGTTGATTCACAAGCATTTGATGTACTCAATTATGTTTAATTTAGATGATATTGAGATATTCTCCAGTGCAGGGTAGCCAGTAATTATAGCTATAATCGTGCTTTGAACAACAGATTTTCTTTTTCATCCTTGTCACATTTAAATCAAACTGACATCAGTTGTAGAAGCAGCAGAGTTACTGCCAGCTGGTTTTGTTTTAACCACATGTGTCTTTGTGTGCAGGTGTCTGACCACGGCGTGCTGTTGATGAAGTTGAGCAGCGGCCTTAATTTTCCTGCCACAGAATACCTCAGTCACATCATACACACTCAGGCCCTGCAGGGTAAGGAAGTGTTTGTCTTAAAATAAAGTATGGTGACCTCTTCTCTTTCTTTCTTTCTCTTGTCTTTTACTCACCTGTCCTTCTAAACTCACCGTGTTTTCCTCAGTGTCACCTCCGCGGTCAGTTGTGCTGGACTGCCATCACGTCAGCGTCATAGATTACACAGTAATCAGCGAGCTGAGGGACCTGCTGAGGCAGTTCAAACTGCGAGAAGTGCGTCTGGTGTTTTCTGGAGTGCAGGTGCGCCCGCTCAGTCCTTACAGCTTTTTACAGAGCAATAAAGGAACACCTGGTAATTATCTTTTTTTTCTGTTTGTCCTCGTCTTCCCCCTCTTTCAGCCCTCTGTTCTGAAGGTTCTCTTTGCAGCTGATCTGCAGGGCCTCAGATATACCGACAGTGTGGACGAAGCGCTGCAGATGGAGTCAGAAAACATCCTCGATGACTAGAATCAGAACTATTAAATCACAGTCTAAGAAGTACAGTCTGGTACGACTTAAAAAGGTTCTAAACTCCCTGCAGTTGCTGATTATTGGCAGTAATGAGGTCCATTTGTCTGCTATCGAAGCACCAAGTTGCACTGAACATTTTACCTGCCAAACGAATGGAATCTAACACGACTTAACCATCCCATGGCAATGTTTGACCAGACGTTTACGACAGAGTTGTGTACTGTAGCATTGTCCATTTTCTATAAAAGTACTGTGTTTATTTTTGCCAACAAAATCTTTTTCTTTTTTACCAAGGACCAAAATTCTGTTTTTAAGGACAGATGATATAATTAATGAGCAGAGTGACGCTAACACAGTTATTTATCTTATCAAAGTGAATGAAAGTGATTTTTACTTCATAAACCAATAACATTTTAATTTATATTCCTGTGTTTGCATGTATAAATACATTATAAACTTTTGTGCTGGTTAAGTTGTTGTAAAATGCTCCGTATTTATGCTCTTTGGTTCAACTTTTGCATTGTTTATATTTGCTGACATTTAAGACAATCAAGAATTCGATTCATGATTCCAGATTTATGTTATGTCAATATTAAAGAATTATTCATCCGTGTTCAGATGACTCAGTTGTCAGAACAGACATGCAGAACTTTCCAATGATATTAGAACTAAAATCCATGTATCCATGTGGAATCTGCAGCATTTACCATGTGTACCAAATGTGTAGGTTTGTTGATAATTGTTGCACAACTTACAAAAGTTCAGTCTGAGAGTATAGAAAAATGATGACTCTGTAGGGATGTTACATAACGAAATGTTAGTTTTCATATTCATTTGGCATTTATTAGTTCATAACACAAACATATTACACATATCCTATTTGACATGCATGGTTTTTTTTTGCTTAGCTGAATTGTTACATGAGTTTAAGACTGTTAAATACGTAGTAAAAGAATACATTTGTACAAGCAAACACTATTTGTTTAAACAATTTCATTTAATAGATAACTCATTCGATAAGAGTGTAGAAGAGGTGTGAATCTCAAGCAACTCCTGTTGGATTGACCCAAAAAGAAGAAATTGTAGATTAAGAAATTACTAAATTAAACGCCAGGTTTGAATCCCAATGAAATTCAGTTCAGTTCAATTCAGTTTTATTTATATGGAACCAAATCACCACAAATCTCATCTCAAGGCACTTCAAAGATACAGTCCATGGTGATGGGAACAAGGAACAAGGAACAAGGAACAAGGAACATTTGAACAAGGAAGTCTATGCAAGAAAACTCCCCAGATATCTATAATAGAGGGTGTTTTGTTTAAAAGAGATCAGTGGCGATTGTGGAGGGTGTCGAACCGAGGCTGTGAGAGCTGATTTCTGCTCAGCAAACGTTTGAGTAATGGCCATGCCGTTGCATCTGCGTGCTGCTGCTGGTCCGGTGAATCAGGAGAACAGTTACAGACAGCGTCACCTGCCGCTGGATAAAAACGGATGAAATCTGTTGATTGAGAGGTATGGTAATTTAATGTTTGGTTATGTCGTAGTTCCCTCTGAATGTGTAGAAATTTTTATGTAGCACAAAGTAGCAGCTAAAAGACAAACTACACTGTAATTTGGCACTATCCCCGAATTTCAAGTGAAATGAATTTAATAAACTGTGTTGGACTGATTTCGGGGGGTGGGGGTGGGGGGTGGAGTGGAGTATTCTGACTGCTACACCAGAAAATCTCCCTCTTTTTCATAGCCCAGTATTGGCAGGTATGAGCTAAGCATTTAACATTAGCGTTTTTTAATTGTTATTGGGGGACATCCATGAAATATGAAATGTTTCTGGACTTAGGGTGTTTTAGTTAGAGTCAGCTCCAGCTACTACCAGCAGCAGTGAGGCACAGTCAAGCCAGCAGTCTAGGTTCAGTAATATTAGTGATTGCAGATGTGTGGGTTCAATATAGCTATTGTTATATTTTTGACCAACCAGTCTGTGAAATATAGTGTGACAGTCTAGAGTTAAGTAGCTATAACAAAAGAACAAGCTGTGGTTTATTTATTTGCTCTGTGATTTAAGAGCTGTACTAAGCCTTTTTTTTTCTCTTGGAGATAAAGGACTTTTTGTTTGTGTCAATTAGCTCATCTTCACAGTTCACATATTTTTAGATGATTAGATAGGCAGAGGCAGAGTAAATTGCATTCACGTCACAAATGTTTGAGATGAAATATGTGTTAATTGTGTTATTAAAAGTTATTTGTAGATACTATAAATAAACACAATTTAGCCTATTACTTGACTGACTGATTGATTGAGAGATTGATCAGTTAAGTGATTGAATTACATTTCCCCAAGGATATTAAGGGAATATGAAGAGAAGAAGAAATATTGAGAGCTTCTTCCTCAAAAAAAGACAACAGTTAGAGTCAGCCCCAGCTACTACCAGCAGCAGTGAGGCCCAGACAAGCCAGCAGTCTAGGTTCAGTAATATCAGTGATGAAGAGCAGTCAGCTCTAGGGGTACAAAGAGTACAGGTGACCCACGGTATGGTCCGTACCTCGGTTTTTGGGCCAAGGTTTTGGTACAGTTTTGACATGTCATGTTTGTGTCTAAAGAGAACATTTTTCTCCCAGAATTCTCTCTTTATTTTGCTTGTCAGCAAAAACTGTAAACATACCAGTATCACTGGTGTACTGAATAATATAACACTTTTCTTTCAAGTTAACAGTTACTAAACACAACTTTCAAATTAAAATTGTGACTGGGAGCTCGGAAAATCCGACATTCATGTACAACATGAATGCACCATTAGTCGCAGCACACAAACGCTACCCTCTCAATGCTCGCTGCAATGTTAATTAGTCTCAGTAACGGAACATTACTCTGCTGTTAGACTCAGCCGTCCAGACCACAGACCAGCCCCCACTAGACGGTCCACCTGCCATCGGCAATCGCCGAGCGGGCCAGTTCGGCGGCTTTCCGCTTCCATCTGCAAGCTGCACTTTGATCCCGCCTCCCTCCAGTTACAACAGTGTGATTGACAGAGGGTGGGTGGAGTCACAACAGTGATTAGACTTAACTCGCTTCTCGCGGGGAGGGATTTTCACCTGCCCGGACAGGCACACACAGTGGCCTGTAAAGCATCAGCGCAAAATGATGCAGTACCGGAAACCCGCGGTCCATAAAGGTGTATTGTCTTTGTATAGCGGACCGAACTGTTCTATATTTTACAGAGTAACGTTGCATCCCCAGTCAGCTCCCCTTCCACAGGATAGGTCACGCACCTGGCAAAGAACAAACCAAAAAAATCGAATTCCATCAAATTATACAACAATTTACGAAAGTTCAGTCTGAGAGTACAGAAAAATAATGACTCTGAATGTTACCTAAATAAATGTTAGTTTTCATATGCATTTGGCATTCATTAGTTTTTTTTATTGTTTGCTGGATCTGAGCAGGAAATCACCACATCCACCATCCACTGAAGAGCTTTGCTGCATGGTGAACAAAAATTGGGGAAAGGAACTACATCTACAGATATTGTAAATTACACAAGACTAGAAAACAGTTCAGTGTCAAAAACAGCTGGTGTCCTTAGCTGCTAAACACAGAAAAAATATTCTTCAAACAACAGTTGATGCAATTCAGTGGAACACAAACATATTGCTCGTATCTTATTTGACATGAATATGTTTTTTATGCTTAGCTGACATGTAACATGAGTTTAAAAGAACCAAATAATTTCCTCACTAAAGAAAAGAGTGTAGAAGAGGTGTAAATCTCAAACAACTCAAGAAGAAATGGAGGATTAAGAAATTACTAAATTAAAGGCCAAATTTGAATCTTAATGAAATTCAGTTCAGTTCAATTCAGTTTTATTTATATGGCACCAAATCACCACAAATCTCATCTCAAAGCACTTCAAAGATACAGTCCATGGTGATAATGCTTGCACGTACTCACCGGCAAAATATGTTGAAAAATTTCTGAACACTTGGAAGAGAGCAGGGGTGGGGATGATGACACCATTGCAAATGCCATGATGATTGGCTGGGTGGGCAGATCACGCACCTGCTCATGTGGTCTCACTGCACACTCTGACTGCCAAACACAACAAGACAGCAACAATGGCAATGAGTCAGGAGAATTCAAAGGTAGCATCCTCAAACTGGAAGTACCGGCACTACTTCTCGCTCATTTTAATTAAAGGCAAGAATGTTTATGTAACACGCACGCTATGCCCAGGAAAAAATACTTTATCCACATCTGCCTCAAGCAACTCTAATCTTATGAAGCACCTCAAATCAACACATGCTAACATGACACTTGTTGCTGCTGCTGCTAAATGGCAGGCTGCAATCTATTGAGTTCAAATGAATACCAAATGTTCTAAAATAATGTATATAGTGTTTTTATTCTTCAATCAGTTAATATACACATATTTGACGTTAAAGATGTCATAGAACATAACAGCGTATAACATGATAAATGCAGGAAATACCATTACATTTGAAGGTAATGACATTGCATTTTAGATTAAAGATACATATGTGCATACACACACAGATTTGTGTGCGTGACTTGTTTGTCATTGTCTAACATAAACATTTTCTTGACAGAAGATCTGCCGCTGAAAAACTTGGCCAAACATATGCAGAGGGAGCACCCCAAAAAATCAAAGGATGTAACCCAAACCAATCATTTAAAGAGCGTCTTTGTGGATGCCAAAAATGGCATTTCCGCATTGATGTGGACACACCAGTGGAAGAGACACTTGGAAGAGAGCAGGGGTGGGGATGATGACACCATTGCAAATGCCATGATGATTGGCTGGGTGGGCAGATCACGCACCTGCTCATGTGGTCTCACTGCACACTCTGACTGCCAAACACAACAAGACAGCAACAATGGCAATGAGTCAGGAGAATTCAAAGGTAGCATCCTCAAACTGGAAGTACCGGCACTACTTCTCGCTCATTTTAATTAAAGGCAAGAATGTTTATGTAACACGCACGCTATGCCCAGGAAAAAATACTTTATCCACATCTGCCTCAAGCAACTCTAATCTTATGAAGCACCTCAAATCAACACATGCTAACATGACACTTGTTGCTGCTGCTGCTAAATGGCAGGCTGCAATCTATTGAGTTCAAATGAATACCAAATGTTCTAAAATAATGTATATAGTGTTTTTATTCTTCAATCAGTTAATATACACATATTTGACGTTAAAGATGTCATAGAACATAACAGCGTATAACATGATAAATGCAGGAAATACCATTACATTTGAAGGTAATAACATTGCATTTTAGATTAAAGATACATATGTGCATACACACACAGATTTGTGTGCGTGACTTGTTTGTCATTGTCTAACATAAACATTTTCTTGACAGAAGATCTGCCGCTGAAAAACTTGGCCAAACATATGCAGAGGGAGCACCCCAAAAAATCAAAGGATGTAACCCAAACCAATCATTTAAAGAGCGTCTTTGTGGATGCCAAAAATGGCATTTCCGCATTGATGTGGACACACCAGTGGAAGAGACACTTGGAAGAGAGCAGGGGTGGGGATGATGACACCATTGCAAATGCCATGATGATTGGCTGGGTGGGCAGATCACGCACCTGCTCATGTGGTCTCACTGCACACTCTGACTGCCAAACACAACAAGACAGCAACAATGGCAATGAGTCAGGAGAATTCAAAGGTAGCATCCTCAAACTGGAAGTACCGGCACTACTTCTCGCTCATTTTAATTAAAGGCAAGAATGTTTATGTAACACGCACGCTATGCCCAGGAAAAAATACTTTATCCACATCTGCCTCAAGCAACTCTAATCTTATGAAGCACCTCAAATCAACACATGCTAACATGACACTTGTTGCTGCTGCTGCTAAATGGCAGGCTGCAATCTATTGAGTTCAAATGAATACCAAATGTTCTAAAATAATGTATATAGTGTTTTTATTCTTCAATCAGTTAATATACACATATTTGACGTTAAAGATGTCATAGAACATAACAGCGTATAACATGATAAATGCAGGAAATACCATTACATTTGAAGGTAATGACATTGCATTTTAGATTAAAGATACATATGTGCATACACACACAGATTTGTGTGCGTGACTTGTTTGTCATTGTCTAACATAAACATTTTCTTGACAGAAGATCTGCCGCTGAAAAACTTGGCCAAACATATGCAGAGGGAGCACCCCAAAAAATCAAAGGATGTAACCCAAACCAATCATTTAAAGAGCGTCTTTGTGGATGCCAAAAATGGCATTTCCGCATTGATGTGGACACACCAGTGGAAGAGACACTTGGAAGAGAGCAGGGGTGGGGATGATGACACCATTGCAAATGCCATGATGATTGGCTGGGTGGGCAGATCACGCCCTGCTCATGTGGTCTCACTGCACACTCTGACTGCCAAACACAACAAGACAGCAACAATGGCAATGAGTCAGGAGAATTCAAAGGTAGCATCCTCAAACTGGAAGTACCGGCACTACTTCTCGCTCATTTTAATTAAAGGCAAGAATGTTTATGTAACACGCACGCTATGCCCAGGAAAAAATACTTTATCCACATCTGCCTCAAGCAACTCTAATCTTATGAAGCACCTCAAATCAACACATGCTAACATGACACTTGTTGCTGCTGCTGCTAAATGGCAGGCTGCAATCTATTGAGTTCAAATGAATACCAAATGTTCTAAAATAATGTATATAGTGTTTTTATTCTTCAATCAGTTAATATACACATATTTGACGTTAAAGATGTCATAGAACATAACAGCGTATAACATGATAAATGCAGGAAATACCATTACATTTGAAGGTAATGACATTGCATTTTAGATTAAAGATACATATGTGCATACACACACAGATTTGTGTGCGTGACTTGTTTGTCATTGTCTAACATAAACATTTTCTTGACAGAAGATCTGCCGCTGAAAAACTTGGCCAAACATATGCAGAGGGAGCACCCCAAAAAATCAAAGGATGTAACCCAAACCAATCATTTAAAGAGCGTCTTTGTGGATGCCAAAAATGGCATTTCCGCATTGATGTGGACACACCAGTGGAAGAGACACTTGGAAGAGAGCAGGGGTGGGGATGATGACACCATTGCAAATGCCATGATGATTGGCTGGGTGGGCAGATCACGCACCTGCTCATGTGGTCTCACTGCACACTCTGACTGCCAAACACAACAAGACAGCAACAATGGCAATGAGTCAGGAGAATTCAAAGGTAGCATCCTCAAACTGGAAGTACCGGCACTACTTCTCGCTCATTTTAATTAAAGGCAAGAATGTTTATGTAACACGCACGCTATGCCCAGGAAAAAATACTTTATCCACATCTGCCTCAAGCAACTCTAATCTTATGAAGCACCTCAAATCAACACATGCTAACATGACACTTGTTGCTGCTGCTGCTAAATGGCAGGCTGCAATCTATTGAGTTCAAATGAATACCAAATGTTCTAAAATAATGTATATAGTGTTTTTATTCTTCAATCAGTTAATATACACATATTTGACGTTAAAGATGTCATAGAACATAACAGCGTATAACATGATAAATGCAGGAAATACCATTACATTTGAAGGTAATAACATTGCATTTTAGATTAAAGATACATATGTGCATACACACACAGATTTGTGTGCGTGACTTGTTTGTCATTGTCTAACATAAACATTTTCTTGACAGAAGATCTGCCGCTGAAAAACTTGGCCAAACATATGCAGAGGGAGCACCCCAAAAAATCAAAGGATGTAACCCAAACCAATCATTTAAAGAGCGTCTTTGTGGATGCCAAAAATGGCATTTCCGCATTGATGTGGACACACCAGTGGAAGAGACACTTGGAAGAGAGCAGGGGTGGGGATGATGACACCATTGCAAATGCCATGATGATTGGCTGGGTGGGCAGATCACGCACCTGCTCATGTGGTCTCACTGCACACTCTGACTGCCAAACACAACAAGACAGCAACAATGGCAATGAGTCAGGAGAATTCAAAGGTAGCATCCTCAAACTGGAAGTACCGGCACTACTTCTCGCTCATTTTAATTAAAGGCAAGAATGTTTATGTAACACGCACGCTATGCCCAGGAAAAAATACTTTATCCACATCTGCCTCAAGCAACTCTAATCTTATGAAGCACCTCAAATCAACACATGCTAACATGACACTTGTTGCTGCTGCTGCTAAATGGCAGGCTGCAATCTATTGAGTTCAAATGAATACCAAATGTTCTAAAATAATGTATATAGTGTTTTTATTCTTCAATCAGTTAATATACACATATTTGACGTTAAAGATGTCATAGAACATAACAGCGTATAACATGATAAATGCAGGAAATACCATTACATTTGAAGGTAATGACATTGCATTTTAGATTAAAGATACATATGTGCATACACACACAGATTTGTGTGCGTGACTTGTTTGTCATTGTCTAACATAAACATTTTCTTGACAGAAGATCTGCCGCTGAAAAACTTGGCCAAACATATGCAGAGGGAGCACCCCAAAAAATCAAAGGATGTAACCCAAACCAATCATTTAAAGAGCGTCTTTGTGGATGCCAAAAATGGCATTTCCGCATTGATGTGGACACACCAGTGGAAGAGACACTTGGAAGAGAGCAGGGGTGGGGATGATGACACCATTGCAAATGCCATGATGATTGGCTGGGTGGGCAGATCACGCACCTGCTCATGTGGTCTCACTGCACACTCTGACTGCCAAACACAACAAGACAGCAACAATGGCAATGAGTCAGGAGAATTCAAAGGTAGCATCCTCAAACTGGAAGTACCGGCACTACTTCTCGCTCATTTTAATTAAAGGCAAGAATGTTTATGTAACACGCACGCTATGCCCAGGAAAAAATACTTTATCCACATCTGCCTCAAGCAACTCTAATCTTATGAAGCACCTCAAATCAACACATGCTAACATGACACTTGTTGCTGCTGCTGCTAAATGGCAGGCTGCAATCTATTGAGTTCAAATGAATACCAAATGTTCTAAAATAATGTATATAGTGTTTTTATTCTTCAATCAGTTAATATACACATATTTGACGTTAAAGATGTCATAGAACATAACAGCGTATAACATGATAAATGCAGGAAATACCATTACATTTGAAGGTAATGACATTGCATTTTAGATTAAAGATACATATGTGCATACACACACAGATTTGTGTGCGTGACTTGTTTGTCATTGTCTAACATAAACATTTTCTTGACAGAAGATCTGCCGCTGAAAAACTTGGCCAAACATATGCAGAGGGAGCACCCCAAAAAATCAAAGGATGTAACCCAAACCAATCATTTAAAGAGCGTCTTTGTGGATGCCAAAAATGGCATTTCCGCATTGATGTGGACACACCAGTGGAAGAGACACTTGGAAGAGAGCAGGGGTGGGGATGATGACACCATTGCAAATGCCATGATGATTGGCTGGGTGGGCAGATCACGCACCTGCTCATGTGGTCTCACTGCACACTCTGACTGCCAAACACAACAAGACAGCAACAATGGCAATGAGTCAGGAGAATTCAAAGGTAGCATCCTCAAACTGGAAGTACCGGCACTACTTCTCGCTCATTTTAATTAAAGGCAAGAATGTTTATGTAACACGCACGCTATACCCAGGAAAAAATACTTTATCCACATCTGCCTCAAGCAACTCTAATCTTATGAAGCACCTCAAATCAACACATGCTAACATGACACTTGTTGCTGCTGCTGCTAAATGGCAGGCTGCAATCTATTGAGTTCAAATGAATACCAAATGTTCTAAAATAATGTATATAGTGTTTTTATTCTTCAATCAGTTAATATACACATATTTGACGTTAAAGATGTCATAGAACATAACAGTGTATAACATGATAAATGCAGGAAATACCATTACATTTGAAGGTAATGACAGTGGAAGCCGTAAGCTTTTTCACAGTATCTATTGGTCAGATACTGTTGGTGTGGCAGTTAGGCAAGGCAAGTTTATTTGTAGAGCACAATTCGTACACATGGCAATTCAAAGTGCATATGGTACTAGACATCTTTCTTTCTGTCTTTTCCATAGGACTTGTTTGAAGATCGCATTCTTCAAATTGCAGACATGCAGCAGAGTGGAACTACTGTTCTCTGCCAAAGTGGACATTCCTGACATTTAGGGCATGGGGAGGAAGAACAAGCAGAGGATGTTTTACAATATGGGAGGTTGTGGAACGAAGAACTGGACGAGAATGAAAGAGAAGCGATCCTGGAGCCATTCAAATTTACATTTCACAACCCTGACAACATGTGGAGATTTTGTGACGAAAAAATTGACAAAAAAAAAACATTTAACCTATTGTGAATGTCGCACCAAGTGAGTTTGTGTGTGAGAATTAAGGTCTACAGAACATTTGATCATGTCGTGACTTGGTGTGTTTTTTATGATTTCTCACTGATCACTTAATAATTTGACTTGGATTATACTGTAGATATCAAGAGTTAGGCTAGTATTTAGAGGTATTCAGGTGTTCCAGCAGCATAAGAACATAATTAGCATAGACATAGAACCAAACATGAAATTTATGGTGGTTAAGAATAAAAATACAGAATAATACAACAGAAAAACTAACTGAAATAAATATATTGAAAAAGAGTACAGTAATAAAGTCAAAACAAAATGATAATGAAACGGCAGTGAAGTACTATAAAAATGTATTGGCCTATGACATCTTATGAGATGTTGGCTTATGAATATGAGCTTAAGAGAAAATGTGTCCACTGACCAAACAAAAGTTTACAACACAAATAAAAACAACATATACAATAGACTGGGAATTGATAGATTGTATGTCATATTGTTTACTAATTAATTAATTTGTGAGGAAAACGATTCAACCGAAAGTGTATTCGGGATTTTATTTTGAAATGTATCCCTTGCATTTCCGGGCCTGAGAGTGGATTCTGCAGTGGTAGGGACTTCACAGAGGAGGTTTGCAGTTTTATATTGAAATGTCCATCCATCCATTCATCCATTTTCTATACCCACTTAAATTGTCGGTCGTGTCGTAAGGGGGCTGGAGCCTATCCCAGCGGTCATTGGGCGAGAGGCCGGGTACACCCTGGACAAGTCGCCAGTCCATCACAGGGACACACAGAGACAAACGAGACAAACAACCACACACTCTCACACTCACTCCTAAGGACAATTTCAGAGACACCAGTTACAACAGTGTACAACAGAATGGAGTTAGTGATTTACATTTGAATATTGAAACATAAATGAAAATGTTGAGTTTAAAGATATGCCAGACAGTGCGGCAATAAGAACAGAAATTCAAAAACACTTGCAATCCAATAGCTTTAATGTAGCAGATGAGAGAGATCAGCAGGTCAAAGTGAGTGGACCAATCCATAGTTAGACAGATTGGGTGCAAATAGAGGAAATTCAGGACTATAGCCGTCCTCCTCAATTTGAGATATCCATCGCATGGACAAAAACCAGGAGGATGTCAGAAAAATAACATAGATGGATGAGATCAAAATTTTACTTTTATGTTCAAATAAAAAGCATCCTGTGTGGAGAAAGAAAACACTGCTTTCAAACATGATAATCTAAAAGTATCTGTGAAAACACGGTGATGGGAATATCATGCTTTGAGTCTGTTTTTCTGGTCAAGGGTGGCTTGTGGTTAATGATGGAACAATGAATTATACCTTCGAACTCTCAAAGGGAAATGCCAATAAGTCTCACTGTGGACTGAATCACGCAGCGAGACGACCGTTCAAAACACAAAAGGTGTTCAATCAAGGAAAGGTTGAAAATAGTACAGATGATATTTCCAACAGAAGCGTTTGGCAAGCATGTCATGTATGGAAAACTACTATCACATAATTAAAGTTTAATTAAATTAAAGAATGTGGTGTGGTACAAGTTGCTATTTTTTGTTCCTCCTGTCAAACTGAAAGATTGATCCCTCCCGCTTGTCATTTGCATACAGAAACCAGCCTATAAATTCATCAAACTCTTGAGCTCTTCAGTTTATTCCACAGGATCTTTGGCTCTCAGTCTCCAGCGTAAGTACAGAAACCAGAAAAATAATGATTTGTATGTCGCGAAATACAGCATTTTTTTTCTCCTCTCAACACTTGCCTTTGTCTGCTACTTTGTGTTTTAGATGGGGTCCATAATGGGACTGCGTCAGGGGATGTTTTTGCTCCTTTTGCATATTTTTATGAGAGGCACCTCAGGTAAGCCATTTCTTTGACTGAAGATGCTGACAGGTGACAAATTAAATTAGAAACACCGACTTACTACAAAGATATTCTTGAATCAGACAGATTTAGTAGATCTGACATGTCATGATGTGACATCACATCACAATATTTTTCACAGGGAACTCTGTCCTGATCAGCTGTGAAAACATAGTCTGTCCTTCAGGCATGGACTGCATCAGCTACAATGGCACTGCCCAGTGTGCTGATCCCTGTGAGCACTACACTCCACTAAATGATGACTGGCGTTCAACAAATAACCCAAACAATAATGTTGTACACTGTGATAATTATGTTAACTGGCAGGGCTGGTATCGCATGTTTCTGGGAAACACCAGTGCTAAAATTCCAGACAGATGTGTAGCAGTAAACAGGTGTGGAACCCATGCTCCCCTGTGGATCAGAGAACCTCACCCCACACTATCAGATAGAATTGTGAGTCGTACCGTGTGTAGCGCTTGGGCAAGCTCCTGTTGTTATTTTAGCACACACACCATTAATGTCAAACTCTGTTATGGACAATACTACGTCTACAAACTTCAGAAACCATCCAGCTGCCATCTTGCATACTGTACAGGTATTGGTCCATCTCACATATCTTATGCTTTTAGAAAAAATATATTTTTCTCATCAAATCCTTTTATTTCAGGAAACATACTAATGTCTGCACAATCTTAAAGTTAAATTCAAAGACAAAGTTTTTCATTTCTGTTGCATAATTTAAATGCTGGTTTCACTGTGAACAGAGGTAAACGGAGGAGATCCTGAAGTTTCTTCGACCACATCAAATCCAACACCAGAGCCCACTGTTACTAGCTCTGCCACAACAACAGCGGACAACAGCACAGACGTTGAGGGGCAGGTCCGCCTGGCCAATGGAGACAACTCCTGCTCTGGCAGAGTGGAGATCTTCCACCTTGGGAAGTGGGGGACGGTTTGTGACGATTTCTGGGAGATAAATGATGCCAATGTGGTGTGCAGACAGCTGGGCTGTGGAAGAGCTAGTTCAGCGCCACTATCTGCAGCTTTTGGACAAGGCAGAGATCCCATCTGGTTGGATAATGTCAGATGTTTTGGACACGAATCATCAATAACAGACTGCCGTCACTCATCGTTTGGGGTCCACAACTGTAACCATTTTGAGGATGCCAGTGTTGTATGTGAATGTAAGTTTATTTCTATGACTTGAATTCTGTAACACTGTTCAATCACAGTTCACGGAGATGAATGTTTATGGTGGTTCTCATCTTTGTTCCATTTGATATTTGTCTCTCTCATCACCTATCCTTCATTTTCTCTTCATTTTTTCTTTTTCCAGTCCAACATCCTCCACCTCTCATTTCGGAGCTAATCTGTGGCCGTGATACCCTCCAAGTAGGACTGCATATTGCTAGTATGGCATCCTCTGGTTTGGACCCATTTTCTGGCAACTTGGCTTCCCGCAACTGTTCCTGGATCAGAGTGTCTGATGACATTGTTTGGTATGAAGTGGAGGCTCAAGCAGGTGCCTGTGGAAACATGATGACGGTAAAAACTTGACTGCATTTGTTTTTCTTTCTTTCTTTTCCTCTGAAAGTGCTCACAGGCACATTTTTGCATCCTCTCTAATGCACAGCCTTGCAGTGGTTGAACTGTCTCCGACAATGATTGTTAAGCTTCTAATTGGTGTCACTCATTCCTGTCAAACAAACTGTCACATTTGGATTGTTACCTGTACATCTTTTCATCATCACTTTAATCCAGAATGTGTTGTTTGTCCAGAAAACAGAAAATATATTCTTCCCTTTTATCCTCCAAGATGGCCTGACTCGTAAAAACTATCAAAGAGAAATTATTCTATAAATCCAGTTTCCTAAACAATTGCTGTGTACAGTGCACCCTCACAAGCTGATCTGATGGTTTAATCATCTGTCTTTCAGACCAACCGCACACATGCCATCTATGCCAACAGTTTATTCATCTACCCAGGAGGCAATGCATCCTTTGCCCTTCCTCTGAGTCTTCCCTTCTCTTGTGCTTATCCTCTGGACACAGACGCCAGCCTGAATGTGGCTATCAGACCATTTCTGGGGTAAGTTGCCTTTTGCTGAACGTAACTGTTACCATATGAAGGTGTAACATGAATGCATGGACGACTACCCTTTTAAAGAACCCCCCTCTCTTGTCCAGCGGTTGCAGGACCATGTGTCCAAACAAAAATATGCAGAGCTTTCTTGAATGATAAATGATTAAAACAAAAGCAATAACTCTGAAAACCCGATTTGGTTGTCAAAATGTCAAAACAGCACATTTTCTTGACAGCTTGGAGGATGGCATTTCAAGCTCAGGAGCAAAAGCTAGAGCCTTCATGTCTCTATACCGCAACTCCAACTACTCACAGGCTTATCCACCAGGCCGGGTCTCCCTCCCTGTGGGCTCACCGTTGTACGTTGGTGTCTCTGTAGAGGAGAGAGACCAAAACTTTGCAGTTGTTCTGGAGCACTGCTTCGCCACTCACTCATCAAACCCTGAATCTCTCATGCGATACCCTCTGATCCAGAACAAGTATGTGTACCTCCTGACTCTGAGCAGATGCTTTATGGGATTAAGTGATGTGTACAACCCTGATGTTCTCCTCTATCCTCCCTGACAGGTGTCCCACGGACCGCCAACAGGTGTCAGTGGTTGAAAGTGGCTCATCTCTCAGGGCTCGTTTCACTGCTCTTTTGTTCCTCCTTCAGGATGAATACAGAGACACTTATCTTCACTGCAGCCTCACTCTATGTGACCAGAGGAGCTCCAACTGTGTCCCAGTAAGATAAAACTTTTCACTTTATGGTTTATGGTTTATATACAGCGCTGCTTAACATCTGGTGTTTATGGTCTTTCCACCATCTCCCACTTCACAGGCTTGTCACAGCAGGAGGTCTCGTTCTGTTAGCTCTGCAGCCATCAAGTCCATCACTGTTGGACCGATAACCTGTGAGTACGAGTTTTAGTCTTGTTTTAAAGCCAACATCTCAACAGAGTCAGTGACCACGTTTTGTCTCTCTCTTTTTTTTTTGTCTTTTCAGGGGGCAAGTGAACACAAGCTCCGATCATGCAAATACACTAAATGTAACGAGGGTTTATTTGGGTTTTTTATAATTCCACAAAATGATTATGTTTTTAACCTGACATTTATAAGACTACTCAGGTGGAACTTTTCTTTTCTTTTCTGTTTCTGTACATTTTTTTATGGGGGAGCAACATGCGCTATGAAAGACACTGTCCTGCCTAAACTTTGCCTCTTTTTTGCGATGTCCGGCGAGGAAACATTTTGTCCTTTATATTTAGCATTTTATTTCATCAGGTATGTTCCATGTTTTACTTATTCGTGTTAATGTTTGCGTCATTGTAATGGCTTCTTTTTTGTGATGTTCGATGAGGAAAGTGAGGAAAGTTTGGTGAGGAAAGGAAATGAAAGGTTGAGGAAAATAAAGACCTTCGAAGAGCAGCAGTGGGATCGCCATCCTTCCAAGCCTTAAACACATCGCAGAGATTTGGTACCAGTTACATAAACAAAGACATTTTTGTAATATCATTTAGATTGAAGATGTTATTTTTGATGATATGTGTATTTCTTAAGAGAGAAAATAATTAAAGCTGGAATCAAATTGCATGATGTCTCAAAGCAACCGTGTGAAAGTTAAGTGTTACTCTTCACTCTTATTTTGAGTTTGAGTCAGTTTGCTTTGTTATCTTATATATCAATCTTACCTTTGCAAAAAGAGAATAAATACTAAAATGGTGGCAATCTTTTGACTCTGTCTTTATTGTCTTAGAAATAGACAATTGTATAAAAAGGATAATTGTTGCTGACAGTTACATTTTCCAATATGACATTCAGATACATTAATATGTGAATACTCTAAAAAAGTTTCATTGGAGGATGGATGATGCATCTCAAGGTGCTCTGAATATCATTAGTACTGCCAGAAGGAAAAGAAAGGTCTTATTAACTTCTCTATTAACCCATCCATACACAGATGCACTGATGCTTTGTCACACTGCTTGAAAAATAGCTCTACAGCTCCATCTAGCAACTAGTTGGGAATGGTTCTTAAAAAAACCAGACGTGGCATTAATGGCTGATTTTGTTCATGATAGCTCTTGTGACACCTGATTTTATTTTATTAATTTACTTAGTAGGGTGGATATCGACATTGTTAAACAAAGCTGAGGACAAACTTCTAGACTTTGAGCAATTTATGACTTGTTAACCCAATTTTTCATTGGAAGCAGAAATCAAATTTTAGTTTTTACCTGGTCCTGTCCAGGCAGAACTGTAATCTGAATATTGGGTTATGCCAAACACATTTTCTTTGCCTAGGGAAGCTTTATGAATATAAAGCTTGAGATGATGCCAAAGTATTGCTTATCTATTTATTTGATAAGATACTTTATGCATATTCATACAGAACCGGACAGGAGGGACAAGAGACGAGGGAGAGCAAAGATAAAGAAAGGGAAACCAGACAACTACATCTGTAGAAAGACTAAACAGAAAATGTCCTATGGTGTCTCGTGGGAAACCAGGTGAATAATTCTCAGGAACACCTGCAGGTAGATAAACAGAAAAAAAATTACAAGCAGCAACAACACCAGCAGCAAGTACATGGAACACAGCTGTGGATACTACTGGTTTGAAACCACAGAATGACACAGAAACTGCATGATAAGCATGTAACTGGGTGAATGAATGTGTGTCTGTGTGTGTGTGTGCACGAGCATTAACATGCAAAATAGATGGTACAGGTTTTACATGAACTGTTCTTAGTTATGGGTGCGAAGGGACCTTCCTCTTAACAGAGCCTCCACAGCCATAGGGCAGAGGCCCCCGGGATCCAGGGGCTACAGCCCACAGGCCCTGCCTGGCCCAGGCCACTAAAGTATGGGTCGAGCGCAGGACCCAGGCCCCCACGAGTCTGAGCACCACCCCAAACCCCCGGCAGAGGCCTCACCCCAACACCGAGAGGTCCAGGCATCCCAGACAGCCAAACAAAGCAGGCCAGGCCATGCCTTAATGCACCCGGCCAAGTTCACTGGGAGCCAATTAGCTCCCAAGTGGGTGCAGTAGCGAGCTAATTTCCCATGCAATTAAATCTGAACATTTAACAGTTCTTCTGCCTTGTAGACACAAAAAAAGCGAAAAAAACAAAACATTTTCCATTACAACTCAGCCTGTTACAATTTCGTAACTGCCAGATAGAAAAGATTTGAGCTGACCACTGTCACTTTTGATGTTCTAATCTTTATTTGGGGCCCCTCGCTTCTCCTTTGTTGCTGTTCCTCTATACATTTGAGCAGCAACCACCTCACATATGCACAACTTTTACTAGGTTTCAAGGCTAACCCATTTGTCTGTAGAGTATCTCCAACAATTTGTCGTATTGGTGGTCAGCGCAGCATTTCCCATTTAATTTAAAGTGCTGCCAAACTAATATGAGTGGTAAATTGGCGCTATGCTGTGCGTGAAGGTCACGCCTTTACACCCCTGCTCTCTAGGAAACTCATAATAATGGCCTATGTTTTCAGGGGCGTGGTTTTAGCTTTACTTTTTGATTGACGGGATTGGGGTCCAATAGGTTGGCTTTTTAACATGAAGGGGGCGGGATAACCAGAGAACGTTCTTTCCCAATCGAGTTAGGGCAGTTTGGGCTCATTTCCGCTGCGTTGTGGTTGCTTATATAAAGGATAATAGTGACAACCGTCGTCATGTCCAACAACAACTCTAGCAACAACTTAATTATCGCTCAAAGGGCCGTGAAGCAGCTCCGGTTAGAGGCCAGTATCAGGAGGATCAAGGTACGAACCCCTCACTGACACACAAACACGGAAGACTTCTGTTGAATGGCGGAGACAAACTGTTGAAACACCACAGAGTACTCCGTCCGTCTGAGATTCAGCTATGTATGGCTTCATTGTGTGTGTAACGGCTGTCAGTTGGTCTGTTTTAGGAATTACTTCGAAGAAATACCGTTTGTACGTGTCCACTCTCCGTTGGGTATTTGTGAAGGGAAACTAGTTAACTTATCTTAGAAAAAAGTAACCTAGTAGACACACCCATCCGTGAGTTTGTTGCTCCGTTGCTTGCAAATGTTATGCAAAAGAAAAAGAGCCAGTTAAGCCTGTGTAGGTAAATGAGAGACTGAGCAGTGGTAGAGTTTGCAGGCAAATGTTGTTCACGTTTCCACGCACGCTCTCTGTGTGCGTGCGTCTCTGCAGGTGTCCCAGGCTGCTGCTGACCTGAGAAACTTCTGTATCCAAAATGCCTCCAAGGACCCTCTTCTGATGGGAGTCCCCTCCAGTGATAATCCCTTCAGACCCCCGAAGTCCTGCTCACTGTTCTGAGGTAGGGCAGCTTTTTGTTTCATCACACAGGTGACATTCATCAGACTTTAGTGTCCGGCATTTCAGACTAAAGACGCACTGAAAACCTCACTTGTTATTAGGGCTGTCTTGAAACTTTGTTTGTTGTTGTAGTTTCTATTCTGTTGTTAGTTTTACATAAGTAGCATTAACACCTTATTGTATCCACAGCAGCTCTGGTGTTTGAGTCTGAAACTAAACACATCCTTCTAATGATGACGGAAAATAATCAACACGTAATACGCCGACTATTAGAAGTCCAGCCTCTTAACCAAAGGGCAGTTAGTCATGTCAGTGATGGAAATTAGGCTACAAAAGTAGCTGTAAAGAAACGTAACAATGAGGCACCATGATTGGTCAGCTCAAATAATGGCAAACAGCTTTATTGTGATGTCAAAAAGTCAGTATTATCTCACCTTTTACATGTGCAATAAGTCATGTGTAAATATAGAAACAATCTGGCAGAGTATTCAGTGATGAAAACTAACACTAGTTGAATTTCCAATCGCATATGACCAGGGATCTCAAATTCCAGCTCTCAAGGGCTACTGTCTTGCAGGTTTTAGCTGTTTCCCTGCTTCAACACACCTGATTCACATCAATGCCTGAAGCTTAAGAGCCCTGCTTTAGACCAATATTTTAGCCTTATATGGAAATCCAATCAGTCATTTTTAAATATATACGAGAATAACTTGTGAGGAAAGCGCTATATTAGAAAGTAAGAAGTGGCTTTCATCGTTAACTTTGAAAGAGCAGAAGTTATTACTCTAATTGCTGAATAATCTGCAAATTGTGTTCTCCATAAGAGCAACAACACACTACCCAGATATAATCGGTTTACAGTAAAGAACAACAAATCCCAGCATTGAAGTTTTAACTGATTATTTACCATAAAGATACATATTCTTAAACTTGGATTAAGAATTGACTTCTTGCTTTAAAAGTGATTCTGCTTCAGCTCTTTAACATAGAAGCTTGATCACATTTTTGAATTACAGTAAAAGCTAATTTCCAAGTTTTTGTCAAAAATAGATCAAATTAATGAGCAGCTATTTTGATCATTTTGATGAATTTAAATTTTTGGGGGGGTTCTTTTCAAGGAAAAATGCAAGTCATTAAGTTTTTTTTTTTTTTTTTCATTTTGTCATTATTGTTTATTTTTGGCACCAAATTAATGTTCTGCTCTGTAACTTAAAGAAGGATCTGGGACATGCTGTTGTGAAAACCCCTGCATTCCTGTGTCACCTCTGCTAACTCTGACTTACATCTTGTAACTTTTATTTCCTCCCAGGGACCATCCTGTAAACAACTACTTCATGACCAAATGGCATTCAGCTGCAGGCTGGGGCATACCACAGTTTCTGACGAGCATGCCTTTCTGAAGAAAAATGTTTAATATATGTGACTAAACCAGTGGAGTCTGCCTTACGCAACTGGGTAGAAAGAGAACTGCTGGTTTACATTCAGACTGGTAAAATGGATTCATTGCGTCACATTTTATCCATTAGTTTGTGCTCCTTTCACTTTCAGAGCCTCCATGTGACACACTGCATTTAGAAAATGAAAATTACAATGCCTACCCGATTGTCCTGCAAAGTGGATAGGAGTGCATGTGTATGCAGCACAACTAATCACAGCTTCACTGTGTCCCAGTTCCCTAAAGTTTGAGTAAAGCGGAAATAAATCTGTGTTCTGAGTTTCTCACATCCCAGACAGATGTGTCCATGACCACCCAGCCAAACATGAATGATTAAAAAAGTTAAGCAAATAAAACAAGGTCTCAGATTCACAGGAAAATGAGCGGTGATCACAGCCCTAAGACACTGATTGATCTCAGTTCTTGTAACGGGTAAGTCTTAGTCTCTGAGGATTCAGCAGACATTCATCGATGTAGCATAAGCACTAAAGCTGGGTTCCAGGAGTGTATCAGTGTATCCGTTAATCCTTGCTGTCTCCAGTAAAAGTGTCAGGGGAAAAATGAGCCAGGTGTTGGGAGTGATCCTGTAACATTGTATGTCTGCACAGAATAATCCATCTGACTGAAGCTTGAAACTTCAGTTATCTCAGTAGGTGTGCTGCCCTCGAACCTCCTCGATATTCCGCTGGCCCTGCTTTTCCATGTTTTTAAAGTTCTACAAATTCTGGTGAAGATGCATTTCCATAATGAAGGCAGAACAGTTACCTGGCAAGTTGCTAGTCCGAGGCTAATGTATTGACGTACCCTAAATTTCCAGAGCAAAAAAAGACGATGAAAAACTGTTCAACAATCAACCCACAATTTTCATCCTTTTAACATGTTGACATGTTTTTAACTACTGTTGAACACATGTTTGTTTTCATGTAAATCTCTGAATTAGCTTTACTGGGACTTTAAAAATTAGCTTTCTTTTCTACCCTCCTATATCAACTGTTCACACTTAAAATTACAGCCTGAGCATATGTTCTTTCCAGCAAAATTGTTAAATCACAACCATTTTGAAGTTGTCTGTTTTTTTTTTTTTTATTACACTTAAATCCAAGGGGAAATAGGTTTTTGTTTTAAATTGCTGCGTAACACAGCAACCAAAACAGGAAATATTTCTCAGTACAAATGGCTTACTCTTAGTTCAGATGATCATTCATTAAGTGGAGGTTCTCCTGTTATAACGTTTTGTTATTTGTAGCATTAACAGTGCACACACACACACACATTTTGACTTGTTCTGGCTGGCTGTGCTTAGGTTGAGGATATGAGTATGTGATGGCCACACTGCATGGAACAATAAGAAAATACATTTTCACAGACATGTTCTGTCTTTTCATTGCAGGGAGACTCAGAATGTTACCAATAACATCAAATCTTCTCTGTTAAAGTGACCCTCTGATGTTGAGCCTCTGGGCTTATGACTTCACAACTGAGGCAGCTAATTGTGATTTAACCATAAACACTCAGTCTTATCTAATTTTCTCTCTTTTTTTTTTTTTTTTTGTCAGCAGCCGGAGGAGCATGGATTTCTGAATTTGTCTGCAAAGCCTTTCTTCTTCTCTGAATGACGTCATCACAAATCTGTCGGCGTGTCTTTTGGGACGATGCACACGGTGCTGGGGGGGGGGAGGGGTGTGTGGGTGTCCACTTGTTTGCCAAAAACTAATGGTATAATAACTCCCATCTGTTACCTTAAGCTAGGGCCAAACTCTACATGTTCAACAAATGAGTAAAAGACATTCTCAACGCTAATGTGACTAATGATTAATCTTGGTTTACCCAGAGTTCAGCATGTCCAGGCTCAATCCACAGATTTTAAACCGTGTTCATTTCCAATCACTGAGATTCAGCCCAATTTATTGGTTTCCTCCTTTATTTTGGCTGGAATAATCACCTACACATTTAAACCAGGTGCTAATCGGGAATAGAAACATGTTATATACACTGTTTAATTTCGTGTCTCCATATAACACTACAGAAATAACATTAAAATTGAACTACATGGCCAACGAACAGCATGTTACCTTTGTAGCTACACTGGTGCCTTCAACTACTCATGTATTTGAGACATTATTTAGTTATTTTTACCTTGAGGTACTACAACATGGTACAGACTAACTGTCGGTTTGGGGAATCTGATTGTTGAATAACCTTCCATCCCAGCCTGTCTCTATATAGACGTATTTAAAAGCCTTTTAAAGTTTCATTTGTTTGCCTGTACATGTCACGTCTATTGTACTATTTGGACAATGGTAGAAAAAATTGGATGTCTTTCACTTTATTTTCATGTCTGTTGAAATCCTGCTATATTGTTTGTATTTAATAAATTGTGCTGCAGTGATTTGTTGCATTAATTGTTTTTCACACTGGAATCAAACTCCAATCAACCAAATCTTCTACCACCTGTATCTTTTAACTTTGGATGATTGTTTGAAACACACCCACAGAGAAAATGCTGCATGTGGTTTTGAATATCGGTTCTTTGTGCAAATGGCAAAGTGAAATAATCACTTTAATTAGTCTGTTTAAAAACAATTTGACTTTTTTTTTTTTTAAATGTGTGAAGTCAAATATCTGCAGAATATCACCAGAATCACTGTGTTAACTGTCGACTGAAGATGATCTTAACTGATGAAGACAGTATATTTGTAAGGAAAACAAAATAAATAAGTATGGCAATGCATGTCGTATCTGCTTCATTTATGCTTCATGGGAAAAGGACACAGATGTCACAGACTGGTATGATGTGAGTTTTACAACTCAACGTTGTATCAGCTCTGCAGAAGAGTTATCATATGCTGACCTAAATGCACAGTCTGGGTATAGCTTGTTTTTCTACAGCAATACTCTCAGAAAGCACATTAAACAAGAAGTGGTTACTAAATGTGGACTATTAGGAGGAAGTTAACCTGATTAGGAAGTTCAAACCTCAACCCGTTGTCCACTGGGAATAATTAGTAGAAGTGCCATCACCTGGAAATAAATGAAGCAGCTTCCAGATGAGGAGGTTCAGCTGCTCAGGTATAGACACTTGTAAATGATTATGTAATTGTGGTTACCAGGAAGGTATGAGCACATATACCGTTAGTTGAACTGTTAGGACATAGATGGCTTCCTGGTTTGGCCAGCGGAGATTTGAAGAACTGCAAGAGTACTCAGGTGATTGCCTGAATTTCTACCTGAAATGTAGATACAAGATCCAAGAGCTTCAGACTTTCACCCTTTTAGACATGTCTTCTCAAATGTTTTTCTCCTTTTTACCGTGTTTATTGGCTGTATACAATGCTACAGACACACATCTGCTTAGGGATCCAAACCCCTTGAAGAAACCTCCTCCCAGCACCTCCTGGTGGACTGACAGGGAGGAGCACAGAGATCAGGGAGATTCACTCAGGGTAAGTAAAAAAAAAAAGAAAATTAACTGAGCCAAATGGATTAGAACTTCAAATTCTAGGGAAAACTCCATTTGTATCTTGCAGGAACAGCTCAAAGTGATGGATGAGCATGTGGCCCGGCTGCAGGACATGTTAAGATGTGAACGAGTCAAAGTAAGCACATGGATGTGAGGAAAAAACACTTTCTGAATCTCTTCCTCCTCTTCTCAAAAAGCTCTTTCCTCCTGTCAGGGCTCCCGTTTGCAGCAGCAGTGTAACCAGCAGGAGGCGGAGCTGAAGCGTAGAGAGTTGCTTAGTAACAGACTGAGGGAGAAGCTGTCACAGCTGGTTGACAGACAGAGGGAGAAAGCACCCAGTGGGACTCACTTTGTCAAATGCACAGAAGAATCCACACAGGTTTTGCTCACACCTCAAATCTATCTGACTTTTTTTTTTTTCTCCAAACCAGTGATAGAAGTATTGAACTTCCCTCCTGGAAGAAGAGGCAAAAAGGAACAAATGAGCAAATCACTCAAGTCTACAGCAAAGTAAGTTGGTGCTTTATTTTGTTTTCACAGATTCTCTACCTCTTATCAATCTTTGCCTGATTTCTCCAACCTGTAGACGAGAAGAGGCAACACTGCGTCTGATGCTGGAGCGCAGAGAAGCAGAGCTGAGAGAGGCGATGAAGCTGCGCCACAGCCTCACCACTGTGCTGCACGCGCTCCGAGTCGACATGGAGCAGGTCAGGATGGAGCCACTGACGCTAAACAAATTGTATCGCCTGGGAATGTCCACAAAAAGGATGATCACAAATGGAATATTTTAACATAAGTTGTGTTCAGGATCTGTGGATCTTAGCAAAGACTTATTGTATATAGATTTAAAGTTTATTCATGACCTTGGTTTTGAAGTCCCCAAGAGCAAAGTAAGAAAGTACCTCTACAATTCTGGTAATCTGTTGAGTAAGAATAAAGATCAAAACTGAATTTTGAGTAATCAAACTTAAAAAGCTGAACCCATGCAACTCATTTAAGCAACTATATAAACCTCTTGTATCAGTCTCTGTCGGAGACGGTAGATGTAGCCCAAGATGGAGACAAAAAGTTGGATCAAACTGAGGTGACACTTGGTGAACATGTGACCGGAGGAGTTGTTCAGAGTTGGAGGCGGGTGCAGAAGAAACTGCGTGACGTCCTGTCTGAGGGTAAAGGCCTACATTAAGTCTTTTAAAGGGATCTGTAAGAGTCTTCACTTGTTGCCAAACCAGAGGCAGAGAAACTGCAGGGAATTCACTGTGTATGCAGGTCAAACGGCGGCTGGGACTGACCACGAAAAGCTCCTGGCTCAACTAGAAGCTGAACTCCAGGCAAGTCAGCAGCTTGTGAGATTACAACAGCAACTGCTGCAGGTATGACTCACAATTTTGCACACTTTAAACTCTCTCTCTCCAAGGTCAGAAATGGGGCCTGCCTAAATAGTCAATTGTACTTAGCAACCATGCTAACTTTGCCTGAAGTGTGTGAGTGGCAGCCAAGATAAGAGATGTTTGATTTCTCTAAATACCAAGAAAAAGGAGCTCCAGTGCTTTCTCAATGAACTCCTTCAGCACAGGATGCCAATTCTGACTGCTATAATATCTCTCTATATTATCTAATATGTTATGACATTTTCATGTAACAATGTTGCAATATCTAAAGCACCTTTTGCTGAATAGCAGACCCACATCATAGCTGTGTAGCTAATCCTAAATCCTTGGGATTTACCGTCTTTCTTTAACCCTATGACGTGTACACGAGGTCAAAGAAAAGAAGAAAAATTCTGTCCTACAACCTTTATAGCAATACGGTCCTTTTTATCCAGTCATACTAACTGATGTCTGTGGAATATCTACTGAACATTTGTAGTTTCTGTGTTGCAGACCTACATCCCAGCTTAGTCTAAGTGAGGCTGAATTCTCCATCCTATCCTTAACCACTTGATGTTTTCTATCAAGGTCAATGGGAAGAGATTCAGAAAAGACGATGGGAAGTCATTTTGACCACTTGACCCGACCAATGGACACAATCTGTTTGCTTCTTGTAGGATAGCCTTGCTTCCCCTGTCCCACCTGAACTGTCAGATTCCTACTTTTTGGAAGAGTGGGAGCGTCTTCAGATGTGCTGGGCAGAGCTGGATCATCAGAGGAGGACTTTTGAGAGGGAGCGGCAGGCGTTCACTGAAGCTGCCATTCGACTGAGCCATGAGGTAAGAAGAATGGAAAGCAGCGATTAACGATGTACAGTTGCATGTTTTTGTACGTTTCCTCATACAAGAAGCTCAAATTATTGAATGAATCGCATTCTTCACTGGGTATTTCTTTATTTGTTTTGTGTTTTTTGCATCTATAGCGCCGTGACTTTGAACAGCAGAAGGCTTCTCTTGTGAAGAAGCAGTATCTTTGCGACTCGCCTCTGTTTTACAAAGGAGCGCCAAACAACAGCAGCAGAGAGAGCTCTGCTCTCAGTGAGTACGGTTCATGTTTTTATGTGGGGAAAGCAATTTGATTCCAAATGTCCTAAACAACATGAATGTGTCTGACTCCAGATTTCTCTTGTGCGGGGCCAACCAATATATCTGGATGTCTTCCCATCACTCCATCATCCACCGAGTCAGGGAACGCAGCCATTCCTGGATTGCATGAGGGAAGAGCCAGAGTTCAAACCCCCAGCACTCCGGAGCTGTACTCTGCTCTTAATCTATCCTACAACTCCAGGTTAGCAGATTGTTTCCTTTGTTGTTCAGTTTGCATGCCAGAATACATATAAAGCCTTATTTAAAGTGTCGATACTAAAGGCCAAAGATTAATTTTGTTTTTAGGGCTGGTTTTCGAACCAGTTTTTAACTGAGCTGATAGTCTAGATAAGATTCCTCAGCTTCACTTTTATCTAATCATTAAATCGCATGTTAGTTTGACTGGTGTGAATGAACAAATGTCTTTTCTGTGTTGCTCTCCAGAAGGTCCAGAGATATTGATCACCAGTCAGACACATGGGATGGTGGGGTGCACAGAAGAGCGTGCACACCTTGGGCACGACATTTAGACTGCTCATTTTAAAGAAGAACAATTTAACTTATTTTCCCTTTTTAACATAATCAATAAAGACTCATTTCTGATGATTGCTGTCTTGGCACATTTTATTTTTTCAATGATTTGTTGAAAACGGCAAAGTATATTGAATTTAATTCTGCCGTTATTGACAGTTGATACTATTGTGGTGTTTCAGTCGTTAAGGCTCAGCATTAGGCACTTAACCCGTCTCATGGCTGGGTTCTGACCCCAAAATCTTCACACAAATGTGAAAACAAACAAAATGTACAGAACAAGTAAAAGTTACACTTCCAGTACAGCAACACTCAAACCTCTTGGATCTGCTTTCTGTAAATTCCAATTGTAATAAAGATATTTCTCTCGGTGCTAAAGGAAATCCATTCCCTCAAATCCATGCGCGACATCTTCATAGACCTGAGCAAAGCACCAGCACACTTCTCACCATTTTAATCATCTGCACAAGATTGTCCTTATTTATAAACTATATAATCTCCATAGTATTGCATCTTAATATCTGCTCTAAGAGGCAGCAGGTTTCTATACTGACAATATATGGAACTTAGTGGCTCTTGCTTCTAAATGTTTGAGCTTTTTAACCCTGCTCTTGCAACATCAAACCACTTATCTCCCTAATCAAATTTCTTTCAATATCGGAAACAAACTGATCACTTTAAACAGGAATTCGCAGCTTCGCGTAGCCTAATTGTGCACTAGAGGCCTGACAGACTTGGCACGGGCTACTCAATTTTTGATTGGAAGAAACTGAGACCTGCACGCGCTGTGCATGAACTCCAGTGATTGGCTGCTGCCGCCTCCAGGAGCGTGCCTTTGATCACCACTTGTCTCTAATTACCAATCACAACTTTTTTTACTCACCTCGCTCAATTTTCTACAGTTCTTCGCGTCGTTCTTTCAACGTAATTATCTGGATCGTTCAGCTCAGAGGGAGTCCGGCACACAAACGGACAAACACCGCCAGCAAGGAGCTAGAATGAACGGCATGGTGTGTGAACTTTTTCATCACCTGCCGCGCTTCATGGAGTCAAACAGCAAAAGTTTCCAGCCTTGGAGGGATTACATGGGACTGTCGGACACATTAAGAGAGATGCTGGGTCGGAACACGGCTGCCGAACCCTCCCTGCCTTTGTGCAAAGCTTATTATTCGCAGCCTGATGATTTGAGCAAAGCTTTCGTGTCCGTGCGCATTAACTCAGTCTTTCAAACTGACCTCGGCGCAGACAAGGCGTGCGATTTCCACCGGGAACCCCTGCTGCCAGACTTCATGGCTCCAAAGCACCCAGTGGATAATTTGCGCTCCGCACCAGATTATGTCGGTGCTGATATTGCCCACGCAGTGGATTTCAAACCTGTGCCAAGATCGACGAGTTCTCGGGGAGGAAAAGATCGCAAGAAGAGTCGCTTCAAAACTCCCGAGCCGCCATCGTTGCCTCCTCCTCTTGAGCGCATGTTCTGCAGTTTCTGCAAGCACAACGGGGAGTCTGAGCTGGTGTACGGATCCCACTGGCTGAAGAACCAGGCAGGAGATGTTTTATGTCCCTACCTGCGGCAGTACGTGTGTCCTCTGTGCGGAGCCACGGGGGCCAAAGCTCACACGAAGCGCTTCTGTCCCAAGGTGGACAGCGCGTACAGCTCCGTGTACGCCAAGTCCAGACGCTGAAGCAACAGCCAGCAAGAAAGCACTGCACGGAAGTCAGCATCCCTTTTTATTGAGTGTAATCTATTATTTGGCATCAGTGTGGTTTTTACTTTTGTGTGGTGTTTGCTTTGCTTTTCATTTGCATGCTTTGGCACGTTTTCTAAAGCTGATTGGTGTTTTCCAGCTGGTCCTTTTCACTTCGTCTGTTTTGGTGTTTTGCATTTATTTGTTATTTAATGGAGCTACTACCAGATATTATGTTTGGCAGGTGAAAAAAAAAAAGTTACAATAGATATACCTACTTTTAAAAGTCGCCGACTCGTATTTCCCGGTAATGTATTGAAGGATAACACTTATCAAACCCTTTTGTAAGACTTCATCAGTAATAACTCTACTAACGCATGTTAACATCATGTGACCATTTTAATCTTTTAATATGAGTGACTTTCTCTTGTCCTGGGGTGTGTGAGGCATTGTTTTTCATGTGTATTTTATTTTGAGGCTCTTCTGAAAAGCTTTGTGAAAAAAGATTTGTGAGTATTCTTGTGCTTAAACATGATAAATGTCTAAATTGGCCAAATCTGTGTTTGCATTCTGATCACTCTCCACTTATTTGTTTCTTATTATGTGACAGTAAGCAAGTCATGAACAGATTTGACTCTGGATGAATCACTGCAAACAGATTATTGCTCTAATAAACACACAAAGCTTTATTCAGGAACAACTCAATTAAAACATTGGAGCAGGAAACCTGTCAACAGTTGGAACTTCTTCAATGTTATTTTTTAAACCCATGTGGTATCGGTAAGATCAGGACCGTTTGAAAGAAATCCTCAGCGTACAGAGCTTCTTGAAGTTTTACTGCTGCGCCGCAGGTTCTCCAGCTCTCGATGAGCAGCCATGACCTTTCGACTGGAAAAAGGAAAGAGGTTAATTACTGCAAGTCTTTTAAAACAAATGCACAAGAAGGCTGTAGATATTACTTCAGTGTGTTGGTGCGGTAAGATCAGATGTTGGATAACAAAACATTTCTTAGACAAATTAATAAATCGCTTTCTGACGATGTGGAGAACACCGCAGACAGCCGTCCGTCATGTTTTTATCTCTCCAAATGTCAGGAAATCTGTCAACTTTCTCTCATTGTTTCTGTTTTCATCAATCCACAAACCATAACTTGCTCTGAGGTGCAGTTTTGCCCATCATCCACACTAAAGCTCAAGGTTTGAGCAGACAGAGTTACAGCTGCACAGCTGATGACTCATTTGAGCCAATTAGAACAATGAGGTGGATGAAGGCTGCAAAAAAGTTCCAAAAGACTTCAATTCTGGGAGAACAAAGGAGCAGGAGCTGGTTATAGATGGATGTTGCGGGTTTTATGGGCAGTAAAACAAGGAAAGGATGAAAATAGAAAAAAGAAAGGAAAATGTTGACAACTAACTTCAGAGTGGAGAGTTCTCTGATTAGCCCGCAGATCAGGTCCGTGGCATCTTCAAGGCATTCTGATGGATCAGGTTGTTCCTCTGTCTCAGTGACCTCCTCCTCGCTGCGTGAGAGGAAAGGTTGGATAGATAATAGAGAGGTGAGAAGCTTTTTATTTTCAGAAGAGCCTTAAAAAACGGCTAACTTATAAGCTAAGAAATTTACACCTGAATTTACGTGTTAATTAGACTATTGCTCAGATATTCCTTTCAGTTCTGCTTGTCCTAAAGTTTCTCTGATAAGTCAGAGGACGCTTTGCTTAATTTCCAACAGTATAAACTTGTTTATTTAACAGACATGCTTAAAGGCAAGTGGCCCACTTTATCTCAAGCTTGTTTTTGCTTTAGCACTGTTTAAAATGCAAAAATGCAGTGATCAGCAAATATGTGTCTGAAAATACAAAGACAACATATTTAAAGCTGAGACATAAATGTTATATATTCCTTTAAATGTATAGCAATTATAGTAACACACTTTAAAGAAGTTAAAGTGAAAAGTTAGGTTGATTAGCAACACATCAGTAACATGATGGGACATGGTTGAGTCTGTCAGAAGTGCAGAAGAAGAAAATCCTGGGATTGGAATGACCTCTGTTGCACTTTATTGATATTTTAGTATTATAATTTTTTTTACTATCTTAATTGTTATGTTTGACACTTAATTGATTTTTTTTTATCTTGCCTTTTGTTGGTCTCTTGAGTGTCCTGAAAGGCGCCTTTAAATAAGATGTATTATTATTCTAATTATTAATATTTAAAGCTTCAGAGAATTTGGTGAAATCTTCGTGCCGATCTATCTGCCCTCATGCAGGACAACATTAAAAACAGATTCTGTGCCGGACATCACTTCATGGGCTCAGGAGCACTTTGAACAAGCTAAAACTCATTTAAGATGAACCAAGATACAGAGACGAACTGAGGTTCTGTGGTCGGACAAACGTAAATTTATTTCGGAAATCAGGATCAGGAGGGATCGTGTTTACTGGACATTAGAAAAATACATAAATACTGTGTTAATCGGACCAAAACTAGACATTTGAAATGCATGTAAAGATGTTGGTTTGACCAAAATCAACCTTGCGGACTAACACAGCCAGATAATGTGGTTTTAGCTTGATTAACCCCTGCATGTATACGCTCAACTGGACTCAAATGGACAGAGGGGCGCTCTGTCCATGCTTCAATCTTCCATCTTTTGTAAAAACAAGACAGTGTAAGTGTATGTTAACGCAGCCCAATTCCCAATAAAGCTGCTTTCATTCAGATATTTTTCTATTTCTTTTGTCAGGCAACTAAACGCATCAAAAATAGCGACTGAAACTTGGCCCATTGAGACCATTTAAAGCATTTCCAGACCATTGTTCTCCACAAATTTAGTGTAATATTATAATCCTGATTTTATATCCGTGGCACCATCTGTCAAATCACTTAAAGACAACGTCTGCAGTGAATTTGACCATACTTGGATGTAGGATGATCTCACAGCGTAGTAGCGTTGGACATACTTCTGTCACAAACTATTCTCATGTGAACTGATCTAAGGATGATGGTCCAGTGAAATGGCACCGTAGCTCGACTCGGTTGTCGGATTTCTTGTGTGGCTAAAATTCTCTTACTTAAAAACAATGGTGTTCAGCTGCGAGTCCGAGACGTAATCTAAACATCCGGATCCGTATGTGTCATCTGGCTTTCTGATCTGAGCGTGTTCACCATTCCCAGCAGAAGGACCAGCGGGACGATAATCTTCAGGATCACACTGTATGCAACAAAAATAAATCCAATTTCTGTACATTTTAAACACTCTCAGCCACCTGTAACTGAACATGAGTTAAACAACAGCTTTAATTATTTTTTTTATATTATGAATCCATAGGATCCATTATCAATCCATGGAGCACCAGGTAATGTGAAATTTCAATATACCAGCAAATCTTAATAAATGAGAGATAAAACAGTAAAATAACCCAAAATAAGGTTTTAGCACCAACTTACAGCACTTATTTTGCTGGTGAATTGATTTCAAACTGCATAATTATGTTAGCACAGCTTTGGCACTGTACACAAAACACAGGAACCTTGTGTGAATGATTGTATTGTTTCGTATTATTTTGCCTAACATATCTGAGCATGTCAACAAAAACAAAAAGAACGTCTCCAAACTGGCCTCTGATTCCAGGAATACTTTTCATTACGGTAACATCTCTTTTCCCACTTTTGTCGCCTCCTTGAATCTTAGTTCCTCTCAACCAAACGGTGAAACGTGAGAACAGAGGAGCCAGAACTGCCAAATGAGAAATCCTGGGATCTATTGAACCAGCCTAAAGCAATGTCTAAATAAGGAGGAGCAGGATTAGTGTGTCACACCACTCCATTAAAAACACAAAGGATAGACCTGGATTTCTTTACTTTGAGCTTTACTTAACCGTTAATCATGACTTTACGGATATTCCTAAAGGATGGCAGAGATGAAACAATTTCTGGGTTGTGTTGGGGTGGACATGAGGAAGCACAAGTTAGCACAAAGAAAAGCACCCCTGGGCTCTCGTGTAGTTCCATCACTCACATTATCGTTCCTCTCTGGGACACTGGGTGTCACTGCAGCCTCACAGAGCTCCACAGAGCCACAGTTTAACCCCTCAGACTTGGTGTCCGTGGAGGAAGCCTCTTCTTCACCACATGTCGTATCACTACCCATCTCTCCCTTCCACTCCTCTTCTGTCTTCGCCACACTATTCATCTGTGGAACAGCAGCCTTGATTGCATCCTGGTTGTCACCTTCCTCATTCTGATTTGTGTGAGAAGTGCTGGCAGAACTCAGGTGTACTTCTGCTGGACCAAATTCGCCCCTTTTCACTTGTTCTTCAGGCATTTCAGCCATTTTTTCAGCGGTAGTTTCTTTGAGTTCCCGCAGCTCCTGATTCCCCAAATTCTCCCCCTCTTCTTCTTCCGTAAGTTGACGCGACTTTGGGTTGCCATTTAGTTCTGGACCGGGCACCGTGCCTACTTCAGCCTCAGAACCTTTTCCCTCTGAGCAGCCTGGATCACACACAGAACTGGTACCATCTGAGGTAGTGACAGCAAAATGGACTTCACTTTCTGCTCTGTAATGACAACAAGAATCCATAAAGAATGAAAAACAAACTGATTTTACTGCAGTAGAACAAATGTTTTGCAGTTTTTCTAAATTAATTGACGCTGGGTTCAGCGTTAACGATCCAAAAAAATGCCCATGTTCACCCACCGCTGTTCCTCTTTGATAACTCCCCCAAACCGAGGCAGATCCGTACCACATATTCGCAGCAAAAAGACTTCGCAGTATCATAGGAAAAAATAAATAAATTTACAATAAAAGCTACATCCACAGCGTCAACAATACTGGAAAAAGCCTTTTACTTCCCGGTCTGGAAAAGTTTAGTTCTGCTTTAGATTTCAATGCTTTTCTGCCTCTCCAGTGAGGAAAAGCAACACTGATGTTGACTCTTGTTTTGGCTCTTTTTTTTTTTTTCAATCATTTTGTTTCTTTGCTGCTGAACCCGATTTCTTCTTGGCAGTGGGTGATGGCGAAGCTAACGTTTGCCTGCCAGGAGTTTCTTCTATCATTGTAACTGCTTAATCACTGACTGCTCATCTATATCTTCTGTTAGGGGCAGTTTGTTTGCTAATGGCAACACCGGCTACCATTTCCTCGTCTTCTTCTGTTTCAGAACAGATTAGACAGTACAGTGAGTCGTGTCAGATGTAGAGCTACAAAGTGGTATCACATTAAGGTCCCTAAAGTTGTCTCAGTTGTATATTTCAGCTGCATAGTGCATAAACGTGCATAAACTTTAATAACTACTAATAACTTATCAGACAAACTTTGAGTCACACAGAACCTCTTTGCTTCTTGTAATGAAAATGTAAATATGAAACATGCAAACTAAAAGCACATGATATCTAAGTTAATCCTGACCTGTCATCCTCTCCACAGTGACTGGACTGAAGCTTCAGCGCTGCGTTGCTCTGCTCCGTGATGCAGTCTGCTGCGATGTGTAGAGGAACATAACAACGTAAGAACAGGTTCCGTTCCTTCTCTGTCCGACCACACATACCCATCCTTCGCTTCTTGCTGGCTGGTAAACCCACTCCTGACTCCTTGGCATTAACCATGCACACGGAGCTGGGTGTGTCTTCACCAGTGTCTTGATTTGTCTCCAGATTTGAGCTCTCCTCTTCATCCACTAGCTTCTCCAAAGCAGCTGCACAGGATTCATCGCCTTCCTCAGAGACTGGTAATAAAACGTGGAGCTGATCAATGCTTGTTTGATTTGGTAATCCGCTACATTCCTCTGAAGCTGCGTCTCGCTCGTTCTTTCTGCTGCCGCTGGTATCATCAGGATGTACTCCACTGCTCTCCAGCTCAGAATCATTGTTGGGGTTGATGACAGCAGTCTCTTCTTTCCCTGTGACTGCCACATTTGGGAAGTTTACATTTGATATTTCGGCATGTTTTTCTTTAGGGGAACCATCTTGCTTTGTGAAACAGGACTGTTCTTCTGGCTGATTTTGGATCGCAGCACATTTCTGAAGAGCTGATTGCTGTAGTGAGGCAACTACTCCTGTGTATTCTCCTTCTGTGTCCTGAAATTGAATATGGAGACTTGACGTGTCAGTTTGACTGAATGAGCAATGAATATGAGCTCTGTTTCAATTATCAAATTACCATTCGATGGAGAGTAGGCTGGACATCATCTGTCAGAGAAGCTTCATCTCTTGGACACTCCCTCTTTCTTGACCTGAGTGACCGGGTCTGGGGTGGAGGTAAGTCCTCTTAAAAGCACAAAGTTACATTTGATCAATCAAAGACGGTAAGGGGGTGTCATTTTTAGCTGATTAGCACCTAATGTGATGCTCTTGCCTTACAGCAGTGCTCAAAACTCCTGATCCAGCCCTCATTTCTTTATATTTTGCATCCGAAGAGCCAGATCATTTTGTAATATCTTAAAGTGGGTTTCATCTACAGTTTTCTAAAGGCTTCTCCATTTTTTTCCTCTAAACATAAGCTGCTTTTCAGTCATTTTCGGTCTAATGCTTTACCTGAACATTTTCAGATGATTTGTGGGTTTTTTTTGGTTTGTTTGTTAAGCTGCTTAATGTCTTAATCTATTTATTCAGCTATAAAAATGAAACCTAACTCACACAATAAACCGGTGTTGTGTCTACACATAACAGACAGCTTGGCAAAAAATTAATTTTATTTTACTGTATTTTTTAGTATTTTGTTAGAAGTTTGTCACAAAGACTCTATACTTTATTTCCATTTCTTTAGTTGCATCTGTGGAAAATAGCTATGATAACACTGTTTTGCAGACTGTTTTGCAGTAATTTTGCACAAAAAAAGGTGATTCAAAAAGAGCTAACAGCAAAAAAGCCTGCCATCTCTCAGCATGGTGTGCAACGTGTCTTAAAGAATTGAAGAAACTGGACAAGTGGAGGACATACAAATGAGGGGCAAAACTTTAAAAAAAAAACTATCTACAGCAGATGAACAGGATCTGAAAGTGATGTCCTTAAGAAAGAGGAAAAAATCCAGCAAAGACCTGACACAGGACCTGAGAGATGCATCTGGACCTTCAGCTGATCCATCTACTGTTGGCCCAAGCCTCATCAGAAATGGTCTCCATGGAAGGGTGGCTGTCAAGAAGCCATTCTTAAGGAAGGGAAACAGGGAGAAAGGGCTGAGCTATGCCAAATGACACAAGAAGTGGACTGAAAATCAGTGGCAGCAGGTCTTATGGAGGGATGAATCCTCCCCAGAGCCCGGACCTCAACATTACTGAAGCAGTGTGGGATCATCTGACAGAGAACGGAACAAAGACAAAGAAGAGCTTTGGGATGTCCTTCAAGAAGCCTGGAGAACTATTCCTGAAGAGTACTGAAATAAATGACAGATAGCTTGTCTAAGAGGGTTCATGGTTGTGTGAACTTAACAACCAAGTTCTTTTGAACTGTCTTTTCTTTACATCTTGTATTTGACCTTATATTGACACACGTTTAAATCAATATCAGCACCTATTTCTAATTTTTCTGGCAATAATTAAAAATATAGGCAGTTGCTCAAAATTTTTGCACAGCACTGTATATGACTCTTTCATCTAATGAGTAGTTTCATCATAACAACATCAATAATCAATAAGCCAGCTCATGTTATTTGACATTACCACTGCTGTTGATCTTTGCCTTTCCTTTGACCATGTCTTCTTCCTAAAAGATTGAAAGAAGTTGATACTTTGATACATGGAATTAGAATATGAGGGAATTTTATAATAGCAGTTAAGTCCAAAAGCAGTTTTCTCAAAATAAACTTGTGCATTAATTAGCTAGCTAATGAAAATACACCTAGCTTACTGAGAGTTACATTAAAATAAAAAGATGTATGACTATGTACTAAATAAACTTGCCAAATTAGGTTTGAATAGTTAATTTATGCTTATTCGTTTATCAGTCATTGACTAATTGTAGTATAATATCTTTCCCACGGATGTGAAATTACCCACCTAAAGCAGAATCTTTACAGCTTGAACATGACGTTGATGTTTTACGTCAGTAGTGGGCGTGCTCCGTCTGGCCGTAAAGTGCGATGCGAGTTGCCAACGGATACGGAATGAAGGAAGTAATTTACACAGCTTACCGTTCTTGTTTTGAGAGCTCAAAGTAAACGTTTGTATGAGAGTACCTCTTTGCGCGTTACTGTTGTGTGGTGTTTTCTGCCGTTTCTGAGGAATTTGCGATTTAAATAAGCGGCTCGACTGACCCCACGCTCCCTGAAAGTGTGAAGGTAAGCAGCCTGTCAGCACTCATCGTACTGTTTGTTGTTTTAGCCGTTAGCACAGACGCCGCCTTCATCCAGAACAGTTGGTACCGTCAGTTGTATTTCACCAGGCTTCAGAAAGTGTCTGACACAGAAAACCGTGCTTACTCAGTGGATACTATCTGTTACCTGACCTATTATGTTAATCCTTCCTCATGTTGTCATTGGCTCAGTAATTTAATCGTTTTAGTTTCTTACTTCCAGGTGTTCACGGTCCATGAGTCGCAGTCGGAACCCCCCTGCTCGGGGTCAAGGGGCAGCGCGAGCCAAACAGGTGTTACATCCTTTAAAGAGATGTGTAAATTACATCTGCTGTTAATATACAACATGTGATAGGATTAAGCGACTCTGTATTGTTTGTGCCTCAGATGGGGCTGCTCCTTGACCTTAACCCGGGTGGAGGGATGGATGATGATGGAAATGATGAGGAGCTGGAGGCAGAGCTCCTCAGTCTGGTTGGAGGAGGAGGAGGAGGAGGAGGAGGAGGAGGAAGGCCACAAGGGAAGAAGGGTGAGGGTAGAGGGGACTTAGCCAGTCCTAACTTTTTTCCTCCATCTTTCTTGTCTATGTGCTGAGATTTTGAGATCTTTATGTTTTTACTTCTGCTCAGCTCCTGTTCCCATGGCTGAAATTGAGCGAATGGCAGCTCTCTGTATGAAGGATCTGGATGACGATGAACTGGGGGATGAAGATTTGGATGATGATGAAGATCTCCTGGTAGCATACACTCTTAATCCATTTTAGACAATCTATTTGGGGATTTATCAGCTAGTTGTAGTTAGATTGATTATGAGTTTAGATTATTTGGAAAGCAAGTTGCTTATCCCAACTTTTCCTATGTGCAGATTTCACAGCTATTCTTACATCTTGAGCTGAATGTCTTCAGGTATTGGACTTAGATAATACAGAGGTTAATGTCAGCTGCCCATATCTCTTTTATTCTGCTTACATTTCCACATCATAATGGTGCTAAGCTCGTCTGTTGGATTGCTGTAATTTCCTTTTAATTCTATGTATTTTTCTTTCTCTGTACATAGGCAGAATTAAGCGAAGTTTTGGAGGATGATGAGGAGCATACTCCTGCTCCAACGCCTCCTGCTGCCACACCCACTGCTCCTAAAGTGAACGTTGCCTCCCATGCTGGTCCTCCCCCTGCTCCCAGTGACGCTTCTGGGTTGGAATCCAACCTTTTGGAGCGCATTGAAATGTATCAGACCGCCATATCCAATGCCAAGGCTGCAGGCGAGACGAGCAAAGTTCGAAGATATGACCGGGGTTTAAAGGTAGACTGAACAGGGAGGAGAAGCCTTATGTGTTCAATCTGATGTGTCTTTCTTGATGTTCAAAAACATGGTGTGTTTTCATTTTTTTTCTTCTTTTTTTTTGTTTTCTTCACCTGTAGACATTACAATCCATGTTAACATCTGTCAAAAAAGGGAAGCCAATTAACGAAGAGGAGATCCCTCCCCCTGTCGCTCTCGGAGGAAAGTCAAACGTTACAGCCGAGTCTGAACCGGTGAAGAAACTAGATCTTCCAGGACCGCAGCTTTTACCCTCTCCCCCCTCCAATCAGCAACCCCTGAGGGAGGCTGCGCCAATAGCTCCAAACACTAAGCCAATGCATCTGATTCCGCCCCAAAAGCCTGCAGCTGCCATCACCCCAGACACTCCTGCAATCTCTCCCCTCACTCCGAGCCAGCCTGGCGGCCAGCACTCAGGTGCACACACATGATGAAGCAAAGCATGCTTTTTTTCTGTCTTTTACTTAATGTGTAAATGTTAAAACAAAAACCAGCTGGTTGTTTAGATCTCTTCCCATTTCATTCTCTTTCTCATTTTGACATGAACATGTGTGCTTTCCTTCACTTCCCTCAGAGCTCAAACAGGCAGTGTTGTCCAGACAGAGGGAGTATAAGATGGCTGCCATGCACTTCAAACAGAGCGGTGATATCGACCAGGCCAAACGGCATTACATCACTGCCAAGGTAACACCACCAATAGCAATTTGATTATTTGAATAGTTGCAAAAGAGAATCTGCTGAACAAATGCTATTCTCCACCTGTGCAGAAGCTCGATTCGCTGCTGGATGCATTGGACCGAGGGGAACCAGTACAGCTGAGCTCATTACCTCCTCCCCCTGGTGAGTTTAACCAACGCACCTCAAGTTTCTGACGTCCATTTACCCACTTTACATATAAATTTCCTTTAATAGGTTTGATTAAGAGTTCATCAAAGTAGATTTTCATAAACTTGCATAAATGAGCGTGAGAAGGAAAATTTTGAGCAATGAAAGATGTTCTTGTTCAACTACATGGCTCCGTGTTCACCATTTTACTCTGTAATGGTGCTGCTTTCAAATTTTTGGCCTTATCTTTTGTCAGGGCAGCAGTTACAAAACAGGAAATGCCAATGGCATACATTTTCTTGAGCTAAACTTCTGGACGGTCAAGTCAAAGAACAATTAAGATGAAGAAATGATTCGTGAAAACAACTTTCTTCCACTCTTTTTTTAATGCTCTCTTTATCTGGTCAATGTGATCCTTCCTTGTTAAGTACCTTTAACCCCTTTATGATGATATTCTACAGTTTCTGAATCAGAAACAACCAAGCATTAAACCACTGGTTGAACTTAACAAGGCTTTTTATACTCTTTCCCACTTAATTGTACAAAAAGAACTGGTTTAATATGGAGGTGTCTGATTTAAAATCTCTGCACTTACACCACTAATATTTATAAACTACACAAGCAATAGTTTTACTGCAGCACACACAGGTTATTTCAGGTTTTATAGAGCAGATAAAATCTTGTAGAAACACAAGTCTCTTGTAGCTTAAGCTACATTACAGACAGCCTTTAACGCACGTTTCCTATAAGTGGGAAGTCACTGTACAGTCAAATATCTTGTCTGAGTATTGAGATTGTCCAGTTTGCTTGTGAGGAGATACTTTAAATATTGCAAAATAGTTTCTAATTTTTAATCCACAACCACTGTAAGTTATGAATGGACTATATTGCAAGAGGCTAAAAAGCTTCATTCCACTAGAAGAAGTAAAATAGTAAAATACATAAAATAATAGTAATCTATGACCACCCCTTTTCATCTTCAGGAGATGTTGTAGCAAAGAACTGTGGACCTCCTCCTCAGTCTTCTTCCAAACCTGCTGCTCCACCCGCCCAGGTGTTCACTGCTGGTAAGACTACTGTTGTTCTGATGTTGCCCTTTAAACGCTTGGCATAATGTGACACCCCCCCCTTAAACATTCATCTTGTTAAATTTAGATAAGATATATGACTGCTTGTGTTTGTGCCCTGTAAAGACCTGCCTGCTCCCAGCAGCCTGGCTGAAGCCCTGCAGCAGAGGATGGACATATACAAGCAAGCAGCAGAGGGAGCCAAGAGCAAAGGAGACGATCGCAAAGCTCGCATGCACCAGCGCATTGTGAAGGTACATGCTCCTAAAAAAAAACGTGACTAGTATTTTCAAAGGCAAAAATACTCTTTGCCCCAACAAAAAATACTTAAATCAAAGAGCCGGTAAACGCCCCGTTTTTGCTTAATCTTATTTTCCGGGCTCTGTGCTGCTGCTTCTTGGTTTCTATAATTTCCCTGAATAACTGGTGTGACTCATGTTGCTTCGACTGTAACCTCGACAATGAGTAATTTGACCCTACAAGAACTCACCTGCATCAGGGTGGCTTCAGATCATTGTGACAAAGACATCAAATCTCTTAATGCAATCGATGTGGCTGAACTCAAAGAGAAATCCATAAAAACAGGAATTCTCAAGTTTTTCATGACTTTTTTTTGCCAGATCATCTCACTGAGAAACTCTCCCCCTTTGAACACCTCACTGGACTTCTCTCTTGTTTCTCTCGTTTTTACATGATTTAGAAAGACTAAAATCTTGTAGTTTCAGTTAAACCTCCTTACTCACTTCTTTATTTGTTATTTGCATAGAATTTATCTGATATTTTCCTGAATATTACATGTTCACCTCAACCAGAAGATTGCTTTTTCACAAAATGGCTTTTTTCTAAAAAACTCAGCGTGTCAACTTGTGGTGTCTTACAAGCATTTTCAGACTGTTGCTTTGCTCTAATAAAATCCTGATATTATAACTGCGGCATCATCTGACAAAATCACTGTTCAAGTAACTTAAAGACAACGTCTCTGCAGTGAATTTGCCTGCATGTGCATGTACGATGGGAAATTTTAACATACAGTGGGTACATTTGACGAACTGATCGCAGGGGAAACACAGCTTTTGAAAAAGCATAAACCGAAGGAGAAAATATTTGTAGGTAATATTTTTCACGACTGAAAGCAGCAAACCTTGTTTATCATGTCAGTTTTGGATCCGTTTACGTTCATATTCAGGACATAAACCTTGAATGTGACGCCTCTTGTTTGTGTTAAAACTATTAAGGGATCCAATGTCTATCACATGGACAGACAATAACAGAGTTGTTTTTCCTAATTAAGAACAAAAATCTGGTGAAAGCAGCATCACCAGTAACGTCTTCCTTTTGTTCTACAGCAATATCAGGATGCCATGAGAGCCCATAAAGCAGGACGACCCGTCAACTTAACAGATCTACCTGTGCCACCAGGTAACTCTGTGAATGCAGTTTCGTGTTAGGGTTTTGTTTCTTGGACATGTTGATAAGTATACTGTGTTTCCCCTCTAGGTTGTCCACCACTTCAGGGCTCAGAGAGGAATCAGCAGAACTTCATGGGTGTCTTGGAAACAGCTATGAAAATAGCAAATCAGGATGCAGACGCAGAGGATGAAGAAGAGGATGGACAGAGAGAAGCTGCCAAGGTTGGTGGGGGGAGGGATAAAGGCACCAAATGGTCAAATTGTTATAGTACAGCCAAGAAACCTGATTGCTTTTGGATTAAACTAAGAAAAGCCTTGTTTTGTGCCAACTCAGCTCCTGCAGCTTATGTGGCAGGCTCGTCAGTCAGTAATGTTCTCTCCTTTGCACGTCCTGCCATCAAGTACATTTATGTAGTTAGAAACCTGCATGTCCTGCAAATGTCCAACGTTTTTACAACACCTCTACCCATATAAGAAGACAATGGTGTTACTGAGAAATAATTTCTTAGCTGTATTTAATTTGTCTGTTGATGGTAACCTCTGCAGCCTGCAGCGCGTCCACCTGCCCAGAAAGCAAAGTCTCCAGCTCCTCAGGCTCCTGGAGGAGCTTCAGCTCCAAAACTGGGAGCTAAAGGTGTGTTCAGGTCAACGCCCACGTCCATCTGTCCGGGCTTCAAGTGCCACTCAAGTTGTTTTAAGAGCACAACACAAAGTTTCACCTTCTTTTCTCTTCTACATGTTTTTAGCGCAACAGCAAGTGGATTTCTTGTTGCTACGGCGACAGGCTTTTTTGCGTGCAGCGCTGCGCTCCAAACAGATGAAGGTAATCTTTGGGACTTTTTCTTTGTAAGAACTGATTCAGTTTTTCTTGGCTCCGAACATAGAGTCATTCAGGGACTCATTAAGCACAAACACTCGTTTTATCTGAATATTGAACATCCGTTGAGCTGCTGAGGACTCATTGATGCTACCTGGTTGTTTCAGGACATGACGGGAGCTGCACAGCACCTCAGGCATGCCAAGGGACTGGACCCCATGATCACCGCTGCCAAGTCTGGGCTACCCGTAGATATAACCAAGGTTATACATTTATATTTAAGTGCAAATTAGTGTGCAGTGTATGTAAAGTCACCTCAGGAGCAGCTTGGATGTGTAAGGTGTCATAATGTGACAGAAGCAAACAAGGTGGAATCAAGATCATTTCCTTTGTGTATTTGAATCCATTTGTTTATATTTTTAGCACCATTTCACAAACAATATTTCACTTCAATGCGTTGTATCTCATGTGATTTTATTTGTCTCGCTTTGCTTAACTTTCATAACTCTCATATAATCCATTTATTTCTCTATGACTCAGTCCCGGTGTGTAATTACCAAGAATAGTATGCCTGTGCCTCTGCTGGTTTGGGGATATCGCACAAGTGTAGAAGCAGATATTCATTATTAACAGAGTTATTCAAACAATTGAACAGACTTGGTACGAGCTTGTAGGTTGTTTGTCAGCGCGGTGGTTCAAAGAAGAAGTATTATTTTTATAGCTGGGTTTTAGTTTTAAAGGGCACAGATAATGATTTTTTTTTTAAAAACTATAATTCTGTGTTTCAGAGCATGCGTTTGGATAAAGTTAATACTAGCTCAAAAAAGAATAAGCTTACGCTTTGTTTGGTTTTGAATATATCTCATCAGTGAGCCGTTCAGATTCAGATCTGCCATTGATTTCTGTGCCACAGTTCCTGCTCAGAATAGAAATATCTTCATCTTCATCTCCTTCCAACTTGTTGCATTTGTGTTACCTCAGAAATGGAAATTCTAGTCTTTTGCTTTTTGCTTTGCATCAGAAATCTTATAGTTCACATAACTAGAGGAAGAAATTAGATCATAATGATGTTTTTTATACCAACTTTTTAGTTATACGCATCTTTTTCCCACAGTTTGAAGCTGAAGATTCAGATTTCCCGTTTGTCTTTGAATTCACCATCAGCGCACTGTATAAACTTAGTTCTTAACATTTGCCTTTAAAAAACTTAAAACCAACACAGATCTGCTCATTGAATCGGCTCTTCTGAGCTCCCTTTTGATTTCATGTCCTGGTGTGAAGTGTTTAAAGCGTTCACATAATTTTTTCTTTTTCAATACATTTTCTTTTTCACTACACTCTCCTCGTTGCCAACAGATTCCAAGCGCACCGGTAGGTGAGGAAGATTACTCCCTGGGTCGCTCCCGGACCTCTCCCCTGTCCCCTCGCTCCAGTGAGAAGTACCACGGCCTCATGGATCTTTTACGGAAGCAACACGAGGTTAAAACTCACCTTCGCCTCCTCTTTGTTGTAGATTTTATATGAAAGTGCACTTTATGAATCTCATCGTAGGTCAGTTATCAGTTTACAAATCGACGTTAACATCATCTGGCTGCGCAGCATTTTAAAAGCAAGTCTGACAACATTTGTTCTGTGTTTTATTTCCCTTGGCTTGACAGAAATGTCTGGGCCTCTCTCAGCAGTTCACGCTCACGGGCAATGTAGCCGAGGCTTTAAAGTAAGAAGTCATTTTTCATTTCCGTGTTTGTTTTTATGATCTTTTATCAGTTGTGTAACTTACATCCATGCACTGGAAACCTCTTCTTTTTCTTTAGTTTTTTGTTAAATGAAACATAACTCAGGTTAATGTTTCTCTTCTGGAAAGGTCAGCGGTACCTTTCCAAAACATCATTACTTGATCATTTGTTTATTAATATCTTATACCATTTATTTACAAGTTGTTGTTATTTCCAGTTGATAATTTTCTCTAAACACTATAATGTTCTGCTGAGTTCTTCCGTGTAGTTGTGATCTTGCAGTTTTTTCTCTTCTGTTTAACTTCATTGTAGGTTTTTTTTCAAATATTTACACATTTATATCATCAACATTATGCATAATCTTCTTTGTAAATGCATTTAGGTTTATAAAATGGGGCTTTTCGGTGCACTACAGCAGTGTTCTTCAACCCTGGTCCTCTGGCCTGCATGTTTTCAATGTTTCCCTCCTCCAACACCTGATTCAAATGAATGGCCCCTTATCGGGCCACTGCAGAGCTTGATGACGAGCTGATCATATGACTCAGGTGTGGTGGAGGAGGGAAACATCGAAAACATGCAGGGCAGAGGGTCCTGAGGACCAGGGTTGAAGAACACTGCTCTACAGTATGAGAAAGCCATGTCAAATGTAGGTCTAACCTCCACTTATGTCTCTCCTCAGGTTTGAGAAGCTAGTTGAAGAGTCTATGAAGAGCATAGATATACTGAAGAATGCCCACGCCAAGGGTCACCCAGTTCCCAAGTGCCACACAGAGGAGAGGACCTTCAACTCTGTCAAGTCAGTCATTTGAGTTCATAACAGATCTTTTATAATCTAAACTATGACGGCCAGATCTCAGTATTTCTCTTAGACAGCTGCCGATGTTTTCTTTTTAGCAGTCATGGCTCCATGACTTCTTCTTTGGTTTTCTCCTGACTTTTTCTCTGGCACCTCACACAGGTTGACATTTTTTAGCAGTTACTGAAATCTAAACATGAACCCATCATCAGGTCAGTCATACGTTTGTAATTTTGGGTTACAAAAAAAAAGCACTTACAGCTTTCGAGGTTCTTTTGAGTGCTTGAAATCCTTGAAAATATTTGAATGTTTATGTGGTGTTTTTGACGTTTTGCCTCAAGCAGCACGACACATTTTGTGTTGTCCTGTGAACCAGCTCAAGTCGTCATTATTATTAGCAGTTTGATTTATAAAGAGCATTCATTGATTACCCAGTGTGTTTCCATGCTGTGTTTGACTGCCTTCCTCAAAGACTAATGCTCTCATGTCCCACAGTTCAATGAATAGTTTTTTTCTTAATTAAGATCATTTACATGACATTCATACAGGTTATATAGAACGCCTTTATAAAGAATACTTTAGGACCGGTGATGCTTTTAGTTGTTTTTCCCTTTAATTTCTTACTCCTCTGTAGATTGTTATGACAAAACATAATTTTGGTTCTTCATAGTAAATTAACACCTGGTTTCCTGTGATGTGGAAATTAAATTAGCATGTGAGAATGAAGTGTGATAACTGTGGACTTTATTTAAAGTATCTGAGTTCATAAACAAATGTATAATTAAGTTCTAATGAAAAATGAATGATAATCTCAGTCTTTAATAGATCCAGTTTGAATCACCCTGTGATGTCATGGCCAGCGTATTGTTAGGCTGTTGGTCACCCATAAGATGACATTTATTAATTTTGAGGATTCCTTCCATAAAGACCAGTACCATCAATCAACTTGATGTAACTTATTTCCCGCTGACTTCTGATATCCATCAGTGGATCAATGTTTCATCAGAATACTGATGTCATTGTGATTTTTACAAGAAAATGTTTGAATAGACTCATTAAATTTTCTGCACAGGCATCAGTTGTTTAACGTTCAGAAAAATGTTTTTAGACAAGAAAAGGACTGATTTACCGTACTATAGTTGGAGATGAGTCAGAATGACTCACTCTGCCTCTGCTCCAGTATGATATCATACTGTTACAGAGCTGTTACTCTGTGACTCATAAAACCGTCAGAATTGTTTTGCTCTCAGTGACGCTGACTGGTTGCTGTCTGTCACATAGGATCAACTCCAACCTGACACCTAATGACCTGATACTGTACATCATCCGAGGCGTCAACCTCCCGGCTCCGTCAGGTACAGAAATGCTCACCCTCTTTGAAAACAGAAGGCGGTAATCTGACATATCTGTGTGCACTCACACTTCTCTCTCACCCTGCAGGTGTCTCTCCTAATGATTTGGATGCCAGTGTAAAATTTGAGTTTCCTTTTCCCAGCACAGTAAGGATCTTTCACACTCAGTGACTGCAGATGTTTCACACTTTGTGTACGGATTGTAGATGTGTTTTAATTAAATAATTTTATGTGTGTGTGTGTGTAGGAGGAGGCCCAGAGGGACAAGACCAGCACAGTGAAGAACACCAACAGCCCAGAGTTTAAAGATCAGTTCAAACTCAACATCAACCGTTCCCACAGAGGCTTCAAACGAGTCGTCCAGTCCAAAGGCATCAAGTTTGAAATCGTCCACAAGGGGTAAAGTTACACGCGACTGCTTACCTGTTTATCTGCATGGTTGTGCCTTTTTGCCACTTTTTTTCTCTGCTGTGTGTGTTTACAGAGGTCTGTTTAAAACGGACAAAGTAGTGGGCACTGCTCAGCTGAAGCTTGAAGCTCTGGAAAACCACTGCGACATCAGAGAGATGGTAGAGGTGAGTGTTAACTAAATTGACACACACACACACACAAGTGCACACCAGATCTCTCTGACAGTCAATGTGTGTGTGTGTGTGTTCATAGGTGATGGATGGACGTAAGGCTACAGGTGGGAAGCTGGAGGTGAGGGTGAAGATCAGAGAGCCGCTGTCAGGACTTGATCTGCAGCCAGTAACAGAGAAGTGGCTGGTTCTTGAGCCCATCTCACAGCTTTCCCCTCCAGAGAAACAAAAGGAGCGGGTGAGAATTCAAAGTAAACACAAGAAACTTGTGCTACAAAAGGAAATGGACCAGACTCCGTGAATAATCCCTATATAGACCAGTGAGCAGTGCTGGTCAGAGAAACGAAAGGAGCGGGTGAGAAGAGTTATCAGTTCAAATGACCTGGCTTTCTTCATGTTCTCAGGGAAATCCCACTCATCCTGGATGTGAATTATGCAAACTACTGAGCCAGAGTTTCATCTTAAAAACTGGATAGACTGGATAGAAAGCAAACTGAGCAGTTTGAACTTTAGGAACAACTTTAGGACTTTGAGGAGGGACTGGAAGTACTTTAACCTGAATGATCACCAAGAAGAAATCACTGATGTGCATTGATTTGAAACATCATTCAAACTTCCATTTATGAATGACAAACAAATGAGGAGACATAATAATTCTTAAAATAGACAATTTATAAAAAAAAAAGAAAGACAAAACAAGCATAAATCCCACGTCCAACTTCCTTTTTAAAAACTGGTTAGTTGGTTTGATTGTAAACTATTTATTACAGATGCGTGATGGCTTGTGGGCTGCTGTTTTCAGAACATGATATATAATTCTTTAAACTGGATCAGTGAGTTGCGTTAATGTCAGTCTGAGCACACCCAACATGTGCAACATGTCAGTTATAAAGTCGCCACACCCTAAAGCATGGAGTTTTTGTCTTTAACAAGATTTCAACTACAGCTTTAAACCATAAACTCAGTAGGAAAAGATTCAGAAAACTAGAAAATCAAGTGAAAATGGGGGTAATTTCTTTTGATCCAGAGGTGTCGCCTTCTGCTCGCTAAGAGATTGAACTCAGACTTAAAGGACTTAACATTGCTTTCACTTTTTAGACTCGCATACTTCATCCATGAAATACAATCTATGGGTTTGATTGATTTTTGTAATTGATTTGTTCATTACATCAGCTTTCACTCCCTTCTTTGTCTGTGATGGGTCAATGCGACCCGACTTTAGAACTAAAACCATCAGCAGTTCATCGTGATGACCCACTTCCAGATGCTGCTGTAATAGTAGTACATTTTCCACCTCATATTCTTATACAGATTTTCTGGATGTTGTTCAGATTTTTAACGTATCTGGACACACTTATCTGTACGTCAGTGTGATTTGCTGCCTTCTGGATAATATGCTGTTATCTGCTCTCTGCTTTATCCACGGTTGCATGGAAAAGCAGGATAATGTATCAGCATGTGGTGCAGTTAGCAGTCTTGTTATTGAGGGGGGGGGGCACTAAAGTAAAGTAAAGCCTCCAGTTAGAGGACTTCATGAATAAAGGCAGCAACTCTGTTCCTCTTTAAATCAGTCGCGTTGAATACAGTTGGAGGCCTGTTGCGTTCTCGCCGTGTTTATGATGGTATTTCCAGCAGTGACAACTTGTCACGTCTGTGATGTCTCTTAGAAATCTACCATAATTACTTTTTTTATCATGCCAGCAGAAAACCAGGTTCTTGAAAAGTGAAATCCAGCTTTAATCTGGTCAGTTCAGTTCAGTGAAGCCTCTGTGTTTTTATTGTGTGTTTGCATCAGGCTCCATCTCCTCGATCGAAACCCAGACATGAAGCAAGTAGCAGAAGCAGCCATCCCAACAACTCTCCTCCACAGTACAAACTCCACAGCTTCAGCCTCCTCAACTACGACAAGGAGCGAATGGAGAGGAAGGTATTTCTATGCGTTTGTGTGTTCTAAACTTATCTAGGACATCTACTCCTCTTGATTTGTAAAGGTCATGTGGCTCCTTATGATTGTTTCTCAGGTTGCAGATTACCGAAAGAACCGGCGGGATCCCCCATCGGACCTCATCCATCAGTACAAAGAGGTCACGCACAGACTGCAGTGGCAGAAAGCGCAGCTGGAGCGCGGCTCTCCTGCTCTGCTGACGGGTAAGCTGGCTTCAGTGAGAACTTTATTTACGCCCATTGTGGGCATGAATGTCACAGCAAATTTGGGCTTTCACTCATTTCTGTTTGGGATTAAACAGCACATTTTTAAAAGAGTTTAAACTACAGGAATTCAGAGCACAGCTTTTGATTTATTCCTGAAATTAGCACAAGGTAAAAATTGTAGATGGCCTCAGAAATGTTAATACAGAGCACCTGATGTTTGGTTGAAAGGCAGTCAGCACGTTTTATCTTGCCAAAATGCTCTTTGTGGCCATTAATGACCTGCTGTCGGTTTCTTGTTGGATATCTGATCACTATTCTTAGCACAATCGATCGAGCTCAATTTAATTTCATGATTTCCTGGCATGGACCTGTCCGTGTTTTGACTGAGATCACAATTTTGGGTTGATTCCAAAAGCTACTCACCAGCCTGCTTTATCCATCTTACAGTCAGTTTTGATCTGTGCTTAAAGCTGTGACTGAAACATTCACATTATTATATTAATGTAGCACTTTTTTAGTCTCAGAGTTGCAAAGTACTCCAGAAATGGGACTTTTATAAGAAATCTGACGTCTTCCTCCTGCTTCTTATTCCATCCACTCTGTGCTATCTACCAGATCCAGTGGCAGGTAAAACACCCCCAGAGCATGATGTGTCCATGATTAACAGACGGCAGCATCCTCTTTGGGTTGAATGCCTCATCTTTACTCTGAGATCTTTTCCGACCATAAAATATTCCTCCAGGAAATTTTGTCCATGTGCTCAGCTGCTGACTTTAAACCATCCTGAAGGTGTTGTTCCTTTTTCTGACGTTGGACACTCAGTCGATGGTGATGTCTCATGGCAGAAAGCCTTTGCTTTGCTGGTTCTCAGGTTGTTTCTGACCGTCTGAACCAGATGTCCCTCTCAGCTCAGGGTGACAGTTGTGGTCTTCTTCCAACATCACACAGTTCATTATAAGTGGCTCCAGGACTTCTACGATCTTCTCTCAGAGATATGCATCGAGCTCCTTGGACTTTCACGTTGTACTTTGTCTTGGTCAGTCCAGTGAGTGGGGGTTTATTTCAGCTCACTTAAATGTGGGAGACCTTGACAAAATATGGCTAAGTGGGTAGTTTTGAGCCTGCATGCTTAATTTTTTACCTTGTTTATATCATAAAACCCAGCTGAGTACGTGATATCATCGAAAGCCCAATCATGTCATGACATCCGTGTCCGTTATGAGCGTAGGTACATTTACCAGCACATGACCAACCTATGTATGTGTCCTCTGGGTCGTCTTTAGAGCATATAATTACATTTCCTTCCACGTGTGCAGAGTATGAAAATGTGCTGCAGCGCCTCACACAAGGGCTCTCTGAGGCGGTGAAAAAATACTCCAGTCAAGGCAACAGGGTGAGTGCGCGGTCAGTGTTGGCTGGTTTGCTCCTGCGGAGTCGTATCAGTGTTTTGTAAAAATATTTGATTATCTTTTAAACAGGATGCTGCCAAGGATGCACTGGGCAGGATGAAGATGGTAGAGAGTGAGGTAAGAGTGGCTATGTTTAGCTGCCGTCAGTGTGTAGATAAAACAAGGTTGTGTAATCTTCACATATATATATATATATATATTTAAATACAAGTATATTCAGAGTATGTGTTTCTTTTCTCTAATTTAGCTGGAATCGCTGAAAAGGAAACGCACCGGATAAGAGAAGAACGAAGTGGAGAGTTGGCTGGAGTACTGTTATCTCTCTGTCATACACACTCATACAAAAGCTACTGTGGGTACAAACAAAAGCACCTTTAGTGGGATTTTATGCTGCTCGTGTCCACGACAACTGCATGAACCAATCTGCTGATTCCGCCATTCCTGTAACTTGTCTCATGTGGGTAGCTGCCAGCCAAAAAATTTAAAAGATTAAAAAAAAGATGTAAAAAAAGCAGCCACAAAGGCAGACTGAGGTTAAAGAAAGCATTTAAAGACAAAGAGACGAGGAAGATGCTTACTTTTATTGCACTTAAACGAGATCAACACTACAGATACCTGCTTTTACGGCTTTCCTGGGGGAATTATTGGGGGAAGAGATCCGTTTAAATTTTATGTTTTACATTTGACGCCAGCTCTTCTGGTGTCCACGGTTGACCAAAAATGTGTGTGTATGTGTGTGTGTGCATCTGTGTCTGAGGTGTGTTTAATTAATGGGCTGAGGTGGTTTTAACCCTTTCTCGCCACGTTTTACGTGTGTAATGAGCTTAATCTAATCTGTCTGCTCCAGTGTTCCCAGATTACAGTAATCTGCTCCGTTTGGAGTGCTGTGATATGGGAATAATGAAAAAAAAAATTAAAAATGGGGCTTCAGGGTACCAGAGCCTACATCCCATAATGAGAGATTAATGTTGATGTCACCAAGGAGACGACTAGACCCAGACGTCAAGTCGCCTTTAGGGGCTGAAAGAGGTGTTATCAGAGTGCTGTGAATGTGCTGAAAGCTTAGCTTTGCAAAGGGATTGCTGCTTCCCCTTCATCACCGGCTGTTTCTTCTCTGTTGTCTTTCCTCTTTTTCCTCTTTTTCTTCACACTAATTCTTTTGCACATATTCAGAGATTATTCAGTTTTAAGTTGTAGGCTGTCCAACTTTGAATATCTTTAAAGTCTTAAACAATACTAAGTCCTAATTTGCTGTCAGTTTGAAAATAATTAAGAGCTGCTTCTGCCTCAGACACCAGCGGAAGAAGTTCACAAAAACAGACCCAGCACAGAAAGACGCCGCAGTATGAGTTCGTACTGGTGGACATCTTGGAATAAATAACTTGTTGCAACAACACTAGATGTATGTGAATATAATCTGACAACTGCCACAGTGCTGCCATGTATTCTGAGCTCTGGTTAATACTCTGGACAGATGTTCCCTGTGTGTTTGACAACCTGCTGCTAACTGGACGGCAGCAGAACATGCATCCAGCCAGGATGCAGCAGAATACTTTAAAATGAGCCAGCCTCTATCTCTTTGTGTGGCTTTTATGTGTCTGTAACATCTGGTACGTCCACTAATAGTTTTTTGGTCATGTGACACGCCATAATCGTACGTTCAAAGTAATCTGCTTCCCTCCATTAGCAACTAATCCTGGTTAAAGTTGGCCCTCTGTAATGCAGAGGTTTATGTAACATCCCTTCCCCCTCATTTTTAATCAAGAATGGATGTCTTCTGGCTCTGTAAATGTTAGTGTTTTTGACCAGCTGATATTTTTATACGGGCAGAGCAGTGAGAACGACGGATAAATCTGCGCTTATGGTGACGTAATGAAGCTGGTGTTTGAATACAAAAGGGTTTCAGATGTTGAGGTGCAGATTCCATACTCGAACAAGCAGCCATTGATTTCCATTAATTTCAGCTTGGCACAGAAATAATTTTACAGACTTTTAAAACTTGAGTGGAAGCCAAATGAGTCCACTTTAATGTTTGTCTCTGGTGCATTAATACCGATTCATCTGGACAGCTTTGCATTAGGGAAGATTGAAATAGTGTCGCTTTGACAATCATTAGTGCAGACTCAGTGGATTTACATCTGCAGCCGAGTTCTGCTTTTAGGAGCCTGATAGCTGCCTGAAATATATAGATTAAAATGTAGCTAAGTGTTAGGGCTGTTGTCATCAATTCAGTTTTTGTTCATTTTCATGCAAATAATTACAATTAATACCTATTTTTTGTTTGTTTTGTTATTAACACCATTTGCTGAAAATCTGACAAATTGTCTCTCTAACTTATGTGCCTGCGGTGATATTCAGGTGTTTGGTGGGTTTTGCAGCTAAATACGGGACTTTAATGTCAGTAGATGCTCGGTAATGAGCGTACCATCAAAATTTAGAGGTTAAACTTAGACTAACCTGATAACTGTTTACAAAGGCCCCATCAGGACCCTGCAGGATGGAGCTGTTTGAAGGGATATGTATGTTTTCATATATAATCATACGTCATCTGCCCAAAGAGTTCAAAAGCATCTCAAATAAGAGGAAACGAGGGAAATGCAAACAGTTTGGTGTCTTTGTTGAGAAACACGCCACCACACACTTACAAGTTGGATATAAGATGTTATGGAAAGAGATTACTTTTGAGTCAATGTGATGTTTTATTGAGGAATATTCTGTTCTTTGAGTGTCTCAAGATGAACAGTAGTCATCAAACCACAGACCGAGCATAGAAAACATTTCTCTAAGTTTTATGCAGCTCTCTTACAAAGCTGAATGGAAACAAATCCAATGTGTTCTATTATTTTCACTTCTGGGTGATATTTACAGTTATTTTATCATCTCATTGTTTGTTTTGTCCCATCAAGAGCCTCGAAGCCTGAGATACACGTGAACTGTTAAACTTTGAAGCTTGAGTTCGCTTTGAAGCTTGAGTTTGTGCGATGTTTAGTATTTTTGCTTGAATTAAAAGATCAGTCATGTAGCACTTTCAGAAACTGCAACACAGCAGCGTGTTCGGTCGTAAACGAATGTTTTTGTGTGCCGTGGTCGATGAATCACGCAGCTGTGGCTTCAGGAGGCACGACTCTGTTTAGCAGCTGCATACAGAGGTTCACACAAAAAGAGAAATGAATAAGGAGATCGGGTGCTTTAACCCCACATATCCCCCAAACACACTCACAACACCCCACTGCCTCAAATAACCTCCTGGCCTCCGAGGCTGTCCCGTTGTCATGGCAACAGGCTCATCAGCATTCAGCGTGGTAGGACAGGGGATGAAGGACATATTGTTAAAAATTTGTCCTGCTGGTGACTCACACTCCTCACGCATTCGCAACACAGCGCACACGCACTCCTCTTTTTTTTTTTTATTGTTTGGATCTTTTCTTCTTTTTCACCCCCTCGTGGTTTCATTTCTACTCCATTTTTTCTTTTAAAAGTTGTTTATTTTTAAGGCTTTTCATCTGATGGATGAAAAGCTGGAGCAGATGTATTCATTTACTATATCAATATGCTAAGTCTCGAAAGGGCAATCAGTATAAATGTATTTATATACAGTACATATACAGCATAATATGCTCCGTCTCTATTTTTAAGTGATTGCAGCTCAAACTGAGAAGGTGTGACGGCCTGATTGTTCAGGCTTTATTATCTTATGTATGCGGTTGGAATAACATGAATAAAAATGGTGAAACTGATGTGGGTTTGTGTTGTCTTTGACAAAAGAATGCAATCTTAACCAGATTTCTTCTTATTTGGACGTAATGTGTTGGCTCGACTTGTAAAAACGCACTTTAATTTGATTTACATGCTCGGAACCTTCTTTTTATAGACTATAAACCAGATTTCGATTGATTTTTAATCCACGGAACACGCACATATCTGAAGGAAACATGTTGGTTTGTAATAATGACAAGTTACACAAACGGCTGGGGGAGGAAGACTTTCCAAGACATGGGCTAAAACAATACAATCTGAGCCCAAAATAGACCTCTTTTATCGGGGCAGGTTGGCTGTTGTTGGAGGGAGCCTGGTTCTTTTCGCCAATAACGTGTGTGAGTGTGAAATTTCCCCAGACAAAAGCGGGGGGAAGATAAGAGGGGGGATGGTGCTCAGAAACAGAAAAGGGATCTTGGATAAAATTGGGCAACCCGCGAGACTGTGGTGGGCGTGGACTCGGAGCGGAGGTCTTCCTGCTCGGGTGAACACGTGGTTCCGTGTCTGCCTTCCTGCTTGTCTGTCACTGTGTGAAGGTTTCCAGCCTTCCCTTCACTCTTCTCCCTTTTATCCTCCCGTACAGCAGGAGCAGACCTCCTCCTGTTTTCACTCCGTCCCTCTCCACTCCTCCTTTTCTTCCTCTTCCTCTCTTTCCTGCTGCACTTTTCCGCCTCTCTGTGCTTCGCCTCCCGGGACCGCCGACAAGCCAGGCCGCGGTCACTTCAGCGTGTTTTGTGCGAGTGTGAAAGAAAGTGAGTGCGAGGTAGTGTTTGTTTGCGTGTGCGTGTGTGCGCGCGCCCCCCTCTGCCACCGGTCCACCCGTGTTATTTCTCCCACATACCCCCGCCCCCTCCTCCCCCCACTCCCCACACACCATCCTGCTTCATTTTTCGGTCATGACGCTGGAAGCGATCCGCTACCGGACCGGCTCTCTGCAGATCCTCAACCAGCTGCTGCTGCCACACCAGACCGTGTACGATGACATCCGCTCCGTGCAGGACGCATACGAGGCCATCAAGTCCATGAAGGTACGGGGCTCTCGTGTCCTTTATGCACCCCTTTCTCTCCAGTCTGCCCCGCGCGGCTGCTGCACGTGCATTTATCGCCGTCATGCATGTGTGTTCCATCGGGTCTTTTGTGCTCCCTCCGCTCGCCGACGTGCTCCCACTGTCGGCCTCTAATGTATTTTTGTTTTGGATGCACCTGAAGCGTCAACCTTCCCACAGCTATCTGACCCTCCCTCGTAAAAGAAAATCATCCTTAATTTATACTTTTCACATTTTGTGTTACAAAGCAGGTATCTGCAGAGCCACCCACCCATGAAACACCCCCTCCTCTTTCTTTGGGAGAGATTATTGATGAATTATTAATGACCTTTGCCAGGGTTTTTGTTCGCGTTTGGTCTCGGGCTGCACTCGGTGACACCTCCAGCTCCACTATCTCTCCACACATGAATCCCTGAAACACAGAGGTGCTCGGGTAGATGTATGAGGTTTAAGTTCTGGAAAAGCTGTGGTCGTTTTTTGGTTTTAGTTAAGCAGAGCTGAGCCGACCCGATTCTTCCTCTTTTGTTTTTTCCAGTTTCATACACACACATCTTGTAGTTTGATTTTGTGTGTGTGTGGAGTGAAGCAAAATGCTTCAAGCAGGTGGTGATGTCACAATAATGGGAAGAAATTACTTAATGGTCATCTTTACAGTCAGGTGACAGTTTCAGTTAGCACAGAAGATGAAGGCGATGTGATGTCATGACCATCCTCTGCTCTTCCTTTCCAGGTGCGCGGAGCTCCAGCCATCGCCATCGTCGGCTGCCTCAGCTTGGCGGTGGAGCTGCGGGCAGGAGCCGGGGGCGATGACCCTGTGACCTTCATCAGGGAGTCCCTGTGTCACCTGACCTCAGCTCGGCCCACCGCTGTCAACATGGGCCGTGCCGCACGCGAGCTGATGGAGTTTGCAGAGAACGAGAGTATGGAGAAGAACTCGGAGCAGCTCAGAGAAAGGTGGGCTCATTAGAGCTGGGTGAAACGAAACGATGAACACCCCTAAACGGGTTGTGCTTTACCAAACTGCCATAAATTGTTCACTAGGGACCTACTTTACATATGGCTCCCACAAGTCGGTCTGTCTGGGCCCTGTTTGGAGCTCCACCCAACTTTACTCTTACCCTCCATCACCCTCCAAGCTTCAACATTTTTTTTTATATGCAATGCCCCTGTTTTTGTTCTCTAACACAGGGTGCACATACTTGTTCGTGGCACAGTTTCACATTAACTCACCGAGCGTGTTAACATAATACTAGAAAAAAATTAGTTCTTGTTTGAGTCCAACTAAAACTGGACTTTTATAATGAATAAAAACACTTAAATCAAGCCAACACACGCGGATGATGCAGTTTGGGTTCGAATCCATCCTGCACGTGTGTGCTCAAAAACTAGGCCCAGGCACCACCCACAAGCTCAAAATTTGAATAAGAAACCAGTAAAGTGTTAGTGCGTAATAATACAGCTTTTCAGTAACTTTTGTCAGACGACTAAATGTGTCAGAATTTGTCAATTTACGGTTGATTTAAGTATTTCCAGACTGTCGCTCTGCTCTGATAAAATCCTGATTTCATAGTCCCCATTACAGCGTCTGCACAGGGAAATCGGCTTCACTTACATGTGCAATGATCCACCACAGAGAAATTAGAAGTACCAGAATGTTTTTAGCATTTTCTCACACAGAGTTTAGTCCACGCAATTCCCCTCCTGGGCATTTATACGAGTACAATGACGGTGGTCCAGTTAAACGGCCCGGTCCCTCCACTGCTGGTATTCATGTGCCAGTAAACGCTGCAAATGCTTTTTTCCCCAGTCCTGGTCCTCGGGTTTCCTTCCTCCATCACATGTCAATTACACCTGATCCAAATAAGCAATGTCACAGCTTCTGCAGAGCTTGTTGACGTTCTGCATGTTAAATACGTGGGTGTGACCGTGGATAGCTGCCTGACCTTTAGAGAAGCACGTTTAAAAAGTTTCAGAAAGACCGGAGTCATTTTTAGATCCAGTCGAAATCAAATGAGTCGAGCTGTTTATGCTTGCAATGACAGGATGACTTTTCTCATACTGTACTACAACCTGGTCTTTGATAAATACTTCAGTTCATAAGTAGGCATTGAAAATAACTTTCACAAACCAGAACCACAGCCTCTGACACAGTATCTAACAATATGTTATACCGACTCGAGGCTAATGAGAGGCTAAATTTCAGTCTACAACATCAGAGAGTGAGCCAGTTTAAGCATGTTAAAGTTTCAGGAAGAGACTGAATGTAGTCCAGGTTTGCGGTTATTAAGTTGAGACAGGCAGCATACACGTTGCATGATTTATTTAGACCTGTGCACTGGCTTTGTCCTGGAACATTAGATGAAATTGAGCTTTTTACTATTTCTGCTGCTGTGTAAGTGTTGTGCATTGTCCCTGTTGAATAAACATTAAACTCAGTCAAATAAGTCAGGCGTGTTGGAAAGGAAACATGTCAAACATGTAGAGTCGGGGGCCTGTAGACCAGGATTAGTGTGAAGGATGAACCGTGTTTTTGAGGAGAAACGCATCTTTAGCTATCCAACTCGAGCTTTTCACTTGGATGGATCATCTCAGGTTAGCTGCTGTAACACTTCATTCACCACCAGCTTCAGGTGTATTTTTGAATCAGTTGTGAAATGTATCAAATGAGGGGGGGAGTGAAAATTGGGAAGCCTGTAAATCACACCTGTGACTGACTATTAATTCACTGTGAAGAAGAAAGGTGTAATTGCCTTAGATAATATGTCAACCACACAATAACTGACACCGCATGAGATTCCCTCGAAAAGCTGAAATTAAAACAGGTTTATTGCCCCTAATTTTCTGTGTTAAGCTCCCAGCACCACATTTGTGTTTCAACCAAAGGTGCCAAAGCTTCAGGGTGGGTTCCTCAGGTTGGACGTTATATATATCACAGGCAGCCATGTTAATTTTTAAGTAAGCACGGCAGATTCCAGTGTTTAAGGCTTTTCTTCACACTTCCATGAGCTCAAAACCTCAATGTCTCCAGTGAGCAGAACACGGACACATTCTTGAATCGCATTTCATGTATTTGCTTCATTTGCTTCTCTAATGTTAAAAGATATTAAGTAACGTTCTGCAATGGCGTTGAAAACTCAGCTCTTAATGTAACTCGAGCAGATCCAACACGTGCCAGTGATCTGAATCTTTACAGTCATGTTGTTGAGTAGTTATGCTGAAACATTTGTTGTCCTTGGCCACTGAGTGGGTGTCCTCTGTTTTTCCTTCTACCGAATTTGACCAAAAACACAGGTTTAAACTTGGAGCGTTGACCAAAAATAGACTTCACTGTTACTTCTGTTCTGGTGGTGAATTTACGGGCTCACATAAACCTGGATCTATTCACTACAGATCTGCTTTAAAGGGCCAGTGTAGCCTTTATTTTCTCCTCATATACTCTTAGTAAAGCAAATCTTCATGCAGATAGTTTTATGTGTACTCATTCAGCTGAAAATTCATGAGTTTGGAGCATCTATTTCAACACTTGAACGGGTCACAGATGGGTGCAGAGCTGGCTCTAATGTTAGAGCCCCACGCCAGGTTTTGGGTGGAGATGCATGCACAGTAGGGGTTGATAATGGGTGTGGTAATGAGTTTATTGTGTGGAGGAGGAGATGATGAGAAGTGATTGATGTACAGAAACTACAGTCAGAATTAGTCACCCACAGCATGTTACAGCTGCCCTGTCATGTCAGTATTTTCCTCAAATTCCACACAGATCTATAGAGAGTTTAAATTTGGAAACGCTGGTGTCAAAACAGGGCTAAATATCGACATTTGACCAGAATTATGGTGGCCTTGAGTCACACAGCACGGCAACATTGATCAAAAAGCAACAACGAGACTGAAATTAGAAGGTTTTACTGTATAGAAAAGGCAGCGACAGCTTCTTGTTTCTGTTAACAGTCGTGCAGGTCATTGAACTGGTTAAATATTATCTGGTGGCATTTTGATTTTTAATTTAAATGTTTTCCCAGGAATTCATTACATAATCACACGCTATTATGTGTTCCTTGTTACTATCGAGTAGAGTCTTAGAGCCAGGCAACAGGTCATGGTCAAATTTACTGTGAAAGTATTTGAAATGATGCCGAACGACTCTGAAAACACCTACTGAGAATTACATCGTGCCGATGTCCGTTAATAGAATATTACTGTGAATATATTTTAATATCCTCTTTCATTCATTTAAACCTTCATTTTGCTGAGCTTACCCTTCTCGTAAAGTGAAATATCAACATGTTTCTGTTGTTTCATTTTGTGAAATTTTTCTGTTTTGATGTTGAAACTAACTTCTTCATGTACAGTACAGCAAAAAATCACTTCTTCAAGGTTCCTCTCAAGTCTTCTCTACGATTAATGGGCTTTTAGCGTGAAAATGTGATAGAACATTAGCTTAGCTGGAGCTCAGCATTGTTTGGGTTAAAGAGTCACACTCAGGAATGAATGACCCGACGCAGGAGAGTGAATAAAACTTTGTGTGAGCTGAAGTGTCCACAGTTTGATGAACGCGGCAACAGAAGGAGGGAAAAGAAACGCGCAGCTATAATGTATCTACAGATTTGATGAGGACATTAGGACTGCAGTGTCAGACAAAGCCTCTTCTCAGTCTTATCGCCTCCTAACCCCCCCCCCACAGTGTAATTGCCTGGATCGAAGACATGCTGGAGCGTGACGTCAATGACAACAGGAAGATTGGTAACTATGGAGCCCAGCACATCCTGTCGGGCGTCCCGAGAGACTCCGTGACCATCCTCACACACTGCAACACCGGCTCGTTGGCCACGGCTGGATATGGGACCGCACTGGGTGAGTCTGACACGTTGGATCTGACTGAGCAAAGGTTGTGAAAATGTTTCTGTGTGTGACTGTGATGCTGACTCTGTGCGTAGGTGTGGTGAGGAGCCTCCATGCTCTGGGCAGGCTGAAGCGGGTGTACTGCACGGAGACGAGGCCGTACAACCAAGGGTCCAGACTGACGGCGTATGAGGCGGTCGCCGAGGGGATCCCTGCCACGCTTATTACAGACAGCATGGCAGCGCTCACCATGAGAGAGATGGACATCACAGGTGTGCTCATGTGCGGTGTCATGTCTCTTCTTCACTTTATTGTATGTTACACCTAATGCGTCCTTTATGCTGCGTTCTCCCTCAGCGGTGGTGGTGGGTGCTGACAGGGTGGTTGCCAACGGCGACACAGCCAATAAGGTGGGCACATACCAGCTGGCCATCGCCGCAAAGCACCATGGGATCCCTTTTTACGTGGCCGCACCCAGCACGTCGTGCGACTTGAGCCTGGAGAGCGGCAGGGACATCATCATCGAAGTGCGCCCCCCTGAGGAGCTCACCAGCATAAACGGAGTCCCCATTGCTGCCCCGGGTAGGAAGTGCGGGCAGAAAACGGGTTTTTAAAAACTATGAAGCGAACAGAGGAGCAATGGCTGCGAGGAGAAAAGATCACGCTTTAACTGAGATTCCCAAAGACTGCGTAAGGTCTCTGAAGGAACAGGATAGCTCATGATTTAATCACACTACCTGTACAGAAGCTTTTTTTAGGCCGGTTAGTGTGCATGTGAGTGCTCGTTAGGCTTTTTCACTGGGAACCTGTTTGCTGAATTGCAGACTCGCAGAATATATGCATAAAGGATTAAAACAGGTGATGAAGTCTTCAGGGTCAGGCTGTCAGAGTGGATTTGGTGTGTTTTCAGTGAACTTGTGAGCGCTGACTTGATTAATTGAATCTCTAATTAAGTTGCCAGAGCTGAGACGCACCCGCTGACATCACAGTAATTAATTAATTTTAATGGGGGCACCGGCCCTGGAGAGAAGGAGGTTCTCTTGTGGATTTATCTCCTTTCTGTATTTATTTTTTCTCTCATACTCGTCATATAATTATTTTTTTCATTGTCTTGAAGCCCTAATCTATCATTTATCTGCTACGTTTGTTTTGGATTAAAGCTTCGATATAAAGATGGAGATGGGACCAAAGCCAACACTGAGGTCACTGATCTGTGAGCTGCTTGAACCGAGTCTCCAAGTTGTTTCGGTTTTGTTTGTTTCTGACTGAGATTCGGGTGCTTTGGTGTGACACCCAGTGGACTGAATTTAATCCTTTGTGCCATGTAGCTCCAGCAGTGAGACACGGTGTTGCTTTCTTTCATCAAAAACCGTATCGCTCTCCAGCCTCAGAATCTTGTCCAAATTTGGTGTCATCAGGACTTTGAAAAAGGAGCCGAATACCGAACCGGAAGCTTGAAACTGGAAGAACAGAAGCAACGTTGTAAAGAGGTGTCAGAGACCGATAACTTTTTGTTTTTGCTGCTAACGGTGGCTCTTCAAACTATTAAATCAAGGGTGTACTTAGTTTTTGTTAAACAGATTATGATAAGTGAGGCGCGTGACGTGTTGTTCGTCGGCGGTTGCATTTACCTCTTGTGCCATGTTTTTGTTGTTATTTAATGATACGTAAAACTCTTAGAAACGAAAAGGGTGCGTTTTTTTTCCGTTGTCAACCTCAGAGGTCAGTGGATTAGAATTTCACACTTTTAGGTCTTTGCCTAATCGGTTCGTAGTTCATTTTAAACATAATTAAGCACAGGACATGACATATGACCATTAGAAACGCTTTGTTTCATGTTGAAAAAGCTTCAAACTTCTGGACCAGCTCAGTGTTTTTGATCTTTTTATGGAATATGTCAGTGTTAGAAATGATGGGGATTAGAAGGTACCCCTGCAGCGTGTTAGTGGCTTATGGAAAGCTGAAATAACAAAACAGGCCAAATGTACAGTACTTTAAGTCACCGAAGGTGTTATTGAGCAGTGCTGTTGATAAAGGACTAAAAGAAGCGGTAAAGGGCAGCATGAGAGCCTTACCAGCCTCATTAAGTAAATAACGGTACCATTTCCCTCCTTCCTCACTGTTCGCTGCAGGTATCGAGGTGTGGAACCCGGCATTTGACGTAACCCCTCACCAGCTCATCACAGGAGGCATCATCACAGAGCTGGGAGTCTTCCTCCCATCTGAGCTCCAGGCGGCGCTCACAGGCCGCCTCACTGCCCTCTAGAGGCTCTCAGCCCCTCCCGCTGGTCCTGGTGCACCACTGCACGTCTCCGTCCCACTAACAGACACTGTCACGTCTTCACAGAGAGCGCACAGTTTGTGATTTCATTTGATTCTGATCAACACACCTGTAACATGTCAGTGGTGCGCATGGAAAAAAGTCTTCAGTCTCTGACCTAAACGGATTGAAATTCACTGCAGGGAGTCACGCAGACACACATGTGCAGTCTCCTCTTTCTCTTAAAGCCCTCTTCGGTAGTCTTTACATTTTCCCAATCCCCACCTCTCATTTTCTTTTGTTGAATGGCTTCTGCAACCACAAGTAAAGCTCAGCTGGGCTCAAACCTCTAAATTCTGTTTGGCAAACAAATTTTTTGAATTGCTGCTGAGGTTATGTTTTACCGACATCTTCATCAATACATAAAACCTCCAACAAAAAAAGAGTGAACAACTTACTCTTCAATCTGAAAGAAGTTGTGGTTTCTAACATGCTGCTACTCTCCTGTAAATACATTAATCCCTGCTGGTGGTGTGTACATATGTAGAAAACTAACCTCTGCTAGTTAAAGTTACTGCTATTTTAACCAAATATGTGGTTATTTCAAATCAAATTTGTCATCTAAAATGTTATATTAACATTTCATTTCTAATATTAAGTGTAGAACTTTTTTTTAGAGGACTAACCCAAATTATAGCTTAGACTTTCACATGCAAATGTAGTATTTTACTATTTTCTTTTTTTTTTTAACCTGTGCAGCAAAAATTTGAACAAATCTTCATAATCAGAAGCCTGTTTCAGTTCATAGATGTATTTATACCTCACTTCCTGTTTGCATCTCACTACTCCCAGCTGTTACTGTATCATAGCACACCTGTATTCTCACATTGTACTTATATTCACATGTGTACATACACATATACACTCTTATTCTTACAGATCATCCTACTCTGCAAAGATTAACATTTTGCTGCAGTCTGATGAGCCTGTAGTTTTTAAATTCAAGCATCGCTTAAAAAGAAAAAGTTCACCCTAAAATGAACATTTGGTAAGCTGCTGTTTTGCACATAAGTGAAGACGTTACCATGAATATCCTAACTACAAATCAAGCTGATCCCATATTGTTTAGAAATGTATTGTTGATTCCACAACTTTAAAAGATTTGCTACAAAAGCAACTACATCAGCTCTGAATCACAAGAAAAGATCAAAATTGACCTGTAATCCTTCTTTTTTTGTTTTAAGAATGGAGAAACTACTCCGCGTGATGTGTCAGGTTAAATAAAAAATCCCACAGAAGTAATAACCTTACCCTTACAGTCAGCTTTGACCACTGTGTCATGTCTTTCAGCCTCAGTCTGTTTTCAGTGGAAAAAGCACCAATAAAACCACCTCCTGTTCCACAGCAAACAGACGCAGCAGGTGACCCAGATATAAGACCGGAAAGCTGTAAGAAGAGTGAATATTGGACAAATAACTCTCAATGATGATGGTTTTGTTGCTCTGTCCCCACAGGATGAGGAGTGATGAAGCGACCATTTGCCAATATATCTTCTTTACTGTTTTCTTTGAACATTGTGACCAATAGCCTGTTGATTCAGGCTCATGAAGCATTGACTTCCAGAATCCTTTTAAGTAAAACGTCCTCTTAACTTAATTTGTGAAGTAGTTCAGCCACACAAACTTCAGAGCTGATGACAAATTGGATGCGGGAGAGAGCAGTAGATGACTTTGTCTCTTTTTTGGGGTGAACTCTTCCTTTTAAGGCGGCTCCACGTTGCAGCATCTTTCTGTGGAAACAACAATCTGAATGTAAAAGCTTTCTCAGATGAACTTGTTTCAGTTTAAGCGCTTCAGACACTCGGTCACTTCTTGCCTTTCTGCTCAGTTTAGAATGTGCTTTGACTGTTTGGATTATTTCCTCTGAACCCCAGATGTCATACTGATGCTTGAAAATCAAATCAGAGCCATTTGAAGGTTGCATCACTGAAGAATTTTTGTCCTTAGTTATTGGCTGATAAATCTGGCCCCGACCTTGTTTAACCTTGTTACAGCGGAGTTAAGAAATCTAATATTGTTGGAAATTATCAGGCTAATTTAGTGCTGAAACTGTGCTGTTTGTCAGTAGATTTGACAGGAAGAGAATTATTACTAATTGTTACTATATTTACTACCTCTCGTTTTAATGCGATTTAAAAAGGGTGTCACACTGAAAAATTTCAGATGAAACAATCATTGACGTGTCAGTCATGAGCTGATAGTGACCGTGCATTACCCCATTTTAACTAGTATTTGAGCCCTTAGTTTGCGTGGTTATTGTGTGATAGGTGCGTACCGTTTGCCTGTTGGCGGGCTTCCTGACCAGTGAGGTCACATTGCACACACCTCCATCTGTGTGGAGCATAGTCTGAATGTCACTGGGCCCAGTCTGCTCACAGCACCAGTGTGGCTCGCTGATGTGAACTGATACAATAAGGCATGATTAATGTGGATGGGATGCTTTGATGTACGCCGTTGACGGGTCAGACGTTGACAATCAGCCACATGATCAGACAGAAGATCGGTCAAACTGTTCTCAACTTCCCTTTTAAAGGGAATGAGAAGCAATACAGTTCAATTCAATTCAGTTTTTTTTTTTAGTTTTTCTTATATAAAGCTCTAAATCACAACAAATGTCATCTCAAGGCACTTTGAAGATGCAGCCAAATTCAAGCCAATCAAATCCGATTAGTTAAATTCTAATTTGGTCCAACTCGTAGTTGCCTAGCTAAGTTTCATTCCCGCCCCTCCTGAGCGTGCACAAGGCCACTGTGGAAAGAAAAAAAGCTTCCATCAAAACCTGCTCTGAAAGAGAAACACAAGTTAAGCCTAATGTGAAAGGTAGAGAGGGTGTCTGCTTCCTGAACCCAAACTGGCAGCTGGTGTCACAGAGAGGGGCCTGATAACTACAGGCTTTGCCTCCCGTTCTACCTTTAGAGACAGTGGGAACCACAAGTAAACCTGCAGTCTGAGGGCAAAGTGCTCTGTTGGGAAAACATCCAACTATGAGATCTTTAAGGTATGATGGAGCTCTGTCATTAAGAGCTTTATATGTGAGAAGAAGAGTTTTAAATTCTCTGCTGAATTTAACAGGGAGACGATGAAGAGAAGCTAAAACGGGAGAAATATGATCTCTCCTGATAGTTCTCCTCAGAACTCTGGCTGTAGCAAGCTTTTTTGGACAGCCCAATAATAAAGAATTACAGTAGTCGAATCGTGAAGTAACAAACTGCAGTTTGCACCGTTGACACCTAAGATGTGACACCTAACAGTGACCACAGTCCCTGATTCTGTTTTCAAGTTGGTTTATCTCGAGTTTATCGAGTCCTTTATTCTTCCTCTCATGCCTCCTCTCCCCTCAGATGAGAAGCGAGGAAGAGACACAAGGGGGAGTTGAGGCAATCCTCGTTTAGCAAAATCAGACTCAGCATTGTTATGTTGTAACTGCATTTTATGATCCATCTAATGGGCATTAACAACATACATGAGAACTTGTGTATTAGCTTTTAATTAAGTTATCAACACTTGATAACGTGTCAGGCCCCCTTTTAAAAATCATGGATGCTGAAAAGACTTTTGCAAAGGCTACTGATGCATCCTCTTTTCCGGTTCTTCTGACCCACCTCCTTCACTCCTCCAGGTGCATTTTAGAATCTGAGACATCCTTCAAGATGTTCTACTGAAATCGATTCCCAGGTCGCAGTCAGGAGGTGGGAGGAGTGGGGATGAGATGAGGAGGGAAAGAATAAGAAAAGAGGAAAACCTCGATAAAATAATGAAAAGCAAAAAGTGCTACGTGATTCCACGTGCAGCCATCTGCCATCAGAAACTCACACTGTTGCTCTCAATCTTTTCTGAATGAGTAAGAAACATCAATATGGCTGCAGGGTCACGTGAAAACTCTTGAATCAGGTCAGAGGGACGCTTTTCAAAGGCTTGTGGTTGCTTCCTGTTACTATCTGGCAGTTTTTATTTGGAAAGCACTGCAAACGTAAGCCAACAGAAGCTTATCTGTTTGGACTTTAGTGTAAAATAACGAGATTATGCTGCACATATCCTCATTATAGACATCAAGCATGTTTTACTTTAAAGGTCAGCATGTTCCTGGGCCAATTGTCTTATTTTGACACTCTAACATACTTCCAGTTATCCTGTAGGGGGGGCATTTGACAACTCCACAAATTCCAATTCCTTCCTCCAAGACTACCATAAAGTACCTACATTTTGGCCTTTTTTTCCTTAAGTTCGACCCAGTTTAATGCTCCAAATGAGCTCAGATTAGACGGCTAGAAACTAGCTGTAACTGAGTCGAGATCCGCAGTGGTGGAAAGGTTTTCTCTCGTTTCATTTAAACATCACATCATGAAATAACGATATGCTAAAGACAGGCCATAACCAACAGAACAAATGCAGTTTGATGTTTTCACTCCACAGGACCGCAGTGAGGTCCAGAGGGGGAAAGAAAATCGGTGTCTGTGATAATCGCAGCGTCCACCTCTGAACTGTCCATATTCTTAAAATCAACTTTTCTCACTTTAATCTTCATCATTTCTCACCCATTAAACCTCAGCTCACAAAGATGCCAGTAGGTCACACGAGAGCAGAAAAGACACGTGTTTTTAAATCCTTTTTTTTTTTCTTTTGTACAGTTAAAGACGTCGAATATTTTGGGGCAGTTTTAGTCAACGCTCCCTACATATGTAGCAACTTTGCGGCTGTTAGATCTGCCACATATTTTGAATTTTTCCCCTCTTTTGAATCTTTAAGAGTGATGCGATTTTTGTTTGTCTGTACATCATCATTATAACTATCTGGCTGTGGTTTGTTGTTTTAATTCCATGACATTGTGATTCCTAGTGATTAGGCCATTAGAACACCACAGTGGGGAGGCCTCCTCAACCATACACACTACCTCTCCGTCTGCCTGCACAGACTCCAAAGCCGAAACCCACGAACACAAGCTCTCGATGTGCCAGGCTGCAGCAGAGCAGACTGATTTCAGAACATAAATCTGGACTAATATCCTCCACATCTTATAAATGTTTGTGTCTCGAACCCAAAGTGACAGATATTGTGTGGCGGCGCTTTTAGTTGGCGATATGAGTTTAGATTTTAGGTAGCAGCTGAATTACTTGTACTTTATGCAACGTTTTTGCACCATGTTTTGAAGCAGCTGCAATACAGCAGTGTATTTAAGATGTTACACCAACCGCTCAAAATATGGGTGTTGATCAGGTGCCAAAATCCAGAGCCGCCACATAGATTCCACATTTTTTTGGTTTAATCAAAGCAGGTGCTTGTGTATTAAAAACGATCTGTGTGGCCAGCAGTTATCATGGAAGGAGTGTTGTTCAGATGGCCTCTTTAGGTGCAAGTATGTTATTGTTGTTATTGATAATCACTTGATCTTGGTTTCATTTTTGTAACATGTGAAAATGGTTCAAAACTGGACTTTTTGAAATATATATACGTATATGAATATAATGCTGTAAAATGCAGTCATGAATTAAGAGATTTCTCTTTCACATCAATCCAGAATAAAGACAATAAAACCACAGAGAAATTATGTTGGTGTAGATTCTCTGTCATCCAGGTAAGGTCACATGAGTCAGTGACCCAAGCACTGCGGGTCATTTAGGTCATTTTCAGCAGTGAGTTGTTGACCATTATATTGGTCATCAGATTCAAGGTGCGAACGGTTGTAAATCCGCCTTGGGAGGAGGGTCGAGGCTGCATTGTAAGTGTTGGATTGGTGATATCTGATGTCACAACATAAATGACTCCATTCAAACCACCCGTCTATGTCCAGGATGTGTACATTACTGTACGCTAAAATGTGCCCCGTGGATCGGAGAGGCTTGATTTGAGGAGCCGGCTCTCCTGTGTCCTGCTGTGTGCTTGTGATGACTTTTGGTTTAGTCTGTGCACTCTTTACTGCTCTGCATACAACATTGTTCACTTTGTGTTTGGTTGTCCTCCAAGTGAACCAGTCTCTGTCTGAGGGTGTTATTGGGGTTTGGTGTCTTTGGAGAAGTTTATCAGACATACGCTACATATGGGAACCCTCAATTACAATGTTCTTACGCCTGTTCTTCTTTTACTGTCTGTTGGATGCTGTGTTGTTCTTACAGATTGCAGAACAAAGGCCCAGTTCAGGCATCTACAAGTTTGAAGTGCTTCCTTGATGTATTTTTGTTCATTTTCTTTTCCCCTCAACATTTGTAGGGACATTCCCAGCCCTGATGATGCCAAGTTTGTGTTTAATGGGTGGTGTGAGTCAATAACCTGGTACTAGTGAGGGTTTTTGTATACCTCAGTGTTAAGACTTACATCCTCCTCAGTGTGTTTGTCTTTCCCATCCACCCTTGTGAACTTGATGTTGCTGTCCACTAAGTTTATGTGTTCGGTAAGGCCTCATTTTCTTGAGTTGGGGTTTTGACTCCGGTGTCATCCACGTCTCAAACTAAACAACCTCCCCACAAGCACATGGCGTCACACAGGAGAGCCAGCTCTTTGACTCCAAGAGTTTTTGGGATCTGAGGGGGCTTCTTTTGCCCCAAATATGCTGTTTTCATGCTCAAATTGAGGAGGTGGACAGTTGTTTGACATCTAAATCACTTTGACATGACTTGCACCACATTTACATTACAATATGTCCATATGTTACTGATTAAAATAGCAGGGAGCAATGGCAGTCCAATTTCTTGCCAAGTATACCTCAAAATATAGATTTAGAAGTTGGTTAATTAATTAATTAATTACAGGATAAAAAAAAGAAATGCCAGAATCTTAATCCACAGTTACATTTCTGAAAGTCTTGGATAGTTTTTCAGATCTTGACACAATTCTGTAGCTCAGAACAGCAACTCATAGATGTAAGGTGATAATATAAGACGAACCTGAACTAAAAATAATTAAACATTTACCCCATTAATATGTTCAAATCCCTGGTAGTTAATGTTCATTAAAACCAGTTCTGTGGATTTGTGACTTCCCGTTTCACGGCTAAATCTGATTAACCAGCAGGTGGCACCAGCGACAAAAAATAAAGATGCAGAACCACTTTTTTATGCGACGAAGAAGAACGAGGAGGACTTCCTGTGTTTCCTTGAAGTGAAAATGGCACAAGGTGCACAGAAATTTAAAGCTCAACGTCCAGGAGCGGCCAAGAAACATCAGCAAAACAAACAGAAAGGGCTGAAGAAAGGAGGTAAATTTCTACCAGTTATTTTCATACCAGTTAGAAAAAGGAGCGTGAACTGACCGACTTGTAGTCGATCAGCTCAAACGTGACTAAACACGTTGTCTTACTGTTGAAATGCGTCAGTCAGATGTAAGACTGAGACTTATTGTCACTTCTAAAACAAAGTCCATCATGACATACGAAAACAAATTCAATTCTTACTATTTGTCCCTTTATAGGAAAACTGAAAATACGGTGAGAGAAACATTTGTAATGATGACACAGTTGTGTTGATTTTCCGAACACGCTGATTACCATCAACATAGAAAAAGCACCAGTCAAACTCGAATTTGTTGAAACTGTGATTAAAAATGACACCTCTTTAAGTGCCTTCCAACTTGATATTTTATCTGTGTAGAATGAATATAGTCATGATTGTGAGAAGAGAAGCCATTACATTTCTTGTAAGTTCAGTACCATTGTTCAAATTATATTCTTGTTTTGTTTTTTTTTTTCCGTAAAGGAAGGATTATTGCTCCCAAAAAGGCTCAAGTTGTTCAGCAACAGAAGCTGAAGAAGGTGAGATCAAGCTTTGATCTTTCAAAAGTGTGCTTGACTGATACTTTGAATCTCAGATTTACCTTTTACTCTGCTGTTCTCTGAAGGGTCTTGAGGTCGCCATTAGAAACAAGATTGAGCAGGAGGTGACCCAGAAGGCCAGCTCCTCGCTCCATAAACCACTGAGTGTGATTAAAGGGCCTGAGAAAAAAGGAAAACCTGTAGCTGCCCGTCCTGGAACCAGCTCCAAATAAGACCATGTGCTATAACAATGGACATTACATAAACCACCACAGAGGCCGTCACATGACTTTATACTTTATGTGAAGATTAAAGACACACAAGAAATCACATTGTTTTTGAAACTCCACTTTGAATAAGGCTCTGTCATCTTGTTCAGCTGGCATACAGTTTTTTTTATGATGCATCCCTGGAACAGCCATGTTAGGAGAAACACCCTGTGGTCGTGGAAAAGGTGTTATTCTGTTTCAGAAGGGTCAAATTATTGGTCTGCATCAGGCAAACAAAACCACAGAGACTGCATACGAGCGCAATAATCAAGTAATGGAGATCAGATATTGACATCCTTAATGGTAATGTAGCGTTTTGCTTTAGTCTCTGTGACTTTGCACTAAAAATCTAAGTTGAAGCTTTTTAACTGAGGTGTGTTTTTCCCTTTTTTTTTTTGTCCTGAATAAAAAAAAAACAACAACAAAAGATGAGGGTCTGACTTTTATTTTTTAAACCCATCACATGTACCAACAGAGCAGCTCAGTGTTGAGGCCTAACACTGATTTAATCCGACTCCTTAAGACTCATGCAGCACTAACTCTAATAAATTCCACAAAATAATCTCTCTTTCATGAGGTATTTATTTAAATATTTGTGAGAGTCATTCATAGCTTACATGGTTCAGACGTGCAGTGTTGCCACATCTACATTTAAGTGTAATTACTATGAGGTTCCTATGTGAGCATGCAGCAGACCGTGCTTTAGTACACCACTACCTTATGGTTGGTTTGACTAAACAAGCTGTTGAAATAAGTGATAAAATACAATCAACATGTCAAGCAGAACAGATTCATCAGCAACTCCTCTCTGAAGCAGATCTCTGGTAATAAACAGCAGGTTTAGAAAGCCTTAACTGCCTCCATGCAGTGATGAGAGCGAAGGAAACGAGGGAAGGAGTCCTTGGCCATCAGACTGTAGATCCTCTGCTGTGCTTTGTTGAATGTGTCAGTGCACGGAGTGTCCATCACACTGAGGAGAGCCTCGCGGGTCTCAGCATCCAGATTCACCTACAGCAGGTAAAACAGAAAATCAGAAGAAGTTTTGTTCCTCATCCTCTCACTTGTTGATAATTCATAAATGTCCCTCAGCCTAAATGCTGGGTTCCAACCCCACTAACCTCCAGTGGGGCGTCGGGGTTGATAAACTGGTTGTAGATGCTGATGGCCTTGATCTTCTGCAGGTTTGTAGGGGAAACCCTGTATTCCTCACAGGCCAGCCAGAACTCAAGGTTCTCCTCACTGAACTCTGTACGCAGGAAACCTCGAAACGCCTGAAGGCCACCTGAGAGTCAATCAAATACACAGGAGAGCAAGCCAGAGAAAATAAGCTTGAGAATAGTTTAGACTTTTCATGCCTGATGAGCCAGTTCAGCCCTAAAAGGAACTCCTCCACATGACTCTGACATGGGAAATTTAAGCATGAGCTAAACGTTAGCAATGATAAAACCGTTTAATGTGAATACTTTTTCAGCAGGCTGCAAGTACTATGTGAAAAATGTAGTCTTTATGGGGAAGATTTGAATAAATTTTGGTTTTATGGATACAGATTTTACCCCTAAAGTGAAAATTTAAATGTTTAAATGTAGAATATAATAATAATTCAAGTAGAGAAGACTCAGATGGTGGAATTTAAGTACAAAGTTGAGGTACTTTACTTTTCCAATACAATTCAACTTTACACTTCTATTCCACTACATCTCAGAGGCAGATTTGGATCCTTTGAACCATGGAACATGGACAACTTTACACATCCATGCAGTGATACCTTTTATCCTCAACATTCAACACACAAAACAAGGTATTTTACCACAGAATAGCTGTAGATTTCTTATAATCTCAATTCTTACATTGACATTTGCCAATAATGGTCTTAGTTAGATAAATGTATCTGGTTAAATCACATTAGCCACAATCTAATCGAATTAAAAGTGTAATTTACAATGCATTTTTATAAATATTGTAAAATAGTTTAAAGTAGAGGTTTTTCAGAGTGTGAGGTAGGCTTCAGGGGAGGATCGGTGAGAGAATATTACTTTAGTTATAAAAAAAGGAACAACCTTAGGATTGACCATTTAGGGATCTAGTAAATTCAGCAAAAGTGGAAAGGCAGCACTAACGAGGCGTCTCTTTCCAGCCTTTATCTAAAGGGAGGCTTACTGTCTCAGATTTTACAGTAAATACAGAAACAATCATTTTTATGCTTCATTTTTTTTAAATTTACACGGTCTCACTAATATTTACACTCGAACACAACTTGTATCTGAACAATCCAATATAATTTTACACCATCTCTCTGTTAAAATGCAAACTACATAAATGTTCAGTTACTGATGCGGTACTGTGTTCAATAAGTGCATTTCTCTGAGGAATTACTGTTTAAGTAAGGAAAAATCTGCACTTTCATGCAGTTATGGCAGGATTTGTCTCCTTGCATACCTATAAAAGGGGGACTAAAAGAAAAGGAGTGGGTCTTTTTCACAGAAGATGATTGGATAAATAGGATAAGAACTGATGTTATTAACAATATTAATAATGTGTCTGTGTCTTCTATTTAAGTCTCCGAATAAGCCAGACTGTGACAGCGAGTGAGGCAGCAGCTGAGGAAGTTAAACAGAAGTCAGCCCTCGTTTCCCAGTGTGACATCCAGACCTCCCACTTCATCTGCTGTGGAAGTAAAGAGCTGACTTTTTAAATCGTTTCAAAACTAAAATAAATGTCTTGCCTTTGTTGTTTAGGAGAGTTTCCAGGTCCTGAAGTATTTTTCCATCCTGAGTCCTGCGAAGAGACAGAAACGGTCAAAATGCAGCTTTGGATCCCCTGATTTATAATAAGCACACGTTTTAGCTGGTTTACTTTTGCTTGTGGTGGTTCTCAGCCAAGTGGCTTAGCTTCATCCGCATCCCTTTGGCCCTAAAACACAAAAAACACGTAAACTCGCACATGTATTTAACACTTAAAATGCAGCAATCTAAGAATAATTCAAACAGCACATCCAAGATAAATACTCACTTCTCCAGACATGAGGAGGGTAGGTGGGAAAGTCCTTTACACATTGTTTAAAAATCAGCCGAGGGAAAATGAACAAACCAAGATGTATTTTATAAGAGTAGACAACTTCTATCAGTCCACATCCCAATGTGCCGCTCTTATATACAGTTGTCCCCCTGTGTCCTATCTGATCTGTCAATCTGCTGCTGTGAGAGCGGCAGGTGTGACGCTGGGAGCTTGATAGAGATGAAAACAGCTCATTGAGAGGTGGTGTACATGTTCAGAGGCCATGTGGGCCGGTAAACAAAGACACAAAGGAAGTCGGTACGTATGAAAGGAAAATCAAAGAAAAACCGAGCGTGTATGTGTACGTTATTGGTCAAGGTACACTGACCGTCTTAAAAGTCTTTGATGCACAAAACATGGACGAGTCTGTGGAGTTTAATACAAGAGAATGAAGTGATGATGGAGGCGCAGGTGAACTGGCAGCATCATTCATCTGTGGAGAGTCTGAAAGCTGCTGAGCGGATCAGAGTGAGCTTGTTGATGATGGATCAGGTGGAGGCCTCTGTAGTTATACCACCACTGTTCCAATAAAGCCAACTATCTTGTAGTTATAGTTTGGGCCTTGCAGGAGGTTTGAGGGCAGGCGGTGGATTTTCTTCCTCAGTGTTCCTCACCTTTACGACCATTTCAATCTATTAACCATCTCTAGGTTTATATAATCACAGATGCAGGTTGACAGAAATTTACTACTGAATCATACAACTTTTATCATTCTCTTAAAAAGAAATCTTTTCCTGCAGATGTAGCCTTTAAGGCATCATTGAGATGGTTTTCTCTCATATCAAACTGGCTATTGGAGTCTATGCTGGATCTATCTTCTTACTCAGTTCAGTGTTCTCCTGTTAATTTGTATTACTTTTACGTCATTTTGTGTCTCCTCGTGGCTGTTCCGCATCATCTTTATTGAGTTTGCATGTATTTCTGGTCTTTTTCTAGTTATTTGGTGGTTGGTTTTAGTCTTTTTTCATCCTTTTGTGTCTCTGAGTGGTTTGTATGTGTGCTGTTTTAATTAATTCATCCATGTTTGTTTTGGATTTCATTTCAAACATGTTTGCATTGCTTTCTTGCCTGGTTCTGTCTCCCTGCAGTCACTACCTCTTTTTATTTTTCTTTGTGTGTGTGTGAGTCTTTGCAGTGGCTTGATGCATCAATTTGTAATAACTTTGCATCATCTTTTTAATTGGTTTGCTCAGTTTCTGGTCTTTTTTTATTCTCTCGTAGCCACAAGATGTTTTGGAAGCAGACCTCCCTGACTCTTTGGGCTTCTGCATCTATCAGTATTCATGCCTTCAAATGCTAGAATCTCCTCCAAGCTCACAACTTCTTCCCTTTTTTAACAGTTATGTGACAAATACTCACTGTCCCTTTTTGTCACTTGGATGCTGGAGCTTCACTGTGCAGATGTGCAGGAGCAACTGATTCACAGCCTCTGCTGAAGAGGAAAACCTTGTCAAAGCAGGATTTTGTGATTTTACTTAAGACTTCAAGCCAGTCATGAACTAGTCTGCAATAAGTGTGACAAGGAAAGAGAGGTTGCTCTTTGTGGTGTAGTAGGAGACATCTCTGAAATGTATGATATCTGTATTTTAGATTCAAGTAGACTAATAATTCAGGTTATTTTTCTAAAACTAAAAGCATGTTTCTAAAATCCCCCCTCAAAGCTCAATAAGGCAGTGTTCATCGAAGATTTAAGAAGTAGTAAATGCAGCCGTACATCATCCTCCACGGATCTGACGCTCGGTCGCCAGCAGGCTTCAGCAGCGGGCTGGCGGCTGCGTGTTTGTCGCTTCCTGCTTCGTCGATAAGAGTCGCTGAAAGAAACCCACTAAGACGGAGCGACCAGCTGTGAACGTGTTGACCTCCTGAAAGCTGCTGGATCCAGAGTGAACTACTCAATCGGTGTCAGATCCTGTTTTTGGACAGATTCTGGTCTGTTTTTCTGAGCTCCGGACCCGCTGGTGACTCAGTCACGAACATCTGCATCCGACCATGAACGGCGGGTCGGTCCGGAGATAAACCCACTGTGAGTGAGTCACACGAATTTGTCTCGTATGTTTTATTATTAGACTATAACAGCGTCCATAACTGTGAGGTGATGAGATTAAACGAGATTATCAACGTAGGGAAGCTCCTGTATCCACGACCAGCCTGCGTCAATAAGCACTATGAGCTGAAATGGTACCAATATATCGTCAATAACTAACCATTTTACCAATCACACCTTAAGGCTTCCCCTTTATATTTTGAGAATGAAAGAAACCAAACAGACCTGGAAAAATGGGGTTTTACCAATTGATTTAGATTATAAATTCAAATAAAGAGGAAGAATAGAGACTCTTAATAACACAAACCAGAATATGGGCTGTGATGTAAACTGGCCAAAAGAAGCAAACTTGTCACTTTCTGTTCAGTTTTATTTCTATATCACCAAATCACAATGTCATTTCAAGGCAATTCAAAGATACAGTCTCATTCAAGACAATTATAATCAAACTCGTTGCAATCCAGTCATAATGCAATAAAAAGGCAATTAAAATCCAAATTTGTCCAAATCATAGAAAGGCAAAAAAAAATGCCTTAAGGATCAATTCAAATTCCATTGAGGATTATTGTTGAATTGATACCCTGACTGCATCCCACTGTAATAGTCAACAAGCAAACATTTAATTCTCATCTAACAGTGCCCATTAATAAAGGTCATGTACTGAAAAGAGTAGAAAATATCACATTTAGAAGTTGTGTTGTTAGAATTTGAATAGAAAACAGATTAGTTAAAAGTAAAAGTCTCAACCTCACATCTGACGCACCATCAAATCCATAAAGTTAGAAGGAACAATGACAGATCACCTCCAAACATCTGACATCTAAGATCTACTTTGTGTTATTCAAGTATGGCGTCATCATGTAAAACCAAATGAACTGAACCCCACCTTAAGAGAAAACAGATGGGGAACCTCAGTGTCTGGCAAAATGATCACAGAATCTTATGAAATTAACCATTAAACTTTACAACAAATCATCAGCAGTTATTGTACGTATGAGACCTTCTTTTCCAGGAGTGGCCGCCCCAACAAATTCAGGCAAAGTCTACAGTCAGAAGAAGATCGGGTGAATTTGACCTGCATGAGTCGTCTGACAGGAAAAACAGCCTTTAACTTTAGAAGAGAGCTGTCAGGTCACAATAAGAGCAGGCGTGTTTGGTGCAGACAAAGACATTGTTTTTAGGAGAGGAACCTCATACCGCCTGTGGATGGTGGTGCAAACGTTGTGATTTCAGGTTTTGGAGTTTGTGTGGAATTCAAGTTCGCAGTAACACAATTAGAAATTAGAGTTGTTTGAAAAAGTTTTAGTTGAATATGTTTTATTGTATTTTCTCTCCCGTCACAGCTGAAGTCCTCTGATTTTAGAGAGTAATTCTGCCTAAAGAGACATTTATGCAGCTGCTCAGAAGGAGCTGTGTGAGATCACTTAAGATCTCTTAGTTAGATTTGATGCCAACATGAAAAGGAAAAGAAATCTGGAGATTTGGAGTTAAAAGAATTTGGTTTACTTTTAAAAGCATCTCCTCATCTCTGCTTGAGTCTACGTCATCTCCTAAAAGAAAATCAAAATGTTGGCGGCCAAGTTGCACTTTTGAGTCTTTTTAATAACCAAGGAGGAGGAATTTGGCAAAGAATGTCAGAACCAGGCAGGACACAGGACACAGATGCAGGATCTTTCAGTATAAGACAGTTTATTAAATAAACCTCTTATGGGTCTCCTGACAGAGAAAACAAGGGACTTTTAAATCCTAATACACTATCCTCAATAATTAGGCTTGAGGCTAGTGTAACTATAAAACTTAATGAAAATCAAACTCACTCCACACCAGGAGGAAAACGAAAGACTATAAAAGATTATCTTTAAACTCTACGCACTCGTCTAACAAGGGGGAACAAACAAATGACGCTCTCACGAAAACGGAGACACTATGAAACTTTACAGAAAACAAAACACTCTCCGTCTAATGGAGGCTCTATGAAATCACAAATCACTAAACGCAACCGCTCCTTTAACGGAGGTGCTATGAAACATAAACAAAGATCACTCCCAAATGGAGGAAACCAAAACAGACTATGAACTTTAAACTAATCTAAACTATGACTATGGTTCAAAACTTTACAAACAAAAGATCTCTCTGAAGGAGGAATGCTCAACTTCAAAGGACACTATGGAACACTGGAAACGGCTAGGATGACGAACTCTCATAAGATTGTAGCGACACACTGGCACAAGACAAGGAAAACGCAGACTATTTGAACACACGGGGAGCCAAGCGGAACAGGTGGAAACACTTGGGAATCAGGGAAGACAATCAGACATTTGACACGGGAGGAAGAGCAAGAGTCCTGAAACGAGAGGGAAGTTAATATTTCAAAATAAAACCGGAAATGACGAGGCAACACCTATTTAAAAACATAAAGTGTCAATGAATCCTGACAAAGAATAGTTTTTTTTTCAAGTTCCTGTTGCAATAATTACATCCAGTATGACCTCAAGTGTTTCACCATAGGATGATTATCATATAAATGTGTATCACCATTTTATGTCTTAGGTGTCTGGTCTGTGTCAGGGATAGGTGAGTCGTCATGGGGCCTCAGCGGACCTGGTTCCCAGTGGTGCAGTGCCAGGAAAGTGAACCCCCTTGTCAGGACCAGGACAGAGAGAAGCGCTGGGCTGAGCTTTTTGACCAGCTGGACCTCAACAAAGATGGACACATTGACATCCAGGAACTGCGGGCGGGGCTGGCAGGTCGTGGGCTCTCCAGAGGCTCCTTGGAAAGGGTAAGACGGCAGGTCACTTCACCTGTTTGTATGCAACGCAGTTCAGTCTGTGGTGTACGATAGATATTTATTGTCTACCATTTACACTAGAAGGGGTTTGAAAGCCTCACGACTTAGCGAAGTCAGAGATCCTCAACCTGGGAGTTCTCCAGAGGAGTGTGGGGAAAAGATAAAATCATATAAAAATAACACATTTTGTTCTGGGTTATACATTAAATCATCTTTATATGATATGTTTAGCATTAATTTGGATTTTTGTGAGCATCAAATTGTGCATGCGTGTTTCCATGCTGCAGTTTCATTGGCGTCAAAACTCAAAAAAAGTTTACAGAAGGCTAAACTAGATAAGCAGATACAGCTCTGGTACAGCTGTATTCATTCCTTATATTTGGTTAATAGAGAGTACTTTTACCCTACATCACAGAGGATCATTGACTAACTAGCTGGATCTGCATCTCTGCAATATCTAGAGGGAAAATATACTCCAAAATAAAGATTTACCATGTGTCAGGTTACTCATCACGGCTGGTCTTTGTAGTCAACAGTTAAGGTGTTTTTCAGGCTCTCTTCACCTTATAGAGGCTGTCTGTAGTAAGAGTCTTAAACTCTAACTTTGATTCCTGTGGTTTAACCTTTCATACTCATGCCTGTGTGAGTGAGTTTTGTTTAGAAAGCACAGCACCCTCTCCTCTCCTCTCCTCTTCACAGTTGGTGAAAGTAAATGCGTCTTTTCCCCTCTCTTCTTTAAGTAAAACCTCCCCAGTTCTTCTGATCTGCAGTTCGGGTTCTTGGCTGTTTATGCAACAGTAAAGAACACCAGCAGCATAACGTTGTATTGTGAATACACACAGACTGTCTCGCTCCTCTCTTCTGTTTGGTAAAAGGTGTTTGGGTCACCGTTTCTGCTTTTTTTTTCATCTCCGTTTGTTAGCTAATGTAACGTGATGTAAAAAGATAGTCAGAGGTCCATCTGCATACGTTATATATTTTAGACTTTATGTCATGATAAGAGTTGTTGTGTCTGTGTGTGTGTGCATATGTGTGTTCTGCACATGCAAAGGGCAGCATGCTGGCTATTTTGGTAGAAGGAGGCAACCTTTGTAAGCTGAGAAGACTAACCTTTCCCTGTGTCTTCCTCTTGGTCTCTTTTCACATATGGATAATTGTCCAGAGTGTTTTCTTCTTCTGTAATATTTCTTGCAGTTTTGTACCCATAATCCATTTGTTTTGGATAATATTACAGCTATGGGACACAGATATTCACACTTGAAAACGTCAGAAAATGAATTCTCATAAAAAATCATCACAAATGCAGCAGTTATCAGTGGGTCGGTTAATGTAAAACATGCTTTAAAGCAGTATAATAACACTTAGTAATGTATATCTCTGAAGACAAATGCTTCACGTTAACACAAAGTTAACCGTCCTCATCCACATCAGATGGACTGATTTAAGACTGCAGAGACCATAAAGTATTTGTTGAACTCGTTTACGACCTGCTTGCTAACCTACTGTATGTGTTTGGTCCCTGCCCAAAAGTCTGCCAAATGCCCAGCAGTTGTTTTTCAATGCCTTTCCTGTTTGTGCTGCCAGATGGTGAAGGCCGGGGACACCAACCAGGATGGAGTGCTGGACTTTGAGGAGTTCATCCAGTACCTTCGTGACCATGAAAAAAAGCTCAGACTCATGTTTCACCGCCTGGACAGGAACAATGACGGTCTGTGGCAGCTCACAGGCGACAGCTGAAAGAATAATTATTGGCACTTTGTTTCCTCCAACACATATTTTCTCTGTTGCGGACTGAGTGACTTGTGGGTGTTTACAGGTCAGATAGATGCAGCAGAGATTCAGGAGTGTCTCCGCTCCATCGGTGTGAACATTAGCAAGGCGGATGCCACCAGGATTTTGCTAAGGTCTGTTAGCCATGTTCATCGCATTTACTCCTCACACCATAGGTCCCTGTACGAACACAAGTACATTTATATTAATATAATTAACAAACCTGTTTTAGAAGCTTCATCCAGTTATTAGCAGCACCTGAAATGGGTGTAGATGTATTTGAGAACCCTAAATGCCTCAGTTTCAAAAACATCAGCGTCACCGGCTTATTGTTGTAAAGACGTTATTTCTTCATAATTTATATTAGAAGGTTTTTAAAATCTCATTCTAGAGACAAAAACTGAACTTATCCACTGAGTCCAAGGTTGTCTCTTGTAGTTGTGAAGCTGTTACTAATCTAGTGATGTATTTGATGCATTTTCAAGTAAGTAAGAAGTTAAATATAAAAGCCCAAACTTTAAGTTATTAAAACGTGACTTAGAGGATAATGATTCTGCTTTCTCTAAAGTATGGACAAGGACGGCACTATGACCATTGACTGGAATGAGTGGCGAGACTACTTCCTGTTTAACCCTCTCACTAACATGGAGGACGTGGCCCGCTTCTGGAAGCGTTCAATGGTGAGGTCTCACACGAACAAGAGCAGTGTTGTGTATCTCTGAATTGGTCAAACGTTAGTTAAGTGTTCTTCCAGCTGACTATAGTATAGTATGAATACTGCTCCTCATATTTAGTGCATATTGTGGCTTCAGTAGATGTTGGATACAGGGGAGCAGCTGTCAGTCCCAGATGATTTTTCAGAAGAGGAGAAGAAGTCTGGCTACGTGTGGCGGCAGCTGATGGCTGGAGCCATCGCTGGATCCGTGTCACGGACTGGGACCGCACCCTTGGACCGCCTCAAGGTCTTCCGACAGGTCAGTTTGGGACCAGTGGCGGAGCCAGAAATTTACTGTATACAATGTGGCCAGGCTGAGACCATCGCTTTCATTGGGATGTGACAGGATGTTACGCTTCTTTAGTGTTTTTCTGACTCATAGCTGTAGTATTCATACAGGGTATTTATTTATTTCAGTGAGTTTTTATTGACATATGTTGGCATGCAGAAGGATACCACGAGGATATGTAACCCTCAATTGATCAAAGTAAATTAGACATTTTCCATTTAAACTACAAATATAACAGAAGAATAATTCAACTCAGTTTTTATGATCTAATTATGATCTAAAATAAAACTTGTTGTAAAGCTTTATTTTAAAGAAGTTTTCATTCTGGTCTCTAAATCTGTTCAACTATTTTTACTTGATTTATATATTTGTTTTACTGTGTGGTTTATCCGTTTAGTTATTTATTTTATTTGAATTATTATTGTTGTTTCTAATGCTTCTTTTTATTGTTTCCACTGGTCTTAGCTTTATAACATATAAAGCTAAAAGTGCAAAATTAAATTAGCATTAAAAATGCTATAATGATAAAGTCTGAATGATTTAATGATAAAACAGGAGTTTCTAGATGCAACTCTAGCTCTATGAGAACACGAGTAGCTCCCTGAAGGACTTCACTACTGGTTATATAGGGTTGTCAGGCTGAAGTTTGTGTTCTCAGTGTGTTGCTCTCTGTGCATGAAAGCTCTGTCTTTAAGTTTGGTCAGTGGATTTGTGTGTCACGAACGTTCAGTAAGCTGTAAAGTTACTTTCTCTGCTCTGACAGGTGCACGGCTCCTCGGATTTTAAAGGGAATGCGCTCAGTGGTTTTCAGTTCATGCTGAAAGAGGGAGGACTATGGTCGCTGTGGAGGGGCAACGGAATCAACGTCCTGAAAATTGCACCAGAAACTGCGATCAAGTTCACAGCGTATGAACAGGTGGAGCCTTTTAAAACACGAGTGCATCTCTGACCTCTCATTGTCTCCTTTCCCCTTAATCTCAATTAGCTTTTAGCATCCATTTCCAATTGTAATGTGATTATCATTTGGACTTTTTCTCTCCAAATCATTGGCTGATCACATGAACAGTCAAACACATAATTAACCCAAAAGAAATATACTTATTTTCTTAATCAGATGGACAATACCACTGTCTTTTCCATATGCTAAATGTAAAGCTAATTTCCAGCTGCGGATTTATTTCTTGCAGTAAGCTAATGACACTTTGTAAAATACTGTAAATCTAATCGTTAAAATTTCCTAAATATAGATTACTAAGACCACAAAAATATTTAAAATACTACAAATAACAACAACACATGCCAACACAGACATAGAAACTCAGCAACAGGAGAGAGCTAAACTTTCCAATAAAGGTTTTAAGAGGAAATTTCAAAAAGGTCAGCAGGGCCTCTGGACTTAAAGTTCAAACAGATAGTTGTAAGAGACCACAAAGAACTTTAAAAGTCAAGAGTAAGATCTTAAAATGTGCTCTAAAGTGGAAGCTTTTTCACTTGGGACACTTTTCTCACGGTTCTTTCTGGACAGTCTTGAGACAAGTAAAGAGGTTGTTTCAATGGTGGAGGCGTCAGGATATAAAGGATATAAAGGCTTATAAGAGGATCTAATTTGCCTTAAAAACTTAAAAGAGATGCATATCTCACATCTGCACTTCAGCTATTAATACATCCATTGACCTGATTTGAACTATTTGTCTAGAATAATTGGACTTTCTAGATGACCTTTTTCTCTTTTTTTATTTTTGCCTCACAACTCTCCATAGATCAAGAGTAAGATGCGTGGCAGCAATGAAACAAGAACTCTGAGGGTTCATGAGAGGTTTCTTGCAGGCTCTTTGGCTGGAGCAACAGCTCAGACTGCCATCTATCCAATGGAGGTAATATCAGGGTAATTTACAGAAAATTATTAGCAGTTTCTGGGATTTCATGAAAATGTGCCATTCTTTCCCTTCAGGTGTTGAAGACCCGACTCACACTGAGAAAAACTGGACAATACTCAGGAATAGCAGACTGTGCCAAACAGATCCTACTGCGGGAAGGTCTCACAGCCTTCTACAAGGGCTACATACCCAACCTGCTGAGTATCGTCCCTTATGCTGGCATCGACCTGGCTGTCTATGAGGTAAATGAGACAGAAAAACATGCAGCTCTCAGTGTGGTGCATATCCTCCCACCGTTTACCGTCGACTCTATTGTTCCACAGACTCTGAAGTTTGCGTGGCTGAACAGGAACAGAGGCTTGGCCGACCCAGGGGTGATGGTGTTGGTCGGATGTGGTGCTGCTTCCAGCACTTGTGGGCAGCTGGCAAGTTACCCACTGGCGCTGATCCGCACACGAATGCAAGCACAAGGTCAGGATAACTGCGCTCATACCGATACATACGAATGCATGACAAATTAAAGAAGGATGTTGAGCCTCCAGGAATAGACCCGAGCAGCGTTCTTCACCTGATCTGAAGGTTTGAGGACAATCGTAGAAGCATAAAAATACGTTACACCACTATCTCCCATAGATGTTAAAGGGGAACTCCGGTATTTTTAAACCTAGACCTTATTTCTGCCGTGAAATACGTTTATCGACTCACCGAGAACAGTTTGGCGAAAATCGGCGTCCATCATAAGCTATTTAGATAACTCGCGATTGGCATGTATCCATATAACAGAGTGAACAGGGCAGGGACGATGCAGCCTCTAAATAAGGCATTATCTGTCTTTATTTCACCAATACTTTAAGAAGAATGAATGAACAAACGTGTACTATAGCTCTGTTAGCTCATAGGTGCTGTTATGTGGCTACTTGCGGCTATAGAAGAGCCAACAGAGGGATTTCTACACAGGCACTCTGCTGGGACCTAGGTCTAGGTTTAAAAATACCGGAGTTCCCCTTTAAAGTGAACTGAGATTTACGGAGGCTGTGAAGGCTGCAGCGTGTGATTTACATTATTACATTATTAGGAGATCATTGTATCATCTTAAAACTGAGTAAAGAGGTTCCAGAGTTATTGTTGCAGTCAAGTTTCAGTGAAAAGATTAATATTTCCATTCTGATATTCCTGCTGCTTCCCCATCAGGGCACCAAGGTCGTCCATTTTATCCACCAGTGATCATTTTGCTCCTGCTCTGCATCCCAGACACGGTCCTCAAATTAAAGTGCTGTAATCCCTAATCACTATAAGCGTATAGCTGTAACTTGAGTATGCTTTCATTAGCTAGAATAACATTTTTAAAAAAATCCTGTCAGTGTCCAAATACTGTTGGTCTGCTTATGGCAAAACAACAGTCAGTTGAGTTTTTACTACATTGAGAAAGTCTTTGTGGAACTTTCCCCTTTTTTTGTTCCCATCAGCTTCAGTGAAGGGAGCTCCCAAACTCTCCATGTTGTCCTTGCTTCGCAACGTTGTGACCCAGGAAGGCATCGCTGGACTTTATAGAGGAATTTCCCCCAACTTGCTGAAAATCGTCCCTGCTGTGAGCGTGTCCTACGTCGTCTATGAATACACGAGGATAATGCTGGGAGTGGAGATTGAGGGTAGGAGGGGAGCGAAAGGGAAGGGATAGTAAAACAGAGAGACGCTTTGTGGTGGGTTTTATCTGCAAGCACGTGCAGATCTGTTGTCACTGCATGAGGAAATGTGCTTCGACTGTGGATGGTCCAGAGATTCAGGATGAAGATAACAGAATAAGAGAAAAACAACACATAAATGCTGTGTTTTATAACACATAACCAGCCTCCACTTGAACTGACAGCTGCTGGAAACCAGAGTGTTATATTGCATTTTAAAGCATGTCAGCACTTATGTGGAAGCTAACCAACAAGCACCTTGCATCAAGACTTGCATGAACTTGCCAGAAAACGAGTTAAAACTGGAAGCCAACTTACATTCCTTCAGCATTATTTTCTCTACCAGGTGGTATATAGAGAAGACGGAGGGCTGAGAGTGAGAGGAACCTGAAGGTGAAACTCAGGATGTTAATAGAGATGTCTTAAACAAATTCTACAAACACTAAACTACAATAACAACCGTGACTGAAACCATTGCCTGGAGCAAACGGAGGATGATGAAAACAGGAGAAGACACACTAAACTGCCTCCATACTGGAAGTATTACTACTGAATAAAGCACACGCAAAGACTTTGAGTTTTACAGAGGAGAACCTGCCAAAAAAGCAATAAGAAGAATAACAAAGGGTTAAGATATCCTTTGTGTGTGTCAAGTGTTAACCAGCAGAGAAATGTGTGTTGTTTCAGTATTTTCATAAACGTTTGTAGTGGAGAATTAACTCTGTCATGATGACAGAATAAGAAATTATATTTAATTCTGTTGGCTATTTTCATTTGCAAAGAATTTTTGTCAGTCAAATCAATCAAATGAAAGCACTAATAAGACTTTTTTCCCCCATAAGTTCATTCATTATGTGGCTCTGGCTCTGTAGAATAAATCTCAAGTAAATATCTCAAATACAGTTTATAGTTTCCCATCAAAAAAGAGGCCTTTTTTATGATTTAAAAAAAAAAGATAATTTCCTACGATGGTCTTCAATAGAAATTAGACCAAAAATGTATTTGGAATTAATACTCTTTTGATTAAAAACTGTGATATCAGCTTAATTGTTTGAGTGAAACGTTGGAACAGCTTGAATGACTAAGAAAAGAGTCTATCCCTGGTTTAAAATATCACACATAACTCATTAACGCTGTAGCCCTTTTTACGTATGGGTTCTACCTTATTGACATGAAAAAGACATCTTCACATAAATAGATTATATTTTTAAATTACACCAACGCGCCAACCAAAGCACTGGAGCAGTTTTGATGGGACAGGCCCCTCAGTGGGAGTAACACTTTAATGTCTTCAATGAGACAAAAACTAAAGATACTTAGTTTAATTTATCTATTACTTCTGTGTCCATTTATTGTGATAATGATTAGAATCAATGCTTTGTTTCACAAATTTTTTGGGGAGACCCTTCATGGTAAAAGTATGACACAACATGTATTTTCTTTAGCATTATGTCACTATAACAAGTGATAGTGATGGCTCAGGAATAAGTTGCAGTATAGTTACTGAAAATTGTGTTGTTCCATATGATAGAGCAGGACATCCATCCGTTATCTTCAGCGTATCCAGGGTAACAGGTCTGCAAAGGCAACAGGTCCTGGCGGGAAACCCAGACATCCCGCTCTCCAGCGACACTGTCCAGCTACTCCTGGGGGCGTTTCCAGCCCAGACGGGCTATGAAATCCCTCCAGCATGTTCTGGGTCCGCCCTGGGGCCTCCTCCCAGTTGGACGTGGCTGAAAAACCTCCAAAGGGAGGCGACCAAGTGGCATCCTGATCAGATGCCTCAGCTGGACCACGTAGAGCAGGACATTAAGGGGTTTATTTGCCTTATAAGTCCCAGGCTGTTTAAGGTCTTTGTGCTTTTTGCCAAAATGAGATTGTGATTGTTTTTGCATTTCTTTGATCATATTTGAGAAATGAAGTAGCAAGCAACCAAATCATACTCTTTTTCCTCTAAGAGACATCCTGCTAAATCACTCAATAAAGCATTGAAATAAACATGAAGACGTTACATTACTGAGCTCTTCTGTTAAGGCATCTAAGGTGAAAGGTGGCGAAACTGTGGTTACTATCTAATGTGTTAAATTTAAATATAAACTCTTCCTGGATTATGTAATTATGGTATGTCAAGACCTGTATAGGACACAGATTTGGGTCTAATCTGGGCCACTTACAGCTCAGTTATGGTCCACATTTTGGCCAAACATTATTTGCTGAATGAGTGATTGTCTAATGATTAAAAAGGTCAGAGTACATTTACTATGCTTTATTTACTTTTTGTTTTATCATTATGTATGTAGGTTGTACAACTGTCTTCTTTCTTATTTCTCTTAAGCCTCTGGGGGTTTTGATCCAACCACATTTCATTGTACACCTAATATTTCACCTAATATATCTTGAACTCAACACAATGAATCTCAGATCCACATTATTGTGGAGTTCAAGCATAACATTTTCTATGTTCAAAAAAGTTCAAAAAAGTTAAAAAAGTTCTGGGTGATAAATAGCTGCACGCGAGCGATTTAAAACTTTGATTTATTTTTAGGCCTTTTTTCCAATAGTTTGATCCGTGTTTCAGCCACAAGGAGGCGATATTTTGTGTTGCAACGGCGGACAATAAGATTAAAGATGGTAGAGAAGAAGATGAGGAAGAAAACCCGGGGTTGAAGAAGCACTGATTGGTTATTTTAAGCACGGGAAGTTTGCCGGCGTGCTGGCTATCGCTCACATTTGTGTCCCTGGTCCGCTCCTGTTAACCTTCCCGCTTCTGCGCAACTCGACCCGGACAAAGCTATTCAGCCTGCCCCCCTGTGTGTCTATTCGCCCCTTCAGAGCAGCATGTCTGATTACGGCGGTATGCAGTCAAACGGAGTCGGTGCTGGGGTAAAAAAAGACGCTTTTGCGGATGCTGTACAGCGAGCCAGACAGGTAACCAAACAGCCCGACCACAAGAGACGGCAACCGGTGAGCTAGTTAGCTTATGGAAACACAGCTAGCGAGCTAGCCTCATTGACGTTAGCTTAAGTTAACGGGCTAGCTAGCAGGCTAGCAGCTAGCTTTGGCATTCATCTGAGCCACACGCAGCTCATGTTGACGGATTTAATAAAGATTTTATGAAGTGATTGAGCACCAGCGTTAGTGTAAGAGTCGTTCTCTTTGATACAACCGTATGTTAGAAACCTGACCTTTTAGTTGTATCAAGTGTAAATAAGCTAATTTAGCTGGGTTAACCGGTAACAGTAGTTAATACTTAGCTGATCACGAAGGTCTATTATCCCCATTTGTGACGCAAAATTTACGATACATTAAACGGTTAATATTGCTGTAGACGGTGAAGTAAATTAACTCCAGAACTTATGAAAAACACATGTTTGCAAAAACAATTATTGTGATTTATCTACCGACTGAAAACGTATTTTTCTATTTATTATTGATAGCTTAGCCTTGCATTTCACCAATGATTTATTTCAGGTTTCGACTTTCTCTCTCGATTTGGAAAAAACGTTAATTTGGATTTACCGTTTTATGGAAAAGCTCCCATCCCGAAGATATCAAAGTAATCTTTTTATCTGTTTATTTTATTTAAACTGAATCTAGAAATTATTTAAACGTAATGCTGCTACTTTTCATTAAAACTTTAGATACCAGAACATTTACATGACTGGAGAATATTAATATTTTTTGATTCTTGAATAAGTCTTAATTCTCAAATTTGTTTCAAATTAGTATGCTGTGTTGTTATCGGTTTTTTAAAATTTATTTATTTATTTTTTTATAGATATTAGTGTCTCTTATTCTGGGTAAAAATTAGTTCTGTACCCTGGCAATTGAGTACAATAAAAACACTTTTTTCTTATTGATATTTCTATTAAATTCTGCCATTTCCATCATGCTTATTGTGGTAAAAGCATTATTTAGAAATGATGAAACACTATGAAGAGTTAGCCAATCCAAACCACACGTTTAAGTGGTGACGCTTACTTCTGAAATCAGATTTCAGTGGTTTATTTTGGTCAGTTTTAGTGAGACACACAAATAAATGATGCATCCAAAGGAATGGCAGCATTTAGGTGAATGAGTGTTGCAACTTGCTGAAGACAGCATGGAAAATGTACATGTACATAATCAGATGGTGGGAAATAAAACAACTCTGTCTTTTCCTAAATATTTTATTTGACCTTGTTTGAAAATAACACAAGGTTAAGGAATGATGGTAGAAAACGAGAAGAACCAGACCATATTTATGATTAACGGTGGGTAATTTAAAAAAAAAAAAAATCCATAAAAAGCTCATTGTATACTTATACTGACCAAAATACTTCCATTGCTTAGTGCATAGAAAAATGGATCAGCTGTTATCGTGGCTGTCACTGAGATGCTCAAGTCATTTCGTAGAGTTGGGAACATTTCTGATTGAAAACAAGAACCAGAATAAACTTTCTTTTTCGTACTTTGGGGAGAAAGGCCTCTATGCAAGTAGAGTTGAAAGGATTCACTACGAGAAAGCTATGTAATCTTCATAGTTACTGATGCGTGTGTTGTTACCACAGCAACACATGCAGATGAGGTGGCGATGTCCGGACAGAAATCAGGTGTCTTTCAAAACGGCGAAGACAGTTTGTCAGCATGTGGGCAGATCAAAGCCTCGTTCCTGTTAGCTCTCCCCCAGATTAAACCGATCTTTATGGCTTGTTGCAAAGCCGTTGGTGGAAGAATGTTAAAATATTCTTTCCTAAACCATTTTTCACTCCTTTGCGGACGTGTCTGGTTTAATTGAGGGTTCACCGTTTTCTAGATTGCAGCTAAAATCGGAGGAGACGGTGTGCCCCCAGTGACAAACAACGGAGCTGAAAGTTATCCATTCACAGCGCAGAAACGATCCCTGGAAGAAGCAGGTTAGAAGTCGGGACAGGCGGGCACTTTATCTGCATTTGTGTTTCCATTATGTTCGTAATGCTTTTCTTTTTTCTTTTATTTCCAGATGAGCCCGATGCCAAGAAAGTAGCATCACAGACTGAAAGAGATTCAGGAATGTGTACGTTAAATACAAACTTTGATTACATTAAAAGCATTTTCTCCGCTCATTTTCCCGTTACTCGCCTTGTTTTCTAATTTATTTTCCTCTTGTTTAACAGCTATTGAAGCTCAGCTAGCTGCTCTGTCCCAACAAAGGTATGGTGGCACACTTTATTTGTACGGTTATGAAAGGGGTAATTTTGGATATCATCATTTGTAAACCATGTGTCTGCAGTGTCAGGCCCTCCACCATGACAGAAGACTACAGGGTGCCAGATGCCATGGTCGGTCTCAGTGAGTATATGAGCATATGTCTCTTAAACCACGCAGATATTCCCTGTGTTTGGAACGTTTTGAGACTAAAATTCACCTTTTCTTTTAATGTTGTTGCTGAAGTCATCGGCAGAGGCGGTGAGCAGATCAACAAAATCCAACATGACTCTGGCTGCAAGGTCCAGATTGCACACGGTGAGCCCAAATTTTCTTTTTCTTTATTGCAAATTTTTTTTTCTTTCTTGCTGGTCGTGATTGATAAGTATTATCTTCATAATTCACAGACAGTGCTGGTCTTTCAGATAGAAGTATTTCTCTGACGGGGTCGCCAGATGCCATACAGTAAGTTGCTCTTAACGTTAATTTGTAACATGATGTATTCTCACTTTCCAAAGGAACCAATAAAGAAAGTTTAGTTTCTGGGGTGTTTATGTTGCTGATAAATGCAGCATCCAGAGATCCATGACTGAGCTAATCAGCCTACATGTAATGGAGTAATAAAGTGTAGTTTTAGCTTTTATAAAAATCTTCATTTCCTGTTTATTTTCAACCTCAGAGGTTTGCTCTGTTTGCATGACTTTGGCATCTAAAGGAGCCTGCGGGCTGAAGTTTAGTCAACATCACATTGGACTCAATAAGCTTGGGTACAACATTGTGTTTATGCTGACTGTGTTGTGATATTACCTTTTATATCTGCAAGTCCTCGCCCAGTGTTGCAGTTCATGCTGCAACCTGTTGGTTGGTTTGTAGACGTGGGATGTAGCAGCAGTCACTTTGTAAGAGTAACTGTTATATTGTCGCAGATTAAGGCGCATCTCTGTGCTTTTGAAGCAGGTCTTTTCCCAGTGGACAGAAACTACTTACACTCACTGACATCTGGCTTTTTCCTCTCTGTGGGAAAGAGTGCAGTCTGTATTTAGTCTTGGTTCAGATGACTCTACAATAGTGTCACAGTAATGAAAATATGACGGTTGGGTAGTTTAAAGAGTGTGATTAATTTGGAGTTGCAACCGAGCCATATCAAATGATAAGATGAATAAACTGACCTTCTTTGAACTCAAACCACCAGTTTTTTATTTTCTTTACATTGTGTCTCATCATTTGATGTACGTTGTCTGTGGTTTAAAGTTACATTTAAAGCCTCTAACAACTCAAACTGTCTTAAAATGCTTTTATGCCAGTGTAGCTCTGTGCTCTTTAATCATTTCATCTTTCTGTCATTTAAATTTCTTTCCAGGAGAGCCAAGGCCCTTATAGATGACATTGTGTCCAGGGGTCACGAGTCGAGCAACGGCCAGTCTGGTTCTATGCAAGAAATGATCATACCTGCAGGCAAGGCTGGCCTCATCATCGGCAAAGGAGGGGAGACAATCAAACAGCTACAGGTGAGACTCTTAGTGTGCTGTGATGAAGCCTGTGCATTTAAAAACATATCTCATCATATCTCTCCTGCAAATTCCCAGGAGCGAGCTGGAGTTAAAATGATTCTTATTCAAGATGGATCCCAGCCACCCAACATAGATAAACCCCTACGCATTATTGGGGACCCTTACAAAGTGCAGGTACAGTTTGGGCCCGGAGAAGATTGAAGTATGTTGGGTCATTGATTTTGGCCTTGCTTCCTTATCACCTCTTTATGTTACTTTTGTAGCAAGCAAAGGAAATGGTTAACGAGATCCTGCGAGAAAGGGATCATGCTGGCTTTGGAGACAGAAACGAATATGGATCAAGGATGGGAGGTGGCGGTATTGAAGTAAGTTATGCCTGTAAAAGCATGAAAAGCACAGTTATAGCTGATCATGCTTAGAATTTTAATTAACGGGTGAGACTAAACCGCTTTTGTAGTCATCACGTCTTTTGTAATTCTTCAGATACCCGTGCCCCGACAGTCTGTGGGAGTTGTAATTGGTCGAAGTGGGGAGATGATAAAGAAGATCCAGAGTGATGCTGGAGTGAAGATACAGTTTAAACCTGGTAAACTTTACACACTGACCAAATTGGTTTCTATTATTTAGTAAATACAACAAAGAGTGGGTAGTTGCTTAACACTGAGACATCAGTGGAGTTTTACTAGAATAGTGTGTGCTGTTTGAAGGAAAATGTTCCTCTTCTTGAAGTTTCAGTTCTTTTTTTTAATTCTTTCCATTTCAGTCTCATTATACACACTCAGTCAATAAATCTAACCGTATATTTGTAACCTATTGTAGACGATGGCACGGGTCCTGATAAGATTGCCCATATTATGGGTCCGCCAGACCAGTGTCAACATGCTGCTTCAATCATCACTGACCTACTACAGAGCATTCGAGCCCGAGAGGAGGGTGGTCAAGGGGTAAGTGGAGAGGCAGGTGTTGGATTTCCTTAAAGTTCTGACATTGATCACCAAAGAGAAAGTCTTAAGCCATCTGGTTTTGTGGCATTTTCCTTGCAGGGCCCTCCAGGTCCTGGCGCAGGGATGCCGCCTGGCGGTCGAGGCTGGGGTAGAGGCCAGGGCAACTGGGGTCCTCCGGGAGGAGAGGTGACCTTCTCCATTCCCTCTCACAAATGTGGGCTCGTCATTGGCAGAGGAGGGGAGAATGTCAAGGCCATCAACCAACAAACCGGTGCGTTTGTGGAGATATCCCGTCAGCCGCCGCCAAACGGTGACCCAAACTTCAAACTGTTCACCATCAGAGGATCCCCAGATCAGATTGACCATGCAAAACAGCTCATAGAGGAGAAGATTGAGGTATTTTCAAGTGACCTAAAGAGATAAAGGTGTAATAGACAAAAAAGAAATCGCATATTCTCGCCAGTTTCTTAATATTGATGGTTTCCTTCTGTTTTTCCTCAGGGTCCATTGTGTCCAGTGGGTGGTGGTCCTGGTCCTGGTCCAGGAGGCCCAGGTGGTCCCATGGGTCCCTATAATCCTGCTCCTTATAATGCAGGGCCTCCTGGGGGAGCTCCTCAGTAAGTAAAGCAACATAGAGTAATCTCAAACCTTTTCATATATATATATATACTGAGATAAATTAGCAGTCTGTGCATTTAAACTCTCCTGTTTGTCTTTGCAGTGGAGCTGCACCTGGTGGTCCCCAGTACTGTCCTCAGGGTTGGGGGAGTAACTACCAGCAGTGGCAAGCCCCAAATCCACATGACCCCAGTAAGTGACTTAAGCCATACAATTCCTTTCATTCTTTTCTATTCTGTTTCAATACTTGTTTCATTTACGCTCCTTTCTCTAGATAAGGCAGCAGCAGACCCAAATGCGGCATGGGCAGCCTACTATGCGCAATACTATGGCCAGCAGCCAGGGGGCAACATGGCGGCCCAGGCTCCAGGTGCCCCTGCTGCAGCAGCACCAGGTGACCAGGGCCAAGCAGCACAGACTGCTGGGGGTCAGCCAGACTATACGAAGGCCTGGGAGGAATACTATAAGAAAATGGGCATGAGTAAGTTGGATCTAATGACACACACACACACACACACACACAGTCAGTCTGTATGTGACTGAGCTTTGAATTACAAACCGCTAAAATATTATTTGACAAAAATATTAGAGTTGAAGGAGGAGAGAAATCTGAGTGATTGAAGCCTGGGCAGAGCCAGTGAGCTGTGTTTTTATTCAGTTGATCCAGCTCAAGAGGATGCTTGGCATTATTCTCCTTTACTTCCATCCACACTGACACTGACCTCACCCCTTTCAAAAATGTGAGAAACTCTAGTAAATCCTCCATAATGGCCTGGATTACTGAGACCACAATTAGTGCGACTGAAGGGTTAGTGGGAAGTCTGCAGCACCACAGGGGAATGTACTCCTCAGACTCTGAGTAAAACATACAGTTCTGTCATCTCCAGAAATACTCGGATGAGTAGAAGAAAAAGGGCATCCATTAAAGACTGGCCTGGAAATGTAACACTAAGACTGACACAGCAGACTCCACTTTTCATTTAATTTCCTTGTCCTTGAGGGCAATTTACTAGTCGATCTATGTTCCAACCCTCACCAATAGTCTTGAGTTGTGGGTAGTGATCAAAAGAATATCGCAAATGCAAGCAGTGAAAATGATTTACTTTGAAGGGCTCATGGGTTAGGATGTCTCCAGCCAAGTGTTTTGGACATGTCCGTCAGGAAGGAGGCCTCGGGGGCTTGCTGGAGAAGTTATACCTCTATGTTGGCTTTGGAAAGCTGTGGCGTCCCCCCTGGATGAGCTGGAGGAAGTGGCTGGGGAGATCTAGCTAGACTCTTGTCCCCATGATCTGGTCCACAACACTGCACACCATCTTCACATTATACTCGCGATTGGTGTGTGGCTATAGGAGAGCTAACGGAGGGATTTCTACACAGGCACTCTACTAGGACAACTTCATCCACACAGCCCTCCTGGAGCACAGTTTATCTGTGACAGTCGGCTAACTTCACACGGAGTTTGCTACTGCTAGTTTTGTGCAACATGACAGGATATTTATCAGATTTTGACAATGTGAACGATGACTTTGAGTAAGATGGACATCCTTACCGGAGTGAATGAGCTGTGCTACAGCCATGTGTGTGGATGAAGTCGTCCCAGTAGAGGTGTGTGTAAGATTCCCTCCGTTAGCTCTCCTATAGCTGCAAGTAGCCACATAACAGTAGCTATGTGCTAACAGAACTATAGCACACGTTTGTTCATTCATTCGTCTTAAAGTATTGGTGAAATAAAGACGGATAATGCCTTATTTAGAAGCTGCATCTTCCCTGCCCCATTAACTCCGTTATATGGATATACGGCGATCGCAAGTTTTGTAAATAGCTTCTGAAGGACGCCGACTTTCGCCAAACTGTTCTTGGTGAGTAGATAAACGTATTTCATGCCAGAAATAAGGTCTAGGTTTAAAAGAAACGGAGTTCCCCTTTAAGACTGAATCATTCCTGTAATTCCTGACTTTTTAACGCGTCTCCTTTGCATTTATAAGTTGATAATGTATTTTCATTTAGGCTGGATCTATTTATTTTCCTTTTGTGATAAGTTTAGTACTATTTAATTCAACGTTTGATGTTTATCTCCAGCCCAACCAGCTGGAGGAGCAGCAGCTGCTCCAGGCACAGCAGCAGCCACCACAACAGCTGCAGCAGGCGGAGCTGCGGCTGGAGGACAGCAGGACTACAGTGCAGCCTGGGCCGAGTACTACAGACAGCAGGCTGCCTACTATGGACAGGGAGGTCAGGCTCCTGGACAGGCAGCCGCTCCACAGCCGGGACAACAGGTACCACATACGTCAATTGACTTTGAAAGCTTAAGTACTTGCCAAAATATTTGATACCTGTTTTGTAGAAGCACTCTTGGTACATTAGTGTACATTGACATAACCATCCTAGTAGTGAAGAAACAAGAAGCTTATTGCGTTGGATACAATATTAAGTACATACATTCTGCCTGAAACATGTAAGAATGAATAATATACGTGTCTCATAATATAGGAATTTTTCACTTGCCTCAAAACAAACCGACCAATCACATTGTGCCTGTAATCTCTTTTTCAGCCCCAGTAAAGAAATACCTTGATCTGTTGGATGGATGTAATGGATCTCTGCATCTTTTTTTTTTTTATTTTTTATTTTTTTAATTTCCCTTTGGGCTTTAAAATGACAAGACCATGTTTAACTAATCCACTGAGACATTTTCTATTCCGACCCTTGTTTGTTTTTTAATGTCACAATTGAAGAAAGAAAAGGGAACGCCTTGATGCATTGAACAAAGCACTAAATAACTACGCTGGTTGCTACTCAGTTTGCCCTTTTACCTCACCCAACAACACCTTGTAATTTATGTAATTGCTTTTAAGTTGTCTTTTTGTTTTTGGAGGGAGAAAAAAATGTGAATTGATCATCTTGCTTGCAAACTAGCACAACAGCATCTCAAAACCGAATTACATTTTGTTCAGTTTTCAGTTTTCGGAGGGAGAAACTGGTCTAGCAGTATTTTGAATATATTCAGAAATTACATTTGTATGAGAGATAATTGCAAAGGTTTTTTTTTTTGGGTACTTTAGGAATTTCAGTGTTTAGTTTGCAGGTGTATTTCTCCCTGCTGTTGTGATTTCTTAATTTTATTTGTAATTATTTTTTTCCTAAGGGGGTCTTGATGTGTGTATGCTATTGAACAGAAAAATGTGTGCAAGTTGGCTGTAATTGGGCACAAACTGTCCATCTTAATGTAGGTCGGTAGTGTGTTCATGTATGTGTTTGTGTGCTTGACGCCCTCCTAAATTTCTGTATCATTTTTTTTTCTATTTAGTTTCTGTTAATGTACTCCCTTTTTTTTTTTTAAAGTTATTTTTTACAGTTTGTTTTTAAAGACTTCAATAAAAAAATTCATAATAACAATGTGTTTTGTCTTCAGCAGTAGCATTGTGTTGGGATAATTTATATTAATTAAGCAGATATACCTGTAAATGAGGCTCTTCCCGCGGGTTGTCGTTTTTGCCTTTGCTTTGATGGACGTATCAGCCAGCCAATGAGGACAGCCTCTTGCAGCCTGTGAACCAATCGAGACGGGCCCAACTCCAACAGGGAAGAACGGTTCAGAGGGAGATGGCGCCCAGCTCGAAATCTGAAAAGGACGATGGCAAACAGAAAAGCCACAGAAAACACAAAGACCATGTCGTGAAGCTTCTCATGCGAGGGAGGGTGGGTATTAATCCACAAAAATATGATTTCAAAAAGGGATTACATATCCAGAAAGTGACACTTTGTATGGAGGCCTCCTTGTTTTCAGGAGCTTCTCAGGCTAGCTAGCCGCTACCGAGCTACACAGCTAACAAAGTAACCGATAACTCAAGAACGACTGGCAGGTGGCTAATTAGCTAATGCTACAAACTATGAAAACGATACCGTTTTCCTGCATTTTTACGATGCTCTTGGTAGACTCTCAGTTTTGCTTGTCAACAGACTCGGGCTGTTTAAAGAAATCGCTGTCTTGATGTGCTAATCACAAACATAAACGCCTGTTTTTTTTTTAGTCGAGCTTTGAAATAATATGTTACTAGTCGGCGTTAGCTTTGTTGTTGTACTCATCTTGCACGCGGATCCTTAATATTCAGAGTTATTGTAGGCTGTCTCACATTTGATTGAACCTACTGTATCTGCTCAATGCTAATAGATACTTGGATATCTGCTGGTCATCTCTGAAAGGGAAACTCAGTTGCTACTGCTAACATGTATCTGTACTTCTGGTTGCACTACGTGTCATGTTATTTAGGTACAACTGTCTCCTTTTTCTCGTCTGTTCTACAGCTGTCAGGACAGTTTTCCCAGCGCCTGTTCAGGAAGCTACCACCTCGTGTGTGTGTCCCTTTAAAGAATATCGTCAGCGAGGAGTTCCTGAGAGCAGGGTCTGTGTGTTTACTCGATAGGTTTGTTTTGACTAAGCACATTGTCTGTATTTGAAGGAGAATGGGATCTTTACTGTGTGATTCAGAACTGTTGGTACTTTATCAACATGCATATTGGACTCTCACACATCACTGAATCAAACTGAAAGCAATGGTGACACTTTGGCCCTGAACACGGGTACTCTGACAAACTCATATTATTCTGTTTCCTATGGATCATCTTCATCTTAACGCTGTTCTCAGCCTCTTTCTAGGTTGAAGATTATTAGAAACTGCTGATGTTGTTGTCATGTTGATGGGGCTGCAGGGGTTTCTTGAGTTTATGCCTCAGATAGTTTCTCTTTAGTTTTATATCAGTCTACACCTGTGTGTGATGTCAGAAAATTTGCTTCATGCAGAACTTTTTAATGAGCAAGTGGAGGTCTTGTATGACTGTTAACTTCTTTTGATTGCCAAGACAAGTGTTTTGGATGATTATGAGACAATTATGTATCACTCAACTCTGTGCACAGTTAGCTGTCCTGTAATTTGTGTGATTCTGGTTTAATTTAGCACTTCTCTGAATGGTGCTGCATGGATGTGATTTATGGGTGGTGGATGGGAAAAACTCAGTTTGTCAGAATACCCCTTTGTGTGTCTTTAAGGCCTGAATAGAAAATTATCTGTACTTTTCTTGCTCCCTAACTAATTGTGACTATTACAATTATTAAAACTATGATTCATGATTGTTTTAGCTGAGTCATTTATTACAGCTGTACTTCACCCTTTTTCTTCCAGACATATCTTTCTGGGCTTCACCAAATGTGGCCGCTACGTTCTGTCTTACACTAGTGACTGTGGAGAAGATGATGATTTCTCTTTTTATACTTATCACCTCTACTGGTGGGAGTTCAACCTGCACAGCAGACTCAAACAGGTAAATGAAAGGAAATGAGCTGGAAGCTTGATTTTTATTGCTAAAATGTATGTTCTTGCTTGTTTAGATTGGAAAGCTTGTTTATAGATATTTTTTCTTTTCTTTAGGTCCATCATGTGCGACTATTTGCTGGAGAGGAAATCTACAGTGATCTGTACCTCACTGTGTGTGAGTGGCCAAATGACCACTCCAAAATTGTCATTTTCGGCTTTAAGTAAGGAATAATGAACACAGAACAGATCCAGTTTCATCCTGAATAATGTCATTACAACGTTTAAGTAACGATAAGTGATTTCTTCTTCTTTTTTTTTTTTTTTTCCTCACAGTACACGCAGTTCAAGCTCTGTACTGATGAACTTAATGATGAGTGACGAGAACAACAGAGACATTTACATCACCATAGCTTCCATGCCTCCCCCGAAGCCTTGCTCTTATTGCTGTCCAGTTCCCTCGGCCACAACCATACGCACAGGTAAACGCACACACAGATCCACTTTGTAACTGCTCTGATAGCCTCGGTTTTTCTCTCATTCATATTCATCCTTTTGCGTCCTCAGGAAGTGGTGAGTGTCTTGAACATGGATATGTGCTGAACAGCAGGTACCAGGTGGTGTATCCATTTCCCACATTTCAACCAGCTTTCCAGCTGAAGAAGGACCAGGTCATCCTTTTAAACACTAGCTATTCTCTGGTGGCTTGTGGCATCTCACTCTGCCCAGGTAAAGAAGATACACAAATGGAGAATTAGCAGGTTTCTCTTGGGTTTCTGTGATGAGACTATGAATTAAATACCAACATATGGTTCTGTTTATATGTTTAGAAATGCAACAAAGAAGTTCTGTTTTTCTAACGAGCATGTGAGGAAGAAGTCCGCACATGACCATCTCTGGCCTGATTATTTTTCATTTTCTTTCTAAAAGCTTTAATTGAAAAAATTTTTTTTGCCAACTGTTTTGTCGTAATAAAACATAGACTACGAATGGCTTTTTAAGTATAATTCCCCTTTTATCCACCACATTATATATTATAGGGTCTTTCTTTAACTTCTCTCAAAATATAGAAGCATGTATCATATTTATTGGATATTTTGGTCATGTTTTCAGTCTGCTTTGTGCCAGCCGTTTACATTATATATTCGCTTCTCCTAATCTTGGTCGTCATGCTTACAGCCCTACTCGCTGTAAATCTGCTCTCATACAGACTTTTCTGTTGCTGTGGTCAGCTGGTGAAACGAGTCTGTGACTGAAAAGCAGGCTATGAAGACGAGTTGTTAACCTGCAGCTGCTCGGCTCTGACAAAGTCCTGATTATGCATCCATTGCGTCATCTGACAAAATCACCTCGTACATTATTTAAAGACAGCAGCTCTACTTGCATACACGATCATCAGAAATGATACATCGATCCTTAGGTGTTGTCTCACACAGTGCACAGTCCCCGAGCCCCACGAGAACAATGCTGTTGATGCTACTCCTGCAGCAGCGGCAGAGAAACTTTGCTGTTATTGGTATGAATGATGTTTATCTGATAAATATCTGGATTTGGTTTTCAAAAGAAAAGAAGCTTGCTGAAAATAGCCAAATCCAAAATGTTTGGGAAAGTCAGGAAGACATGCACGGCTGTGTGATTGTGCAGATAATGCGTTTATTTGATTAGTCCACTGATTGTAACCGGTGCATCCCTATTGGTTTATATTGGAGTCTGTTGGCATTCACTAATTGAGGAAGTGAAAATACTCTGTTCCTGATGCCACATGTTGTCCACATAATCATGCTTCTGTTGATATCACCATTGATTTATTTTATAATTAAGTTATTTTGTCTGTTACTTTCAGGGAAGCACGGTCAGTCATCGCAGATTCTTTACACAAAGAGAGCAGCCCTTTCCACTCAACCCTCAACGTCTTTTTCCTCCACCTCCTTGGCTTCTTCCTCATTACCTCATGGATCTCCTGAAAATCGGCAGCCTCTTTGTAGGCCCGCTCCAGTTCCCTCGTCTCCTAGCCATTCACAAGCCGCCATGCGAGCTCGGGAGTTTGCTGCCGACCTTTTCAGGCGAGCACAGGGAGTAGGAGGGAAAGAAGATGAGGGTCAGGGGGAGAGGAGAACAGCTGATGGTGGTGAAAAAGAGGCAGTGTATATACCAGCAGATAAAGGGATTAATGTAGACACATCCAGAGAGGTGGAGGATTGTAAAGAGCATAGGATGGAGGACGGACGGACTAGTTCTTTACAAGCATCATCATCATCTAGGAGTCACAATATTCCACAGGGCTCTGAACAAGTGATGTCCCCTTCCTCTTCTTCATCGTCACCTCCATCAACTTCAACCATGTCGTCGTGCGAGGATGTCGGCCCCAGTGAGCCTGGATATGTAAACTACTCATGCCTGCATTACCGCCTACAGCAGCCGGGGGCAGTAGAGCAGAATTCAGGAGGCACAGGAGGTGAGGGGAGACGATGGAAGAGCTTTCAGAAGCTAAAACTTTCTAACGAGTCAAGTCTGAAACTGTCGTTTGATATCTCTTCCTCTAGGTTATGAGGATGATAAGGTCCAGCTGCCGTTTACAGTTACAGACTTGAAAGGACAGAACCTGCAGCTGGTCACCGAACCTCATAATGGACAGGTGATTGTTTTTTGTACATTTTTAGAATCTTTGTATGGATAATATAATGTAATGTCCTTCAAGTTTTCCTAAATGTTAAAATGTTGAATACCTTGTTCCAGTAAACAGATAAATAGGGTTTTATTTGTAGACGTTACATAAACTGTACCTTGTGTTTTTTCCTCTTTCAGAGTGTGTGTGTAGAACAGTTGACTCTGGATTTTGAGTATCTTATCAATGAGGTGATCAGGAGTGACGCTGCCTGGGCTCCACAGTTCTGCTCCTTCAGTGACTATGATGTCGTGATACTAGAGGTGGATGCACACACGCACAGACCTGCGTCACTTTTCCTTTGTACTTACTCTCTGTTACACCCAACTCTGAAGCTTTTACAACCTTCTTCATATGTGTGAACGAATCAGTCTCTCCAGTCAGGGATGTAGTTCACTAAAGTGTCGTATTAAACGGGTTTAAAGCAGAGCTGAGGCATCTGATGATCTTCTTCTGTCAATGGGAAATTATTTTATCTGCTAGTGGTTGTATTTGTTTTGTTTTTGAACATTTAAACATGCTGTTTTTTGATGTAAAGTTGTCCTAAGTGCTGCTGACTCTGATATCAGTCAGACTGGTGTGTGTGTCGCACGCGTGGAACGCCATGATTTTGTTTAGGCTCCCATGTTATCAGCATCCTCACCAGCTGCATGACACACGTGTCTCCAGTGCAGCTTGAACTGTACCGCAGCCATCTGGCGTGGCCTCTACGACCCCTGTGGAAAATGATGGAATCACGACACCAGAGAATATTCATTCAGCTTTCTTACTAACAGGATAAATAGATAAACAAAACATGAACATGTTTTATTTAGTAGCTGAACATTCTGGCTCAGAAAAAAAAAAAATTATAGAATTGGTTTAATTATTTGCTTTTATTTTCAGATAAAGTAAAGGAAAACCAACAGAATCACTGTTATGTGGAAAAAATTGACCACCTTGTTGCACCTCTTCTGGATTTGATGACTTTATTCCAACTTTCTTGTAAAGCAGTGGACAGATCAGCTCTGCGGCCTGAGTTCTGGACTGTTTGCAGGCCTTGTCACATAGATGGTGTCTTTCATGAAGAACAGTTTGGACGCTCTTTCTTCTGTGGAATCAAACCTGCTTTTTGCTTATAGAGTGAGGAAAACGTGTTTCTATGCTCTGAGGATTTACTGTACAGGTGATGACTGCCATCTCCGCTGGTCTTTTACTTTAAAAAGAAGAGGAACATCATTCTCCAAGAGTTGTGATTCCATCAATTTCCCAGTGGTTTCCCAGGGATGTAGTTTGATTATCATATTGAGCTCATATCAGCAACAATACGCCTTTCATTATACGTAATGTTATGAAGATATTAAACATGGTGATGTCTTCCATTTTCAAATCACAACATCCACGGAATAGACAAAACTAGGTGTGTTTTAGGGTAAAAAAAAAAAAAAAATCAGAAGAAAAAAGCAAATGATTGTGCAGGTGAAGTTTCATTGAGCCGGGAGCCAACATCCCAGATGCTGCCTTGGCTCAGTGCTCACGGCGTGTGTCCGTTCTTTTCTGTGTTTGTTAGTGTAAAAACTACTTCCCACACAATAGTATTTGAAACCTAAAGAGGAGCCAGAGAAACCAGATTTCTTTTTAACATCACAGTTTCAGTTCCGTTATTAGTTGATTGTAGAGGTGGGAGCCTTTACAGTAATACACTGAAATATACATGTTTTCCACCTTGTTTTTCTTGTTGTTTACACTAAATATTAACCGAGAGCATTTAGTAAATCTCCTTGTAAATTTTGTTGCATTTTCTGTCCATCAGGTGTGTCCAGAGACTAACATCGTGATGATCAACATTGGCCTGCTGTTACTGGCGTTCTCCAACTCAGATGAGGAACACTGCAGGTACGTGTTAACCTCACTTGTTTTGGATGATGAACTCTTTGTCACTGACTGTCCTCATTTCCCCCCGATATTTTTGTTTTTAGGCCAAACACGTACCATTCCAACCTGCAGGTTAGCTGGGACCTTAACACTGGTGTGTGTTGCACTGTGGGAGTGGGTGACCTCACAGAGGTGAAGGGTCAGACCAGGTGAGCCATCACTCACATCTCAGTATGATGTTCTGTTTCTTGGGGAACTCTGTGTTGAAAGTGGTTTTCTTTGATCCAGTGGGAGTGTGTGGAGTTCTTACAGGAAGTCCTGCGTGAACACTGTGATGAAGTGGCTGGTTCCTGAGAGCAGCTCCCGCTACATCAATCGCATGACCAACGAAGCACTGCACAAAGGTGAGAATACGGACTGTGATCCACCTGTGATCCAACTGTCATATAAAGCCTCTAAAAACAAGTCTCTCTCTTTGAGTGTCTCAAACTGTGCTGATAGTCGGAGGCAGCTGGTTACGTAGACTCTCACATTTTGGGGTTATGACAAAATCAAACACATTTGATGTCATATTAGGTCTTTAGTCGCGTTTTATGCAAATTGTGCTGTTCAGAGACGTGTTCTGCAGGGGAGGCTGTGGTTGAGAGTAACCATGGCGATGAGCCAAAAAAAACAACAGCATACGGTTCAACTGGACCTTGGAGAAAGAGGAGCAATTAACTGCATTATGGCAACAGCACAAATGTGTCTGTGATGTTTTATCAGAATGGAGAAAAAGTGGGAATAAATGCTGCGACACTTGTCTTTCCACCAGGTGCATGATGGGAAATAATCACAGAAATGTCCAGTTGTGGTCTTATAAATAGTGACCCTGCAAGAAGCGGAGTCTTTAGTCTGTGAATGAAAACTTTTTAGATGTGAGAGCGTGTCAGGTGGTGGTCTTCAGAGTTTATCAGACTTTATTCGAGGATTATGACCCTCAGATATCAAACATTTAAATTTCTATGGTTACGGTCAGCTTTCACTTCTAAATTGGTTATTATATTAAACCTTTAAAATTTTTGGTTATTCAATGTAAAAGAGAAATGATTTAAACCTAAATTGCATCTAAAACCCGTTGTCAGTACCGTTTTTCAGCTGGAAGTTTAGTAAAGTCGTGGTAAAAGGGCCACAAGTCCTGCTTGGTTTAATGCAGCACTCTTACATGGAGATTTACATGGACATTGCTGCAGTCTGATTGAATCAGAAGTGTTCTAAGAGGTGTTTTCCTCTCTCCTTCACATTCACTTCCATGTCAGCTGCCCTGCTAGTCCCAGTCCTCTCCGCCACTCGCTGAACAGACTGCAGTGAGGTCAGACGCCACATTTACTGGGCCAAATCATCTGCTCCTGAAGTTAGTTTAGCTGCCGCAGCGGACATGACGTCTGCTTCTCTGTGCCTGCAGAGACTGCAGCGCGAGAAGCCGTCTCCCACGGAGAGTAGCTGTTTCTAAAAGGGGGGGTGTTGCTAAAACTGGCAACAGAAGCGCTGAGTTTCCAACAGTGCGATCGTAATTTGAGTCGTGTGTATGTGTGTGGGAGGGGCTGATGTCGCATTTTCAGTTACCCAACTTTATTTATAAAGCACTTCAAGAACAAACCTAGGAAGCAAAGGGCTGTAAAGAAGAAATTAATAAAAAAATTAAAGACGTAAAACAAAAGTAAAAATGCACGTTCTAAAATTATCTGTCAAACACTGTGGCTTTATTTGTATATTATCCGGTTCAATCCAATTCAGTTTTTTTTATATGGCGCCCAATCGCAACAAATGTCATCTTACAGTCCAATTTAAGCCAATCAGATGCCAATTCATTGTAATCATAATCCAATCAAATCCAGTTAATTAAATTAAAAAAAGTCCAATTCATATATACAAAGCCAAAAAAAATTTAGCAGATGACACCGAAACCTCTCTTCGGTCCAATCTCCCGTCCTGAGCGTGCATGTGGAGAGAAACGACTCCCTTTTAACAGGAACGGCGGCCATCTGCCTCGACCAGCTGGGGTTTGAGATGAGAGAAAATCCCCAGCTATAAGCTTTATTAAAAGGAAAGTTTTAAGCCTAAACATTTGCGAGGGTGTCTGCTTCCTGTTCGTTTACTGGCGTCATCATACCATTTAAGCAGCGTTTGACAGTGCGTCCTTAAAAGAAAAAACCCTCTAATATCGGTGAAATCTCCGGGTTGTTTACAGCTAGATGGCCCAACCATGGAGGAACGATGGGAGACGGCAGCACCTGTAGACTGTGCCGTCCGATGTAGGATTAGCAGTTGGCGTTAAATGTCTATTTCATGGTTGTTTTTATATGTATTTGCTTGTCTGTGTGTGAAACGCACTCCAAATTATTTAAACTTCCAACGGCCGACTGATCCGCACGCTGCTGCCTCTACAGTCGGTACGTCAACCTGCACGAAACGAGTACAAAAGCTGGAAAGAGAACAGAAAGTTCATTAACCTTTTTCCTTGAAGAGAGGACCCGTGTCTGGATCACGCTCATGTCTGTGCTGCTGTATTTTTTTGTTTTAGCTCACGCATAAACTGGCATGTTGTAACCTCTTAAAATGGACTAGTTTTGTACATCTAGTATAACTCGTTAATACTGGAGCAAAACTGTACTTTGATACATTCCTGCTTTGGTTGTGAGACTTTTTACAGGTTTTTCATGTTCCAAATATTGAATAACACTTAGATTCATTGGTCTTTAAAGATTACCAGTTTCTTAGTTTTATTAAAAATTACTCAATAGGCTTTGTCTGCCAAAATAAATGAAAATTGTGGTCACATGCTTGCAAAGTGGAATTCAAGTCATGCTCTTCTTTTCGCTCATAGGTTCGTCTCTGCAAGTGCTGGCAGATACTGACCGATGTACCTGGATTGTGTTATGAAGAAATAAATGTTCCACCTGAGTCTAAGTAACAGAAAGAAAAGCACACACACACACACACGAACGAGGCCTCATCCTGGCTGAAGAGCTCGACTTTTAATCGGAGCACACGTTCGGAGGATGTGGTTTCCTAACCTAGATAATAACAAGTGTCAAAATAGAACAAAAAGCTCCAGATAAAAAACTGTAAAGATCTTTTATAGTTGGGTTTTTTGTAGTTGTTGTGATTTTTGTACTGTAATATTACAACCACCAAAACCAAGAGCTGGACTGAACAAAGATTTAATTTGTACTTTTTGTTGGGTTTTTTTTTTTATACATGAAGACTTACTTTTTTGGTGTGTGTGAGCGCCTGCAACATCTGTACCCGTGTGACGTTGATCCAGTGTTTATTTGTGTGTGTGGATGACCACGTGCATGTTAAATGTGTGTAAAATATTACACATTCTGCTGCTTTTGAACAAGTTTCCCAACTTTTCTGGACCACTTCTGTCCGGCCGCGTGGATTCATAGGGCTCCGATATTTAAAATGAGAGGGAGTGAACTCGGTACTGCTCCATTTTAGCCTTTTTTTTTTGTTCTGATAGTAACCTTCATGTTGTATGTTTACTGGAATGTAAGTAAGACTTTGTTCTGCTGAGAATAATTTGTTAAAATAAAATGTTCAAACGCTTTTCGAGTCTTTAGTGTTCAGAACTGGACGGGTGAAGAAGAGAGTGACCCAACAGAGGCGATACACTCTTTCAGGTTATTATGCATATGCTGTTTTTGTTCATTTTTACCAAATAGTCAACACGATTGACACTCGGCATGATTTTTTTTTTTATCATTAACAGTTCTGTAATAATCTGGATTTTATTGAAAAATAAAGTCCATGGAGAGTTTCTGCCTGTATCTCATTTTAAAGATGCCAGAATTACCCTCAGACCTGCTGTTTGGAGGAATCCTTCCGCCCACCCTCACAGATCTTCCTTTTAGGGATGCTCCACAGGTTGTTAACAGGGTGGAGGTCAGCGGATGACGGTGGCCACAGATTCAGTGGTATTTTTTGATTGCATGAAAATGATTCTGGTCAGTTAGAATCTCCACACATTTTGCAGAGGTCCGTTCAGACTGCATGTCGAATGCTTTTTGCTCAAATCTGAATCAGATCGGATTATTTCATGTCAGTGTGAACAGGACAAGTCACACGGAATCCAATTTATCGCTCCTGATCGCCGATCCTCACAATTCTGCACAGACGGGCGTCGCCACACGTCTGTGTCACGTCTTTTCTAAACGTGATGGACATGAGCACAGACGTTAGCGCAGGGGACAAAGTTTATAAGAATTTGGAGGGATAATTCCTGTATCTAGTGCGGTCTTTGTTGTTCAGTATGGTGAACTGTTCACACTGAAATCTGATATTGACCACATGTGAACAGGCTGACAAAAAAATCTGATCTGAGCAGTAAATTAGAATTGAGCGGTAGGAGATAGTTATAAATATGAGATATTAAGTCATATTTATGAAATGCTAAGTGAGTAATGATATATGAGTTATCAGATAGCAAAAACTTTAACATAGTAAGTCATGATAATAAGATACAAAGCCTTAGTTATGAGATAATTAAGGCTTTTAGTCATAACTATGAGCAAGCGAACAAAAATTGAGAAGCCTCAGTGTTCAAAGCCAAAGTTCAAAATGTATGTTCTGGGAACAATGGAGACTTAAACAGACGTATGAGAGGTGGAGTCCAATATGTCCTCCTTAAACTAAACCAACCGACAGCTGCTGTAACTTTTGTTTGATTTCTGTCTTTGTGCAGTGGTGCCCACACATAAGTGAGAATGATGCTATATAAAATGTGTTGTTCATTTCAGACTCTAACATCATTTCTCATACAGCTGACTTATAGATGTTATTTTATCATTTAAAATATAACTTGTTATGACTCACGTAACGTAATATTGTAGACTTTTCAGTTTGAGGCCAAATCCAAACCCCAGACATTTCAGATATATCTGATGATCGGAGACTATCTGAAGCAAGAGCATTCAGAAAACTGACACGATTTTTGAGAGCAATCTCATCTCTTTAGTTGACATCGAAAATAAAGCTTCAAATGTTTATCACAGATTAAAGTACAAAGGTCTTCAGCATAACACGAGGATTCGATTTATAAAAGGTCCTGTAGTTCAAGCCAAGTCACCATTTTAATGAGAGAAGTTTTGACTTTTTGAACCATCATGTATGTTTAAATGTAAACACCCTTTTCTTTCTATGTCATAATATTTGGTGGGATCTTAGTAACCAGATAGTCCTGAGAGACATCCCACTATTACGCTCATATTTTCTGTTTCTTCTCAGTTTTAAAGTCCAATATGTTATAAAATCTGTGTGGCATGTGAAAAGCTGCTGGTTGAGCATGTTTTCTTTGGAGTGGATCCACACAGCGTTGTCGTAGCCACACGTTTGGTCCATCATCTCAGGAGAAATGTACTTTCGTACTCTGGATGGTTGACATTGTAATAACATGTTTCTTAAGGCAATAATGGTTAAGCAACATACAAATAGTTTGGATATATGACTGTGTTCACAAAAGATACTCGCATTGGTTATCCAGAGATACTCACAAAATAAACATCTGCTTTTAACATTGATACATGGAGCTTGTACAAAAGTTGCCATGGGTACAGCAAAGTATAAATGCTCCTGATTGGGTGGGATAAGCTTTGGCCTTGAGTTGTGGCACACTCAGGTTGCTCAGCATCATGGAAAATGTGTGTTTATGTGGAGAGGCTGCATTAGAGTAATCTAGTGTGTTTGCAAAAGAAAGAGATTATGAGCTTAAAACAAATGGAGGCATGATGAGAGGGTAGATTTAAGAAAAGCAAAACAAGCTGGGTAGATTCATCACAAGGCAAGAGTGTCACTATCTTTTTTTCTTTTGTTTCTCAGCTACCATTAGTTCATGACAACACCAAGACTACTTCACGGGACCTTGATTTATTCATCCACCGATACAGAATATATTTTTATATATATATATGTGTGTGTGTATTTATATAGAACAGAAGCTTTTTTTTTAGGCTGAAAATCTCTCAAAGGCACAAATTATCATTTAGTTGGCCAAATTAATAGCAAATGACATGATAAGTAAAATATGGCATCCACAAATAACAGTCAATCAACGTCCACATGCCAACAAAATTCGTGGTGTGGTATCACTCCAGACGCGACTCTCGTATGTATAGTTCTGACGGTTTCATTCATGTAACACCCCACTTTCCTGCATAGTTGTTGCATTAAAGGCAATGCAAATGGTGTTTTTTTTTAGTTAAAGACGACAACAAGAAGTCTTCTCACCTCTCCACAGCAGTCAGGTTAAGGCGGGGCAAGAGGGAGATCAAGAATATACTGTATCTATAGCTCAGGCTGGACACGAGTGGCCACTGAACAGGCAGGAAAGGCACAAGAAACGAGGGAGGTACATCAAGTGAAGGCAAAGAGAGAAAGAATGGCAGCACGAAAGTACAGTGTACAAAATAACAAGGAGCTTTCTTACATGTTGCATATATACGACAGACAAGCACACATGATGCCGACCTGAAGAAAAGAGAGACAGGATGGGATGACATGATCTCAAACTTAAAGCGAAGGTGTGTGTTAGTGATTCAGGTGATTAGCTAAGGTGTCGTGGTGTGGGTCTCCGTCAGAGTGGGCAGATTTAAACTCGTCCTGGGCTGCTTAGCGGGCGGCTCCATCTCCTCCTTTTCCTCATCGACCCGGCTCAGAGAGCTGGACTGCAGCATGATCTCTCCGCTTTCCTCCTCACTCTCCTCTTCCTCATCCTCCTCTTCTTCTGATGAAAAAGTCAGTGACACGACAGTAAGAAACTGAGTAACTCAGGAAAGAATAAAATACAGTATATATAATTTGATTTTTTTCCCTTACCTTTATCCAGGTCTGGGGAGTTTCTGCTCTTGACGGTGCTGGCAAACTGCAACACAGTAAGGAAGAGACATGTTCAATTTAAATAGTCAAATCTAAGTTGTGCCATGAGAGCGGCTGCTTGCACAGGCACATACTTCTCCCATGACGGCTATGGGCGTCTCGCCTTTAGCCTGGGCCACCCTGTGCTCGATCAGGTAGTACATGTACTCATCATACAGTAAGCGGATCAGGTGAAAGGAGCCAAAACTAGCAGCACTGCGCAGAGTCAGATCCCGGATCACCATAGAGCTGGTGGGAGCACAGAGAAGATTTAGACAAGAAAACAAACGCATCTTTATTAACCACTGTTTCCTTCCCCCCTCACCTATAGAAGGACCAGTTGAGCAGAAAGACTTTGGCAGCCTTTGGCAGAGCAACAGGGTTGTGCTCATAGGGCTTTAGGACTTGGGAGACAACACCGTCCAGCCAGCTGGCCCACTGTTCCAGGGAGTTCTGCTGCTGCAGAGTGGATTTAAAGTCTTGCTCCAGGCGCTGAACCATGCGGTCTTCACACTGACACACCCAGGATGCCTGCTCCTGAGAGGGACACAGGCTCAGTGCTCTGCCATATCTCACCAAAAACACCAGCGCACAGCGACAGATGGAAGTAGTCGGCACAGACAGAAGCATTAGCTGACCTGTACGTTGGTGAAATCAACCCGGTTGAGGTCGGAGAGCATCTGATTGATCTGAGCTGAGTTCTGGAGGACAGCTCGGGCAGCTTGGGCCAGATGGTTTAGACTGGTGTAGCGACGCAATGTCTGGGAAAAGGAGCTTACGCACACCACCTGAAAGAGAGAGTGAGGAGAATACAGTGCTGTGCAAAAGGCCCGAGAAATCTCCAATTCTGCATTTATTGTCAGGAACACCAGAAATAGGTGCAGCGGTTTATTGCAACATGTAAACTTAAATGGAAATGCGTCTAAGGGCAAAAACAGACTTTGTACAACTCTAAGTCAGTATCTGGTCTGAGCTCCTTTATTCTCCAACACAGCCTGAACCCTCTGAGACAAGCTTTCTGTCATTTCTTTAAGGAGTCTTCAGGAATAGTTCTCCAGGCTTCTTGAAGGACATCCCAAAGCTCTTCTTTGGATGTTGGCTGCCTTTTGGTCCGTTCTCTGTCAACATGATCCCACACTGCTTCAATAATGTTGAGGTCCGGGCTCTGGGGAGGATTCATCCCTCCATAAGACCTGTTGCCACTGATTTTCAGTCCACTTCTTGTGTCTTTTGGCATAGCTCAGCCTTTTCTCCCTGTTTCCCTTCCTTAAGAATGGCTTCTTGACAGCCACCCTTCCATGGAGACCATTTCTGATGAGGCTTGGTCCAACAGTAGATGGATCAGCTGAAGGTCCAGATGCATCTCTCAGCTCCTGTGTCAGGTCTTTGCTGGATTTTTTCCTCTTTCTTAAGGACATCACTTTCAGATACTGTTCATCTGCTGTAGATAGTTTTTTAAGCCTGACACTACTTCACCATGCTGAGATATTCAAGCTTTATAGCGCTTGACTTGTTGGATTTCACATTGTTGGTGCTAAATACTATTTTATGCCTGTCAAACTGTGTTGTCATTGTTATTTTTTTAATAATGCAGCTAAAGAATTGGGGACAGATGTCTCTTTTTGAGAGACTGGTGGTAACAAAGTGTCTTAAGATACCTCTAAAACTGGTTCTTTGCTAAGTTTTCTGTTATGTGTCACAACACTGCTTCATCCCTTGAGTTAGCTGCTTCTTTATGTTTGAATGAAGGTCATTTGTCAATGGATGAATGGATTTGTGTTGTCTCAATCGGTTTAGAACGATTCAAGCTGAACGGACTCGAGGATCTGCATGAATTCCCCACTCATTTGACAGGTAATCTGTCTACACAAACAGTAATACCTTTATGCGAACCATCTCCTCTGGGATGTTCATCATGGCGCCTGTCAACCAGTTCTCCAGACTCTTTGCAAAGTTACGGATGGCCTGAGTTAAGGCACCTGAGAGAAGACGAGATATAAAACAGTGTAAACATTTTAAAATGAAGAGAACCATTCCTCAACCTTTCAGGCTAATGTTGCCTATTTCATAATACATGATAGATAAACTTATACAGGTTTTAAAATGGTAACTTTAACATCTCGTTACTTAATTTGTCGTTTTATTTTACTCTTTTACAACTAAACATTTCTTCAACCTCACAACATATCATTTCGCTTTCATACTTCAGTACACAGCTGAGCTCTAGGAATACACCTGAAATGAAGCTCATTCAGCTCCACGTCACAGATTTGGCAGGTTTCATTAACTCACTCGGGATGGGTCTCAGCACGTCGGGGATGAGGATCTCCACCAGAGTCTGATAGAGCAGATTGTCGCACTCTTTCGTCCAGTGCAGCACTGGCTCAAACTTGCAGAGCACCACCAGGCAGGATTTAGGCAGACGTTTCTCAGATTCATTGTGTCTGGTGGAGCATGTGACACAGTTGTGACGGAGAAGACAGAGCATTAATCTTTTGTTTTCCATTCGTTTCTCATGAAGCTGAGCCGGTGTGTCTGTGATACGTACAGATTGAGCGATTCTGCATCATTGCTTTGGCTGAACCTCCAGAAGGATTTCCACAAAGTTTCCACCAGAGTGAACTGAAGGTTGACCATCACGTCCAGAACAGCCTACGAGCATGACATGTGGATGATGCGTTAACTGTTGGTAACGTTTGACACGTTTGTTTGAGAGAATTTGTTAGAAATAGTACAAGGAGCTTTGTATCTTGTGCTATACAGCCTTGCTTCAATAAGAAAAAAAATAAATAAAAAAAAAATCGAGCTTGTCACATGAAAAGGGAACAGAAATAAGTATATAAGCATGGACTACTGGAATGCTATTGTCAGAAAAAGCCCTGTCTTTCTCCACAAATGCTTACCTCGCAGTGTTCTCTATAAAGAGCCTGAAAGGCCTTGAGGTGTTCTAAAAGGATCCCATCAGGGAGGGTTCGATCTTGTAAATCAATGTCCACAAAGTCTGGCAGTGGCCTTGATGCCTCTACACATGAGACGGCACAGCAAACAAAGAACTCACTCACATATGTTTCACATATCTCAGACAAAAAAGGATAAAAGCGTAACTTTTCATGCACAGATGTGGCTCTATCAGCTGAGAGCTAAATGACTGCAAACAGTCAATGAATTATCAGGCTAATTACTGCACACTTTTTGTCTATTTGTTCCATCATAACCAACGGTGCAGTAGGAAATCAGCAGAAAGGAAATAATAAGATAAGTGTCTGCTGCAAACATAATGCAGAGTGCAGCTGTCTCACCGAGGAACTGCTGATACTGTTGCACCTGGGCCGAAATGTCACAGAGTGCCTGCTGCTGACCTGCCCCTCCCGATGTCCCATTGGCAAGGCCCTGTGTCTTCTGAACTGGCTTTATCCTATTGGAGGTAGTGCACATCACACAGAGAGACAGTCAGATTATAATACTGTCTGGAGAGCTTAAAACAGGCTTCAAAAACAGATCTTCGATCTTATGTTTGAACAGATCTTATCTCATAAAGATGTACAACTTTAAGTGTGTTGAGAAATGTTGGTGAAAAACTGCCACTAAAAGCACAAGGAAGCATTGAAATACACATGATTTAAATCAGCAAATACACCCACAAGAAAAGCCTTTTTGGTCATATCATCAAAGTTAACGCTGAAATGAAAGGTTTCCCTGCTTGGATACCTGTTTTTCTGTGTGAAAGGCTGCTGCCTCATCGCCATGTGCTGCTGTTCATCCATCAGTCTGAGCAGAGGAGAACCGGATTTGATCCTCAGACCATAGTAGTGGTACTTAGAGTTTCCTCTGGAATGCATACAGTGAGAAAGTTCAGACAATATCTTGAGATAGCGGTAAAACGCAACGTAAGTCGGTGTGTATGAGCACGTACCTGGTTCCTAATCTCCGTGTACGTAGCCCCATGAAGACAGACCTGATGAGTTTGCCGAAGGATGCAGCATTGACTGGTTCTAGTTTCTGCTCCTGGCAGTGCAGCAGGTAGTGGTAGTAGAGGGTGCAGCGAGGCAAACTCACCCCCTCCGCCCCCTCGTAGTTGTCACACAACCACTGCACCTGGGGAAGATGGGCGAGTTGAACGTTCTGAACTTTCTTGTCATAGACTGTGACCCATGTTTCACTTTGAACTTGTGTACTCACAGTAGCAGGTGGGGCGCGAGAGTTAGGGCTGGAGTAACTCTGCCCTCCTCCTCCTGATGCTCCTCCAGCTCCTCCTAACACATACCCCCCCTGGATGACGTATCCCCCTCCACCCGCAGCAGCAGCCCCAGCATTGGCTCCTGCCGTTGCCACAGAAACCGGCTGTGAGGTCACAGATCCGGTGATGTCTGACTCAGAGCTGGGCGTGGTCTCGTAGAAGGTGGAGGAGGAAGTGGGAGGGGTCTGGGAAAAGAGGGGCGAGTCGGAGAAAGGGTAGCTGCTTGATCGACTGGACAAGAAAACACACACGTTAATGCACAGTTTGTGGCAAGGAAAGTCACAACGTGTGTGTGTGATGGATTGTGGGAGGAAGCTCCACACTGCTTACATGGTGGATGTGGTAAAAGTTGCCTCTCCTGCTCCATCCACATACTGAACCTGGCCAGAGTAAACATGCTCCACCTGAATGAGCAAAGATAAGACGTATATCATTATTCATTTTTGCTCAACAAGATTCCACCACAGGAACGATGTAAAACACCTGTCGAATTTGTTGGGCAAGCAGTTGTGCATTTATGCATCCAGCTGACACAATGTCATCTTTGTGTCATCTATTTTTAACGTCAAGAATTCACTTTCCTTAAAGCTCTGTTTCTTTTGATTAATTCTTCTTAAACCGCTGCACCAAACTCATTGGCTAGATGCTCGGCACGCAGTCACATTAATGGACAGGAACGCAAAAGGAGAAAGGAGTCTTCAACCATTAAAACCAGATATGCAAACCAGGAGCAAAGTTCAAACATCCAATGTGACAAGATTTGATATGATCAAACTGTTTTGAATAGATAAGACACATACAAACAAAGGGAAAGCGTTTGCACAAGCAGGGCACCTACCTGATACACCACAGAGTCACAGCAAAACAGTTCAGTGATCTCAAGTTTTTGTGCACAGAATATCAATGTGGAACTTGTATAATATGAGTAACTTAACATCTACACATCTACACGATTACTCAGCAAACACCAGTTTATAACAGAAAAATAATAAGCCAATGCTGTCTACCTGGCTGCTCACATCTCGCATTAAAAATTGGGAGCTGGCCTGATTTTCTATTGGCAGAGCAGATTTGTGCTGCACTCTTGAACTTTTTACAGCCTGCTCTACATCCCCTGGGGCCAACTGATTGCAGAGGAAGCACAACGTTCCACAAGTGGTCTGCAGACATTATTCCTTAAACAGCCTAAATATAAAAGATTTAACCTTTGAAAGACTTATAGCTGTAGCTTGTGTTTGCACATGAGAAATACTGATGTAGAAAGCTACAATTCACATGATAGAACTGATACAAACCTCTCACCCGAAAGGCTTCTTCAGTTTTCTGTTCTTCATGAGCTGAAGAAGCTTTTCAGGTGAGAGGTGAAACATCTTCAAGATCCAAGAAGTCGTCCAGCGGCATTTATTCAAGCTCTTAGGATTACCATGACCTGAATGACTGGGAATCTACATGAACAACAGAAACTTTTTCTTTTACTTTTTTCACTGTCAAGAGTCCAGACAATCAATTGCAGTAAAAATCTTTCAGCCTGAACAAATTATTTCATCGCTATATTCCTCCAGTTTGCTGTGGCATCATTTCAGATTAGTGGTGCCTAATCTTTTACAAATTGTCTCTTTAGTTTGGTTGGCGATTTCAAAATGTAGAAAGCCCTCCAACCGTTTTACTGACACCTTACTTCAGACTATAGGAGCTTCTATGTTGTGTCCACAGGCTAAAAAAAGCAAATGAGAGTCCATGTTGCAACAACTTGCAAGGCCCTTTTCTGCCATGCATAAACTCAGCCAACTGTAAATGGAGGTTGTTGATGGCTGATGCATCAAATAGCCAATGAAATTCTAAAAATGAAGTGTAACTTGTCAAAAGCAACATGGTGGCAGTAAGTCGTCTGTGCATCCTGTGTGCACCCATGCTTAAGAAACGTGAACTGCATTCTGGGTAATACCTTCTGAGGTTAACATGTTGTGAGACCAGAGCTAAATCTACACTTCAGGATGTAGAGGAGGCATGAAGTCACTGTGACAATAACGAGTCTGGGGAGGAAGCATCAGACAAACAGAGCAACATTTCTGTTGAGCGTGTGGAGCCCTTTTTTTCCTCATAGTGCCTTTAGAAGAAGCTGTAAAACATTCATTTGTGTGCAGCTGTTATCAAACATGGAGTAAGACTTTGTAAGGCGTCAGGCTGTAGTTCTGATTGTGTTTTCCAGCTAATACTACAGGTCACAACAGGCATCTGATTATGAATAACATCATTTTAGAGTCTTCAGACATCTGTTTCTCAGTCCCTGTAACACATAAAGTGATTCTGACAGTTAAGGGAATAAGTTTAGAGCCTTAGCTCTCAAAGGAGACCAAAATCAAGCATATGGTTAGAGAACAGCTCTCAGGTTACTTTGGGTATGCCATGGACAGGGAAATTTCACAGGAATGAGAGATTGAACACATAAAAAAGTGTTATTTTCATCTACATCATCAACCTCTGGCATGTTTCACACAACCACTGTCAGGCTAGTACGAATAGTCCGAGACAGCACAGCAAAAAAGCCTTTTACACGTCAGTAGATGTACTGTCCAACGTTACGACAACTGCAAATAACACACACACATCACGGATTTCCCATTTCTGTCTTGGCCCTGAAGGAGTTCATGTTTTCCATGAACAGAGAGCTGAACAAGCAAGTATTCAAATGAACACAAAGTAAGAGTGAATGATGCAAAATCTCACATTTAAATCTAAACTGTGCCCAACAAGTCTGAACCGAGAAGTCAGAACCTAAACCCCACCTAAAACAACACATCTCGTTATGGAGCCTGAAGAAATATCTCCCAGTAAGTGATGAAGACAAAAGATACTTAGCAAAGGCTACGACCATGAGCCAACAACTGCATAGTTTCTACAGAACTGAGGTGCACCTTTAAACCGACGGCTTTTATGTAGTCCTGCCTTATGACATATTAAGGGATAAAACTTAAAGAGAATCTTAAAGTGATTCTGTAGTTGTATACAATAAATTTGTAGGGAATAACTGGTGTTGCATGAACTGGTAGGAGGTGGTAAAGAATAGCCCAAAGTAAGAGAAGAAAGTTAAGCAATTCATTCTTTGGACTGTGGAATTTGCTCAAAACTCTGATGAACGTGAGATTGTTCATTTTGTGTGTGGTGGAGCAAGTGTGTGAACTAAACTGTTGGATATGTCTCAGTTCCAGTTTTGTAGAAATATATCAAAGGCTCTGTAACAGGTCAATGAAATGATTAATGTCTGAAAAGTGGGTAAGAAAATGTAGAGGCAGTGAGGTTACAGTGTGCTTTTAGACATGTGTGGAGGTGGTGTGGCACGATAAAGCGCTGATGGCGTATTTCATATTCTCTGGTGTGAAATATTCCATATGTCCGTTTACCTCCTGGTTAATATGCACAGACTGTAGGTGGCCTGTCTGAATCCTCTTGGCTGCCTGCGACACCGCCTGCAACACTGACCTCTGCGGGTGAGTAAATCCACAGCGTCAGACACAACCTCATCAGCGTTCGACCCTATGATAAAGCCTGCTTCAGCACAGTCTTACACATGGCTTCAGCGTATATGTGTGCATCTTACCTGTTGAGTGGTCTGCACGGGTTGGACTCCTTGAGCAGCAACACCGGGGGCAGACGGGCTGGAGTCTGACAGACTGTCACTGGAATGAACAGAGCCCTCTGTGGAAGACATGCGAGGGATAAAGAAGGGAGGTTTTACCTGATGATCAAACAGATTTTTTACTGAAAAGTAGCCTCCATCCCAACAAATTCAGTACTCACGACATACTGCCTCCAAATTGTAATAACAGCCACCGCAGAACATGTTGCTACTGAATGTCTTTTTGGCTTTACTGTGGTTGAACTTGGTGAGGAGGAGTGTTTCTGTCCACCTCTCCTTTTGTCCTTATATTTTGCTTGCAGTGGGACAGCCTTGAACAGCTAATCTCCCCAGATGGAGAGAGAAATCCCTCCATCTTGTAAACATGCAGATCAGATGGGAGATGGAAATGAGAGATACATGTGGGCTGATGATTGGGCGGAAAAAATGGGATGGACCGTTGGTGAAGGAGAGAGCTTGTGCTTTTGTATTCTTTAGTTAGAAAACATTGTTACTAGTCACTTGACCTGCTCCAACTTGGTTGCCCTTTCTTCGACCCAGACTGTCTGGGACTGTCTGCTCTGATCCTGGTTGATCGAAATCCCTCCTATATGACTACTAACTTCTGCAAGTCGGTACATTTTATACCAACATTTCTTAGATTTAATGTATCATTAGGGGGAAGGTCTACAAGGCTATTGTCTGAAGAAAGTAATGCATTTCATGCAGACCAGTCTGGTTTATGTACAGACAATGTGATTCTCTAAAAGCTACGAGCTGAAAACCTTCTCACTTCTCACTCCTTGAAACATCTGAGGACACTGGAGTGGAGGAAAACAGAAGAAGGCCTAAACTATCTTCTGTATTTCACTTTAGCTTTGCATGTGTTTCAATAAATCACCTAGTTCATATTTTTCTACGAATATATAGAGATAAGAGGTAGATCAAGAGTTTTGCACGGTACTGTAAAACCCAAACAGTAGTTGTTGATGGCAGGAAGCTGTTTTCTTTCTATTTTCATTCAGTTTTATTGAAGGTGATGTTTTAATGATTAATCAGCTAATCTACAGAGCATGTAGCCTTTTGATTTTCACTGATCTATACATCAATCACTTCTGTATCGTAAGACTCACAGTATTTGCCAGTTAAATGGGACATTTAGGGCGTTTATCACTTAAATTTAAAAAACTAAATTGATGAATTAAAAAACCCTTTCATACTCAAATCTGCATTCTTAAAAAAAGAATTAGTGGAGTAAATTACCAATTCAACTGAATCTTTAAGTGTATCATTCAAACCTCCAACCAAAACTGATGTGCACAGAAGCTTAAGTGTAAATGGGGGGAATGCGCTACTTGAAAAGGGAGCCTCAGAGTCTCTCACTCTAGGTGAGAGTGCACATCACCCGATACTTGCAGGCCAAAGGGTCTATGAATAGATGGCCCCAAAATTAAACATGGATCCATTTATGTGGTGAATTACCTTTCTTTAGTTAACACCGGCTTTTAAAAACACTAACTCATTTACACGTGACTGAGCCTGTTTTATTCTAGAACGTTTTATTTCGGGCTTAATTTATTTAAAATGTAAACACAGATAAATTATTATCTCATTTTCAGTGTGACTACAAGAATTGTACATTTAAAGCCATCTGGATGAAATATGATTAAAAGAAAATGTCACTATATATAATCTCGACAAACATAAAAGCAACAGAAAAGTTGTGAAGTCAGACTCTGTCCACGAGGCATTCTTGCTCCTGCGCTTGGGGCTGTGTAACTTAGCAACCAAATCCATCAACCTAGTTTATCCTCATGAGGTACGCACCACCCAACCAGGCAGGTAACTAAATCTGTGTTTTTAAAAACTGTGGAGCTCGAGCAGAAACAATTTCTATGATGGCATCCAAACAAATGGGGGAGAAGAGCTGTAACTAACAAAAAGTCATCTCCGTAACTCATAAATATTAAATGTGGTCGAATTATCCCTCAAACATTTGTGTAATGTACTGTAATGTTTTCATTATAATGCAGTGTAAATGTAAATGTTATTTAGTGGTGAACACTGATTGTTCTGGCCAACGTAAGAGCTGGAAAATACTGATATTTACACCTGAATTGCACAAACTACACGATGCAAAGGATGAACGACCTGATGCAGCAGCCACCAGGTCTCCACTGTCCATCTACAACAACAGAAATACTGATGTTGGGGTAAAGTCAGAGAGTATATATTTACTAACAGACCAAATTCCCAATGTAGCGGTTAACAAAAATGTTAATGAGCTCGATAAGATTGAATCTACTGCCTGTGTCAGTTTTTATCTATTTTTCACTAGTGGAAAACATTCAACACAGCTGTCAATCATCTCAGGAGTAGACGTCCCAATAAGATCCCACCAAGGTCAGACTGTGCAATGCTCAGAGAAACTGCAAAAAAACAGAGCTACATCTCAGACTCTCCAGGCCTCAGTCAGCATGTTAAATGTTAAAGTTCATGACAGCACAATTAGAAAAAGACTGAACAAGTATGGCTTGTTTGGAAGGGCTGCAGGAGAAAGCCTCTTCTCTCTAAAAAGAACATGGCAGCACAGCTTAGGTTTGCAAAATTACATCTGAACAAAGCACAAGACTTCTGGAACAATGTCCTTTGGACAGACCAGAGCAAAGTGGAGATGTTTGGTCATAATGCACATCAACACGTTTGGAGGAAACCAAACACAGCATATCAGCACAAACACCTTATACCAACTGTGAAGCACGGTGGTGGAGGGCTAATGATCTGGGCTTGTTCTGCAGCCACAGGATCTGGGCACCTTGCAGTCATTGAGTCCATCATGAACTCCTCTGGATACCAAAGTATTCTAGAGTCGAATGTGAGACCATCTGTCTGACAGATAAAGCTTGGATGAAACTGGGTCATCAACAGGACAATTATCCCAAACACAGCAGCAGATCTACAACAGAATGTCTGAAAAAGAAAAGAATCAACGTGTTGCAATGGTCCAGTCAAAGTCCAGACCTCAACCTTCTGCATTTTACTCAGTTTTTGTTCAACAAATGTTGACCCAGTGTAATGTATCATGTGCTGTTCATCTATGGTTGTATTTACTTCAATTTAAGACCTTGAAAGGATTAGCTGGATTTTTTATTATGTTTTGACATGTAAATCCTAAGGAATGAAATAGGGTGTACTCTCTTTTTTGCACGTTTGTGTCAGTCATTCCCAAGTTACTCATTCTCTCACCTGTAACAGTTACTATGATGTACTGAGGCGAGCTGCTCTGCCCATTACTCTTCTGGACCACAGAGTGCTGGATATCGGGGCTCACGTAGTGCTGTGTGGGAGTAGAAAGAACCACAGCTTTCTGGCTCTGCGCCTGGGTGGGCGGAGCTTGAGAACAAAGTGCATCCTGTCCTGTTTTGGAGGCAGCGGCTGGTTGGTTGGGTGATGAAATGGTTCCAGAGGATGCTGGGATCTCGGACAGGAAGTGTGTGGTCTTTGCAGATGTGGGTGTGGTGGCACCGGGTGTTGCTATGGTTACTGCATTGGCCTGCTGAGGCTGGAGGTCCTCGGAGTATCCACAAGTTGCCATGGCAACCAATGCTTTAAGGCCCTAGTTCTGTGGATAAAAAGAGATGGCAGTCATTAGTGAAAGTGCCATAAACAAACATGGAAACACGCGTTACTGATTTATCATTTAAGCTCACAGCCACATGGACGTTGTGTGTTGTGGGTGTGTGTATGTGAGTAACATAAACCAAGGGAAGGAAGTAGGGCTTTTGTCTGAGACCAAGCAGCGGCCTAAAGCCTTTCCTGTTTGCTCAAATATGAAAGTTCAATCTAATACATCAGAAATAAATTAAACTTCAAACATGAGAAACAACTAAATCACCGACTGAAAGGAAGAACGTATGCGACGGTTGGCAGACCCAGGTTATACAACCAGGAAATAAACTAATACCAATAATTCAAGCCCGTCAGTAAGGACTTTAGGCCATCCTACTGGGCGATAAGCCACTCCTGCGTACAGCAACACGGCACACCAGAGCAGCCGACGATCACCCGGATACCGTGCACACGGGGGTGACTTTACGAATCCAATGTCAGACCAAAAACTTTTTTCAAAGTCACGAAAAGATTATAGAACAAACCACATTCGCATATCTCTATTTTCTTCAAAATGCACACACACCTATAATGCTTTATCGCTTCATGTGCGTGTCTGTGTCTCGTGTTTCTGGACAGCTTGCGTGAAAAGTGAGTTCAGAGCGTGAAAAGTGTGATAGGTAGCCTTCCCTGCTAGCAGCTTACGTCGAGCTGTGACGTTAAAGCGAGCCAGCCAGTTGCTACTTTCTTTTTAATATTGAATAGTCAGTAAAAATGTCTGACCACGAAACCAATGACGCCTGTAAATAGTTTCTTAGCAATCGAAACAACACGAAACAACCTGGGTGTTATGATTGATGATGAGGCTGAAAAAGTACAACTGGTATTACAACACACCCGCCATCTTGTGCTCTTATCAAAGATCTGACATCGCCATAACAACGGTCTGCGTTAGGAAAGAAGCTAGCAACCACTTTCATCACCGACACGCTCGCTCTCACGTTAACGCTCTCGCTTACACACACAGGCACGCGTGTACAATAAGCAGAAAAGTACTCGAGAATCCCCAGACATTGTACTTTTTCACCTTTAAATCCAAGTTTTGTCCGAAATTGTCGATAAAGTTTATTCCCTTAGATCTCGGGTGTTGTTGTTGTTGACTCCCGTTGCTTGGTTCTTGTCGCCAGGACTACCGTGGCTATGGCGCCTTGCCTTCACCGGGGCAACTGTTGCTACCCTCTATTCATTGCGCCGCCCTTTCCTAAATACTGATTGGTTGAGATAGGAGGCGGTCGCAACGTCAGTAAAATTGTCGATCGCTCATTAGTTGGTAGTCGTTCTGTCACTGTCGCCATGTCACAACGTCAAACGACCACCTCTACTGTAATGTTATTTCCTCGATTGCACACATTATCTAACAGATACTCAAAAATCACTTCAATCATTATTATGTAATAAAGCGCAGTGGAGTCCAAAGATTATGAGCCGACACCCATTTTTTAAAATATTTTGCCAACATAATGTGGTGCCATTATTTATTGCAATCTTTTAAGACGACGCTGAAGTTGGCTTCCGATTCGCCAGCCTCCGATTCGGCTCTTAAGGGGAGAGTTAAGGGGAAATTAACTTATTGTGCAGTGCGACTGTTTGTCCACGACTGTTTTATGTGATACTTCTTGATGTGAAAACTTTTTAGACATTTTAGGTAAGACATCAGCTCTGCCTGAAACCTACTATTGTATCTGTGTAACTTTTATTTTATCTATGAAAATGCTAAAGAGGAGATTTCACCGTTTTTTTTCTTTTCACCACATTAGACTAGGAACAAAACATAGAAAAATAGAATAAAAGTTTCACAAATCTGAGACTGTTATAATGAATGCTTAGCCTCTGTATGATAATCTAGTCCAGATTTGAGAAGTCTGGGTAGAGTGGGTTTTGATCTGTACCTTGTCTAATGTGGTCTTTGTATAAAACAAAAAACGGTGAAATCTCTCCTTTAGCAAAGACCTGAGGCAGGACCTGAGAGATGCATCTGGACCTTCAGCTGATCCATCTACTGTTGGCCCAAGCCTCATCAGAAATGGTCTCCATGGAAGGGTGGCTGTCAAGAAGCCATTCTTAAGGAAGGGAAACAGGGAGAAAGGGCTGAGCTATGACACAAGAAGTGGACTGAAAATCAGTGGCAACAGGTCTTATGGAGGGATGAATCCTCCCCAGAGCCCGGACCTCAACATTATTGAAGCAGTGTGGGATCATGTTGGCAGAGAACAGAACAAAAGGCAGCCAACATCCAAAGAAGAGCTTTGGGATGTCCTTCAAGAAGCCTGGAGAACTATTCCTGAAGACTACTTAAAGAAATGACGAGGGTTCAGGCTGTTCAGGCTGTGTTGAAGAATAAAGGAGCTCAGACCAAATATTGATCCTCAAGCTGGTTAGAATTGTAGAAATTTTGTTATTACCTTATATACTGTAGTGCCATGTTTGCATATCTACACATATTACTGCACGTATTTTTTGTTTTCCTGGCCATATATAAAGAAATGAGGTGTGGCTCAAAACTTTCCAACTGTACTTTATTGTCTGAATATAAAACAGGTTCTTACTACATGAAAAAATGATCTAAAAACAATATTTACCAGTATTAATCTGAATGTTTAAATCATCCATTCCAGAGCTTTCTTGTCTTGGGAGCTTCCACTCCATGGCAGTTTGAGCTGTTTCCAATGAGGATTCTCCCCATTGTCCCTTAAAAATCTAACAAGAATTTGCTTGGGAATTTAGCCGTTTTATGTTTCCTTATGAAATACAATATCTAAAAAAATATGCAGCATTCAGAAGTTCATTATTGATTTGTCACTGCACTAAAATCTCTCTGTTATGTCTGTGTGTCACCAAGCTATTGCATCCTAGTTATCCTTGAGGTGAATGGATAGTAATCTCCATCCAATACTCAGCAGAGCGGATAGCGTGACAAAGATTGTGCAGCTGATACACAGCACAACCTAAATGGTGTGTGAGACAGAAAGGCCAACAAAAGGTCACAGGTGATTGGATTGCCAAGAGTTCTGTTGACATCATCTCTTGCATCATTTACTATTTAATCCAAAATTTTTCTTTTCCTCTTTGTATTGTTACCCCTAAAGGTCTCCAGTGTTATCTCTGGGCATGACGATAGGTGGAGGTGAGCTGAGGTCATTCTCTGAGGTGCTGAAGCTTATATAAGATGAGAGGGCTGTCCACAAAGAAATACAAACCACAGAGACATTTGTTTATTCACCATGTGGAAAGCAGCAGTCTTGACCTTAGGCTTGTTGGTGGCACTGGTAGGTAGGGTGCGGTGCAATGATGTTAATCCTTCTTTCTACGGGGTGAAACTGTGTGGAAGAGAGTTCATACGCGCTGTCATCTTTACCTGTGGTGGTTCCCGCTGGAGGAGAGGGGCAGGAGACTCAGGTAAGACTTAGATACAAGTTTACAATCTATAATGTGCAATATTTTCCCTGATTCAAACAAAAAATAATCAAAAGTATTTTACTTTTTTTCAATCAGCCCTTATTGGAGAGGAAAATTTTGATCCATGGAATACAAACACCATCCCTCAACAAACCAGTGACCAGGATCCTGCAAAATTCCAAGCATGGAAAGAGCAGATGTTGAATGTGGCATCAGTGGCAGCTGGATTCAGCCGCTCAGCTCGCTCACCACTTTCAGAGGAGATACTGGAGGCTCTCCGAGGTGCAGATAGAAAAGGTCGGGACGTAGTGGTCGGACTGTCCAACGCTTGCTGCAAATGGGGCTGCAGCAAGAGTGAGATCAGCTCTCTGTGCTGAGTCTGATTACCTCTAGTCCTGTCCTTTCTCATGTAATTAATTTATTTCTTTACATGCAGAATTTTTAAAACTTAAAGGTGATACAAATGACTGTCCATGTATTTATCAATGATATGTGTAGTCCAAATGTGTTGCTGTTACTATCATAGACTAATACATTTGTTTACTTAAGCCTTGTGAAGTTTAGGAGTGTCTGCGCCATTGGAGAAAAATATGTATAAAAGAGATTTTCATAATGTTTGAAAACTTCCTCTTACTCTAAACCTTGTTTCACAAGTGCAGTGCTGTCAACCATTTTGAAATAAAGGAAGCAATGATGACTGTACAGAATAGTGGTCTGAGATTCTTTGAATGAGTGCTGATTCAACAGGGGGACACAATTTCACAATTCAACAAACTTACAATGCAATATTTTTGTAAATTACAACAAGTGAGGCTTCTAATATTGGAACTCGTGTTGCTTTTTAAGGTGTTCACAGTATTCAACCCATTTCCACCTTAAGCAAAATTAGTAGTTATTTTATATATCTATATTTAGAGTTTTAACAATATCACGTGGTGGTGAATTTTTTTTCTGTTCCATTAGTCTTGTCCTTTGCCCTTGCTTTTGTATTCACACCCTTCTAACTCATAGACATATATGTATATATATATATATATATATATATGTATATATATATATATATAGACATATATATGTCTATGTCCTTACAAACTGGCATTATGGTAGTTTTCAAACTGGCACCACCTGCCGGCCAAATATGGAACTGAAAACAGCGCAAAAATACTGTCTATCAGATTATTAAGTGCGTGCAATATGTTTCTATTTTTTAAAGCAGATTTTTTAAAATAGTTCACACTGGCACACACATAATTAAAAAAAAAAACAGTAAAGCCTTAAAAGTGGTTTACGTTTCTACGTGTTTATCCCTCTTAGCAGTTTTTTTTTAGTACGGACACCGAGGAGGATCAAACTTGTCACCGGCTTGATTGCAAACCATGCAATCTCTGTCATATGCAAGCTAGCGTAGCACCCATATAGATCTACAGAGATCACTATTTTGTATTAAGCCACATAGATTGCGGTAATATTTTATTTAATGTTAGTTGTTAACGCGTAGGTGCACTTTTGTCAATAGACACATCGATCCACCGAGTCGGAGAGATCAGGTAAAACCTTTCGCGGTACTTTTAAGATGGTGCTAGCTAGACATGCTACTACTTCTAGCTGCTGTGTTTTGATATGCGGCAACGATGTTATGTACACTATTAAAGCCATTTAATCGTTTCTTCGATTACAAATGCAGCTTTTGTCGGTGCAACTTAGCGGCCGGACATTAGACGTTAGATAATGTATTTGATATCTGTAAATAAGCTACGTATTAAATATAGCGTTGCTAAGCTAGCTCGCTAACTGTTTGAGACAGAGATTTGCGCCTATGCCGTCTGGGCCTCACGTTGAGAAGGCTCATCAGGTCGCAGCAGATAGTTTCTGCTTATTAGCGACTTATAGATATAGCTGTGGCTTAGTCAAGGGCCACTGGGACTTCTAGGTTTCATTGGTCAGAAACGGAATATGTTCATGGGCAGTTATACCTCCACGGCTGTGTTTTGCTGCGGCCAGCACAAATGTTTACAAAGAATACAGCATTTTTTTCTCGGTTAAGATTAAAATAACAGCTGTAGGATATATAGTTATGGTTTAGAGTCTGTGTATTGGTTGCTTTGTCATCGTTTCTGTGTAGCTTATTGTTTTGAGGTTATAGGTGTGGCTGTGAGCACTAATGTGTGTGTGTGGTACGCTCCTCTCCAACAGCCAGTGTATGTGTTATCTCATAGGATGGAGTGGCAGCCAGACGAACAGGGTCTGCAGCAAGTGCTTCAGCTCCTGAAGGATTCCCAGTCCCCAGACACAGCAACTCAGAGAGCTGTACAAGAAGTATCCTTACCTCTGTCTGTGCATGTGTTTAACAGTGAGGGTGAGAGGAAAAGGTGTGAAATATGTGCAAGATATTTCCTCCCCCACCAGGGCTTGGACGACCGCAAAACATGGTTTATTGTGCTGCGTGCAGTGAGCTAAAGTGATGTTAAACAGGAACTGAATTTAAATTAGGTTGTGTGGATGGTTGAACTCCTTAACCGATACCGTAGAAACTGGAGCAGCTCAACCAGTTTCCAGATTTCAACAACTATCTCATCTTTGTCCTTACAAGCCTTAAATCTGAGGGTATGTTTGTCTCAAGAACAGATTATTAGCTGAATGCCTCTTGTAAATTTTCTTGATCCAGGTAAATATTTCTGTACCTAACAACCCCCTTCCTGCATTTTAAAATGTCTTCTTATGGTGTCTCTCTGCTCCCTCCCAAGACGAGCCCACTCGCTCTCTGAGTGGTCTGATTCTGAAGAACAATGTGAAAGCTCACTACCAGAACTTCCCTCCTAACGTGGCCGACTTCATCAAACGAGAATGCCTCAACAACATTGGAGACCCCTCACCGCTTATCAGAGCTACAATCGGTGGGTGTGTGAGTGAAAGAGGGGAGATGGAGAAAGAGTAAAAGCTTGTGTGAGTCAGAATAACTTGTAGGTGGTTCAGTTTGTGCAGGTAAAGTTGCTGTGTGGGTGCAAACACTGTATTTTGCAGATGTTTTAAATAATAGAATGTGGACGTGCATTAAGTTGTTAAGTTTTAACTGATAATTTATTTGAACTTGCTATTTTCACTCTGTTATGAAGGCATTCTGATCACGACTATAGCCTCCAAAGGAGAGCTGCAGACGTGGCCCGAGCTGTTGCCTCAGCTCTGTAATCTACTCAACTCAGATGACTATAACACCTGCGAGGTAAGGCTCAGATACCAGAGCCTTACAGAAGAGTTCTTTATTTGTTATTTTGCCATTGTAACACCTTTCTTTCTGACCTTTATCTCCTCTTCAGGGTTCTTTTGGAGCTCTGCAGAAGATCTGTGAGGATTCATCAGAGCTGTTGGATAGCGATGCTCTGAACAGGCCCCTCAACATCATGATCCCCAAATTCCTGCAGTTTTTCAAGCACTGCAGCCCCAAGATCAGGTTAATGAAACCCAGGACTCTGCTGCAGTCAGCCTTCAAAATGAAGATCTCCTCCTTAAAATAATACATTTTTTGTCTTTTCTCAGGTCCCATGCAATAGCGTGTGTGAACCAGTTTATCATCGGCCGAGCTCAGGCTCTGATGGATAATATTGACACCTTTATTGAGGTAAACTTCAGACTTCTCACCAATTCTGGTCATCAAAACAAGAGCAGAGGTCATGTTTTACTTGTTTATACCTCCCTGGAATCTCCTCTTTATTTCTTTTCTTTCTTTTTTTATGTTTGAAAGTGAGAATTTTGAAGGTGTCAATTTGAAGATTGCTCCCCTTTGAAACAACAACAAAAAAAACCTTACGATCATGGCATTTCTGCTGATTAGATACACACTGCTACAGTGGTGCTGTTTAGTGTTCGCAGGTTTTGGAAAGTTAAGTCATACCCAGTCATGCACACACCTCACTATTGCACCTCTGCAGCTAAAATTAGTTTGATGCTCATAGGTGTTATTTTACCCACTTGAGTATGCGTCGCATTGCTGTCAGTTTAGTGCTGCAGTGTATTATCGCCAGTGACAGATCAGATTATGATGTGGGGAGTGGTAGGTCGGCTGGGGAGTGCTTATCAGCACTGCTTGACAATTTTACGGGGAAACAGAGTTTTCCTCAGGTTTCTGCCAGGCTCCAGGCTGGGCACATGGTTTCCATGCGAGTAAACCGATTTGGATGTTTTTTTTTCATACTACCTTCTGGTGCAGTTGTGCCGAAGCTTCCCATGCATGGACCTGTGATAGGTCTACAGTACATAGAGGTGCAGATCTGAAGGTGATTCTCGGTGAAGTCTCTCTGTTGTGCTTCTGCGCCTCACCTTCTTTGTCAGCTGTTTTCTCTCGTTTTCGGCACGCTCTGTCTATGCGGCCGCTAAGAGACCAGTTAAGGCCTCACACACTGATGCAGAGGACAAAGTTTACGCTGCAGAAGTCTTGCGCTCAAGTAGCCGCAGAAACCATGAATTCCCTTTAACCACTGCATGTGGATGGGGTGGAGTTTGCATCTTAGGACTGTTTTTGAGCGATTTATCTTTAACGGCTTGTTTTCTCACTTTCTCGTAGCAGTGAAATGCATTACAGGATCCTGTACGTTAACAAGTTGTTCTCTTATTTCTAACTTCTAGTCTCATTTCTTTGATTTTCTTTCTTTTTTTTCTCTCGCTTTCTAGAGTCTGTTTGCACTGGCTGGTGACGAGGACAGCGAAGTCCGGAAGAACGTGTGTCGGGCTCTGGTCATGCTGCTGGAAGTCCGTATTGACCGCCTCATCCCACACATGCACAGCATCATCCAGGTGAGGCCATGACTCTGTCCCATACACCGCCATCGGTACACACTTCCTCACCCGAATCCTCACAATCACTTGCTGTTGTTGTCCTACAGTACATGCTGCAGCGTACCCAGGACCCGGATGAGAATGTGGCTCTGGAGGCCTGTGAGTTCTGGCTGACTCTGGCTGAACAGCCCATCTGTAAAGAGGCCCTTTCTGGTCACTTGGTTCAGTAAGTGCTCACATTCCAACAGGGCGTGGGGCTGAGTTGAAGACAAGATGATTTAATCTGAGATGTCTCCTTTTTTTCAGACTGATTCCTATTTTGGTGAATGGGATGAAATACTCTGAGATAGACATTATTCTTCTGAAGGTATGCAGCTTCTCAACAAATCAGCTGCTGCTTACACAGACGTTCTCTCCTCTCTTCTTGCCTCTGACGGGCTACCTTTGTCCGTTCTGCATGAATCTTCATCTCCTTTGTCCTCCAGGGGGACGTTGAAGAGGATGAGACGGTTCCAGACAGTGAGCAAGACATCAAGCCTCGCTTCCATAAGTCCCGCACTGTCACTCTGCAGCATGAGGGAGGAGAGGGGGAGGAGGGGGAGGACATCGATGAAGATGATGACGACGACGACGATACCTTGTCTGACTGGAATCTGCGTAAGTTAGAAACCTGCAATCAAACAGATGGAACTGTAATGGGAGACGGGGTAAAGGCATTTTTATTTTTGGCTTCTGCAGGCATTACACTTGGTCTTTGAATTGTTTTTTACATTTTTTTATTTATGCTTGTACAGAGCAAATGACAGTAATCAGAACATGGATCTAATGTCTCTGACACAGAGTTTAGCATTATTCCCCAGATGTTAAAAGCCAAATCGGATCACTTCTTGAACATGAATTTCAAAATTCTGGCTTTAGTCAAATATTTGATTGAGGATGAAGACGCCTGCTGAGGATTTTTAACCTGTCTCCTGGTTCTCGGGGCCAATGAAAAGGATTTTGATCGTCTACTTTTTATTTCAGATGCACAGAAAATCACATATAGTTGACACGGTCGCTGGCTTATAATGGTTAAATTTTATTTATTTATTTTTTTTTACCACCTCTATTTGTTTTATTTTTTTGTGGTGGGTTATTACAGTTTCAAAGTAATCCCTGCTTCCCCCTTCCAGGAAAGTGCTCAGCTGCGGCTCTGGACGTACTTGCCAACGTGTTTCGTGAGGAGTTGCTACCCCATCTTCTACCCTTGCTCAAAGGCCTGCTTTTCCATCCCGACTGGGTCATCAAAGAGTCTGGCATCTTAGTGCTGGGGGCCATCGCTGAGGGTGAGACTGGACAAAAATACGATGCTCTTAAGTGAGTTTATATGTCTAAACAACCTCTCACTGTCAAAAGAATGATCGGAGGACTTGTAATCGTTTCAGGCTGTATGCAGGGTATGGTACCATACTTGCCTGAGCTCATCCCCCACCTCATCCAGTGCTTATGTGATAAGAAGGCCTTGGTCCGCTCCATCGCCTGCTGGACCCTCAGCCGCTACGCCCACTGGGTGGTCAGCCAGCCCCCTGACGCTCACCTCAAACCCCTCATGACCGAGCTGCTCAAACGCATCCTGGATGGCAACAAACGAGTGCAGGAGGCGGCATGCAGGTGCAGCACTTGGTCCTCTCTCCTGTTTTCTCACACTTCCTGCTCATTTATTCCTTTTAACTGTCTCATCTTTTATACAGTGCGTTTGCCACCCTGGAGGAGGAGGCATGTACAGAGCTGGTGCCTTATCTGAGCTTCATCCTGGACACACTGGTTTTTGCTTTCGGGAAGTATCAGCACAAGAATCTGCTCATTCTTTACGATGCCATCGGAACGTTGGCAGACTCTGTGGGACACCATCTCAACCAGCCTGTGAGCTACACATCCAAACATAGTTGCACAGCCCCGTTTTGTGTATTTTCTATTGATATCTTTTTCTGAATCGCAAACAAATGTCTCATGCTTGCATTTTTAGGAGTACATTCAGAAGCTGATGCCTCCGCTAATTGCGAAATGGAACGAGCTGAAGGATGAGGACAAAGATCTCTTCCCTCTGCTCGAGTGTCTCTCATCTGTTGCCACGGCGCTGCAGAGCGGCTTTCTCCCCTACTGCGAGCCTGTCTACCAGCGCTGCGTCACCCTGGTCCAGAAGACACTGGCTCAAGCCATGGTAAGCCAAACGTTCACCCGAGTACACTTTGCACATGAAGTTTATATTGTTGCTGCTTTACATGAAATGACACTTGATGTGTTTGTGTGTATCAGATGTACAGCCAGCAGCCAGACCAGTATGAAGCACCAGACAAGGACTTCATGATTGTCGCCCTGGATCTGTTAAGCGGCTTGGCAGAGGGGCTCGGGGGCCACGTGGACACGCTCGTGGCCCGCAGTAACATCATGACCCTGCTTTTCCAGTGCATGCAGGTGAGGAGAGTTCACATGAGAGAATAAACAAAACAAGGGTCTTTCAGCACTATATCATCGATGCGTTCACATCCTTTGATTATGTCTATTTCAAGAGTGTGCTTTAGATTAAAATGGTCCACACATACATGAGGGATTCATAGTTTTAGGGTTTATACAATGTAATGTAATTGATCAGATTCTCCCTGATCGATTAGCCCTCCTACAGTTGCATCTGATATGTTTTTGTTAACGCAAACCTGATTTTTGTGTTGAACTGAATGAATGTGCTTTAGTCACATTTAACCACATTGATTATCGTTTGTTGTCATTTGATTAGTAGAAATGAGCTGCTAATCTTTAAAAAACCCTTTGTCCAAGAGCAGAACGGCTTCAGTGAGTTGTTAGATCTTCATGTCTACTGCTGGTATGTGTTCACATTTGTTTGTTTTTCTGTGTCTTTTGTTCCAGGATACGATGCCTGAGGTGAGGCAGAGTTCATTTGCTCTGCTGGGGGATTTGACCAAGGCTTGCTTCCCACATGTCAAGCCATGCATTGGTAATTACCTCATTGTTCTTATTTCCCCATTAATCCCACGATTTAACCATCATGATAAAAAATAAATAAGTGCTGGTTCAGAGGTGGTTCAACTTTAGGATTATCTAAGAACCCTTTTTATTTTTTAATTACCACAGAGCCATCCGTTGATGGTAATACGGTCATTGGTCCAATAATTTACTCACTCATCCTCTTTGTGAGGGTCTCGCTGGGGCTAGATGAAGCTGAACAATGTGAACTTGTCATATTTATGTATGAATGGTGGAGTTTTTCCTCTGCAACATTTAGCACAAAAAGTATCTGGCTCAGACATTTTTAATTGAGCCAATAAGTCAATGGGGCAGATATAAAGGTGGTATTTTCTTCATTTTTATGCATTTTCCCCTCAGCTGAATTCATGCCCATCCTTGGAACAAATCTGAACCCAGAGTTCATCTCTGTCTGCAACAATGCAACCTGGGCAATAGGCGAAATCTGCATGCAGATGGGTAAGTAGGGGCAACTTCATATATATCTGTGACGCAGTGGTGCGTTCAAGTGTTTGAGCATCAGATACTGTGAGTTTCACTTTTATTCCTCTGCTGTCAGGAGTGGAAATGCAGCCATACATTGCTATGGTTCTAAACCAGCTGGTTGAGATCATTAATCGACCCAACACACCCAAAACCCTGCTGGAGAACACTGGTACGTGAATGCACAGCTGTGTTTCTGCTTGTTGTTTAAAGGGAAGTCACCAGCTTTTATAGATGCAGTTAGAATTATCAGCCATATAAGGGTTTGTTGTCTTTTGGTCCTCACAACACTACAAACCTCTCTGACAGCAGTTTTTTCATTTTTCCCCTTTTTCAGCGATCACCATTGGGCGACTGGGGTACGTGTGTCCTCAGGAGGTTGCTCCCATGCTACCACAGTTTATCCGACCCTGGTAAGAGATGTTTAATCTCCCAAACCCACTTTCCAGAAACGGAGAATTGAAGACACAGTTGTTGTAGAATGAAGTTTAAAAGATGGTTCTTGGGGTTTTTTGCGCGCTGCAGGTGTACGTCTCTGCGCAACATCCGAGACAACGAAGAGAAAGACTCTGCCTTCCGTGGGATTTGCATTATGATTGGTGTGAATCCTGGAGGCGTTGTGCAGGTGAGACACTGCAAGCTAAAGCTCCAGATGTTGTAGGGTTGACCTCGAGATGTCACACTGTTTCAAAACATCACTCCTCTTGCTTGTTTGTTCAGGACTTCATCTTCTTCTGTGATGCCGTGGCCTCCTGGGTGAACCCTAAAGACGATCTGAGAGACATGTTCTGCAAGGTAAGGGTCATATAGAAGGCTTAGCTCTTATGCTTTCCCAGCTAGTTTGATTAAAAACGAAGGTACACCTGCTAGAACAAGCTGATTGAGACCTTTTCTATTTCCAGCAGTAGCTCGTTTACCCTCAGTTTTCTGGGGGCTACAGTGTATTCAAAGTCAGTCCAGAAACTACCTCTACCATCCAGAGAACATTCATTCATGCATCAAGTTGTATTAAGCAACTTTTCTCTTTTCTTAAGATCCTGCATGGTTTCAAGGAGCAGGTCGGGGAGGAGAACTGGCAGCAGTTTTCAGAGCAGTTCCCTCCACTGCTGAAGGAGAGACTGGCAGCCTGCTACGGCGTTTAAATGCTCTACAACCACCCAAGAGGTGAGCCAACATCGGCTTAGATTTAAGTCCCTGCACGGGTACAAACTTTGTTCTGTTGTCGTTAACTTCTTTGTGTCCGCTCTGCTCTTTTTTCCTATCCTCCCAGGTGAGCCAGCAGGAGGAGGGTGAATGGGAAACTCATCCATCTGTGTATTGCACTGCCCTGATCTGGGGGGAGGGAGAGGGACGCTTTTGGCCGCTCCCCCTGATGGACGGCCCCCACGCCCTATGTGTTTGTCCATAGAGGGAGGGTGGGCGGGTGGGAGGGAGGGACAGGGGGACACCTCTAGATTAACTAGGCAGGGACCCGACACAGAAAAACTAACTGGTAGGGACAGATAGAAAGGAGGACACGGAAAGATAGGCAAGTTGGGAAAGAGCAGCACAGAGAAAGTTCAGGGAAAGATAGGGAGGGAAATCACTAACAAGGCAGGGAAAACAAGCTACAGAAAGGTCTGTTACTTGGGATCGGCAGGACAGGGACCGTTGAGATTTTAAGGGTATTCTTAAACTTGAGAGGAAACGATAGCTTGACTGACAGACAAATAGACCAACGTACACAGACTCACACATTAACTTGCACATGCTGTACATGCAGTACATGGAACAGACTGTGGGTGGCACTATGATTTAGACTTTTTAAGACCTACTTCATGTAGTTAGGGACAGAAAGGTGTTTAAACTCTCTTCATCTTCTGGGTAATAACCTTATTTTCCGGGGAATATGATTCAATATCAGTTACTTCATCTATACTCACTGAATTCTAATTAACTGTAAGATATTTTCGCTATCCTCATCTATGTTTCCTACCTGCATTTTGACCAGAGTGCTGCTTCTCAGAGCTATCCATCTATCAGACATATTGCTGTCACATTTTCTACCTGATCAAGCGTAAGAGCAAGCGTCTTTCCTCGTTGCTTCACGGAAACCATTCCTCTAGGAAGGAAGAATTAGGGCTAACACATCTGTTTTCTCACCAGAGCGGGAGGAAATCATACAAAGAAAATCACATCCTTAGTTTCGTCTTTGAGGGTCTGTGTGTTTGTGTGAGTGTGTGTGTGTGTGTGTGTGTGCACGTGCAGTTTGTAAATCCTTACTTCGGCATTCTGTGTTAACAGTGTGTGAAATATGTATTGTTTTTGATATGGTACCAAGCTAAAACTTGACTCCCACCGCAATGTCCTTGGCACCTGTTAACTGTGACCAAGTGTTAATGTGTGTGTGTGTGTGTGTGTGTGTGTGTGTGTGTGTGCGCGCGCGCGCATGTGAGTGAGTGTTCGTGTTTGTCTACATTCGTACTGATATCCATTTGATGCCATATTGATATCGTTAGTAAAACAGTAATTGGCAGTGTCATTGTGATCTTTATGATGTTTTATAATTGGTCTTTTTTTTTGTTTTTTTTTTTTTTTTGCTGCTACTGATGGTTTTTGTTTCTATAGTGAACTTCAATTCACACTTAACACAAAAATTGAATTAATGCTATTATTCAGTGACTGTTGAGTTGTTTTTTTGCACTTTTTATTTTATTCTCTTTTTTTGTTCTTTTTTGTATGTTTTTTTTTAACCTCACCCATATGATATATGTCTTGACCCTAATGTCAGTGTTTGTCATACTGTGTTGCACTGTGAAATCAAGTGTCTTTGACTGGCAAAAATATCCCAATACTAAATGGCAAATAAAAAAACTTTGTGAAACTGCGACTAATCCGCACTTTTACAATGACTAACCTTGCCATATTGCTGAGGTGTGTGTGTGCGTATGAGTGCGAGATCCTGCATGAGAACCTTTTCTTGCCTATGAGCATGTTTTTTTTGTTAGTCAGATGGCGTTCGTATGACCTAAGGTTGCAGATATTTTGTTTATTTGAAGGGATGTAGCCTGCCCAGCCTATGTTGTGTGCATGCTTTGTGTTTTTCACTGTATGGTTGTGTATGTGTGTGTGTGCGTGCGTGCAATAGTGTATGTTTGACGTATATTTCAGAGTAATATGATCGCCCTTTACACACCAACGCACCACCTCAATTCATAGAAAGAGAGCACAGTACATTTTAAAGATCTAAGAGCTAGGACACTGCCAAAGAGCAATAGCCACAGAAATTAAAAGAGGAACAATAAGCAGGGGGCGAGCTGCTGTATCAATAATCAAATCTGCCTCGTGCTGATGTGGAGGAACAGGCACAGCAGGGCTGTAATGAGTCATCACGGTTAGGATTTAGCCAGCAAAATTCAATACAGGGAAATCTATTTTTTCACTTCAAATCTGCCATTTTTTGCAGCATGTAGACGTATGAACCCAGATAGACGTTGGCGATGGATTGGACCTAGACTGTGACCACTGAGATAATCGAACCAATCATTAGTCACTCCAAACAGGAGACAATCTGAGTCCCAGTCTAGATCTTTTTCAACAGGCTCTTTAGTGCGAAACTTTTCAGAAAATGTCTTGGTTGTTTTTTCATTTCAGTGTTTATTCTCTTTTACTTTTTTTTTTAGAAAATTTACTGATGTTTTCTAGTTCCATGACCAGTTTTTGTATTGGGAAGAGCAGTGTACATGTTCTTTAGATGATATTGTAGAAGTCTGCTTCATTGGCAGTCATGAACACCGTAAGTTTGAGTGTAGCGAGGGGTGGGGAGGCTTTCTACATTTTTTTATTTTCTCAGAATTCTATTAATAGAATAAAGCGCATTCTACTGTTGCATTAGATTTGAACTCAGAAATGCAGTGGTCAGCCATAACATTAAAACCACTGACAGGTAAAACGAGTAATTCTGCTCATCTTTGCTGGGAAAACCTGTGTCCTAGTTTTCACATGGATGTTACTTTGACACTTGCCACCCTCTTAAACATTTTGGCAGACCAGTAACACCCCCACATACCAACGGCACTCTTCACAGTAACAGTTTCCTCAAAAACTGGTTAGGAAGGGCTCAAAGATCAGGACAGAGAGTCTAGCCTCCAAACTACCCAGATACCAATCTGATGGGTTCTGATGGTATCTGTGGAAAGAACCCACCCAAAAACCCAGAGGGCCAAAAGATCTGTTGCTAATGTCCCAGTACCAGACACTCCAGGACACCCTCGGCTGTTCTTTGTCCGTACCCAGACTGATCGGAGCCGTTTCGGCAGCATTAGGAGGACACGCACAGTAAGAATCGAGTGGTCATAATGTTATGGCTGAGCAGTGCACATTGACCTGATTTACAATATGACTGAGCAAAAAGACTTTGGTACCTTATTTTCACCAGTCTTGTTTCCCTTTCTTTGAAGGCAGGAATGGAAATAAAATGCTTTTGAGTCTGTTACATGCTTTATAGTTTCAGTGTGTAAAATTTACTGAAGATCCCGCCAGCTTGTGGATTCTTGAAATAAATCATGTTGTGCATGCTGAATATTGGTTGTTATGCTCTCCAGTCCGTGTCTTTTGTCAGAAGATGAGGTTGGAGTGTAACCTACCTTTAAGAAATCCCCAAGCTTCAGGGATAAACATTATTAAAGTGACATATTTTTATTGTGTAAGGCGATGTGTGTGTGCGCGCGTGTGTTAGGTTACTATAAATACCTGTATGTGAGCAACAGGAACCAACCTTTCACCCCTACTGATATTCTAACATTATCCTTGATGCATATGTTTCATGCAGATAAGAAAATCTAATCCCTGCTTTGGTTCAGGTATGAAACGTTTATTAGTTGATGCTAAGTTGCATGAAAAATACAGCTGATTTATTTCAGATAAAAGCTTATACACCCCCCCCCCCCCTCCCCTTTGAATCACTGAATTAGTGCTCGATGCTTTTACAGCAACTTCTTTTGAAAAGTTTTAAATTACACATTTTATGATATCTTGATGCATATTTAGGAAATAACCACTGCACTATATATACATGTGTATTTAATTTTGACTGCATTATTTTGTCATGACAGATCTATTTCCATAAATGTTGAGACTCGGTGAAAGAGGTGAAACAATAACAAGCAATTTGTAAGTTTTTGAAAGTGCTTACATCAATCTGAAAATGGTACAAAGGAAACCTTTTTGCTGGGACAATGATTAGAAGTAAAATTGTTACAGAGGCAACTAAGACTGGAGAAGTTGTATAGAAGTAATGTCATGGAGGGGTTCACCACTCTGAAAGACTGCCTTGGCAAATAGTTCAGCGTTGTGAGAATAATATTTGTCTCTGGTACTTCCTATCATGGAGAAATCTCTCTTCCAAATAGCCATGATTTTCAAATATTAGCATCTATGACAGTCCAGTCTAACCAGTAAACATGTAACATGTACATTTGTCCACTTGTCCAAAGTGTAGCAGTGTCACAATCCATAGTTAAAAGATGACAACATATAATGTAGGCTGTTGCTCTGTATAGGGCAGCATCAGCATCACAGCTGTAAACATGACTAATGACCATTAAAATGTCTACTTTTCTAACTGTATCCATGTATTTATCAATACGGACCTAACGTGCACTTTGAACTCTGACCCCAAAGCATTTAGGTAGAAGTAGGGTATAGTGAGTGGGAAAGGAAGCAGAAAAGTTAAAGGTTTGTGGTGAATCTTAAACTAAAGTTCTCTTCAGCAAATTCCATGTAAGTGACAGAATGTGTGTGTTTTCATGTATCAAAGTGTGAAATGAGACAGCTGACGTCCCATAGTGGGTTGGAGCATAAAGTCGACTCTATAATCTAATCATCTCTGTGTAGATATAAGAGAAATGAGTGTGGAAAACAATTTGGGAGCCTTTTTTGTGAAACTGCAATACTTTGTGTTGTGCACAAACCTTTTTTTGAGCCACATCAGATGACATTCGCAAATTATTAAATGAAAAAAATGTCCTTCAGAGTCGAGCAAATTTAAATATATCATCAGGCAAGAAATGATGCAACACAAAAAAATACACAACACTGGGTTTAGATTAGTTCTGAATCATTTAATTCTGTTTTTTATTTACATTATAAACAGTAACCAAACATTTCTGGAGAATACAATGAAAATAATAATAATATGTAATTTACCGTCAAAGGCTGACTCCTTCAATGCACACAGTAAGTCTTTATTTTAACTAAAGCTGACTAACTTTCCAAATAATGTTTGTACTTAATGCGAAAAACTGGATTCTTCTTACAGAATAACCGAAATGTAACTATTTACATTTTAGGGACTTTAATGTGAGAATTCACTTCATCTTTCCAGTGAATCAGTCATTTTTAAACTTTTCTTGAAAAGATTTAGCTCTTTAAAGCTGCAAGTCTGTCTGAAATGACCCACAACCACTGATCTCATCCCTCTCCTGCTCTATAATTACTGCATAGGCTTCTGTTACATGGGAGATCATCGTTTTATCTGTAGCTTGATATTTCTTGTCTACCCTGAAGCTTTGCATATGTGTGTTCTGGAAAGTCCCTGCACTGACGTCTTCTCAATTCTCTTAATTCATTCTTCTCAAAGTCCCACTCTAGTAGCCATCAATCCCATAACAACACATCTGTGTACCTCCAAATTGTACATTTAAAACTTTTTCCAGGTTATACCTCTCATTCCTTTAACATTGTTCTAGAATTTCTTCCTTATTCAGTAAATGGGGATCAACGAATAAACTAATCTAGCCTCCACGTTTACACTCACCAGGAGCTGACAACGTCCTCCATGTCTCTGCTAAGCAATGACCAATTCTAACATCTAATGTGTTATGACTGCATGTTCAATAAAGCCCAGATGCAATTTTAAAAAGCCATACATGTTTAACTCAGAGAGCGATTCCCATAACAGAAGGGATTATAAAAGGTTGTATTCACATGGAAGTATATACATACTTTAATATGAATACAACCTTTCGTGATGGTAATTTATTCACCTTTTATGCTTCAAACTATTCAGAGGGTGCAGGATCTGGTCTAACTCTAAGTAAGTCTGGTGCTTTCAGAAACAGTCCAGCTCCCAGGACTGGTTGCACACGATGGAAGCAAGGCCAAGTAAGAACCTGCGGCACTCGAGTGGAAGCTCACTCCTCAGAAGTTGGCCTGTTCCCAGGCCTATCTAGCCATGTGCTCCCAAATTTAGCATGTGGTTGGCTTACTGCCTGGGCAAGAATTCTCTCTACCAGCTCCCACGCTAGCTTAGTTCCTGGCCCAATCCATCCTAATTAACTAGTGGCGTACACAGATAGCAAGCAAGCTTCTGGCCACCTCCCACGGCTCACCATGTTATATGGCTCCTTGCTTGGCCTTACTTCTGCTGTGCTCTCCATCCAACCTATATTAACTTCCTAGCTCATCATTAGAGCTCTTTAAAGCTCATGCAAATGAAATCTGCCATCAGGACTGGTTTCTACTGCTGTCTCCACGTAGAACATACAGTCTGACTGAGCCCACCTTTCAGAGACTTTCAGCAGGACTCAAAGAAGAAAAATCCTCAATCATTGCACTGATAGCTCATTTTTCTCATGATATGTAACATAAAAAGATGATCTGCATTAAGGTTAAATACTTGACTTTTTTAACAGATGGGGACTTTAAATATTTCTCAGAAATCACTCTAGAACATTTATGAGAAGCACTGAGGTGATGAAACATTATTTATTTTATAACTTAGCCTCATCCTTTTGCTCTGTACTTACATTAACAATTATATAGTATTTAATCTAAGAAAAAAAGTAAAAACATACTGTAGATCACTACTTCAGGACTCTGAAAGTGAAAATATGAAGATGAAGCTGCAATTTCTTAAGAATTAAATCTATACATATAGCAGAAAAGCTTATCTGCTACAAATGCAGCCCAAATCAGACAACGTAATCGGAGTTTACTGACACGGTCAGTTGGAAATTACAATAATTTAAAAGTTAGGCAGACAGAAGTTGAGACAAGGCAAACAACAACAAAAAACTGACCCCTCCTCCTGCATTTCTGCTCCCTCTATTCACAGCACCTCTTGTAGGAGGTGATTATAGGCTTAATGCCACATAAACAGCAGCAGCTATTATTCACACCATTCCACATGCTGTCGTTTCTTATCACCTGCTTTTATCATAGATCTACCTACACAGCAAGAGCAACCACAACAAAACATTTACATATCACAGGACAATTAAATCAGCAGCTCACTGGTTCAGAAGAAGATCCACGAGCTCAGACTACAGTGGCTATTAAATCCAACTCCAGTTCTACAGCTTACATCTTATAGTCACGTTTCTCCTTCGATGCTCTTTTTGATAACCCTCCTTGTATTGGGTTTCTGTGCAGAGCAGGTAGTTGCTGATATTGGAGGGATAGCCACTTTTCTTCCAGGATTGTCATGTGGTGAATCAGGTTTCAGGTGTCTCTGCGTTTGTAGAATATGAACATGTTTTCTAGACTTTATCAAGCTTGACAAGAGAGCCAAGAAGAGGTGCCAGAAAATGAGTCTCTGTCCCAGCTCCAACCACATTAAATCTCTCATCAAATGCTCTGGCAATCATTGTTTATGACACTTACAAAGAGCAGGTTTTTGTCCTTGCAGACTGTGTAAAGCAGACACCTAAAGAATACTATTTGATATTTTCTTTTAATTTTCAATGTGCAGCTCCAGTACAAATGTTTTCACCTATTTTTCCCTCTTCTTTGGAAATTTACTAATTCAATCTTGCATGTCTCTGCAAGATGGGAGTATGGTACGAGTAGCACGGTACTTGTCTTCTTCTTGGGTCAGAAGTTGCTGAACAGTTCTTGTTTCTTGCTCCAGTCCATAGGCGGTGCTCTCTTCTTATTGCGGGTGGCGAGGACCTTTTGTTTAGCCTCAGCTGCTGTGGGACTCAGACGCAGGCCACAGTCCACGAAAGGATCTGAAATACGTCTATCGTCCTCGTCGGGAACCTATAGTACATGCAAACAGTCATGATTCACGTGCACACACACCCCCTCCTCATTATCTGACTGTTCATTATCTGTTTCGCCTGCCTCTCATGTCATTCTTCTCTCACCTGGAAGCTCATGTCTGAGCTGCTGATCTCTGACTGGGTGGTGGAACTTCTGGAAGACTGGGATGCTGAGCTCCCATTTGCCCGGGAGTTTGGGGACAAGTTTGTGATTGGAGAGTCTGTCAGAGTGACGTTTATGATCGGTGCATCTGTAGCGGGGAGTTCAATGGTCCCAGAGGGGGTTGGCACTGAGCTTTCTGTAGGTGTGTCATCCACATAGACCTCTGTGATGACAGCAAACAGAAAAAAGTTAAGCACTCCCTCTTGGAGTGTAGAAAGGTTTGTGTCTTAGAGCATGTGAGCTGTTTGACCTTTGATATGGCTGCTGGTTGGCGTGATTCCCAGTCTGAGGAAGAGCTCATCTGTCTCCTGGTCGACCAGTAGGAGGCGGACTTCGTCCCCTCCTGCTCTGATGAGCGCCACCACCTCTGAGTGCCTCAAGTCCCTTGTAGTTACTTCATTTACCTAAGACAAAGAAAAGGAAACATCAGAGGAGACAAAGCAGCGTAGGAAAGTTAAGATGACGAAGACAAAAGGGACCATTGCGTCTTGTTGAAAAGATCAAAACAGATGAAGTGTGTGATTCGAGAGGGAAGTGATTTGCATGAATTCCTTTCCTGTCTCCAAACTCTTCCTCTACACCTCATGCAGATGGAAATGGAAACAAAGTCTCACTTGTGCATATAACACACCTGAAAAATAGTGACACATCGCAGGCATATGCAGAAAGCACAGCTTTGAACCCCTTTCTTTCTTCTAAAACACAACAGCCTTTTCTCATCTACACTGAGTGTGACTAATTTGCTTTAATCCAATAAGGAGTCAAATCAGTACACACAGCTGATTAATCCAGAAAGCTGCAGTAGTTTAAGACAATCAGTTGCCCCCTCTAGCATTTCCATTTGTTTACAACCACAAATCATTAAAAAGTAATATCAACCAATGCAAAGAAGCCCAACACAGGGAGGACAATAAAAAAATCGATCAAAAGAGAAACACATGTGACTATCAGCAAAGTGTAGCTGCAGAAGTGGAAATGCAAAATGTATTGTTAACATACACCCGATTCTGCAACACATTACAAAAAAGTTGCATGAAAAATCACTGAAATGTTTGGAAACAATATTCCTCAAAGAAAGATTGGAAGGGATTTGCATATTTCTCCTTTTACAGGGAATAATATAATCAAACTATTCAAAGAGGCTTGAGGATTTAAGCATGTAAAGTGCAGGGCTGCAAGCCTTAGCTAGACTAGTGTAATCTCAAATCCTCCAAATGGCACCGTATCAGGAACCATCATTCATCAAAAGCTGATTTAACCCCAAGGGCAGATTTAAAGCACACCAATACGGAGTTACATTCACAAATGTCACTTAAAACTGGACTCTGTGGTATCTGGGATGTACCATCCCACCTTGGAAATGTTTACTGTGGTCAGAGCGATCAGTATTCAGTATCTGTTTTGGAAGAAATAGAGGACATAGAAAGATAAACAGTCAAAGCTCATTTACACTTCTGTGATGGCAGCATTAATGCAGAAAGCGTGATAGAGATTTTAGAGCAAAATATGTTACCTTCAGGAAAGAGAAATCCATACATTTTTCAGCAAGACAACATAAAACCACATTCAGCACACATTACAAAAGCATAGCTGTGGAAGAAGGAAGAATACAGAGGAAGAAGAGGATATGATTACTGAACTGGCCTGCCTGTGGGCCTGTACTGTCCCCAATAAAGAACGTGTGGAGAAATGAAAAACGCCATAATGACAACCCTGTAGTGTTGCACACCTTTAGTCATGACAAAACACCACAGGAGAAACTTCATTAATCGGTATCCACACTGTCAGAGCATTTTTAAGTGTTGTGAGAAGGAACCACAACATTAAAAAGTGGTAAAAGCTTTTCTGTTACAACTTCCTTTGGAATGTGTTTGAAAGCCTGAATTACAAATTAAATGAAATCTCTGATACGTAACATTAAACATCTTGAGTAAACCAAAGAGTAAGTGCTGATTTAGGGTTGTAAATATGAGTGCCTTTTAATTGTACCTCCAAAACTCTGTCTCCAGCCCGGACGCCTGCTCTCTCAGCAGCTGAGTCGGCGTCCACGGTACGCACAAACTGTACACCCTTTTTCTTATCACTGTACAGGTTGAAGCCGTAGCCGTGCTCCCCTTTCACCAGGTGACACAGACGAGGAAGAAGCTCAACGGTCGGCTCTGGTGAGGGCTCCACCTGCAACTAGAAAAGACAAAAGTTTTCATGTGAACGACAGGACAGTAAATATGTTAGATTTTCTGTTAACTTGATTATTATACAAGTGTGGTAAAAATTTCTGGGTGCATATTGATCTGAAAACTCTGCACTTGTACAGACAGAACCTGCAGTTTTCCATTAAGAAATCCAGAATGACTTTGAATATGCTGATGGGAAACGTATAGGTATGATTATACTGAGAAAAACTTTAAATATGTGATACTTTTTACGTTTGTCTCAACATTACGTAACCAACTATTAATAATGGCTTCTGAAATGTCTGAAAGTCCGAACAAACAAACAAAAAACAAAGATATATTTTCTTACAGCTGATTTTAAAGGATTACAGCAGTTAGGACTGGGCAGTAATTCATTATGGTGTTCCAGTTTTCAGTATAATGATAATTGTATTATATTTAATAACAAATTTCTGTTGTTCTAATCACCGTTTTAAAGAAATCTTTGAGCTAAAATTAGATTTTTACATTGGTGAGGTTCAACAAATCATTTAATATTAGTTTGAACATTTATGTTAGTGTGGCTGAGATCAGTGGACAAAGTGGATCTGAGACATTATGTCTGAAGTGAGTCACACACCTGCCCAGACCTTGAACTCTACAACCAGCTACATGCTGGCTGTGGATGTGAGTTCTGCACCAGAGCTTAGTCCCTGTCATGCTGGTAACAGTGGCTGTTGAGTGTCACATGACACTGTAAATGCACTTTAATGGGTGAACTGACCTGAGGGCTGTCTGAACTATCTGTCCTTTGTGCTCCATCAACAACAGACCGAATGGATGGAGTGTCCATGGGGTTTTGAGTGTGTGTGAATATTATCAGTAAAGCAGAGTTCATCCTCGACAGACGACAGCTGTAGCCACAGAAAGCACTTGATGTGTAACTGGTTTTAAAGACCAGTTTATGTCACTGGCCTGTTTGCTATATTTGTTATGTTGGCCCAAATTAACCGAGAGACTCAGGCTGCACACCACGCTGACCTGGAATCAGCAGATCCCTGTAGATTTATTTCTACAGACATAATATCTCCATTTTGTGTGTGGTCAGATTTACTGATATGTGACATATTGAAGACAGTTTCAATTCATAGTTGGGCTTTTAAGTAACTTTGAAGCTTGAATGCTTACTTTGGAGTGGCTTTGTGTAGGTGAAACTCTGACCTGTTGCTCTCCTTGCTTGTTTTTTGTCCCCTTATTTTCGCTCTATCTTTGAGTAGTTGAGACGAGTTAAGTATTTCTTTTAAAATGTAAAGCATTACTCGCCTCTGCTTCCCCTCTGACCTTGCACAGCATCGGTCTTTAGCTTATTCTCTTTTTCTCTAATGTGTGACTCCTGTTCTCATCTGTCGTCCTTCCTAAAAAGGATGGTGAGGTTTTGAAGAGAGGAACTGAAAATGAGCAAACTGGAGATAAATTAAATAAGTTGTTTGGTTCTCACTTTGTTTTTGGTTAGGAAGTTTGCTGACCCAGAAGAATCTGGGTGGCAGCCTTGAGAAGAATTGGTCAAATACTCTAAATCTTAGGAAGGAAGCTTCAATGCTTTTATATCATTACATCTGCCAAAGAGGTAATGTTGGGTACAATTGATCGTTTGTCCAATTTTTAACTTTTGTTCTGGGTGCAGGAGCAACTTTTTATACCACCTTGTGCAGGTATGCAGTTTCAAACTCCTCCTATAACCTATTTTAGCACAGGAAACACAAAACCATTTCTGTGAATAGAAGGGAGATAACATCATCCCAGAATTCCTTGCAGCTGCAACATTCAAAGTGACGCTCACATATTTTCATACTGTCTTACTAAATTGTGTTCAAATGACACAAGACTGAGTGTGAAACTATAACTATACTATAACCGTATCTCTTAAGTTTCTTTTCCATTTCCATTTTTGCATTCATTATCACTTTACAGATCAATAAATTATAAGACTAGAAATATTTTGTTTGTTGTAAACATGAGAATACATCCTCATACGGTAAGATCAGTTAAAGTGAAGTGTGTTAGCTGCCAACTCCGTGGTTATGTCAGTCTGCTGTATAAGGGCATCTGCTGCCATAATAACATCATGCAACAATGAAGTTGTGTCTGTATTTACATGTTTGATGAGGCCAATGTCATCCACAGGACGAGGTGGAGGGATGGGAGAGAGGTTGCGTGTGAGTATGTGATCCTTTCGTGTGCTTATCAAGGGCATGAAAATCATAGAGCCTTTATGGCATTCATGTGGGATTATCTTGCCATAATGGTTCCCTAATCAGAGCAGCTGAATTACTGTCCAAACATAATCAGACTGAAAACCATTCAGAGGAAGTTGCTCTAAATAATGTCACTCATTGCAGTATTAATTTAAATTATCATTGGAACTGCTGTTGGTGGTTATATAACAGTGCTGTATGTACTTCTCCTACAGCGTTTCTTCTCATTTCAAAGGAACCTTTTAACCAAAACTGAGAAACACAGCCATGAGGGCGGCAAAGATACAGCCTCTATTTACTCTGCCTTCAGCTAAACAGATGGTAGTTTGACGTGAGCCGCTAACCTCACAGATCCTGGTCTAAACTTTGTTTAGAGTCCAAATAATGAGCACAATCTGTGAGAGCCAGCTCCAGGTTATTTCTGCAGACATTAAGACGTCACATTGTTGTCTGGGGGGCACTTGTGAAACTATTGTTTCTTCTGCATCATAAAGACTGATTTTTAGGAATTCAAATGAGTGTATTTTGAGAACAGAAACATATATAACAACGCCATGATAATGTTTGGGTTGTACCTGGCCTTGTTTTTTATGTAGCTGTAAGGTCAGACGTGTCCAGAGTCCTGTGGACAGAAAATATGACATTTTGTTCTTGAGACCTAATTATGTCACATTGCTGTGTTAAAAGCTTGATTCCCTCTTTTTTTCCCAGGAGACACGCAAAGGTTGTTTTCTCAAAGCCTCGAGCAGATCAGATGAGTTTTAAAATCTGTGAGCATGATAGACACAAGAAGTTTAGTGAGGGCATCTCAGATATTCTTTTCATGAAAGTCTGACTGTTATTCAATGTCTAAAAACTGAGAACCATCTTTAAATGTTTATGTTTATAGCAGACGCTTTTATCCAAAGCAACTTACAGGTAGGCAGGTAGGGTAAGGGGGTCTTGCCTAAGGACCCCTACTGGAGGTAATACCTTTCATGCAGGGGATTTGAAATCAGGTCTCCCACATGGAAGGTGGCAATCATACCACTACACTATCCACTAAATGCTCGTCAACTCTGCGTGAAGTGTGTTCCTGGTTTCCACCTCCAACTGGTGCACACACCATCACACTTATCTTTCAAAACAATCTCTCTGTCTGACTACAATACCAGTAAACCGTAAACACACGAGGAGGGTTTTGTCTCTGGTCTTCACTCAGGTGGGAACGACCTGACCGTGAATGAGAGTTTCTGACTCTCAGTGTGCACAAAGAAGCTGTACTCCTTAAAAACAATATGAAGTTTAAATGCTCACACCTCTCACTGACAACAGAGAAGCAGTAACAATGAGTTCTCATGGCACTTAAGTGGATGTCTACCAGATGGGGAAAAACTAAAAATAAAACTTTATGGGGGAAAAAAAGAAATCTCCATTGCCTGCTGCAATGCGATTGATATTCAAATTTTGATTGACTTTTTCTGTGGATAATAATTGAATTTAGCCTGGAAAACTAAGATCATAAGTTTGCTTTTGGACATCTATGTGGGTACCAAATAAACAAATTGATTTAAGCCACCAAATATAGATAAAAAAATAATATGAAGCATATTTTCCATCCAGCATAAGTTCCTTTAATTATGACCTTTTATGTTGCTTTGAATCGTGACTCTCATGTTCCACTTTTATCTCTCCTCCTCAGTGCACTTTATGGTTGTCCTGCTTATGTTTTTTTGGGCATGTCTATTTCAGACCCAGCTCATCATAAAGTTGTGGGGCCATTTTAAAAAGCTATACTGAGTGCTCATCACCATCACAACTCCTATCTCAGACTCCCAAGGCACACAGGTTGTGATTTTCCTGAGTGACGAGCTAACCTTTCTGATGTAATAGTTAAGTTATCTTTTATAAGGCAGTGCAGCTCTGTGAACATCAGTGTCTTCATATTCATTCTTACCTCTATGTCTGTCGCTGAACTTGATGTCTCTGAGGATGTCTTGACTTTGCCTTGTGTGGCCATGCGCGTGGGTGACTCTGCAGCAGGAAACTGAACTGTGTGTGCATGGTTGGATTTAAGGAGCAGGGGTGAGCTCTCTCTGGGTATGGGAGAGACACAGGGTGAGGGTCTTGGAGAGAGGGTTCCCATTTCAATGGCCAGGTCCTCTGTGCAGGCCAGGCCATGGCTGCGCAGATATCCATCCGTTTCTCTGTCCACCACCAGCAGCCTGGTGCGGTGGGCCACCTCACGGATACGGTTCACCACCTACAGAGAGGAGAAAGAGAACAGAGAAGAGCTTAGGATGAATTAAAGTAATTAGTATGTGTCATTTAGTGTATGCAGCATTCTCTGAACTGGCATGCATATGATATACTTTTGTGTAATGACAAAGACACCCAGTGATTCCCATTACACAGGCTCACACTGACCCATTTAGTGTCCCCCCTCCCCCTCCTCCTCCTCAGGCAAAGGAGAAAAGTCGTCTAACAGGTATATGACTCATTGTTTGTACCTCCAAGAGTTTATGTTTCTGTCCTGGCCCGTTTTTGTAATTGACTGTAAAATCACTCACTTGATGATGAGTTTCACTCTCCACATTCTCCCCGTTCACCTCCACCACCCGGTCTCCTGGTTTAAGTCCGGCCAGATCAGCCGAAGATCCAGGCTCCACTTTGCGGATAAACTGTCCGCCTCTGTTCCGCTCACCGTGCAGGTGAAAGCCATATCCGCGCTCTCCTTTGATCAGAAAACAGAGTCTGGGTCTCATTTCGATCTCCATCCCAGCGCGAAAAGCGAAAACAGGTTAAAGTGTCTCACGGGAATAAACTGGTAGATTTGGTCCAAGAGCTTTGGAAAGTAGCTGGCTCTTAATCCACCGTACGTTCACTCGCTTCAGGGACAAAAACAGCATCATTATTTAGCATCATGCGAATCCCTTACTGATCCACAAAAGCTCAGAGAAAACGAATAAAAACAAGTCCAAAAGCAAGTGATTAATCCATCATGACAGGGGCGCAAATATGAGCGCGCCAAGTAGTGCACAGTACGCGTAAAACAGTGGTCTAAAACCATTGACAGCGGCTAAATCCCGTCCATCGGGAGAATAATCCAAGAGATCAGAGATTAGAAAGCTGTTCCACACACGTAACACTTAATTCTTCAAGTCAGCGGGGTGTGTGTCCTGACTGACCGGTGAGTGAGGAGGCGTCAACAACAGGTGCCACTACAAGCAGCGCGCACCTGACGCAGCACAGCCGCAGAAAACGATGCCAGCCACCACGGGAAATATAAGGCTGTTGTGAGATAATATAAATAAACACGAGTTATTCAATCAATTACATTAGTTCACGGAGATCAGCCGAGGTACTTGTCACCAATGCCAGGATAAGTGACTCTTTTAATGCCCCCTAGAGAGGCGGAAACTAACCCCTGGCGATGCATCTGAAACCCGACAGGCTGTGACCAGAGAAGGGAAATTTTCCTCCTCCGGTCGTTTGGCCTTATTTTCGCTGGAGATCAATAAGAGGTCGGCTGCGTAAAAGGAGATTTAATGCTTCATTAAGTATTAGCATCTCCTTGCGTTTGTGATGTGGCAGCACGTGTGAACGCATTTATCTCTTTAAGCGTGAGTCTCTCCAGGACATTCGAGGTTAAGGGTGTGTGTGAGATAAGAGTAAGAATCTCTTTATTCGTCCCACAGTGGGGAAATTTTAACGTTTAACGAAATTTATACGCACCAGTAGCAAGAGATAAAAATAAAAATGCAAAAATAGTAAAAAAAGGATTGCATGAGATGCAGATCAGGGAGGACGAGTTGCCCCCAGGTTTGAGAATATTATGTGGAGGTACTTTATTTCTTATATTCACTGAAGTTGTGTTCTTTTTGTTATTCATGAAAAAAGAAGGACTATATGTTTTCAAAGACTTTTGAAAAACTTTGGATGAAACATTTTGACATTTTAACTCCCAGTAATGAACAACTCAAACTTTACATCAAGTTTCAGGACACACTTCTTTTTAGTTTGATAAAAAAAGATCTACAAGTACAAAAATATTTAATATAGAATGTAAAGGTGCTACAGTATTAGCGTCAGACAGCCCACAGATAAAAACAACCACAAACATCATAAATCCCACTAATGCTTAGTATAATACAGTATGTTCAGGAAATGCATGTTTTGTGTGTGTAAACACATACAGCCCACATCTTAGATAACAGCTTATGATATCAATAATCAACAGTTATCCTCAGCTTTTATCCTCCTTCTTGGTCTCACAGGTGTGGGCGGCGGCTTCTTGTTTATCGTCTCTTTCTTAACAGCAGCTTCCTGTCCAGGTTCAGTTTTTATTTTAAATGCAGAAGCTGGACTTGAAGCTTTCGGCCTCTTGGCAGGAGAGCTCTTGTGGGCGGATGGACAGCTGTACTGGTTCAGACACACGGAGCAGAGGGGGTTGACAGGCAGACAAACCTGCTGTCCGAAACCCACAAGCAGCCAGTTGATCTCACTCCAGAGCTCCCTGCAAGAGAAGAAATTTAAAGTGACTTTAAACCTAAAAATCTATTTAGTTTTCGGCTGTTTGAGTGTAGAATATTAGATGGCAAAAGACAGAACCGACATATTTTCACCTATTACAGTTTTTCTCTCTTTACTTACCAGGCTTTACCGACTGTTTTCTCTAAATTTAGCAAAGCTTGAGCCCAGTTAGGCCACAATTATCCAATTAGGAAGACCAACAGTTTAAGTTGTTCAGACAAATATCAGAACCTTCAGCAGATAAATAAAACAGGCCTTGGGTCAGGTCACTGGATCCATGAAGACATGAAGGAAGAGGGTGATGACAATGGAGAAGAGGAAGAAGAGTAGGTAAAGGCAAAGAGACAAGACTTAGACCAGAGATGGGATGCTGTGGCAGAAGGATTCTTTGCTTAATATATTTACCTTTTTAATTGGACTTTATCTAATTTACACTGTCCAATATATTGATTGTGAAGCTGTGCAGTACACTGCAGTACATTAAGTAATAAAATATGTGAAATTGTAAGCATTTATTGTATCTTATATCGGGTTCATCGAGCAAAGAAGTTTTCTATGTGGCACAAGTTTGGGTTTTCAACAACATTGCATGGTTTTGAGAAGAGAGTTTGATTTTGATCTGGACGTTTTGCACGCCAAGCTATGGCTTCATGTCGATGGTTTTGGGAAATGGAGGGAAGCATTTAAAAAAATGTGTCCTAACAATCGAGAAAAACTATAAAGGTTTTACGGAAAACATGTCATAAAGTAGTTTACACATCCAACAGTCACACAGCTATCACTGTCAGGCTTCCTGATAAAAGTAAGAAATGCACTGAATATTCAATATTTTTACGTTGATATGATTCCATCCGGCTACCTGATACCAGCTGTTCAGGTTATTATTACAGATTTTATCATTATCATAAGACTTATGAGAACATTTATATTGCATCAGGGGGGCCTCTCTAATTGAAGTTAATCCTATTGCCACAAATTAAGATAATATATTACAAATGCTTCATTTCATGCATCTGGAAGGAATATTAATATTTCCCTAAAATTGAGTTTCTGGTAATTCTAAATAATATCCAATGCACATTCAAAATACCTTAAAAGTTAGTTTTTCAACAATAAATACATATTAAGAAGGATCTGTGGTAAATTTAATGTGATATGTGTATAAAAGTATAATTTATTTGGGCTTTAACATCATTGGAATCATTTGGGATAATGTATCAACACATAATAAATAACACTGGTCTAGTTGGTCAAAGACAATGTAATGAGGAAATAGTACATATGCCTTTAATAAAGATATTGCGTATTAATTATTACATAATTCATAGTTGTCACATTCTGTTAAATGGTTATTAAAGTGAGGCATTCGCATAAAATACAGGAGTCAGTGATGTGTGCATCTAAATCAGTCCTTGCAATTCTGATATTTTTGTGTTTCTGTGTCATTGTTTGTAACTTCATATGGGACATAAGTGCGTCAGTCGCTCTGTTACCTGGGCAACCACTCTTCCAGGGCCTTGCGTGTTTCTTCTGGGTTTTTGGATGGTTTCCTGAGCCAGCCCAGTCTGTTAGAGATACGGTGCACATGCGTGTCCACACCTGGACAGAAACAATCAGCAAGAACAAGTACAGCTGTCTGTCAGTACTGCTTCGTATGCTGTCTCACACCACAGTCCAGCAAAAGATCTAACGCTTGTGCTCAGGTTTTGTTTTAAAGAGATACTACATCCACAATAGCCCTTTTCACACATCCCTTGCCTTAACAACACAACAAAAAGACTTTTTACTTATCCCGTTGCAGTTGCTCTTTGGTAATTCACACATACCAAACATGAGGGGGTCAGCGCCACATCAATGTGCGCTTACAGAAAGCCGACATTGCAGAATCAGCTCAGCGACAACAGCGATGTTGGTCAGAGCAGCATGTTCAACTGTGCTGGCTTGCCCTTGCAGACATGGACTGTTGCCTGATGCCTTGTTATGACCACTGCTGCCAGTTCAAAGAAGCATCAGCTCCAAATGAACTTAAATTCCTCAGTTTGCCTCTATTCTTTCACACTTACGTGCAACAAAAGCTTATCGGTCTAGACGGGAAAGAAATATGTGAAAAGGGATAATATTCACTAACATATAATCACTGTGTCTTCAGGTAGTCTAACAGGGTTGACTCAAACAAGGTGTCAGCGAGTTAAAAAACATAATGTGTGATCTTTTAATTTTCTATGCAAATTATACTTTTTTTTTTCTCTCCGAGTCGTTTCTAGTGAGGACAACTGCTTCCTCTACTGAATTACAACCACATGCAATGTAGCACATTTTACCTCAAACTAGTTAATAGAACCGTGTCTGATTCAAATTTTTTTTTTTTTTACAGATTTTCAAAATATCTCGTCAGATTTGCTTTGCTAGTGAATGAAAACCGAGTTTAGTATAAGATGTATAAGTAGTTATTTTAAATGAATTGGATTTGAATGTGCATGCTTCAGACAGAAGTTCCCACCGATTCCAGACACTTGGTCCCAGGCAATGTCCATTGCCAGGTGAGCCATTTTAGGTCCAACTCCTGGAAGGCGTACCAGCCCCTCCACACTGTTTGGGATATCTCCTCCAAACTCCGTCTGCAGCATGGCTGATGTCAGCTTGAGATATTTCACTTTAGTCTAAAGAGAAGTGGGTGGAAGAAACCAGGAAGTCAAAAGAAACGAGGCAGGTTGACAAGGAAGAAAGAAACTTAAATTTTCTTTTTACCAAATTTGCAAAGATCAAACACATGACAAGACGAAGAGATAAAGGGGTTACCCTCCAGAAGCCGACAGGATAGATGAGTTTTCCCAGTTTTTCATCATCAGTGGCCAGTATATTTTCCACAGTGCAGCCGTGTGCGCGAAGCTTCAGCATCGCCGCTCCTGTCACCTGGTCCTTTGTCTGACTGGACAGCATGAGTGACACTAGCACTTGAAAACGTCTCACCTGTGACGAGAACAGAGGAGTAAATTGGATCTGCAAATTACACTGACTTTAAAAAGAAAAATATGACCGATACTATAACCTACATGTGCAGGAGCCTCTGTGTCGTAACTTTTTTCTGCTCCCATGTTATCCACAGGTGCATCACGATTGCTCCTCATCTCACGAATAAATCCTAACTGTTTCTTCCAGTCCGGAGGTTCCCAGCGCTCAGTCTTCATGTGCGAAACACCATCATCTTTGTCATATTCCACCTTAAGCTGTCTCCTCCTGCGTCCCTGTGGACACTGGGCCGAAGCCTCTGTTTTTATCTGCGCAGACTCCTGAAGGTCTTCATGATGAGAGAAAACAGCGATACAGTAAGTCTACACATAATCTGAATCACATCAGCATTATATTTTCTGAGCTTTATGTCACTGCATTTGGCAGGTGGTACTGTGACTGATCAAGGATGTCAAGCACCAACGATGATTTTACTTCTCTTTGAATATTTGTGCAAAAATGCCACCAACACGTGCAAAACTAGAGTTCTGAATACAATTGTGCATTTGTGGATCATAATACCGGCTTTTGTCAGTCACATCCAACAAATTCTAAGAACACAATTATCTTTGGCAACATTTCTCCTCCAAGATAGTTGTGAAATTCATGTGCATATTGCAAATATTATCCAAGTGTTTTCAGGGTATATAACAAGTTTAAATTAAGTTTTGTGCAGTGTAAAAACTAAACTAAACTGTTAATATTCACAAGCTCGAGGAAAACAATTGTGTGGAGGCTTTTTTATATTTGTAAATCTTCAAATTCACACAATAAAGACATTTTCTTACTATTTTCATCTTATGAGATCAATGGGTAACCCATGAGAATAAAACCCTGAAACAACTCGAACTAGAGCATGATGGATCCCGTAACAGGCTCAGATCTGTCCAGTAATAGTACATGCTCATTTGTATCTTGGTTTAGATTCTTTTCTAAGTTTTATTCATATTCTTTAAATGACTTTTACATGGAACAATCAGAAAACCTGGTAATTCATATGCCTGTACACATGAACGATCCATTCTTGTAGGTTTACAGCTAGTTCTTACTGGAGCTGTCCAGGTAGCACATGTAGGTATCTCAAAACCAATGAGAGCCTTATCCAAGTTTCTGACAGCAGATGGAAGATGTTTACATGTGTAATACATAATCAGAGAACATCATATCCAGTTAACCAAAAAATACCAGAGAAATGTAGCCAGTCTTCACGCATGCGCACCAATATTTGAATAAAAATGATTAAATGTGTTTATTTCCCCATGTCAATACCGGTGTGTGTGAATTTAACTTGAACATACCGGTTGATAAGGAGGCCGAGGAGGGTCCTCGCTCACATATTCTTGCCTCCTCTACCTCCACCTTCACCTCCACAGAGGAAACCGTGCCTGCGTTCCTTCGTCTGCTGGTAAGTTTGGAGCTGAGAGAGGCTTCAGGTGTGCTGCCTGCAGGGTGACTTCCACTCCGGGAGATAACAGACTTTTTTTGCATGAAGTATGGAGAGCTCATTGTCAAACTCGGGGATACATAACAGACCCTCGTGCAACAGCGGACGTGAGGAAACATTTGGCTGGAACCGAAGTTAGTTTCGCGTTCGTTTTTCTCCAGCCAAGAGGGGAGCTGAACAGTTAAATCACATGTAAATAAATCCACGAGGAAAAGGTACATAAACTTTGGTAAATAATTTGAAGACGATGAAATATGCATTTTATGCCCTGTCGATTAAACTAAAATCAATACATGGGGCTGTAGCTTTGATATATATTTGTATTGACACACATACAAATATATATATATTAATTCAAAAGAATTATAAGTAGACTATCAGACGCTGAATGATCTATCAAAAGATTTCTTATGAATAATTGTATTATATTTAAATGGTAGACATAATAAAAGATTCATAAGGTCACTTATACATATTGATAAGAAAGAAGGAAACCATTTTTAAGAAAAGGAAATCATTTTAACCCATAAAAGACATGAAGACGAATACACATCTGCATTATCAGATTTTACAGGGACTATCCTAAACAAGACCCCCTTGCTTGAATGGCAGATGTGACATGTTCTGATTAATCAGATTCTTTGAGCCTTCGTGTCTTCTGGAAAGTTGTTAAACTATGACAGAAGTTGGTAAGTTTACTCTTCTAAGGTGCTTTCTCAGTCCCTCTCTTATTTGCCATTTACGCCACCAGGGAAAAAGCCACAAGTAACTCTGCCAGCAGTCCAGCTGCAAACCAGCTGTAGTTCCAGACTGTGTCTGCAGTTTCTCTGGCACACTGTTCAAAACCCCCTGGTTAAGCAGCTGCACATCGTGTCAGACTTCTCACACAGCTGCCCATTTAGTATGAGTCCTGGGGAGACTCTCTCTCTTCTCTGGGCAGAAAGTCACTGAGACCCGTATCGCTGAAAATGAACTAATTTCACTGGTTGCTGCATCTTATGTGAAGAGCCCTGGTCATTATTTTATTTCCATTTGTTTTTATTGCAATTTTGAGTGTAGCAGAGTGACTTTTGCAGGGTCTGAGGAGACTTTGAGGTCATGCCCCCTGCAGTATTTAGGCCCTGACCAGTGTTTACATGGCAAAAATGTAAAATTAGACAATTTGTGCAAAAAGAGATGAGCTGTTAGGGTGTGATGAAGTTGCATTTTTGCTACCCTGTTATGCTCTCCAAATAAATATAAAGAAATACGTATTGCCCTGAGGTAAAAAGAAGTAAAAAAGAACTCCCAACAACACCAAAAAGGGGAATGATAAGAAAATAAATAAATAAACATTTCAGATAACAGAAATCCAAAGGACACAGCTTGTAAGAGTAAATCATTTAGAAAAAGAATCACAGAACACAAAAAACTTTTCATTGTAATTGTCTTTGCTTTTTTTGCTGTGTCGACAGTGCAAAGTTTTCTCTAATATTTCATGAAATTTAGTAGCTATAATTTGTTCTTCAGCCATCATGTCTTCAATACAAGATGATAAAGTTATTCAACTTGTTTAACCAGGGCTCCACTCAGAGGCAGCCCGGCCGCAGGACATCTTGTGCTGCCAAGAAGGAACGAGCTTCAGCAGAGCCAGCTTCGTTAGTTAACAGCTAGCCTAACTGCCTCAAACGGTGCAGCTTAAGTATTTGGTGAAAACTATTCGACGCTAAACAGCTTTACGTGACTTTGTGTTTTGAAGATACTTTGCTGTAAATGTAAAACTGTACTTAAAACTAGACGAATAAAAAATAGGCTTCGCATACTTTTTGTTAGCTTACCTCACGTGGAACTACATTTCCCATGAACAACCGCGACAAACGTGTTTTTATAGGAAGTGCCCCTGTCAGAGCATTAGTGTGTCATCCGGTTGGGGAGTGGAGGACTGAGAGCAGGCTTTGGGCTGCAAATACAGAGTTTATATCAATGCACATACGAAGACGACTCTGATGGCTGCAAACGGACGAAGCTGTGACTAAATGAAACTAACTAATTTTCAATAAGGTGAGAGGAGAGGTGGAGAATGGGGAAAGGAGCGGGCGGTGTTGCTTAGCCTGCCAGACCTTTAACAGAGAAATGCTAGCCTTTGAAAGGTAATGCAAAGCGTAGCCAAGGCTTCAGCAGCGCCATTGTGTATTTCTTCTGATAATGAATTGTTTATGGTGTCAAGTGTCATAAGATATTAATCGCTCTTGTAGGAGCGCACCTTAAACTAATCTGATTGTTGTTGTTGTTGTTTTGGACTCAAACAAACAGTCGTTGTCTGACTGCTCCCCTCCCCTCCCCTGTGTCTCTGTCAAGTCCACATGACAGAAAATTCTTTAAACCTGCCCCCTGGGTTTACACATTTACAGGCTGAAGCTTCAACTTGCACTCCTGGATAACCTTAAAGGGACTGTTCACCAGTTGGAAATACATATTTTCTCATTTACTTCTGTATTTTTGTAGATCCATATGATGTAATAAGCAAGTGTTGTTGCAAGACAGCCACTAACTTTATTAGCCATCCTTCTCCTGTGTTGTGGCCTTAAACATATTCTCTATTAAAGTTTTACAATACATCGAGTTAAATATACTTAGATAAATGTATATTTGCCAGTATTCTCAACTTTCTCTGAGCCCTTTGTTTATCATTCATACACAGAAAATAGCCTTTCAGATAGTTGCTTTTAGATATGAAAGTAAGGATTGCAAGATAGGATAGTTGTTCTTTTATGTAGGTTGAGTCCATTTTGACTGGCTAAAAGCTTCAGAGAAGAGGGAAAAGTGTGTGAAAACACAAAATGTATGTAATCGTTACAGGGAGCCTGCATAGTCTGTCGTCCCACCAGACCGGGGCCATGAATAAACAACCAAGCAAGGAGAGCCTTAAGGACAAGGTGAAGGGGATCTTTGGACTGGGAACGCCTCGGCCCCCGAGCAAGCAGAGTGACACTAAACCCTCAGAGTTCATCATAACGACTGACATCATCAAGGTGCGCAAAAGAGACTTTCTGAGCATTTGTTCACACACAATGCCCCAATTCCACTCTGACCCCTACAGACTCCCACTCTGTTGATTCCTGTGGGGGGTCGGCCACTTTCGGTGCTGTCCCAAACAGCAGATCAGTGCAGGGTCACTAACCACGCTCTTTGCACGTGCAGCACATATTTTGTGTCCAGATAGGAGGACGCTCTGTACACCTGCCTCAACAAGAAAATAACTTTTAATGAGGTTTTTTTTATAAAATTGTTGGCTGTGATTCATATTTAAAAATTTTATTGTACATGAGCATATATTCTTTGTATTATTTTACCCTCTAGGTCATTTCACGTGGCGATACCAATATTGATAATTAAAGCTGACATGTGGGAGCATTTATAACAGTATTAATTGTTGTTTACGTTGACAAAAGAATACAAATGAGGAGTCTTTCAGTAGGTCATGGCCAGCAGGATGAAGCTGGATTTCAGTTGCAGGAACCTTTTTTGGGTCTTTTAAGAGGTTCCTTCTTCTACCCCTCCATTTCAACCAAGAAACCAAAGGCTAACAGAGTTCTTGGGAAGAAATGTCATCCACAAAAACAACCTTGTTAGGGAAGCAGGACTTTTGAAATGACCTTAAAGCTGCTTGCAGCTCAGAGTATCTCTGATTGGTCGAGTATTCCCAGAGTTTTATTTCTGTCTTTAGGTGTCAGTCATCTCATGCTTAACCTCTGCAATAGCTCATAAAGTCGCTAAACTTTTAAGTTGTGCCGCTGGAATAGTTGCTACTGTTTGTAAACACGACATTCAAAGTCAGATATTCATGTCTGAGTCGGATGATGAGACAGTGCGGACTGTGACATGCAGTGGCCAAGTGAGCTGCAGCATGAATGAGCAGAGATGGCTCTGATTATAAGAAGAATGTTTCGAATAATTATTCTCTGACAGTTGCATGTTAATTCTCTTCTAAGGTACAATTAATAACATCCAGAATCCATCCATCCATGTATGTGACATTAACAGAGTTGGTTCAGCTGAAGTGGACTTCCAGGTTAGATGTGTTTGGTGCAGCTCTGATCACTGGAGCAGTGCCAACACACCTCAGCAGAATTGATTAGCCTAATTGACTCTGTACCTTAGACCTTGTTGGAAATGCAAAAGAGCCAGGGCTTGATTAATCTTTTTGCTCTTTTGAAAAAGCCCATTTAAATTCTGGGTGCTGTTGGTTAAAGTGCACCTTAATTCAATGCTTTTAGGTGATGACGTGAAGTTCCCAAAGCTTATCGTCGCTTTTATACTTGTCCCTTCATGAAAAGAGCTTTTTAAAGTTGAATGTGCGACTCCTTACAGAGTTACACTTGCCACAGAGTGGGTTAATGAAGGGGTCAGATTTGATTTGGGCCTAAAATGAAGTGCCTTTGCATTTTTTCTCCCATCATGTCTTGTGCTGTGTTCGGCCTTTTCATGTGTCTCAGGAGCTCCACCCCGACTGCGGTCTGAGCAGCCGTCTACGTATGATGAACCAGATCTGTGATCTTGCCAAAACAAAAAAATTTGAGGAGGTATGGGATTATTTCTGTAATTTATTAGTTTTTCCATGTGGTAAAATGTGCTTTTAATATCGGACTGTGCTGTTCAGCATGCAGTGGAGGCTGTATGGAAAGCTGTGGAGGACATGCTGACTCCAGAGCAGCCACCTGAGGCCAGACATGCCGTCCTGCAGCTTCTTAGGGCCATTATACAGGGACAGGTACAGACAAACATACACACTGAGCAGCACATACAATGTGTTGCTGTTATCTAACAAAGTGCTACTGTTCATGTGAAGGGCGAGCGGCTCGGCCCTCTGAGAGCTTACTTTTTCAAGGTGGTCAGAGACTATCAACCGTGCAACGAGGACCTCTCAGACAGACTGGAAGTGTTCAAGGCCTTAACGGAGAATGGGAAGGACATCACATACCTGGAGGAAGATATCGGTAAAATCTTCAAAAAGCATACAAAGCTCTGTGTGATTCAGAAATGTTAAGGAACATAAACAGCTTCACAACCAGGAGGAAGGCACTGCTGAAGTTATGACTTATCACATAAACTGATTAGTTTGATCATGTGGTCGCAGGTCGCTCTTTAGAGATAAACTTTGTTGATATTACATAACACTGCAGTTTGTTTCCTATGATTTCATCTTCATCTTTGCAGCTCTAATAGCTTGCACATGTCAAATATGAAACCTTACCACACCCAAGCTGAGTAAACCTTACATGAGCTACTTGTGCAGTGGTGTTTCTAGTTCTAAGTTCAATATTCACAGAAATGCTGCAACAATCATACATCAACCTTGATAAAGCTGACCGAGTGCTTTTGTCTCCACTTTATTATCTCTTCTCTCTAGCACGTTTTGTCCTCCTGTGGATGGAAATAGGTCTTACCTCCGACTTTCTCCATGTTCTTGTAAATCTGGTGAAGTTCAACAGCTGCTACCTGGACCAGAACGTTTCTGTCATGGTCCAGTAAGTTGTAGATATTTACACACATACACCGTTACCTTAATGCTAGTCTTATATTAATGAATAAAATCAGTGAATTTGCTGAATATGTTGCCTTCTAGGCTGTGCATTTAGCAGTAGCTGATAGCTGATCACATTTATCTTGTCAGTGATTGATGATTGCTCTGATAAGTCGCCCCTGTTTAAAAGTGATGCCGCCTCCTGCTGGCAAATATTTTTCCCTTAATTTAAGAGATGTACCTCTCCTCTCTCCTGCTTGCCATCTCTTCCTGTCAGATTATGTGCAGGCAACCATAAAGGGAGCAGACCCACTATCTCGTCTTTATCCCCACAGGCAGCGCAGGGGTCCGGTCACATAGTCTCTCCTGCTTAGAAAGCTTCCTTGCTGAGTGAAATGATCTGGAAGTTACTTCTCAGTTCTTTTTTCAGTTTGTAAGAAACACAGGAACCATCTTTTGTATTAGGAAAGAAGAAAAATTGTCCCAAAATTCTTTTAGTCTCCAACCTTGCTCCGATAGACTCATAGACTCATGCTAACTGGGAATTGAGAACTGATGAGTGTGAGTGGTCTGTGACAACATCTTTCACTTGTGCGTCTTTTTCTTTCCTTTTTTAATTGCCTACTTGATGTTGATGTAATGTTTTATGTTCTATGTTATTAGAACATGGGAAGGTGTTGATTTAAATGCATGCCTGGTGAGGTTTGCAGGGGATTTCACCCGTTTCTGATAGAACTTTTGCTCTTCGCAGGAAAATCTGTCTGCTGTGCAACCGAACAACTTCATCGACAGATATTGAGGTTTGTGTTCGTTTTTACATTTCCAAATGTTGCTGCTGCTGTTGTTATTTGGTTCTTGGCCATTACAGATGTCCAGGTGTTACCAGAACTTTCTATATTTTAATCACAGCCTGGTCTTGAGTTTTCAAATGTTCGTTTAAACAAAAGGTTAACAGCGTTTCTTTTTACACTTTTGAAGATCTAATGTTTTTGTATTGAAGTCCACACAACTAGAGGGCTGCATTGGGACTGGGTCTGTCAAATCTCGTGGGAGCGGGTGGTAGGAACTTTGCTGCGGGGGCAAAAAAAAACACTGCAGGATCGGGATGTAGCCTGGTGACAGGATGTCAATAAATGATGTGGAAAGGAAGTTCAAAGAAGGTCTTTACAGCACAAAGACAAACCAAGGCAAGTCTGACATTTGGAGAAGTTTCTCAATTGTCTGTGAGAAAGATGGAAACGAACTGGACTTTGCTAGTTGTAACAAATGTCCAAAAATACTAGTCTACAACTGAGGCAAATCCGGCACCTCTGGGTTGAGGCAACAAAAAATGTGTGGAAGTGTGCTGTCTCGACAATAGCCTATAAGATAAAGTGTTTTCTCCTGCGGGACGGGAGAAGACACAGAATCAATGCATTTCTATTGTGTGGGCATAAATTCTTAAAGTTTTGCGGGTGCTGGCGGGAGTGTTACACACACTTTACGGGCGGTAATGGTCAGACACCGCGGGGTGAAGAAAACGGTCCCTCGCAGGGCTCCACACACAACTTAAAATTCAGTGGTTCATAGTTATAAAGTATGCCTCACTTGGAGAGTCCTGTTTCATAGAGACAATGTTGCTTTATATTAAACAACACTTTAAAATGTGAAGAAACTGAAGAAAAAAAATCCTTTTTCATAATTTTCTGTGTTTTTACAGTGATGGTTTATGTACTTTCATCAGAATATTTAGCTTTTATTATAGTTTGCTTTGTGGTTAGTGATTACAGACTGATGGTGCAGCTTATATTTGTACTGATCTTTAATATCTCATCGACTTGGCGGGAAAAAAACAGAATTTAAGTCTGATATAAATTTAGATTTTTCTCTTAAAGCCATGCGGTTCTACTGTAAACAAACTCCAACACCCATTAGGTTTATGATTAACACGACTCAGTTTAGCTATTGTAATTTTGGATGTATGAATAATCTTCCCATTGTTTATTTACAGATCTATATTTAAAGTCTTTGGTTTAGTTGGTTTCTTAGACTGCCTGTCTTTGATGGTGATCTGCTGCCACATGTCGGTTATGTACAGGTGGCTTTGCAAGTCCTGGACGCAGTCGTGTGCTATAACTGCCTTCCGTCGGACTCCCTCACAGTGTTCATAATAACACTTTGTCGAACTGTGAACGTTAAGGAGTTTTGTGAATCCTGCTGGAAGGTGAGAAGAGAACACACACTTTCAGGGGGCTCATTTGAGGTGATTAGAGCTTCTTCTGGTCTTTTCTCATGTGTTGTTGTGCTGCTCTTTGTCTCCAGCTGATGAGGAAAGTTCTGGGCACTCACCTCGGCCACAGTGCTATTTACACCATGTGCCGCATCATGGAAGAGAGGTACAATTGCTTACGTTTAATATGTCTGAGTTATGGTACACTCATTAGCGTATTTTGCTGTGGATCTCTCGTTCATGCGTCTCTAACCCTTAAATCTCCACCAGGGTGTACATGGAGGATGCACCGCTGCTGAGAGGAGCAGTGTTCTTTGTTGGAATGGCACTGTGGGGTGCTCACAGACTTCCTGCCCTGAAAAACACACCAACTCTTGTTCTACCATCTTTCTACAAGGTAAAACACAAGTCCAGAGCCAATATTCAATTAAATTTTAATTAGCGAGTTCCTTACAACATTTACCACATTTTCCTAAATCAAGAGATTTTAAAGTTTTTTTTTTTTTTTTGTTTTTTTTTTATCCCAGTGTATTCGTCCAAAATCGGATCCATATTAAATTTTTCATTAAAATACTTGTTACACAGTTTAACTGGATCAGTTGTGCTGTCCATAGATTTAAGACAGAATTTTGATATTTACATTACAAAGGAAAAAAAAAAAAGACTACTTGATAGATCAAATGTGCAAAATTAGTGACTGTTTCTGTCTGACGTCTGCCACTTAGGCCATGTCATGTGCCAATGAGGTGGTGTCCTATGAAATCGTCCTCTCCATCACCAGACTGATCAAGAAGTATGGCAAAGAGCTGCAGGTGGTCACATGGGACATCCTGTTGGGCATCATAGAGCGACTCCTCCAGCAGATCCAGGTGCATGTATACACGGTACTCGTGTGCAAGCTCATAGGAAATAAAATAATTGTTTAACCAAGTTGTCTACCTTTTGTGTTGTCTCAGACAATAGGCAGTGCAGAGCTGAAGGCCATTGTCTATGAGCTGTTGACCACAGTAGAGGAGCTTTATGAGCAGAACGGTTACCATGGCTCCACAGAAAAGTTCTTCAGTCTGGTGGAAAAATGTGCCGACAAGAGACCTGTTAGTGCTTCTGATTATCGACGCCTCTGCATCTTTCTGTGTTGTCATCTAGTCTTCTTGCACACTGCAGCTTATTTTCTCATTATAATGTTGTGTTGGACAGGATGCATCAGTGCTGACCCTCATCTCGTACAGGGCGCAGTCCATCCAGCCTGCCAAGGACTGCTGGATTCAGAGCCTACACCGCCTCATGGAGAAATTCTTTAGGTAGGATTCCTACACATGGCCATTATCATGTTTTGGATCAGTGGGCAGGTGATGTATTTCCCTTTGGAACATTGATAACAGGGGTCCCATTTCAGCGGTGTCTTAATCACACCTGTCCTCGTTTTTTCTCTGAAAGGAACGAGAGTCGCAGTGTGATAAGGATCAAAGTGCTTCATATCCTGTCCTTCGTCCTTAGTACCAACAGACAGCTCTACGAGGTCAGTACACACACACACACACACGCACACGCACACACACAGAGTGTACAAATGAGATGCAGGTCTTTGGAAAAAAAAAAGCATCTCTTTCTAAATTGTACAGGCAGTTTGCTGTTTACTTGTGCACCAATATTCCCTTATTATCCCAATCAAGACCTTATTCTGATTAAAACACTGATTCTGTTTACTTTCACTCATAGAAAGTCATTTTTAGGAGAAGAAACAATTAAATTCTCATTTTAGACTTATATAAACCTTAATCGCACCACTATTTCAACCTGCTGGAGTTTTCACAGCATCTAACAACACACACTGTAGCCCTCAGAATTCCTAGGTTTGCGTTTTATGAAAAAACCTTAAGATAGTTAAGTTTAACAGCACAGTGGCTTATTTTGGGCTTGTTTTCATTGATTGGGTGGCTTGTTTCTCCCAGAAAATCTGGGGTCTGGTCTTACTGACAAAAAAAATGATCTCCTTTCATCATTTTCTGTACTCTTCTCCTTTGACTTTGATGGAAAATGTCACGGAGAAAGGTGTTAGCAGGAGGATTTACGACAAAAAAAAACCATGCTGCAATGACAATCTTCCTCAGTGATACTAAGCTGTGAATTATCTAATATATTTACGAAAGGGTGCTCACATGTTTCCTACACAAAAGAAAGAAGCACCAAAGCTCCCTTTCTTAGTATTTAGAGAATTCAAACAGCTCTTATCATGGCTGCTGCTTGGATACATGTTGGGCATTTCTCTCAGGGATCTTCCAAAACAAAAAAGACTATTAAAAAGCCTCTACCCATTCCACTTTGTATTTTTAAGGATTTTAATATAACTAAACTTTAGATGAGATTAAATGTGTATTTGATGTGTTGCTTGTACTTTGATCTCTGTTTAGATGTTGTTTACTTTGATATATATCTGATGAAGAATAATTTAATTAATTTATTTTTTTCCAGGATGAGCTGATTGAAATGGTTGTGATCCCTCAGCTCAGTGGGATAGCTGAAGACCGGGATCTGGCTGTCAGGAAACAGGCTACGCAGCTGCTGGTGGACCTTGCTGAGGGCTGCAACACGCATCATTTCACCAGCCTTCTGGACATCATTGAGAGGGTACAGATCTCATTGGAAACTTTACACAGTCATTTAGTTATCTCCAGTTCAGCTAAGTTTTCTTTTTAGGTGGCCAGTCGTTCTCTGGTGTGCTCTGGGTCCATGGAGATTTCTGAGAAAGACCCCACAGCAGAATCTCCCATGGAAGATGTCAGGACTGCTGTACTGGGACTGCTGGAAATCCTGCAGGTAGGCACATGTAGACAAGTCGCCTTTATCTATATTGCAAATGATTTAAGAAAGAAAAAAAAAAGTGTAAATTGGGTTTTCAGGTGGCCTAGAAAATGTTAGGGACACTCAGTGAATGAAGTTCAGAAGATATTCAATTATTTGTTTTTGGTGAGTCTGAACAACTCGAATATATTAGTTCTAGAAGTATATGACTGTTTTTCCCAAGTCACAACTTAATAAATACCTTAGGACAGAGCATCTATGTATTTAGTGTAGTCTGGACATGTTCTTTTGTCTAATAGAGTCCAATACACGAGCCAGCTGTGTGTGGGACTGACCTTTTTATCAGTTTTACATACTTTGGATGGCTGAAACTTCCATAACTTAATATACAGACAAAAATGTATTAATGACTCAATACATAAGATAACAGGATAATAAATTATACTAAAACAAATTAATTAATGCAGTAATAAATATACAGAATATTTCTTTAGTTTTTCCTAAACTTTATGTTAATGCCACTAATTATTTAATTTGTTTATTCTTAGATCTCTGAATGTATTTTTCTAAATTTTCCTTTGCATTTTCCTCTTTGTAATTTTGTTAATTAAATTACTGTACATCCCCCCTTTTATTTCCCTAAATGTCCTCATTTTATGTACACATTTCTGCTTATTTATGCAGATGATTGGGTGTGTCATGCTAACGGTAATATATACGGGGTGCAGGGAAAAAAAGTACAAAATACAAAGCGTAAATAAAGAAAACAAATGACAAAAGTATAATGAAACAAATCATTTGGAAGGATTAAATAAATCAAGCAATTATATACAGAAATTATACAGTTATACAAATATGGGGTTAGATCAATGAAAAAGAAACTGTAAAACTCCCAAATTAAGTAAATGAATAGAATTGAGCAATAAATGCCAAAGTAAATAAGTAGAAATAATAACATGAAATGCTATGAAATACAAAATAAAATAGAAAAAGTGATATATTTCACATTCTATGAATTTGTTACAGGATAAAACGTTGATTTATTAGCATTTATCATCAATTAAGCTTCATATGGAGGACGGGAACTTCTGTTTGTACTCGTCACTGTGTTGCAATGACAGAAATGTAAAACTGAGATGATCCAATGCATCGTTCATTAGGAGAAAGCTTTTTGTAAATCTGGTACAAGAGCGAGTTGGATAAAACTCTCATTTTCTCCCGACAGAGCAAACTGTACAGCCAACCAGCCGGCCATGCAAGTCGTGTATACGAGTTGCTTATCAGCCACCTGCAGCTGCATTATAAGAACAAATACTGTTCAGCTGTTGCCTCTGCCATTCGATTGCAGGTAAGACTAATCCATCTTATCCATTGTACTTGTAAATCTCTTGCTGCATTTCTAATCTCCTTGCTTGAAATTAGTTTGCTGTTCTTGTTAAATGAAACTCTCTTGTTCAGGTGTTTGGATTCTTCCTAATGATGCGTGCAGACTCGCTTCACCGTCTCGGGGTTCCCAACAAGGACGGAGCCATCAGATTCAGCCCTTACTGTTACTGTGACGCTGGGTGAGAACACACACATGTTGTATGTTTTCCCACAGACTCGCTGTGCCTGAGTCAGCTTGATAATATCAGGATCGTAAAACTGTTTTTATTTGTTTCAGGGAGCCAGAGAAGCGTGTTGGTGATAAGAAGCCGACAGGTTCTACGTCTCCTCCAGCTGGCAGTCCTGCTCCAGCTGCTGCTCCTCCAGCTGCAACAGCCTCAATACGCTCAGCCTATCTTCCCTACGCACCTGCCTTCAGCGTCCTACTGCAGTGCCTCAAGATGGTACACACAAACATTTATGCTATCACGCAACACGAGACTGCACACAGAGATGTTTATCAATATCATAAGGGCAGAGTGGAATTAAAGTCATGTAAAAATGTGTTTTTGAGTAAACTGGACAAGCAGAAACTGGATCATCTTCTCTGCAATGACAACACAGCAGCTCTGTTTTCATTAATTCATTTGTAGCCGTGTTCAATTGAATCATTTCAGAGCAACCCCCCCCCCTCCCCCTTCTTCCTCAGGGCCTGCTAGTTTTGAGGTTTGTTGCACTTAATAGCCCTTGTAGCATGTAATGCCTGTTGGAGCATGCTGTTAATAGCCTGAGAGTTAAGATGGAGTACAAATTTAATAGAAAAATACTTGACTGGCAGTTTTATTCTCAGTCTTTAGTCATGGGTTTGCTTTGTACTCAGTATTCACTTTGTGCCTTAACACAGATGGCATTGCATTTATCTTAATGCGCTTTGAGGCAGAATGCATGGTTGAATCATTAGTCCTTTTCACATAGCTTGTTCAGGTCATCTTCCTTGTGTCTCACCTTACTGCAACAGCATCGTTGTAGTAAGTTTGCAGCAGAAGGAGTCACAGAAATGAGTGTGTGGTTTTGAGGGGCCTGCAGTGAGGGACGTTCCACAGCAAGACAACCATTTTGATTGTCTGTTATTTGAAAGCACTCACTTGGATGGCATCTTGTCCGGCTCTATTTGGTTCAGCTTGGATGGGCAAAGATCACTGACAGCAGTGTAACAAGGTTATCTTTTGTGAAGAGGGGTAGTGACTGCAAGATCACAAATTTCTGTTGTCACTACTCCACCAACTGTACAGTTGGCATGAGGTTCCTCTCCTCGAACCAGGCTGTTGCTGTGGTCAAACAACTGCCTCTCCTGTCCAGATCCATTTATTTCAAAAGGTGTTGTATTTGCTCATAAGTTAAGTGGAATATTTTTTATTTCTAGCTAGTCATGGCACACTTCTCTGTTATTACACAGACTTTTTCCATTAAACATTAGGCCATCAGAACCCCTTACCAAGTGCATTTGTTTCGCTGCAATCTTTGAAGAGTTCTGTCATTGTTTATTCTTTCTTTTGTAGGAGACAGATTGGAAGGTGCTGAAGCTCGTTCTTGACAAGCTGCCCTGGATGCTGCAGTATAAAGTGCTGCTGCTCACGTCATTGTGCAGCTTAGATCAGCTCTGTTCCACGCTCTGTTGCATGGTATTACTGATTTATTCACGTAAACCTGTATTCTGAGGTGTGCAGAGTCAGATTTTCTCACGTTGGTCTGTTCTAATGTCTGTGTAGGTGACGGATCGCCTCATCTCAGAACGTTTGAAAAAGACGCCCGAGGGATTTTCCCGCACTGATGTCCAGTTGGCGGTTGTGCCCGTGCTAACGGCAATAACCTCCTATCACAAATACTTGGAACAGTCAAGACAGGTATGAATGATGAGCTCTAGAAATTAAACACCATCTGCGCAATTCATCGATATAAAGGATGTTATGAAAATCATTTAATGGGTTAACTGACAATCGACAGATGTTTAAAGCCATAAAGTTTGTTTGGCAAACAGCTATCCTGCACACACACAAATGGACATTAATTTCCTTTCTCCCCTGCAGAGGGAACTGGTTCAGTGCCTTGAGACTGGCCTCATTTACCGCTGTGCCAAGCAGTGTGTGGTGGCCCTTACAATGTGCACGGTGGAAATGCCTGACATCATGATCAAGCTCCTCCCCGCTCTCATTGTCAAGCTCACACACATTTCTGCTACTGTTGCCATGGCATCTCCTATGCTTGAGTTCCTCTCCAGTGAGTTCTCAAAGCTCATTTCACCTTTTCCAGTTGATTTAGTCAGTAAAAATTTTCCCTTTTGGAAACCAAATCTAAGTATTTGGCGTTATTAATTTTCTACTCTGTTTCATAGCTCTGGTGCGCCTGCCCCATCTGTATGCCAACTTTGTAGCTGAACAGTATGTTAGTGTGTTTGCCATCTCACTGCCCTACACAAACCCCTCTAAGTAAGTGCTCACGCATATGAACATGTGTAATCTTAGCTGCACAGACACTCTCTGACATGTATATTTGATCCATTCCCACTAGGTTCAACCAGTATATTGTGTCCCTGGCCCACCATGTGATCGCCATGTGGTTCATACGCTGCAGACTCCCCTTCCGGAAGGACTTTGTTCAGTACATCACAAAGGTGCAGCACTATAGATCACCAAAAATAGTTATCTGTAAATAGTTCTCAAATAGTTATAAAGTTATCTGCAATGATGCCTATTTTCTGCATTGATATCAATACCACATGTAGTTGGGTATATCTGCAATAGCGACAAAACAGCAATTGTAATCTGCATGCTGTGAATTATCTAGATTATTAATATTTTGTTATTGATTTTCAATTGGAAGCTGGCAGGGTCGAATCTGCATGAAGTCTGTTCTGTCTTAGACATTTGAGATCTCTCATGCAGCCCAATTTTGGGTCTGCATTCGATATATTGGAACAACCAAACTCGGTTTGCCTACTGCTAGTTTTTCTGCCCGAGCATTTTTAAAGCGAGACTCAGCAGAATCTTCCTTAAAAAGGCAACATATAGACCCTTTGATGGTGTATGGTGGTAAGCTGTTGATGGTTTATTTACCTGCACAGCTAGTTTTTCGCATCTTGCCTGGTTGAGTGTGCAAATGTGAGGTATAAAGAAAAGTAGTGTCTTCTCTGGTTTTATCTAAGCATCTGTGCCCCGATTCAGGCTTCATCCATAAATTATGGAACTCAGACATCAAATTCAACAGCCTTCAGCCCTTTTCGATGTCGTCTCTTACTCTCAGACTGCTGCACACCCTGATCTGACCTTTAATTGCATTCTACTTTTTGTCTCTACATTAACGTCTTTATGTGGTTCTTAAGGGTTTGCGTTCCAACGCCTTGCTACCATTCGACGATGGCCATGAGCAAAGCCCGTTTCGTGCACGAAGCACCAGCCTCAACGAAAGGCCCAAAAGGTAAAGGCACATATTCACATTAATAATGTGCAAACCTGCAGCACTGCACTCTGCCCATGAGGCTGTTGTTGTGTTAGAGGGTTGGTGGGGTTGCCAAGGTAACAGCGGACTCAGCATGACGTGTGATAGTTGCAGCAACTCCTCTCAGGTTGCCATGGTGATCATTTGTTCATTTTATTAATTTTTGATGATTTTCCCATTTTAAGATCTTCTTTTATTTCAGTTCATACGGCTCATCGACTTGATCGCATCATTATCATTCTTTTTTTGTGTTTTGTCCACCACTTGTTTCTTTGTAATAGATTCATAATAATGTCATTATGAAAGGACAACAGAGTCTGCGTCCTTCTGACACTCCTTGGCATCTGGGTGGTGATTATGTTAACAGTAAACACAGACAAATGTCTCTCACGTGGACGTGTAAGGATGCTTTTCTCAGTAAGGTGTTACTCTCTCTTGTTCACTTCCTAATTGGCCAGCTCAACTTAAGTGTATTTTTCAGACTAAACTCAGTTGTATCTTCACATCTTCTTAACTGTAGTTTTAGCTGTAAAATGAAAAAGAACAGATGTTTTGTTGGCCATTTCTTCCTGTTTGGGTCTTCCAGTGTGGTCAGAGATGTTCCGGAAACACTAGTTTGGATGAAGATTTTAACACACAGAAAACGAAATAAAATAATTAGGCGGCTTAGTTTTGATGTCCGAGTTAAACCGGCTTTTTTCCCCAGTGCATTGCATTCAACGACACCACTTCCCTATGTCTACTAATTCTTCTTTTGCTCAAAATTCCATTGTAGCATTTTGTCCAATCTTCTTATTTTGTTGTTTTAAAAAGTATCTTTTATTCACATACTTTCAAAAGTTAGTTCGGTCCCCATGTGCTTCCTTCTTAGATTTTGATAACTTCATGACACCTTTGCTGCTCTAGTAACAAAACTCACTCCCTATTGGACTCCATAATCCATAATGTCTTTGCTAATATTAGTTTCTACTGATCTTTCATATCAACTCACCTTCAGTCTTTCATATTGTGGTATCATCATCCTGGTGCCGCTCATTGTCCTCTGTGGGATTGGAGCTCAGCATGTCAGATTCCAAAATGAACATTTATAAGATGACTAAAAGAAAACTTTTCCTGGTTATGTTGCCAAGATTATTATTCTTATCAAACTTATATTAAACTATAAATGTGATGTTAGTATGTGATTTTTAGTATTTATCCCAGACTTGCTGTACTCCAACCTGCAGGTTTATTCCAGCATTTTTCAGTTTTTTTCTGTTGTTGTGTCAACTTCTTTATTATGTAAGGCCTGTGCTGAGTCCATCCCTACTACTATACTTGTGTTGTAATAGTTGTTGCCTTCACTTTAAACCTGCTGTGTGAAATGATGTTCATTTTGTTGCTCTCCTGAATATTTTGTGTTTTCCTTTGAGTAGCAGAGGCTGTTTTACCCTCTGCTTGTAGCTTGTCTGTTTTTGGTTTAGTGAATGTTTACCCTTTTTCTTTTAAAAGAACTCCTCTTTTCTTTCTCCACTCTCCTGTAATCTGATTTCATGATGTTCACTGCTGTTAATTTTCACCTTCTTTTGTTTTTTCTTCATTTGACCCCCTCCGCTGCCTCCTGCGATTTGGTGCTGCGTTGTGGTTGTGGTTTTTGGGGGTGGTTGTGTCATCCTGGATCCTTCCCATATTGCTCCCGACTCCTTCCTCATGTGACACCTGCCCTTTCACCTTTGTACTATGTATCCTCCTACCCCTGAATGGTGTATGTCCCTGATCACCTGCTCATGTTGCTTTGGTGCTCGGGTGATGATTCCTACTGTCTCCTGATATACTTTGAAACCACTTTCCCCTTCACTCCCAAACCACTGCCACACTCATGATGACCCATTCCCTTACTGCCCAACGCAACCATAATATCTACCCTGGCCCGCTGCCCTCGCTCTTTGCCATGGATACTCCTCATCGCCCAGTCTGCGGGCAGCAAAAGTGGCAAAGGCAGCAGCAGCTGTAGCCAATAGCAGCAGCTCTCCAGTTAAAGAGCTGAGGGACCTTTCAGCCATGGACGCTTTCCGCTCCCGCAGCATCAGCGTCTCCGAACACGCGGTCCGCAGGTTAGAGAAGAACCTCCCGGGTAACAAAACAAAAACATATAACAACGTAAACACTTGTTGCTTCCTCCATGGGATGGTTGATGGGGTGTAGGGTCATTGTCATGCGGGTCCGTTGGTGGGGTGTTGGGGAGGTTTGTTGCCAGGAACACCTGGAGTGGGTGGTGCATGCTGGAGGAAGGTGTGTGTCAACTTTTTTTGATTAGTTTTCGGCTGTGGTCGTACTTGGGCTGTGTTAGATTTAGTTTTTATGATTTGCTTTTGCATGCAGTGTTTGTAGAAGATGCTGGAAAACATCTCGGTCCATGTTGATGTTTTGCTCTAACAGATCTCGCTTTTGATTTACTGTGTTTTTTTTTTTTTGTCTGTGCTTTGACTCTTGTTTTTATTTTGCTGGGTGTATTGCCGACTGGTTTTGATTGGCCTAACAAAAAATGAATGCCAGGAGGGACTGGTGCCAAGCATGTGTGTCTTCAAAAATGATGGGATCTTATTTTCTTCTCTGACAACAACTGCAACCAGCAACTTTGGCTCCCTCCCCCTGAGGGGGCTGGGCACTTCTGCTTCCCCGGCCAGTGACGGGCACAAAAGCTACACAACAGCCTTGTTTGCTTGCTTGACATCTTCTTGGTTTTGTTTGGCTCCACTCAAACATCCACTGTGCTACTATGACCATGGCAATCTCCTAGTGTGGGAAGTTAGGGGTAACTGATCTGAGGTGAACTTTTGACAAGTTTAATCAACAAGTCATCCACATCGCCACACGCACATCCTCACAAACACTGTCTGCCTCACTTATTTTATGCTTATGTCTGCTTTGCTGAATTGCTTGAGTTTGTAACAGAAGTAGATCAAACACTGCAGTTGTCGGATGTGGCTGCAGTGCTGCTGCACTGGATGTCACACCTCTGCTGTTCAGTAGATGGCAGCAAAAGCTTTGACGTAGGAAATTTCAAAGTCAAACACAAGGCTGTATGTAATTAAACAACTGCAGTGTAGATCTGTTTAAACTGCTTCAACTGCTACGTGGCTGCAAATCTTTTTTCAATCAGGGATAGACAGTTGGTTATGTGTGAGACTGTTAAACTTTAGATACGATTCCATCCCAAACAACATGACCATGCTTCAATCTTTCAGACTTTACGGGGACATTTTTAAACAGAAGTCCTCCATTGCAGATAAGCCATAAACACCCGGCTTCATTCGGTTTTAAAGGGTTTGAATTGAAGGGTTTCGGTGAAAAGAAGTGCAACGTGAATGCATCAACAAAGCATGAATGCACCCTGTTCCAGTCTTGAGTATTTCATGGTCATGTTTTTTGGCGAATGTATCCACGAGATATTGAACTGAAAAACGAATTGTTTGATACGAGGAAAGGTGAGTGTAAGATGTGTTGAATTGTTGTTTATTTGCATTCAAGGACTTGGTCTGAGTGTGAGGTTTTATCTTGCCCCACCCAAAAGCTCTAACAAATCTCCACAAGAATATTAAAAGTCTCCTTTTGTGCATAAACTTTCATGACTTTAATTTTATGATAATTATGGTTGTGGTCCTGTCGGTATAGCCCTTCCCAAACCATTGTGTATGTTTAAAACAATACATGTTATTATATAGAATAGTTGCAGGACTGAGACAAATAAAGCTAGAACAGTTAATAGTGACAGGTACTCTAAATTTATTTTGGCCTAAATCACTTGCAGGCAAGTTTGTTTTTATATTTGTAGCTTAAATTCTTTTTTCCTCGTGGTTTGGCTATGCCCTGAAAACTCCTTACTGGGCTGAAGAGAGACATCTCAGTTGGGCTGGACTGTTGTTTCAAATTGCTCATTACGAGCAGCAAGCCAGGCTTTCAGTGCTCGTCCAGTGTCTCTCGAGGGTTGAGTGAGACGGAGGCTAACTTCTGTACATGTGCTCTCAACCTGCTTTATTTGAAGAGCACACAGCAACAATTCTCATGAATACAAAGAGGCCCTGCTCACTTTAGCAGTGAACACTAATGAAGAGAATTGACTTCCGTGGAGACCGTGTAGTTGAATAATTTCACTCACGCATTGCCTCCACCTGCTGGTTTTTAAAAGATGTTAAAAAAACAGCTCCCCTCAGAATCCAAAACATATTTGCATTTGGGGAGAGAAACGGGGGAAATATCGCACCTCTGAGGCCACTTAGACCACGTCCCAGCTCATGTCTGTTTTGGTGTGCTTGAGAAAATGTAATGATTATATAGTGAATTCATACCTGCAGATGCATGCTTACATGTGAATGCCTGTCTTGCATGAGACATCGGCACATACCTGTGCATTGGTTTGTTGTCATTACTTAGTTTTAATGAAAAGAGCTTGCATGTCTATGTGCACTGATTGTATTGTCATGACGAAGCGTGCCCTCCTCCTTCTCCTGTACACCCTCTGCTGTTGTTTATCGATCTCTCCTTTTCCTCGTCTGTAGGATGCACACCTCAACCACTACCTGCAGTCTGGGCTCTGCAGATGAAAATGCAGTGACTCAGGCAGACGAGGGGCTCAAGACCGTCCACCTGGAGCTCACAGAGACTTGTCTGGACATGATGGCCCGATATGTGTTTTCCAACTTCTCTGCACTGCCCAAGAGGTCAGCGATGACCTTTTAATCCTAGATTTAATTGTGTTATTTCTCTTTTTTGGGGACAGTAAAGAGAACCTGTGGTGATGATGATGTTGGTCTTTTTAGGTCTCCCATCGCAGAGTTTCTTTTGGCTGGAGGTCGCAGTATGACGTGGTTGGTGGGCAACAAGCTAGTGACCATAACAACTAGTGGAGGCGTCAGAACACAAGCGCTGCTGGGCCTGGACATGTCTGAACGTCTGGGAGGAGGAGGAGAAATGACCAGGTTACACAAGCTTGCACACGCAGCAACAAAATGATTTCTTTCACTCAATGAGGCTACTCTCTCACAGCTACTCTGTCTGAGGTTTCCTTGATTTTCATTTAGTTTTTCCCCTTTGACGGCTTTCCCAGTAGCCAAAACATATAAAACCATTATGCAGATCATTATGAATACGTTTGAAGGCATATGAAACAACATTGAAATGAAAAGGATATGTCCTTCTTTTTTTATGTTTCTGAAGGTGTTTTAGGTGTTTAAATCATGAAGCTCCTGGAAGTGAATATTTGTCATTTGTAAAATTTTCTTTAATAGTTTTTCCAGACAAAGAATGAAAACTCTGACTGCATCTAGCACCACCCATGAGGTTGACATTTGAGTTTAGAATAAAGTATTTTGACCTTCACTGAATTCATTACAATGACATAATAACCCCAGCAGCAAACTTTTCATCGATCTCTTGACTTTAAAAACTTATTTTTTTTATTAAACAGTACATTTTATCAGCACCATTTATTTACAAGCAAAAAAACGGCAAAACTAGTGACTTCGAGCTCTAGCGATATGAAAGGTGAGGTATCTAATTCACAAACAACACAAAGGGTGCAGCTTCTGCACCATCAGAAGCTGCTCCCCAAGTTAAGGCATAGCCATTGCTAAGGCATCAAGAGCAGCAATTCAGTATCTGTCCAAAAGCCTTCCATACTGATTTGACCTCCTGCTGTGACAGCATTGATGGCAAACTTCTGTTTCTAGGTCATCATGGCTGTAAAGCTTTCTAGATATTGTGTGCAGAAGTGCCACCATTTACCATAGACCCGACAATCTCATGATAAATGTCACAACCAGGAGAATAAAGCTTTCTCTCAGTGCTTTCCAGCTCCTTATCTCGCTGTATTCAATGCTGTCTTCACCTCCTCAACCCGGATCGGGTCAGCCAATATGTGCAATTTCATCTGGATAATCCTGATTGGGACAGCAAGGTTCAGAGGGATTTGGTGAGGAGAGAAGCAGTTAATGCTCTTTGCGACAAAGGCTTTAAAGCTCATCTGTCAGATTCTCAAACCATCTACAGTAAAAAATGAGGGACAGCAGTGATTTGAATAAATAAGAAATGAATAACTCTTCATGGAGAACATGCAGGGATTCTCCAGCCTGGATTTAATCTTTGCATGTGAACACCTGAGCCTGTTGTTGCTTCATCAGCCCAAGCTAGTTTGTATAACTTTCCCATTCAGAGCCAGAAATTAGTCCAAACAAAGTCATGAATACATTTCTAATTTAGACGCATATTAACACCTAATCACAAATATTTGTAATCACTTCCTGCAGGTCCGATCCATCGCTACACACCCGAATGACCAAAGAGGCTCCGGCCAAACTCGAGTCGCAGTCAAGCCAGCAGCACAACAGAGCCACGCGCATACGTGTCCGCTCCATGTCAGGTAATAACTGCACAGGTGTTTGTTGGGTAATTGTCAGCCTCAGGACTCTTGATATGAGATGGCGTTTATCCTCTTTGAAGACATGTTGTCATTTGCTTCCGGTGTTACCTCCTCACTGGGATTATTACTCCTGTCTGCACCTGAATTATTACTCCGGTCTGCACCTGATACATGTCATGTTAATAAAGATTTGTGGCATTGCTTATTCTTTTATCCAGTGCTGAGTTATTACACATAATTAGGGAAATGATGGTGGATCTGCATGTTCTAACTAGACCTCGCTGCGTATTTTCTGCAAATATTTTTTGCATGATGTCGTCTTTTTGTGACTGTGTCGGTCCACCTGAATGCATTTCTCTGCTCATTATATTTTTATTTCTTATTTTTTATAAAAGGGTAAGTATCCTTTCAGAGGAACCTTCTGGTTATATTTTGATGTGACGAATGTGAGTAGAGTGTATGAATTAGAACTATGACAACCTTCCCTTTTATCCTAGGTGGGCACGCTCTTCGTGCCGGTCCCGCTCAGAGTCTCAGTCCTCTGGTGTCCCCCTCTGAGGGAGAAATAGCCACTCCTCTTTCTCCCCCCTCGGGTCCCAACCTGGATAGTGTTGGTCCGCCCTCGTCCACCTCTGCCAACCCACCTGCTCCACCTCCCCTGAAAGACAACCCCAGCCTGGCTGAGTTTGTCCCGATCCTCACACAAGGCTGGGCAGAGATCTTCATTCGGAGACCGTCAGGTTTGTCACCAAAAAACGAACGTTACCTCCACAGGGATGTTAGCAAGTCTATTATTGCAACTTTAATAGTACAAAACAGAACCACTTCAGTGGGGAAAAAAAGCAATAAATCAGACAATTTTCTAAACGTGTACTTTTTTTCAACCATTTTGAAATTACCGGTAAACACAGTACTTATTTCTTTTATATTTCAGTGCAATTTCAAATCGCCTGTCCATTTTAGTTATTTTGTGGGTAATGGAGGGACACTTTTTTTGTATTTTACTGTAGATTCTGTTTTTAAATCGAAGAAACAAACTCAACAAAGGTGACACTGAACACGCTTGTCACGGCAGAAGCTTCTGCTGCATCTTTATGCACAATCTGTGACTATTTTCCATTATCTCTTATATATTTTAGCCTTAACTGGTATTACATCAGGTTTTGATACAGTCCTGATAGCACTAACTGATGACTGAAAGAACATATTAAAATTTGACAAAACTATATGATTGTTTTCTTTTGTCTGTCAATAAAGGTAACACCAGTTGGCTGATGTGTTTGGAGAATCCGCCCAGCCCCTTTTCCTCTGAGCTCGGCAACATGCCGCTGCAGGAGCTCTCCACTGTTCTGATGGCGATGGAGGGAGTGAAGGAGCCTCCTGCTCAGACAGCCAGCGCTCCGGCCAGCACAGCTGCTCCGGCACCCACCTCTTTCTCTGAACCCCTAACTCAAACACACAGCAGTGTTGGAGGGAAGGCACACCTTATTCAGCGCTCCAACACTGGTGAGTAACGGTCTGAGGAGTGTAAGCAAAGAAATGAATAAAATGGTTCACATTCACAGGCGAGTTATGTGCCCCAGAAGCTTAAAAGTTGTTATTTTACCCATAAAGTAAATGCAACAACACATCCACAGAAGTGAGCCACAGAATACAGAAATGTGTGATTATTAGGATTTTATAAATGGGTTTATTATGACGCATTAGCTTCAGACTAGCAACTAGCCAGTAAACTGTGCTGCCTTCATCACGGGAGTGTATCTTCTCTGGAAGTCAGAATTTGCAGACCTTAAATTGTCTTCTGAAACTATAGAATAATGAGGACGTGAAGCTGAAATGCGACAGCCAACTGAGAGAGCCGACGTTTTAGGAGTATCTACAGTCAGGGGACGCTCTATAGATTAATTTTGTGCAGAGCTGCAGTGAGGAGTTCAGGGTCACTGTCATAAATCACATTTTTCACCTGGTACTTACAAACTGTTATCAGAGACAGCTCATATTAGCAGAAACACCAATACGGTGCTGCGCCTGCAGGTTTCCCCGCTGGCTTTAGTCTACAGCTGGAAGGTGACCCAACTGTATAATATCTGCTGTTTGTGTTTGGGATTTCACATCTAAGCAGTTTGTTTTGTGTAAAATGAACTCCGCTCTGTATACAGCGCGTTTCTTTTTGATCTGAGATCTGTCAGTCAGTGTGGATGCAGGTACACTCCCAGCTTCTATGAGCTGAGAACACTGTTCATTTTCCTGGGATTTTTCTTTTTTTTTTTTTTTCTTTTGATGATTGTTTCAATCATTAAATTTTGACCGGGTGGTTAACAACCTATTTGTCTGTGATGTGATGAACTCAGAATGTAGATTTATTACTGCTTTAGCCAGAGTTTAAACCATCGAGCGTGAAAGTGAAATCTGTCGAGCATGCAACCATCTGTCTGCCTCTCTGTCTGTTTTTGGTCCCTTTAGTGCATTTGGCTAAATGCCTGTAAATAATGTCTTATCTATACTCAGATCAGTGACTGGTAGATGCTCTGAAAAGCTGTTGCTTATGAATAATTTCCCCCAGAAGCTTAATTTTCAGTGCTACTCATTGTTCTGTGCTTTTTTTCATTCTGTCTCTTCTTCTGGGGCCCCATTTCCTTTATTTACTCATCGTCACATATTTTATTTACGCCATCCTATCATGTCCTTTCCACACTCTTTCTTTCAACATTTAAAATTTTTTGCCTTTGAGATTTATTCCATTGTTCCCTGGATTCCTTTCATGTATCTTCATCATCACTGCCATGCTGGTTTGTGATTGGCTGCGATGTGTTATGTGGCTTCATGTTCCACCAACCTGTCCTCTGGCATCATGCCTGCAGTTGGCGGCTCTCTGTCGTCTCTGGGTCTGGGCTGTGCCCCCCCAGGCCCCCCAGCCCCTGGCAGGTTGCACAGGAGCATTTCCTGGGCAGGTACCGTCCACCACATGTGTGAACCTACACCTTCCCCTCCATGAAACTCCTGGTGTAGTATATTTCTTCTCACTTGTGCAAAGCAGCGGTCTCCAGGCACAATGTAGAGGTGGCTTCATTAGAGCGGTGCTGGAAACTTAGCATATTTCTGCATAAATATGCCCTGAAGCAAATCAGATTTTCAAACATTCAAACATGTGAACCTTTGAGATAAGCAGTTAAGAAGGTGAAAATATGGCTTGATGTTTTCAGTCAATGGGAGGATAATAAAGTGGAGGTGGGCATCCTGATATATTTAAAGAGCAATAATCTGTTAACTTCTGGTCCTTGCAACATGTTTGTGGAAGTGTGTCACGGCAGAAAAAAGGAGGGCTATGAGTACGTCAGAAGGCTGCTAATCAGGACTGAAAAGCTTACAAAAACATCTCCACAGTCATACAGATTGGGCACAAACAAAAGAAAGGACTTAGGACTTGTGTTAAAATCATATTTATGCAGGAATATTAATATTTTTAATGGGTCATGGAAATTGGAAATGTTGGTAAATGATCTCTCTGACAATTAAAAGAAAGTGATCGAAGACTGAAATCTATTCCCTGTCCCTATTATCCTTAAGTAACCAGAGGGAACCAACCAGCCTGGCTGAATCCAAATGTAAAGAATCCATCAGCATCTCCAAAGCAGAGGAAAGTTATTATGTCTGGTTAGATGCTAGGCTCAGCTAATGCTAACTGTCTCGAGCTGCAGCTTCATAACACGAGGAGTGACTTTCTGAAGCTCTGTCATCACTGAGAGGTGGCGACGCAATCTGCACAGACTCCCGTTCTTATGATGAGCTACCGGCAGTAGCTTCGTGCTCCACGAACAGATATGAGAGTGGAATTAGTTTCCTCCTCATCTAACATTAAAAAAAAAAGCACAAACACCAAAATATCAAATATCAAACCATTCTTTTAATTGTGAGAGATCATATGAAGGAGCTTCTTTGTCTCTTTTTGCCTCTCTCCTCCACACCTGTCACAGATAACTCAGTTGTGCAAAAGACCTGCTGTTTTATTCTCAAAGATTGTGCAAGTTAAGAATTGAATCATTTCTGCTTTACTCATCAGTCTTTATTAACACGGGAGGGAGGGTCTTCTGTGAGTGGTGATGAAATCGTGCCTGCACTCGGATCAATCAGAACAAGGATTGTGATTAATCTTTTGTCTCCCTCCATGATTTTCCTCTTCTTCCTAATCATCTTCTCCATCTCTTATGGATCTGAAATATACTCCCAGGTTGCCCTTTTAACCTTCATTGTCAACAGGAAAGCCCAGACCTCATCATGCACTTCCTTGCTTTACTGGAAGACCAGTAGGTCGATGAAGACATTTTCTGGCTGCAGTTTTCAGGGCCAATGCTAAAGTGTTTGAATGGACTTGTGTTTGTCTTACTGCTTTTTGAGTGTGGAGAGTGTGTCATTGGGAGCTGCAGGGTGCGGGGACGGTCTGGTCTGGGCTGCTGTTGCTGTTGCTGTAGCTGTCCTGTGTTTGAGCCGAGATAACCAACGAGTGAACCAAACCGATGCATGAGTCTTGACGGAAACTGAGTAGATGAAGCAGCGATGAAAAGATATCGCCTGCCGCACTGATCTGTCTGTCTGAACTCAGTGCTTGTTGGTATCATTGTAGGTCATCTTGCACGTGACTTTGAGTTTTATTGATCAGTGTGGATGTATATAATTCTGTTTCATGTTTAAATTGATTTATTGACTTAACTAGAATTTAGATTTTTAGAGAGAATGTGTCAAAAATGACTACTGACAGCTGGTGAAATCTTTAATGTTTGTCTTGCAGCTGCATATGCATTTTTGTGTCTGATTGTGTAACTAACAGTGGACATAGCTCGGTTTGTGTGTGTGTGTGTGTATGAAGTTTTCGTGTATGCATGTAATATACGCGGTTGTTGATGTGTCCTGCTGTAGACTCTGTGGTGGTGCTGGAGGAAGGCTCTGGGGTCACCACAGCAAACACTCCACCTGATTGGCTGGAGAGTGAGGAGTTTGAGCCAGTGCCCACTGATCCAATATTCATGTCTGCTGACAAGTTCACAAAGACTCCCCCTCCTGGAACGCTCAGCAGGGTAAGTAGCTGATGTTGGCCTGTGGAGACATACAGGACACCCACGCAGTTTAAAAAAGTAGCAAATTGATAGTATTTTCCACGTCTGAATCAGGATGGAAATTTTTTATTTGATTTTAACAGATGATTTAATCTAAACAAAAGGTGCTTTTCACAGCTGGTTTTATGTGAAAGATGCAGAAATGTAACAGCACCTCTTGGTTTATCTACCGTTTCGGAGCCTCCAGTTTAGGATTGTAGCCATGACCCTTCAGAGCATCGTCAGACGATCCCATTTCCCAGAGACACCCACCCACGCACACACACCTGTATTAGCACCACAGATACCTGTGGTTCAGGTGGTAGAAGGGCTTAAAAATGGGGAATCCAAAGTTTAAAGTAAACATGAATATCCAAACTTCAGCTTTGATGTTTGCAGCAGGCAGTAAGCCACACTGCTACGTCTGAGACAGTAAGTCAGACGACATTGAAAGCTTTAGATTTGTGTTCATGTTGGGCTCCATTCATACTGTGAATAAACAAGGCTGAACCGACGACATTCATTCAGCTTCCTCCAACTAGAATCTGCTCTTATTCCTAAAGGAGACGGGGGAGGTAACAGCAGTGTTGCTTGCACTGGTTAGTTTGCCTCCTCTATGGGGAGAAATGTTATTGCTTTGCTTCTTGGCCCACTTTGCAATGCAGCTTGAATGATATGTTTTACTTTCATTTGATGGTAATTAGTTAGTTTGAGCTACAGCAACTAAGACTCTTAATCCTTTGGAAAATATTTGGCAGCGGAGTTGCATACACAGTAAGAATATCACATCCATCACTGGATTTCTAAACCAGCTGGTAAACATCTACACTAATTGTTTGCACTCAGATGTAAAAAGATGATAACAATCGGGGAATGTGAGTCTTGATAAATGTGCAGGAACCCTGAACATTACATAAATGTAGCTCACGCAGTCATGAACTGCTGATTGGTGCTGCAAATAAATGACCATTTATTATGATGTGCATATTGTTCCATGATGGTTGATTTTACATATCCATCATAGTTTTATCTGTTTATGACTCGAGAACAGATGTCAGTTTTATTCACACATTATAGCACATTTAATCACAACATATGTTTTATTGCTGTACATCATCATGCAAACCTGAGATCTATAAACAGATTGTTACCAGTGAGATGACTGTGATGTTTAAAAGTTAGAGCATTAACCAGGATTCTGAACAATTTGAGGGATTTTGCTGTCAACGGGCCTAAAATTCAGTCATAACATCAGATAATTTGATATTATTCAGTAAGTAAGTCCACTTTCCACTGCTGGGCAAAATGGGGTCACCACAGAAACATGACTGTATCATTGATCTTTCATGTTGTAAATATAAACAGACACTAGCTTTAAAGACACTGTAAGCAGTTGTATGTTTCTCCTCCTCATGCTGCTTTGCCTGTGCTTAGGAGCACTGGAGGAAGAGTGACTGCTCTCCTGATAATAGCAGTACCTGAAGTCCAGAAGAAGCAGTTGCTTTATTATTGAAAATGCTGTTTTAAAACAAAAAAATTGTAAAATCGGATATTTTCTCCATATTTTCTCGTACAACTACATGAACACAGATGTGTGTAAACTGAAATTTCATAAATGACTCTCTGACTTTCTGGGGTCTCTTCAGGTTTGACTGTCTCTGCCAAAACCTTAAAGCTGTAACTAAATATTAGTTTGTCACGGGGTCTTTACTTAATTTTGGGTAGGATTATCAGCAGATTTAACATGGCTTACACTCCTGTTGAGTGGGTTTCCATCTGCTTGCTGTAAAAATAACAGACCAGCAGAACCTTTGATCCATCACTTACAGATGTTCATATTCTGTCCTTGCAGATACAACCTGCGGCTTTGTCTTAGCTAATTTGTAACTCATGCTTAATGGACAGCATTGCAATTATGTTCCTTAAAACAAAACTCTTCTCTCTAACTTTCAGTCATCATCCACCTCCAGTCAAGATGATGAAAAGTCTACGCTGGAAGAGGTGAGCGAAGGAGCAATTCCCATCGATCAGCCCACTCCTGGTCCTTCTACTCCAGGCAGCCAGGGGCCGGAACTTCCCTTTCAGAGCCACTCTCAGTCACAAGGCCACGGACTCAACAAGTCCAGCTCCTCCCCGGAGCTCCAGACATTGCCTGAGGCCTTCACCAAAGCTGCTTTGGAGTCTGAAGGTGTGCTAGGAGAAACCTCTCGGCCCAGAGCACCCTCAGATGGGAAGCCTCAAACGCAGCAGCACCATCTTGAGAAGGACAAAGTGGACGGCAGTACAGGAGGGGACACAAATGGACTGGGGGGCCAGAGCCAAGCAGGAGAAGGCTCAGGCTCCACATCTCAGAGTGGAGGAGGAATGATGAGGTTGGCTTTTCCAGCAGCACCTGCACAACCTGGACCCATCTCCCCCGGTGGAGGCCACCGACCCCGTGGTCACACCATTTCTGTGTCAGCCCCCTCTTCCAGGAGAGAAAGGAGGACGGAGAGGGACTCCTATCACAGTCGACCTGGGCCCAGCAACACAGAGAAAATGTCTGGACTGAGTCCCAGGTACTCCGCAGTGCGTACAAAACACAGCGTTGGTGTCTGTCAACTGTTCCTGCCAAAGCAATGATGCAATGTAACAGCTGAAGTCAGTAAGCTCATCTCGACTCTGTTGGGAAGATCTAAAGAGGGAGCACGTCAACGAAGAAACATTTAATTAAGTTGTGCAGCCCAGATTAAAGCTGAAAGATTGTTTGAGATGATGAAAAGTCAGAAGGTGCAAGTTTAATCAATTCAGATCTGATGCAACATATGTGTGCATCTTTCTTTCTAACCCAGAGTGACATTTATGTGTTTTACCTTTCAAGCCAGATATGAGCATTGCATCATACTTTGTAAGACACTTTAACAGGGATTTAAAGAAAAAAACAAATATATTGATAAACACGAGGGAAGAGTCCCTCTTTTAAAACAAAACCCTCATGTTTCAAACACTGCTCAGGTTTGAAATGTCTTTGGACTAAATGGTCAACACAGAGCTGTGTGTTTTGTGTGGTTGACTATGAATAATTCACTTTTTGTCGTTTCTAGCTTCGTCTTCCTCCAGCTGTACCACTCTCCTTTCTTTGGAAATGAAGCCAACAAGCCGCTGCTGCTGCCCAAAACTCAGGTGAGCTGTGTTCCCCTCTTGACCTGCTGTCGGCCCCTCTGCCATGCACACAGTCTTGTTCACGTCCTACATTTTCTTTAGGTGATAGATCGTGCTGTGAAGGTCTTGGACCAAATGCCTCCTTATGACACCCATAAGATCGGAGTGGTGTTTGTAGGAGCTGGTCAGGTGAGAACGCACAGACTGTGCTCTTAATTGCCGGTGGCTGTTGTATGATTTCTTTCCCGCATTGATCCTTTATTCTCTCTTCAGGTAAACAACGAGGTTGCCATCCTATCGAATGAATATGGTTCGAACCGCTACGCCACCTTCCTCACAGGTCTCGGCAAATTAATCCACCTAAAAGACTGCGACCCCGACCAGATTTTCCTGGGAGGGCTGGACCAGTATGGAGATGACGGGGAGTTCACCTACTGCTGGCATGATGACATCATGCAGGGTTAGTATTGGGGTGTGTGTGCGCGCAATCGGACAGATTGATGCATTTCTGGTGATTTCTTTTCACAACCAGTCTGCTGTGTGAATTACAAATGAAGCCGTGTCTCTGCAGCCATCTTCCACATAGCCACACTGATGCCAAATAGAGAGAGCGACAAGGGCTGCTGCAACAAAAAAAGACACATTGGCAACGATTTTGTCATGGTGGTGTACAATGACTCAGGAGAGGAGTACAAATTGGGAACTATCAAGGTAGATTCACTAACACACAACGTATAAAGAAAATATCTGCAGTATGTGTTTTATTATTCAGTGCACTCTTCTTTTTCCCCCCTGTAGGGTCAGTTTAATTTTGTAGAAGTGATTATTAAGCCACTGGATTATGAATGTAACCTCGTAACCCTCCAGTGCCGCAAAGGTAAGTTAATCAGTGTTTTTTGGTTTTTTTTTCTGCTCAAGTTCAGTTGTGATACTTCCGTTCATCCTCTTCTTGTTCTCTTCTTCAGATCTTGAGAGCTTAGTGGACACAACAGTGGCTAAGATCGTTTCAGACCGCAACCTTCCACTATTAGTCAGACAGATGGCTCTACATGCAAATGTGAGTATGTCTCTTCATTATTTTTACCTCTCACATCTACGCAGACACATCTTTTACTGTTCTTTTCTCTTTCTAGATGGCTTCTTTGGTTCACCAGTACAGAGCCAACCCCTCTGACGCTTATGCTTCCAAGTGGCTCGCAAGATTAAGACACATAAAGAGGATCAGGACCAGAGTAAGACCGAACCTTCCTCACCACCTCTACTTTCATGTTATTATATGAAATAATCATGTTTTAATTGAGTGTGAATTGAAAACATCCCGTCGCAGGCACAAGAAGACATTCAATCCCGCTCGACTCCCGGCATTTCGCTGACCCAAGGACACACCCAGCAGAACAAATCGTTTCAGCAGAGCACGGCGGCACCGAACCCAGAGGCTGGACAGAGGAAAAGACTTGTATCAACAGTGGATGATTTCACAGATTTTGTTTGATTGCATTTCTTGTCCTGGCAGACACACTCACATACACAGATGCACACACAAGCACAGATGGGGTGTGTTTGTGTGTAGATTTGTGTATGTAATAAAAACTGATACTGAAAAGGAAAAAAAAAAAAAAGTGGTGTTGTGAACTTTATTGTTCTGCAAAGAAATGATTAAAACCCATTTGTACCAGCTGGAATGTTGCATTTAAAGAGCTTTATGTAGTTCTCTGCCCAGCAGTCTAGTTTTTATTCGGTCTCACTTCTCTCATTAAATAGTTTCCAGAAACAGTAGGAAGCAGACAGCCTTCTCAGACTTTTTTTTACAGATATTTTCCCTAAGAGTTGGTGCACATCTCACAGAAATAAAGAAGCAAATACTGGACACAATAAAAATGTCCCTATATCTGGATATCTAACTGTTTTCTGCCAGATTCACAGTAAATAGAAAGCTGTGTCTGACCCAAAGTGGCCAACAAGTTATGCACTTGCTCTTAAATGATTTATTGAACTAATAACAACAAATTCAATCTATAAGATAAACCTGTTCTAATGAGCTTAAAGACAACCTTTCTTTTTTAATGAACACCTTTATTCTTCATCACAGCCTGAACCCTCTTAGACAAGCTTTCTGTCATTTCTTTAAGGAGTCTTCAGGAATAGTTCTCCAGGCTTCTTGAAGGACATCCCAAAGCTCTTCTTTGGATGTTGGCTGCCTTTTGTTCCGTTCTCTGTCAGATGATCCCACACTGCTTCAATAATGTTGAGGTCCAGGCTCTGGGGAGGATTCATCCCTCCATAAGACCTGCTGCCACTGATTTTCAGTCCACTTCTTGTGTCATTTGGCGTAGCTCAGCCTTTTCTCTCTGTTTCCCTTCCTTAAGAATGGCTTCTTGACAGCCACCCTTCCATGGAGACCATTTCTGATGAGGTAACAGTTAATGGATCAACCAAAGGTCCAGATGCATCTCTGAGGTATCGTATCAGGTCTCTGATGGACTTTTGTCTGTTTCATTAGAAGGCTGTTAATCTGCTGTAGATAGCTTTGTAGTCCCTCCACTTGTTTCTTGGTCTTCAAAAATACAATTTTATGATCTAAACTGTTTTATATTTGACATTTGTCGATACAGCTAAAGAAATGGTTACAAATTTTGTGACAGGCTGCTAGTCACAAAGTACCTAAAGATACAATTTAAAATACAAGAAAGTCTGACTGACTGGAAGCTAAATATATAGAACTAAGGGGTTGCTCAAGACGTTTGCTGAATGCTGTAGATGAAGTGGCTGCTCCATCGGGTGAGGTGTTGGTATCTGACATAAATCATCTCACTTTACAGAGTTCAGCTGTCAAACCCTTTATTTGACTTTGTCAAGTGCAAAAGCATGAGAAGTGCTACAACTGCAGAATACAGATGAGATACAAAAAAAAGTAAAGTGTTTTCAAAGGACATTTTAAAACAAAAAGCATCAAACAACAGAACACAGCAAGACACACAAGTCGGCTTTGGCACTATGCTGTTAAACACTGTTTAAAGCACTTTTCTGTTGACTGCTAATAGCTTCCTGTGATTTACATCTACCGTACATGTCAAACATAAAATGGAATAAAAGCTTTGGATGATGTGCTTCAGTTAGACCAGACAAATGTAAAACTTGGGAGTTTGCAACACCAGTGCTTGACCTACGTGTATGTAGCTGAGCCCAAACAATACAGATCAGAAGAGGCAAAAATATATATATACTGTATATATACATCGTAAGGCGCAAATATATACAGAAATGTACACACCAGAAAGAGAATGGGTCTATTTTCTTTTTAAGAGCACTGACTAGACGGAAGAAAACAAATAAGATAAAATTTCAAATTAAATCAATTGTGGTGTTAACATACTTTATGCTCTGTAACAGTGTGCCAAAAAAATGGGACTTGAGTATTAAAAATGAGGCTAACACAATGCAGAACTACCCCGTAGTATTTTAACCACCAAATACCAATATGTAAATTTCTTTCAGTAACAAAACAATTATCTTTCACCCAGTTTTGGTTTTTCCTGGATTTCTTCCCAGGTTTTAAGGAAAATATGGGTTCCCTGAGATCTGCCCACTGGACACAGGAAGTACGCATGTTGATTAAAATAAAACAACGTTATAGAAGAGCCGACAAAGATATAAACAACCGCTTCAACAATACTGTGGTAATTCTTACAGGAATGTTTCTTTAACGTAGCAGTAATGATAGAAGACACACGACAGTTAAATATGGTGTTCGATATCAGCTCCATTAGAAAATAAAGTGCAAGTACAAAATGAATGAATGAATTACTTGGCATGGTAAAACTCAAGATGCATAAAAGATGCAAAAGCTTTGGTAACGTTTGTGGTTAAGATAAAGTGTGAGTTAAGCTTTCCTGTTTGGTTTGGATACCAAGCTTATTGCTTTACACGACACCCTATTAAAAACAGATAAATCCACATCAGAACAAAAGTGCTTTTAAATCATCTCCAGAAGGAACACAACAAAAACAAAAATTACGTAGGAGAGATCATTAGACTGGGAGTCAGTATAGCTTTATAAAGATTCAGTACTATTTAGCGAAGGCAAATCAAATCACAACTCATTCGATCTCTTATTCATTTACTACACCTCTTTGTCAGTGCTCTGCCTTTTCCCTCCAGATCTTTGTTACTTTTTTATCTCTCTACACATCTGTGGATAAAACATGTTTATCAGCACCTGAAGAGCTGGCTGCTGGAATCCCAACAGCATTATGTGTGTGTTTGTGTGTGTGTGTTGTCTCTCGTACCTCAGCGGGCTGAAACGCATGACGCGTTTCCATTTATTGATATGTATCTACAGTGTTACTTCCGTGTATACCTGCATGTGCGTATATCTTTATCAACTTTGGGTTCATAAAAACATTAACTAGGCCAGGCCACCAGTATCCACAGTGACCAAAATATGAAATACAACAATATGTCGACAGAAAAAATAACTGAAATCAACACTTTTTTCCAGAGATATACAAAAAGACTGACGGCACAATCTGCTTTAAGTTCATTGAGTCCTCTGGTGAGCACGTTCTGTGCTCTTGTCATTGATGCCATGTGACCTCCAGGGTCACATGGCGACAGGGGTCAGTTCTCAGAAAGCAAAGGGACAGAGCAATGTTTCTTGGTTCCATTTTCAACATTATTTGACAATCTGGTGACCTGCACCCTGTATTTGTGAGAGTTGAGTTTAGATTTGGACGGATAACTGAGAATAAAAGTTTACTGCTTTCTGATTATCTCTCTTCATCTCCCTCAGCCTGCCTGATTCTTCGTATTTCTTTCTTTTACTTTACTGTTGCTTTCCAATCCACTGTTTTCCGCTCCAGGGTTTAGAGAGGGATACCTGGGGACAAAACCAGCTGTCCCTGTCCCCTCTCGTCCTTAACCCAACATTTACCTCCCACATTCTTTTGCCCCACCTTTCACTTTTGTTTGTCCGGGGTCTCAGGGTTCGAGCTGTCCCGGCATGTGTCTGTCTAAGTTGGGTGCACCTTGTTTTTGAGGGGTGGAGGTTTCCGCTTCCTCTTGCATGTAGGGATGGTGGTGGTGTGAGCTGGGTGGTTGAACAGACTTGTGGAGGGGAGGGTCTCTCTGTCCGTGGGAGGATCCCAGTCTCGGGTGATGGGGGCAGGGCCAGGGGTAGATGGCAAGGACGAGGTGGGTGCACGCGTACCTGGAGGTGCAGTGTGTGTTTTGGCTGGCAGGTTATGAGAAGAGAGAGTGTTTGCTGATGACATGAGGAGGGGGGGAAGGTCAGCAGCAGATTTATCTTTGACTGGTGTGGCTGGGGGTGTGCTGGCTGGAGGCTTGGCTGATGACAGAGGGCTGGGGGGATGTGTAGAGGCAGAGGCAGGCCTGGGCCTTAAAAAAGGAACAGGTGTGGCTACAGGAGTCTTTTTGGAGTTGGCAGGAGTGCTTCCACATTCTTTTGGAAGTTCACTTTTATCTGTCTTTTTGCCCTTCCTGCCTCTTTTGGACTTTTCTTTTCCAGTCTTCCGTTCTCCTGCTCTCCAGTCCTTGTCCTCTCCCTTCCCTCTCTGTCTCGCCTCGCTCCTCCCACCCTTATTATCATCTACTTTTTCTCTCCCCTTATGCCTCCTTTTTCTTTGGGCTCGGTCCAGTTTACACTCCATGTGGTACACATCCTCCGTTGCCACGGTAACGCGGTCGAGCTGTTGCAGCAGGGCGTCCAGGGTGGGGAGAAGCCTCCTCAGAGATGCCTCTGTCTCTGCTCTCTCCCTCCAGCTGCTCCCTCCCACTAACACTCCTGGGCTGAGCCCCAATCCAAGGCCCAACCCCAGTCCCAGGCTGATCCCTGGGGCTTCTGTCAGGCTGCAGGGGCTGGAGGAGGTTGGGCGCCACGAAGCCTCAGAACCAGCATCAACACTGTCTGGGGTTGGTGGAGAGTCTGGACTGTCCAGAGGGGGCAAGCACAGGGACTTGCAGTCGCTGGTGGAGGATGAGCGAGATGGAGGCAGCTCCATGCCTTCAAAACGCACTTTGTGCCGAAACTAAAACAAATTAAAAAAAAAAAAAAATTGTCATAAAAACAATAATAACAAATAATCAGATGGAGTATTTTAATCATTTCATAATTCTTGATGTTCAGCTGTAGATGTGAAACAGGAAATTTACCTCCTTGGCCCGACTGAGTCCCATCCACATTTTGAGTCGCCTGAGGAACAGCTCGACCATCTCGTAGTCTTGGAGATCCACAGCAGGGCGGTACAGCTCTGCCCGCGCACGTCGGTAGTTCCTCAGTAACACGGAGATGACCAGCCACAGCAACGCCAGCCTAAACACGGCGAAGCTGATGTGAAACACCAGCGAGGAGAGAGTAGTGGAGGGGCCGGTCATTGTGGAGGCCGGACGCCATGACAACAGGCCTCGCCCGGCAGCACCCAACAAAGAAAGACAGGAGGATATCACACTGCCGTAGTCATCCACTACCGAATGGAAGAGCTGGAATGAAGACAGTTTGGTGTCAGTTTAGTAGATTTCTGGTCACAGAACTAGGTCAGTCACATTACTATGTGGCTGACTTTATATTAAAAGTACTATTCTTTAGTGTAGCATTAGCTGAGTTTTATGAAGTTTAATTTGTAAATTAGATTGTTAAAAACTTAGTGGATGTTTGTGTTTTTCTGTGTATTTTTCATATCTTATTATAAAAGTAATTCCTTATCAATTACCAATCAGGCAGCTGACTTTGTTTGGCACCATAAGGTCCCAAATCCAATAAATCAAAAGAAATAAATTGACCCAGACATGACAGGAAAGATGCTTGACAACTGGCAGAAGCACACTTGCTCACGTCTGAATATGTATAACATAATGCCTACTGGGCGAGAACCGGATTACCGTACTTTTGGTGAGTTGCTGCCAAACACTTGGCCTGGGATCACTGATCATGTTACCTTATGATAACGTCATGGAACAAAACTCTACTTCCAGTTAGTCGAGCAGTTATCCTAACTTAACTAACTTAATTCTGCTCGTTTTTAGCTGTTGTACTTTTTCTGAATTGATTTAGTTCTCAATGTTTACGCTTGAGTGTTTATCTCTGTATTTTCAGTTTTCACAGTTCTAACGTTGAAGATTTCTTAAGAAAATCAGTAAACCCCCACTCTGCTCCCAATGTTTCTCACTGAAAGCTTCTTTGGGTAAAAGACCTTCAATAAATATCATGTAACTATGTTTGACTTTGTCAAATATTACTAAAAATTTGAATTTACTAAAGTTAAAAAGGGAACAATTGTTAGCTTTCTTTATCTCGAGTCCACTGAGAGCTTTTTTCTGTGAGAGTGGAATAAAAGTGTGACAATAAACCGCACAGACTACAGAAAGCCACGCATGAATGATGTTTTGACTTTTACAAGGTTATGCACTTGGACATTGTGTGTCATGTACAAGTTTACATCTAGTTTGATGTGTGTGGGTGAGGCTCAGAGGAAACAGACAAGACAAAACTCTGACCAGGTGTCCTGTGTGTGAATAAGCCAGCATCAACAGAAGAAGTGCCAAGGAGACTCCCAGCAGCTCCCAGACTGAGCGCCGCAGAGCTCTGCCGAACACCGCCCACTCTCGGAGAAACCGCAGCTGGTGGGACGCCTGTTTGACAAACAGGATGTGAGGACGGGAGAGAGAACAGAAAAATGTGCTTCAAGACATTAAAACAAAGGAATAAATATGAAAAATAGTTCATATGGATGTGAGCAGTTTGATTTGGGAGTTCAGCTGCACAGATTTAATATATTTACAAAAAAGGAGCAACTAAGCCTTAATGAGTCTAGTTGAAATTTTATAATTTAGGAATGATTTGAACTCTAACAGCCTTATATGATGTTAGTCCAGCTTTGAAATTTAATCATTTTAAAGTAGCTCAAAAATGAACTGATGCTGTATTATTCTATATTTTTCTTACTGTCAGAAAGGCCAGCAAAAACCCCCAAAACCAAGAGTATGATCATATATTGATTGAACTTTTAAGCCATTCCTACCCTGCTGTAAGCCAAACTTTCTTAATTCCTACCGCAGAAATAGATGTAATGAAGGGGTGTGCACGTTGCTCTTTGAGCATTTTTTAAACCTCCTCACCTCCTTTTATAAATCTAAGTTAATTGTTGGAGATTTAAAAAACAAAAACAAAGATGAATTAGTCTGAAAGCTTTTTTCTTCTTCCAAGTTTTCTATTGATATTGTGATAATATTGTTGTAATGAATGCTTTTGGCCACTCATTAAAATGAGATACTATGACAAACCTAATCTAATGAAGCTCGAATGTATAATCCTTTTTTCCAAAAAGCTCATTAGGTTCCCAGATTAGCAGGACAATGTAGCTTTTATCAAACACTATTCAAACAGGAGTACACAGGATATTTACTGGGTGCTACTTAGTGTTTTTGATTATTACAGCTTTTGAATTCGAATAAACATGTCAGCCAGTCGACCCTTTCTTTCTCTTCTTTGTGGGTCAATGTGTTAATATTAGTTAATATTATCAATGTTATTCTTAGTGATGAGGCTGAAGGCCACAAATCACAAGAATAAGACCAAAGATGAGATATTGCTGTTTTACCTTGAGCACCAGTATGAACAACAGCCAGGCAGACAAGGCGGTGTAGAGCTGGCTCTGCCTGGCCAGGGGGTAGAAGTCAGTGAAAGCGTCCCGTGGGTGCTTCAGGACACTCGCCCACTGCTGCTTGGCCATGATGCAGCGGCTCAGGTGAAGCCCACACACAGATGCTGCCAGAGACAACTTACAGATGCCAAGGAGTCTCCACGCCGACAGCAGGTACATGTAGCCTTCCCTGAGGACACCCAGGATCCCCCGCACCAGGAAGTACAACACCAGGGTGAGGAGGACAATCTGGAAAACAGGGAACCATAAAGATTCAAGTACAGGGAACAGGATTTGGCTGTAGCTTAGGGATCGATAGTTATCATTGACACTGATCAGTTGCCAGGGGTTACCATGAGAAGCAGTTGTAGGTCCAGGCCTGTTATTGGCCACAAAGTCAGGATAATGAGTTCAAGGCTGGACTGGGCACGTTCAGAAACTGGGAACTCAAATAAGAAGGAGAAGACAGCCAATAGGTTTGTGTTGATGTTGTAGAGGGAGAACTCCACGTACACAGCACGAGTCCTGTGAAAACACATAAAAACACACACTTAATGGAAGAAGATCTTATGAATGTTTTATTTATATGAACTTTTTTTTTTTTAAATTAAGCAGAAAGATCAGGTCGGTGCTCATTCCCTGGTGTCTGGGCTTTTCATCCAAATACTTCACATTACAAATTTACCTCATTCTAAATTCTGTGGTTATCACTCTGGTTCTATGGTCTTCTTGCTTTCTACTTTTTGAGTCAATCACTCTGATCCCTGTTCTTTAAAACATTCCTGTTCTGTCATTTTCCCTCCAGACTGACTTACACACAACGCACCTCCTCCGCATCTCTACCACCGCCTGATCCCAGAGGAGCCTCAACAGAAGTCTCTTCCACCTCCTAATTCTGCTCATGCACAACCAGTGTGTAGACTCCAGGGGAGTCTAATCCACACACATGATCTACTGGAGTCTAATTGCTACACAAAAATTATTTAAGTCAATCAGTTTTGTTCCATGGTTCCAATTCATCTCTCCTTATTGAACTTATTTAAGCTGAGCACATACATCACTGAACCTTTTATTTCACCTTTTGTTCCAGCAGCAATCATTGTTATTAACTTTCACTCTCTTCCTTCTAAATAACTGTAACCTCACACCAAATGTTTAGGCCATCAGTTATCATTTGCAGACACTATGTTTAAAGTGAGCCCACGTTGCTTACTGTACAGCTGGCTGTGGGGAAAATTGCACTCCACACATAATAAAACTCCAGATTTCTAAAGCCATAAGCAAGAATGTTTTTGTTTTATTGCAATCTTTGTGAAATTAGGTGTACATGAGCCCAGTTTCCCCTTCATTACACCTCATCTGGCCCCTGGAATTCCAGCATCTTGGTTGGTAAAATCAGTAAGCAAGAGAAAAAATTATGGAATCACATTCTAAAACGCATTTATAAAACTAATACCTGCACAAATCTAAATATATAAATGAGCCTGCAGCTCATGTTTGCAAGTGTTTGCAGAGCTATTGCAACTGACTGACACATTGCCCAAAACAAGAGAGCTGTCAATGGAAACAATGGAAAGGATTATAAAACTCCCTTAAGAAGGTAATTCAACTTGGTGAGAGAAGATGTTGGTTGTTTCAAGTCAGCTGTGTCTAAAATTTGGAGCAAATACAGACAAAATGTGAAGGTTGTAAAAGAGAAACAAGCACATTTCCACCATCATTGATGATATGGGGGTTGATGTCGGGTAAAGGACCAGAGGAGATGGCTGTCATTCCCTCAACATAAAACGCACATTGAACATTTTTCAGGATGACAATACATCCTGCATCCAAACTTTTCTTGGAATTTTCAGTTAAAAGTTTGGATCTAAACCTGAGTTCAATGTAAGGAGGAAATTGAAAAAGGAGTCCTTGAAAAGGCTCAATCCTGCTGATCTGTCAACTGTTATACCAAGAAGGTTGGTAAAGATCGGCTGAAACCCAATTGATGAAGAATAGCTATTTTTAATTGGTGAAGTCCTTGAAGACTTCAAGATGTCATAGGAGCCACAGGAGGTGAAACAAAATACTGTGATTCTTTAAAAGATGTTTTGGTTTGTTATTCCAGGATTTTTTCCCCCACTTCATCTGAAAAAAGAGGTGAAAACAAAGCTAGAATATTCAGCCATTAAATAAAAAAGTGTTTTGCCATATTTGTTAAGTTTATTTCTTTTAGAAAATAAAAAATCTGTATGAGCATCTTCTAAGTGTAAATCCTTTTTATTGACTGCATATCCTTGGTCTATCCATTAAAGAAGCAAAGAACATGTTGCTTTGTACCATTTACTGTAACTCTGACTTTCCAAGTGAACATTTTCCAAGTTTCCATGCTGTTTTCAGTCATGTTCCTTCATGGTCACTACCTGTGGTCGAGCCAGTGGTGCTGCCGCAGCTGCTGTAAGGAGGAGGAGGCCTCCTCCAGGCTTCTGTTCAGCTGCTGATTCACATCTCCTCTGCTGTACACCCCCATCTGACCCAAATGCCACACCCTTGGAAAGTAGGTGGGGGGAAACACATAAAGCATGACACATCAAAGAACAACGAATGTTAAGTAAATCCCGAATCTGAAGTCGAGGTTATTTCAGAAGCTGGTGTCCCACAGCCACATTATAAATCCTTTCCTCACCACTCTGCTTCAGTAGCTCCAAAAAATGTGGCGTTCTCAGTGTCTTCAGTCAGGAATGTAATGTCATTTCCCCAGACAGATTGTCTGTCTCCTGGCCTGACACCACCTGCAAGTAGAAAAACAAAGATTAAACTTCATTAATTTATTTCACCGATTTCCCTACATATCAGCAGTCTCAGTGGGGAGCTCTGTCTGATCAATAAGGCCTGATTCAAGGTTAAACTCAGTCCAAGTTCACAGCAAAGGTAATGCCAGAGGCCACTAGGCAAGCTCACCCTGTGTGTCGCGGGTTTGTCGGAGCCTTAGCGTGCCAAGCAACACACTTCCTGTGTCTCTCAGGAGTGAAGAGTCATCAAGTATCCGTGGCAACAAGGACTCATTCAGCCACGTCAGAACATCATCCCGGCTTTAAGACAAAGACGGGTCTTAGTCAGACATATAAACAAACCTGACACAAGAGGTTAGTGTGCGCACAGAGTGATAATACATCAAGGTAAAATCTTTTGAGCATATGAGAGAAAAGGTGTCCTATCACAGGGTCTATCACAGACTTCTCACACACTCATGAGCCATGACACATCAGAGTAGGTAACATTTAGAAACCGCGGTGCCATCACAGCATCTAAGCTTTGTTAGTCTGTGCGTGTACCTGCTGATGGTGTGGTACTCTGGTGTGTGAAGGGCTTGTTGCAGCTGAGTCCGCAGTCTCAAGCTGTGTGTATCTTTGGCTGAGTCAGAGTAGTTGAGAAGCAAAACGACCAACAGGAAAAACATGTAAACCAGGAAATTCTGAAAAAGAGAATAATAATTCTGTTACAAAACAAACAAAAAATCTGAGCTCAAAAACATGGCTTCAGACAACACTTTCTCTCTGACCTTCAGCATGGTGTGCAGCATTTGGACTTTGCGGGCCTGATTTCGTGCCTGAGACAGAGCGAAGCCCTGTGGTGGTCTCACTCTGGTGACCCGCTGGACCACTCGCTCCACCCGGGGGAACTCCACCAGCACGTCCTGGTCCTCAGGACGCAGCCGTCGCACATGCAGCGCATAGTAAACAGCCTCACAGAACACCTGTGAGACAGGTCAGGGTGTCATAATCCAATACTAACTTATATTTTGCTATTTTTTTTGGGTCTTCTGACTTCTGTGGAAAACAACTGGCTCTTCAGCTAGTTGCAAACTGGCTGGTGCTAAACAGGTACTGTAGAGTTGGACATAATAGTATTATAATACTATTATGAGTATTATGAGTATGACGCATATGAGTTCAGAATGCAAACAGTGGCATAACCTCAGGTTAATTTCAGGGAAGATAAGAAAAAAAAAAAAGATTCTTCCCCAGAGTGCTATATTAGCATAACTGAGACTGAATTCTGTGCGTTTACCTTGATTGGCTCCAGCAGCAGGCAGGAGCACAAGAAACTGGCAAAGCAGGATATTAACCACATCATGGCCACACTCTGACTGAACCCATGGCCCGCCCAAATGGAAATGCTGTTTGCAAGAGCGATCCCCACCCAGCTGCCCCATAGGGCGGCGCGTCCACACCAGGGAGGGAAGCGTCTGGGACGGCACACGTCTGTTACAACTGGGGACAGGCAATAAATCCCATGGATCAAACAAAGAGGAGTCACTCAATTCTGTTCACAACAGCCCTTCTGAAGATATATTTCTGGCTTGCACGCCATTATCGGGCAGATGTAGTGAAGCCGTAACATGAAAGTGAGGAGAAACGGTGAGTTTCAGAGACGTGCAGAAAATGGCCCAGCATCAGAATCTAATCCTGGTCTTGGCATCTGCATTTGGGGTACATGCTCCACCAGTTTATATATCAATTATTCAACTAAAATAAATGTTCATTTTTCATTTTCTTCCAATATGCATTTGTCTATGAGATAAATTCCAGACCTCACTAAAGGAGTCATGTTCAAGTCGCTGTCAATACAATGGTGACTTTTCAGGTGACTTTTTCCTCAGACAACAAATGACTTGTTTTGCTTGTAAACGCATTCAGGGATTTTTTCATTTTTTCCAAGTCCAAGTCAAGTCTCAAGTCTCAAATGACTGAAGAAATTGTAACCTATATTACGTTTTAAATAAACATTTGGGCAGCTAAACGTTGATAAGAACTATTCAACCTGGAATTTTATCAGGTGTCCCTGAAATTGTAAAAGTAGGCTATTTTAAAACAGCAATTAGATTAACGTTAAGCTACATCCACGTAGACTGGGCTTAGCAATTAATTTGGTAACTGTTAACCTCGGCTACTTAACCAAAGTCCTTCCAAAATTTCACAGGCTGCTGCAGGTAAATCAGCTGTGTAGTAAACAATGAAGCTATAATGTGCATATAGTTAACAACACTGTTTATTTGATTAGTTTGCTAGCGGTACCTGTTGATACGCGCTAAGTTCCCCTTTCACATTACAAAGAGACTGACCTATCCTTGTGTGTTTTTAAGTGTCTGATGAAGTTGTATCATTTATCCTGATACCACACACTTTGCAAGTGGCCATTTGCTGTCTGCTTGAACGCTTTATAACCAAATGTGACAACATATGGCACAGTTCCAGACGAGCTTGACACTGCCATGGTTACAGTAGTTTTGATATCAGTGGCTGCATGCATGCGGGAGGCTATGTTGCGCTCAGCCGGCCATCAGCCTTGTCATACATTGGAATGAATGAAATAAAGATCAGAAACAATAATTTCATGAAATGAAGATTGTTTACGAGTCCCAAACCTAAGTCCAAGTCTCAAGTCTTTTGAGGGCAAGTCTGAAGTCAAGTCTCGAGTCATGCAACTCTCTGTCAGGAAGCAATGTAAAAGCACAATGTGCACGCTCAAAACATTAAAGCCGTAAAAGATCGACCACCAGCGTTTATTATTGAACAAAAATAACTGTCTTATGACTCCTACTTCTTTTAGAAGTAATCATCTGACTTTTCCTAATGAGGTTATAGATCTTAGGATAAAATAGATGGACAGATGGTTTTTGTGTGTCACTAATCCAACCAAAGTGCAAAGCGTGCAGATAAACTGCGATGCTGTTTGAAAATAATTGATTCATGTAGAAACTAACTTTCTAATTCAAGTCCAGTTCTGGAGAACATCAAATGACTTTGATTCCGTGTTGTTATTTAAGATTTCATGTAATAAGCTGCAGATAGATTTTGTCTGTAGCTGCAAATAGTTTTCAAAAGAACATGTCAGCAGAAAGAAAACTGACCTAACTGCCACTGTCTGCTAATTAATCATGTCTATTGAGATGGCAACCAAGAATAAATATCTGATTTACCCAGACTGCAGATAAGTAAAACAAGTTCACTTGATAGAGTTTTAAAAGTCAGTTAAAAAAGGTCTCTATTTTGTCTTTTATATTATTAAAGAGATCTTAGAAACACAGAAACTTGCTTGTGATAAAACAGTGCACACTATAATTGGTCATGTAGTCTAGCACAGTACATGATTATTTATATGTAGAAAAACCTGCATTTGTACCATGGTATTTTTCATCTTTATTGAATAAATCTTTTAAATGCTTTCACTAAATTAGCTCAATGATCCATTCTGTATTATTTGTTACATTGTTTATCAATTTAACATTTTTTAACTGATTCCACTCAGTTTAAGGAATGAATTAAAAAAAACTAGTTGAAGAATATTTCAAGCTGTATTCACACACACACACATACACACACCTGTATTCGAGGTGAAAGCTCTTTTTGGCGAGTCCCTTCTGATAGTTTCAAGAGGAAGAGGTTCACTCAGCTTTTGAAGGAGAATCACTTCGGTCTTATCTCCAAAAATACTTGATCTGAAGCACAAGCCGTGAGAATACAATAAACCCGAGCAAATCCCCAAATAGTGAGAGTGATTCTGGTGAATTCTATGGAAAAAAATCTTTCACTTACAGGTCGGCCATCTCACTTTCATCTGCCTGAGGAAAGAAATTCTGTCCATCTGCCAGTATGTGCTTGATAAGATCCTCATCTGCCAATGGAAAGCAGCCTGATGTCAGTTTTTTTTATACTTCAGCTTAAAAAAAGATTAACATTCACTTGCTTATAAAATTTGTTTGCATTTGATTCCATGTCTGTGTAAAACTTTTTAAACCAGAATATGCAGAGATGATGGAAAACAAGTGCTGACGATATGCTAAAAAATGATCTATTATCATGGATGCTTTAACCAATGAAAAATATTTATATATTTTAAAATTTTAATCATTTTTCATGTAAACCTTTGATATAACCACTATGATACTTTACTAACAAGTCACAATTATTTCTTATCTTCTAATCCCTTTAAAAACATAACAAATGCTTACTTTAAAACTTGCTGATATCCTGCTTCTACTCAGAAAGTTTCAAATCTGTGCAACAGTGTCTAATCTAACATCACGACCGTCTTGTTACCAGATGAGGTGAAATATTTGTTGCGCTGCTCCGTGCCCTCCTCCTCATCAGGGCTGAAGGTCATGTCCACGCCCAGGTGCCTGCTCCCCTGACCCCTCTTCAGCCTGGGCATGCCTGCCCCGTGTCCCGCCCCTCCCACCACAGACATGTCACTCAACAGCTCTGGCCAATCCCTGTCCTCAGTGTCCTCCTCCGCCATGTCCCAGCTGTCTTCGCTGAAACACACAGTGACAGATGTTTGTTACAGTAGTGAAAATGATTTGATAATAGCAAATTGTAGCTCATTATAGCTGATTATATTTCAAATTTAGAGCTTTTTGGTATCAAAAGAGAAAATGTTTTGTTTATCTCACATTTAAGAGAAACCAATCTTTTCCTTTTTTTTTCTTTACTCTATTCTCTCCCATCCTGACAGTTGTTGGTTACACTTGGCTCATGTATCATATGAAACAACTACTGTGGCAACAGAGTAGTTTACCTTTGGATTGATGGACTGGGTAAATCCACATTTGTTTCCTCTGAGTTGCTCTGATAAAAAGAGAGGAATAGATAGATAGGTTGATTGCACAGAATGTCAGATAGACATTGCTTTCAAAAATCCATTTGTTTTTCTAACTCTACCTCAGTATTAAAGAAGAGGAAGGAACTTCCTGCCATAGAGTTGTCCAGGAAGTCATCAATCTCTACTGACTCCTGATCCATCTGTGGGGGAACCTGCTCCACAGTCACGCACTGTTCACACACAGATACAAAGAGAAAATCAGCTTTGTTTTCAGCCTGCGGGGTGTACTACAACCTCAGCTTTTTTTTTTTTGCTGTACCTTGCTGCGACTCATTCTGAATAATGTGAAGACAAGCAGGTAGAGAGGATAGACGATCAGACAGGTCACCACACCTGCTGCAACTGTCTCTCCATCTAAAGAGGAAATCCTCGACACAGCCCTCAGGCTGCAAAACAATAGGCCATTCAAATGTAGAACACATATCATCACGAGTTGAAAGGTGGGAATTCACTAAGACAGGTAGACAGGCGAAACAGAAAAATGCAGACACATTACTGTACCTGTATCTCTTGTCCACCACAATGCTGTACCACAGAGTGTTGGCTAATAGAAAAAGCTGCAAAAGAACAGCACAGCATGTGGCTCTCTGCAGGCGGGTGAAGGGGCTGCGGGGGGGCCTCTCCCACAGTGACAGCCATAAGTGACTCTCACACAGCGCCCTCTGCAGCTCACACCGCAGGAGGCGAGGCAGCTGACGAAGCACAGCCTCTTCTGAGTGAAAAGAAGGCAAAGAAATGTGTGATGGAGTGAACGAACCGCTGATGTCCAGCAGCAGATGTTCGTCACACGTTTGTTACCTGAGGCCTCCACCTCAATCTCCACCCGTCCATCGGTTTTCTCATTGTCAACTGACAGCCACTCCTCAACCAGGAAGTAGTAGCTGCTTCCTGTCTGCAGATCTTTGACCAAGACGTACTGTAGCATCCATGCAGGAGACAGACCTGATGAAGGAGCAGCAGATGACGGTTACAGCAGGTTTACTAAGATGGTTAAAATCTTTGTCTTTGTCAGCTGTTTGGACACAGGTCTTCACCTTTGTTGTCGTGCCAAATACGAATTTTCCACACACTACCCAGGCTGGTATCCGTCGCAACATGAAAGATGTCAAGAGCGTTGCGTGTAAAGGCTCCTCTCGTGTCGAGATGGCGGTGTCCACTGCGGCTCTCCCGTCCGTACAAACTGATTCCTACATGAGCCGTTGTGCCTGGAAGGGTAGAAAGAAGATGTCTGCATAAATTCTGAAGTTGGCAGAGACTTTCCTTTGGCTAAAAATGTTTTCATTTGTAGTACCATAGGATGAAATATCACCATAATTAGAGTACTGCTATGATCACAGCACACAATACATTTCAGAAATGACATTTTCTTGATAATTCATAGACTAGAAGCTTCTCTTTCTTTGTCATGCGTTCTCTCCCATTACATCTAGTTACTCGCTGTAAGTATTTTTTCATTTATGCATTTTAATTTACCCAGTTGGCGTTAACAGTAACGCTTTCCTGTCTCACCTGACCCTCGGCTCCAACCAGTTTTGACCTGGATCTCGTACTTAAAGAGTCCATCTCGGCCGCAGAGCGGAACCACCCCAGCGCGCCGTAAATCCAGCTGGTCCAGCTTGTGTAAGATGGCCGCTGCCACAACATAGCTTAGCAAGCCCAATAAGCACATCAGCAGCACGACCAAGCTTGGTGGACCTGTACGCTCCTAAAGAGAGAGGGGAATTGCTTGAGAGTATGTTTATTTAGTGAATGTGCATGAATAGTGAGTGTTTATGTGATACCGACTGGCATTTTAAAGCTGATGGCGTTGGTTGGGACAAACAGGCCTGCAGCAAAGGCTGTGAGGTGTCTGGTGCGACACACTGCTCTGCTGGAGTTTGTCTCTGCCAGCGGGACCATGCCATCTGTCCGCCACTGCTTCTCGCTCTCACTGAAGTACTGACATAGAGAGGCAAACACCCCAACCTCCAGATGAACACCCACAGGCTGAGTGTCGGGGCTGCAGGGCGTGCTCACGTTGATAAAGTAGTCCAGAGTAGTGTCGTAGGACCTGATTAATAGGAAAAAGGTGACACAGATGTAGTCAAAAAAGGACAGGACAGAATAAAACCAAAACATTTACAATGTAAAATGTGGTTAAGCTCTGGCAGTTCAAATTCAGATATATCTGCCCCAGTGCAGAACACAAGAACTCTGTCTTTTTTTTTTTACTTTTCTGCTTCAGGCCATGACACATCTGAATATTTTCTTAGTGTTCATAAAGATAAATTTTTCATCTCCCAGGTTTTTGACTGTGAGAACAGAAACTGCACTAAGGAGAAAATTTCAAAGTTTAAAAGCTCCAACTGAGTGAGACCAGCACAGAAAAAATACTGCACAGCCTTACAGTTCAGAGACTGAACAGGGTTCTTACTCTGGCGATAGGAAGAAGGTGTATTTCTTGTGGTCTTGTCCCCTGGTCATACTGAGAGTAATACGCTTTCTGTCTGTGCAGTTAAACTCGTTGGGCTGCTCGTGGGAATGAAGGTAAGCAGTTATGTATGGCTCTTCCTTAACTGTTTCTCTTTTAACCTTCTCTATAGGATCTGGAGATGAGGGGAAAAAGTTGAGAAAATTAAAAAACGACAAAGCAATCACGATGCAGAATATAAATACAAATGACAAAAAGTAAATTAAGATGCAAATTTGGCCAGTATTTACAAAATTAATTCTAGGGAAGACTGCTGGGATAGGCTCCAGCCCACCCGATACCCGATTAACGGATTGACGGTATAGAAAATGGATGGAATTCTAGGGAAAATGCTATGTCAAAATGACCAACCAGTGAGTTGCATGTAATAGCATGTATATCATGATATCACATCTACTTTGTAAACAATATAATTTTGGCCAATATAACAGCTATATGTCAATAAGTTCAGTAAAAATACACGCTGGGACTCTCGTGCTGCATCTAAATACAGGGCAGATTCATAAATATACACTATTTCTGGCAGAATAATAATAGGGATGCACAGATACATCGACCGATAATCAGCTTGTTTCATTCATCATTGGCCTATAGGATAAAATCAATTCAAGCCAGTGGCCATTTATTAATGTATAACACAAAAATATTTTTCTGCTGTGTCCTCATTGTGTTGCATTGACTTTGTCCTGATACCGAAAAAGTGTAGTGAAGTGCTGAAATACTTTGAAAACTGTCCAGTTATTTTTCAGAATACATATTTCATTGTTTACCCGGAATTAAATGGGAACATAAAAAACAAACACAGTCAGTATCGACCTAACTAGTATCTTTAACACTGGTATTAGTGTCAGCCTAGAATTTCCCAATCACTGGAAAAAATGGTTGTTTATTGAGCCACAAGAGAATATTGCTGCCACCCAAACACATAATGTGTCTTTAAAAAGGTAAGTCTACTGCCTTTACATTACAACCCAAATCCTGTTTCTGAAATAAAAAACCTTCCTGATAAAAAGCATAACTGACAGAAACACTGAAAGCTGACCTAAAGAGGATGCTTAGTGTATGTAGTTCATTGTCTTGTCCTGTGCACGCTGTGCATTTGTGATAAATGCTTTAGCTCACCTTCCACAGAGGTGAAGTTGAGCTGCACAAACAGCCCTGCCTGATTGTTGCTGTTTCCTGTGCTGACCTTTAGGACAACAGAGTCGCAGTGGCTGATGTTAACAGCTCCAGCTGCGGGGACTCCACCAGAACCTTCAGTACCTATTTCTCCACTGCTACCATTGTTGATAGCGACAGTGATGGCCAGACTGTCATCAAGCCCAGAAATTGGGATATGGGTGCCATTTTCAGTGCGGAACTCCATGGACGCCACCTCGGTGGAGACGGCGTAGTTGGACACATAGTTGAAGGGGAAGGGATTGGACTCCACCTGAGGAGAAGGAGAAGGGAAGAGTGGGGAAAATCTTTCATCTGAAAACATAAAAAGGCTAAAACTCATGATAGAACAAAACAAAACCTCTTCAGTCATGCAACAACAGCGAGTATGTGCTGATAAGAGGTTGTAACACTATGCCGCTGAGTTCTCTGACAGTGATCTAAAGAGCTTTCAAAAGGAGGATCCTGTACCCGACTTAGTAGTTTCTATCATCTAGATGTTTTCTGAAGTTACCTGAAAAAGAAGCTGCATGATGCTGTTTCCTGCAGCTGCTCTGCCGAGGCTTTTGTTAAAAGCTCGGGGGATGGAGAAGCGCTGGCACTCTGGAAATGTAGGGAGAGAAGTGAGGATAAAACACTGCAGTCATCTGTCATGATGCACTCTTTGTTCACAGTTTATAAAGTGCAACTTTTTAAAGATCATAACTCCATCGAAGCTATCACCTATAAAGTTAGAACTCTCAATTCCCGAGAGACAACATATACAAGCGAACCTGGACTGTTGTTGCCATGGTAGCAGAGCAGACTCTGGGGGTCAGCCAGCTTTCCTGTGGCGGCGATCTCAGCCCCCCTGAGAATGAGCGGCTCCTCGTTGAGCACACGGGCGTGCATGAGGATCAACATGAGGACAGAGGACAGGCTGTAGGCCTTGGCTGCCACATGCAGAGGGTGTGGCTCCACTGAGGAGTGCGACGCATCCAACAAAGTGAGGGTGTGCTCTTCATTTGAGGAAAAAGAGGAAGAGGTGGAGGAGGGAGAGGGCAAATCCATGTCGGCGGGCTGGAAGTTAGACTGAGAGGCTGACTGGCTGACCTGATGGATCAGATCACCTGGAGGGTGAGGAAATTACACAGTTAGACTCGGGTCTACTTTCACACCTGCTAGGGTCTAAATAATGAAAAGAGATGAAGGTTTTTGGTAACAGAGCAGCACTGAGGTGTGTGAACAGCAAACTTAAAGCCTTTGCAGTTAGATCCAAGATGCAATTTTCTGATTAAAATAAAAAATGCTTGTTTTTGCCATAAACAATGCAAAAGTAGTCATTAATTATTAGTCATTTAATTTAATTAAATAAGGAGTTAGTAACCCTGTTTCTTTAAAGGACTGCAAACACTGTTCACAACAGGATTTTTGGAAGTGTTTACTTCCAGAAATCAGCAGTTTTGTCAGGTTTTATGCAATATGGCTGCAATCCACAGCAGTGACACTTAAAAATAAATATATCAGAAAATAAAATTTGGTGGAAGTTGCTACTTAGTGCTGCAGGCCAACAACGTTGTTCTGAAAGCTGGAAACACTCGGTTCCCTTCCTGCACTTACAGGCAATCAGCAAACTGTCTATCTTACCCATGATGTTCAGGATGTTGTCAGCTATTTCTGTAGGGGTGACAGTGCCCTGCTTGGTATCTATTTGTAGAATCTCCAGCATGGACTCCAGCTTGTTTAGGGTGCTGTTCTGACACTCCTCGCAGATGAACTCTCGACTCACCGCCTGGAAAACACACACATGTACTCACAACTGGTTTCCCGTTTGATTTGCTATTCATTTCTCGCTTTATTTCAAGTTTCCCACCAGCCCTCAGTCTGCTCCCGCTCACCGTGCACTGTGCCAGGGCAGCGGACATCTGCTGGATGTCGCTAACAGTGGTGAGGTCTAGAGCAGTCAAAGCTCTGGTGATGTTGCTACGGACTCTGACTCTGTAATTGCGCTCAAGTTGTGACACCCGTGATGACTCCCTGGTCTGCTCATACTGAAAAAAAGTTATAAGATGCAAATAACGTATTATTGGCTTACTGGTAATAGAATAGATTGATGCATTTGGCTGGGCCTCGCTTACCTCATTTAGGACTGTAATGAGAGCTAGCGATAACTCTCTGACCCTTTGGGAGTCTCCCTGCTCCAACAGTTTTTTGAGTTTGCTGTCTGTCAGCTCGGACAGCAAGTGAGGAAGACTGCTGTACTCAGGGGGCGGTTGTGGCAGCCCAACCTCAATGGTCCTGGACACAATCACAAATCAAAAGCACACGGTTCATGAGTCATTTCTAATTGAGACATTTGTGCTGACTAAAAAGATACAACTTTGTAAAAATTGCCGCTGCTATATCCCACAACTAACTTCCTTTTTCATAAAATAAACCCATCCTCTCCATGTGAAGACATATACAATGCTTAGATTTTATAAATACCAAAAACCACACAGAATCAAAGCTGAAGTCTCAGAGGATAGTATGCATCATAAATCCTTTTCATTGCTTCATCAGTTTGTTAAAGCAAAAACATTTAGTCATTTACCCTTTTGTCACCTGTCTGTTAATGCTTCTCACACTTTATTCAGACATGATGTGAAAGTGAATGTTTCTAAATTTGAGATTGGACAGTGCATGAAGTGCAGCATAATATAATAATCCTTATTGAGTCCATTTACTCACTACCACACGTCATAAAGCCTCAAAACCCTTTCATTAGTGGGTCACATGTGGTGTGTATCCCCTGCATTCTCAAAACCCCCACAGTCCTTTGGAAATATCTGAGATGCTGCAGACGGAAGCTGAATTGATGTCGGTGCAATATGCATTTAAATATAACTAACTTTTGTTCCAACAAAACACAGCAAAGCATAAATGTCCAATATAAATGGCTGTTGGGTAACCTGCAAACAGCTCTCCTCCAGTGTGTGTTTTCCAAATACAACAAAATAACTCTTTCCAAAGCTAAGAAGGTTGTGACTTGAAGGGACCCATCCTTCCATGGCAGCATCGTAAGAATGCATCAAAGGCAGTTGATGGTGCGTTACACATCAAACAGACTAGAGAAACAGATGTCCATCGACACTCCAGATGTTCTTAAAAGACTATTCTTAGGTTGGTGTATGAGGCCCCACAGTGATAGAGGCAGCCTTCATTGCTTCTGTTTAAATGAGAAATGTTTAAATATGCAGGAGAAGGAGAACGAAGGTGTTTCTGGCAGAGAGGCCTTAAATATCATGAGACTAATCTGACTGACTGGCACAGCAGAGGAGAGTTTTTACCAGCAGGTGTGCTGATGCACTTTTTCCTCACAGTTCAGATAACATATGCTCAAACAGTTACTTTCAAACATATTCATCTATGTTTGCTGAAAAGCAAGAGCTTTGTCAAATTCTGCCCTTTATTATTGTAAACAGGCATTATTTGAAAATGCAGTCGCTTGAGTCTGGAGAATAACCAAGCATGATTGTAGCTGACGGACAGACCAACAGAGTGTGACCGTTATCAAAAACTGCATTTTGTCAAACCTGGTGTTGAAAATCTTTTCGTGACCAATGCAAATACAATCACAACAATGAGGAAAGGGTACAACTTGGTACAAAACGTCAGTTGACCAATAACAAAAAACAGATAACTGTACTTAATTAGTTTCATCTGCTCAAATGCTAACTTTTCTACTTCATCAGGAAGTTGAAAGTCCTGAATGACATGATGAATGACAAAGCATGGATTCTGTGAAAAAACACAATAATGTAGAAGCTTTAGAGGCTACAGAAGCTTGGAGTTTGATAAAAATAAAGATTCAGGAGGACAGTTGCTTCTTTTATTGGCATCTGTGCTGATTAACTGAACTAATTAATGATCTAAAATGCAGTTACTTATTAAGTGCAATGTTGGCTGCTCCCTGGTGGTCCTCTACTGTGATGGAAACGGCTACGCGGTGTCGAGCTGAGCTGAAGCCTGGAGGCAGGAAGGCCGAGTGCTCCGGACTGCTGCCTTTGTAAACACAGAAGTCCTCGCAGTAGTCTTCTCTGCAGCGTGTCACCAGCAGACTGTACAGAAAAGGTGTTTCTGACACACCCAGATCACTGTAACCTACAGGAAGGCAGTGAGAAACCCAGGTGGAACATGTGAGAGACAAAAAGACAATAATCACAAGAAAAACTTTAAAAACAGAGATGTAGAGAAAGAATTCATGTGTGATAGCGAGGACCTCCCTTCTTCCCACCTGAGCAGTTGAAGTGAACTCGGTCCAGCAGAGTGTGTATCCTCCAACCGTCACCGTCACCGTCCCCATACAACATTCCCGCCTCCCCTCCTCCTCTCAGGTGACACTCCCCACCCTCTGGGGGCAAGTTGTGGTGCAGCATGATAGAGGCAGCACCCTCGCCATCCAAACTGCTGTCAGTCACATGCAGCGTGAAGATGTAGGAGGCTCCATCCCTCAGGACGCCCTGCCGCAGCACCAGATGCATGCCATCACTTCCTGTGGTGGTGGAGGAGGAGTCCAGGACCAGAGTCTCGTTATGCAGCGTCATGGCACTCCAGCGCTAAAAGACAGAGGAGAGAGATGTTTGTTTCCAATCTTTATAAATTCAATACCATTAATGAAGTCAATGAAAGCTAAAAGCTCTCATATTAAGTAGGGATGACAAATTGAATTTGTCTTCGTGTTTTCTCTGCTGTAATCATTTTAATTCAGACTAAATATTTTGATCCAGCAGTGACAGACGCTACAAATTAGCTAAATGGATGATTCATGGGGTTAGGAAAAAAGCTGTGCGTGGGGTAGATGTGTCGATTATAAAGGGCAGCACTTTTAATGAGACAGTTTTAAAGGAATAGTTCAACAATTTGAAAAATAGAATGACTTTGTTTTGGCAGAGCTAGACTTTTCCCACCTGTTTTCAGTCGTTATTGAGAGCTCAGCCAACTGTTTGCTGGCAGTAGCTTCTTATATAGCACACATAAATTAGAAAGGCATTCTCAGGAGAATCAGAGAACGTGTGTTTTGCTTAGAATATTAAAAATATTCCTTTAGTCATTAAAGATTAACGTCCATGAAAATAAAAAAGGTGCCTATAAAAAGTCCAGCTGCAGGAGGGACTTTTAACATCTTTTCTGCTCATTTAAGCTTGTGATATCTATAATTTATTTATTCATCTTATTTATAAGATGTGATGTTTAATCTTTTTTCAAGTTAGAAATATTTCATGAGTTAGAAACATGTTTGATGTTTGATGTTGCTGAGAAATTAATCCATCCACGCCATGCGTTGCTTATTTTATTGCTATACATCACACAGTGCACCTCTACCTTTTTTTTTTACAATGACTGTAAAGTATGCATAGTTTATTATGTCTTTACTTTGTTGTCATGGGTGAGTGAATGTGGACTTTCAAGAATAAAAGCAAATGTAATCAACTTTAAACTTACTACACAGCTATGCAAATAGTTAAGGGGTCTGTATACTTTCTGGTTGGGGCAGAGAAACTTGTAGAAAGTCTCTAAACTTTCAAACAGTTTATCTCTCTAACTCACGGGACTCACATGAACACTGGAGAATAACTAAACCCCTATGCTTTAAACTACCCCAAGCTGACACATAGCTTTAATGGGCTGCTTTTCCATATACTTTACATCGTTAGGTGTCAGACACAAGAGAAAAAAAAAGTGAATAACAGCAGCTTTATTAGTAATCTGGCTGTATCATTCTGAATTTACTGATTTTACAAAACTTTGAAACATGAGCCGCATTTAGTCATGTGTATACATGCAGAAGTGATTCGATCCTCACCTACATTATCTGGGTGTAATGTTTCAGCTAACAGAGCTTTAATTTTGTACAATTTTAGTCAGACTAACATATTTACATGCATCTTAAAACTCTGGTTTGGGTGGTTTCACGTAAAAATGCTCGGCGTTCTGTTTCTTGCAGAAAATAACAGATGAGGCTCCCTTCTATCATGCAAGTGGAAAGCAACATATTGTTTAAATGTTTTGGATTACCTGCTTTATTCACACTTGGGCTCATTCTGTCATTTTGGATGAGCTATTACCAGTGAGCTGGCTGGGTAAACTCTGCAAGCACAGAGCGAATGATTCGGTTCTCACATGAAGCCTCTCCAAACATTTCAGGACTACACTGCACAAGTAAAAACAGCTCAACTCCAATTCACATTCCCTGCCTTCTTATGAAAAAGATAACCTAGTTTTGTTCTTTGTGTCCAAATATACATTTGCATAGAAACACAAAGCTGTCAGATGAATCTCAGCAGATGAGAGGTTTGGAGTGGAGTCTAACGGCTCCTTCCACCTCCTAAAAGAAGTTTTTATGAAAAGAGCTGAAAATTCTTTGTATTAATTTGATGTTTCTTTTACTCCTGTGTAAATGCAACATGAGCACTACATACATGAAATCCAATGCATGTGATAAGTAGAAAGTAATAAATCAACCTTGTAAAGAGTGGAAACTATGCAACAGTGTAAGAATTAACCTAGATTATACTACAGCTTGATGCAGCCTGAACTCCAGCAAACCCAACATGTTTTTTGTCTTTGAAATGGTTTCCTTATGTTAGTTAGGGCATAACATATTATCTCTGGCTCGACTTGTGTGATGACCTCATTATCACACCCACGCACACAACTGCTGCATCACAAAAATCCCACGGAAAGTTTGAGCAGACTAGATGTAGTGGATCATACGAGGAAGATAGAAGGAAGAAAACGGCCTTGGAAATACTGGCTTGACTGTGACTTCTGTGACACAGGAGGTCACATTCAGTCAGATGGTGTTTTCGTGCCTTTGTTTGGATTTGTTGTCTGTGTGTTTTTTTACCCCTCGGTAGAAGCCCTGGCAGTTGGAGCAGGTTCCTTTGAGGTACACATACGAGTTCTGGCTGACCTCGTAAATGGACTGGGCCTTACAGGACACACACTCAAGATACACGATAGGAATGTGGCCACTCTGCACGAGCACCTGTCAGGAACACACAGAATGTTATGGCAGGGACAAAGTACAGGCTTTAAGGAGGCAGAGGTCTACATAAACTACATAAATGCTGTCGATGACGCACATATTGAAAATGAGTGTTCACTTACAGTCTGTGTGGTGGACTCTGGCGTCATGCTGTCTTTGCTGATGGTCAGCTTGAACGTGTACTCGACACCTGCCTCCAGCTCAGAGCCAGAGATTCCCAGCATGGGGCCGCTAGAGCCAAGGCCGAAGTTCAGACTGGAGCAGTGCTCTGGACCCTGAAAACAGATGTTGTTTTCCTTAAACTCGTTTTAAGCGAAGGAAGGAAATTTACTGGGGAATGTTCTTATTGGAATGGAATTTTCAGTTATTAAACTGTATTTACATCAACTCTGATTTCACTGTAACAAAATCAATTAAAAGCAATTAAGACATGAATATAGCTAAGAAGTATACAACTTAAAACCTGTGATACTGTGATACTGATTTAATGTTCCTTTATGGACTGCTTTAAAATAATCTGGTATGAATAGCTATTCTGTGTTTAGTTTTCTTTTATATCCTCTGCCCTTGTTTCAAGTTCCCTTTGTTTATAAGGTGCTATGTTGACTGCATTATTCCATTAAACCTGCTAAGTGCATTCTATTACAGACTTTGCATGTGGTTCTTCATCTCAGTTGTATACGTAATTTAGCCCATTTCTAGGACTCTTTTCCTCTAATATCGTTGTTCAGTCAATTAAACCCTGCTGTCTTGACTGTTCTTGGAGAGCTGCCATGTAACCGGAGTAAAATATATGCTGCGAGGAGTGTTTTTGAAATCACTGAATCATTTGAGTTTTGATTATGAATCACTTGTGTAATCTGGTTTGTACTTAAGTTCAGACAGTTGGAAAGAAATGGAGACATCCAAACATAAGGGGTAGTTTGGGCCTTCAAACGGACTTACATGTGAGTTAGTAAAACTGAATGGGACAAGTGCTTATAGGGATGATGCAGCATCTTTTATAGGAGCAGCACAAGTGGCTGCTCCGTTTCCTAAAGAAAATTAAAATAAATCCAGATCTGAAACTTAGTTATTTGTAATATGTAATGAATATTCATCAATACTCATGAACCCATCACAATACTGTATTTTGTATTGCTATCAACAACATTGACTGTTTATTCTTTTCTTTTTATCCTCACCCCCCTGAATACTGCCCCATGCTGCTTTTTGCATTTAGTATAAATCAATCATGTTTGCTTCTATAAATCTGGCCACTTTAACTTTTTATTTCCTGTAAGAACATTTGTCTTGTAGTAAACTTTATAAAGTAAACTGGATGTTATTGAATAAATAAAATCCCTTTTTTAAATCCGTTTCAAGCGAAGCAAGAATAACCTTGCAGTGACTGAAAACCACTCTACATTCTTCTGTGTCTTTACTTTGAGTCAAAATGCAAATACATTTCACTCTTACTGTTTAAACTCACCGTTCTTCAGTTCCTTTATCAACAGTACTGCACAGATGTGTGTGTGTTTGAATGTGTGTGTCGTTGTTGATGTGGACTGTATAATTGTCAGGGTGGGGAGCAAAGCACGAGCTGTGGAATGCTGAGTTTATCTCGAAACAGTTATATAACCCTTTAAATGCCTTGCTGCTTAGATGTGCAGCACACACACACACACACACACACACACACATCTGTACATGTCTATCTTTGTTAGGGCCGTCACTAATACAATGCTTTACCTATTTTAGCTATTAGACTTGATCCTCAAACAGACCTTTAGACAAAATATCACTGTCTTCAAAATAAGTCCACGCTCCCAGTATCTCAACATGAAACTGGCCCTTGCAAAGATGGACATACAACTACAAGCACACTCCATTCTGCTGGACACACCCTTCCCATTGGGTCTCATATTTTGGTCTTTCGCTGCTCTGGCAGAAAGTGTTACTGCCCAACAACAGAAACAGCGAGTGTGAAAAACACAGAATCAACACACACCCTTATACAATCCATATTTAAAAGACCATGTTTACATGCACAGCAACATTCTGACCAACAATCAGCCCAAACAGGGCTTTACTCTGAAAAAGACACAGCCGTGTCATGTCAATGCCATTATGTAGATGCATCTTAACCACAGTTTTCACAGCAACAGTGCAACCCAACAACACATGACCTGTGAGGATGGCTGTGGGGAAAAAAAATAACACTTTCGAGGAGAGAAACCCGAGTGAAGCTCTGTGATTTGAGAAATATGGATATATTGAAGGCTTTGGATAGGTGCAAACATCACAATGGCCTAATGTAAGCGTATAATAATGGTTCCCAAAAGTGTGGTTGATTGTTCTTGAGAAGGGGTGCCAATAAAGTTTAAGAGAAACCAATGCTCCTTAACATAAGCATGGATATATGAACAGAATATCCTCATGTAAACACCATAATCTGAACGCTTTCTTATCTAGAAGAAACTCAGTAGTCGGAATATTGCTGTGCATGTAAAAATAGCCACTGACACGGTTGAACTTTCTCTTCATTACAATTCAATACTACGAAGCTTCTCTGAAAGAAACTGTTTCTCTATTCTTTACAGAATTGCCTCTCGCCATCAAAACTCTGTTCAATTAATTTTTAATAAAATAAATTACTTTAAAAGAATTAGAAAGCAGCGCTCAGGTTGACGATTCAACACTCTTTCATCTTTCAGAGTCAAGTTGAAGGTTGAGAAAACAAGAGACACAAAATGGCCCTCCTGGCACACCATAGCAGCAAAGGTTGAGCAGTAGAGAGCTTTGCTTTACTCCTTTACTGCTTTACTCCTTTACTGCTTTACTCATTTACTGTGCACTATACAACTATGTAGCAACACAAGTAACTGAGTAGCTGCTTTATAGTTAATAATAGCTTGATTTTACTGTAAAAGGTAACAGTTAGCCGCATTCAAAGAGAGCCTTCCAGAAAAGCTGATAATACAATATTTTTTGTGCTTCTCTTCTAACTGTCTAGCTACCTTTAGAAGTACAAAAAACACATGAAAGCCACTTTTGGTACTTCTTCTTGTTGTACCTTCGAAGTACTCTGACAATCCCAGTGGTAGTGAAGTAGAGACTGACTTTCTGGGTCCATGTTGGGGTCGTAAGACTGCTCTGCACTGAGCTGCAGGTCCTGGGTCCTCGACCACACGCGATAGGTGCCTCCTTCAATAATGGGCTTCAGCCTAACAAAAAGAAAACAAGAATTGATTAAACTTAGACGATAGTAATAATTATCATGAAATAGTAAAAGGTCTCATGTTCGACATAGTTTATGTTCTTTTAATGTTCTATTGTGAATAAAATCTTGATTTATGAGATTCATTGAAGTCTGTTTCTTTTTCTGTTTGACTGACTTTTTTGGAATTGGGTTGTAAAATAAAAGTAGTGTGGGCTTTAATTCATCCTGAAAGTGTCAAAAGGCGTTTTTGTTTTTCTACTCACTTGGCAGCCATCACACTGAGTTGCAGACAGGCAGCTTTCCTTAGTGGCACTCCTTCATATGACAGAGAAAACACCAAACTATAGTTCCCTGCTGCCAAAGCCATCTTTGGTAATGACAGCTGCAGACGTCTAACGTCCACCTCCATTGGCAGGTGAACTTCTTGGCCAGGAGAAACCTGAGAAGGCTGGGTCTCTGATCCAGGGAGCAGCGGGTTGCCTTTTATCATTTCACTATCACAGGAGGATGCTGAGACTATCTGCCAGAGGAACTGAGGCCCGTAGCGTATGCACCCCTTCAAGTCCACGCTGGCCTCCACCAAGATGGGCTGAAAGCGCCAGATGGCCAGTCGGGTTTGAGCCATCTGCACTTCTGGCTCCTCACACTCTAATACACTGATGCTTACTGTCACTTGGGCCAACACCCAGCTCACCCGGTTACTGCAGTTTACCTGTTAAGAAACAGAAGCAAACATCACAAATATGACAGGATATCAAGCTGTCACATACAGCAGATGTGAAATTAATGTATCTAGCAACGATTAGATGAAAGATCAAGACAGAAAAAATACATACTTGAACCTGGTAGCGTCCTGGAAGTCGATACTTATAACCCACAGTCGTGGTGTTTGTATGAACTGGAGAAGAGTTGTCACCAAAGTCCCACAAGCACTTAACAGAAGTAGATCTTGGCGTGATAGAGACCATCAGTGTAACAGTCTTGTTGATGAAAGTGTCCCGTGGCACCGCATACAGGTTGGCAGACTTCAGCAGGTTCTCCACAAATATCTGCTCCTTGATGATCAGACTATGTACGTTGTTCCAGGCGTGCAGATGGATTATCAGTGTGCCTGGAACTTCTGGGGTGTAGGGCACCTATGGTTGTGTAAATCAATGAGATTCAGGGAGACAACAATTTCTGGAACATTTAAAAGGCTGTTTTATGTGTAAGTCACCGGACCTCTGTGCCTATACATGTCGCCTTGCTGGACTGCAGCTCAAAAGTCCACAAGAATTCAACAGGTTTGCCCGTCAGGATGCTGGCCGTAAACAACTTCTTTACACCCACGGGGATTGCTGTGCAGATTCCCTGGATGGAAAGTCCACTCACCAGCTCCATCACCACCACCTGCAGATTTCGCGTCACGACACCCACCTGCATGAATGAAACAACAAGGCAATGTCATGTCATGTTCTTTAAGCACAGTGCGCACCGTAGGTGCAGTCGACAGTATGAGCTTGATCAAACTTTTAACACAGTTTGAACTTTTAAACTTTTAACACAGCTGAGAGCAAACTGCAGCAGGGAGGAGGCAAAATAAAAATCCAAGCAGTTTCTAGTAGCCTTCAGCTCACAAAGGAAGTCCCAGAAACCCCTGCATCCTGTTCTATCTGATCCCGATTTCATGAAATGCTTGGAGACCCATATATCCACTTGCACGTAGTCTACAGTAGTTGTATTACTTACAGCTGTAGGCTTGTCAGCTGAAAATATTTGTCTCTATCTAAATAAACTAAAAACAATAATAGTTAATGACACAGCTTTTACTTTAAAACTGTCACAGGTTTATCAAAGCTTCATCTTGACAGATGTTTTTTTTAAGAATCCTCACATTCATACAGATGTACCTAAATACTCTCTATTCTATAAAGGTTTGTTTCATAGGGACAAATACAATATACCTAGATAAGCTGAAAACAGCTCTCAAATACAAGTATGGTACAGTGTTTAAAGAAAATGGTAACTAGAAACAGATAAAACTATATAAAAAATAAAACTGAATTAACCCAAGTTCAACATCTCTTAAAAAAGAGATGTTGAACTTGAAGATGTTTATATAGCGCCAAATTACAACAAATGTCATCTCAAGGCACTTAAATAATATAGTCCAATTCAAGCCAATTGGAATCCAATTCATTGTAATCATCAACAGTTAAAGTGTAAAGTTGATTTTAAATGAACAGGTGGTGCGTTGAGAATATTGTTCCTTTCTGTTTGCTGTTTAAGTATCTACAGGATCTTCAGCAATTGTGTCCTATTATATTCAAGGTGAGGTAGAGGAGTGAGTCTGAATACAAATTCAAAACCATGAAAATCAGTTCAGTTTACAAAATTCAAAAACATATATTTACTTAAAATGTGGCATTGATGAGACTTTATTAGCTTTTTCTTGAGGATTTTTTAATGCTCGATTGTAAAGGCTCTCTAATGCTTCAATGTTAGACCGCCTGGCCTGAGATTAGACAATCAAACCATGTGACAGACGTAAACATGTCACTGAACTGAAATGCCACACAGTTTCTTATCTTAAAGCAGATAGATATTGACTTTCGTTGCTACATAAGCCGGCTCGGTCACATTTTAGAGATCATTTTAATGTGGCTTTTGGCATTCATCTGAGTGTAAGATTAAATCTTCTCTGCTGCTTGATCAATAACTGCTACATTAATAATTAAATCAGTCCAATGTTTATTCACAGACTGAAACTGTGATATGTTGCAGTTCATAACATCAAATGAGAATATACCTAGCAAATGTTGTAATCAATCTCTTCAAAATCAAAAGAATAACTTGAAAGATCATCCAATTCAACAAAAATTAAAGTTTTTTTAGCTGCCTTTTGGAAGATTTTCCACACATTAGAGTTGGAGGGTATCACTATACTTTAAAATGAAAAGAAAAAACCCTGCATGCTGCTCTTGCTCAGCATGACCATTATCATTGTGATACAATACTCTGGCCAAGACCCTGGAGTGCTAAAATGTCACTCTTTTTAATCAATAGCGATGCTGAGCAACAACAATGAGCAGGTTTTTCCCCCCCCTTGATTTGGAATTGTAAATACTGGGTGAAAACCTAATCATTCGGCTGTGGATTGGGTCAGAGTTGGGCAATTTCTGTCATGCCCTTAGGCTGTGTAGGGAGGAGGCTAACTGGCTCCGGAAACTGCAGCTACCAGAACGTCAGGAGAAAATCATTTTTATGCTCAAAGCATGTCGGGTTCACGTATGATTAAAAAAACGAATTCACGCTGGACTGGCTCATCCTGAACAAGCCTATTTTTTTTTTTTATACTTCTGCGAGCTGTGAAGTTTTGTTTAAGGTAAGCAGTAGGGTCCAATATTTAGGCCACTGTTTTGCAGATGACTGCCAACATAATTATTACTTAAATGCTGTGTAGTAAATGCTACCAAAAGTTTTATTTATTGTATTACTGAAATGAAGACCACTTTTTTTAGGGAAAATCTACAATGTAGAGAATTACACAAGTGTTTTTTTTATACAATTGCTGCTTTTGAAGTTTAAAAAAAAAGTGTACTCCTAAACAAAATATGAAAAGTGACTTGTTTTTTTTTTTACATTACCTGGTTGTGAGCAGTGAGATTGACCATGTATATGTCCGCCCTGCTGAAGGCATGGGTGTAGGTCCGGTTAACCTCAGGGATAATGGTGGCATCCTCGCTAAAGGTGAGGATCAGCTGAACGTCCGAACCCGCTACCATTAAAATGGTGAACTCCACCAATTCATTGACTGCTGCCAGCTTCTTAGTTCCTCTCAGCTCCAACCCGTTAACCATGTCCTGAACATAGAACTCCCTGGAAACCATTTGCTCACTGACATCATTGGTAGCGTTCAATGTAATGATGGCTGTTTTTGGCTCCTGGAAAATCAGAGAGATTTGCCTTCCAGTTTGAGTTCTTCCCTCCCACATCCATGTCCATGTAACATTAGTTCCTGTCAGCACCTCCCCCTGCAGATAGATATTGACTTTCGTTGCTACATAAGCCGGCTCGGTCACATTGATAGCAGTGAAACTAAGCCCAGAGATGACTTCCTGGACGTTGACAACCTCTGACACAATCTCTGAGCTAACCTCATTGAAGGCCTCAACAGTAACTTGTTTTTGGCCTGGACTATCAAAGCTGAGGTTCAACCAAGGCTTGTTCCACTGCACATCGCTCCCATCAACAAACCATCGATACTGCAGATCTGAGCCTTCCATAATCATCACTGTCAGGTTTGTTTGTGAATTCACAGCAACCGGGTTGTTGCTGATCAGCAGGTACACACCTGCAGCTGGTTCGAGGAAGCGGATGGTTCTGTTCATGGACAGCTGTCCTAGAAGGTTGGCTGCCCACAGAAAGATGTCATATGAACCTGGCTCAGAGAAATTCACCTCCACAGTCTTCCCGCTCATGTTGAATGAACTGAGAGGGTCCATCTTCCTAATGAAGTTCCATGTAAAGGTCATGTTGGTGCCCTCCTTTAATCCTGCTTGAAGGTGGAGAACACGATTTGTAGCATAACAACAACGCTTCAAACCTGTGCTTCCACCTCCTTCGATCTGATCTGTCAAAATCTGCAGACCCTCCAACTTACGCTGGACAAACAAGTAGATGCTTGTTTGTGCTGTTCCCACATCATTTTCCGCTGTCACAATGATATTGAAAGTACCGACAGAGCGAAAAGTGTAGAACATGGTATGGTTCCCTGGTATTGAGGTACAGCGATCACACAGTATCCAAGAGTACCGCACACCGTCTCCCTTCTCCTTGTGGGCCTCAAAGTGGACTGAGGCATTCAAAGGAACATTTACTAAGCTGGCATTGACTGTCAACCCACGGATTGGTGCGAGCACAGTAACAGGTAAAACAGCGTCATTCTGGCTAACAGTGTTAGCTGCTTTCACTGTGATTTTGTAGTTCCCAGAGATGTTGTAGGTATGGAGGATATTCTGGCCTGTAAGAACAATTCCATCTCCAAAATTCCAGGTGTAAGTGGTATCTGAGGCCAAAGAAGAAGTCTTGAAAGTATATGGAGCTCCCAGTGTCAGGTTATTGTACTTGGTGCCATTATGTTGAATAGCAATTGGTCCAATTGGCATCAAAACCTCAATCGAAGCACTGCTGTTACTGGAAGAGATGTTATTGAAAACATACACAGTCACTTTGTAGTGACCTGGTTTGTTATAAGTTACCACAATATTCCCAGAACCATGGATCAGGACAAGGTCTTCCTCCCTACCAAAGTCCCACTGATAGCTGTAGTTGAACTCAGGCTCAGCTTTCACTTGGAACAGTATTTCTTCCCCAACAGAGTAGTGTGATTTCTCTGGAGTGAAGCTGATGTTGGTCAAAGCTGGCTGCACACACACCCAGTTGAAGAAATTAGCCTTGGTGGCTTCATTAACTCCACTGGATAGGAAGAGGGAGAGGTGGTAGTTCCCACTTGTCCGGTAAGTGTGTGAGACTCCGGGTTTTCCGATGTGTGTCTCGTTCGGGCTTCCATCCCCAAAGCTCCATTCATACCGGAGAACGGATGCGTTACCAGACACCCAAGCTTGAAAGTTGACGGTGGACTGCTCTCGGACACATCTGGAGGGCTCCATTCTTACAACTTGGAAAACAAACACGTGAACTGGAAGGATTGTCCAGCCCGAGCTCACAGCATTCATGGCTGTCACATTCACGGTGTAGTTGCCTTCTTTGATGTATTTGTGTGACACTTGGGGTTCAGATCTAGTATAGGTGTTGCCATCACCCATTGAGAATGTCCATGTGATGTTATTACCAGAAGCAAGGCGTGCCGTCACTGTCGTCAGACTGTTAATCTCTGTGGGAGAGGAGCTCAGAGCTGTTAGATCTTCAATCTCCTCATACACAAATTTCTCAACACAGGCGTCTGTATTACTGATGGTGTTGTTTACGGATACACAGACATTGAAGAAGCCACTCTGCACATAGGTGTGGTTCACAAGCCGACCTTGTTGGAGGGGAGAACCATCTCCAAAGCGCCACCTGTAGTGAATACCATACGGTGAGGGCAGAGGATGAGCCTCAAAACTGGCTGATTTGCCTGCCAGGAGTTGTGGCTCTGTTTGTATATCAACACGAGTAAGGATGCTGTAAACACTCATGTTGATGCTCCGACTGATGTTCTCGTAACGGTTGGACACCGAGACCAGCGCTGTGTATATTCCTGCACAGAAAGAGACAAGGAAATTAGGTAAATGGATAGCTGCATGCTTAAAACATTGAGATATGACAGAGGTGAAACAGGTTTTTGCGACGGTAGTTAATACTTGTTTTTCTGACTGGAAAGAGTGTGAGGGATTACCTGGCTGAGAGTAGACATAGGTGATGTTTTTGCTTAGGAGAATTTGATGAGGCGAGTCTGGACCAGGGAGTAACGGAGAATATGGAGGTTGGAATTCAAACTCCTTGTATCCGCCGTCACCAAAAGACCATCTACAGCAGAAAATAGACAATGTAATATAATTAAAAGAGGACTTACTTTCTTTTTTTCTTTATCCTAAAAGTGTGACAGTTTAAGCAAGTTTGTTTCTACCCAATATGAGCAAAACCAGTGCACGCAAATATACTCACTCACTTTAAAAGCTGGAAAATGTGAATCTTTTTTTTAATGACACAGTAGTAGGTTTGGACAAGGAGAATTGGAAAGTTAAAAGTCATGGAGCCTTTCTGGACTGTGGTATGAGTGGAGGGAAAGGTAGAGAGTACTCTTGGGGGATGTATAGGGGAAACAGCTGCACAGAGGGGAAAATTCTTGTCAGCAATCTTCCCGGACCACATGGTTATAAATCTACTGCTCAGTTTTGACTTGACTGCCTGTAGTGCTGTTGTGGCACACAGGAGGATAAAAACAGAGAAAAGAGCAAAGTGAGAGACAGACAGAGGAGATGAAAAAACACACAAATGCAAGCAGAGTGTTTTAACTCCAGTTACATTGCGGAATGAGAGACACAAAGACAGAAAGAGGCAGGCCTTTTGATTAAAAATCTGTTTTGAAACACCACAGAAAATGTCTGTTAAGTTGATGCCATTTACCATTCATCTTCCCCTCATCCATAGTTCATACCTGAAGGTGGCTGCCACAGACATGTCCACAAGCACAGAGGTGGTGAGAGTCTGAGTGGAGCCCTGAGGAACCACATCTGGCACACCATTGACGGTGAGATTGGCCATGGGCTGCAGTCTGTCCACGGTTATGTTGAAATGCTCTGTGAGTGTGCTGACATGGTTTGTGGCTGTCACCTGGAAGCAAGGTCACATAGGGAGTCAGAGGCTGTAATCTTGTGTCACAGCTAAGTTTATTATGAGAATGACATAACTGCAGTTATAATATTTGCAAATCACGCAATGAGCTCAGAAAAAGGATCTCCAAGATTAAACCAAAACCATCTTTAAATTCTTTGATTAATCCTTGAAAGCTGGTTCAGGTTTAACTTTGAGTTCTTTATAACAAGTAGAATTTCTCTGGATTTTGGACGGTTAAAACAAAACAGTGAGCATAACACAACTAAAAAAGGATGTAACCGATACATGCAGATGTATTTTCCATGATGGCTCTCAACTTTTTCAGAAGGATTCATCAGTTCAGGCAGGTTTTCTGCTTCCCTTTATCTTTCACTTTTTTGATTTTGCTATGGTGTCTGTCTGCAAAAAGTCGGTGGGTCTACATGATGAGATTAATTTGATTATAGCTATAGTTGGGTTATGCTCCTTATTTGGGCAAGGGCCATTATCCAAGTATATATGGTGGTGAATAAATCGAATTATTGGTACAAAGCATGTCATACCCCGGTACGATAGGTGGCGCTGTACTGATTTCAACTACTGCTAATAGAGCCACTTCTGGTTGACCTCTTCACCACTACCAACAACAACAAACTCAGGCATTCGAGATAGATGGCAAACGAAGAGCAAGATGAATCTCCCTCTACATTTAGTTTGTGATGAGCATGGTTACTGTACAAACACGATGCACAATGGCGCTCTTGGTTGCGATGACAACAACAGTAACATCGTCTCCTTCAACTTCTGGGTCACGACCCCAGGAACAAATCTCGAGCATGCGCTGAACGCAAAGTCCAATTCCCAGTCCAATTCACCGTATACAAGCATGTTTAGTGCAACTATCAACCGAGTTATCTCGGGGTCTTAATCCGACAGCGAGGAACCCGATCTGGTCCAATTTTTAGTCAGACTAAGGTGTATACATGAACGTATAACTCAGTCTTATTGTAATTTAGCCATTAATTTGATTCATTACAGTGCTATGTAACCCCACTGACTGTTTGTGTTCTGGTTACTTCTGCATATATTTGTTGATTTATAAGTCGTGTTTACATGGACAACTATTTCTTCAATCTGACAGAAAATCATTCTGACTAGAGATTCAAAACTATGTGTTTAGATAAACTGTGTGTTTCTATGTTGCTTATAAGAATTTAACTGGGCCTACCCACTTTTCACATAGGAAAAAGAAGAAAACAAGTATTTTCCCAACTTGACTGATAAATGTCTCTAATTCAGTAATAGCGGTAGCAGTTCAGACAGTTCTTGTCTAAAGAAAAAGCTAAATCACACATTTAGAATGACTTTTTCTGTTGATATAAAGGACAAGTCAAAGCAGACCCTTACAGCTTAGCTAACTCTGTTCCCTGCACAGGAGTACAAAAGCAAGTGGGTTATACATAATTTTGTTTGGCAGTATGACAACAACTAGACTTGTGCTGAATTTGAACACGTGACAGAAACGTTGGGTTACTTAACGTAATCCCTGGTTCTTTGATAACAGAGTGAGGTGTTTCAGCATGAGAATCGCTTCTGGCGAGACTATTACGGAAGCTCCAATGACACAATGTCTGTGTCTGACAGACAGGCCAACATGTGGGGAAGAACCGCCCCTCTATATACCATGGTCGACCGCCACGTTCGGGTCATTCTTATCGGTTTCTTCCCTCATCCATGCAAAGAGGGAATTGTTGGTGAAACACCTCAGTCTGTTATCAAAAAAACAGGGATTACGTTAAGTAACCCAAACTTCTTTTTCTAACTTCGCACTGTGTTTCACTATGGGAGATATAGACCACTCCCGTAATGAATAATTTCCCGAAGTCATCTGACTCCTGACCCTTGTTCAGCACTCCTGCTACGTGCATCGTCCGCAGCGACCTGAGCCGAGAGACGCTCCACAGAATTATTTTCCTTGCCAGCTTGTGAAGCCGTGGAGAGAGCATGCCACCACCGCGGAGTTGCCGGATTTCACCAGCACATGCTGGTGTTTTAAGGCAAGAAACACTGCTATCAACTCGAGATAGTTTACATGCACCTGAGCCAGCTCCGCTGACCAGATGCCATTCAGTCATCTGTCTTTGAATGTCACTCCCCAACCTGTCATGGACGCGTCCGTTGTTATGACAACCCTAGGCGCCACTGTCCCCAGGCTGAAACCCTGAGAGAATATCGCCGGATTTCTCCACTGGTGGAGAGCTGCCGTGCACTCTGGAGAACTGTCACCAAGTGAGAGAGGTGACAGCTTTGACACAGTCTTAACGATGCCACCCATCTCTGCACATCCCTCATCAGCAGGAGGCCCAGCCTCACTACTGAAATGACTGACACCATCAGATCCAGCAGCCCTAGACGCAGTCGTCCATGTCGTCAAAATCTGATAAATATCCTGCTATGTTGCACAAAACTATCAGTAGCAAACTATGCGTGAAGTTAGCCGACTGTCACAAGGTACAGATTAAATAAACTGTGCTGCAGCAGCGCGCATCGATGACGTCATCCCAGTAGACGAGTGTGTAGAAAGCCCTCTATAAGCCCCCCGATAGCCGCCAATAACAACAACACAGCAGCTATGAGCTAACAGTGCAATAGTACGCGTTCATTCATCCATTTGTCTTAAAGTATTGGTGAAATAAAGACAGATAATGCCTTATTTAGAGACTGTATTGTCAATGCCCTGTCTCTCCCGTTATATGGATATACGCGGATATATGACCAAATATTCACTGCGCATGTGCGCCATTTCTCCACCTGAACAGCCAGGGACCCTCTCTCCAGAAGGGCGATGGCACCCTCCAGAGGCCGGGAGGAGGTATGAACCTCCCTCCCTGGGCTGCCCGATGTTAACATTTTTTGTGCGGGGCAACCCGCCCTCGGCTCTTGGCCTGGCTGCAGGGTTGTCAGCTTTACCTCTGTGAACATGGAAACCAGACAATGAGTGTTTGGTGACACCTGGGGGGGGACAGCTCTTGGCTGTAGTGAATGACAGGTGCTTGGTGACACTTTCCGAACTGCACACCGCGGTGCGAACATGACAGTCCCTCTCCCCAGTCTTTCTGAACTAGTGGGGGGGGGGCCTGGGGAACTCTGAACTCCTCTCTTCTCCTCTTTGTCGGAGGAGGGACAGGTGATGAGGGGCATGGCGCATCAGGTAGCCCGCTTCTTCCCAACCCCCGGGAGTTGGAAAGAGCGGCGTTTCGCCGCCACTTCCGCAAAAGAATACTTGCCCCAGGGCCTGTGTGGTTACCTTGAACTTGAACGGGCTCGACCAGAACTGCCATGTTGCCCAGGACTGCTGGGAGCAGCTGCTTGGCCGGAAGGAGCCGTTTCCCGCCGTAGAGGTCCCTCGCCGCCCCCCCATTGTCCCTCGCCGCCCCCTCATTGTCCCTCGCCGCACCCTCATTGTCCCTCGCCGCACCCTCATTGTCCCTCACTGCACCCTCATTGTCCCTCACCGCTGGCCTGAGCTGCTGGCTCGTTTGCAAACCTCGTACAGGTTGTTATCTACCGGAGCGGCTGCTTCGGTTGAGCTAGGGGTTTGGATTGAGTGGGGAAGGTAGAGTCCTCCTCTCCGTCCTCCATGTCACCCAATTTGAGGATGTCAGAACCGATCTCATCATCTGCATTGTCGTCTTCCTCCCGCCCGAAAACACCTTCGAACAGCAGGGGTATGGGCTCAACCTCCATCAAGTCCGCCCAGGCCCTCGGGGCTTACATCTGATGGGTAGCGTGGTTCTCCTGAGCAGTATCTGACACGGTGAAGGAGGGGTCCTTGCCATCAGCACCTGTCACTCTCAGTGTCCTCTCCAGGATCTTCACCGGCATGGTGGAGCAATGTGCACAAACCTGTGGGTCTGCTAGTTTCTGTACAATTTCGGAAGGGTCTCTGCCCGAAATTGTTGCTCCACATGATGTGGGGCAACGGTGGGAAGAGCCCTTCCCTTCATTCTACCCAGCTCTTGTTTTTTGCCTGCGGGGACAGACATGCCAAATGGGGGAGAAATATGGTACTCGGGGTGAGCCTAGTTTAGATTTTTTATTTATTTATTTTTGAATGGGGGTATATAGTCGGTGTGAGCCTAACTATAACCTGTCGTGTGGAGAATAGTCCTCCGCTACGCGTTAACTATGCTCCGGTGGCTAACAAGCTAATGTTAGCACCTAGCTGAGCTCGAGTGAACGTAGCCCAAAACTAGCACAGGACACCCGGTAGGTGAGCACCTGGTGACCTGTCGGGAAGCTTGCCACAACGCCGTCGTAATCCCACTGTAAGTAACCATTAGCACAGTCCAGTCTGTCGGTGCCACGCTAGGCAACGTTTCCCTTAATGGGACGTCTGATAGCAGTTAAGCTAGCAACCAACTTGACAACTGGATGTACTGAGGGAGCTCTCGTAACTCCGAAGAAAGCGAGAAATGACCCGGACGGGTCTGTCAGAGACAGACGTTGTGACATTGGAGCTTCCGTAATAGTCTTGCCAGAAGCGATTCCCATAGTGAAACACTGAGCGAAGTTAGAAAAAGAACTCACTGTGAGCTTGTAGGTGGCAGCGTTCTGGTAGATGACATTAAGGACGCTATTGTTATAGGTGAAGTAGGGGTTGTCATCCACCGTCCATTTAAATGTAGGACTGGAACCTTCACTCACTGACGCAGTGTAACTCTGTAAAGAGAGCACAGTTCATTGAATACAATACCAATATCTAACAACTGTTGAATAAATACATTAGCAAAAGGACACACTCACCACGACAGACTCCATCAGTACACGATGTGCAGGGTGTGGTTGTACCACCAGTCCCCTGAGAGGCATTTCCAGTTTAACAACCACCACCAGATTTGCTTCTGTCACATTATTGTTGGCTTCCAGCTCCACCTGCACTGGACCGTTCTGTTCTTCCTCTCCCAGACTCAGATCCAGCACCGCATATAGGTTGGGCTCTGAAACTTCGACTGAGCTCGGTCCAGGCTGACAGAGCGCTGGATTGGACATAAAGCCCGGGGGGCATTCAGACTGGAAAGTCACATTGTGATTGCTACCATGCTGAGATCCCCATGTTACGTAGCGAGACTGCACACGGAGGAGAAGCCGGGTGTCGTTGGGCCTAAGGTAAAGGGTACCATTCCGTGTTGGGGGATGTAAGATAGTCAGGCCGAGAGGAGGCACCACCCGCAAAAGGCATGATGCTGAAGTTGGGTATGATGGCTCCGTGGAGTGTACCTGAAGTTGAATTTAAATTATTTTAAATTCTTAGGGTAATACAAGAGTCATACAAACAAAGAATGATTTACTCATAGATTAATCTCAACTGGCAATAAAAATACAAAGTACAACAATGTCACTGATATTTGATTTTGAATAGAAAAATACAGAGCTCAACACAACAGGCTTTGCATTCCAAAGCAGCCTCCTCTTGAATGTAGTTGGTGTCAAATGCATGCTGGGATATGACAAGAGGATTGATGACTTACCAGCAGGCTGTAGAGTCCAGGCTGGGGGAGGCCAGCAGACAGCTGTGCTCCCTGCAGCTGAGTCTTGTTGTGTCCCACATAGATCACTCTGATTGGGCAAACTACTTCCTCCAGCCAGCTTCCCTCGCCATCCCTCACCAGCGCCTCCATGTCAAGCACTGGGTCAGATGTGGGGTCAGCTGAAGAATCTGCTGACTGTCTTGTGTTGTTGATCCAGAACCAATCTGATAGGTTCAAGGCAAAGACAAACTGTCTCCACAATGACTGTGGAGAAGAATGGCACCGAAGAAGAGCGGAAGGGCCAGCGTCATGCTGCAGGGCAATTACATCTCCACGTGAAACAAGAATGTCCTCCAGTTGGTCTTGTATCTAGGAAAAAAAAAACAAAAAAACAAGTCTGTTGTATTAGATAGATGACAGGTAAAAACTGAAACATTAAACTGGTTATCACTGAAATAGCTCTGAGGCTAAAGTAAACCTGCTCACCAGTACGTGTGATGCTGGTCCTGCTGGCAAAGTGAAGACCACCTCTTTTTGTAGGGTGTATTGAGGTCTCCATGTCCCAGGTGGTAGTTGGTGAGCATGGCTGCAGTTAGGGCAGGAGGATGGCTGGCATGGACTTGATAGGGGCAGACACCGGCGCTGGAAGGGACACCACTGTTCTAGTCGAGGGCAAGAGGGCGGATCGCTGCTCACTGTGCCATTGGGGACACAAACAGAGACCGGGGCACATGCTGAGCCTCCACAACCTAAAAGATAAGAATACTTTATTTTTTTCATTTTAAAATATGGGGGATGATGTGACAAAAGATTTCTGATGTTGGATCATATCTTATTAACTGATTTATGTAACGAATATTAAAACGCTCAAGTTCTGAAAAATAAGCTCAACACTCCTGAAAGAGTGACAGGTGCATTGAAGACAGAAATAAACATGAACAATGCTCCATGTATATAAAAACACTGAGAATACATAATATAAAGACTAAAATTATATTCATATATCTGTTTAAAAAAAACACCTATTGTTACTTAGAAGTAACAGTACAAATACAGTAGTGTGCAGAACTACTGAGCCACTCCAGATTTCCTTTCATTTTGCTTCCAAGCAGCCAGACGTTCTTTCTTTCTTTAATCTTTTAAAGTGGTCTTGGACGATAGTTCTCTAGGCTTTCTGAAGCCATTTCAAAGTTTTTCTTTGGACATTGGCCAATTTTTTCCTAATTTTCAGTCCAGTTCTTGAGAAAAGACTGAGCTATGCCAAATGACACAAGAAGTGGACTGAAAATCAGTGCCAACAGGTCTTATGGAGGGATGAATCCTCCCCAGAGCCCGGACCTCAACATTATCGAAGCAGTGTGGGATCATCTTGACATAGAACGGAACAAAAGGCAGCCAACATCCAAAAAAGAGCTTTGGGATGTCCTTCAAGAAGCCTGGAGAACTATTCCTGAAGACTACTTAAAGAAATGACAGAAAGCTTGTCTAAGAGGGATGTTAGTTAAGAGATAAAGGTACTCAGACTATATACTGACTTAAAAGCTAGTTAGAGTTGCACAAACACTGTTTTTGCCTTATATGCTGTATTTCCATTTGTGATAAAAAAATAAAATCAAATCACCTATTCCCTGTTTCCTGGCAATATATAAACACATTTGGGACAGTTCATGACCTTTGCACAGTACTTTATAGTAGACAAACAAATCATAACCGTGGTTGTTAAAATGACATCTTGGAAAAGTGCACAACAAGTAAAAGTAGAACAAAACTGTTGATAAAAGCCATGACATCCAGGATCCAAGAAAGAAAAATGAAAGCAGATTTCTAGAAAAAAAGGACAAAAGTGTGAATCTATGGAATATAAAGTATGTTTGCATGTCTGTAGTTTGTGAATTCATAGTGGGAACATAATAAGTGTGCTAGGCTTGCATTCATTTTCCTATGGGGGTAGACAAAACTGGCTTTCTGTGTAACTGATAGACCAGAAGCATAATATTCATGAAAAACGTGCTGAATTGTCTTTAAAAAGAGACCAGTCTCTGTGGATTTGTGACTCTTGAATCCTTAAAGTGCATCCCTTTTCTACTCCTCTTATTATTACATGTCCATGCTGCTGTGTCTCAGTGCACCTTTACACACATATTGTTGTGACTCTGGTGGTTGTGGATGATGAGAAGCAAGGTCACCTCCCTTGTGAAGTTCGGTTTCTTTCCTCTCCATTTTCGCCCTACTTTCTGTCTCCATTCGCATTTTCCTTTCATGTTCACCTATCTAACAGCTTTAGACAAGGATGGTCAGGGTGTGTGTGTAATTGGAGGTGTGGGCTCAGGTGGCTTATATCTTTTTTATAACACCTACTGGTACTCCCAGAGAATGTGTGCACATTTATACGTGCCAAACGTATGTTAGTGTGTTGCTGTGTGTAACTCACTGGGTAGCAGCAGGTGCTGGCCAAGATTATGGCAGAGGGGTCTATAGGTCTGGAATCTGATGTGGACTTCTGAGCTGAGCTCCTGGATGACAAACTCTAGGGAGGAGAGACGGCCTGCCTGAACAAAGCTCATGGCAGGAAACAACAGCATCTGAGTGGAAAAACCAAAGAAATTGATTTAAAAAAAAAAAAAAAAAAAAAGAGTGTTTGAGGACACATTTGTTAAAACAAACCAATATATATATATATATATATATATATATATATATATATATATATATATATATACTCACCTCTACGCCACTGCTGGGAAGTTGTGGAACAGAGGATAAAGTGGGAGAAGCTTGGGGCAAAGGATTATGGGAAGGAAATGCAGCCATGCCCACCATGTATACCCCGGCATCTGGGACACGCACTGCAGAGGCAGAAACAGAATTCTGTTAAAGTGGAGACGTGTGTTTGAAAGCTTGTGGGCGCTTTAGAACTTATATGACTTTATATTTATATACACAAAAATATTCAATAATAACAATTCTGCAAGGAGAAAGCCTTGCTGCCCTTCTACAATTTGCCAAAGATCATGTGGATGAGCCAGAGGACTGTGGGGAAAATGTTTTGTAGAACCTTTTGTGTAAAAGTGAAGCATTATGCCCGGAGACAGAAAAACAATGTAAATCCCAATACAAGAAGCTCAATGCAGCTGTAGTTCTTTTCTTCTCATGAAACTTTCTCATTTCTTTCTTCTTCTTCATCTGAACAAAACAAAACAACCTACACCTATTCTACCAAATTTTCTATGTTTTACAAAGTTAATGCCATAACTAATGCCAGTTAATAAAATGGCTGAATAACCACCCACCAAGTATTGCGATTGAATTCTTTGCCATTGTAAGTGGTTTTACACTTAAAGCCACACTTAAGCATTGATGCATACTTAAAGAACATTTTTCAGCCTCTGCAGCACTTCTGTCAATCATCCACACACACACACACACACACACTCATAAGCATGTGGTTTATATGCCCGTGGGGATCTTTCCATTGACACAATGCATTCCCTTGCCCTTTACCCAAACCATAACCATCACACCTGAATGTCCAACCCATACCCTAAACTTAATCTTAACCCTGACACTAGAACCAAGTCTTAACCCTCAAAAAATCACTTTGCTCCTGTCAGAACACAATTGCTGTCCTCATTTTTACAGGAAGTCTTCATATGTCGGTGTGCAGTCATATTTTATTCCTCACTGTGTAGGAAAAACAAGCACAGACACACAATTGAATGCATCAGAGACAATGTGGGGTTCAGTGCCTTGACCAAAGACATTTCAACATGAGGTTAGGAGAAGCCAAAGATCAAACCACTGACTTAAGGATTGGCAGACGACTGCTATACTTCTTGTTCCACCATGCTGACTTTCCCTTAACTGACATGTATATCCCTAAATACATGCTGGTTCAGTTCTATGACTCCTATTCCTGCTTAGTCACATCAACGTTGTCCCACTATTCCACCCTCGTACCTTATAAACAGACAAGTGATGACCAACAAAGGTACCAAAGTCCTGCCTTAAGTGGCAAGTGTGAAAAGAGCAACTCAAAGAAGGTGTTGGTAATATGAAGATTTGGGGGTGAATTGCTGCATTTTGGCCACAACTGCTTACGAACTCTGATGGAACGATGAATTCTGAGCTGTAACATTGAATCATAAAGGATTTGTGTCTGCGAAATTAATCTAAGTTGAGTGTTCCATGCACAAAGACACCAACCTTACACTGACCAGTCATTCTATAAAACAGTTAAGTCCACATTAAGTATGTGTACAGTATTTGCAAACTGAAGTCCTGACCTTCATTCATATTCTTCCAACTAAAATACTAAAAGCTAAAAGCCATGGTTAAAATACATTTGTAACTCACCTGTATGCATGATTGGATTTTTTCACAAAAAAAATACATGACTGAGATCAAAGTTTTGCATAATTCCTTTATGGACATTAGTGTGAATTTTTAAAAAAGGATTTGCAAAAAATACCAGAAAGACAGAAGTATACAGGGCTCACATGGACCACAGTGGGAGAGGCTATTTATAAGAAACGATGCAGTCCACACTAGTAACAAACTGTTCTGACGTCAGAGAGAGAACAAACCTCTGAGGCAACAAAGAAAAACACTCACCACAGAGTGCCACAAACACTGACACATAGAGTGGACAAAAGAATCACCATGAGACCATCAGGAGGCCAGATACACATGAAAACTACGATAAGTTCACATGCTGTTGGTTTCTCTGATGGCAGCTGACATTGTTTATTTCTTTGAAGGAATTCAGCCTCATAAAGATGTCTCCTGGTGGTCAATATTTCTGCTTGAGCTTACAGTGGTCTGAACCAACTGCGTTATTTCTATGAGAGGCACAGGCTCAGGAAAAACATTGAACAATGACATCTTAAGTGACTTCATTCATTCAATCCACATATAGTGACAAACATCTTACACTGGTGACCAAAAAAGAATGCTATTTCTTGTATTGCTTTTGTGCACGTTATGTGTGAATATCCACAGAAATAGAAAAAAACCCGGCCAGGCAGATGGAGAATTTTCTTATTTCTTGACTTTTTAAAGTGACTCGCATTATTTGGCACATTTAACGTTTTGCACTTTGCTTTTGAACTTCTAAAAAGACTTTTGCTTTTGCTGGTATGATTCATACAGCAATCAATAGGACCTCTTTCACATTTTGTTCAATTTTACTATGTTGTAGGTTTAATTTCAAATGGATTAAATTGCTATTTGCCCAACAATTTACACAGAATAATTGACATTTTACACAGAACAGAAATTTGAAGTATTCAGACCCTTTTCTGTGGCAGGCAATGTTCCTCTGTGTGTTTGGTTTGCACCAAACCAAACATGAATCAGGACAACGACACAAAACCATTTCCACAGATTTGAGTGTTCCCTGGAGCCAAACTGAGTAAGTGAGCAAGAACATCAAAAACAGTTAGAGAGGTGAAAAAAATGTAGAAGTCCTCTATGGCAACGTGAGAGATAGTTGAAAGGACAACTATCAGCTGCTGTGAATGGAAGTGAATAATTTAAAAACTGCATCTTCATACATCAGTAGCCTGCTTGTTCTCTGCAGTTTTCAGAGTTTTAATATTGACATTCTATTTCACTATTTTTTTCTTGAAAAAACTATATATTATATGTATATATACACACAGGTAAAAATTCAGATCATTACTAACTGTGATGAAAATGTTGCAAAATGACAAAATGCTTTAATATGTTCATGCTCACTTAAGCACCTTATTACTTAAGAGTATAATAAAACACAGTCCTGACTTATTATTCTACCCATAATGCTGGTACATATGGTTATATACACTACAAGGGACACCACCCTTGAAAGCTCCTTTGAAAGCAAGGAGCAGTATTCAGCTTTAATTTTAAGTGGTGCTTTTGAGAACCTGACTAAAGCTTATGATTAGATGTCATGGACAGGGTGTCAGCTACTCCTTTCTTCTGTTAACTGTGCTGCGACCTAAATTTACAATAAATTCAGAGTGAAGAGGTCCTAGGCTTTCTGGGAATTTGGGAAAAAATTGCTCATATATAATGTCTCTGCATCTGCATTAACTGTGTGGATCTGTGGACATACCTTGGGGGTTGTACTGGCAGACATAAGCTCGTTTGGCGTCGCACAGGTGGGAACTGGTCTGGCCGTTCTGATCAAAAGACACACACACGTTTCCGCGAGAGATCGGCGATCGAGGCGGGAGGCCCTCCTCTCCATCCTGTGCTGCTGATCCATTCACCCAGCGCAGTTTCCCTGGAGAGTGAACATCACTCAAGCCTAGCCACACACCTCGCTCCCTGGTGCAAAAATAAAGAAAAATCATCAAAGATAAATACATAGAGTTCAACAACTGTCAATTCTCTGTTAGCTTCCCTTCAACAATCAATGATTGTAGAGGAGAAAGTGGGAAAAGGGGTTCTGATTGAACGCAAGGGGGTGGTCCAGTATTGATTCCAATTCCATGATCATGTCTGATAAGTGCATTTTCCCTCCAAGGTGATAATAACGCTGAACAGATTCCCCCGCACTCATTTTCCTTGTTGTTGCACATAGGTGGAAAAAAATGGAAACAAAGTCTTTTGACCTTTTGTTTGATGCTGGTCAAAGTAATTTCTGACAGGTATAAAAATTCTCCTGGATGAAAGCAATTTTCTTCCCCATCTTGTTTTCTTTCTTATGGCTGACTTCTCACATCTGTGAAAACAGCATCAGATAGCGAGTGGAGAGGGTTTTTTAAAGCTGAAATGGGAAAAACGGAAAAAGGGTCTATGTAAAAAAAAGTTTCTTATATAAGTGAGGGGGTGGAGGAAAATAAGAGTGGAGGAGTAGAGAGGGTAAAAGCTCCATCTGCAGCAGGTTTTTTCTTGTCTTCACTTTCACTTCAGGCTATGAGGCCAGGGTCTCTACCTCCACATTAACACGCCATGTCATTTTCCTCCTCTGAGGGTGTTATAATTACAACACAGCTGTGCTTTTACAGATGTGTTTTTGCAACTTTGTTTCATCTAAACACCAAACATTGAAGGTCTTCAGGTCAGGGCAGAAGTATTCTAAAAGCCAAATCTGAAGCTCAATTTGTATGATGTCCACACAGGCTTAGTTTAAACAGGCACAGACACCATCCTTACTTTCTAAAATTTTACACATCACAACATAAAAAACAGCCAGATATCAGAATTAGGTCAATTAAATCCCAGATGAACACTAACATATTAAATATTACAGTGTGCATTTTTCTATTCAATAAAAACAAAGCAGTAGCAATGTGTGGAGAACTTAATTACTTCAACAGGGCAGATGCTGCTGAACAAATATGCTGATTAATGGTATAAGCAAGATTAAGAACCTCTATGAAAACAGACGTTTAAGCGGTTTGTTGGACTGGAACATTAAGTTGTGAGTTAACACAATGTGAAAGAGGAAAGACATCAGCAATGATCTTACAAAAGTAACTGTTGCTGGGGTTGCCTTAAGGGAGCTGTGCATAAACCGATGCTGCAAACCTCAGTGAACTCAAACAACGCTGTAAAGAACAGTGGGAAGAAATTCCTCCACCACGATGTGAAAGACTTATAATGGCATAAAGAAAACAGTTACTTCAAATTATTGCTGGTAAGGGTGGTTCTGTGGTGGACTTTGTTGAATGAATAATGACACAGTGTAATGTGTCATGTGTTGCTAATATCAGGTTATATTAACTCAATTCTGAGACATATGTGTAGACTGGGTTATTTGCTTTTGATTATTTATGTACTTCTTTTTTCATATGAATGAATTACATGCAGATATATGCCACATATACCAAGTACTTCATGCGGTGTCTATCCCGTAAATATTCCCACTGAGAACAGCCTCACATAACACACATTTAGTCAAACAAATTCTCCAGAACAGGAGTGGAGAAAGAAAAACACATTTTACACAAAATACCTACAAAATGATACACTTTACCATTAGTTGATTACCGAGAGCTCTGCATTTGTTTAGAGTATTTTGCATTCTGCTTCCATGCTTCTTCATGGCTGCTAACACACTGCAACATGGTTTGTTACACTTTGTGTTGCAAATGGGGATAATACTCTGTATCAAAGTGGTGGTTTTGTATTCGACAGCTTTAGGCAGCACCTGGTGATACATTTTCCTACTTATACTGTATAGTAAGAACACAGTGTACACATCTATTAATGTGTGCATCTCTGTTCAAGTGTTTGCACAATTATTGGAGGGAACTATCTATGGGCATCAATTTGAGGAAAACTGACCTCACCATTTGACCCAAACATGATAATATGCAAACAGTATCAATGTATGGAACTACAGAGGGAAACACTGAGCCCCATTTCTTCAACTGATGCAGACAGAAAACACTCACTGTGTGACTTTGTTTGCCAGCAGGTTACGCAGTGCGTCACTTCTGACTATTGCCAAATCTCCGGTGCGGTCCAGGCACTGTTGTCGAGCCTCAGTCCAGCTCAACTCCTCTGGAAAGATCTCAAAACAGCTAGAGGACTCCGTGTCATTCACTCCATCTCTTGGACAGTAAGGGGAGGCTGGCAGAGGACAGCAAACAATCACATGATTTCCCAGAACATTTTAAGTCACACTTGCACCACTGTGGAAATAATCAATCACTTCTTTTCTGATAAAGATGATTTTAACAACAATGTTTGTAAATAATTAATCCAACATATCATATGCTACACAATACATTCTGACTATACACTTCTGAAAGACAACAATGCAAAGATAAGTGCAGATTAGCTCAGATAACAGTCCACATAATAAACATATTTCCACCCTGAGTGTTTTTTGTAAAGCAGGACGTATTGTGATATTTTCCTCAGGAAGTTTGTCGATCTGCATCTCCATTTCAGTGAAAGTCCTAATATCCACTTATAATTATTAACATATTTGAAAAGAAGATGAGAAAAGAAGATAAAATGATGATGTAAGAGTAAAAAGAAAATGCTGGAAGAGGGGTGGTTGTACCCGCATGTCCAACAGAAACTATTCATCTGAAACCACCAGAAAAGCTGCAGTGACATTTATTTTCTAAACCTCTACAATGTCTCTTTGCCTTGTAAAGGAACACCTGCCTCTTTGTGAAAACTAATCCTACAATATCTAAGAGAAACAAACTGGTGCACCACCCATCAGCAACAGTAACAGTCCAAGAATTCCAAAGGGAATGTCACCACAGATGAATTAACGTACTACAGAGGTGTTGCCTGGCGACAAATGGCAAGTGGAAATGGTTTATGCACATACAAACACGAGGTGTTTTCTGTGTGTGACAGAAAGGAAGATAAGAAAACAATTATTGCATAACTCGGGCTTGACTGATGAGTCACTATGAGACAGCAGGGAGAAAACAGTTGGCTGCAAGGTTTTAACCAAAAGCAGCTGTAACTAAAATTCTTATAGTCGACCACACAATTCCGTAAGTTGTCCCTTAATGACTTCAGAGCATTAAAGCCTGTTTCAACTTATTGTTTTGGTTTTCCAGCCCATCTCTTAAGTGTTCTGATTTTCTCTCACTAATCTCATAGTGTCATTTTTGCCAGCTGCACACAGCTGTTTTTATTCATATAACAAAGTTCCTAAACCAAACTTGCACCACCTGCTCACTGCCAGAAGCAGACAAACAAAGTCAATGACTAACTGTTGAATATAGTCAATTAGTTCCTAATCATCCCCAAAGAGTGACAGGTGTCTGATCACAGCCATGCAGATCATTGGTTTATGTGCATCAGGTATGCTGAATGTTACGGTTGGCTCTTTACTGTATATCCTTATCAGCCAGTTTTTTCAGACATTTTCCACTAAAACAACTTTTCTGCAATTGTATATCTATGCAAAAAGTAAATGCCATGAATAATGTCTTTTTGTCAATTAAAACTTGACAACAATTCTAAGCTCATAATCGATTTCTATGAGAGCTAAACAATCCATCCTGTATTCTGCATGTAAAAGTAACCATTTTTGTCAAAGACATTCAGCTTTTATGGGAGCACAGATGGATCTACTGGCTTGATCTTCCCATCCAAAAATTCTAGCCTGATGTCAAAGTAAAGTGGTTAAAATATGACTAAATAGAGATAATAGTATATGAAGTGTCTTTTAAAACATTTGAACAACAGTATTTGAAGGTTGCTTTGAAGTTATTCTTCACTTCTTCTTCTGGTAACAGTTTTGGATAATAATCAAAAATGTTTTAATATTAGCAGTACTGATATGAAACCATAATGTAGATGGAGCCTGTTGAGACTGTAGCTGACGTATCAGCAGGCTGGACTTTCTGGGAAGGGGAACGGCCTCCCTTGCTTCTAATTTTAGATGAAATTTGCAGTGGCAACATGCACCTCACTTCCTGTTCCATGGAAACCTGAAGCAGATGTTAAGTGTTCTCCTACACCACATTCATGCTGCCTACATTGTGTGTATGTGGGGAGGTTAGGTTATGAATCACTGATCAACTGAGCTTTGTGGTTAAAAATTCCCTGCCTATTGTGGCAAACGGAGAGAAGACAAATAAACAGAATTATTGTAAAGCTAAAATATTCTTAATTAAGTGGAAGAGATCTAAGTTTTCCACCAAAAGATTTTTCAACTTGTTTGCAACATGTTTTGTTTCAACTGAATCACCTTAACTGGGATGTCATCGTTTAACATTTCCACTCTGGGAGCACAGGAATAAAAAGTGAGCATTTGGCCAGGACGCATTTATATTCACAGGCCTTTTTCTGGAATAATAGCCATTTTCAGGTATCTCAGGAGCTGACAATAGGCTGTGGTGACAGCAAGTAAATTGGAAGTTAATATTTTTATGTGAATAGATGTTGGACTTTAATGACTCCTCCTCACCTATGTGTGTTGTCCGATCCTGAACCACAAACAGAAATGACAAATTTGAATGCAGTCAAACTGAAGAATGACTTGGTATTACACTCGTGAAAGTAGGTGCTTATAAATGTAATTCAGCCATTTATCCATGCAGACCTGATAAAAAGTCCTTTTTGATCTAAGCCAAATGAGTAAATCCTAAATATTTTAATTGAAGACATGATCAGGTAATATTATAAATACTATATATTATGACATATACTACATATCATATGAATATGGGCTGAGTTGTAGCAACAGAAAACAAGCTCAGCCAATGTCAGTATCAAACCACCTGTATCAGTATCATTGGCACCTTTTCTGATCTGCAACTACCCTTTTTTCCTGCTGGCTGTTAGCTAAAATACAGGTTTAAGTCACTTCAGCATTTATTTTTCAGACGAAAGGCTATGCCCATCTTGCTTATACAATTTATAATTTCAAGATGGTTTGTTGTATCATCTTAGGTGGTATGTCAGCATATCAGCACAAACACTTCCTGCCAACTGTGAAGCATGGTGGTGGAGGGCTGATGATTTGGGCTTGTTCTGCAGCCACAGGACCTGGGCACCTTGCTATGAACTCCTCTGGATACCAAAGTATTCTAGAGTCAACAACTAAAACCAAGACTTTTTTTTTGGTGATCCTTTGATGATATGATAATGATAACTTACTATAGGAAATACTATTTGAGAAAATAATTAAGTTACAATTTATGCTGAACAACAGTGCACCCACTTACAATAAGATACATTTAGGATTTGCATCATAAGGAGCGCACAAACTAATTAGATGTTGACCAACACAAGAAAGGTCAGAGTCAAATACCATTTCCAAGCATGGACTGTTAATCGGCTGAGTGTCATTAAGAGGTTGTGTGTTGATGTTTTCACCTTTGGCAACCTGGACACCATCCTTTGTAATCGTCCAGACTACATCCAAACTAACACCGCCCCAGCTGACAAGAGTGACCCCGAGACTCTTATTGGCCACAGTCTGTGATGGACAGTGCAGCTCCAGTTTGGGAGGAAGTGTCACGGTCACCTCTGCACGTGCAGATACCTGAACACATGCCAAACACAAACAGAGAGTTACACACGATTTTTTAAGAGTAACAATGCTTGTAGCGCATTTAGATAAAAAAAAAAAAAAAGTTCCATGTGAATCTCCAAAGGATGAAGGCATACAGTTAATTAAAGATGAACTTTTTGAAGAAAAAAAATTCTAATTTTGTTTCACACCTCCTTGTGTCCAGCCCAGGCCATCACACTGACTGAGTAACGTCCTGGCAGTCCGTATTTGTGAGATGTTGTGGTGATTCCTGTTCCGGTGGTGTTGATCCGAGCTGAGAGGTCACCAAAGTCCCAGGAAAGCGTCACAGGCGTGACGTTTGAGGCGGCAGAGAATAGGATGCGGTCATGAACACTTCGCAGTGGGAGAGGTCTCACTGAGACTGAGAACTCCACCGCAAACACATCCCGAGCCAGAGTCCACCCACATTCCTGTCAATTGAAGGAAAGTATGTGAAGAAGGGGAAGTTTTCGGTGTTAATATGTGCAAGTATTTAAAAGTAAAATAAAGCCCTTTTTCCTGTTAACTGTCAGGATATTTGTGGTTTCACTGTTATTTCTATTGTATTATATAAAAACTAAATCAAACATATGAACTGCTTTAAATTAAATTAAACAATTCTTAAATTTTTTGATAACTTCTCTTGATTGTCTCTGAGCTGCACTCTTTAAAGTAACTAAATTTGAGGATATCAGCATGTTGTTCAGGCCACATAGGACAGAAAGGAATTAAAGGAAGCTAACAGAAGTTGCTCTTTATTCTGTGATGACTGACTTGTAGACTGTATGACAGAAATATTTACACAAAGAATGACATGCAATAAATGGACTATATTAAGAATAGAAGATCTTACTGTGTGTGATACCTACCTTCATTACATGGTGTTTCGTACATGCAGCTGAACACTGAGCTTCGCTGATAGAGTTCGGCCCATTGTTTGTGCTGCAGAGACACTCGTGTCTGTCCCCCAAGCCTCCATACAGGTGTGATAAACCAAAACACAAGCTGTTACACTGTTCACGCGTGAAGTTTCCAGGAATGGAAGAAGTAAAGATGACAAGCTCGCTTCTTCCTCCTCCTCCACTGCTGCTGTCTTTAAGACAAGCGGCATACCTTGGACCTGAAGCAGACACAGAGGATTTAAAGCTCTCAGACCATCTCTGTCCAAACCAGTGAATGAGGTTGGATGGTGAAATGTTTATTTCTCTACTGTCTGTATTTACCAGCACAAGTCCTAACACTGTAAAATTATTGTTGTTTTTTTATCTAAGTTTTAAAGGTGGGTATGCAATGATTTCTGGGTGCAAATATCCCATAACCTTTCAAGATGCTGTAATCTAAGCAGGTTGAAAGAAAAATACATTTTTAGGTCAGGTGGATTAATCCACCAAGCTAAGGACTCATCAAACCGATGTGTGAGCTTGGGCTTATTGGGTTCATTGTATGGAAAAACTAAGAAAGGAGTGCTGCAAGAAGAGGGTATTCCGAATTTAGCTTTTTTCTATTTGATGGTCTGCCTCATGCGGTTTTAAACCTGAACGGGACAAAGCTGTTGACTTTTGAATATGCTTCTTCCTTTATCTTTGACACCAGCTTGAAGATTGTCTGCATTTTTGTAATCATCAGCAGTCCCCAACAAATATTGCAAAGGGCCTTCACAACACAACAAAGAGTGTAAGGTGTTTATCCGGCCTCCAAACTCCCCAGACATCAAATTGATTGGAGCTGATGGCATCTGTAGGAGAATATAATCCCAATTTACAGGAAGCCCATCCTACAATCCAATGGGCTCAAAATATCTGTTACCAGACACTCCAGGACACCCTCGGATGTTATTTGTATGTTCCCTGACTGATCAGAGTTCTTTTGGAAAAAAATGGCAGGGGCAACTCAGTATTAGATGGCTAAACATTTCTGAACAATTGAAATATTTGTGAACACTGATATTTGTATATATGTCAGCATGCATTTTCTTTCTTACCACAGGTGAGCTGGCTGACATTGAGCAAAGGCTGGCCATGGACCTCAGGTGGGTGGTTGCAGAGCATGGCGTGCGGGCGTCTAACCTGCACCCCTTTATCCTGGAGCCACCTTACCAATCGGGACAGCTTGCAGTCACACTTAAAGGGGTTACTGCTCAGATCACTGGAAGAGAGAAGAACATGGGTAAAATAACAGAATGTTAAAACATCTAAAATGTCAAAGTTGAGCAACATTAGGACAATGATAAACAGCTGGAACTGGAGCTTGATAATGAGATATGCTAATTCCAGAAGAATTTATGGGAATTAATAAATATTCCTGTGGTGGTGGAGTGTGGTTTTGGCTCAGCTGCATGGGGAGATTTGCTGCTGAGTGGTTCAGGGAACATAGGAAAACTGTGTATTTATAATCAGTTCCTCCCTCTCTATAGTGTGCTGATACCCTTGCCCTCGATGGCCATATGCCATCCAGCCATTCTGTGCTTTTGGCAGTCTGTGTTTTTGCTTATGCCAACCTGACTAGAATGTGTACCATGCAAATAAATAATGCACATAAACGTGTCTTTGGTAAAATACCCATGGCTGTCCATTTTGTCTGTTCTGGGACAAAAACCCTCTTTAGTGTTGGTTTTGTCACTTTGCTAACAAGTTATGTTAGCAAAATCACACTAAACATCTTTAGGTTGTTTAAGTTTCAAAAGAAAGATATCTAAATAACAATTTTTCATGTATTTCAGGTTTTACATTGAATCTACAAAAAAATGCGGCTTTTTTTTAGCTGTTAAAATTTGTTATTTTAGATATAATAGAAGAGAACAATTAGTTAGCCAAGAGTTAGCAAAATAACTAACCAAAATAACTAACTAATTAACTAGCCAAAAATCAAAATATACTTATAATTTCCTATAATAAAAAATATAACAATAATTTCTCGTTTTGTCTTGTTAAATTGTGTATTGACATCACTTTTGTTCAAAAGTATGAGAAATAATGCAATTTCACATAAATAAGACTTTTTGATGCTACCTACGCTGTTAGCCTTTGGTTAGTAGTAAGTATGGTATGGGTGAGTATTGAACTGGTATTTTAAGTTCCTCTATTACACTTTACCATCTAATAGGAGTGATTATGTAGCTAATGAGACATTTTGTAGTATGGCAGTTACAGTATTCCCTTTAACAGTGAGTAAGTATACAACATACTACACCACAGCGCTGTAACAAAAAACTGATTTAGACAGGTGGGCTTTTTTCAAAATCTAAAGGAAATATAGAAAAAGGTGTTTTCCTTTAAATGAACCAGAAGGAACAAAAGACCAAACAAAATGAGGTTAAAAAAACATTGAGCACAAGGAAATATATGGTAAAGGAAGGACCAATGATTGACAGAAACAGTGAAGTATAGGTATAGGCTGTATAGAAAATGGGAGAACAAACAAAGATTGAAATAGAAGTAGGAGAAAAGGGCAAGAAAAATAAATAATGTGTCACTCTTCAGATGAACCTGTTACTGTTTGATTATAATTCCATATTTCTATCTTTGTTGGAGAGACAAAAGATTAAAAGAAACAAGGAATAACAATAAATTGTTATTACTTACATTTGAGTTAAATTACACAGGTTGTCACATATTCTCTCTTCTATGGTGGTGATTTCATTGTTGCTCAAATCTCTGTTTGCAGGGACAAAGGCAAATCATTGTTGACATAAAAGCAAAGTCTTTTTTGCTTTTTTTGGACAACACTTATTTAATTACTGTCAAATTGCTATTCTGGCAAGATTTACAGCATGTTCTAAAGGTTTGTCGCTCGCTAACAATTCTAAACTGATAAATTAGTCACTTTATGAATTATTAAGTACAATTAAAAACAAGCCCATTCTCACATCCTCATTACACAAAAAATACTTTGTTAATCAGCACAGCAAAGTATTGTTCAAATAAAAACACATTAATCCTGAACATCAAAAGTGCTAAACACTGACTTTTGAAGTTTATTTTCATATTTTACTGTCAGCGCAAAATCACTTTCTTCTCTTCCTCTCTTTGCTCTCTAAACTTGGACCTCCTTCTTGCTCCCTCCTCCCTCTTCTCACCAGAAAGCTACATAATGGGGCCGTTGTGTGGTGGTTTGGAAGGAACTGATGGAAACCATCAGAGTCCTCTCTCATCACACACACATGTACATAAACATGTGCCTAAACGCCTATTCAATGAGTGGAAGAAGTAAGGTAATGGATGAAGGAAGAGGGAAATGGACAGATGAATAGAGGGAGGTGGTGGGAGCCTGGAGCTGTAAGCTGTAATTGAACTTAATCATACTGTGATTAGCGCGTGCACATGTGTAGGTATGTGTGTACAAGCAGTATGCAGTATGTGAGGTTTTTTAATGCTCTTTGGCCTAGCTAACGTGCTCCTGGGATTTCTGCCTACTTAAATTCAGACTAAACCGGGCCTTTATTTTCTCTGCTTTCTTTTCATCTTCGTTTTTCTCATCTCCTCTAAACCCTGGGATTGACAGGTCTATATCTTCCTTTGGTTTTTCACTCACAGGATGGACAGTGGCCCACAGCAGAATACTTGTCTGGGGAAAACATTGATCCTGTTCCCTTGAAGGTAACTGAAACAACAGAAACATTTATATAGATAAATAATCACAAAGACAGGCAAACAGACAGATAGGATCATGTGAAAAAGAAAGCATTCTCAACATTATAAAAATAATCTGGACATGGTCTTAAAAACAAGTGAATACAATGTCACACGTACAAAAAACCTGATGTATTACACGTTTACGTCATTATTTACTTACGAAAAAAAAGCCAAAAGGCAGAATTGTGTGAAAAAAAATTAAGAACAGCTGATTCCTTCCAAAGAAGTTAAAGAGGGAGTAGCTACCAGCTGCTGCTAATCAAATGTACTGGTACTTGATTAACTGATTGTCTTCACCTCTAAAAATTTTGTTTATTTACTGGTCTGCACCGTTCAGGTGTGTGTTAACACGACGCCAGAGAGGAAAGAAACCGCAATGATTTTTAAAGAAGCCCATCAATTTGGAAGGGGTTATAATGCCATTTCCAAACAAGTAAATACACACACAGTATCTTTATTTTCTAGGTTTTATACATCATAGCATAAAAAACATAACCTGGTCCTTAACAGACATTAAATTTGTGTAAATTAAGCTCAGGTGAACACTTTCACATCAAATATTACACAGTGCCACTTCATATTCAATAAAAACAAAGCCAAAATGCAGAAGCAGTGTGTGGAGAACCTGAGCACTTTTATTACTTTCACAGGACAGATGCTGCAAATCAAATATATTGATTAATTGGTAATCAGCAAGATTAAGAAAGCAGAAGCTTTAGCGGTTTGTTGGTCTGCAGCATTCAGATGTGTGTTAAAACAATGCCAAGGAGGAAAGACATGATTTTAGAGAAGCAATTGTTGCTGCCCATCAATCTGGGAAGGGTTATAAGGCCATTTCCAAACTATCTGGAGTCCATCATCCTACAGAGAGAAAAATTATTCACAAGTATTCAAATATTAAACACAGCTGCCAATCTTTCAAGGAGTGGACATCCCAGCAAGTTCACCCCAAGGTCAAAAACCCAAGAGCTACATCAGGCCTCAGTTAGCATGTTAAAGGTTAAAGTTCATGACAGCACAATTAGAAAAAGACTGAACAAGTATGGCTTGTTTGGAAGGGCTGCAGGAGAAAGCCTCTTCTCTCTAAAAAGAACATGGCAGCACAGCTTAGGTTTGTAAAGTCACATCTGAACAAACCACAAGACTTCTGGAACAAAGTCCTTTGGACAGACCAGACCAAAGTGGAGATGTTTGGTCATAATGCACAGGCTGATGATTTGGGCTTGTTTTGCAGCCACATGACTTGGGCACCTTGCAGTCATTGAGTCCACCATGAACTCCTCTGGATACCAAAGTATTCTAGAGTCAAATGTGAGGCCATCTGTCTGACAGCTAAAGTTTGGCTGAAACTGGGTCATCAACAGGACAATGATCCCACAGCAGCTTGCTGTTGTTCATCTAAGGTTGTATTTTTCTTTTTGTAAGACCTGGTATTGACCAACTAAATGAGTTATCATGTCTTAGTATGTAAAACAAAAAACAAATTGACAAAGGGTGTATTTTCTGAAACGTGGATAAAATAGGTCAAATAGATAAGAGATTAATCAGACAAACACACAGACAATTAAACAGATTCAAAAGCTGCAGACAGATGCTCCATACGGAGGAACGGACTTACATTGCTGAAGGCAGAACTGATGAACAAGCACTGAATGTTTACACTGGATACTTGAAGCTAACTTTCACATACTTTTGCATCTCACAGATATGTAAAATATGATAAATCATCCAAAGATAAATCTCCAAAGTAATATTTATGCATAATTAGTTTTATGCATAATTAAAAACGAGAGTTTTACTAAGAACGTACATTAGTTTAAAACCTGTGTTTAATTAATTTCTTTAGTTCGTATTCCCGCATGAAAAAGGAAAATTCTCAGGGTTTCACAAACCTTCCAGCACCACAATGATGGATAGATCAATGAACAGTATTTTAGTCCAAAGACTTGAACGTGCTATCGTGTGTGTTTACTTACAGCTCTTGGAGGCCAGTGAGATGATCAAGTAAGCTGGTATCAAGGGAGGAGATGTGGTTCTTGGAAAGATCTCTGTGGGAACAAACCAAAATATCCTTATTGAAAATGCATGTGGGGACAAGATGACTCACACACTAACACACAGACTCAGCCTCATCAGAAGCTGGAAGCAAATTGCCATACAATGTGATTGTGATGTGATTGCTCACACAAACAAAGATGGAGATAAGTACATCCAGGAACAATATACGCACCAAGGAGCATAGTTAGAACATAGGATTAGCTAGCGAGTATATTCTTCATGATGGCACATCATAACACAGACGTTGTGAGTAAAAACAATGTGTCAAAATATGATTTTAGTAATAATATAAACTGCTCAATATTTCACCAAAACTTTAGGGTTACTGGCCCTCTTCTGACTCATTCATTTTATGGGAGTTGATACATAATCATAAAGTATAAAATAACTTGCAGAATATACCTTATATACCCATATACCTTATCTCAACAATTACTTTGTTAAAATACATAGAATAGTGGATGTCAACTATAATTTAAGGGGCACTGCAGAGTAAGGAGCTTCCATAAAGATGACAAGAGAAAGAATAAATCCTTACATCAGGTGCCCATATACAGTATATGATAGATGGTTTTGCTGGGAGGCTCATGTGTAACTGAGGTTAATTTTCAAACCAATAAATGTGAGATAAATCCCCATGTTGATAAGCTATGAATGAAAAGTGGAAGAGGCAGACTAAGGAGGAAATTATACTATAAAGTTCACCTGCTCACTTGCATATATTCATCTATCAACACACATCAGAATTATTTCATCTACCTTATAATATCCCGCTCTTCTGTTGAACAATGTAGACACAATTTCTCAACACTCTCACTTTTTTCATTCTTTATCACTCAGCACAGTTACAAGACACGCATGGGATGAGAATCAAGTTCGAAATATGTCTAATGTTGCAACACTGTGGGAAATCACTGAAGACAATCTGCCCCTTCAAACTTTCTCTGTGGGAGATCATCGTACACATGATAGCGGATAGCATGGTAGCTGAATTCACTGCACAAATGCCATTAAGTTACTTAAATGGTAATTTTGTCAGATGACAAAATTGTCTACAAAAATCAGGATTATATTAGACCAGAGCAACAGTCTGTAAAATCATATGAAACATAAGTGAATGAGAGCAGCTTTATTAGGAATTCAGCTGTACTAAAATACATTTTTTTTACAAAAAGATGCTGGAACTATGTGCGGAGTGCCTGGGTCTATTTGATCTGAGCTGAGTGTATACAGTTACAGGAGTGATTCAAATCCCAAACACGTTATCTGGGTGTGTTATTCCAGCTTTGAGAAGCTTGATTTCATACAATTTCTGTTGGACAAACATATTTGCATGCATTTTAAAAGTCCAGTTTTAGTAACGTGATAATTTGTTTTAATCTAGTGTCATATAAACATCCTTACTGCCAAGAATAGAGAGGCAGAGCAGAACAGTGAAAGCCAGCGAACTGAGTCTGGCACTTAGGAATTAACCTAAATCACAAAATGTTCTGTGTTACTTTTTATAGGCTAGACCTAAAATCCCCTCAGCTTAACTGTTGCTTTGACAATCAATGCAGCATTCAAATATTTTGCTTTTTAAAATCATGCATTACTGTAAAAATCCCAAACAATTCAAGTTATCAGACAAACGCATCAGCTCTTTAGACACACACCATGTGTGATTCTGAAGGCTAGAACAAAAAAAAAGTCGAGCCATCATTAATCAAAGTGTATTAAATATTTTTAGTTATTCTCAGACAGTCTTAATATTTACTCTTAGTGCACCACAGCTCTCCTCCAGCATTGCTTTTTTTATGACCATGTGCCTAACCTACAAGTTTAAATTACACTCACAAGATGTTCAAAAAGCAGTCTCTGGGTACAGTCTATGGTCCAGAATCATTTGTAAAACTTAAAAAACTGACCCTCCAAAAAGCAGAGTACCAGCTAAAACAAACAAAGAGTTTGGAGAATGATCCTCAAGCTTTGTGCAGCAACTTGGCCATCTTGCAAACACAAACCGCATTTAATGCTGTATGCAAAAAATAACTTGAGATGAACAACTGTGGCTGATGGTCAAGTTATTGTGGGTGCATCTGTTTTCTTTCTTGGTCTACGTCATGTTCCCGCCCACTGGCGAAGTTTTAAACATTAATGGACAATTCTTACTGAAGTTTCCAGTCCGCAAAAATGGTTTCTGTGACAGCCTTCACTTTTAGATACTTTTTTATGAAGAAATAAAGACTAAGATAATGCAAATATCACCATTTCAAACACTTAAGCATTTATTCTGCCAATTTTTTTTTGCTTTATTTATATTCCCTGAACAAATGTTCTGCGATAATAACTCAACATTAAAATATAAATACAAGTTTGAATCTTACCAGCTCTATATTTCTGGGACCATTACTTTTAGGCTTGCTAATGACATAAAAACACGACTTCCTTTAATTAACTTTCCGGTAGTAACTTGTATTAGGGTAGTCAAAATTATCATTCTCTTTCAAAAATGTATAAACTAAGGAAAATATAAGCAAACGGTGTTGGAAGCACAAACTAAATATTAAAGAGAATTTGAAGATGGTGTGTTTTCCACATATTCACTCAACAATGACCAAATTAAAAGGATCAAACTAGCAGAGACAACATGGTGAGGCAAAGTATTTTGGAATTCAGTTGTGGAAAGAGTAATGAATATTAAACTGTATCTGTATCATTTTAGATTAATCACCATCAGAATTAAAACTCAAAAGTGATTGGTATTTCTTCAGAATGCTTAGAACTGCAGCCTTGAAGCTGATAACTTTGAATGGGTTAGACATTCAAGCTCAGTAATAGAGAAAGAGTAAGAAATTCTTTAAAATCTCAGAATTGAAGAGGCTTACGTTTGCAGTTGAAATTAAGTGATTAAGTACAATAGCTGGCATAAAGGATGGAAAGATTAGGTGTAGTAAAAAATATAATATAGAATAAAATGAATTAACCAATTAAGATATTTTCAATGGCAAAATATGCCAGTTTAATTCATATTACTTGCATCCTATTCCCTTTCAGTTGTGGGCTTTGTGTATTTACTATCTTACGTTTAATGAAAAAAGTATAATAGGTCACTACTATTGTTTGGGCATAAAAAGTGGTTATATTGTAATCAATGCTTGCTTGTCCACACACACAGTCCCCTAATCGCTCCTGGCTCTGCTTCTGACACTAAATCACATTTTAAAAATGGTCATAATTCTCAGCACAAATCTCCCCTTTGTACAAAGCCTTCTGATCAATTCAGGTGAGTTTCATTAATGTAGTGCCGAATCATCTAGCATCTCTGGGCACTTTTTTCTTTACAGCATTCTCACAATAATATTCACTCAATGAGTAATCCTGTCCACTCGTGACTTGTGGGCTCATGGCTGGTGCTTGGTGCTGTAGCTTCTGACACTACAAGACAAACTTTCCAAGTTATCAGACTATTATTTAAATTATATAGCGTTACGTTATATGCAACACAATTAATTGGCTTGATAATTAATTAACTTGAACAGTGGTTTGCAGGCAAAGTTCAACATATTGCCTTACCCGTTTCATCTTCCTCTCATTTGATGTTACAAACCGTGAGCTCGTTTTTTATATTTGCATATTTAGCTTTGTCTGTTTCCAGAGATTTCCTCTTTTTAATTCCAGCCTTCTGTGCTTTCTACTGTGCTTTCCATATTTCAAACACCGCTGATCGAGCGCACTGACGTGTTACGTCAGGGTGCGTCTGCAAAACACCAAACAAATAAAGGCGGCCCAGGGACAGCGTTAGCAACACGTGGTCAACCCACTGCCGTGTCTGAACACCGGCCCAAAAGGAAAAAAAAGGAGAACACCGGGCCCAACATCAGACCAGCCCACCGGGAATTGTTCCGGTCCTCCCGACTATCCACTCTGGACCTGAGCCAGGCGAACTCCTGCTCCCACTCGGTGTGTAGCTATACTTTTTAGCTTTCACTTTTGTCTTTGGCGCGTTTTCGGTCGGTGGGTCCCCGTTAACTTAATTTACGTTGTTGTCTGTGTCGACCAGGGTGTCTGCGGTGTCTTTCGTTCGTTTCGTGTCTGTCAGCGCGAACAGCTTGAAAAAAAAATCTCTTCATGTTTGTTGGCTCGTGGGAATAACGTTAGCCACTGTGTACCTGTGCCAACCCGGCCGCATGGGACAGAGCGCGAAGCTGCGACCCTGGTGTTCAGTACACAAGACATAAAGTTAGTCACTGACCACAGTTGACTACAACTACCAGGAACGGTAATCGTGTAGACATACAGAAGGATTTAAAAAAAAAAATCGAGATTCGAAATAAGATTTTTTTTGTGGCTAAATCTGCCCATAGCACCCATGCAACAGGGCAGATCAATTCTTAGCACAGGCATGTTTTGATGTAGCACGTGCCATATATGTCGCACTGTTCAGCCCTGTCAAGTGTGTTATTTAAAAAAAACCAAAACATAATGTTCTTTTCTTATTGCAAAATCATGATAATGCAACTCTAAAATGTGCGTAAATTGAAACTTGATGTAAACAGAACTAGTGAGAATCCAGCAAATGCATTTTTATGAAAGCAAGAAAATTAGACTGGCTGAACTTTAGAGTTAAGTAGCTTCAGTATTTTGTGTTTGCTTAGCAAAGCCTCAGCCGCATGAGAAGACCATGAGACAAAAGGAAGAAAAAAAACGAGACGGGAGACAAGAAGCCAAAGGCTGTGAGAGGACAAGACGCAACGCGAGTAAAGTGACGACAGCAGCCTGCTGTCCAGCTGAAAGGCAACAAATTTGAGCTAAAAAAAAGGTGTTTTCACACGTGAAGCTACATTTCCCTTCTCAGCTAATTCAGTAGGAGCTAATTTATCAGAAAATTTAAAAAGCAAGACAGTCAGCTGAGGGGAAAATGTGCGCTGCAGTACATGGGACTGTGCTTCCCTTTCTCCTCTCTCACACGCTCTTTCTTTTTGTGTGTGCGAACCGAGCAGGACGCCCGTTCCCAAAAGGAAACATCTGTACATTCCAGACAAGCTGTGTAAGAAAGATGGAGACCAAGAAAGAGGGAGCGATCTCCTCTGCTAAACCCATCAGAGGACGAAAAAGGACAGTCGAACGCTCCACCCACTAGCTAATCGTTCACACATTAAGCCGACACATTGCCATCGTAATGCTCTCAACATCAATGCCAGGCATGTGTGCCTCTCACACCTCAAGGTAACACCCCACAGACAAGAAGAGGTGGAACAGAGAGAGATTGTGTGTTCGTGTGCATGTGTGTTTAACACGACCATATAATCTGACCTCCACCATGCCTATTAGCAACAGACTCCTGTTCTCTCAGCTACCTCTGGACACACATGGTTTTACTTACACACTTTAGGTATAGGCCTGAACAAACACACACACACACACACACACAGAGCACACATATGGTTCTGTTTTGCTAACAGTGTGGCCAATGATCTAACAGCTCCTTATAAGGCCTGTCTGGTGCCACTTATTCTGAGCTGGAGGATGAAAACACACACATATAAACACACACACTTAATCCTCATTGACTACACTGTGCTCTGTCAGAGGGAGTGACACAGGAGGAGGGGGCCTTGGAAGAAAAAATATGGATATCGGAAAGGATAAATATGAAGCATGTGAGAAACTCGGAGCATAAATACGACAAAAAACTACTAAAGAAGACCAATGTCTATTTGATTTCATCTTCACTCCATATGTGCAAAAACAAGAACGAAAATAGATGTAACTTTGGAGAGGAAAACTGTTCTGTAGGTTGCAGATTGGCATCTGCTGCATCTTGGCAACAAAGCTGTCCAAGTGCCTGTGAGTGAAGGCCAACGCTCCACTAACCCACTAAACACAGACTCTGTGGTCGCTTTCATCTCCCCTCAGCCTCCCTTCCTGATTACTCTTCAGCTTTGTCACTCCCCCACTCAGTTCTCTCCTCCTTTTGCTTTTACAGATCTGCAAGCTCTGCTTATAGTTTAAGTCTACATGCATTCGATTGGATAGGAAGCAGGACAAAAGTAAAGATGGAGATAAAGGCAGGTGGGAAAAGGACACAGACGAGGAGGTACCAGCATTGAATGACACATGCCAGGGATTGAGAACAATTATGGCACTGAGGGCTGTCTGATCTGTAGCGCAACCCTTCTTCTTCACACTGCCACCGAGAGCTGCCAGCCAGCACTTCATGCATGTGATGTGGGTTGGGTGGAGGGGAGAGGTATGATAAGTAATCGAGTCTTTCTCCTCCAGCGTAAAGAAGGGGAGCATGAAATTAAGGGTGTGGGGCAAGAAATTGCGAAGAGGAGGCTGTCTGTTGAAGAGGCTTTTGGTCTCAAAAGCCTAACATCTTGCCTCACAGTCTGGCTCTCCTCCTCGCTTCTCCTTTTTAGAACATTCTGTCCATTTTTCCAGCTGCTGCTGCTGCCTGGGTTGTCTGGTGTCCAGCTGGCGACTGAAGGGCAGCTGTGTGCAGCGGTTTAACACACTCAACGGAGAACGACGCACTCACATACACACACATTTTTACATGGACATGCTGTCAATGCATGCAAGAAAAAAAGCTTTTTTTCTGGTAAATAAAACTGTGTCAGACCAACTTATCTTTAAGTCATTAACTACAGACTTAAAGAAAGACGCGTGTCACACGATGGAGCATAGTTTCTGTGAACTTCTCTGACATTAAAGAACAAAAAACTGGTGAATCTATAAGTTTATTTGCAAAAAGTCATCTTGTCTATTGTAGTTTATCATAAAAACATCTACACACGAAAAAGCAGGAATCAAAAAAAGATAAATATCTGGCTGCAAATTTAAAAAAGTGTTTCGTGTAAATTAAGACATAGTGGTTACTACTTGCACCTCTACTTGTCTTATTTAAAATTTTCTGCAACAAGGACAACTGAACTGTCATCAGAGGGGATTTTCTTTTTCCATCAAGTGAATAATAAAAATGTCAAACTCAATGATGCTGAAACAAAATCACAAAGTGAATAAAGCTTAAAAAATGAAAACTGAATACAGTCAAATGCACCAGGATGCAACATCAAAGTCTGGCATAAATTAAAAAAGCCCTGAGTGGATAAATTGCTGCAGGAAATCACATGAAAGCTGAGTTGATGGACATTATTATTGTGAGCTTTTCTCTGTTTTGTTTTGGCACTGTCATCGTGACTTGTGTTCAGCACTTTCGTCAACTCTGGTTGTTTTGCATTATTCTATTTGACATAAATTAAATCAAAGCCCGACCTTCACAATCAGTCTCCTGCTCTGAATCTTCTGTCGTGCACAAAAACAAGAAGCTGGTGACAGTAAAAAACCAGGTGCACTCTGCTGTGCATCATATGAGAATGGTGGTGTTATAGGCCTGCAAGAGTAACTCACTTCTTAACGCAATTCTCGAGCCAAATATTACTTGCTAATTTCTGTTGTAGCATGACATGATCATTCTATTTCTGGTTAATTTTTAAGGTTTTCCACCTACTTTAGTAACTAAAGTAGTCACAATGTCATCAACTGGGGGGGAATAAATGACCTTTCTTAATATCAATATCAGACAAACTGCTGTGCAGTTTATTTTTTTCCACCAAGCGTCTGTATGCATGAGGAGAGTTTTACAAAACAGAACTGTAGTCCAGTTTGTTTCCTGTTCCTAAAACGTTGAGGCTTTAGGTGAACTGATGCAAAAAGCAAAACACAAACTATGGTGACAGCAGAGAGTACAAAACTGTCACCAAAAAAGTCTCCAATGTAGACAAACAGAGCTTCAGTGCTCCTGACAGCAGAGGCTGACTGCTGGAACAATCTGTGGTGAGGAACACTGAAGATTGCTTCAGTTCAATGATTCTCTCCAACGGCAAGCAGCAGACTGCACCACTTTATCTTTTACCGTCTATATTTGCCGTCCTTGTGCATTGTCCTATCTGCTCTCTCTGCTTGTTTAATCAGTTCCAAGTTCCCTGGCATGAATAAACTACAACCCCTGGTGAAAAAATAAGGAATCAGCACTTTTGAGGATGTTCATTCAGCTGTTGGGAAACAAAATCACGGATATGACACAAAACTATTTTATTCAGAGGCAGAATTTTCACGCTTTGTTAAAGAGACCTAAAAAACAAAATTAAATTGGTGGAATTAATAGCAAATACCTGCACAAGTCAAACTAAGGAAATGAGTCTGCAGTTAAAAGAGGGTGCATGCAGAGCTTGAACAGCTGTTGAATATGACAAGAAACATGTTCCCAACCTGAGAGCTGCCAGTAGAAACCATAGACTGTGTATAAAAATCATCTATACTGTCAACTTTGTAAAAGGGAAACATATAGGTCGATCAAGGAAGACGTCAAAGTGTCAGGACAGAAAACAAAGCACGGCAAAAGAAATGAAAAACAAGTAGGCAGAAAGGAGAGTCAATGTCTGTTACCAAAATCCAAAAAAATGGCTGAAGAAAATGGGATCAACATCAAGAAAAGCCAAATGTGAACCGTCTCTAACAGTAAACAGAAGAAGACATGCTTATGGTGGACTAAAGAGAGACAGTCATGGACTGTGAATGATTGGATGAAAGTGATAACCAGTGACGATTGACAAATCTGCATTGAACAAGGAGATGATGCTGGAACTGGATGCTGGATCCAATTTCCAGTGAGTTCAAACTTATGTTGAAAATAAAAGAATACGGTTCATGACAAGGCTCCTTGCTGTGCAGCTGATCTGCCAACAGCTATACAGAAAGTTGGAACCTGGTTGATGAAAAATATTATATATGATCAAATATGAAAGATTCAAACTCTGTTTATCTAATAATTACAACAATCTTACACATTTTTTTAAAGTTGGCTTTTCAAAGCCAGAATCTATAAATATCTAAAAGTTTAGCATCATAGCTATGATTTGTTTGTCTGCCCACAAAATGAGACAGCTGAAGGAACATCCTCTAAAAATGGTGATTCTGCATTTTCTGCAAGTGGTTCTAAAATACCCTGCGTGCAGATCACTTTGGGCTTACTAATGGGAGAATGTATTGGCAGCATTCTGCTATTCTTATGATCATATCTCTATTTCCCTTTCTTTTTTAATCATAACAAGGTTGCATCAGAAAATGACTGCAAGGTTTTTTTTTTTCCATTTTTAGTACTGGCTGATAACACGCATTCCTTAACTGGAAAGGGAAACTTGATTTCGAATCATGTCATGACATAGAGAGGGAATTAAACACGTGGCTGGTTTGCAATTCTGTAGAATTTTGGCTGGATTATGTTTCTTAGTTTAGACTTTAGACAAAGACCCTTATTAACATTTGGCCCATGCAGGGACTGGAGAAACTGGACAAGCAGGTGTTTCTTCAACTCTTCACGTATTAATACACACACACAAGCAAAAGTACAGACAATGATTATTCATGCAGTCTGAGTGCTGTTATTCTTAGAGATAAAAAACAAAAGAGAGGAAAGTGCTCTCCTGAAAGACTAATGTGACCTCTGTGATCTTTACTTGTTTGTTTCATTACTTCATTCTCTAGCAACGTAACAACAAGAACATGTTGTTGGGTTAGTAAGGTTATAATCTGCATTCCTATATGCCTAAAATTGCCTTTTTGTTTCCCATCATCAGCATTGATTTTCAACAGACTAAATTGATCTATGATGCTGATTAAATGTGAGAAACCCTAAATAATTTCATCATCGCAAAGCCATTCATTCACCTGAGGTGGCTTTGCAAGGGGCACTTGAAGGTAATTGACTTACACCACACATTCAGTGTAAATTACCACAGAAATAGTTTGTTCCTCCTGCCCAGAGGGCAATGACAAGAGAACTGAGCTCACAGAAAAGGTCAAACATCGTTCATTTGTGCTATTCGACAAAAAGGGAAAAGACTCAATCTCATGCAGGTAAAAGATGAGAGAAAGAAGACTAAAAAAAGAAAACACTTAAAGATACAGACAAACCTGCAGAAAATTACTGAGAGAAATTAAGTGTCTGGGTACGGAGGGGTGGCAAAAAGGCAGCAGTTATCAAAAAGGCAAAGAATGAAACAGTGGGACTGAATTGGCACAGGAACTCGCACACAAAAGCCGCATTCGGACAGAGACATTCTAAGAACGCAGTTCTAAGAACTGTCCACCTCAAATTTAGTTCTAAGAACTGCCCTTCCCCAGGGGAACTGTTTCTTTTTGCATTCGCACATGAGTCAGGGACCTTGACAGAGACTGATGTGACACAACCGTCTGCGACAGACGTGTTACTTTAGCGCCACTCAACAACAAAACAGAACCCACGAAAAGTAAGGAGAGAAGAAAACAACAGCACCAAGAAGCTAACATGGAGAGCGAAGAGGCCACGGTGTTCATGGTCTGCATGACGGTGATATTAATCATGGACGATCACATCGAGCATCTTAAGATCGAGGCTGGAAGAGCACACAGCGAGAGTCAGGAGACGAATAATCAAGCAGCAGGTGATACTTCTTCATTTCATGAAGGAAAGAAGGAGAGCAGAGCGCCGCAGACAAAGGAGACGACGTGTAAGTTTAACTTATTAAACGTGCCGGTTGTGTCTGTGTCGTATGAGTAAACATTTCAGACAAGGGGCGTAGCTACCAACCACCAAATACCTACATCATATGTGTTCCCATGGAACCCAGACAAGACCCTGCCTCGGAGAAGGAGCTAAAATGGTTACAGGAACTGAGGGCCGTGGTCCCTAGTTCCTGTATGTCCCAATGTGTGAAAAAACGGCCCTATTCCTGAAAAGGCTATAGGAACTGCAAAAGGTTCCTACAGTGGGAATGCGCCTAAAGAAGGCATCTTTTGGGGATGTGAGCTGTTTTCAGCGAGTTCTACTCCACCCTGTATGGATGTGACTGCTGAAAGAGTATAGAGAGAAAGAAGCAGAAGCACTCCAAACAGACTGAACAGAAGGCACAGTGCTGTGTTTAATAAAGCAGGCCTGGTGAACTGTATTTATCAATGTAGCCAAGATCTCTGACTCCATATGCAAACTTAAGGCAGGCTGTTGTGTCAGCTTTTTGTTTAGATGGTACCTCCAAAACTTAATCTTAGGATAAAGCCAATAAGTTAGTAACATAGCGGTCACACTGTTATGGTAACATGGAACATGGTCATGAAGCTTTCCAACATCAAACGTATCTTGTTGTGTATTTTAATGGCTAGCCATGACTTTTTTCTAACCTTAATTAAATTATTTTAATACCTAAGTACTTTCAATGCATATAAACGAAGTATGAGTAGTAGAGCAATGGAAATGATTGAATAAAATAAAAAAAGACAGGAAGTCAAAATAACAAGAATAAAAAAGAACAGAAAAATAGCTGTGTCAAGGTTGAACTTGAACATGAGTCATATCTTTGGCAGACATGTGTCATTCACACAGCTCAAAGTGCTTGTTAAGGAGCAGATTAGATTTAGATTTAAATTCAATCCAATCTTGGAGATGCAAATTTATCGTTAAGCAGTGTGAAGTGGTATTTAACCAGTGTAACCAGGTGGTTTTCCACTGTAGTTCTCTTGATTTGGAGAGGAGCAGATAAAAAATTTGATGTGTCGTGGTGCCAGTCTGGAAATGCTTTAAGCAATGGGAAGTTGACCTGTAGTCTTAACAGATTGGTTCTCAGTAACAATTTCTAACAAATTTAGAAATTGACATAAAACGACACAAAATAAAAGATATGTGCATAAGAGCAGCTTTATTTGGCTGTATTATATATACCAGTGTTTCCCAATGCTGGTTCTCAAGGCACACCGCAATGCATGTTTTCCATGTTTCCCTGCTCCACCTGATTCAAATGAATGGGTCAGGTCTTTAAGCTCTGCAGAAGGCTGAGGACGATCCATTCATTTGAATCAGGTGGAGCAGGGAAACATGGAAAACATGCAGGGTGGGGTGCCTTGAGGACCAGGATTGGGAAACACTGACATATACTGATGCATAACTTTTTTTTACATAAAGATGCATCAGATAGAACATTTTGAGAAAGTTACAATTTAGATACTGTGGGGAATATGGTCCTATCTATCTATCTATCAAAGACTATCTATCATGCTTTTGTTTTTTTCTGGTGTCAGTGAATATTAGCAAACTTTCAAGTTTGTTTCAAGAGTTATTTGATCTCAAACTTGCAATTTAACTACCACAATAATAAGCGTTCTATTAGCCAGCTCCACAAACCACATTTAATTTAATGTGACATCACCGAAGGCAGCAATTAAAACAAAAAGCCACAATATAAAACATAAGAATGCAACTTATCCTCTGTGTCGCTCTGATAATTCCCAGTCTGTGAATGTGTTTGTTTTTCAACATTTTCTGTCTGTGAACACATCTGCAGAAGTTTTGCAGCCAACTATTTGAATGATGCCCACATGTGCACAAGTACGGGTCTGAGTGTGACACAGTATTTTCATTGGCAGTTGTGAGGGAGAAAAGGGTAGAAATACTACAAACCAAGAGTTTACAAAACCTTTAAAGACGAGCGGATGTTTTTTCACCCACACACACACACACACACACCCAGCCATCAACAAGCAAACCCACAGGCTCTCAGCTCAAAATTAGCAGTCTTTTTAGCCTGAAACCACCACCACTTAGTTAATAATGAACCAAGACATTTCTGGTACCAGCAGATATGTGCACAGAGTGAAGAAGACGGTGAGAGCTGTCTGTTCTGGTTCTTGCCTCATACTCTAATTTATGACCTCTTGGAATGTCTGTACTTCTCCGAGTGATGTCATTTGTTACTTTTCCATGGTAACACAACAAATTCTCCCCTGCATATGGTCCGTACATTCAGTCTTTCCCAATTCATTTCAGTCAGTGAGTGTGTAAGTGATTGTATGGATGATAACCACCTTTGGATGAAGATAGAGGGACAGAACGGGAATGGAGAAGCCAGTGAAAGAATTTTAGTCTGAGTCTCATCTGGTTGACAGGTGTTTTGAAGGCTAATGACCTGATACAAACTAGAACCACACCAAGTGAATAGGCTAAATTCAAAAGCATATCACTATGGCTGCAGCGCGTCTGTGTTTGTATGCTTTGTGCTGCCATAGTAACGCCACTAAATTCTTCCTGATGAAACAGATAGGACCTTGGTATATTAAACTACAAATGTGTTTATGTAGTCATATACGTGACACATGCATCATTCACCACAGTCTTTACAACATTCTTTAATTCCTCAGTGGATATAAATGTGATAAAAATATCTCCCCAAATGTTTCCGAGCCCAAGGTACAGGGCAAGAACATGAGTTTTCAACAGCTCTGTTCTAATATGTATTTTCACATGTTGAGTGTATTTCTTTTTCACATGCTGCCTTCTGTCCAAGGACACAAAGAGTATCGTGATAACTCGTGTTCAGCATACTAAGCAAAGGCACTTTAGAAACTGTTGGAGAAGTTTCATCTCACTAGCATTTCCCAGAAATGACTTCAGAGCTGCAAAATTCTCCATATGAAGTGCTAAGAGATTTTATTATGTGTGTGGGTTGGAGCAGATGGGCTGGTGTACAACAGGAATGCTTTTTTTTTCTTCTTGCATGTAGAACATTTAGAATTGGGGCCAGGTAGGGGCACAGAGAAGACAGGGGGGGAGTTATTAGTGTTGATGGAAGACGCAACACTGGCTTCATTGAAATAGAGGTACAGGTGACATGTTCTTACTTCAGTGATAAAGCAGTGCTGCCACTTTCATGCTAGAAAGGCAGGGAGGGTAGTAAGAAGCAGGTGATTTCAAAAGCGCTTTTCCATTTAAGAGGAAAATATCCTTATTTTTTCCCTGCAACAGAAGCATATGAAAACAAGCACAAATTGCATCCAAGACCTGAGTATGCGTTTCGAAGTGTCACAATCATGGTTGAGCTCTACTTCTTCTGTAATGTATATACTATAAAACGTATGAAGATGGGATGCCTGCACTAACTCATCATTCTCCTAAAGGGGGGGGGGGGTTACGACGACCCTCCAACTTGGTTCTATTTATTTCAATCAGTCTTAGACTTCTAAACCTAAGATGCAGCAAAAGCTCCCTTGACAAAAACAGCCTCAATGGGGAACTTTTGTTGGTGAAAGAGCCTTATTTATTGCATTAAATCAACACAAAACTTGAGTATATAGTAGTACACTGAGAATTCATGCCCATGTGATGGCTGTCTATGTCGCTCTGCAATTTGACTGCCTAATTATAAGTTGGCAGCAGTTATACTATGCTATTACCTGGATATTGATTGTTACTGGCTGTCAGTGTCTATGTGTTAACGAACATGAACATGATCAATGGAAGCAGTTTATTGTGCAAAAAACACAATATGTTGAATTATCACCCATCCATCCATCCATCCATCTATTATCTACCGCTTCTCCGGGGGTCGGGTCGCAGGGGCAGCAGCTTGAGCAGAGAAACCCAGACGTGGCTGTCCCCGGCCACTTCTTCCAGCTCTTCCGGGGGGACCCCGAGGCGTTCCCAGGCCAGTCGAGAGACATAGAATTATCACACTAATCACAACTGTTACAGCGGCGTCAAGCGACAGCTCAGGGATTTTTGTTGAAAGAACCAAGCAGTCATGGCTTTTGTACTTAAATCTAAATCTTCATCAGAACGTGCCATTTAGAAATGTTCAAGTGTTGCTTGTTCAAAAAATGATAGTCACTTGCATACAAAATGATTTTTAAAGCACAAGGGTTCCTATGAACAATCATCATTGAAATCAGACTATTAAACGAAATCAGACTAAATAAAGGTTAACATAAATGTGTTAATAAAAAACTATGAAGCAGCAGAGGACAGAAATACTTACAGTACTTTAAATAAGCATTCTAAGTTAAATTCAGCCTTTTCTGTCAAATACTCTGACTTACATAAATATCACTGCCGTATGTCTGTTGTTGTCTTCTAATCATTAATATCATCATTAATACCTCTAGTTAACGTTTAAAGGACAGAAATGTCATGTTTGTGTCAATACCATAAAAATCCATCCATTTTATGGAGAGTAGTGGGTCGTCGATGCCGTCTGAAATCAGGCAACTGTTCTGTTTATGGTTAGCTGAGAGTTAGTTAGCTTGACAACAGATCAGGGTCACCCTTCTGTGCAATCTCTAAAGTTTCAGATTCACACAGCAGTACCAAACTGGCCTGAAATTCTAGGGTTAGGAAACAGGCCGATCTGTTGTTGACTGGTCATATTTATGGAGATGAAACCATAAGAATAAGGGCTTTAACTAACTCATTTTTTTTGTCCTACACCAGATTTTTTAACACTGGAATAGCCTTCCAAAGTACCATCTGTTTACATGATAACCCTGATCGAAAAAAAGTTTTTACAATCTACCATTCATTGCATTGTTGATGACAACAGACTGATGCTGAAAGACATGCTGTGAATGCAGTTCGTAAAGATTTATGCTGAACCCATGTTTCTCCCAGTCGACAATATAAAACAGAGACGAGACAGATGGCTGCAGCAGGACTAACCATCTAATACTTTATGAGAACTGCACTCTCACCTCTCTGTCTGAGACAGTCTGACTCCATTATCCAGACCCTGCAAGTCCCTGCAAAAAAATACTCTTTTTTTCTTTAAATAATGTGGGAATAGGTAAGACAAACCAAGCACCGCCTGCCTCCAGCAATATCAAATGAATATTGTTAAGTTTTCCATCAGATTTCGGATGAATGTCTCTTCCTGCCATGAAATCAGACTTGATTAAGAGCAAAATATCTTATATCAGTGTTTCAGCACATATAGTAGGAGCAGCAGACAAATCTGTAAGGACAGTAATGTTCAGTCAGTCAGTCAGTCACCTCCTTGTAGGACTGAAACAGTTAGAGCAAGGAAGTTTATCTAAACCTATACAATTAACACTCCAATAAGTCTGACATGTAACATTCACTGTAATTAAAAACAAATCCTAAAGAAGGATCTCTTACTAATTAACACACCACTTAACAAACTATTCATCTTCTTTTATGCAAATACTGTCACTATAAATAAAGTGACTTTGAGGAAACCTGCTAAAATTAGATATAACCTAAAATGAAATTAAATCAACCGAGCATGCATGCTTTACTTTTTAGACAGAGCAGTTTTGCTTTCTGTTAAAACTTCATCTAAACTTTATTAACAGCCTTGTTTCGTGAAATCCCCAAAGTAAGATAGTCCCAAAATAATGTGCACTGATTATATGCTTGGTGCAGTCAGATGAGAACTTATGTTAAATAAAGACCATAGGTACAGTGGAAATAAATAATGGATAACATATGGCTTCTGTCGGCGCAGAACACAATGTTCTCGCTGTAACCGCACCAGGGGCTGAAGACCGATCAACACCACAAACACCAGGTTAACGTTTCTGGTGAGCAAGTATCTAAAAAAACTCCCACATTACATGCTAAAACAGGAACACTGTAACAAGCCATCTGACCTTTGACGGAAGCCTCAGACACAAATCAAAGGCAATTCAACTATGAGTTAAAGGTTAGGGCCTATTGTTCATTTTCTTTCATTGATGTTAATACAAATGATTGTTCTCAACAAATGATTTTCCATTTTCTATGTTTTGTTTCTAACAACCTATAAAAGCGCACATTGCAGGTGAGGTGCAGGTTTTGAAGGCCACTTTAATCCCATCATCACATCAGTAGTTAAGCACGAGGCAGAAAGCTGGACATGTCCAATATCACGGACAGTAATGTAATAATAATTCAAACTAATGACGGAAAATGATCACAGCATCTTATGAAAATGTACTAGAACTAAAAAGTAAATAACTGTTTTTTTCATGGATTGTTTGACCAAATGCCCCAAATATAAAGATGATCAATTTACAGTGATACCTGAAGAAATGATCAAGCGATCAATCAGATCAATCAAGCAGAAAAAAATCCACAGTTCTGCTTCATACACATCCAAAACATATACTAAACTGTTTAATTACAGGTCAGTAATTAATATACATGAGGCTGACAAAACCTCAGAGCAAACATGACACAGAGGTGTCAATAACAACAAGTCATGTGCGCCAGCGTGTGATCTCCAGCAGGTAGTTAGTAAACATTCACCAATGGACTTTAAAGATCATTTATATATATATATATAAAGGAAAATATAAAAGAAGCAAAATTGTCAAAAATAACACTGTTTTACAGGCGTGCATGCACGACTTTAGAAAAATCGTTGTTTTTAGTGTTTCTAATTTTTTTTTTTTTAACCATTCAAGGTAATCAAAACAGCTCCGCTGTATTCCTGAGCGTTGCACAGTCTATTCACACGCTGTACTTACAGCACGCTGATAGCCAGCGGGAAGTCCGCCGCCGCTGGGGCCCTTTCCAGCCCAATGTTGGAGCAGTTGACGACGCAGAGCTGCTGGGGCCCCGCCAGCGCACAGCTGCAGTTAACTGGACAAGGGCTGCAGCTCCTGCCGCCGTCCCCCTGCGGCCCGGAGCCCCAAGCCTCCAGACAGCAGAGCGCCACCAGCAGAATGGGAAAGAAGCTAAATCTTGGGACGCAGACGCCATGTTTTCGCTTGGATAAAGTCTGTCCATTTCCACAAGGCATAGCTCACTCACATCTCATCGCCTTTGATGGTGTAAGTCCTCTCAGTCTGGAAAGGGAACAAAACGCACAAAGCAAAAGCAAAAAAACAAAAACAAAACAACGCGTTCCCTTTTCACGAATTTCATGTGAGGAGACGAGAACAAAAGCAGGGATAAAGTTTTTGACACTGTAATCTGCCTTTCAGTTGCTCCTAAAGCGTCATAAGTTTTTCCTGGTCAAAACCCCCTCCTCTGAAAATCTAACGGAACGTCTCCAGAGTCCTTTCAGGGGGAAAAAAAGTTTTGGAGAACTTCCTCTCTCCTCCTCCTTCCACTCAATGCAGTTCCACGAGCCACCGCTGCGACCTGGCATCAGCTGTATTTCCTCTCATTCCTGCAATGCAAGTTAAGACTGAATCTAAGACATCCCATAATCACAAACCAGAGAAAAAGTTTAGTAGAGAGTAATAACAGAGAGTATGAGGGAATTAGCAGGGAATCATAGGAATTAAATAGGTACTTATATATATATATAAATATATAAATGTTATTCTTGTTGCCACGTCCTCTGAAATTCTCCTAATTTTTTAGGTCTATTTGTTGTAGTTACTAGGGGAAAAGAAATAATAGATCACCCACAAATTCTTGAAAAAAATGTTAAATGCTGGACTCATCTTATTGTAGCCTCCCTTTTCTTTTCAGGTTAACTACAGAAGAATCTAACCATTGAAAGTAGTCACCAACCGACCTTCTGTGGTGGCTCTGACAACCCTGCAGACATAGGATTTCCATATAATTGCATATGCATATAATTCCATATAATTGTGCACTTTGCTTTGATGAAGGTGTATATTTACACTTGTATATTACATATATGGAAACCGCAGAACACATGCTATGAACACAAATTAAATCAAAAGAGCTTGTAAAGTTTCAGTGTTTTAACATCATTAGTTTATTTTTGTATGTGTGTCATACTTATCAGGAGTAAGACTTCAATGATAAAGATCAATAAATAAAGATCATTTTAGGCACTTGTAGTTCTCTTACATGGTCTTAGAAGTATGCTGGTGGTGTTGTAGCTGCCAGATCTCTTTTGATGTTTCAAAGAAAGTTCGTTTAAGCAGGGAATGTAAGTTGAAAAGCTCAGCATGAGGTTTTGACAAGCAAATATTGATTAATTTCATACCCTGTCAAATTCGGATCAGCTCAGTTTCACTTTTAAGTTTTATTGACATGAAAACACAACAAAATACACACATGTTTCTGTAGAGGAAATGTCACACTGAAGGAAGTCATACAACCAAATCCATTTAAATTTAGAAGTTATTTAAAAGGCAAAATCAAAGTAAATTAATTATACAACTTTCATTAGATGAAAAGTAAGTACTACGAAGAAGCCACTAACTATTGGGTAAATTTGTGGCTCACATACATCTCCCAATTAATATCATGGATTCCCATGAAAAATTAATGCAAAAACTTATATAATGTACATGGGACCTTGGAAAATCTTCAATCTCTTCAAAATCATGTTTGAGTTCTGAATTTTTTAAGTTTGGCCCTTTGAGCTAAATTTTTAATCATGTTTGTGATTCTTTCTAAGCCCCAAAAATAATTTTTTAACTACTTTGGGTTGAAATTTGGACTGAACATCCATAAAGCCATAAGGATTTCCTGCAACGGTCCTGCATGTATTACAGTGATCCAATGAATAATAAATACTTTGCTACAGAAATGTGGAATCATTCATTTTCAGAAAATATAAATGTAATAAGATGTCACCACATACCTTTATCTTAAAAAATCTACATATGGGATTTGGTGGCCTCTAGTTGAGAAATTATAGATAGCAACCAAATTAGTAAACTACCTCATTAATCTGTTCTATCTCCAATGATGCAATATACTATATTTGTCTGGACACTTTAATTGATTAACACAGAAGGGAAACCTTTAGTATCTGTTTTCAACACAGTGGTGACAGTATTTCCCTGATGAAGCGTATCTTTTCTTAAACCCAACCATACAGTTTTAGAAACCAGAAAATTGTAAGAGTCTAGATGCCCAAACATAACCAGAGTGTGAAACTATGAATAAAAGTAAATAAAAACAACAGAGAAAACAGGGAAATTCAATAGTAGTTGTTCTTAAGTCCTGTTTCTCTCCCTTGCTTCCCCTCCCTCCACCCTATGAGGATCTTACCGTTTGCTAATAAGTTAATTGTCAAGAGTGAGATTTCCTACAGTTGCCATCTGTGTCCAATGTTGCTACCATGCAACACCACAGATGCCAGAGGACATCTTGCCCATATAGTTGAGACATTACTTTCTTCTACAAAACTGCTAAATTTAACACCCTGTTAAAGAGAAAGGATTGGCCTCAGCCTCACCTTCCCAGAGTGCAGGATAAACTACAGTTGTCACAAGAAATGGGACAAACGTGAAAGCCCTGCTTCTGAGCCAAAGGCCCCTTCCCCCTGCTTCCTCCTTCTTTCTCCCTGCAGAATTTCCCGAAGCAGCTCATGGCACGTGTTTGAGGTGTTTTCTAGGTATTTGACTTGGCCGAGTCCCACCAATTCTTTCTGCAGGCTTCTGGTACTCTGTACAAAGAAGAGCCTCAAATATTTTCATCCCATCAGACCAGCTGAAACTGTTGTTTGTTTCAAATATCTAATAAAGTGTTCTATAAGTCAACTTCTTCATAAACATTTCCAGTTTGCTAGTTTTCTGTCATTGCTTATTTTCTCTTAACTTAAGGTTTTGTTTGCCCACAGGTAGACTTTGAAAAGCTGTGTTTTCCCATATCTACTTGTATATGTACGTTTCTATAAATGTATTTGGTCCCGTTGTTACTATTATTATTAGTATTAGTATTGTAATATATTGTAATATATCCTCCTCAGAGCCCGGACCTCAACATTATTGAAGCAGTGTGGGATCATCTGACAGAGAACGGAACAAAATGAAGCTGACATCCAAAGAAGAGCTTTGGGATGTCCTTCAAGAACTATTCCTGAAGACTACTTAAAGACATTTTAAGAAAGCTTGTCTGAGAGGGTTCAGGCTGTGTCGAAGAATAAAGGTGCTCATGCCAAATATTGACTTTCAAGGTTGTTATAATTGTACAAATTCTGTTTTTACCGCATATATTGTATTTCCATTTATATTTGCACACGTGTCAATAAACCCCTCTACCTAGGGGTATGTCCTGTTTTCCTGGCAGCATATTAAGACATGAGGGGTGGCTCAAGACTTTTGCATAGTACTGTATGTAAAAAAAACAACATCAAATCAGATGTTCATAAAGGTGTCTTAATGTGTTCCTTTCTTATAATAAAAAGTAGGATCCAAATGTTTCTTTTATTTGGAAAATAAAAAGTTTATTATTTCCAATGAACCTTAATGATAGTTGTGATTTTCTATCTATAATGATGTGTACTTTGTTAAGTCTATTATTATCGTCGTTATCTGAGGACAGCCTCTTTTTGGCTGGCAGGTGAGATTGTGCTATGGATGCTACCTTATCAGAGAATCTTATTTTGAGACATGGCCCTTAGCTCTTGAACCTCAGGTGTTGATTAAGTACAGCCCTACCGAATCAGGAGCAATCAGGGAAGCTTTTCAGGCAATTTACAATGAACAGAGATGAGTAAAGGGGTTTGACATGAAGGTTGAGACAATTTATGTCAAGTTCATTTGCATGAACCATATAATTATTATTAGAGACTGGGAGGGCTTCACAGTTCACAATTTCGAAAGGAAAGAAATTACTGTCATGTCAGAAAAACAAAGGCAAAAAACACTGAATGTTACAAAAGGAGTATAGATTAGAGTTATCATATATATGTGGACGGTCACACAGTTTAAGTTATGACTTATAATTAAAAAGCATATTCAAGAAGAAGTTATATATGACAAAAAAACTTAAAGTTCAGTTTCTCAGTATTCATGTACAAATTGCAGGAGCTGTTTCGGAATTACTTCCTTTAGTAATTAGCTCATCTTTTCAAGGGATACGTGTACGCTTTGATCAGACAGCTTTTTTTCAAAACTATGTAAACACTGTCTGTGATGGCAAGTTTACATATATTAATCAGCATTTTTTCTCAAATCACTGTATGATGTATCTTAGTCATCCTAGTCAATTTGAGGATCAATGTGGCTCTTCAGTGCCTCATATTAAAGTGAAAATCCTTTAGAGAGGCAATGGCTTGATAGCATCTCATAATACTCCCACATTCTATATATACTCTTTGACATAGTATTTAGTGAAGACTTTATATTTTAGTACAGGAGACCCAAACTACCATGAGAAAAAAGAAAAATTTAAACAAGTACATCATATCACATGGTAATTGTCCTGCAATGACACTGAGTGCTGCATTTTGTGCCATAAGGCAGGTTCACAGAGGTGCGATGTGTCAACTCTCTACAGTGGGCGGGCCTGAAATTTGGAATTGTGATAACAATCAATCAAAAGATTGGACACAAACTGATTGACTGATGCCTCCGATGCTACAAAAACAAAACTGAGGTAATTGTCTTTGGAGCCAAAGATAAACAATTGAAAGTCACCACAGAGCTTCAATCTATAAATCTAAAAACTACCAACCAGGCCAGAAATCTGGGTGTAGTGATGGACTCAGACCTAAATTTGGACAAACACATTAAGGCAATAACAAAGTCAGCCTACTATCACCTTAAGAATATATCAAGGCTAAAAGATCTGATGTCTCAGCAGGACCTGGAAAAACTAGTCCATGCATTCATCTTTAGTAGGCTTGATTATTGTAACAGCATCTTTACAGGCCTGCCTAAAAAGTCAGTTAGACAACTGCAGCTCATCCAGAACTCTGCTGCTCGAGTCCTCACTAAGACCAAAAAAGTGGAGCACATCAGTCCAGCTCTGAAGTCTTTACACTGGCTGCCTGTCCATCAGAGGATAGACTTTAAAGTTCTGATGCTGGTCTATAAAGCTCTGAATGGTCAAGGACCAAAATACATCAGTGACCTCCTGACCCACTATGAACCTTCCAGACCCCTCAGGTCATCTGGTTCCGTTTTTTTTATCAGTTCCCAGAGTCAAAACCAGACATGGAGAAGCTGCATTCAGCTTCTATGCTTCACATGTCTGGAACAAACTCCCAGAAAGCCTCAGATCAGCTGAAACACTCAGTGTATTTAAGTCCAGGTTGAAGACACACCTATTTTCAGCTGCATTTGAATAAGCTTGAGTTTCAAAACGGAATCATGTTTTAACTATTGATTTTATCTTTCATATATATAATTTTTTCTGATTTTATCTATTGTTCTTATTTCCTTCTTTTGTTTGAATTTTAAATCATGCTTTTTATTTCTTCTGTTTTAATGTCTCTGTAAAGCACTTTGAATCACCTTGTTGTTGAATTGTGCTATACAAATAAACTTGCCTTGCCTTACTTGAAAATGTTTAACTATTCTCAACTTCCCATCACAAGCTACCCTTGCATATTGAAGTGAAGGAGCTGGCAATGCAAAACATCCCCCAAAGAGAATGAGAAGCAAGACCGTTGACTCAAGAAACTTGTATGTGTCATAGCAGCTGAATGGCTTTAAAAAAGAAAAGACTAGTGTATTACCAGCTTCATTGGAACATGCAACTGTGTTGCTGTCTCTGACCAGCTCCCACTGATTCAGTGATAATTGTGAGTTGCAAATGTTTTTCATGTGTGGAAAAATACGCGTTGTGTGTAAAGCATCAATAAAAATACAGCCACAGCAGTTCAGAAATAACTCCAGTGATGTGTATAAGTATCAATATGCTAATAAACCATAATTATTATTTTGGCAATTTGTATTCTTGTTTGCATAATGTGCCTCTGGTAGAACTTCTGCTGGCAATTTTTCAACATCTGTTATGATGGCATATATGGCATATGATGCATATGGCATCCATGACAGCTTTCCAAAGTCCAAGTAATGCCTGGAATAAGACCACAAATCAAGATGAGTTGAAGAGCAGCTGTGTAGGATGCAGATCAGGAACAAAACTGAGAAAAAGGTGAAAGGGGGTTGAAACCATTTCGTCCTTAGATTAACATGGGAAGTGTGAGATAACTGGCAGATAAAATGGACAAGCGTGGACCCCGATGAGGATACAGCAGGAATATCAGAAAGTCAATATAATCTTTTTAATTGAGACATAGCTGCAGGAGCAACTCTAAAAACTTGACTACTCACCTTTAAGACTGTACGGGGAGACGGAGACTGTAGACAGAGAGGTAACAGTGATGGAGGAGGATTACAGTGCTCATTAACAACAGATGGCCTGGACATGTCACTGAGAAGGAACATCTCTGTACCCCAGATGTTGAACTGCTGGCTGTGAGTTCCTGACCATGCTGTCTAATGAGAGTGTACATCTATGTTACCTTCTACTCCTGCACATGAACTGATGCCAAGCTCCAAAAACAACTTCCCAACCCATTGATGGCAACCTCTGAAGATATCTGCCATACCTATCTACCAGCTGATTTACATTTTATTTTGTAATCTATCAATATCAGTAGCATATCTTTAACGATAATTATTACTAAAGAAATATAATTTCTCTTTGGGAATTAATAAAGGATTATTTAATTGAATTACCTTATACTGACAGCCACTCTCAACTACCACCCCCATCTGTCCACAACACATAGTATGAGAACCAGTACACTGTGGAAAAAAGGTTGGGGACTGCTGTTTGAATGCAGATAGTTGATGAATTTCAGCCATATTATACAAGAGTCACTTAGACAAAAAAAGTGTCAAGGGGACATTTGTTGTTTCCAACCCTGTTGTGTCCTGTTGAGCAACCTGCTTGGTCTTTTTGTCGTTGTGTATAATCGCTTTCGCATGCTGGCAAACATGTTTGATTACACAAAGAGACCAGATATCTGCAGGTAACACATGGGCTACACATCCCCATTGTTGTACCTTCTCTGGCTAACACATGACTTACTGAGCACAAGGTCACAGTCGCCATCTTGTGCCCTCACCATCGCATGATCATGGCTTCTCCAATATACACACACACACACACACACACACACACCGACTAATGGTCTTTCTCCCCTTCCTTGTTTATTTTGTATAGGATTAGTTTAGCAGACAATAGTGTTTATTTATGACAGTACTATTGACATTCTATGGTACTATTTTGTAGGACAAGTTGTTTATGGTCAGTGTGTATGTTTTACTGTGATAACTGCTGGTTGTGAATGCCATTGCGCAGATTCTCTGTACATGTCATAGACCTGTATACCTGTACCTGTATAGACCAATACGTTTTGAGACTGATACTGATACTAACCCAATGACTGAAATTACGTAAGTTTGCATTGGGTTAAAAATTTACGCAGAAGTTGTGTTATTTCTTTTTTTTGCCCGAGATTTTTACCAGACGTTTTTTTAACATTTAGCACTGATAAGTTTCTTCTTTTTTAAAAAGAAGTTTATCTGTGTTATGTGTTGCTCTGAAACACCTGAAAGGTTCCTTGCCTTTAACCTTATATGTAATCTTTTACATTTTTCCAATTCATATTATTACATACAATAGGAATAAACCTGTCTTGTTTAATTCTGATCAAATCACTCGTTCATCAAACTGTGAATCCTGCCGATGAGATCTGCACCACGCAGCTGACCTTATGGTGATGATGCAGTTGGTCCTAATGGCTCTATTGCTGTATTTTGTATTTGTCTGGCTTAGACTGGACCAGTCTGGGCAGGGTGAAGGTAAAATGAGCTTGGCTCCTGTTTGGTCATGGGGAGGGTCCTCTAGTCAGGAAAACAGCACTTATTGAGGCCTCTGTCTGTGTTATTGTAGGACTACAGGAAGAGAAGGGGGGTAATGGAGGGGACTGTAAAAGCAGAGAAAGGAGGAGAGTCTGGAAAGGACATGTAAGTTTAAGTGAGAGATGAATATGAGAGTTTTTGTCGGGTTGTGGGGGCGGGGGACATATACAGATGCCATCTTTCATTTCTGAATCTTTTATTAATGTTATATTTAGGATTCACTTGCAGAAATATGGGAATAGTAGACAAAGTTGGCAGCTTAGTGGAAGATTGTTCTGCTAGGTTATGTTGAACATAATCTGTTAAGCAATTGACCAATGTAGAGTTTTGTTTATTTCTTGTGCTCCTTGTTTTATTTCAAAAGTAACTTTCCTGTGGTATCACGTCCATTTAAACTTCTCAGTCCAATTCGGTTCAGTTAAGTTGTACTCATATAGTGACAGTTCAGAGCTAAATGCCACGTCAGAGCAGTCTACATAAAGAAAGCAAGCGTTTGGTAGCAGTAGGAAGGAAGAAAACCCTCTTTAAAAGGATAAGATCCACACCTGGAGGACAACTATCTGCCACAACTGATGGGGGGTAAGGGGAAAATAAAAGAGTGAAGGACAATAGGATAGAGATGCCATTTTTATCCCAAGAACAGTGTGTTTCAGTAAGGTTATTTAAACTTTAGTACATCCGCTAAAACAAACTGATGAAGTCCTTTCCCCCTCGTCAGTAGTAGTTTGTTACACTTCATCATGTATATCTAGCTAAAAATCAATACAGCTGCTGCAGCTAAAATCAGGAGAAAAGCTGACAGAAAGAGGAGAAAAAAAGGCCATATTCTTTTTTTTCCCCATTGTCAGACAATATGAATACAAAAAGTAAAAAGCTGATTAATATCACTGTCTTTTGATCAGTTTGCATTTGTGTATTTAATTCAGTAAATATCCTGTAAGTCTATTCTTAAATCATATGAGAAAGTTTCTGTTTTATTCTTTCAGATGTAGTGCTAACCGAATAAACAAACAATTTTCATGTTCATTTTCTATCTGCCTCTAAAATGTTGAAGCAGTATAGTTGTTAGGGGATTTTAGTTTTAAAACTTCATGAATGTACGTCATTTAAAGCAGTTTTATGAGGATGAGTCACTGCACACAAATAAAACGTGAGAAAAAGGCAGAGAAACCTTTTTTAGAGATGCATCCAGGTCTTGGGTTGATAGTTGAGTGTGTACCTTAATGGACTTTTTCACACTTGATAATCACTCCTTTCATGACAGTTTTCCTTGAGACTATTGACTGGATTGTGTTTTATCTCCTCAACTTCTCACAGCCTGTCAGTTTGTTTTTCATAGAAATGTAGTTGTCTCCATTTCTATTTGTATTTGGTCCTTGGACTGCACCACCTTTCTAAAAAAAAAAAAAAAAAAATGAAAAAGATTTCAGCTGAACCGTGTAAGAAATTCTCATCTTAGAATATTGAAATGGTAAACAAATACATAACATCCCAAGGAAAAAACTTGAAAACCACTGCCTTAGAACACCATACCTTAGTATTGAACTTTGTCATTCAACACAATACATACTTCTTGAATATTGAATGTTTTTGTTTTGCTTTATTTGAGACTAGCAACACACTCTTATTAATAGCAACAAAGACCAACAAATGACTGACTGTGTCTGTCCTGGTAAACATCTTCCACCACTGAGGGCCTCCTGTGATGCAGTTAAAACAAAACAGCTGTTTTTCTGTCACACCTTTCTGTGTGTTCATCCAGCGGGGAGGTCCAGGTGCTTTTGTAATATGCCCATGTAAATTTCCCTCTGAGGTGGTGCTGCAGTCACAATGACATGCTTAACAGTTTTCTCCGCTCTCTACAATTCCCTCCGGTCATCCACAGTTCAGCTGCTGTGCCAATGTCCAGCCTACACTGCCAAAGACCCTCCAGAAACTGCCATAAATAGTAACTAACTGTCATTCATTTAACAGGTAATACTTCATGGCCCAATTAAAGACTATTCATAGCGTAAACTACTGCACATACAACACTATGCTGCTAAAGTATCATATCAGTTCACGTTGTCTTATTTATTAGCTTTTTAACCCAAATATTCAGTTTGTCATTTATTACCCATCCATTTTCTATATCTGCATAATCCAGTTTAGGGTCGCAGGGCCCATCCCAGCTGTCACTGGGTGAGAGGCAGGGTACATAAAGACAAATGAGACGCACAACCATACATGCCCAGAAAGGCCCCTGCTGGGATTTGAACCTGGAACGCCAACCCCCACACCACCGTGCAACCCCATTTATCATTATTGATGAATTTATACTACCCACAACCTAAGAGCTGCTTAACTAATCTTCATTGCTTACTCTTTACAATGACAGCGATTATTTCTAATTCTGCATTGTGTCATTTCCTTCACCTTAACCTCAGTATGCACAAGTAAGATCTTCCGGCTTCTCCGGTCTGCAAAAACACCTTCATTATCTTCTGTAGCAAGTTTTATATATGTAATTTCCACTGAGCATGTTAAATTTTTCCACTCCTGCTTATGCTAATGTCACTGCAACATGTTTTATTAAAAGTTGTTCTTTCTTTAGTTCATCTCAACTTTACAAGGGGATCATGAATAACATATGTACAATAAAACAGATTAATATCAAGAATGTGAGACCATTTCTACATACACACACACAATGAATACTGAACAAAATAAGATAACAAGCTGGTATGTATGTGAAAAAACACAAAACACTTAATGTTGACTGCTAATTGAAACAGCCTAATTTGTAACATGTCCAGCTGTTACACCATCAGATTATGTTGTCTTGCAGTAATTCACTAATTTATCTTCATGCAGCCTATCCATTTTCTATTTTTAGTCTACCTACGACTTATGAAAGAAACGTAATCATGTCAATAATAGCATTTTTTGTGATTTGCAGATAAGCATTGCTCTGAAATAGATTTTTGGAATTGCTCCCATTACTTTAATCTTCTTCCCACTTTGGGGATTCAGAGGGCAATTTTTTTAAGCATTTTTTGCCCCATTCTATGCCGTTTAAATTCACCTTAAATAGTGTATACTATATTCCAAATACAGATACTGATCTATTTTGAGTTGACTCAGCACCCCTGGATAAGATTCAATATATCTTTGGCCTATGTGATCTTTTGTATGAGACAGATTACACAAATCAAAATCACCTCATATCTGAACGACCTGTTATTCAGAGCAACAATGTTCACACCTGCAAACTTGGATCCAGTAACATGCAAACAGTTACAACAGAAATGAATTGTTACCTAATGTTAACAAACATCATAAATTTTTTTTTAAAAGTATCCCAGAATCAAAGGAATTTGGAAAACTGACCAAACATTTTTATTTGGTCATGGTCAAGGTGAAGTTTACAACAACCACAGCTGCCTGAAGTTCAATGAAATGATAAAAACGATAAAAACAATAATTGCAAATAATATAATAAAAACAGAACAAAAAAGTATGATAAGATAACAACTTGTTTCAATATCTGACTACACGGATTAATACACTACTGTTGTAATGAGCACATGAGTAACTGTAACTGGAATATATAGACATGTTTTGTCATTTTATTACAGGAGTCAACAGCTTGAAGGAACACATTGTTTCAAGGTTCAAAATGTCTGGGGCAGCTATAGCTCAAAAGTAGTCATCTGCCAATCGGAAGGTCGATGATTCGACTCCTGGCCACATCAAAGTGTCACTGGGCAAGACACTGGACCCCATGTTGCCTAATAGTCCCTCCATCGGTGTGTGAATGTGTGATAGAGAAAAAAAAAGGACTTCGTATTATAACATGTATAGACTACGAGGTGCTGTGTGTGTGAATGGGTGAATGGGGCTTGTAGTGTAAAAGTGCCTTGACTATAAAAGCATTATATAAGGACAGTCCATTTACCAATTAATAACAACAAAACATAAAAGGAGAAGTTAAAGGATTGAGCTCGTTCACCTTTGCAAAGGCTCTGAGGTATTGCATGTACCATCTAGCACATGTGAGAAAAAACAACACAAAATTGTGTTTTTAGTCAGTAAGTCAGTAGTCAGTCAGTAAGTGCCCACCAGCCACTTGAGTTCAGCCATGAGAAACAACAAGACTCTTGGAAGTAGTGAGAAAACACACAACTGGCAGTTCAACTTTCCAGATTGCACAGCCATTGTGACAATATGACTTTACGTTAACGCTGAATGCTGTATATAGCACTAAGATTTACTGTAACAGAATAAAAGGTGTAGTGAGCTATTGTCAATCCATTTGCTCTTGGCTTGGCCGTTTGCCTCTTTCTGGCTCTCTTTCTGCTTGTGTGTCTGTTTGTGAGCTTGATTGTAAGAGTGGAAACGGGTGGGTCTGAGCCAGAGAGTAGAATCACCAGCTGCAAGCACTTGTTCAATCAACCTCATTCAAGTGCTCAGCTCCTCCTCAGGCTGCCAGTTCAAAACATGTGCTGTAGAGGTCAGTCGCAGCCCTAGCCACTTCTTGGTTTATTTACCGTTCTGTCCATATTCTTCTCATCTGTCTCAGTCCCAGTCCCCAAATACTGTGGCACATAACTGTGTCTGCTCCCTTTATTTGGTTCAGTTTAGCTCTCTGGTTCTCTCTCTGCCTCGCTCGGCTTTGGGCTGACAAGCTACAGCCCAAAGTCACTTCTGCTTACTTGTCGCTGCTCCAGCTGCTTGTTTCTCTTCGCATTTACTTGCTTGGCTGTAAAAGTGATGGGGGGAAAAGTCCATTATACTGGCAGATCTACTAAGTCATAGTTTTTAAAGAGGTGAAAATTGGAAAGTTTCAGAAGCAGACCTGTGATATGCCCTCAACTGCCACAGTAATTAACATCAAAGAAAAAGCATAGTTCTGATACCCTCCTAGCTGCTTTTCTCACATGGTGGTGTGCTTTAATGAGGGCACACTTCTTTGTTCTGTCAAAGATATCTGCAGCTACAGCCCTCTCAGCTCACTTGCTTTTTTTTTCACGAATCTGTCTACCTAAATAATTGTTGGATATCTTTAACGAGGTGTATTAATGGAGGGTCGGGGATGCAGCGTGAGAGTTGGCTGCAGATCCTCCTATTTAAATCATATTTGGAAAGTGAGAGATATCTGCATGAAAAAATAAATTTACCAAAGTAATTGGAAGAATTTTGTGTATCAGACTCAGAGGCCCTTAATATTTGCTGCAAAGGAAGCTGCATTTTTATTGTTTAATGCATAATTTGCACATATTCATCTTCATGGGCAATTAAATTTCTTTAGATCAGTAATACTATATTTTATTTCTATTAAAGCATAATCAAACCTGAAATATGACAGTCAGCCATCAACATCCATTCCTCAATTCACACGTTCATGATAATGCATCGAAGGACAGAATATTTATAATCATGGGTTTGAAAGTACAGAAAACATCAGAATTTTAAGTTGCTCATGTCTTTGCAGAGCTTTAGTGGCCTTCAGACTATTGTCAAGCTGTCTGATCCACTGGTTTAAGGGCTTAATGTTTACAGAGGAAAGGCGATAAAACTGCATACTATCTACTCTCAGAGAGTAAGCTCAGTTACAACAATAAGCCGCTGGATCAAGTGAACAATTTAGATTTCACCACCAGAAGCTGACAAGACTGAAATAAATTTTAAAAAAGAGAGGAAATAATGGCTTGTCAGTTATAAGACTAAAACTGGGAGACGGTATTAATTTATTGTTTGCTCATGAGTTTATGCTCTAAAGAACTCACTTATATGCTCTAAATATATTGCCAAGCATTTAAAAGAATAGTTTCTGGAAATACATGAATAATATCAAACAGTGGCCCTACCATATATGAAATATAAAGCAAGATCTAGTGGGGTTTTTCACCTTAACTTAGGTAAATAGACTGGACACAGCTTACATTGATCCGTCCAAAGGGAATAAAGTCCATCTCCCAGCACCTTCAGCTTGGATGGATCTGCACCATTCAAACTCAGGGACAATGAGTGATAATCTACTAAGTGCTCATACGTTTGATGCTCCACTTAGATCCAGCGGCGGAAGTACCTCAGATGGCTGATACAAACATAACAGAATTGTTTTGATGCCAAACAAAGTATTAAATGAACAAATAAAGTAATTGACTCTTTTGAATTTGTTTCTTACATTAACGTAAATTATCTGGCAAGTAATTGCTGGTAATTTATTTCTCTGGCATATTCTGACAGATCATGGTTGTTTTAAAGGGAGTGACTATTTAAGAGATAAACTTCTCCTTCTTGCTGGCTCATGCACAGGTGAAGGGACAAAGAGCAGACCCAGAATCGACACTATAAATCCTGTGGCTTCAACTAATAATAACAACAATAAGTCATGGTTTTATAAAGGATCGGGGGCTGGATTCTCTTTGGTTTTCCAGTTTTGAGAGAATTCCGAAATGACTATTTCTGTAAAAGTTCCAAGACTTAAAGACATTAAGACATGACTGTTAAGGCAGGCATGCTTGTTCTAGTACACAACCAACAGCACTAATGTTCCCAGACCGACTCATCTAGCTAAAACTTAACATTTCTTTGTTTACCAACTTTAAATACAATTCTTTTTTTTATGATTTTTATTTTCCTTCAGCGTGTAGAGGCATGAGAGATCGTCTCCCTCCTGGATAATTGAGCCTGATCTGATTGGAATGTATAATTGACCTGAACCGGTACCGCCCACCATTCTGCATCATCCCTGCTGGTGTTTTTGTTAAAATTGTCATTGTCATGGGGGAGGTACATATACGTCTCATCATATTCAAAATTTGTATTCACGCTGAGTGTAAGATGAGTCATCAGTATTCCAGGAAATGACCAACTCTAAAATACATTTCAGAATACATTTTAAATTGCTGATCTAGATCCTGGTTTGTAGTTGATGTAAAGTAGAAGATATATTATTTAGGCACTTAAACAACAAATCTGATTTGATGACGACTTGAAACAAAAATAAGCTTGTATTTAATTACCTTATTCGTTATATGTTTAGCTGCAGTCTGAGGAGGTGGAAACTGCTTGCTTTCTGTGCTTGCTTTTTTTTTCACTGTGCAGCCATGTTTTCTCTCATAAACACACACATTGCCCACAGGACAATAATGTCCTTTGACAGGCTGCTAAGGTCAAGCCTCGAGCTGTGTGATAACTTCACTCCAGGGGATTGTTGTGAGGATGGACAGAAATTCTGCCCTCTTTACCCACACGGATACAAACTAAAGACTTGAATGTATCTTTCTGTGTTAAGGTGTGTGTTTGTGTTTGGTAGCGGGGGGTTAGTTAGTTAGTTAGTAGGGGAAGGGTCCTCGTCTTGAAATCCTGCTCCCCACAGGGAAGGAGAGCATCCAGAGAAAAAGTGGTAAATTGGGAGAAGTGCCATGGTCACAGAAGCGTATAAACATTGTGATGTATCTGGTTTGTCTGCTGCAGCTCTGTGGTTCTCTTTTGTGAGGGTGTCTTCAGGGAGAAAAAGACTAACAGTCAAAAACTGGCTATTAGGAACCAATTGTTAGGTGACTGACATTTAGAGATGCACAGATGCTCAGCTTACATAATTAAACAAATATGATGGTGGGAGAACCTTTTCAAATTTAGAGTGCCACGTCTCCCTCTACCACGTCTACTCCGCTTTCACATATTCTGCAGAACTCTTCTGTTAAAAACGCACTGAAACACAAGCACACAGATTACCATCATTTGTAAGCTGTGTTTCCTGTGATGTTTATACTGCACTGAAAATCTTACCCACAAAAAAACTATGAATAGTAGTGCGTAAGTTTTTGGAATATATCAAAATAAATAATACTTGAAGTTATCTGCAGTCTCTAAAGTGTATTTATTAGAATTGTTTGACAAATATGTTTTTGTATATTTTAAATTGTACCGAAATATAGATTTGAATACATATTTGTAAATTTTACGTAGATTCTTGTGTAATTTTAAGTGCATTTTTTAACTCGTTTTTTAACCCAGTCAGTAATAACACAGTAAAGTGGTGAGTTACTTATAAGAACACATTTTTTGTTGATAGAAATGTGTGAAAAGTATGAATGAACATACTACTGATAGAATGAGAACATATTAATAGCATTTTGCCTTAATATTTGAGGCACTTTGCAGTAAATGTTCAGCAAGTAAATAAACTAACCTAAAGATTTTACCAATCAAGCATGTTCAGCCATGAACTTAAGTGTGATAAATATACTTTTATGTTGTTTTACTTTGACACAAAAATACAAACAAACACTTAAAATGACGCTTTTCTACAAATTGATTACAACTTAAATCACCTTAGCACAAAAGTAGTTTTTCAAAATGAGTACACTCATTTAAACTAATTTTAAAGTTAATTAATCATTGCCCTACTTTAAGACTGCAAGTACACTCAAGTATGCTATAGCCTGATACACCTAACAGTTATTTTTCACCAGGCCAGTGTTGGTGAGCTGCTAAACAAATTGAAACTTACAGCAGCCTCTCGCCACAGCCTAAAAGGGGTCTTTTAAAGACAGGCAGGATCCTCTGGGAGCTCATATATCTTACCCTCACTGAGTCGAGCTTTGTGCTGGAGAAAGGGCAGAGGAATTTCACACATTTTTCATCTGTAAAAGACAAACACTGAAAGTACACACACACACACACACACACACACACACACACACACACACACACACACACACACACACACAGAATGATAGTGTTTATTTATTTAGCTAGTGCACAAAACATTTTAAAGGGCTGCGAGAGCTCATACAGATAAAGAAATTCTCAGACCCAAACACATAGTTAAAGTGTGATTGTAGTTAAAATGATAGTTGAAGGTCTGATGGATCGGAAGCTCAAAGTAAGGTTAAAGTCACAGAAACTTAATTTGTTGATTTTTCACACTATAGGACACAGTACTGACTTCATACAGGAATACAATGTCAACTAAGTGACAGGTGAGAACGTCTTTTTGTGTTTTCAGTGTTCATATGTTAAAGAGGAGGGTATGTCTGCACGTCCTATTTGTAGTAGTTTAAAAATCCAGGCTTAAGCATTGTGATCTGATAACGATTAGGTTGGCAGTTATTTACAGTTGGGTGTTGCTGCATCATGGGAGTCTCCACCAGCAAATATTAAACTGTGTAATCCATGACATATCCTACCGTATATTTTATGGTCTAACCCTAACCATGGACTATTACCTCATAACAGTAGGGTGTGGGTGTACAGGTTGGGATTTGAACTGTTGAGCTAATCCTTGAAGGCCAAGGGATTTAACACCATCCATCACAACCTACAACCTACCAGGTGACATTAACAAAATGCAGTATAAATGCAAAGTTTTCTTTGTCATGCCAGACAAGGCGGTACTGCAACTTTAATGCTTTTGTTGTCACTTCAAGTGAAAAACGTCAAAGAATGTCATCATCTCCATGAGCATTGTGACAGTCAACCCTGTTTCCCTTTACTATGTAAAGTGTGAATAAAAACGGGATGCTATTTTCAGAGTATACTGTATAGATGAAAGAAAATCACATTGTTTGTGAGTATTTAAGTTCAATTTGATTTTGTGCATCACTGGCCGCCTGCTGGCCAGACTGAACCAAAATTGAAAGCATCTGGAGGCCCTGAGCTGTTGAGCAGTGGAAATCATCCGTCTTGAACTGTCATGGTCAGTGGGTTATGTTTTGGTTTGAATGTTGTCTTTTGGTTTCTTGGATTAATGTTATTATCTGTCAATATCTAATTTAGTAAGGTTAGTCTTGGTTTTATGTTAATTTTTGGTGATTTACCTCAGTGTTCAGTCAGTTTTTGCCCCGTTCTGTATTCTGATTAACTTCCCTTCTTGTTTTATTTTTGCAGTTTGTATTTCCTACATTTGTTCTCATTAGTTTTGCCTCAGCTTTCAGGAGATGTGCTCCTTGGTTTTCTTTATTCAGTGTAAGATCTGTGTCATTGTTTGCTCCTGTTTTTTCTGTAACCATGAGTGCTATTTCTGCAATGAGTCCGTCTCTTTTCACTTTGCTCGGAATAAAAATCAATTTTGTTTCTTATTGACTGCCTCCTGCTTAGCCCTACTATGGGGTTTCTCACCATCGAACGTGAGCTGAATATATCGCATTCTACAGCTTTTTTGTCAAATGTCAAGTAATTGGACTTCCTTCCCTAACACTTACAGAGTGCTTGTAAAAGATGAGGTGTCGCCACACAGTCTTGCCCCTTTTCTGGAGATTATCCTACATTCAACCAGTTTGAACAACTAGCTTAGAAATGTGCCTCTGAAGCAGGGAAAACTCTATCTTGTACAACCCATTGTACAAGTTCTCCGAGTTATCTATTTGTGTATTCAAGCAATAATCTGCATCTTCCTGAAAGGTCACACTAGCTTTTTATTTGCAAGCTCAGCTGGTCTTTCCCAGTTGCAGGTGTTGCAGGCTAAACACATTAAACTAGAGTCCTTTGGTCTCTGCAACTTTAATATCTCTTCTTTGATTACAGCCCACAGCCCGTTTTCCTGTATGATTTCTTGTGTTTTTCTCTACCACTGTGTAATAAAGGGAAATGGCCTTATATAAGAATGGTAATATGAAATTATCAGAAACACTGACATTTTTTTAAGATTAAAACAAAACATTGTTTCTGCAAAAAACCTTTTGATTTTTATACTCAGATACTTTATATGCAGCCTGCCTCAACAACAAAACCAATACTAATTTCAATTAATTTCAGTTTTATTTATATAGCGCCAAATTACAACAAATGTCATCTCAAGGTACTTAAATAATGTAGTTCAATTCATTGTAATCATAATTCGAAGACCTTTCCTCGCTGGGTTAGTGCTGCAGACTCCACTTATCTTTGTCTCTGATCCACTCTCTCCCAGGTCCAGCACGCTAATGTGTTTTAAAAGAGAAGAGTGATTAGACAAGTGTAAAAAATCCTCTTATGTAGTGTCTCGTGCTCTCTTCAGGGTGTACTAATGAGTTGAGGAGGGTATGTTTGCATGCTTAGATCTCAGGGTACCCAAACTCAAACTACATAAGAAATACAAAGATGTGACAAATATTTATTTTATAAACTAAAATGTTTTTCAAAGAAAAACTGAACATACAAACAAATACCGTACACCTGCTCCTGTCCAGAAACACCCCTCCTAAAGATTTTTCTTTTCATTTCTAAAGCAGGTCTGTTGTCAAGTTTCCTCTTGGTCAGGAAGATGGTCAGTGTAGTTCTTCCCCTTTTAAAGCCCCATATCAGAAAGAGTTGGGACAATATGCAGTGATTCCTCAGACGGTGCTGCATCACGAACCATCGCTGATCAACAGCAGATGTAACCAAAGGATTGTTACTGTGGGAAACATGTCAAGCACTATGAATTCACACTATACTTTTATTCACAAAGTCTATTTTAAACTTTTTGTGTAAAAATAAAGTTGTTAACTTGTTAACCTTATCCAGAGGCTGTGTCAACTTACGTGGCACGGGAGATGGACCATTGCACTGTGAAGACGTGTCGTGTGGACAGACCAATCAGTATCATGATCAGTGCTCTGGATCAAGAACAAAATGGACCATCTGGATGCAACTGTCCCCTTGAGTGCACTTGGTCATGCAGGCAGACATGGGCTAAAATTGTGTTAAAACAATATACAAACCCTAGTGGTCGCAACAGCAACTGCCTGTAAAGTCTAAAAATGGCGTCCATGATGGTTTTCTAAGCAAGTAGTTTTGATTTCTAACCCTAACCAAATGAGATAACTGCATAAAGTCGATGACAGTTTTGTAACATGTTGTGTTTACATGTAACCAAGGCACCAAGACACATTGTAAAAAGAATGTATTTTAGCCAAACCACTTTCCAACCCCCACAAAGTATGCTAAACCCAACCAGGAAGTGACAAAAAGAATTTTAGTGACCTACTACTGCGTTATTGATGGGATGTATGTTGCTTTCCATGTTACGTCACACAAAGGCAGGTGGTTGAAAGTGCTGTGCACTATCCATCCAGCCAACCTGTTTCATCCTTATGAGGACTTTATGTTTTGTTTCATCAGAGACTTGACAATGACTGTCACGGTGCTGGTGGAGAAGAAGTAATTGAAGTCCCACATGAGGGATACAGCAGTCCAGAGGCAAACAGATTGTGACTAAAGTCTTTAATTAAAACAAACAAAAAACGTGGCTGAGCCAGAAAACCATGACCTTAAACTTGGAAATGAAAAGATAAATGATAAAGTAACATCCTTATCATCAGTGCAGCGACGGAACCAGAAAACAGAGATGATGAAACAGCAATGATCTGACTATAACTGAGACAAACCAAGGAATATAAGTAGTGGGGGGAATTGATGAGTAAGTGACTGCAGCTGTGACAGATAGACAACAGGTGAGTGTGGAACTGGGGATAAAACAGGGAAAACTGAGGATGGCTACTGGTGAGAATGTAAAACAGAGTAAACCAGAAACTAAACTGAGACCAGGACACAAGTGTAGAACTGAGGCAATATTAAACTAAGAGTACAAACAAATAGAAAACAAAAGCAAATCATAAAAGGGACTAAAAACAAAAAGGCAATTAAAAAATAGACTAATAGAAACATATAATAATTCCTAATTCAAACCAGTAACTCAATATGCTAAGAACACAAAACAGGGTAAATCAAAGAACTAAGAATTAACCAAACAAACAGCCCGAAACTCAAGGACAAGAAAATCAAAACACTAAAATAAAAAAAGGATCATGACAATGACTGCTTCAGTGTTAAAAGCTCATATCAGTTTTGTATCATTTTGTATAAGTGCTCTTCACAAAGCTCATTTCTGTGATGGCAGCATTAATGCAGAAAAGTTCATTGAGATTCTAGAGCAGCTTATGCTGCCTTCAAGGGCACATCTTTTCCTGGGACATCCATGCATTTTTCAACAAGAAAATGTAAAACCACATTCTGCACACATTATGAAGGCATGTCTGGGGAAGAAGAGGGCACGGGTACAAGCCTTTCTGATGTCCTGCCCAATAGAGATTGTGTGAGGAATATTTAAAAAAAGAAAGAAACAAAAACAACCAATCTGTACCGCTGCACACTTTAAAAAGTGGGACAAAATAACCCCTGATACATTGTATCCTTTGGTATCCTACATACCTGAATGTCTTTTACTTTAATCACTTTGAATAAAACATCATATTTCCATAATGATTTTCCTGTTGTCTGATTTAATCAAGTTAATCAAAGCCTCCACTACTGTAGACATCTTCTGGATGTGCTGAAACACTCTTTATTCAGAAATGTACAATCAAAATAAATCTGTTTGATTGCAGTCCAATTATCCTCTCTCTCTCTTGGTTTACTCTATGGTGAGACATAATATATATTTCATTGTGAAGTGTTGACTGTAGTGGAAGAAAATAGAGTTATAATTTTGAACCTTTAAACTATCGATCTAAATACGACTGCAGTGGAATGCAAAAGTTTGAGTACTGTTTCTGTGAAGGGTTAGGTGAATGGAAATGATATAATTTCCAAAAGGTATTAAATTATAGATGAGACATCCCAAAATTCCTTTTTAACTTTGGCCTTTTGCAAGTTTTTTAGAAAAACAAGAAAACAAAAAACCCCACAAACAATAAAAAACTAAGCTTTTACCACACTGCACCATCAGTCCTTTGAAACACCCCTTTGGTCAAGTATCAAAGCTTGTTTTTTTTCTGTAGTCAGCCAAGAGTGTTTAGGTTCTTTTATGTTTCGGCTCTCCATCGTTCCTCCTGCAAAATGAGTCAACTTCTGTGAGATTCTGAGGCTGTCTTGAATGCACTTTGAATGCTATGTTGAGGTCTGTTCACAGATTACTGATAAAGTTTGGTTCAGGGGACTGTAAGAGACCTCTTAACAATTCAATAAACATAATTTCTCTATATAACTTTTTACAGCTTTCTGAATCCTTCAAACTATAAATGGACCAGAATATTTGACATCACATAGAAATAAAATGTTTTAGGAACTACAAAGGCATTTTGTTACTTTTCTAAAAATATAACACAACAGTTATGTTGTGACTTTTCTATGATAATATCACAATATAAATCCTGCAAATGAGTTTTTCAGAGCTAATGAAACTCCTGGGTTGTCATTTTTTGCTTCAGTTGCTCTGGTGAATGGTGCACAAATTACATTCACACAGGGGTGCCAACTGGTATAAAGTCATGCAGAATTGGCACATATGCAGCAGTAGATGAACTGATATGAGTTCTTCACCAGCAGAATATTTTTTTCCAGTTATTTTTCTGCCACTCTGAGTTGCAATGCTGTGGTTATTCTCTAATGACATGCATGTAATTTCACCTTCAGCAGAAGTGATTGAGGAGGGTATGTTTGATGCAACTATAGAGTAGCAATCACAGGTCAAAGAACTTTTAGCCAATTAAATTAGCTCATTACGGTGCATGTTCCTCACTGACCTTAGTGGAGATGTATCAAATATTTGTGATTAAAAATCTCTGTGTGTTTGTGTAATGCTCAAAACTGTGTTTCATCCGTAACCTTTCGTTTCTCAGAAATAATTAAATCTTCTTGTCACTTAAGATTTACAGGAAGAGAAACTTGGACGAGCCCCTTAAACTTAGATACTGGCCTTCGTTACTGAAGTATTCAAGGTGTTTTTCTGAGTCATACTGCTGAAGAAAGTTTCAAATCTCATTTATTTTGAAAATACATTTTGAGTAAAAAGTTTATTCTGCAAAGGTGTTAGTTCATGTGCACTTAATCCCATGTGTTTGGTGATGTAAAAAATCTATCAGATCACCTAACGGTAGAGTAATGCTGCCTCTGTTGTGTATCAGCACATCTTTTTTATCTGTGTAGAGCTTCTGTGTGTGTTTGAATTCCTTCAGAGTGTGAAGCTTATGAGATGTGAGGATCAGATGATTTCTGCATCATTGGAATCTCAGTTTTATTATTATTTTTTTCTATCACGCTCGGCTCCAGACGCAGTCAGTGGGATACTGTCGTCTGCCTACTGATCTACCTTCAGATGTATTGCCCACTTTGTGTTTGTGTGAGTGTTTGTGTGTGTTCGGATTGCACTCAGTACTTTGTTATACTTCCATCTGGATCACAGCTTTGATAGACGTTCCCATGCAGTCACAAACCTGATACTCAGAAAATACACTGTTTCCTATATGAATAATCTGTGTATGACTGTGAAGAGAGGATGCTGAAGAGGTATATTCATCTCAGTCAGGACTATGGAGTACTGTTTAATTTACTCCAGCATGCAGTCAGTTTTAAAAAGGCTGTCATGGCAGGTGTGTACGTAGTTGATCCTAGGATAATCTGTGGGCCAACAAAACCACATTAAGGTGTTCAAGACATTCAGTTATCCATTTTTTAGCCTTGAAAACTCATAAGTACCTCAAATAACTGTTTGATGAAAACAACCATTATGTGGGCTTGTGTGCAAGAAATAATACCCGCTGAGCACTGATGGAGGAGTTGCTCCAGTATTCTTATAACACAAAACAAAACATTTCCAGCAAAGACTTTGCTTCCAAACTCACTTTTTATGCTATCTGCAAAATGTATGTAGAGTTAGACATAATGTTCCCTTTCAGAGGACTATATTTTAGGTTGATATAGAAGCTTAGGTCCTTCTACAGTGTTTGCACCAGGTTGTTGCTTATCTTCTATCAGTCTGTGGTAGAGAGGACAGTCTGCTTTGTGGTCATCTGTTGGGGGAGCAGCATCAGAGCCCGTGACTCAAAGCTCAAAAAAAGTGAATCTGGACAAACTGAAAAATAAGCCTGGCTGTGTGCTGGGAGTTGCTCTGGAGCCCAGAGAACTGATACAAACAGAGAGTGTTGCAAAAGCCGCACAACCCCTGAAAACATGGTGAATGATCAACAAAGTCATCCTTGCCCACAGCACTCATTCTACACAATGATTGTTTATAATTATTCATAAGTATTATTTATCTTTTTTATGCTGTAGAAATAATTTTCCTTTTAGATAAAGTGATTAAGTATTATTCAATTAATTTCAATGTTATAACAAAATTGTGATCTGATTACAAAAATAAGGTAGTACCAGCTTGTACAAAGTCAGCTAAGAGCGAAGAATGTGCTCTTGTTCATACTAGCATGCTTCCATTTGATTTGTTGTATATCTTAGCTTTTCCTCTCTGATGGCCACGTAGCTAGTTTTGAAAATGATATAAAAAAGGAAAGACTATTTTTACAGAACGAACAAAGTCATCCAAAAACAAATCTCATAATTAAAGCATCTCACGTGTTGCAAAATACATCAGTTACACCTGAAAGACGGGGGCGTATCCCAGCTGCCGTTGGGCGATAGGGTTGTTAGACTCTGCACGGGTCGCCAGTCCTTCACAGGGCCACACTGAGACAAATGACCATACATACTCACACTCCCGCCTACTTTGAAATAAGACCCACTAGTTAACCCTGCACACATCTTTTTGGACGGTGGGAGTAAACCGGAGTACCCAGAAAGAACCCACGCATGCACGGGGAGAACAAGCAAACTCCACACAGCAAGTTTTTGTAATGTCATATGAATAAGCGTAACTCAGTTTACACGCTCAGATGTAAACGCTGAATATCCTAAATACATTTAATTTTCCCTGAAAATGTTTAGATGTAGGCTATCTTTACTTGATTAACTTAATCATTTTCAAAGTGTTTACATTTTTTGTGTAACCATGTGGATTACACAGCTGATTACAAAAACTACCATGACTGACAACACTAAAAAGTAATCCAACCTTGCTTATCAGTATGTAAATAATCAATATTACTGGAATAATACTGGTTCGTTAACATTCACAGTGTATTTAGCTGAAATTGTATTTATACTATTGAGCAGTTCTTCATCAAAGGAAAATCGTAAATTGCACTCTGGCAACAGCTCTTTAAAAGTGAGACAGTTCATGTCTCTGAGATAACGTAAGGTTGAACAGTAAAACAGCGGAAACAGGAGAATTTTGCCTCTCTCTATTTCTCTCTTTCTCTCTCTCAACAAATCATATCAGGGAGCAGAAAAGCTGTGTGGGCACAAAGTTGAAGAAGAGGCGGCGGAGCTGCTGCTCAGCACCGCGGACAGCGAACCATTTCCAACACCACTTTCCATCGATACAGGACTATTAATATATAAAACAGCTTTTGGTGGGAATAATACGTCTCTATTTGATTGCAGACATATTTGGACTTTTCCTCCTTACACCAAAGTAAGCTTAATCTAGTCCTGATCTCTGAATCATTTTGTTCTGTACGCGCAATGTAGATTAAATGTCACTCTTCGTTAGTTTTAAGGCAATGTCGTGTCATAAGTACAGATACAAGAAACATTTAGCACATTCATAACCTTTATAGTGTAACATATATTCATCCGTTGTTACAGAGCGTGAAGTCAAGAATATCTAACGTGCGTAAAAGCGGTGGCGCCATTTCCAGTGTTACTCCTCTTTAACGCACGAGACATTGCATGAGTTATTTTGTGTTAGCAGTGCCGGATAAAAATAGACGTTAATGTTCAGCGACGTCAAACAGGCTAGGGCGCCGGACAGCTGACAATAAATATATAACATCCGTGGCTCAGTAGCTTGAATAATTTAATTACTCACGGGCTAAGACTCCATGCGAAACTAGTTGTGTTGGAATATAGGATTCATATCACGTTTCCCCTTCTGGAGCTGGCTTGTGGCGCACGGTGCGCAGGAAGATTCAAGTGCCAGTTTTTCCAAATTCACCGACTTCTCACCTAAGATCCGAGCGCAGAGAACATCTGAGCCAAACCAGGCAGTCACTCACATAAGCAGAACCACTTTTTATTTGGCACCAGGTGTAACCTCGAAGTGTGGTGGCTGCTGATTCTGTTTTTGTTCCGAAATAACCTTCATAATTAGAGGAAACTGCACGTGGACTGCACACAATGGAACCCCTAGACCAGAACTGGTTTCCCCTCCCATCAGATCTGAACTCTTCTGGAGTCATTGCCTCGCCCTTCCTCTTCTCCTACCCTCGCCTCCTCAACATTTCCTCCAACATGTCCACTCAGAGCGTCCCATTTCAGGGAAGCAGCACTCTGATGACAGCAGTCATCTCCCTCACAGTCTTCCTGGTGGGTCTGATCGGCAACACTCTGGCCATCTATGTGGTGCTGCGTTATGCCAAAATGAAGACCGTCACCAACATCTACATCTTGAACCTGGCTGTGGCCGATGAGCTCTACATCATCGGACTCCCTTTCCTCACCACACAGAATGTTCTCTCCTACTGGCCGTTTGGTTCCTTCCTCTGTCGTGTTGTCATGACTGCTGACTCCATGAACCAGTTCACGTCTATCTTCTGCCTCACGGTCATGTCCATGGATCGTTACCTGGCTGTGGTTCATCCAATCCGCAGCACCAAGTGGAGGCACCCTCGCGTGGCTAAGGTGGTGAGCGCAGCGGTGTGGGCCGTGTCCTTCATTGTGGTCCTGCCAGTGGTCATCTTCTCAGATGTGCAGGTATATGTTTTAGTCTTGCTTACCATTCTTTAGGCCCCCCAAAAACAGTGAGATGAACTCAGGCTACTCTCAAACACACTTTTAAACTCCTATGTGAGACATTTAGGTTATTATAAATTATATGAAAACAACAGGCAATTCATGTCCAAAGATTATGCCACAGGTTGTCCCCTCACCTTTATGCCAATTTGCATCGCTATGCAATTACAGAAACCCAGTAGGGAAAAACCAAACACTGGCTGTAGGACTGGCCTTTCCTATTTTTCATGGCCAATTAAATAAGCAGTGGGAGGGGAATTTTTCTTTGCCTGCAATTTATGTCACTAGATGGCAAAACATCCTATATGTGGACATTTAATGAAGCAGTTATTTAATATGTGAATTGGCCGTACAAATTTAACAACCCCTCACAACAAAACAATATTACAAAGTTTCTGTAAAACATGATGAATTTAAAAAAAATTATATTAAAAAACAATATTACAAAGTTTCTGTAAAACATGATGAACATAATGGGGGGGGGGGGGGGGGGGGGGTTGTCGAGAGAGAATCAAACCTACACTGATCTGGCTCTCAGCCAGTTCCAAACTCATCCTTTTCCAGGAGACTTTGATATGAGATTGTGACGGGCACACTGCACTCTCTTGTATTACTTCCTATTGTGCAGGGCTAACACTGTAAAATGGCATATTTTAAACCAAATCGAGATTCTATTCCAAAAAGTCATTTTTTGTGCTTAAACTTGAAGTTCTATGTTGCTTTGACCTTTTATGTCCCAAATCCCAAATATGTTGTCGTGCCTAAAGCTTACCAATTAGTAAGAGCTGAACTGAGAAAGCAATGGTCTATTACGGGATTCACAAGGGACCAGAACTGCTGTCACCATGCCAAAACTATGAGAACAAAACTAGTGGTATTAGATGGGAGTAAAACCCTGGTCTCTGTCACTACAGCTTCCTCCACCGCCTCCCTTCACTGTTTGCTCCCATGATCCTTGTGTGTATCTCAGATGCGATGAGTTGTAAATGGCAAATTCACACCTTGATGCACACAAGAGCAAAGCAATGTCAAGGTATTTAGTTGTGGGCATGCATATATTTTTGCTGTCAGCAGCTTCAGAGATTGTGTGAGGGTGTCAGAAAATGTTGATAGATTACATAGATAACTCGTCATATATATATATGTGTGTGGGTGTGTGTGTATGTATTTTTTGTAAATTTACAGCAATTCATTCCTCTGAATGGCTCCAAGAAACTTGTTTTTCTTTTTTTCTTAAAGAGGCCAAGTGCAACCCAATTTAACACATCTAGATGACACCTGATGTGGCCTCTGCGTCTTAGAATTTTTACACAGGGTACTATCAAACAATTTTATAACACACGTCTCAGATATAACTGTCATCGCTTTCAAGCATGTTTTGCCCCTTAAAAAGCAATTTATTTGAGTGAGAAAGAAGAGGAAGAGAGCCTCTGTACTACTTGAGCTCAGCATGTTACAAGTGTTTTTTTCATTGAACTCCATTGTAGTGGAGAGACTTCCTGGTGTCTCAGCTTCTTGACTGACTGGTAGCTTTACACTAGGAAATGATAAAACATTGTACATTTTCAGAAGTGTGTTTTCTTATCAGCATTATTTATTTGGAGTTTTAAAAAGGAAAAATTTAATAATACTTGAAATTTGTTGGATGAAATCTGTCACAGTAAACTCTACGAGTTCACATTAACCATATCATAGATGCATTTTGGTGAGGATGTAAGAACAGACTTATTTAAAGAGTTTAGTGAGGCAAAAAACGTCCAGAAAAAAAGTCCAGTTTCACAAGAAAAAGTCTAATATGTACATTTGTCAATGAATTCATTGTTGTGTCACGATTAGTGGGGCAGAAATTGTGAGATGGTAATATTTACATGTTTTTTTGTATTTGAAATCTTCCACATGTTCTTAATCCATAACCATGCACTTTTTTTAACTGAAGCCAAACCAATCACGACTGATAGCAAAGCTGGAAAGTAAGAAGTCACTTGACAATATTGGGTTGCACAGAGCTTGGACTTGGTTCTTTAGTGCATAAAACCCCATGTTCACCCCCTCCTTTATAAACCATTCTTAGCATGTTATGGAGCAATATTCCATTCATGATAGGTTCATCCATCCATTTTCTATACCCGCTTAATCCAATTTAGATTCCTGGAGGCTATCCCAGCTCTTTATTGGGCAAGAGGCAGCATACACCCTGGACAGGTCGCCAGTCCATCAAAGGGCACACAGAGACGAACAAGACACACAAGCAGAGACACACAACCATCCACGCTCACACTCACTCCTAGGGACAATTTAGAGTCACCAATCAACCTAACATGCATGTTTTTGGATGGTGAGAACTCCCGCATACAAGGAGGAGAACATGCAGACTCCACACTCCACACAGAGACGCTGCAGCCGGGAATCAAACCTGAAACCCTCTTGCTGTGAGGCGATAAAGTGTGACAGATTAATGCAATGCTAAATGTAAGTACGGTACAATTTGTAAAGGCAGATGTAAGCTTGATTTAGGACTTAGTTACACTTTTGGAGCCTGTACTGTGAAATTGTGAGGTTCTGTGCTTTGAACCAATGTGGCTATTAGACTTTATGGTGTGAGACTGAAATGCATGATGAGGATGCAACATATTAGACCTGTTTTACCACTGTAATTAAAGGCTGCTTTCAACAGCACTTAGATAATAAGTAGATGTGGATTAACAACCACTAAATGTGTAAACAAGCAGCTGTTTGCTAAACTGTTCAGTTTAAAATTGTTTGTATTGTTGTTGTGATCAAAAGTGGTTTCCACTGCTTGTGGATGTTTTTCCTAAGTGATGATTGAAACATACTCAGTAAAATATAAAAGAAGTAACTTTGTCCACTTATATGCTGCATAGACATGAAGGGCTGTGATAGCAGTATATACACAAGCATACGGTAAATAAAGCATATAAACATGTATTGAAACATACAAACTGAGATACAAACTTTACACAGAACAAAAGGTTGGTGGAAAATGCGCCCCTGACACTGTTTAAAATGATAGTACACAAGCCTGTGTTGAACTGCTGAAGGCTAAGTTTGATAAATGTCTTCCACTGTCACAAATGTGCCTATTAAAACCTACTACCTTAAACCCTCCACAGCAAGTAGTCAACAAAAAGCAAGTTAAAAAGATAAATAAATAACTTTTTCTGTGGTCCATCCATTATTTAGTCAACTCCATATGTGTCACTGTCCTCTGAACAGGTTTGGATTTAATTAACTCTCTTGAATATTTTATTAATTTGCCTTTAGGACACATTTAACTCTTGTAACATGATATGGCCAGAGCCAAAGGATGTGTGGTCAACAGCCTTCATTATCTACACTGCCACCGTTGGGTTCTTTGGACCGCTGCTCATCATTTGCCTTTGTTACCTGCTCATCGTTGTCAAGGTAAGAGTGTGTATGTGTATGAGTTTGTGTGTAACTGAGACTGTTGTAATGAAAATAAATCAATCAATCTTATCCTCACCACCTCCTATGGTGATTTTCTTGTAGGTGAAGTCCTCTGGGGCGCGGGTGGGGTTCACTAAACGTCGCCGTTCAGAGCGCAAGGTGACACGGATGGTGGTGGTGATTGTGGTGGTGTTTGTGCTCTGCTGGCTACCGTTCTTCATCATCAACATGGTCAACCTGGTGGTCATCATCCCTGAGTCGAGCACGACCGCTGGAATCTACTTCTTTGCTGTTATCTTGTCTTATGCCAATTCTTGTGCAAACCCGTTGCTTTATGGCTTCCTGTCTGACAACTTCAAACAGAGCTTCAGAAAGGTTAGATGACCATCTTCTGTGTGCCAAATCGGCACCAGTGAGGCTCTAAAGTTATCATGAAATGGTGCTACTTATTTCAGCATGTTTATATGTTTTTGGTTAAAACAGAGGTCAGAAAGGGCTACCATCTAATGAAAAGTTCAGGTTTCTGTGATTGATCAGCTGAGCAAGCATCTGCTCTGCAATAGCAAACCTATTTTGTACTGGTGACACTGGATTGGTAATGGACGTAAGCAAAATAGACTATTGGCTAAGTGATATAAAAAATGTAAGAAGCTGAAAAACAGCGTATGGAAGCTGCATGTTCACATTTTTCGATTTAAATACCTAAATTAAGATCTAGTGAAGATTATCCCACAGTGAAGCATGGTGGTGGGAGCATCATGTCTTGGGGATGTTTGTCATCAGCAGGGCTTGGGAAATTGTTCAGAATTAAAGGAATGACAGATGGTGCTAAATTCAGAAAAATGCTTGAGAAAACCCTTTTTCAATCTTTTAACACTGCTACAGGAACACTTGTGTAGTTACAACACTGAAATGTTTTTAAATGGTCTATTCAAAGCCCAGACTTCCATATGACTGAGAGGCTGTGTATTATTTAGAGATTGTTGTACATCAGATTGAAGAAGCAGGAGCAGTGCTGTCTTAATGAAATGGCAAAAATCCCAACACCTTGATGTTCCAAACTTACTGAGAAATACTCCGAGAGACTTGATGCAAAAGGGCAGATACTGACCTTTGGTGCTTCATATTTATATGCATTCACGTTTTAGGGTTTATTTGGTCTCTCACTATTAAAGATATTACGCGCCTTCAAAGCAGTCAAAGTGTTGAGTTGTTAAAATAATATGACCCCCTAAAAAATGATTTTTTATTCCAAATTATAAGGCAACAAAATAGGAAAAAAGCCAAAGGAAGTGAACACCTTTTGAGTGCATTATGAAATTTAATACCTGCATCATTACGCTGAATTGGTTTAAGATTTCTCAAGATGAGCTCAATTACAGCTCAAGAGTGCTCAAGGCTTGACTTGGTTCTGTGAGTGAGAGCAATGCTTATTAACAGGAGGGCAGAAAGTACTGACAGCATTATCCAATCCTTAACAGTTTGTTTGCCTTGTGTGTATTTGATTAAAATGATACCTTCTACTGTGAGGGAGACCAGTGGTATAATGCTATGTTCAATTCTCGGTTGCACAATTGCCATTTTCACAGTTTGAGATCTATGGCAGTGTTCCATAACTCTGGTCCTCAAGGCACACAGCCCTGCACGTTTTCCATGTTTCGCTGCTCCAGCACAAGCCACTTCATGAGCCTTCTGCAGAGCTTACAGAGCTTACCTGTTTATTCTAATCAGGTGTGTTGCAGCAAGGACACATTGAAAACATGCAGGACAGTGTATCTTGAGGTCCAAGGTGGGGAAACGCTGATCTATCATTTTAAAATTGGATACATTTTCTTTTTTTTGTGCTATTCTGTGTTGTGCTGTAGTGGAGTCTGCATTGCAGCCCCATTTGCTTCTTTTTAAGTCTCTCCTTCCTTTTGCATTCATGACATTTGAAAGCGACAGATGTTATTTTCAGACAGGATCAAATTCAGCCACAACTGTGTTCTCACCTTATCAAAAGGAACCATATTTCCCTCACAAGTCCCATCTATTTTTGCCCTTTAATGGTTAAAAAATGCAATATTTTCTTTTTCTATTTTTACTTTCTTGGGGCAATAATGATGACAATGAGTTTTTTTCTTATAACAGGAACAAAACATCACTTTATGTCTAAAGTATGAACATTTTAAAATGTAATAGCAGCTTAAATACCCAAAACAAGCGGTAACTCAGGCAGGTTTACATCCACTACTTTCTAAATAAGATACAGCACAGTCACTGAAAATATGTTGGTAGAGCTCTCTTCACGCTTCTTGAATCATTTCCAGTGTTTCTCCGTTTGTTTTGCCTCAGTTTTTCTCAGTATTTATTGAAAGCAGCAGACCATCTGCCAGGTTTCATCTCACTCTCTTCTTAGTGCTTCACTTTGGTTCACTCTTCACAAGGCATGGCAAGTTTATCTGTATAGCACAATTCAACAACAAGGTGATTCAAAGTGCTTAACAGAGGCATTAAAACAGTCTCTGTCACAACAGTGACAGTTTTTGAGGGATGTAAAAGCCAGAGTGCATCAGAATGATTCCAAATTGGGTAAAATGCTTAAAAAAAGTTTTTTAAATCAATAACAGTATTTTATGTAGAAATTTAGCAAAATAATTGTGATGTTCTATCATCAGATAGGTACAAAGACAGATTGTTGTTATGTTATCCTGCCTCACAGCCCCATTAACACTGGTATATCAAATATACCAGCCTTGGAATATGACTAGACATTTGTGATGGTACTCCTCCTCTATTTCACAGATTTACTATAACAAACATGAAAGACAATTTGACAAATGATAGAATACCTACTCCGGATTGAAAATACTAAATGTCTGTGACTGACCAGTTAGTAACGAATTGGAGTGTGATAAAAGAGAGCTTTCACATTTTTCTGCTCATTAATTCTGCTCACATCTACACTTCTACTTTCTTGAAAGGTTGAGTAACTCCTCTGATTACTGGGTGACCATATAAAATATATACACAGTATATGTTACTGTTTCTGCTGTTTATAAAGATTACAATGATGGTAAAGACTTTTATTTGTGGAACAGCTGGTTTGGGATAGAGCATAGGCTCTGGGCTGTACCAACATCAAACTTGAAGAACTTTTCTCTTATACATATATAATATAAAAATACATAATTTTTGAATTGGGTTAATACTTAAATGGATTTTTGTGTTTGCTGTTTTGTCTTTTTCTGCCAGAAAGTGACATTGATCCCCAGTTATCCGAGGCTTAAATTCCAAAAATCAACACACATTTCATTGAAACAATACTAAAGCTGCTAAAAAAGTAATGAACAACTTTGAGTAAAACTACAGCTGTATACATGCAGGACACTTAACTTTCATGACTTGGTTGACTCTTGATGACACATTACATGTGACCTCAACCACAGCTTCCCACCTAAACTGTATTTTCAATTTTTTATGCATCAATTTCTGGTAAAAGTTGAATTTATATGACAGAGAAATACTAAATATGAAAACCAGGGAGGAAGTTGCTGTTCAAGTTACTTTTACAGAGCCTGCATCAGAGTCATATGGTTGTATATATTTTTGAGCAAGATTACTGGTTCAAAATGTCAACTAAAGGACTGAAAATAGCTCTCTGCTGGTGCCTCACAAACCCACGTCTAGATGTTGTAGCACCACTTTGGAGCAATCTCATAAATATGAGAAACAATCTGAGCCCGGGGGTGTTGGGTTGGAGCTGTTGCTCGTCCTTTAGCTTTGCTCTGTTGTGGAGAAAATAGAAGTCAAAGTGAATAAAGAACTGCTTTATGTTCCAGTGAAACTAAGACTACTCGGCTCTAGCTGGGTTAAGCTAAAATTCAGCCAAACAGCATTCAGTCAACGTATTGTATCTCCAGACGTCTGCGTTGAAAAAAGCATGGTTGTTTGCAGGGATTGAGAGAGTGACACAGACGTATAACTCAGTGAAAATTTAAAATGGCTCCCAGAGACATTGTTTAGGTTGTATTGTCATTGGTTTTCTTTTTAAATGCCTTTTGTACCAGATTCAGCTCTGCTTTTATTTAATTTAATTTTCAATTTTCTTCACCTTGTGAATCCCCATTAATTTAGTTTCCTGTCCTTTTGTTTCATGCCTGCATTGAGTTGTGATTAGCCATCATTCTCTGGGTGTACATTGACTTTGTGGTTCTCCTCTCATTTGTCAGATTGTCTTGGTACCCACTTTTAAAGTTCTCCAGGTAGTTTTTTTTTGCCTTGTGTTCTTATTTTGTGTATCCCCATCATCTGTTTTTCCATAAATATTTTGGTGACAACTGTAAATCCAACTCAGCTCCCTCTATGAAAGTGGTTGCAATTTGACAAACAATTCTTTTAGTTTTTTCAAAAATGGTTTGAGTTAACACAGAATAGCCTTGATTTACAAAGAGCTGATCCTTGACCTTTCAACTATTGTCTACAGGACAATTCTGTGGTTATAGAGCCTATACAGATGATACAAGTGTTAATATTGTTGTGACTATGCAGGTGCTGTGTGTGAAGAGTATGAGATGCACTGCTAATGGTGTAGATGATGGCGACCCAAGTGCTCCTCGCACTGAGAAAACCACAGCACAGGACTGCATCCAGCTCTCCCCTCGTAATGAGGTCTACCATGATCCCCAGAGCAGTCAGGTAACCAGCGTGTGGAGGTGATGTTGGACAGAAAAGAGGAATTTAGGCAAAAATGGAAAATGACAGAGTTGTTGATCTGTTTGGTGCAGCACAAGGTCAAAGGGAGACATGCGTTATATTTTATTCTAAAATAAATTTTGAACAGTGGAGACATGCACAGCTGAAAACATTTTTCAATAATGCATACAGACATAACCAGAAACACCACAGATCTGCATCATGAGTCACCTCTTTATTAATCAACCAGCAGGTGTGTCAGTTCATGCATGTGTCAAAGCTGCTAATTGAAGATGGATGGTTAATCAATAAAGCTCTTGGTAGAGTGATTAGAGGATTTCTAAAAGCTTTAAGATTTACAAAAGGTTTCAGAGAAAAGCAGGTTCACAAGTATGAGTAACATTCCCAAGGAAATATACTGACAAACTGACTGATTAGGCTCCTGTTACGCCCAATCAGCCAGTTCAAGGTTACCAAAATTACACTTTTTTTAAAGAATATGTTAGAGCTCAATTATTGATGCACAGATCTGTGCATAATTTCATAGCACAAGTTCTGATTCGGACATGATGTTTGCCTCAATATCTTGCCAGCCAGTAAAAAAATCTTGATGAGAACAGAAGATGACAGAGAGACAGTGGAAAAAGAAGAAAGACAATTTAAGCAAAATACTTTCATTAATCAGGTTCATTTTAACATGCAGAAAAAATATTGGGATTCAAATTTTATTTGCTCAGTTTTTTTGTCACCATACAAATGAATAAATGCAGACTTACCTCTCAGGTACCACAGGTAGTGACTGATTCAATATTCTGAAAAGAGTGCTGACAGGGGGTGATGATGGTTACTCCCCCCATACAGATGGTGTTAAAACAGTATATTTGAGGTGTGACAGACTTGAAGTAGTCACTGACATGGGAAAAATGAGGCCACAAAATGCCAACACTTGCACATTTTAGTCAATTTGTTTGCATTTTAGTTCATTTGTGAGATAAAAGTACACACAGTGATAACAGCAGAGACACCTTTTATATAATCCTTTATATTGTTGAGGGTGGGTCTAATAATATGTTTGAAATGCGGTTTTACTTTTCATAGTTAAATAAATTGAAAAACAGGAATGAACTGCAGACTCTGCCTCCATTCTCATCAATCTTCATTCCTATGTGGGGCTATTACACATACAGTGGCACCTACTCTGGTTTGTTTTCTTTATTATTCATATTCATGAAGTGTATCGACTGTAGTCGTATCTTACTTGGTGCTTTATGTGTAAATCATGAAGTCCTCGAGCACAGAGAGGCTGCTCCTCTGTTCTGGTTTGGGGAGAGAAAATCACAGAGTACAACTCCAAACACAATTCCAACAAAGACCAAATGCAGGCTTTTTCTAAATAAAACTAAACTTCGCCACAAACAAACCATTATTAATCTAGTTCGGTTGAAGAGTCAGAGTATTCACAGTCACTGCTCAAATTTAACAGGGAGGAGGTGAGTGTTTTGTGCTGTTATTAATTTATTCATTCATTTTTGCTCACAGAATCAGACTTCCGTTTACTTATTTGCCCTGTGCTCTGTAGAACCCCAAATTGACTTCATTGTCAGAATACTAATATTGAAAACAGAAAAACAGACTAAAAGTAGCAGCTCTGTGGAGGTGTAGGAAGCTGCAGTTTCAAATGCCTAACCTGGAAAATTAGAAAAGTTCTGCAGGAATATCCTTCTTTGTCATGTTCTTTGTGCCCTTCTGAGGCAGTTTTCGTGAGTTGTACCGCTGCCATATGTAGGGGTACAAAAAAGTTTCGTTAGGTGCCTAAGTGACACATTTGTAAATGTTTTCTTAGCAGAGCATTGCATCATAACAAGATGTTGTAGGCTGATCAGTACACACTCATTTTGTGCACAGAAATAAAGTGAAAAATACAAACAAAACGATGCACAAATTAATACGAACGAATAGAACGTGGGAAGGAAAATGTCAGTCAAATGCTATAGCATTTAACACTTTCCAGGAAATCAAGACCTCATATATGTATATATATATATATATATATATATATATATATACATACACACACAGACATATCTTTATTTTCCTGTGACGAGGAAGCTTGAGGAAATTCGACTGTAGACTCATCCTGTGGAGTGTACTAAAACCAAGACTGCTGGCTTAGCGAGGTATGTTGAGCCTAAAGCGAGAGTTTTCACATTAATCTGGTTGGATCACCATGGTAACATAATGTATGCTTCTCACATTGACCTGCAGTTACGTATGAGATTATGTTCAGAAAGACAGATTCCCGTAGGTTGCAAAAAGCACCCCCTCTCTTCCTAATGATGGCCAGAAAGCAAAATCAGAATGAAACATTTAAATGTCAACAGGCAGAAGAACTGAATTTTGATGCCTTATGCTGACACCAAACTTGAAGTGCTTTTAATGACTCATATTGAGTAAATGTGAGATTTCCATAGATAGTTCACAAAATATAAATGTTTATTTGTAATGTCATGTCTCTAAAGCCAGTTAATGCACAGCTTATAAAAACAAGTTTGTTTAATAATTAGATTTAATTGTAATGCAGCACAATTCAATGTTTACTCAACATTTAATTCATAAGAAAGATTAACCTACAAGAAACGTTATTACCCTGTCCAAATATCTAAACTTTTAACGCTAACTCAGTGTTTATTAACAACCTGCATTGTTGATTTTTAATTGAGAAAATTAATTTTGTCAACCTTTTGAGGCCACTGCATGAAGCCTTGAATGTACAGCTGTGCAAAGCAGACATATCATATTGCAACAGGAACACACATTCATACAACAAGTCCTCCAATCCAAACGATCAAATGGGTCATCCCCTTAAATGCGACTCATGATGGTGTCCTCTAAAGTATCACCTCTGCAAGCAGCAGGAGGTTTCCTTTCATCAAACATATCCTCATAAGAAGGAAGGGGTGAATAACACATAAACATGTAGCACTGTTTAAAATGTGCCTTCAACTGTGAGATGTGAGACCAAAATATGACTTTTTTTGAAAGTGAATTTGCCATTTAGGATGTTTACAAGTAAACACATGTTATAACAAAACTTCCTGGTTAGGTTTAGCAATTAATCTCACTTGATTTGATTGGTTAGGGTTAAAAGATATTAGGACTAAAACCATGTGTCTGTTATCACAGGCTTCCATTTTTTACAGTCCACATGCAGTTGCTCTCTCAACCACTAGAGGTCCTACACTTTAATGGTAAATATCAGTTGTTTCTGTGTGAAAAAACATCCCACTGTACTTGTGTGGAGAAAAGCCTAATTTTGTTTCTGATATTGGACTTAAGAATGACAACAATATATGGCACATGTATTAGTCCAATGGTACTTTTCACAGTCTACCAAGTCTATAAGATTAGTTTGAGTCTAATTTGGCTAAAGGCTAAAGATACTTCCACTCTTCTAAATTAGGTGTAAAGTTTAAGTAAGACAGAAGAGCCATCACATGAAGTGTTTGAAGACGGAAGGCCTGGACAAGACATTAACTACCATTGCGGTTCCATCCTGTCTGGATGGAGCTTTAGTGTTTGTAAATTCTGCTAATTCAAAGAAATCTGACTGTACTGAATCTGCTTCTACACCCCCATGGTGACCCAGAGCTTAATTAACTTTTCTTTCTGTTTCCATCTTCAAACTTGTTTCCCCTTTTTTCTCTCTGAAGATCTCTCCTCACCCACCAGCGTCACCTTCTACTCACACAGCAGCAGAACTACACCGTTCCACCCCTACATGTCAGCTTCCCTCCCATTGCCCTGGAACTACCCTTACCATGTTAAACTCCAAGGTAAACTCTGAGATAGCTGCACCAGAACCTCCCACCATCACGTCCCTGACTAGCCCCTCCTATGCTTCCATAGTTCCACAGGAACAGTAGCTGATGCACTCTGGATCTTGAATGTTTGAAGAAATGCAAAGATCAGCTAAGGATGCAGAAGAAGAAGCAGAGAGCTGATCAAAAAGTCAAGTTGATGTCACAATGTAAACATTTACTTCTTGGACTATTGTTAGCATCCAGGCTTATTGTAAATGCATCACAATGTTTATACTTCATACTGTGCAAAATAACCACTTGAATATTTTTCTTTATAAATCCCCATTTTCTTGACATAAGTGCCTTGGGAAATGACTTCAATAACCATCACAACAAACAAATAAAGAGCAAAGAAATTAATTTTCTCGCTTTGTGGCAGTGACTTCTGCATCAATATAACAATGTCTATGATTACCAGAACCAAAAAGGCCATTCCAGATATTGATAACTATTTACTGTATACTATTTACTACAAATACAGAACATCAAAAGTTTATTTTGGGGGTATTTAGTGATATATATGTGAAGTATTTTCAACTAAATTAGCAGCTTCAGTCAATCATACGTTGCATCAGAATTTTCTTGTTGTTCTTTTTGTCATTTTAAGCTCCCAATCTTTTTTTAATTACTTACTTAGTATAATGAAATTATAATGAATGAACATCTGTGCATATTTGTGGAGAAGTCTGTTATTTCATTTGTAATTTCATAAAATGGTTTACATGCTTTTTTTCACAGTAAATGTGACTCATTTAGCAGCTCAGAGCCAGCCGCAAACACAAAACCTCTTACCTCTTTCAAAACATTGGACTTACACTGTGCATTTCTGTGCTTAAGTGTCATGTGTGATGTGTGTCAATGGTCATTTTTTGACTGCTCTGATCATATTCAGTAAATGTATTTTTCTCCCTGCCAAAGGCGTGATGCTGAAAAATCCGGGGTTTGTGGCAGCATATTGCTTCAAGTGTTACTGTGTGCTTTGCTCAGCTCCTATTTCACTAAACGGCAGATGTTGTATCTGTTCAGATTGGCAGCTTGATACCTTTGGCCTTTTCAATCATGTTTCCACCGAAGCTATTAGATATTAAATATCACATGATGTTTTAGGGTCACGATCATACCGTAGCCACAGTAAATACTTGTTTATGATTGGCAAGTAGGTGCAGTTTAACTTTTATTTCAGATCTGCTATATCATTGACACAGGTAACCATAGCAACAATGTTTTGTGCCAAACACCAGTGAAATAGATCAGAACTATTAGTAGTTTTGGCCCTAAAACCTTAAATGGATAAAAACGTAATCACAGCTTTTCGGTATGTTATATTATGTGCCTGTAATATTGCTGGATTTCTGCTTATGTGTTGCTTATATGTTTGCTTGTATTAAAAAACTAAAGTCAGTGCAAATATAGAGTAACTGGTCAAATTGATAAAAATAAATAAATAAATAAAAAGGCTTAAGATGATCAAATAAATCCCACAAATGGGACTGGTTTATTGTAAGTAGTACATATTTGAGTAAGTGTCAGTTTAAGAGGATTCTTCTCAGTAGCTTTTCATTAGCAGCATTCAGAAGCTGATATAACAGATGATTACTGGAAAATAATGGAGGCGGTGCAAGAAAAAATGAAATGTCTTTACAAGTAAATGTGTTGAATATTCTGATATTGTTGTTAAGATGTGTTTGTGCTTCATGTTTGTTTGGTTTCTTTGAAATAAAATGGAGTAATAAAAAATGAATTACTTCTTTTTGTTGTTGCACAAACAAATCCCATCATCTGCAAATTGGAACTGTGAGTCTATGGAAATGAGAAGTATTTACTGCTTGGAATCTTTTAAAGTGGTCTTGAATAATGTTTCTCTTTGGAAACCTTGCCATTTCTTTCTTTTTTTTTAAACACTTAAATAACTAATAACTTTGCAAGGAACCAATTTCAAATCGTATCTTTAAGCACTTTGTTGCAACCAGCTTGTCACAAAAATAAAATGTTGGTTGCATCTATGAAAAAATCCAAAAATAAGAGCAAGAAATAAAATTTTGCACCACCAAGATACAGTAGCTATTAGCTGAAAACATATATCTCAGCATGGTGTGCAGTGTGTCCTTAAAATGTGAGGAAACTGGACAAGTGAAGGAGAAAAGAAAAAATGGCAGGCCTAAAAACTATCTACAGCAGATGAACAGTATCTGAAAGTGATATCCTCATGAAATAGTAAAAACTCCAGCAAATACCTGACACAGGACCTGAAAAATGCATCTGGACCTTCAGTTGATCCATCTACTGTTGGCCCAAGCCTCATCAGAAATGGTCTCCATGGAAGGGTGGCTGTCAAGAAGCCATTCTTAAGGAAGGGAAACAGGGAGAAAAGGCTGAGTTATGTCCAGTAACAGAATAACTGAATTTACAATCTGCACTAAAAGGTTTTATGGAGGGATGAATTCTTCCAAGAGGTAGTCATACCAAAGACTGACTTTCAGTCTTATTAAGATTCTCCAAACTTTTTGCCTGCATTTCAATTGATGTTTTCACCATTTAAATTAATATGGAATGCAAATATATAAAGAAAAGAGCAGACGCTTCAGATGTTATGCATATATATTCACAATGTGAAAGAAACACATCAGCCTAATGTAATTTGAGTCTTTTGTGATTGCCTTGAATATTTTTCAGCTGTAGTGTCAATACTGCAGATCCCAGATCTCAGCTGCGAGCTCTCTCTCTAGCATGGTTGACTCTCCCAAAGACCTCATTAACCATCTTTCGTTGACCTCATGATGCACTCATGATCCACTGAGGTCAAGGATAATCGTTTAGAAAAAAGATGATTGCTTTCACTTGAGTTTATCTTGCTTTTCCTTTAAAACACTTAAGTTGTCATTTGCAGTAAGTTCCTCTGTCTGTATTACTGGCAATGTGCTGTCAAATCTATGATGTTTTTTCTTAAATTAGTCATCTGTGTGCATCTAAGTGTTTTCTTGAGATGCAGTTCCTGGAGCACTTAAGGCTAACACTGTACATATGCATCATTATACTGCAGATTATCGTTTGCAGTTAAATGCGGTCAACAAGCTCCTTGACAACCATGACTACTGCGGTACGAATATTTAACTACATACTTTAAATGGCAAGTTTTAGTGCTGTTAAGAGTTATTTGTTGCAGCTCAATTTATACTTAATCATTAATTAAATTCAGACTAAGAGAGGAATGGCAGCAATTATAACCCTATGCTGTCTTTTTCTCCTTCAGTGTGTGTGTTCTTTTCCCTCAAGTGCTTTGGCAGCAGCATGTCTTTATAATGACCGTAGACTGGGTCTCAGGTCGTCAGGCACAGTACTTTAAATTACACACTCCAAAAGGGCTGACACTCCATACATTACTGTGTGCGTCCTTGTGTGTACTTTCTGAGTGAGGCACAGATTTTTTTATCTGTGTACACTTCATTATCTCAAACACACAGATGTGGAAAGGAACAGATGAGAAGACGTGCAGTGGGCAACAATTTTCATTTTGGTTTCATCTGTCCACAGAATCTTACACAAAATTAACAATGAATTTATATGAAATTTGACAAGCATGTCTGCCTCTGGCCAAGGAATAAGTAATACGAGTTAGGTGGCAAGCAAAGCCATGTGAGATACAAAGACGAGCAGAAAGAGGAGACGGCTTGTCCTTTTAAGTCCATTAAATTTTCTAATCTGTATTTTCGTGGGCTCACGATGAAAAAACTAAAGATCTGAATGTGAATGAATTAACCTCTTGGGATCGACTAATTCAGGTTTGTTTACTCAAAGTAACCCTCAAGCACAGCAGAATAAAAAGGTCATGTGTTAATATGATTGTTTGTAGAACTCAATTCAATTGTAAATACTTTAGGTGCCTGACATTTGAGTTTGAGAAATAATGTTAATCAATTATGTATTTAAGTTGTTAGCAAAATATGAATGTACGGATAAACACATAAAGATACAATAGATATGTTGGTCACTCCCTGTTTATTTTGTGTTTGAGAGGGTAATGCTTGTTCAGTGTTATAGGGTATCGTTCAACATGCGCTGTCTAATACTATCTAATACTATATTACAGTATATGAATTGTAAAAATCAATAAAGACAGTGTATTGAAAAAAGCATTTCAGAGTGCATTAAAGCAGTAAAACTGTCAATTTGGCTGGATATTGATTTATGTACTTAACGTAGCATAACTTTCTGTTTTTTGTGTGTAAAATGGGCAAGAAAACAAGAACACAGGAGTTTATTTTCACAGGATTTCTTGAAACGGTCACAAAAAAATGTTTAATGGTCAGAAAAAAAGCATTAATGATGCTGGAGGGTTCAGCATCAGTCTGAGCAGTTTTCTTTTCTTTTATTCACTCTTCTGTAGGTTCAGACTCCACAAGCACTTAGACAAGTTAACACATTAAAAACTGCTTAGTCAGCTTCTGGAAAATATTTCACTGATAAGATGTAAATGTTATACAGACATAAAAAAAAACACATTATCACACACAGAGTATAACTTGTACTTGTACCTGAACAACACAATTTTTTTTTTATTTATACCTACTGAGGGTACAGTAGTTTAAAAATTTGGACCAATCATAATTGCTGATCATCAATTATTCTTATATCACTCACATCGTGTACCAATCAAAGTAATACCAATGCATTCACATTTGAATAAATTATCTTTAAGTGAACATCCTTACATATACATACATATTTATCCCCTTTGCATTTTGACAATATTGTCATATCATAACTTACACAATTAAAAGGTTTTTGATTTTCACAGTTGTAGCCATGTTGTGTGCTCCCTTAAAAGTAATTTGAATTTCAAGTTGTGAGGAGAAAAATAAATGGTGTATTGCATACATGCACAGGAGCACCACAAGAGACTGTCCTCTCTCTGTTTCTCTTAACTCTGACTTCCAGTACAACTCACAACCTGTCATCTCCAGAAATACGCGGATGACTTAGCAGTTGTTGGGTGTATCAGTGATGGACAAGAAGCTGAGCACAGCTGAACTGGTCGCTCATCTTGTGGCCTGATGCGGAAACAACCAAGTCATCTTGAAAACAAACAAAACAAAAGGGACGATTGTGGATTGTCAGAGGACCACGGAAGACAAATTCTATGTCCATTCCAGGAGAAGATCGGTGGAGGTGGTTGAGGAATACAGATTCCTAGGAGTTTAGCTGGAGAACAGATTAACAGACCAACAGACTTTTGTCTACAAGAAGGGAGATAACAGACTGGACTGGATTTCTTGAGGAAGCTAAGGTCCTTCAATATCTACACCAAGACGTTGCATACCTTTTATATTTTTATTGTGTAGAGTACAATGTGCTTTGCAGCCATCTGTTGTGACTCAGGGCAACTGTTCTTGGGTCCCTGGATCTGATTGTGCAGATAATAACACTGCCCAAGTTGATTAACATAATGGAATATACTGCCCACACTTGACATAACATTGTGTTGAAACAGAACGTATTCAGTCAACTTCAGAATGCCTTATTTAGAGGCTGAATTGTCTATGCCCTGTTCACTCCCATTATATGGATATATGCGAATCTCGAGTGATCTAAACAGCGTCCGAAGGACGCAGACTTTTACCAAAATGTTATAGATGAGTAGATGAACGTATTTTATGCCAGAAATAAGGTCCAAGATTAAAAAAACTGAACTTCCCCTTTAAGAAGATTAATCTAATAATAAAAGCAACATAATTCGCCTTTGTGATTAATAAAGTTTTTTAATCTAATCTTATTTGAATGTCATCACTTATTAGATTCGAGCCACTGCATGAATCATACTCTTCATATATAAACTATAAGCTTTCAGCTCTGATAAATTCAAGACATGTTGTGTCAATTGCAGGGTTTAGCACACTGTTCCATATCTGTACCAGCCCACAAACTCAGTTTGCCTGAAGCTACTCTGTAACATTATGACACTTAAGACATGCCTGTCAAGTAGTCATTAGTGGCTATTATATGCTCTTCTTCAGACATCTTCACTCTGGATTTGGCCTTGAAGTTAATCACGCAAGTTTGATCCATCTACAGATTTACAGGTTGACTGACTGCTTCACTCACTGTAAGGCGATCGAAAGAAACACTCTGAGGTCCTATTGACAATTCCCCATTGCTGATGGCAAATTGAGAGAGTTAATTCATCTCAATGATTTAGTTTCATAAATGTAGTAAGTGATTTGCTCTTAAGCTCGCAGTTGCTGTTGTAGAATAGATCTCAGACACTAGGACAAACACTCAAATCCTTGGGTTTAAATTCACAGTAATAAACACTTATTAAAGTGTAAAGACACGTAAGGCTTTACAATTGATTTCCACTCAATATCGTACATTCAAGGCCATAATCAAGGTTTATGACGATATAGTGTTCCAAATAACAGCATTATCAACACATGGGTGAAACTTTTAGTGTAACATATTACAACCAAATTTAAAAAAACATTAAAATATTGAAATAAATATTGAGACAGGAAATTCACCTTTATCTGTCTTACTTCAATGCCTTTTCAGTAGCTTTTCCAGAGCAGAAGATGTTCCAAGAAGACGGTGCTGGCCTGTTGTCATGGAAGTATAGATTGCAGTTTTTTCAGCACTTGTGCAGTCAAGCAAGTACATAAAAAGCAGGAAAGGGAAGCAGGAAAAGAAGGCATTGCAGCAGACTCTGATACTTTTGCAGCAGTGATTGTGCTCCATGAAATTTTGAATGACATGTCGTGACAAGTAACTGAATGAAAGGTGTAAAATATAACAAGGCAGCACATGTGACTCAAAAATTACAAGAGGAGGCTGTTACTCTGCAACAGACACAGGCTGAGACAAAGAAGTGATGAACTGACAGGCTATCCTTGGCTCTTCTGTGTCTGATATGCCATCGATTATTATGTGATGGCAAACAAGTTGCAAAGACACACTTGCACAAGAAAGACAGGGGGGCAGGTGCAAGCTTGTAATCAGGATTCTTTGATGCTGAAGTTTTCATGATTCGTTTAACTGATTTTACTTCCATTGTTTACTCTTCTGAATGTTTCGCCCTGTCAACTCCTAACACATGCATCCGTTGCATCTCTTTCCACCCGCAACTCCTCTTGGCTCGCTCATTCAAAGTTTTGTCTTTTTTTTGTTATGCTGTTAGGTAGCTGCTTACTTTTCTTCCTTTTCTCTCTTGAGTTTTTTTAAGGCAGGTCAGTGAAATAACTATCATGCAAAAGAGAATACATCCTGCCTGTAGAGAATGGCAGAAATGAACTAACACAGTGTACAGCTGTCAGAGATGAAGCAAATAGGCGAGAATGTATGAGTCATCTCCTGTGTCACCTAATTTATCTCTGCTGTTTGTACAGACAGGCTATTCACTGCCCTGCCAATCAATAAAGGGTTCATTATAGTTTTCAACCAGAGAAGCACCACCAGGACATGACAGTTAATCAGTAAAATGATGACAGAAGCAGAAAGCAAAATGCATTGTTAAAGTTTCCTCAGAATACACCAAGAGTTTGAAGAGAATGTCTAACGGACAGACTGTACTATGGTTTTCTTTATCTGGGGCTTCGTCACACCAGCATCAGAACTGAAAACATTCTGTGGAAATATCTGTTTGTCTGTAATCAGGAGATTTACCCACATGAGGGACATGCAACCTGCTAAAATATATATGGTATGGCAATCTTTAAGGTGGAAAATTACCACTGAAGAATTAAGAGCATATCGGGGTGGGGTACACCTTGGACAGGTTGCCTATGCATCACAGGGCGTTAAGGGCAGACGTAAAACAAAAATAGATTCTACTCTAACCCAAGTTTGAAAACCTCATTTAAAATCAGTTAAAATGTGTCAAAGTGAGAGGTGTGTGTCTCTCCCTCATTAGACGATTCAATATCTAGATACCTGAGGAAAGGTACCTTTCAAGTACAATACATTTTTAAACTGATAGAATCTATCCAATTCATTTTAAATTGATTCAGTTCAATGCAGTAAAAGTATAACAACAAATGTTCAAAACATGCTTTAGATTAGTTTTTCTATTGCAATCTTATCACATTGTTATATTAAAATTATATAATATTTGTCGTATTAGAAATAATTTAGAACATTCCTTTATTATCAAGTTGATAACTGAAAAGCAAGTTAAGTACAATATACTGCTGTCACAGACTGCACATACTCATCCTTCTGTCCTCATATTCATCCAAATGAAGAGTTAGTATGACTGGATGAAAATAATTGAGCGTCACTATAAAAGTTGGGACAAAATGATCTTCCTTCTCTCATAAAGGATGCTCTGGTGCTTTCTATGCTATAGAAGATAAGTAAGGAAGCATTTGAGCTGCTACCCTTTTATGTTTATACATTTGGCAGATGCTTTTATCCAAAGCAATTTACACTGGTAGGTGGATAGGGTAAGGGGGTCTTGCCTAAGGACCCTTACTAGAGGTAGTACCTTTTATGCAGGGAATTTGAACCCAGGTCACCCACATGAAAGTTGGCATCTTATCACTACACTATATCATACTACTCTTTTTACTTTAGATGAACAAGTTAAATCTGTTGTAAAAGCCATGCCACCCCCCCTTCTTTTCAACTTTTACCAAAAATTAAACCTTTCTCTTTATGACCTTAAGAAAGCCACTCTTTCATCCATCTTCATTGGATTACTATAATACATCATACATTGCATTGTGCCAGGTACTAATATCATGACTGTAAATTGTTGAGAATGCTGCAGCCAAACTCCTGACATGTAAATGTGAACAGTTTTCACCTACCATGGCCTCATTAAAATGTCTGGCTTTCCTGCAGCAACTGGGAAAATGATGAAATTCTTGTTCCAAGATTTGTATCCGAGGCTCATTGAGCCTTTTCGGTTTCAGCTCCAGCACTCTGGAACATCCTCCCCCTCCAAAGCAGGTTGTCCTCCAAAGTAAAATGGTTTAAATCTCATCTAAAAGAAATATCTCTTCTAATGCTCTTTTCCCCTTACTTTCCTATTGTTTGTTTTTTCTCATTATTGCCCAAGGGATAATACATTGTTTGGTAATTTCACTGAATTAACTCAAATACACTTTTTAAATTTGGTCACTTGTGTATGTTCTATATAAAAAAAACTGACTTGTGTAAATTATTACTGTAATGGCTATTAATTTGCCTTGTTTATTCATTCGTTTTGGTTCAAGATAACGTAACTGTACACACTTATTTGATAGACGCTAACCTGCAATCTGAATAAATGTCACTGTGTACCCACCCGGTTACTCGTCTTTACCACCTGCCATTATGAAACTTGCCAAATAGCCCCATCAACTTTTAACATTTTAAATCTCCAGAGACAGTGTTTTTCTTATGACTTTTTTAACCTTTTTTCTGGACTTTCCCAAAGCATCCAGATTGCCAGTCCACCTCTGCCCACATCCATGATAAATTCAGACTGTCAGACACCAACTTAATATCTATGTCTTGTACCTTGAATTAATTCCTCAAGCTTTTGTTAAAACATAGAAATTCTGTCAGTAACAACTCCAACATTCTATCTTAAAGTCAAATTGGAAAACCTTGGTTTCTGATGATAAGAGACACTCTGAAATGCACACAGTCTCCTTATCAGCAGGCCAGAGGGAGATTGGAAAAAAAGGATTTTTACATTTGACATAGTTTCTTATACAACCAGTCAAAAGTTTGGAAACACCTATTCATTTGAAAACAACAGGTAGTTATGTTCAAACTTTAGACAAGTCCTTGATAAGCATTATGGATGGCAAAGTTTTCTTTCCTCTTAAGGAATCGTAAAGTCCAAGAGAGACCCTTTCTGTAAAGAAAACTCTTCTCCCTGGCTTGAAAAAAGAATGTGCCAGCATTTATTTCCTGGATAATACTGACTGATAAACTCCATCCGGACACAATCCAACATACCCTGAGGGAAAGAATGGAGGAATTTAAGAGGATTTGGAGACCAGAAATCTCTTGTGAGAAAGGATGGAGTGAACTGCACAAACAGACTTTATCACCTCCATATAGCGAAGCTCATATTGGGATGGGTGTCACGGTGGTGGGGGTGGTACAATATCTGCACACACAATTGTGTTACTGTGAGACACAATATTACTGCTACTTATTTGAAAGGCTCATATCAGATTTTTTCTTTTTTCGTAGTAGTTTTTTTTTTTATCAATAATTTATTGTTTGGGGGTTTCGGCATGCATCATATTCCATAACCATTAGAAGACAGAATATTAACGTCAGAGGAGGTGCCTTAAGGGGTCAGCAGTGAGTTCAGACATGTTTTCTACAAGGTATAATGGCCAGAAATAACTAGCTACAAACAATTACTTCCGGGGTGATTCCTTGTTTGCTTTAATGAAAGCGACAGTTGTGACAACGGTAGCATTTGAACTACTCTGTTATTAGAACAGACCATAATGTGTTGGAAAAAGTGTCGACCTGAAGCTTCTGTTGAAAACCTCTGAGGTTATGTGTGTTATTTCAGGCAGAACGGTGTTTTTATTTGTTTAAAAGCAAAGATGAGATTTTTGGGCCAAATGATAAGGTATGCCAGGGAATGAAAGGGGGAGCAAGTGTCTCGCAATATGAAAGGCCATGCTGTCGGTGGTCTGCATTTATCACAGCCTAACAACACTCTTTTTCTCTCCTCTGCCTCTTCTCAACAATCTCTGCCTTTCTCATCTTGTCATCACTCCTCTTACTCTTCATTCAGCGTCTCGCTTTTGCCTTTGTCGCTCTCTTTCCTCACATTACTCTCTGGCACAGATCTGAACAGTCCATTTCCATAAATTATATCCAAATTAAAGACAATTTCATCCAACAGTGTGTCAGCACAAAAGGGTTCCCTCTGGGTTGATTGATGTAATCCAAAAATCTGATATTGACTTTTACTTTTTCAGTTGAATTAGATAATACTTTATTAATATGAAGATAAATATGTTTTAAAATACAAGAGCTTGTACATTTGATAGGAGAACTTGTTGAATAACGTGAAAACTTGCACAGCACAAATCTGAAATGTCTGGCTATAATCAAATCCATGTGAATTGAATTTGAAGTCACAAAAGATGGAAAGAAACATGTAATCCAGCAGAAAAATATAGCACTTGCATGCAAACATTTTACCCAGGGGTGAGAAGAATGCTGAGAGGGGCCAGTTGAGTTTGGACATCGGGTCATCATTCCTTCCAGATGTCTTCCAGGCTGTCCCATCGTCAGTGGGAAGACTCAGGACTCACTAGAGAGATTACATTTCTCAGCTGGCTTGGGAATTCCTCGGAGTCCCACTGGAAAAGTTGGAGGAGGATGTTTAACTTTTGCTCAGCCACTTTGAGACAACAAAGCGGGGTGGGGTGGGGGAGTTGGGTGGGGGCTCTCTTTGCTGTTGAAGTTTTCCCTTGATTTGATATGTCAGGGCTTTTTACGCTATACTTACTGTCAGTAAAAAGACTTCTAGTATGATACAAAGATCTGCTGATAGAGTAAGAGCCACACACAACAGCTTCATTACAAACCTGTATACTTCACGATTTCATGGCGATTCATGAAAAGAAAAAACTAATCCTTCTGCATTTAAATATATTCAAATATTGTCGAGTGATTTGCAGCATTTGAAATAGAACAAAGCACATCTGATGGACAGCATTTTGACAATGATGATATTACAGCAGATGAACAGCCCACCTTTCACTAAATTCACCAGGTGGTGTTTAATTACATTATTTCTTGTAAGCTTGAATCTGAGAACAACACAATAACAAATTCAGGCTGAGGATGCTGTTTCTGAATGGCATCATTCTCTACAGTGCTGAAGTAATGCAACGCTATTGGGGGTGTTGTGTTATTGGTTGTTTGGTCTTGTGCATTTAAAGCGACTGTCAGATTCTGCCCTGACAGAGTGTTTTGATAGTCCAGTTTAATTTGTGAGACTTCTGAGGGCTCACGTGAAGGGTTTTCTCCCACACAGGAAATTAATATATGCAAATTGAAATGCTGGCAGTGAAAATGATTCTGAGGTTTCCAGAGCTGGATAGGAGAGTGTTCCCATCTCTAATACAGAAAACACACAGACAGATGTTTGACCTTCCTGTGCCAACCTCAGTGGTTGAAAATGGAGCTAGTGCCAAGCTGGCTCCAAAAGCCAGCCAATAAACCATAAACCCCAATTTTAAAATCAACAACACATAATATAAAAATGTTTTGGTCTCTGTAGCTGATTTGTTCCTTCTTAACAACTGTGCACACTTATCCATCTCTACTGCCTATTTGAAGAGTTGGAGGACTATAATGAAGTCATCATTACAGTGAAAGAACACTTGTGGAAACCACTTGGGTCACCAGGAATTCAACGCATCAGGTCCATTTTGTGATGTACAATGTGTTGAAATTTTCTCCCCCCAATAGATGAATATATATTTAGTGTGAGCCGAGTGAGGAACATCAGCCGTGATGCCTCACACCCCCGCCAGAGACTGTTTACCAACAACACTTTTCAACATTGCCCGCTGCTGTTATTTTTATTATTCTTATTCTTTCTGAGCCATGCATTGAAATTTAATTCTGTATACTTATATATCGGAATGACAATAAAACCTAAAAAAATTTAAAAGATTAAGCTGTTTGTGCTGTAACTCGTCTCATAAAATTGTCCTTAGGAGTGAGTGTGAGCGTGTGTGTGGTTGTTTGTCTCGTTTGTCTCTGTGTGTCCCTGTGATGGACTGGCGACCTGTCCAGGGTGTACCCTGCCTTTCGCCCAATGACCGCTGGGACAGACTCCAGCCCCCAGCAACCCGACCGACGAACTAAGCGGATATAGAAAATGGATGGATGGATGGCTGCTGTAACTCTCTGCTCTGTTAACATTAAGCATATCAAAATGTAACACATAATTTGCCATCTGTCGAATTACTTTGAAATGTAAACCGACAAAGTGACCATTGATTCTACACCACATATTGAGGTGCATAGTGGGATACTCTGAATATAAAATCTCACTATACAGAAAGCAGTGAGGGATTTTGAACACAGCCAAGGATTCAAAACATAATTCCACAATCTGCTGAGTGGAACCATGGTGGTCTCATCGAGAAGAGAACGCACATATCTTCATTTCATCTTGCAATTTGAATTAAACCTTTAAAGTCAGCACTGACAGAAAAAATCTTTCTTTGCCTTTTTTTGATTGCCTTGGATCAATGATAATCAGAATATGTGCTTTTTTTCACAAATAGTTGGGATGACACGTTATGATAACACATACTTTCTTTTAGCATCCCACGCAGTATCCTGATGACTGTTCATCAGGCCTATAGTTCAGGTCAGTGTAGTTTGTTTTGATATTTTTTTTAATTTGGAATCCAAACTGACATGCGAATATCTAATACATAAAAAATTAATTAATTTCAATAATAACGGAGCTTATCTCAGCTGCCACTGGGCGAGAGGCTGGGCACACCTCAGACAGTCCACCACAGGGACACACGCTCCTATGGTTAATTTAGAATCATTAGTTCACCTTGAATGCCTGTTTTTGGACTGTGGGAGGAAGCTGGAGAACCCAGAGACAACCCACTTAAGCACATGCATACTCCACATAGAAAGACCCCAGCTGGGACTCAAACCAGGAACCCTTCAACTGTGCTAACCACCACACCAGCGTGAAGACCGCTATAGAATTTAATTTAGTGTTTTTTTTCATGTTTCAAGATCAAAACTTAGGACTTAGATTTTGAATCTTTTCAAGCACAAAAGGAAAGAAGAATGACATAAACATGAAGGATAATATTTGAATATTTGAATCAACCTCTCATTCACACACTCACACAGAGTGATTGCAGCAGGGACTTTCCAACATTTCATTCACCTCATTCCAACTATAATGAGCTTCAAATGACCCTTTATATTAAATTATTCCTTTCCATCTCAGGCATCTGTTGCTGACAAACTCAACATTACAGATGACAGCAGTGCTTCCCATTAATCTATGGGGCCGTAGGTTTCCTCTGCCTCTAATATAATTGTATTCACTCAGCAACAGAGCTGCAATCAGACCAATATTAGATTAGCTGGAAATAGAAATAACACAGGGAATATGAAGCCCCGCCTTATTGAAATAATTTGGATCACAGGTGTCCTTTATATAGACAATGAAATTCTAATAAACCAAATAACAGAACTAAAATAAACTCTAAAATAACCAGATCTATTCAGCTAATTATCTTACATTAAGCTAAAAATAGGTGCTCTGAGGGTCTGAGAAGGACATATATGAAGTAGTCTCTTCTGAAGTTATTTACGCCGCCCTTGGTATAGTCTCATTTTGAAATATCTGTCCTTTCAGCTCTGTCTCAACAGTCTGTTTCAGACTTTCATCCACCAGTCTCTGGTCTTTTGTGGAGGAAGGGCATTAATGGAGCTTATAGACAGCACACAGCACTTACTTAAGTGGCCCATGGCTCTTTTTTTTTGAGAAGCTAAAGAATTATTTGAGCACAGAGTCTTTTGCATTTCTGCTGAGATCTAGTTAGCTAAGTCAGTTGAAGTGCACAACTCCTGCCTGATACTGCCACACAGGAGACTTGCAGCCTATAAGACAGTCAAACCAAAAAGTGTATCTCAGCTATGTTCACGTAAAATGTGTTAATTTTACACATTTCTTTCCCTGGTTCCTGGAAAACGTACCTGTGGACAAAATGCAGCTGCAGTGTCCGTACATTGTAGAACGTATAGATATATGAAATGTCTGTTCAGCTCTTGTCCTTAAGCTTGTTCAGAGGACAATATATAAGGATGAAAACTTGAATCATATGTGGGTGAGAGGGATGGTGTTGATCCCCGTTAATTACCCTCCTGAGCCTCACTGCCATTTGGAGCACTGAGATAATTGAAACATGGCTGATCTTGTCAGCTTTGTAGCTTCAATTACCACAAAACCCCCGAGTAGTCCCTAAGGACTACCTCAGAAGTCTGATTCTCTTTTCACTTTACATAGTCTCTAATTTCTTTATTTTTTTCTACAATAATATCAGTCAAATACATTTTTTCCATTGTTGCCACTGATATAACTTTAAATAGCAAAGCAAACATTGATTCAATAAATCCTTATTGTAATATATTTCAACTAATACAGCCCAGGAGGTAATTGTGCCACTGCAGAGAGCAGCTGCAGCCACTTGCCCTGCTGATGAGCACCAGGACTATGCCAACATGCATCCAACAACATTAACTAAACTTTACAAACTAGCAGCAAACGTTCCCAGCAGCAGGATTTACCTTAAAAGCATTGTAGAAATTACTCCATTATGTACTGTTAATTTATACTAAACCAATATATGCAGTCTCCTGTAACGAAACTGCAGGAGCACATTGAATAACTTATTTTTGTGCTGTAGAGAACTGTGTTTGGTGTTCTTATGCAAGGTTTTTGGCCCAGTTGATGAATAGTCATTTTTAAGGTAATCATTGTTTGTTGAGATTGAATTTCCACTTACTTTAACATGGTGTTGACTTTATTTGCCTTCCAAATTTTACAGATTCTATGCTGATTTAAAGTCCCACTCAAGCTGTTATCAATCCTCTAAAAATGCTACTGCGTTTTACCAAGATTTTGCCATGGAAAAACCTCTTATGGAATTTAAATGGCTTTTATTATGACTGGTGATCATGGAATATGTTAACCTGGCCCCATCCACATATCCACCCAATAGTAGTCAAGTCAAGTCCAGTCAAGTTTATTTGTATAGCACATTTCATGTACAAAACAATTCAAAGTGCTTTACATGAAATAAAAGCAAATACAGCAGGGAGTGCAAGAAGCATTAAAAATTCATAAAAGAATATAAAGAGAAACACATAGAATAATTAAAATGATTAAAAACAAGCAATGGTCTAGATAAATTAAAAGACACCATGCAGATTTCATGCATAGACACATGAGAAAAGAAATGTTTTAAACCTGGATTTAAAAATGTCTAAAGTAGATGACACTCCCTGCTCTGTCTAATCAAACTCTGTTTACATTATGGTCTGTTTAACATTTATGATGTTGGGATAATTCAGCCGTACATGTTTGAACCAGTGAAGTTCATCTCTCTCCTCATTCTGCCTTACATTTACTTTCTTCTGCACCTAAATGGTGCTAACTACCTAACTAACTAACTAACTAACTCATTTCATTGGTTCCTCACGGCACATGAAAAAAAGCTCCACCCAGAAAGTAGCCAAGATTGATTCTCCCGGTGTTAAACGTACATCATTGAGGCTGTCTGACCTCACCTTTCTGAGACTGTAGGTGATGTTCTACAGATTCTTTACAGAAATCTTCAGCCATAGCATTGATAGCTGATTTTGTTAGCTATATTTTTAGCAAAGGTTTTTTTAAAGAGTCTGTGGTTCAAAACAGTTTTATGAGTACGTAGAAATACTGCACTTAATCCATTTTTGTAATTATTAGATTAGTGATTCTTAACATGACCAACGTCCAGTTAGGAAAAATGTCTGATACAATACAATATGATGAAACAATGTTTGACAATATTTTCAAATATCTACATGGCACAATTCTGCACCCTGCAAACAAACTCTCAATTTTCTAAATTACCATGGTGACAAGTCCCATGACATTTCAATATTATAATTTTATTTAGATCTGTTGGACTACCCTTACTGGGGTGGCTGTAGTTCAGGAGCAAGAGCTGTTGTCTGCTAAAGTGTCCTTGGGTACAGTCCTTTACCACATGGGATAAGGGTAACATATACCATATATGACACTGGGACTGAGAGCATCTTAGAGCAACATATCATAGATTATGAAAAATTCCAAATAACACAAGGCTCAATACCGTTATTGATTTTTGTTGAAATTACACTGTCATTGGAGCCTGTTGGAGCCTAAACTTTACCACAAACCCAGCCTTAGAGTAGCCATAGGAGTCCTAGCCTCCAGTGTAATGGTTGCTTTTTGTAAATCATGGCCACGATAACCTCCTGCCGACAATTCATAAATGTCAACTATTTCATTCTTTCAATTCTTTTCACTTCATTATTTCAATGAAATTGTTGAATTGCCATCAATCCAGCTATTACAATACCACCAACACGAATTGGAAAGCAGCTCATAGTTTAGCCACCAGTGTCCACCAGGTTGATGTCTGAAATAGATATATTCAAAATGTGGATATTTACTTTAAACATGCTCTATCCAAATCACTGGGCAGTTACTACATAATCTGTCTCTCATAGGAATTGAAGCTCTCTGCATAGTTCACAATTTGTTACGTTATCAAAATTGAACAAAAATAAGCATGATTTTCGCTCATTAAAGGGGAAACTGAAGCCAAACATTTACTTTGAATTTTAACATTTAATAGCAGTATTAAGCGATAATAACGGACACTAGAAAAATAATAAGAAAAACAATCATCCATATAAACCAATTAAAATTAAAAGAATAAAAAAGGAAATTAAAAAGAAATGTAATATGCAGACAAACTCAAACTAAAAGATCATTAAGAAATATAATTTATATTCTTTTCTGTTTGTTGATTTTTATCTGACTACCTGGTCATGGATATGATCCATTTCACAGGGATGTTTACCCTCACCAGGAATCTCAGTGGCCACATTATATTCCCTTCACATTGTCCATACTTGGCAGCTCCACCTAATGTATGATTCATGTGTGCTGGTATTGTCTGTTCACCTTGGGAAAAGCCAGACAGGAGTTCAAACAATTCCTTGGCTAAGCAGAAGCCATTAAAAAAGTTAATGCAACAGAAAAGAGAATAAGGAAATATAAAGGGATTATGACAATGCAGTTAATAAACATATACCATAAATTAATATATCGTATGTAACCTGATAATAAATTAAAATACTAATTATAATTATAATTATTACTCTTTGACCTTAGGAATCTTCATTATATAAAAACATTGACTTTTGTCACTTATAATTGTCTCCAAGACACCTTTTTTTCATTTGCAGAAAGCATTTTGATGCTAGCAAGCACATACTCTGTGATTCACACGTTGTGTTTCCACAATAACTATAAATGAGATCTTCATCTCATTCACAATGAATTTTCTATTGCACAGTGGTTGGAAAAAAGTTTAATTACATGGAGAGAATAAAAGTCACCAAGTGTTTTTCCTGTCCTAGAACCTACGTTACATTCATCTCCACCTGCACCTTGCCTTGTCTTGCTGTCTTTTTTGAGCTGCCAGATATGTGATTAGGAATAATAATGCCTCTGGTTACTGGAAGCCTGCAAGGAAAAGAATGACAACGTGTCAAGCAGAGCTGAAAGCAGATGTCACAGGCAATACAACTAAGTGTTATCCTAAGAATCTTTTATCAGGCTGAGTGGATGAAAGCCTAGATCCAGAGAGAATGGCTGTGTGAAGTCAATCATGTCAGCGCAAACTGAGGAAAATTCAGAAATTAGAAAATCGGATGTATCCAACCTTTCTTTGAGCTGTTTAATTCTCTTGAGCGGCACTGCTCAGTTTTTAGATGGTAATGAATTAAGACTTTACCTTCATCTGTTGCCAATTAAAGTGATTAGAAAAAAAAGAAAGAAGCATGGGCGTTTCAGTTTTTCCACCATCTGTCTGTCACACAGTCTTTCCACACACTGGTTCCTCAGAGGACTGCACTTTTTTTGGATGCACTTGAGTTAATCATGAAAGCAAACATTATATATCTTTGCCTTTAGAAAGAAGAAATGTCAGTCATTAACGTGACCTCATCTGAACTAATATCTCCTTTAGCTACATCTGCGCATTGGATAAGTTTCGAGTCTACACTGGTATGTAAAACACTTGCTCTGTTTTAATTTAATGGTGTAATATCACTTCCCATACATACCAAACTGCTGCCTGAACACAGATGAGAATGGAGGCAGATTTGCTTAGAGTAACTGTATATTCAGTGTTTGTTAGCCTTTTAGCCAGAGGATACTATGCATGGCTGTTTGGAGACTTTGTGAAAACTTATTTACTTGCTGATACTGGTATGTAAATTAGCTTAACACCCCTGAGTCCTTATGATCGAGTGTCAAGATTCTATTATGAGGGGAAAACCATAAAACTATTTATTATACACTGACCCACTGCGCTGTAGAGGAAGGAACAGATATTTATTCATTTATTTTTTCTGTTGGCCAACATTCACATGACTTTACAGGAATTGTGGTGCAATAATTTAGAAAATATGCCAGTTATGAATATATTATCTATGGTTATAGATTTGTTTTACTGTCTAATCGAATAGGCTGATCTTTTAGTGTGTAACTGCAATTTGTTGATGACCACTGTAGTTTTTTCACAATCTGTCAAAAGATCAGGTTGATTCTTCATCTCTATCTGGCCAAAGACTAACTATATGATGAGAAAATGTAGAAAATTCCCATGAGTGAGCCATGGGGAAGTTAATAATGACCTTACAGCTGTCACGATCGGTGTCTTTTTTCTGTCTGGTCTTCTGTTGCCTCTCCTGCCAGTCATCAGTTCCACTCCCTTCACCTGTGTTTACTCATCCTCAGCTGCACTCACTTACCAATCACTTTCCCCACAGTATTTAGCCTCCCTGTTTGTTCACAGCATCTGCCAGATCCTCACTGTTACTTACCCTTGTACCATTCCTAGTGTCTAGTCAGTCTGTTGAAGTTTTTGCAGCGCTGTGATTTTGGTTTCCCTGGTTGGGTTTTGTAGTTCTGGCTAGTGATGGCCAAATTAAGCTTTTGTGAAGCATTGAATCACTTGAGCCAGTTGTTTCGAAAATGGGTTCATTACTCGAAGCTTCAGTTACAGTGACCTCTCCTGGTGAAGTGTCAGGCTGCAGTCAAATTAGGCAGGCTAGTTGGTGGACAGGCTTTTAATTAAATAGCCTACATACATACGCACAGCATGCACGCACACACACACACACTGATTATTATGTTCTATTAACAAATAAATATCAATGAGAGGATTGTGTATTGTGTTATTGAGGAGATTTCTGGGAAATTATGGGTTTAGGTGGTAAACTTATGACATAGGTGTGCTTGTGTAACTTATGGCAGAGGGTGAATATGTAGGACAGGGGACACTCAAAGGTTTTTAGTCAGATAAATTATTTTTTCAACAGTTTTTGGATTGAGCCGGTTTTTTTTTTTTGCTCACAATTTCTCCACATTTTGAAAACACCCACTCACAGGGAACCGATGAGGCAGGTGTGCATAAAATATGTTTTGCCAGTTTAAAGAGGTGAGGGTAGACATTTTGGTTTGCCAGTATGCCGATGGGTCTTCTTATTGTTGTATATGTAACTTTACTTTTCCTACGGTACTTATTACATTATTACACAGCCAGTACGCCTACCAGGAGCGATCAGATTGAAGTGTTCCCACGACCTCTCTTCCTGGCTGGCTCCATAATTATCCAAAACGCAATACCGACAAATCAACAGCAACAGCAACAACAACGCTCCTAACTACAACAGCCCACAAATAGGGCATTGTTTAGAGCGGTTATAAAGTGTTGAAGACGCTCATATTCACAACCGTCTCAACCTGTCACCTGTCAGAATCGAGAGAGGCAGTGCCAGTGAATCACCTGCTTGGACGGCGAACCAGTCAGATGATTCATTCCGGCAACGAAGCAGTTGCTGCTTCGGGCGTCATATGTCACGTGTTTTTTTCGTACCAAAGCAAGCTTCGAAGCAGTGCTTCTATGGAATTGTAGTTCATGGTTTGAAGCACGTATCGACGCTTCAGTGTCGCGCTGTCATCACTAGTTCCAGCTTTGCTGCATCTTTTGTTTGATATAAACAAGTTACCTTTCATTCTGCTTCCTGGCTCTCGCTTGGTGTCTGCATCTGGGTCCTCCTTCCTCGCCACCGCCTGCACCCGTGAAAACAGCCATGTTTACAGGGGAATAGCTCTGATTTACCAATGTCACTGAGCTCAATTGACAACTTTGAGGGCTCAAAAAGCCTGTTCAGAAATGTTTTGTTCGTAGTATTTTGGTTTCAGGACAGATGTGCACTTAATCTACAAGACTCTAGTCAGTTTTGTGTATTTCATTCAAACTGTGGTCAGGTTTGCAGTTTTATGTTTACTTTTAAAAAGTGCTTTTATAAATCAGAAACTGGCCTATAAAGATGTCTCCTGGAAAAAATATTCGCATTTAACATAATTTCCTAATTAAAAGATAAAATGTGAGCCAAAAAATAATTTCACAAAGAGAATACATGTACTGTACATTAATAATGCAAACAGTGATGAAAATGAAAGTATTTTCCAACAACAAAATAAACTGCTTATTGAAGGGTTCCTTGTAAGAACATTTATAGTCACATAAAAATGCACCTTTTTAAATGTAAAAAATGCTGCTAACATGAATATTTCTAATGGCTCCTTCGATGATATTGTTAAAAAAAATATTGGCTGAATTATTTCATCATAGAATGCAATGCTGAAACGGGAAAACTGAGATTCTTTTCAAGTTAGGCAGGCACTTAAGAAAGAGCGTTTTGTGTTCAAACATTGTTTTTATTGACATCTGACAATGATGCAGGTCAAAATAAATGAAGTCACGATATGCTGACTGACTAAAACTTCTGTAAACTTTCATGTTGGGTGCAGACGAGAGAGAAGGCTGCAGCTTTGAAGGGAGTTAGAGAATCTGATTTTTTTTTGTCTGTATAGGTACAACTGTTTTCTTAAAGCAGATGTCACACTGATACAAATATGTATACAACCCGATGTGAGCAACATTGACCAGAAGTACTTACCTTTCCAACAATAAATTATGTTGAGCAAAACAACATTTCAGTTCGTAAAGCTTCTAAGAAGAAGAGGAATGTAACGAGGCATATATGAGCTTACTTGCTGCAGCAGACAAAGCTATTAAACAATCTTGATTAGCTGCCGCTCCAGAGAAGTAGACACAATAATAAGTGTATGATTTACTACATAAAGAAGTTTGAACATGGAAACAAAAGATACTGCTGACATGACTTCATACCCTGACAATTTGGGATGCGATGCTGAAAGGGTAACAAGCTTCAAGGAGAGCACTTCATTTCAAATGTCTGTCATTCCTCAGATCTGTAGCATTGTTTTTCTTCTTGCCCAACTCTATTACGTTAATAGAGTGACTCTTTCATCTCTTCACTTGGCTTTTATTTTAAATCTGGAAACTTCAAACTTGTCCTGTCACCGCATATAAAAGATAGACATCATACCCCATTTAAGTCTTATTTCTCCTGAATGTGTCCTCCATATTTTCATCCTATAATACCACTGGCATTTCTCACTTTGGAGTCTCGTATAAACTCTTATCTCTTCACCTCACTGTAGAAGATGTCATATCTAAGCATACAAGATGGGACACAAAAAGCATATTAGCTATTTTAATGCCCTATTTTCTCTTGTAATATCATTTTTCCATTTATTCTTTTTCCTTATTGTATCCCACTATATCTCATCTTCAGTTTCTATAGCTGCTGTCACCGCAATAAATAGTGAGAGGGGAAAAAAGGTAGTGGGGGCAGGTGCCAGAAGCAGTTCATCGAAGAAAATGTCTAAAGCATAAAAATCATAGACTGCAAATCAGCATGACACAAATATTTCTTCAGCCATTTTCTTTACTTTGTCTGCATTGATTACCTTATTTGCAGGTTATTGCAAAGGTCTTTTGTGACCTTCCTCATGCCTAATCAATTATTGTGCAAACTCTTAACAGGCAGCGCTTAATTTTATCAACAAAAAAAACCCAGTGAAACACACATTTACACTGACAGGCTAGTAGAGTAAATAATAGGATGGGGTGTGGGGGTGGAGAAAAAAATCCACATTCTTTCTTAGATACGTAATGATGTATTTAAGAATGTATTTGTGATCAAAATATTAAGTAGCAATAAATAAAACTATCAAGTGCAATACATTTAACACTTGTTGTTGTGCTAAATCACAATACCTGACTAAATCTACTAAGTTACTTTCCACCATTAGTACTGAAAACATTCCTGCAACATTTTATTCTATTGATATTTCTGACTGACTGTCTCAACCATGTGGCCTGTAAGCAGCATTACATGCAGTGTTAACTTTCAGTGTTATGTCTCAGCTGATTTATTGACAGTGATCTCTTTATGGTCTACATATCAAAACTTTGACAGCTTTATTACCAGAACCTCTACAAGTCAGTAAGAAATCAGAGTGTGACTGTAATGGCAGTCTTGTGACACGATGAATTAAAAAAAAAAAACTTTTATAGTTTTTCTTATGTTTTTGCATGAATATGATGAAAACATTAATACATTTTCACAAAAGCTGTAAAAGTACAGAAAGAACAAACAAGATACAAATGTTATAACTCTTCATTTGGAGTAATGTGAAAACAAGATGAATGTAAGTAGCACTTGGGTGCTGCTGATCAAATGCACTTACTGATCATCATCAAGTGTGAGCGCTTCTATAATAGCAGATGTTTTCTCACTTTGCTGGTCTGAAGCAAATGTAAAGGAGGAAAGACATCAGCAATGATCTTAGATGTAGGAATGGTTATAAGGTCATTTCCAAACTATTTGGAGTCCATCATTCTACAGAGAGAAAGATTATTCACAAGTGGAAAACATTCAGGACAGCTGTCAATCTTCCCAGGAGTGGACGTCCCAGCAAGTTCACCCTAAGGTCAAAAACCCAAGAGCTACATCTCAGACTCTACTGGCCTCAGTTAGTTAATGTTAAAGTCCATGGAAGTAAAATTAGAAAAAGACTGAACAAGTATGGCTTGTTTGGAAGGTTGCAGGAGAAAGCTTCTTCTCTCTAAAAAGTTAGATATGAACAAGCCACAAATCCTCTGGAGCAGAGGTCTGGTTCACTTGGGGTTATTTGTATCATTTGGTAAGAAACGGGTGACTTTTTTAAAAAATGAAATCCTGATACGTAAAACCTTGGAACTTAAAAACAGTGTAATTTCTTGTTCACATTGCAGTATCATTGCTGTATATATTGAATAAAGGTTTCCCAACAATGTTTTGCTTTGTTATCTGGGCTTCAAACAGGGTTTTGGTTCCTGAATTCCACGGTGGTGACATTTTAGTCTTTACTCTCATTCAGTACATTTACTTCGTTCTTCTTTGTTCTAGAGCATTGTATCCCATTCTGTCCCATATTTTTATTTTACATGCCCAGAGTCAGTTCTGCCCCACCATGCCTTTGGACTGGTTTGGATAGAGAAATTCCTGCCCTGCAGTACTCTTGGTTTGTTGATGATTTTCTTGCAAAAGCAGTCCCTTGCCCTCCAGATGCTTGGCTCCTGCCTATAAACAGGCTTTCTGGTCCACACTTTGATATACACACACTGACATGATCATAAAGCACCACTCCTTTGGAGGAAAACAATGACCTTTCATTTCCTCACTTGGACTATCTGTGGATTTCTTGAGTCCACATTCTTTAGATGTTTTGCAAACTGTTCCAGCCTGATGACATTTAACAAAATCCTTTTCTAAGGCATTGCCATAAGTTTGTATTGGGAAGACCAGACTTTTTTTTATAAAACTGGGTGTCCACACACACCTGATTGTCATCCCCTGACAGAAAATACGATATCTATTTAACATTTAAATCAACTGCAATCCCTGAGGTTTAACTACTTGCCATTGCCACTGAAAATTCTATGCTATTCATAAACATTGAAGCACCATAGTATATCCTCATCAACTGTGTTGAAATTATGTCTCCAAATAACTTGACCTAAAGGACAAACTGGATGAAAATAGCATATTTCTAATTTCAGCATCGTAGAGAAATGCATTGTTACGAATCTAACTGTTGAAGGCATAGATGGTAATCTGAATAAGTAGTCTAAGATTTAATATAGAGTAATATATGGGTATATATAATAAATTTAAAGCTAGTGTCATTCTTTACTTTTTTCAGAGCGAGTGTGGCCAAGGGTGGAAACAGCCTGTCTTTGTGGTATCTTATTTTATTTACTGATGTATAATGTTAGTTCTAAAGTCAATAATTACATTTATAGGGATTATGCCCCTGGCAGGTACTACAAAGCCAGGAAGTTTTCAGGTTAGAGGCCAATCTAAAAGCAGCATTGCCATCACCTATTGGCAGTAGGATGACTGGATGAAGAAGAAAAAGAAAGAAACTTGTAATACAAAAAAAGTTACTTTTCATGTATACTTTTACCATGTAAAGTTTTATTGTGGTAGGAATAAAGGAAAAAATTAAGCCTATTTGGGTGTATTTTGGGCATTTTAGATTAGTGTATGGCTCATTCCCGTATTCAAATTCATTTTCAAAGAAACTTGTAATACAAAAAAAATGTTACTTTTCATGGGTACTTTCATTGTATAAAGTTTCATTTTGATAGGAGTAAAGGAAAAAAAATATCCCTATTGGGGTGTATTGTTGTCTGGCCTTATTGGCACACATCTTGGATTAATGAAAATTTAACATATTTCCTCAACTATGATTTCTTAGGACTTTTATTATGTTTTGGACACCTGATAGAAATGATCTAAGCTGAAAAAAATTATTTTACAATTAGTTCTATTTTTGGCTCCAAAATTAGTTACTTTGCACTTTAAAGATGCCTTTTTTGCAATACAATCTGTCATCTTTAGCTTTTAAAATGGCGATCCCTGCTGATGAATAAGTGCAACTGAAAAAAACAGAACTCACTCCCTCCCTCGTCTGATATCACTTTTCCAAAAAAGGAAATATTTTAAACACACAAATGCAGGGAAAACCAGCACCGTTATAAAAACCCCATAAACGTTAACCTAAATAAGTTGCATAGAGCCAGTCATTTCACTTTCTCTAAAAAGATTAGACCACAGACTAATGTGTGGCTTGTCTGAATTAAAACTTGAATCAACTGAACTGGTTTTGGATCAATAATAAAACAAAACCTGTGGCCTTCAGCATGACTTTATAACAATGATTTCACACAGTGAAGCTCTGATTCACATGCACATATTTTGAAACACACACCTCCCAACAGTCATCACTGCTGACTCCAGATCAGTTTGCAGCAGCTAAATTATGCTAATTATAATTTTTTCTAAATTTCAACAAATGACCTGATTTCAGTAACAACCATAAAGCAGCTTTTCCAAACCCACTAAAAACACACAGTGGGTACCTTTTCCTCTTATTTGGAGCTCCTGCAAACAGTGTATTTATGGAGTAAAAAAACTGAGCTGCAGTTAGAGTATGATAGACAGACTGGGACAGTAAAACTACTCAAGACTGATTAATGTGTGGTTTGGATTAAATTACCTTTGTTGGCAAAGTAATTTGTATTGTCTTGTTCTTCTGATCCAGTTATGTTTGAAAAATTAAGGAGATAAATTCTACTTTGAAATCTAATCATGTGTCTAATTGTGTCATGAGGAGCACGTACTGAAATCTGTGCATAATCTTTACAGTATCAATCTGACAAAAGTCTGCTAAGACACTATAAATGTAAAACCAAAGCTAACCCAAACCAAAACAAAAGCCAGACAAACTGGAATTGCAGGTATTTAGCCATACAAAAAGCTCTTTGAGGTAACAAAAAAAAAACATTTTAAGGTTACCCAGACTGGTCAAGCAAGTATTAATGTCCCATCTAAAATACAGTTTCTCAGCGACTGTTCTACTTATAAAACATTCAAGTTACCAAATGACAAAAAAACCTAGATTCTGGGGCTTACATGCAATTGGACTAATGGTCAAATGAAGTTAAGGGTTGCTTTGAGGTTGTTTTATTTCTTGCTTAAAAAGGTATCAAATTGCTTCATCCCTTAAGCTGCTTGTGGTGTGTGATATGGCTGGGTGCCACAAAGGTGAATTGTTTCCTTTATTTTCTGTTACCAACCTCAACATTGATGCAGTCATTTTCAGCAGCTTTTCTGTGTGAAAACAGAAGACCCAACTTTAAACTGTTAAGGTTTTCAGGTAGGCAGGATCCAGAAAGGTAAGTCAAAGGTGATTTTAAAAGGGATTTTAGTTACAAGGGCAAACAGGATGAACACGAACTTCCTGCTGGACATTGGTAAAAGATGGTGTATGTCTTTCTGTGAGTAGGTGTGGCTCTGAGAGAGAAGATATAAATTATCAAAGGTCTTTTGTAAGTCCAGAGTGATTTTTGTTCCTGAATGCGAGTACTGCCTGGTGAGTAGATTGATTGAAGCTTAGAATGACTTTCCTGTGAAACTCCAGTCCGGTAAAGGTAAAGGTGGTGGTGCAGAGTGGCTTCTCCTTTCCTGTAGCGGTCTTGGCTGATCAAAGGTGGATCCGTTCACAGTCTCTCTGAAAGGAAGATTGCAAAAATCCACAAAGAGCTTGGACACTTCATGCTAGTTTCCCAGCTGCAAATGAACACATATACTGCAGAAAATATCCTGGGTTTGTTGTTGAAATTTTAAAATATCATACACATGTTGGTTTCCTTTCATAAATCCTCCAGATTGCAGTTGAAATACTTCTTGGAAAAGAGCCTTTATTTGCTTTCATTTGTGATTTCTGTCGCTGTAAGAATGTTTTGTTTTTCCCTCGTGATTTGTGCTCGGTTTTATCATGCTGACAATTTTTTTCACTGGTATATTCCAGTGTGAAAATTCTGCAAACAAGAGCTTACTTTTAATGAATCTCCCTTTCTGCAAAAATGTTGTTTTAGATTGCAAAATAGGCTAAAAGTGACAAGTGTGTTGTAGCAAGAAAACTATATTCCAAAACTCTTATGGTGAGGCGTGACCTACACCTAACATAACTCAGTGGTGCTCCACCTTTTTCCTGACACATTGCAGCATTTCTTTTTTGTTTGGCTGTCCTGTCTAAATAGCCCTTTATCATCAGAGAACAAAGCAGTGCAAGGCTATCACACACCCTCCTGACCTCCTACCAAGGAAATCAGCGTTGGAATTGTCCTCAAGTGAGAAAAACTTGAAATATACAAGTGTAATTGCAGTAATAGAAAATGCTAAAACTGCCACGACTACTATGAGCCAGAAGGTTTCTTCTATTTTTTTGCTGATAAAATGCAAATGATGTACTTGAGGGAGATTCCTTTTTTCCATTTTCAGCAAGGCTCACTTATACGTATTAATTGATACATTAATTTTGAGTTTGTAAAGTGCCTTGAGGTGATTTTTGTTGTTGATGAGCGCTAAATAAATCGAAATAGAATTTAACTGAATGGACCTTCTAATTAATTGATTAACCAGCTGTGTCACACAAATTAATTGTCTTACCACAACATGATGCATAATGATTGTTTGAATTCAAGAGTCATGTAATAAGTAATGACTTAGTCTGTTTCTCTGTTAAACATAGCTGTCATTAGTCATAAGGAATTGGTTAAAAACTTAACTTGTTTAAGCACTGTGCACTGTTGAAATGAAAACTTGAAACCTCACTTATTGCTGGAATTTTCTCTCTCTCTTTTCTTGCTTATAACCTAAACTGAGCCTTCGATTTGTCCTATAGGAAATGGATGTTGAGTGCAACTTCAGTTTGACTTATTGGACAAAATAAGCATTGGAGTCTTGAAGTTTGGATTGAATACTGAATTTCAAAAGGATGATTTGGTTCTTTAGAAAAGGCGGGCTAAAATATGCAAATCAAGTTTTCAGTCTCTGCTTGTGACAGATAATTCCATGTAATTTAAAGCTGGAGTTTGACAAAAAGGGAGAAAAAAAGAAAATTTTATATAAAAATTTTAACTAAATGCAAAATCTTATGTTTGGATGTTATGGAAAACTCATAAAACAAAAATAAAAAATAATGTGTCAATTATGCATTTTTGTTTAAATTAATTTAACATTTCAGTTGTTTCGTCGTGACTCTGCTAAAGATGATGCTGAAATAATCTGATCTCACATAATAATAATAATAATAATAACTAACAATACTATTGGAATCAGCGCTCTGTGACCTTTGGAAACTTCTCACTGTGGACACTTTCGCATGTCTCACCACTTAAAGAACAGAATAAGAGAGTAAAACAAAAAAAAAACACAGTCTACGTGGGTGAACGAGTTACAGTGGGTAGATGCACACTGGTGTGTTTCAAAGAGATGCTTAATGGAAATGAACCAATACAAACAAGTTAGTTATACAGTGAAAACTGTGTGTTGTCATATTATACAGTCAAAATTGTGCTTTTTTTTCTTTTTTTTAAAATCTGCAGATTTTTCTCAGTGATGGTTTTTCTCAGCACATGTTACACAATCGATGTGCCATAATCCAATCAACCACCATTCCTCAGCAGACCTTTTTCCACACTTGGATGATTTGACACAACACATTTCTTTGTCATCGGCTCTCTTTGTGTATACAATAAAAAAAAGCAATCTTATCATAGTTCTCGATGAAGTAGAAAGTTTTGATTGTGGTGTTTCTTGTTCTACTTTTGACAGACACCCCTCTTGCCATGTAAAAATGCAATGCCACCAAACCTGCTTGCTTGCAAACATAAAAGAAAGTATTGCTCAATAAATCCACCATGCACTTTGAAAAGTTTCCACACTGTGGAAAGATTAAATTCCAGTTTTCAGTCTGTGCTCAAGTCAACTTCATATGTGAACCCCTGTGACTAGCAATGGTTTTACCTGTACACTCTGTGTCATCACTGAAGGACATCAGAGGAACTCCAGAATTAATAGTTTTTATTTTAAACCTGCTATTTTTTCTGTATGTGTGTATATATGGTTTTTCCATGTTCCTTTTGACAGATAAAATGGATAAAAGTGCAGAACCTCCTTCAGATTTGCAAGCACCACCATACCCTGGTCCTCCTTTGGACCACAATGTGGCAACCCAGCCTATTTTCAAGCCTGATGCTCAGCCCGTTGCCCAGCCCTGTGTCCAGCCCGTTGCCCAGCCCATTTTCCAGCCCGTTGTCCAGCAAGGTAAGTAATAAAATATGGTCATCTTTGTCATTTTACCTGCATAATGTCACTCTTTTACTGTAATGCCAGTCTTATTTCTTGATATATTCTTGTCTCTTCCTGCATATAATCAACTTTTTGATCAGTCTGTTTCACCAAGATGTTTTAAGGTTAAATGTCTCGTTCTGATGACTAGGTCAACAACAGGGTTACTGTTACAGCCAACAGCCAACTCAGATTTTGCACTCTGGTGAGTGTCTTTCTCAGACTGTCTGTCATGAGTGAGATAAATTTTTGGTTGTGGTGGTGTGTGAGTGAGGAAGTGAGGGATATATTTATCAGTAAATTTTGGTTCAATGCTCACAGTGAAACAGGTGACGGTGGTGCAGCAGCTGCCAAGGGATGTTCCTGGACAGATGTTATGTCCTCACTGTCAAAACACTGTTGTGACTAGAACTGGGTACCAAATCGGTATGCTCACATGGACGATCTGCCTCATTCTTGGATTTTTAATGTAAGTAGACACTACAACATAAACACACACTGTTTACACAGGCGAGGGAGAAGTTCTGTAATGTTAAGACACTTCAAAGTCAAAACAGTTCCAATAAAAACCAGAATAGTTAAATCCAATCATAGTCCAATTACACCCAAGTTATCATAATCCAGTTAATTCCAATTCAATGCGATCCTATTCATTTAAATTATATTGATAGAATGCCTATTTATAAAAACCCTGAACCGAAACGGACAGCTAGTTCCACAAGAGAGGGCTGATAACTGAAGCCTCTGCCTCCCATTCTACTTTTGAAGTCTTTAAAATAAGATGGAGCTTGAAAACCCACAAACCCTAACACCTCAGACTTTTAGAATGACAATCTGCGTCTCTCACTAGCAAATAGAAGCACTTTCATAACGCTGCAACTTTAAAGCAGTTGTTCAGCTGTTTTTTCATAGTTGTTTCTTTTCATGATTGTCAAGGCCTCAGACACAGGACAAGGGTCGGTTTCAAGGCAAAAGTGTTTATTTAAAAAAAAAAAAAACCCACACACAACACAGGTTGAGGATCTCCACACAGCAAATAAAGAGGCTGTGAAACTCCTAAGCACTCTCCTCAATAACTATGGATGAGGAGGGTGCAGCTATGAAAGTTATTCAAAACAAAAACTCTCCACTCGAGGAAAACAGAACAGGCTATGAAAAGATAAAATAAACTTTCACACTCTCCTAATGAGGCGGACTTAAACAAAAGAAGCTCTCTCAAAAACAGAGGCACAATTAAACTAATAATTAACTATAAGCTCTCTGTTAACGGAGGCGTGACAAGTTCTCTAAAACAAAAATCACTCCACTAGTGGAGTCACTGTAAAACATTAATCAAAACCGAACGCAACGCTCCTCTAATGAAAGGTGTCTATGACAAGATTACAAATCAAAATCACTCCCAAAACAGAGGAACAAAACAGACTATGAAAATTACCGTGATTTTAAGCTAGAGGTAAAGAATAAATTATCAAAACAAAGGATACGCTCTGCAGGAGGATCACTGCACTGCAGGCTCAAGGATTCTGTGGCTTTCTGTGGATCAAGGATGCTAGAGTAAGGCTCAGGACAGAGTACAACACACTGACACAAGACAAGGGAGATGCAGACTATTTGAGCACATGGGGAGCCATGGGGAACAGGTGGAAACACTCAATCAGGGAAGACAATCAGACGCTTGACAAAGGAGGAAAGGCAAGGTACCTGAAACGAGAGGGAAGTTAATATTTCAAAATAAAAGAGGAAATGACGAGACAAGACATGAATCAAAGCATAGATCGTGACAATGATCATGAAAACATTGCAAGCCACAATGAGGTTTGTTATGGAATTTAGTTCCTTGTCCATTGCAAAACCAGCTTAAACAGTCAGTGGGGTTGCATGGCACTGTAAAGAATCAGATTTAAGGCTGAGTTATTAAGTTATTAAGTTCATGTATACCTTAGTTTGATTAAAAATTTAACCGGATCGGGTTCCTCGCAGTCGGATTAAGATCCCGAGATAACTCGGTTGATAGTCACACTTAACGTGCTTGTAGACGGTGAAGCACGTGATGAATTGGATTTTGCGTTCTGCGCATGCTCGAGATTTTTCCAGAGGGCGTGACCTGGAAGTCAAAGGAGATGATATTACTACTGTTGTCGCTGCCGTCGGAAAGAAACAAACAACGTCGTTGTGCATCGATTTGTGCAATAACCATTCTCATCACAAACGAAATGTAGAGGGACGTAGCTTCATCTTGCTCTTCGTTCGCCATCTTTCTCGAATACCTGAGTTTGTTGCTGTTGTTGGTGGTGAAGAGGTCAACTGCAAGTGGCTCTATTACCACTAGTTGAAATGGGTACAGCGCCACCTATCGTATCGGGGTATGACATGCCTTGTGTGATTCCATTTATTCACCGCCATATATATTTGGATAATTGCCCTTGCTCAAATAAGGAGCATAACCCAACTATAGCTATAATCGAGTTAATCTCATCATGTAGACCCACTGAGTATGACACAGTTATGTGCACTTGAATTATTTTCTATTCTGATGCTCCTCACCAGGTGCTGGCCCTGCTGCTTGATCCCCTTCTGTGTGAATTCATGCAAGGATGTAGAGCATTCCTGCCCCTCCTGTAACAATGTCATCCACATCTATAAACGAATGTGAAACATCAAACCCCATGTTGAAGCCTGCACTCACTTGCATTGCAAATTGCCTTTGGATCCTGCATCACTCTGTATTCTATATTTGTGTTTTCATGTGAAACTAGCTTCCTCCATGTCTTTTATCTGATCATTAGCACACGCTGTTGTGCTATAAAATGTGGAAACGTACCAAAACGATTTGTCATTATTTTTTTCCCCTATAAATAAATCTGATTGATCTTGTCATGATAATATATACCTCAGTGACAAACAGTTTTATATTATTATCATAAGTTCAGCAGATTCTTTATAGAATATTTTGTAAAACAAGTACAAGTAAAGCAAATCCCTCTGCTGACATATTGAAGGTTTTAATTGGGAATATTCAGATTTTCCAGAAATATTGATATCTATTTTTTATAAAGATGAAATATGCCAACATGAACAAAAATTGGAATTTGTTGAGCAGTGGTTAATAAGCTTTACTTTTTTTTTGCAAAAATGTTCCAGCCATTAAAAAACAAAAATGCAGTTATAAATTACTATTGTTAGTATAAATTATGTTATAATCAGCCTATGGTGCATCATCTCCTGATATTACTTTCATGACACTAATAACCAAATTACTGCTTGTATCATGGAATGATCAATTAATCATCAGTAAAATATCATTTTGATCCTTTTCTTTACTTTTAAGTCATTGAAATAGTTTGAGGTTAAAGAGGTTTCAAATAAGGAATTTGTCCAGACAATGGGTATGTTTGATCCAGGAGGGAATCCAAAGTGGAGGGGAGGGTGTTGGGTGTGGTGCAGAGGTTCCGAGTCGGTGGTGTCTTTTTCTTTTATTTCCATGTTGTAATTATTGTTAAAGAGATATTAAAATCTTTCTTTGTCATATTATTTACCTTTGTTAACATAGTGTGATATGTAATATACAGTTTAAAACATCCATCCATACATTATCTGCCACTTCTCAAGGGGTTTGGGTTGGGTTGCGGGGGCAGCAGCTTGAGCAGAGAAGCCCAGACGTCCCTGTCCCCGGCCACTTCCTCCAGCTCTTCCGGGGGGGCAGGAGGCACCAGGTCAGCCGAGAGACATAGTCTCTCCAACGTGTCCTGGGTCTTCCCTGGGGTCTCCTCCCAGTGGGACGTGCCCGGAGCACCTCACCAGGGAGGCGTCCAGGACGCATCCTAACCAGATGCCTCGGCCACCTCATCTGGCTCCTCTCGATGCGGAGGAGAAGCGGCTCTGAGCCCCTCCCAGATGACTAAGCTTCTCACCCTATCTCTAAGGGAGAGCCCAGACACCCTGCGGAGGAAGTCCATTTTGGCCGCTTGTATCCGCAATCTCGTTCTTTCTGTCACTACCCACAGCTTGTGACCATAGGTGAGGGTAGGAACGTAGATTGACTGGTAAATCAAGAGCTTTTCCTTCTGGCTCAGCTCCTTCTTCCCCACGATAGGCCGGTGCAGCGCCCGCATCACTGCAGACGCCGCACCGATCTGCCTGTCATTCTCCTGCTCCATTCGTCCCTCACTCCTGAACAAGACCTCGAGATACTTGAACTCATCCACTTGGGGAAGGGTCTTATTACCAACCGGTAGAGAGCAGTCCAACCTTTTCCGACCCATATCATAGTCTCGGATTTGGAGGTGCTGATTCTCATCCCAGCCGCTTCATACTTGGCTGCAAACCGCTCCAGTGAGAGCTGAAGATCATGGCCCGACGACGCTGACAGAACCACATCATCCGCAAAAAGCAGAAATCCAATTTTGATGTTGCCAAACCGGACCCCCTCAATGCCCTGGCTGCACCTAGAAATTCTGTCAATAAAAATTATGAACAGAATCAGTGAGAACGGGTAGCCCTGACTGAGTCCAACCCTCACCGCCGACTTACTGCAGGCAATGCAGACCAGACTCTGACACCGTTCGTACAGAGACCGAACAGCCCCCGTCAAGGGGCACTCCATACTCCTGGAGCACACCCCACAGGACTCCCTGAGAGACATGGTGGAACGCCTTCTCCAAGTCTACAAAACACATGTAGACTGGTTGGACAAACTCCCATGCACCCACTAGGACCCTGCTGAGAGTGTAGAGCTGGTCTACTGTTACATTGCCAGGACAAAAACCAGACTGCTCCTCCTGAATCCAAGATTCGACTATCCGACTGATCCTCCTCTCCAGTACCCCTGAATAGACCTTACCGGGGAGGCTGAGGAGTGTGATCCCCCTGTAGTTGGAACACACCCTCAGGTCCTCCTTTCTTAAGAGAGGGACCACCACCCCAATCTGGCAGTTCTACTTTTAGAACTATAGGCCCGGCCACCAGGCGCTCGCTGCCGGGCCCTGCCCCCGGCCTGGTTCCAGCAGGTGGCCCCGGTGACCCGTGTCCAGGCAAGGGAAAACATGCTCCAAATATCTTTTTTGTCATAGGGGGTCTTATGAGATGTTCTTTGTCTGGTCCCTCATCTAGGATCTGTTTGCCTTGGGTGAGCCTACCAGGGGCCTAAAGCTCCGGACAACATAGCTCCCAGAATCTTGGGACATGCAAACCCCTCCACCATGATACGTTGACAGCTCATGGGAGGCAGTTTAAAACAATCAAATAAACAAAGAGAAATTTTGCTGATGGAGTTGAAACCATCACCATGTCCGCATGTCTGCAGAGCTTAAGGTGTAAGGTTCCCGGAAAAAAAATGCCATCTATAAATATTTTTTAAAAGCTTGTTCTGTCAGCACGGCAAACCAGTTACTCTGCTTACTCTGCGTTCCAAAAGTGAAGCAAACATTTGTCTCATGTTTCCCTTTGCAGGTCATGATGGATGTTTTAGTCAACACCCCAAGCCCTATATGGTTATGCACTCTACTTTCTTTTTAAAAGCACATTGTTTAGCCAGACATAATAAAAGTAGCTTTTGTCACAGAGAAAAGGTCACCATCAAACATCCAGTTGTTACAGTTCCTGTACTGTTTCACCCCTCCTGTCACAAACCATCTGCTCGCTGGGTGTCCTCAGTAAATGTTGTTTTGGATTGCAAAATATGCTTAAAGTGACAAGTTTGCTGTAGCAAGTGAACCGTATTCCAAACTCTACTGATGAGGCGTGACCTACACCTAGACGTAGCTCCACCTTTTTCCTGACATATTGCACTTTTTTTTTGTTTGGCTGTCCTGTCTAAATAGCCCTTTAACATCAAATAAAGAAGCAGTGCAAGGCTGTCACGCACCCTCCCGACCTCCTACCAAGGAAATCAGCGTTAGAGTTATCCTCAGGTGAGAAAAACTTAAAATAAACAAGTGTAATTGCAGTAATAGAAAATGTTACAACTGCCACCACTACTGTGAGCCTGAAGGTTTCTTCTACTTTTTTTGCTGATAGAATGCAAATTACGTACTTGAGGGAGATTCCTTTTTTCCATTTTCAGCAAGGCTCACTTTTTATAAATTGATACATTAATTTTGAGTTTGTAAAGTGCCTTAAGGTGATTTTTGTTGTTGATGAGCGCTAAATAAATCAAAATAGAATTTAACTGCATAGACCTCCTAATTGATTAATTAACCAGCTGCGTCCCACAAATTAATTTTCTTGGACCTTGTATTCCAGTAATTAACTGTGCACTTCCTTGCAAATTTCCACACTGTGGAAAGAGGAAATTCCAGTTTTCATTCTGCGCACATATGAAGTCCTCTTCACATGTAGGACTCTGTTTCTGCTTACAAACTAAACTGAGCCTTCGATTTGTCCTATATGAAACAAATGTTGAGTGCAACTTCAGTTTGACTCATTGGACAAAATAAGCATTTGAGCCTTGAGAAGTTTGGGTTGAAATCTGAATTTCAAAAGGAAGATTTGGGGCTTTAGAAAAGGTGGGTGAAGATATGACTCAGCCTGTGACAGATCATTTGTGTGATTTAAAGCTGGAGTTTGACTTAAAGGGAGAAAAAAACGTAAAAATTTTGACCAAATGCAACATCTTATGTTTAAATGTTGTGGAAAACTCATAAAAACTTAATCCATAATTAACTCAGTAGCTTTTATTGTTGTTGTTTTTATTTAAATTAATTCGACATTTCAGTTGTTTCTTAATGATTCTGATGAAGATGATGCTGAAATAATCTTATCTCTCAATATTTTGTGCGCACTGATAAAATAACTAACGTACTATCGGAATCATCTCTCGGTAACCTTTGAAAACTTCTCATTGTGGACACATAATAACAAAATGAAACTAAAAACACCTCAGTCTATGTGAGTGAACCAGTTACAGTGGATAGATGCACACTGGCATGTTTCAAAGAGCTGCTTAATGGAAATGAGCCAATATAAACAACTTTTATTCCACACGAGCATTTACTTTATAACTAAGCTTATATACAGTGCAAACTGTGCTTTTCTTCTTTTTAATTTTTTTTTTTAAATTTCAGTGTTACAATCTGCAGATTTTTCTCAGCACAGATGTCACAATTGATGTGCCATAATCCAATCAACCAACATTCCTCAGCAGACCTTTTTCCATACATGGATGGCTTGACACAACACATTTCTTTGTCATCGGCTCTCTTTGTGTATACAATAAAAAAAAAAAAGCAATCTTATCATAGTTCTCGATGAAGTAGAAAGTTTTGATTGTAGTGTTTCTTGTTCTACTTTTGACAGACACCCCTCTTACCATGTAAAAATGCAATGCCACCAAACCTGCTTGCTTGCAAACATAAAAGAAAGTATTGCTCAATAAATCCACCATGCACTTTGAAAAGTTACCACACTGTGGAAAGATTAAATTCCAGTTTTAAGTCTGTGCTCAAGTCAACTTCATATGTGAACCCCTGTGACTAGCAATGGTTTTACCTGTACACTCTGTGTCATCACTGAAGGACATCAGAGGAACTCCAGAATTCATAGTTTTTATTTTAAACCTGCTATTTTTTCTGTATGTGTGTATATATGGTTTTTCCATGTTCCTTTTGACAGATAAAATGGATAAAAGTGCAGGACCTCCTCCAGATTTGCCAGCACCGCCATACCCTGGTCCTCCTTTGGACCACAATGTGGCAACCCAGCCTATTTTCAAGTCCGTTGCTCAGCCCGTTGCCCAGCCCTGCGTCCAGCCCGTTGCCCAGCCCTGTGTCCAGCCCGTTGCCCAGCCCGTTGTCCAGCCCGTTGCCCAGCCCTGTGTCCAGCCTGTTGCCCAGCCCGTTGTCCAGCCCGTTGCCCAGCCCTGTGTCCAGCCCGTTGCCCAGTCCTATGTCCAGCCCGTTTCTCAGCCTGTTGCTCAGCCTGTTGCTCAGCCTTTTGCTCAGCCCGTTGCCCAGCCCTATGTTCAGCCCGTTGCCCAGCCCATTTTCCAGCCCGTTGTCCAGCAAGGTAAGTAATGAAATATGGTCATCTTTGTCATTTTACTTGCATAATGTCACTCTTTTACTGTAATGTCTTATTTATTGATATATTCTTGTCTCTTCCTGCATATAATCAACTTTTTGATCAGTTTGTTTCACTAAGATGTTTTAAGGTTAAATGTCTTGTTCTGATGACTAGGTCAACAACAGGGTTACTGTTACAGCCAACAGCCAACTCAGATTTTGCACTCTGGTGAGTGTCTTTCTCAGACTGTCTGTCATGAGTGAGATAAATTTAACCACGAACAATGTAACAGAGTTTTTGGTTGTGGTGGTGTGTGAGTGAGGAAGTGAGGGATATATTTATCAGTAAATTTTGGTTCAATGCTCACAGTGAAACAGGTGACGGTGGTGCAGCAGCTGCCAAGGGATGTTCCTGGACAGATGTTATGTCCTCACTGTCAAAACACTGTTGTGACTAGAACTGGGTACCAAATCGGTATGCTCGCATGGACGATCTGCCTCGTACTTGGAATTTTTCTGTAAGTAGACACTACAACATAAACACAAACATAATCTCAGATTTTATTTCAGATCCTTAGTCTCTGACATCAGAGTTATTTTTAGTTTATATTTCGCTTCTGGTCTTAGCTGAGCCATCACCCCCAATACCTGTGCTGTTTACACAGGCGAAGGAGGAGTTCTGTAATGTTAAGACACTTCAAAGTCAAAACAGTTCCAATAAAAAAAAACGAATAGTTCAATCTAATTATAGTCCATTTACACCCAAGTTATCATAATCCAGTTAATTCCGATCCAATGCGATCCTATTCATTTAAATTATATTGATATTATGCCAATTTATAAAAACCTGATAACTGAAGGCTCTGCCTCTGATTCCGCTTTTGAAGTCTCTGAAATATGAAGGAGCTTGATCATTAAAAGCTTTAACCATGAATGTAACTATGAAAGACAGCTACAGAGTAGACTAATTCAAATTACAAAAAACTAAATGACTAAACAACAAGAAAGCAGAATAGAAACAAAACACAGAAAAACCCAAGTCCAAAAACCCACGAACCCTATCACCTTTGTATAGGCTTCTGTTCCTCCTGCTTGCCACGCAGGGAAAAATGATCGGTGCAAACAAGATGGTTTGTAAAATTCAGTAAAACTCACTGTACACAAGATTTCAGTGTCACACTTTTTCAGTTGGAATCATTTTCATAAGCTTGTCAGACTTTTAGAATGACAATAATCTGCGCCTCTCACTCACAAATAGAAGCACTTTCATAACGCTGCAACTTCAAAGCAGTTGTTCAGCTGTTTTTTCACACCCATATACAAGGAACATATGTCCAAAATGGAAAAATCCTGGAACTTCCCTTCAAGACTGTAAAGAAACATTTGTACCCAATGGTTAGTAATAGTAAAACAGACACAAAAAATGATTGCTTTCATGCAGATAAACACAATTTCTTTAAAAAAAAAAATTTAACTCAGAAAGATTCCCTGAAAATAGTTGTGGCACTGTGGTCATGAAATGAGCCAGAGGATGGATGGGTAAACACTGTGAGAGGATCGTTTTCAGGTTTTCCTGACCACATAAATCAAGTGCTTAAACTGAAACAAGTTTTTTCTGATATGCAATTGTTATTTTTTTCCCATGACACAAGTCCCATTAAAATGCTGTTTAAAATCAAATATGAAGGTTGCATCATGTGACAGTTTCTGTGAGACTGTTTTGGAAACTTTAGAGGTTTGCATACATGAGTCATAGTTTCTTTTCATGATCATGAAAACATTGCAAGCCACAGCTAGCTTTGGTATGGAATGTAGTTCCTCGTCCATTATAAAACCAACTTAAACAGTATGACACAGTTATGTGCACTTGAATTATTTTCTATTCTGATGCTCCTCACCAGGATTTGGCCCTGCTGCTTGATCCCCTTCTGTGTGAATTCATGCAAGGATGTAGAGCATTCCTGCCCCTCCTGTAACAATGTCATCCACATCTATAAACGAATGTGAAACATCAAACCCCATGTTGAAGCCTGCACTCACTTGCATTGCAAATTGCCTTTGGATCCTGCATCACTCTGTATTCTATATTTGTGTTTTCATGTGAAACTAGCTTCCTCCATGTCTTTTATCTGATCATTAGCACACGCTGTTGTGCTATAAAATGTGGAAATGTACCAAAACGATTTGTCATTATTTTTTTCCCCTATAAATAAATCTGGTTGATCTTGTCATGATAATATATACCTCAGTGACAAACAGTTTTATATTATTATCATAAGTTCAGCAGATTCTTTATAGAATATTTTGTAAAACATGTACAAGTAAAGCAAATCCCTCTGCTGACATATTGAAGGTTTTAATTGGGAATATTTAGACTTTCCAGAAATATTGATATCTATTTTTTATAAAGATAAAATATGCCAACATGAACAAAAATTGAAATGTGTTGAGCATTGGTTAATAAGCTTTGTTATTATTGTTATAAATTACTTTTGTTGGTATAAATTATGTTATCATCATCCTAAGGTGCATCATCTCTTGATATTACTTTCATGACGCTAACAACCAAATTACTGCTTGTATCATGTAATAATCAATTAATAAATTAATATAATCATCAGTAAAATATCATTTTGATCCTTTTCTTTACTTTTAAATCATTGAAAAAATTTGTTCAGACAATGGCAATGTTTGATCCAGGAGGAAATCCAAAGTGGAGGGGAGAGTGATGGGTGTGGTGCAGAGGTTCTGAGTCGGCGGTGGGGCGAGCAGGCAGGTATGTGGGACAGGGAGGAGGGTAACAATAGATGCCAGTCCGAGCATGGAAAGTCAAAGTTTGGAGAGTGGACGAAAGAAATGGCGCGGAAGGAAACAAGAAGGCAAGGTCAGAGCAAGGAGTTTAACTTGCAATTACCACTAGAATAGTGAGACAATCTAATGAAGACTGGTTGCTCCTGCAGCTACTAAAAGAATGTCCTGATGATGGCAGATGAGCAATCCAGACCCCAGGGCTCCCAAGAAACCTGCCCAGCCCCACCCTAGAGTTAGAAACCACATGAAAACAACACAGCCAAGCATGACTGTGACAATCAGTGTCTTTTTCTTTTATTTCCATGTTGTAATTATTGTTAAAGAGGTATTAAAATCTTTCTTTGTCATATTATTTACCTTTGTTTACATTGTGTGATATGTAATATACAGTTTAAAACAAACAAAGAAAAATTTGGCTGATGGAGTTGAAACCATCACAGTGTCTGCAGAGCTTGAGGTGTAGGGTTCCAGGAACAAATGCCATCTGTAAACGTTTTTTAAAAGGTTGTTCTGTCAGCACAGCAAACCAGTTACTTTGCGTACTCTGCGTTCCAAAAGCACAGCAGAAATTTGCATGTTCCTCTTCCAGGTCATGATATATGTCACCATCAAACATGAGTTGTTCTATAGCCTGTATCGTTTCACCCCTCCTGTCACAAACCATCTGCTCGCTGGGTGTCCTCAGCCTTTGTTCTCATTTCCAGCAACCTTAGCTACACAACCATGTGACAAAATCAACTATAATTGTTCATCGACTCCAGTGTGAAAATACTTAACTGCCATCCAAGTTATTGTTTTAGTCCAATATTATATAGTGTTTTCCTGGTTTTATTTATTTTTCCTTGTTTTCCTCCAGTTAATTTTATTTGTAAGACTTCTGCTCTGCTTCCTGTCCTTGCTGCACCAGGTCTCTGGTCATTGTCCCACTCACATGATAGCTACAGTGTTAGCAATGGCAAAAATCATGGCTGTGTTAGTCATACAGTGTGTATTCTGTGTCTTTCCACCTATTTAATACAGCCCTGTTGCTGTTCATGACTGTTGCTTTGGATGGTTTTTTCTTTGGCTCTTTTCCTCTGGACTATTTAGCTTGCAGCACCCTGAGTTTTTGTTAATTTTGTCAGCATATAAAAGTCCTTCTGTTCTTCATTAGGCAGCCTTCCAAGTTTTACTGCATTTTGGTCCTCACTTCAATCCTCACCATAACAATCTTGGCCTTGCTTGTTCATATAATGGTGACATTTTTTTGTTTACATCTTCTATTTGTCCCTTTTTTATGGTTACCTACCTGTACTGCCAGCTGACAAACGAACCAACCTGTTTCTGCCTCATTGCGTCTTCGCCCTATCAGGTTTTCTGTTGGTGTGCAGTCTGCATCCATTTGAATCTGGGCTTTAACAGCTTTTTATTTTGAATACAACATAATGGGGATGGCTTACTTGACTAAAGATTATATAAGAACCGTTGGACCTCAGACTTGCAGAGGTTCTGAGTTGGCGGTGGGGCGAGCAGGCAGGTATGTGGGACAGGGAGGAGGGTAACAATAGATGCCAGTCCGAGCATGGAAAGTCAGACTTGCAAGTTCAGACGTTCAATCAGACAGCGCACTGAGGTAGGGGTCTGTTTGATATGTGCAGTGTGTTTTATGTTGACACAAGCAGTCTTAAGAAGCCTCAACCAACTGCACCAAGACATGACATGAGTGAGAATCCTGTAGAGTGTATAAGCACTAGGTCTTTTCCATCACTGTACCATAGCCACTGTACCATATAAAACCACTATATCACCCAGATCGGGACTGATGTCATGAGTTACTCACACTTCTTGGCCCTGTTGTCTTTTGTCACTGTCTTCTTTTGTCTCCTTCAGATGTAATACACAACAGAAAAATAGCAGAAAGAAACACCAGACATAAAATATTTAGAAGTCTGTTATTAGGGCTCTGTATTAAAGTCTCCTTCTGCTGTAAATAAACTTTTTCACCTAGTTAACATGTCTGTTTGGTCTTTTTTCTGTTCCTTTTTCTTTTCTTTTTCATGTGTACAAGACATATCATAAGCAAAATCACTCCTCATCATTATGACTGAGGTTTTCTGCTTTGCATGTCTTCCTCACTTGGTTCCTAAGATGGCAGACGGTCTGATTATGACTGTGATGGCATGAAATTAGATTCTGTAAGCCTTCATGTCTTATGGAAAGATGTTAAACTACAACAGAAATTAATCCAATTCATTTTGAGACATTGCAATAACTCATCAAAAATAACAGAGAGAAATCTGGTCTGCAGTCTTCATTTTTCAGAAAGCTGTTTCACAGACATAAACAGCTTGGTTGTCTGATGAGTCAATTTCTTTTCATGTGTCCATGTGCTTGGGCAGATCATCCTCCCCCAGTTGAGGCTCTTTCCTGCAACTGTTAGTTCTGGCTGACCGGGGCAAAGCGATGCCTCCCCTGGAAGAAAATGCTCTTGTGTGGGCAGTGCCTTATCACTCCCCTGCTCTTGAATTTGACCCAAAAACAAGAAACAGCTGTGTTTGCCACTGAACTTGTTATGAAGACAGATGTTATTCCAGGCAATTACCTGGAAGTCACCACAAGTTTGAGAGGGAAAAGGGTCGGTAAGTTTTGAAGTGTTTTCCTCTCGGTTTAACACTTCTTTACAATTAATGCTACTAGGGGAAAAACTCACAAGCAACACCAGCAGACATGCTGCTATTTGCTGCATTTCTGGCACAATTAAAAGATCCTCCAGAGTAGAACACTTTTCACGCAGAAGCAGCTGCACACAGGGTCAGACTCCTCACAAGTCTGGGGCAGACAGTCTCTCTTACCTGAGCAGAAAGTCATTGAGTCCTGCATGTTGCTGAAAACGAAGTAAGTTGAAACAGTGGCTGCCGCTGTGGAAAGCTCATGATTCTGGCACTTAGTGAGTGAGAGTTAGCAGCCCTGATCATTACTGCTGATTGTTCTTCATAAAATGAGCACCGCAGAGGGAATTTTACAGAGATTGAAGAGGCTTTGAGAAAGTACTGAGAGGTGGAGATGTGGGTGGAGCTCATTATCATATTCATAGATCCCCTCTTACTGGATGAAGAAGAAGATGTAGAATCATGCTCCGAGCAAATGCACGCATGTATTAAAGGAGACATATCATGCCTTTTTTTTTTAACAAGCTGGCACAAATTCCTGTGGTCTTTAAAAAAGTTTGCAACCATCAGTTTGACCAGGAATCAAACCTTGAACAAGAAGGAACTCCTGAAGAAGTTCCATCATCACAGCTTAAACAGGATGTTGATGAATGGTTAGTTTTGATTTTTCACTTCAACTTGTGATCAGAGAGCATTTTAATTACAGAACAAACTATGCTGAGTTCCATCTATTTTCTATTCCCACTTAATCCAAGTCAGGGTTTCTTACAGGCATGTGAGAATTCAGAACTTGGATAAGGTAGTCTTGACTGCCACAGAAGGGTACAGGCGTAGTCTCCTTAAGCTACACATGTTTGTGTCTCAGTTGTGTGTTACAAACCAGCTTTGATCTCTCCAATTTTTGCCTCCTGTTGGTCTCTTAGCTCACCAGAATCTGCCAGCACCAATGCTTCACACACTGATACAGGCTGACTCGATTAGCTGTCAGGGTTTGCTTGTCATGATTTTCTTCATGCTGTGTCCTTCTACAATCCTGCATGTAGGGGGTAGAGATTACTCCTCTCTAAAGGGATTCTTAGCTGAATCATGTCTTCCAAGGTATTATGCAACTCTCTACTAGGATGGTCACATGGCCAGAAGGCTCACCTGTGTTTAGACCAACCATCTGCGCCTTCTCTTCCCAAATCCCATTTTCACCCTCTGTGACACAAATCCCATCTTCAGACCATTAACAGACACCCCACTTACTTCTGAAGACATTGTTTTGAGCATGAGGGAAAAATTAACAGAAAGATGTGGGAGCATGAAATTACACCAAGACGAGAAAGCAAGTGACTAATACTGGACAGACTATGAATTACCATGCTTATATACTGAGCTTACTTCCTATCTCCTTCCTGGTTAGACAAGTGCAACAGCTAATCATACTGCCCGTGTGTGGGTGAGCAGAAGTAAGCTGGGATTGCATCTCTGCTGACACCTCCGCAGATTCAGTGTGGAGCGAGGAGAGAAACACAGACATACAGACAGAGTGAATAGAAAGAGGAGGACAGAGGGAGGGAGAGAGAAGAGTGAAAGAAACCGAAGATATATTTGATTGTGTGGGTGTGTGAAGTATCAAGGCATGCATCATGATTGTGGCTTCTTCTTAGAGCAGCCGGACAAGTCACTGCCTCAGCAGGACGTTACTGGTCTTTTCAAAGTGTGTTATCTTCTACTTTGAAGCAGTGGGAGCTGTGAGCACAGACAGCGACAAAATGGAAACCAATTTTTTTCTGCTGCCTCGAGGATTTAATTAACTGGAAAAACAAAACACTTTAAATAACTAACGTGATGCCAAAAATGATGTAAGGAAAACTATGATACCCCTGCACAGTCAATAACCAAGAATTTGAGTGAAGAATTTAACTGAGGTGAGTTTGACATCATTTGTGAAATTGTGTTGCTACGTTTGGTTTTTATTTGATGTGTTCTTTTACATGTGTAGTTTTATACCTCTCTCCTTCAGGATTCTTTTAAATTTCATAGCATAAGAAACACATTCTTACCTCAATCATCCACTGTTTTGGGGTATTAATTTTTTTTTGCATTAGAGAAAATGTCAAAATTAGGTTTATGCAATAGCTGGGGTGAGCCTGAGGAGTATATTATGTTAATGAGGGTCCTCACAAATAAGTACAAGTGCGTATACATTTACGTGTGCACCGTTTTGTGTTTTCTATGATTTAAGGGGTGCTGAACTCGACTTCTCAAAAGCCCAGTATGCAATGTAGCCAACCCACGCTGTTTCCCGTTTCCATGGAAACTATTACCCAGTGCTAAAAGCAGGTCTATTCTGTGCAGTGAGTGCGTGTTTTTGTGCATCTGATAGATGAACAACATATTATGCAACAGGTTTATTGGATCTTAACAGAAGCTGGCTGCTGTTTCTATAGTCTGTTCTGAATCATGGGGAAGCTGCAGCCACTAATATACAGTAATTTACCCCATATTCACCTTCCTGTCTCCTCTATATTTTTCTTTATTACTTAATTTCTCTGTGTCTCTTTTAACCCTTTCTCTATTTCTCTTCTTTATGTTATTTTCTGTCTGTGTCTCAAAGATGGCCGTCAGCCCTATCATCATCTGCGTCCTGTCACTGATTGGTTATGGTTCATCCCATCCCTCCCCTCCTCCACCCCGGGGATGCAGTGTGGATGTGGAACCCCCCTACAGAGTGCTGTGTGACCTGGATGCGGCCTGGGGTGTTGTTCTGGAGGCTGTGGCCTGCAGCGGTGGCCTCACCTCTCTAGTCCTCGCTGTGCTCCTGATAGTCAAGCTCCGCATCATTTCTGACCCTGCCAGGCGCTCTGGTCTGGGCCCTCTACTCCTTCTCCTTGGCACGCTCTTGGGGCTTTTTACTATCTCTCTGGCTTTCCTTGTGGGGAAGACCCAGGTGCTCTGTGTGGTACGCAGGGCTTTCTGGGGACCGCTTTTCGCTCTCTGCTTCTCTAGCTTGCTGGTGCAGGGTGTCAGGCTCAGGAGGCTGGTGGCCGGAAAGACGAGCCCATCAGGGAGCACCCTGGCAGCACTCGGTTTGGCCTTGGCTTTGGTTCAGGGAATAATCTCTGCCGAATGGGTTCTGCTGACTGTAGTTAGAGAAGGTCACCCAGCCTGTGAATATCCACCTTTAGACTTTGCTCTGACGTGCAGCTACACTCTGGGCCTGCTCCTCATAGCCATGGGTCTCTCTCTTGGGGTGGTGCTATGTGGAGGAGACCTGGTAGCAGATGGAGGAGATGGCAGTGAAGATGGCAGAGAAGGGGAGAGCGAAAAACGAAGATGGAAGTGTAATGCCATCTGGGTCTTTTTGTCCAGTCTGGCATCAGCATTGCTATGGGTGGCTTGGTTGGGCTTTTATCTTTATGGCAGCCAAACCTTGAGGGCAAAGGGGAGCAGGGATAGGGCAGGTGGAGGAAAGAAGGATCTGAAAGTGTTGGATGAGCCGGCACTGGCTGTGGCCTTGGTGATTCAGGGTTGGATCCTGCTCCTGTTCCACGCAATTCCAGAGTCACACCTATGTTTGAGGAACCCTCCCCAATCCAACACGGATGATTTCTTCGACACCAGTAATACTTCGTCTGCACCACACTTTGGAGATGAGCTCCCTGCACATACTCACCAACCCTTCCAAGAAAACCAGGCCTTTTCAATGGAGGAGCGCAGTGCAAGTAGGCCTATGTGATGTGTGCGTGTATGCATGATTACTTAAGACAGACTAAAAGAAAACTTAATTTCAGTTGTCAGCCAGGACTAATATCATAACTTTTTCAACATATCAGGTTGAGACAAAATATTTTTGGCATTTAAGTTCAGTGTTGCCAAGCAACAGACAACATAAAAGGGGCACCACACTCTAAAAATGGTAAGTGTCTCTACTTCATATGTCAAGCAGAGGTATGGAAATGAAACAGATAACAAAAATAACTTTTATATCACCTGCCATTATCAAATCAAAACCGTGATCATGACTAAAGCTCTGCCTTAAGTATGTCAGGTATCTGATGTTACGTTATCTGCAACAGACTTCACTGGTGACCGGGAGACTCATTAATAAAGTGCAGAGGAGTGCTCTATTAATTTAACTGAATTACATTTCAAATCTTCAGTTACAGTCAAGTGAAGAAGAAAGTGCATCGTCTTTTAATTCTAATGTTTAACATGTCAGGGCATTAAAAAAAGAATATATAAATCACTATCCTTGTCAAGTTTGAAAATTGGGTAATCACCACCCCAGATAGAAAACAATTCCTGACATATTACATCATGTCATAATTCACTGAACAAAACTAACTCAAAATGTGTGTCAAAAGCAGAATGTGTAAAAACTAAGTACATTCCATAATTCAAAAGGTGTAGAGCCACCTTCTGCAAAAAATGTTGATGTTATGTGTTTTCTGTGTCATTATCATACAGATTATCATACAAATGAAAACAACGTGGTGGAGGATTTTTGGCCCACTCTTCTTTATAACATTGTTTCAGTTCATTTAGGTTTACAGCATCTGAACAGCTCTCTAAAGGTCCCACCACAGCATTTTAATTGGGTTTAACCAAGAACCAAAGGATGTTGTGAGTGCAAAACAACCCCAAACGTGCTGCTGTGCATTATGAACAAACATCTCCACTTTGGTCTGGTCTCTTCAAAGGACATTGTTCCAGAAGTCTTGTGGTTTGTTCAGCAGCTTTGCAAACCTAAGCTGTGCTGCCATATTCGTTTTAGAGAGAAGAGGCTTTCTCCAGCAACCCTTCCAAACAAGCCATACTTGTTCAGTCTTTTCCTATCTGTACCGTCATGAACTTTAACATTTAACATGCTAACTGAGGCCTGGAGAGTCTGAGATGTAGCTCTTGGGTTTTTGACCTTGGGGTGAACTTGCTGGGACGTCCACTCATGAGAAGATTGGCAGCTGTCTTGAATATTTTCCACATGTGAATAATCTTTCTCTCTGTAGAATGATGGACTCCAAATAGTTTGGAAATGGCCTTATAACCTTTCCCAGATTGATGGGCAGCAACAATTGCTTCTCTAAGATCATTGTCGATGTCTTTCCTCCTTGGCATTGTGTTAACACACACCTGAATGTTTCAGACCAGCAAAGTGAGAAAACCTCTGCTTTTATAGAGGTGCTCACACATAATTTATGGCTGCTATTTACCCATTCAATTCTTATGGGAGCAGTCAGGGTGTACAGGGCTTTTCACATACTGGTTCTGCGTTTTGGCTTAGTTTTCATTCAGTAAATAATCACATAATCATGGGATATAGTATGTGTTGTTGTTAAATGGAGATTGCATTCAACTGATTTTAAGCTCTAATAAGGATGTGATAATTGAGATGTAAAAAAAATCCTTAAACCTTAAACCTTTGAAGTAGCAGAGGATATATTCTCTCTTACACATGGGGGCAAGTCATTTTAACCTTTAATTTGAAACATTTAAGCAAAAATGTATAAAGACGATTGGTTGATAAAACTAACATGATTTTGATTAATTATTTAAATGTATCATTAAGAAGATAAATAATTCAAACGCATTTCTAAATAGAATTACAAATGCAGTTTAATTCAAATGAATAAACCACCCTGAACACTGGATAAGTGTGTTTACTGAAAGCGTGGCTACCATTCAGCTCCTTATCCAAAAGCCAATTACACCTCATGAAATGCCTGATTATCCACCCGGCTGCTCTACAGGGAGAATCATGAGTCATTTCACTTTGATTGCTCTATTTCTATTTGAAGCCGGATGCACAGATGAAGAGCTAAGATTTGATGAACCAGGACAAACAAAGAGTGACGGCAGCAGAAGTAAACATACGAACTTCAATGTATGGCCGATAATAACAGGTCACATTGAGAAGAAAGTCGTATAACGACCTTTAAACAAAACTCAAAAGGATTTATGTAGTTTGGATTTATGGTTCTGTTGGTTTCCCTAACAGATGATGTACCATATGTTACACTTATAACTCCCCCTTCTGTCATATCAAATCTTAGGAATATTTTTTTTTAACTACTGTCGAGACCAGTTTATTCATCTCAAGCAGACTGATGTTTATCTACCCCACAGCTGATAACAAAAACACAAAATTTAACAAAAATGAGTGACTCTTTTCAGCAGGATGACAACAAAGGCTAAATAAAATCTTACTAAGCACTACAGCCATGCGTGCAGGTTTGTCAAATCCCCAGATTTCTAAAAGTAGAACCACCGAACAGCTGACATGAAGTATTCTTCACATGAATTTTCACAAGTCAGTCGGTATCTGAAGATAAATGAAACATTAAAGTAATTAAGTAAAGACATATAAAGTGGTTTTTTTAGAAAATTTTCATTTTTAACTTGTTGTCAGAAACCTATTAAAAATTTTAACAGAATATGTTTATCACCAGTCTTTTCCCTTTTAAAAAAAATGTGTTTTGCAATGTTTTGAAGGGGTTTGGACTACAAACAGGACAGTTTACCTCATGGACTTTTCATTACAGAGCCATCCTCTTGCAATACATGCAGAATGTGGTTTAACATCGTCTTGCTGAAATAAGCACACGCTCCATGAAAAAAGGGAAAAACATGTCAGTATTCCTTGAATTTTAAAGTCTTTCACCCTCCTTTGATTTTAAGCCATAACAACAACTCTCTGTTCATTCACATTATACTGTATATTTAGATGTTGTTTTACATAAAATTACTCCCCGTGACTCCCCGTGTCATAAAATGGCATAGATGTACAGTAATTCTATTATTTTGCTTCATTCAGTGTTTTAAGACAAACAACTCCCTCTGCCACCTCAACACAACCCCATCAACATATCATGTGCAAGACAAATCTTTTCTTCACTCGATTTCTTCAGGAGCTTTGTTCACATGTAACCCTGTGGTATTTGACTGAAAGGCTGATATGTTGACTCTGTATTCACTATTACTATGTTCCCAAAAAATAACCAAAACATGCAAAACAGAATTATTGAAATAAGCAAACTGTAGCACCAAAATGATATATTTACTCTCCTGTAATTAAAAAAATCCTGGAATTCCTTTTAATTTCTCATTGAGAAAATTCTCAAATTGTTTGCATAAACCGCCTTCCACAGAGTGGTGAGCCCATCCCAATCATTATTTCTGAAAGATGCAGCTTCTCTGCAATGTTCTCTTTATACCCATTGACATTACTCATCTGTTGCTAAACAACCTAACTGATTGTGAACTCTTATTTTTAATCATTACACAACATTTGTGGTCTTTTTTTGCTCCGCCCAAAATTTTGAAATCACGCAGCTGGAGTCAAATTCAAGATGGGTATATTGTACTTTTCAAAAACTAAAATAGTGTCTCAGTCTTGACACTCGATATGTATCTTTGTACTATTTTCACTTGAGTACAGGTTGACATTGATTAGCAAATCATTGCATTTCGTCTGATTACATTTCACAACCATTCCAGGTTTTTTTGGATAGCAGTTGTATTAGTTCAACATAGTCTCATTGAAAATCCAGACATAGTCAGGTATCAGAAAACTATATATTCATGTCGACAAAGAAAAAACCTGTTTTCTGCCATTCCTTCCAAGACAATAGTTAATGAAGCCATTAAGTTATTCATTTTTAGCAAAAGATAAGACTATAATACTGTATTTTTTTCATTCTTTTATTTGGGTTATCTTTCTTTATTTTTTGTGCCTTGAAATGATATAAGAGGTATGATCTAATGTCACACCTGTTAGCCTGAATTACACCTGTAACTCGTGTGTGTGCATATGTGTTTTGCCTTGATTGATCCGTCAGCCCTTCGAAGTGGCGCTTACCACAGCAACCATGGGACTGTCCGTCCTGGCATCGCCTTCAGAGGTCATGTCTACCAACCCACTGAAATGGCTTTAGTCATGAATGGTGGTACAGTAAGTATGACAGAAATACACACTCTGGAAGTTTGAGAGTCTCTAAATCAGTAAGTAAGTGATTGCACCTTCTCAATATTCTTTTTATGTGTTGCAGATGCCCACAGCCCCAATTAACTACACTGGACGACGATTATGGTAACACGGAGCAAGTCGTCAACAGGATACACTCCATTTGTGGTGAATTAGAAGAATTTCCCGTTGCCTAAGAAGCAGAAAGTATTTTAATGTGTTTGTGTTTCTGCACATATTTATAACTTTTGCATTTAAAAACAAACTTATAGTATTTTTGATTACCTTTAGTTGGATGCCTCCTTACTTGCAGACTTGAAGTAAAATCACATCAGAGGGAAGAGAAAGCTGAAAAGTTAAGTGACAATTATAACTGTGCATTACTCCAATCAGCACATGCATTTTAAGATGTAAACAAAGTGATGAACACATAAGGAATGCAAATATGAATGAAAATATGACTTATATTAGTATTGAAGGAAAGGACCATGAGAAAGTTGAGCTACAAAGAGGATTTCTATTTAGTGAAGTGAACACGAGCAGCCGTATTACATATTTGGGTTTGCTCATCAGTGATGTTACTTCATAAAACTGCGCTTTCCTTAAACTCAGTCCTTAGGATTTTAATGTAAATTACCAGCACATACCAACAAAGCTTGCTTGTCCTCTGTATTCCAGGGTTTCTCATAGTGATTTTCTATCTATCTTTATTCCAGTATCAGTGCTGCTGATCAGTTTGGCACAATTTCTTATGCGTTCACAATAAATGCCATATAATCAGCAGGGGTTGTGCAGGGTTGGAATATCAGATGGATTCAAATGGTAAATTAAAGATCTGCACCTCGTGGACAGTTTTTGAAGAAGCATATGTTTTTAAGAAACACGTCGTTAAAGCCATTTAATACTGCAATACTATTTCTGCAGTGTTTACTGTAGTGATTTTTTTTCACTTGATCAGTGCTGATCACGGCAGAGAGTTGTGAAATTCAAGATTGTTTGAGATGCATGTTAAAGCAAAGTTAAGAGGTAAAGCATTTTATCAAAATGTCAGTGTTTGAATGTTTTCTATATTTTTCAAATATGTCTGGATATATATATATATATATATATATATATATATATATATATATATAGGGAAATTAGCCTGTTGTTAAATTAGTTTATCTTTCAGATTGACCACAGTGATCAACAAAACAGTCTCACCCCTTTCATGCCAACCCAGTAAAAAAGGCCCTCATAGTCTGAAAAATTTTAATTTAAATGTGTGAGAGCTGAGCTAACCCTGGCTGTTGAAAAAAGCATCATATGACTCCAGAGCACTGGACAAACAGCTTGTGGTCAGACTGTTTTACTACAACAACTAGCTTCAAGGTATTTCACTCATCTTTTTTAAAGGTCACCTTGGATTCAGTCATGCTGCTGATCCGACAGTGACCACATTTACATGCACAGCAAAATTCTGATAATACACTGATTGGGAGTCTGAATAAGACTTTTCTGAGCACCTTAAACTGAATAATTTCATTTTTAAGATTTCACCGTTGAGATTTGTCGTATTATGCAGACAAGTACACATCTGAATAGCACTACTAAGTCCTACCAAAGTTTATCTTGTTATATATACAATGCTCTTAAAAGATATAAATTTGACTTACAAATGTACAAAAGCACATTTAGTCAAACATCAAACAACACATTTTACAAATAAGATACTTTATGTGTAAACTGCAATATACAGTTTAAGAAATGTATCACCGGTAGCCACAACTATTTCACAGGAACAGTCTGTCGATGGCACATGTCCATTTTTCCACATTTACTAAGCCCAGACAAGCTTCTAGGCTTGTTTTCATAGACCAGGTGGCTTTTTGTCACATGATCTGGCAACAACAATTCAGGCGGAGTCCAGAGCAGGGCTGGAAGGCTGTGGTTAAAAGAAGGCACAGAAACCCCATGAAGATAACGCTCTGTGTTTTGAGGGATGGGAATTATACTGACGGCTTCAAATGAGCGCAGTTATTGTGGTGAATTAAATTGTGTGGGGACATAAACTGAGAGTGAGTCATTAACCATTAACCATTAACTATCCTCCGTAGGAATATTAGGCAAATATTCCATCTGCAACTCATGCAAACAGCAACAATCAAAATGTTGCTGTGCACGTACACATAACCGCAAAGTGAGATACATGGCAGCATCCTAAGACAATGGTAAGAAAAGTATGTGAACCCTTTGGAATTACCTGGTTTCCTGCATAATTAGAGGTCATACTATACACAAACTATGACTTTTGTGTTTGTTGAACACACACATTCAACAATCACTGTCAAAGTTGGCAATGACTTGGAATAAATAGCTAACTGAACATCTATTGACAGAAATTATCTCAAACAAGCACCTCAGTCTGAAATTTAGGAGGAATTTCGGACTATTTTATCTGAACTGCATAGAAGGTGAGGGGGATTGGTTCACTTGAGGTCAATCATTAAATCTTTTGAGTTGACCACAAGTGAGTAATTTAATGTTTTTCGGACATTTAATAGGCATCTATAACCTGGTCTTTAAACATTCAGTCTAGAAGGTAAACATGAGGCAAAGAAACTAAGGACACAATGTCAGAATTTATCTCAAAGTGAAAAACCTACAAACCCAAAAATAAATTCAGACATTTGAATAAATGAGATTGTATCATTTTTGTATTTTCTCATTTTAAAAGATCCATCCATCCATCTATTATATACGAGGTTGTGGGTTGAACAGGTCCAGGAGGGAAACTCTGGGACCCCTCTCCCCTGTGACACTCCTCAGCTCCTCCTGGGGGATCCCGAGAAGTTCCCAGGCTAGAAATGACATATAATCCCTCCTGCAAGTTCTTGGTCTGTCCAGAAAACCTCCAAAGGGAAGCAACCAGGAGGATTCCTAATCCCTGGCAAGGAATTATAAAATACTTAAACAGTTATAAAAGATATGTTCTAGTAAGGTGAATTTCTACTTCTATTTTCCCTTCAACATACTGAAAAATATTTCATGAGCAACAGAAACTTTATAGGTCAAAACACAAGTATTTTCTAAAGTAACCGGTAACTTAAACTGTGAAATATAAGATAAAGGGTCAAATATTCTCTTCTTACAAAACTGAGTTATAAGGAAGTACAATTAAATAAAGGTACCTCAGTTTAGTACTGTACCTAAGTGAAAGTAACTGGTTACACTATAATATTGTTATCTGTCTGTTTGTTGATCTCCATTTAAGGGCTTAACTTTTAAAAATAATTCTGAGGGACCATGGCCTCCAGGACACTGGAGTTTCATACTTTACTTCAACCACCAGCCTCCACTGAAGCATCAAATGTTGAGATTCAAAATGAATGAGCGGGTGTATTCTGAGTTTTGCAGATAATTCCAAGGGTTCGCTTAATTTTCCCTCCCACTTCTTGCACTCAAGATCACTATTTTTTTCTTTTTTTGTCTGTTAAAAACAAAGAGAATATTTGGTCATTTCTGAATGTGAATTTAACAAGAAGCATTTCATGTTTTTATTACCCTGAAGTCCCGAATGGATTCTTGCTCGATACAGTTGATACGCATTCCCTCATATATAGCTTGAATTTTGCTATTTCAGTCTCCTGAACAACAGTGCGTTAATGTCGGGACAATGTATTCAGATAAAATGCAAGTGCAATGCATCATATTCATGTGGTGACTGTTTCTTTCTGCAGTAAAACTGAGGTAAATTGTCAATATTTTGTTTTTGTGTCCAAGTCCGTGCTCTGAATTTGTACAATGAAAATAGGTAATAATCCTGTATAACTGATTTTTGAATGTATACTGTAGATATTCCAGATGTGAAAGAGCACTTTTGAGATGCTTTTATGATGATAGCACTGTCACTGTTTTATGGCAGCGTAAAATGAATGTCTGTAATGTGATTTGCACAAAGTGGCGAATACATCTGCGCATTTTCTGGTCTTGTTGTCTTTCCTATGGGGACCTGCCTGTTTGTATGCAACTATAAAATCAACTAAAGTTTAAAAGAAAGTACTCCCTGTTTCAATTCTAAACGTTTTATGTGCCAGGACATGAAAAATCATCTGGTATTTATCAGTTGTCAGGATTAGGTAAAGAAACCTCAGGTAAACAACAGCATATGACTTGGGTCATTATTTATTTAGCAGAAACTAAGCTAAAATGTTGAAGCAGTGTGTGGAAAAATGAGTACTCCTGCGTCCATATATCCAATACAATAAATAAACAATCAAAAGTATGGCTTTTTAAGAGAGGTTGCAGGAGAAGGAGTTGCAGCCTCTTCTCTCTAAAAAGAACATGGCAGCACAGCTTAGGTTTGCAAAGCTGCATCTGAACAAAGCACAAGACTTCTGGAACAATGTCCTTTGGACAGACCAGAGCAAAGTGGAGATGTTTGGTCATAATGCACAGCAGCACGTTTGGAGAAAACCAAACACAGCATATCAGCACAAAAACCTCATACCAACTGTCAAGCATGGTGGTGGAAGGCTGATGATCTGGGCTTGTTCTGCAGCCACAGGACCTGGGCACCTTGTAGTCATTGAGTCCATCATGAACTCCTCTGGATACCAAAGTATTCTAGAGTCAAATGTGAGGCCATCTGTCCCACAGCTAAAGCTGGGCTGAAACGGGCTCAACAACAGGACAATGATCCCAAACACAGCAGCAGATCTACAACAGAATGTGTGAAAAAGAAAAGAATCAAGGTGTTGCAATGGTCCAGTCAAAGTCCAGACCTTAACCTGACTGAAATGCTTTGGTGGGACCTTAAGAGAGCTGTGCAGAAACCAGTGCTGCAAACCTCAATGAGCAAAGTAAAGAAGGGTGGGACAAAATTCCTCCACAATGATGTGAGAGACTGAGAGCGTCATACAGAAAACCATTAAGTTATTGTTGCTAAAGGTGGTTGTAGAAGCTGCTGAGTCATATGGTGAACTTAGCTTTTCACACACTGCTTCTGCATTTTGGATTAGTTTTTGTTAAATAAGATGGGCTGTTGCTCATCTGAGCTTTACCTAATTTTAAGACCTGCAGATTATTTTTCTCTGTTTTGTCCACAAACACAAAACCTTAGTCCTTTAAATTTCCCATGTGACTATACTACTGCGAACTTCAAGTATAGATATACCTGTGATGGCTCTGTAACTGAATATCAAGGAAATATGCGACAGTTCTAACACAACATTGGCTGTCTGGGGGTTATCGATATCTGGTAAATTGTGATTTTCTGTGAAGTTGTGCTTGAAAAGGGGCCCAGATTGGATACAGTCCATTTTTAATCCAAACAACATCCATTCTATGAAAACTGTGAATACTCTAAAATAATAAATCAGTCCTAGTTATTTTAACAAAAATATGGTCGATAGGAAGAGTGTATTTTCAAAGAATAGTTGAGCCATTAGTTCAAAATACATGGTGTTAAGCAGACTTAAAAGCCAAGCAAAAACATGGACAGTATCTGTGTTGTGTTGAATTCACATCATACATTAATTTGAAAAAATAACCAAATCCCTCACTGTATGTGGGCGTATTTAAAAGTAACCCCCTGGCATTAAATACAGCATTAGCTTTTAGGTGCGTGGGCTGTTGGATGCTCTAGATTGAACTTGGGACTGCAACTGTCTGCCGGAAGCCAGACAAGTTGGTGGATTTATTAAAGTCAGTTCTTGAGGTTGAGGCCCAAGTGAAAACTGCCAGTAGCTGTACTATTGTAAACATCTAGTACTAGAGGTGTATCTTTTAAATATGGAACCATAAAGAGGCTGAATCTACACTGGCTGTCAGATCCAATGAGAGGATTCTGACTTGCAACAGTAACGAGTGTCAACTGAATTTGTGAAGCGCACATGAAGGTGTCAGAGGTGAGTGGCTGACTGTTTGACTTTGTTTGACACTAAAAATCATGGCTGAGGCTAAGACAAGAAGAAAACATATAAAAGGACAAACTGTGTGCTTTTAATAAACTAATTTGAAAGAGGTGTTGCCTCACCTCCACCTAAAGAACAGACTGTATTTGGACATTGCTAGTGTCATTCTCTAAATTCACTACTTAGGATAAGCGGTCATTTTGAAAATGAATTCCATAACTGAATAAAAGGTCTCATAAATGGGTATTTTTCAGTCAAATTAGGTGTCCTTCTTCAGCACTAATCCTCTTTTTCAAATATGGTCACTTTAGATCCAAAAAGATAGAGTTGGTGAGAGGCCAAATTTGATGACTCAAAATGGCAGTTCATGAACCGGAGGTTAACAGTGGCCAAGTTAACTGCTCACTTTCATAAATTCAGTAATAAATCTGCAATATGGCTCTTCAAATGAGTCATGAAATTATGTTGATTTATCAAACAAATATACATTTTGAAGCTGGTGTTATGCCAGAGTTTTATTTTAGTTTGATGCACAAATCCGTATCTACTTTCTCGAGATCTCGCAAAAGTTTCTAAGGTTCTCTCGCAAAAGGTTCTTTTTTTTTCACCCATCATTTTTTTCCCCTTGTTCCCTAGGGGCCTCCGTAAGAACTTCACAACTAAAGTACAAAGTCGTTAATTAGTACACTTTTTAAGGATTATTTTCAAAAATGGACATAGTCTGTTGTTAAATAAAATTTTAATTAAATTAAATTAAACGAACGGGGAAAAGGGCTATAAAAATAAAACTTGTTTCTACGGACGCCCGTCTCGTTGCTAACAGGAAGAGGGGAAAACAACTTCCGGATCAGGAGCGTCAACTCTTATCCCACGTGAATTATCAAAGTGTGCAAAGTAAGTAAATTGCCCATTAAGTTTGTAGTTGGTAGGACAATATGCATTTTTTTTGTATATAGTTCGACTTCCAGACTAACTAGCTTATTTATGTTTTAATAGTTTTCGTGTTTTAGCTGCTGTTAGCTAGCTCGTATAGCTCGTATAGCTCGTTAGATTTAGCATCTCATGAATGACCTCGTCAGTTTATTCTGTATTTAAGGTACTATTGTTAATTTATCTGAGTTTTTCATACATATTATCCTGTCATTTAATCTTAGTGTCTCGACCTAACACCTGGGTTTAAAGAAAGTTTGTAACTCTGTTTTCAAACGATTATAACGTTAAGGAGTATGAACGTGCAGGACTGAAAACATGCCCATTTGTTAATGTGTTTCAGACGGATTCCGATGAGGACGTAATTTTTGTTTCTGAGAAGTCCGTACCCAAGTCAATTGAGATTAAAATTGACCAGGTGATGTTTCATCTACCAGATAATCGTTCATGATAATTTGATCGTACTTAGTGAAAACAATAAGCCTGTATAATAATCCAGGATTGAATTGAATTTGCATAGGTGCCACAAGCCAGAGAATTGCAGTCTGTAAGACAAGTCTGACTGAATTTTTCATAGCCAAATGTAGTGCATTTGAGTATTGTGATAAAAGAATATCTGGCAAAGTCTCATTTTAGCAGAGAACATTGACATGGAGTGTGCACAGACATAAGTCAAACCTTTAGGAACTATTAAACAAAGCCATGACAATCTCAGTCGTACTAAACCAGTAACTCACAAAGCACACTGAGTGATCACTGGCAGTGCAGTTTGCAGTTTTAAAATCCTCTCCAAAGCTTCGGCTCATGTCCCGTTCCTTTAATATGGCCAACTCCGCATTAGTTGGTCCGTCAGTGATTGCAAGACGTCCATGCACTGAAGTGGCAAAGCAACCCAAAGCATGTTGCTCCCACCACCATGCTCTTATACGTTATCATTGATATATGTGGGTATTAAGCTGTAAGATTCCGAACCTTTTTCACTTTTTTTCCCCAGGATTGCCTTTTGTCATGATGTGATATTTGCAGGATGCCTCTTCCAGAGAGAGCAGAAACAGTCCTAAATGTTCATCATTTGTAGATATACTTGTAGATTGATGACCTTTCGTATATATAGAAATGCGCTTGTAACATTTTTTTTAACCGCAATGAAATTTAATGAAAATATGCTTCATTCATCCCAAAGAAAAATAATATAATTGCACTAAAAACAAACACTAATTACGGTGTTTCTCTAAAATTGTATTTTTCATATGTTACATGAATGCACTGCATATAATTGCTTTCATAATAAAAATTTTGGCTCAATTTTGCTTGGTTTGCTGCAGGTGAAGCGATTGGCCCTGCAAAGACAAATAGATCAGGAATCCCGGCCCCTGTCAGACAAAGCTTTGGTTAGTGTGTGTTACTCTTAGTTCACTGGCACGTATACACATCTAAAAATGTTATTTATACACTTTAATGTTGTTGTTTTTGTCTAAAAGTATAACTATAATTTTTTTTTCTTTTTTTTGCAAGATAACCCAGAAATCTGTGGCTGTAGAGGGGCCAGTGAAAACAAAGATGGAGGGGGAAAAAGGTGAGGACAATCTTGTAAAGAAGGAGCGGAAGCCCAAGAAAGGAAAACTGTCTCAACCTGAAAATACCAACTGCACCATTGAAGATGGGCGCCAAACACATGTGAAAAAGGAGAAAAAAAGTAAACAGAATGACAGTGAAGCTGTAAAAGAAGAGTGTTTGGATGGAAATAGTGAGAAAAAGAAGAAGAAGAATAAGAAGAGGAAAATTGACAGTGACTCCTTGACTGAGACCAATGGTTATGTTGTGGATGAAGAAGACAAAAGAGTGATTAAAAAGAAAAAGAAGAAGCAGCACCAGCAGCTGGATGAGAGTGAGAATCAAGCAGAAATGGTGCAGACAGTAAAAAAAGACAAAGTGGAAAATAAACAAAAAGAGAAGAAAACAAAGAATAAGTCGATTCAGAGCAAACCTGAAAATATAAAGAAAGAAGAGGAGGAGGAACAGCAAATAGCAAAGAAAGTCAAGAAAGTAAAAAATAATATTTCAGGTGTAAACCTGGAGCAGACTGAGCATGTTAAAGAAAAGAAAAAGAAAGAAAAGGAAAGCCCTCCTGCAGACGAAGAATCAAAAAAGAAAACTAACGTAGCAGAAAATGGATTGAAGTTAAAGATATCAGAGACTAAAGCTGAGGAAGTAAAACTGAAAAAGAAGACAAAGAAAGAAGCCAAATCTGAAAAATGTGAGACTGGGCTTGAGGTAACTGAGATAAAGGGCAAGAAGAAGAAGAGAGAGGTGGAGGGCGACAACATTTTCAACATCAAAAAAGACAAATTCACAAAGAGTGAGACTGTCACAGAGGAAGGAAAGACAGAGGTGAGGAAAAAAGGGATAAACAAAAAGAACAGTAGAACAGCCTCTGTGGAGGAAGTTTGCGTAGAAGAGATGCAACCAAAGAAGAAGCAAAAAGAGGAGGAGGAAGTGGTGTTTTTAAGCTGTGAGGAGGTTGAGGTGCAGAGCAAGAAAAGAAAAAAGAAAAAGAGCTCTTTAAAGGTAAAGCAGACGATCAACGATGGAGTTGAGCCTAATGCAAAGAAGAAGAAAAAGATCAAAGTCGAGCCGGAGGACCAACAGGTGAGTGACATCACATGTTGATCATTTAATTTCGTAGCATTGTTGGTGAACTTGGTTTGTGTTGTAGGAGCTTCCCCAAGTGGATGTAGTTTTCCTGTCGGAGAAGTGTGGAAACACTGATGAGATCACCATAAACCAGGTAAACCGGCCCTTCGCTATCTCTCCATCTTTGAAATGGTTTTTTTTGTTTGTTTTTAGCATGAATTCAACTCACCAGGAAATAAACACATTGATACCACTTGACAACATGTGGCTGTAACTTCCTGTAATTGAACTGAACGTTGGTACCAGACCATCCTTCAGTTTCATCCTAACAAGCAGTTATGTTTTCATTGGCTCAGGATTTGGTTGTGTGATCCAAACTATGTTCTAGAAGAGGTTTCATGTCTGAACTTTTTGTTTGGATCAAGCTGAAAACCTAGTCTGAACCAAATGAGTTGGATGCGAAAGGATGCCTCAGTTCAGTCTTTTGTGTTCTGTTGTAACTAATGAGTTAAAGGGGAGTCAGTCAAATCTGTACACTCGGAGAACATGGTAAATTATTAAATAGATTTGTAAGAAATGGTGAATAAAATTTAGTTGATATTAACATGTTAAAGGTCAGGAGTTTAGTTTATTAAGTTAATTTTTTAAAGGTTAAGCATCGTATCTTCAGATTTTTAGGTTGAGAGCATAAAGGCTTTTTTTTTTAATCAGCTAAGGAGTTTGTGTCTAATATTTCATAAAAAGTGGCATAACTCAAATATCCCTGCCAGAACAATTTAAAACATATGTGCGATTTCTCATGAACTGGTCTGTGTGTTTGTCATAGGAAAGAAGACAAGCTTTACAGATGGAGGTCGATAAGGCTTCTCAACCTGAGAAAAAAGACAAACCTACGGTCTGTATTAGTTCCCGGCTCTTAAACTTAAAGGTTTTAAGTGTGGCTCTTTGAAACTGCAGGAGCAGCAAGAAAAGGAGTTAAAAAGACAAATGAGTAGAGACGGATCTCTTATTCAATGTTCAGCCTGCAGTCAAATCAGATGTCTCTTGAATCAGGTCTTTAGGACAGACGGTCTTCACTTTAATGTAGAAAAAACATTTTAAAATGTCTTATTTTCATGGTTTGGTCATATCTGACTGACAAAAACTCAAAATGTCCTCTTCAGGCAGTCATGGGGGTTTGTCTAAGTGATAAGGGTTTGCAAGTTTATAGCTCAAATATGTCAAATACTTGAACACCAAACTCGTCGTTTGCCATGAAAATAACGCATTTTTTTATGTAAAGTCTATTCTTAGCACTTCAACCGGAATCCAGGAAGCACTCCAACACAAATGACATTTTTCATTTGAATTAACACTTTTAGACTATTTGCACTGTTGTCTTTTAAATGTTCACATCAGATTTGCACAGCCAGACATCACAGCTGCAGTGATAACTGCATAGGTGTCAGTAACTCTTGTGATGCTCTTTTCCAGTGGTCGGTTTAAAGTGGGACATGTCGGTTGTTGCTCATGTGCACAGATTCATATTTTATGTGAGATCAGCAGAGCTTCGAACTGTGCTTAATTTAGAGCATTTCTCGCCCATTTCTGTTTGTCAGGGTTTGGGCCAGTGGAGTACTGCGCAATTTGACAACTCTGAACAGCAGAAAAAGTTCCTACGGTTGATGGGCGGCTTCAAAAAGGGTTTTCAACCAGCTGATGCAAGCACTGGAGGAGGCAATATGGCAATGGGGAAGAATGCACAGCAGCAGCTGAAGCAAGGTCTTCTGGGAGAGTTTGAGCGGGCACACTCACGCAGAATGGACTTCAGTAACAGAGGGGCGGGACTTGGGTTTACAGCACCATCCAATAAGAAGTTCTCTATCGACGCCAGTGTGTGTCGATCAGTCCGCTTTGATGATTGATTTTTCGGATACGCAAGATATTTTAGAAAAGCTTTGCCTGTTTTTGTACCTTGTTTTTTAACTTTAAATATTCACTGTAAGAAAAACTCTTCACCCATTTGTATATAATGTACCTTAAAGTCTCAGTCTACAGCTGGAGAAGCTTGACAAAGATATTCTGGACCTGTGGTTTTTTTTTTATTCACTAAAAGAATAAAAGAGGGGAAAATCTTTGGAATATGAAATGAGCCTGAAAGCTCCATCCAAACTGCACGAGCCCAGATTGAGCCAATGTAAACTGCAACTTACCAGTAGTCGAGGTAACCAGTGGAGAAGCAGTAATTAGAGTTATTCAGACAAAAAGGAAACTTTAATGCGTTGATAGTCATTTAATTTCATTCTTGCACATTTCCATTAAAGAGAAGAGTAAGAAAAGTAAACATTCACTTTACCAAAGACATGCAATGTAGCTTACCAGCTATTGGCTCATAAACACTTTGTTCTGATAATGTGCTGGAAAGCAAGTATTTGACTATCATGTGTTGTACTTCAATATTCCGTGCACGGTAGCTGCGATGAAATCTGATTCAGTAGTGGGCTCTAATACTGCTCTCCTGTGAGCCATAGGAGATGGAAAAATGTCTTTCATATGAATCACTTTTAAATGGGCTTCAAGCAGAAGGCCCAACAAAACAGATCAGCTGCACACGTGACTTTATGAAAAAACACAGCGCTCCTTCTGCTGCATTTCTGGTCAAATCGGTCATTGACCCTGTGCAGTTTCCCCCGAATACAAAATACTTAATGTCATTTTTGGATTAAAACAGCCGCACCAACTGCTTCAAGGCTAAACATAACTACATTTTTTTCTATCCTGCCAATTTTGTTGTCCAATGGAGAAACCTTAAATATTTAATAAAGGTCTGTGGTTCAGTTTTTCAGCACAATTCATCAAAAACCTACGACAGATATACGTGAATATTTGACCTGAGGAGCAGCAGTGCCCCATGAAGAAGCAATAACCTCAGGTGTTTATGTGGATTTGGGGATATTTTGTTTCTAACTCAGCCTGGGAAAACATGTAGGTTGAGCCCACCATTTTTTTTTTTTTTTAAAGAAAGTTACAGCCACATTGACAAAAATCTTGATTAAATATGCAACACTGAAAAGATCTTTCAGGCAGATCTGTTCCCATGAGCTGAAAGATGGGTGCACAAAAACTAAATCTGACCCTCTTTGTGCAAAAGTGGCTGCAACTTAATATTTGGCCTAAATGTTTTGTTCTTCTCCACCAAACCAATTCAAATTCCAAGAGGAAGAAAAATGACTCAGAAACATCTGAGCTGGGAGCCCTGGATGAGCTGAACGTCCCTTCATCATTCAAGCAAGCCGATGCTCTGCCGTATTTCTCGATACCACAAGTACTAATAAAACACTGAATACTGCCTCTGTGAAAGAACTCCCTTCTTCCCTAAGTGGACATTTTGAACATTTCTAATATTTTGGCATCTGCAAGACAACATCCTGAGATAACCGACTCGGTTCTGAACCGACTCGGGAGTTCTAAAGGCAACCTTTAACAACAATGTTGCTGGTCTGTGGAATTTTGCCTTACAAAATGCTGCAACATAATGAAATATATAGCCTAAAAGTGTTTGCAGTTTGGTCTCTTTGTTTTCAACCAGCACAACAAAAGCTGAGGAATTGTGCAGAGGGAAACTTAGAAGACATGATGACAGAAGTAGCCACCCAGAAAGCATCTCAAACAGCTGGGAGGCTACTTGATGGAGAAAGGAGAAGTTGTGTGTTCCTTGCTGTGGAGAGGAGTTTCAAGGCTCTCATGCTTCTAGATACTCTGGCTGCACTCGCGCCACTTTGCGGAACTCTTTGGCGTGCGTCCTTGGGCACTGCATTTCACACCAGCTGATGGGAACCATCTGGGCACCTGGTTCACAGGAAAATATAAGTTACATGTTAAGATGTGACCATTATTGAAACTATTTTGCCAACAATACAATGGAAACATCAAAAAGAGCCCTGTAAGCAGTTCTGTAGGTACAACAGGATTTTCAGATAACTGCTAAAATTGGCGGGCACATATTGATGATGACATCGTGTTTACAACTATAGTTCAGCACGGTTCAGCGTGAAAGTAGATCCTCTGCCGGCCCAATGTTCTAAGCGTCATGACATGATAGAAATTAATGAATTAAAAACTCTCCTTGTCCTTAACAGGTCTTAAAAATTGATCAATATTATACAACCTCAAATGAACAACACGGAACATTTTGCACCATGTCAGTGTTTATTCAACAAAAGCCAAGAAAGGTTGCAGAAACAGAGTGTGAGAAGCTGAGTCCACCCTTACTGCCTCCATCTGATCTAAGATAAGTATCTGCCACTTGTCGCTAATCAAATGGATTTATTAAATGATCATTATCCAGTGTTATCACAGAGGTTTCAGGTCTGAGGTTGTATTTACTTCAATTTAAAACCTAGTGAGAACTTTTTTTTACGTTGTGACACTTAGAACCTAAAAACTGAATGAGGTGACTGTGTTTGCTGATGAGCACAAGGCTAAAATTCAAAGTAGAGCTGATGGTCAACTTTGCATGATATGATCAGAAACCAAAGGCTTGAACAAACTGACATTTATGACAGATTATGGAATTAGAAGAATAATTAGTAAGACTTACTATGCCAATGATTTGTGCTCAAGTGTCAACAAACTTTAAAAAAAAAATCCCCTGGACAAATTCTGCACCCTTTTGCACCACCTTGTGTTCATTCGGGATACTATCAACGTGTGCAGCCTTACAGAAAAACATCTGGAAGCGAGACTTGCCTGCTTCACTGTGTGCCACCACCACTCCCAGTTCATTCTCTGCCGTTGTCAAAAGGTAGTTAGACTGAACATCGCCGAGAGAAATCTGACACCACAGGTCAAGGTTCTGATAAACTAATTCTGTGTAAATATAATCAAAACTGATCTGAAGAAAGATCTATTTTTCAGAAAGATTAGATGAGTAAAGAGCCCACACTACTAATTTAATGGAAACGGTGCAAAATGTGCTGATTGTCACACCTGTATTCCGCACATCCTATCAAAAACACTTCTGGAGATCATAAAAATGTTGCTTCCGACTAGATTTTGTATGATTTACTCGGGTTGTTGTGAATGCTTCCCACGTGTCTATGACTCAAAATCAAGTGAAGGATACAACTTTTGCCAAGACAATGTCACCAGGTCTGAAGCTTTTGTACGTCTCCACCTGCAAGGATAAGAAAAACTGTTCATATTTGGGTGTCAGCGAGTGATTCAGTGAGTGAACAGGATGTGTGGAGAAAACCACCGAATGATCTGAGTGGACACATAGTTCTAACCCACCTTGTCTTTCTCTGTTGCGCGTACGTCTTCTTTTCTGCCAAAACAGAGAAAGTGAGCTCATGTTTAGGGAACAGAGTAAAATAACCTGCTTTACACTGTGGAGTCAGGTTCTGGGGTTACCTGATAGTCCCTCTGAAGCGATCCTTCAGCGGCGTGGAGCCGACATAAAGGATGTGGACTTTGGCAAACCTGGGGTTGATGCTGGTCACCTGTCAAATAAAAAAAAAAGAAAAGACAAACCCACTTTAGATCCAAATGTAAACAGTGTACCATCAGTTCATTAAAACCTGTCGTTACAGAAGAAGTTACATACTTTACAGGTGACTATTGCTCCGACATCGGGTAGTAACTGCGCTTCAGTTTCACGCACCACTGAGATCACAGGTAACTACAAAAATAAAACAAATGCATGAATGTGCAGACAGGCCACACCAAAATGTTCCGTTATATCAGAAATAAAGTCAGTAATGCGCACATTTGAAAAAAAGCATCGAACAAACCTGAACAATCCAACAAAGGTGAGAGCCCCCCCGTGCAATATCACTCAAAGGACAAATTATTCAAAGTTTTACCTCATCTCAGAATTGCATCATTTCTCATACGTGTACTTTACAAAGACTCTAGTGAAAATACAACCAAAGAAGAAACTTAGTGCAACAAAAAAGAACAAATGTGATCACTGACAAGTTGTTGGTATAACCGATCAGTGGACATCAGAACTTTAGCAGTTTGGGGAAGATGGGCTGTGTCTTTTTCTCCATGTCAGTCATAGCATCACAATAAAATTAACTGAGGAGAACAAAATCTGATAATGAAACCTGAAAAATTAAAAGACACCAGCTTATGTCACATTGTCCCCAAACATACCAAGTAGCTTTGCTAAAAATCAGAAGTCAAAGATGACAAAGAGCTGTTTTGCGCAGCTGCTGTCTGAGCTTTTCACTTTGCTGTTTTTGGTGGTTTGTCCTGCTTGTTAGCGCCAACAGACTTTCAGCCAGTCAGCAACCAATCAGTCAGTGTATAGCAGTAGTTTTTGGAAGACTGCCCATCAGTCTGTTTGCAGGGGCTGAGTGTAATGCAGATGGACACCTCCGCACAACTAAAAATGGGCCCTGAGCCCTGGGACTTTTTCTTTCAGACTAGGATTGTCTACATGTTCACTGGTGTCTGAAGTACCACACAAAAAAATAATCAGACAAATTTGTCCTTTGATGTGTGAAAAAGACCAGCATTTCATTGCTGTAGGTCTGCCCCAAAGAGCAACAAAGAGAGCAGTGGAAAAGAGGGAGTGTGCTTCAGCTGCGTCCACACAAAATACAGCAATGCTGCAGCTGTCTGTATGGCTCAGCTCAACAATTCCTGAACTTCACCTTGAACACATTTTATGAGCTAAGAAAATGTACCATAAGTTAACTGACACAGAGGGGCTCACATAAAACCCTGGTTCTCAGCCAAGAAAGACCCAGTTCAGATAGGATCCACCATGTTTGGCATTAGCCTGCATTGGATCACCACAGTGCCACAGGGTCCCAACAGTGGAGCACAGAGGTGGGTGTGTGATGATTAGTTGTTGCATGAGATAAAGCGGTGCTGGGGAGATTAAATGTATAAAAGCCAGCAAAATATTGACTAATATGACTATTAGTCTTCAAAGGTTTGGCAGCTAAGTATGTCACCGATCCTGAATGCAACTGAACACCTTTGAGGAATATAAAATAGACAGGTGGAGCACCTTGGAACCCCTCCAGCTGAGAGAAGCTTAAAAATTCACATTTGAAGAAAATATTAAAGAAAAACAAAACAAAACGTCCACTGACTTTTCTTGCATGTCGTCCCAAATGTGGGGGAGGTGTTTTTGATAAACTACATTTACAGAAATGTGTGAAAACGATGCAGTCACTGTAAAGTGATATTGCACTGAGGTGCAGTCACTTCTGTTGCTTTGACTCAGTCACCCTCACAAACATTGAGCAACACTCCCGCCACTCCTACAAGCAGCTCCAGAGTTGTTCTCCACCTCTATCCTCCCTGCAACCACCACACCCCTCACCTCCTCTCCTTCGTTTTTCTTGAGCACGTAGCCTGCAAGTGAAGAGTATATGTAGCCGTGTCGAAGATACACTCCTGTGCCCGGAATACAATCTTCTACACTGCATAGTTTGTCACCTGAGTACAAACGGGAGGAGACAAGAAAAGGAAGCACCAAACATGCATACGTTCAAGGACGGGAAAGCAGGCCACCTCATGCATACATCAGAGAATTTTTGGTGGCAGAACACATACAACATTAAAACAGGCACATATGATTAACCTCTAACATTTTTGTCCAAAACTACTCTCTGCGTGATTACAACTTCTTGAGATCAACTTGTTTTTTTGCACTTTCAGCCCTTTGATGTGACCCGTCATGATCTTTCAAAAGATTGTTGGATATGTTTCCAAGCAACTTAAACACTGGATTAACATTTACTACTACTGGCACACGCAACATAAAGCTGCGGATTTCTAGTGGGTGGGACAAAACTCAAGCTCACAAGAATGTGCTATCCTGCTCGAGGCGATGGGCAGGGCAGACGAGGAGCCCTGCAGAGCAAAACAACGGCGCAAATGCGATAAAACTATGCAATAAAATAACACTTAAAGGCCAGTTTTCGATTTTATACCGAGCTGAAGCAACTGACCATTGATTTAAACGTGACTGCATTATATAGTGGACTGAAAATAAAAGCCCAGTCCACGCGTGGCAGTGACAGCGTTTTTAAGAACCAACACTGCGTTTTAACCACACGGTTTAACGACACGGTGACTACCACACGAAACAAAGCAGAATGCTTACAACGTGGCTTTAATCTACTGTAATACACCCCAGAGAGTGTAAATTTAAGGGACTCACCTGGAACACACAACTTCATGGGCGACATGTTTTCGAGAAGAGAAGTTAGCCAGCCCATTGGCTGCGATGAACGACAAGAGTCGATTCTAATTGGCTTATCTGAGGAGACCGGAAGAAAAAGAGGGATGGGTCCATCCGCCATTATTGTTGAAGCACGTGAAGTTTACATGATATTGAAAAGTATATAGAGTGTGTGCTAAAACAGCAAGTTATTCCCTCCTACCCTCCTATTAATGATAATGATAATAGCAATTTAGATAGATAGATAGATGTATTGTATTTCTTTAGATGTATTTCTGTTCAAAACTTCAACTTCAACCACTCATGGTGTTTTCACAGGATGTAGCAACAAACTGTGTTCACTGACACTGATTTTCTGAAGTGGTCCTCGGATCATGAAATGCCCTTAAAAAGTAGCCTTTCTGGATTGGTTTTCAGACTTTAGAGGCAGCTGGGTTCTCAAGAAATAGTGACCATGAGAGAATTCACTAGATAGGCTTCAAACTAGATTTTTGAGGCTAAAACAGAATGATTTGAGCTGGTCAGTATGCTGGTAGATTCATGTGATGAACAAAAGCGACATTTGCATACATGCTGCTATAACATCAATTACATTAGAAGTGAAGAGCATTTCGTTAGCATTTCTCAGTGGAAAATATGTTTTCCCTCTCCCTCTAGTTGTCTTTGGCAAAAATGTCAATTTAGCAGAGTCCACTTTGTGACTGTTCCTTTCAAATACTTTCCACTGGTCTCATCCCAGATGGTTCTGTCAGGCAAGCATTACACAAACTTTCCAGGCTTTTGTTGACCATGTTCTGATTCTTTTAAGTGTGTTGTTGGTATCAAATTGAAGAGTACATCTAAAATATTTAAGTTTCAACATTTGATAAGTCGTCTTCGTACTATTGTCAGTTCAAAACAAATTTTGAATGATTAGCAATGATTCTGTTTTAATAATTATACAATGTGACCAAGTTATTTTGAAAATGGGCTGAATGCACACTCCTTTTTAAATTAATATGGTCGGTATTTGTGATCGACTTTGTTTTAATCATCATTCTACATTTTTACTTGTATCCCTTATTCTTCGTGAGACAGAAATGACAACTGTGCTGAGAGAAGAACAAAAAGCTTTCATCAAATAATGTCACACAACATTTATTTGTTTCTCACAATGCCACAGCAAACAATATTCAGCAGTGCAGGACAAATCGACCTGCCTTTTAATAGAAGCCAGTGTTACTTTGTACTAATACTGTTCCCACTGAGCTTTACCTACAGGGATTGTAAATGAGAAGGAATTCTTAGGACAGCTCTGCATCGGTAGTCTACGTTTGCTTCTGTTCTCTGGTCCCTAATTTTCATTTTGGTCAGTGTTTAAACAATACTCTGTAGTCTAATATGAAATGTCTGTTTCAGTGTATCACAGAGGAGAGATCAATCAAGTCAAACTTCAGATTGCATGTTTGTGTAAAAGCTGGGTACTACTCATATAAAGTGCACATTGTGTGTCTGTGTGTGCAAGTCTGTGATAACCCAACCATTAAATAACCTTTTTTTTTTTTTTTTAACTTGATGAAAGAACCGCACATGATTGATCAGTACTCTAGCCTCCAGGCAAAAGACAAGTCTATTTCTTGGCTTTGCCCTGAGCAGCCACAGCTTCCATGGCCTTCTTGACGGTCTCCTCATCTCCCAGGAACTGCATGGGTCCTAAAGGCTTCAGGTTCTTGTCCAGCTCGTACACAATGGGGATGCCTGTGGGCAGGTTCAGCTCCATGATGGCTTCCTCTGACATACCTTGGAAACAGAAACAGACGTAAACAGCTTGTAATAAATTCATCATATATATATATATATATATGTATATAAAAACAGGAAATTAATGTTATGATTTTTTGTTATGCCATCACTGAAAGTCTCTCATTGTTGGTTATCATATATTTTGGGTTGAGTGTGAAGCAAAAAATAAAAATTGGACAAGTCGGCCATTGCTCAAGCAAATTGTGACATCATAGCGCCACAAAGTGCCCTTTAAACTCATGCTTTAAGCATGCTGGATGCCCTGCAGCCTTTGTTTTAAGCAGTAGGCGTTGTTCCTGAGAATATTACATAATTACACTGCAGGAGTTGCACTGGTAGTAGTTGCACTCCGCAGCGAGTGACAGGCTAAAAAAATAGGGAGGTCCATCACAGACTGAAACAACACCAAAATGTCTGGCACGAGAGGTGCTGTGACATCAATTTTGGCACGTGCCACCGTTTGCATGGTTGAGAATATTGATTATTCAGGAAGCATGACTCTCTTTGGTGCAGACAAGAAGCAATGTTAAAACAGTACAATAAAGGAAACATAGAGCTGAGTTTTATCAGGACAATGACAAGTCAAGCTTTCCGGATTTAAACAAAGGCCATAGACTTTTCACCACTTGGTTAGATTTAAGTAAGTGCATTTTTTTCTTACCCTCAAGATGCTTCACAATGCCCCGCAGGCTGTTGCCATGGGCAGCAATCAGAACCCGCTTTCCCTCCTTGATCTGTGGAACAATCTCTTCGTTCCAGAAGGGAAGTGCCCTAGCAATGGTGTCCTTGAGACTTTCACAGCTGGGAAGCTGGTCCTCTGTCAGGTCAGTGTAACGCCGATCCTACCAAAAAAAGAAAGATCATTGACGTTAGCTGCATCTCAGTCATGTAGACCAACTCTGATGTAACAGAGATGCTGGCACTTGTTGGAGAAAAAGTCTCAGTGTGTCAGAGTTTTGCTGAGTTGTCACCTTGCTTATGGTCTGATAGAAGTCATGCCCTTCATCCATGGATGGGGGAGGAATATCAAAGGAACGCCTCCAGATCTTGACCTGTGCCTCGCCGTGCTTGGCAGCGGTCTCAGCCTTGTTCAGTCCAGTCAGGCCACCGTAGTGGCGCTCATTGAGTCGCCAGGTTCGGTGGACAGGCAGCCACATCTGGTCAATGCTGTCCAGGACATACCACAGGGTACGGATGGCCCTCTTTAGGACAGAGGTGTAGCAAATATCAAACTCATAGCCAGCATCTGAGGTAAATCAGAGAGATGACAAAGAAAAAAAAGAAAATGTAATCAAATTGTAATGTCATTAACATATAAATGCACAGAAGGTGTCATTTTGAAATAGTTTCGTGATACAGGAAGCATAATTACTCTTATAGGTACGCTTCACATAACAAAATAGTTATCTGCAGGATATATTTCACCCCTACATTTACTTCCGTTTAGTCATTAGCCACATAGCACTAGCTAACTGTGAGCTCTGCAGGATGCCCCAGCAGAGGATTTCTGGGTCACAGAAAACCAACAGGAGTGTGTGCACGTGTCCACCTATAATGCTAGAAAATTCAGGATAAGGCATCGGAAGACTTCACTTGTAAATCACAGTAAACTGAAGTTTCTTTGCTTGACAGTCTGCCTTTTCCCTTGAAGCTGAGTTATAAGGTGCTAAATGAAAAACACAATCAGATATATACAGATTTACACTAAATTTATGCAAAGCACTGAAGACCACATGTGCTCCACCAGAGCAGCTTTAATGTGGCGCATCATGTTCCTTCACAACAGCACGCGTTTCTGGAAATATGATTTATATTTTTAGGTGATTGTTTAATTTGCCTGCTGACACTTTATTAGAGGCTTACAGTTTTTGCGACAACTTTACGTGTTTATGTGTGAATCTCAGAATTTTCCCTTAAAATCTTAATGGAAATCAGAGGCAGAAAGACTGTAAGCCTTTGGCTAAAACTCAGCACGAACTTCATTCACTGGTGTCACAAATGGAGGTATAATTAATAAACTATTTATTTGGTAAACACGTATTATCTACTTAGGCTATTGGGGAATGACAGAGGGAAGCAGAACATCTATAAATAAGGACTTTATCTGTGCTGGATTAACTAACTAAACATTTAAGTCTATTTGCAGAATCTCTTCGGTCCCAATTTAGTTTTATTTCAAACAGCAACCGATTGGCCAGACGGTTATACTATCATACAGACACTTCCGTGTGTCTCGTGCTACTGAGTCGTCTCGTGCAGCAGAGGGCTCTGGACTACTTGTTTCCCCACCCGTCAGAGTTGCATAAGCACTGTCTTTTAGCGGCTTAAAACGACACCCGAGAAACAAAGCCCGATTAGGCCCGGTGACATTGTCTGCCGGCGTACCTTTCAGGGCCTGTCCTCCCCGCTTTGCCTCATGCTCCCCGGTCTCACTCAGGTCCGCATCGAACCAGCCGCAGAAGCGGTTCTCCTGGTTCCAGCAGCTCTCTCCATGGCGGATCAGCACCAGTTTGTACGCAGCCATCCTCACACTAATGCCCTCTGCGCTGTATTTCCGGTAACTTTGGGGTGAGGGATTCTTCCAGGAAGGCGGCAGCGACGCTTTCTGATTACACCTGACTGCGCCAAAACCGCACAGACGGCTATAAAGAAATGGACGCGGTATTTTTGTTATTCTGCAGTGATGGGGAGACTGTTGCGGGAGAGGATTGAAGAGTTAGCTACTCTGGTCGTGTTTTGACAGGTCTAGGAGCGAGTTTCCTCCCTCTCTTCCTGCTGATTTCCACCAATCAGAGGGCGAGCTGCATGCGCCGGAGGAGGAGGGAGGCAGGAGGATGCGCACAGCGGCACGTCCACACACCCCGCAGCTGTGCGTCCTGCGGGCTGGCCTTGGTGCATCACAGGGAGAGACCGTTCAAAATGCCTAAAAATATCCTAAATATTCACCATAGGCATTTAAGCATGGCGGTACATGTGCTCTATACTGAAATGTCAGTCACAGGGTCGAAATGAAAGCAAATGTACTCGATAACAGTACTTTTCTACTTTTACCCCATCCTCTCTTAAGTTGAATCATCAACTTATCAACTTACTGTTTTTTGTTTGATGTTATCAGTTTGTCACATCGTGCTAAAGGATTTTTGGCCTTTTAAGCTCTTGTTTTCCCTCTTTGTGTTCACTTTAATTATCTGATTATCATACCTGCTTTGTTTTTTGTTCTCTGCTCTGCTTTAGTTATTCTTAGTGGCTTCATTTAGTCTGTTCCATGTTTTTCATCAACCGTCCGAGTATGAATAACTCTCTGGTTCTGTCAGTGTTTGCCATCATTTTGTTGTCTCAGCCTCATAGGTTTCCAGTCCTGCGTCATCTTCACGCTTTGCTTTTGTTAATTTGGAATGAGGAATTTTTGTAATGTCTGCTTTTATAGAGGTGCTGATGATCAGTTGATCCAGTACATTTGATTAGCAGCACCTGGCTGCTACTTACCCCCTTAATTCTTATGTAAGCAGTGTATATTATTCATTCATCTGAGGTTATGTTTACCTCATTTTAGGAGCTGGTAAGGATCATACCTTAGTGTATTAATAAGACAGTTTTTATATAGCTTTATCTTTAATTACTTTCTAAGTTGAGATGATTTCAAACAGTAAATATTTTCAATCATTAAACAGTTTATATAAGCACATCCTACAAGATTATTAAATTCAGTGATCAAACTTTAATATTATTGTGTGTAATAATACACACGTTTACCTAAGTAACATTGATAATAGCCAGTGTTTTACTTCCAACAAAGTACTTTTACAGTGCGACATTTGTACTTTTACTTCAGAAAAGAATGTGAATACTACCTTTTTCCCATGAATGTAAATGTCAGTCATTTTCTTCTCATCATAAAGAATCTTGATTTATTCCAGAAAATTATTTTTTGACCAACTTAATTACATTTACACATTATTAAAAAAACTCGAATTAAATGTCAACAACGCGTTTACCATTCTGTTACATCTCCAATACTTTTAATTTTACCTAATGATTATTTGGAAACTAAGGATACCAGTCATTGCAGTTTTTCAGAAATATATGTCCATCCTTGCTGAATGCACGATTTCACCTGCTCACAGTGGTTTCTGTTGTCTGATTCGCCTGTTCATGATGCTTCATATGGGAAACTGATCTTTTCCACAGATAGGTTAGTCAAGCACACGCTGTTTCCACACAGCCAGACCTTCAATATATGTGTCTCTGTATCAATGGCACCCTCTCATATATACCATTCACCCATGCCATGGAAACTGATGCACCCCCATATCATCACAAACGGTGGCTGTTGCACTTTCCTCTGATGACATCCTGGATTGTCTGTCCCATCATTTGCATGTACCATTGGGCATCCGTTTTTTCCAAAAAGCAGCTGAAACATGGGCTCATCTGACCACAGAATACATGTCCACTGTATTTATGTCCATCTGAGACAAGTTTGGGTTTGTACACAGGGTTGATATCTGGCTTCCTCCTTGTGTAGTACAGTTTCAGGTTACATTTCTGGATGCAGCAGTGGACTGTGTTGACTGAAAAAGATTTTCAAATGTATTACTGAACCCATGTGACTCCAGTGATCACAGTAGCATGATGGTTTCTCATGCAATGCCATCAGCGGGCTCAAAGGTGTTGTTCATCCAACATTGGTTTCTCTGAATCTTTTTATAATACAATGCACTGTAGGTGTTGAAAAAACAAATGTAATGCCATTTCTGCATCTAGAAATATTTTTTAAATGGAAGACTCTCTGACTGAATTTAATACATAGTTGTGAGCCATGAACCATCCTTTTTAAGGAAAAACTAATGGTGTATTCAGACCAAACTCAAAGTGAAGTTTCTTCCTGTGTTATTTGCACAAGTTCAGCCTCTGAAGTGTTTTTTATTTCACAACGAGCAAATATTCGCCCTTTGGAAAGTAGAGGCAAGGGTTGCACCTTTTCTTGCACCCTCTATGGAAATCACAAACTTGCCAAAAACACTGTTGTGTACTGAATATATGGATGTGTCCTGATTCTTTCTGGATGTCTTTTTTAGTTTCACTGTTCTTACTTTAAAATCCCTTTTTTTTTGTCTTTAATAGTAATTTCTCATGTCTTTGTAGTTGTTTTGAGTCTATTTGTGACAGTCTTGAGTAATATTGTCACTCATTAATAATTTTGAATGTATTTGTAGCCATATGATACCCTGTGAATGTTTTGAATCACTGTGCATAATTTACATCTCCACTTTGTTGTGGTTTAACTCATTGTCAGACAGACAGTTGATTGACAAACCGGAACTATTACCCAACACTTCTAGCATTAGCTCTGGACTGACACAGTCGTAACAGTTCTTCATTTATTTTATATTAATTTGTGATTTTTCTGAATTCATGTGCTTCATGTAATGTGCTGCTTGATATAGTTTTCTAGAACATGTAAAAGTCAGATGAGAATAAATGGACTAGATTTACCCCTCTGCCATCTGATGATAAATAAAAAGTCTTCAGTTTCGTAATGTACTCCCTAAACACTCAAAATCTTTATCAAAAGCTGTTTTGTTTTGTTAATTGATTGGGTTAACCTCAGTCTCACGTGTCATCCGTGGGCGGGATGATTATGTCCAATCAGCCCAGGAGATTAGGTTGCTGACAGGGGGATCTGGACGCTGATTGGTTACAGATCAAAACACTCAACGGTTTCCGCCTTTTCCCGGAAGCTGACAGTCATCTGATTTTCTTTTCTCCCGTGTTTGTTTGATAGCCAGCGTCACTGCTAGCCAACAAAACAACCGTCCCACCTTCTGTTTTCCCTCTTTTTGGTGAGTTCCTCTTTTTTCATATCGTGACAGAGGATAAAATAACTCATCGTCTACCTCCAAAGTCATGGACGAGACGAGTCCGCTTGTCTCTCCGCTCCGGGATTCCGGTGATTTTAGCTACTGCCCCACAGAGCCCACCAGCCCCCGGGGTGCGTTTGGAGGCACACCGGGCTCTGTGGTGCGCATCCCGGCGGGCAGTCCGGGACGCAACCGAGAGAGACAGCCGCTCCTGGATCGTGACCGAGGAAACACGCCTCGGGAACCGCACAGGAACGAATTCCCAGAAGATCCCGAGTTCAGAGAAATCATCCGAAAGGCCGAACGAGCCATAGAGGAGGGCATATACCCGGAGAGGATCTACCAGGGCTCCAGTGGAAGCTACTTTGTCAAAGACTCACAAGGGGTAAGAGGAGCTGATTCTTACTAACATCCACCCATTACTTACTGGTATGGTTAGCTGTCTCGTCACAAATCTGTAAAATCTGATGTGTTGTGGGAGATGACATGTCTGAAAGACTGATAGACAAGTGTTTTGGTAAAGTGTTAGTCGCTTGTAGGAGAGGCCTTATCTAACTAGCCTGTGATGACTTCGCAGATAAACTGTAAGGTAGACTATGAAACACAACATGTGCCTGCTTTGACCCAGATAAACATAAAAACTGCTCATTTTTTTAAACAAATATAACAGACTGCAAATACGTCAGCCAAGGTGAAGGCTGTCTGCCATCTGGCAGCTCCTTTGAGTCTTTCACATAACGCAAGGACAACGAATAAAGTTTGATTTAAACAAAGAAAAGTCCATAATATGAGCAGAACAATTGCTGTTTTGCTTGATTGTTTCCTTTTAGAGCTCCTCTTCCCACACTTGTTCACCTTCTATTCACAAAGAGCCATGAAATAGCTCTGTGGTTTAAAGGCTTCAGCCAAAAAAACAAACAAAAAAACCCCCAATGTTTTTTTAAAAGTAATTTAAAAGTAAGATTTAAAAGTAAACAACAGCAACAAGTCACATTTTTGTATGTTTTTTTTTTTTTGACCCGGTAAGCTCAGGTTGCTTAGCCTCTCCACTAAAATGCTTTACTCACCAATGTGATTACAGCCACGAAGGCAGGTGTCCATCATTGTGGATCCATCTGCTGAGGAAGGTATCATGTCAGCAGTCGTCTGTGCAGGCCTGTCACAGTGATCAGTACAGACTCAGATAAAACGCCTGTTAGATGACTGTGCTAAAAACAAACTGTTAGACATGTCATGAAGCAGAAGACGTTGAGCACACGCTTCTAATTTGGTTTACAAATCGATACGCAGTGACTCAAATAAAGCAGGGAATCAACATGGGGCAGTTATAAAATGTTTCTCCCAGCTTAATGACTGTAAAGTTTGATCGACACCACTGGATCCAGCTTTGATAATGTATCTTGAGCTGTGTGAAAGGGGAAAAAAAGGAAGTGATTGTGTGGACTTTGGCTTGGATCCTCACAGTTTTCACTTTCTATCTTTTCACCACAGCAAAGCTCAAGCCTCTTATGTGCCTCTTTCGTTACCACTTAATGGTGTTTGAAGCAAAAAGAGCTATTTTGGGCGGAATAGTTGAGTTTTCTTGGTCTCCCCCCACCTCTCCAGTTTTTGGGTTAGTCACCGCTGTGCTAAGTAGTCATGTGCTACCTCTCTGTGAGGACATAATTCTCCTCAATGACCAAGTTTCACGTTGTAATCGGTGTGAGTGTGTGTGTGGGTGTGAGGGATTCTAGCGTAACGTGACATGTGATTTCTGTATACAACTGTGAAATGGCACCACACCCAATATCTTTCTTCTTTTTTTTTTATCAAACTCAAAGGTTTTTTGGTTTAAAAAAGTTTTAGTTGAAAACATAGTGAATGAGCGTAAGTTTAATCCATGTCAGTTCAATTGCATTTCAGTAGGTCTTATCTCTATTAGAATTGTAATTGAAACCACTCTTGTATTATAATCCAACTTTCCATTGCTCTCCTTTAAGTGCTGTAGGATTCAGTGGTATTTTCAGGCTATTAAGAGATGATGCTATCGTTAGATTAAAAAATGAATCAACTTATACACAACCACACCTTCTTTTTTTCTTCTGTGAACCTCTTTCTGCCTTTGTTTCTCACTTTCTTCCACTTCTTCTCCCTTCACAGAAGATCATCGGAGTGTTCAAACCTAAAAATGAAGAGCCCTACGGCCAGCTGAATCCTAAATGGACTAAGTGGCTCCAGAAACTGTGTTGTCCCTGTTGTTTTGGCCGAGACTGTTTGGTTTTGAACCAAGGTTACCTTTCAGAGGCCGGGGCCAGCCTGGTCGATCAGAAGCTGGAGCTCAATATTGTCCCCAGGACGAAGGTATAATCACACCATGCTGTGTCAACATTACAGAAGGGCTCTTCCATGTCATCTCTATCACATGTTTACAGAATTTAAAAAATTAAAAAAATTCTTTACACATTTTTTGTGCTGGTTGAAAATGAATCTATATGATATATATTAGAGCCCAAAGGGAACTATTTTTAAGTTGGAGTCGCTGCTAAATTGGGAGGGTGACTACTACTAAAATTTGCCCACATGTGGGCTAAGGGCCTTTCCAGCTGAATTTTGAGCTTCTTGTGTTCCTTCTTCTTTATGTTGCTGTAACTTGGGATTGCTTCATCTGTCACTACTGCCTTCTTACTTAGCCAACACCTGTTTATCAGTCTGGATTAGCTCTGTCATTCTCCACCACCTTTACTGGTATCTCTCACTTTCCCTTTGGGACTTCCTAACTATACTGTACACAGATGTCCCTGCCACTTGATAATGTTGGTCCATGCAGCTGTACCTGCCAGCATCTTACATCCCTGCTACTATGTGCTTGAGTGTCTCGGAGGCCTTTTTGCACAGCCTTTACCCGGGGTCCTGTCTGGTGTGGCAGACGCCGGCCTGTTTGGCTCTTGTACTAAGCACCTGTTTCTCATGCAGTCATGATTCTTGCCTCCTTGCTGGCATTCACACCAGTTTTTTTACAGGGTTAGGGTAACTGTTAATTGCAGTCATTTGTTTAGCAATTAATTGTGTACTAAAATGTCACAATTGTGACATCCTCGTCACTCGATAACAGCCACTTCTTCAATCTTTTGGTGGTGCGTTCTGTGCAGGAGCCTGTCCATCTGTGATGGTTCTTTCTCTTCCTCATTGGGTTTCAGCTGCCTGTGGCACTCACTCAGCAGATAGTGGCTATGACTCTCACTGGCCTCCTTCCTCCCACTTAGTGTCCAGCCTCATGGACTACAGCAGAGAACATATCCATCCACTCAACAGCTCTTGCAGATATCCACCTTATATTCAAACTGGTACTTTGTAGTTATATCTTCAGAGAATTGGTGCAGTTTCAAGTTGGTAAAGTTGTATGTGGGTTGACATGGAATGTCCACAAAGAAAGAAGCCATTTTCAAACAATCCCTCTAAATTGACATTCCCGCTTCAGGTGGTGTATTTGGCGAGTGAAACATTCAACTACAGTGCCATAGACAGGGTCAAGTCTCGAGGAAAAAGGCTAGCTCTGGAGAAGGTCCCCAAAGTGGGTCAACGCTTCCACAGGATTGGACTGCCGCCCAAGGTAAAGTGCTAAGTTCTAACACATTTTAATTCGAATTATTTACATGTAGTACAATTGAATGGTAAAGGAATATTCACCCTTAAAAGTCCTGAAAAATATTCTTCACTTTTATTGTGTTTCTTGATGTTCATTTAAGTCAGTTATTTTATTTATTATTTAATTAATTTACCCCTGTTAAGTTAATCTATAAAAGGGTTTAATTGCCTTATTCACTGTTAATCATTACCTTTGTCTCAAATGTGCTTTTTAGATGAAGTGGAAATGCACGGATCTGCTAACACAAATCTATATTTAGCTTATCAATACCAAAAATACTCCAGATAAATACCAGAAATACACCAAGCTGTTGTATATTTAAGCATATTTTCTAAAACTGCTAAGTATCAAAAGAGCACACGATTTTGCAGTAAAGCTGTAATCTTTTGAGGATATGATGTGATCATTTAGATAAAAATCTTGAGCGCACATCAGTTGTGACATCTGTTTCTCTGCCAACAGGTTGGCTCCTTCCAGCTCTTCGTTGATGGATACAAAGATGCAGATTTTTGGCTGCGGAGGTTTGAAGCAGAGCCTTTGCCTGAGAACACCAACCGCCAGCTCCAGCTGCAGTTTGAGCGGCTCGTTGTCCTCGATTACATCATCAGGAACACAGGTAGTCACACAACGAGTGTTGCTGCTGTATAAAGCTCTTGTGCTTATTGCAGAATGTTTTTTTAATTTATTGGTTTGATTAGATGGGTTTAGTCTGGATTTGTCTCTTCTTTTGTTATGTAGACAGAGGAAATGACAACTGGTTGCTGAAATATGACTATCCAATGGACGCTGTTGGAAATAAGGTAAGGAAGCTGCATAATTGTCTTTAACTTTATTTGGTTTAAATGGTGATCCCATGACACACTTTTTACATTTCTATTCACATTGACTTGTTTTAGGCCTGTAGTGACCCACTCACTGCACTCCACCCCTCTCTTCCATGGGGTCTCCTTCTTATGAGATCAGCAGTACTCAATAACCAACAAGCATATTATTATCGTGTCACAATTGGCCAAGAGGTGGAGGACACACACACAAAGTATGCAGTAATTTCCTTCTGGTGTATGGTTAATTTACAGCGTTTCCATGGATGAACAAGTTGTTCAGTTTAGGGGTGGGGGAGGGGTGTAAAAGAACAAATAAGTTGAAAAAGAAATGGCAAAAGAACTTAAGTAGAATTACAAGCAACATTCATCCATCCATGAAGCACGGCTCTGAACTGAACTTTCAGAGAACCTCTTTTCCAGTCCTTATGTACCGGTAACCGTGAGAATTATTAATCAAATTGTGAAATTGATATTTATTTGCCCAACATCACAACAAATCCAATCATTGCAATTGCTCTGACATAGAAATGTATACAATCCCTTTGTTTAAAGGTTCAGAAAACAACTCACTGAAACCATGACAATTTATTCTCTATATTCCCTATTCCCTATATTCTCACCAAAATGGTCTACTCTGAAGGTCACTTATTGTGTTTGTGCTACCCATTTCCTGTTTGTCAGTCTGAAGCTTCAACGTTTTGCCTCCAGGAGTGATACACACTCACAAATAGGTAAAATAATAGTCTTCAGTACCTGTGTATTCAGACTGTTGTGCGACTGACACCTCTGGAGGGCACGGCTTGCCCCGTCACATCTTATGACAGAGCTCATAGTATATAGCTTGAAAGCTAACCGTAGCACACACTGTAATCCAAGCTCAGACTACCTTACCTGACTCATAGAAAAAAAATAATTGACTGTCAGTTGCAGTTTGGCTTCTCACAGTTGATGCTGATCCATCTTTTAGGCACAATCTGGTCACAAGTCATGATTTCAAGTGGCCCAGCTTGCTAAAACACAGCTCCCTAGATAGATGGGCTTTACCAAGTGTCCAGCTGGTCAATACTACTGAAAAATCACAGTAACTCCTCCGTTCCATATCTGTTCCATAAACCCTGGGTTTTTTGTAGAGGCTAATGTTAGGCACTGTTGTTGATATAAAGCGGAGTACAGATAAGGCATTGATGGATAATCTATTTTTAAGTTAAGCTGGTTATATAACTGCTGAGGAGAATTTGTCCCACTTCAAAGCTAGTCAGTGCAGTTTGATTTAAATTTGAAGTTAAGTAGGAATAAAGATATGTAGATAAATGTTCATCTCTGACCAAGTGCCAAGGTTGTTTTTTCTAAGTTAGGAGTAAGTCAAGTCTTATGAATCCAAAGTACATGCACCAAAACATATATTCTCCCCTTTAATTGTTTCAGCTCCACATCTGATGCATACTCCGCTACATGTGCTGCAGATTGTGTGTTGATAAGGACGTTGGAGATGCTCTGTTTGACAGACATTATGTTAACACCGCTTGAATTAAGCCAAGTTTCTTTTTCAGTGTAATGTTAAAACACAGACATAACACTACGTTGCAAGCTAATTAGTTAGGCTCCAATTAATGTTGGCTTCATACATACGGTGTTATGCATGCTGTTTCATCATTAACTGGGAAACTTAATTGTTTTTATGTTATTTTTATGTTGTGTATCTCTCCAGGACACAGACTGGGTGGTAGTAAAGGATCCCATCATTAAATTGGCAGCTATAGACAACGGCCTTGCCTTTCCCCTCAAGCACCCGGACTCCTGGAGAGCTTGTAAGCACTTGCATAATCAGTGCTCAGATTGAGATTGCATTTAAAAAGAAAAGCAGCTTCTATTTTTTTACATCCAGCAAAAAGTCTGTTTCTGTTCCTTGCATTTCACTTCTTTTCTGCAAGACATACATTTTTTTAATGCATTCAATCAGTGTTAAGAAATGATTTTGTTGTATGATCACCAGACCCCTTCTACTGGGCATGGCTGCCTCAAGCCAAAGTTCCTTTCTCCCAGGAAATCCGAGAGCTAGTCATACCAAAACTGTCGGACCCAAACTTCATCAAAGACCTGGAAGAGGACCTCTATGAGCTATTTAAGGCAAGCAAAGCTTCATCATTGACATAGAGGTGGAGAGTGATGAGGAGTCATATGAATGGGAGGATTGACAATCACAGGTTGAAACAAATGCCAGAATGAGGAAAATGCATAAACAACATGCATATATTTTTATTTTCTGCTGTTTGTCACAGAAAGATCCCGGTTTCGACAGGGGACAGTTTCACAAACAAGTAGCTGTTATGAGGGGGCAGGTAAGTTTATTCTTTGCTGAAATGCTTTACCTGAAATCTAAAGCTACACACTGAAAGGCATCATTTTCTTTCAGCAATTTATCATGCAACTATTCTCCCTGCTTCACCCTCAGATAAATGATTTTGTTCTGACAAACCTCTCCCTTTCTGTGCAAAGATTTTGAACTTGTGCCAAGCCCTGAAGGACGGTAAAACACCCCTCCAGTTGGTCCAGATGCCCCCAGTTATCGTTGAAACGGCTAGAGCACCTCAGAGAGCAAACAGCGAGTCCTATACACAGAGTTTCCAGAGTAGAAGACCCTTCTTCACCTGGTGGTAGGAAAAGGAGCAGCGAAACTGCAGGAAGCTGGAGCATCTGTGTGCGAATAGAGGAGAAGACAGAATCTGAGAGCACAGGTTTTTGTCCTGGAAATGATCCTCACCCCCTCTCCCCTCCTCATGGATATTTTGGTACAGAGGGCGAGTTAGTGGGTGCAGAGATGAGGCTAAAAGTGGAAGGATTTCACAGCATATCTTCCCCGTTTGCTTCTGTGCCTTGTGTGAATATGATTGACAAATTTAAGTGATGAAGATTCTGTTCTGTCCTGAGAGTGATATCGGTGGGATGACATTTCTGTGCACCCCTGGGTACATATTGTTCGTTCATGTACACATGCACGCCAGTCAGAGGCCTCTCATATGTTTGTTTAAAGATGGGGGGGTTTGCATTCCACATTTTGTTTTTTTTTGTCACACCTCTTTGCCTTTTTAATACTCACATGCATATTTCCTCTCACACAGTAAAAAAAAAAGCAACGGGCTGGTGAAAGCAATGCCACCAGATCAGCCACCAGATCAGCATTTTGTTTCCTATCAAAAGAAGAGAAGTGTTTATTCTGGTTTAATCTTACAGATTTAGGAAGTGAGCTCTGAGTGGCATGTATGTCGTCGCACATTGAACACAAGCCACGTGAACTGGTTTCACGTTATTCTTAGCCCTTCTGAAGACTGGGATCTACAAGTCATTTGTGATTAAACGGCAAAGCCTGAGGTACTTTTGGTCAAAGAAATTAACTTTTAAAATAAAAATTGTATGACTAGTTCACCAAATTTTGTCTTCTCCCATGGAAGAGTTTTTTGTCGTTGGTGAAGAGAACAAAAACCTCTGCATCTGAAACTGAGCAGAGGAGGCTCCCACCAGCTCCCGTTTTTCTTGGCCTTGTTGATTTCTGTTAATTTTCTGGCTCCTGGGTGGACCCGAGTAAACAAAGAAGTAACTTCCTGCTGTACTGATCTGACATGAAATCTATTGTGACAATGCACTGTATAATTTGTATGTAATATTTAATGATCGATTATAATTAAAACATATTAAATTAACAATGTTTTTTGTTGTTGCTGCTTTCAAGCAAAACACATCTTTAGAGCTGCTGTTATCAATATTTATCAATCAAATTATTATCTTGTGTGAAATGAGTCCCACTTCTGTAAATCCAAAGGTAGTTTTAACCCAACTCTGCAGTTTCTTTCAGTTCATGCATTTTTCTCTGATCGTTTTAGTTTTTTTTTGTCTGGTTCACTCTTCACTGCTCTTAACAGACTCATTTTCCTTTATTGATTAATAATCGAAATGCTTTGATTAAACCCAAATTAACTCATGAACAAGGTTGTAAATCTAGCAGCTTGTAATTTGTTCACACAGCAAAGGAAATTTGACTTTATTAGTAAAATTAAATATGTTTTAGAAACGGTATCTCATGTAGGAACACTGGTAATAAAAGTTGGTATATATATATATATGATAAAGCGCGCTCTGGCTATTTAACCAATGAGAGTGGCAAAACATGGTGGAACCTCTCATTCATGAACACAACAGTGTGTGATACAAAAATGATATACAAAGCAAATAAATACATTTGAGGATTTCAGAGCTGGAAGGGAGGTCGCCTGCCAATCGGAAAGACAATGGATCAGCTTCCCTGGACCACATGTCGAAGTCATTCCTGAACCCAACATTGCCTCTGATGCAACCATCTGTATGCCAATGTGTGTCATAGAGAAAAAGCACTTCATAGCATGTAACATTGTATAGGGGTGAGTATTGAGTGGTCAACTAGAGTAGAAAAAAGCCTCATAAATACAGTTGATTTACCCTTTCTTTGTGACATAGTGGAACTCACCCATCTCAAGTAGCACGCTGACACCATGATGTGGAAGAAGGACTGTACAACATAGATATTTCCCACTGGATTTTGTTGAAGGATGGTAAATATTGGATTAAATGATGTGCAAAGTAAGACTAATTTGGTTTCATGTCTGCAGCTGAGATAAAAAGGCAACATAAACGTCAATTTTGTTTTCACCACCTTGTTCAAGAAATGGTTATAAAGCAAGTGAGTACAGGTTTGAAGATTGTTATTGATTGTTTCATTGTTTGAACATTTAAATGCTAAGTAAAGGGCATCACAGGCTCTGAATGCTCTCAAAACTTGAATTGCTTTAAAACCTAAAAGCGTAAAAGCTTTAACTTGAAATATGTTACGTAATCCTGTCCTGTTTGTAATGATAATGTACCACAAATTCAGACGCTTCACGTCACAGCTATCAAGCTACTCTTTTAATTGCGCGCATTCAAAACAGGAAACAATTTGTACACCAACAGTTTAAGTTCAGGGTCACACAACAGGCCATTTCTGTCAAACACAACTGGTTTGATTTTGTTGTGTCACTCAAAGTTCGAAGCACACTTCCTGCAACAGTTTGTCGAATTATCTCAAAGCAGAATCCCAGCACAAACACGGGCTCCAAACAGCAGTGATGCAGCATGTCCTTTTTCATGCAAAACCTTTTTAAGAAAAAAAAAAAGCCAAGTCTTCACATTCTTTGCATCATCCTCAAGTGTAATTTTCAGTGGAGGATGCGGTGAAGGTAGCGGTCAGAGTCCCTGGCACCCTCCAGCCTGATGCCCAACCCCCATGATGATGGTTTGAAGGGGTTTTGATTCTCTGGAATGTCTTCCTTAGTTGGCAACTGAAATTCCTCCAGATTTTTTGTGAGATCAACCTCCTCATCCTCAAGAGTGTAGCCAGATAGAGGCTCTTCAACCCTAAAGACAGAGAAGTTACCCTAGTTTAGATTAACTAAAACCAGCTCACACATCAACCCACAGTTTAAGCATATTAACATATTTTTCACATAAAGATGGTTGTGTAATTGGATCAGTACAAAGTCACAGATGCTCCTTTATGGTCCTGATTCCCTTAATGTAGAGCTTGTGGTCAGAGAGGGACATGTCTGACCTCCATTACACCAGCCTACAGCAATAAGAACCTCATGATTAAAGAGAGGGCAGTCGTATAGAGCAAAGATCCAGTGGGCCTCATAGATGCAAAATTGGAGGAAGCTAAACATAACTTCACCATGGTATACTGTAAGAAAGCAGAGCTAAATTAAAGATGTCACAATTTTATTTTATTTTTTAGGAGCCCATCTGTATATTCAAACACAGTCAAAGAAATAAGCTGAATAAGTTTGGATCTGAAGCAGTTTTTGTAGATGTGAGAATAGTCTAAACAAATACTGTATTGCTGCTATGTGTTGTTGTTCCTGAGTAAGATGGCGGAGACTTTTTGAAAATGCCTGCATTTTTTTCCTTTATTAAAACCAAGTCTTCAAATCTAATCTAATCTCCTACTTTGATGTAAGTCTACTTTACTAACTTGTAAAATTTTGGCCTGATAATAGTGGTATATTAAATAAGTGTTTTTATGTAGGAACAAATCTAATAACAATCCAATAGTTGCAGAGATCTTTCAGTGTTTGATCCAAATAAACCTCTCAAACAGACTGACCAGCCAACATTACGCATTCCTCCAAAGTTCTGCTGCGACTGTAGCATAGCAAGAAAAACTGAGCCGTACATGCCGTTAATGCAGCTCTGTCTTGCAGACATACTACAACTACACAGCAGCACTTCATCACAACTCCAACAAGACCAATTTCATCTAAGTGAGGAATGTAGAGAGTGAGCATGACACTTGTGTGTGTGTTCTTGATTTTGTTACCTCATTAGGACCTTTTCTGGTATAATCACTGACCTTGTCGGTACCAGTAGTCCTTATGGGGACCAAAGTTTGGTTTCAATTAAGTCTTTTGTGGTGTGAGGATAAGGGTTGAGGCTAGGTAGTGAGTTGAAGTAAGGGTAGGATATAAACTGGTAATGGTTAAGTAAGATTAGAATTAGGATTTGGGAGTAAGGGTTAAGCTGTACACAGTGAATGAAAAACAATGTGTTGTTCCAATAAGGACATCCGCACAAGCTTGTGTGTATTATGGTGTGCATCGCGAGGAGGACACGGTCTTATGAGTGCATTGTGAGTTTGTCAGGCACTTGACAGTTTGCACACTGCATTTCAAGGCACAAACTCTTTCACATACCTGAGATATCCCGATGCTCTGTGCCACTTGTGCTCTCTGTGTCCCTCCACTCTGACTCCTGCCTTATTCCTCGCTCTGACTCTCAGCCCCACCAAAGCCTGGGCCAGCCCTATATCATCCTCCACCTCCTCTTCTTCCTTCTCTTTTTCAGCGTCTGCTCCTTCCACATCAACATCCATCCTTCGCCACACCAGCTTTGCCCGATGTTCAGCATTTCTGTCCCCTGCTGTTCTGAATAGCCTGTACAGCTGATGCAGGTTCACCCCTGAAAAGATGTTGGAGTACCCAGACTTCCTGCTGCATCGACTGGAGGGTTTCCACTGCAGCTCGTCCTCAGTAGAACTGGCTTTCAGGGCCTCTGCCATGTCACAGAGTCAGAGAGTTTGGATAAGGATAGGTGTTGAGGATATCAGTATGAAGGGAAGTTAGAAGTAACCTGAAAGGTTAGATGAGACCAAACTGATCAACCAAAATATAAAGTCACAAGTATTCATCTGGCAAAAAACCTAATTCCAAAAAACATTTTTTCCCATGTGGCACAGCTTTTGCTATGTCCACTATAATAAATCATTTATTCAGCTTGGAGAGATGCATGTGCAGTGATACGTGCTGTTATGACAATGCAACTGCAAATTTAACCTTAAACTAACATTTCCACTGATTAAAATTCTGTATCCTAGTTAACATTGTCTAATAAAATAAAAAAAAGGTTCAGTTTCTGCTCTGAATTATTTTAAAAACTGGTTGAATGTAGTATAATTATAGCGCTTACCTTACCCTCTGTGGATTGAATGAGACAAGTCTAAACTTGTACTACAGGCAGACAGACAAACGGATTACTGAGCTAGCATCCAGAATGCAACTCTTATACCGACTAATGCCAAGTCGACCCACTTCTGACTGCAACGTCAGAGGAGCGCAAAGCCTCAGGGGGAGGGAATAATCAAAGACTAATCCATTAATGACGTCAGTGCCGAGGTTCTCACCTCAAAGAGTCAGTCTGGCTGTTTGGTTGTTTTTGTTTTTGTCTTAGTTTTGCTTTTGTTCTGACTTCTGGGTCGCACTTTTGTTTGAAAGATGCTATATAAATAAAATTGAGTTGAGCTGAGTCATAAAGTCGGCCCAGCAGGATCAAAGATTTTAAAAAGAAGAAAAATAATACACTGAAGTAATAGTAAGGCCTTTGGGAGACAGGAGTACCCATCCTTGAACTGTGGGATTTTAACTCGTGGAGAAAATAGAAGCACAGAATGCCTCATTAGGACAGTATATGTAAAATCTTTATTTGAAAAAGTAGTCCGCTGCAACAAACAAAAAACAAACAATCAGATAAATACAACTGGGTATAGAAAATTTGATCTAATTTTTAGATTAGTATTTGTGAAGGGGTCTTTCCTGGCATTCCTCCAGACAATTTTTCTAATCTACAATTCAAACTCTTCAACTGAATACTTTTTCTGTGACTAGTCATCTTTATATCTGTGTCAAACTCTAAGTATTAAGAAATTCGATTAATAAAGTTGAGGCATTTGGGTACAGCAAGCATCTGTCAAATGATTCACTGTATCACTCAATCTCAACCAAAACAGACGACTACTTTCTGCAGCTGAAAGCCCTTCTCAGATCCTTCTATCCAGTGTCTGTTGAACTTTAGATTGAATTATGAATGATGTGCAAAGGATGACCGGCCACCATGGGATCTAGTTTGTTATGGTTTAAAGCTGAGAAGTGCTTTGCAAAAGTGGACAGAAATGCACAACACTGACAATGGTAGGTGTTGGCATTGGGGTTATATGGTGGAAGTCTAGGTTGATAAGTAGGAGGATCGCTGGTTAATGGAACAAAGAACAAAGAAGGTTGGCACACAAGGACAAAAAGGTGGATCTTGGCAGAGAGAAAAGCGGATTAGCCCTTGGCAAAGAATATGGACTCGCTGCTCTTGGAGGAAGTTAACTCAGCTGTTTTGTAACAGCTGAGTTAACTTTGTAAAACATACCTGAAAAATGAATGAATGAATGAATGCTCTTTATTGTCAATATACAATGTACAACTAAATTGAAACGAAACGAAAAATACATAAAGCTGTAATTAATTAATCTTTTCAGATCAAGTACATGAAAAAAACTTTGGAACCATGAATCCAAAAAAAAGTAATTTTTTATTGCAACTCCTCTGACATTTCTGACAGTTTTGATTATTTGATGACTTCACTAATAAAAAAAACTCAACTTCTTTTATTCATCAATCAGGTTCCAACTTTCTTACATAACAGCTGACAGATCAGCTTTGCAGGACGGGATGGAGCTTGGTCATGAACCTAATTTCTTTCCACCTTAAATTTTCAGTCAGATTGAGATCTGGACTGTTTGTTGGCCATGTCACTGAGATGATGTCTTTCCTCAAGAAAAGTTTTGAACACTCTTTGGTAATTTAATTATCATCCTTAAAAATGACCATAGCATCAGCAAACCTTCTTTTAATTGACAATAACTCTATGTGATCAGTGACTGTGGAAATATGCTTTTCTTTCAACAGTTGTCTTTCTTTTGTTTGAGTTGTAACAAGTTCCAGCATCATCTTGTTGTGTAATGCTGATTGGTGATTCATCACTGAAGATCACTTTCATCCAATCATCCACAGTCAATGACTGCTTCTCTTTAAGCCATTGTAATCTTGTTTCCTTCTCTTTAACCTACTGTAACCTCGTCTTCTTCTCTTGAACCCAGTGTAGCCTTGTCTTCTTCTCTTTAAGCCACTGTATCCTTGTTTTCATCTCTTTAACCTACCGCAACCTTGTCTTCTTCTCTTTAAACCACTGTAGCCTTGTTTTCTTCTCCTTAACCTACCGTAACCTGGTTGTCTTCTCTTTTAAATTATATAAATTTTTTCCAACAAAATGAAACAGCTACATTTTCCAAGAGGGTTATTTCTATTCCAATTGTATTTCTATAGTCTATTTAATTTTATATGAATAATTTCAACAATTTCAACAGTTGGTTCTGTGCTCTGTCAGCATTATCGTGGATAATGTAACGACACTGCCCACCATCAGTAGAGAAAAGCAACAATTTTATTACCAATTAAACATTTAAGAGACTTGTTTTGCCCGGAAAATCATAAACTGACACCAGTTAAAATTACTGATCACATTTATTACATTTAGGTCATTAAGACCACAGTACGGCTCAAAATAACTCAGAACATTAAGTCAAAACAACAACAACAAAAGAATAAACTCTAAATGACTTCTTATAACTGCCATTATTACCATGCGACTAAAAAGATCACACTAAATTTTTTGTCCTGTTCCACCTGAAGGCAGCGTAGCCTAATCAGAACCACCCAGCAGGTGTGGGAACCACTTTTAAGCGCGCGCAGGTCCAACTTGGCTTCATTTTACGCGTTTTCTTTTTATCCACAGACCAATATGCCTGGACTTTTTGTTGGATTGCTGAAAACTCGACGGGCTCAGTTTCCTAGACTTGGTGTTCAACAACGAGCAGCGTACATCCATGCCAAGCCACCTAAAGATAAGATAGGCGGCGTGGTGAGTTCAATGTTAATATATTATTATAACTTGTTGTTTTAAATCAGATGCTGGGAAATGTTAAGAAAAACATGCCATTAATTAGCCTCCAACGTATTTCTTAATGCGATTGTAACGGAAGTGTCATGCTGTCCTGCAGGAATCTGTGTTCGTCCTCACTGTGATGTTTCTGACCATCCTCGGCCCCTCTGGTTGGATTCTCTCTAAGTTAGACCATTATAAAGGTCAGCGGTGATGGATGAAGGGCCGCCATGCTTCATTTGGGCTACAACCAGTCCGTCTGCTGCTAAATGTGCCAGATGAACCACTTCAGATGTTGTGTTAATATAATAAAACATGAGTTGAACTCCTTTGTCTACATTTATTAACTGGTGTAGTTCAACCTGCACATCAGTAGGTGTCGCGTGTTATCACCGGAAGTGAAACTATTCAGTTTGCAAACAAGCAGCGTCGACATAAGGTGTCCACTGATGAAAAATCTTAAAATCAGCAGATTATAGCATAAATCTGAAGCACCATGAAGCCTCAGCTGACCGGGACACAGAAGGAACCGTGGGTGGCGAAACCATCCGGGGCTGAGGCTGCGATGTCTTTTCAGGAGGAGCTTGTGGCTGTGATCCATGGAGCTTTTGAAGTAGCTGTAGAGATCGCAGTTCGGGAGGTGAAAACGCTGGTAGGGCAGGCAACGAGCGACATTTGTGGAGAACTGCAGCGAGAGAACGAGTCTCTTAAAGAAAAACTGCGGAGAGCAGAGGCTGTGCTGGGCTCTGTGCGCAAGGGGGGAAGGAAGGGTGGCTCTCCTCAGATTGAACTCTCCAATGCTTTAAAGCATAGCGATGAACATATCCACCACAAATGCAGTCAAAGAAACCCGAATCCCGAGAGGCGCAGTGTGGATAGTGCCGGGGTCGGAGGTGATCTTCCCGGTTGTAGCGCCGCAAATCCTGACTTCCAGGATAGATACGTGAGGGGAAACGAAGAGCGCGGATCTAGCTGTGACGCGATGACACAATGTGACAATGATGCAGTGTCAGAGCCAGTGAAAGAACGAAATAATGGATGCTCTAAAGGTGTGTGACAGTTACATTTACGGTTCTCAACCACAATGCCTTGAAGCTCACACAGAAGAGTGTTACAAAACCACAGCCAGCTGTTGGTTCGTGAACTGTTCTGGTGTTTTCACACATGGAAATGTGAAAGTAACATGACTGACTGAATGCAACCTGTAACAACCAGCGTTTTACAAACTCCACACATTAAACCAATGTTTCAAATGCATACGATAATCTTCTTTTTTTCCATTTTCAGTTTGCAAGTTTTTGACCTATTCTGATTCATCAGCAGATTAATGTAAATTTGAAATCAGAAGTCAACCTCATACAATGGCACAAATGTATAAAAATGACATCTTCTTGCACATATTAACTGTCATTTTAACCGGTTTGATTTTTGTTTTGAAACTCTGTGAATGTCTGAACACTTTTCCACATTAAAGCCATTCTTCCAGCAGATCTAAAGGAACATTTCTTTAGGATGGCCTTTGGTCTCTTAGGGTAAAAGGAACTTAAATGTGTTTGAGTCTATAATTGATAATGTGCTATTTAGATAATACTTCTGAGATTATAGTAAATGTTAAAGATAGAAAACTTATTTTTAAAGGAACATATTCCTGTGCTTGCTTGGTTTCATTTACAGAGGTCACTGAAGAGATTTCCAGTGTATGTGCAGTAAAGGCAGAAGGCGTGAACCCCGTATGTCAAGACCCACTTGCTCAAGACTCGACACCACCTTCTATGATTGACGAGTCTTCCTTGCAGCAGGTCGCTGTAAAGCAGGAGGATCCAGAGGAGGAAACATCTTGCTGTTTGGACCTTGTTAAAGTGGAGGATGTAAGCTTCGAGGGCATGAAGTGGACACCAGAAGTGGTAGATATTCAGACCCAAGACTCAAAGACTCGGCTGGATCAGGGTATGTAATAAAAGATTAAACCATTCTGACTATAAATATTCCAGGTTCAGGTATTTGTAGGTCGTGGAAATTCTTTGAAAAGCATTTTGGCTGTGTCTAAAAATCGTAGACGATTCAAAAGGACAAAGCAGGTTTGTAGATACACTATAAACAATACTACTATGAACTGTACTTGAACTGTAACGCCTTCAGTAGTGTTTAGTTGCAACACAGTTGTCTTTCACTTGACATCACTAAGAATTTACCCTATAGACATTTGAAACCAGGAGTCTTAAGTACACAGTCAGTTTTGCTCAAAGTGATGTCGACAGTCTGTGAAAGTGGAAAATTTGGATGAGAGGGCAAATTTCAATCATCTCTGTGAGATCTTCCCAGCTCTCCCAACATTTTCAACCAATTCTTTATTCTTTAATTCTTAATGGGATTCTCATCAGTGAATCGATTAAGCTGGACTTTGTCAAACCTAACAAATCATTTATCTATGAGGTTGGCTGACAGGTTGGCTTTGAATGCAGCATTTTGAATCTAAAAGTTTTTGAGCATGAAGCAGAATATTTCAACCCAAACCTTTAAAAAAATAAAATAAAATCAGTCTAATGAGTTCATTGTTGTCTTATGAATATGTTCATCGCTCATTGCTAACGTTTGGCTTCTGTGCCACTTTGCAGTAACAATATTTCCAAGGTATAAACAACCATTATTACAGTTTTCTGTTGTATGATGAGCTGGACTACATTCACTGTTAAATTGTAATTACTTTACACTTATAAGTTTGGGACTCTGTGACAAAATAAAGCATGGTTTTTATTTCAGCCAGTGGATGAAATCAATCAGGGACCCTGCACTTGCAGTGGTACAGCTGGGTTGTCTGAATGTTATTGTGAGCACAGCCTTCATCAAGACCTTCTAATAGTTTAAAAAAGAGATGTTGACCCTCTATAATAAGACACATAAGCATTATCTGTTCTGGGAAACGCAATAATTTTAAAACAATGTTTGCTTTTTTTTGCCTATACTGTCTCACTATACTTGAAGGTTTGCTGTGTAGGAGGTAATGCATTCTAACAGTGCCTTTTCACGCTCCATCCTTCCCTTTAAAATTAGTCACCAAAGCCCATCCCCACATTCAAACCATCTGGAGGAAATCAATCCTGGAATTCCTTATGTACCTACAAGTAACAGAACAGACAGAGAGAACTATCAAAGACTTTCTAGAAAAGGCACCAAGCAGGAGTCAAAACTGGCGGAGAAACAAGTCAGTGAGGGCCATTGAAGACCAAGTTGTACTGTAAGGGATACTTTTTTAAAACCTGTACTGAATGGCTGTCAATATTTTTGCAAAGAACCAGCAATAAATGGCTCACGAGAATGCAGCTGAAGGAATTCCATCCAATGGTTTGCTTGTGTTGTAGCGCTATGCCATTGTTAGGATATTGATTGTTTTTTTATGTTGTTTTTTCTTAGATGATTATTCATTGTTACTATTTCAGCGTGTGGGCAGTTGCAAAATCGATGACAGGGGTCAGTTAATTAAGCATTTCAACATTTCAGTATTTGTGTCATCATGATGCAGATTTTGAAACTGTTTTTCTCCTGAATTTTCAATCCATTCAGGTATTACAAGCATCTGCGGGGACGTAGCACTCATTTTACCACCTGAATTCCACATATATTGGGACGCTTTGTAAAATGTAAATAATAAGATAAAAACCAGTCATTTATTCACAATTGAACATATAAAACATGTCAAATGTTGAGTGCAAAACATTCCACTATATGATTAAAAATAATGACTCAAAAAAATAATGAGCAGCATGTCTCCGAAACAGTTGGGACGGGGCCATGTTTACCACTATGTAGCATCTCCTCTTCTTTTGAAACAATCTGGGATCTGATGAGACCAGATGCTGGACCTCTGGTAGAGGAATGTTGTCCCACTGTTGTCTGAAATAGGATTCTAGTTTTGTAAGAGCTACCTTCTGTTTATATTTGCTGGGTGCGTTTGGCAGCGATGATGAGCAAACGATCAGAAACTTCCATGTGGAAGAAAAAAATGTATCAATTTCGTGCTTTCAGGTTCCGCAGTTGTTCTTCTGGAGTTCCAACACCACTACAATCTCAAAGCATTCTGAGTGGCATCAAACTACCTTACTTATTATAGATATGATAACCATTATGGTTATGTCCAAATTTATTACATAAGATTCTTTGTATTGTCATTTAGTTCAGTTTCAGTGTATTCACACACAAACACACATCAATCATGAATTACAGTATGTATACAGTACAAATTGAACTCTTTTATGTCTTGTTTATACAAAAATGTTTTGTGATTAAAGGCATGTCACTAAGGTGAATGTTTTTCTTAGTTTCGCAAAGTCTAACCAAACACTTTGTATTATTCAACAGCTCATCTTCCAAACCCGATCACGACTGTTTCAGCACCCACAGATCTTCAGTCCGTCTCCTCAGAATTTCCAAACATCTTCCAGTTGGCAGAACCACTTGTCGTATCACAAGCCCCACCACAAGTTTACGGAGTCCAGGTCCGAGCTGGCCGCCCCGTCGCCACCCTCCACACCTGTAAGTTCTGCAGTCAGAACTTCCACCTGCCCAGCTTGCTGCGGCGGCACTATGGTCAGTGCCAGCAGAGGCTTCAGCAGCGATGTCCGCAGCCCGTAGCAGGAAGCAAAAAGACCAGACTGCAGATTTACCCACCGGGCTGCAGCCCCTACCGCTGCACAGTGTGCGGCCGAGAGTTCAACCGCATGGAGAATCTGAAGACTCACCTTCGCATCCACACAGGGGAGAGACCTTACACCTGCTCTGTCTGCTCCAAGTGTTTCCGTCACTCTGGAGCATTAACCCGGCACTTCCGCATCCACACTGGAGAGAAGCCGTACATCTGCGGACAGTGTGGGAAGTCTTTCAGAAACTGCGGTGGGCTCAAATTCCATCAGCGTTCTCATAGTAAGCAGCTGCAGTGATGGTTCAGTTCCTCATGTGTAACAATATCAATGTTTTTGTTTTTATTTTTCAAGGAGTATCCACAACGTTCAAAGACAGTTTTTTAAAAAAATGTAAAATAGACAAAAAAAACAACTATCTGCCATTTAGTAGAGTTTAGTGGAGAATTAGTTAAGATTTTCCTTATTCATAACTGAACATCTGGCACTGGACATAAGTCTGAAAAGTTCTTCCTGAGGATCAGTTCTCAACATTTCTGAGTGATGGCTAATATAAGATTTAATTTCATATACATACATTTATCAAAGTCTTTCCTTGGTCTTAAAATCACAGCAGCACGTTAACAAATTAACTGAACTATCATGAAATCAGCACTTGCCAAACAATAAGACGCTCAGTGGCTGGACTATATTAGAACAGCTTTAGGTTAGAAGATGAACATGAGTGTGTGATATTAAGTAACAACTTCTGCACTGTATTTATGACACCTCATGACATTCAGTGTGTGGAGCCTTTTGATATCATTCCAACTGCTCTTTTTTAAACTGTTTGTGATCACGATTTAAATAAAATCACTGGATGAGCCATTTTGGGTTTCTTTTTCTTGCCACTTTTGAATAGCTAATGTTTTCCTTATACAAATAGGTGTAAATAAGCTAAATAATAAGCTTTCATGATGCATGGGTATTTCTGCTGGGTGAAAAGGACCCTCTGGATATCTCATAAACAATTATCATAGCTGAACTGTGACAAGTAACATGAGTGGGTCAATAAAATGCCTGGAATTCCATGGAAAATTATGAATTTAATGATTAAATGATCAAGAAGATTCATGCATAAACTGTGGGTGATCATCTTTTTAAATAACTTTATCTCCTCAAGCAAAACAATAGAGATGGCTTTGAGACATTCAGGTTCCCAGTAGAGGGCGACAAAGAATATACAGTGACACGGAATGGACATCAACAAAAATCTTGTAACTAAAGAACAGAAGTTACTGCTAACAGCAGTGTTGTAGGTGCTGCGCAGCTGACTGTACTGTATGTTTAACACAAACAAAACATATTCTTGTGTTGAATTACAGTTCTTTCAACTATAAATGTAGCTCTCAAGATGATTATTGTCAGTCAAAAATCATTCTGTCCCCAACAACAAGTTTAGATTGAATAAAGACTTCAGCACTGTCCAAAAGAAAATGTGGATCTTTGCCAAATTGTTTTTCATGCGTAGACACCATACTGGTTCATTTCTTGAGCTAGGTGCCTTGTTCTTATATTGAAATAATCTAGTTGGTTTTATGTGGATTAACCAGTGCAAAAAAAAAAAAAAAATCGCAAGGAAAAAAAAACATTCATCTGAGACTGAGTGAAAAAGCTGTTCATGTCAAAAGAAAAATGTTACAAGACCTTCAGAAAGCCTGGAGAACTAAAGTCACTTTAAAATATGAAAATCAGGCTGCTTGGAAGCAAAAAAGTAAAGAGAACAAAACACACGTTAAATACAAGCACTACAGAATTTAGAACTTACTTGTCTGGTTAATCTATAATAAAACTTCCTTTCTGCATGACTGACACACCTGCATCATTGTGTCGTCAGACACATCGCACCTAAGACAACATTACTTATTAAGTTGATTTAATACTTAACTGAATCATTCCAGTATCTAAATAGATAGTAATCACACCCAACTTGCCTAGTGTTGGATGCGAAAGAAGGCCAATGTAAGATGGCCGATGTGTCGTGATGTGCTGTTGGCTAAATCTCACTGAAGTGAGAACAAAATACATCAAAGTCTTTCCTCCTGAGTAGCAGTTGTGTGTTAATTGATAGCCGTCTTCTAAGTGCTCTCCGCCATTTCCTCCAATAATTCCTTCTCAATGGTTTTCATCACTGTATCAGTTTTTATCTTTTTCCTCTCGTTTTGTTTCTTTGTGTTTGTTCTTGTATAAATGCAAAGCTCAGCTTTTTTCCAGAGGAACACAACTGTTTGATCACCGCTGTGAGAACATTCTCACTCAACAGCTCATTAACAGCTGATTTTTACATTAAGTGGCACTAACACTGACTTCAAGTCCTCTGCTGCCTTCTCGTCTTGGTATAGAGTTAATTGATGGAGTTCCTTCTTCACAGACAGACAGCAGTGTACACTTCTTCCATTTCTCATCATCTTATTTAAGTAATGTAAATGTAAATGTAATTTGTTTATACAGCCCTTTACAACAATCCATTTCGGTGTACCAAAGTGCTTTACAGCAGATAATAAATAAAGAAAGGAATAAGTTCAAAACAATAAAATAACAGTAAACGCAATAAAATACAGCAAAATTGAATAAGATAATATAAAAGTGTCACCATACTACTGGGTATTAAAAGCCATCTGAAATAAATATGTTTTTAGCCTAGATTTAAAGAGGCCCAGGTCATAAATAAGACGCATCTGGGGGGGGGGGGGGGGGGGGGACCCCAGTGCTTGTATTTTGACCTGGGCACTTCCAACAAAAGTTGATTTGTTGACCTCAGAGCTCTACCAGGATTATGGACAGTTAAAAGCTCAGATAAATACGATGGGGTGAACAAACATTAAAAGTTTAAAATCAGTTCTATAAAGGACAGGAAGCCAATGAAGGGAGTTAAGAACAGGAGTGATATGCATACGTCTGTTAGTGTTGGTTAAAAGACGGGCAGCAGCATTTTGCACAAGTTGAAGGCGACTGAGAGAAGTCTGGGAGACGCCGACATAAAGTCCATTGCAGTAGTCTAACCTTGAACTTATTAGGGCATGGATGGCTTTCTCAAGATGTACTTGAGTACATTTAAGTAGAGGACTCTGACCTCTCAGTGTGATAAGCAGATCGATATGAACTGATCAATATGATCAATATGAACAATATGAACTGATTTGTGTGTTAAATGAGTAATGTCATTTTGTAAAAGAAAGCAAATTTTACAAGATAATCCTTGATTTTCATATTCAAGCACATAATTTCACAAAGTTTGTTATTCCTGCAAAGGGAACGTCTAAACTCTTATTATCAAATCTTACAATAAATATTTTTCAAGTCTGTTTTCTCAACATTGATTTTTTCCCCCTCATACTCTGAGCCACATATGAACACTTTTCAGTTTTGATCCCGAATTCCCAAAACTTCTAAAGCTCTTATGTCATTCAAAGCCTGATTCATATCACATTTCATCAACAATTGATATTCACAAGCTATTGAAAGTCTATTCCACTATTCAGAAAACGTACAAAACTCCATGTTTTCAAAAGTAAATGCATTATTTGGATATTTGGGACTTTTCAAGTACATTAGAAAGTTAAAACATCAAGAAATACGACAAACGGGAGTTGGAAAAATATACATTTTGCAAGGCTGTTAAAAAGAGAACCAGCATGACTTTCATATAGTAACTAAAAAAAGTTCTATCTATCTATCTATCTATCTATCTATCTATCTATCTATCTATCTATCTATCTATCTATCTATCTATCTATCTATCTATCTATCTATCTATCTATCTATCTATCTATCTATCTATCTATCTATCTATCTATCTATCTATCTATCTATCTATCTATCTATCTATCTATCTATCTATCTATGCGGATGATGATCCGCCCACTCTGTGATCGACTGTCTTGGACTTGTTCCCCTTCTCTGCTATCAACTGTTCGGCCTGGATTAGACAAGGAAGCCGACGTTCTCGGAACAAGTCTGCTAACGGAGATTTCTGGTTCCACAAACCAACCAGCTGGTGTTTTCTCTGCAGATTAGCCGCCCAGTTTGGACAGGTTACTGCACACGCAGGGAGGCAGGCTGCGGTCATGTTGACCGAGCCGGCCACATCTGAGGGCTCTTCCTTCCTGCAGGCTTACGATGTCGGTGGGACTCGCTAGTTTTGCCTGATCGTCTCTCAGCTCCTCCGCTGCTACATTAAGTTGGCTGTTGTTGGACTCTCTCTGCACGGAGTAAGTTGTCTTCTTCGCACCCGGACGTTAATTTTCGCAGGACTGCGGTTTATGTGGATGTACAGCATGTGCAGGGGTCTGGCTTTGCTGTTTGACAGCAGCTCTCAGGCCACAGTGGTGATTAGCACCAGCTCTCGGAGGCTTGTTCCAGCTGTGGCTGTTCGTGGTTAGTTATAATTACTATTTTACTGCAAAGTGGGATCTTGAAGAGGATGAACTGACTTAGAAGTTAGCCACTTAAAAAGTAACACAACATCGGGAATTGATTAACTTAAACAAAACCAATATATTGTGTAATCAGGATAGTCCCTTGTGAAATGGTTGCTTTCTTCTTGTGCTTGAAAGAAAACTCTTCTATTCGCTACTTTTGACTTTGGACGTCAGCTGTGCTGATATATCTTTTCCTGATGCTCAATACTTGGGCCGATTTTATCTGCTGTTGTGTAATTAATGTATAATTTTGCCAGTTATTAGTTGCTGTTGGCAGATGCAGATACAATGCTTCACTATTATGCATTTTCACACGGCAAATTACGAAAACAACCTCAACTTACAGTACTGTGCAAAAGCACGAGCCCTTTTTTATGTATGTCAAAAGAAAAACAGAGAAATGGGCGAATAAATGGAAATGCAGTATTTAAGACACAATTCCAACCAGTTTGAAAGTCAATATTTTTTTAATAAGCACCTTTTTTCTCCAACACAGCCTGAACCCTCTTAGACAAGCTTTCTGTCATTTAGCAGTATTCAGGAATAGTTTTCCAGGCTTCTTGAAGGACATCCCAAAGCTCTTCTTTGGATGTTGGCTGCCTTTTGTTCCGTTCTCTGTCAGATGATCCCACACTGCTTCAATAATGTTGAGGTCCGGGCTCTGGGGAGGATTCATCCCTCCATAAGACCTGCTGCCACTGATTTTCAGTCCACTTCTTGTGTCATTTGGCATAGCTCAGCCTTTTCAAGGGCTGGAATGAAAGTAAGTGACTTTAAAAGACCTTCTGAAAACCTGGAGAACTATTGCTCGAGACTACTTTATTTCCAAAAATATCTGTCTCCTTGAAAGCAAATATAAAGGAAAAAAACATTTTGCACTGTGCTGTACTGTGATGTAAAACACAAGACATTTAAACAACACACATTTATTTCTATGTAACAAATTCCAACAACTCTAAAGCAGAGGTGTGATGTTCGATATGCTGGTGCTGTGGTACATTGTTTTTGCTGGTTGAAGGCTTTAAGTGCTGAACTCTACTATAAGAAGTACATCTCCTCAGTGCGTGGGTGACATTTACAAGTCAGGGTTTTTTTAGCCTTTTAAATTGCTTCAGCTTTTGAATTCTCTCTGCTGTCTTTTTCTCACTGTGTCAGGGATCACGATGCACAGTACCGGAGCTTTCCAAGACCCTACCCAGGGTTTAGGGGAACGGGGTGAGCTGGTCCACTCGTTATCTAAAGAGACAGCTGGGTCTCCAGATGCCTCTGAGCTGGGGAGTCCTCGCTGTGCACCAAACTTTGACCTCTTCAACATGGTCATGTCCTACAAGAGAATGGCTCTGTTCCTCGAACCAGTTGTAGATGCAGTGGAGCTCATTCGCTACTTGCTCAGGTGCGTGTTTATAGCTTGTGTGACCATCTTGTGATTTCCATATTTACATTGAAGTATTCATAGTTTTCTGTTTTTTGTTTTTTTTAATCACTCAGATGGAAGATGCCACTGTGCTCTCTGCTCGTTTGCATAGTCCTTAATGTCTTCTTTTGCACAGTTACTGAAGGTAGGAATAGCCATTAGGCATCAGTATTGATCCAGCTGACTTATGAATAATTCAGTAACTTGTTGCTCTGCTTGCCTGTCTGGTAACAGTTGGATGGTTCACAGTGGGTGTGGTTGCAGTATCTGCGCCTGCTGCCCTGGGTTACCTGCAGGACAGGTGTGGGGGCAGAGCCTCAGAAGCTGAGCTCCAGAGGAGGCGCTATCATGCTGTGCACCGCCGAGACCTGCAGACGGTCCATCTCACCAAACAGGAGGCCATGCTGGAAGTCAAAGACCTGTAAGATGAAAGCTGCTGGCTTGCAGCTTATGCTTACTTTAGATTTTATTAATCCTTTGCTGATGATCTTCTCAAAAAAAATGTCAGTGACATCAGGGAAAGTTCAGTCAGCTATTCCCTTAATGGCCTTAATGTTTCAGTGCTAATGTACTCTGTGTTTGTGTGGATTGGCAAAGAAAGCTGTGTGTGCACTCATCTTTGAGGCTTTTTCTAGTTTAAGACCGTCCACATTTTAAATATTACTCCTCTTTGTCTCCTAGAAGATGAGCTTGCAGAACAAGTCCTTAATTATCTGCTTCTTTACGACGTGTCATTACCGCTGCACAGTAAAATTAAACAAAAAAGAACATGTTTGGTGCGGGGCCTCACACACTATCCATGATAACCCCGCATTAGCTAACATAAACACGTGTTTTAAAAGCATTTATGTGTAAGACTCACTGGTTTTCAAAGCTTTTTAATTGCACCTTTGGTGGAGAATTCAATCTGTCATAGAAAACATCTGTCAATGACTTTTAACAAAGACAACATTACTACTTATCCTTTTTTTGGCTGGACTGTAGTTTCCTGTCTAGAACCATAAATTCAGTTGTCACTGATAAAGTGAAATGAAGTTACACGCCAGCTGAGTTTTGGCCATTTTCCACTGGCTCCTGCTCTTTCAAACTATTTTTGGTGTGCACTCTCAGCAAGAACACATGCAGAGCCACTATGATATGATAATCTTGGTGAGTGCTAAACACTCAAAATGATTCGTCCACTGCACAGCAGTGATGCTGACATTGCTCAATGTCTACACATGCATACAACTGTGAATACCTCTAGTGTGCCAGATGCAGGTGGAGAAATTCAAGATTTCCCTTTTCAGGCTCTTGACCGGCCCTGTAACAAATTTCTCACACTTTTGCACATTTACAGTCCTGCAATATGCAAAACCAAGCAAAGTTCAGCACTTTGCTTGGTTTTGCTTGTGTGCCTGCTCGTTTCTACATGGTATTTGTTCATGTGCTGGTGAAAATACGTCTTACATTGTAACATGGTGTGAGTGTGGTTGTGTGTGTTTTTCTGTCTTCAGGTTGAAGCACCTGGATGACATGTTGTCCTCTGCTTGTCGGTCAGCAGAAGCTGTTTACAAGGTTGTGTACTGGGATAATCACAGCACGTCATCAAGGTCTGAATGTACACACGCACACAAAGACTAGTTTTTATATAGACTAGTATGTTTTTATATCCCTGTGGGGATTCCTTAGCTCCTTGCAGGGTATACAGGGGTGTATAGAGTATACCCACTTTTAAATCTCCTCTTGTGTGCAACTCATTGCTAAAAGTACATTTTTGTTTTGATCTGCATGTCTTTGAATTTTATTGGATACTATTTCATTTGATGGGTTTGTTAGGTTTACACATTTAGGGCACTAATTTAGGGCACTAATGATACTTCCTTCCTGTTTTCAACAAGCAGAAGATATGTGACAATGTGCAAATAATGATTTTTGGTTAAACTAAATATAGAAACGTAAGAAATGGTGTAAATCATTTGTATCAGGTGCTGGTTGAAAAAAATTAGAAAGAAATATAGAGAATAGCCACCTCTCCAGGCAACACTATGCCACTACCTAAACATAACTAGAACCATGTCTTAAAACCATCACAACTGAATGCCTAACCCATAACCTAATCAGAATTCCAACCATAAAAAACCAACATTTTTTGACACTCAAAGATCCACCATTTACTCCCAAAAACACGTTAGACCCCACAAGTATACTGGGCTCCACTTTTTGGACTTTATGAAGATCTAAACATACCACAGGCATTGCATGTAGTTGAACTTAACAGCCTGATCCATATTACTGATGAGATCAAGTATTGAATAAAAAACATTATTCATTTACAGTAAACAATTGATTAAGCTCTGCTCTGGACTCTGGAATATTGATAGAACTGTTGTTCAGACTTATGTCAGTAGTTACAGCTCCATGTAATAACATTTATACCTATGTTTCCTAAGAAGATTGTGGCTCATCATTTCCTCACGTGGTCTGGATGTGACAGCCTCTTTGTCTCCCTTCCAGGTTCTATGGGGGCATGCTGATAGTGGCATGTCTGCTCTACATCGCTCCTGTGGGTTGGGTGTTTGCTGGGCTCAACAGCGCCATCTTCCTGTGGAACAAAGACTTCTACAGAGGTTTGTTCCTTTTGTCTCAAACAAGGTTAAAAGTAACAGTTGTCTCCTAGAACAGAGTTTCTCATGTGCTGTCCTGTTCTCCTGTTCTAGTTTTATTGGACCTGAGGAAGCTGTTCCACGTGGGTCAGACCCAGTCCTCAGAGGGGGTGAGTGAAGAACAGGATCAGGGCAACTTGCTGGACAGGACCCCTACACCTACTAGCCTTGAGGTAAGAGAAATGACCATGGTGGAGGCAAACTTGGATGTTAGTTTCCATGCTGAAAAATGAATCTCTTGTGATTCACATTAAAACCAACGACAGCTGTAAACCTCTTACCCCGTGAACTGAATTTATAGCGGTATAAATCCATGCATGGACTTGTTCCTCTCATCTGTGGTACCACTGTCTTTGTTATGATTTATTCTCCATCAGGGGCTCAATTCAGTCTGACTTTGACAACAAGGCAACTATGACAACAAGGCAACAGTAAACTGAAATCCTTACTGTTTACATATACATTTACTGATGTTTGTTCAATATCCCACAGTTGTTTCCATGACTGCTGTCCAGGGTGCTGATTCTGGGACCAACAGGTTTTTGTGAGCTGTTTGACGTGCACTTGAGTATGCATGTATGAATCTGTGTGTGTTTGATAACAGGACCTATCTCCTGGCAGCGTAGAAGAAGCTGAGGAGGCTGAGCCAGATGATGAATTTAAGGATGCCATTGAGGTAAATAAAGACCTAAAATCTGATACATTTTCTTTTACATATTCAATGTCACAGACCTCCTGCCTTAATCTATAAGTCCTTAGTCTGGCAGTACAAGCCAAATTAATTGATCTTGAAGTTCTCAGCTGATTTTTAAAGGGTGTAATGAGCAGGTAAAGCTTGAAATGCTCCTGCAAAGTGCCTTTATGTCGCTCATCTAACTCGATCAACCCTGCCTGTAACTCCCTGAAGTCATCCTTTCTTTTCAAGCAAATGTTATTTCTTTCAATGGTGTGATGGTAATTACAGAAATCTATTTTGTTAGATGATTGATAAGTGATTTTTGCAAACAAAATAGATCAAATGCTACATTATACATTTAAAAGATTGTTGTTTTCCCATCACAGTATGGGAAAATAAAGCCACTTCATGTTGATGATACACCTCCTGTTTTATATATCTATATTTTTCCCTCTGCTGTCGTCTGAACTCAGGAAAATTCAGTTTCCCTGCAGGTGAGTTTTGATTAGTGAAGGCGGTGAATTTGCACTTTACTTTCACTACTTTACAACTACTTGACACATGAACTTCATGTGTTGTAAGCGAGTGTGTGGTTACCTTATAGTGTGGTTGCTTTGCTTTTTGAAGCATGGTTATGTGTATTTTCATGGACAGTCATCCCGAGTGTCGGTCCTTGTGTGTAATATTGTTCTTGTGTGTTGTTTTGTTTCCTGACAAGGAAACCCCTTTGGTCTTATTGGTAAGTGGATTCTCTCCATCAATCCACCTGTTCATCTTTAGGTTTTACATTCGTGAAATCAGCTTTTGCTCCCTTGACCCCTTTTTAGTGAAGTGTCCCATTTAAGGATTCTGTCAGTGTTAGTGTGTTTTGATTGAAAGCATGTTGTGAGGTTTTTCTTTTGAAATCCAAGCATGTGGATAGATTACTTGGAGCACAAAAACACGCATATTTCTAAGGTTTTACATATCAGAACATGATAAGTAAAATCATCTGGTGCTTACCAGGTCTTAAGTTAGATCCATCCAACCTCAGATGAACAACAATTCATAACATTTTACACATTATTGAACAAAAACTAAGCCAAAATACAGAAGCTGTATGTGAAAAATGAAGTAACCCCATGATTCAGTAAGTTGTAGAAACCACCTTTAGAAGCAATAACTTGAAGTAATCGTTTTCGATGTTATCAGTCTCTCATATCGTTGTGTCGCAGTTCTGCCCCACTCTTCTTTAAAACGTTGTTTTAGTTCTTGAGGTTTGCAGCATCAGTTGATGCACTTTTTCACACATTCTGTTGTAGATTTGCTGCTGTGTTTGGGATCATTGTCCTGTTGATAACTCAGTTTCAGCCAAGCTTTAGCTGTCGGACAGATGGCCTCACATTTGACTCTAGAATACTTTGGTATACAGAAGAGTTCACAATGGCTGCAGAACAAGCCCAAATCATCAGCCCTCCACCACTGTGCTTGACAGTTGGTATGAGTTTTTTTGTGCCGATATGCTGTGTTTGGTTTTCTCCAAACGTGCTGCTGTGCATTATGACCAAACATCACCACTTTGGTCTGGTCTGTGGCCTTGTGTTGAACTTGCTGGGACGTCCACTACTGGAAAGATCGACAGCTGTTCTGAATGTTTTCCACTTGTGAATAGTTTTTTATCTGGAGAACGATGGACTCAAAATAGTTTGGAAATGACCCTTCTCAGATCGATGGGCAACAACAATTGCTTCTCTAAGGTCATTGCCGATGTCTGCTTGGCATTGTGTTAAGACACACCTGAATGCTGCAGACCAACAAACTGACAAAATCTCTGATTTTATAGAGGTGCTCAGACCTCACACACAGCCCTGGTCTTTTGGCTTGTTTTCTTTGAAATAAGTATTAACATGTGGTCTAATATGCCAGATGTTGTTGTTACCTAATTAACCTTGTAAGGACCAGATGATGTGTTTAATAACTTACCATACTGGATAATGGTTGGCCTTCTTCCATCTTTAAACTGAACTAACTATTTGCTAATGAAGCTTCATGTGTAAAAGTCAGATAAGAAGAACTTCTCATCTGTCTGACAGCAGGAAAATTAATACATTTCTGTCCCAAACTGTCATACTTTTCATTACAGTACAACAAACACAAACTGGTTATCTTGTTCTCCACAAGCCCAGTTTGTTGAGGTGTTTTTTTCCTTTTATATCCCCTTACCTTGTGGTCCTTTTGTGACATTTTTATTTAAAAAAAACAGTTGCAGATGTGCCTTTTAATGGATTAGGTTATACTAACCTGACTGCCTTGCCTTGGTTGACAAAAAGTTAGTATAGACCTACACTAAATCCTGTTTTTGGTACGTATTTGTTGTTAAAGAGATAGAGACGAAGCACATTAAATAAGGGAGGTTGGTGGCCTTGTTGTTGGCTGTTAGATAATGTCTCACTGTCTGTCCTGCTCTTCTCTGATCATCACATTAGTAACCATAGTACACATAGGGTCACATTAGTCAATTTATATCTGAAGCATCTAAAAAGTTCAGCATTGGTAAACAGGTTCCATCCTAAGTTCAGATTTCCTGAAGAGTTTGTAACCACCTCTTCTTTTTTCTGTCCCTCTCCTCCCTCCTCTTTCTCTCCCTAAGGAGGATGATGATGGGCCTCTTGGTGCTCCAGAGTATGACACCATCTCTGAAAATGGTCTCCTGAGTCGCAATGAACCAATACGCAGCAAAGTGTCCAAACTGACAGAGAAACTGCGTAAACGCTACCCCACGGCCAGCACGGGTCAGTCTCCACTGATTTCATCCTTCTTTTTGATTATTTTTATACCTCAGTGATAAAGCAAACATTCCTGTATGTTTTCCATTTTATTCTCCACATTTTTCCATCTCTCTTGGTTCAGCTCTCTGTTTGTCTCCACAGGCAACTGTTCCAGCTGCAATGCTGTCTTCTCAGTTCTGAAGAAGAGGGTGAGACTGAAAACATGTTACAAGAGTTTGGAATATATTCACACCTCACCTCATTATCAAATCTGATTTTAGCACTTTTACTGGCACCAGTTTCAGACAGATTTTTCTCTGTGTTGCAGAGGAACTGCAGTAACTGTGGCAACAGCTTCTGTTCCCGGTGCTGTTCCTTCAAGGTGCTGAGATCTTGCATGGGGGCAACAGGTAAGAATAATTTGTTGATATGGATTGATGAAATAGCTTTAGAGCAGCATAATGTAACATCATTCTCGTTATTTCTTGGAGTTGTGGTCACATCTTCTCATTATTGTTTCCTCCTCAGCTCCAGAAGCACAGAGAGAGACCGTGTTTGTGTGTGCTACCTGTAATGCCTCTCTTAGCAAGTTACAGTGAGATGGCATTTTAATTTTCTCCCAAGAGCCCTTCACTGAAACCAAAACCCACCTGCCTCGGTTTTCAAGTAAAGGCACATACATCTGTCAAGATTTCACCCACACTGAACTCCAAACCTCCTCCTGCCTTTACCAGCCACATCCCTCATCAGCCTCTCTTGTTTGTTGTGGGATTTCTGCTATAATGTGTTACATATTTCCTGTTTGAACTGTCAGTGGTTGACTGGACCTTTTGAATCAGGGAGGTTTGATACAGAACACAAAGAAATAACGATCAAAGGACCTGCTTTCTTTCCCTCTGAGCAGAGAGAAGTACAAATCCTGCACAGTGGAGGCTCAGACTGAGCCAGTTGTGTTTGGTATAAACTTAACAGATGTCAGTACCTCAGCACAAAAAATCTGTTCCGTCTTGCGCGGCAGATAAACTGTACAAAGGAATTCTCTGTAAGAGAAAAAACTTAAGGCCTCTCTGTAAATTTGACATACGTTTAGATTGATGCTGAGGTGAATGTGTACCCCAATTTAAACAAGTTTTGTATTTGGCCTTTTGCCAGCCAAATGAGTCAAAATGTTTGCACAAGTTTTCTGTCCTAACACGTCGTGACTTTGAACTGTCAACAGTGTCAGGTTATCAGGTTACTTCAACTGCCTGACTTCCATTTGGTGTGTAGACTGATATTTGACATTTGCGACCGTAATACTCTCTCCGGTGACTCGAACTGTGCTTTTTCCCTGCCTGTGTTCTTACGAGCTGAAGGAGCAGATATGCAGAATAAGACAGTTATCTAATAGTCAAATTGTTGAATCTTTCCGTTTGTCATAATTGCTGTGTGAACGATTAATCTTATTGGAGTACTGTGGCAGCCCAGACATCTAAAGGTCCCAAATGCTTCTCCCCTTTAACTGGATAAAGAAATGTTTGAATGGACAGAAACCAGCTGAAACTGTCTTAACAGCCTCACTCTCTTGCAAGCAGGACTTGACTTGAAGAAGCGATTTGGAGGCATTCAAACCCAGGAAGTTGATCCTGGTGGCAAAGTCATTTTAATCATGATTCAGACACAGATGATTGTAACTGTTTGCTTTGCTTTTATGGTAATCATGTATTCATTGTCCCTGTAAATTGTTCTAATTGTTGTATATCAAATATATTTAATTTTAATCTCCACAAAGTGCAAGTTCTCATTTGACTTGGTGATTATTTCTGTATGTACAGGCTCTTATGTTAAATTTTAAAAAGTACCACTATTGAAATAAACTGAAGCTTTAATGTACTGAAAGTGAGGAGATAAGTATTGTCTTTTTGACATGGCAAGATTTTTTATAAGCAACTAAAAACACAATTGTAACCACATTTGAATGCTTAGTGTAACATTTGTATTACCAATACAGCCAATTTATAGTGAGATTTTAATTTGATAACATCTCATAAACGTTTATTTGAATTCTGTTTTCAAAGAATTTCTTTTTTCCCTAACTGAGCATGAACATGATGCATCTGGTCAATAATTTAGTCTTGATGGCTTGTTTTTGGCAGCTTATATGTGCAGGAGGCACACAGATGGGATGTTAGTTTATGAAGCCTGAAGTAAGTTTAGGGCAAGTTTGTCGTGCAGGCTCAATCTTTAAAGCTTTGGTATGTCTTTTAATTTATTAACAATTGATACATTATCATTGTGTAATGTGTCATAGATAAATCCTAATGATAAACCCAGAGAAAATTATCAGCTGACACTGCAGCTTTTTTTGCTGTCTACAGAGGGTTTTACGTCTCTTTATTTCAGACCTATTCCACTGATCCTCCACAGAGGTGCTACAGGAAACTACTGTAATGGGAAGGAAACGACATGAAGAGGGGAACAAACCTTCACACCAGACCATCATGAGTTGGGAGAAACACAAATATGATGAATATTACTAAATACCTAGGTGTCATGTTGGCTTAACTCTCAATTACTGAAAGCTGCTAAAACCAAATCTTCGTAGAAATGTTTAAGTTTTATTGACAAATACACATTAAGCTGCTCGTATTATTTTACATATAATGGTAAACATTTTCTCAAAGCGCATCATAACTGTATACTTGTTGAAACACTAATCATTCATAGTCCATGACTGCTTCTCTTTAGCCCGCTGTAACCTTGTGTTTAGGTGATGGTTTATGATGAATTTATTCCTTGAGTCAGTTTCTAATATTTTGGTCACAAACATTGTCTCCTGATTCTGTTAATTGGTTTTTCATGTCTTTTGTTGTGCATTTCTTTCCTTTTCTGTCGCGATCCTTTGACCTCTTCCTTGATCTCCCTTCATGTTTCCCTTTTACAATCTTCCCATTTTGTTTGTATTTGATGGGACTGGGAACAACCCTCAACTTTTGCCACACTCTAAGCTGAATTTCCCCGTTGAAGGAGTTTTTATAATTCTTCCTATTGTTCCAGCTGACAGCTCTTTGGTTGAGACCCTGTTTCTTGCCAATCAACCTGGTGCAACAGCTCCCTAAGTTTGCTGGCACTCTCTTTTAACAGCAGATTCATTTACATATTTAGTTTAAAAATGCAAATTACAAGGTGATTCCATGACTTTCCCCTCCATTTGTTCCAAGAAAAAGAAACTATGTTTTCAAGGCAAGTTTTACATAGCCAAAATGTCCAGCCGATAAAATAATTTTGTTCATATCTATGAGTGACAATTTCATATTTTTTGGCAGAGGTTATAACAAGTGTGATTTTCCTGTCGTGTAGGGTTAATATTTTTTGCTATAATAAATTAGTCCCTCCTCACTTTGAGCCTGTAAAAAAAAGCTGTACGATCGTAAGCCCCGCCTATCCGACTCATCCACCGATTTAACCCCGCCCTCCCCCTCCTCCTTGTCCCACTAAAGCGATTTCAGTGCATGAAGGGACTCTCCCCCACGGCCACGGATGGCAACATGGCGACAGAGGTAAGACCAACATTACTGCGTGTTTTATTCCTCGCCCATGTTTCGGTGCACAGCCCGAACAGTGCCATTATCATTAAAAGAGAAAAAGAAAAACCGGCGCGGGTGCAGTTAACACGGTCAGTGAGGGCATCGAGCCTGTGTCACCATTCAGTTCCTCCCCCCGTGAATGTGGTTTGACCGTGTCCTACATTTTCAGGGCTAGTAGTTTTCTCACTCTTTCTTTTTTAAATGAGAAAAACAGTATATTTTGGATTTTAAAAGTCTGTAGCGCGACATGAAGGCAGAAAAGAATCAAGAAACAGCAAATCGACGCGCAGCCCCCCCACCCCCGCGATGTTAAGCTGTTTTGGTGAAAGCAGATCTGTTTTTGTCTGTTGATCGTTAATCCGTTGACGGGCCACCGTTTGACCACCGTCTGCACACAGAAACACGCAGGAAAAGCTTTCAGCACCATGGACAGAAGCCACGCCGCCGGCCTCTTTTGCCTTCATGGATGCTAAATTAATTTTTAATGCACTAATCTGATTCAGCCAACACAACCCCTGATATAATCAAGAACAGTAACATATTTGTTAGTAATCTGTAATGTTTGGATGACCTCCATCAGTCTGCCTCATCTTGTTTCCCCTCATTGATCTGTTGTGAGCTGTAGTGAAATGCAGGTAATTCTTCCCTCTAAGACCAGAGAGAAGGAAGGGAAATGATCTATGTGTGTGTTTGCATAAGATACTATGTCCACTACTGGGCTCTGCTCCAACAGTCAGCAAGACAGGAACAATTGTAGCCACAAAGTGATTGATCACATTCTGTCTGCTCCCACTCGATCATCCTACACCTCCAAATCAGCTTTAGTTTGTACACATTACAAGTGAACAGGAGCTCAGAGATGTGCATCGAGCGACAGAGGTCTCTCTCTGAGGGCTTATTACACAGATACTGTATTTACTCTTGTCGTGTCATTTGCTTGTGTTTGATTTGTCCTCCTCAGTTTCATAACCTGCAGGAGTTGAGGCACAGTGCATCTCTGGCCAACAAAGTATTCATCCAGAGAGACTACAGCGAAGGAACTGCATGCAAGTTTCAGACAAAGTTTCCCTCCGAGCTGGAGAGCAGGGTGAGGAACGCCCTGTGTTTTTTTTCACCCATGCTACCTCCTCTTAGTATCTATTTTCTCTGGTAGAAGAGCATCCACATATTGGAAAGTAATATTTTCCTCACTGCCACCTATGGAAATCAAAGTTAGACACTATCAAAAGTGGCATAAACATCCTTTGGATAACAGATTTCCCTTTTTTGTAATGTTGCTCATATGTGTCTCAAAATGACTCTGCGTCACATTCATTGTCTTTTACTGTAATTGATCAAACCGTATAGAAACATTAGTGAACTTGCAGCCAAAATAACACTCTATGGCATGCACCTCTCCCCAGCATGTCCCGCTCCCCCGTTGTTTTATATCTCTCTGTTTATGATCGTTTGTCTTTTTATGTCTCCAGATTGAGCGGACACTGTTTGAGGACACTGTGAAGACGCTGAATAACTACTACACAGAGGCAGAAAAGATCGGAGGACAGTCCTACCTGGAGGGCTGTCTGGCCTGTGCCACAGCGTATCTTATCTTCCTCTGCATGGAGACACGTTATGAGAAGGTCAGACTGCTCGTCTTGGACTTAATGTAGTTTGAAGATCCAGAAAAGTTTGGCTCGACTTGAATTCCATTATTTTAACATTTTATTTGTCTTCTCTGTGTGTCAGGTGTTGAAGAAGATTGCCAAGTACATTCAAGTGCAGAATGAGAAGATCTATGCTCCAAGAGGTCTGCTCATCACGGACCCCATAGAAAGGGGAATGCGTGTTGTATCCTTACTCATTTATGGCATCTGCAGTTTTGTTTTCTGTGCAATTTGCATTATTGGTCCTGAACTACATTCACCAGATCGAGATATCTATTTATGAAGACCGGGGTTCCAGTGGGTCCAGCTCAGGCAGCAGCTCTGTTTCCGGCAGCACTGCTCGATGACTGGATACTTCCTAAATAAAGTCCCCATGAAGAAGAACTTGGGACAATGATAACTCTCATTTTTCAAAAGGTTATACACCCTGCAGCTATGTTCACTCACAGGACCCACCAGCTTTTTAAGATTATTTTGCTCCTGACCTGTCATCACAAGCTTGTTTACATTAGATGCTTAAAACATGCACTTTAATAGTTTGTTGCACAGACATGTGTAAGCCATCAATGTACAGGAGACATTTCTAAATGCAGCTAGATATACTTGGTGTGATCATACCTTTTTCTTTCCTTTTTGTTCTTTTTAATGTTAAAAGATGGGGAAGAGGAAGGTGCTGGAACAAAAGTGAAAACCACAGCCTTCACCAAACCTCATACCTCAACCAACACAGCTGCACCACGTGGTACAGATTACAGCAGAACCCTGACCAACCTGGATACATAAACAAACTCCTACCCATTGACACTGCAAATTAGACACTGGCATATTATTGTTATCTGTTGCTTAGTGTGAATGTTCAGATTTTAGAGAATGATATACATGAGTAAGGTCACACAGATGTTCACCTGCCATAACCTGAAATAGACAGTATTAAGCACCTCTTCCTCTTTCACCTCTGCTGTAACTCACACTGTTGGTTGCAGATGAATGTTATTTGACCCATTTAAGTTTATAATGTAGCAGATCTCTCATATTTCTCACACGAAGCCTCAATTTGATTTGTTAGGTAAGCAGACACCTTCTAAATCCTAAATCCCAACCTCTTGGTTTTACAGTGTGAGACCAATGCTTCCTAAATTTTGATTATGCAAAGACTCGCTGTGCATCACATGCAGCAGTAAGTAGAGAAAGGACGGGTCAAAAGTCTTCCTGAATTCTGACTGTAGTATTTTAAAGCATACCAACCCTTCCTTGATTCATGGACAAACTTCCAAAGAATAGTAACTGCCAAAAACTGGCTCGCAGATGTGAATGTGACTTATTTAGGTGACATTTTGTGCAAGAACAAATTTTCATACTGCTTGTTTGATACACGTGGCAATGAGGTATATACTGTACAGCTGGTGTCAAATAAACAGTTTCATCACAGCTATCATTAGTTATTGTTCTGTTAATTGATTGAACTGGTATTCCATTAGTCTCGTCACAGCAGGACCAATGCACTTCATTCTGGCTAGTTGGATGAAACCAGAAACCTCCTTTTTTAAACCCTTAAATATGCTGGGTTTAACCTTCTTTGTCTAGATAATTTTACTTGATGCGAGCAATCAAGTCTAACGCTACAGTTTAATCAGACCTTTAGTAATGACGACAATGACCTTGGTGGTATTTAAATATGTAAGGAAGCCATGACAGTTACTCTACCTGCACCGTAACAAACACTGCTGCTAAATGGAATGCAGCCAATGTTATAGCTGTCATGGCTGTCATTTTCATTTAAATGAGTGCATGTAACGTAACAGTTGAATAATCTACACTGCCTTTCAGTTTAGCTCTTATTTTTCCATTTAGTGGATTAGGTCCAGCCAACAGGGGAGTAAATGATTTTAGGTTACATTTGTCAGTTGGCCAGAAAGATGACAACAAATTACTGACAGTACTGTTGTGCAGTGGCTGAGTCATGGCGTTATTTTAGCACCGCTAATCTGCAATCAAAAAGAAACGGGTCCACAATAAAAACATTTTTTAAAAAGTATGCAAGTAAAAGAAGTTTGTGATTAAAACAAACTTTGTTTGTAATCTGAAAGTTTTTTCTTGCTGTAGAGCCGACTCTTTCTGGTGGGGTTTATGCTAAAGTTAATTCTAAGTTGATAGTAATGATTTGTTTGCAATGGTTCCCTTTGGATTGCTTTTACAGTCTGTGATGTTAAAAATGTGGCTCATTTAAATGTTGGTGTTTGGGAATAACAAGGCCTTAGCATGATGTTTCCATGTTAAGCATGTACCTGGCAAATTAAGCTGAAATTGCAGCTACAGTGTAACAAAATGAAATGCATTGGTTACTACTTCATTTATCATTTCGGTAGAAGTGCATTTCACTATTTGCAACAAGACAACATGCACACATTTTATTTGTCCTTTCATTCACTATAAATAGGCACATTTTCATAAAACCATGAGACATTTACCACGAGAAATTGGAACAAGGATATTTATATGTGTAGCAGACACTTTGTTATCATAGAAGGAAAAACAAATGTGAAAGAAATAAATCATGATTCACTGATAACATGTATTTGCATCATTCCAGCTTTCTGGTTTTGAGCATGCGAGTTCACTGAAATACATTCATGGTTTAATAGAACATGTGGTGAAAACTGTCAGTAATTACTAGGGATGCACAGATATATCGGCCTGACATCGGTACTGGCCCATATTCAGCTTGTTGACTGCAATTAACCCATCAACAAACAGGGTCAAATCAAACTGATGGCAGTCGCATATGTTTATTTGATGTCACATTCGCTTTTCCCTGAAACTGACAGGATTTGCCCGCAGTTGCAGATTCAGCACATATCCATAAGGTGTCAGTCTAATTCCACAGCAGGCTCTGGCAGGACACTAGCATGAGAAGGGAGGGTTGTTTGCATGTATTTCATTCCCTTTCCCCCCTTTTTCTATTTAAGAAAAAATGTTGGCCATGTATTCATCTGTTTCTGAGGAAGATAAGCAATTATAGTCTGTAAGACATGCTCAAGTAAAATGTAGGCACTACATTACAACTTATAATAAAGGTTGGCTAATACATGTGCATTAAAAATTGCGCTCTTTCAAAGATGGTGTGATGAAGAGCTGGAATATTGTTTTTTTGTTTCACTGATATCAAAGGAGGGGAAAAAAGCTCAGAATCTCAGAATCAAAATCTGCCCACAATTTCACAATCAGTATATCCCTTGTAATTACATTTTTTTTTCTATCAGTGACAAATTTAAGTTTTTGCAATGCTGAAAGCCTTCGGGACAGAATTTACACTCACTGCATGCAATATTAGTACGATGTAACAGACCGTGTTGATGCAAAGTCCCCTATATTTGCATTCATGCTTACACGAGTGGCTATAAAAACATCTTTGGTAAACCACATCATACCGATGTCAATTTGCCACCACAGAAACAACTTCAGCCCATTAAATAGTAAACATACACATAGAAGGATGCGAAATATGTCTGACCGTTGATCCTTTAGGCTGATGTTTGTTCTAAGCTTGTGATGTTGGATGACAAACTGTCATTATTACCCTGAAGGCAACTCTCACCTCTGATTAGTCAGTGCAAACATCACTGTGACACACAGCAGTGAAAATGTGTTAAAACAGGAAGCTTCAACCGTTGAGACTGAAGAACGAACACCATAGTAAAATGGAGCCGACGCTGCATGGATGGAGGGGGAGAACAAGAGAACAACAGAAATGCTGGATGAATCGGTGACAGACTAATATCAGATTATACCTAGACATTGTGAGTGGTCCACACTGAAACCAAGATCATCCACGTGGAGTGAAGACGAAGAACTGCAGAAGGTGCGTGCTCAGGGGAATAGCTCAATATGTGTCTTTTGCACAAAACTGTGATTCTACATCAGTCAAATTCTAATAAGTGTTGTTTCAGCAGGTCTAGGAGCAAACTCAGTACACATTCCATAACTTTTTCTGCTGTTGTCGGGTCTATATAATTGGAAATGACGAGGTAGTAAGACAGAAAAAACCAGAAGCTCACAGTGCAGAACACAGATACAACCTATGTGTATCCATGAAATGATAATCTGACTCAGCCAGCGTATTGATATTCAACAAGTTTATTTAAGATAGTGAAAATGAAAAGTTAGTGAAAATAAACTACTCATAGAGTAAAAGAAACAAGAAGGCCCCTCTTCCAAAACACAAATGAAAAGAAAAGAATCGAAAGCCTTGTTCTCTGTAGCAGTATTTCATACCACAGCAAGTCTTTATGGCTTTTCATGCGACCTTCCTCAAATACCTGTTGAAACATAAAACTAAAGTAAAAATCAGAATCATGAAAATTAATTAAAATAAGACTAATTCATTATAGATCTTAAATAATAAATAGGCTTTTTATTTTAAAAAACTCACCTGCACAGCGACCTTCCTTGACAGTGAAGCCACTTCCACACTGAAAAAAAACAACAACAAATAAGCTAATTCAAGTCAAATATATGGAGAAAATTGCAGTTTTTTTTCTTATATTTTGTTGTAAAACAGTTTCTAAATTAAGTGTGATAACAGTGTAATAGACGAAGAGGGATACAGATTGCTATGGCAATTGACGTCACTTACAGACATTGATGGAAATAATTCAGATGCTCATAATTCATGCTGTGAGTCCGTGCTGTGTACCTGCGTGTCATTGGCAAGCACAGAAACTACCCCTTCTTTAGGATAGGCTATTTCCACCACGGAATTCATTTCACCAGTCACAAGAGTTCGGCTGAAGGTAGTGCCATCTGACCAGGAGACCTCCAGTACCTTTACCTCGTCCGATCCTGGGAATCATGGGTGAAAAAAGAGAGGTAGAAAATATAACTTTTAAAAGCTAATTCTAAGTTAAATACAAGTTGATTGCATTTGCACAAAGTCAGGCCGGCTGTTTCCCACCGATTCAAATGTTCTAAGTTAACCGAACTGCATGGTGGCAGTCACCACATTTGGGTTATTCTTCTATTAGCAGAAACTCAAAATAACTTTAACAATTTTTTGTGTGTTTTTTTTTATTATCATCGAACAAGCTATTTATATTGGCAATGTGAAGATATAGGAATTTTTAATCATGGTAATTTGCATGATTGTGAAGTTGACTGTGATATATTGGCATTTATTTACATATTATAGTGGATAAAGACACAGTTGATGCAAAGTTATAACGTTGGCTCTATTTTCTGACTAACTGCAAAGTTTCTCGAAATTTACAAGCTATGAGCCACAGAAACAGTAGTTAGGAGACTCGGTTTCTGAAAATTCTACAATAACAACGCTGCTACATTCTAGACACTGGACCTCTAATATGCTGACATGACAACTGTGGCAATGAACTATTGTTTCTCCTCAGCATCTTTAACACGTAAAGGAACGTACCTAAACCAAAGTGGGCAACGGGTTCCATCTCACACAGGTACCCAGAGCCTCCATCAATGATGCGAGTGAGAGCACCGCTCTGAGCGGTGAAGGCCGTTACCTTGGCACCACGAGCAAAGGCTCCCAACCGGGTACGAGGAATGACTCGCAGCCAGGTGTTGGACAAGCCCTGTCAACAAGGATGATAAGTTAGTTTGTGAGTAATGAGAGCCAAGTTATTATGAACAAACACACATATGCACAAGCACACACACACCTGTGTGACCTTGAAGACAGAGATTGGCTGCTGGGCGCTCTCGCCATGTGCCAGCAGCAGGTCCAGCTTTCCGTCTCCATCCAAATCTGTCACAGTGCCACCTGTCCAAAACACACACAGTGCTTTAACTCCAACAACTGAAACAACAAGTTTTTATGTTACAGCCACCTCATCAAGAAGCTGACAGCCTACCTGTTCCTCTCCCTTCGGGCTCAGCAGCATCTCCCACATTAAGTTCCTGGATCAGAGGATCTGCGTTAGTCCTCCTTGAAACCCTGCAAACAAAACAAGCTTCTCAAAAATTCTGATAATGTCAAAATCTATTCAGTTTACAGCCATTTGTCAGGGTGTGTATTCAAATAATAATTGAAAGATTACCTAAACAGCCTGTTAGGGGCGTTTCCTCTATAAGCAATATTGTTAAAGAACACCTCCAACTCTTTGTCATTATCAAAGTCAGCAGCGATGACAGTGCGGATAGGTGAGGGTGCAGCAAATCCCCCAGTAGCAATATTCTGCACAAGACAAAATTCAACTTTCAAGCCATGCTTTATAAAAAAAAAACTTTAATCACACCAATTTCTTCTCTTTTCTTACCCGAAATTTAGAGTCGCTGGTCTGCAGGTAAAGTCTGTGTGGGCCGTTCCAGTTGCCATAGACGATGTCTGTCTTTCCATCACCATTGAAGTCAGCTAGTGCCACTCCTCTGCCATGCTGGTACTGGTCATCCACACCTTTGTGGGCATAACAAAACATAACTCTTTTTAATAAAATTCAGCAATGAAAGACTAATGCTTTCATACTATTTATCCAGAAACATTCTTACTCAAGCCTGTAATGTATAAATTAAAACTTGTGACTTCTTGTAGACATTGTGAGGTTGTCATATAACCAGTGGCAACTTTGTAATAAGTTAAGCAAACAGGATGCATGAGCAAGCAGACACAAGAGTGGTTTTAACCTGCAAGTCAGTCCAATGTGCTTAAATGGTCGCATTTTATAATATGATGCAAACAGATAAATAGATTGATATTTATTTTTACAACAGTGGTGTTACATTTCACAACTGTAGGGAGAGCCAAAAAAGTCTTTAGTGTTACTTTAAGATGACTGTTAAAGACACTTAAAACTAGGACCTTAAAAGACATCAAATTACTACAAAATATAGAGACACAGTTAACTCTACTCCAATCACTTATGATTTTGTCTTCTCCTGTTTTTTTCCCACCTGCCTGTCGTGCCATGTCCACAAAAGTCCCATCTCCTTTATTCTTAAACAGGAAGTTGGGTCCATTCTCATTGTCGCAGAACACGTCAGACTTCGCTTGGTTCAGGATTGGTCCGACAACCACACCGCGACCACCTGAAAAGCATGACAACCGTAAAGGCTTCAGTTGCTTTTAATTACTTCACAACATGGCACATTTCAGTTCTGCGTGACTTCTAACCTGTGAGCTTGTTGACGCCAGCCTCAGCAGCGACGTTAGACAGAGCAATGACTCCCTTGGACAAGTCACTAGCGGTCTCGTCCATTTCGAGGAGAACGTGGGGGCCGACCCTGCCTTGGGCGTAGTTAGCCACGTAGATGGCATAACGACCTGTTCCCTGCAGAACAGCAATAGGTTTAATAGAGGGAAAATTAATTTCTAAAATACAGAGGGTGGGATGTGTAGAATCAAATGATGAACAAGGTGGGTTTACTGACCTTTCTGTCGATACATGCAACTGAACGTCCTGCCATGTGATTAGCAACACCACGACGTATATTGAGTTCATCACTGAGCAGATCCTCATAACGACCATTACGAAACTTAAATAGCTTGTCTGAGTAGGTTGCCCGCCCTGCACAAAAAGTAATATTTTATGAAGAGAAATCATTCAGTCATCTAAAATTATTTGCAGGAAATTGTCAATTTTGTTACTGAGAATGCTATATTTACCAGAGTAGGCATTGTTTGTATTGAGGAAATAGATCTCCTCGCGTCCATCTCCATCCACATCACAGGCAGTAACTCCAATAGCATTTCCTCCTCGGTCCCTCAGTGCATAGTATGGGGAGTTGCGGTCATCAATAGCAATGTTTACCAGCTTGTTCAGGGTGCGGTCGTACTTCAGCACCAGGTTGGGCCCATTGTATCTGAGAGCAAACATCACATATGTTTGTTTGACCGACATGGTTTTGTGTTAAATAATTGAATTCAAAAATAAAAATCACATTAGTCATCATTTAAAGATTTTAGCACTCACCCTGCCACCACCACTTCCAAGTCACCATCACCATCAACATCTGTCACAGCCATGCCATAGTTGAGTTGGGTGGGATTGTTCACACTATCAGGTGGAAGCATAGACTGTGTGACGTCCTTGAGCATGGGCTCAGAGTTCTGGGCATCAGACTGATACCAGAGTGTGACCAGGAGGAGCAGCAAACCCGAGCCCCACATGATTGCAACCTGATTAGACACAGAACAAAACTTAATTAAGAACTTAATGCAACTCAGCTCGATATGCAGCTTCTCTTGTGCCAAACAGGTCTGATACTTTGTAAATGATTAAATCACAATTTACACAGTTTGTGAAACTGTGAGACATGTGAGGTTATAAGATGGAGAGGAAATAAAGTTAAAAGATTCAAACAAAAATCAAAGGATAAGCCCCACATTGTCATTTTAGGCTTGCAGCTATTTTTGTTATCAGTCTATCAATAAATGTCATCATTTTCCAATTGTAAGAAAGCAATCCTCTCAAGTTTCTACATATTTAATGACACCAAAAATCAACATTTTTGCAGCTGCAGTATGAGCACACAGCGTCGTTTTTAAATAGCATTTTCTACGTTACTGTCTATAAATAAATACTGGTGATGCAAGAAATGATCTATAACTTGATCTTCGTAGTTTGCACAACATCCAGCTTTACCGTATGTGTCCTCTGTGCAGAGTCGCACGCAAAATCTTTACTCCATCACGATGATTGTACCCTCTTACCGTGTCAGTGAATAAAGATGCAACCGATCAGATTTCCCCGAGTGAAGTCAGTCTTCACGGTGATGCTTTAAATAATCTGGCAAAGGGTTTCCACCTTACACAACTCGTTTGATAAAACATTATGAAACTGCTTGTGTAATGTGGAGGATTCTGGCCAATCAGCAAGAAACTAGCCGAATAATTAGAATGTTGGCCAATGGGTAACCTGTATTTATGTGGGTGTATCTCTGAGACCGTGACCGACCATGTGATTGCTGTATAAACAAATACCGTCGTCAGAGAATTAATGACATCTGCCGTGTTATTATGTCACAATGTTAGAGACTTGGAAAGCTATCAAACATTTGTTGAAAAAAAGAAAAAAGTGAAGACACAAACTTACTCCACGTTTAGAAGGATTCAGCTTTACTGCCGTTGTAGGTACCAGATGTGCTCGGGTTACCAGATCTGCTCGGGGCCCTGCGCCTATTGGCTGGACGTTGGCACGATGACGTAAGGGAATGTGATTGGTCCGGACAACTTACTGAAGATGTAAAAAAACCAACCTATTGAAGTCGTTTTCGAGGCTCTTCGTTGGAAACATGGACAGCTTTTACAAAGAAATCCAGCATTATCTTTCGAAAGGGACTTCACCCCGAGCACATATGATTCTTATGAAATGGGACGCAATGTAGTTTGTAATAAAGTTGGAGTTTCTAATTAAATAACCTCATATTGGCAAAAAATACTTCATTCATAAAATGTAAATAGTGGGGTAAACGTAAACCCAAACAGACGCAGGGCCCCGAGCAGATCTGGTAACCCGAGCACATCTGGTACCTACACCGTGAAAGAACGCTATCTCCCACAATGCTGTGCGCTGATGTTCACTTACGTCAGTTGCGCGACAAAAAGCTGTTGTTAAACAAACTGAACACGGGTAAGCTGAAAGAACAATTTAACAAAGGTTGACGTAGTTTGAATGGAAGTACATTAACGCAAATACGTTTAATTTGATTTATTTTGTATTGTGTTATGCATAAACAATTATTACTGGCTAAATGAGAGCAAATTTAGTTAGCGAAACAAGTAAGCTAGCTGTAGCTAATACATTCTGTTAAATTGTGTGTATGTACTACTGGATACGTTTTCTTGTTCATAATTACATTTCAGTTATTAAATGTTCTTAATTATTTATTTAGTTCCGGTAATATTATTTTTTTAAATCATTAATATACAGGGAGTGTTAATTAATGCTTCTCGTTGTATCAAGTTATTTTGCCATGGAAGAAGAACAGCTAAAGGAAGACTGTGCAACGGCCCAGCCAACACCAACACCCCCCTCTCAATTAAAGAGGCCAAATCAGGCTCTGTACGTCCCCAAACAACGACTTCAAACCTCTAAAGACAAACCCCAAGCTCAAGGAGACGTTAAGCCAAGACCCAGACCTCGGTACACTGACAAGGCACGAAAGAACGCTAAAAACAGGAAGGACAAAGCTGGTGGAGCAGAGAAGGCAGCGTCTGTTGGAGGAGGAGATGAAGATGGTGCTCAGAACAATGACGTCCAATCTCATGTGAAGGACGAGCAGTTACAGGATGTAGAGGTTAATGGGCAGTCTGGCTTAAACAAGTCAGAAGAAGAGGATTCTTCACAGTTGAAACAAGATGAGGAGGAGAGTTGGGACACCTTGTTCAATGATGATGGAGACTGTTTGGATCCACATCTGCTTGAAGAGGTCAGAACTCAGTGTGGATTCGGGTGTCATTCAACCAGCTTTGAGATTTGTATATACTTAGTTTCCAATATATTTACATGCTTAGCTAGAAATGCAGTGTATAGATGGGTAACTGTTCAACGTCATCACAAAGGGGGGGTGCACAACTAGGGAGCATTAAGCAGTGTTCATTATGCTTTGAAGGGAAGTGACGACCTCCTGAGTAAGATGACAAGGAAGGAAACTGTTTCCACTGCCAAAAATCTAGAAACTTTTACAATTTTCCCAGGGATTAATAACTCTTTGGCAAACAAAAGGGAAGCCTGGAGTCCCGCAAGTCCCAAAGCAGTCATATCTTAGATTACAACAATTTATTTTTAAATGAATTAAATTTAATTGTAATTAAATTAATTGTAATTCATTGGGCTCAATTATGCATCTAAAGATTTGTTGCATTCTGATTTTCCTTTGTAAAAACACTGGGCTTGTCTAACCACTTGTCTAACCAAGTGTCAAGATGGGTGACTTCTTATCATATTTAATTTTTTTTTTTAGTATAATCAGTGTTTTGACCTCATATACCAGTTCCAACTGCTATCCCAGAATAATTTAGCAGCCACTTGTGTCTAACACAGCATGACAGTAGGTGCAAATTCTGTTAGATATGAGTGAAACTAACTTCAGCACCAAGGTAAGGATGTTCTCAGATGATTGTGTGTTTGTTAAAGAAGTTTATGACAGTGTCGGGGCAGCCAACGGCAGCTCCTCTCCCTGGATCCAGTACACATCCAGAAATGTTTGAATGCTAGAAACAGGTGGAAACAACTCGAGACAAAGGCAATGCAAAATTTTAATTCAAGTTTAAAATTTCTCATTCTCTTCCCTCTGTTGTCATTCTCTGGCTCTCATCTCCTACTGCTGCACCTCTCCAGCTGGCTTTGAAGGAGGGTAGGAAGAAGGGGTCGATCCAGGCACCTAGGTTCGATTACTACAACATGGACAGAGACGAGGAAGATGATGAGGACATTGACCTCAGAGAGGATGAACTTTCTCATATTGTAGAGATCTACGACTTTCCTCCGGAGTTCAAGATTGATGACCTTCTCAAGTTATTTCAGTGTTACCAGTATGTATAGGTCAATCTAATGTCTACCAAGTGTAGCAGAGACACCTATAGCTGTTGAAATCAAGTTATGATTGTTTGTGAATAATTTAGTAGTGGTTAGGCACGATTCACATAAACTCATTTCAGCTTCAGCTATCTTGCTTCTCATTCAGTTTGAATGACTGAGGAAAGTCTGATTATCTCACTGAGAAAAGTTAAACTTTTCAGGTAGCTGTGCAGGCCCCAGCCAGTCACATTTTATGAATCATTGTTTGGCTCATTGTTTCTACAGTTTCAATGATCAGGAGCACCTGCCAGCAAGCACTAACACTTCATCTAAGTGAGAATCCAGGACAACTCCTGCAGTCATTTCATTCCTGCAGTACACTCTTTTGTTTTTGTTCTCACACAATAACATCTCAAAACCTTGATCTGATTCACAGCAACACTGCCAAACTTATAAGAGCCATATCTCACTGGATTAGAAAAAAAGAGTAAATTTGCACCCAGACCGATGTAAGAGTAAATTTTCCAAATTTTAATGATCAATTTTAAGGCTGTAGAAGGTTAACTACAGGATGAAGAGTTGAGATCTCTGATAGCGCATTTTTTAACCCAAAAGGTGTCAGTTGTGAAATAATCTGTACTAACCTGATCTGACTGTTTTCAGACAAAGAGGCTTTGACATTAAGTGGATTGATGACACACATGCCCTTGGCCTCTTCTCAAGCCCCATAGCAGGTTAGTGAAACTTTGCAAATGATTTGATATAATTACATGATGTAATGTTAAATTAGCCAGAAATGTAATTTGATTGATGAATAATTTTGCCACAATACTAAAGAATGGTTTTAGTAAAGAGAATCAGTAGATATAACACTGATAAATGACATTTCTTTTGCTCCTAAACTTTTTTGTTGTTCAAAACTATCATCTGTAGACTGAGTAAACAAATTTGAACATGTTCTTAATCTTGTCTTACAAATGTGTGCTTTACAGTTGTGATCAGACACTAAACAACCCGTTCTCTTCCATTTTTAGCTCGTGAAGCTCTAAGATCCAAACATCCACTCATGAAGTTAAGACCACTCTCCAAGTCTTCCCCTGCCACAAAGGCCCAAGCCCGTAGCTGCTCAGGTACTGGTGTACCCACCGGTCTTTTAAGAATTTATTTAATAACTTTTTTTCTGTTGTACAGTGGGGGAAAAAAGAGGATGCTTTCAAAAGTCATTTCACAAATGCTTTTTTTTTTTTATCAGTTCCCTTCACTCACAGTGAAGTCAACACATTTCTTTGTTTTTCTGTAGATCCTGTACACTTCACCCATCTCTGCTCAATGCTGCCTCTTTTCTTTTACTCTTATAGGATAAATATCATTATCCAGTGTGCTGTCACAGTCCTTTATCTTTCACATGTAAATACTAATATAAAGTGGGTCCCCGTTTTATTTTTTCTTCCATGACCCACAGACTACCTCCTGCCTGCTAAAGAGAGACCTCAGACAAGTGCAGCACTGGCTCGGCAGCTCGTGATTGGTGCCCTTGGTGTTAGAAGCAACTTATCGAAAGAGCAACGTGAGGCAGAGAAGAAGAAACTCCAGGAGGCAAAAGGTACACTATACACATTATGCTCAGCTGATGATAATGCCGTGTAGTCAGCAGAACCAAATGTTTCTCCTTCTTAGGGTCTTCTCTTTCTTCTTTGATTCCTAGTTGTGCTCCACTTGTGCAGTGATAATGACAGCAATAACAGGTCCTTATTTTAGGTGGGCTACTGCTGAATCATAAATGAGTATCACGCAAGGTGCCCAGTCAACTTGAAATCAGCCCTGAAATAAAAAAGGAATGAAATGCATAACAGCCCGTATCTGACAGTCCTAGTGTTCATGTCACAAGAGTTTCACCACAAGTGGGAGCTGTTTGCATTTCTTTACAGAAGGAAATGGAAAGTTGCAAACTGATGCCAAGAGAAGTCCATCCATTGCTGAGCACATCATAGCAGGTCTATAATCAGTATAGCCATTTCCCTTCTCAGAGGGAACATAAGTATATAGGCCCAGAAAACCACAACTGCTGTCCACTGAACAGTCAGTCCAGGAAGTCAGAGCTTTGACAGACTAAAAACAGCTCCTTTGTTCTTAGCATAGACATGCTGCTGTGCTTTTTACGTAAGATCCCTGCACACTCAGTAAATGTAAGCACAGAAGTGCATCATGTGCTAAACATTGTGTTCTTGGAAGAGATGCCACACGCTAAGATTTATTTTGCCACTGGCTCTTCAGTCTGCTGCTTATTTTCAAGCAGCCACATAAACACGAAAAGGAGACGTGACTCAAGTTTACACATTTTCCTAAGATCTTTATGAAATGTCTGTAACATGCCTTGATCTAAATTCTAAAAGCTTCTTTTTTAAATCCCCTCTGTTCATGGCAAACAGTTTAAGGGGGCTGGAGTAAGCTCGACTACTCTTCACCTTTGTCTTCCACGGGGTGTGCCACTTTTGAGATTGATATACAGTTTCTATGAAGCTATGAAACTGTATTTTTAAACTAATTCCACATAATAACCCTTGAATTATGCTTTACCATATGAGAGAGCATACAGTACAGCTCACACTACCACATTCCAAACTGATAGACAACACTTGACTGGCAGTTTTCCTCTCAAATACGTACAGTTCCCTGATCTGTAGTCCTTTAGGTACAGTGTTTTTGTGATTCATGTGTTAAACTGACTGAGTTTGGGGAAACATGACACCACAGATTGATTCAGATTTTCATTTGTCACATGCACAGCACACAGTGAAATGTATGTGGTGTGGAAGGCTGAAGTAACAGTCGGCTGTTCAGATGTCCTTCGTCACACATCAGCTTGATAAACCCTGAGCTTCATCCCCCAGTGTTTTGTTTAACTTTTTTGAGTGTTGCATTAAAAACTGTTACCGGCGGGCACTGCTGTGGCAAGTCGTAAGATATGTTTTTAAGTGCCACAGCATGAGTGGCTTTTATTTTAAAGTCCAGATCATAGTGACAGAGAGTAGGTAGGCTACCTTAAGCCCAATATTTTCTCACACAGAGCCTAAACTTCCTGGGATATTCCTACATATTAACTAACAAAAGTGGAGGTACCAGTTGACGTCAACGGGTGGCATAGTTGTACCATTGAGTGGGACTTAATATGAACTTCAACTATAAAACACTTTTACAATAGGCCTACTAAAATAATTTGTATTAAATCATAAAATGTCTACCATATAAATGTTTTTAGCCACATTCAGACATTAGTTTACGCTTCTGTTTGGATACACACCACCTAAACTTGGATTCTTACCTCAGGAGGAATATGTTTCTGATGGAATTTAATGGAGGGATTGTAGGTCTCTACCTCAATAGTTCCTTATAAATTAAAAACAAAAGCCAACGTTTGACACATGACAGTGCTGCTTAAAAGCGGAAAACTCAGTAAAAAACTCCTAAAGCACCATAGAAGAGCTGCAACTGGATGGGATCGGGATGTGCTTGCATGGAGTGGGTATAGTTTTTTTTTTTTCAGGAGTGGTGATGCTTGAAAATAGGACGGGTGTAAAAAAAAAAAGGGGGATGCAGAGTGGCGTGTGCGGCCAGCCAACGCCAGTTTTGGAGATTATAATTGAAAATAATAGGAGTAGCTGTTGGGTTGCTTCTGTGTCCTTTCCCTCATTCATGTGTTGAACTATCGTTGTGTGATTTATCTTTTAGAACAAAAACGTCTGGCAGCCAAGCAGAAGGAAGATGCTTGGGAGGGGAAGTGAATGGAGGCACAGTTTTTTTTTTCTTTTTCTTTGGAGACCACTTGATGCAGCAGAAGCTCAAGATTTCTGTTTCTTCCCCAACTTCTCCGCTTTGACCACTCCCTCCTTCCACCACAGTGAAATAAATGGATCCCCTCCATTTTTTTTAAACCTTCTTGCTACAGTCAGTCTCACTCATTGTCCAGAAGCCTGCGGCGTTAGATTGGATCTCAGCATCTCAGTACCACCCCCCCCACCGGTACTCGGTGCGGTCCAAGCAGAGACAGACTCATGGCCAGAGCTTATACCACAGCTGTCTTTCATAAGGATGCTCTGTATGGAACCACCGAGGCTTAGGATTTTCAAATGATTTGCTGAAAGAATTGTTTTCTGTAGTAATTCGGAGAGCCACATGTTTGGCTTTAAATTGATTCATTTGAATGTTTTTAAACCCTCACTGTATTCTGTATGGAGGCATCGTTGTGACTTAAATCTGGTTGACTGGATGAATCATGTTTTCACTTTAAAATAACTCTGCAAAGTTTTTAATTTTTAATGCTTTATGTCAGGTGATGTGCAGTGTTTAAACTAATGTTTATGAATTATTTTTTAATCGGAGCCTCTGCTGTTGTTCATGTCCAGTGGAAAGACCTAAAAGCTTATGATGCATTATCATGGAGGTTTGGGATGTATTCTGAGGCAAAACATTGAACAAAGATTTGTTAGCTTTGATAGAGATGCTCATCACTGTTGTTCCAACCAGTTGACAGAAACTGTCATCTAAAATGATATCTCAAATATTAGACTCCACGCGAAGCACCAGTCGGTTTATAGAACTTTTTAAAGGATTATAGTGGTAGAAAAAAAATTGGATATTCAAGAGGCTGCATAACTCAACCCTTCTGTTTTGTGAAATTGTCTGTTAGCATTTTTCAGTTCTATACATTTTAGTTTGTTACACTGATGTATTATTATTAGTAATAAATGATTGAAATAAAGGCACAATTACACGTTTATGGTGATATGTTTTCACTTTTTGCTGAGAAGAATTGCTGACACAACTTTGTCAAAGTAGATTAAAGAAAAGCCTTTATTTTCAATAGAGAGAGTCAGTGTAATCTGATTGAACTTTCTCAGATTCTGGCTCAGCTTTCCTGTTTGAGCTTACTCAGATGTACACTAATATCTCAGTCTCAGGAGGCTTTTCTGGCAGCTGCAAGCAGTCGCCCCTCTGTGGCTTCACCCAGCTGACCACAGACCATGTGGCACCGTGACTCATTCACCTCCTGAGCCAATAATCACACCACACTCAGCCAGCCGGCTTATAATAGGAGCTGCAAATGTGTTATTTGTTCTTAACCTTCATATCAAACTCAAATTTGCTTTTAAATTTTGCCTTGTTTGGAGCTGACTGCCGAGGAAAATGGAAACAAAAATACACCAGATAGTTCTGAACCTAAATGCTTAAAATATAATGGTACCTAGGGTCAATTATTTAACCAGAATGACTGAGTTGAATTCAGTCAAACATCAAATTAGCTCAGTACAAAACTTGTGTGAGAAAGCTACTTTTGTCGCAGTTCGTTGGCCCGGAGCGACATAGCCGCTCTGTTGTCGTGCCACGTAGCTCTTAGAGAGCTAATTGAAGTGCTGCAACCACAGAGGAGGCTTCACTGCATCTTCTTTTAAAATCTGTGGTTTTAAATGAGTGCTGAGGAATTGATGTTCATTATGAGATTCCCTGTTTCCAAAGATATTTTTGTGCAGCGGGATCAGTTGATTCAGCATTCTGAATGATTCATCTAAGTTGTTAGCCGTAAGAAGAACATACAGTACTGAGGAAAGCTGAGGAAACTGCTTTTATTTTTTTTGTGTGTTCCCATGGAAACAATTGCAAGATAAAAAAAACAGGATTTCAGTTTTTGAGAAGTTTCACTCTTTGTTCTCGTGTTTAATGATGATGCAGCATTTGTTTGGCTATAATTTGCCTAAAAGAAACTTACAGCAATGACATCAAAGTTTAAATAAAACTGAAGGTTTAGGAAATGATTAAATAATACATTTGATATTAATTTCAGCATCTTATCCATTTAAAGTCATATTTGGTCATGTTTGTGTGGAACATCTCTAACAGAATGATTCTACCTCTGATTTGATCAGCTATATATTTATGAGTTGTGCATTTTTTAGATAACCGATCAGTTCAAACCTTTATTATGTTCTATAACTGATGAGTAAACACCAGACAGTGTGTTGACGCGTCATCATAAAGCAAGTGAAACTTTACTAGAGCTGCTAGGCCTCTGTTGCACATGTGGCCTCTTCTTTCATAACTACCTCATGAACTTCCAGTGTGGAATTGCTGCAAATGTAGACAAATTTCCAGAGGCGACCTCCCTGTGTGTCGTTGCCCTGCAGCTGAGCTGCATACGGAGCCTGTAGCTGTGCTTTACCATCATCGTGTGAGATCTGAGCCCTGCCCATAATCTCATGCTTTTCTGTGGCTTCACAAGGAGCTGATGTACCACAGAGCAGCCTGCTGCGAGCCCCATACACAATCATTAGATTAACAACACAAACATAAACCACTACTGAGCAAGTGGTGGTTCAAAGTGTCAACTCTATTGCATAGACACGCTGCGCAGAAACACTTAATGTAATGGAGGAAAAGAAGTGTAGGGCATGGTCCAAATGAAGCAATAATCTAATGTCCCAACACAATAAAGAACCCCAATAAACATGGTGGGGAATGGTGTGTATCCTAGCAGCAAACACTGTCAGAAAACATACCTTACGTCAGCCTCCTCCCTTTACAAGGTTTCGACTTTGCCAGCCTTTATTTATTCATTCATTCATTTAAACAGCAAATACAAGCTGTTAAGAATTTAAATCTCTTTTCCAAGAGTGTCCTTTCTTTTCCAGCAGAGGCAGCATCTCAGGTCACAGCAATAAAGACAGCAGTACACATCCACTGAAGAGAAACCAGCATTTATATGTAAATATCAAAAGGGAAATATATAACAACATGAGTTAAAACAACAAAAACTTAAGACACCAAAACCTAAGAAAATATAATCACGGGCATCACAGGCTTAATGGGTGCAGAATGGTCAATCACAGCATTTACAACCAGACATATCAGCTTTTAACTGTCATGGTCCATAGTTTTAGTGCATTGATTTTCTGTCCTTTGGGTTCTTATTCTTGTTCTTGGTTTATTTATTTTCAGAGATTTCGTTTACTCTCTGTTTTTTGTTCTTGGTTGGAATTTTGTTTGAGTTTATCCATTGTGTTCTGTTTTAGTTTCAATCCTCAGTGTTTAGATTCTTGTTTCTTGTCATTACCCCAGGTTGACCTCAGTTCCCCAGTTTGGTCCTCATCTCCTCACTCATCTTGTTCATTGTCAGTCTGTCACAGCTGCAGTCACATGTAGTTCCCCGCAGTATATATGCTCCTTTGTTTTGATTTTGTTTCCCGCTCTGGTCTGGTTATCTCCTGGCCTGGTTGTTCTATTATTCAATCTTTTGTTTTCCTAGTTTAGTTCATGGTTTCCCAGCTCAGCCGCACTTTTGGTCATTGTTAAATAAAGACTTAAGCTCCATCATCCGTTGGCCTCCGGAGTGCTGATCCCTGAATCTGCATTGTCTGTAACCTTCCTCCTGACACCATAACACTAATATGTTTAAATTTGTTTGAATTTGTTCGGTGAAAACAGCTCCTTAGGAGCTTTTGAGGATTTTGCAATTTATTCCCATGAGCAGGAGAAGCATACTGAAAAGCTTTATAGATAACAGGAGTACTTCAAATGAACAAAGACAATAAGTTCCATCACTTTATTGAAATATATATGAGTCCGTAGATAAGTTCTAAGTTTTATGAACAAGAATATACCAGTGTTTGAGTTTATGGAAGCACAAAGCAGATCATCCTACCAGAGCATATCATATGTAGTGGTGTGTGAGGGTTTTAAAGTTTGTGATGAGCCTTGGTGCTCCACGATACATGTAATGACATCACCATAATCGACTACAGACAGAAAAGTGGCAGCAACAAGCCTGTCTTACAATTGATTTAAAGAAATATCCCAGTTTTAACATCAGATTTTTACCATTTGATGATTTTTAGGTTCTAAAGTAAGATAACTCTCAAATATGAATCCAAAGATTTGTATTTGTACACTGACTCAATCTGAAGGCCCTGACAGATAGTGACAGACTCATCCCCAGCTGAATCATCAGTGGGCATTATAAAAGAAGTAAGACTAGTTTATATCTTTAAGGAAAGAGTTGAGGTATGTGATAATTTCCTTCTGTTTGCTTGCTTGTTTCTCAGTGAGACTACACAAAGACTCGGCTAAATTTAATTGAACTTGGTGGACAGGAAATGAGAACAAAAAACCTCCATTAGGTTTAGGCCAAGATCCAAATAATTCTTTTAGCTGATAAACAGATCTCCGGAATCCTCTGCGGAAACTGTAACTTTAATCATTGTTTCTCTTTGATATTTGCATTTGAAAAGTCTAAAGTCAAATAACCATTCCTTAAATGACCAAACAGTTTGTCAATCTGACTTTATTCTTCCATTACCGTTACCAAGTGCTGTTAAGCGCAACGCCGTAGTACAACCAGATCTCATCTATTTTTACCGATGTTTAACAGGTAAAGCACAAACAAAATAAAAGAAGTTATGATAAAAATGAACAATACAAACATGTTTCATCTTCAAAGTACATTAAAATTCTGCATAAATTAGAGACCTGAAGAACAATATTCCAGAGAGGTAATATAAAACTGTACATGACAATACATTTGCAATACAATACAATATTTATTCAAAAAAAGGCAAAATAGCACCATGAGAATAATAAAAAAAAAATCTGATTGAAAAACAAAAACACACACAGTTTTGACAGTAAATACTGCATTTTGTAATGTGGACAGTAAAAGCAAAGAAGGAATTTACAGAGTTTTGTACATAATTTCCCTGTGTTAGTATCACATGGACAGTCTGGTGATGCACTGTAAAAGTTCTTCTCTTTTCTGCCTTCATGTCATTACGTTTAATTGTGGTTATGTTTTAAACAAATTTGTTAAAATAAAAAAAGATGAATTGTAAACTACTCTACGTTTCATAAATCATGGTGACAAGATGCTGGTGACTTTGGTCTACTTCACCTTTTTTCTTCCTTTCTTATCCCCTATCAGAAAAGCTGATTACAATCAGCCACAGGATCCTAATAAGACATTTTTGCATCAAGTCCCTCCATCCCTCTCAAACTTTCTCACTTTTGCCCTCCTCTGACCCTTATTTCATTATTTATTGGCATGCCATTGTCATTCACTCTCCCTCCCCTGACGTTTTGAGGTGTGGTGAGGAGTTGTACAGTTGCTCTTAAATCTAGATGCTCCATAATTCACAGGAAGTTGCTGGAAATCTGACGCTGGTGGTCAAACAGGTCCTCCACCTCAGCGCTGTAAGCATCACCTGATGGGAACAGATGAAGACGTAAGACAAGAAAAATAACCACAGAAACAGACAGGTTGAGTAATCGTCAGGGGATTTGTGCGCACTGAAAAAAACATGCAGCGGTACCTGCATGGCAACCGAAGAGGTAAACCCGTGCTCCATCGTACTTGCACCGGCAGCGCATTACATTGTTCTGGAAATCGGACTCAGCCATGTCTAAGGAAGGATTGACCTCCACCTGTACAAGAGTACAAACAAAATATAAGATGAAGCAAGATTAAAGTTATTCCTTTCTGAATCAGATTTTATTAGAGAAGACACGTAAAGACATTTTATGCAATAATTACATTGTCTTACATTAAATTACTTTAACATATTACAAGAGCTTGTATATTCATAGGCACCCCAGTGACCATCTATCATTCATCCATTACTAGAAGTTCAGAGAGCAGCAGTCTACTCACAGCTTACCAAATCGACCCCTCTCTGGCAACCTTCTCAAGCTTTTTTAGGGGAATATTGAGGCATTCTTGGTCTGTCCCAGGTTAGCAAAAAATCAAAAGCTTTCTTCACCATGACTGACTCTCACTCTAACTCCTCTGTAACTCATGAGTGAAACCCCATCATACTCCAGAGTAGATGTTATCCCAGCTGCACCCCACTGCAAACAGACTCAGTGCAAGCTGGAGATCACAGCTCTACGATGGAAACAGGATCATATAATCTGCAAAGAAATAGTTACACTAAGCTATCCACCATCTGCCACTGTAACTTGATGTTCTCTCCAAAAAAGTTAAGAAATAAATCAGTGAAAGAGGGCAGGCTTGGTTCAACATCCAGGGGTAGTAAGTCTGGCTTAAGTAATCCAATACAAACCAAACTCAGTCACTGAATATGGTGGGCCCTACAATCCATGTTCCCACAGCATCCAGAGAGACCATAACCTACAACGTAGCCAAAATGCCAAACCTTTCTCTTTCATTTTGCCTGTTTATGCAGACAAGTCTCTCCAAAGATAACAAAGGCAAACATTTTATTTTTCTGAAAGCCACTAATGTTTCATTTTATTTATTTATTTATCAAAGTTAAAAATGAAAATTTAAATGTTTTTGGCTTATATTGGAGTTATAGTTGAGTTGCTTTTAAATGAATGGGACTATTTCTTGTCTTCCTGGAGGCTGCTCTGGCTGCCTGGCAGTAGTAGAAAGTACAGTAACTTTCTGTCTGGGCTAATAACTTTGCAGAGGGTATCTTTTAATGAAAAAAAGCTTTTTTTCAGACAGTTATGAAATAACAGTTTTTTCCCAACTAAGAACCCACATGCCTATTGTTTTCTCTTCTGCTATATGACCCATTTCGTTTAAATTCAAGCAATGTATGACATCAGTTTCCACTGTTATCTGTGTGCAGAGGAAAAAAAAACTCAGAGATGCAGATGACAGTTTGGGGTTTGGAGCCTATCATTAGACTGTTGCCATGGTTTGTTGTTTTCCACCCTGTCTGTCTGCCTGCCATATATAAGAAAAGCACAAATGAATTTTCCTTATGCACACATCAAACAGATAACTGGACCACATATTCAATAAAGCAACCCAGTTTCATTTTGTACGTACTGTTTAAGTTTTGTGGTTCCAATTATATTTACAGCCAAAGATTTAAGATGAAAAATATTAATAACTGTGATTCTTTTTCATTACATTTTAGGCCAAATTTAGTATCAGAAACCTTTTTCCTATATTTTTAAATTGTAACTTGAGAGTAGCAAGTGATTTCAGCCTACTTTATAGTCCCGGTGTAAAACATCACATTAACTTGGTGGCAGCTGATGCCCTCTTAAAAACTCTTGTAATAATGTGAAACAAAGGGCGCACAGCTGGTTTTACAGAACAATGAAAGGCTGTCACTGTCATGTAAAAGTCTGTGAGGTTATGCAGCAAATTTTTTTGATGCAATCTGAGGCAATCAAGAAGCGCAGCGTGACTCATCAGCCTTAATGTATGGTACTAAAAATGGCTGCCACCCTGCGATGCGAAGACACAGAAACGCCCAGCAGCATGCAAGGGATACAGGGATCTACGCCCTCATTCAGCCTCTCACTTCTTACAACAGTTTATGAAAAGCTCATCTACTGTTACACCACAATGATGACCACAAAGTGCTGCTGGGTCACCATGTCTTGGCTTTTCCTGATGATATGCATATCGCATGTCTACAGGCTCATACAGTGAAGCCATACCACTCCGGTATGTTGTGTAAATACAGTCCACGTAGACACGTGAGTCAAACATAAACATTTTGATTTCATGTAAACACTCAGAAAATAATTAGAAACTGTAAACACTATCGTGTTGCTGCCATCAGACTGACAGGAAAAAATAGAACAAATGACAGAGAGGGAGGACAGATGAGAAGATCACAGCATGTTGGGTATCCTGGAATAGGCAGGACGTGGACAAGTTAGGCTTTTAAATAGAAAAGTTGTGCAAATGCAAAGGGCTGACAGGGCTTTTCCACTGCCAACAGGTCGCACTCTGAAAGGGTGACTAATAGCAGGTCTACTTCCTATATAAATCCAGACTAAATTCCCTTTCCTTAAATACCCACACACCCTTGAAACTACATACATACTATACACCTGAATGACTGGAAATACAGCCAAGAGTCATTTAGCTAAAATTACAGTCTTTTATCACAGCTTTTATCTCATGTGTGCTTTCAGATGTTGAAACAACCCCTGAATTTGCTGCTCTTTGCTTCCATTCCTGACATAAGAAGTTGAAACCAAGAGCAATGGTGCTACTTCACCATGAAGACTACATTAGAATGACCTATTTTCTGCTTTTTATTCTCAGCTAAACTAACAGCAATGTGACTGCAGTAGATTGATGCAGTAGCTGATATCTCAGTCTCACGAGAAAATGTGTAATAGGTACAAATGTAAGAGTAGTGTCACAATAAAAGGGAAGAAATCGTGAGATGGCAACGTTTTAAGTTGCTATTTGTTTTGTATAGGGTGGCTCTCAGCCAACATGAAACAAACTAGACCTGTACATTCATTGATATTCAAGCTGAACCATGTGTTTTTTTTTAATCCTAACCATGTTTTTATTATAATTTTACCCAATATTCTTTGAGGCCACGTATTTTCACTTATAATCTCAACCAACCTCTGCTGACCACAAAGTAAAAAAGTCAAAAGTCATTGTCCAGTCTTGTATTTGTTTGGGCTCAAACTTGGTTCTCTGACGCAACAGTCTGCTTTATAACTCCACCGTCTACACTGTCCCCTGTAGTCCTGTGATATAACTTTTCTTATAATCTCTAAAAAATTTTTAATTAAAACAGAAAATATAGTTATTACAGATTATTTTATAATGAGTTACAGTTATGAGTTACACATAATGGGATGTGTAGACCGTAGGGCTTTCTTGATATCTGATTTGAAATACATGATTGTGGTGGCATTCACGATACGATTGAGATATCAATATAAGGCTTGAAAATTAGATGTTTTGATTTATTAGCTGAGATCAAATCACAATGTTATTATATGTGTCTAATCAACATGTGTCCAGTATATCAGGACACTTGTGGTAGGCTTGTTAAAAGTTAAAAGTCTTTTTTTTTAAACTGCTATGTTTTACACTGTGGATCATTATGGTTATTACACATTCAGATGTGAAACTGCATTGATGATTTACTTTATTTGACATTTTTTGTAATAAACTGACCTGAAAGATGTATTCACCGGGTCGCACGTCTGTGACATCAATCCACTGACAGTCAATGTCATGACGGTAAGTGTCCCAGCAGCCGACTGAGATACCCTGTTGTCCCATGTTGTAGCAGGCAAATCGCTTGTGTAGACCTGGGGGTACAAAACAGTTTGAAACATATGAGTGGACATAAAAAAGCGAAGTCTGTGAGGTGTCCATATTCATCTAAATGTCTACCATGGTCAAAATAACTAGAAAAGCTGGGTTTTTTTTTCGAGTTTTTTTTAATGGATCCATGGTGAAATTACAGTCTGACACTGAGTGCTCATCAAAAAGATTACACTTTTGTATTGTCATGTTACAAGTCTGCTCTCATTTACAGTGCTGACTTATGCATAATTAATGTATAATCATGTCTTACCCTCGGGACAGTAGGTGTCCTCCAAACAGAAGCTGGCTTTGTGACCTTCAGCCACCTTTGTCCCATTGAGGGTGAGCAGATCATAGTGGGTGAAGACCTCGATGCTGTGGTAGTGTCTGAAAATAATGCATGAAAAAAAGCATGAGAAAGATTTCCATCCAGCACGCTGCTGTTTTTGTCTTCATCTGCATCACATTCTCAAGAAAAAGACTATGTTTATTTGAAACACAGCGTCCATAAATCCTGTTATGGTTCTATGAAGGCGTCAGGCAGACACAGTCAACAACTGAGAAAGCCCAGGGGAACAGATAGATATCAGTTTGGTGTTGCTCTTTCCCTCATCACAGAACCCTTCCCAGAACAAACACCACCAAATGAAAGTCAAACCATGTGTTTGCTGGTTGACGAGGTAGTGATTGGGTTGTGGCTGTGCTTCTTGATCTGGGACACAGAACCACAACCACTGAGATAAGAAGCCAGGTTGCTCAGACGACAGTCATGGTTCTGACAGTAACGACTGGGTAACCAGTGAGGAGGATGTTTATTGTAAACTTCAGTTTGGAGTTGTGTTTATTGTGTTGAATAACAGACTTTTATATGTGTCTGACTATTTATAGTCAAGATCTGAAAAAATGTTGGTTCTCCATGCTGCACAGAGGGGTCTTATTTCACTCCCCATATCTTAAGATGCCATTCATCTGGAGCTGCAGACATTCAACATTTTAGCCCCTGTAAGTATCTGAAATGCGTTTATATATTGTGCCGCTACATAAGAGTGCTGTGACATGGATGAGGTTGCACAATGTTTCTTTTTTGACCAAACCCTGCAGCTCTTAAAATCACCACATCTGGTTGAAGGTCTTAAAAGAGCAGCTGCTGATTTAGAGTGCCAGTGTTTAGCATTTACAACAATGTGAAGAATCATTGTGTTTTTATTAGTTTAGAATTACTGATTTATATTCACTGACGGCGTGGGTCCTCATCCACCGAGCCTTCCATGTTGCAAGGACAGTATCCCAGTATGGACAAAACAAACACTAGCTTAAAAGGAGGCCTTTCACATTTTAGTAGCCACCATTGTTTCTCCTACATGCAAGAGTAAGAGTTATTAAGAGTAATTTTATTTAGATATTTTTCCAATCTGAGCTGCACTAAATTCTTCCTATAGCAATATGAAGAATGGAAACACTTCATATAGCAATATGAAGAATTTAGTGAAAACTTCAAAGCTCTGCTAAGAGAAGCAACAGTCTCTAGGAGAAACTGTAAATATCTGTTTCAGGTTATGGAACCTTCCCAATCTTACCTGTGACACTGATGCCATGTCCAGCTTTCTCTGGAGGCTCGAGGTCGGAAGTCAGCGCGACCCATGTTCATGATGCGGGAAGAGAAGCGCAACAGGCGGCGGTGCCCGTAGGGCCAGTTCATTCTTGCAGCAGAAGAAGACAGGCAATTCTCCTCATTAGCGCAAGTCAGCAGGTGGAGAGGTCGATCCTCCAGGTATGCGGTCTCTTGGACAAGCTGAGCATCCACCACAAGGTCAGGAGCAGCTGCAAGAGTCAGAGTTTAAGTAAAGGAATATCTCTCCAATCTTGTGTTTAGCTCATTTAAAACTGCTTTGGGGAAAAAAAAATCTTTTTGAATTCCATACATTATACTTGCTTGTTTTTCTGAGGTCTTCATCATCTATAACTAACCGTATTTCCATTCACAAGTAAAGCAAATCTGTATATTTTGACAAGTGGCAAAAAATGTAAATCAGATACTTCCACATAGACAGGTTTAAAGTAAACAAACTAGACTGAGTACTGTTGCCAGAGGGTGGTGGTACAAGCGACGTGGCTCATGCTTGTAGTTTATTAGAAGAAGTAATTACTCTAACAGGAAACAAATCTAGAAGATGAAAAAACAACGGTGGTGGACATCCACAAGAGGAAAATGGAAAGAGCTCTTTCATCAGAAAGGACTTTAATTTCTGAAAATATTTGAGATTATATATTATATCTTTGTCGGCACAACTAATTTACATCATGTTATCATTTGCTGGCACAAACTGAAAGCCATTTCATTTGAATTTTTGCCATTTGTATTTTTGCATACACGTTTGGTAAAAGTGTTTCCAAAAGTGCATCAAGCCTTCTGTGAAACAGACCAAAACCACCTTTAGTGCATAAGCTTTATTGTACATTAGTGATAAACATTGTATAAATGGCATTAGAAACAAGTCCTCTGTGACTCAACTACAGCTTCTGTAGGCTTTAAAGGTCTTATTCCAGTTGCAGCTATAGCTCAGCTGCTAAACTAAACTACTTAAACTAAGTCTAACAGAGATAAGTGGGGTAAAAAAGTATTTTTTCTATTGTTGAACTCTATAGTCCTGATATTTTACACTTTCAAAACATTTAAGTTTCCTAACTGATACTAACAAGCTGAATGACGAAAACTGACAGACCTTACCTCAACTATCAGATGAAAAGGTTAGATTTTCATCCTATTTTTGCAGCTTCATTGGCTGGTGGAGATCAATAACCACAAGGCGTTAATACTGGTTTCATGCACTAGTAGTTCTCCCAAACACCTGTACACACCTGTAGTTCCCTTTTACAATCACAAGGTAGCATAAACAGTCATTTCAGTATGTTTGCTGGTTTCGGACTTACCCTCCACACACGTGACTCCTGCAGCTCTGCCATCTCCTCCTCTGGGACAGTAGACTTGTGTGTTTTTGCGACACTGCTGAATAGACATCTCCGTGCCGATGCAGTGAGTCCCACTCAACACCACTTTACTGGCATCTGAGGATCCTGGCCAGAACCAGGTCTCCTGTACATAAAAGAAAGAGGAGAACACATTTGTACTCAAAATCATCAAAATCATTGGGCTTATTTTAGTTTTAAACCATCTGGCATTACATGAAGTCCTGTAAAAAATAACAGAACTGAGGGCATATAGCAGCCTCTGCTGCAAACACTAACTCTAATTTTTTTATAGTCACTATCAGTACACATTATCACATTTTCCCCTCTTATTCACAATTTTAAAACTGCTTGTTAAATGCTCCCAGCAGCACCCCTGAAAACACTCGCACTGCCTTTTCCATGAACCATTCTATTTTCAGTTTGTTTGCACTGTGAATTTCCCCCGAGCTCTCTTCGCCTCACTTTCCCTCTTTTATTTTCGGTGCACTGGAAGTGGACGTTTGAGAAGCCTGTAATTACCTCAGGCCTCTGTAATAACACAGCACAGACATACAAATGGCAGGATGGAGAGAGTGGAGGAAATATAAGAGCACAAAGAACAAAAGTTCAGACACAGAAAAAGACAGAAAAACATGGTGAATCCTGTTTTTTACCTGATGAGCTGTTGAGGCGAAGCCCAAGCCAAGCTGACGACAGACCACCATGGCTTCATTCAAGCCCCAGTTCTCACTGCATACCGAGCCCCAGCGCTTTACTCCTCCCACCTCCATCAGCACCTCCACACGGCCCTCTCCAGGGTCTCTGCCTCCTGCCAGACGCACCTGAATGTGTAGGGAAGAAACAATGTTCCCGTGCCAGTGCAAGAATATTCCTGTACTGTGGCTACAGAAGTGTGTTTTTGTGTGTATTTCTCACAGTGGCCTGCATGCCAGTGAGAGGCACGTTGCAACGGACTGCCACATCTTGGCTGTGCTTGCAGCTGTAAAGTGGCACTGGTTTGTAGATACACTCTGTAATTGACTTCTCCCTGCCTGTACACTGGACACTGTTCATGTGGATGGGACCAGTACCTGCAGAGAGAGCATGGAGCAACACTTGACTAATTGCCAGTGAAAGGCCACATGAAAACAGTGATACCACACAACTTTGCATAAAAACCTGTTGGCTCTGCAGCCACAAATGTCCACAGAAAGGAACTGAAGGCCCAGATGTGAACCTCTGATGTGGCTCAGCCATGGAGCTTTCTGCTTTATAGACCAAAATAGATTGCAAAATAGAGAAAAATCTTTCAACACATGATGTTTGCGTAGGTGTACGAAGCCCAGGCTGCAGCCCGTTAAAGCCCTATAATTTGGCCTTAAATAGCTAATGATGTCATCAAGCTTGAAGTTGTCTTTCTCTGACTGCACAAGTCAAGAGCTTCTACATTATACGTTCACTCAACTCATAAACTGGCTTGAGACATTCAAAGCCACAAAACTCCATTCTGACACTCGACCATGTTCTTTATTCAGACCATATCACCTAGTTTAATAGAACCCTAAAAGTAACACTGAAATGCTTTCCACGACTTTCTTAATTAAGAAAAGTAGAGAGAAGGAAGTGAACCCACCATTAAAGGACGTGCTATGTGCTTATTTGGGTAGAAAGATAATGGGAGGAAATTAACATGATTATAGAGTTACTGCTGAGGTATGGCGAGAAAAAATGAGAGTCAGAGAGTGTGCGAAAGTGGGGGTCCATGTTCTTTTCTAGAAAAATGTTTACTGTAACTGTACACTTCCTGGTTCAGAAGCTATATTTTCTCACCCACACCAAAAGCATTTCCATAACAATTACATCTGAATGTTTGCTCCTACTCAGTACTGATTGCCTGACATCCTGGTTTCAAAGCTGAGCAACTTTTCTCATTCAACAAGTTTATTTTGACAGCAACACATGCCATTGTTTTGGTTGCTGGACTTTCTTAGTGTTGTGTACACTTGTGTAATTGGTCATGGGTAGAGTTCCTTGATAATCAACTGTGAGAGAAGCAAAAGTGAGGCTGTTATCATTTTCTCTGAGTTTATTTGTCTGCTCAAGTCCATGGAGTTGGAGTGCTGCCCTCAGGAACAGCCATTTAGACTGAGAGGTGTTTAGTCTAAAGGAATGACTGAATTAAACTGATCATACTTTGGATGCATGGTGAAGTCAGGCATTGGATCAAAGTCTGTAACCTTTAGCACATAGCCGTTTTTTTATACTGCGTATGCTTTATGAATGAGGCTGTCTGCAAACTTGGGCCAAAAAGACACAACCTGGTTATAACTTTGTTCAAACACATAAGCATATCCCACAATGACCTCCCGAAACATTATGAGCTAAAATCTAAATTCGTCTCTGGAAAGCACATGAAAGACTTCAAAGTGCAATCTGACTGTGTGCCCACTATGTGTGTGGCTTTGTTTGTGTCCTGTCTTACCTTGTCCCAGCTGAGCCCTAGTGATAGCCTCTTTAGCCGTCCCAAAACCCAACTCTCTGCAGACCACACTGGCGGCGCTGATGTCCCACAGATGGTCGCACACGGTGCCCCACTTGCCCTCTTTCAGCACTTCGACCCGACCCTCTCCTAGACGGGGCCCGGACTTCAGACGCACGACAGGCTGAGAAACAAAAGGGAGAGTTTAGGTGAGAAAAGCAAGTTTGGGAAATTATGTGGAAGTCTCCCACTTGGTAAGCTTGTCTAGACTCATGCTTGAAATTGAATCATTAAATTAATTCCTAATATTTGTTACAGGATATACATTTTTGTTTGTCATAATTCTATAGCAGGTTTTACTCTTTTTCTTTAAAATATGCTGCTGTTTGTGTGAAAATCTGTGCCAGACATTTCTAGCTTGACACAATATTGGAAACGTGTGGAAAATAACCTTGCCTTGCTTAGTGAATATATTTGGGGAATTTTTGTACTAATCAAACAAAGACAATATGAAATGTTAATTAATTAGTGAGAGAAAAAATGTCCAACGGTGACTTCAAATGGAACAGAATATGTAGTGCTGAACAATACCACACTTACTGGGACAGCAGGTGGAGCAGGTGCTCTGCCAAAATGTGTGAACTGGGATCCGGGGACACAGCGGACTACTGCGTGCATCCCCCCCTTGCAGGGTACATCACCCCTGGGGAAGGACAGCTGGGCGTGACACTGCGATAGGGACACCTCCACACCCTGACACTGCACCTTTTCCACCCAGTAAGCCTTCTTAGTGATCTGTGTCCTCAGCCTGGGAAGGGAATGTTGTGGAAGAATGAGCAGAGTGATAGTACACAGGTTTGTGATTTGTCACATTAGTCAATGGATTAAGTTAAAAAGCAGATATTGCTGTTACCTTGATGAAGGATCAGCTAATTTAGAGTCCCACAGTTTCCTGAAAGAAAGAAAACATCAAACTCAAGATTTTTAGATCGGAGTAACAACACTACACTGAGTAGACTAAACAACCAGCTGTTCGATACATTCCCACAGTCAGCACAGTATGAAATTCCCACCCCACCACTTGGTCTATCAAACTTAAAATAAACAAAGTTAAACTTTGTACAAATGCATAAAATGCATAAACATAAACGGCAAATATGAAGAACGCACAAGATGCTGAGAAAGGCGTCTGTGCCTCGACTGATCTCAGCCCACAGAGACAAAAAGTGAGAAGGAAAGAAAGATTTAAAATGTTGGCTCACAAAACTCTTTGTCTTCTTTTTTTCTAGTCCCTGTCAATCCATCCCCTTCTTTTCACATAAGTTTTAGATCTTCCAGCTCTATATTCATGGGTATTTCTGTTTCACTGTTTGTCTTTAAGTCTACAGTGAACGTCTGGCTTGAGGCATCCATGTGGAAAAACATACGAATAAAGTATGAATAGACTACTATACATTAAACCCTGCAAGAACCCTTATTGAGGTCTGCCAACTCCAACAGGGTTGTCTAAACTGTGTCTAGTTTAATTTGCATTACCTTAAACTAGAGTCGCATCCAAATGGGAAATGGTGTTTATACATAAAATGAGGCCCCCTTAAGCCTGGACACTACTCCCATGCAGGCACACATTAGAGCTGACCACTTGCATCAGCCAGTGTGACCACAGACAGGTGCAGTGTGACTGACGCCCTTTATGAATGAGACTGAATAAAATGAGTCAGAACACCGAGTATAGAAAAGAGGAAAGTTTATTGTGCAACCAGATTCATGATGCAATTAAATATTTGGGAAACTAAAATAAGAGATTTATTCTTGCCAGGAAAACCCATTTCACTGATCATTTTTCAAATGTCTTTGAGACTGGAAGAACTTACAATGAAAACAGAATAGGAATCCTAAGCCATATAAACTACCATGCAGAACATGTGCATCACAAGTAGTTTATAATCTAAGAAAAAAACTGTGAGGAGTTCTTAAACAGCACATAAATGTCCCCATCACCTTCATGTGTGTATCACCACATTTTGTTTTCTGATTTCTGCTCCAATCCAGCAGTGACTAAACTACATTTACAGTCTGGTAGAATTAAGCATTTACCTGTATTTGATGAAGAGAGTCAAAGCGGCAAAGAAACACCAAATCCTTGATTCTATTTGGATTGTAACTGCACTACAACCTTACCTAAAGGCAATTTGTAAAACAGTTAAGATGACCGGTCGTGTTGGCACAAACATGTCACACCTAAAAAGTATTTTGCTATGAAAAGACAAGCCAAATTTATAACTTTTCCATTCTGTTTCCATTTTGTTTCCGTGTGATCATCCCAATCAAGTCAATTGCAGATACGTGGCCTATAATCTTAGTGGTTTTCAGTACTATGGCCACATACTCAGTGTCTGCCTTATCAGCCAGGAAAGATGTGAACTGATCTCAAATCACAAAGTGAAATATCTGTGTTGGTTAGTTTACTTTTTGATTCATCAGCACGTTGACGTTCAAAGTGCCGATACATCTCTCAGTCATAATGATGTCAACTTTTCACTTCTCACTCGTGTTCACATGGCAGCAAATGTTTAGAAGGTGGAAGGAAAGAAAGACAGATGGTTCTTATCTATGAACCCGCATGAGATCGTTTGACATTTTTTCGCAGTCCTTGCACTAATTCTACTTCCCCTCCCACTTGCTATTTCATTCCATTCTTTTCTTTTCTACTGCAGTCTCACCTGTGAATTTACAAGGTTAGATCTAAATGTAACAATGGTTACAGAGTTGTGTTTTTTTTCTTTGTCACCGTGATTTTTGTGTACACAAAACAGAACTGGGATGTTCACATAGTTGTGTCTTATACATTTTACAATTCATGGGTCATGATTTTATGTCACACTAACCTTAAAAAAAAAAAAAGACACCTCAGGGATCTGGTGCTATCTCACAATTTACAACCATAGATTGTGACAATGCCACATCTTTAAATCATGTATAAACGTGCATATAACAGGTTTTATTTCTTTGAGACTGGGCTGAAACAAGCCTTAATCTGGAGGTTGAAGGAGTAGGGTGGATTAAGTCAGCCTGTGTGTTTCTCACAAAACAACTTGATGTGATGACATGGCAGTGACAATGGGCCTTTCTAACTGCAAAATGCTCAGATTACGTTTTAATCACAGTATGCTGCTTTTGTTACTAACATTACAGGATTTTTTTCCTCATTCATTTTTTGGGGAGGCAACCTTTAAATACCATCAGTGATTAAATTAAATTTGTCTGCGGTTGTTCAGTTGGATGGAACACAAAATTTGATGTGACATAGAAAATGTAATTTGGGCTATTTCCTTCCTTATTTCTTTCACATACTTTTTAAAAATTCTTCCAATTATTTGCTTGGGACTGTCCTCTTGTTTGTGAGAGTTGATCTGTGTGTGTTTGCACTATTTAAAGTGTTATACAACACAGTGGTAAATCAAAATGAGAGAGACAGACTGTGAGGGGGTGTTAGTTCATGGTTTGGAGGCGGAGGGGAGGAGGGGTGAGAGTGCTACCCATATAATTGCCTGCTCTGCTTGGCAGTGTCTGCTTTGTGGTTCAGCAGTAGCATGTTGGTTCACACACACCAGACATGAAAATATGCACGTACATATCTACTTTCCCTGCCTTGTCTCTGTAAAAACAGAGCCCTTTAAACCCAGTGCCGTTACCCAACGTTATGAGTGTATGCTGGGAAACACGGAATGAGTGATGTAAGAGTGATGTCTCCAACTTTTATGAGATTTGCTCAACTTCATTGGAAGAAAAAAGAGGAAAGTTTTTTCTTTTTTCAGATACATTTCAGTCAAAAGGTAAGGTGTGAAGGAGTGTAACATTTACTGTTAGGTTGGAAATCAGATTAAAATTGATTTGAGGCTCTCTGTCTTGATTCAAAGGCCAGTATGGGAACCACAGCAACAAGCAGCAAAGAGGCTGTGATCACAGAACTACTGCTAAATCATTTTAACCAAGCCAAAACTTTCATTTCATAGCATCTTCAGCTGGATGCTAGGTTTCTTTATGCAACTACACAATACCAAAACCCACATTTAAAAAAGGAGCTGACAGTGAAGAAAGCAGAGATAACCTGTTATTAAAGGCTACTGCATGAATGCAGAGCTGCTTGAGTGGAACAATTGGGAGAAAGCAGGCTGCCATACTGACACCACAACAGCCACTAGACTGTCCTATCAACCTCCATGAAAGGAGGAAATCTCAAAGGGGTCGTAATGATGTACTTTCCATGAAAAGTGGGTTTTAGTATAACTGCCATAAATGCATTAAACGGGGTCTTTAAAAAGGCTGTTACTGAGGAGGGGAGAAAGAAGGAGCAGGGGGGTGAAAGTAAATTGGAGGAACTGAAGAAGTTACTGTCAGCCTCAAAGAGAGTGAATGTGATGAAACAATGGAGCTGGAAAATGAATTTAGAACTTGCCTTTTGTACTTTTGTACAAAGTGGGGAGTGTTTAAACATCTGTAAAAGTGCACAGAGCAACTTAACAGTCAGAGACAAAGGCAGTCACTCTAAAAGAAGAAAATAAAAAAACAACACACAAACGGAGAGGGAAGTGCTGAATCAGCTTAGGGTGTGCGACAGGTTCAGCGAAGAGAATATTCTGGATCTGGGGATTTCTCAGACCATAATTACAGCTGTTTAAGTGCACAGAACAGATCAACAGACTGTGCAGTGGATTCCACAAGGAAGATGTGATGGGATGCAACACAGCAGGACAGTTATGAAACTGTTATGAAACATACTGGTTGAATTGGTTCAAATTCTTGCAAATTTTCTTTTAGAAAATATTCTTTATAAAGATTTAGTTTTAGAAATAGAACTTCTGTATCCACTGCTGTATGTGACAACAGAGATTTTGACACATATTTTCTTTGAAAATACCAAGATATACCAAGATATAACACAACTAATGTTTAAAATGAATCTGTTTTCGAGTTACTTAGTCAAAAACTGGATACGTCTGAAGCCTAAAATGATGGTGATTCTAACTGGAATCAAAGGGGTCACTGTAACCACTGTATTCCAACAAAAAATAAACTAGAAAACTAGGAAACTATATTATGTGTCCTTTGTTGTGAAAAAACATGTGTGGCCCCCTTCCACTTAAATTACAAATCCACAAAAGTACCATGCAAGGCTTGAAACTTTACAGAGAAGCATAGCTGAAGTAACCTGATAAACAACTATGATAGCTGTTGCTAATGGGTACTAGAGTTCTGAATCTGTTATTGGTGGACAGCATATTTTCAAAGATGGTCTTACAGAAATATATTTCTTCCTTTTTTCAAACTACTGGAAATGAAAGTAACTGCACTGAGGAATACAGTTGGAGGGCATTTCAAAACATTGTTACAAAAAGACTATTTATAACATTTAAACAGCGAAAATGTCTGCATTTGGAGGCTGGTTGGGTTTGGTGTTGGAGCTCCAAGTCAGACAGAAGTAAATCTGACTTCTAATTGGTGTTCTTTAACTATTTACCAGTTGGATGTTGGAAGGAATTTGTCATCAAATGCACCATCAGTACACCACCGGTAACATTGAACAGTTTGTAATGTTGGCTGCTAAAAACGTAAATAATCTGAGTCGATCTATGGAAAAAAAATAAAAAAATATTTCCTTTAAAACATCAAAACATAAATTTGGTGGACAGTCTCCATTTTTGTCATTACTTGTTTTTTCTGTACTGTACTGTAGCTTTTTACAATTTTCTGCATTTTGGTCGTTGTCCATTGACTACACCCTGTGGAACTAAGAAACTTCAGAGTGATTTAAGATCTCTGTTTATCAAACTGCAAAGATGGCGTCAGAAGTTAAGATTATTGTGCGTCTATGTCCATGAAATATTTTGCATTCAACTTGAACCAGTCTGTCTATCAAGTCTATTTCTATAGTCATGACCAAAGAGTTTGGCCAACATCGCTTCCCTCTTGAGTTACACTGCCAGTATGGCCAATCAAAATATTGGACTAACCTGAAACTACTGGTCCTGAAAAAAAATTCTTTCTACGCTCCTTCATCTGTTTACTATTGGACAGAAATATCAGCTTCTGTCACCTCCCACATAGCTGGGTGGAGGTTGGCAAAAGACAAACATTCCTGGCCTTGTTCAGTCTTTACACAGGTTGCTGGCTAGGTTCTCAGCAAAGAAACACGATGTTTCTCCAGACGACTCTGAGGTGTTTTTCAAGGTTGTTGTTGTCTGTGTTAGCATTGGATTTGGTTTGCATGATGGAAAACCAAACAAGGCCACATTTTTAATATTAACCCCACCATTGACCTGAAAGGGATGTTGGCTTACCTAAAAGGACCCAGTCAAGTAAAAATGGGTGAAGATTTGTCACAGAGCTCCATCTAACCCTGACAGCTGTGAAGAAATCCTAGGAAGTAAGACACTAGTAGAATTTTTATTGCTAGATGGGGCAGCTGAGGAGAAGAGGGTAGTATCCTGCCGCTGAGGAGATTATAGCAGATTGGTGACTTAGACACTACAGAATCGGTCAGCGGTCAGTACAGCCATCCTGTTGGTCGAGCCCTAAAAAGACCTCTGTGGTTAGACAGGCGGACACCTGGGGGGTTGTGTTTGGATGTGTGTGAGTGTTTGCATGAATACTTGTGTGTGCATGAATTTTGGATGTAGTGTGGGATGCATTAGCATGTGTGTGAAAGTGAGGTGTTGGGTTTGTGATGACACACTTGTAAGAACTTTGTAGGATAGTGTAGGTTCTTCAGTGGGTGTTTATTTCCAAAGTTAGCGTATGAGTAGTTGCGCCCTTACAAGTCAATATAAACATCTGGCATTATTAGTAAGGAAAATGATTTCTGTTGCAGTGAAAGAATTTAAAACATAATTAACAGAAGGTTCAAATATCATCTTTTCTCCTCGTCTGTACAAGCAAATCAGCAGCTCAGCAGCGTCATCATTGGGTTTTTTTTTTTAGTGAAACAAGTGTACTTCAGATCTTTTCTCTCTCATTTTACTGAATTCAACGTGCTTCCTGATTTTAAGGAGCATAGAGGATTTTTTTTGCAGTAACCACAGTCCCAATGCAGCTTTAGTTTCAGAAAGCTAACAAATTAATCAGGAATTTATGTTGGTCAACTGTTGAAATTTTACTACTAGCACAGAAGTCAGCCTCTGTGTTTTTTTAACTCTACACCAGCTGATGTTTTGTCCACTTAGGGGCAGCAAAAACAAGCTATGAACACAGCTGACATATTTAGTTTGTGTTCCACTTTGATGGACACTGAAACTCACACACTGAACACAAAATGTTATATTAATCAAATAATAGAAAACACTGTCTTTTAGCCTTTTTACCCTCCATAAAGGGCAGCAAAACAAACTTTGAGGCACTTGTACTTTTTTACTTGGTGCATCAAGTACACAAAGGTAATAAAGTGTAATTCAGATTTTTTGTGGTCCGAACTCCAAATTCTAAGGCGCAGCACATTGACTGTTGTAATACCTTTAAAGCTGATCTGCTAAACATCTTAGGAAATGTTACTTCTTTGTAATAAATACAGTGAAGGCATTTGCAAACAATACATATTCTAATATATATATATATGATATATTCTAACATCATTAGCTTTTATTTGGATTTGTGTTTTTGACCACCTCAGAAATATAGAACCACCGTTCACTCTTTTAGTTCTGGTTTTGTACCCAAAGTCCCAATACTTCAGCTGCAGTTACCGATGCTCTTACGTGGTGCTGTCAATGGGTGTATAAAGATAAGGATTATAGCAGATTGAAAACATCTATGGGAAGAAATGCAAAGTATTTGAGACATCCATCCATCCATCCATTTTTTTAACCCTCTCACCCTATTCAGGGTCGCAGGGGGGTGTTTTTTAGACAGTTTATACTACAAATACGATATCACGGATACCAGTAAAGATAAGCTAAACTAAAGCCTTAGTTAGCATTTTTTCTATCAGACATGAATCTTGATAAATCAAATGGTTGGTACGAAATCAATTTCAAATGTAATTTGTTTTCAATGATCCATTGTCAGATAATAGTTTTGACAAAGCTGCACTCAGAAGTCTAATGCCTCATTGGTAAATATACTGAAGATCAGTAGAAGTGAAGTCTTAGTCTCTGTAACACACCATCTCGCTTTAGAAAATGCTGCTGCACACATTCCTTTTAATTGCAGGTTTGTAAATTACACACGATTAGAAGCTTTCATGGAGGTTTCATGCAAAGACACACCATGACGATGATGATAATCCTGTATTCTGGATCTGACATTAATAACATATTCTTCAGGACTATTTTAAAGCTCTGAGCTGTGTCCCACTCAGCCGATGGGGGAGACAGACGCTTTGGATAGCCTAACTTGAGTAATGCCAACGTGGAAATGCTATGCCAAGTGTGGTTATAGTAATGACTACTGTTTTGTAGTCAACCTCTACTACAGGTGGGCTGGAACAACAATCCAGGCAAGAGGATGCCTAACTTGTGAAGGGATGTGTTGTCCACCACACTCTTATCCCTTTCATAAAGACACATACAAGACACAAACACCCATTTGCATGCACAATCCTTTTGATGTCCTCCCCTTTTACTGGAGCCTATCCACTCTCACACACTTACCTGTAAGCGGTTTGGTCAAACTGTTCTGCTGCAGGAAATCCCAACATGCCACAAACGACACGGCTGCTGCTCAGGTCCCATCCCTGGTCACACACATGACGCCACTTCCCAGCATGCTTCACTTCCAGCACTCCCTCTGTCACCAGACTCCCATGGCTGCTAGACAGAACAGGGCGAAGACGTGCCTCCTCTAAGGGAACCCTCTCAGATCCCTGTCCATGAGAGAACATTTTCTTTTTAAGAGATTAGTAACACATGACAACCCTGCTGTTTTATCTTTGAAGATCATTTTTATTCATATTGTAGAATTTTGCACCAACAAATGGGTTGACAGGGGTTTTCTTCAAGCTTTTCTTCAAGCTTTTTAAAGACTTCTGCTTCAACCCTTCAGAAGCTTTTTTGATGTACACTGCAGGATTAATGTGAGTTAATAAACGTGACTTTAACTCTCAACACATTGTCACATAGTTTAAATAAACAGCAGCAGACAGCACGCGATCGAGACAAGAATAACACGGAAACATAACACCCTTTAATCATCACCCTCTCTAATCATCCAAATTTTCGTGCTGTAGGGAGCAGGAAGGAAACTAAAAGCAAATATGGTGTTTCTTGAATATGTGAGGATGATTAAAAATGTGACATCTATAAGTTGAAAAGAAAACAAAGGAAAACACAAGTGATGAATGGCTCAATTTCCTCTAATCTGAGATGTTTCCTTTGGGAGAGGAGCCACTGGTGGTTGAGCTAAACTTCAGGCCCTGTTGGTGCACAAGGACTGAATCAAGAGACGCTCCGGTTTTAGGAACATCTTTAATTATACATGCCCTCTGGTCTGTGGCTCCACAGATGACATTTCTGTACCAGTTTGTACAAAACCAGACTGGGTGTGTTAGATGGTTTTGTGTGTCTATTTGTGTGTTTTTTTTTACCTGTGTGTATTGAGTATCAGTCTCCAGTCCCACGTCTGGAATAACTGGGTCTGGTTCAACATGGTTCCCGCTGAGCTGCTGCTGCCTGTCGCTCCTCCTCCTGTCAGACTCGAGTTGAAGTTGAGGTTGTCTATCCACCTGCCTCGCTGCCTCCTGTCTCAACGCCTGTGGACTGGTCCTTTCGGTCTCCTGTCTCGGTCTGTAGGATGCACCATTTGCCAGGCGTGAGGGCAGCTGGTGTCCTCGAGGCAAAGCTGGGTTGGCCTGCTGGCTCGCTCTGGAACCGCCTCGACTCCGTCGCAAGATCTGGATCTCATGGCCATTCTCTTGTGGGGAGATGCTGCTGCGGCGGGATGTGGTTGGGTTGCGATGAAGAGCAATCTCATGGCCTCTTGCAGAGTAAGATGGGCTATGGGCTGGTGGAGCAGGAGGGGAGACAGACTGCGATGGATTCATTTGTCTTTGTTGGCTTGGCTGTTGTCTTGAGGATGAAGGTGCATCCTCTAAAGTAGCAGGGGGGAAGCCTGGTCTCCTTTCTGGGCTGCAAATGATCCCCAGATCCTCACTGTGGGTGCAATCATTGATTCCCCAACCGTTGGAATGACAGCGTGCAACAGAGAGCTCTGTGCCCTTACAGCGCACATTGTCTAACCAAATTAGACCTATGACAAGAAAGGGTTAATCAAGAGTTAATCAATCAAGAAAAATTAAATATCAGTGAGCGATTTGGGTGCTCTTGACTGGACGTACCTTGTCCCTGGCCAAACTTGGCACTGTGTGCCCAGGTATAGCTGTGTTGAAAGCCCAACTGCCGGCATAACACATTGGCAAGGTTAAGATTCACCTCATCATCACACACTGTGCCCCACGATCCATTATAGAACACCTCCACACGTCCCTCATTTGCACCACGTCGACCTACGCCTGCAAGGCGCACGAGCACCTCCTGCGCAGGCAGCTGAGAGGGGTAGAGGAGAAGCAGAGCGAGGAGTGTAGACAGGGAGCTGAGAGAGAGCATCCTGGAAAGCTGCAAAAGCAAAACGGGGAATGAAGGAGGTCTGATGGAAATGTGGCATTCAACGAAAGTAAAACTAAGAAAATACCGAAGCTGGAGACCCCAAGTAAATATGCACGTTACCACAAAAATCCCAACAATCATGTACAGCCATGGGACTTAACATTCCTCAGTGTGGCAAACATATAATTAGGAATTTCTCTTCAAACCCTCATGGAACACTATGTAGTAAATTAAAGATTGATGGCTGTTTTTATACATGTAAAAAAATAATCATATAGTCATATAAAGGACAGTCAGAGGCCAGAGACAGTCTGGACCTTTTGGGGCAAAAGTAACCATTTCATCTAGCCAATGGAAACTCTGGCTTTCCACAAACCGTTAGGCTTAGCTGCCTGTATTTATCCAAAAGACAAAAATGCAAATAAACACTGTCATAAAAAAATGTTCTCACTCATAAATAAAGTAACAGGTCTATGACAGATGGTTTGGTTGACAAGCAATGATTAATTCAGCCACAGTCTACACTTAAAATCTTTACCTTCTAACTGAGAGGTGAAAGCTGAGATAAGAAGCATTCTGAGAAAGAAGAGATCTGGAGGATGCTAGAGGTTCCATTTAGAGGTTAATCATATTCTGCTTCGCATATGTTTTTCTGCAAATATGTGCAAGTAAAGTCTATACCTCAGACTAATGAGGTCTGAAGTGGGGTTAGTTAGAGAAGAGGTGAGCATGGATAAATCTAAGCAGCTGCAAGGATCAACTCTTACCTGCAGAAGGAAATAAATAACTGTGAAACAAAAGGTGAAGCAAAGTGCTGAAAGTGAAAACTGCTGAAGTGGAACTCACCTATCTGTTGATCTCACCCTGGAGTCACAGGGAGAAAGAAGGGAGAGCGAACTGGGAGTTTGGTCCTGCTTTCTCTCTATTCTCTTCTTCTCCCTCCCTTTTTCTTTTTCTGTCACTCCCTCAAATCTAGTACTTCATCAATCCCTCCCATTTTATTCATTTTAGTGGCTTGTTTTTTTTTTCTTCTTCTGGTCACGTTTCTACTTTACATCACCAACTGCCCATCAAAGCAATTTCTGGAAAAGGGAAATAAACCAGGGAAATCCATAAAAACACACAACAATAATCCAAATTCTTAAAAGAGATTGAGCTATTATCCTCTGAGTGTCAACATTTATGGGATTGAGCAATAATTAAAGCATCTCAGTTAAAACTTGTCAGCATGTACCCTGCAGCAGGGTGGTGAACTTCTACACCAGCTACCTCTTGGCTGGTTACATATTTGAATCCATGTGACACATGAGACTTAATAACAGACATAACATTATAAAGATCGGTCCATATTCTGTCCTTATTTGCTCTGGACACACCAATAAATGTTAGTTTATTTGGGTTTCTAATTCCAACCCTTTATAATCTTACAATCAGTTACAATTTTTAATGTGAAAAAAAGTACTTTCCCCTTTATGTCTTGAAGCTTCTGAGCTCTTTTATTCCACCCAATGATTATATTGTCTTAAACATACGCTCATGCACAAAGATGCACACACACACACACACACATAGTCTTGACTAACACACTTCACTGTGCCCACAGATAGTGGTGTCATAAGACAAAATACCACGTGCTGTGCAGTGAAACTACATGTTTGAACCGTGCGTCTTCGCATGAAGCTGAGTTTCATAACATCTTCAGTCGTGGCACCTCCTAACTTGAAGCAAGTTCTGTCTAAGAATAGGGACGAATGGTGGCTCAGTTGAGAGAGAGAGCAGATCCTCCCAGTGATGAGGCCTTAAAGCTTTACTTCTTCATGAACTATATCCAGAATAAAAATTTCAGTAAAAAAGATAAAAGTATGGAATTTATTTACACAACTTGTTGGAAATGTAGAGGATTTTTAAGAGGATTGAATTATTCTGTTTCATTTTCTTAAACCAGAATTGACTCATCCCTCACTCCCACCTAAAAAAGAAACAACAATAACAACATAAATCTGTATATTGTGGTGGTTTTATTACAGCTTAACAAAACCAAAAGACAAATCAGTTTGAAACAAAAGCTGTTCTTTTGAAACAATTTCATACACACATCGTTTTCAACAAATGCACATAACCTTTTATCACAACTTACCTTTCATTTTACACTTAGCTGCTACCTCAGACTTTTATGCTGCATTTCTGGCTGAAAACAGGTTGCTGTAGGACATCTGACAAGATGGGAGACATTAAGGCTCAAGAGCACCCTCTAGTGGTGCAAAGCATTACTGGACACTTAAACCATAGTGTCAACTGTCAACTTTTTGTAGCTGTTGCTATGCACTGTTTACAATTAAGAAATACATCAATTTCCAGCCTTCAGTGGACTACATATATCTGTGAAAAGGTAGATTCATAAGAAGTCCCTCCACTTGGCCCATTCCTACATTTTTCATCCCTGCAGGTAGGTGCCCCTTATCTTTTGGGGTTTAAGGAGTATAAAACACCTAACACTCTGAGTGGCCCCCAGTGCCCCAGCTGAAAGGCAGAATGACCTCTTCTTCTTGACACTCAAAAGAAAGATACACTTTATCTCTGCAAAACACAGAGGATGGGCCAAAGAGCGGAATTTAACTTAGGATGAACCTTGTCACGTCACGTTTTGAGTTCTGTTTTGTTTTGTCTTGTTTTCAGGTTTTAGGTTCAGTTCTGGTCATGTTTTTTCTCCTATCACATTAGTTTCACTCAAGTCACCTGTTTTTGTTCACAGCTGCTCTCCATCACTAATCACCTCACCATAGTATTTAGTTTCCAGGTTTCCCCTCAGTCATGGCAGAATCCATGGTTCATGTCAAGTTTACTTGTTAATGTTTTGTCAGGTCAGGTTTTGCCTCTTAGTTCTCATAGTCTTGTCTTGTTTTGCTTCGCTTTTCACTGTTAAGATTTTTGGTATCCAGCTTTTTGTTTGTGTTTTGACATAAATCTTGTTTTTTCTTGAGTTCTGCATCTGGGTCCTCCCTTCCGCACCACCGTTCCTGACAAACCTATTTGTTGGACTGTGGAAGGAATTAGTCACACCCTGTACCATCACGCAACCTGCACCATACAGAGGAAAAAACAAACACTTTTCTTTGAAACTTATATTGACAACCACAATCTCTGATTAGCTTTGAATGAATGTGGAAAAATGATTCAATGAGGAACATGAAACACTTCCGCGGTAGGGTGTCTGCAGACATGCCATGTTATTTCTATTTTAGTAGATGCAGGGCATGTGACGCTGCTGTATGCAAGTATAACACTAATATGTTCCCCTGTCACCTTCCATAACCATCATAACTAAATGTTATGGTAGGTGCTTGGAACTCTAAAAACAAGCTTTGGACCTACTATCAATTATTCACTATGTTGCAGTCAAAATTTTAAAACTCCAAAAAATAGAGAAGAACATGTACATACACACAGGTACACAGACAATATTTATATGTGGGCTCCATGACGGTTATAAACGGGCTGAAAAGTGAGCCCCAAATGAGATAGTCCATAGTATTGCTAATGTTAATTGTCCTCATTGGTTATGCCCAGGTAAATGGGTTCTGAACAGGGATGTGCCCGTGGGGCATGTGGGGTCCATTTTTCTGCCCATTTTTAAACCCCATGGACCCCACATACAAATGTTTACTGGGTAATGTCATGCAGTGTTTTCTGTGCTGCTTCAGCGGCTGATGATCATAACAACAGAGAGCAAAAAGATAAAAGAATAATTCCAAATTTTAAAGTTAGAAAAATGAAACCAAGATCAGTTTCATAGGCACACAAAATTGCTCAGAAGCCTGACAGTGCTGAGACAGTTGGGTATCTTTTGCGTTGAGTCGTGCACTTGTCCCTATCGATAAATAATGAGTGGGTTTTACACTTTATGTCCTTCTTAAGCACCATCTGTGACTCCTCCAGGTGGGACAGGGAGCTTCTGGCTTCGCTCAGCTTCTGGTTCAGTGACATCAGGGAGGCATCAATTTGTTTCACCTCTCCTTCCAAACTGCCAAGACAAGTCATAGATGATCACGTAATAAAAGAGAAACAGGATATAGCGGTTTTGGCGTTTTGCTTATGCATACCTAAGCTGGGGTTGATCCCTGCAGAGCTCCATGTTGGGTCTGAGGGAGCGAAGGTAAAGTCTGGACTGAGCTACTCGAAGTGGAGCCTCTTTGTTGTGGATGGCCTGCTGTAGAGCAACGATGTTCCTCTCCTGTGCTCCGATTTGTTCCAAAATCTTTACACACAGTAACACAAACAATCATCGATCATCTTTCGACCTGTATCTTTTTTTGCCAGCTTGTTTACCTGTGTGAGCTTCATCTCCAGCTGGGTTTTGGCCTCACTAAGCTCCACACAGCGCTGGCTGAAGGCTTGATCCACACTGGAGCACTGTACTCTCAGATCTTTAGTGGTGTCCTGCAGCATTCGTTCCACCAGCACTCTGACACACAAACATTTACAAAAGTTGTTTTCAGCCTCTATTACAGCTTAAATACAGTCTGAAGCGGCATGTTCTCTGACCTGAGGCTTTTTGTGGCTTGTTCCTCCTGCATGGCCTTGGACAGGTTGTCCTGTGTATATTTTGTCCATGATGAGGGGTTACACACACTGGAGCAGAACAGAAGGCATCTTGTGCGTTAAGTACAAAGATTACCAGCAGAGTTTATCCTTCATTTAATGCTTCCATACACTCAGACTTACTGCTCCTGCATGGTGGCTGAGCTGGGGTGCTGCTGTGTGTCTGGACTTGTGTTACAGTGCCTCCCACCGTGGTCATCGAAGCTGTAGGCCTGGTACTTATCAGACCAATCCAACTCCAGTGTCTGCTTGGCCTCTCTGTTCATCCTGGTCCACATAAATGGGGAATGATGCAGTTCTCCAAAGAGCTTTGACATTACTGTAATGAACACCATTCACAAAAAAGCCAGTAAGCAGAGTTTTATACTCACTTGATTTGACTGACAACCTGAGCTGTAGTTCTCTTCAGAAGAGCCTGGACACTCCTGATCAAATCCACCTCCTGCAAACAGACAGGCTTACAGTATGGGTGGTCTGCCGTGATTGTGTTACTGTTAGATACACGATCCTGAAAGCATTGTTATTAGAGCAAAAATGAGGAGCTGCATGATGGAGTGGTGGTTAGCACCATTGCCTCACAGCAAAAGGGTTCCTAGTTCAAATCCCAGCTGGGGTCTTTCTGTGTGGAGTTTGCATGTTCTCCCTGTGTATGTATGCATTCTCTCTAGGTACTCTGGCTTCCTCCCACTGCCCAAAAACCCATGCATGTTAGGTTAATTCAGTGTTTCTCAATTCCGGTCCTCATGACCCACTGCCCTGCACGTTTTCTATGTTTCCCTCCTTCACCACACCTGATTCAAATGATCAGCTCATCATCAAGCTCTGTAGTGGCCTGATAAGGAGCCATTCATTTGAATCAGGTGTGGTGGAGGAGGGAAACATCGAAAACGTGCAGGGCAGTGGGTCATGAGGACCGGAATTGAGAAACACTGGGTTAATTGGTGTCTCTGAATGTGTGAGCATTCATGGTTGTTTGTCTCTGTGATGGACTGGCAACCTCTCCAGGGTGTACCCTGACTTTTGCCCAATGACAGCCGCGACCCTGACTTCGATTAAGCAGGTATAGAAAATGGATTGATGGAAAAATTAGTCTGTGTTTCACAGGTCTACAATCAATGATTATTTTCACTTGCAGTTAATCTACTGATTACAGCCAGTGTTTCACCTTCAGCAGCTCGTCTTCCACGGTGTCTCTGACCAGGTCTGGTCCCAGTCTTCTCGCCCTGCAGTTCAGATTATCAGTAGCGATGGCATAAGGAGTCTCAGTGGCATCCAGGGCCCTCTCCAGCCGCGTCTTTAAGGCCAGCAGTGACTCTGTGTCGGTCTGCAGCTGCTCAATGTGCCGCTGCAGCTCTGACTTCCAGTAGTGGATTTCTTGTAGTCTCTCTCCCAGAAGACAAGTTCCCTTGGTCTGGGTCTTCAAAGTGGCTGCCTCTGTGTCCTGGTTCAAAGTTCTGGACTGTCGCTGGATGCTCTCAGATTCGTGATGGTCGGTACCAGCCTGTTCCAGTATGGTTTGGTAGTTGGAAAACCATTCAGCTGGCATGTATTTTGCTGAGCGGTACCCTGCGGTGGCTGAGCCTGAGGACGGCTGAGGGAAGTCTGGCTCCACAGGTGGACCTACCTTTTGGACTTCTTGAGCTACAGCTCTGCTGTCATAGTGTGGCCGTGACACTATAACGTCGGAACTCATTTTCTGACAATTCAGTTAAAAGAAAAACTACAAATTAGCTGATCTGAGCAAGTTCCGACTGAAAATTGATTGTAAGTTTCATCAGCTTCAACTCTCCAGGCTGAGCTGCAGACTTGTGTTTGTTTGCTGTTGCTTAGTTACACAGTCAGCTGAGCAGTTTTGGCTCAGCTGATTGGCTCACTTATCAAAGGATGAGATGGGGTGTAAATGGCATTTTGACTCATCTGACAGACAGAGGAGAATACAGTCTTAAGGAAAAATCATTTATGATTAAAACGTTTGGTATTTTCTTAAACTCAAATTATATAAATTAAATATAGATACGAGGAAAGATATTAAGGTACACATGATACAGATCTTTTAACCTCCACTTGCATATATTAGCCATCTGTGAGTGTCCAATTACAGTCGCAGGCAGCAAAATGGGAAATACATTATCATGCCTGCTATTTAAATACGTACTTTAAAAGCACTTTAACATTAAATTTGATTTAAAGGGGACACTAACTCTGAACACCCTTTATTTGACAAGAACTTATGAAACCTTTTAAGACTGTAAGGCTTTGTTAAATGCTGGCATTATCACCTCCTACCTTAGATGTTTATAGTTATCATATTAATTATTCCTAGTATTATCATTTGTTAAAGTAAATATTAATTTAAGCTTTTGAATTGGCAGAATACTGTGTGCTACTATTTTTACATTTAACATATGTGGTTTAAGTAATGAACAAACTCACATGATTGCATTTAAAACACACACACACACACACTCACAAACATGGGTAGATTATGTGAACTCCACACAGACAAGCCTCATCCAAGACTCGAACCACAGAATCAGTTTTTTCAAAATACCTGATATGGACTGCCATACTGATGATCTTTAATTCAAAACTGCAATAATAAGCATAACATATGGAACAAAGGTTGCAGTGGGGCAAACACAAATAAAAGGTGGCTACAGAGTGCATGAGGAGCCTGTGCTACAAAGCCGGACTAATGGCTTTCGAAGGGGACTTCAGGTTTCAGAGACAGAACTCAAGTTGACTTCTTACAGAGGTGTCCCGGTACATCTGTAAGAAGCTGATGATGATATAGAAAATGAACAAACGCAAGAGCTGTTCCTTTAATGTCAAAAGGATTTAACATGGAATCATATTTACAGCCATACATACCAATTATTGATGAGACAGAGACGATTCAATTAATTTCCACATTCATAGACACATTTTTCTTGAACTAGCTCTCCTTCTGTTGGCATTTAAAGTACTCCTACTTGTTCAGGACATGGGTTACAAGAGAACTTAGAGGAGAAAAGGCCAGTGCAAAGATCTGAAAATTTGTGACTGATCAAGTTGTACCTGTGCCAGTAACTTTACACAAATGTATTATAGTTTGAGTCAGAAATCCTGGGAAAACTTGTTTAAGTTGATAACTATCATCATTAAACTGCTTGCAAGTGCTATACTTTTTCCATGATACTCTAAGGCTCCTCTGGGGTGCGCAAATTGTAAATATCATCATCAGAGAGAGTTTGCAAGGCTCTCTCTGGATACAGGGCAACTTGTTAGGACTTGAATTTTCTGGGTGCATGCATGGCATAACTTTCATAGATGCCTATCTAATGGAACATGGTCCTGTATCAGAATCTGTATGAGGAACAAGTATACAATCATACATTTGGTGCAAAAATCATCCCTGTGGAAGCAGCTACAGTGTAACAGTGGCTTATACAGTACATGACCTCAATTGTTTGAATTTGTAAAGCCAAATAATCAAAGACAACAAGATTGTTAAACCTGCTCCGAAATACCTTGGTAAGTTAAACAAAATTCCATATAAGGATTAATGCAACAAATTACATTAAGGCAAGAAATATTAAAAAAACAGAACCAAAATAAAATATATACAGGAACACAAACAGGACGGAAATCCTGGTTGGGAAACAGCCAAAGTGATAAAGGAAAGCAGGAGAGTCAACATTTCATATAACAGGGCCTGATGGATAAACAGGTTGTAACAGTCAGACCAATACAGACATGCAAAAAGATGGAACAGAGCAGCACACTTTGGCCTATTTGAGTCTAGTTTAGCATATACATCCAGAAATTATTTGACCTCCAACTTCAATATCTGGGTGGGTTTGTTGGCTTTTGAAAGCTTCAGTTTCATAGGATTATAGTCAGACTAACATGTTTACATGCATTTAAAAGTCCAATTTTGGCCAGTTTATGTTCCTATTTTTCTACTGTTATAAATGGACTGATCAAAGTTATATCTGTGTGACAGATCCCAGTTCATGTGAACAGTGTTTTTGTCCGTATAATATTTATGGGGTTTCACAGGGTTCTGAATTTGAACTACTTCTGTTCTCTCACTATATGATTAATTTGGGAAATATAATCAGGAAACATGACTTACATTTATGCTGATGACACCAAGTTACATTTAACTATGGAAACTTGGTCGCGGAAGTTATAAGATTGTCTTTGATTTTGATTATTTTTCTACTTTTGAACCCAAGCAAAACTAAGATAATTGTTTTTAGCCCTCAGAACTTTAGAGTCCAGCTACGTTCTTACTCCTGACGGCATTACCTTGGTTTCCAGTACTAATGACAGGAACCTTTGACCAGGATTTATCTTTTAACTCTTAGATTAAACAGACCTCCAAAGCAGCTGTCTTTCACCTGCGAAATATTACCAAAACCAGTGCATTGCCTGACATCGAGGTTAGATTACTGTGTGCAATGTCATCTGGGTGTCAAAATATTTCCTTTAAGGTCAGTTGATCCAAAATGTTGAGGCCAGAATGTTGATTGTTACTGCCAAGAGAAACATTTCTCCTGTGGTGGCCTCTCTGCATTAACTCTTGGTAAAATTTAGGGTAATTTTTAAAGTTCTAAAAGACCTTACTCATTCTTACCTTAAAGAATTTTTTGTTCCCTAATATCCCACTAGAAGATGGTGAAATAAATTATGCTTAACGTAATGATCTTTTCATACCATACTTGTTTTACTGTGGTCTTTTTTAACTTCTCATTACGTCATTTCTTTCTCATTTCCCTTTATCATCTGTTTAACTGTTGTTATTTCTAATATTTTATATGTCTATGTATGTGTTTGTATACATTTTTGTGATACTTGTGCTCTGTAAAGCACTGTGGGGTTGTACTTCGATATAAAAAAGTTAAAGTTATAACCCCTTATTTGTTATTTTCACTTAGTACTGAGAAATGTTGGACATCATAATGTGAAAAAGTACATAACTACATAACAAATATACCAGCTGTACTGTACTTTTTGTGTTGTAACTACTGACTGACAGAGTAGATGTCTTCTGACAAATTGAGGCTTTGGTACACATTTTCTTGAATTTCATTGTGACTGGTGCTCTGTTGATTTGGGTGAGCTGCATCTTCTGCATTTTCACAGATCTAAAGAAATGAATATGTAGATAAATAAACAATTACATTTGTATAGATGAAAGTTAGATATCCAATAAGGAAGGGCCTATAGCAGTGTTTCTCAATCCTGGTCCTCAAGGCACAGCGCCCTGCATGTTTTCCAAGTTTCCATTCAAATGAATGGGTCAGGTCTTTAAGCTCTGCAGAAGGATGAGGACAACCCATTCATTTGAATCAGGTGTGCTGGAGCAGGAAAACATGGACAACATGCAGGGCGGTGTGCCTTGAGGACCAGGATTGAGAAACACAGGCCTTTAGGATGGAGTGACTACAGTTGGTCACTGCATGCCACACTTTTGTATCAGTGAGTTCAAAGAACAGTGTTGCTTCTTGGAGTCACTGATGAGACTGATTTTAGATTATGATACATGTAACATGTAACAAATGTAGTCTTTTTATAGTTTTGGTGGCGAGGTTATATGAATTAGAAGCTTGTCTCACACCTACCATTTTGAATGCCTCAGACTTTCTCATCTCCCTTCAGGTCCTGGAGACACACATTTACACAAGCATGCACATGTCAAAACATGATGGCTCATAAAAATCAGTGCATCAATATGTGTAGTTTTGCATGTTGTAGGTAATGCATACCTTTCCTTTTGCATTTGAAAATGATAGTCAAAGCAATTGAAAGTGATACCAGCAGGAGAACAGGAACAATGTAAAGCACCATCTTAAGTATAAAAGCTGAAAAGAAAAAAAAGAGACACTCGGCTGGTCCAGCCTGTACTCTCATCTTTACTTTTGTGAAGACCACATTGCAAATGAAATGAATGGGAACATGCATCAGTATATCTTTGTGTTTGGTAGGTGCTGACGTTGATCTGACTGTTTCCACAGTGCTGGTTGGCAGTGCCAAAACTAAAGAAAACAAACAAAAAAAGATTCAGAAGTCTGACTTTGCTGTGTATTGACTAATTGATTTATTTTTTTCTTCTCCCCACAGCTTTTGCACTCCCGCCAACACATTGTATTTCTCACGCTGAAATAAGATTATAATATAAATTTCTCTGGCCTGCTGCTATCATTATGGAAACAGCAGGAAACAAGCAAGTCTCCCATGAGTCTGAGCAGAGCAGTTATTAATAACAACAACACAAATAATATTATTAATGAAAGACCATTCCTGCGACATGATCTAAGCATACTGTAACCTCAGTATAGGTTGATTAGAGAGCAATGTTCTTAAATGGTTCTACTTTTCTCTACATGTTATTTATCTGGAAAATGAAAAAAGTATAATCAGTTTTTAGATACCTATTCTCCTTTAGTAAGTTTTCCGGTGTATTTAAAACTGGCTTTCACATGCGGACAATTATCTCAAACATAGCAGCAGGTTTACAGCAGAATTGCAGAAAAATAGAATAAATCATGATGTTGTGATGGTTCAGTCAAAGTCCAGAACTCAACGTGACTGAAATGGAGCGACGCCTGTGAGCTAGTTCAGGCCTCCCAGGTGATCTGTCTCACTCTCAACATGCCACTTATAAAACATACCCCTCCATTCTGCATAGTATATTTAAGCTGCAAAGCTCCCTCTTATGCTTGCTGTTGCCGCTGCTATCCTCCAACACTCACTGCCTGCTTTTCACCCGCTTCACCACTCCAGCTCATCTGTAGGCTCAGTCATCACTCCACAATCACACAGAGAAAACATATGTAGAAGTGATGATAAGGTTGGAGCCTAGATGCCAAACTTCAATCATATTCTTTAATAAAAGTTTATTAAATTTCACTAATAACTTGTCTGACTGAAATCCTGCTGTGGGACCGTAGGAAAGCTGTTCAGAGAGCGAGTTCATTAAATGAATAATAGGTCAATGACCTCTCTATCCACAGGAGAGACTGTGTCCTTTTCTTGTTATTAATCCAACTGAACTTACTGGAGAGGGGGAACAGCAGGTTTTGCTAACTCTTTCTCATCTTTCTTTTGCAAAGGATCTGAAAATAAAACTGTTTTTTTATATATATGCCACCGTGAGAAAGAGGACAGACTATGTGTCTATGTGTCAACATCTTGAAAATGGGTTTAAACTGCCCACTTCCTCTTTTGCATAGGCTTTGTTTATATATCGATAAAACTTTTGTCTTGTAATTTTGCATTTATCTTAGAAACATGCAATGCTTTTAGGTTAGTTAAATGAAGTAACATTTTAAGTTAATTTCTTTACACAGAAAAATGACAGACTGGGCTGAGAAATTCACCTCTGCTATGATATGTGTAACCAATGGCATGTCTAACCAAACAGCTAAAACGTATTTGTCACCTAAGTAACATTGTATTTGACCTTACTTATACTGCATGTCTGCACATAGATATCCGTTGTGCTCTATAATATGCTGTGACTGCAGTGAAGACAAAATACTGTATCTACTAATACTGTATATATGAAAATTTAAGCTCTTTAATATTCTGCAGCATAATGAGTGTGTAATGCATTGAATGTAACATGGAAACAGCACCACCTGAGGGCTCAGCGTCTCACACGAAGCAGAGAAGAGACATTTGTTAGGCATGTCAAGTGTTAAGCCTCCTCTCAAGAAAAGTACAGCTCCAACTTACAGTCAGATCAACTGAGGAGATAAACTTTGTTTACAGGATGCATTGATCTGATATACAATACTGATCATCACCTTGTTGTGTATCACCTTATCTCTCTTTGAAGATTGCTGAAATTCATTGTCCTACTCTGGCTTAATTAGACAAAATACTTATAACTAAAGTAGTTAAAATGTGATAAAGACATTTTGCTCAGTTTAAGACGATAGCTCTCGTGATCTCTCGGCTTTTCGTTTGGAGTTATTGTCAGGTCAAACTTTCAATTTGTTTCATCCTTTTGTTTTTGATAAAATTCGTAAAAGTACGAATTACATTCCCATCAACTGTGTTAGATTAAAAATTACAAATAACAGATAACTATGCTGGTGATGAGAATAAACACTATACATCAGGGGTTAGCATTAAGATTACCCAACTGGAAATGCTGCGTGCTTCGCTGCAAATTGTTTTGTTTTAGCAAATCATCTTTCTCATCTTTGACTATGAGAAAATAGTAACACGACACACACTGCAGTCAAATTTTAGTGCAATGGTTCGGTGATGAGCTTTAAGTGAAAAAAAGCCACACTTGGATTGTGCTAACACTAAAACTAAAGGGAGGCCAAATGTCTACAGTATGTTGCATCTTGTGAGTAATTAAGTCAGGGACACAGGTCCCCCTTTACTCAAATTACATACTTTTATTTTTTTTTACGTTTTTTTGCAACAACATTATATGTAGTAATGGAGGAAAATTATCTACTTATCAGAGCAGAGGTGTGGTGGTCTGTTGTGGTGACAGTGGAAATCCTGTCCTGTTTCTAGTTTTATACCACTTCAACCTCTTGTATTTATCACAAACACAAATGTAGTCATTTATTAATCCCTTATATTTGAATTTTACCCAAGAACAACACAGAAATTCAGCTGTAGAAACTTTTATTAATTACCTTTTCTTGTTTCTAGTTTAGATGTGTAGATGTCCTTTCCAGTCCTTGTCACTCCACACCAGTATTTCCCAGCATCCTTTGAATGAAGATCAGAGATGGTCGTTGTGAAGATTCTTGTCCTGTTGTCATCATAGATGGAGTATTTGGTTTTACTTCTCTCTGACGTTGTAATAAGAACATCGCTGTCGCCACAGTCGTTCTTACACAGGTACTTCTCATAATCCTCATAACCTTGATCATAGAAGCAGGAAACCTGAACATCTCTGCCCTCATATCCAAACACATGGATCACACCTGCTGCACTGGTCACACAACTCAGAGCAGCTGGAAAGAGAAGACAACATTAATTTACTATCTATACTTCTACTAATAGTTTGAATATCAAGTCTTTAGAACCTCATTTTCATGGAAGTTGCATTTATTCATGATCGGTCCAGATCTGGGGAAATTAAAAGCTAAACAAGATGTAACTCACTGCAGAGGGTGAACAGAAGGTTTTGAAAGCTCCACATCTTCTCGTTTCTAAAGACGACATATAAACTAAAGCACAGTCGATGGGATTTGAAGCCGCTGCCTGAAACAGTCTGAGGAAATGACAGTTTGCTGAATTTGAAAATAGTGGGTGTGTAAAATTAACACCAACAGCATGTGTGAAAATTCTGCTTTTGTCGATCATCACTTTTGAACTTCTTTATGAAAAATATAGTAATTGAGTTGTGTGTACATATATATGCAAGAGAAAAAGCTTAAATAATAGCCGGTAGAGCTCAGTTAGAAAATGAATGTAAAGCAGAAGTTCAGTTCAACAGGAACATACATCTTCTTTCTGCACTCTGTGTTCTTTTTCAATGACATATATAAGATGTTACAAGATAACCACTGAGCTGCAGTTGCTTTTTAATTAATTTATCTATTTACTTTTTTAACCATTGGACAGCCTCTAATTTATCCCTTCTCCTTAGAGCAAATAAGTACATGTTCCAAAATGTCAAAACACTTCTTTAAATAGCAGTTTTAATAGCAAAACATTTTAATTTGAAACAATACATTGACTCATATTTCATTCACATTTCATCCCTCCATCTGACGAGTTTCTTTAATGAAATACACATTAACACAGCTGAAGTACATCGTGTTGATTTATCCACAACATAATAAATGTAAGGATCTGTTGTATCAACATAGTAACATATCTAAGGTAAAAGCAGATACTAGAACATAAAGATATATAGTTCACTGTTGTTACTAGTAACAAGAGAAGACATTATCTGTTGCTGGGAGTTGTTGGTACAAATTGTACTCAGTTTCAGCTGCTTCATCTTTGTGACAGGTGATCTGCTGTGACGGAGCTACACCTTCTGGATTTTCACAAATCTAACAAAAACAAAAATGATGATGGAACAAACAGCAACAGTTAGAAAAACTATCATATTTCATATCTTTATACAATATGCCAAAGTAAGTCTGTGTCTTATATCTTATATCAATGTTTAAAAAACGATGAAGCCTGAGCTCCTAACTTGCTTCAGCTGTGTTTAATGAAGTCAAATGAACCCCACCTTCTGAAATAATACAAAACTCCACATTATTGTTTATTAGTGAATGTATACCATTCTCTGTGTGCATGTTCTGTGCACAACGTACCTTACAATCTTTTGCATTTGTTTTTCAGAACCATCACAATGACAATTTAAACGATCAGCAGTGGAATCAAAACAGCCAGCAGGATGTAGACCAAGATTGTGACGTGAGTTACATCTGAAAAGTTGACAATACACATAATAATAACATGTTTTCCTGTTTCATGGTCTGCTTGTATTTATAGTGACACAGACACACACACACATGTTCATCCTTAAAGAAGAGGAGGTGAACAACAGGAGTAATTCAAAGAAACACAAAGGTGTAAAAAGCTTACTGGATTCATTTGGTGATGGTGCTGTAACCCATCCAGAAGCAGAGATCAGAGTCACAGTCTTGGTTTTCTGTGGAAACACTGTCAGATAAAAGTAGTCTTACAACATGCAATGAACTTTTTACATCTCAGGTAGAATGTTTTTGGTTTCAGTGACCTGGAGATTTGAAATAATAACACGATCAGTGACGTGCCTCGTCCTGGCCCAGCCGCTGGTTTTTAGTTTAAAAGTTGGACTACAGTAATTTGTTGTTGTCTGACTTCTTTCATAGTGACAAAATTCACTAGGACGTAACTTTTCACATAAGTTCATTCTATTTTATTGTTTTTTAACTCAGTTTCCTAAATTCCACTCTGACACTTACATTTTATTGATTTTTTTTTTTTTAGAAATAACGAAGTTCACAGCAGTTGTGCAGACGGTCCATAGATAAATTTGATGTGCGCACACGCACGTACACACACCCACACACACACACACACACACTGTACCTGTAATAGGTTTGCCAGTAACATGTGGTAAATTGGTGATGCCAGTTCCCACAGAGCTGGTCTGCTGCTGATAAACTGTTGAAAAAGAAGACACTCAGCACAGCTCATCATTTATACCGTCAGCAGTGTTTGTCAGAAAGTTGGTTGGTTTTAAATGTGTCAAACAGTCTAGTTTGATAAGAGAAATATTTGTGTTGGTGTTGTTCTCAGACAACGATCCACTGACTCGTTCTAGGTAGGCAGAAGGGATTTTATCTATTAATACAGAATATAGCTAAACAAGTGTTAAAGGCGAGACATTTTTGTTCTAATCAAGATGAGTCAAATGTAATAGCTCTGGTGGTCTCTTAAGTTTTTATCTGGCATTATCATCTGGTCAAACTTTCAGTTTGATCCGTCATTCAGTTTATGTCAATGACCTGAAAGCCCCAAATTATATTACAGTCAACGATTGATTTCAAATTCACACATGACATTCTGGTGATGAGAGTAAACATGATACATCAGGTGTTAGCATTTATTTCACACAATCAGACATGCTGTGTGCATGGCTGTAAGCTGTCTTGTTTTAACAAATAGCCTTTTACAATTCAATACCCACAAACAAAAAAAAAGTAACATGACACACATTACAGTCAAATTTTCGACCTGAATGTGTCCATTGGCATGATTTCCATACCATACCATAGTTTCTAAAACTCCACTGTGAGCTATTACTAGTATATCTGTTGCTCTTTGATACTATTCTCAGGGACATCTCTGCTGATCTTACCCTCTGACAAGTGAATCTTGGTGTAGTTTCCAAAACTCCACTGTGAGTCTGAGCCACACCAGTACGTTCCAGCATCACCTGCTTCCAGCTCTGCGATCGTCACTGAGAAAGAGTTGGAGGAGACATTGTGCAGTGTGAACCTGCTTTGACTCGTCATGTCTCTGCAGTTGTTGCGTTGGTCTCCTTTACAGAGGAACTTCCTGTTTTTCTGGTGTTGAGGTGGATAGGGACACTGCAAAGTTACTGGACGTCCCACAATGCCGCTCATGGTCTCTGACTTCACACAGCACCATTCTGACAGACAGAGAGATTAAGATTATCTATTACTAGAACTGTCTAGAAATATTCAGAGAGATAATGAATGCTGTCTGGATAATATTTTCACATGAAGCTCTTTGTTCTTTTTGCTCATTTGCATACTGTGATGCATAATTATGACCTCTCACCTCTGACTTCCAGGAGAACAGCAGAGAAAACATCCAGTCCTGTGTTTCTGTGAACACCACAAAGGTACAACCCAGAATCTTCTAGAGTCAGACTGGTAATTTTCACTGTGAATCTTGATATTTTGTCATCAGTGAGCCTGAATCGTCTTTTTTGTATGTTGTCAGAGGTGATTACTGCCTGCTGCAGACATGTGGAGGGCTGGTTTCCTCTGCAGATGTACTTCAGGTTGTTGGTATACTGAGACTCATAGGGACAACTGATGGACACTGAACCTTCCTCGTAACCTTGGAGTTTAATCACATCTGCACAGCAGCTGTCTGTTCAGAAAATAAACACACAGAAGATGCAGGTTACAGCTAAATAAAGGTGTCACTAAAGACATTTCTACTTTCTGTTTGATGTTTATATTTCCTTCACATACAACGTTACACATCTGAACTCTAGGAAGTTCACTTCCGTGTCTGTTTTGCTATAGTTTTATTTGTCCCAAGAGTAATTTCACAGTCTGGTTCTGGACCATCGGATCTGTTCACAAACAGTCTTCTGTCTCATGTCAGGCTGTATCTTTTTACATTTGTATGGATTCTTGTTCACTTAAATGAAAGTTTTAGAAAAATAATTCAATATGTCTGCTTTAATTTCACTCTATGCTGTACACAGGACTGATTTGTGTGTGGTTATCGTTTCTTTTTTTTTTGCAACAACATTACATGTCGTGATGGAGGAAAATGATCTACTTAACAGAGCAGAGGTGTGGTGGTCTGTTGTGGTGACAGTGGAAATCCTGTCCTGTTTCTAGTTTTATACCACTTCAACCTCTTGTATTTATCACAAACACAAATGTAGTCATTTATTAATCCCTTATATTTGAATTTTATCCAAGAACAACACAGAAATTCAGCTGTAGAAACTTTTATTAATTACCTTTTCTTGTTTCTAGTTTTACTTCAGTGTAGATGTCCTTTCCAGTCCTTGTCACTCCACACCAGTATTTCCCAGTATCCTTTGAATGAAGATCAGAGATGGTCGTTGTGAAGATTCTTGTCCTGTTGTCATCATAGATGGAGTATTTGGTATTACTTCTGTCTGACGTTGTAATAAGAACATCGCTGTCGTCACAGTCGTTCTTACACAGGTACTTCTCATAATCCTCATAACCTTGATCATAGGAGCAGGAAACCTGAACATCTCTGCCCTCGTATCCAAACACATGGATCACACCTGCTGCACTGGTCACACAACTCAGAGCAGCTGGAAAGAGAAGACAACATTAATTTACTCTTTGTACTTCAAAATTTCTTCCACCTTTGCAATGTTGCTAAAATTAGGAGCGTACTGTCTCAGAGTGATACAGAAAAACGACTTTTCTCTCTGACTGTAGGTCTACTTGTCGAGTTTCTAAAAGTAGAATGAGAGGCAGAGCCGTGCCCTCTCCTTCGAAACCAGCTGTCAGTTTGGGTTCAGGAGCTCATTTTGAATTTCATTTTGTTCTTGTTGAATATGTCTTGGTGAAGAAGACAGGGTAGCCTGGTTTTGAGAACTGCAGCTGATTTTCTTCTAAACACGTGTTCATGTGGTGCTATAAGCCTTGTTATAGAAAAGTGGGCTTTGATATTGTAAAATCTCTAAATAAATGTTAAACAAGTAATTTTGTATTGGATTTTCCTTGCTTTATATAACATTGCCATTTATAAGATTAAAATGATCTGTTATACTTCAATAATCAATGACACAATTTACCGCAGTGTATTCTCTCCAAAGGCTACAAAAAAGTGGACCACTTTTTTTTCTAAAGCTATATTTCTGAAACAGTTTGTTTAAGATCCAAAGCGACTGTCCCCAGGGATGCACAACAGCCTAAACTATATGTGCAAATTTTAGTTGGAGGGATTACTGTCACCCCCTTGCTTTTAACTGTAAGTACAGAATGGCATATCTCACCCCACTCGCCCCATCTATAAAAATGCCATCAAAAACAGCCAACAAGCAAAGATACAAAATGAAAATAAACAATTCTCTTTCTAACAATTTCGTACATTATTTCCAGTAAACACGGCAAGCGCGGTCAAAAAACTATTGATCCATGCTTCTGGGATCCTTCGTTCATATCTTTCATAATAAATGGATGTACAGGAAGTGACGCTTTCAAAATAAAAGTCGGAATTTCACAATATTTACACAAAACTTAAACTGATGTTTACCTCAGTTACTGTTTATAACAAAATGTAAAGACAAAATGTTTGTACTAAATCAAATCTATATAACCTTTATTTATGGCTCTAACAGTTGTCATTAACTTGTGTTTCTCTTTCTCAGCAGGTATCTCTGGCCTGGTGTTATGGTGCTTGTTGTCCCCTCTTTTCTGTCCTCTTGAATCCCAGCCGGACAAGGCAGATGGATTTTTATAATCAATATTAGTTGTAATTCTGAAGCTTTGCGCACATTTATTTCTTACTTTTTACATTTTTTAAAACTTATGTTATGTAACTGAAAGGCACTGGTCAGGTTTGTTACTGAAAATATTCCCAACAAAGAACTAAAGCAAACTGCCATAGACAAGTTATGTTTGCCCAGAATCAAATAGTATAACTTACTGTAGAGGATAAGCAGCATGTTGTGAAAGCTCCACATCTTCAAGTTCCACAGAAGAAGAAAACAGAAGCTCTGATTTTGCGCTTTATACCGTGCTGTGTGGAATAAGTAAAGGAAACACAGTGTTTGATGCTGAGAACATGGGTAAGTTTGATTGTACAACAACAAAATGCGTACCTTTGTTTTATGGCCCTTCCAGTGCTGCCTGCTCGTTCAACTCTGCTTCTTGCCTCCTTCGTCCTTCTGCCTGTGACCTGGAAACTGATTCACAGAAACAAAACAAAGGATGTTATCACTTCTAACATGGGAGGAGGAGAGAGGATTGAGACTTTAGGAGGCTTGTCAGAGGAGCTTTGAATGACGATAAACAGACATATCCTTTGTGGAAGTTGTGTGTCACATAATGTCACCCAGTGAATTCAGTTAAAAAGTTAATAAAAAAGTTGTAAAGAACACATTTATACTCATTTGGAAGATATCATACAAGATAGCAAGACAATTACAACAAAACAACGTGTAGATGATGCTGCATTGCCACAAAATATATCTGAATGAGGAGAACATGAGGAAAGGAATTGAGGATAACTAACTCTGGAAATGGGATATGGGGTTAGTGGGATTGAGTGATTCAGTTGTTATTAGTTATGTTGTCAGCCACAGTGCTAAACTTCTAAAAATCTATGTATTTGTTGCCCTCATGTGGCAAATTTGTGTCAAAGCTTCAGTTGAATACAACTAGTGCTTCTGATGTAGCTTCGAAGTGGTCAGGATCTGACCTACCCCCTTTCCGATGACCTTACCTGTCTGTGAGCTGGGTTAACATTTGAATGACAAAAACAGCATCTTCTGCTATAACTGTAACAGGAACAAATAGATGCCAGTCCATAACAGACAAATCCATAAACTATTTACATGATGGATTTTTTCAAAGAAGCCCTGTTTTGCTTTTATAAAAGCTTTTTTACTCTTAATTCTTGCCTCATTGTTCTTTTGAAAAGGGTACCATTGAACAAAAAGCAGACAGGACAGTGTGTTTCTGACAGAACAGTGCGTCTGTCATGCTTGTGATATTTTTAAATTTTTTTATTTTTGATATCTTTAATTCTGAACCCACAGACTGAAACTTTAACAAAGAGAATCCTCAGGTCCAGCAGCCTGCATGCATCAGATGGGAATAATCTACCTGGGATGGGTGTCAGTTACCAGCCACCGGAGATGATAAACTATCACTTACCTTGTGGTGTAGTGCAGGGTATACATAGGTATACCCCCTTTTTTCCAGTCAGTACTGAGCATTCTTATGTTACCTGTATAAACAGGATCTAGGGAGGTTTCTGCGCCTCTCACAAGCCTGGTCAGCTCCATAGGTCTTATCAGGAACTATTCATCATCTGACATTTCGTATTTGAACATATATTCTTTATGGAGAGCCACAAAATCTGACATCAAACCTTCAGTTTCTAGGTAATATCCTAGAAAAGGTGTTTTTCCAACAGCGGAACCAATTCTTGACACAGAACAACAGTTTTGACATCTTCCATTTATGGCTCCATCTAAACGACAGGACTGACACTGCACTTGTAATACATGCCATCCAATTAAGTACTAGCACGTTTTTGTCTTAGTTTCACTGGATCTCAGTGTTGCATTTGGAAACAATTGAAAAATTGTGAAATATTGCTTCACATACTGGAAAACTAGGAGAGATTTTCTGCCGCAGCCCTTCATTGGTTTGAATCTTACTTAGAATGCAGAAACTTCTTTGTGTCTATTCTGTCAGTAATCACACTTCAAATGGTGTGTAGTCCCCAGGGTTGAATTCTGGGGCCTCCGACTGGTTCAGGTTATGCAAAGCAACAAAATGTGTTACCACATTCTAGCCAGGGGATTATAATCTCCTACAAACACTCATTAAGTGCCTCAAACAAATAAACAACTGGATGGTTCATAATTTACTTAAATTAAACAAAGAAAAAACAGAAGTCATTGTTTTTAAGGCCAAGAAAGAATGTTAAAAAAATCTGTGCTCTAGTGCCTATTATTGTGCTATACGAATACATTTGCCTTGCCTTCCCATGGTGATTGGATACAAAATTAGCATATCCTCTATTGTACAGAACTCATCAACATATGCAATATTTTTTTCATAAAGTTACAAATTCTAAAATACATTTGAATGCCAACAGATCCATTGTTATTTTTTTTGTTAATCACTGTTTTTCTTTGTCATTGTTGGACTAAATACTGATCCAATAATAAATCAATAAACTTTGAGACATACAGAAAAGAACTTTGATTCAAAGGGGTAAATAAAAAAATATTAATTTAAGGTTTTGAATTGGCAGAATGCTGTGTGCTACTATTTGAACATTTAATATATGTGGTTTAAGTAATGAACAAACTCACATGATTGCATTTACATTTAAAACACACACACAAACATGGGTAGAATATGTGAACTTCACACAGACAAGCCTCATTGAAGACTCGAACCACAGAATCAGTTTTTTCAAAATCTCTGATGTGGACTGCCATGCTGATGATCTTTAATTCAAAACTGCAACAAAAAACATATGGAATAAAGGCCGGCGTGGGGTAAACGCACATATAAGGCTATAGAGTGCATGACGAGCCTGTGCTACAAAGCGTTCTTTTTAAATGTGTCACACCTACCATTTTGAATGCCTCAAACTTTCTCATCTCCTTGTCAGTGCTGCCATTCTTAGGCAAAATCCTAGAAAAAGTTGTACACCAACAGCTTACTGACTTTCTCCTGTCTAATAATGCTTTTGATACTGCGACAGCTCTGATCAAGGTGACAAGTCTCGGTCTTAGCTCTGCTGAACCTGATTGCTGCCATGGTGTAGTGATAAGATAGCCACCTTTCATGTGGGTGACTTGGTTTCAAAACCCCTGGATGAAACATAAGACCACCTTATGCTACTTGTTTACCTGTCACTTTGGATAAAATCCTCTACCAAATGCATAAACTTCAACACATAGAGGTTAGAAGACAAGGTGGGACTCTTCAGTAGTGCTTTAAACTGGTTCTATCGAGGACAGGAATTATTTGTTGAAATTGGTAAATGTGTCTCAGACCAAATGGCTATGACTTGTGGGGTTTCCCAGGGGTCAATCCTGGGACACCTATTGTTCAATCTGTACATACTCCCATTAGGCCAGCTAATATGCAGCTATAATGTGTCCAACCACAACTATGCAGATGACACTGAGATCTACGTGTCACTGACGGCAGGAGAACACGGGCCTGTAGATATATTGTGTCACTGCATCAAACAGGTCAGTGTGTGGATGCAAAACAATTTTCTCAAGCTGAACTCAGACAAAACTGAAATCATTGTCTGTGGTCACAGAAACAAACAAAAAGTGTTATCAGTCACCTTGAGACTCTCTCTCTAAAACCTAATAATCAAGTTAGAAATCTAGGGGTAATAGTGGACTCAGACCAGAACTTTAACAGCCACATAGCATCAATAGCATCAGCAGTTTTTTACCATCTAAAAAAATGTGCCAGAATCTAAGGAATAGTGTCTAAACCAGACTTAGAAAAACTAATCCATGCGTTTGTCTCCAGCAGGTACTGACTACTGTAACGGCCTGCTTACTGGGCTCTCTAAATAGGCTGCAGTACATCCAAAATGCTGCTGCTCCTAGTCCTGACTAGAACCAGGAAATACGACCGTATTAGTCCAGTGCTCAGGTCTCTGCACTGGCTTCCTGTCGCTCAGAGAATAGACTTTATAACAGCTCTGCTTGTGTTAGAACTGTTTTCGGCTGAAAACAGTTCTATTTAGCTGCGCATATGACAACTGAAAATATTTTATCTGCATAGTTTTATCTGTTTTTAATTCAATTAATTAATGATTATTTTTTATGTTTTAATGAATGATTTTATTTGCCTTCTTGTGATTTTATGTATCTGTAAAGCACTTTGAGTTGCCTTGTGTACAAATTGTGCCTATAAATAAACGTGCCTTGCATTCAGGTCCTCAAGACACACATTTACACAACCATGCACATGTGAAAACATAATGCATACCTGTCCCTTTGCATTTGAAAATGATAGTCAAAGCAATTGAAAGTAACATCAGCAGGAAAACAAGAATAATGTAAAGCTCCATCTCAAGAAGTAGAAAAACTGAAAAGGAGAAAAAACTAATTTCACACAAATCCGTTCAGACACTCAACTGGTCTGCCTGTACTCTGATCTTCACTTTTGCGAAGACTACATTTAAAATGTAATGTTATGCTTATGGCAGACACTTTTATCCAAATGAACCTAAGGATCTCTACTGGAGATAGTGCCTTTCATGAAGGGGATTTGAACCCAGGTGGTTTCCCACATGAGAGGTGGCAATCATACCACTACACTATCCAGAATGGGAACATGTATCAGTATACCTTTGTGTTGGGTAGGTGCTGATGTTGATCTGAATGTTTCCACAGTGCTGGTCTGCAGTGGCCAAACTAAAGAAAACGAACAAAAAAGGATTCAGTAGTCTGACTTTGTTCTGTATTGACTATCTGATTTTATTTCCACACTGAAAGGATGATTTCTGTGAAATTGTACGTTCTTCACAAGATATGAGGAGACATAGTTGAAGCTTTAAACGGAGCTATTTTCAGGTATTTGGGTTTCAGATGAATCACATGAACTTGGCAAACATCATCCCTGTTACAATAGGTACATGAATCACATGGTTTTCATATTCGGTGAAAGTTTATTCCTGACTCGTCTTCTGGCCAACTTCCTCACTGAATAATGCTGACCAAACTTTTAAATGACTTTCTTCCCTAGTGCTGGCAACTTGCAGTCCTGCTAAAAAAACATGCAACTGTTATAATTACTGTTACTGTTTCTGTTATTGGTGCAGATGTACTTACATACACATAAACAGCAAAATGAACAAAATTTCATCATCGCACACAGAAAAAAGAAGAAATCTTATCAGATCTCATCTAATCTTACCTACTGACAGCTTTGGTGTAGTTTTTTGCAGAATTTTGGTGTAGTTTCGAAAACTCCACTGTTAGTCCCAGTATCACCTGCTTCCAGCTCAGTGATCGTCACTGAGAAGGAGCTGAAGGAAACGTCATCTTGCAGCGTGAACCTGCTTTCACTTCCAGTTGGGGTGGAATTTCCTGTTATTCCAGTGTTTTGATGGATAAGGACACTGCAAAGTAAAGGGATTACCAACAGTGCCGCCCATGCTTAATAATACTTTGTAATTATTTGCAAATGTTTTATTACCTCGCTCTACTTTTAGCAGTACTTCAGTGAAGATATATTTATCATTTTTGAGCTACTCGACTAATTTGAATTTCCCCCATGAAAAAAGTATTTTTCTATTCTGTTTTTCTACTTCTATATCCACGCTTACTAATCCTACACCAGTATTTTCCAGCATCCACAGTACGTAGACCAGAGATGGTCACTATGAAGATTTGTTGCTCCTCATTATCACGGATGGTGTATCTGCCTCTTTTTGCTTGCATAGTTGTGATGATATAATCTTCATTGTAGTCACAGCTCTCCTTGCACAGGTACTTCTCATATGACTGATAACTCTGACGATAGGTACAGGACACATTCACATCTGTTCCCTCATACCCAGAGACTTCGATCACCTGTGCTGCAGTAGTCACACAACTTAGAGCAACTATAAAGAGAAGAGAACATGAAATCAAAAGCATAACTATAAACTAGTGCTCATTTGACACAAGTTGTGGATATGCATGGCTGCCAAGTTCATTAAATGAATAATAGGTCAAAGACCTCTCTATCCACAGGAGAGACTGTGTCCTTTTTTTGTCATTAATCCAACTGAACTTACTGCAGAGGGGGAACAGCAGGTTTTGCTGACTCTTTCTCATCTTTCTTTTGCAAAAGATCTGAAAATAAAACTTTGTTTATATCTATATCTATATCTATAGATGTAGATATAAATATATGTCCCCATGAGAAAGGAAATTGGGGGTTAGAAACACTATGAGTCAACATCTTGAAAATGGGTTTAAACTGCCCACTTCCTCTTTTGCATAGGCTTTGTTTATATATCGATAAAACTTTTGTCTTGTAATTTTGCATTTATCTTAGAAACATGCAATGCTTTTAGGTTAGTTAAATGAAGTAACATTTTAAGTTAATTTCTTTACACAGAAAAATGACAGACTGGGCTGAGATATTCACCTCTGCTATGATATGCTTGCCATTGCAAAATTTTAGGAAGTCTTGTTCAGGAACACTTATTAATAGGTCACATTTTGTGGGAGTTTCAGAAAATGCTGTGGTGCCTTGTTGAAACAGTTTACTAGAAAGTGGAACAGCTTTAACTCCAGAATGATTCAGGCATCTGTAACCAAACAGTTAAAACGTATTTGTCACCTAAGTAACATTGTATTTGACCTTACTTATACTGCATGTCTGCACATATATATCTGGTGTGCTCCATAATATGCTGTGACTGCAGTGAAGACAAAATACTGTATCTACTAATACTGTATATATGAAAATTTAAGCTCTTTAATATTCTGCAGCATAATGAGTGTGTAATGCATTGAATGTAACATGGAAACAGCACCAGCTGAGGGCTCAGCGTCTCACACGAAGCAGAGAAGAGACATTTGTTAGGCATGTCAAGTGTCAAGCCTCCTCTCAAGAAAAGTACAGCTCCAACTTACAATCAGATCAACTGAGGAGATAAACTTGGTTTACAGGATGCATTGATCTGATATACAATACTGATCATCACCTTGTTGTTATTTTCTTTTATTTCTATCTCTGTTTGAAGATTGTTGAAATTCATTGTCCTACTCTGGCTTAATTAGACAAAATACACCATTACAAGCTGTGTCAGATGTCTTATTTAACCAACCTCTGTTTAAGGTGCTGACACCAGCACAAGAATGTCTCATGCTCGTTAAATACCCTTGACCGTTCTTCCTCAACACTTATTGGTAGGAGGGACTAAGATGTGAGGTGCGTTTCTTTTCTTTTCAATTTCTGTCCTATTTAGAAAGTCTAATCAAATACTCATACAGTGTTTCAATGATTACTGAACTCACAAAAAAACGTTTTCTTTGAGTTTATTTTTTTCATTCACTTTTTCTACAGCATAAGCAAGCAGACAACCTATATTTCTTTGTATCTGTTTTTAATTATATTCAATTTTAATAAATGGCCACAGACAGTTTATTTTTCACATTAAGCAATGCAAATTATTGAAACTGGAAAGCAAACATCTCAAAGTACTGTAATAGTATACTAATAACATAATGATATCAATAAAACAAGTCTGGACCAACAATATTTTGAAGAGGGTAATAAAAAAAAAAGGTTCAGTTACACATGGATGCAATAATCTGTTCACACTTTTCATATCCTATCAATGTTATTGTAGACCTGATTACAGTAGATTTCCCCATCAGCAGTGAAGTTTTCATAGTCCGGTTGGTCCTCATAGTCGTTGTCATACTGGTAACAGACACTCTGCAATTTGGAGGTGTTCCTCTTTGAGTGCATTACCACAGCATCGTTATTTTCATAAATCTAAAATAAAAGCAACAAATAAAAGAACAACTTCACATACAAATCACAAACAGATGCTGCAGTGTGACTGGTTGTCATATTCATATAATTTTTTTGCCACTGTAGCCACAGATGATAACAAAATGGCCCGATAATGAGTCGCTTGGTCATTGCTTCTGGTAATGTTTTTTGCTCTGGAGCATGACATATTGCTTGACAGCTCAAATCACTGTAACATTTGGTTTAAGGTTTAATTTTTCTAATAAAATTAACTCATTTTAGAAATTCTCCCTTCCACCACTTCAGCTAACCACACTGCAGCCACACAGATGGAGCTCTGTGTGTTCATAGATTAAGTTGTGCCTCATGCAAAAACATGTTCTCAACAACAGCAGCACTTTAAAGTGTTAAACAACATTCAACTTTCACTGTTGTAAGAAAGTCTGGTGTAAACGTACCATCTATTCAAATGACTGGAAACAAGTGGCAGAAGAAGTGTCGGCAAAGGAAGTGTTCTCAGACAATAGGAAGAAAGTTAGAGAGTGAAGCCCCCTTCTGTTTAAAGAATATCTATAAATTCAGCAGACTTGAACTCAGTCTCAATAGATAGACAGATTGCAATGAAACTTCCTAAGGATATTTATGGGACTCTTCAGCTGTACCAGCCTCTTTCTTTTAAATAAAAAAAACACCATAGTATTTTTATCACACCAGTCTTATAACAACTGCTGAACCGGTCACTACCTGTGTGTCCACTGCTTTGAGTTCACTTCCGTTTCCAGTGTCGTCAGTTCCTGGAAACATAAAGCATAAGAACACATTTGTTTGCATGCATGTGTTTGCAAATATTCATAACTGAACAGATTTATGCATGAAACATACCTCTCACTCTGTAACATTTGCGCTTATAAACTTTGACCAGGACACATGTCACTATCAGCAGCAGCAGCATAGCAGATACAATGGAAACCACAGGAGCCAATGGAGCTATGTCTAAAATACAGAATGAAACCACAGACTTTACTTCCTGAAACAGCATGCCACTATTTCACTACCACTGAAAATTAAATGTGAGGCCACAAGATCAAGTTTGTTTGAGGTGGAAGAAGTATTTAGCGTCTTCTCTTAGGTAAAAAGTATTAATGCAACAATGCAAAAGTACAACTCTTTCAATAAATATGTTTCTTATGTAAAAGTATCAAATTATAATTAAGTATTAAAAGCACTCGTGAACCTGTAACTCTAAATCCAGTGAGACTTATAATATTTTCCCTTTGTAACTGATGACGATGAAGCCCCATGACATATCAGGCTGAAACCGTAATTATATGTATTATTTTTAATAAAGTGAGCAAATAGTGTCAGATATGTTTGCTTTGCTTATTTAACAGCCCAAAACTTTAAAATATGACAGGTTTTATATTAATCATCCAAGTGTTTGACATACAGCATTTTAACATACATCTTAATCCATCACAAAGCATCTCTTACGCAGTTCTTTTATTTGTGTGAAATCTTTAGTGAGTAAAGTAAGCTGGCAAATAAGGATAAACGATCAAACATTACAAAAATAAATACAACTACTTCAGTTGTGTCCTTTAATGTAGTACTTGTGGTAAAATAACTAGTTATGTATCTCTACTGCAAACTGATATCTGTCACACTTTAGATTGTCTTTACTAACATTCACCCCCTGAAGGACAAACTCAAAATGTTGTCATAAATCAAAAGTTTTAAAAAATCCCTTGATTAATCCTACGTGCACACACATATATATTGTACCTGTAATAGGTTTGCTGGGAACATGTGATGAATTGGTAAGTCCTGCTGTTTCCACAGTGCTGGTCTGCTGCTGATAAACTGTCAAAGAAGAAGACTGTAAGTACAGCTCATCATTTTTACTATCAGCAGTGTTTGTCGGCAGCTGTTTGACATGAGAGATTCTGATGTTGTTGATCAGAGGATGATCCACCGACTGTCATCTGGGGCAGCCAGAAGGGACTTTGTGTGCAACGGGCATGACATTTTTGCTCAGATTAAGACGATAACTCGTGATCTCTCAGCTGTTCATTTGACGTTATCGTCAGGTCAAACTTTCCATTTGTTCCGTCATTTAGCTTTTGACAAATTTTAGTGCAATGGTTCGGTGATGAGCTTTGAGTGAAAAAAAGCCACACTTGGATTGTGCTAACACTAAAACTAAAGGGAGGCCAAATGTCTACAGTATGTTGCGTCTCGTGAGTAATTCAGTCAGGGGCACAGGTCCCCCTTTACTCAAATGACATACTTTTATCTTTAAGACGTGGGTGTGTCTGAAATCCTCAGTACAATATGTGAACTGCAGGCTCATTGCAAAACTATTAACTATTGTCACATGAATATAATGTTGATTTGTGTCCAAAGGCATGATTTTCTGTGTTTTTCTAATGCTACTGAACAAAGTAGCACAAACTATTACCATTACATCATCGTAGCTGTTGCTCTTTGATACTATTCTCAGGGACATCTCTGCTGATCTTACCCTCTGACAAGTGAATCTTGGTGTAGTTTCCAAAACTCCACTGTGAGTCTGAGCCACACCAGTACGTTCCAGCATCACCTGCTTCCAGCTCTGCGATCGTCACTGAGAAAGAGTTGGAGGAGACATTGTGCAGTGTGAACCTGCTTTGACTCGTCATGTCTCTGCAGTTGTTGCGTTGGTCTCCTTTACAGAGGAACTTCCTGTTTTTCTGGTGTTGAGGTGGATAGGGACACTGCAAAGTTACTGGACGTCCCACAATGCCGCTCATGGTCTCTGACTTCACACAGCACCATTCTGACAGACAGAGAGATTAAGATTATCTATTACTAGAACTGTCTAGAAATATTCAGAGAGATAATGAATGCTGTCTGGATAACATTTTCACACAAAGCTCTTTGTTCTTTTTGCTCATTTGCATACTGTGATGCATAATTATGACCTCTCACCTCTGACTTCCAGGAGAACAGCAGAGAAAACATCCAGTCCTGTGTTTCTGTGAACACCACAAAGGTACAACCCAGAATCTTCTAGAGTCAGACTGGTAATTTTCACTGTGAATCTTGACATTTTGTCATCAGTGAGCCTGAATCGTCTTTTTTGTATGTTGTCAGAGGTGATTACTGCCTGCTGCAGACATGTGGAGGGCTGGTTTCCTCTGCAGATGTACTTCAGGTTGTTGGTATACTGAGACTCATAGGGACAACTGATGGACACTGAACCTTCCTCGTAACCTTGGAGTTTAATCACATCTGCACAGCAGCTGTCTGTTCAGAAAATAAACACACAGAAGATGCAGGTTACAGCTAAATAAAGGTGTCACTAAAGACATTTCTACTTTCTGTTTGATGTTTATATTTCCTTCACATACAACGTTACACATCTGAACTCTAGGAAGTTCACTTCCGTGTCTGTTTTGCTATAGTTTTATTTGTCCAAAGAGTAATTTCACAGTCTGGTTCTGGACCATCGGATCTGTTCACAAACAGTCTTCTGTCTCATTTTAGGCTGCATCTTTCTACATTCATATGGATTCTTGTTCACTTAAATGAAAGTTTTAGAAAAATAATTGAATATGTCTGCTTTAATTTCACTCTATGCTGTACACAGGACTGATTTGTGTGTGGTTATCGTTTCTTTTTTTTTTGCAACAACATTACATGTCGTAATGGAGGAAAATGATCTACTTAACAGAGCAGAGGTGTGGTGGTCTGTTGTGGTGACAGAGGAAATCCTGTCCCGGTTCTAATTTTATACCACTTCCACCTCTTGTATTTATCGCACACACAAATGTAGTAATTTATTAATCCCTTACATTTGAATTTTACTCAAAAATTCAGTTGTAGAAACTTTTATTAATTACCTTTTCTTGTTTCTAGTTTTACTTCAGTGTAGATGTCCTTTCCAGTCCTTGTCACTCCACACCAGTATTTCCCAACATCCTTTGAATGAAGATCAGAGATGGTCGTTGTGCAGATTCTTGTCCTCTTGTCATCATAGATGGAGTATTTGGTTTTATTTCTCTCTGACGTTGTAATAAGAACATCGCTGTCGCCACAGTCATTCTTACACAGGTACTTCTCATAATCCTCATAACCTTGATCATAGGAGCAGGAAACCTGAACATCTCTGCCCTCGTATCCAAACACATGGATCACACCTGCTGCACTGGTCACACAACTCAGAGCAGCTGGAAAGAAGAAGAACATGAAAAAGACTTTGTAATGACCACGTCTGATAACATGGAGTGGTTTTCCGTTCAGCCATTTCCTAAAAGTGTTCAGCTCCTGGCTACATGACAGACGTAAGTATTGATTGACAGTAAATAACTTACGGTAGAGGATCAACAGCAGCTTCTGAAGGCTCCACATCTTTGTTTTGCTTCAAAGAAAAAGAAACTTTAGAGGAAGTGTATCTTATGCTTTCAGGTGACGCCCACAGCTTTTATTAGTACACTGGTTACGTGCAGAGAATTCTCACTTCTTCAAAAAGATCAGCAATGCTTGGCATTATGAGGTCATTTGTTTCCATTTTGAATTTGTGAATGACATTTTTAACCTCTTAGTTGGCAGTGGAAGTTAGTGATATACAATAAATGAGAAAATCATTGCGGTCATAAAGAAAATATCAACTTGTGTGAATAAAATTTTTGATTAATTAAACAAATGCATCATTTTGGGGTTTCAAACCCCTGCATTGTCCCTGAATTTGCTGTGGCACTTAATTTTTCTACCAGAGGGGGGCGCTCCCACCCAACACCCTTCTGCTATGGCAAAATAGCTAAACCCAGAATTTTATAAAACTTGCCCTTTGCTAAAGTTGTTCTATGTTGGAAATGTTTAATATCCTTATTTTCAAGTCCTATTTTGATAATTTCAACCATCAATTTCATAAACGGCCTCTGAAGTTACTGTTGCATTTTAAATTAACTTATTTTTTCTTAATTTTCTTGGTAAAAAATGCTAAAAATCAGATGGAGACTTTAGATTAATTAAAACATCATAAACAGAAATTAATTCACAATGTTACTTTTTTGCAATTTAAACTATTAACACATATCTTCATAATTATTTTCAACCATCTTTAATCTTAACTGATCACTATGATTATTGATGTAAATATATAAACTGTGTCAAAAGTTTGCCTTGAATGCCAAGAGATGGATGTGACAGTTCACCACAGATGAGGAAATCAGTGGAGTCCAACAGCCTTTAGTGAAAGTGATAAGATTCTCAAAATGAATAAATCATACAATAGGAAAATATGAAATGAAATAACAACAAATAAAGTACAACAATGCGAATTTACTAATTGTGAAATGGCTTTAAATTCATGATTTTGTATTTAACTGCAGCTTAACATCCCTAAATGGCCATAACATCCATATTTATTAATAATTTTGTTAGTTTTTTTTTAATGTTTTGCTCCTTTTACATCAGTATAGCACAGAAAGTGTTTAATGCATTTGTTAGAACTTAAGTGAACAACTCATCCATCTCATCTAGGAATGCACCAAATGTCATATCATCTGAACCCCCTTTAGAATCCAAACACAACCTAAAATACTGTTCCACCATGTTAAACAACTGACCCCCGCCCCCAAACCAGTGCATTAAAAAATGTCAGTGGTGGTACTCAGTATGTGGGTGGGAGCATGCATGTGCATTTTCCCTGAGCTCAGCCATTCCCTGGACTCCAGCTGACCGCTCAGCTGTGCCTCTTGCATACTGTAGGACAAACTGTTTCCATATCTCACACACTCTCACACCAAAAGGTTGACATTAAGGCCCCCCGCGCAGAGGGATAAGTGTGTCCAGAATTAGCGAGGATGCCAAGACGAGCTGGGCTGTTGCCAGGCTGGCTGTGTGTTGCTGTTGTGGGTTGGGTTTCTGTAGTTTGGCCCTGTTTGCATGTCAGCAGTACATAGGGCGCGTGTGTTGTGGTCTTCTCGAACTACAACCCAAAACAAACATGCATGCACATACACGCAGCCCTCAGTATATGTGAGACGTGCTATAAAGTGACCCTCTAAGTTCTATGAAATCTATCTTAAACCTTCATGCTGTGTCTTGATGCCCTGCTCGCTTACTTTAGTCGTCTCACTTCTGTGAAATCAATTAGCTTTATTCTCATAAACAAATGTTATTGTTTTGCTTTATTAATTACCATCTTTAGACCACATATTGTTAACAGATAGCCTATCAATGAAAAACAGGAAGGATCCTAGAAAAAAGGCAAGCTTCTTACAGGATGTCATTGAAGGATTCAGATGTAATTTGATAAAATGTGAATGCTGGACTATTGAGTTTATCTGTCACAAACAGCTTACACGGCACAAACTGTGGACCTATTGTAAACTAGCGAGCAATGATTCACCAACTGTGTGTGTGGCTGTGTGTCTGTGTGTCTGTGTCCAACTGAGAGAAATCCAGCTCCTTCGGTTATTTCCCCTCAGTTGCTTTTGTTTTCCTCCTCATTTCTTTACACTTATGAAGTGGAACCATGTACCTCCAATGCAAAGGTCAAACCTGGCAGATTCAGGTCCACTCTGGTTTTGACTTTGTGGGATGTTATCTTTGTGAGGATAAGTTTGAGTTTTTGAAACAGTGAAGACTTTTTTTCAGGTCATCACTCCCTAACATGTGTTCAAAGATCTGTTTTTATGAGATTTATGAAATTAGGTTTTAGCATTTCTTTATCATTACCATCACATCTATATTAGGGTTATCAGAACAGTCTCATTGATATCAAAGATGTTGTTTGTAAGACAGCAGCAACAACACAAAACACAACACACATAGAGAAGAATCATAAATAGTTTAAATGAAAATAAAAGTGAAATGAGAATTTCGTCATGACCGTTAAGATTAAGGTTAAAGGAATGCATCGCGTCAACAAATATACTCACAGCGATAGCCACACAAATGTGTGTGAGAGTGTGTGCAGGAAGGGGACATTCCATCCATTCTTGCTCTTCCTGGGGAAGGAGAGAAAGCATCTCACACACACACTTCTGTTGACAGCAGGCAGAGGGAGAGGTGCACATCCGCCTCCTCTTCCAGCTCCCCACCCACCAAACCTTAAAGAAACTATCCAATCTCAATCAAATATCTGCCAATAGCTTTTCACTGTGGAAGACAACTTTCTGCTGATATGAGGCTATATCACTAAACCCAAACACTGTGTCAACCTTGTACGTCATCACTGTAATCAACAGATTGTCTGTTTAGACATTTTCAACTGGTATGAGAGCTATGTTTCTTCCATGAAACTCAAGAGAAAAATCCCTGCTGAGGTGGAAAAAAACATAATTGCTGCTCCTCTCATTTGGCAGTGAATGAACACACACATGCAGGGAAAGAGGGTGCCAACCAGAAGAGTGGCTCCACAGGGGTAGCGACGACAGCATTGACGCACTCCTGCTGTCCTGCCAGCAAATGGTCACTAAGCACTCATAATGATTTTTTTTCTTATGGGTAGGTGGACAATATGTCTTTGTCCGCATCCAAGTGGACCAGTAAAGTGGCTGGTAACTTTTATTCCTTCAGGTTTTCCATTTTCTGCTCAGCAATACTGAACTCCGCTGCACACATAGGCATTACAAGACCCCAGTTCCCCCAGAAAAGTTAGGAAGTGTAGTGTAAAATGTAAAAGAAAACATTTTCCAAATCTCACAATCAATATTTCATTCACAGTAACAAGGTTTCAGGTAGGTTGGCCTGGAAGGTTCTTGAGGAAAGCAGGTGATGCTTCCAGTCAGAAGACAACACCCTATTTTCATGAAAAAATATTAACTCATCTTTAATTTGATGGTAGCAATATATTTCAGAAAAATGAGTTTACCACTGTGAAGCATCTCTTCTTGTAACATCAGTCTGTAAACATCTGGGAACTGAGGAGACCAGTTATTGGACCTTTGGGAAAGGAATGTTGTCCAATTCTTGTCTGAGATAGGATGCTGCTTCTCAACAGTCCTGGGACATTTTGTTATATTTTATGTTTCAGGCTCCAGATGTTTTCAGTTGGCAAAAAGGTCTGGACTGCAGGCAGGTCAGTCCTGCAACTGGACTCATCTACTCTGAAGCCATGCTGTTGTTATAGAAGCAGTATGTGGTTCAGCAATAACTTGCTGAAAAATGCAAGACCTTCCCTTAAATGTGTCAGATGTCATCTGGACGGGAGCATATGTTGCTCTGAAATCTTTGTATACCTTTCATCCTTGATGGAGCCTTTCCAGATGTGCAAGCTGTCAGTTCCATAGGTACTAATGCACCCCCATACCATCAGAGACGCAGACTTTTTAAGTGAGTGCTGATAAGAGCCTGGATGATCTATCCTCCTAAATACAGACGACATGGCCACTACATTTCAAATACAACTCTAAATTTCTAATTATCTGACCACAGAACAGTTTTCCACTTTGCCTCAGTCATCAAGACATTATGTTCACATTGGGCTTCTTCTTTGCATGACAGAGCAAATTTGCATTTGTGGATGGCACAGTGATTTCTGAAAGTGTTCCTGAGCCCATGTAGGGATTCCTATCACAGAATCAGGTCTGTTTTTAATGCAGAGCTGCCTGAGGGCCCGAAGATCACAGGCATCTAGTGTTGACTGTCACCCATGTCCCTTACGCACAGGGATGTCTCCAGATTCTCTGAATATTTTGACATTATGTACTGTAAATGATGGAATATTCAGTCTACACATTTTTACATTGGGGAACAATATTCTGAAATTGTTCAATTTGTGGACCCAGTTTTTGGCAAATTGCTGAGCCACTCCCAATCTTTGCCTCTCTAAGATTTTCTTTTTTATATATAAAATCATGTTACTAACCTGCTGCCAAGACACCAAATAATCTGCAACCTGTTTGTCCATGTTTCCCTTTCATACCACACATTTTTCCAGCCTTTTGTTGTCCCATCCCAACATCTTTGCTGTCATGTGTTGCTGCAAATCAAATTCAAGATGAACTTGTATTTTTCAAGAAATAGTAAAATGACTCACTTTTAATATTTGATATGTTGTCTATTTTGTATTGTGAATTAAATATTAGTTTATGAGATTTGCATCTTGTTTCCCTTTATATTTTATGCATCATCTCAACTATTTTGGAAATGGGCTTGGAGTTTGTTTTGTGCTTTCACAAAGAAATAAATCAACTGTACACCCTTTGTTTACAAAAAAAACAGCAAAACATTTATTTTCTGTAAATATGTAAAGACCCTTTGAACTCATTAGCAAAAAACACACAAATTTAGTACATATAGACTCACAGAGCTGCATACTATACACTTCTGTCAGAAGACTCCTAAATTTTACAGAAAGCTTTTTACAAAGCAATGTTTCATTTCAAGAATGAACAGTTTCATCCTCACAATAAAAATGCTAATAAGTCAGGCACAAATTTAAATTTACACAAATCATTCATTCATTCACTCACTCTCTGCCAGTAATGCACACATTTACAGAGACATTTACACATGCAGTAAAAATGAGCAGTCAAACTGGGTTTAGGGAGCAGGTTGGCTACGGAGGTGTCCAAATGTCTTTTCTGCAGCAAAACACTGAAACTAATCAGGAAAAGAAGCTTTTCACAATGACCAAGGACTTTAAGCCTGCGTATACCTTATCCATCCCTCCATACATGACTTGCCCATAGATTTTTTTGTTTTTAAAGTTTTTTTCCCCAGCCATGAAGAATTTCTTAGTTTGTGTCTATTTGACAGGGGTTTGTTCCAGCTTTCTGTGCTCTGATATACAACTTCAAGAATTCCTTGTATCGAGGTGCACAGCCAAGCCAGGCCTCACCAAAATGGATAGAGCCAGTCAAAAGGTACTCATCCTCTCCTGGGTGCACACTGCACTGGGCGGGAACATTGACACGTCCCCTCCAGCCTCGTCCTCTGGCTCCACCCCAAGCAAACATACCGCTCTTCTGATGGAACAATCGGCTTAGAGTCACCACAACCAGGGAGTGCTCATTAGTGGCAGACGCCACACCTCGAAAAGTACCACTGCCAACTACAGGTATGAGAGGGGGCGAGATAAAGAGAAGGAAACTCAAATTAAAACAGGGTTAAATTGCAACTAAATTACTTTTTCTCACAATAGAACATGGCTTTATTCTATTCTAGTTTAAAGTATACATACAGGAGTAATTCAACTCTCGATCGCATTATCTGGGTGTGATAGTTCGGCTTTGAGGAGTTCAAATTCTTACATTTTTGCCTGGACAAACACATTTATGTGCATTTTAAGTCTGGTTTATTAAGACTTAACACATTAATTCTTTTTTTTTTCTAGTGTCATCTAAATATGTTGATTGTCACACTGGTTTTCGTAAGAATCAAACTAATGAGGTATAAACTCATTAAATTATGTTTCCTGAGTAGCTTTAAAAGGATCTCATCCCATTCTTGGCAAGAAAAGAAATAAACACATTTTTCAGTGTCAAACTACCTATTTAGTGTGTACATATGCATTTGTGTCCACATATTTACCAAAGTCACTGGTGCATACAGCCATGAGGACCTCCTCATCTGAACAGGGTTTGCAGGTGACTAAAAAGAAAAAAGGAAATGTAAAACTGTTTCATGATTTCAATGTAAAAAGCTCTTATTTTCATGTCGTTTTTATGTCACTAATACATTGGTTCAAGCTTAAGCTTATTCAATGAAGGTCCGGCCTTCCCCTCTTCACCTCCTCTCTCATGTGGGTGGGCTACCCAAAACTCTATCTTTAAGAAGAAAGCGGCGGGGGGGGGGTTGCTGTTCTTGATTGACAGCTGAGGCAGGATTGGCTGACCCTTGTGCTTGACCCTGACAAGATCTCTTGATTGGCCTGCTTATTTTCATATGTGTGGCTGACACCAGGGTGTGTGTGTGTGTGTGTGTGTGCGTGTGTGTGTGTGTGTGTGTGTGTGTATGGGTGGTTCGGGGGTGTCATGAGTGTAAGCTGATAAAACAAGGGTTAAAAAGTGACATGGCCTGTTGTTACTAAAAACATTTTCAGACCATCTCCTGTCTGTCAGCCTCATGTCTGTCAGTATCCTCTGTCAGAGTGTAACAGGCCATTGTCGCTGTAGACAATATACAAAACAGTCAATGTGAAGGTCCAGTTCCAAACACTAGAAACTGTTGTGAAAAAGTCACTTTATCACACACTGGGTCTTTCTCCAAATGTTTAATATGTTTTAACAGAATTTTCGGAAAACTGTCCTAACAAAATGTGAAAATATGTGCATTTTTATTCATAATTGTAATGAGATTCAGGCTTGGTTCATTGACATTAGCAATTGGTGGCGCTAACTTGAATGTGAATAAGTGAACATGATGAAATGTTGGTGACGGAAACAATTTGTGGACCTTTTAACAACTAATGTTGCAGCTGTGTGCTCTTGAAAGAGTACTGGTTAGTCTTGTACGGTAATTTTATTTACATATCCTTTTATTTTAGTGCAGCATTTGGCTTTTATTCTTATACCAACTTTTCCAGAAGGTAGTTATCTGCCACTACCTATATTTTTCTTAATCAACACATTTTATGGCACAATTGAAAATGCACATACATATTAATAGATTAATAAAAATGAACTCCTTCTGTTTTTCTGAACTAACTGCTTATAAATGTACTGGAAACTCAAAATACATGTTGGTGTATTTAATGTGCACAAACTATATATTGCTGGCTTCCTTACAGAAACTGTTTTAATGCAATAATAGTTAGAACAGATTCTTACTATGGTTCATTGATAATTGAACATTTGACACATTTGCAGGTCCAACTTTCTTTTTACATGAGATTAATACTGTGAGGGAATTAAAGTTTGAATTACATTGTTACACATTGACTTAAAAAAGTTGCACTACTAATAAAAATAACAAAATTGCCACTCACCTGAACCAGTTTGCAAGTATGTGTACATGTGAGCCCCTGGTCCCTGGTTGGACACCAGCTCATATTGGAAAGCTGTGATCCTCCGACTGATGTCTCTCTGGGGGATGGCCTCCACAAACAGAGCCCCCCCTGCCAGGCTGAAACACTGCACTGCACCCCGAGCCTGGTCCTCGTCTGAAAGCAGCAGCCTCAGATCCCCTTCATGCTCTAGATACACACGAGAACCCTGAAAAGGACACATTGAGAAATGGTACACTACCCAAATACATTCATCCAAACTCTAGATGTTAATTTCCTCTTTTTGGTCTCATGCTCTACCTGGGAGTGGATTTGGGCCTTGATGCACACATGGAGACTTGCCCTGTGTCCTGATGACTGCTCTATGTTCGGTCGCAGGTTTACAATGATGGCCCCTGTGGGGTAGAGCCACTCCAGAGACCCCTGAGAGCAGCGAAGATATACCTGCTCCACATCCCTGCGATGAGACTCATGGCTCAAACCACTACAGATAAAGAGACAGACACATATCACATATAGAGAGCTGATAGAGTAGAGAATATGACTGAAAACCTAAACGTAGCAGCAGATTTTAGCTACCAAAAGATACTCATGTGACTCAGAAATCTCTAACAGCATGCAAAGTTAAACAAACATATACAGGAGATGCATAAAACTAATGTGGAGTAACAGTTGCTGGCAAAGAAATCTTTCACTTGTATGTGATGTGAATGGCCTGAAAGCTGATAAAAATCTTTAGACGTTTGAGGCGATTAAACTTTACAACACCACAATGTAAAGTAAAGCCTTTCATTTTTTACGACTTGGGGGGACTTGAAGGAGTAATCAAAGGCGCCATATGGCTGTGTTTACTTAAGATAGGAACTGGAGCAGAGACATTCCTGTGATCATATACATTTACAAAACCCTCAGGGGAGTATTGCTTTGCGTAAAACATTTGCAGAACGTTGTTGAAAGAGTTAAAGTCTAATTAAGGCGTTTCTCTCCATCTGTTGGTTCTACTGTACGTTGCTCAAAAATGAAGTCACTGCCTTTCGCAATAGTAACCAGAAATAGTGGCGGCCGGAACATCCTGATCTTCCATTTTCATTTATTAGGTTATTTTAATCCGAGTTTCGACTGCCCTTTATGAGAACAACCTTGAAATTACCGTTTTAGGCTTTGTTATACATAACGGACAAACACAAAACCTCCCTTTCTTAAATACAGATAAGAGCTCACTTCCTAACTGCTCAGCATTAACTAAGAATTAATCAGTAAACTGATGAAAAACTTGGAGAATAGCACGCGTTTTAACATACCTGAACGAACTGAATGTGTGTGCATTTCTGAGCCTGTCATTGCATGATAAATCACCATTTTCTTCGACTGATCAGAAAGTTTTATCTCGGTCCCATCCTCACCTTCCTCGCCAGCTGCACTGGTCGCTGGAGTACTGTGCCATCGTCCGACACAGGAGCACAGCTGTGATCCAGTGCGCAACCCACGGCCGGAGCATGGTGGCCTGTCCGCCCCGGCGGTCACCGGATCCCGCGCACTACACCACACCAGACCGCACCAACCAGACCCTATCTGCAGCTCCCGACCCACAATTATCCAGTGAAAATAATCCCAAAATACACAATGGGCGCGCGCAGGCTACATGACGGATTCAACCAAGGCTAAATCTGCGTCTGAGACTGAAAAAGCACGGCCACAAGTTTGTTAAAGGAACTGTGCGCACGCGCAGCGGGACCACAGAGTCTTGATTAATGAAAATTAAAAAAAAACTTTCGCTGTGAGCTCTCCGCTTCACGTCAGCGAGGGCGCGTGCCAGCTGCTGACTGCGCTTGAATGACACGCGAGCGCTCGCTCCAAACCACTCCCACAGATTCGCCTGAAAGATAAGTGGAGGCCCACGCAGTTCAGCACAGAGATTAAGTTTGCTCACAAATAAAATTGGACTAATTGACCAGGGCTTGGCTGTTACTAAACATCCAGCAGAGCTCGCCGAGGCTTCAGGTAATGAGTTCATTTAAAACGCTAAGAATGACGAACAAAACAAAAATGAAATATCAGCAGGTGAAAACAAGGACAAATAAAAAGCATGTTGGCAGGAGCTAACTTCACGGGCACACTGATCAAGTCAAGTGTGTTTACCAAGCAGTTTCCTATCTAGTAAGTCTTCCTTCAGCCCCCTGAAAACAACCTGTGTGTGAGAGAGTGTTGGCTTTACAAACACATGGATCATATTATAACCGCGAAAATTAGATCAGCATGCAAGTCTGAAACAGCAGCAGCATCCAATGACATCGACAGCTCCTACAAACCTGAAACAGCCACTGACCTCTAAACCACAAGCTTATTCATAGGCACGTTAAGTGCAAAGAGCTTTAAGTGTCACCTTATCTTTTATACCTAATTTCGAAAGCAACTGTAGATGGTGTTTCTATTCTAGCTCCGCTGCGCGGTCTCACAGCCTCCAATCTTCTCGGAAAAGAAATGAAGGTCCGGACATAAAAAATAAAAAAAAGTCACGCATGTGCTCTAAACGCCTGTTTGGATCCCAGTCGGTTTTTCCCGTGAGAAAACAGACGGAGCTGTGAGCATGATACTGAGTTGTCACATTCCCCCGGACTGCCAGAGCAATGTAACGCATTTCGAGAAATACTGGAACAAACTCCTCTACACCCTCTCCCCCCTCTGCAAACACACTGCACTCACACAGAATTCACATAACTGACAAAGCGCTGTTGTAAGAAGCATTTATGTAGCCTGTCAGCTTTAGTATAAGGCTTAAAACAGAACACTATCCAATACCTATAGCTTTAGGCCTATTATTGATACTCATACCGACACTAGAGATGAGAGAAAAACGGTGCTCCCTTATGATAGACCACACTTCATAATGGGTCCATATTCTTAACTGACATACAGAAAATGAGGAAGACTTATGGGTCAGTATGAACGCAACATCATAAATAAGGGATAAACTGCCTTTATGTTGGTTTGCTATTTTCTAATTAATTACGTTGCCTTAATTTTGTTTTGGTTGCTCTCTGATCAACCTCAATTCCGAAAGTGTTGGGAAAGATGGGCAAAATGTAAATAAAAACAGAATGCACTGATTTGCAGATTCTAATAAACCAATATTTCATTCACAATAGAACGCATTTCATGAAAAATATGAGCTCCTCTCGAATCTCAGCTCATCTTCAGTCTGCAAACATCTGGGAACTGAGGAGACCAGTTTGGAAGTGGAATGTTGTCCCACTCTTGTCTTATATAGGATTCTAGCTGCTCAACATTCCTGGATTATTTGTCATATTTGGCGTTTCATGATACTCCAAATATTTTCAGTTGGTGAAAGATCTGGGCAGCATGCAGGCCAGTCTTGCACCTAGACTTCTTCAAGGCTATGAATCCATACTCTTGTATTACATCAATACCTAATGATAGCCAAGTAACCTAATTAGTTCCTACAGGTGTTTTTTTTTTCTTTTACTTTCTAATTTGACTGTTTTCAGCCTTTTGTTGCCTCCATCCCAACTTTTTTGCTGCCATCAAATTTGAGATAACCTAATATTTTTCAAATAGAAACATTTTATATGTTCTATTGTGAATAAAATATCGGTTTTAGGTTTGTGGATTATTGAACTGTTTATAAATGTATATATCTCACACAGCGTCCTCGTACTTTAAGTGGCCTGATTTTACTTATTTTATTGTTTCACCCAGTCTCCCTGTTTAACGCGTAAGTGCCTCACAAATAAAATTAACTCAGATCCATCTACTTACCTAAATTTGCTCGTACTTGTATCTCACAACTGCAGTGGTGCAGCTTTACAGTAAAAAATTTTTTTAAAAAAGACAGAAGGAAAACCCCAACAGAAAAAGAAGAAAAAGAAAAAAAATCACACTGCCCTCCCCCTCCCCAGCTTTGAAATAAACACACTCCCTCCATAAACACAACAGACTTCGGCTGCAGTGGGAGTCTGAGCTTGAATTTAATCGTCACTACCGCAAAGGGTTGCTGCTGATGTGCTATTTGACCTCAGATGCTCCTTCACCATGTGAAGTATTTACAGAGCAGCAGAGCCTCTGACCTCCCCCCCCCCACGATCACCTGGCTCTTCTCAAGTAGCCTGACAGGAGGAACACTCCGTCTGTCTTCACACTGCTTCCTCACGGAGCTGCACACATACATTCCTATATCTCTTATTTCAACCCCACTGACCTTTATTTCCTCTTTCTTTTTAAGAAATCTTAATTTACCTACAGGGCAACTCCACAGGACCTATAATGAGCCGAAGTGTCTTGCTCAAGGGCAACAGCAGAAGTTGTTGAAAGAGGGGAAAGAACATTTATCAGGGAAGTATGCCACTTCACAACTCCCCGCATAGTAAGAGAGCAGTGAGGCAGTGAAAGTAAAACTTTGTAAAGCAGAAAGATCATATGATAAGATCCTCTTTTTCATATCCGTTTAGGTTGATCAGGAACTTTCAGAACTACAAAAGCTCCAGCAGGACTTAAAAATGCTGAAACCTTCATCTAAAGAATAACAGCATTTACTGATGTACTTGGTGATTCTCTCTTTACCTTCTACTATTAAAACAAAATAAATAAATCTAACATTTAAAACAATTCAGGCTTGTTACTACGTATAAGTTACTGGTATATGATTTCCCTATGGCTGTGCTAAACAACACCCTTCACAGGAGATACATTAGGTTTACTGACCATGGAGTGAATTATTGACTCAGAATGTAAAATAAAAAAAGTTATTGAGTGTCAACATAAAAGCTTTTTTTTTATTGAGAATAAATACATCAAATGTTTTCTGGGTACGGCTGCTGGTGTCCGTTTGATGAGTTTAAATTGGTTCCTCAAATAAAATAGATTATTTGTGTTAGATTTGTTCATATGACCTGACCTAACTAATAAAATTATTGAAAACATACCAATTCCAAAGATTACAAAGTAATCGTCAAAGTTCTTAACTTCCCTGTTTCAACAGTTGATGATGTTATCAAGCAGTTTCACAATGATACTAAGAAAAAACTGAATGTGAAGGATCTGCAAAGATCACTACCACATAACAGCTTCTGTCTGACCAAAAGCTGTCCAGAGCCGGGGTTACAGCATGTACTATACACTCTATACTGATCCAAGCAGGGCTGCATGAATTAAGATTTAGGGGGACACCACAAACGACAGAAAGGCGCAAAAAGTTCAGGCTAATATCTGCAAAAACGATTCTGTATAAGAAACAGTTGTTTAAGCACATATTCTGGGGCATCCATTTGAAATGAAGCTCATAAAAGAATTTTTCCTGCAGTAAAACATGGTGGAGGTTCTATTATGCCCCGTGGCTGCTCTGCTGCCTCTGATATCATAGGCTTAGAAAGAATCAGCAAATTGTATTTTTACTAAAGCATTTTAGAACAAAATGTCTCACCCTGTGTCAGAAATCAGGCTTAAGATGGGGGTTATGAGCAAGACAATGACCTGAAGCAACAGAGAAACTAGATGGCTGTAACAGTGGCTGTCATTGTGGCCAAAGCTTGTGCAACCAAGCGTGACTGAATCGTAGCAACAACTTTTTCCAGTTTTTTTTTATGTTTGGAATACTTTTCTGTATTACAAATTGTGTTTTTCTTTTACTCGGTAACCTGGATCATTTGAATGAGATGCCAGAAAGTTCAGTTTTTGCGTTTATTCCTGAATTCAATCAAAGTTACATAGAAATTTAGGAATGCTCAGAATTCTGAGCAGGATTGTCTTGTTTTGTTTTTCAGAAAAATGACAACAAGTTGCATAAATGAGAAGTTTGTCAGTCTTCCACATTGTTGCTAACTCTCATCATCCTCTTTGTACTTCTAACTGTCCAGTTGTCTTTCAGTGGCACATGTATGCATTGCTTTCTCTACAAATAATTTCCACATCATTTCTGTAGTTAAACTGTTGCTAAAATATAAAATTAGGAAGTGTAATGCCACTTTGTATTGCAGCTTAGCTTATCCATATCAATCACCATCTTACTGGTTTCATACCAGTTTGTCCTTTCCAGTTAAACACACATTTTACATCTACAGAAAGATGTTGAAACAAAGGAATGTGGGGCTGTTCCAGGTGAATGAAAAAGCCCTCAGTGTCAGACCTCTGTGACCTCTCTTCCCTCAAACACACCGACTCTTTATCTCTTTCTCTTATCAGCTGCACTGCTCAGAGATCTTGCAGCTGTCTGTGCGTCTTTGTCTCCACAAGACGGCTTATTTGACCACGCAAGCTCCAGGGTCAGGGTCATTCATTGTACGCGCTGGTGCTAGTTATCAGTTTTGATGTCTGAGGAGAGGCAGAGTGTAAACATTGAGTAAAGCTCTGTTTACCCTCTCTCATAGATTCTCCATTAGAGCTCACTCTGATCATCCAACAAGTGCTTTATCATGAGGGCAGAGTGGGTAAAGGAGACAGGATATATGTAGACAGAACATGGCTTTATCTAAACAACTTACTTTGGAGCTTTGCTTTATAAAATACCAATGGAGTCCATTCATCCAAAGCACCTTATAGTTGCAGAACTGTATACACTTTGAATGAGTTGTTACTCAAGTAAGCCGAGAAAAATGAAGCTTTAAATTTGTCTTTATATGAACAAAACAGTAAATCTATTAAACAAGAAACTAAATGTTAGATAAAATGACCAACACAATGACAACATATGGGTGCGACTGCACCAAGATCCACTCTGGAAGGAAAACACAAAATGTCTGTAGATCACAGAGGAAGGAAAAGGGATGTGGAGTATGTGCTAAGCTGAAGTGATCTTTTTCTAAGCCCCTACATGAAACTACACTGTGGGTGGCAGAGACAAGGGACCTTCACTTCATACCTGGCAGAGTTGAAACACTCGGAAATGGTGCAGTGGCAGTGTGCTTTCACACCACCATGTGATGTCATTCTCAGTCTATAATAAAGCATGTGAGACTGAAAGTTCGGCTGAATAGAACATGCGCTTTTCAACATCATTCCTGCTTCTCTTTAATTTGCTGTGGCCAGATTTACAGTCAGGCAGACCACGCTGAAGAAGCAGGAAACACAGGGGGAGATTTTGTGGGGAAAGGTCTGTTTACCTTTGGGCAGAAAAACTCCTCTCTTTGTGAGGTAAAATAAACTTTTTAATGTGTTTATATGTCACAACTGGACCCGCTTAAAGAGTTCATTGTTCTTTAGATTTCATAAGAGACGCAGTGAAAAAAAAAGAACTTTGAGCAGAACCCATATTTGTTCATTTGTAGCAGATGTCTGCGTGTATCTGATTTTACACGGTTGCATCAGAGGAGAACTGTTTAGAAATCTGGTCGTAAAACATCCCTCTTTTATTGAACCTTCTGTGATGGGAATTTCTGTGGCTCAAACACATGCTCAAGTATACAGTTTAGTTAATAACAAGCTTAGTCCACATACGATTACAAAACACTTTACTTTATGTTGGTGAACACTGAACAGCAGATTGCTTTGCTCTGAAAAGTGAAAATCCATTACACTATCTTCTTTGTATTTAATTTACCAAAGCATCCATCGTCCTCTTTCTTCCACCACCTTCAGATTTGCATAATTTATAGAAGAGTTAGTTGGAGTTAGTTGCTATAACCACACAGTAAAAACTGGAGAGTACATTTTCATTGAATGCAATCATGGCAGAATTTTAAAAGGAAATCACCTGTTTGGGATCATTTAATTTCTTAAACTTGCATTTAAATGTTATGCTGGCTAGAGTCAAATGGCGTCAGATGAAGAACACCTCTGGTCGCTGCTTCTACGAACAAACAGGATGATACACAACATTTGATACATGACTGCAGAGTCTCGTGTCCTGAGTGTGACACAGACCCTCAAAATTGGACCAAAGTTGCTGATAGATTTGTCCAATTTCCAAATTAAACAAACTGGACATAAAAAGTGAGACTTGAATGTGATGGAATGTTGATACTGAGGCTAAAATGCATATTTACAATATGAAACTAATATGAGACAAAGAAGATGAAAAAGGAAAACTGCCTAAAATGTGCAATAACTCCTAAAAGCTCCACTGAGAGAGCTAATTGTCACAACAGCAGTTCTGTGGTTACAGAGGCGGAAAAATCAGGGCAGACAGCTTTGCCAAGTCAAACTTTGATGACTTCAAATTTTTCCCCATTTTGGCACATGAAAACAACAAATGTACAACCGTCTCATTCCTTCCATTGTTACTGTCCGTCACTCTGCTGCAGAGTTCACTTCATCTCCCTGTTATCAGCCTATCACCCAGTTTGCGTCTGTTTACGTAATCCAGAGCTCTGCATTCCTCTGCCTGTTTAACCTGCAGGGCTGCGGTGGTCTTCTGCATCACCCTGAGCAGTCAGTTGAAATGGTAGTAATCTATTCCCTCCTTCAGCTGTAAGGAGTTAAGATTTTCCTCCAGAACACCTCCCGTCATGTCCTACAAATGAAAAACAACAAGAAAAATACAAAAACATGGTTAAATAACATCTTGTTCAAGACGCATTATATTTTGCAATGCTGTTTCTTTTTGGACTCAAAGTAAGTCAAAAGTTTAACACAGAGCTGACAGTGTCCGACACACCTGCGGTAAAGAACTGCAGCCTGAGAGAACAGATCAAATGAATAAACTTGTTGATTATGGTTATTTGACATCTGGGTGAAACACGTGTGATTGAGACCAGGTGACTGTGTATGTGTGGGTGTTTTAAAGAATGAGAGACAAAACGAGCATGATTGAGTCCAGGCCTTCTTGTTCTCTGATTACTGCTCACAATTCCCATAATTGAGCAATTAGCAGACCCCTAAGGTGGGGTCACCCTAGATTTGAATCTGAATCTGACTGGGTGATAAAAAGGCAATTATAGATTTCACTTCCAGAGCAACTGTGAGGGCTTGTTTTAGTACTAATAAACAAATGAAAAGCAAAACAGAATAGCATTATCTTAGGAAACAGCTATTGGAGTAGAGCATAAAACCACTATAAAGCCCCGACACGTGTTAAATTGTGACAGCATCAGATGTTTGCACAAGCATCATGTGATCAAAGATCAGGTCTGTAACCATTTCCTGACGGCTCCCATGTGTTTGTGTGTGTTACGTCCTTTACTGGGCACACGCCCTCGTTCATTATGTTAAGTTGGATAACAGACCTGAGGGACAGGCAGTCAGAAACAGCAAACATGCAAAACACAAACTCTTTTCTGCTCACCAGTTTAACACAAATGATGAAGGGGCCTGAGGCATCTTTGTAGTGCAGGATTGGGACTTTGGGCTTTGGTCTTTCCTGGAGTGATATCAACAAAAAAATTTTTTTAACTGTTGCCCAGAGCTTTGCTAAAACTGAATTCATTGGAATAAAGTAGCTGGATGAATCAAATCCTTAATGTTTTTTTGTATCTGCAGCGATCTCACCTTGGATTCCTCATACGTGTAGAAGCCTTTCTGGATCTTGTTCTCATCCACATCACAGAAAGCTTTGACCTAATGTAACAGTACAGCGCTGAATGCTCTCACACACTCATATTTCACAACTTCTTTCACTGTGTTTCGCATTTATGTGGAAATTAAGGCCAGAAACAGAAAAACACACAATTCAGTGAGTGTTTTGCATCTGAAAATCAACATACTTTCCTCTGATTGGTCTGGCTCAGGCTTCGGTACAGCTTCCGGCCCTGTTTCCCAGCGTTCCATATGGTGAAGTTCTCACACTGGCTGAGAACTCTCTCCTGCAGGAAGTCAACTCGTAGCTTCCAAATAGTCTCTCTGGAAACAGAGAGAAGAGAAAGTTGTAATTGAGAGATGTTCTCATAGTTGAAGCTCAATGGACTATAAGATTGTGGGCCTCTATCAGGAACGTTTTGTTTATTCTGTGATCAACTGTTAGTTCAGTTTAAAAAAATGTGTGTGTGATAAGTGTTAAGCAGCCAGGATACAGTTATCCAATGCGTCTTGTTTATCAAAACAAATGAGTGTGAAAGACTTTGTTTTACAGTTGTTACACGCTGGACTGATTTATGACAGGAAGCACTGATTGCCTGGAGTTTAGCTGGTTGTTTGGAAATCTCTCTTTGGTGACGTGACCACAGTGTCTTGTCATCTAAAGGCTGCTTCTTTTTAGCAGATCCAAAAGTTTCCATGTGATGTAAATTGTGCCATCTTTCAAACTCGGCGAAGGTCTGTGGACATCCACATAAACGCAAAACCTTTGGCCATTGCAGTGTGTATGCACCACTAGCATGGCCAACTGCGCCTGCACCAGGGGAAAAAGGGGCTACAACAAGACAGTGCTCATTATTTAGAGCTTTCCAATGAATATTCACTGCCTGACCCAAAACATTTAGCTTTGATTAAAGCACACGTTGACATATAAACCTATGTATTGTTAGAACTTTTCTGTCAAGATCTTGTGTCGATGGTGTGAGAGTCAGACCATTGCATAATATCCTCTCCAACTCATCCAAAAGATTCTCAATGGGGTTAAGATCTGGAGTCAGTGGTGGGCAGTCCATGTGTGGAAATGATTTTTCATGCTCCCAGAACTGCTGTTTCACAATTTGAGCTTGATGAATCCTGGCATTGCCATTTTGGAATATGCCTGTGCCATAATGAAAGAAAAGAAATATTTATGGAAAGACTTATTCAGTTTGTTAGCTGACCTTGGTTTTAGGGCAACCCCAGATCATAACACTGTCCCACAAACTTGTACGGTAGACAATAGTCATCATGGGTGCAGCACTTCATCTGCTGTTCTTCTTCGCCTGATGTTCCCATCATACCGAAACAATTTAAATGTGGACTCATCAGACCACATCACCTTTTTCCATTGCTCCAGAGTCCAATCTTTATATTCTACAGCAAAGCAACGCCTTTTTTCCCCCAATTAGCTTCACTTATAAGTGATGTTCTTAAGACTTCGCAGCTGTTCAGTCCAAATAGCTTCACATTGTGTGTGTGGAAATGTGGAAATAATTTTCACCATTAGACACTGCAGTGAGTTCAACTGTTGACACTCTTTGATTTTTGTTCATCAAATGTTAAAGCGATCTCTGATGATTTCTGGGACTTAAAAAAACCCCCACTGTAGTCATAAAGTTTGAATGAAGCAGACCAATAATTTGAGTCTTCTGAAACAGAGTAACATGTTGTCTTCTGGCATAGTTATTTAAGGAGTAAGAAGCTACTCTCTGTATGAGTTAAGGTTAAACAGATTAATCACTGCAGTACTATTCCAGTGGAAGGCTCTTACCTATTTGCTTAGATATACCCAGGTGGCGACTGTAGAAAAAGAGTGCAAGGACACATGGAGGGAATAAAACCCCCTGACGAAAAATCATTTAAAATTCTCTCCACAGTATGTCACCCCACTGAGCTCTGGACCGGAAGGCCAGGCTTCCCAGCTGCAGACTATTTTATAGTGGCTGGCTCACCTCAAGAATAATCGTATATGATGCTGCAACCCAATCTGTAAAAGGCTTCCACACTTTCTATGCAAACACAGAGCAAGCCTTTCAAAAATATCCACTGAAGCCATGTGGGTTTCACGTGTTAAATGTGAGGGACAAGGACCCTCACAATAACATAATTACTATTCATCTCCAAAGCACACAGAAATGTATCCTTCCTGCAGTATGAATAAATAGCTGCCCATGCTCAGCGTCTGCATACCGATGCAGAGACCATGAATGAACCATCACTGAAGAACACAAACTGGAATGTATTCCTAAATCTAAACAAAAATAGCCTTTAATTCCAAGACATGGCAACGATATAAAGAGATACTCGCCTTTCACTCACCTTTATAAACGCATCTCTTTGGTGCTATAAATAATAACTTAAAAAAAACTTCAAACCTCATATACAGGTCGTCTACAGTGACATTTATGTGTCAGACACAGAATAAGATGATGGGTTCATTTCAACAAAGTAAGGCTGGCAATGGACGGGAGGGGGTGACAAGAAGTGGGGGAGAGTGTAAAGTAGTCATGACTGAAATAGACCTCCAAAAATAGAAAGATGATAGATGAAGACACAGAGGAGGATGATCGGTGAAGGAGTGCGTCAACACAGGCAGATATACGAGCAGTAGTTGCGGGAAGGGAGGAAGGAAGGAGGGAAAGAGGAAAAGAAGGAGAACTAACAGGACAGAGGGGATGAAAGGTGGGGATGTGTAGGGAGGGGGGGGGTCAGGAAAGACCTTTTTCTTTGTTGTGTTTTACATGTAGAGGCACACGTATACACACCTGTAGACACTGCGTGGTGAAACATGGGCAACAGCAGGAATGTCAGCTCCCCCCACACACAACATGTCAAACACTTCTGTTCACACTGAGATCCGATTCCCTCCATGCAGCAAGGGGAGGATACTGAACATTCCAGAAAAAGAAGGTTGAAATTCCTGATTTAAATGCTGGGAAAGTGACTGGAATTCCAAATACACAGTCTGAAAATCTCAAGATTACGAAAACATGCCAGTATGTGTGTGCGTGTTTGCGTACATATTTGGCTGTGAGAGCCCTGAGAAACTCTGGGATGCCAGTGGGCAGCTGCGTGTAGGTGGAGGATCAACACAGTGTCCAAGTATCTGCGTGTGAGTGCAGCTGAGTGGGAATGAGGGTGTATTGTGAGACTGACGCTGTTACAGAATGAGTGGTGGCCTTCTCATGGTAACGATAAACCAGCAGGCACTCGTCGACCCTGAGCAGACCCCCTCCCTGACGAAGAATCTTGTAGAATAAGAGCAGATCCTCCGGGACTCCCTGGAGACAAAGAAGTTAAAACAGAGAGAGACATGATGTGAGGTAAGGATTCAGTAACTGCCGCAGGTGGTCAGGTCAAAATATTGAATACTGAGGTCATCTTAGGTCGGAATCATTTGTTTTAATAAATAGATTTCCATTACTGTTTTTGGTCTTAATAAGAAAAAGGTGAATGGAAACAGTGTAAGAAATCAAAAACTGTTCCATGAGTGTACGTCACAAATTTATGCGCTCACCTTTGCTTTTTTTCTGTTCTGATTAAGACTTGAATTCGGAGGTATGGAAACAGAAAAAGTCCGTCTGGAACTGGCAGCTATCATGATGATGTCACTCACCAGCTGTCTCCAGTCTGAGACAGTAAGGTATAAACTCACATGGCTAACAGCCATATCTTTCCAGATATGACATAATGTCCCAGAAATCTCAAGAGATTCACTCTATTTTCATCTTAAGAATGTTCGTGGCTGTTTTTTTACCCCCAGAGTTTTGTTTCCTGTGAGGACATCTACTTCTTTTACTGAGTCACAGCTGCTAGTAACGTAGCATATACTGCCACCCTCTTGTGAAACTACACAGTCTGGTTTAAGTGCTTTAAACAAGTTCATGGAAACAAGATTTTTTATTTTGTTTTTGCAGCTTTTCATAAAATTGCATCAGATTTGCTCTGCTAATAAATGGAAACATGGCTATCGTGGAAAATAGCTTTTTGCTAGTCTTTGCCTCACAAAATGAATGGGAAGTACTTTCAGAGTTCTCTAGATATGATAAACATTTCTTGATGTGTATTTTTAAGTTGTACATAAGAAAATGGTTGGTGGAAACCATTTTCTAAAATTTTTCTTTTTTTATGGTTGCCAAAGGTGGTTTTAGCTTCTTATTTTTGAGCTGTGGCACATTAGTGAAAATGGAAATGCATTTAGGATATAAGCTCAAACGTGCCAAAAATATTCCTCATACAGCAGGTCACATGAACGGTCAGCTGTTTGTGTACCAAGAGAATAAACATGGCCAACACTCACAGACATATCTGGCCACAAACAATTGAGTTTTGTTGTTGTTTTTGTGTGTGTGTCTTCATTCACCAATGTTTTGCTGTTTAGCACCCACTTCACACATCAATGCAGCTTTTACAGCCACCAACTGACAACACTATGAAGCCTGGTTTATAGTGATGGAAGCCATGAATCGAAGCTCTGAAGCAACTCAAGAAGAACTGGCAATTTAAAATGAAGCTTCAATTTGAGGCTTGTATTATTATCCAAGCAAGGAATGATGTGGTCTATGACAACTGAAGCCTCGCTCAACAATACAAACGCGATTGGTTTGTCTGTCACTTCACACATTTGTTTCATTTGTGTAATTTTTAAACAGCATGGCATTGAGGCACTAACTACAGAACAAAATAAACTACTTGACTAAACTGCTTCAATTGTTAATCAGTTGAATTAAGTTTAGAGTGTAATTTTCCACTTGATTGAATCCATTAAAGTACACTGCCATCCAAAATCTAGAACTTCATATCAACTTTGAATTGAATCAATCAGCTGGTCCCAACCAGCAGGTTTACAAGGCTGGACAGATAACTCCAGAATAGTTACTTCAAAATTAAACAAATATATCCATGTTTTAGGTGAGAAACTGTTACAATGCCACCGAGTGTAGGTGTCTGCTAAAGTTAGAAACACTTTTGCTGTCTGAGTTGGTCAGAGGACACGTAACACAAGCTAGTTCATTCTGGGTACACTGACACCATACAGAGGTGGTTTTGGGAACAGTTTGAGAGTGACCCCTCACCTTGCCGCCCTCGTCAAATGGACCAACCTTCAGGAACAATTTCCTTGAGCAGAACCATGTCGGCATGACAACTGTGGGCCCGTGGGAGGTGTACACCTAAAACCCAAAACCAGGCAAGAATATAAAACAGACCACTTGGAGTGATATGTACAGTCCATTTATCATGAGCTCAACACCATACACAAGAGAATATAAGAAACACATTTCGATATAACATGATTTTACCATATATGAAGTGCAGTCAGCTGCAACACCATGACCGTAGTAAAAGTTCACTTGTCTTAACATCTGACGGTACCAACAAAAAGAAAACAGAATTTTCCTGAATGAGGACTTTGTGACAGATCTGTTGGATTATACTGTATTCAAATTTATCAGAGAACTTAAAAAAAGTGTGTATACTTAGGATTATTGTTCAAAGAACACAAGTTATCAATCTTCTATTAATTTTGTTCCAAAACTTCCTTCCCTACTTTAAGCCACAGTAAGCTGTGAAGTTCCATTTTGCAACCAAAGAAACACAAAGATCAAAAAATTAAAATAACTGTTAAGATGTTGGGCCACCACAAGAACTGCCTCTGATCTCCGCAGGGATGCATGATGTTGCAAGAGCGTCGACATACATGTCGCTAAAATATTTCAATGAAAATGTAAGTTATACAAAACTTCTTGTCATGATAGGAGAACAACAGATTTCCTTCTCATCCTGAAAACAAAAAAGGGCAAAATACAGCTACATGTACTCTCTTACAGCAGTGTGGAAGGGAAGGACGCACTTTTATTCTCCTACACATAATCTTTGGCTAATGAGTTTGTCTTTTCTTCTTGTCCTCCTTCTGACGGCAAACTCTTTCATACATCAGAACCACATCATGGTCTATACATTTCCCTTTTCACAAACGCAACCCCCAACTCATTTTTTCCATCGGTGCCCAGCCCCCTCTCCAAGCCCCCACCCCTTCTTGTTCCTCCTTTCGTCTGTTTTTTCAACAGTGATGTTTTTGCACTGTGAATCAGAAAACCACTCCAGTTTGATCCCCCCCCCTCTGTGCGCCTACGTGTGTTCATGTGTGTGACTACCGCAGGACAGAAATGCATCAGAGATTAAGAAAAAATGTGCTAAACATCTGGATTCAGCAAGTCCAACAGCTGGACAGAATCTAATCTAGTGAGTGAGTGCAAATTGTGTGTCCACCTACATATGTCTCTTCGCCCTTCTGTTGTAATATTGCAACATTTTGCAGATGTAAGTTGTGGCCAAAACATGAATAAGGGGAATAAGAATTAACTCTGGGAAAACACCAAATTCTGATTGAGTCATTGTGTGAGTGAGCAATCACAGGGGTAGGGGTGTTTTTTGGATAACTATATCTAATGCCACACAGATGAACACTCAAATGGAACACTGAGCAAATTTATAGTTTAACTAAGTCAGCTTCCATTTCTTTGTCCAAACAGTAAAAAGCAAAGGCAGATAAAGTGACGAAAGGGGAAGGAAAAAGAGGCGGCTTTCAAGTCTGCAGAATCAATGTATGATCTCATTCTCATGCTCCATGAAACTTAATATATTACAAAAATCCTGGAATGTCTGTTGAGTAGTTAAGCAGATTGTGATAATGTGTCCCTGTGTTTCAGAGGGTGATTTCAGTTTGTCTTGTATCCTTGGTGACAGTATGTTTTGTTAAATCAGATACTTCAAATTCCAATCTAAACATAAATTACTTTCACTTATCATTTCATGAATAATCTAAGTAAGTAAGGCAAACGTTGTTTGTAAAGATTCTGTCTTGTCCACCCCTGTAAGCAGGCTCTTCAAACAATAAATGACAGATGTGAGACATCTTGAGACATCATCATCTTTATTGCAAAATACATACATGAGAGAATAATGACTGCACTCCAACCTACAGAACATTAATGTTGTCAGAGCTCAACAGAACTGGCTTGCAGCCAATCTAACTGGCCCCTTCAATGTGGAAGTAAAGTAGGAGAAGTTGAAGTGCCAATATACACATCAATTTTCCCCATTTACAGATATATACTGCTGTTAACAGCAGCGTTTCTAAGACATCAATTACAAAGAAAAAAGGAGGCAAACAACATGATCTAGAGAGGAAACAAACTGTCTCCTTACACTGAAGGCCACCAGACATTCGGGATGAACTAAAAGTAGGTTCAAAAGAAATTAAGCTGAGCATACAGCAGAGGCAAACAGTGATTCAACCAAGTCTAAGTAAAATCCGAGTTGTATCAATGATCATCCATCAGTATGTGAACACTTCAAAGAAGTGGTCTGAGAGTCTTGAGTAGACATCCCAGTCTCTGACCGACTATCATTACAGTAGCTAGTCACGAGGGAGGAGCTGGTGGGGGACTGAGTGAGGGGATATGAGAAGGGAAACCCGGAAAAGGAAAACATACCACAAACATGACAGAGAGCGCAGCTGAGGAGACTGAGCAGAATTTGGTCAAACGTTGGCAGGAACACTCGTGTCTCTTTGATGTCTTTAACATACAGACATTGTGACAGACTTGAGGGAAGCAGAGGAGAGAAACTGACAGTGAAAATTTGACTATGCGCTGCTCCCTCAGGAGAACAACTCTTTTCAACAGAAAGCCAGTGAACCAACTTTGATGTGTAAAACTCAGTTCTCTTTTAATGTTCTTCAAGGTTTTTCCTGCTGTGACATGTCAAAATGACAGCTCAACAGTGTTAGACTCAACATTTGGTCACGATGACCCACACTTGTTTCCTACTGGCCCTCCAATGAGCTGCTCCAACGTATTTGCTTTGAAGCACAGGAAGAGGGGAAAGGTGACCTCGATAACAGCATACAGGAGGCTAATTATTTCACAAACTCGAGCAACAAAATACTTAAAGTGCAGTGATGTGTTGTATTTTTCATCATGTTAACAGGATTCATCTGCTGCACGATTGGCTGGGGGACAACAGCAAGCTCATACTACTTTTTGTTTCTGCCAAATTCACTTTTCCACTACCAACCCCCCCCCCCCCCCCTGCCCTGCTGGCAGCATGACCCGTTTCCTCTCGTGGGTCTGTGATGCACAGCGAGGTCAGGAGCGACGCTGCCTCCACCCTCCACTCCACTGCCACATTTCCGTGGAAACTGCAAACAGCAGGTACGTATCCTGTTTCTGTCTGACCTAGTGGCAGCCTGACACATGACCTCTCATATACACATTAACCACACATATTCATCAACATCCAAACACATACTATACAGAGACTCATCTATTTACCTGTGAAACAAGCTGATCCGGAGTGAGAGAGTTGATCCAGCGGGTGTAACGTTCTGTAGATCCCTCCGGCAGCCTCTGGACTCTACAGCCAATCAGCTGTTATGAAAACACACAGGCAGACCTTAAGAGAGTAATAAACACATTTATTGTTCTTTGTAAGTTTAGCTGCCCACAAAAACCAAGATGACCACAGATTTCACTCGGAGGCCTTGATAATAAACATTTTGAGCAGCTTACTGGATACAAGATGAACATTTGAATCAGATCATTTTAAGTTAGTTTAAGTTCTAACCACCTCTGAAATGCAGAAAAATATCTTTATAGGCAAAGACTGTGTGTGCTACACTGGCCTGTCTGCAGTCCAGATTCGGCTCCTACTGAAAATGTACGGAGCATCATAAGAAGGAGAATCAGGCCACAACAACCACAGACTGTTGAGCAACTGAAATCTTATGTTCAGCAAGACTGGAAACAAATGCCTCTGAAAACTGCAACAATTAACATTGCTTATTGTTTCTATTTTTCAAATGTCTGTGACAAACCTGTGTCTGTTAAAAATGACCCAATGGAATTAACGAATTACAAACAGACGTTTTTATTGGAATTTAGAAAATGAGCTTTTTCTGGAAAGGGTCTTTGTACGTACAAGTTCAATCCCCGAAGAAAGAAATAATGGAAAAGTAAAGAAGGGCTTCCATCAAGAGGAGAGAAGCAACATAAAACTGAAAAACAAAACAGAGGATCACCCTTTTTTTGTCAGAACCATAAAATATTACAGAAAAGGGTAGGTTGTTTATGCAGGGCAGCAAGCCTGCTGTCTCCACACAGTCTTTCTCGTTTCCCCTCACACATGCAACCTTCAACCTCTGACCTGGCACGCCAAAGAAAGCATCAACACCGGATACTCACACTGTTCTGCGTGCCAGCTGCATGGACATGCACGCCCTCACACATGCTCACTCACACAGACGACATGAATAACTTTTATTTTTCAGAGAGAGAGAAGGAGAAGTGAAGAGAAAACAAGGAGAGCAGGGGTGAAAGCAGCACACAAAAGAAAAGGAAGGAAAGTGAGTAAGCAAACAGCTACTTGAGAAAGAACTTACAGAGTTTTGATGGAGGACGGATGCATCATACTGCAGACGAACTCTTTGGGGGAACATAATATCATCCTGAGGATAAGAAAATGAAATATTCAAACTCACCTGTCAACAGACAAACACAAAAAATGCTTAGGTGCTATTTAACTTCTTTGACTTGCTGATTTTCAGCAGAATTTAAGGACTGATCAAAAAATAAATGATCTGAATGATTTTTGTATCATCATTATTTAGTGTAAATTAACTACTTTTGAGTTTGATAGTTGCTACCAAAATGAACAATTCTGACATACAGATTAGAAGAAAAGTACAGTTCAAACAGCGAGTTCAAGATAAAATCCAAAATTAGAGCTGAGGCGGAAAGACATGAAATATAAGCAGCACAACAGTGAGTCAAGCTGCTTAAAAACAAATCTTAACAGTGGTCAGCCACAAAGTCACTCTGTGACAATCGGACATGCAACGATAAAGCGCTGTATCAAAGCCAAAGCAGCTGTCATGGAGGACACACATAAAACACACCATGTATACCAAACACCGCTTTCAGCTCGTTACTTGTGTGTTCTGACAGGTCTGTCAAACAGTCGCTGAGCTGCTGAGAGCCGTGTCGTGTGCGTGTATATTCAGACAAACTGATACGATTTCATTAACTTTGACCCACTACTGTGTGTATTATGAAAGACATCTGGACGGTGGAATGAAGCACACCTACCGCATCCTGAAAGCACAAGTACTGTCCACAACTCTGAGACGCTGCCTCATTCTTTGCATATCCCACTGAAAGACAAAGAACTGTTTGATTATGTTTATGCGTCTTGCATAATTTCGTTTAAAACATTTAAAGAATTGTCAACAACATGTGAAGGAATAACAGATGTTCTGCAAAAGACCCTTCAAAAATATCACTTTGCATCTCAAGATAAATTTAGCACGATAAAGTTATACTTCCTTTATACACTGTTCCAAACACGCTCATTCTTGTTGGCATGCAGGTAGTCAGTTTATTAAAGAAAAAGTGCAACAGTGGCTGTAGTTCTTAGAGAGCAGAGCAGGATGGCTGAAAGACAAGTCAGGCAACTTTCCAGCCTTAAAACAGACCAACACGCACTTGAATATATAAATAAACAAATGAATGAATGTCTTCATAGACATCGCACAGATGCAATACAATTAGATAGCCACTCTTGACAGAGTGCAAATGATAAAACATACACACATCTTTAACACAATAAACTAACTGCACATACACAACTTTTTACATGAAAAGATGAGGGGCAAAACTATGAGCAAAAACAAGGTAAATATGCATTAAAGCTTACAACCGTTTTCACTGAGCACCGACAACAGGTGACAGAGTACTGGAGACTGAACCCCAGCAGAGAACTGAATTTCATTCAGCTCATCGTCACACAAACTGGTTGGTAGATGATTATATGCTGTAGCAGTGTTTGGTGGAATACTCTGCACTAATTCAAATCTTTTATTGAAGAACTGTTGTTTCTTTGTTTGTTTTTTAAAGCGGGGTTTCAGTAGACAATCATTTGTCATACAAATAACTGCTTAATTAAATTTTTCTGTTCAGTTCAAAGCCACTGTTATACAAGATTAGCAGACATTTATTGAGAATAAATACAGAAATCTTAATAAAAAATATGTCTGTTTGCCTTTTAGGGCTTTCTTTATAAAGAAAATGTACACGGCAGACACGCCACTAGCTTAGCTCCCCCATCAGAATTCCTCCATCATTCTGCAACTCAAAGCGCTCTGACCGCTGCCTGCTCTATGTAAGATACTGACCACTTCAGACAATTCCACCAGAAAATCCCTTTATCATTTAAGCATATGTCTGCTTACTGCATGTTTGAATATACTGGGTTTCACTTCAAAGCCCAACAGAAGTTGGGTAATCAACTATGTGTGACCTGCATTTTAATTATCACCTATTTTGCTTTACTGCATCAAAACCTCACTAAATGTCAAGTATATTCCTCAATACTATCCTTTTCTTTGACATTTAAATTTAAAATGCAACAAAGAGTTTAGAGGAACTCTTAACAGACACAACATCAGTGGACAACATTAGTTAGTTATGAATCATTTTGCAGCAGCTGAAGCACAAAAGAACACAACTGAACATGGGTTTTGGGGAACTTGTCAAGTTTGTGCTTATATCATGGACATCAGGTTTCATGAAGAAAACAAACTTCTGAACTTGGGGCTGGAAAGTGACTGTTAGTCAATATAAACAATCCACTGACCTCCTCTGGGTTGGGCAGAGTTGTGACCAGAGATAACCACTGTGATGCCCCTCGCCTCCAGCCTCTCCTTCCAGCCCTCTACCACTTTCCTGGAGTCATCCTGAATGACACGCGAAGGGGAAGGTTACACTACGCCAGGTTTCACTGAACTGCCTATTTAGACATTTTTATATGCAAACAAGCAAACGTACAGTGCTAGCGTCATCAAACACAGACAGCTCCATGGATCCAGCAAAGTCTTGGTGTAATATGGCCTGCAGACACTCGTCAAGCCAACACGATGCATTGTACACTGGCATGATAATACTCTGAGTAGAGAGGAAAAAGAAAGTTCACACATCACATGCACAGTTGAGTCATGCATGCCCAGTTGTATGGTGATTTTGTCAAATGGTGAAATTTCTGTAGGCATTTATCTGTCTGACAAAATAAACAAATAAAAAAGATATGACTGAATGCATTCAGAGTGTCTGAAGCCTCTGAAGTCTAGCTGAGCATTTTCAAATTTTTGGGGGATTTGTTTTTTTTTTTGTGTCATGTATACGTGCAGATGTACAAATGCTGTGCAACTAGGGAACAACTGCAACCAGAAGCATTAGTGAAAGTCCAGTCCAAGGGGGAAGTGAAATTAAAAAAAAAGAGAAAAAGTAACACTGAAATTCTAAAAAGGTGCAAAAACAAATATAATAAGCTGTGTTGGAAGATGTTTTCAGTGCTATGTGTTCTTCGCAGCTATAGATTCGATGAACACATGATCATAGATATAACAACAAAAAAAATGACAGTGAACTGGATTATAGTTGGCTTGAGCTGTACTAAATATTTGAAGTACAGTGTGATTACATTTACTGTGATTTGGTGCTATATATACATATTATACTGAAATTAACTCAAAATGACCATAAGTGTGCACGCTGAACCCAGTGGAAGCAACACATCTGTAAAAGGCCTTAATTTACTGCAGGGACATTACAACCGTTTTAACAACAGTCGGTGATGCTGCCTGTGACTTTAAATAAATGTCACCAACTGTGTTTAAACAGCTCTCTGTGAACAGGCGCTACAAGCTAAACACTTCCTCTTATTATTCTCCTGTTCGTCACTGTTAACCTTTGTGTTGAGCGCCCATCATCACCCACCACATCCACTGCGCTCTCCTCCGCCTCCTGCTCCTCTCCTTCTGTCTGTGTCACTTCACTTCCTGCTGTTCGGAGCCGCTTCGGTGGGTTCGGGTCCATGTCCCCGCTACTTACGTGCCTGTTGGCTTGACTTCAGGCTAGCTTATCAAATATAACGTGAAAAGAATGCATCAGTATGATCGAGGAAACGATAGACATTTGCTGTCAAGGAGTGGGCCACGAGGTGAGCACGTGAATTAAAGTGTCAGTGAGCGCTCAACCTGGAACAGTTCTTGAATTAAATGGACGTGCATTAGCAAAGATTATTAAATAAAACGTGTTCTGTGAGTATTAGTGGTGGTCGTTGCGACAGTTTTCCCCAAACGTGTCGCTTGGACTTGCACTGTGTAGCAACTTCCGCAAATATTCAATCTAAGACGCTGATTGGCTCTTGCAAAACACGGACGGACACTGGATTCGCTCTCTTTAATGTCAATCACCTCAAACAATGACGTCTGTGGCAGCTTCTGAAGTCGTTTGAAATAATAAGTAAATTGATGAAGACACGGTTATTTGATATTTGTTTGTATGACAAGGCGCACGTGCACGCAACATTTTTTAATTTTGTGATTTTTTTTGTACATGCGTAGTAGTCTTGCACTGCCTCCAGTATTCAATAAATACTGCTGTTTGAACAACCTATCTCGAGTAAGTACATTTTTGACATATAAGAAATGCGTCTTTTTTAATATGATACACAATAAGGACTATCCCCATAATTAAAGTTACACAACATGTACATTTTCTGGTCTTTATCAGTGAGTAGAGTTCACACAACTCAGTGGTTCTGTGATGTAGTTGTGCTTAACTGCATGGGCTTCACAACAGGTTGTTATGTATGATGACAGTCATTTTCAAGCACAACCTGGTGAGGGTAAGTTGCTCTGTTAATGCTGTTGTTTCAAAAATATTTTTAAGTTAGGAAAATTAGGTAAATACTCACTAAAGAAAACTTTAATCTTTGTTTTATTTGGACAGACTTGGCAATGATGACATGTAGCAGTAAATTTCTCTCTAGCTTTCCTGTTCTGTTGAATGGGGACCACATCAGTGTGTTTCTTATGTTAATGTTGGCAGCAGTAGCACGGGAGGTTTGTCTTGGTGAGCAGACAGAAAAACAGGATGGGCTGAAATATTGCTCCGGTCTGACTGTTGTTCTCGTTTTTTTTACCGTAACAGAATCATGAGAGATTGACTGTGTGAGTGGGTCCCTCTGTGTTTGTGTCACTGACTGACATGTTGCAGTCATTGTCTGAGTCAGGAATAAAAAATATCTGTCCGTAATTAAGAAGTATCCATTGTCCATGTTATTAATTAGGGGACTTAGCAAACCATACAGTGGGTATGATTGGTCTCTTGTTCGATTTTGTGTCTTAACAAAACTTTTCATACTTGATACTTAGTCTCTTTACATGCACACATACATACACAAAATACTTAATCAGAGACTCTCAGGAAGCAGTTTAGAAGCTGCTTTGAATGATTAAACAATATGAGTAGTTTCTCCAGCAGACTAATTGTTCCCACATTGTTACAGCACCTCGTTGAGTCTAAGATTAATTTATCACTCAAATACCTCTTTAAATTGGACGACTGCCCCACTGCAGGCCAGTAATAACAGCTCCAGGGGGGCTAAGGCCTGGAATTATTCTCTCATGCTTGAGTGCATGATGAGTGAAATCTGGAGAATATTTGACCCTTTTCTCCAGATGCACTGTTTCACAAATACCTGCTTAAAAGACTGGAACAAAGATAGTTTCTCAAGTGTATGTGTGCCACAAAATAGTCTTGCGAAACACAAAAGATCACTTCGCTGCACTGATGAAACTGTGAAACAAACCAGGTTTTGATTTCCAACTAATAGAGATGGATAGCTGTTCATAGCCACGCATGATTAAGAAACAGACAATTATTTATTCAGATGTTTCCATCTAAGAGGTTAAGATTTAGGTTAAGATTTTATTCTGAGCAATCATGTTAATTTGCTTGCACTACAGGCTCTAATGATTTCATGGGCACTTTTGCCGTAGAAAATAGTCTTCACTGACTACCGCAACTGTTCCCACAATAACTCACTGCTGCCTGTTTATGTCCCCTCCTCTGCCAAATCAACACCACATGGCAATGTTGCTTATCAAGTGTGCACACCAGTTGATTCACTGTATGAGGAGGTCGAGGCTGCAGCTGTTTAAATCTGTGATCAGACTGCGCTTGATTTTGTTTGGACAGAAATGCCAGAAATGAAAGGGAAAACAAGTGTGTGAGTGTGTCTGGGTGTAGGGACATGATTGGATTTCCTTGAATAATTTAATTTTGCTTTAGGAAATGGGGATTTTTGACTTTGTATGAGTTTTTCCGGACAGAGTTTGCAGTTGTTTAATTCATTTTGTGCAGAAATACATGCAGGCACACAGTAGGTCAGGCACTGTCAGTTGGCAGCTAACAGCACCTATGTGTTGACAGGGAACATAGAGTCACAAACATTAATATCAATGTGGATTTGATATAAATAAAGAGCTGTGTGAACGGTGTAATGCAACACACATTAATTTTTCTTATGTTGGTCTTATTGCCAGCATAAAACTGCAACATTTAAAATAGTTTTAACATATTAGGAGGACAGATATGACTTTTTCTCATTTTCTCAGAGAATGGTATCTTATGAGTGAGGCTGAATTATTTCCTTGTGTATACAGGGCCTGAGATCTAATTGTGTAACAATCAGCACTGTGATTTCTGTGGAATTGTTGTCGAATCTATTTCCCAGGGCCTTGAGTGTATTGACCGATTGACTACCTGGCAGGTAATTGTGTGAAGTGTGAAGTTTTAAATAGCTGGAAAGAAAAACTGCAGCAGACCAACAAAGTTGTACAATCAGTCAGTACTACCATCTAGTGGTTGAATAGGGTAGGTAGCTTTGATTTATTTGTTTGTTTGGCGTTTGCAGCTGCAAAGGGAGGAGTTTGTAAAAATAATGGAAGTATTTCATTTTAAAGTACAGTTACCTGTGATTTGGGGGACAAAGCGGGTATTCCTCTGGCTCCTTTGGGTACAGTGCCATGTCCCTTTCATATCAAACTTCAGCTACAACACAAACAGCTGTCACCTGCAGAAGTTCTCAGATGAAACAGACACTGTTGGATGTGAATCACAGGAGAATGAGCTGGAACCCAGCACTTTGTCAGCTGGTGTGCTCTCAACCATCTTCACATAAACACCAGCGAGACAAAGGAGACGATGATACACTTCAATAGGAAAGCATCCCACATCCCACTCGTGTGAAAGCAGCTCTCTTAATTAGTGTATTAACAGGTAACAGAAAAAAAAACCCATTAACTTGCAAAAAAGCAGGAATTATTTAACCAGTGCTACAAATTTGACAAATCTCACATAAATTCCTTTTCAGCAGCGAGCACCAAAGACCAGGACGATAACTATTTGAATTTTAATTTAAATAAAGGACTTTAACTTCACTTTACCTCTTTCTCTTTTTTTCACTGTAAATTTTGTTTATGATTATCTATAATTTATAAGTACTTTGAATCACCTTGTTGTAAACTGTGTTAAACTTTACATACCTCTGAACGTCCTATATGGCCTTCACCTCAACGATAAACAGGACTGGTCCACTAACATAGACTTACTGTACAAAAAAGCTCAAAGCTGCCTTTGCTGAGAAGACCAGTGAAAGGTCCAGTGAAAAACATTTTGTGATACTGTGGTGGCATCAGCGGTAGCCCTATTCATGCTGCGGTCTGCTGGGTAGTGGATGTACAGAGCAGCACAGAATAAGACTAGCTAGTCAGGAAGGCAAGCTCAGTCTTGGACTGTCGTCTGGCCTCCACCAAGGAGGTGGTTGACAAGATGGTTGCAAGCTGGCACTGATCATGGACAACGTCTCTCACTCCCTGCGTCAGAACGGACTTCTTCACTCACTGTGCACAAAGGAGTGCGGCCACTGGTCATTGATCCCAACAGCAATCGGACCTTTTAAAGGTTGCACAATCTAACCATCGTGGTTATGAATCACTTATTTTTTTGTTGTCTTGTCAGCTCTGTATCTTTCAATACTCATGTCTGTGTCATCCACATTGGGGTTCTCTTCATCTCAGTGCAATATTATTTTCTCTCTGTAACACCCACACACCATGTGTGTATGCATTTCCAGATCACATGTGTATGTAAATACAGACCCTTGTTTTTATGTGTATATTGTTCTTTTGTAAGTTGTCTTAAGTCTTTGACACAGAGCTTCTGCATTTTTGCTGAATACACAACACAGTGTAGTATGTGACATTCACCTGAAATTGCATGTATCTAATTTTAGGAAGGGTCAGATTTGTTCTTATCTCCTGGTAGGTAAAACCTTACGACGGATTAGGGTGTTCTTTCTTTCTCACATGACTGTAATGATAGTATTCTTACTACCAAATATTGCGTTAACTCCGACACTTCCTTTGACAACATACAAGACATTGTGACACTGTTTTTGTTGGTTATACTGAAGACAAGCGTCAAAATAAACTAAATTCAATCTTTTTTTTTTAAACTTTCAACTGTAGCGGGTCAGCGTTGTACTGCTTTTCTTCATTGCCTACATATTAATATCTCATAGTAAATAAACAGGAGCTGCATGATGGCATTGTGCAGTCAGTGGGTTTTCACTGCAGTGGACAAAAAATTAATTATTCAAGAATCAATGAAAACCATATCAGTTATAATGCAAACACCATCCATTTATTGGTATAATACTTCATAATACAGCAATATAATTCTATTAAGTACATATGTACTAAGCCTGTGTGTATCTATAGGCAGGCATTTCACATTCATGTCCGGGTTCAGTGCAGCGATGAAGCATTAAGTCATCTGATTCATCTCAGATCCTCAACGTCACAGAAGAGATGGAGGAGCACTCACATCAGTTGACATCTGTCATCCCTTCACCTATTTTTTTCAATTCCTTTCTCATTCTCTCCTCCCTCATCCTTTTACCTTCTCTGCTCATTCTGCATTTTTATCTGAAACATAGCCACTGAGCTTTCTTGTTTCTAATTTTTTGTAGTCAAACAACTTTTCATTAACTAAGTTTAATCTCTTTGAAGGACGGCCAGAGTTGACTCCCTGAGGTCCTCCTGAAAGATGTGGGGAATGCAATTTGGGGTCAGATGTGGACACTGGCATGTGGGCCTAACTGGGTACAATCAGAGAGCAGAGCAGGTTCAGACTGAAACAGTAAGATCCATCATAAACTGGTTTAGTCCAGTGTTGAATCCACCTGGATCACGTATGGGTTACTTGCCTGGAAAGAATTGCAACTTAACTAACTTGGAACCAGATGCTATTGAGCATTCAAGGTAACAAGGCAATGCATATTATACATCATCATGTATATGTAAGAAGGAGTCAATTAGTTTATGAGTAGTGCTCTGTGCTTTCTCGAGTCTCACAGTTTTGGACCTTCTTTAAAGAAAAAAAGTCCATTATACAGTTTGACTCCTTAGAAGAAAAAAAAAAACATTTGAGGAACTATATCTCAGGTGCTCAGAAGAATAAATTAGTTTGGAGTCTTGGGGGTGGGAGGCATTCATGCTCTTGTCGGTGAAGCAGCAGTAAGGATCCTGGTGAACCTTGGTGGACAGTCATCTAAGTATGTGGCTTTTCCCAATCTTCCAAGGGAACAGTTCTGTCTCTGTGGTCAAAGGGTGTTTGGAGCTGTTACTTGTGATGAGGAAAAGGCATCAAAGGGACTGTTTGGATACATCATTTCAGTTTGGTGTTGTGGAAATGTTTGTGTCTGTGCATCCTGAACTGTGCCTGAGAGCATGTTTTTGTGTGTGCATGAGTTAGTGAGCTTCTTCCTTTAGGAGTTTAGGTTACATAGCAGCTGATGTGTCTTTAGAGAGACACAAATACATCCTATCCAAGTTTTAACCACTTCAGGTGTGCACAATGACATCAGACCAGGATATAGTTCAAGCTCATCTCAACCGGTCTCACTGTAAATAGCATAGTTTGAATCCAAAAAGACTCCATTATGTCAACTCTCTCTGCAGACCAGGAGAAAGATGCAGGGGTCTCAGAGGAAAGGGTTGTGGCTGTGTGTCTGTGTCTGAGTGCGAGATCCCAGTCGGGGGGAAAGGGGGAGCAGGGGCTGAGGAAGGTTAGAGGGAAGGTCCAGGAGTCCAGCAGGAGGCTGTGTGAGGGATGAGGGGAGGACGGGTGGCTGGTGGAGCAGAGGAAGGGGCAACGATGGGCTGTAGGACAACATATGGGGCGGCAGCGGAGAGGTGGAGCACGGTCGCATTTGGTTGAGGGTGAGACGCGGCTGGTCGCAGTGGAACGGATTGGTGGGAGATGGTGCACTCAGACCTGCAAAAAAAGATTTTGGTAGTTGGAAAACAGAACTCTAATAATATCCCAGTATTATTTTTGGTAGTATGTCAATTAATTTTAGAGCAATCACACATTACCTGAGAGGAATGGATTTTTGTGCATCTTGCTGGGGGGTGTGGGGGGTATGAGAGTGTCTAAATTGACCAGTGATGCCCCCGTAGGGCCCAGGAAGGCTTCTGGAGTCCGACAAACACGTATAGGTGGGGCACTGAGGGGGGGTGCTAGCCGGGATAGGTCAAACATCTCCGGGCTGTTCGATTCCCGTCCATTTACCTGCGGTTTAAAAGGTGGATCTGGCCCAAATGGATCTGGCTTGGAGTTTTGTTCCGAAAACAGGTCAGATTCTTGTTTTACTCCAAACAACTCTGCATCTGCAAAATGAGTAAAAAAGAATTTCAAAGTAGACTTTGAGGAAAGATGCAAGGCTGTGTGCAGTCCAGTTCTTAAAAAAGGAAAATAAAAAGCGGAATGTAAAGACTTAAAAATCCCTTATTTGTCTGAATATACATGTAAACGTCAGATGCTGCTGCTTTTTAAAGGTTCGTATTTTAAATGTTTTTGTCAGCAAAGAGTTTATATGGGGGCATTTCTGTGTTTTCTCTGGTAAAATTTTCTTTTAAAAACATTTTGGAAACTAACTAGTGAAAAAAAAAAAAACGTTTAAAAGGTGGGATTCCGGCTGCTCAACAGTCACAGGTCTGGGCTGCAGGCAGGTTGATTTAGCTGCTATTACAATCGTAAGCTAAAATTTACGATTGTAATATGCGCAGAATATAGTTTGGTATTATGTTACTGAAATAAATAAGGTGAAAAGGATATTGTCTGGATGGCAGCATATGTTGCCCCGAAGCCTGTAGAAATCATTTAGCATTTCAGAAAAGAAGCTTATAAGGAAGTGTCCAGTGCACCAATGAGGCTTGGTGTTAGGAGAGAGCTTAAGAGAGATAGCTAAACAGTAATTTATTCTGGCCAAGGTCATGTTAAGGGTCACCATGGTCTCAGATAGTACATAAGCAAAACAAGACCAGCTGTGAATGAAAAGTTCAAATGGATTATTTCCCACCACAGTTTTGCAAGTTATTCATACCCATATTGTTGGCAGTGACTCTGGATCCACAGGATTTTGTCAGTTTTCAATGCAGTGTCATTTGAGGGCCTCAAGAGCATGACCATTCAGAACTGGTTTCTGGCCTTGTCCCCTTGTATACAGAGATTTCACCAGATTCTCTAAATGCTTTACTGATATCTGTAATACTGTCATTTTACACTGAAACCTTTTTCACACATGCACTGCAGTCCTAAAAAGGTTCCAGAGATCCTCCAGCAGGATGACATATAGAACACAAAAGCAGATACCACAATCACTGTGGTATCTTCTCCAGAAGATCGACAAGTGTAATAACAGTAAATGCTTCAGAAGAAAATAGTGTCTATTACACATTATTTACTATCAACTGCACTTTGCTTTACACTCACTTTTCACGACAGTATATTTTAAATTCACATGATACTGATATCAACACAGAAACAGTCATTGAGGGGTCTCATCCATTATTCTTCACTATTCTTCCAAATTTTCCAGTGTACCTTCTGCATCATGTCCTGCCTCCTGCTTCCCAGTATCCCCTCTTACACTGTTACAGCTGTGAGAAAGCTGTAAGAAAATGTCTCTTTGGAAAAAGTCTGAAACAAACTGTCTGCACATTCTCTTAAAATTCTCAAGAGTTAATGGGAGAAAATGTTTTGAGAAATGCTTTTTCTAAAATGTTAAATATGCCAACACAAACTTTCCCACGGTGGCAAAGCTCCTCCACTATCTAGGGTACAAAAAACACTTGGAAGTGTAACAGACACCTGTTGCCAACTGATCCAATTAGTCATTGCACCAGGTGTTGTTTTGGTTTAGGATAAGACATTTCTATTTATTGTTGTCAAAGTCTTGTGTTAGTGACATCTCTTCCTTTTTTAACTTTTTGTTAATGGGGTTTACATTATGTGTAATTACTACAGAGTTGGGTCAATAGCTCATTAACCATGTTTTCACAAAACAAAAAATTCACCACGGTTATATATGTTGTTGTAGAGTTATTTAAAAAAACTTCTTCTGTGATGTCCTTATGCACGGTGAAACCCACTGTGCTGACCCGTGCTTCACTACCTGTTGGGCTGGCAGGTTGAGGGGAGGACACCTGGGGAACCTCCTCTTTAGGCTTCTCCTCTTCTTGTGCAGGGAATGGATCTGTCTCATCACCATCTGCAAGGTGAAATGACAAATGAATTAAACTGCAAACGTAAAAAGCAATGCTTAAGTTTTAAGAAAATCCACTGAAAACTATAGTGTGCGGTATATTCTGATGGGACTTTATGATACTAAGTATTTATAAAGGGCACAGAACCCCCATCTGTTGGGCTCTCCCACTCATTGTTGGGAGGACTGGAGGGTGCAGGGGTGGCTTCCCAGGGGTCTGTGTGTGAGTTGGCACATGGAGCCCAAGGATTGGATGTGTTAGAGGACGAGGGAGGGGCTGTCCAGGGGCTACCAATTACAGGAGTGCTGGAGTGGGCTGCTGTGAAGACAGAAATAATTTGCTCTGAGTATAGTGCGGTACACAGCTGTTGTTTTGACTACAGAAGATTTAGGTTTCATACTTGCCTGCATGTGAATGTTTGTGTTTGTGATAAACCACCCACCTACAGACTCCCAGGGGTCCGAGGCGATGTTACAGGAGGGCTGAGCTGAGTTCCAAGGGTCACTGGGGGAAGGCTGGGGCTCAGAGGAGGGTCCAAATATGTCCACAAGCTCCAACATGGCAGACTACAGAGGAAGCAAAAGGTCTTAAAATTCAGGATTCTCTTTTGTGCTTCCAGGTTTGTATGGTTATTTCCAGACACAAATACAAGCAGACATAGAGTAAAGCTATCGACACTGATACTCAGAGAGCAAAACATTTGTTCTAGTCTTCAGGATTGTGAACATTTTTCTGCTTTGTGTGACAGTTTCGGTAGCAGTCAAACTTTTCTATACTTATAGGAAGATCTGTCATAAAGTCCATTATTGCCATATCAAAAGGCTGCCTTTCAATATAAAGCACCCATGAATCGACCAGCCAGTGCATTTACCACCACTAAACAAGTAATTGCTTGATTCTGGACTGAACCAGGATGCAAGAGCTATAAAAACACCACAGGTCAGTATGTTTTTACAACAACTTGTCGTTAGAATTTCTATATCTAAACGGATGATTAAGGCAGTGCCTGCATCAATTCATGGATAAAGCTGAGATTGGAAACCAGGCTGATGTACGGTCAAACAATTTCTGGCAAGAGAAATGCAAATGCACAATTGTTCCTTTATGAATGAGAGATCTTACAAAATAACGTTTTTTGAATGTGTGATGATGCCAGACATGATGGCCTATGATTTCAGTGGACATGTTGTGTATTTTGTCAGTCGGAGAAGCATTGCACTCACTTTTCCCAAATCTCCATGGAGATTTCTTTTGGACGCATTTGAAAGCTCCTGACTTTCTATGATAAGAATAATATGAATGTGACCAATTACAAGCCATGGGGACCTTTACATTGCACAGCTAGTGACTTGAACTGGCTTGTTGACAGAGCTTTGAATGAAAGAGCTGATGTGCTACAAGATAAGGACTGTGCTCTCAGGGAAATATCATGCTGAGCTCAAGGTTAGACAAGACAGGTCATTATCATTCAGCATGCATCTCTTTCTCCTCTCTGAAACCACCCTCATTATGCTGTTGTCTGTCTTTTTGTCTAATTTTTCTCTATCTCTCAGTCTACATCCTATATTGAGTTACATTCTCTAAATGCCTGCAAGCGGCCACCTACAAAAATGTCCGCCCACCTTCCCATGCAAATGCGTACTCATGTACCATGCATGTGCCCACACACACACCACCCAGCTCATACACACGCGTTTTCAAACCAACCTCGCATGTCCCTGACTGGCTCTCTCGTCGGCTCTCATCCAGTGCCTTCTGTAACAGTGAGTCGTCTCCTTGGCGACAGCGCTGCTCCTGCAGGGGCGGCATTGTGACATCATCAGCATTACCGTCACAGCACAGAATATGAACATGCGCACATACGAACACACAGCCATTCGTGAAGCACTTCTCTTTGGCTTGGCCCAGCGAAATGAATGAACAGCAGGGGCTTTTATTTTTGTGCTGCAGGAATATTCATTTTGAAAAAAGCAGTTGTTGTTTTAGAGCAAAGCAAAAACTCTATAAAGTTATTTGAAAAACATTTCTTGTATGAGAAACATTGATTTTGATGTTAAATGAAGAGGAACAAAATCTGCAAAACAGAGAGCCTGAGAAAGAGAAAGATGGCTAAAGAAGAACAAAAGGAAGAAAAGGGTTTGGAGGAACGTCATTAGTCAGCTGCAGGGAAATATTTTAGTTTGGAGCCATATCTTTATATAACATAAAACACACACAGCTAAGTGCTTATAAACATTTACACTGAGCTGTTAGGTGTGAGTTATGTTTTTGTGTGTATACCTGCTCATGCTCCTTTTGGCTAAGGCTTTAAGCAGTCTGTCTTCATCCATCTCTATGGTAACAGGGGAAGAAGGGGCTAGCTAGATGAAGGTGGGCGAATGTTTAAAACATTGGTAACATTTTTATGATAAGAATCGTCAAGAGATCATTGAGGCATGAGTGGCTCCAGGAAAGAAGACAGAGGCTATGCTGTCACACTACAGGAGCTGAAGATCATTGCATGATGTGTACGTGTGTTGTCTTACCTTCTGATTCTCCTCCCTGCTCATGGCTAAGGCCAGCTGGAGCTGCAGCTCCTCCTCCCCGCTGGTCTGAGGTCGAGCCTGCTCCAGGTCGGAGGCTGCACGTGGAGACGAGGATGAGGCTGCAGAGGGAACAAGCAAGGGAGGTTTTGGATCGAAGGTATAAGAGAAACTGTCAGATTGATGCGAGAATGCATGAGCAGATGCTCTGAGACATGGAACACAGGAAGTGAGGTGCTAATTTGAATATTTTCAGGCCCACACAGCAGTATTGATAATCTATGTGCTGACAGTCCAACTGCTGTTCATGAGGCATGTAGTACTAATCCTGAATACAAATGTGCATCTTTAACACTGGATCCATTTATTAATACATTTCCAACATACATGCACAAAAAAAGTTCACTTTAGACTTTAAAATCTCACAGTTAAAGGAGGACGGAGAGCCTCTGGAGCGGCTGAATTCTTCCCCGTACAGGACAGCCATGCTGGGCTGACTTGTGCGTCTGCCTGGGTGATAAGATGGGGGAATACCTCCGTGCACACCACCTCCAGTGCCTCCCCCAGCCATTCGCTCCTTGGTCTTTAGGGCTTGACTCCTCTCCTGGCGGAGCCGCTCCTCATCCCGCAAGAGACAAACCAGTTGGCGTGCTTTTTCCCGCACGTTTGCCCCCTGGTCTCTGCCATCGCGGTCCACATACTGGAAGTCACGTAACGTCTGTAATATACCCAGAAGGCATTTTGTTCACAGGTTTTCAGAAACAAACATGAGACTTTATAAAGGGCGTACAATGTAAAAAGACTTTTTGGAATAGTTGATATAAAGTACCTTTTTATCTGAAATGTATTTAGTTTTTTTTATGTTTTACTTTTGTGGATTTAACAACTGAAAAAATTACTTTGTCTTTTTCGATTAAATAAATAAATTTGCTTGGTACCAACTGAAATAATTAAGAGTGTTCTTTATCAGTGTATTACATTCACTTTTATTTGAATTAATCAAAGTTAATGTTAGTTTCACACATTCCCAGAATATGTCAGTCAAGTTTTGGCCCAATATAACACAAATAATTAATTAAACAACGTCTTTAAAACCTCCGCTTTCAGTCCTGTTTCAGTGTGTGTAGCTTCAAATCTTTTGCCAACATGACTTTCCAAGTACAGGGAAAAGTCACAAAACTTCCTCAATGTTGCAAATAGGTTTCAATTTACACTTTAGATGGCTCTTTCTGTTTCTGAATAAGTAAATGTGCATTAAAGGGAATTAACACAATTTTTGTAAATAAGTTCTGAGGTGGGGAACATTGTTTGTATCAGTGATCAGCTGTTTCTGCTTCTAGACAAGAAGCATGTCCAATTCTCACTTCATGAAAGACTAATCTGTATGCAACTGATGTGTGCAACTGATATAAAGAGAAACAGACTGATAGTATTGCGACATTGCTAAGCACTGCAAACCAGGTTAGGGAAATGTTGGTGAGCAGTTTTCAAAAAAGGTTCAAAGGTTAGCTTTAAATTCACTTGAATATGTGATAGAAACACTTTTAGACAATGTATTCAGAAGGTAATTTAGCATGCAGCAAAAGCCTCAATAATCTGATATTCCAAAAGAAAACCAGAGTACATATTAGCAAATATCTCAGTTTATACCTTTACTTTATCTAGGGTCATCTAAATAATAATCCAAGATGTAATCATATTGTGTCGAACACGTTTTCTAGCGTAACATGGTGTGGCAGGATAATCAGTGATTGTCAGGGCAACAACAAACAATCACCCCAGTGAACTGTAAACGGTAACAAACCAGCGGTGCCACAGAGCAGCTCAGATTGCCAGACCTGAATAGAGAAGGCGTTTTCACGGCACTGCTGGGCCACTCTCTCTGATCCAGTCTTCAGCAGGTAATCCAGCAGAGTCAGGGCCTGGAGGCAAATGCAGGTTGTATGCATGAATGTCAATAAAAGGAGATACAGAGTGTACCTTTTAATCGAGAGAATCTACATTTAACGCAACAGAGAGGGAGAACACAGAACACATAAAAAGAACTTCCATGGCCACACCTTGTAGACGTGTCTCCAGTTCTTGCCGCTGTCATTGAGGCGCTTCCATATCATGCCCATGACCTCAGCAAACGCCACCACATTGAAGGTCAAGTCAGCGATCTCTGACATAAGAGACGAGGAAGGGCCCCATGGATCGTTTGAAGTGGCCTCGCGAACCTGCACATTGACAAAGAAAGAGCCATGATGTCCATTTATTTCATAAATGTATCAGCGCACGTGAGCTGTACGAGAAGGGATCAATGCGACTTAACATCACTTCTAACTCAAATGATTTACTCTTTGTAAAGGCTTTGTATAAGAACTAAACGCAGTTCAATTATAAATACCTTGATCTCCGCTTCTGAATAGTTGTGCACAATATTCTTCACCTGCCGGCGCAGAGCTGATGTTGTCATGGTGACACAGAGCGAAAGATGTGCAGGGAGAGAGTGACAAGCGAATGCTCAACAGGTTAAGAAAAGGGGTGAAAGGGGAGATGCAGATGGCAGATGGAGGGGAGAGGTAGCTATACCACAGAAGGCTCCTCTTTCCTGTCAGCAGTTAGCATAGCATACCCCTGTAAGAAAGAGATAGAGATGATACAGTATATGAATATACACTATAGATATCAATAGACTAGAAATAGCATAATATGTTGCTCTCTTCATTTGTTGATGCTATTAACCTGTAACTCCCGGTAATCTTTATTATTACCAGGATCGTCCATTTAGATCATGACTTTGCTGAAATTTTGATGGAACCAGTAGACTGAAAAACTGAGACTATAATTTGTAAAAATAACACTGTTAGCATATAATAAGGTAAAATCTGATTTTCCTCTTTAGTTTCAGTGTCAGAATATATTAAGCCACATAAACAGTGAGCGATGATAGCGACTTACTGAGCTGCTCACGACTGGTGCCCCATCACAAAAAAGTAGGTCACACAGCAGCTCTGGCACTCAGGTGTCTGATGAAGCTTCTTGAAAGCTTATTTTATTCAGGCCAGCAACCCATTTTTCTTTTCCAAATTCATATTTCAGAGAGGACACATGGGAATTGATCATCACTGTTCCTGTGATACTGTACCCCTCCCTCTAACTAAGACTATAAGCCCTCACTGACACAGAAGCTAATTAACCCAGTAAACCAAACCTAAACTGGTGTGACACAAGAAAACAAAACTTTTGTTCATCAGTCTCCTGCTAATGAAACTGTCAGATGTTTCGGAAATAACTACTTTTCAAATCAGCTACCCCTACCGTCATGACCTTGTCTTTTATTTCACAGGTGACAGTTTAATCATTGATATATTTATTTCATTTAAGACATGAACGATCCTCATATTTAATAAAGCCTGTTTCATGCTTAACTATAATATATTGTACAATATCAATCTATATTAATCACACAATGTGTATGTCATACAAACGCTTTGACGTATGAGTTTTGGAAGTACTTACATTTTTCTTTATTTGAGAAAAAAGATGATAGTGGCAAAATGACTTACTGTATATATTGGGTTTTTTTGGAGTAGTAAAAAAAAGCCTTTTTCAGGGTAAAAAACAAAACAAATTCTGTGATGACACTTTTTCTAACAGCTTTGCAGATAAGTTAAGTAGCATAAATTATTGTGATGTAATTAATTTATAAAGAGTGTGGTATTTAGTGATTCTACTGGATCTCTAATGGATCTAATAAGAATGGTGCTCTGAACTAATGAGAATGAGCATTTATTCTGGTAAATCAGTTTATTGCATTAACACCATAAATCGATTTATTGTTTATCTTAATTTATTGTAATTATGTGATAAAAGGACTAAAATGTGTATTTTTGTTCTCAACAACATTTAGCAGCTTAGCCCTCATTTAAATATTTTCCAAAGCTTCCAGATGCACACTGACGGTCACTGTCCTTGCTTTGTGTTTTGGTTTATTAGTTTCTCTGTCATGTTTTGTTCTGTATTCTAGTTAATTTCTGTCAGTTATTTATCTTCAACTTGTTTATCAGTTTCCTTACTTCCTGTTTTATGTTGTTGTGCTTGCACCTTTGCACATTCTATTGATTTGACTTCCGCTCTTGTTTCACACCAGGTCTTCAGTTTCTGATTGCCATACCTGATGCTCATTTGTTATCCCTCAGTATATATCCTTCAGGTTTTCCTTTGTTTAGTGCCAGACTGTTGTATGCATGTTGTTTTTGTTCTCCCAGTGTTGTCCATTGTGTTTTTTCTCGTCAGTTCAGTCCTCTTAGGTTCTGTTTTAATTTAGTTTGTACTTCTTGTTCCTGCATTGGTAGCACCCTTAGTTTATTTCTTATTTAATAAAGTATTTTGTGTTTCTACACTGCCTGTCCTGTGTCCTTATGACACTCAGTTCTACAGACAGTGCTCTACAAGATAGATTCTGTTATCCTAAAACAGAAGCATGATATCCAGAGATTTCATGCTTTCAAACAAACTTAAAATGCTTAAATAATTCTATCACTAACTCATTTTACATATGTATTAAGGGAATTTTCCTGCTAAACAGCTTGAATGAGATAAGCTGGATCAACAAGTCAATTTGTGCTGCAAATGGATGTAAACTGTCCATAAACTGCATCTTACAGACCTTTATGTTTGCAGTGAAGATGTTAACTAGGATGACAACTGCCAGTAAGAAGAAATCCTACTTTAAAGAAGATTTAAGATTTAAAGAAAAGTGTTATTCCAGGGCAACCTGGGTTGAAATACATAGTTATTACCATGAAATGCAAATCCTTCATCCAAATAGTAAAAATCCAGTTCAGTATTCAGCCCTGGAAACTGGATATAAACGAATGCTTGCAGTTTGTCTGAGTCTGAGACTATTGCTAAGATAAAGAGTGAGGTTTGACTGAAATCAGTGTGACCTCTCCTTGTTAAAATCATGTGACATACCACAACCTAATCGTAAGAGCTTGAATAAGAGCAACTGGACCATGTTTGTCTGTGTTTATCCCAAAAAGCGCTTCTTGTTAAAAAGGGTTTGTAGGCTGTGATGTTAAGTTTCCTCATGTGCTTTTAACAAAGGAAACTAAAAAACAGACGTTATCTGGTTCTCTGAGTTGGTGGGAAGCTAATAAATGTTGAACTATAGCTGCAACTAAACTTATGGCAGAGAATGAGGAAAGACCTGAGAGAAGATACTATGTATGACAATTGAATTAACTAAACCTGTAAATGGACGTCAGGGGTTATATAACCTCTGAGCCAGTAATGGATGTAGTCACAGAGGCAAAACAGTGTGTGTATAAAAAAAGCAGGCATGCTCTGAACATGCTGCTCTAATCATCAACACTGTTGTCACCCAGCCGAGTCCAAGACACCAGCTTGCTGTGTGTAAGCATAATATAATAAAGTGCTGAGCCCCCTCAATTTAGTTGTGTGAACTACCGAAGGAATACAGTGGTGGCTTAACAAGGACACCGACACCAATAAGAAGCAACTACTGTGTGAAAAGGACTTCCCATCACACCTGAAACTGTGCAGGTCGGTGATAGGTCTGAACCTTTGTGTTGCAGCCACAATAGTCTGGGGCCTGGCAAGATGGATTATTGTGTGATCAGATCAAGAATCTGACTCCTTCTTTTTGATGGGAGACAAAGCTCTTCATGCTGTTTTGTGCTGTTGTTTCTCTGCTGCTGTTTTATGTACCAAGGCAGACAATGCACGCCATCTGTGATTTTAGATTCGTTTATGAAGCACTTGTCACTCAACCACTAGTTGAATGTAATCAAGAAGGTCTGTCTCTGTTCTTTCCAAAGTGTTGTCAGACAGTAATCTAAACCTGTTTTACCAATACAAAGAGATTTACTTTGCACAGGACTGCCTCGTGAATGATGGACATGGCATTCCTGGTCTGATTGCAGTGTTTTTGACAACCAATATCTTCCATCTAAATTCAAGGAGAAATAAGTTTGGATTTATTTCTAAAAAATTTCAGAAATTTCAGAGATTGAGGGAAAATTTCCCTCAATCTAGGCCCTTATGTGCCAACAAGGGGAATTAAGTAAACCATCCATCTATTGCCTCTAAATATGAGAACATAATTAACTCGCTGCTACTATTATAATCATTGCTTTCAAAAATCCTTTTTTTTTTTTAAATCTTGATCAGTTGTTTTGAATTTTATGTCACTTTTCACTGCTGTTCCACAACAGTTCACACTGAAAGGAGTTACAGGATGTCTCATCACGCTGAAAAGCAAACATCAGCAGAAACACCAAGGATCTGAAATGCATGCAGCACTGGCAGGAAAATCTGAGGGAGAAATGGTCTGAGAGTGATGGTGTATATGCAGGAGAGATGGACAGGGAGTGATAGAGAACGAAGGGCATAAAGGGAGAAGAAAAGTTATGCTCAGCAACTGCAAACCAGTATCACCTTTCTGCACAATCACCTTCAGCTCAAGCACAGGGAGGCCCCCCACACACAAAGGTTATAACAGGCTGGTGCTGTCAACTGAACCATCTTATCTGAGCTTCACACTAGAGCCAATATTTCATACTGTGAGAGTAACATGATCGTTCCGTGTGGACAATGATTCTCATAGCTGACATGACAAAGGGCAAGAATACAGTGAAATATACCCAATTCTACATTATTATAAGCTCATGACCAAGCCTATGCATAAGAATCCATCCCATCAAACAGACAGGTATTTTCACATATCAGCTCATGGTAGTGCAATGATAAAACTGATTGTGAATTCAGAACCACTAGAGTATATTAAATCATCAAGTATAACTAACAACATGTTTCTGAGGAATCGCAGGCCTACATCTCACTTCTAAGGTGAGTATTTGATCAAGTCTTTGAACAGATAAACTGTTGAGGTGCTCTGTGAATACATCAAAACACATTTATATGACTCATCAGCGTGCAAATACTAAAAAAAATCTCTAAGCGACACTCACTACATCAAGACCAATTCAAGGAAGAGTCACCCGATGTAGTCATCCACTTAAGTTGTGATGCTGAGGGATACAGTTGCCCTAAGCCTGGATAACACGCGTTATGTGAATTGCTTTCACAACACCACTCACAACTTTCAACACGTTGCTGCATCAGCTGCTTTTAAGTTGGGTTAATATTTCTTTTACACACAGACAATAAAAAGGAAAAAAAAAGTCGAGAGGTTGATCAAGTTCGAGGATCTGATGCGTCACGCCGTTCAACAAGCATTCATGCAACCCCGTCGTCCAAAATGCGCATGCGTGCAGTAGAAGCAGGCGTACCCTTCAGTATTGTACAGGGTGCATATCAAATACCACAATCCATGAGGTCGCACGGATTATTGGTTATGCTAAGGCTGCAGTTGGAGTTAGAAAGGGTAAGTTTCACAATCAAGCGGAAGAGCTTAAAGCCGACATATATTTCAGGTGGTAATAGAAGGAGTTACCCTATAGAGGGTCTGCATAACACACACCCTCCCCCAATAAACCCTCACACACGCCCCCTCATGCGGTGATTTCCCTGTGCGGCTTGCCATGTGCGGTACGGACTCCTTTCTGCAAAGCCAACCACTGCTGGAGTTGACTGGCAAGACAGCTGCCACATCATTAAAGTAGAAGCAGAAACAGTCACAGGCCAGGAGCTGTCATTTCGAGAGCTTACCATGCCCAGTGTTCATCTCCTGCCTCGTCAACCGAGCATCCTCTTTGCTTTTCTCATCTCCGAGTCCTCGCCGTCGATAAAGTCCCCTCTGCTTGGATCTGCTAAGCGGGACAAGCACAAATATCCTCCCCACACCTCTATCCTACGAGCGCGAGTGGGAGCCGGACGGTGTGGGTTTTAGAAATCCTCAAATTGGGATGCCAGCGCCTGAATTCTGGCCTGCGCAGGATGCTGCGAGCCCTTCCAGACCAGAGAGCCAGCGGTAACATCCGCATAGGAAAGTGATAAGCTACAACACACGGCTCACTCTCCTCCTCTCTCTTAGAGGCAGCCCCATCCACTCACGCACCGGTGTCGTGCCAAGGTATCTATCCCCGCCAGAAATCGTATCCCCCGGTGCGCGGGAGCGCGCACCCAGTCAGTGGAGGTGGATCTACAGTATTAGATATTTTTCCCCACGTAAACCAAAAAAAAAAAAAGCTAATTTCGACCTTTTTATTGATTGTTTAAGGTTTGTCGTTTTATTTGTGAGGATTTATAATATTATTTGATGCTCGTAGCAATGTACTTGCTTTTATTTTCTGAACGTCTTATTGAACTGTATTTATTTCAGTTAATTGAGAACGAAACACTGAGAAAATCCCTACTACAACTTCTCTTTAAGGCACAGCGTGCTTTCAAGCATCACGTTTCATTTTGCACATTACTCAGATTACTGTTGTAAATGTTTCCGGCTGTATTTTTCCTTTGTCAGAAAAAAGTATCCCCATCCTATAAGATAGTGTGTGTTCAAACATGAATTGTTTTATTTTACAGGTATGTCAGGTCTTTCATCACAGAGGTTAACCAGGAATACCAGTTATGGTATGCTTTTCTGGCTGTTGTAATGAAACCTAAAGTTTTTTATTTTGCACGTGTTGGATAATCTTTCATTTCTCTCTGTTAAAGGCAGAGTGGGCCACAAATTCCAGCAGACATCAGATTTATCAGTCTGTCAGAATCTGTGTCCCCTGTCCATAACGCCTACATTGTAAACTAGCATCTGCAGGCTTATTCTGGTTTACTCTATAAATACTTTGTATCATGCTGAATAACTCTTGTAAATATGTTTTACAGTTGAAGGGGGATACAGATTCTGGTGGGCCGGATTTCTCAGTCTGCCAGAAATTGTTGCCCCTATCTGCATAGCCTACATCATGTCCTATCATAGTGTTTCATTTTATATGTAGATTAGATAAGGTTTTCCATTTTTATCAAGGTAATTAAGCGTAATGAGAAGTATGTGCAAAATAAGAGATTTTATGGTGAGGTATAATCTGTGCTTTATACAGATACAGTTTCTAAAAGACTGAGAAATACAGCTTATGTTATCTTTTATATGTGTATAAAAGCAGCCAAATAGAATTGTGAATCACACCAGTTTCCATTGACTAGTTTAAAGGAATAAACTGGGCTGCCTGGTGTTGCCAGAGGGTGGCAGTATATGCCACGTTGGTCATGGTTGAAATACAGTGGAAGAAGTAGTTGTCCTATCAAAAAGGGAAGAAACGTTTTTGACATCACTAAGAGGGAAAATGAGAAAGATCTTCAGAACTTCCTTTAATCTCTGAGAATTTTTAGGATAATAAATCATATCTGGGAAACAGGTGGTGAGTTATATGAAAGATACGGTTTAGAAGCACAGAAAGATGAGTAAAAATATTGCTCCTGTAGTGTCCACAAACACACAGCAGCCAGGACTGTGACCTTTTTGAAACAGGCCACAGTACAGCCTCAAGGTTGGGTATTACAGACAAACTCATCCTCCTTGTCCAGTCCGGCTGTTTGTGCTGCAGCTCCTGGTGTCACCAGTCTGATGAGCAGGAACACAGGCAGCACTTAGCCACCTGTTTATATATTCATGGTAATCCCTGGTTATTGAATCTCTGGTGTATAAGATGAAGGAAATGTAAAGGCACTTACTGGTTAAAGCTGAATGTGATAGCCATTTAAACATCAGTCTGCTCAGGAAACTCTTCACTGTCTTTGTTCTGGGAAAGAAAGAACGAGGGGGTGTCATACCTGAGTTCATTTATCACAGCGTCTCATGGCGAATACATCAAGTTGTTTGGTATCAGCTCGTCCACAAATCTTTACATTTCTGATAACAGAAAACCTGCTCCTCCTACAGATTATTCCCATTTTCCTCTGTAACTGCACAGGTGGAATGTTATTCAAGAGGAGGAGAGAGCGAACCTGAGTAACATGCAGCAAATATCCAGAGAAGTGTGATCACATGATTTTCAGACTAAACCTTTTCAGCAGAGGACATAGTTCACAAAACTTCTCAATAAATTTAAAAAAGCAGCCAGAAAGATACCAGTCTGCTCATCGTTTCCCTTTTAGAGTGCAACTGAACTCAAAAGGCTTCAGTTTAAATCCTAATTTTTGTAGCCCTGTGGTGCAGATTTAAACAGGCATTAGTGTTAAAAGTGCTCAAGTCTTTTTCTCTCCTGTGGAGCATATATATTCATGAAGCCAGATAAAATAAGCTGCTTCTTACCCACCTTGGGTCTGGATAACTCTTTCTCCTTGTTGCAAATACAGTAACAGCCACAGCTGTTTAAATCGAGGAAGACTTGTTCCTTCCTTGGACGGTCCTGATAGGGAACCTACCTAAAAAGGCCCTATGCATCCCTATGCACTAAACAAAGGAGGGGGCTCTGGCTTGTGCATTTTGATTCTTTCCAGAGGATTGAACTAGATCTCTTCAATGGTGTATTTTTACAAAATGAGCTGACCTTTTTTTTTTTTTTCATGTTTGTCTCTAAAGGTCGACATAAAGTTTAAGTAACACCAGGGAATAAAGAGGATTATCCTATAGCTTAGGCCTTAAGACCAAAACGCACAGCGCCAAACAACACGCTTCAAAATAGACACTTACATTCATTTCTATTCAAACCCCCCACACTGTCAGCGGCTGGCTGCTCAGCAGCTCTCTTTGACACCCTGCTTAATGTCTTAATACTGTCCTCTTTTCAAGCCTCACTGCTCCTGAAAAAACACATTTTTCAATTATGCCCACTCCATGCAGGTCCACCCTGGCTCCATCCCACAGAAGCTCTTCTTCTATGGTGCTTGAACAGCTTTTATAGCTGGCTGTCACATATCAGACGTGTTTGTTAAATAGATGAGAAAAGATAGATTATTGAGAAAGAGAAAAAATTAGAGCAATGCATCAAAACTCCAGTCCTTAAATTCTGTCAGAAATATTGCTCCTCTAGTATGTCACCAAATTTTAAGTAGTGTGCATTCACACAGATGTTTGAAACTAATGTTTCAGTGTGGTTTTGTGTTCAACATTTTATTGTAGAATACAAATAGCTTTATTGATTTGAAAATGATAATGTGTTTATAGATGAAGTTCATGTTAGATTCCACTTGATGGTACAACTATGCCCCCTGCTGACATAAATTGGGCATAAATTGCATTATGTCTTTACCAGTGAGATAGAAAATGTAGGAATATCATAGCAAGTTTAGGCTAACAGCTACTAGTCTACTAGTTATGTAGCTTGTTCTGCTTTCAAGATATGATATCCCTGATCAAAACATACATATTTAGACTTATTCATTTAAAAACTACAACTAAGAACATCCCATGATCTGTGAGGTCGGATGCAGTCCACATGACAACGCTTTCAAGAATCTGTGGCCCCCTCAACCTTTAACAAAGAAAGATGAAACTCCCCCATATTGACCAGAGCAATGAAAGATTATCCGACACTTGTAAAATAAAATACTTCATGTTTTATTGCAAACTGTTCAGCCAACAAAAGCCTTCTTTTACCGTTTTTTACACCCTGCAGTCCTGGGAAAAGTCGCTTATATAAAAGAAAATTAATGTTCAAATTGCAGGTTTTCCACAAGTCATTGTCTGACACAGAAAAGCTTTCAACCTAAACAGGAAGTGGATGACGTACAGAGGTCTAGTTCAGAACTACACCGATGATGCCCCCGGAGCCATAGCTTCCCTGTTACACCTCTACTGTGTCACCATATAAGTTGTATCATCTTTTTCTTTTTTGTGCGTGTGGTGAGTTGCTCCCACTCACCTCCAGACGTCAGGACAGCTTTCCACACGATGGCAGTGTTGGCTCAGGCTCTGTAACACCCAACGACTCGGTGAGGTCACATGCTGGTATTATGGCAGCAGGCCTCCTTATATCCTCTGCACGTGTGTGCCACATCCCAGAAGATGTGTGTGATGATGATCATGCTAAAAACTCATTATTGATGCTGTCCTGGTTGCAGAGTGTATGTGCAGGTAAATTATGCATTAGTCTGAGCCCCATTTAAAATATGTGTGCTTTCATTAAGTCCCTGTAGTCTGAAGGATGTGCATGGACCATCACATAGTAGAAAATACCATCCCACAAAATCCTTAGCTGATCCATCTTTTTGCCCCCATAGATACTATCTTATGACCCATCAAACTGCTGCAGCTGATTTATGGATGTGCATGGCTTTGGTTTTCATTAAAAGTGCAAACTGCAGCATGAAATATGAAAGTCTAGATTTTTCTATTGCAGTTTTGACTAAATTTCTTACTGAAAACTGAAGGATGGACAGCAAAATATTTAGTCAGTGAGCCAATGTATCAAAAACTCATGCATCATGTCATACATCAAGCAAGTTACTGATTAAAACTGGTTGTTTTTGTCTTTTTAGATACTAAATGTTATGAGCTTAAAAAGAAAATAATTTGAGATGAATTGGAAGGGGGTTAAGCAACAGTGAAAACATTAACAGCAGCTGTAGATGCAAAATAGGAAAGACGAGCTGAAATATGAAGAAGTTAATTGGACATTTGGTCCTTCATATTTTACAGAAATCTTCAGATAACATTGATCACTTAGCAACACCCGTCAGAAGTGCAGCAAGTTCTGCTCTTTAAATAAATTTGCTTTTGCACTGTACTGCATATTTAAAGGTCACACTGATGTATTCTTAGTACAAACGGAGCTAAACTCATCTTAAATCAGTTAGGGAAATACATAAATGCTTGGAAACTGTATTTTCCAGATTACTTTTCCTTTTAATGCCATGACATTGTACATGGGCACTGCAACAATGAATGCTCAGAGTGCAGCTGAAAGGTATTTGATGAGAATACCTCTTGCTCATTGGCAGGAAAAGGGCTCTGACCAGGGAGTGGTTACATCCAGATGCTCCAACATCAAATCTATACAAGGACAAACATTCTCTTTAAAACTGCAAACAGAATGATATGGTAGAATGTGACACGGAGACTTTGGATATATAATTTGTTACTGAGAAGATTTCAGAAATGTCACTGACCTGAGGGGATAAAGGAGGGTGTGACTTTGCTGTTGGTCTACATAAATGTTCTGTTAAAATTAGAGAGGAATGTTTTGTATAATAACCTGATGTATGGCTTGACTTGTATGACATACTGATGCTGATACACTGCTTTGTAAAGGCCTGTCAATAATCTCTGGAATGAAAAGTCAAATTAAAAATGAACTGGAAACAAGGTGCAGACTGGTTTGTGTGCATCTGAAATCAACCGGTATCATTATTGCCGTCTTATTCAAATTGTTAATCATTTTCAGGTATTTTCCCTTAGCAGTTATTCAGAAAGCTGATGCTGAAAGATGAAACATGTCCAATTCAAATTTCCCAAATTTTATTATTTTTAATCTGTTAAATATACAACTTCTCTCATACAATCATTGAAATTGAATAAAAATTTCGAGATTCATACATAAGAAAACACAATGGCATCGAGCAAAGAGTGAAATATCATTCTCAATTTGTTTTTTCTTTTCAGGGGAGTTGCCCTCCCCCATGCCACAAGGTCCAAGAGAAAGCTGCTTGCCAGCTATTAAATACATGTCAAACAACAAATACATTCATTGTTATGAGAAGTCTATATCTGACAGCATTCTCTTGTATTGAAATGTTAAGGAGCAAGAATTCGTGTATAAACCGTAAACACAATACATTCAAGCAATTGCCCCCCACCCCTCCTCCTCCTCCTCCTCTAAATTCAAGTTTCAACGATATTCTTTGCTTGAGGCTTTTTAATATTACTCCGACAAAGACTTTTGGCAGTTCTGAGAGTTGAAGACACTGAGTTTGTGTTTGTTAACAGATGTAGTTTTATACACCAACACTGGGTAAAGAGTGGTTTGACCCATTTGTGTGGAATTGGACAAACACCTCCAGCAGAACCAGTGCACATCTATATTTCAGTAAGTGATCCTACAAGGCAAAGCGAATCTTTGTGGACTTCATCCCAGATGAGAAACAGTTGAGACCTGGAGAGTCAATCCCTCTCTGAGCAGATGTGTGGAAGCAGCTCTATGGGTTACCATACACTACTTGACCGCATCTGTGATAATTGGTGGTATATAAGTGCCTGTTCTTTGGCCATTACTCCACTAAGAGAGTTTGCATGAAACAAAACAAAAAAAAGTATTCTCTCCTTCTTAATAAACAAGGTTCACCCCTGTGGAAAAGCTTATTATTCAATCAAGTCACCATGGTAACCACAAACAGCCCGAAGACCACACATGGAGCCAGCGGTATGTTAAACTTAATTACCTCAAAAAGTTTCTTTTAACCGTTTGTCCACTTCCTCTATTTTCCTTGCAAGGACAAATATAAATCATTTCAAGCATGACAAACGTGTATTCCCCCTTATTTCATCCTTCCTCCTTCGCCTGCTTCAAAAAAAAAAGAAAAAAAAATACATCCCAGATTTCTCTACTTAACTCCCTTCTGCTGCACTCTCTCACTACCAAGAGGAAAAAAAGGGCCGCTTGCAGTGGAAGGTTTGTGTGAATGCGTTGCCCAGTGTGACGACTCGTCCTTGACCTCCTGAGCGGCTGCGCTCCACCACCACCCGGGGCATCTGCACCAGCTGGATGGGGCTCCTCCCATCCTTCAAAGCCTGGGTCAGGTTTAACACCTGGAAACAAACACGAGCCGCATAGCCAGTCCAATGAAACAGAGAAGTAAGAAGACTGAAATCTGGAACATAATGACATGGTTTCAGTTCAAATGTTCAGCCATTTCTCATTTTAAAACGGAAGAATTTAAGTATAAAAACAACTACAACTCCTCTCATTGTACAAAAGAAAGGAACAAAAATAAAAACATTGACGCTGTCCTCAGAACAAAAGGCTGTTGTGGTTATCTACTGGCTTCAGCTCCAACCGGACAGACGTGATCATTAGTGCTCATCACCTCTGCTGCAATGACTCCACGATGATGTGAAAGATAAGTAATAAATCTCATAATATCATTGTTTTCCTGCATGTCATTTTAAATGCGACACAAAAACAATGGAAAGACAAATCCTAACACCGGAAGCAGAAAGGAGTCAATTATCTTTAAATTGAGATTTTCCAGCTTTTTAAAAAAATCTGCACACACTCTCTGATATAAGTGCAATTTATATTTATCCCAAAGGAAAAATATGAATAATTAAGACATTAAAAGACACTGTATTGCATGTAATTTGTATATATCGAGACATTTATCGATATATCTATGCCCATTTATGGATTGGCAACCTGTCCACGGAGTACCAGCCTCTCACCCAATGACAGCTGGGTTAGAGGTGAGCGCAGAATACAAAGACAGGCAAGACGAGGAAGGGTAACAGGGATACGGGACACGAAACTGGTTAAGACGTGTGGCATTGAGGTAACAGAACACACAGTGACAGAGTTAAAGAAAGTAGGCCATAAGAGAGGAAGGAAAGACAAGGCAGGATATAAAAGGAAACAGTCAAGAGAACAACAAGGACAAAGAAAGGGTAAAAAACAGTGAAGGGAACGTTATAGTTAAGCTGCGTTTGGGAGCAATGGGATAATAAACTCACCTGTCCTCTCATAACAGACATCTGTCTCTCAAACATGGTTTTGTCGAACCCTTTATCTGTCTGGAGACAAAGAACATTAACATTAACCGCTGTTAACAGAAATCCTGAGCCATGAAATCAAAAAGAATCTTTATTTAAGAATATTTATGAGGTGATCGGTACCTTAAACATTTCATAGAGGTCCTCACAGAGGTCCTGGACAAAGTTCATATCAGACAGGCGGGACAGCACCAGGTCTCTGGTCTCCTGGGAGAAGGCCACTTTGGCCTGAGGGAGCCATGCCCAGTGGAAAGGGTCTGATGACAGGACAAGAGCTCAGTTTGCTGCCAGATCTAACAACATACTCATTGTGTCATACCGTGCAACAAATGAGTGTGCACCAGCGTCCAACATACATTTGAATAAATAAACAGTACTCAGTTTCATTTGGGAAGCACTTGATAGTGTGTGCCGTCACATTGTTGTGGTAACCGCCACATACACTGATATGACAAAAACAAGTTATTAGACATTAAATCTTTTTTAAAGAGGCTACTTGAATAAAAGTTATTAAACTGATATTATAGTAACTGCAGCTGAGGAATGTGCACCTCCATGTAAAGTCCAGTGCTTGTATACTGTGACTTACCCCTGCAAAGTAAGCACCAAAAAATACCAAAAACTACTACAGTGAATAAAACATATGGAAACATCAGAGCCATTTAGCAGTACTGTGGTTTTTAGCTCTACAGAGGAAGACATCTGCATGCGAAATGTGCACTGACAATACACACAGGAAGAAGACATATGTATGCAGTTTCAGACTCCAAAACAACTGCCTTTAACTGTCACTGTATTCTCCAAACTGTGTAGATGGGTTGTGTGTCAAACTGCTTTGTATTGTACATTTTCCTGTTATTTTTAGCAGCTCTTCAATTGTTGCCAGAACACTAAAGGAACAAGCACTATTAGTATTATTCATTAGATAACAATAATGAAATATGAGAAAATTAAAGGAACAGCTGCATAATTTGAAAATAAAACGGGCTTTTGAAAAAGCTCATCTGTGAGGGCAGACAACATGATCGTATTTGCACAGTAAACATGAAGCCTCACTAGCCTGATTCTGCTTAAGAAAACTCATGGCAGCAGATTTAAAGGTCACTAATTAACATGCTTTACTCAGGTTTTTTAAGCTACAAAAAAAAAAAAAAAAATGGAGGACATTTACAATGAGTTAAATCAGCCAGAAACCAAAAGTCAAGTCAGTGACAAACATACATGCTCTCCACTCATCTGGGTGTTTAAAGGGGAAGGCCAGGCCGTTGTCGATTGCAGCTATCTTGATGCAGGAGTCTGGACTGTTCTCTGGCCACTCTGCGTCCTACAGTGAAGTGGCAAAGAGGGTCAGGCAACACAGCACCTTTAACTGAGTAACTTATTAACAAATAATGGCTGGGCTAGTTATTGATCACTGTTCAAGGGACTGATTAATTAGAGAGATCGATTATAACTCAACTCACTTGTCAATTTACAACTAAATGATTGATGATAAACATTGTTCTTGTTGCTGTTAACAGAGGTCATCGTAAACCATCACATTGCTGACACACAATATTAGGAGCTGAGAGTATGATGACATATGAATACTAATACGAATATTTGTTTTTGTGTGCGCACTTAATCTTATGCTAATGTAAACTCACCGTCTGCCCTTCACTTCCTTGTCCTGGCTTCTCATACTTGATCAACCAGTTGTCATTCCCTCGATCTGAGGAGGAAGACAAACACGAAATAGAATAACAAAGGGTAAGAGTCATAATGTGGGAGGAGGCAATGTTTGTGCCTGAGGCAACTGTACAGTTCAAACACATGTGGCACTGACAGCAAATGCCTGGTAGGATCATTATTTTCCATTAACACAAAGCAGGGGATGTAAGACAGAAACACCAACTGCGTCCCAGCAGACACCCTCACCTGTGTTCCTGGTAACGTAGTCCAACACCACCAGCCGCTCGAACTGTGACTGCAGCTGCTTCCTGATGTTCTCTGGTAAAGGTTCTGCTTCAAAGCGCCGCAGCCAGTAGTCTGCTTCACGGTAACCCTCCACAAACAGCTGAAACGAGCCCATCTGGAAACACACACACACGTCATACACCAATATAACAAAAATGCTCAACTGTACTAAGATGTTCAGTGTTCAGGAAACAGGCAGATGGTAGAGGGAAACTGATGTTAATAGGATGAAATATTAGTCCTCATACACTTCCTGCAGATTTTTCTTTTCAGTCACCTTTTCACAATATCTAAAGAAAGCAACAAGAAAACCCACGAGGTTATCTCATGTGAGACAGCTGCACTATTAACTTATGCATGTTTCTGGTTATAAGCTAAAACTGATACTGAAAGATAAATGCATCCATTCAGCAGCATCCTCCCAAGAAAACAGCACATTATAAAGCAGCGTTGACATTTGTGCTTCCTCTGACCATTTCATTTCAACAGCCCTGTTTGTTCCAGAGACACAAACACATTGTGGGCAAACCTCTGTTACTCTCCTCAACCAGCAGGGCTGCATCTAAAGCAGCTCACCGAGATACCAGCTCCTGGATTTCACAGCAACAACAGAACAGTCAGCACTCATACAGAGGTTTAACATTTATCCTGCGTTAGCGCAGGCCTCCCCAAATATATCTACTGAACATTTTACACAATACAAAAAAACAACAAAGGAAATACACCTCACAGGAGGGAATAAAAAGGAGTTCGTAGTTTCTTATCTCCCTCATTAATGGCTCAAAGTAAAAAGTAACGGTTGGTGACTTAGACACCCAATGTGTAACGGTCTGCTACCTTGGGAGGCAGGCCAACTCTGTGGAAGCGTCGTCCCACCTTGGGGACTTTTTCTAAGGCATACTTCTTCCCTCTGGACTTTGCTCTGTCGATAGCACTATAGTGGAATGTCTCACTCGCCAAATACACCACCTAAAATAAAAATAAAATGTAAAAAAAAAAGAGTTAACACTCGATTAGTTGTGACCCCTGCTGGATCATTTATCTTATAACTGGAAATAAAAACAAAGAAGACACAAAACAAATTAATTTCACATAGATTCGTTCAGGTTGATTACATCATATCAGTCGTGGTAGAAAGCAGTAATTGTATATTCAGATAGAAAATACTAAAAAAAAAAAAACACCATGCATGTAGTTTGAGCCACACCTTGGTTTTTGGCACCACTCCAAGACCAAGCTTAGTATCAACCAGAGAGGCAGCAGCCTCTGAGAGGTAACCCTGGTTAGGAAGCAAGCAGCCTCGGCCGAAACAACACGGACAGCAGAGCTAATGATAGAGACAAGAAGGTGGAGAGAGTTGGAGGTGTTAACATCACTTCTGCTTTACTCCAAACATACAGTGTGCTCTGACGAGAAAGGGAAATCAAATCTGATGCGTTTGAAATGTAATACAGCTCCTGTGTTTGGCTGTTTCGCACCATAGGTTATATTATTTAAAAAAGAATTATAAATGGCATATCAGCAGTTTGTTATTTTCTGAGAAACACACAAACGTGAGGAGAAACGTGATGCAGGGGACACGTGTGATTCTGGGGACACGTGTGATGCAGGGGACACGTGTGATTCTGGGGACACGTGTGATGCAGGGGACACGTGTGATTCTGGGGACATGTGGGACGCAGCGTACCTTGTGAAAGTATTTGGTCCATTTGGGGTTCAGGTGACCATAAGGTTCCTCTGACTTTGGTTTAAATACACCAATGATTTTCTGTTGTGGGAAAGAGAACATGACAAAAAAGAATGAAAATCAGTGTTAAAACACAACTGGCACGACACAACTTCAGCAATAAGCTTTTTACTTCCATTCAATGTCCTATCAAAGGACACCGAGCCACAAATGAAAAGGTACAGAGATGCTGCCGACAACTTAGAGGTCAATATACTTTCCCTTCGGTCACTTGTGAGGCTAATTTTTCATGCTGACTATTTGTTATATGTCACACATTTAGCAAAATTAATCATGAGGAATTCTGATTTAGGGGTGTAAATGTGAAGATCAGGAGAACGCAGCAATTTTCCTTGAATGGTTATATAAAGAGTTCGGAGAAAAAAAGGCATTGAATATCTCATTTTCTTATTTTTCTTTTTAAGAAAAGCCTCCCTCTAAATGTAGTCCATCATAAATTCCTTCTCTCCTTTCTGTTAGCAGTGTCATTTATCCCCAGCTCACCCCTTTCGGGTCTTTGACAAAGTAGCTCCCACTGGAACCCTGGGAAATCCTCTCTGGAAAGACGCCACTCTCGATAGCTTGTTCTGCCCTTTGGATAATATCTGCAAACTCGGGATCGTCGGGGAAATGGTTGAAGTCTCCACTGTGTGTACCTGGCAGGGAAACATATTTAGGCTTTCTGTGTTCACTCTGTACACAAACACTGTGTGCTGCAGTTAAACAGAAATTTAATGACTTCTGCTTCATCGTGAAACTTGTAAAATGTGACATTAAAGTGCTTCTGTGACATCTATGTGGTCCACAAAGCCCCACCAGAAAGACGTGAGACAGTAATTAATTAAATGCATTGTTCAAAAAAATTGTTTGCATATTGTATCCTGGAAAAAACAAGACAAATTATAAGGATTAATAATAGTCACCAATGTCGTGTTACACATCAGCTGTTCCCCCCGCACACAGAGGCAATACGGGTCTCTATCAGGACTAATGTTCAAAAAATCTAATTCGCATTTGTAGGCAACTGAAAATCCCCATTTTCTTTGAACCTGCATGTTTTACCAGGTCCTCACAGAGATGCCCCATCTGGTCAGCACATCCAAACCCTTCTGGTGTGAAAGAGAGTGTGCGATCCTGTCATTTGGCACAAAATGGACGTTTCTATTGCCTTGCAGAACCAGTATAATGACAGCTTTGTGGTGGATATGGGGTGCTAATTATTCCTTTCATGGCCCAATCACAGGACGTGACACATTCCAACTTCTCCATCCTGCAAGAAACAGTCGGCTGACGGAGGCTTCATATGCCTTCAGTCACACTTAAGTTAGAGAAGGTGCAGAAAGACATGAAAGAACAGGCACGGGAGGGAGGAGGGTGAGCACAGGGACAGGCGAACAGTTTATCTGCCATTCGTCACAGAAAGATGAGGAAAGACAAAGATAGCTTTGAAGCTAATTCACTTGGGGGGGGGGTCGGAGCAAATTAAAAATAGGAGGAAGAGAAAGCATATGCAAATATTACAGAGGAAATATGGATTAATTAAAGAGTAGCTTTGATCCCTGTCACATGGCCACCAAGTTCCTAACAAAGACATCTGTTCAGATTGAAATTCGGACTTTTACTTAAAACCGGATGTCCATTTTTTTTTTTTGTCATTCACACAAAACTAAAGACCTTAGAACATTAGCATCTCAATCTAAAAGCAAGCAAGGAAATAGCAGAAATTTTACCTGGTCTCTAGCACAACCCCCAACAGACAAGATTGTCAGTCTTTAAGCCTGCTGTCCTGATTTATTACCACACATGGTTCAGACCAGGTGTTTTCACATTTTAAGGCACAGACCCTTCAGACACAGCTTGGAGACATGCTCCACACTCCATTAGTCTGATAGCTCAGTTTGTTCAACTCTTGGTTGTCTAGAAGCAGGATTACAGCTTGACTGGGCCTTTAACTGGACCACCATCTTTTTTGCACTGTATAAATACAGCTGAACTGAACTGAATTGAGAGAAATCGGGTTATTGATTGATGTCCACCGTCATAAGTTACTTAAGTTAAGTTATTTGAATGGTGATTTTGGCAGATAATGGTTATAAAACCAGAGTGACAGTCTGGAAATGCTTTCAGCATCCATGAGGTGACACAACTTTTAGAAAATACACAGAAAAAATATGTGCACAAGAGCAGCTTTGTGGGGAATGGGGCAAAAGGGGGTACAACCTTTAACTAGCAAGGTGTAGCTAATAAAGTGGCTGGTGAGCATCTCTGAGCCATTTCCAACCAGAACTAATCGTGATTCTTGATTTTCATTCACTGAGTTCTTACTGGTTTTCATTTGATTGCCTCTCTGGGAGGTCCACCTTTCACTCTGAAAACCTCTGATTTCATCCAATAAGATTCCAACTAAAAAAATCACAGAGGTTGATTTGGAGCAACACAATGTGAGTAAATGACATCCTGTCACATTATGGTTGGCCATAAAGGCTTTGTGCTCTATGGGGAAGCAAACTCTAAAATAAACTTGTAAAATGGTTTCATTATGGGACTATAATAAAGTGTTGCAGACAGATTTTACAGCAAGATTTCTGTGTGTAAAAAGCAGAGGTGTTTCACCCTCATAATCTAATTGAGTCCGTTTATCTGTGTGTTGTGAAGAATGCAAGCTTCCACTTCATTACACCGATGAGAAGAGTCTCTGATATCATTGTGGGCTCTCTTGTCTGCCTATCTCCATTAACCAAAGTCCACACAAAGCCAGATTAAAAGTACACACAAAGTACTTCCTCTCGCCCAAATTTCCTCTTTGACATCATCAAGCACTATGCTGGACAACAGAGTGTGTCTGCTTTCACAGTGGCCTGATGCATATTTAATATCTGCCTCTCTGACATCCAGGTCGGTTAATGGGACCCAGAAAGCTTCTCACAGCAGGCGTGTAAGCACACTCAGAGCTCTGGAGACCAGAAGTGTGATGTCAGTTTGAAACAGGTCACTGCTATGATGTCTGGAGACACTGAGACATCAGCTTTTTAGGTCAACGCAAGCTCAAAGAAGTTAAATAATCGATAAACAAACAATATTTGCTTCTTTTGACCCGTTTTGCGACAAATGACCACAACAACACCTGGACTCAAAGCTGAATGAAGCTTCAGTTGCATGCATGTTAATGTTTCTATTAAGAAAATATGAGCTCTTGAGAGTACAGGATTATTACTTTCTGAAGGAGTTTTGTCATTTGCGCTCTAGGGCCACTTAAATGTGGAAACAAATACCTGCCATGAAAGGCTTGATGTTGCAAACTGTGTGGCCTACATTTCTGGCACTGATTAAAAATGATCCAAATTTAGATTTCAGCAGCCAGAAGCAACACAAAGGGAATGAATACAGAGGATTGCAGGTGAAAACGGTGGGCGATATCAGGGGGAAGTGTTGTTGAATCCAGTTAGCAGCATGTGCTGCTGCCATGACGACTGGATCAGTCTGTTCTTTATATCTTCCAAAAGAAATCCTATCAGTGAACAGGCAATATTGACAATAGATAAGTTACATAAACCATACAGAGGCAGGAAGCCAGTCTTGTGGTTTTAGCTCTGCAGAGGAAGACACCTTCATGCTGACTGTGCATTGGCAACATACAAGAAGGCAAGTCTTCCCTCGCAGAGAGGACATTTTAAAGTTAATCACGTAGTTAATAGCTTGAGACTGTATTAGGTCACCGGGTCAAAGTGTAAGCCACTGCAAATAAGCGGACTAAAGTCTACTTTTTAATGTAATAAGGGCAACAGGTCAGTGTCCTGGAGGAGTCAACCGTTTTTACTCCGACTCAGGCTCTCAATCATCCCAGACATCTTAAAGGGGGACCCGCCCGGTTCGAGGTGGAAATAAATTAGTTGGTTTAGGTGTCCCGGAGGTATTACATAACATCATATCAATTTGACCACGTTGCACTCTCTGTTATCTCTGAGTAATCACGATCAGCAGGTGTAGTCTTGAGCCATATGCTTCAAAAACAGACACATTACACGCATTGGAAATTTGAGTGTCCTAACCATATTGGTTTATTATACACTTTAATTCCAAATAGTTACCTGGAGAGGCCAATGCGTCTTTATCCGATGACGAGCTGTGCCTGTTTCGCCTGTTCCGCTTCTCTCGGACACCTCTCGGAGACGATGAGCTTCCTGCTAAGCACGGCAACAATAGCGCCTCTTCGCCGGAGCCCTCCGTCTCCAGCTCGGTCAGGACGCTTTCACAAGAGTCTGAAATACGAACAGCGACTCCGGGGTTGGCCGCCAGCCCCAGTCCTATTCGGTTATTGTCAAATAATGTCATTGAGTGGTCAGTGCAATGCAAGTTGGACTCCAGTTCAGGCACCGCGGTTGCGCCGGTGTCCAGCACGGGCTGGCTGCTCTCAGTATCTGTTGGGTCGCACTCTGACATCATTGTCGCTCCGTTTTCAATCTATACAGTAAAATGTACATTAGATTATACTGAGTTCCCTTCAAGCTTTCAGTTTTTCACCTAAAGAGACGTTCATGTCTCAAGGAGTACATAAATCCAAATTAAATTACTGTAAAGCAGCTACTTTCTCTCACCGACTTGTCCACATAATCCTCCAAGTCTGTTGCCCCTGCTTCCTCTTAACCTTATGCGCATGCTCCGCACGGAACGTTGCAGTTGGCTGAAGTTGCGTTCAACTGCTACTTGGAAAGTCTGAACTTCAGCTTTGTTTAACACATCAGCAATTTCTTAGTACTTAGTACTTCTAAGTATACCCGGTAAAAACATATCTTTCAAACATTTCTTATAATGGACATCTGGTGCTAATTGCTCATTTTTAATTTTTTCCAGATATAATTATTTAAATATTTTCTTTTTTTTTTCTCTATGATTCGACATATCAATTTCAAATTTCTGGATCATAGATTAAATCAATAAACACTGACGAATTTTGCAACAGTTAAATTTTGTATTAATGCAGTGAGTTCTAGATAGTCTGATGGATAGATTTATTACTAAAATCAGTATTATTTCACACAAACAGAAATAACAGTTTACTGATGCCTCCACTATCCACCCATTCACGTTAAAATTTGCCTCCCAAAGAGATGTGTAAGTAACTTTTATGACCACTAGATGTCGACAGTAAAACACCAAGTGTGGAATCCCTCGCAAAATATTCTGTTCATATAAATATTTTTCCCCTCTTACACATACACTCTGGTTCCCATTTACAACATTTTATACTCAAATGGTATGTTTTGATGTTCAGACTGACTCCATAAACAGGCCTTTCCAGTTGACCATACAAGACAATGAATACTTCTATTCAAATTAGTTTCCTGGTTTGAACCCAGGGTGGGTTAATGCAAATTAAACCTCCATATTAACCTATCCAGATTGACATTATTTTGTTATTGTTGGTTTGTTTATTTATTTAGGCACGGATACTGGACATAGATTTGCATTAGTATTTAAGTCTATCATGTCATATGCTGATTGTCTTACGTCTGTGCTGGATTTAGCCATTCAGGCTACTTTTGTGTGCAGTCATCCCAGTTTGTGGCCATTTAAAATATCAAAATAATGACTATATAGTACATAAGCATAGCTGATAAAACAATAACAAACAAGCTGATAAAAAAAACAGCACATACCAGATCATATTTCATTAACATAGACAAACACAAAATGTAATAAACTAAAAAAAACACCAATACATGTGTACAAATGAAAAGATTTTGGCAGAGACTATACATGCTACTCTAAATTATGATAACAACTGTTAGTTAGCAACCATCTGTTTTATTGATTTGAAGTCTAAACTGTAATGTTCTTTAGTTCTGTGGGGACAGTACTCCTGGTACGTGCTGCTCAGTAAGATTGACTACCCAAAGGCACTTTTTCTGTAGATTTTCTTTCATAAACTTTTTCAGTTTAGGGAGCATCAAAGTAAAATATCTTTCATCATGTTTTTCGAAGGTTAGGAAACTATCCATTTTAAACATTACAATGATGATATGAGTTTGACTTGAACCAAGAGTCTAGATAGAGTCTGTCTACTGACTAAAGTGTAATTATTCCTGTTTGTATCCAGCTGGTGACACAGTAATTGATATGGAAGATAATCAAAGCATTCATGTTTAACTATTAGGCCTCAGTTTCTAAATTATTCCTGAATTATCTAGAACTCAAAATGTTAAATTTAAGTCTGTCAGCATGTTTTTTTTTTCAAATTTGTACCACTGATCATCTTCTCCATACTCGAACATCTGGGTGTTGATGTATTGACAGACCTTAAAAAACATCCATACAGTTTTATTAACGTTAGGATGTAATCATAACGAAGATAACCTGTCAGAGTCTTTGACCACTGAAGCAGACAGTTCTCCAGTATGTTGCTTCTTATTCTCAAAATGAAGATAAGTCATATGAGAATTTTCTGTGTGTATAGGATGTGTAAAGAACCTTAAAATTGGAAAGGATGTTAAGAGAAAGAAGCAGTATTCAAATGTGATATCATCTGTTCAGGGATCCATTTTCCTAACATTTTCTTAAGCTGCCGGAAGGATACTGGTGGGTCTGCAATAAAAAGGAGAACACAGGCATAATTACTGCAGATTTCCATTGATTGACCAGTTAACAATAGTAATAATCTTGCTTTCTTGCATTTCAGCCTCATCTATTCAGGCTCTTGCTATTTTCTTTCAGCACTGCCAGTGCCCAACAATTACCCAGTGGTCTCCATAGCACCATGTTCTCCCTTATCCCTGAGCCCATCTCCACCTATAACCCGGGCCTTCCGCCACCACCGGCCCCTCTAATAAGGCTGTGTAGCTGGAACACATGCAAATGAGCAGTCAGCCAGCTGGTATCACAGCAGCCATGTGATATATCAAGGTAGGGGGGTTAGGAGGTGAAGGAGACATAGAAAGAGGAGGAGGGACAAAAGGAGGGGAGGTGGGATTGGGATAGAAGAGGGAAGGGTCTCATGAGATGAGAGGGAAACAGACAGGCTCAAAGACAAGTGGTAGACAGGAGAAACAAATGTATCTTACTGGTGTTTCTTTTCTGGATGTTCGACCCATTCCCATTGGTGTATTCCCTCTATCCTATGTACTGTTTCTGTCTCAGTCTTCTTGATCCAATTTCCACTAATTTCACTACCTATATCTCCTTCAAGGGCAAACCTGAAATGTTATTCATGTGACGTAAGACACTTAACAGAGGGGGACATCAGCACATGGTCTTCTCTCTTTATGTGTGTGGGATAGAAAGAAATAGTGTGTGTCTAAACTACGTACTTCACCCACCACTGGGCGACAATCCCCTGCAGCAGTCAAGGCACACTGCAGACACGCTGCATGAATGCATGGATGTGTGAGAGCACAAGAGATCCGCCTTTGCCTCACTGAAGCGCCCATTCCAGCAGATTCTGCTGGCAGAAGATCTGGTTTACTGTGCCAACAGCAACCACCCTTATCCATCGCTGCTTCTTTCCGCCTCCTTTCCCCGTGGCTGCTTGATGAGGGAGAGAAAAGGAGAGCCCTATAGCTCAACTAATTTTTCATTTAAATGTGTGTTGTCTGTGATTAGAGTCTTTGTTGGTTTTTGAGCAAATGCGACTTCCCCAAATGTCCAAAAATGTCGGCATGTAGGCCGCTGATTGCAGAGCCAAAAATTCCACCACTGAGACATATAAGCTTTTATGTTGTATTTCAAGAAAAAGTAACATGACATGACTTTCATATTAATTGTGGACAATAGAAGTGAATAAACACATGGAATATACAAGTGGCCATCACACCAGTGTAACAACAGGAAAACAATTCAAATGTATTTATCATGTTAAATTACAGTCTATCACTCTTATGTATTCTTTCCTGAACTTTGTTGGCACATAAACCATCTATTTTAAATGTCAGCATTTGTCCATTTGGTGTCAGTCTTGTTTCTACGGCAAAGATGACAAGCTGTGCCATGGCGACATCTGTTACGGTCACCTGTTACCTGTCAAGAAAGATTCATAGAGAAAGAGACATTCAGAAATTGGATGCCACTAAGGGTGCCACTGTATGTGTGTATGCGTGTTTTCATAGTGAGTTGGCAGTATACCTCTCGGGCCAAACATCTTCATATAGCAGTGTGAACAATATGGCTTCTCATCATACTGAAACACAGTCAGCAGCACATGGTTACTGCACCACCTTACTCATTCACTGATTCACAAACCTAATGTTTTGTCTCATTTGCTGTCCTTGTATACCTCAGCATGTTGTCCGGCTGTGAGCTGTCTGTTACACTTCTGACACTTCAGACACAGAGGATGGTAGTCCCTCCCGAGGGACCTCTTTTTCTCACCTGCATCGAATGAAAACGAGGGCGGTGTGAATGAAAGATTAGCTGTAATGTGAGAGGCATTTTGTATATGCATATACATATTCTGTATTTCCATTGTTTCATGTCATGATTTATATTTGAAAAAGTGAGCTAATTAATCAAATTTAAAGAAATTCAGGTGTCTGGCTCAGAACATACAGACCACTGCTCTCACCAGCACAAATAGGCCAGATACTGTCATACTGGGAGAAAAGAGGTAAGTAGGCCAAGTCACATTTGAAAATTTGAATCTTGCAAATGGGCAGGCAAGTGAAACTTGCAGTAAAATAACAAAATTGACTTATAACTGTTATAACTGTTGACTTATAACACAGAGAGGTCTGTGTGTGGAACTAAAAGAAACAGTAGGTAAGGAGGAAACTCAGATAGCAGCGTGCAAGCTCTTTTGACTAGACCCACATCCTGTTGCCATCATGGATACGATTGCGTGCATTAGTGTGTGTGTGTGTCTCTGTGTGTGCTTGAAAGAGAAGCAGAAAGCAAGAGTGAAAGATAAAGAGAAATGCCCTATTTTCTCTTCTTATGAACAGAACATGAATTAAAAAATAGTATGAATTGGACATTGTTGCTCTTTTTTGCATAAGGTTTTGGGACTTTACAGAAGAAGAAACACATTTTGGTGTTTTTTGTGAGCACAATATTATTCCCACTGCTACTGTCACATCAAATTAGGTTTCACTTGATGATATGAGCTGCACCTTAAAGATATTCGCTGTTGAAAATGAATATTATCAACGCCCTAAATACATGTTACATCTGTTCTTTACTTTCTAACTCCTAACCATAACCCTACTTTCTATTTGACTGGAGTTACAGGTGACGACAAAACTATCCAAATCAAAAGAAAGACAGAAAAAAATAGAGAACTGAAGCAGACAGATGGAGGAAGACAGACAGAGTGTAAAAAATTAAAGAGGTCAGACTCACCAAAGTAGACAGGCTTCCCACAGATTGGACAGTAGCCTACCATTGTATGTAATTATTTATCACACAGCGAATGTGTGTGTGTATGTATGCACTTAAGTAAGTGTTGTGAGAAAATAAACCCTACAAGAGCATACGAGTATGATCTGTAAATTGACAGGAAAACCGTTAAACTGTGAGAGTGTCAGCATCTTGTGAAGTCAATCCAGGATGTGGTGGGCAAAACGTCACAGGAAGTGAGTCAAATTTGAGATTTGAGGCTTAAATACCATCAAAAGTGAAAAAAAAAAAGAGCCAGGTAGAATTGTAAAAAATACAAAACCTTTCAAACAGCTATTATTTTACAGTCAATATATATCTTTACAACTAGTATTTGTACCCAGCACTAAAGAGAGAAAGAAAGAGGGGTGAGCAGAGAAGGAACAAAAGCAGCTGTCAGCAGCTCAAGTTCCCAACCATCTTCTCCCCTTTCCTGCTCTTTTCACCCTCTTTTCTTGATTAAAAACAAGGAATTGAGCTTCTGAATTGAAGATGGAAACCTAACACTTGTGCCTTTCTTTCCCTTTGCTTGTCTATTCCCCCATCTCTCTGTCTCCCTGTCACATACTCACACTCACATGCACACCTCTCGCTCACTGACTCACACTGACACACACCACACACCCATTTACACTCACACAAAAACTGTGCTTCTCGTCAGTGACATCACAAAACGAAGCTGCATCCAAAAAAGCAGAGGGAGAGGCAGGGAGAGGCCGGGTTGGCGGAGGGACAGATGGGGGGGTGGGGGGTGGAGACAGTTATCCCCTTGGGACAGGTGATGGAAGCAGACCTTGGGTGGGACGGGGGGGATGAGAGACGAGAGAGACAAGGTTGGAGACATTAGCTAGCCTCAGCACAGCTAGGACAATGAGGATGAACTATGATGAACTTCACAGGGCAGAACAGGGCTGAGGAAGACAGGCACATGTTTGTGTGGTTCTATCCAACAACATCCGTAGTATGACCAAAGTATACAACAGAAGAGAAGTACCCCCCCCCCCATAAGATGTGTTTAAATGTGTTACATATCTTGAGCAAAATTAGCCACCAATGTCACGGCTAAGGATTTCTGTTTAAAATCACCAGAATACCACCTGTAGCGTCAGAAAGGTGACGTCCAATGCCCTGTATGTTTCATGTGGAGCATCAGAAGAACCAATTCAGGGTGTGAGTGTATAGCTGATTTTTTAATATGCCAGGGGAAGTAATGAAATGGGAACCTAACAAGCTATGAGCGGAAGAGCAAGCTAGGAGGAGAAGCTATTTGATATGTTTTGCTCTTGTGGTAAAGATGACAGATTTGATATTTTCAGTTTATGGCTATGTTTGCACACAGTCAGTTGCTTTTTCAAGTCAAGATTGATGCACCTTTGTAAACAAGAATTAAAGGGACAAACCTGAAAATGTATGACAACAAATAAAAAAGTGGAATAAAAAAGTCTGATATCTCCTTATGAAATGCAGTCATACAGAATGAAAAATACTCTGCTGCCCTAATTCCAAAATAATTTGGGACTCAATTAAATTAAATTCAGTTCAATTTGATTCAGTTTTATTTAGATCGTGCCAAATCACAACAATCTGTCATCTCAAGCCACTTAAAGATACAGTCCAACTGATACCAATTAGAATCCAATTAATTTTACTTCAGTCATAATCTAATCCAATCAAATTCATTAAATTCCAAAGTCATACAGAACGTACACAAGGCGACCGTGGAAAGGAAAGAAACTCCCCTTTAACAGGAAAAAACCTCCATCAGAACCAGAGTCAGGCAGGGTGGCCTTCTGCCTCGACCCTAATCCTAACGCAGGAGGGAACAACAAGCTCCATAACACCAGACCAGCGATAGCTGCTGAAAAAGAGAAACAAGTTAATGACAGCAATAATCTTATGTATACATGAGGACTGAAGAGAGCAGAGGGAGGAGAGGTGCATCATGGGATGTCCCCGAGCAGTCCAGACCTATATGTATGTAATGTAAATGTAAAGAAAAAATAGTACAACGATTTACAAATCTAATGATACTCTCTTCACAATAGAACATAAAAAACATAGCACATGCTTATAGTGAAACAGTTTACTATTTCATATTTATAGTGGCAGCAATACATCTAAAAGAAAGCAAGCACAGGACCATGTTTACCGTGTCTGTAAACATCAGGGAACTGACGGGACCAGTTGTTGGATCTTTGGGACAGGAATGTTGTCCCATTCTTGTCTGATATAGGATTGTAGCTGCTGAACGGTCCTGGGTCTTATTTATTTTGTTTTGAATTTCATGTTGCACCAAATGTTTTCAGGTGGTGAAAGGTCTGAACTGCAGTATTAAATTGACAGGCAAGTCTAATATCTGGACTCTTCTATCTTGAAGCCAAGCTGTGGTAAGAGATGCAGTATGTGGTTTAGCATTGTCTTGCTAAAATTTGCAAAGCCTCCTCTAAAAACGACATCATTTGTATGGGAGCATATGTTGCTCAAAAACCTGTACCTTGCGTTGCTGATGCCTTTCCAGACTTTCATGTTGTCAGTTTCACAGGCACTAATCCACCTCCATAATATCAGAAATGCAGGCCTTTGGAATGAGTGCTGATGGTCCCTCTCCTCTTCAGTCTGGATGACGTGGCGTCCATGATTTCCAAAAAGATTTCTATTTTGATTTGTCTACCCACAGAACAGATTTCCACTTTGTGTGAGTCCATTTTAAATGAGTTTTGGTCCAGAGAATATGGCAGCATTTCTGGATCATGTTCACGGATGGCTTCTTCTTTACATTATCAAACTTTAACCTGCATTTCTGGATGTCACTGTGAGCTGTGTTCACAGACAATGATTTCTGGAAGTGTTCCTGAGCCAATGCAGGGATTTCCACAACAGAATCATATCTGATTTCCACTGATTTTCAACAAACACATGTGCACATTCACTGATTTTCAGCAGTGTCCCTTGTACACAGAGATGTCACTTGATTCTCCAAATGTTTTGATGACAATATGTACAGCAGATAATGAAATATTTACAATGACGGACATTCTTCTGAATTTGCCTCAGAATTTGCAGATTACTGAACCTTTGCCCAACATTACTTCTGAGACACTCTGCCTCTCTAAGGTGCTCTTTTTATACCCAATCATGTTACTACCTGCTGCAAGTTAAGCATATTAGTTGTAACATGTTTCTGTAGCTACCGCTGGGATAGGCTCCAACCCCCCGCAACCCGAACGACGGATTAAGCGCGTATAGAAAATGGATGTTTCTGTAGCTGTTTTTTTTTCAATACCACTTGTGTTCCCTGCTCTTTGCTGATCCCTGGTCATTGTTTTTGAGATGTGTAACTGCTGTCAAACTGCTCTCAAAATGATCAAATATTTTAATGAAATAACAAGCTGTCTCATTTTCAGCTTTTGGTATATTTTCATTGTTCTATTGTGACATTTGCAAATAATTGCATTCTGTCATTTTAATTTATATTTTACACAGGATATCAGTATGTTGGGAAATAGGGTTTTACTTAAGTAAACTAGAAGTTAAAATTGCACTTGCAGTATTGAGTAGTAAGACTTGGTTTCATCTCATCATGACAATGATACATGTGCAAATATACATACAGTTCATTCACATATGTTTCAGTGTCATGTTCTGAAGTATATTTTCCCAGTTCCTCATCAAAACTACATGTGCACATCATTTCTGAAGCTGATGAACTTCACAGGGCTATTAAATATATAAAGTATTTCCTAATTTGCATATTTGCCAGCATCCCTCTCCTGTGTGTCATGCTTTGCAGAGGAATGGAATACCAAGTAGCTATTTCATCTGACCAGCCTTCCCTACAGGATAACCTATCATGTCTTTCCATCAGCATTCATTGTGTGTGGACAGCAGTAGGAGAATAACATACTGAATCACAGGCTTATATGCATGCACAGCTCACAATGATTTTTTGATGCAAATTATGATGTTGGGATTTAAATAGAGCACAGACACACACAAACAAAAAAGGAGAGACTTGTGTCATTAGTGCGAGGAGCAGTAAAAGATTTCCACAGGTTGATTCAGATGTAAATGTAACTGAATTAAGAGAAATTAGAGAACATTAAAAAGAAACATCGAGATGAACATGGAGAAACAAAGGCTGTGTAATTGTGAAATGGAGAGAGCAAGGAAACAAGAGGAGAGAAGAGAGGGGGCGTTAAAACCACATTTCCCAGTGGATCCTTTGGTAAGGCCGTGTTGAGAAAACTGCCAAAACTCTTAACAGACACATTCCCGCACTGGCGCGCACTTACGCATGGTTCACTTCTGCCAAGTCATACGAAGAGCTCCAACACACAGTGGATGGAGAGATATGGGAAAATGTGTCTGCTTGAGCTGACGGATTTATAGTAACATTCAGTGAGTGGTGGAAGGAGTCAAAGCTTGTGAGGACAGAGAAAGACAGAGAGAAATACTGGCTCCTCTCCACTGTGTCCTCTGGTGCAACGCCTCCTTTGAGAGTTGTATGCGTGGTGGTAAGGGTGGGGGGGTGGAACACAGGAAGAGGCTGGAGAAAGAAAACGGCTGGAAGGATTCTGTCTTCCCACACATACAGTAAATGCACTGTTGATCACATGTGCATGCACATGAACGTACACTACACACCTCAACAACAAGCCTTTGGAAGATACCCCAGCCCCCCCGCTCACTCTCACACAGTCACCAGTCATCACGTTTCAGCTCTTGGCATCCTCCTCTCTCCTCCAAGCCCAGAATATGACACGGCTTTAGGTCTGCATCTCAACTGCATACTCACAGTCAGCCTCACAGTACAAGACATATGGCGAAGAAAATCAAGCAGCACTTCAAACATGTGACAGCTGAAGATAACCAAAGGACCACATGGTGATTTACACTGTGGTATCTGTTTGAGGTACAGAGAAAACACCTTTTTCAAAACTTTTTTTCTTATTTTTTTTACTGATGACGCAAAAAAAAAAGTTTTCAGCATTGCGTGTCCTTGCTTCTGTGAGAACCACAGCTTATTAAGAAAGGGGAAATAAGGGTTTACACCTTACTTACCACAAAAAAGCTAAGTCTCTCATCCTTTGCTATTACAAGCACTACGGGTGCTAATTAGGGACAGTCAAATTAATATTTGTGAGAGAGCTGTGGACTGTGGTGTGGTGAACCATTTCACTGGTGTGTTTTTCACAAATATTCCCCTCTGTGACGGCCTTCCTGGAGTCAGACGATCTAAAGGCTATAATCCTCTACTTAGGGTATCAGTGAATGGAACAGTCAGAAATTTAATTCCTTGTTTTTCTCTATTAAGCTAGCATAGCCCATAAATCCTCTCATGCCTCTGTGTAGTGATATGATTATGGCATGGCAACCATTACTACATGATTAGTAGCCATGAGTGGCTGGGTCAGTGAGATTGCATTATGGGATATTCTGTTGTTTTTGTGAGATCTGTGCTAAAGCCATCGGAGACATGTTATTGTTTATTGGTGTGTGTGTGTGTGTGTGTGTGCGTGTGTTACCCTTTGTTACCTTCTTTGGATCTTATACAATAAAATCATCGACCTTGTTGGGACCGGTACACCTCATGGGAGGCAAAGCACAATTTGTAGATCCTGGAGTTTGGGGTAAGGTGTGAATTGAGGTTAAGCCAAGGTTTAGGGAACTGGTTATGGTTACGGTTGGCTTTGGATTAAGCTGTCTTCATGGATAGAAGTTAACGGACTGTAGAATTTGTGCCAGCTTCTTTGTGTTTGTGCACTAACAATCTAATATAGCCTCTCTAAATGCATGGTGATGCTGCTTTTCACCATTCAGGGTAGGCTCTTTCTGTCACTTTGAAGTTCTCTAAGAAATGGAGCGTTCACCCACTAACTGGGAATGTGAGCTGGAATTAGACTGTTTTAAGACAGGTTGGTTTTACCCTGCATATGTTGTTGCCATCACATTTACAATAGCTACTAAAACATGTGCCACAACCTTAACTCAGTGCAGTTGATTTACAACACAACAAATATAATGACATGCCATCAACTTCATAGATGACTTACAGAGATGTTTTAACATATTTTTACCATCATAGTGATGAGTAATTTTGTTCCAAACTGAAATATTCCAAAAGATGTTAGATAATTTGTCATTAAGTTTTTTATTGACACTAAAATTTTCCATAAGATAGTCCTAATGCCTTTGGTTATTAATCTCTATTGTATGATCATAGCTTTATCGAGATATATCAAAGATCGCCTACTATTAAATCTGGAGGTTTTAGTTTAGACACATCAGAGGATTCCAATTTTGATTTAGTGAAATGTGTTTGCCTTGTGGATATTTACTGATTTTTATACAGAAATGACTATTCAATTTAGAATAGCTTAAACTACCCGCATTTATTTGTAATATTTGTAATTAAAGATCAAGTTTCTTGTGTGCCCTCATATATCTTCCATGTTCTATTCGTGTATCTTTTGATCTGTGTATTTGATTTAATTTTTTCTGTAAAATACTTTGTCACAGTGCAATACAGATTAAGTTGATTATTATTATTTTTACACAGATCTTTATTTCATTATACAGTTTATTTATTTTAGTAACATTTGTAATGAGCTAAATGGCTTAAAATTATGCAAGAAGTGTTTAAAGTTTCCTTTTGATTTCAGATGATACAGCCAGGCCTAATAGCACATAATGATTTTACCAACTCTCAAGCTCTTGAGGAAACAAAAGAGCAAACTGTATATTAGGGGATAATACAATCTTTATACTTGGTTTCAAACTTCAAGAGTCAACATGAGCCACTCAGCAGGGCTCCGACTTTATAATGCTTGGTTCTCACCTATTGTTCAGATCTGCTTGGGGAAACAGAAAGGCAGGCTGAAGGAAAGAACCTAATGTGTTGCTTCTTGCCTGTGCATTCTTGGCATAGCTTGTTACCCTTTTCATTTTCTGACTGTGATTTTTTTTCCTTCCTTACTTTAATACAGAAGCCAAGGGTCCACAGGCAGCCAAGTCCCACCGCTCCAGTCTGGCTAAGCCACAGAAAGATTGGCCTCCTCTTCTTTCTGCTCTCCTTTCTCTCTCATTCTTCGTGTATGACTACAGTATGCACCCCACTCTCAGTCTTTTCATGTTTCTCTTTGTCACTATGCCTTTTTCATGTGTCACTTTTGTCTCTGGTTTATTATTTGTGTTTGTCCATATTGGTCAGCCTGCCTCTTTGTCTCCCTTTCTCATGCCTTTCTTGTTCGAACAAACACACACACCACCCTCTCTGTTTCCCTGCCTGACAGTCTGTCACAGCCAGCGGACTGGTTTAGCAGGCGGAGTTCAGATGGGCTCCACAAACACATGGCACTCAATCTGGCTTCTTGTGTGTGCTGGAATGAAATTCCATTTTCTATGTTGTTAAAACTTTGCATTAATTTTCTTTTAATTTCCTATTTAAGGGCAGTTAGTTGTGGTCACAATTATACAAAAGGCTGATTTTCACTCTATGGAAGACTGTACGAGCATTTTTTTGTTTGTTTTCCAGTTAGACTAAAGAGTTGCACACATTTGGATCATTTGAAATGTCGTCACATGTGACCCTCATGAACATATTGCTTAACAATTGGGTAACACTGAAATAAAGGAGTGACAAACCATCTAAAATTCAGCTGCTTCTCGGAAGGCTGTCTTTTTTCACATGAGTAAATGTGACTTTGGATGATTCCAAAGAGAAAGTGTTGACAGTTCTGTGTCTCATAGATCAATAACCTCTTGTGTGTACTAAAAACAGCATTCTCCAGCTCTAATGAAGCCTGCCTCCTCTTCTACTGTCCCTGTTTCTATACGATCAACGCCATTCATGCCCCCACTCAGGCTCAGTAATCTAATTAGAGGGGAATATCAACATTAAAACACATATCTGCCCTCCTCCTTCCTCTTTCTCTCTCTTTGTTTCTCTGTTCTTCCCTACAGCTGGTGAGAGTATGGTTTGTGGCTGCCCCTCCCCCAGCATTTGAACAAGCCAATAAGAGGGCACGTCAGCAAAATAACCCCCCCCACACACACACACACATACACAGTCAGACACACACCATCCCTCTTTTCCCTTACCACCCTATCCATTCCCGATCCCATCCCCCAGAGCCCTCTCTACACCCCATCCCCCTTTTTCTACCACCCCTAACCCACTTACTCATCCTGCCTCCACACTCCCACACACCCACGAGACTTCCCCACCCTCTCTACTTTCTCACCCGTGTTCACCCTCCCTAGTAACTGCTCCCTACGCCTCCTCTCCATTCCTCTCACTCCTCTTCCCACTCACCCTCGTTCTTGGACACCCTTTCTACTATAGTCCCTCTCCTTCATTACACCCACTCATCATTTTCCTTCCACCCCCCCATCTCTGCTCTTCCCTTCATCCTCCCACCTTTCCATCCCCCCTCCATCCCTTTCCCTCTCCTCTATCTTCTGTGGCCTTATCTTATGAATATCGGTAGCACACTGGGTGAAAAATTGATCCTCCCCGCCTGTCTGTGGACGCTGCCACAGCGCATTAGCCTGTGTGTGATGTGTGCATGTGTGTCTGTGGAGGCTTGCTGCTTGTGGGAGAAAGGAAGGGAGGAGTGAGAGGAAGGAGGGTGGGAAGGATATTTGCATATCATCAAAGTAGGGAAAGGGAGTGTAATGAGGAGAGAATGTGCATGTGTGTTTGTTGGCTTATGTGTGTATTAGGAGTGATGTTGATGTGGCTTGAGTGTGTGAAATGAGAGAACGAGACAAATGAAATAAGGTATGAGGGGACTAGATAGACCGGGTTGGGGTTGGGGGTGTGTGAATGCAATGTAAGAGAGAATGGACATAAATCACACACGTTTTCCTTCGCATGCCACCCATCACAACGTCACTCGCTCCAAGCCACACACATATGCAAAGAACATCAACCCTAAGGATTGCTTACAGTAGGCTTCACACAGGCCATAACATTGACCTCTGACACAACAGCTCTTAAATGCTCCCAAAAAGCAAGTGTTGTGTTAACCAACTGATGGGAAATATAGTAAAATTGCTATATTCCAACACATTTAATCAGTTTAAGAACAAATGAGAGATGGTGAGATACAAATGACTTAATTTATCCTGCATCATACTACATCAACTAAAATCACTTTACTATATTTGTTATTATTTTCTGGCTGTCTCGTTTTCTTGTTTCTAATCTACTGTAAAGGGGTTCACGTGCAACTTCTGCAAACACAGCGAATACTTATTTTTAAAACGAACTTTCTGCTCTGGAGGAAACAGCTGCAATGGGTAGGCTCGGCATTTGTAAATAAATAATTTAAAGCCCCCTTCAGCCTGCCTCTCTGCTATCTACAGCTTCTGATTTAACAGGACGTACAAATCAATTACCGAGCTTGTACGTGTATGATCACCAGTAAATGTGTGGGTTTAAAGTGATACGAGTACAGAAGAAAGATGGATTTAACACGTTTGAGTGTTTCGTTCGGTTGTTTTGATGTTGGTAAAAAACTGAAGGAGGCATATCTTAAAAGTAACTGGAAGCTCGTTCCGTTTTCTGTTATCTATTGATCGAGCCTGGTGAAATCCGACTTGAGCGTTGACGGTCTGTCACATTTCACGCTGACACCAAGCGAACACTGGGCTCATACTCACATTCACATAGGCTCGCACACAGGGCGCACAATATTATCGACAGATAGGAGTACAGTCGAGGAGAGCGCATTGAAGGTAAGTGGCTGTGTTAAAACCACTCGTGGTTTGGGAAATACGCCGGGTTTCAGCTGTAGACTCAGAGGCGGGGTCATTCCTTAAGACCGTGTTAATTTTAGCTGTGGTTCTTTCTTTGTAATTTTAGATTGGCCACTTTTTTATCTTTCTCTCTGCGCTTCGATCTTCGCCTCTTTACAGCTGGGAAAACGCAGCCGGTGCATTGTAACGCAGTGGAATCACGCTGACTATAATTTTATTCAAAACCTTTCTTTCGTGCTTCTAATAACTGAGCATTTTAAAAGGATTCGAGGCGTGGGTGGTTAGCTACGGGATTTTTTTTCTGTGTTGGTTCTTGGAGGAGGAGGGGTGGGTATGGCTTGCCAAGCTAGCGAGCGACATTACGCAGACTGGCTAAACAAGTTTAAATGCGTGGTAAAGTGGATAAAGTTGTCTTAAACTAAATTCAGGGTTAGTCACGTCTATGATAAACCGACGTGGTATGATAACACGATTGTTGTGTGGTTAGAAAAGTATAATAACGCATTTACTTCAGCGTACTGTGCGCACCGACGTTAGCTTGTCCTCCCAGTGTTAGCCTCCCGCGAGTTAGCGAACCATGGCCATACTCACTGCTTGGTTATGAAGTAAACGTTGGCTGGGATGCTAGAGATACACCTTACTTCTCAATGAAAGTGTATTTTTTTATTTGAATGCACAACCTCGGCACACATTTGTATTTAGTTCAAAGCCAAAAGAATATGTACGGCATTCGTTGTGGGCAGTGCTGTTCAGCGTTAGTTGTTGAACCAGTTTGGGGATTTACGTTGTTATGAGTCGTGTAACTTAAAGCAGAATTCAGGAACCACCCGCAAACTAAACACGCTGGTCAGGATAAACAGTGGTGGTGAATATCACTTCTATTCTGGACACTTACATTCGGCTTGTCTCTTTATTCGTGTGCTGAGAACCAACTCGGGTTAACTCTTTGCCACTCTCCAACTTTGTATTTTCCAACAGTCTCTGAAAGCTGTTTCTGTGAGAGGAAACGAGAGGAAAAACGCTGAAAAAGAAACAGAGGAAATCCCCCGAAAGGAAATGCCAATCGCAGCCGCTGGACAGCCAACGACTCAGGAGCCCAGAGTTTGCCCCCGGCTGCCCTCCACCCCGGAGCCTGTCCCTAAAGGGGCTGATTTATTCGACGAGGCGGGGGCGGCGGAGTCGGCGGAGCGTACAGAGTACGGGGGCGCAGAGGGGGGCAGAGGACTTGGGGGCTATAGTTTCAGCCCAAGCGGCTTGAGGGGCTTTGTACAGCCCGGATCTACCAACGGCTCCCCGCCGCAGTCCCCGACCGCGTCCTCCTCCTTTCTCTTCCATCCACTACACACCCACCAAATGGCCATGGAGCCCCCAAGGACTCGGTCGCGTTCTCGTTCTGGATATTACCAGCAGTACGGTGTCGGGAATAGCAACGTAATACCCGGCAGCGGAGTTGCGGTATCCAACCTCCACCACCACCACCAGCAGCAGCAGCACCACCAGCTACATCCTCAGCAGCAGCTCGGTGCCGGTTGCGCACCACTTGGAACTCACAGCAATCACTCTGAGAACCAGCAGCGAGCTCCAGGAAGCAACGCCTCTCTCGGCATTCAGAGGCTGTCTTCTGTTTCCGGAGTGCACCGCATCCCGGCGGCAGGTAAATGCCCCCAGTTGACAATGTCACTGACAGTGTAATCGGCACCGAAGGCTCAGACAAGACAGAGAAAAAGGGGCCACAATGTTGTATTAAAACTTTTGTGCTCACGCTAGCATGGAGGATGGGGTGTTTTTTTGAGATAGAGAGTGGAACTGTGCATGTGTGATCACATTTGATGTACTTTAATTAGGCGGCGTGCTTACCACTGAGCTGCAGCGTGAATGTGGTGTACAGTTAGCATGCATACAGTAGTTAAATGAACAACTGCAATCTGTGGTCTGGACTGGGGTAAACTAAAGCCAGAAGAAATGCTGTGCAAAGGTAGTAGCTCCACCACATTGTGTTTCTTAATGCACCGCCGCATGTCTGTCTTTAGTCAATTATACAAATATTGATGTAGCTAGGTAACAAGTCTCACAATGTGTACAGGCTAAAGTTTGTCTGAACTCATCTATTCTTTCTGGAAAGACTCTCATAGATAACAGTAAAGTTAGACCTTGTGCGCTGAAAAGGTGACGTTCCAAACAACAAATGGCAAAAATTTGCACTACATATTTTTGTGACAGTAAAGTTCACAATAAAGCTGCGATGATGTGAGCTGCATGAGTCATTCGGTGAGTGAATTGTGATACCAACACAGCATCATAACCATTTAATATCAGAGGCTGCGTGAGCTGAAAAAACTGCAATGATGCAGTTTTCTTCCTAAACTGTAGGTGTCACTATTGAGAAAATGGCGCCCGACAGGAATGGCTTTAGAAGATGCTGTGCAGGAGATACAGTTTGCATACACAGATGTAACTACACGGTTTCAACTTCTCTGCTTCACGACAGTATTCAGTATATACCTGCTTGGATTTGGTGGATCGTACAGAGGTCTGTAGAGACGGACCATCTCACAAACTTTTTTCCCCCCAAATGCACCACCCAAGAAGCGCCTGCCAGGTTACACATTTAAATAAGTGCACAGCAGGCGGAAACGATACCAAAGCACCTGAAAATGCTAGCTCTTGTGCTGTGAGTTTTGGTGCACGCCGTTGTCCGTGAGGGCGAGAAAAACGAGCTTAAGCCAAACATGATTTTTGAATTGCATGGCCTGAACTGTAGATGGCACTAAATATTCTGGGTGCGTACACAAGTTAGCAAAGTTGTTTTGTAAATCCTCACTTGAAATAATGCTTAAGGAAAGAGAATAATCTAATATAAATTACAAAATAGGACATATGGAGAAGACTGATCTGGCTTCTATGTTATCCGATGAATTTTGCCTGTGGATGTAAGCGATTATCCTTTTTCACATAGAAGGTATTTTTACTAATTGTGACCTGGATAAGCCTGGGTTTGCCGTTTTCCACTGTTAAGCTGAACTTGGTGAGAGTGTGTGTGTGAACTGGAGCTGGGAGTAGAATACATGTGAGGGCACTCTCACACAGTGAATGAAGTGCAGTGAACCGTGCTACATGGAAACATCACAGATAGAGTTTCACCTTCACCGAGGCCACGGGAAAGATTTTTATTCCCCTTAAGCCAAATAGCACACCCAAAAAGCTTCTGAGGTTGGGAAAATACTAAGGTTTAGGAAAGTTTAGGTGTGCTCCTTCTTGGAAAGACTAGTTGCTCATTTGTAGCTACTAATTTTACACATTTGAATCATTTAACAAATGTAACAACCCTGTCATTCCCCTTGCTAAGCACTGCGTGTATTACAGAAATGCTTGTCAGGGTTTGTAGTTCAGTCTTTTAATTTATCCAAACGTCACACAATTCCACATTTTATACATGGAGCACATGTAATCCGTGGCTTTGTTGACATTTTTTACTTAAACAACCCTTTTAAACAGATGGTATCTACACACACAGTGTATGTGTACACAGAAAACAGACAGACTGGAATTACCTGTCCTGCAGAGTGAGAGTGAGAAAAGGCTGAAGTCACAGAAACAAACAAAGGCCCCCGTTTTTGGAGACCAAACCTTTAGTTTGTCCAAGCAGTCTGTGGCCTGCATATCTACCCTAAATCATCTGTATTTGTGCTAAAAACAGAGACACAGGAGAGCTGAGACAAATTATTAAAAGATGAATTAAAGTGTAGTGTAGGTCACACTGCACAAGCAAAGAAGTTCTTCTGTTACCTGCAGACTTTACTGTGACATAGGATTGCTAAAATCAATGGATAGAATGAGTGTATTGTATTCTGTATGAACACAAGAAGAAATGTACATCCATTTGAAGGACTACAGAACGATGCTCACTCTACTAAATCTGAAGCGGCTCCAACAGTAAGAACATTAGTAGCTGTTGTAGTTAAAAAATAATGACGGTGCTGTTGTGTTTAAAAGTACAGTAGTTCATTAACTGTTGATTTATATTTACAACATACATCAACCTAAAGGGGGAAAGCTTTAGGAATAATTTAGAATGAAGTATTCTTTCACCGGAATGAAGCAGCTGGCTATTTGGACCCTTCCCACCACAACACACCTTTTATTAGACCCTCTTTCCACTCCCAGAATGGGCCTTGCTTGTGAAAGAGAGATACTTAATCCATTCTTCCCATGTTCATCACCTGCACTGTGCATGAAAGATAATGCTTCCCTGCACTCTTCAATCCCTGCCTCTCCTTCCTCTCTTTGTCATCTGTTGTAATTCTTTAGGTCCCATTTTGTCCTTTGCCTCATTCTTTCACTCTTGTTTTCTGTCTGTATTGTTCACTTTTCTTATTTGGCAGTCTGTTCCATGTACTGTTCACATGACTATGCCCCCTGGTTTGGAAATCGTGTCTATTCAAGTAAAAAGGCTCACAAAATGCTTAAGAGTGCTGCCAAATTGGTCTGAGTGGATAAAAACATCTCTCGAGCAGTTGATATCCTACCCTGATCCTGACTCACCTCCGTCACAGCCTGTCCTCTTTTAGTCGCATTCACTTTTCCCTCCCTCTGGATCAGTCAACCCTTTTTGTACCCCTCCAGTCCATTTTCTTTGGCCTTCTTCCTCACATTTGTCTAATGGAAGGATCGTTTTAATGGATTGCCCAAAGCAGCAAAGAGGCAGACACTCAAGCCTCTCTACATCTACCCCTCCACCCCTGTCCTCTTCATCCCTCTGTCAGTAACAGAAGACGGAACATACACTTTTTTTTCTAAATGTATTCTTTTTTTTTAACTTTCCTTTGTCTTGCCACCCTGGCAACCCCATCCAGTTTGAAGAGAAACCTCTTTCACTTGGATTGACCAAGTAGCAGGGGTTCCCTGCTACTCTTTCACTCCAAAAAAAACCTCAAAGAAGTCACTACGGTCAACAAGAGAGGATTCTTGGAATAGCACAGGGTGACCTTAAATTTGGCCCAAAATCTAAGGGAAGGGCTTTGATGTGGTTTTGAAAAAGCACTTCTGAGAGAGAGAGAATGAGAGAATGCCAAAGGTCAGGTAAAGCCTCAAGAAAGGTCAGTATAAGAAAAGGAGAGGAGAAAGGCTGGGAAGGGTACAAAAAAATGCACTGGAAAAGAGAGAAATTGGTGTAAAAAGAAGCCCTCTGTTGGGTTTGGTAGTTGCAGGAGTTCTATGAGGAACTGAAGCATGTATTTTTTAGGAAGGTCATGTGCAGAGAGGGGTAAGGAAGGAAAAAAAAAAAGAGATAATTAGACTGAAGTCTGAGAATAATGGCAAATGGGGGTTGTGAACCAGTTTTATGGAGTAGAGCTGACTGGAGGAGTGTGACATGAGTATGACTGTAAGTAAAGTGAAGAGCCTTTGAGTGTGCAACATGTAGTGCAGGGCATGAATGAGTGTTGAGTGACCGAAGGAGAAGGATGAGTGGGAGGTACTGTTTGCCCCTGCTGTTTGCATGTTGGCTTTCTGTCCATGTTGATATAAGTGGGTATGTCCACTTGTTCAAGGGATGTGGCTTGGTTGTGTCATGGGAACAAATCTGTTACTAGACTGGCTGTAGTTCAGAAGCAGTATGTCCGCAGGGGTCCTTTAGATTTCTACTGTTGGATCCACTACAGTCTCCCAAGGACTAGTCTGGAAACTTCTTATTATGGTCACTAGTTGAACTGACATTAACACTTTCCATAGAGCATACATTCAGCAGTCAATCGGATCTTCCCAGGGGCAGATGCTACCAGCTTGAACTATTTTCAGTGTTTATGCCTTGTATCGTAAACTGTAGTTGCCTTTGAGGCAAATCTATATCTCAACATTTTGGTGTCATTAGCTGTGCTTGTCATTCCAACATAACCCGTCTGTGTCTGTTCCCCTTTTCTCCCTGAGTTTTATACAACACATATGTGAGGCTATATGGGTGTTTGCTGAGTTAGGAAGTCATTTATTTAGTTAAATGTTGGAATAGATACTGTTTTTCTACAGCTCTCTGTTACAGCAGCATCTACCGCTCTGTGGTCCACACACACTTGGTGTGTTTGAAACAGTCATCGTTTTTTAACATATGGCTGACTATGCTACAATCTATTAAAGATTCAGGAATTTGTGGAGTTGTACTTTGGCCAAAAAACGGGTTTAAGCATATTGTGCATACAGATGGACAGCAGAGAGTTGATACAGGGATAGCATAGCATTTCAGTGAATGACACATTACTGTGATCGCTTTGATACCTTTTGTCACTTCTAAAGCTTGCAGTGAGGGGAAGTATTTAGAATTTAGATTATATATTAGGTGTAAGTATGACACATCTCAGGTTATAAAAGGATCGTACTAATTTCAAATCAGATATAAGCTATTGCGGATGCTAACGTACATCAGCACCATCTTGTGAGGAACCACGTCCTGTTATCTGTGCCTGTCACCATTGTTTAGGTTTGGTTTAGTTTGGCTAAAAAGCTGGTCAAAATAAATGGAAAAGGAAAAGAGATTTGATATGGACCTTTATGCGAGAAATTGAATAGTACTGCTAAGGAACAAGATAAACGAAACCTATCCGTAAGCTGGAGTGTTCAGATTCACCCAAACTGCACATTAAGGTTTTGGACTTGGTCCATGCACATTGTGTTGTTATAAATCTAACGAAGCCCCTGATCTGACAGCTTTTTCTTGCTCATGTGATAAAATAAACCAATCACAGGTCTTTGAAACCCATTCAGCTGTGTCATAGTCAGTGGATGTTAGAAGTTGCTATGTAAGTCAAGTTTTGCTTTAATCGTGGAACTTTTTAAAAACACTTTTTTTAGTAACCTGCGTTGGACAAAACTGTTGATCGTTTTATCGTGTTGAGTAGAAATGGACTGAATCAGAGTCTTCCAGTGTGTTGCTCATGGCTCACAGAAGACAGGTTTGGTGATAGCAGAATTCTTACGTGACATGAAGAAACCCAAAGTTCAACGTGGCTTGATGTCAACTTCACATTCTCTGTTGTTTGTGGAGCTTAGTTTCACCTAAGAAAAAAAAGAAGTGTACATTACTTCATCATCAGCTCTGTGGCACATATTGTGTGACCTCTTGTTACATTTTCTTTGTTTTTACAGAGCTCTTTAGACACTTAACATCTACCAGTACCAGTTGAAAGTAAAGGGTTATGCTTTTGTGTTTTATGGTATTTCCAGTGTCTATATGAAATTAAATCTTCCTGTTAGTATTAGCAGCATATGACTGTGCAGTGCAGTAACGATAATCATGGATCCCAAGTCAATAAGTAACAACAAGAAGGAGTTATTGAATTTCAAATCAGAAACATGACATTTTCAGTACATGTAGCAACATTGATCTCGGGTGTATAAATTGAGCATTAGTTCCCTTAAAGACACAGAACGAGTACATTCCTAATGAACTATTTCCTTTTACTTCCTTAGAATGGACTTTAAATGAGTTGAGAGCCCAGTTTGTGGCAATGGTGTCAAGATTTATGATGATAGAAGAAAATGAAGATTTTCAACCACCACCACTCCCCAAAACACTGTCTCAGATGGTTCTGCCGGTCTTTATGAACAGAGGGGGGAGAGCGGGAAACCTCCCATGGTGTGAAGGAGTGTTTAGCTCTGCGACTTTATGCATCTTTATGCATTTCCCCACTGACTTACGTGCACACTCCTTGTATACTTGCTGCCTGGGTGGGCTGAAAGCAGGAACAGGACTGTCAGAAACATGTGCATTTAGATGGTGTGACATCACTTTCAAAACATTTGTCCTGTCAGCGCTCTGAAAAGATCTTGAGATTTGTAAAAGCAGGAGAGCAAACATAGATGGCACCTAAGTTCACACGTGAAGAGGAAATGCTTCATTGAAAAGTCAGCTTGTGGGAATGCTGTCATTGATTAATAGACGATCCGCTCTGATGCTGTTATTGGGAGTGAAACTGGACGGGGCTTGCGGTGCGCTCAGGCGGGTATTATCCTTGAGCTGATGGTGTGTGTTTATATGCTGGAGGCTTGTGCAGACATGCTTTGAGCTGTGTCCAAGTTCCTTTCTTGAATGGTCATGCTTTAACTGGCTGAGAAACTAGCTGTTCAACATTATTGATTTTGACTTCATAAGTGAAAATATATAAACGTGATTCAACAAAAATAGAGATATGTTTACATACATGTAGTATTAACTGTCCTTGGGTGTGTTTGCACAGAAGGGGTTTCTGGATAGCTCGTGAATTAGTTTTCACCTTCAGTTTTCCATTTCATAATCCTGTGTGTGTTGTCATGCAAAACGCTGCCAACAGACACAGTAACTTCACATTCATATACGTTGTGTGCGGACATCTGCACGTGTTTGCAGTTTGTGGGATGTAAATTGTCATTCTTGAGGAAAAGTTAAAGATGGAGGAGCAACCTCAAGTACTGCAGCAATTAAGTGTAAGAAAAAGAAGATAATGTGAAAGATAATGAGGAAGGGAATGTGGGAGCACAATGAAAGGGCGGGAGAGGTAGAGCTACTCCCAGTTCTGTATGCATGCACACACACTTTTGCCATCAAGCCTGTGTGAAGCAGGTAATGGCTGGGCAAGCGCTACTTTCTGCCTATTTTAAGCCTGGTATCGGCTTGTGACTTGACTGCTTTGTGCTGGGGTGTGAAGTGTGCTGTGACATGTGTTCAGGAGGCGGGATGATGTGAGAAGTGCGTATGTGTGTGTGTGTGTGTGTGTGTGTGTCTGTTTGTTTTTCTCATATGTTCAATTTTCTTTACTTTTTGTACATGCTGTGGAAATGGGTGCACGTTCTGCAGCACTCAGTCTGTTGAGCTGGTGGTTTGTTCACTAAGCCTGTCACTCTGCACTCATCCTTCCATCCATCCATCCATCCAGCCACTCCCTGTGTTTTTGCTATGAGACAGTAAAAGGTAGTTGAACACAGACAGGATGCAAGAGAGTGATGGAGATCGTGGACAGAGATGGTGTGATAGTGCAGAGACAGGAAATGTGGATTTTGTGTGATAAAGCAGCAGCAATATGGGAGAGAGACAGGCCAGCAGATAGGGAAATGGATCGGTGGCAGGGAGGGATGTGACGAAGAGAAGGAGAGTGTGAGGAGGAGGAGGAGTATGAGGAAGGAGGATGGCTGCGCTGGGTGCAAAGGGGTGTATGATGAGACAGGGAGGGAGAGGTGAAGGAAATGGATAGAAATAGCTGATGCACTCTGAGGCTTACAGAAAATCAATAGTAGTCAAGAGGGGAAGCCACAACCCCCACTCTGCTCTCTCTGGCTTTTCTATCACCCTTCACTGCTCTCTTCCTCCAGTTTCCCCCCACTCCATGTCTGTTCCTGTCTTACTTTCTTTCTTGGTGGTTTCACTCTTTCATGTGCATTTCCATCCCTTTTTGTGAATCTGTGCTTCTGCTTTGTCCTCTTCTTTGCACCCACACTTGCTTCCTTCACACCCTCTCTTCATACTTGTTGGTTTTCCAGAACAAACGGCTGTAGTCGGTGGTAATTTTCTGCAGGCGCTGGTAAGGTGTGGTTGATGGTGTTGATTCCACTCATTCTTTCCAGTTGTATGGCACCTTTTTAAAGAACACGCAGGTCCGAATGTTTTTGTTTTGCTTGCACATATTTATTCGAGCAGACTTTGTTCTGTTGTGTTCAAAGTAGTGAGTGGAATTGTGCCATCTGAATGCCTCCTCCTAACTCTGCCGAGTTACATGTATCCTTTTAACTGGACCACCATCATTCTAACAAATACATGCAGGGGAGCGAAATAGGGTTGTTGATTAAAGTATGCCAGACGCCGCAATGCTGTGGACTGTTTGTTTAAATGTTCAAGGTCTTCTGCTGCTTATAACTCTCTCTGTGGGAGATCAGTGTACATGTAAGTTTAGCCAAGTTCACTGCACAGATGTTGTTGTTAAGTTACTTTAATAGTGATGTTGTCAGATGATGCTGGCTCTTAAAATGCTCTCAGAACCCCTGAGTTGCACATAGTCTTAATTGGCTGAATTTCAATCACATTTACTGATGCATCTCGCTGACAGATAAAAGAAACAATATGTGAATGAGAGCAGCTTTAGTTAGGGTGGGTGATATATATCGTTTACAACAATATCGTCACTGTTGTTTTGACAATTTACGTTGTCAATTTATGTTATCGATTATGCAAATGACTTCACTGAAACAACTGAAAACACAGGTTGAAACCCCACACATTCACTGAGCAAGAGTTACTTGCGTGCAGCAGCACACCGCAGCATGCCTAGATGATCACATGACCTCTCCTGGCACATTTCTGGCAGGTTAACGCCTCGAAACATAAACATTTGAAAGACAGCATGGACACGCCGTCCGCGGATGCTCCAGCTTCAGAAGATTTATTTCCAATACGTGGATCGACTTCAGTCGCACAGAGGTACTTTGGCTTAACCTGTTGCGTTAAAAGCAGCTCGACAACCAACCTGTTTCACCACTTGTGGACTAACCACACAAAAGAGTACGAAGAATGTCAAAAGCTAGGGGCCAAAGAAAAAGGTAATGTTATCTGCTGCACAACACAGCCAATAAACGTTAGCGGACTCATTCAACAGAAAACTGCCTTATGACAAAAAAAGCAACCGATGGCGAGACATAACTAACGCTATCACCAATTATATCGCAAAAGAAATGGTGCCGATTCAGGTGGAGGAGAGAGAAGGCTTTAAACAACTTGTGAATACGCTGGACCCGAGATGTACAGTGCCTAAACTGCTCTGCCCAACTCAGGCTGTTAAAAACACACATTTAAAAGAATGCTGTCTAATTATGTTACAGTCAAAATCCCCCAAAATATCGAGATATTATTTTTTGTCCACATCGCGCACCCCTAGCTTTGGTGTGTTAGTCCGGTTTTTAGAGCTTTAATTTTGTACAATTCCAGTTGGATCAACATGTTTCCAGCAGCAGTGGATGGAAGCATTTGTAAACATCATTGCGCTTGGCACGCCAATATGAATGGTGGTGACGATTTGACACTGAGGTCTGAAAACTGTGAAGGACTTTCATCTTTAAGCCATAACCTACCCCACTCCCTGTACTGCCCAGCATTGCAGTCGCGATGTGTGAATGACTGGTGGCCACGGCTTTAACAGATTGATGAAGCTGTTGATATTACATATTTCATGTGTGGAAAAGGCCGTACAATACAAAAGGTAAACAGTCTTTTAAGTTGCCTGATTTATGTAGCAGGAAACGGATGAAAAGGGATTATTTAAAGAATAATTCCCAGCCCTCAGGCTGTTGACGTTATTATTTTAGCTGTATTTACTGTGTGGCAGGATAGATGTATACAAAATGTCTCATTATTTGGGAGTTCTTACTTATTGCATTCCAGCTTTAAATTCATGTAATTATGATTTAATCATGCCTGTTGTTCTCATTGACCCATCCTTTTTCATAATTCTCCACCAATATTTGCAAAGATTCAAATTTGGTCCTATTCATTAAAATCCTCCTTATCACTATTCTGTAGAATTTCATAGCTAAAAGTAAAGAATTGATCGTTCCCTTACATTAAATGAATTCAAACAGCAATCCCATCATTCACCTCAGCTTCAGGCCGAACTGTGTGCCGTCTCGGTCCAACAGTGGGCATGATGTCATTGAAATGTGTTCTGTAGCCTCTGTGTTGTCCTCTATAGAGTGAGTCTAACTGAATGACTCGTCTCTGACTCAATTTACAGGATTCTGACCATGTGCATGTGAGCCCATATTCAGGGAGGGAGCTGGATTTTTGCCTATTGTGATGAGTGAATGAGCGGTGTACAGAGGAGAGCTGTGCAGCCGGCGAGTGAAAGAAATGCTTCACCAGTGCCCTGTCCCAAACCATCTCAATGGAAATGGCCTTTTAGTCTGTTTCCTCTGCAATGATATGTAAGCTTTACCTATCTTAACCTTTTCACTCCATTTATAGCGCTTGCTCCAGGGATTATAGTATAGGAGGGTATGCTTCTCTGAGGATTGAGGAATGCAGCTGAGAAAACCTTACTCCACCTGCCTCCTCAGTCTCTTTCTCTTCCTTATTACTACTTTGTTGTCACTCATAGCTTTTCTTCAAAGAGGGAGGCTGTGAGCAGCAAAAATTCCTCAAACTCACAACTGATGGGTGAAAAATGCTCTTCTATAAGGCTTTTTTGCATCTATTTCCATCTAGTTTAGCTTTTCTTTCATCACCATTGTAAAGGTACTCTTATTTGGAGTGCCCTTGGCAGTGCTTACCCTTGGAGTGTGTACCACTGCCACCATCTGTGGAGAGGATGTCTCCTACTAAAGACCTACCCATGAAAAAAGGAAAAACAAAAGCCAGAATAGATAGAAAAGACAATAAAAAGATGAAAGGATTGTGGAAAAACAAAAGAGTAAAAGTCTTAGACGTGATGCAAGCAGCGGTATCACCAGAAAGCTCCTTTAATCCAGGATTACTTTGTTTATTTTGTGTTTGTCTGTGTGTAGGCAATGAAATCTGTGGAGACCAGTATACCATATGTGTTTCAGTCACATTTGTGCTGTACACAGGGTCAGCAGCCTTTCTAACAAACATGTTGTCATTGTGTTTTTGATGTTGTGTACTCAGTCCAGGTTGCTTTGGGAAAATGACAACAAAGGGATTAAATGAACTGTATGGAGATAAGCAGGGGTCTCCACACAATGGCAAGGTTTAATGATAATCCCAGTTTCAACAAAGGTGGTGCCAACCTGTGCTGTATATTGGACTGTAAATAAATAAACTGAACTATATTCATGAATGTTGTTTTCAAGTAAGGCCAGATCCCTGCAGATACATACATGTTCAAATGTTGCTTTTATTTGAAATGCTCAAGCCCTTCAGGGCTACCATACTCAGGCAAACAAGCTGTTGACCAAACTGAACAGAACTACCGTAGTTAATGTGTTTGTTACGGCTGTGAATTATAGAACGCTGAGGGGCAAGTTAAAAACACCATGTAGCACAGTGTATGACCTGTTTTGCTCTTTCCTCCGTGCAGGAGCCTCTGGTGTAACCTACCACTGCCACCCAGACCATGCTTATGGAGAGGAGAGTGATAAGGTAAGTATTACACCTTTTTCCCTGGTTGAAATGTACATTTACAGTAACTGTCTGTTTCCAACAGGATTTCTAGATGCACATTATGAATTCGGTTTCTGTGTTCACTTTTCACTCTTTTGCCTTATTTTGTAAGAGCTGAGGGGATGTGAAGAAGGTTTTTCTAATAAGTTCACACATAGAATTTTCTCACATGACTGACGACATTAAAGATCAGCTATTATGCGCCCAGAGAAGATATATGGTCGATACTGGCTGATATTAAAGAATAATCATGCAGCGCCACTTAGCCGGTTTGGCTGAATGGGCTGGAAGCTGTTTGATATTTCAAGGAGTCTGTGGGAGAAAGAGTATTGAGTGAGACAGCACAGTCACTTGTGGGGGCTTTTCCACCAAAGCAGGTCCAGTGTTTGTTCAGAGCCAGACCCTTACTTAGAACCAGTTCTTTCTGTTTCGAATGCCAAGTCTCTGGCTCCAGCCCGAAAAACTGGTGCTTCTGCTTGAATTAGGGGCTAGGAGAGGGAGTTATGGAGACCAACAAAAATGTTGTAACCACCATGTTAAAAAAATTCAGAGCCAGTGTAGTGTTTAAAACTGATTAATTCAAAAGAGAACTTAAAAAGACAAGAAAAAAACCGTTGCTTTAAAATGGATGTGGTGTAGAAGCAGCAGAGCTCAGTGTCCCCCTCATTTCCCTGCTGTTTAATGTCTTTATATTCACATTTACGAACCTTACCCAATATGCAGCATAGAGTGGGACTCACAATTGCTGTTTTTCCACACAACAGCGTTTGCAACTTCATTTACAAGCGTATCACCAGCTGGAGTTTGTAGATCCTGTTCACAACAGCACATTTACAGCGCTGTTCAAAAATACCGACGGGGTTGTGAAGATCCTTAACAAACACAGAGGCTGGTAGAAAACGGCATTGATAAACTAGACTCTGGTTTACAGAAAAAAAGTGTGATATCTGAAGATAAACCATCTTTCCGCACTGTGGTCCTCCACATACACCAGAGGGAGGTTCAAACGTGTATTTGAAGAAATATTTCAAGTGACATCATGTCGGGGCTCTGTGGTGGTTCTCGGCTGCAGAAAACCAAACCAGTTCTTTGCTTTTTTTGTAGCTGACTCTGGTACCAGCCCTGAACCAGACCTGCTTTGGCTGAAAAGAAACATTAGAGCACAAGAAACAGAAAACCTGGAGAAGGTAATGAATAAATGTACAACAAACCATGATGGCGAGCGCGGTGAAGAATCTACGATCTCCTCGGAAAACTGAGCAGAATTTGTCTAAACGTTGGGGAGAACACCCACGTCTCTTTGATGTTTCAGACGTGTAATATCATGTCAGACTTGGGAGAGAAGTTGTGGAGAGAAACCCCCGGATACATGCAGACACGCTGAATCACCTGGAGCTACTTGTATCATGTAACAATGATGGCAAGAGAGAGACTTGTCTGAATGGGATCTGGAGCTGCTGGATAGAGATCAGTCAAATGAGTTTTAAGCTAAGTCTGGAGAAAAATCTTAAAGTGTGTGACACCCTGTTACAGATCATCTGTGCAGTCTAAACACACTAAGACTTCAAAACAGGTGTAGTGTGAACACTGCAACAATCTTATGACACTGAGAGTGTTTCACTATTCTCACTGCATGTCATTCCCCTTCACCTAACCACTTTCCCATCCTTCTCAACTATTAAAGAAAGGCAGCTACCCCACTATCAGTCATCATTATCATAATCAGTGAAGCTAAAACATGGTCTTGAAGAGTATGGCTTTCATTTGGTAGATGTTCAAGAGAGTGAACATCTCTTGATGCAAAAGCTTAAACAAAGCAAAGAGAGAGCTGGCCAGAACATTAGGTGTGGTCAAATTTAAGAGTTTGGTAAACACTGAAAAGGAAAATCAAGAACAACATTACGATGTTTACATCCATGGAAGTGGTGGACGATCTGCAAACCATTTGTAAGCCTCTGGGATAGAAAGACTGTATAAGAATATCCCAAACCTCTTAAAAACAGATCAGTCACTCATCATTTTCTGTCAAACTAAACTGATAGCACCTTCTTTGTCTTTGTGAGTATGAAGAAGGCGGCTCATGATCTGAAGCATTCATCGTCATCATGTGTAACACACGGCAGGAGCAGTGTGGTGCAGTGGGCCTGCTTTGCTGCCAGTGGCACTTTGTCTCTACTGTTTATTGATAATGTGACCGTAGCAGCCTGCAAATTTTGACCTGTGTATGAGACAAAGGAGAACTTCTGACAGCTTCAGTGAAGGCCTGAGAAAGCGTCCCACAGGAGGAATCCTCTTCTCTGGTGACGTCCAGGCGTTCCGGCGAGTTGCTGCCTGCCAACAAAGTACTGAAAATAGGGAAAAACAGGGACTGCTGCAGTTTAAAAAAACAAAAAAAACAAACAACATTTCATGTAATAATTTTGTTCAGCCCCCTTCACTAAAGTTGTTTAATTTCAAATCTTCTAACGACGGCGCACGGAGCAAAAAGCATGAAGAAGAGCAACTTTAGGAATGCTTCTGAGTTGCAACATAAGTGACGTGATTTGAATGACAGCAATAACATCATTTTCTGTTACCTAATCTGTGGAGCAACTTTGGCCTGAAGCCTCAGCTTTGAGGAGAGCTTGATGTCTCTGACTGTCCCATACTCTGAAGCAACCGCGTTCTGTTGAGAAAGTCGACACAGTTTGCAACTACTGACTCTGCTTTACATTTCGTAAATCCTTTAATAGATTTCTAAATGCTGTTGTGGGAGTCAGCAGAATGCACAGAAAGACGGGGAAATGTTCTGCACAAAACCTCTTTCCATAGAGGATGCTTTCCTTCTGTTTTAGACACCACACAAAATAAAAGAATGCATATAACTTCATAGTTTAATGCGTTAAAATTTCAGCAATAGGCTGTGCATTTGTGATTCTTTAAATGATTGGAATCATCAGAAGATGTGGTCTTTGCAATACTCAAACAGTGTAGTTGAAAACCAGGGAAGTCGAAGAAAAGGGGAAGCAGGATGCTGAGGAAGGTGTTGAAGTAAGCTTGGAGGGGGAGAGGGTAGGGAGGGAGGCGAGGCCAAAAACGGGGAGGGGTATTGCTAATGATTTCACCTCCAGCTGTGGAACTTGGTTGGAGTGAGAGAAGCAAAAAGGAGGAGAAGGTGTGAGGGAGGGGAAGGAAGGGAGGAACAGTGGCAGAGGAGCCAAAATGAGCTTTGAAATCTTGTTGATGGAAAGAAAATAAGAGGGGGAGGGAGAAGTGTTTGAGTATTAGTGGAAGCATGTCTGTAAATGATAATGAATAAATGCCCATATTTTCTCAGTGTACACATTCATGAAAACATATTGTTGTGCTGGGAAAGAGAACCGTGGCCTCAGTTGTATTGCCTAAGTGTGTACTCGCATGCCCTCTGTAGGCCTCCTTTTATTTTTGTTCTAAGCAATGACAGCAAAGCCACAACAGCTGTTGGGCAGAGTTACTGTGTGTGAGAATCAATACATGCATATCCCAAATGTGGATATTGTGAAATAGAATGTGGAAGGGTGTGTCATGTCCAGCCTGGTTTGTGCACACTCTGAATGTGCAGACAGTGAAAAGGAATGGAGGGATGTGCATGCGTTTTTTTTTTTTTTTCTTCACCCATTTTAAAGCAAAGCAGAAACATGATTGAACCAGACTTTTGTGTCTGTGTATTTGTTCACAACAAGGGCTCGATTTGAACACAAGGCCAAATTATAACATATTGCTCGAGGACACTCTCCTTTGTCTGATGAGGCTCCCCTCCCACTAACGCAGGCAGGCAGTGCCCATCAAACTTTCATACTAATGGGCCGATAGTCTGCATGTGTGAAGACACGCTGTCCGTGTGTTTGTCCTTCTTCTGAACCTCACTTGTCCCCCCAGATTTCAAGCCAAAGTGTCGGACTGGTCAGACAGATGAGGGGAAAAAGGGGACGGTGGTGGTGGGGGCTATAGATGGATTCAGCTTATCTGATGGAAGGAAAGGGGGATGGGAGGAGGTTGTTGGGAAGGGTGGGGAGAGTGTGGGGTGGTGGAAGAGTCTGGCTTAGATGTGAAAATGGGCACAGTAGTTGTCCCAAGGGTTTTGGGGTTGGGGTGAGGCTGGTAGAGAGGTTGTGGGGTGTTGGGTCGGATGAGTGGGGCCTATTGTCAAGAGGAACAGAGAGGGATGCTGTTCCATGCTTAAATGGGAATATAATGGATGCTGTGATTCTTCTGTATTGATTGTAACAAAATCAACCTCAGAAAAGCTTCTCTTTTCTCTCACATAGAGATGAATCTGAACTGCACGAATTACCACATGGTATTTTAGTATGTCGAACTCTACTTTAGGGTTCTTACTTAAAGCAAGAGGGTCTCAGTGTGTTGGAATGGTTATATTTTGTTATTTGAGTAGCTTGAGAGAGCTCTTTCTTTTCCTGTTTCTTGTTTTTTTTTTTTATATTTGGATAGGTTCAAGTACTCTAACTTTTCATTTCACATTTAAGCATCAGGCCTCAGCCTTCCTGTAAGTCTGTTATCTCCCTTCCTCCCTAAATCTGTTTCAACTTAATAAAGTCATTAAGCATTTTTGTGTGACGCTACCTCTGTCCGACCAAAACCAGACTTTATAAATGCATTTCAACGTGTTAGTCCGACTGAAATCGTTTGACAAACACACCCAGATAATGTGGTTGGAGTCACTCCTGCATGTCTACACTCAACAAGACTCAAATGGGCGTAGTCGCTCCACACATGCTCCAAAATGTATTTATTTATTTTCATCTTCTTGTAAAAACTGTCAAGCATGAGTGTGTATTAATTAATACAGCCAAATTCCTAAGTTTCCTGCTCGGCGGCTCGGCTCACAGTTGATGAAAGCGTTTCCAGCCTGTTGCTCTGTTCTAACTAAGAAAACCCTGATTTATTTATTTTTTAACTCGATCATCATCATCTGACAAAGTTCAGATTCAGCTGTACTACTTATATGTGCGATGATCTCCCACAGAGAGAGTTAGAAGCGGCAGAAGGTCGAGAACATTTTCTCACACAGTCCACAGCATCGCAGCACCAGACAGACTTCAGTTAAAATCTTGTTTTCCCTCCTGTTCATGTTTACTGTTACAATGCCGGTGGTCCAGTTAAATGGCCCAGTCAAGCTGTTAGCGTAGCACAACTCTGCTATGCATGTAACCAAACTGATTGTTATTTATCCCGTAAACTGGTCAAGCTCTTTTCAGATCACTGCTAGCAGTGAGCCATTAGTTTAGAGTCTGTTTGGTCCTACAGCCAAGACACATTTCGTTCTGGTTTGTTAAAGTAGCAGTTTGCCTCTGAAGAGCTTCAGCCGGTATTGTTCTTTATAGGCTGTAGAGCTCAAACAGTGGCAGCTGCCCATGTGTGAATGTGAATTTGCACTTGTCTGCAGGCGTTTCTATAACGGTGTGTGTTTCTGCAGTCTGCTCTCCAGCTGTTTCCTGTTAGCTATCACGCTGCTCTCGAGGTTGCTGAGCTGCGTAAGTGTGTATTCGTATGTGTGCTAAAAAGTCACAGTCGCTGAGTCATTTTTATCACTCTTTAACAACGTGATTCTCCCACAAAGAGGGGCGGTAGAAGCAGGGATCAAGTAATATTGTAACTCTGAGGGAATGTGTGTTAAAAGTAACCCGTGTATTCTTCAGAGCACAGCACACCTCCTCGTAAGGAGAATGACTAATATCTGACACATGGGCATGTCTCTGTGTGTTCTTGCCTCACCGGGTGCCAAATGTTAGAGTCACCGCTTGACAGTAAGTGAAGTGACTCACAGATGAGTCTAAAGGATTGAAGCGGTATATGATATCTCCTTAGTCAGTGCAAACCTGATGACTACACGGGTAGCTATATCACAGTTTTTGTGAGCATCACTGACTTTCTTTACAAGAAAGTACTCGTCAAACTATCCAGTGGAGGGTGTGTACTTGCAATTTGCACATGGGCTTGTGAGTGCTTGTCCTCTGTTTGCATTTCCTCACTCCAAGAGGAAGTGACTTTGAACCCTCAGGGCCTCTGAATGCTGGTGGTGTAATATGCTCCCTTTCACAGCCACATACATCCCTGTAAGCACATACAAAGGCACTTTCTGAATCATACAGGAAATGCCATGAGTCACGAAGGAATACGGAGGCTGAGCAGCAGTAGGAATTGCAGGCCAGAGGGACTGTAAAGCATAGTGAAACTGATTTATTTGATAGGACTGTTATGGGTCACTAAACACAATACCCATCCCCTCTCTCACCCTCCTCTTCTTTCTTCTCCGTCCTCTTCTATTTTCCACCCCTCCCTCTGCAGAGTGAGGAAAGCCCCAGTCCAAAGCGCCAGAGGCTGTCCAGTCAGTCCGTCTTAGAACAGCTAACGTCATCTGCTCCCCCACCATCCACTCCTTCTCCCCCCATCCGCCCCTGGGAGTCGGGACCTCCAAGCCGGAGACAGCCTCACCCCCATACACACTACCACCAGGAGAGGTGTGTCACTCCTGTGCGGCACAGACGCAGGTAAAATGCTGTTCTTGTGTTTCAAATACATGGGCCACACGTCATCAAACAGGTTTCCACACCTCCGCTCTGGGTCCTGCCTTTAAAGCTCTCTCTTCCCTCTCTTAGCCCGCCTGCAAGGCGTCAACGCGGTCGTCTCTCCAGACCCTCCCGTCACCTGCCTCCTCATCACCATCTTTCTGCCCAAGGACCTACACTTCGCCTGTCGCCATCGGATCTCCAAGATGAAAACTACCACCACAACCCCCTTCCCTCCACACACCAGACGTACCCAACACACACACCAAGCCCCTATGGTCAGCCTCCCACATCTGGTGGTGGAGGGGCAAGTTCAGAAGAGCCCCGAGCTTTCCACCCCCCAACTTTGTCCCCACGACTACTGCACCCGGCCGCTCACCACCACCCCCATCATCATCATCATCAGCAGCATCATGCAGTTCAACAGCAGCAAGGAGCCATGGTCATGGACCTGCATGAACGGGTGGGTTTGCAATGTTTTCAAACATTTGGAGGCATAATGTGTGTGTGTGTGTGTGTGTGTGTGTGTGAGAGAGGCTTTATATTAACTGTAACGTTCACTCTCTTCAGCTGCAGCAGGCCAGTGTACCAGTCTCCTACACTGTGACCCCAGTCCCTCCTCATGGACTTGCGGCATCTTTGTGTAGCGGTCAGCATCTTCCCCCTTCCTGCTCCTCACAGCAGCAGGTCCCCGCCTGCAGTGTGGTCTTCAGCACTGGACAACACTACCACCCGGTGAGAAGAATATTGCAGTCAGCAGTTTTGTGGGAGAATGTGGGTTCGTTTGTGCAATTTCTTCAATGGCTCTGCCAAAGAAAAGCACATTAATAAGTTTACTGTGTCATGACTGCCACCTTGTGGCAAGATATGGCACATTTTATTTTACACAGAGGGAACGTATTTTAATTGCTCTTGACTTATTCTGCCCTTCTCTCTTCTCTTTTCCAGATGTTACAAGCATGCTCAATGCAACATTTGCCAGTTCCCTATGCCTTTCCCTCACTGCTTTCCAGTGACCCCCAGTTTCTGATTTCTCCTCCCCATCACCTCTCCCACCACCCGCCCCACTTGCCAACACCTGCACAGTTTCTGCCTTTCCAGACGCAACAGCCACGATCGGTATGTATGCAGTTTATGCCCTTCAATTTTATTTATGTATCAGTAAGGAAATTAGGATAGAACTGAAAAACAAAAGACAAATTTTAGAGCTACGGAAACTGGAGCAAGTCTTTGGTACCATGCTGGTTTCTGACCTTGTTTCCAGTAGAGTGTCTTGCTCATACATATAATAAAAGCTACAGACAAAATCCTGAAGGTTTGGTGCACAATTTTTATTTCCTTTTAATTTTGTTTGACATTATAGTTCATGGCCACTTTTTTTCTGGTTTTAATGACTGGATCAGAGTTGACTTTTACCCATTTGTAGCTTCAGTCATTTTCACAGGAAGGCATTTTTAGCACAGTAATAACTTCATTACTAGAGTAATAGATGTGAAGCTACCAAACAGAACAAAGTGTGAACCTGCTGCGTGGACTCTTTGTTCCACAGTAACACCTATGATGCTTGTTCTTTTATTCCAGCCCTTACAGAGGATTGAAAATGAGGTAGATATTGTGGGGGAGCAGCTCCCTGTTGGTGGAGGCTTCAGCTATGCCCACCATCACCACCATCACCACCACCCTGCCTCCACCCTGCCGCCCTCCACACCGCTCCAGTTCCTGTCGCACCATGACCCCCTATCACAGGAGCTTTTTACAGTGGTGAATACATTCTTTAAATCGCACATTTTCTTGGATCATGATGATCGTTGTTGATTTTTCCCCTTGGTGTAATCGATTTTGTTTTTTGGTGTCACTTTCTTTCACAGCCCTATCCTCACTTTATGCCTCGCCGATTCCCAAGCCGACGTTACCGCTCGCAGCAGGTCGTGCCCCCGTCTCCCTACCACCACAGCTTCCTACCTTACTTCCTGTAAGTGTTTCTCACTGCCTCAGGTTTTGTGTTGCACCTACACTAGGGAATTTGCAAGGGATTTGAGTATACCGCAGGTTGATGATTAATTCAATGTATTAAACATTTTTCTCCTTGGTTCTTTAATCTCCCACAGCTCTATGCTTCCCATGCCACCAAATGTGGCTCCTACAATCAGCCTCGAGCTGGATGTGGATGATGGAGAGGTGGAGAACTACGAGGTTAGACAAAATGCTGCTGTTCTGCCAGTGATGTTATTACATGATGCTGCAGAGACCAACAAAATGAATTGTGCTTGTCTGTGTAAAACAGGCGCTGTTGAACCTCGCAGAGCGTCTTGGAGAGGCCAAGCCTCGCGGTCTAACCAAGGCAGACATAGAACAGCTTCCATCATACAGGTTTAACCCCAACAACCATCAGTCTGAGCAAACTCTGTGAGTACCTCGGTGTCCTCTCTGTCACTGCAGTTGTTTTGGGTTGATTCTTATTTTAACTTGAAGACAGGATGTTTAACGCTCCTGATCTTTTGCATTGCAGATGTGTGGTATGTATGTGTGACTTCGAGTCTCGACAGCTCCTGAGGGTATTGCCATGTAATCACGAGTTCCACGCCAAGTGTGTAGACAAGTGGCTTAAGGTGGGTGAAAAGTTTCTCTCATTTTGATAATCAGCCTCTAAAAATGGAACTACTTCATCCATACTCATACATTTCCCTCAGTTTGATTTACTCATTTGTTTCCTCCAGGCTAACCGTACCTGCCCCATCTGTCGAGCCGATGCCTCTGAGGTCCAGCGGGACTCTGAGTGACCTCACATTAAGACAATGCCTGACTGTCTTTTGGATGCACCATTCAATTAGTGAACTCACACATTCTCTCACATAGCTGGGACCACTGCTCCCACTGACACTGAACAATAATTCTCTCCAGGAAGCAGCATGTAGGTGTGTGGAGACATTCTACTGGCTCACATTATCGCTGGACTTCATAGGGCTTCTGTTTTTAAACCTCCTCTGTCTTCTCCTGATGCTTGCTGACCACTATGAATGGCCTTTGAAACACACACAGGTGGACATCTATGTGCATATGTTTTCTACTTCATTATAAGCCCTTCCTAACTGGTGTTACCTGTTGATGGACAGAGGAAAATACTTAAACTAAACTACTAATTTACAATTGGCATTCCAAAGATCGCGATGGCAGAATCTTTGTTAATTTCCTGGTTGTAATTGAACAGCCATGTTTTGGTGAGCGCACACTTTCTGCTTTCACTGCTCGGCTCATTGTAATTGAGATTGACTCATTTTAATTTATCCGTGTTTTCTTGGATCTGTCAGCGTCAGAGCCGACTGTTTTAGGTGGAACAAAGATTCTGTTCACTGTGTGTCAGAGTAAGCCTGCTGGAAACGGAGAATATTTGTAGTTTATAAATACATTTTGTTTTCTCTGTGTGCAGGTAAATGAGTGGGTCCGTGCATTTGTGAAGGTGTGGCTGTAACCGTGTTTTTACTGCACTGCCTAAATTTATTTCCCCTCCGCTACAGATTGGTGTGGACTCGAGGATATTCTGACATTTTCAAGTTTTGAATTAAGGTTAAGGAACATGAACACCTCGGAAAGTTAAAATGCTTATTTGTCATGTTTCTATTTATTTTTTTAATCACAGATTACTAAAGCACATCACTTCACGTGCCCATCAACACTGTTTGGGTTTTTTTTAAAGGACATTTTTGTTGGAACAAAGTTTTCACCCATGCTCACTTAACTAGCTTTCTTACAAGGAATTTTAAAATGTGACTGTGTCTGTCTTGGTACCCTTCTTTAGGTGTTGGCAGGTAGCAATTTCAGTGTTTTCCCCACCTCTGACAGGGATTGACTTTAAGAAACCTGACTTCTCAGCTAGATCTAGTATGTTCCACTGACAGATTTTACACTTCAGCACTTTAATACTTAAATTTGAAACCTACTCTCATGCTTCCTGTTCTGAACAAACCACAGTTTCTACAGTAACCTAACAGTTCTACTCGGCTATATTCTCATCGCACATGCGTTTATTTCCAAATCTTTTTGGTCTCTGTATGTTTAGATGAATTAAATCCTGTAAGGCTTGTGTCAGCACATCATGGGTCACTTGAAAAATGTTCTCCTCAAACACAGGTGAAGCTTCAGTTTATTACTGTCACAGCTGGTATTCTATTTCTAGATGACAACAGCGGTTATATACACAGTAGAGACTGCATGATCAGATGTGTGTTGTGAAAAGTTGAGTGAGGCGACAGCAGTGGCCTACGTCTGAGGTGGCTTTAGTACAAATGGATTTCCACCAAATGTCACATCATTAAACCATCAACACCTATAAAATTGTCTGTAACAGTTATTTGTTTTTTAGACATGGCAAACAAACAAATGCACCAATGTTGGGGAAGAAAATGATTGAATTAAAACCTTCTTCAGCGTTGTCACTGTATAAAATCCTGTATTAGCCATGGGACTCAACGAAAATGGTATTTCCTGTCATCTTTTCTCGAGGTCCTATTTGTCACAGTATGCATCCATTTTACTTTGTGTTGGACAGTTTATTTGTTGCTTGGTACAATAGACCTCAGTTCCACTATTTATGTCTTCAGAAATTGGCACAAGCAGTACGATTAGTGCTTTCGTTTAGCTGATCTTCATGCAGATTGCCGGGTTGTTTGAATATTTTTCCTTCAAACTCTATGAAACTGTATTATTAAAATGGTGTCATAGTAGTTTCATTATGTATTATATCTGTAACCAAAATCATTTGAAGGCTTGTTATGATGATGAAATTTTTAACAAACATTTGTACATTTTGTATGAGAGTTACTTCTAGTAATACTTTATTAAGTAGTGCAATGATTTTTTTAATCCTTTACCGCATATTTTGGATTTCAAAAGCTGGTTCATTAATAAATGTATAACATCCTCTTCTAAGCATTGTGTTTTCTAGTTGTTCTGTCTTCAACTCCTCATTTAAAATGGTATTCCATAGAAATGACCTCATTCACGAAGGTGGCAGGCCACAGATGTGAGTAATTTCAGGATTGTACACTTGATGGCAGTGTAGTTGTTCTCCAGGAGGGGCTGATGCATATCCTAAAGTTTCACCATTTCACAGGGCCTTACTAACAGCTGATCTGCATTCGGTTTCAATCTTTCAATGCTATTCTTACCACTTGTATAAAACAGTAGTGGAGTGCTGACAGTTTGATTCTACAGATTTTTTTTTATCATGCGTTTACACACAACGTGTGTTCTGCAGTCCGATTTATGCTTATCTGCTACTTTACAGTTATTATGAAATGAAACGTGTTGAACACTAAATATCCTGTTATTCCAAAGCAGCAGTCATGCCACACAGCTTTACTTACTAAGAACTAAACAGGATTTTAATGATTTCAGTGGGCATTTTATACTTCAGTCACATGACACAGCTGCTTCATTTAGAATGAGTTACTTTTAGAACAGCAGAGTAGAAACGGGCTGTTCATACACTCGTCAGCGGTGAACCAGGTTAAATCTATAGTAAACTTTGTTTTCATTTGCTAGACATAAACATCTTTAAGAGTTCCTGCTGTTTTAGTTTGACTACAGCATAAGCTCCCTTTCCAGCATATTTTAAAGAGTGAAATTTCCACCATTGTCCCGGTTAAATTAAACTCCTGAGAGAAAAGAAAAGAAATCATGTTTATCATGAGCTTAGCAGAGAAAACGTGGAAGTCCAGTAACAAAACTTCCCTGGAAAGCAAATTTCAGCCAAATAATGTAATGAGTGGGCAAGTAAAGACACTTTTTACTGCGTTTATTCGGTGCAGGTCTGATCCCTTCGCTTTTCATTGTTGTATTTGTTGCCTCATAAAGGTCCACAGTTTCCCTTATTTTGTCCTTAACTCGTCACTATATTGTTTTTCTTGTGTCTCCTCAGCAGAAAGGCTATTCACTTATTTCTTTCCACTGTATTCATTAGGCTTTGAACCACACTCTGCTAGATCTTGTTTAATTTTCTCAGTCCTCTCCTGTTTTCTGCTGTGATCTGCTTCACTGCTTCCTTTCACTGGAACTGTATGTAAATACAGAACCTCTGCGGTGTCAAACTCCCATGATCCAGCCTCTGCAACCTCTGAGTTTTTGACTTCACCATTGGAATCTTCATCACCCGTTTCATACGGCTCACCTTCTGGTTTGCAAACGCAGGTGTCTGCAGACTCTTCTGTTGCGTGGATATCTGCTTGTGTAGTGAGCTCTTCCATCTCAAAGAATTTAGACAGTTCTGTCTTTGCAGAAATGTTTTTTTTTGTGTCATGATCTCCTGGTACATGTCCATCTGTAATCGCAGAAGTAATATATAAGTATATAAGTAATATGACCTTTATCAGCCTGGTGGTTGCTGCTCTGGTCTTTGCTACACTTTCCTCCAATTAAGTTAAATAAATGTCCAAATAGCCACAAAGAATGATCAGAGGGGAGAAAGTAAATTCAATTTCTCATTCTGTTGTCAGGACAACCATTTCACGTGCATCTCTTTTTGTCCTTGAACTTTAATGTGGAGGTCTGGTAAATATTATCATACCTGGTTAAAAGGCGCCATCTCGTGGACAGTTTAGGTTTGGGCATTTTTTCAGCATTCCCACTGATGATGAGTGGTAATTCTCACCATTTAGCAGCATTTAGGAGTATGGAGATATTCTATTGACTCTTGCTCACATTATCACTGGACTTGATTTGGCTTCTGTTGTTGATCATTACTCTCCTCCTCTAACATCTCCTGATGCTTGCTGGCCAGCATGAATGCCCTTTGAAACAAACACACACAGCTGTGGACTTGTATCACTTTTGACAAATCTGTATAATTATAGTAAAAGACTTTGGGAGGGAATTACAAGATTTCCCTTGAAATCTTGAAAGACTATTTTTTTTAATTACCTGGTTATATAAAATGGATGGATGTCAGCTTATCCACCTACACTCGATGGAGGATCTCTCCAAGAGCGCAGGCAAACGTGAGTACATGCCAGAAAAGAAAGTTTTTCAGTTTGTTTGGATGTAAATGAGTTAAGTTAAATCAGATGGAAACCTCATGCATTTTTCCATTTAAACTTCTGAAACAAAGCCCCCTAAACAAGAAGAAAAAAACCTTAAAATTGTGGGTAAATGACCATTCGTCTGCCGCTGCACCAAGATTTCAACTGAAACCGTGTTTCCAAATATCTGTGTATGGGTGTGTTCGCTCCAGTCTCTGTTATCATTTCGCTTGCAGTAGCTGTAAAATAATTCCCTCTGAGTTTCTGTTTCGTTTGCATCAGATCCAAGTATTTGTCCACACATTGCGTCTTAATTCCTGAAGTTCAAACAACAGGAGAGTGAATATTTGGAAATACGGAAAATTTGAGACATGCAATTACAACAGGAATAGAACCTCCTCCATGTACAGACCAATTGGCAATGCTTACAGTTACCGCACAAATAGCATATTCGTTGAAAATAATATAATTACTGATGGTTTGGCTGAAATCCATCTGCCTCTCATTATGAGTTTAGTTTATCTTTTGACAGCATCCCACACCTACTATTACTGTCTGCAAAACTCAAATCTATGTTTATTCCCCAGCCCCAAGCCCTCAGGCTGAGTTGTTAGCCAGAAAGCCCCAGATCATCTCAAGACAATGAACACACTGCTCATGAACCACAAAAGAATGCTTTTTTTGACCAAGTGATGATTTACAAAAAACAAAAAAACTATCAACCAAGGATCAGTTGAAGCAGATTCTCTGCACTCACTGAGACAGCTAAAGCTTGGCTGAAACTGGGTCATCAACAGGACAATGATCCAAAACACAGCAGCAAATCTACAACCGACTGTGTGAAAAAGAAAAGAATCGAGGTGTTGCAATGGTCTGATAACATTACACAGAAAATGAATATTTAAAGTCACTGCAGCTAAAGTGGTTCTACAAAATGCTGCATTATTGGATTTACTTTTCTGTTAATACACTATTTCTGCTTTTATCTTAGACTTAGTCAAATAAATGACACAGTGTAATTTGTCATGTGCTGTTGTTAATCTGAAACTGTTTTACCTGGTTTTAAGACCTAGTATTGTAAGAGGGAAAGCTTTATTTTTTTAATGAGAGTATTTGGGTTCTGAAGCCCTGTAGGAGCTTTGTCAAATGTGGAAATGACCCAGATGATGTAATAAAGGTTTGCAAATGATTCTGTTTGAAACTGCAACCTTGGATGAAAATATAATATACACACATATAAGGCCATATTGATCCCACCACACATATGGTGTCCCAACTATAAATAGATAAATATGGCTGGTATGATCTAAGCACTTTTATTTATCAGCCTGAAGCCTGCCTGTCTGAGGCAGAGGTAGGAATGGAGCTGAAGAGTTAGTGAGGCAGGGTGTTGTGAATTGCTGTAAAATGTGGCATCCTTGTGCCAGTTAACTTGACTGAAGCAGACTCTTACTTCCATTACAGCAGATTGAAATCTCCACTGGGCCGTGTAAGAGAATAATGTGTTAGTTATATGGCCGAGACGGGTGGATTTATGCACTTGCAAACTACATCAATAATGTCACAGGTGTAAATCATCAGTTTTTCTTCTTTTGTAACAGGAATGTCTGTGCATAAATTCACATGTTTGCATTAAGAAATGCCTGAAAATATGTGAACATTTATGAAAAAAGATGACAGATAAAACAAGTGAGAAAAGAAACTCTCCACACCTCTTGCCAAGATAAGGCCATATTTCTGATTGTTTGAAACTGAATCTGTCATGTTTTATTCATGAGCCACACACCGAAACATCTGAAAAGAGGTGCAGTATGTTCTTTCTTCTCTGCATGCCACTGTGACTTCTGCAGCAGCGCGGACGCCAACATGATTCTCCTTTTACTGTAATAGCCACATGCACTCTGTCCGATAGTTAAATATACTTTTGTATGAGCTGAGCTCACAATATGAATTCAAATATAAAAGCAGGCCCACAGGTTAGTGTACATGCCAGAGAAATGAATACTTTGTTTATGGATTCTGATACTAGAGATCATTGAATCATAGAAATCGATTCCTCTAAAGAGGCGTGTTTCTCCCACACAATAAGTGCATACATTTAAAAGAAATCCTGTATTTGTGTTTTGATGTTTGTAAGTATTACTCACGGTATCTAAAATGGAGTTGACAAATTTCACTGTCTGACTAAGTGACCACTTACGGGCTTCACTTTTTCTGTTCACAATTCCTTAGAATAATGATAATTGTCAGAATTACAAACTTAGTCAGTGGTATTCCTCAAAATCCTTTTGTCCACATACAGGACTTTGGGAAAGTTCATATTACTGGATTGTACTCTGTCTTGATCTAAATGATTAAAACCTGAACTCTCTGCAAATAGTGGTTGCTCATTCCTTGTTCACCACTCTGCTCCTTCCCTTTCTCATAGCACTGAGTTGGTTGGAGATGACATGTTGGAAAATGATGGACTGAAACCAATTGGAATTATTAAAATAATTGCAGGGAAAGTGAGAAATGAGGAGCTTCTGTGTTGTAAGAGAGGTCGGCAGATGAGCATTGAGAGCAACATAAAGGACAGAGCTCAAGTAGAAGAAGTGAGGGAATGGGAATGACGTGAATGATTTTTAAAAAGTCCGAATCTCAAGATCACTCTCGAATCCCTCCTCCCTGATCCCCCGTCCTGCCTCCCCTCCGGCCTCTTCGTGGACTTTAACCGCGGTCACTAACCCTGAGGATCCGCGTACTGCGCGCGCCACTGCCTCAGCAGCTGCGGATTATCGTCAGAGAGCGGCAAAGTTGACGCAGGTGACGACTGCTGGTTCAGGTCACAGAAAATAAGTTTCATTTGGAGTTTTTGGACGACAGCATCAAACACAAACCGAAGCTCACTTGGACTGTTGAACTGGGTCGAAAGCGGTTTAATTGTCACAGCGGCTGGTTTGTTGCGGAGGCGGCGGCGGATTATAGACAGAAAATAGGACGGAATTAGTTGCCTTTTGCTGCCAAGTTGCCTAATGAAAATAAACATTTTGTGTACATGACCTCTTTACCGTAGTCCATTTGTCAAAGTTTTTTTTATTTTTTACGCTGCACATTATCCCAGCAACAGAAACGGGACCAGATGCGTGGAAGCACAAGAAGGGTTTATTGTTTCACGACGGAATATTCATATGTGAGTTTTGTTTTCTTTCTTTTTTGGAGGACACCAAGCGGAGAGGAGATGACACCTAACGCTGCCCTCTTATTCCTAATTTTTTCTCTTACAAGTGAGTTATTTTGTATGTTTTTTTCTAAGGCTGTGAGGTTATTTACTGAGGAGATGCATGTTTGAATAGTATTTTCTGTGAGAATACAATGGATGTTACTGCTTTGAAAAGGGTGATAGAGCTGTCCAAGGTCCTGAGTAGTTTATCATATTTCAGGTATTAATGTTATAACGAACATGTTCTTACACGCACACACACAGTACCAGTGACATGTAGAAGTGCCACATAGAAGTTAATGTAATTTGGTTTTGTCCAACATTTGTGGAGATTATGTGACCTTTTATATGTATAATTTAACCAATACAACATTACAACTCTTCCACAGCTTCTGCTCACTTACAGTAAGGTAGGAAAATGTGTTGGTACTTGTAATATTTTTCAAATGTGCTTTATTATTCAGAAAGCTACATAAACTAACACTTGAAATGTGTCATGAAATACTTTTGAACTTGATTGTAAAATAATTTTCTTTAGGGATATTAGGTGTACTAAAATCTTTAGGCTCTCACAGGAAGCAAGACATAAGGAGCAAGGGCATCCCTTTATTTAAAGAATCTCTCTTAACACCGCTTACATCTATCATGCCTAATCTGCACTTACTTTGCACTTCTGGAACTGTTCTACTTCTCCTCTGTCATTTAAATAGATCACAATAGATTTATTTCTTGATGCATATGCCAGAGTTTGTCACTGTACTTGCACATGGATATTGTTCCTGCTAAAGTGACTCATAAATGAGTCTAAATCATCTATATTTTCTATTTCCATCCTTTGCTGAAATGATTCATTCTAACATTCCCAATCCCTGTTATGGCTAGTGATGTATTTCAAACTCTGATGCACATGGCATGAAACTATAAAATACTTTATTATTATTAAATGTTTTAATATTTTTCTGATAAAGTGGTAAGTTTATCAGAATCTTAAGCAACACTTTTTGTGTGTATGATTTGTGTGTTGCTTTATGCAAAAAAAATTCAAAAGAGCATGATTTAGTTACAGCACCATGTGTAGCTAAGTTTTGTTTACATTTCATAGTATTTGTGCCCTTAAATGACTGAATAGCTGTACAATATCCATTTCAGAGAAATACTTAGTGGCAACTAACTTACACAAACTTCCTCTTCCTGTATCTGATCAAATCAGACTCTTATTCTTTTGTATCACGAGAAAAGGTGGGTGTAATGCACCTTTTTTGTTTTCTCAGAATTTATTTGAGAAGAAACAAAACCACTCCTTACAACAACTTCCACATGAGAGAGTGTGTGTGGTGTTCATACTCTAAAAATATTTCTAAGTAAAAGCAGATGGGCCCTGTGAATAATTTACCAAGGGCTATTTTATGACTACAAGCAAGAAAGGCCATCTCCTGTCTTTTAGGGAACACACTTGAATAGCAAGCTCACTGTCCTAAAAGAAGAGCTTCTTATCATTAGCCTGATCTTGATTCATGTTTTGTTTCATAGGGTGTTGAGATTTAGATTTTTACCCATGAAATTGGTTTAATTGGAGCTGCAAAGCTCGATTGTCACAGCAGTAGTTGTTAAATAACGTAGTGAACAATACAAAAATAAAAACAAAGCCCTCTTAAAACATGAGCTATCAATGTTCAGACAGCAGATCTCTGACAAAGTTGATTAGTTATGACAGAGAAGTTTAAAGTTCTTCTGCAGCATCCATCAAGCCAAAGGTAATTTGGAATTATATATTATTTAGAATATATAATATAACTCAGAGGCACACAGCACTTCTCCCTGTCTTCCACCATGTTATTGTGAATGTTTGCATTTCCTCGAAGGCCTGAAGATTGGAGTCGGCTTTGTGCTATGTAATGGTGTTTGGCAGCAGTCCTCAGTTACAACAGCAGCATTTAAAAAAGAAGGCATCAGAAAATATTAGGATCACAAAAACAGCAGATCTGCTCTCAGGAATTAAAAACACACTATGGATATTACTTCTAGTTGCACTGTATTCTTGACAAAAAGGGTATCATTTTGCCTGTAAAAAATATATATATATATATACATATATTGTGGCTCAAGAGGAAGCTATTCAGAATCTCATGATTGCCTCAAATGTTGTCAATTAAGTCAACACTTGTCAACCTCACAGGAATTGCTGTTATCCTATGAGAAAGTCAGGGCTCCCATGATTTCTTTAGCAGCTACACAGAGTAATTGGTCTACTGGGGTTTTAATGTGAACAACCCTTCTCTGTTGGTGTTTCATTGACATGCCTAGGGCACCTACAAACACCCCATGGCGATATCTAGTATCTCAGTTGTGCCCCCCTTCTGCCTTTATCTCAGTAATGTTATCTCAGGAACACTACTTCTTTGATTAGCCCACTTGTCATGTAACCACCAGAGATTCCAGGAAGTTCCGGATTAAAAATAGTAATTTAATAATCTGTAATGCAGATTAAACAAGCACATGTGTTACAAAATTGAGCTCCAAGTGTGCTGGAAGACATATTTTATTACCTGACTGTTTCGCTTGATTTTGGTCAACATGCTTTAGTAAGCTATTTAGGTAAGGCAGCTTTGTTTGTATAGCATATTTCATACGCCGGAGTAATAAAAAACATGCTAAATTACATGTAATAACAATAAAAAGAAGACAACTACTTTAATTATACCCTGTAAACACATAATGATAACACTGTTATATTTGTGCTTTAATCTAAAGCATTACACTGATGCTCTTAACACAGGTTGATGAGCTATACTACGGTCACTTTAACTGACATATTGAATGAATGAATTAAGTTAATCTTTATTTCAAACCATATCTGTCTCTTACACAAAGGTCCATGATGTTAAACCATTTATCCTCTCATGTTTTTTAATTCTAATAGATTCACATGCTTATCTTCCACTGAAACCAATGATGTGCAGTCTGACATGAAAAGGTGAATCAGCTGGCTGCATCAGAAAAAGGAACATCCATGCGTATTCAGCATTCGCTGCATTTAATCGTATAAAAACTGACAATTGATGTGGCACAGAGTGGAAAGCCATTCAGATATTAAACGCTCACTGCACTGTTCTCTGTTTGTTTGACACTGTAGACACAATGGCAGATAAAGCCAATGGATTTAATCAAAAAGTATTTTGTTTCTGTCTTATTCTTACTATCACTTTTACATAATCAATAATTTAGAGCTGTGGAAACACCAAGCTTCAGGGATCACCTCACAGGATGCATGACTGGATTCTTCTTTGTCCCTTTTCCTCAGCCCCCCCCCCCCCCCCCCCCCCCGCCCCCCCAAACACACACACACACACACACAGAGGATGTGGTGATATTTGCTGTGTGCTTTCAGGGTTAAAATTAATCAAATTAAGAGCAGACCTACTTTTCTTTTCCAGAGTTTTTGGTTTGCTTCAGGACAAATCCATGGCATTTATTTTTGCCATTCATTTTTGTCTGACCAATCGTGTTCTTTTCAAGCAGAGCAGGGAAGTTGCACGTGAGCTTCTCTATTATTCTAAATAAGCCTACAGCACTTGGAAATTGTATGCAATCAAACAGTCTTTCTGCTGACTGTGTTTTGCCGGTAGGCAGCAGAGCAGAGAATGCAGAGGAGCGGCTGGTCAACTACCTTCTGGGTCCAGAGCACTACAACAAATTGATCAGACCGGCTGTCAATAAGAGCCAACAGGTCACCATCTCCTTGCAGGTGTCTCTATCTCAGCTCATCAGCATAGTAAGTATACACTCAGCACAGACGTTTGTGCATTTCATGCATCGAAATCTTCTAAGCATCTTCAACATGTCTACTTTTAGTTTCATTTGATGTTATTCAAATCCTTTACAGATGGTAAATATGAACCTCTCTGTCATTATTCAGTAGACTGAATAACAAAATTTAAGATGTAGTCTTTTCTTGATATAAAGTTTAAAACCTTTAATGAAATTATTAATCAGTATCATTAATCAAGCAGTATTGTCAAAATGTGGAGCTGGGTAATAACCCATGTGTAGCAGCACAAACAGCTCTCTTCAGCGTCTTCCTTATTCAGGGGCACCTTCACTGTACTTGTTTGATCATCTGAGCGCTCTTGATTATTTATTTTCCTTTTGAATTATGTTCAGTCTGAAAATGATTTTGTTTTTAATTTGATAGTGTCAGCCTGAGCACAGAAACTACTGCTGTGAGGTCAGTCAGATTTAGTTTTACACATCAGTCTCATCATCAAACAAACTGTCTATGTGCAGCCCAGATTTCTGCTGCAACTCTGCCAACTACACATGCACCTGGATCAGACTTTTATGCCAAGGTTGCTGCACACACCAGACAAAGAGGGACAGAGTCAGGACAGAGTCTGCCTGGAGATTAGCCATTATACACACCTCTACGGTTTCTAACTGAAAGAGTTGTTTTGGATAAGTGTCTGACAAATGCATAAACATAAACATAGATAAATTAATATGGAAGCATGGGAAACTTTCGCGCATTCGACCCTGTAATGTAGTCTGGATCAAGGGTCAGGAAAGGTGGTAGGTAGGCAGACTAATTATGTTAACCTGTTTGTGTGTATGAAACAGCCAGAGTGATAAAAGCGCCTGTGTGGGTGTGCATGACCTAAAATCAATGCAGTCCTTTGTCTCCTCACCCCCAGCTGGATCAGGAAGTTTCAACTTTGATGTGCTATAAAAAGATAACTGTCACATAGATATTACAAAAGCATGAACAAATATAATAATTATTAATTTGATTATGAAAACTGTAAAATAATGCATCATACTGTCACGGTGCAAAGATTTGCATGTTAGCTGACGTTTGATCTTATTTGTTATCATGCTTTTCATACATAGAAATATTTAGTCACACTAATTTCAGTTATTTTGCTAGAATGCCACCAAAGTCACACATACATGCATTCACGGAAACCTTATTGTTTATTCAACTCTAAAATAGGAGGTACAGTGGTCATTTTCAAGATGTTCTCTAATCATTAAGAATCAACTTACTGACTGTCCTCATGGCTGCATGTGGCCCCTCAGCTGGATTCAAACATCAGCCCACGTGGAGCTGTATGTTGGCATCGAGCAAGAACATGCAAGTAATGAGTTACTGGAGGAAATATCCCCAGTCCCCTCAGCATCCCCCGTCAAGCCAGCAGGCAGCAAACAGACCTTTAGAAAAGCTGGTTGTTCTAATGTTTAAGTAACTGTAAATTTTACTTTTGTGACATTTACAAGAATACTTGAAATGATATTGAGATGCCTACAAATGTTACAAAATATGGTGACCTCTCGCTGAGGCTTTACTTTAACATCTTGATGTATTGTCTTGCTCAAAAGTAATGTGTAAACACTGATTTGTGACATTTTTGCAGAATGAAAGAGAACAGATAATGACCACTAACGTGTGGCTGTCCCAGGTACAGTGAAATCTTTCTTTAATACTTTGTATGTTCCATATCTTGGTGTTTCATTCACTCATGGAGTTTATGATAATACTGCATCTGTAGGAATGGAATGACTACAGGCTAAGATGGGACCCAGACAAATATGAGGGCATCAAGAAACTGCGAATACCATCCAAACTTATATGGCTTCCTGACATAGTACTTTACAACAAGTGAGTATGTGCACTTCATTCCACCCAGGAATCACTGGAGGTATACATATATATATATATATATATATATATATATATATATGTATATATATATATATACATAAATATATATAAATATATATATATATATACATATCTACATTTATATATATATAGATATGTATCTACATATATATAGTCTTCGAGAAGGAATGATCAGAAAGATTTGAAGGTATTTGTCCTATTTCTGCCTCGACAGTGCATAATGTAATTCAATTATTTAAGCAATCTGTAGGAATTTAAGTGTGTAAAGGGCAATACTGGAAGCCTAAACTGGACTAGTGTAATCTCTGATCCCTCAGGCAACGCTGCATCAAGAACCATCATTTATCAATAGTTGATATAACCGCATAGGGAAGGGATTACTGTGAGAAACCTTTGTTAAGCACCACAATATGGAGTTGCATTCACAAATGACACTTCAGATTTCAGTGTGCAAAAAGGGAGCTTTGTGTGAACCTTGTCCAGAGGCAATGTCAACTTCTGGTGTCAGAGACATCTGCGAAGGACCATCACACAGTGGAAATGTGTTTTGTGGTCAGACCACTCAGCTTTCAAGAACCTTTTTTGGAAGAGATGGACAAAATGTGCGACTGACCAAACCAGAACATAAAGCTGGAAGTCCAAAGGCCAGGCTCTGTGATGGTATGGACTTGTATCATTGCTCTTGGCAAAGCTCATTTACATTTCTGGGATGGCGACATTAATGCAAAAATAGTTATTGAGATTTTAATTGAGTAACACATGCTGCCTCCAAGACCACATAATTTCCATGCATTTTTCCACAAGACAATGCAAAACCACATCCTGCACACATTAGAAAGGCACAACTGAAGAAGAAGAGGGTACGGGTACTGGACTGGACTGGACTGCCTGCGGTAAGAATTCTTAAAGGAAAAATGTGACAACTACAATGATCCTGTACTGTTGCACAGTTTAAAATTTGTTATCAGGAAGAATAGAAGTTAACACCAAGTGAAATGCTTTATGTCTTCGTATCCTCAGTCCCAGAATGCCTTTTAAGGGTTTTGAGATGGAAAGACAACACTATAAAGTGTTAAAAGCTTTATTGTTCTAACTTTGTTGGACTATTTTTGTCGAACCAGTGGTCTAACAATGGTACCTTTTAATGGTTATAATGGAAGGATCAGAGACGTGATGAAAGAATAAAGTATTTGAATAGATGTAAGTTCTATTATGTTCCCTCCACATCGTGTTCATCCTTACTCTCCTCAATGTTACTTTGTCTTTAAACCTGTTTCTTGTTTCAGTGCTGATGGCGTGTATGAGGTTTCCTTCTACTGCAACGCTGTGGTCTCCAACACAGGGGACATCTTCTGGCTCCCCCCAGCAATCTACAAGTCAGCTTGTGCCATTGAAGTGCAGAACTTCCCCTTTGACCAGCAGAATTGCACCCTCAAATTCCGCTCCTGGACCTACGACCACACAGAGGTGGACCTCATCCTCACGAGTGATTTTGCCAGCCGTGACGACTTCACGCCAAGTGGAGAGTGGGACATTGTCTCACTCCCAGCACGGAAAAACGAGGACCCCAATGACATCACTTATCTTGATATCACCTATGATTTTGTCATCAAAAGGAAGCCTCTGTTTTATACCATCAATCTGATCATCCCTTGCGTGCTGATCACATCACTGGCGATCCTGGTGTTCTACTTGCCGTCAGACTGCAGAGAGAAGATGACGCTGTGCATCTCCGTGCTGCTGGCGCTCACAGTGTTCCTGCTGCTAATATCAAAGATAGTGCCACCCACCTCTCTAGCAGTGCCACTCATAGGTTAGTCATATTTATGTTTGTTTACAACAGTGTTCAGACATGGAAAAATGACATGAAAACTGTGGATTTACCATAACCACAGGGAAGTTCTACTTTTTTAAGAGGCTGACAAAAATGTGGTGGTTTCATCAAAGTCATAAAGATATCTAAACTTTTTCTATGATTCTATAACCTAAAAAAGGCTAAAGTGTGAAAGGAAGTACACCCTTTAAATTCTTTAAAGGTTTTTACATGTTAGGACATGATAAAAATCATCTTGTGCTTATCACATCTGAATATAAGATTAATACAACCTCAGTTGAAAAACAACACAACATATCACATGATGCAGTAGCTTGTTGATCCAACTTTAACAGCAATAACTTGAAGTAACTGTTTTCTGTCATCGGTCTCTTACATCATTGTTGAGGAATTTTGGCCCTCTTCTTTACAACAATACTTTAATTAATTTAGGTCTGACAGCATTTATAATCAGGTTCAAGTTGGGGTTTGACTCTAGAATACTTTGGTATACAGAGAGGTTCATGGTGGACCCAAATCATCAGCCTGTGCCTTATGACCAAACATCTCCACTTTGGTCTGGTCTGTCCAAAGGACTTTGTTCCAGAAGTCTTGGGGTTTTGTTCAGATGCTGCTTTGCAAACCTAAGCTGTGCTGCCATGTTCTTTTTAGAGAGAATAGGCTTTCTCCTGCAGCCCTTCCAAACAAGCCATACTTGTTCAGTCTTTTTCTAATTGTGCTGTCAAGAACTTTGACATTTAACGTGAGAACTGAGGCCTGTAGAGTCTGAGATGTAGCTCTGTTTCTCTGAGCATTGCACGGTCTGACCTTGGGCTGAACTCGCTTTGACGTCCACTCCTGAGAAGATTGGCAGTTGTCTGAATTTATTTCAAGCCTGAATACTCTTTTTCTCTGTAGAGTGGTGGATTATAAATAGCCTCATAACCCTTTCCCAGATTGATGGGCAGTAACAGTTTCTTCTCTAAGATAATTGCTGATGTCTTTCCTCCATTGTGTTAACACCTGAATACTCCAAACAGGAAAACTGCCGAAACTTCTGTTTTTACAGAGCTGTTAATCTAATCAAGCAATTTGATTAGCAGCATCTGTCTGCCTCTCATTCTCTTAATCCAATGGAAGCAGTAAGGATGTATTTGGTTTTTGACATCCTTTTGCTGTATTTTTGGCTTAATTAAAAAAAAAAGATGATAATAGTAGCATTGTAATATGTCATTTGTTGTATATCTGAGGTTGTATTTACAGTGGCTAATATTAACAACTGGTACAAAACATACAATTTATTATGTCCTGATATATAAAACATTAGATTATAAAGAGGTTTAACTTTATTTTTCAACTGATATAATATATCAGATGATAAATATCATGTTTTCTAAATAGAAGCAACACTTTTATTGACCTCACCTACAGTCAGAGCCAGACCCTTTACCCCCTTTGTAAAAGGTTTATGTTGGTTTGAGTGACCAGCTGTCATTTTTAACTTTTCATGATTAAAAACTGTATTTTTGACAGATATTTCACAATTTTCTGGTTTTAACCTATTTATTTAGCCATTTATGCTGTTTAAAACCATTTGTATGATAAATTTAGACCATTGTCTTTCCCACACTGATAACTATCTCAGTTAGTAACAGATTGTTTTAGTACTTTTCATTTGGTGATTAACTGCTGTCAACCTAACTAAAAATATCTTTTCAGGAGGTGCTGATGTGGTAACTTCAAATGTAACCCATGAAGAGGGTTTCTGTATCTGTCTACAGAAATTGGTTTGACTTTAAGGATTCAGATGTGGTTATTTGATATCACAACTTAGATACAGGTCTATTTATACAGGATTGTGGACATAATTGTGCTTCACAGACCTGTATCATAGAGCTCAGAAAGAGATATTTCACTGATATTTCATATTTAACTGAGTCAACGTCTTTGCAGTCACAACAAATTGCTGTCTATTTTTTATCTAATTTCAAGTGTAAATTAGCCGATTTACTGGTTTGAATGATGTTTTAATGTTTGTTGTTTACTGTTATCGTCAGACCTCCATGTGCCGTTGTTGTAGGGCAGTGAAACAGATAAACTTAACTTAAAGCATTCTCACAGTGATGTTTTGCCAGTTTTCCTTCTTGGCTTTGGCTTCAGCAACTGTCTTGCTTTTACCTTGGATTACATTTTTAAATTGCCAGTATTTGTTTAGCCTACCTACAGGCCCTGTAGGTAGGCTTTTAAAGAGATCAGTCTGTACAAGAAAACAGTCCTATTTAATATGGAACATCATAGCATCCATCCAGAGTTTGCCTGGCTTTAATAAAAAATCACTTATGCAGAAATGTACATGGTAAAACAACTAAGCAATACAGTTTCTTATTTAAGTTTTTCTTTGTCCATATTAGACATGCTGCTGGTTATCATTTGCAACCATTATTCAAATATATAATAATAAATGACTGACAAATTAAATCAAAGGCAGCAGGAATGTAAATTAAATGCAAGCATCTTAGTTTTCTGTTTTACTTTCTTTAAGGTAAATACTTGATGTTCACCATGGTGCTGGTCACATTCTCCACCGTATGCACTGTCTGCGTCCTCAATGTGCACCACCGCTCCCCATCCACTCACCAGATGCCTGACTGGGTTAAACGCCTCTTCTTAGCGAGCCTCCCTACCTTCCTTCTCATGAGGCGTCCAGGCTCTTCCAACTTCCGCGATAAACTCCGCCGAAAGTACGCCAGCCGGAATACCATATGCAAAAGCAATTCGCAGAGCAACACAGGCAACAGGCAGCACTCCAACATCAGCCTCAGTGGAATCCGAACGGACAGGGACTCTCCCTATATTAATGAGGATTTGGCGCACAATTTTTGCTGGAAGGTGGGCGACATCCCAGGTGGCAGTGGTGGGTTTTCAGACTACAGGAGGCCTTTGGCTGTTCAGTGGGATGTAGACCTAGAAGAGGCAGTGGATGGAGTAAGATACATCACTGAAAACATGAAGATGGAAGACGGCAATGAAGGGGTGAGGAGACAAAGCTGTGGTCATGAAAATTATGACAGATGATTAGCAGAGAAAGATATGATAAAAAAAGTAACATGAATAGTAGACAGTATATATTCTCGAAGAGAGAATGAAGATCGAGAAGGCATTTAAAAGCAGATTATAGAGATGGATGATGTGTGTTATACAGCAAGGAAGAATGAGAAGATTACAAGGCAATTTGAGATATGGAATAAACCATGTCTTTAACTGTGACACTTTCAGTTTGTCAGTCATCTATTTTAATCTGAAAATATCTTCAAAAAACCCTGCTTGCACTCACCCCTATACACAAACTGTGCTATAAGTAGCCTTTGATTTGTGGCCTCTCTTTCTCTTGTTGTCAGCCATCTTTATTGGAGTTGAAAATATATCTCCTGACATGTGCTGGGTTGCATAAGATCCTTCATGGCCACAGTAAAAAAAAAAGAAAAAAGAAGAAAGTTGCCTTTTCTCAAAGGAATTGACTTTGATTGTTTGGGGATGGAAGTTTAGCAAAGTCAATGAAAATTAGGTGGATTGCGAGCACACAAGCACCCTTATGCTATTATAAGGCAACGCACTGTATGTGGCTTACACATGATTTGACGCATGACACCTGCAACAATATGAAGTTGTTAATTTCGTTTGGTTCCAGATCATCCAGGACTGGAAGTACGTTGCCATGGTGATAGACCGCCTTTTCCTGTGGATCTTCATCCTGGTGTGTGTGGTGGGAACTTTGGGACTCTTCATGCAGCCACTGTTCCAAAGCTATAATACACCCACCTCTGATGAAACTGAGTGAGTGTCACACACTCCAAAACATATATTAAAATACACACTATCAAACCTTCTGTCTTGGCATTTAAGTGCATTGTTTTCTCTTGACATGATACATAGCTTATTCTGTAATTAGAGGCTCAGCATTTGGCTTATTAAACCAATATTTTTGTTCTATCTGTTTGTGAAATCCTCTTCTGCTACATTTATTTACCATACCTTCCACGGAAAATAATTGTCTGAACTAGAGGAAAGAACTAGGCTCCAGCCCTAAGAATTTTATGCAAGACCTGACATATTGTAGCTGCTATTTCTGTTAATGCTAATTAAAATATTTGTCTTCATATCAAACACACCCAGCAGCATTTAATGGCATTCATGCACTGAGTGGATTTTGCAGAATAAAATGTGTGTTCATTTATATTCCTATTTACCACGTTGTGTTTTTCTTTCCATAGATATGGAGATTTCTAGGTTTTCTGTGACATGAAAATGGAATCAGTGAAATACGCATCTCTCTAAAGGCTTTGAAAAGCCACAAAATGTCTGGCAATGATCTGTTGCTGCTGACTGGATCTGATATGTAACCAGCCTAATCTGGGAAGCCAGAGATGGTTCTTGTGTTTGTAACAGTGGACTTCAAATGAAGATGGAATCAGATCTGCTTAATACGTAGCCTCTATTTTGGACAGGCTTGTCTCCACCCACATCTGAAAAACTCCACTTGAATCAGAGGCATGAAAGTCTTGATCCACATTTACCTCCCAACATTTGAGTAACTTCTGTCAAGATGGCAGGTTTTCTCAAATATTTTGAACTTTGGACTGACTTAATTGTTTGACACTGTACACTGTTGGCACACTGGTTCCCTCTACACTGCAGCTCTTATGAGGTCAGCTATTCTCTGCAGTACTGTTGATATGGAAATTATATGAACATTTAAACCAATTGTCCATGGTGATACAGGGCAGTGGAGCTTAATTTATCCTCTCTCTACAGTACTCAAACTGAGCTTTGTTCCAACAAAGTGGGGACTTTTTTTCTCCAAATATTAATGCACCTCCCTGCATCTCACTTTCTCTCTTTTCCATGTTCTGCTTCAGAGGTTTGTGCTTCATTTCCACCATCCAGCTCCCAAGCAGTGTTGTAACTGTCATGCACTGCTTATTTAAAAGAATATATTGTCTGCCTTTGCTCTCTGAAATTGTTTCTCTCACTTGTTTGGTTAGTCTCTTCTTGTCTGTCGGTTTTGCTTCTGTTTTTTTGGTCAAATCACATCACAACGCCTGTCATAGAAACTGAGAGATGCTTTCCAGAAATTTGATCTTAAAGAAAAAAAAAAGACAAAAATGGATGCAAACACAGTGACAGTAGTTTCTTGCGGTATACATGCACACTCAAGCATACAAGCATTTTTGCTGCGCTTTACTATTTGAAAGGGAAGGATGAATCCTCGTGTGTGTATGTGCTTCTCTGCCCAGCAGCTAATTTCCAGCCCTCACTGTTGACAACTGCCTTAAACTGTTGATCTCAACAAAAGATCCTGTAGCAGCACCCTGTTCCACTTCTAATAACAATATGACACCGACTGTGTTCTGATACTATATGTTGAATAAAAAACGGTGTTTGAACAGTACTGTTCTGACAGTGATTTGTTTCTAAATACTTCTTATGTTTTTTCTTGAGCAGGTTCTACTTCTAGTGGACAGTTTGACATGTCACAGATGGAAAGTATTCAAATGACTGAATTCAATTTAACACATTAACGGAGTTCTGGCATTTTTCTAATTAGCTGAGTCTAGTGAATAAATGATAAATAAATGTTGTAAAAAACATCAATTTTCTTGCTGTGACAGGAAATGACTTATGTTAATCTCAGTTAGGATGTTAAATGTGAATAATATTGATTATCTACTTATTTCTCTACTGTTTCATTCTAGTGACACATTTATAAAGTTAAAAAATTTGCTTAAACTATCTAACAACATGGAGTTTCTGAGCACACATGGCATAATCATAAGAGTGAAATTTCTCTGTCCATTCTTTCAGTGCATGAATGTAAACACTCTGAGGAAACCAAAAGATAAGATGCTTTTTATGAACTTCAAATAAAAAGTATCTGCTTTTTCACACATCTTTTTCATCACAGATTGTACATAACAGCCGCAGAGACCAAGAAGTTAAGCCTGTGTAGAGGTGCCTTAAACCTGCATTCCTTCAAATGAACAGCAGGAGGCAGCTTCCCTGATTGCAAAACAATGTCCCCCTATCCGCAGGCCTATCAGGAAAAGGACCTGCTCCTCACTTGATTAAGTACTTGTGACACTCAGCACTAATTGCAAAGTAATGTTTTTCATGAGGAGGTTTCTATCAAGTCTGGACCATGTTTTGTGTCTTTTTCAGAACTTGTTACCCAGTGAATCAGAATAAGGAGATTTGTATGTCATATAAATTATGATAGTAGAGTCCAGGTGAAATCATGAGCTAGTCATAAAACAGAAAACTTTGTATTGGTGCTGATGAGCACAAATCCTGTATTTTTATGTGTGCAAGGCTTTTTTTCCCTGTTGGGTCAAGGAGGTAGGATTTAGCAGCAGGTAATCAAGGAAAAGGTTAAATTAATGTGATACAGTTTTACTGCGTTTGTTTTAACACATGCCATCACTTTTCTCCTACTTTCTTAACTCAACAGTTTTTAACATACAGTGAGGAAGACATTGAACTCCACATCGCCTCAGATGTTGTGACTACTCTGAGCATCGTGCTTTGGATAAAAGCGCTCTTTGAAGGAATTCAAGCGTTTTCCTGCATGCTCAAAAAACGACGATACTTGTATAAAATCCCAAGCTGTGAAAATATGTCCAAACATCATTTTACAAGCTCAGAGTCTTGTAGGCTGTTGTTTTAGAGCAGGATTCCACTGTCTGCCCAGACTTACTCTCACAGTCAAAGAGTAGGAAAGAAAGATCGAGCATTTTATTGCTTTGTAGTGGGGATAAAAAATATTCTGTATACTCTGAAGCTGAGTTCTGATAGTGTGCCATAAAAAGAGGTGCTCAGTGTTCAGAGAGGGGCAGACAAGGTTGGCAGAAAATAGTCTGAGTATTTTTGTTCTCTTAAAAAATCTTGGCATAATGACACAAATATGCCATCTGATGTGCTATGTGCAAATGAGCTTTTCTCAAACTTGTTTTCTTCAGGTTTTGATCTAACAGCATCAGACAACACCACTTTTGTGTGTTTTACAGGTGTGTGAAGTCTTGTGAACGTGTCTAAGTACTGCTCTAGCTTTAAATACATATCCAGACAGCATTTCATACATTTGTTCAGCATATCTTTGGTCAATGCTCAGTACTATTGATCGGTTTAGAAGGACATTTTTAAACATGTATGATCATGCTGACACACTAAAACATATTTTAAGGTAGGGCCAGTGGATCTATCTGAAGTGGGAAAAGGTTGAATCCTGTGAATGAACATTGGTCGTTATTCATGAGTGTGAATGTCCTTCATCAGTCAAGGACAAGGACACAAAAAGAGGACTCTTGCTTCAAAGCACATCTGCTCTTGCTCCATTGAGAAGGAGTCTGAATTTGTAACCTTATGTTTCTAAATTTGTAAACTTCATCATATAGCAAAAGAAAAATATCTTGTGAAAAGAACAGCACCATTGGAAGACAGAACATTGCTGTCACCTTTAATGCACCATTGCATGAAGGGACACACACACACATCAGACCATGATAAGATTTAACAGATCTAAATCTCTTACCTCAGCCAAAGTGAAGCAGTGATTTTTGACCTGAAGTCAGCACTTCAGCAAAAAACTATGAGCCTCTGCTCTAGTGGACAGTTATTGACAAAACCCATATTTACTGTGCCCCCTCAGGCTTGTGTGTACCCATGTGTGTGTATGTGTGTGTGTGCGTGATATCAATATAAGGATGGCAAGAGAAAGAGGTTGACAGATTTGTGTTGTTGAGTCCACAGAAAGACAGGTGAGGATGGAGCAGGCCAGCTGTCAGTGTAACTGATGCTTTGTTTGAGGTTGTGAATGTGTGAGGAATCTGCAAACATGGAGAGTGTTTGGATTTGCATATATATCAGCTTTTTTTTTTTTAACCAATGACAAAACTGTTACCAATAATATATTTTGGTTACTGGATAACCAAATGCTGTCAAGGAGTTTTCAATGTAAGTGGCTGATAAATCCTTGTCTGCAAGGAACTAGTCCCGACCCCAGCAGCAAATGTGAATATGTCTCGTTACCTTACTTTTCATCAAGTCAGTAAAAACTTCAAAATATTCTCAGGGCATATTGGTTAGTTGATCTCAGACACCTGTACATTAACTTCTCAGAAAGAAAATACAATTAGAACAGTAACAGTAAATATGTTAGAAAACCTAGAAAAACAAACAATTCTAAGCAACAGTAGGTCATCCAAAAAATTAGCCTGTGCTTCATATAGCAGATCATGAGGGGTTTTGACATAAACACGAGTCTCTTATCTTTCTTTACTTGCAAAGCGATATTTGCATCCAGATATTGTTGATATTTACTGGAGTCCATTCTTAATTCAATCCCATCTCTCCAATCTTTGCTTTGCCATTGGCTGCCCCACAACCTCTAAGCAATTTTTCACTCCAATAAAACAGTGCTCTTTAAATCAAATGTCACTCTTGAGCAACTTGTTAACAAGTTTAATTTTGCCTAATTCATCTAAAGCTCTTGTTTCCACAGTAAATATAACCGATCCTGGTACAATACATACAGTACATCAAATTATTACTTCTGTGCTAAAATCCCCCATCTCACCTTCATTTGTCTTGACATTTTAGATAGTGGAAACTGAAAGATGGAATTGCTTTAAGATTAAACATTGTCTGTTTTTAAAACATTTTTTTTTTTAGTTCTCATGACAAAAAACAAAATGTTGCAGAATGACTTGTGTTTCGCCGGCCGTCCCTTTCTAAATATAGACCACAGCGTACATCCTACAGTGCGACTGTTATAATTTAACTTCTGGATATGATGTATTAAAGCTCAACATCTCACTTTGTCCATCAGGACATCCATGTTCAGTGTCTTTGACATGTTTTCTGGTGAGTCCGGGCTCCTCAGTCAGTTTTGCTTCCTGTTGTATTTTGAAAATTTAAAGCATAAAAGCATAGAAATCAAACAGGAAGGTTACTATCATGGCAATTAGAGATTTAGTTTATATTATTTGTTTCTATTTATTTTCAAATTTATATATGAATATGTAATGCGTTGAGTTAATACTGGTGAATATGAATATGTTGTTTGGGATTGTTCTTTTTGTAACTACTGTTTGCCAATCACTTTTTTTTGTCTGAAATAAATAAATGTATTCAAATTATTATTTTTTTTATGCATTTTGCTTGATTTTGCTTGACGCCTGTGTCCTGTTTCTCACCAGGTGTTACTCACCACCTGTTTTCATTTGTCATCATCATGTGTGTTTTATTTGAGTTAGCTGCCAGTTCTTTATCACTCTACCAGTTTCTTTTCCTAGTTGTCTTGATCTAGATTGACGTCACATTTAGTTTCTAAAGTGTTTAGAGTTCTGTTTGGACTTACTCTTCGATTGCTTTGTACACCAGCACTACAATGCTTTTTGTTAAATATTCTATTTTGTTCTTTTGCTTCTTCTTAATCTGCCTACATTGTGCCAATGTTTAGGTCATTTTTGTATATCCATTGTTATACTTCATTTCAATCTAAAACATGTAATTTGTTTGTTGAATTGATTTGTTTGTCCCCATAAAGGCTGCCAGACTGAGTCCAACTGTTCAGGCTTTTCTCCACAACAATAGGTAAGCAGATTTGTTTCTTTTCAACGGCAGAGTTCAGGTTTGCCCCCCTCAAGCTTTTCAGCTGAGCTAAGCATTTCCTGTTGCGTAATATTTTGAGGACACACTCAATCTCCTGATGTTTAGCAGAAAAGCAAATATTTTTTTCTAAAATGTCAAATGCACATTAACCATTACCCTGAGCACATATCTTAAGCAAAGCTGATGTTCTTTCACAGAGTCAAACAGCAGCTGTGTTTTTGACTGACTTGCCACAAACCACACAGCAACCAGCAGACTTACACCCGCATGCCCTGCAATATTTGCCAGTGTTAGCTGATGTCTGAATCATGCTGGAAAATCTTGCCCCCAGTGTCACTTAAGTTTCCTCAGGTGTCTCTCCTAAATAAGCAGAGGTTTGACAGCCTCCCCCCTGCAGTCCACAGGGCACGTTCTGCTCTGTCTACCCACACAAATGCCTGAGGATGGAAACACCACTGCTTCCTTCACACACACTCCACCAAACTTGAACACATGCCAGATCCCATCTTTCTGGCTCATTATTTCACTTTCTCCCTGTCTCTTCCTCTTCTGTTTATCCTCCTTATCTATCCTTCCCCTCCTCCCTGTCCCTTCTTTCTATTTCTGCTTTCAGACTCCCCCTCACTGTTTTTCATTCTTTTGTAAATTGTGTGTGGAGAAATGGGAACTAAAAATACACCGGCGATAAACCCAATTATCTGTCCTTTTTCACGCTACACACCCAAATAACGCAGAACATGACACAAGCTGGGTGCAAGATATCAGCCTATAGAGTGAATTCATGTGTTTTGGGTTAGAAAACGAAAAAGTTTCTACTTACGACTGTGGAACTGCATGTAAACTGATGATGGTTAAGAAAATAAATAGTTATATGTTCAAGATTTTTTTTTGTTTAGAGACCTATCGTTCCTGGATGATGCTGCTCGGTTTTGTTTTCTGAGTTTTCATTGTGTCTTTGTGGCTCTTCTTGATATCGCTGGCTAAACATGATGGCTTAAGTCAGCTTGTCCCACCGGATAACACACTTCCAACAGCAGCACACAATATTTGATCTGTCTGTGTGCGATGGTGTGTATCTGTTCAGCATACTGGCTGGAGATGACCATAAAGGACATCAACACAGAAACATAGCACTGAGATATAAACTCAGATGAAAACAAATTACATTACTTTTTTTGTTGTGAATGAATGTGAAGTCAAATGTTTTATGTTTAAATGTGTTATTCAGTCAGATATCTCAAAGCTTGTACAGCACTGACACATCATACTTGGCAGCCAAATTTAAGTTTTGGCTTTGGAGTAAATTTCCTACACATGTAGAAAAGAAAAATACAGTGACACCATGATTTGGGCTTTAATTGTACTCTTCTTCTCCGTTTATGCCATGGCGTTGAATAAAAGCTGCTCAGTCCAACAGAGAGTTATGAGCGTGATGTTCTTAAACAGCACAGTGATGTACTAATGATGTTTGATTGCTCATCTTGCCTGTGGCTTGATTATATTAGAGTGTCAGATACTTCTTTCATCGCCAGCACAAGCTGTAAGATTCAAACTGTTGGTGAGCTGACACGCCTTTTTCAGATTTATGCTCATCATCACTCAGGCACAGATCTGCAGAGCTCAGTGATTTGCATAAGTGTGTGTGTGCATGTAAAGATTATCATAACCATACAGTCCAGATAGACTCCAACCTAAACCTGCCTACTCAGTTTTATATATAATTTGGGCCAAAACTTGGTGACCCCACTTGAATCCACTGAAATTACAGTCAGCATGAGCTAACCCACTTTGGACGACATATATCAGACCATATGACATTTTACTGTCCTAAGGGAAATTCATTTTGCAAAAGCAGCAGAAAGTCATGGAAGCATGAACATGTGTGCTCCTCTCTGGATGTTCATTTTAGGCTGCAGCTGAAAATATGGTCCCTGCAGCAGACGTAAATCATCCTTACGTGGGTCCATACTGCACACATAGGTTTGCATAAAGATACACATCCAGAAGTAAACTCACTACAGCTTTGTGTGGGCAGTCAAACAAATTATTGCTTTACTCAATCAGACAAATGAACACATGTGTAGGTGTGTGCATTAAGCTGATAATCCTATCGCACACCCCATATAATCTGATGGAGGCAAAAAAAAGTTATTTTCGTACATTTTATGTAAAAACTTTATTTTAAACAAAGAAAACAGCTCAGGTGCTCTTTACTTACATTATTTTCTTATCTTTATGTGTTTGAGACAAAATAGGGTGTAAAGATTGCTCTTTAGCTATTACTTCATATTAAAAGGCAGCAACTCAGCTATTCCTGAGGCTATAACTCACATTTTGTTCAATTAATTTGATATTTTCTTTTACCTTTCCAACCATTTTCTTTCACCATTTTTTTTCACAACGAGTTGAATAGGTTGGCGGTTTTGACTGATGTGCTCGACAACAACCCAAAGACAAAGAAGACAAATACCATGCCATTAAGAAATACTGACATTTCAATTGACAGTGTAAACCACGCAGTCAGCCAAGGCAATGACATGAAAGAGCTGTCCAATTACAAACCTGGTTCCTTTAAATGTTATCCACCTCACCCAAAATTAATTCAGTTGAACTTCTGCACATCTCTTCAGTGTTATTTTTCACAGCATGATGACAATATCCAGATCATCTGCAGAAAACAGAACAATTGCAAAGAATAATCCTGAAAAAAACAAACCTTATTAGGCCTTAATCAAATCAGCCCTTTGAGATCACGTTTTATTTAGACTAGGTTTTGACCAGGGATCCTCATGTACAATAGAATCCAGGTCTGTAACAAACCAAGTTCTCAAATTGGCCTGATTGCTAGTTTATTTGGTATATTTACATCTGAACAGACTCACAAACCCTCACCTTACCTTTACAAGGCCATTTGTATTCAGCTTTGTTGAGACTGTCAGAAAGAGAATGACTCAAAAAGTTTAACAATAAAATCTTTTTCTTTCACAGGTCACAGACACCATTGAATCGACGTTCGCTTTCTTATTTCTCTACGTCTGTCACAATGACACTGTTGATTTAGCCACTGTTGTTTTAAAAAAAACCCTTATATGTAGGAAAGCAGGAAAGGCTGGTAGGAGGATTTTGTTTCTTCCAAACGGGAGACTACATATTTGATGCTCATTCCACTTAATCTTTTCCACTTTTCTACTTTTTCTTATGGCTTGGGTAAAGAGTTAAAAACTTGTGGTTCAAGTTAGAATTAACACAGACCTATATGGATATGTTTAGATGTCACTAAATAATGAAAAATGCACGTGGTTGGGGTTAACACATTTTATAATTCATGTGTCGTGGTTCCCCTTATGTCATGCAGATGCTGCCTGACAGAAAACAACAGCCTAGAGATATGTTAGCATCTCACAGTTTATGATAATTGACACAAGTAGATTTAGAGGATGTGGACGGACTCATCAAATGCATGTTTTCTGGCAAGATTTGACTCATCATGATCTACATTTTCTTCTCAAAAATGACAGCTTTTGGGAACGCAGTGCAATAAGAAAATGTAAAGAATATTCTGACAGCCTGTTATGTGACCACTTTTCTGCTTTAAAGGGATTACATATGTATTTTAACTAGATATACTAAATCTGTGTTATGCATTGCATCAGATTCCATTTGTAGAAGCAGAAACTGATGGGATTTCTTGGATATAAAATCATAGAAAAAAAATAGAAAATCATGCGTTCGACTGTCCCTATTTCAACCTTGACCTCCTTTCTTTAGAAGACTATGCTGTTATTTCTACCTTACTATATAGTAAAAATGTAATATTGACAACCCAGCCTCTTGGAAGCTCCCAGAAGCCTCTCATCACCTCCACTCCATTAAACGATGATCATGCCAGGGAGAGTAAAAACAGACCATCTGGATTTCATTACTTGAGGTTGAAAATAAAAGCACTTTTCTCGGGGCCAGAGGATGTGTGGCAGATATGTGGTTGTAAATAATTCAGCATTGTTTTAAAGTTCCAGCGAGAGAGACAGATATTTCCATGTCTTTTGTTTCACTGGAAGAAGAAAGATGGCTCCAGTGCATGTTGCACGAATGAGGGCAGATGCAGAAGAAAATATGTGCTGGTACGTGAGGCGAAAGGAGAAGGGTGCCAGAAAGCATAAAAATTGAATAAAATCAAGTATAACAAGAGAACCGAGAGGCTTTTGGGCATAGCGCACCCAGTTTTTTCCAAAAAAATCCCATGAATTAAACATGAGAGAGCAGGACAGTGGGGCCAGTTATGGCGCATCACTCTAAACCGTCCTGGCAGAAACATTGATTCTCACCCAGTTCCTCCTCAAAACTGCTTCACTAATAAGGCTGGTGAAGACAAGCATGTCATGATGCCATACTGTGAGCACAGCACTTGTCGGATAGCAACATCAGCAACAAAAAAAGCACATTATCCCTGTTGTGCGTATTCTGTTTATCTTCATCTGTCGTTTTTATGCAGCTCTTGCCTCCATGGATCAGACTCAGTAAACTCCCTCCTATGGATAATAAGAAGGGTGAGGAGCATTGTTTTGATAGTCTTTCATGTTGACGTGAGAAGATACTGACAGTTGTGACAACTTTCAAACAAGATGCGCATTGTTGTGATGGCTGACTTTGTTTATTTGAGATAATATGGCCTTAGGTGAAGGGGTAGTTTTGACATGAAGTGTGTGTGTGTGTATGTGTGTGTGTGTGTGTGTGTGTGTGTGTGTGTGTGATTGTGTACTATCACCAGTATGCACACCTATGATTCATATATTTGAATGTTTATATCGCATGTGCTAGGGATAGTTGACTTTTAACACCACAAATTTAGCTGTTTCTTTTACATATTGCAACATTTTATACAAATGTCCTAACCAATATTACCACATACATCTGGACCTTCAGTTGATTCACCTGCTGCTGGCCCAAGCCTCATCAGAAATGGTCTCCATGGAAGGGTGGCTGTCAAGAAGCCATTTTTAAGGAAGGGAAACAGAGAGAAAAGGCTTAAGTATGCCAAATGACTGAAAGTTCACTGAAGTGGACTGAAAATCAGTGGCAACAGGTCTTATGGAGGGATGAATCCTCCCCAGAGCCTGGACCTCAACATTACTGAAGCAGTGTGGGATCATCTTGACAGAGAACAGAACAAAAGGCAGCCAACATCCAAAGAAGAGCTTTGGGATGTCCTTCAAGAAGCCTGGAGAACTATTCCTGAAGACTCCTTAAAGAAATGACAGAAAGCTTGTCTAAGAGGGTTCAGGCTGTGTTGGAGAATAACTGTGCTCATACCAAATATAGATTTTCAAGCATGTCAGGATGGTACAGACTCTTTTTTTTGCCTTACATCCTTTAGTTACTTTATGTTTGCACTTATGCACTTTTAGTTAATTTATGCATATATTTCCTGTTTTTATAACAATATATATGTATATAAAGAAATGAAGGTTAGCTCAAGACTTTATTGAATAGTAACATGATAAACTTTGCCCAAATACTATATGTGTTGTCATAATTAATTTAAAACTGTACAATGTCTGTTGGAACATATCAATTTTCAAGAATCAGTAAGAATTCAAGTATTTTTGTTGATAATTTGTTCATAGGCATTGTAGAAGACTTCTCTTTTCATTGAGGATAGTCTAATGAATCAACTTTTGGAGAGACTGGTTAAAAATTCAGTTTATTTTCCAACAAACAAATATTTCCAGTTCAAATGTTAATAACGGGCAGAAAACGTGTGTATATGTGTGTTTGGAAGGACACACGTACACAATCAAACGGTGAAAAATGACGCTTGTCTCATGGGTTTTCCTGTCCTCGCGTGCAGCATCAGGACATAGACCCCAGATGTGTCTCCATCCTTCTTTTTTTCTCACCACGCAGCTGGGCTTAGCAATGCCTCCTGAATTACTTAGTTTGATGACGTCAAACCAAGCGTGTAAAGTCAGTGGCTAAAATTAAACTTAATCAGCGTAAACTGGTAAACAGGCATCTGGGGAGCTTATGATGCGTGTAAAGATGAGGTGGAAGCGCGCTTTGAACTCAGCACAGCGCAGTGCTGCGGTTTAGTGGCTGGGAAAAGGCACAGCATGCCAAATGGGCAAAATCTTAAATCTTGGATTTAACCGTGCAAACCGTCCAAAGTAATCCAATAATTATACACAAACTGAGATATGAATAATATAATTAATCACTGTAAGAGAGGCTACGAATGTGTGAAACAAACAACTTAGTACAGCTCACTTCATTTGCGCTGTCTCTGGTGCTGAAACGAGCTGCGTTACTCTCCTGTGTCCTTGCATTTAAACTTTCCATCCTTCGATACCGTCTGAAAAACAAAAATACAGCGAGTTAAAATACAGCCAGATGTCACCATTATTTCACCATTGTTATTTCTATGTCTGCGATTCAAACGACCTAAAAGGGTAATTCAATATTCTACAGTCTGAATTTTGAAGAAAAACTACCAAACAAACGTGATACTTGACTTTATACCCCCATCCCGCATATATACATATGTATTCGACACTCTCAGTGTAAAACTTCAAAATTATTTTCTTTCCATCAGCCACGGAAAGAAGTTCCCTCCCTGCGTGTATGGATGCGCCAGTGGGGAGCTTTGCGCTCATAGGGGAGGGACGAACCAAGTCAAGTTCGGATCATATCAGGAAGGAGCGCACCGGTACAGCAAGAGAGACGGCACCAGGGGACAGACGGGTGTTCTCATGCAATTTGACACCAGTTGTTTCTCCCATCGATCAAAATAGACAGCGTTCGTGGGCTTTCGAGAAAAAAAAGTGAACGAGATCCCTAACTTACACAGGGGAGAGATGAAGCCAGCTGGAAGACTCACTTTGCTGATTCTTCTCGTTGGTTTGAAGGCACGAGGTAAGAGGGGTTTATTTGAAGGGTTGTAGACTGTATCCTGTACATTGGACGCTTTCAGAGACACATTTGGATTCTGTGGTTCGGAGGGACTGGGCAAAGCGAGGAGGCTGTGTTTTAGTGTCCATAGTTAACTTAGAGATTTTGTCATGATTAAGAGTAGTGGTTTTCCCCTCATGATTTTCAGTAAGTTTTTCTTCATCTTCCTTAACTCAAGACCCCCCCCCCCAAAGCCTTTTCTCTGTTATATTATTTAAAAATATGTCAAAATGGTTGTAAAAAAATATGGATTTAATGCAAAACATGCAATTTAGCAATTCTGTATAAAAACTTCTTCCACGAGTTTAAATAAACCAAGAAATTTAAATGCACAAGAATCCAGGCAAAAGACAAATTCATTTTTATTAATGCAAATTTGGCTCTGAGGCAAGATTTCAGGAAACCAAAACAGATTAGAATTAGTATACAGGATATGTTTTCCTGTTTACTGCTGCAGTGAGATATGAGGTTATACAGGGCCCGTTCCATCGTTGTTTATTCACACAGAGGGCAGATTTGAAGTTTTCTGTCAGGGGGCTTAATTGTCTGAAAGCATTTGATAAACACCCTTCTTAAAGCAATGTCTGTCTCTGTATGAATCTGATAATCTTCCATAGTTTCACAGCAATTATGGCACTTTTAAGTTGTATTGAGTCGTCATTAGTTTAGTTTCTTTGTATGAATTTGGGGCAAACTAATACCTTTAGGGTGGGGTTACCTGATGAAGTGGGGTTATCACAGTTCTCTCTGATGAAGCCTAAGGTCTTGACAAGGATTAACAGCAGGTGAGTCTGTAAAAATAAAGAAAAAGCTGCTGAAATTTAATGAATAAGGATGGTGGAAGACCAAGAGGGTGATGAGAGGAAGAAAAAAGGGCAAGAAGGGAGAGAAGAAAGTAGTGGAGGGAGAAATGAAGCATCACTAGTAGAACGAGATAGAAGGAGAGACTGAGGAAGAAAAGGATAAAAGGAAAAAAATAGAGCTTCAGAGGAAGAATTGAGGAGAAGTAAGAAGTGGTGGAAAAGGAAGGAAAACAGAAAAGATAGGCAGGGCAGAAGGAAAGAAAAGAAAGATGAAATAGTTGGAATGGATGAAAGGTTTTGTGATCATTGGAATGCATCCAGCCTCTTAATCACTGACCACAGCTGAGCAGAGAGTCTGACCCTGAGCCACTCTGTGAAATAGATGCACAAACGGTGATTATGCTGCGGCATTTCAAAGCATCAACGTAAACATTTGCTCTAAGGGCATACATAGCAGCTAGCTGATTTATGCATGGTGGCAGATAGGCATTCATTCTTTATCCTTGCATGACCAAGAGGTGTGTGTTCCCTCTAACTCTCAATTTTCAGAGACACATGTTGAGTCAAATCTGTAACTCTAGCATTTGTACATTTTGTAAAAAGTGAACAGCCTAAATCTAATACTTCCATCCAATTTATTTGAAAGAACACACTTCTGGGAGGTAATTTGAACCACTTGGTGAACTCCTGAAGTTGGTGGTTATCTCAGAGCGCAGCTGACAGAAAAATCTGTTGAGAAACTTGTTAAACTTTGGCTAATATCTGAAATCTACCTACTCTATTGACGCCTCCTGGGTATGACTTTCCAAGAAGCAATGCACCCAGACTGAGTGATGTGGTGACATGCTATGCAAATATGATTTGTTTTTTGTTTTCCCACCTTGCTTTTGATCTCCCTGTGGTAGTTTTGCATCTGTTTATAGTCGTTGTGTCCCTGTGGTGAGTTTGTGCTTCATGTTCAATCCATGCTTCATGTTGCTGAGTTTGCATCCAATTTAGCGTGTTCTGCATCTACAATGGAAAAAAATTGGCCTAATTTTGGATGACTTTGAATTTCATTGTGGTTGCTTTCCATCTTGTGTTGATAATTTTGAGTGTCATTTTACATTTCCAGATGATTTCGTTTGTCCCATTCTGATAATTTTGCATCTAATTTGTTGCTATCTGTCTCTATGCTATTGTATTGCATCTTTTTGTGGTCATTTGCATTAATTTTTGGTGACATACATAGTGGTTGTTTTACATATTTATGTAGTTACTCTTCATACTCTTTTTGTCTTACCATTTTAGATCTCTTTATGCTAAGCTTTAATGTGCATTTTATTTTTGTTGTTGTCTTTTTCAATCTTTAGCCATCTTTGAGAAACAGACAATGCAGCACTTACCTTTGTTAAACTATGACCTTGTTGACATTCATTAACCTTATAGAAAGATTGCTATGTTTGATGACTGAAATGTAATTTTAAGAATGAATTGGCATAGTACATAATGCAACGTTACACTATCAGACCACACACTGCTGCACTTGTCATGAGTGATCACTCTGATCAATACAACTCTCATGAAAACAGACCTCGCATCCCTTCTCAGAGCTGAGTGTGGGTATATTGTGGCAAACAGAAGATCTCATGCAGTTGTGCGCATAGCTTTTTACAATGCAGAAATGCACAGCAAATTGTAAACAGCATGTACACAGGTAGTGTACAGTATTGTTTGCTTCTGTTGGTTTTAAATTCTTTCTGCTGCCTGACAACATATTTACTACACTGTGTGCTGTGTTAGTACAGCTCCCTGCTCTCTAAATATATTTAAATGCACAACTGATGATTCAGTGAACTGTTGCGATGAGGTGTGTATGTGTGCAGCTGTGTTGTAACAAGGTTTTTATCACAGTATCATTTATGGAGCAGAACACAGCAGATGGGGCGTGGCTAAATACAGACTGAGTCACAGATTAATGTGATGATAACTCCTCATGCTGCAGCCATCTCTTCTCATTTACCTGCCTTCACATCACTCAACCAGCTTCTTGAAGTTCCCTGTTTCACGAAAACATATAAACTGTCCTAGCGTTTCTCAATTCAAATGAAAACAGTTAACAAGTTATATATAAAAAGAACAATGCTATTAAGTGATTATGTATGGCAGCACTTGTTTTACTTCTGCACTTTTTCTAATAGAATTTTAGGCTCGATGTAATTTGAGCAAACCCCAAAAAGGCACATCATTGATATCTAATTTTTCTCACACTGGTTCAATGTGAAGAGGACAGTTCCCCTACCCAAGTGAAATGAATAATTTGATCTCATTTACTCTTAATATGGACAAAATGTGCCTCTTATTATGAGATAACCACCACTGAGATATTATACTACAAAGCAAAAGTGATTATCTTTCACGAAAACTTTTCAAATTCCTGTAACCCACTTAATGTACCTCGGGGGAAATCTTTGTTAGAAGGTGAAAAAAAGTTGAAAATATGTGAGCACTATTATGTGAATATCATAGACTTTGTACTGGACCTACATTATATCTATGTCCATCTCAGCTCAAAGAGACTGAAAGAAGGAATAAAAGGAAAAGGTAAAAATCAGGTAAAGCTGTTCGACTGGCAGAATGCAGTCTAGGCCAGACGGAGCTACGTGAGTCAGATTCCTGCTGTGCTGTATTATATTTGTAGCTGTCTTTCCCTTTTATTATGACCCCACCACACTTTCTCATACACAAATCTCTGAGGTTGTGTTGTAGTTGTCAACTTTTTACTTCAGCTGACTCTGTTTGCTCTTGTACGTTCTTCTTTTTCCTTTTCAGTTGAATTCATTGCATTTAAGTTCAGTTTTACAGGTTCAAAAGAAAAACCCATGTATTGTTTACCATAATTATAGATAAGACATAAGAGAAATAACCTTCTTCCCTTCCATGCCAATCTCTTTCTCTTCCTCTGTGTTTCTCACATATACACTCTCCTTTAAAAGTGTTTGCATACTCGGGGGAAAATGAAAGCTAAAAGGCTTTCTAACACAACCCATAAAATGGTCTCCTCTCTCCCATCACTCACTGTAATCCCATCAAAATGTAATGTGAGTTGGCAAAAACGTATTAGTCTTACGATAAAGGCTTAAAGCTGTGAGATGCCCATGTTTGTTTAGGCTTTGTCTGTTATTGCCATGCAGGATAACTAAAAAGTTAAAAGTTTTGTAATTGAGATAACAACTTCTGCCGCAAGAATACACCCCCAGAATATGAATATCTTACAGTTACTGGTTTTCATCTCATCTCTTGGGTGCATTCAATATTTCAGGGGATGTATATTTGAGGCAACTTGTTTTCTAAGTGAGTCTTGACATATTCTGCACATTGAGTTGAATAATTGAAACTGTACTGTCGAGTACATTAATTGTACATGCTTTGGACCTTGATATACTGCAGCCACAACCACTCATCTTTCTGCTACCCATCATGAGAAGCTGTCTTTATTTTTCACTTCTTAGTTTTATCACTGAGATATGGGATGCTGTTTTTTTTTTTTCTTATCTGCATTTTTTCCCTTTTTGTTTGTTTAATACAGTACACTTATCAAATGGATTTTATAAGTGTTCTCATGACTCTTTTAACCTGTCATTTCCGTTCTTGTGTCCTCCTAATTTTCTTCTCTTTCAGGATTTCTGCTTAAAAGTGCTTAATAATTAAAAATATATGTCAAAAGATATTGTTGGCAATTAGAATACATTTATGTCTAAGGATTAATGTAGAAAGAAAATTTCTGAATATAATGAAACAGATTTGATATATTTGATGTGTTAGTAAAGGAAGATTACAGAAAAAATTGTAATGGTATATAAGGTCTTGCAAGGTCAAATTTGCAAAAGTTATTCATGTATGTATGTATATATAAATATACATATGTATGTATATATAAATATATATATTGTACAGCCTAGTACAATATAAATTAGCTGTTTTTTATTCAATCCGGTTACTGTCCAGAGTAACAGAACAAAGGGTCCAAAAATTGATTAAATGTACCTTCGTTTATATACAAATACATATTCATAGCAAAAAGCCTTCTCAGGGCACCTTTTCAAAGAAAAAACAAACAAAGAAAAAACTTCCTACAAAGCAAGCACTCACGATCGATGAAGTAAGAAAAAACCTTTCTAACAGGAGAAAATTCTGTAAAACCAGATTCAGGAAAGGACAGCCATCTGTCTCTACTACATATATACAAGTAAGCTTTATTATAAACTGCGTCTGTTCTCCTGCTTATTCTCAATCTTGCTACTGCAGTATTCTTGTAGCCTCTTTTAATATACTACATGCCATCAACCTGAAAAGGAACAGGGATGAAAATGACCCTGTATGGCTATTTCTGCCATAATCTCAGACTGAGGTTGTCACGTTGATTGAGGTGCATTGATAACTAATGAACAAACTTTTTGATGTGTTAACCTGATGATTGATGATGATTGATCAAAATTTACCTTAATAATAGCATGAACCAGGCTGAATAAACCATCATTTAAAACTTGTTTGTAAAGATGATTTGACATGACAGAATGTGTATTTGAAGGACAAATGTGATGAGATTGTGCTTCAGTTTAGGACATTATCATTGTGCTCAGGGGAGGCTGCCATGATTTAGATGGAAGAGAGTTGTGTATGTGTGTATGATAGAGAATAAGCAACTGAACGTAAAGAATATAAAGTGCTGTGTGATGATTATGCCTGGTCTAGCTTTTATAAGGTTAAAGGCTCACTACACAAGTGTGTGCTATTTACTATTTATCCCAACTGGCATTGACTGGGAGGCTGACAACACTCTGTGCAGATCATGAGTCCCTTAGAAGACACTTGCAGCAATTTATTAATCTCATCGCATACTTAATTAAACAGCTTGGACAGTAGCTGTCTGTAGAAGAGTTTTAATGAACTGTCAACTGCAAATTTGGTAAATTTTTTCAGGTCGTATTTAGTTCATAGCAAAGTGAATATGGGAGGATAATTCATTTGCATATTGTCATAGACTTTTTAAAATATCCTTTTATTCCTCATGAATTCAGAGACTTATTACTCACTAAACATTCTCAGCCGTAGAAATCATCTTTCACTCTTTGTGCCATGTCATCTGTTAATCTGACTATGATGAAAGCAGCCAGCGCACACTGATGATTGAGGCCAGCCGGATACAGAGAGGACATAAATGTGATAATTCTAGATGAAAGTGGGTTGAACCTGTAGCTCATTTCCTGGTTCCTTTTTGATTCTTAACATGAAAAGCATCTGACCATGTCAAATGTTCACATGTGCACGTGAGCCTGTTAGCGCACAGCTCCGTTTCAATCAAAGCGCTGGTTTGGTTCGTGGATGTGTAGCAGAGGGTAACGCTGTCATTGTGATTAAATACTTAAATGCAAATGAAGCACTGTTGCAGTTCTTTTTTGCTTCATAGAATTTAACCACTTCTTTACTTTATTTTTTACCTTTTTTCTTTTCTCAGTTATTTTTTGTGGGATTTCTTTGTGTTCATGATGGTGAAAAGCTTCTGTCAACATTGAGAATAGAAACGTTTTAATTTCTTTGCCAAATGTGGATCAGATGAAAAATGTTCAGTCTCTCTTTAAACTCTATTCAGCATAGCTTTAGCACATGCTAAGCAGCTATCAGACAGAAGGGTATGAAGTCTGGATTCTCCTAATCTTCTGAGTGACATCTTAAGAAGGCTTTTCTTTCGATCCGTTTCTTCTCTCCTCTCCATTCCCCTCTTCTCCTCTCCTTGCCTAGGTGTTTGGTTGTTTTTTTCTTAGCTCTGCATGTCATTGTCTCCAGAGGGCTGTCATTGAGAGTTCATTCTCTGCTGGATTTATGGTGTCATTGTTGTCTTCGTGTTGGGGTTATCTTTGGTCTTTGAAGGAGGGAACTTGATAAAATAGAGTCAGAAGTGTTTCATCTGTAAGATTTCAAGGCCGTCTCCAAAGAGGTTCATTGTAATTAAGAGATTTTTCTCTCATCTTTCAAAAGTTAATTTTGGCTGGATTTAGTATAATGAAGACAGTATTTCAAGTAGTTGAGTAGAAAATATTCAAACAAATTTAAACAAGTTGGCTGCTGTCTTTAAGCTGATACAGGTTCTTCAAAGTTCTTCTGAGTGGTAGATTTATTTTATTTTCCAACTTCTATTCCTTGTCTCCTATTTTGTTTTTTTCCCCTCTACTTCCGTCAGTCCTTTGTCTCCTCTCAGAATCAGAATCAAGTTTATTGCTAAGTAGGTTTGCACTTACAAGGAATTTCACTTCGTGTAACTAGTGCAGATAATATAGATATATTTACAGACACATAGAGACGTTACATACATAGATGTAACGCAGAGGGTCTGAAGATGCTACGTTAATGTAGCTTGTAGGTCTGGAGGGGGAGAGGGGAGTCATTGTCATGGGGGGCTCCTGGCCTTGTTGATAAAGCTAGTAGCGGATGGGAAGAAACTGTTCTTGTGGTGGGAGGTTTTGGTCCTGATGGACTGCAGCCTCCTGCCAGAGGGGAGTTTGTGACTGGGGTGCGAGGTATCAGCCACAATCTTCCCAGTACACTTCAGAGTCCTGGAGGCGTACAGGTCCTGGAAAGATGGAAGATTGCAGCCAATCAGCTTCTCTGCGGACCGATTGACACGCTGCAGTCTGCCCTTGTCCTTGTTGGTGGCAGCAGCGTACCAGATGGTGATGGAAGAGGTGAGGATGGACTCAATGATGGAGGAGGAGAAGTGCACCATCATTGTCCTTGGCAGGTTGATTTTCTTCCGCTGCCACAGGAAGTATATCCTCTGCTGGGCTTCTTGATGAGGGGGCTGATGTTCAGCTCCCACTTCCCTACATGAATGCATATGGTATTGATCCAGATATTTATAGGTGATGATGAATAGTGAGTGGGGTTTCTGAATAACTCTTGAGGCACCTGGAAGAAGGAAGAATGGATGATCATCTTCACTAAACCCAGGAGGCATAACTGATGTGACTCAGTTGACTTCAAAGGGGAATCATGTGGAGAACTTCAAACTGGTCACTTTGACGTAGTTCCATTTGAAAACTTGTACATCTCACACAGCCGAGAATAACTGGTCTTTTCGATTTTGACTTCACGTTCACTATTATTATGTTTTAACTAATTATAACCCTGAGGATTTGTTGCAGTTCTGACTCTGCTGATAACACAAGCCTCAGCCGTTGTTACAGTATCTGAGAATTTTGTGTGTATCTACAGTAAATAATGCAACCCCAATTCCAAAAAAGTTTGGAAAATTATATGTTGCACATCTTACAAACTAATGTTTTATTTCACAAAAGAACACAGAAAACATATCAGTTGTTGAAAGTGAGACATTTTACTATTTTATAAAAAATATGAGCTCATCTTGAGTTTTACAGCAGCAACACATCTCAAAAGTAGGCACAGAGTCATGTTTACCACTGTGTGTCATCCCCTCTCCTTCTCACAACAGTCTGTAAACATCTGGGAACTGAGAAGACCAGTTGTTGGACCTTTGGGAGAGGAATTGTATCCCATTCATGTCTGATATGGGATTCTAGCTGTCCTGGGTCTTCTTTGTTGTATTTTGTGTTTCATAATGCTCCAAATGATCTGAATTGTGAAAGGTCTGGACTGCAGGCAGGTCAGTTCGGCACCTGGACTACTATGAAGCCATGCTGTTGTAATAGATGTATGTGGTTTAGCATTTTCTTGGTGAAATACATTATGCAAGGCCTTCCATCAAAAATACATTATCTGGATGGGAACATATGTTGCCCTAAAATCTGTATATACCTTTCAACATTGATGGTGTCTCTTCAGATGTACAAGTTACCAGTTCCTTAGGCACTAATGCACCCCCATACCATCAGAGATGCAGGCCTTTGATCTGAGTGCTGGCAACAAGCTGGATGGTTCCTCTCCTCTTTTGTCTAGAGAGCTTTAACCTGCATTTGTGGATGGCACAGTAACTGTGTTCATGTTACTGGGCCCATGCAGTGATATCCTGGACAGAATGATGTCTGTTTTTAATGGCGTGCTGCCTGAGGGCCTGAACGTCACAACAATCCAATATTCATTTTCATCCATGCTCCCATGTGCACAGAGACGTTTCCAGATATTCTGAATCTTTTGATGATATCATGTACTGTAGATGATGGAATATTCAGTCTTCACAATGTTACTGTATGTTGAGAAACATTATTCTGAAGTTGGTTCACAATTTGTAGACACAGTGTTTAACAGGATGCCTAACCGCTGCCAATTTTAACTCTCTAAAGAGTTATTTTTATACCATATCCTGTTACTGATCTGTTACCAATTAACTTAATTGGTTGCAGTATCTTCCTCCAGCTGTTTCTTTTTACAATTGCTTACTTTTCCAGCCTTTTGTTGCCTCTGTCCCACCTTTTTTGAGACGTGTTGCTGCCATCAAATTCAAGATGAGCTAATATGTCTTAGTAAATGTCTTACTTTAAAGAACTGATATGTTTTCTGTTCTTTTGTGAATAAAATATTGATTTATGTCGTTTACAAATCAATGCATTCTATATCAGTTAATGTCATAACACAGCATCCAAATTTCTTGCTATTATTGTTCTAATATTGACTCTAATCTATAAAGAAAAGCTTGAAATAGGAAAGAAATGGGAAAAAACTTAAAAGAAATCATAGCTCTTTCAGCTCTTCACACTTTGTAAACATGTGCTAAAAAAAGAAAGAAACAAAGCCTTTGAGTTCTTCATCTTGTGTCCTCGGGCTACAGTCTGAAACTCCCCAGCACTGTGCTAAAAAAGCTTCCTACACATTTTACACATGGTAGACATCCTCATATTGTGCCTCAGGCATCCTCAGTTCCTTCCTGGAAAATGATTAAATATGACTCTTTATACTTATAAAGAATAGAAGCCATCCTGCCAGACACATACCTATATATAGGTAAATTGTAATAAATCCTGCCTCAAAAAGATGAAACTTCAAGTACAGAGTTATATTTGTCATTAACAAAGACATGAGAAAAAGGACATGCAACTCAATGAAATGATTTAGATAATCCTAACTCTCCTAACCCTGGTGATTCCTGTTCACAGTGCAACCTTTACAGACAGAATAATTTCAGATGCTTTTAAAATGATCCATCAAAATTTGCATTCTAATAATATTCAATTACTTTTGGGAATTATGCTGACACATAGATATGACTGTAGTACATGTTTGCGTAGTACAATATAGAATACATGTTCCCTCGTGTCTGCCCTTATTCTCTTGGTGCTTGGGCTTTTCCTCTGCTTCACTCTCTACTCCACTTTTTCCTAAGCTTGCTAATTCCGTCACATGTACCATGGTCCATGGGTAGTCTTATTCACTACTCTTGATCCATTCAGTCTGATACCAGTTTTTTTTTTAAGACTCACTTCTATTATTTTCCCTCCAGACACACTTTTACTCAACTCCCCTCTTTCCATTATACACCTCTTCATATCACCCAAGGGATCTGGTTGAAAGTCTCTGCCACCTCCTAACACCACCAGACATTAACAATCTAATCTTTTGTACATAAATACATTTTTATTTTAAATGTATATCAATTTAAATTGATCTCTTGATCCTGATTACTTTTTGAAGTGCATTTAGCCTTGACCTTAAAGCTGAATCTGCATTGCCTCAAACTTAGAAATACACACCTAAAAATAACAGTAACTTAATCCTGGCAGTAATATAACGTCTGAGCCTGAACTTGTGCGATAGATTGAGAGATAACAGCAAGATGTAATCAGGCTCAACTCAATGCACAGCAGAGGTTCTTGAACCAATCTGCTGGAGAGGGGCTGGACTTTATTCCACTCGAAGCCAAAACAAGAAACGAAAAGACATTTCATGAAGTGGACGTTGCTACTCTCAGTCTTCATACTTACACTCTGAAATATATCAATGTCCTAAAAGTTATCTTATGTCACTGATTTATCTAAATAAGACTTTTGCCTCGGAGACTTCTTTATAGATGATTCATTGAATATTAATTCAATAAACTCAAAGGACTTATTGAAGTGATGCTGCATTAAAAATTGGAAGAGGCTGTGACTTAGTTTTCTCTCAGTTCACTTTCAAAGTTATTTTTTTTACGTGACTGATTAGTTTGGTTTGGAGGTTTGATAATGATAGCTGTGATTAATCAGCGTTAGCTTTCCAGAAAAAACATGATGTCCCAGATACGATGAGATTTCAATTGAATCTACTGGTTTTTCTCTGTCTTACTTTCTATGTTTCTGTATACAGAATTTCTTTTGACCCTCCTCCTGTCTCACACTCATTTGTCTGGTCAGTGATGGCTCTTTCAGGTCTCTCTCTGTCTTCTTTAACTGTACGTTTTCAGATTGCTTCTCATCCAAGGCAGAGGACCGGCTGTTCAGGAAGCTGTTTAGACGATATAACCAGTTCATCAGACCAGTGGAGAATGTCTCTGACCCTGTCACTGTGGAATTTGAGGTCTCCATCTCGCAGCTGGTCAAAGTTGTAAGCTTTGCATTCACATACACACAAACATACATCCACATTTGCACATTTGGAACCTACAGTGCTGTGTGTCTTGTCTTAAAGTGTAATACAGCATATTCTAAACAGTTATGAATCTCTGTAACGTGTAAGTTGTCTTCCCATCAGCATTTTCATGATGTTTCCTACCCTTTAAATCATAAAAGCTAAATATATAAGCTGCACAACAAGAGAAGTGAGAGCGGAAAGTGAATCCAGTCTTTATTTAGTCTGTTCAATTTCACGGGTTCCAAAAATGCCACACAGCGTTGTTACACAGGGGTGTTTTGCTTTGGCAATGTTAAGTTTAATGCTTGCAGTGGTGGATGGGATGGTTGGATGTGGGTGCAGCAAAGTCCCCTGTGAAAAGAGGTTTTTCAGCTCAGAATGGAAATCCTGAGATTAAGAGAAAATGGCCTGCAGGAGCCTTTTTCAGACTGGACTGAGTCGTAGCTATATCTGCTTGCTCAGAAAGGTGAGATTAATCTAAAGGTGAGTGTGTTGACGTGTACACGTGGGTGCCTTGTATGTGTGTGTGCTTCCACGGGTGTGTTTATGTACAGGATGTGGCAGATGCAGTTCTGTAGGAAGCTTTTGTTGAATTCTGAGGATCATGAGGCTGCAAATCAAAACTAGATAGAGAAAGGTTGAGAAAAGGTGATATTTGTAACTCCATGTATTATGAAGCTCACGTTCGACCTCCTAAGCTATTAAACTCAAACTCAGTTCGACAAAGACTAGAAATTGTATGTCTTTTAAAATACTTAGGTCATTTATTTCTGACATTATTTTCTCTGTAAGTTTTGTAGAAATCCATGTGGCGTGTATTTTACTATAGATGATTCCTGTTGCTGTTTCATATGCACAGGCACACACTTAACCACTGTTTGTGCAGGCTAACACATTCCCTTTCTTTTTCATCTCTTTGCAGGATGAGGTGAATCAAATCATGGAAACAAATTTGTGGCTCAGGCATGTGAGTATGCACACACACTGATAAAGACCCCAAATACATTTATTATTTAATTGGCTTAACTCTACTTTGATGTCTACAGAGGGAGGTAAGAGAAAACTGAAGAGGGTCCTATCTATGCATTCTGATCAGCCATCCATATGCGATGCTACAGTCTGTCTCTGTGTGCAGTTGTCATATATCATGCTCAACAAAGAATAAATAAGAAGGCACAAGTGAACAAGAAAAAAAGGATGTCTCAAATCGACACTTGAAGGCAGTCAGCTGGTGATAAATGTCAGCATTATGGCCAGCCATACTCCACGTCCCAGCAGATCCATAAACACAAACCCTGAACTCCTGACATCCCACAATCAGCTGTTCACCCAAATAACACTGTGGCTGTCCTACCTATCTAAAATCTTGCAATTATTCTCCTCCTTCCTTTCCTCCCACTTGCTGCCTGCAATTGTTTTTTTAAAAAAAGCCTGCAAATCTTATCACGGTTACTATTATAAATCAGAGAGCAGCTAGATAACTGTCACATGAAGATGCAATTTAGTGATGGACGAGGTGATGCTGTGATCTCTCAGCTCTGCATTTAATTTACGTAAAAAGTCCCGGACAGGCTGATCTAATTTGTTGTTTGTTATGGCTGAGTTGTTTATATGTAACATGGCATTGCTAACAAGAAGCTGCATCACAGCTATAGTCAGTGACTCTGGATCACAGCCAGTGCTGTTTTACAGTAGAAGCCACTAGTGCTGGAAACTCTGATATATTTATTACAACTTTTTACATTTTACACAACATCTTTGACATACAGCGTTACTAAATTTGTTTACAGTAGTGAATGTCCCTCCTGAGCTTTTGTATGTCAAAGTAGGCCTTAGCTCCTACTACCTTTTGTTTGTGACAATCTTATTGTGATTGTGATCTTTGTCTCAGTGTGTTGCAGGACTCATCAGTGTTGGCTTGGGGACTCAGAGGAAGGTGGTGGAGTTGCTCACCTTAGCTCCCCTCTTAGGGTATTATGAGCACCCTGACGATTTTCTTTTCTTAGTCTGTAGCCAACTTTGACCACTTCTTGCCATCATTTCTTGTGAGGATTTGTTTGAATCAATTGTCATAGAATTTTATATCAAAGACAGTTTTAAATGTTTTTCTTTTTTGTACGTTGAATAAATAGTGTAATCTTGGGGAAAAGTAATCATCTTGTACATTTTGAGGGGATCCTCTTGAGAGTCTCCTTTTTATGTACTTCTATGTACTTTTATGTACTTATGTAAGTTTGGTACTTCACGATTAGTACTCTGACAAATGTAAAAGTCGCAACATCTAGTTTGTTATTGCACATGAATGAGGCATTCAGGGACTTTCAGATGGGAGTGCTCAAAGTACTGAATAGACAAGTTGTGATTTCTTGAACTCCTTGAATTATGCCACAGTCCTCTTTAGACTTTATTTTCTTTTAGTTTTCTATGTAACTTGTCTCTTTTTGCCATTCCTCGTCAATTTCTTGTGAATCCGACCTTCACATTCCAGTCAGTACTGTTTGGGTATTCTAAAGAAGTATATGAAAGTCATATGGGTGGAGAAGAAGAAGAAGACTGAACTTTAGGTTTCAAAGCAGGCATGATCAAAGTCTAGTTAGACCAAGAATGCATTGATGAAACGAACAACCAAATGAATCAGAAATAAGATAATATAGGGAAAATTAAAAACACAAAATAAAAAATATAGAATGTGCAGTTGTAAGCTTTCTGCATCATGGTTTCAGATTTTCAATGATGATTTTCTGATGTTTATTGTGAGATTGAACCATTTGTCACTGGGCCTATCCAGGTAAATCTGTGAAATTTCAAGCAGCCGCTGGTAGGATAAGAAACAAGAGGAAGGCAGGCTGCAGACTGAACAATAAGCTTATTATTATGCATGTGATAGACAGGACCCATTTTGACCATCTTTCTTTAGGGCCTGGTGCTGACACAATTATCTACATGCCTGAACAATTGGGAATTATCCAGCCAATGATAATGTAAACTCCCTGGATAGATAAATGGAAAAACCAGAGTAGCGTGAAGTGGTTAATTGAAAATCTCCCAGGTCATAACTGGGTATTAAGCCACCTCGTTAATGAATGAATTCATCTTGAATGACATGCATATAGACAAGACTAATGGATGCATGGCTCATAAAATGTTACCTGCATGTATGTTGACAGAATAGCAAGTAAATGCATTGATTCTTTATTTCTGTCAGTGAGCTATTCACTTATACACTCCCCCTTCCTCTGAACTGCTCTTAAAACAGATGTGAGTATTGTAGAAGTCTTTGAATTGTTTGTTTAATGAAATCTTTGTGAATGTAACCAGGAGGGACTCCATCTAAAGTAACATTTTTATCAGAGGCAAACAAAAGCTGGCTGATGCTCGATGAAACTTGTTTTTCTGCCAGTGAACATGACTTTCTTGCTAAATGATCCTATTGTTAAAAAAGAAAGATCAAAGAAAGTTCTGCTTGCGGTATGATTATGTTTTTCCAAGTCTACAATGACTTCTACTGTCTGTAGTGTGCAATGCAAAACATAAAGCTGCCCAGTGTTCTCAAAGTGTTATTCTCTTCTTGTCCTTCAGATTTGGAATGACTATAAACTGCGATGGATGCCGGCAGAGTTTGACGGGATTGAGTTCATCAGAGTTCCTTCAAACAAGATTTGGAGACCTGACATTGTACTCTACAACAAGTGAGACTTTCATCAACATTGCAGTCAAGATTTGTTCGTTTAACTAATCCGACCATTACTGTTGTCACTGTTTATGTTGGTTATGAGTATGTTTTCTAAGATGTAAAATGATGACCACCAAAAGCAAAGGACAAAAAGGGATAATGGTGTTAAACAGCCTCAAAATCTGCTCAGAAAATACCAGGGTGGCTGGTTGGACATACAAACCGAGAATGTTTTAAGTATCTTGTTTTTTAATGCTGATTTTATTCAACTGAGACCAAGATTTTTTTTCTGCACTTTGAAGTCCCTCTTCAGGCATCGCTTAAGCCCTTGAAACTAATCTCTGTGCATCAAATTTGCAGATTTATACGTTTTTTCCTTGTCAAAATAATCCCTTTGTGTATTGAAATAGCTTAGATGAATTTTTACACCTTTGCCTCATTTAGTGTGAAGGATCTATGAAAATGCTAATTAGCCCCATCTCCCACCTCCACCCTTTGCCTGCAGTTTGCCCCTTTTCCTTCTGCATATGTGAGCAACAACATTCCCACCCATTCACGTTTCTCTGCTTCAAGGGAGAAAACACTGTACCAATAAACAGTGTAGAATTTTCTTTTAGAAGAGGAAAATCTAGAGCTGTTTTGGATGCTTAGGAAAGAGAAAAAGCCAGAATACACCTGAGTAAATTTTACATGCTACATACAGATGTGTACCTCCTTCATATATATGTCTTATTTAAGTGTGAGGTAATTATGAGTTGTTAGCATCTTAATTGCAGTGAATATCGTGTACTACAGTGACAAGGTTATTACACGGTGTTACTTTTGCCTCTGTCACTACTTTTCCCACTAACTATGTGTAACTGTCTGACCATGCAAAACACTGTGATGCAAAAGTGTAAAAATCCACAATGTAGCACTGACTTGAACCACTAAATCTTAATCTTATTACTACCAATGAGATGCATGGCTCTGCAGAGTATTAAGCTTCTTTCCACCCAGTGTTTAAGTTTTATGACCCGCTCCATTATTGTCTTGGTTTCACTGGCAAACAGAATTTTCATCAAGAAAAGTTGTCCAACAGTTACTTTAATACAGCACATTAAACAATGAACACTTAACTGACCTATAAGTGAATGTGTAATATTTTTTTCAAACCAGTCATATGAATGTTTTTCATAAATACAAAAAAAAAAAGAATAAAGGAGGTTATGTTCTCCTTTCTCACCATTTGAGGTAATCTTAGGTTGGACTGATTTGTCCTACATGCTCACAATAGTTGCTAAATAGGTTATTCAAAGATAATTTTGTATTTTACAATAATGTATAATCTAAATTAATAGCCTTCTGCCTTTTCACTCTGAATGCCTTTCTTATGTACAACGCCTCACCTTTTATCTTCTCCCCTTTCTTCTGTGCCTCACTTTATCATCTCCTCACCTCTCATTGTCTGACACCTCTGCTCACACATAACATATCCTCTCATACCTTTTCTGCCTTTGAAATACATCGGACTGATTACACATACACACAACTCACATGCAGTGCTGTAGGTGACTTCCTGGTGGAGGATAAGACAAAGGCCTTGCTGAAGTTTGATGGTACTATCACCTGGGTCCCTCCAGCCATTTTCAAGTCCTCCTGTCCAATGGACATCACCTATTTCCCTTTTGACTATCAGAACTGCTCTATGAAGTTTGGCTCCTGGACTTATGACAAAGCCAAGATTGATTTGGTACTTATTGGATCCAAGGTCAGTGTCTTTAACTGTGTTTAAATCTGATGTAGCAATTTACAATACATTTCATAATTTGTCTCTCCTACCCAGCAAACTTATTACAATTGAAAATGTGTTTACAGTATAAGTCATTCTATAAGTTTTTTTTTTTTAAGGGTCACTTAATTGATTTTACATTTAAAAATTGATTTACTTGTATTGGAAAGCTCTATTGAATAATGAAATAAAAACATAGCCTAAATCTAGTGGTCGGGTGAATAGGTTAATGTAAAATCTGTAAAGTTGATGTCATAAAGGGAACTGAGAAATTTTTCTAGTTTTAATGTGGTATGTAAAAACACATTATTTTTACCTGATTTTAACCCGAGTCATGATCTTTACTTTGAACCTAACCAAGTCATTTTAGTGTCTCAACCTAAACGGACAAGGCAAGTGTTGAACCCTGTTCTCCTTTTAGTGAATTTTTAATCAATTTAAAGTCTGGATAACTCACACTCTGAAGTTAAACAACAAACATAGTCTCTGTGTTCTCAACACAAAATTCTTTAAATCTTGATGGATGCTGACCCAAGAGTCCTACTTTACATCTGACTCTGTCAGTCCTCACAAATAAATGTTTGGATAGCTTTGTATTGCAAGGCAACAAGATCAGAACCGTTTCAGCTCTTAGACTTACTCTGCAACCTCTTGAACTGATTTTTGTTGCTGACGACAAATGAGAAAAATTGTCAAACTGTCCGTCACTACAGTCACTACGTTGTTTAACCATTTTGAGTTTATGCTTATTCAACCCATTCTCACTTCCAACTCCTCAAATACTGACACTTGGTCAGGGTCCTACTGTAGCGGTTTTATAGGCACAGAGTACCCCAAAGCATAGGTTTTGGATGTGCAGGGTTTCCCAAGCTCATAACGTGACAGTGTCAGGACACGTCGCCATAGCAACACGGAAACTGTAAGTAAAGACTTTAACAGTTAAAAGCACTGTGTAAATTTACTGTTTATTTTAACACCTTTATCTATTTTTTTAAATTTTTTACCTAACTTTAAACATTTTTTTCTAATAACCAGGTTTTTTAATTCACAAACTATGACCAAGTATTTTGAATGGAGATAAAGCAGTAAAGTAGAAGAGTGAAGGAGACTAAAGAGAGGCAAAAAAGGAAGTGGAATAACAACAGTGTCAAGGTTGGAGTCAAACATGTCTATCCCCCTCTTCCATGCAACCTCTTCAAGTGATCTGTGTAGCTCTTTTATAAGCCAACGCTCTTCCTGTCACCATTAACTACTGATGCCGCCTGTGCATCAGCTAGTGTTGCAGAAGGATAACTGGCGGTAGAGCAGTCCCCCATGTGTCTGATAGTGTAAATTATGTATTTGGAGTATCTCTTAAATAATCTTATTCTGACGTTTATTCTTCTTACATGTTTTAGATGAAACATGAACATACAAATCCTGGAGTTTTAATTAGATTTAAACCTCCATTCAAATTCGAATGATAACAAATTAAGCCATATGCTTAATATTTATTAGATTAACTGACGAGACCAATTTATCCATGGTAAATTGATGCTAATTGATACATCATTGTAATTTCTTTACCTATCTCTTAGGTGAACCTGAAAGACTTCTGGGAAAGCGGCGAGTGGGAAATCATTGACGCTCCAGGCTACAAACATGACATCAAATACAACTGCTGTGAGGAGATCTATCCAGACATCACTTACTCCTTCTACATCAGGCGCCTGCCACTCTTCTACACCATCAACCTGATCATCCCCTGCCTCCTCATCTCTTTCCTCACAGTGCTGGTTTTCTATCTCCCATCTGACTGTGGAGAGAAGGTCACGCTCTGTATCTCTGTCCTGCTCTCCCTCACTGTATTCCTGCTGGTTATCACAGAGACCATCCCCTCCACATCGCTGGTCATCCCACTCATTGGAGAGTACCTGCTCTTCACAATGATCTTCGTCACACTCAGCATCGTCATCACTGTATTCGTACTGAATGTACATTACCGCACACCAATGACCCACACAATGCCATGTTGGGTGCGATCAGTGTTTCTCAAAGTTCTGCCGAAGATTATGCTGATGAGGAGACCGATTGATGAGGACGGCAAGGCTGGGGAGTTGGACAGCAGTGGGGAAGCAGGAGGAGCAGGAGGGGGAGGAGGAGGCGGAGGAGGGAAAGGAGGGAAGAGACGAAAAAATAGCTTGATGCAGGTAAATGATCTCACTCAGCAGATGTGTTGTCCATTTAAGGAGAACTCTACCCAAGTCTTCTATCTGTATCTTCAAGTGTGTACTTTGACACACCAATTTGTGAAAGTCAGGCGGTGGCAGTAAAGTGTAGACATACGAGGTGTGAACCGAGTCATTACAATGGTCTGATTGCTAAATGTTTTAGATCCTTATACAATAACTCCAATAGTTACATCAAGAAAATCTGTCATCTCATTAACTGCACATTAACAAATTATGACAAGCAAGGTCATAATTACGAGTGATTGAAATTGGAGTTCAGTAGAAAATCCAAAAATCATAGTAACATACAATGCCCATAGTAAGCTTTTTCTAGATCTATATTGTCTTACCTTCGCACAAAACAATTTTGCTGCACATGTGCTGAAACAAAAGCTCTGTCTAAGTTTAGCGGGCATCAACTATTGGGCCGTTTTATACCTTCTGGCTGGCTAGAACAATGAAAACAGCTGCACTATACATTTATTCATTATCTTAACACTCTGTTTCACTCCACCACAAAGCACATCTTTGTCCACTCTGACTTTTGTCTTTTCCACAACAGAGCAAAACTGAATGAACAACAACAGCGGTAACACGACTAAGAGCAGCCCACACCTCAGATTGTTTACCATATTTATGAGAAAGCCCCTTTTTTGCATGGCATTAATTAACCTGATCTTGTAGCAATGCCAATGTATATACTAAGCAACCCGAGCAATCCTGAGATTACCCGAACAAGCAAATAGAGTATTTGTGACCATTTGATCACTTTCTTTTTTTTTTTCTTCAGTATTTCTTATGTATTCCCTCTTCCTTAACATTTCAAATAAGTGTTTTCCTGGGATTTAACCAATCTATTGCTAAATACATTTAATCCAAGTACAGTATGATGTAACACTGAAAACTCAGTGTTCATTAAAAGTTATGCTCATCAAAGCAGGGAAAATAAACAAGTCTTTTCTTCTTGATATTACCTGGTTCGTGCTGTACTGTTATCTGTGAAATAAGCCATGTAGGAAAGAGAATCAAACAAATCTGAGCAATCTGAAGTTTAGGTCATGATTATTGTCTCCAGCAGGTTGGAGGAGGATCCCTCAACTGTCTGGAGTTTGGAGATAGTAAGATCTCTTCTGTAGAGGGCTGTACTGGAAAGAGGTGTCCTTGCCAGCATGGGAGGGAGACACCGGATAAACCAGACACTGGAAAGATGTCACGGCAGCTGAGTCCCCAGAGTATCAACACAGTAGTGGCCTTCTCTGTGGTGTCACCTGAGGTTAAACAAGCTATTGAGAGCGTTAAATACATTGCTGAGAACATGAGGAGTCGTAATAAGGCCAAAGAGGTGGGTTGCTATTTTATTGTAACTCATCATTCTTAATGTTATTCATGGAGGTTGAAATCTAGAACCACTGCTTTTAAAGTTTTCTCCAAAACACACCCACAAACATCTCCATCAGATCAGTCTTTCCAGTATGTGCAGTAGAGAATAAATCTTAAGAACACGCTTGGCTTATTAGCCAGTCGTTCAGGATGGCATCATGACATTGGAAAATGGAATTATTGTGATAGTCTGACCAAAACCAGAATTAGTTAGACTGACTGAAATCAAACTAAATAAAAAGTCTCAAGGTTGGACGAACACGCCACATAATGTTGATTGTAGTTGGATTACTGCAGCACAATATTTTCACTTGGACTCAAACTGGATCAGGATGGATCAGAATCTAGCTATCTAGCAAATTCGTTTGTTAATTACTAAATTACAAAACTCATTGCAATATTTCCTCTGAAACATGGCGCTTACACATTCAAAAAAAGGTTATAGAAAAAGACAATTTTAAAACACCTTTTATTTTACTGTTTACTGGCGTTTATGCCTGTCACTATCTCTGCTGTACTTGCCGACTCCAAGCTGTCGGCTGGCACCGCTGCTCCGCGATTCTGTGCAGCAGGAGGCGGCGGCAGCCGCGTTTCAATAACTGGATGGCAGCTTACTTGGTGAGCCCTTAAATTCGTTGCGTTTGCTCGTTTTACTTGAACCGTTTTGACGCAGATTTTACAGATTGCCTCGTTAAAATTGGCTGGTTCCCCCTTTTCATTTGGCTGAAAGCTGAAATGCTCCCAAAAGACCGAAGTAACGTTTGGCTTTGATACCAGTGCAACTGCCATTGTCTCCTCAACGTGTGTTGAGGTGAGATCAGGTCAAGTGTGGTGATGCGGTGGCCCTGGGCATCTAGTGGTGGGCCTCTTAATATCGCAATATTTCATTTTTGCGGTTACCGCGACAGCCTTGACCTAAAAGTAAAAACTGGTAACACAGGATAACCATGAGGGACAATATGCATCTTGTTTGTAAAAAGTAAAGGTACAGTAAATCTAAGTAGCCCTAAAGCTGCCCAGTTCACCTCTCTTTGTGGTACCACTTTGCCCTAAGCTAAATTTTTTTTTTGACAAACACATTTTAAAGTTTTGGTCTGTGATGTCATACAGTTGGTCAGACAGAAAAATCCCAATATTTACAAGATTTATAGGTGCACATCGGCACCTATTTTAGCATAATTTGGCATTATCGTTTTACATACTTTTGCCAATAAATCAATTAGCCTCCTGTGCTGTACTGGAAGAAGGACAAATGTCCAATTAAATGATGTTGGTGAGTTATAACTGTAGCTCAACTTATGTGCATGTAGATATACTCATTGTCTTGGGCCAGTAAATCTCCATGGTTCCTTAACATGCATGCCTTCCTGAACCTTTCATTCACATAGTTTTCTAGAAGTAAATGGAAAATGAACAGTCTTTATATATAATTTTTCTTATCTTGCAGACCACTCAAAGCAGAAGCAGTGTTATACTACATGCCACAGTCATAGATACTGATACAGCTCTTCTTAGTCTTGAACACATCAGAGACAAGGTGAAGTTCAGTGTCACGCTTTAGGACTCTTCAACATAGACTGGGAAAGCTGGGGATTGAGATACTTTCTGATTGGCTGAATACTGCTCTTCCTCTCGAGCTACAGTCACCCCAGAAATGCCAGCAAGTGCATGTAGAATTATGAGCAACTTGATTTATTAGCCACAGGAAATCCACCAAGCACTGGCACACGAGAGCATTTAATATTTATAAGGGAAAACTTGGCTTACAGTTTAAATATGAGCAACCTGGGTGGCAAATACAGGACATGGGCAGAAAGGTGTTGCTGATAACAGGTTTGCTTGCATGCAGAGTGAGCAGTTTGGAGGATTCAAGATTGTTTACAGGCCAACAGACAAGTTGCAGAAGGACAGGCAGGAGGTCATTCAAGAGTAAAAGGGAGGGGCAGGAAAAACACCAGAGGTGTGGATCAATTTGAATTTTGAATGAAAAAGCTGAGAAAATTAGCTTCACTGCTTCCTTCATCATCTCCTTTAGCAGAAAACACTAGACCTTATGAACAGCTAAGAGATAATATTAACACCAACTAATTACCAACCTTTGTTATGAATTTACAGTTCATTTAATATCTTTTGATATGAACATGATATACCTTAGTTGGTCTTAGTTGAATCGCTGTAGATTGTTTCACTACTGCAAATCTACATCTCAGCTAAGTCTAAATGAGATTGCATTCTCATTTCAAAGCACTTAAGATTTCTTCCACCACTTTTCCTAAACTTCATAATATTTTCATTGAGCTCAAGAAGAAATGTTTCAGAAAATGCATTTTTGACAGTTTAACTGCACACTGCTGAAGACTGACACTACCATAATCCAAAAATACACTTTGAAAGACTACCTCCTAATTACATTGAAGGAGAAATGTGTATAGCAATGCAAAAACGGAGACAGAAATGTAAATAGAAAACATGGAAATAAATGGGTTGGGGAAATAAATAAGGAAAAAAATGCAAAGGTGGAATGACCGAGTAGAGAATATGTCTATAAATTTAATTGATAAATTAAATTAAAACAATGTTTGGTGAAATCAAAATAAAATCCAGAAATGATTTATTTTGAGGGAATAAATAGATTAATTTGATGTACAGACAAATAATACAGGGGTAGCAAATTTGCGGCTGGACACTTCGTAAAAGTGTGAAAGTTTTTGTGCAGTTTTTGTTAAAAAAACAGAACCTCCTTCCACATGCCGTGATATGTTTTATGTCTTTTTCATGATCTCCTACCATCGCCATTGCCGTACGTAAATATTTACATACATGAAGGGAGCATAAATGAGCCTTGAGATGTTGACCCACACTGTGGCATGTTGACAATGACATAGAACAGGGAGACGGGACAACGAAATAGCTCTGGAAGTGAAATCAGGGGGTTTATTTTTCACACTTTTCCATCTGTGTTGCCATTTTCAGCATTACTATACAGCTGTTCACATTTTACCTCCAATTTCTTTTTCTGTAAATCCCAATATATGTACAAACCTAATAAAATCAACGGTAGTCCCAGGGCCTTCCTGCAGCTATATGAAGTTAACCATCACTGATTTTACCAAAACCTTTTTTAGTTCATGTCAGTTTTCCAGCTATTCTACACGCATCATGTTGAATTTAAGTGTTCAAGTAGTAATCACACGGTACAGTCATTTTGCTTTCAACAAAATTTGCTTTTAAGAAGTAAATTGTAGACAAACCTTATGACACATGTGATGTAGGACACAGAATATACCAGACTTTCTACTGGAGCTCATAGGAAGGAAACACACAGCAAGCACTCTATTGCATAATGCATTTAATGCTAAATCAGTCCAAACTAACAACGTTGCTGGCCTGCTGTGGTGTAATTCTTTGCGTCATTGTTGTAGGGTGTAACCTGTTTCATACAGGACAACAGTTAACAGTATAAGTTAGATTTAACAGTGAGATGAGAGCTCCCCCTCCTCCTTCTGTCAGTTAGAAATAAAGTGGGTGAAATCTCCCAAAGGGAAGGACTCTTTTGAAATGCAAAATGTGTGAGTCTATCGGCTTTGTTAAAATGCCCGTCGCTTCTTTTGACACTCTGGTTTGAATGTGATTATCATAGTAATTTTTTTCCCTGTTTGAATTAAGTATTCATTTTCTGTTGACTTATGAGAAACTGTTTTCTCTACTTTTTCTTCCTCTTCTACTTTTTTCATCCTTGACATGAAAAATCCAAAGGTCACCCCATCGACTCCTGCGACCCCCAACCCTCTGAAATTCACCTGTCACTTGTTTTTGTTCACTGTGCATACTCTTTAAATGCTTTGAAAATATCTTTTCATTTGGAACCACTGACATTGTCCTCTGTCCTTGTGCACTTGTTTTTTTTTCTTCTACCTCTCTCACAGGTGGAGGATGATTGGAAGTACGTTGCCATGGTGATCGATAGAATCTTCCTTTGGGTTTTTGTGACCGTGTGCGTCCTGGGAACCATTGGTCTGTTCCTCCAGCCTCTTTGTGGCTTCGTCTCGTAACTGTTAACCAGTCAAGGTTCTCTGCCACCCTGTGCTGACCAACAACTAATGAACTCTCAGTTCTCAGATCAGAACATGGAGTTTTGAGTCCTAAAGCACTACTGAGTGTGCTGAGTTTGCATTTAATAATGCCTTAAGTTTATCTTTAGAGACTGCTTAATTTACTCCCAAATACGAGATACTACCTTTATAATGAGGGTGTTGCCTTCCTCGTTAAGATAGTTTTAATTGAAAGTAGGAGATTGTGGTGATCCTCTTAACAGAAAGAAATTAGCTTAATATGGTGTGTTACAGAGATCAGAGAATACCAACCTAAGTGGAGTTACTGCTAAACGATAATAAATAAAAGCAGCTGCTGTGGCGCTATGGCGAGGATATTTGAGAATTGTGGTATATTGTAGCTTGGCTGGAGTACAAATTGAGCACATTCAGTAGTTCTTTGGGACTTGAACTTGTACATCTAACATATGTTCGTAAACTTGGAAACTCAAGGGACATGGCACAAACTCTCTACCTTATTGAACTTAGCCTCGCAGGAGCCCTCAGCTGAGCTGATGACTGTCATACTAGTTCCTCTTTATGATTCATCAAGTCTCTACTCAAATCCAATCATTCTTGTTTCTTTTTTGTGCAATTTTCTTTTAAATACCAATCTTCTGGCATTCAAGATAGTGCTTTATACAAATAAGGCCAGGCTGTTCTTCATTTTGCAGTTAGAAACCATGCATTTATAAATGTTTTCTCTGATTAATGTTCTACAAGGTAATTGGTGGGCCCTGGTAAATACTGGATTAAATTATTGTTGATTAGTTGCTCTTGAAATAGGATTGCATTTATTAATTCATAAGAGGACTCTATCATCCAATTCTATGGATGTTAATTTAAGCTTTTTTTTGTCTTGTCACATATGATTAGGTTTATGATTGAGGGCAAACATGTGATGCAAGACACATGCTCGACAGAAATTTTGATTGCTTTCACAGAGAGCTGGGTGATATTTTGAAGTAATCAGTGCTGTTATTAATAATGATTAATAAACGAAAGGTTTTAGTTTAAGCTTACTTCAAAAATATCTAAATTTCAAAATGACAATACAGCTACATTACGTTAAGCTATAAATAGGCACAACTGAAAATACTGAAAGCACAATATAAGTTCGTCAATCCAAATTTAAACAAAGCAAAAATACGTTGTTTCATATTCCGCTGACCTTTAGCACTAAACAATGAAAGATAAATGCAGTCAGTCAGTCTGTTATGTCATCATTCTGATTAAAAAGCAATGGAGATTTTTTTCATTTGAACAGACAGTTGCCATCCATGAGTCACTTTTCTTTTGTTGGTTTTACCATGCAGCTGCTATTTCATCATGAAAGGCCTTTAGGTTTTATAAAGAAAGTAGAATTTGTTTTAGTTTTGAAAACTGACTGCAGTTCTGATCAAAATCAAGAGTTGATTTCTTTCTTAATGTCGCCCAGCCCTATTTTAATCATATGCTTTTTGTGGTTAGATTACAGCACTCCAAAGTTTATGCCTTATTCATTTATCTTGATTTCTAATGTTTGTAATTTATGTATTTGAAATGAGCAGCTTGTGTTGAATGGATCAAACAAATTTGTGTACATTATCTTTCTCCTGTCTTTCAATTTAAAATAAATGCAGTATTGGTACTGGTCGGGATTTTAAATGCGCTGATAATATTTTTTATGTGTGCATATGTACACACACACACACACACACACACGCACGCACACACACACACACACATGCACAATGACTCATACAGTACCAGAGACAGAGGGATTGCATTGATATCTGTGAGCCATTATCTACAAAAGCAGCCTCCAGATGTATAATTAAGCCTCGAGTTATAATGTCAAATTAAAGTCAGGACATTTTAGTGCTATTCAAACGTAATTTCAGTGTTAGAATGAAATGCATCATTATGCATGACATTGCCACAGCTTTATAATTATCTATCTCAGGGTCAGTCTCCCAGCTGCAGGGTCAGACGTTTAATACTGTAAGAAGTTAACTTCTCACTTGTACAATATGTTTTATAACAGGAGACAAACTCATTTCTTGCAAGCTTTTGTACCAGAATATGTATTACTATAAGTGCTAACACATTGTTTTTTCTCAGACTTCTCTACTTCATTAGCCCCTTTAGTTCACCAACAAGACGTAAACTCTCTACAACAACCACAGTGTAGAGTCACAACTGTAATTTTTGAGTCCACAGTTTTGAACTTTTTCTTTCAATTGTGAAGAACAAGAAAGCACTACTTGGCATAAATTGACAATATAAAGATAGTCAATCAAAAATCAAAGACAATTCTAAAATCCTTATGTCCTTCAATGTTGATCGTTCAGGGCTTTACATAACACCCTTTTAGAAATCATGCACGACATTTAAAATTTACTTATGGAGATAAAACCTTCATTTTGAAGGGTTTTCCTAACTTATTTGTAGGCCTAAGTTATTTTATTTGGGAAATTTTAGTGCTGCACTGATATAAATGCAAAATTTTTTAAAAGTGGGAGCCTAAACAATTTGAGATTGTTAACACAGGGGAAAACATCAGGATTCCACACTGAAAACTCCCGGTCAAGTTCTGCCTGTGTGGTCATAGTGCTACAATTCCAGTGAGGAATCCACCTATTAAATGTAGCAAAGAACTGAACCGTTGAGGTGTTAGAGTCTTACCTATTGATGCTCATACCATTGTTCTCTCCTTATTGTTTTTACCATTAAGGCAAAGCTGTTTTGCAGATCAAGCAACTCCTTTTTTTCTTATCCTTGCATCTCCCTTGTAATTTGGAGGGCCCTAAATATGAAAAGGTTCTCCAGCTCTTGCAGATCCCTGCTCCCTCAACTGAGCACTTTCTGAGGGGTCTAACTGACGTCTTCCTTAGTTTTGAAACTGCTGGCAAGACTGGTTGAGATATATTTTGCCAGTAATAGTTTTTGACATCCTGTTCACCCCCTCAGTGCATGAATCACATCTTCTTTCATGCTTCCAAGACAAGATCTCTGCTACAGTTTGTTTCTGATAGGTGTTCTTTTCTTGTTCCATCTGATCACTCAGTTCCCGTCTGCTGCCTCGCTCTTCAAGGAGCTTTCAGGGCAGGTATTTCACCTGTTTAAAAACAAACTTGTTTTCTTTCCTCTTTTGAGTCACCCTTATACAAAGTTCAGTGCCATTACCATTCTGCATCCTGTAGGTTAACCTTCAGTTCTGCAGCCTGGGTGACCTGACATTTATCTGCTGTCTCCTTTAGTTGCATGGCGTATTTTTCAGAACCTAATGCCGAAAGACTTAGTTTAATAGTCATACACATCTTTTTGTTTGCTTCCATGCTTGACTTTCCATATTATGTGGGGTTTACATGGGGTTGCCAATGACTGTGTGACCCAACCGCCTTGGAGGCAATGAGGTGTTTTTCTGTGTCAAAGAACTTCCGCCTGAGATGGTGGTGTTGTATTATTAAGGATGATGATGTAATAGGATGGTAAGTTACAGCTCCTTGTTTTATTCAGTCCTACTGCTACACAACTCCAGTTGTTTCTGCAGGTTTAGTCAAATTTGTTGAAATATGTGACAAGAATCCCTTCCTAAAGCCAGAACCAACATCTGACATCACTAATTCCCTTCCCTGACTGAATGGGAGTGAAACTGTAGTGTAATCTTCTCGTTTTTACACACTACTGACCATAAAGCTAATGTCTTATGGGAATTTTGGGATTACATTTGACAACTAGTAAGCAGGTGGGATGAGCCCATCTACCATCCTGAGCTTACCTTTACACCTTATAAATGTAATTAACATGTTTTTCCTTCTTTTGTATTGGTTGTAAACATTAGAAATAACTTTCCATCACTGAATAATATGCTTGAATGTAATCAATACGAGAATTGGCTGCATCCACAAACTTTGGAAGGAGCTCAGAGAACAGTTTGACTCACTGCTTAATCTTTATAACAAAATTTGGTGCCATCAGAGCATGAAACACATGACAGTTGCTTAGAGGCTTTGGAGGCCTCACAGAGTCACAGAGAGGGGTCAGAGCTCATGGTCACATGAAGAGTGGTCTCAAAGAGAACACACTGTACATCCTGAGTGGGACAAATAGCTACATTATGTAACAATTTTTTGTGCAGTGGCACAAAAAAGGACCCTGAACGGTCTGTCTGATATGTAATGAAATGGATGGAGGGTTCATCTGTTTGATATGTACAATATGTAGCATGAATGTAGATGGTGGATTAAGTGCTGGCAAAGGTTTTCACAAAGCAATACAAGCTCCACATTAATACTCTGTTTGTTCAAAAACATCTCTAGAAAAAAAAGGTTGCAGAAAAACAGATGTGTTTTAACTGAATTAGCTTTGTATGACAAGAGTCTGCACCAGACAAGAGCAGCTCTCTTTTAAAAGTATAATAAACAAACACCTGCAAGCAAAATGTGTCTAATGACTCAGAAACATGCAGGAGATGAATGACTTTATTAAGGGTGACAAGGGCAAAGCACATAAGCTTTAACAGTCCCAGTGGTGAGTAACCACACAAGTTACATCACATTTGTGTGTGACTGCATTTTCAAAAGTAGGGATGCACAGATATATCGTCCTGATATCAGTATTGGCTGATATTCAGCTTGTTGACTGCAATCGGCGTATTGGCAAAAAGAAAAACATAAACCAATAGCAATGACCGATGTTTATGTCATGTTGCATTGACTTTGCACTGAAACTGACAGGATTGTCAGTTTAGCTGCAGATTCAGCAAATATCCAGATGGCAGGCAATTTCAATTCTTTACAATTTATTTTGTTTGTCCAATGAAGTACTGAATATTCTTTGTGTAGGTAATAGTTTAACAGGCTAAAAGGACATTGTAATTTTGGAAATTGTTCTTTTTCACAGAAATAACTTTTCTACATTGGAAAGGTTATAATACAGGTTGGTTAATACATTTGTATGAAAAAATATTCAAAAGATGCAAAGTGCTGAAATAGGAACTGTTCTGTTATAATGCATATATCCCTGATATAAAAGGTGACATATATGCCTCTTTTATGCAACTGTTTTCAACAATTTGACACAATTTTCTGAGATCTGATTGAGATTTATGAGACAGGCTTTGGTCAAAATACCTGTTGGTTTAAGCACAGCGCCTCTGGTCACAGCCCTGTTTTAACAGTCTGTTTTCAGGGTGGAGAAGTAGTGCTCAACCCCATCCTTTTGGTGAGGAGCTACAAAACATTTCCACACAAAGCTGACTTTATTGACATTCATTTGTTAGAAGTATTTTTATATTAACGATGCACAAACAATGCATTGCCTAAATATAGCAACATTTTATGCCTTCATATCAAGTACATCAATTATCTTGTAACTTATTTCCACTTTGTTTTCACAGATACATGATACATCTTACATTATTAAAACAGAGTTGAATTAAATCCTTTGGATACCATTAGAAATCAAAACACATTACAATACACATCGCGAATGTCACCATCATGGACACCATTCAAGTCTATGTGTTGCGCAATGCTAATTTTCACCTCCTCTGTTGTGGTAATGTCACAGTTTTCCTCCGACAGCTTAAGAGCCACATCCTACACCCAAGTTTAAGGCTGGTAAAACTAGCCATTTCCTGATTATCTATTCAGTCGCCTCATAGGGAGCTGGCACCCTATCTCCATGGTGAGATACCACATCTTATATGAAAGCCCTTTCACTAAAGACTATAACATGCAACTTCTTTCACAATCACCAGATGTTGTATAGTCTTCTAATGCTATATGTTGTTTTGGCCTGTACTGAGCAAACATGGAGTTGTATCTGGTATGAGGATAGTGTCAAAACAATCAGTCAAAAATAGCATAAAAAGGGATACAAATGAGGGCTGTCCAATTTAAAATTGACCCTTTTTACTCAAGATTAACGTACACACGTTCTATATGAGCATGCATTCTATAAATATGTCACATTTAATGCTTTAACGGATATATACATACATATATATGTATGTATGAATAAAGCCCTATTCAACAAGTATAGGATAATAGCTTTCTGTGGATCTTCATCACACCACTACATATGTCTGTCATTACTTTGAGAACTACTGGAAATCTCTTTCTCTCTTTCTTTATATTTATACATATATGAGTAATTCATTAACTCTTACTTAACCATATATATATCATATCCTGACTATGAGAAATATGCGTGCATATCAAGTGTGCTGAGCACGTAAGAGTATTTAACAAGCTAAAAAGGGAGTGCAATTGGTCATCATACTTAACAGAAGTGACTTTCTGGCTCAGAACAATGAACAGGTCTTTATTTGTATTCCAGTGCACACTGCACATTTATCTTTTTCAGCAGTTATAACACTGATGCTCAGTTGAATTTATGGCTTTAATATGCAGACCAAAATGTTTAAAAAAGTGTCAAAAGTTGATTTGATATTGTTATTTGATCACAGCACCATAAAATCATCATAAAAACACTGTTACTCATCTGTTCTTTATCTTGTTGCCAAAAGCATTGCAAGAGAATTGCAACAAAACCCTGGCAGTGGTAAAATTAGCATATTCTTGAAACATCCAAGAGAAATTTTCTTTTATGCACAATTGCTTGCTTGAGGTGTAGCCAAGTTATAGTTGGTATTTTCTGCACAAGCAGCAGTAATGAGACCATTCTGGCAATACATAACGTCAAACTTAGACGAGCCAAACAAGGGATATTCACGTTTCATTTTCATAATGCATCTTCAGGTCTGCATGATTTCAAGCCAGGATTTATATGTAGTTGGTTTAGTGGGTTAACTTTTTAAATTTTGAAGGTTTAGCTGGTGAACTGTTAAGCCCTCAACTTCACATCTCAGGGGCCTCTACCCTAGATGTTTTAGATGCTTATCTAACCAACTCAAATTAAATGGCACATGTCTACAGGATGTCCTCAAATTCTGCACAAGCCAATTAGTTTGAACCAGGTGTGTCGATGCAGAGAAACATCTAAAACATGTCGGATGGGGGCCCTCGAGGACTGGAGTTGAGGAACACTGATAAAAGCAGGTTGGATAATGGCTCCGCAGATGTGTTTTATTTGTATAGTCGAACATCGTAAATTATAGGATCATTATTGTAAAAACCCCCTCTGTCATAAGGCACTTGAATCAGAAAATAACCAGATGATTAATCCAAGGACAGAGACACACTTTAGGCATAAATATCGATCTTTTCAACTCTTTAGTTTCTTTATGCTCTCTATGGTTGATTTTCTATTGAGGATATCATCTCCTGATGTGAGTTCTTGGAAACAACTTTCTCTTTTTTTGTGCGTACACTAACACAAGTATAACAACTTATTGAAGAATTATGTTACTACAGTTTGTGAAAACGTGTGTGCTTATTCGCTTTGACATTCACAGATTTAACTAAAAACACTGGATGACTGGGTAATTTGGTTACATGTGACTTCCATCCAGAAGATGTTTACATCACTTCATTTAAGCTTTCACTTCCTATTTAATTAAGTACAAATATTTGAAAAGATTGAGATTTTCCCTTCTCCTTTCTCAAAAAGGCTCATGTCCACACAAGCGAAGCAGCTCAGTAAAATACAATAGCAATGTTTTGGGAAAAAAAAAAATTCTCTCTTCGTTCATACACTCACACTTCGCTCTCAAAGTTCTCCCGTCAACTCGAGATCCAATTGGGTCTGGTCCAAAATCAGTAACCCTGCAGGTACTGCATGTCTCAAATCTTTTTTTTTTTTCTTTTTTTTTTATCTACTCTACTCTGTGTTGGGTCCCACAGCATCTGAAAAATACACAAATGTGTTACAGTCACAAAATAATCTGAAATACATTACTTTGAGAATTAAACTTGGAGTCAATTGGCAAAAAAAAAAGAATTTGGCAAGGATCTTTTTATGCTGATGCTTTCCCAGTTTGAATTTAAGTGCACAATTTTGTTAATATTACCAGTTTAAATAATGAAAACATTTATAGAGCAGAATGACATGGTGCAATGAAGTGTCTACAGTAGGAGGCTCTTTGTAACCAAGGTCAAGTGAAACTGGGATGTCAAGAAAAACTGGAATTACATTTTATTTGGTTATTCTCTTTTTTTCTGTGTGATTTGCTAAAAGGAATAGAGCTCAATCCTAATGGGAGAACATTATGATATTTACAGTACAAATTTACATTGAAGTCCCTCTAGAAAATTGCCTTTTCTATGCTGGAGGAGCATGCTAAATCATAAGACTTTATGAAAAGCCAAGTTGTGAAAATGGACGAGGCAATGAAGCCTTGAGCTTGGTTCAGTGTGGCTGATAGATATACATATACATGAATAAAATTAGGTTTTTTATGATGGCAAGGCTTCCAGAGATTTATGATATACATATATGAGCAACTTTATTTGAGAAAGGGTTTGCAGAGTGAAGAGGGAAATATATTTGATAGTCAAATGAAAGGATCGGTGACAACATTGCATTTTAACATTGTAGAGAAGCATGTGTATGAAAGGTTTGAATTATGTTATTTGAAGCATGGTTCTCCAGGTTCTTCAGTAGATTGCGCCTGTTGATGAATTGGCTGATAGCTATAGAGCGAAGGAGCAAGAACAGCCAAATTTTGTAAACGCTAGAATCATGATAGAGTGGTAGTGGAGGCTTGTGGAACTTGACAGGAAATCTGTTTCAAGAAAAACAGAAACCAAAAAAACAGCAGAGCCAGAAAATCATTCACAAAACTAAGAAAACAAAACAATGACCAGAACTACAGGAAATAACTAGAAGATAAAAACAGCAGGGATCTGACAAAGAGTGAGCTTAACAAAGGAGTACATATGCTGGGGTAAACTAATGAGCAAGTGGCTGCAGCTGTGGTTGACTGAGTTGGAGACAAGTGGAAGTGGAACTGAGGATCATACAGGGAAACTAAGGATCCTAGGTGTAATGACAAGGTCTAAGCACATTAATGAATGCAGGGATAAAGTTAGCTTCACAAAGAGCACAGAAGGGGTGGGGGTGGGGTGGTGGGGGTGTGTGTGTGTGTGTGTGTGTGTGTGTGGGGGGGGCAAATGTTGAAAAATGCATGCTAAAGTGTCCTCTTGGGAGCCAAAACGTGTGATGAAGTGCCATCTACAGTGGTGAGGATGCGCTATATGTGCCCTTTTTTTTTTTTCTTTCCGCCCCTGCCCATCAAAAAGTCTGTGCACGCCACTGCAGTGAAAAGACTAGAGACTCAAAATACAAAATACCACAGAGAAAGACAAATCAAGACTAGATATATACAAACAGAATAAATCCTAATTTGAACCGATGACAAGCAAGAAAACGGAATAGGAACAAAACATAGAAAAACCGAGACAAATTAAAACTAATAACTAATACAAAAGCTTAAAATCCACAAATCCTAACAAGAATGAAGTGTATTAAGTGCTAAAGCATAAAGAACTATCATGATACAATAAATAGAGAAGCTCAAGCTCAGCTTCACTCACCGACGGGTAAATTTCTGTGAACTAAAGTCTTTACACAGATGCACACAGATACAAATACATCAAAACAAATACAGTAAATCCAAAGAGATGACATGTATTTAAAATGAGCTCTGACTTGACCAAATATCTGTTTTTACCAAACTTCCCAAACATATTTCTATGTATGGAAATCCTTACCTAGCTTCCAATATAAATAAGCGCATTGCTGACTTATTCCTTTTGATAAATTTGTTTGCTTGTGGGATGCTGGAGGAGGAAGAGGTGGAGAGAAAAAGAAAAAAGTCAGAGCTGTGGTTCACAGCAGCAGAGAGGTGTTTCTCTGATGGCTGGCAGAGGCAGGAAATCATAAGATTTAATGCTCAATGTTAAACTGAGCAGCGCTCACAGGCACACTTCAGACAGAGCAGTGGGAAGGAGCAGGGATCTGTACAACAACACGGCGTAGGTTTTTATGATTTAACTGTAAAAATATATCATTCTCAGTCCTTTTTTCAAAATGGAACACCCAGTTTTCATGAGCAGTTCTTACTTTCAGTTCCTTTGAAAGCAGTGGACAAAAATGAGACACATGGAACTCATCCTTTTAACATAACAGTTTAACACTTTGTGGAATACTGCTGCTGCTGTCATGTTTGTAGTTTAGATGAAGCATCCAGCTAATTTAGCTTAGTGCAAAGACAGGAAACAGGGGCAGACAGTAAGCTTGCCAAAAGACAACAAAAACAAAAACACTGGGATTTAACTGGGTTTAGCCAGGATTTGCCAATAAATAGTTGCAGAACATCAGCCCAATGTATAATCTTTGTTTATGGGTACACTTTAAACACACTTTGGAATGAGTGTGAGTTTGAAGTGTTATCAATTTTTTCATCCAAAACAAAATGCGAACTACTGATTTTATGAAGAAACAGAAACATATTAATTGTTATGATGTTTTTATCTGCTTTATTTTTTCTATTTTCTTACAGTGTTTAATATTCAGTTATGTGCAGCACTTTGGTTCAGCGGTGGTTCATAAATAAAGTTGGTTTTGTTTTAGTTTAATGTAACAATGTCTTTATGAAATCTTTATTGCATCACCAGATAAAAAACTTTTCCACATACCAGTGTAGTATTGGTCACATCTGGAATGGTTTGAGGAACTTGAAAAAAAAAAGAAAAAAAGAGGAATTTCTATCCAGTTGTGCATCTGTTGGATTTGCTGGAGAATGCTACAGAGGACAATCATAGAAACAATGATCTGCTTCAAATTCGAAGAACTTGTTTTGCCATTGACAGGCTTGGCGTATGACTGAGAGTAAAACAGAAATTAGCTTTCTGTATACGGTAATTTAATTCTCAAATATTTAGACAATAATCTAATAATTTTCTATGCATGTTGGTTTGTTTGCATGCAGGGTGCATTGGAGAGTTTGCAGCAAAACCAGATAAAATTGTTTTGCAGACCGCAAACTTAAAATTACAAGATGTTAACCATTCAGTTTTACTAACCGATTAGAGAGCTGAGTGGTCAGTCCCCTCGGTCTTGGTATTTTCTTCCCAACCACTTCTCTTTTCCTACATCTGAGGCAATAAATACTATAATTTTATCAAAGCTCCTTTGGCCATTTACATTTCAGCTGTCATAGTGATATGTATCTTTTAACAGTCTTCCCAAGTATTGGACCAATTCCAAGTGTTTATGTTTCTGAGAATTATTTGGATCCAAAAGGATCGTAACAAGAGAGTTTTAAAAATACCTGAATTTTCCACTGAATAATCTGCTGCTGATGTTACAGTGCTCAATGTCACCATTAGCAGTTTGGCAGTTTCATGGTGGGTTCATTTCCACTGATCTTTGATAAGACAGAGTATAGTCGGTGACAATATGCTCTACCAAATGGTGGAGCAGGATGTTAAAAGGTTATGACTCAGCACGATGGCACAAATTGATCTGAAAGCAGAATGACATCATAATGGATCTTTTATGGCCTGCTGATCAAAAATGTCATTAAAGAGTTCACAAGAGAACAGGAGTGGGCAGCAAGAGAAAGGACGACAACAGCACATGATCATCTGAAAGTATCTTCTCCTCTTTTAACACTTTAGAATAAGTGCTGCTTTGCTGTTAAAGCTATAGAGTAAAAAAAACAGCCTTCACAAGAGTCACTGTTACAGATTTTACTGCCTCAGTCTTAACTTCTAAGAGTTAACAGGTGTACTTAGAGAGAACTAGGTCTGATTTCCAAAAAGTATCCACTGAAAATCATCTTCAGCTTCTTGAACAAAGGATACTATTGGAATCTCAACATGTAATACAGCTGGCAGACTCATGAGCTAAGCCCATTGCTCTTTTGTTTACATTCTAAATTACATAAAACTCAAAATTAATTACATGCATGTCATTTTCAAACCTTTGCAAATCCAAAAAGCTACTTTTTATTTCCAGTATGCAAACAGTAATACCACAACTACAGCATCTTTAAGCATACAAGATCCATCTAAAAATTATTTTCATATAATTCATTTTAAGGGAGCCCAAGTGAATCATTTTGTTGTTAAAGCTGCCACAGTTACACCCACTGGTGTTCCAGGATAGTTTGAGAATAGATCTCAGGCCTCGTATATGTGGTTGTATGTGTGTGTGTGCAACAGACAGAGAGAAACTTATTGTGAGAGGTCATACTGTATGACAGCACAGCTTCTGCAGTCGGACTGAGTCACACATGAAAGTCTGAATCTTTGTGACAGCTTAACTTGAAGATTTTTGTGCATAGTTGTGTAGGTGTGTCTGTGTGTGCATCTGGTGGAGCACTCATGCATAAAGATGTGCAGTGTTTGTTTGTAATGCAGTGAGCAGAGAGGCCTGAATAAAGAAGAGTGAAGGAGTCTGATTGAGTCATACCTTCAACTCTCCATCCAGAACATTTTTGTGACAACTTTAAAGTTGGAGGAACAGAGGGACTTTGGAAGTCTACATAAATCATCATGTGTGTGTGCAGATGGTCCATGTGTGGTCATATCAAGATACACAGTATCCACAACTGCAGACAGTTAGTCGCAATGAGTCAGATCTCCATCTCCCTATTAGAATATTTTTGTGACAGCTTCGGTGAAAGAGGCAGGAAAGTAGAGATTAAACGACAGACTCAATTTTAGGTGGGGCAAGCTACTGTCCCTCAGTTTGGATCGTCTGCATGTGAATATTGTGAATATTGCCTGTTTTTGTGTATTGCTGCAGTACTGCACTGAACTGAAAAGTCCTCAGTTTCACAATGAGTTAAAGTTTAGATGAGCTACAGTTACAACACGACCAACTTTAATTAATATTTGGTAATTAATATTTTATGGGAAATTGTTCTCTATGAAATGATCATTCAAGTACATTTTGCTTACGTTTTCAAAAGATGGAGTTCTTTCTATGTCATATTGGTGCTCCACTGCCTGACAACAAACCTTGTCATCATCATTGTCCTCTGACCTTATGTCAGTTGCATAATTTCCTTCTTGAGGTTCATGTCCTCTTACCTTGTAGCAGCAATCATTGTATAAGCATTGGCACAGTTTTTTTTAAAACAAACTTTAAAAGTGCACTAGTGTTTCATTTTATCAGGTGAATTGGCAGACATAAGTCCCCGGTCTTTATGTAGAAAAATCCTCGGGTAAGAATGTGAACTCTATGTTGCTTATGCTGTGTAATGGCTGCTGTGAGAGAGTAAATAGGTAAATGTGAATTGGAGTGTAAATGTGCTTTAAGTGGTCCACTAGACTACAAAAGTGCTATTTAAATCTATTTCACTGTGAGCTATGAAGCTTGATATTTATACATGCTACAGTTTAACCAGGGTAATTAGAGTATATTGCCCTGTGGGAAGCATGGCCTTGAAGGATTGAAGTCAAAACAAAAAGTAATGTGCTTAACAAAGGCTGTAATGGTGCACACCTATGAAGTTTTAGGGCATGTACAGAAAATCCCACAGCACATATACCTGCCAAAGCAATACAGCTACACCTAGACTAATATGTCATATTGATTTAACCATATTAGAGTTAGCACTCCTCTGTGAGCAGCTGTGATGGTTACCAGTTTGCGAGGTTTCCTCTAAAACAGCTACTTCTTTGAGTATTCAGTTTTGTGCTTGTGTCTATAAATTAGTGATAATTGTTCTTTCTCTTTTTTGTTTTCCGTTCTCTTTTTTTTATTTTTCTAAACTGCCTTTAAGCATGAACTAATGTGCAAACAAAGCAAACGTGTTTTCTCTGTCACGTATCCTTCTCCCGCCACCCCCATCTTGTGGGCCCAGCATGTGCTGGGCAGTGGGCCCAGCAGGATCTTCTTCGCTTTTCCAAATCATTGATAATCGACCGGCTCAGAGAATAGAGGTCTGCAATAGCAGAGCTCAGTGCTATCCTGCCACTGCAGCTGCTCCTGGCTGCCACGGCAACTGGGGCAGAAAATCAGTCTTATCGCTTTGTCATAATCAGCACTGTGGTTTCCGATCTCCCAGAACTACTCTATTCTTTATTTGCCTATTTCTCTGTTCTCTTCATTTTTAAAAAATCTGGTTGTACACTTCCTCTACACAAATTCAAAGACTCAGTCTGTTTTTCCTTAATTTGTTCTCATTAGGTGCCATGCTCCTTGAGGATTTACACGTGTGTACATGTAAAAACACACAGTTAATGCATGAGAGGAATGTCCAGCCCAAACCTTGCACGAGCAGTTGCGAACATTGTTAGTGCTTCATCGAAGGAGTTCTATAAAACTGCTATACTTTTCTACAAACTTGTTTAATCATCTGACAATGAATCTGAAACAGACCTGCGTTTGATTTGAAGTCTTCAAAGTATATTTATGACACCAGAAATTAAAACAAATAATTTTGTTATTCTGACCAAAATCGGACTTTTAAAATACATGCAAACTTCCCAGTCTGATCAAAATCGTACAAAAAATTGATTGGGAATCAAATTACTATTGCTTGTACTAACTCAACTAAATTGTCCTTCAAATATGCTTAAAAGTACTATTATTATGAAAAACAGTATAAGTATAAGTTTCCTAATTCACTTTTTTTTAATTTGTCAGACATATCATTCACTGACTAAAAATCAGCCCATAAAGGCTATGCGTCAACTTGTTGTTGCTTAAAGCATTTCCAGCCTGTCACTCTGCTCTAACAAAATCCAGATTTTATAACCACAGTTGCAACTGACAAAATCACCATTCAAATAACTTAAAGGAAAGGACTGTGCAGTAGTTTTTTCAATATATAGATGTATGATGAATGAGAATAATAGATGAAAGATAATAATAGATGCGACAGAATGTCTTGAATGTTTTTTCACATAGTCAACAGCGTACTTCAGTTAATAACTCAATTATCCTTGTGTGCATTTATACATGGCTTTGGTCAAGTCAACCTGTTACCACAACTTAACTCATATGTGTACACAACCGTACTGAATGTGTGATATGTGTGACCTACTGCAGATTCTTTCCTAAATGACAGAACTTCTCAGTATTCTTCATTCAAATAAGCAACATAGAGACAGAAAGAAAAAGAGTGGAATTTTCATGGCAAGTTTTTATCAAGCTAAGACTCTTTCTTTTTCTATCCAATTTCACCATATCTTTCTCTTTATCATTTCATCTTTGTCAAAAAATAACACAACTGAGATAAGGATTTTGCTGCATTCTCCTCAGAGATGCTCCCTCTTACACACATGCTGGTCTCTCAGCATACTGGATCACTCCAGTTGGGTGAGTGTTTGCACCTGCTTTTCATTGTCATCCTCTGCATAATAAGTGATCACTTGGATGCCTGTTATCCTTGTGTCTAAAGTATGCTTAGCCAGTGCCTGAATACACACTCTCCTTCATGATGATTTCTTAAATGAACAACCTCTTACCAACATGTAGTTTTGTGAATTTATGTATGAAAGCACAAGTTCCAGAAAATGAACGAGCCCTCTTGTAAAATGATTATTTAATGTGAAAAAGAGAAGATATGCTGGTGGGAAAAGAAGGCACGGTAGATATAGGAGGAAGTATAATAACACAACATACTATCAGCAAGACAGATGACAGCAGCTGAAGCACCAGGTATTGGCTCTGCAGCAGGAATTCACAGTCATATAATATTTTTCTCAATATTTATGTGCAAAACTTTGCTGCCTATATGTCTATACTGCAATGCAAAGGTCTACTCACATATTTTGTAAATGCATTATGATAAATATCCCTAAAAAAGAGAAGGCTACAACCTCTTATTGTTTAGAATTCAAGAAAACTTGGATCATGCATTTTCTACAGTGTAACTTGATGGCATCTATCATCAGATATAAAGATAGATAAGAGCTAAATACTTACACACACAGCTTTGGCGAGTAGCTTTTATGTTGATCATGGTCTTCTATCCATTTCCTGTTTGGATTGAAAAGGTCACTGAACATACACTGCAGCTAAATACAAGAGGGAATGACTGCAATTTAATTAAAAGCTAGAGATTTGTTGGTGTGTATGGACAGCCAGATGTATGTGCCTCATATAAAGCTTGGTCTTTTATAGTTACGGACAGCAGAAATTCAACAGTGACTGAGCAGTAAACCAGCATAAAATGTTCCCAGATATCTATATATGCAAACAAATGGTTGATATCTTGTGGTCAGGGACAAATTCAATCACAAAATCTTGTGATCTCTAGTTCATTTGCTACACTGAACTCTTGTTTTAGTCAAAAGGACATATATTAGACCGATTAAAAGCTATTATTAATCAGGGAAAAGAAAAAAAAAATGCTGCTTTTTTGTGTTAAATGAAAAGGCATTTCTACTGTAATTAAAGCACAACTCACTCTGCTGACTTCCCGCAGAACTGATGACCTTAATGTGAACTCAATTTCTTAATTAACCTGGAGTGAAAATGGAATGAAACTAATTACTGAAATAGTCTACAATTTAAAGACCATCCATAGTCTACATTTGCCTCCAGCATTGGATAACAACCCTCCTGAAGCCTTCAAATGTAGTTTGTTTTCCACTGTCACAGGGTTTGGGTGTTAGATAAGCGGAAAGGTGATGCTTACGTGATAGGTACATGTTGTTGTTTTTGTATGTGTGTGTGAGACAGATACCTTCCTCTGGGCAAGTCTTGGCAATGGAAGAGCAACGATCAGGTGCCTGCATAGGACAGCCTTTAATGAAATGCGCAAAGCCAACATATGCAGCCAAGTGGCAGATTTTCAAGCTTGTTGTCTGTATTTGTGCTGCAAAGAAGTGTGTGTTCATGAAGATTATGAATGAACCATCAAATCCCACGCATTTTGGTGTTTGTGACTGGGTGCAGAGTGATTCACCTTTCAGTTCTTCTTCCAGCTGCTGTTAGCTCAAACTTAATTAGCAGAGACAGAGCAGTAGTCCATCTTCTTCACCAGCTCGCCATGAGTTGTTTACGAGTCAAGCAATTGCTAATTTGATTGCTGGAATAAATGGCACAAAGAAAATTATTCTGAACTCTATAATCTCAAGGGCTGCCGTCCCTTTACTCCTCAATAAATCTATTCTTCACAATCTATCTGTTCCCTCCCTGTCATTTATATTTCCACAAGGTATTTAATGTTACATGTGAGGGAAATAAAACTACTAAGTCTATTGTGAAGCCTGATTATATTATGCTGGTTCAGTTTTCTCTGTGTTACACAACTATTACCCAGTAAGAGGAGTGTCTTGCACCAGAGAAAGGGACAGTTTTCAATTTCCCAAAAGTGTAAGCAAGCTACATGATATTGATAGCTAGACCGCCTCATCTCCTGAGCTTTTACAGCAGATAATCAAATAGATTGTGCTACAGTAAGTGCTCATTTTTGCCACTCTACCTTTAATCAGGGGTAGATGATCCCTTTGGAATGTCAGTGTACTTATAATCATTGCACAACCATCTTTGGTCTTTTGGGTTCAGGCTCTTATGGTCCATACTACCAAAATAAAGTGAGGCTGTGACTCAGGTGATAGAGCAGCTGTCCACCTACTGAACGAGTCAAAGCAGCCTTGGGAAAGATACTGAATACATATTTACCCCAAGTGTGCTCATCAGTGTGAAAATGTATACGTTGAAGAAAAACTAAGGTGCAGGGATTGGATAATTAGCTCTGTATGAAAGTGTGAGGGAGTAAGTGAAAGTGAAACACTTTGGGTGTAGTTTAGGGGTAACCAAGACAACCGGCAAAATGGCATCCATGAAGGTGATGTTGTAAAAAGAGCACATTTTAGATCTAATGATGATTCTCACTTTAAATGAGAAAAGTGTTTTCATGAAGTGTTGGCGTGTTTTTGACAGGAGGTATATTGATCTAAGTCATGCAAAGGTATTCTATCTGCCCCATCTGCCCTCCTCCTTACTTTTGTGGATTCTTAAATGAAAGACATTCAAACAATGGACCATAGTCTAACTTCTTTCTCTATTTTTCTTTTCAACGCTACTCAAATATGTTCAAACATTTTAGCTAAACAAAAGAAATTCTTACCAGGCAACAATGGTCTTAAACAGAAGTAGTGGGAGAGCATTTGTCACAAGATGGTGCTCATGTCCGAGCATGCAACACGACTTGACATAGCTTCATATTCTCTTTAGAGGAGTATAGATAAACTATATCTATAGGACCGTTTTAATTCAAGGACTACCAATGTTCCTGCTCAGGGATTTATTTGTTTTGTTACACTGAGAATTGCTTTGATCATATATCACATATTTTACAGAAATAACTTCCAAATGCAAATGTTATGCTTGGAATTAACTCCAGAAAATTTAGCAGCTTAACTGATAAAGAGATATTGAAGGATTAGCCCCAACCTGTCCATAAAAGAGAGTTCAACTCAACTGTCCAGCTATCTTTAACCCCTTGATAAGAAAAAGGGCTCTGAAGCTGTATTTCCTAAACCATTCTTCCTGCTTAAATGTGAATATCTTAACATTAAAGCTAAGATGTATTATATAACTGCGACCTGATTCATGAGGGCTTGACTAGCAAATGATGTGGCAGTGTCCAAATGATTCCTGGTCAGATTTGGTTTGATGTGATTTGGCAGAGTATAGAATATACTTCCAGTCCCCTGACATGTTTTTATTTCTCTCCTCTTCGCATTGACTTTTTATCATTTGCATGGAATCAGCTAACAGCCTCACACAGAATCTAATGTTAGACAGAGATTATATCACAGCATGTATGACAGACATGGCACTGCAGGGCATGTAGAAATGTCAGTGTATTGCTAAACTGAATGAAGTGTCAAAATGTGCTCTCCGATGATTTATGATAATGTGCTGACTACAAAACAGTGTGATGGGTTTCTTAGAGGAAACAGAGGCCACTGCTTTTTAAAAGATGATCTAAGCCATTTATCATAAACTAAGTGCTTCACAATAAGTGGAAGTGCTGCCTATCTAGTGAAGTAGTAAGTCATGCAGTTCATCACCATCCTTTGCCACCTATTTGAACGGACTTTCAGAATTCATAAGGCTATGATAATACAGGACTTCTCAATTTGTGGAGCCACAAACTTTGAGCAGCACTTTTAGTTAAATGTACAATTCACATTTCCAGAACAAAAGAAAAATCAAGGTGACATCTTTTTCTGGGAGGTCTGTGGTTGTTTCAGCGGAATAATGTCAGACTTAATATCTGCATGACTCATAACAGTGTAGCTTCTTAGACAAGACCACTTAAAATTATGTTGTTTTTTTTTAAAGTTGAAATATTTTCAGTATAACAACAGTCTTTATATTACTAATCTTGTCATTGTTCAGCAGGCAAACACCTGTTGTTGGAGCCCAGAGATTCTGGATTTAGTGCTGGCTGTGTGTGCTTCATCTGGATTAACTTGATGAATATGTGTAACATGTGACTAATTACAATTGCAAAAAGAGTCTAAAAAGATTGCTTGACAATAGCTGAACCTCTCATTTTTGCTTATATTAGGGTTTTTATTCTCATCCTCGTGTGAAGGGTATACTCAACATGGCATCACAATCTATTGTTAGAGCAGGTGTGGCTGAGCATATGGACCAGTCTCATCGATGATGCCTAATCGCTCCTGAAATTAAAGAGTGGAGAGGAAATTATTCACGTGAAACTCGGCTTTTAAGCCTCTCATTAACTAAGTATTAAAAAAATGGTAAAAACAGAAGTGCAACCTCTTTGTTTTAATCTCCTGTATTGACTTGCAACGGAACGCATTGTGGTTTTGCAATAACTCATTTCAAGGACTTATTTGCAATATTTTTTCCAATTAAGATTGAGATGTTTGTCTAACGAGTATAATTGCTGGTGGCTTTGGACTGTAAACACAAAAAAACGAGAAAGATAACAATAACAGAGAAAACACGTTCTTTGTTGTTGTGTTTTCTGAAATATCGTGGTATTTTCTGCTTACAAGTTTTATCAGTTAAGGTGTTTTTTCCCTCCAATATTTGGTAGTGTTTTCGCCCACAGTTGATCAATTTAATGTACCTTTACCATAGAGAGACAAGAAGTGTTTACTGTATTAATGAATCCTCTTTCAAATTTTAATTCATTCACATGTGAATGTTTATGTTTGTCTCTGTGGACCTGATGTGTCCTCCTTCCACATCCTCTGATGGGCCAGCCCTCCCCTGTCCCGCCCTCAGCCCGGCGGCTCGGCTCCAGTACCATCTACACCGGGATACACACACACAAAGAAGCTACGGGGAAACATAACGGCTGGTAAAAACCAGATGGAAGAAAAAAACAAGCCGCTATACTCCGACGCCTGAAGGTGGTACGTGTTGATGCAACAGCGACAACCGACTGTCCTTCATGATTTAAACTGGACAATACAGCGGTGATACTCCGAAGGTCCCATATGGCTGTTGAAGAGGTGCATCCTATTGAACAGTGTGAATGGTAAAATAATTAGATCCTCTCTCTGGAAAGGTCCATTCGGTGTTGTTTTCGGACAAGAGGAAGCATGAAGTTTGCGGTTGCGGTGTGGTTGTGCCTGGCTCTTGGGAAGGCAACTGTGCAAGGTGAGAATCGGGGGGGGGGGGGGGGGGGGGGGGGGGGGGGGCATCTGTGCGTAAAACTGTTGAAGGTATTGTCAGCAACTGCCGGGACAAAAGTAAACAGAGGGTAAACTGAATGTTTGAGCAGGAAAGGTTTGTCTCTGATTTGGAATCGCGTTGCGCGTTCTGCACACATCTCACAACGTTATTCTCTTTATTCAAACAGATTAATTAGTCAATGTGTGCCACGTTCCGCACAGCGCTTTTTAACAAAGACGGTTCTTTACACAGAAACAACCATACTGCATAATTCAGGTGTGGACTTTTAATCATGTGAGGATGCAGGACGAAATGATGGGGTCAGTTCTGAGGAGCACGTTCATAATTTATTAAACAGTGAGTGCGCAGCGCCCCCCTGGGGAGATGTGACAGAGGGCGAGCTGCAATACACTACAGTAGAAAAGTGAGTGGCAATAAAAATACAATTGAAACGAATGGGGAAAAAGAAATCCCTCACATAATAAAGTTCGTAGGTTTTCTTATGAAAAGTAAATAGGGGAATATTGTGTCACTTTGGTGCTGAACTACAGGAAAGCTATTTCAGCTGCTCCTTCTTATGAGTGTGTGAGGATATGTCAAGCTCACTGTAAGGCATTTAGAATATAGGCTATCCAGTATAGGCAAAAGACAAGTATATGTATATGTAAAGATACTGTCCCCAATAAATTCCTGTGACTTGCTGACAAATTTCCATAGGGGCTATTTTGTAAACAAATAGTCATAGTAGCTGATCATAATTTAGCTTAGATGCACAGTTTGTTATGTTGGTTGTGTAGTAGGTGTGTGGTTACATCTTATTATAACATGTGCAATGACCTTGACTGTGTCCAACCCAGTCACGTCCACTTATTGAGGCAAGTGGGGTTAACCGTTTTGAAAAGTTGAGTCTCTCCTTCAGAAACCTGTCATGTTGCATTGTGGGCAGCTGTGAGCAGATTCCACTCATCTTTCATGTACTTTCCTGTCAATGGTCTGTGGAAGCACTGCACTAGTAATCTGTGGAGCTAGTGAAGTAAAAAGGCAAAAACATAAAGTTACACTTTCATTTACTTCAATGAATGTGGAAGAAAATTGGCTCCCCTCTGTTACTCCCTTTCCTATTACCCCTCTCAGTGGCACATCCTGCTGTGGTTCAACATGGAACAGATGGTAGCGGTGTTGAGGTGATCATACACTGTTTCACCCATGGGGTGTTTTGGATTGAGAAGGAGGCAGGGTGCTTGTTTGCATGCTGTGCCACTTCTGCTTCTCTATCAATCATCAGCAAAGCTTTCTTGCACACACACACACGAAAAGTGCTGTACATTCTTGCATCGCTGGTATAGGAAATAGATACACACACAGACTCATGCTAATGGATCATAATTTTTTTACAGAGATTGAACACCATCCCCCAAACAACCACAGAGCACATTCTGATCAATACTTTCCCCATCATGTCTTCCCAACTGCAGACACACACACATTCACAGAGTCAATCAGCTTCTCACTGAGGGAGGGAGCAGGAGCTCTTGTAGGAGAATCTCTACCTGTAATGTTTGACGACTGTGTCTCCTATATTTTAGTTGAAACAGTGAGTAGAGATCTTGGATCGATAAAGCTGACTGACTCTGTTGAATCCCCATTTCTAGTTGTTGCAAATTTAGTGAGGATCTGATGCAATGGGAGGTAATCTGAGTCTGAGCACATCATGTAATCAGAATTTTAATGCCCTACACATACAGGAAACAAAAGAAGATTGAAAAGTGGCAAATTAAGGTGCATACTTACTAAAATCTTCTTTCTTTCTGAGAATATTTTTCCTCCTTCAGCCAAAAACTCCTTTAGCCACAAAGGTGTGAATGATTAAGTGCTTTTTTTGTCACCCATCTCTGCAGAGGATTTCTGAAGCTGTTAGAGTGACTGTTGGGCTTTTTATCACTTTCCTGACCTTCTTGCTTACTTACATGGCTTGTCTGGATGACCAACTCCAGGAGGAGTCTTGGTGGTTCCAAACTTCTTCTCGTACTCCTGGAAAAATATGTTTAAATCAGTTTATTATCTCTGTCCTTATCTGTGACTCACATTTTTTAAAGATCCACATACTTCCATGCAGTTATTGGCATGGTTTTTTTCCAGACATATACTGTAGAGTGTTAAATCCAAAAGCCTTTCGTGCCATGCATCCCAGGTGCAAAACGCAACAAAACCAAAAACAGTACAGTAATAAAATGTAAATGATAACATTTCAGAAGTCACAAGATAAAAAGCTCAAAAACATTTTCTGTCTTACAAAACAAGTTTTTTTTATATTGCAATTTTATTGATGTAAGTTTCAATAATTCTTATTTTATTTATTTATGAAATGTTGTCTTTTCTATGTCATGGTGTTCTCTGTTTTAGTTTTGTGTTCTGTCTCCTGTTACTTTTTTTGTTGTATTTTCTGAAATTTCATTGTGTTTTTGATTTTGGTTCCAACCCGATTACTTTTTTAGATGAGCGGTTCCATTTTTAACAGGTAAATAACAATAGAATAAAAATCCTTCTCTGCCATTCTGGATTATTGAGTGTAGATAAAAAAAAATAATAATTTGAGCATTTATCTCGTGTATTAGAATTTCAATTTACAACACAAAAACATTTTTAAAAGTGAGACATCAGAATACTTTGTATCTTAAATGAAGCTTAGATTTACTGATAAATCAGTCATGTAACTTGGACACACACGTATACACATACATATATATGTAAATACATAAATAGGGATGACCTTTGTTTCTCTTTACAGTAAGCTAGAGTGTCTACTATCAAGTATCAAGTAAATGTTGTTCACTCATTTAATCTCTGCCATAAATTCTATAGAGCACTTTACAATGGGTTTCGCATTCACCCATTCACAGAGCAAAGCTGCCATGTGAGAGACTTCCTTCCGTCACGAGCAGCTTAGAGTTCGGTGTCCTTCCCTAACACATCTCGGCTCCAGCTCCTGAGTCATGGCCACATAAGCGAGCAGCATGTACAATGTATAAGGGAATGGTTCACACAACCGAAAAAAAGTCTCTGTGTTTAGTTGCAAGTAGAAATGGGAATTTGTTTTCCCCTTGCTATCTGTTGTGCTGTCTGCTCTCATTCCCCTTGTCCCAGTTAATGTATCCCTCTGCACCAACATCTACCCTTCCCCCTCATGCGGTCTCTCTCAGACGCTGGAGGGAATTGCTCTGGGTCACTCTGTCTCTCTCCTTCCTTATCAGCTCTTCCCACTCCTCTGATGCATTCCCCTTGTTGGAAAGGCTGTTGAATTGAACTTCTCTCTTCTGTCCGTTGGCTTCTTTTACAACATTATATCACAGGCTGTGCCAAATATTGGCTTCTTATGTGGACAATCGCTCCAAGCTTTGAGCTGATAAAGCCACTGAGTTACAGTGTGTGCTGCTCAAGCACAAATATCACATACTGCTTTGAGCATACAGCGAATGCTGCTGTCATTTGCATCTTACATTTGCAGCTTATAAACAGTGAGTAACGGACGAGGGTTCAGTGTCTTGCTCAAGGACAATGTGGCAGGACATACAGCTGTTGGGGAACAACTATGGTTATTAGTGGAATAATTTCTGCAAACTTTAAGTTACAAAATAGCTTCTATTTTTCTCTACTTTCCTTCTAAACTTCCTTTCAGTTTAGGCTTTACACTCATATGTTTTGTGTTTTTAACTGATGAGTGAGACTAAACCAAAATTAATTACACAACGTAATTTTGCTTGGTCTGCTCTGTAACTCTCCACCTAAGGGACCTGATATCTCTCAGCTGTTTGCAAATGAATGGCGACTTGGGAAGTAAAAGCACTGTTCCTTCATCACAGTTTCCCAGAGTGCAAGTGTCATTCTTTATCTGATGATTATGTCTTTTGCCTGACTGCACACAGCGCTTTGAGCTCTTTTTGTCTCCCCTGGCAATTGTTCTGTCTGAGGTGATCGTGTCAGCATGATCATTTTGCCAGCCTAGGGAGCTTAGATGCATTCATCCGGCCATGACCAGCTGTCAGTCTGGTCTAAGTTTACTGTCTGTGTGTAGAGCTTGATTGTAAAGACTTAACTTTTTTTCCCTCCCACTTGCCTGTCAGGCTCCATAAAGATGCTTCACACTGTTAATTGATGACTTTTTGTATGTTCTGAAACCTGTAGGATGACATTTAGGTCCAAATCAAATTTCTGAGTTTGACAACATTATAAAACTGCAACAGATTTTATATTTCTCTTATTTAAGTCATCAAGTAATTCACTGATGTGTAAATGTATAATGAGGCAAACCAAACATATCTGAGGATCTGAAACCAGTGAATGTAGATGAAAATATAATCTACTGGATAGATTGCCATGATGTTTATGGCACCCAGATGAAGAATCTGTGTGACTTTGATCTGCTGGTCAGTTATAGTCTCTACAATTCTGGGATGATCCAAGTGTTCTACTGGATGGATTTGCACAAAATTCATGGTTCCAAGGTAACATCTCATAATTCTGAATTCACAATAATTCACGATGAGCCCGACATTTGTGAATTTGGAAACACTCGATGTAGAACAAAAAAAATAAATTGGGCAGACTTTAATGTTCCTATCAGGATGAACTGTAGCAGCTCTAACGATTCTTTAACATTCATTTAAACTCAAGCTAAGAGTTAAATTCACCATGCATTTTGTTTATGGATTGATATTTATTCAACTAATGACATAATGCCCAATCCCAGCTGTGGTTTCCACATATCACTCATCAGCAAAACGTTGAATGTAAAATTAACTACTACTAATAAAGACACCTGCTTGACATGAGTGTGTTTACCTCATAGAGCTGCCAGTATTACATGTTAGCAGAGCAGTATGGATAGCCAAGTGACAGATGATGAGAAGAAACACCCTAATATATATAATATGTCGACAAGCATTTAGTTTTTTTTCATCTTTACGGTTAAACAAAAGGTTAAACAAATATCAAATTATCTGTATTAATTTCTGAGCTCTCAAAGTCCATCATGCCTCTGTGTAATTTTCCCCGGTTCCTCCTCTATGCTTTTTTCTCCTGTTCCTTCCAGCTTTGGAGGACTTTGTGTCATTGGCTGAGATGGAGGATGCCTTGTTGAGAAACCTCTTCAAAGGTTACCAGAAGTGGGTGCGGCCCGTCCAGCATGCCAATGACACCATCACTGTACGCTTTGGACTGAAAATCTCACAGCTGGTTGATGTGGTGAGGAAACTACATACACATTTATAATTACACAAGAGGCATGTAGTGTAGAGAAATTATTTCAAGTTTGATTCACAAGCAGTGTAGTGCAGCTAATTGTTACCAAGGCTTTAAACCTTTACCGACATGTTTGGGTCGAGGTTTGTTCTCAGTCTTTGTTGGGAGGGTTTGTTTTGTTTTTAAATAGGATTATGTGTTGAACTAAGGAGTGGCAGCAAAAGAGCTTGAGGAAAATTGAACAGACTCTGGATTGACAGTGCATTGTTGTACTGTGCATGCACACTTGCACAAATGTACCATCATAGAAGAGTCCTCAGAGGAAAACCTGCAAATATCCCAACAAGGCTGGTGTACTCGTGGAAACAAGATGCACAGACAGTTTAAATTGAAGCAGTCAGTTTGACTGGGCCCGATTAAACTACATAAAACAAGATTTATTTCTTGTTTTATATACTGTAAAATGGTCAGTAAAACCCTGTTATAGTCCCTTGTGGAGTTGAGGGTTAAAGGAGGAGGAAATAATTATTCAGACTGAGGGTGGAATATATCAAGCACAAGAAGGACTTGTGGTTATGTGGAGTAAGGAAAGATAGATGTATATGAACAAATGTGTTTTTCAAAGAAATAGAATTAAAGAAAGAAAGGAAATGAGAATATAGTAGGAACTATAGAAGATGGCTAATAGGTAAGGTCAACAGAGAGACTATTGTAGAGATTCTACAATGAGAGGATGGGGAGCAAAAGTATTTGAAAGAGCAATGAAGATTGAACACAAAGGAGGAAGAATGCTCGAAAGAGAGACCCAAAATGGCCTTCCATATAACCAGACGAAAGATTGAGTCCAGAGGGCTGCAAGGGAGCAGATTGCATTTATTGTTCAACCAAGAACTATGTCAGCATTTTACACTCATTCATCTATCATGCAGATATAATATTAATGAGAGTGCCATCTTGTGGTACATTCACTATATCTGTGCCTCAGATGTTTTAGTGTTCGATTTTCCTGATTCTCTTACTTACTTTCTACATCTGCAAATCTTTTTTCAAATATCAAAATTTTAGAAATGTAATGAAAAACCCTCTGTGTGTTCCCCTCCTTGCAATCCTCCATCAGCCTCTTCTGTGACTGTCATACTTTTACTTTTGTTGCTTATATTTGATTTTGAACAATATCAAGGGAAAGGCAGCAGTGCTCATGTTGCTATTTTTTTTCATCCTTGATTTTTCTTATTATAATTTGATTTAAAACATTGTTTTTTCTTATAATATTTTGTCAGTATACCCTGAATAAAAGCATTTAATGCCAAACGCTGTTCCACTTTGTTTTCTAAGTAGTGGATAATACTTTCAGGCTTTTATGGCACTCAACTTTTTTGTCTCCAGCTTCTGGTTTGCTCCTCATTAGCCTCTCGTATTATTCCCAGTAAGAAGATTTAGAATCATTTAAATTGTTTTTCTTACAGGATGAAAAGAACCAACTAATGACTACAAATGTCTGGCTCTGGCAGGTAGACACATTCACCTCTACAATTACCTTCATCTTTACAAATTCCAGATCTTTAACTTGTGACTTTTTTTTTCACATGTGGGAATTGGGTTAGTTAAGTATGCAGTAATTTTGCTCTTCATGACTCTGCTTCATTTTGTTCTAATCTGATGATGTAAGATTTATTGACTGGTAACGTGGGTTGCATGTTCTCCCTGTGCATGCACAAAAACATGCATGTTATGATGTTTAGTGATTCTAAATTGACCCTAGGAGTGAGGGTGAGGATGCATGGTTGTTTGTGTCATTTCTTTTTGTAATGGACTGGGTGTACCAGCCTCTTGCCTGTTGGCTGGGATAGGTTCCAGCCCCCCCATGACCCTAAAAGGATTAAGCAGGTATCGAAAGTGGATGGATGGCTGTCTAGTAATGTGCAGCTGGAGCCCATATAAAGATTACCATTATCCCTGACTGTGATGTACTGAGTGCACAAATTTCACATATATATTTTTCAGACCAAACTTTCCAGAAAGGAAGTATGAGGAGAGGCATCATCGGTACTCACGTCTTGTCGCTCGATAAGACGTCAGTGCAATTAATAAAGATACTTGGACAATGATTGAAAATAAAGTATGTGCCTGATTACTTCTTGTTGTCTGGATAAATATCAACAAAAAATAACAAGGTATCATTTAAAAATGTTCAATTAGAAATCAAGGCGTGCTTGACACAGTTTTTAAACTAGTCATTCAGAAAAAAGACAGAAACGCTGGACAAGGTGACAAGCAAATTGGAGTTGGTTTCACAATGAAAACATAATGTAATGAACAATTTGGTGCTGTCCATGGTGCTAAAATGGAGACCGCTTTAAAAAATGGATTTGGCTTTGTTGGTGTAAATGTATTTGAGTGAGTGGCTTATTGAATGCTATTTTCCATCTATGTTTTTTAAAGGAGTGGATTGATGTGAAGCTAAAGTGGAACCCAGACGACTATGGAGGCGTTATCTCGATCAGAGTACCATCAGAGACTATATGGCTCCCTGACATTGTTCTGTATGAAAAGTGAGTTACACAGCACACTGCAAACAGCACATCCAGAGCTATTTTTGGGGATTTTGGTTAAGTAATTGAAATCAAATCAGTAATGTTTGTATATATATCTTATATCTGTGTCTTCCACCTTATTCTCTTCCTGTGTGCTCTCTTACATGATATTGATCACCATCCTGACTCTTTCCTAACCTCCTCCTTTTCTGTTCATTTTTCTGCCAGTGCTGATGGTCGCTTTGAAGGTTCCCTGATGACCAAAGCCATTGTGCGCTGGGATGGCACTATAACATGGACTCCACCTGCCAGCTATAAATCCTCCTGCACCATGGATGTCACCTTCTTCCCCTTCGATCGACAGAACTGCTCCATGAAGTTTGGCTCATGGACTTACGATGGAAACATGGTGGACCTGGTCTTAGTGGATCACTATGTGGATCGTAAAGACTTCTTTGACAATGGTGAATGGGAGATCCTCAATGCCACAGGAGTAAAAGGAAGCAGGAGGGATGGGGTGTACTGGTACCCATTTATCACTTACTCTTTCATCCTGAAGAGGCTGCCCTTGTTCTACACCCTCTTCCTCATCATCCCATGCCTCGGGCTGTCCTTTCTTACCGTGTTGGTGTTCTATTTGCCATCAGATGAGGGAGAGAAACTGTCGCTTTCGACATCAGTACTGGTGTCACTCACTGTGTTTCTGTTGGTCATAGAAGAAATCATCCCATCATCCTCAAAGGTTGGTAATCTATGCAGGTTTGACAAAGAAACCTATCTTTATTTGAAGGTTTTACTATGTTGTAATTTGTTACGTCAACCCTGCTTTTCTGCGTGTTCACTTATCCTGACTGTAATTTTAATCTCAAATCATCCATCCATCCATTTTCTATACCGTCAATCCGTTAATCGGGTAGCGGGTAGGCTGGAGCCTATCCCAGCAGTCTAATCTCAAATCACTGATTTTTAATTCTCTACAGCCCACCGCCAAGGATGTTTCCTTTTACACCCTTACAATCTTGCTTTAATGGTCTATTTAGGGTTATTGTAAGCTATTATCTGGAAGACAGTAGAAAAAAGGTTGAATGTGTAGCATTTAGGGTAATCATTTGGCAGACATACAATAATAAATGCATAACTGTTTCCATTAACCAGCCCCCCCCCCAAGAAAAAAGAATAATTAAGAAAAACTTTACACAGCCTATACACCTGCTCTGTGGCTCTCATTGGTTTTACCTGACTGAATGTCTTCTCTGTACTAAATGTACAGGAACAGTTCAGGCTTGAGTGACAGCTCATCACCTCATCAACTGTCCAATTCCTCAGCAGTCAGTTTAAGAAGCTTCATTGAGTGAAATGATATGACGTTTCCTTACATACCTCCTCCCACCTTGAGCCTGAGCAGAAGTGTAGTAAAGTATAACTCAAACACCCTGCATAGGTGTGCAGGGCATTTAGAAGCATCTCCTTCTTAGCTATTGCTGAGCAGACATATGAGAAGGACAAACCAATGTTTTAAGCCCCTCAACCTTATTACAAAAGCAAAGTGCATTTATAGGTAAAAATAAATGTAAATGTAATAGGACACTACAACCTAAAAAGATGTGGTTACTTAACATTAAATTCACATCCATGCAGGAAACAAGTATTTTTTAATGTTGTCAATATGTTATTTAAATTGCATTAAAAAACTGATTGTTTCATGTTATTAATGTGATTAATAAACTCATTTTCAGAGGAAGTGACTCATGTTCCACGCAATAGACTGAGCTGTTTATGTGGTTGATTTTTCTTTTTTTTTTTACATCTACAGGTGATCCCACTAATCGGAGAGTACCTGCTCTTCATCATGATCTTTGTCACCTTCTCCATCATTGTCACCGTCTTTGTTATTAATGTCCACCACCGCTCCTCTGCCACATATCACCCCATGGCCCCTTGGGTAAAGAGCCTCTTTCTTCAGAGACTGCCCAGACTGCTGTGTATGAGGGGACACACTGATAGGTAACAATAACTGGATTTTTATTTGTATTTTTGGCCAAAAGCTTACATTCAATACTGAGGTTTTAAATATGAGGTTGAGAAGACAATCAAATGTATGTTTTTTTCCTTATTGTGTGGAAACACATTCAAATGCAAATGAAAATAGATTTCTTGAATAGAATTTATATAACATGCAAGATACTAGGCATGCTAGGGTAGCTTACAGTATTTTGCTGGTAGTTTTACATTTACTATACCAACATGCGCATGGTAACAAGCTTCTCACCTTACACTCAGCCATGAAGTCCATCAGTATAAATTAAAACCTTTAAATGTAAAAGTAACAGGATTACTGTCATGATCCTCAGATACCACTTCCCAGATATTGAGATGCGAAGCCCAGAGCTGAAGCCCCGCCGAGGTGCAGGGCGACGAGGTGTTCCTGACCACTGTGGCAGCCAGCAGAGAGGAGCACTCGGAGGGAAGGAGGATGAGAACCAAGTGTGGCTGGCAATGCTGGAGAAAGCCACAAATTCAGTTCGCTACATCAGCCGCCACATCAAGAAGGAGCACTTCATACGAGAGGTATGAGGGAAGGCGCGAGATCAATGCATGGGATTTCATGCATGTTGTGTCAAATTACATACTCTTATAGCTTTTTATTAGCAAGAATCTAACTCTCTCTTTATGTCTCATTTTCTCAACAACCACTTTTTAAAATGACACAAAGTAGTTCATATGTTCTGACTGAGGGATGTTTTGCTGTGAGAAAAATGCTTGAGGTTTACAAAGAATCACATCTGTGAACTTCATTTGTCTGCCTGTCTCATCAGGTTGTACAAGACTGGAAATTTGTGGCTCAGGTGTTGGACAGGATTTTCCTGTGGGCCTTCCTCACAGTGTCAATACTAGGAACTGTTTTAATCTTCACTCCGGCTCTGCAGATGTACCTCAGCACACCTTCGTGAACATAAAACACAAACTCATGAAGACTCACCAACAGCTCGTACCTCTTCTTTCCCTGTCAGTCTTTGACTATGATTTATTGATAAAGTTCAGTAAATTATTCATATTGTATATTTCTATTGTAGAAGCAAGCTCAGGCTACAAACTTTAACCACTCAACAACATAGTTTGCAGCTTGTAATGACTGCAGGAAACTGAAATGTTCTAAATTCAACTCGTCTTTCATTCTAAGCTGCATGTAAAGGAGTTTGAGGGAGTGAGAGCAATAATTAGGTTAAAGTAGCGTAAATTATTTGAACATCCATGTTTGTATTAACTATATTGTTGCAATTGTAAATGCAATAAAGTGCACAATATCACTTCTTGAAGAATGAGTTGTTATGTGTCACATGCACCTTGTTGTTAAGCCTGTTGTACTCTACTGTATGTTGTGTAATGATGATCTCAATCAAAATAAATCTTTTCTGTGGAGACTAATTTCGTGATGTCTACGAAGCAAAGAAAGCAGCTTTTCTGAGATCCGATGGAGTCAGCAGACAGCCTCTAGACTCACAGTGTTTCAGTTACTTTGTGTAATTTGCTTGACAGCTGGAACATATATAAAAACAAAATGGTAAGGACCTAAAAGGGACATCTGTCTTATTACCTACTGTCATGGTCACAATTTTGAAAAGTCAGCAAAGAAAGCGCTGGGCTCATTGGCCCAGCCATCGAAGTCCAGTAATCCAGTCCCTGACTATAGTAAAATTAAAGCACTAAATTGGCAGTAATGATATGAGCTGAGCATTTAAAATGCTAAGTAAAGAGGCTCCAGTGCTTTCTTTAATATCTTCTTAAGCGTAAGAAACACTGAAGCGTCCATTATTAAAGGAAAGAAGATTAAAACCATGTTTTCAGGCACTTGCCCTCTCTGCTTCTTGCTAGGTTTGTGCGCAGGGTTGTTTGGATGAGATGGGACCACCTGTATAGGCCTTCGCTCAGAACTAACTCAAGTCCATATAACAAATTAATCATACTCTCATAGGAGCATCTGGTTTTGGTTTGTTTCTGTTAATCTATCTGATACTTACTTTTCATAGGTATGTGCAGATGATCAGGCCATGCAGGGTGGAGTTTTAGCTGTAATGGCTCTATATCACCACTAAAGGGCAGCAAATACATTTTACTTTTTGTTACTGAACACACACTTTGTATTTCAAACTTCCATCCCATCCATTTTCTATATCTGCTTAATCGAACTGTTGGGTCGCAGTGGTGCTTGAGCCTATCCCAGGGGTCATCGGGCGAGAGGCGGGGTACACCCTGGACAGGTCGCCAGTCCATCACAAGGCGTGTTTCAAACTTGTTTTACATAATATTGCAAGGGGAAAAATGAAACGTGGTGAACTAGCTCAAAAATAAGTTATAAACAAACTTAAAACAACCCATCAGAGAGCTTAGCTTTCTGGTTATTATTATTATTATTTTTTGTGGTATTCAGGCTTTAATCACCTATTAAGAAAATAAAGAAACTGTCAGTCCCCAGTGCTGTCATAGTGTTGTAAGCTTTGACCTAGTTTTCAGATGGCGTGATTTATTTTTCCTTATCTTATTAAAAATGTCTAGCAAGCTTAAAAATGAAGTCTCTCCACTGGTTTCATTTAAACAGTCTGACCTCAGTCTACTTATCTATTATTCACCGCTGAAGATCTCACACAGCCAGACAGGTGTGTGTTTGTGAGTGCATGAGTATTAACTGTGTGTTTGAGACACAAACTGAGTGGAACAGAGGATTTCATAAATAATAAACAACCTTACACATCTTTGAAATGAGAAAAATCTGTGACTGTCACCTTTCCAAAAACATTACATTACATGGATTTTATTTCACCAGTGCTGCTGGGAAATTCATAAGTTAAGGAATAAAAAAAGATGACATGACAAGGAGCATCACTAGTACACAAATAAAGTACAGGCTGCCACACCCCAAACTTCTCCCTAATCCTAGTTTAAAAAACTACAATGAATCCTATTCTAGCAGCTGTTTTTCTTTTGCACAGAAGTGGTATGGGATATGTTCAATCCTGATTTAAATCTTATTTCTACTGAGCTCGACAAACAGAAAGTTGATGCATCATCCACAACCATTATGCAAATCTTAATTCAACTCATTGAACATGTGCTTGTGCCTCAGCTGCCACATTAGCAATGACCGTTACTTTTAGTGTGTGTAGCAGTAAAGGTGGCTTAACCCACTTTATATACTCGAACAGGAAGTTTCTACTGCTGTGTAGGTACATACAAGCAGGTTTTTTGCTCCTTGTAAATAACTATGTACCTACATAGATTGCAAATTTACAAATGTTTCCTTGCTGCACATGCTCAAAACATAAATGTCCCTTTTGAGACGAAATACAAGATGTCTGAGGTTATATTCTCCAAAAATCGGGAGAAAGTGGAGTTTTGCTGTCATACAAACGGGCCGATTCAAAGTTTTCTTAAACGCAACAAAAAGATTGAAGATACCAGTAAAGGAAATGATTTTTAGTGTATTCACTGAACAACGTTGCATTTACAATTTAAACAAGTAAAGAATTTGATGTCGTCAGCAACACACTCAAAAGAAGTTGGGAGAAAAGCGTGTTTACTATGATGTTGCAACAGATCAACGTCTTTGATCATTTCTTTAATCTTTGATTATTTGGGAACCGAGGAAAGTAATCATTGTAGTTTTTCAAAGGATGCATTTATTCTTACTGAATACGAGATTTGGACACTGATGCAGACGCTGGCTTTTGTTCTTTTAATAACATCTTGGATGGTCTTTTTTATCTTTCGCGCATGAATCCATTTTAGTTAGTATTTTAGTTAGTTTTTTTTTTTCCAAAATAAGCTGAAATGTGAATACCATTGACCACAGAACATGTGTTAACTATCTTTTTTTATGTTCACTATGAGATGAATTTGTATGCAGAGAACACAACATCGTTTATGTGAAGAGCTGATCTATTTCTTTCTCCTTGTGTAGTTCAGTTTCTGTATTCAATAGCAAACTGTGTTGAGTGAAAATGATTTTTCCAAGGTATTTCTGAGGCCATTTAGCTTTGCTGGTCATGGTGGTATGACAGCAGTAGGTTTCTCCTGCATCCAAAAGTCTATCCAATCTGCCACTTATGCAGGTCCAGGTTGTGGGGATCCCGAGTCACAACAATCTAAGCAGAGATCTCTGGACCTATCTCTCCCCAACCAACTCCTCCCACTCTTCCAGGGGGCCACCAAATCATTCCCAAGCCGAGAGGTATAGTCTCTCCTGCAGGTCTGTATATCCATGGTCTGCCTCGACGACCCATCCCAGTAAGACAAGTCACCAGTGCACCAGTGAGGCATCTGGAACATCCAAAAGTGGTTTCAGTCTCCATCCTTAATGCTGGGATTTCCCCAGACTTCTTGAAGAGTTGAGATGAAACATGATTAGATTCTTTATGTTATGCTCTGAGGATGTTTAAACGCCAGAGTTTTAACTTTGCATTGAGATTTGATTTCTGAAAATTAGGTATTTTTTCATTTTGTTATGGATGATTTTCTGACTGAGTTTGTCAAAAAGTGTTAAGCAATGACCCAGTCTTGCTCAGATAGATTAGCCTTTGGTAGATGCTCCTTTCATGTAGAATCCTTACACTCTCACCTGTCTTCAGTTAATCTGCTGACTGGAGAGTATTTTTAAATGATCTATACTTTGGTGCTTTCTTTGCCTATCTCTCAACATCTCTCAAATTCTCTCAAATGCCTATCTCTCAAATTCTAGATTCGTATGTATTCATTAATAAAATAACTTCTTACCTTTTCTGGAAATGGAGTTTGTACATTTGAGAAAGCCACTAATTCCAGCAAAGATGGCTCAAAGTATTTTTATATTCACAGGGTTTTGGCCTGTTTTGTTCCATCTGAGTGAACATTGACTGCGAAACCAGATACCAGAGTTCAGCTTGACCTGCTTTTATGTGTTAAACATTGTTCTGGAACTGCCTCAGAGAGACTGACTTGAAATACAGAATAAAAGCTCCTCCTGAACAACATTCATCGTGTTTGGATTCAGCTTTGCTTGATATCGACATGAAACATGCATAGATTTTTTTCTGTGACACAGGCGTACAATTCCTGCAGCAGTGAACAAGTAAAGATTGAGAAGGTGATCATAACTGCTCTTGGGGGAAATTATGGGCATATGGAAAGAGTAATTTTTGTGTCTCATATCCGTTGTCACCACTGTGAGCTGAAGCACATCTGGATGGAAAGGTTAGAGCATTCTTTACAAGGTAAGTCTCACATGCATCCAAATAGTGAAACTCGAGGTTGTACACTACATACATCATGAGTAAATAACAGTTTTGGCTCTAAGTTTGTTGAAAGACCTGCAACCTCATTAGGAAAAATTAAAAAACAACTCAATCTTAAAAGTATTTCCTGTGCTTACATTCAATTCATATAAGACGATGAGCTGAAAAATCCTTACTTTAGCAGATTTTAAATATCCTATTTGTAATTTATCCGCATAGGATCTATAAATCTAAAATCAGCTCAAACTGGCAATGCCTACGTTGCAATTTCCCATACGAGGGTTAAGACAAACAAGGAAAAAGAGCAAATTTGACAATGTGGTCGACAACAACACTGTGATAGAAGAAAAAGCATGCTCAGAATCAGTTGAAGGATTACAGTAGTGCTTGAAACTTTGCAAACCCTCAAAACTTCAGAAAAGTCTTAAAAAAGAGAAAACTTAATAAATGAAAGAATAATAAACATATCAAGTTGTTTAGGAAATGAGACATTGTTGCTTATCTGCGAGAAGCCCTAAATATACAGCAATATGAAAAAGACCACGATGAAGCAAATACAATGTGATCAGGAGATTAATCAGAATTTGGTTAAATGTTGGTGAGAGCACCCACGATTTATCTGATGTTTCCAGCGTTTGATATCACAAGCTGTGGAGAGAAACCGACATCTGAACGAACAGCAAATCAGACTGACTCACCAGAAGCTGCTTGTATTGTGCATGTTGTAGCATCATTGTAGAGAGAAAGAGACTTGTCTATGTGACAGCTGTACCTACTTGATAAAGATCTGTCAGATGAGTTAGAGTTTCAGTCTAGAGAGAAATCTTGTGTGTAAATTGCTGTTGCTGATCAGCCGTGTAGTATGAACATGCTGCAACGTTAAGTCCTAAACACAAGAGACACATGTCAAGTAATGTAAACAATGCAATGATCCGATGGTGTTAAAAATATCGTGTAGCCTACATGAAAGCGCAATGTCATATATTTCAGTAAGACCACAGGAAATTGCGTGAACTTGTTAAAAAGGGGGCACGATGTGTCTCCGATAATGACTTGTGGATTATGTTCACATGGCTTCTTCTTTGCAAGATAGAGCTTTACTTGCATTTGTGGATGGCACAGTGAACTGTGTTCACAGACAATAATTTCTAGAAGTGTGTCTGAGCCCATTCAGTAATATCATGACAGAATTTTGCTGTAATGCACTGCTGCCCGAGGACCTGAAAATCACAGCTTAACGCTCTTGACTATAAAGTTGCTCACTGTGTTAATCTGCAGTGTGGAGGAGTTTTTAATACGACTGAAAACAGATGTGTGCTCCATCTGATAAGGATGAGACACCAAACAGTAACACTGTGGGCTGGAAAGCTGAACTTTCTGGAAATCTCCATGATACCTAAAGGAGTTGCAGATTAATGTGTAAGGTCTCTGTAGGCTCGTCACTACGATCAAACCCTCTTACATTCCTTTTCTTTTACTTTTGTCCTTTTCCTTCAATTTTGCTTGAGAGTGGGTTTATTTGACTCCTTCCTCTTAGCATACTATGAAACAGATTTTGATTTATCATGGTGAGGTATGTTCTGAATACAGGATGTACTAAAATAAGCATTAATCACATGTCCAGTCTTGGATTCAATGTTTTTGCATGAGAGATGTTTTTGATATTCATGGAAGTAGCTCAAGGCTACAATGTTACATGGTAATATGCATGATAAATGGAGGCAGGGATCTCTTAAAATTGAGTGAGACAGTGCACACTCAGGACGGCACCGTAAATAAATAGATGACCACAAAGACAAAGTCATGAACAATCATATATTCTCCAACATATATTCTCAGAGTACCAACCCCGGTCCCTGCAGGCTCAGCCAGAAGGAACTTTACTATAGTCTATAGTACAGGTCTACACACATGTGACGCACTGTCCAAACCGAAACCAGAGAGAGTAAAAAAAAAAAAAAAAAAATTTTAAAAAGGTTTGTTCACTCAGATTGGAGCAAACAGAGGAGAGTGATAGATGTTTAACGCTAGAGTAACTCTGCAGGCAGTCGTGTAATTATTTGAGGATATCCCTGATGCTCACAGGCAGAGCTGCAGGAGCACAGAAGAGATATGAAAGGAAGCAGAAAGGTGGAAGAGAGATGAAGAGAAGGAAAAGAGGATGGGATAAACAGATACAGAGAGGGAAAAAGAAGCGTGAAAGCCATAGAAAGTAGGGGTGAATATAGGGTGAATATGAAGGAGACAGAGGGAAAGGAGGATGAACACGATGCAAAGAAGGCAGGGATGGCATCAATGAGTAAGCTGAGATGAGGATCATGAGATCATGAGAGCATTACATCAGACAACCATAAGAAATGTCTCCATGCATGCTAATGCAGGTAGACACAAGCTCCCACACATACATACACACAAACACAAATGCCCTAATAACACCACAAAATGTCTCATAGTGTAAGGTGAGATGCTTGTGTGCCCTAAAGATATCGTTCCTCCTGCTGACAGCATCACACTGAAGCTCAGGCAGACATCTTGTTAGAGGTAATTATGTGATACAATATGTTATTACAATTAACTATGCACTGCAATTAACCTCACCGGATGGCTGCCATGCTGATTTAAGATACATTCAGTGAGGCATACACAGAATTGTGTTCATCTAACTTAATTCATTTTCTGCACCACTGCTGGAAACAAATGCTCATAACTCAGTATAGGAGCGTATTTCTAAAAGAATTACAGTGAATAATGCAGAGGATTGACAGAAATAGGCCCAAATCACAAGCAGAATCTTTAGTAGATGGTGAGCTCTAAGTCTTTGAAAAATGCAGTAAAATTTATTCATCCATCCCTCCAGGTTCCTGGGAAGCTCGAGCCTATCCCAGCTGCCACTGGGCGAGAGGCAGGGCACACCCTGGAGAGGTCACCATTCCGTCATAGAGCCACACAGAGACAAATAACCCTGCAGGCTAGGGAAATATATGTTTATCTTAAACCAGTTCCCACATGCCTGTGTGTAAAAAGCATCATGGTCATTGTAGATTTTATCCTCTTCCTTGGGGCAGCAAAGACACACTGTTTTAAAGCAATCTTAGTTTTTGCAATAGGGGGTTGGAATTCCAAAGAGCCTTTTACTGTTTGAAAGTACATCCTTAAAGATGCCCTTAGGAGTAGAAATAAAATCTAAACCACTTCCATCCATGTCAAATCATTTGTATTCCTCTTCTTGCCTCCTTGCACTGGCACATTTCTGCATTTCCTGTCGCATCATAGTCACCTTTAAGCGCTTGTAGAAAATTTAAAGTAAAAAGGTACAGAGAACGACAACTTTAGAACCATAACTAAGCTACTTAAAGCTGGTAATGGCAGCTATTTACTGCTTAAAATTCATATTAGAATATTCAGAGTACAATATTTTGACCACTGGTGGCAGCAAATAAAATGCAATCTTAAGATAAAGCAGTGTCACCAGACAGAGTCAGTCCCTCCAATGTTTAAATAAACTATGTCGTCAGTTAAAAACCCTTCCAAATAAACCTTTTAATGCAGCCTGTTTGGACAAATCTGCACTCTAACTTTGAATGAGAAAGTGTGCCCAAAAGTTTTGACTAGTACTTTGGCCACAGAACTAAAGCAGAACCTGTAATCCAACATCACTGGTATGATATTTGAAAGCAAACAATGCTACGAGCTGATGAAATACTACCAAGTTGGGTTTAAGTTGTTTTAGTGTCACGCTAAGAAGAGGTTTCTTAAGCCAGGTATTGCGACTTTAATGTTTCTCATTATTTTATAGCAATGAAAGAAGAATGTGACTTGAATGGTCACATTTAATCAGAGGTTTAAATCAGTATAATTATAAAACAAATCAAGGTCTTCCATTCAAAATTCTCTAAATCTACCCCTATAAGAAAAACAAGATCTCGAGAATTGAGGGTTCTATGTAAAGTACATTTTGTCAGTGGTTGACTTTCCTTTTAAAAGAGGGGGTCATCATTTCTCCAGAAGAAAAGTAGTAGCAGGAAAAAGACAGCTTTAGTCAGCTTTTGCCTGGTTGTATTCGTCCACTTCAAAAGAAGAAGATACAACTGTCATCAAAGTCAAAGATTAATTATATTTAAAAAAATGTAGTGAATAAAAAAGTTTAGCTTAAATTGAGGGGGCGGGGCATGTCGCCTTCTGTAGGAGATGTGCGCAAATTGATATTACGCGTGTTCAGCGCTCCTTGAGTCATCGTCAATTAAACGTGTGGGGATGAGCCAGAAAAGTCGGGGGGGGGGGGGGGGGGGGGGCTGGGGGCTGGGGGCTGGATGGAGTTGTCGGTGTTTCGGTTAGCGGACAGGTGGCTGTCATAATCATCATTGCCCACAGATTTCACAGGAAGGACGCAGGACAAGCTGGGGGGTGTTTGATATAAAGAAATACAGCTGAGCGCAGCGAGACCAGTGCAAAGCGGAATCGAAAGTGACTTTTAAGGTGACAGTCGACCCAAACACAAAAGGACAGGCATCCTGTGTGCGCGTGCTCGCGTCTGATTCAGCATCCTATTAGAGGTAGAAGAGAGAGACAGAGTGAGAGACGGAGCACCAGCAGTCTGACAAAGCTCTGTCCCCTCCAAGTTTGACATCTCCTGCGGGCTTCAGGGGATCTTCTGCGCTGCCGCTATCATGGAACATCGGAGGCGCACTGGATCTGTGTTGGTTGGAGTTTACCTGTGGGCGACATTCTGCTGTCAAGGTGGGTTACTAATACTTTCAGTCTGTCTTTCGGTGCACTTTTCCCCCCAAAAGATGCTAGAGAGCAAAGAGGCACAGATGTACCTGTGACATTTATCTTTATATTTTGACATTCTTGCGGATGGCCCATGCATGGTCGTTTGACAGAAAGTTAAGAGTTACAAGATGCCAGAAGATTCGGTTGCACTAACTGGGGGTAAGGAATGCACGGGAGTCATCAGTGGATTCCAGGAAATGTTTCTTGTTATGGTAGCTGGAAAGTGGTGACTGCATAAATGACAGATTCGGTTAGTTCTTTGTGTCACATGGTTTAGTTATGTAGATAGTCTATTCGTACATTTTCACATTTCAACCACGTGAGTGAGTGTGTCCATGCGCCAGTCTTATTGGAATTTATTAGTGGCAACATCTAACTTGCAATAAGGATGGCGTCTCAGGTGACGCACAAACTCCACGAGGCCGTTAGTATACAGCTATTAACCTGTGTAATACTAGAATAGATTGAACCTCAGACGCCGCTTGACTCTCTTGTAAACTATACTGGGAATACTTAGATATCTTAAATTACTAACATATATTGCAGGCTGATTTAATTGAGTAAGATGATACCCTTCATAACAGAGTGGCTATACAGGAGAATGTGAATTTCTTGCCCTATGTTATGGTGATATTGCCCCACTGCCACAGAGAATGTAATCAGACGGTCTCCTTTAACCTTTAACTAAACATGTTTGCATCTTCCTGGAAGGTCTGGAGGTTAGTGTGCCAAATGAATGTGTAAATCTTTCCTAGCTGGATAGTAAATTGAGTGCTTTGTGCTTTAACATGTCCCAAAAGCTTTGGTAACAGTTTTAGTCATGCTGAAATTAAAATTAGGTCTATTCATCACTTACTTTGGTGTTCTGCTCGTGATGTTCACATTACATGCACAAATGACGCATGGCTCTATCTTGTGATAGAAACACACACAATTTACTGCTAAATTAGTGCAGTAAACTGTTGCTTATGGGATGGCTTATTTTTCACCTTAAATAAAAATTATCATGGAGCACACATGAGCCTAAATCAAACACTAATCGTGTTGCTGCTTCTATTAAGTCTTTAAATTGTTTTTGCAAGATCACACATGCTGGCCTGTGTTTACATGTCAGCTGACATTCTTGTCTATGATATTGATTAGTAATCACCCAGGAGAGCAACATTAGTAATAATGACTCTTTCATGTAAAAACACAGAAAAGACAACAAATTATGGGTCTGCAGGGTGATGCAGACAAATGTCTATGATCACTTATTAGCTGTAAACTACCATTCATCACCCTCAGGCACAATCTGCTCCAATAGATATTTTCATATTATCAGTCTTAATAATTAGTTAATGTGAAAGGAGTTTCTGAAAGTCATAGAATAATATAGAACTCCAGTGAGTATATTACAGCTCACTGTTTTGGATTTTTGGAGCTTTTTAAAAAAAAAAAAGTATTTAATTTTTTTTTTTTTTTTACAAAATATACTGTTGTGGTTCAATCTCATCACACTGATTACCCTCATTTCTTGGTTGATGAGGGCTCTGATTAACCACATACACACTACGTATCCAGCATGCAAAGTGACTGGCTCGATAACGGAACATTTAGAAGGTCATAAATTCTTCACAAAACTTTCCCCTGCAAACAGAGGAGACGGAAGTGGAGTGCAAGTATATCCTACATCATGTGGTCTCAAACCTGAGTCCAAGTGAGTGCTCATGTTGCTCAGCGCCTTCTGCCAACACCAGAGCATCTTTACTGTATTATGAGCAGTTGTTTTGTGATGAGCAGCTCTGATTACACATTGTGGACAGGGTGACAATAAGCAACCAGAAATAACTTAATGAAGCTTTAAGGTAAGATTGCAGTAACAAAAAAAACTGCATAACAACACTTACAAACATGAAGTAAATGGGCCACCATGAAGACTTGAACGATATGTGAAACAACCTGATTTCTGTATTAATGAATCAGGTATCTTTATATAGTTTAGTATCAGAAGTATTTCTTTAAAAAATGTTTCCATTAAAAAAGTCAACTGACCCTGTTTGATACTAGAAAATCAGTTGACCCAAACATATTTAGCTCTCCTGTCCTCTCAGATTCTGGATATGTATTGACTTTTTAAAAAAAATTTTTTAACAGATATTAGCAAAAAAGCTGCTTTAATGCAATTTAATTAATTTTTTTGCCCAGGTCTCATCTAGGTTGAGATTGCACAAGGCTAATCAATATTTAATCTGTCTTTGTGGTGGCATACTGCTGCCCTTACAGTGTGATAACTGTCCCTGTATGGAATGGTATATAGTTTCAGAAACTCCATGAACACATTACTGCTGAGATGCTTACTTTGCAGATCGTGAAAGGGAAATATTCAAGTGGAGGAATGCAATAATACATATGCTAAAACGTGAAAATGTGCAGAATGCACCATTTCTACCAGCAACATTGAGGTAAAGGGAAATCATCAAAGAAAAGTCAGTTCAGATGTGCAGATATGACAATAATGGACAATTCTTTTTTCTTTTAAATCAAGGGAAGAGGGGGCACTAATAGCTGTAGGATGTTTTACATCCTATCAATTATCCGCCTCAAACAAGGTTTTCCTTGACAGCTGTTGTAAATATCGACCGCTGACTGTCCCCAGTTTTTATTTAATTCAGTCCAGTGGTTACAGTTACAGTGCTGCAGTAGCCCTGTATTTATTGTTGTTCCTTGTGCTATTGAATTAGCTATTCTTTGTAAACCAACCAGCCTTTTGGGGAGCATTAAAAATTGACTATGCTCTCAAGTCAGTCTTTGGTCTACTGACCTAAAGTGTCCCTTTTATTGCTGGAAGCTACAAGCTGTTGGGGGTTGCTTTCTGGCCATTGAAAGCAAGATGGTGAACTCTTAAGACAGAAAAGTTCACGTTAGATTTTCCTCAAGGGAGGGTAGTTTATATATTTTTCTACATCTATTCTCGTCTGTTGTAAAACAATTTCCTAAAAATTTCCCCAAAAGAGGGACATTTTACTAAAAGAGTACTTCACCAAATGTACACATCAAGATCATTTACTCATCTAATATAATTCCTCTGAGCATATCAAAACAGGTTAATGATTTCTCTTGTGTGTCTGAACAAGATTATGTTAATTAAAAGGATCATCTCAGGCTTGAAAATGTCACATTTAAAGGTCGAACTTCATTTGATAACATGATGTTTGACTGCATTGACTGCACTGAAAATGTAGGACTCACTATGAACTAAAAGTAGGAGCAAACTTTTTTGATAAGATGCACTGGATTTCCCCCTCAGGGACATTCATTGAGTAGAGTGCTTTCTAATTGCCCAGAGTTTGCTGTGAAGTGGACTGCACAGGGTATTCAGCCATGTTAAGTAAAATTCCAAACTGTAGAGACACTCAGTTCAAAGGGAAGCCTGAGCGGTGTAGGAAAGAGCTGAACACCTGTTTATCACTTCACTTCAAGATGAATGGCAAGATTACCCATCAGTCATTTCAGCTTGCTTCAATTCCAAACTGTAAGTACAAAAGAGAGAACTTGCTACACAGTTTAAATGTATTTTGTCATAGTAATTGATATTCCCATTAATTATTTAAGTTAACTCAAAACAGAGTTTTGGCACATTCAGAAACTACATCTGTACAGTGACCACCACAGGTTTGCTTCAAGCTGAGTATAGAAAGCAGTTTGAAAGCTTGTTGGGAGACTCATTCTAAAACTAATGAAAATTAGAATGAATGAGCTTCTAGCAGGGGCTGCATGGTGGTATCGTGGTCGGCACGGTCACATCACAGCAAATGGGATTCCTGGTTTAAATCCCGGCTGGGGACTTGGTCATTCTAAACTGCCCCTAGGAGTGAGTGTTCATGGTTGTTTGTCTCTGTGTGGCCCTGTGATGGACTGGCGATCTGTCCAGGGTGTTCCCCGCCTCTCGTCCAGTGACAGTTGGGATAAGCTCTAGCCCCCCCCACCCTGAATTGGATTAAGTGGGTATAGAAAATGGATGGATGGAGCTTCTAGCAGCTGATGACAGAAAGTCTGACAACATATCTGAGATGGGTGAGAAGTTGAGATCTGTCAAATTCTCTCCAATTCGAAGTGTTGACAGAGAGACCAAAGAAAGCTTAAAGACAATGCCTGCAGAGTAAATTAATCTATACTTATATATATATGATGATTTCTCTCAGAGAAAGTTAGAGGAGCATCATTTTCTCAGTCCACAGAGTCTTGGTTTTGGACATACTTCAGCCAATAACTCAGTTCTGATCCTGTACACGTATACTGGGACAAGGCCAGTGGTCCAGTTAAAACTGGTTAAGTCAGCACAGGTGAGCTGAAACCATAACTTGACTGCTGAATAATTTGTCACACTTGTTGATACTCCATGTGTGACAAGAAGAATGGAAACAGCAGAAATGCCAAATCTGTAAACATTATTTTAAACACGGTGTATTTTCAACGGTGAAAAACTCAAACTAAATTTCTCTTACATCCACTGTTGCAGCGTACCAGCAATGAGTAGAAATCTTTTAGATTTTGAACAACACAACCGAACTTTAATGACTGAGAACTAAATAAGATAATGCTTTAAAATGAAAAGGTAACAACAAAGCGATATGGTATCCCATTTCAAAGAGATAGATGTCTTCAGGTTATGTAAAGACTGTATTCAGTTTACTTTGGTCAGTGAGAGCATATTGTCATAAACTTTCAACATCTGCTGTCAGGAAGAAGAAAGAAAAGACAGAAGTGGAAATACGGTTTGACCTGAGAAAACTGTGGGTAAGGTTCTGAAGGTAAAAATGAACAATTTGAAAATGACAAAAGAAAAGAAACACTTTAAAGCAGGACAAACACCTCTTACCACATACAACAGCCCTTAAATGCAGATTTCTTTCATATGATAATGTATTGAAATTTTATTTATTAAAAGATTTTCAAATCTCCATACAAATGTGCTATTTTTGACCAAGCTCCTCTTTGAGAAGGTTGGATTGTGGGTAACCTGTTTGTGGTGCAGTAAGTCACTGCCTGGCGTCTGTAGCTCAGAAATATATGCTGGCAGAGAGGATTCGATCTCTCAATCACTCTAAAAACAAATGTCTTGCCTCAAAAAATGAATAATTTAACAGTTTACATAGATTTCTTTTTTTGTTTTGACAAATTCTAAAAACAACAATTGTTCTGTCAAGAAATTACATTAATTTAGCAGAACATTTTTTAACAATTAGAAAAAATAAAAAAATAAAAATTTAGTAAATTACATAATAAACTTTTGCATAAACCCAAGTTTTTAAAGTTCATTACTCACAATCACTGAGTTTTTCCATCTAGTTTTCTACATTTTTTCAAGGAATTGCCAGGTGCTTTATATCATAAATACAACTACAGTTAAGTTGACAGAAGAAGCCATTCCAAGTTGATTATTTCTGTATTTTTAACAGGCAGCATAGTCATTAAATAATTCGCTAATTACCAAAATGATTAAAATCACCTGCCAAGTGTAATATTTTGTCATCTTGTCAGGACCATTAGAGACTCAAATGCAACTGTGAAAACAGTGCATTTCAAACAACCAATGAGATTTGGTTCCTAAACATGACCAAACGGTGAGTGAAATCAGCAAATAAATTAAAACAAAGAAGTAAAAAAAAAATAGCTCTCCCAAAGTCTTCTCAAACGTGGGTTTGTACTGAGTTATTCAATGCACCAGCCACTGGTTTAAATCTTGTGGCTCAAAATTTAAATAAGAAGCATCATGTGGTTATGCCATTACAACAAAAAATAAATGTTTAGCATATTAACAAACATCTAGACTTTTTTTTAAGCTTGGTCAACTAGTATAAATTAAGCCCATAATCAAAGTAGCACACCTTGCAATGTCTGCTGGAGTTTGGCTCCCCACTACAGCAGCTGTCTTGTGGTCAGATCTTCAGGTGGACCGGTTATAGTTTTTTTTTTATCACTTCTTTATCAATTTCTTTGTTAAAAAGTCTCCTGTTTACCTTTAAGGGAAATGAAAAAGGCAGTGTGTTAGAGATAATGACCTGTAAGCTTTATGGAAACAAAAGTTCAAACTACAATTCATCTATGCTGAAATTCCAAGTCCGTGTGCATTACAATTTTCAGAAAGAAGCAAAGTTATTTTTCACAGGACAAGAGAAAAGTCTTTTCTTTTTCTACAGTTAGTTATACTTAGTAGCAACATAAACAAGCTACTGTGTCAACTAACGCAGCCAACTTCTGACCACGACAACTTATTTCACAAATAATAATTGCATAAATTAATTGTTTTCATTGAATGTATTTGTAAATTAAAACATAATCACTTTCCAATGTGGATTACCTGCCAGCTGTTCATCTAACATAAGGTATATAGTTTATCATGATGCATGATAGTGGCTTACATGGGCTTTGTTTGTATGGATGAGTAGAAAGACAGATAAAAAGATGATTAATTAATTGCTTGAACTTGATAGAATATAAAGCTCAGCCTTACTCAGCCACTGTTCTCACGAAAGAGAAAAATGCTTGAACGAGATTGTTGTCATTGACAAGATCCTCTACAAACACAAAGTCGCCTCTTGTTCAGCATCAGTTTAGTGACATGTTACATTAAAAGAGAGGCCTCAAGGGATTTACAGAAGACCAGATTTGTTTAATCCTGCTCAGTAGTCCTGGGGAACTACAATGGAAAATGTAAATGGGAGAAAAGTCACCCCATCACTCAGTGTCCATGTCTTTCTTTCACACTTTGTTACCATTGACTGAGTCTTTCAAGCTGTGTGCTGCTGCTCGTGCAGGAGCAGATAACAAATCAACAGCATTCTCTTTTGCTTGATGCTTATAGTTTATGGATCATTGCAATTCCCTTGATGTGGTCTCCATAAAGCATCCATTTGGACATTTCATTACTAATCACTCCTGACAGTGAAGGCACAACATACTGGCATATTTTAAGGTAAACTGCAACAGAACATTACTATATAAAACTGTAGTTAAACCACCAGATGTTCACAGAAAAACCCTTTTCAAAAGGTTAAAATTTCTATATTAGTTGGTTCTATATAATGAATGTATTACATTTCTTTGTGAACATACAAAGATGCTTTCACTAGAAAGTATATGACATGAAAGATGTGCCATAGCTACTGAAATACTGATGGACTGGGTATGATGTTTTGATGATCTCACTGGAGAACAGGTTCTTCCCTGTAATACTTAGAGATGCCATCTTTTCTTGAGCTCCTCTATTTTGTTTGTTCTGTCATATATGCTATCTGTGGGGAAATTCATGCAAAGCCATTATATAGATTTATATTTCTACACAGAGAACAGACCAGTGCCATGGTTGCATGTTGTTTTATGACCTGCTTCACTGAAATTAGAATGAAATCAAAAAAGGAAATAAATCCTATGAAATATATTACTCCAGCACGAGCAGCATGAAGAGCCCCACAGCTTAGGTGCTATTTTTGACTCAGAAATGTATTCTGATCAGATAACTAAAGTTGTGTATTGTTGTCCAGCTGATCAAAATCCCACCAATCCAGTCTTTCAGACTTGACCGATGAAATGCACTCAAGAGCCTTGTGCTACAGGCTGAAACCACCATTATTGTAATGGTCTGGTTCATAGAGTTAACTCTGAACAGGAAACAAATAGTTAATCCACAAAGGAGCTTCCAAGATGAAAGAAAACAAGAGACTGATAAAAGAAAAAGATAGTCTTGTATCCTCTGGAACGGTTAGATAAGAGCATTTCTGGTGATTTGGTCATCAAAATGGTGCCAAAATTGTGCTCACGGTGCATTGTATGGCTTGGATTTTATTCTGGCTGTATACTTGCGTCTATCCCATGAGGTGTTGTGACATTCTTGCACTGTTTCCTGCATTGCTTCTTGAAGGGAAAAGTACATCATTTACAGGTAGAAAGCAAAAGTAAATACTTGCTGCACTTCTCACATGCAGGTGGCTCTGCAGATTGTGGAAAGGTGGGATGTTAGATGCTAAAGTACAGAAAACTTATACTTGTCATCTTGTTAGAACAGTGAAGCTATTCTAATGGTAATCCAGGAAGTAAGGAAATAGACTTAATATTTCTTCCATTTTGCACCAACAACATATGGTACAATGCCAACCACTCAGAAAAGTGTTTATTTTTGCAGAGGCCTTCTGATGGGTCTCTCGGCTATTTAGATAGTCTTTCCTTGGCTTGCTTCACTCCAGTGCTTCTCAATACATTTGCTGGCTGCCACTCATGTCCATTATACAGATTCCCATTCACACACAGATTTAGGGGTACCCATCTGACATTTGCAAAACACCCTCATGCACAAATGGAAAGCGAGCTGTCTTTGTTTATTTTTGCTTCATTTGCTGATGAGCCTTCCGCTCAGTCATTTGCGGCTACAAGGATGTCTCGGCTGACACTGGGTAATTCCTGGAATATGTTAAGAGAACAGCTAATTTGGATAAGGGTCAGTTGGGAGAGTATGGCTGAGACCTTTTCAGTTGTGGCTGAAATGAGACACAGATGCGGGAGTTGAGAATTTAAATGAACTTTGTGCTGTTAGCAGTGAGAAAAGAGCTTGGAGGGTGGGCAAAGCCATTGTGTTTGACATTTTTAAATAGTTTCTAATTATGCACCGTGGTATAATACAATCCTCCTCAGAGAGCCTGTTGCATACTACATGTTGCTTTCAGCTTGTGTCTTTCCCCAAGAACCAAAGACACCAAAACAAGAAATATTCATATTTTCTTTAGAATATCTTAAACCTGTAAGATTATAAGGTATAAATATTGAAAATTTGCTGTGACACAATATACATTTATTGAGAGTAATTGTGGTATTTAATAAATGAAATATCCATATAATTTTGCTAATATACATGTGAAATTGTGACTTGATCTCAGTAAAATAAAACACTATTGAATGTATTGACTGTGGTTTATGCACAATTTCTACAGTTCCTCCCTCCTATTTTGAGTAAATTGTAAAAATGAAAAGGCAAAAAAGTGAAATTCCAAAGATGAATTACTCCGACAGCAATGCATTACTTTCAAGTTTTTCATTGCTTTAACATCATTATCGTGAAAGCTTCTGGCATCGGTAATCATGGAAATCTGATATTGTGGCAGTTGTATAGAAAATAAAGCAACTGTGTCCTTTTTGCATTTTGAAATGCAACGGAATATTTATTTTATAGTTAATATGTAAAGAAAAAAAAAACAAACAAACAGGAAATGTTAGAAAGGATGATCAAGCAGTGGTCTACTATCTTTAAAGTCTGTATTTTATTCATTCAGTTTGACATTCATCGATGTCCGAATGGCTACTTGGGGATGTAGGTGGAAATATACCAACATCCACCTTACTTATGGTTAGTTAGGCACTTCAATATGCCCAACTACTGTAAATTAGTTCTAGACTGGCGCCACAATAGCTGTTGCAGTAGCTCTGGACATAATGTTTCTTTCTTTGTATCTTCTACAAAGACACCCTTTTTAGTGAGAACCTTGTTTTTTTTAATGCACTGGTTAGGACGCTTTGCCCCTGCAATGCTGCTAATTCTGGCACATTTTCATATCTGTAATGATGTGAATCATGGCAACATGAAAGTGGGAGCAGCTGAATGCACTTTCCAAAGCCCAGGTAATGATGGGAAAAAGATCCCAAATCAAGATGATTTGAAAAGACGTGTAGGATTTAGAGCAGGAACAAAATGGAGAGAAAGGAGGAAGTTGTTGCCAAGCAACAAAAATATTCATCTATCATCAATCTATTAAGATTTCAGTCACACCTTTCTCTTTTCAAAAAGTGTTCTATCAATAACAATAATTTCTCTTCGTGGAGTAATAAAGTATAATTGAATTTAATTGAATTCAGTTATTTACTTGTTCTATTTCCTAAATGTATAAGGGCTGAAAAATAATCATATGTAAGCTTTGTTATAATAAGTACCAACATGTATCTAAATAGTGTGTCAAGAGCTAAAACAACTCCTTTCATATTAGATAAACCAATCATCCACAACATAAAGTCCACATACTTTATATTCTGCCTCTACACAGGACCTATGGGGTGTTTTGTAGTGGAACTTTGTGGAAGGGCCTCTCTGTCTGACTTGTTCTGCTGCATTCTTATGACGTTAGAATTTACAGTTTTTGCAGATTTTCGAGTCTGTGTTTTGGGTCAATGCGTTGTGCTCTTTGTTATGCTCCTGAAGCTGTTCCAGCTGAGTTTTCGCAGTGTGGTGACATGCATTGATCTTCTGGGGGAGGCCGCAGCACACAGGGAGTGCTGATGCTGTGAAGAGTGGCTGGTCGGCAACACTCTTTAGGTGGGAGTGATGTAAGTGCAGCACGAATGCCAGGTTCCTACCAGAACATTGGATTCTAACACAGTCAGAGTAATCTACTTCGACTGCCACCGGTTTCTATGTCCTGGTTGATCAATTTATATCACATTAGTCATCTTACATTTTATGGTCTACAGTGTATGAAAGAGACTCTATAAACAGACACTTAGTCAAAGTATTTTTAGTTACACTGTACACTAACTGCTGCATTTATAAAAGAGAAACAATGCCAGGAGCGCGGTGCCAAAGAGAATACATGCTTCTTCACGAATGACTTGTTTTCTTTTACATGTGGGACTGCAGGGTAATATTCATTCCTGCTAAAGATGGATGCTGTTGTTCAGTGCAAATCTCTTGATGAGGCCAAATGAATACAGAAGAGGCTAAACGAAAGAACAGCCAACAAATTAAAGTTCAGTGAGTTAATAATGCACTCATTATGTTCAGTACAATGTGAATTAATCAGAATTTATTGGGATTTGGCACGACATGAACCATTATATACGCAACAATAACACAGATTAGATTACAGCCAATAAAAATAAAATGTTGTTGGAGATGTAAAAAGCAGAGTTTAATTCTGTCAGTCTCTTCCGCCGTTTTTTTTTCTGATTTACTCTCCATTGTAACCAAGCTATTGTCCTAACCCCCCACCATCACTTCATTCTCTTTCCTTTTTGTTGCTGGTTTTCTATGGTCTCATCTTTGTATTTTCATTTCTCTACTGTCTCACACTAAAAGTCACTTAAATTGTTTATCTCTCTCCATTTTATCACACATCCTTCTTTCTCTATGTCCTATTGCTACCTTCCCACATTTACGTTTGTAATTGTCTGTCTATTCCATCCAGGATGTCGTGGCGGTGTGTACCAGAGGAAGCTGTACCACGACCTGATGGTAAACTACAATCGTCTTGAGAGACCAGTCCAAAACGACTCTGCACCCATTGTGGTGGAGCTCGGATTTACTTTGCTACAGATTATTGATGTGGTGAGTTTCTTAAGTGCAGTTTATGCTTGAGGGAAAAGAAATGGGAGAGGATGTCTGAGTAACAGGGTTGGCTGGTGGTTGACGTAGAGTGTGAAGCACAAAATTGTCAATTCGAATAAGTGAGAGCTGACTGGGTTCATTATCCCAGAGAATAAAAATTTTGCTTGAAAAGAACTCTGGTGACTTTAGGGGAAAAATAAAACTGGCAGACAGCAGTAACACAACGCTAAACTATTAACTTTACTTCCTTCAATGGCACCTAATTTCAAACATCACGATTGGCCTCTCTGAGCTCAGAGATTATGTCCTCAGATTGAAATTCAATCAGCTGAGAAAATGGTCTGTAAATTTATAATCCGCCTGATATATAATGATAATGATGAGCTCCTCCACCATCTATCACAACACTGTCTGCTGATTGGTACAACACAAGCCTCTATGTGCGGTATATGGACTCTGCTCTCACCAGTGAAACTAACAGATTCCATTTGGTTTAATGAACATGATGATTTAGAGATCCTTTCGCTCACCTTAACATTTGCTGAGAGTGAGGACATTGGTGAAATATGTTATTTATTTGTGGAAAGCATAACTTTAATTAGCTAAAACAGCCGAGAAAGTATTGAGTAACAGGACTTTCAAAAAGTTGTCAGTCCATGTGAATGTGCAAGACTGCACACAACTGATTCTTAATGGAGAAGTAGTTGGGACTAAACGTGAATAATTTAAATATAATGAAAACAGATGACTGCAATAGAATAGATAGAGATATTCGGCACAATTATTTTGTGCTTCAAATCTTACTGAGAGTTCAACAGAGAAGCAGCCAGAAATGTAATAGCCACAAAGTTTGAATCCTGTTAGCTGGAATTTGCTTTAGAAAGAAAGGTAGGACCTGCGAGATCTCTGTAAGTTAAATCTCTTTAAGCTTTGTAGTTACATCTGTTTAAATTCACCGTGTACACTTTCTAAACCTAAACACACATGATCCCTCTCTTTATTTAGAAAACGTCCATTTTTAGGGCAAAACTTCATACTGAACATGAAATAATCTGTCGTACATTTGTGTGACAGCAAACACATGTACAGCAGCCCTGTTACGCTTTTTCACGTCAAGCCTGCAGTTCAGTCGACATATCTGTGGTTTAGATATTTTTTTCAATCCTTGTGTTTTATTACTTCAGCATTCATTTTGTCTGTCCTCCTGTTCTCCATCTAATCTACCTTCCCTCACATATAGCAGCACACAACCCCCTGCCTGTTAGCCCAGCCACATAGCCAGAGCGCTCAACCAAAAAACCAAATCCGACACCCCGTCACATCCCTGAGCCAGCCCTGTCACAAGACGTGTACGTCTCCTCTCTGTAACTGTCTGGTGGTAAGAGCCATACGCTGAACTGTAATGGAAGCTTCTCATTGCACTATTAATGTCAACTCTCTCATAGGATAAGAAACAGCACTATATTTAATTCAAATAACTTGAAAACAACAGACTGAAAACAAAGAGTCAAGAGGTGAGGTCGTCTTCAAAGAGAACATATGGTGCTTTTGAAATATGAAATGACGTGACTATTTAGTGCTTTATTCATTTAAAAGTTATAAAAGACATATCAGTGTCAAGATATTGTCATTGTAGTTGCACTTGTCGACAGCTATGTTGTTAACAACACTCTTCGCTGGCTTGATACATAATGGATATGCTGCCAAAACCCAATGAATTAATGCTTACTGGGCAGTTGTAAATAATGTAAAGCTGGCTGCACTTGCATGTGTATGTGTGGGCAATGTGGCCTTTGATTCTTCCATCTGCTCCTGGGTAACTCTCTAACCTTGAAACTGGGGCAGGTTGATGCCCAAAGACTGAGCCCAACACCATGAGTAATGATAGAAACACAGACAGATGAGCACAAGATTGGTCGCTACATCCTGTATGTAAGACAGTAAGAATTGGTGCACAAATTCAACTACAAATACAGATCAAGTACATTTGCTAAAGTTCTGCAGTTTTATTTTGTTTTTTAGTAGGCATGCCTTTACATAAGTAGTATTATTTCTCCTATATAGCACGTTTTACTTGAGCACATCACTTTCACTGTTAGTTGTTGTTTTATAGATTAGAGATTAGAGTCAGCCCAGTTTCACCAGAGAATGTGTAATATATACATGTGTCCGACTCAAAATCTCTAGTTGTAAACTGTGAGATGTTAATGTATCCCTAGTTTGTTGTTATTTCTGTCCGTAAAATTTCACAATACATGAAAGGAATCAAAAGCAACAGAAAAATGTGTAAAGTCTAACCATGTCTATTTTTTCAACTGTCTGGTCATGCAATTTTTTAACATGTAGACCTAACCATTTGTTCGAACTCTAACAGTGTACTTTTAATGGGTAACAGCAGTAAAATACTAAAGAATTACAAGTGGGAGGGAAGCAGAAAAGGATAATGACCATTATAAACAATATGCAGCATGAGTCTCAAACCTGTGAACTCAAGCCCAAAGGGATGGTTTGTTCCCACTAGATGTGGATTAGCACCTTCTAGCATTCCCTCCAACCTCATTATAAATGTTTTTTAGCCAAGTGAGGAGACTTTTCGGACAATCGGAAACTGTATAGGGAGCTGTGTCAGGTAAGTTTAGCAAGCTTTATATTTCATAATCTATCATGAGATTGGGTTGCTAGATTTGACTTATGTGAGCTACTTAAATTGTTAAGAATTGTTAAGAAAAAGTTAAATTTCACGTATGAATAATACTTAGGCACTTGGTGACAGTGGGACTGAGGGAATCGAAAAGCAAAGAAGAGCAGAGCAAAAAGCAGTTGAAACTTGCAGATTGTTTAGACCAGTAACTGCAGATTATAAAAGTGCAGCTCTGATGCCAGTAATACTATACAATACTATACTATACAGATAGAGAAAAAACACAAACAACAGACTCAGTGCATCAGGGATAGTCCACCATAAACCTGAAGCCTCTTTCATATGCCTTTTCAAGCCAGAACTGATGCGCAGCATGTTATGTGTGAAAGTACAGGGGCGGGAAAGTAAGTCTAAGTTGATCTGCTGATATGCCTTTAAGCTGGTTTGCAGGCGTAGTGAACACATCGGACTGTTTGTTGGGGGATGCTGTTACTGAAGGTTGGTTGGTGGGAAGTGTCAAAGTAACATCCATCTGAATGCCAGGGTGCAGGTTTTCCTAGTAGTCCATTGCATTGTCAACTCACAAAGCAGTGATACTTATTTTTATCTGGTCTCTCATTTTTATCTGTCTCAAGAGAGAATAGGTAGAGACAAAAAAGAATAAAAATTTTAAAAAAATCATTCAATATATGCATTTCTAGAGGTATTTGTATCTTTGTCTCAGGGTTCCTGTTTGATTCCATCAAGCCTGAGACAGAAAGTATGTGCAGGGAGACACGGAAATTTGACCGCATCTCTTTAATCTTTAAAACAGCATCTCAAGGCACAATAGAGGAGTCTGCGATAAAATTGATAATTTAATTTAAGTATTGCCTTTATCATTTTATCTATTCAGTATATTTGCAACAATACTGGATTCAGCTGAAAAAAGTATACATAGCAAGTGATCCTGTTGTTCTCAGCTGGGGATACAAATGAATGATTCCATAAATTAAAAGCTATTTTTTACACAATCCACAATATTTTATGACATTAAAGCGGCAACTCAAATACAGTAAACATGAAAAGACGTTATTGTCCTTGATAATTAGATGCCTAATGTCTTGTAATAAAATATAGATAAGGAGCTTTTTACTGAATGCAAGTGTCTATCAATCTCTTGTCAACCTGTAAAAAAACAATCACAGAAGATTTATGAGGAGATTAGAGTGTTTATAGCTGGTGTGAGCGGGCTGATACTGACCTTTGAAGCTGAATGAAATCCCACAAGCCACCACAAAGGAGAGGTCAGGCACAAACTAGAATGAAAACACAGCAAAGCCAAATCTTCACAACTAAACACCAAAGCAAAGGGGCAGGAAAATGTTTCATTGTAAAGCACACAATAGGTGGGGGCTCTATTTCAGCAGCAGAGAAGGAGTCTGTCTGAAAGAGGTGCGTATCAGAGAGGACAGGTGGAGATAAGATTGGAGCGTGGAAGGCGTTAAGGAGGCGGTGAGGAGGCCACCGTGTGAGAATTGAATTTAACAAAAGCTGCGTTGCTTTGTTAGATGGCATGAAGTTAAACCATCTGTGAGAGCCAATTATCTATCCCAGTTATAATGGTTGAAAATGTTAATAGAACGGTGGCATCGTGTCACATTCATAAACAAGTGTGTAATTTTAACATTTGGATCTTTGAGCATATTTTCATATATTCATTTTAGTGATTACTCAAACTGTTGTGACCTCAATATTAAGTTATTGGCTTCCTCAAGTTGAGAATTTCCACTGTATTGCTTTCTGAGTCACGTAAATATAAAGATACTGCATGTATACTAGTGTCCACTTTATTATATTAGGCTTGAAAATTTTTTTTTTACAGCTTGTGTAAAATATGCCAATTTAGTACTAAGAAACAGAATTTTTTTCTTGCTTACACACAGTTTATACATCCTGCCCCTGATCTTTCAGTCTTTGAAGGAGTCGTTGGATTATATTTAATTTTTTTTTTTCAAAATTTACATTGGTGTATCTATCAAATAATTTGTAATTGTTTTAAGATGTAATAACAGATAAGGAAGGTCCTTTGACTAAATACTTGTGCAGCTAAATGTATTTGCAAGTGCATTTGAAAACCAAATTTACATTCATGAAGGTGGACTAAAAGTACTGCTCATTTGTTCATGCTGTTAAATACGAACAACAGGAGAATCCAACTCAACTAGCACCCCTACAGGTGGAGGAGGATTTATCACATCTCTGATTCCTCCACCGCAAAGATCATTTTGGTTGTTTTTCGGTCCTGAAAAATAATCGTGAGTGCATCCAATGCAGATGTCAGATGCCAACAGCAAACCAAGTAAATGTCATTATGAAGTGTTTACTTATGAACAAACCACAACATTTGTTGAAGGAGGAAAGAAGGAAGGTGAAATAGTGATTACGCATAACACCTACGTGTGTGTTTCATGTTTAAGACGACACAACAGCTGATTTTTCACTTGTTTTCATAAATTTAACTGCGGTAGCTAAATTTTCCTTCGCTTTTGCTGTGGCGACTACTTGGTTAGGGCCTCACTGCATGGTTTTTCTGCTTAGGTTCAGGCACAAAAACTACTTAGTCATAGAAAAGGCTGAAACATAACTGTAGGAGCCATATAGGCTATTAAATCAGGTCTCACTGGGTAATCAGCGGTCATGGGTATATAAGATAGGAACTTACCTTGTCCAGACACGTGTTTCACTCGGAAAAGGAAAACAGTTTTTGACTTGAATTGTTGAGGCCAAGCCAAAACTTTAAGCCACTGAGGTGATGCACCGGGGTAATTGACCTGCTGATTTTACCTTGTTCGGTGTCTTTAGGGTAGCAATTCTGACTCCTACTTTAATAGACACCGGACAAGGTAAAAATCAACGCGTCAATTACCCCGGTGCATCACCTCAGTGGCTTAAAGCTCTGACTTGGCCTCTCCAATAACTTTAACATAGGTTGCCATGGTGATGGATTAAAAGGTTTAGTTAAGCATTTGCCAACGCAGCTGAAGATTGTTATTGGTCGAAACACCTGCTTGAATAAACAGTCAGTGGTGTTGTTTTGTTTTAAGAGGACACAAACCAATGAGGCTGCAGCTTCCAGAATGATAAATCTTCGATGATCAACATCCTCTCATCCAATATTAAAGGAGAGCAGGATTTATTGCAGAACCTTTAGACACTAAGCAAAATATACATGATGACTAGCAGAGGGGAAGAGTGCTGGTGAGGATCATGCAGTCTCTTTTGGAATAACATGAAATCTAAAAGCAATAGAAGGGCTGTACACTATATTCATATTTAATGGAATTAAATCTTAACAGCTAATACAGCCTGAAGAAATCATTGTAATCATTGCGAAGCAAGTCCATTTTATTGCACATACAGTAAGAGAATTGAGAGACTGAACTTGACCTTTCAATATCTAAGCTCATTTCGCAGTGACTGACAATGTAATGACCTCTGTCCACAGACAGAAATAAAGAAAGACAAACTGTGTTAAGAAATCTCTCTCTCTATATATATATATATGTATTTTATTTTTTTTTTTGAAGGAAAGAGAAGAATAAAGGGAATGATATTCATGATTTTATCAGTGTAACATTAAAGATTTTTTTTAACAGGACTGAACGAGCTGTATTGTTCCAGCTTCAGTCATGGGTAGATGATAATGTAAAAAGTTACTTCGATGGTTCTATAAAAGTAAAGAAAAAAAAAAAGAAACACACCGTGAAACATCACTGTGACCCAATAGAAGGTTATGTTTTTCTTTTTCCCAAATGTAATAGTGAACATGAACTTACTGGAACAATGTAAGTTGAGGATCAATTACACCTCAGCTTTTAGCGCTCTTTTCGTAAGACTCAACTTCTGACCCTTTTCCTTTTTTCTTGTCTACTCAGTGTCTTTTTCTGTCAGTCTGGGTTGCTTTCACTTTAATGTCTCCTGTCTCTCTATTTGGCCTTGTGTTGACCCTAACGAGCACCTGAGTATTCCTGCTGTCATGACAAATTACAGTAACCCCACCGTGTCTCATCCTTTCTTTACTCTCCCATTGTCTGCTGGCTGTACAGAGTGCTGTTTGCTCTATTTATTTCCATTGCCTTACTATTTATGGTTGCAGCATATCTTAAATTGGCATATATGACTTGCTGTGAATAAAGTGAGGTGTAATGATGTCATTCAGTGAGCACGTCAGCTCTGACTCATCTGGGGTGCAGTTTAACTTCATTGCCGATCTGTCTCACGATCTCACAGCAACCAAGCAGAGGTTTTTATTCTCTACTACCCTGCAGCATATTTTCATTTACTCTTTGCAGCCACATGTACTTACTGCTGTTAATTCTCTTCTTCTTTCTTTTTAATTCCCTTCCAGGATGAAAAAAACCAAGTGCTGATCACAAATGCCTGGCTGCAGCTGGTATGTCTCCTCTTCAAGCACTTTTTGTGTGATTGCTGGGATAATTGTCATTTATTCATATATTTTTGGAAGATGCTTTTTCCTGTTGCTCTTTGTAACTGAAAAACAAAGGATGTAACACTTAGCAGTGAATCTTCAGGGCTTAATGTGACAATGTAAAACTGAATTTTGAGGTTTATGTCAGAAATGTGTCAACTTGTTTTGATGCTTGTTTTCTGATATTGTCATAGGCTGATGAACCTATCAGCATTATGTAAAAGGGGATAGGGATAGAAAATGTTTTCAGAAATATTCAGATTGAGTTCTGAGAAACTAGATTAGCCTACTTTCTTCAGCCTTTTTTACCTACAAATTAAACCCCAAGTTAAAGTTCATCATTGTTAATTTTGTTACTTGTTAAGAGCTGTGTGTTGGCCTTTTCACAAATGTAGTTTACACTCAAAATTCATAAACATTTTCTAAAGAGTATTAGACTCCTGGCAGCATTACACTTTTTTAGCTGTTGTAGCTATCCCATTAAGCTAATGTTAGTTTAATAGGTTTATTGCTAGTCAGTGTCAATATATGCTTAAAGCATAAACACTAACAAAGAGGTTCCTCATGCAGTTTATTTCTTCATCTATTAGCACACTGTGGTAAAAGTATGTCAATAAGTCCACATTATCGACAGCTGATTAGCAGAAGAGACATTCCAATGCTGTAATAGAGACTGTGGTCCTTGATAGGAAAACAAAATATTAGGTAACTTTGGAATGAAGGATATACGTTACTCATCATTGGTGGAGGACAAGAAGGAGCAGCTAATGTTGGTCTACACGACTGTTAGCTAGGCATGAAAAAGAGCATATAAATGCTCTCTAATCCATTCATCCAATCCTGAGCTGTAAATTTTTACAGCTCAGTAAAGCTAATCTAATTTGGTCCATGTGTTAGTGGTTGGTAAGTAATGACCATAAAATCATTGTTCCTTTAACCAGATCCCCTGAAATTCACAGTCAAGTAATTCCATCTAAGGGTGTGGAAACTTGGCGATTTAGGATCTCCGTTATGGAAAGTTGAAAAGACATTAATTGTACAGTGCTCAGTAGTTTGAGGAAAATAGCTCTGTCAGGTAGGTACAACAACCTCATTATCCCAAGAGCCCCAGTCAGAAAAGCCCATTAATGATGTTACAGTCAGGTTGAGTTGACTGCTGGACTGGCTTACAGGTTATGAATGTATCAATTATTCAGGAAGATACCTTTTTAATACCGGCATCCACTTAGGTGCAATGGCTTACACGAGCTTTGCAGATGCAGCAGTTTTTGAAGGATATTTAAGTCGTACATTATCCAGCTCACAGACAGTCAATCAAATTATCAAGCAGGGGAGGCGCAGGTTCACCTTTATCAATGATTGATTTTAGGATTATCAGGAAATGATAGTCTTACAACAGAGGGGATGGGATTTAATGTGTTTCTAACAGTGAGAATTGTAATAAGTCTAGGCTTTTAAGATCTGTGTGCAATCGTTGTGTGCTCCTCTATAGCCAACTTTTACGTACAGCTGATGGAGGATTATGTCAAGGACCACAGGACAAAGATGCAGGGTCGTTTCAAGGCAAGAGTGTTTAACAAAAAACAGGTTGAGGATCTCCGTACAGAGCAAACAAAAGGGCTGTGAAACTCCTAAAACACTCTTCTCAATAAATATATTTGAGGAGGGTGCAACTATGAAAGTTATCAAAATCAAAACTCTCTCCACTCTAGGAGGAAAACATAAAGGGCTATACACGATTACAAATGAATCCTTATGCTCTCCTAATGAGGCGGACTTAAAACAAAAGAAGCTCTCTCGAACACAGAGGCACTATGAAACTTTAACAATTAACTTCAAGCACTCCTTTAACGGAGGCACAACAGGATCACTGAAATTCAAAACACAAAATCACTCCAAAAGGGAGGAACAAAACAGGCAATGGATCTTACTGTGGCTAAAATAAGGCTATGGAAAAAACTTACAACGAAAGATAGCACTGTAGGATGATCGCTCAGCTACATCCTCTTGGATACAAGGCTGTGGTTTTCTGTGGGAGCAACGAGACAGGTTACAACACACTAGCACAAAACAAAGGAGACGCAGACTATTTGAACACATGAGGAGCCATGGGAACAGGTGGAAACACTTTGGAATCAGGGAAGACAATCAGACACTTGACACAAGAGGAAGGGCAAGATACCAGAAACGAGAGGGAAGTTAGTGTTTCAAAATAAAACAGAAAATGACGCGACAAGACATGAATCAAAACCTAAAACGTGACAGATTACTTGTTAAAGGATGATTTTATTCAAACAAAAAGCAGTTTCAGGCATTTACTTCCACCTTAGAACAAGATAATGACAGGTGATGCAATTGTGAATGGGATACTTTCTGCACTGGAAATCATGTTAAGACTCATTCTAAAACTCATTAACACTCTTCTTATTAACTTTTTCTACAGCTGGAAAAACAGTGATGCCTCAGTTGTCAAAGTTGTGCACCACAGTAAAAAAAAACAATCAGTTGCAGTTTTTGGGTGAAGAGACACTACAGACAGACATAAAAATCCCGTAAAGAAATCCAAAATTTGCATGTAAATTCTCAGGATTAGTATTTCGTCTGCTCTGGTTGAGGATGCTTTGCACTGGAAAAACATGCGATGAGGTAAGCCTGTGTGAGGATTTAGGAGACACACAGATCATTTCAAACAACTAAAAGCAATCAGTGCAAAATATAGATATATCCCAACAGTTTCATCTGTCACTACTTTTACATTTGTGATATAAGTTTTCAACATTTGTATCCTACTTGCCAAGCATATTAATCCTTAATCTGCCATTCACAGAGTCTAATTTGTACCCTCTTAATAAGAACTCTACTTGTTACAAATTAGTGACACCTTCTAAAATTTCTGTTACATAACTCCAAACCTATTCTTAGACGGCTGTTACCTTACGTAGCCTCTTGTCCTTCTCATCTGTTCCTGACAGGCTACAAAGTTAGTGAGCTGTGATTAGTTGTGTTGGCTTCGAGTTGTGCTTTCCCAGCCAGTGAACATGAAAAGAAGCACCGAAGTGCCAAGACCCACAGATGACAAGTGTAGTGATTAAGTCATTAGCCGAATGAATGGAGACATATGTCAGCAAGCCCATTTTAGATGGATGTGATCTCTTTGAAGAAAGTTTTTTTTTTTTAGTTGTTGACAGGCACTTTTGCATAAAGAGATGGCATGTTAACATGTTCTTGTGCATATACATACAGTTCTGAGGGAAGATCCATCCAAATAAGGGAAAAACGCACACACACACACTATGTAAGCATACATTTACATACACATATATAAAGGCACAGAGATGAACACGGTGTACTGTGGTCATATTTGCAGTGGGACTTTGGTTGCTCCATTGGGAAGAAGCCCTATAGCTTTAACATCTGCATTCCTCCATCTGTGCCACTTACAGTATGTACTATAAACATACAGACACATCAAAGTAACAGACTTATATGCCAAGACACATGACTTTCACACCATCACAGATAATTCTGCTGCACATTATAAATAATGAAAAAAGGCACAGAAGTAACAAACGTTGTGGGCTTAACATGCTTTGTCGCTGGAGTCGTTTCACCTCTGTGCTGAATGGTCAGGGCTCAGATGGGAGTGCAGGGGTTAGCGCCAACAGCTGTTGGCTTGGCAGTGTTTCCGTGCCAACATTTATTAACAGAGTTAGAGATTAAGTGTAACAGCCAACAGCAAATAGCCCGTGTAATAGGAAAGTTATTGACATCTTTAGGCTTAAGGCTGATTGGACTGGTAAAAGAGTTCTGATGCATTTGGTCTTGCAACACTGCTTTGTACCAGTAAAATAGGTACAGGCTTTGCCAAACAAGCCATCAATGACACCAAAGGTACAAACCAAGAACAGACCACAGTGAATATCTGTAAACTTGGCTTTCCATGTTATATCCTAATTTTCATGTCGTCATCTCAATGTAATCTTTGTGTTTGATAAGTCCTTATTCTTTAATCCAGTATTGGACAGATGTTTACCTGTCATGGAACCCAGAGCACTACCCTGGAGTTCAGAACCTCCGCTTCCCTTCTAATATGGTATGGGTCCCAGACATCCTCCTCTACAACAGGTAGGTTTCACTTATTTCTATCTGGTCTGCACTTTTTCTCTTATCCCCCCTGCTGAATGACACAATCATTTTAGGATTTTATCACTTTATATCAGCCCACCTCATGTGTAACTTAATTTAAAGAGTAGGCTCCTTACATCCCAGTGGTTACCTCTTTTTACTCAGAATTCCACTTAATGGATAAGGATAATTCAATGAATCCTTATGAATTCAAAAGATCAAAAGGTTAAAGACAGTGACAGAAAAATAAATGTAAAGCTGTGACTGTCTGTGCAACTTAGGATTATTTTCACAGTCAGTGATGCCTCCCCCTTGATTTTCTTGTAGTTATTTATTTTGATTATAAAACTTAACAAATTTGTGAAATTTAAAAAAAACAAACAAAAAAAAACAATCCTAGAAACTGTGACGATGTCTCAGAGTTGCCCAGATTTTGTTAACTACAAGCAAAGACTTGCATTTGAAAAGCTCTATTGAGCTGTGTATATTTGGGGTATAGCTATAAAAAAAAAGAAAGAGTTTAGTACCAACAGATAAAATACTATCCCGAACTTGATATATTCACAATCATATACTCGATTAAGTTAACTTCTTTTTAAACAAATTCTGTCTTAAACCTTAGATTGAGGAAGATTCCACACGTTTCAACACATATACCCGTTTTATCTCAGTCACAGAGTGGAACAGAGAGAACTTGGTGGAAGAAAATGCGTGACTGATCTTCCTCTGAAGAGTTAAAGTGCTGACAAGTGCTTTGCAAGTCGACCCGGACAGCCTTTCTGAAAACAAATAGTCAGTCTATATAAGTGGTCAGCAAATGAAATTTACAAAAAAACATTTTAGTTTTTTCTTTGGACTGTCATCATGTTTTTGTCTTCTCTCCTTTCCCATAAGTATACTTATCCATTTTCTGCAATGGACGGATACTCTGACTTGCTCAATTTGTCTTTGTGCAGAATGTGCAGAAATGTTCCTCAGGCAAAATTTCCCCCTGGGTCACTGAGGTTTAATGAGGTTATTGAGATGATTCCCTGTGAGAAGACGTAAATCATAACACACAGAAGCATCTGTTATTTGTAGAGTCGAGTAGGAGTGAAAACACCATGGCCAGTGGATAGAGGTGTCAGCGGCAAGGCTTTTGTTAAATACTAATATTAATTTCAGCCTAAGACAAAATACTTTAATTTACATGCAATATTTTAACCGTTTACCTTTACTTATACACTTACAATTAGCTGAGAACATATTAAACAGATTTCATTATCTTTGTCATAGTATGGGATTTTGATCGCATGAGTCTCTGAAATGGCTCTCCTTTGTCTTGGATTCAGAGGTTCCAAACATCTTTGCTGTTGAACCTTTTTGGATGTAGATGAGTATTGAGTTTATTCAGAATAGGGCCATGCACTGCTGTTAGGTTGCTAGACGTTTCGTGATTGATTTTGAAAAGGTGGTATGAACCTGCCTTGTACCAACAACTACTCAAGGACCCCCCATGACTGCTAGTAAGCACTTTGACCATTTGCCTGCACCTTTTGTGTTCAACCTTTTCTGTGGCAGCATATTTGTCCCCAAACACAAACTGTTTTAAGGCTTCTGTAACATTTATAGACAGCTGCCCACATAATAAATAAACAACAAGAACATTTAGCCTTTTGTGAACAGCTGTGACCTAATGAAATCACAACAGCAATACCCTGGGTGTGCTGTGACTTTGTCTGGCACATATGAGAATTGTACTGTCCCAAAGGACGAAAAGACGGAAAAAGAAAAATCAAACATATGCTCACCTTGCAGAGAAATGTATTGTTTTAACTTTGCCCCTCTAATTGCACTTAATACAGTGCAATTGCATTAAAAATGAACAAAGTCAGACACTGTGTTGTCTGTTATCAGATTTTGACAAAGGCAGGTGTTGTTTACATTTTATTACAGCAAATAAAATGATGAAGCAAAGTCACTGCCCCACTAATGAACATTATTCATTGTAATGTGCACTCAAATAGATAGCAGGAGCAGTTTTATGTGACTAAAACAACTGTAGGTATTCAGCAGGGGAGTAAGCTGTTTTTAATGCATCAATCATCCTCTTGTCTCCACAGAATTGCACATTCTTTCTTTCTTACTTAAAGAATTGCACTTGTAGTGGTAAAAAAGACAGCACGATACACAGCAGATGTGGATTTGATTGATGGTCCCTCAGCTCCTTCAAGGTGATTGAGGATTCTTTAATGCGAGGGACAGATTTCCAGTTTGGCTCAGGTTCGGTGTGTGTCTGACAGCAGGAGGGAGAGTGAAGGAGACGGGCCCAGGGTTTTGGCTATCTAACAGAGATGATACAGAACATTTATCCGCTTACGGTGAGGATCGCCAACGATAATGACAACAGTCCTGACTCAGACGGAATCTGACATTCTTTATGCATTCACTATAAATCCTGGGTAAGATAATTTGGTCCTATTTATATGAATTAACAAAGCAAGCATGAGAAAAGATTGAAATCATGAGATGAAGATTTAATGATCTTTGTTGGGAAATTTGCTCACTGCAGTTGCAGGTCCTGTGTCCAGGGAACAGGTGTTTATAGAAAAGATCTGTTGGAACATATTAATAATATTAGCACATGACTGGTCAGAAACATGCAGGTCAGCAGAAAAGAGTATGAAGCATCAGCCCTTATCAGGTGAAAAACTCACCTGCCATATTTGCTGCTGTATTCACACACTGAAACGCACACTGATCTTCCAGACTTCTTATGAGGTAGATGGCCTGATAATCTTTGAAAGAAGCCAGGACATGTTGCAGACATTTGTGTTCTCATATGTGTCCCCTCCAGAACAGCCCTGGAAAACTTCAGGACTGTAATGCATGTGTGCAAACATGTATCGTGTGCCTCTATTCCCATTTGCATGATTAATTGTGTATTTCTCTTCTTTTCTGCAGCCATTTGCATTGTGGCCCTTCTGAAAAGCTATAAAACTTATTGTCTTTAAATAAAGTAGAAACTTAATTGGTTAACTGTTTCAAGCATATCCTAGTCTAATGAAACCATGCTGGTAAAGACAGGTAAAAAAAAAGTCTTTAAGGGTTAAGAATAGTCTTATTTGAATTCAGCATCTTTGTCTTTGGTCTCCTCTTCCAAGTATATCTACTGTATGCAAGACACCACCCACAAGATTAGGTGTTGTGACCTTTAATATCTCTGTCAGGCTGTAGGTAATAATTGAATCCATGGAGTGCTTTTGAAACAGAATGCCAGCCCCCTGCAGATACTAAAGGTGGTGGACAGGTACCAAAGGTCACAGGCCTCTGACTCACTATGGTTCTTAAAGTTTTCTGTGACAGATCAAAAATCTTAAATTTGTGTTACTGCATGTGTGTAGTGGAAGGCTCCAGCTGTTGTTTAGGCCTGTGCAGCAAATAGCGCTTCAAACATCTGATCCTTCTGGAGTCAGAGTTGGGCTCTGTGGAGAATCCTATCTGGGGGCGGGGGGTTTGATTTTAAGGTAGTTCCTACAACAGACAAAGATCACTGATTAAATTTGATGCTGTCATTTGCAGAGTGTATGGATTTTAATGTGTTCTTCAGATGATGCATGGTGTGTTTCTTCAGCCCGTAGTGAGGTAAACAAGACCGTTTGTATCTTAGACAAAGTGGTTGAGAATTTTTGGGGCTTTTCTACACAACACAACATTGGCAGCATTGCACTCTGACATCTTTTCTTTGCATTGAGAAAAGCACTAGCAAACTCAGAAGGTTAAACTGGAATCCGTGATAAACAGACAGAATGGAGAAGAACCTGAAATTATGTGTGAATTTTGTATTACCAGGATTATATGACACAAATTTCCATTTATTTCATATTAGGACCTCAGGAGGAATGGCGGTTTTAGAAAGAGGCTTCCATCAAAGTTTGTGCACCAGATGTGTTGTCAGATAACAATATCAGGTGTTGTGGGTGTAAAATATATATTAACACAGCTTTGGTTTGGTAAATATTCCTTTCTTATAGCTCTACAGGCATATTAAAGTTGTATATAAAATATATTTGTTTCCATGCATATTTAAATACAGAGTGTAAGAGGTGAAGAAAAAAGTGATGATTCATTAAGAAGAGCAAAACTGGGAGAGAAGACAATAACCTCCAAAACAATTGCAGAACTCAGTGGATAGCACAGGGTGTATAGTTCCATGCCTGAAAGGGCTGGAAAGAGTAGAGCTATGTTTTATGTGCCCATATCAGCACATCAACAACCCCACACTGAGTAAGCAATGTGTGTTGGTTGGTGGTATGGGAACGGGGTGAAAAACAGTCCTCCTCCTAAATTTATGAAGCAGGATACACAGTAATGTATTACATTTGAATACCAGTTTGTCTTCGAGCTATGAGTACAGGATTATACTTTTGGAAACATTTACTGCCATGCAGGTAAAAGGTGTTTCATTTTTTAAATTCAGTTTTCTTATTCAGCATCTTACTTCTTAGAACAAGAGGATTACTGGAAATCACTGAAGAACCTTTAGGGAAAAATAATCATTCCATCCGCTTTGATTTAAAATCTCTAAGATCTGTTCTTTTTTTGTTTCCCAAGACTCAAGACTAATCTGTGTAGCTTAAGCAACACAACCTTTGCAGACCTCACCAATCGCAGCAAAGGAGTACTTCCAACCACCAATTCTAGCCTCTTTACATTGGCTATCTGGGTGTTTCTGCACTTTTAAGCCCTGGACGGAAATGACACTTATACCTAATATGTTAAATTGTTAATTTAAGTATTTTTAATTATTTTTATTTTAAGTAAATGCATTTATGTTCTGATCTTGAAAATGAGAATGTTGCTTTCCAACACACACATCAGAAAAATGCATTCCAAATACCGATACAAGGTTAAATGTGAATATAGCCAATTTATTCCAGGCAGTGAATGAGAGCGTTTATGGCTGTAATTCCACGGTATTCAAACAGACTCTTCATTTTCCCACCCTCTGCCAAGTGAAAAGAGTGATTAGATTTGAATTATTGATTTAAAGGCTATAAATTGGGATCAGATAAAGCCTTGTCCTGTTATAAGCTTGTGGGCTCAACACCAGCGCACTTTACCAAAAATTTATGTTGCACCCATCGAGCAAAAGTCTTCAGGAAGGTTTAAGTATGCCCCTCACATTCTCCCTCTGCCTCCAGTCTTCTAAACTAAGTGGCAACAACACCACTAACAGACAGTAACAAATGATGGCCTGAGCCAAGCAACAGTCTGGCTTTGGATGTGCATTCATTCATTTTTAGAATTATGTGACCACTGTCTACTTCCTGTAGTTATTTTATGGGATTACAACACACTAAAAGTGTGACTAAATACTATTCTGTTATTCATAAGAGAATAAGATTTTAACCGTTCCATTACACGGCACACCATCTGAAAAAGATTTAAAGTATATAAAGCTATACCAAGTTGAACTTGGACTCAGATGTGCTTTCAGCTAAAGGATAAAGACCAACTAAGTTACAACAAGTTGTCCAATCAAAACAAGCAAATAGGATGTTTGATTATGTCCTTAAATGTGACTTAAAGGGACAAAATATGTCACATGTGAACATTTCCACATCAGAGGAAAGTCATGCTCAACCATTTCCTTCAACAGGTCCCAAAGTCTTCTTGAGTCTCTTAAGTCTCCTAACTTAGCAGGGATATTAGATTTACTGTCTTGGTTTAGTGTGTTCGGTCACAAACGTTTACCAGCTAGCACCATAATCAAAGTGGTTTGTGAGCAAATGTGAATATTTTTACTTTTAAGGGTGTTTGGTCTTAAACTGAGTGCCCAGGGTTCATCTTATTATTACAGTTTGTCCTTAAGGGAACATCTGTAGCACACTATTCAACATTAGTCAAAATATTTAAATCTTATTCATGAGGAGGACAAGCTTGGTGATCAGAAATGTCAGTAAGGATTTAACCTCCAGTTTAACCTCCAGAATGCATAAAAGAATCTGCTAAAAATCTTGTAGGGATCCATCCATCCAACTATTTCTGGAATCAAGGGTGGAAAAATTTTTTTTTTAGAAATTTAAATTTAATTGAATGGAAGTACGATTATGAAATTCTATCCTTATTTCATGGGGCAAGGTTTTCTACCTTATCTTATCTTTCAAAAATATACATGATGACTAGTTTTATGATTCTGTGACTGGTTTGGATGGCAAACTCTTGTTTTAGTAGCTTTTTAACAAAAAATGCCAGATTTTAATATATATCCACAGCAGATATGTACTAAAACATGCTAAGTTTTCAAAACAACTGTAAAGAGGTGCTGCATGAATATGGAGAAGTGCATTTAGAGCATATTTTATTCAAAGATTCTGTAAATGAAGGCATCTTTTAGGCCTGAATTTACATTTGTTTAAATTAGTGTTAAATTAGAAATATCATTCTGACTGGCTTCTTTCAACTGACATGAAGAAAGAGACATACTCTTAAACAAAACCATTCCAGTTCTCAACATTTGTAATTACAGTCTAAACACTTTCTAAATGTGATTACAGCTGGTGGCTCTTCTCGACACTTTGCCAGTTGTTTTTACTCGAAGAGGAAGATTGAAATGCTTCAGAAATTAATTCTGTTCTTTTGTGAGATGCACATCTTTACTTTTTCATCATGGATAAACATAATTCTTGTTTAAGAGGCAGACGTCCATGTTTATCTAAGATGATAAGTGAAATTAAACACTGCCTGTGTTGATCCTCATTCATCCCCTTTGTCTCCATCTCCTTTTGTCACTTGTTATTGACTGAGCTTAACTTTGTAGCCGTCTTTAACTTTGCGCTCTGTCTTGGTTTTGTGACCTCTGGTTCATTCCTCACATTTCTGGCTTTTTCTCCTCCTTTCAGCCTCCTTTCACCTATTTATGCATTTACATTTCTCTTTAATTTCCCCATAGCTGTTCTAATGTAATTTCCAAACCATTCCTGTCTCCATGTAGTGCTGATGAGAGGTTTGATGCTACGTTCCATACAAATGTGCTGGTCAATGCTTCAGGAGCCTGCCAATACATCCCACCAGGTGAGAGATTTACGAGTTTCCAGCCTCTCTTGCACTGTGAACGATCTCTTGTTATAGTAATAGTTAGATTTTCATCATTACAGTTGCTACAGTATGTTTCCACATCGGCACCCCTCTTGTCTGTTAGATCCTAATCTTCCCACCAGTGTTTGTTGTACTCCAGTCTTGAGGCGTGAGTCATTAGTTCCAGATGGTGAGGTTTGAAAGAGTCATGTGACTTAAGTTAAAACACTTTGATGGAGGACTTTATCAGAGGCACCATAACAGCATCTCTTTTGTTCTATTGAATCCCAAAAACATTCAGTTTCATTCAGATTTAATCATTTTGGAGACTATTGAAATTCTGTGACAGACCAAAAATGTACATGTCTGCTCACTGGATGTTTTATGGTGTTTTTCCGGGTAGACCCCAGAGATTGTTGTGGAGAAAATCCCAGGAGAACAACAGTTTTAAAAAATACTCAAAGCAGCTTGTGTGGCACCAGCAAACATGCTGTGGTTAAAGCCACTTAGATTACATGTTTAACATCAGCTATCAAATAATGAGCTGATGATGAAGAAGTAAATTAATTAGTAGATTGACTTTTTTTAAAACTTTTTTCTGAGAAAATCCTCTGAAAATCTGTTTTTGTACAGCAGTTGGTAACAGGAGAGCATTTTAGAAGTATTCTGAATAGAGAACTGATTAATTTAGTTACTTATAATAATAATAATTCATATTATCTATCAATATAAAGTGTAAAAAAACACAGTACCTTTTCACAACATCTTTCTTTAGGTATACTCAAGAGTACCTGCTACATTGATGTCCGCTGGTTCCCATTCGATGTGCAGAAGTGTAACCTGAAGTTTGGCTCCTGGACCCACAATGGCTGGCTGCTGGATCTCCAGATGATGGATGTCGATATCTCTACTTACATACCCAACGGAGAGTGGGACCTTGTAGGTAAGAGGAAATGCAGAGGCAAACTAAGATGCCTTTCAGTGCATTGCACCAATAAACTAGCTTCTGTTTGAGACAGATTTTTAGTGAAATGTGGGTTAAGTTGTTCATTGAGAAGAAATTAAGCATTTCTGCCTTTGCATTGCTGCGTTAAACAGTCTATTTACTGCAACAAACTATGTACAAAAACAAATGTAAAAGAATCTGCATCATAATATAACATGGAGCAGGATGAAATTTGAAGAATGGTGCATACATGTTTTAAAAAAAAACAACAATCAACTGGCAAGACTGACATTTGAGATTTTCAACTTCTTGTAATTGATGTCAGAGTTAGACATCCTGTCAGTGTCACAGATCTATGTCTAAAAGTGTGTCTTTTCTGTCTGCTTCCATGGAAGGTTTCATTCTCACTGTCTATTAGCCCCATTTGAGCAGTGCTTTTGATGGCCTGGAGATATTGTTTCTTTTGGGTGCAGCAGAATCCAACTCGTCAGCAAACCCTGCGTCAGAAAAGATTTCTGTATCGGAAAGATGAGACTAATTTTACAAAGAGAAACCGACAGCAATTTAGATTAACTTTGCAAACTAACCTAAGATGGGCTTTTGACCACCTGGGAGATTGGTATGAAATTGTGTTTGAAATGAAGGGTGGATGGTACCTAGCACAGTGCTAAGCAAAGCCTCAACCCAAAATGGCTTTAAAATCAAGAGTACCCAAACCTTTTAGACCTAAGGACTTCTTTCAAGGAGCTGGGAAACTCCTTCCTGCAGTGATCAGTCAAATCTTCCTGCTGACGTGTTAAAAAACAGACTTAGAAATTACGATTGGGGCCCAAATCACTCCTGCGTCTACATGCTCAACTAGATCCAAATGAATATGGGTGCTCCACACAAATTCAAAGTTCCATCCTTATGTGAAAACAAAGTGTGAGGGTATATTAAGTCAGTAAAGCTGCTCTCATTCACATATTTTTCTCTTCCTTTGGTCAGTTGACTGAAGGTACTGATGATTATGACAGAAAATTTGCTCATTAAGACTACATATCAACTGAAGGTACATTTGTGCAGTGAATTCAGCTGTTCTGCTACTATCTCCCACAGAGAAAGTTAGAAGCGACAGAATGTCTTCAGCATTTTCTCACCCAGTCTAGCTTTGAAAACAAATAGCTAATTTTCCTCCAGACCAAATCAAACTCTTCTAGCTCAACTCTGCAGTGCATGTGATCATACTGACTGACACCACTGTGGATGGGCAAACTGAGTTTCTGCTGCATTCACTCAAAATTTGGCACCTTCATATAGCTTTGTGCTTACTGCTAAGAAACAATCACATCAGCATTATTTTTTCAAAGATACCACTTTGTTTTTATTGCTCTCAGTCCTCATTCATCATCTCATCTTATAGACCACAGCACGATGCGATGCTCTGAATGTCTCGCCACGGACAGATATAATCACGAGTGCCGAAATTTGAATGTAAATAACAATTAATTACAATTGTAATAACAATTCCCGCAGCATGCGATAAAGTGAATAGGCTTCATGAGTTATAGTGGAGATGAACATGAGATGATGGTGGCAGTAGTGGACCAATCAGGAATGTTCAGCACTGCTAGCCTCACTTCAAAAGTACTGAAACTGTGTCCCAGGAACAAATTGTGCAAATGCACGCATTGCTATTGAAATGCCTTAGCAAAACATTTAGCTCTCAACCAGGTGTGAATGTAACACATACAAGACTATACTGTTAAAAATAATGTATTCGTTCTTCAAATGTAAAGAGAGACGTGAGCTTAGGACAGACTAATAAAGATTATAGAACAGATTATGTTTTTCTTACACTTTTTCTGATTTCTTTCTTTTTCATCATTTCATCATGTGACAGTGAAGAACTTGTGTTATCTCTTACACAATTTTTGTTGTTAGTCAAAGGTCAAAAGAAGAATCCACAGGCACAGACACACTTACAAAGTGGGTGCACCCAGCTGGCCTGAGCAATGGAGGGGGGTGAGGCATGGGTTTGTGTGAGGTGACAGCTGGCCCAGGGATGGTTCACTTAATTCAGGCCAGCCAGGCGGCAAGCTGGCAAAGAACACACTCTCCTCCTAGTGACTGAGAACAAACCCATGCTGGAGTAAACGCACACACACGTGCGCACACACACAGAGGATGTGGATAATGCATCTGCAAGTCCGCAATCCATCACATTAATAGGTGGCTAACAAAGGCTATTTCTCTTCAGCATCCAGGTGACAAAGTTTAAATTAAATGAAATTGGAGCCATGTGATTCATTTAAATTGAATCTCTGCAGGATCAAGCACAGAGACAGAAAGACGGGTAAAATCAGTTATTTTATTTGACAAACACCACAATGAGGTGTATATTTTGATTGTGCTGCTGATTTTGACACAACCTCCAGTGTGAATACTAAAAAAGTTAGAAATTGTCGCTATAGCCGGACAAAAACCCTCAGCCCGTAATCAAATCTTGGACACTTTAAGTTGATTTTCAATCACCACTGATTGTTGATTGTGAGCCACACCACTCCCCTCACCTCCATCTCCCTCACCGACAAAAAATACACAAACACAAGTTCCTGGATTATGATTTCAACACAGAGAACAAGATATTACTTTGCGATGATGATGAAATCAATCAGAGGCACACTTTGTAATAATTTCTCTCCACAGTGGCTCTAGTTCATACATATTCATATACTTGATCTGTTAAAAAAGACATTTTATTCAAGTAAATGTGAATATATAGAGACAAAAAATAGAAAGCACAAGAGCATGACTGATGAACAAACAATGGAGGTATAGTGGGGTACTAAAGTTTGGAGGTTTACACCAATCCAAGTTTACACAGTCTCTAAAGAGCTATTTTATTATTTTTATCTAGTCGGTGGGGAGTAGCTGACTCCTCCAGCGTATAAGTAGTAAAAAGGCTGTTCACATTTGGCAGGTCATGAAGGTCACGTGCGTCACTGAACCACCAATGTGTGGGTCACTTAAGTCATTCTCACCTGGGAGTTGTTTACCTGAAAAGCATGTTTGGCCATAAGATTCACTGTGTGAATGGTTGTGAAACCGCCTGGGGGAGAAGAGTCAAGGCTGAATTGTAGGAGCTGGAAAGATGATTTTTGCAGTCTAACAGATATTACTTTCTTGACTCCTTTCTAGAACCATGTGGTCTCTGTAATTCTAAATGATCTGTCCCCTCAGTTATGCATTCCACATGTACGGAGAGGGTAGATACTCTCATCACTCAGAGAACTAAGGTTACAATGTAACCGCACGTTTTCAGCAGCAAGCACCTTCCTCACATGATCACAAGGAAATAAAAATCATCTTTTACTCAAAACCACAATGCCAGTCTGTTTGTTAAAATGTTATCTGATAACAGAGCATTTCTCATTTATTTTCCTGCTGACTTACATTTATTTTTTACAAGGATGCAAACAAGTGACCCTCAGACCACAAACCGTCCCTTTTAACTATTTATTTAACTATTTATTTAACAATTTATCACGATTCCTAGATTATACTACATCGCTTTAATCAAGCACACTTGAGCACTTTAAGTAGACTCAACCATGCAATGCTTTTATTTAATAACTCTGTGTTTCTGACATCTGACTGACATCTTCACTTGTCCCCCAGGTGTGCCAGCAAAGCGTAACGAGCTGTACTACGAGTGCTGTAAGGAGCCTTACCCTGATGTGACTTTCACAGTCACCATGCGCCGCAGGACTCTGTACTACGGCCTCAACCTGCTCATCCCCTGCGTGCTCATCTCTGGCCTGGCCCTGCTGGTGTTCCTGCTCCCTGCTGACTCAGGAGAAAAGATCTCGCTGGGTACAGAGAAAAACTCACATCAGCATATCTCAGCTTAAACACACACATACAAACATTCTCAGATTAAAAAGCCACTTATTCATGTAGGTAAAAATATATCCCTCTCCCCTGCCCAGGTTCCTGTGCTATAGCAAACTATTTACTTGTTATTACACTATGCTAATGTTGACATTATGGCGGTGGATTAGCATTCATGTTGGATTCTGTTCAGTTGCAAATAAATGAATCTTTTTAAAAACAGGAGAGATAATCATCTGGACCTGAAAATGCCAGCTTGTTTTAAAATGCCAACTAGTGAGACAGGTCATCATAAATATAAAAGAGAAACATTCCGAATTAAATGCACACCTTCTTTAACCTATGTCAGAGTCAAAAGCTGCATTCATTTTGAGTTGTCTCAAGTCACAATGTCAGAGAAAAGTAGATGAGAGATGACAGGATTTCTCCTCCATGTTCTTATCTTTCTTCAGGCATAACGGTGCTGCTGTCTCTAACAGTGTTCATGCTACTGGTGGCAGAGATCATGCCTGCCACTTCTGACTCCGTACCTCTGATTGGTAAGACAACATTCCACTTTAGTTCCCGCTCATTTTGGAGATGATTGAAAAGTGTTCATGTTGTTAAAGTGATGAAAAGGGGGGAAAAAAACAAATAATTTGTATTATGTGGTTCATCGTTTTTCCCGACACAAAAACACTTATTTGGTATATTTTGGAAAGCACTCTACTTAATAACTTTTGACAGAGGATTCTTTTTTCTAAAAAGAATGTTTCAATCTAGATCTTCTACTGAAATTTGAACCCCTGGAGGAGCCTAGAGGCCCTCCTTGAGCAAGCTACACAGGGTTGGTGGTTAGCAGTTAGTGTGGATATATTTTTCTAATTAGACTGGTTCATTCTTGACAATTGGGGGTGATAGGCTGGGCTCAAAAATAAATATTTACACCTCCTACCACAAGGCAGTCAGTAGCAGAACATTTTATCTGCACGGACTGACCGATGTGTTGTGACTGGGGTAGAAGTGTGCAAGTACAGAGGAGGGCATTTGCTTGCTAAAGCAGCATGTGAGGATTTTGCTCAGTGCAGACGACACACAGCGTTGTGTTGTGTAACACCATACTGATGCAGACGAGAATAGACAAGGCAGCAGGCTAAGCGATGTGAAGAAAAGCTGCAGAAGGAGTTGCTTCTCAGCATAATCTGGCTTCTCAGGGATGTAATACAAACACATTAGCAAAGCTTCCTTCATGAGAATGGCTCAACACGTTGTAGATGAAGCAGAAATGATGGATTCAATTCAAAATAATTTGCTCCATATTATACAATCTGACAGGTTTTCATAAAACTTCCAATAATGCTTCGACGTAAAAATGTACACAGAATATTTTGATTGGCCTTCCTTACTGCAAGGTCACTGCAGCATGAAACGTGTAGACAGAGATGTATGCTTACCAACATGCATATCCATGTCTCCATCGCTTCCACTCTAATCAAGCATGTGTATGCGTTTTGGTTGGACTGTAGATTTGGAAACAAAATGTTAGTCATCCTGCTAAGAGCCTCTGGGGTGACCATGGATTTGTTGATATGGATAAATTCCTTCTCTGACTAACACACAAAATGATGAATGACATAGCTGCAGTCCTGCCAAGTTACTCTGCTCAGGTCTTATGTTTCTCCATAGGAAGATGCAGGAATTTTTCATTTAAAGATTTGTCAGTAAATTCCATAAAATTATCCTTTTATAAGATATGTTACACAGATGTGTTTGCATTCCTCCTCAGCTCAATACTTTGCTAGCACCATGATGATTGTGGGATTGTCTGTTGTGGTAACAGTCCTGGTTCTTCAGTTCCACCACCATGATCCTCGTGGAGGAAAGATGCCTAAATGGGTAGGTTTTCAATTTCTGAATGGTGCTCTGAAAGCGCTTTAGAAATAACAGACCAGGGGACAAGTTCCAGCTTGCTGAGTAGCAAAGTCTTTGTTCTGAAACCACAAAGAACTGCTCTTGGTAATTACATTAGCCCAGTTCCTGATCTTAAAAATCACTAACATTCAATCACTTACATTTCTAAAAATGTAAAGAAAATCAAGTAAATCTGAGGAAGTGAGATTATCCTTGCTAAAAACAGGATGGATACAGCAAGTTTATTATCACTGATAAGTTAAAACCCTATTTAGAAATCGGCAAGCTTGAGCACAGTGTTGTGCTAGAAAAAATTAAATGATTAAAATATATTTGAACCTTTTGGCTAAGATCATAGTAGACTTTCTTAATCCACCTACATTCTCCTCCACCAGGTGCGAGTCATTCTCCTCAACTGGTGTGCTTGGTTCCTCCGCATGAAGAAGCCTGGAGAGGAAAGTAAAACAGCTGTGAGCTCAAGTAGTCCTCCAACTTACAAATACTCTCACTCTCCTACTCATCATACCAGCACCAACAGCATTCAGATGAACACCATACCCGGGCAGGCGTCCACACAGACAACCACTACTAACGGCAGCATGAACCTGTACATTGGCTACCACTCCATGGGCACAGACAACCCTGCTTTTCCACCGAACACCGATTCAGGGTTGATGGTGTGTGGTGGCAGCGGTGGAGGAGGAAACCACCATAATTGCTCCTCCCAGCATGACATCCACTTGGACCAGACACGGACTTTGCTGCTGGAGCATGTCCCAGAAATCTCACGGATCCTTGAGGAAGTGCAGTACATTGCAAGGCGCTTTCGGGCGCAGGATAAGGGGGAGGAAATCTGCAGCGAATGGAAGTTTGCAGCGGCGGTCGTGGATCGGTTGTGCTTGGTGGCCTTCTCGCTATTCTCCATCATCTGTACCTTCACCATACTCATGTCAGCTCCCAATTTCATTGAGGCAGTGTCCAAAGACTTCACATAAGCCTGATCTACTCCCTCTCTAACAGGCAAAAGAAAAGAAAAGTTACAGTAACATTAAGGAATCCGAACACGGTTAGATAAGAACGACACTGGGTACTCCCTTCTACCACAATGTGAAGCTTCACCTGCTGAAGTTGTTTCAAAATCTTTGCATATCAGACTTTTCCCTCACATATTTGTCAGTGCATATGGTCAGGGTGATGTAGTTTTTCCTTTTAAGATGGCTTTCCTGGCCATCACCACCCAAACATTATGCCACATAGGAGGTCTAGGCTACATGTTGAAGTTAATGATGTAGAAACTCACTCTAATGCACTTTTTTTTTCATACCTAATGCACCACATCATTTGCCTGCCACTGCTTTGGCTTCTCATCTTATCACTGGCTTCATCCTCTTTCACTTCCTGGTGTGTCTCTTTTGCTACAACTCTCACATCCTTACTGCAGTGTTTATATTTTATCAGGGAAAATTCTCTGAAAGGTCTTAAAAATTGACTTTAATAGTGACATATAGTACAGTGAAGAAATAGCCTTGTGTTGTAGCAACTGTAGTTTTTTGTATTCTATAAATATATATATATTTTTAAGATGGTGTTACTGATGCATTGCAGTGCACATCTCACTTCTATTTGAACTATTGCTTTGCTATTTATTATGATTTGCTCTGATTATTTTCGGTTCAGATTTACAAGCCAACACTTCTGTTTAGTATTGAATTAATCATTTTGTATATAAAGTGTCAGAAAACAGTAGAACCCCTGTCATAATGGAGTTTTTTCCACACATGTAGCAGTTGGATTGCTCCTTACTTATATCCCTTTTGTTTTTAAAATCAGGTCTTCAGGTTCACTTTTTGAACACACTCATTAATATTCTCAGTTCCTTACTTGCACAGCTCAAACCTGAGTACTTTATATCATAAATATCACAAAGACAGAGCTTTATCGGCAAGAGTAGTAGTCGTGCTTAACTGTGACATTTACAGCTTGCTCTTTGTAAGGGAGTTTAATAAACTGTAAAGCAATTCTAGAGGGGGTCTTACAACATTTCTCCTTGTGTACATCCCTTTTGCTGTTACAATATATTCAGTGTTCTTTACAGATCCACTCTGTTTGTAAGTGACTTATATTCATTTACAATGCATATACCATCTGAACAATGTGCTGCAGTGTTCTGACAAAAAAACTTCCTGCATAGAAAGAAGGTCAAAGCAGGTTATGACTAAAACACGTCATCCCAGTTGAAATTCGTTTGGCCCTAATCTTTTGTGGTGCACAATATTTTGTGTTTTTTTTACTCTCTAATACTCAGCAAATGACAAACCGTTCTCTCTAATCTCTGGCACCAACATATAACAAGGATTATTGGGTGACCTTACGTAACATATTGTGTTCAACCATGTCTCTTGTCACGACCCAAGCATAGTCTCTTAAAACCGGTGGTATACGACACAAGTGAATTTGACCTTTTACACACAAATGTGAACCCTCAGAAATCTCAGACTGAGCACTGGCCATGAGTGGAGTTGAAAGAGAAACTAAGGAGGAATGAAAACAACATAACCAGCGTGTGACCACTGCAGCAATACTCATTGATTAACTTTAATGGTTTGAATTTTATATCAGACAAAGAGTTGCAACCCGCCCACTCCCTTCCAAGCCATCTCAACTCTGTAAATCATTTCCTCATATCTGCTAATATTAGATACACAGGGAATGGTGAAGCTAGTCTGATTTAAGCAGCATTCAATAATCTTTACTCAATTACTATGTGTAACCAGGGATTTGATGTTAACATCTGTTTTAATTTTCTTACTAAGATGTCATGAAAATAAAATGGAGACACTGCTGTTGTAATGCTAAAGAAATAGACACTCTGGAGAGTAAGATATACCACTTCCATATCTTCGTGGTAAACGTTAAGATATAGTCAGCAGGCCTTTTAGCCATAAGCAACCAGCAGAGATTCCATCTACCACTGCCATTTTGCTACAGGCACAAAGAGGTTAACTGTTCACACCCATTTCCAATTTGTATGCTAAGTTAACTGGCTGCTAACTGTAGCTTCAACATGCAGAAACTGTATGAGTGTTATTCATTTTCTTGTATAACTTTCAGGTGAGAAAGAAAAAAAAAAAATCAGACTTTTCTTCAAAGTTAAACTGTTTCTTTAGCTTTGCTTAGTTTGATTATTACACTTTGTTTTGGTTTTTTTGGCCAAGTTGCAGGGGGTAAAAGAGAAAATCAAGCAGCAACGAAAGAGTACATATGAGCCAAAGTTCAAGTGGAGTTACAGTGGAGTTAGGAGGAGTTTAAGTTGCTGTATCACCCACAACAGACAAAGGAATTATACAAAACTTTTATGATGGAATCTTTGTGGAGACTACAAACATGAACATGGACAAGTAGATACTGAGGAAAGTCAAGCCTTTTATGTAGATGTGCAGACAACTTAGGACAGTCAATTATGTAGATTTCTTTGTCAGATGACCTGTTTCTCCTGTTGCTCACCTATGTTGATGTAAATTCAGCAAACACTAAATATACTTTTCATACATGTATATCTTTTCATACAAGTTGCATCAATGAAACTGAAAGACTTCAAAAGGTGTTTGTAAAGGATGTTAAGACTGAACTGAAAATGTGAATGGAGAAAATTCAAGGTTTTAAACTGTTATCATAGGTCACTCGATTGAAGTTGAAACGATACAACTGGCTCAAAATGCATGATTGCAAAGATGAAATTCTGATGACTGATGACAAAAATCATACCTAAAATGAGGATGTGGCCATCTTGAGTTTTTTTAAATCACAGTGTTGTATTTTTGTCAAATTGAGTGTCTTTTTTGTGGTCTGTGCCTCTCTGCTCAGTTGTGTACATAAAAACTGACTGTACATGACTATTTTAAGAAAAATAAAGGAGAAATGTAATAATTGTTAGCAGTTGAGTGACTGACATGCTCGATAAATAATATTCTTCACTTATAGTGCGACTGTTAAAGTTGTCAACCAGTTCAGCTTCCACCAGGAAGAGACTGGATAATTACTGGGTTGCTTTTGTCACTTTGACAAGACCGTAGGAACAATGACAACCTGCCATTGAATGATCATGGCTCATCATTGCAAGTGACTGCATGAGTGTTGTTTACATAATCCACATAATAATAACATAATAAAACAATATCATTTTTTTTAGATTTGAAAAGAATGGATGATTGGAAGAGTTAGATTTTTTTAAACAAACTTTTCTGAAAACGTTTTGTCTTCTTGGCTGACATATATTCAACCTGCAGAGAGTTTAATGTAAAGAGTGACACCACTTTCATGTCCGTGCAGTGAATAAGTACCAAGAGCCAGCAGCCATTTGACATGGAACACATTAAATACTGCAAACAAGGGGAAATACAGTAGCAAGTCTCTAATTAAAGACAAAGTATGCCTACAGTGGCAGCACCTCTAAAGCCCAATTTTCAACATATAATGCTTGTTCAAGTGTTTGTGTGTAACATAAAATACATTATTTCACATTGTATATGCAAGAATTTGTAGTAACTCCTTCATGTTACCACAATAGCTCTGCACATATGAGTCAAACAGTGTCTGAAAATGGAAAATGGTTAGTTCATGGGTATTTATTTCATAATTCTACATCCTTTTATCCTACACTCTTTAATCCTACATACTGAACTCGTATCTTAAATAATCTCATCCCATTTTCTGAAACTGTCAATTTACCCAGAAAATAAGACACTAAAGCCTCTGCAGGAAGCAAATTTAGAGGCAGAGTTTAAGCACAGCAGAGAAGGAGGAAAGGGACCTGTCTGGTGTGTTTACATTTTCAAGCAGTCCACCTTCCCCAAAAACAGAGTTCTTCACAGTACCAGACTGTTTCCTGGAGACATTTCCAGGAAAAACACTGGAAATTTTATGAAGAAACATTTAGTTTAGGTAGTGAGGAGGATGGTGGTACCTTTAGAAAGAGTCTGTGTAAATGATTGGAACAAATAGAGGTGGCGTGGAGCGGGGCTGGGACACAGGCGGCGTGGACCAAGACCGAATAGGTGAAGGTAGTTTTGAGAGTGAGTCACTGGTGACTGCTCTTCCAGAGACTGAGGCAAAACTCTATGAAATAAAACAGAAAACAAGGAGACTGAAGAACAATGACCAGAATAAAACAAAAGTACAAAATATTACTTGAAAAAAAAAAGAAACTAAGAAGCAAAAAGACTTGGGACGGGCACACGACTCGGCTTAGATGAGCCCAGCAGGGCTTCCTCGGGTATAGGAACGGGAACCTGAGGAGTAAACCTTAGGGTAAACGTATCTGGGAACATTCAGTTTAATTACCTCTGTGAACAAGACAGATTAAACCTGATAAATGTAAACACAATATATCCTCCGTTTAGCTCAAATGGCTGTTGACAGCAAAAGCAAGTTATGCTTCATTCACAGAGAGTGCAAAGCTGACCCACTGTCAGTCTGTACTTTTCATTATTACAAACCATGTCAATTCAATGTCAGAGATGGCCTGGTAGGTGTTTCTGCAGCTGTTGTAATTGTGTGTGCGCTTTATGTCTCAGCCTTTTGTCGTCTCCCCAGTCCTCTTTTTCTTTCCCCTGAAAAAAAGAAAAGATTAAAAAAAAACAACCTTGTTTTTTCTTTGGACCCATCTGTTTCAGACATCAACCATGCCCTCTTCCCTCTGACTGAATCCACTGGGATGAAAGTGTGGGTATGTGTGTGTGTGTGGGTTAAACATTGTTAATCAGGTTTCAGAGTGACTGGGGCATGTAATCTCATTTACTCCTTAAATCCATTTCTGCCCTGTCCATTACAACTTCTCGCCTGAAAAACAGAGCTGTACAGTACAGTCAGTTATTCATAGGGTATAATCCTAGCTCAAAAAAGGATTGATTGTTAAAATGAAGTTAAAATGGAGGTTAGGGGGTCAGTGGATGTTGTGATTTATGATTCAAAAGTAAAAGAAATCCTGCGTGTGTGAAGGATTTTTTGCAGGAAATTAAACGTTAAAAAATAAATTAAATGAATGGGATTCTCAGAATCCAAGCTTTCATTATCTGCCATTAAATCTATTTGAAACTGAAAAGGTATTACCCTTGATCAGATGAGTCTTAATGAAATCAACTTAAAAGAAAGTCATCATACAGCTTTAGGGAAGCAATTGCATGACATACTGCATCTGCTTCTGCCACAGCTGCCAAACCTGAGTAGAAATAGATAGTAAATGATGGAAAAAAAGTGACAATGAATTAAAAAAAAACAGATGAGGACAAACTAGGGCTGGTAAAATGAGATGGGAAATAGGAAATCAAGTTGCTATGACCTAATTATTCACTTTTCCTCTGGATTAAGCAATAAAAAGAAAAAAAATTGCATATAGAACATACTTGACCTAAACCATATTGACATAAATACAAAACAAGCTTTATACAAATTCTTTACAGCTTTATTACTTTGGCAACAGTGCACTGGCTTTTCTTTTCTGATGCTTAGAGCTCCTCCTCCCTTGGTTGATGTTTAAATATGCCCTGCTTGTGGTTTTCAGAGCAGTAAGGTGTAAAACAGTCAGTGATGGAGTGTCTGCATCCTGCCACAGCACTGCAGTGGGTGTACTTAATGTGTTGTGGGAACCATATTTTATGTTTTCAAACTTCCTGCCCTAAGTGACACAAACAGGCTGCTGATGTGTGTGGGGGCTGTGACTGAAACGTTTCATCATTTAATAATCGTCACTTTTTCTCCTGCCCCATCACATGCCTTGTAGCTATCTCATGAATTCTTTTCATTTGTTTATCATTAACTTCTATTGTATGTGCTTCTCTGCCCTTCACTGTTCATTCATCTAGTGAATCATCATCCATCCTAGCAGTTTTCCTGAGGCCATGTGTGTCCTGTAAAAATCAGTAAGTACACACATTCAGTGACTTACTGCATAGTATGAATGGCAATTCTATTACAGTGTTTACACCGTGCAGATGGAATGTCTTATGCTCAAAGTTCTGGACATATTGTGCTCATCATGGTGAGATGCTAAGACCTTGTGTTGCTGCATAAAACCGCAATCAATGCACTCAAATACACATAAGTGTGGGCTGAAGGTGGTGTGGTGGTTAGCTCCGTTGCCTCACAGTAAGAGCTCGAATCCCGGCTGGGGCCTTTCTGTGTGGAGTTTCCATGTTCTCCCCGTGTATGCATGGGTTCTCGCCGGGTACTTCGGCTTCCTCCCACCGTCCAAAAACATGCATGTTAGGTTAATTTGAGTCTCTAAAATTGTCCCTAGGAGTGAGAGTGAGCATGTGTGGTTGTGTGTCTCTATGTGGCCCTGTGAAGGATTGACGACCTGTGCAGGGTGTACCCAGACTCTCACACAATGACAGGATAGGCTCCGGGCCCCCCGTGACCCTAAACTTGATTAAACCAGTACAGAAAATGGATGGAAATACACAAACATAAGAAGAAAGCTGATAGCTCAGTCTGAAATGTTTATTACACTACATAAGTAAGAAGTGCTCTTTTAGTGTAAATTGTGTCTTCAATCTTTATGAATAACTCTAAGATATAAAGTTAATTCCAGGTTGTGCAGAGCTTGTTATGATAAAGTCACATTTAAAATTCTGCTATAACCTCGAATTGAAAGACTTAATCATCCAGCTGGCACAGGAGCGCAGATGCTTTTGATATCCAATAGTCGCTGGGTTGCTTGGAGGGAAGCATTACTGTCACAACGAAATTAGATGAATGACCTGTAAGGAGAGAAAAATAAAAGGAGAGGAAGAAAAATCTGTCTTAGTTTACATTGTTTCATAGTTAGAAAAAGCTCCCTATTCTCAATTCTCAACACAGTAATAACCCAAAAAATGTATCCATCTGCATATGTGGTACAGAAAGTATGAAGCCTTTCACATCATTCACATGTGTTTCAAGCTTCTCTGGTCACCTTTCTAATACAATTTGAATGAGGGTTAGGGGGTCATAATGTATTAAAGAACAAATTTTTGGGTCCTTTCTCATAATCTTTTTGGCTGCATTTGTTGTGAAAAATTTAGAAAGGTTCAACTTTGCAAGTGTAAGTTCAAATGTCATCCAAATAAATTGTGTGACTGACTCTTGCTACATTTCCAAATGTCAGTCACAACCACCAAGAAGCATCAGTGACTCATATTAGTGTGAATCCCTCCATATGTTTGAAAACATGGATCCAGTTTGTACCAGTGGTGGACAGAGTCCCCGCTCTGGCAGAGGTCTTGTACAGGGGAGCATGGTAGAGGTCAGGATCAGGCACATAGTTCTGCTGTGGCTCAAAGTGTACCACTGGCAGCATGGAGTTCAACACTCTTGGCAACGCATCATCAATCACCATGTTGACATCATCCCAGTGGCAGGCGTCCATGAACATGCCGTGTACGAGCACGCCATCCTCTGGATTCGGTAACTGTAGTTTCCCCAAAGAAGATGAAGGAAAGTGAGATTAAAAAAATCCCATGAATCTACACACATCCACAAAGAAGCCCAAAACCTCATACATGCATATTTTTATCCATTATCCAAATTATTTGGTACTTCTCCTTAGTAATCAGTTGCAATCACATGAATTAATATAAACACTGAGAGATCCACCCTGAGACCCTCAGTACCAGGTACCGGTCAGAGCTGTTTTGGTAGATTAAGGACCTTTCTGCAATTGAAATCTAGCTTTAGAGTCTTATTGAGGGGAACCAGTCCCTGCACTTTCTCAATACCTTGTTATCCATGTCCAGTTTTGCACTGATGGGCAGACTTCGTAAAGCCTCACACACTGCTACCTCATCCCTGTACGCTGGCACAATGTTGAAGCAAAAGTTGAGCTCATCAATCGGTAAATCGTAATGCCGGGCATGATTCTGGAGCACTCCTATGGGCCAGAAATCAAAGGAGAGTGTTAAAGAAAACTCACAGTTATTTTTCATCTGAAAAATGCTTGACTCCTGTATGGACAGCAGGAGTGAAGTCACTCAAAATGGATCAAACGGTGGATTAATACCATGGCAGGTTTATCCAGTTTTGTTGCATTGGTTGTTGTTTCAAAGGAACATATCAGTGAGTTGAAGTATTGGATTAAACCCAAATATTTCTGAAACACTTTTTTTCAGGGTTCATAGAGACTGATGCATGAAGTTACCAGTAAGAAAGCCTTGAGGGAAGAAGAATCCTGAGATCCAAAAAGATTGGGGCTGACCACGTGTGATCCAGGCCTTGGATGAGACGACAAAGGGAAGAAAGAGGGTAATCAAAATGAGTTTATTTTTTTCAGTGTGTTGTCTTCAGTACGATATGTTGCATTACAGGCCTCTCATTCCTTATATGACCCAAAGGTAACTCAGAGAGTAAACTTGTACTGGCAGAGTGAGCTGCATTTTCTCCTCTGAGGAATCAAACATTCATTCCAACACAGCGGCTACACATAACTTTATGAACTAATGCGACTCTCCATTTGTGTGTGAGACTAGATTTTAAGGATTGTGCTTTACACATGTTCAGACCAGTCTTATGGAAGAACGGCTTAAGTCAGGGAAATGAACCAAATGCTGAAAGAGGGCGTAGAGGGAGACAGAGGGGAAGAGACAGGAGAGATGCTCTGTGCCTCAGGGATGAATGCAGAACGGGCATGTGTTATTATTGTTTTTCAACTTAATGAGATAAAACACAAATACAATATTGAAAAATACATGTATGCAGATGCACACAAAAAAGAGAAAGCAAAGTGAGATATCAATGTCTGCGAGTCAGCGATGCTAAGAAAGTTTGAGCCAAAAGAAGGAAATGAATCATACTTCATATTTCTCACTCATCTCTAATTCATTCAATTTGCTTTCAGTTAACTCTCTTAAGTCAAATAAAATAAAAACTAAGAGCAAGGGTCCACATAACATTAGTCTCTGGCAGAAAAGTATCAGCTAGACACAGAGAACACTTGTGTCAGGATCTAATCAAAAAAGCACTCCAAAGGTTTTCTTTTATCCCACATATACTCTGTACTCATGGGGAACGACTGCAAAAAAGACTAAAAAAAGCACTTAGAAGATAAAAACTACATGTACTCTAAGCCTTTTACTAAAATTCAAGGTTAAATAGTACATAATCCACAGGAACTAAACATGCAAAGTTGCTTGCGTGTAGATTTTTGCGTCCAAACCTGGATGAAGGAGAGTCTGAGAACCAGGTCTCTGACCCAGGAAGCCAGAGGTTTGAGGGAAGGGTAGGCAGAGTTAGCCCAGTGAGTAGGAACTTGGTTGTTCAAAAAGCTGGTGTAGATTTGGTCCATTTCCTCTGACATTACAACAAGACCCGCGATTGCCTTCAGCAGTGTGGTAAGAGACATCTGGTGGCAGGAAAAAAAATAAATAAAAAACACATAAAAAAATCTCCCACTATGCTGATGATTCTGTTGCATATCTACAAAAAACTGCTTTTGTGTTTGATTGACTGTTACTCATTTAGCCTGCATTTCTTAAGATCAAGACAATAAACTGTGACACAAGTTGTGAAACAGCCATAAAACAACCTGTAACATGGAATTGTATGTGTTCATGCATCCAGTGTTTGTCACCCTTAAAACTTTCAGTAGGTTGTTGAATAGATCAGTCTCCTGGCCCAAAACAGTTGTGAGGGAGTTCAGGCGCCCATTTTTGTCAGTTGCAAACAGTTTTTCCACTGCTGCCTCCATGTTCAGACACTCTGTTCACAGACAGGCACAAAGGTGGACAATCAGCGGATAGTAAGATGGATAGTAAGACGGATAGTAAGAAAGATTTGATGGACATGTATACATGTAGTTTTGATATTGAGTTTGTATGATGATACAAATACTTGATGAGGATTAATATGTATGTGTGTGGGTGCAGGGAAGCTGTCTTTATAGGCATATATGTACCAGGTAGCTTGGCAAGTATAGATTCTGCAAGCTCGCAGACCATGTCATCATTGCTTTTAGTTCCGTGACACGCTGAAGTACATGGATTAACATCCAGTATGGTGTTGATCAGGGTAGTGGTTTCTTGACGCTGCGGAGGAAAATGCAAAAATCCTAGTTTGCATCTGTACTGTGCATTTAACAGTGTAACTGAAACATGCTGCCAGACAGAAGAACCGGTAAAACTGAAGCTCACCTGGAAAGCTAGGTTGGCATTCTCATGCATGCCAAAGACCTCAGGATCATCTATGATCGGAAGTCCTTCAATGTATTTCTTATATTGCTCTAGCTCATCTGTGTCTGGAGCATAGTAAATACCTTGCACACAGAGAGGGAAACTATTAAACCAAAGAAAATAAGGAACATTTTGCAAACACACACACATTGCTGAATTGAATGGTATTTTTCTGGAAAGTGTGCTTGTTATTTTCTCCATGCTCTGTAAATGTGGTGTAGGAAGGAAAAAAGAATAAAAACATTAACAGTACCCGAGGAACAGAAGGTGTGGCCTGGCTGCAGAGTTTTAGGAGAGAAAAAGCTTCTGAGGATTGTCCTGAGGCAGCGTTGGTCCCAGGCATCCGTCACTCTGCCTCCATATGTGATCTCACCTGTGAAGTACAAAGATCACATAATGTGGACCAGTGCTGCTGAGTTAATGATGGGGAGGTGATTGTTTTAATGACCATCCCCGCTGTAGTCTTTGACCGAGTTCAAACCGGTTATGCCACACTCAGATTAATTCAGAATTCCACTGAGAACAAACATGATTAATAGTCTCAAGCAAACATCAAACATTATGAGTGAAAAAAGAAAAAAATCAAGTACTTCAGACATTTTCAAAATGATCAAACAAACAATATCAGCAGGAGACATTTTTGACATTTAGTGACATTTACTATTGGCAATGAAGATATTCATCTTAGAGCTGAAGTACAGTATGTACATGTGGTGGCTTCTTCCCTGAGACTGCCAAGTGTAATCTTACCCTCCTCCATCTTTTGCATTCCTCACAGTGTGGTGCATTCATGCTGCATCTTGTCACCTGTCTTGATGACCTTTAATACCTACGAGTACAAGGCTGAGGAAACTATCATCTGCATTCTGATTGGAAAGGGCTGTTAAAAATAAGCTTGAAGAGGCAAAACATTTCTACAACTGGAATTGAAATGCTGATAAACTAGTTGGGAAAGGCTCCGTGCAGCCTATAGTGATGTAACACTACCATGACAGAAAACTAAAACATGGAAAATCTCAGGGTTAAAGTCGAGATGTTATAAGAGAACATTTACATTCTATCTCTGAAACTTTAAATCAATTTCTTCTGGACTGACACACAGTTATGTAAGACAGTAGGAGAAGGAGTGAATAGTAAGGGAAGTCTTAGCTGAAAGCCTTTAATAAGCTGCAGGCACTTTAAGCTAGCAAAAGCGTTTCATTCAATAAGAAGAGAGAAAATATCATGCTTGGTTTGAGCCCAAATTCTTCCCCTTAAATAATGTGTAGCTCTGGTTCAATGACTGTTAGAATTAAGAATTAAACTCATAACACAGTTGTGTGATAACAACAATGAGAGACATCAATCTGATGTGGTGGGCACCCCAAAGACTGCAGGCAGAATATAATTATACAAAGGTGTGACTGGAAACCAGATTAGGGAAACAAATGAACTTCAGAAATGCTGCAGGAGCACTGTTAAACAAAGACTGCTCTCTCGTGTTTATAATAACTACCAGACTTAAACGTGAAATATTTCATCTTAAAAAAACCTGAAAATAAGTTACTTTTATTCCTCTAAACAGTAAATAAAATTCCCTGAATGAGAACTGAGCAAACACTCGATCACAGCTGCAGAAAAGGATCAAATCATATTGCAGAATTGTCCTGTTCTATGAAAGAAGCAAATATTTGGTGTAATATCTGGCACCACAGCTGACACGTCAGCAAACATTGTGATCGACAGAATCAGTTTACAACCTTAAATGAATTATCCTGCATGGTTAACCTGATAGTTTAAATGAACATTCAGCGAGAATAAATACTGCATTTTCAAAGAAAAACTAAAATCAGTGTTAGATATGGAAAGTATGACCAGTGCAACTTATTTAATTCATAATTCACACATGTCCCATATGCATTAGCTCAGGTCGGACTTTCAAATTTGTGCAGCTCAGATACAGCTCAGACATTTATCACATGATACAAGATAAATCACATCATACAGTCATACAGAGGGAGACTTTACTGCACAGATACTGAAGCGGATGATATACATCGTATAACAGGAGAAGTTTTCATACAACTCTCAGTAAATAAAATACTCTGCCCTTGGAAAATTACTGTGTAAAAATGGATAAGGATGCGCAGCCTCTGAAATGTCAAACCCATTTGATTCCTTATACCCTAATAAGAAGTTAATTCACACCTACCAGTGATGTAGATCAGAGCATCCCAAGGTATGGTGCCATCTTTGCAGTAGAGGTTGAGGTTGAGCAGAGCACATTCCCTGTCACTGTCATTGAACTCATAGCGGATGTTCCAGCCCAGTGGACCAAACTTCTTTCGTTCCTAAGATACAAAAACACAAGTTACATATAGACGTACGCAGATAACAGTGCAAACACTTGCAAAGCATGAGGAACTGACAGATAATAAGTCTTACCTGGATAATTGCATGGAAAAAGCAGATTCCAAAGACCATTTTCCTCCACTGCCGTCCCAAGTTGTGATCTTCAAAGAAACTGCTGGTGATCTCTGTGAATGCTCGGCGCATGTTGGCTCGTAGGCCTTTAGGAGGCTCATTAGTCACCTGGTGAGGATAAAACAGAGACCTAAGGCTCAGTGGTTACAACTGAGAAGACCACAGTAAACTCTGCTCAAACTGAGGAGCACTGTTTGAGGTCAGGCCAATTCCTCCTTGTTGTGTAATCCTCATTACAATGCAGTGACTAATGTGACCTATCCTCATAGAAACCAGTATGAGTTCTGATATCAATTCATTATTTTCATATTATTGTCACAAAATGATCTTAAAGTTGCCCATACAGAAGTATATGATACTCTAAATCATTTGTATTCACACACTGGTGAGCCTTACTTCCCTCAGATTGATGCAATGTAATTTTTACTTTTAATATAATGGATATTTAATATATAAAGGACTGTCAAAGCAGTTCACTTACATTTGATTTATGATATCACAAGTAACATATTCAAATTGTATTTGTTTGGGGGCAATTTAGCTCCTTTCAGAAAATGTTCAACTAGGTAGATGGGTAAATAAAGCAAGACTGGATTGTTCACAGTATTTGGTTCACAGCCTGTATTTATCTGTTAACAATATAGACCAAATGTTGAGATGGATTCATGTCAGAGTGAACCTGCTTTTACTGAAAAACTAATCCTGTATATAATTGCAATAGTTTGTTTATAAAGCTGTTCAGGTTGAATTTTACAAAAAGTATAAAGAGAACTTTCATGCTAAAGCTGGAAGTTAGTTTTGTCTTGCTTCCAAGATATCCTTCGTAACACCAGCAACCATTAAAGACACTGTGCTATGATAAAGCTCCTAGACTAAAAATCGCTTTACAATTACAAACTTATGTAAAAGCATGTAAAGTGTCAGAAATGCACAAAATTAAAGCAACGCAAAAAAAAAATTCATGCATTGTACATGAATCGAGTTACCAGTTTGACTTATCCGAACAGACCAAACTACAATCATTTGACCATCAGCTTTCCTAAAACTGTCACAGCAGAGCTCCACAGAACTGAATATTCTAAAGACAATTTTCAACAAATTAAGTATGTACAGCGTTTTCAGGTCTGAGAGGTTATGCTCAGAAAATCATTTAGAAAGTATTTTTGCTCTTTTTTCAGAATTCTGGTTATGAATATTCCTCAGGAAAAAAATTAAGAAGCCACATGCTTGCAAAGGTAGACCGTCCTGCCCAGTGCAGAGAAAGCAGATTATTTTAAACCCAAGTGAACACAGAAACATGTGTCCATACAGGAAACATTAGTCCTGCAGTGCCCACTTTGACAGATAATCTTCAAGTGAACCGAAATTTCTGTGAGTGAGTACCTTGACAGAGTTCTGGAGTACCGTGACAGGAAAAACCTTCGTTGGCTTGGAACTGAGGAACAAACGGAAGTTCTTATGGATTGATGTGTCTGCACAGAAACACAAAAGAGTGCATTGAGTATCTTTTTTTTTTTTTAAATATACACTGGACCACACATTAAAGCTGTGCTGGTTACAGAAAAGTCCCAAGTTACCAACTTACCTAAATGTATCTCATCACTCATTCTGTTTTATACAACACACATATCAGGCAGGTATTAAAGAGGCTGAAAAGAGTTGTCCTCCTGTCAAATATGGAACTAAAACCAGATGGCGTATTTAAACATAATGAGCCCAAATACTGTGTGTATCCATTAGTGTAGAAACGTGAAAATAAGAATCTTTGTGTTTTCATTACATTAGATTAGAAAAAAGATGTGCTGGTAGCTCTCCTCAACTTTTTGCCATGCTAAACTGAGACGGTAGCCAAGAAGGGACAAAACATACACTGGCTCAAGAGGATTCCTTTATATTTTTATTAATCGATTTATTTTTAAGCCACTATAGTTTGGGAATAAATGGAGGGCATATTCAGTGAGTTGCCATTACAATCTATGCTACTGCATGTCACTAAATCCTACACACCTTTAAGTGACACTAGTGGAACGTGCCCACAGGCATGTGTCAGCCTTTAACTTCATTATCCTGTATTATCCTTCATAGCTTTGAATTTGGAGATCCACAAGTCATTTTGCATTTACTACAATGCAAAATCTTGTGACCCTATGTGATCACAGGAACTTGGCGTGAGCAGCATTTAAAAGAGGAGCAGCAGCAGCTTCTGTGTCAGGGCTGAACACATTTGGGGACAGTGTCACTTACTTTCTATCAGAGCTAACAACCAAACACAACATCTCAGTGATTATGCACATGAAAATGAGGAAAACAAGGTTCAGCAAAGTTCGGTTGACATACTACATACTTTAAGTGAAGACATGCATGAGATGGACTGAGATGTACATGTTAGTGGTAGTACCAGGGTCACTGAAGGTCTTGATGAGCTCCTCCATGGCCAACATCCAGGACACAGCCAGATGGCAGTTCTGGAGAAAGACCCAGTTGCCGGTTTTCATCGCTACTTGTATCATCTTCTCTGCCAGAGGCCCCTGGCCTTGACCCAGTGAGATGGACTCCACTCTGAGAAACAAAGAGAAATTGAAATATCACTGGGATCACCTGTCGACACTCGTTTACACAGATTACCATTTAAAAAAATCCTCTTTTAAGCTTCTAGTGTCTCAAACAATATACTTTTGTAAAGTTATTGTAAGACTATAAATAAACTTCTGGCTCCTTGTGCTGCAAAAACAATTTCCCAGGTTTAATTTCAGCAATACTTTCCATTTATTTCTTTATTATTTTTTACCTGTCAAGCCATCCTCTCTCATTAGCAAAACGCTGGAAGGCCCCCATGGGGTCGGATCCTGTGCTGAGGATGAAGACAAGCGGGGTGGTGGGGGAAATGTCGTTGTAGAGGTTTGAGAGGTCAACTGGAGGGTTTTCCACAAACTGCTTTCCCAGGGAGACGATCACAAACTCAGTTGCTGCAAACACCACCTTAAAAAGAAAGCAAATGAGTAATGATAGAATAATAGAGGAAACCGGCTGTAGGTTTGTTTGAGTGTAACTAAGAAAAATTCTAATTTTTAGCATCAAGACAATCAATCTCAGGCAAAGTGGGGAAAGAATTAGACATTAGAAATATTAGTCCTGCTTCAGTGGGTTGTGCTGAAAGCTGTAGGGAAGCTTGTAAGGCAGCTTAGTTTTAAAATAGAGTAATTACTCAGATATATTGAAAGTTAAATAATGTAAGATACACATCAGCTTTGCTTATTTCATATTTCCTCCCTGATCTTAGAAACCTTGATAAATATCTTTTTATCTCTCTATTCACAGACTTGATCCAGGCTCACCTTCTCTTCCATGAAGCTTTTGATAAGAATTAGCTTTTGGAAGGCTCCCAACCTCTCATTCCAGCAACCTTTTATCTGCTGTTTCTCCTGTTTGGACTCACAGGGAGGCAACTCTGACACATAGTTTTCCCAGATCTCAGGATTAATTGATGCTTGAAAACATCCTGAAAGAAAGAGGACTCATTTTATGCTGCACAGTTTGACATAAACTTGATAAGAATTTTAATTAATGTTATGTGATTGAGACACTAAATGTGGTGACTTACATAGGTCAAACATTTAAGTTTTTATTTTCAGAGGAAACTTAATGAACTAAATATCGTGATCCTTGCTGAATCAACCAGAAATATATGGGAACTGAGTTACCTAGATTGATATGGATGTGAGTTCTGATGATTTCTTTGGAGATGTCCTTGAAGCAGGGCAGTGTGTCTTCCAGCTCACAGCATCTCTGCCAATAAAAATCACTTAGCCATGGCACATCTGGCCGAGCTGCATAGTCCTGGGAGATATTGATAAAAAGACAGTGGCAGGCCTTGAGCAGACAGACGGTGAAGAAGAATTAGACTGTCAATAAAAGTGTGTGAGTAGATGTAAAACATCTTTGGCAGGTAGAAAGAAATGATGTAATTATGACTAATCTAAGAAGTGGACAGAACAAGCTACAGAAGAGAAGATGATAGATGCTCAGAGGCTGTGAGGCAAAATACAATAGATGTTAAAGATGTGATGGAGAAGAAAGGAGGAAAGGACAGGATTGGCAGTAGCCCCAGCCACAGTAATGCCATATTAATGAGAGCAAAATCATGGGTGGACACCAGAAATATACCCCAGGTGTCACTGACTGATCTCAGTTGTGGTCTTAAAAACCACCTGAACTCATCAATAAAACAAAAGCTAAATCTCAAAGGTTGTTTTATTCATGTCTCTTTGCTAACTTTCCCCTTATGCTTCTGCTCCATCAGGGTTGGGAAGAGAAGTAATTCAAAGGAGACCTTTGGAAAGTAAAATAAGCAAGTTGGATTATTCTGACATCAACTGAGCCTAACTAACCTGCTCTGAGAGTGTCCAGAAGAGAACCTGTATTTGATTTGAGGCACTGAGATTTTTATAATTAATTGCTAAAGGCGTATGAGCATGATGCATGCTGTCTGAATCGAGAGCTGAATAACAGATTTCTCATTAATCTTTCACAGAAACATTTATCCTGTCCACTAAACCGCAGAAAGAACTTTGTTCAGGATGTTCTTTCCGTCTTTCGCTGAAAAACAAAACTGCTTCTCTGTTTCCATCAGTGTCAGTGCTTCTGCAGCAATAAGCCAATTAAAACGGAGATAGGACTTTTTCCTTCTTTCTATCAACTCAATCTCAAACTGAGGTTGTGTAAAAATACATTACTCGCTTATCTCAAAGCTGAAAATATAACAGCAGTTGCTTAGCAGCAGTTATGGAGCATCCAGTTAAGTATTCCTGCATGCAATAAATAAAAAGCTTAGCGAGTTGTTCTGGCCTCAGTGTTTAAATCTCCATACACAACCAGATATGGTAGATTTCAATGGTAGATAAATACAAAGCAGCAGTTGACTTTACAGTCAAACTAAAGTTTAGCTCATGCAAAAGCCTTCTTATGAACAATACTGATGCATCATAGCATAGTAAAGAATTTTAAAAAATCCATAAACAAATGTGTAAATTTCACCCATTTAAACGGATTTACATCTCAAAAACTTTGAGAATAAATTTTTCACCTCACCTTTTCCAAAGAGGAAGCTCCTCTTAGGAAGTACTGCCACTCTCCATTTGAGATCTCACCACGTTGTTTCATGATCTCTATGCACAACATAAAGCTGTAGATTAGTTTATGCTGCTCAAAAAGGCCCTGTGACACATTGATGTAGGAGTTGAGCAAGATCTGGTCCAGAAGGATTTCAAGGCGTTCCTCTAACACGTCGCTCCGCTCTGATGTCTCAATGGTAGAATCAAAGAGCTAAATCAAAAAGATGGGGAAAAAAAGAAATTATAGAAAAAGTCCAGATTTTGGCTGCTTGGGATATTTTCCTTTAAAATTTGGATAAATTAAGCTTGGTTATTCCGTCTCACCTGTTTAAAGTATTTGAGGGAGAACTGATACATGGGATCAATCTCAGAGAGACTTGCAACAACAAAGTACAAGACAGAGCCTCGAGTGGCCACAGGTCTGTAGCGCTCCCTGGCAGAGTTGATCATCAGTTCTGTGGCCTCTGCGTCCTCCAGACGATGCTTTATGGCTTCTGAAGTCACCTGAAAAGGAAATGAAGAAAGTAAGAAAATGTAGAAACAAGAACAGCAGCAAGGAGGAGGAAAATAATTTTTTAAAAAAACATCAGGAAAAGAGGAATGAATACTGTAAAATACACCAACACAGTCAAATTTCATCGAAATGCCTGTTTCCTACCTTTGATTCCTGAAGAGTCTGAACTAACTCCTCATTGTCAAGTATGTTCCCCTCAGAGGTGAAAAGAAGCTTAAGGATACGATTTTCAATGTCCTTAAGCTGGTTACGATCAGCGTTGATTTGCACAATTAGGTCATTTCTCTGTTCTTCAAGATGTGGACTCTCAAGACGAACCACATCACTTAAAAAGAGAGTAATGTTTTGCAGGGAAAATGAAAGTAATAAGTAAGTAAGATGGAAAACAAAAGAGTGCAGAATGCAAACATTATTACAAAGGAAAACATAAATCTGCATGAATATTGTATCTGCTTTAACAAATTAAAGATCATTTTAAAAAATACATTAGCTGGATGATGTGAGATTACTGTTTTGTGTATGTGTGTACCTAAGCAGTTGGTCCTCTAAGCCAGACTTAGTCACCGTGAAATTGATGATTGTAACTTTGATACATACCTAGAAGGCAGATATGAACACATAATAACATGTCTTGACAAAGCTCACACGCCCCAAGATTTTGGCCCGTACACACATTCGCCAGAGTGTTAATGATGTCCTATTGTTTAATATTCCTGCTACGAGATTCCAAGCAGGCTCACTCATTGTCATTCACTTTTTGCTGTAGTATCCACACGTTACACAAGATATATATATATGACGATTATGACCACTGACAGGTGATACCTGGTACCTCAGAGTAAGTAGGTTATAATAGACAGCAAGCAGACATTCTGCCCTTGATACCGATGTGTTAGAAGCAGAAGAAATGGGAAAATGTACCAATTTCAGCGCCTTTGACAAGAGTTAAATTTGAATGGCTAGACAGCTGAATTATAGCATCTCCACAAATTGCAGCAGACCTATCAAAGAAGGAAAACCAGTGACAGTGTTATGACCAGAGCTCACTGATGAACCTTAAGAGCAAAGGCTGGCCCTGGTTTTGGTCCAACAGAAGAACTACTGTGGCCCAAAATGCTGAAAAAGTTAATTCTGGGTACAAAATATATCAAAACAAAATGGTGCATGAAGTTTGTTGTGCGTGGTACTACTCTGATTTGAGTCCACCACTGTAGATGCTGATAATGGACATGTGAGCATCAGAAAGAATGAGGCCTCATCTGATGTATTGTATTTTCCTCAATCTGTTGTGAGTGACAGGGTCCATGTGTGTAGCTGTGGGATGTGGTGGACGTATAAAAGTCAGATAAATGGTGAATGTTTCTTGCGTACTAAAAGTGCTCCGAGTGATCCATATAGTGGAGTCCATGCCTTGATGGGTGGTTTTCAGGCAGGTAGTCATGTGCCAACTCCATCAGAGAATCATTGATCGGTTTAAAAAAAAAAAAAAAAAAAAATTGAAATATACTGAGCATGACATTGTTAGATTCAGGGAGTCCTGGGAAATCTAAACGTGTAAAAGCCAAGGCTCGAAAATCACAGTTGAATGACCTCCCTGAATGAAAAGCCGTCATGCCACTGTGATATAGCCACATGGTTTAGAAAATCATTGTCACTCTGCACAGTCTGCTACTGCATCCAGAAATGTAACCTGAAACTTGCAAGAAGGAAGCCTTACATTAATTCTTTAAACTGTTTTTGGTAAAAAAAAAAAAAAAGAAAAAAGAAGCAGATGTTGAGTTTGTTGATAACAGCCCATCAAGGCTGTTATCAGCGAAGGGTACAAAACCCTGTGTCTGTGATGATATGGATGTTTGTTAGTGTCCATGGTTAGGGGACTTGCATATGTGGGAAGGTGCTATTGACATGTTGGCGTACAGTGGTAAGCTAGTGTGTAGCTAATACACAATAGCTGATCCAGTTTGGCAAATAGCAGCAGCATTTGAATTAAAAGCCACGCTAAAGCTGAAAAATAAACATCACACAGCTTAGTTTGACTGAACAAAGATATATGAAGGAGTGTGTCCTGTCCTTACCTCTGGTAAGTAGTGTGGGTTGGCCATCTTAGTGGTCATATAGAATCTGAAGTTTTTGTTATAGTCTACATCTGAGTCTCCAAGTCGGATCAACGTTCGTCCGCCAGTCACGAATGTCTGCTTCAGGAGGAGTGGCTCCAGGGCTGGATCTAAGGTTTCCTTCAGCTATACACACGTCATTTTTATGAATACACATGCACATAAACACAAAAAACTGATGCACATAACAGGTCTTGTTTAACGCTAGCTGTGAAAAATAATTTGGAGCATGTGTACCTACCTCCTCCAGCAGGACAGGCATGCCCATGCGTACAGCATTCTCTAGAGTACAGAGGAAGGTTGGGTCTGTAAACTTTATCACCTTCAGTCCATGCTTAGCCTCCTTGGAGCGGATCCATCGGTTGGCCTGAGAATGACAGAAAAGAGCTTCATCTGTATAATCAGGAGATGGCCTGTTTACAGTTTTAGTATATGAAAAGAAAGTATGTTAGCACTTGATTTAAAAATCCAAACTTTGTTGAGTAGTGCAGTATGAAAGAAATAACTAATAAACAAAACAAGTTAAGAAATATCTTCTATTATTATTCATGAGTCTGTTAGACAGTCATACTTTGAGTTAAGATTTTTCTTTAAGAAAAATTATTTCATCCAAGAGTTTCACAGCCCTACAGCAATGTGAGAGGAGAGAAACTGATACTGTCAGCAGTCAAGACAAGGACCAGAGTCTTCAAAGGAAGCTTGTGTTTTCTATGAGGTGACGCTGGGCATTGCTCTTTTATCTCGAGGCAAGGGTCAGAGTCTGAGACTTTGTTTCTGACCGTATGTGACAAAAACTTCTATTCAGAGATATCTCTTAGTTCTTCATGCTGTAGCCAACGATTTAAATCAAACTCAATACAAATACTGACACCAAGAATATGAGAATAAAATATTACTTAGGTTTTGAAACCAAGTGGGTTTACATTAACATGCGATGATACTTTATGTGTGAAACCTGAAATAATAATGGTTTATCCATGTTATAGTCCACTAAATGAATGACACCTGTGTAACCTCAGTTTCTATTTAACCTGATCCTGTGGGTCGATCATAAGAGGCCAGCGGCGGCCTTCAGTCACCAGGATCCCATTCTCTGTGGAAACTGTGTCACGAGGCAACCCTTCTGTGTTCCACTGGTGGATGACATATGGATCACCCAGAATATTGATGAGGCTGAAGTTGGAACTGATGGGGATCTTCAGTTGCTGACATTGTGTTATCCATTGGTCAATTAGCTGGGAAAGGGAGCACATTAGTATGAGAGGATATTCAATCAGTTGTGAGTTGTTTTGTTTGAAAGATGGTTTGCTTGTGCACGTCTGATCTATAAAGTTCAGTGTTTTTATATTTTATAAACAAATTCAGTTTATTGCAATGACTGTATTGGCAATTTCATCTAAAAGAAAAAAGAGAAAAAATTGGGCCATTTTTTCAATCTAAATGTTGGTTCTGAATTGAGATGCAAAAACTACAGTCTCTTCATGCTGAAAATATCAACTGCTTAAACTATTTTACATAGAACCCCTGAAAACCACATGATATGGTACCTACCAGCTGTCTGTAATGAGAAGTGAAGGCTCCCTGGTAGGCCACACAGGCAGCTGCAATGAAGACATTTCCTACAACATTGTTAATCTCTTGCTCAAAGAGGGCCACACTCTCTTCCCAGCGTGCTTGCTCATCACCCAGAGCAGAAGTTAGCTTCCCTGCCCTCGTCAACCGAGCCTGAGTCAGAGCCATTGTGTTAACTTGAGGAAAGAAAAGGTGTGAGATAATGCATGAGCAATCTATTCCTTCCACAAAGAGAATATGAGACATTTAAGCATTGATCTCTGATAGTTTTTACTCAAGGGATAGTAGATGGACTGACCAAAGTAGACTTTAACATGGCAATTTAAAAAGGGCAAAGCCCTCACCTAATTCTTCCTTCTCAGTTATGCTGCTCTCAAACTGCTCCTCTAAGACCTTGATCTGGTTCTCCACCTCCTGGAGCTTTTGCTGCTTCTCCCTCAGGGTTGCCATGGTCATATCCAGATCTTCCTGCAAAAGTTAGGGTTAGAAGATAGAAGACTAAAGGGATGTAGGGGAAAAATTACCACAATAAATTTCCCTTGCAGAGCTTCCTTCATCCTTGACTTTAAACTGGGTGACAGTCAAAGATATCAAGGTGAAAATAAACAAAAATAATTTTTTTTTTTTTGTTTACTTGCTAGTTTCTGAAAATGGTATCTAGCTAATACCAACACTTTCATAACTGCACTAACAGCAAGTTAACATAAGTAATTGTGTGGTATTTTAATTCTCATCATTACGTTTTGTGCTGCCAATTCTAGATGGACTTGATATAGACAATAGACCAGTTTAATGTAACCTATTTGACCAAAAAAAGAAAAAAACATGAAGCACTAAAATTATTAAGCAATATTGATTCACTTGTAATGCGTATAAAAAATAAAGCATATCAATGCTTTAATCTTTGTTGCTGACCTGTGCTTTGGCCAGTTTTTCTCTCTTGGGCCCGACCTCTTTGAGGACTTTGGAGTAAAGATCAATAGCTCTGACCCACATGCACATTGACCTGCAGGCTTTAGATACCTTCTCCACCTAATAGCAGTAACACAACAAGGAATTTCAACAGTAAACTGAAACATAAAGTAATACCAGGCTATGTAATAATCCTATTATTGTTTCTGACGTGGAATCCAAACAGACCTTCTCAGGTATGAAATCAGGATTGCTGACATATTTTTGCAGTTTCATGAGGATCTGGAGTTTGATATTGTCCTTGTCATAGTCTGTCAGTCGCCGGAGGAAATTGGCATCTCCTAGTAATTGCTTGGCACTTTGCCAGTCCGGTCTGTAAGGAGAGAAGGTAATTAGTCGGGTGTTGTAAAACAAGGGGGTCTAAAACATGCTAATCAGGATGAATAATATGTGTACACGTATACAAACAGATAACCAAGGCACAAGGTAATGTCGTATACATAAGCATCAACTAAATATTAAGATGAAGGTACACTGTGGTCCTTCAAGTTCTGAATTTGTTGCTTCAGCTTGATCAGATTTAGATTTGCAGAATTTGGATGTCATGTTTCTCCGATCGATCGATAGAAAGAAAGAAAAGGACACCCTAGACATATTAAAAATAGCAATATAAAATGTATACATAAGCAGAGTTCTTCATAATGCTGCTTGGAAAAACCAAGTGGATAGACCATTGCATTAATGGGTGTTTTGGTAAACAACAAAGTTTAAGAAGTTAATCTTATGTATTAGATTAATGTCCGTAAGATTAATTAGACCCATATTTTGATTTCCTTTTCCTCAGGTACATGAAACAAAACTGTCTGACCATCAATATGATATTATGGAAAACTAGGCTAATCAGATCACACAATCTCCCTCCTTTACTATGAGGTCCAGCTCTAATGCTTGCGTGCCTATTGTTGGTATTCTACAGTGGATGAGAGTTAGTCAGGATTCTGCTCAGCTGGCAATTATGCAGGAAGGTGACATGCTTTGTGAGAAAGTCCTCTAATAAGAATAAGAATAATTGTTTGTGATTCTCATCATAGTAGCCCTTCTGTTGGTTTGACCCAGTTGGGATGGTTTCCTTCCAACTGTGCATCAATGAGCTTTGGGCACCCAACACCCAGCTACCCGTTAGTGGTTTGTTTGCTCAAGTTTGAACAGAAGTATGTTTCCAAGACATTCAACATGTTGAGTACTGGACAAGAACCAAATGTCTATATGTTGTCTGATTCACTACAGGTGTTGACATGCGCCATTTCTTTGTCTTCAGACAAAGAATATTATTTGCTTCATATGTGAGTGGGCTAATCAGTGTAGATTCATTGTACTTTCACATCTTCAACACATGTACAAAGTGATGGTGTCCTATGGGCAGAACAGTGGGTGAAAAAAGATTAAGGTAGAGAGGATATTGGGCAGGACTGGATTTAGAACAGCAATCAAATAGATTAATGGCTGATGGAATTTACAGGTTGGCAGAGGGGTGAGGACATAGTCATGAGATCAGATGGATAATCCCTCTGAATGCTGACTACAAAGTATTGAGATTAAGCAAAATTATGTTAATAATAGTAATGTTATAATTCCAAAAACGAAAATGCAATTGACTCCGGCTTCCTCCCATCGTCCAAAAACATGCATGTTAGGTCAATTGGTGACTTAAAAAATTGTCCTTAGGAGTGAGTGTGAGTGTGTGTGGTTGTTTGTCTCGTTTGTCTGTGTCCCTGTGATGGACTGGCGACCTGTCCAGGGTGCACCCCGTCTCTCGCCCGGTGACCGCTGGGATAGGCTCCAGCCCTGCCGCGACCCGAGCGACGGATTAAGCGGGTAAAGAAAATGGATGGATGGAAGATGCAATTGCACACAGTTCATGTGCTTCTACAGTATATTTCAAATGCAGCATGGCTGCATATAACTAATTCAATGTATTTCTCACTGAAATAGGAAAAAACTTTCAATTGAAAAAGGATGCGTACTGACTTGCAGTTGAGCAGGATACAGACAGCCTCCATGACAGTCATGACTAGTTCTGGGGGTTTGGTGAACACCTTGATCTCAGAGATGTCAGCCTTGTCGAGAGAATTCAGAGCTTTGTTGGCGCCCTCGAGGGCTGGCAGTGCCTCATCCAGGTCCCGCTGCGCATCATCTGCAATGGCCTGGGTGTCTTCAGCTTTCACTTTGGCCAAAGCCTCGTCTTCTTTTACCACTTTACGCACCTATAGCAAGAATATATTTTTGTTTCATGGATATAAAAATCATAACCATGACAAAAGGGTACTGCGCTTTTTGAGAACCATGAAGAAGATAACAGACAGTTTTGAAAGTTCTGTGATGACATAGCATACTGTATGTAAACATAGACCGACCTCATCAGCCCTCTCCCGATCAACAGTCAGTTTCTCCATAAGGGCATCAACATCAGTGGATTTCTGTTTTAAAACTGGCTCCAGAGCTGACAAGTCCACTTTCATTTTGTCCACAAGTTCATTGGTCTGCAGCAGCTTAGTTAGGCCGTTCTTTACGCGGTCCCTGGCCTTCAGTACACAGAACAAATACATGTGTTACATCATGCTTAACCTATTCTTTAAAATAAGATGAAATACAATATATTACCGTATCAACACCACAACTGAAAACTTATTACTAATGGCCTCTACACAGACCTGGATTAATTGCTGTCTCTTTTTGTCAAGCATGCTCAGGTACAGGTTGATGAGCTCCAGATAGGATGCAGGTGTGGTGTAATACCGGCGTCGCAGCTCTAAGTAGAAACGCTCAGCCATGTCACTGACACCCATATGTATCTCCACACACATGGCTGAGAACCTCTGCTTCAGCTCATCACTGCCAAAATCCACATCCTGGAGAAACGCCTGAGAGACAGAGAGCAGTGCCTCCCGAGGCCACTAGGCACCACAAAATATCAATTCACAAAATATAAGAAAAGGAAAATTCAATAAAGAGGGCAAATTAAAACCTCCCAGAAGTTAATGAAGTAACTCAGTATCAACCAAAGCATAGATAGAATGCTATAACCTGAAAGGCATATACTATAGTACAACCCTGGAGGATAGAATGGGTAAAAAAAACCAAAACATTAATACTAAGAAAGGAGGAGAAGAATATTGTTTCAATATTAAGAAAACATATTTCTATATCACCGCCTGGATGAGCAGCATGCTTCACTGGTAGACTGATTAACCAGTCCACAGAACCACGAAATTCAAACTTTTCTACAGCTTTTAGTCAAAATAAGCTAACAATAAACATGTTAATTCCAGAAACTTCCAAGCATACCTGCACAAACCAGTCGATGGTGCAGCAGTTCACCAATGATGGAAACATGCGACAGCGAGATCTGAAGGCATCACCCACAGGGCTCATACACAGAACAATGTGCAGCTTCTCACGTACACGAGCAATGAAATACTGGAACACCTGAAGGCATTATGACACACACACACAGAACTCTATGATTTCTAGTGGGTTCATCTCAGCAGGATGAAAACTTTAAAGGGTGAGGTTTTCGTTCAGTTCACCTGGAACTTTGAGTTCAGATTACTGCTCTTTCTCAGAGTATGTATATGGACTTTTGTGACTCATCGTTGAAAACACTGTGTACATGTCATTTCTGTGACATTTTGGTTCTTAATTCTCTACTTTAACCCATTCAGACATGTTGCAAAATATGTCTGACTTTGACTTTTAATGTACATATTGCTCTTGGAAGGCAAAGATTAACACTTTCAAATGGATTTCATTCTTATTACTTCTCTTAGATGTCATCATGTGTGTAGATATTGATCACTTGATTTTAACTGCAGCACTTCATCAGGTCTGTTTAAATGCAACTGCAACAACTGTCTCTGCACTAGGTATACAGATAGCCAAACACAAAGCTTCCATAAAATAACAACTCATGTTCCTACACCTGCTCTTACACAAGATCAAAATCAGATTCAATTAGGAAAGGACAGCATACACACACCCATAATAGCTAAATTATAACGCGATTATGATAGGTTCAGAGCCTGTACATTTATGATTCAACTATTTTTTTTACAGCCCAATTCCCCTTAGGTTTAAATTAACTTCATACACTATCATTATATCTCACATTTCATAGTTTTTGACAGTGTTTTAACAATTTTAACTAAGATTAAAAGAAAGGAATCCAAATCGATTTTCTCAAGATTTAAACATCTAAGTGGAGATAATATTACTTGCAACTATAGAGATTGGTTTGTATGGTAAATCATCTCACCAGATTGAGGACTTTCACAAAAAATACGACGCAACATCTTTCCTCAGGTGTTGCATGAAGGTGTGCAGTTGGTAAATAAGATTTTAAGATTGTTCTTCTGGACTCTAGTATGTTACATTTTTTTAACATGTTACATTTTTGTTGTAAGTCTAACTTTTGTCATACTCTTTAGACAATTGGAATTAATCTGTCTGATTGTACATATAGCATATACTGTGTAAAACTTTCACTGTCTGAAAGCTCTCCACTGCACTGTATGTAATGATTTCTGTGCATACCTCATCTCTGTTCTCTTCACTGATTCCAGCCTCTCTGGCTTTAGAACGGGTGGCAGCCAAGACTTGTTCCAGCTCATCTTTTTCAAAAAGGTTAGGCACTTCGCCAGAGTTTAAGATGTTGTTGATATCTTCCAAAAACTCCTCTATTACAATCTACAACAGGCAAGAGAGTGGTCAGAATTATGTATTAAAGAAGTTAAATATGTACTTTTTTCATTGCTGTTAAAGCTTTCATTCATACCTGAGTATCTGTAAAAAGAAACACCATATCTTTTCCCTCCACACCAGCCATCTTGTAGAGCCTCCTCAAGTCTTCATGAAAAGTGTCATAACTGTAGCCTCGACTCAGCTCGATCTCGAAGCAGTGGTAACCGCACATGTGAGTTACCAACCGAGTGAGTGTCTGCTTACCCGTACCTCCCACTCCCACAAGCAAGGCATTGCCTCTCTCCTGGCGAATCATACGGGCAATTCTAAAAGTTAAAAGGCCAAATCTCTGTTAGGTTTGTAATAAAAGAACAAGGGAAAACAATCAACAGGACTCACATTCTATAAACACTATATCCTCTTCAGATCAGATTGTCTTTGAGGAAAACATCAAACTATCATTATAGGAAGCAGATTTGTATCTTTCAATCAGCTGCCATAAAGTCCCATGAAAAAAATAACTGTCCTGAAACTGAAGTGATTCGAAATCAATTCAAAGATTTGAATGCTCTGTGAGGAAAATCATCTTCAGGTGCCATGGATGGCCATTTTTCTTTAAAAAAAAATGGCAACTCTATCAAATACAACCCAAGAGCAGACCATCTGATGCCTTAAAAGCCTTGAAAAGGACTTCAAAATAAAATCTGTTAGCATAAAAATACATTTGTTACACAAACCGAAACTGTGGGGTAGACACATCAAGAAAAAGCCGCTGCAGTTGAAAAGGGACATTTCCAACTTTAATTATTTAAATTTTCTGTATTTTTTCAAATTTAAAATAAATAATTATTGAGAGAGCATATTTACAACTCTGTATATTTACACTCTACAGTGAGACCAACAAGCCAGTGCAGAATCTTAAATCAAACATCATGCAGATCATAGGTGCTCTTCATTTCACAAAATTAAATAAGTTGGAAAAATGTCAAACTGGGAGCTATAATAACAGTTCTCTGTGAAGAAACAGTCACTGGAACTGTGTGTGTTTTATGCATGCATTTACAAAGCACATCAACATGCTTTAGAGGGAAATTAAGTCTCACTTTGCTGATGTTGATATGTACTCAAAGGAATCATAAGTACTGGACTTCTGGCCAAAAAGTTGAATAGTATGCTTTTGGGGTGTGTGTGTGTACGTGTGTATGTGTGTATGTGTGTGTGTTCACGCAGAATTGGTGATGGAGAGCTGGGCATAGCTTTTATTTTTAACCACTGAATAAGTGCAAAACTACAGGTTATCAATGAACATATCAGCACCAAGCCTTTTAGAATAATGTGGGCTGGATTAAGTAATCAAACAGATGTTGAGGAAAGATTATAATCTAGGGTTGTTCTGCCACTTTTGGCCATAAACAGCTTGAAATCAACTTGAAATTTGAATCAATAAGGAGTCCCTGGAGTCAAAAGGGACACTCTTTCAAGGACAGTAATGTACACATTCTGGAGAGAGAAGCCAGATAGTTTGAGAGAGGAGTCAAGGAAGCCATCTACGTTAAACTGGAAAAACCCTCTTTGAACAATGGAGGTGGTCTCAGGTTTCACCTTCCCAGCACCTACAATGCAGCAGTGTGTAGTTGTGGGACGATTTGCAAAAGCCAGTACTTGCAACTGAATGAATTTCACATGGTAAAATGATAAAAAATAAAAAATTCAGCAAGCTATTGTCAGAAACTGGTGGATTGTCATTCCTGTGTGCTACTCTATGTAATGCACACAGTCCTGGAAAGTTTCAGTGTCTTTCAAGATTTCCCCTTCGAAAAAGCAATATCTCACGGTCTCTACTGTTAACTGTGTGGTTGCACCAAGGAAAAAGTATGTTTATGGTGTACACCTGGAGATGTGTTCAATGGCATCCTGGAAGAAAACCAGCTTGGTATCTTTGGAGAAGGTCATGTTGTAATCATTGAGATACGCCTGGAGGACAGCTTGGATCTTTTTCATGTCTGTCAGTTCCTCATACAGACTATCTTCTTTCTCTGAACCAACCTACGGGAATTATGAGATGGACAGAAGTGTTGTGATATATTTCTGTGTTAACAAAACAATAAAATGTTCTGAAGTCGACCGTCACCTTGACAAAGTCACCAAAAATGATGGGTTGAGTCACAAAGTATGAGGGCTCTAAGTTCATACCAAAATATCTGCCTGGCAGGAAAAGAGAGGAGGTCAAAAAGTTGCACACAAAAGCTATTCCTAAAGAGCTGAAATATTTCATATTATTTCAATTCAAGTTTGGTTTGAGGGTTTTCTTACTGGCCATCTCACAGACGATTGTGTTGAAAAAGGTCTTATCTTGGATGTTGATGAGTCGGTCATGAAAGACCCGCTGACATTCATGGCAGAAGAGGCGGAAGATCTGAGTCTTGTTTCTCACTTGACTTGGCTCACACTGTAGTATACCTGGGCATCAGGAGAGCCAAAGACATACGGAGAGCAGAATTATGGGAAGTATGCATGGATATATTTTTTCAGTTTGCCAGAAAGAGACCATAAAGAGAAGATGATTGTAAACTTTGTGAAAAAAGACAAGAACATCAAAACGGGCCAGGAAGCAGCTTCACTTGTGAATATTTCTCCACGTTAGAAAACACTATAGTGCCACAGGGGCGGCTTAACAGAGGTCACATCTCAACAAGAGGGAAGGGTGAGTGTATGTTTTATAACCACATTCTGCTTTTTGATGTTGCACTTCAGGGCACTGCGTTTGTGCGATGTGCTCTAGTTTTTTAACTGATATTTTGTCACAAAAAAGTGGTAGAAGCCTATTCAATTAATTTTTAGGCTGTGATGATGCCTTCTGGGTAAAGAATGTAAAACAGAAAGGGGGGAGAGGTGAAGGAATGCTGGTGCAGATAATTAGGGAGCATAAGGCAGAGACACAGCGTATAAATGTTGGTAATGTAGCTTGAAGAGATAAATTATAGCTTTGCCTCATGCTGTGGAGGTACACAGATTTAGACATTTCTATAACATATGTGTTTCGGGTGTCTATTGCAAAGCCAAAGTGCCCTTTAAGAAAGACTTTGTGTACTGAGAGCTGCAGTAAAATTCATCCTTGCAGATCAAGTCACTTGAATCGACGATGCTCTGGTGTATGAAGGTTTTCTGTCTTTTCTCTGTTACTTAAGTATTACTGAAACAAATTCTCCATTATTGTGCAGCCTTAGCATTGTAACTCAGTGGTTGTGACATTTGCACATTTATCTGAATGTGTGTGTGTGTCTCTAACGTATACTTATTCCCCACCTTGGACACATTTTGAGAGGTCCCTGAGATTGAAGACATAGTGGGACTTAGCTGGAGTCGGGAGCAGATCGACACTCAAACGCTTGTAAATCTCCACAGCAGCATCCACAATATCTGCAGCACAGTCTCTCACTTCCTCACAAAAATCACTGAGGAAACCATTCAGGATGGCCTGGAGGAAGATTGGGAACAGAAATAAGTCATAATGAGCATGACAGGAGGTATAAAGTGAGATATATGGAAAATTAATTGGAAGGCGTGAGATGAAATGAAAAAATTCATAGATTAAAAGAGCAATGGTAAGACACAATAGAGAGAACAACATGCTTGTACATCACTTTGGCCTGTTAGCATATCTCATGTACATGTTGAGAACCAACTGATTCATGACTGATTCATTTTCTTCACTTAGACTGTGATATTGTGCAGATTTGAATAATGAATATGGGATCTATGGAAAAGTAATTGTGTAAGAGAGTCAGACTTTTAAAGAATCCATTTGAAGTCTTTGTATAGTACATTGTATTTTTTTTTTTGTAGTAATGCGTGAGTGTTTGTATGCATGTATGGCTCCTAACTTTAAAGATTTGCTTAAGGCTGTGCTCTGACGGCGTTGGCAGGCACAGCATGCTGAAGTGGCGAATTAATCGGGGGGTCACGGGGTTGCGTCCTCCTCCCGGAGGTGCACATGCTGCTGCAATTGTCATTTCCTGAAAGACAAGAGCAATAACAGAGAAGAAGAGAAGCGGGGATTATTGAAGTCGAAAACAGATAAAGGTTATGAAAACATAAACATGTTTCCTCATCAATATCTTGATTGCAGTAAGCAATAACTGCATCTTTGTTGCTTTAAGCCTAAAGGTTGCATAACATACACAACTACACAAAACTGACAAACATTTTTTTAAGTTATATTCAATACCTTATTCAAGTATGAATTATATAATGAATACAGGCTCAAAGTGCTCTTAGCTTGAATTTGAGGGTAATCACATCCCCCTTTAAGAGGAAGAGCTTAGGAAATACTGCTCTTAAATATATAAAACTCTCTTGTTTCAGGGGCTCGAACTTAATTGAATAATTGTCTTATAAGCTGTTAATGGACAGATGAGGTGCCATTCCTTCATTATTTCTATATTAATTCAATAGAAAGAAGGTTTGAAGTTTATTTCAAGTGTAGCATTAGCATTTGGATGCTGTTAAAATTAACAACAAACATGCAGAGCTCCCAATGCAAAAATAGAAACAGAACATAAATCTATAAGAGAGATAGTAAGAAAATGAGTGGTCGATTTCAAGTGTTAATACTTTCTGTAAAAACAGAACACACTTCTGTGTTCTGCAACACAAAAAGCCCTCCACGTCAACAAAGGACAACAGCAGTAGGTGATCGAACAGTCCTTTCCGTGGCAAAAAAAAAAAAAAAACACTTCACAACATCCAGCCAAGTGAAGGACTCTCTCCAGGAAGTAAGCCTATTAAAGCTTATCAAAGACTACCCATGATCATTAAAGAGAAGACTTCCCCACAACAAAAACAGAGGGATCACCATAAGAAGCAGACAATTTATAAACCTCAAAAACTGAAAGGTGAGGCTGGTGAAGGCTTGGGACAACTCGTGATTCAAAGCGCATCAACAAATAAACATTTTTCTCATCAAATGCATCATAGGTTAAAGTAATTAGGCTTTCGATTGAAGGTGACTTTCGATTGATGAGCATCAGTACAGAAATGTTCACAATGCCTTTGAGGGTAAGCACATCCCTCCCTGTCAATCAGTTTTGTGCCACACTGATTCAGGCTCGGCTTCAAACTTGTTTGTACAAAAGCTTTACATATATTACACATAAAATATAGAAATTACAGTACAAACATACAGTACAAACTGAGGACGTTTCTTATGGTTATGGACAGTTTTAATGTCATGTTAAGCCATGTTAACTGTCTAAACAAAAACTGAGGCATAATATCTACCTAATCTGTGTTCCACCTGGAACAGACTGTAAACATGAAAAAAACACCCAAAATAATTCTGTCTTTTTGCTTTCTGACAATTCCAAAACAGTCCTGACTGGACCATACAAGGCTGTATTATAAGGCTATATTTTTTTTACCAACATGTAGAATTAGAAAATGAGACATTTAAAGTGTATGTGCACTTAACCGGTCTGATGCAGCTGTGCCTCGTGACTGTATCTAGCATTTCAGATGTCCTGTCTTTAATTCTACCCTTTAAAATATCATTACAAGTCATCTTAAGCATATACCTGGATCTCCTTCCAGAAGAAGTTGTTTCTGTCATAAAAGCCAGAGAAATCCTGGAACTGACGCAACAATTCTATAGGAGGCTGAGAGCCATAGGTGTCCAGTTTAGGCATATTCAGGTCATCCACAAAGACCACTAACTTTTTGTCAGCCGGAGGACCTGCAGAAAGGAAAGAAAAGGAGAAAGGATGACAAAAAAGGAAAAGGGGTTAACAGACATGTGGACTGATGGATGGACAGAGTTACTGTGTAGATGGACAGTGGAAGCAGGGAAGTGAAGAACAACTGCACAAACAGATCAATTAACGGTTGGCTATATGAACAGATGAGCCGTCTCATTCAAGGGCACCTCCCATTTTACAAATTGACTGTACATTAGAGCCAGCCATTTTTAAAATACTGTTATAATCCCACGTTATGGGCGTGTTTAGTAGAGTAGCTCCAGTATGATTTTAGAGCCAGCAGCGAAACTGCACCAGTTATTATGTGAACGTCAAACCATGAAGACAAATAAAAAAAACAACCACGATTGCAAAAAAATGTATGCAAGAATTTCTCTGTTTTACAAAGGGTTTGACATCAGCTGTCACTGATGACTGCTGTATATGCTGTTTTCAAAAGACACTGCTGTCAACAACATTGTTGTCCAGATCATGAAAATTTTCTGTGGCATCATAACATCACCCGGTATAGCTCTTCAATATACTGAGTTTGCATTTGAATTGATGACATAAACCTGTGCTCCAACCTAAAATGCTTTTTCTCTTTTTCTCCAGTTTGGACTCAATGATCTCCTGTGTGCGGGCAGAAGAGGTCTGAGCGGAGAAGTTGATGTAGACCGGAAGGTATCCTGCATTTTCCTGGATGCTGTTAAGCAAGCCCCGAGCCACCACAGACTGCAAAGGACAGACATAAATTATGTCATTATAGGTCTTTCTTCAACCCACTAAGACTTGATAAAACTTAAAGTAAACCAGCACCTAAGTGAAGAGGTTGCCTCAGGTCCTGAAGGGTTTCTTACTTCTTAAATAAAACATCTTACATGAAACAATATTTGGGCTATAACAATAAAATCTGTTGATGGAACCTCAACTACAAATAAAATCAGTTATGCTTGGCCAGAGACTTGTTTTGCCTACAGTGGTTTCATAGCTATTCCAAAAAAAATAAAAAATGCCGTTTTATTTTCATAACATTATCACAAGTCTATGAACCAAGCAGGAAACCGAGGGAGAGCCAGCTGACTGAACGTTCATACATTTGCAGTCGGGCTGCAACAAAAAGAGAAGCGAAGGTAGAAACAAGAAGCTTAGCTCATGAGCAAACTAATCTATCTCAATTAAATGATGAGGCTCCATATCAGTTTATCTGGAAAGGAAAATTAGTTTCAGTGTCCTCGCTGTCCAACTTCAGTGTGTGTAGGAAATATGAACACATTTAAAATCTAAAGACAGAGTGATTTCCTTTATAATTGTTTCTATTAAGTATAGATTCAAACTAATTAATTACATACAGATTTAAGCTTTTGTTGCATTTTGGGCAGCTTCCCAACTTTTCCAGAAAGAGGGCTTGTACTATGTCTCCTGTTGCTGGAGTCTGACTTGGTGCAGAACACTTCCAGATCCTTCAGTACATAAGGAGTAATCAGACACTTTTTTCACACCACAAAATTAAGGTTTTTATCTTACTGGACTTACCGGAATAGGTTGGAATACTGACATGCACAATAAACCTTGTACGGTTCCACAAAGCATTGGATTTTTTATTTGATATGTCGCAGAGAAGTTCTAATTAAAATTTTAACTTATTTTCCAGTGTGTCCCCCATTCTTAGATGTAAAATCTGACACTTGCTCTTCAGCGTTCACATTGAAATATTATGCATGGTGACTATTAGAGATACATGTTTCATTCTTATAACATGTGGTGTGGGTCTTGACAAATCTGGTGCAAACGAGGAAAAACACGAACTGTGACTGTGTTCACAATGATATGATACTTCCTTTTGTGGTCATTCAAACACTTACTGATGTTAAGCACTACTTCTTTTCGTCACTGATTGATTGCAGTTATAAGAATCAATACCTTCCCCACTCCAGTGTCACCAGTGAAGAGTACAGAACGCTGCACAGACAGCAGATTCTCCATCAGGTAGCCGTAGCGGACAGTGTCTATGGTAGGGACCAGCATCTCAAAAAAAGGTTGTTTCTTGTCATAATCAAACGAAGGTATTATCTTCTCCCACGGCTCCAAACGCATGTTGTTGAAGTTCATATACAGACTCCACAGAGATCCACATTTTGGGAGCTATAAAACATTTGTGAATGCACAGAAACACACATGAAAAGGAAACCAGTCAGTTCTATGTTATTCTTAGTAAATCTGAATAAATTAATAAAAGAGCCTACATTAGTCTATGTATGATTATTACCAAACATTCTTATATAGAGCTGGTTACTAAGGCATCATCTCATGGTGAACACACAAAAATTCAGTCATGATACACACTCTATTGCCTGAACAACATCCAATGTTTATGGACACAGATGAACAGCTGTGGAAGCAGGTGGAATGTAATTCACTCCTTCAGTTGTTTTTATATCACTTAGATGGACAGTCCACCCTAAAGTAAGTGAGTGATGGCCCAACCCAACTGTGTTCTACCTCTGACTTTTTTTTTTTTTTTTTTTTTTTTAAAATTCTATAACTCTGTGTCTATAATAGCAGGAACAATGTTATACAATGGATTTCAATGCACAATATAAAGGCACTTTTCAAAAATTTTGTTTCACATGATATCATAGATATAACAGATATTATAAGAGCAGAATCTTTTTTTAAAACTAGCTTTGCTCCTAGTAGATGCATTGAGTACTTTGATGCAATATACAGCACTAGCTCCTGGGCCATTCACACATTTCATGCTATAACCAGCAAATTAATTGGAAATGGATTTGAGTTTCAGCAATATGGGGGATGGATAATATATGTCCTGAGTAGCAGTGTTATTGGTCTCACTGAAAATGTAAAATAAATACATTTTTTACATTTTATTTTGATAAACCGTGTGCTGGTATATCATCAAAATATGCAGCTTTCTTCATATTTCTGTATGTACCGGTTTGGTTGGTGTGCAGAACATACCTTTGCATTATTGTTGTCTTCAAACTGCTCTCTGAGAAAAGTGCCAAAAACATCCCAGTGAGAACTGGTCAGGTTGCCACCTACTGCCCATAGATAGCAAAATATGAAGGTCTGACAAAGTACATCATTGAGGTGCTTGGAATTCTGCCACACAAACAGAAAACAGCACATCAAGAAGTGAGGAATGCCATTGTTAAACATTAAGTATGTATATGTGCTACAGTATGCCCTTGTGAAAAATGTTAAGTTAAAGCAAACTTTTTTTCATTTCACTTTGATCCTGCAAACTATTTTAAAACACTAAATGATTTAGATTACATTGTTGAGTTTATTGTACAAAACTCAACAGATGTCGCTGGAAATAGCTTTAGTGAAACTTGAATCTTGTGTTTAATGTACCATGCTGAGGTCTGGCCCTTCTTTGCCCAGCAGCAGGGCCTGCAGCAGGGAGCACAGAGTGGTGACTTTACTGATGTCTACCTGGTGTATTGCCTGGGTACAATGCTTCAACACAAATTGCAGACCTTTGTCCACGTACTGTTCAAATAGCTGCAACAGGTATGTGCGCACTGAGTCAGGAAACTAGGGAGACAGAGAAGAAAATGGGGTGGGGTTATACAAGTACTCGTATGAAACCTTTATCTACATAATCACTGAGCAAGCCTGTTCATTAGGAATGTTAGATTCGCTGGTTTTTCTTGCCTAAAATTTGTATCTATATCTTTAGCAGGTAGACGTACTACTTGAATGTAATTCAGTGTTGGAAACAGGAGCAACAAATTTAAAATAAATATGCTTTTACCAGCCCCAAGACACAGATAGTGAGATTCCTCAATTACAGTGGCTGAAAAAAATCAATACAAACTGAATTGAAACCCAATAAAGTCTAACTACTCCACACGATTGTAAAGAGTAATCAAAATTATTCAACACAAAGAAAATGCAGCACTTATATTCGGAAAAATCCATAAAGAAGTTAAAGTACAGAAGCTAAAATACTCAAAGGTGGTAGATGAAATTAGACAATAAAATATCACCAGATAAGCATAGTGTAAACAAAGAAAACAGTCTCATTTTAACTGACAGAGACAAAGAGAAATTTATAACGAGAGCGAGAGAGTCAAATGATGCTGGCAGAGTTGCCCTTCTCGTATTGTGCTCAGTTATCCTAAAAGGCTCAGGACAAGTGTTGCAAGCTATGAAACTTGATGTGAAGTGCAGTCATCGATGTTTATGCTGATGCTCAAGTTCTTCTGTTTGTAATGCTTAGAAAAGGACGTAAGCCTCAAAAGGACAAAAGGAGCCTCAGTCTCGCAACCACATAAAATACAGCAATGATATAAAGGCAGGGAAATTTATGTGATGTGTGAATGACTGCCAAAGCTTTTACTGTGATCTCTGAGGAAAAGAAGGACTTCTCAGTGTATCAATTCATCAAAATTTACCTTTATGAAGACGGTATTTTACTTTAGAAAATTATGTGTGCAAAACTACAAGTTTCTTTGTGTTCACAGTGCTAGCTTACACATTGATCTAAAAGGTTCAGCAGAGACAGGTGCTCCAAATTCAGCAGAGACAGGCGCTCCAAATTAACACATACAGTATTAGTCAAAAGTTTGGACACCATTTTTTTTGGTGTGCGTCTAAACTTTTCACTGGTTTTGGCTACTGTATACACACATTAATACACGCACACAATTATGTCTACATCATTATCAGTAAACCCATTTTCTGGTACATCACATAATTATAGATAAAAATGAGTGATAAACTAAATACCCACTTTGCTTCCGAGACCATTGATCCATGTCTGTACATAAGGCATCCACTTCAGCTCATTAGGATCAACATAAACCATCCCACAGCGACTGACTGTGGCTGGAGACGCCACAGCCAAATCCTGGACCTGTAAATGAACAAGATTAAAAAAGATGATCAAGAGAGCATGAACTGTAGGACCAGATGAGTAAAAGCTGGCTAAAACCCTTCTTTTCTTTCTCTCTTTAGCACCAACCTCAAACATCATATGCATAGATGAAGTAAGTTTGATCCGCTCGCTGTTGGCCAAACACAACATCTTGTTGTCATCCAGCACAGTGTTCATGTTCTCAATCCACAGGGCATCGACAGGCCCATCACAGACCACCCACTTGTGGTCGTGACTGGTGTCGTTGACTGCATCACGGACGGTAAGAGCCATGAGTCCGTCACGCCACTCCAGAGTCAAATTGTTAACCTGTGGGATTAGTATAAGAAAAAAAATTAAGATAGAGTGAGGGCAGTAAACGAGGCCATCCTTTCACTCAATCTCCAGTCAACAATACCTCTCCGTAGAGTTCTCCCATTGAGACAGATTTTGGATTGAGCACGTGGATCTTGACAGGCTTATAAAAGGAGTTACCAGCCTGGTGCCCACTATGATGGAGAGTCTCCAGCGTGTCTGCCAGGATGGTGTAGACAGTGGTCTTACCCCCACCAGTGGGTCCAACCAGCATGACACCATGCCGCACTAACATGGTCTCATACAGTTGGATTACCTGTTAGTAAGAAAAGAAGGGTAAGATACTATACTATAGTAAATGTCAACATCCTGAGTAAGTCAAGTAAAAATAAAATGTGGATGAAACATACGTTGAAAAAGAAAATTAAGTAATAGAAACAATTATTTTAATTGTAAATGATACAAAAAAAAGAGTCAAATAGCATCTGAAAATCCAAAATAATGACTTGACTTTTCCCACTTGTACTGCACCTTCTTCGTCATGCTGGGAAGTGGCTGAAGGTTTCCCTTAACCAGAGACTCCAGGATGGTGGAGTGGAGCACGCCATAGTCATGCTCAGGGATACACACACCTGGGAACAGATCCGACAGGATACCACTGGAAAGAGATTGGTATGATAAATGCACGTGCAAAAATTTCATACATATGTTAAAAATACAAGCAACACATTGCTTTTTATTTAAAGCAATTTATTTATACTTAAATCTATATCTATTTAACACTTAGATTGTATCTGACATCCTACACTCACTAATTAATCCCTACTGACTACTTAGGAAGTTGTACATAGAGGCCAATGTAGTGGACTCATCATCAAATCAGAAGATATGATTTTCAGATGCTGATTTTGTCACACATTAAATTTCACCATACATTCAAACAGCCCTACAAAAAGGCAGACTGGCTCAATAGTCAACTATATAGTTAGTGGTGACTGGTTTTAGACACAGCAAAAATCCCTCATGTTGGAAGTCACCCAAGCAGCCTTTTGTCTTTTAAGTAGCATGTTTGCAATCTGAAAACCTTCAATAAGATCTACTATTTTTTACAAAAAGGCCCTGACACACTAGACTTACCCAAATAGCACAGCATCATCAGTGAGGAACTTTGGCAGGTTGGAATCCCTTAGAGCTCTGATCAGAACCACATCCTCACTAAGACAGGGATTATCTCTCTTCAGCGACCTAAGAACAAATACATTACTTTACTAAATATGTTTCATGTCAACCTTACAATATCTAAACATTCTCCAAAAATGAGGGTTTCTCTTCTGCTTCAGCTTGTGTCACTGCTAAAGTCACAATGGTCTCTTTGGGGGATTTGTCAATAGAACTGAAAGCATGTGTGTCAGTGAGATGATCTGACCCAGCCATGACCAGGACGGACTTGACAGCTCTCATCCCAAAGTCATAGTGGTCTTGCTGGGACAACTGCTCTGAGCACAGCTTGTACATTTGGGTCATCTTCCTCGCAAGGGTCTTGCTGGACTCAAATCCCTCCGAGTACAAAATCACCTGGTCAGAGGAGTAGAGACGTATTGTAGTCACACTGACAGACATGCAGCTGAGCTTAAAACAAAAGCAGACTCTACTACATATTTTGTATAGAAATAAATGGCATTGTAAAGTGATGCAGATATGCACACAAACATCCAGTTACCTCTGCAATGAGTGCATAGTTGGGCACCATCATAGCTATCGGTCTAAAGAGAGCTTTGAGGTTGTCGGGCAGTTCTGTTCTGCCAGCATATCCAGGGTTCATGGTGATGAATGCAGCACATGTCAGCACCAACTTGATCTCGCGGCCCTCAAACTGAAACCTTGTTAGCTGCAGGATATAGTTGGGAGAGATGCATTTGTTGGTGTGTATGGTGTGATGTCTTAAAATCAAATCAAGCAAGTCGGCTACACGTGAGGTTGTGCTAATGGAAATCATTTATTTTTAACTGGCTTAATTATGCATCGCTTTCCCTTGGAATTGCTAATATCTAATAAATGAACATCTAAATGAGGTCCACAGGCTGACTTGACATATGGTTGAATTATAAAATTTCTGTCAATTTGGCCATTTAACATTTTGATGTTTGCTAAATGTCAATTATACATTATGTCAATAACCATAATCATTCCTATTGAGAGTAAAATGATAATAAAGAGGTTTAGTTTATAATAAATGTCAGATATTCATTTATTTTATTTTCAAAAGTTGACTACAAAATATCCCTACATTTCTGACTGAAGATCTTGTCCTTGGTGTTAGATATTATTTTGTAAAATGAGTGGATATTTGTGTACGTGAGTGTATGTGTATACCTTAGCTGCCTTAGCATTTCTTATGGTTATGAGCTGCTGAGCGATGACAGACAATACTTCAATGTCAATCCTGTTGAATTCGTCAAAACAGCACCAGGCTCCTGACTGAGCAAGCCCACTGAAGAAGCGCCCCATCATCTGTGAGTTAGGTGAGAAAAAACAGACCTCGTACACCGCAAATTCCAGTGGCTGTTACAAGTTACATAATTGAGTAGATTTGGTTATTAGTGTATCTACTTATTACTAGTTGCTAGCTTTAACCATGTTACAGTTAATCGCATTTGTTAGTAAAAGAATGTAATTTCTATTCCACTTTCTTTAGATTTTTTTTTTAAAGGAAATTGATTTGCGTGCTTTTTCAAAATAAGGTTAACCAATTAGATTTTACAGCGTGTATGCAAAAGGTTGTGTCTGCTGCTTCTTCATGTTGTGTGAATGTATTTTTACATATATCTGCAGCTGCAAGATGTGTTAACAAATTTAACTTTACCTGCTTTGCTTTGTATCATTTGTACCACCTCAGTGACGGACATCTTCCGGAGAAATCATAAAAGCACTTAAAAAATGTGCACATATAACCAAATAGATTGTGATTCCACTCTAAATCAAAGCCCTGCCCACCTCTAATACACTTCAGCTGTATTTCTTTCAATAGTACAGCAGAGGGAGGAAATGGCTTCCAAAATATGTGTTATTGTTTTCATGCTTTCATCTGGGGGACTTTGACCTCACTGCACCACAAGATTAGGCACTGGTCAGCTTTAAAAAGGAAAACACTGTGTGCTTCATGGTTTAAGGTACAATCTCCAAATTGAGGGTTTATGGAACACGCATATATCTATATCTCGACATATATACATATATCATATATATATCAACAGTATATTCTTAATTTTATTTTAATTCTTAATCTTAATTCAAGGTTACTGGATATTATCATATGAAGATGCTCCCTTTTTTTCTCAATAGGCATAATAAAATAAACTCAACATTAACAAAGTGCAAACCAACAGGCAGCGATGATTCTGGATTGAAATAAAAATGGTAGTTTTACATTTCATTAATGTTTAGATATGTCCTTTGTTAGATTGCTAATGTAACAGAGACATATAACGGGGGCGGCTGTAGCTCAGGAGGAAGAGCAGTCGCCCACCAATCAGAAGGTCAGTGGCTTCCCCGGGCTACATGTCGAAGAGTCCTTGGGCAAGACACTGAACCCCACGTTGCCTCCCAGTGTATCACTGGGGTATGAATGTGTATGAATGATTAGAAAAAGCACGTAGTTAAGTAGTTAAGACGTGCTGTATGAATGTGTGTGAGTGCGGTGAAGCGCTTTGAGTGGTCAGTTAGACTAGAAAAGCGCTATACAAGTACAAGTCCATTTACCATATGCAAATAACGAGTATGAATTAATTGATATCCAACCGAAGTTTGGATTAAATGAAATTAATTACTGTAGTTACCAATCAATTGAGTGGGGAGATTTAGAGGTCTGAACCCAGGCAAACATTTTCTGTACGCTTTACCCCAAAAAATATGAGACCAAGTTGGATATTTGCATTTGTAATACATACACCTGACTTCTGTTTCAAGCTGTGTGTGATGAGGTATCAGGAATTATAGAAATAATTCTTACATATCACAGAAAAAAGGGTTGGGGTTAATAATCTGTCTTCAAACAATGTTGCAGTCGCACCAACTCCACAGTGATTCAAATGGCACTTAGTGGAAGACCTGACTACTTTTGTAATAGTGCCATCTAATGGAAACACGTTGCACATACAAAAAACAGAAAGCCATGCAGAGTTTGTTGTAAATGGAAACTAAGTGGAAAACCATACAGCATAAAAAACAGAGCTTGCAAAAGACAAAAACCTGATCAGGGATAGATATTTGAAATTTGATATATTTTACTGGCAGCACAAGTTTTGTCAGTGGGTCAAGTTGGAAAAGATGTTTCTGTACATGCGGTAAACACACAGATTTCCTGCCCTTTCTTAAAACTATTTTCAAATAATATTTTCAAGTGCGATTCTTTCCTGACTGTAGTCGGTGTTTAGTAATACGCCAATATTTCTTTGTGTAAATGCTCTTTGTTGCCTCTTTTCAGTATTTCATCACGGTCATCGTTTGATTTATCAGTTTTACTTGTATTTTTGTTTAAAATAAGCATTTTGTGACAGCCAAAACAAAAGTTCTCTATGAATGCAGATTATTATTGTCATATAGTCACTCATGGCTGACCTTGTAGTCAAGTCCATCAGAGCAGTTAAACACCACACACTGGATGGCCAGAGCCTTTGCCAAGTCCTTGGTGGTCTCCGTTTTGCCTGTCCCTGCTGGTCCAGCTGGAGCCCCTCCCAAGTCCAGCTGGAGAGCTCCCATCAGACACAGGTAGCAACGGTCCTGCACATCAAGGCAGAGGCAGAGAGGAGTGAGGAAAGTGTGTTCTGACAAAACCGAAAGGCAATGGGTAAACAAAACAGTCTTTGTGCCTGTGCCACGTTCTCATTTGTAGTCACAACTTGGCACAATCTATGGGCTACAGTTAATTTAATTTAGGACATCAGTGGGTGGATTTAAGAGTAATTCCAAATGATCTATCACTGTGTTCATTAATATCTGCTTCAGTGGAGGCTTGAAATATTAAATTAAATAAGGAATAGTACAAATAAATACCAACCACTTTGTCAAACATGATTCTGTTATGGAAATGGTACATACACACGTGGAAAAAGAAGGAAAAACCCACAATTCTAACTGAAAGCACTTGAAACCTACAAAAGTAACAATAAATAAAAATTCATTGAAAATTAAATAATCAAAATCAGCCATTACTTTTGAATTGTTGATTAACATAATTATTTAAAAAAAACAAACTAATGAAATAGGGCTGGACAAAAATGATGGTACCCATAACTTAATATTTTGTTGCACAACCTTTTGAGGCAATCACTGCAATTAAACGATTTCTGTATTTGTCAATGAGCGTTCTGCAGCTGTCAACAGGTATTTTGGCCCACTCCTCATGAGCAAACTGCTCCAGTTGTCTCAGGTTTGATGGGTGTCTTCTCCAAATGGCATGTTTCAGCTCCTTCCACAGATGTTCAATGGGATTCAGATCTGGGCTCATGAAAGGCCACTTTAGAATAGTCCAACGCTTTTCTCTCAGCCATTCTTGGGTGTTTTTGGCTGTGTGTTTTGGATCGTTGTCCTGTTGGAAGACCCATGACCTGCGACTGAGACCGAGCTTTCTGACACTAGGCAGCACATTTCTCTCCAGAATGCCTTGATAGTCGTCACATTTCATTTTACCTTGCACACATTCAAGACACCCTGTGCCAGATGCAGCAAAGCAGCCCCAAAACATTGCTGAGCCTCCTCCATGTTTCACCGTAGGGACAGTGTTCTTTTCTTCGTATGCTTGGTTTTGAGTCTATGAACATAGAGTTGATGTGCCTTACCAAAAAGCTCCAGTTTGGTCTCATCTGTCCAAAGGACATTCTCCCAGAAGCTTTGTGGCTTGTCAACATGCATTTTTGCAAATTCCAGTCTCGCTTTTTTTTTGTTTTTGTTTTTTTTCAGCAGTGGTGTCCTCCTTGGTCGTCTCCCATGAAGTCCACTTTGGCTCAAACAACGATGAATGGTGCGATCTGACACTGATGTACCTTGGCCTTGGAGTTCACCTTTAATTTCTTTGGAGGTTGTCCTGGGCTCTTTGGATACAATTCCAACGATCTGTCTCTTCAATCTGTCATCAATTTTCCTCTTGCGGCCACATCCAGGGAGGTTGGCTACTGTCCCGTGGGTCTTGAACTTCTGAATAATATGAGCCACTGTTGTCACAGGAACTTCAAGCTGTTAAGAGATGGTCTTATAGCCTGCACCTTTAAAATGTTTGTCTATAATTTTTTTTTCAGATGTCCTGGGACAATTCTCTCCTCCGCTTTCTGTTGTCCATGTTCAGTGTGGTATACACCTTTTCACCAAACAGCAGAGTGACTGATTATGAGTTTGGAAACACCTGTGATGTCAATTAAAGGACACACCTGAGTTAATCATGTCACTCTGGTCAAATAGTTTTCAATCTTTTATAGAGGTACCATAATTTTTGTCCAGCCCTATTTCATTAGTTTTTTTTTTAATAATTATGTTAATCAACATTTCAAAAGTAATGGCTGATTTTGATTATTTAATTTTCAATGAATTTTTATTTATTTTTACTTTTGTAGGTTTCAAGTGCTTTCAGTGAGAATTGTGGGTTTTTCCTTCTCTAACTGAGGGGTACCAACAATTTTGTCCACGTGTGTATGACTGCCTTTGGAACTGAAACATAAATTTGCGTTGATGATTTCACTGCTGTTAAGGAAACAGAATTAATTCTCAGTATACAAGAGCATTCAGTGTGCTCATGTTGAGCCAAATGCTTCAATCCTTACAGGAACGAGCTTCATTATTCAGTAAGAAAATAATCATAATCATTCAGCTAAAGCAACTCAAGACTTTTTTGCAATGAAGGGGCAGGAAGTCCTGGCATGAGTCCCATGTTGCTATATTAAATGGCCACATTGATAATTCCTCTGTTGAAGCACAAAACCACTAAAAAAAAACTTAAATCCTTCCAAATAAGTACTGTCTGGACAGTATATCTTTCTACCGATTTAATATCATATTCTGTGTTACCGTGAGTGGTGTGATAACCAGCCGAGGACAGGCTCCCAGATACTCGTGGCCATAGATGTAAGTGGACAGAGCCATTGTGGCCACACAGTTGTCCAGGTCCAGATCCCAGTAGTAGCGTAGCTGTCTCTGCCATTCGAAGTTGGATCGAGAGTCAACCTGAAAAATACGGTTGGGTCACATTAAGGAGGTTAGTAGTTATATGGCTGTAGCTCAGGAGGAAGAGCAGTCGGTGGTTCGACTCTCGCTTCCCCGGGCTACATGTCGGAGCGTCTTTGAGCAAGAGACTGAACCCCACGTTGCCTACCGATTTATGAATGTGTGTATGAATGGTTAGAAAGCACATAGTTTTGTATAGACTTAAGATGTGCTGTGTGTGTGCATGGGTGAATGTGACATGTAGTGTTAGAAGCACTTTGAGTGGTCAGCGAGACTAGAAAAGCGCTAAACAAGTACAGTCCATTTACAGTTAGCTTTTTCTGATAGCAAAGACCCCATAAAAATCTACATCTAAATTCTGAATCCATTATATGCTGTAAAGAAAAGACAAGCAAGAGGCAAGCTCCTAAATCATTATTACCACTGCACTACTATACCTTCTGTCGGACTAGATCTGTAACGATATCTCTTGCGTGGACATCAATGGTGATAAGGGCGGTGATGATATTACGGTGTAAAGCAGGAAGCTGTCCCCGTACTAATGCTGCCAAGGTATTCAGCCTCTGAAATGGACAAAAACATAATCACACAATCAAGCATCCTGCTGTTAAATTAAAGTTTAAATGAAAAAAGTTACAAATTTGTCCTTTTGAGATGTGATTAGTCAATGAGGGGAAAAAAAGAACACAATTTAAAAAAAATTGGTGGTGTGATTTACATCAAAGTTAGTAAGTTCAAATTCCTGCAAGGCAGCAAAGTGGTCGTGGTCTCCATCCAAGCAAGCATCCATGTCTCTGCACCACATCATCTGTGAGATGGTCAGCACCACCTCAAGAATTCACAGAAAAACTCTTATTAAATTCCTCTATTTAAGTAAGTAATGAAGTAAGAGAGTAAGAAAGACAGACCGGGAGAAAGAAAGTCTTAACATGTTCAGTATGCAAAGCAAAATACTGTTAATGTAATACTATAGATACACAACATTCCACGACTCTAAAAGCTGAAAATCACTGGGTTTTATTTTAACATGGTTGTGTATGTATGCATGTTACCTGTGATGGATGTCCAGACACCACCCATTCCTCCCTAGATTTCACCTGGTAGTCTACAATTGCAGCCTTGCTGAGACGTCTCAGTGAGGAGAACATAGCTTCCTCGACCTTACAAAGCCAATCTTCCACGTTACCTTGAGCCTTCAGACCTTCAGTCAAACGCACCTACATGTTCAGAGAGGGAGGTTTGGTTTCAGGTTAGCCTTTGATTACCACAATTTTGTCTTTTTTTTTTTTTTTTAAATCAACAATTAACTGAATTTTCTTCATCAGTTCTCACTGCCATTATCTACAGCAAAAAGTTTAGCATCCAAATGTAACATTCAACTTCGATAACTATACAGTTAAAATGAACTAAACTGTCACTGTAGCTTATAACATTATATATACATTGCATAACATTATAAAGTAATCCTATGAGAGGGTGTTTTCTGTTTTTTTGATGTCAAGGGGATATGTCTTAAAGTCGATAGAGAACTCTTTTTGATTTATATTGGTTACTTGTGGCAACCCCTGGCAAACTCAAATATACAAAGATTTAAAAAAAGAATAAGATACCAGACAGATGTTTCAGGAAGTTTGAGAGTTTTTTTTCCCCCTTTTCATATACTCTCCACCCTCTTTGCAAGGGCTAAAACAGGATAGATAATATTAAATAGATAAAATAGAAAGAACAAGATTATATCAGACAGAATGAAACGCAGTCGTGGGGAATAATGACCTTCTCTCCCTCCAGGGATACCATGTTAAGAATGTCTTTGCTGTGCATGGTCTCGTTTTCTCCAGCATCCACTATTCCTGTTGCACCAGGAGTTTGTGCAGGCAGCAAAGCAAACTCTAGTCGTGTAATGGCATCAAAACACTTCCTGAGGTGGGGCTGCACTGCCTGGGGGTTCCGTGTCTGAGCCAGGATCTTCAGCAGCTCATCATTGGATAAGAAGTAAAATCTGGAAATAACAGATAAAGAATGCATATCAGCATATTAAACATGATAAAAGGAGCAATCGGTTGAAAGGCAGGGTACACCCTGGACAAACACAGAGACAAACGAGAAAAAATAACAATGCACGCACTTACTCCTAAGGACAATTTAGAATCACTCATCAACCTAACATGCATGTTTTTGAACTGTGGGAGGAAGCAGAAGTACCTAAAGATAATCTACATGCACTGGAAGAACATGCAAACTCCACATGGAAAGAATCGAACAAGGAGCCTTCATGCTGTGAGGAGACGGTGCTAACCGCCTAACCACTTTGCAGCCCATCTGCTTTTCACACATGTAACAAACAAGTCACGTGTGTAGTACCTGGGGAAGATAACTCTCTTGGACTCCAGGTAAGCTTCAAGGCACTTCTGTATCTCATCCAAAAGACTGTTGTTGTGTTTAAAAGTATCCAAAAGATCTGTGAGATATTAAAAAAAAAAAAATTGGAAAAAAAATTATCAATCAACCCGAATCAGGGCATGTGGGAGCCCGATACTGTCTGCCTTTTCAGAATGTACATGTCTTATCGCCTGCTTTTCCATACATGGTCACTTACCAGGCTGTGTGGCTGCTTTAAGGGCATTGGGCATTCTACTGACCCTCGCCATGATTTCTTTCCAGGACTTGTCTACTTTAAGAAACATCTTGGACTCAGCTGGCAGCTGCCTCTTTATGTCTGGAGCCAAGAATATACTCTCCAGGTACAGCCAGTTTCTTTGACATGTAAGCCACTCTTCCTGGAAAGGAGGACGGACACAAGAAAAAAAAGGCAGTGAGGTAAGACAGAAGGAACAATGTGAACACAAGGAACATTTAAAATAAATAGGAACGATTTATTCAATTGAGAGACTGCAGCCTTGCATGCAACATTGTAAATGTTTCCTAAGCCAAGATGAAACTCAGACAAGTGGAACTATTTTGGCCTCTTATTTTGTATCCACTAGAGGGAGGTGCTGTGTAACATTTCAGAACAAATCCAATGTGACTTGAATCAAATCTGTAGTTAAGAAGGCAGACAAGCCTCGACTATCTGCAGAGCAATCTTTGGGAGCCAAAGACTATTGTATGCTATTCTTTTTAAGCCTTTACCAGTGTCTGATTAAAGAGGACCAGCTGTCTCTGCAGTTTATCCACTCTGAACTTGATGGGAGCTGCATAGCGTGAAGATGCCACTGTGCCCACACTGATAATGTTGTCATCCAGGAGTACCTTCATAGTAAACGTCAAAACAGCCAAACACACATGATCAGAGATAGTCAAACACTACAGTTGTTTTCTAATAGTGTGTATGTTGTAAGTGAGTGTTCCCACCTGGATATCATCAGTGCCTCCCAAGATAAAGACTTCTTTGGAGTCACCATGAGACAGCACATTGAACTCTGTAGTTTTCCACACATCTTCTACCTGAAAAACTCAACAAGAGTTTTTACAGCAACATGACTTCCCTGAATTGAATTTCTTACACATCACTTTGCACGTATTCATTCAGTCACAAACATCAATTTCACCAAATACAGCTAAGTTATTCTGTGGATACATCATGCTAAGTTAGCTAAGTTATTCTGTTTACATGCAATAACACCCACCAATTTGCCCTTCTTGAGCTTGAGCTTCATTAAGTACGCTTAGTCAATTTTTGTAGCTTCTTAATGAACAGACAGATCTAATATTAGTTTATGTGACGTTTGATAAGAACGCAAATAAGAGCTTTTCCAAAGTGGAAACTATCACATTACAAACCTGTCAGTTTGTTGGAGCATTTACTGCCAACGTGGAGATAATATGTTTTAGTGAATGCCAGCTGCTATCATCAGAGTTAATATCGTTGCATTGATGGGAGCACCATATTCCAACACACCCTGTGCTGTTTGTGAGTTTAAACAAAACAGGCAGCAGATAGATGTGGCATTGTAGGTGTTCAGTTCTGAGTCATCACACAAACATGTACTGCTGCAACATGGTATTACTGAGAACAACAAATAATAATAAAACAGACAGGAAAATAAACTTCAAGTGGTAATAATATGCATTTTCTGCAATATGCTAACATGTTCTTTAGCTTTTATTGCCTCCACCTACTGAGGATACAAGAAAGAGATGCAAGGAAGAGACGTCCTGACGAGCAGACAAAACGACCAAGTGACAAGTCCATGTTTAATTTGCATCAAGTTGAAAATGTGTTCTTGATGTGGACATGCACAATTTATGTCATACTGCTCGACTTCTACAAGTTACAATCCGTGTTTCCTTGCTTTGTGCTTCTTCAGAAATCTCTCTGTTCTGTGTGTATTTAGACAAATTGGAAAAACATCAAGGACATTGGAAGGGGAAAGGTTTCCAGATCAAAAGAGAAGAGGATGAGAGAAAATTAGTAAAACAAATGGTAACTCAATTATGTAAAGGCCTTGTTAATCTTTTGATCGCTACTTTACTCAGTTGATTTGTCACTATCCATTAAGTTTAATTGTTGGTTTTATATCCTTTTGTACTGTTATGGTAAAAAATTCATTCTCACACACAAAAAACTTTTGACATTACAAAGAGCCAACTTGGACTAAAACACTGTCAAATTATCTTTGTGGCATGAAGTATACTTGTGGTAATGATTATCATGCATTGAAAACTGCATACATGTCCATGTATAGACCACGCACCTTTGAAATAATGGTTTCCACTGAAGCTTCTCCTGAAGCCTGTCCTGAAACCTAAAAGTCAAAATGTGTGTTACAGGAAGTCTGACGAAGCCTGTCTGTTAATGTTATCTGTGTTGCTGAGGATGAAGAGAGTTTATGTTCCTTGTAAGTAATGTCAAATTTGTGAGGTTCTCCAAGAACTCAAGCAAGAATGTCAAGCCTTTGTGCTTTAAGTTATTATTACTTTTATTTTCTGGTTGTCATAACACATTATTGGGCTTTAATGTCTTAAGAATAAGGACAGCCGAACACTGTCCATGGTCCTGAACCATGAAAAACAATGAAGAAATCTGATTAAAGTAAAACTAAAAATTCAAGCCTTTTATCACATATGTTCAGGCGGGATTATACTAACACAGTAGGTAAGATAAATAATATTCTATCAAGAGGGTCAAACAGCACATCTTAAATATGTTCAGCAACTGAGAATTATAGTTTGTTGTTATGGTCTATTGTTATAAATGGGAAAAAGACGAGCAAATTAATGACATTAGTCAATATTCAAATGAGTTTGCTGAATGTTCGTTGATCATCTGTAGAATGGATCATCCTTATAAACCTAATGCTAATTTGTTTAACTTACTAAAAGTGGCACATTTTAAATTGATGGATCTGTTTGATACTACATGACACAGGATGATCTTAGTTATAGTTGCGGTACAGATTATTGTAAGCCCATTAGTTAAAGTAGAAAAAATAATGTAGCACAAAATAGTGTGTTAGATTAGCTATCACAAAAAAAAAACAAGAGAAGCTGGTAGCTTCATCATTTATCTTACCTCCTGTATCTCCGTGCCATACGAGAAGACACTGAGCTCTTCTAAAGCAGCCAAAGTTAGTTCAATATTCAGTGGAGTGCCCACATAAGACTCCAGGGACTTCCAGTGTTCTGGTTTCATACATGGGTTACGCAGTTCAGTGATTACAGGCAGCTGTAAGAAATCATATAAATAGATACATCATAAAGATACAGAGACAAAAGGCATTAGTTGCCTGCAGCCCATATTCTAAAGTGACATCATTTCAGAAAGAAACTTCTTTATGCCGCACACCTCACATTAAAATGGAAGTCACTGCTGAACACTTTGTCCTACTCACCCTGTGCTTCATGACCTCCACTTTCTCTTTTAAACTTGGCACTAAATTGTTGGGAGGCAGGCCCTTCTCCAGCTGGTTGACATGCTTGCTGTAATTGCTAACCTGTGAGCTGAACTCCTCCAGGTCCAGTTGCTTCAGTGTGCTCTGGGGGTGGATAAAGATTCAAAGACACAGTGAAACTTAAAAAACAAGTGGACCTTTTCACATAAGTATGTACAATACTCTCACTATGAGTCCAGGATTACACATAGATGCACTTCAGCATCTCACCTGCTGCCATCCATCCTGTAAAGAGTCCCATTCCTCCAGAGAGTCCCACAGAAGCTGCTTCAGCCTGAATTCTGCACTTAACTCCTCGAACGTGTCAAACCTGGTCACTTCCACCTTTATTAGTCAGATAAGAGATGAGTAGTTTGGGTGGAGTTGCTTTTCTTTTTCTTTGTTAAGGTTAAGATAATTTGACCATTTCTGCAATGAACCTACTATTCCAGCACAAAATTAAATTTTAACATTTCACATAAGGTATATGAAGAATTGAAGCACCTTGAATTTCCTTTGGTAGGAATTATAGGCAGATGTCTGGGCCTGCAGCTCATCTATGGAAATCTGAATCTCCCCCAACAGGACGCGCACATGGGAAGAATCTGCATCGATGTCTAAGATTTCTGGATTCTACACATGAAAAAAATCACAAGATCACCAAGTAAAATACAACCATATACTGTACATGTACAAAGATGGTGCTAAAATAAAACTTCTACAGGTACCTGTAACTTATCTTTGATTTTTGTGATTTCATTTTGTAATTTTTTTATGTCCATGATCAGAGAGCTGGAAAACTTTTCCATGCTGGAGTCCCTCACTGCCAGCGCATCACAAATGACGTCACGCAACGAGTTCATAGAGGGTTGCAATGTGGCAAAAACCACAAGGTCCTCAGGTGTAGCGGGAACGGAGTATGTGTCAATCAGATTGTACATGTTACGAACCGTCTCCTCCTCCTCCTCTAGTTCCGCAATCTGATGAGAAAAGGGAACAATTATGGTAGAAGTGTAGGAAAAAAAGAGGAAGAGGTAGGAGTGCGTCTTGATGATTGGAAACTGTAAAAAATACCTTTGCTTTATTTGTTTATTTAGAAACACCTGGAATTGTTGTTAGTTTTACTGCTCTTAACAAGGAACACAGATCTCACCCTCTCCTGGATCTCATCCAGGAATGTGAGACAGTTGGCCATCTCTGCTGTTGTAGAGGGTTGGAACTCCAGGTTAAACTGGGCTTCACAGACCTCAGTAAGGAGGGCATCCAATTGTCTTCTAGCCTGCTGTGTGAGCATATCATTGATGACCTGGGAAGAAAGAGGAGGACCAAAGATTACACAGTATATCCCTTTGTTGTTTTTCAGCACTCATCTAACATTTGGTTGGACTGGTAAGTGTCTCACTGAATACATCCCTCACTGGGGTACTGTGCATTGCTTACAACATAATGTGGGTTGAAGACATTCCTGTGGAGGCTTCCAGGATGCTTTCCTGATGTAGCTTGGCATGCTCATGCTTAAATTTATTTATGTTGCCCTTTTTGATAAAACAAAACCTTTACCTTTCTAAACTCAGGCTCGACTTTATGTTTCTGCCTTGGAGCAAGGTTGTGACACATTTAATATTGTTTCAAAATAAAAGAATTCCATGTAAAACACAGTATGTGTCCTGACCTCCAGGCAGCGGAGGAGAGAAGACACAAGCTTTTCTTTGAGCTGTGTTTTATCCACAAGCAGTAAGCCGAGATCCCTCTTCTCTTGGATAGCTAAGGCCTTCTTATGCTCACAGTGGTATAACTCCAGAGTTTTCTTAAAGAAGGACAAACCTGTGAAACAGAAGAAAAAAAAAATCAACAACCCAGAATGAACAAACCTGTTACGGGGCATGATTTATCCATTGATCGCAAAACTTTTGCTCAGAGAAATGAAAAAAGAAAAATGCAAAAGAATATCTTTTGTCTGTGAACATGCAGTAATTAAATAATTTGCAACAATGATTGATGACCTTTTCCTATTACCAAAACTGTGTGATCAATAGTTTCATGATTTCATATCAATCAGAATACAAATACCTAGAACAACATTTCAACTGTCCAAAATTTAGTTAAGTAACTACTAAACTCTAAGCTCTTCTCACCTTCTCTCCAAAGACCTAATTGTAACATGCCTAACTCACACTTAGCTTTTTTCCAATTATAGTAGAAGTACCACATATGTTGTTTCAGGTCCGTGGGTACTTAAATTTACTTAAACATACTTAAATTGATTTTTTACTATACTGAAGCTTGAATGTTGCTCCTCACTTGTGGTCCACTTTGGAAAAAAAAACGTGCTACAACGTGAGCATAAATTTCAAGGTGAAATTGCAATGAAATGGTTTGATTTACTGATGTTGCTGTTTGTAAATGAAAAACTGACCATTGGTTCTCTCATCTAATGTTGAAGCTCCTCAAAAGAAATGCATTTAAAAAGGGAACACTTTTACACATTGGCTACTTTTATTTGCATTACACTGCGAATAGTTTATGACCTTTATAGATTGTATAACTTTTGTTTACTCACAGAAAATGACAAATGGGAGCCTGGATACAGTAAAAGCTGTGTTTTTTTTACATAAAAAAATTGTTTTATCTTTTGCTTCCCAACTCATTTGTGCTGTATTTAAAAGTCCGAATATAATTTCAGTGCCGATACTTAGGGCAAATGAAGGAAAAAAAAAAAGATGGATATTGACCAGAAGCTATTCTCATCTGAACAGTTCTTTGTATTGTCAGTAGATGTGTTTGTCTTGCTACAGATTACCATGATACTGCTGCCGCATTGCATCCAGATCCAGACTCTCATTTTCCACATGGAAAATTTGAAAAGGCTCAAATGTGTGTGCGTACACTTTTGCTGTGTCAAAAGCAAAATTGATTGAATCCTGAGGGGGAGGTAAGAAAAAAAAGAAAGAAGAAAAAAGTCAAGCTCGTACATATCCAGAAAGAGTTCAATCTCATCACAGAAAAATTACAAAGTAAGAACTGACTCTGATGTTTTGCTCAATACTTTGAAGGTGGCCATCATTCTCCAAGACTGATTCCACACTGGGGCCATTTTCAAAGGTATCTTTCAATCTCTGTAAATTATTAAACATAAAAACACATACATATATTACATCTATTTCATAACAACTTCTGAACAGACCACAACATTTGAAATAAATCATCAACAGTTCTCTTGAATATACACATCAGGGCTGTCAGGTTAATGTACCAATTGTTTTTACCTCATACTTTTCAGACTCTGTCAGTGAATCGATATCAGGGTCTGCTGTAAGCGTCTTCACTGACATCACCGTGTTCTCAAATTGCCTGATTATCTCTTCAATGGTCTCCTATAGGATGGATGAAGGAATATGCTGTAGGTGGGTATTTGATGAATATATATAACCATTCAAAACTAAACAAACCTGAAAGTCTTCCTCACAGGGTTTGTAAGTCAAAGCATTTGAGTCCAGCACCAGTTCAGACATGAATAAAGGATGGACACAAGCAGCCTTTGACTCGACACGCTAAAAAAGATACAAAGACAAGCAACAAATAAACTCAAAACTCAAACTACTTTGTAGTTTGATTTGTTGAAGATGATAAATGGCTTGGCTCTGACTAATACAGAAACACTGTCCTACCTTCTTATCTATCTCTTTTTCAGAGGCAGTCTCAGAGTGGTGGCTCCAGCTTTGAATAATGTCATGGCAGGGCATTTGACCTACCTGCTCCTGGAATACAGTCAGGAGCTTATGCACTGCATTTACCATCAAGCTGTGCAAGGTGTTGACAATCAAATAGTCGACAAGACGAATGAAGCTGGGTGGGTAAGAGAGAGAAACTGCATAAGAGGAATTCAGCCAGTGCGTTTTCTGACTGTGGCGTGAGAATTTTTAAACTGATGCAAACATTTTACAAGGGGGAGGGCGTTACAGTTTGTTCATCGCAGCTATGTTTCCAACGAAGTTGGGGACATTGTGTGAATGGTACACTTGAAGCAGTGATTTGCAAATCACTGACACCATTTTTAAAAAAATTTGAATAATGGGAAACACCCATTTTAATATGTCACACACCCTAACAAGCTGCAGTAGCAAATTAAAAAGCATCTGTATTTGTAGTTTCTGAGGGTTTTTGTATGATTAGACTGTCACTACTAGACAGGACGATGAGACATTTTGTGACAAATTGTTGCTCATTTTAAATGTTCACTGAATCTAGATATGGTTTTCAGTAGTTGAGAGCCTAAGCAACTCAATCCACTAAGGCATCAAGCAGATCTAGATAAATAATGAAAGTTTAAAGAGGACTCTTGACTACAATAACAGAAAGTCTATCCCTGACATAACTGGAAAAGTCAGAAAGCAGGCGATGAATGCTTCAAGAATCTCTATGGACAGCATACCACCTCTTGTGTGTCATTGTAAGATGCTGAATTCGATGACAGCTGAAGCCTGCCAGCAAGCTCCTCTGCTTTTCAGTCAGTTGGAAAACACCAACCAACCCAGAGGGAAGTGTGGATAGGGTTTCTCAAAACTTCTTATCTCTATTCTTTATTCCTACATGTGTGCAGAACAAGACGCTGTCTTTCAGAATGATAAACATCTCTCCATCTTTACTCCTCGATGACTCAGCCTCTCTTAAAAGCACTGTTTTTAACCACAATCACGATACTGACGTGTTCCCAGTAAGTATAACCAGCTGTGAAATGTTAGCTACTGTCTCAATTGTTTGAATATGTTGCTGACTTAGCTATTCAAAATAACAGTTTTTATGATAAAATTTCTCTGTTTGAATATCTGATATGTTTTTTTTTTATTATTTTCAATTAAATATAGGGTTGAAATGATTTGCAAACCATATTTTCGTTTTTTAATAACATCCACACACGTCATGACATACAGCATACAGAATTAAAGGGGAGGAAGTATAAATTTACTCACCAGATTAGCCGGCTACAGAAAAAAGCATTGTTGATCATTGAAAGGATTTCCTTGTCATTTTGACCATCTGTGACAAACAGAGTACTGTCAGTCTTTCCACTTCCACTTCTTGTATGCAGATTTAAGTCTGTCCCTGTAGTGAGTATGTACATACTTAAGCCTGCTGATTTGGACCGATGCTCCAACAAGAAGTCCCGGCCGGCACACATGGTCACCTCCTTCACCAGGTCTTGAAACTTCCCAAGATCACTCAACACCTAACAATAATAAAAGCCAGCAAGGAGCTTCTGATAAGGCCCTCAGACAGAAAACTGTGTGACATACACTGAATTATTCAAACATTAGGATTTTTTTTCCTTAAATGTACATTGTACCTCTTGTAGTTGTTTGAGTTGGGTCTCCTGGAACTCCTCCAATGTGTACGTGTGCTTTTCCTTCATGTGACACAAGCCTATGTCACTGATTTGATAGCACATTTTCCTGATGTGTATCAGTGCAGGACTGAGAGACTGCATGGTATGCACAAATGTAAGCAACAATACACACTTTGTTTAAAAAAATGTAAACTTCATTGGTCATTTCTCCCTGTCAGCATTTTATGCAGTGCATGGTATTTCACATTCAAATTTATTAAAGCAAGAACCCAGTTTATGCAAACACATACCGGTCTGATGATAAACAGATGGTTTTGGAGGAACTCCCTTGCCAAATTAACTTTCTTTGCACGGACTTTGGTGCGCCAGACACTGAAGGGTTTCCATTTTTGGAAGAGGGCGAAGAAGGGGATGCGGATCAGCTTGCAGTGGTAGTCATACTCATCTTCCCAGCGTTCGAGGGCTGTAAACTCAAACTCGCCCTTACGCATCGACACGACACCTTCATGGTTGATCAACAAATAGTTATCCTTACTGTACTCATAACATTGACTGGAGGAAGGGTCCAGCTGTGCACCACTCTTAATGGAAAATGGAAATCTGGGAAGATTGGGGGTCGACACCACATTTTGGGGTGCCTGAGATGAAATGGTGGAGAAACACCAGTTAAAACAAATTTGCTCTTGCAAACAACACTAAGCTTTGACAAAAACCCTATTCTATGTGTGCAATTTCTTTGGATAATATTAACATTGGACTATAATTTGTCTAAATCTGAAAGGCATGTGAAAAGGTAGCCTAAAAGTGTAATAACTTCCCCACATCTCAGTAGCAAAATAAGGCTTTATCATTGCTTTTATAATGACAATATACAAATACTTCTAAAGAGCCTGTCTACTAGGTATTAAGGACATTGTTTATTGATCTCATCCATGCAGGTTTTAAATCATAAAAGATGCAATCTAAAACGTTAGCATCCGATATGAAAAAGCCATCACTTTTAATTTCACAATTCTAACTTTAGGATACAAGACTGGTTCACTGAATGACACGCTCAGTGTATCTATATCTGCAATGCCAACTTCAAGTGTCTTGTCACAATTGTTTAAGTTGCCTTCTGACAGAAAATTGATTTATAAATCAGTTTTCATTGATCATCCAGCCTTCAAATCAGGTTTAAGAAGTTCAGTTTTCTACCTTAATCAGAAAAATTATAAGTCGTTCCATGTTTAATTATTAAAATGCAGGATTCTGTAAAGTGATGGAAGCACATTTCTAAGTGAAGAATCTTAGAGGATTGATTCCCTCCCCTCACCGTGGATGCCAGACACTGACCTGTTTAGTGGATTGCAGTGGAGGGAGATGGACAGGCTTTTGTTCGGGACGCCTGCGCCAAGGCTGCGCTTTCTCTTGCGTTGAAGGTGGCCGAGTGTACCAGCCGGGAAAAAACATCTGCTCACGGGCCTTCCGATGTTGGACACTGGGTTGTTTTCGTGTCACACGCCTCTTCAGCACAGCCTACATTACGATGAAGATTAGGACAACTACATAAGGTCCATATCTGTACATTCTAATTCAAATCGCGCTTCTATAAAAGTCATCTATATATATATATATATAACTAAAATCGAAAGTTTTAAGTTAGGCAGGTTTGTCAAGTCTCACCTGAGGGTCTTTTAAATGTACTGGAGGTCTTGGTGGAGCAGTGGCGTTCTGGTTCTGGGAGCTTAGTTCTGGAAGCTTCTGCAGTCGTTCTGGAAGAGTACGTCAAATAAAACGTTCGCCTAAAACGATATAATTTAAGACTCGACAACCCGAGGGTTGTTCGGTTTCACAGGGCTGTACCTACCTTTAGAGTCACTGTTACTGTCCAGGCTTAGCCCAGAAATGCTCGGCAGGGAGGCCCTCGGAGAAGAAGAAGAAGCCATTGCATATAGCCTATCCTCATAGGGTTTGGAGCAGTGAGGTAAAAGTGCTAATCAAAAACTGTGAAATTTGCACGTGCTGCATGAGTAACGCTAATCCTGAATACATTTAAAGTAACCCATATACAAAGTCAAGTTGCGTTACGGAGCACAGACAACGCTTATGTTTACAGTTTCCTAGCAACGGAACCCTCCTCTGCCAAGCAACGCGACCAGAGACACGATGGTGTTGTCAAGACGCTCGTGACTTCTTTCACACAAAGTAAAGTTTATTAAAAAAATATATAGAAATCAACTAAATTAAAATGCCTGATACCAGTGAGTTGTTAACTATTTGTAGGAGATCACTTTCTACTGAGGTGAAAACTGTTTTTAAAAAGTCTGATGGTATTATGTCCAGTGTGCAAATTGTTGTTTTCAGATGGCAAACTGTTTCCTCTAGGATTTTTAAATCAACAATATTAAATTGTTACATACAAATACACAAAAGACACTGAATATCAACATTTTTTAAATCATTTTGTAGATATTACAAAGTTTATTTCACATTTACAGACATTTTTTTCTTTATAAATACAATTAAGGTTTTTACAACATATGTGTATAAAACTGGAATATATCACCACCATTTAATTACCTGAGCACAGACAACAATAGTGTTCTCTTTGCGACCAAATGTTGATCACAGATTCTTAAAACACATGGCAAAGTTTCTTTCTTAATGCATGACAAGTTCTCATAGAGTTTCAGGATCCACCATGGCTGTTTTCCTCCGCTGCGATACCAACATACTCAGCTGAAAAAAACATTTAGTAAAACGGTAAGTAATTAGAAAACAATGGCAAAGGAAATATTTGTAAATTTCAATGAAAGAGCCGGGTTTGGACGCGCTGTCAGGGCACATCATAGTTACCTGTTGTGAAGCAGTAGCTGCCTTCTGTTCAGCTTGTGTCAGTCTTCTCTGTAGACGATTAGTTTTTTCTTGATATTCTGCAAGCCGCCTCTCATACTGAACAAACACACACAAAATTATCATTATCTATATATTTACACTCACCGGTCACTTTATTAGTAACACCCTTTCAATTGCTTGTTAACACAAATAGTTAATCAGCCAATCGCATGACCGCAGCTCATGCATTTAGGCATGTAGAGGTGGTCAAGACAACTTGTTAGGAGTTCAAACTGAGCATCAGAATGGGGAAGAAAGTGGATTTAAGTGACTCTGAACGTGGCGTGGTTGTTGGTGCCAGACGGGCTGATCTACTGGGATTTTCACGCACAACCATCTCTAGCATTTACAGAGAATGGTCCGACTGTTCCAGATTATTGTCCATAAATATAGTCTCTGGGTTAAAAAATACAGACCGTAAAACCCTCTCATTACCATGGTTTCTTTGCCTCAGAGGCATATGCTCTTTGAACCCATGTTAAAAATTCTTTTAGTTAAGTAGCTTCTTTCATGAGGTCAAAGGCTATACCATGGTGCATGCATTTCCATGAATTATTTGAGAACTGGTCACAGCTCCATGCTCAGTTTATAACAATGTGCCCTAGCACTTTTATATGCCTCAATGTGTCGCACAAACCTCTGAAATAGCATTATGGTCAGTTTCAAGTTGTATCAGTAGCTCATGTGAACGCTGCTTCTGTCGATTCAGTTCTGCCCTGCCATGTGAAAAAAAAGAGATATGAGCCAAACCACTTTTCATGGAGACAACAGAAACATCTATAAAGCTTAAATTCTATTATTCTTTAAGCATCGTCAATGTTTTCAATGCATCTCAGCTTGGTACGCCTATTGTTCAGAGCAGAACAAATTCAACTGATGCAATTAAGTCCTTGGGCAATGAAGTATCAGATTAGTTTTCCAGATATTTCACATATTTGTTCCTTTATAATAGCACTGTTGGTATTCCAGTTAATAGAGTGTTAAGTATTAATCATTTTAAATCATCTTTCAACAGTCATTTACCAACGAGTTTCAATTGCACTGGCTACCATTGAATACTTCTTTCTTTATTTAACCAGAGAATGTTTGCTTTTCTTCTTTTCGTTTAAAGCACCATACACTTCCTATTTTCAACCTCAGAAGCTGAGAAAAATGAACTGCAAGCAAAGTATGTTGCGTAAGGTGAAAGGCACAGCACATGCTGATGTACTGAAACCAAGTTTAAGTCAGCTATTGTGATGTGGTCTGCTACCCTTTCAGCTCGCATATCAGCTTAGTCAAAAGCTGCTGCAGGAGCCAAGGCAGAGGCGCTTCAAATACAGCCACAGCGTGCACCTGAACCCTGTAGAGCATTTCTGGAGACCATAAAATGGTTGTGCATCGATGCTCCTCATCCAGTCTGGTTGGGCTTATAGCTTTCTGAAAAATTGGAGAAGCTTACAAAAAAGCCTGCAGGATGATTACTAAGGAGACTTGAGACTGTCAATGGGTCCTTAAAGACTTTCTCTGGGCACTGATATAACCTCCTATAACCATAAAGATGACTATGTTTATGAATATAATCACACATTTAATTGGCATGCTAATAATTAGCATATCCCTTGAAATGGATTAGATGTAGAATTCTACTTTTGCCTAATTCTGTATATTGTTCTGAAATGTGTGAAAAGTTAAATTAAGCCTGCCCAAAGATCACAGATCATTATCACTGGTTTTCAGCCTCGTCTCATCACAATTAAGGTTTAAAGTTTTGTCCAAATACAAAAATGTTTTGTGTCCTTTCCTTTGAAAGGTTAGAACGCAACTGCACAAGTTCTTACTTGAGGCCTGTGATTTTAGTCTCAAAGGCCTGCACAAGGTTCTTGGCCTCTTCCTTCCAACGCTGAGTACTTTTCTGTTGTGCTGCAAGGAGGCGCGTCAGATCAGCACTAGAACTTCGGCTGCTTTCCTCCATTTCCCTCACACGTGCGTCAAGTCCCTGCTCTTTGAGGCTGTACTCTTGCTCCATCTGTGAAACCTGAGTGAGGAAGGCAATGAAGTTACGCACACAAGTTCAACCCCACGAGTTCAAAATTAATTCAAATGGATCATTCATATATCCAATCACAAAATCAAAATGAAAGCTAGATAATCCAATATATGATCAAACAATGCACACTGCTGTACAGTAAACAAGTGGCTACACCTCTTTGCAATACCATTTACATAAATGATTCACCTTACAGTAACGGAATTTGCAGAGTGTGTCGAGATGTTCTGAACACATAAGAAAAGCAGTGCTCGTCTCAGCTCTGCGCTCTCTAACATGTGCACAGGGAGCAGAAAAGCTCTCAAACAAGATTCTTTTCTGTTAACAGATCGTTGTGATTTAATCCTAAACTAAATGCTGTTGCTTCAGTTTTCTCTGCCTTTTTATTCCACAAGTCCAAATTACTAAAAAGCACTTTGACTTTGTTAGGTTTGACCACCAGCCCTACAGCGGCACTTCCTTACATTTAATAATTCCTCATAAAACATTAAATCAAGATAAATGTTTTGTTAAGTTTATCTTGCTGGCCGTGCAATAAGGCAACCAAAGCACCATCTTACTTACTTTATGTGTTCTATATTACCTTTAAACCATATTCACTTTTGTCCTGTACAAATTTAAGATTGTTTTACTGTGTATTTTCGTTAGTATGGATTGATTTACATCCTTCTCATTTCCACCTGTAATTAAGTTACCTGCTGCTTGGCTTTCTTTTGGAGCAGCATGGTGGCCTTGCGCAGCTCATCCATCTCCCTGCGGAGCTGCAGGTTCTCCTGGTGCAGCTGCAGCCGGTCCTCACTAACACTGACGCAGTCATCCCGGGCTGCAGTCAGAGAGCCCTGCAGCCGCCGCACCTCGTCCTGGCAGCGAGACAGCTCCTCACTATATCTGGTGGTGGATCAGATCGGAAGGACAGCAAGACTGTAAAGATTGTTCTTGAATGGCCCGACACTTGGTGGCAGCCTGCTCAAGTAGGTCTGCACTAATTGAGTCTCTTTTTAAAAAAAAAGAAAAACATATTTCTGTGCTGGTGTGGATGTTGTGCTGCATCTTTTATGATGCATAACCATGCAAACAGGGATGTTGGTTACGGCTCACTGAGCTTTTCAATGTCCAAGTAATGCCTCCAATAAGACCCCAAATCCAGATGCATAAAGGAGGAGATGTCAAGGATGCACAGCAAGAACACATTGAGAGAAGGGAGAAGTTTAAACCATTTATTTCCTTTGTCATCAAGGAAATGTAAGATCATTGTGAGATAAAATGGGCAAACGTGGAGCGCTGACAAGGATGCAGCAGAAATACTGGGAAGACAGTGCTATTTGTTTCACTAAGACATGGCAGAAGGAACAACTCTTAAGGCCTCTCTACCCAGCTTTCAGACCACGGACAGAGGGACGAAGAAGCATCAGTAAAGAAAGAGGGATTGTAGTGCCTGGTAACAACAGATGGTGTAATTTTGCATATGGAACTGTGAAGGACCATCTCTGCTCCCCAGATGTTGAACTGCAGGCTCAGAGTTTCAGAGAGTTCACCCGTGTTACCTGCTGATGCTGTGTGCAACATCTGCTAAACAGATGCCCAGATAGAAAAATAACACCTCTCTTTCATCATGGTCATCTCCGAGGATTGCAACAAAACCTCTTTCTGCTACACTTCAACTTTCCAAAAGTTTGCAGACTTATTTTTATTAAATCATATTTTTATATCCATCTATAACATTCATACAGCAGCTAAATAATTTTCCTTCGGGGTTTAATAAAGTCGTATTGAATTTAACTGCACTGAACTAAATGAACCTCCTGCCCAAGACATTTAAGAGTAAACTTACTTAACAGTAACACTTACTCCATCTCCACCTTTTTCAGTTTGTTCTGGGTACTTTGTAGAGTAAGGCTAATGTCTTCCTTCAGTCTCTCTGCATTTAGACACCTCTGATGAAGGGCATCAATCTTCTTGAACTCTGGCTCTGCCCTGCCTTCCTTATACACCTGAAACAAAAACACCACTGGCATTACTAACATGACCAGCAGCACTGCCTGAGCCCACTCATAGAGACATTTAATCAAACAGCATCAAAACTCTAGAAAGGGCAATAGAAGTCTTTTTCTACAGATACCTTCTCCAGTTCTTCCTCTACTGCTTTTCTCTCACGCAGGGACCTTTCAATCTGAGACTCTTTATCTGCACACTCCTAGAGACAGGTGGGAAGAGAGTACAAGGGGTGTCATGGGGGAGGGTGGTTGCAGACAGAACAAGGAGACAAGCTGAAACAAAAAAATGTTTAGTGTGATCATAAAAGGAACAGGTTCTTACCAACTGCAGTGCAGACAGTTCCTCTGCCATACGATGGATTTGGATGTTGCACTGCTTGCGCACATTTTCCACCTGTTGAGGAAATAAAAGAAAATGGATCTGTGGAGTGTAACTGCTTTCTCTTTTCTTCCATTTCGCACATTCAGATATGATATATTAAATATGATCAATATATATATATATTGATCATATTTAATATATCATATCTTGACCAACTTTCACAGGACTTGGGAATGTCAATAATATACAAGTTCAGACTATTGCATTTTTTTCTTCATTTCATTTTTACAGTTTGTTTAGAGAACATGAAAAAAAAGAATTTGTAGACTGTGGTGGTTCTGTTGAGGCTTTTAGAAAACCCTGTGGTTTAAGAACGCTGTCTTAAAGTACAACTTCAGACTGATGGGTTAGGCAAGTGAAACAGAGAAGCAAGAATCTAAGAAACTGTAGAGACGTAGATGTAGCTATAGGCTACATCTAAACAGTAAATAACTGGACATGCCTCCATTTTGGAAACTCATCGCTCATGCTTCAAAGTCTAAGTAGTACTTGTATCCTCAGGTGAGTCTAAGGTCTGACTAGCACTTGTAGGCACTTTGGGGATTAACTCTTCATTACACACGCTTGTCTTCAGACTGAGTGGCTTTAAATAGGGATGAGGGGAAAAGAAGATTATGGTGTCTCACTTTGGTTGCAGCATTCAAACTTAACCTCCAACTCAATGACAAAAGTATCTGGACGGTAAAAAAGCAAGTCCAAGATTTGCAGGAAGATGCTTTGAAATATTATCCTTTTTAAAGCCAAGCCAGAGACTAATTTGCCAGCCAGTGCTTCAGTCACACGGTGATGTATTAACAAGATTAAGCAGTTGAAGAGCTTGATGAAGAATACTCCTTAATAACGCATTAATCAGCACGTCTCTGGCTGAGGTTACACAGGGTTAGAGAGCAGCACCCTGCTTTTGGCTCGTTGAATCATGTGTTGGGAAAAAGTATAGTTGGTGGTAGTTTCTCAATTAAAAATTCTAATCTTTTAAAATCAAAGTGTGCAGCACTGACACATCACCCCATACTCATAAAGCATAAGCTTCAAAGCTGATTTTAGGGATACCCTGAAAGCACTTTGTAAAAATATTCATTCAACTGCTTAATAATCGTGTACCTCTTTCCTGGTTCGGACTGCAGCTTCTTGGATCAAGTGTTTGATGGCTTCCTTTGTCTTTTCTAGCTCTTCTGTCTTCTGTTTCTCTCTTAACAGGGCCTACAGGGAAAAGTAAAGATGGGAACGGGGACACATTTCAGGGGGGAAATGTTCCAAGCAGATATTGCAGCTGAACAGACGAAGATGAAAAAAAGATGAAATAAGGTCAAAGAAGAAAGGAAGAAGATGATCCTGTGGGCACCTGGTCCTTCTGCAGTGCGGCCTCCTCCGCCACTTGAACACTCTCTCTGACTTTGGACAGAGCCTCGTACTTCTCCTCTTCCAGGGTGGTGCAACGTGCCTGGAGTTCTCCCACCTTTCTCTCCCACACAGCTTGCTCTCTACGAACTGCCTCTGCCTCCTGAGATGCAGCTTTTAGCCTGAAAATGGAGAAAACGAGTGAGAACCAGCAGAAGAGGGAAAGTCAAAAAACTGCTGCTTGGCCTTATGACAGCAAAAGTCAGATGTAAAATTTCATGACTTCCCAGAAGATCCATAATACAGCACTCTCAAAATCTAAAGCACCATCTTTTTTAGCTGACAGCCAGGTACAGCTATAAGGAGTGAAAAGTGGTGAAGCAGAAAGTAAAAATGTGCTCACCTGGTCTCTAGCTGGCTCAAGGTTGTTTGAAGCTGTTGAAGTCGTCTGTCTGCTGCGTCCTCTCGCCCCTGAGCCTCTGCCACATCTTCCTCCTAGTTACATACATTATGACCATCAGAGCAAAACTGCAAGAACAACAATAATCTCCTGCAGGTTAATTATATGGAAAAATGATTTTAATCAAACAGTGGATGCTAAAGCCTAGTAATGCATGACAACAAAAACCCAAAATGTCACACAAACAGAGAATTATCTGCTTTTTCAAATGTTTAAGCACTAAATCAGTGCGAGATATGTTCTGAGAGTCGTTGTTTTCCGCTACCCTTCCTACCTCTGTTAAGTGGAAAGCCAAGCATCAGTTTTCCATTCAAATTCCATGATTTTTTTTCCATATACCCACCCGTCTCTGCATCTGTTCCTGGAAATTCTGCAACAATTTGGTCATCTCATCCACTTTAGCTGTGGCTGTCCTGAGTTCAGTCTTCGCCTGTCTACGGGAATACCAAAAGAGAGAGTGACTAGTTGCTCAGCTGAATTTAGGATCACCTGTTTAGATTATTTTTGCAATAAAGACAACAGTTTCCCAATTTGGAAAATGTTCCCATTTGTTTTTCTGTAAAAATTTAGGAAGAAATGCACCTCTCATATCTGTAAATGTTCAGATCCAGAACACAACCATGATCTGTCTGAACACTTCTCAAGCTATTTGGTTAAGAGGTTACACTATGTTTGTTTAATCTGTACAAAAACAAGTGATTTTCTGTTTTGTTGCCCCTGTGAGGTTATGCCCTGGACTGATGGCCAAGATCAATGACTTCCTGGAGCCTGAACTGGAGTCTTAGCAACTTAACAGTGAAGGCAGAGAGAAGGAAGTCACTGACCATCTTCACTGTACAGAGCAGACCACATTTTTCCTCAAACTTGAACCAAAAAGTGGATATTAGAATTATTCTCGATTAATATGTACAGGTAAGGCTCTTTTACTGCAGTAATTAACATCTAATATAACATCTGAAGCAGATAATGTGTCACTTTGAAATAACTGGCAGAGACTGCTCATTTCTCAGCCTCAGCTGACTGATTCATGATGTCATAATGCAGAAACATCTGCAATCAAGGCAGCCTGGCAAAAAACATGGCACTGTATATACCCAAGCGAACAGAGAAACTGCAGATATAATCAAATTGAGCAAATGCTCATTTAAGTTGAGCAATTTTTTTTCCTACGCCACGGTGTGCAGACTGCAATACGTTAAACAAACCTTTTTAACCATTTTCTTCAGTCTACAGATTGGATGGGACGTTGTTGTCAAAGGGGTAAAACAAGGAGTGCACCATGTAATGCTCCTCGTATCGTTAATCCATTCTAAACAATACCTTTGACAGCAGCCGCTTAGACTCTGAGGTGGTTTGTTACCTGAGCTGACTGTGTAGATCCTCCATTTCTGTGCTCTGCTCTGTCACCGTCTTCAGGAGCTGCTGGTTAGTCTGTGTGTGGCAGGAAAGACAAGACTTCCATTTGTGCGGCATGATTCCAAACGCACAGCTCCAAGTTAAGGTGAAAACCAACTTTTTACCAAAAAAAAAAAAGTCTACGTCCTTTCAGAACAAACCCCAAGGAGCCTCCATCAGTCATTCACTGCTACAAAGACAAATGTTCTCTCATGCAGACTGAAAAAGGTTGCTTGCATGAACAGTCAGTGAGTGAAAAGCCCAGGGCTTACCCACTCATTAAAAATGCATTAGAAGGATCTAGTATTACTTACTATCTCATTACACACTGTATTGTGACTAAAGTAACCACCAGGTTTGTCTGTGGATGTGTTTTGGTGTAAATAGATGAAACCATAGTAAGATTGAGCCTAAGCCAAGTCAACTGTTTCTAAAAAGAGCCTGAACAGTCTGGTCTTGAGTTATCTGTGACTGCAGGAGAGACACAGGGTGTACAACAGCATGTGCTAGAAAAAGGAAAGCTAAGATAGTTAGAGGATTACCAAGTGAGCTGACAGTCCATTATACAAGAAGACAGTTCTGGCCAACTACCAGAGAGATTTAGAAACCAATTCATTTAGTTACAAGATTAATTATTAGAGCAGGGTTCTTTTTGAAAAAGTGCACAGCATTTCGATCCCATGGCTAATTGGAGGCAGTGATTTAACACGCTTTTAATTAGACGTTACTTACCGATTCCAGTTTCCGATTGGCTGCTTGGAGTTTGTAAGCGTGCTGCTGGAACTGAACAAGCTGATCCTGTGATGGCAAAAAGGCATTCAATAACATTTAACTGCTAGTAATTAGCTTCTGCTTATATCAAGAATGAACTGTGACCAAACAACTTTAATTAACCTCCCCACTATGATAACGGCTCCATCTAGTGGTGAATACCTCATGTATATAAAGTATCAAAGCTGTACTGTAATATAATGTGCTGGTTCTGCAAGTTAGTGTGGGGATAGTGAACCTTGAGGTGCTGTCTTTGAGCATCGTGGAGCTGCCTGTCAGAGACGGTCTTCTGGTAGACCTGCTGCAGGCGGTCCAGCTCCTGGGCTGCTGTCTGCCACAGCTCCATGGCCTGCACCCGCTCCTGAACTCATGCACATACAAAATATCCACTCAGACAACCATCATGTCTTGTTTTCTGTTGCTAATAGATATAGCTGTTTAAAAGTTTTCAGAAAGCGTCTTTGTTCCGGTGCTCTATACTGAATGATCAAAACCACATTGATCTTCTAAGCCAGTATCTAATCAGCTTCCAGCTGCATTAAAGACCAGCAGTGCTAGAGCTCAGGAGAGACTCAATGCAATTTTTTAATCCACAGGAGGTGCTTCAGACGGGGAGCACTCGTATTATTCAGTGGCCATTCTTGATATTATAATTTAGAATCGTTTCACTAACATTTTTCACATTCTTCAAATGTGGCAAAAGATTTATTCATTTATTTTTCAGAATAAACCAGTGAATGTAGTCTTTACATATTCATAGCAGCTTAATTCAACTTACTTCTCTTGATCTTTTTTAATCAAATTTCTCTTAATCAAATCTGTTTCATTTTTTTCATTCTTAAATAAAGCACTGGTCTTGGATAGGGGTGGGCGATATGACAATATCATGATTTTTTTTAAAAATAAAATCACAATTTCGATTTTATCACAATCTTAAATTGAAAAGTGAAAAACAGACAGTGTTGCAGAAGTATTTTCGGCTGGGCAGCTCGTACCACGGGTCAATTACTTGAAGCAGACGTCCGAACCCCTCCTTTTCTACCGTCTTGAACGGTACCATATCTTTTGCAAGATAAAAGGTAGCTGCTTCTGTTACCTCTTTCTATCGCTTGCTTGACTTGTCATACGTAGCACCTTTGTCAAACGCCTGTGTTAATGTTGTCTGTTTTGGTCTTGCTAGCTGCTGCCCGCGGTGCCGGTGCTGCCGGGCCCCTCGCTGTTTGGCTCTCAGCATACTGTTTGGGATGCTTCCTCTTCAAGTGATTGAACAGATTCGTCGTGTTGCCACCGGACGTGCGAACCGTTTCTGTGCAAACTTTGAAAATTACATTTGCTTGCGCTTGATCAGTTGCGGAAAATCCAAACCAATTCCATATAATGGAGGTGGAATTTTTTTTTAGCGACCAACTCCTCCGTTTGGCTTTCAACCATGGCTCTCCATGCGGCTACTGCTACACACGCTAACAAGGAGGCAGGTAAGAAAGCGCATCACTGCCCGCAATTCGCTGTGATTGGTCGGTCAGGTTAATGACGTAATACATCTGGTGCATCAGCATAGAACTGTAATTTATAGAATGTGCCCTTGACGATCCCACGATCTCTGCAGTTTGACAGATCGTTACGAATCGTCTTCACGTTGCAATCGTTCACGATTTGATATCGTCATATCGCCCACCCCTAGTCTTGGAAGAGGATGCACTTGGAGCGATCTTTTATTTTTTATCTAGCCATGCTCTACGGTGACGGTCTGACAGCTACTGCTTTTAATAAACTTAGTGTTACACTTTAGACATGAAAATTGTCTTAAACATTTTTAGCTAATATGGCAAAAGATTTATGAATGTCATAAATCTTTTTAGGATCTCCTTGTCAAGGAGCTTCGACATTTGGCCCAGGGAAACCGGGGATCGAACCGCTGACCTTCTAATGGCAAACTACTGCTCCTCCTCCTGAGCTACAGCTCAGTAATTCATCTCAGGGAAGTTTTATGACCCTCTACAAATATGTGGTGGTGCATTTCCTTCTTCATGCATAACCTCTGTCTGTTTTTCTTTAGTTTCCTCTTATTTTGCCAGGTTGAGTCCTTTTTAAACAGCAACCTATTTAAACTACCAGCTCTTAACACCACATGTGTAAGCTGTATAGCGTGTGTATATTTAGTGTTTAAAGGAAGGCCAACACAAAACTCTGGACCTCCAACCCCCGGTGAGTAAACAGAGGAATGAGGAAAATACCTGCTAGTAAGTAGCTGAAGTATCTACGACACTACATAAACACAAGCAAAACATCATTCAAATTCCGAGCTTGATCTAGAAGAGCGTAGACGTGTAAAACAAAAATATGCAGACCTGCTCAGACAGCTGAACCTGCTCTTGGAGGTTTTTGATGATGGCATCCTCCTCCATTGTGCTGCCCTCCACTCCTGAAGCCACGGGCAGAGCATGGAGCTGCTTCTCAACAGATTCTCTCAGTTCAGCGTGCAACCTTGAAAAAGGATACATTTAATCTGCTCTTAGTTTCATATGTCAAATGAAACAACTTTTATTACATTCATTCAAGCAGGACTGTATTTGGTCGTAATGTAAATGGTCTCGATGCCTTCAATATCATTACAGAAAAAAAGATAACCAAAGTAAACATAGCGCTCACTATTCCCCGTTGTGGTTGCACGTACAAGTACATTTAATAAAAACAATTCAAGCAACAAATCAATAATAATTCTCTGATGTCTCGCAGGTCTGAAAGGTTTGGTCTATATGATAGAAATCCATATTTGTCATCTGCTGTGCAGCCACCTAACAAATATTGACTCTTATATAAAAAATAAACAAATAATGATAATAATTTACCTTTCGTTTTCCTTTACAACCTTCTCCAGCTTCAATTTGACATCTGCCATCAGTTCCTGTTAAACAAGCACCAACGCACTGTTATCCAACAGTTAACCTGCAGACCAAATGATTTCCACTTCCACGTCTACAAAGTAACAACATTTCACATCAAGACTTTTTTCTTTTACCTGGTATTTCTGCAGCCGTTCCGTCATTTCATCCATGTGCCGATCATACTCTGCTATAAGAGGAGCCATTATGCTGTAACACAGAGGAACGGAAACATCACATATGTGGCAAAAAGGATCTGCTCTGTGATGCATTCATATGAACATATTTCTCAGAACTTTTTCTCATGCAGAATCTCCGGTGATAACGTTCTAAAAACATCTCAACGAATCAGAAAAAATAAGAAAGTGTTCAACCAACCCTCTATCTGAGAGCCAGGGCGCAGGAGACTCTACCCACTGTGCCCCCTCAACCTATCAGACAGGAGACAAGCAGCGAGAAGCACTTTAATCAACAAAACTAAATTACAGATGTACAGGTCAAAATTATCATTCAGCATAATTCCCATATAGGTCAAGTTATTTATTCATTTATTTTTGCAATGCTGCAAACAAACTGGAACAAATAATTGGGCTTACGTCTTCAGTGGAGTCTTCCAATTCAACTTGCTCTAGATACACGGCCCATTTACCCTTCACTACACCCATCAAAAGCAAAAATGTCTTTTTTGTCCTCTTGTTCCACGAACCTTCCACCACACCTTTCCCCTCAACCCTTTCTTTACCAAATGTGCACAGGGTACAGTCAAGTGTAGCTCACGTTAGAAGATAAAAAGTCTAATTTTCATGTTGCAGACAGTGATACTGAAGTATCAGGTGAGCAAAACAATGTGAATAATCAGTAGCACCTTTAATTATAGTGCTACACCAATGACAAGAGAGAGACTAGTCTGTATTACAGCTGAAACTGCTTGACAGAGATCAAAATGGGGGCTAAGTCTTTTAAAATATATACACTCAGTTGCCGAATTAACAGGTACAATTGAAGAGGATAAAATTACCTTAAATAGTATGCAAAAAGCTTGGTATAAATTTTGGTCGAACAAATACAACATCACAAACTGCAGCCTCAAAAATTATCACACAGTTTAACTGAATGCGCTCCAAATTAGTCAAATAAAAAAAATATATATATATTTGCCCGATTCATTTAACTGAAATACTAAATAAATAAATATGTCTCTTTACCTGAGGTGATTGAGTGCGGTGCCCATACTGATACTGGCTAAGAGCTGAATTTAACCTGCGGACTGAGAACAGAACACGTCATCAAGCACACAAAACTTTGCAGAAGTCTGAAGCAACCCCTCATTCTTTAATACACACGAGGTAGGTGCTATGACTTATTGAAATAAGTAAAAAAACAAATGGAAACACAGAATAAGTTTTTACAATTCTAAAAAGCCTAAACATCAATATCTGGTCTGAGCTCCTTTATTCTCCACCACAGCCTGAACCCTCTGAGACAAGCTTTCTGTCATTTCTTTAAGGAGTCTTCAGGAATAGTTCTCCAGGCTTCTTGAAGGACATCCCAAAGCTCTTCTTTGGATGTGGGCTGCCTTTTGTTCTGTTCTCTGTCAGATGATCCCACACTGCTTCGATAATGTTGAGGTCCGGGCTCTGGGGAGAATTCATCCCTCCATAAGACCTGTTGCCACTGATTTTCAGTCCACTTCTTGTGTTATTTGGCAAACCTCAGCCTTTTCTCCCCATTTCCCTTCCTTAAGAACGGCTTCTGGAGTTGTTGTTGCGGTTGTTGTTCGGTCTTCCACTTCTTTTCTTATTTTTGTCCTCAATGTATCTAGTTTTATCAAATTTATTTATGGACATACTGTACACTGTGCCAAGATTTGACACATTTTTGGCTAACATATCTTTGGAAAGCTTTATGCTGACTGATAATGAGTGGCAAAGCAGCCAATGTCCAATTGAAAACTTTGAAAGACATTTCGAAAACCTGGAGAACTTTTGCTCAAGACCTCACTAAAATATTATAAGAGAGTCAGCCTGCTTGGAAGCAAAATATGAAGAAGTGAGGGGGGTTGCGTATCCTCCCAACTTGCTCTTACCTTGATCACGCAAAAACCCAACTTCTGTATCCATCCTTACTGAAAAGCCTAGACAGAAAAAAAAAATGTCAGCAACTTCAAACGATTAGAACTGGTGTACATTATCGGTAAAATAAACACAAATCACATTTGTCCGCAGCCATGTCAACTTTGTGTTACTATATTGTCTTTTAACACCACGTAAAGTTGGCTAACAACATTAAAAATCGCCTACGATGATTAAGAGTTAGCTTTCTACTGTTACCTGTGGATACTTTTTGCTAGCTGAAGCAACGCAATCACAGCTTAATTTAGCTAGCGAAGTAAACGTTTTATCGTTAAACAAACACCTAAACATATTTTTGAGGAATGCAATGCTTTAAAATCATGTAAAAGAATCCCTGCACGAGTATTTTTAAAGGATGCCAAATTCACGTTTAAGGTTTTTACTTTGATGAATTATTCCGCCGAGCGTTTTGAAGCAAACAAATGCCAAACAAACAGCCAATGGTGGTTAGGGTGTGCACCACTGAAGTAGTTCCGTCTAGGTAATGGATAAGAACAAAAGTTCCCTACTGTATCGGGAAGCAACTGTCGGAGACGATATGCCAAACCAGGAAATGCGCAGCTTCAGTCTCTCTTTTTCATTGTTATTTATTACGCTTTCACTCTAAAATATATACCTTTTTATCAATAGGCTCGAAAGCTTTTAAAATGAAATAACGATATTACTGTCATACCATTTATATTCCTTGCATTACGCAAATGAATGAACCAGTGAGGTACTAACGTGTTTCTATTGGAAAGGTCTATCTTCTACAGATTTTATTGATCTGTCAAGTATTCTTGACAGATCAAGTATTCTTGACAGATCAATTCAGCTCTACTCTCAAACCACAACCTCAACAAGTAAGCTTACATTGACGCTCCAAAGTTTCCGCTATCAGGAAGTCAATTACTGTGTAGTAACTGAGTAACAAAACTGTACACGCCATGGACACTGATTTGATAGCATATTGCGTAAAGAGTCAAACAGGGAGTATATTAAGACTTGACAAGCTTTTGTGCAACACACTTATCTTGTAGCAAGTGAAAAAGCCTTTGCAACCATGGTGGTAGCTTATAGACTTCAGTTTTTAATATTAGTCCACATTTTGCTGTGCTGTCAGTCTCTGTAAGTATTACTCAACTTGCTGTGTTCTTTACAGCAGATTCTCATCCTGACTGATTTGTTTTCTTTCAGTCCCCTCACGCAAATGCAGTTTGCTATCCAGCACACATGGGACAGCAATCCTGTGAATCATGACCCCATCAGGGTCGTCTTCTCTCCTGGGCAAGGAGGGCTGAAGATGCAGGTATTTGGTCCATTCTTCAATGACCCCGCAGCTCCTGCAGGACCCCCCGGTCAGGCCTTCCCTGCACTCTGGAACTATGAAGGTGGGGAAAAAGTATTGTGGGTGCTTCATGGTGTAGCCATCTAACTATTTCTGTAGCAAGAGCTTTCAGGGATTTGTTGACAAAGCTACAATGAATGTCTGCAAATAAAAGTGTGACCATTCGGATGGAATGTGGTACATTGTCACACAGGCCAGTTTTGTAAATTCAAGTAAAACTTTGATACAAACAAAATGAATGAAACATTTTAAGTTTAACAGCAAAGATAACGTTTTCTTTTCAGAATTAGTAGTAGGTAATGTCACCTTCCTTGTCTAAATGAAATTTTTTTTTGGAAAATATCTTTATGCACATACTTTTTGAGGATTTTATGGGAAGAATGTGTCCTTTTTATGCCCACCCATTCACCATAAACCCACAGCTAAAAAAAAAAAGAGGAAAACACCTCTCAAACTCTCTATTTAACGTGTTACATATTTCTTTGTTTACTCTATTCAAATGCCGGTTCCATTCTTTATATCTTGCTAAGATAACCATATCTTTCTTCCACTTTAATATTTAATAGAACGATGGATACAGATACTCTCATTTCACTCTAACTCTTAGCAAGAAAAAAAACATGCATCCCTAATTTATTCTCTAAATACTTATGAATAACCAATGAAAAACGTCATAAATATTTCTGTGACAAACTCCTGACAACATAAATGATTAAAAATTAAATTAAAAAACTTCACAAAGGTCGCATTTATGGCCTGCTCAAGTAGATAGCAGGATGTTGCACATATGTGGCTTTTATAGTTGCTAGTTACTAGGTATCTTGGTAACTTGCTGTGTATGATACAATTTTAGGGTTCTCCACAAGCTGAAATGAAATTGTGATTATAGTTCTATGTGGTTTAAGATATGAGGGACTGGTTGTGTTTTTGAGACCATTATAGCAAGTACATTATGATTATTATGGCGATATGTGGCAATTAAACTTTGTAATGAGGTTGAGTAATAACAATCTGCTCAAACTGACCTTAAGAAAGTCAGATTTCCGGTTAACGAGCCCCACATATTTAGACTCATTAATATTACTTAATTGATAGGAAAATCACTCCATTAAAGTCTACTTAGCTAATGAGCATGTTGCTATGTTAGTGAGTGTGCTGGAGCTTTTATCCTATTAAAAAGTGTCTTCTATTTTTGCGTATTCCTCCATATTTGCTAAACTGTAACTTACAATAAATCACAAAATTAATTTACTTATTCTCGTTTTTGTTTTGTTTTTTAGCAACAGTTGCTGATAAGGTTAATACAGTCTCTTTAGTCATTTATAAATATAAGATGAAAGGTCTTATCTTAATTTTCTTCTCTTTATCTTGTCAGTTGTGGAGTCCTTCTTCCTTGATAGCACAACAGAAAATTACCTAGAGGTGGAGCTTTGCCCGTACGTATCAATATCAGTTATTTTTCTGTCCATGAGTGTGATTATATGTTTATAGACACAGTCACAGTACAATGACACATCTTCTCTTTATTTTTACTTTAGACATGGACAGCATCTGATATTATTACTGTCAGGAGTCGGCCAAGCATTTGTGGTATGCTGAAGTCAAAGGAGTATTTCTGGGGCTTTTTTGTATAAGGTGATAAGTGTTTCTTACTTTTCTCCTTATTTCTCTCTCCAGCAACAGCTGCCCATGGTATATACGACCACAATCACCGGGGATAAGTGGATGGGAGAGGCTCTAATTCCCTGGTCATACTTCCCTCCCAATGTCAACAAGATGAACTCTTATGCCATCCATGGCTCAGGAGAGAAGCGTACATATGAGGCTCTCTACCCCATCCCAAAAGAGGACATAGTGGAAGGTCAAAAGCCCAACTTGTAAGTATGCTGACTCATAGAATAGCTTCAGAAAGTCCAAAATACCAGCTTATGAGACTATTTTCTGGGTGTTAACAACAATTCAAAAATACTTATTTAATTGTGCAACTGAGACCAATTTCAAGTCTATTGCACAAGTTAACAAGAAGTATGGTATCAACCAAGGAAATGCTCTGTCCCCACTGCGCTTCTGCAAAGATCTGAACTCCCTCAGCCACATCATCACAAAGAGTAGTTATGGATACATAGTTCTACCCCTGTTTGTATATATTGGGACAAAGACATTTGTCCAATTAAATAGCTTGGTTGCACTGTAACTGTAGCTCAACTCAGCTGTGCATGTAACCGTACTGAATGAGAATGAAGGCTGCAGCCAGATAGAACTAAGTCAACTAACTTCCCAAAGTGACTCAGCAGCTCACTGACAAAGTCTACTCAGAAGAGATGTTTTCACAGATCTATACACTATCCTCACTACCACTGTTAAAGAAACCAATGAGTTTATATACCACTGCTGCAGTTGCTTGATTATAAGATCAATAATGCTTCATGAAGAGAGTACCACCCATTGAGAAGGAGATTGGAAAGTATGATCTAGAAAGCTGAGGGGTCGTCAGTATACTGAGGTAATTGAGGAACCAGTGAATTTGCTTGGAAAGAGATGAGTTCCCACCACCCAGACACCTTCTCATTTCATCAAGACAGTCTCTCAGTTATCCAGACAAGTGGTGGTCTGTGGCAAAGATATATCTTCCACTGACTCCTAGTCTGCATTTTGTCTCCTGTCACATAAAGATTACTCTAATTGCATCATGGGAAACATTTTAATGACATCATTAGTTGTTTTTTTTCCACAATTTTTTCTCTCCAGTGGCAAAAATACATTTGACTACAATTTGTAAAATGTTTGTGCAAACTCTTTACTAATTTGTCAAAGATTATCATCAGTGATTGGTGGTGTGGGCCTTTTATTTTTTAAATGTCCAAAATCAGACTAATAAAAGTTTAAATAAGTACTTACATTCCATTGTTTAACTTGCACTTATGAGATCTGAGAGAAATTAGCCAAAAGGGTTGAGAATCATAATAAAAGATTAGATGTACTGCACATAACCACATTGATGTATGAGTGTGTGTAATTCTTTTTCTTTGTTTGTGTTTTAGCCACCGCCTGGATTATTTCCAGAATTTCCACCTGCAAAGCATTATGGGAGAGGATTGGATCCAGCCACAATCTGACCTGTGGATAGGAAAGCCTTGAGCTTTTTAAAAATGTAACTTTTTTTTCATTTAACACAGACACACAAACTCTCCACAGAAGCAACAGGTCAATAGTGCAAACGCAGTTTGACAGGGAACAAAGGGCAATCAATCTTTATTAGTTAATGATGTAAAACAATATGACAAGAAATGTGTTATCAGCTTGTCAGACCATGTTAGACCTCACACACTTTTATGCATGCACACAGACACACACATTGCAAGTTATTGGACATCACATTAAATTGCCTCGGCAGAGTGTGACCTACAGTGCTTATGATGTGCTTGGTGACAAGCAATGCTCATTTTGACATTCAGCTCTTGTGTAGCCTGAATGTTTCACTTCAGTGAGATATCAACTCAACAAGTGCTTGTGATTTTTTGCCCTGAAACTTCGGGAAGACAGACTACTAATGTGAGAAATCTGTTTCTCAGATATTCATGCCAGAACTTTTGGATTAGTGTTTCTTATAATTAGGTTCCTTTGGAATTAGTTTACTTCTAATATTGAATTATTTTACAACAAAATGTGTTTGCATTCTGTTTAAATGTTGCTGGTGATTTGTTTTGTCTGTTTTTCCTCTGTGATCGACAATTGTCAATTTTAATTGTGATTACAATTAGTAAAAGTTACTTAAAGTACGAGTGTGATTGTACTCAAGCTTTTTAGTTTAGTCCTTTTGTGCCGATCAACGTATAGTAAAATAATTTCCACTATTATGTTTGGACACAATTAATGTAGCACAAGCCACAAGCTGGTTTGCAAAGGTTAGGCTCTGATTCCAGTTCCTCATTTGGTGGTAAAACATAAAAGCTGTATCACTTATCTCAACTTGCAAGAGAGCAAAATGTTAAACTACACTTTTAGCTTGGCTGAAATGAAATATCTTGAGCATCATCTTAATTATTTCAAATGTATTCATGAAATTATTTTTTATGTTAATTAACCTGAATTAAAGTGGGATGAAAATTGCTTGGAATGTTGAAATGACTGATCATGACACTCTGCAGTTAATTCCCCCTCATATGAATATCCTCACTCACTTATTCCCAATACACTATCACTCAAATGATGACTGGAGTCATAAATCTCTGTCCTGTCTTCATGACCTCATGAGTCTCTCGCCTTTGCCCTGCTACAGCTCTTAATAGAGATAGAGTATTTATCAGAAGCTCCTTTCGGATCTCTGACTGGGAAACCACTTCTCCTGACCAGGAGATGGGTGGGGGGTGTTTTTCATGTTGGTTGTGTTGCTCTTCGCTGTGGCAGCCCAAAAGCCCATATTGAGCCCTATCAGTTTTAATTGGCGATCTTGCCTTTGAAATGGGTGCTGTGATTAGGCCTGGAGAGCCTGCCGCTTAAGCTTTTTCCTTATCATTGCCTGCGGTGCCTTGCCACCACACTGCACAGTATTCACCTGCACACACACAAATAGGAGTTGTCACACTGAATTTCACCAGCATGTCTGTTTCTAATGAAATGTTACCTAAAATTATGTTTCTGGACACATTCAGACAAAAACAGAATCTTCATGAAACCCTTTGATGAATGATGACTACGCACACCTACCTGAGCGGAGCCCAAGGATGTGTGTCCCCACTAAGATTTAAACCCAGTTCTCTCTAATTAGTGTGAGGAGATGAGAGGGGAGAGCAAAAGAAGTAGCTCCCTATCCTCTACCTCTAAAGCCCCGGCAGACATACAAACACAAGAGCTGTCTTATCCCTCTCAGAAAAAAAGACCAGCCTGCTCTAAAACATTCAACATCAGCTTAAGGGTGATTCTTGGTGTCAGAAACTTTCTGGTGATCACCCTAGACCTAGTTCTTTTTTTCTTTCCAAAAATCGTGGGTCTCATTTCCTCAAGTTTAAAGAGTGTTTGAGGGTATGAATGAGGATAAAGTTGTGATGAAAAATAGAAAGCAAGGGATAAAGGAGTGATCTCAGAACATGAAAAGAGCAAGAGATTGAAAAAGTGAAAACATTAATGACTTTGCCTAGTTTTAGGGATGCTGTGATAGAGGCCTAAATGAAAGATTCATACTGAAGCTCATATGATACAGGGACATTCCATAGCCTTTGCAAGCCATTGGTAAGAACAGTTCCAGATTGTGCTGTGTTATAGAACTTATCAACATCGTGCAGCACACAGTCCACGTATGGCTGACTTCCAATTTACCACATCAGACAAAGAGAAACAAACTTTGATCAGTGTTCATAAGGGTCTAAATCTTATGTCATCGTCAAAGTGCCATTTAGTCCTAAACTGTAAGTAACCTTATCGCAAGTTTATTTTCCACATCACCTGATAATAAACCTGTCATAGAAAAATAATAATAAGATAATACACCTTTGGTGTTATGTTGTCCCAGCCTTCTCTTATATTTGTAGCTTAAACTAGAAACTAGAAAATAAAGCCCTACTGGATGAGAATGTGACATCCTAGCTTTGTTTTTTTTTTCTTTACCTAATGCGTATTAACGCTGTCTAATTAATGTCCAACACGTCCATCATTACTGACAAGGCCACAAGGGTGAAGGATTGTAAAGGTGGTACTGATCACAAAAAAAAGACCTGGACCTAATACTACTGCAGTGTATGTGTGTGCGTATTTGTGTGTGTTTGTGAATGTCTAGCGACATAAGCACTAATTGTAGTTGAAGCCTGATAGTGTTGCGCATACAAGAATGGCATGGCTAGAATGTGGGATGAAGCTGTAAGAGGCTAGGGAGAGGAAAAGAGAGTTGCAGAGCCAAACGAATGCCAAGGACATTAATGAGGGCCAGACGAGTTTCTTTTTCTCAAGAACACTGCAGTGAGCGGGAGGGGTGAGGGAGAGAATGAGGGGAATAGATAAGAAAGCAAAGGAGAGGGTTCATTACAGAAAATGTTAGACCACTATTTGCAAACTTGGGTAAGCAAGAGCCTTTTTATCATATTCAAACATCCAGAAATAAGCAAACATTGCTTGTATCAACATAAAGAAAAGATGTCCACAGAGAGTGTAATATACTCCAATCAGATACATGCAGACATTGCTTTGCATTTATAAATCAATGCCAATATATACATGAATACAAAGAAATATGAAGAAAAGCACTGATGCTCTCATTATTTGTCACAGTGGGATAGCTGGATTTATGGGATATCATTGTATACACATTAGAAACAAATGATATCAATAGGAGGGGAAAAGAAACTAAATTAGGTTTCTTTGTTATCAGCACAGAATATAAATCATGAGTGTGTACCTAATTGATTCCATTACATTTCCACCTGCCTGCTGACTCTCCCATCCATCCGCTCATTGTTTATCTTCATTTTAAGCAAGTTGGATGCAAAAGGTTGTTATTGGATGTGAAGCTTGCTGAATTTCATCGGTTTTAGAAAGCACATTAATTGCAAATTAGATCTAGCACACAATTATCAAAGAGTATTTGTTCATATACAGTAAACAAGGCAAAAATCAAACTCTTGATATTGAAGTTTTCTTGTTTGGGAGATACATGATGTTGACATTCCTTTGTTTTTCATAGCAGACCACGCTTGAAGGTAATTTATGTGCAGCTTGGTATTGCCTTTCGTAAGTGAGCAAGTTCACTCACTCTTAATTGGGAAATAAATCACTCCATCGCCATGGCAACAAACACTTATAGTAGTCATGACAAAATAAGAGCATGCTGATAATGTCGCAGCACATTGAGGTTGTGCTTGTGTGTGCGTGTGTGTGTGTGTGTGGGTGGGTGTGTCCACGCATGCATATGTGCTTTCACCTCCTCTAGCTCATTACCATAGAGCCTTGTTAGTGGAGTTGCCGCTATGTGCTCTACATGGCATGTCGTACCGTTCCATTAGCTCTTGTTTTGTTCAATTGCTCTTACAAAAGGAGCTGTGAGATCACTCATTTAAAACAATAGTCGGAGAAACATTGCAGTTCACTGCATATATCGAACAAAAAATAATTAGTGTATCATTAGATGTCATGCTCTACGTTGTATTTCTTCCACTTACTCCATGCTTGTAAATCTTGATATCTCACTATGATCTTTTTGTTCGTATCTAAATCATTGCTATTATTCAAATGGTTGTTTAGCCGCTTTCTTAAACTACCTTTGCAAAATGTTCCCCTCTGTTCTTCCCCCAAGCTTTGTCCTCCTCTCTGCAGTCCCCTTCATAAAATGGATGGAGGCAGAAAAAGCATTAGCACAGATGAATGGATAGACCGGCCTAACACAATCTGGCCCACTTCAGTAGACAATTTAATATGGAGTCGCCCACAGTGTGGTTACCCTGCCAGGATGCTGCACTAAATCTCACTTTGACTTGCAGTGATGGATACAGATTTGACACATCAAACAGTGTGTGTGCCTGTGTGTTTGTTGGTATGTGTGCATGCAAGTGTTTGTGGAGGCATGATGGATACGACAGACGATCAGCAGACGAGTGAGCTGTGAGAGGCAGGAGTTAGAATTATAGTATTTATCTTGGTTTGGTGTCATGGATGCCTATCCTGCATTATGAACAGATAAAATGCTAAAATGTCTTTCAATGCATTCCATCAGTTCAGCACCTGCACCCCAGTTATTAAAGGAAGACACCTTACCGGAAAAAGATGATGTGTAAAATTTACATGACAGTCTTCAAACACAGTGTAGACGGTGGAAGTTTTCACTTGCTTTATTTCATCCATCCATTCCATCACTCCAACTTCCTTCAGCAGTGCAACCATTGACAACCCTTAAATGTGATACATTTCAGTTGCTAATTTCATCTTCAGGAGTATCTTTGGAAAAATCCATTTCTAGATTTGCTTTTATTTTAGATTTCTAACCATACTACATCTCAAGTGACAGGCAGATGGGTACTTCACATGCATGGAGGCTAGTGAAATACTTTCAAAACCCTTTCCCCACTGGACAAAAGTCCACTAACACCCACAAATCTGTTACTAGCATTGAATGGGAAAGGGTACAGTTGTTATTCAATCCATGACCGAATGACTCAGGTATTTGTGCGTATTTATCAGCTTTAGCTCTGATGGGCAGTGATGGGAACATGACACCCGAGTGGATTCATCAATATTTGCAGTGTTCTGTGCTACGACGTTGTGAGCAGCCACAAAATAACCTAATGGCTCACTCTTAATCCTACTGTAATGGGCTGGTTTATATTGTTACAGCTGAGCAGAAACAATAACCGACTTTCTCTGAAAGTCATCTTTTTCTGGGAGTGTGATCCACCACAGCCTGCAGGATGGTTTAATGCCATAACCTGCGGTCGCCCCTGGTAGCAGTACCAGTTACACATGATAACCAAGCTGCTTTTGGCAATGAGAAATTAATATATTGTTGTTTTTTTTTTCATTTTGGTGTAATAAGGTCATAACCTGGAAAATATATTTTTTAAATGTTTTAGAAACAAAGAAAAAAAGGTATTTTCCTGTTGCTATGAAAACCCTAAAAAGATTAAGTGACTCATAACCTATTCAACTTAAAAGATTCAGTTAGCAGAACTAAACACTATATTTTTAAAATGTAGAAGCTCAGAAAACTCGAGAACACCACATATCAAGTATTTATTGTGCTTATTTAACATAGCTGTGTCAACATGTACATAGCTAAGCGCATTCGTAGTGAAATCAGATCTAGTTGCTTAAATTATCATTTTCTGTTTACTGATATATTTTTGTGTGATAACCGAAAAACTTCAAAGAAGGCAAACATTAAAAACACATGTTGAGCTATCAGCTGCAAAGTTACATTTGTATGTGGGTACAACTGATTCCAAGTTGCATTTATTGTCCATTTGCAAGTTGGATCACAACATGCTTCACACCACACATACTGTGTGTTCAACTTACTCTGAGTGCTTATATAAAAAAATCCTGTGTTTCATCTACTTTCTTCTTCACTTTGGTACACACTGAGCTGGATTGTTCTCTTTGTGACTCCATAAACCAGAAACATCCCATCACAAATGACAATTTTAGCAAGTGTTAATGTTATTTAATAATTAATTTGTTATATTAATTTGTTTGTTTTTTTACTCAGAAATAGGAAAGAGTAAGTGGCTGAAGTCTGAATAACTAGTGCCACTTTATTTCCGCCAGCGGCATCTTATTAGCCAAGATAAGGGACAAATCGATGGTTTGAAAGTCACTGGATAATCAGTACACAGTCATTTATCTCCTCTGACTCAATTAATTGTACCTATATCATTAAGATGATCAATCAATGTAACAGAGGGCTTTTCTAGGTGACAACTTTACTAAGATACACTAATTGGCCCTCACTACCCTGAAATATAATTCATCATAGGCATTACTCTGATTTTAGTGAAGAACAATAAGAAATGTCTTCCAAAGCTGGTAAGATACTAATTTGTAATATTGTACATGTCTCTGAGCTTTGACACGCAATTGAACTATGTAGTGCTATGCAGCTTCAGTGGAGATCACTGATAACCTGTGAGGCTAAAAACACAAGAAACTGTATCAGTAAACTGAGCAAAGAGGGAAAAACAGAGTTTATACAATAAAAGCTGATCAGGACAAAGGAAATCAAGTCTGAGAGACTATAGGACTACAGTGAAATATGATTACATTTAACATGATGTTTTGTTCATTCCTTCTGTGAAGGATTTCAACCTGTCTGGCCTTCATTTAATGATGGAAAAATATTCCATTTACCAGAATTTCTTTAATCGTTCTTATCGTGCTGTCCCTATATATGTACAAATAGTTTGTAGTTCTTGTCTCCATTTCATCCATTTCCCATCAACTGGTGGCTGCACTTTGCACCTACCCTCTACATTGCCACACCAATCCTCTGATGCTGCCTTGTAATTTAAACGTATTAACCAGTTAATCTGTTTATTTGTAATTTAGTGTTAGCGTTTTGCCACTGTGGCACTTGTCTGTGGGTTCTTTTTTGGCTAATGTATTAGTTGTAACTGTAATTATGCTGTTTATATTTAGTGGGGCCATTAAACAGCACTGAATTTTGGTAAGTCCTTAGGATTTAAGTATTTGAAACAAGCATTTTAGTTGTTTGTTTAAGCCCTCAATAGGGCTTGTGTAAAGTCCTGGGATGACTGTAGTTCAGGAGGATGCGTGGTCACCTGCCAGCTGAAAGGTCAGTGGTTCAATCCCTGGCTTTCTTGGACCACATGTTCAAGTGCCTTTGGGTAAGACACTGAACCCTCTGAGGAATGTGAATAGGAAAAAAAACACTAAATAAACTAAGAGGTGAAGCATGAGCATGTGTGACAGGGTCCAGGGGACACAGTTATGTGGCATGTGAATACAGATCATGACCAATACTGATGATTTTTTAAAATTTTATTTCTGAGTTTAGTCATTGTTTAGTCATTAAAATCAACACTTAACTCTTTTTTCCCCTTTCTGATTTGGTTTAACAATCAGAGAGAGATCAGAAACAAGCTCAGCAACATTAAGCCAGCATATTTTTTCTGAGAATGTCAACCCTACTGTGTTCTCTCTTCTCCTGTCATCCAACAATATCCCAAACCAATATTGAGATCGGGGCCCTACGAGTGCCGTTCTATCTGCTAAACTCACCAAAAACAAAAAGCAAGCCCAGCTTGACCAAAAGATGAGAAAAAAATCTAATCTGCACCTTTAACATGGAACCTGAGGGAAAGTGAATCTGTGACAATTTTAAGCAAAACCTTTAACTTATGCGACCTTTGATCCTCTGTCAGATTTGTGCCATTTACTGCAAGTTGTCTAAGAATCGCTGATCTTTAATGGGCAGGAGTGTGAATGCATAGGCCAGATGTTGACCCACATGCTGAGAGTCCCTGCAGAGTGTTCCTCCATTGCATTTGGGATATAAAAGTCACAGTAATAATGGTTTCAAATGTGATGACCTGTGCATTGTGGTGCTGACTGAAAAGATTCCCTCACCTCTTCTTAACTCAAAAGTCCTTTATGTGTTGGTGTTACCCTGTATATCAAAACCCTTAACTTTTCAAGAAAATGTGTTTTTAGAATAACTGATATCATTATTGATTGATTTAATTGTAAAAGTTGATGACATTGTTAACATTTACCTTCCACATCATACAGTGTAGGTTGAAATTTTAATGTTTGCAAAGAGTCTGAGAATGAAAAGAATGAACAAAATAGGGCCAGAAGTTCTAACTAACGTTTGTCAAAGTTTGAAAAATTGTAAATTCATTTCACAGACATGAGGGGCGATGAATAGCAATCCCATATGTAAAGGTGTAAATGAGAAATGATTTAAGTATGAGCTTTCTGTCCAACAGTGACATGTAGTATTTCTGAGACACCGTTTGCATAAAGAACTTCATTAAATGCTAAAAAGATATAAACAGACTTAAAAAAAAGGACTTGAATAACACACAATAAAATGTCTTAGATATACTGAACATGTAGCACTTCAAACATGTTAACAATTTTCACTTTTCACTAAAACATTTCACAGAAACAAATTTAACTATTCCACATAATGTGGACATGTTGAATTTAATGTTTTTAGCTCAAAATTTCATTGTTTATAAGCTCAGAGAGTACTTTCTAAGTCTTTAAAAATGGTCAAAGAAGTATTGTGGAAGTAGAAGGTCAATAATGTGGAGTGTTAATATTCAGCCTTGGCTTCACAGCTTTGAAAGGATTATAAGCAAGTTTCATCACATGAAAGTAGAGCTTCTGAGAGGGTTGGCAACTTTGATATAAGGATGTGATCTGAATTTCATTTGAGTAGTATAATAAAGTGCAGAAAGGGGTGAGAGGATGCCCAAAGAGGTGGTACAGAGTAATGTAAAGTAAGAGAGTTGAAAAGCATAAACAGCACAGAAAAGGAACAAATTGGAAATGGATGAAAGCAACGAAAAACTCATCTAAGACATAAAAATTGTGCAGGAGAGAGTAATAGAGGGCGAACTCAGACTTGGAGATAGGATGTAAGTGGTAGAAGTCAAAACTGGGCTTATTTCTACTGGGAATGTGCAGAGGAGCGAAGGTTTGAAACAGGGAACTATAAATGTGCAATAAAGAGACCAATATAGAGGCTATATATTCATGATTTTTCTTTCTTTATTTTATTCTATTTTAGTATTTTATTCTTTGTTTTATCATTGCATCTGCTTGCTTGCTGGCAACTAGTCAGACTCCTCTGGTGTTCCAAACCACATAATGATGAGTGAAGCAGATTAAACTCTACTTTTACACATAACACACAATTAAATGTTTTGTTTTCCTCACCACATAGTTCTTTTTTTCTGGCACCCCCCCCCCCCCCCCTTTCTTGTATTGTTCTCTTTCCTTCTCTTCTCTTTCATTACTTGAGCTCTCTGTCACTTCTACCTAATTCCACAGCCTCTTTTCACTTTTTATCTTGCTGATAAGGCTTCTCTCCAACTGCAAGTCAAACTCTAATGCAAGAAGACACTGATAATGCTCCGACACCCTCTGAAACTGCAGTTAACTAACTCCGTGTCTTCATTTCCCCTCTTTTCTTTTTTTCTTTCTCTCAAAGACACCATGTGAATATGTCATAAAAGTGTATTACTTCTAACTTTTTAACGTAAATCTAAGAAATTCACCCTTCTGCTTTGTTTTTCAGTGTTTCTGTCAATCCTGAGTCAAGTTTGTGCTAATCTCATTTCCAAAAGTAGGAGCATTTAATTTTGTTAGCAAGAACATGTTTCCACATGACTCAGTGACTGAGTAAAAAAGGATGAACTGTCACATATATTGCACATCTTAACAGCATAACAAGGGTAACATGTCCCCGACAGCTAATAGCTTATTTGTTGCCTCAAATTAAAATCACCTAATAGAAGTACAGGGAGGAAGGCAAGATCTAACAGGATGTATGAGAAGATGAAAAGTGATTGGATGTGAAGTTTAAATTGGAGGAAAGCAGTCTAGTGTCAGACTCTATGAAGGTGACTGACTGGACTGGTGAGTGGCTGACTCTCAGTAGACCAAACACCATCCAAGACTGCTTGTCAAATTAGCATGACAGGTAGGCCCCTCCCAGCAGTTAGCTGGGGCAAGCAACTTGCCAGCTTTTAATTATGTTATAGTTTCAATATCCATACATGCCCTTTCCTGCTCTTTGTGTTGATGCAAGTAATTTATTTAACTGCATGACTTTTCATTTTTCCAAAAAAATTCCATATTTTACAAGAACAGGAAAAGATAAATTGCTATGTATCTTCTGAATTGAGAACACAATTTTCCCTTTCCAAATAGTTGAAATCATGCTAAGAAAATGCATCATCTCTCAAGCTTCATGATAATTACAGAGGCTAATACTATGGTGTTTTTGATAGTTTTTGATCTGGTGACTAAATGACTGGAGTTGTATGCTATGACTCTTCTTTACTTTTTCTTTATCCAGTTTGAATTGTTTAGCAATTTTGAATTAAAATCGTTTATCACAATATTGTACAAGTAAATTAAAACAGAAAGTAATATTTTGTAAATATCATAAACCAGCATTTCACTCACAGTAGAACAAAGAAAACATCCAAAATGTTGAAAATGCGTCAGCACACAGCAACGCATCTCGAAAAAGTTGGCAACCATAGGTGGGAAGAGTAAGCGTATTGAAAGAAACAGCTGAAATAATACGTTGTAACTGATTAGATTAATTGGCAACACCCTGAAGAAAAGATAGGCAGAGGTTACAACTCAGTATTTAAATACTTTAAATATTCATCCATCTACTGCATGTATGATCATCAAAATATTCAGAAAACGTGGAAAGATGACAGTATCAGTATTTGGATGGATGGATAGATAGATAGATAGATAGATAGATAGATAGATAGATAGATAGATAGATAGATAGATAGATAGATAGATAGATAGATAGATAGATAGATAGATAGATAGATAGATAGATAGATAGGTAGAAAAAAACAGGACATATATGATGTATATTGCATTATATTGTGTCAGCTGCATTATTAATATTATTCTTTTCTATGTTTGTTCTATAGTATATTGTTTGTATTAATATACAGTATTAGAATATAATTAACAGAGAATGATAAACAAAAATTCTGTCATGGAAATCAATGTGTAGGCTCAGGAACACTTCCAGAAAGAATCTGACAGCAGGTATGACCAACAATAAGACATTAAACGGACACTTTACACTCACTGCTTAGCCATGAAGCCTAGTGCCAATTATGCCAGAGCATGGGGAAAGCTGGACAGGATGAAAGCCTGTTTGGCCGTGTAGCAGCAGATTTTTCTTTAATCCTTGTTGTCTCTGGTGAAAGTTAGCAAAACTGTTGTTAAACAGGGACAGCAGTGGCAGGTGTGAGGTATGTCTCAACTTGTTTGGCATTTTATGCAATCCCCAGAGCATAACAGTAACTTCCATATGTGCTATATGTGCACATATGGAACAGTAACTTCCATATGTGCACATAGACGCCCAACAACAGTATTACAAGCTCTTCAACCTGGCCCTTCAATCCAGTGAGGGTAATTGCTGTGTATCTTCTGAGTATGTACTTAGCCCTCTAACAATCACGGCTCTTAAATTTTACTTAAATTTAATAGTGCATGAATCATGGCTTATTCATCCTTCACCAACATTCACAAAATTGACTACACCTTACAAGCAACCTCTGAACTAATTTCCCCGCACCTTGGATTTTGGTCTTGTTTTTTGTGCTTCATGTGCATACTCCATAAAACTGGATTTAAAAAAAGAGCTTAGTATCAGGATGACTCCTGTGGTAATGAACTAAATTCCTCAGAGAGTCGTGTTACAGACATTTTGGTCCACAACAGTGTACGGGATGAATGAAACAATACTGTTACAGAACAAAATCTATTTCTAGTCTTTGTATAGTCCTTGATGTGTGTAATCACACTGCAATTGACAATGGTAAAATATAGAATAATACTTGTTTGTGTGTCTGCATTAAAAAAAAGCTAAACAAGCCAGTTATAGCGTAGAAAGGGTGTAGTTCAAGTACATTCTGCTTTTTTGAGGAGCTGCAGAGAAGTAGCAGCTTAGAAGTAGCTGTATGCTGTGTGTACAATCTCTTTGACCCCTGATTTCTTCTAAATTCCACAGCAGAGATAAAGACTAAACTTAGTTATAGGCTTGATAAACCAAAACTATTTTTCAAAGCAAGTGACTCAAGACTCTTTTGAAATAGAAAGATCTTGAAATGATATAATAATAACCATTTATGTCTGCAACAAACTCTATTACGTTTGCTTAGTTATTCATAGTGGTAAAAAAAAAAAAGTCAATATTCTAAAGTATGTTAGCTGTTTAATCTGTGAGGTAATATGAGCAATGTTACACTGGACAAATTTTCGCCTAGTTGGAGAGACAGTTAATGAATAAGAGGTCTGGAGAAGAGATTAAAAATAGTGATATAATTTCCATCTATGTCATCTTGCTTACCTAACTTTTGATGTACATAAACCAGACAAACAATTGGATGAATTCCATTTACCTGTAAAAAAACATGATACTTGTTCTTTTAACAATGTAAAAAGATTTAAAATAAACAATTAACTCGTTCCATTCAGTGTCTTAATGTTATTGTAGCACAGGAGGATGTTTCTGCAGAGCAGTGTCTGCTTTTTTCTGACATTTCACTAGTACATTATCTAGTCATGATTGTGACATTTTCTCTTATTAAACTAATTATGATGAAAATAAAAAGCGAGTTACAGCCCAAAATACATCATTTATCGCCATCATTGTCATCCTTTTTAACCCACTTTCCTCAAGCCCATCACCGTTCCTGTCATAGATCCTCATCATCAGTGGGAGTCTAAGATATCATTACTTCAAATCTTATCACTCACCTTGCCCTTGCTGAGGTAATAATGTAGCTGAACATCGAGTACCACATCTAAGCAATATGATTGCAACAGTAAGTGTGTCTCACTTCTTACCAGAATTTCTGTTTCACTGTGTTCCTCACGCGTCTTTTAAAGCCACCACCCAGTCTTGTGTTGTACGGTGCTATTATTAAAGTCTTCTGTGTATCTTGGACACCATGGCGACACCTCACTAGTAACCAGATGGTACAGCCTACTTGGTAAAGAGCTAAAGAGCTTTTATATGCTCCCAAACTCGAATAAAGCCTTTTCCTATCTGTCAACCTTTCAGCCACATTTTTCCTCTCTGTCACTCTGGACACTCTGTTTTTTCTGGGGATGTCACTCCTCTTTGTGTTTGGCATGTTGACACCTCCTTCTTTTGAAGAGTGTTTTGCTGTCCTTTACTTTGCGCCTTGTGGGTCCCCTTTTATGTAATTACTGCAGTGAATGCCATCATGCAGAAAGAAGGAAGAAATATATAAAACGAAGAGGGGAGGGAAGAAGAAAGAAAAGAGAACTGGAGAAAGAGAGAAAATGCTGCAGAGCAAGGGAGTGATAAGGAAGCGCAGTGGGAATGAGGAGTAAGAGGAGAAAGGAGAGAGGGGTAATGCAATCTTACTGTGGGAAGTGTGGTAATATATCACCTGCCACAGTTAATAAAATGTCACAACGCCATGGCTTTAGACAGGAAAGAAAGGTTAACTGGTGCTTCATATAAATGTACTTCAACAAACACAGGTGGTTGGTATTAAGATTGCACACACACACACACACACACACACACACTGTAGCAGAACAAACAAGCAGGTTTACGAGTATATTGGACAAATGAGCTCATAAAAAACAAAAAATACTAAGGAGCAGTTATGTGCATGCAAATGGATATAAATATGAGTTGTCAGCAACCAAATGTGCACATTTTTGAACACACATATCGAGGTTTGGGCTGCACATATATACAAGCCCAATCAATCAAATCATTTGATGTTAGTTGTATTAACATGTGGTTAACGTCTAATTTTCTTGATCACCATCCACCACCTCTACCCTCTCATTTGTTTCTTCTCTCTCCTCTTTTTTTACTTTTTCTCCTCTCTGTTGTCTCCTTCATCACCTCCTTTTTCCTCTCCTCTTTGCATGTCTCCACTCCTTATTTTCCACCTCCCTCTCCCTCTCACCCTCGCCCTCCACCTCCTCTTCTTCCCTGTGGTGGGCTCATCCCTGTCTCCTACTCCTTCTTTTGCCCCAAGGATATCTCCCCTCCCACACGGCCTCGCCTCATCCCTTTCTCTCTCCATTTATTTATATCAATGAGCAAATGTCATCCTTTTATCTTCCTCCAGATGAACAGACTCTGCTTGTGGAAGAGGATGGAAGAAAAGACAAGAGAAACATAGGAACACAGTTCCTCTTGGTCCATAAATTCAACTGTACCAAGCAATGGGAGTATTATATAAACTCACCCTTGTACAAGAAAATAATTTAACATGTTTTGGCCAGTTGGTTTGATTTGGTTTGTTTTACTGCAAACACTTAATGTTGAACTGGCTCTATTTGAGTATTTAATCAATGCAAACAGACAATTTTGCTTAAAAAAGACAAAAATATTTGGATTGGTGTGTGCAAACTTTTGACTGGTACTATATGCACCTTATCTTATGCAGAAGCTGACTGTAAACACAAAAAACAAAAATTATTAGGAGTGTTTAAAATTTGGGTTGTAAGCATTTAAAGCTCATAGCCTTCATATCAAAATGTGATTATTTTGTAATTATGATGCACTTATAAACCAATTATGGAACATATTATCAGAACAATGTAGCAGGTTGCTTGGGAACAACAATTTAGTATTTAGAGGAGACTTGCATGCTGTGGTTGTTCATCAAAAATAGGTGATAGATTCAGGAAGCAGAGACACAGTATAAATACAGAAGAATGATTCAGTTCTAATAAAAAGGAAGAATACCCAAGAAAGGATTACTTTTTAATGGTTCATATGTTATATCTGACTTATGAAATACAATCAAACTTATGAGACAAACCAATAACCAATAATATATGAAGAAAAGTCTTTTTACAGACTTATTATAGTTTAACTATAGGACATGAAGTTGTATAAAAATGTTTATTGTTCACTGTAGGCTAAATGCATGTTGCAAAACAAAAAACCTGTTATTTTAGCACAAAAAGACAAAACAGAAATCTTGTGCATTTACATGAAGCACTTGTAAAAACAACCAGAAATCTTGTGCATTTGCCACTTGTGTACAGTAAGCCCATGTAAAAATAAAGTACAAAAATATACTAATAAGTGCATTACTCAGCCACAGCATCATGTCTCCGTACTGGGTCAGGCCACAGGACTTCATCCACAACACAAGCCACATTTTGTCTGGCCAGGCAACGGGGGTAAAAAACCCTGGCATGCCGTATCCAGGCTTGGCATGCCTCCACAGGCAAGTTCCATGGCTTGCAGGTGATTTACCCTGTTGTGTAAGGTTGGCGTTCATATACCTTCCACCGCCATGAGGAGAAGAATGCCTCAATGAGGTTTAGGAAAGGGGAGTACGGTGGAAGATTGATAAAACCTTGGTTCATATTGAACCACTCTCTAACCTGGAGGGCTCTGTGAAAACTCACATTATCCCAAACAACATAGATGGGATGCTCATCCTGCTGCCCTAACAGAGCATCTCGCATTTGATTAAGGAAAATGAAGAGCTGATGAGTGTTGTAGGGCCCCAGGTTAGCATGATGGTGGACAACCCCATGATTGCTGATGGCAGCACATAATGGGACATTGCCACCACGCTGCCCAGAGACACCAACAATGGCCTGATGGCACATCACACCCTTCTCCTTCTCCAGCTTCATCCATGTAGATGTATTCATGGGCTCTTTCCATTGCATCCTGTTGAAAAACTCCTCTCTAGGAATAGATACAGTTTTGTAAGTGATACAGAAAAAGTGATTTAGGCCACTAGAGTAAATCACTACTTAGAGTAATCAACATTGAATGTGTCTGGATATATACCAGCCTGTACATACTGGAATCTTTGCTCTTTGACTGTCTGAGTTGCGATCAAAGTAGAGAGGCTGACACGGTTGATACCCTCAAAATTTACATGGTCCTCAATGATCTTCTGCCGAATTTCACTCAGTTGAATGGCGTTGTTCTCACCGACCATATCAACAATTAGGATCTCTTGGTGTGGGGAGAACATACCTGTCCTCCCACCCCCATGTGGCAGTCTTTCAATTCTACAAAAAGAGAACATACAGTTACAAAAAATGTACATGGAATACTAGGCCTACAAACAGTAAGACCAACCCTCCATTACAATACTACAGTACATTGGTACAGTGATGTACTGAAACATATTTACTTACAGTATACTGTGGTACAGTATATATAGTATGTCATACAGTAATTGCTGTCAACATTTACATACTGTACTATAATGTCAAAAAAGGTAATTACCTGTTCTCTTCTCTAAATCTTCGGATTATGGTGGACACTGTGAATCTACTGAATCTACTGATGTTTGGTTGTACCCTTTGTCCAGCCTCCCTCATGCTCATACCATGGATAAGAACACAGTCAATCACAGTAGCTCTGATTTCATCAGATATTACTGTTATTTGTCTTCGCTGACCACCTCGACCTCCTCTCACACAAACTCTCCCTCTCAGATTTCTATCCATTGCAGGGCCTCACAAACCAGTGCTCTCTGAACTGGCTTATATGTTCCCTCACATCATTAGCCACAAGTGTGATCAATTTTGAGTTGTTGTGTTGAAGTGGTGACACCTGTGCTTTAATTGTGTTTGACTTTTGTCACCTGTGCTCACCATTATGCAGCACGGGTACATCACAATGAAAATGTGTTGGCAAGTTGTGTCTAAACAGGCGAAAAGTGCTCAAGGTTTTGCCAAAAGAGTGATTGATTCAGTGGGTTCAGGCAACTGAGAATTAGGTTCAGACAATAGGGTTTAGTGTTTTAGCAATTGAGAAAAACTGTAAATCACATCTGTTATCTCAAACAATGTGTTTGAAGCATTGATAATGTAAGGACACCCAAATAGCATTACATTATATAGCCTTTTGTCATTAAACTGTTGACAGGTGATGTATCAATATTTGGGTTGAAATGTGCGATTGAACTCAACGGAAAAATGTTTCTTTGCATTTTGAAAATTTTTTCGAAGTAACAATAATTAGAATCCATAGTTTTTCACAAATGGTTGGGATGACACTTTATGGTAAAATAATCACAATTTTGATAAGTAGTTTTAAGCAAAACATGAGAACATGAGAGGTGAGTAAGGTAGGTTTACTTCCACAATTTGTTAACAAGAAACATTAAAGTGAAACATCTACTAAATGTTTGAACAGGACAATTGTGTCACAAGGCTGAGTTACCGGACCCAAGGAGCTAGATTGCAGGCAAAGAGTAAAATCAAATGAATTTATTAAGAATAATGTGAGGACAAGTAGATGAGTCAACCAATGTCCCAGAGTCTTTAGGTGAAGGGCTCCAGATGAGGTTTGATTCCCAGAATGGTGAAGATGGAGGTCATGAAGTGCTTCCTGGAAAACTTTCTGTGGGTGCAGGCATGACTCAGCAGGTGAATGACACTGGTGAGGGCAAGATTGATATTTGGATTCGAAGCTTCCAAATGACATTTCTGAGACACAAGGAGATAGCTCCGAAACCAGAGAAAAAGGTAAGCACAAGGAAGCCTAGTCTAGGTAAATGGCTGGATATACCACTGTGGATAACGCAACGATCTGGCACTGAGTGGAGATAAGACCAGGGTAGAGATGCTTTAGAATAGATGAGCTTGATGGAAGACATCTGCGTCACGAGAACCAGCCAGAGCAGTGTAAAAAAGAAAGGAACTTCACTCATGAAAATAGGTATATTTTATACTAATTAGCTTTGTAAATGTTTATGAATGTGAAGTAACCTCAGGGTACAGGCCTTTACAGCCTTTAAGGGAGGATTATTTATTCTTGACGTTTGACTGTGTCGTTCTTTGTGTGCGCACTGCTGAGTCCCTTCACCTTGACAGAACCTTTAGCCTGATATTCTGTGTTACAATGTTTACAAGTAAAACAGTCTGAAAAGGAGAGATTTTCCCTTTCAGACAGATTTTCTTCTAGGACTGTCACTTATATAATAGATATAACTGTTTTATTCATTTCAAACTATGAGATCAATTTCTATAAAAGGCTGAGAAAAAGAAAAAAAATGATCGATAGACTGACTCACAAATCTATGAAGAAAAAAAGAAAGAATGTTTTGTTTTTTTTACCTTTAACATATTTGTCATTTTCACCTACTTTTAAATTTTGGTTCTGTGTATATGAATATAATTTGAGTATTTGTATAACCTGTTCCATGGCAATTTTTCTAACCTGCATGATAATATTTCGTGTCTTCTTTTAGTGTACTAAAATCTGATATATGGCACATGTTTTCCGATCATGTCTCAGATGCTTACACTTTGACACCCGATGGCTCTGTTCTCACTTACAAAATACTTCTAGGACTTCTAAGAATCATACGTGCATTCACAGACACAAAAAGACACATGCACACATACACACGCGCACCAGTGATGATGGAATAACGAGGCCTTTTTGCAGACTCTTTGTGCCAGACTCAGGATGAGCGTGGAATGAACTGGAACACCTTTAGTTTTCCATTAAAGGGGAAGCTGTGAGGGAGGGGAAGCTGCATTGACTCAATGGTCTGTGTCCAGGGAAAACTGCAGAGCTTGAAGGAGGGAATGATGATGTTATTGGTTATCTTTTTGGGACTATGATTAAATCCTTCTCACTGAGATAAGTCTTTCATCGTCAGTCTTTCTTTCGTTCTCAAGACATACTGTTCAGCACTGTGGGTCAGTCTGCCTACAGACTGTCACATTACTTTTCTATGTACCTTTCAAACTTCCAAACTGTCTCAATGTACATTTAATCTTTCTCCTTCCTTCTCCCTTCTCCATCCATGTTTGCTCAGTCTTTAGAGCAAAATCTTAGTTATATTATCTCCTGGGAATCACATGAAAGTTGTATCACAGCACTACACCTAATTCTACCCAAACCCCATGCCACTGCTTACTCTTTCAACTAGCTACCTTACTGGGTTTGTGTCACTGTGTGTGTGTGTGTGTGTCAAAGAAAACAGATTTAAAAGCTGTATTAGGTAGTTCTCACTTTAGTGAGGAAAGGAATTAAATAAGGCCCTTTAAAAAAGGATGCCTGAAATAAAAAAAAGACTTGTCAAACTGAGAAAATCAATAGTTGGTGATTAAAGTATCTTCAACAGCAAGCATGCAACAGTGTTTAGATTCAGTACTGCGTCAAAGCATGTACAAAGAGAAGATCATTCATATTGCCATGCAGAATAAATTATTTAGAAATCTGAAATGTGTCAGTTTTTGAATAAATGGAAAAGCGGGGAAGCAGAGGCACAGCCATCATCGACTTCACAGAAGTCTCTAGTTTCACTCAGATTCCTTTTCTCAGATTCCCCATCCTCCCATCTCTTGACTTACCACTCTCTCTTCTGCTTGTCACTTGTTCCACCCTCTCTCCAAGAGGAAGATGTATAATTACAGTGTCGGAATTTTTGCTTTTGCCTTTCACACCTAGCTGCCACATTACCTGGGTGTTAAAGATATGCATAAGAATGTCTAAGATGTACAAATGTGTGCATGTTAGCTGCAAGAAAAAAATACAACATGATTGCCAAAGTGTTGACAACACTGTTGAGAGTGGATGCTAAAAATAACGTGTAGATTGGAGGAGTTTTGTCTTGTTTAATACTTACACAGTTAAAGCAGTCAGCTTACCACGCGGACTAATTGTCATCTACATTACTGTGTTGGAATTGAAGAAAAGCACACCACATGTGAACATTAATTAAGGATTATGACATTTGGGGTAGATGAATATACTATATTCCACTGAATGAGAGTATTATTAGGCACCGCTTTTGCCCTGCCATCACAATATATATAGGATTAATATAATATTATAACATATATATAATTTCATTTAATTTGAGTTCATCTGATTTTATTTAATTAGCCATTCAAAGTAATTCGCTGTTCGTAGTTTTGTCATCAAACCAGCTGGTGCTACTATGTTTTCTGAGTATGCTAGTAAGAGAGTCTTTATGAAAAATGTATCCAAATGGTCCACACATTTGACTCATCTGATTTTCAGTTCCATTCTCGCAGGATCAGTGTGCTAGTTACAAGCCTTGATGTGCTAATGACCAACCAAGGCAGCAGCTGAAGCAGTGGGTTCCTGGATTAGACACGTGTTACCGCCAAGGTTTAATGAGAAGTTGCTTTCTTATCTAATTGAGGTAGACAGAAACAATATCACACACACACACACACACACATTGTTTTTACCCATACAATGATTACCTTGTCACACATAAGTCTCAGACACTCAACATTTCTGTTTGGCACCATGTAAACTTTTGACAGAAACATAGTGGTGTGTATACATTGGCACGCAATGTTTGGACAAGCGGATTAACTGTATCCAAGCAGAAAAGGGCACATTTGACAAAATAAAGCTACAGTCAGTCATGGTTTTTAATGTAATCTATATTGTAATCCCCCCCGACTTTCGAGGAACTGGAATAACCTAAAGTCAGGGTAAAGTCTGGGGATAATTGTTTTCTTCAAGGAAAAACCCTGGGTGCAAATGTTCCTCCCCATGGTGTTCCATAACCCACAAGTATCATGGTTCACAAAAATATTAAGTAAAAACATTAGCGTACTTCTACACTTGTACAAAAAGAGCAAAATGTCTACTGTTTTTTACATTGTTGGGGGCTACAGAGATGAATCTCCAGAAGGAGAACATACAGGGGAGGTTGATGACAAGCAGTTCAGCAAGTTGTAGGATTGCAACAGATAGTGTTATAATGGTTTAAAGCCACAGCATAATAACATACCACAGTAAGACCTTGTGGAAGGTCACATGTTGTCAGACAAATTAAGGCCTAAGGTTTTCTTGTATCTCAAAGATGTTTCATTGAGTTGAGGTTGTGTTAACCCTGACATCTTAGCTTGTATGAAGCAACAGTTCTCTGTCATTCAAGCCTCTTTGCACTGGGTTCACCTTAACTGTAACTTTTCAATGTACAAGAAACAACTTTAGCAGCTTCATATTGCCACTTATTCCGCTTTGGTATAAGTGATCAACTGGCTTATCAACAAGTAAAACAAACCATGTAAGAAGGACAAAAGGGGCATAGACACCTGATTCCAAATCATGAAACATAAGTTTGAGTCCAACCTTGGGACTGCTGCTTTTCATTTCCTTATTTTCATTCATTCACTCTTTATTCTTATTTATTTTGCTCATTCTCTTCTTTGTCGTGTGCATATAAAAAGTACTTGCTTAGCAATAAGTTACTAAAAGTACTTGATTAAGGTTAGGCATTAAAAGTTCTTGGTTTAGGTTAGAAAATGAAAGTATTTAATAAATGTTTGGAAGTACTTTGTTAATGTTAGGCGTAACAAAGTACTTAGTTGTGGTTCGTAAAACATGGTTAGACATTACTCATCACTATGACTTTTACTACTACATAACATTTAATTGGGGAAAGCTTTGCCAACAGTTTCTACATTTCCTAGATAGTCTTTCCGATAAGCATGATAGTGATACACTATGTTCATACTAATTATATTACATTTGATTCTTCTACTTATACATACTCTACATATACTCATACTATTGAAAATAAGCTATTTTAGGAGGGAAATAGCAGGGATAAAGCACAGATACTCAGTTCATGAAGCAAATTTAGTGACAAGCAGGAGGCAGAATCCAAAAATAGTACTTGTCAAATAATTCAGGAACAAACTAAAAGATAAGAGTATGGCAAAAGGCGAAAATCAGAAACAAGCTGCGTTCAAATGCTCACTGGAAAGCAAGAAGTCAAATGGCTGGAGAGTTAGTTACCAAAGAACTTCTGCCAGGGAACGAAGAAACTGAAGAGTGTAAATGGACAGTGAGTAACGACTGGTTAGAACGAGGTGTGGATGGCAGGCTAACCACCTAATAACAAAACAAGTGCAAAGGAAGCAAAAGTAACAGAAAGGAACAGCAACAAAAGAGAGACAAAAAAATATTGTGAACATAAAACAAAACTGAAACCATGACAAAAGGCCATTTTCTAAATGCCAGAAATGTAAATCTAAAAATATTTTCAATTTCACTGTAACAGTAACTGTGATATGTCAAGTGGCTAAAAGGTTAATTAATACTGCTTTAACACAAGCTTTGAACAAAATGATGATCTGGGGAAATATTCTAATGTTGATAGTCCTTAAAAACAAAATCTTGTCACTAATAAAAACTGGCCCTAAATAACCTGATTGAGTTTTAGGTGTGTATGCCACTGTGCACTCATGAATGACTTCAATGACCCTGATGGATAGTAAACACACAGACACAAATCTCCATATATAAGACTCACTAAAGAGCTTTACACTTCACAGAGCAGCCTTTTAATTATGCTTGTGTCATAAAGAGATACCCTCATGCTGAACAAAGGTGATAAGGAGATCTGCTGTTAAAGTGACAACAACGTCAGCGAGTGAGTGCTGCTGCCTTCCAATGCTATTGATTCCACCTGCAATTTAGGGAGTGTGAGAATTAAAAGAGATTAGGCAATGACAATTACGCTCTAAAAAGAGAATGAGTTGCTCGTGGCCTTTTGCAGCGTGATTCTGAGCTGTGCTGTGAAACCATTTTGTCACCTTCTGATAAGGACTGAGAGAAGCAGAGGAACAGAGACAAAGAGAATGGAAGAAGAAAAGGAAAGACAATAAAAGAGAGGAGGTAGGGATGGGAACCATAGAGGAAATGAAAGGGACGAATAAGGGAGGAAGCAGCTGGACTAGATGGCAAGCAGTCTCTTACACCTTTCAAAAACAGAAAATACCCAGAAAAGAAACCATTTACAGAAGCTGTCACCACTGAAATGGACCTCTTACCAGCATTTGATCAACCTTTCTCTCCTTAATCCACCCAACTGTGGATGCTCCCCTGCCTCACCTTCACACATCCCTCATCTGAAGCCTCCTGGCACTTTAGACAATACAGACAATTTCTTCCTGGTATGAAAAAAAGTTATATAACCTTTCAGCATCACTTTCCAGCTTATTAATATGCGTCATCGCTAAAAGGCAAGAAGGGAAAATGTCTCATTTAAATTTGCAGTGGCATGGAGATGGATGTGGGGTTGCATTAAAGATACCTCTCCTTCCTTGATAAACACACAAGTACATGCTCATGCTCGTATGTACAACCCCTGGCAGAGTTCCACGCAGCACTGCAAGACTCGATGATTAAAAGGTTGGTGGTGAATCTCAATCTGATCACGTTCTTCACAAAGCTGACATTTCAACTCTGAGCTCCTCTCCAGTCTTGTGTCTATAACACAGTGCTAAGTAGCTGCTGGAATGGCTTAGGTTTATTGTTTTTTTATTCCCTCTCGAGCCAACTACTGTACCATTTCAGCTTTTTTTAAAAAATGAAAACTTTTCATTTTATTTGCATCCATCCATACATCCATACATTCCTCTCCCTAGGGACAGTCTCCAGCTCCTCCTGAGGGATCCCAATGCAGTCCTCGGCAAGAAGGGATATATAATCCCGTGAATTTCTGGTCTTTCCAAGGGTCTCCTCCCAGTGTTATGTGCCCCTGTGGCCAGGGTGCATCTTAATCAGATGCCCAAACCACCTCAGCTGACCCCTTTCAATGTGGAGGGGACTCCACTCCAAGCTTCCCTCAAATGCAAGAGCTCCTCTCCTCATCTCTCTGGCCAAGCTCAGCCATACTCTGAGGGAAACAAATATCAGCTGCTTCTATCCATTATCTCATTATTTCGGTCACTTCCGAAATCCTGCAATCACAGTTTACGGTGGAACATAGATGGACCAGTATATTGGGCTCAGCTCTGTCTTTTCCACGATGGCCCATTACTCGACAATAAAATCCCAAGATACTTCAACTCCTCTGCTTTAGTCAAAGACCTATCCCGGAGTCAGAGTAAGCACTTTGTTTGAGTCTGGCTGAGAACCATGCACTCAGATTTAAAGTAGCTCGGAACCACCTCAGTGTCTGAAGGTTATGGTTCGAGGAAGCCAACAAGCTCGACTTTGTGCTGAGGATGTAGAACAGCTCTTGCTTTAGTTTTAAAGAGAACTGACCACCCACAATAGCCACTCCCGTACCTGGTACTTTACCTCATATCACCTTTAAGTATTTCATCATTGACACAGATCTTAGGTTTACATCAGAGCAGCCTCTCTTTTATAATCTGCTATTTGACAAAAATGACATCTCCTATCTAGCTTACATATTTATGCTTATGTTAAAAGGGTAATTCAGTGGAAACTGTGGTCTAATATGTTATGTGTAGTGACATCTAGCAGCATAAATTGCAACTGCCTTACAATTGGACAATTATCTCAGCTTGTATGTCTGTAGGAGATAATTATGTTCTTCCAGGATGAGCTGAAAAGTTGCAACATTACGAGATCATCTGTAATTCTGGAAACACATTTTGGACGGACAAACTGACGTAGGGACATGTATGTAGACACAGATTATTAGTGCTGGCATATCCAAACTTTTTGAGCATTTATTGTGAAACTGCAGTGATTTGCAGTGAGTACCAACACATTCATGTAATATTGCGTCATGAGATCAAGTCGGATCTCCTGAGGTTGTACAGAAGCCTCATAAACACTTGAACTTATTGTAGTGAACATAAAGCAAACCCTTTAGTTTAAAAACAATAACTGATTATGAGCTTAAAGGAAGTTTAATCTAGGACTCAGAATAATATTTTAGTGTTTCATCTTTGTGTTTTATCAAGAAATCTCTCAGCCCATGCAGTTTTGTGAGAACCGTGGGGTTGGAAGTACCTTGTGTGTATTTTGTCACTCTCTTGTTCCTTTAATGTAGGATAATTGCTGACAACCACACATTTGTAAAAGCACAGCCTGTGTCAGAACATGTCAGACCTTTGTGGTAATGTTCTGTATAAATGGCTTTCTTTTCTGCTCCACAGGCTGACATCTCAGTCATTTCTTTGGACAGTTGACAGCTCCAAGCTTTAACAACCAGACCAAACAGCCACTTACGCAGTCTGGCTTTCGTCAGCAACACATCTGCCTCAAAGGGTCACTAATGACCTCCTGATGCATGCCAATGCTTGTGAGTGCACTGCATTAGTGCAGCTTGACCTGGAAGCTGCATTCAAGTTGCTAACCATGACATTCTTGTTGACAATCTAATCCATTTCATTAGCATTTGTGGAACAGATTCAGATGGGTATTTAGTTGATATATTTTCAGCCCCCATTATGCCTCAGGTTATTATGCTTTGTCATACTGACATGTTAAATACAGTCGGCTTCAAAGATTAGTGCAAAATCAGTTTTGTTCTCTGGTAATCACCACTGCCCTTGCCTACATTTTCAACACTGTGAGGCATAGACATTTTCAACTTTACTTTTCTATTAAGCCTTTGTAAAAAGCTTGCAATGAATATTGGTTATTTGAACAAGTAACTTTAAGGATAAAATATAAAAAGAAAAAGAAAAAAAATCCCTAAATTAGAAAATTACAAGTTTAATTGCTAGATTTTGGAAGATGTACATTCATCTGTTCAGTTTATAGTGTTTCACAGGTGATTGATGAGTAGATTAAAATAAAGTTAATAATTCAGCATCTCTTACATATCTGCTGACAGATTCTCATTATCACCCAGACACAATTTGCATTACAGCGTCAGGTTACTGTTGTCCAATTCATCCACAAATTCAAAATAATATAAGAAATTTCACATTGTAAATGTTGCCCCATCTTCTAGCTCACCACCTGAGTGACCTCTACCTGCGCACAGATGTATGCAGGACTGGCTGCCTGCTCGGAGCAGAAGAGACACAAAATTCCTTTGGATTTCACTATTTTCATTTATTTATGATTTTATTAGCCTTTATTTAACCAGCTCGGTCCTGCTAAGATACAATGGCCTCTTTTTCAAGGGAAACTTGGCCAAGACAGCAGCCTGAGAAACATTAAAGTTTCAATAATTAAAAACAAACAAGACACAACAACATAAGTAAAATACATAAACAACAAGATAAAGAATTTACATTAGAACAACAGAAAATGCGATATGTAGTTGCTACAAAATCTCTCATACAGTTTTTAAAAGATTACATTCCATGTGTTCAGCAGTGAGTTCCATGCAGCAGGTTGACATTTAACTGTATCTGCATGTGCATCTGTCACCATGCATTTGTCACATGCAGATACAGTCAGACAACAGGTACAGAATATGTATTTGACAAAGTTACAACCCCAATTTTCAACAAGTTAAGATACTGTGTGAAATATATGTAAAAATAGAATGCATTGATTTACAAATCTCATAAACCAATATTTAATCTACAATTGAACAATCAAAATGTAACTATTTGAAAGTGAAATATTTTACTATTTTATAAAAAGAAATGGCATAAAAATTCCCTCTCAGTCTATAAACAGGCCTCTGGTTCTCAGCTGGAGAAAGGTCTGGACTTCAGGGAGGCCGGTCCAGCACCTGGAATCTTCTATGAAGCTGTGGTGTTATACTAGATGCAGTGTGTGGTTTAGCATTGTCTTGCTGAAATATGCAAGGCCTCCTCTGAAAAGGTGTTGTGACTGGAGAATATGTCACTCTAAAACCTATATATAGGCCTACCTTTCAGTATTGATGGGGTCTTTCCAGATGTGGCAGTTGTCACTTCTGTAGGCACTAATGCACCCCCACACATCAGAGATGTAGGGTTTTGAACTGAGTGATGATAACAAGCTGGATATAGAGGACTGAAACTGCAATATGTATGTAAGGTATGTAAATGATTAAAAGAATAGGTTAGATCAGTGTTTCTCAATTCCAGTCCTCGTGACCCACTGCCCTGCATGTTTTCAATGTTTCCCTCCTCCACCACACCGGATTCAAATGAATGGCTCCTTATGAGGCCACTGCAGAACTTGGTGACGAGCTGATCATTTGAATCAGGTGTGGTGAAAGAGGGAAACATCGAAAACATGTAGGACAGTGGGTCATGAGGACCGGAATTGAGAAACACTGGGTTAGATGATAATGACTGGTACTAGAATGAAGGATAAAAATATGTACTAAATCATTTTACTTGAGAATGTAAAATAAGTTTTTAAATTAGTTTATTTTCATGCTTTAGTTTTTAACTGCGTTGACCCTGATTTATTTCACTTTGCCATTCAATTTCATTATTATCTTTTATAATTGGATGTTTTTCATTTCTTTCTTTGTTTACTCTTTATACCTATTTATATTTTGACATTATTTTTATTTTTAGCTGAAGTATCTGGTGAGATACAATAAGTGCATGGGAAGAACATGCAAAGTACGCACAGAAAGTCTCCTGTTAGAATTTAAACCAGGAACCTTCTTGCTCTTCGGTGACAGCGATAACCACCACACCACGGTGCAGCCCCACAATACTTTTATCTATTTCAACTTTTGATATTTCTGGCATTATTCATAGATGTATTTACTTCTCAATTATTTGTAATTTGTCTTTTCTTCGCTGATTTTTTAATCTTTCTGCGTATGTTTACGCATTTAGCGGACGCTTTTATCCAAAGCGACTTACAAATGAGGATATAACATTACAGCTAACAATATTTAATAGGGTATAATATTTAATCCAATCCTGACTTGCATGTGTGCTCAGTTATATTCCTACTCACATGGAAACAGAGATATACTGAGACTGCACAATGTCAAATTTGACACACCAGTTCGAATGCCAGCTGTCATCACTTTTCTTGTCTGGCTGCCCCAGTATCTCTTACACTGTCCACCACACCTTGTCACTCTTTGTACTCTTTTCATACTCCCCCTCTCAGATTCCTTGTACCTGCCACTCTCTTTCCCTCCTCAGGGTAAGGTAGGATTCAAAATTCTTTGAGTGTGTCATTTGCTGGCATTACAAAAATCTGATTGGTGTAAATGTCACACCAACATTGTTCCATCAACAAGGTATGGTCTGCTGTCAACTAAAGAAAGCTTCTTCTTTCAGATGCCACAACTCCAGCTGAGTTTGTGTTCAATGAGAATTAATTTGGTCAAATGTAAGACCCGCAGGGAAATACTGCGCTGTCAAAAAATCCAGCAGTGCAACAAAAAACAGGCAAGTCCTCAGTGCAGCTTAATAAATAAAACCTCACCCTCATTTTTCATAGACTGCAGTGTCTAGACAAGCAGATCCCATTTCATTCATACCATCCACTGCTTCACTGCACAAAAGCAACGAGGTGTGCCAGTTTATTTAGCCTCTTTACCTCAGCAGCTGGAACCAATGAGCATCTTTATTAACTGTACTATGTCAGTTTGTGTTTTGTAAAAAAAACAAACAGCAAAGCATTTACTGCTCAATATTCATAAAGAACACTTTAATCTCACAAAGCAACTTCCTTAATCCTTCTTTTAATGTTTAATCTCTTACCAAGGTGCATTTAAGATCATTCCAAAGCGATTGGTGCTGACAGTGTATTCAAACCTGCTTTGAGGTTTGTGATCTTTATCTTTTAGGTTGATGCAGTGAAATTATTCTGTGATTTACTAATTGGGAAATATGGAAATGTTCGTAATTTTCTCATAAAATTATTCAGTGTTCGTTGGTGATCCAAAATGTCCTCAGAAAGTTAACGATAACACATATCACAACTAATTTAAAGTAATTTCCTCTCTCCTGGACAGCTCTTTAATCACTTAATTAATCTACAATTCAGCTGTAAAACTAGAATAATATAAAATGGCAGCACGGTTTTGCTCAAAATAAACTGAACAAGTGTCTCATTTTCTCATGATCAGGCTGCTTTAACCTGTAGGGTTAAAGTTGGGGGCCTCTATCATGAGAATGACATAATATGAAAGAATGATAAAAGCCTAAAAAAGAAGAATGTGAGCAGCAATTTAAGTGAAAATCTGTTGGTTGGCTTTACAAGTTTTGCATGCTTTAAGCAAAACTAGGGTTAACATGGCAACATGGCCAACATTATGTCTTCAAAGGCAGCAGTGTTTTTTCTGTTGGTTGTAACAAAGACAGAATTATTTACAGTAATGAGAGCAGTTGTGCGTTGCTCATCTCTCCAAGAAGCCAATCATCTGCACAACCATGAAACACATTCAGCCAGCCATGCTGTTCCTATGACCAATCCAACAGCTAAGGTTCACAGCAGTTTCATAGATGAGGTGGTAGGGATCAGATAGACTTCAAACAGTCTTTGCACCGGATGAATCTGGAAGAGGAGGACAGATTGCACAGAATCACCAGGGGGGGCTGGGCATTTGGTAATGACTATCTTATAACCTTGCTTATTTTGATCATGCCACAGTGCTCTACACATCTGTAACTGAACCATAAACAAAGTAAAAGTCATGAAATCTAGAATAAACTAAATCTTTTTCAACCTTATTTTGGGGATCTTCAAAGGTCATTAAAATGTACATGTAATTGTTTCAGATTAAAGTAAGCTGAAAAAGTTTTAGCTTTTATAGAAAACAAATTGCGTCCTCTGGTTGACCAGAAAGTGGAACCAGAAAGTGATTTACTACATTTATGTCATGTGGACCCAACAAGACTTTGGTGTATTGGCGAAAGTGTGAAATTGATATGAGCCAAATACTTTGTTGCACAGAAATGAGGTAACTAAATGCTTCATAAAAGACAACCAAATCAGATGTTTTTCCAACTATAGCTACTCCTGCTTTACAGTTACACAAGTTTACTTTAAAGGCCAAGTGTCTTTTATATGTACCACTATTTATTATTCAACCGTCTACAGTCAATAGCATGAGCTCTAAAAATTCTAATTGCATTGTTGAGGCACAATAATGATTTTAGTCATTTCTGCAGAGTATTCTTCTGCCCCAAAACTCACAATGATAAGTTTATTTTCTTCTTCAGTTTGCCTTGATAGTCACATGCTCACATTTGGCTCATAACTGATTAATTTATCGATAATTCATTCACTGCTCAGTATGTCAGTCAGTGACTCAGCCTCCAACTTGCCTTCACTTATCTCCATCTCAGTAACTACATTGCTTTTCTTGTTTTTGCTCCTTGTTTCTGCTTTTCCTCTCCCCAAGGAGTTCAGTGAGCACAGATTTGAGATCGCAAATTATTGAGCAATAGCAACCAGCGGATCACTGGGTTTTTTCTGCACCATGGTAAACAAGCAGTCAGAGGGGGGGATGATGGTAATATTACTGTTTAATGATTAATTACACAATAAAGGAAAATGGATGATGGATACGTATTTTTTCATGTTTTACTTTTTCGTTTTGTTTTTGTGAGAGAAATGTACTTCATGTGCATGTGAATATGGCAAGTAAAAGCACATTAGTAGCAGGTGAATTTTAATTTGGGCTGGAACCCTCCAAGACAATTAAAGAATGTGTACATCACCAAAAAGTGCAAAAAAAATAACACACACACACACCCTGAGGTGAACATGAGGGTGGTAAAACCTTTTAAATCACAGTGTGAGGGTGTCTCTGTTTATGTATCGATGAACACACCAGGCCACACACAAACACCATGGTGCTTGGCTCACAGTGGAAACACAGAAGCACATATGCTCATATACTCACCAAACACAACTGGCTGTAGCTACCCAATTACTGTATGTAACTGCAGGAAATATGTGTTTGACAACTTTCAACTGTGTGTCACTGGTTCTTTAATAAAGTAAACTTGTGTAACTGTAAAGCGGGAGTAGCTATAGTTGGAAAAACATCTGATTTGGTTGTCTTTTATGAAGCATTTAGTTACCTCATTTCTGTGCAACAAAGTATTTGGCTCTTTGATGAAAGGTTTAAGTTACACATTTTTAATAAGAGACATCCAGTAATATGGGCTAACATTTTGTCATATAAGCCACTAAAGTTAAAATTTAAAGATTAGTGATGAGATCTCATACTTAATTACAGCCAATCAGGCTGGAGAGATAGAAGTTCTAATGTGTGGAACCCTACACCTAGAAATGATATTGTGACAACATGTGACATTCTTTGGAAAATAACTTGTTATAACACAAACCTGCAGAACACCTGTTGTTGGGATTGAACCAATATGTGCAGCATCTATTTGAGCAGTTGTTGAGAGTTAGTTAAGGGTGGAGTGTCTTTCCTCTATCAGGATTGGACATTTGACAAGAGTGGATAAGTTTAACTATCACTGGATCATCTTCCTGAGTGATGGTAGCTTGCAGTATTCAATTGCAGTGAAAACCGCAGTAGAGGCAGTTGGTGGACCCAATGGAGCTGCTTTTTTTTCACAGATTACCAGTCTCATGTCTTACTGCCTGGGCATAGGGAATATCACAAGAACTTACTTTTATTCAAGTTACCAACTAAAGCTTGAAAGGGTGCCAATAATTGTGTCCATCATCAATCACATGCCTGTATTTTTCTCCACTGTATTTTGAATATTTGTCTAAAATGTTAAAATCAGGTAAAGTTGAAAATTGGCTGCATTGTCATGTGTTTATGTTACATATGCTGTAGGTTTCTGGCACTGGATTTAGTTTTATTGGAAAAAAAGAAATCATATATACAAGGAAAATTAGAGTGACCTTTCTTGTTCCAACATCCGATCTCCAGATATACTGTATATTGACTATGCCTGTAAACATGAGCTCATATGAAAGCTTGATACTGCATATCAAGTTTCCACCACTGCAGAAATATTTGTCATTACAGGTAAGGTAGGAAAGTGGACCGGGCACCAAATGAATCAGATAGAGAGAGTAAATGAGTGAGTGAGAGAGTGAGTGAGTAGCTGACTAATGAAGTGAGTGAATGAGTAGGTAAGTGGCTATGCATCTAACTGATTAAGTCGCCAAGCACTTAAGCCTAGAAAGCAGCCAAGGTGTTTTATATGTTAATGTGTGACAGAGGAAAGTAAGGAAAGAATGTGGTGTGAAAAAGAAATGAGAGGGCAAGCAGCAGTAAGAAAATGTGGAAGCTGGGTGAAGGGGGGTGGAGGGAGGGGGGAGTGGAATGAATGTGGGGAAGCAGAGAAAGAAGGGAGAAGCATTGGAGTGTGTAGGAGGTATGGAGAGAAGGAGTGAGGGTGGTTGTAGAGGCTGGTGGTAATCAGAGGGCAGCGAAGGGTGGTCAAGCTGTGCATATATGTGAATGCGAGTGTATGTGTGTGTGAGTCCCACTGTGGTCAACGCTCTGTGACAGACCGACACCTAGTTGCTGTGCCCTCTGAGTGTGTGTGTCTGTCTGTGCACAGCTGTGTGTGTAAGCTATATTTTAAGGTGGATGAATGGATTTTCAGAAGCTTTTTCATCTTCACTACCTATTTGCGGGGTGCATTTACGAGGTAAGCTCCTATACCTACCACTGAGCAAAGAAGCACTGAAGTTTTACATCAAGACTAACTTCGAAATCTTATTAAACATATTTCAATTCTCCAAACTATAACCACCAGTAAACACTCAAAAACTCAGAATCCAAGCAACTGTCAACTTTATAATCAGTTCAGCTGTCTGATGAAACGGTAATAAATAATTACATGTCACTGATTAACATGTGTGACTCTAAATTGTCCCTATGAGTGAGTGTGAGCGTGTGTGTGGTTGTTTGTCTCGTTTGTCTTTGTGTGGCTCTGTGATGGACTGGCGACCTGTCCAGGGTGTACCCCACCTCTCGGCCGATGACCGCTGGGATAGGCTCCAGCCCCCCGTGACCCGATCGACGGATTAATCGGGTATAGAAAATGGATGGATGGATGATTAACATGTGATCCCTGATTCTGGTCTCTGAAATATAATATTTTGTGGAACAGTTACAAACTAGGACAAAAACTGAGTAATTGTGGTGAGTCAAATGTAAAAAGATTTAGTCTTAGTTATTTGACATTTCAACAGAGAACTTTGCTGTCCTTGCTCTTGTATTTATTCTTACCTCTAAACTGCTTTCTGGATATCTCTGATTCATAAAATGTTTGTCCTTGAAATCTGAATTCAATAATATTTTCTGATTCGTGCATACTTGGCTGGATGTGACGGGGATATCTGTAAATGTCTGGATGAGATCACACGTGTGAACCCCCCCCACTTCCTTTTTGAATTGCAGGGTTAACATGGTGTATTTTAAGACATATTATGTTATTTTTTTAACTATAAGCAGTTAGTGAGTTAGTTTTTGCTCCTAAGCATAACAAGTTTAGTTAAAGAAGCAAAGTCAAACTGCAATTTTGGGCTTGACTGACAATTAAGTTGTCTTGCTGAAGACTCAAGACTCAATGTGAAGTCTTCAAGGTGAGATAAAATGAAAAAAAAAGCTGTCACAATGTCAGATTTCCACTACTAAATCATAATTTTATCACGAGTATATTTTCAACACTATATCGGCATTTAATTTTTTTTTATACTGTCAGTACTATTATATGCAAACAGTCCAAGTATTGTGTATTTATGTAAAGACTGGTTTAAAGCTTTCCAATTGAAGTCTGAGGTTTTTGTTACAAACCATAGTGGTTTTTCCCCATGTTCACAGACGTACTCAACAACAGGAAATCACAGCCCTCATTCATATAGTGCCAAAATTAGCAGAAGCTCATCTGCATTTAATTCTGACCTCAAAACAGACTCTCTGGGCTAGCAAGGCTAAAACCAGAAACATCATATCATATTTTCAGCTGAAACTTAACCTTTTATGTCCTGTTTTACCATATGGAAGAACTCATTTAGAGGCACTGTGTTGTATCTACTTAACAAATTTGTGGAAGTAAACCTGCCTTAGCCATCACTATTGCTCAGTTTCGGTATGTAGTCTAAGAACTTAGTATATGTTATACTATGAATATATGTATTATATTATATATTATATTATATATGAGTATAATAAAGTTATAAAGCACCGCCCGAACCATTTATGTAACATCTATTGATCTTAATTATTGGTAACAGAAGAAAATCACAGTTACCAAGAAACACTTTTCCACTGCTTTTTTAAAATGTATTCACGGGGTCTTATGGCCCTTCATATGTTTGATTCATGTATTCATTAATGTATTCTCCTTAAAAACAGAAAACTGCTCACTTGCATAAGCACACACAACTGAACAATACTCAGAGTTCTCTGTGTTTTGTCTAGTGTTTCTCTGTTGTTTCACTATCCTCTGACTGGCAAAGGTTTAAGATCACCTTTCTGTGATCATTGTACTTACTACTGTGTGGGTGGCTGAGAGAGAAAGTGAGACAAAGATAGAGAACGATAACACATTTATTTGTCTGTGTCATCCCATTTCTCCTTTTGCACCTGCTATGCTTTGCTTTCTTCTTCTCTCTGTCTTTTTCCATTTCTATCTTCTCCCCATCCCTCCACACATACAAAAATATATAAAAGACTTCACAGCAACACAAGTTGTGTGCTCACATACACTGGTGTCCCAGTAGGATGGGACACACACCAGTTCAGCCCAGTGTGATTCTTTTTCATGGATCAGGGGTGATCCCTACAGTGGATCAAAGCACCCCTGTGTGTGTTTGTGGAAAGATGTGGGTGTGAGTTCGTTTTCCAAATGTGTTCTATTTTTTTTTGGACATATGGACACACACACAAACCCCCCCCCACACACACACACACACTCATCTCCCCTTTTCCATCACTTTCACACACAGTGGGTATCATCAACCTTCATTGTTGACATTTGCTAATAGTTTCACTGCCAACACAAACATCTCTGTTCATTTTCATAGACACAGTCGCACACACATAGAGAGACAACCCATCACTTTGCTACTTTACATTCAAATTTTACCTTGGCTGTGCCTTTGATTAAATTCCTCGTCTCTGAGGACAGCAGATGCTATTGTTTTCCCCTTTGGCTGCCAGGAATAGAATGAGTCTTGAGATCCCCTTTCTGGCTCGACCACCTCGCTGTTTCCCTGCATCTATGAGCCCCGACATGCAGTGGGATGAAACTACAGGACAATATATGGTTGCCATTACCTCAATGCCAGCAAGTTTAACCTCTCACATAGATCTCCTAACTAAATCTCCTGTACGATGCATTCAGAGTAAAAGCCTGCTTTTTAAAAGTTGTCTTTTGTCAATGCTGACATTCCTGCCCTGTATTCAGCCTTATTCAAATATTTATGAGTATGTGTAGGTTATTGTTCCATTTCTTCTTCTTTTTCAAGAAAAACAATCGTACTTCCATCTCTGGTTTCAAGTATGTGGAATGCTGCTAACGCTGACCAACAGGTGGCACTGAAGCTCTTTGTTTTCTTTCTGTGTGGGGGAGCTGTCTATGGGCTGAATGTAAATCTCTGATGTGCTGTTGCAAAGGGACAGCACATCGAAGAGTGGAGAGAATGGAAGGGATTCAGAGAATGTGAATATGAGGAAAAAAACATGTGAAGGGAAAGAATAAAAGGAGGGTACAATTCAAAGACAGGGTAGAAGGAAGGAGGGGAGACAGGCAATGTATGAGAGGAAGAAATAAACATTGAAAATGAAATAGAATGATGTGAGAAATTGGTTTTGAAAAGAAAGGATAACGATTTTAAAGGTAGAGAGATGATCACAGCACAGTGAAAGTAAAGGAAAATATGCAAAGAGAGGGACAAGAAAGAAAAGTCAGACGTAAAACACGATTAGAATGAAAAAATGAAATAAATCAGACTGACCATAAGAAAACAGCTTTATAGTGAAAAGACTATGCCATTGTTGCCACTGATAAAGTGTGGGTTAAACAGGGATAAGATTTATCCTTTAGATACTTTACCAAGGTTTATTAGTAGATAGAGACAATGATGGACAATGCAGGTTGGATGGAAAGATTTATAGGATGGAAATGGAAGAGAAAGATCATGAAGAGAAGTTCTGCTTGTGAAGAACAGAGATCGTATAAAACAATGCATGAGAAGAGTAGGAGAAACAGGTGAAAATGGGGAAAAGTATGACTGTGTGTATAATTTGTGTGTTTGTGCATGTGCCATTGTGCTGTGTTGCTGGTGTGTATTTCCATGTTTGTTGTGTCTGTCACAGTGACAACACTGTTTATTTGCGCATGAGAGGGAAGAGCAGAGGAACAGACAGACAGATGGGGCTAAGAGGGGTGGAAGACATTAAGTGTGTCATGTCCATCTGTGAGTGTGTGCATGCACTGGTTTGTGTGTGTATGTGTGGGTGGGTTGGTTGGTGAGCACAGATGATCTCTGATGCAGTGGCAGCAGTGGTATAGTATGCATGACACAGATAGTAGGATTTATGCTCTCTACAAGACTACAGATGGTGACAAGGGAAGTCTTTGATTCCCTCTATTTCACTCATATGACTCTTTTTGTGTCTGTTCCCACCCAATCTCATGCTCACCAACCCTTTCCTCCAGCTCTTCTCTGTACATTTGCTATGCTTTGTCATACTCTGACAATGATCCAGTAATGGGATTGTCAAAAGTCTGTAGTCTGTCTCTGAAGACAGGGTTTACCCCCCTGTTGTATCATGTGAGCTGTACAGGCTAAATTTCTTGCAGTTGTACTTCAGTAGAAAAAGTAGGTGTCCTAACTAGAAACAAACCTGAAACACACAAAAAAACAAACAAAAAATAAACCTGTGGTGGACATCCACAATAGCAAATGGAGAAAATTCTTCCTCAGAAATTCCTTTAATCTCTCTGAAAGTCTATCTTATAAATAAATATAATCATATTTTGGTAAACGCTGATAAGTTAGATGAACTTACCATTTGCTACCTCAGTGAACAGCTATATTGTGACATAGTTTTAATAGTTCAGATACCATTGATGCAATGGCAGTTGAACATGTCACAGGTGTGGAAAAAAAGAAGAAAAAAAGAAGAACCAGTTACATGATTAGACACTGAACATTTAAGGGTAGCTACCTAAAACTTTGATCGAGGCCATTCTTCCTTTCTGTCCTCTCAAACCTGCCCAATGCTGATGGCCACCCTTCTGCAATCTGGTTCTACCAGAGGTTTTTTCATGTTAAAAGGAAGTTGTTTCTCTCCACAGTCGCCTCGTATGTCCTTAGGAGGGGAGTTTGAACCGAAGAGACGTTTTGGTGCAATCTGTTGTTTTCCTTAGCTTGGAAATTGTTTTTGAATCAGCTTTGTATGTATGAATTGGACTAATTATTTATTTAATTAACTGGATTTGATTTGATTATGATGGCAATGAATTGGACTCAAACTGGCTTGAATTGGACTCTGTCACTGAAATGCCTTGAGATCACATTTGTTGTGATCATATTTGTTCTGATCAAACTTTTAAAGGAGACTAGCACTGTGCTGGGGACTGCATTGGATTCACAAGAGCTGTTGTGGAAGGAAGTATTGCACAAGCTGCTCAATATATTGGACAACATTGCACACCATCTACAAAACTTCAAACAGAACACGCACTAGTGCAATAAGAACCTATGCAATCATTTTCAAACGGTTTGAAGCATAAAAGACCAGTTTTGTGGCACCTTTCTCTTCGCTGCAAGTTATCTAGTTACATGTAAAGAAAAAGTGTCAGAGTAGCTGTTCAGAGTAGTCAGATTTGAAAAGTAGCTTTGGTGTCAAAGCCTCTTTCTAGCTACAAGCATGGTGTGTCTCTGTAATCTTGACAAGATAAATAGTATGAATGACAGTAGCAAAAACTATGTAGATAGTCTCTCCTCAAAGGTATTCATGATAGGATAAAAAAGTGATGAAACCACTTATGTGAACAGGTTCTATTCACAAATTGGCCAGTGACTATATTTCTAATGCTAGGATGCTTATAAATTATAGGATGATCAATGAAGAAAGCTACAAAAACTGTTCCTCTGATTCTGCCAACAGAAAAAGCTCTTCAGATGCTATTCGATTATCAAACAAAGACATTGTCTGTGGCATGCTGTGTCTTAAAACTGGTAATTCTTTTTTCTTTTTGCTACGATGAACAACAAAGAAGACTCCATGCAGGTTGGTAAGACCAAAGTGAACATTATTTTGGCACCATGAACCCATTCTACTCTTTGAGTGATATCCTTCTGAAGCAAGGACAGTATTTTTTAGATAAAGTGAATATTTTTAGTATTGAGTGTCGGCTTCCTAAGCTTTTCTAATATGGTTGTCTTTTTGGAATGACTTCTGGATCAGCTTCAATATATCTTCTTCATTAACTCAAAAACTTGTAAGTTCTGAAAATTTTAATTAAATGTGGGACAAAATCTGTTAATCAGTCATTCTTTAAGTTTTTTAACTGCTGGCTTTCCTTTTTGGATTTTGTTTAGCCAGCTGTTGAAGTTATTAATATAAGAGAGCTTTTAATGTTTTTTGGAGGTTTTTTTGGACAAAAAGTTCCCTTTTCTTGACATTGACGGCTAATAATACAGTCTTGCTGACTGCATATTTTATTGTAACTAAAAAACAAATCCTGTGTCTTGTTGCCGTCATGATAGACACCAATTCTGCTGCTTCAGATCATGTGATACATTAAGCTTTACATGTTCATTATTTTTTGCTGCCAGAGACCAACCTGCAGTAGGTGTGTTGACTTTACTAGTTACATAATACATGGATGCTTTCTGAAAAAGTGCGCATTTTTATTTATTTATGAGGGTGTTTCTGTACAATGTAGAACGCTCATTCTTTACAAGGAAAATCTTCTGTTCAAGAAGAAACTGAAACAAGTTGACCTTTTTCACAGCTTTAATTGTGAGAACAAAAATTTAAATACCTTTTGTTGTTAACCCTTAAAACCTCTAGTTTGCTTGCCTTAGGAATAAACAAATGTGTGTGTTTGTAGAGCTTTTCTAATACTGAAATACATGGTGGGGTGATGAAACAATGTGTTTACTGTGAACACACTTTCTTCTTCACTGTCTACTGATTTATTCATTTGTGTCTTCTTTCTTAGTCTATTTTTTCGTTCTTACTGCTGAGAATTGCCTTTCCTTCTTTTCCTTTCCTTTCCTGCTGCTCTTCCTATTTTTGCTCACACATGGAGACACAGATTTGTTCTTTTTCCCGACCTCTTGATGTAAGATCAATGCCACCCCCAGGTAGGCTGAGTCTGAGTTATTATGCCACATAGTGTGGGAGAGTTAAAAGGTAGACCAGTGGCACATTCAGTCAAATTTCATGTGCATCTCAGTGGTCCGTGCATGTTCTCTGCATTTGAAAATTACTGCATGAGAGTAAGACTAGTCAGACTGTTTTTCTGTTATCCAGCAGTGCTACAAGGGGCTGTGAAATGATCAGTTTGATAAAGTAGCCATTATCATCTCAAGTTCAAATTTTAGTGCAACAAATTGATGTTGATTATCAGAAAGCTTCAGGATTTGGGATTATTTCGAAAGGTTGTCCATTTCTGCTTACTGATCTGTTCAGACTCACAACACAGCAGGCATTATACATCATAATACAAAAGGATGAGGACAATGCTTTGCTTTGTCCTGGAAGTAAAAATTGGTAATAACTGTGGAAACTACGTGGTAAAAGGAATTAACCCAGTGGTTGGACTTTGACTTGACAGCATCAAAATAGGCTGAGTGTAATGATATAAAGTCAAAGATGTGTTAAACATAGAGCAAACTCGACTATAAGAGTATTGGTTCATGGTGCTTTAACATCAAGATGCAAGATCAGGAAGCAACAAAACATGCCTATCTATAAATACAAATAGACATTTTACTTTGCTATCATCACCGTGTCGTGATACCAAATTCTTGTTCTTTTGCTTTGTAAAAGTAGCCAAATTAAACTTTTCCAAAGAGCTGTTGACCATTTTGAGCCCCGTGTGATTGGTAGCTGCTGGTATAGTAAGTAAAATTATCTTTGTGACAGTGTTGCTAACTGTAAAGCACCTGAGAGTTAGAAAGTTTTATGCTGTAAACAAACACATATTTCAACAAATACTTTAATTGCATGGGAGCCAATTTCACATTGCTATTTCGAAACACATCATCCATATTGGAAAATAATTGCTTGAAAACATTTGTACTGAATGTAGGAGTTTTGTGCCTTAACTTTTTACTTTTACTCTTTTAATTGTTCTTGTGAATCTTTTGGATGGAACAGAAATCACAACTCGAAAATGCATTGAAGCTGTATCAAGAAAGACATTACACCTAAAGCTCTAAATACTGTAGCTTACACATTATCTTTGGTTTCAGGTTACATTTTGGCTTATTGTTGTCTGTGTCAATTTCCTTTACTTTTTTTTTAATTCTTTGCCAGATTCTCTTCTAAGAAACCTGTTTTGTTTCTGCTCTACAGCCTATTCTGTTTTAACCTTTGTTTGGATTTATTCTGTACTTTAAATAACTTGCATTGTATCGCCTTAATTCACAAGTTTATTAGAGTTTATTTTTGCTCATCATCATCTGCCTCCAGCTATCAGACCACATTTAAGTCCTCCAATACACACAACCTTAACACATTTGCAAGTAATCACATTTCACATTTCACATTAAAACCATCTAGCTTATGTATGCTTCTGACATCTTATCTATCAAACTCTGCAGCCTTAATGCCAGAATTTGCAGAATAGCTCTGGCAATTCAGTCCCTCTCTGCATCGGGTCAATATGCATCCTCACTCATTTCCACAGAGTGATTTAACATTTTTTTTTACTTTTAATTTAATTGTTTATACTCTTTTGTTTTTTAATGATGTGGGGTTCTGTTTTGTGAAATACTCATGAGTTGTCAGTGTCATACCCAGGAGTGCTCTTAGTTTGTTGATGCGGGAGGTTTCAAGAGGGGTGAACGAAAGCTAAAAGCTACTCAAAATCAGAAGAGCAAATTTGTATCCATCTAAAACAACCCTAACCTCAAACTTCTCGGTGGTTTGAGCAAGTGCCGTTTTGTGATATTTGATCTTTTCACTGAATCAGACAGCATTTTTACCTTGTCACTGGTTTGGATTCCAAAATCTTCTTGGTCGCAACACTGTTTCGTTACTTTAACCGTGTTAAACCACATCTATGTAATTGTCTGATACAGAAGTGACATGGAGCAAAAATCCTTTGAGCTGCTATGAAACTTTAGAGGTTTGAGTTGTTTCAGATAGAGAAAACTTCCCTCTCCTTGTGGCGGCTCCTCTAAGCAGCTTTTAGTCAGAGATTGTCCATCAGGAAGCCACCGATTCCCCACTCTGAGGCTGCGCTATCAACTGAAGGTAAGACTCTGACTTATCATATCTGTTTCACACAACTTCACTTCAAAGAAACTGAAATATTTCTCCAGTATACTAAATATTTACACCCTTTAGTCTTATCTACAAACGTTTAGTCCTACTAAAAACGGGTGGCAACATCCCGCCAGTCCGACATCCCGCCAGTCCGACAACCCCCAGTCCGACACCCCGCTATTCCGACATGCAGACGTCCCACCATTCTGACAAGGCTTTCTGTATAAGGAAATGTGCGTTACTCAACAGGTGAGTACCTTCTTTCTGTTCATGCATTTTACATGTTTTAACATGTAATTCAAAACACAAAGTCTTGGCAACTGGAGGAGGAGATGCCTTGAACGTGAAGCAGACCGTGGTGGTTTTCAGTCACACACTCCGATGCCACTTGTTCCAACTTCCGAAAATTTAATCCAGGAAAAAAAGGCTTACAAACTTGGACCAAAATGGCTCCATAATACACACAGAAATCCAAAAGAAACGAAAGTTAACTAAAAAAAGCAACTAAATAGCATGAAGTGGTCAAAATTGGTGTTTTACGCATGCCTCTGTGCGTCTGGCACATGCGTCTTCGGGCTCTCCCACGTTGGTTTGTGGATGAAAGCTATATGCTCAGCTATCCTTACATGTAAAAACAATCTCTACATGACATTTTGGTTGGCAAAATCCAGATAATAGTAGTTTAGACTAGAAGGAACCAACTTATTCTATTTTTTTGCGCTGGAGCGGACATCTCATTTATTCTCAGTCTCTGCATGTTAATGATGCTCACCTCTGTACCAGGTGACATGTTTTCGCTGGAATTAGGCAGTGATTTCATGTATGTAACTGGAGCGCTGTTATTGATATCTGTAATTGCAATTATTACTTTTGCATACGATACCAGCGTGCAAAAGACGCATGGGCTCTGTGGAGAGCTCCGCTCCAGCTGGCTGCCGTGACAGGTCACTGACACTGTATTTCTGCTTAATCAGTTTCAGTCTCGCCCGAGTTACATTAATACCTCTATTTTGATATTTGAAATTTCAGGGGATTTTGATAATAGGTTATTAAAGTTTGTTTGCGAGGTTGTGGTTATCCTCTGCTTTAAAATCACGTATAAAGTCTGAGGCTTTGATGTCGTCTGGAAACAGCTCCACTTACTCATTCAGACACAAAACAAAGGCAAACTGCTCTCCGCCAAACTTCAGGGCGTATTTATGCCGGCATATCATTAGTGCAAAATGTTTTGGGTAAAAAAATAGGCTATTAAAAGGAAGTGTCGGAAAGGCAGCATGTTAAAGAAAAAAAAAACATACTGTCATTCCGACCATAGGAGGAAAAAAGTGTCGGAATGACGGGGTGGTTGATAGAAAATTAGGTGTTGCCATTCCGACAATTCGAGGCCCATGTCGGACTGGCGAGATGTTGGAATGTCAGCATGTAACCACTAAAAACATCTCTTGATGTGGACAGAAGTAGAACTCTGATGGAATACTAGTTGTGCTTAACATACGTTGGATGTAAAAACAAGATTTTATTTGCTAGCAGTTTGCAATATCAACTTAAAGGGAATGATATAAGAGTTTTGCGTTCTCAATTCTGCTGCCCAACTGTGCCCAAAAGATACAGTTATATTCTGTTTTTCTAAACCCCTCTGGCACCTGTCTCTTTCCTCTTGTGTTTAGATATATGGTGTTCACACATTATCAGGGTCAGAGTGGTGCCAATTCTCAGCTCAGGAGTTTCGTGTGAAAGCAGCCCACTTTTTCTAGATTGGAAAAGATTGAATTAATACAATTTTTTACTTCTTACAACAGCATATTTTTTGATAGTAGACCTACTAAACAAAAACAAAATACTTAAATACTTTAATAGGGCCAACTATTTTACCTCTGTCCAAACATTGAGCTGGTTTATGCAGCTTTGTCTCCTTGTCAGCAGTAACAAGGATTTAATTTTCTGTTCACATTAGCATTCACAACTTCGCCAACAAGCCTCTCAGGCTGATTTTCACAAACTACAGAGATGAAAGGCTTTTCTCATTGGCAGTTGGAGTTGGAAAGCTTTAACTGAGTTGTTACATTTTACATATCTGTTAATCAATATCCCTCCAATAACTGCTGTTTTTCATTTTTCAATCTCAGGTCTTTATATAATCTATTTCTCCTCTAAAACAGTTTTCATTGCTATGTCAAGTGATGAATTTAAAAAAAGGAGGAAAATTGCTACATGTGCTAACATCTATGCCACTTCAATGTCCAGAGTTAAAGTTAAAAGATTATTACTTTCCAACAAACACTCATTTATGGTCTTTTAGCTCTTGAGGAATTATCAGCAGAAAGCTATTTTAAATCCAAGTTTCAGCTAACACCCACATATTTTCACACTATCTTCATTTCCCACTTTGTTTGGTAACGATGTGTGCAAATGAGTTTCTGTGTAGCCATACTTGCGAAAGGAAAAGCATGTTTTATTATCAGGTAGGTAAGGCTTCCAGTTCCCAATTACCAAGGTCATGTCCTGTCAACTGACAAATGGGAAGCAAAGATCTTGCTCACAGGAGAGGATCTGGTTCCCACCGCTTCAAATCACCAACATAGAGCAAGTCCCCTTCTTTTTACTGGCGTCTATGAGTGTACACATGTTTGAATTCACACGGCTAGCCAAGTCAAGTTGAGATCCATCTCAGAGCCATGCTGTTTTGCCATGCTGTGACAAATAAATCTGAGTTGTTGTTTGTGCTTCAGTGTTTGCATTTGGCACCCACGGCAACTGTCAATCACTGCTGTCATTTTTGAATTTACTTCACTGGCAGAAGAGGGTCTATTTGATTTGATCGCTGAGGGGAAGCATATGGACTGTATCACCGTATCACACACGGAGGGAAGAGAAAGTTGCTATTCCTGCAAAACCTCAGATCCACTGGAATGCACACACACACACACACACACACACACACCGGTAGCATGGATAAAGACAACATGCACCCATGAGCATGAACCTGGGTCAGTCACAGGATCTATTCTTTTCCAGCAATGCTCCAGTGTGTTTAAAAGAACACCCTCCACCCACTTCCCTAATTTTTGCTGAACATAAGATCAGTTTGAAGAAGAAAAGATTGTAGTGAACAGTTGGTAGCTTATGAGAAGTCAAGTACAAGAGGACAGATGGGTTAGCTTTGCAATAAAGAAAAGAAAGAGTGACAAATATTTGTGTGAACCGAGGGCTGGAGGACTTTCCATTGTTGTAGAGTTAGTGCAAAATGTGCTCAAGCTTAACCTGTTGACCTTGGAATGGTAATAATTGGTACTCTGCATTAAACAACCCACTTTGAATCTGGGATAAGAGAAGATAAGAAGCTAAACTCTAAGCGACTAAAAAAGCCGAAGAGCTCCAAAAAACATTTTTAAAACCAGCAAAACATCTAAAGATTTGCACATGAGTCATGTTTCTTAATACACTGCTGGATGTCTTACTGTCCAGCTATTGCTTCAATTCATAAGTTAGGAAAATCTTATTTTCTACATTTTAAGCCTTTCAAAGCTCGATAACACTTGTAGTTCCACTTTTAATCACAGATTGTACTGCTAAGAGAAAGTCATCTTCTGGGCTGCGGAAAGTGTAAAGCCACCATCAAAAGCTGTTAATCATCCCAGTCTTATTTGGTATTCAGGTTCTGCTTGCTTTAATGCTGAACTGAACTGCATCAGACTAGGTACTTCATTATACCGGTTTGAAACAGGCAATATGCCATTTTAAAGCTGTTTGTATTTACGTAAGGAAAAGAAAGCTGTGAACCAATTTACAAATTTAGCTGGCAAAAAAGGAACATCAGCCACTTAATGAATGTCACCCACCTTTTAGTTTTCTTTTTGTCTCCAGCAACTCCAGTGGGAAATGTTTTACATTTTCTGCAGCCAGAAGCTCTACCGGTGTTCACCAGGTAGCTGCTAACTTAGTTTGTTACCAAAGGGCTTTTCAGACCATTGGTGATAAAACACAGCTGCCTGCTTTTGCTGCAAACTACACTCATGGGAGCGGTGAAAAATAAAGCTCAAAAGGAGCAGAAAGATACAAAGGTTTGATGTAGATTTAATCTGTAATTAAATTGTTGCATCAGAGTTTTAGAGAATCAACTCTACAGGTTGGTGCATTTTTATATTTAGACATATAACTGGTGTAAGAAAAGCAACTCGAAGATGACATATCACCCTTCAAACACTCTAATCTCACACTATATATGTTAAAATCTATATACATCAATGTGATATGTTAGTTTAGTTCTTTAATAGTTTTGGTTACCCAAACGTTGCACATTCATCCAATAAGCAATACATATATATAAAATATTGACAATTGCACCTTAAACTATAAAGTGATTAAAAAACTCAAACATATGGAAATAATCAGAGATTGTCCCTATCTAAGCTATCCCTAGAGTTAGTTTCATAAAGACTTAGTCATTTAGTTGCAGTGGTGTATGGGTTAGTCCCTTCTGTCTCTGGGAGAAGTTTGTAAACCTACCAGGTGAAAAATTATGTGGGTGTGGTAGTAATTTTCAACTCTCCATAATCCCGGCTGTGCAATCAATTTATTGAGCATCAACTAACTGTACAAATTCATGAAACTTTACTTTTCTGAGTAACTACTCCATACTGCTGGCTCTTCACAATAAGCCAAAGTATGGCGTAACTCTGGTAAGTGCACATGTAGTTCCCAAACAAAAGCTGAACAGGGTAGTTAACTTGACCCTATTGCTTGCTTTACATACTCAAACCCAGTGCTGGGATTTGAACTACCCTAAAAATCCTGAAGACACAAATCAATGAAAAAAGTCCATCTCCATAATTCATTAAACATAATTCTTTGACTCAACATGTTTCAAGCTGGCGTTGTCTAACAAATATAGCAAAAATCTATGCTTCATTTTTTCACTCGGACTTTGAAAATACTTACCTTGAATAATCGGGCACTGCGGACTGCAAGATGCTGTGGAGGTCAGCACCGTCGCCTCACAGCAAGGGGGTTCCTGGTTCAAATCCTTTGTATGCGTGGGTTCTCTCCAGGTACTCCAGCTTCCTCCCATCACCCAAAAACATGCATGTTAGGTTAATTGGTGAAGACAAATTCACCCTCGGAGTGACTATGAGCATGGATGGTTGTTTGTCTCTATGTGTTGGACTGGTGACCTGTCCAGGGTATATCCTGCCTTTTGCCCAACAACAGCTGGGATAGGCTCCAGCCCCCCGCGACCCTGAGTTGGATTAAGCTTTATAGCAGATGGATGGATGGATGATCCAGTACATTTAGTTTCTGGTCCTGTTATATCTATATCAAATGTAGACAGCTATTTGTAATTTTAGATTTTTTAAAATATTCTTTAATATGTGTTATCTATGCTGCAAAATTAACAGATAACACCCTCAGCAAAACAAATCACATCACAAAGACAGCGTTTTTAAAATTCTGTTTTCTCTACAACTGTACCCCATCTGTATAATTAAGCCCACTGATCATTTCCATGTGTGCCATATTAAATATGTGCCAAACTCCAATTAAGGAAGGATTACTTTTGCATGACCAGTTTTATCCTCATTTTGGTGAGCAGTGAGTACGGTGCATTTCCATAAACTGCCCACAATTAATTTGCCTTTAGATCCACAGTGTACCTGTATCTGCTTTTATCACTGAAGCTGGTGGTTAAATAGATTAAATATTTTTATGGTTAAGAAACCCATGCTCCATTTATAAACCAGTGGCATCTTTCTTGACAGCAATTAACTTAAAACTTACCTTCTATTGCAGTCTTGGTGCAATAGAAGGTAAGTTTCTATTGCAGTCACTGATTCCCATTAATTGCAGGTGCTGCTGCAAGCAAGTTGTGCATAAAATTATTGCTCCACACCTGCCCCCCCACCACCACCACACACACAGACACACACATACACACGCACATTATGTTTGATAGACACTGAGGGTTGAATTAGGATTTTAAAAAATGAAGAGCTCTGTGCAAAACTCATTAAAAATAGTTAACAACTGACACTGCTTTATTAAACATGTGCTTACAATATGCTTGCACATGGGCACAGACACACACACATACACACACACACACACACACACGCACACACATACACACACAGAACCACTCAAGGGACTTAATTATTGCCACATATGAGCAGAGGAAAGTTTCTTTATAATATTAACACAGTTTCATTTTTTTTAATAATGAAGAATTCTTATTAAAGGCTGAAACTTCCTGTGCTCAGAGGAGATCTTTATTAAATAAAAATATCTTTGTTCCACTCCTGTCAAGAAGAGTCAGAAGGAGGCTGGAAGGTTTTTGCCTTTGAAGAAAAAATATCAATATCAGCAATCTTTCAACCTTATCCTTCACCCTGACCTCTCAACCTATGATGGGTTATTTCACGCTGAAAGTCCTGATACATTTTTTACACGTTCCATTTTTTTTTTTTTAATGTTATCTCTAGGTCTTCAGGAGACACTCGTCCCATGTGGCATACAAGAAAAATGGCTTTTGTTTTAGTATTTAAGTTGTTACCTCTTTGCATATCTGGTTTTATTCTGCAGCATTCACAGATAACACTTTTCATGTGGTACTGTTATCACTATTTATTTTTTCCTTCCACTCCAAACAGCTTGGTGTATTTAGTTGTACTCTTGTGGACACTGGACACAGATGTAAAGCAAAGTCTTTCATGCTCTTGCAACAAATACTGCTGGAGAGCAGAGGAGTTCCTTTAAACTTCTTTCTGCCTCATGTCTAGTGATGTTTACAAGCTTCACAACAGGGAGATGCTTCAGTTTGTACAATTCCACACATCTCCTCTGGCCTCAAACAACAAGCACTGAAGCAGCAGAGCTTCTTGATCTGAACTGATCCTGTGAACTACATGTATCTACATGTTTTGAGTTGGGTGAAAATGGTGAGTACAGCCTGCTTTTGCGAGTTCATTGAGCTTCACGTTAAGGTGTTGGGCAGCCCTGTCATTATATCTTTTCATTGAATGGTTGTCCTGAAAAGGGACTTCATAATAATTTGTCGACAATATAAGTCAGCCGAGTAAGTCCATATATCTATGCATGCTTTAAAGTCTCTAAAGATTACTGATTAGCACCAGTCAGGTCTCAAGCAGCTCTTCTTGAATATCCTGAAGCTGGGAGTATTGACAGAAAAAGAAAAGAAAAGAAAAAAAAAACCCTGGGTGGAGGAAATTACTCACAAAGACTCTAGAAAAATATGTAATTGTATTTTCTCAGCACAAAACCTCTCTAATGCACACTGCTGCACAACAGAGCTAAGTAAATTATTCATTGTTGACTGATTATTATTATTATTATTGCGATTATTATGATTATTTGTATAATTAAGAGATTGTTTAAATAGATGTTTTCCCTTTTTTCCCTTTATCCAGGGATTCCTATGAATACTTTGAAAAAGATAAAGATCTATTTACAGACAGCACATTTCACTAATGGGTGACATGATTCGCATTGCACAAATAACAGCAGAGCAGCAGCTCATCAGCCTTTAAATTCCATAAAGACTTCAAGTTGAAAAAAAAGGTTCTACCTTAAAAGTCTAAAAAAATCTTCAGAGACAACGCACCACTACAGCTTTAGCAAATGTTTTACAATAAATATGCATCATGTGAGATTGTGGCAGCACTGTGACAATGTCACAGCATCTGGTTTGGATGCTATGCTGCTGGAAGCTCAGGCAATTTCTTTTTTTAATTTTTTGTGATGCATAACCATGGAAACAGGCAAATTATTTGCATTTCTAAGCATTTCACTGAGCTATCCAAAGAACCAAGTAATGTCTGGAAAAAGATCCGTAAATCTTGATGAGTTGAAGAGGAGATGACAAGGATGCTGAGTTGAACAAAATGGGGAGAAAGAGGGATGAAGTTTAACCATTTTCTTTCCTTGATCACGATGGATGAGCTTGGATCACTGACAAGGAAGCAGTGGGAATATCAAGACTGCAATATAATTTTACCAAGCTCTGGCTGTGGAAACACTCTCACACTCAATTTTAACACTATATGAGCAGACAGAAAGGTAACAGTGGAAAGGGAGGGATTAAACTGCTCGTTAACAGAGGGTGTAATCCTGGACATGTTACTGAAAAGAAGCACCTCTGCATCCCAGATGTTGAACTGTTAAATGTGTGTTCCTGTAAATGTTGTCTACTCAGAAAGTTCACCTGTGCCGCCTGCCGAAGCCGTATGTGATGTCATGAGCTACACTTCAACTGTCTGAATGTTTATCAGCTGATTTTTATTCAGTTTAATTTAGCTGTCTAAAACAATGGCATAGCTTCAATGATGATTTATACTACTGCAATATAATTACCTTTCAGGAAAAGCAAGCTGAATCAAGTATTCCGTTCTGCTTTATGGAGCTCTAAAGTCAGTTTTAGCTGAACATTAAGTGTCTATTGTAGAAATTTACAGTTTGGGATCACTCACTGAATTTGCAGTGCAATTTTCATAAGAAAAGCCCTAAAAACTCATTATATATTCCCATCTCACTGCAGAGAGACAGTTAGCAATTAGCTGATATAAAAAGTGGAGCATTTAGCAGTTGTTTGCTTCAGAGCTCAGTGAGACAACAGCAAAAAACAGGTGCAGACAGAACACTCCATTTGTCCTTCAGAGGTAATGTATACTATCTCACTTAGACAAAAAATCACAGAGACATTCAAGTTTGACTGGCTAATATGTAAGACACTTAGTGGATGACAAGTCTACCTGCTGAGCCACAGTTGCTCAGATGAGCCAGCAGATGAGGTAGCAGAAGACCAGGCCAAGTACTGCACAGTCTCATAATAAGAGCAGGAGTGCTTAAATACACTTATATCAGCCAAGATTCAAACTTAGCTGGTTCAAGGTACTCAAATAATCCTGTGAGGCCTTAGAGGTGTTACATCTGGTGAAGATGCAGTTGTTTACGGTTAGTATCCATAAAAGAAAGTGATGTTCAACCATTCTGAAAATATTTTACCAGGAAGGCTTGAACAAAGGAGGGCTTGTCAGAACATGGCTGAATTGTACTGACTACCCACAGATCTATTCAGCATTTTCATGTAGAAAAGTTATTGCAACAAGGTGGCTCAGTGGTGAAACAAAATAAGCACTTTATGTTATCCTGTTTAATGAATCTAACTGAAAAATATTTACATATGCATGTGAATGTACCTTTGTGTTTTTAGTAAGTGCACAGGTCAGATTGCCACAGCTGTCAGGTATTCATCACACATTCACAAATATCTTGTGGTGGTTGTCCAGTAATGTCCCTGCATCGAAACACAGCTTTACATGCAAACTGCTTTGTCCAGCATATGGTTGAATGCAAATTAAAATAAAGTTAAGTCAGTATTGTATAGCGGGGCCAGTCTTTTTCATGCAAATGAAACAAAGGAGGTCACACATAAAATGCAAATTAGTTCCCGGTCACAAAAACGGAATGACAGATGCCAAGCTGTAGTAGGTGCAAAATAATAGTGACTAGGAAAGAAAATCCAAGTCGCCATTCACACCGTAGCCATTCACAAGATTAGTCACATGTGTGCGGTTAGTTTTAAAGAGAACTGCCCAGTTTTTGCCCAGTTTCATTACATTATATAGCATCAGCTGACACTGTTAACACTACCAGACTTAAATTTACTTTAGACTTGTACTAGGACTCAAAGTCATCCAAGAGGCTCTGTGTATTATTGTAAGTTTTTCGAGATTCAGTGGGGAGCTAGATATCTTAGGGAGTGCCGAGTTTCTTTCCACATTGAAGATCTGTCCACTTGAGAAAAGGGAACTCAGAGTAGAGGTGTAGTGAAGGGAAAAGCTAGAGAGAAAGATATGACATAATCCACACTGCCATTGGTTACTGTGTGATATCTTGTTTCTCAGCTCTACAGACTCAATCAATAGCTGCCAGTGAGGAAGAACGAATCTCTCTCTTTCTCTCTCTCTCTCTCTCTCTCTCTCTCACACACACACACACACACCTGACAGGAGGAAATGTTGAAGCTGGTGCAAAAAGATTGCTAAAACACATCTTTATTAGTGCCCTCTTTTGGGACACGTGAACATACTCATATAACTATCACCCCACTCAACACCACAAAGCAACATGCAGCTCAATATTTCACTTTACAAAACACTTGTTATCACATCTCAACACAAGACTAGATGTGTAATGTGAAACTGCAAAAAAAACAGACATTACACACTTTAAGCTTCTTCAACTGAGCTATGTAACTCCTCTTTGACAGAAGACAGATTTCTATATGTGAATAGAAGGTTTAGGCCATGAGTTATTTCAGATATAACAGTTCTTAACAGTCGGAAACAAATTGACACTGAGTTTACAAGCAAATTTGTAACACAATTTATCTGCTGAGGTACAATACATTTTAGCATGGAGAATCAATACTTCCACTAAAATAGCAGAAGTAATTCCTTCTGTAGTCAAAAACAATGTTATAGTATTTTTCCTGTTCATCATTTGCATATATTGTATTTCACTCTGGAGATACTTTTTTGTTTGCTTCTTTTGACCTATGATCTTTGAATGGATGAGCTGATGCACTTGCTGGTTTAAAACTGGGGCTGGAACATTCTGTTTCTACAGCTCTAATTTGTATGCTACAGTTACAGATATACTGGCCAACATGCTGCTGATATTATACTCCGTGCCTGCATTGGCCAATCAGTGATAAGAATAATGTCAGCCGATGGCAGTGGCTGATATTCATCTGTTGTGTCCTGGTTGTGTAACATTGACTCCTGGATATTTTTGAGTATATATAAACAAAAATGATTATTTCATGTACACAAGAAATAATTTGTGCTCATTTAAATAGTGTGCAATGAAGGGCTGAAACATATCAAAACTGTTCTGTTGTTTTTTCATAAAACATATTTCATTGTTTCCCTGGAATCAAAAGAAAATTAAATGAGAAAACATTCGGTATCAGTATTATTATTTTTAATAATACTGTTAGAGAAAAGCTAAGTTATGCTCCACATATAAAAAGGAGATTTATCAGTGAAGAAGGAGACAATTTGAGCTTCTCATTAGACACCTGTTGAACAAAAATATTCTGTAACACTGTACTACACAGATCTGGTACAGGAACAAAACCTCAGGCAGGTAGTCATTTCCACAGTCAGTGCAGTCAACAACAGCAATGTTGGCTAAATATTTTAACAGGTGTAAGGCATACAGATGGCCACCAGAAGGCTCATACATGCATTAGTATGTATGTGCACCTGGAGAGTGTTGCTGTCTTACATTTTATTTTATTCATTCGTGTGATTATTTATCTGTTTATTTTTTACTTTTTTTTCTTTTACTTTACACTATTGCTACTGCTTCCTGTCGATGGTGAACCATCTTGGAGTCCAGGGAAGCCTCTGGCAGCAAATTAAGGTACCAGCAGTGAACCGCGCTAGCTTCACCACAGAAGAGATAAATAGACATTTGTACTGACGACCCAATTACCTGCAGCTGTGACTGCATTGCCATGCCAGCTACGGCTGTATGCCAACACAGACAGATGCACCACACCCCAATATCGCAGCCACATCTCCACACATTGCATCACACTTGAGGGTTTGAGGCAGAGTGAGCCAGCAAGTGAGTTAAGATCAAAAATATTATTTATGATAACATTTAAAATGGTCATTAACAAGCTTATGAAATGTTAGTATCTGTCAAAAACATTCTTATTTCTGTTGCTTAAGAAAAATGACAAAAACTCTTTTGGAAAAACCGCCTTGGATTGATTACTTGCTAAAAACTGACAGATGCTTCTTATTGGTATTTCGTCAAAGTCAGTACTTGCCAAGCAAAAAGTTTAGATGCAATTACAGTATGTTTCTTTGAAGAAACACTGGTAGCAGTGTGGGTCAAGGTGCAATCAAGTAAAAGGTATATTATAAGAGAGATGAAAAAAAATCATCTGAAAAGAGGGTGAATAACACTGTAAGAATCAGATAACAGAAGCCACAGACTAAAATTTGCTCACAATTACAACTTTAGACTTTATGAAGAAGTTATACTAAATTAATTTGCTGTATTTCTAGGACAAGGCACCACCATTAAACGTGTGTGTTACGTCCAGCATGTAGATATTGCCTTATTTTGGAAACTTAGACAGAACTCAGACTGTTTGAGCCTCATGTATTTAAGCATGACGATATTGTTTTGGTTCACTCTCATTACACACATCAGCATCTTTTCCAGACACAGTAGGCAGTTTTCTGTGAAACGCTCCCAGATCAGACTCCCCAAGCATGAAACAGCAAACGGTTAAAATCAGCAGCTAGCTGCCCAAAGACATTTCTCTCAAGAGTTGATGGAGACTTACACACAAGGTAAAAGTAACAGCTGAGCTATGATTTTGGATTTATTTACATGTCTATACAAACTAATCAAGATGTTATTTCTTCCTAAACCTAACCAAGTGCCTTTAGTGCTTTAACCTCACCAGGAAATTGTTTTAGCTTAATCAAGTTATTGAGCATATCTACGAGGTTTTGCACCTGTCAAAAAATAAATATTTGTGTCAAAAGAAATTCTTGATGGTATTTACAAACAGGTGCAGAGGTAAGATTATGCCAAGAAGGCATGAAAAAAAGCGATCTTTGCTCCTGGCCCTGTTGCATAAAGTTCAGGAATGAGGTTAATTAGATGAATCACTATAATTTATCTACTAGGCTTTGTGCCATGCAAAACACTGCTGATTGACTCTTTATTTAGCACAGATAAAAAGCACATCCTAACTTTAGTGCCTGACCAAGCTGTGGTTTCTATGCTGAGGAGGTACAGACGTTATGCAATACCGATGGGAGGAGAGTGTGTACAAAGGAAGAGATCCCCTATTTGTGAAAAAAAAAAACTTTTTGGAATGCGAAGAGAAAGCCTTTTGAACTAGACTAAATTCCCATCTCCCCAAAACTATCACTGACATATGCATTTCACCAAGTACAGTATGAGTAAACACCTCTGTCTTGTCTCTGACATAATGCTGCACGCACACACGTACACAAGATGGCATTGAAATTGAATTGTTGCATTTGTAGTGGCTCCACATCAAATTCTTCTACCAAATTAGCTTCTCCCAACCAGAGTTAAATGCCACTTTTCTGTGCATAGCTCTCGCATTTTGACCAGTGTGCATGCTGTTATTCATGTATGTCAAAGAAAATACATCGACTGACTTCAGGATCTAAAGGAATACTGCAGCACCAGATTGTTTCCTTGCCCTTGTCGACAGTTCTCATATTTGTCTATTTCAGAATTTCAAAGATGGTTTGTGGTCATTTACTACAGTGACTGCTGGTCCCGCTCACCCCCTGCTTTCTCTCCCATGCTGTCAACTTGTTATTATTCTTGCTTCCATCAAAGCATAATTTTTCTCATCTGTGTTGTCGATCTCTGAATCCCCCCTTAGTTGTGTCACCTTGTCTGGCTGCTGCTCCGACTTTGTAAATTTTCCACATTAAAAAACTCTACCTCATTACCACAGTTGGCTGCTCAAAGGAACATCCAAACCTGATTCTTCCATAACAGTCACTATGGTGTATGCTTTTACATGTAATAAAAGGAACCGTTATGGTTTTCGCAAACCTCTTTGAATAGGATGTGGTTTGATGACGTGTGAACATGTTTGGTTTGAGTAGTTCTTATATTTAGAAATATATTCAGCACAGTGTTCACACACATAAAGATTTTTAAGATCTGGCAAAATATTTTGTGTGCAAAGGGTAGACTGAAAGCCAATATGGTTTCTTCTTGGCTTCTTTATCCTTGAAGACAGTTTTCCTTTCATATTTTCTATGAGCTGTCCTCCTCCTCCGCAGTTGGGGTTCATTCTAAAAGCTCTTGTTACTTCCCTCTCTGCTCTCCACTCCCTATTGTGCCTAAACCTTTCCCTTACCTGAAGGTAAGTACTTCTGTATTTTTCCCTTTTAATCTGGGCCCAGCTAAATAAGAAACCTTGATTTTATGTAATTTATGTCATTCACATCGACTGAAAAGATATTAATTTTATGTAAAAAATTCACTTAACAGTATTAAAGACTTTTGATTTTGAAATCTTAACCCAAAATAAAGACTTCTAAAAAGGAGCTGCATTAGTGTCAACTATTTAGACCTCTTTATTTTGTACTGTTTTGGATGATGGAATTACTTCTGCTGCTTCGAGTGGCATTTTTGATTAATGCTATGATGCTTAAGAGTAGAGCATGTGACAGCAGCCAGATGAGTTGGAGAGGAGACATCTGGAATGTAGAGAAGGAGAAGACAGCAAGCACGGAGGAAGTTTAAACCATTTATACACCTGATGGTCATGGGGAGGGTGAGATCGTTAGCAAATAAAGTGGACAAGCTTGGATGAGGACATAGCAAAAATATTAGGAATGCAGTATTACGACTTTTATGAGACATGTATGAAGGAACATATTATGGGCTTCCATGTCTGGCATTGTGGCTGTCAGACTATACAAGCAGACAGATACTGCAGGTGAAGTGGCAACGGTAAAGGAGGGATTGCTGTAAATAGGTGTGTGATCCTGGGAAAGGATGCATGTCCCTTATTCTGAACTGTTCAGCAAGTCCTAACTGAAACATTGTATTAAGCCTATTTTTCAAACCTTATGATGATATTTCCTGTGAAATACAGGCCCTACATGGAGTAGAGAGGACATACATCAGACTAGATGCCATTCTGAAGTTTTTTTGTGCGTTTAAGTACTCCCAAAGTCCTCATAAGGAGGAAGGAGGGGTGGTTGAATGAGGCAGCTAAATGCTGTGCTTTTAATAACGGGCGTTTGTGTGATGTGAGATCAAGACCAACACACATTCTGTCAAAGATACAACTACACTTCAATAAAATTCTTAAGTCACTTCCTGGTTGGATTTAGGTAATAACATTACTTGGTTAGGGTTAAGAAATGATCATGATTAGGTCTGAAATACATCCTTCACACAACAGAGCATACATGCACTTGCTCTGATGACCACTAGAGGCTACACATTTTTTTTAATGTAATTATTTGCGGTATCTGTCTGCATGAACAAATGCCACATGGGCCCCTTTTTTCATAGGAGGAGAGTTTTGAACTGCCAGTTACTCCTTGTGGCCTGTCATTGGCTGAACTGTTGCCAGGCTACAAGCAGAACACTCTCATATATTCATGGTAATTTCTGGAGATTTCAAACAGCCCTCCATCTGCTACAATGAAACTTTCTAAGTTTGTCAATGTTTTTTTATTTCTTTCTTTTCTTCAATAATTAATTTTGCAACAATAAAATGTCCTTTTAGGGAACAATATCTATCAATCAATAATATATATCCCATCAATCTATCATTAATTCTAATTCAAAGCAAACAGACAAAGAGGTCTGTAAGTTTTTGTAACTTTTGTTCAGTCACTTCACTTGACTTGTGTATGTCTTCAAAGTAATTCAAAAGTTTATTGTTATGGTGGTGGCCCTGTGATGGACTGGCGACCTGTACAGGGTGTACCCCGCCTTTCACCCGATGACTGCTGGGATAGGCTCCGGTAGGCTTGACGGTATAGAAAATGGAAGGATTATTATGGTGAACTGCTCTCTAAAAGTCATATTTCACTCCCCATCTCTTTCATATGCACATATTGACAAATAAAGGGATAATCAGCAAAAGGACTAATTCACTTGGATATTTACATATGGTTTTGATTCCAGTATGCCAAAAACTAATTATACAGAATTTCATGTTGCATAGTTAAAATTTGTCAGAGAGCCCATAGTGGATGTACAAATGGCTGTATTTCATATTGCCGTGAATGTATTTTTCTATTTTTCATGAAAGCTCAGATTTATTAGAAATTAATGTTAATAAGTAGAAAAGTGTTGGTGAAAGCAAGAAAACATGGTTGTCATTTGTCAGCGAAATGCCATTGTTAAAGTAAATTACATGTTGAAATGTCATAATGAACCAGTACTGTCATGTTAACCTGTTAACAACTCAGCTTTCAAAAAGAAAGACTAAAAGCTTAAAAGCTTTCCAATTAGATTTTTTTTTTGGTGGAAAATAATTATCAGCCCATAAAGTTGTCTGGTCTCTGCAGCAGAGAGAAAAAGGTATGGAACTTGATTTTGAGGCTTTGTGCTTTTAATAATGTTTAAGGTTGGGGTGATGCCTTTTGAAATGCAGTTGTAGATCACATGACCAACTTTGTAGTAAAATAACTGACATTCAGTGAGTAACATATTGCAGTTGTCCTACTATAGTGTAGATTCTTGAAAAATGTGGGTTTTGTTTGTGTTTTTTCAAATAACAATATGAAATTAAACTACAAACACAACAAAACAAACCAACAAAAAACCAAAAAAAAAAAGAAAATTAACTACCAATTTAACAAAAACCTTTTGGTTTTGTGTCAGTATGTCAGATTAGATTTTTCTGTTTTATTTGCACTTGAGACATGGCTCTGTAGTGTCAGTATGTAAATCCAGACTGAAATAACTCAATTACTTATCGGCAGATTGCCACAAAAGCAGGTCCAGATGGAAAAATGACTTTGGGGTCACGCACAAACATCAGTTTTCGCAACTGGGCAGTAGTTTAGGGAAGCAGATGTTTCTAATTTTTCTACATTTTCAGAAGACAGACCTCTGTTTAAATCTACCAGGAAACGGTTCTTCACCTTTTGTGTTACCCTCTCTATTACTGTTTTAACTTGTCATAGGTTCTGATTTTCACTTTTTTTAAAATATACATTTTCTTTGGTTTCATATATACACCAAAGCCACTCATCTAAAAACCGAAAAATACAATCTCTGGTTAAAGTTAGGACATGAAATACCTATGGTCTGTGTTAAATACAGCTCACTAACCAGGAAATGAAGCATGCAGACATGAACAAATAAACTTAAATAATAAATAGATAAATAAAATACCCACATAAAGAACATTTGCTTCCAGAAATGTAAATGATCATGTATTTTCCTGGACATTAGGCTCAAACCTGACAGACTTATTCACCTAAATTAGTGACCTTTATAGAGAAACAGTATGTGGATTAAATGTTGGACGACAATACACACATGCATACAAACACACACAGACCAATATCACACAGTCCCACTGAGAGTGATGTATTGTGTTGCACATTTCCAGGCAGCCACCAGCTACGATCACTATCAACCAGGCTCACTTTGATGTACACGCTCTTACTCCCTCTAGCATTCTCCCCACTTTGTCTCACAGTAATGCAGATGACTACCATTTCAGAGATTGACTAAATTTGACTGTGTATTTGTGTACATGCTGAGCATTTTCTGTTAGAATAAGTGTTTTATGTGTCTTTTCTGGTTTTGAGTGTGCAATCATGTCAGCTTCTGTGCATCAGTTTGTATTCTGAGTGGAGATAGTGGCTCGTTTGTGGTGTCATTGCATGATTGCACAGTGCTGCTCGAGTTTGGCAACATCAAAGGCTCGAGACAAAGCCTGGTGGCTGGAAGAGTCTTTTCATCACTGCTTATCGTTGTTTTACTTAACTGCATTATGACAATGGGGCCGATGTTTGCTTAGCCTGATCCAGTACGTGGATTGAAGGCAATTCACTTTACTTGCAGCATGCCTCTTAGTTTTTCTGTCAGACAGACATGGATCATAATTCTCCACCTACACATACTTGAAGTTTCATGCTCCTTTACTAACAATTTCGCAGTAAATACCTACAGATGAGTTGGCATCAGATACTTTGTCTTGTCCTGCATCACATTCATACATAGTAATTATGCAAAGGCAGAACGATGAAACTATGTGATACAAAGGCACACAACAATAACACTATGACATTATGCAGTTCTAGCTCAAATAACCTATGATATATCGAATGTTGTCCAAAGATAACTTAAGTTTACACACCTCTTTTTACAGCTGCACACACATACAATAGAAATGCTTTGAAATTCAAAGGCAACAATTGGAGCCAAGCACAATGACTCCTGCAATATCAAATAATATAAAGCCTGTCAACTAACAGAGAGCAGGAAGAGACTAGTGCTGAATTTGAAAGGACCATTTGGTCTTCTCAGATTCACTAAAACAAACTCTGCAGTGTCATATTTAATAGAAATGCACTCAGATTTGATATTATACTGTGAAATCTGATGGATCAGAGGGAAAAAGAGCTAATTAAACAAACAGATAATTTAAATCATGTTTGAAATTCGATAAATTAACAGAAAAGGAACAAGCAAATATTTTGACAGATGACTGCATATTTCAATTCAGATACATACTTCCAAGTAGCGGCTGCTGAAATGTGAGTATTTGTTTTTATTTCTTAGTTTTATGGTATTTGATGATGAACTAGATTTATTCTCCATTTTTATGATGATTAAGCAAAATATGCTAAATTGCTCTGCATTTTAAAACATTTACTCCACAATTTTATGCATTCATAAGAAAAAGAGTGTGTGAGGGCTGTGGAATGCAGTTCAATTTGTGCAACTGCAGACAGGTGTAAACATTTATTTGGATTTTTGGACCAGTTTTGACAAACTCAAGGTGAAATTTTATTCATAAAAGGTGTTGTGCGATTTGAAAATATTCTTATCTTCATTATGCATAATATGAAACATCGGGAGGGAGGAAAAGCTGCCATTTACAAAAATTATGGACCACATTTAAGTGTTAAAAACAAATAATTCAAATGAATTCAAGTGAAACTGACTTATAGTCAATGACTCAGCAGGTGGCGATGACACTAATGTGTCAACAATTGAGTCATTATGAAACACATTTATATATAAACTTTTACTCCATTTAAGGCTGCATTTGTGATAAATGACAATAAAAGATAATTAATTTACAATTTACAGAAATTATAATGTCTTGTTTCATTGTGATTAAGGGATGTGAGTTGAAGAGATTAATTTACTAGCTGTATTTTTTTTAAAAAGGACTATAAATGAGCACAAATTCAAGCACAAATTAACTGTATTTTCTGTCCCTCAACAAAAACACAGCAGTTAGATATTTCTGCAAATTACCTGTATATCATCGAAACCTTCACATGTAATGCAGTTAAGATGATGCACCGCTGCTACAGCGGGCAGCATTTATGAAGGGTTGCGTTTAGTGATGAATGCGAAATAAATTATTACAAATGTACATTAACGGAACATACAGTATCTAAAACAACAAAATATTTCATTTATAAGTTGGTCAAGATAAAAAAAAAAAAAAAGAGCGTTTGGGGACTTATATTGTGGCGGGATATATAGAATATTGCAAATTAAATGTGCAAGAAGTCACTTATTTACAGATTTACAGCACAGTTATGGGACACATCTTGTGCATTAAGTTTTATTAATTGTTATCTTACTAGTCTTTTCCTTTTAATTAACTTGTGATCACTCATGTGATCTTAACTATTCAATTATTTTTTCTTTTACATCAACACATAGCTCTAATGGTGCAATTTAGAGTGAAACATCAGTTACTAACAATGCTTTTTTTCCCCTTAGAAATATATTTCCATTTTTCTTTTTGTTGTTGCTGCAGTGTTTTTGATGCTGTAACAAATAACAGAATTTCTCCGTATCTTAGAGTAGTCAAGTCATCTCAGTGATAATGGATGCCTTTCATGAATGTCTCAGCAATGACCAGTGCTACTATTTTGTCATCTTTAGACAAAAGTAAAGGGGCACTGGTGTCCACACCACACCATGTTAGCGCACAGATGTTTTCTTTATGTGCTGCTAACTCTCTTCTTGTTTTCTTGGGCAACACTGTTGGTAATATTTGTAACCTGCTCCCATGGTGTGTTTTTTTTTTTTTCCTTGAGAAAGCTAAGAGTGAAACTGACAGTCTAGTAAAGCTAAATCTCACCTACAAATACCAACTCATCTCAATGATCAACAGCTTTTTCTATATTTTATCTCTTATACTTAGTATTTTCTCTCTTTCTCTACAGATGCAATCCTACATTTAAGCTGCCTTCCAAATAAATGTTACCTTCATATTCACATATATTCACATATATAACACATATATAAAGAAAAGTATAACTCCTGGAATACACAATGGCATAAAGATCAACATGAAGCATTTTGAGCTTTGAATAGCAGGAAAAAATGTTCATAACTACAAGGGCATCTTCTTTTCATAATAGAAGTTAGCATACAACAATCTAGCAAGTGCTTTGTATCTTAAAACAGCAATACACCTCACAAACAAATGTGTATCTGAAATTATAGAATAGTATTGGCATAGTTCATTGCGTGAGTTGCATGAGTTGTTTGGTGTAGCCTTGGTTAGCCTTTTTGCTGTCACCTATCTAACCCTAAGGTGTTCCCTGCAGCAAAAAAGGTTTTGGAAATATAAGAGCAAGTGTTTCATGTTTATCTCATGACCCACACAGGCAAGAATACAAACCAGTTATTTAAGGGGTTATTATAGTCTAAATATTATTTTGTTTTCTTTTTCTTCAATTGCAGCTTTCTGTTAAAAGACATGTCACATTCAGACAGAGCATGACTTATTTTGGAAGAAGAATGATTCCCATTATGTGTGACAGCCTTCCACTTTGTTTTTTAATACTTTTGCAGTGTTAATTTTGATCAGAAAAATAATTGTACCTGTGTAAACACATTATTATTAGGTTTCTTATTCAGTTAATCTACACTAACAGCATTTTTGAACAAGACAAAAGGGTCTTACACAGTGCAACAATGATGAGAGCACAGCATATTGCATTTGATGTTTATTTCATACAAAAACGTAAGTTCTATTTGAGTATTCTCCAATGTAAACCAAAACCCTGCAGAAAAATAAACAGAGATTTGACTTCAAAAAGACAGCAGAAGCAGGAAACGTCTGTGTATTCTCACATTCCTTTAGAAACAATAAACACCATCTTTTAACTTTCTAACTCTCCGCGGTGGCATTGCAGCCACTCACTCAGCTTGGGTGAGGCAAGGATCTTTGAAGGGGAGCAACAGGAACTGAAGGAGACAACGTCTGAAAATAAACATTTCTCCAGAGATACACACTGTTTTTGTGTATGTATCATTTTGATGACAACCATCCGTTTGACTGTGTGTATGCTCGGTGCAGTGCATTATTCAGTGGCTATGCCATTAAATTTCACGCTTCCATCACATAAAAACCCCTTTGAAGCACACCTCTAGATTTCTGCTTTTATGTAAAGAAACAACATGATCCGCTCAATTCACTCCAATTTATCATAGTATGTAAGCATAATACAAGGCTTGGATGGTTTGTTTTGCACAAACAAAACACACGTACAGACCTTCACATGTGTGAATAGTTGTATCACTTCATTGATGACCGGCTTCAGGCCAAAAGGAATCCACATGTTCATCAAAACATCTCATTACCCATTCAAGCCTCAAGTATCAGAAACTGTAGTAAAGAGACTAAGTATACTAACAAGTGCAAATTAATACAACATGTTAACATATTACAAATGTTTTGTTTCTTTTTTTGTTTTTTAAAAATCACACAGTTTAACACAATGTTTAATCAAAGCGCTATTTGATTTAAAGGGTGTTACAGTTGATGTTAAACAGATTTCAGCCAATACATCATATTTAAAAGCAGGAATTAATTAAACTATTGTCTTGGTCTAAAATATGGAACACAAATGGGAATATTTTAGGGATTAGATACAAAAGAATCAAAATTGTTCACTCATAAGAAATCAAATAAACTTTTTCATGTGGTAAAATAAAAAACATGCGCAACAAAAGTATTTGGAACTTAAATAGACCTCAAAATGCATAAATATTGACAGAATTAGTAAATTTTCTGTACACATACCACACACCTGTGTTCTGTACCACTAAATCATCACTAATCTCTATTTATTTAAGCATTTCATGTTTTTTTTTTTGAATATTCCACTGTGTTTTTCATGATTTGAATTAAAGTACAACAATTTTCATAACATATTAAAAGATTTCCAAAAATATAAAATAAGCTTTTTAGCTTACAGATGCCTGAAAGACTGATAATGTTGCATGAACAATTTTGCAGTTAGTTTAATTTACCTATTACTAACTAGTTGGTCTGATTACAAAATGTTGTACCCCTCCTATCCAGAGAAAATCCTGAATTTCCAAGTTTTTATTTATGAGCTCAGAAAAGTTTGTTTAACTGTCACAAAAACTTGTGACAAAAACATGTCCAGAAACGAGTTTTTTTCATGGAAGTGAACACCAAAATGAATGCAATGGGGAGCACAGACTCCTAAAAGACACAAGATAAGGGATTGTTATCTATCGGCATCTATTGGAGATAAAGCATAAAGGAGTGCAAAGTTTGAAAAAAAATTAAACAATGTGATTTGATTATGGTTTACAACAGTTGCTTCGGCAATTATTCAATGACAAACATATATTAAATATTGCATGAAATCCTTAACACGGTTATGATAGTAGCTCGCTATAGTGCCACTAAATTTATTTGGAACTCCAGTAGACCTAATTTGCTTAAGTTTATCATATTTTAATTTACTGGAGCAAAAAACAACTACAGGCGGATCCAGAGGCGGGGCCAGAGGGACCGTTGCCACAGCTGAAGTCTGATTGGCCCTGTCCTGGAAATTGATGGTCCAAATTTGACTTGAATGCCTCACAAGATTCTGCTTAGAGCGGAACAGTGTTCAGCGTTTCAAAGCTTTGGAGAACGTTACAGCTATACACTTTAATCGTCAGTGTCTTTTGAAAGGGCTTTAATTTGCTGCTGTTCCTGACCTTAACTTGAACAGTTATTAGGATGTTAGAACACAAGTTTAGTACTTTGTTGTTGGAAAGTAGCTGGATAACGATAGCTCATTCTCATATACAAGTACCTACAGGGTCATTGTATTTTTGTCAAACCGTGCATGAGTTGTGACATTGTAGCTCGTTCAGAAAATTGGATCTTATCTCGCACTTGTAAAAAAGTATGATGAATCCATGCCATCTTGCCACTTGAATCCAGGTCAGTGTAGCACTTATAATAGAACATACTGAAAGAAAAGGACAGGCGGATTATCAAATTTCAGTAATTTCTGACCGAAAAAAGAAAGAAAGAAAAAAGGGCTAACCTGCCAGCCAGTGAAATTGACTCAGAACAGTGTGAGAGCAGAAAGAGTGACGCGGAGTGAGTAACAGAATCTGACAGCAACCAGCCAGGGTCAAGAACAGGGCTTTCCCAGTCCCCCTTCACTTTGTCAGAAAACATTTAGACATAGCAAGGTAATGAGAACACATACAATAACAACACAAAAAATGGATTTTATTTAATGTAGTTATTGGACATTTTGATGAATGAGGTATTACATTACATAAGCAAACCCGTGAAGTGTTCCTTTTGGTGATGAGGGTTATTCAGGAGCTGTTTCTCATGTCAGTCTCAGTTCAGAACGCTGCTAAACTTCCTACTGATGAATGATCATTTTTTCTGAGTGTCATGAAGACAGATTGGTTATGAAAGTTGAAGTCGATTCACAGTCAAATGGGAGTTAAACTTTTATTTTATTTGTCGAGAGCAGAAGGTTCTACAGAGGACGCTGCATCAGAGCAGGAAGAGGAAACAACATGATTACTTGTAAAATGGTAACATATGGTTGGTGTACTCAGTCAGTAAAGACTATGTTTTGCTATGCCAGCGAGAATTTTACACTTTCAATATCCCGTACCCAGTATTTTCTTGAAGTACATAAAGCGCTTGAACAAGGAACAATTTACATAACATATGTCATAAAACAAACCAAAAATAACTGGTGAAATGTGAATAATGCATTGTGCATAGATGTTGGCCTTGGCTCAGGAGTTAGATTAGTCCCCCCTCTCATGTTTAAGTATCTTCATAGAAAGAGCGTTGCATATTCATAAAATAGAAAGAACTATTATGTGTGAAACTCAACTACAGTATTCTAATGCAGGTATAGAGACAAAACAAAAACAGGAAGTTAAACTACCAAGCTGATCTTTGTTCGATTGGACTCTAAAGCCTTTTGTCCACGCTAATTTTTAGTCAAACTCTAATTTAGGCATGGCTAAGCGGCTTATAAATCAAAAGAAACTATATTCATGAATCAGTAATTCTACAATCTTGCCTCAAGCACCAGGGAACACAATAACCTTCATTTACTTGTAAAGAGTCAAAAGGTGGTGAAATAAACAACTTCTTTTTTAACAAGCACCTGACTTGCACCATCTAAAGTATTTCCACTGTCTCTATTGACATCACTGCCATATCCGAAACTCCAAAAGGCTTTGATGTACAAGGTCGGCCATACATTTTGAAGTCTGCATGACACGCCATCAAAGCATGCTTTGTGCCTGAGCACTGGCTGCCAGTGCTTATGCTGTGTTTGCCTGTCCTTGACAACATGCAGGTGTCAAGGTGGGGAGAGGGAGAGACACTTTAAGATAAGCATGAACATCACACTGCTTGTCGAGGGAAAATTGGCCCAACTGTAAAGGAGTAAGGGGCCTGGAAGAGGGAGACAACAGAAGACGGATCCAATCAAGATGAAGAGGGGATGAAGTGCAGATGACATCACTAACCACAGCAATGGGCATCATAATCACCTCTTTTAGATTCATGCTGGAGGACAAAAAGAGTGCGACACAGAGTTTAGGGAAAACTTTTTCTAGTGGAAAGGCATAACATGACAACAAACAACAAAATGAGCCTTTCAACATGAATGACTTTTTAATGTTGCCAGAATCATACTGTGCTTGTTCAGGTGGGCTCACCTGCCCTTCAGTGGTACCCCAACACAATTTGTCCTCACAGCCTCCAACACCTTGGTTCTGCTTTTCATCATCGCCTCAAATATGTGTGCTTCCTTATGAAAGAGGTGCCTGCTGGTTGAGAAGAAATGCATTTATCAGTGTACTACCTGTATCGGTAACCATAGCAACAAGTAGCTTACTAAGAACTCTGCTTTTGAAACAGACTGCACTTGCTTGGCTAAGGACACTCAGATTTCCATAATGATCCTCATGGACTTTTTCTGAAAGTCATTGAGACTGTGAAGCGTTCTGTAGTACCACGTTATACCTAACATTTATTGATGTTGTTGAGCCATTAAATATTGTGACCTTTACTGTAATAAAGTTGAGGTTTTGCAAAGAAACGTTAAGAATTATTCAATTTCTATTTCAAATCTCAACAAACAGAATTCACGTATCACTCATTTTTTTGTATCCTTTACACATTCACTATGCACCTCAATCTAATTAACAGGTAGTGTTTCTTTAAAGGGAAATATTTATGATAATTACATGTTTAATGCCTGCTGTTGAACCTGAAGACTTCTGCTGGTGCATGAGGACACCAGGATATATTTCCTTCTATTAGGTCATTTTATTATTTATATCATACACTGTAAAATGTGCTCAGAAGCAAATACACACCTAAGCAAACAGATGATTCTTATTGTTGGCAGCAACACACTTTTTAATTGTGTCTTTGTGTCAATTAAAAAAAAAGAAAAAGATTATTGGGGATGTCATGAAAACAACAAAAACAGGCTTTGTTATACCTCTATATCACATTTTTTGGTTAAGAAAGATTATTGATACCAGTTCTTAATGATCTAATTCATGATTGCAGGAAATCTTTTTATAACAATTGAGTTTAATTAATTTTTTTGTTCAAAATTGTCTAATGTTATCTTTTATGTTTACTATTATTTCTATTATCACCTTCAAGGTGTCATTTCAGTTACATCAAATTACAGTGTAAGAAAACATGTTACAAAGATGTTTCATATTTACAAATCTAATAAGGTCTTCACCGTCTTTTAGAAAAAAAAACTAATTTTAGTGTTCTCATGTGCAAATCTAAGATGATGCAGACAATTGAAATGATATCTGTTAAATGTAGGGGCTTTGAAACAAATCTGATACTCTAACATCTGATAAAAGTTTAATCTGTATCCTGCATAGGATACACACTAGCTAGTGGATGAATCGGTATCAGTTAGGGGAAGGTATAGAAAAGCTATTTTGATACTTTGTAAACAGGATTTTACTCAACAACAGAAGGATGATTGTTAACACAGGGATAGGGAGAGATGTGGAAAAGGAAGAAATATATAGAAAAAGGTAGAATTTTAAAATCTCCCAGCTTTATTTATCTTCTTTACCTTCGTTACTTACCGGACAAACATTTGCATGTGTGCATGCTTCATCAATGGCGAATATACAATGCCGTTAATGTGATTTAAATCTCACTTTTCTGGAAAGTAAGTGTGGCTCCTTGTAGGGACTTTTGTTGAATCCAAGTACATACCTCCACAAGCAGCCATTATCACCACTCACAGGAAAAACAACCACAAACAACTTCTCTCTAAATAGTACGATAGAAATGATTAAGCTCTAGTAAACTCTTATTAACAATCACCAGCACATCTGTTAATAAACTCCTCTGTTTATTGTTCTTACTAATTACGTAAAAACAAAGGCAATCAACAGACTTGTGCAACCCATTGAATTTTGCCATTGTAGATGAGTGTGTGTTAGAGTGTGTGTGAAATAAGGGGGGTAGAGACAGGGAACGTAAAATTAAGAAAGATGGCGGACGTAACCATGTGAGTGCCCATATTACAAGCAGTCAAAAATGCCGTTGCTACTGGGAAACTTGAATTTAGTAATGAGAGGAAAAATGATGGACATGGTTGTTCTCTTCATCAAAGATGGCTCATTCTACCATATAATCTGCCCTGGTGGAGTCTGTGGATGTGTGTCCAAAATAATATACTCTTGTTACTTTCAGTAACAGTTTCATCTTGTCATCAGTCCAAGCAAAACGATCTCTGGTATTTTTGCCCTTTTTTGTCTTTATTATACATTCATTTGTTTTTGATAGTAAGCAACTGATTGTCTGTGGCTGTTTTCACCATCATGAGGATGCCAAGTCTATGTGAAGGGTTATGTGACCGTCCAAAAATACTGATTCATTTCATGCATTCTGAATTAATTTACTCCATGATATGATCGAACAGAATTTGACAAAATCACGAGAGCTGCACTAACTAACTGTTTTTGTTCTGAGCTGAACCTTGTAGCCCTTCCCAATGTAAACTACACTGTGGTCAGATGACTTTTGTTTTTTTGGGTCTTGTGCTTGGTGTTTAGCTTCAGCTTTATTTCATCTTTTATTTTGATACAGATTTTCTTGTGTCCTTTGTGGGGGATTTTTTTTCCTGTATTTGTGGTTTAACGACTGGTTTCTGTTAACTTATGTTACTTATGACTCATTTTCTTTAGTTCAATAACAATCCCTGTCAACTCCTGGTGTGTCTCCTGCCTGTGTCTACTATCAGTTAAAATGGTGATTTGGGACTTTTGGATTCTCTGCTTACAGCACCTTTTGTTTGTTTATCTTTTATTAAATGAGTTGTTAATCTTAAAACTGATCTTGGGAAATTCACAATTTGATCCTCCTCTACACTCTTGCTTAACAACTGATACAATTACAGCCTTTTACATTTATGCAAAGCAAATTAAATGAATGTCCCATTGTGGCATTAGTGATAAAACTGTTTTCTGTGGACTCTAAATGCATGCACAGTTACAACATGTATTTACAGGTTTGGGGACATGAACATCAGGCTATAGCATAGGCCACAGTTTTGGCTTTGGGTTTATCTGATGCTTTGTTATCCTTATAATAAATAATCAAGTAAATGACAGAAACATCTAGGAAATTAAATCTACAAAACTGTAATTTTAAACCATAAATGGTACAATGATGGACATCTGACACTAATGACTTTGTACAATGTGGCTGTCTAACAGTATAACAAAAGCATGCAAACTCACCCGCTAGCTTATCACTCACTGAGGTGAGGGAGCATTCAAAGAGTAATTTCAAATTAGCTCAAACTGGATTTTTGGAAAAAGTGACAGCCCTTCTGTTGGAACCACAACATTTTGAATCCTACATGTTATGTATCATAAACATGTATTTTGATAAGGGCTAAAAAGGGAAGAGGGTGAAGGCCAAAGCAATGTTACTGTTGTAGATTCTTGCAGATGAGGGAGTTCTGATCACTGCAAAGTGGACGGCACTGTTGTCCTCAGCAGGATCCCCAAACACTATCTGGCAAATACTCAGCAGGCAGATATTCACCAACCCTCCACCCTACTACAAATCCTCCCCTAACACGTATGCACACACGCACACACAGACACTAAGAAGTATCCTAAGGACATGAATAGGGGTCTTCTCTGCTGAGTAACAGGGTAGGTGGTGGCCACCCCACTGCTTCATTGATTTATCCAACAGTCTGCTCCTGTTTAAAACCCAGCTGTCTCTGTCAACACACACACACACGTTGTATGTCTCCAGGCACACACATACACTTACACTGCTTTCCTTCCGTACACGTGCTGTCCTTCGCTCATATTCTGCCAACTGCTGCTTCTGTCACTCTACCCCATCTCTTCTGTGCTTGGCTTTTTGCCAGAGGTGCAGTGAGCATTGGTTGTGTGTTTTTGAGAGATGAATCTGAAGCCGATTTGTTGTTCATATCTGCCAGGCATTATCTCCAACTCACGCTGACTCTGTTTATTGTTGTTGCACAAATACACATACGCTCCTCTGACCCATCCTTTCTGGTGATGGTCATTTTGATGGAGCCTTAATGTTCCTGACCAATCACATCTGTATACTGTCAATATCAAACTGCTGAAAAAAAATCTTTATCTAATTTTTAAGTCTTTTTGGGCACTGAGTGGTTTTATATTTAGATGTAGCTTCATTTTCATACTCACAGATGTCTATAAGGGCCTTAGCAGCAGCCGTGCAGAAACACCCTGCCTGCATCCACCCACAGGGAATAAGCAATCAACAAATATTATGAAATATTATCATGTTAAATATGAAGGCCTGTGGCAATGGTAACCTACAGGAACATTTTCCTCTTCCATATTTAGATGCCAGGTTAGTCCTAATCATGTTATGAGGATGTGGGATCGCCAAGGTTGCTCAATTATACATTCTCCTCTGCCTTTCATTTGTTCCGCCACCTCTTTTTCTGTTTCTTCACCTCTACCCCGTCACATAGATTATGCTCCCTCACTCTTCTCTCAGTGGAGAGGCAGGAATCATACACTAAGCTTTGAACATAAAATGAAATGCAGAAAAACAACAACAAGGACAACAGATCACTGCATGTGTCTAAGGGTGTCTGTGTGTTTCTGCTCGCACGAAGGCACTTTACTTGCTAAAGAATATTTCCCTCGAACATGAGGATACACACGTATTTACGATGTCTTTTTGGATGTGTCTGAGTGTATTTGCAGGGTCTTGGCTTTCATGCTGAGCTTCTGCCTTTACCTGTGTGCTTCTGTTTAGGCGCGTGTAGATATTAAAGCTTTCATGTTTCTTTGTGTAGAAAATCTTTCTAGCATGTTTACAGACAGTCATTTGCCAAAATATCTGCAGTGTAGTGAGGCAGTTAAGCATTGCTGTCAAGTCATTACAACTTTGGTTTTTCTCAGCAGGTGTCTCAAACTAAATCCCAGAAAGACTTTTAAAGACATGCCCAGGTCACATACACTAGAAGTACACATCTAAAAGCTCAAAGCAGGTCCAAAGAGGTTTAGTTGTTTGAAATGTAGAGTGAAAACATTTAGCAATGCATTTTATTGTATTCTGCTCAGGGCCCTTGCCTATTCGGTAACTGAGGATAAAGCACTGTGTGAATATGATTTTTGGGCAGGCCAGAGGTACAATGCTTACAGTATAATTCTGAGAGTTTTTGAGCACAACAGAACAACCCGGCAAAGAGTTAGACACAATGAAGCTTGCCATCAAATGGCACTCAGTGAGCTGTCACTCAAAATATGTCTTAGATGAAAGAGGAAGGCAGAAAAAGAATGCTGCACATGCCACCAGGGCAGGTAAAACATTTTTTTTTTGCATTCTGACATTCTGTCATTTTGTGAAAGCAATAAACTAAAACTACATATCCTGAACTTACAAAAAATTCAGTATGAAATGAGAGCTGCAAACTCTCATTTGCATTTCACTATACGATTACTCCAACAGTTGAGAGGGAAACAGCATTATCTGTGTGTGTTGTGGTTGTCAAAATGTAAATCAGCAGTGTTACATCTGTGCTATTCTACAGACCACTCCTTACAAATGACAAAACTCTGACAATATGCAAGACGCTTTATGCTCTTTGGAGGGTCCGAAACACAACCCCTTCAAATGTGAGTGTCTCTGTGTGAGTGACGAAGTTACACCACTGGCCGGCATCTGCTTCGGCACATCATCTCATTCTATTTGAGCCTGTTTATAAATGGTTAGGCAGCCCTTTTCTTAGTATTTTTACCTTGACTGTGTGGGTTCATGGATTTTCATGAACCCACACAGTGTCAGTTCATGAGTGTCACAAGAAAACATGTAATAAGTTTTGTTCACATGTAGAAATGGTTTTCATTGCCCATTTTCTTGTAAAGGTAAGCGTTCATATGGCAAGATGCAAACCTGTCAATTTGTATCTATCAAACCTAAAAATGTGTTTTTTTAAAATCCAAATCGGAATCAAAAACGTAATTTTTTTGTATATGTAAACCTAAACATGTATTATCTATTCAAAACCATAATCAATTAGTAGCTGGACGGTATTGGGCCGGATGGATTTCTTTCAACCTCCTTATGAGCACAGTTTTTTTTGGAACAACCAATTGCTGTGCAAAGTCAAATTTAAAAAAAAATTTCACATAATGAAAAACTTTGAAGCCTGAGAGTTTTTGCAGCCTCAGAAATGCATTCATGTTTCAGTTATTGAGCATGGTTAACAGTTTAATGCAATGCAAAACAGAAGCGTTTTGAAAGGCAGACGTAGGCATACAACAAATGTGTAACCGAGCAAGAGTAGCTATATTACAATGCCTTTATTGTGACTCTGCCCTTGATGGACAAACGTAGCTATTCTGTTTTGAGACTGCAATCTTTGCAGCAGAAGCTTTAAAGGAGCAAAGCAAGGCCATATGTCTGAAAAGTTGAAAAAAAAATACAACTGTCCTTCTCAAGAATGAGGTACTCCATCTTTAACTAAATCATATTTAAAAGAGTATTTACGAATTTCATCTGAAGTGGTCAGATCTACTTCCAATTTTAAAGTGCAGGGATTTGGGAGAGACAGGCAAAGCCTTCTTTACTTTACCATTGGTACTGGCAGTTGTGGAAAAAGCACAAAGGCTGATTTATTCAAGTAAAAAAGTTGATACCGCACAGTAAAGAAGATAAATAGATAGCACTGCATTATTCCTTTTTCTCTCACAAGTGAAGGTTCAGAGACGACAGATGTTTGCAACAATATGCACTCTATTTACTTAAGATCAACTAACATTTTTAGCCTTAAAGACATTTAAATGAGCTTCAGACGTCAAGGCTAAAATTTGAGCGAATTTGTTTAAAAGTTAAGATTTTTAGGCACATTTAAAGAGATTGATGAAAAGTTTCTATCAGGTCCAGATTTCACCAGGATAGGCTAAATAAATATCACTAACTTAATTGAACTGAAGACTTTCAACTGCACTATGACATTGCTGATTCCAGGAGACATTTACTGAACTGCTCCCCTTAATTGTTCCAGAAGCGTCTTACATTTGACATGAAACATTAAATGTGTTGTAGAACACATTTCATCCACTCGTGAGTGCATTTTCAATGACCAAAAGTGGTTAAAGAAAGTTGAGTGGGAATCAACTAATTATCAATTGCACTGAAACACAGTTTGTGTTTTGCCACTACTTTGGATACAATAAATAGCCATGGCTAAATGAGGCCTTTGATTAGATGCAAAGTTGAAATCGAACCTAGTGGGTGTTCAGCATGAAGTTTTTAAATGTTATTTATTAGATACTTTCATGAATGAAAGAAGAACAACATTTGTGATGCTGCATGCAGGCTGCTTTGAACTGAGCATAAAATTAGAAAAAAAAAAAATAGAAAACACTCAGTGATAGACTGCTGATAAATAATTGTTACAACTCAGGGTGATGCAGTACTAAAATGCAGGAGAAGCAGACAGGAACTTAACAGAGCTGAAGTCATTTTTTTCACCAAAATGAAGCCAAATGCCTCTATGAAGCAGGGAAATCCAATAATTGAACTCAAAACAAACTTGAAACCAGACTGAGATGCCAAACAGGACTTATCAATGTGGAACAAGTAGCAACAACAAGGATGCGCCTCTGAACAAAAGAAAACCAGGGAACACTTACACTTAGGAAGGCAATGATTAACACAGGGTAGGTGGTGGTTAGTGGCTTACTGAATCCAAGTGTAGAGGGTGAGCAGAGAACAAGACTAACTGAGAATAAGGGGAACAAACTGGGAAAAAAATAAACAAGAATACAGGACATGAAACAGAGAGCGAACATGAACTGAACCAAGCTAACACAGAAAACTCTAAATCAGAATGACAAGGTAACTAAAACAGAACCAAAGAAACCACAGAACATGGGTTGTGCCGTTAAAAGAAGTGCATTTCCTCGAGATTAACAACAATCCCATAACACTGAACCAAACAAAGCTGGTATAACAACTTCTCTGTGTGTAATTTTAGATTTCACACCATTATACCTGCAGAAAATCATCCATCCATCCATTAGGGTTGCAGGAGGGGGGAACCCAGCTGTCATTGGGCGAGAGTCAGGGTACAAACCAGTCCATCACAGGGCCACAAACGAGACACACCATGCATGTTCACACTCACTCCTAGGAACAATTTAGACCCACACTTACACAGGGAGAACATGCAAACTCCACACAGAAAGGCAGAGATTTGAACCAGGAACCTTCCTGCTGTGCAGCAACGGTGCTAACCACCACACTACTGTGCAGCCCCTGCAGAAAACCAGTCTATAGGTATCCAATATATCACTTACTTTCACACAATAGCTATAAGTGGTGCAGTCATAAACTAGATTTTCTTTTTTTTGCATGTTTATGTATTTAACCTAGTCTTCTTTTAAATAATTCTCACAGCTGAAGTGAACAATCAACATGGATGAACTTCACTGGGCTCTTGAGATGTCATCATCTTTTTTTCTCTCAGTTGTTGTAAAGCAAGATAAAACCCTATTCTTGTGTGACTTGGCAACGATGCCTCGGCAGGAAGAAGAGAGAGTAAATGAACAGAGCACAGGGGGAAATATGGATTTATTGGTATTGGGGCGCGTCCTGCTGTCATCTGTGGACACGTTGTTGTCGTCAAGTGTAATTTATCACAGTGTGCAGGCGGGGACGGTTTTAGTTTTACATGTAGTATCAATCATGTGGACTGTCATTTGGATTTTAACAGTCTTGCACTCATACAGACACACACACACACAGGCACACCCATATGCACACACCTTTACACACAAGTACAGCTTTTAGAGGGAAAGCCAAGGCTAAAAAATGAATGCCACAAACAACCATCCATCAAGCCTAAAAAATGGCAGAGGCGACACGGAGCAGATATGTATAAACCCCTGCAATATCTGCAATTCCCAAGAGTACACAGACAATCAGCAATCACTGGCAACGCTGCATCCTCTCTGCCTGCAGCCAAGCTTCACAGAAAGTCTATTCCACTGTTGTACTGAGCTTATAGGTCCCATGCTAGATCAAGGGAGGCTGTACCATAGCCTTTTTTTTTGCAAAACTCGGTTGGAGGAATCCTTAAGCGACTGTAAAAAAACAAACAGAAATTTAGTTCCTATTAACATTTTGGAAAACTGTCTTATGTTAGTTTTTGAGCACTACTTGTTACTGTGCTCTTCTATGGTTGCAATAATTTAAACTGCTAGCGTGGTATATCCTACCACTGAAGTTGAGTATCAGTTCAATCATCTTGTCAACCCTGCAGAATTCACGACATGTACTGCAGGCAGGATAAATTATACCTGTGTCAAGCGGTCATGTGATCAGGATTTGTGTGAGTCTTAATGTCACAGAGTGAGAGTTAGAAGCCTTGACTATGATTTACAGCAACAGGTAGCCATGTTACCTCAGCTCTCTGTACTGTATATTATACTGTTATTTTCCTTAGTAACACCTGTCAATGTTGTGACAACTGTGTGGCTGCTGATCTTATGTGACAAATTTCTTTCAGGATCCGCCAACACAGATAGTTAGAATAATACATTTATTTTTACAGCACCCCTAAAAACGAGAGTTCAAAAAGTGTTTTCACTGACAGAGTGACAGCATGAAGTGTAGTTTTATTTCAAGGTAAATTCAAGATAAAGTCACAACAAGAAAGTACATAAATGTGAAAAATACAAAATGTCAATAGAAATCACTGCAAATAAAACAATAACAGACAATGAATAATATAATAAAGAGATGAGACCATATAAATTATTAGCAAATTAAAAAATACAAATAGATTAATATGTATTTTAGGAAGTACTTTCAAAGATTTATCTGGGAGCTTGTCTCCAAAAAGGATGAGTAAAACATCTAAATCAATCGTTCTTCAGATAGGGACCCAACAAAGGGAAGCCACAACGGGGTGAAGAAGATCTTGTTTGCAGAATACCAGTAAAATACCCAGCTGCTGCAAACTGAACTAGTTGGAACTAAGAAAGTGGCTCTTGGTGTAAAGAGGGAGTGATCAATAAGTTATCAATCAGAATAAGTATGTAAATAACACAAATGAATGGATAAAAGTTGTTCAGCTTTAGCTGAGTAAACAAGGACAAAGCATTATTACATAATGCTTTTCACAACGGTGGCCTTCTGAGGCCACGCCAGGTGCCTTAAGTGTACAAATGTATTGCATCAATTACCAAGGTAAAGGCGAACAAGTAAGAAAAAGAAACAAATAAGAAAAGTACAGCATTTCAAAGCATGATAAAACTCAGATTTTTACACAAGCCAACTGCAGGACACAGCCTTTGCTTGTGTAACAGACAGCTATAAGCCAGCGGTAGCTGAATTAGTCTTCTGTGCTGCCGTACATGCACTGCTTTATCATCGCTCCAGCTCCATGTAGAGTGGCTCAGAAGGCCCAGAGGAAGGTCACAAGCATTTAAACTAAAGTCTACACAGGGAAAAAATATTAAAGAGCTTCTCAGATACATCTCTACCAACAATATGATATTTTCTTTCACTATTTCCTGAGGATATCTTCAGAGAGAAAGAACAGCTCTTCATCAATGAAAGATGTAATTCACGCAGTTTGTAAGGTAGTTCTTAAAATTACCCAGTTTTTCAAAATCTCTAAAACTCTAAAAAAAATCTAACTCTGGCATACTAACCATGAAAATAGAATCTTCTTAATATGATAAAGTGAAACAAATACATGAAAACACTTACTACTGCACTTAACAATCTCCTGCAACACTGCAAGTTATTATTTTTTTGGTTTCTATAAAATGTCCAACAATCTACCCCAAAGCAGCTGTCTCCCAGTTCTACACCAGCTGTTTGATTCTTTTTCAATAATTGGGTGGCTTACTATCCAAATGTTTGATTTTAGAGTTTTGATTGCCTCGGTTGTGATTATTTCTTTTCTTGAAAACATTTTTAAATATTCAGAGCTTTTTCAGACAAATAAGCCTGCAACCTCGTTAAAAGATAGGTTAAGATTTCCAGTTTCATTCTGGGGAACCTGGCCTCTTGCACAGCTTTATTTTTATTTGTTTATTTCATGTCACTTACTCTGTTGACATTCTTGCTTCTCTCTGTATTTTGTAGGTCGTAATAAGGCTGAGTTGTACCTGTATGATTGACAGGGGGTAGGCATGGTTTTCTCAGACAACACTCAAAGTTGTCCTGATGGGTTTCAAAATAAGCAAACTTGGAACAACTGTGCTTCGTCAAGAAAAAAAATTCAGAGTATATAGAACAACTGGCTGGTGCTGGTTTTATGTCAAAGAAGCCAATCCACTGTCAGTACTCATGACTTTTAATTTAATTGTAATTCTGTTTATGTTTTATTTTTAAGTCAAACATACAGAAACATGTCAGGTAAAGTTCAACTCTCTGGATTATGCATTGTGTACTGGATGTACATGTATTGTACGTACCAATCAGGAAAACCAAACAGCATTTTCCAACTATAGCTGTCAAACTTTCAGAGGATATTCATGACATGGATGCAGGGTATACTCATCTAAGAGTTTTAAGAAGCTTTTACATTCCTGAATAGTGCAATGCAGATTTTTTTCCCAAAAATAAAAAGCTTCTTTTCTTTCAACAGTTATCTGAATATCCTCACAGTGATTAAATAAGTGGTCCCTCCCAACACCCAACACCCCTACACACACACAATTTGCAAGGTTCCTTAACTAGTTTAGTTATTCATTTATATCTACTGACAATTTAAATTTCTGTTGAAAATCCTTTTCATTTAACTTACTGTGCAGTGCAGAAGTCTTGATTCAGCCCTCATTTCTTTATATTGTGCTTTCAAGGAGCCAGACTTTCTTGTAATCTTTTAAAGATGTGTTGAGCAATAGTTCTCCAGGCTTTCTGAAGGTTTTTCAAAATTTTCTTTGGACATTGGTTGATGTTTCACTCATTTTCAGTCCAGTACTTGTTCCAGGCCGTTTCTAAAGGAATATTTTGTTGAGGTTGTTGTTTGCTAAGCCTATGAATGTTTCAAACATAAGAAAGACAGCTAACTCAAGGGATAAACCAGTGTTGTGTCTACACAAAACAGACAACTTATCAAACAAACAGTTTAAACTGTATTTGATCCCATTTGTTCAGTTAAATCTTTGAAAAATGCCAAAGAAAACACAGGTTGAAAGACAAAAATAGAAACAGTATTTTTTGCATCAACAAGGTGATTCTCTAGGTGCTAACTTATGTGGCGTATCTCAGCATGGTGTGCTGTTTGTTCTTAGAAAAGTTGAGGAAAGTGGTCACATGGTGTGCTAAATAAGAAAATGGCAGACCGTATCTGAAAGTGATGTCCTTAAAAAAAATCAGGAAAAAAAAAAGACTGAGAAGACCTGAGGCCTGAGAGATGCATCTTGTACTTGAGTTAATCTATCAACTGTTAATTGATAGATTGTTGCCTCATCAGAAATGGTCTCCATGGAAGGGTGACTCTTAAGAAGCCATTCTTAAGGAAGGGAAACAGGGAGAAAAGGCTGAGCTATGCTTCAGGCTACTTAAAATGACAGAAAGCTTGTCTAAGAGGGTTCAGGCTGTGGTAGAATATGAAGGTACTCTTAACAAATATTGACTTTCAAGCTTGTTAGAATTGGTCAAATTCTATTTTTGCCTTATATACTGTATTTCTATTTAGATCTGCACATTTTATTATCATTTTTTGTTTTATTTTATTACATTATTATTATTGACAGGCTGCATCTCCTGTATTTCCCATTTTCTTGGCAATATATGAAGGAATTAGGGGTAGCTCACGACTTTTGCACAGCACAGTATCTGTTTGGTTGCATCAGGTATTCTCCAAAACTATGTCTACGAGTAATTTTCCCAACCTTATTGAAATTAATGTTTTTCTTAATCATTTATTTTGGCCAATTCTTGTGTCCTTTAATATTTTGTAATCTCTCAGCAAAATCTTAAAGATAGGACAGCTGGGTGAAATCTGCAAGCAGGAAGCTACAGCCAATCCTAGTTTTGGTCTCTGAATTCTGTGTTTTTACTTGTTTAGTCTTCCAAATTTCCCAAACTGTCCTGCGAGTGCTTTTTGTCTCCGTGGAAGGATGGCTGTTGACAGTCAACCTTAAGGAAAAAATAGATGGACTAGCATACTAGCTCAAAGGTACACAACTGCCAGCTTCTGGAGTGCCTGGACTAGAGTGTGAGGAATAAAAAAAAAAGATTAGAGTCAATGATCAAACCAAACAGCCAAAAAAATGTCATGGCCATCATTCAAAGAGACCAAAAAAAGGAGTGGACTCATGAGTAACTGTCCCCGTAAGCTTGATCACTGTGCACATCAGTAACATTTTAAGTGTTTCAGGATGATCAACTTTCACATTGTCATGTTTATAGGACTGTTTGTGCATGCAGAACCAAAAAGCTGCCTCGTTTGGATGGTTTCCCATTTTTGTACGTACATGCACTTCTTTTTTAGGGGTGCACGTTTTGAAACCAATTAATCTCAATATATCTCTTTGAGACCATTAGTGTAAAACACTGTCCTTGTCAGGGGTGCTTGGTATGATGCAAAACTGCAAAAATGTAATGGTGGCTTGATCTGTGTTTTGAATGGTCTAATCAATTATTTGTTGCCAGACTGAGGATGCTTTTACATCAGACATTGCCCTGTAGCTCTCTAGAAAAAGGTGTGATGTGCTGTGCAGGTGAGCTGCTTATTGGTAATTTCCTTTTCTGGCATTAGTCCTGTAACTAATTGGACTAAATAAATACTCTGTGGACTAATTTGATTCAATTGTGTTTGGTGTCTGTCAATATGTCTGCCCTTCAGTTGCTTTCCTGGCTAAAATTCATCTTGTTAGTTTGGAGTCTGTCTCTCCCCTTAGGTTCGCTGACTGATGGAGATAGACTGAAAAGGTGTTTTTAAAATGCAGTTTAATTCGATGGAATCAGATATTCCTTGCACAGACTGAGTGAAATGGAGTTGTATTACTTTTAGTACCTCTTTTGAACAGACAGACAAACACCTAGAAGTTTGCAGGAAGTGTGTATGCACACATATTTGTATACACATGCACACACATTCACAGACTCAGTCATGCAGAAATTGACTCCAATTAGCTGGCCGCTGGTCTCTCTCCTTCCCTCATCACTGCAAGAGTGAGAGCCTCATCATTAAAAGAGCATGCTTAATGACGGCAGGACTAACCCTCTCTGATGAAGGCAGTCTTTGATATTCCAGAGGTAATCCTACACACCTTCACTGTGCCTGCCCCACCAACCCAGCTTTGCCTTTTTGTCTTTTTCTTTCATTTCTCATTTCTTTGAATGTGTCTTAGCTTTGCATGCGGCCATGCAACTGAGACTACATTATAATATATAATGTATATCATAAAGACATTTTTCTATCAAGATATTCCCTTTATGCCTAAAACTGCTTCAATGTAACTCTATACATTTGCCTAAATGAGAACACAGGGATTTATTAATATGAATAAGACCTGCCTCTCTCCACGACTTGCCTTGCAGCTATCCCTTACTACCTCTCTGTGAGCAAGCCCGGTCTTAAATACACCCACTTAGCTACAGGAAGGAAGACAACACTTATCAACAGTGCCAGATTGTATGATTTGTCAAGAAATAGTAAAAGAAGATGTAACACTTGATTTGTAAATCAGTAGTTCCCACAATCTCTTAGGAAGTTTTTCTTGCATTTACAGTAAGGTGATCTTGTCAGCTTGTCTAACTAATCTTCACTTGAGCTATCTCTCCGGTCACCCATTTTCCCTTGTGGCGTTGCGTCTGTCCTCCTCATGAATCACAGGTAAAAATAAACTCTAAGCTGAAAAAATGAAAGCGACAAAGCTGAGAGTAAGGCCATTCATTTTTCTTGAGTATGGTTGATGACATGGAGTGGAAGGAAAGCAGCAAAAGAACAGGCTCTGGAGTTGATGCTAAGCATTGGTTGATCGATTGCTGATTGGTTAAACGTTAGCTTGAGCTGGCAAGTGCTGGGGGGGTGAACAACAACTGACTTTCCAACAAAGAAGATGAAGTGCCAAAACCATAAATAACTAAGAAGCAAAGGTGAAAAATACAGACAAAAGCTGCACTGAATAACTTTAATTTTCTCAACACTCAGTTTCACAACACGACAAAGCAGACCTTTGTCCACTTTAACTTCTGACTTTTCCATGGAAAATTGGCAATAAAATAAAATTGGCCCTCCAATTGGCAATAAAACGCTGAAACACAGATTAGCGTTTGAGAGGTACCACCATAGAGCCTACAGACATCTATGTTCAGCTCTTAAGATGAAACTAATTGAATTCTCACAGCTAATATGTTGCTAAACAACCAAATCAACATCATGGGTAAAGAGGTCAGAGTTGTTGAGCCCTGTAAGTGCTTGGCTGTCCACCTGAAAGAGACTGGAAAGAAAGACCAACCTCTGACGCTGTGTAGATGAAGTAGACAAGCAAACACGGGTGCTTCAGTGGGTACTTTTTCAGGAATATTAACGTTTTAAAGATCTTCTCTGAATAAAATACTGACATCTCAACAGCCTTTCTGGATCTCCTTAACCTGAATAAAGATTGTGCAAGTATTTGGAGAAAGCAATCATTGAATAAGCCACGTGGATTACTTTGATCTTAGTGACAATATGTTGACATGATTTGTGTCTATGTTAACAGCAATACTGAAATTATTGTTCTTATTTTGAAAATAGAAAACCCTGATTATTTTATTTACTTGAGTTGCAAAATTTAATTGATATTTAACTGATATTTATTCAATGTTCACTGATATATTGTTAATGTTACATACCATACTCTAAATAATGACCCATGCCTGCCTACACTACTGCAATGTTTGCGCGCATCCAAAGTCTTAATTATATCCATATCCATTAAAATAAGGAGCATGACTCTGGTTTCACCCTTTCACAAAAGCGAGTCATATCTTAACCCAAAAGGATGGCTATAGCATGAGGGGACATGGGTATAGGTCTTAATAACACTTTGCTTTGTAACATGTTAATGTGAACTCATGCTAACATCATAATTTGAATATAGCTTCATTAGAATAAAATCAATATTTGGATACACAGCAAGATACTGAGTCTCATTCCAGCATAAGTGCCAGAACTGCCAGCAGGATCAATAAAATAATTCACAAGGTCAGAGCCATCAGAACCTGGAGATATTTGGGTCAGAAGGGACCAGGAGGTCACTGAACAAACAACTCTCCATCATGAATGATCCATACCCAAACCTCCAAGACACACTACAGAGACCGTGGAGCTCATTCTCAAACAGGCTCATTCAGCGTTTTGTCAAAAAGAACATAAAGTATCTTTAAAAATATCTCAACAGCTGACCTCATTTTGATGGGTGAACACATCCTTACTCTTCACATGTTGCCACACACCCTATAAATTCCTTATAGCCATTATTTCACAACCACTTTTCACTATGGATTCCATCTTCCTTACCTTCAACAGACAGTTAGTTCCTCCTCACAGGGTTTGTTTCTTTGGTCTGACACATATGAAACCCTGGCTGTTTAAATATGTTATTTTGAGATTTTTATTGGTAGGCTGCAAGTCCAAGATGACAAATCTCTGTCACAGTGGGGTGATGACTCCCGATTTTGCTGATTTCATCAGGCAAAGAAAAACACTTTGTGGGCAAGATAAGAAAAAGAAGGTTAAAACTTGATCTTTCCTTGAACAAGGCAGTTTTTAAAAAAAGGCCCATTGGTGACCTCCTGGGATTTAATGACAACTTCATTTTATAAGAGGATTAAAATGCAATAGCACATGGTCCAGGTCCAGGTCTGAAAAGATAAACAGATACACTTTACACACAGGACTGGTTTGACTTGACATCTTATTGTACCTCTGATTTTCTGAACTTTGCAAAGGCAGTTCCGCAATCTCCTCTCCTGTTTATAGGCTATGTAATTAGTTCCAATTATTGTTAATAACTTTGGGCAAAGAGCCTTTGTTATCAAGGTCAGTATGGTCTGACAAAGCGTTAAGGCTAACCTGCCCTCATCCCTTTTTAAGCACAATCCAGTTAATTATGTCCAACGTGCACATGCACACTTCCTTCATTGCCTCTCCACCTGTTTCTCTCTTTGCCTTTCTATCTCTCTGATGAGCACAGATAAACACACCAAAATCACAAGACAATTTAGAGGTCTCTTTCTGCACACTCTTGGGTTTTAAATGTTTTAGAGAAGAGGCTCTTTGATTTATGGAACCATGGCAATGAATGATCAATAGAAGCGTACTGTCTCAGTAGGCTTCAAAGAAGTCGAGTGTAAAAGGCAGTTACTGGTGTGTAAACCCAAAATTCCAACTCTTTATTTTGGATCCACTGCTAACAAACAGATTTTTCTTATGTTCTCAGATGAATGTTGTGTGAAATTGATTTTTTCTTTTGTTTCGCTCAACCAGGTCAAACTTAGAAAATAATTGAGTCTGCCAGCAGTGATATTGGAAATCTGAAGAACCAATCACTGAAACATAGTTGGAGGTATGGGGCTTTTATCACTTAAATAACAAACAACCTAAAATATCAAGGATCTGCGTTTGCTCTAGATCAGTGTGATTACATTTACCATGATAAAATACCTTCCAAGTAAAGGTCTGCTTGAACACTGCTTCAGCTATATACACAACAAACAAAAAGGTCGTTTGCACGAGTTAAAGTGCGCGTACTCTCTTTAAATTTCCTTTTCAGAAAATAGACCTACAATATTTAATTCTGATTGAGCAGCTGCCATCTAACATCTCACTTTTGTCCTGGCAGTAATTCCTTGCTTCATCCTCTCATTTGTGATGTTGCAGAACACAGAGGTTAGAATATCAATTTTAACCTATACACTAATTTTGAGGAGGATTAGCAAAGTAATGACCTCCTCTCCAAAAACCAAAAAAGTGCTTTGCTTCAGACTAAAGTCTTTGATTCGCTGAGCTGCTTAAAGTGGCTAAAACACCAATTTCTGAATCTACTTGAATTGTGAATTGCTACGTTCAACTGAGGGCCACTAAGACCTTGAGAGTGAGTGGCAGGGAGGATGATTAGCACAGCTATGGGGCTGGTGAAGAGGGCTTACACATAGAAAGACTCAGACCCCCTGTTTTGGATCAAAACTGGATACGCTCAACACTTATCATTACTTAGTCAACAGAATCAAATCTTGATTAGTTAATCATCAGCAAGTGTGATCACCTCCATACAAAAATAAGTATAGCAGTAAAAAAAAAAGAAAAAAAGGCAAAGCGCTACATCTGATACATTGCAGGAATGAGTTCATGACGATAAAATAAACAAAGACTGCCAGAAAAACACTGAAGAGGTCTCAAAAGGTTTGTAAAGTTGCAGCTGAACACACCACAAGACATCTGAAGCAAAGTTCTTTGGACAAATGAGACCAAAGTGGCCACAGTACACAACACCATGTTTGGTGAAAACCAAAGCATACCATACTTGCTCTTCTATTTGCATGTATTGTCTTATATGGTACAGGGCACAGTGAACCATGCACATAAACACAGCATCATCAGATTGGTATAGTCCATCTGACATGGCGGGGTTTAAGAAACAGAGGAACAATAAACAGCAATTAGGTTTGCTCTTCCAGCAGTTATTGCAGAAAATAAACAGAAGCCTTTTATACACCTGGCTGCTGTGATCCAGTGTTCTGTGTATTTTAGGATTTATAATCACAAGCAAATGACAGTACTTGGGAGTGTGAATTCATCTTTCAGAAGTTGAGCCTTCCCAAATGTTGATGTTAATAGATGTTTTCAGAGGCTGAATGTCCCCCTTGGTGAATGTTATCTGTTTCTCTGGCTCGTCATCTCTCCGCTGGCGCACTACAGATTAGTTAGCTTCTACCAGTTGGTACAAACTGGGGCTCCAAACGCTCACTTAATGAATTGGCAGTCGTGTGTGTGTGTGTGTGTGTGTGTGTGTGTGTGTGTGTGTGTGTGTGTGTGTGTGTGCGTGTGTGAAAGAGAGAGAGTAAGAGGGAGAGAGGAAGGAAGAACAAGGCAGGCCAGTGAGATGCTAAATTAATAGCAGTCATCTTTACATGCTTCCCTCTCCTAGCTAAGCCTGCTAATGAACAGACTTGGACGCCTGCGGTTAGTATCACACAGTAGAACAGATATACACACAAATGCAAAGAGAGGTTTAAAAAAACATCTGTGGATTTGATTAGGACACCAAAAACACACACACACAAACTGAAACACAAAAGCAGGTCCTTTATATGCGCCTGTGGTCCCAGCATGCAGGGCAGTATTTATGTCTATTTGGTTCACCATTCTTGCCTTGTTCATTTCTTATTAATTTTTTTTTATTTTTGGAAGTTTAAAATGAGCCTCAATTCCCGCATACACCCACACAAACCCAAAACAAGCTTGCACAACACTACATTTCAGAAAGTATTACAGGTACCGTGGTGATAATCATCAGGAACAACATCACACATTCCCATTTGACACGAATAAGCCAGCACACAGCACAACACACCTGCACAACATACACATATGAACACAAAGTGTTAAGACAGGGCGAGGGGAAGCCTCAAGGGTGCTACAGTTTCTGTACAGGAGCGAAGGGACCCCCCAGCTGCTGCTTGCCATTTCCTTGCTACCATCCCAATGGGCCGAGTGTGTGCGTCTGTGAGTGTCTGTCTGTGTGTAAAAGCAAGATTGCAGCGCTTTCACAGCGGCACGAGGCGAGCCAAGTTTGTGTGTTTGCATGTGTGTGTTGTCCCATTGGGTGAGGCTGAAGCCAACTCCAGGAAATGGATTGGCATGGAAGACCTCGCCAGGGATTCTGGGGTGAAGATGAAAGAGTTCCTTCACACACAGAAACTCTCTTCCTCTCCTTCCCTTCTCCCTCTTTCTGCTTCTGGATGCACTCTTTATCCCTGAGACTTGGGTTTCTCTGACACACGTTAACATGCTGACAAACCATTCAAATTCATAGGAAATACACATAAATGCATCTAAGTGAAATATTCATAATCTGTACGCAGCAATTATTAAAGAAACTGTCTTAGATATTCTGACATGACATTAAGTGAGGCTATGAGTGCACAGTGAAACCACAGACTGTATATAAAAGATAGCCTCAATGATTTGTGAACTGCTTTTTTGTGTGTGTGGAGCAGGAGGGGGGACAAGAGGGGGACATCTGTCCTTTTTTTAATGTATTACATGAATAGTTTCAAATACTAGTGAACTTTGATAGCTGGTCTCCTTTGCTTCTAGTCTTTATTTAGTGCTTGGCTGACCAACAGCTAACTTGAGCTCCACACACAAAGGAAAAACAGGGTATTTATCATGTCATGCAACAGTTGTTAAAGGCATCCCAAATTTTTAAAGTATGCATTCAGTGTGAAATGACTTTTTGTGTTTTAAAATGTGTACCTATGTCTTTTATGCACATGACACTTTTTAGCCACATCTGTTCAGTTATTATACAAGACCTAAAGCTTCAATTACAAAAAAGAATTGGTGCTAGTGTACACGCAATTAAAATTTCTACATGAAACAAGTGCAATCTGAAATCACATTCAGATCCTAATGGGGAAAATGATGTTTATGAATGTTTATCTGATGCAAAAAACAGGTGTCAGTATTTTAGGATAGGGAGGGGGTGAGTGACACGCTAGTCAATTTTTTCTCTCTTTTTTTTTTCGCTCCTCCAAATGACATGTTTTGATGTAACTGGATAAATCTGTTTGCATATCAGATACTGGGACACATGTTGAGAGCAGTGCTCAGTCAGGAGACTTTTGTGTGTGCCTTTGTGTGGGTTTAAAAATTCATGTGCATTTTTTTTCTGTGATCGGCTTGTAAAAAGGCACTGATTATCTCTTAGATAATTACTGCTGCTGGAAAAGAGAATGTTATGTTCTTTGATTGGGTGACAGTGCTGAAGAAGCAATGAACTGCTGTTCTCTTTTTATCTCTCTTTATTGTCTCCCCCTTTTTTTACATTCCCCCTATTCATGTACATTTACTGTGCACTTTGGCAAGTATTATTGTCCTGAAAAGGTGATTATAATACTTTAAAGCATAATAACTATCATTAGACCTGGTAAATATCATTCGAAAGTTATTTCATAAACAAGCCCTGCTTCAGTGTGTAAAATTGATTTTGGAAAAATAAAAATCCCTGTGACAACAGGCATTCACTTTTTTACCCTTCTTTTTAAATCCATGAAGTGTGACATTCTTGTGACACAGAAACGTTATGTGGGGGTGGCAGCGAGCTATAAAAAGCACAGAACTATCACAGGACCTTAAAGTTCACGTTTAAACCACAAAATACAGATTTGTGGCTGGACGAAAACTTGTTTTTGTCACTTTCTGATGGTGAGGGATTTATGGGTGAATGTAATGGTTGGTCTATTGTGGTGGACACAGAAATGCTCAGCTGTTGTTGGGCACGCTGATTACCTCACTCAGTTAATGTTGGATGAAATCACCTTTTCAGGGTCCAGAGGGGGTGGAAGTGGTGGTTAGGAATAAATGCATAGCTTTTAACCACAGGACGCTGATTTGATTCTGAAGTGGAAAGTCTGTATGATTTCTCAATTTTGCTTTTCATTCTTCTTTTTTGTCCGCTTGTGTGTGTGTTTAAGCTAGTTTTAATTAAAAAAAGAATAGCTGTTTGATTAGTTTTAAGCACTTTTTCTTTTCTTTTCAAGCATTCAGTGTGTATTTGATTAGATTGAGGCAAAATCTAAGAAACTAATACTTGGTAAGGTTTAGGCATTAGGTGTTGGGTTTGGTTTTGGTTGGACCAAAGATAGAACAAAAACATTGTTAGCTTTAGGATAACACAGTTTTGTCAGCCCAAGTTTATGTGGAAGCTAACTTTAAAACTTGATTTCTACACTATTGGCATATTTAATCACATTATGTACCATGTAACAGCATTCGTAAGTCGTGGTAATTTAATCTGTTTCTGTGAGAACAGCCTCTTGTTCAGACTGAAGTATTTTTGGATGTACTGTTTTGATATTCAATATTCAGAATAATAATGATATTATTGGAGGTGGATGAATAGCTTCAACAAGTACTTATTTTTTATCTTTTTGAATCACTGCCATAATCAGGTCAAATTATTGCAATACTTTGTGTTGTGACAGAATGCTTCACAACATTTAATAAGTTAACATGCCAAACAAAGACTCCTGCACCTGGTAAACATCATGCACGCTAAACAATTAGCATGCTCTCATGTCATGTTATTGTGGATGTTTTACGTACAAGCCCAGAGGGCACACAGCGTTATTTCATCCATTCATTTTCTATACCCACTTAATCCAATTGCATTATTTCAGACAACTGAATATGTACAATTTCTTCCAAAAATTCCTCCCTTTTATTTCCAAATCATGCTTTGTAGCATCCTCTTTCCATGCTAAGCAATCTTGTCATTTTATGTCCAATAACATCCATGATGCTGGGTAATCATCCCTCCTCAGATTATTTCCTTAAATCACGGCTGCACCTGGCCCTCCCCACTCTCTCTCTACCCTACCAAAAAAGAAATGAGAAAAGCCTCAAATGTGCACGCATATAAACACACACAAAGTCTATCTCTTGGGCAAGGCTGGCAGAGGCAAAAACTTGTGCAGATGGCTTGTTTGGGGCCTCTGGCATAAAGTATGAGAGATGCAACTGTTAGCAGGCAAGCCAGGAGAGTGTGTGTTTATATGTGTATTCATTTGAAAAGTGAACCTATCATGCAAAGAATGTGTATGGTAGCCAATGTTTACTTGATTAAAGACAGACTAAAACACATATATCAATATAGTTTTCGAATACTATCAGGTCTTCCAAAGAGTAACAGTAAGGAAAAATGCTCAACTGCTGTAACAGCAGAGACTATACCAGAAAACTAAGACTGACAGCGCTATTCTGACATCATTCATTTAATAAAAAATCATAGCCACTGTTATCAGATTGTTTTTTGTTTGTTTGTCTTAATATGCTAACTTAAATAGTAAATTTGCATATAACAGTTTCCTGCCAAACAACACTCATACAGAAATGGGTAATTAATTATTTATGCCACTAGTATATGTAGTTAGTTTATGTTTGTTAGAACAGGGACAGCGAGCTGACATATTACAAAAAGTAAGGTCTTGTTGGACAAAAGCAAGTGCCGAAGAGAGGATGTGTAAGAAAACAAGTTGCTCCTTTCTGCCTTTAATGTTCAGATTGAGAAGCACAGAGGACCCAATATTAAGGTTTACCAGAAACCAGGATGCAGTCTTTATTCACACCTCCCACTGGAACGTAAGCTGATCATCTTCAAAAGTCTATAAAAAATTTATAGAAAATATCTTTATTGAGAACAGGCGAAAGAAAAAGAAGCACAAACTAACTGACTACCAGTCAGTTAAAACTGGAGCAGCCATTCAGATGACAGGTGAAACATATTCAAGAATAAAGAAATTAAGTCCAGTTAAATTTTATCCAAGCATTTAGAATAAAAGGAAAAGCCTGACAAAATGAGAGGAGAAACAAAGAGATTGCAAATGCTTCCGCACAAAGCACCGCAAGATACAATCAATCAGCCACCATTCAATTGTGCTCTGTGACTATGTACGAGAATGCTAAGCAAGTCCAAGCTGATTGTGATTTTGTTTCAGAAGAGTGAGGGGCCAAGACCTAAAGGACTCTGAAATAGAGCTCAATTAGAGAGCGCTGCAACATGATCAGTGACTGAGGGGATATCTGCATTTAGATTAGTGGGAAAGACATTTGTAAAATGTGTTTAAAAATAGCTGACAAAAAAACTTTGATAACCACAATGCTTGTATATTTGTGGGATCTGAAAGAAAAACAAAAGTACATACCACTCAGTTTTACGTTCGATATTATTGTAAGTTGCAGTGCGTAATCATCTCATGGCAAAGATAAAAGCCATATGTTTGGGTGGGCTTCTTGCAGATTCTCTTCAGATACTCTGACCACTGTCCAAAATCATGCATGTCAGGTTAATTGGTGACTCTAAAATGTCCCTAGCAGTGAGTGAGTGTGCATGGTTATGTGTCTCGTTTATCTCTGTGTGGCCCGGTGATGGACTGGTGACCTGTCCAGAGTGTATCCTGCCTCATGCCCAGTGACAACTGGGATTGGCTCCCGTGACCCTAGATTGAATATAGAAAATGGATGGATGGTAAAATGGGTTAAAAAAAATAAAACTCATCCATCACACTATTTTTGGAGAATTCTACAGATGTAAATGACAGTCCCCAGCTTGAGGGTGTCTGATAGCTCTGTTTGGACCAACTTGGTTTCAGAGCTTCTGCCGCAGTTGTTTTACAGTCGGAAGATCAGTGGTTTGATCCAAAACCCCAAAAAACCCTTGGGCAAGATATTTAACCTTAACATTGGCCCTGTTATGCTCAGTGGTGGTGATTGTAGAGAATAGAGCGTAAAATTTTCTTAAAGAGTGTAAGTATATGTAGGAGGTCCTATATGAATATTTGTGTCAATGGATAAATAATAAACACATTGTAAAGCGCTTATCATAGATCAAGTTTAAAGATGCCACACAAGAGAGGACTATTAAGTGGGAACCATTTACTTGCATTTTGGGGGAAGGGTCAGTACATTGGTGTTTAAAACGATCCCTTTAATTCTGTGATGAAACATTCCGTTTTTGTTGAAAGTGCTCCTTCAGGAAGATAATGTTCCCATCCAAAGGTCACGGGCAATCACTAAATGGTTTGACAAGCATGAAATGATGTGAATCATGCCTATCAAGTCACCAGTCAAGCCAACTGAATAGCTGTGAGAGATTTTGGACAGAGTTAGACAGGACTTTCAAACACAAAATCAGAGAGTATCTTTTGAGAAATAATGCTTCATATCTCCATTAGAGCTACAGAGACTTGTAGACTTAATGTCAAGCTGCACTTAAGCTATTCTAGCTATTCAGAGTGGTGGCTGAATACTCTGAGCAGATGATAGTCCATCAAGTAGTACCAACTATATCATAACTATTGCCGAAATAAAGTTAATTCAAATAACATCTGCTAATCCACTGGTTGCAGTTAAGCAAAATTAAACACTTAAGGGAATCTGTCATCGCCTGTCAAATCCCCAGTTTTTACTGAAGAAGCACTACTGTACTTTCAGGTAGGTCTATAGTCTTCTGGATGTGTCATCAGATCGGCTCTCTGTAACTGTCAGTCATGGGACCGTTCTCTGCTGCTGAAATTCTTTGCCCATCTTATTCCCCAACATCAGCAGTAACTTTTACAATTTCAACAGTCTTACATCCTCCTCAAAAGCTGCAGAGGCAACTAAAAAAAAACTGTCTATGGCACATCAACTATATTCATCCATGCTTAAAATCACCACACTATACTCAGACAATGTTACTGTAGCGATTGTAAACTGAGGGCCTCTTTTTCCTTAATTATTTCCAAATTCTAAATAAAGTCAATTTCGTACGATGAAGTGCCTTAAGTATTATTTTGTCCATATGGTGCCATGTGGCAGCATACAGAACAGTAGTGTACTTAAAACTGGTATTTGTGAGGGAAGTCAGCTTTGCATAAATCTAACATGTACTTGTCATGTTTTATGGTAATTATATTGAAATTAATGAATAGTTATGATGAACATTTTGGAGGAGGGTCCTGAAAAGCTGGCTTTAAATCTGTTCCTGCTTTATGCGATTCAGCATTGTAAAACAGATGGTCACAAGACAGATGCACATGGTGGTCTAAACATACACTGTAGAGACAGCTTTATCGTTTTTGTGCTACAAAATGAGTTATTGAGTTCTCCAAAATGATGTGAGATTACTATGTCTAAGCTTTTTCTTGAAATGGGTCTGTTCATCATATACAACACAACTGTAGCAATTCTTTACCAAAATATCCCCAAAACTTGGTACTCAAGACATTTTTCAGGCCTGTCAAACTTTAATTACCCCTGAAAGCACTATGCAGTTAATTTCCTTTTTTTTTCCGGTCGATTTTGCCACATCAAAATGTGACAATCTCACGTGCACTTCTGTCGGTTGTCTTTCAGACTATCTGTTCAACTTTGATCAACACATAAGAAGTTAAATTTGAATAAAAAAATGTATGTAAACTCTGTTCATATACTAGCAACTTTGTCATATGTGTGGCTGTACAACACCTTGACATGATGTATAAATTAAAGATCATTCATTAAAGATAAATTAAGGATCCAAATAAAAACAGGATACTTACAGTGGTTTGTACACACATATATACATATAGACTATTTTTATTTTGCATAAGAGGACAGATGCTCAGAGGTACTCACTTAAAAGTTCTTGTTTTTACTTTGGTGCTGATGTCCGTTTTGCATGGCAGGAATATTTCACAAAAAGGGATTCATGAGATTTATATATTTTATATATATACCAGTTCTGAGATCCTCTACACTTTGGGCAATTGCTTGTAATTTTCTTTTTTTTTTCCATGCCAGTTTATTGACAAAAACACTGTTCCATGATATTGGATGATAACCCTCAAAGATATATTGAGGTAAATAATGAGACCATAAAGCGTTAAAAGTATAAAGATGGGTCCAGACAACAAATTTTCATCAACAAGCATCTACTATTAATCTAGTCAGCTTTGCGTAAATGGTAAATAGTCCTCATGTATAGCATTTTTACCCTTATCTACGTTCTGAAAGCACTTTATGATGTTCTTCTCATTCATCCATTTACTCAAACTATCAACTATGTTTCTTAATATATACTGTACATGCAGCACTTTGTATATGCCCACCCATAATCACACAATGAAGAGCATATTAGGTTTAGATATAATGGATGGGTTGGGGATCAGAACATCAAAGACTTAAAGACGATCATTTTATTGCCAGCTGGCTGTAACCTATAAAGTAACAAGACCGCTAATATTAGCAGCAAAATCAGTTTTCAAGCTATGAATTCTGTGATGTCAATAATCAGTCAAATGTTTTGTTTTACTTTTAAATTCAGGGTTGAAAATGTACAGAAATTTGTGTTTTTTTGTAGGGGTTTGTGCTTATTTTCCTTGGTGAGGCCCATATGTATTGTTTTATATACTGTAGATCAGTCTGCATGTAATATGGATGTATTATAAGACAATTGCAAATGGACATATAGCTGAGATAAAAACTAATTTGGAACTTATAGCAAAAAGAAACCATGTAGCCCTTTGTTCACTTTTAGGGAACTCAGAGTCAGACCAAAATGAACTCTGCTATCGTCCATCTTCTGTTGGATGCCTTTTTATCCAGAGTACGGATTCTGGACTGGCCTGACTGCAGTCTAAACCTTTCACCATTTGAAAACATTTTGCACATCATGAAACAAAATAATATATATCAAAGAAGACCCAGGACTGCTGAGCTGCCACCAGACAAGAATGGGACAACGTTCCTCTTCCAAAGGTCCAGCAACTGGTCTCCTCAGTTCATTTATGGTCTGTTGTTAAAAGAAAAAACAGTGTGAAATATGAGCCCATTCCAAGTTTTTTTTTTTTTTAAATCTGTTATTAGCATCAAATTCAAGATAAGCTGATATTTTTCATGAAAAGGTCAAATGTCTCACTTTCAACATTTGGCATGTTTTCTATGTTCTATTGTGAATAAAATTTAGATTTATCAGGTTTGAAAATCACTACATTTTATATTTCACAACGTGTCCCAACTTGCTTGGGATTAATTGGGGATTTTTTTTTCTGTAAACAATGACACTCCCCACCTTTAAGTCTGTCGGCTGGGACGGTACATTTGTGTCACTGGAAATTGTGTGTCTATTCTTTGGTGTGGGCTGGTCTCATAAACAAGGACGCAAAAATGATAAACAACAGACTCGCCACAATGCAGGAGCTGTATATTTGACACAATTATCACGAAAACATTAGCCTGTGCTCCACTTGCATTCAGCTTGAAGAAGCAGTTCCATATAGAGAAGTTTGATGTGGTGCACAAACATGCAAATGCATTCAAACCCAAACACACATGCAGTATAGTGACAGTGCCAGCTCGTGACATTTCTGAGCATGCCATAGGGACAAGTGGTTGAGGGTTGGCGCTTGGCTAAGTGTCTGTCTGTAGGCCTGAGATAACAGTTGTCACCTCTCTGAGTTCTCTCGTTTGCACATGCACAGATGTACACATGGAAAAAACAACACACATAAAACACACACATATGCTGTCTCCTGCTCCTTTTTTAACAATGGTCTACAATTAAACCATCCATCCACTGTGACATTGAATGCTAGTCAGCCGTCCATTCAGCAGGGCTCAATATCAATAGAGTCCCCCAGTCTCTTTTTTGCGCTCCATTGTTGCCTTGTCGAAATGGGAATAGCTTTAACAGTTGGTAGAACTGCATGGCCTGTGAATGAAGCTGGCTTATTGCTGTGTTTATGCATTGTTCTGCTTTTCCTGTCTTTCAGCCTGATATCTTTAAAGTGCTGTGATTATGGCAAAAATGGTGATGACGCATTGTTTTCAGGCTATCAACATTGGCACATGTAATGTGTGGATTGTCTTTCCTGTGAGCACTTGCAAGGTACCACATTGTGTCACTGGCTCATTGTGCTGTGATAAGTGTGTGTGTGTGTGTGTGTGTGTGTGTGTGTGTGTGTGTGTGTGTCTGTGTGTGTGTTGCAACGAGCAAGTAGAAACAAGAAGAAAAGAGATAAGGCAGTCGGGAGATGAGCAGAGGCGCAACAGTCATACACAGACCTTTTCATATGGACAGCGGACACACAGCTGCCTCCTTTTGCTAACGTACTACCTCTTTTCTTTGTCAGGTAATCGCTTTTTCTCATTCAAGCATGAGCAAGGACATGCACACAAAGAGAGGGACAGAGTGAGACTGAGAAAAACGAATCAACCACTGAAAGAATAATACCAAATTTCTGGGCTCCATTGATTTCGACAAATGGCTACACATTATGGTGAAGATGGTACAATAGGGACAATTTCCAACAGAGTATATACAGAACTGTTTGTTTGAGATCTGGTTCGGAACTAAAATGTGTTTGGTTCATGTGCATTTCTGCGTAGAAATATGGCGTCTGAGTCAAAAAGGAATAGTGACACAAAATAAACATCTAATCAGCAAAAATGGTGCATCGCTCTCTTTCATTGTCTGTGTATCCGTATATGTGTCCTTGTGGCTGTATCTGCATTACTAAGCAGGCCCATTTGTCAGTGCAGACTGTAATTAAGGGGGCTAGCTCAGGAGCAAGCCAAACTAGAAATAATCAGACTCTGATTTGGGGTGTGTGTTTATTAGTTAGAGGCTGCATGCATGCCAACATATGTGTTGACATCCAGTTGGAATTCATTTTGAGGCAAAGTCCAATTTCCTCTTTCCCCAACTCTCAAATTGTCTCTTTCTTACACCCCACCCATTATAAGCGATCCCTCCACGAGCACGTTCCCTCCCACCATCACTCTCTTATTCACCCACATCCTGTCCGTCCTTATCGTTCATCCCTCCTCTCCCCACTATTTCATTCTGACTTCCTTAGCACTGCGAATACAGAGCTGTGTCAGAACTCTCAGGTGGTTCAAGTCCATTACTTTGGGAGATAGAAAAACACTGCTGAGGTGTTCTGATTAAGACCTATTAAAATTCATAAGCCGTGGAATAAGGCCAGATCTAAAAAAAATAAAGAATGTAGCACGAATGAAGGGCGGAGTGGTATATGTGGATGTTCATGCATATTTGTGTGAATTTGTCAGGTATTTATGAAGTAAGGGGAGAGGTAAGTAAAGAGAGTGATAAATGCCTTGTGATCTCTTTGTGAGCCCTTTCGTACCTCAAATTATCCTTCAAGTTTCTGTGTATCTCCACACCCTGCTTTGGTCTATTGTCCTTGTTCATGCTTATTTTTCCCTGACTACGTGCACACACACATACAGTGATGTACTTTCTGCAGGCAGCTATTCTTCCCACATAAATCCCCAATGTTTTTTTTTTTTGTGGTGGTTGAAGATTCAGACACAACAATCACATTTACGCATTCACACACAAAAACACTTACTATTTTCCCCTGTCTCTGTTCAGAACACATACTCACATGGAGTACATTAAGAGCAGGTGGATCGATAAGGAGCAGAGGTCAATAGAGAACACGGTCTGACTACTAAAAGTTAGATTTCTCTGGGAGACTAAGGCTAGCTCATCTCTTTCACCTCCCTTCATTCCTCATCCTTCTTGTTCTCCTCCATCCCTATAGTAGACTCATCCTGTAGCCCAGTCACCTGGGATAGATTATCACAAAGGCTGCGAAGAATGCAGGTATAAAAGCAGGGAGGAAAGGCTGTAGCTTAGCAGGGAAAAGCAAGGCTAAGACATGAAACCAAAACAACTGACGGCAGTAATTTCCCAGCTGCCACTTTTTAACATAACACCAGCCTAGTTAGAGAAAACACACCTGTAACTTTGTCATACGATCTGACAATGTGTCTCTCTGGTTACACACTTCTTAGACAGGTCTGTTTATGCATACTGGAGGTATAATCTTTTTGTGGACTGATTAAAAAATATGTTGGCTCAGTTGAGCTGCTATAAATGTATGTAAATAATAATGACCAAAGCTTATTTATCTCAATTATTTAGACATATATTTACATGTGACTGCATAATGTTTATGTAACCTGCTGCCAGTTGTACTGTTTGCTCAAAGCAAAAATGTCTCAGGAAGCAGGGAGTGAGAGTGACAAACCTATACACTGTTCAGCCTCACCAGAAACCATGTGTCCATATCTCAAAAACATAATTCATGGTTCTGACTTTCCAGACGCCATAGTTTAATACATCATATACTGGCATGATGGGAATCATGTTACATTTATAAATCACCTAAACGAATGTTACTAAATGAATAACGAAAATTAATCACGGTAAGAATTACTTTCAGGAGTTAGACACCTGAGTTCGGCTGCAGAACATCTCAGGTTCAACACCTTTTTTGAAATTTTAGTGTCCGGATCCTGCATTTGCTGTTGAAAATATGGCCGACACTATGGTTCTTTTACCATAAAAGGTCCAAGTTTGAGGAGGTCTTGTTTGGCATGATTATTAGTTTTAGAATGGATCGACTCTCAGAAGATGCACATGTGTAATATTTATTTTCTTTTAATTGATAATAATCTATAAACATTTCTAAGCCCTTTCCATGTCAACTTAACCAGTAGTTTATTTCATGTTTCTCATTTATTCCATTTAATTTTAGTTGGAATATAAATTATGAATGAGAAAAATTATTCTTGTTGTTATTATCATTATATAAAATATATTATCATTAAATATTGGAATTATGATCAAGTTGCAGAATTAAATTAATATTATTATTACAAAATTATTGGGCAGGTTGAGGGTTAAATATGCATCTTTGAATTGTTCTTCTATAGACATAATTTAGTTTGTCAGTAGACTGTACTTGGTCACTGGCCAGTTTTTAACCGTATTTAATCAGAATCTAAGTCAGGTGCAGGCAACTGAAAAGTGGATCAAATCATATAGGAACAAATGTTATTCTGAATTTTATCATCTGTTTAGGTGGGCATAACTTGATGGATAATTCACTCTGTATTATACAGTTGTAATGAGGTAATGAGCTGCTAAACATACCAACAAAGGTAAAATGAAAAGGATTTCAGAAAACACACTGAGACTGAAACTGAGAGTAAAAGAATAACTACAGAAAACACTAAGAAATGCAGCAGAAAAAAACACAACATTTCCTAAACATAGTAACTAAACAGAAGACACAACAAATTAAAAAGATAAAAATTATACACAGAATACAGCAATTAAACTAAAAAGAACAACCCCTACCCAGCATTTCAGAACATGTGAAATTTAAACAGAACACAAACCTTTTTCATGCAGTAACATCTGAGAAAATGAGTTTTTCTGAAGTACTGCATCGCAGTTTTGTCTTTCTTGTGGTGTTTTATAAAATGTTATTGCGTCTTGTATTTTGTTTTCTGTTCAGCAGTTTTTTTCTGTTCGTTTATTTCTAATCTTTTGTCCACAAATATATTTTCCACCCTACCCATTATTAAAAAATGTGGGATTTCTTTCTGATACAGTAAATTTGTCTTTACTGGAATATCCCAAAACCAAAAATATGAACAGCGTAATTCTTCAAACGTGGTTGAACTGACGTAGAACAGTTCAGATGGAATCCTATCATTTGTTGGTAATAATGCTGTGTGATGTGATAGCAAGTATCTTTTGTTGCAGTTGTTTTATAGTTTTAATAAATCAGAATATGTCTATATTTCTAATACACTGACCATGTCTTCTGTTTATCCTCCCTTTCTTCCTGCTGCTTCAGTCAAAGCAGACACTGACAGTGCTAAATGTGGTCCCTTCTGTTTTTCCTGACCACCAAAACACAGGTATACCCCCTCTTATTGTTGCCTCTTTGTCTTCTCATCCCCTGTTTCTTGCCTGAGCTTCTGTCACCCCTCCATTTGTCCCTTCACAGAACTGGGATCACGCCATCTGGGTTTGACACACACATTTGTTTAGTCCCCACTGTGCTAAGTGGATTCATGTGGAATGGAGATTGCCTGTAATATATCGAGAGGGAGCAGGGTGAGTAGGGGGGAGGTAAGATGAATGAATGAGAGGAGTACAGGGAACTGAAGAAGAGCCGAGAGATTGATGATTGATCCAAATAGACTGCACTAAAACAGTGACAATAAGAGAGTAAAATAGAGAGTGTGTGGAGAGCGAGATGGCAAAACATATGCTGCTCTGTCTACACCATCAATCTAAAGTTGTGAGCTCACCTGGAAATTGTCAAGCATTAGCAAGCTTGTGCCATTGTGTGTGTGTGTGTGTGACTGGCTGGGACTATGATTAGTTTCCTCACATCCAATATACATATTCAGAGAAAGCCCGCCACTCCATCATCCCTTTCTTTCCTATACGATCAGTGCCTGAGCTGACGCTTATGCAAGACACTTGTGTCCACAAGTGTGTGTTGTGCTTCTCTGTGTCATTTCCACTCTGCCAGCGTATGTATGTAATATTCATAATGGACCATTTTAACTCAGACAGAATCAGTAACATAAACATGCAATCATGAACACCATCAGTTATGAAAAAGATGCGTGGTGCAGTTTTAGGTATGGCTCCACTGAAAGAAAAAGGACTATAAGCAGAGTTGAAGTGGTTATTCACATTGTACCTTTTGTGTAAATCACCTATAGCCTTGAGGACACACCTACGGAAGGCTGAACGTTTGAGTTATTGTGTATTAGAATAGAGAATATAAGAGGAAACCCAGTAAAAAAGTGTCAGGTGTACAAAAACATGTTTTCCACTTTTACCATGATGAATAAAATGTCTGGCTTTCAAGCCAAACTGTTGTTTAGGTAAGAAAAAGGTTGTTTTTTTATGTGCTTCACAGTCAATACATTACTTTACACATGAGAATTAATCATCTAAACATCATTCTTGAGAGAACAGCACATTTAATTCGGAGATGACATACCCCATTGACTCTGTGCGGCCGTGTCAGAAGAAAAAAAAATTACACCATTTTTCTTTCTGTGACTCGATGAAGAAGCCAATGAGCCCTAATAAGTTAAACTGATAATGATGAAGAAGGAAAAGAAAACAGCCTTAAATCAAACTGCTGTTGTAAGCTAAAAACCTCCTTTTGATCAAAACCCATAAAAACACAACCGATTAAAAATGACTCAGCTAGTTATGTTTTCATTATAGAAGAGAGAAAAAGGGGAGAAAAAAGTAAGGGGTAAATGAAGGAGAATGAGAAGAAAATCTATCATAATTAAGCAACAGCATAAGAAATGGAAGTGTGTGTTTTTTTTATAGATGACTGCTAATTGCACAGAGCCGATTCTACTGCATATTAGCTTTTAATTACCCTAAATGAAAGCAAAATACACGTACATAAGTACATGTTTGTGCACACATACACAGTGAAAAGCTCTGGCTTTCATTCACATTCTAGCATTAACTCGCACACACACGCACACAAACACATACTTTGTTCAAGGTTCTAAATCTTCAGACAGCCTCATAGTATTTAGTGTGTGCACATACCAGGCGAGATCATTACTTTTCTTTGGAGGCTTACATGCTCAGAATTTTTCCCAGCTCATTATTGAATGTACCAATGTTTAATAGCTAATAATTACTTATTTCATACCACTTGCTGAAAGTCTAGCTGAAGTGCGCTGCAATTTTATGCTTCAGGGTTACTCTTGATGTAAGCTGAAGTTTGTCAGCTTCTATTATTTATTTTGGTCTAACAAGTCAAGCTCCACCTGCTGAGAAGAACATCGTCAACAGCAGATAGGCATTCATTAATTCATGTGACAAGATGGTGCAGCAGCATCTGCTGGGGAAGACAGTGATTGGCGGACAAGAGATGTTACGATTTGAATGTAGAAACTAAAAAGACTGATAATTTGAGCTTTTCAAGACTGAGGAAACTCAGTCAAAACCAGAACAAGAGCTCACTGGAAAAAGTTTTTGTCAACAATGTAAAACCAGCATTTTCCTTGAATCATTAACTGAGCAGATCTGAAGATGTTGAAATTCTGGGTAATACTGACCCATGTCTCAAATAGTTTCACAAAGGGCACTCATCATTTACTTAATCTGCATACAAACTACAGTATTTTCTTATCTAGAGGACAGCAGCCAGTGAACCGTGACCTGCCCTGAGGTATGTGATGCACACTGAGGCACAGACCTCGTCTCTCTCTTACTCTGACTCCTTCACTCTCGCTCTCTAGAGTTATTGTCAACCATCAGACGTCCCTCTGCCTGGATTAAAAGTCTGTTATGAGAGCCCAGACAGCAATAATGGCCGATGATACGATATGCAGCCTGGTTCCAACTCCATAGGAAGCCAATTAACCTCTCTGTCCTCTGCCATTCATTTTCAGGAGACATGACTGAGAGGCTAACACAGCATACTAGTATCCTCACCTAACTAGGTCACATGATATTGCACCTTCATAGCATCTGGTATGCAAATGTTAAATACAGACACATTTAAACATTTTTAAAAACATTTTAAAAAATAAACAGTGTAGAAGGTTTTCGACCAAAATGCAGCTTAAGTAACTGGGTAGAGTCCAGAAAAATAACTTGAAAATATAAAAATAAACAAACATTTTATACATATATTTTCAGATTCTAGCCTCTCTTTTCCTCTGATCAATCTCTATCATTTATCTTTTTGCATAAGCACTCTACTTTTCAGTCTCTAAGTCAAAATGAAAAAAAAAAAGAAACATGAAAGCTATTAGTCAATGTATCTCATAATTAGTCTGGAGATGTGTGCCATCCGGGTTTCCTGCTGGAGGGGATTCAGGAAACCAGGTGAGGTGGAACAAAGAGTGGTCCCTCTTTGTGGGAAAGTTCTGTCAAACAGCCTTTTTTTTAGCAGGGTGCCCAGAAGTAATTAGAAGATGAATAAAAGTTATTTTTAGATTCCTTCATAAAAACTTTCTGCACAACCTCCGGTTTTTCTCAGGTTCACAATTGAGGGCCAGAAATGAAAATTTAAAATATATTCTGGCAACCACAAACTCTAAAGCCTTTTTTTTTTACAGTGGTCAAAAAACACGGCTAACGTCTGAATTTTGAGTGCAGTAGTTTTTTTTTTAGCATTCAGTTAAGCATCAAATAACTTAAGAGAACTTTTTGATATTTAACAGCTCTGGCTCCAAATGGTCAAAGCAAACATAACACGCAGGTGCACATGCTAATTTTCAATGAGGGTGCTGCACTCAGGGTCATGAGAGTGAGCACATCACACCTTTTCATTCCAGTACAACACACATTTACCAACGGACATGTCTCTCATGGCAAAAAGGGAAATGTACTGTACTTATATCACACTTTTCTAATGTAGCTGATCACTCAAAGCCCTTTGACTCACACACCATGTCTTCACTACAGAGTGCTTTTTCCCCTCTATAATACACATTCATACCCTGATGAACACATCAGTGAACATGGAGTTCATTGTCTTACTTTGACATGTGGTCAAGAGAAGCCAGGAGTTGAACCACTGACCTTCTGATTGACAGATGACTGCTCTTCCTCCTGAGCTACCACATAGAGGTTTTGAATTTGACAGAAACAACTTGCCAAAAAAATTAAAATCAAATCGACCAATTTACCTGTCTGCAATGTAGCTGGCACCTTATTCTCAGTCCAAATGTGGGGAGGAGGCCTGATGATCCATGGTCCTATAAAAAGTAATAAAGTAATTGAATTATTTCAGAAAGAGGTCCTTATTGGTGTGGATCTCATCTTTCAGCCAGCAAAGCCTGCAGATACAGTGTAATACAATGCATTCAAGTAGTTACAGACTTGTCCCTGGAGGTACAGTAGAGATAGTTACTGGACTGGTTCTTAAAATGTTGCTCTATTAGCACCCAGGTTAAACTAGGAACAGCTGACAATTCTTTAACTTGCTTATTTTAGCAGATTGTTTGAAACTATTTTAACACACTACTTTTGGTATAAAAATGGCACAATACCCCTAATCTTTAACATTCATATCACAGATTGATTCTTCATCCATTCAAGAAAATTGTGGTAGAATGGTGCTTTCATCTTAAAGCATCTAAATCTATACAACAGTTATTTGAGATGAAGTGATTCAAACAGCATTTGTTTTTAAATGAGCTGTGAATTGATGCTGAATTCCTTAAGGTAACATGATTCAAAAACTTCCAAGGCCACACTGATGAAGTGCTTCAATAAAGGGCTGAACAGAATTATTCAACTTCATGTTTGAGAAGCCTTGGCATGCAGCAAACTACTAGTATTGAGTGCCGCTCCCATAGCGGTAACTACATTCACAGTTCTGAATAACACTGTGGCCCTCTCTCCCTGGTCTAATGTTCGAAGGCCATCTTCACTGTTCCAAACACTTCTCTGGCCCAGTACTCAATCATCACAGTGGGTGTGTCATGTTTTCAATAAAAAAATGCATGTGCTCCTCCCACACAACCCTCACTTAACACTCAAACATACACACCGAGAAATGAACAAAGCAGCTCTTGGACACAGATCTCATGTGCTCACATGCACAAACCATAGCTATTACAGATGCTTAGAGTAGATGCTTTCCAATAATACCCTTACACTTTTTAGAGGGACCATAATTTACAGCATATGCATAAAGAAAAGTCAGGAATCCAAATGAATCCTTAGTGCTCTCTGCCTCCATTCAGCCCAGTCCATTAATCATGCCACTGATAAACAGGGGCGTAATCTGACTGTGTAATAAGGTGCAAGTTTGCTATGAAACGAGCACATGCATAAGAGCACCCACGTGCAGCTGCACTCATGCACATCTCCACATACACTTGACGCTCTTGTGAACAACGACACACAATGAGCAACAATAGACAGTAACAACTGTGACACTCAAATCTGTCCAAGTACAGTGTTTGTTTACAGAATAGTTATAATGAGAAAAAAAGTACAAAATGTAAAGTCAATAATGTTCTGGCAGAGCACCAAAATATGAATATAATATCATACTGGAAATCAATCGGTTAAACTCCTACACAGAACAATGAATAAAGGGCTGATTTGAAACACAGTTTATAAGACCCCCAGCCTCAGCCCAAAAGCATGCCGCAGTCTCCCTCCAGTGTGTTTAACAGCTTAGCTGGCCTACAGTGGAAAATGTAGTAGTTTTTGACACCAACAAATAAGTTTGAGCTTCACTCGGCACAACTTATTCTAAATCACTCTCATTTATACTTCCCTGTCACTAGAGATTGGGCAGATTTGAATATCAAAAATGACACAGGTTTTGGTATAGAATTACTTGGTTAGCTTTAAAAATTATGAGAAAGCTACATGGTTAAGGGTAAAACATATTTAATGGAGAAGTGTTAGACTGCAGAAGACTGTAATTTTTCACCTCAGCACATAAACACTTCTTTTAAAATAACAAAAGAAAACAAAAAAAAACAAAGAGAAAACAAAAGGAAGCATAAATCTTTAACATTTCCAGCATTCGAAGCACCCTAACAAAGCAGCTTGGATGCCTAAACCAAACCAAACATTGAATAAGCAGAGGCAACTCACTCCCTGGGGATGAGAACTGTGTTTTTGGTGTTAATTAATGCATATCCAAATTGAGAGATGAGTCAACTTTTTTATTAAGGAAATGGCAAACTAAGATAGATAAGCTCTAGCTTTAAGTCAAGATTGTGTTTGAAAGATTATATTAGCACATAATAGTGTAGGTATTTTAAGCACAGCTTTGTAGTAATACATAGATATGAAAGGCAGGGATTAGAAAAAGGTATATACCCTGTAAAGACCCTGTAAAATGGAACTCATGAATTAAAGCTGTAGCAACACAAGCTTATCCAGGCTAATCATTTGCCTATTAAAATGCCATCCTCTCTTTAATAAGAAAGTTCTGACTGTCTGTCTAATCTTGCTCTTCTTTGATCTGTTTATCATTTTCACTGACAGTGTATTGAGTGCGTGCACACCTGTGAGAATCTGTGTATGCATGAAGTGTTAGGATATGTGCACAGATTACATTATCATTGCCTCAAGCTCTTTGAAAAGCGGTGATGGTAAACAAACTGGAGATAAACCAGTAAATTTCTATTCATTCTGTATTTATCCACTTCTGTTCTCTAATGGCAATGGTTGGACATTTGTTTACACAAGAGGAGCGAATACAATAAGTGGACATTTGAATCCACTTGAGTATTTTTTCGAAAATACGAAATAGCATGTATGCAAGCATGCACTGATTTATAAGCAGCGTGCCTTGTGTACTTTGTACTGACTTTGGCATTGGTTTTTGAGGTTAAAAATCCAACAACAGCTTTAGTTACATATGCAGTTATTGAAAGACAGATGAAGCGGAGAAGGCATAAAAGAAGAGAAAATGTGAAGTGTTTAAAAAAAATTGATGCCACAGATGTGATAAGAAGAGATGAAGCCAGGAAGCAGATTAATGAAAGGCAAGACGCAGCCAGATGGAAAAGTTCTGACAAGTGGTTGAAAGAATGAAGATGAAAATAATGAGAAGGTGTGAGTAGAACAGAAAAAGCAGAGTGGTATAGGGAAGAGGTGTTTTGGTTATTTCTGTATTACCCTGTAATAGGATTTTTCACCTGAAACACAAAGAACAGGCCAGATGAGCCTCTACTTCACATGATGGAATTTCACATGGATTTGATCCCCACTGGAACAGATCCTTCCTTCACTCATTTGATTTTGGCTGTGATAGAAAAAAGGTGAAGTAAAATGGATTATTAAAGTTCTATAGAGAAAAGGAGAAAAGGAAGTCACCCTGACATGCATGCCAAGGCAGTAAAGGACTTTATCTGACGATTCATTCATCAACTCTGTTTGTTGCTATAATATAAACTGTTGTGTTATTCAAGTTGTTAATAGGAAAGAAAGGCATACTTAAAAAGAGCTGACAAAAAGAGCGTGTATGTGTTACTGCAGTGCAGTACAGCGCAGAATGCATGAAATGGTGAGTGTCGAGAGATCACATTTCCATGCAAACTGATTTATCAATCTAAGTATCTAAATAGATAGTGACTTTGAGAGGGCCTGTCACAGGCACGAAAACAACATTTCCTAAACAAATTTGACACTGCCGTTCTATCTTCAATACAAACAGACCCCCTTGTGTTTCCATATCGTCTGCACAAATACAAGACACAAACACGTCAGACTTAAGTCTCTCAGTTTCAGCAATGGCATAACCTCCCATCCGTATCTGCAATACAGTTAACCTCATGTGTTCTAAGTGTCTCAGCCAACCGTCAAAAGTCAGAGCTGTCTTTTTGTTGGATTATGTCTTTATGTTGGATTACGTCTTTTTTGTTGACTTGAATTCACCTTTTAAATCGACCGTACATGATAAACAGGGCCACTTAAGAGCTATATCACATCAATCCTAAAACAAAGGGTCTATGCAATGTACTCCTAGTATTTACTCATCTCAGTTCAAGAAACTATCTTATATTTAACATAACACAAGAGATTGTGAAAAGAGTGTTCGCTGAAGTCGTGGAAAATGGAGCGTGAGGTACTTTTACAGAGTGAAAAAGCAGTAGAAGACTGTGACTCTTGTGACTAGTGATGCTTGACTTCAGAGGGTGAGCCAGTCCTGCATCACATCTCCCCACCTTATCTAAGAGGGATGCCAAGCTACATACACCACTGGGGGATCAATTAAATCTCTCTTCTCTCCTCTTTACACCTCCTCAAATCAGGAGGGGAGGATTTCAAACGATGGGCTGCTATCTCTTCGTCTACCACAACTACCCCCACACCCCACCCAATTAAGACCTTCTTCAAACGAATGTGTTAACACCTGTAGTGAGGGTAAAGATATAGCTTCTTTCCTGGACCTGCGCTGTTTTCCATGCTGTTTAGTCTTGCCACTGGAGGGGTAGAACAGCTCTGAGTATGGCTGCCAACTTTGTGAAGCTGGGAGAGTGCCTGGAATGTTTTGTGTTTTTGGGGTTTTACTTCAGTGATACAGAAAAAAAATCACAATCTGACGGACAGCCATTTCAGAGTTTTCTTTCTTTTTTTCCCCTTTGAGCATCATAGATAGAAGTTTAGTCTTTTAGCACAGCTTACATTGAGCATGCTTAACAATGCACCAGTATTAATGAAGAATCCTCATGGAGAACAGCCTCAATTATTTTTTTCTCCTTTTTTGGCAGTTTGACATTTGGCATAATTACTTTTGCAGTTACATATTCAGAATGAAAAACAAGATGTGCTATCACGCTTTTTTTAGTGTGACTTTTTCTTCTTATAGTCTATTTCCGAATGCTCACTTTCAACCTCTGCTACTCACATGTGACTTTGCAATGTTCCTTCTTCTAACAACATACTTTTGCAATGTAGATTGATGGGTAATAAAGGAAAATGTTATCATAGTTACACCCCAAAGCATCAAGCCGCTGGAGTACTCAAGATGCGGACAGAATATGCACCAAAGCAATATTCTTTATTGCGGCTGCATTTGTTGGCAACCATTGTATAATTTTTGGCTGTAGTAATACGTGTTTGTGTTACTCTATGTGTTATTTTTAGTTGATGGTATGAATTGAAATAAATGAACGTGTTATAAATTAAGTTAAACTGTGAGTCATTTTGTTATTAATTAAGTGTGTGTAACACTTTCATACGCAAGTCACCTTTCTGCGTTAAATAGCTGGACTTTATAAATCCTTTCAGGTGTCACATGGGTTTCACTCATTGTCTAACCTCTGTCTAATAACATTATATAAAGACTAATGTTGTTTGGGCAATGCTAAAAAGATGTTTTATCTTCATTTGAATAATTGTTTTTTGCAACAAGCTTTCATTCAACTCACATTATCATGCGTCCGGTTTTTAGGAAGAGTGAAACTTTAATGAAAAAGATCAGCTGACTGATGCTAATTGTACAGAATACAAGCACAGTAAAGCAAAAGCAAAAATCAAGAAACATATATGCTGGCATTCATTGTTCTACATTACAATTTTCAAGGCTTTTGAATCCCTCATTTATGATCTGAAGATCTCCATTTTTTACATTTACTCTTGCAAGTGTTGAAAGCAGCATGGTAAATAACAGCTCCACGTCAAAGACCCATTGTTTAGATATAGGGAAGCACCACTGAGTGTGTTTTCACTTTCTTTCTTTTTGTTTTTCTACATTTTTGTTAGAGAATGAGTCGCATAACATTAGCTTAACCCTTGTCCCATTTTCAGGGCATTAAATACTGCTGTTTTGTCAGAGCTGGTAGTTTCTGAGCTGTGTGTTGATGCAGTGATACACTGGGCATGGCAGTAATTGAGTTTGGGAGCATTGCTGTCTTGAAACAACAACAAAGTCTACATTCAGTGATCACAATGAAATACCAAAGAAGATTTTCGTTTTGAGTGTTTTTTCAGTTAACGCTCCATTTCAACCCCTTTATTTATTCATTTATTTGTTTTAAATGTCAGGCTTGAATTCTGATGAACATAATGTGTTGCAAATGTTTAGTTTTATCATATATAGTCATTTCAACAAATTGACATTTTAATTTCAGAACAGCATGAATGTGTTTCATCTGAAGTTTAATTTCGAATCTCTTTTATGTGGAGAGTTTGATTGTCAGGGGTGGATTTATTTCTGATTTTTTTCTTCTTTTCTTGTGAATGAGATCTCTTTCTTGAAATAATCTAGGTCAAACGTGTATGCTTTACTGTATTTGATATGTGAAGAGGTAATACATCCATCCATTCATCTATACTCGCTTAATCCAACTGTTGGGTCGCAGGGGGGCTGGAGCCTATCCCAGCAGTCAATGGCCGAGGCGGGGTACACCCTGGTAAGATCACCAGTTCATCACAGGGGCACACAGAGACAAACGAGACAAACAACCACACATGCTCACTCCTAGGGACAATTTTAGAGACACCAATTAACCTAACATGCATGTTTTTGGACGGTGGGAGGAAGCCAGAGTACCCGGAGAGAACCCATGCATACACGGGAGAACATGCAAACTCCACACAGAAAGGCCTTGGATGGGGATCAAACCTGGAACCCAGTGCTAAACACTAGACCATGCGCAGCCCCCCAGAAGTAATACAGCTTCCTCAAATCTAACATTTAATGAGTTGTTATAAACCTTATTTCCTCATTTACTTCTATCGTGGTAGTAACTGCATTCGCACTTCATTCACCAAAATAATTTGAATCTTCATGAAAGCATGTATAATCTCTCTGTGTAGCTTGCAATTCTTGTTTAATTTAACTATGTTTTACTTTACCTCCACTCCCTCACACCATCACCTTTGTGAGTGTTGAAGAAAACTCTGAGACAAATTCTCAAAGGGCCATGTAAATTACTTAGACGGTCGATGTGTGCAATGGGCCATTCACATACAAGATTTATACCTTTGGTAGTCTTAATTATGTCTGCCTTTTATTTGCTCTGTAAAGCAAGAAGCACAGAAGCCTGTAACAAGCCTGCCTTTCCTATAATAAATCTGCAAGATGAGATTGGTGGATTTAGACCTTGTTGCCAATAGCTTTATCTGTCCTTCTCCTTTCTAGCTTTTTTTTTCTTCAACTTTTTTCAGTTTCTTTGTTTATTATTGCTTTTTAATCAATATCATTCAATTGTCCCCGTGCAGCCTCTCTCTCATCACATTTCCTTGTGGTTCTCTTTGAATTCACTTTAATTCCTAAATGTAAGCTTCTACATTGATTAAACAATAAACATGTTCAGTTGGAAATATGTAAGTTGCATGGTTGTATTTCACTGAAGCTAACATGCCTTGTTTGATCCTTTTACCCCCTGTCTGAACTGGATTTAAGTTTTTGTGAGTTATGGGAATGGAACTCTTAATTCTATGTCTTTATTGAATGGTTTGTTAGATCATTAGCTCAACCTGGCAAATGCGATAGTGTGCAAATTAATTACATTTATATTTCAAACATTTTAAAGAGGTGCAAACAGGCATTCGTGGTAGACTGACATTTTTTATAGTGAAACAGTTTTCTTCATCAAAGTTGCTTTTTTTCTGTCACTTATTTCCTTTTAAACGACAGTGCTGACATGATTAAACTGTTAATACATTTATAAAGCTTAACATCTGTCCGTCAGACAGTGTTTAGTCACATTCTGACGGATGTGTTGCTAAGCCGCCCTACCACTGTCAAACATAGAAACATAGTTTGACATAACGCATAATACAGACAAATACTTTTATTCAAAAGTGAGATGTACTGACCGGGCTACTTCTTTGTGGTGAAATTTCATTTGACCAAACACACATAAGCTAAATGTAGCTCCCTTAGTGGCATCTTTGACTAATTAACCACTGAGTTTGGCCACAAACACAGGTCAAGGGTTTACACGGACAGCTGAAGGTGCAACTTTTCTGTGTAAAAAGGTTTAAAGACATATGGACATTGTCAATATCAAAAAGTTGCAACAGTGCTGAATCAGAATCTGTGTTAAACTGCGTGGCGGCATGAAGAGACATACTGTCTTAGATACAGATGCTGATTAGTTTGACTCTTTAGGTACAGTTGCCACTGTACATGAACTTGTCAAACACATTTATGTTGGCTAAAATTAAGGACATTGTTCAAATCTAATGTACATAGTAATCTCTCGTTTGAATGTGCAGAATAACCTAGCATAAATAAAGAGCTTTAGAAGCACCTGCCTTGAGAGTGAAGGAGCAATGAAGTTTGACATATTTGCCTGCTTCATCTCATTTGTCGACTGCGTTGAGATTTAGTGGCATTATAGTGCTGTATCTGAGAGAAAAGGGTCACACATAAGAGTAGAAAAGCTACCAAAGTTTTCAGATGTTTTAAAAAAAAAATCATCAAACTGGAGTCAAATGGAAATATCGAGTTCTTGTTTCTAATGCAACTTATTTAGTTATTTTCTCTGTTTAGCTGTCTTTGAAAATTGAATGAATCAGGGTTGTGTACAGTGAGATAGAAAGTATTAGAGCTGCCAGAGTATTAAATTTGATACCTAGGAAAATATTTGACAGACAATATAATTTTCAATACCGTGGAGGGAAAAATGACAAAATAAGAGGCATAAAATGGTGTCAACAAACAGCTCCAGAATAACTTTGTTTTCGTAGCATCACCAGCACAAAATGTATGAGCACTTCTTAAACAGACTTAATTAAACAACACTTTCAGAGTTTTTTGTCTTGACTTGCATACCGATAGATGATTCAATCATAAATTATTTGAGGAAATGTACAAAAACAGTTTCTTTAAACGCAGAGGCTGAGTAAACAAAGCCCTTAATAATAATCCACTCCTCAAACAAAACAGCAGGTTAAACTGTTAATTTCTCTAATATCTGTCAGTAATGCTGCTAAGATCAATATGAATATGTATAGTATTGTGAATAATATGTTGAATAAATATGTGTTGAGTTGGATATTGACTGAGGTCTATTTGTTTGACACATCACTTAACACACTCACATGCACAGTTAAGTTGAGCTGTAGTCGCAGCTCAACTTGGTCTATATTACCTGGACTATTACCACAGTGTGATACTGTGGACAATGTGAGCAAACATTCAAGACATTTTACTACTTCCAAGTTTTTCTGTGATTGAGGGATCATTGTAAATGAAAAGTATAGCTGAATTCACTGTACAGAGGTTGACTTTAGGTTACTTGCATAATGATTTGGATGCCTTTCAAAACTTGCTTGACTAATGTTTGTACAAAAAAATGCAGATATGGAACTGTAGAGCAAGCACCTTGGTCCACATGAGTGTCGATGAACATGAACTAATTAATTAATTGGGTTTGTGAGCCATGTTATGATAAGCTTGATTTTGTTTGTTGGACAAACAGGTTTACATGTCTGGTTTTAGTTGGACTAAAACAAACTTGGATGCATTTTTATTGTCATTTGGGAGCACTCTCTGCTGCATACATATTCTTTTGACATAATAACTGGCCATATCTGGCTGCATAAACCAGCACCACATGGACATGTTTTGGGGAGGAGGACAGTTTCCTTGTTTATGTTTTCAGCTGCTTGTTAAGGGTTTGTATGTCAGTCCACAGCAGAGTTGTGTCAACTGGAGGGGGTAAAGACAGCATCATTGATGCAGATAAGTTTCTAAAGACAAATTCTATTTTTCTTATAAATTAGTATGATTATTGACATAATCTAATTTTTAATTTCATGTATTTATTCATTTTTGACAAGCCTGAAATTGTGATTGCCACTTTTCCCAGATTTGAACTCAAGTCAATTATCTCATTTAAAAACAAACAACAACTTAACCAAGCATATAAATAAATTAATTAATCAGTTGACTTATCAATTTATGATGAAAACCTTAGGTGTGACTTGCACAAGAAGAAAAGGAGGAGCTCATTTGTGACAAATTTGGTACTTAATTTTTTCAAATTTCCCTGTGTTCATCTCTTCACATTACAGTGATGGTTGCTGACTTTAGCTTTTCACCTCCCAGCATAGATATTACATTCAGTATAGGATGTTTTTCTTTTCCTTAAACTTAATTTGCAAAGATAGAAGCTGCAGTATGCCAATGCATGAATGACAAGAATTAATCTCTTATCCCAACCATAAAAGTCTGTTTGAGCAAATTAGCTGCTAATTGTGTAAACTCAGTACTCAGTGATGTGTTATATGACTTTTTTCCATTTTGTAAAGTGGCCATGCTCTTAGCGCTGTATTTTTTTGAAGATCTCCTTTTCGTCACTTGGAAAAATGGTTCATTACCAGAGAGTTATGCTGACAGTTGTTGCAACGAAAATATTGGCATGTGTTTGTTCAAGTAATTATCAAAACACAGACGCAGTTTTCTTTTTAAGAAATTGATTTAGAGAGCCCTCCACATGAAGGAACACATGAATAAAAATTAAGTTGTCTTTATGAGTGACCTCCGCCAAAATAGACAGAGAAGATGAGAAAGGTAGAGGCTGTGCTCCAGGGGTGGTGGTGGTAAGGGGGTGGAGGATGGAGAAATGAAGCAAGATGGAATAAAAGCGAAGGCTTTAACATAGTTCATAAAGGGTCAGGACATAATTACTTAGAGAAATGCCTGCTCAACGGGTGGGCAGAGAAATGCATTTAACAGCGCTTAGAATTTTAATTTAGCACTTTTCTGTTTTTTTCTCTACCCTCCCATCTTTCTTATGTCCTCTCATTTGTTATTGCTACTTATTAACAACCTTCATTTTGAAGGTACATAATACGAAAGCACTGAAATTCCAATTAGGCCTTTTTATAAATTCTTAACAGGGTGTTTTTTTTTCTCCCAAAGAGAAGAGCACATCTAAAAGAAAAGCTCTAGGTTGGGTTTTATCTTTATGTTAATCAAATTGGCTTGCTGTGTTCTATTCACTGGCTTTTCTTTGATTAAACATTGTCCCCTATCACAACGACTAAGCCTTTTACACCAGCTGTGATTTCTGCTCCTTAACCACTCAAACATAAAGAGGTGACATGTGATTATGTTTGCATTTTTGTTCAACAGGTGGAATATGTGTAAAGAATTGGTGGAAATAATGTGTAAAGCAAATATTTAGGTTGAGACATTGAGCAAAGAGCTGATCTGAAAAGAAAGGAGTATAAATAGATCAAAATAATGATTTAATAAAAGACAATGATGTGCAGTGATAAATATTATACCGCTTATACTAATACTACCAGTACTAATGAACTGATACATATAACAAGTTACCTTAAATCTTACAAATAAAAATACATATAAAATACTGAATTTTATAGGTTCCGTTTCAATCAATAATATCTTTTCAAACTTCAATCAATTTTGTATGAAATTTACTGACCTTAGATGTTGCAGAATAAGTAAGTAAAAACAAACACTGATGGCAGATGGTGGTCTTCTCCAAGATGCTATTATGTTCTATAATAACAGTTGTAAAGAGAAAGCAGATGAGAACAAATACTACGATCGTTGACTGCAGTCAGAATGGATGACATTAGAATCAGTTTGAAGAGGGAGCTGAATAATATATATATTGCCTGGTTGATGACCAGGCAATATATTTGGCCCAAATGACTAAACAATTGAAATATTTGCAGTGGATCTTCATCATAAACTTAACTTTAGAAAGCGTCAGTGTGCCTCCATCCACATGCGGTCCAGACCTGTTTCAGTATCTCTCAACGTGTGTATCTGCAGAATGTAACAAGAGAGCTTTGCATTGCCCGGATGTGCACAGACACACACCCATACACATGTTCAGAATTCACAGCTGCAGAACTACACTGACACACACACACACATCCACAAACATGGTTCTCCAGGGCTGCAGTGTCTGGTGGGTGTCCAGTGCTGAAGTGGTTCTGCTCTAGAGAACGGCAGGCTCTGTCTACAGCCCATCAATCAAATTCTCCCAGCTGCCCCTCCCTTTTACTCTCCCTCCTCCCATTGCCCTGCATCATCTTCTTTCTGCTTTCATCCCCCTTTATTTCTCTGATGAATCCCCCAACCCTGTACATCATTGCTCATGCAGCACCTCACCTTTGTTAATCTCCCTCTCTCTTCCCCCCTCACTCTCCCCTTGAATCTTAAACTCCTATCTATCCAGCAATCTATCCTTCTCCTCTGCATATTTAAATGGTTCTTTACTTGTAGATATTCAGACAGCTCTTCCCCTGCACCTTCAGTTCCCCATACCGTCTCACCCCACCAGCTCACACCTCCTATCACCCCTCCCACTTCACTTCTTCTTTCCACCCCCCCCCCCCACCCCACTTTCTGCCTCTTTGCGTCTCTTCCTACCGCTCTCCTGATTGATGTGAGCAGACGGCCTCTATCAGTGTTTTATACATAATCAAAATAAGATATGCCTGTGCCTGCATTTCTGAAAGTCCTAGCCAGCCTCTGACACGACCTGCTGACAGAGGATTCACAATAAGCAAAGACACACACGTGCACATTGGTACATGTATATGCACAAACACTACCATTCAGAAACACACACACACACACACACACACACACACACACACACACACAAGAGTGTCGTCAAAAGATTATTTCTTAAAGTTATAGCAAACAAGATAAAACACTGTATCTGGTTATATGAGGGAATATGTGAATGTGTATGGGAGCATGTGGCAGTGTGTGCATTTATTAGAAACTGAGACAGAATGTGCATTTAAATGGTTGTGTTAACTAATGCTGACCCATCTCTTTCTTTCCCTGATGTCCCATCCATACCAATGCAGCAAAGCAGGAAGCATGTAAACCTTTATGGAGAAACATAATGAATGCAATGATCCAATCTGTTCCTTCCTGCCCAGTAAATGCCCCAAAGAAAGAATAAAAGTATTTCACTCACTGGAACTGATGCTAAGTATTCAAATGGATTTGTTTCTCCATCATTTTTAATTGGTCCATCCTGATATTTAGCTGCCATGTCCATTATTGTTAAGTTCTACATTTCATCATCAATAATGCCTTAATCAATAGAGTTGTTACTATTTGTTTAACCTATAAAATGATTCTCTACTGACTGTAAAGAAAAAAGCTGAATCTGCTTGGAATTTTAAGTCAAAATAGGGTACTTTTTGCTTTGCTCAGTCTCGGCATTCTGTCAACCAGATTCATGAGCTAATCGGCAGGAAAATGTGTCCAATAGCCTTGAAAGAGTTCCCAGGTGGGTTTAGGTTAGGTGATTAAGGAAGTCAGGTCATCAGTCATGGCATCCGTCACTTTCTTTCTTGGTCAAATAGCTCTTGCACATTTTGGTGTGCCTTGGGTTATTGTACTGTTGAAAAGCTTATTACGCTTTCACAAAAGAAAACTGACCTGGTGAAGAAGAATGTTGTGGTTTCTTTGCTGGCTAAGAAATAAAACTATCGTGGCTGCCTCACGAATCCTGCGTTTGTTTGGTGTTGGTTGTGCATATCCTCATAAATTAATGTTATGCATATGCAATATGTAGGTGACCGGTTGGGAGTGAGTAAGCTTACTTTTTTGTTTCATTGTTGTTGTTTTGTTTTTTTTTTGCTTCTTTTTCTGTTTCATTGTTTTGTGCCATGCTTGATTTATGGGCCTCACATGTCATCTATGTTCTGTTCACCCCATATTTACCTTTATATCAGAGTGCTTCTGCTTACATCCTATAAACCCATCATCAGCTTCCGGTCTGAGTGAGCAGATCTGTGCTCTTGTGGAATCTTCTGTACTACACAGGCAAGTATGAGAGCAGTTAAGTTGAGATGGTTTCTAATGTGAACGAGAGGTGAAACAGCAACTACATTATCAGCCTTTATGTCAGATTATACATTTTTACTGTTGGTGTATTCTTATTTTTGTTGTTTTTAATTTGACATTTCAATAAATGTTATAAATCTAAACAGAACGTTTTAAGATAAACCAAAGGATATGATATGTGTACCTCATTAGATTGCTGGAATAAGTGTTTATCTCTTCAGTGTGAAGTGAAAATGCATTCACACACTATTTGTTGGGTTCCAGCAGATGTTAAAGTGGCTTTCATCAGTTTGGATTAGAAAGTGAAGGAGTAGTTTTAAAGAACGGTGTATTGTTAAAAATATCTCCTCTGTCTTCAATAGTTTTCCTTGACTGCAGCAAACCTTGCTTTCGTACGATTAATTGTCAGGACAGTTTTCTGATGTACTGACCTCAGAGCAGTTTGCCAAACTCTGTTGATATTAAATGCAAGGGTGTTTGAAAGGCAAACTCAGACAGTAGAGGAAGACGATCTAGGTTTGTCTGCATATCCCACTGCAGTTTCAGCCATTACTCCACTTTGAACAGTCATACCGGGGTGGCGTTACAGAAGGATCACACCATGCCAGCAGAGTGTTAACAAGTAATTTATTTCATTAGCTCAATTAATCCCTGTTCTTTGACAAGAATGTTATGAAAAACACACCGAGACACTGTTTTTCAAAGGTTGCAGAGTTTCGTGCATTCAGGCTGTTTTCTAATACAATCGTTAAACTGGACTAACATTGTTGTCCTTCATTTGTGTATCAAACAAATTTAGGGCAGAGCAATTGCAGCTCCTTTTTAGAATAGATTAAATAACATCAGTGTATATTGATTCATTGCTATTAGGATGTAATTTGATTTGATTTGATTAGCTGTTTAGGCGGGAGCTCCTCAAATGTCACCCTGGAATAGAGATTAATAAAATGAGACTTTTATCCATACAGCAACTCATGTAGTGTAGGTTGCTCTCTTTGGCCATACATTTGAGTAGCTTCTTTTGACTGAATTCTATGATTTTTAAGATGGAAATGAAAAAAATAAAGTTAGAGCTCAAGGGATTAAAATTGATGTATTAATGTCTAGAAATAATTCAAATAGCTTTAATCTAATTGGTGCTATTTAATAATTTACAATCTCTAAGAGTTTTGGTATAATGATTCTAAACCTAGGGCTGTTGCTCCTGCAAAAGGTCAGACAATCAACTCTCCTAGTTAACCCTTAATATATACCGTTCTGGTCATAAGTGGGCTCTTTTTTGTACACACAGTATCAAATAATAACCATAAAGAATTGCTTCTGCATTGTCTAAAACGTCTAAAAAAGATTAAAATCAAAACATTTAACAGATATATGTATATTAATATACAGTAGGCTATACTGCCAGAAGTATTCACTCACCCAAATAATTCAGTTCAGGTGTTCCAATCACTTCCATGGCCACAGGTGTATAAATGCAAGCACCTAGGCATGCAGACTGCAATAATTAATAATATAAAGTATCTACCTATCTAGACTACTTCTATAACATGGTACCGCAATAGGATGTCGTGAAATTTCCTCACAACTAAATATTCCACTGCCAGTGGTATTATAACAAAGAGCAAAGAGAACAACAGCAACTCAGCCACCAAGTGGTAGGCCACGTAAAATGACAGAGTAGGGTCAGCGGCTGCTGAGGCGCATAGTGCACAGAAGTCCCAAACTTTCTGCAGAGTCAATCGCGACAGACTTCCAAACTTCATGAGGCCTTCAGATTAGCTCAAGAACAGTGCGTAGAGAGCTTCATGGAATGGGTTTCCATGGCTGAGCAGCTGCAATCAAGCCATACATCACCAGGTGCAATGCAACGTGTCGGATGCAGTGGTGTAAAGCACGCCGCCACTGGACTATAGAGCAGTGGAGACGCGTTCTCAGGAGTGACCAATCACGCTTCTCCATCTGGCAATCTGATGGACGAGTCTGAGTTTGGCGGTTGCCAGGACAACGGTAAGGTTTGGTGGAGGGGGGGATTATGATGTGGCTTGTTTTTCAGAAGCTGGGCTTGGCCCCTTAGTTCCAGTGAAAGGAACTTGGAATGCTTCAGCATACCAAGAGATTTTGGACAATTTCATGCTCCCAACTTTGTGGAAACACTTTGGGGATGGCCCCTTTCTGTTCCAACATGATCGCGCATCAGTGCACAAAGCGAGGTTCATAAAGTTTGGTGTAGAAGAACTTGACTGGCCTGCACAGAGTCCTGACTTCAACCCGATAGAACACCTTTGGGATGAATTAGAGTGGAGACTGCGAGCCAGGCCTTCTTGTTCAACATCAAAATTGCGCCTCTGGAAGAATGGTAAAGAATTCCCATAAACACACTCATAAAGCTAGTGGGAAGCTTGCCCAGAAGAGTTGAAGCTGTTACAGCTGCAAAGGGTGGGCCAACGTCATATTAAACCCTATGGATTAAGAATGGGATGTCACTTAAGTTCATATGTGTGTAAAGGCAGATGAGCGAATACTTTTGGCAATATAATGTATGAGGCTGGTGATGTTCTCTATTCATGTTTAAAGGATATCTAGGAGTGCACTTCATTGTCTACTTTAATAAAAGATATTAAATTGGAATTCCTAACGTTAAATTGAAAATTTGCAGCATAGTCCAACCGTTACATAGTTACACAAAAAATAAAGAATAAAAAAGTAAACAAGATGGGGATAATGCCTGAAATTTAAGTGTAAATTCCCTTTGACTGTCCTTATCTCTTGTGAGTTAGTTATTTTTGTTCATGCCCTTACAGTTTTTTTTAATGTTTTTTAATGTTTTCATTCAATTCTCAGGGTTACAAAACACGGTTTATAAGAACAAGTTTAATTAAAACCGTTTTCAGACCTCACTTTTATTGTTGTTCATAGTCAAACTACAGTTTTATAGCTTTAACACATCAGAACACCTACAACTACTTCTATTGTAGTAATTTTCCGGATGATCATCACACAAGCAGGATGAGCATTGTGTAGCTAAGGCTAGGGACACAGCATTGGCCAGAACCTCAGCCCGAACAAGTGTGAGGAAAAATGAAAAATGATCTTTCAGTGATGAAAGGCTTTTCATTTGCTAATACTTATTACCTGAACATTAGAGTCAGGCAAAGTGATGTGGAGCTGGTGATAAAGAAAGAAAACTCCAGAGAGAGTGGATTATATGCAGACATGCAGCTTACACTAATGAATGACTGAGCTTTAATGTATAAACTCAGACCTAAGGGATTTATACTGAGTAATTGAGCAGTCTGGTTTTCTTGCCTTAGAAGACATGTACTGCTGATATCACGTCAGCACTGGTTAGGATCCACTCAACCACTACACAAACATACACACATGCTCCTGAAAGAGTACACTGTTTTAATAAATCTAATTGTGTACATGGGCCGCATTACATCAGTGCCTCAGAGCTGTCCACCCTTAATTGTGTTTCCGAGAATAGTGTTCTTTTCTTTTACTTCAAGGCAAAATTTCTGTGTTGTATATTCTTCACTACAGCAACTGACTGCGGGGCTCTGAGCGCTTCAGAAATGCCAGTGACCTATAGCTCTCTACTGTGCTGGAAAGCATCCTGTGTAAATGTGTCTGTTGCTGCTTTGCTAAAATGCTGCTCATGTAGCATCTTATGTGTTGACAGGCTCACTAATTAAAATGTTATGTCTTGTGTTTAATCTATACTGCAAAATAGTGGGAAAATGACACTTAACCTTTTCACAGATTTGTTATTTGTATGTATTTGACTGCTTCTGAAAAACACCAATAACTTCTTGATCTCCTTGGAAATCTCTAATGGTTGCCTGGTAACTGGTTGGAACTATGCGAATAAAGAGAAATAAGCTACATGTGTTAATTAGTAAGCTTTAGAACCACTGATAGACACTAATTTGATTCTAGCCAGAGCAGCTGTAGCTCAGGTCGTCTGCCAATTGGAAGGTTGGTAGTTTGATCCCCAGGTACTCCAGACTGCATGTCAAAGTGACCTTGCGCGAGACACTGAAGCCCATGTTGCCTCCTATCTGTAATTAGTGTGTGAATGTGTGTGATGGAGAAAAAAGCACTGTGTAGCCTGTAATACTGTGTAGATAAAGAAATGTGACTTGTAGAGTGAACGCGCTTTGAATGGTCTACTAGACTAGAAAAGCGCTACATAAATATAATTCATTTACAGTTTACATATAGTTCAGGGAAAAAAAGTAGCTCCTTGCATGTTCTAAATTTGAATGCTTAGCAGCCAGGCAAGACAATGGAATTTAACTCATTTTTAACCTTACCACCACAAACAAATAAATAGATAAACATATTTCTAGAAATGTGAAAGTTTGATATGTACATGAACATTACAGTTTGAAGCTGAAGCAGCAAGTAAAGGTGACCATAATAACCAAATGCTTAGACATAACTAGGTATTTGATTTATCTCAAAAGCCAAAATGGAAATCATGAATATCAGGTTCTAAAGGAGACAATCTATTAAATAATGTTCAGTAAAATTGTTGAGCATTACCTTAAAATCGTAAAGAGATATACCTCATGCAAGTTTTTTTTAAGGGACCAATTGTTGTCGGAGAATTTGCTCAAAAGCTATTTTAATGACAGATGTGAATTATCATATTGTTAGAAATTTGATTTCAAGTGTACCATTTGCCTTTGGAAGCTACAGCTGTGAACTCACCACATGTAAAAAAAAACGTAACTCTTATTACAAGTAAACCCCCAAGTGTATATGTATGACCCTGTTCATATTTGGTGTTGATATGTTACCTTGGTGATCTGATCACAAGTGGAAAGGACTAAATGCTGGTGTGAATGCACTCAAGATGAACTGAGAGTGTGTTTAAATCCAATGGCAGAGGCAACATTCAGAAATGGTCGAAAACACATTTATTTACATTCATTTAGCAGTCTGAATGCACATATCTCCTGGACCACATTAAGTTACCTCTAAGATACTTTCTTTCCCACCTTTAGGGAAAAATCCATTTTTAAAGTGGCATCAAAACTCAGATGATGCATCACTCACAGAAAACCAAACATTTATCTCTGCAGAGACAGCAAAACATAAAATCTAAGGATCCGTCCTGTCTGGTCCTAGGAAACAGGGATATATTGAAGAAACAAATATTTTGGTGAAAAATCTTTACCGAATAGGACTACTGTTAATCAAAAATGACACATTTTGTAAAACAGAGTAACTTTTGTTTTAATTGCGTAGATTGTATCTGATGATGTCAGCATATCGCACAATGCTTAGCATCAATGCATTTGTAACACTTTACCACTGTATCTCACAGGTGCAACCACTTATACACAGCAATTCTGTACAGTAAGGTTCGGAAGCAAACAGCTGACGGTCTGCCTGTGATCTACTGGAATTTAAGGGCTTTTATACGCAGAAGGCTCAACAGCTTGAGGCCCCCTGGTGTTTGCCAGTATCTGAGAAAAAAAAAATAGCACTTGAAGTAATGATTTTTAAACTTTTTCTTAAATCATGATTAGAGAGGATATTGTGTGTGATATGTTAAGTTAGCTGTAAACTGTCGCTCGCTTCCATGCTTGAGCACTCATTTCCTATGCTGTCCAACCAATCAGAGTGAGCTTTCACTGACTGACCTAATGCCAAGTCAACATGTTGAAATGGCTGAAAAATATATTGAGAGAGTCTAAAAATGTTAGTGGTACATGACAAGCTGAAAATACGAGACAGATGTTCTTGAATGCTCCAGACCTGCCCGAAAGCTGATTGTCAGCTTGGCGTGTAAAGGCACTTAGCGGCTAAAAGCTTTGATGTGTGTATTTGTCAGTAGAGGTGCACTGACCACAAATACCACACATAATTTATGGTATGCTCCTTTACTTGATTCATATCATGTCTAACTTGTCTAATTTACCCTTAATACATTTTGGTAAATCTGAAATGTCTTAATTTATAGAATCATCAGTAGACCTGCTGATGCCCCGTTTGTGGGACAGATGATCGTGTGACACAAGCCACATGTTTATTTCATACAGAATGGGTAACTGAGATCAGTTACAACAACTCAGGATGCAGGTGTGGACACATGTACACAGAGTTATCGGCGTCTGAAAGGATCACCTACAGCGCATGCTTATATCAAATCCAAACTGACTCTAAGTATCTGACTTAATGAAATGGTACATTTGTTGAAAGGTGGCATATGTATGCTCGATAACATCACATGGCTCAAGATCTTAGTTCATCGGAGTATAAGCACAATTTTATAGTGAAATAATTTTTTTTAAGTAAGCTCACTTAAAATTTCAGATTGCACAGAAATCAGCCTGGAAACTGTGGCACTGTAAACAATCAACAAATTGGGAATGTTGTTGTTTTTTTGTACGATCACTTTCATTTTCTCATCCATGTGGCTTTGGCCAAACTCGAGGGTCTGTTCATCATTCTGTCTCTGTATGAACCACCATAATAAAAATAAGAAATATGTTGTGATACATCAGACATATTATTTAAACACATGGGTGGTTTAGTGTAAATTATAAGGGAAAGTGATTAAAGGACCACAATACCATGTCCAGACAAATCCAACATCTGACTGGAAGCTCCCTTTCTGTGTCACAGAGACAAAGCTAAAGTTCTTATTTCTTATCTGTATTTACAGAAATATATGCAGAATATAATACAAAAATACTACTGGATTTTACACATCAAAACTTCCAAACTCACTATGAGAAAACTTCACCAGTCTTTTGAATCTGAACATAATAAGAGTTACATAATAACACAGTCTTTGTTTTAGGGATGACAGGAGAAACTTCAAAGTGAGTGTGTGTTTGCACATCTGTGCAGTTCCATTAAGAAGCCCTAGATGAATATAAATGGACGGTTGGTAGCCTTAAAAGTAGAGCACAACCTTGTTTACAAACACAGGCAGTTTTACACATCCTGTGCATACACACTTGTTTATGAGACACACACTCAGAGGAAGCTCATAAATCACTGTGGCCTACTCTCAAGATTCAAGCACTACAAAACTTTGCAGTTGTTTATTCCTATGTCTGAAGCAGCTGAGTTTCTTCTTAAACTGGGCACATATACTGTACAGTGTTTGTCTCCGTTTATTAGCCAAAGGTATTTTAGAGTGAGAATTGAGTTATTTGACATCCAGGAAGACCCTATTTTCTGCATCACAAGTTATTCATTAAACATAAAACAACACCTGAGTCAAGGGAGAATTGACCCAAAAAAGGGAAAAGGTGGGACAGAGGGTGCATGGCCATCTGGACCTTGAAGAATAATATCTGCGTTCTGCACTATTTAATTTAACTTATATATAACTTAGGTTATAACCGATAGCAGATCAAATATATTTGACAACCATCTTACATATTTAGTTTTTTTACAACTGTACTTTTAGATCTCTAATGCAGTAAAACTGTATTTTACTTAATAGTGGAACGGGACTGTTAAACAGGCTTTCATTAATTTTCTGTTCAGGATTTTCAGAGCAAGTCAAAATGTACATTACATACATACATTCATTTATGAGGTGACTTCCAAACAGTAGCTCATTATAAGTGGGCCTACTACGATGCACAGCACAAGCTTTGGCTCGGACTAGCTGGCTAACTGTTCACATAAAAGAGTCATCCTTGGACGTTGGAATTTGAAATTCAGCAGATTTGTGCTTGGTGATTCGAAGGGGAGCGTTAACTGTCTTCTACTCCACTGTTATGTTGCAGTACTTAGTGAAGTTACTAGGCACAATGGATTCATTTCTTGAAGAGACAGCAGTTCGTCACTTAGGTTCAACAGCTGCACAATTATTCAGAGATGTTTTCACAGGAACTACAGTCAGTTGATGCTTGATGGATTGATTTTGTGTAGTCACAGTGACAGAGCTGAAAATTACTAGCAAAACCTACCTAATTTCACCTGGCTTTGAACTTTCAACAGAAAAAGTTGGCATCAACGGTTACACAAATACACTGCTGAGACTGCTGTTGACTGAAATATTTAATATCTGCAGTGCGCATTTGTGATTTCACATCTAAGCAATTGGCTATAGTTCAAAGGAACTCTTTTTGACCAGTTAGTGTGATTCTTTTGAGCTTACCCGAGACCTGTTAATCAGGGTGTTCAGCAAAGCAGAGAACACTACTTATTTTCTAATAATTTTGAGTTGGTGATTATTTTCATCATCCATACTTGATTAAGTGGTAATAACATATTTTTCTGTGATGTGACCATATGTCTGCTTTACTTAGACTTTGATATCAGTAAGATTAATATTGCACCCTTCATGTTCTATGCTCAGAGCTGCTCAGTTACACATCTAAGTCTGACAAGTAAATCAATATGGGCAATCAAGTGAATTTGACACAATAGTTAACTATTTAATAGAAAATGCAATCTCAAGTTATGAGAATGCCGACCCAGTCTATCTTCCATCTGCTGTGATATTCTGTACTTATCTCAGTCCACTTTCTCTTGGTTTTCTCATAGATTATGTGGTTTGAGAACAATTTCAGTCCTTAATCATTTCTCTTTCTGTGAAATTTCATGCAAATGAACCTGAACTGTATTAGGAGTTATCCGTATACATTTACACAAATCCAGAGCCAGTTATCAATCACAAAGTCTGATTGAAATCTTTTGATAGTGATTCGATGGGGAATAACAATTCCAAATATTTAATTGGGATAAATAATTACTGTGAATGTTGCCACTCAAAATCCTCCATACTCAATAGAGACTGATTGGACATTTCCCTTTACTCCTGAATTCTATTGTAGTTATTTGACCCAAGTGGGTGTGCTCCGGAATGTCTAAATTGTGGGGTCGGTGGTGTGGTCATGTGTGCTGAGTACTGCAGGGGTAATGTCATTCTCTATCTAGTCAGCTAGTAGGAAAGCTAATTGAAGATACAAGGCCAAACTTCACCAGACAAGTTCTTCGACTTGAACACATATTGACCGAAGAATCTCCAATAGTGGGCCTGACCCAGAGCAAATGTGAGAGGCCACTAACTACATCATTAGACCCAGATTATCTGTAACAGAACCTATTAGTGGCCATTAGGAGAAGGAAATGACCCTGACCTTATCATTGTAGTTTTGCTTCTTTTTTAGTGGGAGAAGAGACTGAGAAAAACAGATAAAGATCTACTTGAATTACACCAACTAGGCCTGGAACACAGGGGATTTTAGATAAGCACTGACACTCACTCACATTTAGACGCACAAACACTAAACACACAAACATACACAGCTCCCTGGAGGACAAGTTGGATGAAATAAATCCAGCTTCTAAATAGATAGTGCTGCAACATGTGTGGCTTTTTAGATTAGCGCGGATATGATTATGCAGGCTCAGGACCATAGATATGGAGTAGATAGATCATTCTGCCGTAAGTACAACCAGGCTAGTCTATGTGTGCTGCAACAAGCTGGTGACATCAGTTGATAGCCCTTCACGAAAGAGCTAAAGATGCCAAACACACACACACACAACAAAGGCATTATATACACATATCCATGTACATATACTTGTACGTATTTATTTAATTATTTAAAGGGAAAGAAAAGCTCATGTGTGAAAATAACCTGAGTCCTACCCTAAACCTATAGCCAATCCCAAACTGTGAGTAATGTTTGCAGATTAACAGCTAAATATGGGACCAAGTATGACTTTAAATGAGATGAGATGGCTCGGTCCCACAGTTGACTTCATACACAGGGTTTTCCTTTGAGAGTTAAGGTTAATCACAAGCAAGCAGAGCACTGCCAGAGTTCTTTATTGCAGTGACAGCAACATTTGCTTGAAGAAAACTGTAGTTAATTTCCTTACTGAATAAAGTATTACAGCAATAGTACTTAAAAAAAAATCAGTTTCAATTACCTCAGGGTCTTGATTAGTTTTAGAATATGAAGAATATTACTAAAAAAATAATAATTAAATGAATTTAAAAACAATTAAAAAATATTTACACTTACAACATCAACAGCAAATATTAGACACATATTATGACCTTTTTATGCAAATTGACATAATTTGTTGAGGTGTTGTCTGTGACATGCTTAGGTCAATAAGCCACATAAATACAGTACTTCAGGCTTGAGCATGTTAGAGCGAGCCAGCCCACTCCATCCAACTCGTTATCGGAGGATAAGCCTTTTCTAAGATTAGTGATACAGTTTTGAGCTATTATGCAGACAAATGTGGAAACAAATCAAGCTAAATACTCCCAAAAGCACATTATCACTGTGTGAAAGTGAAAACAGTACCTACTCTTAGGAACTCACACTAGCACACAGAGTAAACCAAGCTCACAATATCACACACCGAACAAATAGAAAAAATGTCAACTGGCAATTTCATTCTTTAATACTAACGTTTTACACCTCTGCAGCTCGGCTATGGGCAGTATCCCTCTCTTAGGCATCGTTGTTAAACCTTCACATTATAGAATGGAATACTGAAGTTAAGAAAAAGTGTTTTTCTTTTTTGTTTTCTTTTTTTTTGTAATTGTTTTAGGTTTTTGTGTGTGACAAATAGGAACTCCAGCTTGGGGAGATCAGATATCCTAAAGAAGGAAAAACAAGAATTCAGACTTCCGAGGTACAAACTCATGCAGCCCGATGAGAAGTTCTGGGTGGAGAAAAAGATGAGAATGCAAGGTAATTCTAACCTGACCTGGGTCTGTGAGGGAATAGTGCCCTATGAAGCTGAACCATTTATATATATATAAGCAACACAACTAACTGACAAATAACCTTAAGTAGAAAAATGTGTGCTCAGTGGAGGTAAGTGTTTTCCAGAGTGAGAGTGGAAAAGTGAAGAGGCTTCATTATATAGAGACACAGTAAATACCAACAGTATATTTGACATGGTTTCTCGTAGTCTCTAATTTGAGAGATACAGTAGTAAGGCAATAATAAAAGATATTCACTTTGCTAAGTGCCTTATGATCAGAAATAATGCTAACTCCAGAAACAGATATACACAGCAGCTCTTCCAGCTTCTATAGTCTTAAGACACAGTTTTCTATTCTAGCGTTACAGCAAGTTATCAATACTGTTAGGCATGATTTTAAATTAAAAACAACCACCAACCATTTTAAAAAGCAACCTATTTTTTTGTTATGTTATTTCATCCAAGCATAAAGTAGAAGAGCAGCGTAGGTTGCTCTTGACCCCCTATCGCACTCAATTATAGATAGAAGCGATATCTGGATAAACAATCCAGAACGGGGGCAAACCTTACAGCAGGTTACTTGCATATTTCATGCCACCAAAAAACACAGAAAGGGAAAATAAACATAAGGTCCAGTCACAGGGATAGATTTGTAAGTTTAAATTACATTGCGCAAACACTGGAATACATATAACAATTTCCACAACTCTGTCACATTGCGTCATTTAATTTTTTTACAATACAAATCTTATATCTGTAATATTATTTTACTCAGGCAATCTCATTGTAAATATTAATTCATGCTACCTAGTATTTAACAAAGCTGTTTTAAATGTAGTTGATTTACACAGTAGCATGGTAAACCTTTATATTTTTGTCTTCTTTCATCCAATGTTTATGTAATTGTAATATTCATTGCAGTTTTGTGAGTTCCAGTTTACTTCAGCAACTCTGATTTTTTCTTCAAACTTAAGGTTGAGGAGACTCTTTTATCTGAAATAACAACAAATATTTTAATAAAGACAACAAAAGTTCATCTATGTGACCAGCACAGTATTCTGCTGTTCACAGTTTAAGATTTGTTTTCAATATGACAAAAGCTTTTTACCAGGAACGTTTTGTTTGAGGCACATTTCAGAGAATTATGAAAAAACTTGTTGAAAAGCTAAGAGAAAATGCAGTGTAAGGCCATTTTATTTATATATGTAACTAGAAGCAACATGGTTTGATGACATGGTCACACACAACAAATAATAAAAAAAAAACACAACAACTAAATGGGACTAAACATGAAAGATGGCTTTATGGTCCAATACAGGGCCGGGGCTGAAATGCTTAACTTGCACAGCATGCGTGGTCCTGCAGGAAGCACAGGGATGTCAAAGCCTCAGCTACAAAAACAGTGGCAACACAGTCTAGCTCAGTATGTAACAATACACCATGAACGTTTATAGATGGGTATAAGGAACATTTCCTTCACATTATCATGCAATTAATCACAATTACAAGGACTTTGCTTTTGCTGAACAGCTGTTGCAGCTGGTAGAATGTCTATAATGAGATTTAAATGGTAAATAGTGTCTTTATTTCGTGTTTTTTAAATCTTCTTGACCAGTCAAAGCACTTTACTGTACAATTTACATCCACTGATTCACAAACATTCATACAGTGATTTCAGTTTCATACATTGAACTCACAACCTGATCTGTATTTGAATTTCTTGAGAGAGACACCAAAGTGACACAGCAATGTGTAAGGCGTTTCCAATGCATTGTGTTGCTTTTTGGCACAGTGAAAGGCCTTTAATATCTGCTGAAACATCTTCTTAATTTCTTCTTGCTTCCTGGTAGCTGACTGAGATAGTTTTTGTTTATTCTAAAGCACTTAATGAAAACTGACAGACGACTGACAGAACGTTAAACTTTTTGGAGGAACACAAATATAGAATATAAAAATTGTCAGAGAATATCACCAGAGTTGCAAAGCACTGCTGGATTTGACAACACGAGAAGTAACTTACTCTCATTTACAGATACACACCTCGTGCACACACCAATACAAAAATACTCCAGGGGCAACCTAACCTCATTAGATATAGACAAACATTCAATTAGTCAGTGTAATAAGAAACATAAAGCATGTCTGTGGTGGAAATGCTTACATTCCTCCCTCCCAGTCAGCAGCACTAAAACAACTGGCTGAGGATTTATAACATAACTGGTGAATGATAATGCTTCTTTCTTTGTGTCTCTATGTCACCCAAACTGTGTTTGTCTTGTCCAAGCATTTGAAATTAGTGTTCATTTTCAGAACAAATGTCCCTCTGTGGTTAGAGCCACGAGACATTAAAGAATGATTTCACTTTCCTCAACAAATGTGTGCTTGCTGGAGTCAGCAAGCTGGCTGTGAAAGAATACTGAGCAAAGCCAAACAAGGAGGTAAAGCCAGTGCAAGTGGAAATGTGTGCGGGAAAACACATGAACCACTGGCTGGCCTCTCAAGCCAAAGATCAGTTGTAATTAACTTGATGGACTATAATCTTTACTTTTTAACATGGACTTTATATTAGCATTTAAGTTTTGACACTTAATTAAATTCAACTGAATTCAGTTCAATTATGCATTAATAATCCCTGAAAGGAAATTGTTTTCTGTTGTATGAATCTTGTTTTAGATATATTAATGTTGAAGATGGACAAAAATACAATAAAAAATATAATAAAAGAAAACAGCTAACAAATTTTGGAAAGCTGAAGTAAAGCAGAGGTGTGGTTGTTTTTGTCAATGTGTTGTTTTTGTTGCTTGGCCTCAACTTAGTTTATTGTGTCACACTGGGTGTTTGCAGGTAACACATGAGATCTTTCTCAGTAGACAACATGGACAGAAACTCCAAGATGCAGAGATGTTTTTTTCAGAGAAATGTCCAGAATTACACCATTCGTTGTAAACAAGTACTGCAATCCCTCCTCATTTACTGTCATCTCTGCAGGCTCTGTAGCCTGAAAGCCAGATAGAGGGATGTTAGAGTCATTCCTGCAGCCAAGTCTTGGTGAAACAAACAATATTACCTTTATTAATTCCACTGCATCCTTGTAAGGACTATAAGCTTGTATGAGCCATTTAATTGCCAGTTATCTCACAGTTATTAAATTAATAAAATTGGATTTTTTGTAGCCAGTTACAATAACTACAATTTTATTGCAATTGGCTTGAATTGGATTGTATCTGTGAAGTGCACTGAGATGATATTTGTTGTAATTTGGCGCCATGTTACGGAGGCCGAGAACGACCATGGATTATTTTTATTATGCACTGTTATCTTGTGATAACGACTTATTATTTTGTTATCTCAATACAATAAAGATTCATTTATAATGTGTTTGTCTTGATTTCAACCTACAAGAGCTGCCATGAAGGGCTTCCGTAGCCACTGGCTGTAGCTGTAGCCTACAGGTAAGTTACACTTTACGTTAGTTTTTTTACTTGACTGGGTTTGTTTAGGGCCTACCTACGGAAGCCGTTCGTGGAAGCGCTTGTAGGTTGAAATCAAGACGAATACATTATAAATGAATTCTTATATCACAAGAAAACAATCTATGTTATTTCGAGATAACGAAATAATATGTCGTTATCACAAGTTAACAATGCATAAAAAATAAAAAATAATCCATGGCGGTTCTCGGCTTCTGTACTATATAAATAAAACTGAGTTGAATTTAAATGTGATCTATGTGACAACTATAATACATCTGATTCAACTAATAGTCAAATGACAGGATAACAGTAAAGCCGCTCATAAAGTCAACAAGAAGTTTTATTTACACTGAAATTACTTAAGAAAGTTAAATTTCACAAAGTAACTATGCTATGCTAGAATTCCCAAGACTAAAATCAGGACAAAACTATAAAACTGATTGATATGCTACTTGTGAGCTATGCTAACAGCAAAGCAGAATTGGTCCACGAGATGACCAAATGAGTTTTACAATGAGTCACTTCTGCATCAGACCATAGACTACGTTGTCTGATGAAAAAATTATGCAGTGCAAAATCGGTATCCTTGAACTGATACACAATTTTTTATATTGAAACATCACTTCTAATGATTCGCTATGCTTTTAGCTTTAGCTTAACTTAAGGTAACCAGACGACCCTGATTTCCAGGGACTTGTCCCTGGACAAATGCTGTCCCTGAAAATGTCCCAGATTTTGACACTGAATGGGGGGAAATGCGTGCAGACTCAAAGTAACACTAGTTATTACGGTAGCCATTATGGTAGCAGAGAAGACGTTGTATGACGTATAAATGCAGCAGCGTCAACAACAACAATCTAGAGGCGGCAAATAGGAAAGAAAAGGAGACCAGCGACCGCGATAAATGGTATGTTGTGTATTAACTTATTTATTTTGTGTGAACTAGCAGGGTTTTTTGTTTTTTTTCACCTTCGCATTGAAAATGTGCCCGATTTTCATTTCAGAAATCTCGTCACGTTAGCTTAACTACTTAATCACAATTCCTCAAAGAATCTCCAAACTGACAGTACTGTTGTCTACTGCATGCAAGAGACTAACTACTCATAACTACCTACAAAAAAAGAGAAAAAACTTTGCATTTATCTTTAGTAAAATATGTGAGAAGAAATGTTGAATGTTGAGCATATCATACTATAAATCTCAGCTTTAACAAGAAGCTGGGATTCATGATGTTCCACAAATTAGAACAATGACTGTTTTAATGTAAACTGTATTTATTTATGTATTCATTTATTTGGATTAGAACATAATAATGGCACTTTTTCTAGAGAGAGAAAATTTGAAGGCATGCATTAATTGATTTAATAATAGTGATGAAGAATTGGTCACCACAGAATAGAGTATAAGTACCTGAAAATTTCCTTTGGATATGAACACCTGGGTGTTTTAAAACAATCATCTTTTATGCATGGCCAGTGTTGCACAGAACTTAAATATAGCATATATTTCCAGTGTCTTCTCTGATTTACTTTGTAAATAAACTTGACCAAAATCAGTAATCAGTAGTTCCTTTTCCATTAACAATCCTCTTTTTTTTTTGTCTCTGCCTCTTCAGTCTATCATTCTCTGTTTCAAAGATTACTGCATGACTGGCAATTGTACTAGAATGTGAATATACTGATACCTTCTCCCTCTCACCTTGCATTATTCAGACGGAGAGATATTCTAAATCACATACAGGCACATATACAAACATATATGACACACCATCTTGACAGAATTGGTTCGCATTGTCGGTGATGCCTGTTTGCAAGCCCTCCATATAAGTAAAGAAAAAGAAATGAGTGCAGAGAGAACAATAACAAGGAATAGGGAAATGATAAAGGACCAAAAGAAATTCAGGACAAAGAAGAGTGAAAAGGGAGGGTCCTATAGTATGTGGTGCATACATGGATCTGATGAAGGATAAATAAAAGCGTTTTTTTTCCTCTGAATGCCAGACAATCAAAAACTAAAGCTATGCCATTTGCTTTGTTGTTATTTCTTTGGTTCGAAAGCTTTATTGACAAAACATCAAAGCTTGCTACTCAAACTCCTATAGACAGGTTTTTGTACAATAATCACAGAGGCACCTTTTCAACTGGCGGCAGAACGTAGTACTCGTCTCAGCCTATCAGGCAGAGTCAATCCCCTAAACAGAGCCAAGAAGAAGCTGTTTTTTTAACTTTTAATTTTATCATTGTAATTTCTCACCTGCTGCCCTACTGTCAAGGCTTCCAATAAAATCAGTGCTAGACATTTTTCCAAACTAAGCTGGTGGTCACACCTGTCTTGTATTGTATGTTTAAGGTATAGTTTCTGTTGAATGTGGTAGCTAATTAGATAGCCTTGTCATAAAGATTGTCACCTCATATTGTCCAATATTCCAATTATTACAAACCTGTTTTAAAAAAGTTAGATCATCCAGAAACATAATTAATTTATATTAAAAATTCTAATCCCAAAATGGTATTTGGTGATGGATTCTTTTGATTATTGAGTCAACAAGATTGTAACACCAAAATGACCATTTATTAAAACTGTTTATGACCGGTTTATCTGTGACTGGCTGTCACAGTTTTGCCTGGCAAGAGCAAGAAACCTTTCTTTGGCATAACACCACATTCATTTAAAATGCATTCATTTAAAATGCAGTGTTATGTTATGTTACGTTGTGTTAAACATGAACACTTTGAATTTCCCTTACAGAATAAATTAATAAAGAATTTTTCAATTCTTTTTATTCTAATGTAATGGATGTAAAAAAAATAGTAAGTGTTATGTTGAGTGACTTGAACTTGGAAGATTTAAAAAAACTGAATCGGTGTCTCAAAAAATGCCTTTGTTTTTAATGCTCATACATAGTCTTCCAGAGGCGGCTCGAGTCCTTCAATGTCTGAGGTGACATGATGAGCATGTTTTATCAAACTGTCATTGAGAGTGCACTGGTCTGTGCTGTTGTCTGCTGAGAGAGAACTACAGACACAAACATGCCCAGACAAAAAAGGCCAGTTCTGTAGTAGGCAGAAGGCTAGATCCTCTCAGTGCTGTGGTGGAGCAACGGATGAGGAGGAAATTATATTCCGTTTTGGAGAACAATAAACATCCTCTCCATAGCATCCTGGCAGGACAGAGGAGCAGCTGCAGTGAGAGGCTGCAGGACTGAGAGGTTCAGGAGGTCCTTTTTAACAGGGACTGTTTTTCTGAAATTTCTTTCCATCCATCCATTTTCTATATCCGCTTAATCCAGTGGTCGGGTTGCAGGGGGGCTGGAGCCTATTCCAGCGGTCATAGGGCGAGAGGTGGGGTACACCCTGGACAGGTCGCCAGTCCATCACAGGGCAAAACGAGACACACGACCACACATACACGGGGAGAACATGCAATCTCCACACAGAAAGGCCCCAGCTGGGAGTTGAACCTTGAACCCTCTCGCTGTGAGGCGACAGTGCTAATCACCACACCACTGCAGTACTATTATTGTAAACATTTTAAAAAAATTGAGCTACTTGACTAATTTGAATTTCCCCAACTGGGGCATCAATAAAGTTTTTTTTCTATTCTATATGCTTCTGTTTCTTTAATTACCACATTAGTTTTCATGCTTTGGGCAAAACACAGAATCACATGATATACATCATATGATCTATTTAAAAAAAAAAATGAATGTGTGTGGTATAAAATGTAGATAAAACAAACAGTACATGTGTTACACGCTACCATCCATATCTACTTTCTTATCTGGAATGTTTTAATTGAACTAACTGTATATCATTGTATCTGAATCAAATAACTATACAGTAAACCCAAAAAATCATATACTTGGTATTTTACTCCAGGTAATTCATACACTGTCAGATTTCTATCAAGTATAACACTTCCTAATTTAATGTGGACATGTTTTTCTGTTTCTCTGGCTTTGGAGAAATCCTAGCTGCAGGGCCAGATTTACCTTCTGCCAATTTATTAATGTCTGAGTCAGAATTTGAAATGTATCTACTGTATCTTGCTCTTAGAAATTCCCACAATGGATCCATGAAATTAGCATCCAGAGGATATCAGTATTTTGATAATCATAAAATATAATAGATCCTGTTTTACAGAAAGAAAGTATAAAGAAATTGTATTATTGTTCCACCAATCTAATAAATAAGTGTAGCTTTTAATGGTTCTGAAATTATTTTATAGTAACTGAACTGATCAAATTTCTCCTCCATTTTTCTTCATTTTTGTCCAATGACAAATTTGCTTTGCAAAAAGAAGACATATGTTTGCCAGCTACTGTTGCTTTCAAAGTTTATAGCCTCCAGAACTCTACTGGCCTTCTGGTTTTGGAGCTTATGTGATGGGTTGCCAGGGGCTATTAGGCTAGAACACGTTCCTTGATCCAGCACCTGTCATCACATCACTGAAATCTGACGTGTGAAAATGAAAGCAAAGAATAAGTAGGTATCGGTATAAAAACTCTCCTGATCCCTTTGCAAAAGAAGAAAAGCTCAAATTGAATATTCAAAGAGGGTCCTCAGGTAGTTTTATAACGCTTAGGTTCACTTAACGAGTTGTAACAGGTGAGTTGCTCACCGTCTGCACAGGAGTTAAACTGGAATGTTTTAATTGGCCAGATCTGATTCTAGAAACTATAAAGAACTCATCTTCTGCAACAGAGGGACCTTTTGATCTCTCTTTCTTGTGGTGGCCCTCATGAAATTTTCTCATTAAAAGTGATGCTTATTGCGGTTAAATCTATTATTGCTGACACCGCAATATAAAGTCACAATGAATACTTGAGAAAAGTGGTTTTGCTGTAATAGAACCTCTTCCGTAATTAAAAGACTCCTTGTTATTTACCAACTCAACTTTTGTGCAATGTAAATAGAAAATGTCAAATTCAATTAGAATGTAGAAAGATATTCCACAAATGAAATTATGTAAAAATCTGAAGTAAATAAAATACACATATTCTTCACACAATGACAGGTTACAGAGAAAAAAATAAGATACAGAGAGAGAGAAAGAGATACCTGGCGTGTGAAAATGCTGGACACCAGGAGAGATAAACAGAAGTAAAAGGACAGAAACACACACACACATCCCTGGGGAGCAGAGACAGAACAGGGGCCATGTTGGGTAACGCAAATGAGTGCATCCCTGTCAGCTGGAGTTCCAAACTGAGCATTCCTCAGCTTTAATAATGTCAAATGTTATGTCAGAGTCTTCCTGGCAAATCATGCTTCATCTAAAGGCAAACATTCCTTTTCTCACAGAGCGCCTGTAACTGTAACATTTTCTGTGTGTGCTGGTGTCTCCTCCTCCCATACAAGAGGAATCACAGATAACATGTTGAAAACTTTCTCTTGACAATTGTTATTTTTAGATTATCATTCCTTCTTTAATTAAAGAATTCAACCAGAAAAATCTTAGCATACTTGTCCATATTCCTTGTTTTCCTTTTCAGTTCTGTCTGACAGTGATTGATACTCATACCTGCAACTTTCAGTATAATAATTGTCTTAACGTATTGCAAGTTTATTAAAAGGTTTAGACAAAAGCTTCTGAAAATACAGCCCTTTGACCGACAGGCGACCTGCCCAGTGTTACCCTGCCTTTCGCCCGATGACTGCTGGGATAGGCTCCAGCCCACCCGCTACCCGATTAACGGATTGACGGTATAGAAAATGGATGGATATTACCTGAAAAAAAAAATACAGATGGATCATCCACATCCATCTGTGGGTCGTCCAAAAACCTGAAAGCTGGCGGTTCAATTCCCACTCTCACTGCTCAAAGATTGGTGAACTGACAACTGGAGGGGTGCTACGATCGAGGTGCTCGTGAGCAAGGCATCGTACCTCCATGCTCCCTGGGCCCCGTCTCCATGAGTGTGTGCATGTGTGTGTTCAACATGGGTTAAATGCGGAGAAGTAATTTTGTGTATCTACATGACAAAAAAGTCTTAATCTTAATCATTAGTTTGGGTTTATGTGCATTTTATATTGGCAGCTTCATGTGGATTTTAGGAGAGATGACACTTAAAAGAACAAGTATGAAAGAGGTTTTAGCATCAAATACATCAGACCTGCAGCACTTTTATTCACTGAAAGAATGAAAAAGTATGACATTGAAGGCTTTTCATAAAAGAAAAGTTGTTGCTTCTCAGAAAACTCATGTCTGCTGAATTTTCTTACAGGCTCCATGAGCACTGCTTCAATCATGAATTGAAATGAGCTTAATATGGACTGGTTTAGATGGTTTATCATTTGCCAATAATTTTGCATCTTCATTCTCCTTTACACTGTTTCCAGGAGAGACTTCTCAGATGCTTATGTTCAACAAACCACCTGGCATGCCAGGCAAAACCATGTACCAATTACAAACCAAAGTATAAAATAGCAAGGTTTCCATCAAAAAGTTTTACAAATGAAGAACTGCAGAAGACTGGGTGCAACCTGTTGATGCAATTACGAAAGCCCAAATCAAACTTTGAATTAGGAAAACTTGAGCAAATTAACGGTCACCTGAAAGCATCACGATAGAGAGCGGATAACAAATTAAAAATACAAACAAAAACAGCCTGAGGGAAGCCCAGTTCATGTCTGAAGTCCAAACTCTTGAATGTAAGCAGCAAAAATAAAGAGAGGTGCAAAAACCCACCGTTAACCTTTTTTTATTAAAAGATTTAAAAAAGACATGACAAAACTGTGTTTGGTGGCGTGAAACACCACAGCTTCTGTGGCTAAAACCAGGAGACTGAGGAGCCACATTTCTGCACCTCAGTAGAATCTGTACACATTTTAATTCAGCAGCTCTAAGTACTTATATAACATGTGCATGTTAACTGATGAACTGTATCGTATGGGTACTGGGATTTAAGTATGAAAGAAACATTAAGCTGTTGTAGTACCACAAGTCAAACATTTCAGTATCTCTTGCTGTAAAGATTTTGCCCTGTATTTGGTTCCTTTCCATCTAACTGTACTAAATGGCATAAGCTACAGTTCTCGTGGAATCCTGACCTCATATATCCTTGTCCATCCTTGACATGGTGAAGATTTCACCAGTCATTTTCACTGATAAACCCTATTATCAAATCATCCACTCAGATAAGATACAGATCTTTGACAGATGCTGCTGTTGGTAATTACAGCAGAATTGATTGCTAAAGCAGTTGGATGAGTCAGGACAGAATGGCAGCCCTGAACTTTTTGTCCTTCATTTGTTCCACGTACCCTCTCAATTGCAGGATAAACAAATCAAAGGTTGGTTGCACTGCACGTGATTTGAACTGCTTATTACCCCTCTGTTTAGTGATCAGCATTTGCATTTTATGTCCTCAAGTAATGCAGTCTATGATTATAATCAATGGGTTGCTCATAATGAACTATATTCAAACAGCACATTACTGGCTTGATATAAACCTGCAAATGCAAGCTGACATTATCCTAATTTTAATTCATTTTCATACTATTTAGGATTGGTATCACTGTTATCAACTGGCCTTCATTTGTGGCTGTGTCTTTGTTACCCTTCACTGCAGTTGGTTCTCCAGGACATCAACCATATATTATATTTGTTTAATCTTTTGTAAAATTCTAATTAAAATTTTTTCAACATAAACAGTTATACTTGTTCTTCCCCTTTAAAGCATTTTGTTCTGAAGGTTCCTCTCCAGTTTGACCCAGTTATACATTTTTCCCTAGCTTTATTCATTTCCCTTCAAAGGAAAGCATCTGTTTAACCCATTTATCATCGACTTACTCACCACCAGTACTGATAAATCCCCTCTTACTTTTTTAACTGTGCCACTTATTGCTTTTCCTTGCTGTAGTCACAGTAGATACATCACTTAGACAAATCTACGTGTCGGCAGAGGTCACTGCTCCAGATATGCATGAATTTTAAACCTGTCTCGTTGTATTAATAATCAGTTTGTGGTGCACTAGCTGGTGTGTTCTTTGATGAGGTAGATGCTGTTGCAGGTGAGAAGAAAACATTCCTTTGAGCTAAACTTAGCTGTATGTATGACTTAATTATGAGACTAATTTAATACAATTGCAGTTTATGGAGGATGATGAAATAGGACTCAAGTTGTTGAATAGCCTTCCCAACAAGAGGCATTGGTGGCTCAAGAGGATTATCTTGAGGTAATTGGAAGGGAAAAGATCATTTTACTGATGCAGAATGAACATTACAACACATATCTTATTGACAAACCATTGCAATGCTGACTAAGATGAAGATTTCATAACTTAACTGAGGGACAAAACGTTGGACAAACAGCAGGCAGAAAAATTTATAATTTTATTAACCGCAAACATAGAAAACTGGAATATTCATTGTAGTGGTATGTGAAAACCAAAGGGTAAAGAGAAGGAAAAAAAAGGGTGAAGCAACAGGATTCACCTCAAGTCAATATTGTGGTATTGAAGGAAAAGCAAGAGAAAAAGAATAGTTTCCCACTCGAGTTTAACAAAGAAACACCACCCTAACCTACCTCCGAACAAGGTCCTGTTTGTTGGTTAATAAAACACACGTTTGCATACGAACCCAAATCCAATTAAAACCATAGAGCAAACATTTTATGTATATTTGGTTTGCAGAAATGTGGAGTGGCTACATCTCTCCTTGACAGCTGAAATGATTACCCAGCCATACTCCTACCCTTTGGTCTGTTCTTTGGCAGTTCTGTACTCCCATTTTGCCTTCGCCATTCCTCATCTTGGTATATGCTCTTTACTCCAGTTGCCAGATTGACTCAGTACTCACTGTAGTATTTTTTTTCTTTTTGTCCTTCCTTCTTCTACACGTCTTTTTTACTTTTTTTTTTAGCTTCAGAATTTGCCTGGTGTATCATAAACTAAGCAGGGAACAGGAGAACAAACTATTATCTTTCTTGAATCTTAAATCTGTTAGTACACTTTCGACTTCCTGCACTGTATCAAATTAAAATCCTTTTTGAATTCAATTAAAGAGAAACACTCCTGTTATTAACAGGGCTTTTAATAGTGAAATATGTGTATCCAGACCGTGTGCATCAACTTACCAGACTGATCCAAGGTGGTTTAAAATGAAGAAATCAAACAGTGACTTTGGTAAATGCTTAAGTGAGTATAACAACATGTTTAAATCAGCAACCCTCCCGCCCTGCCCAACCTGACTAGTATTACAGGCCAGCCTCTGTTTGTAGCAATTCCACCGCCTGCTATTATATGAGGCCCGACTTTTAATCGAATCCTGGTTTTTATTTGACAAGCTACAATAGATTGTGCTTTTTCTTCAACTGATGAAGAAAACAGCTGTGGGAATGGAACCTTCTGTTCTTACAGTGGGAGAAAAAGAGAACCATTCTACTACAGCAAACAAGCTGCACAAAATGTTCTTTTAATGATAACACTGCAAAAGACTCTTTTATGATTAATACTCTGAAATTCAACCACAAGTTGTCACTCAGCTTCATTACATGCAGGAGTGTAATATTCTGCATATTTACAATGAAAGATGCATGCGTATATCGTACTTCAAAGCAACTGTTTGGTCATTCACCTCATTTCCATTTACCTGTGAATCCGCTATAAAGACTCCAGGCTATATTTGCCCTGGGAGCCCACCTTGTGTTTTCAACATTGTCTACTTTGCTCAAAAACCAAGACTTGTCAGAAACAACAAATGCCAACGACCACAATGAGCCTCAGTGGCAATTAACATTACAGTGCCCAGAGACCATACTACCATGGCACCATAAATGAAAAATGACTTATCAAAACTTTTTAAATATACTGACCTTGCTTGTGTGTGTGTGTGTGTGTGTGTGTGTGTGCGCGGAGCTATGCATGTATTAAAGTTAAGTTTTAACAACCAAAGCAGAGTGACCTCCTTCCAACTGGCTCCTTTGTTTTCCTTGAGGAGCTTAATCAGACAAAAAAAGAATTGTTCACTCCTGTTCTGTATTCTTTAGATCCTCACTGATCACAACTGACACAAATGTGAACACACACACAAGTACATCCATTTACTGTAGACACAGATCTATCGGAATGCATGCAAACCAACACATTCCTTTTTTCAATTCATAAAAATAACTAAAAAACGCAAATGTCAGATTATGTGATTTTTACAGTCAAGCACAACTGTGGAACAAATGGTCATCTCACTTTTCTTTCACCTTTGATCCTGTATTCTGAATGTCAGCAGAAATAACGAAGAAATGCTGTACAGATGTAGTGCTAACCGGATGAAGACAACAAAATGAAGAGTGTTAAAGCTTTTTCTGTTGAAACAGCCACCAGCCAGATATCCACTGCAGTTTTTAGTTTCCATTTTCACAACATTAATAAGAAAAGGAGAATTGAAATGGTCGGAGTGGGCATGAGTTAGTTTTTTGCCTGATTTGAAGAAGACTTGATTTTCATGCAGAGGACTGAAAACACATTTGAATTGCATCTGATCTAGCAAAGATTAAAATGTGACTTACCAGCTGTTTCCAGTCTTAGTCTGCACATGACAAATGCTCTTGAGTGTTTGCCATCTTGCCATATATGATATCTCAGATATCCCTTGAGGTTAAAGAAGAAAAAAATGAAGAAAAAAATCTGTCTATTTTCCTCATATAGATGTCCACCAAAGTTATTGTTTTTTCCCTTCTCAAGGTCAAAAGCAATGTAGACTATATCTCCAGCCCACGAGACATTGCTTAGCCTACTTTCTTTGCTTCAAACCTATTGATGAAAATGTGTAGCATTTGTTATTTGAGACTTTTTAAAAGATCATCTCAGATTTCTTTTACAAGTTCTTGAAAATCTGGCAGCTACAAGTCAAGCATTAAGTTTTGTGCTGAGTTGCTGGCTCCCTGCAGTGGAAAAGTTTTAAAACTCCAGACACAAACTTTTAGATGTTTAAAAGTATTTTTTTGTATCAGTGGGACAAAGCAGCATTGATCCAGCAGTGTCACATGTTTGGTTATCTCTTGTTTCATTTGCACCTGTTCACCTTAACTCTCCCAAACTTTACTGCAAACTCAATGCTCTACTCTCTTTTCTCCTTGGCCCTCCTAACCCTCCTTTCCTTATCTTAATTTTGTGCTTCTACACCTCTGCCTCTTCTTTCACTCATCTCCAAATTCCTTCCCTTTCATCTATCTCCGCAGTGTCCCTCCTCACCTTATAGTGTTGCTGACCATCTCTCACCCATCTTGCTTGTTTGTCTGGCCACTCCCAACCTCTCTCACATCTCCCACTCTGTCTTACCACGTTTCTCCCTCCTGCTTTGCTGCTTCACACTTCTCTTCTTCTCTTTTTTTCTTCAGACAGAAAGCCAATTGAAGCTGTCTAAACAAATGAGAGGTGTCTGAGATCATTTAAACAGCCATAAATAACATCAAGAGAGGAGGAAGACGATGAGTGGACCCCACTCCTGAATGCACAGACACACTCAAGGTTGTACACTGTGGCACGCGTATATAGAGACACACACCAAAACACGCACACACTCTTAAGTGGACTCCATTGCTAATTTGTCTGATAGCATGTTATGGGAAGATAAGAGTGGAGGCAGGAATCTAGCCTGTCTGAGATGCATTAGCACAGCTTCTGTTCTGTTTTCATCAGTCAGGCTGCGGGAGCACTCCATATTGTTTGCTAATTTGCCTTTTGCAGCTATTGTTTGGAATGCTGGTGGAGTTAGAACTGGGGGTAATGGGCACTGTGTGAATGTGCACTGGAAGCAAAGTTCAGACTCTTGATAGAGAGATCTTTTCAGGTAATAGGGCTCTGAGAGAATGAATGGTGCCCTTTGTGTTGAGTTAATGCCATGCTGCTTGGATCTCGCTGTCACTGTTCACTGGTCTAAAACCAACAAATATGAAGGCCACACATCACAAGACATAGATGGGAGAGAGGAGTTTGATCTTAATTCATTAAGCCTGTCCATGCCTTGAAGAGAAGAAGACGAATGGTGATTTTGTTCTGTCAGTCCCTGGCAAGCCTCCACTTTCCTGGTTTCTGACAGCTCTCTGCCAAGTAGGACATTAAATAATAAGCTTCCTCTTTCTTCTCTATGTCTGCCTGTCTCTCTCTTGCTCTCACTTTCTCTCCTCCATGTCCATTTTTAAATGTGTGTGTGTTTGTCTGACTTACTGTCTTTCTCTGTTACAAAAAATTCAGTTCGGAATGAAACACTGGCAACTTTGTGTGGAGTAAAACATACATCCGCACACATACACGCATACACACGCCTGTACAGTGTATCTCAGCCAATACCCTCTTAAATACTACAGAGTTGGCACTTGTTATAAGCCTCTGCACATCAGGCCAAATCCATTTTAGTAGTGCCAATTTCATTCTTGGGACGTTAAGCATCTACACCGCAAGGTCGAAACATTCCAATGAAAGCCCACCTCGCTCTGTTGCAAAATTGGATGAAAATGAATGCTATTTCTCTTGTTGAAATAGCCATCATGTTTCACTGGTTCCCACACAGTAGACTGGCATATGCTAATGCACTGACTAAATATTCATACAGCATTACACTAGTGGTCCATGAAGCTGAAATTTTCATATAATTTGGAGTTTCAGTGTCTTGTTATCTTAGAAATTATATTTGCACTGATATATGTGAGGGTAACGTTGTATCGGCATAATATGTCTGTGTGCTTTTGCTGCAATGTGTGTGTGATATCCCCAGTGGCAGTGTTTTATTTTACACAGAGATGCCACACAGTGACAGTGCCAGAAGGTGCAGTGGGAGTGAGAATGTGGGTGTTTTGTTTTATATATACCAGCTTTGAACTCCTGATTATGGTTATGATGTTGTGTGTGACAGACTGCCTATGGAGGTGCTAGAGAGCACAGAGGGGCCCTGGAGACACAGCCTGGGTATCAACATGGGGTGGTAAGGATCAGGGAGTGGATAGGTCTAATGGGTTTAAGCTAATCTTTCAATAAGTTCATATAGTCCTCGCCTTTGCTTCCTTTTGGTGAAATGCTTCATAGCAAAATCAGTCATTGTTAAAACTGCTTATATCATGAAGTAAATTAATTCAGAATGCATGAAATCGCAATCAGAGTCATCTCTGGACACTCAAAAGAGATTCTCAGTGATTCCATCCGAGTCAATATTTTTGGACGGTCACATAGACTTGGCATCCTCATGATGGTGAAAACGGGCCACAGACAATCAGTTGTTTACTATCAAAAACAAATGAATGTATAATAAAGTGAGAGTAAAAACAGCAAGGGCAAAAACACCAGAGATCTTTTTGCTTGGACTAATGACAAGATGAAACTGTTACTGAAAGTAACAAGAGTATCATGCAGTCTTAATGGCAGAAAATGTTGACTGGAAGTCATCACAAAGCAAAGACTGTGGCATACCAGGAGGGCATCCGTTTCTTGTAGCGGTCATGACAATGGGAAAGAAGAAGCCTAAGAAGAAGGATAAAATCATAGAAGGCCAAGTAAGAGTGTTTTCCTTTTTCTCACTTAATGTATCTGTATTTTATAACAAATTATCTTCTCCAAGCACGGGTATATCTGTCTATTTCTACAGAAGTATGCCAATCCAAACTGATGCTTATTGTGTTCTAACTGGACATTGCTTATTGATTTTTGACATTCAACCTCTAGTCTCAAAGGCTCCTTTAGTTTTATGCAGCTAGTGGAGAGTTTTTGGTTTACAAGCTGTAGCTGGGACATTTTGAGAGTTGTTAAGGTCCCATGAGAGTAATTGAAGTCACATGTTTTCTGCAGGTTGTTTAAGTCGTTGTCCCCTGTGAGTTGTACAATACTTTGGTCACAAGATTCAAGATACTGCCTGTGGAGGAAAGTCAAGCCTTCCTTTGTAAGTGTTGGGTCGGTGACACCTACGGCCAACTCCTATGTTTCAAATTGTTTTTTTTTTCTGTTTAACAATAAATGGCTTCTGTAACTCCTCTCTTAAACCACTGGTCTTTCCTGTCCAGAATGTGCACATTATTTACCTCAAAATAATATCCTTTCTTGATAAAGTGTAGGTGGCCCACTGAAACTGAATCTTAAACTGAGGAGCTGGCTCCTCTGTTTTGTGCCATGTGATGGGATTTGGTTGTTTATTAATCCTTATATAAAGGTTTAATTTCCCCAAAATAAAGATCTATTTACTGCATATCAAATGTTATTCAGCTTGTTTTGTCCTTTGGTTGAGCCAGTTTCTGTTTGAGTCAGCTGTTGGATTTGAAGTTGATCACAATGTTGAATGGAGAAAATCCTTTTAGGTGTCTCAGATCATCCTGCTACAGCACAGTCCAAAAAAAGGCAGCCTGTTGTTCTTTGTGTCCATTCTGAACTTGATATTGCTGTCCACTGAGTTGATTTGTGAAGGAAACTTCTTGAATTTGGATTTTACCCTTGGTGTCATTCACATTTCTGAGCCTTGTAAGAGTGCAGTGTTCTTCGTTCTGCTCCCTCTGTGTGGATACTTACCAACATGGGGGACACTTGAGAACCCATGGTCCAGGAGTGCCACTGTCCTCTAAAACTGTCACTGACTGTAAGTGGTAGAGAGATAAAGGTCCAACAGAGCACAGATTTGAGCTGGGGTAAAGTTGGCCTTGTTGTTTGAAGGGTCACCTTGCTGCAGCCATTTCCTGACAGTATCCATGTGTGTATGACTGTCTGCATTTGTGTAAAAAACCTTACTGCACATCATAGTGACACACACACATGGACTACCTTTTCAGCATTATCCTGAGACAAGGATTTTTATGATTATAGCAATGTTGCATGTGAGAAAATATAACCCCCCTGAATAGAAATTAATTCATCATAATATTTAAAGTCCAAGGCCAAAGTAATGCCCTACATAGGAAATGGATGAATTTATAGCTATTAACTTCACTTTTGTTTGAGTTTAGAAATTGATAATTACTGCTGATCTGGGACTTGTGTCTTTAAGACATGTTTGTACTTTGACAACTGATTTTTTCTCATCTGGAGTCATAGATACATATTGTTGAAGATCATCTGCATAGCAATGGAAATCAATGCAATGCTTCCTGAGATTACCTCAGGGTAGAATGCGATGAAATGTAATGGTCCTAAGACGGAACCCTGTGGAACACAATTAACTTTTGTGTGTGACATGAAATTATCAGAAATATGATTAAAAACTGACTGAGGAGAGTCATTAGTGTTTGAAATCATTTGTAAGGCTTAGATATAAGACTTTTTTCTATAGGACCATATAGCAAAAATCACACCAAGAACCACAGAACAGTCATGTTAGACTTTTGTATGATTTCTCTGTAGGATGATCTGCCATCTTTCACTGCACCTACAATTAAATAACTGATCAAAAAGATGATGGTGTACCTTGTCTGTTTTTGTTTTTAAGGTGCAACCATGAACAGTCTTCCTCTCGTAGTATTTAGAAAAGGGTCTTTGCTGTATCATTCGTTCCGTGTTCCTGTAATTCCCCTTCTGTTAAAAAGACAAAGCAAATAAACATCAGAAAAGCAACTACTTCTGCACTTATTTAACTTCCACGATAAAGAAAATGTGTATGAGTCACAAGCAAAAGTAACCCTACAATGGCACTGTGCTGAAGTTGGCAAAGATATTTGAAATTTAATTTATTTTCATCACGCTGGTGAGTGGAAAGCAGCCAGGATGCTAAAAAGCAGTAAAGCATCAATTAGCACCTCAGAAATTGTATGGCTTTGAGAAAAGCTCATAAATGTGAAATACACATTTATCCAAGTTCGATTTTCACCAGGCTTTCTGGTGTTAGGTTAAAAGCCATTGTTGAACAAAAGTAATAGTCTTAATTAACAAACACACTGACAGACACTTGTATTGAAAGCTTTTGTTTGCACTTTAACACTTAAAGTGTAAATGTTAAAGACAGTACACGATCATTTGATGCAATGTTAAATATCAATATTGTGTGGTTAAGGTTGGAGAAAGTATCCAAAGGCAGATAGAGATTTGCATTCAGACAACTTTGTCTTGGCTGCTGTCCACTCATCTGTCTCTATACCATGCTATAACCCAACGAGATTTGGTGAATACATTTTGAATTAGAATCTATTGCTGGAGGGAGTAAAGAGATGCTGACAAGTACCTGGGTTTTATCTAAGGACCTGTCATAAAAGAAACACCGTAAACTTGAGCGGTACTTCACATTTTCTCTATTTCCGTTCTTTGAAATATATTTGACTGCAATGCAGATTGATGTCAACACAACTGCCATATCTGGGTATCAGTCAAACACATTTCTTTTAAAGTAATGCCTTAATATTGACAAAGTCATTGGTGAGAAGGAATTATCTCATGGCAATGTGGTAAAAAAAAAATCTCCAGTACTACATACGTTTTTGAATTGCTTAATGATTAGGGTTTTGATTATAAATTAAACAAAAAGAGAGATGAAAGGTGGCAGACAACCAGGGCTGAGGAACAGTAGATTCTCACAGCAGTGAGTAGAGAGATGGGTAGACAAAGGGAAAAGGATTAAAACGTTCCAGAAGCCTTTGATGCCTCAGGTCTTTAGCTATCTCTCCTATTTGGCCCACTTCTCTTCTGTCTCCCCCACGGTCATCCAACTCTGCTCTCTGTGAATTGTTGGAACAGGGGAGCAGTGTGGAGAGAGGGGGGATGAGGGGCAGTGTGATAGTTGCAATCATCTCTCCAGCTTCTAAGAAGCTTTTGGCCCCAAGGTTCTTAGTTCTCCATTCATTTTCACTCTAATGGTGCCTTCCTCTTCTATCTCTTTACCCCCATTTCTTCTTCATCTGTCTCCCTCAGCCTCTTTTTTGCTCATCTCACTCTTGCTTTCACCCTTCCTTTCAGCCATGCTTATACATTTCACTTTCAGTTTCCCCTTCTTCTGCCAACTCCCATTGCCTCTTCTTTTCTGCATAGCCCTTGTCTCTTGCCTCCCCTTTTTCTCTTCGATCTCACCCTCTTTCTTCTCTCAAGCCTGTCCTCCTAATTCTCTCTCCTCGCTCATCATGGGGACAGTGAATCCCTTGGTAGTTGGAGCACAGAGCCATGGAGCTCTTTGATCGTTTACAGGGAACAGACAGTCCAACTGCCATTCTATACAGAGGCTTGTCTCGTGTCTGCTCTGGCGGATGCTGAAGGAGGAGTATTCTGTTCTTACATGCATTTATGTTCTTGCTTCCAAGAAAACTCACACATGCATTCACTAAATATCCTTTGGACCTTTGTAATGGTGAGCTCATAATAGAACCAAACCAAATGTCTTTAAATGCCCTTCATGGCTTTCTTTTAGCATGCAAAATCTTTTCTCTTTTTTCTTCCACTGCCACTGACTGAAAATGCTTTATAGATCCCCTCATTCAAACTATGCTGTTTCATCTAGTGAAATTAAAAATGATCATGAAACAAGAAATATGGACTTATGAATACTGATTTAGCATGTGCCGTTGCCTTGCAATGACTTGAAATGTAATGAAATGATTCAGTCGTTTATAATGCATGAGTGCACGGCTTGTAATCAAACCAAATTGTGTTGTTCACTTGCCGAGGAAAATGAAATAATGATGATGTTCTTCAAAATGAATGCTTTGAGGGATTTAAATTCCGTAAGAGTGAGTTAGGTGAACTAATCTCATTGCATGTAAAGTATGATTTAGCTTCAAGATAGTAGGAAATGCATTTGCATTCTGTAAGTGACTCACCAGCGTACTGGAGAAATGAAACATGAAAGGTGAAACAATTCAAAGAAACATTTATTCTATGATGCGTTTGCATTTCGTTTGCCTGTTGTTTGTCTTCTTTTGCAGAGTCTTCACAGGCAGCAATTTTGTTTGTAAGACATCAAAATGGCTTTTGGAGAATCAAAAAAGAAACGGGGGCCTCTCAAATGCCATTTCATTTTTCTTCCTAATGTGAACAGCAACTCTTAAATATTTATGCTATATTTCTCCTGTTCTGCTTACACAAATGGAAAAGAAGGAAAGTACAAAGGACAAAACAATCCGTCATCTTTGAGTAGTCTAAACAATCTTTTAGGACCTGCTGTCAAAGATTCAAAGACAAAATACAAGTTAAACAAAACACATTCCATCTGATATCATGATCACATTTGTTCATGTCTATGATATCTATTGGAGGATATTAAAATCCATTTGTATTTAACACTTTGTCTCAGTTGTCAGATGTAGGGAGACAATATGTACATTTAATAAAGGTCCAAATCCCCCAAATCCCTCTGCTTTTATATGACATTTGGTTCAATACGTTCATTATGACTGCATTTAACATGTGACACACACACACACACACACCACACTCGCAGACACACACACACAAACCAAATTCTGTATTGCTATCTGTCTAAAAACAAGAGCACTGGAACAAAATCTATCTAAAGAAAGTGCCACGCAAACACATGCTTACGCAAACACCACCCATCGTTCAGTTAAGCCTGTGGAATTGATGTGCCCCTAAGCTTGTTTTTTCCATGCATTATGCCCTAAGGACAGAGCTTCGGAATGGTAGTGGCTGCTAGAGTATAAGCTTAGGATCAGACTGTGAGGTAAACGCACACAAAAACACACACACAAGCATTGACGAAAGATGAATAAGAGAAAATTTAATGGCACAAATGCACAGTTTCAGTGTAAGCATACATTTTTGAGGACAACACAATTTTCTGCCTACACAATCATCCCCCCTTTCTTTTTCTCTTCCTCCCGCTGTGTCAACACTCACCTGTAAGCTCAAGAATGAAACCTGCACAGTGTGTTTCTGCCTCACGCTGGCTTAGCCACAAAGCTAAAGAACAGAGATGGGATAGAAAGTAAGGATGAAGACATATGACAGAAAAGCTCTGTAAACAAGCCACACAAAGACATGTACTTACAAGCCCATGCCCGCAAAGGCACCGACACATTTGGGGGCCACACTCCAGTCTGTCTCTGCCTTATTCTCAGCTGCAGAAAGGTGTGGTGCTCTATGTCAGACTGGGAGTCCTGAGCCATATTTTGGTCTTTCTTCTGTTTTATGTTCTGCTCTATGGGGGCTGCTTGATGTCAGTTTACTGTGAGGCAGTGAGGGCTGTGTGAGGAGCTGACTCGGCCTCTCTGGGAGGTGCTAGCTTGCCTTTTAAGATGGTACTAAACCTTTCAGACCTACAGAATTTTCACTACACCACTTGCTGTGCTGGAAGAAGCAGCTAAGTACTGACTTAGGGCTGTGGCACATGTTTGTCTGTCGGTGTATAGTGCTTGTGTCTCTACTTTGATTACATATTCTAAACTTATGTAAGGTGCAAAATTTAGGAGAAGCAAAGTATACAGATTAAAGTTTACAATGTAATGCCATTTGGCCCTGAAAAACTGTATAAAACTTTAACAAAAAAATTTTAAAAATCAGAGGTCTGTGAAGGGTAAATGTACCCAGCCTTTTGCCTAATGGCAGCTGGGGTGGGCTCCAACGCCCCCTGCTAGATCCTGAAATGGTCATTGTCTGTTTAAACACACAATTTGCAAAAGAAAGAAATAATGACTTGACTGGATAAGTATGAAAAACCATGAAATTGCCATCTGTTAAAAATCTATTTTTTAACTGTTTGACCATGCCCATGAAAGGTGAGGTCACAGAGCCTATATGTGCTACCCTGGCTATTTAAAAAGGAACCCAATTTGTTTGCGCTGTGAGGAAGAGATGAAATGTGAAGCTAGCAAGCTGATAAGTTGGTCCAGGCTAGGTGGAGAACACAGCAGGAACAAGGCCCAGTGAGGACCTGTAGCACAGGTCGAGTCATGGTAGTCAATGAAAACCTTGCTCTCGTGTCAAATGTGGAAGCCAAGAGTGTGCCACCAATCCCACATCTGCAGCTACCTCTGGGAGTACTTGGGAAGCTAGTAGCACTGGCATTATTGAATGGATAAAAAGTGATTAAATTGCCATCATACTTCCATGATCTACTGTTCCTTCTCTTCCTTAAAAATTCCACTTTGGTTCAAAGAATGCATGCCTACATTTATTTTGTTTTGTAAATTTTGATTTTCAGTTGGGCCTTACTGAACATTTAGCCATATCACATTCAATATATAAATCCATGGCTGATTTACAGAATTTAGAATGTATCATTGCTTGGCAAAAATATGGAAGGCTTGTGGGTGGAGATAAGGCTGGGGCCAGATTAGCGTATTCATTTACTCCATTAGTTGAATAATAAATAAGATGTGGGGTCATATTGTAGGCAATGTTAAAGGCATGAGATGATTTTTCTTGGCAAAGACCTCAGTTTGTTGAGTTACACAGATACGTTTTTAGTTGCTGCCGGAGAGGGACTTAAATTAATTAATTATTATTTCTAAAAGAAAGGATGATGAATTCCTGTTCTGAAGTGCCAGAAAGAACATTTCAATCCTTATCATTTGGTGATGTATATCAATCAGAAGACTGAGATCACTAAAAATAATCAAAACATGTCTTTATTAAAGTGGGTGATGAAAAACCCTGTATCCTTGGCACAGTATCATTTTAGTGCTGTGTTTTGCTGGATATACATCTGAAATCTATTTGCAATGCAATATGAATAATTTCAAAACAGGAAAAATGGACCAATGGCAAATAACCTCCTTTTTGTTATTTTTTTCTAAAAAATAATGAAAAAGAAGATATTTCTTGGAGTGTTTGCAAAATTTTGTATAGACAATGTGAAATCGCACATTCCTCTGTACGCAGTATTAAAGGACTCTGTGTGATCATTTCCAACGTTTTCCCCAATAATTCATGCCTCATTAAACTTTCTCTTTTGTCTCCCATTTATTGCTTTCATTAGGGCCTTTTTCAACAGCACTGAACCTAGAAAATCAATTAAAAAACAGACAGAACCTTGGTGGTGAACATGGTGAGTGACAGTTCATGTTAAATAAAATCATGCAGAGCTAATAATGTATCTTAAAACCTGTGAGTGGACGCAGCTGAAACCAAACATTAATAACTTGTAGAGGCAGAATTTATTAGACTGCTTTCACAGCAGATATTTAAGCATGCAATAGCAAGAATCACCACATTGTATGTAGACATGTTGTCTGCATTTCAATAACAACAAACAAATCATGTTAGATTAGAATGTATTGCAGGTATACAGTCTTAACTTTTCCCATTTGTAGCACTCCCTATTGAACATGTTGAGATGAGAACTTAAATGCAAAGCACCATATTCATATTATTCCTATCTCAAGCTCAGTGCAGATAAATGCTTTAATAATAAATACACAGTTTACAGGAAAACACTGATTTTCAAAGAATATAAAACACAGCATTGCATTTAACATACTAAGTTGTGCTGAGGGCTGCAAGAGTACAGTTATTTACATTTTTTGAATCATTACCACCATTAATCACTATCAGTGAGCTTTATAAATACAGAATAGCACAAACTATAGAGGTAAAATGATGCAGTCTCAGGAGCATTAGTATGCTGCACTTCCAGCCTCCATTCTAAAACTTTCTATGTAATTTGAAACATGGCTGCAGGGATTTACTTAGACTCAGCCACAGCAGCATTCATGAGATCGGCCACTAATCCCCGGTGATAAGGCCTTCTTTCTAAATTATCCCAAAGATCTTGGATTGTGTTGAGGTGATGGCTTTGTGCAGGCCAGTCTTGTTCCACACAAAAGTAAAATAACAAACATTATTCTACTGGAGTGCTTGGGGGCAGTAATAGGTTGTGCTGCAACTGTTGGCTCATAGATGATAGAATACTGTGGTTTAAAATGTCATCATATGTTGTAACACTTAGAATACAATCAACTGGCAACAAGATTTTGTTTATGGATGACAATCTTAGTTATGACAAACAGATGGTCTAACAATCCCCTCCAAGTGCCAACTTACTTGTCAATAAAGACTTAATAAATGTAGTGCGAGAGCAACCCTTCCTCGCTCCCTACAACATTAAAGCATAACAAATTTTTTCTTATATGTATGAACATCAGTATGTTGCTCATAGCAGTGGGAAAATTCATCTATTTAGTTCCAATGAGACCAGGTAAAAATCCGTGTGTCCACATGAAAGATTTTTTCTTATTTTCGTTTAGCTTACAGGAGTATCTTCAGAACAAGACAAACTGAAAATGAGTTTTCACACACATCTCAGTTTGTGTCTCTCTCATATCCACATAAACAAAGGAACAACACCATGAGCTAAACAAAAAAAACTTACTGATCATCGCAGCTAATCAGTCTACCAAACACAATCCCAACCTTAAAATCACCTCTGCAACCATCTCCCCAACTGAGGTTGTGAGAACCCTGGTGTCATGACTGCCATAAAGTATGAGCATGATAGTAGAAGAGTTGTTTGTCTTAGCGTGGACACAGTATGGACTTTTGTAAGATAATGTAAATATGGGTATTCATTGTTACCACAACTCATTATACTCCAGTGGCTACTCATCGCAGCCTGCATCAAATTCATGTCAGTAATGCTTACCTACTGAACGACTTCAGGATCTGCATACAGCTATCTAAACTTCTCCCAGCAGCAATGTCTAGCTCTACTATTACTGTCCCTATAAACAAGGCTGTCTCGTCCCAGGCTGTTCTCATGTCTGAGTCCATGAGGGATACAAAACATATGGTGTGGCTGCAAGATACTGAAGGCAGAGCCCAAATCTCAATATGAAATCTGAAACACATACATAGAACATTTTATTGTGAGATGAACTGGTGAGTGTTCTGGCACAAAGGACCCATTAAGCATGGGAGGCCTGTGTGAAATATGACAATGGTTTTGGAAGGCAGAGTTCTCATTCTCCCAATCTAACATACAGGAGATACATACACACAAACAAAGAGCAGTGGGGCTCTTCACTGACAATTACTCATGGCAATGAGTGCTGAACAGAAAGTGCTTAGTAGAAAACAACAGGACACTTCCACTCCAACTCAAACAGCATGAATCAGCCCAAGAGAAAGTGTGTACATGTGTTTATGCTCACGGCCACGTACTGTGTATGTGTTAAAGGGGAATAGGGGAAGAAGGAGGAAGAATGAGATTTCTGTCCTGTCACTTAAGTAATGCGGGCCTCGGCTCTCCCGGCACCCCTCTGACCTTCACGCTCAGTTTCAGCACACTTGCATCACCCATTTCAAACACGGGTCTTCATCATTTTTGAATGGATGTGTGTGAGTGAGTGTGCAAGAGGGAGATAATTAGATAGAGGGATAATGATTCAGTATGAGAAACACCCAAGTCACTTGCATATCTGTATAGCTCTATGCTTAGACATCTGTAGTTTTATTATAACTGATTTTTTTTCGGGCAGTCAGGTGTTTCCCCTTTACCCATTGAGAGTTTCTTATCCTTCTTTTGGGGCAAAAAGGGCCTTGTCACCATGTTCAGTAAGTACCTCAAATAAGCATTTTGTGATTATGTGAAAATGTGCTTTTCTTAGAGTCCTAACGGAGGAGCTGGAAACACTAGTATTTGGTTGTTGAATTCCTCATCATACAGAATATAAGAATTTATCTATCAGTACTGTTTCACGCACAGCCGAGTTGAGCTATGATTACAGCTTTACGGCCATTTAATTGGACCACGTTCCTTGTCCCAGTACACATACATAGGGGAAGAATTGACTGAAGTATGTTCAATACCCAAAGACAAGGACTGTGTGAAAACATTCCAGACTTCTAACTTTGAGATCATTGCACATGTAAATATAGTTGAATCCAGTAAGTGACATTGTCTTTTAGTGATTTGAAAAGTGATTATTTTTAAGATGTTGCTGCAACAGAGCGGCAGTCTGGAAATGGTTACGTGGGTGTGAGTTGACATATCATCTTCATAATGTTTGACTGAAAAGTAACCCATTTACAGTTTTAACAAAAAGATGGAATTTCGGACCATGTTCAGACTGTCTGGGCCCATCTCAGTTTAGTTTGAGTGCACACAAGCAGAGTGATCAGTTCCCAGGCTGGATTATTTGTGTGTGTTTGTCTAGTTTTGAGAAGATCAGCTTTGTACAGTTTCTTTCAGACATGTTCACGTGCAATTTAAACTTTTCTTCCTTTTTGCCATGCAAATGTGCGTACTGTTGCCAGAAAAGATATAAAAAGTATTTTTGCCTGGTTCTGTAAATAAGTTTTGGCATGTGAACACCCTTTGCCTGTTTTGACATATGTTTCAGTATGCATGGCTTCCTCACGCTGACTCAAGACAAAGTAATAACCTCAGCAGTTTACAGTTCCCCCATCGGTCTGAATGTTGGATGATTAATGTTCAAATTTCTCTCGCTTTACATAAAGTAATGGCTGTGCTGGTTTAGACAGTACAGATGCTTCTTGAAGACACCTTTTGGAGATTTACTCGGATTTAAGAAGAGTGAGATAACTTGAGCAGGACACAGGACGTACTGGAGAGTTTAACTGTCTCAGAAGGTCTCTATAGTCTTGAATATATCAAACAGAAAGGTATAATAAAGTTGGAGTAACAGGATATTTGCTTGTTGTCTCATTGACTTTGTAACTGATTGGACGGATTTTAACAAAATACTGGTTAAAAGAATACTAAGTTAGTTAGGCATGTAGTAACAATGTTAGAATTAGGGCTAAAGATGTTATTCTTGTTATAGTTTCTGTTCTGCCCACCAATTTGTATACACATACATAAATTTAAGCCACACTATAACTTATTCCATGATAGTACGTGTAATATCTGCACCACTTTATGGATCGTTTTTTAAGATATGAGGGAATATTCTCTGGTTCAGAAAACACAAAAAGGATTTCTCAGACATAGTGCACAATACTAAAGAAGCATTTACTGAGTTTATTCTTTCACTACAAACAATGAAAAAAGAAACTGAATATGTCCACTACTGACAAGTAGTGGAGTACTAGATTTATTCTGACTTCCAGCAGAACTGAAAATAAAGTACCTTTAATAAGGAACAGTATTTCAAATGTTTGATTTACACACCTATTATCATTCTACAAAGGAATCCATAAAATTAACTTTAAGCTGTATTATATGGAATGATTCTCTTCATTCTATCTTGGCAAACTTCAGCCATAAAGTCATATTTTAAGGTTCAGACATTCTTGCAATACTGATGACCGTATTCAGATACAAGACATGGGTCTGTGGGAGTATAGAGGCTACAATAATGAAATCTTAGAGCAGACTCCTAAAATAGGAAGTGAAGTGCAATCCAGGAATTTATGGAAATTCAGGCAAAGAGGTTGATATTCTCAGTTGAGGCACTTTAGGTTATTATTGAGTTCTGTTTCTAAGGATGCTAAGATGCTAGTAAAAATACGCTAACACTTTCACATTGGCACGTTTGTTCTACCAATGCACAGATTACATCATCAAGAGATCCACAGTTGCTTGAATATATGCTTGAGTCAGTTTTTCCCAAGGCTTAGTGATCTTGATTTGCTGACTCTCTTAGGGGTGTGAATAAGAGGGACTCCCTTCACATTTTAAGCAGAAAAGAGAGTGACATGCATTATGTTAGTGACAGTCAGTGATTATTGAAAATGCTGTTTAGTTCTTGGTGTTACAGGGAGTCCCCAAGCAAAGCAAAATAAATATTTCAGTTTAAGAATGAGGGGGGAAGGGAGAATAAAGTGGAAATGCAGATTGGTCCATTGTCTGAAGCAGTGCAGATATTGTACTAAACGGTTGGAATGAAGCTAAGCCAGAATTTCTCAGTCGGTCTGTGTCTATGTCCTCACCTCAGGTAACAAGATTTGGGTAGAGACAGAAAGATTGAAATTGCAGATACAAGTGGCTGAAATAGGTTTCCCCTATAGGATGGCTGGGCTCAGACTTTGAGAGGGTAAGGAGCTCAGAAGCCTCTCAGAAGTAGAGGTGCTGTTTCTTCACGTCAAAAGCATTTAGTTGAAATGATTCAGACGACTTATGACACCTCCTGGTCATATTCCTTTCGAGATGTGCTGGGCTCAATACTGACCTGGTACATTCCTCTCTCTGTTTTAGGTGCACCGTTAAAACATTTTAGTTTAGATTTTTCATGGTGCATTTTGCCCAACAATGACACAATTTAAAGGTTACAATTATTCATCTCTCATATTCATTGGTAGTTGCGTGAATAATTGTAAATGTCATTGCAGGAAAATTAGTTTTATTTGTAAGTACAGCAATCACAAAACTGAGCAAAAAATGATTTTCAAAAGAAAAACTGAAAAGTGAACATGGTCAAAGTCCTTGGTAAATCTAAAATTTGAACAGGTCCATTTCATTCACATTCTTATCCAACAGTACCTCCAGCTTGTGTACATGCCTGATCAGAGGAGGCTTTAAGGTTTTAGAAAGAACAGTGTCTGTAGCAACACAGGTCCTGTTCACTGGATTCAGTGTTGTGTTGCACACAACAGGGAAGTGTTTTCTTCAAATTACTGTTAGAGTATTTTTTTTTGCTTAATGATTTATTCTCCCAGAGACCTATGTTTTTAGAAGAGACTATGGTCTTTATGTGCAAGTTTTTAGTATTTTTAGCTGTACAATAGCAATGATAAATTTCATGAGCACCTGTGATTCCTTGCTGCTTCTTTTCAAGTATGCCCAATGCTAAAATGTTGCAAGGAGAAAGGGCCCTTTGTCAGCATTCGATTCTAAGGAGTGGAGGGTCCGAGACCCCTCGTGGAGGCATGTTTTGGCACAGTCTTTGCAATAGATGCAGTGCATGAAATTGGAAAATGTACTGTTCCTAAGCCGCAGAAACTGGGCTAACCAATCTTTCTGAAATGCATATATTTGAGCTGTTTTTTATTTTCAGACGGCTCTGGGTCTTTTGCTACCTCTGATGCTCGGCCAGGGTAAAAGTTTCCCACCAGGGACTGAATAAATGGATGGTTCAAGAGTTAACTCTGCTTATAGAGTAAGATCAAGGCCAGGGCTTTCAGACCCAGGAGCACAATATTTTTTTAACCCAAAAAAGAAATAAATTAATTAACAGAACAACAATATACTTCTCTTCATCTAGAGTTACCAGGGACTGGCATCTTTTTTCATTTAAATAAGTTGTTAGCATGTGTTGCTCTCAGAAAGCAGCACGGATCAGTCTCAGAAGTACATCCATCAGTCCAGTAGAATCTCCACTGTAGAGCCAGTCAGAGGTGATTGTGCCTTTGATTGGCTCTGACTGAGATGTTATCATTCTATGACTACCATACCCACACATGTATATTTTTTAATGTGTTATTTTGTATTTAGTCGTCTATGAGACACAAAATATTATGAGAGTTTGGAGGGAAAAGCACATACATAGAAACGTGTTTATGTTAAATGCCCCTCTGCGACCAAAGAAAGAAAATTTGTAGCACTCCATACGTTTTTGGTTTCTCTCTGGACCACTGTTACCCGTCTCACCCTAGGGGCACTTCAGGATCCTAACGGAGGAGCTGGAAAGTAAAGGAACTTGCCTGGCCAGGATAAGTTGAAGAAATTTAATGGTTTTACAGATAAATCGGTCTTCAAAGAAATGGCTTGACAGTGAGTTGATCCACTATTTTGAATCCATCTTCAGTCCAACCAGTTCTGGAATATTTTACCATCTTAACTAAGACCCATCGTCTATGTTTGAATATGCAGAATCTGTAAGCAAAGGACTTCACTTTACTTCCATTTGTACTCCATTTATAGTTTCAGTAGACCATTGATCTAAGCAGGCTTGCATGCAGATAAAGTCTGGCTGGGGGAGCAAAGCAGGCAGAATACATGGGCTACAGTATGGTTTTAGAAAATACTATTAGTCACTGTCTGATGATCAATTGTGATTGCTTGACTGTCTTTTTGTTACCAATGAAATAGAAAAACAAAAGACGAGTTCCATGAATGATTTAGTGTAAAGTTAGAGCATTGCCTGTTGTAGTTTGTTTAAGGTAATTCAGGCTGGACCCAGATAAAGGCAGCAGAGAACAGGCAAGTCTGAGGTAAGTGGGTTTATTTATAATGAATCAGGGGATAACAAAAACACTGAGCTTTGGCCCCTGGATAAAGAACAAAAGAATTCATTTTGAGATAAGAGTGGGTCTCTGGAAAGAGAGACGGAGTTAGAGGTGAGAAGAAAAAAGGACATGCAAACAGAATTCTTGACAGGTATGGTGGCAGGCTAACTGACTTGGGTTAACTCTCCTATGGCACAGGGGCTGGGGCAAACGGTGGCTGAGACAATTAGTGTAGCTGGCAGTGGCGGGCTGACCAAGACTTTGGCAAACTGGCTATAGTGCAGAGAATCCAGAGATCCTTTAGAGGGCAAATAGCAGTTCCAGGCAGCAGGTCTGCTATGAACATGACAAAAAAAGTTCAAAACTTGAAGCTTAGGTAACAGCAGGAAAAGACTTGATCCTACTAAGAGGCAGCCTGGTTGTACCATGACGGTGAAAAACAACAATTTGGCGACTAGCCTGAAGACTGGAGCTTAAATACAGCCAGGTGAGTGGAGTCAGCGATTAGACCCACAGCAGCCAGCCATCCACCACACCCACAGGAGAGCAGCAGACACACGAAAAAGAAAAGAAAAGACAAAACTAACAGAAATTGTACATGGCCAAAGGAAGAAACTTACATTTCATTACATTTTGGCATAGATAGGGACTTCTGCATTGGCTGTTGCAAAGGATAAGCTGTCTAAGCACTAGCTTTAAACCTTTTTTTGCCCCCACATGGTCAATAATTGACAAATGCAGTTTTCCATAAACACATGGTGTATTTCATGAAAACTTTGACAAAACTTTAGATGTTTAACTTTACTTGACAACTGTGTATTTCAGCAATAGGAGTATAAAATCATGTATTATGCATGCAATTATTTGCTGTTTGAGAAAAATGATTGTCTATGAAGGACAATGTGTCTCTTATGAGTCATGGATACACTATGAGTTGTTACATCTGCTAACGTGTTCTCAATGCATTTTGATTGATGTTTGTCATAATCCTAGTTAAATAAGATGACAAACACATACGAACTAATGCTATACACAGGTACATTTCTACCTTTCCTCTTTCTTTAATTAGTCTCTTCACTTTGACAGACACTTTCTATCTTTTGTTTTGAATTGTCTTGTTAGTCCCCAAAATGTATCTATGCGGGTGCTACAGGAACACAGAGGAAGACATGATGTCCAGTAGAAACTGAGATGTTGTGCCAGGAGAAAATAGAATTAATACTGTACCAGCAATCTTGTTAAAACTCCCACCTTAGCCCCTCCCACAATGCAGCCCCATACACAAATACAGACTGGGCCTTGCCAAGCAATCCTATTAAACAATGAGTGTGGCATTTAATCTTTTAACAAGGGGGAGGGGGGCTGCAGACAGGGAGACAGACAGGAGCATTTGCTATTTCACTTCATATCTTTCTCTATTTAGTCCCCACCCTTCATAAAGCATAGAGGAACATCAAGTAGTTTCTGCTGCAGTGCCTCATTATAATCTCACTGTATTCAAGGTGTGTACAAGCAATAAATCACAACAATTCCTCCGTAAAGTAATGTACATTAGGTATAGCTTCCTGGGTGTACGTAATAGATATATGACATAAAAATGGGAGTTATATCAGTTAAACCCTCAAAAAATCCAGTAGAAACAGGCTGTAAGGATTCTGATCCATAAAGGTTGCCACTCAAGCAGTGCATACTCTCAAACACACACACGCCCAGCAGCCCGCATGTACACACACATCAATCTTTCAGCTAATTATCACTAATTTTATAGTCAGATATACACACCGATTCAGCAAAATAGAAAAGTTGCAACTACACAATTGCAAACATATAACACTTCCATGCAGCTATTGTCTGCATGGATATGCAGATGCATCATTTTTTTTAGGTTCATCAGTTGCAGCACAAATATAATTGTGAGAAGTTATCATATCCCATACATTATTCACATAAAGAATTTGAGCTAGCAAACTAAACTAAAAGCAAAGAGAAAGAAGTGTGATGTCCCCTTTGGTATTAAAGTGTATGGAGTATTTTATATATGATAAGAGCTATCTGTGACCTTAAAAAAAAAAAACTTGTGAGGGATTTAAAACATTCTTATTTGGAACAGTTATTATTACTATTTTTTTTATTATTATTTTATTTTATTCAGTCACACAGTAAACAACAAATGTGTTCAGTACAATCAATCAAAGCCTTTTAAAGTGACTGAACAGGCACAGGCTGAAGCGTAATGCTTATATTTAAGCCTGCCCTTTTATGCTATATGGTAGGCAAGTTATAGATTTAAATTACCCTTCAGAAGCAGGACTGGCCACCGAAGCAAATTGAGCTGACCATTTTAAACAAAGGACAGCTTACCACAGTTTCATCATAGGATCTGTACGTAGCTCCAGCAAATATTTGTATCAAAGTGCTCTACCTACAATCAGAGAGAGATTGTAAAAATGTGGCTTGCATGGGAGATGTGTCAGAGAAAAAAAAACAAAGAAAGAAAGATTTGCTCTGAGTAACAAAATGTTCAATGATCATGTTGGCAGATATCAGGTCTTTTAGCAATGTGATCTTGGCAGATTAATCAAAGAGAGCTGTTTTGCCACAGAAGCAGTGCACAGGTTTGGGGCAGACCAAAAGCAATACCTTCTGTAAAGCATGGTGTTGGAGACATGGTTTGGGCTTGTTTAATGGCCTCAGCCACCAGGCAGCTTACAGGCATCGATTCTTAGATTCTAAGGACACTTGAAGTGTCGTAGTATGAGCATATTTTCTTCCAGAAACTGGAGTCAAACAATGAATGGACATTTCAGTGGAACCCCTTGCACACTTGCAAATAAACATCCTTTAAGGAAAAGCTCAAAAATCAAGAAATGAAGAGTTATGGATAGTCCACGTCAAGTTTATCGAAATATTGGAAAAGGGTTTGGTTCAGTGCAAGAATATCCTCAGGCTTTATGCAACCTTTTACCTGGAAGAGAGGTCAAGAATTCAGCAAGTGTCTATCAGAAGAAGCTATTTCTGCACCAAAGCTTGAATAATCTTTGGAGGCTTACATTGCCCCCTTTAGCCTTGTCATATAAAATCACAAGAATGTTGGATTGAATATTTAGGCCATTGTTCATAAGTACATCTACTAACTACACTAGTTAGCATGAAATATCAGCTGTTGACTCCAGAGGTATGACCATGGAATGATAGCTGATGGGTTTCAGGATTGATTCATCAATATACTCCAGCTGCAAAATTAAGCCTTGTTTTCAGTGTCTCTTCATGTTGCTGCTGTTTTATTGCAATGTTATTTTTCTGTTCTTGCAGATGAAACCACTAAAATACACCATTTACTAACGAATGTGCCAAAGCCAACAGTGTACTAAAGCCCATGTAACACACAGTACTGTTATGCTTTTCACTTAAACTCTGACTTTGAAAATGTGTTTTTCTTGCTTGGCTCTCCTGCTTTTTATGTACATGGGTTCAGTTTCTCCTCAGGTACTGCAAACAGTTCAACTCTACTTTAACCTCCCAGCATGAACGGCTCCAGTTGAAAAGTTCTGCTCTTAAGGCTGAATACTGTGATCTTATTTCTGTCACCAGCTATCATGTTTTGAATACTGGAGAATATTTAGTTATGATTACTGGAGCAGAAATAAGAAAAAGTCGTGAACTCGGAGCATCTAAAGCTGTGGCTGATTTCACACGTCTCTTACAATTTATGGAAAAACCATCAATCAGTCTGCCTGTGTGTGCTGCATGTGTGAGTGGGTGCTCAGTTTATGTGTTGGGAGTTTAAAAAGGAGATGAGTGACTTCTCTTTGGGTGGGTATGCTTATTCTGCACCTGGCAACTTAAACTTTGTTGAATTAGAATAATTAATTAAAATGCAAATACATGCTCTCAGAGTTGAAAGAAATATGAAAGACAAATTAATTCTCCACTTTGCTAAACACTTTACTCCATCTGCCTTCAACCCTGATCATCTGGGTCAAATTCCTCAAAGGAGAAAAAAGATATTTGACACTTTTTGCATTCTTTAACATGTATTCTAATTGAGCTAAAGTGAATTTTAACCGCATATTTACCACATTTGTATCTGTCCAAATTCAGTGACGCCAGTGTTTGTAGTGTCTGTTTACATTTTGTAACATCCCTTAAGATGTCCTTTTTATGAGCTCAGTCTAGAAGACAGATGATAATGAAAATGATGTTGTTCTAGACATTTTCGAAGACAACACAAAAATGCATGACAGAACACACCTTGTGTTGTGAAAAGACAGAGTAAATGTACCACACCATGAAAGAGATTTGGACTGAGTTATTCATTTCGTCAAGAGGGCAATATGTCATTATAGACAAGGGAGTTACTTTGACACTTAGCAGCCTTCAACTAGTGCTGGCTGGCTGGAGTTAGCGTTACAAACTGACTGCGATCCTTGAAATTCACTGAAATTCACAGCAGAATAATTTCCCCTGGGACATCTGACCATGGCCTGAAGCAAGCCATGCAAAGTGACATCTGTCAAAGAAGCGGCAATCCTCTTCTAATTTAAAACTAATCAGAAAGTACCTGCAGAGCAGCGTGGCACAGGGAACACTGAGTGAGATGGTTATTCTGTAATATACATCTATAATATACCTGGAACAGGAGTGGTGAAATTTCTGCTTAAATAGTTGAACACGTGCTTTGTGTATATATATATATATATATATATATATATATATCTATATATATATATATATCTATATATATATATATATATATATAGATATCTATATATATATATATATCTATATATATATATATATATATATAGATATCTATATATATATATTTATTAAAAAGTTAATTTGCATCTCTATCTTAGGGTTAATAAGGGGTACAATTAAAACTCCTGCTCTTTAACCAATCATCAGTTTTACAATGCATTCATGGCATTTGCCACACACTTTGATACTGTGAAATACAACTCGGAATTTCTGAGTGGCCTCATGTGAGACATTTGACATCCCAGTGCTCATATGACCAGGAGGTGCCACAAAAGGTGTATGCCTGTGTGCTCATCAACAAACTTATCAGTGCCCTCCTATCTTACAGAGGATACACCTATCAATATACGCAGCTCAAAATTTAATGCTAAAGTAAATGCAGCTTTTTTTATATTTTTCTTTGCATTGTTTTCTGCTGGTATGAGTAAAACAGCAGGGAGATAAACATTGTCCAGTTATCAGCACTAAGTGCCCTGGACATGTCCTACAATGTGGCAGTCGTTCATATTGCGGTTGCACTAGTATTGCCACATGAATGATGTAATTCCAGAAGTTGATCAGTAATCATTCAGCCAAAACCTAAGAACTGTCTGGAAAACAGGAGAGTTTGAAGTCTAAGAACTAATATCACCTCTGCAGATAGCAGTCTTCTGAGCCTGTGTGGCCTAGTTCTCTAGAACTCTCTCATCATATCAAAAACAACAAAGTCAATGAAACACGGCACGTATTCAGGTGTGGAAACCCCAGATGAAGGGCTTCTGGAATCTTATGTTGTAGTTAGAACAGTCGTGGATATTTTGGTACACTCACACAACCAAAATTACTATTTTTCTTTTCGTGTTACCCTTTAAATGTTGAAGAGCATCATCAGTTAGTCCTGCATTAAAGAAACACTTTCTTTATTCGGATCAAACTGAGCTAATGCAGGTGCTTTCCTATCAAACCCATGTGCTTGGATATGGTTTAAGTTTATTTATACTGATTGATATTATTTTCTTTGAGTTGTGTTCGACATGAGATCTGCTTCAATAAAAGTAGTCCTATCTGACAGAGGACAGCGCCTTCAAAACCTTCAGGTAATCATGTATAACCCACAGTGACATCCAAACGTTTGGGTATTCTTGATCAAAATATCTAGTAATTAAGAAAGGTTATTGGGCAGACGACAGCTTTGAGCTGTCAGATAACCTTTACAAATGCGATAGAACATAATGCCCTGTTTTGGGCTGTGACTTGCTCAAATCATCTTTAGTAGATAATGGAGTTGCACATCGAGGCAGCTGCCCAGCACTTATAAAATCACAATAATTGATACTGTCCTCTAAGCAGCATAAGGATAAGCTGTTTATTAAGGACCTTCAAAGAGATTTAGCAGACTATTTGACTGTTTAAAAGTGCAGCCTGTACATTAATGATGTGTGGAAGAGTCATCAGTCCTCATCACAAAGTTCAGTATTAGAATGTTGCAGATACTTGAGTTATTAAGAAAATGGCCACATTAAGAAAAGAGTTTATTACATCTTGGGGTTGGTCCTAAGAGCTTGAATTATATCTTCCTCTAATCCGAAAGGCTTCTTCAGTTCTTAACTAGATGGTGGGGAGTATTAGTTTATAAGCAGAGAGGGCTCTTTCACTGGTGGGTCAGTCACACTTTGTGGGTCGTGACAGTCACATGTGTCACTCAACCCCCTGACCAATGTTGAAGAGGATGGAAGTCTCAACACTGAAGTTTACAGGAAACCCACACATACAGACCATTCTCTGCTTTTGACTCACATCATCCACTAAAACACAAACTGGCTGTCATCAGAACACCATCAAATACCTCGTAAGATTAAAGGAAAACAAAAGGAACATCAACACTCCAAGAAAGCTTTTAAAACCTGTGGATACCCAAACTGGGCTTTGTCAAAGACATCTGGACCATCACACACTGTTAGAGAAGCTAGAAAGAACAGGCGCAAACACAAACCATCGTATATGCAGTGCTGTGCAGCAAGGAGTGTACAGACCTCTAATAAAGGAGAGACCAAACAACAGCTTCACAAGCACATGGCACAGCACAGGAGAGCCAGCTCTTCAGGTCAAGACTCAGTAATACACCTACACATTCAGTGGGGTTACATGGCACGGATTAATGGCTAAATTACAATAAGACTGAGTTATTCAGTTCATGTTGACACTTGCCGGATCGGGTCCGGATCCGGTTACTCGCGATCGGATTAAGACCCCGAGATAACTCGGTTGATAGTCACAATAAACATCCTTGTAGACGGTGAATCACGTGGTGAATTGTATTGAGCGCAGGGTCGTCACCCAGAAGTCGAAGGAGATGATATTACTGTTGTTGCTGCCGCTGTCGGAAAGAAATAAACAACGCGAAGGAGAATGCTCCGTTATGCATCGATTTGTGCCATAACCATGCTCATCATAAACGAAATGTAGAGGGACATAAACTCATCTTGTTCTTTGTTCGCCATTTTTCTCGAATACCTTAGTTTGTTGCTGTTGTTGGTGGTGAAGAGGTCAACCAGAAGTGGCTCTATTACCACTAGTTAAAATGGGTACAGCACCACCTATCATACCGGGGTATGACATGCTTTGTGCCAGTGATTTGATTCATTCACCACCATATATCCAAGCATAATTACCCTTGCTCAGATAAGGAGCATAACCCAACTATAGCTACAATCGAGATAATCTCAGCATGTAACCCCACTGAGTAAGAAGGGGCACTCATTTGAGGACAGTAATGAACGCATTCTTGAGAGAGAAGACAGATGGTTTGAGAAAGGAGTCAAGGAATCCATTTCTCCATGGAAAGAGGAGATGGTCTCATGTATCACCTTCACGGCACTTACAGTGCGGCATTGTCTCCTCCCGAGGTAGTTTCACAACCATTGACACCTTGGATCCTGTGACCAAACCTCTCTATTTCAGACATGTAGACAATTCATAGGTGAGAATGACTTAAACAACACGCTCATTGGTCAGGGGGTTCAGTGACCTATGTGACTGTAACAATCCACCAAGTATGACAGACCCCTCTCTGCCTATAAGATGACACTCCCCATCATCCAGTGTAGAACTGAAGAAGTCTATTAGATGAGAGGTCCTTTGAGATCCAAGAAGAAGTCCAGTTGGTCTTATTCAAGCTTTTAGGATTACTATGACCTGAATGAATCTACAGCAACATATACGGGTTGGGTTAATCATGCTTTTGGGCTTGAGTGGCTGCTGGCAGCAGAGTAATATTTTGTTGTTAGATGATTAAATGGATTTAGTTATATGGCACCACTCTCAGGAAACAAACACCCAGTTACCTTGAAGAAACACTAATGACATAAAGAGAATGGGTTTTGAAACAGGAAAAAGGATCCCAAATCCACTTTAAAATCCAAAAGGACTTCCTTCAGACGTGCAAGTTAAAAGTTCAGCCATGGCCCTCACATACGACTGACTTAAACATCATCAAATAACTGTGGACAAACCACAAAAGAGCTGTGCTCTTTAAACTCACAAAACTAATGTTGAATACAACAAATCCCTCCAAACAAGAACTGACAACTTACAAAAACTACATTTAGAATTTACAAGCTGTGGCTGTGTGAAAAAAGTGTTTTTACTAATTATCAGCCAAACTTCCGCAGTGAAACCTTTTATTTTTATTGTTTAGAAACAGTTAAGGATGGACATAAAGAAGCAATTTAACTGAAATATAGAAGCACTTCTATTCCAAATGAAGGTACGAAGAGGCAGTACTCCTTAAATAACTCAAGAAGTTGGCAGTGTATTGAACAGCTGACTATTTATTGCCATACAGCAACACTTGCACTTAAAGGTGGCAGTTTGTACAAAAACGTAATGAAAGTAAAGCTCTTTTCTAAAATGCACATTAACAAAATAAGACTAAAAACTGTTGAACAAAAAACTTCAGTTCAATTCTGCCGTCAGTGGGGGAGTTTGGAACATCAAAGTACAGTTCTTAGTCAAGCTTCCTGAGAAAGTTCACAATTACGCCATATCTTTATGATGTGGACAGCAATAAGCATGCATGTCAAAACAGCTGGTGAGATATCAGTGCCTTTTTGGAAACATCTGTGTTTGGAAGTCCATCCATCCATCCATTTTCTATACCGTCAATCCGTTAATCGGGTAGCGGGTGGGCTGGAGCCTATCCCAGCAGTCATCGGGCGAAAGGCAGGGTACACCCTGGACAGGTCACCAGTCCATCACAGGGCCACACATAGAGACAAACGAGACAAACAACCATGCACGCTCACACCTAAGGACAATTTAGAGTCACCAATCAACCTAACATGCATGTTTTTTGGACGGTGGGAGGAAGCCAGAGAACCCGGAGAGAACCCACGCATACACGGGGAGAACATGCAAACTTGTGTTTGGAAGTCATTTTTCACTAACCTGACATTCCCAATAACACAATTTCCTGCTTTTGTGCCAAAACTGTTGTTTGACACTTGATATGTTTTCATGTGCATTTCTCTCTGCGAGTCCATCAGCCTCAATGTTTTTCCTTCTCTTTGTCTTCTGTAAGTAATACACTACTTGAAACAAAAAAAAAAAACATCACCCTCTGGTGCACCTCTGTGGCATTCTCTTATTTTAGTATGAAATGATACATTAACCACTGGCAAACCTAAATTATACTTTCTAGAAAATACTAGAAATTTGAAAATATCCCTCGGCCTTACATGCAAAATGGTATAGGTGCACATCTTCAAAGGGTGAACTGAAAATGAACAACTCCTCTCTGTTTTTGTCTTGTTCTTACTGTCGATACTTCTATATTTCCATGGGCATGTCAATATTCTGGTAAAAAGTCATGCAAATCCATTAAGCGACCTGCCATAAATCTATGAAATCCCACACTCAGAGTTCTAATTCCAGGTTGCGGATTAATTTAATCCAGTGTTTCGATCTAATCCACTAGTCTCCAGGGCAGAGGAACAGACAACCATGAGATACATCATGTTTGAAATATCCCTAATCAAACTTTCTTTCCATTTTCATTCATTTGGTAGTTTGTAAAAATGTTTTTCTGGCATTTTGTGCATCTGTCTCTGCTATCTTTGTACTCACCTATCTCTCTTTACTTCTGCTTCATGGGGAGTTTTCCATAGGGAAATATTCAGAGATGTAATCATGCTGTGTGCTTTTTATAAAATGAACGTTTACACTCCATGGCTGTATCTCTCATCTTAATCAGGTATCACAAACAAATCAATTAAAATCGGACACCATCCGTGTTTACTTCGACACTTGACAGAAAACTCTGCCTGGCTGGTGAGACTCCCTCTTCCTTCCTCATGTCTTCCAAATGCAAACTTGAGTGTGCAGATAACACAATTTTGAAAATGTTTCAGGGCTGTAAGAAAACATACAAAAGCTAACAAAACTATACAATGTATGACTGCAAAGCATGCACACGTACACACCAAGAAATAGACATACAATTGTGTTACCACTAATTGCATCAGTTCCATCAAGCCATTCTCAGAGAGCTATAAACACGGATCAAATTAGAACTTCACATCATTGTGTCCCCTGCCTCAGATACTCTAATTAGGCCATGACTGAGGGACTAGATTCATGCACTAACATATGTGCACACACAGAAATGTAGTTTAAATAGTCTGGGGGTATGTGCGCCTGAACAACTTTCAATAGACTCAGTTGCTTTCTGCTGTTATGATTAGATAAAATATGTGTATAAGAGGGTAGCAGAATATCAGGGAAAAGTCAGAGATAGAGTGACATGAAGAAGGGGTTAGATGGGCCTTGAGAATGCATTGATGGTGTTGGTTGTCAGAGTCACACATTTCAGATTTGGCTCATTAAATTACTCAGTCCCCGAAGGCTTTTGCATGCCTTTGCCTTGCTGCATCTTCTCAATCATAGCAGTGTATCCAGGGTTAGGCTGAGGGCTGTTTATGACTGTGTGTATAATGAAAAGAGATAATCCAACACAGTCTCACAATGAAACATGAAATAGTCAGAAAACTTCATCTATTGATTTGTATCCAATCACACAATTTTTGCAGATTTTTCATGCTATCTGACATGAGAAAGACTGAGCACACCCTCACTATGTTTCATGAAATAGCTACAAAAAGACTGTTGCAACACAAAGTTCACATTTGGAGGTTAGAGGGGTTGGGGGGTGGAGTTACACTTGTGACTGACAAGCTGAATAACTGAGTTCAAGATCTATCCCAACCCCTGGAATTTTAAGCTAATTACACTTTTAAATGTAAATTGAGTTTCTGTGTTTTGTTGCCGTCTCAAAATAATTGATACTTTCAAGTATACTTTCAAATTTTAAGTAAGTCATTAGACTAGGGCTGGGTATCAATCAAAAATTTTTGATACCGGTACCAATACCGATACTTTCACTTCAATACCAGTTCCTGAGCGATACTTTTTTCTATACCAATTTTATAATATCAATTCTAACAAAAAGGATATTACATTACACATAGCAGTACAAATCTTCAGTTTTATTTTTCAGCTCAGGATTTTTCCCATCCAGAAAAACAGAAAAAGATTAACAAATAATTTCCAGTGCAAAACAGTTAGAAATGATTAATATAAAATATAAATAAATAAATATTAATATCAAAATATAAAAAAAATAATAGTTCTAAAATAATTCATGAACTCAGTCGTGTTGCTGTCCTTAGCAGTGATGACTTTTTGGCATGTATTGCATCTCGCACTATTGGCATCGATCTTGATGAAATGGAGTCACGCTTTTGACCTCGGTGGCATTGTTTAACCGGTTCGATGACGCACACAACTACAGTTCCCAACGTAGATACACGTGAACCCCGTCTGTGGGCGTAACCACATTTTCCTGCATGCGGCAAAGTGTAATGTTAATACAGCCAATCGAGGGCAGCATGATCAGTTCTTGACCACGTGATTAATCTATGGGCACCGAAAGACGAGGCATGGTTTGATACTCGGTACTACCGAAGCATTTCGGTCGGTGCCTTAAAAGAGCCGAAGTTCGGTACCCAGTCCCACATTAGACATCATGGTTAGGGGAACACCATGGCTTGCATTAAATCACACAAGACTGTCGCTCCTAATTCTCTTGAACATTTGAACTACTTTTTGAAACTGAAACTGCTGTCCTTAATTAACGATGAGGATAAGATACAGACACATCTGGCAGTTAACAAAGTAAGAGAACCGCAGTGAAGGAAACGCTGTGCATTTAACAACATGCAATTACTATAACCCAAGAATTGCAACTGCAAAAGTACTTCGCTTAACTGACCTCAGATTTCGGTACACTCTGATGACTGAAAAATACATGTTGCATTACATTCAATGTAACTTGTGTTACTTTTTGTGAAGGTTTTCACAAAAACCTTTGTTTGTTTTTGATTACTTTAACACCTTAAATTACTTTAAAAAGTCCGTCTGGAGCACTGTCAATAAAAACATGTTTTATCTACGAGGAATTCTTCACTTACTGGGTATTGAGTCATTTCCTTGTTAATGGTATTGAAATTCTGGTATCATCACAACACTAAGTAACTTAGCCTGAACATGCTGTTTAGAATATACAACCTGTCTCTGGTTTTACAAAATCTTTTGATGACATTTTGTGCTGCAGACTATTAAATATTCAATGTTAGCAGTCTTTATTTATTTATTCAGTAACATTGAACATTGCTTCGCAATTTGACTAAGAACATCTGCCAGTCTTTTACTTCTGAGTGACACTGTTTCCACAAGATGACATTTTATACCCAATCATGTAACTGACTTGTTGCCAATAAAAGTAATTTGTTGCAGCAGTTCTCCCCAGTTTTTTCTTTTTATAAATTTTTTTGTTTTTTTCCAGTCTTTTGCGGTCCCACGCCCTCATTTTTTTTCATGAAATAGTGAAATGTCTCATTTTCATCATATGTTTTCTACATTTTATCAGTTTATGAGATGTAAAAATAGTTGCACACAGACTCTGTGGAACTGGGTTGTGAATACCAAAAAGGAGACTAACAAAACATTTTGCAGCTACGAACAATGCTTTGACCCAATGTGTTGTTATGTTCAGTCTACAACATGGCAAACACTTCTGTCACTTTCTGATGGGATTTGGTCAATAACTTTACTTGGTAAGGGTTAGAAAATGATCAAAATCATTGTTTTTATGATGCAACTGTCAGCCTCAAAGCCTAGTTTTTACAGGTGACATGCAGTTTCTCTTAAAACCAATGGAGGCCAAGTATTCTTCACACAAAAGGATAGATTGTTGACCCATGAGCACATTTCATAGGGGGGTGCAGTCTCGAGAAAACCACAGTTAAAGTGTATGGAAGAACGATACAAATGGAAACACATTTCAGTAAGGTCTCTCAGATCCATACACTACCCTAATTAAACAAACTACACCAATCTAGTCATTTTTTTTTGCCATATGTGAAAGCAAAGGAGAGATAAGGTTTAAGTCTTTGGTCTGTATTGTCGTGTGATGTAAGCTCTGTAATTCTCTCTCATCTTAGAATCATTAATGCATGTTCCACTTTGGAAAGACTCTGTATGTGTGTGTGTGTTTTTATATCTATCAGTCTGTGTTCGACTAAGCATCTCAGATAATACCCGAGTTCACCCTGAGATTTGAGATGAAAGGCTTGCTGTGAAAACATGATATATCTTTTTTGAGGAGCCGCTGACCTCACTAGGCATCCATGGTCTCAAAAATAAAATCATTGAAACATCAAATCTATTGCTGAAATTTCGGCTCAAAACTGTAAAAATGGTTCAGCCAACTCCTGTAAGTGAATCAGAATTTCTTTCAGAACGTAAATGCTGATTAAATCTTTTTCCTCGTCAATTAAAATAGCTGTGCAGAGATACCATATGGGGTGTCTTAAGATGTTTATTAGTCCTTTTAAATAAATGGACGGACAGACAGACAGATAGATAGATGTCTAGTTATGGGAGAACATAACCAGACAGAGCGAGGGAGGAATTTAGGCAAAGAGAAAGACAACAATAAACATATAGGCACCAAAACGAGTGAAGACAGAAATGGACATAAACACACAGCCCATCCACAGACCCAAATTGAATCCTCTTTATGACACTGAAGAGGGAAACAAGGAGGGCGAGGAATAACAAAATGAGCAAGGTTGCCTGTCAGCCCTGACAAGTCCAAAGTGTGAATTGGAATCCCTAGAGGATGGGTGAGTATATGTAAATATGCATTTGGAGACATGTCGGCTTGTATGCATAACACCTGCAGGTGTCTCTGTGTGTTTGAGACCAAAATCTCAAGCTGAAGGTTTCCTTTCAGAGCATTAGAGCAGAATACAAACTGTCCACAGAGAGAACAAAGCTATTTCAACCCAAGGAATCCATAGACCTTTTATAGACCCCCTTCGATACCTGGTGTCCTTTATCATGGCCAGCAGACACACACTCTGAATAGTAACAGCTGCATGTGCAATTCTGTGTGTTACCGTGTGTGTACGTGCTCCTGCATGTCTTATTAAGTGTGAAAATGATTCCCAACTTGATGCCTATTTTCCCAGTTCGTTTAGCTATTTTTAATTCCACAAGAACTTCTGCGCTACCTCTTGATTTGTTGAAAGCAGCCAAGTTTACTTCAGCTTAATCACTAAATGGTTTTCTGCATCTGAATATGGATCTGAAAGCAATACACAAGGTTGTTTCACTAGAAGCTTTCAGGCCTCTTTATTTACCTGTTATCTCACCTCTGCACAGTAGGTGTGAGAGCAAAGCTGACAGAATTTGCAGAACTAACTTAAAATACAAGGAATGATTAGATGAAGATTAATAAAAATGTGATTACTTTTAAAGCAAAGTCCTGCAGCCGTTGAAGGAGCAACACCCCAGCTCAGAAAATCTGATAGAGCCAAGTTAATGATCTTGCACCGTCATTGTATGTGCACGTACTCATTGGAGTTACACACTGGATACATTTTGTGACGAGCCAATGCCACACCCAAGATGTTATTTTGAAGAAATATCTAATATCTGCATTGATAATTTTAATGTCTTAGCATTTGTCAAAAAGAACTTGGCTCTGTTTACCTGGTAAATACAGTTCATCAGAGCTGATTTGAGATTTGTCAATCTCAGCGTACACACCCCCAGTATATTCCAGCAGAAAATGATGTGACTTTGAAACCTGATTTTATACACTTTTTAACACGTTTGGTTGGATGGTTAACACAGAATTCAAAGTGACTGCTGCTTTACTGACTTTCTGACAATATGCAAATATAAGAAAAAAAATAATGACATACAAAACCGGAGCAGGACATCTATAACTAAACGTTAGATATATAAAGGGACTTTTTCAGATAAAGTCAAACATCTCTCTACACTGGATCAGAAACCATCAGAGTAATGACACACAAGTCAGGATTTTTCAAACCATAGAGATTATGTTCTTTTTATATAACCCAAACCTCACTGTAACAGGACACAAACTTTACCTGTATACTATATACTAATTCTATAATCCTATGTAATCTAAACCGATCGACATTCATCACAGTACAGTCATTCAAATTATTAGCGTACAAAAACCCTTTTGTGTTTGTTCTTATGTTTGAGACACAGAAATGGACAGAAGCCAAGGACTCGTAATTACAGTCTAACCTATGGCCCAGAATATTTCTGTAAATTGATTACAACTACCGAAACTGTAATTTTCCATTGAGCTATTTAAACCTGCCTGATCATGGGCCAGTCCACTGGACTCAAGTTTGAGGGGTTGGCATCTTTAAAAGGATACTGTTAGAATCATTAGGACATTAGAACACTAAGTAATGAGATTAAACTAAATCAGAGGCAACACTTAATACTACTTCATTTCATGTGGTTGATGAGACACACTCACAATCATAGAACATGAAGAACCCATCTTTCCCTTAGTTTACCTCAGTCATCTTCATGTTTTTGTTATGGAAAACACAAAAGAGCTTTGCTGTTAATAATTCATGAAACAGATGAGAAATAGCTTGTGCATCAACAGTGGGAATTGTTCTCTGCGAACCCCTGCCATCCAACCATTGTTTTCCTTTTCTTACACCTCTTCCTCTGCTAGAACAGCAGTATCACTTCCAGACATAGACTTCTTGAGCCTCGAGGAACTACATATGTTTTAGCAACATCTACACACAAGAGACCAATTAAAGCAACATCAGGAAGTGCGACCCTTAAAGAATTACTACAAAAGAGGTGGGATGTTTCAGACAAAATAACAGAAGTGCTATAAGAGTATGTAAAACATGTTTCACAACCACAGCACCGCAGACGGAAATAACAGGTGGGACAGTGAGGTCAAGATTCACCAATCTTGGGAAAAACAGAATCCCAAGCAAATATCACTGTCACCCTGGCATTGTTTTAATTTACGTGACTGAATAGGATGGATTTGAAGTACTCATGCTTATTATAGATGCAAATAAAATAGGGTTGGAACACTTTAAAACATTCTTAATTGTTATTGGTGGTCTGGTCCATATACTATATGCTGTTTGCACAAACAGTAGCGCACTGAAACAGGCTTTTTAATTGTAGACAAACCCGCTAAGACAAGCTAATTAAATAATTTTACATTGCTTGTAGAAGCGTGTTGTTTCTGGCTTTTTGTTTCTGATAAGCAGCATTTTCTGAGGTAATTACACTATATTTTCATTTTGGACCGGTTGGCTGGTGTAGGCACACACAGCAGAACTATGAATGAGCTGCTCGCTGAGTTTGAGGGTCAGTTGTTTTCATGTTCCAGGAACAATCCTTCTACTGGGGAACATGTAATCATAAAGCAAAATCTTCCGTTAAAAACAAGAGGAACCAAACTCACAGTGCCACAGATGAAAATGGAAGAAGGTCTCAGCAGTTCTGGGACAGTAGAGTGCTTTGAAGTGAAGCATTTGAAAAAAGGTGCCTTTGATTGATTTCATGCAAACAGGTCTGAAAACTTCAAAAGGTGAAAGAAGGTTTCCCAAGGCTTTGAATTTACCACTCACTCTGAAAAATTAGAACGTTAAGAGTAGGTTCAGGGAAGAACATTTTGATGCAGTGGAGAAGTGAGTCTTCACGTGGCCAGGTTTTTTTTTTTTTACTAAGACATGAAACTGGGCAGAACAATAATGGGCAATTGCAAGTTTGGAAACCTAAACCTCATCTCTATAACCTCAAGTACACATTACATACAAACCAACCACAATGTTCATATTCACAACACAGAAATACACACAATGAGACACACAGACAAACACACACAGGGTTTGATTTGTAGCCTGAACACTCTGTGCTGGAGCCCATTTATTTAAGCCATATACTTTCTGTGTTAGGGCCTGGCTTTCCAGATGTCCCCACATGGCTTTCAGTTCTGTGGCAAGCCTGTCAATTAATCCAGCCAAAATGTAGTCAAAGAAAAAAAGTGGCCCATATCACCCAGGCTCCTGAAAGCTTGGATTATAACATAAACCAGGGAACATAAACCTTTTGATAGATTCTTATGCAGCTCCACAGCCTGTGCTCTGACAGCTAATTATTTCAATCCCCATCTTTTGATAGGTTTTCCTTTTGTATTTTAGTAAGTTTAGCTGGTTTAAATCCCAGTGACTAGCAGACATCTTTATTTTGAGGCATCTAAATCATGTATTCTGGTAATATTTGAATGTGTGGCAGTGATTTACTAAAAGCAAATAGGAAACCTTTCATATTTCTTGAGGTGATACACACTAAATGGTTTAAAAGCAGATAAGGTTGGTGGCAACCCCCACATGTTCCGTGCAAGTGACTATAAATGTTTCCATAGAATGCCTCTCATCTTTGCCTTGACCTAAAGCTTTTTAGAAACATTGATTTACAGTGCTCCTCTTTCAGAAATAACAAAAGAGATTTTTTTGCTTTGACTCGTTTACTGAAAATCCCAACATATTCAGACTCATTGCACTCAATTCTGAGTACTTTGATTGAAGCACAACTGCTAAAACTGTCAGGTTTATTTGAAGCTCTCACAAAAAAAAAAAAATTTAAAAGAAAATAAAAAAAGCTAAACTGACACCAATCAACCTGGCTTTTCACAGAGGCATATTACACTGAAAAGGCATAGTAGGGCTATGAAGCAATTACAATTTCGAATACCGATAATGGCAAATTGATCACAAATATACTTTTTACTTAGAAATATGATTATTCCAAATCAGAGATTTTTTTTTTTTTTTTTATATAATTAGGGTCCATATGAATGTACTATTGCTAGCCGATCCTTCTCCTTTATGAAGGCACCATTGTGACAGGGCAGTTTAGATGTGCATCAATCAGCCATGAAGTGTCTGCATATGACCTCAGATTCTTGAAATAACTCATCTAATTGTTCTTCAATATGTTCTGTATCTCAAAAAATAGGGAAAAAGTCCAGACAGCGGAAGCAAATTACCACTATAAGATACAACTTCTACGCTTTACCAAAACAGTTCTCGTCACAGTCTATCATCATGTTTACTTTACATTCTGCTTCATGTCAGTTATATCTTTTTGTGTCTCTCTGGTGTCACATATAATGTACAAAGGTACAAACAAATTCCTGAGTTGCTCTCGTTCAGATATTTTGTTTGTCTCTTGTCACCAATGGTCATTATGAAAGGATTTCAAGACTGTTGCTCTATCCAGAGTAAGGTCACCATCCAGATAAGTTAGAGACATAAAACACGCAGGGGTTTAGGCTATATTTAAATATACAATAATGGTGGAAGCAACAGAATGTCTCCACTGCTTTATAACACAGCCAACAGCCTCCGGACACTCAATGTGCATTTTCAAGCAGCTCACAGGCACTGGAAACGCTGATGGACCAGCAGAGTTGAGGAACAGAGATATGTTCTTGCAAGAGTAAATCACCAAGATGGCATCGCCGTCTTTTTACACCACAACATCATAAGTTGTGAGTTTATTTTTCACAGTATGAAAGATTTAATATGTGGCGTGAGGTCTTGTGAAAAGTACGAAGTGAATTTGAATCAAATATCGTTCAACCGCACGAGTCTCACAGTTGATGCGCTGGTGTTCCTGAAACAAAGTCTCATCTGATCGATTTCACTGCCTGACTGGGTTATTCAGCCCATGATTTGTTTCGTTTTTACTTTTGTCAAAGACTGAAGACACATACAAATTTGTTATGCCTCGATGCACTGGCAGCAGCAATATTTGACTCAGGAACCACACAGCCTCATTATTTTTAGAAATTTGAAATATTCCAGAATATTAGAAAATGGGAGAGCTTTCACTTAAGTCATTGTTGACACACGGGTTCACCCCCATTTTATCTTGTTTTTTTTCACTTTGCTTTACCATGAACACCGTGGTTCAAGTCTCTTCTGAATTCTGTTTGACACCATTGGTTTTTTGTTTTAAATTATTTTCAGGGTTACTAACCAAACTAATTGCTTTGGATTAGAAACCCAATAGAACTGCTTAGTAGGGTGGAATGAATATATTTCTTTGCTTAAAACACACAAGGAATTATATTCTACTGCTATCCCATTTCATGACAATTGTGGATATATGCTGCAAGGCTTGCACCATTTATAGTGTAGTATTGACTCCTTGCATATATTTTTCTCTCAGACATTTAAGAAATGGTTCTTACAGTTTAGTTCATTCCCTGTGTATATTAGAATTTAAACTTCACCTGGAGGAGTTTACAACTGAGTTGAATGATGTATTGTTCCATTGTTCAAATGTTTAACCTAAAAAAGATCCAAGGTTGATTGAAGCATTGTCAGTTCAAAAATAATCTTAATAAAATCGAGTAAATCTGTGGGAAACTTGGCTAAAAGTTTGACTTAAAACTTGAAACTTACATCATGTCACAAACATGATATAAGCTGGATGAAAAAACTTAGCAGTCAAATGGTTCAGTGTGTCTAAGACTGGGACAGAAATTCAGCCCATCAGGACCCTGTCACTCCGCTCTAATAATATCCAGATTGGATAACAGCAGCATCATTTCACCATTCAGCTGCCTTAAAGGCAACATCTTGCTCTTTCTCATCATGTACAATGATCTCGTACAAAGAAAGAGGAAGAATTTCTCAAACGATCTATAGCGTTGCAGCATCAGATATACTTCAATCAATGACTTGATTGAGGATAGTGGTCCAATGAGATGGTCAAGTCGAGCTGTAACTGCAGTTCAATTCAACTGTGACGATTTAATCATCTAATGTACGACTAGTTTTTTTAAACCATTATCAATGATCCCACTATTCTTCACATTGGTCCTCACTGATAAGAGACGGACAAAAATCACACAGAGTATACTGCCATTAAGAATACACTAAATGGTTTATTGGGCGTGAGACCAGACTTCTAATGAACTGCCCTGAGTGCAAAGATAAATTCGGTTTGGCAAAGATACTGTTTTATTTCATGAGCAATGTTCTCAAAGCAGAAACACAGCAGCGGTTGTCTGTAAAGATTGTAGGTAGTGTTGTATTTCAAGGAGAATGAGGCAGTAACTTCACAAAAAATTTAAGAACCCAGGAACCAGAAATTTCAGTTCAAAACAACACTCACATGCAGACTGCATCTTACACACACATGCACACACACACAGACAGACACGCACTTACATCCCTATCACTTTCAATCTGCGTTGATTGCTTCTCTCCCACTAGTCTATTTGACTGGCCATCACTGTCTCTGTCTTGCATGTTTCTTTACAGAAGAGAGTGTCTTTTTTTGCTTCATGTCTGGTTTCCCACTGGACCCTCTCTGCACTCCAATTAGGTTTGTCACTCAACTACTGTGAATGGGATTAAGGGAAAGACAGAGCAGTGGGAGAGAGCTGGAGAGGGAAAGAAAAGGAGTTGGGGTGGGTGGGGTGGGGTAGCGTTTAAAAACAAAAACCTGAGTCAAGACAGTGGAGAAGGAGAATGGGAGCGAAGGGAAAACAGAGGTGCAAAATAGTAATAAAACCAAGTAAAGGGCTGCAGTTGAACAGCTGGAATTGGCCTGAAGGACTTCTGAATAATGTGGTGTTAAAGCAGGATTCCTAAACTCACTGTCCTCCCTTCTCTTCCCCATACCCTGCTGTCTAATTTCCCTCCTTTATCGCTTTCCTTTAATATCCCCATAAGATGCGAAGTGGATAGTCTTGCGTGTTCTCGGTTGCAGATTTACTGGTAGTCAAATCACATAAGGACAATAAGCTGCAATGTTGTCCTATACTCCAGCTACTGCAGCACATAGTAAAAATGACAAAGCGGTAAACGTTTCCTATGAAGATATAAGATTGTGTTTGCTTTTGGCAGCCTTCTGTACCGTAATATTGCATAAATATTTGATAGGTCAGATGTTGCGTGTATATTATGTTGATTATATTGTTTTTACCGGGGAAAGGGAGCAGTGGCATATCAGCAGGGGCAAGGGAAACGCTGTTTGTCAGAGAGATGGCTGTTGACCTGGTGCTGAACTTTGACTTGGTCATGATGCACAGCTGCTCACCTAAGTAGAGAAATGTCACCTGGTAAAAATAAATACGTTAAAAAGTAGATAAACATAATGCAATAAATACACCATGAACCAACCGGATGACATTGAAGATGATACATCAAGGAGAGACTGCTCATTTGTCATTGCTGCTGTTTCTACATGAAATAAATCAGGGTTAGGGCACACAGATAAAACAATTCCAAACATAAATGGGCTGAGAAGTCCAGTGGCAACTGACAATAAAGCTTGATTACTGCTCTTCTCTGACCACATTGATCTACAACTTTTTGATGGAAGCTGTGATGTCATCACCCCTTAAGGCAGGGCTGGGTTACTCAGGGCTGGAGTCACCTGACAGGAAAAAGTTTAGCACTTTCCATTGTGCAGGTAAGTCATTTTGATTCATTATGTACCACAATATAACGTGATGTTGATAAGGCTTATTAATTTTGCATATTTCTTTGGACCAGACCATTAATATTTGTTGTATCATGGTGAATTCAAAACAAGTTGCACCCGTGGACTATATACAGGTATATCAAATTGATTTATCGACAGTCATTCATGCTTCTACAGATTTCTGGGCAAATCTTTCAATCAAAACATCTAATAAGTTTGTTCATAGCCTCATGGGCGACCCAAAGGGGTGTCCTCTTAACGACAGCCCCTTCACACGGAAAAATGAAAATACAACTCATGAGTGTTTTAACACCAGAGTAGACATTATTCTCAAGTGTGCCATTTAACAAGCCACAAAGTCCTCATGAAATGGAAGGAGGGGGTTGAGAAGTGTGATTATGGGCAGCATCTTCAACCATGAGACACAAGAAAACTGTTTTTCACTTCTGGCTCAGCGTCAGTGGATAACACGCCATGCTGAAACACTTTTGTCCCTTCCTGATCGCCTTTAGGCAGTGACATTACAGGAGTAGGGTCAGAAATCAAAAGAAAAAATGATCATCTGTATGACTAAAATAAGTTCTTGAAATAAACTCTTTTTACAATGCCATGTTCAACTTAATGGATAAGATTAATGCTGGTTGCCTTGGTGACAACAAAAGGTTACAACTACACCTCGTCACTTCCTTGTTGGGTTTTACTCTCTCAGACTTAGGAATAAAAAATATTTGTGTAGTTATAAAACGTCACGGTTAGAGATGAAATACATACTTTGCACAACACAACTGTCATCTTAATGAACCCATTTTGACACTTCACATGCTGTTCACATTCTAGAGCTTCTTTGAATGGAATTATGGGTCGTTATTGCCTGCATGAACAAAAAGCAGTGTGGTCGGTTTAGGGAGAAGGACGGTCTCTTTTGAAAGCAATTCATCCCTTTGCCGAGATATTTCAACCAAGGCCAAAGTGATGGACTGGGCGACAGAATCATCAAAATTGGAATGTCATTCCTTTGGAAACACGGCTAACCTTCTGAAGAGAAATGCAAAGAAGGGAGGACACAGAGGAAAAGAAAGGTTAATTCCACAAAACAACATGAGCCTGAAAGAATCACTTTTCTTCATTTATTTCTTACTTTCCCTCACCCAGCCTGCTCAACCTTAAATTAAGAAGGAGTTCAACAAGGCAAGTCTGTGCAATAATTTGAAACTCGAAGAAATACTGAGGCATGACCCATTTACTGCTAGGAGGCTGCCTACCATGGTGACTTCAAACAATGCTTTATTTTTATTTGAGTTGCTCTGTGGTCTGCGTCGACGGCTGCAACCTGTTTCTGGGACAATGATTTACGAAACCTCCCCCGAGAGCCTGCAAAGTGCCACGACTAAACAGACTCCTGTCATTTTGGATGGTTAGATGTTTGATATGCAGGTGAACAGGCTGTTTGTTTATTGCTACTTCAAGTGAGCTGTCTCAATCACTGGTTTGTGATTTTCTAAGGAGAAAGTCGAGATAAACACAACAACAATGAATACATTAAGAACCCCAACTTCTTTGTATTTACTTTAAGATTATGAGACTTTTCTCTGATGAATCCCATTTCACTTTTGATCTGAAATGCAGCAGTATACAGTATGTGATTGTGTGCTGTGGAAATAATGACAAAACTATTGTGAGATGCTGTAGCGAGGGGTTTCTGCAGCTGTTTACATCTGGAGAAGAAGTTGCTGAACGTGTAGCTAAAGAAAAAAGGGAGAAGCATTAGAACTGTACTGTCACAGTCAAAACAAAGCACAGGTGGGCAACATTACAAACAACTAAGCTGTTAACCTCAGCCACCCTAAAAAGGTAAATCAGAAGAAAACTAAACATGTTTTAAAGTGCTGGTATTAGATTTTCTCATGAAGCTTCTGATCTGGATAAAAATCTGTAATGTCAGATGTTATTGCAAATTCATTTGTACCTTAAAGTAAAATTACGGAGAATGTAGAGAGAGAGATTTGTTCTCTACTTTAAATTTCTGATTGGGCAGAAAAAAAAGGGAAGTTTTGCAGTACAAACAGCTTTTGTGTATGTTCTTAAGGTTAAAAAGAAATAGCCTGTAAAAGCTAAAGAGGTTAAGCTGTGACAGGTGTGTGTAGTTTGAGATTTTAATTTGACCCTTTAGTTTTGTTTCTGCTTCCAAACAACATCCTCTAACCTGGAGGTTTTTCAGCCACATAGATCATCTGATTTGTTGCAATCCAATTTAATATGGGTGAAGTCTAAAAGAAAAGGCACTTATGGGAGTGCCCAGTTCTGCGGGTGAGGTCTTAAAACTGCACTTATCTACAAACACAGGCCCAACAAGCTCATTTCCATAATGACCAAAGCAGTCTACCAGGAGAAGTGTAAATTAGTGCAGAGCTGCAAATAAGCAAGCATGTTGATAATCAGCAGCCTGTAGTTCACCGGTGAATGCTGCTGAAAAAGTGGATGATTATATTACTACAGGACTGCACAGTAGTGTGACAATTAGCCTGGTCGTCTCACAGCAAGTTTCATGCTCCATATCTCAGCTGGGACCTTTTTCTGTGGAGTATGCATGTTCTACTGCATGTTCCAGCAAGGGTTTTCCTCCGGATACTCCTGTTTCCTCCAATATGCACATTAGTTTGATTAGTGATAATAAATTGACCAAAGGGATGAGAATGAGCCCGCATGGTTGTTTGTCTCGTTTGTCTCTGTGTTGGCCCTGTTATGGACTGGTGACCTGTCCAGGGGGAATTCTGCCTCTTGCCCGATGGCAGCTGGCATCGACTCCTGCCCCAGCTGGGCTGGGATTAAGGAATCTCTCACCCCCCCACCAGGCGCTGCACAACACCTGTGCCCCCTCTGCACTGCAACAACTACAGACATGTCATGTACAAAAGTTCAAAAGTTAAGACAATAATGCAATTAATTTCAATAGTGAAATGTTTGATGCGAGTCATTGATAGCACATGGAGTTCTGCACCTTCAGTGTGTTCAGGACTGATGCAGCTTTCAATCACTTCACATTTAAATGATACAGCACCCACTTCTGTTGTACTTCTGTTTATCTTTAGCATCTAGAACTGTATGTTGATATATTTTTCAGCCTTTACTTATTTGACTTTGTGGTATTTCTTTTCCTTGTCTTTTTTTTCTCACATCATACACGTTTAAAACACACACTCTGGAAATGATTTTATTTACTGTCAGAAGCCCTAATCAAGTCAATATTTAGATTATATCTAATTCTAATCATTTGTGTTTGAAAAACTAAAGATGTTGGTTCACTTTTAAGTGGAAAAATCTCCTAAAAGCTGAAATTTCCAACACACAGATTCTATATTTAACTCTGAAATGTAATTTTAAAAAAAGAAATCTTTCAATACAGATTTTGAAAATATGTTAGCCGAAGTTTAAAAAAGCAGCTTTGCCTTATTTAACAACTAAAAGAGGGTGAACAGAATAGGATCAGGTTGGTTATTGCCCTACCTCACATGAGTGTTCCCCCCTTTCGCTTTCCTCATGTAGTCTTCAGAAGCTTCCCACTCTCTGCCACTGGAGGGTTTAGGTGTGTTTGAGAGCATATGTTCAGGTTCAATACATATTTCTTTATCCTGGTTCTAATGCCATAACCAGAGCGATTGGCTGCGTGAGAGATAGGCTGCCCCACTTTGAAGTGTAAAAGGTACTCAGTATGCGTAGGAGAAACTGTAAATGTGCTTATCTTGTGTCAGTGTGTTTGTGCGTGTGTGAATGAGTGCGTATGAGTCTTATTTGCGTTTGTGTGTGCAGTTCAATAAATAACAGATACCCTCAATAGGCATTGACCTAATAGCATTAGGTCACACACAAATTAACATGTGAGCAGTGTGTTCTTTCAGCATGTGTGTGTGTGTGCTGTAGCAAGTCACCTGTACTAAAAAGTTCTTTACAAGGAGGCACAAAGATATTAAAACATGCATGTGTGTGTGAGAGAGAAGGAGAGAGAGAAAGAAAAAAGTGAGAAGAAACTACTCAGTGTGAAAAACAACCTTGGTAGAAACAGCATGACGCTTTTAAGCCACTCAGAATTCTATCACACCAAAGAATTCCAAGGGCAATCATGAATTTCTCACACACACACACAGCCATTTTGTTTGGAGGACCTCCTCACAAACAAAAAGAATCACTCCTTTTGACATGCAGCCTTTTCACCTCGTTTACCACCACAACCCGATGACAACCTTCAAGCAAACCAAATCTGAAGGCAGCAACTCAAACATCGAGCCTCGCTAATGTGATAATCAATGGAAACGGAAAGTGTTCAAGCTGATGAAAGGCCTCACAAACTACAAGGTCCGGTCAAGCAGGGCTCACCGCAGGCCTTGAACAAAAAGGGAGACGTTTAGAGAAATGCAAGAAATGAGAAGCAGAAAGGAAGGAAAACAAATCAGAATACATGTGAGGATGTGAGGCAGGGGTGCAGGAGGAGCAGTGGGGGGAGACACAAGGCTAGATGAGGGGGGAGAAGGGCCCAGTGGCAAATCTCTCAGGAGAATATGATGTGATTTATGGAGGCCATTACACTGAAGGACAAACAAATGGGGGTTATTAGAAGCATATCAACAGATGCGCATGTGCACACACACACACACACACACACACACACGGTATGAGTATATGTATGCTGTATGGCTGACAATAAATGCAGTTCAGAAGTCTATGTGTAATGAATGGAGATTGCAGATACCAGGCAGGAACTAAAAGCTCACTGCTTTCAGCAACGCCTGCCACATTTCAGTGTAATTATGCACTTTTGTTGGATCTATGAATAGCTCTGTCATTCTGGTATTGTTTTGGAAATCAGTGGACATGCAGTAATTGCATTTTTGAACAGTTTACCCTGCAGACGAAATGTTACATATATTAACTAGTATGGTTAAACAGTGCAGTGACCTGCACACGTTTGTGGACAAATTTTCTGATCTAATCCACAAAAAGCAATGAGGTTTCAGTTGCCAAACTCCATACAGCACCGCTTTTTAACATCTTTTACTGTTTCAAAATGATATAATGGAGAAAAAAGTTTCAGCACCCTGCATTACTAGCACTTAGGAATACCCACTTTGACAGGTATCACAGATTTTTTCAGTTCAGTGAAATTCTTGGAATGTCTTGCATGCACTGATATTTTGAAGACAATCTACCCAGGGTGTTAATGTGTCAAAACCCAGGACTGTGAGGGTCAGAGCACAACCTTCAGCTTGTTCCTCTGTAGTTGGTTCATTGTGGATTCTTAGATGTTCTACGGATCCTTAGATGTTCTACGGATCCTTTTGCTTTAGGAGAAACCATTCCCTTGCCATCTTCAGATCCATTACAGACTGTCAGGTGATTGCTTCCTGAGTTGGACGGTAAATCTAAATCTTTTTTGTCCCTGCAAAATGCTCCCTGTTTTTCCATCTGCGGAACAAGCAAAAGATAAGTGATTGATGCACCCTCGCTTTCAGCGTCTATGCAAAGCAGAAATATAGCATGTATGCATTCTGAGTTACATTACAGGAAAATGTGTGATCAACCACCCACCCAAGCATGAAGCAAACTGAATTAAAATATGAATTAAAACAGTCAGGATACATATTTGTATATAAAGTTAGGTTTCAGAGTTATAAGAAAATGAGCAGGGGGCATCTCCACTGAGGACAGAGTCATAGAGCTAGGATCAGTTAAATTGAACAGCATGAACAGAGCACACCATTCCAAATTGCTTCGATGGAATATTACAAACACGCAAAGGAGAAGTTACATATTTCAGTCACCTTTCATCTATGGACTTTGTCATAAACCTTGTTAAATTCTTTGCTTCCTGCAGCCAAAACAGACTTTATTGGTGCAGAGGCTTTGTTTCTAACCTGCATCAGGCTTGTTTAGATGTTCATTTTGAATTCTGTGGCGTGCATGTAGGAATTTGTTTCTTCTGATAAATCTTCTTATTCGTGCACTTGAGGCTTTACGATGGAACAGTGCACCACCAGCATGTGCTTAATATTACTGACAATATTACAGTATTTAGCAGTAAAACTGAGGTTTTTTTTTAGGAATCCTCAGAGCTGAAACGTTAGAAAACTTTCTGTAGTCTTCCAGCTTGACCTCCACACGCTGCTCATGATAGCTGCCATTTGTTTTTTGGTAAATGGTAAATGGACTTGTACTTGTATAGCGCTTTTCTAGTCAAACTGACCACTCAAAGCGCTTCTAACACTACACGCCACATTCACCCACTCACACACACTCATACAGCACGTCTTAAGATACACATAATTACGTGCTTTCTAATCATTCATACACATTCATACTCTGATGGATACATCAGGAGGCAACGTGGGGTTCAGTGTCTTGCCCAAGGACGCTTCGACATGTAGCCGGGGAAGCCAGAGTCGAACCACCGACCTTCCGATTGGTGGGCGACTGCTCTTCCTCCTGAGCCGCTTTTTGCATCATAAACAAAAGAAGCCACCATGGACACGTCTTGTTATAGTCTTGTGTTTGTTAACATCATTTCTTTTACTTTTCTAGTGTTGGGCAGATGCTTACAGAATACAGTGGTTGCTGATTGTTAGGATATGGTTTGAGGAGTCAGAGTATTTATAAAGCTTTAAAAATGATATCAACTGATATTTCTTAAAGATGTCTTTGAACAAACCCTAACTCTTAAAAGACAATTACATTCTAAGACTTCTGTAGAGGTTGTGAGATCTCAAATCTTGTGATGAACTCATTATCTTCTTGTTGCTCTAAATTTGTACAAAACAAAAATAGCACGTATCCTGCTTAAAATGCTGAAAAATGTATTGAATTTTTGACTGAACATGTTCTGAAGAGTATTTCATCTTTTACTCACTTAAATGAATTACAGTAATATATATTTTGAATAGGGGAGGCCAGACATTTGACTGTAGATATGCATGTGAGCGTGCTTGTGACTGCAAAGTTAATAGTTTCGTTTTCAGCACAGAGGTGCATCACGGTGGAAAATTGACAGGAACAGACAGTGAAGCATAGACAGAAAGAGACAAGAGAATAAAAAAACTGAGACGGGGGTGTAAAGAACAGAGGCATACATACAAACCAGAACGAAGACAGAGGCGGACATACAAAGCAAAAAGAGAGGAAGTGGGGGGTGAGAGAGAAAGAGAAGAAGAGGTGCCAGTTTGCAGATGAGAGACTTGGAAGCCAGAAGGCAATTTAAACAGGCTTGGCTCCCTCTCAGGCATGACAGACTGCTCATACCCCATCTTCTCTCTGCCTCTCCTCTCTCTCTCTATTTCACACGCACACACACACACACACACACACAGATATGAAGTCACTCGTGCATGCTGGCATACAAAACTACTAAGAAAAGTTAAACAACCAGAAACACTCAAGAAGCACAAGTGTGAAAGCAGTTGTCACAAAAATGTGCAGATGCATATGCAAAATGCTCAAGCTTTATGGAAGTGTCAACTATATAGCCACACAAATCCCTTCAATCCCACCAAAACTCTGCATATATACCAAAAACGTGTGTGCTCAAGCAAAGCTGCACATATTCGGTTTGCACACAGCCACCACTACACCCACACACATATCATCTTAATCATTATTTCGCAGCTTGAAATTGGAAGTAGATTAAATCAGTTAATATGTGATGGCAGACATGGTTATACTAAAAGTCTACATTTACTCTCACTGTGTCACTTTGAGTAGCCTGCCACTTACGACAGCCCCTAAATGATGGTAACAGGAATTTATAGGCTACATCTATATTCATCTACAATTACATGCACAGCAGAACATAAATTGAAGAGGCGGAATCTCACATGTTCCTGTGCCAGATCAGTTATTGCGGACAACTTTCTGACTCTGATGAACCCATTGAAGACCCTTTATTTGTCTCACTTGTTTTCAATTATTATATAACTGTCTTTCTGGTCCTTTTTATCTTAAATATGGCTTTTGCATTATTGAGGTGGACTATTTTTTTTTCTAAAATGTAGTGCCGTTGTTCTTCTTCCCTGTCTCCTGCTCATCTTCTCTTCTCCATAGTAAAAGTAGTGTTTCACTGTTTGTTTTTATTGTGACACATTTATATGGCCATTATTCAATCATGACAAAAAGCTCTCATAAAACAATATTATCAGTTAGCAGAGCAACATGCCTGATAATCAGATGTCATGTTCATATTAGCCTATTTCTTTTTAGTACGTAATAATAATAATCCTTCCAATTGGACACTGAACACACATGAACAGGGTTCTTTTGTAGAATTCCAAACATGTTTATGTAGTCTATCATATATTCCATATGGCATAACACTACATCACAAGGTCTACTGGAAATCGTACTGTTTAATGAAAAAAAGCATTGCTCTTAGGCCTCCTTCTCTAAAGGCCCTACATTGACTGGTCAGCTGATTGATCAAAAATAGAGCAGTGAAAGCTCCACATTCTTGGCTTGAGGTGTGCTAAACTGTCCTCATTATTCAAATCCATCTTAGAGTGACATAACACATAAAATCGCAAACTGCACACAAGGCAATCCAGTCAGTTTAGGGGCAGAGTCTATGGGAGAGCATATGGAAGGAATCACGCGTTTGCGTTCACCAGTTCCTATTTTCATTTACTTTGAACAAGGTGAAATCTTGTGTTGCTGAACTGGATTCTGAGTGTTAATGCATTGCATCCTTGTGAAATCCAACTCCTTTTGGTATCAACTTTTAGCTTTGTAACTTTGCGGACCATCTACAAATTTGTGAGCCAGTAACATTTAACAATATCAAGATGCAGCTGTTGGAAACTACATTTTAAGATTCTGACACAAAGATGCGAATGCAGTGAGGCGCTTTATCACGTCTCTCGATGTGGAACACATTAAGGCTTTGTTAAGCCAGAGTTAAGGAGACTTTCCATCTTTGTCTTATGTCCAGGTTGTAACAAAGAGATAGGATTGAAATAGTGTTATAAAACTTCATTGTAAAAGTTATAGTATGTTGAGAAAAGTGGCTTGAATATGCAAAGATTGTACAGACCTCATGTAATGTTTTTAAACACTTCAGTAAAACCTCATGGAAACCACTGAAATCCATCGGTATACACGTTTATCGTTGTAACACTTCATAGAGGTGGACCTGGAAGTTGTATGTTACAGGGCTCTCAAGTTTTGAATGCAGGCAAGAGTGACATCTCTCCTGCTGAAGCTAAAACTGCTCTGCTCAGTCTAATGGGAGACGTGCTTGTTTCCTGCCATTTCCAAAGCGATAGCGGCGCGCCAGAGAAATTTATATTATATTTTTTTTCAGCGTGAGAAATACAATGTGTGGCGGGAGTGCGTGACAAAAGACAGAAAAGCCTGACTGTCACGCTCAATGGGTGACATAGCCCTTGAGAGCCCTGTTACAATCAAAAGGACCAAGAAGTTTTACGTTACCAGGGACTTTTGAGACGGAAGACGCTGTGCCAGACGCTCCCGCGCCAGAGTCGCCGCCAATGCTTAGCAGAGTGTCAAAGACTTTACATTTCGTGCAAAGTGCTGTGTGGTCAAACGTTTCAACATGTTAACATGTTCAACATGGCCTTAGTATTGCCCTTTTTGGTGAAATTTAACCAAACTTTGGAGCCCATCTGCCTCGACGCCATGTTGGAAACATTCTGAACCAAAATAAAAACGTGCACATCACGTCATCGCGCAAATGCGTCCACGTTATCAGAACCTATCAACGGGATCGCAGGCAGGTGGATTAACGATTCCACGGAATCTAACAACTGGGTACTACTCGATTCCTATCCCTATTCATAGGTTAATGAAATGTTATTGGAAATGTCTTTACTTTCTTTTACTTTATTTACTTTTACTTTTCTTTATTTACATTTACTTCACTTGTTTGGAAATCTTCATTTTTGAGTGTCATTAACATTCCCTTGATGCATTCGACAGAGTTGCCATTCTTGTCACAGAGTCCAGCACTAACAAGTTAGGCCTTGCAGAAATTATGGCTGGTCGACCGTTTTACATGTCCATGCACTGATAAACTCCAGTCATTAGGCCTACATGGTGCAGTTGCGCGCGTGTGTGTGTGTGTGTGTGTGTGTGTGGGTGGGGGGGGGGGGGGGGGGGGGGGGGTGTACCCCTGAGTAAATCTGCAAATATTGCACATTCACAGTGTGATAACACAAGGATGTTCAAGGTTAATAAAAACAGGTTCCTGATATATTCATATGGAAAGCATGAGGATGGAATTATAGATTATTAGTGCCTGACTAGCTGACAACCACCTATTTACATGTCTGGCACGTTTTAGCACCTATCTGTTGCCAATCATGCACTTGTGTGAATACCCTTGCTAGTGAAGTTTGAGCAGTTCTATATATTCTGCATTTACCTCAGCACATCTGACTATTCTGTCTGTCTTCCATTTGCAGATTGCTTTTTCTTTTTTCGACCTCTTGCTGTTAATCAACTTTTACCTTCATTGACCAAACCGTCCAATGTAATCCAATTTCTCTACAGAGGAAGTTCAGCTGCATGGATGATTAAAGCTTGCAGGAGGGAAAAGACAGGATAAATAAGTAAACAATATATTTACAATTATTTTTGTAAATAAAGAAATAGCTTGGAGTTTTTACCTAGTCACAGACACTCAATAGACACTTCTCTCTCCTTAACTTTGTTTCAACAGAAGATACTCAGTCTCTGTGCTTGTGTCACATGTTGCATTTCTGTGTCCATCTTGATCATTTTTCAGTACTTTTTGCTTGAGAATCCACAGGTAATCTTAAGACCCCATTTCAAATGGTAAACCACTCTACCATAATACTCTTGTACTGAGAGCTTCTTTGTGCCTGTTAGGTGTGTGCATGAGTGTGTGTGAGAGTGTATTTACGTTCATATTCTATGTAGAAGTAGTTCTTCCGTAAGTTTATCTATGAACACTGCATAGGTGACAGCTGTGAGCAGTGTCTGATAATGTGCTTCCTCACTGTGCTGTTGCCAAACCTTTTCAACATACTACAGTGGCCTCTTTACCTCACCCCCCCTCCTGCCTATGTGCCACCCTTCATTTGCCTGACAGTTGCCATGGTGACCATCACTATACCATAGAGACAGCAGTGGGAAGCTGACTCTCTGGGTGGAGAGGGGAAAGCAGCACTTAGGGATGAGAGAAAAATTATGGCAGGTAGGGAAGAGGATAGTTGGTGCAAAGAAAAGAGTGGAGGGGATGTTGAAGGAGACGTCACTGAGGGTGCTCGGGGGCACCTTCCATGAGAGGAAGGAGCTGATGGAGGTGAAAGAGCGTACCAAAGAAACACAGAGAAGCAGAGAGCTGGAGATAGTGAAAGACAAATCAGAAACTGTCAGGAAAGGTGTTTGCAGCAAAAAAAAAAAAGAAAAGCAAAGGAAAAAATGAAATACATATTTAGAAGATGCATATTTTCTACACACAAAATGACTTCAGATGTGAAAGTGTGTTCTTTCATTGAATTCTAACCTTGGAAACTATTTCAGAAAAGCCATTATTCATCTAATCAGACCCCGAGTTCAATTTTAAAACTCTCCCACAAGCCAAACACAGCACTGCATCACAAGATGAACTTTGGAAAAAATATTGCATTAGCTTTATTTACTGTGTGTTCTTTCAGGAGACAATTACAATCTGGGCCAGGAGGGGTAAGGATGAGGAGGAGTAAGAGCTGAGAGGAGGAGAGGTAGAGCAGGAAGCTGGTCGCTTTGGCACTTACCAAAAAGCTGCATTTAGAACAGGTGAATTTTGAGGCCTATTTCTGCTGTGAATCTGTTATGAATGCTCCAGCATCTCTGTACCTATTTTATGCCTGTGGGAAACTGTGTGTTTATGTCACTGTGTAAAAGAGAATAAAAATGCACATTTGCTAACCATGTGTATATGTGACAAAGATATGCATGTGTGTCTTCACACACCGCCCACAAATAAACCTCACATGCCAGAGGGCCAAACATCAAGGCTCTATTGTTCCTTATTAGGAGTCCCAGTGGTTTAACAGAATTAGCAAAGAGAAGCAAGCAGTGCCGTGCCCTCAGATGAGCTGATCTCGACACTGATACCTGTCACATTTAAAAGCCTCAGTCTGCACACCGGAGAGAATCAGATTTATACATGCAAAGGGCAAACATGTTAGCGAAAACACAAACCTGTCAGCCGCATTTTCCAAGCATGCCATGACAACAAGGGACACAGGGGGGGGGGGGAATAGGAAAATGCATCCATGGAGAATAACAACACACGTTTCATCTGAAGGGTTTTTGCTTCAACATAGTGTAAGCGCTGAAAAAAATTGTGTCCTTTTACATCGTTCTGGGGCAAGATTGGAAGTACTGATATTAAGACACAAAGGGTGTGAGGTAATGGAAGAAATAAATCTTTTGTTGGTGAGTCATATAATACAGCTCATGGAGTCTAAGTATGGCACACATTTGTCAGAGAGTAAGAGGGGAAACAAGAAAAGGAGAAAGTGTCCCGCTAGTTGAGAGCGCTGACAAATATTTCAATCTGGGTGGAATGTGCCTCGCTGAATGTTTCCTAACACATAAACCAAATCACCTTTGTTTCACTGCTCTGAAAATGAGATTCAAAACTGGATTAAATGGTATTAGGAAATTATTATAACCATTCATAGTGTTGTGCTTTAAGTAACAGAAAAGTGTGGTTTTCACCATTTACAGGATGTTTACGGGACAGTAGAAGCACCAGCAGCAAGAACAAAAAACAGCTGCTGCTGAAGCCAGTTTTTCTTCATAGAAAAATTTGCATTAACGTGGGAAATGTCATCTTAAATCTTTAAAGGTGCACAACAGTGACAACTGAAAACACTGGACTGAAACCACAACTTTTAGGAGCTCCTGAAAATATCCAAAAATACACCAAGCAGAATTTCAACTTTCTAACTGAAACCCCACATATGCAAAACAGTGCTGCAATTTCACACTTTATTTTTATGTTGATAATTTACAAGTTGCCAGAACAAAACTTTGTGCCCTGCCTAATGAAATGTTAGCTGGGATTGGTTCAGCTGCTGTACTGAAACACTCAAAATGTGAAATGAAAACTCCACAGACAATTCTCCACGACTGTCAAGTTGGACTCCAAGTCTTGTGCTAAGGACTGTTATTCAATGTTGGAATGTCATTTTAGGATTCAGTTGCTGTTTTTTGTGGCTTTTCTTGCTGTTTCATAGCTGTTTTACACATAGTAAACTATGTGGTTCCCTTTAAATAAATTTGAAAGAACAAGAAAAAAAAACCAAACATACACAAGGCTGTCAGTTGGCCATATTTTATCACAGTACTGCTAAAACATTTGTAAATGTGTTCAATTTTCCATGTTTGTGAATGAATATTAGATAAATAAAATAATGTTATACACATTTTTATAGCACGATGCCCTGCAGACTTGCTTGTTTATTTTTTTAGCTACTTTTTAAATTAAAGTTCACAATTTTACTGTGCAAACCCCAAAGCAGCTTTGTATACATTCAAAAGAAAATGCTATTAATTTAAAAAAGAAATCCATTATTTCCATTGTGGGTGACATATAAGCAGCACAGTGATAGAAAAGTCAGTCTGCAGCTGTCTTTGGAGCAGCAGTAGATGCAAGAGAATCCTTTGGGTCAAGAGGAGGCTGCAGGGAATTTTCAGTGAACGCAAAATGACAATTAAAAGCACAACATGATTTTGCCAAGGCAATCGGTGACAAGGCAGAAGAAATGGAGCTGCTTTACAGCTGCGCACGGTGTCACAGGTAATAGATTGACAGTCCAAGATATGTGTGGGATGTCAATTCAACAATTATTTTATTGCAAAACAAAAGAAATAATTTGACAGGTGAGAAATGTTGATTTAGACCCCATGTGTTTGCAGCAAGGAAGGATGTGTCAATGACAGTCGCAGTGATGCAACCTGAGGAAATAGGGGATTAAAAGCACACATCCTGTGTGGCCTAATCAGGTTCCTGGCTGCCACCAGTGCAACAGAGACAGGTCTTTGTAACCCTATAATTTCAGACAAAGTGACAAAAAAAGATAAAAAGAATGTGAATGGAGATTTAAAAGGAAAAAAGAAAAATCTAAGTTTTTACTTCTTGTACTTGACAACTCAAAATAATGTAAGGATAAACATGTCAAATTCATTATTCATCGCACTAAGCTTTCTGAGAACACAATGATGAAGCAATCAAAGTGAAGTGAGCAATTTTAAAAGCTGAGCTAATGCAGCAGCCGGCTTTGGGTGATTTGTCAATAGGGAGCAATTCATGCTTCTGCTCTAGTGCGATGCCCTACAGGTAAACAAGAGAAACAAATGAGAAATGTTGAAGAGCACTCTTCCTCTCCACCTCACACCACACACCCACACACACAAACAACTCTTCAGCTGTTGTTGTCAGCATGTTAATCAGGCTTTGGTATGGTTGTTGCCCTGAGGCGCTGTGTGATATAAACACAGTTAGAATAAATATCTCATTTTAGTACCTTTAAATGACTAACTTTCTTGTCTTCCTCCCTGATGGCTCTCGAAAGAAAGTTTATGATTAAGTATTTATGATGTTTAGTGTTCAACAAGGCCATTTTTTCTCTGATGCTGTGGCATTCACTTAAAAAAAAGAAGAGTGATACTGCACAATGTGCTGCTGTGAGTGCTTGTGACCTTTCTGTGAGGGGCCACCGCGTTACACGGCTGGCATTTCAGACGAGATCATTACGGCTCTCGCTTTAATTGAAGCCTTTATCCCAGGTGTAATCATGGCTAAATAAACACCACTGAAATCATCCAAGACTCAATTAGGCCTATGGGGACAGTTGTGTGTGTTGATGCAAAACGCTGCTTCTCCATAATCAGCTGAAACTAATACTTGATAAAAGAGTGTGATATCTCTACCTGACTCTGTGACTAATTGTTAATAATTAGTACTAGGCAGGGGCAATTGTGAATGTTGATATTATTAGGAGAAATATTATTGGATACAATATTTAAAGTCCCCGTTGTGTGGGCTTTAAACACACTCCTCTGGAAAATCTTTAATTGCTGTCCTAATAGGCACTTTCACATGGGAATAGTCAATATGAAATAATGATCCCATAAGATATACTGAGGATGTTTGAGAAGTAAGACTCCTAATCATTGTCAAAATGAAAGATACCAGTGAAGGTGTCAGGCGTTAATCAAAGAACATGCCAGAGAACTTCAAATGATGCCACACGTCTGTGGCCTATAGACATTCAAAAATTAAACAGAATTGTCATAGCAGCAATACTTCTCTTTAGTTAATTAAGTGACGAAAGAAGCTTGGAAATCCCCTGAATCTAATCACATATCAAGGTGACGCACACAGACACACACATGCACACTACTGCTGCGCTGCTGTGTAACAAATGCGCTTAACGCAATCACACATCTTTAATGAAATCATGTGAATTAATGCCTTAGATCTTTGCTTTTATGAATATGCCTCCGGTGGCCGATGCACCAGGAAGTCAATGGAAAATTATTCAGCTGTTGCTCTGTGGAACAAAGTCGGTGTGTCAGCACATGCCTGGGAGGAAACAGGGAAGTAATAGGACGATGAGAGATGATGCACTTATTCCTTGATATTGCAATATAGAGAGTGTATAGGTGTACTTTTATATGTTAATACTTCTGCAACAATTTACATCTAAATGAGGCAATTCCCAGTTAAATTACTACCTTTTAACAAATGGGGGATTTTTTTCTTTAACTGTTTATATACTGTGCCATCTTACTCAGTGGGACAGGATGGAAAACTAGGTCACAGGTCTACTTTGAGAGGAGAGGAAGTGAATTTAAACTCCGTCAGCTACATGGCCCACCATCCTCAGCTACTGTTATTGTGTTTTATCTTATTGTTCAGCTTTTTCATTCCAATGTCATCAGAAAACAAATTTATATCTGAATCCTCATGGTGGTTCAGTGACTTGGACAGTAATGAAAGATCTTTAAATTACAAAGTTCTTTTTTTTAAATTAATTTTTTTATCATGTACAGTATCTTAGTCATTCCTCGTGCTGCACTCATCTGGACAAAGGTCTTGAATGTTAGTTCAACTTTTAGGATGCCAGATAACAGCTGGTATTTTTCTTCTTGTACCATCCATTTCCATCAATTTGTTTCATTACCTTTGCTCAACTTTAAGGCTGTTTCATGTGGCCATTTATGTATTATCTGAGCCCAAATTAATCTATTGAAAATATGATTATTGAATTATAGACCTGTATTACTGTCAGAACCTTTGAATACTTTATTAATATCTATAGAGTAATATATGGTACATTACCGCAAGTCTTTAAAATGTATGAGTGCAGACACATTAATCATTTGGATTATCAGTCAAGATTACTATTTAACAGATGAAATTAATTTGTTTAGTTTTCTCATAATCATTCTGACAAACACAAAGACAGCACAAATAGCATTAATCTACATGGGTGAACTTAGTCCTGTAGTCCTCAGTCTATGAAGCATGTGTGACATAGTACAATAGAAGCACAGATGCAGTTTTTTTAAAGCCTTTGAAAGTGTGGAATGGGTTTCAAACTTCAACCTCAAGCACTTGCTTGATCTTGTGATTCATTGAAAATGCACTGAGAAACAAGTTCCTGTGGGGTTGACTTTTTACAGTAAGAAAAGCAGAGAGTGACTGTAGGTGTGATAATGATAACATTTAAAAAAAAATGTCAGCAGCTCATCTGATACATAGCAACATGGCTTGCAATCAACTCACCTACCACCCTTCAGGGGTTATGTTACCGCGCTCTTTGTTAGCTAAATGTCAGTGCCCCATCTGGCTCCTGTCGTACACTGTCTGATACCCCCAGGCTGCACTCAGATACCACAGAGGTCTAAAAATTCAAACTCACTTTCGGTCAGCTTATTCCCAAACGCAGAGTGCTGTGAACCTGTCTGGACAGGGGAGGTTGAATGACACCAGCCTGCTTTTCGTCAGGATAAATAATAGTCTTATAAAAAGAAGTTGGGCAGAAATAATGTTCTTCGTAACACTTTTTCAAAGTGAAAAGGCAATCAAGTATTAATTAAGAAGTACTCTTTTCCTGACATAACTGGCTGGATCGTATAGTACTTATATACAATGTGATGTTAAATAATGTGGTTGAAATAATGAATTATTCATTGAAAAATTAATTGGTCTAGAATGTTTTTCTTTTGTGGTGAACTCACAATCACAAGACTGTGAAAACCAGGGTTGATTTCACCTGATAAAATGTATGGCAAACAGCTTCACATCCCAGAGCAATTTTTAGATGAGAAACCATGTGTGCATGATTTGTACTTTATTTTATCAATTTATGGGAGCAGCATCCATTAGTTGTTAGGTAGGAGTGCCACAAAAGGCTTTCGCAGCCTCGTCATAATGGTACAGTCTAGAAATCAGTTTTCAGATGTCAGATTCTTCTTCTTGAATCAAGCTATCAAAATGAGGGGTTTATGTAATGTGTTGCATAACTTGAATGGTTACTTTCAAGCATAAACTGTATTTGCAGCACTATTCAGTGTTTTAATGAAATTGCATGTCCACAAAAAATGCATAATGGTGATTGTAGGGTGAGTGCCTCCACTCAGCACAACAACGTTAGCCAACATATCTGGCATTGAAGGAAGATGGATTCTAGATGAGTGTGATTTGTCCACATTCCCATCATTCAACTTTGACTGAGAGTAACACTAACAACCATCAGATTAAGTGTAATAAAAATAATACACAAAACCACACATTACATTTATATCTACAGTATCATCTGAATACAACAACAGTGTAGTTTTTTTTTATCTGCACCAATCGTACAATTAGAAGATTAAGAGTCAGACCTTTATTTCCTTTTAGTCATGCTATTTACCTTGAAGCATAGACAGATTGGTCAGTTAAGAACTAAGGAAGGTTTACAGGTGGGCTGCTTAATAGTCTCGTGCTCTGGTTACTCTGACTATCATCATGGCATTTAACCTTTTCAACATTTCTCTTTATACACATGTGAGTTAGCAGCTTTGGGATTGTCCATGATGGATGATACCAGCTGAAACTGTTCTCTTAATGGCATAGGCTGTTGAAACCATTCAGTCTGACTCCAACTTTACAAGATGTTTCTATTAATGGTCTGATGTAAAAAAAATAAATAAATAAAATTATACAGAAAAGTACTTGAAGGGGCTGAAAAGCTCTGATGAAGTCCTCTGGTCCTCTGACAATGAGCCAGTAATAAACAAAGCTACTGAAACCAAAGCACTTTTTCAAATAAAGAGATACAATAAGCCCTATTTAAACCTTAATAAAGCCCATTAATACGATCTATAAGAAAGTAAGCCCTGAACTGTTGTGTAATTGATCCGTTTTCTTCACTCATTTACAGAAAATAAATGGGCTGGTTTTGGGCATGAAACTCCCAGGCTGAAAACTGGACCACATCTATGCTCTTCAACACTAAAGTGGAGAAACATGCTCATGAGAATGGAGGAACTGTCATTCAAAAATAATTAATCTTATAAAACTTCAGTAAGTATTTATGGCGAGTCCTTGAACCTTTGCTACATCTCACTCGTAATGCCAGTTTGAAAAAGAAACTGCACATTCTTGTTCACATACAAAGGTTTCAAATGTCAGAACATTGAAATGAATAAATTCAACCGCAAAGGAACAACAGCACATGAGATATAACACCATGTCATGAGTTTAGGAAAACTGAGGAATAGTTTTTTGTGTAGTAGAGGAATTTTGGCCCACTCTTCTTTAGAACGGATTAAGTTCAGTGAAACTTGTGGGCATTCATTTATGCACAGCTCTCTTCTACCCCAACATTTCATTCAGTTTGAGGTCTGGACTTTGACCTATGCTAATGCAACACCTTAATACTTGCAGAATGTAATACTGCACATTATGGTCCCATATCTCCACTCTGATCTCCTCCATCAAAAAGACATTGTTCCAGAAACGTTTGTGGTTTGTTCAGATGCAACTTTGCAAACCTAAGCCGAGCTACCAGGTTCTTTTTAGAGAGAAAATGCTTTCACCTGCAACCATTCCAAGCAAGTCACACTAGTTCATTCTTTTTTCTAAATGTATTGTCTTGAACTGTAAGATTTAACGTGCTAACTGAGGTCTGCAGAGTCTGAGAAGTACCTCTTGGGATGTTTTTGAATTTCTCTGGTCTGACCTTGAGTGAACTTGCTGGGACATCCACTACTAGGAAGACTGTCAAATGTCTTGGATGTTTTTCAATTATGAATAATCTTTCTCTCTGTAGGATGATAGACTCCACATTGTTCGGAAAAGGCATTATAAACACAGTTTATTTACACTGTGACAAAATACAATTTGACCGTCTGGTTTAATCCAATTATTATAAAATCTAATCAAATGATGTGTAATTGTATTCATAATATGCTAGTTCATAAAATGTAGTCTTGCTAGGTAAACCATGAAATGTTTACTTTGATTCAATACCCTGTCATAGGCATATACAGGCAACGATGGAGATGAACAGAATGGAAATCATTAATCTAAATATTTACCCAATTTTGAGACCTGGTAAGGACCAAATTATTTTTAAGTATATTCTTACAGATAAAACATTAGAACTGGAAGCATGTCCTTTTTATTAATAACTGTAGTGAACTTATGAAGTCAATCTGTTCATGGTTTCTCTTCACTGTATATATTTACAGCTCAACAGTACATAATTAAAAAAACAACTGTTGCAAGAATTGTGTTTGTATCTATAGTATTGGTTGCCTCCTACTTACTGTATGTGAAGACTTTAGTTGTATTTCTATTCCCCTGTTGACAACGGATCATCCTCAACAGCTTTAAGCGTTACAGAGGGAGGTGCTAAGTGTGAAAGGACTAATTTTGAAAAGTCACACTGCTGGAAAGCTGTCTCTTTGTGTTAGATGCATTTTGTTGTGATAGTGTGCCACATGTTATTGTTAAGATGTGAATGTGTAGAAACCAATTTGAATGTTGTTCCTTTGTGAAACAGGTCATCTTCAGCTAAAATAACTAAATTTGTTACATTTTGGGAGAGAAAATATGAGTTATGCAACTGTCACTGCTATGCAATTCCTTTGGGCAGCATTGGAAAGACAGCAAAATATTCTACTCTACTTTTGTGTTTTGCCACAAGATGCCTCTTTCATTTCAGTGTCAGTCTTTGGTACAGACAGAATTTTTTCTTAATGCAAAGCTGACATCTGGTTACCCTATTGAATAGAAGGGCCTGGGGATGAGTTAGTGGAATTCTGTGAAACAATATCAGAAAACATGAGAGGCAGCTGATGTCAGGACCTGATGTCATCTGTGACAGAGATCTTTTTCTTGTGTTTTTGTTGATTGTTCTTTGTGGGTGAATGAACACCTGGCTGGTTTGCGCCTCATCTCTGACTCAAGCCTCCTGCTTTATTGCAACTGCTTCGGGTCATGTAACACTTTCAAAACACACAGTTCAGTGTATCTTCAAAAGGTGTGGCTCTTATCAACATGGCCATCTGAGATTCTGGCCAATACAGCAATTTTTTTGAGAGACAGCTAGATTCTGGAAAATCATCAGAATCTATCTTGACAAGGACAAGGCTTTAAATGTTTGTGGCAAGTGGTGTTGGGTTAATTGGTGTTGTATATTGGTAGCTCTACAAGCAGGTTTTAGTTGTGGTGGCACCTAATGAGGTTAAGGGAAGTTTTACAGTTATGTCAGAATTGGAGGGTATTCAACATAGCTACAGAAATAAGGGCCAAAATGAAGGCTTTGTGCTGTGGAAAAAATGTTTTTGCTGTTCACCCAAACAAAGGTTTGCAAATAAACTTTAACAAGCTGACTGATTAAAGTTAGCCCACAATAAATTCATACAAACCTAAGCCATGCTTCCAAATTTGTTCAGTTTTTTTGTAACTGTATGGTCATAAATGTACAGTCATGAACCTTTACGGTTAAAATGCTAACTGAGGCCTGCGGAATCAGAAAAGTAGCCTTTGGGTTTTTTGCCATTTTCTTCTGAGCACTAGACAGTCCGACCTATAGGCTGAAATTCCTGGGACATCAGAGCCCAGGAAGATTGACAACTATGTTTCAAACTTGAGAATAATCTTTTATTTGTACAATGAGTAGATTAACACACAACCAAATGCTACCGACCAGCAAAGAGATTAATCAAATGCTTTTGATTAGCAGTACCTGACGAAGTTTTGCTTAGATGAACGATGACACTGTGTAATATGCCATGGGTTGTTCCTTATCTAATTTAAAGATCTGATAAGTACTATATATTATTTTTAAAATGTTCTGATTTGAAAGCTTTATCACAAGACTGTACAAAGTCCCTCCAATTCCTAAGGCTAGGTGTTTCACTGAAAGGCACTCGGCTTCCTATCTGGCCCTGAGCAAGATTATACTTCTAACAGGTAAAAACTTTGGACTGGAAATCTTTCACCAACTACAAACTGCCAGTTCCTCAGGTACTGTCACAGAAGATGCGCAGTAAGACCTGAAGTGAGACAATGTCCAGCCTAAACTCCCTTCTAGGAATATCAATAATTCAACAGGACAAAGTCTCTGATATGCAAGGGTAAAATGCAACTTGCTTTCTTTCTCCTGTGTCAATATTTTGACAGTGAGCGCAAAGAGGGGAAGGAATCCAAGGGGACTCTGCCATGTAAAGTGTTCTTTCATGTTTTGCAAAGTGAGTGTCACCTCTCCCTTAACATCCATGAAATGGAGAGTGAAGCCACTGTGATAGTACAGTCTGTTCGGACTGGCTGACTGGCTGAACGATTGACTGGCTAGAAAATGACTGAGCTTAATAGCAGTGGTCTCTTGTTCTCTGTAGCTGCTCCCACTTCTAGTGTCTCCCCCTGGCTCTTACTTATTCTGTATTTCTGCTTTCATTTGTTTCATTCTTACTACTTTACCTTCCTCAACAAAAGAATGTAAGGCAAGTCATTATAATCGAGGTGGAGAGAGAGTAATGCACAGCAGGATGGTGTGCTGGGGAGATGAAGGCAGTGAGAATAAAACAAATGAAAAGAAGTGTACCAAAGGTAATGAGGCTCAAAGAAAGTGAGCAACTGAAAAGAGTACAATAACGTGATAATGTCCTACTGCCAATGTAGTTCTGTATGAAAACAAATGCCCTCTGTCATCTTCAACACGTTTCTATTCTGTTTTAGAAGACTGTATATAAATCAAGGCCAGTGAGCATGTTCCTATGTGTGTATGTGTCTTTTTTTCCTTCATCTATACCAGTATTTATAAGTCCTAAAGATAGTAAATATAACAGGTAGGAAGAAGGCTGTCAATCACATTTAAGTGGTACAGTCTATCACTCAACAGTCTCACTCAACCATCTTAGAGGGATGATATACACTGGCATACACAAAATAAGATGTAGTGAGCCACATACACTTCTTTAATTATGCTGTGAGGGTTTCTCCCATATGCCCTAGTTATTCCATGGAGCAGGAGCGGGGAAGAGTCTTTGGGGAAACATGACACTCCCTGAAGTGGGTGGAGGAGGATGCCGAATGTCCCTGGTGGCACCAGGGAAAGACCACGTCATTGCTCTCAAGGGTAGAGTTATTGAGGACTTTGTTTTTTCCTCTTTGTTCTCTCTACAAAGGAGGGAAAGAAACAAGACAGCTGTTCAAAACAGCTTTTGTCTTTTTGGAAACATAATAATACTGTGCATACTGTTAAATAAATAAAATAAAGTCATCCAAAGGACTATTATTATTTTACAGGCTATTAACTTGTCACTTTTTTTTTTTGGTAAGATGTTGAGGGACCAAAACATCTGCAATTAGTCAACTGAATTTACCTGAAAAGGTCACAAGATGAAGGAGACAACCCCTTTCCAAATTATGTCTATGAGTCATTTGTTGGTGCAGGCAGATACAATCTATAGACAGGTTAAAAGAATACAGATACTCCTTGTGGTTCTTAGAGAAAAGTGTAAAGATGGTGTATATGAACGAAACAATCATGTACGTTTGACCCAACCATAATCATTTTAAAACCATGCTTAAGTAGAAACCAACCCCAACCAAGGTACTTCCTTTTCCAAAGCCAACCAGAAAGTGAAAATGTTCATTGTGACGTGTTGTGTTTACATGTAACTGAGGCAACCAGCAAAACTCTTTCTATGACGGTGATGTTGCTGTTATATAAAGGATGTATTTTCGACCTAGCCACAACTATTTTCTAACCCAAACTAAATAATGCCTTTTCCTCCAACCAGGAAGTGACAGGAGTGTTTTAGTAAAGTGTTGTCATGTTATTAACAAAGGTTAAGTCGTTGGATGCAGCAGGTAGGTGCTGTGTAAATTCACAATGTCATGTCACAAAAACGCCAGTGGTTCAAAGCATAGCACTTAGCTGCTCCATTCAACCACCCCATTCTCCCTCCATATGAGGATTTTGTGACTTCTTAAAAAGAAAACTTGACAGTTGATGTTGGTTCTTATGTGATCCTGCTGTTTGTAAGTGTGGTCCTTCACAGGACAAAATTAAGAGCCATATGAACTCATTGACTTTGTTGAGAGGACTTATAATATAATGGAATATATTGGATGGTTGGATCGAGGTCACCAACTCCTAAAATAATAGATAAGCTTCATGAAAGAACCGCTAATACAAAAGATTTCGAAAAATCTAAAGAAATTTTAGAACTCAAGTAATTTTTTTAATTAGTTCTAAGGTGCTTCTAAACTCAACAAACTTGTTTTTCCTCCATATTCCATTTAGAAATATTTGATTTATGGAAGCTGAAAATTATGCCACTGTATTTAGACTGTTATTTACACCTTGTTTGAAGTCATTGTTTAAAAAAATAAAATAAAATCAATAGTGCAACAACAGTACCTGCAGCATCAGCAAAAGATCAGTGGTTTTCATCTGCTTCAATGTATTAGTAGTTTGAAAGGAAAATGGACCAATGTACGCTTCAAAATAAGTGATTCTGGGCTGATGTCAGCAACACTGCCATAAAGAGGTTAAACTAACAAATATTTAATCTGCGTGTGCCACTGACTTTGCCTGTTGTGCTCCAAAGAGTTGCTGTCAGTCATTGGAATTTGATTAAGAGACAATTGCAACAATCTGGTCACTCGTGTCCTCTTCTATCCATGTTTCTTCTGGCCTTGCTGCCAGTCTGGGAAAACAATTGACCTGAGGCCACGTAACTGCATACCCAACCTCTGCAGTTATCTCATTGGCTGATATGTTTGCCATATGATTTGTTTAATTTGATTTTACGTTTCATGTTGTATTGTGACCCTGATCAAGGCCATTAACTGAAAAATATTGTTTAAACATTAAAGTCATTGTATAATATGTTTCCGTGTAACAAAGCGGTACAGTTAAGCAATTACAAAGATAAGTGTCTCTATTCAACTGTTTCTTTATGGCTTGAGTTTTTTAAAAAAGCTGTCCAGGTGAATAAATTTTATTATACTAAACAGTGTAGCATCATTTAAAACAGAATTATTTCTATGAAATTCATTTTACTGATGCAACCCTTTGACTGAACCCACTTAATTATGGCAAAAGATGAAGAAAAACATGTATCTATAATCATATATTTTTTCATTCATTGATCTGAGCAACTGACTAAAATCGTGGGAAGTCGTGTGAGTGGATTTATTGTGTGAGATTTTTTCAAGTGTTTAGTTTTATAAAAACTAACTGTGCAATCTGCTCACCAAATAACTAATAAAACCTGACATGGAAAAACTCAATTTCCTATTAGCCGTCAACATACACTCATATTAGCATCCTCAGTAGTCATTGCGATTTCACTTGCTCTGTTGCTGCTTCCACATCAGGTGACTGCAGCCTTGTAATTGAAAAAACACTGGTTGCTGATGTCAAACCTCCTTTATGACAGTGGATAATTTGCTTGATATTGTGACTCACATTAGAATTAATTAACAAACCGGTCTACACCAGAGTCATTGGTCAAGAGAGTGATCCTGCATCTAATAACCATGTGTCGCTTTTTTATTGCCTTTATTTATTCTTTATTTCCTTCCAGTCTCTCCAGTTAATCTCCGTGTAATTAATAGAGTCCCCGTGGACTGCGAGTTTCTCTGAGTGATTGTCTGAGTGATAATCAACAACTTGTTATATTAAAAGATATTCAACAAAGCGTTATTGAACTCTATTATCATCTGTCAAGTGATAAGCCACCTAACTGATAATCTGTCCACAATAGTTTTTAGATTTTTCTGACAAATTCACTTGTTTGACTGTAAAAGAAACTGTAGGTATTTTAACCGTAATATTTTTGAAAGCCATTTTCGTTATGCTTATTCTAAAACGTATTTATCTTAACAAGAAAAAATATACTGTATCTCAAAGCAAGTTTTGAAAAATAAACTCGTGAAAATGCTCCCACACCTCTGATAATATAGAAAAAGACAGCACTGCATACCCGACACGTCAGGATAAACAGATGGCAGAGCGCTGCAATGTTGAGATTTCACACTGTGTATAATTTACAGCTTCAGTGATAACTCATGTCGCACAGCTAATGCCTCATAGTGCTGTGAACCCAAGCACAGACCCATCTGAAAAGATAATATACATTTTTCCATCCAAACGTTTAGCCACAGCATTTTTGTTAGCTGCTAGTTTTGGTATGTTCCTATCATTCCTCGAGGTTTGTCAGAAAATAAGCATCTAAATTTTATCACAGAGCATTCTTGTCATATTTGCTGCCAACCCTGCCAAACATTGCAACTTCAAACAGCTTTCCTCCTTGCTAATGAGCAAAGGATGCATCCTGTTTTCAAATCCACCAAACACAACCCTCTCTGAAATGCGTTTCCCTTTCTCTGTCTTCCAACCCACCACCTTCATCCCTCCACCCCACTGCAATTGAACTCCGAAGTACCGGTAAGCAAATCAAACACTAATCCATTTGAAGCTGACAGGGCGTTCTGATTACGGTGGCAGCTTTCTTCTTCAAACGTCCCATCACAATCATCTATCCAGGAACACATGTCGAAACATGAAAGGGTTCCCAAGTTCAATTAGCCGATCAATTGTTTGTCAGATGTGCCAACAAACTGGGGGTAAATTGTCATGCACACACCTGAGACTGGGAGTTTAAGCCATAGAGCTTGTATGAAGGCACTGATCCAGATACAGGCTAAAACAAACACAAGGACACATTCATTTGTTGATGAAAATCACCCCCAGTGTGTGGACTTGTTTAATTTTCTGTCACTGCTACTTTACTTTTGAATTGCTAAAACACACGGGAACAACTTTTGTGACTTTAAATAAATGATGGAAGATGGTGGGCCGAGTATGATAAACTTTAATGAAAAAAGCATATATCTTCCTCTCTGCTGATGAAAAGGCATAAAAACTTCATGAAGGCCTCCCATTCCTCAGCTGAGTTACAAAACACAAAAATTACAGTTATTTTTAAACCTCTTTACAGAATTTTAATCGTCTGTGTTCCTCACTGTTATAAAGAATCACAACTCTCCTGAGTAATTTCACAAAAATTCAGGTTTTAAAGTACTCACGTTTTAATTTTTCAGCATTGTTTAGAACTGTGTGAAACTATTTGTGCTATGAAAAAAAGGGTAATCACCAGTGAGTATTAGACGTCTTCATTAAAGGTCTTCCCCATATTTGTACCTAAATCTTGTTAATACATCATTATACATGATGTAAGATGATATCCGATTCCTGATCCACCCTCCATTCCGAGTGAAGGTATAACATGACATTTTACCATCACACAAATAGTTAAATCAGTAGTTGAATAGTTAAATTTTGTACAATAATACATCCAACCAACAATATCACACATACATTAAGTCAAGCGCGTATCAAACACCCACTGCATTTGACCTGGTAGCATGTGACAGACCTTGCTCAGCACTAATACCAACAAATTCACATCAGTGTTCCAGGAATTTAGGGAAACAAACATCCATCGCAACCAGGTCTCCCCCAAGGCCACCTTCTTCAAGGGTTGAAGGCTTGGCCAGTAGAATATTGTTGTACAGATTCTATATTTAATTTTGTTTTTCATTTGGGTTATATTTTTCAACAGAATGACAAATTACAAACAGAATCAATAAATGATTAATTGGCAGCACACAATGCCGCTAAAACTGCAATTTGGATGACAGCCTTAAATGTTAATTGTTTGATGCTTAACTTCTGCAGACAGTTTGGGTATATTAGGTTGTTTGAATCAGTATTTTGATTCATTTTGATTCACGCTAAATTCACTCATTCACATCGTGCTAAGCAGTACAGTACTATTCTTCTAACCTTGGGTGGGTTTTACAAAGTACTTTACAGTGTGATTCTTATTCACCAATCCATAAAATCCATCTTCCTGTGTGGACATATAGCGCTCTTTCTATATTATCAACACACTTATACTTGTGGCAATAGAAATTTTATGGGTACAGCACATTTTTTTAGATGTAACACTGAAAAGAAAATTCAAGGATAAGCAGTCTTGACAGTACAAAATAATAAAAGAATTGGTGAAATACCTGACACATGCAGAAAATCCCGAAACTCAATACACGTATAAGCACGTGAAACTAAATTTACAAATTTCTAGAATACAGTATGCACACTGACAAACACACAAGCATGCACACACACACAAACAAAGCAATTAACCTGAGGCATGTGAGAACGGGAAATGTTCACATTTAGTTTTGAGTGCAAAAACAGTGATGGAAGACTTCAGGTTAGCAAGCAGCTTATTCCAGAAAGCAGGACAACAGTAAGCAAACCCGGATCTTTCTTTGGGTACAGAAGACCTTCACCTGATGATCTTGGAGGTATAATCAGCTTTTAGCCAACAGGCAAGTCAGAGATGTACAGAGAGGCTGACTTATTTAGAGATTTAAGGACGATAGGAGGGATTTTGAAAATTATTCTATATCTATCTCGTAGTCAGATAAGTGGCTTCAGTACCAGGTTTGTGTTTTCAAATTTCCATATCCATGAAAGAACTCTGGCTGTTACGTTCTGAAAAAGTTGGAGTTGTCTAGATAATAATGCCAAGTGGCAAAGTGGAAAACTATTCGATGATCAGACAAATCCAAATTTGAAGTAATTTTTGGAAATCAAAAAATCATAGAACTGGCACATGTGGAAAGACAGCCTAGAACTGACAGGTAAATACAGACTTTAGCACAACATATGCTCTAGATTACATCATTTGTAGGGAAGGCCTTGCATATTTTAGAGAGACAATGCAAAAACAGTATTTCAACAGCATGAATTTATAGTAGAATGTATTTATTTGGCTTGCGTCAGTTGAGACCTTTCACCAACTGAAAACATTTGGAGCACCATGAAAAACAAAATAAAACAAGACCCAGGACTGTTGAGCAGCTAGAATCCCAGATCAAACGAGAATGGGACAACATTCCTCTTCCAAAGATCCAGCAACTGGTGTCCTCAGTTCTAGATGTTTACAGACTGTTGTTGAAAGAAGAGGGGATGCTGCACAGTGGTAAACATGATCCGGTCCTGACTTGTTTGAGACGTGTTGCTGCCATCAAATTCAAGATAAGCTGTTTTTTTATCCAATAGTGAAGTGTCTCATTTTTTACAAGGTCTATGTTTTCTTTGTTCTCTAGTGAGTAAACTTTGAATTATGAGATTAGCAAACAATTGCATTCTGTTTTTATTTAGCAACAATTGAGGATAAAGAAAGTAAGACGTTAAACTGCATCTCCATAATCCTCAAATATCTCAACAGTATTTCATCTCCATTTTCTTTCACAGAAAGTGATCCGTCTCACAATTAGCGCTGTAAAACACGTTTTTTCCTCAACACCCTCTTTTTCCCACACGTTACTCCCCATTGTGTTAACTGTCTCCATCGTTCCCCATGACTCAGCTTCTGTAGTCTTTCATTTCTTCTTTTTTTTAACCCAAATTTTCATCTGCTCTTTTTCATCTCATCTCCCTCTGTCCCTTTATGAATCTGCTTCTCGTTCCTACTCTTCACCTTTTCTCACTTTCTTTCTGACTTTCTTTGCTGCAAGAAGTCTAAGAGATCAAAGGAAGGAAGAGATGGAGAGAGGCAAAGTTAACCCCCACGCATATATCTTCCCTGCTCTTTCCTTTCTTCACCTCTCCAGTGACTGTCTTCTAAACACCTCTGCCCCATATATATTTCTTTTTTGTTTCTCTTATCCTTTTCTACTCACATTTTCCACTTCACCATCTCACATGTGGTGTCACAGTCAGGCTCTGTCACAGTTCATGTTTAATCATGGTTTCAGTTATGTTCTAGTCGTGTTTTTCCCCTGCCACCTCGGTTCACTCAAGTCACCTGGCTCATTGTTCACAGCTGCACCTCATTCACTGATCACTCCCTCCACAGTATTTAGTTTCCTGGTTTCCGTTCAGTCACTGCAGAATCCTTACCTCACTATCCGTCCATGCTTCGCCACAGAGATAAGTCTGGTTATGCCTCAGAGTCCTGTTTCTTTGTTTATTCACAGTCTTGTTTTTTTTTTATCATAGTTAAGTATTTTGCTCCCTGCTTGTGGAATAAACCCTTTTTGTGAACAAAAAGAACTGCATCTGGGTTCTGCCTCTCCGAACCGTGACATGTGGTGTACTTTACCCATTGGCACCAGATATCAATTTATCGCCTTTTTTCCTTGTTTTGTTCTCTTATGATCTGGTAATATGTCACTACAAGTGACGTCAGTCTATGGAATCCTTCAAAATACACAGATGCATAAGGAACACAGAAATTTGAAGCAGCACTCTTTGAAAGATTCACCGGATGGCAAGATGAAACAAAGACTAAAGGGATGGGAAGAAAGAATAGAGGCATGCTCCCACATACGTTTGGATTCTTAGCTCCCAGAGCTGCCGAGGCGGCCACACATTTCTGTTCTGCTCATAATTCAACAGCCCTATTAGTGTCTGTGTCTTTGTTTTATTTTTTTTTCCTTTTTTTGTTTAAAGCAGGGGAGTTAGCTGTTAGCACACACATTGTCACAAAAAACAAAAGGCAATGTAGGCTTACACACATGCAAAGATATTTACCTACATGCAGGGGGCTCACACAACTGCACACCACATTCCTACATATACTCATACTCTTTATATGTTAATAAAGTCCCTCTAGATTTCCTTTGTTCTCCAAGCTGCTTCATTCATTCTTTAATATTTCCCCTCGAGTATTGAATGGTCTCCAGATGTGAACAGTAGAGGAGTGTGTGTACATATGTGTGCTTCTTAGTGTCCATTTAATTCATTCATGAAGGTTGTGTGTGTGACCATATATTTCACAAAATATTAGTATTACAGCAACGTCATGGAATTTCAATGTGACAAATCTGTCCTGCGTGTTATAAACCTTGAACGTGATAACTTATTCTAAGAATCATCAGTCTTTAGACCTAGCTTTGTTAATTTAGTTGCTCTATTTACTCTGGAAGGCTTACCAGTGGGATTCCTCAGCTTGGTGCCCAGAGTGGAAATGTGGTAAAAATTGCTTCTCTCATATGTTGATTTTGATGAGCACAACAGCAAGGATCTTGCAGGTGGACCAAGTGTGCAGCTCAGAGTCATGGTTTAGCTATCTTAAAATAGAGACAATTGATGAAAATTCATTCTGAAAGATTGAGGAGATTTGTATTTTTAATGAAAGAGTCACTTTGACAGCATGCCGAGACGAGCATGCCAACACACACACATACAAAAGGTGAGCTTCCCTGAGTTTTAAGACAAAGCAGGATTGTGTACAGCTCCTCTTTTCTTGCTGTTGTAGCTTGCCTACAGTCGTTAGCCAAGTCAAAGAGAACAAAGACTCAGAGACGTAAAATAAATTAGAAAAAAAAGACAAGAAAAATAACACTGGCCAACAGTTTTATTTACCTATCTTTTCCTCTCCTCTCATTTTTCTCCCCTTCCAATCAAAGTTTCGGTGCACAACAATAAGACTGCTTACTCTCTCAAAAGCTGTTTAAGTGAATTTCACTGGCTCACCAGGGAATCGCCCCACTGAGGCTTTTGAAGGCATTGAGGCAGGGAGAGAAAGTAATTACTTTTTTCCCTAAACAGAAGTGGGGCGCGGCATGGTGTGTGTATATGACTTTGTGCCTGTGTGAGAGAATGAATTAGTTTGTGTGAGTTTATATGGGTGTGCACACATGAATCTGCATCATGTGTTTGGATATGTTAATGTACAAACTTATTATTGTGTGCAAGTCTGAGAGGCACTGGGTATTAGAACAACACGATTCTCATGTGAAGAGCAAATGCCTTTGGTATGATCATAAGAAAATTATATGTAGATGAGTGGATCTGTGTGTGGCACAGACACACTCAAGACACATTTATACCTTGACTGAAGACCTAACTGGATCTTTAGACTCACTGGGGAAGTCTTTATAGCAGTTTTCTGACTTGTATTCACTAAACGGTGGCAAACTATAGATCTTTGTTTGCTAAATGTTTCGCTAAATCACTCCATTCTAAAGAGAAAGGTCACTGGGGCCTTGTTCATGAGAAAGAATGTTTTCACACTGACAACACAAGTTAAATAAGTCTGTAGTAATGATTGTGATGACAGATGTATGGGATTTTGAAGACCCCTGTTGAGAAGAAGGCTCTGAGTGTGTAGGTAAAGAATCATAGAGTCGCTATATTATGTTCATGGGCTCCAAAAAGTCTAAAGCAACAATTCAGTGAAAAACAAGAAGTCACCATAGTTAGCTTCTCAGCTTACATGTAAGCAGTCATCATATTTAGAGAGTTTGTTAGTGCAGGAATCTGAATGGGAGGCTTAAAGTTACAGAAAAGCTAATCCCGAAGGTACTCAGAGTAAAGTACAGAAGTAAACTATTATTTCACATACAGATGAGACAACTGGGATGGTTCAGGTGTCTGATAAACATCTTTAAAATTCATTTAGAGGCTTTCCTTATCATTCAACAATAAAAAGAAGGAATCTGGTTGCAGAGCCGGAGCATCCTTTATCTATTTTACACTTTACACTTTGCACACTTTTACATTTACAGGAATGTCTTGGAATCTGCCACAAGTGCCAAAGGGATTTCCCAATCTCAACTCTTTTAAGAATATATGGCAGAAAATGAATAAATGCATAAATGTGTAGGTATACACAAACATATAATCCACAGTAAAAAGGCAACTGCTAACTGCAGTAATTATGACAAACTTAGACTAGTTGCCCTCGTCTGAGTTTCTGTTTACTTTAGGAAAGGATAGAAAGAAGCCATCTCAAATAAGTGATGTCAGCATTTAATTTTAATCCTTGGTTTGATGCAAAAGCAACATCCACGAGAGGCTTAGTTTCAAGGAGTAAAAATGGACAGATGAGCTTCAGTCTTTCAACAAACATGTAAGAAAATCATTGAAATGTTTAAAAACTCAAAGAAAGTCTGGAAGGATTTTTGTTGTTACTCTTGTTGCAGTTCAGGAACACAATTTGAGTCAACAAGGAACCCTACTCTACCTGCATTTGCACTGCATACTAGTTTTGCTCTTTGGGTCTGTTTCACCTGAGTGTGAGAATAGTGTTCAAATTGTAGTTGAAAACAAACTAACATTATAGAAATTAAATAGTCAAAAATCTTTATTTGTGTCTACCTTTATTCAATTAAATTAAATACAACTTTATTATTCATCTAATGGAAATTATATTGCAGTAGTATAAATTATCATTAAATATATTCTATTGTTATAGATAGATAACAAAATTAAATGAAAATGAATCAACAAACATTTAGACAGTTAAAGTTGAGCAGGAAGAGGTTTAAACATTCAGAGATCACACTGAATGGATTTGGTGTTATTCTATGTTGTCACACACGGCACTGGTGTGTATAGCAGCTAAACTCTCTCAGTGAACAACATAGATAGGTATCCACCCCAAGAGTTCAACATCAAGGTCCAGAGACACACCTTTTCAGTGAGACATCTGGGGTTACACCATCTGCTGTTAACAAGTGCTGTAATCCCTCCTCATTCACTGTTACCTCTCTGTCTTCCCATAGAGTCTTAAAGCTGGGTAGAGTGTTTGAGTTGTTCCTGCAGCCAGGTCTCAGTGAAGCAAAGAATACTGCCTTCCTGATATACCTTCTGCATCCTTGTCAGTGCTCCAAAAGTCATTATTTTTATCTAATAGTGAATGAAAACTTCCAGTGATGATCAAAGGAAATTATGGTTTAAACATCCGCCACCTTACTCTCAAATTATTTTCTTCTCTGCATCCTTGACATCCCCCCTTCAACTCATCTGGATTTGGGGTCTTATTGGGTTTTAATTGCTATGCTTATGCATCATTACAGATTACCATCAGAAATTATTCTAGCAGCAAAGCATATAGAAAAACATTAAAGAAATCGGTTTCTTCCCAGAAAATAAGCAAAATCTCAAAAAGATGTAAAGAAAGAAACTGTGTGTCCAGAGCTACTGTCGCAGGTTGCCACGAGTGCTGTGCCTTTCTATAAATACTTACTATAGAACTAATTATCAAACCTGTGTCATGGCCAGTAATGGCAATGAAATGTGGACTCTTTTGCAAGAACCAGTGGAGGCTTTTAAAAGTGTTAAAAGTTATTCGGAAAACAGGATTGAGCAGGATGAAATTTGGGAAACAGTCCGGTCGCGGGGTCAGAGTCTCTGAAGGAAAAGAGGGGTGTTCTATTTCTGGAAATGTGTTCCAAAGATAATCCAGAAGTGTGTCCAGAATTTTTGTATTTCATCGAATTATGGGTTTACAGATTATAATTGTCAGGGAGGCTTTGAGAAGAGCCACTGGTTGCTGGAGCCGTAGGATGGGCTGACTTTACTGGAGCTGACTTGAGCGAAGGAGGCTATAGGAAGCACTTCTCCACCAGCAAGAAAGCTGTAGGAAGCACAGTAGATAATTAGTCAGCATGAGAGAATTTATTACTCAGGAGAGAGTTGTGATTATCATGCTGTAGAAGCAGACAATCTGGGTGCATGGTGCAAGCAGGTCCTTAAGAGCTGCTTCAGTAATGAGGCTGGTGAGCAACAGGTGTGACAGGTGGAGAGCTGGAACCCAGAATCCTCCCAGGAAGGAGGATCCACAGCCTGTCCAACCCAACCCACAACTCTACGACTATGACAACCTGGGCCTGATATAAATGTATGTCTATGCTTTTAGGTGCATTTTTTTCCCAGTCTATGTCATAGACAGAACACAACCCTCTGTGGCACATCGTATATCTCATATATATATATATATATATATATATATAACCCAGCACAACCAACAGATAGTGAAACTAATTTGTTGTGACTGTTCAATATAAGTGCATGATTCAGGTCATGATTCAAAACGTATGATGCTTTACTCAGGTTGTTTTGTTTGGAGCTAATCAAGGTGGCTAATGATGCCACTGACGTATTTATAATGAAATGAATGAAATCTTCTTTATTGTCATTATACATGAGTACAACGAAATGATGACTGATTTGCATTGATATCAATACAACATATATTTAGATGCATCCACAATGTCAGAAAGATTGGAAAGCAATATCTGTTTGCATGATAGTAGAAATAAAATAGAAAGCAGTAAACATCATTGCATGGCATGAACTCTCTCATACAAGTTGGATTGATTTGTAATTTTGCTTTCTGACATTCACCTTCTTCAGGAAATGAAAATTTAAGGTCTACAAACTGGGGTCAGAACACAATAAACAAATAGTTTTGCATCTCGGCCCTTATCACATTCAAACAATATGACTAAAATATTCTCTTGTTTAGAAATTATTTCTGTTTAATAACCTATTATTGATTTATTATTTTCATTGGTATCTATTTTAATGTATTAAATCTCTTTATTATATCTCAAATTTCATTATTGTGACAACGCTAATACAAAATGTGCTGCTTTCCTCCCCGAATGTCGATGCCATTTTAACTCATGTACACACATAGAAGCATTTAAGCATGTCTGCAGTGAAATCAGGTCTTGTGTCAAGTCATGCCATGGCAGCCCAAGCTGATCCTCCCAACTAACACTGATTTCTGTCTGCTCTTAGATCGCTGTGTTTTTTATGTAAATCCATTTGACATCACTGCTGCCTCTTACAGACCCCTATTTTTGGGGGCATAGCACAGCCATAGCTCTTGTATTCAGTTGTCATATTCAACCTAGTTTTATTATACTCTCCTCTCTCAAAGTGGACACTTATTTGGTTTCTGAACCATTTTTATTCTATTTAGTATATTTTCTTTTGAATGTGTGACCTATTACAGAACATGGTGTGTTTCAGAGAAAAACAGAAATTTAGGCTTTGTTACAGCTGGTACTTTCCTTGATTTCTTTTCTCATAATGCTGTTGGACTTAATTTCTTAAGATCAAGTTCTACAGTAGAATAACACAGCATCTCTGCTATAGGCACGTATTTACAAAAAAAGCATACACTAATAATGTTTGATGGAATGTGCTTTGGGATCCCAAATGAATTATTTCAGTAGTTTGGATGAGTGACTAAATCTGCAAATCAAATCAGATTTTACCTAGTGATGCAAATGCCATCCAGAGGGGACTGCTGTGTCAGTGCTATGAATTACTGAGGGACTATATCACTTGTGACATGTCTGTTTAGTATTTGTGAAGTGTTCATAATATTTTACTTATTCTATTAACCTTTAAATAAGATCAAAAGAACTTTGATGATTTCTTTGGGGAAATAAGACCAGCAACAGCAGGGGAAAAGAGGAAATGAGCATAAGGACACAAATGGAATATAAAATTAGTAATAACAGGTAAAATTTGCACATTTAAGCAGATTTTGATGCTCAAATAAGTTAAAGCTATGTCTGTTTGAAGAGCGTGATTTATTCATCTAATTTTCCATGGTTGTCTGGGGACCTTATATCCAAACTTTTTATTCTCTTTCTCAACCACCTGTTATTAGTCGGCTCTGCTGCTGGTTTCCTAATGAGTGAAGACATCATCTTACAACTAAACCTCTTTGTCTTGAGTTTTAATTTGATTCCTCTTTCTGGAAAATGTTTAGACGTTCTATTTTTATTTTAGCCAATATCATTTTACTCTGTCATTAACTCTATAGATGTGCTTCCAGCTGTATATAAACTTATTAAAGGGTAGAATTTGCTGTGAACAGTGTTTCATTGTGTGATATGAGCAGAAATTGGACTGTATTCTGTTGCTAAATTAAAATCTGCCTGAGGTATGAAAACTCAATACTTTAATTGCAGCATAATTAGGTGCACAATTTAACTGTATGTGTGTGTATCTTGTGTGTGTTCAACAAAAGAAAATTGTGAATCAAAGTTCATGGGCAAAGAATTAAGAAGATGTTTTCAACTATTTTCTTACTGTATACTTTTAAAAAAAGGAAGTCCATGTTCACCAGTTTGATGGAGGTTCTGGAGACGAGATATGCTGTTGTGTAGGTTCAACCTCTGGTCAGGGACTTTCTCGTACACTTCAAGGAGTACCAAGTAAGTGAATAGGGTCCCTGACAAAAAGCTTTACTCGTTGAATTAATGAGTGATCAAAAAATATCATAAATTGTAATTATGCTCTTATTGTAAGTATTGGTAGTTGAAAACAGGTCACAAAAGATGGACAGAAGAAAGGGAATGAATAAAAAGAAAATCTAACCACATCCTTTTGAGTTATTTCAATGTCAAATCATAACCTTTCTTGAGCTGTGCTGCTTTCATTAATCCTTTTTATGGCACCGGAATTGTTGGGATCTATTTGTGTGCTTCATATTTCTCCTTTAAAAAAAGGAAAATGACTAAAATTGATAAAACTCTGAACTATGCTAAATTTACAGTCAAGAGGAATATTGTCAATGTTACAATTTCTCTTAGATTGGTCCTCTAGTCCTTCAACCTCTGCTGCCATATTCCCAGTCTTACTCACAATGGGATTTGGCTCCTTGTTAGAGTTCTCCAGTTTGGTCTAATGTGGTTGACCTACAAATGTGACTTACAACCATCCTCATAATAATCCACTACGCTATTTGGATAATTTCTGTTTGGCAAAAGATGAAAAGAGAAATGAGATAGTTATGAATAGCCTCACAAATGTATGAAAATAGTATGCACAGCATTGATTTTATGTGTGGTAAATATCTAAGTGTTTACTTTTCGTTAGACTAAAAAAAATATATAATAATAATAATAAACAAATATTCAAACTATTCATTCAAAATCATCTCATGGAACTTTCTACAAGGCAGGCAGAGATTCTAAGTTGAAATAATAGCAGAGTTATTATTTTTTACTCTTTTATTAATTAGACACACATCTGATCACACGGACATAATGTAAAGCTCAAACAGAAAGTTACATTGCTCTTTAGAAAAACATATGGTTTACAAAAGCTTTTATGATTCAATCTCTCATCAAATGTATCTGTTAACAATGATACATTTGTCAGGATTTAGGGACTGCTGAAATTTGTAAAAAATCAATGACACCGTATCTTGAAAATGACAACCAAGATATTCTTAAAGTCTATATTTCTGAATAAACATTCTGGTGATACTTTGCTCTTCTGGTTTATTTTATCAAAACATTTTTTTTCTTTAAACATATGCCAATAGATAATGTCAGGTCCACACCACAACCTTTTGAACCATTTCAATGATCTGTTTGACCTGTGGTATAGAAGAAAGTTTTATGTCACAGTGTGTAATGTTTGAAGAGAATATTTCAGGTCAGGTGTCTGACTAAGTGAAAATACAAATTCAATAACTATATCTTTATCTTACACAGTTTCTGAGATGTATGTCCCGACATATACCATATGGAGCCAATAGTTGCCATCACTTGTTATTGTATTGCCTTGGTGATTGAAATGTAGAGCAGCAACATGTAATGATGTTTTTTGGACCAATAATGTTTACTGGATTTAGATTGTGTGGACTTTTACCACTGAAATATGTATATATATATATTTGAATTGTTGGCTTCATTGGTAAATTTGAGCTGAATTTTCTGAATTTGATACTTGTTGCTATTAGTTGTACCTGCTTTCGTGATTGCATATCCAAAGGGTTAGCATTTCTTAAATCACAATAAACTTTTTCAACAGTGTGTTTCAAGTGTTCAGATCGATCCAGTTTCTATACATTGGGTGAGAGGCGGGTACACCCTGGACAGGTCGCCAGTCTACACAGAAACAAACGGCCATGCATGCGCACAGTCACTCCAAGGAACAATTGAGAGTCAATAGTAACAATATTTAGTCAGGTTGGGAGGTAGCTGGAGTACTTGGAGAGAATGGCAAACTCCACACAGAAAAGCTCCAGCTGGGAACTGAACCTGGAACCCTGTTGCTGTGAGACAATGGTGCTAACCACCACACTGCGGTGCAGCCCCACAAGGCAGCTGTGTATACAACAAAAGCTGACTACTCGACCACAAGTTGATGAAATGGTTATAAAGTTGCACTTTTTCTGAAATATATCCATTCGCTCAAAAAAAAACTTGAATAAGGTTAGAACCATGTATAATCCTATGGAAGTGTACCTTTAGTGTTGAACGCATACTGGGTTTTAGTCGTAAAACTCATCTTAAACTGAGTGACACAGAGCCATGCCCCTCTACTTAGCCATGCTCCAGCTAAGACCTGCCACTCCCTATTTGACAATCTGTTGCTTGGCTTATCTTCTCCTCTCTTCATCCTTGCCCTGGCTACAAAATGCCCCTCCCATATGCTCACTGCATGACAATATTCACACCCTCATCTTCCACTGACAACGGTGACCTCTTTCCCCCTCATTTATCCCATCCCTCATTTCCTCTCTGGCTGAGATGTGTCCCATCTCCATGGCATGCAGAAAGGCTAATGTTAATACGACTGGTGAGGGCGAAGACAGGCGGGGAGACAAAGACAGTGATAGAGACGGGTACATGCATATGTATGAACACACACATATGCATAATCTCAGAGAGAGAGTGGGGTAAATACACTCGCATGCTGACTGCACACAAACATCAAACCACTGCAGAGCATGGGCACAAACATCTAAGAGAGGTGCCACAGTAAAAAATGTGAGGACTGACATTTGTGCATTCTGTTGGTTACTATATCTGCAGATACCAACAAGTGTTTGTTTCTATGGGATTATACATTGCTTGTTTAATCATAAATGGTGTGAGCATTTGCATACCTCAGTTTATTTATTTTCAGAATTTTTGTGTGTGTGTAGTAATGTACTGCCTCAGTTTACAGAAGAGCGAGGGTGGTGTTAACAACCTCTTTGTCCTGTATTCTTAAACGTATCACAGCATTTTAGGATAGAACTTGTCAGATAAATCTGTTAACGAAGTAGAATGCATTTACACTGGACTTTAAGAAGTTGACTGAAACATATGCACTCAGTAAAAGTATGACGAGGCTTCTCCTGGGTGACTTATTAGATGATCTGGATAAGAAGGTCTTAAATTTCTTCACTGAAGAATTATTTCACATTACTATGTACTTATGATGCTGTTAAGACTTAATAAAACTAATCTGCCACCACAAAATTATTCATTTAGGCCTAAATTTTATAGAGCATTAAAAATAATCACTCAGAATCTGCAAAAGGGGTGCAAGAAGTTAACAGTGTGGGACTGTCCTTTGGCTTCCACTTTGAGACTTCTGTCCAAACCTTGGGAGGTATTCATTATCGTCAGCTCACCCACCATAACATTGCCATGAAGTGTGGAGATTGGCAAAAGGATGTAGAGAGACAGGCTATTTATTAGGCTCCACTTTATGAGTCATTTTACAGTTGATTAAAGGTATAAATGCATGCCAAAAAAATACACTGTTAAGATTCTAGAAGCTTTCTATAAATCCACAATCATATTTTTAAGGGAGCATGTGTCTTATAAAGGGGCCGAGCCTCCCTGAGTGTGCACTGTGATGTCTGGATTAAAGGCTGCTCTGCTATTCCCTCTCTTTATATTTACTATAGTCCACACAAAAGAACTAAACCTTTTAAATAAAATAATTGAATGTTACAAACAAAATAAGTCAAACATACAAATATAGTAATGAGAATGAAATAAATGTATAAATGAAATAACAATTTACAAACACAATTGTTTTGTTTGGTGAGAGAAGCTTCAACTTGTGAATTTAACTGTTTAAATTGTTGCTTTTGGCAAAGTATCAAAAATAATTTTCTGATGTGACAGCACTAAATGGAATTTGGATAAGTGGTCTACATTGTACTTGAGGTATAGCAATAGATTTGTGACACAAACATAATGATCAAAACCAACCATATTTGACATATTTATGACAGATGGATTCATGTACAGCATAACATTTAGATGAATAGTTTACCTATGATAATAAAGCCTGTTGTTTTGTATCAGGGACATCTTTATGAAAGCTTATTATTTTTAACTTAAAGCCAAGTTGTCACAACAAAGCTATCACAAGTAATTTCAAATTTTAATTCCAAAATTACATCAAATGACAATAAATGACAATAGTCAAAAAGCTTTAAGACCCCATAATCATGACATATGTCACATGATGTTTATGTTAATGTCATGTCAATCTTTTAACCACTCATGCAAATCACGTGCCACTGAAATATTTACTATACTGCACAAACTGCCTCCTGTAATCATAATTACTGTGTAAAATAGCATGAAAAACTTCAGCCACTCAAACTGGACCTACAAATTAAATTATGTAACACAATAAGATAGCAAATGAAAGATGAGCCTTAATCATAGAACATTATAAAGTATATACAAACAATATTTCCTAATATCTTAAGGGGAAGCATTCACGTAATAACTCATTTTGAAGTTTTTTATTCTACTATTATTATTTAAACCTGTGTTAAATGCAACAAGTTGGAACCATAATGCGAACAAAATCACAGAATAACCCATGGAGTGTAATCATAAATACATTTTGTGTAAATATAGAGCTATGTTGGTACTTTCCTGCGAGTCGTCTACAGTTGTTTTATTTTCTTATTTCCTCAAAACTGCTTCCTGTTTTGAAAACCACACAGACGAGAAAACCTTTCATTTCATTATGTCATATCTGCTGTTGCTTATGGTACAGTAATAATGAACTACAAGCAGCAGTAGATATGGAAACAAGGAGTAATTCCCATTCATTGTGCCATTTAGTGAATGAGTTTCTTTATCATAATCTTGCAGTTTCTTTCAGCAATAAGCATTGTGAAGTTATACAGTCTTGAGAACTTAAAAATAGAAAAAGGTTCCATTTACAATAAACAGTTCCCTCCATTACATTTACACATCCCTCATAGAGATTCTTAGTTTTAAGGGAACTCTAGTTATTTAGGAAGATACGTCTTAGGAACATATTTTGGAGGGAAACGGGACAGAACAGAAGCAGTTCCTTTCTTCACATGCCAATATTTGATTTGTCTCTTATTCAAAAAGCATTGTTTAGTGAATAGGAAGTGTATGTTTTTTTTATCTGAAAGACTTGTTTTATTAAACACAACATGCCTTTGAGCAAATTAAATGTGCACTCAGTGTGTAACAATGGCCTTGCAATGGCAGTGTGCCCTTTTAAGGAGAAAAAAAACAATTATGACACTGAAAAGCCAGAGTGTAACACAGAGTGTCACACATCATATTTAATTGACATTGGTATAAAATAATGGCTACATGCAAGGATGTCTCATTTTGTTAAATGCTTGTTACCTCGATTCCTCTCACTTCTTGTTTCCTCCTCAGATTAAGATGCAAGCAGAGGTTGTACAAATTAGGATTTGAGGCAAGAGGCCAGTCAAATGTGTGGGCTTCCTCAGCTGGCTCCTTTGAGTTTATTGCTTTTAATATATTCATATTGATTAGCCCTGCATTGAGAAAATGATTTTCCACCACTGGTCTTAGCATAAGCAATGTGCTTGGCAGGGCCACTCAGGAATGCATACGTAATTTTGTAATAATGTCGTTGGTACACATTGCAAAACTGCAATAGTTTCACAACAAAGGCTAAAAAATGTGTTCTTTTTTGGGCTATAAAATTATTACCAATGTCTGTCTTTGCAACTTTATTTTTGAAAAACTTAATTTTTTTTAAAAACTGATAAGGAGAAGGGAGGGGAAGAACAATGGAGCTACACTGCAGACTGTCATGCTGTGGAGTTCGAGCTCCCTCTGACCTTATGTTGTCCAAGGAATCTTTCAACTTAGCTGATAGTTGCAATTGGTAAGGGTAAGGGATAAAAAAAAAAGGAAAAAAATATGGTTAGTGTTAGATTTGAACAGGGTTAGACATGGTAACATGATACCATCACTTAGTGTATTTGTTAAATGTGCTTAGATTTTTTGTAGATGATTTGCGGGATATGTTTTTGATTACTGGTCCTTACATACTACATCTAGTTTTGCTTGACTCCACACTCAGCACAACTTCAGATCAAAGCACCCCTGTATTTCTGAACATTACACAAATCCTTTCATTCTGACCAGGTCAGACAGAGAGTGCTCTTTAGAGATGAATTAACTCAACGTACAGTGACAGTGCCAGATAAGCTGCTTGTACACAGAATGAACTGGCTGGGCTTTTGTCATACCATTAGTGGAAGAGCAAAAATTGAAGTGAAAGATGTTTTGATGATATTTGCTAATTTCCTGCTGTTGTGTCCTTAACACTATTTGATTTTCATTTCCTAGGGTAATGCAAGGGACATGCATTGCAAATTAATTGTATGATGTCATTACAGACATATAGATTCAAAACCTGAGATTGAATATCTTGAAATGAAGACAAGAAATATAGAGAATGTGACACATACAGCTGAGCAGCACTTATTTTAACATCTAATGACACACAAGGGCCGGGAACTGCATGCTATATCACGGCTAGTCTTTAAAAATACACAGACCAAAGCAATTTCCTTTAGAAAATGTAAGATTGTTGAGAAGTTGTATGATATGGTGAAACAGTTGAAATTTTACAAGCCAATTTCCAGTTCTCATATAGCAACATTAAAGTCAGGGTAAAGATAATTCAACGATTTGCACTGAAATATCACATCACAAGCAACTTCTATCTGCAGAAAACTGGACTTTCCCTCACTGTCACATGCACATATATGCACAGTTCGTAAGAAGAATGATCTACAAAAATGTATTTGAGCCAATTTCCAGAGCAATCAGCCATGCATTTCCTCCCTAAAACAAAAAGCCATTGTCCGGGGAAAAAATGACAGGTATGATGTTTTTGACAGCCTCTTTCCAACATTTGTTTTTATTACCAAGTCTGTGGTGCTGGATGGGAGAACAACCTACAACCACATGTTCTAGCATAAGTGTAACATCATGTCTTTTGACAATCAAAAGCTTTTTGCGTTTTCCTTGCCTATTTCATCTGCGGTGGGAATTGCTTTGGAATTTTTTTAACTATGTACTTCAATTTGCACATGAAGAGCATCTTTGTACTGCATGCTGTTTGATTCAAGAACTTATATTCCCTGTTTGTCTCAGATTGAAAAAATGAATGTGTCTACATGCTATTTTATCAAAAATGCATCAGTCAGCTGTTCATACCTAATTGTAGATGTTCTCTTTCAAAAATTGTTTAATTTCCAACAATCACATTCAAACACAAGCACTTATCCATCTGATAACCAGCATACCTCTGTTACAGCAGTATTAAATGTACTTCATTCTCACACAGACAAATCCAGTAAATATGTCATGATTTTGTACTAAATTTAATTCTGACCAAATCTGTGAAGTGTAAACTTTTTGAACTGATATGAATTGGAGCTCACTGAGATAGTGGGGCCTAAGAAGAGTGAGTTTTTAAGACAAACAAAAGCTGGCCCGACCTCGAACACCTTCATGTTACAAATTGTCGACTACAATGCATTAGTCTTGGACGAGCTGGCCATGCCTAGCTGTGGTATTAGACAGTTAGCTAACTAGATGATCTATTTTCATCATGAAAATACATCATCCCTGAATGTGAGAATTGGCAGAACTTAAAATGATACGGAAAATTGAGATTAAGAAGAAGAAATGGTTTGATTTTGAGACGGGCAAACTTTCAGGTTTGCCCTTCCTAGCAACACACCATATCAACAAATGAGATTTATGCTTGGTAGATTGAAAAGCCAACTTAATGATCTTGTACTTTTTTTTCTTTTCTTTACAGAGATATGTGCACATCTTGGAGTAACATACTGTGGATTAATTTTGTGAAGAGCCAGCATTACGCTGTGAAGATAAGAATGCTGTGCACCTAGCCTAACAAGCTGGCTAATAATTCTTAGTTACTTAGGTTAGTCCTTTGGATAATCACTGTCTATTTACGCCACATTTGCCTCACCAATGCATTCTCATTTCCAACTCGTCACCTACAGACTCTTGGTCAAGAGCCATTCACAGCCATGCACAGTTTGAAATGCATGCGATGTGCTGTTACTGTCCCTTCTGATGCACAGATAAGTAATGCTGGGTAAAGCATCCCATAGCTGTTACATTACCTGCCTCGGAAATCCTGCATGTCAAAAAAAGTGATGTCTTGGGGGAGTAACTGATATGTTATGAGTTACCCTCATAACATCTCATAACATGCCACACTTTGACATTAATTACCATTTCAAACAAATGCAAGACACAGGTCTTGCTCTTTCCTTTTAAGAACCAGGTTCATTAAACCATATCATCTGCTGCACCAATGCATCACAACTGCTGTGACATATGGTTAGCCGGTTTGGTTAGCCCACCCATCCAGGCAGAGAGCAAAAGAGAGAGACATATCTACACTCATGCATGTGTTGTATTTGCAGACAGGTACATGCAAGTGTTTATGTGTTCTTGTTTGCTTGTAAGTAAGGCAGAATCAAGCCAACCTTTAATTACCTAGCTACTCATTAGTGCCTAGGTGCCACTTGCTACTGGCAGGGGCTAACTCCATGCAGGCAGCCAGGGTGACATGTTAATGGTGTAATTGTGCTGACCCATGTATCCTGATGGTTGATAATTACTTTCTCCATGTATTTATAATGTGATGAATAAAAATGAAAAAAGATAGCTGAAAAAAGGTAGGTAGAAAGGATTCTGATACACTGTGGACACCCTGTGGGAGGTGCCCAAGCTGCAGTTTAATGGCCATGACCAGATCAAAGTAGAAAAGAAAAAGCCTAGTGTGTGTGGTTTGGGGATGTAATCAATGTCAGGGTTGGTTATTTGTCCCAGAAACAAACCAAGAGCCAGGCTTTCAGGAGGGCTATGCCAACAAAACTGGCCTCACCTCACATCTATGAAATAACAGAGAATAATAGAAGTTGTTGTTGTTTTATTTAAGTGTATAGATCTAACATTGTTTTTTTTAAATACAATGGTGAATGCAGTCTTGTATTTAGAAGATAAATTGACTGTGTTGGGGATGGCTCAATTTTTACTTTCTGACAACTACATTGCTATAGTAAGACTAAGCTTTTTGTTATCAGTTTACTCATCTGACAATAAGACTGCATCCAGGTGGGGAAATCACATCATCAATATGGATCCCTTATATTCCGCCGGTATATAAGGGAAACCATCCTACATGGCTTTATGACTTTTATATCTCAAGCTCACAAATTCACTAACTGAAGATTTGACTAATGTGCACAAAGCCAGCCATCCAATTATAAGCCTTGATATAACTAACTACTGCATCCATTTAAGTTCACAAACTAGAGGATTGAGAAACGTTATAGAATTACAGCGATGATACCCAAACTCCTTCTGTCAAAAATGCACAGGTTACAGCCTGAGTGGAAGGGTCACTGTAAATCATTATACATGGCAAGAGGTGTCCAGCTGTGTGCCAACAAGCACTGGGCGAGCTGTCCACGGGTTTTTATACAGATGAAACCTCCTGCTTTGAGTATAGTTTCACAGTGCAGTGAACATAGCAAGATATGACAGGTACAGGTATTCAGTGATGCAGTTATTCCTTCTGCTTTCCTAAAAAACATTGAGAAAGATGCATTTACAGTCAATTATGACTGATTTGTTGGGCCATAAAACTAAACCTGATAAATTCTGCAAATCATTGACCAGGGAGGAGCATGTATCAGCCTTTTGAAGCAGTTGACTCTAGAATATTGAACAGAAAACAACTGAACTTCTTTCTTTTATATCACTTACTGTGTCTCACATATTGTGAAGGGCTGCAATGATCACCAAATCCATAGACATGCACCCATGTTTGTGGAGGACAAAAGAGAGACCACACTTTTAAAGTAACATAAATACGAGAAGAACTATCTTAAGCTAATTAAAATAATTTTGTGATGTAATGTGGCAAAAAGTGAAGAATCTAGTTCCTTCCAATTTATTTTGCCCATATATCATGAACAAAATAAGTTCATATAAACATTTCCTACGGTAGTAGAAACAGAAAGTAATAGCCAAAATATATAACAACAGCAGTATGTGACAGTACTGGAGTGGAGGTTGTGTAAGTGCTATATTATCAGATACTTCAGTGCTTTGCCTCAGCACATTTATAATCAAACAAACAACTTTCAATAACTTCAAAACAAGGACAAGTAATATGAATAAAATAACCGTTATGTTTAAGTTTTCGCTTATTAACAACCTCCTGTACCTGTTCTCACCAAAGCAGCAACATTCTGTTGTTCAGTTAATACGTTGTGTAGAGGATGCACAGTGTTGTCCATTATGTTCAGCAGCTTGTGCAACATTCTTCTCATATTTTTTTGCACAATTAGCCCTGGGAGTTTTAGGGCAGCCTCTTTCACTGAACAAAATTTTCTTTATTGGTGTGTTAAAGCAACAGTAGAGAAATTTGTGAACCTTAAAACTGTGTTAGAAACATTACTGGGCCGTAAACTGCCCTGAAGCATGCGGTGAATGAGATACTGCACATTAGAACTTTGGTTTCCTGCTCACCATGACACCATTTTGCTTTAGGGTAGCACCTCCTGTACCAGCAACTCGATGATAAACACTGAACAATAAATAAAGTTTCAAGACAAAAAGTATTTTTGAAAATTAAATAAAGTCGGAGGGAAAAAAAAAACAGTTGTTGTTACAAATAAAATTTGTTAAAAAAATGGCAGCTGTAGCCACAGCCAAGACAATGTTCAGTGAAAAGAAGCGAGAACGTGTGCAAACAAAACACAGGAAAAGAACAAACATTAGATTAAATATACTTTACTCAAAGACATTTACTTTAGTGTGCTCTGTATTATAACTAATGGGAAATACATAACATTCCAACATTGGTTATGGTTAGTAAATCAGAATCAAAGAGTTTAAGTCAGGAAAACATCACTCCTTGCTTTAAAATGGACCTTGCAATTACATATTGTACCTAAATATCCATTCCTGGATTACGACTACAGTAAACACACAAACTGAGCTGTGCACACAAACCAGATGTACTTCTGAAATACATTACTTTGAAAGTCATGCTGATTGGCACAAAAAATAGAGATTTGATCTTCATTCGTATGAATATATAGTTTTGTAATATGTGACTATTTTCATGTTTTACCGAGAGACTGTTGCCCTAACAGATGGCTGCAAAGAGAATTCTACTCTTAACCACAGACAAAGAGGAAGATATGTGCGATAAACATTGAAAGATTTAAGCTTCTTCAAGAAGCAGAGTTTACCCTTTTTCTTCTTATAAACAGTGTATGTATTGGATTTTCAGTCCAACCTGTTGTTCGGGGTAACACCAAGATATCTGTAGTCCCCCTACCACAACCAGCTCGTCTCCCAGAATGGAAATAGAGTTCATATCGACAAATTTACCTTTTACATGCAGACAGATATGTCTATTGCATGTTTTCTTGTGAGACTGGGCTGTTAAAGCCTTGGTAGTAAGATACGTATTGGTGTCAGGTCAAGAGCACCTGCAGATTGCTTCTTACATGGCTGATTAGAGAACAATCCCCCTTTGGCTATGTGGAGGGCAGCCAGCATTTCTCGGGTCAGATACTTTAAGGCTGAATTTAGGCAATGAGCACGAGGAGTATTGGCAAAAAATGAGAAGAATGTTACATGTTACAAAAAAGGAATGGAGACTCATAGAGAGAGTTAGAGTTAAAGATGATTAAAGATGCAAAAGTAGAAAAGAACACATATTTACAATAGAAAGGAAATATACTACATTGCAAAAGTCAGTTGGGAATGGTAATATTTTAGATATACTGGAAAAAAATGACTTCTTGCCCACCAAAGAGCATGAGCTGGCCCCAATGTGCAGTACATGTGTTTGTGTGTATTTTAGACTATGTGCATTATCCCCTTAGGTGTCTTTACCCATGGCCACAGGATTTTACAACAAGCCTTAGAATCACGTAGCACCAGGTACGAGTAGACTTTAACATTTCTTTTTTCCAGTTCAGAGTGTAATAGAAAGCAGCAATACACCTGGCCGGGGGGTAACACCACTGCCCCAGCACTCATAAAAGAAACAGATGTGGGCCATTGGAAACCTGGACACACTCATTTTGACCTGACAAATAGAGGTTGGATTCTGTCGCAGCTTTCTTGAGAAGCAGTTGGAAAAACAGCAGGTATGCACATACAAACAGTATATATGCACATATATTCATGTAGAAACTGGTATTTGTACACTTCCAGTGTGTAAAAATGTTCTGCTTTGCACAACAGGGATTATGTGCGCAGCCTAGTTTTCTTGTCATCTGCATCAACACAGATAGATAAAAAGAAAAATAATTCAAAATTGTATATATGTATGGTATATAAGTATATGTTCATACTCATTATTTCTGGGACACTTTACTCTATGTACATAGTCATTTCTATCACAAATTCATTTTCCCAGCAATAACAATCCTCATTTGATACTTTGATAAACTATGCATATTGTTTTAGGCTCATTCAATGAAACCTATTTTTCTAACAAATTTCTACTTTATATTCCTGAATAACCTTGACTGCCTCAGCATTGAATGCACCACTTGGGGATCCAGGGACTCTCTCTGTCATTAGGAGCTGTTACACAGTAAATCTGGAAACTAGATTGCAGGGCAGTGGGCTGTGGCAGAGTTCAGGAAGGTAGCAGCACATGTAGGATTGACAGCATTGGCAGTTAAATTAAACAGACGAGAGAGAAATACAAATATTTGACAGGGATTCAGTTAGCTTTTGATCACACTCGATGAGAGGTGTTATAAACCAGGCGACGTTGATGAGGAGGGGTGATAGGATGGGCAGTACCCCTCTGTGTCACTATGGTGACAAACACATTTCAGGTTATTAGCAGATAATGCCGTGGGTGGTAGAGGAGAAAGGAAGACTGAATGAGATAAAGTATGAGTGGAGTAAGTAAGTGTGAGCAGAGTAAGCAAATGCATACAGATATGGAATACCAGTGGGAGTAAGGGCTGTTTGGAGAAGACAAGAAGACAGGGAAGCAAGGTGAAAGCTGATCAAGAAAGGCATTGGTGACAGTTTCAATGCAGTCGCTAATCAGGTGATTTTATTTTGATCTGGCTTGGATTTTAAACCAATGGAAAGAAATGAAGGAAAATTGCCAACACTCACTTCATAAATGAGCATGAAACAACAACTTCAAATGGTGAACCAGCTCAGGGAGACAAAGACAATCTCCAAGAAAGCGGCAACTAGATCATGGAGAGGAAAACTATTAATTTAACAATCTGATCAACAGTTGTGATTTGCATGTTTTACATTTAATGTAGACAGGAACAAAGACTCATCACTGAACATTTCAGGCTTCCATTGCTTTTGACTCTTAATCATGCATCTGTCAGGCTGCTGAACATCAACAGAGGCTCTTTAACCCATTTAGACCAGATGCTATAAATAAGCTTACCTCTTTTCATGCTTAAAGGGTGCCTTGGGTCTTTCTGGCAAAACAAGTTAAAAGCAAAGAAACAAACAGTGTGCAAAATTCACTGGGGTGACTAGTTATCTTATGAGTTAAAAAGAAATCTACAATATCTTTAGGGTGTGATTACCAGGGTATCAATTTGGACTGAAGTGAACTGGCTTGTAAAAGAAAATAAATAACAATGAGATGAGATTACAAAATGCCCAATAATTGATATAAATAATAATAATAATGATAGTAAATAGTGAAGTCTCAAGCTCTTGAGTCTTTGAGGTTAGTAAAGTAGTCTTTCGGATTATATTTAATGTGAAAACAAAAAATGGATTACCTTTATATCTTAAAAAATAATTCAAACTGTGCTTGAAAATATCACAAAGACAAGGTTCAGCGTTGATTCCATTAGGTAATCTTATTAGACAGCATGGCATAAATTTCCATTGCTATGCTGATTATACTCAGCTGTACCATGAAACCAGAGGAAAACAAAAGGTTGGTCAGACTACAAGCATGTAAGACATAAAGACCTGGATGACTCAGAACTTTCTGCTTCTAAATTCAGACAAAACTGAAGTTGTTGCATTTGGACCTGGGTGCTTCAAGGAGAAACAATTTAGCTATATAGTTACTCCAGATGGCATTTCCCTGGCTTCTAGTACTACAGGAGGAACTTTGGAGTGATGTTTACCAGAATTTATCATTTGATGCATATATAAAACAGGTTTCTAGGACTGCCGTCTTTAATCTTCGTAATCTTGCCAAAATTAGGAACATCCTGCCTCAGGGTGATGCAAAATAACTGTGAATGTTACTTGTTACTTAAGGACTGGACTACTGTAGTTCTTTATTATTGAGCTGTCTCGTAAATTCTCTGAAAAGCCTCCAGATGATCCAAAATGCTGCAGCCAGAGTCCTGATGAGAACTAACAGGATAACTCATATTTCTCCAGTTTTAGCTTCTCTTCATTGGCTCCCTGTTAAATTCAGCACAGAATTTTGAACTCACGTATAAAGCTCCTATGACCGAGCTTCATCATATCTTAAAGATCTCATTATTACATCTTTACCCAACAGAGCACTTTGCTCTCAAACTGCAAGTTTACTTGTGGTTTCTAGAGTTTCTAAAAGTAGATTAGGAGGCAGAGCCTTCAGTTATCTCTTAAGCAACCAGCTGCCAGTATATGTCCGGGAAGCTCACACCCTCTCTACCTTTAAGATTTGGCTTAAAACTTTCCTTTTTGATAAAGCTTATAGTTAGGGATGGCTCAGGTGATCCTGGAACATCCGATAGTTAAGCTGCTATAGGCCAAGACTGCTGGGTGGCCTCCTATGACATATCTTTCCTTACTTTGCTCTCTTTTTTCTTTACTGTATCACATGTATCTAGATATTTTTGTGATTCCCTTATAGAAGAGAAGCACACCTGTAGAAATGCAGACCATCATACTGTCACTATCTGAATTAATTTCAGTGTATGGTGTAAGTGTGCAGACACAGATCAATGACACACTTTCAAATCAGATTTTTTTCAAACCAGCCAAGGGCAACAAAAATGACACGGATTAGAAAATTAAAGGAAGCAAATCTGCTGTTATGTCTTATTTATAACTGGTATATTTAGATAAAACTTCTCAAGAAGAAAATCAAGAGAAAAATCAGGGAGATTTAAGTTATGTAAGACCCACTTGTGTAAGTCACAGTTGTCCCAGTGCAGTTACAGGGAAAATTTGCCTCTTAAGAGAGCCACAAATAACAAGAAAGTGAGTCTGATTTAAGTTGCAATCACAGTTAACAGTTGGCTTAGTTTCTATCATAATTGCTCTTTCTTTCAAATGTGCTTACAACATTAAGTTCATTTGATAAATATATCCATTGTTTGTTTAAATACACACCGTGTAAGTCAAATGAATGTAAAGGAAAGGGTCAAGATCCTGGAGTGACCATACTGTTTAGAACTGCTGTTCCAATTTAGGTCTTTAAGTGTAGTGAATTAAAAGATACAAATATAGCATTGTAAGAGTCAAACCGCAATATCATTTTGAAACTATTTCTAAAGGGCTTCTGCATCACAGTTAATGCATTTCTGAAATCTTTCTTATTTACACACACACACACACTTATATTGAGATATTTATATATGTATATGTATATGAGCTTCTTTACTACATAATAGTAAAGTTATGGTAATATATAACATAACTATAGACTACACCAAGAGGATCACAGACAATTTAAGATAATAAATTTATACAGTACAATGCATCATCAGCATCATCACATAGTATAGCCCTGATTATCATCATGATTTGCATATATATAAATAATATGCTAAGAGCAGACATTGATCACTAGTAATGAGACATGCTCACACGAGTTGATGATAAATTCTAGAAGAGATTTCAAGCTTTCTAATCAGGCAGAGCCAGTTATGTCTGTGTTTGTTGTGAGTACTTTAATATCCCAGGTACCCTAAACTTTCTTCCACATACTACACACTAATAAATAGTTGGCCTCTCATTTATTGGTTTTCCAAATAACTAATTATATATCTCTGCTACTAGCCAATATCTTTTGTTGATGCTGCAATATTACAGTTGGTCAGTAATTTAGAAATGTCCACTGGTATTATGCATTGTCTCCCCATTGGAATGAAACATACTAATGAAACTGCAGGGTTGAGATACAATAGTTCTCTATGCAAGCTGGTTTCTTGTCGCAAAATGTGACTTGAGAATGCACTAAAACCAAATGATGTCAGGCTCATATCTCAGAAAAGACTGAAGATCACACACAGGCGAGATGCCATATTAAGCTGCATGTTTTTGCTTGCAAAATGTATTAAAACATCAATTATTTTCATGTTGATTTGCAGTGTTGCTCTGAAAAACAAGTACAAAATATCATGTCAGAAGCACAAGTCATTCCCTTGTTAATATAGGTCCTACAGTCTTTCATGTGCTGAGAATGAGGTGCAAGCATAATATTTCAACTAGTGATATGTCAAAAATTAGAAAAAGCTTGGATGCAAATGTGGTCACATTTAATAAAATCCATAATTACACTACTATTGTTTGTCATAATTTAGATTTTTGGAAGTGTAAATACATATCAAATATAAATATAAAATATATATAAATAAAATATAAGAAAAAGACTGATGGATGGATGAATGGAATCAAAATTCAAATGTCAACTTCAAGCAGCTAAACAGAGGACACATGTCCACTGGTATTATGCATTGTCTCCCCATTGGAATGAAACATACTAATGTCAGTATTATGTAAGAGTTATTAGTTACTCATATACTGTATTCTTTTCAGTAATATACTTTAATTTACATAGGAAAAATGCTTATGTTTTCTTATCCCACATATCTGTTAAAAGTGAGTTACTAGGTTAAGTTATATAGTTTCTGTTGGTCAGTATTGTTAAATAAAAACCTGCACACATCACATTTCAGGAGAGAACTAGTTGAGTGTCTGCTCAGAGGTGGTTTCTCTTGTTTTGAGGTGAACCAACCAAAGCTGTCATTTCTAATGGGCTGTGCTGAAAAGACAACTGTGTTCTGCTAGTGACAGCCAAGATAAAGCACGATAAAGAACATTCAAAGTGACAGTGAAGGGGCTGATTTAGACTCTTAGCAGCAAGGATGAGAGATGCTGTTAGCTGTCGAGTGGACCTCAACATCTGCTCCTGATGATAGAAGAGATGAGAGGAGATGGGAAACAAAGGGAAGAGAAGGGGTAAAAAGTGGATCCAACACTAATTGATCTTGATGTGCTGCTTACAGCATTGGGGGGACACAGCAACAAGCACTGTTTGTGAGTTTTTTTCAACAAAGGGAAGTAAAGGAAATTAAAAATTTTACACTCACTTTAAGGAGGTGTTTAGTCCTTGTTTGCTTCCTGTCTGTTATGTTGAATAAGATGCACAACAGATATGTTAGAAATTTAAAAAAAGGTATATTACAGAAGTATGCTCTCTAAACTAGATTTGGATTTGAATGCACATACAAACAGTATTTGGATGAGTGTAAATATACTTCTTTACATTATGTAATAACAGTCCTGTTTTTTTGTGGTGCATTTTAGCCTGACTTTCAGAGGTTTCTGATTTTTTTCAGAGATGAACAAGGAGATACAAAGCAGCTGAAGTCAAAAGGGACAAATATTTGGGCATAAAAGAGACAATCAGGTCATCACTGCATCAGTCTATTGTTAACAATTTCTTCAGAGTATTTGATATATCATCACAGTTGCCAAATTCTCCTCTTTTGATCTTTTATTTGGCTGCATTACAAAGAGAAGAAAATATTGCAGATGAATAAAATAATTGTGTCCTTTAACAAAGCAGAAAGCGCAAACACCAAAAGTGTGAACATTGCCAAGAGATAATGATGGTCAATGGCACATCATTTTAAAAAGTGCTCCAAGCAGTTGCCTTTTGTGTTTTTCTGAATGGATGCTTTTGTCGGAGGGATAGCATTACATGTCTATGTTGCCACATGTAGTGTTTAACGATTACAAGGTACAGTGCAGTGCGGTTTGAAACTGCATTTGTTTTCTATTAGAGAGAATATCTCCTCACTGTGGGTGTGATCACCTGTTCATCTCTGCAGCATGTGTGAAGCTGTGGCAACAAAAAAGTGTTTATTACATTGCATTGATTTAAGAGATTATTTTTAGGTCTCTTTATAGAGAACTACAAGTGAAGTGTATACAGGAGCATAGAGTAGTTTGCATACTGATGGAGTTAGCGACGAGTTCTTTGTTCAGAAAAGTTTTAATATCTTTTGGGGGAGATCCTTAACAACTGGGTACCACGGAGCTTCAGACAAGTTCTTTTCTGATTGTCTTTAAATTCCAGATCACACTTAATAAACATGCTGATGCATTCATTATTCGTGAACACAATATGTGAACCGTGTGCACAAATGAGCTATCCATGATTGACATTGTCAATTATCTGCCAGATTTTCAAATGACTTCATGTAACGAGGAAGTGTGTCAGTGTGTGTGCACTGCTGTGGAGATGTTTACGCCAAGATGTGATGATTCCATATGAGCCAGGATCAGTTTGTATCAGTTGCATGGTACTATCTATAATGAAAAAACAAAAGAGCGAGTTGAACAGACCATGCCGTACCATGTAGTGCAAAAGTGCAAATAGTTCAAATCAGGGATATGTGGGGGCTGGAGTCTGAAAAGAGGCAGAGTAAACCTTAGAACTGTCACCAGTCCATCACAAGGCCAATACAGAAACACACATGACAAACAACCATATATGCTGACACTCTCCCCCTATACCAATAACAGCATCACCAATAAAACACAGATCCCTCACAGAGAACAAACTTTTTTTCATTGCTTCTTCAAAATGTGAAGTTGCGGTTGGAAAAAGTTGTTGATGGACTCAGATGTCATTGCTCTTTTTCTGTTTCCAACAGAAAAATCTAATTGGAGTACACACCTTACCACCATACGAATAAAACAGGAGTTTGTGACCAATTTTGTTGAGACCGGTAGAAGAACAAATTCCACAAAAGAAAAACCCTGGAATACCTGAAAGCTCTGTTATAATAAATAAAAATTAATGAATAAATAAGTTTATTAATAAATAAACAAAATGTATTTCAGAAAGAACACACCACTAACTAATGACAATAAAGGTCCAAATCATCCTTATTACCAATGTATATTATGAGAAACATTCATAATTGTCCATACACATCCATTTTTAAGGTTTCCACAGTATCAAACTGATGCAATGATAGTTCTCTGTACATTTATGGTTACTTTTGAACACGAACTGCTTTGGATAATGAAGACATTTTGGCACCATTTCTTTTTCAAACTTTCAGGAGTCTTCTCTGTAAAAAGCGTGATCACGAAGAGTCGCTGATCTAAAACTCGTAATCATGACAATAAAAGGTCTCTTTAACTTAGAAGTAGAACAATCTTACTGAACAGTATCTGGATGTTTTACTATTCAAATAACAATAAGCAACTCATCTTGAAGTAGTCATTTCAACCCAAACCTTGATTACTAAGATCTTAAATCTTGAGACTATATATTTTTTAACAGTTTGGGAAAGCGCAGAAAAAAAAAATATGATGTGAGATTTTTGCAAAGCCCAAGTGGCTGAATAAGTGGCAGAAAGGCAAATGGCTTCCAGAAACCCAGGTGTTTATTCACAGAGTGTATGTCGCAACAAGAAAAAAAAAAAGAAAATGGATTAACAAAACTAGATAACTTACGGCTAACTTGTTTAACTAAGCACAACTGAACACAAACAAACCAAAAATAAGCTATATGCACCGAGCTACATGGTCATGGCCTTTCCTTTTGCTCAGACAAAAGTTCAGTTCTTAAATACCCTTAGGATCCTCATTATAAAATGGCTTCCTTGGACACTTCCATCTAGACAGGTAAGTCAGTTCTCTGCAGGTTTAAACAGTACAATGAATGTACTAATTTGCAGTACACATCTCCGATATATGCCCTGTGCAAACTGGTGTATACACAGTCTTTCAACCATAAAACAAACAGAACAGAAAAACTATTTCTATAACTGAACAAAACAAATATCTTCCCCTCACACTTGGTCTCTTCCAGTGATGTCACCAATTAAGTATAAAGCTATAAATACAGGAAGTAATTCTACACTTTCTCCTTTTGTCCCTGGAACACATGGTGAGTACACAAATGTAGATAATTAAGCAGTTTTAAGCAATAGTTAGCTAAATGAATACCGGTCTGTCTTGATTTAACAGATGTTGATGCATTTTAGCTAGAAGCAAATAGAAAGCACAACACAAACAAACCCCAGATAGTTTGGGTCTACTGACTAATATTAAGCTAAAATAATTAAATCAAAACTAACAAATATGGTTAACAGACTGTAAGTATGTTGCATTTGGTGAGCAAGAGATTAATCCATGTCACCAGAGACAAATAAATAGACATTTACTGTTTGCTGTTTTTGCTTATAGTCTTTACACCAATTTTCAATGTCTCGCTTGCACTGTTTGAAATAACATTTTGTCTCGAGCAGAACCTCATTGTCGTCACTGCCTTTGAGAAGAAAATGAAAAACCCTGTTAACAATCTCACAGTTGGCACTGTGAGGACAAAAAAAAAGTTCAAGAGTTATCAAAATCATTGAAGTGTGTCTTTAACCAGTGAGATTACCAAGCTGAAATTACGTGTGTCATAGCTGATAACACCTGCTTCTCTTGCGAATCACTGACACACATATATACCCATCTAACCTTTTCAGGGCAGCAGATGACAGGACAACAGGCGACTTTCATTCAGTCACTTTCAGTAGTCTTACTATCATTGTAGTCAATAGCATTCTCTTAAAATTGGTGGTCATTTAATAGTGAAGAAGCTAGCATTGTTGGGAATTTTATTCTTCAGGTTGATTGCTTATCACAAAGAGCTTTTGTCAGTGCTAAATTAAGCTGCTTGCCTTAAGATTTCAAAGTCTTTCCTGATATGTCTGAGCTGCAAAGAGACACAAAGAGTGCACTCACCAAATTTTGAAAACCAAATAGATCTTTTCTACTATTTCACTCACATCTTTTGATTTTGAGTTTCATCTATTCAAAGCAAAAATCAGGAGTCTTGTGGGTCCACATTTAACCATCAACTTGATTTATCCTGAGCCCTCCATCTTTGCCTCACAGTCACTTAATTTCCCCTTTTATGCCTCTTACACACCTGTCATTACACACACCTGTGGATGAACAAATACAAAATCAAAAGAAACCCATTGTTTTTGCACTGACCGCCTTGGGGTATGTTGTTACCTAACAAAAAAAAAAGGATAGAGGAATTGCAGTTAAATGTATTTTGTTGTGGAAGGGTTAAGCCTTGTTTAGTGAAAGCCTAGGGGCTATGTAAAGAGAAGAAATGGTGGATTGAAGGATTTGTACCCTGCAGCACTGAAGGGGTTAAAAATTTCACTTGACTGAGGTTGATATACAGGTTTTATTCGCTTCAGTGAGCTAGTGTGAGTGTATGACTGGTGATGAGTGTGTATACCAGCTCCATGTGTGTTTGTGTAGGGAAGAGATCAAGTGTATCTGCCTTTGTGTGTGCGCGTTTCTGTCTGCAATAAATAGACAGACACTTGAGCATTGCCCCCTGGCTCTTTTCGCTTTAGTGCATCTCAGACTAGCTAAGCCCCCTGGAGCCAAACATCTAACTGGATCTGTCAATATTGACACAAGCGAAACACACTTTCTCCATAACCGCTGATACACAATATAATCCTTCATGTTCAAAAACTTTACGTAGGAATGAATCACATAAACTGATATACATTCTTACTACTATTACAGGCAATCTTTAATGTATCCAAATTGTCTAAGGCGATCTCTTACACAGTAAGCATGGAGAGGTATAGTCACTTCTGCAGTGCTGGGATATGTTGGCCTTCTATGCATCTAAAACAGTAGTTTTCAAAGTCTGAGGTGAGTCTCCACAGGGGGGCCAAGGAGAGTTGCAGCATGTCTTTGAATTAGCATGCCACTGACATAGTAAACAGTTGGAGCACTAGCTGTGACTGAGCTCGCTGGGCTGATTGACGCAATGAGTGAAAACTCTTGCTCTGAAGTCCTAACTAAGTCAAATCTGTACATGATATCCATGTGTGTTTGAGTCTAAGTTCAGTTGAAATTCATGGGGAAAAAAAGTTACAGTCCGTACGAGGTATGTACCCAATTTGAAACAAACTTCATATTTTAAGATCTTACATGTAATTAAAATGTAATTAAAAACAGATTCAGATTCCTTCTCTCATGACAACTGCTCTTTTGCACACAAAAGCATTCTTTATTGGTTTAAATTGTGCCAGTATGAGCTCCCAGTGTAAAAAATAAATTATTTTATAACAACACACACAAAGTGACTGAAAGTTGACATTTGAAAAACTCAACTACTTTTTAACAGAATACAGGAAAAGAAATAGAAGTATAAAAAAAGTCTCTTGGAAAAGCATCAAATGACCCTCCAAACTTAAACACCGTAACCTGTCTGTGTCATGTGTTGCACTGAAATGACAAGCTGGCGCCACAGACACAAGGTCATTTAGGAGTCAGTTAGCAGCTTTGACACACAATTCAAACTGACACAGAATGAGGGACTAACTAAGTCCACCTGCAGACACAGGAAAAGATAGTGGAGGAATAAGAGAACAGCAACATATCGAGTGAGGTTTTGTTACTGTGTGTGACAATTATTCCATTATTAGCTAATTTTTTTCAGTTTTTTAGACTAGTGTTTCTTTTTTTAAGTTATTTTTTGTAAAGTTCAGGGAACATAAATGCTTATAGCACTCCTTTTTAATAGCAGGTCTCTCAGCATCTGCAGTGAAACCCCTAAAGATAGTACAGAAAACAGTAGCCCGTCCGATGTTTAATCAACCAAAAAGGGCACATGTGACTCCATTATTCACTGAACTCTATTGGCTACCCATGACCACCCAAATCCAATTCAAGTCACTGATGCTGCCTATGGAGTGACCTCTGGATCTGCAGCAAGCCATCTAATCTCAGTCAAACAGACTTATACTGCTGCTAAAACGCTGTCATCCTCTCAGAACCATCATGTGGTACTGTTATCACTACACACTATGCAGTTCCAGTAGCTGCAGCATATCTTTTCCACATATTTTTCATTTGAAATGTATTTGTGACAATGGTAGTTGTCGAAGAAGTCCTTGTCGCAGCTGGTGTCAGCCAATCACAAGATGGTCTTAATTTCATATTCTAAAGTGGCAATTTCTTGTATGAAAAGAAAATAAGCTATTTTATAGTAAAACCTCAAAATGAAGTGCTCATAAACAGACTAAAAGGCACAAACAGGTATCTGTCCCATTATAGGACAAGACTGTATACAAGTGAATGACATTTCTGCGTGTCGGTCAGAGCATTACCCAATCAGACAGTGACATATGGTGAGAAATAAGGTCTTTGTCTTGTGAGATCTAAAGATAAGAATCGTATTTCCATTAAATCAATGAGCTGTGCTTCACTGCAATGAATAATGCATTGCTCCTTTAAACCTGCTTCCCTCACTCCCATCCTTTCTCACCCCGTCTTCACCTCAGTGTTTGTCATGCTTGCCATTTTACACTGTCTCAAGTGTTTTCATACCTTTGCACTTCATAATAAAGAGGAGGTCCCGATTGCTCACCTCAAGTGCTCCTTCATTTTCTCTTGATTATCCTCCTAGGTTGACTGATGAGGACATCAAGGACGTGCACCAGTGGTGTCAATGATATGCCCTTTAAAATGGTGCATGGTCTGAGCAACTATTTGCTTTATATGCTGTAGAATGTCTTGTGGACCTTGTGGGGTAGATGGGGGGTACATGGGAAGCTGTTTAAGTGCAAACTCTGTACACACACACTGAAGAGAGATCCTCGTGACACTAAACATTAACCAACCAATTGCACCTTTCCTTCTCTCGTCTGTCTCCTCTTCAACACTCTTGTCTTCAGCGATCCATTAGCTCCATTAAGTCAAATTCACGATCTACCCTACTGTGAACTTAAACCAAGCTGACATCCTTTATGCCCATTCTCTCTGACAAAGCTGCTGGAGATACAATGGGCACAGTCCCACTTTCTTAATAACTCTCTGTATAGAAGTCTACAGGCGTGTGTAAAGCTCTATTGATCCCCCGTGGAGAGGCGAGACTAGCAGTCCACTGTGTTGTGCAGTGTTGACCTTGTCTCTCTCTATGTAATTAATTAAAACTTCACAGCAGGACTGACAGCTGATGGATCACCCTCTTGTTGATTGTAACTGTGGTGGTAATCACACACATGCACACACACAACTACACGTGCACAAACACACACAACCCCAATCCGAGGTGTGTAAAATCCCACTATCTTGAGGAGTAGTAGGGAGCACTTAAAAGAAAAAAAATGTTTGCTTGGATTTATTAGTGGTGCTGCAAGTGGTGCCGAATGATGTGTGTGTATTTGGTGTGCGAGTCTGTGTGGTACCTGTGTGTTTATTTAAAAAAAAAAAAAAAAAAGACCCATATTATATATTGAGCTTAATTCCTAAATGTGTGGTTTTTTTGTTCACTTGTTAATCCTTCCCACACATAATGGCCATCTGACTACCTGCCTTTGTACTCCAGCCCTTACTTTCCCTTCATCTCACTCAGCCAACCAAAACTACAGTGTGTCAACCTCATTTCATCATATTCTCTTCTTCTTTTCAAAGCAAGATGCTTTTCTCTCACTCACATGCTCCCTTCTTCAAGCCACGACAAGGCCACTTGCACAGGCACTGATCTCATATTGCCTGAAAGAAAATCTGAGCCTTTGGATTAATATTGCAGATGTTACATTTAACATCAGTCTTGAGCAATCCAGTGCTTGAGCCGCTTGTCTGAAAATATGTGATTTTCACTATCAGTTCATGAAACCCATTTTTTTCCCCTTTTTTTTCTATCTCTTAATCAGATATACCACAAGAGAAGGCTGGGGCTTCCTTCAGTCATATTTTCTCATGTTGCTTGTGTTGCTTTGATAAGAAGAGAGAATATAATGATTTCAAAGGAAAAGTGTCTCAGAGTAAGCCGAAAAAAGCATGATCTAACAGCTGTATCTTGGCTTTTTCTTAATCAAAGTTTATTCACGGCCTCCAAGCTATACTAATTGACTGTCTTGACTGTCTTTACAAGTACATTTGTCTTTTACAAAGACAAATGTACGAATCCTTCTACAGGTATAAACTGAGAGGTTATGAGATAAATTACTGTAAGGAATTTTCTGTTGGCTCTCAGGAAGAATCAAGAGTTCAACAAACTGTGGAAAGACAATCAGTATGTCTTCTGCTGTTTATGTAGATGTTATTGCTTCCTATTGCTTTGCTGTTTAGCCTATATATGCAGAGGCATGCAGACTTTGGCATTATTGGTGAAACACATTATTGCCTGTCTTTGTGAATTGTTAAATCAGTAGAAAATTAGCTCAGGTGTGACTTTAAAGATGAAATACACTTTTCAAGATTAGAAGAAAGATTAAGAAAGAGAGAGCATAGTGCAGAACTTTTGAAACTCAAAGAAATTTGACCTGTCAAATAATTTTTGCTTTGGCATCAGACCAAATTTTAGTGCAGAATACCGTAATGTTGTCGTACGACATAAATTTCGAACTTTATAAATACTCCGACTCTTCACATTGTGTCCCAACAATTAACAGGGCAACTGGGCTCCTCTAAACAGCTGCCTCTCGATTTTTCCAGCCTGTAATGTGTTAAGAAAGGGATGATTTTTTAATTGATTAAAAGGAAAATGAAAATTAGTGTCTGCCTCTTCCTGTAGGTATCTGAAGGCATTGAGCTGAATCTTCCTTTAATGTAGTTACTTTTCTTTGCTGGAATTGTACTTGAGTTAATGTGGTCTGTATTCAGCCAGAGACATTCAGGGTCACATGAGAGCTACAACATAGCAACAATATTGAACTTTTGTACACTGTTCAGTTGAGTGAAATGAATTGCATGTCCTCAGTATGCTTGAGAATATTTTTGAAAACTAGGGTACTAACAATTAAAGTACCATGTATAACTGTTTGTTTTTCAAGGAGGGACTGCTTTCATATCAAATGATGATGTTACTAAATTTAAATTCATGTGAAAGTGCTTTCCTTTTTTTGCAGTGAGAAGTTATTTGTTGTAAGCAGAAAAAAAAAACATTTGCACAGAATTTCATCAAACCACATTACTACAGAAACCCTGTTTACGCACAATTTATGTCATCAGATTGCATTACAACACCTTACTGCATGTTTGAAGCAACAATAATAGTTTTAGATTCATTATAACTTTGTCTAAAATAAGAAACCCATTTAGTGACATATGAAACTGCAGATTAAATAGATTCTTATTTGTGAAGACTTAGGGCTGACAGTGCAAATATGACAGGTTCTGTCATTAGAAACCACAATGTTTGATGTTACAGCAAACTTACTGCTCTGCAGGGAGACATGTCATATTCAGATATCTTAGTTTCAGCTGACATAATATTTTTGAATGCTAGAAAGACGCACTCTCTCAGACTCTATTTCCATGCTGTTGCCGAGCGAGAACAGTGATGTTGATGCAGGCAATAACAATCTATATTTACGTTCTCTGGAAACTTCAGTGATCGAGAAAGCAACTGCATGCGTAGTTGGGAAGTGGTCCACATTAACATAGTGTAAAAGGATGAATTCTAATCCTTTTGTATGATTTTTCTTTTTTTTTTTTCATCCCTAATAGTCATTTGGGTTTCTAACTCTATGCAAGTGATGTCATTGCCTAAACTCAACCAATATGTGATAAAGTACTGTCCTAACATGCTGTTGTAGGCAACTAGAAAAATGGCAGTTGACAGAGCCACTGTTAAAAGAATGTATTTCAGGCCTAACCATGAATGTTTTCTAACCCCAGCAACGCATTGTTGTGTTATTGCTTGAGCATAATGCAGAAGTGAAAAAACAGCTGTCTTATCTGAATTTTGAACACATGCCCTCTGGTTGAAAGTGCTGAGCATAATTGGGTCATTCACCTCTCCACTGTTCTTCCCTGTTGCAGTACTGTTGCATTTCTGTCTTGCTTCATTTTGGTAGAGTCATGCCCTGTAATTGTGTGGAAATTGCCAGCCAATCATTTAGGTTTGGGTTTGTATATAAGCAGACCACTTTTTTTACTAGCTATACTCTCAGCTCTCTTCTGACAGATTTCCCACCTATTTCCTGGTTAAGTGATGTCTGTCTCTGCTGCAAATGTGACGTGCTGCTCCTACAACTTTGTTCCTCCATGTAGCACCATTACTTAATCAACTGGTTGTGTTTTTGTGAATTTTCTTAATGTGGGTTCTCCTTGGATGCCTGTCAGTTGTTGCTGGTATGTCAACACATTTGTTTATTGCTTTATTTTATGATACACAACTGACTGTAATAAGTGTAGGTAGGTAAACACTATTAACTGGATGCGCACAACTTTTTTTAACTAGCCAGATTGTTATGTATGGCCCACCTGCAAGGTTGTGGATTTCTTTCAGTGAGTTAATGAGATGTTTTATGCATTATACGGTCTGTTAGACTGGGCTTTGCCTTCCTGTTCAGTCTTCATCAGCTACCTCTGCTGAAATGTGCTGATACTACAATAGGAACGCCGCTGCTTTGTCTTTTTGGGAATGGCAGACCGGGATGGTGGTCCATCCATTTAAAAAGGGCGACCAGAGGGTGTGTTGGAACTACAGAGGGATCGCACTCCTCGGCCTTTCTAGATAAGTCTATGCCGGTGTGCTGGAGAGTCGGGCAGGTAGTTAAACCTCAGATTAAGGAGGAGCAATGCAGTTGTGTTCTGTGCAGACAAAAAAAAATGCTGTATGAATGTGTCCATAAATGTAGCTTGTAGCAAAAAGCGCTTTGAGGATCAAGAAGATTAGAGAACAGCTACATAAATGCAGTCCATTTACTCACCTAAAATCAACCACTAGAATAATATTCTAATGTATTCAGATTTTTTTGTTGTTGTAATTTTCTAGTTGGAAGTGAGTTAAATCTTTTGACTGAACAAAGTGTATTAATGGCATTCCATGTAAGAAATTGATTTCTTCTATGTACCAGAAAAAAATCAGGACACTTCATTGCAGTGAAAAGTTGTGCCTACAGACCTTTCAATAAACCATTGAGTACTCCAGGACAGTCAGCCCAAAGGTTTGACCTTCGTCTTTATTTATGGTTTCTTACAAAACTTAGAAGTCATGAAATGTGTAGGGTAATTATTGAATTCCAATCATATCACCTCTTCTCTCCAAAGAACACCCCAGTCTCATCAGAGCAAACAATCTCCACTTTTTCAGCTGGAGAAATTTTGAGGAGAGATTTATGCTGTGAAGACTTAAGAGATTCTGCCTGGAATGTCAGTGAAACCACAACAATACCTTGTTGTCTTGCTATCTGTCTTTGGGGAGCTGAGTTGAGCTAATTAGCCATAATATCAGCAAGCAAATTCGCCTCGCTTGGTTGACACACACAACGGCCCCTAATTGACTGCCAGGAGTTTTGAGGGTTTAATACAGCAACGAAGGAAGCTGTACCTTGGTGATTATGAGGTTTGGGGATATAGTGCATTACACACAGCACATTCTTGCAGAACCAATCCAATGTCATAAGTTCGATTGTAACACTGCTTGAATAAACAAAGATGTGTTCAAACATTCATAAAAGCCCCAAGGAAAGAGAAAACATTTTCCATAGCAGTTTGAAGCTAAAGGCATTTATATTTTGGCAGACTGAATGCCTCAACACACACATACACACAAACCATCTGCTAACTTTGATGTGCTATCACTGCTGTTTGCACATCCATTAGACTTTGAATCCTTCAATTATCACAGCCGCTAGAGTATCAGGTTATATTTGTTGTTCTATCTTTTTTGTCTTCAAGCAAAGATGGAGTGCTTAACTGATAATATAAAGACAGCCCATAGAAACAGTCCTCATAGCCTCTCCTCCACCTCCTCACATACACACACACTCAATAGAGATTGATCATAACTCATTATACCAACCACATAACAAAACAATTTCAGAATTGAATGAGGCTGAGTTGGGGGATGAGATAGAGTTGGACTGGGGGGGAAAAAAGCAAGGATATTGAACCTAAACATCTATTTTCTGACTGGGGTTTTGGGGTAGGGCAGACAGCCGCTTGAGTAATTTAGAGGATTCATCCATTTTTAAAAATGATTTGATAGAAACCTATCCCCCTTTGTGAATCTTCCAACCATTTCCCCTGACTCTGACTATGATGGGGACCTCCCTCACAATCTCACTGTCAATCAATCAAAAAACTCACATGTCACTTCAGCCCAAAGTGCTGCATGTGCATGTACCTTATTTATCTGCGGGAATATTGACCGTTGTATTTGTTAAAGTGTGTGTGCTGCCTTCACTGGATTAAATCTTTCATTTTCTCAGTGAAAAAGAAAAATCGAGACATGGAGAAAGATAGAGTGGGAGGAATATGATGGGGGGCCTTACCTAACCTCTGGGGAAAGGCCAGTGCATTAGACAGAGAAGGGATAAGTTCCAGCTAAAATGAATATGAGCATATAGATTGGTCTTCTATCTAGGGAGACTGAGAAATGTAGTTTTGGGTAAGCAGAAGTTGTGAGGGTCAGAGGCAGCGAGTGAACGGGGCAAGAAAGGAAGCAATCACTGCATAACCAAACAGACCCCAAGCGGAGCACATCAGAGCGAAGGGCCAAGCCGAGACGGATACAGATTACTTATTAAACTGTTTTTAGTGATGACATTAACAGCACCTAAACGAGGAGAAATGTTTATCTCAAAATGGCTCATGATCTGAGCTTTAGTAGTCTACAGAATTTGTGGGAGAAGTATGCTACGGGGGAACAGTGATTATATTGTATTTTTCTGTAGTCATACACTAAATTATGATACTTATATTTCCAAATTATTTTTGATTGCATCACTGAACTTCTCAACTTCCCACCTCCATTTTTGTTGTCCTAATCTTCAATGCAATGATATATGAGACAAAAAATTTGCTTATTTGTCAGCGTCACCATTTAGGCACATTGACCATCATCATGATCATCATCATAAAGGTAAAACATATTTCCATAGAGCAGAAGGTTCAATTACTTTGAAGATGGGGAAAATACAAAAATGATTTGCAGAAAGAACCTTAAAGTACAGCATGTAGGATTTAATAACCTCTCAAAGCATAAAGAAAGATTGGAACATATTGAGCAAAGCCTCCCCCACATCACACTTCCTTTTCCAAAGAGGATGAAAAAATGGCCACAGTAATATGCGAGGGGTGCCCAACTGTATTTATTTATTTTTTTGCTCATGGCAGACTACAAGAACAAGGATCTGTACCAAATGTAGTTAAAAATTGCTCCTTCTACGGTTACGATTCTTGATTTCATGAGATTGTTTGTTAAAGAAAAAATGGCTGAAACTAATAGACTCCTTACCTGCCAATAAATCCCCCTAAATTGCGCATGAAGGATTTTCAAGAACAATATCACCCTTTCAATTTTTATTACATGGAACTTTAAAACTTCTGTTTTGGGTTAGCCTTGTTGCTATAACTGATTCTGCATTTAGCTTAAAGTCTATATGAGACAGTTGCAGTGGTTTTCTGCATCTTTACAGATTTCCTATAAAACTAAAAACTCAGGGTAGCAGCCATGATCCTCCAAAAGCCAAGACCACCACTCCACTTCCGATCACATGGCTTCTCATACCAATGTTATGCTGATGATACCCAGCTCCAGCTGTAATTCCCACCTGACAACCACACGGTCTCAGCCTGTCTCTCTGACATATCAACATGGATGAAAACCCATCACCTCCAGCTTAACCTCCCAAAAACTGAACTGCTTGTCTTCCCAGCCAAACCAACCATACACCACAGCATCTGAATCCAAACTGAATCCCTATCTCTTGCTCCATCAAAGGTAGCAAGAAACTTGGGTGTCATGATTGATGACCAACTAACCTTCAAAGATCACGTTACCTCGGTTGCTCGTTCATGCCGCTTCTTATTGCTAAACATAAGAAAGATCAGACCATACCTAACCCAACATGCCACCCAGCTGCTGGTGCAGGCCATGGTCATCTTCCATCTTGACTACTGCCATGCTCTCCGAACTGGTCTCCCAGCCTGTGCTGTGAAACCTCTGCAGATGGTTCAGAACGCGGCGGCGCATCTGGTCATCACCCCTCTGTTCATTGAACTCCACTGGCTACCCTTAGTCGTCCGCATCAAATTCAAGTCACTGATGTTATTCTACAAAGTGCTCAATGGAACGGCTCCCATCTACTTGAATCCTCTTGCAAAGGCTTTTGTCACAACTCGGTCCCTCCGTTCGTCGCAGGATTGTCGTCTAGCAGTGCCTACACCATGCCTAAGAGAATCCAAAATCTTTTCATGTGTCGTTCCACGATGGTGGAATGACCTACCGAGCGCTACCAGAACAGGGGCGTCCCTGTCTATCTTCAAGAAACTCTTGAAAACCCAGCTCTTCAGAGAGCATCTCCTATCCTAGCACTTACCTTGTACTTCCCTACCCCCTCTATCTTTGCACTTTATCTTTCTGTACTATCCTCTATGCCTGCACTCTATCTCTACTCTGTCACCTCTGACAGAGTCGGACTAGTGGGTTCCTTCTATGTAGATTATTGTTAGCTTTTTATATAGCTTGTTATATCTTAATTTTTAAGTCGCTTTGGATAAAAGCGTCTGCTAAATACATGAACATAAACACTTCTTTTAGCAAATGGCTACTGTTACAATAAGTGTTAAAGTATTATGTATTGATCCTATGAAGTTTCAAATGTCTAGTAGAATGTTTATGGGTATTGTCAAAGAGTGCTCAATGACGATACCTGTGTAATAAAAAAGTAAATAAAATCAATTATGCTTACAGGCAGAATTTTGCTTTCATGCATATAGATTTACTTTTTTTCATGCCATACATTGCTACTCATTGTTGCGTGTTTTAAGTTTGCTTATGAAATATGAGGTTTGTGTCCTTTTTTGCAAATAACTGGTTTCTTTAGTTGTCCGTTTTATTTATTTAGTTATTTGTTTTGATTTTTTTTTTTTTTTTTTTTTTTTCATCACACCAAGATGCAAGAGCCGGACATCTTACTGACAGCAACAAATGTATTTACAGGAATGGTAATGGATTTTCATCAAAAACCAAACCAACTACTTAAAGCAGCGTGCTCTTCTTCCGTTCCTTATCAGCACCATTCACTGCCATCGTACAAAGATTTAACCCAGATCTGAGATCACCACCCACCCCCCCTTATTCCTTCACCTTTCTTAATCTCACTTTAACATCTCAAGCATGTGAGGCCCCTGTTCATCCATGCACTTCCTTTCCCTCACACATACTATCCTAATGTACTGTCCACCCCTTCCTTTGAGCCCCCATTCCTTCCAATCATTCCCCTTGCTTCCCCCTCCTAACCCTCCCTCCACTATCCCTCCATCCATCAGACTGAGTAATGGCTATCAGGGCAGGGAGTCACCCTGCAGCTGTCTAGGGCAGACACTGATCACACACACACTCACTTTGGGTTGAGTGCATAACCATCCATTTGCGTTGTCTCGTCAAGCTTGCAGCACACTGCAATCTCAAAGCAGGAGCCCAAATGGTACAAATGAGGCTGATCACACTCAGCTGGGGTTAAAGGGTGAATAACCCAGTGCTTTTAATACAGAACTGTATTAAAATCACATCTCAGTGTTTGTGTATTTCACCTCTAAGCCCTTTCAGGAGGCTGAATAAAATCTGCTCAGTTGGATGTTTTAAACAATAACTTTTATTTGTTGTGTATTTTTGCATTTCAGCTTTAATTACTGTAACAATAAGAAAGACCAATTCTGGTGTACACATTTACATGGCTTGTTTATTGACCTGCTCTCATAACTTTTACTGTTTCTCCAGTTTTTATAACCCTGGAGTTTCAATAAACCAAAGAGTTAACGTCACAAAACCAAACAAGATCTTTCTGAACACTTCTCTTAAGAAACAGGGGAGAACTAAACACTTTCTGTGCTGATCACCAAGAATATATCTAAATAAGGTCCAGAATAATTTTTCGAACACCACACAGTCATGATATATCTCCCATTAACCAATTTGTCATTGCACTACAACTAATTTCAATACCAGTCCCAAAAGTGCAGTTTTTAAGTAGTAGTTGGATACAGGCCTATCAAAGAGAACTGTTAAAAGGCTTGAGACAGGGCTTTTTTGTTCATATTGTGAGATTATAATGGCCTGCTGAGCTTTTACCTACAGACCAGGTTTAGACTGTTTGCCCCTCACATCATGGCTGGTTATGATATGATTTGTCAAAAATTGTCACATTTGTCATTTGAAAGCTATTGAATTAAGAATAAACTAAGAGTGAAAGAGGAATGACCACTGGAAAGATTTTTGTTTATTTGGGAAAAAAGCCTTAGTCATACTAATTCTTATTTTCTGCCTTCACTTGTTCTAAATGTTTATTTCTTCATGTTTTAGTTTCTTTATTGAGGTCCTCTAAGGTGTTTTGTTTTTGCATTGTGTTAAATGTTATCTTCCATGTGCATATATTCAAACTCTTTACAAACAAGTATCTGCAATGACTAATTCCTGTTCTTTGTCCTTTTTTGCGCACCTTTTAACATAGCTCGTCTATGTCCCTTTTATGGTTTCAGCGTGGCTGATCCCCAGTGAAGAAGGACGGGCTGCACAAATTGATATAAATGATTAATTTGAAGGTAATGAAAACACAATTCATTTAGAAAAGCAATTAGGTACTAATTGAAACCTAGCTTTTTATCAATCTACTTATCTCATAGGTCTTTGTTGTTGTTGCACACTGTAACTTTGCAGGATTAGAATGAAATTTGGGGAAAGTAGATTGACATTGGATGAAAGGATCAGAATTACTTCTGTGACTGTCCTTTAAAAGGAAGCTTTATCACCATGCATTACTATATCAGTATGAATGTAAGAAGTGGCCTGTTTTTACATACCACTTATAAAAATGTATGAAAATCACTTTAGGGAACTTCTGAATTAACATAAGCTGCAGAAACCGGTATTTTAATTTGATTTTTTTCTTCTTGAAATCGACAGAAGGGTTTGAGACTGAATTTGATGGAAACAAAAAAAAAATACTACCTTTAGAGTTTTTTGCCATTAGTCTCTTGCATTGTCCTATTCTAGTTGCTTTGAACTCCATTTTGTTTATATGTGATTGGTCAATGTTTTGTCCATGAAAAGTCAAATGCTGACACTATTGTCTCATATTACATGTATAAAATTTTGGCCAAATTATTGAAACAGTTTTACGATCAAAGAAAAATAAACATAGAAAATAAACATCTGTTTCCTGCAGGTTTTTTTGCTTCAGTGGACAAGGACCTTCTTTTTTCTTATCATACATGTATTCACACAGCAATAAGGGACAGTTAGGGAAAGTTTAGGTCTCAGTCGCTTCCCAAGTATATTTTGATATGCAAACTCTAGGAGAAACACCATTGTAACACCATGGTAAATCAGTTAGATGTTTCAGGTTTTATTATGCCAGCTTACTCAAAGAGAGTGTGGCTATGTTTAATTTGTTTCACTATAGAACCCATCGATTTCCCCCATTGTTATTGTTTCTAAGACTTAAGTTGATGAGGTGACCTGTTAGGACTGTGCACATTCTGTTAATGACTGACTTGCCCTTCAGTCAGCATGGAAAATGCTGCACCTTAACTGTTTTTACTCTGAGAAGATTTTGTTGATGAGAGGTGGTGTTCAACTCTGATGTCACCAGTTACATTGTGAATCTAAGTAAATTGTTTGGATTCCTATACCTAGTAAACTTTTTATAAATTGGCATGAGAACAACAACCATGCATGCTCATGCTCACTCCTAGTCAGTTTAGATACATTAATTAACTTAACATGCATGTTTTAGACAGTGAGAGAAGGCTGGAGTACCCAGAAAGAACACGCATACACAGGAGGAGAACATGCACACAGAGAGGCCCCAGCCGGAATTCAGACCAGGAACCCTCTTGCTGTGAGGTGACAGTGCTAATCACCACACCACCACGGAGCCCCTGGTGCTAAAAACGGTCTAAGAGCTAAATAAATAAACTAATTTCCATCACATAATTTTCATTTAGCTGCTGACATGTTCCCTGTCACTGTTTTGCAATTTTTAAAATCATCAAACACTTTTGATGGAAATTGCCTATCAATAAAAAAATGGCCTTGGTGACCCCATTGAATTCTAAGTTTCCAGTTCTTTCAAAGCTTCTAATCAGTCGAATCAGCCACAATGTTTGAAAGCATCTGTGTGCATGACAGGACCTTCAAAATCACACACATACCTCTGCAAAAAGGTAATCATCCTACAACAGGTCAAGTGGTTCACACTCCGAGTAAGAAAGAGCCTTGGGAAGCCTTTGGCATGCTCATTTATGACAATAATAAAAGTGGGCAAGTGCAAGATTTCAAGCTGTTGTAAACATTTCAAACTGAATGTGGATTCATGATTAAAAAAGAATAAATATTTCTCTCTTCTAAGTTTTTTTTTTTTCCAGTGAAACATGATTCAGAGGAAGTTACATGGGAAAGGCTTGGGTTGGGTTTACAATTCAACTACATAAGCCATGTTGAAGTATTTCTTTTTTATTATTATTCATGTTCTGCTTAATTTCTAGGGAACTTTCTGTACTTACCACTACTTGGAATTCATTGTTGTATTACATTCCAATGTATATGTTTGAAAACATATGAATTGTTACAACTCAATTCAATCAGCTGCATCTTCAGCAATACAACTCAGAAATTAAACCTTCACTTTGAAGTGTCTGCACTGAAATTAGGGGACAATATAAAAACAAGATTTTTAAACTGATTTCAACAATTTGATACCTTGCTTATTCAGATGCATGCTCTCTAAGGAATTAAGCCACTGTGTTCCATCCAAAACTCACTGATTTAGATGAAATCAGGAACTTTTGAAAAAGTGGACAGACGCAAGGGGGCGACGTCGGTCTCTGAAATATTATGGTGGGGCCATCAAGAGAGCGCGCAATAGGGAGAGCAAGCGCGCGCACGAGAAAAAGAGAGAAAGAAGCTGAAGTGCGAGCTGCTCGGAGATCCGACTTCGGTGTCAGCTCGATTCAGTCACAGAGCTCCGGCTCAGACATGTGTGGAAATTCATCCAGCGTCTCTTCTTTGTTTCTTCTGACTTGTATGGCAAGATAAAGAATCGCGTATCAGTCGCTGTTTAATCCACCGCACAATGCATGCGTCGTTTTGTGTTACGTCCAATATTGTTGAGCTACGTCGATTACATTTGGAATTGGGGACTTATGCTAATTAGTCTCAGTTATGATTTTTATTTTTTATTATCATCATTATCTAGTGTTGCACAAGTAGTCAAATACCCTGTACTTTGTCTCCCTTCCAACTCCCCCATTTGCATATTTAATTTATTTTTTATTAATTGAATAAGTACATGATGCAACTGTGTTATCCTGGAGTCGAGGGCACCGTGTGAGGGGGTTAATGATAAAAATAAGAAGACAGGGGGACTAATAGGCTTCAGGCTATTAGAAACACGGTAGGACTGAAGTAAACGCTCCATTTCACTGAATTGGAGTGTGATCTTGCAATGATGGAATCTTACCGCTTTTCCCACTGACATTCGCTGTCAAAATGGATGGAGAGATAGTGATATTACTTTATTTAAAATGTTTCCATTCTTTCTCATATTGTGCCAAATGGGTGCAACTTAGAGAGAGACAGAAGAGAATGGCCGTGTCACAGTGCGTCACAAGCTGTCTTTAGTTGCGCAGGCATTTTTTCATGGTGGTCTTTGGCAGTGGGTATACTTATTGCAATCCGCCTCATGCATTGGAATCAAAGCAGTGCTTTATCTGCAAACTGTTCGAAGATGCGTCAGGGACATTGTTCTGGTTTCGCGGTTCTATATTTGACAAACAGAGAACTATTTATCTTATGAATGAAAAAAGAAGCATCCTAATGAATGAGAGCTGTTTTTCTAATAGTTCAGAAACAACTCTTTCTGGATGGAATCTCCGCGTTGTTATCTGCGCACAGCTCCACAGACGCCAACCACTGATATCCGTCAACTTTCTTAATTCGCTTTATGTGTAACACATTTAATTTTCCTGCTGCAACTGTGCCTGGGCCAGGAAGAGAGAGTGGAAGAGAGGAAAGGAGCGCAGCGGCGTTATGAAGGTCCGATGTGCGCTCTTGCTGGCGTTGCAGCGCCCCAATCAGGTGCCATTACACCCGATGTTTGAGAATATCATTGGCTGGTGGGGAAAGGAGCTGAGCGCAAAACCAGCCCCGCTACTCACACTCGCCTTACAGAAGCCGAGCTGAGAACATCATCCGCTTTGAGCGCTTAGGCGCAGTGATTACATCCTAAAAGAGAAAGATAGGGAGAAAGTCTAGTTTTTCGCCTGTCTTTTTTTGGAGGGCTTTTGATATTTATGTCCTCTTTGCGTGACCAGAAGATTTAGTTTTATTTTTCGGCTCATGTGGAATTTCCTTTTTTTTGTTTATGATACTTCTGTGAAGAAAGGGCAGTCTGTTCTATGCACAGGGAGTCTTGGCTATGCGTCCTGGCTCCAGCTTGCAATGTTTGCGCTGACGCCAAAACTCTCAGACCGGTGCAGAATTGATTAAAACAGGAGAGGTTCGGATCAAATGGCTGTACTTCTCAAAGCTGAAACGACACAATGTTCCACTGACCTGAGGCAAATGAGAGGATTTTCAGAGTCGCACAGCCTTGTTGCTTTTTATTCCACTGCCTATCTACGGACAGAGAAAATGTGAAATGCTCATTTCTTGTAAAACAAGGGAATAACACTTTTTTTGTCTTGAAGTGCACTTGGACAGTGGCAGAGGACATGATTTGGTTAATATTTCTGCTCTCCATTCTGGATGGAGCTTTCTCTCAGCTACACTACTCCGTGCCAGAGGAGCAGGAGCCAGGCACTGTGGTTGGGAATATCGCAGAGGATTTGGGGTTGGACATCACCAAACTTTCCGCTCGCCGCTTTCAGACGGTGCCTAGTTCACGGACCCCTTATCTGGAGGTAAACTTAGAAAACGGTGCGCTGGTAGTTAAGGAGAAAATTGACCGGGAAGAAATCTGTAAGCAGACCATCCCGTGCCTATTGCACCTGGAGGTGTTTCTGGAAAACCCACTAGAGCTGTTTCGCGTGGAGATTGAAGTGATGGATATCAATGACAATCCCCCCAGCTTCCCAGAGACAGACATTTCCGTGGAAATATCCGAGAGCGCAATTCCCGGAACACGTTTCCCGGTGGAAAACGCCTTCGACCCTGACGTTGGCACAAATGCGCTCAGTACATATGCCATAACTAATAACAACTATTTCTACCTTGATGTGCAGACACAGAGCGACGGAAACAAGTTTGCAGAGCTGGTGCTAGAGAAGCCACTGGACAGAGAGCAGCAAGCAGTGCACCGCTATGTGCTGACGGCTGTGGATGGGGGGATTCCGCAGCGGACCGGAACGGCTCTTCTAGTCGTTAAAGTTCTGGACTCTAATGACAATGCTCCAACATTTGACCAGTCTGTGTACACGGTAAACCTGCGGGAGAACTCCCCCGTGGGCACTCTTGTCATTCAGCTCAACGCCACGGATGTTGACGAGGGACAAAATGGGGAAATAGTTTATTCTTTCAGCAGTCACAATACCCCGCGGATAAAGGACATATTCAACATTGATGCCAGAACAGGCAGGATAGAGGTGGCGGGTGAGGTGGACTATGAGGAAAGCAATACTCACCAGATTTATGTTCAGGCTAAAGATCTGGGGGCTAATGCTGTCCCTGCGCACTGCAAAGTGTTGGTCAAACTCGTGGATGTGAATGATAACACACCAGAGATCGGTTTCAGCACTGTGACTGAATCTGTGAGCGAACAGGATGCCCCGGGGACCGTTATCGCACTTTTTAGCGTCTCGGACCGGGACTCTGGTGAAAATGGGCAAATGAACTGTGAGATACTGGGTGACGTTCCTTTTAAACTGAAATCGTCTTTTAAAAACTACTACACCATCGTGACAGACGGTCCGCTGGACAGAGAGAACACGGATTCATACACAATCACTGTGGTGACCAAAGATAAAGGTCAGCCTTCACTAGCTACCAGCAAGTCCATTAAAGTGCACGTCTCCGATGAGAACGACAACGCGCCCCGTTTTACGCAGGTTGTTTATGATGTGTATGTGACTGAGAATAATGTGCCTGGTGCTTTCATTCATGCAGTGAGCGCTTTGGATCCTGATATGGGACAGAATGCTCTTATTACGTACTCCATATTGGAGTGTGACATACAGGGCATGTCTGTGGACACCTATGTGTCCATAAACCAAGACACTGGCTACCTTTATGCGCTTCGCTCTTTTGATTATGAGCAGCTGAAGGAGTTTAGCTTCATGGTCCAGGCAAAGGACTCTGGTGCTGCAGAGCTCTTCTCTAATGCCACTGTAAATGTGATCATAGTTGACCAAAATGACAACGCTCCTACTGTCATTGCCCCTATTGGCAAAAACGGCACGGCCAAAGAGCATCTGCCGCGCTCTGCAGAGCCTGGCTACCTTGTGACGCGCATTGTGGCCATGGATGCAGATGATGGCGAGAATGCACGCTTGTCCTACAGCATCCTCCGGGGCAACGAGATGGGAATGTTTCGCATGGACTGGAGGACTGGAGAGCTAAGGACAGCGCGCAGGATCTCTCCCAAACGAGACCCACAGGGCTTCTACGACCTGCTGATCGAAGTGAGGGACCACGGGCAGCCCCCTCTTTCTTCCTCCGCCAGTGTGAGTGTAATATTAGTGGACAGCGTGGTTGAGGGCCGCAGCGGAGATCGAGGCTCGGCCTCCAAGGCTAAGGAGACCTCCCTTGACCTCACCCTCATTCTCATAATCGCCCTGGGCTCTGTTTCTTTCATCTTCCTCCTGGCAATGATCGTGCTGGCCGTACGCTGCCAGAAGGACAAAAAGCTAAACCTGTACACGTGCCTGTTCGCTGGTGAATGCTGTTTGTGCTGCAGCTCGTGCTGCAGCAGACAGGCTCGTGGCAGGAAACAGAAGAAGCTAAGTAAATCCGACATCATGTTAGTTCAGAGCACCAATGTGACGTCAGGAGTCGGGCCCGTTGGGCAGGTGCCCGTAGAAGAGTCTGGTGTGGGGGGCGTGGGAGGCGGGTTCGGCTCCCATCACCACCAAAACCAGAACTCCTACTGCTACCAGGTGTGTCTGACACCCGAATCTGCAAAAACGGATCTGATGTTCCTCAAGCCGTGCAGCCCCTCCCGCAGCACTGACACGGATCACACCAACCCCTGCGGCGCCATAGTCACCGGTTACAGTGACCAACAACCGGACATCATATCTAACGGCAGTATTCTCTCCAATGAGGTAAGACAGGACTGAATCAGCCACTGTCACCCTAGGATACACCCCACTCTCCATCATATATAGTAGTGCGCAAAACTGCGCAATTTCATGGGTTAACCTAATTTGAGTTCCTGTGGACTTCAACAGCTGTGTCTGTTTTATGTCAAAGTACAACCATTCAGGTCATGCACAGCAAATATCTCAGAAAGGAATCAGCTATTGACTTGGCTGTTCTGGTCAGTGGCCTTTTAATCATTGTCACGCGTAATGATGATGACACATTCAATTGTTAACTCTCATGTGGCATTTTAGACTGAAACAGATTGATCTAAGATCAACCTTCACTGTGTCTAAAAGGCTATTACAGAGATTTTAGCTTTGGGTAAAACCTGAGTGTCATGATGAGACCTCAAAGTTGGGTTATTCTTTTCAGCTGATAAATTTATTTTGTGTAAAGTTAAACCGGTTTAATCTGTTCCAAAAATTAAATAAAGCGAGGGCGGACAGGTGGAGGTAAAATAAAATCGACACATTTTTTTGGGATACGTCTGAGGTGACTTGTGGAACTTAATATTGGAATAAAAAGGATTCATGACAAATCATTTTTATGCACATATCAGGAACGTTGTGCAACAGCAGGTTAAAGCTGGGTTAGCACATATTATCAGCAAAACGGAGGAGATAAGTGAATTAGCTGTTCTAATGTGCTCAGCCTGTGCGTTCTGCTCTCTGAGCTGTGGAGTTGGGGCTTTTTTGTTGATTGCGGTGTGGCTGGAGTGGAGCCAGACAGCCAGTCACAGCCTTGCTTTTCTGTGCGTTAAGTATTCCATGCACGATCCAACACGGCAGCACCGTGAACAAAGGTTGTTCAGTTTCAGCATCGCACAGCTCAATCATTTACGCATTCAGTCGCCTCCCTAACCTACTCCCCCCTGCTCTCATCTCCACTCACCCACTTACTCACCACTTAGATGGGCACACCGTTGGTAACCCACCTGGCGCTGCCACAGCTCCCCCTAACTCACTATCACTTTGACAACAAGTGTATTCATACGTGGTTACTTATGTTTTTCTAATCTATGAGTTTACCTCTCTTACGTGTATACTATCTGTCTCTTTAACATTAAATGTGATCAAATGTGTTTTTGTGGGCTTTCTAGACAAAACACCAACGAGCAGAACTCAGCTATCTGGTGGACAGACCCAGGCGTGTTAACAGGTAGAGAAAACATACAATGTGACACGTGCACACACTCACCCTGTTATCTGAGCCCATTGAGCAACATCCACAATAAAAGAACCTGTCAACATCCAAATGGTCCTGATGGTTCCACAATAAATCAATGGAAATGGTCTGCTTACATGGAAATTAACACTACGCTTATCAGTAACCCGTATATTCCACATAGTGAACTTCAGAGGCTTTAGAGTATGGTTCCCAATGTATCCATAACGTTCATCTTCAATTTGGCATCAGTCCCACTACTGACAGAGCAGCGTCTATTAAAGCTCTAATGCTGGATTTCATTACTTACCATGAGTGAAATCCAATTTAGACTCTTGACGGCCACCGTGACCGTATTAACGTGGTGTTGACTTCTGATTCCCCCTGTCTTTCTCTTTGCCCCTCATTTAATCCCCTCCAATCTCTTCGTGTTTTTTCTTCCTAATATTCCCTTTACTCTATTCATAATTCCACTACTTCCACTCTCCGCGCTTGCATCCCCCCACCTCTTGTAGTTCGGCATTTCAAGAAGCCGACATCGTCAGCTCCAAAGACAGCGGTCATGGCGACAGCGAACAGGGCGACAGTGACCACGATGCCACTAACCGGGGTCATTCAGCCGGTGAGTTCCTCCACATCACATAATGACACCGTCACTTCTGCCCTCACACACCTCTCTCTGATCCACTTCAATGGCGGGAGTTTGCTACTGTCAATAGGATAATGCGGAATTGTTGGTGCGGACCGTTGACTTTTCATTTCCTTAATTTGAGAGTGTGCGAGGAGGCCCGTGATCTGAAGGTGCCGGCTGGTATGAACGGGTCCCAGGGGTGTTGATAGCATTTCACAGCCGGGTGAAAAAAAGGGAGGGGGAGGGGGTTGTATTTGGTGGAAATCTTTTCTTCTTCTTGCCCCTTGCTTCCTCCCGTCCTATGCTGTTTCAGCACCAATTGGTGCTGAAAGGACAGCGACTCGCGGTGAGGCAGTGTGAGACCCATCGAGCTTTAGTGGCACAAATCAATAGGTTCACTCAAGTGAAAGAGAACGGCATGAAAGCTAAATTGATGTAATGAGAAGCATTTCAATCAGCCACAGAGGCAGTGCATTGTACTGCATTTGTTGCATATAGATTCATCTGATCAAACACAGTAAGTGGCTTTTACATTCTCTCTTTTTTGTTTGCCAAATCTTTGTAGGTTTGGCAGGAGTTCAAGCACAGGTAAAATGTCAGAATTAGCTAACAATTCACCATGTACACTCTAAATTCAGCTTTGTTTACAGACCCACATTTCGTTTCTACACTTTATAACACAATATATTTCTTTAGAAAAGGGTTTAGTGGATATTATCAGAAGCCTCTCCTTGTTCTCACTAAAATTATATTTAGTTAGTGCCTGTTTATTGATTGAAGTGAAGTCAGACAAAAAGTGAAGCAATACAAAATCTAATTTCATATTGAACTGCCCTTTTCTTCTGAGAGATTCTTCCAAGCAGTGCATGTAAGACCCTTGCCTAGACTGAAGCTTGCCAAATATCATATCAGTGCTGGGAATACAAATATAAAAGATCAGATAGGTGTTGTACAGCAGTGAATTGGCCCTCATTAGGCTCTGCAGTGTTTGACATTATTAATGTAGCGAGCCAAAATAGAGAGCCAGTATGCAGCAGTCATGTCACTCCCTGCCCCCTCGCTCATGAAATAGGCTGGGAAGGTCAAACTGTGTGAGAGTGAAATGCAGTATTGGAAGAAATCCAAGCTTGTCTTGCTTTTTTTCATGAATTCATTGTTCAGTGAATTAATTTTTTGAAGCTGTCCATCAGAATATGATCTACTGATATCTGAAACTGTATACTTTAAGTATTGCTGCAACAAACTAGAGAGAGACATAAAGAAAAGCGATAACAAGGAGCATAAGCCAAATGTGATATGCATCAGGTAGACCCAGACTTTACAAAGGAAAGGAAGTGGTTCTAACATGATATTCCAAGACATGTCCAAGTCTGTATTTCATCGCTTATTTTAGATGGAAAATTGTCTTGAAATCCATTTTACTGGGTTTTCTCGCACTGTGACAGGCCTATATTTCTGAACCAATAACATGTTTCTTCAGCTTCTTTGGCTCAGAGTTTGCTCATTTGGCACTGGGCTGAGAGTGTACCCAGTTGGTGCTGCACTGTGTATTTCATATGAGGGGAAACCAACATTTGTTCCTCATGTTGGATTTAGAAGGGAACAGCTTACCACACCATGGGAGGTAATATCACACGGCTGGTATTTTGGAAAGACGGACACTTGAGTTTCACAGACTTCGGTAAACAAAACCAAAAGACACTGTGTGTTTGTGTGTCTGTGTGGGTGTAATGGTATACCACTGTCAGATGTAATATGCAGATGTATACATGAGACCTAAATATAACCTGCTTGTGTGTGTGTGTACACATATTATGCCTTTAAGAAAACAAGGTTAAGTGATAATAGGTATTTTCCTTCGAGACAGTACTCGGAGAAGCTTAAATGCGATTCAATGTAAGACGAGAGGTGGCTGGTAGCTAGTGGTTGGAACTCTGCCAGGTATACACTGTATTCCCCCCATACAGGCATCCTTGTTGCTCATATGTGTCTCTGCGTGACTTTATTAATGTATAGTGATTGCAATGTTTTTGGCCCTTTCGTGTGATTATATGATATGTTTGTGTATGTTATTGTGTGCACTTGCCTAGATGAGCTTCGTGCTGAGTACATGCTCTTAAGTACAGCAGGCAGCCAAACTGCAAGCGTGAGCCAAGACTATGTAAATGTACGTGTAGCTTTAGCTGTTTTCTGTGTGGAAAAGCAAGCTGTTTGTGCATAAGCATATGCTCACATATATTTGACATGAATATATGTATGCTTCATTCTCTATGTGAATGTGCTTCCCTTTGTCTGACATACACATATTCTCTGCCTGGGTTGGTGTCAGGGTCTCATCCTTCATTCTGTCTCCCCCACATGTTGGCTCCCTGTAACACTCGGCTGATCAGTAATTCATTTCCAGATCCTTTACATAGCAATTATCAAAGGAGGGTTAGCGGCAAGGTTTCCACACGGGAACAAGCAGTACATTCTTTTTTTGGTGCACCTAGGAATATTTCAAATCAAGGGGAAGCCATTTCCAGTTGGCATATCATCAACTACACCTGCCGTAGCTTCCCGCTCGGCCGCTCGGTTGACACTTAGAAAATAAGTCTCCTGACGTCGTTTTAAATCAAAGGGACACTGTCTGAAGCTGAGATACCTTGAAAATGTGGGTAAATGGCTTTCCTGAAAGCAGCATGCCTGGAGTAAGGCACTAGTGCATCAGGTGCAAAAGCATTTCTGACTGAGAATCACACCTTTTACTTTGCTACACTTTCAGTTTTTCAAATTACATGTTTCTTTCTGTCATTGACCTATGAGAAGAAGATGGCAAGAGTAAGCAAGCAAGAGAAAAAATAGAAGGGTGATAGGAGTGCATAGCGCATTTATCTGGGGGAAAAATTGGCTCCTCAGAAACATTCAACGAGCTGGGGAAGGCAGTGTGACGGGTGGGAGACTGGAAACAATCATTATCATGACGTTTGTTTTGGTGGGAACAACAGCCGTGACAAATGGGACAATTAAATCACTGTGGTAACGGTGTATTAAATGGCTGATTATGAATTAGTGGCGTGCACCATGTTGAAGTTTTCCATGTCAGTGAGCTGTCAGGGAAATTGAACAAACAGGGTTTTTAGTCCTTAAATACTAACAAAACTCGGGGCTGAGGGACAACTGGTAGGCACAGGGATACAGATTTATTTACAAATTATGACATGTCATAATAAGAATTCATTTGTGAGATCAATAAGAACATCTCAAGTTCAAGTTTAAAAGCTCCCATAATACAAAGTACCAAAGAGAAGTTTGATTAGGCTGATTGCATCCCAAAGACACTACTTTTGTGATAAAATTATTTAAAAAGTGAGGAAAAAGGTCACTAAACAGGAAACTTCCAGTAAAATAAACATTTTCAAGTCTGCAGCCAAAAGAGTCAGAATAAAGGTGCTGAAATTGTTATAGATGGAAACCCTTTTCATTGCTTTTTATTAAGGCGACTTGTTGCAAAACTAAAACCATGTCTGCATGTCTGCCTAAACATGTTTTTATACTCGTATCTCAACTCAAACATGTTTATTTTATGCTTAAACACAACCCACTGCAACATACAGGAAAGATGGGACTCTAACTTCACTCTTTTTCCAAACAGTCTATATAATTCAACTATCCAACCCCTCCTGCGTCCTTGAAAAAGTTTATGAGCGTGTAATAGTTGTGCAATATTACATGTATGACAGTTTCACACAATGCTAAATGTAAGCATGTTGCTATGTGCAAAGAAAAAGGTAAGCATGTAATTTTTTTGGAGCCTTGACAATATATACCATCTGTTTGTATGATGCAAACTGTTGTTATGTTACAGTTTTGACAGGAAGACGTAGTCTTAACTTTTTCGTAGCTGAGGAAGTTTAATGATTTTACAAATTTTGAACATTACTTTAATACTAAGCATGAAAATAATAATAATAATATATCTTAACTGTGCATTTTTTGATCTAGTAATTGTTTTCACCTGGTAAACAACAACAGAAAAGGGAAATAATTTATTTTGTCTAAAACCTAAATTTATTCCATTTACTTGTTATATGAGACAAAAGAGAGAAAGCAAAGCTGGAACCAGCAGCTTTGCTTGAAAATTACTCAACCTAAAAATGGCACAAATGCTTAACGAGGAGAAATGAGAGCAGAACACTGAAATGTACAACCTCTAAAGGGGATAAGAGGGTTTAAGTTTATTATAGAGTCAGTTCATTCTCAACCCTTTGAAAACGCCTCACTGCAGACTCTATAACGACAAACCAAATATAAACATCCCCTCATTTATCAACACAGAATTTGGATTGTTCCTGTAATGTGAAGATTTCCCCTCTTCTTCTAAGCTCACTGGTTTGTTGAACAACAGCTTAAAAATGTTCCAGTTTGCATGACCTCTTTGGTTAAAGCTGTTCTGTGTAGAAATGAATGAAAACCAGAATAAGTATGTGCTTTCATGATTAACAGTATAGTAAAACACATTGTTAAGCATCGTGATGAATGTCCTCTTGGACATAACTGGCAATGTCATTTGCATGAAGTGAATGTGATTTCAGCCATGAAATAGGAGATAAAGGACACAAGTGTACTTCACGAGTGAAGTACATTTCTGTTTGCCTCAAATGTGCTGAAAACAAAAGATAGAAAAATAGAGAAATAAATGTATTCTTGCTGCTTGAGCAAAAATCTTAGAATTTTTAAGAGTAATGTAGTGCAGTAAGACAAACAGGACACATCAGTGATATCCAAGGAAATCATGAACATGGGAGCCATTAGAAACGCATATCAACCTTTCTGTCCAGAGGATTAATGTTAGTGAACATCTGCTCCCGCTAGCCTGAAAGACCCTGCAAAGTGTAATCTGATCTGTGATGAGAAGCCACAATTACATTTGTCTTCAATTTGATGCAGAACATTCACTTAATTTTGTTTATGCAGATATGCCTAAAATAGCCCATCAGTAGTCATTCTTAAGAGTTTTAGTCTCATTTGGACAGTTTTGCCTCACCTGTAATGCTGATTGCAAAAGCTACTTAACAAGTTAATGTGGACATCCATTTATGTGATTAGAAAGAAGCATAATGTGGCAAGAAAATCATCAGTTCAAATAAATCTTGTAGAACTGAACCAAACAATCACAAAAAAAAACAAATATATACATTTGTTTTTTTGTGCATACTTTCACTGATAAAGAGAGATTGGATGCATTAATTACATCTGGACTTGGGATTAGGCAAACATAAAAAGAAAAGAAAGAAAAAGAAAAGGTACTCTATTTAGAAAACTAAGAGAATCTGCATTTGTGCATCTAGGTGCAATTAGCAATCTAATATAAGAAAAGGTACTGAAGAATTTGTATGTCACAGACCGGGGAATAAGACGCTTAATATATGCCCTTGAATCCATCTAGAATTACAATACAATACTCTTTATGTTGATTCAAATGTTCTTGAAGACAGTGGGTGTGGGCAGATATAGACCAGAGTTGCTACACTATAGCACATTGAATTTACAGAAAAGAGCTGAAACGCCTACAAACTAGCTATCACTAATCAATGGTCATCCTGAATGTCTGCTCTAACAATATAGAAAAGGTGCTATTAATCAAGCAGACACTATTAGGGAAGGGAGCCACGCTTGATCTCCCTCCTAACTCAGCTGCTATCCTGCAGACATTAAAAAATTACAGTTGGAAACAATATGTCTGTCCATCATTACTGAATATAGTGGGGGCCATCTTGCTCTATTTTGGCCTTGGGAGATCTCTGGTTTACTCATCACAGCCTCACTGGCCAACTCATGTAAGGAAGCTATGCTTCTGTCCTATGCTGCTGTCCAAATATTGACATTTCGTGTCAGTATTCTCTGTGGAGCTGTGGAGGACAAGATGAAAAACACAGGTATGAATGGGAGACACCCTCAACCAGGGGAATTAGGAGTGTGCTTTTTGGGGAGGAGAGGAAAAGAATAAAGAGAGGGAAATAAATGACCAGGGAGGATTAAATGAGACAGGAAATAATAAGAGACAGAGAAAGAGGGAAAAAACTCAGAGGGACCAACAAAGATGAAGAAAAAGAAAAATGAGTGCAAAGAGTAGCAACTGCAAACCTGTGCTCAGCAGACACACTCAGTATATCCACAAAGTGAATTCAAAGATGGGGCTCATGTTTTTCCAGAATTTGTTTTCCCTCATTTCCTTGCTCCCAGTGGCTGGATGTATGTCAGACAGCGCAATTAGTGAAATTACACCGACATGGGATTTCAGAAACATGCAGAGATGTAATGGAAAAAAGCAAGTGGAAAAACAGAAGAAAAGCGCTGATTGCTTATTAGCACGTAGATTGTGTTTGTATTGTGCATACATCTTGTATTCTGTCTGCATGTGTGTGTGTGTGTGTGTGTGTGTGTAAAGAGACTAAGCACAGATGCGTGTGTGTGTTCTTCCTGCCTGCTGAGGTCACAATGAGAGGGCTGCTGGCAGGGCCTGTCATTGCCAGTCACTATTTCGGTTGTTGTTTTGCTTCCTGCCTGAGGAAGAAAAGGTGCATCAGGGGGACCAACAGCCACTTGGTGTCATGTGTATATGGCCTGTCTGTCTCTTTATTTGTGTGTAGTTACATACTATGTTTAGGAAGTATTTATTACATAGGTGTGTATTTGTGTGTGTGTGTTGGCAATGTTTTCTAAGTTTGACTGAGTATTTAGGTAGCTGTTAGATGACTTTCTTTATGCCTGATGCATAGTAAACAGTGAATGCTGTCGACTATATTTACATGTCATCTCCACAGTGTAATACACCCATGTGCCTATTTAAAGACATGAGAAATACTTTAAAGGCATTTCTCTTAATTATTCTCATCATTAACAAATTAATCTGTAGGTGAAATATGTTCCTTCTGCTGAGTTGAATGATTGATTGAAATTTTCACCTGTTCTTTAGTTATTTTGCTGATTTATTTTTACATTCTGGAGCACATACAATTAAGCTACCAAAATCTTTATCTATCAGCACAGAAATGATTAGAACGCCTAAAGTTACAAGTCTTATTATCAAAGGAGGGAACTAATTTGTGAAAGTCCATTTGGAGGTCAAAGGCTAACTAAGGATTGAGCATCACCGGAAATACCAGAATTAGTTAATAAATTCAAGTAAACCTTGCTCCAAAATCGAATCAGCATTTGCACAGATTTCCTGGAGCAGCTTTCCTGCACTGGTCCCATTGGAATCTTATATTCTCCACCTCATCACTGCTACTGTTGCCACTGAGCCACATGCCTCTTGTGTTACGTGATAAAAACAAACGCACCCTTTGGCAGCAAAAGCACTGACTTGTGCTTATTCCGTGGGGCTCTCAGGCCAGCGAGGGGTAAACAAACTGAATAGACATATGAGGTCTAAAAAATATGCTGAATCAAACCCTATATGTTGGGCGGAATACAAAAGAAAGTGGCTGTCAGCTCTTGCACACAGCTGTCTTTCTTCAATCTCTGTTGTTCTGCAGCTTTGCTCATGTAAATAACAGAATAGTTCAAAAGAAGGCCTTTGGCTCAGGGTGATTTGCATAGATCTCAAGAGAATAGGAGCTGTTAATCTGTACTGTATTAACGTTCGAAATTACATCTACATACTCTTATATTATTTTTTTATATTCGTCTTCTGTTCATGTTCATTTTAAAACCTGGATGGACTTCCACCCCACAAGAAAAGAGAGGATTTAAAATAGTGACAGCTGGGGGGATGTTGAAAGCATCTCAGATAGGGTTGAAGTGTCCAAAGCAAATGCTTTATTAGATAATTTTAACTTTATTTCATCTTAAACAAAATCCTCTGAGTGACCCCTCGCTGGTCTCCATCTGCAAAGCTGGGGTCTGCCTCTGTTTTTATTTTCCCCTGTTGCTCTTTCCATCTGCGCATGCAAAGGTCCTCCCTCTCTCTCCTTATGGTTCCTGCAGTCTCGCCGCTTCCCTGCCTGCTGTCTCTGTGAAATCTGCGACTCCCTCAGACTGTTTGGCCCTCACTGTCTGTAAGCCTTGTGTCTCCACTGGCTCTCTGGCCACTGAACAGTCATGTCGCCTTTCTCGCTCCCCGTGGGGCCTCGATTAGCGGGGACATTAGATCCACACAATGCCCACAAATACGGAGGAGTAGAATCGCCAAGAACTATTTCTTTGATGATGTGGCGACACATTATAGGTTGTGGAATTTAACTGATTTCATTTTTGTGGTTAGTTTCTGAGTTTCATTGAAATGATGTAATCTTAAACACATCAACATTTTTATTTCTATCTTTACTGTTTTTAAGAATATAAGCTGGGCTAAGAGAAGAAGAAAAAACTTACATAAGTTTGAGCTTTATCTTAAATGCTCTAAGATTACACAATTCCTGCTCAGACAGAGAAAATGGTCATTACTGTGTTCCCATTTCCCCTGTGAGGAGATCTGTGCTTTACTGCCCTCTTCTTATTAGAGAACACCAATTGCAAAAAAAATTCTGAAGAGGAGGTGGAAATACTGCAGATTGATTTCTTAAAGTATATTTGCAGTGTGAGAGGCAAAATCTGACAAATTTCCAAAGTGCTGATTGTACCAATCGTACCGCTTCTGCTTGATAAATTTGTTGCGCATGGGGATTTGAAGTTTGTTAAATTGGCATCAAACTGAAAGAATGATGTGAAATACACAGACCAGCAGAGGGGTTCAATCTGACAGGAAAAACACAACAAATTTGAAAAATGAGACGATGTGCTCCATCTTTCTTTATGAGGAGTGACACTTTCTTGTGTTATTGGTTCTTTCACTTTAGGTTTAGATAATCCAAATCATCGACATGCTGATACCTTTAAAGAATGATCTTAGTTGTTGAGGCAGGAATATGGGGAGGGAAGCCAGACCATAATAACTGACATGATTATATTGATCTCTTATGATAATTAAAAGGGATAAACATTGTTTGAGTAAGTCCCTTTCAATAATGATCACATTGTTTCTGTTCGTTCACGTATTTACTTTCCAAAAGTGTACCTTTTTCTGTAGCCTGAGGTCCATTTAGACGTGTGCCTGCCTGCTTTTAGTATTACAGACACAGTGGCATTATCAGTCAAACAGATCAGTCCAATAGATTTGTGCGAGTTGACCCTTTAAATTTAAGCCCTCTCAGTCCTTGGGGATTACCGATTGCCCACTTCCTTTTATTTTTTCTGTCTCTGATTCAGTAACTTTTTTAGTGACGAGAAAAAAAAAAAAAAAAAAAGAAGAAAATCACACCCAAACTTCTTCTTTGATTGTACCACTCCAAGGCTTTTTTCATACTGTCCTGATTCCATTTACACCAGGAAAACCACAAATTCAATCTGCACATGAGCAGAGAATGGCTGCAGGGTTTAATCATCATGATGACATGGTTTATGCCTCTCGTATTTCTTTCACTACCATCCCCTTCTCTTTATACCTTCTGAGTGCAATTAACCAAACTGCTACATCTTTCATGGTTGTGATGTGTATGCATGTTTGATATTCTATTGTATCATTTCACATGGTAGTTTATGTTTTTAATGCTTCTGTTTTGTTTTTGGCAGTGGTTGTGTGTGAATTACACACTCAGTCAGTTTGTATATGGATGATTGACATTGGAGCAGGACTAAGCAGCCATTGAACATTTTGCTGACTTTTGTGTCACATTTCTGCAGATGATTGTAATTGTTCTTGTGTAAGGTTGATGGAATATGGATTACATTTAGTCTCTAGACATTTCAATTCTATTTTCAGTCTGAGTATGTTGATCTGAGATGGTTGGGGGCTGGGGACTGAAGTGCTTTTGGAACGCCACATCTCTCTGATTGCACTTTTCATTCAGAATGAATGAGGTGAAGAGGAAAACAAACAATTCTCTTCATCAGTTTTGGCCTTGTCTTTTTGATGAATAGCTTTTGCTGCACTTTTTCCACCTGTGACATTGGGAAATGATTGCTAACTTGTGTTTCCTCTTGTGCTTTCTCTCTCTCATCTCTCCCTCTCTCATCTCTCCGTCTATCTCCTTTTCCACTCCATATATCTGTCTTCCTTTCTTTCTCACAATTCTCTCCCTTTTTCCTCTTACTTATTCAACCTTACATATCTGTATATTCTCCATGCACATTTCCCTCATTCATTCTCTACCTATCTCGCTTCCACATTCCATCCTCTTTCTGAATCCTGTCTGCAGGTGCTGACCTGTTCTCCAACTGCACAGAGGAGTGCAAGGCTCTGGGTCACTCCGATCGCTGCTGGATGCCATCCTTTGTGCCATCAGACGGACGCCAGGGGCCGGACTACCGCAGCAATCTGCACGTCCCCGGCATGGACGCCACGCTGCCCGACACTGAGGTACCCTCCTCCGTCAACCTCTCCGACCAACTCACCATGACCTCCTCTGCCGCCTCGTCCAACGATAGGTCATTCTCCACCTTTGGCAAGGATGGCCAAAGATCACAGTCACACCACAGCCTACACCATCACCTCCATCAGCAACAACAGCAGTACAGCTCCAGCACGCTAGAGAGGAAAGAGTATGATAGGGGCACCCTACCATACAAATCCACCTTTCTCTGTGAGTATCACTATGAAACTTCACTGGGACCCTATGACTTTGGTCAGGTCCAGTACGGGTACTAAAGGAGGAGACAATGAATCTGAATCTGCCTCTTGATTCTGATCTGGACTTTTCGTGTTGTATATCAACTTTTTTCCTGATATTTTCTTTAAAAAAATACGGCTTTTTGTTTTGTTGTAATTTTTCTTTTTTTTTTTTTTGTAAATTATGATTTCTTTTGTTGATTGTAAAATATTTAGAAATAGTAATATTTTGCTAACCTCCCCACTCCAAAACCCGCTTTAAAATTTTAATCTACCCCCTATTATAACCCTAAATTTTGCTTGTAACCATTGTAACCTTTCCCAAAATAAACTAAATTTGAATTTGACTCGTTTCAATCTGCTGTGGCCACTCTTCTTTGTTTTTTTTCTATCAAATCCTCCCTTCAAAATCCTTCTTTTCTGATGCTCATATTAGTAAAGGTCATCAGCACAAGCACACCTCATACTGTGTTAAATACATTATCACATACCAGCAATTAAACACTTGATAAGACATGCCAGAAATATACACAAAGAGGAAGAGAAAGAAAGATCATTTCATGATGTAGAAAACATCTTTTTTCATTGCTCGAGCACAATGACTTCCCTACTGAATAGCTCAAAAGGTGAAGCACAAAACCCACGCTCCTTCTTTTGAAGTCCAGTTTGCCCTAAAAAGGAACTCTCGAGTATCTATACTCTGTTGCTTTTCTATGTATTCCTGACATAAAGGACAGCAAGGTGGGATTTCAAACATGAAGTCAAGATTCTCCAGTTTTTTGAAAGTGCAGTTTGAAGTTTATTTTGGTAAATGAAAAATTATCTGTATCCATTGGAATAAGATTAAACGGGGAACATTTTCAAAACTGACAGAATGGGATGCTCAAGAAAATAAAAAATATATAATACCAGCAAAATAAAAAGTAAGAAGCATAGCAAGACATTTCTAGCCACCTTCAATTGATTTCCAAGCTCCCACATTACATGAATATTCTATTAGCTCTAAGAGTAGAAAATGGATTCGATATACACATTCAGTAGAGAAGTCATTTCCAGTCAAGTCATCGCCATGTTAACCACCATCCTCCATGATCCTGCATGCTGGCTCTGGGCTCTCTCTCAGGTAAATGATGAGCACAATAACCTGCTTTTTTTTTTTCTTTACTTGTTTGTGACTTTACCAAGCCAAGCAATCTTTTTATTGCTCAAAAATAATTGGTATTTAGCCTTTAGGTGTGAGAGCTTGTTTTGCTCCAAATATAGCTGCCTGCGCGTCTGCTCATCTCGTCTGCCTTGCAGGGCTGGGTTAAATGCACTCCATAGTCACTCAGTCCAAAATTCACAACTTTATTTTGTTTACTTTTCTGATGTACAATTTTCTTCATTTTTCTGCTCTTTTAAAATAAATGGATTCTGCTCTGCCATAGCAGTGGCTTTGGTGCTCATCACTCTGTAAAAAAATATGTAGTCCCAGAAGTTGAGACTGTGTTAACCAGTAGGCATCATGTTCTACTTTAAAAATTAGCATTGAAAGCTATTACGGCAGTGCTCTGATCATCAGGGCTGACTTGAAAAAGGATTTATAAATGTTTGATAACCCATTTATTTATAATTAATGAAGCAATTAGAGCTTTGTGTATTTCTATGCATGCATTAAGTAGCCACCAAATTTTGACAATTTGTCTTCATTGACGGACGTTTTTTTTCCGACTCCAAAATTAGTTTTACCATTATGTTATGAGGACCAGCGTTTAGGGTGTATAAATAACTTCACACAGAGTCCTTTGTGGCACGTATCCTTCAAGAGATGATATTTCGAGCCGATGTTGTCACTAAAGAGCCTCCAGGGAAAGGGTGTCATTTGTCTTAACGAGTGTATTCTTTGTCTTTTCAGCCCGCAAAAGGATTTGCTAGCTCATTCCACGTGGACCTGTCGGAGACAGCGTGAATTTCTGTACTAGACCACCAACACTGATGCTAGAGACGGTAAAATAAAAGTAAAGAAACGGTAACCTGGACAACAGCAACCTTGGTTAAACTTCATTATCTTGGGCGGCGAACTGTAACCAAGCCTTGGCAGTGGCTGCTGAGGGAGTAAAGGAGAAATAAATACTGAGTAGCTGTAAACCTCTAGATACATGAGGAGCAATCCAAGGCCTTATGTCTCTCAGCAGGACTGAGACTGCGGCCGAAACTCTTGATCGTGTGGAGATTATAATGGTAACCGATGACACCAGGAAGGAACTGAAAAATAGAGGAATACAACGCGTAGTTGCAGTGGGACGAAGTGGGACTGTTTAACTCACAAAGGTGTTTTTTTCTGATTGAGGAGTTAGCCTCTAGAAATCTGTGTGTGCCTGTTTACATAAAGAGAAAAAAAGACCTAATGTTTCTGTACAAACTTCAAATGTCACACGGAACCCTTTAGCTATTTCTATGGTCATCAATAAGCCAGCTGTACAGAGACCATCTGGGGTGGGGGCAGGGGGGTTATCGGACTGAACGTGACTGAGTGAGAGACTATTAGATGGAGAGAGAAAGAGCAGGTGATGTACAGGTTTAAAAAAATGAAGGAAATGAGGACAAGCTTGACTGTCTTTATATAACTTCTCTTTTTTGTTTCCGTTGTTCTTTCTGTGTGGTTAAAATGTGCAGATTCTAAAATATTCCAACTCACAGTTACATACAGGAACATGTGTCCGGAGCCGGGTTGAGTGCTCTTTCCAGTTTAGCCACTTCAGGAAGGAGATTTGGACAAATTCACTGTGTCAAAGAAGAAGCTTATGAATCTCACGCTGAGTTTATACAGAAAATACCACAAATGAATGTTCTCATTTTTAAAGTACTTACTAATGGTTCTTAAGGTCCTTCCTGATCTGACTGCACAGAAAGGGAAATGACCCATTACACAGATGTGGTTCCCTTGATGCCACTGGCCTATACATAAACAATCAGACACACTCAGTGGTTTTTATCATGTGTGCAAAGTGTTTACTGTGCTATTTTAAAAGCTTATAAATTAATATAAATCTATATATATAACTATATATATATATATATATATATATATACACACACAATATACTTTTTTTCTGATAACTGTGTAACCATTGGTTAGTTTTTACACCTCATTATGCCATTCAGTCTTATAATACCAAGTGCTACAAAATCAGGACTTGTATCAATTAATCTGCAGGAGTGCTTCAGCCTAAAAAGCAAGCCTTCATGACAACCAACATTTAAGTTGATGCTCTTATTTGACTTTTCACCGTTTACACATGTTGGTTCTTGTTGTGTGCAGCAAAGAAACCACTTGAGTTGTTTTGGTTTGTTGTATATTTTTACTAGCAGAATATTTGATCATGTACAGGATGGGAGACCATCACACTCCAGCAAGATATCAAAAGTATTACAATCATTTTGAAAGGCATAAGTAGATATGGTACATAGGACAGGCAATACATGCTGTGGGGTATTTCACACAAACACACATAAACATAACACACACAGGTCAAGTGGTGATAAATAAACAGTGTCATTGAAGTTCTGTAAAGAGTGTTTTGTTTCATTCCCTTTGGAATCAAAGAATGTTCACCATCATAACTAAATATGTGACCATGTTAATAGTTGCTAATTCAGAATGGCTGACACTGATGGAATTTTCTTTCCATGTGAAGATTCAGTTCAATAGTTTATGAATATAGTATATAATCAAATTAATTCCAATACAATCATAATCAATTCAGATTGATTAAATTCCAAATTGGTCATATTCATACAGTGGCAATTTAAAAAAAAAAAAAAAAATTGCCAGCTAAGGAAAGCAACAGATTGCACCAAAACTTAACTTTGATCCATTCCCCCATCCTGAGACTGCACAAGTCGACGAGGGAAAGAAAAAAGTCCCTGTTCATAAATAAAGTTCAACTTTGTTTTTGTACCAGGTTTCATGGCTACTGACCCAACAGTAGTTGAAACTAAAAGAATATATCACTGGATTTAAATGGAGCACAACTGCCTTAGCCAAGTTTCATGGCAATCCACCCAAATGTTGATGTGACATTTAGTTAAGCTGAAACTGAGGGAAATGCCAAGAGATTCACAAAAATCACAGTTTAAATGTTTATGCACCATGACTGTTTGTTCAAAATTTCACAACAATCCATCTGACATTTGTTGAGATATTTCAGTGTGGACTGAAGTGCTGACAGCTGCATTGGTTAAAATCCTGTGATACACTTTGATTATAGGAACTCTTGTTGCAGTCAGAAGAAAACATGTCATACAAACATTGCCAGCAAAAGATTGTGAAAATTTATCCGATAAGGGCAAGGAAGCTCTGCAGTACTTGACATCATTACAGCACACTCTCGCTGGTTTTACTCTTGTTTTAAGCACATGAATTTTAATGGGAATACATTCAGCCATCCCAAAAGAATGTCATGGATTTTCAAGATGCTGCCACTTTGATTTTGCTCTACTTTCCTCATTCCTTGACCTCAATAGCTCTTCGAGAGAGAAAAAAAAAGAAAGAAAGAAAAATCCCAATCACACCCCTTCACTCCAGTGCGATCTTCATATGGCCTGGCATAAGCTGTCAGACATGAAAGGGAGAAGCAAAAGAAGAAGAGTACTGAAGTCAGCCGCAAATGAAGTTTGGCGTAGTAGGGAGACATCCATCTGACACTTGATGTCCTAAAATGGTGTTGAGTTTGTGTCTGCCACAAAATAGCCCTCTTCAAAGAGTTGGATTACATGTGACCAGCACATGTAAATTAAGTATTGGTTGTCTTTGTGAATTAAGGCCCTTTAGGATTCTGGTTAAAAGCTTAACCAGAAATCATCCAGATTCTACTACACACACATTTAATGAGACAGGTAAATTTAGAAAAAAGAATGAAGAATAAAGAGGTCGCAGGTTGATTTAGCGCGGTTGTACAGTAACATGGGTAATATTTTGGTGGTGAAATATTGGGGTCAGCATATTTCTTCCTGGTAGAAATGCCCCAATTATTATTCTATGAAGACTTTGACATTTTAACATTTTCATCACAGAGGCCTTATTTGAAATAATCCGAGTAATCAGATCGATAGTTACAAAAAGGACTTACAAACATCTCAGACTGCTACTAAAAGTTTATAACATAAGCATTTACCAACCATCACCTTTCTAATCATTACATTGTGGCCTTCCTAAAACAATATAATGTGTGACAATGTGTAATAGCTAATAACGCAATCTGACTTTTACTATCAAAGCCATTTATTTCAGTTTAACAAAACATACCAAGGTCTAAAATTTCAGTGGTGTTCTCAAATGATTTGCCAAACATCCAAAGGCAAGGAACTAGTTTTTATACAATGTCTTAAACGTCTGCCTCCAGTCAAACAGGTTTATCGTGATCAACTTGGCCACACGAAACACCAAGGTGTCTTGATTTATAGCATCAAAAGGCTAAGTGTCTCATATCTGCTCACTATACAAAGGCTATGTTCGCTTTGGACATTTCCAATAGATTACTCACTGCATGAGAAAATTAATTCTTAACATTAATGTAACCCTGTTAATAACCTGTTGTCACTACAACTGCATTTATTTTCCTTAATGAGCTTTATCATGAAGGCCTATGGCCAGGTATTGCTCAGAAATTTTAGATCTAGGAGCCAGTGCAATGATTGGAAGGCAACAAGCACTAATTTAAAAGACAAAGCATTAACATTTAATCTTTGAGGAAATGTTGTTTTCAAAATTAGAAACACTTACTGAATTAGTTAAGTTTGAAAAACTAAAATAGAAAACTAAAAATGAATATAAAAAACTAGAAATAAAAAGCGTAGTTAGACACCGTTATGTCAGGAAAAATTCCAAGGGGGGGACCAAAAATCTCTCTGGTTACGAGTTGACCCGATCTAGGTATTCTTAAAGGCTCCATCATGGCAAACAAAACAATACGAGTCATGAAACCTGAATCATTATGTCCATATCTTCCATCTGTACAAGGTTGAGGGAGGTTACTTAGCTAAGCCGGTCTCTCATATTCTTCCTCTTAGAGACACACTTCACATCTCTGGCCAAATAGACTTTCAAGAGACCCCATTAACCACACTGCTCAGCTTTATCACCTTTCACCGATGCCACCTCATCAGACATCCTCTTGTTGACACGGGCAGTACATGGCATGTCCGTGGAGACTCCCTTCTTTGGCTTCTTATCATTCTATGTCCCATCAGTAAACATGAACCCACATGCACTTTCACACAAACACACCCACATCATTGGGCAGCATTGCTCAACTACCTCATCAGGCCAGAGCAGATAGCCATTAGAGTGCACAAATGCCCATTTCTCCTCCAATTTTTTTTCTTTATCTATTGCAACCTATTGACCTGCGATGTAGTCTTGCTGCCCGTTGACCTGAACATAGTCTGTGCATTTAACAGGGTGCTTGCTATCTTTTACGCACAAAACTCAGTGCAGCAGCTGTTCACTTTATTCATTTCACCTTAGGTAAGACAGGTTTGACATTGTGTCTGCCATCTGGACCAAATGGCTGTCTGGATGATGTCATTATGTCAGAAAGTTACACTGGGGCTGTGACTTTTTCAGTCTGATTTGATTTTACTTCACTTTTCAAAGGTATTTCACTCATAACTGAAAAAAGAACCCATACAGGAATCATATCTTAAATGATGTAAGTTTACATGCTGTTTTGATTGGTACATATAGCCACCATTTCTTTGAACTGAATTACCTACAGAAATGTGAAATCAGAACACTTGAAAGACTGTTAGGGAATCTCGGGTCAGATTTCTGTTGCACAACAGTCTGCAGATAAAGTCTCTCCTCCAAAAATGATTAAAAAGCATTATTTTCAGTTTTGTGTCATTTATAAAATGGATATGCAAGTTCTTTAAAGACAAGCAAACGTTTGAACTATTGACATTTTACAGTTTTTGAGCCTAAATACTCAACTGTTTTGTTTTGTGCAATATTTACATGTCCTGCAGTGAGAATGTCTGGACTGGAATAAATGTAAAATAAAAATAGCTGAATTTGATTCCAAATCCAATTTAACGCCAAGGGCATGTGACAGTAGTGGCAGAAAATGTTTAAAATAGATAAATAAAATAATAAATTAATCAATCTGATATGTTACCAGATGTTGCATTGCTTGTCAACAATTATGCACAAAAACAGACTAAATTATCATTATTCTATTGAATAGTTATGACTTTTTATACTTTGTGTATCAGTTTCCTATAATTTAAACCAGCATAACTGCCGAACCAGCAGTTAAAATATCTCTGAATAATGTCTCACACATTTGACATTTTGTTTATGTCTGTGTTATGCTTTCATTATTTTAAGATTATGAGTTCACTTCATACATATTGCCCACTTCAAGTGATTTGTATAAAAAATCTAACTAAAAAAAGGTGTGAAAAACCATGGTGCTCCTCACACAACAAATTAAACAGAGCTAAAAATAGGGTGATTAACATTTACTAAACATATATGTATTTACATATGATACATAAATATGTAATTGTAACTATAACTTTGGGAGACAATGATTATTATGTTTGGGTATATCCACAAGAGTCCCCGAAGCAATATGTGATTAAACTTTTATTTTATCCAGTTGTGCTTTTATTTGGAGGTTGAGTTTTTTCTTGTGCTGCCAAAACAAAACTCAAAGTCTGTTTTGTTTTGAAGACAAATGCCAGTGTCATTCCTCTGGAATGTGTCATATCATAGCCTGGACCAAAATAGCTCAGCTTCTCCAGTAACACCACAAACATGCATCTCCAGGGTTTGAAACGTTTTGCCCTCAGCCACCCTCAAATTCCATGTTCTGGAAAGGAAGTAGTGAGTTGGTAACCTGGGGTGACGGAATCAGGACTCTGACTCACGCCTCGACCAAGAGGTGGGAGCAGCCCATTGGAGGACAGACCTCCGCCTCCAGCTCTTAACACAACATGGCTGACAGAAACAAAGAGGCAGACCACAGAGCCTGTATGACTACAATAAAAGAACAAACAGCACTGAGAGCAATAGCTGCCTGCCTGCAAGGCAGCCAGGCATAAAAGAGGACTGGTTTGATGCTCGTTTGTTAGCAGAACAAAAAATAGCCGTTGTGGATATGAGGAAAAAAACAAAAATGATAGATGGCATAAAACTGTGACGAAATGAAAAGCAAAGCCAACAGGAAATAGACAAGCATGGTTATCTAGTCACACAGAAACATTACAGGAGTGATTCCCAGTTGTCACTAAAATACCTTGAAACAGTGCCACTTAAGGCTCAACAGAAAACACCTGATCCACAAGAAAAAAAAATAAAAACATAAAACAGAGAAAGGCTGATCTGTGGAAAAGAGAAATGCTTGAGCTGCTGACTCAAAGCCTGGCATTCATTTCAATGAGATGCGTCAGGCAAAGGGAGAGGGTGTTCGTGAGGGCATAAAGGTCTGCTGTAGGGTGGTGTAACAACAAAGCTTGTAACCTCTGGAGACCAACCTTATCTGCTGCCTTGTCTCTAACCCCCTCCCCTCCTACCAGCCCTGCAGATGCAGGTGCAGAGATGCCAAGTGAACATGAGGGTAAGCTTTTCTCTCTTTCCAGTCATGCCCCCACAGAACGAGAACACCTGGTCCCCTCAGAGGGGAATATGGGAAAGGGAGGGGAAATTTAGTGATATCTAAATCCTCTGCATGTATTCATCTTAGCCAGTTTCTCCCATTTGTTTCTACATTCCCCAAATACAGGTCATGCCCCTCCACTTCCTCTCCCCTCCTTCCTTTGTTGCTCTGCTGTTTAACTCTCAGCTGTCAGACTGAAAAATGACAGGCAAGATGGGGGTCTCCTGCCAAGGGACATGGGGAAGAGAGGATGGCGGCCTCTAGGCTCAAGCTCTGTCATAGACATACACATACAGATGTAAAATATAGTGTGTGTACCAGTCTACACCTGCCAACCTGTATCAAACTTGGGTTGTGTAACAGCTCCATATTTTGACATGACCATTTTTTTTTCCATTTATTTATTTTTTCTACAGTATATCTTAATTTACAACCAATTACCGTATGCGGAAGTGGCTCCACACAAATATCTTGATCAAGCTTTTTTTTTTTTTAATTAAAGAGGATATTTTTGTTGCTTGTCATCAAAGTATGAGATGAAACTGATATAATTAGTTAACCAAGTTAATCATCAGTTTGACTAAATAAAGAACAAAACATGCCAAGAGCACTGCTTTCACCTGTATGATATTGAACCCATGACAAGTAGAGATTAAATTTGGTTAAATGTTTAGATCTATGATGGTTATTAACCCACTTTATGCCAAAAGTACAATGACAGCATCAAAACATCTCAAATCTATTCTTCAACAATATAAAGCTAGAACCACCAAACAATTTACAAACTGTATAATGTAAGCGTAAAGAATGGATCAGAAGGACTGCCCCCTTCTAAAAGCATGATAACAACACACCAAATTGAATTAGTGCACCTCTAAACTTTATGAATTGCATATCTTGTTGACCATAATGTCAAAATGAATGTGAATCATGTTAAAGGGGAACTCCGGTATTTTTAGACCTAGACCATATTTCTGGCATGAAATACGTTTATCTACTCACCGAGAACAGTTTGGCGAAACTCGGCATCCTTCGGAAGCTATTTAGATAACTCGCGGTCAGCGTATATCCATATAACGGAGTTAATGGGGCAGGGACAATGCAGCCTCTAAATAAGGCATTATCTGTCTATGTTTCACCAATACTTTAAGATGAATGAATGAACAAACGTGTGCTATAGCTCTGTTAGCTCATAGATGCCGTTATGTGCCAACTTGTGTCTATAGGAGAGCTAACGGAGGGATTTCTACACAGGCACTCTACTGGGACGACTTCATCCACATGCCTCCCTGGAGCACAGTTTATTTACTCCTTGCTCTGTGACAGTCGGCTAACTTCACACAGAGTTTGCTATTGTTAGTTTTGTGCAACATGGCAGGATATTTATCAGATTTTGATGGACGTTCTTACCGGAGTGAATGAGCTGTGCTGCAGCCCTGCGTGTGGATGAAGATATCAATCTATACAGATATCAATAACAGCGCTCCAGTTACATACCTGAAATCACTGCCTAATTCCAACGAGAACATGTCACCTGGTACAGAGGTGAGCATCATTAACATGCAGAGACTGAGAATAAATGAGATGTCCGCTCCACGCGCAAAAAGTTAGAATAAGTTGGTTCCTTCTAGTCTAAACTACTATTATCTGGGGACTACAGGTCAGGACAACTGAACCATGAACTAGTGTCTGATTACAACATTGCTATCACTACCACTGATGAGCGAGCTCCTACTAAACACATTGTACTTCAAAGACTGCATATATGGTATGCATGATATGAAAGATGCATGCCAGTGCGCACAATCTCAGCACCCATGGATGTTTACATTTGGAAATCTGCGTGGATAGTGACGGTTATGAAAGATCCAAGCGTAATGATTGTGAGCATGGACAACAGACTTCTTCTCTGTGGATTTTGTTGACCAAAATGTCATGTAGAGATTGGTTTTACATGTAAGGGGAGCTGAACATATAGCTTTCATCCACAAACCAACGTGGGAGAGCCCGAAGACGCATGTGCCAGGCGCACAGAGGCATGCTTAAAACACCAATGTGGATCACTTCATGCTGCTTAGTTGCTTTTTTCAGTTAACTTTCGTTTCTTTTGGATTTTTGTTCGTATTATGCAGCCGTTTTGGTCCATGTTTGTAAGCCTTTTTTTCCTGGATTAAATTTTCGGAAGTTGAAACAAGTGGCATCGGAGTGTGTGATTGAAAACCACCACGATCTGCCTCCTGTTCAAGGCATCTCCTCCTCCAGTTGCCAAGACTTTGTGTTTTGAATTACACTCATCTGTAAACATGTGTTAAAACATATAAAATGCATGACCAGAAAGAAGGGACTCACCTGTTGAGTAACGCACATTTCCTTTTACGGAAAGCCTTGTTGGAATGGTGGGACGTTTCCATGTCGGATTAGCGGGATGTTGGTCTGGTGGGATGTCGGAATAGCGGGATGTCGGAATGGGTGTTGCCACCCCTCGGTGAGTAGATAAACGTATGTCATGCCAGAGATAAGGTCAAGATTTAAAAACACCGGAGTTCCCCTTTAAGTTGAATTATGTTTTTGTTAACACGCTATATTGTAAGGATTCCCCTATCACCAAGGCTAACTTTTGTTTCCAGAGATCCTGGATTCTATCCTTCAGGATTTTGTTGTTATACTCCAAGTTAACACAGCTTATTCCTAAATTCCAGGATTATAGTACTTGTTTATTCAAAATATAGTAATTTTGACCAACCTTTTAGCCAAACTAAACCAAAGCTAACTACGTAACAACAGTGACGTGCAAATAATAGGAGAGCATTTTTATGCAAGATATCATTCTTGTCTTAACAAGCAACATGGCAAGGATTATGTCCCTCCACGTGGTTGCTGTCTGCAGTTCCAGCATGTAGCCAAGCCAACATCCTATGCTTTTGCTTTTAATTTTGACAGGCTAGCTCTGTCCTCCAGAAGCCCCTGTTTTGGTAGCGATATTGTAGGAGTTTAGCTAATTACCTGCTGATTCTACCTTCATATTTAACTTCTAAACCAGTGTTGAAATCTAAAAAAAAAAACAAATGAGCGTCATAGATTTCCTTTGTATTTCTGAAAAAAGATAACTTACATGTGCAGTGTTGTATAATCACTTTATAAACAGAACACAAACTACTCATGACACTGCTGTTCTTTTTTGATAAGTGATAGACTGAGATTCATCAGATCACATGTGAGTATCTAACCAGTGAGGTTACAGCCCTTTCATTATAAGCTTGACATGCTGACAAGATCAAAGAAAACATATATGCTGGCTTTGAACCTTTTTCAAACTCTGTCTGTTCAAAGAGTCAGTGTGTTAGCCAGACTACTTAACTGTTACTCAGTCATAAAAACAGTTCCTGAGTTTCTAGATAACATGACCCTGTCACAATTGATGTTACCCAAAACCCAAAATATATGCATCAGAGCTGATCAAAGTCTTCATGTGCACCACAAACACAATATAACGGATCAGTGAAGCTTCTCAATTGAAAGGAGTCAGAAGTTCAAGTTATTTTAACCTCACTTTTATGAATGAGCTGTTGATTTGAATGTCATGTTGTCTCACATTCTGCAACTCATGTCATATTTACACATGTCTTTGGTCCTTTGTTTTAAATAGGCACAATATAAAAAGGTTGTCCGAAAAACATGTGCTGCCACGTTGCTTTATGGCCATTTCTTTTGTTATGTTGGTGATGACTGCTGTGTTGCACTACAAGCATGGAGTTTGAAGGTCCAAAATAAAACATCCAGCACCTCCAAGGCTCATTGATTAGCAATTTATGACTTACCACTTTCATGTTGCTACGAACAACATATATTTTACTAGATACAATTTCCAAAAATTAATATTTTTCAGGCCCAGTCAAGATTTATATGTCACAATATAGCGTTTCTATGATCCTCAACCCTTTTCATTTAACAACTTCTTATTCTGTGAAATATTCTCTTAAAAGCGTCACACCTACACTAAAATTACAGACATTGCATTGTCATACTAGTGCGGTGCTTCTTTCTTACTTTGCTTTTTTGTCTTTGAAAAGCATCCTCCCTTTAGATAATGCTGTACCAGAGACCCAGTAGTTCTGTCGTAACATTCCTCCTGGGCTTCCAGACTTTTAGCTCGGGGCTCTTTCTTTCCCGAGGTGTCGTCAGTTGGCTTTTGTTGGAAAAGTGAAACTGAGTAATATAGAGGGAGCAAATAAGCATTCATGCCTTTATTTCTACTGAGCATTGTTACGTTAACAAATATCAAGAGGAGATCAATGTCTTTCTTTGTACAGTGAAACATTTGTGGAAGATTTGTGCACATTTTTCAAGTCTTGTTTACAATTATGTTACAAAGAAAATAAACTTGTCTTGACAACTGTAACTGAAGAATAGTGACATATTTGAAAATTGTGGAACTATATATTCTCTGAAAATGTGTTCATGAATGAGGAGACAATGAAAGTAGCAGTGGAGGTAGAAATTGAAACCTAACACTATCAGTCACAATGGGAAACCCCTTGTGTGACACCACTGTGGCACTTCACTCCCACACTGCAAGAGACAACAAGAGGAAACAAGTCACATCCACCTCGAGAAAAGAAGCTGGATTGGCAGTCTTAATAGGAGAAGTGATGTTGCATGCATTCGGTTCTTTTATTGAGGTGTTAACAGACAGAAAAAATTGACAAGTAAAAAGATTGGAGCAGTTTTGACAGGGACTAAATTGTAATGGCTGAAAAACTGGGACAGGACACTGTCTGAACCTGCCCGCACCTACTAGTAGCTGTCAAAGGTAGGAAACCTGTGAACCAGTTACAGGGTTATGCACAGACTCACTGATGCATGACGGGAGCAAAGGCTAACCATTGTGGTCAGAGGGCTAACACACACAGGAGAACTGTAATACAAAAATATGTGAAAACCTTAATGTTGCCTTTGACAGAAAGGTGACAGGAAGAACGTGTATCACATCGCAGTCTTCTGTTTATGATTAGAACCACATACAGCACATAAACATTGTTGGAGACCATATATATCCTTATATAGCAGCAGGATACTGCACTCTGCAACACAGAAAAAAAGTCTCTGGTTAGGTCGAGGAACATGACAAAGAGTCCAAGTTATGACTTGGCGACTAATCTCCCTGACCTCAGTCCGATCCAGGTTTTGTGGGATTTGATGGAAAATAACTCCAAAAGACACCTCGGAAAGACACACACAGGGTTCCTTAGCATCTGTAATGTCATGCCCCGTTAGTATTAGATACCATCAACAAATTCAAATTCCACACCTGTACAGCTGTTAAAGGGGTGTTTGACATAACTAACTGTGACATTTACATGTGAATGTTTTTCCCCTTCTTGTTTTCCCCATTTACCTTTAGTCCTGTTTACATTTAGCGTCATCTTTGAAAACTATTTTTTCAGCAACATGATGTACGGTTTGGCTTTAAACAACGTAACATGGCTTGGTTCAGGAATCTAAAGTGGATGGTGCAATGAATGAAAAGATAATGGTCTATTCTAATTCACCGTGTAAATCAGGCATATTCAATAATGACACGGAGATACATAGTTTCTCAACATTTACTAAGTGAGTTGAAATTGATGCTAAAGGTTTCCATTTGGGTTCATATGTGATGCCAGTTGGTCCAGACAAAACAGCCTTATATGATATTGTCAGAATGAAACTTGAGCCTTGTAGGAACTGCTGCTAATATCATACAAAACCTCCAGTCCTCAACTCATTGGATCAGAGCTTTTTTGGAGGCATGAGATGGATATCAAAATATTAGGCTGGCGGTTCTGATATGCAACTAATCTCCCAAGGCAAAAAAATGAAAGGAAGAAACATGCTCCTGAAAGGAAAGCTGTGTTGGTTTCGGCAAGTACCTGATATATTCACATTGTCACAAGACCTTGTTCTACCAATAGTTTGACATTTACTATCATCTGTGTGACATAAATAAAAGACATGGCATGCTCACAGTTTCATATTTCTTTCTATGCAGTGGACAAATAGGCATGCAAGAAAACTCAAATTCAAATACGATGAATAAATTCCATTTCTAAGGTCTCATCGTGTAAGAAGTTTCAAATGGAGTTGTTATTCAGAAAGACACAGAGTTCATTGTGCTGTATTCCAATTACAGTGCATGACCAGTCATTTTATACTGAAGGCTTAGGCCATCTGCTGCTATATTGCATTCCCCACAATGTCTCTCTGTCTTTTTTCAACATATATACGCTGTCACAGCTTTCATATTCTCAGCTATTCAGTGTTACTTGCAGAAAACATAAATGCTTTGGAAAATGATAAGATTATCTGTTATTTCATCAACACTGATTAGCATCAAAGATGATGGGGTGAATGGACACGGTTTAACTTTAAAAGTAAGGATTTTAAACAAAGCTCCCCAGACCCCAGAGAAATGGAGTCAGTATATCCAAAGCTTCCCCATTACTGTCACCATGCATCTCCTGCAGTTTCATTTCAGTATATGTACTACTAAAAATATGTTGCAACAAGGAGCATGATTAGAGGACAACCTTTTGGAAATCCAAGCAATTGCTGGTTGTTTTAATTAGAATCATATATAAAGAATAAAAATAAAGACCAGAAAGGATTAATTGATTCTACAAGTATCAATAAGAATTCCAGAGAAAATTGCCTCAAAGAGCATTTTATTCTTTTTTTTTTTAACTTAATGTGTTTTTTTTTTCTGCACACAGAATCTGTTTTGTGTGCGGTTAAAAAGAAAACAGCAAAGTTTTCTCCATGTTTTCAACTTAATTTCACTCTGCTTTGAGGTCGTTGTGAGTGAATAACATGGAGAGAGAATGAAAAAAGCAGGGAATGTTAAATTTGTCCTTACCTGGGTGCCAGAATTGGAGCTGCATGGTTCAGCCTTTCTAAGTATAATCAAGCATTCTAGGTTTTATCAGCAAAACTTGAGAGCGCAAACAACACAACCCCACAGGAACAGCAAGAGTGAAAATCTTTCAGGCAACCAGAGGCAGGCCTCCAAGGTTACATGTTGTACTTAATCCCCTGAACCCCCCACAGGCCTTATGTTGGAAGAATTTTGTTGATGTCTTTGGCTGTCTTTAAACTGTGTGTGTGTGTTTGTGTGCTTGTGTGCAGTCTCTTCCCTCGAGCCACAGTTAAACCCCAGTGACATGAGCAGCCATGTCTTATTTCCCTATTACGAAGGTCCCACTGTAACACACTGTGTCAGAGCAGGGACTACTGTTTCTTACACAAACACACACACACACACACACTCATTAGCACACTGCTGTGCCTCTGTCATGCACACACAAACACACCAGAGGGAGCGAGCAGGAGAGCAGAAAAAAGGCACAAAAACAAATTAAACCAAGTGCAAGATAGGCCTTTCATTATAATTACCATATTCAATAAAACACAGATTAGATAAAGGAAGAGAAGCTCTGGGAAAGAGGAAAGGCTTGTGTGTGTCTGTGTATGTATCTGGATTTGAGCGCGACTCTTCGTGGACTTGAAAGATGAGTGGATGACAGTGCATGATTCATGCTGTAGTTTTCAAAGTGGCCGCTATTCCACAGATGGTACAAATAAGGGTGCATGTGCTCCTCCACTCAATTTTAGTCAAGCATCTACAGCCTCTTTAAAGTGCTGAACCTGAAGTAATTATAGCATCGAATCAATTTTAAACTAATTCTAGAGCTTGGCAGTTTGCTGCCTATTTGATGTGGTAAATTATTGGTAAGGTAGTTAACTTTGCAAGCAGATAATGTTGTTTTAACCCATATCGGAGAAGAGAAAAACCTATCTGGATGGTATAGTATTATATAAATATATATTGTAGCTTTTTTGTGCCATTTAGTGGAAGTTTAGTGGTCACATGATGAAACACTGCACCACATAGAAAAGTGGTGACAATACCCTAAACATTTCATATTTGGTGCACAAACCTGTCTGCAGTGCTTCAGTCATTGTCAAAGGGGTAAGAACAGCTGGGCTGAGCAAATGCTGTGAACAGCTGGGCTGAGATTACTCTTGGAGATTACATTTGGTGTTCAGTGTTACTTTGCTGAAGGACAGTTTCTTTTACGATCAACAGACAAATTACTAAAAAGGAAGGTACAGTGTGCATGAAGGCCCGACGGCTCTGGCAAAAACTCAGAAAAACAGAAAACTCAAGTCATACAGTCTCATTTTTATCTCACTATTCAAGAACTCCAAACAGAGATTGTCATTAACAGCTAATCTCTTTTGATAAACTTGGTTAATAGTCTATAAAATGTTTGAGAGTTGAAAGTGCAGCATCCAAGATAATGTCTTAGAACTGCCAATGTTTTCTAAAAGGAGAATATCAAGTCACATTCTTGTGTGTGATACCAGCAATTTTTGATATTTTTGCTCGATAAATTACTTCTCATAATGACTCTATTAACAAAACTGTTGATCTATTTTTCAATAGTCTCTGAAAGAGTCATTTAAATAAATCATAACATTATTGACTGTTTCCGCCTTCATTTAACGCATTTTTTTAAATGGAAGATGGCTTTTTCACCACCACTGACAGTTCACACATAATTATCCGGCCATTTCAGAGGAATAAATTATGTATCAATATGGGCTCCCAGTATGCTTTTAACCCACAGTTCACTGTACAGTTTGATTTCAAATCAACTGCACTCAACATTGAAAAATAAATGGATAAAATAAAGATAATACAAATAAAAAAAAATAGTGCTTTTTAAAGTATTTTTAAAGCTATTCAGTTATCCCCCACCTTAGTTTGGAGATTCATTATTACCTAAAGGGGTACAAAGTAATCATACTGTATTCAGTGGCAACAGTGTATCCCATCTCAGGATAGGTTAAATAAAAGACAGCGTACGGAGAAGTTAGATTTCCCGGTTGGTCATTATTGGGATAAGGTTTCCCCAAGAGACAACTTACAAAGTAAAAATAATGGAAATATCTTCTCCTTTGTTTATATCAGTCGTGGGGTTGAAAGGGAATGTTTCAAGTTATGAATCCCACTTCAGAGTTAGATCAAATGTAGTATTAACTTGGCTTTACGTGGCAGCAAAGGTAAAGTTGGGCCACGACTGCAGCAAGCTGCAATTATGCTCACCAACTGAAATGTCATGGAAAGTCAGTGGCACGAATGTTTATACGAGTTCTCTACACACATACAGGACTCACTGCAGTAGGTGTTTTTACTGAGAAAAGTTCTCATCCACACACAGGAAGATACCGTACAGGAAATACAGTATGCAATCACTAACATTACTAAACTTAACCACTAAGTTTGAACTTCTTCGTTTCACTTTTAAGTGGTTGTGGACAATTTTCTAACATCAACAATAGTTGTACCATCTTTGGTGTTGATAGGTTGTTCAGATGCCTGCAGATAATGACATGTTCTCATATTCTTTCCTGTTGTAGATTACAAAAATCAGGAGGGGCAAGACTGGCCAAAACACCACCAAATATCTAGCATGTGAGCTATTGTAATCTCAGTTTGGTTTTTTGTTCTTCTCTGAATAATTTTTGTCCCTTTTACAGAAGAGTAGGTCAGCATTAGGACAAACCTTGTGATCAAGCAGGCTGCTCTTATGGGCATAAATTAAATTAATCCAGTCTTCCATTGGATATGTGATACTACTGTAGATAAGCTTGTTGCTTTTCTTGGTACAAATGCATAAAGTAACCTCAAGGTCTTGCTCATTGCTCATGATTGGTTCTGTGAGACCAGCTCGTTCACATTGTATAATTGCAGCAGGCAAAAATACAAACTACTTATTTTTACCAACACAGTAAAAGAACTTGTAATCGTAATAATGCAATTGCTCCTGAAATGACGGTGACACCAGTGTTAGTGGCATTATGCTTTTAATATGTCCGCAAAAGATGCATTATTACAGGCTTACTACATAATGTTACTATATATTGTAACATGGGATACATTTCTCTCTCGATTTGGGGCTTTAAGCAATTGATTGTACTTTTAGAAATCAGAATCAAACTAAGGATAGATGTTGGTTAAAGAAATCCAGGTGCTTCATAAGCCAAAAAAAGAACCAGTCTCAAATTGCCCTTAATCCTGACTGTAAAGCAAGTATGGAAAATACTAATATTTTTCTGTTCTATTGATCCTTAAAGTATTCTACATAGGTACACAGTACCTTGTGACATTCTTATTATGAAATGCTCTAAAATAGATGGTTTCCTGTTGCTACGTGTAACAAAGTACGTTTTTTTCAGCGATTATCTAACTAAACCGAACCAAGAGGCTATTATTGATAGACAATGAACCCACTGAAGTGAAGCTGGATAGAAGAGTGTAATTCTTTTCAGTAACTGGTTACAGATTCATGTTGCACAGCTAACAGGGCACTATGGGGCTGAACAGCATCTGGACTGACTGCATATTTGTAATACTAGAAGTAAAATCAGACAGCTCTCTCCATTTGGGCTCAGACTAAATCACTCCTGCAAACTTTCCTCTAAAGTATTCCCATGTGGATAAACAGAAAAAAAGATAAAGAGAAGCAAAAAACATCTTAGAACAGGGACCTGTTTTACAGAATAATTGCCTATTTTTCTTTTTCTTGTTGCCATCAAGAAAAGTCATTAAAATTACTTTCAGAATGACATCTTTATGTTAATGTATTCCACTTTGTGGAAACACCTGATATTCCGATTAGAGGAAGTTAAGTCATTTGTTGCAGATGAAATTAAATAAGAAATAATGAATGTATTGGTAAGAAAAAAGTGTACATCATGTAAAGATATTTACATACAAATACAATCTATGATCTGAATGGAACAGGACAACGTGTTTATCGAGGCACAGCTGGACTTTGAAAAGTAGAAAATTCTCAATATATATGACTTTTAAAACTGTATGTTTGTATGTATGTTTATGCAAAGCAACTTACAGGTAGGCATGTAGGGTAAGGGGGTCTTGCCTAAGGACCCCTACTAGAGGTATTACATTTCATGCAGGGGATTGAACAAATATACATAAACATACATAAACATACTTTTAAAACTAAACTATTTTAAATATCTAATTGCAGTGTTTGGTGTCTTGGAGGATGTTAATTCCTAAATAATTATCTAGTATCTGTTACTTTCATGCATGCTTTCAATGTTTGATTTTAATTGAATGATTTCGGCTTGGTTTAGATTTCAACACACTTGTAAACAAAAAATAAAAAATAAAAAATTAACTCAAATTAACTAAAAAAAAAAAAGTTCAAGGCAATTTTCAGCACTAGAAACATTTGGATGGTACAGTGATTGGTAATAGAGCAAATCTTTTTCATTTCCCCTCCCACCACTTTGTGCCTGTTCTGGCTGTATGCAACTTGGATGAGTGGGTACGATCTCCCTGGAGAAATGCATTGCCAAGGACAGGTTGCCAAGGATGCTCTGAGCCGAGTTCAGCAGATTTCGGCTACTGAGGATGCAAGGCCTTGCAGACTGGCAGAACAAGCTTTGGTTGCACAGAGACAGAAGGAATGGGTGCACAGTAGAATGAGTGGTGCAAGCAGGACAGACTGCTCACTTAAATAAAGGTTAATGCAAGTAGGTCGCCCTCCTTCAGCTTCAGTTTCTCAGGCCAACTTTCACTCACTGGACAACAAATTAGACCAACTCCATCTTAGATTGAGGGCACAAAGCAAAATGAGGAACTATTATGCTTTCCGCTCATGGAACCTTGGTCCAAAGACTTTAACAATGATTTCCACTTGAAGATTCTTTATGGAGAGGACTTTCAGTCATGGAAAATCAAAGTATGAGGCACCTGAGTACAGAGGCTGGGGCAAACTGAGTGGCAGAGTGATATCTGACAATCAAACACAATGTCTTGTGGTTTAACACTTCTAATTTAAAGGTCACATTTTATATCCTTGTTTTTACGATTTGACAGAATTTCCTGAGATCATATTAAAAATGTATCACACATGCCTTAGAGACTATAATGATTGGTTTAAGCACAGTGGCCCCTCTCTCACCTCTAGTGAAGCACCTCTTCTGAGACCAGGCTGTTTGGAGTGGCAAATAGTAAGAAACTGCTCACCCTACCTCCCCCTCTCTTCCCTTCCTGGGGCAGTTGTTGAGAAAATCTGAGGCATCTCCTTACCATGACAACAACAGCTGAGTGGGTTGCCGCCAGGGAGGACCCAATTTCATGCTGGCTGTCACTCACACGGGTCGGGATCAAGGCTGAAGTATTCCCAAAGTAGTTCTTTGTAATGCATGTGTACCCTTTATTATTGTGGTTTAACATTTTTATACATTAATATCACTAAATAATTGTATTTAGAGGCAATAAACAACTGATTATGCTGAAAATCACAGTGCGTTGAGAATTACAATTACTTTGATTTGTTAGAGAGGGACAACGCACGTTAATAAACATTTCAAAAATAAAATGTAAATGCACCAGATTATAGCCAAAAGACTAATTTTCATTGGCAGTCCATTTGAGTTGAAAGTGGTGGACTATATAGGCTTTGCCGGGCGTTTTTTCCGTAAAGTCCTCAACCAACTGAGCCTCACAATGATGAGGTGAGCACCCGAAACACCCAGTGACCCCAGATTACATCACTGATGATGCATCCCAGTACATCCGGATGTATCTTGTACATTGATCACTTCTGTACTTTGCACTGCCTTTCATCTGCAAATCAAATCTATGTTCACTGCTTAGGACAACCTCGGTTTGCCATGTCAGCAGCTAGCCAACATTCCCCATGAAAATTCCCCATGTTATCAAAATAAGAAGATTGTTTAAGTGCTATAAATTCTATCTTTATAATGTTTCTTGTTATAAAGAACAGTAAAGGATGTAAATTCTAAAATTAAAATGGTTGAATCTAAATAAACACATTCAGCTTTGTTGACGAGTTCATAGATTTATCAATCATTCTCAGACATTAATTTGATTGACTGAAGAAAACAAAAAAAGCCACGATACTGGGTAACTTTTATTTGTTTTATGAAAAAAGATTGGAAAAAATTGTGGGCACAGCGCTACATTAATGTAGTGCTGTGCCACATACTGTGCAGAAACACAGACAATTAAAGTGGTTTCTCCCTTTGTTTCGCCCCTGTTGCAGCTGTGGTGACTGTCCTGTAGCGTCGCAAATCTAGGTGTTTGATCAGCCTGGCTGTTCGAATCAAACTCTAAACAACGTCTCAAAATTTTGAGACACTTTGTATTTACTAGTTCCTCGCTCCCTTCATCTCTGCATGTGTGTGCTTATGCATTACTCCCCTGTGGTGATGCAACCCAAGCTGATTTATTTATTTACGTCTTAATTTGTCAAACAAGGTCAAACGCCTTTGGCATTTTATCAAGCCTTCTTTAGCCAGTGTTTACACCCCAGCCAGACAAAGATTTCTTCACACAGACAGACGCGCAGGCACAGACTTACAGCCTGTTATCTACAGACCATTTACAAAGCTGTCAGTGCCCCCCTGCCAGCCAAAACCCAGCATGTCCTGCTTATAAAGTCAATGAATTTCATGCAACAGCTGCTGCAACATCTGACAAACAGGTAGAAGGGCTGTACAGTGCCATACTAATAAACCTTAATCATCTTCTTGAAAAACATTCACAGTGAGACCCAGAAAGCCAGCGTATCTATGGCAAACCATCTCCACACTCGCATTCCAGACATACTCTTCTCTCCATAGCTCAATGCCTGCTAAGAGTACAGCTGCACACGCAGACACTGACTGTTATATTATAATAGCAAACACATATGTGAGCATTGATCCAAGACACATGTGTATACCCACAGTGTGTTGGGAGTCCTCTCCTCACATACAAATTTTGCTCAGAAGTAAACCAAGTTGATTGTTCGTGATCTCCTGGGTGGCTCAATGTGGCTAAGTCTCTTCCTCTGTAGGGTCTCCAACTGTGACTGAAGCAGAACTAATGCAGTTAGCCATGGAAGTCTGGCAGACGGATTCATGAACCTTGTGTTGTACCTGTGTGCGCCCACCCCACACACATACACACTCTGTGTGTATCCCATCAATTTCCCTGGCACTAATGGATAAGCATGCCTGGAAATGGCAACAGGACACTACATTGAAAATGACATGATGAGAGATTTTTCCTGTAATATGTGTGGTGAATTCTACTTTTGTCACGACTGTAAGAATCCAGCTGGGATATTTTGTTTGGTTTCAAACTAACATGGACATGCATGAATACAGCTCATTGACTTGGGGGCAACTATGTTCACAGAACCTCGAAGGGGGAAAAAATGTAATGGAAAAAAAAGGTCACCCCACTCTTTCAGGAAAGGTTATGTTTTTGCCAAAGGACACAATAACCCCACTGGAACTAACAAGAGGGGCATTTGGGGCAATCACAGGAGTACCTTAAGAGTAGTTAGACTCATCATGCCAAGATCCCGTCAACCACCTGGTGTGACATTACAGCTAAATCAACCCTAAATATATAGCAACAATGAACACAGATCTGATGAATTAATGTTTTGAATAAAAATAATTTGGGCAACAAGAAAAACAAAAAAAAGTACCCAAATACCCCTGTTGGGTCACAATCAAGTTAAAAGCTAAGTAGTAATCAAACTTTCACAAGCACCGCATGATTCTCACAACATTTCTATCTAACACATACAAGTCTAAGAAATGTTATGCTTTGATTCTGTAACACAGACCCTTGTGTTACAAATATGTAATAAGTCTCCATAAACAATTTGACATCAGGGTAATTCCGGTTGCAACAGAACACATTATTCACTTGATTTCACAAGAATGGTACTGCGCATGCAGAGTAAGCTGACCTTTGCTTTTAAATACAGAGTAGTGGAGATGGAAAACAAAATAAAATAAAAAATCTTCTTTAGTTGTTAACTATATTCAAAACCTAGTGCTTTGGTCCAAAGAGGCCCTCGTCAAATAAAACCACAAGTTTCTATAAAAATTTCCGTGCCCAAGAGAAGATAAAACCAATAATAGAAATGGGAAGCAGAAGGACGTCACAGCAACTCGTGAGGAAACTTGAATAATAAAAGACTTCTGCAAAAAGAGGATTCTAAGAGGAAACAATATCACAAAGCCCTGTTTATGTTACATATATTTATATATTGTTTATTTGGCGTTTTAGATATTTTATGCAAAAAGTGCCTTCTTTTTTGGGGTAATATTTTTAATTGTCTGTCATTGAAGCAATAGTTTTTTTCTGTTGTCATTATTAATAATTCTGTGATTAAGCTTCCGAAAACATTGCCATAAAACATCTCTGACAGCTGGAAAAATAACATTCCGCTCAATGATGCCCTTTGTTGTACCTTAGGAACTGATAAGAAACAGGGGACCTGTATTCTTCTCAAAATGACATGTAGAGCATCGTCAGTTCTAACAAAAACAAATTTATTTCAGCTTGTGATGAATTTTCAACAGCGCTGGTTAACTGGTTACCAAAACTTGAGTTCTAAAATGAAGCAATGGTGCAAAACCTCTGGTATGGAGAGTCATTGTTTTGATCTATCACACAGCAGTTACCCAAACCCAGAAACCGTTGTAATCCCTCAATTGTGAAGGACAGTTCAGAAAAATATTAACAGTTTAGGCTTCCATGCTCCCCAATGGAAAACAAAAATAGATGAAGACACACAAACAAAAAGTCTTCTGGCTTTTTGTATTGTTAACATGTCACTTCAGTAAGCATTTTAAGCTTTTTGAGTAGCTTTCTTACTGTGTCAAAATGACACATAATGGTTGGGTAAGGGTAATAGTACAATGCAGCGTGTCATTCCCTCAGAATGCATGAAGTGTAATGACATTCAAAACAACAAAAATGAGCAGGTAAAACACAACGTAACCAGAAACTAGAAAGTATTTGACTGTCTTTAAAAAGAACAGACGTTCCCCTCCCTCCATTTTATTTTTTTACCCACAAAGCTTTGTTTTAAGGTAACACTTATGACTGTAATAACACATATTACTGCCTTCATAGCTTCACCACCACTTGTGGAACTACACAACCTCATTTATTTTCTGCCCACAACTTAATGAAAACATTTTAAAACATTGCTTCAAGGCTGCTTTACATTTGGGTGAAAATGCACCTTCGGAAGCTGTGGTGACCGACTAATCCCAGGTATATTGTTCCTCAACTTAGCTTACATATTAGCATGAATTAGCAAATATTAAATACAATAACGAACTCTACCTAGGAAGAGGACATGATTTGTTCAATGACAGTCAAAGAGTGAGTGAAAGTGTTCATTCCACTCCTTAGAGCTTGCTAAAACATACTGTGTTGCATTTTTCCAAACATCTCTGAACCCCATAGTGCAGTTGGAAGGAAAAACAAGACAATAAATACCTTTATAAGTCAACATCTCAGGTGCATGAATGTCTGCAAACATGTTACTATCACTCTGATAAGCTGAGATGTTCCATAAGACACGTGCTTGGGCGGGCACAACATGTGCAAAACCAGGGGATTTACAATTTACAAATGAATCGGGAATTTAGCTTCTGAACCCTGTAAACGTCCCAACACAGTTTCAGGCCATCTTTTAATTTGTTGTTGCAATATTTAATTTTGGGCCTGGCAGTCCCCAAACAAAATTCTCAGTGTGCATTGATTCAGTTAACTGACTCTACCATTCCTAATTTTAGAAGTGTGTGATGAGTTGATAGAAAAGTGTGGCTTTCCCATCATGGACTCGACAGTAAAATCTATATGTTCCTCTGATGCAAGACAGTAACCCAAGCTCTAACACACTTTTAATAAGAAATTATATTTGCAGTCTAACAATCTAGTCAGCATGGGAAATATGTATTTATCACCAGTGTTCTTCCCTCCATAGAGTATGCTAACAAATCACTTTGGAGGAGGGTTTAATTAATGTCTTGAGGTAGATGAGATAAAATTAGTGTTTTCACACTCTATTAGCATGTATGATGTATATACCAGCCTGAGCTGATGAAGATAGTTCATTTTAAATAAAAGCTAATCATGTCACTATGGTGGAAGATCCAGGATGAGGATCACAGCCTTCAAAGCATTTTGGTGCAGTCACTGGCTCACAGAGCTCAAAAGGCAGGTAAAGTAACAGATCAACGAATAAAAAAAAGTCAGAAAATGTCTTCATCAGATGTGTTTCATCATTGCTCCACATAATCTAATTTCAATGCCAAGCTGTGCTGTCAAAATAACTTGATATTTTCTGTGCTTGAGCTTCAAAAACACAATCAATACATGAATTCAAAATGCACCCCATGCAAAATTCTGCCTTATCATAAAGAAAAAGAAATGTGCCGATAATATCTGCCTACTGTTGTTTGTGCCTGCGCACTCTTCAAAAATAAGCAGAAAATGCAGCAAATAAAGACACGCAGATCATGGTAGATCTATGTGGTGCCTGCAGGGATCTGTAACAGAAGAGCAATAAGGTGAAAAACCAATAGCTTGATTCTGAGAAACTATTTAGCCTCTACCCAGCTAGTTTAAGCTATAATAATCTAAGAATAGAGCATTATAGTGAACTGTGTATTCATATAGAATTTTCTATGGTTTTGAAACATGCGCAACTCATCATCTGGTCATTTTTTCCATGATTGGCAGACGTTTCATGGCAAATCCCACCTCTTTATAAAACACAAGCATTCTTTTACTCAAATTAATTAGCTTAAATCAGATGTCAAAATGGCTAATTATTATGATGAATGTTTTATTGCAATAATAGTGAGAGGAATTAGAACAATGTTAAATTGGGGTTCACACACTCAATGCAGAGTTGTCAGAGAGAGTAATGAGTATAATTCATTTAATGGGAACAAAAATACCCACAGATTTTAATAGTAAAGACTGATTGTGTGTGTGTGTGTGAGAGAGAGAGAGAGAGAGAGAGACAGAGAGAGAGAGAGAGAAAGAGAGAGAGAGAGAGAGAGAGAGAGAGAGAGAAGAAGTGAGTGAGTGTGTGTGAGAGAGAGAGAGAGAAGGAATAATGAATGCATCCGAAAATTCAACTCATCTCCTTCTGTCGTATAGAGCTAAATGAAGAGAGGCTAGAGAGACTCTCTTAGCTCGGCTGTATTTGCGTTGCTGGAGCACACTTTGAATAGAAATGAAGACAAAGCACTCTTATAGCAGAGCTTTAAAACTGTTAATAAATTACACCAGTGCTTTGACAATACTGATGATAGTAAGAGGTAGTAATGACCGAGCCTTTTTCACATCAAGCACAGTTGAGAGTCATATCCGTTAAAGTCACTTCCAGCTCACATACTTGTATGTTTCCACATCTTAGGTCTAAACTAATTAAAATAGCTCACCAAATTAAGTAGCAGATCTCACTGGTATGACACCTGCGTATCCCTGAAAAATATGTGGGGGGATTTTCAAACGACACAGGCAGTGTGTTTGAAAAAAAGAAGCAGTTTTACGCATTTCTGTCATATGTTTGCATATGTTGGTAAATCAACTGGAACACTTACACTGAAAGTCTTACTAATACATAATAAGTTATGCAAATGTGACATGAAAAGGCTCTTCAGATATATCCTATAATTCAATTTCATTGATTTTATTTAGGTATCAATGATCATCAAAAAGCCCATCACCAGCTTAGATCAACATGGTAACAAAGTGGATTCTAAATATATATGTATATATACATATACAGTGTTAATCACAAAACAAACAAAAACTAATTTCATCATCCATTGTTAATTTGGTAAGAGATATGCTAAGATGTGACCAAAAGAGTGATTGATTCGAAAAATGAATTGAGGCTTTTGAAAATTTGATGAAGAGAATGTGGCTTAGTGTTTTAGTAAATAGAAAATCTATATTATAAAGCATGGAATAAATTTCCACACCTATACAGATGATACTCAGCTTTACTTATCTATGAAACCAAAAAGTTGGTCAGACTACAAGCATGTCTCAAGAACTTAAAGACCTGGATGACTCAGAATTTCCTGCTTCTAAATTCAGACAAAACTGAAGTTGTTGTTTTTGGACCCACTTGAGTAAGAAACTGTTTAGCCATATATTAATTCCAGATGGCATTTCCTTGGCTTCTAGTATTACAGTGAGGAACCTCAGAGTTGTTTTTGACCAGGATCTGTCCTTTGACTCCATTTGACATATTTCTCGAACCGCCTTTTTTACACCTTATATTGCCAAAATTCAGAACATCCTGTCTCAGAGTGATGCAGAAAAAACTAGTGTTTTGTTTTTTACTTCAAGATTGGACTACTGTAATTCTTTATTTTTAGACTATCCCAAAAATTCTCAGAAAAGCCTCCAGCAGATCCAAAATGTTGCAGCCAGAGTTGTGATGAGAACATGAAAGATGAGAGACATATTTCTTCAATTTTAGCTTCTCTTCACTGGCTCCCTGTTAAATTAAAATTAAAATTAAAAATTCTTCTCCTCACATATAAAGCTCTTAATGACCATGCTCCATCATATATTTATGATCTCATTGCATTATTTTCCCATCAGAGCACTTCACTCTCAGACTGCTTATCTACCTGTGGCTCCCAGAGTTTCTAAAAGTAGAATGGGAGGTATAGCCTTCAGTTATCAGGTCCCCATCTTGTTCAACCTGCTGTTAGTTTGGGTTCAGAAAGCAGACACCCTCTCTACCTTTAATATTAGGCTTACTTTTTGATTAAGTTTATAGTTAGAGATGCTCAGGTGACACTGAAACATCCCATAGTTATGCTGCTACAGGCCTTGACTACTGGGGGACCTCCCATGATGCACCTCTCCTAAGTCTGCTCTCTTTACTCTCCATGTACATATTGTACATATAACATTATTGTTGTCATTAACTTGTGTTTCTCCTTCCCAAAAGGTATCCCTGGCCTGGTGCCATGGTGTTTGTTGTCCTCTCTTTCCTGTCCTCTCAGCTCCCAGCTGGAAGAGGCAGATGGGCGTCCTCCCCGGGTCTGGTTCTGCCAGATGTTTATTCTTGTTGAAAGGGAGTTTTTTTCTTTCCACTGTCACCTTGTCTCTGTCTCGTGTCTCCAGTAATTCGGGTTAACAACATATTTGCTTCTCTTTTAATATTCATCAATCTGAACAACATAAATGTCCTACTTACCTTGTCTTGCAACCCACTCTTTACCTTATTCCGTGCCCATTTCAGCCACTAATTCCTCAGTATTGTTTACAAAGTAGCAATCTCGGACAGGAGAATAGATGTCAAATTAATGCTTATTTGGAGGAACTATACTTCAACAACAAGCCTGATAAACCACAAACTGTAAACACCAATAATTATAAGCAGCCTTTTTAGAGAAAAAAAACACATACAAACTTGGAGTCTTTTGGTAAATCTTATAGGGTGATGGCTTGCTTTGCCAAGATGAAATGTACATCCATTGCTTTGGTTAGCTCATATTATTCTTCTAGTCTGGCTTCTTTAATTTAGAAATCAAAAAATGGCTGGTCCCCTGCCATCTTAGCTGGTTAGTCAGGTTTATTGGATTTAAACAGGCAATGTGCACCTTCTTTATCCTCCTATTAAGGGTATGATGAAATGTTTCTTCCAGTCCAAGTTAACATTCATCAAGTGTTGTCTACTTAACTACTAATGGATACTGTCATAATATATTGTCATACAGATAGGGAAAAACTAATGTCAAAAGCTGTCTGTGGTATTTCACAACTTTTGAAAAGTATCTATTCCACAGGATTGCCATTAGAGGTGGGGTTAGGGGTAGAAAATTGATTAATATGTAGTATTATTAATCTTGTTTTTAACTGTAAGAAACAAGGGAAATGTTCATAGCATTATCACGCATTATACATACATTACAATAATATAACCACATTTATTATCATCTTTTAATTTATAGTGAGCTCATTTTACACTTAAAGACAGGTGATTGCTTTTATGCAAGAGAGAATAAGAGTTATAGATGAGATTCCTGGAACGTCTTCAGACTCAAACTCTAGTGATGACGAGGATGAGGGAAACATTTTCAGCCAGGATGATGTAGAGCCAGCAGATGAGGAGGAGGATGAGGAGGAAGAATAGCAAGAGGAGATACATCAAAAGTCCAAAAAAAAAAAAAATCAAGGAATTTAGGCTTTTACTGACACTTACAAATAATAATTTTAGGTGCAATCCATTTGTTTAATCATTTTACTTTAAATGATACAAATATGCAGTCATCGACCATTAGGTTACTCCATAGTGTTGTGTTGTGTGGCAGCTACCTAACACTGTAAATTGCCATTTGAAAGTTAAGGCATAAACACACAATTATTTTACTGATAACTTTGTGCATGTACTACATGAAAAATCTTTTTTTTTCTTTGTAGTTGGTGAAAGAAAATATTTGGACATCAGTCAACAGCAGCTGCCAGTGATTTCTCAGTCCCTGAAGAGGTGTCTTCTCCTTGTAGCTACTATGTTTGATCTTTCGATTCCAGCATATTGCTGAGCAGACAAACCTCAACTCATTTCAGCTAATTGGAGCCAGAATTAAAACCACTGTGGATGAGCTCAAGTAATTTGTTGGTGTAAAACTAACCATGGGTGTGGTGAGAATGTTAATTGACATGTTATCCTAAAATCGCTAATGTGATGCCTATAAAAAAGTTCAAATGCCTCTCCAGATTCATCTATTTTCAAAATAATGACACACATCAGAGCCCTCTCAGGACTGACTTTACGAAGTAACACCAGTGATAGAGCACATAAGAAAGAGGTGTCTGGACATTGAAAATACAAGTGCTGGACAAGTGCTTGGCTTGCATAGTCTGGGAACCCGTCTGCAAAAACCGGCAGAGGGTTGCGCACTTTATTGATGACCATGCTCTCCTGAGGCAAGGAAGAGGTAGCTATGACTACATGGCAAAAGTGGCTGTTGTGAAATGGGCTAACAACAAAGTTTTAGCGAGCTCCTGCCCTTCTCTAAGCCCTCTCAAAGAAGTCAGGCGTATGCTAAGAGGAAAGAAGAATAGTTTTAAGTTATTTGCCCAAAAATTGTGTCACAATGCTCCTCGCATTGTGATACATCATGTTAGCATTGATCTTGCTAACATGATGGTGGCCTTGTACCGCACTCATTCACAATCAAATCATTGGTACATGTGCCTCTTTTGGCAAATGGCTGAAATTTCCATCAACAATGGATGGCTGCTCTATTGGAGAGCTGCCGAAAACCTTGGTGTGCAAAAGCACAAAAAGCTCGAGATCTTCAGGCAACACTACATTTACAATAGATTGTATTCAGTGGACATATCCTTTTAAAAAAATACATAAAAATAAGCAAACTCATTTTCCTTTTTCTTCCATCTATTGTATTTTTGATTCTGTCAATAAAACAAAATGAATTACCCTGTTTTTTATCTTTTAAAATGACAGTTTTTGAAATATTATTCCAACCCAGTGGAAAAAAAAATGTGTCGATAAGATAACAATTTTCACTTTCTTTACCAAAAAATAGCATTGTTTTCACATTAGGGACAAGTTATCTTTACATAATACATTACTGAACTGCAGACAGTGTAATATAACAGTATGTTTCCTGCACTAACCCTTACACACAGGCAGTTGCCAGTTAATCAACAGTATGCAGCTTCAGCATCAAACTACAATAATGAGTTCCACAAAAACACTACTTCACACTATAACAATCTGCTCCCATTTGCATTAGTTAGAATACAGCTTTAAACTACAATTAACACACAACTCTAATCACAGCCCATTTCATTACTAGACTTGTAGAAACCATCTAAAATGTAACATTATCAACTCTTTCAACTCTGCAATGTCTATAGTTTTGACATTATTTCTGTGTGATCTTACCTGGTTTGTCACATTGTCTGTCTGTTTCTACTCTCCTTAATCATCAATATGAGCAGCACAGTAGTAACATCAGTTTCTCTGAGCTCAATTAGAAGAATTATTTACGATAATCTGTATTTACAATATGCTACATTTAAAAAAAACAAAAAACATTTGACTTGTTGAAAACATACTCCTGTATGAGCTGTAAGAGCTCCCTTACCGGAACAGCTTGTTATATGGAACAGTGACTGGGACGGTTTATATAATTATCTTGGCCTTCACCAGTTATATCAATAAATTCTTTATAAATATACTGAGAAATTATCAAAGCTCCATGCTATTTCTCACATTTGATTAGACATTTCTATTTGAGTGATTGCATGGTCTCGGGCATACATAGCATAGAATACATAACTGAGAAACCTAAAGTTTTGTTTACAAAGGAAAATAAGTCTGCATGCAAATACTTGATGCTTATCTAAGGAAGTTGGTATCAGTTTAGTATTTTGAGAGGTGGGCACTGAAGAGACGTTGCTGGTTTTGGAACTCATACAACCACAGTCAAGATTTTTAACTGGCTGGTCCTCTCCTGCTCATGGCTGAAAGCTGTGATGCCCTTGGAATATTGAACAACTCCCATCCATCTTTTTTGCCAGTTGGAAGAGTTACAGTAACTGCCTTGTCATTTAGGTTTAGTAGCACATCTCTGCCAAAGAAACATAGATGACCACATCTTTCTGCCCCTTAGTTACGCATGCACCTCTGTGATGACACTGCCCAGAAAACCAACTATCCTTCCTGTGTGTGTAAAAAATATGCAGTTCTACAGGTTTGGGATAGCACCATAGTAAATCTAACAATGTCAAATTGCCAATGTGATTAAATTAAGAAAAATAAACAAACAAAAAAAAATTGTCCTTGAATAGTGCCAGCTGTCTTTCATTCTCTGTATGACAAATTCATTACAAGGTGTATCTACTGCATTGTGCAGGTTGTGTGCTGTACTCTACATTTGTCAACAGAGACCATCTTGCATTGCATCCTCACTGTTGTTGCATGCACAACATGTTTCATGCTAAAATTAGCTGCTTGCTTATGTGATTCTTTTACCTGTTTGGAGAGAGTTGTGAATATTTCATTTCACAGATCTCAACCACACAGAGGCACATCTCCTCCTCTGCCTGAGCAGCAGGATTAAAACAATTGCTAAAACATATATCAGAACCAGAGTCTTCCATGTAAATATGCACGCTAAATACATTTAAGTGGTACCACATGCCAGTTAAAACAACAGTTGGGAGACTGCTACCTTAAAAAATGTTCATTTAAATTGTAACATGTTAGATTTCTTTAAATGGGTTATTTTAATTAACTGTGATTCTGCTTAATATGTGTTAAAAGCACAGCTGAAGTGTCAGCAGAGGGCCATAGGTTGACCCAAAGCAACAGATACATTTGGCGGACGAAAAAAAAAAGACATAGTAAATAACAAAACCAAAAACAATAAAAGACTGTATGTGAAATATGTAATAAACATGTTTATGGTTATAAATGGATACATTACAAGCACATTATAACCATAGACTTATAATAAAGTTTATGTACACATTTTTTATGTAAATTTCTATTTTAAGATGCCTGTTACAGTAAATAACAAAAGAACATTTCCTTTTCATGTGATGAAGATGGCCTGGTGCTTGTTGGGAGAGATGAATTTAATAGCATCATATAATTATGTACCAGGTTTAGATTGAAGAATATTCATTTAGCACACACTTTTATCCACAAAAACGTACACGTGAAACCGTACTGCTCAAGGGAACTCCAACATGTGGAATGATAAAGTTGGAAATTGATCCACCAACTTTCCTGTTGGAGGATGACTAAACTTCTTCATGAGGCACAGCCAACCTCCTTCCACTGCACATCGGTGGATGAAAGAAGTGAATATCTAAAGGGCTTGATATCTCTAAAATACACCTGGCTTGTACAATGCAACCTCATTACCACCCTTGAGTCCAAGTTGAGATGCTTCATGATAAGAACGTATCCTGTAGCTGCTAACCCAAAAAGAGATGACTTTTTAAGAAGTACTCATAGGTTTTCATCATCTTCTTTTTCTATTTTCCTCCAAGCTTTTAGTCCTTAGCTTGCTTGATTGAAGTGACAAAACCTCAACCAAATTTCATGCAGTTTGCTCATGAGCCCTAATGTACTTTTTAAAGCTTTTTTTAAAAAATGCATGAACTACACCCGAACCCTAGCACGCAAACACTAAAAAAATTATGGTGTTCAACTTTAACTCAAAGTAACTAAAAAATCTTCAGCCAGCCAAAGCAAACAATAACAGACATATAACATAAGCTCAATTGTGAAACTATTGATTTTCACAGACTTGCAGGCATACAGACAGATGAAATAAATGTGATTATTACTGTATTTTTTTTAGATATTTGGTTAACAGCTGTACATAGGCTCATTTAGAATTTGCCTAACAATCCTTCACCTGATGCCTTACTCTAAGTCAACTTCCTTTCTCCGATTGCTTTATTCTTCAAACATGGCCTCATTTGCAACTCAAGTCCTAACTTTTTTTTCTTTTCATGGCCAGGATGTGAAAGATATAGATAGAGATTTTATAAGACTTACCATGACGTTATGTCTACCACTGTCAGTTTGGTCAGTTGAATTACATATGGTCCAAAAAAACCCACAAATATTTCAAACAACTTATGCAATGTCACAATGTTCATCTCTTTATGTGCAGAGATGCATTCATTTCTTTTTCTTTCCTTTGCAAAGTCTTCTCTACCACATTCTGTAATGTTCTCAATGAGGTGTGTGAAAATTATGCCTAATGCTTCCTGAACCACTCAGAGGGGTTACACGAGTGACATTGGATTGGATTAATGGCTAAATTACAATAAGACTGAGTTATTCAGTTCATGTAGACACCTTAATCTGACAAAAAAAACGATCGGATTACTCACGATCGGATTAAGACCCCAAGATAACTCAATCCAAATGTACACTGAACGTGCGCATGCTCTAGATTTTTTCCCAGGATCATTACCCAGTAGTCGAAGGAGACTGTTACTGTTGTTGTCGCCGCCGTCGGAAAGAAATAAACAGCGCGATGGAGAATGTGCCATTGTGCATTGTGTTTTTGCCATAACCAGCTCATCACAAACTAAATGTAGAGGGATGTAGCTTCATCTTGCTCTTCGTTCACCATCTTTCTCGAATGCCTTAGTTTTGTTGTTGTTGGTGGTGAAGACGTCATCTATTAGCGATAGTTGAAATGGGTACAGCGCCACCTATCGTACTAGGGTATGACATGTTTTGTGCCAGTGATTCGATTCATTCACCGCCATATATCCAAGCATAATTTACCCTTGCTCAGATAAGGAGCATAACCCAACTATACCTATAATCGAGTTAATCTCATCATGTAGACACACTGACTGTTAGAGCCTGATGTCATCGATTGATGGCAAAAAACCTGATGATTCTGAATATTCAGGTGGTCAGCCGACCTCTTTTTTTGGGCCACTGATATTGCTGACTATGGACCTGAACAACTGAAGCAACCCCTGAAGGCAACGTTGCCCTCACAGGATTGTGGAGTAGGCATTAGGCAGACCTTCAACCAGCGCTTTTCTTAACCTGATCATGCACCACCCCCTCGGGAATCTGAACTCATTGGATAAGCTTTTGTATCTGTACGATCCCAAGCAAATTAAGTTTTTTTTTTTAATCAATTAGCCTTATTAATAAGTGCTTTTCTAAAAAATTTCATGTCTGCACTGAGGAAAAAAGAAACAAAGGACAATTATTTTTTGTGCACATTTTTCAGTTTTGTCAGGTAATGATAAAAATGTCATTTTTAATTGTATGAAAACATGACAATGCCATCACTTTTCTGCATTAGACCTGCATACCTAAACATGTAGTTAAAGATGGCTTAGCCAGGTTTACAGCTGCAATTATTTTAATACGATATATTGATTAAATTGTGCTTAAGTAATCAGCTGAGCAGAAGATTAAAGGTTTACAAAGCTGTTCAGTTGCGATAGCTTGAGTTCTTTTAACATTGTATATACAGAAATACTACACTATTAAACACCAGTGGAAGTTCTACTGTAGATGTTCTTTTTATTTGATTTGCCTCAATATCTTAATGATCTCTAAAACAGTTCTTCAATATTTTTTATGACCACATTTCTGGCTTGAAGATGATGGTTCTCCACAACCCTTCCTGGTTTTAACAACGCATTTGTCATGGCTAGGTGTCAAGCTGCAGCACAAAGACGGACCCAAGAGCAAACACAGGACTCAGGGAGAATCCGAGAATTTACAAGAGGTGTGTGTTGAAAGCCGAGGGGAGGATCTGGTTAGACGTGAAACTGAGAGAGGAGTAAGATGATTAGTGAGGTACCAAATAAGGAATTTGTCCAGACAATGGGTATGTTTGTCCTTACTTGATCCAGGAGGGAATCCAAAGTGGAGGGGAGTGTGTTGGCTGTGGTGCAGAGGTTCTGAGTCGACAGTGGGGCATGCAGGCAGGTATGTGGAACAGGCAGGCGGCAGGAGGGTGACAATAGATGCCTGTCCGGGCATAGACAGCCAAGGCTTGGGGAAGATGGAAGAAAAATGGTGCTAAAGGAAACAAGAAGGCAAGGTCAGAACTCGGAGTTTACCTTGCAATACAACACACGAGTCGGCCTAATTACCTCTAGAGTAGTGAGACAATCTGGCGAAGACTGGCTACTCCTGCAGCTCCTAAAAGAGTGTCCTGATGATGGTAGATGAAGAACAGGTGTAGAAGCAGGAGCAATCCAGACTCCGCCCCAGACTTCTTGCTCAGCCCCACCTAAGGCCCAGAAGCCACAACAACAACAACACAGCCAGGCATCATTGTGACAATTCTGGCTTCAGTTTCTCTTGTGTACCTTCTCAGATGAGTCATTATTTGGCAGTCTCCAGTGTCTCATCTATGGAGAGGCTCCCAGGAAACCTGCCCAGCCACACATAGGACTCAGAAACCACAGCATAACACAGCCAAGCATGATCGTGACAGCATTAGTCAGGTCAGAATCCACTTTTAGCAATTTTGTCTCTTTCCTGTTTTGTTTGTGTGATGACGACCAACAATTTGACCCTTTTGAAAGAGTATTTTGTCCATAACCACTGCATGTGTCCTCCAACTTTGTTGTTTTAGAAATCACTGCATCATTTAGAGTTAAGTAATGTGATGCCACCTGAAATATACTCATCACTACAGCACTTTTACAATGAGATTCCTTACCCTTGTACTTTGTTAAATCCAGGTGGTGACTCTTTTTGGCCAAGCAGTGAGTTTTAGTAGGTCATTCTTAGTGTGCTGATGGTGTACATCTTGTTACTTTCCGTGGTATACAGAACACTGACCGTGCAAAATATCATCTCCATTTTCTAAAATTCAATTACTAATAGATAAAGAAAATTAATTGGCAAACAACTCTTCTGTAATATTTCTGTGTAAGAGAGCAACATTCTATATGTAAATGTACATAAAAATGTGAAAAGAAAATACATTAGTAATTTTACAAGATACACGATTTGTTTTTAAATATATTGTACAAGTAATATGTACAGTGAGCCTCAGTTTACACAGGAAACTGTTTAATTTGTTACATAAAAAAGCATATTAGTATAACTTAAATTATCCAGCAGCGTTCATATCCTTAATAACACTGTAATTAACCAATATACGTGCTTAATACAAATTTTTTAAGCATTTTTAAGAGTGTAAAAGTAATTTATCTAAAAGGAGCATTAACACAATTTGCTCATCTCATCCGATTTGTCCAATCCCATTTATATGAGGGACAGAAGCTAATTTCTATTATACCTTAAAATCCTTTGAACAACAAAGTACACTGCAGAGTTTGTTCAAATTAGCTCAATGTTATGCAGTCTGTGTGTGTGTATTGTAGGAGAAGGAGGGAAGTGTACAGGAGTGTAGGGGGTGCACATAAATTAGGATCATCTGTGAGGTCATGTCAGAGCAATCTTTGCGCTTGGTCTTCCTGACCTGACTTGTACCCCTTTACCAGTCAAAGCAGGGTCTAAGCTGTCTGGCCTCGCCATATGCTAACTCACTATCAACAACACTACTGCCGTCTCTGACCTGGGGCATGCACAACCAAGAAGGATTAGTGGCTTAGTGAGGTAACTTGAGGTTCCACTCTGGGTTTTAGTGTCCCAAAGCTGGTTCATTTCATACTGGGGTTATCGCAATGGCAACGCATGCTGGAAACCTGAGATAAGAAATCAATGCATGTAAAAAAGCTGGTGTCCAACCAATCAATTTTACTAGAAAATGAAAAACATCAAAAAAAGACTTTGCTTCATGGACAGTGAGTATTTTCTGTCTTTCGTCTCTCAGGGTGTCAGAACGATTTGACTTTTAATGATAAGGATCTTTATAAGAAATGTCTTAACAGAAAGGAATGCTTGTGTCGCACCTGACAGATTATGCAGTCTAAGTCTCAGTCCATAACTGCTGGTTCCTGTTTATCTAAAATATTTCTGACAAACATTTATTCTCAATATAAAATATTTCCCTGCAGTTTGTGAATGCCCAACATAACTGAACCTAGGAGTAAGTGGAGTTTGCATTTGTGCATGTCTCTGTGCCAGACCTGCTATAGGCTAGTGATCTGTCTGGACTTTGTTTAACATGTCATTTGTTTGCATTATTATTCATATTATTATCATTACTATTTTTTAAAATCTATTTTACCTACTTTAAGAGATGCAAACCATGTTATGGTTTTAACAAATGTACTGTTAGCATTTACTAAAAAAGTGACTTAAAGGCCTTGTTGCATATGCAAAAATTCCCATTTTGAGAACAAACTTCAGGCGAGGTATTACTGAAGCTATTGAGTGATTTACTGTACTTAACGCTGTGGAATTTACTTTTGATCCACAGCTGCCGATATTTTTCGAATAAAAAAAAGTACGTCTAAATTTTGTGCTTGACAGGTGCTGCTGGGAGGAGGCTTGTTTGTTGCGTAACACCACCAGGATGAGAGAGTGTGAAGGAATTTCCAAGCCATGTTATTTTTAATTGTCTTGAGGAAATCTGATCTTGAACGTGAAATTTGAAGAAGTTGTAACACTCATTGCCCCAAAACCTCTTGCATCTCACCTTGTTTGTTCATTATTTTATTTATGCTTGTTTTATTTTAATGGACACGTCATAACTTGGGTAGCTTTAACGTCATTGTCAACATTTTTACCTTGATTTGAGTGCAACAGATTATCACCAAAAGCAAAGGATGCAGTGATGCACCATCTGGTATCTATTCTCATGACCCCGTTTTCTAAATAGCTGTTCAGATATCACAGAAGTTTTCTAATTTTCATTGTTTGGCAAGATTTTAGAGATTAATCAGTCTACTTCAGTCATGTGTGCTTTCAAATCCTGAACAATAAATAAAGAAATTATGTAAATGTAGTTAAATTGAGGAGTGAGATCTTAAGACACCCAAGAGACTGTTTCTTTTTTAAAATCTATATCTCTTGAACATTTTACCTGAACTGGGATTGTACTGTAGCAACTAGCTGTGCCTTGTTATTTAAAGGCTTCCGCATGCAAACAGCTCTGCTTGTTTGCAACTCTGCGCTTATTTGCTCTGTTCTTGCTAAACTACTTTAGTTATTATTGACATGGGCTGGCTGTGACTGTGTTTGTATATCCTCCCAGTATCAGGACCTTACCTGCGAAACTAAATGCTCTCATATGCACTGTTCATGATTTCCTACACTAACAATTACTAATTGTCGACTAATTTTTCCAATTTAATACGTAAATGCCTAATTGTTTAATTCAGTGTGTATTGTCTCATAACTGGAACTAAAGTTGTAACAGAGTTACAACGTGTCATTCTGTCCCACTTCCTCATTGCTGTTGGTTCAAACCCTAATCCAGGAAGTGTATGAGCCAGGTGAACACATACTACCACTACTGCTGGGAGCTGTGGTTTTCTTTTAAAGAATTGCAGTCTGCTGGAAGAGTACAGTCAATTTTTTATTTCATGGCTGGCATTCTCCAGGAAAACTCAACTCAATGAATTTAAAAATAAGAGGGATATTCCCTGTCAAATTTTCAGTTGATATTGATCAGCAGAAATAGAATGTAGCTCATGAATCTTACTACACGATACATTTTTTTATGGCAATAGTATAACAGCAATAAAGTGAATTTATGTTCATGTCATTAACACTTTAACCTCGACAACAATTTGTTATCTTTTTAACTTATAGGTTCATTGCCATAATGAATGTCATGTTGCAAAGACCTCCTAAAAAGCAAAATATGATTAAATGTTAGAATTAATACAGCCTCTATGAGTCCAGGCAAAAACTGGGTGTCCAAACCCCCCAGCAAATGAATTCCACAAATTACATAAACATCTGTATCAAATCGACAATTTGCAGATTTGCTATAGATGAACTGTGTTCTCATAGCTTTCTTAGTACCTGATATATTTCATGCATGGCAATATTTGATGGAGAGTGTACCATAGATTTATACAACTGTGGTGTACATGTGAACATATGCTCCTCAATGCGGGATGACGTAATCCTGTTCATACTTCAACAATAGTACATCTGAGTGTATATTACGCTCCGGTGAAAAAGAAACTCTCAAAGTAGCCGTTTGAAGTCATGATCACGATGCACCGATGGACGTCTGTATGTCTGTATGAGTGTGTGTGATTTAGGTTACATCTTCTCATCTGGTCTTGGCATTATGGAGTCAAGCTTGTTTTCTTTTTTTCCCCTCCTTTGCCTCGCAAGTTGCTCCCACCATCTGGCACCAAGCTTTGAAAACCAGGCCAAGTCTCTCCCACCAGAATGGCATGAAAATATACCCACACATACCCAGCCGTCCTGTCATACTCTCTCAAGTCATCCACAGACTATGAGCAAAGATAACAGGGTTGGTACAGGAATACAGGAATTTACTGGAATGCAGATGATTTAATTGGTTAGTGGAGACATAAGGTGTAACCTCTCAGCATCTAGTTTTTCTTTTTCTTTTTTTTGTAGAGGTAGATAGAGTTGGATGTAACATCAAGAGGGATTTTATAAAACAGCCTGACATCTTTTTATCGAGGTCAGAATTTGATGATCAACAGAAAGCTGTAGAGACTGATCTCAGTTAAACAAGGCAGGCTGGATAGAGAAACAGACTGAGCAAAGGGGCGCAGAGCTCCACTGACTTGTTTGTATAGTTAACTTTCTGCTCCCGTAAGTGTGGAGGAACTCCATTGACTCCCTTCTGTCTGAGGCCAGGGTCATTTGCATAACCTATTCCCCTCACTAACTGCCAGTATTTTCGGCCTCTCCCGTGGTCTCTGTTTATTCTATGAGGCCATGTTAGGTTGCTCTACTGCTGTGCTTTTTCGATTCCCCTGTCCGTGGCTGGGCTTTAATTGCCATAGTTTTATGCTGGGTCAGGATGTGTGAGATACATACTCTTAAACAGGCCTCATTGTGACAATAACCTTTAAACTGATCTTTCTCTCAGGCATACACATACATGCACTCACTTGCATCCTTGTTTATTTTAGTTTTCACACATCTAGTCACATAAGCCTTGCATCTTTCTTTCAACAAGAGACATAGAATCATATTTAATTGCATTGATGATAAATAGACTGTTGAGAAGCTTGGAAATTGTGTCACTTATGACTGTTAATACATCTTTCTGTGTATATACATACATTATGTTTGCTATTTAATAGATTTACAGTTTTTTTCCCAATGCAAACAGGTTTAATGTCAAACGCCTCGCAACATAAGATTAGAAAACTGAGCAGGATAGTGTGATGAATAAAGAATGAGAGTCAGGCTCTGCATGATGTCCAAATGGAGTCCCAAATCCATTTTGAGTCCATTTCAGGAGGAAAATGAAATTGCTTTTGCAGGGTAATAAGCTATCTCACACAATGTCCATAAGAGGTAAGATGTGAATAATTTGTGAGGTTTACTGTGACGGTGTGCTGTTTGACAATATGAGCTGCCTTTTGAAAATGAGCCGTTACACAGCACATAGGTACATTTTGACAAAAGAAAATCCATAATATTACAATGAGACTTTATATTGGTCATTTTAGTCCATCATTAACCTACAGTTCACAGTATTCATTTAATTTTCTTGACAGTTATCTATGTAAGATTTAGTAAGTAAAATATTTCAGGTCTCATAGTGAATGATCTACAGATTTATTATTTATTTCAGCTGTTGAAGACCTAGGAGCTCCAATATAAGCTCCCATCAGAAACATCACTTTACAGTAACTGCTCTACAGTCAAATGAAAAGCAAGGTAAAGAACAATGAGTAAAGTTAATCGAGATGTCATTACATGTGATCTGTGAACTTTAAAGGCTACATAAGCAAGACTGAGATGGGGCATTCAGTCACTGGAAGTGTAAAGATATTCATGTTACAAACAGTTTTCAGATCTTTTCTAAAGCAAAAGAAAAGCAAGATCTGGTTTATGGACAGCTTTTATATGTTAATGAATGTGGAGAATGTGACTGTATAATAAGGTAGGGACACGGTACATTAAGATGCATCTTTATTTGCATTGACTTGTTAACAGGTGAATAGTAATTAAAATCAAATTGTGAGGCCAATAAACATTTACATTTCTATGCAGAAGAGGTATGAAACGGTAACGGACTCTGTTTTAATGCTGTTGAAGTGTCCTTGAAGTACTTTGTGTATTGCAATGTACACTCTTTATCAGGAGGTTAGTGTTTAAAGCTACAACTTTACATCTCAGATCATTTTCATTTATGTTTTCATGAAGATCCCTGCAGATCTGAGTTGTTGGATCATCAAAAAAGGGTACCACTGAGACGGGCACAGATTTTAAACAAGGCGTTTTTATACATGCACTGCATACCTGAAATGTTCTTGAGATGATCCGAAGAGGTGGCATGTGGGACAGCAAATGTCCAAAGCATTTACTTCAAATGTCTTGCAAAGATTTTTAACCGAGCCCCCGAGTAAAATGTCCTGAAAATCGTTGGGTGAGACAACGTCTGAACATAGCAGCTAGTCTTGTGGAGCATTAACTGTGAGCATGCATGCTGGTGGAAGATGTCATTTTATTCTCTTTTCCGGTGACCTACATGATGGTTTCCAACTGTACCTTACTGTTGAGGCTATGTTCAGATACATTTAAGATATCAACAAAACAAGGAGCCTCATTTTCTATTCTTAATATGTTATAAAGCAATTTCCACGACATATCTTCTGCAATGTCCCCTGCCTCCTATTTGCTGTAGACAGACGCTTCCCTGCATTTCCACCTGTGAGAGTAAATCTCCAGCAGAAAATATCCTGCTGTGATGTACAACTGTAACTGTGAAAAAGTCAGGACAAAACATTATGCACAATCTAAACAGTCTAAGATACAGCCTGGCCAAGTTTCCAATATATTGCAAGACACACAGATAACCAAGTTAATTACATTCACACCAACAGCAAAACCTTTCTTTTTTGGAAGGAAATAGTACATAGCTACGGGGAGAACATACAAACTCCAGACAGATAAACTCCAGCCATCTAACAGTGGAGTGCCAACTGCTACACCTAAGAAATAAAAAAAATAGTTTCCTCCAGTGTCATATTTTTTGTATACTTTAATCTAAGGTGGACTTTAGCCACAGCTGTACAGTTCTTTATAAATGTCACAGGTGACACGGTACAAAACACCTGCTGATGTTGCTGATTAGGGGTTGTCATTTCTAAATTGTGGATGTCTCTGTCTATGAAGAACAAAAGGCTAAAGTTTCTCAATTATTTCCAAGTGGATTATTCCCTCTTGTGTTTAGCTGACAAAGGTTCTGAACCTTAATCCCAAGTCCCACAGCAAAACACAAGGTGGAAGAGTTAGTTAAAGGGAATTAGAGCACTAACAAACTGATGGCAGCAATGGTCACGGCTTGTTAGCTCAGAAATGAGAAATTGTTAACTCTCATTTTCCAATCATAATACCACTGCTGTGGAAAGCTCAAGGGTGGCATCAGTACATGATAACCTATAATTGACCTTAAACAAATGCAGACATGCCATGTCAACTATTGTTAAGTATTTTGTTGCAGTAATAAGCAATGATCAAGTATAAGGTGAATGGTTGAAATGTATGCATTTCCAGTTGAGAGACATATTGATAATTGTGCCTAGGGAAGCATGATTCTCTTTTGGAGAAATTCTACAGTTGTGGAATGGCATATTCACAAAATTATGTAGCACAGGTAAAAAGAAACTTGAATGAGTGCCATCCAGTTTAGTGGAGCAGCCAGCCGCGAGATCAAAGACACAAACATCAAAACAATAGATAGCTCCAGGATGCTGTTTTTCTGGAGTACTATTGCACTCCTTTTCATTGTTTTCTGTACATCACTCTGCCCAGTTATGCACTGTTATCACTCTGGACTGACTTCACTGAGGAGGGAAAGAGGGGATACCAGAACTACTTTATTTGTTATCTCTGAAAGGAGTGAGGGAGAAAAAAAGAATAAAATAAGTATTAGATATGAATATGTGAGCTGAGTGTTTGGAACAAGCTTTCCTGATGAATTTAGGATTTGTTTACTGCCAATATTTTAAGCACAATACACATAAAGCTACAGCCTGCAAAAAAGATGGGACCAGCCAGTAACAAGACACAATGAGGAACATGCAGTTAGCAATTAAGCCAGCACAACAGCTTGCAACACACACATATATCTGTATCTATATATATAGATATATATATATCTATAGGTCAAGGGGGATACATCATCACCCCACCATCCAGGAATGGGTACCAAGCCTCATAAGAAAAGTCCTAATAACCTTAACACAAGGGCAGCTGACGTGAGATTGAAGATCACGGATAACCTGGATGCTTGGAACTGAGTGGCCTTTTGCCAAGGCTAAGAGACATAGTATCTTCTAAAAGTCTTCTAGAAGATGTGAATGTGGCACTACAAACATTACAGGGACAATCACAGAGACCAATGGGCTGTGTACACCACAGCTGCTGTAGTCCTAGAGATGCTTGGCCAAAACATTAACAGCACAGGGAACAGTAAGGGATAGTACAGACAAAAGGTTGGAGGTCAAAATCAAGGCAACACAGAGGGTGCAATGAAGGTGGAACTCCCTAAGGAATACAACAAATTCTCCATAGATGAGGCACTGGAGACTGCCAAACAATGACTCACAACTCTGGCTGCCCATCTGAGAAGGTACACTAGAGAAACAGAAGCCAGAATTGTCACGATCATGTTTGACTGTGTTGTTGTTGTGGTTTCTGGGCCTTAGGTGGGGCAGTGCAGGTTTCCAGGAAGTCCAGAGCAGAGTCTAGATTGCTCCTGCCTTCACACCTTCCTTGTTTGTCCTCATCAAGACACAGTGTACGCTCAGTGGCAGGGTTACAAGATGAGAATTGATTCACCCAGGGCTGAGACTGAGCAATAATAGAAGAGTATATGGGGGAGGAAAGCAGCACATAACACCAGTGCTCAATGGCGAGTGTATTTGACAGCTGACCACAGCAGCCTCCCAGAACAGGAACCAGTGACCATCATGGTGGCAGACATCCAGCAAAGAGTCTCAAGTATGAGAAGCTAGATTGCACCAGGCCCTGACATGATACCCAACAACTGGCTAAATAAACTAACAGCACTTCATAAAAATCTGGCGACACAAATAAACCAGCTACTAATAGATGGGACCCACCCAGACTGATTAATCCGAGGCACAATATGTTTATGTTTATGTATTTAGCAGACGCTTTTATCCAAAGCGACTTACAAATGAAGATATAACAAGCTATATAAAAAGCTAACAATAAACTACATAGAAGGAACCCACTAGTCCGACTCTGTCAGAGGTGACAGAGTGGAGCTAGGGTGCAGGCATTGAGGATAGTACAGAAAGATAAAGTGCAGAGATAGAAGGGGTACGGAAGTACAAGGTAAGTGCTAGGATAGGAGATGCTCTCTGAAGAGCTGGGTTTTCAAGAGTTTCTTGAAGATAGACAGGGACGCCCCTGTTCTGGTAGTGCTCGGTAGGTCATTCCACCATCGTGGGACGACACATGAGAAGAGTTTGGATTGTCTTAGGCGTGGTATAGGCACTACTAGACGACAATCCTGGGAAGAACGGAGGGATCGAGTTGTGACATAAGTCTTTGCAAGAGCATTCAAGTAGATGGGAGCCGTTCCATTAAGCACTTTGTAGGCTAACATCAGTGACTTGAATTTGATGCGGGCGGCTAAGGGTAGCCAGTGGAGTTCAATGAACAGAGGGGTGACATGTGTTCTTTTAGGCTGATCGAAGACCAGACAATATATTAGATAAGATGAGTAGACACATCGCTCAATACATGTGCAGGGCCCAGAGGAGAATTAGACACAAGACCTGTGGAGCTAAACACCACCAACTGATCGACAGAGCTGCCACTCAAGACTGTAGGATCAGACATACAAATCTGTGCACCACCTGATTTGACTACAAGAAAACCTATAACTCAATGCAGCATACATGGATAATGGAATGCTTGGCACTCTACAACATCAGTGGGACACGGAGAACCTTCATTACGAATGGAACTGTGGAACACAACTCTGGAGGCCAATTTCACAGCCAATTGTACAAGTTAACAAGAAGTGTGGTATCTGCCAAGGATTTGATCTGTTCCCACTGCTGTTCTGCATAGGTCTGAACTCCCTCAGCAACATCACTCCAAAGACTGGCTATGGATTCCGGTTCCGAAGTGGAGCAACCATCAGCCACCTCTTCTACATTGATAATATTAAGCTGTATGCCAGGAGTGAGCAAGACATCGACTCACTGATACACCTCACTAGGATATACAGCAAGGCCATCATGGTGTCATTTAACTAGATAAAAGTAGCTGAATGATATCATAGGAGGGAAGATGATCATGACTGAAGGGGTTGAAAGGCAAGAGGGCACCAGAGCAGACATTCGGGACAAATACAAATACCTTGGGATCCCTCAGGCAAATGGCAACCATAAAAAAGTCATAATGAAGTCAGCCACAACCGAGTACCTACAAAGAGTAAGGCAGGTCCTAAAGAGTCAGCTGAATAGGAAGAACAAAGTCCAAGACATCAACACATATGCCCTGCCAGTCATTAGATACCCAGCTGGTATAATAGCCTGGCCAAAGGAGGAGATAGAGGCCATTGATATCAAGACAAGAAAAGCTCCTCACAATGCACTGAGGGTATCACCCCAAGTTCAGCACCCAGAGATTGTACACTAAGCAGAAAGAGGGAGGCCAGGGGATTTTGAACATCAAAGCCACTATCCAGGATGAAACAACAAATATCCAGGAAGACATCAGTAAGATGCCCCCCTGAGATGAACTGCTGAGTGAATGTCTCAGGCTGCTAAAACTCAGGGGAGGAAGAGGAGGGATAGGAGGAACCATCATGGAATGATAAGCTTCTGCACGTCATGTATCACCAACAGATTAAAGAAGTGGCTGAAATTGAGAAGTCTGTCTTTCAGACCAGTGGCTAGTAAGGGCTGGTCTGAAAGACAGTACACAGGCACAAATGGCTGCTCAAGAATATTCTCTGAGCACAAGAGCAGTTGAGGTTTGGGTCTATCATGCCAGACAGGACCCCAGGTGCAGGCTGTGTGAAAAGTCCTAAGAACTGCTAAGATACTGAAGCTTTCAGGAGAACCTGAACTTAAAAGAATGGGTACTGCACACAAGAAAGATAAGTGTTGAGGTATTTTTTTACAGGATCTGTTAAGTGAAATAAATAATATGATTAATAATACATTTATTAATCATAAATGTACATACATGTGATATATACATACAAAAGTGATATTAATTTATTTACTTATATTGATTTATTGATTTATTCATGTATATATTTTTTTTATTTATTTATTTCACTCATATTGGTATGTTTATCAATGTATAGTGTTGTTGTAAATTGTCTTGGTTGTGTTTAAAACTGATATTTAATGTTAAGTTCTATATTTTTCTGTGCATTTTCTATCTATTTCTGTGACATTTATGTTACTTTTGATAAAGTAACATAAGTAACAATAATAATAATAATAATGATTAATAACATAATTCTTCATTGTTGTTTTAACACTTGAATTTCCCCTAGGGGGTTAATTAGAGTTGCAACTTGGACTTGAATTTGTTCTTCTTGCAATGTTCTTCCTATCTCAAAATGTCAACAGCAGTTGCTCTTTTTCACTGGTTTCCTTTCTTTGTTCAAATTGGCAAGCTAAGAAGACTACTTTAATTTTGTCTAGGTTGACTATGAGTCAGGTGAAAATGTTTTTTTTTTCTTAAAAAAGTTCCTAACTGATTGAAATATCCGGAAAAGAATCAAAGTGGCTGTTATAAAAGCATAGGAAATGTAAAACTATCCTTTATGACAGGACATGATATTTTCCTTCCGACAATTGCAGACACAACATTTAAAGTGACACTAAATTATTTTCGTCATATTGTTAGGGAATCGTATCAATAGATATGAGGAGAGGAGTATGATTAAGAGCATTAGAGGTGAGCAGCCTTCGACTATTTCACTCGTGGGGCTTTTTCTTTACTTTTCTGAATCACCAGTCAGATTATATTTTACAATCAAATTATATTTTGAATCATATCTTATTATACCAATATGGTATATATGATTTAGACTCCATGATAAGAATTCAATGACCAGGCTATGTAATGATTTTTGTAGAATATTTTTTGAATAGCCATAGTTTCACCAGTGCAGACATAAACTTTGTATTGGCAGTGTGGCCAGTTTCTTGTTGTAGCAGGGTTGTCTTTTCACTAAGTGATAACAAATGTCTAATCTCTGTCTTTAACCTCCACATTCCAATGATGCTTTCCAGTTCGGTCAAAGAAACATGCTGAAGAGATGATAGTAGTCATATATTGTCATATATTTCTATCTTTTTAGTATATTTCTATCTTACTGACAACCTCTTGCAAGCTGCCAAGAGTTTCATGGAATTCAGATCACAAGCCCCTGTGAAAAGCCAAATACCTTACATTATCTGCTTTCTATATTCTAAACACCAGAAATACTGGGGCTGGAATGTTTTCAAATATTGCTAAAGAAAGATATATTGCCAAAACATAAAAAAATAATAAGGATTAATTTAAGCTCACGAGAAGCTATTATAGCTACATATGTTTATGGCTTTAAAGAAAGAAACAAAAAAACAAAGATATCAGCAGTCTTTCTAATCTTCTTATACATCGTTTTAATTGTGTCATAAACCTGACAACAATCAATTGACTCCATGTTAAGTGTCTTGAATGTCTCAGAACAGCAGGAAAAGATTTGAGCTTGCTGGGCTCATTTTTGGCCATAGTTATATTCAGTAGAATTTGAGCTGGCTTTCCCATGTTGGCACTAAGATGTATCCATATTTCATATTGATTTTTTTTTTTTATATCAGATGTAATGACAAACGTAAGAAACCAGGTAATAGCATGGGATGAAAAAGCATGTTGACACAAGTAGGCTATGATTACTCTGTAAATGGATAAGACAGAAGTCTCATCAAGCTCTGTAATAGAGAGGCAAAATAAGATGATTCACACTGTGAGAAATGAATGTGGTTCATTTACAAAGCACAGGACATTGAAAATATGGGTAAATAAATAAGAGGGGGTAGCATGTATCTGTTTACAGCTCATGTGGAGTCAGTTTATTTTAAAGATGGATAAAGCAGAAATAGACATGAATAATGGATGAGGTAAAGATGGAAGAACAGATAGATGCAAGCTAGAAGAAAAGATTAATGAATTTCTAGTGAAAATCTCATTTGTGTAAAAGCAGAGATGAAATACTTTACAAATGTTCATCCAAAAGTAAACCATCTAAGATTACATTTCATATTTGAATCACCTTCAATACATACATACATTTTGCAAGAGAAGTCCTGCATGCTGACTGCAACATAATTAGAATTGAAGAACTGGAGTCATATGGAAAAAAAGGATAAAAAATACAGAGTAAAACTGTTGTTCCTAATTATATTCCGATGAATACTTTAAACTACACACATCCTTCAGGTCAGGATAATAGTTCCCGCGTAAGTGATAGGAGTTGGTAAATGACACATAATAGTGTTCTTAAATGACATGGTTGTTTGGTTATTCTGAAGCATCAGTCCTTAAACAACATGTGTTTCAGGATTAAGATATATTTCTGCGTATGCACTCTGACACATATCTGTCTGGTTTTCAGAACAATAGTAATCAAGGTTTAGCCTTTGTTGTTATGAGAGGATAAAATGATTACACTGCTGCTTGTGAGATTTGCACATGAAAATCAAAGAAAAGCAGTTTGGAAGGGAAGATGTTAATGCCTTTCAAAGTGGAGCAGAAAGCTTATTTAACACTAAGAGAGGGTATTTAAACTTAAGTAGAATGAGAGACATATTATATTTATTTAAACTCCATTTGTTTTTCATTCTTGCCATAACCTCCATTACCCACAGTGCAACTTGAGCAGCAACACATTAAATATCTTTACTAGGACATATTTTGAGTCACAAAACAAAGAGATTTTACATGTTTACAATTAATGTTTACAGTGTATCCATTTTTGGGGGGGTAATATATTGGTATACTTGGTTAGCTTTCTTTGTTTTTTAAAACAAACAAAGTGTTTCTTGTTACAGTTTTGCATTTCAAGTAATCAGTTACTAGTTGCTCTTTAAAATAAGCAGTCAGTGTTTGTTGACATTTTATTGTATTAGCCTTCACATTTTGTTAATGTGCAACATAAAACAAACAAAAAAGGACAGAATGAGAAAACAAAAGGGAATCCCAAAAACATTCTGTATTTGGAAATGTAACTGTCAATACAATGCTGTAAGGAGGATATTGCATCAGGCATCTTGTTATTAGCCTGTATAGCTTATAGATAGACTATATAATGAGGTAGTGCCAGTACATTCTAAAGTTTAGGTTGATGATACTTGGTAATGCAAAAGTATTTTAGCAAATTACTTTTTCTTAGCAAGAAACATACTAATGTCACCAAATATGTTTGAAAGCAGTGAAACACTAATCTAAGTAGATACTTTTAAGAGTAGCACTTGTTTTACTTTATCTACCTCCTGATCAAGGCAGATGACCATCCATTTTTTTTTGTTTTTGGTAAAAAAATTAATTTTTTCCCATTGTCACCAAATGCTTGCTCAAAGGGAATTGTTGGGTTATGTTCTGCAAGACTTTTGATGTGAATCTGAAGTTATAAATATTATAAATTTAACCTAATCTTTCAGCAGCCAACTGGATTTGAACAGTAACTTTAATCACATGAATCTGTTGATAATTTTCTGCTTAATGATTCATATTGTGAGGCTATCCATTTTACAGACATCTAAATTGAATAACAGTGAAATTTCTTATAAAAGCTAGAATATTTTTTTCCCTTTTATACGATAAAGTAACAACATCATAAAACTAAGTACTTATTCCTATTTCTATGGATTGTTTCCATATATCTCCTTCATACTCATTTAAAAGAAGATAGCAAACATGTTATGTGTCCTTTAATTATTCATCTTTTTGCTGAGTTGTTGGACCTGATTAATTTTTAGAACATCTCAAAACTAATTCACTTTGCTTACAGTCTCAAGTTCTACACCAAACACACCAACAACACTAAAAATTCTCTGACAAGATTCTTTTCTGGGGCTCCATTTAAAACAGTCGACTCCTGCAGAGGTTGACTAAGTGCTATCTGCTGGGTAACTTTGTCAACATCATAATCATCTTTGATTGGTGTTTCGTTGCAGTTGAGAGCACAACAGATGCTGCCTCATTACTCATACACTCTTGTCTGAATTCACACACACGAACAAACAAACACAAGCATGCAACCATGTGCACAGGAAGAGGGCGTGGGAGATGATTTGCTGCTTTTATTTGTTGCTTTGCATTATGAAATCTGAATTAGTTTTTTTGTGTATCTCAGAATACGTGAAGTGGTAATTCAGCTACAATGTGGATTTTAATAAAATAGAAATAAGTATACATTCCTTGTAAATAACATTGATGGAGAGATTTGGAATGTGTATAACCTTTGGTTCACATTAACACAAACTAAATGAATACAGCCCAACATAAACGCTGGTCCCTCCCTCTGACAGGAGACAGAGGCAGCACATACAGAGCTTTATGGATTAGTATAGATTTAAGAAGATTCCACTGATTGTTAAGCTCTTAGCTAAGCTTGTGTTTGTGTGTGTGTCACATATCAAATGTAGCCCATCTTTTAGATACAAAAATATATAGAGATACAGTTTTTAATCTGTCCCTTGAGATGGCAGAGGAGAGGTAAGTGTGCTCAGAGAGCGACTCGCTTCTGTAAAGACTGATTATTCACATAAGAGATATCTTGTGATCATACCATAGATAAATGGCCAACATTTACAAATCACATCTTCAAAGCGCTCATACTCAAAGGTGTCAATGATACATTGAATTACAAAAATAAAGGATGTTATCAGAAAAAACATTCCTAAATGTACTTTGTAGAACTACTCAGTTCTCTTTGAGTTTAGAAAAAAAGACATTTTTATCAAAATAAAATAAAAAAAATCTTCAGCTGAAACAAAATCCATTAGAGTAAATGTGACACTTTGAGGCGTTAAGCATTCATAGCTTCAAAAACTCAAGTAGGAAACATTCGAAAATCTCAGCTGCAGACTGTCAGACTTCATGAGTATGTTCCGTCACTAAATGATGCAGACTGTGTGGGGTTTTAAAAATAGATCAATAATGCATGTGGTAAAGATTACTGTTGTGCAAACTGGAAAAGCCAATTAAATTCTACTTAATATAATTTCTTTCCCCATGTGAATTTTGCACTGTGATTCCTTCTTTTGGTTGTTGTTTGCCCGCATACTAAATCTAATCCTCTCCTGCTGCTGCATCTAGAGCCTGGACTTGGTTAAGAGACTTTTTGATTGGGATGGAGGGCATGGCTTTGAAAAGAGGAAGCATTTTTGTAAAATAGGGAATAATGTGTAATAATTACTTTATTATTTTTGTAATTTTAAACCTTACTTATTTTATAGTAAGGTATCAATAGTTTAATCAGTGAAAAGTCTCATTAACAACTTTATGTACTCTAATCCAAAGCATTACCGTCACTGAACAAACAGATTTGAAAACTGCACATTTTGTAGTCAACTTGGAGCATTTCAGACATGTGCAAACAGACATACGCTCATCTAAGATTTATTCATCTTTTCCTAAAGCCTATGCATAGGTGGAAACTCGCCAACTGGGGGTAAATAAGCCATAAGTGTATAAATAGTGGCGGATACTACCAAACTGTAGAGAAGCCAGATGCTGGAATACAGCTGTGCATGCCATCTTTTTGACAAAACCGAAATCAGTCGGACACAAGCAGACCCTCAAGCACTGGTGGACTTGGAAATCTCAAACATAAACTTAAAATTAAACGATCAATCATTTCAAACAGAGGTTCTGGTCCTGGTAAGCCTGATCAGAAATGCATACATGATATCATTAAGCCAATATAAACTTGTTCACCCCATGTAAAAAAAAATATATATATATATAAGATAAACCCCCAACAACCATTTCAATCTCTATATCAAAGGCCTCAATCCCCCCAAAAATCAGATTAACAATTAGTCCATGAGTCTTCGGTCTCTGCCCCACTTTTTCTTCCCAGATGTCCCACTCTTCACATCCATCCCTTTCAATAAAAAAAAAAGAGTATTCCGCCCTGCTTCCTCTTCCTTCGAACCCCACATTATAAAAAACAGAACAACAACGGTGTAGTGGTAGGTAGAGTTATAGGAGGTTATATCTGGTGGTGGGGGGGTTGGTTAAGCTCCACTCAAAGCTGTTGTAAACACCACTAATGCATCACTAAACTTGGGGAATCTCATGTGAGGGCACGTTGTGTGTGTGTGTGTGTGTGTGTGTACGTGTGTGTCTGTTGTACACACCGAGCCGACTAATCCCTCATAAACCTACATTTTATCGCTTACCACACCATTAGCTGAGCTGTGGCATTCTGCCTGTATATGTCAAAACAGAAGGACTACAAGAGTCTGTGAATTTCTTTGCTGCTGTGTGTTGAATCCACATTTCCCTAGGCCTCGTTAGAGATGAAAAGAATTATGTCCTCCGCAGCAGGGAAACAATGGAAGAGTAACTGCAACTATGTTTTTCTTTTTCCTTTTTGCTTTTTTTGTGAGTAGTCTTGTACTAAACTGTGAAACAAGATGTAAAATTAGACACATTGAAGTGCAGCTCTAGGAATTATGTTGTTCTGTTCATTTAAAGTTGACTTTGTCAGCTATTACAGAAGTAAGCAGTAACGCTGACAATATTAGAGCGATATATTTCATAGGCAGTAAAACTGACACTGATGTGATTAATTTTCCTTATGTCTCGTAAACACTTAATTTAGCAAGAATATATTTTGTAGAATTAGAATTTTCCACAAGGGAGGCAACATTTTTTCTCACTCTTAGACAAACAAACAGACATACTCGGTTGCTGCAGACAGGGTTGTGTGAGGCTGTCGACAGAGAGGCGTCAATGACAGAGAGCGATCTCCCGAGGGTTTGAGCACAGGAGAGAGGTGACACTGTAATAGTCTCTGATCAACTTGGTAACAGGAAAATGTGTGTTTGTGTGTGTGCGCGTGCATACACATGACCTCCCTTGTCACTGTCTGTCTTTGCATTTGTTTGTTTGTTTGTGACTCAGTTTGTGAGTCAGTGCAGATGTCACAGAGGGTGCCTGTTAGAGCATATTTGTGTGTCCACATATGTTTGTTTGTGTGTGTGTGTGTGTGTGTGTGTGTGTGTGTTTTACAATGAGTTAAACAGCGCATGAACAAACAACACGTGCTCTCTTTTACATGTGAAACGCTCTTGTGTGTTTTTGTTGCTGCTTGTTTCAGCAGTAAACAAAATGGACCGCTTTCTCAGAGAATCAACTATTAAAATATTTTAAAATTTTCAATTAAACAAAAAAATTAACATCTATAAACATCTTATGTCATTACAATTTCCATTCTGTTTGCATATTTATGCATATATTTGAAATGAGTTGAACCACAAGGTTTCTTCTGGCTGGAAAGTGTAAAAGAAAAGCTTCTGACAATTATTTTTTCCTGTTCTTGTTTTTTAGCTGTTTTTTTCTGTTTGTTTGTTAGCAGAATAAATGAAAAGATGAAGAAAGTTTTGCATGAAAATTTTAACAGAGTTAGGGCATACCTCAGCAAAGTCCCTTACTTTTTCATGTCAATCTCTATCTGGATCCATGAGAACTTTATTAAGCCTTGTCTGAGGTAAAAAAGAAAAAAAAATAGCAGTTCAAGAGATTCCAAGACTGCTCTTCTTTTTCTTTTTCTTTGACCTAACCAATGCATTTTGTAATCTCGACTAAATAAATAACATCATAGAAAAATAAGACCACTGTAAAATTCTGAAGGAAAAACCCTGAAGGAAAGTCCAGAGTTTTGTAAAAATGTAGCCATTTTAAGTCATTTTAAGCTAAAATAAACCTTGTGATTGAATGAGAAGTTACTCTAAATTAACATATGGCAGAGGTAAGTCTCATGGCTTTTGACTGGATCATTTTAAATATGTGTTAAGATAGATTTTGCAATCTGGAAAGTGCCAGTCACTCAGGTCTTAAGTCTTTGCCACTGATGTAATCCAAACACTTGCACTTTGTGAAAATGAAAAACTGGGACTAAAAAGATTTTTTTTTCCATTCTGTTGCAGCTCACACTATCAACCAGCTAGTTTGCTCTCTACATACAGTTATTTCATTGTGATTATCTAAACCTAAGCTTGTGGCATTTATAACTACAGACCAAATTACCCACTGATTAAAATGATTGTGCCTCCAAAATGCATCATTATTGTTGGTTCCATCACGGTAGAGTACTGTTAGTCCCACGGTAAACAGAAAATGGCATTCAAGACTTTGGTGTGTTTGTTGTTGCCCTGTTTTCCAACACTCAATTCCCTGTTTTATGATGGTGCCTGAATAAGCAGAGACTAAATAATCTTTCTCAGAGAGTCAGTGAAAACATCCACTTCATCTCAACCTGTGAGTCAGCCCACTAAAGAAAACAAATACTCGAGCGAGGTGATGCAAGGTTAAATAAAAATCACAACGCTCTGCAGGTAACAAAGGAAGAAACATAAAAATGAAATTAAATAGTGTTTGCGTTTTATTGGTCTCTTCTTCTGACCTGAGTTTGAATGCTTCTGCTTTGGATTCTCACTTGAGCTGTTTGACTTTGCTGTCATGGTGGAAATCAACTTTTATATTCATTCCTTTGATTTTGCTACATTTATATTCATATTGTCTTTAATCTGTTTGGCTAGGTGCCTTAATGAAGAATCAACTCTCAACCCTTAAAATTATAAATATATCTGATGCCACAAATTGACTGACCATCTGCCCCCGTGTGGGTAATATTTTTTTTATATAATAAGACAGACTAAAATAGACTTAGTAAGAATGTAGATTACAAACATCTTGGGCTCCCCATTAATCTATTAGCCAAAATAAAATGTTTTCACCCACTTATCTTTGAAGCCTAAGGTAGGATTACTTTGAGCTCACCTGGCCAGGCAGACGTAGAATGGAGAATATTCACCTCCCTCTGTTGACCCCAAAAGGTTAAAACTTAGTACTATGGGTTCTTTCAGAACAAAGTGATTTATATGTTTCTTGAAAAACCATTGCAGTTTGGTTCAAATTAAGGGGAGACAGGCATTGTCTAAAATGTTTAGTCTGTACTGAAACATGTCCAATTTTTAAGGAAATAGAATAGCTTCTTTTGGCCCACCGACAGTGCTTGAAAAATGGTTAATTTAAGAAATGTAATTTACAGCTAATTGACTAATCAGCACAGCTCCTGCTGGTTCCCATGCACTGATTTATTTGAAGACTATTTTCAGGAACGACAGAATTCAAGTGTTGTCTTATGTCAGAAGACTTATTCATCTACTTAAGACTTCTTTTTTGCTTTGCAATAAGATGACCTTGAAGTGATTGTATCAGCCATATAGATGAAAGGGGCACACATGATACTTTTGCCTCTAAATGATCGGGGCATCTGGCATCATTTAAGTGTAGCACTTCAACCTTAATTTTATGGTATGCAGACTCCCCCACTCTGCAAACCACCAGCATATGCCGGGGTGCTAACAGTGTGGACCTACTCATTTACAGGAGAGAAGGGGTTCGAGTTTCTCTAGCTCATAGGTAGATTTTAATGTCTCTTGTCAATTTAATGTCATTTTAAGTCAAAAGCCATTCCAGCATAATTGTTAGGTTAGGGCTTAGGGAGTGGGATGCAGCAAAAATTAAACATTGCAGCTTGTTCCTCTATATTTATGCAACAGTCATCCAGGAGTACTGATGAAAGGAAAAAAAAAGTTATCCCTCCCTGTTTAAAACATCCTGGTTGTGGTGCACAGCTTGACAACACTTCACAAATGCATTAATTCTGCCCATGACTCTGACTGGGGTAATAATTAGTGCTCCCTCGGTGCTCGTTGGGCTGACTGTTTCTCAAGCTCAGCAGTCACAGTTTCATGATAAGATGTCAAACGGATCAGTCAACTCAAAGGTGTGGACAGTTCGGAAGGTCTGGCTATGAAGGCCTTTATGGCTATTATATCCACACAAAACAACCTTTGTTTGGCCAATTCAGCAAATTCAACGTAACCTACCTTTTCGCACAATTACCTCCAAGGTCTGTTACACACTGACAACCAAATTGATATCACTTTAAATCATAACTCTTCACATCTCTTCTATTAGAAATTATAAAAATAATATTTAGAGATAAATACTGACTTCAACAAATATAAACAGTGTTCAATGTTGAGATTTTAGGAAAAATCTTATAAATAGTGACTTATGAGTATTAATGAACCAGAGGCAGTGCATTGATCTTTTCTATATCTAACATATCTCATGCTCAGACCCTGGATAGAAAAGAGTATGTTCACAAGAAGAAATCATTCTGATGTGCTACTGAGGAGAGTCCACGGAGAAACCTTCCTTATTGCAAATAATTCAAGGTCAATATGACCTGTACAAACAGAGTGCGCTCCCCATGACCTCGCATTCCTCTGTGGTAACCAGCTGGCCATTATCTGCTGGCAGAATCCATATATCAGTAGCCTTACTAGTACCAACAGATTGATTTGTGCATAATGTCCAACTGGCAAAAGGAAAAGGTCACAGTTATAAAGACATGAAAACACTCAGCGTGGGATGTTGTGGCATTCACCAGCATAAGAAATAAAGTTGATTTAAAGCCAAATATGCATCCCTAAATGTCAACATATCTCTCACATGTTACAGCTGATTTTATTACTGGATTTAGATTTTAGAATCCGCAGCAGTTTAGGGCTAAGGCATAGAAGCTGTGAGCTTACTCTACAGAGGATTAATATTCCTGAATCCTACAAGCTTAGGGAATAACTTTATTGTCAGCGTTGAAAAAGCTGATAGATCCTACTGTGACTTTTTTGCCTCAGGGAACACAAGCTGACGAGTCTGCTACTGGACAGATAATGTTATCCCTTGAAATCCCCCATATTTGTTTGTATGTTCTCTATCTGCAATTTTCTGTACTTTCAATGTCTGACTAATGGGAATACCTATTAACTCATTATATGTATTGCAGCAACATAAGATAGTTTTGTTAATATTTTTTTGTATTTCATAGTGAGCTCTTATGTTCGAAAGGACCTCAGATATCTTTCTTCACCTGCGAGAATATTTCCCATCTGTTGCTGTAGACATTATGCCAGCATGTGTATACTTCAATACCATGGAGTATCTTTGCTGCGAATAAAAAGACAAGGATCAACAATGTTGTTGTATGTATGTATGTATGTTGTAAGATCATTCTTGCTTTGTGACATTATTAGTGACTATATAATCTTATTATTTGTCATATTATTTGTGACTATATGAACAGATTGTGTTTGAGAGAAAACGGATAATCAGTACCAGGGCAGAAAGAAAATTAGATTTAATTGGATTACCAGTAGGCATTAGATGTAGCTGGAATAAAAGAAACACACTAGTGAGTTCAGCGAACTGTTGATTGAATAAGATTTAGAAGGCAAGGAGGTTTTGCATGTGAAAAGTATATACAGGCACTGTATATCTACATAATTGGTTTACCTCTGAGAAAGATAAAATATGGCAAAAATGGCATGCAAAGAGCTCTTGGTTCATAATCGTTTTCATCATTGAAATTTCATCATTGCATAACTAGACAGTTGTGCCCATGATATATTCTTCTTATAGATACCTCTGGATGTTGAACCCAGCCAAGGCTGTACCCTTTCTGTTTGATTTTTTTTTTTTACAAAATATTGACAAAAATTCAAGGCTTCTTACCTCAGGTCATCTCAAATTTCAGGACTCAATTTTTGCAGAGGTGATTTGAATGTAATGGCCACAACAAAATGTACAATTTAAGCTTCTCTGCTACTGTGAGGCAAGGAATGAAAAGCATATTTTTGTACAACATACATAATTCATGCTATGATTTGGAGAGTTTGCTGTGATGTTGATACTGTACATGACCGCCTCAGTAGAGACAGCTAAAAGTTAAGTTTATCAAAATTAATAAAATATCAAGCTTTGGCACTAGAAAATTACCAAATGAATGACACCTCACAAACAGGATGTGGGAAGCTTGAACTTTAAGCTCTGAAAAGATCAATGCACCCATTGCATTCATCTGGTCAGAATCTCTCTTGAATCAGGGAGGCAGATAACTGGAACCAAACCAATGGGGCAGACACACAATACACTGGTGAGAGCACATATGTTACTTGACCTGGGCAGTATTTGGGAAACTGGAAGATGCTGACAAAAAGGGGACATTTGATGGATTTCACAAGGAGCATTGTATTTCCACACATGTTATCAATTTCATTGGATTTATTAACAGGCCTATGAGTATGTACACATGGTGAATTTGCTGAATGGTGCAATGAATAGATCATTCATTATTTTATCTTTATGTCTTCCATAACACCAGCCTTAATTCAATCCTCAAACTGTGCAGCATTAATTTTAGACAGTTTTAAGTCGTTGTGCATCCTTTTAATTAAGACTATTGAGTTGTGCTCCAAGCTCATATCTGTACAGGGATGGGCCAGGATCAAATAAAATAAGCAGTCCAGGACAAACGTGAATAATAACAACAGGAGGGAGGAAAATAGGAAAAAAAAATAAAAAAATTATATATATATACATATATATATATTTATGGATAATGAACTTATTTGGTCATTTGAGGCCATCTGGATATCTGGATACAAAAGTTGACAAACAAGCACCATTTATAAATTATTGTGTGAAACTGCATGTATAAAATTTACTATACAAATACACTTCCTGAAAAGTATTTTTTTTCAAAATGCACTGTAATCACCAAAATACTGCCTATGTAAATTCAAATATGTTAAAGGGGATACAGTTTGGAATAATTTTATGAATTCTATTAAGTAATGAATAGAGAGACTATTATAGCTCAGAAATGTAATGAGGTAAAATAACATTGTAGCCAGAATTGGTGACATCCAAAGGTGTAAATTTTGCAAAATCTAAACCCATCAAGAGCAATTCAGCAAATATCTTCCCAGTGATCCACATGGATTAATGGAGGAAGAAACTTATTTATCAAGTGAGCTGACAGCCCTCATACATGTCAAACATTAACAGTCAAGCTTGTTTTCTAAATGGAAGTAAGCATTTTACAGTGGATACCCTGTAATGTCTTTTACTTTTCATTGTGTAACAGAGGATTTTATGTAATTCAAGCATGTTACCATGTATTCTCAAATGGAGTAACCCATTTAATAAGAATAACATTACTGTAAAGAAATCACTTTACACATTAACAAATTATTTAAATGATAACACGCTGTTCACATTTACCAATCATTGCTAAAAGCAACATACTGCAATCAAGGTGTCCGAGATTTGCTTATCTAACATGAAGCTAAATGAAACACAACCAGAGCAACATAACTATGAACATAATGAAACCAAAGTAGAGCAATAGTACATGCAGATTATCTTAGCTTTTGTCCATAAGCTTTGTTATTACACTGCCAGGACTCTTCACAGACGCACAACAGAAAAACAAGAAATTCATAGCTCTTTCAAACTGATTCGGGGTGTGTGAGAGGCTGCTTGACAAAATATGTTGTTCATATCTTGGAGTTAAATACTGACTGCATTGGCTGTGTTTAATTACATGGAATGAGATGGATCTTTAGCCGTAATTTACGTCATTATGAAATATAGCAATCCACTGTTGTAAATCTGTTGCAAATTTGCTGCATTTTATAATAGTGGGTGATGTGTAAGTGTAAGACTAGGGTGGTGTTATCAGGTCACTAAAAAATCTATGTAAAGGCTGGAGTTTAGGTACTGAGTTAATATTGATGTATAGACAATTATGATAAACCTCTGCAGTTCCCCACAGCTTTGTGAAAAGGTTTAAAACCTTTCAGCCCTCTGTTTTGGTTTCACAGCCCAAAACTTCATTGTAACTGACAATTAAGCTGCACTTTTATTATCTTACAAAATAATTATTAAATCCTATATTTACTTTATGAGTCAATTTAGATTACTCTGAACTGCTAATATTGACAGAATTAATTGAATAAAGCTACCATGCCTTGCTCTGTCAAGACTGGATTTTATTTGTTTTCCAAATGGAGGATAGCTCACAGAGTGAAAAAAGAGTATTTTCAGAGGCAGCCGGCTGGGCGGCTGAGTGTTATTTGAAGTCTAGTTGGAAACAACTTGATCCACATTGGGTAAAATTAGCTTATTTCCATATGCGGTTAAAGGATCTTTGGTTTTAACAAACATAAAGCCGATACTCAAAATCTATTGACAGGAGCTGGTAACATCATTTAGCATAATAGAATCAGAATAATGATGAGGCACTGTAAAATGTGCTAATAGCAGGGGTGCAGTAAGGGAAGCAGCCACTGTTTAAACAAACGCATTACTTTAAAATACATTTAGGGCAGGGAGTAGAATTGGTTGTGGCTGCCCTGCTGTTTTCCAATATGAGGACCATGAAACCCAAACATGAAGGATTTCACATCAGATCAAATTTTTATTTTTTTGCTTTGTGACAAACCATCAGCTTTTTGCTGGATTATACCCAAAGACTCCAATAAATACTGTGTATGTATTTACAGTGCTGTATTTAAGCCCCCGTACGGTTAAACATGCCTGAATCAATTTTTTTGTGATTTCCATACAAGAAGAAAAATGAATATAGCCTAAAACAATGTCATAGCAAACAAAAAAAACACAAAAAGAGCAGACAAATAGTGACAGGATCAAACTTGCTGAAAAGGACATCTTGTATATTATATGCACTGGATTATCCGGGTTTAACGCTGTGGAAGAATGACTGAAAGCTTACACCGTAAATATGATTATCACTGGCCTTTTTCAGATTTGTACACAGATTTTAATTAGATCCATCAACAGTGTGAGTACTGTGTCTGATAAATTGGGTCATTCTCATAAAGAAGGCCTTCTTGCTCGTGGGGGATTCACCCTGAGGAGGAATACACACAGCTGCTACTGAGACAAGGCAGAAGAATCAGTAGAGCTAAGAGAAGTGGGTGGACAAGACAGCAAATCATTCTTGTTTTGTCTGTTAAAGCAGATTTTTGGAGCTCATGTTTTATTTTTCTATTTGTAAGAAAAAAGGAAAACCCTCAGTGCTGTGGTTCAACTCGAAAACTAGCAAGGTTTACTTTTGCACTTCGACTCTGACACACTAGAACTATTTAAGAAAAAAGGAATGGAATGAAAATACTTGCTGCTATATTGCCTATTATATTATTAAAGACAGTGGCCAATTTTAAGAGCATAAAATAGTAAAATGATTCTAAAAAATGGCATAGCAGTTCAAGTGACATTGATGCCCTCCATTATAAGAGTTCATTTTGAGTTCCACTTTTTATTTAATTTAAAGCGATTGCGACCACTGACTTTTATCAACAGTACCTATGATTCTGAACACTGCTAGACTGAAAAAGTGCCTGAATTTGAACTTATTGGACCAACTTTTTCCTTTGTGTGTTTTATTATATGAATATATACAATATGTATGTGCCTCTGTTGAAATTAAGGCTCTCTTTGGTGTCAAAGTAACCAATCTGTCTATCTTTTCCAAGCCTCCAATCTATATGTGTGTGCGTGCGTGTGTGTGTGTGTATGTGTGTTGGCACATTCAAACACAGGCACTTCCCTCAGACAGCTGCTACTGAATAAACATTGTTTACTTCTTAATCGAGCAGGGAGCGCACTGAGGGCCTGAACTCTCACTGTTATCATGTACACTTGCACAAACACACAAACATATATGTAGACAAGCAATCAAAGGCAAAATCATGCACAAACATAGATCCATACTGAAAAAACAGACACACAGGTATTGTTTGTAGTAGCTGTGATTGTCTCCATAAATTCCATATGCATCACAGGGATTTTTTTCATCCAGCAATTCATCACTGCTGACATGCGGGAAAAAAATAATTTAATAAAAGGTATGAATGAAATACTACCCCGTCTTTAATATAATGGACATGCAACACTCCAATTTCTTTACAACTGCTCACCAAGGAAAATGCAGTCACACTTTAACACACGTGCAGATAAACTGGCACACACATGCCTAGATACACACACCCTAGCTGGCGTTGGAGCTATGGATGCACTTGATTCTCCTGCAGGAACAGATGGCCTGAACTCTGTAGGGATGATCATAGAGAGGATGGAGGTCAGGAACCAGCAAGGGAGAGAGGGAAGGAAAAGTAGGGAGATGATGGGTAGAATGTAAGCTTAAAGGAAGAATCAGAGCTGGCCGAATTGGAAGGAAAGGAGACGTAAAGTAGTTTGAATGAGGAGTACTGTTTAGTAGGGAAAAAGGATGATCAAACAGCAGACTGACAGGTCCACGCACAGAAAGAGATTTAAAGAGAGAGGACCTAAGAGGAGGAGTTAAGGAGGGATGAATCTGCACAGCAGAAAAGTAGATGGAAACAGGGTAATGGCTGAAGAGAGAATGAGCACAAGGACAGACACAGATATGTGCATGGGTTAAAGGGAAATACATACCAGTTATCTGGAAATTAGTAGGAGTGGAAATAAAAAAGAGATAGAGGACAGATGCAGCACATGAAAGATGAACATATAACTTAATTACCATAAACAATGTTGTTATGATCCTGTAACTCCAAAACACATTATTCATATGTTCATTCATCCTTAAACTCACTAAATTTACAAGGCAAGTCAGACTTTAGTGGAGTCAGTAAGTGATGTTGATGAATAAAGACATTTTTCATCCTTTTTTGACATTAGTATTATAAACCTAAAATGAGTGACTTTTTTTAATCTTCCCTTGATCTTTCACAAACTAATTAGAATTTTCAAGCCCATCATTTATCTCAAACAATTTTAGCCAAAACAAATGTATCATTCATCTATGTCCCATGCTAAGGGGATTGTGTAACCAGCATGCCTTCTGAGAAAGCATGGATAACTATAGGGAAACTCTGCTATTTTTCACCTTTATTACAGTCACCACTTGTGCTGGGTAAATACCATGTGGCCACAAAGACCTTCTCTCCATAGGCTATGAATTAAAAAAAAACATCTGTCTGAGGAATTAATCTCTTCATTCCACCTTACAATATCATCAGTTTTGAAAACACTGTGTGTGTGTGTTGCAATATTTTAAATATACTGTATATTGTCATGGCAACGCTGTATTAAACATATTAAACACATTGTTTCTCAAACCTTCTTTTTTCTAAAAAATATTTTAGATCTAAGCCATCAGCAAGGACAAAAATTTGAAAACTGCAATACTAAGCAAGATTGTTAGAACCTTTGAAACAGCTTCCCCATATTGGAAGAACCTCCCTGCCGCAGCCTGTTTTTTGCCAGTATCATTTAAAGTATTGACTGAGACAGTACGGTAAAGATCACAACAGATAACTATGTGTCTGACATGAAACAGGGGTCTGAAATCAAGCAGGAGGTGCATTGCTGTGGAGACATCACTGTGGACATGAGTGAGAGTTCAAGAAAGCTGACCATGACTGCTGTATTAAACAAACTACTTATTAGTTCTGAGATGATCTCATGACAACATGTCATAACGTTTGACTGCAGTGCTAAACGTTTCAGTTTATGATTCATCTTTCTACATGTTCCTTCGGGAATATTTCCACTTTCCACCCCTCGATTAGAAGATCATGGCAGATGGCTCTACACCACAGATGTTCATGCAACATGTCTCTAGTTTGAGGTTTGTTCAATATTTTGAACAGTTATTCAGCTTTTCCACTTCACTCCCACGTAGGAACAGTTAGGGTTGGGAGTTAAAAATACATAACTCGGGTTAGAATGAATGTACATGGTTTGGTCTAAATTGCAGACAGTTGCAAAAAATCTTCACGGTTTTCATTTTTCATCACATTCATTCAACAGACGCTTTTATTCAAAGAATTGAGAACTGATCTTCTGTTTGAAAGGCAACTAAGTTATAGCCACTCCGGCTTCTACAGTTTTACTGTTTATAGGTCGCAATTCCCATCATTTCATGTGAATGCTGCCTATTTAAACCTGAGTTTGAATTTTTAAAACTTTTTGAAAAAAATAATGTATCTGCGTATCTGGGATGAGTAGAACCTGAAAGTTTTAAATGCATTTGTCACATTGGACACTGTTTGAAGAGGAAGTGGTTTTGATAAGAATATTTTCACATATGGGCACCACTGGTCTATTTTATAAGATGACTCCACATGCTCATATGAAGGCAGAAATATCCTGTAATCATCTAATACTGGTTTAACAAAAACTCTTGTCCTATTTCTTTTTCACATGTCTGACAAACACTTTGCTATATCTAATAAAGTCCATTTCAAAACTGAATTGCTTTTCAAAAATGTCTTCTTTCAGACTTACTTTACTTCTTTAAAGTTTTTCCCACTGGTCAGTATATCATCTGTAAAATTTTGTTGCCTCCTCAGTTCTTGATACATCATTGCCCAAAGAGCACTTGTGGTACCAAAATGCTCACAGAGCACTGGGATCATTCAAAATGAAATTTCCTGAGGATCTGATAACTGTACAGTCACAGCTACTTAAAGATGTGTAACTGCAGCGAGACTGTCCAAGAATTGACTTTGCTTCACTTTTTGGAAATAATTGTTAACAGGCCTATTGACTCTTTCAGAGAGCTGCATTTTTTTAGTAAAATTTTTTGTGTATGCGTATTTAGGTCACATTTTTGGGTCGATTGATGGGTCATTTGCATGTCTGGCTCATGCACACTGCAGACGTGTCGTGACCATCTTAACCCACCTTTACGGCAGCACTCACTTCCTTCTTCTATCCATCTCTCTCTTTCTTTCTAATCACGGCCTTCGGGCCTTAACAGTGGATGACTGAGGTTAACGCTTCCCGGAGGAGAGAAGCAATTGTAAATGAGGCAGAGGTGAAGATGAGCGGGTGAAACAGGCAGATAAAAGAGATGAGGCATAAGGCTGATGTGTTGCGAGAGCACCTTAAAAGAGACTGACACATGAAGGAAGAAGAGGGAGAGAGAGAGATAACCTGAGAATTCCAATTTGAGCCAGCTGTGATCTTATTTTTCCCCAATACTTCCTGAGCTCCAGCATTTCACCCGGACTACTCATTATTCTGATCATTACCGACATTTTCTCCTCACACATACTTATTATCTACACTCTTCTCAGTGTACAAAGATGGAGAATTTAGGTAAAAATTGGATTTGAGACTAAAGAAATGGTGGTCAAATATGTATGTGTATGTATACATGCATGTGTGGGTGCATCTGTTTATAGTTCTGAGTTAATAAATGCACATTTGCCTAAGTATGTGAATGCACCTCAATGTTAGCAATGATACCATTTGTTGTAATAATACATGTTGTAATGAGTTTCCAAATCGGACTCAGTCCGAAACATGTTCGTACTGAGTCCAAAAATTTGCTTAACTTTTTAGTTTTCAAGGTAACATTTAAGTGCCACTTGAATACATTTTAATGAGCTTAAGTAGGAATTGGAAGCTTTTCAGTGGAGTCTGATATGATAATATCTTAAAGCTAAAACTGTATAGTCAGTTATTTTTACAGTTTATATAAAACTAAAGTTATGTTGTGATGAAATTGCTAAATTTTGTGGTAGATCAGGCCTTTTCTGTGAAGCCACTAGAATCTTGTTAAAACAACATAAAAGAAGAGTGTTTGTGATGAATTAAAATCAAACCCCAATAACAACATAACATAACAACACAATTTGACTCTTGGCTTTGATTAAAAAAAAAGTGCATGTCCACTATTGACCGTAAGCAGAGAGATGCTGTGAAGATTAACTCTTTCTTCACTCGTGTTTACCCATATTCTGTCTTCTTTTTTTTAATTCTTTTTCAGGTCTGATATCATGTTGTGAGCTTAGTTTAAATGTATTAAGTACGATGGCTTAACATGACCTTGAGCTTGCAACCTGCATCAAGAGGTCTGCACACAAACACACACTGAAATCCTTGTTTTTCCTGTCGTTGTAGGGTCCAACCAGTGACATAATGCATTCCCTAGATTCTAACCGTAATTCAAACATCACAACTGAATAACTAAACTGAACTGCAACTTTACGATAAGCATTGGGACCATTCAAAAACCTCTTTATTACTCACAAATGTAGAGGAAAACAGACACACACTATCTCTCTCTCTCACACACACACACACAAAACATCTATCTTGTTTCCCCTCAGTTGAGCATTCTACAAGACAACCAAGGATGCCAAAATAAAGCAGAAAAGCATTTTCCCTTGTAATAATAATTTTGTTTTCTTCAAAAACATTCAAGTTACTGTGTCTGCATCTGCAAGAACAGAGTGGTTGCATGTCAACACTATGATCATTGCATCCATACAAAAAGGCCCTGAGGCTGTAAAGACGGTGCTGTCAAAGAGCCACATTCAGCAGTCCCAATTGCACTCCTTTTAGCAAAAATCAGAAGAAGAGTCTTATTGTTCTGGACGTACATGTTTTTTTTTTCTTCTGAGACATGTGATGGAAATAATGTGAAACACAAAGAGAGAGAATGGAGATAAGAGAAAAAAACTAATTTTTAAAGTATGAAGTTGATTTTAACTTATATTTTAGAGGCTAGCTTTCTAATCCATAATGTTGAGTCCTGTGGGAGTTGTGTTTCACATTTTGCTGGCAAAATATTAACTTTAATGTCCAGCAGGAAAAATTAAGAAAGTCAATTCATTGAAAGGAATGCTGGTGACCTACATCTTATTATATCTGCTTTAATGAATTTGGTAATGCAACAGGAATAACAAAATGAATGGGGCCTATATACAGTCATTAGTCTTTTCCTGAAAAAAACAAAAACAAATCATATATACTAGAATATCCACCTTAACTTTATATGTTGTTAAATAATCAAGACATAAACCTTCCACTTTGTTGTATGAAAAATGTTCCCACTTCCAAGCTGAAAAACCAAAGCGCTCAGTTTAAAAAACTACACACAAAGACAAGTGAGTTATCTATTATCTATTATCTCCCTGCTTACCAATACATCCTAGTCAGCTTAAAAAATACTACCCTCAGGGCTAGAAGCACCAAACGCAGAGGTAAATGTAACTCCCTGACCTCTCCCAAAACTCAGAGAGGTTGCAGTTCAAAGGTCAAAACTCGTCTCTGTGCTCGACCCTCATTGAGTGGGACATGTTTGGTTCAGCTCTGCCCCAGGGCTTTGATTTCTATGACCTGATATGCAGCTAAATATCCTGCCTTTACTCTCAAACCCACCCCTCACATCCTGTCTCTACGCTTTTTTTCCTCCAGCAACTTTCAAGCCAAGCTCTGTCTAAATTAATTAGTCACAGTCACCTTTTTTATTTACCCCCCCTCCTTTTTTTTTTGGTCAAGTGGACAAAAAAACATAAGTGGGACACAACTAAAGGAGATAATTTACAGCAAAATCTGGTAATTGGAAGTTTGGCAGGATACTGGTGGAAACAAAGACACGTGGGTGTCAAAAAGTAGGATAACCATCCACCTGTTTGTTTTCGACAGTCTGTCACTAACTAAATCCCACCACTCAGAGTAAAAAATTCACACAACCATGGACACTTACATATAGACACAACACATAGACAATAAAGCAAAGTAATTTTAGAGGAAAGAAAACCACGTGAAAAGCTTTTTTAACTCTCTAAAGCTCACTTTTCTTCTAATATGTGTCCCTTCCGGCAAATCCCTAATCAACACACTGACATTCCCACACAGTATTGAAAAGGTCTGGAAGACAAAAGGCTCTGCCAGTCAGACTGCTTATTTAACAGCTCTGACATGTATTGTTATTTGAAACCGCTGTCAGACAAACTAGACAACACACAAGCACACTCACACACACCCACGCAGACTCACACCAGTCTGCCTAATCATTTGACAACAAGGAACCCATTGTGCTGTGTTATGACTTTGTAGAGCGGCCCACCACCCAGAGGGGAGAAACATCTTCGAATCAAAGGCTTATACTTGCCTCTCAGGAGCCGGATATCACAGGCCAAGCATGTGAGGATAGAGGAATATAGATGTAGCCGAAGATCATGTTAGTCAGCTGAGATACCATTTCTCTTTCATTCATTTTCCTTGACCTTCTTTGAGTGCCAGATGGACAAAAAGGATATTCAGGAGTCATGGGAACATGTTTGCATGGTTCTCTCACACACAGACAGGGAAGTTTGGTCTGAAAGCCCTTTAAGTGTGGGACGTTTTATTTATTTCTTGATGCATTAAGGCAGGGATAAAGGATATGCAACATCTAATAAAGACTCTAAATGCCCGTCACCACGTCAAAAAACAATTAAACAAAATCCTAAACAGCGTATGCAAAAAACTGTCAATAAGTCAAGTCAATAAACCCAAAAGTCTATATACAACCATGTTTTTGTACCTTTGTGCTAAATGAACAAACAGCTAATGTTTTATTGTTGCAAAAGTAATTGATGCATTACACACTTTAGGACTCACCGGTGTGCTTATATCTGAGGATATATGATGCCAAGTTAATGAAAATTAGATAAAAGCGCCAGTCTATCACTAGTATGTCATTAAGTCTGGTCGCAAAGTGTACAGAACAGACCAAACCATGGGGAAGGATCAACTTTAAATTTGGTACTGATCAAAAATACAAGCAATAAGCAATGGGAACAATGTGTTACGATGCAGGCGTGCAAGTCTGCAAAGGCTAATTTGTTTCATTTACTGATTTGCAATAAATAAATAGCCTACACATAGAAGAGAGCAGTCTAACCAAAGCCAAGAGAGCCTTTCCAGTCAGATGGCAATTTTCACTCCATCCCTGTGGAAGGCCTTCCAGGTGGTTCCTTGAAAAATGTACAAATAAAATTATATAATGTTGCAAGAGATACTGTAACAACGCAATGTTTTTTCTACCTTGCAATGTTTTGTCATACCTTGGACACCACTCACATGTGCCTCTTGAAATATATTCTGAAAAATGCATATTTACTTTCTTCAGTAAGAAGTTAGTCCATGGCTGGTTAACATAGTTAAGTTGAAAAACTGGGGCTGCTGGCTGTGAGCTGCAGCCCTAAATCTAATGGACAGAGAAATTGGATTATCTGTAATCTTACTGAAAATCTTAATTTAGTGCTTTTTTTTTCTTTTTTGAGAGTAATCCCAGATTCTGATAAATTGTTCCTTCTCTACATGAACCGAGCAAAGGCTCTGACAGAATCAGGACAATGCTCATTAGTCCCATACACATTTGGAAGTGTTACTTTTTCAACAGAAAAAAGCCTTGCAGACAGAGATGGGATGATACAGAACAATGGGCAGTTCCTGTTCAGGCCAATGTAGAAAACTGATTAGAACAGATAGAGATGTCTGTGTGTGTGTGTGTGTGTGTGTGTGTGTGTTGTGTGTGTGTGTGTGAGGGGGGTTCTCCTGCCTCAGGGTTATTTATCTATTCATGTATCTATTCATTCTTAAGATTACTACTATGTAGCAAACAACCATCTGGAATTATTCAAATTTCATGAGTAAAAAGTAATATCAATATAACTGACTGAGTTCTCTCCTAGGAACTCTTTAAAGGTAATGAATCATCACTTTATCCTGAAACAACTGCCATATAATGTATTCATGATCAGCTGATCATGCTTCATGATGTATAAAGGGAACTGGGTACAGTGTCACCACTTAGTATTGCTGCCAGTTTCTCCCAACAGATACCTACAGTAGAGGAACAAGAAATACTGCATGTTCCAACGGACCTGGGCTTCTTCAGACGCTCACTGAAAATATTGTTTTTAATCTTATATACTAATAGAACATTTTTGCCCTTAAGTAGAAGAAAAAAGCCAAATCAAGGTACTTCGGGCAATAGATAATTGTGGCCAGAGGTATCCTGAGTGTGTGTGTAATGGTGTTGGAGATGGACAAGCCGACGAGCAAAGAAAACCTGTTCTAATATCCCAACCTGTCTCATTCGAATGCATTCGTCATATTCTATACACTACCTGCCTACTTGACTGATGAGCATTTCACTAAATGTATACTTCTTTTCTCTTTTGCATTCATTATTACATCACTTACTTTGCAGGAAAAGCAATGTTTCTATATGCATTCATGGCAAAATATGGGAGTGGAAATCAGACAAATCCACAATGACAGAGATTTCTAAAGGCGAACCGTACGTATGCATAGCTTTATCTGGTGACTAGAATGCATATTCACATTTCTGCCTTTGTGTGGACACACATTTTTAGTCATCAAACAAGCGTTTTATGCTTCTGGCCACTGATGTTTAAACCACGGAGATTTTGCATTTGCAAAACTTTCCAAAAACCTTAAGGGCAAAAATGCTAAAAAGCAGGTATTACACAAGAAATTCTACCATTTACCAGCAAGCATGCAGGCCTAAAGCTACAAATGTACTTAATTCTTCCATTGCAACGATCACTTTTTATCTTTATAGTTGTAGTTTTTTTCTTGTAATTCAACAATATTTCAACCTGTGCTGCAAACAAACTTGTAAAAGCCTTTTAATCCCGAATAAAAGAAACACACATTAATGTATTTCAACCATGGTTCTTGTATACATGTGACCTGTGAATTATTCAAATGAGCCTGTCACTGTTGGAGCTGCGACAATGTAGTTATTAGTTTGGTGTTATGAAATGTTTAATTCCTATCTCCTTGTAAAAGTTGCAGACATTTGCTCTGTTTTCCTTGGGAGAACACCTGTGACAGTTAATCTCAGCTACTCTCTACAATTACTTTCTGGAGCACTACATATTATGAGAGACATTGGTATCAAAGATTTACGTGGAACATTTAAGTCTGTTCCCTTTTACCAAACTAGAGTCTGTGTCATAAGCAGCGAGGTTTAGTAACAGACTAAAAGCACAGTCATACATCAAACACTTTGGACACCAAAGCTAATTAACTGTAGATGGAAAATTCAAATGTCAATTTCAGTAATAAAACTGCAGTGTCGCTACTCTCAGTCTAAATTTACCTCAGGAAAAATCTGATATGATTAAAACTGATGAGGAGTTTAAATAGTGTTTTAGTTTACCAAAGGCAGCTTTTCAGATGTGCCATCTTTTGTTTGAGCTGTAATTGAAAGCAATCACTTGTAAATCACACAATCATTGGAGCTCTGATTATACCTTTTATGATGTGAATTCCAACTTCACATAAAGGCAAATCAGTAGAAAGATTTCTATCAAAGCGACTCAGGCAAGTTAATTGCTGAATCAACAGATTTTCAACAAGTCAAAAGTTACTTGTGGGGTTTGTTGTTTTGTTTGAGGTTGGTTATCCGTGAGTTTGTGGACTTGCCAGTGGTGTAGGTTGTGTGTGTAAGTCTCATTTGTCTTCTCTGAAACCAAACCCACTTTGTTAACTACTTTAGCGGAACATAATCAGTGCTTAATGAGACCCTTAATCACATTATGTACAGTCTAAAATGAATAATAAAATTTAATCAAACTGCTATTGGTTAGAAGAGCCAAGAAATAATAATGATTATTTCATTTAGCTGTGCATGTGACTTATGAGTAATGGAGCACTATTCTTCAATGGCTTTTGTATCCATCAGTTATGACCTACAGTGCCTCTTAATATCTATCATTTGATTTGTGCACAATGACACTAATTGATAGCACATGAATAGCACATGGAGCACCCTCCATTCACACTTATCTGCTGTAGGAATTGAGGTGCTCTGCAATTTCCTGACAACCTGAGAGGCGTGCCAATGTGACAGCAATTGCCCAGATGCGTGGTATAGAAAGGGTCAGCAGTGCTTTATTCATTCTTCACACAGTTATTTTTAAAACATTGGTGCTGCATGTTTAGATAAATTGAACAACATAAACACCTCTGAAGAAAGTTTGTTCATCCTATGTACCTGCCCTTTTTCACTTGAAGTGTCGCCTCCAGGAGCATTTACCTTCGTCTCTCAAAAGTATTGGGCTGCGTGGTTCAATCAAACATCCCAATGCCCTGTTGCAGGGCAACGTTAACAGTAATTGGTTTGTGTTGGTACAGATTTTGTCATTAGTAAAATTACAGTAAACCAATATATTCTCTGGTTTACTTTTGGAGTTCCATAAACTTTAGGGACTTGTAAGGACATATTTTACGAAATAAAATCAATAACACTGTAGAGAATATTCTGGCTTTGAGTCAAAGGATATCTGACAAGCACCAAAGATCCTGGATACGCTTCCCAGAATTAAACTTTTAAAGCTGGAGAAGTGCCCATGTGTTTCTCAATAGTTCCAGTTAATCCTTGAAAAAATTGGAATGTACAAGCTGAAGCTGAGTCACTTAAGTTGTGACACTCCAGTTGAGTGCATTTTAAAGCAAAAAACTCTCTTCATTTCTTAACCAGATACCATCGCTGTCAGTCACAAACTGACTAAAAAGGAATTAAAACTTCAAATTTCTCTCATTTAGAAGCCGTAAAATGTTTGTATACTGTTATGTAACTTTTCCTAAATATGGAATGTAATTGGATGGTTGTGTCAGCTACACTGTGAGCTAATTAGAGTGCATAATGACATTTTCAGGAAACTTAAGAAATGCCCTCAGTTCTAGCTCCCACCAAGGGTCAAACAGTTTTCATTACGTAACTCTATAACATTTTTCTTCCTTCCTTATTCAACCCTCATGCCTTTCACAGTCCATTTCCCAAGCATGTTTCACGCTTAGATTGATTATTCTCTTGTAAGATGTCAGAAAATTCCCCCAAAACTTAAAGTTGTTGTATGATTAGCTACAGTATTCAACCACTGACAGATTCAGTGAATAATTATTATTCATTTAGAAAAAACAACAACAAACAAACTGCATTTAACTATGCTGTAGATGACCTTTTATTCTTTCCCTCAGTGCATTGAAGGTGTCTCTGTTGGAACACATTGTCACCAGATTCAAGTGAACTAGTCAACAACTACTGACTCACCCCATGAAGCAAGAATTGCTGGTCATAGACATACGATAGATGAAGTAGCTACTATTTGTCCATTTCTCCAATTTCTTTACCCACTTCACTGTTAAGGTTTGAAACTTGTTGGAGTCTGAATAAAAGACCTTGCACAGACTGACAGTCCATTATAAGCCTATAGACAACAGAAACACACAAAAATGCACGCTTATTGTACAGTCTTACATACAGTCAATTTAGAGTTACAATTTAACCTTAAATGTTTGTTTTTGGACGATGGAAAGAAGTCAGAGTACCAAGGAAAAAGGGAGAACATCCACACAGAAATGACCCCACTAAGACCACACAGACTACCTTCCAATCCTGTAAAATACCATGAGCTTTCAGAATGCCATGCTCACAAGAGATGCTTGAATGAGAAAGTATGTGTATGTGTAACACTGGTGTCTGGTGTGCTGCAGTGAACCATACTGGCTGGTACTCTTGTGGATATTTGACACATACCACCCACTGCTCCAAACAAAGTACACAACCTCATGGCAACGGCAGTCAGCGGGGTGCCTCCTTCAGCAAAATAATTGCCCTTCCCCCACCCCACCCCCTTCTCAAACTTTGACATGCCCCTGTAACAACATATAGAGCTAATTGCATATAAAAAAGATTAAATCAGAGTTTTACTGTCTTATTTACGTTTTGTCTTTCATGATATTTCTTTTGCAGCCATATACACTTTCAGAGATGTACTTTGTGTGTTCTGAGGGAAAGCAGTCTTTCCAGGTTTGGCTACAGAAACCAGGATTAACAAAGGAACATATTTTTGGTTCACAAAAAGCTAGAAGCAATTTCACACCTTTTTGCCTGGCTAACCTAATTGCAAACGAAGGGCAAAATGGACACTGTGTCATTGTCTAATGCTTTGTTGAAGTGGTTCTTTTCCAAGTAGGAATTTAGGAAGTAGACACAGTGAAAGGAAGGATAAAATGTGTGCTGGACCATGTCCCACATCGATTCCCTTCATCCATGTACTAAAGCAGAATCCAGCTTTAGCTCTCTTGCTAGGTGCCCGAAACGAACATCAGACTGTTTATACACACAGTGTGAAAGCTGGCTATCTGCTTGGGTGTGTGGTTTCACTGCCCCAGCTCAACAGAGGACTTTGCCAGTGCCTGTGGCCACTGCCAGCATTACAGCCCAGTCAGATTGGTTAACAGATGGCCTTCAATAGGCTGGTTACTGCATTTGCGCTTCCAAATCTAGATATATACAATGACAAGTGATGGGAACTTAAATATATAAGGAGAACCGAGTGGGAGTGATGCTGCAGGTGGTGGTAAAATGTGGCAGAGAAAACAAGGGAGTGCAGGACATGTAAAGAAGGTTATCACTGGATTTGCAGAAGAGAAGCAAAACAGAGATCACAGGTGGAGAGGAAAATGTGGAACAACCAGGATAAAGAAGGAAAGTTGAAAGAAGAATGACAGGGGAATAGAGAAAAGTAGACAGAGGGTTGTAAGTGCGAGAGGAGATAGTGAGAGACAGCCAAACAGGGTGAGAGTGACTGCAAAGGAGAAAAGGGAAGTGGCTACAGACAGAGAAACGAAAGGGAGGATATGATAGAGGTCATCTGAGGCAGAGGGATGATTGACACCCCTGTGGACTGCAAGCTTTGACAACAGAATCTGATACTGTCCTCTTTGCGCAATCAAATATTATTCATTCTCTTGTATATTATTTTTGCTGGACTCTGTCTTTCTTCTTATTAATCTATTTATTATCTGCCTCATATTCATATCCAACTTGATATGTCAGGATGACAGATCAAGCAATCTTCTTTCCAACCACATCATCTAAGTCTCTGTGGGCAAGCCTAAGTTCACAGGTATTATGAAATATGTGCTTCAATGCCTCTCCATCACAGTACATGAATGCAAAGCTAAGCAGGGATTTCTCCTGGAGACATTCTCATGTCCGAGCCACTTTAACTTACACATTTCTTTTTAATTAGAGACAACGTTAAGCTTTGCTATTTTTGTCATTACTTTCATTGTGCTCTATAGTGTTTTTTGCAAGTTGTCTGAAATCTGCACCAAAGGGACTCAACTTCCTGTAGAGGCAGTTATATTCCAAGCCAACTGGCTGTTAGGAACATCTGGATTATTGGTCAAAGTCAGTCTTCTATTTTGGGTGAGTAACACATCATCTAATCCATCTGATTGGCTGGAGTTGGAGAATTCATAATTTCACTTACTGCTGTTTTATTTTACATTAGCGTTTTTTTTCCCAACCTATGCCTCTTTCTATTGGCCAAGTCTTACCAACACCTCTCCTTAGGTATAATTCACCTCAGCTATATTCTCGAACTACAAACAGACTTCTAATCTGAGTGAATGACACAGCTGTGATAATACAAAGCAGTGTCATAGCAAAAGGTGGAAGAGTAACTTCTTTCTAATGCACTGATTCATGCCCACAAACATGATTAATGCTATTTAATTTTTGTTACTGTTAATTATCCAGTTTGCATTTGTCTTCTTTTTTTTTTGCATTCAGTTGCTGTTTTCCTTTGCATTGATTCTCTTTTTCGTAGCTGATTTACACAGAACAAACAACCTGGTGTTGGTTAGGTAAAAAAAAAAGACATGCGTAAGGAGAACAAAACATTGTGGCTTGAATTAAAACTTACCCTGTAATAATGTTTCCCATCAACATATTGTTTTCTTAGATTGCAGACTGATGCCTTCTGAAGAGCAATCTTCTTTCTTGGAAAAGAATGCACACCGACAGTCATTAGTTTTCAGCTTTTATGGGAACTGGATTATGACAGGAGAAACCAATGAGGGTATCTAGTAACACTGACAGCCTCTAAATTACATCAAAATGCTCTTATTTACTGTTCAAACATATGTAAAAATGCACAAGTGTGAACTCACTCTGACAGAATCGTGTCACTCAGCAGCATAAATTACAGTTTTCTTGGGTTTGCTGCATTAAGGGTTTCATAGTGCCTTATTTTAACAGATCCCTGATAGTGAAATTGATTAATCTGACACTGATTAAACTCCTTGCAGAAAACTTTACATCCCTTGTTCCTTTTTTCCAACTGTTTTTGACATTCTTGATCACCCTTCCATCCCCTGCCTAGCAACAAAATTCCCCCATAGAAGCAAAAAATAGCCAACAATCCCGTCTGAAAAAAAGAAAGCAGACAGAAAATTAGGGAGATCCATAAATCTGGGAGATGGAAAAAAAGTGAGAATGCTTCATTCTTTCTCAAAGGGAAACTTTCACCAAAGAGCTTGTCCCACTCTAGATAGAACAAACCTTGAGCTCCCTCCCATCACCCCCATATCCTCTCCTCTCTTACTTACAGTACAATAATTCTAATTATGTTCAGACAACTAAACATGCCAGCTCTAACGACGGCACAGACATGGGGAAATTGGCTCATTTGCACAATAATAAATGTAGGTTTTGAGTCCATAGAAAGCCTATTAACATTTAAATGATACAAGGACGTTATCTCTAAAGTGTGTGCTTATCCAGGGTGGCTCTCTGCGTGGTTGTGCAGAGAATGATCAAACACCCATGCGTCTGCCTATCCTGCACTCCTCAGTGCAACACTGACAACCCTGCTGACAGCACTTTGTAATTGGGAAGAAAACTGAGGTGGAGGCAGTTGGGAAGGAGCACTGGAGCACACAGATCAGGATCATTTGGAGGGGGAGGAGAGGAAGGTGAGGGTGAGGAATGGGATGTGAAGGATTATAAGTTTTCGGGGCAGAAAGGTTGTAGGAGAAGCATAAGCAAGAACCTTGAGGTGTGAAAGAAAGGAGACAAATGTCTTTTACATGCCTGTTCAATGTTTAAACCTCAGGAATGTTTATTAATGTCACACGAAAATATAGAAAAAGGACAAATGCAATAAATAACATACCAATGAGATGCGTGCAACAAAGCCAAGATACCCAAAGACATGGCAACATTACATCCAATGTTTTAAAGAGTTTGTAATCATTCTTTGATGCTGTTTAATCCATTCCCTGGAAAGCCAAAAATGAACAAACATTGGTTTTCTGGCAAAAATCTAAAATGTAACAAGCATTTTCATGAATAAATCAAATCCAATTCCTCCTTCAACTCATGTAATACTTATTTCTTAATATGGACCAAATTGACCCTATAATCATGAAAATCTGCAGTTAAATGTAAAAACACTGGTATTAACGCTCACCATTTCTTTTGTTATTATGGGAATGGCCTTTAACTTACTCAAACATGATGGCATGCAGTTAAACTTGAAATGCCATGTATTTTGGGATATGACATTAGAAAAAATAACATACAGCAGCAGAAGTTGTTCTTGAGCTTCATATTCACATTATCTCTGAAAAATGTGAATTATGTGAATCGGGAAGGGGAGTAGAGATATTGGGTCTACAGCAGTTACACTTGTCATATAAAGCCAAAGTATATGTATAACTGGGGCAATACCTAATTTTTGTACATGTGCAATATATTTATGCATATATTTTTGTGAAACAGTCACAAAAAGTGCTCCTAATTCAGAGTAAAGCTGAAATAATATTATATGTTTCATAATATGCCAGAAAAGTTGACAACAATTTCTAAAAGAGATGCCTGCAACTGAATTAAGTACTGTACATTTCAATCCAATTAAAAGGTAAATTCAATCAGATATGATTAAAGTCTAAGTAATGCAGAAATAAATCTGCATCTAAGTTTGTCACAGATTGTGTCACATGTTTCACCTACTGGGCCAAACATGAAGGATTAAAACTATCACAGAGTAAATAAAATTAGGACTCAAAATCGGTAATATTAGCGGTAATTTCTGCTCTCAGATGCTGGGGTCGTGACTGCTGCAGTTAGAGCTCAGATTAGCTCAAATAAGAAACAGAAACAGTCAAACACAGTTCATTAAACTGAAAGAAAATGCTTAGATGTGAGCTCAAAAAAAGCACACTACAGATGTATTTTGGTCAAATTCCAGCTGTGGAATATGCTACCAGCATTGTTCATTGTGCGACTTACATTCTCATGGAAGTATTTCCTGTGTGGATTTGCTCCCACTGTATCATGGACAAATGATTTTCTGTCTTACTCTAAAAAATCCTGAACAGAAAATGAATGAAAAGCAGTCCAACTCCACAATTCAGTACAACACATTTCCCTACCATTCAACGTGTTTTAATATTGTCATCCTCTTAAAATAATGGCCTAAATAATTTTTTGACAAAATCATCTCCTCATGATGCTGGACACCTCTGGTAAAATTGCCTACATCCTCAGTTGAACAGATATTGTGTTTCTACCCCTATGGTATAATGGCCTATGTTAAGAGTGTGCGGTAGAATGTTTTAGTTTTTTGTTTTTTTTTCTGAAAAACATAAAAAAATGACTGAGGCCATTATTTTAAGAGGGTGTCGATATTCTGTTCCGGCAGATTAGAACTTTCTAGAAAATAACTAGTTTTCTTCCGAACTGTAAATTTTGTACAGTACAGCATTAGATCTCAGCCAGAGCAAAGAGCCAGCATCCACGGTTGGCTGCCGTAGCTCTTAGTTTTCCTTGCTGCTGTTCTGCTAGCTCCTGAGTAAGCTCGGTTCCTGACCCTATCTAAATCAGGACTTCAGGTGCTAATGGCCTCTGAGATTAGCTCCTGTTCAACTGGGAGTGAACTACCAAACTTCTTGTAATCTCCCATAACTTGCCGAGGGCTATGGCCCTTTGCTTGGCCTTGCTTCTGCTGTGTTCTCCACAAGCCACCACCAACTTCTTTGCATCCCGCTAGCCAATCTTTTCATCTGTTTCTCACTGACATGCAAATTAGATTTACAGCTCCACAGTGCTACTAGACAGGATTGATTGGCGGTGGATCCTCAAAGTAGTACATACAGGCTGTCTGACCTCACCTTGCTGAAACTTCCGGTGGTGCTCTGCAAATCTGAAACAAAAATCCTCAGCAACAGCACTGACGGTTGATTTGCTCATGATGTGTCTTCTACTACACTTCTGAACATGTTAAAAAACATTATTACCTGAATTTTTAGAAGAGCGGGACATTAAGCATCTCTTGTCTAACACACAGAACATATTTCCATGCAAATCTCTCAATCTACACCAGGAGATCATATCAAATCTTGACTTTAATCTTTTTTTGAACCACAGATCAGAAAATAATTGGACTAGTTAAAAAAATAAATAAATAGAAATAAAAAAAAAAAAAAAAAAAAAAAAAATATATATATATATATATATATATATATATATATATAGAAGAAGAAAAGGAAAATAAAGAAAAGAGTAAAGTAACTTTTCATTTAAAAGTAAAAGCCAATATCCTATATTTTAATCGAAGGGGACTCTCTCATTATTATTGCCGACTGATATTGGAAAATGTTCACTTCTTACACTGGATGACAAAACATCTAATCGAAAATAATCCAAGAAATCTGCTTAAAGAAGAATAAAATTTGCGTAGCTTCACGTCTGAATTGTTTTGTGGATAAAACTATAAAATACGGGCCAATAAAGGCACATCTGTTGCGATAAATCATTGCAATTTCTTTTGTTATAACAAAAAAAACCCCACAATAAGCTGTTCAAACTGTCATATTGTTTTTAATGTGGATTCTGGAGTGTTCCCATTAATGCTCACCTCAACTGTTTTGTATTGTCAGTCAGTGGGTTTACATGATGAGATTAACTCAATTATAGCTATAGTTGGGTTATGCTCCTTATCTGAGCAAGAATAATTATCCTTTGTTACATGGTGGTGAATGAATCGAATCACTGGCACAAAGCATGCAATACCACAGTAGATAAGTGGCGCTGTGCCCATTTCAACTATCGCTAATAGAGCCACTTCCTGTTGACGTCTTCACCACCACCAACAACAAACTAAGGTATTGGAGAAAGATGGCGAACGTAGAGCAAGATGAAGCTACATCCCTCTACATCTGTGATGAGCTGGTTATGGCACAAACGCGATGCCCAACAGTGCATTCTCCATCGCATTGTTTGTTTCTTTCCCACGGCAACGACAACAACAGTAATATCGTCTCCTTCGAGTTCCGGCTGACGATCGCGGGAAAAAATCTCGAGCAGAACGCTTGATCCTATCCACTGGCGTCGACGTGCACGTTCAGTGGGCAATTGGATCGAGTTATCCCGGGGTCTTAATTCGATCGCAAGTAACCCGATCCGATTCGATATCTTGTTGGATTAAGCTTGATACATGAGCTGAATAACTCAATCTTATTGTAATTTAGCCATTAATCCGATCCGATTTCCCGCATGTAACCGCACTGAGAGTGTGTTGGTATGTAAGATTTCCTGGGTCAAATCTGCACCTGTATCTGCACAATGCATGCCGAATAATCCGCGTCCATACGACAGACATACATACTCTCACACTGCCTCACACTCTCTCTTCGACCCTGTTTCCCTCTGATGGGAAAGCAGTTTACCTCTACAATCCTCATTACCATACCAATAGTGAGAAGACAAGGAAAGCTAGTTTGTCAAAGGTATTTTAATTACCAATTAGAAACTTGGCTGCCTGTGCATGAGCTTGTTGAATATCTTTTTTCACTTTCCCTCTTGCGTTCTCATACCACTCATACATATACACACATGCACGCAAGCATGCACACACACATCCATAGGTGTACAGCCCAGAGCGCAAGGTTCCCTGTTGCTGTAGCCTTGGTAAACAATGTCCTATTCAGCTTCATATGAATAGTTAAGAGTGGAGAGTTGAGAAGAAGGGACACTTGTTTATTTTATGAGAATGGCCTTGTCAATGGCTGTGTAGCAACAGAAATCCTGGCCTCTTATGACATTATCTAAATGGCACATTATCTAAAAAAACAAAACACAAATTCTTTGAATACGCGCTGTGACACACTAAATAACTTTCATAAATAATAAACGATGTGGATAAATAGTGCAGTAAATATGAAATATTGATGTGGATTTGCCAGGTACGGCATGTGATGTCCTTATTAGGGGTGTTCCTGTGTGTGTGTGTGTGTGTACACAAGTGCTAAACATTGATTATTTTTCTTTCTATTAAAGGTGAATTTGATGAATTACTTCTTACAAAATGTGATTATAAAAAAGCTTTACTGTAACATGCAATAATTAAACTTGAAGCTTAGCAGCCGTAGCCGTCAACCAGAATTCTTGACTAATAGTTATGATTTGCATCTGCTCTTTTGGCCCTTTTTAAATATAATATGTACAGCCTTTGTCTTTCCGTGCCAATCTCCTTCATACCCTTTAACTTGAGCCATCAGCTTTTATTGATTACATTCACCCAGTGGACTGCGGAATCATGGCCATGTCAATATCTTGATATGCAATAATGCATACTGATTTGAAAGTGAGCTGCTTTGAAATTACATCAAAGAGGTTTTCATGTGAAAATGTAAACTACAAGATTTGATCTGCAGTATTTACATCTCATTGTATTTGTGGAAAAGGTTGATGTGAATAAACAAAGACAGCACCTCTTCTTTCTTATCTATATATTTGGAAAAGACTTGACTCCTGCTTAGCTTTCAATCACTCAGCTGAACAGTTTCAAATGCATGGGTTTGAGCCTCAGGGGTTAAAGCTAACATAGCTGAAGTGAAAATTATCAAGAAGGCTGCTGCCGCGCTAATCACAGCTTAACATATACAGCATAGCACAGTGGATTTCAAGCTCTTATGTGGTGTTCTTCTCATTGAGAAGGATGCCTAGTTTTCAGAAGTTAAGCTCTAGTTGTAATTTAATCAGCATTTTTAGCTACCAACTGTAAGGGTCAACACAAAATGGAGTAATAAGGACAGTTGTGGGAGCACAGCAGGTGATGGAAGACAAACCCTGCAGTCAGGGTATGTGGTATTGGCAACAGAGCAATAGACAGCTTCACCACAGGGGAACTGAGAGCCACAGTTGAAATCTCTGGTGGATTGCTGTTGAGGCAATGATATAATAAGTGCCACAGCATGAAGCTCCTCTTCAGTATTGAAGCATTGGATTCTGAAGTGTTCTAAAAAACAACACCACCTTGCCTTTTTACATTCCATGTACAGCCATGATAGATATTTCATTAGGGGAGACAAATGTCAAAGAGTGATAATAATATTATCACAGTGATTAAATACTAAAACTGTTCAACCTTTTCATGCAAACTTGGCATAAACTAAAAATCCAGTCCCTGCTGGAGAACAGACAGATTGTTGGGGCATGCATTCTGTGCACTGTCCCGTCTTATTTGTGGCAGACTGCCAGTGCTTTAAGGCTATGATGTAGCCTTTATAGATTCCACTTAATTACTTCACTTGATTGCCAGTTTGAAAACATTCCAGACATTCTAAATGTCATCTTGTCATTTTGACACATTCAGTAGGAATGATTACGGAAATTATTTGTCTACCGGAATATATATCAAATCAAAAACTATTAAATCTGCATCAGTCTATGAGGTGGAAAAAAGCAGGTGGAAAAAAATCCAAAATGAGACAATAACCATAGACAATGATGATCTCACAACATTGAGGTGGCTTCCGTTTTTGCCAAATGACAGATGTTTTCATAAATGTTGTGCCTGCAGTGCATGATGGGTAACATCTGGTTCTTATCTGATGTAACAGCTGATTGGTTTAGATGTTGGTTTAAATTTGTATTAAATCCAAGACACATTGATTTACTTTGTCTGATTCAGAAGGTTCATTTCATCCAAAGTAATTGTCTGTTTAATTATTGTTTAGTCAGATGTCCTGACAGCCTTTGAATTCAAAGCAGTCTCACACAAGAATGAATGATAGATACTGTGCATGTCCATCGGTGCACAGCGCAAAATGTAGCTTTTCCACTACAAAGCCTCAAAAACTTCAATTTCTACACCACCTCTTTCTATATTTCCAAATCATAACATGCATAAATTTTGCATTAACTGTTCCACATGCTGGAAAATGGGAAACATTTTCACAATTTTAGGGTTAAAGAAATGTTCCAAAAATGTTACATGTCGATGCTTTACTCTTACAATCTGAAACACATTTACGTTTTGAATTATTTTCAGTCTGGTCTAATAAAAGGTGTAGATATTGCAGACTAAGTTATGTTGTGTGTTTTTATATGTATTTTTGTAGTTTCTCATTTCACACTATGTAATGTGAGATAATAGGCACATTCCCACTGTAGGAACATTTTGCAGTTCCTATAAACTTTTCAGGAATAGGGCCGTTTTTTTCACGCATTCGGACATACAGGAACTCGGGACCACGGCCCTCAGTTCCTGTAACCATTTCAGCTCCTTCTCCGAGGCAGGGTCTTGTCTGGGTTCCATAGGAACACATATGACGTAGGTGTTTGGTGGTTGGTAGCTACACCCCTTGTCTGAAATATTTACTCATACGACACAGACACAACCGGCGCATGTTTGATAAGTTAAACTTACACGTCGTCTCCTTTGTCTGCGGCACTCTGCTCTCCTTCTTTCCTTCATGAAACGAAGAAGTATCGCCCGCTGCGCGATTCGTCGTCTCCTGACTCTCGCTGTGTGCTGATCCAGCCTCGATCTTAGACGCCTGATGTGATCGTCCATGATTAATACTGCTGTCATGCAGACCACAAACATGGTGGCCTCCTCGCTCTCCATGTTAGCATCTTGGTGGTGTTGTTTTCTTCTCTCCTTACTTTCCGTGGGTTTTGTTGTTGAGTGTGGCGCTACAGTAACATGTCACTGTCGCAGACGGTTGCATCACATCAGTCCTGACCAAGGTCCCCGACTTATGTGTGAATGTGGTGGACAGTTTTTAGAACTGCGTTCTTAGAACTCTCTGTCCTAATGTGTCTAATGACACCTTGGGCTGTATTTCTGAACCTAACCCTAACTATTTGCCATGTTAATTTAATGTAAAAACAAAGGTCAAAAGCTGAACATATACATAAATGATAAGAAAAAAGTTTGTTATATAAGTGGTGTGTTATTAATGCACGTTGCCATGAGAACAACTTGTCACATTAAAGTGTCACAAATATGTTATTGCACAAAGCTTTTAATAATGTAAGACAGGATGGATGGCATTAAACCACAACATGTCACATAAAAAGAACTGTGCTCAAGTCCCATCTCACCCAACGTTGTCCAAGGACATTTCAATTTTCTGCACCGAATGCAAGTGATCCTCAGCCCTCAGGTGGCATTGCATTACAAACAGACATGCTTTTGTCATGGAAATCACTCATTATCAGAAATCATTATCTGTGAACACAATTCACTGTGCCATCCACAAATGCAGTTTAAAGCTCCGGCATGCAAAGAAGATGACATATGTGAACATGAACCAGAAAGCTAGAAAAACCAGGAAGTCATGAGCTGAAATGAAAGGGGAAAAAGGTGAGTACAAAATAAAACAGGAAGTGGCCGACAAGTCATCTCATAATACAAATGACAGAACAAAAACTTCAACATATCTGACGAGACATGACACTAGCCAATCATTGCATCCTGTTTTTATATACATTTTACACAGCATCACAACCTTTTTAGAATTGGGATCGTAATACTATGTTTCTGAGACTGCCTGCACAAACTGATGTATGATGTAAACTGTCCTGCATTACTGAAGATATAAAAATAAAGACAAAAAGTTAATCATCTACTCCCTGTTCATAGTCCATCCTTTCATCAAATTTAATTGGAATCTGTTAAAGTTTTAAACCTTTCATGCCAACAATAAAAGAGAGACACAGTCTCCTGGGTGAAGATAAAAAAAAGAATAATAAAAAATAATAACAATGTCACTCTTTTTTCTCAACAAATTAAATTGGATTGATTATCTGAGACAATCTACTTAAGAATGTGCCATAATACTTATTTACTGGTGAAACAACTACTGGTGAAAGTTTTCCAAAATAAACTGTTAAGCACAGCTTAAACTATGTTTAATTAGCTCATCTTATGTTTAAGTGTGAAGATATGGTGTAATAATATAAGAGTCAGTGATTGAATTCATTTTGATCTTAATTGCTTTAAGCATAATTAGAATATAATGATATAATATAAATAATTTGGGAGATTGGCATACAGACAACTGGGCTGAATTTACAGTACCAGACTTTACATCATCTGGTGCTTCAGTGACCTCCACCAACCACTTACATGCTGCATGTTCCATCAAACTTTACAATTCCTTCGAAATTCGATGTGCAGTAGCCGATAAAATATTCAAAACTTTACCTTAACAATTGGACTGACAGGTTGTCATATATAGAAAGAATTGTGTAGCAGGCTCCTAGGTAGACCAATATTATCTGGTACACTGTGAGAGCATTGTAGATTTCTCTTTATTTAAATAAATTCCATTGATAGGGAGTGGGAAAGTTTTTTTTCAATGTTACAGGTAGTCCAACATGCAAGAATCAGTCATTTTTCAGTGGTCAGAGAAGTTTTGAATTTCATAACTCATAGATAGCCAAAGGGGACAAGAATGTCACTTAAATAAGCAATTGTTTGCAGGCTTAATTTATCAACATCCAGTTTGTTAGACCAGCCTTTAGTCAAGCAAAGACTTCTGACCACATTTGGACCATCAATTACTGATCAGATCAAAACCTACTAAAATAATTATTAGTTTGGAGTCAGTAAAGATTTACCAAACTGTGGTGAAAAGTTCTGGATATTTGCAGCTCATTTCGTCCCACCAGTGGAAGCATTAATCCAAGAGACTGATAGTTGTGTTGAGGTCGTAGTGACAAACAGGTACTAACTTCTCTTTGACCTTAGGGACGACAAGTCTATTGTTATGCTTCGTTTAAAGTTGATCTTATTTGACATTGCCAAGACGGCCGATACATACCCCTTAATTATTAATTCATATCGCTATTTTAAAACTAGGCTGTGAAATCGCAGTTATAATGTGAGTATGCATAGTCATTTGTCTCAGTTTTCTGTCATGACCAGGCTATCAGTCCAAATAATTTCCCGATTTTTCTACTGAATGACAGGCACGGTGGAAGCTCTGGTACATTTTATGGTCCCGCAGCCAATTGGTAAAAAATACACTATAAATTTTGCTGAGTGTATGTACCTTATTGTGGCAGCTGACTGAAGTCTCGGGAATATACCTGCTTTGCCCTCTGGACCCTAGACCCACTTCACACTTAGGATAATAAAAGAAAAAAAAGACATGGTTACTTACATACTCGCATCAATCCATATCTTCTCATACATCTCAGTTTAATCTGCCCTATTTGACATAAGCTGAGGAGCTCAATTGGATCGACAGATGGTTTATGTGTGTGTTCACAGGCTAGTTTCAGTCCCACTTTGACAGTTTTTTCCTTCTGTAAATTTGTTCTTTAGCAATGGCTGCAAGTCACCACAGCTAAAATGAATCCATTCCTCTTCATCTTTGAACCACATTAAGGAGAGGGCCTTATCACGTGGGATGTGTGTGTGTTTGTGTGTAAATACAAGATAGTAAAGAGTGGCTGACTGTGATTTCAATGTCCTCGAGCTCCAAGAGAGAATAAAAGGATTACCCTCAAACAATACATTCAGACGCATTTGTGCATGTACACACAAATGTATAAATGCAGTAGATACTTGTTCTCACAGCAATAAATTGATTCTAAGATACCATTAAAGGTCCAGCCTATTTCCAACTATCACAATGGCCATAAAATCCTAAAGCCAATAACTCCCCTAAGGGTCATAACTTACTGTTAATCGTCGTGTACTTCTGTCAGATTACAGAATGTGAAATGTTGGTTGGATCTCAAATCGTTCACCTCTCCTTCAGTCTCATGTATACTTGCCCAACCTTCTGGCCTTTATCAGCAGAAGAGAACATCTTAAGTCTCTCCCATTTTAAGCTCTGCTCATCACAGCATCAAACAATAAGGGATTACAATTAGGAAAGTCAAACCAAGGGTGTGATGAGCCTCAAATGGAAAAAAAAGCAACAAAACTTAAGGAATCCAGTGACACACTTCTGACACTCAGCCCCCAGGATGTCCTATACAATTAGTGTTTTAATGAGAGGCCAGCCTGTTTTTAGCCATGTTTGTCAATTAATCAGTATGCATTCCAGGCCTGCAGTGGCAGTGGGGATAAGGTGCCTCTAGGGAAAGTGCTAAAAAGGTAATCAGAAGGAAGAGGGGTACAAATGTCGGAAGAGTCCCCAGATTACAGACAAGTGACCTCTGTAACATGTGCCAGTTGCAGCACTTTAACACATGCTGGGGAAATAACATGGTCATGAAAGGGCTGGATTTCCACGTCTACTTGTGTAATGCAGACATAAACACATGAGCATATGTACACAACGTTCATAAATCCACCTACAGATGGAGTACACATACACATAGAACATAAGAAAACACTGCATTGGGACTGCATGTCACTCTCCGGCTTTGCCCCAGGTGTGATCCTACACTGGACTGGTTTCCAGGGCAGTATAGAAGGAGGGAGAGAGTGAAATAAGTAGTGTTGTGGGGCCCATCACGCAGATGGACGGGGCCCAGTGCATATGCTGACAGAACATTATATGCTTCTCTCCACTTCTCTGTGTTAGAGCCCTGCCCAGGTGCATGGGGCCCCGAGTGGAATATTAATGTTCCCAATTCAATTTGTAGGAGCCAAAGCTGCTTCCTGGATGAGCAGTGTCAACACTTCTGAATAATGGTTGATGAGTATACAGGGATTGTGTGTTGTTGACGAAATAACAAGATAAGAGCAAAGCATAAAGCTTTGTTTAACTATACTTAATATACTCATGAAATAACATATATACTATATCTGATAGGGTTTTTTGCATTCTTTCTAAAAAACCTGATGCTTTTTTTCCTCATGTTCTATACATACTAGGACTGCACTTGAGTATGTACCTGAAGTGGAATAAAGAAAAGCCTAAAAACTCTAAAAGTTCTAAAAAATTTACATTTGTAGATACAGTTGTGAATCCAAAAAATAAGCAATCATAGCATTAACTATGGAACACGTTTAACTCCATCTGCATAAAGCAAGGATGAAACTATCCATTTTGCCTATCCAATTTATTTATTTTGAACTTTATTATTTTATTTAATTTTTTTTCAGATACAAAGAGACGATGCCTGTCCCATCATGCACTGGGAACACAGCTGACCTATAACACCTGTTTCCAGTCCATTCACTCTTATTATAGAGTGACACAGTAACTACGTTTTAATCAATCTGTAAAGAAATTATTGAAGACTTTTTTTTCTTTTTTAAACATATTTGGGAACATTTTTTAGATGCTAGATTTAAAAAAAGTTCCCAATTGTTTTCATTATCTGTTTGTTGTTTAATTGTCTTTTGTGCCATGTATCTGTTTAAATTCTATGTGCATTTTGAGGTGTTAATATGTTGCTATAACAGGCTAAAATGACATGTTTTTTCAGAATTTAGCATAGACTATATTCTATTATACGAGTATCATATAAGTAATGAGTGGATGGATGATTGGAGATGAAAAAAATGGGTATATACACAATTTATAGTTGAGCCACACAGTATATCATTCAGCATAAATTACATTATGGCTCAGATTAAATAATGAGTGTATAATGTGCTGTAAAATACATCCACTAATTCTTAGCTTGAAATGACATTTTTCAAATGATACAGCTACACACAGCTGTATCCTCATGTCCTCTTTCTTGCTCTCTCTGTGCTGGTGACTCGTCTCATGATGCCCTTTGGCTTAGTGCTCATATCTAAGCCTGTATTGTAGCCGAATGCCTTTCAAGAACCCAAACAGAGGCCCCAAAATTGTCTCAACCTCTTTTATATATTTTTTTTCTTCTTTGTTGAGCTTCTTAAGAAGTGGGGCAAAAACATACACACATAGAAAAGAGCTACTTTTAGGTGGAGGACACTGAGAGCAGATGGGAGAAATCACCACTGAGAGCAATATGAGTGACAAAATCATTAAAGCACTTGCACTCTCAGTGTTAAAATACTACATTTAGGTGTTGGTCAATACCTGTTTTTTTTTCCTCACACCATGTTGCCATAAATAAGCAGAACAAGTATGAATACATTTAGAGGACAAAGATTACCCTAGATGTAGAAACCAATGGGTGGGGGTTGGAATGGGTGGAATGTAAATGACATTTAGCTTATCCTCATTGTAAAATCTTGGTCTTGGCTACAGCCACCCTGTTCCACTTAATAACAGTTTAGGCTTGGTGTTCCCATGACAACTCGTACTTGATTGCTTGCCCTAATCTTCTTTAATGTGGCTTAATGTTGTTTGTATCTCTCAGTATTTTTGCTTCAGTCTCTTTCTCCCCACACTATTCAGGCAGCTCTCCCCACAGCAATGCAGAATGAATGGATTTGTGTGCTGTAATGTCACAAGATTCACAGAAAAGGCATTTCCTGCTTGACCTTTGGCTCTTGAGATGGCCTCTAACTGCGCTTTTGGTGTGCCAGTCAAAGCCTGCGAATATGATGCGGTAAACTGTTGACTGTTGCAGTATATCTCTTTTTTTTTTTTTTCAATGAATGTGACTTAGTGAAAAGAATTCGAATAGCTTTAAAAAGCATGATTACATTTTTCTCCATCTCTGTCTTTCTCACCCTCCACCCACAGTCTGACTTACTTCCTCTGTCACTTTGTCTAGCTTCGTCTGTCTGCCCAGACTTCAAGTCTCCTGCAATTTTGTTGTTAATGTCTTCCTCCATGTCAACATGGAAAACAACTGGCCTCTTTGTATTAGGAATACACCCTTCAAAAAGCACAGTTTTTTTCTTAGTATTTATCTTGGTGATTTAGAAAACTAAATTTATATTTGCATGAATATATATGTAGACAGCAACATCAAGAAGAAGGAACATGAAAAGCTCAAAAAATACAGAAGACTGAAGGAGGAAAAATATGGGAATTAAAGGCAGCAGTGGTACCAATGGTAATCGGAGCACTTGGGGCTGTGACTCCATTGCTTGAAACCCTCAAGCTCCCAGGCTCAAGCTTGAAAGGGGGCTACCCTTGTGCGAGTGTATATATATATGTATACACACACATATATTCACACATTCCCCACTCTTTAGGCCATGGAGAAAAGGTACCAAACAGAACTCTGTTCATATCAAAATGCAAAGTGTAATACTTCAGATGTTTTGCAATTAAAGACAGCAGCACCTAAAGGCATGATTAAAATGAAATTGAGCCTGTCAGTCTTTGAAGGAACCTAAAGGTATGCATGCTGAGATATAAAATCAATACTTCTATCTTTGAAAACACCCATCCAATCTAACAGGCACCATCTAGAGCTGATGGACAGAGCTATGTACTTTTCATACAAATCAATACTATACCTTATTCAGTACAAACAAAAAAAGCACATGACATCATGTTGTATTGTAGATACATATCTAAACAAGCCAATACACAGTAAAGGGTGGTTCCTTGCCAATGGATATAGCAATAGGCTAATATGGAGTTAACTTGCATTAACATTTTAGAGCTAAAAGAAGAAAAATTCTTACCTTTAAAAAGTTTTTAATGTAGTTATGAATTACTCATCATCAAGCAGCACTTACTGAAATGTTGTTGCCGGTAATTGAAGCTAATCAACATACATGTAAGTTAAGGCAAGGAAATGTATGTAATGACCTCTAAGTTAGGTCCATGCTGTTCAAATAATTGGCTCATTGACTTAAGTAGATGTGTCTTAGCTTCCCGCAGAGACACACATTTAATGCCAGAAGCTTTGAGTGTTGTTTTCCCTTCACCTTGTCATGTTCTTGTTCTTAATGTTTAAAATAATGCTACCGTGTCAGAGATAGTAGCTGCCGTGAGATATGTATAAGGTGTCATTTGGGGTTGGAGCTATGATGCCATAGAAAATGTGACACTGGGAGCAAAAATTGACTTATAAAGATGCAACAAATTCTATAAATGAGGGTATGAGGGGCATATAATGTAATTTAGCAGTGAAGACACCCTATATAAGAATATTGTATTTATAGTTCTACATATTCTTTTTAAGAAAATAAAAAACAAAAATACGTTAAGAATTCTGGAGTCTAGTTGACTTAGTGTGTTGTAATATGTGTCACATATTGATATTGTGGAATACTTACACGCACAAATATATAAATGAAGTGTCTCCGAAAGTATAACCAGATGGGTGTTTTCTGCTTAACGCACACACACAAATGAACCCACACACAGTCAAGAGACACAACCTGTCCCCTGAACAGACACAGTGCAGATGTGAGGCTGGCAGAAGTGGAAGCCCAGCTGGCAACGTGTGCATCTCAATGGCAAACTGAGGTTCTGTTGAAATTATAGATGTTGCAACAGATGTTTGGCAGTGATGTTATGGTTGTGTGCCACAATCTGCATCTTTGCTTGTGTGTGTGTGTGTGTGCACATGCTTGTACTGCATGCACACTTGCATTTGTTAGTGTGTTTCCAAATGTTGTTTTTGTGTTTTGGTGTTCGAGTGTGTGCACAACTTGCGTTCATCTCTCGATGGCTTTAAAAGATAGTGAATGCATGTGTGCGTAGCCCACGGAGATGAATTAGAGGAATTTGGAATTTATTTGAGTGGTTGAACATGAACAGCCGCCTGTGGTTTTCTTTGCAATATTGATAGTGCATTATAACAGGAGGCAAATCAAGCCTGTGGCAGAATAGAACAAAAAAGGAAATAAAAAAGGATAAAGAAGGAGAAGATGATCGGGGGGGAGAGGTGAGAGTTTGACAGAGGGATTCCAGAGGATGAAGATGGAAGGAGTGAAATGGCACAAGGGAGTGGAAGGAATTAGAGAGACAGGTTATATAATTTTATTGTATTTTTTCTGAAAGAATTAAAGCTTGGTAAAAAGGATGAGGCTGAATGTGGACGAGCGAGAAAAAGATGAAGACTGAACCATGTCAGGCATGTAGAAAGAGAATCACAGAAATGTCAAGAGATATTAGAGGAGGAATAAAAAGCGAAAACAAAAAAGAAAAGCTGCTGCCTCCCACAGTGTAGCATTTACTACTCCACTCTGATTTCTTTTCTTTTTTTTTTCTTTTTTTTTTAAACACAGAACTGTAAAAACCTGAACAATCAAAACACAACAAAACATCCACTGGCCTGCTTTCCTGATAATCAAATCAGCTGCACACTTTCCACCTCACTTCTGTCATTCACTTCCAGCGTGCGCTGACAGAAATGACAGGAAAAGCAAAGCATGGAAGGAGGAAAGGAAGGGGTGAAACTTGATGGGAGAGAGTAGGTGGATGGGAGGAAACGATGTGCGCTCAATGGGGAGGGTAGAACAGAGGGAGAAACAGGTTAGAGGTGGGTGGGAAAGGAACAATGTGAAGTATGAAGAAAATCAGAAGTCAGTGGGAGAAGCAATATTTTTAAGAGAAGCTGACGGGGTTAGTGCTGCTGGAGTTTGAACAAGGCTTGGAACAAGAAGGAAGGGTGAACGACAGAGGGCTGCAGAGGAAGTTAAAGAGAGAAACAGAGAGATGAAGTGAGAACAAGTGAGGTTGACAAAAAGAAAAGGAGGGGGTGAAAGAGAGTAACTAAAGGAGATAGACACTATTGCTATAATTAAAGCTGAGGATGAGGTCAGTGCAGGGGACATGGTGCGACTTTAATAGCCCAGAGATTTGGCACGAGTCCCATCGGCCCTTTAACTCTGCATTAAGCTGATTACCCCCACATTTAACCAAATATCACCGCCCACACTTGCTTCTCGCCTAATATCACTTTAACTAAAACATTTTTGGGGGGTGGGGTCTTTAGGGCAGAGAAAGAGAGCAAAGCGCATAACATGAAATCCATTTCATTTGCCTGTTTTTATCACAGTCAGTGTGTAATTTGTGCATTTCTCACTAATGTTGCTTTTTATAATACACCATTTGTTCCTCTTTTTCTTTTTTTTTCCACAGAGCTACAAGTGGATCACTTAAATTATACACGGTGTGTGTACATGCACATTGAGATGAATGGTTGACTTGCTGAAGCACTCTGTAGAAGGGTTACGTGCACTAGGCTTTAACACTAATAACTGCAGCTTTTGGAAAATGACTCATTGTTTTGATGCAGCTGTGTTTAACATCACAATCATCAACATGATTCTGTGAATGTTTGTTTAAAGTAGAGAGTGAAGCTAAAAGAAAAAAAGTGTATGTATACATGTATATATATATATATATATATATATATATATATATATATATATATATATTATGGCATGCCGTTCAGGAAATTAATCTTTGAATATATGGAATGAAACTCTGAATATATTGAATGAACCTTGAATATATGGAATGAAACTCTGAATATATTGAATGAAACTCTGAATATATTGAATGAACCTTGAATATATGGAATGAAACTTTGAATATATGGAATGAAACTCTGAATATATTGAATGAACCTTGAATATATTGAATGAACCTTGAATATATGGAATGAAACTCTGAATATATTGAATGAAACTTGACTGACGTCAGACTTCACGGAAGTGCCTGCGGCCATCTTGTCTAAGGATGTGGCACTGGCTACTGTGGCGAAAGGCGAATGACAATGAGTCAGTCCGCTCGGAATTTCGTAGGAGGAATATTAAAGTATGTGGACATCATTAACACACTGGCGAATGCATGTACGGGCCAAAATTCTCCCGATAACCCTGCCCGTTCTTCTAACGAAGACGTTCGCTCGTGGCAGACTTACGACAACAGGCCAGGCAGCTGTTTATCAGGCCAACCTCGGCATGCCTTCAACCTCTCAGGAGTGGCCCAAAACGGCAATGCAGGCTGAATATTTAGTTAAGTAACGAACGTATATGATGATCCATGACACAACTTTGGGCACGATGCATTTGTCTGTCCGCAATCTGCTGTGAGTAACGTGAACAAAGCTGTGTCGCGGATCATCAAATACGTTCAATACTAAACTAAATATTCAGCCTACATTGGTCTTTGAATGTGGGTGATTCTTATTGTATCTAAACAATATATTAAGAGCTTCTCTTTCTGTTCACGAAATCCCTGTAGCTGCAGCAGCTTCTCCAGTGCCGGAGAAGTGCCGCGTCAGAGCGCAGTGTCATTACGCACGGCCATTCACTGTTTCACCTTTATTAAATCAACTGAAAACTTTATCAAGCTACATACAGACCTCTACACACAACAAACTGTTCTGTTAGTAGTTCTGCTTCTGTTAGTAGTTCTGCTTTTGGTTTTTTTTTTTAAGGAGAAGCCGTGTTACCAGGGCTCATTATGGCTGCAGTGAGGTATTGTCTATATTACATCAGGGCCCTCGTGTTGTTTTAAATAAAGCCTAGCTATTCCAACATCTTGTGTGTTGGGCCCTTTCTTGTTTACGGGTGGAGATTGCACACAGGGACTGTTTTGGGGCACTCCTGAGAGGTGGAAGGCATGCTGAGGTTGGCCTGATAATCAGCTGCCTGGCCTGTTGTCGTAAGTCTGCCACGACTTCTTCGTTAGAAGAACGGGCAGGGTTATCGGGAGGATTTTGGCCCGTACATACATTCGCCAGTGTGTTAATGATGTCCTCATACTTAAATATTCCTCCTACAAAATTCCGAGCGGACTGACTCATTGTCGTTCGCTTTTCGCCACAGTATCCACAGCTTAGACAAGATGGCCGCAGGCACTTCCGTGAAGTCTGACGTCAGTCAAGTTTCATTCAATATATTCAGAGTTTCATTCAATATATTCAAAGGTTCATTCCATATATTCAAGGTTCATTCAATATATTCAGAGTTTCATTCAATATATTCAAAGTTTCATTCCATATATTCAAGGTTCATTCAATATATTCAGAGTTTCATTCAATATATTCAGAGTTTCATTCAATATATTCAAGGTTCATTCAATATATTCAGAGTTTCATTCAATATATTCAGAGTTTCATTCCATATATTCAAGGTTCATTCAATATATTCAGAGTTTCATTCCATATATTCAGAGTTTCATTCAATATATTCAAGGTTCATTCAATATATTCAGAGTTTCATTCAATATATTCAAGGTTCATTCAATATATTCAGAGTTTCATTCCATATATTCAAAGATTAATTTCCTGAACGGCATGCCATAATATATATATTTTTTTTTTTTTTTAAAGCAGACACCTGTACAATGCCTACTCATTTCCATGCGGCCTTGGAAGGAACTTTTGACCCCAAACGTTTTTATTAATTGAAGCGATTTAAATATTGATGTCAGAACATTCACCTGATATCCTCAGTCAAGAAAACCGGTGACAAAATGCTTTCATTTTACCATGTGTTCAAAGTACAATCTCACAGTATTTAATGAAAATTGTACATTACAGTTAAATATTCATCCCGTGCCTATAATCTAACCAGAATGTAACTAGTTTACAACAGTATGAATGTAATTCATGAACATTAAAACTGTATTCTCCATCATGCATTGTGTTCATGTTAGATTCGTGAAGCTCTGACACAATCTTGTTGCCAAGCTACAAAACAAAACCCCAACCCACTGATGGCGACCTCTGAAGATTTCTACTACACCTTCCTCTCTGCTACACCTCAACTTTTTACATGTTTGTCAATTGATTTATTCTTTATTTTGGTATCTATCAATAGTTACAGCATATCTTTAATAATGATTAATACTGCAGCAATATAATTTCACTTTGAGGATAAATAAAGTGTTAATGAACATCTTAAAAGAGAGGTGTAAAGACATGGTATAAAAGGGAGCTGTTGTATTAACTCTCTGTGGTTTCATTTCATTAAGACCTTGGGGATTTTTTGTATCCTAAGAAAAAAAAGCATAATACTCAATGGCATGACATTTTGGTTTGATATATAAGTAGCAAGACAACAATTTATGTTTTCAACAATTTAACGTTTTCTCAATCAAGTAAAGCTGAAGTTATTAGTAATTTCGATAATCCAGTAACTTAAAATAATGCTGCATTTATTTTTAGTTGGAACAAAAAAATATACTAATCATGACTGTACTTTTATCAGCAAGTCAATTAATTACATTCAGTTACAACCCTCTTATAGTAGAGTTATCTGTCATTCCCTGAATTAAAATTACCTTCAAATGCAGGGAGATTTGGAAGTAGTGAATAATTCCTTAACTGACTAGTTTACTCTCCTAGAACGGCATCCTGTGTATGTAATTCCAGCCATTGATTTACCATTGATTGACCAAAATACAAGGCAGCTGTATTTTTCATTAAAGTTAGCACCACCAGTGACTGTTCATCAAAAATGCATAAACAAATCAAGGCAACAGTTGTTTTGTGCTTTTTGACAGCGTTTAAATATTACACGGTATAATGGAACAAGAGCGAACTGCTATGGCATGAAAACCACCTGATTACATACATCTTAGTGTATCCCACTTTTCTGAGCTTGGCTTTTGTGTGATTCCTAGTCATAGCATGGAGTCAGAAGCACTGCTCAGAGCACGAAAAAGGCATATCATCCAATAAAAACACGTGAAAACGTTTTATTGTCACCTTTTTGTTTAAAGATTTTATTATTAGAGGGGTATTATTAGAGATACCATAAAGGGATATTATTAGGCTCATCATAGGTTATACATAGATCAAAAGGTCATTCATATTTGATTCAAGTTCAAATAAGGCTTGATATGGTCCTGCATATTACATGCCAATGCATGAACAGATGAATGGTTGAATGAAAGAATGAATGTGTGTATTTGCAGTCATCTAAACACATCTGTGCAGTTATGTTTGGGACAGAGGCCTTAGGTAGGTGGCTTCCTTCCAGCACCTCATAAATCTGTTTTTTTTTTTACAATTGGCTGATCCTGCAAAACCTTCTTGGGTAACATGCAAGCTCCAGGTCTTTCTCTCCGTCTCCCTTCTCTTTGTTGCTCACTCCCTCTTTACAGCCACAGGATTAACATAGCAGGGTGGAAGCACTTCAGCTAAATCTCTTGTCCCCTGCAGCGCTAGTGCTGCTTGTACTGCTCTGGATCGAAGCTCAACACTCAGAAATGAGTCTCAGCACAAAATGGTGTGTGAGAAACACATCTGGAGTGCTGGGTCATGACTTTCATGACCCCCTTTTTTTTTGCACCCAGAATATGTTCAACCAGAGTCCTTCCCTAGTCACAGCAGCGTGTCTAAAATGTTCCACGACTCCACATTTGACACTCACAGTGAAAATCTCTTTATTTAGCTTGATTTTTTTATGAGAAAAACTGTAGCAAGTAATGTCACAGCTGTGCCAAAAATTCTACTTCCAAGCAGTTTTTACCCTGCAGTCTGCTCATTCACATGCAGTGTATCAGTCATATCTAAATACACTTCTTGTCTATGTCGCCTTTCCCCATCTCTTCCTGATCCTTTGATATTTATGCTGACTTCAAAGCAGTGGGCTATAGCGTTACCTGATGCTAATAGTCCACATGAAAGAGAATCTGTATGAGGTATGAGCGTCAGGGACTGATGGAGCCTCTTGGGGAGACCCCCTCTCTTTTCTATCAACCCAGACAGTCTATTCCCAAGCTTCTAGTTAGTTATGACTTCTAAAAGACCTTCAGAGATACAGACAGAGATAGCATGCAAACACCGATGGAATGTAGACCTTTAAAACACAAGCCAGAAGACAGTGAAGGCCAGTTTAAAAGGATTTATACTGTTTGTGTCCTGATGTATTATTTGGGTGTGGTTAGGCTTGAATGACTTGACAAATATAAAGAAGAACCTGCATCATTGGGGCCTAGTCCAGTCAACAAAAGCTGAGAATCTCCACTGGGACGAAAGATATATTATAAAGATATAAATAATATAGCTTGAAGTAGTTCACTAGTTAGCCCAGCTATACATCATCCTGCCAAACAGTGAAGTGTAGTGGTAGAAATTGGCTACAGACTCACTCTTAGGAGATAGAGCCTTCTCATGAAGATAACTCAAATATGCAGCGATTTCTTAAACCTAAAACAATTTATTTATTCAGATAGCTGTAATATATGTTATATATATAAAGTGACCGAAAGAACGAGATTGCGGAAACAAGCAGATCAAATGGGTTTCCTTCCGAGGGTTGCTGGGCTCAGCCTTAGAGATAGGATGAGGAGCTCAGATATCTGAAGGTAGCTCGGAGTAGAGCCGCTGCTCCTCCGCATTGAAAGGAGTCAGCTGAGGTGGTTCGGGCATCTGGTTAGGATGCTTCCTGTTTCTCCTCCCTTTGGAGGTTTTCTGGGTACGTCCTACTGGGAGGGGGCCCAGTACTCGCTAGAAAGATTATATGTCTGTATATGTCCTTTCTGTCCTGTCTGTATATGTCCCTGATCACTATTGGATCCCCCAGGAGGAGCTGGAGAGTGTCGCTGGGGAGCGGGATCTGTTGTCTCTGTGGCCAGACCTCGGATAAGTGGATGAAAATGGATGGATGTCTATATATATAAATATATATATATATATATATATATATATATACATACAGAAGTTTTTTGATAAAGTGTTGTTATGTTATTTACATACATAAAGTATGATCAGCATCTCAATATCCCAATCATGAGACACAAAGGCCATGTTGTTAAACAGTGCTTAGCTGCTTCATCCAGCCACCCCTCCTTCCTTCTTATAAGGAATTTTTGGCTTCTTAAACAAAAAAGTTGAAAATAATGTCTGCTCAAATGTATTTCCCCACTGCCGTTTGTAGAGGTGGTGCAATGTCTTTATGAGCCATTTGAAGGAGAATGGCTTATATGACCATTTCAGTTGGATGACGCATCGGCAAACTGAGTTACTAGCTAATGCAAGAAACGTTTTTGTAGTTCTGCTGGTCAATCAGAAGTTATGTGGCTCTAAAGTTGAAAGTCAAATCATAGAAAATTGGGCTCCCCTTTTTGTTTCTTTTTGCATAGTTAAGACTCAATGCTAACTTGCTGCTGCTGCATGCAAGTTAAGTTTGCAGACATTGTGTAGCTGCAGTCTTTTTAAGAGAGGGCTCTTTGGCTGACATAAAAAGAGACACATAACTGCAGAACAACAGATGTGTAGTAGTTCGTTTTACAGTAGCAGGTTGGAGGTTACGTTCCGTACATGTGCTGTATATTGTCAAACACAAAAAGAGGTATTCTGTCCATATACTACCTAAATGCAGACATGGTCACACAGTCAAGAACAAACGGACAAATATACATCCATCTTATGTCTGTGACATCTGACACAATGTTCTAATGTTCTAAACTGTATAGAAATAAATTTTAGGTGTAAAGATGCTCATTTTTGACCATTTATTTGTTTATGTGACCATTTTTCATGCAGATTTGCAAAATGCTGTACATTGTGTAAAATGACATGAACATCCTGCTTGTTTTCCTTTCTCAATAGACATGACATCCAGAGGGGAAAAAGCATACAAAAAAATAAACTTGGAAAGGTCCTGATCTGCCTTTTCATATTTTGTTTAAAACTGCTTTTAACTGTTACTCTTTGAAACAGAAGAGTCTGATTTCAAGGTTACAAACAACAAAGATGGACTGGAACATTTTGATTTTAGATCATGACTCATTTCGGACCATTCTGAGTGATGGTCAAGTCAGAGAAGTCCAGGTCAATACTTGCAGAGAATATCAATATTAGACCTTTTTCCCTCTCTTTTTGGAAAGAAAAGTCTGTCAAAAGCAATAAGAAGTTCATTATATTTTCACAGTTTTCTCCAGCACAGTCATGGTCGTGAGGTTTGATTTGATTCCTGAAAGCACTGTGGCTGCTTAAACCCCCTTTCATTTGACTCTAGTCATTTGGAACATTTCTCATTCAAACCGAGGCTTTGATTAAAAACAAAGGGCCGCTTATCTCAAAGGGCTGGGTTTCTTCCCCCTAGCCTTTGAAAACAGCTCACAGCAAATTATGGTAAATACGTGTACAAAAACTTCTCCTTGTGCATATGCAGGTCGGCTTTTACTCAAGATATTGCCCTACAATGTGGCAAACAACAAAATGCTGTCATGCATGTGGGCACGACAAACAGCACTGATCTCTGTCTGTGTTCTGTTTTTGTGTTTCTTCTCCCTCTGCCTTATATCCTTGCTTTGCTTTAACATCAATCAACTGCAGATGGAGAAACTAATAATTTCCGACAACTACTGATAGATGGCTTATCTCTAAGGGAAGTGGACCTCATGCAGGCAGCATCAGTGATAACAGCTTTTTCATGTTCCAAATTAATTCCTGAACATAATAACTGGAGGCAGTTTGATGAAAAGAGGATTTCATTTATAATTAAACAACACTGTTTCAGATGATATTTAAACGACTCCAAGCTTTTGCCTGTGAAGTTCTAACCTCTAAACAATCACATGGGAAAATAAGGAGACATTGTAGAGAAAAAATAAATCAGACATGTATGTTTTTCCCTTTGTTCCAGTGCTTGATGCTCTATTTATTCTATTCTTAGAACTGTACTCATAAAAAAAAGAAAAAAACTGCCCTCTTATTGCTCAGTACTAATCACAAGTTCATGTAATCATTCTATTTCTCATCTACAGAGGTAATTTATTTGGTGTCAGAGGATTGCACCCCAATTTTGGCTCACTCTATTGTTAATCTTGTGACACGTACTCTCTTGCAAAGAAGCTGTGGAAGAGTGCACATAGTAGAATTTAAATCAAGCCACATTCCAAGCCTAATTCTGGGTATCAGGAGGATCAGTTTGAAATAATGACAGACAGGGATTTTTGTCCATACTATTAAGCAGAATTTGTTGCTCTTTGTGAAAACACCTGCTTCTTGAGGCCCAGTTGCTTCTGTCTGGTATTACATTGCATCCACTTGCATCATGTTAAACCTCTTTGAAGTTCCAGTGGCACTTCTTACCCCCTTATTCAGGCTCGGCTTCAGCTTCTTTGACCCACATATAAAGACAATTGTGGAGCGGGAAAAAAGCACCAGAAGTATGTGATGCTGTTTAAATTAGTCTGTTCAAGTGTGACACTCAAGTAAGGGTCAGTGGCATGTTTCTGTGTCTTTTATAACTGTACATAAAAAGGTGCTTTGTGGTCATGTACCTAAGAGCTGGATTCAGATCTGAGATCTTTCCCACCTCTTATCTGTCAGTTATTAACTCCACTCTAATATCAGATTCTACTGGGATTCAGATGACTTCTGTTTTTGTTTTTCTGTCTTGCTCCTTTGTGTCAAATCTTTATCTCACTCAATAAATCATTTGATCTTGTTTTCTTCTCCTGTTGCACCCCACTGTCTATGTATTTAATTTGGCAACTTTTTCCTTGTAAGCCCCAACCCCCCACCCCTTTCTGACAAGTTTTCTGTAACTCTTTCCTTCCTTCCTTCCGTTTATAATCCTTATCCTTCCACCGTTGTCCCTTCCCAATCGCTCGCTCTTTGCACGTCCTCATGCTGTCTCACTCTGTAGAGCAAGACATTGTGTGCCAATGCTGCCGGTCCCTAAAGAGTGAAGTCGGCTAATGCATAACAAACACTAAGCAACCGAGCCAGGCATGCATAACAGAAAAGAATAGGCTCTTCGTTTTTGTGCAGCAGCCAGTCCATTCAGGCACTAACACCCTTCACCTATCCCATACATTTCAATGAGCCCTGTGTAGTTTGTACTGCTCAGACGCTGACATATGTATTTAGTCAGTTCCAAAATGATCAGTTTTCTCAGCAGGTGCCATAGTTTCCAACAGGGACCAGTGAGCCAGAGTGAAGGAGAACAAAAAAGAAACCTCTGTCTGTGTCTCCAACTCCTTCTCACTTTTATCTCCCATTTACCCTTGAAGTCTTTTCATATTTAATTTGTGGTAACCAGGGACTAATTGCACGCCAGTGCAAATGCAGGTCATTTGTAAAAGCTAATAGACGCTAAGAGAAAAGAAATGGAGGCTGAGTTTGTCAACATTTGCAGGTTAAAAACATGCCTGAAGTTGAATATGAAGCAGTCACTCAGCAGCTCTGGAGCAGGGGATGGATTAGACGGTTAGGCTAACATCATTAATGCCCTTATGTGGCTTCAAAATTGGCACTGAACTCTTAACCCAACACTAAATAGATCAAAGTGACAGTAAAGCAAATTCAATATTGAAGTTTTATCATACTGAGTTTTCTTCAGGTTCACGTGTTCTGTACATCCTCTGGTGAAGCTTATAAGCTTCTACAGAAAGCCATCGCTGTGGTGATATGATTAGACAAACCAGTGAACAGTGGAAAATCATGACACACCTTAAATACATAAATGTGTGTTGCATTAAAAACAGCCTAATGAGTTATCAATAATATAAACAGAGGAAAAGTAAAACCCCTCTCCATATTCCATATGATAGTTTTATACAATAATGTGCATACCTTTAAAGTTTCTCTTTTTCCTTCCACGGAGTCAGACACACAATCTGAGATTGCTGGCTCCTTCGAAGTAGTCTTCAGCAATAGTTCTCCAGGCTTTCTCAAGGTCTCTTTAGATACAGGCTTTCTCCCTAATTTTCAATCCATTTTCTGTTATTATTCTTTTTTTTTCTTTTAGTTTACAAAACATGACAGACAGTTTAGCAAGGACACCATTTTAAATTGCTTCTGCAGGCATCTTGTCACAAAAGACAAATCGTTTCTTTAAATATATTTAATCTAATCCATGAAAAACCCAAAGATAGCACAGTTTGACTAACATAAAATAGTAATTTTAAACCAACAAAAACTTTGTTTTTCTCAGCACGGTGTGCCCTTAAGATAATTGAGGGATCTGGAAGTTGAGAGTAAAAGAAGAAACGAGAAGTCTAAAGAAGTTTTGTTGATCCATAATAGAATACCAGAAAAGAAAGTGTTCTACTGGCAACAGCTTAATTTTTGTGAGAGTGATCCAAAACACACTGCCATTACAGTATAACAGTACTTGAACAGAAACTATCAGTCATGAATTGGGGCTCCCAAGACCTAAAATGATAAAAACAGAGTGGGATCATCTTTACAGAAAACAAAAATAAAGGCAGTTAACATTCCTTCAAGTAGCCTGGAGAACTATTCCTGAGGACTACTCAAAGAGATTACAAGAAAGCCTGTCTAAGAGGGTGCAGGCTGAGTGGAAGAATATATGTAGTCGTATCAAACACTGACTTCCAAGCTTGTTACAATTGTAGAAACTCTGTTTTTGCCTTATATACTGTATTTTCTTATCTATGTTTGCACATGCTTCAGCAAATCGTTGCACATATTTACTGTTCTCCAAAATATGAAGAAATGAAGTGTGACTCAAAACTGTATGTGAGTGCAATGAGTGCCATTTATTTCTTTTGTGGCATGGAAATGCTTAATTCACTCGAGCTTGAATCCATCACGGAAAAACTACCACTATTCAATAAACTTTCTCCATAATGATAAGGATAATACTTACATCAGGTGATAGGTGTTCACCCTAAGACAGGGTTCCTGTCAGTGCAATACATGATATGTGTTTGAATGGGGAGTAATAAAGCATAAGCTCAAACAAAATCAAATCAGGTCTATAGAAGGAGATATAGGCAGCACACTACATGTCAGCAATAATGCAAATTGTTCCATTTCAGAGGCAGAGTGAGAGAAAAAAACCCAGAGAGACCTGGGCGCTGTTAAATTGCTCATTTCATTATTGATAAGCATCACAGGCAGGAGCCAGTCATCCCGTATGATTGACAGCTAACTCTCTGCCACTGATTTTCCACATGAGAGAAACAGAGGTGAGTCAAGAAATGAGGGATGTGATGGTCCAATTTCACTTCAAATGCAGCCCTAGGTGCAGTACAGGCAATGTAAATACTAATCAATGTACTTTTCATAAAATAAGAATTTCAAAGCAGTGCAAACTAAAAAAACACTGTGGGGTGGAATTTACTCTGTAGGCAGAGGAATGAAAAGAAAGAAAAAGTCAAATGCAAAGTAAGAAAATTTGATAAAGAAGCAATCGGATGTAAACCGAAGCATATTAATCAAAAATAAAGATGATTAATTATGCCTCTGTGATTTCACTCAGCTTTTTTTTCATACATCCAATTATGAGCAGTGGCAGTCTGTAAGATGGATTTTTGAAAAGAAAAAAGACCTGTTTTCCAACCCATAGGGCATGAAAATGAATATAAAGTCATTCAAAATAAGACACACAGATGAATAACATGCAAGTGTGATAAATGAAGATGATGAATAAACACATGACGACAGACTTAACTAGTCTCTATATTCTGCAGCACGTTAGACCCCATATTTGCCTGGGGTCAAACCATTACATCATCGTCTGCTTTTATATGAACTTGAAAAATGTTTTTTTTTTGGCTTCTGAGACATCACTAGTCACCTGAATTTCTAATGCACTAGAAATAAGCCGGTATTAAATTTTCTCTAATATAAGCCTGTGTTCAAATAATGCCAGAGCCTGGAGCTCAGAACAAACAAACAGAGACCAGACACTAATAAAAACTGGTAAACAAGTCTAAGAGTCATCATGAGCTGTAATAGAAGATCAGTGATGCTGCTCAGGCAGACTACTGTTTTGAGCTAAAAGGTAAGGTCTAGATGACAATATTTTTACTCATTAAATGTTAATGGTCAGGTGACTATACCTCGTGGCGATGATACACAAACTGTCTGTGTAGCCAACAGCTTTTGTGTAGCTACAGATAAAGTAGAGTGGTTGGAAAATAGCTCTGGTTAAGTGCAGATGTACTGCATGCCTGGTCTTCTTATACTAGCAATGGATCTATTTTAGTGAAGGTTGATGATTAGTTGCATTTAAATAAAGAAAAAAGCATAAATGTGAATCACTGTGTTATCTATAAGATAATTACCCCAATACCTACCTGTTAACACAAGGTTAAACACTTTGATGTATTTAGCTGGACAAGTGAGAACTTTCACTTGATGTTGGTGCAGAGAGAAACGTAGAGTAATCAGTGAGATCAGGCATTATCCTCTGAAAATCATGATTAAAAGACGTTGTTGATATATTTTCTCTGGACCAAAGTAGTCTTCAGCAACAATCAATAAAACAAGACTTGATGTTTAATGATGATGAGCTGTCCTCTGTTCACTTACTGTCATTTTGTAAGGATAAATTTACCTCACTAATCAACACAATAGTGGACCTTTAATGGCACTTTGCTACATTTCAGTTAAACTTTAAGAAAAATATGCAATTTCCACATTCACTTTGCACAATAAATGTTCTGAGCTGTGTAGTTTGAACAAGAACATAACTCCTTCTTTAACCTGACCGAGTAGTCTTGGCTCCTAATCATAACCAACTAGTTGTAGTACCTAGAACTTTCAAAGATTTTTTTAAAAACTTTCTGTGAAACTCTGTGAAGTAGATATGAGCAGTCAGTCTGAGCACTCTCAGTTTGGAGAATAGAAATGCTACCTGACAGTTGAGTTGAAAGGAACCTTGAAAGGGGTCAGGAGAGGTGGGAATTAAAGACTTAAAGACAGCTCAAACCTCACAAATTTCATAGAAGTTAGAACCAACGCTCTACTATGCATTTTTACTCGCATGTCACTTTTGCATGAGACAGTTACATGGACTGGGTCTGCAAGGCCTTGTTGTGATGTGATGTTGCAATCCAGGCCATAAGTGTAGTGACAACCGTTTGATGCAACAGTGATCCAGTCTAAAAATCCACAAAGCAGCATCATATAAAGCCTTGGGAATAAGATTCACAAAAGCTGTAAAGATTCACAGCATTTGGCACTTCCTGAACAACAGAGCATTTCACAGGCTCCACACCTCATATCTTTATTCAAAATTTAATATTACTATTTCATTGGACTTTTAAAAAACGTGGTCAGGGAGTGATTATACCCTTTGAGGCAGGGTAAGTTTTTTTAATGTGGGGAAAAAAAAGGACATTGCAACCAATATGTAGTAATTGTCTTAAAAGATTAACTTGCACTGATGGAAGTAATACTGGAGAATTTTGCATTGCTCTGATTAATTCAAGGCCACAGGTAGAATATTATAAAAATGAAGGAAACAATTACATTTTAAGCTTTTTTTCTAAAATGAGCATATTTAAAGAAAATATCCCTCTTTCTATTTGAGATAGATACAAGCAGTAACTTTATTTTAGATTGTACCATACATAATGATTCAGTCTGAACAAACCCAAGCCCGCAGGGCTCTTTTTAAACCACTCTTCATCTGCTTTCCTGGCTTTGCATTCCCCTCCGCCTCTTTTCTCTTGGCATGTCCTCGCTAGTGGCCCTCCACCAGGGAGTTTTTATTTGCCTCCATGTGGAGCATGCTGCCTCTGGCACAGAAGATCTTCCTGCATGCAGGAACTGCCAAGCCAGACCACCATTTGGTGTAAGTGCAAAAAATCAAGATCTGTCAGTGCTATTCTTCAGTGGATGTAGATCATTGCAGATATGATGAGCATGGCAGGTTTCTCTCCCAGGCCCTGCCCACCTGACCCTGAACCTGACCCTGAGCTAAGTCTTACATCGAGGAAACCACGCAGGGGCAGGGATGAAAAAGCATCTGCTTCTGCAGTCCTGCCCTTCTTTGCCGGTGAGGCAAGACTTCCTGGTAGCGGTAAAATTGACTGCTGAAGAGATCAGAATCTCCTTGATGCCTCCCAGGTGCCCAGTCGAATGTTTCTGATCTTACTGAGCAAGTGGAGCAGCAAGTGATCAAGCAGAAAATATATCACACTGAGCTAAGATATCCCAAGTAAAAGTCAGAATGTTTTTAATAATAAATGTCAAATAATTGTCTCCATAGTGTCTCTCATTACAAATTCTGTTAAGGCAAACCATGTGATAAGTCTACCTATGCAGGTATTGGATCGTTTGGGGTATGTGATATTGATTATCAACGAAAAGGAATAAACTGAACAGGTTCAAAACATGAATTTAGACAAATGTTGACTCTGTTCCAAAAAAAGTTAACAGTGAAAGTAGTTTGTGGGAAATCTTTGAGAGAACATGCTGTAGTCTCATAACAGGTTGAAATGACCCCACCAGATGTTTTCTTGCTCATCCTCACCCCCCACCCCAGGGGAATCACTGAAACTCAGCGCACCAAAACACAAACATGCAGGTAGGAAGAGAGCGAAAACATAAAGAAGAGTGCAGCAGGTAAAGAGATATCCTGTGCCAATGTGGAAACTGAGAGAATAAACACGAGTTTACCATATGCTTACATAGTCCTGTTGAAGTTAGTTCACAGTGATTTGCATCACACAGAATCAAGAAAAATCAATCTCTTTAAGTAGGTGTCCTAGATGTCATGAATTAAAGAGAAGCAGATCAGTTAGATTTGTTAATATATTCATAGACATTAGAGATATACATTTCACCTGCTGTATGATAGGTTATCAGGGTACTGTGTTTTATAATTTCACTTCATCGTTTAAAATATAACACTCTTTTAACTCAGAAGTGGTTGGAGAGAGATTGTTTTAATGGAACTAAAGTACAGTGGTACTCACTAATGCATTGAAATGGTTGTCAACAGGCTTTCAGCTGCTACACCACAATTAGAGCTCTGTTACTGGCCAACGGATGGCTAGAGCTTCCCATCGCACTGAATTACAATGCTGTCAAGTGTCTAATATCACTTATGAGGTTGGCAGCACATATCCGTGCCCAAAATACATGGGCTGGTACCGACACCAAACAGTAAATGCATGCTAAATATTCAGTATTCTGTCATAACTGATTTATATAGTTGGGAGTGTTGTTTAATCTATGTGTGTGTGCAAATAAACCAAGTCACAAAGACAAAAGGAGCACAGTAACAGAAGCCCCCTACCCTCAAATATAATGTCTACATAAGTGTTAGTTTTAATAAATCCATAAGCATAGCTCATTCACAGCAATCTGAGATTGCTGGCTCCTTCGAAACATGCTTTTTAATGACCCCCGTGGGAGAGATCATCTGAATATGCAACAGTGATCTTTTCATGTAGAATAGTGCCGTCTCTAGGGATGCTGTGACTTGGTAGAAAACATGTATGCACTTCCAAAATTGTCTCACCACAGACACACACACACATAGATTGGATTACTAGAGAACACTTACCACAAATTTGCTAGACAACTTCGTGGTGAATAAAGTCTCATCTCCATGGAAACTAAAACTCAGGAATGTCATTCCCCTAAGCAAAAGCTTGAAATTTTTATAATGTTCCCCTTAAATGGCATATTTGTGTGCTCAATGTATCAGTTTATGCTCTTACTTGTCTTGACAAATAGCATGAATCTGAGGATGGTATCTTTTAATTCTTACATTCAATGTACTATACATTTCAGCCACTAATCAAGCCATTATTACATTTTACTTCACTTCAATCGGCACTCATGTTTTCTGTCTTCTTTTAAAGGTAAACAGGAGATTCACCGAGCACCATCTGCAAAACAATGTGCTTGGATCACAGTGGTCATGATTCATAATCAATAATCAGACCTTTGCGTGTTAAACAATAGATGCCAGTAAAAACTGCTCAAAGGAAAGGGTGAAGGCTTGCAAGATTAGATTTCTCAGACACGTGGAGGTGAAGGACTCCAGTTCCTCAGAGTGAATGTGCACACGCAGATTTTTCTCCCACCTTTCTTCTTCTACCGGGACAAACCTGCTAACTTGTTATGAGGGCCTGTTTGTGTGCAGTTCTTACAATACATGAGAGAGTGCTTCATACAACTGTGTGATGCCAGTTTGGCATGCTTTTTTGGCTTGGCTCCCTTTTGCAAAACAATATCTGGAGAAGAACTACAATCCCTCGTATCTGTAGCTGTGTACAGACATAAAAAGTACATAAAAAGAACACAGACAGCCAAAGTGGAGATGTAGCAAGTGCTCAACTTGACACATATCTCAAAATTTGCTGCAACGACTAAGTATACTGTTACTGGTTCGTATTGATCACTCTTTCTTGTTATGCCAAGAACCGGAGGGAAAAACAGTGAAGTTGCTCACCAGCAACAGGAAGCTGAACATTTTCAGTAGAAAGAAATGTTGGTGGGATTAAAGGAAAACATCTCACCATGTTTATTTAGCCTTTATCTCAGCCCTGTACATGGTTGATATAGACCATGAAGTAAGACAAATAAAGACACGGATGCACACATTAGGTTTTTATGGACCTTTATAAAAAGCAAAGCAGTACAATCTGCCACTGGCAAAGCTGTTGATATTTATTTTGTACAAAACTGAGTTGAAGGGATGGGTCCAGTTATCTTACATTATAGTTGAGTCAGATGAAAACTGTCTTTTTTGCAATAATGGGAAATGTGAAAACTTTCTTCTCCTCTGTGATAAAACTGAGATCTGTTAGAGTTTCAGTTTATTAGCGACAATGTGTTCTGCCATATGCGTATGTAAATAGTGGACAATTTGTTTGGCTCTTACAAGTGAGAAAACCATGACAAATGGTACAAAGACCCCTCTCAGCTATCCGTTGGTCTGTCCATGTATCCATCTGTCTCCCCGTATGTTTGAAAACTTTTTCAGATAATGTGCAATTTGGATATTTTCGATCCTTATCAGCCTCACTCAGTAGGTTTTGACAGACTACCTGGTTATGTCTCACTGTATCTACACTGGCCGTGTCTGGACAGCTCAGGTCGCTCTTTTATGTCCGAACTAGTTGGGAACCATCTCTGTTAAAAAAATTCTAGCTATCCCTCACTGCCTGAAGTCCTTGCTGAGATGCATTATGTGTGATGTTTTTATGCTCAGATCTGCAGATTTATTATCTTCCATACTCTGGTTCTTGGCATAACAAGAAACACTCAAAGGAGGAAGTAGGCTAATGATTTTGATTTGTTTTTCACGCAGCTTTTTTTTTTTTTTTCCATTTCCCACTGGAAAGCTGTTAAAACAGTTTAATTCAAGGGTTAAAGTAGATTCACTATAAAGACTAGAAAAAAATATTACTGGAAGAGAAGTAACACTTCAGAGAGTCATTTTCTATCAGCTGGGTTAACTTTCTTCCTCGCTCCTTGCAGTATGATGATAAAATATGAGCAGTAAGCAGTGGCAGTAGCCATCATGATGTCATCCATTGTTTGTGAACTGCTGTTTTGAGGCCTCAAGTTTGACATTTTATTATTCAGAGGATCACTGATGGACTCTATTAAAGTTCACAATGGGTTAGAGGCAGGGGAAAGAAGATGAAAAATCTTTAAACATATGATGGATTATCAGATTAAACTGCACTCTGCCTTTTCTTATAAAAACATGTAGAATTTAAATTAGAAATCATCTGCTCTTAGTTCCATCACTTTGATTCATATTATCGATTTGCTTGAAATAAAAGACAACAACTGGTGTCATGACACGAAGAAATGTCACGACAGACAATGTGATTTGTAGAAAAAAAGGAAAAAAAAATTCCGACTTGTCCAACCATAACCTATGTGCATTCATGTTTTTTGTTATTCTTTCCCCAATTCCACCCATTTACCTCATTTAATGTGCTACAGACGTGCCAGGAACAGCAAACCACCAAAATGCAAAAGCAGTTTGGCATGCTCCCAAAACACTGCGCAGGATGCAACAGCTGCTACTAGGCTCACAAAAATAACTCCAAAGATTGGCTTTACATCAGAATCCTGTCATTGGGTGCATTTTATTATGCTAATGTTTCTTTCCTCCCTCACTCATGTATTTTTCTTGTGTCTTACTTGTGTTTCTTAGCTACTTCCAGCACAAATGTGAGAGTGAAAACCTACCTGTATATCCTCTATCAAAGCTCCTCTAAAGGCTCCCTCACTCCTGAACCCTGGTCTCAAAGGTGCATTCAAAGAATTGAAACATCCTCTATGATGGTGAAAAGCAGTTGTTATTTTGTCATGGGGGGAGAGCAGAAGAAAGGAAGTATAAGCTATTCTGATGAAAAGCACCCAGAGTCACTGATTGTCAGGAAGTATCACAAAGGGCCGAGTCAGAGATGCAAGTGAGCCTTATAGACTCTTACCCAGTTTGAAAACATGTAACAGAAGAAAACAGATGTAATTAATTCTGTTAGAAGTGTGTTCAAGTGATTATTCATGCAAACCATGCTGTTATTACTGTACAGACTATCAAACTTTTCTTTGCAAAAATTATGACAATCAAGCATTTATAATTACACTTCTTTAGTCTTTGTTGAACTTTTTTAAGGGTTTTAGATGTGTATTTGTTTTCCAGTAAGTTTTAGGGTTTCCTCTTAGAAACAGAACAGTTTTCTGTTAACACTGTGTGATATTGTTCTGATCCATCTTTAATGGGATTGACCTCATTCAAGATTCAAGAAGATTTATATTCTGTATTTTTTTTTCTAATTTAAAAAGATGATTTATACAAAGATGGTTGAGATTACTGTAAAAACATCTAACAGAAAGCAATTCTACACTTCACATGATAAACTAGACTTAGATGTCTTTTATCAATATGCACATTGTAGTTTATCCCAATTTAATGTACTGTAAATTAAATAAACAAAAAGCTCCAAGTCTCAGCAGTGGTCATTAATTTGGACTGTTCTGGACAAATTTGCTAAGCCCCTAAAGCCACTTCTATCAGAGTAAAGCTACATATTTGATACATATGAGTTAAATGAGGAAACAATTTAATCCAGAAGCAGAGCATTTAACTCTCACTAATGTCAAAGCTAATCCAGAAATCCAAAGTTTATCCCAAAACCCACATGTAAGCAATCCTGTTGGTGTTCTCCTATTTCTCAGTTACACACCACAGAAATCCATAAAGTATAGGATTACAAATGGAAGAGGAAAAGCTGAATTTAGATGTTTTAACAGTAATACAACATAAAATCTATCTGAATGTAATATTTTAATACCATCTCTGTTAATTGCATTTTGTTATCACCCAGCATGATCTCATGACAGCACATGAAAAGGCTACGTTGTTCCACAGCACAAAACATCACAATTTTACAACAAAGACTCCAAAAATGGTCAAATAAATGTTTTCCTTCACCAATTTCTGGCAGAGACACAACTTACACTTTGATAAGAAATATTATTGATATTTGAAGTCACCATATGTCATATCTTTACACTCCTCAAGTCTCAGTTCAACACTTGATTACTTCCTTCTTGCTGACGATTCCTCCCTTTTACACTTCCTTATCTGTCGCTTTGAGGTCAGGTTAAGGGTTGCTCATTCCTCATGGTTTCTGTCATGCCCCATGGACAAGAAATAACAGCTTTGGTATACACTGCCATCTTAACATTTGTTTGGTAGTAAGACTGAGCTATACTGGGCAGCTGCAGAGCTACTAATACTAGAGCTGTAGTACTTCAGTCAGAAGGTTGCGGGCTCGATCTCCAGATTCCTAATTTTACATGTCAAGCTGGAAAAGACTATCTATACTATGTACTATCTATATAATCTATACACCTGACTTCCATTCAATTGGCTTCCATTGGCTTTTTAACTTGTAAGGCACTTCTAATAAAAGTGTTAGCTAAACAATAGTAATATCTTAATGACCACTCTTTCCTGATAACACCATGGAAGGAAATTATAAAGCAAAGCTGTATGAACTATTCAAATCCATAATACAGTATAAGTGATGACACTCAACTAACAGTGTACTGTGAGTTAATGTATAGGCAATCTGCCTTTGCAGTGCCAGAAAAATTTGAATAAAAATGATTATTTAACCCTCTCACAGTTTAGGTTTGCTTTAACGTTAAACCGAGCAAAAACAGACCTTGAGAGACAGATTCAGAACAAGCATCCCTGCAACAGTGTGAGCAAACAGAAAGTCAATATCCTAATGCAAAAGGCAGAGATTGTTCCCTGCTCTTCTCCTTTTTTTCTGCTAAACTTGAAGAGGAAGCTGTTTGGAGTGTAATTGAAATAACAAATGTCATTAAATGAGGTTGGGCAACAGCAGCTGTTCAGTGAATAGTAGGCCTGCTGGCTGTGGAAGATAAGCAAATAGGAAACTGTTTTTATTTTGTTATTGAGTGATGGGCCCAACTGCAAGCAGCGTGGTCACGAAGGAATCTTCCCTTACTTTGCACCCAATTGTTTCCCAGTCCCACCATTAAATGTTAGAAAGGACTGATGTAAATCCACTAGCTGTGTGCAGATAATGGACACCTATTATGGGCTGGATTTATCTGTTTTTTCTTTTCCTCCATTTTTCAAATAGATAATAATTTCACTTTCAACCGCACCCGTTGTCTTTCACATACAAACTCTGCCAGGTTTGCGAAGTTTGTAATGCCGAAAACTTGGCAAGTTTTCAAAACTCCTGCATTGACTCAGATGTGACATAATTATCATAAATTGCATGTAAATGTTTCTAAAATCTACAATGAATTTGGCCTTTTTCCTCAAGCTTTGTCTAACATATTTTATGTTGGGCCATTATCACATATTTGCAGTGGAAAACGGCATTGACCTGTGATACTGCAAAATCTTCTTCTTCGTGTCCTTCTTTGAAGAAAACTAATTGGACAAAAGTGCATATCAGAAGGGGGTGTGTTGAAAACAAAAAACTCTGGAGCCACTGACTAGCAGCAGTAAATTTTGCATCTCAACACACATATGATATGTATTGTCGTCACACCTGACGAGTCACAACTATGTCACGTTTTTCTTTAGTCGACAGAGGGAACATGACAGAGGACAAAGTGGGGATAAGCACTGTAGTTGGATATAAATAGCTCATTTTAAGATAAAGATCATAATAATTTTCATTTTCATAAACATTTTCAGAATATCAAATTGCAGATCCCCCTAAATGTTACACACCCAAACTTTACATGTAACATGAACAGTACATACAAGCTGGGTGGCAAAGGGTGACTGCATGTTTGTTCTCCCATCTATAAAAAGTAGAGATAGTTTTGGTTTAATCTATGACTAAACTTCAGTGGGCTAACTTTACCAACCAAATGAGGTAAAAACACTTTGAGTTGCAATCTAATTTGGTGCAAATGAGAAAAAAGAAAAAAATGTGGAAATCACTGATACCATTTATAATGTATTTCAAACTAGTACTATTGTATTAAAAATCTTCCTGAAATAACATTACACGTTGATATTGTGCAGAACATGACATAAATTGTGAAAAATAGTTGTGATAGTGTTACTTTTTGTAAGCGCAAAAAATAACTTCATGGAAGTGAGAACTTTGCACTGGAGAAAAAAGTGCGGGGGATGCGAGAATGTTTCTGTTCATTGTACATACCTCAATTCATTTTCAGCATTTTGTGATTATTTATGTGGCATGCAAGAAAACGGTAAGGAACTGAAATGTTTCATGGTAAGCAATCCAAATAATCCAACAAAGCTAACTTGGTAGTTAAAGTGACAAATCTTAAGTGATCTCAAAGCTCTGGTATATCAAAGTAAAACTGGAACATAAGTGCATGAATTATCAGTTCAAGACTCCAACATTAACAGATGGATTAAAAGTGTTGTCATCCTATCGTCCATGAGAGCCATATGTAAGTGCTAGAAAACCAGCCACAAACCAGACATTCAGCCACAATTCACATTTACATTTAGTAAACACTTTTCACCTGCTAGACCAGTTTACCGTTGAAATTCTTCAAAAGCTTTCACCAGGTAGCAAAAAAATCCAATTTCTGAGTGGCGAAAATATATCTTCCACATATTTTGGTACTCTGCAATCCTCTACAGGTGATAGAGAAATAACTTCACAACAATGCTACAACAAATTGGTGTTTTTTGTTCAAGAAAATAAATAAATAAAAAAAGATTAAGATACATGTTCTTCCTGGCATGTTGTCAAAATGAACAGAAGGTGAGATATGAAGAGCAAAACAACCTGACATAAGTCAAATGCTATGCCTCTTCTCAGTTAATGTGGCATGTGTGATCTAAATGATCATTAAACTAATACACTAGAATGTACACATGAGCACAGTTAAGAACACGCTGCATGTGGCAGCCAAGAAATTACTTAATTTCACCTACTGGTTAAAAGACCTAACAGCCATTCAGAGCCAAAGGGAAAACTCAACAAGGGATGTTAGAAATTGTTCTTACTGTCAGAGCTGTCAAGGCAGACAAGGAGCCTTAGACACCAGCTGCACTGTGAATGGAACTAATGTTTTTAAGTTTCACAGCTAAATGTATAATATGTGTGTTGAACCTCACGCAGAAGGGATTCTGACAGTTTTGTAATTGAAGGTATCTATCTAGCTATCTAACCATCCATTTATCTATCAATCAACCCATTACCTATGTTTGACCATATAATCTTGAACTGTGTTTTTTTCATAATCTATTCTGACTTAAACAAACAAAAGACTGTCATCACTGCAACATACAATAACTCAACATAGCCAAGAGCAAATGATCATCTAATTTTAGTTTTTATCTTTCACATTTCAGGCTTTAAGCTCCATCTTGGACAAGAAATTTACACTCCTCAAAACTCAAAAGCTGACTCGATGTTTTGATTTGTGCTGATATTAGTTTTAAAGGTCAGTGTCAGTCACTCACTCAAAAAACATAGTCCTTCAGCAGGAACAAGTGCACATATGTGCAATTTCAAATAAGTGTTTACTCTCTCAGTAAATTAAAGAAATGTACTCTTAGGTTTTTTATTTTTATATATACTCATTCTTTTATGAGTGCTTGGGTGTGCGTGTGTGAGTGAAATATTCAGCAAGTTTAATGACACAACCAAAAGTGTAGTTCTCAAATTTAGACTAGATAACGCTGTTGGGATTTGAATCACTCCTGCATGTATGCACTCAAACAGATTTAACTGGACCTACACACTCCATAAATGTCCCAAAGTTGTTTTCCCATCTTCTTGTAAAAACAATAAAGTGTAAATGTATATCATTACAGCAAAATGTTCTCATTTACATATTTTTCTGCTTTTTTTTTGTCAGACAACTAAATTCATCAGAAATTTTGACTGAAAATCAGCCCATTAAGAGTGCGTGAACTCATGCTTGCTTAAATCATCTCCAGACCGTCGCTGTGCTTTAATAAAGTCCTGATTTTATAGCTAGAGCATCATCTGACAAAATCCCCATTCACGTGAGAAGGTCTGTGGGGAAAATTTGGCTGTACTTACACAATCTTCCAGAGAAAGGTAGAAGCAACAGTATGTCTATTAATAATTAGGTGTCATGAACATATTATCTGAGCCAACCAGATGAACACATACCCTCATGTTCATTAACTCATTAATAGATCTAAAGTAATGACATCTAACACATTAATTAATATAGTATCGATATAAATTTAATTAGACTTTTTCTAACTTATTGTCACAAGCTTAACCCTTTCACTGGCAATTTAATTGTTAACTGAGCTGGGATCTCACAATAATAACATCATCTGACAGCAGGAGACAATCTCCTCTGAAGCAGGTCAGCCTGGTAACCAGGGGCAACATGAATGTTGATTAAGGCTAGGCTTTTTAGATTAATTGCGAACTGGATCACTGATGGTAGGGGATATCTCTAAGCACTGTGATATAGTCTAGCCGACTTAAGCAATTTAATGCTATGGGTGATCAGAAGCTTATGTTTGGCTGGTATTTCCTCCTATATTAGACCGTGACATGCAAGAGGTGACTGGAGCTCGCTGTGTTATTAGAAATTGATGCCCATGGGTCTGAAGGTCTCCCGGGGCTGACGAAGCTTGGGGTAGAGGGCACCAGAAATGTGAGAAAAATGAGAAGTGGCTATGATGAAGACGAATGAGATACAGTTGAAGGTGGAGAGGAGCCATGATTATATCATGATCAAGAAGGGACAGAAAAGCTACATAAAAAGAAAATAATATTTAAAATTAGGTTCCTTATTTCATTACAAGATGAGAAGCAACACATTATTGTTCATCTCTGCTTATGTCTCAATAAGGACACAAGCTCACAGAGAATTAATAAAGTCTGACATATCAGGGTTAGATTTACTATTACTGTGCACCTTGTCCAAGCAACATTTTGGCATTAAAAAGGTTTTTTCATAGGGAGATGCAGAGGTAAGTCAAAGCTTGAAAGTTATAGACACAGCTATCTTTTCTGCATATGTACTGATAAATATTTAAATAATTCAAACAGATTTATTAGCTAAACTTTGAACTATTTAGTTCTTAACTTAACTGTGCTTGACTTGGCTGTGACTTGCTGCAAGAAGAGAAACAGTTGCTGCACAATGGGAGGATAGAATGTATGAAGGAAGTTTCTTCCTTTGTTTAAATCAATTTGAAGACTACAGTGGGTAGCTGATATTTCATCTGAATATTCATCTGCTTTGTCTGTGAGTGCAGAGGAATATTATGTTACCAAATGGGGAAGATGCCCTGACAAACAACAGCTTTTTAGTCATTTTATGGAACAACAGCTGTTCACAGACTGGGGAGGGGTGGACACTTGGCTTTGGTGATTTCTGACAATTACAGAAGTCCAAATCTCAAATATTTGACCTCATCACGGAATTATCCACATGCCTATATGTCCTGTGTTGTAATAAGAAACAAGTTGTGCTTGAGTTACTGGTAAATTCTGGGTGCTTGATCATCAACAGATATGCTTGCTTGTGACTGCGTGTTAATTTGCTTCTTTCTGCTTTTTTCTAATTATTCATACCCCAGTGATACACTGGGAGGCAACGTGGGCTTCAGTGTCTTGCCTAAGGACACTTCGACATGCAGCCTGGGGAAGCCAGAGTCGAACCACTGACCTTCCGATTGGTGGGCAACTGCTCTTCCTCCTGAGGTAGATTGCAGTTTTAGGACCTCAACTACTGAACTCGACAAAAAAACTGGTTAGACATTTGTGTTGTTTTAAATAAATAATTAAATTGCATAATATGTAATTTGTTGTTGTTCCTGAGTTTTTTTAACTCAATTTAAGATCTGGTCATTACCAATTTTTTTATATATTCTGGATCAAACAACTTAGAATTGAAACCTTACAGTGTTCACATGAGTATTTCACAGACAAGTGGAGAAATGAATGCTGTAATTGTTAGAAAAAAATAACTGTGAGCAGTCAGTTTCTTCAATGTTACAATGCATGAAGGTATCCAGATATTCTATTCTGTTACTTGGCATAATCTTTAATGCATGTTTGATCTGTTCATTCATTAAAGATCAACAACTGAAAGTGTGACAACCTGACAAAAGTGCACAGGTGTTTAGGGAAGAGTAGTGATGTGCGATACGACTAATTTCATTCCAATCCGATACCAAGTAAAACCAAAGGCGATTTTATCGATACTCATACTGATACTTTTTACAAGCGCGTATTGTGTTAAAAGAAGATATCTTTTGAAAATTTGTGTTTCAAACTATAGCCACCCAATGACCAAAACTCAGATAATCTTTCTTATTCTTTATTTTTATTTGTCAGTTGCAATAAAGACAAGAAATGATGATAGGAGAAATCAAAGCAAAATCATCTGGTGAGAACCTGCATATTCATTTAAAATCATGGTAGCTGACTTGTAGAACAAGTCTACATCTACGTATTTTCGGATGTGAAAAAAGCTCCACCCATGACTATGCTTTCACTCAGATTGTCTCATCCCACCAAACTAGCCACCGTGCCTCTGTGTGTCTGAAGAAGGGGTGGATTGATACAGTCCTAGATCCCTTCACAGGCAAAAGGAGATGCCAACCAGTGGGGAATAGGTCCTGTAAGTGGCGAAATAACTATGTGCTGCATCGAAAAAGTACCTGTTCACATGAAGTTAGTGCAGACTTGTGAAAGTATCGATACTTTTAAAAAAGGATCAGACACTTTTCGGATTCAAAATATCAGTACTTAAGTATTGATCCTAAAAAAGACACGTTTGGGATCACTTTTGATCTTCACAACTCTAGGGGAGAGATATTTTGTTCAGTGTCAGATAGGCTTGTCTGTTGGCAATGAGTGAAAGGGAAGCAGTGATACTCGCAAATCCTACGTTTTCACAATGAAATGATCGGCCCTTGTAGTGTTTCAAAAGGGATTAAATTGTATCCATCTTTAGAACTAACTGTGGGCAGCTTGAATTCATGTTGGTTCCAACCAATTTCCAAAAATGACAAGATCTCAGAACTAAAGTGTCAAACCATAAAAGTTTTCAAGCCAAATGTGCTGCACAATCCTTTCCTTCATTTATGCTCGGAATGCTACTGTAAACTGTAAACATCAAGTACAATATTAAATTCAATGCTTTTGATATTGCCTCCTCTAAACTGCTCAAGCTGCCTACAGTAAGTAGGCGTGTTTGGACATTTATTAAATACTTCAGTCTATTCTAAAATCAGTCTAAAAGCATGCCTCTTGTGTTGGAGAAGAGGATGATTGAGACCTGCAATTCTACTGTTCGTATTGGGACCACTGTCCAAAGTCCACTGTTTTGGCAAATACCCCCAAATAATAGAATATTTAGATTTACAGAGGAACATAAAACGAGTAGCAGTAGTATTTATTATGACCGAGCAAAAGAGGAAATTAAAAAATAACAGGGATCACTTGCAGTTCATTACTTTTCTATTTTGCTCTCTCTCGTGAATGGTTAGGATTAGAGATAAAAATGTCTGACAAAGGTTAGAATTCATGGACACGTTCAGAGTGAGATGCCCCAAGTATATTTATGGCACTTCAAAAGTACACATTTTTACTGCCTATAACATTTTAATAGTAATGAGTCACAGTTTTTGTCCTATGATGCTGATGCTGCCCAATAAAAAAGGAAAACTGGACCACTGAATTTTCTCTGAGGCTTTTGGCGTTTCTCTGAGGTGTTGTTTTAATCTTAATTACTTTTTGTTAGAATGGAGCCTATCACAACCTTCACCACAAATTAGAAGGTAAACTCTCCTGTCTCCCGTTTTTCTGAGATGAATCCTGCTGGAAGTGACTTTTTAACCCTTCAATAGAAAAATAAAAAAGTTTTGTTCTTTATTTTTGCTGGTGTGGTCAGGCTGATGCATTGACTTTAAAGTTAATGCTCTGAAAAAACACACTGTGAAGGAAATGAATGATCATCGGAGGGAGAGAGGGGAAGAGAGTGACATAGAAGGAGGTTCAATGCCGTACAAAGTGGTGCAACATGGTCATTGACCCCACTGATGTGAAGAGTCAAAGTGGGTATATATATATAGTGTTGGGGATATGAGGACTCAGATGAAAAAACGGAACACCAGACACTTGTGAGTTCAGGAAAATAAATGAAAGTGAGAGAGGTTAGCTGGATGTTTGTGAGTGAGTACACTCACTTTCTTTGTCGTTATTATTTTTTTCCTAATGTTTATCTAGTCTTGTATCAAGAAATGCAATCCATGCAGCCATATAGTAGCAAGTTTGATCATGTTAAAATGAAAATTGAAACGTTAAATGTTAAATTGAATATAGCCCCACAAATTTAGGTTTCTCGGCATATGATGGACAACTATTAGAATTTTTGGGCCTTGAAATAGTTTTACAGTCTGAAGATGCAAATTTCAGGGTTTAAATGTGGACAAAATTCTTATTTTTTTTTCTCTCTTGATTTAACTACTAGTTTGACTTTGAAAACAAGTATGAATACAACCAAAGACACAATTCACCCCCTTGAGAGATGATAATGCATCATCAAGTGCAGACCCAGTGTACATCACTCTATTACTGGATGCTAAAAGCAAGCAGTAATGGGTTTGAGTTATGCATTTTTCCACACATAACTCTCCCTGCCTGAAAACAACTTTGGCAGACAGCAGTGAAAAATCCTAACTGGAAATGGAATCACTCAAATGTAAACTCATGGCTGGTTTCTCCCTCCTCTACTATTTGCAAAATAACAGTGGCACCACAGTTCGACTGAGTATCAGCTAAAAATGCAACATACAAGCTTCTACCAAAAGTAAAGGAGAGAAATCGCAGAGTTTCACAGTGGAGGGCATTTACATGTTGAAAGCCATAATTTAACTGCAGTTTCTTGAAAATGTGCTGAACTTGAGCTTGAGGTTGCTGCCTTTCTTTCTCTGCTTTTGGTGTGCAGTCGTTAACCTACCAAGAGAACATGAATAAATTACTACCCGTTGACACTTGAATCATTTTGGAGTTCCTCTATTAAATGCATCTGGGGAGAGAGTTGGGAGTGAGCTGCAGAGAAGAATAAAGTAAGTAGTAAAGCAAATGAAAGACTTCCAGAGGAGTTGAGACATTCCCCTGAGAAATCTAGTCCACTTAAGAAGAACTGACTTCTGAAAACATGCTCCAGAGAACGTTATATTAAAAGCTGAGTGCAATATAAAAAACGTGCAAATTTCAGTCAAGGTTTTCCTTACTGTCAGTTACGACTCATGTAAACTGTTAGCATTTTTCCTAAAACTTGTGTTCTGTAAGGTTACAAGCACCCTTTATGATAATTGCTTGAAATTTGTCTGGCAACAGCTCAACAAGCCTGGGTGAATAACAGTATGTGCATTAATAGAAAATGTACTTTGCTCTGTCTCACATGCAGTGTAAAGAGTTTTATTTATTATTTGTTTGTATTGTATTTGTATTATGTGACCTTACATTGTGTTACTGTGCTCTCCATCAACATGCTCTTTCTACAGTACTATTGATTATTGTAAGTGCAGCGATTGGGCCACATATCTCACTCTTCCGAACACTCCTCTGTTTCAACTGTTTTCATGCCTCACTTTCCAAGCTCATCTTCCAACACATTTTATTTCTTTCCATATAAGCTATTCTTTCCCCCTTGTCTTGCTGTTAGCTTTTCTCTCATTTCTCCCCATCATTCTTTTTACACCAGCTCATCCACCAAATCAGTCTTCCATCCCCTTCTCATTTTCGTCATCCTCCTGTCATGCCTCCAATTTTCTTTTTGTTATTGCTATTGTCATCCCTTGCCCTTTTGTGCCGTTTGCCTCCTTTGACCTGTGCCAGCCCTTTGTTTCCACTATTTTTCAACTGCTCATATTTCCCCACTTATTGCTTATTGTTATACCTTTCTCCAACATCTGGTTTGTTACCTTTTCCGTCTTTTGGATTCGTTCTCGTCACTGTTTATTCCCCTCTCTCTCATTTTTTCCTTACGGCTATGTTTCAGGCTTACTGTATTCTCTCTGAAACAGTAGTATGGGCTGTCCAGGCTCTTACCAGCCACAGTAGAAGTCTGCATTAATATTGCATGCCATTGTCTTATCGACCACAACTATGCCAGGAATACAGAGCTGGCTGCAAGACAAGTTAGGCTACAGCGGCAGCTTGAACACACAAATACAAGTGAATACACACATGCATATTTAGCGATAAAACCAAATTGTGGCTTGGGTGGCATTGGTTTAGGGCTCTGTGGCACACAGAAACCAAAACAGACACAAGGATGAGGTTTACTCACCAGACAATGAATCTGAGCATTGAAAAATAATAAAAATACAAGAAAACAAGCAAACACTCACAAAATCATAAACCCAGTATGTGCCTGCGCATGCCAACAGCCTGACTGGCTTTTTCCATCAGCTGGACCTATCACAGCTTATCATCAGCTCCTTTGAACCGTGGGCTCAGAGCACGATTGCATTCTCAATTAATGCCTGTATGATTTTCTTTGACGAAGCGAGTAATGACAAGTGGCTTGCCTGTGTGTGTGGCTGTGTGCGCATAGGTACGCACATGCTTCTTTGTAAACAAACATATATGGTATGCTGTCTGTAAATCCTGTACATCTTTTTACATCTTTGCACATGCACAGTATGTGGTGGGTGTGTTTAGTGTCTGAGAAGGGGGTGGTGAACCAGTATACGCTAACTTGGGGAAAACATATGCGATGTATGTTTTCAAAGGTGTCCTTTATCCTTTTTATCTTTGGGCCCTTCATAACCAGTGGAATTTGCCTGTAGAGTGGATGCAGAAGTTTTTGATTATTTTATTTGTCTCTGATTGGCCTAAAGATTAAATGTAGCACCTCTCAAGTTGCTCTGTTCATAAAAGTCAGAGGGAGATAACATCGAGAAACTTTAAGGGTTTGAACATTAGGTTAGTCATGCAGACATAAACTTTTTTTGCAATGTTTCTGTGTATTCATGTCCACTCAAATATATTTTTAAATAGATAAATAGCGTAGTCCAGAGTTGATTGACATATAGAAAGATGAAAGCTTAACAGCGCTTGAAAAAAAAAAGACAGCTTGTCATTCTGTTTATGTCTCTGGGAATATTCTTCTAAAAACACAAGTACAGATGAAAGGTGATATGTTGTGTTCTTTTATTGGGCTGCAGACTCTGGTGTGCACGTGATGAGAGCCCTTTACACATTTTCTTAGTCTGCAACTGGCTAGCATTTTGTTGAGGTAGTAGCACTTAATATGCTTCAGAGAACCAGCTAATTTTGTTTGTCATAGAAAATAACTCAAACGTTATTTGAGTCCTCGCCTTCAATTTAAAACAGCACATTCTCCTTTTCAACCATTCTTTTGTGTTGGTGGAAGTGGGCTTAATTCACTGTCCTGCAGCGATATTCAATTAGAATTGAGTTTTCTCTGGGTAACATATTTCAATCAAAAACTCTTGGCAGTCTCCTGATTTTATGATTCCTTTGATACACTACATGTATCAAGCATTAAAGAACAACCTCCTTGTTATATTTCAGGTAAGTTAACTTAACCATAAAAGGAAAACATTAACTGTTTTTGCATAATTTTGTCATTTGTTAAACTGAGGCACAGCAAAACCTTTTGCCTGAAGTAAGAAAAATAATTGTTGCTCTTTGTGCACTTCTTTCACAATTGTTGTCTTCCTTGACCTTTACCAACGAGCCCTACTTGGCTCACTGTGCAGCCTCGGTAACTACCACTCCAGATTGATCAAGGAATCTCTTGATTGAAGCTATTTAGATGTCTTTTAAAGTGTTGTTTTCCACACTCTGCAAAGATGCGTGTGTAATTTATTTAATAAAGTTTCTTCTTAGAACACAAAACTGTCATGTCTGTTATTTGTTTTTCTTCATGATTAATTAATTCATTTCATTCCAACTGTGAAACTTCAAGAGTCTTTGGACCTTGTATTTAAGCTTTTTGATTATAGAAAACTGACTCTCAGTTTATTTCATATGATATATTTTGGTCAGCTCAGGAGTGAGAAACACTGATTATAGGCTGGAAAATATCCACTTGATTTTATCACATAATACTAAGAAAACCTTACCTTAAATTCAGTCGAACACAAGTTTTTTGTTGACTGAGTGTTCACCATTCCACCTGAACTTTCTCTGGAAAGACACGTCTGATTTAAGATCAGTTTGGAAAGAAAAATCGTTTAACCAAAATGATGTATCTGCAAACCGTATTCAGGATTTGGTTTACAAAAACCTAATAGTATTTTTGTGTTTTCTAAAAGAGTCATCAAATCAAAAGCTACAAATTGAGTAAAATGAATTTTTTTTTTAAATTACATAAAATTGGCTGATTTTTCTAATTCTATATTAATATTCAGCAGTGACAATCTGCTCAGAACAATTAAAGGTTAACATGTTGTCCTTGAAATAAGGTAAACAAAAACTATAATACACATTTAAAGAGAAACATAAACTGAGCTGGAAATCAAGACATGGAAGGAATATTTTATGTCTGCTGTCAGATCCTGAATCTGCTGAGTTGCTTGAAAGTTACAATGCAAAGCCTTATGTAATGGCAGTGTTGGGGTGTTGCCAGCTTTCTGCCACCTTGCTGTTTCCTCCAGTATTACAGTTCATCATAATCTACTTTGGATTATCATCAGGCTAAATGCTTCCATGATTAAAAAGGATTTTTCTCATGGGGTTTTAATGAGAATCTGAGAAGTGTTTTCAGTACTGACTGTCCTCTAGTCTCTCAGACAAACCAAGTGCAATTGTGTCAGGTCATCCGCATTGAATGTGTGCTTTTGGATGTACTTCTGTTGTTGTTTTCAACTGTTTCCATTTCCTCCAGACATTTATGCACGTTTTATCATGGACTAAGATTAAGGTGGGGGATAACAGGCAACAATAGCATATAAATAGATATGAATACAAAAATAAAAATCTAATCTTTCTGAAAACATTTCATACTATAAGGGGAAAAATCTTGTTGTTTTAAAAACTAATATCAAAAAGTTAAGAGCATTGTTTCTATGAATTCATTTTTTAATCAATATTTAAGAAAGATAATAACAGTCCCCCTTTTTTCTATAAATAATAAGACGAATAGATAATCAGAGCATAATGCTAAATTAACAGTGCACAAGGGATATGAATAAAGGGCAACAGGTAAGCAAAAAGAAAAAAAAGGTCACAATGTACAGATAAAGAAATATTAATTGTAGCAGAACCTATGATTTATTGTTTTCATTGTGTCACCTAAATGTGGGAAGCAGAGGTGAGTGTCCTGCTGCATCCCCTGAAATCAGGCATTACAGCATTTCAAGTAGGTTTGAGGTCAAATAAAAGGTATTTAAATCCAACCTTATCTCAGCTACTCCATTATAGGTCCGAAAGAACTGCCACAACAGAGAGATGGAACTATCAGTCCCTATCTTTAAAACCTAATCAAAAAATCATATGCACTGTAAGTGTTACAATGGACAAAAAATGATAATACCAGAATAAGAGAACACAGATCTGAAGCATTTAGTTTCTTTGTTGATCAAAAACTGAATCCATTTATTGACATCTGTAAAACAAGACAAATGCTGGCCAGCTGTCTTCATAAATTAGAACAGGTTCCTGAAAAATGCTTTACATTTTTCCTGTTTGATTTAATTAAGTTGTACCTATATAGCACCGATTCAAAGAGCATAAAAAGGAAAAATAGAAACAAGTTCAGTTGAAGTCCAATTACATCCAATTGGGCCAAATTGTTTTTAGATAACGCCAAACACTTGAGCTGTCTATATATATAAAGAAAGAAACAAAGAAAGAGATCACATTGAAACTTGGTTTAATTCAAATGACTTTTTAAAGTATAACTTTGTTGTTTGAGAACTCTCTGTACATATCATAAACACAGGTAAACACAACTGTATTCTATACTCACTTAGTGTTGCCATTGTACTGGTACCTATTCCAGCTGTCACAGCAAGAGACGTGGGATACACGTCACCAGTCCATCTCAGGACCAACACAGAGACACGCATGAAAAACATCTGCACACAAACACTCCCACACCTAAAGTCAATTCACAATCTCTTATTTACCATATACATTTCTGGTCTGTGAGGAGTTAGCGTTCCTATAAAAAAACGTGTGGAGAACATGCAGTAATTCACAGGTGAAACTCACGTGAAACTCACAGGTTTCATAAAGTGACCAAGAAAGTAATTTTTGGTCACCTGTCTGCCTACTGTAGTTTACTGTAATTCATTTTATGGCATTCACACTCCCAAAATGTTCATTATTTTCCTCTGTGTAGGTCATTGTGCCAGGGCAGGCTTAGTACCCAAGACATAGCCTATTTCTGCAGTTCTATGCTTTTGTCTGGGTGCAGTTTCACTTGGTGAAAGTAGGGTGGAACACGGAGGTGGTATGCATGTGTGTGTGTGGGTGGGTGCGTGTGTGTTCGTGCACGACTGTGCTTGTGTTTGAAAATGTGTGTGTGCCAGACTGGCCCCAGGGTCCTGAGCCATCACGCTTTATGAGGTATGGCAAGGTGAGAGCAAAACATCTGCTCGCCCAAAGAAAAGCCCTGGTCTGGGACTCATATCAGGTTTTGGCAGCAAAACCATACATGCACATATATCTGAGTGCTCTCAGGAAAAAAAAATGAATAATTGACTTACACAGCTGGAAACTTGAGGTACATAAGCCCTTTTTTTGTAGACTGCAAGGAAACCTGTACTTGTATGAGAACACACTCTAAACAACATAAACATGCATGCACACACAAATAAATCTTAAGGAAAAAAAATGAAAAAAGACCTTATTCATGCAGACTTGCATCCTCCTCCTCAGGCTTCATTCTCTAAGATTCTCCTGTCTTAGCTGCTTCTTTTTCTCTCTTGTTTCGACATTTCCCTCATGTCAAGGGCATTGGAACAATCCCCTCGTACCTGCCATTGTGCCCCCCTACCCAACCCTCCACTCCTCTCTTCCTGCCTCCTCTCCTGTCTTCTCAAAACACCCTGGAGAGGAGAACTGCCATGTAAGGTCTACTGGAGAGAGGATAGACACAGAGAGCATTCAGACTGCCTCTGACATCAGAATCACTGAACCTGCCCACATCTATTCTCTCCAACCTTGTCTTTTAGACCGCCTGTCTACATGTCATATCTGTGTGTTTGTGTAGCTCTGCCTCTTTTTTAACCCTTCTGTATGCAGGTATAGTTCGCTGGTAAAGTAACTTTTGTCTTTGGGAAGCTGTGAGGGGAATATATCAGCTTTCTTACTTGTTAGACATTTTCAATCACTGAGGAAATTTGCTCAAACAGGTTGAGGGTTGATTCACACATGTATGTGGTTGTTGTATCCTGAAAGAGCACTAAAGCTTAATTTAAAGGGAATACCTACTTTACCTTCAATTATCCATTCCTAGTTGTGTCCACCTTGACCTTTTGTGTGTTGTCTTTTGAAAGTGGTGATTAAAGATTACAACCAAACCACTCAACCACTTAACGATACAATTTTTAATCACTGAATCCTGTTTTACTGAAGCTGGTGATCCTGCCCAAGTACTGCTGCCAAAAAGGATGTAGTCATTGTTTTGCTGTCCAAAAAAGCTGTTGCCCTGTTTAATATGCCTTGTCAAGTACCCCTGAGGAGGTTTGGCTAAATTACAGTCATCGGTTGAATACCGCTTGATATTTTTCATTTCAACTGCAGTGAGTACAATTCCTTTCTGTCTTCCACTTGGCCTGCCTCCCGTCAACATAATTTGTCTGCTTTGTCTGGCTTGTAATTGTAAAACACTTCAAACAGTCGCAAAGGGTATAAACGAATGGAAATAATTTCCCTTTTTTGGGGGACTTGTCATTCCAGATCATACATGCAGAATTTCAGTCAGTCAAATTTAAAAAAGCAGGCGATATGTCAACCCTCTAAAATGCAATAGCATTACAAGATCTAGAGAAATCTTTCAATTTTAATGACACATCTCACCAAAGTAATTGCTGAGATATGGAAACAGCTATTTCAAAGTCTGATAAAAATTAAGATTGTTAACGAGATGGTCAGACAGGTTTCCTGGTGGCTATTAGATAGTCCCCCACTTCAATATACATAGCTTATATTGCTAATGTTGGTTAAAGCCCACACAAAGCACAGACTCTACAGAAGAAGAAATTACTCTATATTGTTAATGTGAGTGATGGTTGATGTGGTGTAGGAATAATAAGCTCAACATGGAGTTATAAAGAAAGGAAAAGATATTCAAAAAAGACAAGACGCACATGTGTAAAATCTGCGTCGTGAAATAAAAGCAACCACATTAGCTGTTCTCATCCTGACTAAAAACCTGTCAGCTGTCTCTCTTCCACTGCTGAAAAGCAGCCATTCGGGCACACAGTTCAGCATTTACAGCTCTAAAATTTGTCTCTTTGAAATGTCTGGATAACAAAGAGTAATGGGTGTTGCTCCCATCGATGTCAAATCACATTTGAGGGACTGCCTTCTCTGGCAAGCCATTCTTTGCAAACACATCTTGCGTGTCAGATAATCTTCCTCCTCCATCTCATGGCTTTTTGTGTGTTTTTTTCAATACCCCCCAAAGAGTTCTCAAACAACCAACACTGTCTTTTTCTGCAAGGGTAAAAGTTTATGGAGCTCACCTCTATACATCTAAATCCAACCTGCAGAAGAATGGACTGTTATTCTAAGTTACACACAACTTGAGGGATTCCTGCACTCTGTGTTTTAAAAAAGTTATAAAACCAGCTCATACCACATGCATGACATGCATGTTAGGTTGAATGGTGATTCCAAACCAGCCATGTGTATGAAAGTTGAGTGTAAATGTTGATGAAAATTCTCAGTCATCCAGGTCATTGTAATCATAGGAGCGTGAATAAGGGCAACTGGACTTCTTCTTGGATCTTGAAGACGGTTCACCTTTCATCCAGAAGGCTTCTTCAGTTCTAAACTAGATGGTGGTTCTAAACTAGATGGTAGTAGCTTATACATATATAAACCTCTCTGCTTATACGGTCACTTCTTGCCTCAATGTGAGCTGGGATAGACTCCAGACAGTGAGAAAGTGAAAGTGAGACAAGCTAATGGATATATGGGTTCTGCAATATAGTACATAAAAAGCAGAACATTCTTAGCTGTTTTTGGTGTCAGCTGACTATCACTTTAATGACATAACTGCCCTTTCTTTCCTTCCCCTTTGGTTTTGTAATTTGTCTTTAACCAGCAAAAAGTATAGATCTTGTCTGAATAGTTTCTGCTCTAAAAACATATTGTAATTACTCTGAGGTGAATGAAAATGACTTGTCCTTCAGTTAAAATGTGTGGGCACAGATTGTGGATATAATATCATCTTATTATTTTTTTTGTTCAAATTTTACAGGTTTTGAGCCTGATCATCACTGTACATGTTATAAATTTAGCCTTATTAGTCAAAGTAGATACACTAGATCATCAGTTTTATTACTGCTCATCTGGAACATAAATAATTGAGAAACATGACTGCTATAAACATGACATTTATTCATACCCTATTGCCAAATGTGTGCTTGTTTGTTAGCTTACATTATTTTAAATTCTGATTCATCCAGTCTGGTTCATGACCTCCGATTTTCGATACATTTCTGATGGTAAAATACAAAGCACACACATCGCCACACATCTCATGGATTTACCTGTGATCCCCTGGCTGTGAACATAAGGATCTTCAGCAATCCTTTCCCTGAAGAGCAATTTGTCACACATCCAGGTCTAAGACTGTATGAACGACATCTTATCCTGTTAAAGCATGAATTCGTGACTGTGCAATTACTCACATGAAGAACTATGCGAAAAAAAGCAACTGGGGTTTGACATAATGAGAAAGAGAGAGCTACCATTCAACAGACGGATGAGAAGAAAAAATGAGAGAATGGCTTGAGGAACTCTTACATGAATGCCACTGTAGGGGGCCACCAAAGTGAGCAAGTTAAGTAGCAAATGCAGAGTAGCTGTAAATAAGTGGCTACTTGTTACAAAAAATATGCAGAAGTGAGTGTGCACATGTTGCATGCATAGTAGCTATAAAGGAAATAACTCAAAGCAACATATTAACTGGGAAATTTACCCAACTGGGAGATAAGAGGCTCTCTCACTTCAGTTCAGATGATGGTTCACCGAAAGTAAACACTTTAATGCAATTTCCTTTCATATATTTTACAATACTATGCGTGCCACTCAAAATTACATAACCAAGAGTAATCTAAATGGACATTGGATATGACATTGCAAATTGGGGACAATAATCACACAACCTGGATAAACATTAGGGAGCACATGTGATGCTTGGAGGGATAAAATGGAGGCTGAGGAGGGAAGCACAGTTATTGGGTGACTTCCAGGCAGACGAAGAATAGGAAAATCAGTGAAAATATGGGCTGTATGATAAGCCAGAGACAGCTGGTAAAAAAAAGAGGACAAAATGTGAAAGGAGAATTGATAAAAGGGGTCATAAAACCCATAAGATGCTGAAATTCTGAGCAAACAAAGTTAAAAGCCTTTATATTGGCATGCAAAAGTAAACAAACACACGTGCAAGTTGGCAGAACATCACATGATGGCACCTAGAATATCCAGCAGGCATCTGGTGAAGCAGCTAACATGATCTAGCAGAGCATGCAGGCTGGGGCCATATGTGCGCATGTGGGTGGTGCACTGTGTGCATGTATGTGTTTGTTAGAATTGGTCTTCTGTGTCTCTGTGTTTATGTTTGTGTCCGGTGTCTGTGGTGACAGCTGCTCACTAAACAGTAATATTGAGTCTAATTGGGGATTAACAAACCAGTGGAAGAGGTCCACACAGAAAACCCTGATCAAGAATTTAACTGGGAACATTCTCACTGTGATGCAATAATGAAATGTCACATTCCTGACTATACCTTTCAATTTGCCAACCAGGTAAATCTGAAAAAATAATTCTCTCAGGCCCCAGGTTTAATGACAGGATCACAATCACAGGTACCATTTAGAAAAAAAAAGCCATCTGAAAAGCAAAGCATTTCACAAAGAACTCTAGTGGATGGACTAATGGATGTGTGAGTCACATGCCTCACGCCTAGATGCCCTCCCCACACAATCATCTGAACTCATGGACATCATGTAGCTCAGAAGATAAGAGCGGACGTCCACCAGCTGGAAGGTTGTGGCTAGGATCTGCAGCTAATCCAGTTCATACTGCCCACACTGTTCTTCCACCAGTCGAAGTCTGTTTGGACCAAAGCTTCTGCCAAATTAATTAATATAAGATTTATGGTGAATATCATAAAACTGTTTGAATTAGTGTAAAAAAGATAATGTGTGTGTTGAAAGAAATTGGATTCATAGATGCTAGATGGTATCTGTTTTTTGTCATGCACTACCTGCCTTACCCTTGCTAATAGCCCTTCCTACAAAGGGTTTTACTAGAGAACTTGATAACATTTGTTACCTCAGCAGATATAGACACATCAGTGGGAGAATGGAGATTGGTGAGGCTGAATATAATCATGTCTAAAACATATCCAGCCACATCTGTCTTGGGGTAAAAGTGTTTACAGATTCATTTGTGTTAGCTGGCTCATTTTATTGCCAGTGTCTGTGTGTGTTTCATTGGATATTTTCTAACTAAAATATGAGCTGGACAGCTCAGCTGAACATAAATAACATCATTCACTGCTCTTCCAAATCAACAACGTAAACCCACTGTTGGTTCAATAAAAAGCATGCCATCTGCTGTAAATTACCACAAAATTATAGATTACAACCTTAATGCTGCAATTAGTTTGTTGCTGATGCTGACCAGGGCATCATCAAGAAGAGACATAAAGTTGTAGTGGGGTGATGGCCATGGACATGGCTGGATGAATTCTAATGGGTCGTAACATTTGTGGCTCAGTGGACTTTTTCTTTGGTCTTTGTGTTTCAAATTTTTTTATTAACCACTGATGTGTGGTCATCATATTTCTCAGCTTCATGTACCACCAGTCGGGAAAGGCTGATACTGTGTCCATTGCATCTCAATGTATCACTTCAATACAACAGTTGTATCAATTCAATGGCAAAAAATAGAGCACATTTTGGACAAGACTGACAATCCTACCAATAAAGTTTGAAAACACCTCGGGGGGCTGTGAAACTGTCTAAACATATGCCATACAAAAAAGTTGATTTGTTAAAGCTTACATGACTGATCCTTCTTTAAAAGCAACTAAAGTAAACATTTCATGTCGCTTCAGTCAACTATTGCATTTATGAAAACTGAGAAAAAATAATAAACAACTCAGGAGAAAGATTTCAAAAGTCAGTTTTCTGGCCTCTGCTTGAGGATAGTAGCTTGAGGCTACATAAGTCACCATCAGTGGTTCTGATGTATCTGCTTTGATCTACTTTAAAATTCTGGATTTGTTACCCATACCGTAGGTTCTGGACCTAAACTAATGCAGACTGAGAAAAGAGCTCCATAGACAACCAAAAAGGCTTTCCGTACCCAACACCAGAGATCGTTGATTAGTAGAGAACAGTGTTACTGCTTCCCTTTTCACTCAGGTCATAGGATCTCCAGAAAGGTCTCAAAATGCAGGAAAACAAGTGAACCTGAACAAGGATCACGGAGGAATTATTTGATAACTAACATTTTCAACATATCCATTACCCACCGTCGATGTGACTGTTTTTCTTAAAATTACCTGCACTTTAAATTCTTTACCAGCTTTTAGTGCATTTTGGTCCACCAAGCCACCAGGGGGAAACACATTTTTGAGTAAATGTAAGTTATAAAATTAGTTAAATCTCCTGTGACAACTGATTAATTCACTGTGCATCACATTATGTGTTGAAATGGTATTCCAGTTTCTTTGATTAAAAACTAATAATATACAAATTATATACCCCATGTGCAGTCAAATATTCATTTGGTTTTCACACATCACACACAAAAACCTTTGGATGTTCTACCACATGCATGAACATGTGAAAACATGATCTCGAAATCCGTAGATGCCATCCCATCACACACATTTGGATCTTCACGCCCAGCGCCCCCATACACATTTTCCACCAACAATCGCAGAGACAAATCACTGTGGAACCTGCCTCCATGTCCCCACACAGCCAGTCATACAGTTCCTATCCGTTTAAGCCTTGACACACAGCGAAGTAAAAATAACACAGCTGCACTTAAGAAGCCACCAGGGGGAAAGCAGACAAGGCAGTCAGAAGCACTTCTATTTATTTCTAATGGGGACACCATCATAAGCCAGCAAGGCAGTTTTGCCACAAATCCACTGGGATTAAAGATGTCTATCGATGCTATGATTGACTCATTGGCTGACAAGAACAGAAAATGAATATACACTGCTTAAGATGAATTACCCTCAAAGTACAAGACTGAAACTTTGCTACGTACAGGAGGAACCATGCTTATTTCCTTTGTTTTCACAATGTTCTGTAGTTTCTGTTGTCTGTTTTATTGATCGTCTTTGGTTCTATCAATCAATTACAGCTAAGTGGGAAGTAGACTGTGCGCCTCTAATTTTTGCTAATTAAAAGAAATTTGCTTGTAGAAGGCATACTGGATGCATGCAGAGAAAAGTAATGTGAGGTAGTTTGGTTTTGGGACCCCAGGTGCCTTATCTTGCTGAGGTGCTGTTCATTTTGTGCAAACAAGAAAAGCAAGTGATAAACGGTCTTTCTGTTCTGTTAGATTTAGAGTGCGAGGGGGGAAGAGGATTAAAAATTGAACTTTTACGCTTTAATGCTCTTTAAATCTCAACGTCCTACTTTGCAAAGGTTTTGAGGATATTTGAAACAATGATTGACATCAACAAATGCATTTAGATAGCAATGCGGAGGGAAGCCATGCTGGATGACAGCAACTTTCAGTCTGCAGTCAAGATTCTTCTCCTGTACAGAGCAATCAAAAGGAAGGGTGATGCATCACATTGGCAAACTTGCATTTATCTCAACTTTGTAAGAGTGTGTTTCTATCATGAAAATATAAATTTGTGGTAAAAAGAAAAGAAAAAAATTGAAAATAATTTCTTTGGACTGGGCTCAAATTTAAGTTTTTATTGCATTTTACAGAATTTCCCAACTTTTCTTGAAAATAGGATGGTAGGTTAGGACAAATCAATGGAAAGTATCTCAAATTAAAACTGTACAACAGCTGAGTTTGTTCCCCTCTTTCCGAATGTGGCAAAACCTTTCTGCAAGTGTTGGTGATGTCACTAAGCATATTCATTCAAGTTTGTGCTTGAAATGACAAAGACGAGTTTGGTATATATATATTTTCATCTGATTCTTAACAAGAAAGCAAATACTTATAGATCTCTAAAAACTGTTCAACAATTCCTTTCAACAAAGTTGCAATTGTAAACTTTTTACCTTTTAAAACAGATGTTTTCTGAGATGTTGTGGGTGGAGGAAGGGTGCCTGACCTGGAATACAGTGTGTGCATGTTCACCTGCATGTCTGTTTTCTGCATTTGTTTGTTCGTGCAGAGCTCTCCGGACACAAGGCCATATGGAAACATGGTAGAAGCTTTTTGCACCCCTTTGCACCTTCTGCTCTTTCCACAGCGTATATTGCAATTGGGAGGAAGGGGAAGAGAGGAGGGTGGAGAGGAGCTATACAGAACAAGCAACTAAATAACTCTAAATGGCTTTCTGAAGCGTGCTGTGTGTAAGGACGCTGCAAGGACGTGTAAAATATTTGGAGTGGTGGGGTGCGTGGGGGGTTCCTGAGTACAGTGGGAAATAAACAAACCTTGATATACAGATGAAGACCAATATAAAGGGCCCACACAGCAGATGCATCCAAATAGAGATTTATAGATAAAGAATAAATCATGAATTAATTGTTTTATCATTCCTACAAGAGGCTGTTTAAAAGCAAGGATAGCCTCTGTGAATGCTTTCTGAAATCTTCCCAATGCTCGTAATACTGTACGTGGAGTGTTGCGTAAACATCTTTTGTTTCATGCAGTGGATCCAGTATGCTAAACAGCTCTCCGCTAATGTCTGACAACTTTCTAAATGAAGCTCATTATGTCCTCATTGATTTTTCATATTCTTTCTCACCGGTAAATACCCCCAAGGTACTCCTCTTACACTCTGCCCTCCCGCCTCTCTCCACCCAACATCTTTTTCTCTCTCTTTCTCTCAATGGTACCTGCGCTATCCATCCATCCGCCGGTTTGTATCAGCCACTCCCTGAGCAGCGGCAAACAGCAGAGCACTTAAGGGAGCTGAACGGTTTCCAATTAGCAAAACAAATACCTCAGCTCACTCTCACCCTGTCACATAGTGCCTCAGAGATCCTGGGCGGCCATTACAGACAATTAGAATTTAATAAGCCCAATATGCTCACTGTACTAATGGGGAGGGAGGAAGGGAGGGAGGTTAGGAGGGAGAGATGTGCCGTTATCATTACTTTTTCTCTGTGCTTTATATGTCTTTTTCCTTTAAATCTTATAGATACCCTTTTTTTCTTAACTCAGTGGAGGTGATATCAGTCACAATGCTATGCTCTTTTCTTCTCATGGACCTCATTAGTAATATTTTCTCACTTTTTTTTCAACTAGTTTTTTTTCAACCTCACACCTGCTTCTCTTCATTCTGCCCATCTCCTGTTCCTACACATTCAATCATCAAATCATGTCATTTGGTGCCACTTCTTTCCTCAGTCACCAATTTTTAACCCTCAGTTCTCACCCATGTTGTATTCCCTCCCTTCAGTCCAGCTCTATTGCTCTTCCAGCTGTTTTTCATTTCCACTTCCCTCATATCTGTTTTCATTTTACTCTACCTTCTATCTCTCGTTCGGATTCCTTGTCTTATTTCTTTCTGCCTCTACACTCACCTCTTTTTCACTCTCCCTTTCATCCTCCCTCCCCTGTTAACCTACTATATCTCAGCTCGGTCTCTGTGTGTCCTCTCACTCTCCCTCTCTGTTTCATCTTTGTAGTAAGGCCCTACGAAATGAGGTGATACAAATGGCATTTTATGGGACTGTGCAGCACAACCAGGCCGAACACCGCACGCAATCATAAAAGCCATTGTCTGCTGTGCATGCCACTTTTAATGTGTTCCATTTGATTTAATGCAAGTGATAGTTAATGTACGAGAGGATGTTAGGCCTTGAAGGTGTGTGTGAGAAAGACAGAGGTTAGAATATGGGATAAAGGGGATAAAGAGACAGGGTTCAAGATAAATAGAGAGGGGAGAAAGATTGTGAGATCGGAGGGAGAAAACGGTATCTAGGTCGTAACTGGAGTCCTCACTTCGAGGTTGAAATAATAAGGGACAGCCAAGCTGATATCTAATTTCTTGGGAAGAAATGCCATTTAGAGTGAGAATGAAAATGGAATGCATGCAGAGGATAGAGCTGAGATAGAAAGAGAGACGAACAAGTGGTGGAAAGTGAAATATCAAGAAATAAATGCAATATCCAGTGCACAAAGTGATTACAGTGCCAGAGGGAAGCAGAGGTGTGAGGGTTCTGATGGCTTTGTGCTTGTAATGCCGTTCATTCAAAAGAACAGACGTATTTACATCCAGATGGGGTCCTTGTAGGTATTACCTACACTCTTACCCAAGAATTGGGGAAATATGTGACAAGGGTAATAGCATAAATCCATCGTTAGTGTACGAGATTGGATGCATGATTTAAATTCCAGCCACTTTTATTTTTCAAAGTCCATTTGTGTCAGTGCACTTGGGAGAGTGTGAGTGGGTCCCCGCTGATAGCCGTGTACCTCAGAAGTTCAATTACGCACACTTGGATGAATAGCCTGAGACTGAGGAGTACTGCTAAAGATGCTGTCCATGGCTCTTGCGAAAAGTTCAAATGAGGCTGTTCAAACTTTTGTGCTTGAGGGGCAACTAGTAGCCTCAACAGGTTGAATAAGGTGCCCCTTTTGGTGCATGTTATCTGTCCTCTCTCTGTCCACCTTGCTGTTTCTCTACACTTAAAATAAAAGCAACTTAAGCCAACAAAATCCTTGAATTAATGTCTGTGCTTGATATCAAGTGTTGAATAATTTATCCATCAATTTTTTTAAACCACATACGAACACTAATTTAGAAAACACTTTGATAAATTTGAATACCACTCATGAATGTGCTCATTCTAAGACATTTTTGAACAACACTGACTATAAGGTTACTTAAGTTGGACAAATGTGTTTGAAAATAAATTTTAAAAAAATCCCCATTCCCCATGACATATAGTGACACTGAAGTATAGAGGAATATAAAATTTCACCATCTCCTGGGCCTTGATTAGCTTAGATTAGCTTAACGTGTTTCATTTTGATTCCGATCTTGGCAATGTTTCACAATCACAGTGGTGTGTTTAGTTTAACATAAGGGTAACAGTTGACAGAGGCAATGGGAAACTACATAGTTATATCTGTATAATATGCAACATCATATACATTTAATCAAAGCCTATGTTCATCATGGTTATGGTTGTTTTAATGTATTCTAGTTTATTTCCTTCCCTCTTTTTTTATTACAGTTAAGACCTACATCATAAATACTTGAAGAGTCCCATGAATTATACATAAATTTGTCCTGTAATGTTACTTGACGAACAGCTGTAGGCTGTGGTTGATCTGGTTTGGCTGCCGTGACCACAGTGATCAGTGCATTTGGCCAGCCCTTGTCTCTCTGCCTAATAGTTATATACACCCCGAGAGCAGTAGTGTGATTGTCAATGAGTACTTTCGCTTCCAAGCACCATGGGATAATTAGCTTGCTTTCCCTGCCTGTCAGACTTGGCAAGACCTCCCTGGTTTCTCTCTCAATTTAAATATATTTTTTTCCACCCTTTCTGAGTATGTCTGTCTGTGTGTCTATGTGTGTGCCTGAGTCTGTGCATATGCAGGAATAGAAGTCTTCTTAAGTTTTATTATTTCTTTTTTCATTAAAAGTTCATAAAAGATAAATCTGCTTCTTACAATTTGCATCAAATGGCAACTTTCACACAGGAGGTGGAGAGAAGAATGTGGAATCAGTGAATGGACTATCATACTTTAGAAGCTATGAGCATAATATTCTAATCATCATATTTTCAAAGTTTGTCTTGATAAAGATCTTTAACTACTCCTGGCCGGATCAGCATGAACATAAAACATATACTAGGTTTGTCTTTCTACTTGTCTAATACATGGAAGTAACAATCAACAGTTGTAAATTATGAGATAATAAAGTACACCTTGGTTGTTTTCTTTTTTTTTTCTTTTTTCTTCAGGAAGCATTCGCATTACATCACAGGACTCGTGTTGCATGAATATAGAAATAGGTAAGTTGTAACTATCATAGAAAATAAGCATTTAGGGACATTTTAGACATGTGTATTACAGAAAAAAAACGTAACTATACATTTGTGAGTTATATTCTGTTGCAACTTTTTAACTTTGTAGATTTTAGCCTGTAGACTAAGCCCTGAATGTTAATTCTATCACTAACTATGTACTTTTAATGTACGCTTGAGCAGAGCACAAAAGTATAAAAATTGCAAGAGGGAGGGAGGTAGAAAACCTCGAAACCAGCAAACTCCCGCATAAATGTTTTCAGAATGTTACAAAAGACCAACGACAATCACCATCCCCTCCCTGTTTGTGGCCAACAAAACACCAGCAAGATGTGGAAAGTTTGAAGTCATGGAGGAACATATTTGAAAACTAAAGAAGTCCCCAAGCTGAAGAAGAACGTTGACGTGCTGACGAATCAGAGCCTAACTGTATTTCTATGGGAAACATAAAGGAATGCATAATAGTGCATTTATTTTGAAGTTTTTGTGCCGTGAACCAGCACAAATAGTTCCTGTTCTGTTACCACATAAGACTGCCCAACCAAAAATGTATTATATCCAAGATGGACATTAGAGATCCTTCACATTAGCTGATGAGTTTTTCATGGAAGCTTGAAGGTCATTTGTGCTAGTTTCATCTAGGGGTGAAATAAATACTCCATGTTTGTTATAAATGACTCTTTACAGGCCTTTATCAGGAACTGAGAACCTAATGAAAGGTCTCAGGTTGTATTTTGGGGAAATGTTGGATTGCCTTACTTTTGACGCTGGAACCATACAGGGCACAACGTCAAGAAATCTTTGTCTCTATTGCTCCCACTTTGACTTTACCTTATGTCTGATGCATGCCTAGGAAGAGGGTCCAAGTAATTTGATGTCACAAAAACAGTTTGGCAAAGACAGTGAAGTATTGGAATGATTTAGTCTGTGGTAGGAAAGAAAAAAAAACAGTTCTGCATTCAAAGATCTTCTGAGCTGCTGATGTAAGCTATTTTCCCCTCACCACCTATTTAATCACTGGATGTAAATCAAAGAGAGAAAGAACGCATTAATTTAAACCTGCTTGAAGAGTTTTTGGTCCCTATGGGTGGCTTAATAAGGTGGCATGTCTTGCTGTGATGAGAGCGTAAAAGCGGATTAATCCCTTCTTTAAAAGATTGTGACATAAAAACCTAAACTTGCAGGCAGATGATTAATAGAGTAGGAAATAAGGCAGTCCTGTTTATTAGCAATAGCTGTGCTTTACAGGCTTTAGGAAGCAACATGAGAATTAAATCAACTCACAAATATTGCTTATACACACAAACCCTTCGCTGTGCTCGCCGTGCCTGAGGCGCAACCTCACCCAGGTGTTTGTCAACAAGCTGTTTATCTCTGTCACTGGGATTATCATTTTTTGGCACCTAACTGGATTGATTCATAGAGATGGCGCTTTCTAATTATGCTTTGGGCTACATTTTTCACTACACTTTTGATTAAATTGAACTTGTTTGACAACCTTTACAAGTGCTTGTAAGCACATGTTTCGAGGGCCAGAATTGGCTTTTGTAATCTTGCTTTCTATATGAAAAAAATAAGATTTTTACCTGGTGACATTTTAAGGAAATACATCTATTATAAAATAATTTTTTTTCTTTTTCTGTTTACTTTATTATAATTTTATTATCTTTTTATTTTATACTATACATGATGTCTAATTAACATAACTTAACCTTCCTGTTGAGTGTGAAGATCAGTATCTGGAAGGAATTAAAGAAAAAATAAATTGATCCATGAACCCAGAAATTGACCACAACTATTCAACTATTCACAATCATCATCATTCTAAAAACTTTGCTTTTTTTTTTTTTTTTATTCTATAAACTGCACTTGTGCATTCATTTGAAACCACACCACCTATTTGACAGGGATTCTACATAAAAACAGCACAAGTCTATGGTTGTCTGTTAGCCTGTTCTCCATTGCAAGGTACAGTTAAACTTGACTTTTTTCAGAAGATTGCCCTCCTATGCTGAAAGATTTCAAGCAGCTTCAAGCTCAAAATAGCACTTTTTAGTAATGTAAAGGGAAAACAAATAGAGAAGAAAATTAAAATAAGATTTATGACAATCTATTTTGAGAATTAAACACTTCATCAGTCCATGTAGACGCACAATAGATGCTAAAGCCATTATCGCCAGGCTGCTGCCATCACACTGTATGAACAAGTATTTTCTGTGCACTTCTGGCCTCGTAGCTCTGTGCATGTCAGAAGTTGGATTTTCCCCTGCAGGCCACGACACCAATCCTGCCTTAAATTCAAGTGTGCTTTGCCCCCAACCGAACGTTTTTAATGGTCTCTTTCTGTGGAAAAAAATACATGTCTCGAGCATGTTAGCTTGACAGCTACTTCTGCAGGACTCAAATTTATTGAGAATTTAGAAAAAGGTTTTCACTGATTCTGAGGTTTGTTTTAAAAGTTGTTTTTTTTTTAAATTCTTTAAGTCTGATATTTTTTCTTGCTTGAAATAAAAAAAGATAAACATATGGTTTACATTTTAAAAGCTTGCCTTAATAGAATTTAAATAGCCACTTACTCTGATGAATAAATAACTGATAATAACCTGCTGCACCTTAACAATATCATTACTATGAAAGTAAATCAGCATCAACGTCTGTGATCCACGGTCATAAAAAACCTGCACAGCTATGTCAAACAGTCATGTCATATGCATGAATTTACAATACTGCTGTTCTTCAAAGCGAGAATGTCAACATCATTTAATTATTCGCTATGATCACAGCAAATCCGGAAGAAGATGACAGTGGCTTTTGCTAACGTCTGATATGAAGGAGGAGAAGAAAGTGATACATTCAAGTAGAAAAGAGGAGGAGATAAACAAGCTCTTCTCGTAGAGAAAAATAAAGAATCCCAAACAGAGGAGACAGAGAGACACTTTAACTCACTGCAGAAATTCAGCAGCAGCAACACCCCACCCATATTGTCCCTGTAATCATTTTAAAGATATTAAATTTGGATTAACAACAATAGCTGAATTACAATGCAAGCTGGCAAGGAAATTATTTTCACCTCACTAATGAAATTCATGAAATAATGCCTGCCATGATTCCCACCTCACTCTCTTGCCTGCTCTCAAACAAACACTAGCATGTGCGTATAAAGCCAAAAGGGTTGATTGGGAACTAATAATGGAGGTGTTGCTGAGTCATTCATCACTGTACGAAGGTAGACATGTGTTGCATTGTTTACCTGAAGAGTCTAAGATTAAAAATGGAAATACAGTAGTAGCTCCTCGGGAGTAGAAACAACCCCACTTCTGGAAAATGTTGGGACACTGTAAAATACATTTTGCAATCATCTGTAGAACTCATAATATAATATTCACTAATGAACTCAGAAAACATATTAAAAGTTAGATGTTTTGTCTTTCCATGAAAAATATTTGCTCATGTTGAATTCCAGGGGTTTTCCATGTTTACCACGGTGTAAGCATCCCCTTTTAACAGTCTGCAAACATCAAGGCACTGAAGAGACCCATTTCTGGACCTTTGGTAGATGAATTTCCCATTCTTGTCTGACTCTAGCTGCTCAACAGTCATGGGTCTTCTTTTCTGTCAAAATATTTTCAGTTGGTGAAAAGCAGTTAAGCATCCAAAGTCATCTACAAAGCCATGTTGTTGTTAACAGATGCAGTCTGTTGGTTTAGCATTGTCTTGGTGGAATATGCCAGACCTTCCATGAAATAATCATTTGGATAGGAGCACATGTTACTCTTTTAAAACTTTTAAAATGTATGTTGCCTTTCCATATGACAGAGATAGACTTACACAATACACTTATTTCTAAAAGTAAAACATATTTAATGTGTTTGTGTGTGTTTGTGTGTGGTGGTTAGCACACAGCAAGAGGGTTCCTGGTTTGAATCCCAGCTGGGGCCTTTCTGTGTGGAGTTTGCATGCGCTCCCCAGGGTGTACCTTGCCTCTTGCTCAATGACAGCTTGGGTAGACTCCAGCCCCCTGCCCACGACCCCGATTTATATTTGGTGGGTATAGAAAATGGATGGATGGATTTGTTTCACGACAGAGCATTTTCCCAGATTGCCTCAGGCCATTTTAAACGAGCTTTAGCCCAGAGAGCGTTTCAGGATCATGATCATGTATGACTTCTTTGCAATATGGAGTTTTAACCTGTATTTGTGGAGGGCACGGTGAACTGTGGTCACAAAGCCCTGTTCCTGAGCCCAAAGATTTCCACAACAGTTTCCACAACGGAATCATGTCTGTTTTAAATGTAGTGTTGCCTGAGGGCCTGAAGATTGCAGGCAATGATTTATTAAGAAGCCAAGGGGCCAGTCAGTTTGCTGGTCGGTTCCTAAATCACCCAGGTTAATGATTCTAATCTTCATCAGGAATCACAAATCTGAGGTCCTATGAGTCCACAAGGTGAGTTAGGAAATGGAAAGACAGTGGACTCATTGGAAACATTGCAAACTCAGATGATTTGGTTCACTGACCACACTCCAGTCAGTGAATCTAAGTAATAAGTTGAATATTGCAATAAACAAGTGGTTAATCACACTGGTGTTCATTATGTGACTGATAAATTTTATGCACATGCTATGCTGCTGCAGGTTATTATTAATTATCATTATCATATTATTATTAATATCAGTAGTAGTGGTCAACACCACTGACTCAAGTGAAACAGATCATTTTAGTGAATGACTCGAGTCCATTAAATTAACTGAGTTTACAGCTACCAGGGACCAGCACAATGACATATACAAGACACATACACGGCATTAATTCAGTTTATTTATATTGTAACAATTTATGACAAAAGTAATCTCCGGGGCACATTACAGAGAAAATAAATAAGTTCAACAGAAGTCTAGAAATCAAGGCTACAGCAAAAGATGCAGCAGATGTGTGAGTATCAGAATGTCTCTGCGTCCTCACGCTTAATCCACATTAAATCACATAAATCTATGGAAATGTAATAAAATCTAATTAAGGGAGTCAGCAATGTCCCTTTTCCACAAAGAAAAAAAAGCTCCAGTTTGGCTCGTACTGTGGAGTACTGAATTATTTCATGTTTCACTGATTCCTCTGCAGAGTACAGCAGTGACTGTAATGCTGTGAAATGTTAGGACACCTCTCCCTGTGCTCTTTTCTCCTTCATTCTCACTAAGGCCCTGTGAGCCAGTGGCATGATTGAATGAGACAGTGTCTACACGCATGTGCCTGCATGTATGCACATGTGTGTGAGGTCATGGAATATGTATGTGTGCATATTTATCAGATTACAGTTCTGTTTCTCATGTTTGAATGAATTTATTTATGTGTAGATACAGGCACATATACATTTTTGTTGCTGTAAAATTGTATTTATGAGTATGTGCGTGTGTGTGTTTGTGTGCATGATGGTAATTTCTCTCCATTCGCCAGCCAGTTTCAGTCACAGTCAATTGAGAGGGGTTCTTCTTGATGCCGGTACCCCAACAGAGGACACCTAAATCGGGCTGACATGCTCCTGGCACACCCCACTGCGGCACCAAATTGTCCCTGACAGTATAAAATGCATCCCATTGGGTGTTCAACAGTAGTCCAGTTTGCATGACCTCTTGTGTAGGGCAGAGAGAGGCAGATTATATTGGAAAGAGAAAGAATCTTTTTTTCTGGGGCTGGTTCAAAAAATCTAAATCTCTCATTTGTCGCCTATCAAAAATAAGAACATTAAAGGACGCATGACTCAGATGGACCAACATAAACATTGTTAAGAGGACATGGACATGAAAGAGAGCAAGTTTTTTTGTAAACATGGCAGCAAGTAAGTTAAGCATCACAGCTGTGCTAATCAGATGTTTAGATCAGATGTATTTTTCTACAACAAGCAAAACTCATCAACACGTATAATCCTACAGAGTCAACTGCACAGTAAAGGTATTCTGAGGAAAAGGTAGGATAAAAAAATAGTTTAGCCTCGTAATTACCAAACCGAAACATTTTACCAAGCCTAAAACCAGACAACTTGCTTTTTTACCATGAAACAGTTCTCGCTGTTAAGATGTAAACATCCTAAACAAAGCAAAGCAGGTCAACACAGGTCAGCTTGGACAAAGACCTGAATTCAACAATCAAGTTCATCATATTCTCTTGTATGAATGTTGGCAGTATAAACTGGCATTAAATCAATTTAAGTGAAAGTTTATTTTCATTGTGAGTCCTATAAAGCTGTTGTGTTCCGCTTCTATGACCTTTCTGCTATTGCAATGTCTGCTCTACTGTATACAGTGTGGGGCAAGGTGTGGTTGCAGTCAGGTGTCTAAAATACTGAGAGAATGGCAGCTGCTCCTCCAGACGATTGATTGGTGATATCTTGTGCACCTAGGGGTGTGATACATACAGTCTCGCTCTGGCTAAGTTAATCTTTGCCATTGATTGTGTACAATTCAACCAAGCGTGAGTACTCTCAACTAAACAAAGGCGTGGCACAAATAACCTTTCATCAAAACTACAGCATGGACTCCCACCTGCTATAAGAAAGGCAAGAAAAGAAAATCACCCCCATAACAGTAAATGGTACTGACATTTCTGGCCTGCAAATAGCTGATCCACAAAACAAAAATCACCTTCTGAACGTCTGTAAATTATTGACTCATGTTGACTCTCTGTGGACTCTGTCTTTCAAAATCATGGTGTCACGGTTTATGTTTTGATTATTGTTATGTTTCAGGTTCTGTCATGTTTTATGTTTGATCTTCATGTTTTCAGGTCCTTTGTTATGTTTCTGGTCATGTTTTTCCCCCTGTCACTTAGCTTCACTCAAGTCACCTGTTTTCTGTTCCACAGCTGCACCTCATCACGAATCACCTCCCGACAGCATATAGTTTCCAGGTTACCATCACTGAGTGCAAAATCCTCACTATCCCTGCCACGCTCATGCCACAAAAGCTCAGTCTGGTTTTGCCTCATAGCCACAGTTCATCCATAGTCTTGTTTTGTTTTCACAGCCTTAGTATTTTTGATAACCGGCGACTTTTGTTCTTGCTCCCCTTTTTTTGTTAATAAACTTTTTTACTCTTGATGTCTGCATCTGGGTCCTCCCTTCCTGCATCATAGCTGACACATGGATGCATTCAAAACTGGAAATAGGAAGTACTAGCTGTACCTGGGTATAACTTCTTTAAATGACTGATCTCAGAGAAGAGCTGATCGAGTAATGGTCAACATGCAGCCAAATTCCACTGACTTTGGTCACCATCACCATCTTTATACTATTTCACCAACCTTCCTCTAACATTGGTCTGATTAATTCAAATGGTGCTTAAATGGTATTTATTCTCAATGAAATACTGAATATTTAGAGAAAAATCATTTTTAAGAGAAAAAAGTAACAATTTAATACAATAAAAGGGTCAGAACTCACTTACTTATGACAAACTTTCCAGATGATTCTTCGTGACTATCCATCTGGCATGTCAGGTTAAGGAAACTGATGCACTTTAGCTTATATTATTTTTCCAACAACTTTAACTATGACATCGAAGTGAATTTTTGAAATCTTAATTTCGGCTCCTTTTCGGCATTAGTCCAGGAGAAGTTCAACCTATTCACTCTCTATTCCTCTGTTATTGTTTCATACATTATGGAATGTAGTTAATTACATTAAACTCAATTGTTTCTTTATGTTATGCAATTGGACCAGCTGCACATGCACATCACTATATGATGGTCTGTTGAAGGTTTTCCTTCATTGAAAAAACCATGTCCCTCAGTCTCAAACTGGGGTAAGATCAGACTACATATAAGTCTTCCAGGATACAAAGAAAGCTATGCAATCCTCCATGTTAAGTCTCAGGTCCTAGTTACTGCTGTTCTAAAAGGACACCCAGTGGGTTTCCAAGGCTTAAAGCAAATAAAGAGGACAATTTTTGTCTGCCCCTGTTGATCTGCAATTCAGCGCAATACCATTATATTTCTGTCAGCTGGAATGAACCAGTTGGTCAGTTCAGAGTAGACGTATAGTACCAGAGATGACTGTAATTTGTGATCATATTTAGAAAATAAAACATCTTACCTGTTTAATGACATCACTTTTGAGGGATGTTTTTATGTGACAGCTTGTACCTTTGGTCACTGTTCCAAAGGCAAACTGCGCTTGCATTTTAGACAAAATGCCTCTTTAAGTGATAGTTAATTAAATACTGCTCAAGCCAGTGAGGTGAAAAATGCATATGAGCTGACATATGACACATGGTTCACCATTAGCCCTCAGTGTGACACAAATCCCTGAACCTGACTTGATTTGTAGATTATGTGTGCATAAGGAGGTAAATGTCATTTGGTAATAAGAGGGTCAGAGATTCAATGTTTGGGCAGATCAAGCAAAAACAGAAATATGTCGTTAATTATAAATAAAATAGAATAAATGCTATACTAGAAAAATCCACCAACTTTAAAACAACCAGGCTGCCTAAAACTCCAAAAGGCTTATGCAGATGTTCTATCTTTTTTTTTTCATTTCTACTCTCCTAATTTAAAAATCATTCATCCCAGTCAGGTTGAAAATAGGGTTTCTTATTTTATGTCCAAACTAGAGCTTGGTTGTCCTCCTTTAATGGTGCAATCTGTGGTACATTTGTCTGAGTTATATAATATTGTTGAGCTATTTGACAGTGTTCAAAGAGAAAAATATTAGTGTCCATTCTAATGAATGTAGGAAAATGCTTTTCATCTGTACGGATTTGCATCCTTGTGAAAACCAGAAATATGTGTGGAATTTAGCAGAATATGATCTCAGATTGCGTCACAAGCATAAAACTCGGGTCATACTGACAAATATCTACAAAAGCAATTTTAAACAATTCATTTTCATTTCTAGGATATCAAACATTATTCAAATCCTTAACCCTAATCATAACACAGGCTCCCAAACATGGGGCAGTTCCCCCATTTAAGCAGCTTAATTAACAAGAAAAATCGATAAAGAAAAAGGAAAATGTGTACATTTCAGTTTGTGTGATCTGTTTCATGACTTGATTTGCCAACTGATCTTTTATTCCAGATTTGGAAGTACTCCTGTCTATAGTGTGTCCTCGCATTGATGACAGTCAGATCTGTTAACATTGTCAACTACATTATCTAGGTTATTTTCACAAATTCAAACAAGAGAAATTACAGGGATAAATGGCAGATTTCAACAATGTCCTAACTATCAGCAAAGATTAATTTGACTGACAGTTCTCTATAGGAAGCAAAACAATTTTTTTCTTTTGTTTTAATCTTTTCTTAGCATAAAGGTAAAGTCATAGTGCTGTCAGTTGAAGACAGCACTGTTCTACAGAGTTCGCCTCATATTTCAAGTCTAAATGTGTCAGTGGTAGAAGAATAATCTGCTCTTTACAGAACCTGAAATAATTTAACAACAGTGTGATAATACCGGTTCCTATACGTGAAGTACTTTATTACATGAAGCATGCAGTGATGATGTAATAAAATATTTTTAATGTTGTACCTGATGGAGTTTGAGATCTTAAACTACTGAATTTGGCTGTAATTTATGATTATTTTCATAAATCAGCTGATTATTTTCAATTAATTGACTTAGAAGCCTATTTCATTCATTCCTTGTCTTATCAGTGCAATAAAGATGTCTTTATTATCCTGCCGCTGTTCCTGTTGGTAATTAAAAAATGTATCATATACCAAATATATGAGACTATACGTCAGTTTGACACACAGTATCGTGAACAAGTTTTTCATTAAGGCAAACTAAGTGAAGTTTAGATATATTTAGAGCATTTGCAGAGTTAATACCAATGTTAATACTTAAGATGAAAAATTAAACCAAAAAACACTTTTTAGATATTTAATGACCATATTTCAAAGCACTTAAGATTGAGGGTGCTCCCCTGAAGTAGCATCACCTTCTTTTTTGAAGTGATGAGTCATCCACCATCAATCTTGAACACCAGCTGCAACACAAACAAAGACAAATCCCACCTTTCTGTCACATATACAATAAGCTCAAGTTGTGGACTTTTACCTTTGGGAACTTTGGTCTAAACTCTAATCCCCTTAGACAAGAAAGTCAAACTTAATTTTTTTCACCAAAAGAAAATTGTGCATCCTTAACCCAGCCCTGAGATGATTATCTAAATGTCAACCCTCCCCCTTTGTACGCCTTCCTCCATCATACCAACTTAAGAACACAAGTCAGACGGAACACTGACTGAGTGCCTTTCACGACTGCCAGTATTGGCTGTCGGCCTCTCTGAAACAAGGGTTTGCTCCCAAGAAATGAAGTATGGATTTCTAATCTAAGAGAATGGTTGGAGATGTGGGTCAAAGTTGGATTCATTTCAGCCCCATCATGCTTTCGATCACTCTTTAGTTGAGAAATACATATTGGGCTCTGGTGATAATGGATGAGGAGGCCATTGATGGTTGCTTAGATAAGAAGCTTGCATTATATAATAACTTTATTCTGTGAATGATCAGCTGTGAAGATAATCACAGTCTAATGATTGTCATTTTTTTTCTTCCAATACCCTCTCGAAATGGTTGTTACATAAACGTATATTCTGTCTTTTGAGTTACAGAGACCTGGACAAAGTAAAATAAATGAAAAGAAGAAGCAAGGAAAAAGGAAAGATGCAAATTTCTACAGAGATTTTCATCGGCAGGGATGCAGTGCAGTGAGCAATTTCAAGAAGGCAATGCATAATTTCAAAATCACACTTTCCTCATTTTCAGTCTTGCCTCGTGCATCGCAACCTCATGTGCAATAGTCATCTTCGACTGTCAGCCATTTCTCACTGTAGCAAAGCTCAGGCGGACATGTGCGAGCTGCCTGAGAGGCGTTCTCACACCTGCCTTCTACAGGAGTGGAGGTCAAACCCAAAGTCCTTTTTCTGGTACTAAATTTATCTCAAAGAGATGTGTGAAAGATTCTTTCTTGGTCGAATGCCCCAACAACGGTGAAAGACATAGCTTTTATCTGGATATGTAAAGCCACTGTGCAATATGCTGATAAATATAAGGCAATATTAAAATTTAGCTTAAATCAGCAGTTAATTAGGTTTTACAGGAGTCGGGTGATGATACACCAGGTTTGTTTGACAATTGTAAAATGAACATCAGAGTCAGAGACGAATTGTTCGTGAAGCAAGAAAAAATGACTGTAATAAAAATAACCACCAAAGGGAAAAGAAGTAAATAGTATGCTGAATGTAAAGTTGTTATGCAGTCCATGAATTGCCAAATTAGTAATCATTCCAGCTTTTCCTAAGAATTAGTTGGAATTAAAATGAAATGCTTCAATCGAGGAACATAAAATCGTAATAAACCCTATTAAGCTGACAAACAATTGGTTCTATAATGCTAAATTAGCCTTTCATTAGCAAGTTCTTACACTTCTTTAGGTGTAATGTTTCCATTAATGGACATTCTATGACGTGTTGTTCATATCGCTTGTAAAAATCTTACCCTCAGAAAAGAGGCAAACAGAAGGGGCATAAAGACAAGTGAGGACTCCTTTTCTGTCTGACTGTCACACACATCTGCACACACAGACACCTCCAAACCCACAAAGGGGGACATTATCTTCAGGCGATGGATCATGTAAATGGCATTTTGTCTACATTATGAGAATGTGGAAGTTGTTTTTCTGCATGACTGAGGCGCTTATCAAGTGGGACTGTCTGTACCACCAACTCAATATATTTCATCTTCAGAGATGAGGATGGGAGGCTGGAGAGGGTGAACAGTTCTGTTAGTGTGTGAGCTGTGGAAAATGTGTGCAGTGTAGGAAATGGAATAACTCTTAACTTCGTTTGGCTCTTAACGCAAAAGGATAATATTGACTCCATCAAATACTGGCTTGCAATAAAGTAGAAAAGAGCATGAAAACAGAATTTATTAATTTGCCTTTGTGCTGCTATTTTCCTGACAGTGACAATAATGATCAGGGGAAGCCTTCCTCTAACACTCCCCTCTGCATGCACATAATTTGGGTTTAGGAGATTGTCAAAGCTTCTCCTCCACTCACAGACAGTATGCTGAGTAGTGGTCAGCAGCACTCCTTCCATGCTGTTGTACGATTCCAAAGCGGCGCCTCCATCTCTGGGGATATCTGACTCATTACCAGGCTCTGTAAAATTCCTCCTACATGTGAGTGATACATTATGTTTAATGTCATTCAGCAGCCTCCAAAAAATACTTGTCCACCTCAAAAGAGAATTTTGTTTGTTTTCCAATAGTTTTGTAATTAGTAAACCTAAACAAGTAAGTTATGGATAAGCCTAACTGAACAGCATAAGCAAAGTAAATTAGGACACCCATTGGGGTTAGTATGTAAAGCTTAAAATAAAGAAGATTCTGAGCAAAAATATTTAAGTTTGATACAGTCGTGAACTTATTTTAAAAAGTTCACTAAACGTACAAACAAAGACGTATTGCTTTAACTTATTGGTATAGTGATTTTAACAGTTTTGGATTCTCTTAACAAAAAAGTATTAAGTCAGAAAACTTGTTTATTTAATGAGCATACTTAAAAAGCTGAGTACAGGGCAGACATTGCACAAGGAAAATAAATCATTGTTGCATGAATATAGAATTAAAAATAGCTAATTCAGTATACTAACTGTAAAGTTAATGGATCTCCAGTCAGTTAAATGTAGTCAGACTACTTCTGCATATTTTTGTTTTACTGTGTTAGTCACATTACTTTTACACTGACCGTAAATGTTAAATCATTATAAAACTGTGATAGTATGACTTAAAGTGTTTTGTTTTGTTGATACTAACTCAAAGTTGATACACATCTAAAGAAGGTTTGATCAGTGACAACTGCATGTGTCCCATTTGAAATCTGTGTTCCAACCTGTACCATGTATCAGTTAAATGTAAATTACAAAACACATTTTGTTGATTTAAGTAGACACATGCTGATGTTTTCTACAGCCTAGTTATCCACCCCTCAGAAGAAAATGACTACTTTCTATTTTTGATTCTGTGGAAATTATGAGAGGCGGCTGTCCGTTCTTTGGTGGTGTACCTCAAAGAGAAGAAGGAGACATCTTTAAAAAAAAAAGAACTTAGAATGTAAAATAGACATTTTAGATCAGTGTATTTTCGGTTCTTTGATTTTTAAATATTACAACTTGAAACACTGACGTTGATTTTGATCTACTGAGAACGAAATGGACATAACCAGTGAAGGGATGCCGAATTGTCATCACTAGAGAAGCCACATCTGACACAGCTAAAGCAACTGTGCCATGCTAACAGTATATATGTCCTAAACTTCAGCTGTCCAAGGTCATTGAAAAATTATTTCAAGTTATTTCAGAGGGTATTTCTTGGGCTGGATGGTCTGAAACCCAGTGCCAAGGTGCCCTAAAATTGTAGACGTTTTATTATCCGAGCACAAACAGTAGCTGCTAGGTTGATTATAGGCAGTCACATCTCGCTAAAAATGAACATTATATTCAGCGCCTTGTTCTGAAAAAAAAAAAACAAAAAACAGAATCTAAGCATGAATGTAATTATTTTTACTGTTCTGATAGATATTCATGTTACAGGCCAACATTTAAAAGGCATCAGATTGTATGTTGTTGAAATCAGTACCTGTTATGTTTATATTCTTTCTTGGAAGTTATTGCTTGGAAAGCATGCCTCCATTTTTTTAATGCAAGGATATATTTTAAAGCTACTCAATGTGTTCATGGCAAAACCAGGAACAATGAGATTTGGTGTTTCTTTTAATATCTTATTTTCCATTAGTTCATCAAACAAAACGCTGAATTCAGTTCAAGAACTTGATCCTCCAAAAGTCCATCCATCCATCATCTACCGCTTATCCGGGGTCGGGTCGCGCGGGCAGCAGAGAAACCCAGACGTCCCTGTCCCCGGCCACTTCCTCCAACTCTTCCGGGGGGACCCCGAGGCGTTCCCAGGCCAGCCGAGAGACATAGTCTCTCCAACGTGTCCTGGGTCTTCCCCGGGGTCTCCTCCCAGTGGGACGTGCCCGGAACACCTCACCAGGGAGGCGTCCAGGGGGCATCCTAACCAGATGCCCGAGCCACCTCATCTGACTCCTCTCAATGCGGAGGAGCAGCGGTTCTACTCCGAGCCCCTCCCGGATGACTGAGCTTCTCACCCTATCTCTAAGGGAGAGCCCAGACACCCTGCGGAGGAAACCCATTTCGGCCGCTTGTATTCGCGATCTCGTTCTTTCGGTCACTACCCACAACTCGTGACCATCGGTGAGGGTAAGAACGTAGATTGACCAGTAAATAGAGAGCTTCGCCTTCTGGCTCAGCTCCTTCTTCACAGCGACGGGTCGGTGCAGAGCCCGCAACACTGCAGACGCCGCACCGATCCGCCCGTCAATCTCCCGCTCCATTCGTCCCTCACTGTGAACAAGACCCCGAGATACTTGAACTCCTCCACTTGGGGAAGGATCTCATTCCCGACCCGGAGAGATCATTCCACCCTCCAAAAGTCAAATAATCAATTTAAATACGTGGTTGTTTATCTATAATCTTCACTATTTTTACAATGAGGCAAATTTGTTTTGTGCACAGTGCACAGATAATTAAACCAACCAGTTAAACCAAGTTATGTTGGCTGTACTTAACAAATTGGGTTTCTCAAATCATATTCATTCAATAATAGAGTAGTTGGAATTACTTGAAAACTTGCATTGAAATAACCATAATTACTCAAAGTTATTATTAGTTGAGCCAACAGATTATTCTTAGAGTGTAATCAGTCGAGGTTTCTGACAAACACATATGACACTGTGCTTGTTTTACCAGCAAAGACTTCCTGTCTTATTGGATAAAAAGGAATGCAGCTACAGAGTTGACAATGGAAAAAGATTATTAATTTTTTCATTGCCTGAGTTATCATGGCAACCATTTTCTTCCTCCTCATGTTTGTTGTGCTAAAAGACGATCTCCTCTCTTTCCTATTTCTGTGCCGCTTGCCTGCATTTATTAACCCCACCCATCTCTCATTAACGCTCTCATTAGTTAGACTGGATGAAGTAAAAGCACAAGCTCAGCATGAGTTTCTGTCTGAATGTTAGTGATTCACTAGTTTGGCGCCTTTGTTCATGTCTCCCTTTACTTGTTTTGAACATCTGCCTTTGATTTGGTTTGTCAGTTCAGCCTGTTATCAACGTTAAGACAGTATGTCTGAGTAAAGCCTGGCTAATGAAGTCAGAGCTGCCTCACAAGCCAGCTTTACAGTCAGGATTTTAAAAACACCAATTACGGCCTCTTATAACGGCCATGTTACACTAATGAACAGTTCCCGCCTTCTTAGTCAGCAGTTCGTATTTTACAGTTACCATTCATGTCAGCTGAGGTTAGCATTGCACAATTCATCAATATTTGAAAGGTATAGAAATATCTTGTTAATAAACATTACTACTGGCTTTATTGGTACAGACTTTCATTCTGATTGTATTTCCTTTGATTTACGTGAGTGTACCAACGTGATGATGTGTGCGTGTGAGTGTGTATGCAGCGTTTTGCTTTCCCTCCCTGAGGGCACAGAGTCCATCCCTTTCTCCTCTCTGCTCCCTTCAGCTTTTATAGTTACAACACATGGCTGAAAACCCAAGTGCTGTTGCCAACAGTCCACAGTTTGTGGATAAGGCAGATGCACAAAGTGCAATGGAATTATTTCAGTCAACTGATGACAGTGTGGCAAGCCAACTCAGACCGAAAAGCTAGTGCATAAAAGATATAATAACAGGCTGCAAAGACCAAGAGCGTGGAGACAACCAACTTGCAAACCAAGTTAGTGACAGATACAATGATGAAGTCAAGTGGGTGTTATAGTCTTAGTGAATAGTAAACTCTTTTAAAATCATCAGTTTAAACTCCAGCTGAGCTGGTAATGCTAATCATGGCCTGCACATTTAGACTGTATCCATTTCTGTCACAAGGTAAGGAGCTCAAAGGAGCATAGATGCCTACCATAAGCTTTATAAGTGAATTCTGATTATAAATATTCAGTAAACTACAAAAAAAATAACTAATGCTCAAGTCATGCCTCCAGGCTGCCACCTTTTAGTTTCATTCCCCGTCCATTTTAGGGAACAGTGCAGCCAATTTTTTTTTATCGTCATTTTAAATCTTATGAAAAACCAGAAGGGAACTGAGAATTGTCTTGTGGAAGTGAGACTGAAGAGGTAAGACAATTCTTTTGTCAGCTCTGACTTGGGTCAAAGCTATGTGAGTTATCATTGACGTGCGTCTATTCAAAAAGCTGACTGCTCTTCAGTCTTTTTTTGAGCAAGAAAGAAATAAATGTCACAAACTCTACGTCAAAGGAAGCTCAGATCAAATATTACTTTCCTGAACACTGGAAAAGTACACGAAAGTAGAGTAAACATACGTTACTTAATAAAGCTGCTTAGTAGAGTTCTGAGTTCTTCTGGGCTAATTCAAGGTAAACACAAGAAACTTGTGCTAAAGGAAAAAATGAACCATGCTCAGTGAATAATCCCCTATAATCCCTATATAGACCAGTGAGCAGTGATGGCCAACATAATATAATGCAGGATAATATATATAATATAATATAAAGATCTTTCATCATATTACCTCCAGTCTTTGCACCATCTGCAGCCCCGCAGAATCATTTAGTCGCATCTGGTATTTGCCTTTATGCTTGTAAACTTGCAATGATTAAGCTTGACCGGGACCATCTGCAGTCACAAAAAACAGTCCTGCTTTAGACCAAAATGTAATTTCCTGAAGATGTGTTGCCTCAGTGCATATAGTGACCAGTATCTCACAGGGTTATTACATTTTTCTAAAACATAGCCAAGGTATAGGTTTTTCAAATTAACCACACCCTGTGCAGCCCCAGAGGTCTGATTAATAGTATGTATCCTCACATATGAATGACTCGCATACACCAAACTAAGTGGTTATAGTTAATGCAGATCTTTGTCTGCTGAGAGTTGTCCAATTTAGAAAAAGAACAAAGAAAGGTGAACCACAGAAAATGATGCGGTGGTGTAGAGGGTGATTCATCAATGAGTTGTTGGCACAGGGTGTCTGCTGTCACTGTTGAGAGACAGGGTACGAATAAGAATTTTTAGAAAAATGCTGGTTTGAGAGAAACGGTCCTGCAGTGCTGTTCAAGAAAAGTGAAAGGTGAAAAGGAGCATCTACCAGGTGGGGATGGTTAAGACGCTGGCGTGGAGTATAGGCTACAAGAGATGAGAGGCTGACAGCGAGATTAGAGGATGGAAATAGGTGTTATATGTCAAAGCCAAGCTTAAGGATAGACATAGACATCATAACATCAGAGCAAAGCACTACTGCAGCAACTAAGAGCTCTGTTATGTGATATAACCCTGAAGTATAACCTATTTGTAGAAAGATATAATGTGAGTTAGAATCAATGCTGGACCCAGGAACCTCTGCTGACCTATAATCATGGACCTTCTCAGCCTTTCACAACTTGCCTTACACAGCACCCCTTCGTGCTACCAATTATAACTGAACTGCTCATCACTTTTCACTATTAAAAGTATATATGAAATAATTGCCACAAGGAAGTTTTAAACTTGAGGTTTTAACAATAAAGCCAAAAGCAAGGAAGTGCAGATCTTACTGCTTGTACAACAAGTCTGACATCATTTCAATGTGATCCATGTCTCTTTCCTGCAAAACACAGACAATCATGACACAAGAATACAAAGCTGGTGACAAAGAAAAGCTGAGATTGAGAGTCATTACTTCTGCAGACTGCTAGAGAGAGAGTCATGGAAAAAACCCAACAACTAAACTTAACTAAACTGACATCTATGCTCTTGTCAGAGACTCAAAAGCCTGTGCAAGTTGGTGGGAATAATTTACTGTGCAGTTTATCAAATTTAACCGTAACTTTCAGTTAGTCTTTAATTTTGTCATAAATAAAAGAAGGAAGACAATTTAGGCAGCTGAGTATCTGAGATATAAAATGAGCCCTCTATTCATGGAGCACTGACAGTTGTGGTCTGCCCACTCATGGTAGTGGATGCCCACTGGCCATAAACTAAAGGAATTCCTTTCTATTGAAAAAAAAACCATCCAACTTGTACAGAGATGATTATATACTATTACGGATTATATACAGATTAACCGTTTTAATGAGGAGAAATGCAAGTTGAAGAAAGATAAGTGTGATTAACCTACACTTGTATGTTGGTGTCTTTCCTTACAGTCTTTCCTCAAGTCCTTCCACAACATTTTAATTGGATTAAGATCAGAACATTGACTTCTAAACTCATTCTAAACTGTGGGGCATCAAGCAGGAGCTGGATTAGTCATTAGCAAATTTTGTGTCCAGTGTGTCCAGTGTCCAGCTCCAGCTCCCAACATAATTATGCCCCATGTGAGGCATCATAATACCAGATTTCTCACAGTATACATGTACAATAATCCATAATTGATCAAATTTTAATATTAATACATTTCCAAGTAAAAAAATATTGATTTGGTCATGGGTTTTCTTTACCCATCCCAGCCTTCCTATTTCATGATTTGTCATGCAGAGTACTGTTGGTGATCATCCATATTGATGCATTATTCATTTTGCATAATTTCTGATTATTCTTGTATAATAACTAAATTTCTTTATCCACTAGTCTTTACAGGAGAGCGCCTCCAGCTGTCCTTCCAAACTAGTGCACTGTGGTAAAAGCTTGCTCTTATTAGACTTAGCAAAAGGTTTTTGATAGATTATTGGTTATCAATAACCATAACTTTAACTCTTTAACTTTGCTGTTGCAAGTCAGTCAAGTTTTGTCTTACCCCGCAAGAACCTTTGGAACCCTAAGTCAGCATTTGGACAAAACATACCCAATGGGCTGGAACCTATCCCAGCTGTCATTGGTCGACAGGCAGGGTACAGCCTGGACCTTCTCCATGAGGTCCAGATGCAAGTAAGAAAGCCATGCACTATTTATCAGACCTGCATACAGCAAAGGCAGATCTTTGCTCTTTTATTGGGAGGAACTGTTAAAGCTGAGTTCAGAACATCTTGACAAAGCACCTTGACCTTTCTGAATTAGTGTATCCTCCAGAGGACACTGCCCCACATTCTCCTCAGTCTCTGAGAAACTCCCGTCTGTGGTCCCCCCTCCAAAGAAGGGAGAAGAACATTTCACAATTGTTCAGCCTCACCTTCATACAGTGAATTTGATGACTGTTCAGCTCCCGCATTTCTGCCACAGTGAATTTCAGCACATGACGTACTTGTCCAATAACAGAGTAGCTTTGTCACGCCTTCACCAAAGTGAACCTCACAGCATCTCTGAGCTTGAATTTATAGCTCAAGATATTGAACATTTTGATCAAACCAGCTCTAAACTAGTCCACCCGTTTATTAATTTATTGTCTCCCATGTTTTAGAAATGACTACAATGAGCACCGTCAGGCAATGACAGATGAATTCTCTCTCCTCCTCTGCAGATGAGATTGCAGCCATGACAGCAACCCTCTAGGTGAAACATTTCCGCTGTTAGCATCCCAGGGAATATTATAAACATTGGAGACGTGCATACTTCCAAGATAAGAATGCACCAGCCTTAGAAGACAATCCAACCTTCAAGTCCTTATTCTTACACAACCTTTAGCCATGCGTACATTTTCATGTCATACTTAAGATGCGTGAAAGTAACCTCTCAACGTATGAGATCAGGAAGATGACACAGATTGTCTGTGAAACATTTGTCACATCCAAATACAGTCATGAAAACCACTGAGTCTGCCAAACTCAAGCGTTGACAAACCTACGACTTCCAATTGTCACCCTCACAACAGATCGAATGGGGGAAATAAAAAGCCACGCAGGGACACCAAGCATAAAGGCTATTTCCACAACCTAAGGTTGCATTCACAATAGAGTCAACACATCAGATGACAACGGTGCTTCTGGCTGCTACCCATTCGCTGGCTACATGGAGCATTATAACCCTGAGCCACAAGCAAAGCCCAACAGCTAACAAATGGTTGCTAACTTTTGCAGTTTCACAGGGGAGGCAGGGGAGAACTTCAAATCAACGATTAATCATTATTAGCTTATCATTTTTAGGTACCAATTTCTGTTTCCTGGCCCTTCACATTTACCTCACTAAAATTCCTGTTCTCCTTAACACTAATGAAGAACAGTGATTCTAGTCAAACTATTTCATTGTTATTGGCTTCTTTGTTAGATTTTGCCTTTTGTTTCTACCACTGGTGACAATTTGACTGCATGGCATTACCTTCAGAGTGTCAGAGACAAGATGTACAGTATTTCTCTCTTCTCTCTTCGAACATAACTCCGAACATTGTTCCAGATTGTTAGCATTGTTCTTTTTTCGACAGCAGCGGCATTCCCTTTGCAGGCCTGCTATATGCTCCACTTTTGTTCACTGTTCTAGTGCCAGTGGACTCAAACATTGACATGAGCCAATGTGAGAGAGACGTTTTGTTGTCATGAAATGAATCAGAAGACTTTTGTGAGCCAAATGACTATTAGACATATTTTATTTTAGACTGATCTTTGATGCTTTGCCACGGCAGAGTGGAAAAAAAATAAATCGAACTTTCAAAGTGAGGACTGTTGGATTTCAGACTCCTAAGTGATAGCTTTCCAAGCTTTTCCAGCCTAAACATGGTAGCATTTTTTTTCCATAACTACAACAGACACAGGCATGATATCATTTCCCAATCGTTTAAAAATACTTAATTCTAAATTCTCATTCAAAGTATCTGACATCCAGGTGGTTTTAATTTAATAATTTTCTTCTAATAAATGTAATACTAGTTTATTTTAATAAATGCATGATATAGGCGATTCTCGGGGGTTGTTAACTTATGACACTGTTGCAAGACTGTAGTTCTGTTTTTAGGTACTAATAATATGTGATGCAAATAGTCAACAGCAGTGTCTCCAACATTTAATTTTCTGCACTTAAGAAGAACAAAATGCTGTGAAGGAAAATAGATGTTTGTCACCTTTGGGCAACAATGGGCATTGTGTCAGCATTTATGCAGACCAAACCTATGACTGACTGTTTTTACAGTCACCCATTACACAACTGTGTGCATACAGGCCATAATTTTATGACACTAATACAACTTTTTGATAATTTAATAGAAACAATCTGACAAAACAACCACTTGGGTAAGACTTTACTGTCCTACAACATGAGTCGTCCCTCATGCAGCTTCATTGTCTTCATTGTCAGTTAAAATAACTGAATGTGCATCATTGTGCACATCTCCAAAAGACATCAAATTCATCAAGCTCAGACCCCTTTTCCAAGCTACCCAATGCTCAGAATAGACATGTGTGACAGAAACAATAATTTGGCTCAATTTATTTGCACCTGTGCCTCAAGCTTGCACATGCAATTATTCCTTTGCCAAGTTTTGCCAAATGCTGGATGAGTTGGATACTAAATGTAAAACATGAAGAAACCATGGCAGGGGACCATTGTGGCTGCTGGTGGACATGGCCTGGTACTTTGCATTTTAGGAAACATGGTTGAAGAGTGACAATGTGTTCTGGATTGGGAACTATGCAATTGAAAGCAGTACACTGTACAGTGTAGGACACAACCATACAGTGTCATACGATGCATTTGTTGTTATTCTGGATTTATCCTCAGTAAGCTACCCTCCATTCAGAGGAGGAGTGGTGTGATCATGACTTTTTCCATTAATCTCTGCAGAAAGCAGGGGTTAATCTTGACATAATCTTGCCTGAAACTGCAAAAACAAATCTTCAATAAGTGTCTATGCAAATAAGCAACGAAGCCTACGCAGCCTCTGTTAAGCCACTTAGGCTGTAAAACTCTTCTTCATCAAATCAAAAAAGAAGTAAGATAAGCACAATGTTATAATAACATAAAAAGGAAGTAGTGTGATAGCAGAATGGGGTCAGGATTTAGAGCCATAACAATTGTTTGTAACAAAGTAGCAGAGTGATAATAGCTGGATCAGCCAGAGCTTAGTGGAAGAGTAAACCTTTTATTCATATCTCGTCTGACTTGTCTTAAAGGAGAATCCATATAGCTGCATGGGGGTGTATAAACTATGTTTGTGGTTAACATCTTATAACAATCTGTTAGCCAGCACTTTACATTCATTATTTATTTATTTCCAAACATTTTTTGTCTCAGATCATAATTTTCCCCCTTGAACACTTTTCCTTCTTCTACTTTTCCTCTTGTTCTATGACTTTCCAATATACATTTTACAAAATGGATGTCAGCAAGAGAGTTGTCTAGATTTAACACAGATTCATTATTTTGATTGATGCCACACGATTCCACCACTCACAGCAGACATAAGAGGATTCAGTGACATGCTTTATGGTTTATAAAACCTCAAAAGAAACTTTAAGTCTCTTTATAGATCTCCCTGGTGTTTTTGCTTGTCTTTCAACTTCATCCAGATAAATGGACCAGATTAGCTTTTCCTGAAAATAAAGTTAGTGGGAAGGCTTTTTTTATTGTCTCTGTTGTTTTTCTTGGCATGATCAATGCAATCAATATTGCAATGGGGATATATTTGGGTCTTTATTCTCCCTGATGGAGAACATGACTGGAATAAAAACCTTATAAAAGCAGATGTAAGGTAAGTTGAGAGATAACAAGAATGATGCATGCTGGTGTAAAGATATATGTTGTAGCTGAGGCATCATGAAAAAGACAGAGTTTCAATATGGGGGGAGAGTGAATCAGAATTAGGATTCAATTTGTCAGCTTTGTTTTCTTACAGCGGTTTACTTTCATAAATCCAAATAGTTTTACTTGCGGTGATGCTTTATATGCAAGGAATTTAATAATAACAAACCCTGTTTGCTTTGGTAAGGCTCACTGAGCAGTACCAAAAACAATTCAAAATTAATAAAATGGCTTACTGTGAGCATTATGAATATTGTTCAGGGGCAGAATAACAGAGTGCGAGAAGTTTTTCACTTGGGAACCATAATAACGTAACCCTTGGGGCTGACAGTGAGTCTTAATGCTTCCTGAGTTACATATCATCACCAACAGGATATTACAGACACCAGAAAAAGAAAAGAATCTCATAGAGAGCATCCTACACAAAATCAGTTCTCATCCTTTTTTTCTCCAGCTTTTCAATTTGTAAGTAAATGTTCAGGACAAGAGCGCACAGAGACTGATTAGAACTATGTCTGATAGGTAATACTTTAGCCCGAAACATTACTACATTTCCTCTTTGTGGGGAAAAAAAGGACTAACCCATTACTGCAGCCACTTTTCAATAGACGGAAAAAATGTAGGACATTGCTATGACCATGTGTGTCAACCTGGTTGGTGTTGAATTAAGATAAGTCATTATTCACAAAGTAGAATTTTTTCTAGAAAGTTATCTCTTTTTCTTAAGTCTGTGGCAAAAAAGGATGTCAAGTTGCTAGGTACACAGCACCACATGGATGGGAACATTGATTGAATAAGCAGCTGACTGGTCAGAGTTAAGAAATATTAAGCCCACTGAGTAATTACATTTGCTTCCTAGACTGACATGTCAGCATGATATTGTACTATAATACCTGTACATTAATGTAGTGTAGAGTTCCTTCTCCGTAAATGAGCTATCGGTGGGTCATCAGCCACAGCCTTGTTGCCCACATTCAGGAGCACACATAAACACATTTATACTATGACAAGATACATATTGCCGTTTCCTCCACAAACATTCTTTTCTCTGTGTAAGACATGAAAAATACATTGTATTTTATTCTCTGTTAATCCCAAGAACAAAAGAAACAACTCTTTTGTTTTTTGTTGAGACACTACCGCCAGTGGCAAAGTAACATCCTCTACATAAAGCAAGTCAAGTGCACAGCTACACGTACAACTCCATTATTTCTCTGCACATACTCACAGCAGTATGCTCTGATAAATGATTCATGATATTTTCATTCTTTTGATGAGCTATCTGGTTTTGTTTTAGAAACCAGCAACTTTCAACAGTTGGATTGCAATTTGTGTGCAGCGCATACTGTGATTGAGCAATTCAGGATCATGATTACCATCTGCAACAATTCTGATTAAGAAAGAACACATTTTCTTTCATGACAAAGGTGAACACTTCCATGAATGCTTTGTACGCAATTACCTTCAGACTAACCAAGTCTGGTTGGCCCAATGAACTACATTGGTTCAAAATTAAAAATGTGTTTCTCTTTTAAAGCTGTCTATGCATTTTTTAATTTTCTTTCATAGAAAAGGCTTTTCTCTGCTAACGCCATCAACAGTAAAGATTTCAGTTTACTGAGTACTTTGCTTTGTCAATGAAAATGTACACATTAGGTTCTAATATATATGTTGTATTTACATCCATTGAGCATGTCATATTGTTTTAGAATTGAGCTGCACCAGTGACAGCCTGCTGAAGTTGTCTTGAACATTTTTTGTGGAAATACTTATTTTTAACATTTTTCCATTGTAGTTCGGTTGCTGTGCTGCTGGAAGGATTCTTGCTGGTAATTCTGGTATGTTTTTAACATCTGTTATGATGTGCATTCATGACAATGGCAAATTGTTTGGATGTGGGAGCAGCTGATACGAGTTTTCCAACACTTGAGTAATACCTTGAATGTGACTCCAAATTATGGGGAGTTTAAGAGGAGATGCCCAGGATGCAGAGCAGGAACAAAACAGAGAAGGAAGAAGTTTAAATGATTTCTTCCCTTAGTTGAGGTGAAAGTGTGTGATTATTGATGGATAAAATCAATGAGCTTGGAGCCCTGACAAAGATGCAGCAGGGATATTAGGAATATTTACCTAGACAAGGTTGCAGAAACAAATGTAGCATATTTCTACATGGCTTTCAGACTATACAGGCAGACAGCCGACATAATAAGGAGGAAGGATCGAGGTGTCTTAACAACAGATGGTGTAATCCTGGACATGTCACTGACAGTAAGCATCTCAGCACCCTCGATGTTGATCTATTGGTTGTGTTCCTGTCCATGTAAGTTAGTTGCTGATGTTGTGTGTGACATCATAGGCTAAGTTGTTGCCAAGCTATAAAGAACACCTCAAAAGAACACACTAACATTTCTGAACATGTCTGCCATAGCTCTCTCTGCTACACTTCAACTTTGCAAGTAATTGTGACTTTATTTTTTTATTACAATAGTCAATCCACAAATTCTCTTCAGGGATTGATAACGTAATATTGAGCTGAAATGAAACTGTTTCCATGCTATCTTTCATTACTGATGATGAACATGGAACACTGTCTGCAATGTATCTGTATATAACCATTGTTGCAGATAACCTGGGAGCATGCCAGTTTTGTAATTTATCATGAAGCCCTGCCGTACTGACTTTTATTCTTTTCTTTATCTTTAATTTTACTTTCTTTAACATGATAAAGATATGTAAAAAATGTATATTTAAATAGTAATATAATGTTAGCATATCAAGCGGTAAGAGTGAGCCTGGTACGTAAGGTATGCATCCACTGATACCTTCATTTCTTTAAACCTTTAAAGAAGATTCAGAGTTAAAGTAGCAACAGGGGGAATGGTGTTGTCAGTGCCTCCCTATCGCCAACAACTTCCTTCTGGAGGGAATACTCAGTCACTCCCTGGCAGGAAGTGCCCATGAGACATTCTCATCGTACAACTAAACCACCTCAACTGGTCCCTCACAATTTGATTTCAATTCAGCTAAATTCAATTCCATTTCTCTTTATTGTCCCTTGAAGGGAAATTAGTGTTGCAGCAGGAGCACACAAAAGACAAGGTACACAATGATAATATTGGCAATATGAATAAAACCCAATTAAAAGTCTAAAAGTCAATAATAAAAGTCATAATAAAAACAACACAATATAAGAAGCACTATACTCATATACAAAATCACTAGCAAATGTTAAGTCCAGAGTTTCTACCAAAAATGGGAAGTACTACCAAGAATTACGAAAAGTGCAAATGTATAAATGTGCAACTAAGCAATAGCAGTGCAAAGGAACATGAGCAATCCAGGGGCTAGTTGCCATTAAGTAAATAAATTGCAGTGGGAATGAATGATATTTTTGAGTTAATTGAATGGTAAACTCAGGAGCTTATTTTATCTCAGGAGAAGGATAGCAGGTCCACTCTCAGTCCATCTAAAATTTCCAAACCTTTCACCTGATTTCACAGTAAGCCAAGCCAACCAGCAGAGATAACTCAGAGTGGAAAGCAAACCCGATCCACAAAGACCACACCTCACAACACAAGAGCCCAGAATGTAGAATGTATTAATAACATCCCAAACCAGACTCTGAGTTCATGGGAATTACTCCGGTCATGAGTTTTGATAACTGCTCCTGGAGTTGACTTTTTACCCATTTTACAGATTTATACCTGGTCTACTCTAAATGTTATACCAAATATCCCTGACAGGGTAACATGTAGCTCTCAAATGAGTTATTAATTCAAATACTAACTTTTTGCAAGTGTTAAGAGTCATACTTGATGTGTTTAATTTCACTGATTTTGTTTAATATTTCACAGAGAGTGATCAGCAAATCTACATGAACTCTAACCTATCATCTCAGTTATTTCACGCTTAACAAAGGTGATTGCACCTACACTGGATACAGTCATCATCCCAGAAACCTACCCACTCTCACAGACGCAGCTCCAACAAGCTAATATCAGTGTAACAATGACAGGCTTTGTTACACGTGCAAAATTTCCTTGCTCCCTCAACACTTGATGATTCATTTTTATTCTATGTGAAAATGACTGAATTGAACATCAATCAATTATAGACAAAATACTTGCTCCTTCTGATCATATCTGCACAGGTTTAAAGTTCCAAAATGGCAAGTCAAATTAAAGAACAATTAAGTAACTCATCAACTCCTGAGGCAGAGATAAAATAAGCTCCTGAGTTTACCATTCAATTAACTCGAAAACATAATTCAGATGGGAAGTGTTTCCAAACAAACTGTAATTAGAGCTAAAGAATAAACTAAAAAGCTAACCCATCCACACTTGCATGACAACTCCAAATTCTTAAACTTCAAAACCACTCAAATGAGTGCTGAAGGCCCTGCTGCAACAATGTGAAAGCAACATCTGCAAACGACAAAATTGTGACTTCCTATTCCTCATCCCGGATGCCTTTGTCACCCCTCTTGATACTCTGCTCCCAGAAATCATGAACAGGGGTGCAGAAAAGATACAGTCTTGGTGAGGTCTGACACCCACACTGAACAAGTCTGACTTCAGGATGGTCTGTAGGTAGCTACTTTTTCAGGTGAATTGACAAAAAGTGACACAGTCACAAAGCATCCATGTTCACAATAACATTGCAAACACCATGGCACGCACCCAGATAAACAATCTTCTCCTGGAAGCATATGGCATGCTGTGTGACAACGTGGCAAAAGACAATATGATTTTTATTGTTTAAGGCAAAGCTCCAGGTGACTGTCTTCTGCAAACATTCTATGACTGCAACCCCTCACATGGCCTAAACACAGTGAGACATGCCTACGTACATGCATGTGCATTCCCACACACAAACACACAATGTCACAAGTGCAAAGCATCGTGCTCCAGGCACTAAAAGGGGGAGCTTAAGGCCCTTGATGAGCAGCGGAGCGCAACAGACAAAGATGGAAAGGGAGGGGAAAATGAGAGAGGATGAGGCAGAGGGAGAAGTAAAGAGGGGCAGCGCTCTGAGCCACTGTGCAGTCACAAGCAGCAAGTGATGAAAAGGACAAGGTCACAGATCATAGACAAGAGAGTTACAGGCAGTCATGTCTGGCAACATACCTTCTCACCCCAACTCCCCCAGCAATTCACAAAAAGTAAAACATGTCACTTGAACCCTATGCCATACACCTGTGCACATGCTTGAAGTCTTGTATGCCACCCAGAAAATGCAATTGGCCCACATGAAATTAAAAACTTTGATTTAATTATCAATTTCTGCTCAAGGCACAGAGGCCTGTACTGATATAGCATGCCAATTTATGCATGCAAATATTCTAACTTTTGTTAGCTTACTGCCTTCTATGCCATGACTTTTTTTCTTCCTTCATTTCCAGGATCAGCACCCTGAGAAGACTCGTTTCAGATGTGTTTTTCTTAACCTCGCCGGTGCCCCTGAAAGTCAATAGCAATGCACAAGCTGACCTGAGAACAGTGCCTGTAGGCAGTTTGTTAAGCTTGCTCCCTGGTGAGTGCGTTGCAGACGGGTGTTGCCCAGAGTTGAAGTCTATTAGTTCAAGTTTATTTACAGCCAAATGCCCAGAGACCCGCCTCTGTAATGTTGTTTGGGGGAAAATAAGAGCTGAAATTGAATGAAAAGCATCACACCACATGCATAATTCATGGATATCATTATCAAGCGCACACAGACGCACAGATGAGTGCACACATAAAAAGCAGAGAGCGAGCACATATTTGCAAATACCAACAGCCAAGAAAACGTACGTACACAGGCCATTATGTGTGCTTATTATAAGGCCTTTTTGGTCATTTATCCCAGGGCTGAACTCAGGCCAATTTTCCCAGCAAGGGTCCTATTTAGGCATCATAACACAACAATAACAACATCTCGGCAAGAACCGATGACTACTCCAACCATGCAAGAAGGGAGAGCAATACAAGTGAATATTTAAGAAACCAGCATCGGTGGACAAAATTCCTTTTTTTCCCCAGAAAAGATCCTGATACATTTATTATGATTTTATGGGTGATCTTACAGGGCAACTCTGATGAAGAAATCTGTGTGTGTATATGTGCATGTATGTGCCAAAGAAAGAGACAACTAAGGTTCAGAGAATCATGCAGTGGGATAATGAGAAAGGCAAGACAAGATATTTTTTCTCTCTAACTTTTAGCCTTCATCTTTCTCTCTCAGGCCCTTTTGACCTTAAACTCTGTTTGATGTACTTCTACCAACCAAAGTAGCTGAAAAAGTCCCTGCGTGCCCATACATACACATATATACAAATACATGCAGAAGAACGTAGCACAGAAGTTTTAGAGAAAATTTACTTTAATACACTCTTATATGCGTGCACATATGCCACACACATTTTTGGCTCACCATTAAGAGTGCCTATTGAAGCAGTACCCTAGTAGCGGGAGAATTCAGCAGGATTCTCCAGTGAATAGTACGAGATTCTGGTCTCATTCAGCAGACAAATGAAGCGTGAGCAGTCTGAAGGGCACACATCCACACTTATACACACATCCACTCCTAAGCTGAGCAGACAGACACACATACTCCTTGCGAAGCTGGATGTACACACACCCACACATACAAAGGCCTGTGCTCAGTGCACTGTGACACCCAGCAAAGAAACGTAGCTGCACAGAAGTCTTAATGGATATGAGGCAGCCAGCTGTGTTAGCCAGGGCAAGAGAGGAAAGAAGACAAGGCAAGAGCACGGGTTGAACATGATCTAACATGAACACGCACATGCACTGGCAACACAAACTTTCACTACCTGTACATGACTCGAAGGCAACCTGTAGGTGTTAAGACTTTCTCCCTCTACAAGGGAACGTTCACTGATTGATTGGGAATATACTTCACAGATACTTCGAGAAGGTAAAATAACAGCTGAGGAAGGGAGAGCAGCAGGAGAAAACTCCAGAAAGGGGGACATATGAAAAAGAGACTGGAGATAAAAAAGTGAATGGAGATGCTTCTCTAATGCTTTCCGACTTCCCTCCTGAGATCTGTGAGTGAGCGTGAGTGTTTGTGCGTGCTTTTGAAAGTGTATAGGGGCAGAGTATAGAAAACTCTCTGAAATAGAAAAAGCTTTGTTTGAAATGCCCTGTTGTAACGTTGCACACCGTATCTTGTAGGTTTCCTGCTCTTCCTGAAACTCCCACAGCTCTTTCAACCTAATTGCAACCAGCACACTGAGAGACTGTGGCGTCTGATCAAAGGTAAACACAGGGTGGGAGAAATTGATATAATTTTTAGATCGATTTAAACTTGCGTTCCCATTCTTACCATTTTATCGCTGTAAAAGAAAATATGAAAGTTTTACTGATGCTGGAGGAAAGCAATACATAATATATGTGATATTGCAAGCTGGGGTCTTTTTATACATTTGATAAATTAGGCTTTGCATAATGCACTTTGGAACTGATTATAGCAATATTAATCACTAAGTACACCTTCTATTACAGTTCTCTCCACCTGACATCAACCTGCTGTACAATAAGTTACAAGTACTTGGCAGTGTTATTTACCACTTGGCTAGCATTCATTTAGCAAGAAATAAATCCATCCATCCATCCATCATCTGCAGCTTATCCGAGGGTCGGGTCGCGGGGGCAGCAGCTTTAACAGAGAAACCCAGACGTCCCTGTCCCCGGCCACTTCCTCCAACTCTTCTGGGGGGACCCCGAGGCGTTCCCAGGCCAGCCGAGAGACATAGTCTCTCCAACGTGTCCTGGGACTTCCCCAGGGTCTCCTCCCAGTGTCCCAGTCCTCCCAGCAAGAAATAAAAGTGAAATTAATTTGTTTTGATGGTGTAAGCTCAGTGACTTTGTAGCTGTGTCATAATTTCCATTCTTTTTAAAACCCTCACTACATGCAGCCCCAGTGGACACCTCCAAATCAATCATTGGACCTGCAACAAAAAGCATCTTGTCCTGTCTTGAAATCTTTGAGTGACTGTAGTTGCAGGTAAAAGCTCAATCAGTCTGAGTAAGAGACAGAGGCAGAGAGCGAATCCCTCTCGGCTCCAAAAAACCTTTATGCTTTACACTTCATCCTGAAATAGTGCCTTTCTCAAAGTTCAAATACCTGGCAGTGATTCTTAAATTTTGATTCATGCTTTCTCCATATTCCCTCCTCGGTCTCATCCTCTCCCTTTTTCCCTTTGTTCTCCTATCTGACCACTTTTCCTTTTTATTTTGCCTACAGTACCAATGGTGAATTTGGGGATTGTATTAATTGATATGAATAAAAAAATATGTCTTTCCTTTGGACTACTTTGAAAAACATACATGTATTCCTACATGTATATTGCTACACCTGTAGAATTATGGTCATGGACATCCAATCACAAGGTCGACGGGACAAAAACCAAAGTGTACTTTTCTTAAAATAGGATCATAATTTACAAAATGAGCATGAACTCAGTCTGGAGGACATTACACAACCTGAGTATTTCTATGAACTCATGTTTGATGAGGAAAATGTTTGATATGGTAATAAATCTACTGAAAAGGGCTGTTGTTTCTCTGCTTATGATCAGACTTCTTTTAGCAAACAATCTTGTTGTGCCCTTCTGTCCAACAAAAGGAACACTGGTGAGAGGAAACTTTCATTATGGCTCCGCTTTTCATACCTGGAGGCTTTCCGTCGACTTGTTTTGGGAAGCTGGTGACCAGAGCTGCAAGCACGCACATTTAGACGCACTCCTCTTTCTCTCACACTAAAACAAAAAACAAGATAAAGAAGTTAGAGTCACAGCCTAAAGGTTGCCTGGAGCTGTTTTCCAATCAACACCACTGGGGAGAACTAGAGAGACCTTCAGTGACTACACTGAGAAGCCTGAGTGGGCTTCAGACAACCCCCACACACACACACATACACAGCAAACCACACACACACACCTCAACCTTTACGAATAAATTCTTCTTCTGAAGATCATATTTAAAAACGTATGACATCTGAGGGCGTCTCTGATCAAACAGTATGATGTGACTCATGCACATTCATACACATGGAACACCCTCATTTTCCTGTTTGAAATACACAGATTTGCATTACACAGAGCGCAACAAGACTTTGAACTGAAATAACTAACCGCATTTTCAAATGATATGTTGTGTGCATATGTGCATAGATTTTCTTAAAATGATAGAACTGCAAAACATTAAAACAAAGACAGAGCCTGGATGTCACAAAAGAGAGATCCCAGCTAAGATGGGTTCTGGATATCAGCACTGGATGAGGTTCTGTTACTTTGCAGAAAATGTTTGTTTAAATTTCTGTTACTGTGAATTTATCATTTTCATTTTTTTATTTTTTTACATACATAAAAAATCGTTTTTGGTCTATATTCATCTGACTGACACAGAAAAACTAATCTTGTTCAACAGCTGCTGCTTAAAAAATGTTAAACAGTCACTACAGGATCTCTAACTACATGTAAGATGTGTACGGATCTTAAATTTGAACAATTATTTAATTAGACATTATGTGTTTTACAAAAAAAACAGGCAGATATTCTGTTTCCGCAACAGATATTTTGTCCTCAGAAAAGTAGTATTGTTACATCCGTATTTGTAAAGCAATAAACATGAAAATATAGTGATGTAAATATTCTATATTTTAAGAATAGAATATTTTCTGCACTCTAATATGAGGTCTGGACGCAGTACCTGTTGGGACATTTAATAATGCATGGCCAAGAGCTTGGAAGGCACTGAAATGAGATTATTTACTGGTGGCCACAAGTTTGTAAAGTGTGTTCAATAATGTAATCTTTGAAACTGATATGATGCAATCTTTGGGAGAGAGGATTTCTCACTCTGCTGAAGTTATTGAAACAACATATACAGTCTCTTTGCAATTAAGTGGACTACAGAGCAATGCTTCTTGACTTTATGAACAATATCTGGCAGAGTATAGACTACAGAGATGGAAACAACAACAACTTAGGCAAGTTTAAGATAACAAAAGAGTGACTGAAATGGCATTTTAAACAGTGAATGTGTGATCAGAGGCAACAAACGTGAGGAGCTGCATGCTGATTTTTTTGTAAAATTATCTATTTTATTAAGAGAAAGACTACATAACTGACTGATTTAATAACACTTCAATACACACACTATATATACAATTATAACAGTGAGGAATTGTAAGGAAGTTAACCCCTCATAGTCCCAATGTTCCAGCAGTGGGACGTTGTATATTTCACGACAAATCTTTTCTCAGCCCCTCTTTCTATGCACCTACACATGTTATACACTGTTGGAAAGCTAATGTTGTTGAGATCAGAATAATGTACGCCATTTCAGGATACAATTATAACTATAGACACAGTAAACACTTATGTCAAACTAGTCGCAAATACAACAAAATGATGCAACTCACCTATGAAGCCTCACAAGATTCCAAGAACAGATACAACTCTAACAAAAATGGTCCTGTTACGTTGGCAAGGGTCCAGTTAAAAACTCCAGGAAACTAGTTAGTCCACAACAAGTCTTACATCTGTCAGAGCATGCCTCTCCTCCAAATAGTTCAAGAATAGCTATAAATCTACTGTAGGTATGATCCTAATAGGCGTTTTAGGCGTAAATTGCAGTTTTTTTGAGGGGTTAAGGAATTGTGCCAAATGTGAATATTACAAATATTTTTAGGTTAGAGGTCACTTTCATTTGGAGAAACTACTGTTAATATCTATTTTGCTAGCTTAAAGTGTAACCTACGTTTCGCCAGCAGAGGGCGATCTGTGTCGTATGCATCAGGAGTTGACGCCACGGCCGGCAGAAGAAGTTAGTCAGTACATGAGGAAGCACCAACTACGCTCCTGTAACCTGCTACTTTCTGTGATTTTGCAGGTAAGCTAGGTTGTAAATAATGTATAAGTGATAGACAACAGTAGCCTTGCGATGTAATGGATGTCAAGCTAAATAGTGAATTCGCAAGTGTAAGGGCGTGTACAGGTGATTTGCTTCAGTGTGTAGTTAAAATGGCGGACGATCGCGGTAATGAATCACAGAACTGTTTGTCTTCGTGAGCAAAAAGGATATAAGCTAACTACTAAAAATGCACATGGCGTTAGTAATAGTATGAGTTTGTGGCCAAAACATGTGTTGAGCAAAGTAAATGTGTCATGTCATAGATGCTTCTGTAAACTGAATTACTAAGCTAAGTGTTGAGTCAAGCTAAGGTTAGCGTAGGTAACCCGCCGCCTCTGCTGCCGAAGCGGCCAGAGAAGCCAAAGCGGCCGAAGGGGTGGGGCTTTCAAATAGCAGGCATATTTAATAATCCATCTATATATCGGTTCCTGCAATAATAAGTTTCTCCTCCATGGTTTTTACTCTCGCTCTGCCCTTTTCCGCCTTTTTTCCGCCTTTGGAATTCAGATGGCTGTGTCGCGTCGCTGCTCATTTGCATGAAGTTGAGCCTCCCTCAACTTTCTTATGAAGCTCAGCTTACATTGAAAATGAATGGCAGCTGGCCGCTCAAGACGCTTTTGGTGTGAGCGCCCTATGGAACACGCACGCGGACATATATCCGTGTCAGTCTAATTATTAGGCCGCGATGAAAGCCTGCATTGTCCAAACAGGTACTTTTGGGTTAGACCAGCACTGTATATTTTCTGGGTGATTAGAGGAAGTGTAAAATACTTTCTGTTCATTTCATTAAGATTGAATATGTTAAAAGGCATTTATTTAAAAAAGGTTTAGTTTGATAGATACATTTCAGAAATTAATTATAAAAAGGATAAAATAGTGGTTAAAAACAGTTGTTAAAATGCAGTGAAATGCATTTTTGTGATTCAGTCAGTTCATGAAAGTGATGTATGTGGATATAAAACTCTATAAATATGGAGAAAATAATGTTATTTGTTATTCTAGGAACTGTTTCAGTATTACTGTGGTATTGGGTTTTACAGTACAAGTATATGGTGTTGCTGTTATTGTAAAACGGCAGAAGAAGTTGGTCAGTATGCGATGAATCAGTGTGCACGCACCGAGTACGCTCCTGTAACCTGCTATTTTCTGTGATTTTGCAGTTTCTGCCAAAAGTAAAAATGTTGTACGGCAGATGAGTTGGAACATCATTTTCAAAAGTGTAAGAAATGCAGGGAGGAGATCGGGGCTGTGACGACAGAGTCTGCAAAGACGTAACAACAGGTAGGTGAACACTACATAGCACTGTAAATAATGATAATAATATCACCTTTATTTTACCTGATATAGATCTTGTAATTTAAGTTTGGAGACCTGCCTTAGCATCAGCTCAGACTATCTATGCTTATCATTTCATTTCATAAAAATCATTGCATAGAGATGGACTGCCATTTAGCAAGTTTTGACTTTTATTTGGATGTTGGTGCAAAGTCTTTTTTTAATGTTCTGATGTTGACTGTTATCATATGTTGTTTCACACCTTAAGTTTATCAAAAGATCAATGGCAATTATATGGTTAAAATATTTTTACAGTACATCTTTCACACACCATTAGGGTAGCATAACATTTTACAGGATGTCGACAACTACACAGACAGTACGACGCCGTAACTCCATTGAGTATTTTAACTGTGAATAAACTTGGATGCACATCACAACTATTCCGCATTAGGTATTACAAGAACCCAATCAGTTTGTAATGCTGCATTGTTGCAGGTGCAAAGCCATATGGTGAGCATGCAAGAGTTCACCGTAGCATTGCACCATGAGGTAGTTAAACCGAGGAGGATCAGATGGATAAATAAATCATGAGCGCTAAGGAACATGGACTAAATCCCTAAGGTTTAAGTTGTGTAGTATTCAAACACATGTTTTGCAGACTATGCAAACGGTGCCTCTTCACAGAGAACAGAGTTGGATAAAGTCAGTTTGTGCTACAGTATGACAGTTTATTCTGTATGGGAGAAGTATAGCAGGAGGTGACTGACATCTGAGACTGGGCAGATGTCAGAGTTTTATATGTTGGTGCAGCTTTTAGTAGAATGAATAAATATATGAATAGAAGCAGCACATAAAGACACAATGAGCTGTCTAATGCTTAGACCCGTCTACAGTCTACATGCGGTGCAGTAAGTTGTATCAAAGTCCAGAAGGTGAGAAAAATGACATTTGTCAAAGCTGACTAAGAAGATAGTAAAGTTGCTTATTCTGTAGTACTTGTTTTTGAAAAGAGAGACACGCACGGCATCTGAAACAAGAAATGGATGCATTGTGCAGCAAAAACGTAGTGGCTGAAAACTGACCCAAAATCCTTTTTTTAATTAAAGCACACGCTGCAAGGTGCATCATGTTGATGCACTTATTTAAATATATGTCCAGTTCCAGGATAAGAAATGTCTGCTTAGTGCGAATAATGACTAATTAATTACGAGACCCAGCTTTATTTTTTGTGCATTTTTCCTTTTTTTTCATGATGCTTGGAGAGAAAGTGGGAATAATAAATATCAAATGAATTACTGTCTTGGTAAAAGAAACAATGTCCTTATATGTGGACAATGGGTCAACGTTACCAGACGAAAGAAGAACGTCATCAGTGTGTAACTAAGCATGAAACCCATTTATTTTTACGCATGAACATTTTTGTGGAAGAAAAACACTAGATAACTTAAAACATTTAACTTTTTTGTTGTTCTACTGGAAATAGTCATTTGATTTTGGAGTTGTATCAGTTCAAACCATGAAAAAAAAATCGATTCGCACAAACTGTCATTTCCTGCCATTTCATCAGAAAACTGCACGTTTCCTGCATGTAATATCACGGTTAAGCCTAAAACTTTCATTTCAATGCAACATATTTGCCACGTAACTCCACCATGTACCTACACTGGAGCACGATGCATGCAGTTAGTTGAATTCCAACAGATGGTGTCATGTATGAATGATCATCATCTGTAACAGCTTCTTGCTTTTCTGGGTTTGAAAATGTGACCTTTATATACCGATCCGGCCAACTGATATAACTTAACTTTTCGATAAATGTAAATGGGCACATCCTTCCTCCAACTTCCATCAAAATTAGAGCAGACTGAGATAACTCCTGAGATGTCACTCATGACAGATGAGCATTTAGCACAATCTGTAGTGACGCTTCAGTGGGAGAACAGTGAGAAAAAACCTTCTGACAATATGAAATATAAAAAATGTGGTATGATGACAATGGATCCCTTGTCTTTGAAAACTGAGAAGAGGGAATATTATGCGAAAGGCAGTGATGAGAACTTTCTGGACAACATGTTTTATTTATGTCTGCATCACAGGCCCTGATGTAGTACTAAAAGGTTCTTTGACACCAAGCAAGATATTTCCCCTCGTTGCATATAAACTTGCAAAGACAACACAGCAGTGAGAACCTAAATTTGCAAGTTATTTGCTTATCCTCTGTCACCCTCGTGCACAACCCATTTTGTCTAATGATCCTATGATCTAACTACAATCATGTTAGATTTCTGGAGAAAAAAACAAACAAACTGACAGCTCAAAACTCAAAAGCTTCCACTTCAGTTGAGATTTCAGGATGGATTCCAAGTCTCTCTGCTGTAATATGTTAATATTCTCCTGAGAACAGTGAGCGGCAAAAAAATGCATTTCTTTGTTTCTTTTCTGGGAGGAAAGTCAGTGCAATACAGATTAAGCTAAAGCGGAAGTTTTCACTGAATTTGCCATAAAGGCAAAGGGCCAAGTCACACAAAAAGAAAGAACTCAGAATTGAGTACCAACTCCTGATTATGGATTTTGGAGATGGGATGATCTTCAGTAAAGTTCTGTTAGAGGGCTTTTGAAGGTGTGCTCTCTCAAGGCAGAAGTATTCACAGTACCACCCCCCTCTAAGCTTCAACAGATTTGAGCTGAGAGTTTTCACACAGATCTGTAAAGCACGTGGGTGTCCGTGTCACGCGTTTGAGGGTTGTACTTTGTGCTGTCTCGACTCGTCTCTCATGCTGATGTGTGGAGGAGAAGCCACACACAGCTGTTGGGACAGTGCAGTGGATTTTTTTTTGCGAATGGCAACAGGTGCTTTAAATATCGATCCATGTATCTCTAAAACAACTGTTCTGTCACTGGTCGTAACTGTCTCACTCCTGAGTGAGAGTGACATATATTTTTTTGATTGGATCCATTCAGAAGCATTCTGGCTGTCATTGTTATTATTAACAACACTGAATCACAAAGCCTCTTTGCTTTTTACGATAAAGGCAATCATTGCTATTGTGCCCACTTTCAACCTCAATTAAATTTAGAGGCTGTTTTGTCCAGGCTTTAAAGAGCCTCTGACTTCCTCCAGGGGCTTAATCCCATAAACCACAATGACCCACTGACATGAAAACTTTAAGCTGCCAGGCAACTCAATATTCTCCAGAGGATGTGAAATGGATGCAGGTTGCTTTAAGTGTGTGTGTATTCTTGTCAGTTGTGTAACTATCATCATTACTTTACGCTGAAGTTTTACGACATTTTCTGTTCTCAACCACATTGAATTTAAACAGAGGATCTGATCTCATAAAGTGTACCGTATAAAAGCTGCAGAATCTCCAAGTTCTGCTGATTACTTCAGATAAAAATCACTGAGAATACCTGCAAGTTACCAGAGTTTTCAACGTCGAAAAACCGTAACAACAAAATTGTTATTAAGACTCAAGGTCTAGATTAAAACAACCATCTAAAACCTGACGGTTTTCAGCTTGGGATGTGCATGTTCAGTGATTTTTGAGGTCGACTAATCAAGCCAATTAAAGTCGATTAGTCGTGATGTCATCGTTAAACTAACATTAATCACCAAAGTGGTTATTTGTTGCTGTCGTTTGCTGCTCCCCGATCATTTAGCATCAACAAAAGCAGTCATTTTTGGTTGTTTTTTCCATCTGTCGCGCAACATTTTCATCAGTGAGTCCTAATCGTGCTGATAGAACCGCAGAAAACTACCTTCATTCCACATAATTTGAATTAGACTTTGTTGTCCACTTGAGTGAAATACTGCCATGTTGCGCTCCCTTTTGTTACCGTTGCCAATATCTGCTCCGGTCTGTGCAAACTCCGGCAGAAACAGCGCCGTGAACATGAGTTTTGCTCAAGGGCCCGTCCACACGAGAGCGTTTTTGCCAAATCCATATGAATACTTTATTGTTTTGGCCTCGCGTCCAGACGGATCCGGCTTTTTCGAGGCGTGAAACCGGTATTTTTTTAAAACTGGTCCCAGAGTGGGAAAATCCTAAAACGCCGGATAGCCGGAGTCGTGTGGACGGCGAATGCAGATTTTTATTCACAAACGATGGCGTATAAGCACCGCCTCTCTAACCATTAACCTCAGCCACTAGACACGTCATAATCATAGACATATAAAAAATAAGTCCATTGTACTTGTATTTTTCCAATCTTTATAATGTTCATATGGTCATAACAACAAAAACAATGGCAGACTACAGGCTTGTACTACCTTTATACATAGACGTTATAAAGATTCTTTATGTCCATGCCTTCATACACATGCCCCATGGCTTCTTTTCCGGTTTTAGTGTATTGGTGTGGTGGCGTCACAGCGCCACATACAGGCCTGGCATATGTACTACAGCGTTTTGGGTCGTTTCCAGTGAATCAGTGTGGACGCAGATATTTCTGGAAACGACGCCTTGTTTATGGAGACTTTTTTCAAAACGATAGCGTATTGGGTGAGGCTGCGTACTCGTGTGGACGGGCCCTTAGTCTCCTCCTGCCCCAAACAAAAAGGGGTCGACTGCACTGTTCCGATTAGTCAGGCACACCCCTAAACTTAAAGCTGTCCACTAAGAATTTTTCTTTTTCGGTTGCTGAAATGGCGTGAAACATTACATATGAATCATTTGAGAGGTTACATCTTCAGCTTTGGTTGTAAATGACTGATTTTGTCTTCATGTTTATCTCTTTTTTTTTTCTTTTAAATCTTAGAACTGTGTGTAACAAATGTTGATCACGTGTGTGACTGCAGGCTTTAAAGGTAAAACAATGCATGTTGCTCCAGCTCATAATGGACTGTGTGGAGCAGTGTCCTCCTGTATCCGTTTGTCCTTATTTGGTTTATTTTTGGTATCTTGAAGGTAATGGAAGTCACATCTGACAATGCCAGTTACAGAGTGTGTCACTCTTTTTGAGGTAGAATAAAATTAACAATGATTACAGTTAACAGATAACCTCGCAAATGGCAACGAAGCATTTGAAGATTACAATGAAGATTAGATTCATATGATAATACTTAAAGACATTAGTTTGTTTGTGACAGACATAATCACCATATGCTCTCCATCAGAGTGGATGCAAGTCCAGTCTCACACCCACAATGTCACATACTGCTTTGTCAGGACCTGTTGTCACAGGTCAGACCTTCAACACCTTCAGCGTCAGGTTGGTGGTTAAAAATAGAAATCAGAATAAGTCCTGCAACTTAATGGTCAACCAACCATTAAGTTTTTCAAAATGAAATATTATGAATCAAAAGAAGCTGCCGGAGTTACCCTGTAATAACCTATTAATGCAGTAAAAAACATGTAAACGTAATGTAAACATACATTTCTCATGAATGTGCCTGATAAATCAGAAAGAAAACAGAATACATCCAACTAACTATATTTCACACAACCCAACAACAACATTAGTCCTCGTAATTTAGGGCAGATCGTGAAAAGCAGCAACACGTCAACATCCAGGAAATGTTCTTAATTCTTCTTCTTTAGTGCAGCCTTGCCTGTAGCTGAGAACTTGCTTTTACTCTTTGGAACACAGATTCTGCTTATTTCGTCTGATACCTCAGCTTATCATTTAAAACCGTAGTAATACAAGCTCTCTGAACACTACAGCATTATTGTATGTTTATGCATTTGACTCTTTTATCCAAAATCCTAAAAAATAAATAAATAAATCACCACAGCATTAGTATTATTGGACTTTGTTGTGGGGGACTTGTTTGGCATATCAGGACAGGAATTTGTATTTGTGTGTGTTTTGTGGTTTGTGTAATATATAGGCTATACTTCCATGTAATCGATGTACCACCACTGACCTGGGGGCAGGCAAGCTGGGGATTAGCCCCGGGAACAAAAGACAAAAACACCAACGTGTTTCTGTGATGTTCACAACAGAGGATTAGAGGGTTCCAACTGACAGGATTAAAACAATACCTAGTGTTTTCTCTGTCCTCTGTCTACGCCAATCTATTGCTTGTTATATTAAGAGATAATGTATGAAGCTTCTCTGGTCTTCTTATCCTGCTCCTACTTTTTAACGGTTAACCCGTGTTTTGGTCGTACCCTTCCGCTGGCAGGATTGTGTCAAACCAACCTAATCCTGAAATTCAACCTCCTTTCCCCTCTACTGTCATTTATAAAGTAATACATTTAGATCAGACAGTAAAATTGATTTAAATTAATCAAATATTTCTGATTGAATTGTTATTTACAGGCTATAAAAACAACAACAACAAAAAAACTGACCAGTGAGTCCTGTGATTAAATTCTAAAAAATGCACGTGTGTCAATCACAATACTTTTTTTTCAGTAGTATGAACAGTTAAATTCACCAAGCACGCTGGAATTAAATGAGTCAGTCAAAATCTATCAAGCTGGCACAGGAAAGAAATAGTGAAATTTGGCCCATTACTGTTTGGGAAGAACTCAGACTAAAAGTAATCAGAAATAATGAATAATAAATAATTTGCCATTCAGGGACTGTTCTAAATCCGCTGCAGTGATCTACTCAGTGGAAATACTGTGTATGACTAATAGACTTCCTTCCCAATTTGAGACATGGATTATAAGATTTGCACAATATGCTGTGAGCTTACATAATGAAAAGTAGACAAGAACTCTGCTGATTATTATTTTCCAGTTGGATCTAAATGTATTTAATGACTGAAAAGATTGAGTGATAGACAGAGATGATAGTGGATGTTGACACAGCTTATATGTGGTGATGCGGCGACTGGGCTGTGATTGGTCACACTGATTGGTCTGATGTAATTGGAATGGTGACAAAAATAAACACTGGTTCTCGAGGATATAAAGTGTTTTAAAGGCGAGCCTGCCAGGAAGACACAGTAACGCCCAAACGTCATCCTCTACCAGCCAAAAAAACCCAGAGATGTTTACTCATGGATAATGCCTCATGACAAACTCCCGCTAAAAACAAAAACATTGACTTTATGCTTGCTGATAATTATAGAGTAAGTTGAAAAAAAGCATGCATACATACACCCACACAGCTAGTGTGATTAGACAAAGAGCAACCTCCAAGGCAGCAGTAATCAAACACAGAATGCCTGGAGGGCGACGATGGCAATAATCAAATTCATACTGTCGCCTGAGCCTGCTCATTGAGCCAATGGGGTAATGATATGATGAGGATGAAGAGATTCTCCCATTCAGGAGCTGCTGCAGAGAAGAGAGCACACAAACGAACCACCTTAGGAATTGCCATTGGCTGCTGTCTGCAAAACAGTCAAAACTTTAGGCAAGATATCACATTTCTGTCAAGATACCAAAATTCAATAATGAGACCTCTGCCAATTATATTCACAAAAAAAAACAAAAAAACTTATTTGTGGCAAAAATCATCTGATGCTCAGTAATAATGTCTCAATCTATTGCTTCTCTTCACCAAATTGTCATTCATTTGTCTATTTTTTGACCTTGAAATCCATCATTCGCTCCCATGACATACAGCATCTCCAGATTGACACTTCTGATGAGCCATGGGGTGCCTTCACTGCTGTCAAACCGACTCTTTGTGACAACAAAACACTAGTGGGCATGTCCAATCTCCAGGACCTGTGGAAGGACAACACCAATAGAGAATAAAGCTGCTGCAGAAATGCTCTCTTCATTTTAGTTTTGCTGCGATTTGCTTTATGCTTTTCATAATACCGATTTATTTTTTTTATGCTTGGAACCATTTGCTGTTGTCTGGTTCCTCATTACTGTGTGTGTGCTTTGTGAACTGCACCATCACTATCCTATCATCCCCATCAGCTACTCGTGTCTTGGTCTTCTCCCAAATCTTACTGACCTTCCTCAAATAAACCTATCAGCTATAATCAAGGCTTATCTCATCCTTTCTTCTACATTTACTTTGACATATACACACACAGAGTCCGAGACAAACACATGAACAGCAGTCAACTTTTTATGTGGGTCTTTTTCATGTGGTCAGTGCCAAAGTCCTCAATGGCATCAGTAGCCATCCAGTCCCCTGTCATATATTGGGCTGCCTTCCAATGTTCATAATGACTTCTATTACAGAAATATGTAGCGGCCAAGAGAGCTCAACACTTATAAAACACATGAAAAACAGACGAGCCGATACACAAAAGATATTCGTCAGTTAAATAACACAGTTGTGCTTTTCCATCATTGATGGCTTTATCAAGTTAAAGCGACTATCGTCGCTCATAAGTCACATTCACGTTAATGTCTGTCTTCTCGCCTTCATTCAAAGAGTTTTCCTACGAAGTGTCATATAAACATAATAATTGAGAAGATCAGCCGTGCTGGTGTTAGACAGTGGTTCCACATGTCAGATGCCCATCTCCTCAAAGGGGCAACAGAGGTCACAGATGGTGCACGAGTGGATTAAGTGCACCGAACAAATCTAGTCAAAATTGATTTTCATATGTTGAATGGCACACGTTTTGGATTAAGAGCAGTCTGTGTAATGATTAAAAGCATCAAACACTGTTATGAACCAAAGTTAGTTGGTTTCTATGTTGCATTTCATTGAATTGCAGGAAATAAAAGGACGGTGGAGTCTGGCTTGCTCCCTGCAGTTGCACCTGCACCTCATCAAGACTCATCAGGGGTGTCTCTTAAGGACCCCGAGGAGCAGTCAGCCTTTGCCAGATTGTCTACATTTCGAGCGGGTTAATCAGGGCGCTCACAGTGTGTCTCTTCGAACATTGCTTGGAATCCTTATCCGAGTTTTCTTAGGTCTGTCCTCGGATACTGGAAGCAACAATCCATTCTGCATTCCTGTCCCTTCAGTCTTGTTCAGATCTGGTTCTGTAAATGACATTCAGTGGAATACTCACCCCAGCTCCATACCTGCCTGCTTACACTCATACGGCTGAAGCACCTTCACCAAACAACCAGTGCCTCTCCTCAGAATCCTGCCGGACCTGTGTGAAAGTGAGAAGAAACATTTTTAATTCAATTCAACCTCTGGATTACACTCTGGAAATTCATAAATCAGGAAATAACTAACCTCTCTTCTCTCCCAGACACTCATACCTTCCATCTGGACACACCCTTGGATTCTCAGACCACTTTCTCATCACCTGTTCAAAAAAAGCCTTTTTTAAGAAGCTCAGTTCTCCTGGTGTGCTGCTGAAGAGTCTGCTTTACTTTGGCTTTACTTTGGCTCAGTCAGCTGTAACTCCCGAACTGCACCTACAGCGGACTGATGCATTTTGGATTGAAACTGTCAACTTTAGCACTTCCAAAGTACTAACAAAAGATCAGCACAACAAAACAGATAAATTACATCATCTGTCATTTTGCAAGGTCCTATTTTGACAGGTTACATTGGAAAACAATGGTGACAACAAGATGACGAATTTGCAGTAAAAGTGAAAATCCACTGCAAGTGATACATGTCCTCATACTCTATGAAAAAATTAATCTTTTCAAGAAATTAAAAGATGAATTAGTAATGTTTATTTACCAAGGACCTTTTTTACTGGAACCATGTTAAAGGCAGATTGTGTCTTATGGATGGATGGACGGCGATCCATTCGTCCATCCATCTCTATATCATTAACCAATTCAACAAAAACTAATTAAATTTGCCCTAGATTGATAAAGAAATTTGAAGAAAGTTTATTAAAATATATAATTCAAGTAATGTATGCTGTGGTTTGTAAGTGGCATTGAGATTAAAAATTTGAGCTGTAATGGCTGACTTCATCATATATTTGTGGAGAGCTGTACAAATATCAGACAGTAAGTGACTTATTTTGGATCGAACAGTAGATCTCTTTTCTCTTGTTTTTTCCTACTCCAAACATTATGTTCGACACAATCCACGCTTTATTTTTAGTTGAGTTAGTGGAAAAAAAATGCAGGTCTTTAAGCGACACTAAAGAAGATTGCAAACCTTAAAACTACATTCTTCAACAGACCTTGAAGTACACGGACGTTTGTTACGCACAGTCCCAGGCCAGAAACTGCCCTACAGCGCCTGGGGTCTCAGTTTGCAACTTTGGTTTCTAACCCTGCACCACATTGTTTTCTTTCCATTCTCTTGACATTTTTGTGGGTTTTTGATTAAAAAAAATCTTTGTGGCCTCAAAAAGTGTATGTGTATGGCTATACATGCACAGGGCTCACATGAATATTTTCCATAATATTGGTGTTATATCCCACAACTGTAGAGGTACTCAAAGAGGAAGAAATGTGCCAAATATTCTAATTTTACTTAATGTCAGGTGCACTTTTATATTTTCAGATATATTTAAATCTGGTGTATAATGAAAGTTCTCCTTCCTATTCAGTTGGATTTTCTGTGTACAAATATATCTGTGCTGTAGCCTTGAACATTATATTTTTATGCTTCCAATAACAGAGAAAGAAAGCATTGCACCATGAGCACTTTTGGAAAATACATGAATGTGTTTATATTCTCTCGCTCTCTTCTTTTCTGAACACATTGTTGGATGTTCAATTGAAATAAATGAATGAATTTGTATGCTGTAGATTACAATTCATAGAGAGAAAATTGGAAACTACAGATTTGAACTTTGCAAAACTGGGATCAGTGCATCTTTATCTTTAGTAAAACATCAAACTTTTCTTCATGCAAGAGCTCAAGTGCAGTGCTGGAAAAATGGTCCAAAAAAGGAGCACAATAATTTGTACTGCAGATGAAGCAAACAAACAACACTGTATTGTTTATGCACCAATCTAAAGGGCATATGAATATGATTTGGGATTAATTTAGGTCCCTTGTACGAGGAGCAAATTGGCGTAAAAGAAAAAAGTCTGGTGTAAGACATGCCACCAGTGGATATCAGTGTTTTAGTCTTTGTTGTAAAAAAAACTCTTGATTGTTCTCTTACTTCTGTAACAACCATAGTTTTTATCAGCTTCAAAAAGACATTATTTTCATTTCACCTGGATCACTCCCTTTGCCATCAACTGTAGCCACATTTCCATTTACTACTAAAGCAAATCTGAATGAAAAGACATTCAGTCATTTTTCTGTTAACCCATTTAAAGCAAATAAACCAAGGTCAGGCTACATTGCTAGGGGCTGTTCTTCAATAGAAGAAGTAAATTGTTGCAAACTTAATGGAAAGTAGAGCTTTATACACAGCATATACAAACAGAAAACTTCTACAAATAACAAAACAATGTAAGTGTGTTCAAGAATATTTGGTCATCAAGTCATTTGCATGAGTCTATTCACAACACAAAACGAGCTGTCTCACCCATTCTGCATGAGGATACATTATTAACGTCACAAATATATTTAGGAGTAACGATATCACTTAAGGTCGCTGTTAATTTCTAACTTATAACACCAGCAAAAGGCCAGCTGCACGTATACAAAAAAACCCAAAGATGCTGCAGATGCATCATCACTTAATCATCCTTCCCCTCATTCTCTTACAAAACACACGCAGACATACACACTTTGGCATGGACTGTATCTCCCAGGAGCACTCTCCTCTCTGCTCCCCCTCAGTCCCAAGGCTATGTTATCATAGACAAAAAAGGAGACAGCGAAACCAAGAAGAAAGAGCAGAGGGAGCTTGGTTTTTGTCAGTGGGTCACACGGTGGTGGGATGGTTAACTGGCTAATATGATTAAATTTAGCTGAGGCACAAGTCACATTGTCAGCCCACATCAAAGTCTACCCGCTACTGTGAGAGCAAAAAGGGGCCTTTGTGAAAACCAGAGAGATGCGAACGAAAGGAGAAGCTAGGAAGACCGCAGCGTTTCGAACATAAAATAGAGACCAAATGTAAGGAAATACGAGGCAAGGGACCCCGAACAAGTGTTAGTTTAACGTATGAAGTGAACCCGAGAAGAAGCAGATAACAGCAAATCTCTGTTTTTTGTGTACAAATGAAGGGCCATTGACAAGTCCTTAAGGTGTCAAGTATGTAACAAGTTTGTTGACCTTGTGGTTTGATTATCTGCCTTGAGACTGAGAGTTTGAGAGCTCTCCTCTTTATGGTTTATTGCTAAGCATGAAACATCTAAATTACCTTTAGAGCAGAGCAAACCAATTGACCTTTGGAATGCCTCTGAAGCAGTCGTAGATGCGGTATTCATAACCATTACTTGATTAAAAATACCGATCCAGGAATGTATGGAAAGTTTTATATCAAGTGTTACAGTCCTGACTTCTCACTATAGTAGAATATTGTCTTTGGATTATGAGAAGGGACATATGATATTTAAAAACCTTTGCTTAAGAGCATTTATTTTGGTGTTGGAAGTCACTATTGACTCAAAAACCTTGGTTGTGCTCGACGAGAGCATTGAGAACAAACTAGGGATATAATTGGCATTCTTTCATTTTCATACCCATTCACAAGGTAGAAATTCCAACTTCAAAAGTAATTTCTACTTGTGGAATTCCAAAAATAAAACTTTGGCTTACAGCACCCCACATAAGCAACAGTTCTTTAAATCTGACGCTGACTACCTCAACTTAACTCAAAGATCAACAGTCTTACCCAGCGTTTATCGAGCAGACATGCGGTAATAATATCGTGATTTTAACAATACTACAGTAACCTGCTGGCCAGTCTGTGATGAGGTGTGATGTTTTAACACCCAAAGTGATTTAAACTTGTGAGTCATAGTGCCTAAAACTGGAATGAAAACCTAAATATTTCAGAATAAAGTCTCTCCTCAGGTTTTCTGTTTGATAGTGGGAGCTCAGTTTTCTGTTTGTTCATGTGAGTCCTCAGACTTGGAACTGTGTGCTCTCTCACACACTAATTACATGCTTCAAGAGTTATTTAGTCTAATCTGTGTCCAAACGTAGGTTTCATTGGTGACCAAAAGCTGTAGCACAGATCTAAATAAAGGGAAAAGAAGGTTGGATTGAAGTTGAATAGCTCACTCCACGTCCAAAAACAAGTTGCTATGAAAAAACTAGATTCATGATCAAAGTATGTTAGACATTTTATTAAGAGCTCAAGACAGTATATCAACTTGAGGAAAAAGTGGCATAATATTAATATTAATAATATATTCTTTAGTTTTAATGTGTGTAAACTGCATGTTACAGAGAATCACTTGCGATAACTAATCAGAATATCATGTCATAGCATCATTTCTAAATGATAAAAATGTATTTTTTCTTCATGTATGTTTTGCATAATAATAATGGATATTTGAGGACAATATTTTCCCCCAAAGTTCTGTCATAAATGTACATTCAAGTAAATGTTTTATTCTTTTACAAAGAGAAAAATTAATTTAAAAGGTAGAAGAGACTGACAGTTTGGGATTTTAATTGGGTCTACTTTTATCCCAGCAGGAGTCCCTTATAACAACCATTAAACAGCAATGCAGACTATGAAAGTCAAATATGGGAGACGATGACTTTGACTTTCACTGTACTGTCATATACCAAATGATGGGAGGATATGATGTTAAGTGAGGGAGAAATAAGTTAATGAACACTCAAGAGCAATTTACATCACAAAAAAATCCCATGAATGCAGATATTCTCTTTTCTATCAAAGATTTCTACATCTGAGACTTTTTTTAGGAATTACAACCACTTCATATTGCTGTGTTAATGACTCAGTGTGTCAGTTGGTTATCTGGACTAAAATAACTAACAAGTTGGACAGATTTCCATGGACTTTTGTACAGACATGTGTGGTACCCAGAGCAGAAAGGAAAATTACTTTGGTGATCCTGTGACATTTCAAAAATATCTCAACAACTTCTTGCTTGTTATGAAGCACAATATGATATGTATAAGGTAAACACATCCGCTATACCTAAACCCAAAATGCAGACAAGTGCCAACAACTAAAATGTGAAATGAGCTGTGAAAAGGTCTTAACCAACCTCGAAATTAGAATAAGGAGATCTAATTTAGTTCCAAAATTATTCATGCGATGCCACCAGAAGCACACCTGCTTCGTTTTGTCTTATATAGCTTGCTTGGGAAAAGAGAAGTCTCTGTAGAAAAAAACTGATATGCCTGGCTCATGACTACAGATGCTGCAGGAGTATAAGAACGTAAAATGTACACACGCACACCCAGTCCCTCGGTGCATGAGTTATCTGGTTCAGAGTCCATACAAAGCACTATATCACAAACATGTTTTACTTCAGTGGAAAATATCAGAAAGTGATCTAAACAGTCTCTCAAACACGCTCAGCAGAAAATTAAGACAACGGCATAGAAAAAAAAGACTACCTTTGAACAACAGGTACTCAGACTGTTTGGACAGCAGCCAGGCAGTTTTGTTTTGTTTTATTTTCCTAATCTAAAATGACAGTGTATTTACTTTATTTGTGCACTGCCTGCAAGGTTCTCCCGTGCCATTACTTCAGTGAGACAAGCTTTTTGTTCATGGCTCATTAACATACCACTGTAACTGCCAACAATTGACATTAATGTTATTAAAAATTGGCTGTAAGCTGTTTGGCAATGGTGTGCAACACTGCAGCTGGTGGCTGAACGGTCTGCACTGGACATGCATTTTCAAACAAATTCATTAGTTTTACAAGGTCTTTGCTGTGGGACTTCTTGATGTTTTGCTCTAATTTTGTATTCCTTGTAACGATTCTGTCCCCATATTTAGATTGTGGGAACACAAAAGCACACAAAATAGCTGTTTGAACTTCAAAACAAGGTTTGACATCACAACTTAACAACAGAACTTATTAACACACTTATTTTAAGTGTGCAAGTTTGTCTAACTTAGCCAAAAAAGCTGAGTAAAGCAAGCCTGTATTTCCAACTTTAACTAAACTAGATAATTACCCTCAAAACTCACTAATTAACATACAAAGACCAAAGGAAACAGGTTACGTATCAGGAGATAATGAGAATCACCTGTTTCTTACCAGAGTGGTGTATTATGAAGTGAGATTAGAGGTTCAGAAAGGTATGTTGAGTTTTTACTCTCACAAATGTGGCTTTTATTTGCCTAGACCACCAGATAACTTTGGCCGAATTCATAATCCACTTTAGAAATCTTTATTCAGAGTTCTGATTTATATTGTCTGGATAAAAGCGAAAAACCACTGATTCTGATCCTGATGATATCTTACAGCAAGCTCATTTAAATGTTGTTTGGTTTGGGCAGCGTACCGAAAGTTCATATCTGGCATTGAAACTGTTTAAAACGCATAATTGAAATTCAACAAACGCTGGATTGTAACAGTCTGACTGACTGAAAATCAGTCATTCAACAATAATTTTATAAGTCAGCCAGTGTACTACATCCAGATGTTGATGAAATATTTCCAAATGTAACCACAATACATTTGTTTACTCAGTGACATCTTTTTTTGCAATGCAATATAGAAAATATTAGACATGGTAGAAATTATTGTAAATTGGCCATTTTAATGGAAGTCAGTGTTGAATCAATAACTTGTGATGTAGATTCTCATCTGACGGAATTACCTACATTAGCGTCATGTTACTATGGGAAGCGTGTTCAATTGGTGAATAAAAAGGACTCATATTTTCTTCATACCTTGTCCCTAATTATAAACAAATCACTTGTATCAAGTGCTGCGCTGAGATCCAACAGGACAAGAACAGACATAAGTTCGCTATCGGAGTCCAAGAGAAGGTAGCTTTCACTAGTGTCGTTTCTGTGTTAGGAGTCATGGTAGAGCTGAAGGCTGAGGAGCCAAATGCAGAGCATCAGGAAGGAGGTGAAGACTGCTGATGTGGATGAACAGCAGGGTTTTAATGAAAAAACTAAACTTAAGGTGCTACCAAGGCAGGAACTAAAAAACTGCAAACAGAAACAGAACAAAGATGTGCAAACTGACTGATAACAAGGAAACATGGAGGAGCAAAGAACAACCTGCAAACACACACACACGCACATACTTACACTAATTGAGATTCCTCCAAGCTTGCGGAATGCCGTTTCCTTTCCAACTTTCTTGGAGTGTTTTAAGGCACACAGCCGTGAATTAGACCAAGGAGCCCACCTCTTCTGACTGATTAACTTCTCTTTCAGAAGGGCAACATTGTCCAATGTTGTATACAATGAAATTGTAGTTCTATCAACAAGACAATCAAGTTGTGACTGGTTGACGCAGAATCCTATTTTAAACTGCTGGCTGAGAATAAGAATTAATATGGTAAGATTGTTATGCGTGTCGGCCGTAATGACACCTAACACCAATCAAAGGTCACTAAAATAAATGTTGCACAACAGCTTAGTTATCTCTGATGGTGACATTTTTAGCTGCATGTCATCCTTCAACCCTGGATTGTCTAGGTGGCAACTAGCAAACAACATGGGCTACATAGATAATTGGCAGACTTTTTGGAAAAATCTGGTCTGATTAGGAGAGACGGCATCCATCCTACTTTGGATGGGGCAGATTTCATTTCTACAAATATCGCCAAACTTATTAGTCATCCAAAACCATGACAACCCAAGGTTCAGATAAGGATACAGAGATGCAGTTTCGCAGACCAAGCTTCCCTGGGGCTCGCTGCCAACCTCCCAAAACCCTTAATTAGTGCTGAGCACAGATAAAGTCATTGCAGTGGGTGAATTCAACATTTTCATAGATGTTGACAATGACAGTCCAAATACAGCTTTTATGTCTACATAAGACTCAAGTGGCTTTTCTTAAAATATACATAGACCAGACATGCAGCACTGAAAGTGAACAATAAATAGTTTCCCTTAACTCTGATAATTTTTTGATAACTTTTGAGTTTACATTAATTGACATTGAGAAGAAATATCTTTGTATGATGGGCCAATACAACAGAGGGCAACAATCTAGAACTTACTCCTATACTTGATTATCTTGTTGACCGTGCTACAACCTCAATGTGAGTTATAATGGACAATGTTTCCTCTCTAAAAACGAAGGTAATCAGTCACCTGCTTTAAAGCAGACCTCAAGAATGCTGGACTGAAAATAATATTCCACTTTGCTTAGTACAGAAAGACAGATCAATACCATAAGTAATCCTTTTGCATAGCTAGAACTGCTTATTATTCATCATTGATGGAGACTAAGAACAACACCAGGTTTCCTTTCAGCATTTCAGCTGAGTAAGAGTCGTAGCTCTGCTGGACCATGTCTCCCTATAATTTTAAGTAGTGACAACTTCAAGATCTTCTTCACAAATGAAATTGTTTCTATTTGAGAGGAAATTCATGACACTCTTCCCCACTATGGTTTATGTGTCTTTAAGAGTACACTAGCATGGAAGCATCTGTAGAGGCTGATTTATGTTTATCATTTTGGACACTGGGCTCCTTCAGGTAACATCAAAAGCTTAATATAAACTATCAACCTTATCCCAATCAGACTGTTCCAAGAAGGTTTTTAGCCTTAAGTAACTCGTCCATATCGGATCGGATCAATCTGTCTTTGTTGATAGGCTATGGACAGCAGGCTTTTAAGGTTGCTGTAAGTAAACCTGTTCTTAAAACATATCCAGAGCATGGTTTGTTGCTGATGGTGAACAAGAGTTTTACGCAGATGGATACTGACTTTTGCACCAGTGAAACAGAAAACACTTTTGACTCTTTAATGTCTCCAGCGTGCAGTATCATCGCAGACTCTAAAGACAAACTGTAGAGAGAAATTGACAGTTCTTTTCAATAGCCACATGAGCAAAACAGACAGCTTTGATTTGGTTAAAGTTGAGTGCAAAATGTTTGTGTATAGAAATTAAATTAAGGTTTTGGGACCTGTCCCGGATTTTGACACTGAATGGGGGAAATGCGCGCAGACTCAAACACCAGTTATTACGGTAGACATTTAACGCATCGCCAGAGACGTCATATGACGTAGAGACGCAGCAGCGTCAACAACAAAAATCTGGAGGCGGCAAAAAGGAAAGAAAAGGAGACCAGCGGCCGCGGTAAATGGTATGTTGTGTATTAACTTATTTATTTAGTGTGAAATGGCAGTAGACTTGGCTGTGAGTGTGTGTGAAGTGATGTAACATTAAAGTAAGTATGATTGTTTATCTGAATTGAAGACCTAATGTAATGTTATAAAGTCAGTGAAGTTAACATTATGACACTGTTTTCATATCTGTCATTAGTGAAGCTGTAACGTTAACTTTAGCATGAGATTACCAGGTGATGACATGTTTTTCCAAAACAGGAGCTATTTGTATTACAGTGTAACATTAATAACTAGAAAAAGACTTCATGACAGCGAGAACCACTGAAAAAAAAGATGAGACAGATGAGTCACAGGTCAAGTCTGAGCAGATTATCTGTGCAGTGTGAACACATGACAATTTAAAATCTCCAGATTACAAGAAGAGCATGCCATGTGGTGTGAACAACATAACAATCCAACAACATAGGAAATGCTTTCGTCTAACCTTGGCTTTAGAAGGATTAATGTTAAACTTAGCTTGTCTTCATACCCAAAAAGAGTTTAAGTTATCTCCAGCATGCCCTGCCTTCACTGTGTTTGCATCTTTCAATTCATACATCAATTATCATGTTTCCCCATAAGTCTCCATTTATCACTTTCATACTACTAACAGTACGTTTCTGTCCCTTTCTCCTCTTACAGCGCATCGTGAAGGGCACAGAGGACTGCCAGCCTGGTCCTCATTATAACAATATGTGTTATACCTTTTACAGTTGTCAGTGTGAGGGGGTAAATCTGGCCACATTGCCCCTTCTGGCGGGAGCCCTGTCACATCAATGACCAGAGCTTCTTTCTGATTTGCTGTCGCCTATGGTTACAGTCTGATTCTAATCTGTGCCCCAACCCCTCTGTGCAAAGATAATTAGAAACAGCCATTTTCAGCAATTACTTTGTAATTTATTTTTTCTTTGCAAATGCTTTTTCTTTTCTTTACCTTTTTGTTTGTCAGGTATCACAATTCTGACATGCACTTACCGTGGAATCTAATGATGTTTGGAACAGCAGAATTTTTTTCCCTTCAAATCTTTGGAGATAATTACAGTGTTTACCTGCAAATTGTCAAATCATATACCTGACATTTCATTTGAGGGACTCTAACAGTTGGGAAATCTTATTATTGTTTGCAGTAAGCCTCACTGATTATGAAATCACAGAGGATTATAGAAAAGTGTTCATTAGAATGTCAGTAAATGTTAATTGCATCCAGCGGGAAGAGATATATTGGAGATGGGCTGAAAATACTACAAATTTAGTCCATAAAGCAATGACATACTCCTGACAGAGCTCATAACCAAAACTGTACATCAATTTATTGATCTATCGATAGCCCAGTCCACATGCTGCTTCAATTTACTAGATTGTACATCATCCTCATGCGCAAAGGTATCACTCAGATTCACGGGCACAAATACACACACACTTTATATGCCTTTTCTGCACACACACAGACAAACTGAGTAGCATATTTCACTTGGAGAGGGGAAAAAATGCTCTATAACAAAAATGTCAAGGTGTTTTAAGGAAGAAATATGCTTTGGCACACAATAGCAATTGATGAAATGTGACCTTGAGTCCCCCCCTCCCCATTTTTGTTGCATCAGAATAATGAATGGTGCTGGGTCAGGAAAAAAAAGAGGAAGGGGAGAGTGGCAAATCGTGGAACTATGAGGAGCTATTTTTATGGTTATTAAAATCAACTGTCAGGAGCATGGAATAAAAATTACTTTAAATCAGTGCACAGCATCCCACAGCTAACACAGATCATTCTCTGTTTATCATAACTGTTACTAATGGCTTTCTAGGGTAGATAAAACCTGTGAATTGAATGTAAAGTTTCTTTAGCACAGTTAATAGTGCTTGTAGGAGTTAGTGTGGAGTTGTCCTGGTGGGAGGAAAAGTTAAGTGACCCAAGAAATGTAAACATGTTTAGTAATTTGGGCTTCCCACACAGCAATTGACTGCAAAAACTGGAATTATTTATGGGCTGATGCTGGTTGAATAACACTAAATGAAGGGATCCAGAATCCTGCCCAGGATATTTTACTGTTTACCTTTAGATATTTCTTTTTAATTGCTACTTCAGCATCAGACACATTTACAAAAGTTACTGACCTTATGCATCTGCTGTTAATTAGTGTGGTTAAAAATGAGCTAAAACTCAACACATCTATCTGTAGATGTACAGTATATTGGGCTTCAGACAATTTTCTGGTGGTTCACTATGACCAAAAATCCCATCGGCACTGTTTTCAAAATATTAAAGTCTTAATAGAACTACGGACATGCAAACAGTTTTCAGTTAAACACTTTGTTTTGTCAGGAAAACAGAAGCGATATATTTGTATTTTGGATGGATAAAGATAAATAGGTAAATTAATAAAGATTGTAAAAAAAAAAAAAGTAAAAATATTCCAAATTTAAAACTTATTAAGTGGACGATTTTGAAAATCATAACAGCCCCACAGTGAATATTTCTAAAATGGGCTTCTGAATTTAGTACTTTTATCATAACTATTAGTACAACTTGTAGTAAAGCTTCCATTGCAGTTACTGGAGCTGCCACTACTACTAAACTACCGCAGCTGGCTAGCCTACTGTTGCAGCTCCTATACTCCTGAAGCCACTGAGTAGGTGATTGTATTGGGATTGGGTTTGAAGATAGTTCTGCAAATTCTCTGCACCAGGGTTTCGGAAATGTGCTTTACATATTGTGTTTTGCTGCCACTTCAGAGCAGAATTAGAAATATGTGGAACATTCTCAGGTACTGGCACCTCTTGCTTGTATTGGTGCTGTTGTTGGTCCTTTAGCTTGAGGACAACAGAAGTCAAAGACACATTTCTGCTTTGTCACAGAATAAACCTAAATGTTCAGATAATGCAGACTGTGCAGTCCATATGTTGTCTTTGCTTTTCTCCTGTGCTTCTGTGCTAGATATAGTTTTTGACTCATCCTCTTTGTTGTGAAATCAGTTGTTGTTAGGCCCTCCCTTCTTGAGCTAACTTGCGGCCCATCCGCATTGGATCAGCCCGAAGCATCAACTCCGAAGCCTTTATGCTGATAGGTTTTTGAATAACTGCATATCTGTCCGACTGCATTGCTCCTCCATGCAAGCATAAACAGGCCCTAAAGGACATGGGGGGGTTATTTTCAACCATTCAGTTATGTGTTATACACATTAAGACTTAATTTTCATTTTTCTCGTATTGGTGCCTGTTCATAAAGAAAAGTAATTATAATGTAAGGTACTGTTTTAGTGATGCTTAACCTTGTACTTACTCGCTGTTACTTGCATGTCATTTAGTAAACACTTATGCAATATTGCTTTCCAACTATGGCTTTGTGCTATTCTTTTTCATGGGTGTTGTTAGATATATATGAAAAACTCAATAGCTTGGTGCCTTCATTATTGCTTTTGCAGCAGATTTTTTTTGTGATTCACACTAGAGGACCTCTAACAATCAATAACAAAGATAGGCAATGTTGCCTTAATACTGCCAACTGCAAGATACTTTACAGTACAGCTAATAGTAGATGTTATGCAGGTATTAATATGACTTTTAAAGCAACAAAAACACTAACCTTTAGTCAAACCCAGAGCCCTCTACTTGCTACAGATGTCTCTGTAAAAAATTTTTTTCCTTTTGATCATGTGTATTGTATCTTAATGAATGAGATAGTTTTGTTAAAGTGAACATTGTTGTTGCTTAAAAGCCATGGATTCCTGCAACTGGTGTGTTAAGTCAAAGTTAATCAATTTTATGGTCTCAACTTTGTCCTGTCTATAACAGATCTATAACTTGCCAAACAACCTGCAGCATCGCAAAACAATAAATCAAGATAGAACTGTAATCAAGTCTTCTTCTCTATTAGTGTGCTGAAGAGTGAGTATTTTACCAAGTTGATATTTGTCAGCAGATTTTATTCAGAATAACTAAAATTAAGTGAATTCAACACTGCGTTAAACGGGCAAAAAGAAACTGAGAATGACATGTTGCCAAAAGTCAGCAATACTGCTTACATTGGCCAAAGATAATACAGACTTTACTGCCTTGATAGAAAAAAATATATAGCTATTTAGCTATTCCTGTAATGTCTGGGAAATTTCATCTTTCTGTCTCCAATCTCACACATGGTCCCGAGAAGGACTTTAAGTGTAATGCGTTTGTAACACCATCATGTTCTTTTCACATTTTCTGTCTCGCCTTTTTTTTATACATTTTACATTATTAGTCCCTTCTTTTATTATCAGTCTCTACTTTTTTACTGCCTACAGTGTAATATCTCCATTATCAGTTACACTGACACATGACCCTTCTCATCTACCAATCCATTTTGTCTGACCTCTATTTCACACTTTCCTACCATTCCTGTATCTATCACTTATCATAGCTTTTCAGTCCTTTATATGTATGTCTTTCCCAATAACTCTATTACACGCCGTACCCACTGCCCTTTCGTTGTTATTTCTCTGACTTCCTCTCCAGAATAAATTGTCTCCTCCCAAACCCAGATACCTACCTGTTTGTCTGTTGTTCATCCTTTTCCCCTCCTCTCTGCATCCAACCCCTCCCCTATTTTCATTCCGATCTCCTTCCCCCACAGGACCAGGGCCTGAGCTCATGAAAGAGTCATCAGTGGTGCATAGCTCTTAATAATAGCTAATCTGTTTAAGCGGCTGCCCAAAAGGTCATGGCATCGGCTTGCGAGGAACAGAGGGAGGGAGAAAAAAAACTGTAGAATAGAGGATTTAGAGGTAAGAATAAGTGGCCAGGAGAACAGAGACACAAGCAAGGGTGCATAGCTAGAGTCAATTGTCATTATATTGGAAATATAGTATTTTCTCATAAAAAAGTTACACATCTAAGCATTATGACCTGCATATAATAGTGCAAAAGATTTGTGTTGAAAGTGCTACCCCTTAGTACAAGATCTCAACTGAATTCTCATGAATCCGACTTTGGTTCAATGAGAAAGTGATTTGTGAACACTCACAGCCATCAGATCTTATTATAGCCCCTGCAAATTTTCTCATAATGACTGTAAGGAGACATGCAATGGTAAAATCAATCATAGATCTATGCACCTATTGAGGAGCCATCAGTGGTGGGAGGAAAGTGCAAGAGAGGATCAATATGATATAGCAACAGTGAAACAAATTCTACGGGAAGTTGGCAGAGGGCTGGCTCGGACCAATGAATGTTGAAGCAGTAGAAGAACAATAGTGCAGTTAATGATGAGATGGACATTAACTGTGACAACAGGCTCATTCAATATCCTCGTAATAAAATGGCTGAGTGTTTGTAGATTGATAGTCTGCCTGTATATGCTGCCATGTAACATGGCAGTGATGCGAAGGTTGAATAAGTTTAGTTTCGAATAACTGTGATTATCAATTCATCTGGAATGCAACATGATGTAACTTATAAACATATACTTTTCAAATACTTGGCAAATGTCTGACTAATCCATCTGTCTGTATTAATTAAATGTAGGAATCTGATTTTTCAGCAAAAGTAAAATAAATGGGAATAACAAACAAGCCATTTAGCTGGTTTGAAGCTGTCATGATTCCTGTATACTTTTAGTTTTATAACTTGTCTTGTCATTTACGGATTTATTTTGAAAATGAACTTCTCTCGTTTCAGTTAACTTGCCCTTCCTCCCGTGTCCTGAGTCTGCGTGTCTCCCCTGATTACCCAAGTGTTTCTACCTGTTCCCCTTGGATCCTCATGTGTATATAGTCTTTGTCTTCCCTTGTCTCGTTGCCAGTGTGTTGTACCTAACAGTCCTCTTCCTAGCCTCAGAATATCCCTTGTTGTTCTGAAAATACCCAGATTCTTGACCATTGTGGTCCCTTGTGTTTTGACCCATGGGTGGATTCTTGAAGTCGAGCGTTTCTCCTTCAGAGTTTCTTTTGGTAAATGTTTTTGTGATTACCTCAGCTTAGCTTTTGACTAAATTTTCATAGTCATTTTTAGTTTCCTCTTTTCGAGAGTTTTTTGTTGTAATGTTTCATAGCTCCTCCGTTACAGGAGTGGAAGCTCGTTTTCTGTTCTTTGTCTAATCTTGTAGTGCCTCCAATAGAAGGAGAGATTTTCTTTGTTCACCTCTTTAGAAGAGAGTGCGAAATTTTAAGTAATAATCTTTTATAGAATTTTCGTTTTCCTCCTAGAGTGGAGAGACTGTTTCTTTTGATTAAGTTTTATACCGGCATCTGTCACAACTATAGTTATAGTGATCAGTGCCATAGTAATTTTCATAAGTGATTATTTTCTCTGTTCGGAGACCTGTTAAGAGAGTTTATTTATAATAAACAATCTTATTCTGAAATCGATCCTGCATCTGTGTCCTGAAGGTTTCAGACAGAAGCAAACACATCAGATGATCGGGGCACCAGAAATTTGACTGTATTGCAACCAGTTGTCCTGAACAAACTTCAAGGTAGATGCAGATGTGGTAGACAGCTACAAGAGGAAATTTGAGAGATCTCTTCTTTGGGAATTATTTAAATCTCTGAGAATATCTGGGCTAATATATTTAAGAAGACACTGGTCAGTCACATAAGTTTATTCTTTGCAGGTCAGGCACAATCAGTTTTCAAAGTACTCTTCAAAACAAGCGAAAAACCCCTCAAGAGAGCACATACATTTGTTTGAGCATTTGTGGTTTTCTTAAGGTTGGGTGAATTCTGTTAACTTGTGAACTTTGTTAACTTACTGGTTGAATGTCTGATGCTTTGTTGTGTCATCCAAGGTATTTACAAGGTACAAGCATCCTGCTCTTTTGTTGATCAGTTTGCGACACTGAAGCACTGATCTCAGGTAAGATGTTTTTTTTTTTAATGCCTTGAAATACAACATTGAACTCAATGTACATGTGATGTACAGGTCCTCAAGGTGACCCAAGGCATGTAGAACAGCTTTAGTAAATATGTTTTCTCCATCCAAACGCATGATGACACAAGTGGTAGAACTTAATACCACAGAGATCAACCATACACATTTGAACAAGAATAAGGACCAATAACAAGCAAACAATCCTGCAGAAGTTGCTAGATCAAATAAAGTGCAATGTTTTCATTGAACGGTATCTTATTTATTTGTTTACCATCAGGATCAGCTGAGTTTAAGTTCCACCATAGCACAAAAGAGATCATAAAACTAGGGATCAATTGTGAAATTTTCGGCCAATATTAATGTTAGAAAAAAAATCTATTTTCCCCTTAATGTAGTAGGAACACTGAATACATAAAAAGCTGAACATTTTAAAGTATCGCAGCCCCTTATCACATTCTTTTTTAATTATCACAAAGTAATTCATGATTAAAAGGATAATACTGCATAAGTGTTTTAAAGGTTTTTAGCTATTTTCAGTACGTATATTGCCCGACAAAATTAAATGCAAATAAATCTTGCAAAGAATAAGAATGTCTTTCTTTGTTTTTTCCTCCTTTTTTTCTTTTGTTTTTTGGGGCATTGCCAACCAAAACAGAAGAAATCTGTGACGTGTGAGAGACTCTTGTGTTCACGTTGAAAACAACAACATAACATTGGCTGCTCTTTGCAAGTGTCTGAGACAGCAGAGTTAGCAGAAATGGCTCTAAAAAGTAAAATGATGACAAAATAAAAATGTTGGACATCGATGTAGCTGTCCATTCTTTGACGGCATGCCAACAGCTACAACGAGGGCATCATGGAAATGTGTCCTATAGTAACATAGATGCATTATGGAGGAAAAGCTTTCAGTGCCAGAAATGGATTTTAGGCAGCGAGGGAGCAGTGTTTTTTGTGACAGAGAATAACAAGCTTTGTTGTGGATTTTGGCTCACTTAAGGCTAAATAAAATCGCAAACAAAGCATACTATGACCTCTAAAAAGCTATTAAATTATTCAGAAAAAGCTGCTTCAGCTGAAGAGCTCTGATGAGAGGGAGATGACATAACTGTTCATTTGTTGACAAACGGAAAGCAGCAGAGCGGGTGCTAAACCATCTTACAGTGCCCGTAATCGAGTAACAAATTTGGATGACGTATCAGTCTATAAGATGTGAACTTAAGTGAACTGATAGAACTGAGGAAGCCGTTCGGATAAGAGGTGAAACATCTTCAAGAACCAAGGAGAAGTCCAGTTGCCCTTACAAAAGCCCTTAGCATAAGTCTACAGAGATAACAGGCTTTTGTGCGCGTAGTTCATAAGAAACATATCGAGGCAGAAGCAGAGATACCACCTCTTATGACACTAAATCTTAGGTTGTCAAAACTTGGTATGTGTTATTCATGTAACTTGAAAAATGTTAGTTTAATTGAAGATTTTTAACGTCTTATGTGGGCAATGCAGCCTCAAGCATCAACAAGAGATTAAATGCACTTCTTTCAAACTTTGTAAAGGTGAAAAGGCTTTATATAATGCAAGTATCTGTTGTTGGTTTAATACAAGCATTGATATGAATGTGTAGTGCAGTAAAAGCAAATTATTATTATTTTTTTTTTTTTTAAATGCACCCAAGTTCACTGGGATCGGCCTTCTCCCTCAGTCCAAAGACATTTAGGTTACGCTAATTAGTGACTCTACATTGCCTTTAGGTGAATGTGAGCATGAACGGTTGTCTGCTTCAGTGTCACCCTGTGATTCATTGGCCATGTGTTCAGTATATACCATTGTCAGCTGTAATGGATTCCAACCTCTGTCAAAGGACTGTCAAAGTACAAGTGGATAACAGATCACAGGACTTGAATTTCAGTGCATGATTGCATGTGATTTCATACAATCCAAAAGTAAAAGTTATGAAGGCGAAAATTCCCTCACAATTACAATATCATACAATGTTACCATTGGTAACAAACAGAAGGCACAAACAATGTTCAGAAGCACTGCAAGACAGACCTACTGGATAGCACCTTCTTTACTTCTCCGTGCAAGACAACAAGCTCTTGTCAGCATCTCTCAGTAATAGACAGGTAAGTACTGAAAGGTTTAATTGATATGAACTTAAAGGCACGGGTGCTGCAAGGCCTTGAGATCATGGGTTCCAGACCCGTAGCAAACAGGCAATGTATTTCTCTCTGTTTCATACGAGCAGCATAATTCTTACAACCTCACACAGTAGACTACATTTACCTGCCACATTTATACTTTGTGCAGAATGACTGAGTGCATCAGGCTAGTCATGGCATCACCGGGTAGTTTGTTGTGTATTGTGGATCAGAAATCAACATGGTGTAACCTAGACTACATGAGGTGAAGGACAAATTGACTGAAGCTGCATCGACAAGCTCAGGTTGGTGAAGGAGAGCTAGTAAGTAAAATTTAAAGAAGTTGTTTTCATTTCACAAGACTTGGACAAGGTATCTTAAGTAGTAAGCAGTGCTACAAAGACTTCTAGATGGGATGTCCTCCATGTGAAAGGCTATTATAGCGATCTATTGATAAATGTAATATAATAAATTAAAGAAATCATTCCTCTACAATGAAGCAATCTTTCTGCTCAAAGAAACTCTTTCTATCTGTCATTAAAAAGTAATATTTTTTCTTTTCCATCCTCTTGTGACCTATCATAAATGGCAAATTACTATTCCTCTGTGATATTAGAAATAAGGTCCAGGTCAGTCTAAACATGTCATGTATTGAATTTACAGCCAAGATATAGAAGTGACATTTCTACTTTCATTCTAATAGAAATGATTAGTTACCCTTGAAAATAAGTCTGCCCACTTCACTGAATATTTCACTGGCTCAACTCGCTCACCTCTGAGACTTAACTACATTTTTTAATTCTTTGGAGCAGGTGGACTTCCCAACACAAAGCTAAAAAGACAAAAAGCCACTTCAGTACTCAACGACTTCCAGCCCCCATGGGACTTAGTGGATTAGTCAGGAGTGAGGGAGCGAGAAGAGAGACGGACTCAAGAGTGAAAGACATAAAGAGGAAAGTAAGAGGGGGAGAGATTGGCTTCCCATTTCTATTCCCATTGCGGGCCATGGGCCGTGCCGTCTGAATAGCTATGCTAATAGGCAGCTGAAAGTACGAAGAGATAACACAAAACCCACTTGACTTCCTGACACCTACTTGAGTGGGGACACAGCGTCTTCCATGGCTAGTTGTTATTCATGGGGCCTGAAAACAGCCTGCCTGTCAGCCTTTAGTTGGACGCCTATTTTGTCTTTAGTGTAAAACTGTCAACCATAAAGCTAGTTCTCGTTACAATTGGTGGCTTAAATATTAATTGTCATTTAAATGCCCAAGGAATAAAGAGAGCACTGCAGAACAGGGTTCTGATGTAGATATGGAAATTGTTGGTGATCTTTGGCAAGAGGTCAGCAACTGGCGAGATTTAATCATCTGCAGCAGCTGCTGGGTCTTAACAAACAGATTAGGTTAACATGAAATTGCCCAACTACCTGTCAGCTTCTTCCTACCCACACAGTCCTGGGCAGCAGTGTGACAAGATGGTGACAGGAAAATAATTTTTGCAACCATTTGAAGGATCATTTTCAACTATATACACAAAGAAAAAAACCTGGTTTAACTAAGCAAAAATGTAAGAAAGAATCGAAAAAGTACAATGGTGATCAACATGTTTCTGTTTACAATGAGCTATTTAACTACTACAGATGCAGCGAGTAACTTCTCATTCCTTAAAGAAAAACATGTCAGAAGATGCATCCAGTGTTCTGGGGGAAAAAAAGATGTTTTTACATTTCCGGAGAATCAAATTATTGGTCTGCATCAAGCAAACAACACAACTGAGGAGATTGTTGAAAGTAATAAAAACGGCTTAAGAAACTCGTTCTCTCAAATTTAATTTGAATACAATTCAAGTTGTAGAAGAATCTTTTTGTACAACTAATCTAAGACTGAAGTATTTTTTGAGCTATTGTGTGCCTCATTCAAATCAGAATTGACTTATTACAGTGAAATCTATTAAATCTATGAAAACACTGAACTCTGCTCATAATCCATGGTGTTATTTTGAATGAGAAGGAGTTCTAATACATAGACGAGGCACGTTGTACAGACAGCAAAGAGAGTGACATTGTGTGGACAGTTGAGATGATTAAAGGAGACGTGATGGTTCCTGATTAAAGGCTAAGTTTTGTCCCATATCTTTTGGGCTATGACAGCTTAAGATGGCAGCTCAGTGCCATAGAGGGGAAACTCACACCCATCACAAGGAGAAGTAATGAGAAGAGCCTCTTTCTTTGGAGAGGGCTGGCAAAAATATATTTCTCTTCTGCTTTGCAAGTCATATAGTATAGTTGTGCTTGATCAACACTCCAACAGCTTCCTCCTTCTTTGCACATTAAGCTTAAATCAATGATTTGTGCCACACAGCTTTTTAAATTAAAAAATGGAGAAATATCCAAAGTGTTTAAATTCCATATGGCTAAGTTTCAGATCTTTCATTTGGCAGTGAGTCGCAAAAAAGTTATGTTAATTTTATTTTGAAGTGGCAGCCTTTCATTGCTTCTGGAAATGCTCTTCAGAAGCACTATGTAAATGAAAGAAATGGCATCAGACAAAGCATGAGATCACTAAAGCACAGTCATTATTGTTACACTTCAAGTCACAGACTGTGTTGCCATTTTGCCCTTAATCACAGAATTGCGTTGATGCTCAGCATTTTAATGTTCACAAGTAGTTCCACAACACAAGGAATCGCAGCTTGTTCCTTGAGAGGCATTCTACATTTCAAATTCCTACTTTTATTTTGATTTATTTTCTTTGGTTTTGGGCACAAATGGCTGTTTCACACTTTATTCATGTCTAAAATATGGTTTTAATTACGAGGCAGAAAGTGGTGTATTGGTGCACAAATCTAGCTCATTGTATGATAGAAGCAATTTGCATCAATTTTAACTAAGGCTGCTGTGGCTGCCCCCTGAGAATCAAAGGTTGATTAATGTATCCAACCTCAATTTCTAAACAGCTGCACAGATGGTTTTTGATATTGTGTGCATGTGTGCGTGTCTAAGGCAGAGACTGACAATTTTAAGTCCTGTCCATGCTTTGCTGCATTTGCTGTGCTATGTGATGCATCTTTGAGTGTTACTTGTTTTAAGATGACACAGATTCATTCATTTATTCATTTTCCATACCGACTTTATCTTGTTCACAGTCACAGAGGTCCCAACAGCCATCGGGTGACAGGCCGGTTATATCCTGGACAGGTCAGATGACACAGATGATTATGTCAATTCAATGCAGCGAAGGGTTCAGGAATCCAGCATCCCAATGCTGTAAAATTCTGAATAGAGAATATTTCAAACTATGTCATGTAATAATGTTATTACTATGAATTGTGAGGATGGTTAGATGAGAAACTTGGTTCTGGTAAATATTATGGCTTAGGCTATAATGACCACAGTTGATTGTTTGTACCAAAGTGGTCTCTTGCAAGAAAGACATATACAGTACATGGAAATTTTATAATTGCAACTGTTAGATTAAAGCGGCCCATCCATTTTCTATACCTGCTTAATCCAATTTAGGGTTGTGGAGGGGGAGGTGGAGCCTATCCTAGCTGTCATTGGACGAGACGCAAGGTACACCCTGGACAGGTTGCCGGGCCACACAGAGGCAAACGGGACACACAACAATGCACACTCACACTCACTCCTAGGGACAATTTAGAGTCAACCAAACAGGCATGTATTTGGATGGTGGGAGGTAGCCGGAGTACCTGTAGAGAACCCACGCATACACGGGGAGAACATTACCACCACACCACCATGCAGCCTATAAATGTATTTATTCATCATAAATTAAAGCATCTTATTTACAACAGTACGAAGATCAGTTCTTACTACACTCACAAATTATTTGAGGTGCTTGTCATGGTATCCCCAGTGCATGGATGAATGTGAGTTGTGGGATACTGCCCATCCAGCATGGTTGTGTGTCAAGCTTGTAGAATGATTCTCAAAAAGATTTAAGACTGTCGTTGCTACTGAAGCATCTTTGGCCAAGCACTGACTGAAGGATTTCAATATTTATGTAAATTGTTGATTTCTGTGTTTTCTACAACTTTGAATCTATAACACCCGTACAACTTGTATGAGGTTCTTTTTGTGGAACTACAAGAAACACAATGGAAATATTTAAGCAAACTATTAATGCCCATCGTTGGGTATACTATAACACAAATTCCATCAAAGTATTTCAATAATTTTGTCATTAATTAAAGCTATCCTTAATGGTACCTTGTGGAAAATAATGTTTATAACAAAGGTGCACTTGTCAGATTAATTTAGTCAACATTCCATTAATGTCATTCATTTCATCATTCAGTTGTAACTACAAGGTGTGGAAAAAAAGAATGAGGCTGCCTCTTAAATTTATAGTATTTCTATATTCTCAGCCACCAAAAGGTAATCTTGGAGATGCAGTTCTTTATTTGAGTTAAATGCATAGGAATGACAACTAGAATCAGTAAAGGTTTGGAAGAATTCCCATTTGATTTAATACTGCATGTGCAATTGATGGACTTTGGTAACCCTCCCAAATCAAAGAGATGAATCCAGGTCCATCCTATGTGCATCTATGATGCATGTGAATGTATGTGAATTAAATGTTATTATATCACGGAAAACCTCAAAACAGTGCCTCAAAAGACACCATGTATTTCTGATAAAGATCAAATGTTCATGGTGTGTCCTTGATGTTTGACAATAGACATTTGAAAGAAAATGGAACATTTTGAGAAACACAGGTTGTTTGTATCATACTTCTCGAGGAATTTCAAAATCAGAAACAATTAATTCTCTTTAGCGTCACAAATTAAACTTAGAGAGAAATATATCATAGATCAGAGTGGCTTCTTTTTAACAACCATCAGACCGAACTGCAGGAGCCTATCCCATTGGGCGAGTGGTGGGGTCCACCCAGAACAACTTGCCAGTCCATCACAGGGCCACACGGAGACAAATGAGACCAACAACCTACTCTTTATACTTTTTATGTAACATTGTTAGCGGAACTGGGAAATATTAACATGTATACACTGTGAAAAATCCTATCCTGAGGGCTGGACACCTGCACTGATACTGTTTAAAAATGCAAACTGATTATAACGATACATGGTTAAAGTTTAATACTGACCTATACTGTACATAAGCTATAAGGTTTCTGTGAGGCAACCACACCACACCACAATGCATCCCAACATGAATTCCATTTAATGAATATTAATTCTTGATGCTATTGTCAGGCCAACAATCCCTATGAAGTTATATAAAAAACGTGCCACTCACTCCCTTGACGATAGTTACCTATTGTTATGTTGGGGTCCCCTACCAGAATCCTTGGAGCTTGAGGGTTCTACACAGTGTGTTAGCTGTTCCAAGGACTGCACTCTTCTGGACAGATATCGCTCATGTTGTTCCTAGGATCGGTTAGAGCCACTCTCCTAGTTAGGGAGTCACAGAGATGAGTGCTTTTCCCCCTTCCTCTTTCAGCCATTGGTAGTTTTTGAGCTTCTCTTGATGCTGCTGTTGCTTGGGGTTGATCTCTTCTCCTGCAGTTTGTTGAAACAAACCAATGTCCAGTTTGTTAGCCATAACTGTTTCATCAGTCTGCATCTGGAAGTACTTAATGATGTCCAATGATGTCTAAGTATTTACATATATTAGGGATGAGCATGGATTTTTTACTTTTCAGATAGTCGTTAAAAAAAAAATGCTCCAAAAATTCTCCATTGATTTTGAATAGCACTTCCCCCTGAAATGGACGTCCCTAACATATATCTACATGTTTTTCTCACTAGATCAATAGATGCCGCAGCAGTAAAAGAGGAAATGCTAAGGATTTCCATCTCAGCCATATCCACATAGTATTTACTATAGACATGTGCTATGCCTTAGTTTCTTGCCAAATGCCATTCTGAAACAGCTGAGAATATCACTGCATCTTCTAGAGAAAAAGCATTTCACCTGATGACCTGTGGCGCGAGAGAGATGCATGGTGGCAGAGAAATGTAGGAAGGAGCAAAAAGCAAATGAGAAAAGGTGGGGAAGGAGGAGGGGTAAAATGGAAACATAGCTCAGGCACAATGGAACTATATAAATCTAAGCAAGTGCATTTGATCATGGGCTTTTGACAGAATCAGGGACAGAAAGATGTAGTGGGGGTGGGGGGTGCTGAGGTGAGGAAGTGTAATATCATGATGCGACTAGGTTCAGATGCTTTGTGATTTTGTGCACGTCCAGAACGCTAGTTCTCTGTCATGCCAAAGTACAACTGTGGCAAGGGTATAGTGCTGTGATATTTCCAGTCAGCTGCAGTGACACATGTAGTTGCTTTAGGCCATGCAGGTTTAGTTTGAGTCTGACTCGTAGTCATGATGTAGTATTTTATACAGTGATAGTTTTCAGACATATGAGCTGGTATTTCCAGTGCCAGACACGAGTTGCCATTTCCTCAGTTGTATTATAAACCATTCCCAAAGGAGATCTCTGGATTGGCTGTGTTCTTAGGTTAGGGGCAGTTGTAAGTCAGGGCTGTCACACAAAAATCTAACCTGATAAAACAAAAGCAACAGAAAATAGACTGCTCTGCTTAGACTTATTGGCAAAGTTCTGGCCTGATGAATCAATAAATTGTCTGGGTCCAAAAATAATGATTAATGACTAAAGTAAAGCAGGTCAGTCTGCAAGGGGGTTAATTACATTTTAAAGGTTAAAGTACAGCCAACCTTGTGTCTGTAGATAGTCCTAACATGTATTCCAAAATAGTTTTAAACACTGATTTGTGCTCAGAACGGTAGACATTTTTCTTATTGTTTCACGGGAACAGCATACGTTTAATGCTGGACAATTTACATGATACTAAAAGTGTGGGGTTCCCATTTACAAGAAAGGAGCAGGCCTAAATAAAGACGTATGTATTGCATTATGGGGATATTTGGAAAAAAATAAGCTACGTCTATTTTCCAGATTTAATTTTTTCCCACCTTGCAGTTTATTTGCTTTAGGATTAAAACATATTTAAATGGCCTCAGTTTGTGTAAAAATTGTATTGTTCTGACATAATGTGCACCACTGTGACATATTTACAGTATAACAATGACTGCATGCTACATAAATAAGAAACCGTTTAGGAGAGAAAATCCTAAATACAACTAACAGTTTTATATCATTATACACTTAAACTGTGTACAGTAAAATAGTTTTGGGGTTTTTTTGGATTAATTTAGTGTAAAGTGCATCCGCAATCCAGCTCAATTGTGATTTTAACTGGGATGCTAAAAGTCTCCCCTTCTCTGTCAAATCCTAATATTAATGATAAAATCACTGATTAAGTCCACTAAATATGGAAACCATTTAGAAAAAAAATTAACATCATCTTACTAAAAAGGAATATTCTGGAATCCCTCAAGGGTCTGTTAGCCCCATTAACTGAACAACAAGCCCTAATTACATTAAACAGACAACTGCTCATACCACACAGATTTTACCAGCTTTTGTTGCCGCTGTTCACTTTCCTCAAGATGCAAATTCAAAATAAGCACATTAACATATATTGAATGACACAATCAGCAGTCACATTACAAAGTAACTGGACAGATTTTATCACGGTGGAAGGTTTTGAATGAGCTTGCATCTGTTTTTTGCCGTTTTTTTCTTATTTTCAACGGCAAGCCAACATCACTACATGAAAAATTTCCTAATTGTTCTTAAGTCTTCCTAGGTCCTCATTTTGGTCTGTCAGACATGGTTTTACGTATCTTTAACAAAAGTACAGTCTGCTTCTGTTGAAATGCTTTTTGTCTAAGTGACTTCAGGGATCAGGTCAAAAGTTTGGCTAGGTAACCTAGCTCGACAGAACGATAAATCATTTGAGTTGAGTGTGGTTTAGCATGATTGTTTTTTCAAGGAAAATTGCTATTCCAAATAATTTCCACCTGCTGAAGTTCCATTTGGGCTATTGTAGGGCTAGCTTTAGTATCCACCTTCCATCCTGTGTTCACATCCCATAGAGGCTCAGAAAAACATTTCAAAATGCAGGAAGTTTGTGAAATCTATCACACTAACATCCATATGGACCAAAATGGTAAAACTAGTCTTGTCCTGAGCTTTAAAGGAAATTAAGTCATTTGAAATTTGGACATTGTGTGAAGTTGGTATAAAATTTGCTGATAAAGTTTATTATTTTTTTAATCAGATACAGCCTCACTTCCTGACTCATTTTCACTTATGAGCATATTTTTGAAAATTGATTTCAGCAGAGAAAAAAAATGTGTATCTGTCATTTTATTTTCACGACATACTCAGTTAAGATTAAGATTTTCATGTCACGAAATACTCACATGCACAGGGTCACACACTCATGGAGACAGATGCCATACACTGGAGCGGTGGGCAGCCAATCACAGCGCTCGGGGAGCATAGGGGTACGGTGTCTTGCTCAAGGCCACCTCGGCTGTGGCGAGTTCGCCAGTCTTTCAGCACCAACCTTCAGGTTATTGGATGTCCCACTCTCACCACTGAGCAACAGCCGCCCAGGTAGCCGTAAATCCCAGTGTTGCTGTAACTTTTTCTTAAATCAGGTGAACAAAAAGAAAAATTGTTATTAATTTCAACACCCGTGTAATGGAACCAAGATCAACTTTCTTCTTCTTTCCAACAGGACGCAGGCTCACGATACAGTCTCCCTGTTATTGTTGAAGAAATGTTTAAAGTGCCCGGTCTGCTTAAGCCAGTGTTTCTCAATTCCGGTCCTTATGACTCACTGCTCTGAATGCTTTCAGTGGCCTGATAAGGAGCCATTCATTTGAATCAGGTGTGGTGGAGGAGGGAAACATCGAAAACATGTGGGTCATGAGGACCGGAATTGAGAAACACTGGCTTAGCTGACAGCTGAATTGTTGACAGTCAGAAGAGATGGAAGACTTGACTTTGCTGTGCCCATCTGTGGTATCATAGATCAGAGTGGCTTCTTTTTAACAACCATCAGACCGAACTGCAGGAGCCTATCCCATTGGGCGAGTGGTGGGGTCCACCCAGAACAACTTGCCAGTCCATCACAGGGCCACACAGTCTGCAACGTTTAAAAAAATGTATTACAGTCCTGTTGTTTTAGACAAGTAATTTTCCTTTAAGTATGATGATGGTCAGCTGGTCATGTTACAAATTTTACAGTCAATCTGCTGTCTGTCAAACAAAAGGTGCTGTTAACAAATCATTTCAGATCCCATTGCTGTCATTAACCAGTTAATGATGAGCTGCTCATTTTGTCTCAGAGATCGCCTGTCATTCAGTTCAAGCTGACAACTGGGAGCTGTCAGAGATAAACAGCAGGAAGCAGAATTATATACAAATACTCATACAGAGAATGGGAATGAGCTAGGTGAGCACACTTAAAGAGTAGTGTTAAACAGCACTCATCTTTTTTGTTGCATTTTCTTCTGTATGCAAAAAACATATTTTTAAATTAATCTATTATACGGACTTGTAACCATTCTCTTTTTTTACATAGAACTTCTGAGGGATAGAGCTCACTTTACTTTACTCCCTTCAAACCATACTGGTCATTTACAATTATGCAGAAAGTGAATTTGTTAAGCCCTGCTCAGGTGATATTTTCAAATATTCATCTATTATATTTTCAAAAACTCTGCTCTTAATCTTTGGATTTTTACATTGGATAGTTACCTTGAAAGGACTGGAATTAATTTTCTTGAAGCTCATACTGTTAGTATGCAGTATTTAGAGCAATGTTGGCATTTATATGATCAAACATGACAGGCAGAAATGAGAACAGCTTTACTTTACTTTGAGTATGTATTTAACTCAGGATGTGACTTGAGCTGATGCTCAGTACAAGGATAATTCCAAAATTCTGAAAAGGTGTCGTTAGTTTTTTTTTCTACACATTACAAAAGGTGTTGAAGATGATGTGGGTACCGGAGATGACAGGGAAATATAATAAGTTGAGCACATAAAGTAAGAAGCAGAAGAGAGAGTCTTGGATACGATGCGATGTGTCCAATTATCAAGATTTATCGTGTTATAAAAGAAAAAAAAAACGAAGCTAACTTATAAACCAAATCAAAAAATGTTTTTAAACAAAATTAGGAAACATCTGAAAAAGGCAGCCATCCCAATCTATCTTAGAAATAAAAGATCCTAAAAAGTTAGTGAATGTCTACTAATTTCAACAGCTGACACTAGTTGTTGCCAATGATAAACAACACACGCTCTATATTTTGCTTAAACACCTTTGGCTTTCATTATTGCATCCGCTGTGGCAGACAATGTTGCTCCATTTTTTTCCATCCACAGTTGCAATAATGCTTTGCCAAGATCTTGTATTGATGATGGGAGAGTCGGAGATGCTTCTTAATGAGGTTAAGGTCTGGACTCTGTCCCATTGGTCTGTGAAAAGGATGTCTCATGTTCCTTGAAACTCTCTTTCACAATAATTAATTAATTAATTAATTAATTAATCCCGGCACTGTCGTCATGGACGCTATGACGCTAGGCATGACGGATGCAACACCTCATTTGTTGGACATTTTCCATTGGAATTAATAGGAATTTATGGGAATTAAAGGGAATCAACTGAAAAATGTAAAAAAAAAGAAGTATCTATGCCATCCCTCAATCACAGGCACAGATGATTTCTATAATTCTGAACTACTAAAGCTTTGTGCGCACAATACCGACACAGACTGTTGAAGCCACACATTTGAATTTTCCATACTTTTGCAACCCTAATGGGGCCACATTCCCTGTTTGTATTAAGTCCCATGTGCAAACTATATTAGAATCATCCATGATTGGTAAGGGTTAAGGCTACACAGCTATTAAGTCCCTGTACCTTGAGTTCTTTTCATATTGTGCTTGTGAAATGCTTTTTTATGTTATCTACTGTTAATTTTACCATTTCAGTCACAATTATTGAAGGTTTTCTTTCCTCTAAGATGACGTTCCACCACTAAGCTTAGTTATTTTGTTTTCTTGATGCAGACCAATAATTTGACCCCTCTGACAAGGTTCTTATTCATTTTTGTGTTGTTAAATTATTAAACGACCGGTCACCCTAGTTTCAGTATTTCTGTAGGCTCTTTGAAGCCTGACAATTTGACCTGTTTAAAAGAAATTTGCTAAGTCAAATATTCTTATTCTGTTGAAATATAATTTTACTGATTTCAAGTAAAACAAATTCCGTATTCTGACTTTTTAATGATGTTTTTGAAAAGCTTGCCTGCGTTTTTGTGGTGAAAGAACACACCAGCTCTCTGTGAGCATAGGTAGTGAGAATGCGTTGGGCTGCTGGCATCACTGTCTGAACAGAAGTTTGTCTGAAATTACATTGCTGTAGTGGAGCAAACAAACACACATGCGTGCACACAAGCACCTTTGTGCATGCCGATTCAGATATAATGCATGGATGTCCTCTGCGTTTCATCATCAAAGCCCTATCAGGCTGTGCACAGTCTAAAGGGGAGAATATGAACCGGATAAAACAAATCGTTTGATGTGTGAAAGACAGACACTCCAGCTCCAAAGTACTTAAGCTTCTCCTCCCAGTGGACTGACAGGGGAGGAGGGTAGACGCAAGAAATAAGTGCTTCTCTCTTTTATTCCCCTCCCTGCTTCCGTTCATCAAGAAGAGTTTTCAAAGCATTGCGTCATTGTTTATGCAAGGTCCCAATGTCAGAATGAACGGTGTCAATTAAATAAATAAAGTCAATATTGACAGACTTTTCAAGACGGTGGCGGAGCACTGAGAGAGGCAGAGGAGAGAGCAAGTGAATGAGAAATGGGAGAAACGTGAAATCTGATGAGCGAGTAAGTGTACATTTGTTTTGAGTGAGTATGTGTTGAACCACGACAGGGTGAGGACAAATTTTTCAATGTTTCATGTCTGCCACTGCTTTGACATAATCTCAACATCACAGAATGTGCCCTATTTTTTATTTTCCCCATGCTTTTTCAAGTTACAGTTGTAAATCTTGATATGTTCAACCCCATTATAGACTGTGAAAAATCACCCGTTAGAACTAAATTCATCTTCTTGTTGAAATATGGATTTTCACAGTCATTATTCGCTATCTTGTAAAGTGAAACAGATGGCGATCCAGTTTCTTTGTAGATATTAAAATATTCGCCAAGCTGCTATTAATTCTTTGATTGTCTGTCTTGACAAAGGCCTTTTAACTCTGGTTAATTTCCCTTCAAAGGAGAGGGACAGTCTCAATGAGTTATGACCATGAATATGGCTCTTTTCCCAAGTCTTTAAAGATGAAAGGCACCCTTTATTCCAGTGTCAAATATGTAGCACACCTGACCCTTTTAAAGTGAACAAAGGTTTTTCAGTATTAAATAGAATTGTTCTTGCAGATGATAAAGTTTAAGATATTCAGAGAAAAAAGCTGCTAATTGCTTAATGATCCCAAAAAATGTTTTGAAACCAATAAGATCACCAACATGATGATCAGTGGCACAAAATAATGAATCTTACATCGAGCTCCATCTTTCTGGTATATTGTACAATAATGTATTCAGTTAAAGATCCTGTGTTTCCCATTAAAATTTCAAATATGGACCATGGATGTAATTAAAAAGCAAAATGATCTAATTTGCTAATATATGCCAATGATGGCCTAAGACAAGCAAATATGATGTGACCATCTTCATTAGGACTGAGCATACTAACAGCCTGCTGCTGTTAGACTTGAGCAACAGTACAAGCTTGTTTCATTGCATCAGCACATTGTAACAGCTTATTAGGAAAATGGTTAGTCAATCAGGTCTCATTAATGAAATACGTAAATGGATTCACAAAGAAGCTACTTAAAATTGTCCTTCAAGTAACTGCAGCAATTGTTGAGAGAGAAACTATGTTTCTCAAGAAAACTTACCTATTCACATCAGTTAATAGGATAATTTCCCATTAAATTAAACCATCTGGGGAAGAAAGAAAAGTATATCTTAGACAGACAAAGAGAGCAACACTAAGGTGCACCTGTACTTTGTTTAAATTCTATACAGAGGGGGAAAAGGACAGTCAAAAGCAGTATTAAATGTGGATAGTACTCAAATATTTGATGTGCAAAATACAGCTTCTCCGTAAATGTTGGGACACAGTGTAAAATTTAGACAAAAACTAAATGCAGTGAATGCTGATTTTGAATTTGACGCCAGCAACAGAACAAAATTACGGCAGCTGCATGTTCAACACTGCATTGCACAACCGCCTCATGATTCGACAATACTTTGCTAGTATTAAAGAACAATTGTTACATCAAATATTTCAATGGTTTGTCAAGGCCAGTCTAAAGTTAAGCAGTAAGTGAGTTTGCTGTTTTGCCCTCCTTAATAAATCTAAATTCCCATCAACTACCTGTAAATCGTTTATGGTCCACTTACAATATGCATGCTAGGCTTAGCATGACCAGCGTTGTTGTTACGGTGTTGTGTGAAAACGCGACCTTATGCGTGACACACCATCTGATGAACCGTCCGATCTTCTGTGCTTGGCAAACGCTGTCCTGTAATTCTCACTTGTTATGGTGTGAAAGAGATGAGCAAAATGACAGACTGCCGATACTTCTAAAACCAAGTTGTGTTTCTTATTCCATGTCTGGCATGGATTTAGGAGGATTGTGTGAAATGGGCCTATACATTTACAAAATGGCGCTGATGAGGTTCCAACATATGCTTCTTTGTAAAAGGTCTGACACCGTGTTCACACAGACGGATATGGATAGGCAAGCTCTTTATTCCTTCCCAGAAGACACATTTTTTGTGTTAGGATCCAGGTAAAATGCAATGAATATGAAGAAATTGGGAGGCAGTTGACCACAACTGTGCTTTTCATTCAGACCTGTTTAAATAATCTTTTTGTGAAGTATAGAAAAAAGCGACTCTTAAAATGCCTGTGACTGTTTGTCACCCTTGTACAGAGCACACTATGAAGTTGAAACTCTGGAACCTTTCTCAACTTCCACGTGTGTGCCCCTGAGGAGTTTTGAATCTTTGAGCAGTGCCAGCCAGCAAAGCTCTGTTTTTAAGGCTCAGGTCACATTGAATAGTATTCCCTTTCATCTCCAGTGTTTCACTCTTAATTGTTTCAATTGGGTCTCAGAGAGGCGCTCCTGAAGAACATAAGTACAGAGACTGCAGTTTTATGAGTCTCCTTGTGCTTACTGATACTAAAGCATTCATCTTCACAACCTTTTCAGATGCCTGTCAAGTAAAGACTATGTTGACGTAGTAAAAGTTTATTGCTAATAATAATGTTGCTTCTGGCTCTGCTCGTCACTGGAGTCAAGCCAGTTTATCAGTTCATGATTACGATTTTTTTCAGTTATACTTTCTTATAAAAAAACTTTCATCTGTCTTCATATTGCCTTTTTATTTCAGCTGGATATAGCAGTCTCCATCTGACTATCCTCTAAGTGAAGTTATTTCTCATATTCTGATGACCTAAGATAGCTCATTTATCCCATTCAGGAAGCAAGAGATTGATTGTGCCTATGTCATTGCTGTAATTATGCTTCCATCACTTAATCAAATTTATTGCATATTCTTCAAACGGTCACAGTCCTTGAGGCAGGTACTGTGAGAAAAATGGACTTTTTGAGAGAGAAAAATTACAAAACTAGTGAAAAGGGAAAGGAAAGAGCGTGTGAGGTGTAAACTGAGAAGAAAAGTACATTGAAAGGCATGTTTTATTGGGCGCATGGTCGTAAGAGAGAGCTACATTGTCACAGGGAGGTCAAATATGAGTATACTGTTATGTGAAAAAGAAACAACACGCTCTTTCAGTTGTAAGGTTTTCCAAATCAGTACTCGCAGGGTATGATATATAGAAAAATGTTATCATTATCAACATGTGCAACATCAAAAGTATAAAAGACTGCGGGCACTGCAATAAAAGGAAAATACCTTTTGTCTTGAAGTAGTAGGACAAGCACAGCAGGGTTAATGAGGGCTGCATTCCCCTCAAAGAATGTTCTGCCTTTCTGCATGTTCTACATCTAACCACAGGTGCATAAGTGGAATGCAGCTCTCATTAAAGCAACATATACTCAAAGTTAGGTTGTTAGTGTAGTTAGTGAGTGTAACATCACTGCAATATACAACATCACATATGGCATATTCTCCTAATGGAGCCCAAATCAGGGCATGAAAAGATCACCTGAGCACTACTAGGTCTTACAGTAGGTAAATACAATATTAGATGAACAAGAAGTATATCGCTATCCTTTATTTGACAAAAACTGACCCAAAAACCTGAATTTACAAAGATGCATCTGAACAAACCACAAGACTACTGGAATTATTTATTTTGAAAAGACGAGACAAAAGTGGAGATGCCTCGCTTGTAATGCACAGCAGCACGTCTGGAGAAAACTAAGCTAGCACATCAGAACAAAAGATTCATACTAGCAGTCAAGAACGGTTGTGGACGGTTGATGATTTCAGCAAATTTTTGAAGACACAGGACCTGCACACCTTGAATACACTGAGTGGTCAGAAACTCCTCTGGATACCAAAGTATTCTAGAGTCAGATGTGCGGCCATCTGTCTGGCTAAAGCTAGGGTGAAACTGGGTCATGGAATAGGACAATTATCCCAAACACAGCAGCAAATCTACAACAGAATGTCTGAAAAGAAAAGAATCAAGGTGTTGCAATGGTCCAGTCAAAGTCCAGACCTTGATTGAAATGCTGTGGTGGGACCTTAAGAGAGCTGTGCATAAACCAATGCTGCAAACCTCAATTAACTCAAGGAATGTTGTAAAGAAGAGTGGGCCAAGATTCCTTCACAATGGTGTGAGGGACTAACAATGTCATACAGAACACGATTACTTAAAGTTATCGCTGCTAAAGTTGGTTCTGTTGAATCTTGGGGAGGCGTTTCAGACACCCCGAGATTTTTTCTTCGATAAAAAACGACACAGTGTAATATGTCCTGCTACTTTAGCAGTTCAGAGAGGGTCATGCAGAGATGGTAGGGGATCAGGTGGGGGGTACGGGTGAGTGCTCCGAGTGATTGTTTCCAGAGGTCTGTTTCTATCCCGCCTGAGAGGAGGTAAAAAATTATTTAGGTGTCACCTGGAAAAGCAGTTAAATAATTAATTTGTCTATGGAGCTGGGCAGAAACGGCTGCTTTGAAGAGCAGGGCACAGATGGTCATCAGAGTGAAAGAAAAGCACGCACACACACACACTTCTAACTGCATGCAAGCACCCTCACATACACTCACAAAAGACTGAAGACTGGCTCATCACCTGGGTACACACCATATGCCACAGTAGCTGACAACCTGCTCCCTAGGTCCATGCTAAGAAACGAACACAAGCATATGTGCTTGTGCACAGACACAAATCTTCCCTATTCTATAACTGTTCCACTTTCCCACCAAAAAAAAAACCTTTCTTGCATACCGATGTGCAATTTTGTTTATGTGAGCTGCACAGATAAGAATTTAACCAACTGATAGAAATGCCAGGTGGAATGTAATCACCTACATTCTGAACCACATCAGCACACACACATCCGAAGTCAAAATACAGAAAACACAAACAACCAAGTCTAAAAACGTCTTAAAAAAAAAAAGAATATGAGAAGATAGTAAACTATGTTTTTAGTCATTCCTTTATCACATCAAATTACCTGCCACAGTATTCTCTTGTTTACCAATTCACATCTGAGTCTGATCAGGCCCAAAGTCATGCCATAACATCAAATGATGCAACATCTACAGTAAAAACTCTTTGCATCCTACCATCTTGAGAGGACACATACCTGTGTTCCAACCACTAAAACAGCATCCAAGCTTCCATGCAATTACTGTGCTGACTTTAATGGTTATGAGCTCTACTTTTGTGTCTGACGTGCTTTATTTGCCTCCCTGTGTGGCTCGCAAGTGATTACTTCAAGGCAGTAAAGGTCTTGTTGTGAGTTGTGCAGATTGCAGATATACCGCTGATTCTTTGTTTAATGTGAAATCTCAAGGGAGTTTCCACTCTAAAAAGTGGGGCATAGGTTTTTGTGCAAAATATATGACCAAATGTTGCTACTTATTTGTTTACCATGAATGATATTGACATACAAAGACTAAAGACAGAGGGTGTAGTGATGATTTAAACAGGAAAAAAGGAATGATGATGACAGTAGTGTTTGGCTGAGGATTAAATGTTAACAGTAATAGGGGAGGGACTTTTGAAGTTGCTGGTAATGTAAACCCAGGATGACCCACCCAGTCCAGACAGAGGAACCTTCTACTGATGCAACAGACTCCAGACGACAAGCACCATTACCCTGTGGATCGCAGCAGCTCAAGGGAGGGCACAGAGGACCAGAGTGGAGACAGGGTAGAAAGGTTAGTGGAGAGGAGATGGAAAGAACAGGGGTGGAAAAGGGAAAAATGTACTGTGATTAAACCAGGGTGAACATACTGCCAAAAATGTGAGACTGAAAATCAGTGGTCACTGGTAACCTTTGTGTTGTCATTGCTAAGCTGCAATTAAGTAGACCTAAAAAATATCCTAGATAGAAAAATAACAAAGGTGATAATGAAATCATTACTCAAAAACATACACTAGCAAGGTCTTTTCCTGTTGGCATTTGCTTCTATGATAAATGGACAAAAGAAGCCACTTGAAGACTCAACCCTAACCCTATAATTTGTGAGGGAAATTAGATTTTTTTGTGTGTGTGTGTGTGTGTGTCTTGAAAATGGTGATGAAACATGTGCATCACATTAGGCTTTAAGGTAAAAGATTGTAACAGATTGGGGCTCTTCATAGCGCAGTCTGTGAAATGACCATTAATTCATTCCTGTCCATATATAAGTATTTTAGTATCGCTCTGAAATGCCACTAGCCCCTGCCCTATATTTTGCTCTTCCTCTATAGGTTTTTTTAAAAAACATAAACCTAGAAACTGAGAATTTCGTTCCCCCAAAAAGTCCCCAATGAGCAAAGAGATTGTAGCTGTACTCAACAAGTGCAATTCATGGAATCAGAAAAGGTTAGCACTTCCAAAACTTCTCTCTTGGTTTTTGATTCATCTTTTTTTTTTTGCTCACTTTCTTATGTGGCATGAATTGTCATGAAAATGCTCTGCGCCTTGTACATCTTTCACCTTCTCTGAACATCAAACATTACTTGCACAAGCAGACAGGATCTCCTTGGTGACAAAGGAAAATTATAGGTATGGAGTGGGTGAGAGGAAAGCAGGGGGGGAGAGAGATGTCAAAGTCATACAATCAGCAGTGACAGGCAATCACAGGGGAGTTTAAAAAAAGAAAAAGGATCAGACAGTGAGTGTGGAGGATAGAAGGCAGAAGAGTGACAGATGACTCAGGTGAAGTAAGGACGATTGGAAAAATGCATGGCTGACATGATTACAGAGGGATGAGGCTATGAGCCTGATGAGTGTTATGGAGATGGAATGAACCAGGAGAGGAAAATACTGAATGCGGCTGCAGCAAAAGCTGAGAGTGCCCAGAACAAAAACAGGAGAAGACAGGAGGGTAGTTAACAGAAGAGCGAGGGCCAGGTGAGTGTTCGTGATTGATTGGTGATTGCTCTTACATTTTGTGGAAGCAATAAAGTATGAGGGGGAGTTGTAAAGAAGAGGGGATATAAACTCCCAGATGCCAGGTATTTTCTTTCCAATGGGGAAATGGGACGAGAGAGTGTAATGAGTTCTTATATAGCCAGGCGGGTTTCATCTCATCACACAAGCATCCTCATGTACACACACACCCAACAATGTCAACATTAACATTCACATAGCTGTAATGAATTACAGAGCTCTCGGCCTAAAACATTGGCCCTGTACCTCATCATTTGATACACGAATACATCATCTTTAGCAGCAGATCGATCCCTCCACTGCCATTTGACACAAATACACATGAAATTGAATGCTTTGTGACATATTCCATCATCTGCTGTACCTCTGAATACCCACGGATATCCTCATATATACACAACTAAGGCTCATCTAGGTGGTCCCGCTTTGTCTGTTGGAAGCTTTTTGGATTTTCAGATTATGAGAATAAACTGATTTACATAAAGAATAAATAGGAGTATATCTTTACCTCAAATAGTGCTTAATATTTTTAAAAACAATCAATCACCATTTCACAAGTCTTGAATATGGATTTACCTATTCTTCACTCCTTAGACGTACAAGAACATACAACACATTCACTCTAATGCTTATAAGTAAGATAATTTTGTCTCCACTTTGGTCTTCAATACCAACACATTTTACCACAATGACTCAATGGCAATAATAATGCACCATCTTGTTGTCAACAAGAAAAAGGTGGAAAAAGAAGTGTGTATGGTTCTCTGATATTTGCTCAATGTTTAGCAATTGAGTGTGAGCAACAAACATCTCAAAAATACTCCAGATAGGCAACATAGGGAGAAGTCGATATCTAAATAATACCCAAGCTTATTTTTGAAAAAAAAAAACCTGGTACGTGGTTCTATGTGCCAAAAAAGAACACCCATATAGGCTGGTTTTCACAAAATGTGAAAAATCCAGCAAATGTGACGGAATGTGAGGCATTGGTGTTTATGCATGGATAACTTCCATAAGTGTGAGGGTGCCACTGATACAGAGGTCCATACTGGCATTTTTGGAAATACAATTTCTACCATTAAGATGACATGTTTTCATAGGAAATCCGTAGTTATTTCAGCAATGCAATGCCAGACCTCATTATGCTTGATTAACAATATTGTGAGTGTGTGTACTCGGCTGGCCTGCCTGCCTGTAGCTTAGATCTGTATATTATCTAAATGTATGGGGCATGATGAAACAGAGACATGTCTAATATGTCTAAGAAGACAAGAGACAAACATGTCTCAATTCCAACTTTGTCTGAACGTGTTTCAGGCCTAAAATGTTTAATTTGTTTCTATTTTCTGAATATAAATATACTGGTCAGTGAAGACACTGGACATAAATGTGTTAGTACTTTGAATCAGACTGACCAGATTTCTTGTATTTTTAATATAGAAAAGTAGCTACAACATGTGGAGTTATATAGTGATTTCACTATGCAAGACACTGAGATGCATTAAGACATGTCTCTTGATCCACTGAATTGTTAACAAGTGAACTGTAACAGAATCAAACTGAGAGCCGAAGATTCTCATTTGAATTGTCTTGACAAATTGCAGAGCACCCTTTATTCAGTTCAACCTTGAGCAGCAAAAAAACTGAGAAGCGTATGCAATCACTTGTGCAGCTTTTTAAAATTCTACCATTTTGTTTGTCCGTTTATGTCAAGAGATTGCACTAATAGCAGATGGTCTGTGTTTGCATGTCTGCAACTCTGGGGAGAGGTGACCATGATGACTAATGCCTTAAAATACTGTCACCAGCATGGCCTCTGTTGCTTTTAGTTCCACACCTGCAGTGTTGTGCCTTCATAGTCACACTCACGGACACACAAACACATATATCACACATGTACCTGTGAACATGTCATCCACATGTCTGAACACCAGCACTAAAATATCACCCAGTAGATGAAAATATTGATTTCAAAGGGAGTTGGAGGCAGGACTGGGGGGAGGCACAATTCTGTGATAATCATAAAGCAAAGTGTCATAAAACACAAAGACACAGGCTCTCAAACCAAACCTACTGCCATTTAACCACAAATGCCACTTCTCATTAAGTCCCTGACTCTAGCACTTAAATGCCATCACACATAATACACATTGCTGTGGAGACAAAATGCCCAGCTATAGTAATTACAGCACATACAGGACAAACTAGAGTACACAAAATAAGAAAAAAAAGATAACATGGAGACGACTGATGCAAATGACCTCATCATCTCTTGATTGAAACAGTGCTGGCATGATTTTTGTTCAGTGTTCAGTAAATACTGCTGCTTCTGACATTTCTGCCTTCTAGCTGTTTTTTTTGACTCATACCGCCCCACCTCCCTGTCACTGCATCAGGTTGTCCGTAGCCCACTAATAAAATAAGGAGAGATGCTCCCTCTGTGATGCAAGCACTAAATCAATGTGGGCCCTCATATCACGCTGACAACCCAAGCCTTCTCCCTCTTTACTATGACACCACGAATATTAAATTATGTCACCGCAGGGGCCACAAGCACAGAGAGAGAAAGAGTCCAATGGGAGAGGAAGAAGTGGAGACTGTAGCGCAGACAAGTCCATACTGCAATGAAATTATTTGCGAAAAAAAATTACCCGCTGTGCTGAAGAGCATGATAATGTAACGAGAAGAGGCACTGAGAAAAAGGAGTACAAGGTTCTTGATTGGTAATATGTAGCCGGTGGGGAGAGATCAAGTGAAAATGGTGTTTATGGGATTGGGTGAAATGGTCAGGGTATGTGAAGATGAGGGACACAGATTAACAGGTAGGCTGCTTAGATTGATCGCCATAAAGACTAGGAGAAAGAGAAAGGGAGGGGGTGAAAGTTTGAAATGTGAAAAAGGAATGGCGGAGAAAGAAAAGCAAATGTCTCACTAACTGCATATGGCAGCTGTGAAGTAGAGGCCCACCAGAGCTCAGAGAGATGACAGACAGCCAACCTTCAGCCAGAGATCACACACTCACTCTTACACTTGAATTACTGATCGTTGTCTCCTCTTGTGAGCATTTATGGCAACGTCTTTATTTATATCTATTCATTCATACAGTGGCTGTGGAGTGGCTTGGTTACATTGAGGAATAAATTAATTTACAGCAGAAGTAACCCACTTCATCCAGGTCAGTTTGGGCAAGTAAGCATTTAAGTTTCCTTTTGTCTGTCTCCTAAAAAACATGGCAACCTGCACAAAGGGCTCATTTGTCTACTTATATGTCAAGTTTTAAAATGATAATTGAAACCTCAAATTGAATAATCTCATATTCACATAGTAACAAAGAAAAACTAATATGGCAAAAAAAAATTATATAAAATCTATTTCGGAAACTAAATAAAATTTTGTAAAAAGAAATATTACCCTTAAAATGCTCAAATAGCTGCTTTATCCTCACATATTGATCTCACCACAGAGTAACAAAAGCTATTTGAAGCATGTGGGGTATATGCATATGTAAAATAAAAACTCTACTCTTGCTCCCATGCTCTGATGGCATTGATTAGATGCAGAGCCAAAGTTTCACTCATCACCGATATGTTTTTAATCCTGTTAAGATTATTCAGCTGCACCCGAGGAGCATATTTTGCAGACACCAATGAATTACTCTCCAAACATGTTTCTTTATCTACTTAAACAATTTTCATTCCTCCCATATAATTCAGTGCCCACTAGTCACTGCTGAATCACTCCTCACTAATAGACACTTGCCACTCACATAAAGTAAAAAAACCACTGCTGAAATGCTTTTTCCAATTTTCAGTGTTGTATTGCTCATTAAAACCAGCATCACAGAGCTATCTTACTTTGGATGTGTTTAGCCTTACGGAGAACTTGTCTGTCCACCACAATACATATTCCATGCCTTTTCCTGACACATCTGTCAGCCCATATTAATCTTAAATCCAGGAAACTGGAGCGGGAGTGGTTAAGCTTCTGGGTGAATGTCACAGATAAGTTTAAAACTTCTTCTTGGAGAGCTGTCACCAGCAAAGATAGCAAACACTAACAGCACTCCCTCCACTTTCTCATTTATTAATTTGGCTGTTGGTGTCTTTCTGTAGCGACCTTTTCACAGGTGTCATTTCTGCTCCCTGTCTCCACAAATATGGTTTCAATAAACCCACCACCATAGCAGACACTGCATTACAGACAGGTTTGGTAATCACAGTACGGTCGGTGACATGTTGACATGCCAATGGATGATCTACTCTTTTGTGACTGGTTTGTTAGCTTCGAGGTGATTCATGCCGCTCTACGTATTGGGAAATTTTGGTTCACAGCTACATAGGTCAGCTGTGGACTTGGCTAAGTAGCTGGCATAAAGTTTGTACCGGACAGGTAGCCTAAATCAGTTTAATTAAATCTAAATTGTGATTTTTATATCCCTGGCTGAGAGCACAAATTGGTTCAAGAGGTTGCAACCTCAAAGGAAAGTTAAATTGTAAAAATGTATAAATCTGAGAGCTCAGTGAAACTATCGTACTTATCTTCTCCAACCAACAACTAAAGCACTAATTTATAGAAGCTATAACAAGGAAAAGCAGCAGGCAGCCAATTTAAATATGTTATCGGCTTAAAGAATAAGCATCTTTGCAAACAGCGATGTCTCAAGAGTTTGAATCATTTGCTCATAAACTGTAGATTATGAAATATTCAGTCTTCACAATTTTACATCGAGGAGCATAACACTAAAATTACACCACAATTTGTATGTGCATTTTTTGCAGATTGCTTAACATCTACCCATCTTTACTTCTGTGAGGCGCTACCTCTTTAAGTGCTCTTTTTATGCTCAGTCAGTTAATGGCCTTTCATCAGTTAAAATGACTTGTTGCAACATGTTCCTATATATACGTATACATATATATATATATATATATATATATATATATATATTCTTTTTTATTGTTCATTTTTTTATTACATTTTATTTATTACTTTTACCTTCTTTCTGCTGTCTCATCCCAACTTTTTGGAGATGTGGCTGCCATCGAATTCAAGATGAGCATATTTTTTTTCATGGGGGGGTTAAATGGCTCACTTTCAACATTTGATTTGCTGGTTTATGAGATTTGCAAATAATTTAATTCTATATTTATTTACATCCCAACATTTTTGGAATTGGGGTTGTAGATTTGGCGACTGTAAATTTTACATCACATCAAAGGGGATCCTAGGCAACCACATTAAGGTCATGTTTCCGATAAGCACCTAGCAGTCTCTTAAACTAATTATTCCACATAAATGGATGTTTGGCTTTATTTTAGGCATTTAGAAAATTGCATATTTTGGAGGATCTTGTTGAGAATCTATTTGGTACTGTCATGATGATCCACCATTTCCATCCAACTGTTGAGGAATGTTGTATTCAGAGAAAAACAGTCATTCCATTTTTTTCTACCTGCCATAACCAATTAACCTCATCTACTCTGAGGTTTCTGCATTTACTGTATATTCTGTTTATATGTGCAGAAAATAGCTTCACTAAAAATATAATCCACTTTACTAACAGAAAGATCAACAGGCAAAACCCAGTAAAATCTCTTTATCTCACAGCTGGTATATAAAGGGAAACCTACTCTTGTGGCTAATCCTGCTTCCATGGAAGACTTTAAATTAAAGCTGTGAAGCATTAAAGTAGTAAAGTAGTTATAGAATTATTTTCACCATTTGAACCTCTGTATCTTCAGCACTGTGTCTTGGCAAACTCCATGGGATTTAATGGCTAACTCAGTCATTTTATCTACTTTGAGATAAATCAAGTGACAAGCTTAGCACAAGGACAAACAGAGTCACAGTTTGGCAGCACATGCAGAGAGAAAGCAAGCAAGAGGCCCACAAGCCTTTCAGTGTGACTGTTGAAAAGAATGAATGAATAGATGACTTTTTGATCTAACATGTGGTTTTCTATGACAGTACTCTAAATCATTTACATAATTGAGGAGATCGACACTTTTGTCCAGATATGTTAAACCTTCCCATTATAAGCATAAACCAAGCTGTAAAAACCTTGTTTTTAAAGTGGATGGTACAGTATAGTTTACTCTTTTTTTCTTTTGGCTTGGAGAATAGTGCCTCACCCATTATGTCTGTATCACTTGGATCTAAGCAGAGCAAAGTACACATAACTCAGTCCAGCCTTTGACACTGTCCTAGACAAAGGCCTCTTTAAAAGGTGCTGATAGATTTGTATGTATGTAGTATTTAACTATGACAATGCGTTTAATCTGTGCCTGCCATCATTGGACTGCAATGGTTTCAACACTCACTGTATCAAAACTAACAAAAGTTTAAGTAACTAATGAATTTATGATATGTGAGTCTTCACCTGGCAAGTCAAGTTCACTGCTGAATGATATCAAGTGTTAAATGAGTTAACTGGTTTATTTTGACCTCAGATTTTGTGCTCTTCAGTAAATTATAAAAGAGCATCTCTCAGAAATACTGAAAACATAATCGTGCATTTTTAAATGTACAGAATTGGTTTGATTAGATGTTCATGATGGAATTACTTGCTCTTTGTTTTACAGAACTATCAGAAATGTTCATATGTGTTTTATGAATATAGATTATTGCTATTTTTGTTAATGGATGAAGTCACTGCATCGTTTACTAGTGGACATAAACATTGTGTGTTCACTGTAAAAGTATGGCTGGTGGCCTAAGGAAGCCAGTGGGAGACTTGCTGCAAAAACTCATCATTTTGCAATGATATACAATAAATACTGAGAAATCCTATTTTCCTATTTGTGTAATAAAATATCACTATATCAAATAATCACTGTCATCATTCATTTTTCATTGTATTGATATGCTTTTGCCAAGCAATTATTCCTCAATGGTCAGTTTATAAAACAAGATTATAAGTTTTTAGTTTTTAGTTTCAGTTTATGATGATACACAATGATATATAATGAAACTACTCTGTGATGATTTAGCTAGGCTGTTGTTTGGTGACAATGTTAGCATCGTGTGACGGAAACCAAGACCCACGAGTGTTAAAATATGTAAGCTATGAAAATACGTACTTTTCAAATTCTAACCATTTACTTTGAGTATCTAATGCTATATATGTAGTGTACATAAATTCAAACGCTTTGCTGAGTTTGTGTGTGTGTGTGTGTCACAAGCTGGCATTTAGTATGCCATTTATACGTAGTGAAACAAAATACAGTGGTTCTAAACTCTTGTGTAGGTCCATGTGACTTTCATCCACATACAAATCAGCTGTATAACTGTATGATGATTTTAATGTTTTTTGGTTTTTTTTTCGCAATTAAACACCCAGAATGAGCATTTACTGTGTCAGGATATCTAACCATAACATCATTTTTAAGAGTTTAAAACCTAAAATTCTGCATGCTCTGTGCAGAAACATGATTAGAGCAGCGAAAATTACCAAAAACTGAAGAAGCAAAGAACTTAAAGATACTTAAACTCTCCTAGATTCGAGGTAACTGCAAAGTTCAATGATATTTCTTTATGTGTTGATCACAACAGACACAACGCTGTCAAGATAATACATAATCCTTTGATTCATATTTTTATAAAATATGCATTAGTGCTGCTTTCAAGTTTTTTTTTAAGGATTGGTAAAGAAGAACGTTCACTGAGCTGTGAGGATAAACAAGTTCCATCTCATTCTGGTATTCTTAGAAAAGCACACGAGTATGTTAATAATATACTCAGTCAAAGAGACAACAAGATGTCTTAACCGCCTTTAACCAGATCTCCATGGGTAAATGCTCTGAATATTCAGGCTGTACTTTAAAGAGAAATACAACAAAAAATGTATTCAATTCACACTTGCTGACCATGTGTCATTCAGTTTTATTCCCTTTGTGATCACTCATCCATAACCCAAAGCAGCCTCTAATACAAAGAGATTTTTGGAATTATGATGCAGAGTAAAGTATATTTCAGCAGAACATAAACATTGATGCTGCTAAGATGGCTGTTTGGGATGAGTAATCCTAAAACAATAGCCTCGTAAAAAAGTTGATGCTCTGTATTTCTGGCATAAATGTGTATGTGTGTGTTATTGTCATGTGTTTGCCATAAAGGTGTGTTAGGCATTAAATCACTGAGGCATCACAAGTATTATAGAGGAGTCTTCAGACATTGAGGTAAAGACAATGACACAGAGGGAGAATGATGGTGTGTCTGTGAAAGAGGGGCATTGTTTTTATGTTTGAAATAAAATCACAACGCCTCTTGGTTCTATCATTCACACACTTTTACCTTCCTGTCATATAGATTCCTTACGTGTGAAGTATTGCCACCTGTTTTATATGTTCCCTTTCCCTGCTATTAATTTGACAGTGAATACTAACGTGGCACAAATTGCAAAGTGACACACAAATATTTGTCCCAAACAATTTTCAGCCCTGATGGGAAGCTCGCCAATATGTCAGCAGAGGTGGTTCTCCTGATGGGTGCACATCACTGATATAGACAGCATCTCACTGGTTTGCCACCAACACTGTCCTGACAACGCTGTGTGCATCTGTGAGTTTTTTGTGTGTTCTCTCCATTTGCTGATGAAGGGGGGTTCCCGAGAGTCTGCCTCTCCAAGGAAGAAATGACAGAGAAGACAGCCGGATCTCGGCCACGTCCCTCTTTCCCTCTTCGTCCCACGTCCCTCACTCCCTCCCTCTTTGGTCTATTGACAGGTCTGTGGCCACAGCTCCACACACACAGAGAATGTCAATGACCCAGCGTGCCTCAGAAACTATTACCAGCGTGGCACAAATGTACAGCGTGAATATGAATCGCCCACGGTGGGTGTCATTGACCGTTTGAAACACACATACAATACATGCTAAAGAGTAAATACTAAGTGTCTCTTCAGTGCACCCTGGCACTACAATTCCCTGTCAGTCTTAAAGAAAATAGGGAGATCCATGCACAATGAAGCTCATGAATTATAAGCTGAGCATGAATGTCAACTATCAAGCCCACGTGTGTATCCATCACTTTCTCATGCTGATATGTCAAAAGATCAGGCCTCGCTCAGTGGGCCGCATGCCTGTGAGTGATATATGTGCAAAGCACTTGTCATTTACACATTTAATCAATTATCCAAATAACATAGAAAAGGTGGAATACACGTACAAACAGCCAACTCCAAGAGATGAGTTGCATATCTCCATGGACTGGAAGCACTGTATATCCATCAGACATGCTGATAGTAAGCACATCATTTCCTCACCTTTTCCATGCAGTCAAATTTGATTGGGTACATCAAGGACAATAAATTTCATTTAAGTGCTAAGGCTGTATGAAAAACAAACACAGTTAGCATCATTCATAATTGCATGTCTATTCATATGAGCAGATTTTTCTACATTCCAGTGGGCTGTTGTTTGTGGTGCTTTGCTGTATGTTTGCTACAAATACATTCCACAATACACATCTATATCATGCCCAAAGGCAGTAAAACAATATCACATTATACATTTCTGGAGACACAGATAGTGTACTAAAATGCCCGCTTCTGCCTACTGTTTATTTATTTGTCTGTATGCAAAGACTTATTACAGTAACTCAATAGCATTATGAATGAATAAAGACATGTACTGCATTTAAATATTCCTGTTATTCACCTTTCCATTTGGAAAGGAAAAAAAGAGGGCATGAGCCTTCTGCATTTAACCTTGGATTCAGTGACAAATAAACATAACCCATGCACCTGTTTAGAGGCAAAGAAAGCTGCAAAAGAGCAATCACCTCTTTATTCTTCATGAGGCAAAAAATAAGAAACTGGAAATGCTTTCAGAAGAAGCAAGAATAACAATATGTTTCAAAATAAGTTTCAGTTGTCAATGTGCTGTTCAACCATAACAGCTTTACATATGCATAGCATGGTGCATGTAGTGGAAAAGGGGAGGAGTGTGTTGGGTGGAATTTGGACGGCAGGGTTCAGATTTACAGCATGCAGATATGGATCAGTTTTTGGAATGATACATATTCATAAGGGGGAAGGGATTGGGGTCGGCAAGTTCTGTGGATTGTTTTCTGTGCCTGCTTTGACACTTGTGTGCAGACTTCTAAACATGCACAAGATACAAAGGGGTTAGCACACACACACACACACACACACACAGAATTCAGAGCTTGAGACCAGAGGATACCAAAGTTGCATTTTGGCAGAAACAGAGTTACATAATCGCCTGTTTATACTTTTGTTCAATCCAAATGCAGGGCATCTCTAAATTTTTCATCATCCTAATCTGTAATGGCATCACTCTTGCTATTAACAGATAGAAATAGTGCAGAGTGTTTGGCTTATTGCTAATCCTCTCTCATATTAAAAATGGACTTTTCTGCTTTCCTTCTCCCTACTTCTCTCTCGTGCTCACACACCTCCCGTTAGCCCTCTTCCAACTTCCAAGAGCCCATCACCTCCCGTTACGAGCCAGTTCAAATTGGATGCTGTGAATCAGAACTGGCTGTTACTGCATGTGACTCGAAGGGAGCAGGAAAGAGAAAGGAGAGAGGGGAACTGCATGTCCCTGCAGCTTTATGGGCTGGTGTCGCACCAAGATATATCACCGCCTCGCCAAATAATGCCATCATGTATATAACTACCCTCTGTATGTAGGTGTGTGTGTGCCTACACTGGTGTGTGTTATGTATTTAACTACTGGGTGACCTGCTGCTCAGCTCTTAATAAGGGGCATCTGCTGCTGTTTTACAGTTTGGAGCGACAGAGGTAGGAGGTAATTGGGAAAAAGTTACACTGCTACATGATGAGGGGTTTTGTTGAAGGAGGAAAATTGTAACATTTAAGTCTGAGGTGTGATGTGTAGAGTGCGAATACAGAAGCGGGAATGTTAGGTAGAGAGTGTAACAGACAATGTGCGCTTGCAGGGCGAAGAAGTAGAGAAAATGAGATATTGAGAGAGATGGCGCGAGATGCACACACAAACAGAATGGGAGCGATGGTGAGCCAGAGAGAGCCCAGATGAGGGAGTTGAGATGATGGGCTGGCAGTTTCCAAGCACCAGGCTGTTTTTCAGGGCTGTCAAGCACATTGTGAGGCATTGTTTGAAATGCCCATGCTGATGGCTGACATATTCCCCATGAATCTAGCATTCCAGGCCGTTGTCCACTACACTACACTCAGACACACATGAGTTGATGTGCTCTATGCCTCTCTGTGTGTATGTGCTGGTCAGTGATGGGTAATTGGCTGACCTTGGCCCATCAGGGTGGCTGGAATGAAGAAGGCAATGGAGGAGGGCAGTTGTAAATTTTGTCCCACATCAGTGTGTTTTTGTCAGTGGCCCTCCACTATGGTGGTTAAGTATTAACCCTGGAAAATACGCACACACACACCCACACACGTGGAAGCACACTTACTGTACACAAATCCATAACTCACTTGGGCGCACTCACCCACTAGGTGAGCTAGTTTTTAATCTCCTCACCTGCGCTGATCAGAAGCATTTCACACAAAGTCACTCCTAATCCAAAACTGTGGACATGTGCTGGAAGGAAAAATCTTTGATGGTCTCTTTGTTCCCCCATTTTTGCCATAATGTCTTCCTTCATCCCTGCTGCCTCGTACAATCTAGCCCCCTCTCTTGCATCTCTGTTTCATATTATTTCTCTTTATTAGCTCATGTTCTTTAATCTGCCCGTTCTCATCTTTCCCTCCACCTCCCCTCAGCCTTTCATCTCATTCCTTCCACATTTCCTCTTCCCTCTCCCTTATGTATATTTGCACCCTCCATGCCTTCCACTACAGTTTCCTCTCCTATACTTTTAGAATGTCCCTTTGCTGTTGCTTGGTTTTGTTATTTGCTTTTTTTCCATCTATCTTCTGGCTCCCCTCTTTCCCCTCCTAATTTCACCCCCAGCCATTGGGGGACAGCTGTTGGAGACAGACCTGCAGGAATAACTGTGTTACTTCTCTAATCGATACAGCCAGGCACCAGTGGCAACCGCCCAGTCCTGTTCAGTGTGAGTCTGTGTGTCTGTTCATGTATGTCTGTGTGTGAATTTGAATGTGTGTACTCCAGGTCTTGTGCCAGGAGGCAGAACCGGCAGATAACCAAAAGCATATCAGCCTCTGTCATCAGCAGAGAAGGACAGAATTTAATACAGGCATATCCCTTCCTCACACTGTCCACCCCTCTCCTGTGCCATCCACCCTTCTCCCCCAAACCCCCCTCCTGTTTAGTCATTCCCAGATTCTCACTGTAATTTCATAAAAGAGGGTGACAGAGATGGAATAGCAGAGTTCATAACGTGTCACTTTAACAGAAAAAGATGAGCAGACTTAGAAGAGGCATTTGGTAATGAAATACTGCTGTCTCTGTTTATCTTGGATTCAAGCGCTCATATCATTCAACCAGCACACATGCTGTCAGCCAGCGTGTGATGAACCAAGAACTTTTGCTTTCTGAATAACACACACACACTCAAAAAAGGAAACTGTTTTTTTTCTCTTAACATCTTAAATTCTACATGTTTAGATTCTTAAATAACATCAACAACATATGAGCTCTTAAGTCATATAATTACAGTCTTCTGCGGCAACTACGAGTCCATGTGTGTTTAGTTTGAAGCTAATTTAAATATTCTGGCACACGACACACCAAACAGACAGCACAGGCAAAAAGCCATGAAGCTCAGTGGCAAAGAACTGGTCCATCTATCTACAACTCCTCTTAACATGTGTCTCCTCTCCTGCTCTTTGACTTCCTCCGTTTGTCCATTCCTAATCTCTAGCTAATGGGGATGTCGCACTGGGAGCCATGTTTCTCCTCCCTGTCTTTTCCAGTGGCAAATATTGATAATTTAGCATTTTATTTAGAAGTGCTAGTTAACGATTGATAGCATTTTGTAGGAGGTTGAGGAGAAAGGGATTGCATCGTAAATCTGTCTAGTTGTGATTTCACTTGTTGTGCTCATCTGGTAAAAAAGGGGAAAAAAATCAGCGATAATGAAGATGATTATTATGCTGAATTTATTTTTTCATTACTTCTTTTTATGAGACTAATGTAGATGTATAAGTTTAGCATAAAAATCAAGGCAGACACACAAAGAGTGGGAGTAGATTAAATGGGAAAGTAGTGTAGAAACAAGTAAAGACAAAGAAAGCACTTTGGGCTAATGGCCCACAGCCTTGACTGGCAAAGAATATTCAGTAATCTGTTGGTTTTATGGGATTAACTGTTCAATAGCACTTCTTTGGCTTTTACAGCTCTACACAGGTTCTATTTATAAAGCGGCTTTAGAGAAGAGGGGTATGTGATCATGGCTCACATCAGCGTTTCTAATCATTTTAAAAGACAGGAAGAGGCTTTAAGTGACGAGTAGTCTAGATCTGAGGGGCTTCAAATATAGTCTACTGACCATGCCTCTCAAACACAATATGTGTAAATATCAAGGAGAAAGGTAGGGCTGTTTTTTGTTGTTATCATGTCTATGCAATTATGCTCAAAGCAAAGCTTAGCATAAGAATGAGGTCAAAGAATTTAGCCTCTTTTCCCAACTTTTTCTCCAACAAGTCAAACAAGACATGTTGTGGTGTGTAGTGCAAAGAAAGTTGAATAAAAATGTATTCATGCGATCGTCGTGATGATATTTGACACATTTCGTATTCCTGTTTCAGACACACTTTCACTTAGTACACACTGATGTCATTAGCTTGAGTGCAAAGTTTCTGCTGTTAACCAGATTTCACAAAAGTGGTAAAACAAGTATATGTAAACAAATGTTACCCCCCACCCTACCAAATCACTCACATACCCAAACACACACACACTTGCATTGCGTGTTCTCGTACCCACACTGTGTGTGAGCCCAACATGAACGCAGTGCCTGTGTTGTAGTTCCCCATCAGCTGTAGTTTTGTAACATGACTTTTGTTTGTCATGTTGCATATACTATATGTGCTGTATTGATGTGTGTGTATGTGTGTGTGAGTGCGTACGTGTATGCGTGTGAGTGGAGGTGTTTTCGTTGTGTGTGATTGCTCTTCCCTACTGTGAGCTGTTGCTATGGTGACAGTATTAAACACGTGCTGTTTGTCTACCTCCAGAATTTTGTACAACCCCAGTGTCTTGTTTTCCCAGCCTCTTTGTTATCCTGTGCTGGAAGCAGAGAGAGGGAATCTTTTTGTTTGATCCCTCATTGTCTTTAGTTTTTGGCATCAATGGCACTTTTTACTACACGTTTAGTTAAGTGGGACACCTTATTTTGTCTACCATATCAACATGTTTCAAATCATAGTGTGTGTTAAATACCTTAATTTGAAGCTTCTGCTTTTTTCCTCTGAAATAGGAAAAGGATACACTTCTGTTTTAGTGGCAGCATGATTCGGAATTGAGAAGAGAAGAGAAATTAAAACACTTCAATTTTTGAGGACACCTTCTGTTTCTGTAATAACAAAGGCCTCGAGGAGGAAAGTCTTTACTGCCATCTTCTGGTGGCAGAAGGAATCACTTATTAAGCATGCAAAAATTCGCTCAAATATAATCAGATATAAATGGGATATAAACAGACCTATTGGGAAGCTTGTACACACACACACATGCTGCCACAGAGAAGCTGACATGCATTTTGGACCCCATAAAGTTATTTGGATAATTTATTTTTCCTTTGTAAATAAACAGGCGTATCCATCAAATTCTTGTCTACTGAAACTTTACAATGGTGGGTGGACAAACACACACACACACACACACACACTCACACGGACACACAAAATTACTTCATACTTTCAGCATACAAAAATCAATTTTTAATTTTGTTAGGGAAAAAATAAGCAATGTGCGTTTGAGTGCTGTCATTTAAAATGTGCATCTTTACTGACTGACAAAAAACACGCATACAGAGAGACACAGACTCACACAAACAGTAATACACACACATAAGCACAACGCGTCCACTTGTAACAAATACACAGCTTTTCATTGATCCTGTCCAATTTGGTATTCATTATTGCAACCCTTCACTGACCTAACCTCCTCACTCTCACTCCATTGCTTATTTCTAACATGTTGTGGGCTATTATTCCCTCCCTACCCCAAGGATGACCAGAGACACAGTTCATTACAGCTGAAATACTGTTAGACTTGCAAATGCCTGCCTATGTTTCCCTCTCTGTTATTGTCTGTTCTCTGTAAAAGTGCAGTCATTAATGGAGCTCTTCTTAACCCTGCAATTTGCTTTTTTATCCACACAAAAAAGCACAAAAGGCTGGGTGATATCTGTCTTGAAAAGACTTGAGTGCCGGATATTGCTGGCATGTTTTGGTTAATGCATACCTTCACTTTTTCATGAGTTTTAGAAAGCAGGTTATTTGTTGCTGCTCTTGGTAGTAGATCTTATGCCTGCATGAGAACACTGATCTTTAGACTCCATAAAGTACTAAAACCAAAAATGAGTTGCAATATGCAGTATATGTCACTAGAAGTCCCAAAATCCTACACACTAAACCTTTAAATCTTTTATCATCCAACTATCAGTCAAGCAAAAGATTTTCCTAACTAGCAATTGATAATTTGCATGAAACATAGCAATGAATGTCATTGTCTTATTTTGTATGACAAACAGTTTAACACTGCAGTTGTCAATCAAAACAACCAAATCATAAAAGCAAGTCTCTCCTGTATCGGAAAGCAACAATCAGAATGTCTTTTAATTGCAAATTATATTAATATTTGAATCACTTCTTTATTATTTAATTTACTTGCAGCCATGGAGGCATATCGGCTGGTGGTGGTAATTAAAGAGATGGTGTACAAGGCAGAGCCTAAAAATATAACTCAGTGTTTGATATCCCTGTCAAAACTTGTGTGTGGTCACCGGTGACTGAAAGAATGAAAACAAAAGATTCAGGACTGCTCCACTGCTGGTCCTTACACAATCCCTATAAGAGGGCAAGATATTCAAAAATCCAAGAGGACATGTTGTTGAGCCGCTTCTCAAAAGTGAGCTGAGCCAGTTCAACCGACAAAGATGCTGCTAAGGCACCTCCCCTTGGACATAAAGCAGGTAAATCTGAGTGGAAGGAGACCTCGGGGAGAGACCCAGAAAACACTGAAAGAATTATATCTCTCAGGTGGGCTGGAAGTTATGTGCAGAAGCAGTTGGATGAGCTTGCCTGTAAATAAATATTTGGCCTGTTTCACGACCTTTACCTGGGAGAGAAAAAAAGATAAATACATGGCTGGACAGTCAAACATTGTTGCATGTTAATTCTTCAGAAATTGGACAGAAATCCATGTCCACTTCCTTACAGAGAGGTCTTTTATGTGCTCCTATTCTATAATATTTAAAACAAGGAAAATTCTGTGTTTTCAGTTAACAGAAAGCACCCGACATATCATGCACACAGATAAGACTACTGAATAGAGATATAATAAATGCAGGATGTTTTTTTTGGGGGGGTCACATTTCAAATGTAGTCAGTCTAAGCTTTCAGACTTTATACATTTTTCATTTAGACTTTGGCTCATTTAAGAGAGCTCCACCCATGTTTGAAAGACATCTGGACTTGGACTGAGTGAGGCAGAGAAAAAGCAGGAATCATACAAAACAATTTGGAACATCAGTCTTGAAAGCGTTATCAGTATTAAACATTTTACTAAACATTGAAAAGCTGCACAATTCAACATTTTACTGTACACAGAGATTAAGATCAAAATGATTAGATCCACCCACCCATCTCCTTTCAGTTTTGCTCCTGCTTTAGTCTTTCAGGGTTGAGGGGAGCTGGAGCCGACTCAAGCTGCCATCAGGCAAAATGCAAGGCAATCCCTAGACAGGTTTCGTGTCCACCTAATGGTAAGCGACAACTATACACATTTACACCCACAGTCAATTTAGAATCACCAGTCAACCGAACATGCAGGTTTTTGGACTGTTGTGTGGAACGAAGGACCCTGAGCAAACACAGGAACACGAGGAAAATGTGAAAACTCTGCACAAAAATATTTGAACCAACTTTCTGGCTGTGAGGTCACTCATAATTTGACCACCGTGAGGCCCCATGATATCATTATCATAATTATTACAATACTGGTATAAAAGGAGAGATTCTTCTCACCAAGAAACTGTGACAAATTTTACTCTGTGATGATCATAGTTTTATTGATATGTACATACAACCAAGTATTATCTTATGCCTAAACCTAACCAACTGCAACTGACAGCAGAATGAAAGTAGAGGAGTGAAAAGTTGCAAAATATTGACTCAGATGGGAGTTGTACTTTCTCCTGCATGACAGTCTGTGGTGTGATGCCATCCGACTCCTCCTCCCTCCTCCCTCCTCATAAGCTTTTTTTAAAAATCTGATGGTTGTACAACAGCACATTTGTGACAGTTTCAACTAACACAAAATGTAATCATATTTCAATTTAAACTTGAAAATGTTGTAATTGTGTCATTTTTGAGCATGCTTGACAGTTTCATGTAATATAAAACGTAGGTATATAAGGGTTTGAAAGGCAGACATAGGTTTATAACACATAGACCAGAAAGTGCAGTCATTTTAGAATTCATGAGCCTTTATTGTTAAACAGTTTTGCACAGTAAACCCACCTGGATGTTTCACATTCGAGTGTGAGATTGTAGCCTAGCTCATCATCAGTGGAAAAACTTTTGTCCTTTGTTGCAGAGATAAACATTCGTTTTAAGATTAACAGCTACTTAAGGTCATAGTAAATGAGAATAGATGTTGGACTTATTTTAGTAATAATAAACTGAGATGATCCAGAATGCAGTTTTTTCCTGTTCGATGTATAAATGATTAGTTTTGCCAAATTAACGAGAGGCAATTTTTCTGTTTTCATAATGAGTTTTAAGCCCTGCTTTGGTAAAGTAAAAATAAAGTAAAAGTACATATGTGTACACTAGTATTTTGATTCATAAGTTGGTTTTCTAGTTTGTAACTTCAGAATGACCAGAAACTTTTGGTCAGTTAGTGTATGTTCCAAATGAATTGTAAAGTGGCACGAAATGGAACAAGAGTATATTTTCAACTCGTGTACATTCATGTCTCAATCCGTCACAGTTGGTGTGTGTAGTGTTCCATGGTTTAAGAAGTGGAGGTGGACCCAAATGCAGGCTGGAAGCAAACCAATAGGGAACCCAAGTAGGCCTTATCAAATCAAAATAAGGTTGTTAAAAAACAGGTAAAACTAATATAAACTCCAAATGAACAAGAAACAAAGAAGGAAGAAGGAAAAACGGGCAGAGACAACAACAAACTTGCAAATAACTAGGGGGCTCTGAGATCTGTAAATACAAGGAACATTGAGGAGGTGAGTGACAGCAGGTGAGTAATTAATGGGACATGGACATGCATTGAGACATAGGGACAAGAGCAAGACAACTGAGAGCATCGAGATACAGGACCAGGGGAAAACTTAACAAGAGTAAAGTCTGACAACAAATAGAAACTAAACAGAACACTGACAGAGTTGTCATGGTCCATGTTTTTGTGTTTTCATTTATTACTTTCTACACCATATTTTGTGTTCTGGTTAATGTCTGTCAGTTATTCATCCTCTTGTTGTTTATCAGTCTCCTTACTTCCTGTTTTATTTTGTTGAGCTTTCCCCCTTGTGTATTCTGGTGGATTTGCTTCCCCTCTTGTTTCACAACAGGTCTTTTGTTCCAGTTTGCCACACCTGATCCTCATTTGTTATCACCTGCCTCAGTATTTATGCTCCCGGTTTTTTTTTTTGTTAGTTAGACTATTGTGTGTAGTCTGTTTTAGTGCGCCAGTGGTTTGTATTACTATGTGTTTTTAGAAAAAAAAAAAAGACAGTCAGTTTGTCCCTAGTCCTGTTTTTATTTAGTTTGCAGTTTTTAGTTGCTACATTGTTTTTTTTCAATAAAACCGTTTGTTCTTCCACATCACCAGTCCTCTCTTCCTTCCTAGTAATTCAGTATTTTGGCAAAAATACAAACTGACTATAGAATCTAATAAAGAGGACTGAAAACTAACACAAAAAACACAAAGAATAGAGCTCAAACAAAATACCAGAATATGAAAATAAAAGAAGACTGGAGCTCACTGATTCTAATGCAATTTTTGATGGCGCAAATAGATTGCAAATTCAATTGCATACTGTTGGAAGATCCATACATCCATTTACTCTACCCGCTTAATCCAATTCAGGGGGGCTGGAGCCTATCTCAGCTGCCATTGGGCGAGAGGCAGAGTATACCCTGGACAGGTCACCAGTCCATCACAGCGCCAGACGGAGACAAACAAAAGTGCACACACACACCTGGGGACAATCAATCACCACAAAAAAATCACCGGTTAAACTAACATGCATGTTTTTGGACAGTGGAACGAAGGTGGAGTACCTGGAGAGAACCCACACATCCACGGGGAGAACATACAAACTGCACACAGATGTTGGATGTACACTGACACTGTCTCCTGTGTGTTTATCCTTTCTGCATTTCCACACAATTTCCTCTTAGTGGTGGGGCATCAGAAATAGCTGGCATCAGGAATCAGCACTTGTATAATGACTCCATCTGAATAATTAAGCCAAATATCCACAAAATGAACTTGTTGGCATGCTTTGCAACATGCAACGTTGATGGTAATGCTAAAAGTTTGGCAGAGCAAAATGAGTCCTCACAAATCAAGGCTGTTTATTTTTACAGAAAGGTTTCATCCTCTGCAGCTCATAGCTACGGCAAAGTAGCAGTGCAATTTTCTAATAAGCACATGCTATTAAATGAAATTAGAGAGATTGTCAAAGATCTCTCCCTCACCCCCTCCACCACCAAATAAACGTGCTGCCTGGTCATTTTGGCTGCATTACCTGTCTGCTCTCGTATAATAATGTAATTATCCGGTGACCAACGTTATCATCTTGCTGAATTACATCATGACCTCTGTCTGTGCAGCTTGCTTTCACGGCTCACCACTCGGTGGGGTAATGGGGAAAGACTGAACCCAAATGATCAATGTCTGATGAACCCACAAGTGGAAGTATGCACATAATGGACACAAACATACACAAGGACAACTAGGACACACAGTATGGACGCAAATTTGCAATTACATGAAGCGAAGTGGGGAAGTTACTCAGAAAAAAGGTAATTTGTTCATGATTATTTTTTCATTTCTGAGCAATCATCTACATGGCTGACTTTTCTTTTCTCCTCTAATTCTGATTTGATCATTTGAATTTAAATTTTTTCCTTTCAGCTGAATTGTTGCTATCTGAAACCTGACACCGCTGTTCCTTGGAGATAAAGACTAATATGTTATTTAAGAAAGTAAGACAAAAGAGAAAGCGATATGTCTCAAGGGAACCATGAAAAGGAATATTAGATCTGCTTTGCAGGGGCAGGAATATATCCTGTTGACCACAATGGATTACATCTTGTCTATGATTCTAGACACAGTGTGAATATCAGCATGAAGCATGGTCAGTTACTGGGTCAGCATCTCTCTTTGATATTTAGTGTCTTTTTTGCTCCTTTGATCCTCCTGTTCTCTACTTTTACACTTGCTTTCATGTATTATGAAGAAGCATGTCAGATAAATTCCAAACATCCATATGTGTATGTAAGGTAAATGTGTGTCTGATATTGACTGATAATTCTGTTAGTAAGAAGGACATATTTAATAATTGACATATTCAGTGGATTGTCTTTTTAAAGACTATTTATACAGAGCAGTGTGACATTTTGAGTGCTAAATAAGAGTTAAGAAAGATGAAAAATGTAGATCGAGTGAGGTTCAGATGCAGCAAAGCCCACTGAAGGTTAAAGCCTGAAATATTCTGGATCGTTCTTATTGCAAACAAATCCCAGAAATAGAGCAAACCGCAATAAATTGATCTCAGTAATAGGTTCTGTGTGAGCCAAGACAGTATATGATAGTTTTTTGTCATCTATGCTATTCTTTTAAAGCAATTAAATGAACCACACCATTATATGGGGTGACTTTTTCCGTCATTATAATGACATAATGGGCATTGCAGTTCTCAGAATTAGCCTTAACCCATGGCCAAGATACTATAACAAATGCACAATTTAGTACTTGTATAGTAAAGCAAATCGAAAAATGAGGGTCACCAGCAAAGAATGATTTTGATTTAATGTGTTTGTGTAGCAAAGGCAGAGACAGAATTCACTGTCTCCTTTGGACCAAAGCCTATGAACACATAATTAACAGTCAGAATGCTAGTGTTACTGTCAACAACCACAAAAACATCATTAAGATATTCAAATCTAAAGATGCTCTGTGAAGTGTCCTTTGATTTGAATTAGACTTCAGGGCTCCTCATTTGTTCCAACAAAAACACGTGACACTTGCATTCGGTAAATGTATGCTTTGACTTGATTTTGATTTAGATTAGATGATGTTTGGTTGTAGAGAGCCTGACTCACACAAGAGAAGGAATGACTTCAATTCACACACTGCAGAGCCGTGAGGCATATGGATCTTTGGGTAGAAGAAGAAAAAAAAAAAACAACTCCGGGGAATTGGATAAATATGCAGTGTCAAAGGCGAAAAATTAAAAAATAAAAAAAACATGAAAAAATATCTCCCGGTAACACAAAATAGAAAACTACAGTAATGCCAAGGAGAGCCAAAAGCACCAAACTCTGGCAGTGAAACCAAAACAAAACACTGAACGTTTTTCTGTCCTTTTGGCCTTTTGTTCAGTTGTGTTGGAACACTGAGCCACAGCTACCTGAAGCCACTACCGCCTCTGCCACCATCACGGCACAAAACCCTTCTCCTGGAAGATCCTACCTTTGTTTCTGCAGCGGACCGGTCAGTACTCTGTTTTCTCCCTTTACTGGATACTCACCTTGAAAGACTTTTTGTTACCCCCTTCTGAATGAATCTGTTTCTTTTACCTTTTGTCACGGCTTGTCACTGGGTCAGACCTGTAAAAACCCTGATAAATTACAACACTCTATATTTCTGTAAAAATAGAACCTAAACTATCAGATGTTCTCAAGTCATGTTCTCAACCAGATAAATTAATGAGGAAATAAAGGAAAATTATCCAGATATGAACAGTAAAAGTATCTGGGATAAGCAGTTTATTTGAATGGAAAATTGAGCCTTTAATCAAAGGGATGACAATCATGTGTGAGATGCATTATTTAAAGAAATGGGAGCCCTGGGAGCATGAACAAAGGAGGTTTCTGAGGACCTGAAAATTAAAGTTGTCTATGCAAATCAAGCAGGCAAAGGTTACAAAACTATTGCTAAATAGTTTAGACTCACCATTCTGCAGTCAGACAGATTCCGTATAACTGAGGGTCGGCGTTGGAGATCTTCAAATCTATTAACAAATTCTAAAGAGTTTAACTTTTAATCATTATTGAAATTATGATTATTAAAACGTTATTTAAGGAAATGTTTTATTACATTACTGGCAATAAACTTGTGTTTTATGATTGAATACATGAAAAAAATCAACACACACATATCTTTCCTTTTTGTGTTTTTGGTCCAGCACCCAGTTCTGTGTGTGTCTACCTACTAGTGTTGAATACTTGACGGGGCCAAGTCACACAGAGAAGACAGGGAGATCAGAAAGAATAGGAATATTTTAATCAAATGAGTTCAAATCAAGATATCATCACCTGTGTATGATCAAAACCATGCTGATAATAAATTCTTTTAAAAACACAAATATTGTTAATAGTGTCTGTCAACACTCCAAGTTTGTAACCTGTTGATAGACTCAGATCTGACTTTCAGCAGCCACATCAAAGCTGTCACCAAGGCAGCTTTTACCAACTCATCAACAGAATTAAAGGTTTTCTCTCCCCAAAAGACCAGGAGAAACTCATCTATGCATTCATCTCCAGTAGATTTGATTAATCTTATGGCCTTTTAACTGGACTTCCCAAAAAGAGCATTAAACATCTGCAGTTCATCCAGAACGCTGCTGCTAGAGTTTTAACCAGGACTAAGAGATCTGAACACATCTCACCAGTTTTAAAATCTTTACACTGGCTTCCAGTCAGTCACAGAATAGATTTTAAAAGCCTGCTGATGGTTTACAAATCCCAGAACGGTTTAGGCCCAAAATACATCTGTGATATGATAAACCCAGCAGAGCTCTTAGATCCAGGGACTCAGGTCAGCTGGTCCAGTCCAGAGTCCAGACTGAACCTGGAGAAGCAGCATTTAGCTGCTATGCTGCAAACAAGTGGAACAAACTGCCAGTGGAGATTAAACTGTCACCAAATGTAGACATTTTTAAATCCAGGTTAAAAACATTTATTTTCTCATGTGTCTATGCATGAAATCTGCACGGTATCTTTTAACTTATCGAGACTGTTGCTTGTTTTTATTCATTTTAATTCATTTTAATTATTTTATTTCTTTATTTTTATATTATTTTACATTATTTAATGCTTTTTCTGCTCCCTGCTGCAATGCTTTTATTTTGTGTAAAGCACTTTGAATTGTTTTGTACATGAAATGTGCTTTACAAATACATTTGACTTTGACTTTAGTACAGGTAAAACCCCAAGTTAACACATTGGTGGTCTTGACCTAGATTAAAAGATCAGGTGAAAACAAATCTAAACCTCCAAACTTCTAAAATATAAAAATGTACCATCTTTTTTTCTATTATTCAGAGTTAACACAACATTTATAGTGGGGAAAGGAAAAGTTTGGTAAAACTGAAAGCAACAAATGATGGAGCTATGCATGAAAATATGCAACATAGAGAAGTAAGTGAGAGGATAATGCACAGAGACAGAAGGCGAAATAAGACATTGAGAGAGGAAGAATGAGATTAAGAACAGTAGCCCCGGGCACCCCTGTTGTCTCTACACACCAAGAGGGAGGGGGAGAAAGAGAGAAGGAAAAGAAGAGAGGGGAGATGACAAGACAACTAGACACAAGCATCAAAGCGGGTCAGAGGAAACCAGGCTTGGAAGCTAAATCAAAGCCCTCAAAAACCACTGGAGAAGACAAGAGCTGGAGTGGCAACAGAGAAGCAGCCGTGAGAGTGTGTGTACTTTTAGTAAGTAGGCCTACACCAGTTTGCCTATGTCTAATAAATTTGTCTCTTTGAGTTCTTGCATGTCTGCAGTTGTGTGTAGTTTGTGTTTACACATGTCGTTGTATTTGTATGAGTGTAAAACTCTGGAGTGCTGTCAAAGCAAACACATCACTGCTCTCCTCAACATGCAGACGAGCCCTTGGCAGCCCAACTTGTCCGAGCATTAAAAAGCGAGTCTAACAACACAGATGGCCAAAAGAGGAGATGCTGGAAAACAAAATGGTTTGCAGAGCACAAGTGGCAGTGCGCCAGAATGCCAACAAAGCTGAGACTAAGAGGTCCCACTAACAATATGTTCAGTTAGATATGAGGATGTTGAATGGGTTGGCTGAGAAATATTTGCTACAGCCACCAGGGAATACTTTTTACTTAATTGTTGCCTGCCTCATGGTATTGATACATATATATATATATATATATATTTTTTTATAAATAATAAATATATACCTTTATTTAACCAGATAAAAAAAAAAACATTGAGATCAAGACTTCTTTCACAAAGGTGACCTGGTCAAAACAGACAAACAACAATAACACAGACAGTAAAAAAACCCAAAACATTTCAAATCTTAAAAAGCAAGAAAATAAGAAAAAAAGAAATAAATCGAATAAATAAATAAAGGGCAGAAGTTGTAGATACAGCAGCAATTTTGGAACATAGGCATAAAGCTGAGACCGTGAGTGTACATTAAGACAGGAGAACAAAGAAGTTTGGCTTTTGTGGATCTTGATAAGAGTAAATAATACTGCTTTAAAACTCTTTGCACTGGTTATATTGTAAGAACCTATTTGAGGGTGTAGCAATCTCACATTTGCTCTTGTTAAATTTTCTGTATCAAATTTGTTTCTCCTGAGCTGCACTGCCTTTGTGTTCAAGTAGAGATAATAATGAATTGCAAGGATGAATGTAATATAGAGAATAAAAAAATTTTGTATCTCTTTTCTCTTTCCCTCTCTGTCAATTCTATGTTCTGAACACCAAATGAAACAGCAGGATTTGCTCATTTTTTAAGTTTTCAAGAAAGTTCAAACACATTTCACATTAAATGCATCACATTTCGAAGAAGCATTTTTCTATTGTATAAAGCTGAGACTTAACTGCCAAATAACCTGAAGGTATGGATTCATGTAAAAACTGATTCTATAATCCTTCTTCTCTGTTTTAATCTCTCAGGCAGTCTCCTGCACACATCTCTACATGGCTAAAACTACTTTATCTCCCCTAAAAATGGTTTAACTAATTTAAGGATCAAGACTTTTGAGAGGCAATGGTTGCAGTGAACAAAACTGACTCTCCTTTCTTGTCGTTCCCCCAGCTTCTGTGTTACGCTTGCATGCAAGTATTGAAAGTGTAACACTCAGTACCATGAAGGCATTCGCTCCAATGGAACATTTCATGACTAATTGGGTCAATTGGCAACAGCTCAGTGTTATGTTGGGTATAACAACATAGCAGAGAAGCCGAAGGTGCGCTCAAACTGCATATTCATTTAGAAAGTGTCTAACTGCAATGACCCGGAAGTGTATTAATGGCAGTAGGTTGAATTGTCTAAATACCACTGAAAGGTGACTCAATTTTTCTTTTTTGACACTGAACCGTAATTTACAAAAGGAATGGCAACAGTCAAAGTGACATTCAAACAAGGACAAGAGGCTGTGTGAGCAAGAAGTCTCAATCTAAAAACAAACAGGCTTATGTCCATTAAAGCCAAGTGTAAGTGTCCTAATTAATTTGATTCACATCTTTCCTCAAAAGAGGAAAAGGGAAAATTAGTGAAAAAAATATCTTATGGGATCCCGCGTGTGGGAAGTAAAGATGAAGTGACCACTTTATGAATAAATGTCAATGTAAAGACTTCAACAATAACAATAGTTTAGAGATAGAACAATAAGTTCTACATCTAAATTGGAAAAGTAATGTGAATTTTATTATCTAAGATACATGGATGGAGAAAAATCTGTATGCATAGCCGGCAGTGAAGTTACAAACTCCCACAGTTTTGTATTATCTCACTGCAGGATCTCCGTAAAACTTTGGAAATTTGTAAGTGAACACAGTTTGCAAGGTTGAACTTTATCATACAAATAAGAAAACATGCACTGTATCACGTTGGTGCCTTCTCTAGGCTCAGGCGTAGTTGACGTTGACTGAAGTGGTGTGGCAAACTGTCCAGTCATCTCATGAATCAGAATTTAAAATTTTTGGGGGAAAAACATTAACTCCAGGTTACAGATAAGAGGGATATTCCTAGCTGCTTTAAGTTCAGGCTGCAGAGCAACAAATGCTGACATTAGCCACGTTTCCCAGATTCGCTAAGAGCTTCTTAGGAGCGGTCTAAGAAGTGAAGGCCTTTCTTATTTCAGCAGGACAATGTTGGCCATACTTATTATCCACTGGAAACATTTGATGCATTAAGCCATCAAAGAGACAAAAAAAAGCCCCTGAACTCTTCAGCAATTCCACAATTACCTTCAATTTTATTTCAAGACCACAGTAATTTGTTCCTATAGTTTTCCAAGAATGCTGAGAAGAGATGAAGCAATACAGTAGTAAACATGCTCCAGTCCCAGCTTTTCTTATCTGAATTTACACACACTTATTTTGGAAGTGTTATGCATATAGTCTGTACGGCACCAATGAAGCATTTTTATCATGTTTTCTCAGGATTTATTTCTTCTTCTTTTATATTTAAAATGTGGATTTGCCGTGAGACTGAATTAATTAGATAATGAAGAAATTACATTTTCCAAACATGATTATTTTCCATCTTTCCATCTTTATTTACTAATTTAATTACTCATTTATGTCACAGTTTGGTCATCCAACCATCAGTGGTTTTCCATTGATCCTGCTTCTGCCCCACTCAGCCTGTCAGTCACACACACCTCATCAGTTAACTCCACTCACCTGTGCACACAGCTGCCTCTCATCACATGCAATCAGCCCAGCATATAGTCACCAGCTCCACACTCTATCCTTTGCCAGATTGTTCTTTGCCATGCAAGTCTTTCCAGCGTTCTCCTGCCAGCTTTACCGGTACCGACCTCGCCTGTCCCTGATTCCCTGCTTCGTCTGCCTCCTGGTAATTTGACCCAGCCTTCTGTCCCTGACCAAGAACTTTGCCTCTCCTCTCCTGATTCCTGTTTGCCGGTTTCTAAACCGTTTGTCTGTCTGCCAGAGTTTCAGTAAAGCCTTGCCCTGCCAAAGTGGACGCAGTTAGGTGCTGGTCAGTCCCTGAAACCCGTAAGAAGCTGCAGCAGTTCCTGTGCTTTGCCAATTTTTACAGGCGCTTCATCCAGAACTATAGCTCCATCGCTGCCCCTCTCACAGCCCTGACATCCTCCAAGACTTCCTTCCGATGGTCCCATTCTGCAGATACAGCCTTTCAGACCCTGAGGGACCGCTTCAGTTCTGCACCCATCCTCCAAGTTCCTGATGCCGAACGGCAGTTCATCGTAGAGGTTGATGCATCTGACATGGGTGTAGGGGCTGTGCTGTCCCAGCGAGCAGCCAGTGACCAGAAGATCCACCTATGTGCCTTTTTCTCTCGGAGTCTTTCCCCAGCCGAGAGAAATTATGACATTGGTAACCGGGAACTCCTTGCTGTTAAACTGGCCCTGGAGGAGTGCCGGCACTGGCTGGAGGGAACCAAGCAGCCCTTCCTGGTGTGGACGGACCACAAGAACCTGGAGTACATTCGAACCACAAAGAGACTCAATTCTCGACAGGCACGATGGGCCATCTTCTTCACTAGGTTCAATTTCACCCTCTCCTACAGACCCAGCTCCCGCAACGTCAAACCTGACGCTCTGTCACATCAGTTCCAGAGGGAGGATGATGGCACCAGTGCTCCTGACACCATCCTTCCATCCCCGTGTGTTGTTGCATCCCTGACTTGGGAAATTTAGGAGAAAGTAAGAGCTGCCACAGAGGGTCAGCCTGGTCCTAGTGCCTGCCCTACTGGATGTTTATTCGTGCCTGCAGCTCTGAGGTCGGATGTACTCCAGGGGGCACATGGTTCTAAGTTGACCTGCCATCCTGGGATCCAGAGAACCCGGGAGGTCCTTCTACAACGTTTCTGGTGGGCCACGTTACAGGAGGACACCCGGGAGTATGTCAAAGCCTGCCAGATCTGCAATCGGAATAAAACATTGCGTCAAGCACCATCCGGCCTCCTGCAGCCTCTCCCAGTGCCACATCGCCCCTGGTCCCACATTTCAGTGGACTTCGTGACAGGCCTGCCACCATCGAATGAGAAGATGGCTATTCTTACCCTTGTGGACCGCTTCTCTAAGATGGCACACTTTGTGTCCTTGCCTAAGCTCCCGTCAGCTAAAGAGACAGCCCAGCTGCTCCTCAACCACGTCTTCCGCTTCATGGGATTCCTGTTGATGTGGTCTCGGACAGAGGGCCCCAGTTTTCATCAGTGTTCTGGCGGGAGTTCTGCAGCCTCTTGGGAGCCACGGCCAGTTTGTCATCCGGGTACCACCCGCAATCTAATGGCCAGACTGAGAGGAAGAACCAAGAAATGGAGACGGCCCTCCGGTGTATGGTGTCACAGAACCCATCCTCTTGGTCCCAGCATCTGTTGTGGGTGGAATATGCCCACAACACCCTTACCAGCTCCGCCACCGGTTTGTCTCCTTTCCAGTGTGCCTACGGTTACCAGCCTCCTCTCTTCCTAGCCCTGGAAGGGGAGGCCTCTTGCGCTTCAGTTCAAGCCTTCATCCGTCGCTGTCGTCGGACCTGGAGCCATGCTAGGGCCTCCCTCCTGAAGGCGGCAGACCGGTACTCCTCAGCAGCCAACCGCCATCGCTCTCAAATTCCACAATACCAGGTGGGCCAGAAGGTTTGGCTCTCCACCCGTGACCTTCCTCTGCGTGTGGAATCCAACAAGCTGGCTCCCAAGTTTGTTGGGCCCTTCACGAGAAGGTCATCAATCCTGTGGCAGTCCGCCTCAAACTCCCTCGGTCTATGCGGGTGCACCCGACATTCCATGTGTCCAAGGTCAAGCCGGTCAACAAGAGCCCGCTGGTGCCTGCTGCTCCACCCCCACCCCCCCCCCTCGTCTCATTGAAGGGGGACTCACATATGAAGTGCGCCGCATCATTCGCTCTCGCCGACGTGGAAGGGGCTGCCAGTACCTCGTCGACTGGGAGGGCTACGGTCCGGAGGAAAGATCCTGGGTTCCTGCTCAACACATTTTCGACCGGGGTCTCATCCAAGTCTTTCACCAGCAACATCCGGACCAGCCCTCCCCCAGCAACATCGGCAGGGGCCCTCGCCATAGGACGCCTGCTGCTGGCCCTTCCACTGCCCCGGACCAGTGGGAGGACTCCCTGTCGGAGGAGGAGGCAGTGGACCCACCGGCGAACTCGCCTTCCTCACAACCTGAGAATGGGGAGTTCTCAGGTTCTCCCGAGCTTACCGGTACCGACCTCGCCTGTCCCTGATTCCCTGCCTCGTCTGCCTCCTGGTAATTCGACCCAGCCTTCTGTCCCTGGCCAAGAACTTTGCCTCTCCTCTCCTGATTCCTGTTTGCCGGTTTCTAAACCGTTTGTCTGTCTGCCAGAGTTTCAGTAAAGCCTTGAACTTTTTACCACTGTCTTCTGACTCCTTTGTACTGCAATTGGGTCCATACACCACCCGTTACAATTTAGACATTTCCAACATCAGTTTTCTGAATTTTCTTAGAGGGAGTCATTCCAAAAGGATCAATAAAGTTGAGTCTAATGTTTAACATCAGAATGCCAGACATACAAATGGCATGATTAAACTGCATGCTCATTTGCCTGCATATTAATTCATTAATTTATCAATCTATTTTGTAATTCATGTATTTATTGTTCAGGATAGAGAGGCATAATCTACCATGAGTTCACACTTTTTTTGGCATCAGTTTCTTTTATTACTGACTCTCACATATAGAGATTTGGCCAAAATATATATTTTTTTTCATCAATACTGACTAGATACTCTAAATACCATCCAAACATAGCATTTGCATCCTTGATACACTAGTTTTGGTAAACAAAATTTATGGCTGAGATGCGTTCAGAAGCATTCAAGTTGTACCAGTTACTCATTTTTAAATGGAGAACAAAATTAAATGCTCACCAGGGATCATCATGAAACAAGCAAAGAAAAAAAAAAATCTTGCAAAATATATTTACGGCTGCAAGTTACGGATGTCATACTATGTTATCACACAGGCAAGTCATATCACTTCTTATCAGAAGCAGTCCATAAGAAGCCTTGCAATACATTTAGGCTATTTGTTTTTTCTGATCTCACATTTTCCTTTTTGCTCAACCTTTGGGTGAATTCACATCATTTCGCTTGATATCATCTACATAGCTATGAAGTGTATTAAGCCATCAAGTGCAGATGTTAGTTAATTTGACTGAATTTATTCAATATTTATTAAGGTTTTGGAAATGAATTCATGAAAAAGAAAGGTTTAGAAACAGTAACTTGGGGCATCTAATTAATTTCCAGTTTATGATATCTGTAAGCTAATCAGAAGCATATATTTGAATTTCACTTCGGTGTTCTCGCTGATTATTTGTCTCCTCCACACTCAGTTTTTCAGTATCCCTTTAATTAACTGGGTACCACAGAAAACTATTTGAAAAAAAGACGAATCATAAACAAGCACAAGCTGTCATTGGCTAGTTGTTTGAAAATGACTTGATCCCAATTTAAGTTGCACCATCGTATTTCTGAAATGATTATGACCCACCAAGAAATTTCTGGCTTTCGTCTGTTTATTAGCTACTGAAATGGGAAAAGAAGGGAAAAAAAACTTAAAAAGGAAAAGTTTACTTTGAGAAATTGTATTCAATGAGCATTTAAAATACAGAACAACCTTAAGCACTGCTAAATTGAATAATCTATTGCTGTTCATCAGCTTAAGCAATAAATATAGAAACTATCTTGGAAACTAGAAAATAACTAGTGATTCCGTTATTTAGAAAAGGCATTTAAGTTAATTAGCATTATACTGAGACTGTTGATACTGTAATCACATTTTAGCTAGTTGAAACGAAGGCAAAGTCCTCTGAAATCAAAGTGGAAATCTTGGATTACGCTCTCTTGTCTCAACCATCTCGTCACGGTCTGCCATTTTGCTGACAACATCTGGTTTGCTGCACTTATTTGATTTGTTCTTTGAACATCTTTAAGCTCCTCGCCTCTCTTGCAGCCTGAACACAAACCTCTCTTAGCTGTGATGAGTCTCTGTCAGGTCAACTCTTTTATTATGCAGTTTGTATCTTTAGATTAAAAAGAAGACAGAATTTAAAGACATAACATTCTAATTGGCTTACTTGTTTCTTTGAGATGAAAAGTCAAATAATCAATTGATGGCTTATTTTTAAATGCATGAGTAATATGTGTTTATACTATTTGTCAGTCCACACCTTCTGGCACCAAACATGTCTGAAGATGGACTACATTAGGCGCATTCCCACTGTAGGAACATTTTGCAGTTCCTATAACCTTTTCAGGAATAGGGCAGTTTTTCACGCATTCGGACATACAGGAACTCGGGACCACGGCCCTCAGTTCCTATAACCATTTTAGCTCCTTCTCCGAGGCAGGGTCTTGTCTGGGTTCCATAGGAACACATATGACGTAGGTGTTTGGTGGTTGGTAGCTAAACCCCTCTCCTTCCTTTTCGTGGGTTTTGTTGTTGAGTGTGGCGCTACAGTAACACGTCACAGTCACAGACGGTTGCGTCACATAAGTCCCGACCAAGGTCCCCGACTTATGTGCGAATCCAAAATTAAACAATTCCCCTGGGGAAGGGCAGTTCTTATAACTAAATTCGAGGTGGACAGTTCTTAGAACTGCGTTCTTAGAACTCTCTGTCCAAATGCGCCTAATGTGTCTGTTCTTCATTTACTATTGATATGTGCTTGTATGCATGAGTGCCGTACATTGGTGGTTGTCTGCAGATGGCCTTGTGACTCTTGATGACACTTCATCAAAAGCTGATATGTCCCATTTGGAAAGTGGCATATCTGGATGAGAGGAGTGTTTTGCAAAGCTCGTGTGTGGCAAAGAGGTGAGGGTGGAATCAACGGGAGAAATGACAAAAGAGCAACAGGGAGTTAAAGGAAAGATAGGAGACTGAAGTGGTGGGACGGAAAGTGAGGTACACTATGGCTGAGTGAGGGAGGGTGAACAAATTGAATGGGAGGAAGAAAAAACTGAAGAGATGCTGGAAGACACAGAGAGAATAGTTGTAAAGACAGAGGCACTTCAGGATGAGGGTGAAAGAGAGAGAGGTCTAGATGGTGGAAAAAAGGAGAGTAAATTGACTGCCGCGTGTCACATGGAAACAGTCCCTAATTGGCCAATCAGCCGACCCCAGATTGAGCCTGCCGCTTTCTCTGACACTGCAAGAGCACCTGTACCTCTGACAAACTCTCTCACACACACGGATCTGCACACACACATCTTCAAACATAACACCTGCCACCATTACCACCTCTTCATCCTCTCCTTCCATTCTGATGTGTACTTTTAAGAAAGATCCGTGACAGCAGGGAGCTGACAGAGAGGGAGATGGACAAAAGAATAAAGAGACAGTGAGTAGAGAAAAATAGAGAATATCTCTTTTATTAATGTTAAAGTCTAAGCAGGGTGAAAGTCATCAGCTCTGTTCAGCAGATCACACCGTGACAACCTATGCATGACATGTTTAGGAAATAGTGTCTCTTTTTTTTTTTTTTTGATGTTCCAGGAAAGGTTTTGAGACTTTTTTCATTAAGTTTAGTGTAAATAGCGTCAGCCTCAAGGGTACGCCAGAGGCAGAGATCAAGGATCGACTCACTAATCCTGGAGATCAGGAATGAGTGTCCTACAGACTGAGCTAAAGCTAAAAACTTTCAGTGATTTTTCACCTTTACTCACAGCAATATACTGAGATTTTATAGAAAGTTTAGTATTCTTCTAAGTTAGTGTAAGATTAAAGGGAACTACAGGCTAAAACGTAATGCAATATACACAGATGATTTAGTGTAGAATAATGTGAAAATTATAATTACTTTGTTTTTATTACCTTAGAGGGAGCAATTCATATCCAAAGATGTCTCAGTTTGTTTTTAGTTACAGTTTGGGAGAATTAATTAAGATTAAGATTGCTTTTATTGTCATGTAGTCATTGCCACACGAAATACACAAAATTACTCCTCCGCATTTGACCATTCAGGTTGGCCCCTGTTGAACACACACATGCACAGGGTCACACACTCATGGAGACAGATGCCATACACTGGGCAGGTGGGCAGGTGGGCAGCCAATCACAGCGCCCGGGGAGCATGGGGGTATAGTGCCTTGCTCAAGGACATTTCGGCCGTGGACTGACACCCCTCCAGCTGTCAGTTCACCAATCTTTTTTGAGCAGCGAGAGTGGGAATTGAACTGCCAACCTTCATGTTATTTGACTTAAAATTCCTCCCCATTAAAGTTAAGCAGATTTGTTTCACCTTATGTGTTGGAGTGGAGTGGGGTAACTTAATCGGTACTACTGTGTCTACTATGCAATCCTCCACTGCACAAAATGCACAAGACAACAATCATTCGCCACATGGTTGGTTTTACTGAATCAAAAGCTCATTGTCTTCTCGTCTCTCAAGCTTTTGTCAAAGTTAGACATATTTAATTTGCACTACATTGCTTGCCTGGGTCCAGACCTTTGAATCTGACCATTCCATGCACTGTAATGAGTTGACAGTTCTACCAGATATCTGGCAACCACAGTGCCCCTATTATTTTCAGGAATACACTGCCTGATGCAAGACCTGGGGTCATGGTGTTTCAACTCTTTGATCTTCACACATCTGCACCCAGGACCCCTCTTTATCCAAAGCCATTTGGAGGACTTTTCAGCTCTGAGATGTTCTTGATGGCTCGGCTAATCTGCTGTTTCAGCCTCACTAGAATCTTAAGATTTGGTGGACAGACTTCTGTCTTCACCAAGCCTCAATACTATTAAACAAACTCCCTGTGCTTTTTTTCTCGTCTGAGCCTTCTTGTTTTATAAGTGGATCTTAAACTCCAAATTTTTGCTAAGTATATTGAACTCCAGATAATTATTCATATCAGATTTTAGTGATTCAGTTACTAGAAGTTGCCAAATGAAGCATGGTGTCACAAAGATTCCCACACAAATTCATTCAAATCATTCAAGTCGTGTTGTTGATGCCAATTTCTAACCAGCCACCTCTTTGTGCCAACTGCAGCCTCAGATTTCCCACTTTCTCAGATGTTGGCTGACAGGAGTAGATTTTGATATGGTCTTCTGCTGCTTGCCTATCAGCCTCAGGTTTGGTTGGATCTGGCCTTTTTCTGACCTCTTTCATCAGAAAGGTTTTTCCTATTTTGAGAACTGGCCCTTGTGGTTTGTTTTCCACGCAATTTTGAGTAAACTGTGGTGCTTGAAAATCCCCAGAGATCAGTGGTTCAAAAATACTCAAACCAGTCTGTCTGGCACCAGTTACCATGCTTTTGGTCAAAGTCAGTGAGATCCCATTTTCCTATTGTGATCTTACAAGTGCAAGATTGACCTGTGTTTGGATGATTTAATACATTGCAGTGCTGCCAAATAACTGGCTAATTGAACAACTTCATTAATAGGCATGGATGGAACTTGGATACACCTGACTAAATGCTTTCATGAAGTATATATTTATACATATATATTCATGTTCAATATGGGACATGGTATTTTTTCTACAGGCCTAAATGATTTAACATTCATGAACTGGCATGTTTGACATGCGCTCTATCTGGCAGAAACATCACAGACACTCAGGCTGTCTTTGCACAAGTCAAAAACATGTCAAAAATAACTTTACTTTTATACTTAAGAAATAAAAGACATCGTGTTATAGCAGATTCTTTAAGTCAAACAGGATCATAAAGAAGAACGGCATTATTTTGAATTTGATTATTTGCTGTTAGGAACACACACAGGTGAACAAACACAGAAAAGAGTGTTAATTTCTTGGTACGAATAAAAAAGCAAACCAGTTTTTGATGCAAACTCTGGATAAATTGTATCTGGTATTAGAGGGCTGTGTTGGGATTGAGACCCAACTCAAATCTCGCGGGAGCGGGAGGTGTGAACTTTTGCTGCGTGCGGGAGCGGGCGGCTAAAGAAACCCACTGCGGGATCGGGATGTAGCCTAGCGACAGGATGTCAATAAATGATGTGGAAAGGAAGCTCAAAGAATGTCTTTACAGCACAAAGACAAAGTAAGACAAGTCTGACATTTGGAGAAGTTTCTCAATTGTCCATGACTCTCCTTATTAATAGCCTATAAAATTAAGTGTTTTCTCCTGCGGGACGGGAGAAGACACAGAATCAATGCATTTCTATGATTGTGCGGACATAAATTCTCAAAGTTTTGCGGGTGCGGTAGGGAGTGCACATACACATTGCGGGAGCGGGCGGGAGTGTAACACACACACGTTGCGGGAGCGGGCGGTAATAGTCAGAAATGCAGCGGGAGCGGGATGAAGGGCTCTATCTGGTATCACAACTCCTCAGAACACACACACAATAAACCTTCACACTGTGACATCAGTCGAAGAATAATTCCTAAATAAAGGCATGACTATGGATGAATTCTGTTTCCTGTCTTAAACACACACGCGCACACACACGTACTAAATAGAAGATCAGTTACTGAGTGGATGGGATCTGACTTAACCCACAGTGGAAGTAGGTCAAATGGGGGAGGAGACAGGTAATCAGGGAAATAACACTGCAGGTTCACTACCTTTGTCTCAGTCTGTATCACTGTATCTCCACCTTTGTATTATTGTGGTTCCGCTCCATAAAAAAATTAAATAGAATAAATAAATTCGAAATAGAATCAATGGAATGTCAAGTGGCTGGAATAGTGTAGAAAGACATCTGTACCAAGTATATGTTGGAAGGTCCAAAGTCAGAAAGTCTAAATGGCAGACATCTCTGAGGATGGTGAAGAATGACAGAACAAAGGTCCTGTGGTACTTCCAGATCCAGACTGAAAATTTGGTGATGGCTAACCAACCGGACATTGTGGTTGTCGACAAACCACAGAAGATGGCAGCAATGAGACATAGAAGCAATCCCAAATAACTGCAACATCAAGAGTGAGGAACACAAGAACCTTGAAAAATATCAATGACTAAAAAAGGAAATGGAGAAAGTGAAGGCAACGGTGGTACTAGTGGTAATCATAGTGCCTGGGGCTACGACCCCTGAACAGGGGGAGTGGCTCCAACAGATCCCAGGAAAAACAGGTCTGAGTGCTCAAGGTCACAGCAAATCACTTCCCCTGGCTGCAGTTTAGAGATAAAGAGTTGAAGGAAGCTACTATTGTTTGCCGATCATCAAATTTAGCATCAAATTTTATTTTGGTTTTAAAATCTGCGGCACATCAAAGGAACAACTTATATCTCTAATATTCATTTTCAACATTTTAGTTTCCTCATAACAGATTTGAATATTTGGTCCTCTCATTTCTCCTAGAGTTGAAAGACAACCCAAAATTCTAGTCTCAGTTTTTCTAATAAATTCCCTTAATGTGCATATCGGCTTACAAAAAAGTTTTAATACTGAACAAAACTACCTTTTGCAATTGCCACAGTTTCACACGCATGCACACATACACCAGTGTGACTGTATATAGGCATGCAATAATTAAGCCATCTGGATATCAAAGTAGCTAGCTCAGCCTGCGGGTGCAATGACAACGGTGGTATTTATGTGTGTGTATACTTGCTTCAATATCATGTGGCTTGAAGCCAAGTGACTGGCTGCAATGGTTAGATTCTGTCTTTGGTCTCTATCACTCTGGACTAATCCAACTGTGCAAAGAGAGAAAGAGAGATATGAGGGAAGAGAGAGCATAAAACTGGCTTTTCTCCAATTCCAAATGGCACACTGGATGGGGATATCTATTAGAGAGTGAGAGTACAGCAAACACAGCCACTCCATACACAGATGCAAAGCACACTACAACACATACTGGTTGTACACAAGCACATATTCAAAGGCAGTCTCTTACATGCACATGTACTTCCACGATGATGAGAGCAAATGCTCATTCACTCTGAAAAAAAAACATCTCACAAGTCCTGGCTGAATAAAATCAAAAAGGGCAAAAACTGCAGATGCATAAACCAATATGCAATTAGAGTGACAAAATTACTCTGCCTTAGCACTCTCCTCCTCTTTCTGCAGCTACTCTGCCGGTTTTGGTGATCGGGAGGCAATATCTTGGAGTCTGAGTGCCGATGTTAAAGTCCGTTGCCTTTTGTTGTTAGATAGGTACCACAGTGCCATCTGCTGGACAAATCTCAACAACTAGGTTCTTTAAACAGCCACAATACTTTACTAATTCATTCAGTACTACATAGTGCATTCATAGTAATCATTTTATGAATGTTACAATGTGATTGCTACTGTTAATACTGTAATTTCCACACAAATCTATCTCATATAACGTATTAGATTTTTACCCGTAGTCTGTTATTGGTGTAAATGTACTTTACCCAGTGTGGGGAGGGTGGTAAGGTAACACTGTCACTTCCCAGCAAGGACATAATTGGTTTAAATTTCATCTGTGGTATTTCTGTGCAGAAAGTCTATGCGTAGTTTTTAGGTTGAAGGGCTCCTTAGTGGCCTTTTGAGGGATTATGATCAGTCCAGAGTGTACTTTGCATCACTGGGTATACCGAGGTTTACCAGGAATAGGAGGAAGTAGGAATGAAAGAAAATGGATTGACAATATGGAGGGTGAAACTTTAAGTTTCCCATGCTGTGGGGAAAAAATGTTAAAATGGTTCAGTTGCACTATTTTAACAAGCTCACCCTGACATGAGGCATCACAAACCAACACTGTCTGCTGAAATGAGCCTAATTGCAGACAACAACTGGTTTCTAAACAAACAAGTAAATAAATCATCCTTCTATTTGCTATACCTGCTTAATCCAAATCAGGGTTGCGGGGGCCTGGATATGCCAGCATCCATTGGGCATATGAGTACACCCTGGATAGGTCACCAGTCCATCACAGGGCCACACAGAGACAAACTAGATTACATTTTTATGTAAGGGTCATTTTAGAGTCACAAATTAACTTTACACGTATGTTTTTGGACGGTGGGAGGAAGCCAGAGTATTCGGAGAGGACCCACGCATGCACAAGAAAGGCCACAACGTTCTTGCTGTGAGGTGAAGGTGCTAACCACCACACCACTGTGTAACCATAAAAGAAATCAAATAATTAAAAGTATTTAACTTTTGTAAATACTGTGAGATGTGCTGCTCTGTGGGGGCCTTGACTTCAGTTAAAACTGTTCTCAAAGAATTTAAAGTAAGGAAGAATATTTTCTTTGGGATGAAGATATTCTTCTCTGTGCTTTTTTCATTAGTTATTTGATAAAAGGCTATTTATCAGCTAGTCTGAACAAACAAGAACGAGAATTTTCTAGCCCTGAGACTGGTCCCTCCAGTAAGTCGTTCTTACCTTCACATGGCTTATGAATACGTCTTCAAAACATATTTACAATAAAGTCCTTGAACACTAAGTTTACTCTGTTTATGTTACATGCTTGCCAATATCCTGTTTCCCTGACATTGGTCCAGCAAGCTTGCACGAAGGATCGCTCTTTTTTTTTTACTTCAGATAAGAGCTGATTTCAGGTCAGCAGACCCAATATGCATGCATAACACAAGTCTTCACCTCCTTAATTTCCTCTCAATCAGAAAGTACATTTTGCCAGGGAGGAGAGATGATGCAAGAATCTGATATGGTGTGTCAAAAACATGATAAAAGCTAGACTTGAAAGTTGTGACTTAATACGTTTGTCATGGCGATGTGAAGAAAACAATTAGCAAAAATAGGCTTTGTGATTATGGCAAAGTCAGAGAGTGACAAGATGAGATGGCGAACAGAGGAGCATTACAAATTCTAATGTCTGTGGGGACTTGGGGATGTGATGTGAGCTGAGAATGCTGCCGGGATTTGGATGTGTGTGCATGGCTGCTTCTTTTGAAGGGGAATATTTATGGGTGCGTGTGTGTGCGTGTGTGTGCATGTGAGTCTCAAACAGACAGATGAACAGACAGAAATAGCCAGAAGATGATAGCGAGAGATATGAGGGTGTGCAAGAGGGGAAAGAAGATGGAAGAGAGTAGGTTTTCAAATGTGAATGAAAGGCAAGTGAGACTGACAAACAATTTAACGGTGGATTTACCGAGACAATAACAAGCAGGAGTTCATATTTCAACATCCTATCAACGCCATGTTGTGTTTGTGTAAAATTAATTATGTGTGTGGAAATAAACGAACGCCACTCGTTCTTTCACTCTGCATTTATTTTTTCTTTCTATTACACACACCATTACCTTATGCCAAAAAAGTGTCTTGTTGCCAAAGATCATCCATCATATATTGCCAATCTAATTTTGAAATGACACATGCAGACACACTAGATGGAATCTCAGTGATTCTACTTCATGAAATTAATTTTTAGAATTTTAGACTGGAAATGTCCTCATGTTACCCTGGTTCATATAAGCCTACTAAAGATGACAAACTCAGGGAAACCTGATGCCACTAACATATTTGTAGGCAAATTAAAAGGCAAAATTGAGTATCTTAGTGTAGTGAAAAGGCGTGAGCAATGAGCACTTAAAATATAGCAGGATTCTTTGTGAGTGCTAATAAGGTTTTGAAGCCTAGCAACTAAGGTATATTTTGCAACGCTGAGACAGTGCAAAATTATGGTTGCTTGTTGCTGCAGCTTTAGTTTTGCTTGTACACACTTAAAAGTCAGAGATCCTGCATCTAACTTGAAGCGTGATTCACAAAAATAAAAAAAATCCTGTAAGGCATTAAGACTCATCTAATGACTAATAGTACATAGCACCTGTCAGCCCAGTCTTGGCTCTCTCGTGCTTTGCTACACTTAAAAAGATAATCTAATATTTTTTTGGCTTTTCCCCTTCCTTCAGTGTGTTGCAGCTAGTTTGTGTATTTCTAAAGCTTGAGGAAAACCCAAAGCACCAACCAAATGAAGTTATTCTGTTCTTCAGAATGCACTGCTCCTGAACTTCCTGAATAGTCTTGTTTACAGGCAAAGCTTTTCGTCCCTCACTTGTTTGCATCACCGTGTAATGCATTTGCACGGATCCTGCCAAGTTGATGTTTTGGCACACTCAGGCAAAAAGGGGACAATTGCCTTGCAGACTAATGTTTCTGGCCAATAACAGTGGCAAAACGGGCCCACCTCACACGTGTTTATACATATCAAGTGGATATCGCAGAACTCGCCACTCTAATCAACGATGCTGTCATCATTCAGCTGATTCCTCTACACCGGCTTGTTGTGTATAAAGACAGAGATATGGGGCTAATCTGCTCTGTTTGACGTGTGGAGTACAAGGCAGAATAGTGGCAGGTTAACAAGGACAACTCTTTTCAAAACAACTAATAATGTGAAAGAGGCTACAGTCTCTCACAGAAGGGAGGTCTTAAAGAGACAGTTGGCCAAAATGGAGCTTTTCAAACAGAATTGAAATGAAAGACATGTTTCAACAATGTTTTTTTTTTTTACAGTAAAGTATTCAAAACTGCGGACTGCTGAAAAATTGTGAATTTGAACCATTGCATTCTATGAGCTCTTTGAATATATAGCTAAAAAAAGCTAAGCTAATTTAGCACCTAGCATGCTTTAGTTTCCCTTAGTCATTCACTCACCCACAGCCAATGCTAGTTGCTCATTGAGGCTTGCACTCTCTAATGATGAAGACAAATGAGCTCATTATCAAGTGTTTTCATGCATGTTCTGTGTGTGGGAGTGTGTGTGAGAGAGTCCATGTACCTTTTTTTCTTGCTGCAAATGCAAAAGTGCAGACGTAGCTCACAATTGTGTCTACATATGTGGTAGCCAATGTTTGCATATCTATATCTGTTTATGTGTGTCTGTATACATATATTACCCATGTCATAAAGAAAAGGATCTGTACATAGAGTCACATTGTGGGGACCCATCTCCATTTTGAGAACAGCTGTTTGAAACCTATAATAACTAGATTGTTCATTGCTCAAAAAGTCTGTCATAGCAAGGCTAAAACATTTGAGATGGCAATGTTTTCCTTTGTTTCTTGTCTTACTGGGGTTATATAAAATAGTGTGGCTCATACAAAATATGTATGTGATAATTTGTTAACTTATAACGTATTAACAAATACAAGTCAGGAAGAGGTGAGGATGGCAGATTGGTTGAAAGTCAGCCTGAAGGTGGATGACAGAACAGAAGAGACTTTTAAAAAACAGTGATATGACTGGTTAAAATAAATAAATAAATAGCAAGCAAAAAGACAATTTGACAAGAATCATGACAAAAACATTGTAATACCACCAGCCATCCTTGTTATCCCCTTACATAATGTTAAATGGGAAATGGACTGTACATATATAGCACTTTTTTTGTCTAGGTGAACACAGATCTTCTTTTTCAGTATGCTATGAGTGGCACAAATTTGAAACAGTTTCACATAATACAAAAAGGAGGTAATAGGAGGTATAATCATTTTGGAGCTTGAAAATTGTTGTAATTTTTTAACTTTTGACTCTTTTTTTGTGAACTATTGCCGTTTATGCCATGGGCCAATATAGCTTTTTACTCATTCTGGAGTGAGCTTACTTTGAAACAAAACAAGTTTACATCCTATAAAACATTAAACTTGTTGGTGTTAAATCCCCGTTTATGCTAGAGGTAGAGGGAAGTGACATGAATGATGTCCAGATGGTAGCAAAGGGATCAAAAAGACCAGAGGAACTAAGGCTGGAAGGTACAACTCAAATCAATAAATAATCAAAACATAAAAAGAAATCTTCCCTAATATTCTAAAAACTTAACTACTTCAGAAAAAAACGCCTCCCTAAAGTACACTGGCTAAACAAACAGAAAATACACAAAAAGAAGCAGTTCTAAATCTAAACTATAAGGAACAAAAGTATCATATGAAAATGAATTAATCTTTATCCCAGCTGCTGAAATAGTTCCAAGTTCTTTTATAAAAGAACAGCATCACTTAAGATTAAACACGAGCCAAAACAATATAGCAACATTTTCAAAGTTGAACCAAAGCAGAGGTCAAACTGCACACCAAGCTACAGTTGTTACGAAAGGAGCCTCTTCAAGATCTTTTTATACTAAAAGGAGGTGTTCCATCAGACGTCAGGACTGGAGCAGAGTCTGGAGGCCAGTCCAATGGGCTCTTGCATTAGGCTGGCAGACAGGTCAAGGGAGCCAATCCTTATTGAGTGATGACACACTTGTCTTTGCATGACGGAGGGAGGTTACCAGAGGCCTTGGGCCGTAACAGTTGGGTTAAACAAATTGTAAAGTCAAGAAAAGATTTAATAGTTTTGGTTAATGATGGGACGGAAGTGATTACAATTTCATGAAGCTTCCACTGAGGTTACAGAAAAGATAACTGTGTGTGCGTGAGACCGAGTTGGTAGACTGAGTTGCAGACTAACAGATGTTATTGTGTTTTAGGTCACATAGACCTTAATGGATGTCTGTCTGCTTTGTGTTTGTGTACATACAAATTCTAACCTTTACTATTAAAGCTCTTTCTCATGAGGCTAATTGCTACATTTAGCTGAAGTTGCTGTATTTTGCCTCTTTTAAAAGCAACTCGTTGTGGTATTTTTTCCCATGTGCATGCTTAACACATATGTTCTTGCTCATGAGTGTATTAAACAAAGATAAGCCTTCATAATCATGCACAGAGTGTGTAAGGAGAGCAGGGAGGCTCACGTCTTGCTTTCCCTTAATTGCATTATGTGTCCATATGGCTGTGTTTCACAATATCATGCTTTCATGGTCTCATCAAGTGCACCTAATATCAGATGCTGTTAATTAGCTAAGTACAGTTTATTTGGTATAGATGAGAGACACAATGCAAAGGAGGTCTCCTACTATGAAATGAAATTCAAACTTCTACGCCATTTCAAAAAGAGCTTTGGGATAAATTTACAGGAAATGTGTTCATTAGCAGAGTCATATGAAGTGTGATATAATGAGACCTAAGGAAGGTCTGCCAAGAGACCACATGGTAGATTTTTGGCTGTGCATGTTGAGGGAGCTGCAGTTCTGATGCTGAGCATTAGGGGGTGCTAGGAGACAGAGGGGCAAATGGAAACACTGAGGAGAAACCATAGAACAGATTAAATAAGACGTGCAAGTTGAATAAAACAATTCACATGATCATTGAAAGAAAGGTCAACTGTCAACATAACAGTAATTTTCAAACTTGACCCTGTTATGAAACTCTCCATTTTATTTTTCACCCACTGGTCACAGTGTCACCATACGAAATCTACTTCCAACATGGAACCACATTGGGATGTGATTATTTTTATATGCACACACACGCACATTCAATAACAAACTTAAATACAGTTGTTTTACAATATAAAAGGAAAAGGGACACATTAAGAGATATTAAGACATGCAGTGACAAATATAAAAAATAGACATTTGATTTATTTTTCTGTACAAACATACATTGACACATATAAATATATAGAAGTAAAAAAGAGTGTATTTTTAAAATACAAAGGTAAAATTGTACAGTTACATTCCATAATAACAAAACAGGACACATGGCACAATATTCAAGTGAGTTTGCCTTTTTCCACAGACACTGTATCATATTGTATACTGTAAAATCTCAAATTAGATCAAACAACAGTTGGTTTCTCCAAGTTTTTTCACACAGCTGTAAACATTACAAAACAAAACAGGATACATTTTTTGTTGACGGAAATCTGTTTTGAATCAACCATTCAAGCAACTTTCAGAGAGTCTGTAATAACAATTGAGCAATCTGTTGTTAGGGCTTTGATGCCTTTAAATCACCTCACAGATTCAGTGCCATGTTTTACTTTTCTCAGTCAGTCTCAGTACTGAAAGGCAATTTTTGAAAATGAACAAGACGAGCATTATAATGTTGGCACAAAGAACAAGAATGTACCATAAAGTGGTGAAATGTTCCCCCATCATTTAGTGAGACCGTGCTACGTCTTCTCTTAGTTTCACTTTAGTTTTGTCGGACATCCTGCAGCAGTTTGTTGATCTCATGAGCCAGCTCACTAGCGTCCATGCCGGCCTCATGGCGGCTCTCGCTGCGCTTGCCACTCTGGTGACCCTGATGAAAGACTCCATCAAAGTCATCTTCCTCATAATTTTCTGGAATTTCTTCCATGGCTGGCAGCCATTTTAGGTGTGGTGGCTGTCCACTGGTGGAGGTGGGAATAGAAGTCGAAGATGAGCACGAAGAAGAGGAGGAAACATGGCTGGTCCCCACAGATCCACTACCTGGGTTTAGATAGTGGGTATTGGCAGCCCAAGTAGCTACACCTGGGGGATAAACAGGACCTTTACCACCTGGCAACAACCCCCTGCGGTTGTCCTGAGGAACAGCGTTGTTACTATGGTTACCAGCAGTGTTGCCACCACGTCCGCTTCCTCTCTCAGCGGTTGATGAGGAAGAGGGTGGGCTTGTTTCCGTGCACTCAGCGTAGGAGTCCATATTAGGGGGTAGGAGTCGCTGGAACACAGAGTTCATCTCTGTGAGGAGGGAGCCCGTCCCTCCTCCAGCTGCACACACATCACCTCCTCCTCCTCCCCCAGTCCCCAGTTCTTCATTTCCAGACTCTTTGCCAAAAGTGGAGAAGCTCTTACGCTGGTCTGAGTCAACAGAGGACTGGTCATCGTCGACTTGGGGTTGCTGAGAGGACTCTTCTCCAGGGATGTACATGTTGTTGCGGTAGTCAGCAGAGGAAGCGGGTGAGGACAGGGGAGGCATCCAGCACTGGTCAGAGTGTCCCAAGACACGACATTCATCTGTGCACAGTCTCATGGCTAAAACAAACAAACAAATATGGGAAAAAAACATCCAGAGTCAAGCTAGAGTTCAGCTGCAGAACAGGAACATTTATTGAGATTTGACATTTTGTTACAAGACTGCAAAACAACTCGGGTAAAACACAACAAAGTGTTTTAACCCTCTTGGGTCTGAGTCGTAACAATGTCATGCGATCAGGTCACACCAGCGTGATCATAGACCTCAGACGGTTAAAGTGAAATTTTCTGAAGAAGGTGGTACAGAAAATATTAAAACTCATGAAGAAAAAAATCATCAGCACTAAAGCTAATGGTGAAGGAGGGTGAGGAAGTGTCATATTTAAAGAGCTACTTCAGCAGCAGCAAAATAGACCAAGGATACACTTGAGTATGACCAGTTGTGCCTGTGCTCTGTTAGACTGATACCTGTTTAGTAGTTTAAGTTGCACTGCTTCAGTCTTTGCTTACCACAGCCCAAAATTGAAACTGTTCTCCTCCTAATCTCAGACTGGTGCTATTTACAGCTTAGTATGCAGATCCATGTAGTGACAGGTATTAAAAGAAAATGACTGGAGCTGAATTCACTCTCTGATTTCTACAAATTGGCATTACATTCAGATGCTCATGTATTATTTAAATGCTCTGCCAAGTATGTTCACTTCTCCAAACTACAAGGCTTAGACAGGGATTTGCCTGTTTAGTTCTTTTGTCATATGCAGCATGATTAGCCACATTTACCAATCTAAATAGAAAAATCTAAACAAATTAAATCTTTTGAAGAGAAACAGTGGTAATCCTCCCTTTCAGCCCATTATCTCCTTCCCCTCCTCCCTTTTTTCTCAAATACCGTAAGCATACAAGATAGCAGAAGGGAAAGGGAGGGAAGAGAGATGCAACATCTCCAAGTCTTTCTCAAAGGGAGAAACAATGAGATAAAGAAAGACTTGTCAATGTCCACCACCCCTCTCAATAAAGATTGAGAATACGTTAACAAGTACAGAAGACAGAAATGCCAAGGAGCTCTCAGGCATGTAGGAGAAAGCAAGAGAGGGACAGAGTCAGTGAGAGAGGGAGAGAATAACATCATTCTAAAAGCAATTACTATGAATTCTCCTCAGTTCAGACATGAAAGCACACCACTGTCACTCACCAGGGGGGAAAAAAGAGAAAGAAAAAAATAGAGGGAGGGAAAAAAAAAGCACCCTGAGAGGCATACCGATGAGTGACAGGCGACTCATCTCCGCTCCAGGGAGGATTTTACAGACAAGACTCTATCTTAGGGGCAGATAACACATACATAGACACAACCACACATGCACAGAAACGCGTAAAGCTAAACACACTGTAACTTCTGAGTGTGATAACGAGCATGGAAATAGGGTTGTGTGAAACAATGGGACTGAGTACAATAAAGTTATATGCTGGCAATGGGGTGAATTTAGAGGTGATAAAGGCAGGTGCAAACAGACAAATAATATGCTTAGACCTGACACCGTCCATGGTCCTAAAATTGGACAGGCAGACTCTACTTTTGAGGACTCGGTATGGTCCGGTAGAAGTCTGCTCGGGTGAATTACACTCAAACTGAAGACAAAAATGTCTTCTACATTTCAAAGATCATTAATTGTATATTTACAAGAACTAATCCTAAAACAAACAAAAAAATAAATATTTTTTTTCTAATTCAAATTGGTGATTAAGGTGTGATTACCCTCTAAAAGTTGAGGTAATGCTACAGAAAGTATTGGGTTCTGAGGCAACAAGAGTCAAGTTGTACTGAAAAAGGTGTTAACTGAAAAAAAAAGAAAAGTCTTGTTTTTCTAAATGTGCAGCCACTCAGGCTGAGATGGAAAATCTCACCTGGGTGAAGTCGATGGTGCATTTCGAGGTGCATCAGGTCAGAAAAGCCTTCCCCCAGCAGCAGCCTGTCCACAGGGGATTCCCGCCCCATTTCACAGTCGCTGTCCCCCGCCTCACTGTCCCCACGACCACTGTCCTTCAAGCTGAACTTGTCCATGTCCTGTAATGCATACCTGCAGGGAGGCATTTGAAGAATAAAAAATCTTTGAAAATAGTTTATTAACATAGCAGTGTTATTTTAAAATCAACTATGCAAATTTATATACTACATATGAAAGGCTGAATGAATCAGTTTGCTTGCTGAGAAGACTAAATCCATCATATCAAACTTGTGGCTGCTTCTGTAATCTTTCAAATAGCTAGACAAGACTTGGCCCATAAATTCTACATGCAAGTAGATCCCATCAATAAATCTAGCACAGCAGCCACTAGGGGCATCAATAAATCCATCACTTAGAGATTATAAGGGGATATTATGATGAAAATTCTGATGGATGCAGACTTTACAACCTGAGCCCATTTCCTATGAGAAAAACTATGAAATTTGTTGTGAAATTCAGACAAATGAGTTGCATATTTTTGAACTGAATGACATTATGATAGCAACGGTAATATGAAAAAAGAATCAACAAAATAAAAACAAAAAACATTTTCATACACCATCAAACAACAGATCAATTGACGGGTAAAACTTCACAACATTGGAACATGAAATACACAATGAGAAACAAGTGGTTTGAAAAGTAAACAAAAGATAATCTTGGGGAAGCAGAGAGGAGCTGAGGGATGGGGTAAATTACCTGTAGCTGCGGGAGTATTTGTTGCCACGGAAACTGGGTCTGGGCTGGTACTGGCCCTGATGGAGCATGGACAGAAGCTGTGAGACTTGCTACATCCAAAAGTGACAAAACAAAGAAAATAAAGAAAAAAAAGAAACAGAAAAAAAAGGGGATGAATAACAGATGGGACATTGAAGGGGGGGGGAGACAACACAAAAGACAAAATAACGGATGAGTAAACACAAAATGGATGATGGAGAGGCTGCTAAAAATGAGTGAGACAAAATGGATGACATTTAAACAAAAAACGGGGAGTAGGGTGGGGTAAGTCTAGATGAATATGGAAACATATGACTGTGGGATGAGTCATAGTGAGGATGCAGGTAATGGTGACAGGGTGTAAACAAGGTAAAGACAAAGACATCTATAATCATCAACAGTTTTAATGAGAGTCAGTCTGAACTACAGGGTAGTGTTGATTAAGTACTGTCACACATTGAGATGAGTTAATTTGCTCAAACAGAGACAGCTGTGTGGGGAGGAGAATGCTGGCGTGTTCATGTGCGTGTAAGTGGGTGAGTAGAGAGAGATTGAGACAGAAAATTTAGGCCTGTGGGACCATATCTGATATTTATGATAGTAATATGCTCCTTGTACTGTGTGTGTGTGTGTGTTTGTGTGCTCACCTCCACCGGTGGAGTTGCATGTGCCAGTTCCAGGGCAAAGCTCTCTGGGATGTGATTGGACGAGATGGTCACTAGGCTGTTCAGGGATTGGCGGCTGTGATGGTTCTGTCGGCTGCCCATCTGGGCTCGGTCCATTGGAGGTGTGGCTGAGGGTGAGCGATGGTGGGCTCTGATGGGGAGGGTTCCATTCACGGTGGGAACCAGGGTGATGTCGCTTTTGTGGATTTGGCGTGAGGGCCTCTTTGGGTGGTGCTCGTGGGTGGACTCTGCTACCCGGCAGTTGTAGGAGTGCCTGGTGTCCTTCTTCTCCCGCTTACAGTGAATTGCAAACACTACCATGATGATCAGGAGTACAGCGCATATGGCGCACAGGGAGATGATGATAATCAGGGGTGCATCGAGGGGAGATTCTCTTTGGTCCATTAACTGCACATGATTCTCCCTGTTTTCATCTAGGATAATTTTCAGAACTGCCTTGGCACTGAGGCTTTCGCTTCCTTGATCTCTAACCAACACTGTAAGGTCGGCATGGTCATGGGGGAAGTTCTCCAAACTAGCATTGGCATGAATCTCACATGTCCTGGGGTCGATAAGGAAAAATCCCTCCTCGTTGCCACTTACGATAGAACAGATGAGCTCAGCGTTGACCCCTGTGTCACGATCAGTTGCCCTAACAACAGTAACTAATTGTCCAGCCTCTGTGGACTTTGATGTGAGGACATCTGCAGTAAAATTCCAAAGCTGGGGAACCACGATGACAGGAGGGTTGTCATTTTCATCCAGAATGTTCAGGATAACTGTTGTATTGCTAAGAAGTGATGGTTTTCCTGCGTCTCTGGCTTGCACGACAAAAGATATACAACTCACATCCTCACGATCAAACGTGCGCAGTGCATAGATGGCGCCATTGGAAGGGTCAATGGTGACGTAAGTTGAGATGGAGCTTCCATGAACTGAGTTTTCCAAGATGGAGTAGCTCACCTGTCCATTGGAGTCCAGGTCAGGATCAGTGGCCATAATGGACGTCAGGTATGCTCCGGGGGCATTGTTCTCTGATTTAACAATCTCATATTGTCCCTTTTCAAAACGTGGTGGGTTGTCGTTTTCATCAGTAACATGCACAGTGAAATGTTTAATGGTAGAGAGACTGGGGGTTCCCCGGTCCTCTGCCACCACAGTCAGGCTGAACTCTGACCTCTTTTCTCTGTCCAGAGACACATTGGTCAAAATCATGTAGTTGTTCTCATATGTTTTCTGGAGTTTGAAATAACCCTGACCGTGAAGCTTACACTCTACTTCTCCATTCAACCCTGAGTCCAAGTCCTCGACCCTCACCAAAGCTACAAACGTGTCCAAAGGAGAAGCCTCCGATATATAAGCTGCGTCCCCGTTCCCCTGAGATGACATGAGATTGATGCTGATGTCTGGTTTGTTGTCGTTCACATCTAACACTTTGACCAGGATCTTGCAGTGAGCAGGCATGGAGTTTGGACCCATGTCCTGCGCTTGCACATCAATATCATACGAGTTTAGTGTCTCATAGTCTACTCGCCTGATGAGGGTCAGGTGACCGCTGTCTGGATTAATTTTGAAAGTCTCTATAATTTTGGGAGACACGTGACTGCTAAATGAGTAAACTATTTTGGCATTTGTACCATCGTCCGCGTCCGTTGCGTTTAAGTCAATGAGCAGAGTGCCAACAGGTGAACTTTCAGGCAGGTTGATGACATATGAGGACTTCTCAAATACTGGGCTGTTATCGTTTGAGTCAGCAACACTTATTTTGAGGAGGGTTGAGCCCGTTCTCGGGGGAACGCCCCTGTCAGAGGCTGTGTATTGAAGTTCGTAACCGGAGCGCACCTCCCGATCCAACTCCCTGAGCACCACCAGCTCCGCGTATTTAACCCCATCACTCCTGGACTGAACGTCAATCTTGAAAAAGTTATTGGGCTCTAAGGCATATGTGTACAGTGAGTTTTCACCGACGTCAGGATCTGTGGCGCTGTCCAGGGGGATGTGAGCTCCAACCGCAGCACTCTCGGAGATCTCTATAGGGATGATGGCACGCGCGAACTGGGGTGCGTTATCATTAATATCCAGCACTTCCACATTGACATGAAAAAGCTGGAGATGCTCGGTGGGAAGCGTCAGTACGTCGAATTGAATGGAACAGTTAAGATTCTTTTCGCAGAGTTTTTCGCGATCAATTTTGGTCCTGATGCTGATTTCTCCGTCCTGCTCGCGCACTGTTAGGAAAGACGAGCTCCCTCTTTGCATAGCCCTGAAGCGAAGGGACACTGAGCTTGGAAGTTTTGCCAAAACATCCGCGACATCTTCTTTCAGACGGGCAATAACTGTACCAACCTTTTGCTCTTCATAAATCTGATATTTCAGTGTCTTACCAGTGGTATGTTGCGTCGCCAGTGCCAAAACGGCAATAACTCTCCACATTGTCAGAAAGAACCCTGTCATTTTTCCTGTTTGCATTCTTGTGGAAAAAGAGTCCTCCTGAAATGGCAGTCCCCCGAAATTCAGTGGAGAACAGTTCCAGTTTTAATTTACGAAGTGCTCGGTTTGCTCATACAGCAGCTGCATTGCTTTCTCCTCGCAGTCAAAATAAAAACATGCGATTGTTAAACGCAAGCTCGTTTAAGTTGAACTAATTTCCACAAAATCATCCGAATTTGTTTCTATCTGTCCTCCCTTGTCATGTAGATATGTTGTGCACATCCAGTGTGCGGGAGAACCAGCTGAATGCCACTGAAATATGTGCGTCTTTATCCCTCTCCTCCCTGCGTCTGGTCTGTGCGCTTTGCGCTCCCCTCCGCTGCCTCTCTCCGTTTGAGGTGCCACTGCGCACACTTGCTCAAAATAACCCGCCTTAAACCCAATACTTGTACATCAGCCCACGGCCCCCACTTCGCATCCCTGGGAAGACAAACGCTTCTTAAATCAAAAGCTGGCTGGTGTCCACTTGAAGTCCAAAGGAGAAGAGAAGGAGGCGCAAAAGGGGAGGAAAAAGATAAAGTGTGTGTTACGGGGGGGGGGGGGGGGGGGGGGGGGGGTAAAAAAGAAATCCCCGCCTTGTGGGGTTCTCTCTCTTCTCAGAATAACGACTATACATCTACAATGGCCAGGGGATAAAATAAACTCACGAAGAAAGCATTCATTCAAGCCTTCCCTTTCTGTTTTACGGTTTTAAGGTTTACGATTTCCTTGCTCCGGGTCTTCTGTTCTCTCCGGACGCACAGAGACACAAAGAGTCGAAATTCTCATTAGAAAATAAAGTCACCTTTTAATCACCAGTCTTGTGACTTGCAGCATTCCAGCCTTTATGTACACGTTGTCATATGAAATACACGGTAGTTCAGCAATAACATCAGTCATCAGTCACTCAAAAATGAGAGAAGTACTTGATGGCTCAGCATGGATGCATCTCAAAAACTTAGGCAGTACTGCTTTTTCTGTTTGTTTAAAGAGACAGCTGACTACCCCCTTCCCCATACACTGGCACATTATGTATTGAGTGAAGTATATTTTTCACATATTCCTCAACTGTGGCTGTCTGTGGGTGAGAGCATAAGCTGGGTAAGCTGTGTGGCGAATCGCGTTGAAAGGGAACCGGACTCTAATGAATGCCTTTAAAGAGTTGGTCACGCCGAGTAATAGATCTGTCCCCTTGCACAAATCTGTTCAACATCACTTCAAACTCTCTGCAGGATGTTTTTTTTTATAAAGAGCGCAGCATCCCAAAAGCTCACTCGTTCGAGCATGCAGTTTCAGTTGACCAGAAAAAGGTCTCAGTCATATGAATGCGCACGCACACGCGAGGGCGCAGAACTGAGAGGGAAGGGGGGAGAGATCTAAGGCTTAATAAATGTGCACAACTGGGACCATGCATTTTGGACACCATCTGGCGCGGTTTGTTTGGCACCAGGACCCAGTGATAACAGCCTACCAAACAGAGCTCCAGCAGAGCCCTCAACCTCTCAAAACTGTGCGGAAATGAGTTGTCATGGGGGATTGGAGAGTATACCAAGCAGCTTTTCCAGATCCATTCACACATTTGGCACATATACGTATGATTGTGCCCGCGTTCTTCAAAAATGTCCACAAACGTTTTCACATCAAATACTGAAAGTCCTCACACAGAATGAAACCAAATATAACAACACAGGTTGCGGATGAAGCTCCAGACGAAACAGACCATGTCCCTCATTGATCCCTTATTGGCTAAAGCGTTTTTCAGACACTTTCAAAATAATTTTCAAGTGAAACGGGTAACCGTAAGGCATAGAAAATGAAAAATTCCCAACAGCTGCTAAATTGCCACACAATAAAAGATAAATGATCTCAACACTTAACTATGTTAACCATTTGAACTAGGTCATTTTGCGTGGGCTGGTTTGTTAATATAACGCATCTGCACAGCTTCTTAAGCGTTGTGCCCCCTTTCGAACAAAAGCTTATCAAATATTCCAAACGTGCACAGACACCAACCAGAAGCTCCCCCTTTTGAACCCATAGCCTTAAATTGGCGGAAAACCTTTATTCCTACTCCCAGTGTCTATTCATCATCTGAGCCATGTCTGCAAAATGTTTGCATTCACTCCTCTTTTGCACATATTTAACCACAGTAGGCTTGGTATTTAAACAGGTTTGTTACGGGCGCCCAACATTTCCATAGCTCCAAATGCTCACAATGCAGTAATGCAATTACTCCCTGCGTCCCAGAGAAGCTAATCACATTTGGAGAACAAAGTCAGCTCTGAAGTTTATGGAAGAAGTGAGCAAAAGAAAGAGACAGAGTTGGAGGGGGTGAGGGTGCACAGGGGTCTTAAACACTATGCAGAATTCAACAATTAATGTATAGAGGGGGTAGGCTATAATCTAAGTAAAAAGCAGATGGAGTCTTAATACATTTAGCCACGCTACATAACCAGAGGAGCCGAACAAACATGGCCGTTATAAAGCTTAAGAACACTAATATTTGAGCTAAAAATATCCACCCTCTGCAGCAGGTGCAAGGACGCCATGTCTCTATAATTGCTAAGATTTGTGTTTAACTTCTACTGCTTCCAACTCCTAAAACATAATTTTATGGATCCATAAGTGGTCCCGAAGCAGTCATCACAAATGCATGCGATCAGCACAAACAAACAGCTTTTGTGCTTGGGTGCTACGCTCTTCATTATTTAGGGCCTTACGATTGCCTATTTTAGCCCGGGACTTGAAGCCATAAAGTCATTTTGCAAATACAACGTCTGTTGCCAACATTCCTGACAATCTATGGAATATCCACCACCTTACAAACACCTCACTAAGTCAATAAGGGCGCAGCAGGTGGAGCAGCCATACAAATGCGCCTATGGATCGTAGTTCAGAGTGAAGTCAAAAGGAATGGATGCGTGAGCGCGCATGAGTGCAGGGATTTTGGTTGTAAAGGCACGCGAGCATCTGTCGCCTCGTCTGCCCGCTCATTGTCACTTATTCAATTAGCTGCGATTTGGCGGATTCCTTTCCAGAGGGGAGGAGTTTGACTACTTAGAGGTTGGGAATTTACTTTCTCTGCTGGTGGAGGGAGAAGGTGATACCTCCCCCTGCACACACACACACACACACACACACACACACACACACACACACGCACGCACACAACGACCCCCATCAGAGCAATGATTGTTATTCATCCGAATCTCTTCTTCCATCTCCCTCCGTTCTTTGCTTTCATTAGGGTTCCACGGAGCTTTATTACTTTATGACCGTTATTGTGTGTGCACGGGAGCAGACAAGAGGGCGTGCAATTCCTATTCACACTTGCAGTGCATGTGGCGATCACAGTAGTCATGCGTGCAGCATATTGCAAGCGATGTCAACAGTTGCGCGACAAATTTATAGCTCGGGCAGAACTATAGGCCGAAAAAAAGAATGTGACTGGGCACCTTTAAAGTGGACACATTATTGCACTGCGCTGACAGCCCCCCAGCCCTGCACCCGTGAAAAGAACAGGTTGTTGTTACTTTTTTACAAACTTAAATTACTTGAGTGGTAGGCAAGATGAATTGAATACTATAGCTTTTGTCCTCTGTAAAACCAGCCCTGGCATGGACATACTGTAAGGTTGAAAATTGCATTTAGGATTATTTCTATTCCACTCTTGAGGTTTGATGAAGTTTCTATCAATTCAAACCACTTTTATTCTACTCTAGTGTAATTTAAGGAGGGTGATTTTTGTGTTAGTTTGCTTGCTTGACTAAAAAGAGCAGTTGGAGTATCTAACCATCCAGTCATAGTTTCCTTGGCCTATTGTGTTTCTCTGAGTCATAGCCAACTCTCTGTGTATACACACGCACAATTGAATCTGCCTGTGCGTGCACACACTTTCTCTGACAGAATGGCAATGACAGTGAGGTGCTTTGGCCCACCAATACATGGCACAGAGAAACACAAAGGCTTCACAAGCAATCACCACCACAGCACTCAGGGCTGATCCTCTCTACCTCTCTCCTCATATCAGTAAAGCATAGCCTCACATTTAGTAGGAGACATTACTGAACTGCCCTATCAAAGACCAGATAATTCCATCTAAGGCTTGTCAACACATAAGGCTCTTATCTTACTTTCATTCAACCAATAATTCAGTAATGATTTACAGGATAATTCTGTTTGATTACAATGCCGATGCCTTTTATCTTTGTGATTTTGTCCATAATTTTATGTGGTTACAAAAGCACAGTACAAGGCAGAGTGATCTTGGGATATGGGGAATTTTTTCTTCGTGTTTCAAGTTAGGCAAGGAACAAAGGTTTTTCTTGAAGCAAAAGCATTCATTGGTCTGCTTACTGCCTACTCAGACATTTTTGTTTATAAGTGATTTGAATATGTTTCCAGAGGATAATGTATTTGGGGTAGCAAAGGATAAAATATTCTAGAAAATAGAAACTCAAATTTTGATAAGATATTCTTTTAAAATAATAGTTTACAATACATTATGGGAGAAACACATGTTTGCATTTTGAGATCTCCACCTTGTTGAGCCTAAAGTAAAGTGTGCATCAAGTCACAGATTATTAACAATTTATAACTTGGTTGTGACATGTAACAAGACAGTCTGTTTGAATATTTGTAATAGTAGAAACATAGAAGAAGCAAGACCCACAAAAATCCATTAATACGAGCCAGGTATATAACCAGTTGACAGGATTGGGTTCTTACATGGAACACCACTTTACTATAACACTTTAGTCACTTCCTGGTTGACCTTAAGTAATAAAAATGCATGGATAGAGTTGGGACAATGGGACAGTGATGTGGTGGTTCCATTGTTCCTCACAGCAACATAGGTCCTGGTTTGAAAGTCCCAACAGATTTTCTCCCTGTGGGTTCTCTCCGGGTATTCTGGCTTCCTCCTACCATCTAAAATCATGCATGTTAATTTAATTGATTCTATCTCGTTTGTCTTCATGTTGGCTCTGTGATGGACTGGCAACCTGTTCAGGGTGTTCCCTGCCTCTCGCCCGATGGCAGCTGGGATAGGATTCAGCACCTTGCAGCCCTGATTTGGATTAAAAAGGAATAGAATATTGAAGGACTGATGGATGACGTTCGAGTCATAGTATGAGATAAAATACATTATTTTAATAACATGACCGTCACCTTCATGGAAACAACAAGAAATCGTGTAATTTTACTGCACATGGTACCAACATCTTTACACAATACATGACTTCACCACATAATGTGGTGTTTAGAAAGTATGCATTTTATATTTTGAAGTGAGACTAGTCTGTAAATATTCATCCCTGAAGTGTGAAGTTGCTTTCTGTGACCTTGCAGAAAGAGTGGAAACAGCTAACTCACAAAGTAAAAGATGGTAAGGTCCCAGTGTGAATGATTCAGTGAATTCCAGCAACTTAAATTGCAGATTGCTACCAACTAAATACCCCTCATTCACATCCTCCTCATAACTGAAAATATCGTAATGAACATTTATCGTAATAAACTGTATTTCTGCTAACAGATGACCTTAATTGTTACACACTGTAACATAATATTTTATACTGTGGGGCCTATTTTGTTTGTTTAGTCTACACTAAAAGTGAAATGTAAAAGCAGCAGATATATGTTCTCACAGACTTTTTGATGGAATGGAAAAACTAGATTAAGAAAATGCCTATACTACACCCAAGATGACCTGTGACATTGTGTTTCAAATGCTTCAAGACTTAATGCTTAGCTAAAAAAGTTGCCCATTGTGTAAATGTAAATAAAAACAGAATACAATCACTTGCAAATGTCATAAACCAGTTTTTCATTAAAAATAGAGGATAGTAAGTGAGGCATTTTACTATTTCATCAAAAATATTGGTGCATCTTGATATTTATGGTAGTAATCCATTTAAAAGATATATAAAGATGGAAAAATGCTAGAAAATGAATTGGTACTTAAAAGAAACAGCTGGAGCAACTAATTAGGGTTAATTGGCAACACATCAGTAACATGACAGAATAGAAAAAGAGCACCTTAGAGACAGTCTTTTAGAAGTAAAGATGGGCAGAGGTTCAGTAATCTGCAAAATACTGCAAATTGTGGAGCAATTTCAGAATAATGTTCAACATGAAATTGGGAGAGACTTTGAATATTCCATCATCTGCAGTACATAATGTAAAATTATAATGCAAAATCAAAAGATTCAGATAATCTGGAGACATTGCTGTGTACAAGGGACACGGCTGAAAATTAATATTGGATATCTGGGACTTTTTGGCCCTCAGACAGTACTGTATAAAAACAGGCATGAATATGTCACGGAAATCCCTGCATGGGCTCAGAAATACTTACAGAAATCATTGTATGTGGACACATTTCAGTGTGCCTGTTTATGTCACATCTTGGAGATTTTCACATACAGGAATTTGTTTTTGTGATTGGTGCAAAAAGTAATAAAGAAAAATGAACAAGACACTTTAAAATTAAATGGAACAACACATTCAAAACTAAAATAAAGGGAAAGTCGGACTGAGTGAAAGCAGAAGACTGCTCTGTGATCTAATTGACCTAAATCTGAATATTTTTTGGAAACCACGGACGGTGCATTAGGTACATTGGTGCCTATAGAAATGGCAACTTGCACATCTGGAAAAACAACATCAGTGTTAAAAGGTATATACAGGTTTTAGAGCAACATATGCTCGCATCTAGATGATGTCTTTTTCAGTGAAGGCTTTGCATATTTTGGCAAGATGATGCTAAACTGCATATAAGATCTATCATATCAGCATGGCTTCGTAGAGGATGAGTCCAGGCACTGGACTAACCTCACTGCAGTCCAGATTTTTCACCAACTAGCCCAAACTAATCCAGACTTTACAGATAGATTGTTGTTTAAAGAGGAGACAATGCTGCACACTGTCCCAACTTCTCGAGACAAGTTCCAGCCATTAAATTCAAGAGTTAATATTTTTAATGAAAATGTCAAATGCTTCACCTTCCAACATTTTTAATACATTTTCTATATCAGATTAGTAAATCGATACATTTTGGCTTTTACATTTACATTTTACACAGTGTCCTAACTTATTTGGAACTGGGGCTGTAAATCTGTATCCATGCATATTCCTTGCATTAGATTAATTCTTGAGGAAAGTTATGATAGTTGTAGCTTATCAGTTTCATATTCATATAAACTTATGTCTCAAGACAAGTTTTTTCTTTATCTATTTTTTTGTCACAGCGGCATCCTATTTATCAGAAAAAAGTTGATTTGGTCTCATTAAGCTACACAACCTATTTATATATTATCTAATATCGGCTGACATGGTTGTTAGTTAGATACTTAAAAGCATTTGCTTGACTCTTCAATTATCAATTTTTGGAGATAAGATGTCCCTTATAAATTATTTTGCAATCCTTTGAGACTAATATAAACAGAAAATGTATATTCATTAGGAGGAGACTTGAGAGCCCTCAACTTCATTTCTTTTCTCTAATGCCTGCAGGAGTCACCTTGAATTAATAGAGAAAACAGAGTTAGGGACTATTAGTCTCAAGGAGGAAATGCTCTCGCATGTAGGAGACCTTCACCATTCCCTGAGTGCGTGTGTGTGTGTTCCTGCAAGTGTCTGCCTGCTATGCTCTTGTGTCTATGGCTGAGAGCCCATGTTTGTGTGTGTGTGTGATTGACATGTTGTTGATTTGTTAGGAACTGCCTTTTCCCTGATACGATGTCTGTGTACAGCTGATGACTGACAGCTAATTTGTGGTTCAGAGATTAGTGTTTTGGAAAAGGAACTCTGTCTGAAACGTGCCACATCCAACTGGAATTGGTTCCATTTGGTGCGATTTCTTTGACGGAGCATGTTTGTCAGGCTGGTAATGAGGACGGACCAGGCTTTTCTTCATGAAGGCGGCCATCATCACTGATGTACCCATTTTGAACACACAGTGACAGCTGCTTTTTAAACATGTCAGTTGACACGTGTGAACAGTATCAGAACACTTGCATTAGTGCGACTGCAAACAAATAATTTTTGATTGATGCAATGACAAAGTTGTTTTGAGCTACAATATGTGGCTTTGATTAACAACTTGTAATGAGATCGAGGTCATGTGTGTGTTGCTAACCAAATCTAAGGGTTTTGTGAGTTTTCTCCTCATTCTTCTGGGAATGTTAGCTTATAAGTAACAGTGCATTAAATAAGTAGAAACAACATTAGCTTCAGAGCATGAAGCCTATCTCAAACCACGAATCCATGCAGTGTGCGCTTACACACATACAGACAACCACTCGTATAAACATAACTTAACTAGCTCCAGAGACTTTCTGGCACACACCAGACTGATGGGTTCATGTAGGAAACCAGGCAAAAGGAAAGTGCTACAGCGCTGCTTGGTACCTGTGACACAAAGCCCCTCTTGTTTCTCCAGTGCACAAATCCAAACAACCTGCATTGATTAGAGGTAAGAACTTGAGTTGTAATAACAAACTTACACTTAGCTGCTCTGTTTCAAGCCCAGACATCCATAAAACCTGTCTGTGTGTGCGTGTGCGTGTATGTGTGTGTGTGTGTCTATGCTTGCATGAGGCGATTTTCTGGCAGGGGTTAGGTCCTTTACCAGAGTGTTACATGTTTAAGTATCCCCTGGTGACCCACTTCCTGGGGTTTCACCAGATTTACGGTTCTTGAGGTTCTGAGAGCTGACAGCTGTGGAATGGGGCAATGGGTGGGGGGACGTGATCGAGAAGAGTGGAAAAGGTCTGAAGAAGCCAGGCAGAGAAGGGATGATGAAGCGACAGGAGCGTGAAAAGGTGGTGGCAAAAGTTGAAATATGTTGGGGCTTGATAAAAGCTTGGATGAAAGGAGGAAGAGGGAGGGTCATGGAATGAAAAAATGTGGAAACTTCATGCTCAAAGAGAGGCTGATGTTAAAAGGTAGAGGGGGGAGGTTAGAAGAGAGCGTGGAATTAGATGTGGGGGGAAACAAAGAGGGGATTGAAAGGGTGAGAGCAAAGAAATGAAGGGATATGTAGGAGGGAGAGGCGTAGGAGTGCAGCAAAGAAGAAAAAAGAGATGGAGACTTCCTCAGCGCACCCTCTGGCCCTTCAGATGTTCATGATTAAAACCTCTTTTCTTTCTCATTTGCACACACCACTTCTCACTTTAGCTTAATGAAAACACAACTCTGGATTGATTTGTGACAAAGTTAAGAGAGCTGGGACACTTCACCTTGTGTGTGTGTGTGCTTATGTGTGGTTGCCGTGTGTGTAAGTGAAGGTATTCTACTATTAGTCAGCCTAGACGCACCTGAGATCCTGTTAATTTGGTGAGGAGAACAGAAAACGATGACCTTGGAGGTTGGAGGTTGAAAGGTTATACAGAGTAGGGAGATCAAGTAGATTTAGGATACAAACCACATATTTCAAAAGCTGTTGGACTCCATTGTGGAATGCTGAACATGGTGTGCAAAGTTTATAGAGGGGATTTGGGACAGAATCTAAACAGTAAACAACAATTGTTCAATAAGCTCTGCATGTGTGCATGTTAAAGAAAGAGAAGGGAGGGGGGCAATGCTTGTAATGCTTGACTGGAAAGACAGACAAAAATAGAAATTGGACAAAATGAAAAAGTGTATGGCTGATGGATGGATAAATGGAAAAATGAATGGAGAAATGACAGTTCAGGAAGTGAAACCAATTTTACAATTCAATTCCTCATTCTCCTGAAAATGAAGGGGCATGGTACTGCATTTAATTTGCCTTCATTTCCTCACCTGATCTGTACACGCATTATATTACACTCTAATTACTGTCAATCACTTAGGATTCTGCAGAGAGATCATCCCTCAAACATGCAATTTACAGACTTCTCTGTGAGATCATCCCTGCTTATTAACCTGCACATATATTATTTTCAATCTGTTTGATACCGTAATTGTTTTATAAAGAAAAAAAAAGTAGGAAACTCAAATAAAAGTAAAAAAAAAAAATATAATTCATTGTATAAAACGATTAGAAGTGTAGCAGAAAATGAAATGAACTGACAAGTAACTATGAATATATTCACTAGTTGAAAAAAGGCAAAGAATAATGAGATTTGAATCACTTAAATTTATTCTGCTTAAAAAAAAAGTCTCCACAGAAATGGCAACAAATGAAAAGTTCATTACGATTCTTGATCAACAGACAAGTCTTGTCAAGTCTGCATCACTTCTAAGCAGTTATTATTGGCTCCTCTATGCCATAACAACCGGTTAATTCACTTCAGAGCCCTTTCCTGTGCCAAATAAACACCAAATGTAAAGGAGGCTCTCTTATGGTTTTAGTTTTGACAAACTCCAACAGAAGCAGAAAAAATTAAAAATACATTGCCTTAATGCAAACACTCCCAGGGGCCTCATCAACAGAAGAAGAGACACAAAATAAATACATGCTGATACAAAATAGGGTTACACGCAATCATACTTACATTATGAATGCTGAAACCCATACAAGCACATTTTGTTGATTAACATGCCCTCCCAAATTTTTCTTTTTTTAAACCCCAGCTAAACAAGCATCCATCATAATTAGCCAAATTAATTCCCACATGTACCGCATCATCATCAACACCAGCATTTGTTCACGCTTGATTACTTTTATATATAGCAATAGCTACCCAGCATTTAACATCTTTCTCCCACACATTTCTCTTCAGTAAGGGTGCCAAGCAGCCTCGACGGGATGATGGCTTTCATCTGTAATGAGAACAAAGCAGGACACTGTGTGCTAGTGCTGTAATCAATAACCATTATCACAAGTTCTCACCTGTTTGTAGCCTGTGCTAGGTCTGCTACAGCTTTGATGATTTATTTTGAGGAGATGCACTATAGTGGCATATCTGAGAGAAAAATAGAGAAATATTAATACAGATCTGCAAAAACACGTTTAGAGGTGTAATGTGCTGCTGGGAAGTGTACACACATCTCAAGGGTCAGTGGCTCGAGATTAAAAAAGATATTCCCCATGCCCACTCTATTGTTCTCAAGCTTCCCATCAATTTTGGCATGTTATATTAGTTGATATTCTTTACAATGCTAGTGAAATTGACTGATTACATCCACAGGGCAAATAGCACATAAGTCATGTAAGGTTAGACTCCAACCAGCTATATGCACACTTTTGAAATTCTCTGTAGATGTGTGTTTGTGTGTTGCAAAGAGCTGCACTGCATGGGAATGCACTATCCCTGGTCCTCTAGTACAGCCTTTGAAAGAGACCACTCTCCTTGACTGGGAATAAAAATAGTATTTCATTACCAGTGTCTTGTATCATAAACAAGCAGCATCGTCTTGCATCCTAATTTCTCCAATACTAAAAGTAGAACTGTTTGTGTCACATCTTGGAAGTTCTCCAGTCTCTATTTGATAACAGGTTTTAGCAACTATCACTACTCATAAGGTCTATAATTTAAGTTATTTCACAGCTAATAAATGTTTGGCATATTCTACTTTCTCAAAAGGCTAAAAGACAGTGACAGGGTGACACAAAAATAAAATCAATTGTGTTAATCTGACCAAAATACGACTTTTAAATTGCATGTTAACATTTTAGTCCGACTTAAAACATGCTAAATCGGGCTCACCAAGAAGAGCATTTACCCAGACACTGTGGTTTAGGATCAATTCACTCTGCGTGTATGTATACTCAACTAGACTCAAATAGGCCAATTTATTTGACCCAGTTGAATGGCAATGTGTAATAGTTGCAACTGTAGCTCAACTCAAACTACGCCTGTAACTACAGTGACTGCAGGGTTGCTCGTCAACCCTCTGTAACTCCTAACCTTACATCTAACCCTACCCACTAATGACTTAAGTTTGGTATATGGATCAAGAACTTTGCATCAACTGGTTCTTTATTTTTCTTCAGGCACAACAGTTCTCTTAGAACCTAGACCCATCAAGACGCTTAACAGCTGATTATCAATAATCTGATAACCTCTTTGGAAATCATGATTCCATCTATGTCTCAGCAGTAGTTAGGTTACAGTCTACTCCAACCCTCCAGGCTATACCCAACACAGCAAGGTCTCAACAAAGATGCTCTCAAAAACAACTTCTTAAATTTTTAAGTGTAAGTTGGCTAAATGAAAAGATGAAACAAAAAATATAATATTCTTTTCCTCTTGTTAATACTGTTAATATATTCTTTTAATTGCATAACCTAATTGCAGACATTTCCTTTGCACAACTTTAATGGTACAAGACTGCAGGATTAGCATGACAACTGTTTTCAATTAATCAATTAATGCACTCTTTAAAGATTGTGTTTTAAAGAAGACGGGATTAAGAAGTATTTCTGTTTCCATTTGGCTGTTCTGAGACTTGCTTCTTCCACCTCAAAAGAGGTTAAATTATTTCTTAAATTTGCATTTAAACCTTCTTCCATGCAATATGAAATATCTGTCTCAGTATCATTGCTAAACGTTCATTTTAATTTTAATTTTATTTTTGAGCACCGTCGCCTCACAGCGCGAGGGTTCCAGGTTCAACTCCCGGCTGGGGCCTTTCTGTGTGGAGTTTGCATGTTCTCGCCTGTATGTGTGGGTTCTCTCCGGGTACTCCGGCTTCCTCCCACCATCCAAAAACATGCATGTTAGGTTAATGGGTGTCTCTGAAATTGTCCTTAGGAGTGAGTGAGAGCATGTGTGGTTATTTGTCTTGTTTTTCTCTTAGTGGCCTTTTGATGAACTGGCGACCAGTCCAGGTTGTACCCCGCCTCTCGCCCAATGACTGCTGGGATAGGCTCCAGCCCCCCCGCGACCCAACCGACGGACTAAGCGGGTATAGAAAATGGATGGATGGATTTTATTTTTTAAATAGTAATATGACTTATGTTTGTACTAATCACAAAAATCCACAAAGCTGGAGTTATATGAATGTGTGATTCAGCTTGGTTTGTTCCAAAGTGCAATGTCTATGGCAAACACCTCACAGGTGAAGTATAGAAGATGAGTTGTTACACTGTAAACATGTTGGACCTGACATTTGAGAGGGGATTTGACAGACTGACTCATTACCAAGAGGAGTGAGAAGAGCCACATACTGCAAGAGATGTCATTTGTTTTCCTATTCTCCCAATGCACAGTGCTGACAGTACATGTGGAGACAGAATAGGAACAATACCTGTGGTATTTCAGAAGTGAAGGGTGCCTTAGTTACCGTTTGTCTTGTTGATATTGTATCTGTGAGCTCTGCTGTCTTTCCACAATTTTCCCATGCCTCTATCTCCATTGCATCTCTTCCTCTTGTTCTGTCACTCCTGCCGCCACGTCTTCTTCCTTTTGTCTCATTTTCGTCCTATCACTTTGGTCTTCCTCTCTCTCCTCCTGCCAATTCTCTCATCTGCTACGCTTGCTGGAAAAGTGAGCGTGTTTCACCAGGCTCCTGTGTCTGCCACTTTCCAATTAGCTTGTATACCTGCTTCTGGCTGTGTTGAAGATAAGATGGAGCTGATACCACCTGGCTACTGTTATCTCTGTTTTCTCCCTGTTGCACACCAACAGTCATATACTTTCACACATACACACAAAGAGAACTACATGAGCACACACCAGGAAAATACCAGGGCTCAAGCTCCCAGTGCTACAGATGCACCGAAAAGATAGATATAGTAGGTTAACAAGGGGTGGACAAGTGTTATAATGAATGCATCAGGGACTGTCACCTGTTGTCAACTCCATGTGCAGCTCATTTTCCAGAAAAAAAAATGTTGGACATGATGGGCATGTTGTGTTTTTGTAAACCAATGCATTTGATATTTCTGACATGAAAAATATATTCCATTGCCTATATGAATATCAATATTCATAAAGAAACATCAATTTCATGATATCCTGTGTTTTCGGTCCCTACACAGCTCAGATATTCTCTTGCTATTGCGTTGTTTCGATGTGGCTGTTATCATATGTAAATGAGCGTTTCTGTATAAATTTGAATCTGGAACTATGTTATAGGTTTGATGATTCACTCATCTTTTGTTTTATGTTATGTGTTACTTAGTACTACAGCATGGTCCCCCCTGCTGCCTCACTTTGTGCTCACACATACCTGCAGTCAATAAGTCATTACCCATCTTAGTGTACATAATGAGTTTCAGCTCACCTCTGCCAGACTGTTTTTGTGTTTTTAGTCAAGCTTTTAGCCATTCTCATTGACCTCATAAGTTACCTTTTGTTGTAAGATGCTGTTCTGTTGCTGGTTTTTGCCTGCTCCCTGACATACATGCAATGCTTCCCGTGTATTTGATTATTTGACTCATTTTGGTTTCCGCCTGTCCATTCGGGTTGCTTCGCTGACTGTTCAATCCCTTTTGTGTCGCAGAAATGCTGGATTTTGGAGTCTTAGATGAATGGTATCTGATCTCTGCAGCTGAGTGTATTCTTGGACTGTGGGTAACCATGGGTTTTGACAAATGGCTGTTGTAGTTTAGCCTTAACTTTAACAGTTTCTCTTCTCTTTGGAATACAATCGATTGGTTTCCTTAGCGAGCTAGTTCTTTTCTTTTGAACTAGCATTGTATGTACTAATTTGGATTTCAGTTGATCTGATTTTATTGGATTGTGACTACAATGGACTGGATTTTAATTGTCTTGAATTGGGCTGTACCTTTCAATTGCCATGTGAAAACATTTGTTCTGATTTGACACTATGTAAATAAGACTGAATTGAATTTGAGGGGTGCAACCCGAACATGTTTTTTTCAGTGCTTTCTTCCAACAGAACGCTGTATTTTTGTCATGTGTCGATCAACTTGTACAGGGGTTTCAACACAGTCTTACAGTTTGTAGAAATTTTACGAGCATTAATCAACTGAATAATGTCTTGTAACACAAATTTCCTTTTTTATGAGCACGTTGATAACTGTGTAGAGGAAAATGGTATCATAACATTTTGTAAGACTCTCACAAAAGAATCAATAATAGATTTAACAAGGAGCAAAGTCCTCATTTGGAGGGCAAAGTGCTTTGATAGAAGTTGGAGATTGAAGTTCTTTTCTCATCCCATTGGACCATTTCTTTATAAACCCAGGTTACTTTATATTGCAACTTTGTTTTGCTTTCAGTTAAATAGTGATAGAAAATGCAATTGGTTATGTTTTGGCCTTAACATTCTGTTCTTCTGTTAAAAGTTAATAAAGTAAGTTGATCAGGGATAGGATAACATGACTTTAAAACTGAGACTGTAACAACATACCACATAGGAAAAAACAAAACAAAAAATAAATTCCTCTAGCTCTGGCTTTCCAGCAGACCAGTCCGAAAGCCTGAAATCAACAGAAAACACACTGGAGACATGACTGACATCCCTGACTTAGATATAAAACTGTGAAAATCATGAGATGAGTCAATCATGAGTTTTACCACAACACCAAGTTGGATTTTTTTTATTCTTTGTTGCTTTTTGTGATACATATACAATGTTTATTTTTCCATGGCACACCCAGGACCATGTTTTTGTTCAGTGTCTTGCTTAGGAAAGCTTTGGTGTGCTGACCTTCTAATTAGTGGATTTACACTGTACGTCTCAGAGCCACCCAAGGCCTGCAGGGACTGTACTATCACAGTTTTATTATTAACAATTTCTGAATTACTCCAGCCATATTCATCTGTGTTAGGTTTTGTGAAAAAAAAGTTCCTTTTACTAGCACACATCAGGTATCTTAGAAGATGTCTATTGAACATCAGTCTGCTGTTAGCGTTGCTATTTTATGCATAAGATTAAAGTTGAAAAACCTTCAGTGTATAAGAAAAGTCCGGCAGCAACAGATACACCAGAGGAAATGGGAAAGTGATCACGAATGGCAGGGGTGAATGATGGAGAATGTGGACGAAGCCAACTGCATCTCCCGCCACTGTTTTTTTTTCTTTAGTCACAGACTGTGACATCAAACAACACGCATCAGAAGAAAATCACTGGAGGAGTGAGCCTGATGAGGATGCAGTGAGAGGGCAGAGAGGGAGCGCTCTTCCACTGGAGGCTCGCCTGCAGTTCCCCTGCAACTCCCCAACGATTAGTGGTTATGGATCAGGATACATCAAACACATAACATAAACTGAGCCTGATAACATTCTAAACATTCAGTTACAAACCCAACCACCTTGTGATCAAACCAACAACCATGTTCGTATTTATTATATTCTACCCTGATTCTGTTCCCTCAGAAGTGCCGGTTCAGTTACTTTAATGCTGACATACTAGTTTATAGAAAAGTTGCTGTGACAACATGTTTGGAAAATGAATATCCAGAGTTTCGAGAAATATAAAATCGTAACTTTTTCATTTAATGAAATTGGGTTTTGATTTGTTGATGCAACTGAGCTTAGTGCTGCTATGATTGCTTGTTGTTTGCCACTTCGCATTTTTGTGTGTTTGTTTGGATCCACGAATAGCTTTTGTATTCAGGTGGGGTCACATTCGTGTGGGTATGTTTGGATGTTTGCTGGTGGCAGAGTGGTGGGCTGCGCAGTGACCCTGTGACCTGCCCACGCTGTTGAATAATAAAAGGCTATTCAGACACTCACAGGGTGACAGCATGAAAGAATCAGCCACTGGGAGGGAGCAAGCAAAGGAGGGAGGTGGTGGTTAGGGCAGACATGGCTGGCTTTGTGGGAGGTAAGGGACTCTCATTATTTTCCTCAGGGTTCTCTAGCTCTCTTTCTTTTGCTCCTCAAGTTTCCTTAGCTTATCTTGTTTGTGTTCTCATCCTCTATGTCTATCTCCTTCAGTCTTTCTTTTTGTCTCAGCCTGTTTGTTGTCAGGTCTCGCTTGATTTTCTCCTTAGTCATTATTTATTTTACCCACCCACCCACCTCTCACTCTCTCATTTTCTATTATTTTTTTCTTATTTCACATGTTCATCACTTTTCTCTTCCTTCCATCTAATGTACTTACTTCTAACAACCTAGCATGTCTTATTTCTTTATTCTTCACCACTATCTGTTCCACTTTCCTTTTTTTTGCTACCTTCAATTATATGTATCTCCTTCTTCTTTCTCCCTCTCAGCTCCTCCCTCTCTGTCTCATTAGTGATGCTGTCTACTAAGGAGGTGATTAGCCTGCCTTGGCTCTAATTAAAACACAGAAAGGGAACTAAATGAGACCTGTGATTTGTGGGTTTGTGAGTCCATGTGAGCAGATCCATGTGTGAACCCCTGCTTTATATTGTGCATGTGTGTGTATGTGCATGCACATCATGGTTGCTGTGGAAGAATGCTTACCGTTAGAAACTCAGCATCAATATCTAAAGTGCTAACTACTTGGAGCCACTGATACATGTTGAAAAGTTCTTTAAATAAATCAAAATCTGGGGCCAAAATCTGGACTCTATTGTGCCTCATCCACGTGTAAAATAATGCCTCTTGCTTCCCGAACCAGTGTTTCACAATATGAACCCAACGGGTCCTGGCATTGTGATTGTGGTGTCTTATACCTGTGTACTCATCAGGTAAAATGCAATTATTGAAGTAATATCCTGGCCATAGTATATAGTCAGTTAGTTGGCTAATCTAATGTTTAAGGGTATTTATTTTGTTCAATCCAGATTAGACCAATTGAAGCCATCCCAGATTATAACTCTGCCTTCACAAGTTTGAAATGTAGAACTTCATCAGCTGCAGCTCTTACCCTTTTGTCTCATCACTGTGGAGTAGGGTAAATCTTGACTCATAAAACATAACCTTTTTCCATTGCTCCAGAGTCCAATCTTTGTCCACCCTTGCAAATGGAAGCCTTTTCTTTCCTGATAAGCTTCACTGAGAGGTAATATTATTAAGGCTACCCTGCCGTTTAGTTCCCATTCCTTGAGTTCTTTTAATACTATGCTTGTGGAAATGCTTTTACTTGGATCATAGGCCTCTAAGATTTATGTCAGACCGAACTGTCTACTCGAAGGTGATGATTACCAAAACCCCTTTTAGGTTTTAATTACAAGTTGGATGGTTCTTAACATAATCTTAGTAGTTTCAAAATGTATTATTTACTTGATCTGGACAATTGATTTTGCTCTTCTGAGCAACATATTTTCCATGACCACAGGATATAGAAAATAATATTTCCCCACAGCTTACATCACTGCCAATTAATGAAAAGAGCTGCCATGAAAAGTACATAAAATAGAAGTACTGTATGGATTATATTTACTCTTCTTGTACAACCTATTTTGTTGCCATCTACTAATGGCATGTGGTAATTGCTAAAGAGTTCCATTTATTTTGTGTACCGTATTGTGATCAAAGTTGCCACGGCTTTATGATCAGAGTGCTACTGTACATCTGCTGCTAAATGTACAGCCTGTGCATAATTATACCACCTGCCTCAGCTGTTTACATGGGGAGACACATCAGGAGCTTCTATTCAGCTGCTACGTCGATCCGAAGCTCTCTGTTACAGAGGATAAGTGAAAATTAAATTAGCATTGATATGGAAAATCTGTACCATAATGGCTTTCAAATGACTGAAATTCAAAAATGTTTAAAAATGCGGAAGACAAGAGAGATAAAGCCCTTTATTCATATCCAAGTATTTTGTACTACTTATTGAATGCCATTTTATCTGCAGGTAAAAAAAAATATTATGCCTGAAAATATAATGTTTAAATGCTCTTTTCAAAATGTACTGCTTTTGACCTTGTGAAATAAAGTACACTGTCTTCACACTTCAAAATAGACACGGAAAGGACTCATCCTTCCGTGTGTTTAGGCATCTTTCAGAGGATTTCCAAAGACCATAGCAGTCAAAGCCGACTTGACCTCCTTCTCTTACTTTCTTAGCAGCATTCCTTTATGTCTTTCTTTTTAATATCACCCTATGTCTCTCTTTCAACTGCTAGATTTGTTGAAGCTTGTTTCTGGTGGATCTATATCTTTGTGGTAACAGTATCAAAGGCAATGCTGCCCTGTGTCAGCATTTAGACCTTTTCTCACCTTCGAGCACAAACACCAAGGGCCAGAGGGAGATGAGGAGCTCACAGCCTGACGTCTGATCATATCAGGCCTGACTGAAATAGGGCATGAGGCTCGCCCTGCTGTGGACACACAGATGTGTGAACACACACACACACACACACAAATACACTGCTTTTTACTTGCAAGTGTGTTTGTAAGCAGGTTTGCTTGTTAGCAATCGACAAACTCTTTCTTTCAAAAGCATAGAGAAGGAGATAAAACTGATTGATGGCTAAATATTAACCATGCTTGTGGATTACATACATTTCTGTCATTTTTAAAGGTAGAATGAGCACCTCTCTAAGAATTATACATACAGTACTTTCTGGCCAAAGACATGTTTGTAAGATGTCTTGTAAACTAAATTGGCACCATTGGTGCATTTGACAGCTTTTCTGCAATCATGTGTAGGGGGAACAAGCCCTCCTCATCTATAAAATGATGCACTGCAACTTATTTCTACCAAAAAAGTGTAATTTTCCAACAGATGAAATGAGTTGACATGAAGCATGTGTTTGAGCCATAAATCTTTACGTCACCTCTCACTTCGATGTAGAGATCTAAAAAGACTTTAACGTCTCTGGAAAATAAAAGTACTGCCAAGCACTTTGCTTTACTCTGACAACTGGTGTTTCTCTGCTTAAAACTGAATAGTTTTTCATGCTCTGCCATGAGACTGACAATAATAGTATCACTGCTACATCAGCAGGGTGTTTTCTTTATTCTGTGATTAATATACTGTTCATAAATATAAGAATAAGTAAAACATAAATAATACAAAGATAATACACACTAACAGATGAAGGAAGGACCCCCAAAAAGTTACATGTGCATTGTTGCTCAAACTGAACCCAGTAGCGTACATTTTAGTACCTTCTTATCTGTAGCTTTGACAAAAATGGACCTTTATGCTTTGGTACAGAAATGTATCTATATGATACAACCATCATGTTCACAGTCAATTTTAGAATCATCAGTACAACTAATGTACCTGTTTTGGATGGTGGGAGAAAGCCAGAGTACCCAGAGAAAGAAGCATGTCTGCAATGAACATGCAGATTTCAGATTCTTGTTGCAAACACCATGCAGCACACATCTCTATATTAAGAGTCATAAAAGTCATACTTTAATGTTATTTAAGGAACAATTATGTACCTCTTGAGGCCAGTTAGAAATCCATCAAAGTTCAACAATATTTACCTGTAGGTCCATTTCTAGTGTGAGCAATGTTCATTTGAATACAGAAATTAAACCTGTATGTCTCTGTGTATATATCATGAAAAGCTATTAGAAATGTTCTGCAGCCAATGTTCCTTATGGCAACCCATGATTCCATGGTTACCGTATTGGGAACCCTACAGTCATTAGCATTTATATTAATAATGACTCGGGTTCTATTTGACATAAAAAAGAGAAATAAGTACCTTGTACTTACCTACCCCCTCTATCTTTGCACTTTATCTTTCTGCGCTTCTTTCTATGCCTGCACTCTATCTCTACTCTGTCACCTCTGACAGAGTCGGACTCGTGGGTTCCTTCTATGTAGTTTATTGTTAGCTTTTTATATAGCTTGTTATATCTTCATTTGTAAGTCGCTTTGGATAAAAGCGTCTGCTAAATACATAAACATAAACATAAACATTGATAGATAGATTATTGGTTACCATAATATTTTCCTTACCCTACAGCTCATTCTATATATATATATATATATATATAAAACTCTTCTTGTCCTTGTCCTCTTGTCTTTTCTTGTCCTATCAAACTTATAGATATGTTGCCACATTCACTTATCTTAGCACTTCAATTTGTAACCATTATCAAAATAAATTAAAGCCAAACTTAAAAAAAAATAAACCTAAGTTTCACAGGAGCAGCAAGATGCTGCAACTTCAAAGAATAATTTTGACTGGCATTAAAGGAAATTGTTACTTCAAACTGTAAAAATGAGGATAAAGTCAATGACAACTCTCCATTGGTAAATGATGTAAGGATGATGCAGGAATGACACAACCATGATGATGATGGTATTGTTGTCATCACAAAAACAAATCCACTCGGGTGATGAAGACAGATCTGCATTGCTCAACACTCCATCAAGTGTGCCCCCATTGTGCTCCAGTCAGAGCCTGCTTTCATTACTCTTCATTGAGCCAATGAGTTTGACGGTGGAAGAAAAGGTGGAAAGTCCCCTCCCTTTCCTTCCTGCATCCAAAAAACAGAAATCAATTTCATCTATTGGACTGTGCTCTACGACTGGCTGCTTAGCCTTCTATTGATGCAGCTCACATAAAACCTCTCTGACACCTATTTAGCTTGCTTTTGTTAGCCCTTCATTGCCCATGCCATATGGCAAGTGAGAAGGCACCAGTTTGTGTGTGCGTGTGCCGCAAATGTGTGTGTGTGACTATGTAGACTGTGGGGTCACAAGGGGGTTATAGGGGGCTGACCCACTGACAAAGACTCCCCACTCCATCAGTGAGCTCTATGAATACATGGGGACAAGCCGGGATGAATGGGAGAGCAGAAGCCGTGGAGAAGTCGTCTCCGGAGGGAGGGAGAAGGGTGTTTGGATGATGGGGCATTAGCAAGATGGATGTTAGGGGGGATTAAGAGAGCAGGAGAAAATGAAAGAGACAGGGGGTAGATGGAGAGAAGGGGGACAGAACTGTGATTAAAATGAGAGCAGAAGAGAAAGCACATAAGAAATGAGCAAAAATGTGTGCTTACAAAGGCTTAAGACTGTGTGGCGGTGCATGCGGATGTGTGTTTGTGGCTTTGACTTACCTGCTGTGTTCTGTGTGTTTGCGGGGGATAAGAGGTGATCCCTGTGCCACAGGGATCTACAATAGGCCAGCAGGTCTCTCTCTGTGTGATGACAAGGCTCTCATGGTCCTATGCAAGTGCATGTGTGTGTAGGAGTGTGTGTATCCCAGCAGGCTGTTCTCTATAGGAAAACCTGTCTATGGGCACTGAGAGATTCTCATTAACCATATCTGACAGCCCAAGCAGGGAGCACACAGTGAGGTAGCAGGTCAGGAAGTGTTACGAACTATCCTCTTATTGCTTCTGAAGTTTCCGTGCGAATGTGTGTTTGTTTCTCTGTGTGTGCTGGAGTTGTTTTGGAAAACATTTGATATCCTCTCCAGGTTTTTATGAAATTGCACAAATATACTTTTAATGATAACAGCAATACACTTAGTTTTGATCTAACAGTTTCTGTCACTCTAATTTGTTTGCTGATAAGTACAGATAAACCAGTGTCTACAAAAGGGCTGTTTTTAAAGAGCCTCTTTTTCAAATGGGACAAAAGAACTAAAACTCCTTTCACTGATAAGTCCCTTTGACTCTCACAATTACAAATGTACATGCAATTGCCCCTGACTTTTATGACAGCAAGCGGCTAAAAGACTGTGAGACAGCAAGAGAGACAAAGAAAATAGGCCAAGCCAAAGCAATGGAGGCATTAGGGATTGTTGCCAGTTTTGCTCCCAGTAACCCAGTGCTGCCATCTCTGCGGTTGCTCCATAATGGTCACACTATTACACAGCATTGCATAAGATAGATATGACTACGAGGAGGCATATTCACCACACCAAGAGAGCTATCTGCTGATTATGTGTGTGTATCTGAATTGGATGGGGCTGGGGGAATGTGTATTAAAGTGATGCGAGATGATCTGAGAGATGAGAGCTGGGAGAATGGGAGAGAGGTGTGATTGTACTCTGTCATCTGGGTGTGTGCATGTGTGTGTGTAGAGGCTAGCTGCCCTTGCCATTTAGAATGGATGGTTTAGACTCTGGCGTCATAACAGAGCACTATGGGAAACAAAGACCCCTTTCACATTCACCACCCCAGCTCCTTTTTTCAGCCTCTTTCTCACTCAGCTCAGTTTCCTCTCTCCATCTCCATTTAAGCCCCTGTTATTTTTCTACAACACTAATATATCAGTTGATTCTGCTTGGAAACTTAGGGTAGTTGTTCCTATTTTCTTTTTTTTTTTTTGCTCAGCAGCTGTGACTATCATTTCCCCTTCTCCGCACTGCATTACCCTACCATATCTATGCATGGTTACAATTTTTTGTCCTATTGTCTTCTCCTTCTTATCTTTTCCTTTATCTGGCTCCAGTCTGAGTCCCAGCTCTCTGCCACAAACTCCCTCCTTCACATCTGTTTCCATGGCCCTGCTCCACGAGTTTGAATACCAACACCCTCCTTTGCATTATTAGCAGAACACAAGTCTCCAACTGCCCACCTCCTTGACTTCTGTTGCCTTTTGTCATGCAGACTTGCCTGAGCCATTGCCTCTTTTACAGTGGACAAAACCCTGCATTGCTAAATAGACAGTGGGACATTTGGTCAGTTTATTGTCTCGCACAGAGTGCATGTTTGTGTTGCTTTGGTATGAGCATATATGCATGTCTGAAGTTGTCATTTGTATACATAGAAAAGGCATAACGAAGCCTTCTCCTGTGTAGCAACAGGGCAATCAGTTTTTATTTTCATATACTGCAACTTTCTCCCATTTGATGAAACATTTGCTGCTTGCTTTATTTCTGTAAGAAATCCACAGAGCAAAGACAGATGTGTCAGGTTTGATCCTAAAGCTTATTAAGGGTAAAAGAGTTAAAATTAGGTCAAGACTTGTTTGATCTCTGTAACTGTAAGGGCTAAGGCAACCAACTGCTTATACCTTTATCATACAGTCATCTCAGAAATGTCTCAGCACACACACACCCACACACACATTAAAAAATCTCAACCTAAACCTAATTAGGGCAGAAGCCTTTTAACATTATGCTCTGTGCATATGTACTAGAAACAAACGAAGTACATAAATTTTGTCCTCAATTATGCAAAACTTATCGAGTTAACTGATGTGGAGTTTAAAATGTGTCCCAAACTATAGGCTATACAAAAGCCACACAAACCTGTACTTGACATGGCATTATCTGCTGTTTCCATCAACTGTAAAACATGATAGGCATCTAAGCATGAGTCATAAATCATAAGCCCTTTTTTAATTACAAAACACACAATTTGCATACATTTTATGAAGTCTTTGATGCAGATATCCAAAATAGAAGAAAGGCTGGGCATCACGGGGTGAATGTCATTATCAAATCATATCAACATAACAGGCAGGACACCATCAGAGATACAATATGTAGCTATGCTGTGATTAAAAGGCTGCCTGCTTAGAAAGCTCCAGGGTCGCTTCATACTTTTATTGTACAGGATGATGAATTACAAAACAATGACCAGTGTATTATGTAATCATAATATGTATAATTTCAAGTGGGTTCTTGAAAATTCCAAACTCAGATCAAGTGGATCACAACATATAGGTTGTATCTAGCAAGTCTAGGAGGCTGTTAGCAATTTTAGCTTAGCATAAAGACTGGTACTAGGGGGAAAAATCTAGCCTAACTCTGTCTAATGTCGACCAACATATTATGTAGCATTTGCTCAACCTTTTTACAATAAATGATAAATTTTTTGGTTTTGTAGAATTTTAAACTATCATTATATCACACCGTGGTGAAAGTGTGTGTGTGTGTGTGTGTGTGTGTGTGTGGGGGGGGGGGTCGTCTTATTTTGTTGGATCTTTTTTGTCTTGTCATTTCCTGTTTTACTTTGAAATAATAACTCTCCTCTCGTTCAGGTCACTTACCCTTCCTCATGTGTCACCAGTCTGATTGTCTTCCCTGATTGTGTCCACCTGTTCCCTATTCCCTCCATGTGTATTTATAGTCTGCGTCTCCCTTTGTCCTGTGCCAGTGTGTTCGTTTCTGCTCTTGTGTTCGAAAGTTCACTCCTGCCTTGCCATAGTGACCATGCCATAGCTTTCTGCTCCATTGTATTCCTCCAAGAGAGTGATTTTGATTTTGTAACAATTACAGTATGCGTAGTCTTTTGTTTCTTCCGTAAGGAGTGATTTGGTTTTGATAATCTTTTCATAGTGCCTCCAGTTTTTAAGGAGTGTTGTTTATGTGACGTTGCCTCCGTCGAAAGAGTGCTTCCTATAATTTTGGATAAAGTTAAGTCTTTTGTTTTCTTCCTAGAGTGGAGTGACCTTTTGTTTTGATAATTTTGTATAGCCACACTTCTTATTTATTTATTGGTGTGTTCTAGATCATTTTGATAGCTGTATTCATTTATCTGCCTTGGGGAGTTACAGTCTTGATAATATAGACTATTATACCCTGAATACCCTGCATCTGTGTCCTGTGTTCTGCCAGGTCGTGACACATTATTCAATTTCTTGATAAACAGCAATCAGTCAGTCGTGCATCTCACCTGTCAACTTATTCTTTCCAAATGTGAAAGGTACGCTTTTTGTCTTTCCAAGGGTTATTCTATCGTTAGTCTTTTTTTATATATCTACGTATTTTAAGAAGGACCAGGGCTTGTCAGCTGATCCATACAGAACTTGAAACTGATGCTAGACTGTTTCACTCAAGATTTCAAGCCAAACAGAAGTGAAGCTGAACCATGTGCAGAGATCACAAATCACCTCTACAGCAGTTTAGTAGAACATGTAACAACTATTAGAGACAAACACATGTATAAGTCTAGAAACATTTTACTACAAGACTTGAGTATTTTTTACTTTTGAACCAGCTGCTGCCAAACATTCTTAAGAAAGAATGCACATATGAGTTCTACACAAATGCCGAACTACGACACAAAGAGTGAAATTGAAGTCACAATCAATAAGTGAAACAGTAGCCAGTGGAATCGGTAGATAAACAAACAAGCAGCGATGGAAAGCAACCAACCAACAAGCCATTTTAAGGCAGTTGAGGCAGCCTGACAGAGTCTTTGAGGTAAATGTAGCGTTAACTATCAATGGGGTGCATGATGAGCCTGATGAGATGCCACCAGGCTTGAATCAGAGCGGTGATTAGCAGGTGTTACTGAAGGTGACTATTAGACAGGTGTGGCATAGCTGGACGTGAAAAATAAATATATCCCAAAAAAGGCAGGAAGATTCAAGCTTTTTTTTTTTTTTTTACATAAAAGAAGGTTCACTGGGGTTTTGAATCTAAATAACTGCCTTCTACTTTTTTATCAAGGTTGAATAATTATGCTAAAGTTTTTTTCTCTGGTCATGAATGTGTTACTTGTAAAAACTGTTACAGTCAGAATTTTTGAGTGTGTCCTCCAGCTAATGGTCATGCTGCTCAATAACAGTTGAGAATATCCACCGAATCTGAACAGTAAAATGTAGTTAACGAGTAAAATAGAATTGAGATGTTATTCTTCTGTGCCACTAAACACATACATTGGTGGTAAAGGTCTTAATCATGTAAGGTCCTCTATTAAAGTTTTTGTCTGTTCCAACATAAAGAGGAGAAACTGAGGGAGAAGAGAAAGTACATTTTACTTTCTGAATAAACTGTGACAACATTATTATCGCCTATGATGAGTAGTATATGGATATTTTCCAAGTAACGCCATTGTTGGATGTATCAGTGCTGGATAACGCACTTATGTTTGTAAAAAAATAAATAGATGTCATCTACAGAGAGTACTTCAATAATATCCCACATGAGGAATGATCAACAGGGTACACTCTGTAAACTACTTCAGCAAAAATCTTAAATTTACCCTTTTGTGCCCTTTCTAAGAACACTAAGAACAGATTAGTACTGACACAGCTTTAATTTCTCCTGAGAGAGCCAATTTGACTTTTATTGGGTTTTCATGATGGAGGCGTCCTTCAAACGGCATCAAATTATTTCAGAAAACAGATTTTCCAGCATTTACCTGCCTACACAGGCACAAGCAGTGCTTTAAAACTTCTTCTTTTTTTCCTTTGTTTTCTTTTACTTTGCATTCTTTTGCTGCTTGTCATGTGTCAGGCTTTACACTTTTCTTCTGTTTTTTGACTTCTTGTTTTCAGTGACTTAACAAAGAAATATGATGCAATGATACCTCCGCTGGAACGGTGTGTTAACAAAGACGGAACGCTACCCTGAGCCCTGTGGATGAAAAACAGACCCATCCCAGCGAGTGTGATGAATACACCGACGTAGGTCATTTTCACTCATACAACACACTTGAACATGGTGTAAGAAAATACAAAATGTTCTGCCTTTTCATTGAATTTGTCCTCCTTCTGTTTCTCTCTCTTCCTCTATCTTTGTCTGCCCTTCAACTTTACGTGGCTCATTCTTCCTCTTTCTATTTTCCTTTCCCTTTGCTCTATGCTTTATACAGTGCATTAAAATTCTACTCCACTCTCCAGTCCTCCCACCCACAGCTACCCCTTCCATTTTGTGATAGGGGGAATGATACACTGGGTTTAAGCTAAATTCCTTGTCTGTCTCACTAATTGCTTGCTAAATGCATGATGGAGAAAATCATTTTCAGCCAGCAGTGGAATGAAAGAGCCTTTCAGCATTGTTCTGGTTGTCACGGCAACGCAATTAAAAAGCCACCAAGAACAAATATGCACTCAGGATAGGAAGGTTTAAACGCAGGCATCTCTGCTGCTCCTTCATTTTTGCCTTGTTTTAGTTTCTCTTCCCTTTGAATTTCTGATTTGCTTCTTGTTTGCTGCCGCTGTGAATTTTAACAGCTTTGTTTCAAAAAAAGAAATTTCTTGAAACTTAAACAATAGACCTTCCCTTGAAAAAAGACGTGCTAACAAAAACCTTTTCACTAAAAACTATGTTTAATTTACTGCTTTGACTAAACTATAATATTCATCCTTTATAGACGCAATTTAGAAGATGAATTACCTGCGCTGTATCTGCACTTTCTATCACGACGCTGACATTTTCTTGCTCCCTCCCTCTCATCTGCATCTGTGTTGTACTCTAAGCATTTATAGTGAAGCCCGATTTGTGAGAAAAGCAGAAACTATGCAACAACTTTTTCCAGGTGGGCCCCTACCCGCTCTTTCCATCACCTTCTTCTGACTCCCTTTCTGATGTGTCAAAGACCACAGTTGTAAACTTCTGAGCTTAAATGAGAAGAGCAATTTTAGCAAAATACTCTGTCGAGTCAAACCAAAAGTGATCATTTACCTCCCGCTCACTCTAGTAGCAGCCCTTTTCCCCTTCTCTTTCCTACTGAACCCTCATCAGGATGATGTATGTGCAGGAGTAGAGCCCATTTCTTCTACCACCTGTCTATTGCTTGCTTGCCTGGTAGTGGAAGAAGTCAACCAGCGCAATGATGACATTATTCAAAACATTACAGAGTTCTGTGAAGTAGAGGTATGCCACAGATTGTGTAAGAAAAAACTGGAAAAAAAGAAAAAAGTAATGTTTGGAGTAATTCTGCCAGATGTTGTCTTTGCTCTGCTTTCCTTTCCTCTGCAGAGAAACACACTCTGACAATTTGAGAAATATATTCAAGTGCTAAAATATAGCTTTGGCTTGTTTTGTGTGACAGTAAGTCATGTGGAACACTGTCAGAAGTGGGTCAGTTTTAACACTGCAAATCTGCAGACGTATTCTCACTGATGGGCTGGAACTGTGTCACACAATATGATGGACAATTTACAGGGGAAGCTGGAGGGGGCAGGTGTGGATGGACAACTGGTATCATGGACGATCGACTACTTCACCAATAGGCCTCAGTACGTGAGGCTTCGTAACTATGTCTCTGAGATGGTAGGAGGTGTGTGAGAATATGTTACCCAAGCTCACTTTCATTATGGATAATACCTCTCACCCTCTGCATCAGACCGTGGAGGCTTTATTCTTATTTCTATCTCGTATTTTTTTCTACTGGTTTTTCTCAATTCAACTACTGTCTTTGCAGTTTATGCTTTCTTTCCTGTGAGCTGCCCTAACAACTGAATTTCCCCACGGGAAGATTAATAAAGTTGATCTAATCTAAAAGTTTTTGCTTTGTGATGGAGTGAAACTGTTCTGTTGGTTTCGGTGTGTTGTCCTCCTTGTTGTGAAATTGGTTGTTGTTGGCTTGCTCTGGCTCTGGCTCTGGCTCAAGCGAACCTTCAGCCAATCAGTATTCCATCAACATATAGCATCGTTACCAGAGCCTATGCACTGTTAGGTTTTTGGAAGATTTTTGTTGACTTGACCAAATGACAGTCTGAGGAGACAGAAAGGATACTTTTGTGAAGGTATAAATAAACCCTTACCGGATATCTGACTTAGCTTTTTTTTTTTCATTTCTCTGTTATACTTCTTGTTACGATCTGCATTTTATGTTTCTGTCATGATCTGTGTTTCTGTTTAGTTTCTAGTTTACAGTTTAGCCTTGCCATTTCCTCACCTTCCTCAGTCTCTCTCTGGTCTGGTCATCAGTTCCACTCCAGTCACCTGTGTTCATTGTCATCAGCTGCACTCACTCACCAATCACCCTCCTCAGTCTCCCAGTTGGTTCATGCTCATGGTCAGATCCTCACCGTCACTCATGCCAAGTCACCGTCATTCATGTTCTATCAGGTTCTAGTTGGTTCGTTACAGTCCTTGTTTATGTCAAGTTTTGTTAGTTTTTTTAAATTCTGGCTTTTGTTGTGCTTTTTGTGAGTTAATTTAAATAAATCAAATTTTACTTTAAAATCTGCATATTGGTCCTCGCATCACCTCCACACCACATGTTTTTGACACCTCTAGTTTGAAATCGAGTTTTTTTTTTTTATACTCGTTTCATCTTGCCTTAATTTTTGCGTAAAGTATTTTGTAGCCTGCGTTCTTAAAGCTGCTGTAATAATAAAATAAAATAAGTACTTAATCTGCTAAGCATTTGTCTGATATGATGCAAAATATTATTATCATCATTAAAATACCACTGTGCCTATTAAATGTACATATAGATACATATAGACTCGAAACCATTTTAAAGAAACAAACCAACAATGTTAAAATGTCTGCTTCATAGCCGTAATAGCCCTTTTTTTATTGACAAGACCATGCAAGTTCTCTTTATCACTAAAAGCCAAAAGTTTTCTAAGTCTGTCTAAGTTGTTTTATCCATTTGGGGCCTAAACATGACCAAATGAAGAAATGAAATAGCACCAACTACTGAACCAGGAATGAAGCCTGAATCAGAGGGTGGTCACAAACAATCTATAACTGGAGCTGTTTGTTGCAATTTGTTCTCTCTACAACATAATGGAGATAACCACAAGAAGATCACTGTGACATCAAGTCTGAGAAAAGAATCCCTTAGAGATTCAAACACAGAATACTTCACACAAATGTTACAGTTTCACAGACTAAGTTGAAATTATAACAAGAAAATGTATCTTAACATGTGACTTAGTGAACATCACTTATCATCTTTAGTTCCCTTAAATGCTGAGTATGATTTGGGTGGAGTACACTTTGAAGAACATTAAAGACATAATGAATGCACTGATTGGGGATAATGCTGACATGCTGTTGATTATTGTGCGTTGTAATGAAGATGTGTCTGTAATATTGTATTAATTCTTCCCCTGAGGAGAACAATTTGAAAAAGAGAAGCAGCATTTTTCAGCCCAATAACAGTAAAATAATCATCAATTTCATCAGCAAGCCATAATTACAATGGTCATGATGTGTCCCTGGAGAGGGTAATTTTAAAAGGGGGAAGAGAAAGCAGAATGGTACTTTTCATATAGACTCTTTGTTGAGAAAAATCATTATTCTAAGATCCTTATCACGCTTATTCACTGCACTGCATCAACTCTGCTGGCTGGAAAACATCTCTGATCTCCTGACCTCTCAGCTGAATCTTTGGGTATAAGTGTGTGTGACTGCAGTGTGAAATAGGTGTGTCTGTGTGTGTTCTCTTATTCCCCTCCACTCCGGTGTGATGGATGGAGTGAGGTGTCTCTTCAGATGGTGATCACAATAAAGATTTACCCCTGTGTGTGTGTCACTGTGTGCATTCATAAGGGGAAGGCTCACAAGACTTGATTATCCTTTATATCAAGTTGTCCCCCAGTGTGACGGTCTGATCCTACTGTAGGAAACACTGTGACACACACACATACAGGCACACACACTCTGACCACCGCCTTGGAGATGATGAATGTGGGACTCAGTGCAGTTCTCAGCTCCAGGGATCCAACTTGGAGACACTGAGACCCACTTTCCTGCTCTCTGACTGGGTAAAGTGGAAAGTAGGGCCACAATGAAGCAGTAAGCAGAGAAAGATAGGTGATGTGCACAGATGGTGGCCAGGCCCTAGGGATCAAGATGGCTGATGTTGTTGTGCATCTCTATGTGAATCAACTGGAAATGTCCCAACCTGCTGCTGTGGATAATGTGAACTGTTGCCACCCCTAATGACAGGTGTTTTATCATTTTCATGAAAAACTTGGAATAGGCCAATATCACCTCATCAAGGAATTTTCATTTCCTTGATGCATATATGCACACCAAACACACACACACACACACACACACACACACACACGCACACACACATATATACAAGGAGCATGAGGTTATGGGTCATGACGTGATGTGAATCTTATGTTTTGGCTCTCATCCACTTCTCATGTATAATGAACAAAGGCCAATAATAGTGTGTATGATAACTGAAATATAGATTTTATTCAAAAGAAGGTAAAAATTGAAAAAAGCTTTTTACACTTCAGTATCAATGTTAAAATGCACTAAAGTGCACTGACATCAGAATAAATTATATTTACAAACATCACTGACATGTAATTTAGTAACAAAACTGTATTGTTCTTCAACTTTTAAAAGGAAACAAAAAGGCAGGATAGTAAACTTTAACAAAGGTAATCTGCACCCTCTTCTTCTTCTCATAATGGTTGGTGTGTTGACATGTCACCAAGGCAACCAGCAAAATGGTTTCCATTAAGGCAGTGTTTCTCAATTCCGGTCCTCATGACCCACTGCCCTGCATGTTTTTGAAGTTTCCCTCCTCCACCAAACCTGATTCAAATGATCAGCTCATCATCAAGCTCTGCAGTGGCCTGATAAGGAGCCATTCATTTGAATCAAGTGTGGTGGAGGAGGGAAACATCGAAAACATGCAGGGCAGTGGGTCATGAGGACCGGAATTGAGAAACACTGCATTAAGGTGATGGTGGCTTTGTACAAATTATAGAATTTGAACTCTAACCAAGTAGTTTTGATTTCTAATCCTAACCAAATAATGTTACAGCCTAAACCGAATAGGAACAGACACAAGTGTTCTTCTAAAGTGTTGTCATGCTGTTGACTGAGAGAAATTCAGAAGAGAAGAAAGTAGTTGTCATATCTGGGTGTCAGACTTTTGATCCCATGGTTGAAAACATATATGAAAGCACAACCACGGCATCTAACCCCCACACCTTCCTTTTTAAGAGTACTTTGTTGCATGTAAAAGAAAACATTTGAGAATATCATCTGTTACAATGTGGAAATGCTAATTTACATTGGATTTCTCTCCTGTTGCTTGTACGCAAAGCAGGATACCCCTATGGGTCATATTTAGGGGTATGTACAGACCACCTATTTATTCATTTTAATTGGAAGAATAGTTGTGGAGAAAACAGCCATTTATTTTCCTTGTACAGATTTATGCTGAAGTGATTCTTTTTGTTATTTACCGAGATGGGTTAGTCACTATATCAGCATCGAATGAACCTTTAGAAAACTAAGGGGAATAACCAATGTACACTACAGTCAATCCAGCTGCTATGGAAATATGTAGACTTAGGGTTTTGTTTTAATGTTAGAGCCTGGTATCACCTTTACTTTAAGAAATTTAAAAAAAAAAGTGTAACACACTCCAGTTACATTTCTTAACTCAATTAGATTATATTTTTGCCCTAAGGTAATCTTCAATATCTGTAATATTAGTGGGACTAAGGCAAAGTTAACTAGGCCACACCCTAGTAACACACATGGTGAAATTTAGATAATCATAGTCTACCACTGGGTTCTGTTAAACAGTCAGAAAACCCCCAGCCAAACAAAAGTTAAAAGCAGTAACAAGTGAAGCAGAAAATGAATGTATCTCAAACTAACTGAAAAAAAACAGCCATGTCTCCAGTGCTTAAACTAAATATCTCCAAAAGATTACATTTACAAATTAAACAGGAATCAGGAGTCAAAATATTTAGGGAGGTATGACATCCTGCAAAATCTGCAAAATCACATCATGAAAAACTCAACAGTGGTAAAAGAAAATAACAAAAACTTAAAGTTAAAATCTATGTTGAGTACACGAGGTGGCAGAGGTTCTAGACAGTGTTTCCAAAAGCTCCTGGAAAGTCATTTTTCTTTACCTACTTAAAATGAATAAATCCTATCAAAGGTCTAAAAAACTGCACACATTACATGCTAAGTTCTGGGATGCTTGACAAAGTCACCTGGAAGCACAAAGTCCACACACTGGGAATAATGAATAAAGAGCATTCATTCCCAAATTGTCATCTTTAGGTGGCAATAATAAAAATTATTTTTTCTTACAATCGACTTACCACATGACTTTGTCATCTCCAAAATTAAAAAATCACTGCACTTTTTGGGCCTATCATTTATAGGTCTACATCTTTTTTTGATAATCATAACATGCCAACATTTGTCCTTTGGTGAAAGTGTCACGCACATGCTCAGACTGTAAAATAACTACATTTCAAGGCACCAAAATGAACAAATTGTGACAAATCGGATGTTGCTCTACAAATATATATATAAAAAAATGTTTATAAGTAGGTAGACTGTGGTGGACAGTGCCGTGTCACCAAAGACTAGCATGCAACAGAATAAAAAATTAGCAGCATCTGATCAAATATTGTCCAATGACCTCTTACTTTTCTACTGAAAGCATAAAAAACACATGGTTTGGTTTAGGAATGTCCAAATACATGGTTATAGGTTTGCATCACATCACCTTTACTTACACCAAATAAAAGATAATGAGAAATGTTACCATGCCACAACTGATGCCCCTTTATGGTCACGAGTGTGTTTTGGGCACGTAGACAAACGTACTTTTCGTACGTTCTTTTCCGGTAATTTTTCCGGGACGTTCTTTTCCGGTAATACTAGACAGCCAGTTTCCTTTGTTACTCTTCTTCACATTTCTATTTTTTTTTTTGTTGTGCCTCTTCATTCATGAACCGAAATCATGAACTCTCAGGTTTTTCAATGAATTTTCAATGAATCTGCTTTCACTGGCTTAATGTGATTTTCCCTCTAAACCCTCAACGCACCATCAAAAGTGAATTCCCTTGAACTAACTTTTAGACATCATTCTCCTCCTCTACTGTCAAGAAAGTCAAGTCCATATCAAGATGTTTTTTTTTTCCCTTTTTTTTTTTAGATAATAGACCCATTCATATATTACTAGTGTCCTATAATTACCTCTTGTCCCTTTTGATCTTCAAAAATCAAGGCAATTCAATCATCTTTCTATTTGACTGATTAGATGTGCAGTTCAGCGTCGGAGTGCTGACATGCACGACCAGAACTAGCTGCTTTCTCAACTTTACTGACTTTATGCTATGATAGGCTAAACATTGAAAAAAAGAAAAGAAGTAATGACCTAAATTCCTCAAAGTCCTATTTGGAAGTGCAAGTCATGGGTGTGGTGTTTCCTTTTTGTTACTCAGTGTTGCATGTCAATTAACTCACAACATTATTTGGTTTTTAAAACAACACAGCAATAATATTTGAAGGGAAAGCATGTGTCATGTGATTTTTGTAAAATCAACAACAATAACAAAACCTGGGATGGAATGAATCATGTTAGTGATAAAAAATGTAGACTCTCCCAGAGCGCATAGAAAATATAGAACTTTTCGAGTGTTTTGAGATCACATAATACAAGTTGCATATGACATTTTGTGGTTTCACACCACAGTAAGTGTGAGAGAGCGTGTGGGAGCAGACAGGTTCTCTGTACTTGACAATTTAGCAAACTTGACTGTGGCTGTTTTTTTTTTTGCTTTTTATGCACTCTAACTATAGTTAGAGATTTCCCTCATACAAACTGAAGGAGAAGAAAGATCATTGGTGTTGTTTAGAAAACTCTGTGTTTATGTGTGTATTCTGTCCACAAAAAAGCGAGATGGTGATTTCCAGTTTTCCAAACATTACTGTTCTTTCTAGTTTGAATTTCATGCTTCACTTAAGCGTTTTTCTTCATAGACCATTCTTCCTGGAAACTTTAGGAATAATTAACATTGATTCCAGGCGAGCAGCTCCTTTGACTGAAAAGCTCTCAGCTGCGTTATCTGAAGGCTTGCATGCTGCAACAAATTTGACGGCAGGCTGACCAAAAGGCAACACAGAGGGCAGCCACTGTACAAACTGTAATAGGTTAAGATCAATTCACAGGGCTTGCAGTATATTGATCCATGCACTCTGGTAGAAGGAAAACAACATTCTACATGAAAAGCACAATCCTTATGAACAATATCATGGTAAGGAAATCTTATGAAAGATTATTAATTGTCTCATCTCAGAAACCCCCAGCTTGTAAGTCTACCCATTCATTTGAGTCATATCACTAAAAACTGTTTCTTTACTTGAAAATTTGATACTTGCGGGGGTGAGGGGGGGTTCTGATTGTTCAAGTAACACGGACTCTACAAAAATCTAATTCTCATTGTATACCTGTAAATGCACTCACAAACCTCACACAGAGCATAAGACAAAACCCTTCTTAGTGCGCATGTAGACAAAATGTTAACATGTCCCTGAGTGCCTCTGTACCACTTTACATTGTTGCTAACCTTGTAATATTTGTATGTTTATTGCATCTGCATTTCTTTCCCTCAGTCTGCGTTATAGTGTCAAATGCACAACTAGATTTGTCTCCTGTAGTAACAGGGGGAGGCTTCCTCTGCCTGCAGCCAGGATTTGGGGCCTGTCTGTATAAGATTGAAGCTTTCTTTCTGCTTGGTGAGCATACAGGAGCAGGGGGAACTGGAGTGGGGAGGGGTAGAGAGGGGTCAGAGTTTTTCAAAATAGAGACCCCCGGCGTTGTGCCCGAGGTTTCCATCTGTCAGCAAGAGGGCTGCAACTTACACAAAAACACAGATTGATGTGTACACATGAGTGCTCATAAACATTATCATTCATGCATGAAAACACAGTTTTTTGTAGTTGAGAGGTGATTATGACAGAGAAGCTTGACAACCAGACACTAGATTGAAGAGACTGTTTATGGGGTTTTGTACAATTCGAGTTTAGATGTCTGTAAAGCCCCCCCCCCCGAGTGTTGTCCTAAATTCAGAGGGTCAGTTGCAGGTGATGGCAAGAATGCAAAAATGACAGCAACTGTGTTTAGCTTAATGGTAGTATTTTTCTAATAGTTTGCAGCAGACAAGACATAATTAGTGATTTCTGTGCCCGTAATGCTCGGTGTGATTCAGAGCTATATTTATAAAATTATATTTTTGATGTTATAGAAAGCCTCTGCCAGCCAGTTTCAATTTTGTAAATGTTTCATCACTTAAGCTTCCCTTACCTAACCTTACAGGGAAACATCTGTGATTTTCTGGAGATAAAGAATGATCTTATGTGAGTAGAAGCCTTTACAACCAACACTGAGTAAAATTTTATTATGTGGCAGTGACAATAAGAGCACAGAAGCCAGAGAGGCAACAGGGCACAGGTCCCAACTGCTGCAGTCTTGCCAGGGATAATAACAGCAGCAGAAGTAATATATTCATGCATGCATAGGGTGTCACCCCCAGCCAAAAGCACACTGGCAGAGCTCCTCAACTGAATCACCACTCAGTTCAACAGTCTCCCTTGGAGCCAGTCAACCAGTGCTGAGGAGGGGTGTGGGTGGGGGCAGGTGATCTTACCCGTTAAAAACCAATCACTTATTTCTATCAGTAAGTATATCCATTGTTCTGCTCTAAGTACCCATTTGATAAGGATACAGGAATTGTTCTGGTCACAAAAGCTTTTACACTGTGAATTAAGAAGGCAGAAGCGGTGCACTAATTGAGAAATCTATTTTTCAACGAAAATAGAAAGTGTGAAGACAATATGCTATATTTTTGTCTATCCCTGTTCTTATCTAAGATAACAGAATAGGCATAACAAGGAGTGCTACAGTAAAGTTAAAACTAAGAATAATAACCTCATTATATACATAAAAGAAGTAGAACTACTTTAACAGAACATTGATTGAAAACTTCAAAACACAACATGCAATCACTGCAAAAGTAATACTAATAGATTTAAATGATGGACAAAACAGTTCTGAAGTAATGCCAAACACACAGATTCTGCCACTCAGTAGAAGTACTGTGGAAGGTATGTGAAGGTATGTCACGCTAAGTTGTATGATGGGATGGAAGCACCATCGTGCAAGAATTGCTCTCCTGTTATCTGTTTTATCCATTATTGCCTGGCAAATTTTTCTATTGTTTGGCAAAAATCAGCCAAATCTGGTGAAGAAGGGAAGAGATGACAAAAAAGAGAGAGAAGATGAATCTGGCCAGGCTGAACTGAATCGCACCACAGGATGCAAGATCTGCCAAGTAGTGATACTATGCCAAAATCCCCCTTTTTTTTTAAGTAAACAAATTATAATACTTTCAAAGGCCTTCAGGTGTGTATTTTTTTCATGGAATCATAAGCAGTGGGTTGTATAAGTCACCATATTGGTAATAAAGATGTTTTAATGTCAAAACTAATTAAAAACTTTACTTGCTGTAGACAGATATGCTTAACATTTGTTAATGAGGACTAGAAGTGGACCTAGATATGATTTTAGAGGCTGATAAATATAATTCATATCTTAAAATTGAGGGTCTTAACACACAGAAGACACAGTTACAGGAAGAAAGAATACAATATTAAGTATAAACAATCATTCTCTTTAAAGACAAACGAAAAGTCAGCTTTTAGGGGCATTATGTTGAGATTTTAAGCAGATATGTTAGTTCAAACCGCGACCCCATGTGGATTAAGCAGCTGGATGGATGTTGGTTCGACTCCTTGACAGGAACTCCGAAAAGAACTCTTCACAGGAAGATTTACCCCTAATCCTGAGTCCTATTTTTTGAAGGGTAATTTTCACCCCATGAATCCAAGCCTTTAACATGACCTGTGTCAATTGCATGTCACGTGGCTTGTTTTGTGTTTAAATGATGACAGAGACTGATCAAACACAAAATGTTCTTTTATCAAGAAGACCCAAGTTAGAAATGCTCGATGACTGCAGTGACTAATGCAAAGCATGGTGTGACATCCAGGCTATGCTGAAAGTCACACTATAACATCACCTTTTTTAAGCTTCAACCAATCATTCTATTGCAATGACAACTTGTCTCGCCTAGGTCCAACAATATTCTAGATTTCTACTTTCCTGCAAACTCTTGATGACCTCAGATTTAGATTTTCATTGTAATTAAAGAAGTGAGATGTAGTGTGTTAATTAGTGAGCTGAGAGGTGCTGGCAGGGCTGGCAGGGGGATTTTATTACACTGAGACAGAGCCAAGCTACATCTACCCCCTTATTTCACTCTTTATGCTAAGCGATACACTTAGCATTTCCTGGTCCTTGCTTCATATTTAATAGTGTGACACGCTGATATAGTCATCCAAATGTTGGCAAAAAGCCAAATGTGCATACTTGATTTTCTGTTTAAGAAATAATATATGTATGTAGCTATCTTTGCTGGGGAAATATTTGGGCAATAAAGGGATTTAAGATTGCAACAGTGGTATGTTGGTTACAATAGCTGAAGGACTATGTGAGATGGCAACAGCTAAGCCAAGAAGACACATATTCACAAACTGTAAACAGCACATTCAATATTCTGAGTGGGGCATGTAGAACAATAGGGAAAGCTGTGAAAGTGTGAGCATCTGTTTCAGCCCTTGAAGACAAAAAACAACTAACAACGAGAGAAAGTTATTATCAAAACTAACAAAATCTATTTATTCTTCTGACTGTACCTGAATGATTTTTATTGTTTACTCCAACAGATGAATTACAAAAGCAGGTAAACAAAACATGAACATATTTGAGCTTGCTTTTAAAAGATGACACATTTTCCCTTCATCCTTCTGAGGAACTCCTCAGAAGGATGAAGGGAAACTGCAGTTGGTTTTGATTTGGACTAAAAGTAGAAGCACATCCCATCTGTCTTTAAACTTGTGCCTTTTACTTTTGCTTCCAGAGCACTCGAAAAGGATTTTAGTTGCACTCACTTGTCTGTAAATTAGTGAATGGCCTTGCTCCACAATACATTTTAGAGCTGCTCAAAAGCAATAAGGCAAACAGACAGGTCATCTTTCCTTTTACCATGTGTGTGTTTTTGTGAATCTGTTGTGAATGGGTCTTTTTTCATCATTCACGTCTCTTCAATTTCATTGAGTTTTTTCCTTTTAAAATAGGCCAAATTAATATAATGGCATTGATTCCAAACTTAATGATCTAACAGTTCTATTTCCTTATCTTTTACAGTACAACCTTGCAACTAGAAAGCCAATAGAATTAGATTTGATATGAAATAAAAATGCATCCAGTAAACAAGAGGACTGCTTTTGTGGTAAATTGAGAATCAAATTGTTTTATATTGCATTATATGCTATATAAAAGCTGAAAATACATTTCTTTTACAGTCAATACCAATATCTAGTTACTATGAAAAACAGTCTTCCCAGTCTATCAAGAAAAAAAAGCTTCATGAAACATTGATTTTCAAACTGTGTAATTGTGAAATATTCACTGTGTTTCTCAGATCACAGTATAATGTTTTCACTACGTTGTCACACAGACTGTCCTGGCTATCACGTCACAGAATTTACCCTCTGATCTGGAACCATGGAGTTTAGCTGTTTAATCACTTAATGATGTAGGAATGTAGATGAAGGAACAGTGCTTGGAGGAAAGTATAAAACCAAAGCCATATAAAAAGAGCACTGTATATCATGCCCTAAAATGTGGATTGATGTGAAAGGGTACAAATAAGAACAGAAAGGAGGCTGGAGAACATTTGGAGGTCGATGATATTAAACACAAAGCAGTATATATGTTTTTTGCTTTAAATGCAGAGAACAGAGCTTATTGAACACTACTTATTGATGTTCTTTGATTATGACACGATTCTGACAGAAGTTCCACTTTCGTATGATTGCATCAGTATTGCATCGCAACATCAAGTCTTCTGTGCTTTCTCTGAGAAAACAATAGCTTATCTACTCCTCTTCTTGTCTGCATCTGACAATATCAGCATTCAAGGTCTCTTTGGGACCCAGACAGCGATGGGCTACTCAGCAGCACAAGCTCATAGGATTAAATGCTGATCTACTCATTCACTTTAAGCACTGCAACAGCATTCTTGGTGATAGCAAGGGGTTTAAAAGTTAGAGGTAAGGCACTTATCACCAGATTAGCCACTTGATGCCTCATCTTTCACTTTGTAAACTTTCATTGCAGTGAAGGTGATAAAACCAGGACACAGTGGCTGTGGGATGGCTCTGGTGGCCTCTTTGTGGGTTGAAAAGATATCCTCAGAGTGAGTGTATGGATCCAACGCAATGGCATGCAAATTAATTCAGGCGTCTTTTGTCTTCTTGAGGCCCTTAAGGCACAATGTCTGGTTGCCGTATGGGATGGTGCCGTGAGGACAAAGAGGTTCACTGAAGCGTTTTATTCTCCAAAAGAAAAGGAGGAGGATTTTATTTTGATGAATTTTGGGTTAAATGAGACAAAATTATTCAGAGGTGTATGAACCTATAGCTATCAATGGAGGGTATCTAGCTTTATTGCATGGTTTACTATTATTGTTTGAGATTCAATGAGCTCGGGGCGTGATCAGTAGTCTTGATTTACCATCTCAGAACTGACTACATTGCTTCTCACAACAGAGAATAGACAAATAGATTCTTATTTGGTTGCTTGCTTGCTCAAAACCCTACTCCTGAGCTCAGCTTGATCTGTGTGGTGGTCAAGGAGAGGACTATCCTGAGGCCTTAATCAATGCTACCTATCAAACAAACTGTGGTTTTTAAAAAAATAAAACATTGAACAAGAAACACTCAGAAGTGTAAAATTCTTCTTCTTGTCAACTTTAGACGAAGCTTGAGAGCTATTGAAATTAACCTGCTTCAGATCATCCTCCAGCTGGCTCCAATATCCTGTGTTATTGGAAAACAATGACAATGTCTACAACATCTACAGTGATTCAGTATGTGTGTGTCCATGTGAGGCATCCCATTCAGGAAGTCCCATGACCCCTTTACTACAACATAAACGCTTACCATTTCCAGCCCTCTTTCTCACACACAAACACAGGCAACATATCTTGGTATGCTACACTTCTCCACAATATGTCCTGGGGAGAAATAACCACATGGCTTTGAGTTTTTTCATCTGCCAAAAAGATGCATGGCTGCTGTTTTTAGAAAGTGACCATTTTTCCAAAGCATAACTATAGAAAAGAAAAGAAAGAATAATAACTGTAGAGGACAATCACTTCCTACTGAGAAGTGGGTAAGAAAAACTACATACATTTTTCTTGTGTTATTGAATCTTTCCTTGCCCCCAAGAAGTAACTGTGATACAGAGGAGGAAGGAAAAAAATTAAGCAGCATGTTATGGAAGCATTTTAGATTACCAAATGTTAATTCAGCAAGCTTAGTCTCAAAGCTTCTGCTTGCCCGATTGTATTTTCAATGAAAAATTAGGCGCAGTGTTTCATGTAGCTTGAATATATTTAACTATAAAGACTGTAGATTTAAAGTTTGTGTCATGTAGCCGATTAATGTGAAATATTTAAAGGAGAGCGCTCCCAGTGAAGGTAGCGCTAATTAACACCAACACTACCCAAACATTCGCTCTACGAGTTCACCAGCCTCTATGGTATTCTTTTTGCTGAGTGGTTCATTGCATTAATCGATCCACTCCTGCAGCGCTGAGTTTGTGAATAAGGAACACTTCCCTCAGTGGAACAAATTAGTTCCATTAGCTGTATGATAAAAGAGAGAATCTCCATTTCCCCATGTGAAGTCAGGCAGCTAAATACAGCCTCTTGTGGTGCTTGACAATGTTGGGAAGATTCTGTTGACCACTCTGCCTGGGCCAATTTATTTAGCATCAGATGAGGCGTCCTTAATTTATCTATCTATTTATTTTCCATCTGTTTGAGATTTTCCATTGGTGTCTATTTAAAGATCTACAGGAAGTACTGTATACCCTACAATCCACCCACATGCTGAGGTCTCATGGGACTTAGAGTTCATGGGAACCAGAAGCAGTTTTCCGACTCATGTATCTTTTTGTATGTCTTACATCCGCTGCTGCACTCATTCCCTCCTTTAATCACTTTCAGCCCCCACCTTCTTCGGGCCACTACTTCCTTCAATCTTTCTAATTATATCCTGATGCCAATCTTCCCTCCACTACCTTGCTTCTTTCACCCGACTTCCATCTCTTTATGAACATTTCAACTTCAACGCACACAGTCTTGACGACCTTTCCGCTGCTCTTTTTAGCCCCATTCACTTTTTATTCCTTTGCTTCCATTCCACCGAGTCAGTCTAATTACCATCCTTACCCCCATCTCCCTGTTTGCAGCTTCATCTTCTGTCTGAATCATGTTTCTCGATACTGCTCAGCTATCATCACTCTCTACCTGCATCATCTTTACCACATTTAAATGCACTGGAAGTGGCACCCATTCACACATGGGCACACATATCTAATTTGGCACATGTGTGCCCCCTTGATCCCGACGAAACCCCTGACCCTTTCTTCCTGCTCGTCTAGGCGATATTAAAATAAGTGCTATGGGAAAGCTAACGGGAGCCGAGATTAGCCTTTAACAAAGAAGTTCTGCTTCTCATTCCTTCTTTTGTGTCAGCTCTGCTCTCTCTCTCACCGAGTCAAATGAAATAACTAGGACAATCAAGATGGCTGATTGGAGGGAAGGATATTGGGAATGTGTCTGTGGCTTCACAAATTGCTGACCTAATACAAGAGAGTGGATCTGCTTTTGTTTTGTAGGTCAGTACTGCAGCGAAAGTCGATAAGGGTGTGCGTGCCTCCAAATTAGCTATGCATTACATTAAGCTTGACCTTAAAACAAAGCAAGTGTGCTTTCAATGCTGTTTGAACTCGAAGAACACTGATTAGATTTTTCTCTGTGTATTCATGTAATAGTTAAAAGTTTCTGAGAAGAATTTTACTTGGTTTTATTGTTATTGTTTCAACATGCCTCACACCTTTCACAGAGCGTGCACTGCCAGTGCAGCTGCTTTCCAGTTGTTCACTGCTGTTCTAGCTGGCGAGCATGTCTTCATTCACATACAACCCCTACCAGCCAGGGAGTCTCAGTGGATAAGCATATGTGTGTTTGTGTTGAGTATGTGACTCCTAGTGTGCTGTTCTTAACTAACACACACAAGCATGCAAGCACATAAAACACAGATGCCTTGTTCTTACTGTGTTTCACTATGTAAGCATGTCTTGGCTATGCATGCTGTAATACTGGACCTTACCCAAACACAAAGCTCTGTGCAGGAAAGTCCAACAGCTGCACTCGATTACATTAACTACCACAGGCAGAGAACACACACTGGATCCAGCCGCTGGCTCCAGCCATAATCAACGACTTATTCAATAAACTCAAAAAATGCAGCTCTATGCTTTTTCTGTTGCTTTTGCCGTTCATACACACAGTAATTCTACACGCACACATTTTCTCATCACCAAGCACATTTGTCTCTCGCTGAGTTTCCTGTTTCCTGACTCCTCAGGTCAGAGATTGGCTCTTAGGGGCTCATTGCTAACCCGAGTGTTTTTGTGGGACACATACACACAGGCTGGGGGTAGGTTAATGGGAATTCTACACAAGCATGTATAAACATTCGCATGGACAACTCCTCTGAAAGAATGTTACAAATTTCTTGCCCACAAATTTAGGGGGACTTAACGTGTAATGTTCTGGGAAGAGGAAAACTGAGTTTTGAAGTTCTTATTTATTACAGTTTTCAGGATAAGTAGAAGTGCTGATCTTGGATGTTTTATCAAATTCCCCCCTAAAGGTATGCCCTGGATTTTGCAGGATATGTTTTTGTTAATCATGATGTAGTAACTTTAAAATGCTGACGGGAGATGTCAAGAAAAAAATCTGCAAGCTTGCTTGTCTGAAGTGGTCTTGACAAAAGTAATTTTGGGGTACTGATAATAACACAGATTTGGCACATGATAGATGGGCGTTTATAACCTGGTGCATTAGAGCATTGCTGAGGGCATTTTGTTATTTTAATCTAACAGAAGAATTAACATAACACGGTCAAGATCACAACTGCAAGAGTGTGTGTCGTACTAATAAAGCTTAAAAACATTTTTTTAATTTTATGATAATTTCTGTACTCAGAAAGCGGCATGAGCTTAAGTCCAGAAGACTATTTTATTTATTATCCCCAACACCTTCATTCATTACATTTTCCTTCACCTTTTGACTCTTTTTTTTTGCCTTCATCTTTCTTTCATCTTTATAGGCTAGTATTTCAACTCCTCCTGGTTCGCCTTAGACAATAATTTACATCACAAAGGAATCACAGCTACGTGAAGATTACAAATGAGAGCCGGTCCACCTGTGGACTTGCCTTATACTGAATGCGTATGCTATGCAGTATGTTAAGCAACAACTAAAGTTTCAATGAGGTTCACAAAGAAGTTAGAGTATATCTTTATCATATGCCCATGGTCTTTTGTCTATTTGATACAACATATATGTGAGGATGCACTATAACCATTCATCAGATTAATGTTGTCATTGCCTAAATTTCAGCAGGGAATTGTTGCTGTTACCTCTTGCTGCAATCTCAATTCTGATTATTTTAGTTAGTCAATTTTGTGATTTCACATGAACACTTACCAGTGTGTTGAAAAAATGTGTAGAAATATATACTAATATATACTTTCTTTCCATATATGCTCATGTTAGCATATGCAATCACCAATGTAGATTCTAGACTGTAAGTTTAAAATATAAGACAAACCTTAGTATGCTGATTATTTGTGGTTCTTAAAGTGTGGAAAAAACCCTAATGATTGATACAGGAATATATACATCGCCACGAGATGTGTAACTAAAGCTTCCATCATGGAGTCAAATTTACTAGTTCATGACATCCAAGTGGGAAACAAAGTTAGAGTTCCTCTTGAGTGCATAATACTGTAAACAAAAAGACATCTTCAAGAGCTGCCACTCAATAACCAGCAGTATCTGTGCTTGTTGATGAAGGAAGACGATGTTTTGGATATGCATTGCTGGTCCATGGAGTACGACATCCTTGAGTCAGCACAGCAACGCTGAAGTTGACAGCTCGTCTCGTTGCTTTGCCGGTTGTCAATCAGTCGCTTCTGTGGGAGACTCCCACCCTGAGGCATGAAACTGGGAAGTTTCCACGACATGCCCAATAATTACTTCATTGTCATTTTACCTTACATAATTATTGCCATTTAGTCAAATAAATTCTACCACACACATCACATCTTAATCGTATCTTATATCATTATTGTCATCAGCATTCACTATGTTTTTGTCTCTTTTTTAAAAAAAAAATATATAAATATAAAAATATATTATCTAGCATCGGTGTCTTTCATAACTTTGTTATTATGAATAATACATGTTTATCCCCCTGACGGGGGATGACGTTTGTCGGAATCCCCCGTCAGGAGGAGCTTTAACTCTCACCTCCGGCAGAGCTTCAACCATATCCCGGGGGAGGTGGGGGACATTGAGTTCCGTGACTCCATTGTCGAGGCGGCTGATCGGAGCTGTGGCCGTAAGGTGGTCGGTGCCTGTCGTGGCGGCAACCCCCAAACCCGCTGGTGGACACCAGTGGTGAGGGAAGACGTCAAGCTGAAGAAGGAGTCCTATCGGGCCTTTTTGGCCAGTGAGACTGTGGGAGCAGCTGATGTGTACCGATAGGCCAAGCTCGGGCCTGGAAGGAGTTCAGTGAGACCATGGAGAACGACTTCCGGACGGCCTCGAAGAGATTCTGGTCCACCAGCCGGCGTCTCGGGGGGGGAAACGGCTCACAGTCCACACTGTGTATGGTGGGGACAGGGCTTTGCTGACCTCAACTAGGGACGTTGTGAGTCAGTGGGGGGAATACTTCGAGGACCTCCTCAATCCTACCAACACATGCTCGGAGGAGGCAGAGTCGGAGGTGCAGGGTGGTTTTCGTCCTGGCCGTGGAACAGTGGACCAGCTCTATACCCTCGGCAGGATCCTGGAGGGTGCATGGGAGTTCGCCCAACCAGTCTACATGTGTTTTGTGGACTTGGAGAAAGCGTTCGACCATGTCCCTCGTGGAGTCCTGTGGGGGGTGCTCCGGGAATATGGCGTGCCGGACCCCTTCATAGGGGCTGTTCGGTCTCTGTATGACCGGTGTCAGAGTTTGGTCCGCATTGCCGGCAGTAAGTCGGATACGTTTCCGGTGAGGGTTGGACTCCGTCAGGGCTGCCCTTTGTCACCGATTCTGTTCCTAACTTTTATGGACAGAATTTCTAGGCGGAGCCAGGGCGTTGAGGGTGTCCGATTTGGCGAACTCAGAATCGGGTCTCTGCTTTTTGCGGATGACGTGGTTCTGTTAGCGTCGTCAGGCCGTGACCTTCAGGTCTCACTGGAGCGATTCGCAGCCGAGTGTTAAGCGGCTGGGATGAGAATCAGCGCCTCCAAATCCGAGACTATGATTGTCAGCCGGAAGAGGGTGGAATGCTCTCTCCGGGTCGGGAATGAGATCCTTCTCCAAGTAGCAGGAGTTCAAGTATCTTGGGGTCTTGTTCACGAGTGAGGGACGAATGGAATGTGAGATTGACGGGCGGATTGGTGCGGCGTCTGCAGTGTTGCGGGCTCTGCACCGACCCATCGTTGTGAAGAAGGAGCTGAGCCAGAAGGCGAAGCTCTCTATTTACTGGTCAATCTATGTTCCCATCCTCACCGATGGTCACGAGTTCTGGGTAGTGACCGAAAGAACGAGATCGCGAATACAAGCGGCCGAAATGGGTTTCCTCCGCAGGGTGTCTGGGCTCTCCCTTAGAGATAGGGTGAGAAGCTCAGTCATCCGGGAGGGGCTCGGAGTAGAACCGCTGCTCCTCCGCATTGAGAGGAGTCAGATGAGGTGGCTCGGGCATCTGGTTAGGATGCCCCCTGGATGCCTCCCTGGTGAGGTGTTCCGGGCACGTCCCACTGGGAGGAGACCCCGGGGAAGACCCAGGACACGTTGGAGAGACTATGTCTCATGGCTGGCCTAGGAACGCCTTGCGGTCCCCCCGGAAGAGCCGGAGGAAGTGGCCGGGGACAGAGACGTCTGGGTTTCTTTGTTAAAGCTGCTGCCCCCGCGACCCGACCCTCGGATAAGCGGCAGATGATGGATGGATGGATGGATGGATGGATGGATGGATGGATGGATGTTATTATGAATATCTTCTTTATATTGTATATAAATATTTAGGACCTTTAAGGAGTAACACAAATAAACTCATTAAGGGGGATTTAATCTTCAGTTTATTCTAAAATCTGCCTTTGTTTTTACCAAAAGAGACAATGAGACATGATGAATCACCATCCCTTTTCCAGTCCTATTAGCTGCTCCTGTAGTATGATGCTTCAAGTTAAAAATTGTGCCAAATTAACTGGACATTTTCCTACAACAAGCACCATCAAGACTCTGAACTCAGTGTGCTGGGGGTTATGATGGTTATTTTGCTGTCAGTAAACCAGACTGAATCTGCAACAGCTTTCGATCAATAATGTTTTCTCAGCCTTAAACCAATCTTGACTGATTGAATTATATTTTTCAACCTCTCAGCCATTCAGTGCACACTTGACTGGAGATGCAGCATGTTTGTAGGAAAACAAAAATACCCTTGTATACCCATTAAGCGCCTGTATCTGTAAACTTAAAAACCATAGAAATCATCAGAACAGAGATGACAATAGTGAAATATGTTGTTATTCTTACTTTCTCTCACTGTGCACTATAAATAAAGTTAATTGCCATAAACATCATTTTAAAGCCTTTATCACTTTGGGTTCCTTGGAGAGCCATGTCACTGTGCTCAAGTTAAACAGCCACATGTTTATTATGAAAGCAAATCCCAATGTTTGCTCTGACACAGAGGCGGAAAGAGAAGAGCGTTGTTAATGATGTGGAAGACGATAAATAAGTACAGGCTCGGTTCCTGCTTTGACGCTTTAACTGAAGGCATAAATTATTTTTTCAAGTAAAGACGGGTCAGTTGAACTGCACATGTGTATGTGTGTGTGTGTCACAAAGAGGAAGCTCAGGGAATGAAAGAATGTGTGTGATACAGAATTCAGCTGCACTTGGAATGCCCTGACAGTGATCAGAAGGTATGTCTCCAGCTTTTTTCACACACTCAAGTGTCCACGAAAGTCTTCTAAGTCCTCCGACCTGGCCATACAGCAGTATGACGGAGTTATGAGCGTCCTCCAGTCTCATTTAAATCTCCATTAGATATTCATACACTTTTCAAAGTTTCACTTCTTCCATTTCCAGGAGGACCTCTCAGTGAATTTGTTAATGTAAAAGGAAATGGAAATATGCTCTGACTGCTCAAGATAAGACTTTTAATTTGCTACTGTAAATTGAAGCTATTTGTCTTCACAACCCAACTTCTGTTTCAGCTCACCCATATCTGAGTTTTTTTTGCTGCTTCACAAGGCATGAAAGTGAATTTGTCAGAGGTCACTGTAATTTGAAGTCACAGAACAAGGTTAAAGTAAGGATGTAACAAAGAGATGTCTGTCCTTTGCATATTTCATTTTTAGGTGTTTTTCTTATAGTATTTGCTTGGGCATCACTCCCTGAATGGAACCATAAATGTTTCTTTCATTAAGTTCTTCATCAGTGAAACTCTTTGCAGTCTCTGAATTTCTCCTCTACTCTGCTTCTAACCTTGAATTCTCTTTTATCTATCACATTTGTCAGCCCTTTTCTTTTTTGTTTCACTAATGTTCATCTCATTTTGTTTCTCCCTTCCTCCATCCTGCCTCCATTATCCCTCCCACACATTCCCACAATTGCTGGTCACAGTCATCCAAACCACAAACTGTTGATTCCTAAAATATGTTTGTTCACAGGCAAATCCATTTCTGACCAGTGACCATACACAGAATACTGTAATCCACAGTTTATTTTATTCACTCACAGAATTGGTCTTCATTTGTATTCTAAGACTGTATCTCAAACTGTGGGAAAGTACCTCAGATAAAATCTGATAGTCCATATACACACATAGTATAATGTCCGTATTGAATGGGCAGTCTTGACTATTCAGCCATCTTAATGGTCTCCATATGTGTCTTGGCTCCCACACACAGTCCAGCAGCCCAACAGTTTGCCATATCACTGAAAATCTCAAATGTCCTCAAGAGAAATCCAAAAGAAACATAGCCTAAACACTTGCCTCTTTATTTCCTGACGTTGCTCTTTCCTCATATTGGTTTCCTTTAAATAGAAAACAAGAATTCTGCCTTCAAGAAATAAAGAGGGAAAGAGTTTGAGCAGGCAAATTTATGGCGCCATGCACACTGTTGTGCCATTTCATTGAGGGAAGTCATTTGAACGTAACGTTGCTGTATGAATGTCCCATTGATCAGGGTTTTGCTGCTCGTTTCTCACTTGGACAAGACAGAGCGACAGAGTGAAGCATGGCAGTGAGTATGAATAGCCAAATAAATGTCAAACTCAGGGACTGTTAATTGTTTATGACTGTGTGTGTGTAGCCAAATAAATGTCAGTGCTCAGGTTGTTAATTGATTTCTGTGAAGTTTTATTATCCATCGGTAATCAGAGCCATAGAGTGCCGTTTGATGTATTTTTTTTAGATATTCTTTTTTTTCTTTCCTTGTACCCATCATGTAACTGAGATGATCCCATCAGTTTTACAAGACATTAATTTTCATATCTCACAAGATACTCAATGGAGGCCAACTCATAAACTGGGATCTTCTTACTTAAAGCTAACAGTGGTGAAACAATGAGCCACGGTGGGGCATTCCTGTCAGTTCCCTGTCAAAGATCTCTACTGGGGAGTTTTACTATCCTCTGATGCCAGTGACTGCAACGAGTATGAATAAAAAACAAGTTGCTTGTGAAGTGTCCTTTAAAAAAGACTTCAATGACAGTTGAAAAACTGACTAAATGTCAGATAATTTAAGACGTCATCTGTTTAAATAATGGACTAATCACCAAAAGAAAACACTTGATACAACACGCAAACCACAGCATCAGTGGTTATGACTGCAGTCACATGCAATTGCTAGGATTTTAATCAGTACTGACTGCCATGTTAATTGTATATACTGAAAATGGGCAGTGGATGTTGGGCCAGCACCAAGATTTTCACAGAACTGGCCCTCGGAGTGCATTTCCCAAGATAAATACCAGTAGTCTATCCTAATTCCTAAAAACTCGGGGATTTTTTGTAATCAAATCCAGGAAAAGATGTATTTCACCTGGTGTCTTGGCAACCCTATCACGCTTAACTTTTTGGTCCTATCAATGTAATCTTTTTCTATGGAAAAAACATTTTTATGACATGGTGAACCACAAAACAAATACTCCTTCCAAACAACAAAAGAACATCAAAACAGCTGTTTTTCACCCTCATGTCAAGGGAATTTAACACAAATTTTAGAAATACTACAAAACAGAATGTGTCTGTCAGGCATTTTTCCACTAACTTTGCTTGAAGCAAATAAACAAAGCGTTACTTTTTTTACATTGATTGGAGAAAAAAACTATTAACACACACAAGCATCTGAGTAAAATGTGAAAGTGTTTAACTGGGATTCAACCCCACATCAGATGACTCGACGGTAATTCAAAATGCTCAATGACTAACCAAACCCTGCAGAGCAAGATTTAAGAAACACAAATGAATCAAAATATGGCAGCTTCCCTGTAAAAACATTTATGCAGGCTCAGTGTTTGCTATACAGCAGGACAATGTGATGACCAATTGAATTCAAACAGTGGTAAATCTATCACAGATAAATTGTAATGGGAACAAATCAGTTCTGCTGTTTACCTTGTGGTAGAGAAAGTGCTTCATGAATTAGATTTTAAACCATGGCTTCATTGTTCAAACTGGACAGCCTGGACCAGATTATGTCATCTCATCCTCAACATGAAGTATTGTTTTAGACCAATGCAGTTATTTTTGTATTGCAGATCACGTTTTTGAATCTCTCCACATAATATTTCTTTTGCAAAAGGAAGGAGCTTGCTCGTGTTTCATTGTTCTTTTGTCTCTCTGCGCTGCTGATTTTTTTCATTCAAACTCAAAAATGTTTTATTTTCTCCTAAGCCTGCCTGGCTCCAATCTTTTCTGAAGATAAAATTACTGGCGAATTATCGCTTTTCACTCTCACATTTCTCAGAATAATGGCAATGTTAACAGGACTGTATTCTTCTCAGTAATGCCAGAAAAGAAGATAGGCATAACGAGAAAAAATTGATTGAGAGAAAATGCTGAACAAAGCTGAAATGTCTAAAGAAATGAAAGAGAGGAGTTTGGGAATAGATGAAAGGTATATTTTTTTCAGATGCTTTATAGCGCACCAGATGATGAACCCTGAATGCACTCTCTGGAGTTGACATCGGCTCTCCACCCATTGTCTGGCCCAACACAGCTCAGTCCTACCTCTCACACAAAGCCCATCTCCACCCTTCACTGACAAGCCATTCAGTGGGGAAAACGCAACATTGATGGGCTCTGACTAGCAGCATTTTGTAGCTTGTCCATTTTTCAATAGGCCCTCACTCTCCCAGACTCATGGCAAGACTTTGTAATGGAAATCTGTAGTGGGCAAAACAGCACAAAAACACTGTTCCCTGCCTTCCTCTGTCACAATGATTTTATGGTGTGGCTGCAGACACGAGTGTGCGTGTGTGTGTGTATGTGTTGGGGGATAGTGCGTGTGAGATGTTTTATAAAGGAGGCTGCTCCACAGACCTATGGGTTAGAGTTCCGTTTGACTGAGCAACCAATGAATTGCTCCCGTCTCAGGCTGGTTAGAGGAGCCCTGGCCATAGCGAGCTAAGGCCATTCTACACTCTGTGCCTGGTGTCCGTGTGTGTGTGAAAGAGCATTATTTCTCACGGTTGGGTGTGTAAAAATACAACACATTTAAGGAGTCCAAAGATACAGCAATTGGGAGTTACTGCCATCGATCTGAATGGGAGTAGTTGCATTTGCACCTCCCTTCAGAAGCTTAAAGGATTAATAAAGCAGCAAGGACATGTCCAGTGTCAACTCTTATATGCCTCTGAGATGAACAGGGGGGAGGGAGGGAGGGAAACAGAGTGAGATGGATGATGTAGAAAACTGTTATGAGAAAAATCCATGCAATAAAAAAATGGAGGGGCAGAGCAGACTGAGAGGATCAGCTTAGCAGAATTAGGATATAATTAAGAGATGAAAGTTTTATTTCAAATCGGTATATCTTCTATTAACGCCAACGCTAAGTAAAAATAGTCCATTTCATGAAAATTCACAACTGAATTCTCAGTATTAAAATTCATGTTAAATATAACTTGAGCATATGAACTTAAAAAAAATGTAATCTGTTTAATATCAGATTCAGCATGAATGATAAATATAGTATATTATAATTTTCATAATGTATACATATGCCTCAGAGGCAATCACAGAACAAGCTGAAGTTAAGGTAGATGACAGGAAAACAAGTATAAGGATACAAGATGAGGTGAAAAGAGACGGTAGAGACAGAGGGGAAGGAAGCAAGGAGAGAAACTCCCAGGCTACGCCACTCCAAGACTGTGCTCCATATGAGAAAATACATACAGCATCGTTCTCTGGCTATAGAGGAAACAGAAATTGAAAAGGGCAAATCAGGGTTCACACACCTTGGTAAGACTAGCCACTGGCGACAGTCTATCTTCAACTCAGTATTGCTGAAAAGGGCATGGTGAAAATACTCCAGCACTCAGCATAAAAGAAGCTGACACATGTTCCAATCCATTGATTATAGTCAGCATGCAGGAAATTTCATTTAAGGGTTTACTTAAAAATTTTAAAGTGTAGGGAGCTGGAGATGCTTGGCTGCACTGTTAAAACTTTCAGATTACAGAAATCAAACGATCTTTTAATATTAACTGGGTATAATCAGAACGGCCAGTTTGTCAGAATTCTGGCTGTTCAGTATTCACATCAGAGGATATACTTTCTTTTCTAATTCATGTAAAAAATGTCACTACAATTAGGAGTTGTATTCATTTAAAAACTGGAATTTTGTCTTTGTTGTTCGTTAAAACAGCTGCATGCTAACTACTGAGAACGATTTCACACTGAGCTCAGTTGCTTACACTGCAGTGAAGGCATTAATGGTGAGGCCACGGCGCACACAAAGCACTGCTACTGACATTCTTGAAAGAGCAAAAATAATTGGAAAGCAAACTTAATGCTTTATGTTTATTTAATGTATTTTGTTAGAAGCAGCCGCCCAAAAGTCCAATTAAGACCTTTATGGAGCTTGGTCACTTGTATTTTTAATGGCCAGACATTTTTCTTATTCTCTCACAAATAGGCCAATTTTTCCACGTTAAAAGATGTTCATTATCACTGAAACATATTGGTTTTTAGAATTTGAATAGTCTAAAAGTCATGACTGCATTATCCTTTAATTTAACTTAATTCATTCAGCTTTACTTCATAATGCTGACTTCTTGTTCAGAGTGGGCAGTACAAAGCGGTTTCTGAGCTGCATCATCAGTGGCATGCAAACAGCAGAGGGGTAAGAAAACAAACTAAAGTGGAGGTTATCCAAAGACCCCTTTGCTTCATAGTCTACTGTAAGCCCACGTACAAAGAAATGGAAGATGGAGAATAGTTTGAAACTTATTTTAAAACGGGACAGTTTACATTGGTTCTGCATAATTACGACTGTTAGATTAGCTGTGCAGACATTTATCAGGCTCTGTGATCAATACAAGAGTAATCAGTCTGACAAGCATTTAGACTTTCAGTATAAGAGTTGTTGACAGCTGATAAAGATGCAGACTGATGGCTTCAAATGGTAAATGTATGATTTTATTACCCTTACACTATTTCAGAAGAAAAAGAACAAACAGGTATACAGATACTCTTCTGATTCATCTACTTTTGCCAACCTTACAAGTCTGGGGCTACGGTACCCCTACTACATATATTATCGTCGAGTGTCATTAATCTAACCTGGGATACTCTGCTGCAGTTGCAGATTTTGTCAGAAACAAAATCTGTGTGTGCACTTCTAGAGCCCAGAGGTATTCAAACGGTAGTTTATGGACCAATGTCAGAGACAAATTTGAAGGAAAAAATAATATTATGATAATATAGTTTATTCATCAACGCATCCTACTTGATGTGAGATTTGTTTTGGTAGCATAAAAGTGGGAGACAGAACGTCTTGAGAACCTTGAGAAATGCAGTAATAGCATTTGCTCAGGGCAGTTTTTCACCCAGATTCTTTAAAGATTAGAAGTTATCAACCTGTGTGCCTTTTCTGATGTCATACACTTTCACTGTCATTTTTCTGGTTGCTTACCTTCACAAATGCAGCTACAGAGTCATTTGACATCAGGTCAAATGTAGATTGCCCTTTCCCTCTGAAGGTAAAAGCCAAATGTGTGTGTTAGGGTCTTATTCCAGACTCTTTTTTCATCAAAATCAGCAGCCTGAAGGGAATTTCAGAACAATTTGCTCATGTATAACATTATGAAGTTTTGGTGTGTGCTTATAGCTTAATCTTTTAACAGTAATTAGCAAACATCTGTAATACTAAACTCACCCCAGTCCTCAAAATGCCTTTGAATCACAGTTTTTTGCTCATCAAAGCCTGCTCTGACAACAAAAAGAATATTTTAGAGAGAAAAATAGATCTTGTTATAGCAGCATGGCAAAAAACAAAGCACATTATTATCAATATTAAAGCTTTTCTGTCCATAGATAATATCCTTCTCTTCCTTTCACTAGAAAAGCTGTCAAGTTGTGCTCGGTATGCTGCGGCATTCCCTCTGAACCTTATTGAGAGGTATTGCAAACCATAATGCCTTGGATGAATGGCTTTAATACATTATTGATGACTGGCTGGTTTGTTGGTTTGTATGTAATAGTCCATAGAGATTTTAAGCATAACACTATTTCAAAGAGACCAGTGGCCTGATTTTCATCTTCTGTTGCTTTAGTCCAAGAACTCGGTAACTTGATTCGCGTAGACACACACAAACATGCATGCATGCACACAATCACACTCATGCAAGAGCTAAGGTGTCATGCTAGTTTTATTCTTCAGACTCTCTGGGGCATACTTGTACTCCGTATCTGTGGTAAAGTCACTTAATATGGGTAACTGCATAAACACACACTGTGAGATGTCAGCATGGTGCTTGATCTTTAATATTCTCAGGGGCATAATGTTTGTTTGGTAACCTCAAGGTTTTGTCACAGTCTGTATTCAACATTATTCATGAAGGGCTACTTTCCCTGAGTGGGAATGGCATGGCTAGGAGCCCGAAGAGGCTTTAAACATAAACATCAAACACACACACACAAAAGCACTCAAAGAAAAAAGTACACTGGCACTTTAGAGATCAACTGCACCTCTGAAAAGTAATTTGTCCAAATAGATCTCCACAGTACAGGCCTGACCACAGCACTCATGCTCAATAGCATTTTTTAATCAAACTAAAGCATATTCTCATGAGAGCAAATCTTGAGTTCTTTATGGGTAATTCCTGAAAGTGTGTGCATTTGTGTCTTTTAGAAGAATGTTCAAAGAAGACCTGCCTTATACTATTCATGCGTTAATCTGAATTTCCCTTTTATCTGTGCAATTAAAGATCCCTAACATTGTTTACAACCCTTACAATGCTATGAAAAGATAGGAACAGTCGTCAAGATTAAATCAGCAGCGGCCTTATTTTTCAAGCAATGCCCCCAGCTTCCCTACAGGGGCGTGGTTTTTCTCTATTATGACACTGGCAACAAGTTTTATCAATCTGGAAAAGCTGTGGTAAAATGTCTTTATCGTTGCAAAATTTCCTGCTTTCTTGCCCAGATTGTAGCCAAAAAGAGGCCAGAGAATAATGTGTCCTCACACCATGTGTTGACAAAGACTATGTCAGGTGATGCACTGATATGACGCTCATGCTGCAGTGATTGGGTTTATGATGAGTTTAAAACCAGTTCTCATGTATGCATGCATGCTTATTGGCTAAGAAGGGAAAACTTCTACAAGACATGCAATACAGCAGGCTAGAGCGAAAAAGGTAAAATCATCCAGTGGTGCTTATCAACCCCCAAGGTAAAATAAAGTCAAAGTGTGTCCAAATCTGGGTAGTTACTTTTACACACACTCCAGTAATCTCCATCGCTCTTCTTACATCTCTTTGTATTTTTTTTAATTTTTGCACAATTGATTTGAATATGTTGTGTGTATTTGCCACATAATCAAGCACCCAAAAAATTCAGTCCACCATTTTGTTAACAGAACATACATTAGTAGAGGGTGAAAAGATCAAGCATTGCTTTAAACTCTTCCATCACAGCAAATAAAATCCTGTTTCTTTTTGTTGTTGATTTTCTTTTCCACCTCTTCCGCATCTTCCAAATGCAGCCATAAGACAATGAAGATGTATGTATGATGTATAAAATCAAGTTGCGTTATATTAGTGTGGAATTCTTCATATGCTGCAAGTCTAAACTCTGTTTATGTGTTATTCTCTCAGCTGAATGAAAACTATATCAAGCGAAGTCCTTAGACAGCACCTTTGAAGGTCCACTGAGTAGGATGTAGTGGGATCGAGGAGCTCAAATTGCAAACTGCAGCCAACAGGAAACCCTGCCACCTTCCTTATCTACTACAATGGCCATCAACAAAGCTTGATTCTACCCATTGATCTCTCTAAATGTTACACACAGGGGCAGGATCACGTTTAAATTTAGTTATCCACAACTTTTTCCTAAGTGAAACTTATTACATTAAGATTAAGTCATCCTTTATTTCTACTTTCCTGTAAAGAAAAAAATATTTCTTGCTTTTCTCTTTTCTTTCACTGTTCAAATTGGATACAGATGGCGTGTTTTTCATTAGTGACTGATTCACATAATTCAGTTACAGTAAAATCTGCAGCTAAATTAAAAATGTTAATGAGTTTATTTACATTAAGTTATGTCATGTTTTGCTGTGAATCACATCCATAGTTGATTTGCAATTAGAGTTTGAATATGAATTCTTGTACACCAACTGAGAAAGGCAAAAGATTATGACAAGGTGTCAGCAGCAGAGCTTTTACCTTCCTCTTCCTCTAAAAATGAAGGATTCTGCTGCTGGAAATCATGTAAAAATTGCAATATCACAGTTGTAGTTTTCAGCTTAGTATTAAATGGCAAGACCTTTGAATGCTTTGAAGTCTTTTAAAATGAACTGTGACCATTGTTACATTTTCCCCTAAATGTAAGCTAAGTTTAAAAGAAATATGTTTCCAGGAGGATTTATCCTCAAAAAAGAAAAACATTTTTTAGTACAAGTGCGTTTTACTTAAAAGGGAAAACATAGGGAAGGGAATTATACAGACTTCAGCACTATTCTCAGCATTGTAGACAAACAGTGTTGAGGAAATTGATCATTACCTAGTCTCACTGCTGACTGGACAACAAGGCGATGGCAAAGATGCTTGGTTAGCCACAAGTCCTATTTACAGAGAACGCTGGTTTGGAAAGGTTCTGCACACTGAAAGGGTGTGGCAAAATCAGCAATGACACAAACTGGGGCTTTTATCTGCATGAAATAAAAGACAGGCTGTGTCATCCCAATCCCAAAACATTTCACTCTGGTTGGCTTCTTGCCCTGACCGGCACACATCCGTACATTTCAGTAGTCCAGCTGATTAGTATGTGTATCTTCCACAGAGAACTGATTGTAGAATAGTTTTAAATATGTGACCAAACCCCATCTCAAGGAAGGAGTCTCCACATGTGAGCATGTCTGTTCTCCCCTGTTTCTGACTATTCAGCAGACCAATGTAACACTTGTGAAGTCATTTAAGAGTGCAATACCCTTTATTCTTTTGCTATACGTTATTATAGAGTGTCCTTAGTGAGCCTTGGTGTTCAGAGGGTGTCATCTTCAGTGACAGTGTCCTCAACAAACCCACTCTCAGCCCATGGTGTCAAAAGCCTGTCAAATCCCCTCTAAGATGCACAAGGAATCACTGACAACATTAGACAACAACACTCTAACATCGCTCAATAAGTAGAGCAAAATGGAACAAACGTTACTGATGTACAAACATTGAATTCAAAACATTTATTTAATTAAACTCTGATAGATCGTACCAGTTAGAGCAGTGACATTCACAAAGGAAGGGTTTCAGAAAGGCAGTGTGAAGGAAATTGACGGAAAGAAGATGAGATTTAAAGAACAGAGATCAAGCTGATAGGCTCAAACAAAAGCGAGCAAGAAAATCATTGGACCAGAGTAGTTCCATGAGAATTAAGAGCAAGCTTAGTTTGACAGCTTGAGATAAAGAAAATAAAAGATCCAAAGTAGAAAGACTGAAACACTGGTATGAGAGCAAATGAGATGGAAGAGATTTTAAGCCTAATGTTTCTTTCAAAAAAGTTCAAAATGAAATAAAATAAAGGTGGTTGGTGGTGAGGTACAGGACACTGGAGGAACACGATCTGAGTGTGAGACTAGTCTTGCTTGTTTTTCCTGTTTAATTTTCAGTTTCTTTTTTTTTTTACACTTTCACTCACTGTGTTGTTAGGTTTAGGTGGATTGTTCCGCAAAACCACATCAGAACATATTTGCAGAAAAGGTTTGGAAAAGGACAGCCACTTCCAAAAAATACTGAGGTGACCAGATCAAGGATTTATCTGTCAAAGTCACCAGCAACCTTCAACCTGTTTGATGAACCAAGCAGAGCCACATGAGTCAGTGACCTGGAGACATAACTGTTGGTTGTCATCACTCCTCAAATCCACTATCAGTGTAGTGTTGGAGTGAATATTGTTTCACAAAGCTTAACATCCCCTTGAAAATTGTTACTAAAGCCTTCCCTTTGGTCTTTTTTGTGACAGGAAGGGGTCTTGAGAAATCAACAGCATGACTTCCCGTCTAAGCGAAAACAAACTGTGCTCACACACGTTTGCTCAAGGTGTCATGACAAAAACGTATATTTTTATGTATTAATGTTGACTCTCTGTCATCATAAATTGTCTACTTTAATGACACAGTTGTAGTTTCAGAAGTTAAAAGAAAAAAACATCAATTATGACAACATCAAATCTCAAAACACCTTGAATTAAATTTGTACTTGCTCCTGTGAAGAATATGACTTCACTTGATTACTCATGAAATCGTGATATCAGTTTTTAACAAACATACAAGGTATAATGTTCCTTCTTTCAATTCAATGTTTAAGTCAAGCTTGACGTTGTGGTACAGATGAAAGGAGGACCTCATTCTCTTCATTGCAGAGACTTACAGCTCATTAATCCATCTTTCTTGTTGGAAAAGCTGTAGTCAGCTGAATTCAAACAACCAAATTATGTAAGGGCACTCCATTAGGACATGTTAATTTAAACATCAAAAACAAACTTCCTTATATCTATTCTCGTCAACACTGTCTAAGAAAATTAAATGAGTCTCTTGGAGAGCTGAAAATCAGTGGCCATCCATTAATTAAGCAATGATTATCCTGGAAAAGTCTTTTAAAACGCTTTGGTGCAACTAAAACTGAACTTCATGGGTTTTTCTTCATGTTTTCCATTTAACCTCTATCATCACTACACCTGTTTTGGTTATTCTAGAGAGCCAGGATCTAATTAATTACTTGGGTTTTTCAAGTTTTGTTTTTTGTTTGTTATAACTATATTAACAGAAATATTTCCATGGATAACATGAGATGTATTTTTAGATGTCTGAAAAGCAACTGGCTTTGTCATATCAAAGCCTTTAAAGCTCAGAACATTTATGTTGTATGACCACTCAAATGATGGTGTTAGAAGGTATCTTGGGACATAAATTTTCATGAAAGCATGGATGGGTTCATGAGTCATAGTGTAATCAATACACTGAAACTGTTATTGAATGTATACAGTGAATCCAAGATTACAAGTAAAGTGAAACTTTTCTATTACTAAGTGGCGACATACGACTGTTCACCTTTTGCTAATAGCTAGCCATTATTAGTCCATGGTGACTATTCCATAATGTAGTTTATGTGTACACAGCAGGAAAATGTCAGTAATGTCAGTAACATATTCTTCAGAAAATCAGCTTTCTTGACTCTTATATGTAAATGAGTTAGAAATCACATGTACGCCCCCGTGGAGATGTATTAAATATTTCAGAGAGCATGGTGTGTGAGTATGCAGCAGATCAGTGCACGCAGTTGGCAGGTTTCCTGAAGAAAACAGCGTAGGATGATGAAGTGACGAGGAATTTTCCCACTGGAAAATGGGGTTGATAAGCACCACTGGATGATTGGCCTGTTCCCTGTTGAATTGAGTCGATGCAGAGACTTCATAACCCAACGGAGGAAATTAGGTTAAGGTTAGTAGAGGAGATGATCCTTCCTTTGCGTGTCACATGAAGATCTACGGTGTTGCGCTGCTGTAATTAACTTCAACAATTAATTGGCAACAGGCACTAAACAACCCCCTCCAACCTGGCAGAGAAACTTAGAAGAGAAGCATAACTGAATATAGTTTAATTTAGAATGACATGGTTAACACACAACTTTAATATTCTGAGCCTTATAAAGAAATTCCCCAGGGCACAGAAATAAAAAAAAAGAGAGTTTAATCATGAAAAAAGTAAAGACAATTTAGTTGTAGCCTTACAGAGCAGGCTGAGTCTAATAAGTGGGAACTAGGTAAAGCAGGACATTGATCAATAACAGTCTGCAATGGGGGTTTCTATTTGGATTATTCACTTGATTTTGCTGTTGATTCAAAATGGCAGCTCTGTGCCAATTGCACAGGTGAAACTCTGCCCACCAGCAAATAGGGAGTTTGTGAGGACAGATTCTGTGAATGCACCCGGTAAGTGGGATCAACGGTAGGCTGAAATTGGCAAGTGCTGTAACAAGCCACTTCAGCCAGTCAACAGTCTTATTAATCTTTGTCTGATTCAAGTGCTCCTGTTTCAACAGCAGAGATTATGCTCATCTATCACCTGGAACACGTGATATCACACACACGCGCCGTATCACACTCACATTCTGCTATAGTAATGTTCGACTAGTTCTATTCTCCAGCACACCATAGATACATATAGAGTGATAATGGATTTAGAGTTCACATGCTGACAAAACTTTTGCTATTTGTTTGTTTTTTCAGTCCCAACAGGCATTGCACTTCTTTTTTTTTTACAAAACATGAGCTGGCCTAATTACAGCTGTTGGCCAAGTTGTTAAACAAGAGGGCAACAAATCAAAAGGAAAGAATTGAAAAACTTAGTGGAAAAAAGTAACAGTAGGGGCTTCCACCAGGAAATGAAATTAGGAGTGAATTTAGTTAACACTCAGAATTCTTCACTTTTGGTAAACTAACTAGTGGAGTGGACCAATTTGGAGTGCCAGAGGCAACAGTCTGGAGGATCAGAAATCTGCAAAAGTGTCATTTGCAAATTGCAACTCTGCAGATTTCAAAATACCATCAATAAATGCAGGTTAAAGCTCTATTATGTATTTGGAGCGTTATGAAATGCAAAATACAACAAAAAAGACCCAGGACTGTTGAGCAGCTAGACAAGTATCAGACAAGCGAGGAATCATTTTCTCAGACGTCTAGCCTTTCAGTTCAGGTTGAGCTAATACTTTTCATTAAATTGTAAATATTTTTAGATATCTTTTATTTCATGTTTTATTGTAAATTGAGTATTAATTTACAAGATTTGCAAATGACATATATATGTTTTACACAGCACCCCGACTCCTTTGGAATTGGGGTTGAATATCCATTGATTGTGACATTTTGGATATATGGACAAATTTACATAATACACGTTTTCTGGTGAAACTGGGATCTTTGTTTGTTATGTTGGCATTATAGATACTGCATCAATGCTGCCAATTGGAGCTGCTGTACTGGTGTGTGGAGAAAGAGATTATCCAATCCAAAGAGAGAGAATATCCATCATTTGTCCAGTCTCAAAAGTCTCAAAGGTCAACCTGATGAACAAACAAGTGTTGATGGATGAGGGATGGTCAGTAATTTGCTTATCAAAGCCCCATGCTAATGGAGGCCCACTCATGCACATGGAGCAGGGATGTGTGCTTTCCCACCTGTAAATACTATTGAATGCAGTCCTGATGCAGCACATGCATACACCTGATTTTTACATTTTGAAACTTGCTAAATGCCATCGTCTGTTCTCAGCTGCACACAGGATAAGTGCAGTGATGAGTGCTGGTCATTCATGTTTTAAGACAGCTGAGAATCCACATCAGCAATGACATAAAATACGCTTAAATTCACAGAAATATGCATCCGTAGCATGAGTTAACACACAGCACGAGTATGCACACTTTGAATGGTTTAGGGTGATCAAAAATTAAAATGAATTAATTAATTAAACTAAGAAAAAAGAAATGTCCCACAGGTCCAATTTATGTGATTACTCGGGTTCTGTCCCCATCTGCAGAACCTGAGTGATAGAAGAATATGTGGATCATTTACAGCGCCTTCTCCAGTCACTATATCTCAACTTGATTAACCTTCTGCTGCTTTATGTTTGGATCAATGTGTTAGACAGAGATCACGGTCATCATCAAAATGTTTTTCTCTGATAAAGTTAAAAACTTGATCCTACAGCATAGTTTCAGTCCTTTATGCATCTATGCACATTTTATTGACGTTGGAACTCTTTACATTTCATCCGGATTGATAAAACAAATGAACAACAATATTATGACAAGATATTTATACATGACAGTTCGTCTCTCCTGGTTTTATGTCCTCCTGTTACTTTCTAGTTCAGTGTTGTGTTTCTAACTGTGATTGATACAGTAATTTTCCTCATACTCACAGCTATACATTGTGCATGCAAATACAAGCTTAATTGTAAGTGTTTCATTAATACTCGGTTCTGATTATTGACAGACTCAACTGGGGGGGGGGGGGGGGGTGAATGAGGTGTCAGGAGATAATTAACAAATAGACAGGATGGATGTGTTTCTGTTAATGACACGTGATGATCATAAAAAGAGGTCACACCTTCAAAAATTAAAGCAAAAAGAACAGATAAGTTATTGTGGTCTTTTTTTTTAACTTCCAAACGAATTAGATATATATTTTTTTAGGAGTTATTTTTGTGTCCCAAAGCTTTTCATTGTGAATCAAGATTAGCACAAATCCAAGAATCAATATTGACATTTTTAGAACACATTGTTCACACATCAATACAGATAAAGGGATGTTTTCTTTAATTGTTATGAATACACCAGTTATTTTTGATATGTTAGATATGTCATGAGGCATCACACAGAAACTGAACTATTTCAAGAACTCTCTGAACCTTTCAGTCCATCATCAAACCACTCCTGAATCACTCATAGTTGATTCAGTCTCTTGTGTATTATAATGAACTTTTGCTGAATACCTAGTGCACGTTCACCCACACTTTGCCTTTTGTGCAGCTGTGAGTCATGCAATTAAAAGCTGAAAGCCTGGCTGTTACTGTGTTCCAGGGTAAAGGGCACCATTAATACTGTATACAGCATGTGGTTTACCACCAGAGGCAATAAAGGTACAGCTTTAAAGCTTCACTGTGTGCTTCATTTTTGTGTTCAGTCATGCATTTGCACACATTATTGCTGACATATCAACCTGTCATTTTTTTACCATTAAAAGAACTGATGACATTTTGGGAAATACACTCATTCACTTCCTTGAAAGTCAGAGAGAAACTCTGTTGACCACTCTTGTTGGTAGACAGAAAATATCTATGTATACAGCTCAGAACTTCAGAAAAAGGAAACAAAAAAGAAGCTGTTTTTTAAATATTGGGGGAAAATGTGGTATTGTGGTATATTAGAATATCAGAGCTGCAATTAATCTAGTAGCAATAACTGTAACCTACCTACTGTAGCCTCTGTGCTGATGTTAATTTTATCCATTCAACAGAAAACATTATGTGGAGGTGCACATTTGCAGTTGTTGAGTTTGATTCATGAAGAAACGGCAACACTGCAAAGCTTTGTTTGATCTTTGTTGTTGACAAGACTCTCTGGGCTACACAGTGGTGTGGTTGTTAGCACCTCAGTCTCACAGCAAAAGGGTTTTTGCATCCTTGCTGGGCCTTTCCATGTAGAGTCTGCATGTTGTCCCCATGTATGCGTGGGGTACTTCGGCTTCCTCCCACCACCCAAAAACATGAGTGTGAGTGAGTGAGTGTGCATGGTCGCCCTGTGATGGATGGATATGGATGGATGGATGGATGGATGGATGGATGGAAAACATAAACATAATCAAACCAACTGCGGATAACTGCAGTTTTACTTCAGCTCTCTTATAACAGCATGATATATGAGTCCCCTTTCCAGACAAACTTAGGAGTAGACTGAAATATGAACACAGAATTCAAGCTAACCCAGTTTCTCTAAACATGAGACTGTTGGTACTCCTGGAACTCTTGGCACTACTCCGCTTTAGAAAATTTCCAAAACCTTTCTTTTTTAAATGCCTTTTATTCTGTAGAAATAATGCTATATGTCTTACTGAAATAAAACTAGTCTATTCAGTCCACCTTACAACATTATTTAAGAAGTTGAGAAGTTTTGTTCTTTTAAGCTCATATACATATGAGCTTAAAATGTTATATACATCTATATGTATATACATTTATAAGGCATTGTTTGGCTTGATATGAAAAAAAATGCCAGTGTTAATGACAAAGCGAACCGAGACAAAATTTCTGCTTTGGTCCAAACCAGAAAACAAGGTTGGCTAAGGGTATGGGAACACAAGTGATAACCATCTTAATCCTTTTCTATAGATTTAAGCTGCATATGGCAAAGATCTTTGAAATGAGGCCAAACTAACAGAATTTTGAAAACACTGCCCATCTTCTGCAGCTTTCCCCTCCCATCATTGTTCTAAGCCACTCCCTATTCAGAGAACACGTCGGCATGGATGAGCTCATGTTCACATGCACACTGAGCTAACGGAAGCAAGCCCTGTTCTAAGTACAGTCAAATAAAGTTTAAAGATGTTAGAAATATTTTACTTGTCCATTTTATTTCTCACATGTGATGTTTACAACATTTTGAGCCAAATGTGACCTTAGACTATGGTGTTGCAATTCATTAGATAATCAGGATGAGTATACAGAAAATATGTGTCACTTTATGTACAGCAGACAAGTATGTAACCCTTGTAGAGCAGCCAATAGCAATGCCTCTGGCTGACAAGACCTGTGATTGGACAAACACACTCATCAAGGTGTGAACATTTCTGCTGGCTGAAACAGAGCCCACAGGAGAAGTGGTGTTGCTGTCCTGTCAGAACAGTTGGATTACACATTTCTACAAGGTGCTTATTTATCATTTTCCAACCTACTACAGCTTGAAGACACTTTATTTCAACTGGGTCTATACAATCTCTTGCATGGTAATAAGATTAGAAGCCTTTCTTATAAGGTTGAAATTCTAAGCAGTCTCATTTTTTCTTGTTCAAAATACAATGCACTTTCCATTATCTTGCAAATAAAGTGGCACTGAATGCTTTTTTTACACTCTAATTTGTTAAAGGATGAGGCACAATATGTCATGATCTGATGATGTTTTTCACATGAAAGTGTTAAAATCTTTTCTAATGTATCTTAAAGGTGGAGAACAGAGGATATTCTTTTAAAACTATTATAGGGCTTCTTTTTGACATTGCACTGGTTTGTGATCTTTAGAAGAAGTGGTTGGTGGTGAATTTGTTACCTTTTGCACAGAACCAGGTTTGCTGTTTTCCTCCCGTTTTCTCCTGTTGTGCTGAGCTAAGCTCAAGGCTCCAGTCCTACCCTAAATATAGACATGGCAGAAGATCTCTTTTTCATTCTTGGGAACAAATTACACAGGAGGTATTTCCCTAAATGTTTGCCAAAGTCTAAATACGTGGCTGTCCATCTGTCTAAAACAGTGATGGAGAAAACAATTGATTGACTTGTCATGATTACATTTGATTTTATTTTCTTTTGTCTGATTTGTAGGATCAATCCTTGTATCCATCGTTTAATCCCCACAGCCTTACATCTCTTTCCGTTAGCAAAAACATGTCTTTTCCAGTAACAAATAAGATGCATACATAAATCATAAATGTCTCAGATGTTACAATCATGATGCAACTGTTGTGTCTGTCTTCTCTCATCTTCTTGTCATTCCAACACACACACTTACACACACACACAAGACGTTTCAGTGGGAGTTTGGTGTCAAATGTTTACAAGCACGGTGCACTGTTTTCTCTTTCACACCATACTAAGTTAATTTCATCATTGATGTCTTTCATTTTACTGATAACTACAAAGAAACACAGAAGACCTAAATCCAATGATTAGTGAATGTAGGAGGTGGGGATGGAGTAAAGTAGAGCACGAGGGAGTCTTATGTTAGAAGCACACATATACTCAAAGAGAATCTCAGGAGAAAAGAGATGGCCTTGAACTGTTTAGTCTGTTTATAGCATTGCTTCCTCCCATATGGGGCTAATCCCTGTATATCTTCCAATTGTTGCAGTCAAATATGACACGGTTGCAAGTAAATAAAGTTGCGGTTCCAGTCAATTAAATGCATGCTTTGACAGAGATGTTAAGTTTTATTTGACTCCTGTTGGATAAGTGGCAAGGAGCAGGGTAGTATAAGGAATTGTAGGGCCAACAACGCCACCTGGGGACTTGCACCCCAAGATATAACAACTGGAGTACAAATACTTATAAGGACACAGGGTTGTGACTGAGGAGGCAGAGACAGTAGAGTAAATAAAACAAATCTGTGTTGAAAATGCTGATAAATAAAGCAAAAGTAAAACTGCTGCTGCAGAAAAAGAAAAAAGGGTTAAACACAAGATACGTTTGTAAAATTATTTTTATTAACAAAAAGGAAGCTAAAAGGGACGGCTATAACCATGTAAAAATCCAAATAACAACAGAAAACTAAAATCAGTGGGCTGGAGTCTCAGTGGGAGGCATACTACTGGGTGCGTGTGTCCCTCCTCCTTAACCTGGGATGCAACACTACAAAAAGAAACCTCTACAACCACACTAGATGTGCTCCAGTGTCTACTTGCATACAAAATGGGAAGTGAGGTCCTCACCACAGTGCCTAGCCTCCCACCTGATGACAATCAGGCCACACTGAAGCTCAAAGGAACAACAAACAAAGAGGGTTAATAAAACCAGCAACTTAATCCATAAAACAACTTTACAAATATAAATGGGACAAAAATATACTTAAACTAACCAAACTGAATACACAAAGAACTACACAAAGCAGAACAAAGTGAAACAAACCAAAACTGTATAACAGAACTGCACAAAACAGCACAGCAGCAAGTAAACCACCTTGATCAGGTAACTGCACCAGCTCAGCAAGAGAGCTGAATGGAGCCATTTTGAGCCTTTATTTAGTCACCCCAAACAACATGGGGAGGAGCTAAGGGAGGTGCTAAAGAGGTGGCTACCTGAGTTGCATTATACAACTCTTAGGTCCACTACAGATACATATTGACTCCATTCTGTATACTTTAAGTAAATGTAGTCTAGATTCAAATACATTTCTATTGCAACACTTGTATATTGCAGAACTGACCATAACATTTTGATTCTACCAGCAAAAATAGTCTGTTTACAATTTAGTGAAGTTTGTGAAGTGCATATATATATATATATATATATATATATATATATATATAGATAGATATGAGATGAGATATAAGATAAAATGTGGCAGGACCTGAAGAGCTTGTAAATGCCACACAATTCCCCACCCCAGCCCTCTACATCTCTGTCACTGCTCCACTTTAGAAGTGGGTTAGTCGAGCTCTGCCTCCACTGTGTCTGTTGCTCCTTTGTAGTAACCCTCTGTTCTGATCTGCTGTCATGGCCCTGGGGCAAAACCCAGCCGTGATGGACACAAATCCATCTGACAGCTTTGCACATTCCCCAAAGTCTTCCAAAATCCATTCCCAAAGGCTTTTCTAGTGACAGCTCAAAGCGCTTCCTGCAGCAATATGATGCATATGGGCATGTAAGAACAAACAGTTCCAATAGGCACATACATGGAAGAATCACATGAATGTACACATAAGAGCACACTCTTTCCTGGATAAACAAGCAGCTGAGTGGCCCACCAGATCCCTGAACATGCATACCCATCTGCGCAGTCATACATGGAGCCTGTGGCCGATGGTTGGGTGGGGTGTATGAGTCCACAGGGTGTGTCTACTTGGTACCTGTGGCCTATAGGTGCATATATAATTGAATTATGCTGCAGCATTTGTTTATTTATTGGCTTTGTTTGTGTAACCTCCCATTAAAATGTAACAGATATCTTCAGTCTTGAAAACCCTTAGGTAAAGGGCCAGTTTGCCCAGAATTCTTCACAATCATGTACTTGTATTCTTTTATTCAGCTATTTTTGGTTATATATGCTGATGAGATTCAACCTGCATCCAACCTCTGCCATTAACAACAGTCAAGAAAGTCTGCACTAGATAGCACAGAGATCTAATAAAGTGTGTCGACAATCATGCCAAAGGCAGAATTCAGAATGTTCCCAAAATCCATTGAAAAGATAAGTAAATCCAACATTAGGTGTGGCATATGAGTTACAGAAACAAAACCATGAAACAAACAAATGCTGCAGCATGATTCAGTTTTCTTAATGTGAAGATATCACACCAGGAGAGGACAGATAAATATCCCGCACCTGTGGAATCCATGGAAATTAAATGAGGGTACTTCAGGACAGTAGAATGTAATCATAGTCAGATATCAGCCACGGATGTCTGACCTCAAGCTGTTTGCTCTCACACCGACTGCACCAACATACAGACGGAATATTCCCCAGTGCTCATCTTTGTTTTTCAGTGCTCAGATGAAAGGACGTTTGGATGCAAAGGCCTACCTTTTGATGGTAAAAAAATCAATCATAAGACCATGTTGTGCTGAGGATCCACACACTGCAGCCCATGCCACAGCATGAATGCAGCAGGGGATGCGAAAGGCAGGATACAAAGGATGAGGTGGACATGAAAAGGGGATGTATGCTAAATGATTAGCTTTGCTTTGCCCAGCAGAAGCTCTCTGTAGTGGTCCAATGAGGGCAGAAGGGACGTTCAACGTGCAAATTTTGTTTGTATGAACTTCCAAAGTCTTGAATCAAAAGGCTTAGTGTAATCGTTGAGTTCCTGTTTCCAATTTCAGTCATTAGTAAAACTTGTTTTTCCTGTTCTAGTCATATTACTTCCAGAGAAGACAATGGACATTAAGCGGATTGATTGGATAATGAAAAAGATAATTCAGAAGGTTCCCAAAATCCAACATTAAGAATTATAAGTATAATATATAAAGTCTGCAATTGGGAAACTGAGGAACAAACTTTGCTCTGAGCAATATTGACAATAAACAATATTTATACATAGACATTACACATAAGACATTTCCAAGTGCATCATTTTACTGTTAACTGTTTTGAAAGATACTTTGCGATTAGTATTGGGAAAGTTATTGGAAGAATGCAATCCATTTTTCATTCAAAATTAATCAATTGACAAAGTATGTGCGGGTTATTATTTTTGTTCCCCAGCACATGTACCTTCCTGTAAAAGGTGCATCCAAAGCACCACTTCACATGTGATCTCGTTTTCAAAGAAATCCAACACTTTGCATTGGTAAATATATAAATAACTCTGGTGTTGAAACTTCTCTTTCATTCTTTTCTGTGATTATCAGGCACAGCATCAAATAATTTGTTCACAGTACTTGAGCAAAATTATCAGGAAACAAATTCAGATTTAGATTGCTCTCAAATGTGTGAGCAGCCTCTCCTTTGTCAGACACACACACACACACACACACACACACACACCTTTTCCAGGAATTGACAAAAATTGCCTTTGTCTTTACAAGTGCAATCAAACCTTAGCTTTTTATCATGACACATGAGTGACAAGCCCTAAAGATGTTGAGCAGAAGAGCAACATTATCAACTGCTAATTTTGTAAATCACTGAACAACAGCCCTTTTCTTAGGCTTATATGAATTGTCATGGCACGTGGTAGTTATAAATCTCTGAAAGCATTATCCCTCACTTGATGTACTGTAGAATCCTGCATGAATGGAAGATATAACGCGCATATCGAAGCTCTCTCTGTTGTGAGGGCCTAAGGGTTGGTCTTTTGTATATTCTGCCTTCCTCTTTGCTGCTTCTGTTTTCTTGTTGCAGGCAGCTGTGGGTGGAGCTTTACCTGAGTGAGCTTGTCAGTGATGCAGCACACCTGAGCAGGCTGGGCTCAGGAGGTGTTAAAAGCCGAGCTGCACTGCAGTCTCTCTCTCCTCTGACCTTCAGACTGGCCTAATCTTTGTTCACTTAATTAAATCATATTATAAATTACTGCAAATGATGGGTTGTCTCCCTCTTTTGTCACACTTTTGAGCCAGGTTGTGACACTGTTGCTTAGTGAGGGTGGCCTATGTTTGAAGGATAGAATACAGCCATGTCCAATGTGGAAATACAAAATTGGACAGTATGATACTGAAAGCAAGTTAGTACACATGGTGAGAGTATTCACTAATTATCACAAATTAATGTTTGGCCTGCTGACATCTTTTGGTAATTTGTCCTCATCAACAACACACATCAATGAGATGAAGGCCAATGGGAAGTTCTGAGTAAGGACACTTTGACATATGTAGGAGTTGGGGACTGAACCTCTGACCACTCTAATGCCTGAGCCACAACTGTTTTTGCTCTGACAAGACAAAAAGTCAATCCCAAAGTCCTTCCCGACAAGCTTAGTCCAAATATAACCTGCTTTATAACCAGTTTTATTCTGGCCACTTGGCCTACAAATCAAATGTATACAATCATTATGTAAATCTATGTAAAAATAACACAAAATAAGGTTTATTAAGTTTAACCCAACATTTTACTTCTCGTGCAAATGTGAAAGCGTTTTACAATTAACACTTCATCCAATACTCTATTTCCATACCACGATATGTTGTTATCCCAGTACCTAATGTTAATCCTCCAAGGCAAACATGATATTCTATATGCGTGATGTGCCCTTTCTTCATGTTGGTGCAACACCCCTTCTACATTTCATGCCCTCACCTTTATAAAACAGCATTAGAACTACAACAACATGGACTGGATGGTTTTCCTGGTTTGGCTGGCTTTACCAGACTGTTCAGCAATGAGACACTTCACTGACGGACCCCTCTGGGAGACTACAACAAGAGTTTTGATTCATTATGCTGAGGAAGATGTTGGACCAATGCTCCTCCTTTCAAAACTCTGATACTTATTAGTGTTTTCCAGACCAACAAATCAGGAGAAGAAATTAACTTTGTTTGAAGCCTAATTATGTCACAGAAGCACGTTCTCAAAATATCTGGCAGCATAGAAACCTCATTGCAAAATAAATGCTAAATAATGTATGCTACCCTAATATAACCAAGATACAAACCTACTTACACTGATAAAATTATTAAAGACATCTAATTTTTTATTGCATCTATACACAACATTCACAACATTTAACTGTGCCCACTTGGTGCATGCCGTACCTTTAAAGCAGCTTGATGGCACATAGGATCTCTGACTGTCTGTTTATAAGGAGAGAGAAAGAAAGTCCTCTCTGGTCTTTTGCAATTCTCACTTTCAATAGCAGATCTCTCTCATATAATGTATCTGATGACATCCCCAGTAAGATGTGAGTGAAAGTTTGACAATGTGAAAGTGACTGACAAGATGAGAGTAAAAGTCTGCTTCAATGCAGTGACTTATTATATCTACTTTACTTTCATTACTTATGATGAGATGGAAAGGATTTGTCCAGTAGAATAGCAGGTAGGGCATAGGCCAGATGCCAGAACTAGATAGTGTTAATTATGATAATGTGCATACAGAGAACGAAATATCCAAGTTTCTGTGTATGTTCCTTTTGAAATCATATTCTCACAATCATCTATTTGAAAGTATTCATTTATTTTTAAAAAGTTCCATACTTTCAGTACTCCCAGTAGTACATTTCGCAATGCTGTACTATGCCCACAAAAACCTTATGATATTTTCATTTTAAAAACTTGAGACTATACCTATCAGTTTGTACATCGGTTTAATTTGATCGCTTTCAAATTCAAGTTCCCAAGGATTAAGATAAATCCAAGAACACAACAAAGAGATTCATTGATGTGAATACCATCTTTCCTTGAAAACTACAATCAAAGAAGAGCTAGTAAGTCGAAAGTTTGAGTCAAGTTGGAAGCTCAAAGTGTGCAAGTGACGGCGAATTTGTACATATCCCACTTTGTGTGTGTGTGTGTGTGTCTGTGCTTGTATCCATAACAAGAGTGCATGTGGGTGAAGACTAGACAAACAAAAGGTCTGCTGAGTGTTTGTTCTTTCACTGAGCATTTGGGCAAACAAATGGGTTTGACACATAAAGCAAAGTTCTCTCATGCAGAATGCATAAGGCCCACAGGCAGGCTTAAAACAAACGTGTCCATAGACAGGCCCAATACATCTCAGAACATCTCGCACACACATATACACACACACACACGAGCAAAAATCTTTGACAGGTCTAATTCATCCCTGTGGACAGGTAAGGCCAAATGCTTCCAAAGAAGACAACAAACAGACACACATGTATGAGCGCACACACAATATGGCAACACCACTGAAAACACTGCATCCATAAAACAATGTTTCTGCTGACAATACAAAAGCGTTCTCCGCCCTCACCTCCTTCTCTTTCCCTCCCTTCTCTTGTTTCTCGCTCTCCCATCCCTCCCTTTATCTCTCTAACTTGGCGGGGAAATAAAAACTCATTGCTGCGCAGTGGTTATGCAGGTACAGTACACATTATTGTATATTTCCACTTTTGATATAGGAAGGAGCTACATTTGTGTATTTTCATGCACAGTAAGTTCTCTGTGCAAAGTAGTAGGTGATGCTGGTTGCAGCAGTTAGACACCTTGATCTCTTGACCAAATTCCATTAGTATGAGTGAGCAAAGATTAACTGACGAACAGTCGCTACAGATGGACAAAGGGATATAGATACAGATAGACAAATAAAGTGAAGACATATAGAAGCCCACACCCCTCTTGCCTGCTTCATCTATCTCTGTCCGATCCTTTCTCTGTCTCTGTAGTCCAACATCTTTCTTTCATCTCACGCTCTTCATCTGTTGTCACTCTGCTTTAACTCAGTGGCTTCTGTGACAAAGTCTATCTCAGGCCTTTGAGAAGTACATGCATGGTTTCACATTCATTTAAGTGTATAAAGCATAGTCTGTCATAAGAGGTTCGTGATTATGTAGTCTGGAAAAGATGCCTCTGGAAATCTAACCTGTACTGCCTATCTACTGGGTACAGATGGCAGGTAAATACAGGTATGTGAAAGAGAGCAAGATGGCTGAAATCCAGCAGAATAATGTTAGCATGCCAAACTTCCATGAGGTGTTTATATCATTAATGGATAAAGCTAGTGTTGGTCAGTGTTTTCTGGCTGTAGGGAATCCAGCGAAAAGGCCAGAACAGGCAATATCTTTTGCATTTTTTCTCTCATCACTTTGAGAAGGAAAATAAAACATTAAAACTCATCAATTATTCTGTCTTGACTAAAGATTCAGTCACATTTTTTCCCCATGAAAAGCTAATTCACCCCATTTAAAAAAAACGTAAACGTGTCCTCGTCTCTTAGATCTTTTAAACTGGAATGTTGTTTTTTTTTCTTCATATTTTGCACTGAGCATGTGTGCTGGTAAAGCTACTTAGCTGAGTTTCACATGAGAATATCAGGATCGGTCCTAAACTGGTCTGATTGTTATTGTAAACTATTAGCAAAAGCTATGACATAGGAAACATGTGAAACAAATGGCTCGGTTGTGTAAGAGGGTATCAATATCTGCCAAGCAGCATCATTAAAACAGACGGAAAATACAGTGCATTGATAAATTATGCTAAATGCCTCTCTCTGTGTTCTCTGGTGCATTGGGACACATTTGCATTCATCAGATCAGAGTACTGTGACAGTAATTTGAAGTTTTCAGTCCCAGATACAGCAGAACATGTGGCATCTTCTTCCAGAGCATGGTTTGTTTCCGAAGGTGAACAGGGATTTCACGGGTATGACTATTGAAATTTTTGTCCAGTGTCACTCTTTCAGCTGAGAGTTAGAGCAATTAACAAGGCTAATCAGCTGTTTCCATCACAGCTGGTTTGAGCTAATGCCGAAAAAATACATGCTACACCTACATAGTTATGTGACCCAGTGAGTGGTGTTGTACCCTTTCACACTGAAGACCAAAGCCAGATGTCAGTGTATGTGAGTGGGTTTTGTGTTCAGTGGGAAAATGGCCTTTTACAAATGTCTTTTTGTGTGTTTGCTTTCAGTGAAGATGCAAATATAAAACTAACAATATGTGATCTTGCACAGCTTATGTGCTACAGTATCGGTATGTGTCATAACACAATACTCACGTAAAATCTGTAAAAAACTAGTTATGAGAATTACATGAATTAGAATATATATATATATATATATATATATATATAGCCAGCATTTTCTCTCTCTTTATAATGACATGGCAGTGGTATTGATCTTCTCATCTAACTCTCCGAAGAAAAGATGTTTACCACTTTAGAGCTATTTCCTTTCAATAGGGGTTTGTGACACAGAGGTAGAAGCTGTGCAGACACGTTAGAAGGATCCATTCTGCATCGGTTTTGGCCTTTTCATGCAATTTGTTGACAGCAAGACACAAAAATTAGCTTTTATCTTTAAATGGGATGGGAGCACAGCTGTTTATGATACTATGAGGTGAGATGCTTTGCTGCACATGCAGTGTTCTTATATTTGTAGTTTAGGTACAAGTTTAGCTGTGGTTGGACATTGATGGAATATGTCTTGGCTTATGATAAAAAACATAACTTGGCTCTTGCTTTTGGTGGCTGGCAAATATTGCACCTATCTCAAGTTTGTGCTTACCATCTTCAGAGCTCCAGGCGACATGTTACAACTTGCAGCTGACCTCCTGCTGAATACTTTACACTCTTTACTCTACCTTCCCAATGCTACACTGGTAGGAATATTTTTATAGAAAAATCAAGCATAATATGATAACATATCCAACTTTTACTATGGATATCTCTGTATACTTTCTAAGCTTAATCATTTAGAGTCCATGCTGTGCATCAGCCATGAAAAGTGCACGCCAATTGGAGCTAATTGTCCTCAAAGGCTACCATCTGTGTCTGTTCATGAGTAGAAACAGAAACTAAATCAAAAAGCGAGAGGAATGGAGCAGTAGGGGGCAGGGACAGGAAAAGAGAGAACAGCATGAAAAGGTGGTAAACAATTTCATGCAAATAAAGGGTGAACAATAGGTGAGCTTTCAGTCTCTCCCCCTCCCTCTGTTGCTCTGTCTCTCTCTTAGAGCCAGGGCAGAGCTTTTCTACAGGGATAAAGCAGGGAGAGGGCTTGATTTTTTATTTTTTTTCAGACTATTGAATGCTCTTTGAAGCATTCCCAAAAGGTTGATCCTATTCAGAAAAAGGTTTCCTATTTCTCTGATGCTCTTTAATAATTCATCGTCCTTTTTATGGTTTGGTCTGAGCGTTGGAAGGATTACCTAAACCTGGCTGCATATGAATAATGTCATTGTGATATTCTCCATCCAGTGCAAAGCATCCATGGTGCAGCGGGTCCTGGAGATAGATTCAAAAAAAGAGTTTAGCCATCAAGCTGACAGCAAAAAAGAGTTTGGGCATCCTCCTGGTTGGGCAAACAAAAGAGAGGAAGGGAAATGTTAAGCATCAAATGCATTCATCTTCTCTACAGTTCAAAACGTTTGTGTGCAAGAGCACAGAGGAAAATGAATATGAGTGTGGATTTGAATGCCGGACATGAGCATGTTTTTGCACCTGCATGGATACACCAGCACTGCATTCAGATAAGGTAAATATTTCAGTTTTATGTTACAAATCAGATCTTGACACACACTTATTGTACTGTAATGTAGTTCAGATGATATATGAAAAGTCTGAAATACTGAAAAAAGTCCCTTATGTTCCCAAATTTTAAGTTCAACTGACAGCACAAAAGATGAGAAAAAGTTTGGAAGTGTTTATAATGAATATGTTAGTCTTCCAAGTTTTCAGAATAAATTACAATCAAGAAGAGAGACAAAAGTAAAGCAATGGAAGGTTATTCCCTCTGTTCAGGGTAAGGGTATTAACACCACGTGCTACCTGCTCACCTATGACCACAAACACACTCAATTGGTCTTCTAAGTTTGAGCAAAAACATCTGATCTAAACAAGTTTGAAATATAAACACACAATATGTCACGTAGCGTGGTGGTGAAGGGAGGACCTGGATGCAGATATTTCAAAGAAAACTTGATTTATTACAAAATCTAAACTAACTATAACTATGAAAAACACAAGGACAAAACCTGACTTGGCATGAAATGCTGTGACATGGCATGAGTGACCGTGGGATGGATGACGGGGGTGATGGTTGAGTGAAGGCAGCTGAGGGACAAGCACAGGTGACGTGAATGAGGCTGATGGAAGGGCAGGAGAGAGACTGAGGAAAACAGTGGAGACATGGCTAAACTAAAAACTAGACATGAACATAAAACACGAAAAAACTAATAGACATGACACAATATCATGAGATGTATCATATATGCATAAATTATTAACACACTAACATGTTTCACTGCACAGTAGCAACTCTAATTTCACACGTAGTTCTCATTTTATGTCTCTTGTGATGGCTTTTAAGGTTTTAATGACAATATAAATTCTTAATGTCTTAGGTTATTTAGCATTATCCTAGATTGACATGTGTCATTTTTGAGGCTTTCCTGGCCTGATGCCATGTGCAAGACAGAGATTTCTTTTATGATAGTGGTGTTACATCCTACATCTGGAGGGAGAACCAAAGAGCAAAAAATTGCCAGACTTTCTAGTGTTGTTTTAACACTGTAACACATTCTAGTGCTATGCGTCTGTGGCACATTAAGCAAACCCATCCGCTGCATTGGCTGTGTAGAAGGGCAGCGGCTTCCTCCACTGGAAAATATACCCCCCTAAACCAAAAACAAGTTTTAATTTCTAAAGGAAAGCAACAGAAAATGTAGGGTGATTATACATAGTCCAAACCCCCCGATCCCAATACAATTGAGCATTTGCATGCTGTACCAGATGAAGCCCCTTCCTTTAACATCAAAATGTGCAAGACCAAAAGGACCAAATGCCAAGGTCCTGGTGCCAAATACCACAGGGTGTCCCAACCGATCCAGCTCTGTGCCGTCATAGGTCAGAGCTGTTTTTTGTGACTCACAGGAGACCTCAACAAAACGACACAAATAGGTTTAATGGTTCAGCTGTTTAGTGTAATTACGAGCAGCTCATTTCAAATCTCAAACCTGAGATAGGATACAGGAAATCATTTGTTGGTTTCACAGTAGAACATAGTATCATACATCAACATATCAAATGTTCAAAGTGAGACATTTTATCATTTCATGGAAAATATTTGCTCATCTTGAATATAATGACACGTTTAACCCTGGAAATGTAAGTGGTAGTAAAATGAACTGTTGGTGAAACACGTTAGATAATTATGTTAATTAGCAACAGGTCAGTAACATGACTGAGTATAAAAAAAAATGTGCTGGCATTCAGGAATCTACATTTCTAAACTGATTTTTTTCTGAATAATGTCTATCATCATACAGTTGTCAAGACTTTGATTATTCTATCATCAACACCACATAATATCATCAAAGCATTCAGCTAATCTGGAGACATTTCTCTCCCTCTCTCCTTGTTGAAAATCAATACTGGATTTCCATGGTGTTCAAGTCTTCAGGCAGCACTGGAAGTCATAGAAGTCACAGCATTGGCTAAGGAACACTTCTGTAAATCATTGTCTGTGGGCAAAGTATGCAGGTGAAAGCTCTATCGTGCAAAGAAGAAGCCATATGTAGAAATGATTCAGAAACAAAGGTTACTTCTCTGGGCCGAAGCTCAGGCAAGATGGAAAGTTGTTCTGTGGTCGGACAAAGTTCTATTCTTTTCAGAAATCATGGATATAGCATCCTCCAAACTAAAGGGGATAAGGGCTATTAAGGTGTTGTCAGTCCAACAGCTCCACTAGAGCATGTTGTTTTCAGGGAAGGCCTCAGATATTTTAGCAAGACAATGTTAAACTGCATATTGAATCTTTTACAACAGCATGGATTTGTATTCGAAGAGTCCAGGTGCAGTCCAGACCTTTCATCACCTTTCATCAAAACCATTTGGCTCAAAATGAAACACAAAATATGACAATGATGACCAAGGACAACTGCTCTCCTCAGCTCCCAGATGTTTACAGATGCTACACAATGAGAAACATTGCCCCCTCACATTGTTCTGAGACGTGTTGCAGCTTTCAAATTCCAGTTTAGGTAATATTTTTCATAAAATAACAAATGCCACACTTTCAACCTTCAGTCTTTCCGATGCTCTGGTGGGAATTAAATATTAGTTTATGAGATTTGCAAGTCATTGCTCTCTGATTTAATTTAGATTTGTAAAAGCATGCCCACTTTTTTAGAATTTGGGTTGCAGAACATTATACAATATTTGCTGTTCACTTTGGTTTTCAGTTAAGCCTCGTTAGTTCTAGTGCATTGTTTGAATTTGAAACTGGAGCTGAATCTGTCAGGAGGATGGCAGATTAAACATCTCAGAGATATTTAATGATATGAGCTGCAATTCCTTCGACATCCGTTTTTACAACATGCTCTTTTACAAAGTTTAGTATAACCATCAGGGCACAGTTGAAACAATAGATGCTTTTTTAAAATAGTTTAAAGTGAGGACATTCACAAGATGTCACAAGTGACAAAAAATAATGTATCCTATCTGAATTGTTGGACTGCTCAACAGAAAAACAATGAATCGACTTGCAGCTATGTTTAAACAAGTTCAAAATGAATGTCGTTTCAGACACAGCGTGGATGTACCTGCTGGCCAGTATGCAGAGGAATCCACTGGCTGATCAACCCCGCTCCGAACTGTATAAGTGTGACACTTATCAGTGGGATACACAGCACAATAGTCTATAAACTGAACAGCATTACAAAATAAGAACAATTTCACTTCGTAAAATTGTAATGCATCTACGTAATACAAATTATCAATCTTATCCTGCTTCATTGGCTAGAATAAAACACTAAACAACTACTTCAAGCACAGACCTTCTCTATCTTTTATCTAGCATTACTCATATAAGGGATTGTATTATTATACATCATTTTATCTTTATACGAACTACAGCAATATTTTTCCCACTGGCCTCTCTTCATGCTACCACTGTGACTGTGTGTGTGTGTGCGTGTGCGTGTGTGTATGTGTGATGGCTTGGTTGGCTCCATACAATTTTAATCCACTGACAACTTTAGCAACTTTGTGATAAACTGCACTGCACAAAGACTTGTCATCCTGTGTGACAGGGCAGCATGCCATCAGGAGGACCCTCTGTGTGTCTGTGTGTGTGTCTGATTCAGTTTTTTGGAGTATTTTTTGAGAAAAGCGTCAGAGTCTGATTTGACGATCGTAGAGTGAAGCTTATGATTTGCAACTTTTGTTGTTGCCACATGCAATCTAATCTTGTAAAACCCCACTGGATGAGCATTATATCACAGATAAATGGATATAATATGTGTTCTATTCAAAAGTTAATTTCATAAATGAGCAGTTTGCCACAAAAATAAATGATGTTAATACAGCCATGGCAGTTAGATTTTATGTGTTTTTTTTGTATAAGTACTTCTAACATCTCTAACAAGGAACATTTTTCTTAACCTGTGCCCATAATTATAAACCACATATTCAATCAGATTGTAGGCTTGCAAATTGTTTCCGCTGCTAAAGTAGAACTGATAAAATGTCAGTGAACTGAGCTGATTAAAGGTCACAGGTAGTACATTTTCTGCTGTCTTTGTGCTTTTAAGCATATGCAACACTTTTTCAGTAGTTTTGTGCATGCATTGTATGTGTATGTCAGTCAGTTCAACGCCATTCATTCAAACACTGCTTTCCATTAATCTGATGGCAACCGAACATGCCAGTGTTATGTGTAAATGACTTCCCTTATGCTTCTTAGAAAATAGCTGTGATGGTGAATATGCTGTCCTCAGGTGAAGTAAACATCGTGTTTTCCTCGAGTTATTAACTATGCTGTTACTGAAGTGCAAATAAGCCCTCACTGTATAACACTGACTGTTCAAACAGCTTCAAGATGGAAAAAAGTGATATTTTCATTTGCTTTTATCCACTACTGGTATGTTTCACAAAACCACTGTGTGCTTGACTTACTAAAAAGAAGTAAGGCAGTAAGACAAGTTGTTGTCAGAATACTAGAACACTGTAGGGTCTATTAAATTACTTCACTTCATGCACTGTCCAATCTCATGCGATTCACAAATACCATACAAACCGTTGCTCTTTCCATCCCTTTAACAGGCATGTCTGAATGAAGGGTGAGGAACATTAATGGAAAGTTACCAATGCGTGGATGACCTGAATGCCATCACTTTAAAACATTGGATTGATGAAGCAATTAATGTTACGAATCTCATATGTGAAAAGCGTTTTATTGTTCACTACGCTTGTGAAGCTGATGAGCAAGGCTGTGACGGCACTCTGTCACTTTGCTCTGGTTTGCAGAGCTATGGGTGCAGACGATCACAATATACTTAGTGAGACTCACTTTAATTGCCTCGAGCAACAAATAGCATGCGTGGTTCAGAGAGATAATTACAGCTCACACAGTCAGTGTTAGAAGACGAAGCTGGAGGACAACAGCATGTCAAACGAACAGGTTTAAACAATTAAATACTTTTTATCACCCTATTGTCTTAATGAGTAAACAAACAAATGCATTAAAAGGAGAATTAGGAGAAATTTGGCGTATTCATTGAAAAGCACAATAATTTTGATTTTTTGTTTGTCTTTTATACACAGTGTGCATTAAGAACATTTAATTTCAAAGCTCTGCTCAGTCATGTAATGGTTGGGCTTCAGGTTCTTTCCCTTGAAGAGAATATTTCTAGTGCTGGTCCCAAGCCTGGATAGATGGTGAGGGTTCCGTCAGGAAGGGCGTCCGGCGTAAAACGTGCCAAATCAATGATGCGAGATCGACTCGCTGTGACGACCCCTGATAAATAGAGAGGCTGAAAGAAGAAGTTATCTTCATTGTCCTGTAGATAATATAATTTTGAACTGAATGCATGCTGTAACTGCATCTGTAGAGCTGCTGAATTTCTGCCGTGGTTAACCTCTTAAGCAAGGAAGCAAGTTTACAGGAGCTGAAGTCAGTCTTTCTAAGGTTGGTTTTGTTGCAAAGCCTGCACATAACTTTCACTTTTGGAGAGTGCTGCAGCCAGACTCCTGATGAGAAGAAATAACAGATCACAAAGGCCCCATTCTAGCCTCTTTTATGATTTGTCAAAAGTAGACCCTAAAGGCACCACACAGACTTAGGAAAAGGTTTAAAAGATTTATTGCAAGACTGTGGTTTGAATGAGTGGTGGCAGCTGGAGACATAAGACAGAAGGTGTGCTGGAGGCTGAAAGACATGAGTGACGTGGTGACTGTAGCTGAGAAGAATGGACGTTGAGCTGGTTGAAGCAAGTGTAGCACTTAATGACACTGCTGTATGCATGGCTGGGCAGAGAATGTATGCAAGAAACAAGCCAAGGTGAACCTGCAAAACAAAAGCACAGTTAGTCAAAAGGTTAATCACTAGTTGCAGCTGGTAATTAGAAGCAGTGGCCTAAGAACATCAGCTATCACCATGGTTAACAGAACAATGTGGCAAAGACTGAGAAAAATGGTACCACTATATTGCTGCTGGAGCTGAAAAAGTGATGTAGAGCAGGAGTGTGGAGAGATGGTACCACCTCACATCAAAGGAGCCAGAGAAGAAAATGAAAACATAAAGAAAACAACATACTTAAGACCATGAACTTCAGTTTATTTTAGATTTTATTTTATTCATATTCTCACTGCACTCCATGGTCTGTCTTAAGTATTAATTTGTCGGCTTTTGTGCTCCTACACATTTCCCCTGTTTTCAAACTCAGACCTAGTAATGTACTTTAAATAGCTTTCACCTATTCTATAGCATTGACTGCACATAAAAGATAGATACGTGAAGTGTGAAAGTCATTTGTGGACTGCCATTTTGAAGTATTCTGTAATTTATCAGAGCCATGTAAGGGATTTGTAAAAATGCTCTGGTTTTATTTAACTGACTTTGTTTGTCCTCTAAAAAACTTTATAGAAAATGCAAATGTACACCATGCCGTGTTGTAAAGGAGCACCATTTTTTAAGTTTATCTTCCTTTACCTGTGGTTACAGCCATAATGAGCTGATAAACTTTGGTTTTCCTCAGCTAAAAGTTAGTCAAAACAGTCAAATCAGACAGAGATAGTAAGTGATGAAGGCAGGAAACATTAGAGAAAATGGACCGTATAGGGAAGGCCCAACTCCATGCACAGTTATAGTACTGAACTTGATGCTCGTTAGACTTTGCAAACTACATTTTTGAACTGCTTACTTGACTTTTAAAGTTACAAATCCCAAAAAGCTCATTTGGCAGAAGCTGAGTGAATCCTGTTACTTTCCAAGACAGTCGTACATCAGATTCTGATTATCTGCACAGCCAAACCCTTTCTGGGTCCAATCATCAAAGTAGATAAAAATAAATTCAACATTTTTCAGTTTATTCTCTTGTGTTTTAGTCACATTATAAAGATTTGCTAGATTCTTTCAGTGTGTTATATTGTCAAAAATAGACACAAAATAGGCATAAAACTATTTTTAGGGTCAGGTTATATGCACACAAAGACACATTGCATTGTATGAAATTAAAACAATGACATTAAAAAAAATAAAAAATTCAAGAGTTCAGAAAATCTATTTTATACTCTCTGTTATAAGTTTCACATTAGACTGACCAACTGAAACAATTTCCTGAAAGGAACGTGAGTTCATTCTCGTCCACATCTTTCTATATGCAATTTATTCTGTTTTGCATTTTGTTATCTGAATCTTATGTCTGCGTTAAGCTGTGCAATAATGTCCAACTGCAGTCTCAGCTCATCTATTTAGCAAGATTTTCTATGCTTCGGGCTGCAATATCAGGCATGCAGTTTCATTAGAAACACATGAAACTTTAATAAGTACCAACCAAACCAGAGCAGCCGCAGCTCCAGAAAATGTAAGTGTATTTGCGTTACCTGTCATTGCCAGCCTATGCTAGTTTAAATGAAATATTGCCTGAATACAGAGCAGGACACCATAGCAAGCAGATAAGAAAACATTCACATGGTATTAAGTATTAACATGGTAAAAGCACTTGTTCACAGCTTTTACACCCCAAAGACCAGACCATTGCTTTCAGTCGTTAGACAGTGTCACATATCTCTTGTAGTTGCATGTAAACCTTAGAAACTAGAATCAGCCTGAAACAGACCATAATGTGTCAACAGCTATTAATTAGATATGTTTTTCACTCTTAATTGGGCTGCCAAGGTGAATGCATAGATTTATGCATAGACTTGTCGCATTCTGCTATGTGGTCAGGAGCACATGCCTCACATTTTATAGCACAGCGTTGCCTATTGGCACATCTTTTAGAGGTGCCACTGCTGGCGGGTGCTGCCTTTAAATGAGCCAGCCTCTGTCGTAATGCATTATACCATCAGCACAACACAGCTACAAACAGCAACAATCAACCCACAGCAAATCTTCAGTATTATTGTTCCTATTGACCAATCATGTTAAGAATTGTAATGTTGGAAAGCCAACGAGAAGACATGTACACTCAAAAATCCACAGGACTGTGTGCTGGATCAGTGGCAGCGGTCATGAAGAAAGAGCAAATAGATTTGCACTGCAACAAGCTCCGACACAGGATTTTATTTAGCTTTTAAGAAGTTTGGGGCAAAATACCCTTTTTTAGAGTAATGAATATTCACAAGGCCCCAATTCCGGCTATTGAGCCTGAAATTTCAGAGAGCGAAATAAATTCCTACGTTGATCTGCTCTTTGTTGTGCAGATCCATTCCTTATGCAGAGTGTTCTGCTGCGTCCTGAAACTGTCCCTCCTAACTATTCTATGAATGACCCGATGCTGGTAGCTGATAACTTGTTACCAACTCTTCAGTGATGAAAATGTGCATACAGAGACTACATTGTAGCTTTGTATCAAGCAGGTCTTCATTTTCTTTTCCAGGAAACTTGACACAGTGAGCACAATTTAGATAACTGCTGTCCTAAAAACATCAAAACAGAAACTTATTGGCTGATCATAATTAATTTGACCATGTGTGTCTGGTATTTTTTTGAATATAAAAATAATTCTGTTAAATATTTTCACATTTTGAAAACCTTGAACTTTGGAAAGAATTTTTAACAGATAATAAATTGGATTTAAATTGTGATTAAGTACACAGAGTCATGCAATCAATCATGATTAAAAAATGTAATGGCTTGTCAGCATTGACAGAGTGGGAATGCATCTAGATTCAAAAGCGGAAGGTCACAGCCCAGATAATTTGCAATAAAACTCTTCAGTTCAGGATATATATATTTGAAAAACAAGATGGTTTCAGTTGTTCAGTTTTACTTACAAGTGTGCTTATTTTATAATAAAAAGTTTGAAGAAAAAAAATTATATCAGGCAAAGCACATTGAAAGTTTCTGGATCTTTTTCTTGTGTAGGAATGATTTATAACTTCAACCTACTGTGGTGGTACACGCCACACAAGAATCACGTTTGCTCTACAGTTTTTTGTTTTATTTTACTCTGTAATTCCAAACTTATCTGAGAACAATCTGCTTTTATAACTATACTATTCTGTGTGACAGTCCAGTAATCCACTACACTTATAATGAATCTGGGTGTGCTGTGTCAAAAACTACTGTTTAATATTCTGTTCATGTGCAGTTGATTCATTTATATTTTACACGTTTAACCCGTAACTATGATTAAAAACATTAACATACTGTTTATTAACATAAGTTGTCAATATACAGCAATACCTAACTCTGTTCATGGCACCGAAATGAGCACACAGGTGAGAAACTGAAGGGTTTTGATTAGTTTCTATAGAGTACAGAGCACTATAAAGACCCACCCATAAATCAAATATAATTAAGGAAATTACTAATAATGTATTCATTGCTGTTTAATGGAATATTGGTCAAATTCCATCACGTTTTGTTGCATTTTCTTGCAGACTTGCATGTTCAGCTTTGATCTACTGTTATTTTCTTTAGGAAGTATGATCTGTAACAGAACATAAAATGTATCTTATGAAGGACTGGTGCAAGGCAGTATTGATCAAGGGGTGTCAAGGTTCAGCTGGCTAACTAAGCAAAGTAGACTCAATATGTCAGATCAGTCTAAAATATCTGGCAGCAGTTGTGCAGAATTGACTAATCCACATCATTATAAAGATCACAGATTAGAAAAATATATTATCCTTGAGGCCAATGTAGAGAATATCTTCAACAAAAGTGATGGCAAAGCATTTTTCTTGGCTTTTGACTGATGAGCTTCCAGAAATGAGAAGGAGAAAAATGTAGAATGAGATAATGAAGATCACTATTTTCCTCTCTCAAATAAAACAGTACCAGGGCTGGTTCAGGGCTGGTGCTTGGACCAGTTCTAAACTGGTTCTTGTTAAGAACTGCTTGATGTTTTTCTGCAACCACAGAGTCACTTCATTATGTCACTTTACACATCTCTGCAATACAAGTGTGTTGCACCATTTGGAGTATTTTGACTTATTATAGAGTCAGTTATCTTCACAAAAAAGCATAAATAAATAACAGAGTTTGTTTAGTTTCCCCAGCACAGAATGTCTTCATATTACCAGTGTAGTTTATAAACTGTTTTAAACTACTGATGGTGTTTATGAAGGCTATCTGAAACGCCAACTGGTGCATCCAAATTCTAATCGTTGTGAAAATGTACATGAACACAATGTGAATAAATGCTGCTGAAAACACTGTTTGAAAATTGTTAATGATGATTGTCGATGCCACTGAATGCAACGCATTGGGTAGTGTTCACAGACTCTACTGGTGATATTAAACAGGAACTTGGCAGGAACACTCAGCTCATACTTTCACTGTTGCTTCAATTTCACACGCTGCATGTTGAAGCTCAGTTTTTTATAGGAATCAGACTAAATGCTCCAATGGCTCTGGATTTTTAAATATGGTGGTCACAACATTTTAGTTGATCTCCATAACTCTGCCCCCAAATTGGTGCCAGTGTAGCACTGGTTTTTCAGTGGTGGAGTAAGTACTTTGACTGTCAGAACAGAAAGAACTAATTCTAAATTGGGATTAGGCTCCAAACTAGCACTGGAACTACTTGTCGGAACTGCCCCCCACATGCAGACTGCTTCATAAATATTTTATTTTTTTTATTTCTAACAAATAATCTAAAATTCAATAAAATCCAAAAAACAAAATCAGAGAGGCTCTTGTCATATGATGTTATACTACAGTTATAACAGGATGAACTGCTTTAGTAATTTCAACCTATTGTATTCAGTCAGTTAATAAGCCAAACTCCACTTTAATAACCAATGTTTACTGTGTGGGCACGCTCATCTATTGAATAGCTAGAAAACAACAGACAACACAGTTTTACCTTAAGGAGGGTAGCATGAAAATATGTGTCTTTGTCTGTGTGTGTGTACATGGAGGATTGAAAGCTTTCCAATTAGAATTTCTCCACTTATAACACCTAATGGTGTCCTTTCCCTCTCTACCTAAGTGAAATTTTGAAACTGCAACATTTCTTGTCTCCAAAAGTGTTTGGAGCTTGGATTGAAAGCTTTCATATTAGAATTTCTCCATATGTAACATCTAATGGTGTCCTTTCCCTCTCTACCTCAGTGAAATTTTGAAACTGGAACATTTCTTGTCTCCAAAAGTGTTTGCTCTTTTGGTTAAATGTTGCTTATTTGCGTTGCCTCAGGCTGTTTTTACTAATTGCAAACCTGTTTGAATTTCCATCACATCATGTACGGAAGTTTTACCAAACCCTGTAGCTTCTCTGAGATATGCATAGAGTGACATCTGCTATCAGTTGCAGCAATATTAGACACTGCCTCATAAAAACGCAACAAAATCAGCTTTACAAGGCAAAACTGGTTAGTCATAGGCCTTTTTTCTGTTTTTTTTTTTTTTTTTGCCTTGAATACCTCAACTTAAGTCTTCATACTTTCACTCTGTGTTTGGTTAAATCAATGTAGAACAACTGAGAATGGAAGCCGAAGGCTTTCCTTTGCCAGAATTTGTGACACCATGGGCTTTTTAGAAAAGGGCAATATGTGACATGCTGGGAGTGAGACCTGCCTTGGTTTTCTCAGTACAAATGAATAATTCTAGACAATGATTTCAAGCTTTGTGACTTTAGACTATTGTTCCTTTTGAATATTTAACTTGACATATGCTCTGTATCTTGGCATATTTGAAAATGAAGGAAAACTCAGTCATTTTTAGGCTTAATTAAAGGCTTGAATAGATTAATATTTTCACTCAATTTTTCACAAAAAAAACTGCAGAAAAGAAAGAATGACCTCTGCATTAATTCTGTTGTCAATTAACATCATATCATAGATAGGAATTCACCTCGGAGCTGTTCTTTTGAATGATTTGATCCCCATTCAGCCTTCCCAGCTGGTGTAGCGCTGCTCTTACAACATGCACTTCTATTTTACCTCTGCTTGGTTGGTTTGGGCACAAAAACAACTATTTTAGGTGTAGGAAATGAACCTTTGTTGCCATGGTTACTATAATTACGAGACACTCTGTGTTTGGCTCATGCCTGGCAGAACTATCCACATGTTAACTGAATGGTGGACAAATTCTGACATCTGGAAAAAGGCCCCTTTGTGCTAGAAGAAATTTAGAATTTTGCACAAGCTGTGGTGTCTCATGTGGAAGTTTAATGGTCAACGCTCTGTCTACTTTAATCTCCTCCATAAGTGACCTTGGTGGTTTTATATCTATCACCATACTTGCTACTGAAGAGTCTTGTACAAGTGGCCTTTTTATTGGAAGGTGGTCTCACTTCGTCATGTAAGAATAACACAAACAAAAAATCTAATTATCTATGATGATTAGATATGAATGAAACATATCAACTACATCCTCCAAATTAAATCACATATTAACACTGCAACTCTTTTAAAGTGCGAATCAAAACACATGTTGCATGTTAAACAACATCAATAAAGCATGCTATGAAGTTGTAAGAGCTTACAAAGGAGGATCACCTTTTTGCTCTTGTAGAACATCACTTGGCAATGAAAAAAACATTAATCATTGTAAGAAAAATAATGATTTATGACATCGTTCACAATGATATCAATGGAACCCTGACCATGGAGTTGCACAAATCTATCCAATGATACCAAATTTTCTAAGTTCCTGAAGTAACACTAAAGTGTCAGAAACAGAGGACCTGATAAATGCTGTAGGACAACAAGCTCTCCCTGCAGGAGCACATTGTGGCACATCTGGAGCCTCTTATACATTCATCAAATACTATTTTAAGTACCAGGAGGAAAAAAAACCAACGTCCCATTTACCTACTCAATCACCCAAATGGAGCCTGTTATTACCAAGGAGCTCTACACATTGCTGAGAGGCTTCAAGTGTTATCTACTCTCAGATGGAGGAAAGTTACTGCTAATTGGAAGCAGGTGCTGTTGTGTTTAACTCATACATATACATGTGCATGTGGGTGTTGTGTGAACACTCTGGGATGAGTGGCATATCATTCAACCACATGTTACATTCAGATCAGTTGACTACATTTCAGCACAGATTTATCAACAGCTGCTGCTTAAGTGATGCACTGTCATCAGCACCAGCATGAAGCCAGTTTTTCAAAATTTTGACAGACATTCCAACTTATCATTCACTCTTTTAGATAGCCAGAGCTTATAATCAAGTGTTAAAGGAGGTAAACATTTGAGGTAACCCAGAAAAATTAAGGAAAATCTTTGAGAAGTGTGATTTTGAGCTAAAACATGATTAGCATTGTGTCTGCTTCAACTGTAACCGTGAACTTTTCTGAAAGCTAATCGAGTAGTTCAGTTTGGACAGTTTAGAGTCATCAAATAACATACATGTTTTGTGATGGTGGGAGGAAGCTGGAGTACCCGGAGATAACCCACATATTCATGGGGAGAACATGTGAACTCCACACAGAAAGGCTCCTGCGGGGATTTAAACCATAAACACTCTTGCTGTGAGGCGTCAGTGCTAACCACCACACCATCGTGCAGCACGAAAAAGGGTGTATTAAAGGCCGTAACCATGGAGTCAACATTGGGGGGGACAAAATGTCTCTCTTTCTATATAGATAAATAAATTTGCTATACATTGGGGGAGACATTTTGAGCATATCTGAATATTGGGGAATATTCCCCCCATGCTAATTTTTTCGGCCTTGGGTGTATTACAATCGTAACCATGATCGTTTTCTAACTCTTACCAAGTAATGCAATTGTCTTAACCCAACCAGGTAGTGACAAAGTAAAGTTGTTGCGTTATTAATGAAATGTTGTTGTTATTGATCTCATGTCCCACAAAGCTGCATGGTTGAAAGTGTAGTGCTTGCCCGCCCATGAGATCAGACTGATGGAAATGCTCATATGAGTTGTTTTTCCTATCTGCTGCTTATAGAAGCGATTCTTCACAGGACGCCTTTATGACGCCTCTCATTCATTGGTATGAACAAAGGCAGCATGACTGTGTCAGTTGAAGGACTAGAAGTGGTGCAGTCGTAACAGAGGAGAAAACAAAGTAAAAGTCTTCCAACCAGGATTGAAAATTTGTGGGTTAAACTAATATGTCTGTGCATATAGCTGGAACATGGGGTCATGATAAAAGAATCTAGAAAAAGTCCCAATAAACATCAATGTCGTATGAATCAGATTCAAATAAAAAAAACTAAGTTTGAAAATTGAAATGTACATTTTGTGTATTAGGTGACCAAAAAACAATAATAACAATTGAAAGACAAACACATTTCTTTGTTGCTTGAAAGTTGTATCAACTTCACCTCTATCCATCAACACAACCTTTCTGCTATTACGTTTAAGGCCCAAAAGTTTTAGGTGTATCATTCAAGATAAAAGCAATCCCTACAGGGCTGGCAATGCATGGTGCTTCTTCTTACCGAGCATGTTGTGCACGTAGAAAATCTTTGACTGACTGAAGCGTTGCACAGCAACATGACTAAGAGGTGTCTTATATTTTATGCCTTTGTGTCACAGATGACAGGAAAATGACTGTCACACATGCAGCATTTCATGGTAAGGTGGCCTTCCCATTTGTAACTTTTCTTAAAAACTTTTCTTAGAAATCCCTAACACCATTTTACTGCCAAAAAAAGCCATGTAGTGAGAATTGTTAAAATTGTGTTAATTTGATCAGACTTAACCCAGACTCCCTTTTCTTTTAATGAGCCAAGCGTCATTGGGATCACTGGAGATGACGGCAGAGGGTGGAGAACAGACTAAGCAGCAATCTATCAAACGTACTGTGGCTGTGCTCCCCAACTTTAGTCCCTTTTACCTCCCTGGCTGAATGGAGTTGAATGTTATTGCCTTGACAGAAGTGGGTTTGAGATGGAAATCTTTTAAAAGGCATGAATGTGTTGAGGCGGGTGGTGGGTGAAAAAGATCTAACATGTCTCGCTCCTCTTTCCCTACTGTATCAGTCTGAAGTCAACCCTTTTTGTTTTTCCACACTCATTGTCCTCACCTAGTGTTTCTCCGCTCATCTGCAGAGTTCACCTCCCACTCACTCATTCTTCAAACGGTGTAAAGTGCTCATGCAGCATCACCAGTGCCAACATCCTCATCATCATCTTCATCATTTCCCCCTTTGTCATCCTCTTTTGGGTTAAAGTCGCTGCAGTTTTGACTTTTAATTGGTAACTTGAAGTAGTATCAGAAGTTGTCTGCCTTTCCCCCAGTGACAACCTCCTTCTTCTCTTTGTCGTCTTCTTCTAGTCTTCTGAGTCATGTCACCGTGGCTTGATGTCTGTAATTTCTCATTGAAGATTCCTCAGCAAATGAGCAGGGCAGAACAAGTGGTACCACTAGAAAGTCTTCTTCATCAAGAGCATTGGAGAGGAAGGTGTCTGAGTGTGTGTTGGAATGCTGCTCTGGATTAGATGCCTAGGTTGGGAAGAAAAAATGATGTGCTTTCGTCTCTGTCTTGCTGACAAAGCACAGGAATTGGTTTAGAAAAGTACCAGTGCTGCACTTCAGGTACTGATCACAATCTTTTCTGAGCCCTAGTTAGAACGTGTGGAGCAAAACTGCACTGATAGTCAAATGTTTAACCAGCTTCATGTACAGGCTCAATATGTCGAGACCCTCAGATTCCTCTGGTTGTTGATCTATGACATCTTGTAAGATATGTAAATTATTTCTTTTTTAAGGGAAAATGTCATATCTTTGTTCTATCTGTGGAGTAATATAGGAACTTTTTTTTTTTGTCCAAGCGATGAACCACCTTATTTCTATTTTGGGTTTGGTGCTACTGCTTATGCTGCTGTTGCCATATCATGTCTATTTTGGCTACTTTATGCCATTCCTGTGTCTTATTTCCTGTGCAAATCAGCACTATACATCTTAGCAAGAGCTCTGACCAAATTACACTAGGTTCACTGTTTTCCCAGAGCAGAACATCCTGTTGTGGGGCACTTCTGAAACACTCTAGCGCATCTGAAAAAAATCCCAAGCATTGTCCTGAGTGGCCACGATAAGCTCCTGTCTTCCAAATTTACTATTTGCTCCTGACAATAACAGTGTCTAAATACACACTGAACAAGCATGATAAAAATAAAATAATTTTAAAGACATTTACAGGAAACTAAATTATGAAAGTGGACTGACACACCTTCATTTTGTTCCTGGTCTTCAGTAATCTAATATCACTGGATCCAATTTCTTAGTAGCTGATGATTAAATTGCTGCAGCAGAATTCATTTTCTCCTTTTTATATGAGGGCTGTTTAATTAGTTACTGGACCCAGAACATGCACACACAGACATACACACTCTCATACGCACAACGAATCTCATGTACAAGGACATGCACAAGCTATCCTGCAAGCATGAAGGCTCGCTTTGATGTAGCAAACTTGCCTCAAACTCTTGCCCTCAGGATGACGGTCAGAACAAGTCCTCCACATTGGCATTCCTTCATCTCTTAGATAAACATGAATGATTTTCTTTCTAAATACTGCGTGTTCTAGCCATTACTGCATTCTGCAGAGGTGATGCATATAAAAAATACTCTACATTGATTCTGTGTATCTTTAACCTAACTAAAGTCTGTCACTGGGTAGAATATCCAGAATTCTTGTTTTCTCTTATGTGACCATCTGTTGTGTAGTGCACTGGTATTTTCTATTGCTATTTTTGAGATTTTGAGAGTCCTTTTTGTGGGTTTTTTCAAATTGAATGTTAAGAAAGATGGACAAAGAACTTACTCTTACACTTTGCATGGACATTTACAGTTACAGACATAGAGAAAGAAATTCGCAAACATGCTGAAAGTTTTACTTTCTTTTTAATTAGTTTTCTTTTTACTGGCTCCAACTAGTTTTGCTCCTACAAAGCACAACCTTGAAGTAGAGTAACAAAGGTGTGAGAGTGACATTTTTGGGTGTCTTGGTGGAGGCGCATGTTTGCAAAGTGATTTTCCCATGCTGTCTCCATATAATGGACTTAGATGATGACGAAGAGTTTCTGCAGATGCTTGCAGCAAGGTTGCAAAATAGGTCAGTTCACTGAGAAAGATTCCTCAAGGACACCAATAAGCGAAAAAATACAGGATGGATTAGAGAATTTTTTTAGCTTTTACAAGTAGGAGTGAGGAGTATAGAAATTAACAACTGAAAAAATCAACTGGATTTAGAACCCCTGTCAAAATTTTTCCATGGTTCGTGGTCCTTGGCTTCTCTCTGCCCTTCAGATTGTGCTGTCTTCTGACTCTCAGAGCGCCTCAGAGTATATTACACAGTTACAGACTTGTATCTCAGTCTGGCATGGTGCCTGGCTTTAGGGTTGAGCATATGGCCAGTGGCTATGGGGCCGTGGAGGGTGAGGAGAGGGGAGAGAGCGAGGAATGAAGGGTGAGAAAAAGAGCGATAGCACCAAAGCTGGCAGAGAAAATGCTTCACTGCTATTTTATATGCCAGCTGGAGCAGAGGGCAGTCACACACACAAACACTGTATGCACTCAGACAAAATACACTGGCACACTCAGTCAAAAAAATCTGCTATACCACAGTCACATTTCCAAAAGATACTTACTCTTATTCTCCTTTATGGGCTGGAACTACAGTTACACTTTTACCCTTGGATACTGAATGAAACTTATTCACTCTGTCATGCTATATGAAGCGTGAGATGCATATGTGTGTGTGTGTGTGTGTGTCTATGTGTGTGTGTTTGACAGGCAACAGAGTTTGCTGGGTTATTGTGGCAGGCTCGTGTGCCATGTCAAAATGCATTTGTGAAAATGCAGAGTGACAGATGTAGCCTTTCTGCTCTCTCACACTAATATGGTTATTTGACCACCGCCTGCTTCACTGATCCCACACAAATACACACACAAATAGTGCTTAAGTTCAGTCTGTTTAGTCACTATGTGAACCCACACACACTTTTTCAGTCTTTTTCAGTCACTGCGGTTCTTACTACACAGAGAGACAGGGGTTCGCAACTTCTTCTGATGTTTTCAGACAGGAATGTGGGAATTCTTCAAAGTCCAGACTGTGGATTCTATCAAATCTCTTAAAAAACAAGCAGCAGAAAAGAAGGATGCCACTTGGGAGACTTGTATATTAAAAACTGACACTTTAAATGTTTCTAGAAGGTTATTGATTCAGACAACAAATCTCTCCAACCAAATCATCTCCACGATAATAAATCAAAGCCGTTTTAACTTAAATGAATTTCTATCACGTTCTGATTGAGCTCAGAGATGGCTCCTTTTAGTCCATTGAAGCATGTCGCCACGGCCCCTATCGGATCATATTTCAATGCCACGTCTTCCCTCAACACATCATCACCAGTGCTGTCAGATACCAGTACAAATGAGAAAACAATAGGGAGATGAGAGCAAGCTGTTGAATATTCATAAGGAGGATAAGGGTACAAGTGGGACATTTTGGGGCTTTATCGGCACTAACAGGATCTAAGCCATGGTAATTCATGCTAAATCCAAACTAAATCGGCCTCGGTGCTGTTTCTGTGGAAGAAAGAAAAACAAAAAAAGAAAATAGACTTCAGCTGAATCTCCTAAGAGCTGTTGTGATCTGTTTCCATGTCATCGCTATCCCTGTTTCATTTATCACAACAAGCTAGTTGAGATATTTCTTATTCATTTCCTCCACCACTCTGCCGCATCATGAGCTTGAGGCAAAGAGAGGGAGAGCACAAGGAAGCAAGAAAGCAAATTTGAAAAGCTGAATGCATTTTTGTTTTCTAAAAGCGCCATACACAATAAAATAGAAAGAAAAAAAGAAAGAAAACAAAAAAATTAAACAGCTTTGAGATTCATCCTTGGTGAAAGGCACAGATGCTTCTCTCACACATTGTAAATACACAACCTTGAGGGAGCATCTAGTTGGCATATTTGCTGCTCTGACCTCATGCTCTGTTACCCCACATATAAAGTGGTTGACCTTTGGAGTCTCTGACTTCGCCATTTCTCAAAACGGAGTAGTTCCTCTGAGACCAAAATAAAGGTATTAGGATTTGACTGTATGACCTTTCCCAAAGGCTTCTGGGTAGGAGAAAGTGACCCATGTGGCCTACGTGTCTCTGGTGCACGAGGAGTGTCTTTATGTGTCGCACAGTGCATGCACAGGATGTACGCAGTTTGCGGTATTAGTTTTTCATTCATACCAAAAAACAGCAGATGAAGCTTTTTCTTTATTCTTAGAGGCACAGAGTTTGCCAGGGGAGACATAAACTCATTATGGCGCTCAATAAACTCACTCAACTCTATTTTTTTTTTGTTTGTTTAGCTTAAACAATCGATACTCTGTAAGGGCATTACACAACATTTCATACTATGTGCAATGTGATCAATCAGAAGTTATGATTGATATCGACCTTTTGATAAAGCTGACTTCCCAAAACCTAAACATTGATACTTCCAGCTGAAAAGGGCACTGTACCTATACAATAAGAGCTTAGATGGATGGTGACAAAGAACATACACACATTCAGTATGTATCCAAGCATGTGCTTATAGTTAAACACATTCAAATGCTGAAAAGACAAACAAAATAGATTAGGATGGAGATTGTGTGAACATTCTGCTTATTCTGGTCAAGTCTGTCCCCGATTTCTTTAAAAACGAGAGAATATTTTGTCTGTTTTTTCTTCACTTGTCTGTTAATGATAGCATATCCTGTACATTCAACTGATAGTTCAAGAAATGTGGACATTTCTGTCATATGTAAAAACATACATATAGTCACTTTGTATAACCCAATCTAAAGAACTACGAGAACTTAAAGCCTCTGTTTAACTACAGGACTTTCATTCTTTATCTCTGAAACAATGTAATAATCCAACTACAGCACAAAAACAGGCAGGGGAAACTGTATCTGGGCTTTACCTAAAATAACTACTATTGGATTGATTCTTACATGATTGTTTGTTCTTTGTGATTTCACTGCAGGAACTGTGACTTTGTATTCAGCTGGTGTGGTGTTTGGTTGTATAAAACATTTAGGTTAATGAGGCTATGAAAGAGCACAATGACACAACAGACGTTTTGAATAATAAATGAAGGTACTCTCGGCTCAGAACAGAGTTTAATGCTGCTGTATTGAATGAGTGTTGAGCTCTGACATGAAATGATTTAGAGATGAGGAAGCTGAGCTTTGTTTTGGTGGGACTTCCAAAACTGAGTCACTAAATGGTACGACTTCAATTTGACAAACTGGCATCGGCTGATTTCTGCTCGCAGCTGTGGGTGAGTCTCAGGACTAAAGGAAACATATGTTACTGTTCGGCTAAAAGCACTTCAAAAATTGAGGCCAGTGTTCTATGAGAATGGCTGTCAGCATGGTAGCAACTCTACTTGATAACGAAGGCTTTATATCAGTAAGATAACCAATCACAGCAGAGTAGACCATTCCTTTGGCTGATCATATATCAGAGTATCACAAATAACTCCGTATTGCTTTTCCTCTGGTTCTCTAGAGGAAGAGCAATACATATACCCAAGATTTAGTATTTAAGTATGTAAATAATACTTTATGCCAAATTTAAAGGCATACTAACACAGATGTTCCCAAAAACAAATTCCCTTCAAATTGTGTTTCATAACCCAATAGAAATGTGTGGTGGTGTAATCACCAGCAGGGACATACCTCACTGCTTGTACTGTCCTTTTTTCTTCTGATTTGGTTGTGTTAGTTATGTTTATGGTCAACAACCTTTGGCCCAAGTGAATAAATGCCCAAAAAAATGCACAAATAAATGCAACCACACCAATGACAGCACAGGTGTGAGGACTATACGAACAGAAATAACTTTGAATCATATGCAAACGTGCAAGCTCTCTGGGCAAAACATAGATTTACAAATAAAAACCTTCCTATTTATCTGTGTGGAGGTACAGGCATGTTTGCGCTTTCGATTCACTTATGATTTGTTGCTTTGTTCTGTAACGGACATCCTCTATCTCTGACTTCCTCAAAAACAGCTGTTATTCTGCAGCACAGGGGAGGGGTGCCAACTTTATTACCATAACCCCTCATTATTTGTTCAAACTAGATTGGATTAATGATTCTAAAGACCATTGTTGAAAACACATACACAGAATCAGTGACTTCAGTCAAATTAATACTGATGTTGACCTGTTTCGTGGTTTAGTAAGTTGGCAATTGTTTAATAATTACATGTCACATATACTGTTAAAAGGTTTTACAACTCCCAGACTGCCAAAATAATAATTTGCTTTACAAAAGAAGAAACTGACGAATTAAGACTTATTATATAATCTGAAACACAATCAGCTCAAGATTTTGCTTGATGTCTTGAGACTATACTGTCAACTGTACTGCTCTGGGCTTCTCTTTAACAGAACTACTTTTGTAAGTCACATTTTGATTGAAATAGTGTATTTTTGTCTTTTCCCCTGTTTCATTCAGCTCGAATATGCAGTGCTACTTGCAGAAATGTTTCAAATCGAAAACTCCCAAAGGCTCTTTTTATTTATGGTGCTTCTCATGGTCCAGCAATTGTCCAAATTACATTCTACTGAAGTTTCTAAGTCACCACTGGCTCTCTGAGGTTTGTAATTTAGTATCAACTGAATTTTTGGTTCTCTAACCAGTTAAGATCTGTGGATGAATTAAAAATAACTACAGACCTGTTTGTTCCCACTAGTTTAATTTTGAATATTACTTTAGTTGATTGACTTTATTTTACTCTGCACACTGTCACCCTCCATCCCTTTTCCTTCTGGATTCCCCCTTGTGTTGCTTCTTATGTGTCTAATCCTCTGTTGGTCTTAAAGTGTTGTATATCAAAGCATGGCTTTTTGTTGGCTGTTTTTGGCTGTTTTTTTTTCTTCTTTCACACACTTGTGTTAGCTCAAGTTGAATAAAGACAAATTCAAGGATCTGTTTGGCCGAGAATGATCCAGCCTTTCTGTATTGGAAAATATCCGTTTAATTGCATGTGCATTGTTTATTATCAATGCACAACTCACCTTTGGGATTATGGAAACAAAAGTATCATTCATAGTTTTGCTTTGTCAGTGAAAGAAGCATTTGAGCACTGTGCTTTCTGATGTCGGCTATCCCTGCAGACCTCTCAGAGGCACATCAGTGGCAGCTAAACTTCCACCTCTACATGAGACCAATGCACAACGAAGGCGCATCAGTGCCAGCTTGAAAGTCATACATGAAAAGGTCTGAGATACATGAGATCCACTTTGACAAGTAAAATACATGTGGCTCCAAAACACCCTGCTTTTGCCCCAGGCTTTGCCCACATGAACATGGAACGTTTGTCAGACTGAGTTTTTCCCTCCTTTGTTCCCAAACCAGAGCAACACAAATCCCAATGTGTCAGTTAGCTGTGTACTTTCCAAACCTTGATAATTGACAATTATCAGTTGTTGACCTGCAAAGGTGTTTGTTGTCATGTGTGATCTCCCCTTAGCTGCTAAATAGTTCAAAGTCCAGTTTTTCACATCAGCAATGACATGTGTCTAAATGTCCCTAAATGTGCAGGCAAAGTAGCTCGCTTAAAGACAATAAAGAAAATTATCTCACAATTCCTCAGGAACAACCACTTTACTCTCAAAGTGGTTGTTCCATTAACTAGATGTTTGAGATATTGATATTTGGTTTTTAGCTGGGTTATGGTAACCTTCTGGAGAGCAATGTGAATCCTCCATTATTTAATATGACCAGTGAGTAGAACCAACACTGATGATTTTCAAGGGTAAACGTATCTATGTAGCAATTTTGGATCTTTATTATGAGTTCTGTGCTGTGGATCAATAGGTGTTAATATTGTAACTCATTCTAATCTGCAGGATCCTCACAAAACATTAGTGTGTGTCACTTTGTGACAGAGACACTGGGCTAATTTGGCTGAGGAATGTACACATTGACGGTTTCTGGAAGTGTATATTTCCTATGCTCATATTCTCCACCAAGTTAAATTAAACTGGCTTTGCTGTTTTTCTTACCAAACACAAAAAAACATAGTAACGACAATATAGTTTAATTAATAGGGTGAATCTACCCACAATTGGAAAGGTATCTCCACTATATTACCAGGTCCTCATTAGCAACTGATTTGTGGATTAGATTGCAGCTATTATTCAAATCTCTATCATTATTCAAATACTGGATTTTATACTAGTGAGTTTGTGGTGTGTTCTTTGAGATATCTTGATGCCTGGTTGCTTCTGACAAAGAAAATTGCTAAATGTGTGCTGCTTTTCTCATTTTAACTCTGAGTTGCAAGGACAGCAGCATGTAATGTGAAAATTATAGAGGAAGGACAGAAAATACAGCAGAAATTAATAATACAACCAGGTTAATAGAAAAACAGGGCACAGGCAGAGAAGATGGAGCCCCAGAAAAAAACATAACAAGGCAAAAGGGATTTATCTTTAGCATTATAATGCAAAGAGGTAGTGACCGACACAATTTAATTTGACCTTCGAATAAATAGGCTTGTGATTTGTCTAGAATGCGGATCAGAAGATGGGTCAGGGAGATAATTGGTAAATTGTGAATAATATTGCCAAGATGTCGTTATGCTAGACTATGAAAGAGAGTAACAATGGACTGCTTCCCTCTTGTGTGCTCTGTCCAGCAATGTTCCACGCTGAAGGAACAGTGGTGGCTACACATGTGTACTGAAGCGTGATGAAGAGAAGACAAGGATCTGTGCAAACAGTCACATAACAAGTCCTCCGGATGAAACCGTCATATACTTTGCTTGTTCATACCCTTAATTACAGCTCATAACGGCGTCCTGTTCCACCTCTACAAGGAAGGGAAGTGAAATATGACTCACACAGTAAAAGCTTTGCAGCTATAGTTCATATAAATGACTTTCTCACATGAATCTCATTTAGGTTTCTGGTTGTATGAAGGCAGTACACTTTTGAGGATTCAGTCAACTGGAAATTTTAGATGAACTTAGTTAATTTGCTTGCCACCAGTTAATGCAATTAATTTAAGTGAGTTTGTTTTTTCACTGCATTTAATTCTTTACACATTAGAGAAGACATCAATATTAAACCTTTCATTTAAGTCACTGAGTCCTCATAAGGAGGAAGGCAGGGGAGTGGTTGGCACAATTAAGCACAGCACTTTCAAGCATACTCCTTTTTGCCAATGGCTTTCAATTATTCATTTATTTTTTTCTTACTCACTGGTGTTAGGGGCTGCAGAAGACTGGACCCAGAAGCAAACAGGAGACTGAAAAATAGGTGTCATGAATGGGTTTATTTAGGGAGGGGGAGTTGGGACACCAGGAAGCTGGGAATGGATTCAGTGTCCGGGTCGGCAGAAAAGGAGGTTCTGTGATCCAGGTCCGTGATCCGGGTTGGTGTGGGTGTGGGGATTCCGTGCAGGTGCTCATACTTTAATGGGTTCTCGACTGATGATGAGACACGGGTGCGAAGGTGTGAGAGTGCTCCTCCAAGCCGCCCCGCCCAGCCTGAAACAAACAGAAAGAAAACCAGCCAGCACCCAGGGACCAATAGAAATAGGAATATATACATGAAAAACCAAAATCGCCACAACTGGTTGAGTTTAGGCCATAGCATTCACTGGTTAAGGTTAGAAAACAATCATTATTAGGGTTAAAATGCATTCCTTTTACAACAAAACCATCACTCCCAAGGATACATATGTGTTTTCCGTGGTTACATGTTGGCGTGTACATGTACAGCACACAAATAAAGGTTGCTACATCCAGGTTGGTTTGGTTAGGAAATCAAAACTACCTGATTAAACACACATTTATTGACAGTAATATCTCACATGCGGCTCAACAGCAATAAGTTGCTGATCAAATTACATGAGAGTGATCAGTTGCACCTGTCTGTAAAACAGTTATCAGCTAACTCCCACTCTGCTGTGTTGGGCTGATATTCTACTGTCCAACTGAAATGATAAACTAGCCTAACTGCTCAAAAAAAGATGTGATTACGAGAAACTGTTGTCCACTACAGCCTGCATGATACAGTAGAATGCTATCCTTTAATAATAGATGGGATTTTCCTTTGTGAGCTACTGGTAGCTACTGGACCGGTTCTAAATGTATTGTAGCACTAACAGTACTGAGAACATACATGCTACTACTGGCAACTAGAAAAGGTTAAACAGGCTTATTTTAGCAGTACTTTTGGTGTAAAAGCAGGATAGTCTCTGTACAAAAGACAAATAAGGATCAATCTACAGTGTTCAGAGTATTAATTATCACGCAGTATCTTTATTGTGGGTATTATATTGTTTAGATAGTGAAACTTTTCAATTTCGCTTTATTTTTAAACTAATGACAGTCTTTCAAACTTAAAAGTATTTTTCAACTCTTAAACTCTGTTAATGAGCCAAAACCATCTTCAAGGCTTTGAATCACTCTTATGGCATTTGACTAAAGCCCACAACTTGATCCACAGTTACTCTATTCACACCTGGCTTAGTTATCATGTCATTATAGCAAAAAAAGGTTTGTTTTCCTTTGGGTTTTTTGTGCTTTGTGTTTCCCCAGTCAAACACTGAATGTGCTCTCTTTCCATCGATGCTAACAGCCTATACCCCACAGCTTATGTCAGTGCAACTCCCTCTTTAGTATTCAAGTCCATCCTAACACCGACATAATCTCATCTGTGCTGGGACTTGTTTAGCAAATGAATGATATTTGGGCCACTGCCACAGTTTAGATCAAATCATCCTTTTCTATGAAAATATAATATGGAATATAAATAAACAGCATAATTAATTTGTTTTATATCGGTGGTCTTATTTGGTGGCTGCGCACCACCAAACAGAAAACATATGTTGTTAATTTAAAGCAAGGGGCTTTGATTGATATATATCCTTTAAAAAAAAGAGAGTGACTCATTATAATATAGATGAAGCATTTTATTGAGAACTATATCTGATAATATGACAAAATGAGTGAGATTCAAATGTCATGCCACACTTGAGGTATGGCATGAGAGATGCCTATGATGCCTATAACGATGACTTAATCTACCACTTGGGTTAAATTAAAATGTAGAGTGTATTCAAAAGCACTGAGTGGATTGTCCTTAAGTTTTCTACTGGCACTGAAAAATCTTCCAACACAAGGTCAAACCTTTCAATTGTTTTCTTTAAATTTTCTAAATGCGCCTAAATGTGGCCGAAGTATTAATTCTAAGCCATGTTTTACTACAATGGGTTCACGAGCTACAATTTCTTCACACTGTTTAGATATTTTGTTTGATTAATTACAGATGAATATGATCTGGACGGCAACCTGATCTCACAAATATATGTACAATAATGTGTTTAACAATACCCAAAGTGGTGATAGCACGTGATAATGTGTTGACCTTACATGCTGGAACTATAGAAGCAGATAAAAAGCATCCTTTTCGGCTTAACTTGAGCCGTGAGCAGGTCACTTGAAGTATTTTGTCTATATCTGGGTTATGTACTGAAACCTGTGACAGATTTGTGTTAAGAGCCACCATAAAACTTTAGAAAATTATTGTGTTTTGCACTGAGAGCAGCATATTCTTAGTACAAACCAGATCGAGCCAAACTGTAACCTAAAAGGGAGCCCTTCAAGCAGCTTTTTATTTAGAGAAAAACAAATCAATATGTGTTCTAGTTGTATCTCTGTAGGAAACTTACCAATGGCAAAATCTGGTTTAGTCATTGAGGTTTCATCTGCTCCATACTGCATGGCAGGGACACACAGGAAACAACACACATGCTTGACTACTGCAAAACAATAACAAAGAACAATAAAACCAAATTTACCTTAACAGCAGAGGAGAAATAGAATTTTCTTTCAGTAACAATATTATTAAAGTGCTACAAAACAAAAGTGATATCAAACTGAAGAAACAATCACTTTTAGCAACAGTTATGCAATTTTTTATATGACATTATCAGTGTTCCATCACATATTGTGGAGAATTTTGGCCCAAACAGGTTTGAGGTTTGCAGCATTGGTTTGTGCATAGCTCTCTTAAGGTCCCACCACAGCATTTACATCAGAGGTCTGGACTTTGTCTGGACCATTGCAACACCTTGATTCTTTTCTTTTTCACACATTCTGTTGTAGATTTGCTGCTGTGTTTGGGATCATTGTCCTGTTGATGAGCCAGTTTCAGACAAGCTTTAGCTGTCAGATGGAGTATTTGAGTCGAGAATACTTTGGTATACAGAAGTGTTTATAGTCGACTCAATGACAGCGAGTTATCTAAGTCCTGTGGCTGCAAAACAAGCCCAAATCATCAGCCCTCCACCGGTGAGCTCAACTGCTTGTATGAGGTGTTTGTGCTTTTATGTTGCTTGGTTTTCTCCAAATGTGATGCTGTGCAATATGACCAAAGAGCTCCTCTTTGATCTCACACAGTGTAATATGTTATGTGTTGCTGCTCATTTGAGACCTGGTAAGGGCCAGAGGAATATTATGTTCAAATCTGTAAAACCTTTATGTGAAACAGGGTTCTTTTTCATGCAACTGTAGTTGGTTTCTGCTGTAGTAATCTGTATTTCATAACCATTAAAAAGTACTTGGAAAAAAAGATAATCGTATTTACTTTTTACTTGAGTTAATTCTGATTTAAAGTGAACATTTAAACATCCATCGCTGATATGTTTTAAGTGGTGACTTCTTAAAACTAAGAAAATGTCAGACACTGTATAGGAGTGCTCTGTTGGTTTTCAAACGGGGGTAAATGGTACCATATGTGATAAGAAGGTTTCTTCTCTTCCACTCCTAAATCTTTATTTGGCTGAAATAGACGGGAGATCCAGATGAAAGAAGTTGAGTATTATTATTTTTTTGTTTGAACAGGAGACTTCAAGAAAACCTTTTTTGCATCATCGTGCCTTGTCATATTTTGCCATCGTTTTTTTCATTTTAAGTTTTCAACAGTTTGTTTAGTTATTGCTTCAGCAAAGACGCTGCAGAGTTTTGTGCAAAACTTCTGAGAATGAATCCAAAGTTAGAGGTCTGTTTGTTAGGCAATAGCACGTAAGGTATATGGCCCTGAGCTACATGAGTTAAATGTATATTTATAATCTTTTTGGATGGGGAAGTTTGGTGCTTTGGTCAATTCATTATGGGCAAGCTGCAGAGACATGGCAGCAAACTAACCAGCTCTCTCATAATTCGCCTATTTAGGGACTCAGAGATGCCCTGTATTCTGCAATGAAAGCGATAATGTCTCATAAGGAGGTCAGCATATCTCTAAAGGAGCAGATTAGCCTCCAGAAATACGGGCAAACGTAGGGGGTGAAGCAGCTTCAACAAACAGATATCAGTACCTCAAACTGGTCATGCATGTATGGACCTCCTACTGACAAAAACTCTGGACATCTTTGCTCAAAAAGTAAAAAAGATGGAATGTAGTGAGAGACAATGTTGCAGCATGTGCAATGCTATAAGTGTGCCTCAAAGAGGAAATGTCTGGTAGAGATTAAAAAACAGGACAGTGAAGAAGATAGAAAAGAGCTGGGCCTGCTGTGTGAGAAATTGTTTAAAAAGGAGGAGGAGTGGAAGAAAAAAGCAAGCGAGATCAAACTCCTCATCTCCAACCAGCTTCAGGTATGCTGCCTCAGTTGAGAGCTTTTCTTCACAATAATAGCCTAACAGCTTGTTCCAGAGTGCCTCACAGTTTGGTGAATTATAAATGTCTTTTTCTCTTGCAGAATCTTCATTTAACACAGAGGAGAAAGGGCAGCTGGAGAACAAAGCTTTAAAAGAAAAGGTGGAGAATGACAGCAAAGACAGCAAGAGAAACAACATATTCAAATGGAAGAAAAAGAAAATAAAGAGAAAGGAAAAAACACTGAGAACAAGAGGAGAAAGGGACAATGGAATACTGAAACAAATAAATCAATGAGAGAAAGAACAGATGTGGAAAGAGTAGAAAGATGAGAAGAAAGGAGAAAGTAGAAAAACAAAAAAATGCAGTCTTTTCTCACATCAAAATCGGTCAGTTTTACAAAACATAGCAGTTTTATGATAAATGCGGTGAAACTGCAACAGTCTTGCAGCAGTTTGTGAAACTGTCACAAAACACAATCTGCTGATTTCTGTCCTGGGACCCAATTTTCTCCTGCAGTGTCATGGCAATTTGGGAAACTGTCATGAAAAGAGTGTTTACTAGTTTCAACAGAGGTAAAAAAATCCATATGTGGAGGCTACAGGGAGGGTGTCGCGATGGAGTTACACATACTATTACACTTGTTTGTGTCTTGTACTTTTTAAGCTTGAATTTGTTTTCAGATGTACTTTCACTGGCTGTTTGGACAGGTTTAGGCAGGAATCTGTTTATGTTTAGGCATGAACATTTCAGTTAGCGTCAGGAAAATTATGGCCGCAATATCTGCTCCATGTTAAAAACGTAATTTCCAAGCTTACCTGGTCTGTCTGCAAAGAGAAAAGTTTAATTGAGGCACAAAGAAAAGTAAATTACTTTGAAAGTTGTGCTTGATGGCATAACCAAAGCACAATTTGTCCCCATTTCCATGCAACTTTCTTACCATGACATTGGAATAGAATTTATGAAAAGCCTACATTTTTGGAGTGCGTTTTTGGGACAGGACTCAGACTGGTAACTTGTAAGAAGGTCACATTTGGCTTTATAATGCTGCATTTGGAACAAAAGTACTTTTAGTCTCAGGGGCTTTTTTCATGGAACTCATTACTTCAGACCTCAGGTGATTGTGCTTTCATTGCATCATAAACAACCAGACAGAACTGACAAATAAGAATACTGACTCACTGATTTATGTCTGTGCTGCAGTGCACAGACTGGACAGTTAAGCTACAGTCAAAAGGAAGACGCACGCTTCACTGTGGAAATATCACTGTGGCCATTCCTACGGGTTATGCTATGGTGTGATTGCCTATTTGTGCTTTTGAATGTAACTGTGATGAAACAAAAAAAAAAGATTGATCTTTTCTTTTTTCTTTAAATTTAGCAGAAACGTTTTTGCAAGCAACTTACAAATAGCACATTAAGATTACAATGAATACACAAAATTTGTCCTCTGCTTTTAACTCATCCAGGTTGGCACCTGTTGAACATGCACATGCACAGGGTCACACACTCATGGAGACAGATGCCATACACTGGAGCGGTGGGCAGCCAATTGCAGTGCCTGGGGGGCATGGGTGAGCAAGGGCACCTCAGTCGTGGCAATGAGGTGGACTGACACCCATTCTGTCACCCACTTTAACCACTGAGCCATGGCTGCCCCAACATTACAGCCATGTGGGTTTCCATATCTTACAAAAGGATACCTCCAACCAACGATTAAATTTTCCAATGGGACGTTGTCATCGCAAAATAAAGTAAGTTTTTAGCATTCTGAGTCAAAATAGCCCTTTCCTCGCACACCTCATTCATTTTCTTGCTTGAGTAACCTGGAACGTTCATAGTGCATTGTCTCTCCCCCATGAACATGCATGAATGTTGTGTTAACAAATGGTAACAACTGTTCCTGAGCCACTTCTTAAACTTCTTTCACAATCTAGGATTAAAGTGGGAAATAACTGAATAAGAATCGCAAAAATAAGAAGTGGGGACCACACAAATGATCTGAAGGGCTCAGTATTGCAAGCCCCATCCCAAAAGTGATGGATGATTTTTAAAGGAAAACCTTCCAATTCTGCACACTTTCAGAGGTAATATATCTCCTAATGTGGTAGAAATGTAAATAGTCAGGGAAAGGATCCTATGAATTAGATTAAATTTCTGTTTATAAACTATCCAAATAGTTTTAGTGCTGAAATCTCTCCAAACACAGAATTAAAGTGGATACATGGCAAATTAAAGTAAATGCATAAACATTCCAGGACATGTTAAGGTGCCAGATGGCATATGACTTCAAGTTTCCATCAGGTCAGGTCACCACAGCAACCCAAGCTTACCCCTTATCTGTATATTGCAAATACTGTATGTTCTGAAAACGTCAATACCATTTTGTACCATTTTGTCTCTCTCTGATGAGTAGAGATAGTCTCACTTCCTCACGTTCAGGCAAAGAAGGATGGAGCTTCTTCCTAAGAGCCTTAAATTGATGCTTAACTCCGGGATTTCTTAAGAGACACAGCCAGATAAATATTTCATCTCAGACACCCACAGTCTAAATCCATCTCTCTGCATGATTTCTCCAATCTTCTCATGAGACCCAGAGAATTACTTATGTATATACATGTACTCCAGCACGTCCATCTATCCATCTATCTATACACACACACACACAGATTTTCTTTAACAGCCAAACATCATGCCAGCAGTTCTTTGCCCACATGAAAGTTTTATAATTGCTTCTCCAACATCTGTCAGTGTAGCTGTTTGTGAAGGGAATGTCAGCTTAATTGGCTGTTGTTATTTGGACACTTGGATTATCTGGACAAGTATGGCCAAATCAACTTCAAACTGATGGAATAACTGACAAAATTATAGACCAAAGCAAAACCTTTTAAGCAAAATCTCCGAGCAATTCATATCACAGTGAAAATTTGACAAATGTTTTTTTTTTGCCACAGCTGAAATTTGACAGGAGATATTTAGAGCAGTAGATGCAGCCTGGTTCAAGGGATGTGGTCCAAATTTAAATGTTTTTCTGAAACACCTTTGTTCCCCATAACTGACAGAATTTAACATTTTCAAATACTATTACCATATACTGATACAACTTATTACATTCCTATTAGTCTCAGTTGTACTGAGTTTTTAATGCTGATCATCACACGTTAGCCTGCATAATAAACTAAATTAAGGGGGTATGCATGGGAGTCATATTACCTGCTAAACATCAGCACTGTTATTATGAACACGCTGATGTTAGCATTTAGTTCAGAGCAACACAGCGCACATGTAACAGAGATAGTGTTAAGAATAAACACTTTATCTTAATCAGACAGCTCACTTGGTTTTCTAGGCCCCATAACAGTTCATTCTGTACATTACCATCAGCATGCCTGGGTTAAGAGAAAGTGAGAATAGCAAGCTGCAATAAGAGGAAAGTGATGAGGGTGTGCAGTTACGACACAATGTGAAGTTAGCCAGGAGAGAAGTAATTTCACATCTACAGAGACTGGTTTTGGACTGAGGCAAAGAGTGTAAGTAATTGTGTGCCTGTCTCTGTGAGGACAGGAGGGGGGAATCCATTCTTGGATACAGAAGAAAGCACCAGCTGAGTTGGCAGCAGAACCAAGAGTGACATCCCAACTTCCTGCATCACCATTCTCAGTCTGCCTCTCCCTACATTGGCTAAGCTGACTCCACATCTTCCTGAAATGTCTCTTCAAGCATTTTAATGTTATTAAAAGTGGCATGAGGATGACTACCTATAAATGTAGGCTGCATACCCACTGAGACAAAGACACTTTTACAGATTATAATTTCATGCAATTTAAGATGAAACATCTCTTTTGCAGCGCAAAGAATACAGTCAGGCTGTGAATCATGTGCATCTGAAAGAAAGCTGTTGACTTTTTCAGTACATTTAAACAACCAATTATGTAACTTCTTTGAAACTGTGCTGATATAGATGAAGGTGATAACCTTAAACAAATGACACAATGACACATAGAACCGCCTACATGTCCAGGTTAGGCTGCCCCAGAAAATTCAGCTGCAGACTGAACTACTGCAGTGCAAATCCTGCACCTGCAATGAATAACAAGCGTCTTGCACTTGACAACTGCAAGAAGTGAACTAGATGGAAAAACTTTTCAGTAAGCATCGAGTAATGTGCACTCAATACAACATAAAATATGAAGACTTTTTTTTAAGAGCGGCATCTCAGCTGGTATATATTGCAGAGGACATGCTGTGGTTTTAGGATGCCTCAGGGACTGGACAGCCTGTTCTTGTGTATTTAGTGACTTGTGCATCAATTTCAAGAGTTCTGGCTTGAAGCAGGAATTGATTTTTGAGGTGTGCTTTTTGAAAGAATAAGAACTGTAATTATAATAATGATAACAAATCCACAAATTTGATTAAAGAAAACCATCAAACATCATACTAATGAAATACCGCAGAGAAAAATTGTTAAATTTGTCTGCAAGCTAAAGCTATTTATGACTGAATAAATAAATAATCACCTCTGTGTTTTTCTGCACAAATGTGGGTTTTGGGTTGGTTGGTAATGATCCACTGTTACATTTCTGAGGGGAAAAAGTATGTGAACCTTTGTTTTCAGTAGCTGGTGTGACAGAGGCTGTAGTCCATTCCTCCCAATACAGAACAGTTTCTACTCTGGCATGTTGATGGGTTTCCCAAATTTTACCCACAATTTCATTGTTTCCCCACTTTGATAGCAAAAGTCTACAATTTCCAGCTGTACACTGTCTATCTGATTGAGTCTAAACTGGTTTTGTAACCCTTTTCAGCCTGGTGAAGCTTCCGCTGTTCATGCTGTTGTGCACTTTCACAAATGTCTTGTGAAGATGAGACTTTGTGAAACTGGAATTCCAATTATATCCTCCAAATAACATCTTATTCTTAAGGTTTACATAGTTTTGCCTCTTACTGATTTTTTTTCTTTGTATTTTCTAAGACTTTTCAATAAAAAGAAGAAATACTGGGAAACCCAAATAACTTGGTCAATAGAAGATTTTTTTTCCCTTGTATTGAAATAGGAATGGTTTGAATTAGAACAGAAAAATAAATGTTAATATTATTTCATAATGAAGAGGCCCTATTCATGATCATGCATTCATTATAATGTAACATTTAAAGCGTGACCTGCTGCTGACGTGGGCTCATTAGGAGTAAGTCAAGAAATATTAGTGGCCCACAACTTATGTGTCTTACTTCTTTAATATACCTGATTTTTAATATGTTTAGTCTCCAAACTTATAACATGTATTTCCTTCTTAGATAAGATAGATAGATGACGTCACTGATTTGTGTGTTGTGTATGTAATGATCCTTCAGAGATGACCTTGATCTACAAACTTTAGCTTAAAGTTAGTGCTTTTAGTTAAGGTTTAATTTAATTAGATAGCAAACTGATTCATTTATTTAGTCAAAAAAGGAAAACTGTGAGACAGTCTATGTTTAGAAAGAAATTAAAGCATGACCCAAAACACCATCTATTAACACAGCTCAAGAGTGTATGTCTCATATCCATAATCGTGTTTTAATTAATGCAGAAACTCATAAAGAGTTGTAAGAAATGTTGTGGTTGTTGTGACCTTTTTCTCCTACAGATTGGGCAGATTTAGTCTGTGAAGTCTGTTGATTCTGGAGCCAGAAGGGGAAAGCTAAACACTGACTCTGGAGGACAACTCAGATTTACTTTTTCATTAAGTTCCAATTTCCAACATCAGCATCTATGGCCAATAATTGACAATATATTTTTTTAATACAGGGTCATGCGTAAACCCAAAACGATTTCTAAGCCATTAGTAATGTGTGTGTGCTACAGCCACCTATTGTGTCATTTACACGCAGAAAAACCTGCATATAATCATTAGAAATTCACAAATCTTCTCAGAATATTCCAACTAGGTGTGCAAGAGACTTTCATACCATTTAAAAATTTGGGCACACCTGCACATTAATGTCGAATGAGCAGATTAATCATATGTTACCTAGCTCAATCACATATATTGTGAGTTCACAACTGATCCCACACTATCTAATATCTTTCCAAAAACATCTAAGAAAAGGACAAAATGTTTGTATGTTTCATTTTCAGCTCATTGTTAAAGTAGCAGTAGGTATTCCATCAAAGTGGATACTTCAGTGGTGGAAACAGATGTTTGGTGTTCTACATCCGCCTTACTTCACCATGGACTGCTTACATCTCAGCTGTAATGCCTGGAGGAATGTCCCAGAATGTTGAATCAAGGATGACGAGTACTCGAACTGACAAAGGCCAATGAGGATGGAGACAGGATCATCCTAAAACTGTGGTGACTGTCCTCTTCCAAGTACAACTACTTTAAAAGCATTCTGCACCCAGCTCATGTCACATCCTCAGGTAAGTGCTCAGATCACTAAGGCATTAGAGTTTTGGTTACAGTATTTTATTATTCATTAACATATGAAGAGAAATATGAACCCATTTCAGACATGCTCTGCTGCAGTATACTAAACAGCAAGGGGAATTATTTTTTGTGAAAACAGTACTTACTTCATTCAAAACCACATCCACATAAAAATGCATGCAGTGCTTTTTTTCTTAATGGATGGTGTTTCGCTTAAGTGGGAAAGAGAGGAGGTTAAGCACGCTCTGGCCTTAATCATCAACCTCCAAATACATCCACTGACTCGTACATCCTACTCCTAAAGCATTTTTTTGTGCCCATCAGTAACTGCTGTCTAGTTTCTTCAGAGGACAGGTTAGTCATGCACTGTCAATGACCAGTGAGAGAAGGCATAAGTGTGAGTCATCCTTGTCAAATCAGAGTGACTGACAGCTAAGACTGAGGCAAGGTTGACTTTAAGAACACTGTGCCATCACTTGTAGTTTGTTTCTCTTCACTGTATGTAGGTCTTTTTGCTGATCTTTGCAGGTTGAATTGTTAACAATAATAATAAAAACAGTTGGAAGCCTACTAGCTCAGACTTGGCCGTGCATTTTCAGGAAGTAAAGTCATCACTGAAACCATTACAAACCTGACAGGTCCAGTGGATTAGACGTGGCAACAATGCATTAAAAATGCGTGTTTTGTTTGAATCAGGGTATGAAGTTGAAAAGATACAATACAAGAACTAAAATGATAAAGAATGCTTTGTAGAGTGAAATGGTAAAATAACACTAATGGATGTTCTAGCAGACCACCTTTAATATAGGCAGTTATGGAATTCTCTTGTATTATTCATAGCTTATTTCAACATATGAATAAATCGAAATACAAGCTCTTCGACAAATGACAAATGAGGTAACACGGTATGAGAGCTAATTGTTGGATAGGAAATACCTCCTTAATGGCCGCATTGGCATGCTGCCCTCTTATGAGATGAATTAAATGCCTGCGCACCTCAGAATAAAAAACAATCTAACTGAAACAACCTTGCAGACTGGTCTCTATGGGCTTTCCTTGTTTCCGCTACACTAAGCAAGAACTACTCCTCTCACCTCTTATTTTTTCCTTTCCGTCTTGTTCTTCTATCTTATTTCCCTTCCTTATATCTCCAACATCTCATGTGTCTAAGCAGTGTCCACTGGAGAGTTATGAATAAGTGATGAATTAATACGAAGATGAATTATTGTGATGGTTTATTCAGTAACGGTGCTGCTTGGGACTGTGTGTTCTAACTTGTCATGAGTTCTGAGTGACAGTTGAGGCCCAACATGCGTGCATAAACACACTTTACCCAAAGTGGAATTCATAAATGGATTATGATAGTGTACTTACTCAATGTGTTCTTGTCAAGAATGCAGGTCTGGCAAAAAGAAAAAAAGAAAGAGCAACAAAGCCCCAGCCTATCTGCTGTTGGTGCAAGTGAGACTTTTCTCCATCTTCTAACTTCTTTGGAACTGTGCTTTGGCATTTCCCATGACTTATTTAGACATGAGGGTAGCCGCAAGGAGGACAAACACAAGGGTACACAAGAACGAGAGCAAGATACGACGAGACAAGGCCAGAAAAACTGGCACATACTACTGTTAACTATTCATTATGGTGACTAATTAAACATTTACTCCCCTTTCAAAGCGTGGCCCTGAATACTGCAACCACCAGGGAGGAGTGGGTGTTGGATAGAATTACAGATATAATGCCAGAAAATGACTCAAATGTCACAGTGAAAACGTGTTACTGGCCTAAATACCGTCTTTGCTTCTGCTCTCCTGGAAATAAACTAAAGCCTTCAACGGCTATAATCCATAGCTAACGCTAACACTTTCAAAGCATAACAAAGCTAACAGAGCATGAAGTGTTACAATTGTAGTTAGTTCACCTCTTTTCTTTTGGTAAGCAGTACAATGCCATGTCAGACATAAATGTGAAGAGGAAAAGCAGATCAATGAGCCGGAGCCACTCTTTTTTTCATTACTGTAAGATAATGCTAATACTTCTTTACCTCTGAGATCACCTTTGAATTCACCTTTCAAATCGGTTACAATTGTTTTTGATCATTTAAAAAAACTACCAGTGCTGCTTCTTCCTGCTGTCAGGTGTCCTTGTCTGCTTCTTGTCAACCAACTGAATGTCTGGTAGGTTAGCTGGACTTTCAAATGGAATCAGTGCCAGAGAATCAAAGATCTTGTCTATCTTATTCCAAACACTCATCTTTGTCAAACCCTGGAGGCTATATTACCTAAAAATACAGCTCAATCACTGCAAGCTCAGCCAGACATCTGTTTTAGACAGGGGCTAATGTCGCCTTGAGCTGCAAGCTAGAAGCAGAGATGAAAGGAGGCTGAAGTCTGGTAAGCTCTTTTCCTCCAAGACCCTAACCCTGAGATATGTTTCACTTTCAGACTTGTAGTACACTGCCCTGACTGACACCTTCTATATATGTAAGCTCCACAGTGGAAGAGTTTCCCTTTTTTTCTGCATTATAAATCAGACAGTATCAACATCACAAAGGCAGATGTTCAAAAACAAAACTTTATCATTTGCAAACAACAGCATGCATTCACTTGAATTGATGCCAAATTCTGCCAAAGCAAAATTAGGTATCTGTCTATTGTCTTGTAAAGAAAGATGAAAATATATTTTTTATCATTTCTGTCTTTTTTATAAATACGATGTTCCTTTGGTTGACAGAATTTATTAGTTGACATTAAATAAAATGAGAAAATCTTAAGAGAAGAAGAGAATCAATAGTTTGTGCACAAAATGTTCAAACTTTTGAGCCCTGGCAGGTTGCCAGGCTTCAACTGAGGTCATTTTATTACAAAGTAAGAGTCCCACATAATAAGAAACTGTGAAATGCACTGTGCTTTTTCAGGACATCCCGAGCTTGTGTCCTTGATCAGAAGGAAGTCACGTTTGTTTTAATCTGATTTAATTTGCATTTCCTATAATTGAGAAAATACCTTTTGCTAGTTATGAAGTACTTTAAACTGTGCAAAGAACAAGGTGTTGTGCACAGAGTGAACAATACAGGAGATGGGTTGCTTTTATTGGATGTCAAACAAAAGACACATAACCAGAGTTTTAATAAGATACGAAGCAGCCAGTACTACTTATACCGTTGCAGAAGCTGAAGTTTTAAATCCCTATGTGTGGAAATCTTTTTTGTATATTTTGGCCACAGAAAAAAAACATCTTCCACTGTTTAGATATGTGTACAAAAATTAATAAGGCATGACTTACAAAGCGTATGCTATGGAAAAACACATTAACAGCTGAATGAAGTTCCTCGAAGACTTATCAAGAAACATGCCATCAACACTATATAAAGATGTTTAGCTCAAACTTTATTTCACACACGAGTTTACAAGAAGGCTCGTTTTGTGAAACACATAAAAGATGGATGAAGCTCCCAGCCAATGTGGAAGCTTTTTAAACATCCATTCTTCCTAACGGTCAGAAGAGGAGAACTCATCTGGCTGCAAGAACAAGTCGAACAACCTGCTTCTATCTTGATTTTTTATTCTTAGTGAACATTTTGTTTTTGAGTTTATAGTCTCACTCAATAGAGGAAGTCTTGTTCAATAATGATGTCTGTAACTTATGATCTCATCTTAATTAAAATGAACACATTTAAAAACTTTATGCATAGCTACCCTGCGATTGACAAATTGCTAAGCTGTGGGTAGGCTACACATGGTGTCAGGAGGTGTTCAGACACATTCATTGCTTCAACATCTACATTGTGTTAATTGCATAATGTAAGAAGCCTTAATGTAATGTCATCTCTAAATAGATCACATTTTCAAATCTCTGTACTAGATACCCCCCCCCCCCCCCCCCCCCCCCCCCCCACCACCACCACACACACACACACACCACCCTTCTTTGTCCTAACTTTGTCCTTAAATCAATTGCTTTATCTGAAAATATGTCGGTACATCACTCTTTGTGTAAATAATGGTGCTGCTCATTGAGATGACTGCAGTGAGGGATCAAGCTAATGTTAGCATCTTCTCTGGGACCATTTAGCATGCTGATAATAGCTTCCCTCCATGGGAGGCCATCAGAGCTTTGCGTCTGCTTCTTTCTGAATGGCTGCACTGGAATTGGCACATGAGCTTTGTACAGCTCATGTGGGAGAAATGAATAAGTGAAAATGTACACATAACTCACAGAATGAGCCACACAGAAAAACACAGTTTATTTCATCCAGGGGACATGAATACATGGCAGCAGAGATCCATTAGTTGTAAACATGTAGAATCTGTCTGCTGAGCAGAAGGCATCGCAGTGGGGAGCCAGACAGCGATGTGGAGGTGTAATAGCTTGATGAAGAATATGTGTGAATGAGTGTGTGTGTGTGTGAAGCAAAACATGTACATGTGTCTGTTCGTCACTGCTGCCAGGCTTGTTAAGGCTTCTAGAAGCAAAGGGACTTTCTGCTCGAGTGGACCTCTAAGGTAAGAATTCATACATAAGCAACCTTTAAAAAAAACAAACAAAGAAAGCTTAAAAAGACAGAAATAGAAATGACATCCTTCCTCCCTTCTCACATAGCAGATTAGGTAGAGGTAAAATAATAATAATGCTCTTTATGACCTTAATTCTTCTCTCAAACATGCCATCAATACACACAATCATCTACAATCTGCATGCAGAAAAAGCAAATTTGATTCTAAATAATGGTGTGTAAGACTTATCTTAACTAAGGCTGGTTTCACACAGGGGATGTTGAAATGGCATTACGTGAACTATGCTGAGTTGTTGTGTTGTGGCTGCATGTGGGTATTCGCACCGACAACCTTTCTACTGCGGCACTGCCTGCACAACAGCTTTTAATACAGGGATACGGGATATGACCCAAACGCTAAAGACATGAAAGTTGTAACTTGAGAACAGTTGCATTCAGTTGCCAAAATGAACCAAAATCGCTCTATTATCATCAATCACCATCATAACAGGTAAGCTGTATTTTTGACTTCTTTAACATACCCTGATCTTTACCTCATACGAGAAAAACATGCAACACGCTGAAACTCTAGATGCCTAGTGGCTGCACTGTGGCTTGGCCGGAGCTAAGATGCGTGCCTCTATCAGCCGCTGTGGATGCTCTGATCTTTGTTTTTCAACATTTAGCATCCAAAACTATCTCAGCAAGCTTGGAAGAAGAGAAGCATGGCTACAGATAACTGTGATGGTCACCTGGACAACAGACTGAGATGGTTTATCAGGGATAGTAGAGACTCCACTTCTTGAGGAAGCTTTGGCTTTTTTCACTGTTTGCAGCAAGATGGTCTTTTATAAGTTTGTGGTGGAAAGGTCAGTTTCCTTTGTCTCCGTTTGTTGGGACACTAGCATCTTAACCAAACTTATAAGAAAGGCTGACTCTGTGCTGGTGATTACTGTGGAACCCCCAGGGCTGATCATGGAATGAAGAATGTTGCACAAGCTGCTCAACATGGAGGACTTCACTGAATAACCTCTAAACAAAATAGCAATCTGATAACGAAATGTCCTCAGGCAGAGGCTTCTTCAGCTCATCTGTAACATACAGCAATAACTTTTCACACCGACTCTGTCTAAGTAGAGAGGACTTCTTTCAGATGAAACTCTTAATCTGTGTTTTTCTTTCTTTCTTTTTATTTTGGTAAACATATTTCTAATTAACACCATGAAAATATCATTTTTATTTGGTCTTAACAAAGTTTTATTTCATTTGGTTTAATTTAATAAACTACATCAATGAATGTGTGAATGAATCTCTTCCCTCAACTGCTTGGCATACATTATTCTATTCAAAAATGGTTGCTGTACCTCAGGAAAAAAATGGTGATTCTTTTATCAGCTCCTTTACCTCTGATATGAACCATTTTACAAAGCCTTAGACATGTTCATTTGTCCTTTTGTAACATTTGCTGCTGTAAGAACTGTTCCAAATCAGTTTCTTAACATGGTCAGTGGGCAGCTGTACATTAGATTTAGAGCAGTCACAACCGTTCATTCACAACAGCATTACCTTTGTTCTCCAAACCTGTAGGAGACTCTGAAGTCAGCAAATACATGTTGACTTCTTCTACTACATAGCTCTCCTTTGAAATATTTAAAAACTGCTGCAGAGCTTGCAGCAACCACTTTTTTGTGAAAATCTTTTGAAATATTAACCACACACTAACCTTAGCACCAAGTAGCAAATCTCTTGCTGAAGTGGAGGAACTGGTGGAGCATTTAGAAGATACAGAGGCATATGGTTCTCATAGGAGGTGGCAGATAGCTGGAAGAGAACAGAGATGATTGAGAAATTATGATAGCCCATAAAAACAAAACAGATTAATTGCATATCATGGAATGGCAGCTGACCTGTGGTTCTGTTAATCAACACTTCCATCCTCAAAATGAGAACTCTGATGCAGAGCTGATATACTTTTCTATGTGCAAACATGGCTTTGGATGTGAATCGGCAGACACAGGAAAAAACATGCAAAAAAAGTGCTTTCGATGCGCTACAATTAATTAACTATGTAGTGTTTTTAAGAGTGAATATATTAGTATGCAAGGATGACATTGCTAAGCTGCTCCAAGCATTGTCAAGTATGAGGCATTTATAGCCAATCAATTCAGCACAGAGATTTTCACCCCCCTATGCAAATGTGGCATTTAAGTCTGACAGTAAAACACTTTTTTTTTTTAATTTCTGAAATCCCATGGTTTTAGCCACACATAAACATCTCCATTAGACTCCACTCATTCAAAGATAACTTCCCTTCTAGTATTCAAAGTCCTAACAAATTCAGATTCAACATTTAAGAACATGGATTCACTAAATGTGGTCACATCTTGTTCTCTTTTTCACATGTCCCACCAGGAGACGTCAACTTCAAATTTCCTTTCATCTTTTATGAAAATATATCTATTTATATATATATATATATATATATATATATATATATATATATTTAGCACATATGGGAAGTTCAGGTAAATTACATCAAAATGGCTGTTAGTGCACTTCAACTACCATCACCTCCTGATTGTCAATGTATTAGGAGCTTTAATACAGCTAGGCTTGTCTTTCTTACAAACCATTTAAAACCATGAGAATCAAGGCTGTGTCCCAAGGCAGTATCGAACCTTTTGCCTTTTACATTTGTCTTGCAGTATTTTGGTGTAGATTCTAAGTCATCTAGGTCATTGTGATCTTAAGAGCTTGAATAAGAGCAATTGGACTTCTTCTTGGTTCTGAGGACATTTCTCCTCTCATCTGGTTCTTCGGTTTCTAAACTAGTTGGTGGGGAGCATCGGCTTGGAAATAGCAGTCGTAGTAGTGGTGGTAAGAAGTATAAGGTCATACTCACTTATATGGTCTACTCTGAATGAACACTCACAAAAACAAGTGTCAGGTTTCCAGTCTCACTTCCTGCATCTCTTAAAAACGTGGTTTTATTTCCATGACAACTAAAAAACAATAACTTAAACTTGATTAGATAGAAATATGTATCTCTGAGACCTAATGTTCATGTACGTCTGAAATTAATTTCAAACCATCAGCAAACTGATCAGGAGTTAATCTAGCTAATGACTTCATAATAAGTAAGAAAAAAATGAACCAGACAGTGTTTTGCACGCATCTCACATCAACAGTCAGTCGTAATGCACTTTAAGGCACTGTCTCACTGGTCTCACATCCCAGGATATGTTGGCTTCGAGACCCATGATTTGGCCATGAGGGACAAAGAGTAAATATGCTTCCAGCTCTTTTTCATATTTTTTACTTGTGAAAACCAAGTTATACAAACTATTGATTGTGGCAGAAAAATTTTAAATACTTCAAATTACATCTGAGGGGAAACATTAAATTTGCAACCGTTTAAATAGCTTGATAAGAATGAAATAGCAGAAGAATATTCAGCAGTATCCATCATTAATATAACATGATGGAAGCAGATGGCTGTAGAATTATCTGACAAAACATAATTTTATCCCCGTCACCAGCGCACTCTGCATCCTCCTTCTCTCATCATGACTTCATTTAATGAGCTCTCACTTTACCACAAAACGCTCAGTGGACAAGGAGAAGAAGGGGGGGTGGGGCATTTCACAGACTAAGGCGGTTTTGATAAGTGATTGTGATTGCAAAGCTGCAAATGAATCATTTCAAATCATAATGTGGCGGCTTTTCTTGGAGCAGAAACCATAGAGTAGGCCTACTATATAGCACGTAAATTAGTCTGTCTTTTACTCTCTTCAGTACAATAATCGGTGATTAACAAATATGACCTAAGCCTACATGGCAACCAGAAGCTTGGCATTCTCCAATTAAGATGATAAGATAAGATCAATCAGTTACATATAAATGAATCAGACTCAGACTTAAATAAATATTCCAAGGGTACTCAGGTTTTGATTCCCAAGGGTTAATAAGCCTCCACTCTGTAATCAAATGTTAAAATGTTGGAACAGACATGTAAGGAATTTAAAATGTGTTTTTTATCTGTACATATGTCTTCGTAATCAGATATGTATTTATGCACTTAAGAGATGGTACATACATGCGGTCCATAATAAAAAATGTTGTCACTGAGGAAGGAGTTGAAAACCATAAGGCCCCTAAAATTCTATCAATAATATATATATATGAATAGAGAGATGTAAAGCAAATACATGCAAAATTATGTGGAGATCCTAACTCATTATCAGCCTTGACTCATGGACTGCGTCATGGATTGTTACATTTTGTTTAAAAAACTGGAGCCTATCCCAGCTGTCATTGGGCGAGAGGCAGGGTACACCCTGGACGGGTCACCAGTCCACTTCAGCATTCGACTTAAGTAGTTGCTGCAAATGCTGGTTGATGACTGAACAAAGGAGACTGCTCACTAATTAGTTGAAAGTTGATAAGTTCAGTGAAAACTCCACATAAAAGGGTTACTACGAAACACCAAGAAAGAGGATATAAGCCTTTTATATATACTCAACATTCTTTACCTGCATTAATGATTTTCTATGTTACTCAAATAACTTTTAACGGTCTATTGAGAGAGAAATTACCTTAATCACTACAGTGTTATTGGCAAGGAGCTTTGAATGCACTTAGAAGCAGACCATGAGCTGTTTTTCTTTTGTCAGTGAGTAGTCAAGGGTTACCAGGCACAAGTTCGTATGACATCAGATTATAAGACTAATCACCTCAGCCTAGAACACAGATTCATCTTTATTGCGCTGTTATTAAAAGTTAAAAAAAGTAATTAATTCTTATTTTTTGTTTATAGAAGCCCACTCTTTATGGCCTTGTTATTTTTTTTATAATTAATAGTTAAAAATAAAAACACATTTAAACAAGCTTTTTTCTTGCCTCTCCATCCCTGACCAATCACAGCTTCTAAAATGTGTGAACATATTGGTTCTATCTATGTATTTATATGTATTTGAAAGACATGCGAGCAGACACAGAAAACTTCCAATGATCCAGCAGGTATCAAGGTGGCAAATAATGCAAAATGACCATCAACTAAAAAAAGCACAGGATAGTGAGGTCAGCACACCTCACTGTGATTTTAATTTAAACTTGTACAATGTGATACATTTCAATTTCATTTCAATGTCAAAGCGCTTCAAAATATAAACCATATTCCTTGACATCCACTGAAAAGACATGAATACTTTCACATTAAATTCATAATATAAACCTAATCAGATGCATTGATAAAATACTTCATAAGACTTTTATTAGCCTGGTGTGCCATTTAACACTGAAAAACAAACTAGAGAGTGATTTAAGTGGACTTCAGGTGATTTTCCACAAAGAGAATGTCAATGACTATGTAAAGCAAAGTTCAAGGAGTGGCCATCGTATCAGTGGAAGGGAAATCCTATATGTGTGGAAGCTACATTTGTGTTTATGGGTCTTCCTAGTTGTACCTCCTCGTGACTGTGTGCATGACTGGTTGGAAGAACTAATTTTGTGGTCCACTTGTTCACTGGCTTTCTTCAATTAAGGCAGGGGTCGGTGAGAGGACCACACTCTGACATCAGTTCTGACCGAGTGGGTCTGCCGTGGCAGGAAGCAACTCATCTTGTTTCTGTGTGAGTGTAATTGTGCTGTCAGTGTGTGCAAACCTACTGATGATGATTAAGAGATTCTGCTTCTTATTGCTATTTAAGTTTGAAACATTGCTTTGACACCAACATCCTATGTGACTCATAATGAATGAGGGATAAGAGCTATCACATGACTTTCTTCGATTCGTTATGCATATTAATTATATAGGGTATTAACGTGTAATAAAAATGTGCCACGTTGCCTGTAAACTTGAGTTTATTGAGATGATTTGTAAAATGTATCACTGTCTCACTGATTCACACGATGTGTAAATGTGAAAATAATTTCACACTACAGGAGTGAGAATTAAATGCAAAAATTAGTCACAAAAAGTTCAGAAGCACAAACATATTAGCGTATAGATCTAACAACTGCTTGGGCATATTCTGCAGATGACAGTTCTCAGAAATGCACAATTTAAACGTGTTTTAATAACACTTTTCTTGAATACAGAATAAGTAGTTATTTATCATTTTATTTTCATGTTTTCAATATGACGAAACTGGAGTCAGAGTATTTTGGTCTAATGAGATGTATTTGTACTGTGGTGCTTGAAAATTTGTCAATAGCCTAAACTGGATTTTTTTTGCATAAATCTTGCAGAAGTCGTTGATGTTGCTGTTTTTGCCCAATCTCTACAGAACAGTTTCCACTTGTTTCTGTCGGCTCCCAGGAAATCTTAGAGTGATCCAGTTCTACAAACATTCTCCAAGTCCATCTTCAAATGAAATGGCTAAACTCAGGTGGCTGTGGGTCAGGAGTCGGCCAAGTAAGGCCCCTGGCTTCCAATTCCTCACTGGATCAGGGCATTGACAAGTGATGTTTGGATGTATGTGAAAGGATGAATGAGTTTAGAATGTAAAAATGAGACTGTCATTCTCCCAAATGCAACCTAATAGGTCATTTGTACATGTAGGTCAAACACATAAAATTGTATGTCTATGTATACGACCTGTGGTGGTCATGAGTCAACTGAATTTGTACTTTAGGGCCTTGAGGGTCACAACTGCATTGTAAAATAAATATATTTTAACTCTATCCATGGTCTTTCTCCAGCCATAACCAAGTGGTATAGATTTCTAACACTAACCAAGTCATGTTATTGCCTAAAACCAACCAGGAAGTGATTAAATGTCATCACGACGTGATGTATTTACCAACTATGGCAAAAAAGCACCCATAAGGGTGACTGTCACATCGTAAAAAGAATGCATCTTAGCCCCAACCATGACTGCTTTCCTAGCCCCGATCAAGTAAGTAATAGTAATGTCGAAAGCTAACCAGGAAGTGGCAAAAATGTTTATGCAGTACTGTCTTCTTCTTACGTAAACATAACTAGGAAGTAAAAACATTTGTCATATTTTGATCTTGATCATGCATTCCACTAAACACTCAATGACTGAAAGAACTGTGCTTTACCATGCCTGAAGCAAGATAGTAATTGAGGGTGCGAGGTTTGACACTACTAGTTTTGAGTGAAGGATAAAACTGAGTGTAATCTGCATAACAACGATAAGAGACAGTACTTGTGAGGTAAAGGAAATGGCACAGAGGAACTGTATATAATAAAAAGAAAATGGGTTTTGAAGATTATCAAGATGAATACCAACTGAGAGCAGTACCACAATTCCACAGTTATTCCATAGTAATTCTATAGTTATATTATCAGAAATCAAGCAAAGTATCCCAGCTAAAGTGTAAACTTTGTTGTACAGTTACAAAACAGGAGTGATTTGTTCTTTTCCACAAACATGCCAATGCATTGAACATAATCTTTAATAACATGTCAGACTGCAAAAGCCCTATAAGGGCATTCAGTATCTAAGCATTTCTCATCAGTATATAATAAAAACACCCACATAACCACAAAAAGTACCCACAAATTAGGTTTTTCACTTTCTGGCAAAGTGTGCTATTCCAGCAACATATATAACCCCTAAGCCAGCACAGCCCACACTGTACTAGCTAAAATGCATCTGTTGAAAATAAATGCTGTATCTGAGTGAGCACACAGTAGCTGAAATTATCAGCCCAAATTTCCGCTTTTTTTCCATGGCCATCGGCTGTGGCTTCATATCTCTAAAATAGCTCTACAGTCTCCACTAGTTTAAATTATATCACTCAAAATATCAGTGTGCCCCATAAACCTTAATAATGTCACTGTGGGAAGAATTTTTTTGCTTCTCCCTATGAGGTGTTTGTATAGATTTCTTTATGATAGCTCTCCCTCAGTAACATCCTGTGTGTTATTACAATGACAATGTCTTACAGTCTTAAAGCTCTTGGAAATCTATTCAATTATTGTTTTATCTGACAAAGCTTTTATAACAAAAACAACACCAGACACCTTCTGCTGTGATGAATAATGTGTAGACATCCCATTTTCCGACCCCGACCTTATTAAACGTTCCCTCACCATCATTTTCAATCATGCATAGGACAGACCCTGATATCTTTATTCGAGAGAAACCACTCTGCTGCAACTCCTCACTGGAATTGAACACAGAGGGCCAGTACCTTAGGTCTGCAATTATTAGTTAAAATCTCATTTTCAAAAAGAGGAAGCTCACATGATCAACAGACAAGGCTATATATTTTTTCACTAATGAACAGAGAGCAACAGACTCTGCTTTCATTCAGCGCACATGAATGTCTACAGCAACGTCTTCACCAGTGGCAGGAAATGTGCAAAACAGAGTCAGTTGAGCGGCTAATTACCTGAATCAGATCATTTATTGCTGGATTGGATAGCTCATATTGACTGTATCACAAGTTTCTCATAAAAAGAAAAAAAAATATACAAAATATTGGCCTGGAATGAAAATCACTCCATTTTGTCATGGAGTCAAAGCAGAAGTTGGCAGAGAAGAGTTTACACAAAGCTGCTGTGTGTTCACTCAGAATGACAGAAAACAAAAATGATCATTGTAAGAAATGATCATCTAAAACCATGTATATTTGCCAACCTTGACATAGATCATAGATTTTCTAAGAAAGTGAATTCTTAGTGCTGCAAAATCTGTTTTCTGAACTTTAGCACCATTGCTAAATCAGACAGAAAATATCTAGAATTAAAAGAAAAACAGAATGATGAAAATAAATTAGGTTAGTTAAGTATTGTTTTGTCTAGTTTTGCTATTTTTCCACATGCAAATGCTGAATATTTCTTTAAAGTTTGTTATGGCATTGCAAAAATTGTTGGCAGTTGATGTTGTTTTAAAGCACCAAACATGAAACAATTACTTCAGTTCCTCTTCAAAATTCCTCTTGATCGTGCCTTACACTCTACCATTCACTATCATCATGACTAATAGAAAAGGTGAAACATATAGCCATATTTTAGATATTCTAGTAAGTCAAAACTTCAGAGTTTATTCAATCCATAAGTGGATCCATAATCTGGCAGTACATACTGGTGATATTGTAACAAATAAAGATTAAAAGAAATTATGGACAAACATTTTGTCCAAACCTGCCCAGCAACCTGTGGAGGTTCTTACAAAAACAGCTGATCCAATGAGTGTGGGATCAAAGTTTAGTTATCAAACAGACAATAAATGAAATGCTGCATTGAAGAGACAATAAGTCAGTTCGTAATGTGCTTCTGACCTAGTTTAACAGATATTTAGGATGTCATTCAGAAAATGGCTTCAAACACATTTCTCACAAAACTCTAAATTGCCCCATTGATCCATTACAGTGTGTCCTGAATCAATTTAAAATCCAATCCAGATCTTTTCATGGTGGTTATACAACATTTGTTTTGGTGGACAAGATAGGAAAGGTTAAGTAAGTGGACCAAATTTATCAGATAGCAGACACAATTACATGGATTTTAAAAGTTGCAAAGATATCCAACGATGTAGGTTTATACATCACCAGCATCATCCCCTGACAGCAATTCTGCACAATGAAAAAACAATAAAGGACTTTTTCTTTATAGATATGTTTATTAACATTCTAACAGGAATGTCTTAAATGCAGTGGGTCGCTGGGGACCATTCATCGCACATGACACTAAAAGATAATAGAACTGAACATAAAATTCACCTAAATGTGTCAGCATCTTGGCTACTTATCATTGCAAGCATAATGAGCACTATAGCCCACATTACGACCACATTGATAACATTTTTACAGCATTTCTGCTTTAGCCTCTGGGGCAGACACGGACTCATTTAATAAGGTTTATAATGATATATGCCTTCCTACACCCTTTCATCTGTCTCTAAATTGGCACTAAGGGGTTTCTACTTGACCTATTTACTCATTGTACCGCTGACATGGTTAATACGGTGACATTGTGGTGGCACACAACCATACACCCACAGCGATGCACCCACATCTGAGGATTTAATGTTGTTTATTATCACAGTGGTAAGGAAGCCAAGAATAAGGTCGTTAGAGATAGGGGAAAATGTTTTTATATTCTTCAAAGCAGCAGTATTCAAGTATGCACATTTAGATGCATATAGCAAAACAAGGCTTTGGATATGGAACAAAAAAGGGACAAAGATCAGTATGTGTGTGGGGGGGTGTGTGTGGGTGAATGTGGCTGTGTGTATACACGTGTGTGTGTGTGTAACCCAGGGTCATATGGTCAGATGTGTGGTCACGGTCTCCAGGTCTGGACCTCCAGGTCTCAGTGTAAGGTTGATAAGAAGGGTTCTTCATCTCTGCCCTCCAGACCACTGCATGTTTGTGTAAAGCTGTGTGTGACAATGTGTGTATGTGTGTGTTATGAACTCAGCTGAGCAGGTGGTGAGATACCATCCTATTACGGTGGCAAGGCAGATGGTGGAGTGTGCCACCTGCATCCCCTTTGGACCTCCAGGACAGACTCCGACATCACTTCAGTGACCAACCATCGTACAAACAGCGACATACAAATGTCCACATACACAAATCTGATGGAACAATAAATCTCCTCGCCATAGAGTGGGGAGATCAAGCTGAAGCAAATTGGCTTTATGACATTTGAATTACTAATGCAATGACCTAATAAAGAAGAAAGAGCCTCATTAAAAATAAATTCTGATGTTGGCAACAGTAGATTATGGCTATACATGAAAAAGGTTGAGTGTCATTAAAAGGACTTAAAATGAATCTGCTAAAAATCTAGACTAGACCGTGTAAGTACATCATTTCTCTGTTGGTTCTCCTTTCGAAACTCGTGTGTCTGTGGGAGAAGCACAAGCACTTTCACAAAGCAATAAAAGCCTTTTCTGTGACATTTCTGCAGAGAAGATGATTAGGTTATTTACATGATTTGCTGACTAACCGACCGATACATACTGTAAATGTTCTTAGATGTATCTGGAAGCATTAGGACTTTATAAGGATTTGGAACATTTTGAGTAAAAATTGCTTTGATTTTGAGAACTGTAGGAAATGAAGGCTGAATTCCCATGTGTGTTGTTTAGAAACTTTTGTGAAGAAAGTTTTGAGTTCAGGGTTTACATGAATGACAGAAAAGGCAAAGTTGCAATGAAGATCAGAGAGGGACATGACATCACTGCGTTACATCACTTCTTTTTAACAACACTCAATGGGTGACAGGTCTGGACTACAGGTAGGCCAGTTTAGCACACAGACTGCTAATGGTTTGGCCATTTATGGTTGTTATATTTTGTTTGTCAGTCATCAAGATTACACAAAATTTATTTTAAAAATGGGATCATAATTCACACAGAAAATTCAAGTAATGGAATTAACTAAAAATAAGCTGTTACATTTTGATTTACACATTTTCTCTGTCACAACTACGAAAAATCTAATTTTTACATATATTCAAATACCTTTAGCCCGCATGATTTTTCTGTGTAGGCCGTGTTTGTGAAAATAGGCTGTTGATCAAGCCCGTGAGTGCCATGTGAATGAATTTGGATAGAATTTATTCAATTACAGTTGGTATGTGGATTAATGCTGGGACAAATGTTATCTTGTTTCCTTCAAAAGTTAAATAGAATTTTGTTTTTAAATAGTTTCCTCCCCATTTTGACTGAAATGTGGTTATGTATGTTTAATCAGGTTTATGGCAGACAAAGGGAGTACTCACTGCGTAGCGCACAGAATCTGCTGGGATGTTCTCGTTTGCTTCATTTTCTGTCTTATTATTTCAGCTACTCTGGCTGAGATATTCAGTCTCTCTCCCTCTTACAGATAGACAAGTCCTTTGTTTAATTTGAAACTTTCTCTCTCTCAATAAACCCCTCATTTATCAATTTACACACATGCTGTGTCATTTCAGTGCATTTCATGTGGAAAATATTTGTTGAAAAAAAATCCATGTAGTTATTTGTATTGAATGGCTGTTCGTTTAAATCTGGTGCCACCCACTTGAAATCCTCTCCCTCTGATCAGTCTGACCTTTGGAAGCACACAACACAGCTCTGAGCAAGAGATCCATGGATACAATATGCTCCGTAATTATGCTCTTGTAAATCTGTGTTCATTTACTAGTTTCTCTCATGAATCTTCCTTTTCAAGCTTTTGAGCTTCTTAATGAAGAAAACTTTCTGAGGAAATACTTGACAAATTTGATATTTTTGGTCAAACCAGCAGCTACAGATCAATTTTGAGAAGAGAAAAGTGCGAGCCTGATAATTCACTCTGAAATATGCTATTCGTTACATGGATACCCACTAAAGTCTTACACAAACATTCTTGCTCCCCACAGGATAAATCCCCCTGACTTTTCTGATTATGTGATTTTGCTGAACAACCACAGATGTCTTGTTCACTACTGACTGACACAGACTCAGAATCTGATACTTTTATGGTTTCATGTCTTCATAGTAGCTTAGCCAAACCCTTAATTTCTCATGAAATGCTGTCAGGCTAAATTAGGCCCTTTAATTTGCAAAAACTAATTATATGCCCTTTATGTAGCTTCAAGTGCATTCTGTTTAGCAAGTAAATGTTATCGTAGTGACATTAGCATGCAGCTTGCAGAGCCTTTGTGGCAGACACAGCCTTGCAAACACACTAGCATGGCTGCACTTCCAATCTTCTTTTTGTTTCCCTACCAACATGTACATTTTATTTGGTTCACGTGAATATTTTTTGCTGCTTGTGAGCTCTGTCACATGCCTCTTATGGCCGAACCGATTCAGAGAAGTCTGTTGATTTATTGCACTGCAAGTATACATAAGGTGTAACTGATTCTCTGAGGAACAGAACACAAGAAACATAGATGTCACTCATTATGTTCTTTAACCACATGATCGTTTTTGAATCTACACAATTCTGTCTCAAGCCAGGCAAGTAAAGCATTAAGCCATTTATTTTCCTCTCTGGTTCAGGCACAACGGCTCTAGGAAGATCACCTCAGCTCAGCTCATTTCACACTCATAAGCAGACCAATGCAACTCATCTGAAAGAAGAGAGGAGAGTTGGTGGGGAAATGGCCCCATTTCAAGCTTGGCTGATGTTATGATTGTAAGAGGGAATGCTGGCTTACGCAGTTTACATGCTGATACGGTAAAGAAACAGTACTGCCCCCCCCCCCCCCCCCCCCCCCACACACACACACACACACACACACACACACACACACACACACACACACACACACACACACACTTTAGAATTGATCTATGCGCTGAAAACAAGTCCAAATGCTCCAAATTAAATTAGCTTAAATTTACATGTCAGTTCACAATATCTAATATAGATATTTTTATACAATTGAAATGTGTACAAATACCATCAGTCTGTGTAATTCCAAACATATGACATATTTTCATTAATTTCAGCATTAGTTTAAAAGTAAGAATATAACTATTAATGGATAAAAATGTTGGCATTGACTGAAACTGCAAATAAAATAGCATTTGCTTTGAAGGAGGACAGTTTTGTTTTTGGCATGTCAACAAAAGAAAACTAACTTACAAACAGTGAGCTGAAATATTACTGTATCTAGTGCACACTTAAAACATATGTGTTCACACCGTGCTGCAGTAGAAGAGCCAACATTTGGCACCTGGCCGTGGCCACATAGTTGTAGCAGGATGCTATATTCCTCCCAAAGCTACTAGCTACTGATCTTTTTTCTTTTGAAGTATCTTGACAGTGCACTGACCCAAAAAGGATAATTTTAATTTCCTTGACTTTTTTCTCCTCCCCCAAATGGGAAATTCTTACTATTCGTTGCAGTTATATGAAAATATCACTAAGTGTTTGATATTTTCCATCAAATTTCTGTGCAGGTCTCCTCTGGTATGAAGGTTATCTGAATAGGCTTCCTTCCATCAGGTGGCACAGCATGCAGTCTGGGATTTATGTGTCATTTAAATTTTAATTACTTGCTGCGAGGTACTTAAAAACAATTCCGATCTCAGTAGTGCCTACATTAAGTTTCCAAGGCAACAACAAAGGTCAGGTTTTGGATAAGGCAACCAAATGTAGCAAATTCTTACTGATTTCATTAAGTTATTATTTGGCTTTCTTTTTAGAATAAAAAGTAAGTGAATAATAACAATGATAACAATGATAACAATGTAGTTTTCTTTTCTTTTTTTTTCGAAAATAATCTCTTTGTGATAACACAACCTGCACTTCCTGGACATTTTTGGATGAGCAACCTCACAATTAAATGTATTTCAACGTAACAGCTCTGCCATAAATTACTTCTAGAAAACCTAAAGTTTACCAATTTTTGGTTGACTTTCTCAAACGTAAGGCCATAAATAATTACATTTCATATGTATTAATGAGGATGTAGTGTGAAGCGGTTGGGGTGTTCAGCTGAACTGGATTACATATAAGAGTGGCCCTCATGAAGCTGATGTTGATGAGATGGAAAATGTACATGAAAGTTATCGATTAATTATTATCCTTCCAAAAATGCATGCTAAACAACCAAACTTTCCTCACAGATTTCAAGCCACATGATTAAAAACTATGTTGTCATGTTTCATGGTGATTAAGGACCACTGGTGAAATCTTGAATGTGGCTTGATTTCATGGGAGGCTAAAAACTGATGGGCATAACAATTTGTTTCTACAGTCAATAATTTCCAGAAATCATCATTGAGAAAAAGTGACAAAAAGTCTAGGGCCGAATCAGCATTGGATAGTTCTCTGTCCCCCTGATATCCAACTGTTTCATCAAATGGTTTTATCCAATTTTGGTACCCCACCTCATCAGTCAAATACTCAAAGCCTGCATGTCCATAACCTGGCTTTGGCTGACTTGGCTCAGCACTGTGACAGCGCGTCTGCCTCTAAATGCACCTCCTGTCATGTGTCCACCAAGTGCGCCAACATGTGCTCTCAATGAACAGACACAGCATGGCTGCGGCTGCATCAACTGCGCCGCTACGTTTTTCCCCAGCTCTCCCACTGACACTTCGACCACGTCTGTCATATCCATCGAGATTTGTCAAGCTACTGGCTGCGCGATCGAGGACACTTTGTGAAGGCACCGTGTCAGAAAGCACAGCGTTCACTTGGCGAGCTCGATAAAAAGACAGAACACGCACATTACTCCCAGCCTCGTTCCCTCCAGTACTACCATGCCTGTTAACTCCTGATGAAAACTTCGACCCGTGAAACATTTTCCTCACCACCAACATTGCTGGGCAAAGGATCTGAAGTTGGTGTTTGGTGTAGGGAAACACTTTGTCCGACTGCTGGTGAGGCAGGGATGCAGCGTGAGAACTTGTCGCCACTGGCGCCGGGACAAGCTAACAGCTGACCGTCATCTTCTGAAGGTAGATTTTCCCCTTCAGAATCAGGATTAGCGAATAGAAGACCCAGCGCTTCTTTGCAGGTAAACGTTTTAGTGGACATTGTGCGATTATTGGAAAAAAATACTCGCTAATGCTGACTATATCGCTCTGCTGCTGTAGGTCAATGGTGTACTCGCTCGGTGAAGAACTCATACTGATTCAACTTGTTGTAGCTTGAAAAAATTAGATTGAAGGATGACATTTTTTGCATCAGAGGTGAAGTGTGACATGTCTGCCAACCAGAAGTGGAGAGTAGGAACAAAATATGACGTTATTTTTACCACAATGGGCCGTTTTATTCAAGGCGCCATCTTGTCGACTTAAGTCGACCATGGCGCTTAGAGGGTTAAACACAGACCTCAGCAAATCAGGCAAGTGATGAGGTAAAACTTTATTAAAACAAACCTGAGACGCTGAACATAGTGAAGAAAGTGAGCAAAGGTTTAAAAAAAGACAACAGAGAGAACAGACAAGGATCTGGCACTGAAAAAATACAATCTATTTATAATAGGATTTATAGACAGAGCAAGTGACAAACAAAGGTCAGGTGTGGTTATTGGCTTGAAGAATCCAGATGTGCAGAGAGATCAGAAACTAACTGGGACAACACAACTGAAAAACTGAGGTAATGGAGCAAGAATACAAATGACAAAATTCAACAGAAAACCTAACATGACCTTGACAGAGCCTAACACAGAAAATGTTGAAATCAGAATGACAAAGTAACACAAAAACAGAACCTAAAACATAAGAAAAACCCACAGACCATAAAAAATGTTTACTCTGTTCATGTTTTTCTTTATTTCAGGTCATTTTTCTGACAAAAAATGCTAATGTAATAATAATGTACATTTAAAAAAAAATAAAAAAATTGAAGATCAGTTTTAATTAATGAGGTCCTCCTTCACGTTACAGCATGGCATTAAAATCACACTTTTCTTGTCAGTCTCTGCAGGGCATTAAGGAGCCACAGGTGTGACAGGATTTGCTCAAGTTGAGCTGCATTTCCATGTTTAATGCAATCAGGCACCTATTAGACCTGATTTGACCAAGGATGATGACAGCAGGACGCCAATCTATGTTTTAGGATTTATTCTTTGTCACCATACCACGTTCATTTGTATATCATACATCACATTTTTTCTTTTTCCTCTCTGTTTATCAGTTTACAGTATGTGTAAGTCAAGGTACAGGTGTATTTGTGTGTGAATTTGTCAGAGTGACAGCAGCTCAGCTCACCTTCTCTGCTGTATTTGGTCCCATTGTGACTACATTTATGCAAATAAAGCCTTTTCTGTACATGCTAACGATAATGCATGGAGATTTCACACACCCCTATTTGAGAGCACTTTGAAAACGGAGCTCCCTAAGGGCATGAGAAGTTGTTAGGTTGTAAATCTATGTTTGTTCACACTTGTGTCTGTGTGTGTGTGCATGTGTCCTGCATTTGTAACACACTGAGCCCAGGGACATCAGCTATGCCACCACTGTCCCAGTTTCTTGCATCTCTCTTAAAAAAACATGTTGATTCATACAAACCTCCTCTTCCTTCCCTGCTCCTCTCATCCATCTTCTCCTCTTGGGATGGACTGGAGGAGATGTACAACCACAACAGACGTTCATCACCCACAGCTGTGGTGTTTGATTTTCTTCTTCCCTTTTTTTTTCTTCATATCACTGTTCTAAACCATCTTTCCTCCAACTTGTTTTCCTTGAGAAACCACGAGGAGACTTGTCAATAAGAAACAGCTGGAGCATGCCTGTTTCTTGTGTGCTATTTCAACAAGTCAACTGCACCACAAATGCTGCCTCAAGAGACATATCAAGAGTATCATCAGTCACCAGTGCAGCAGTTGCTGCTGCGATATTTTTTTTTTTTACCAAAAGGAAAATTCTGGAGAAATACAATAGTATGATCATGTGTTTCAAATTACTTGATGCTAGACCATTTTCATTGTTTCGGTTTCCATCAAAGGGTACTTTGAATTTAAAGCCACCCAAAAACTGTCAGGAAAATAGAGGAACAAACTCCACAATGCTGTTACTCTGGAGCTCCTTAGATTCAGAATATGACAATAAGAAGAACTCATGAGTGATTGTGCCCTGTGATGGACTGGCACCCTGCCCAGGGTGCACCCTGCCTCTCGCCCAATGACATCTGGGACAGGTTCCAACACCCCCGTGACCCCGAAGTGGATTAATAGCTATAGAAAATGGATGGATAGATGTATTACTGTTAGATTTAATGTTCCAGTGTCATTTACGGGTACAATCAATACTAAACACCCTTTTTTACGCCTCTGCCAATCACATGCCTACTATGTTATGAATTCTTCTTAAATTCTTAACACCTCACAAAGATTTTTTTCCATCTAATTTAAAATCTCGGAATGACAAGAGATAATTATTTTCCATTTGGTGTAATCTGTGCATGTACATTGTAAGTGTTTAGAGCACTATTTTACACACTGTACAAACATCTGCTCAATTAGTGGCATCAAATAGAAACTGGTCAGTATATTCATTATCTGATATAAAAAGCTTTCAGTCACTCAAAAAGGAACAAAAAGATAAGGTTTCTATATTTTGCAGTCGAGCTTGTGAGTTTCTTTATTTGAAACCGGCAGAGTGTCATTTTGCGAACACAGACTTAGAATATTTGTTGTTTACTTGTTGTTTCTTTTATCCTTTGCACTCTTTGTCACCCCCCGTCACATTCATGGTAACCTCTTCATTTTTTACCATTTATCTGAGGCTTGACTGGTGTTCTTTCCATTCTTGTTATGCTCTCTCAACATCAGTTCTGTATGCAGCATTAGCATAACTGGTTTTGTAGTGCAGTATGTATACAACTGTAGAGGAAGCCAAGCAAAAACCAGAAGTAAATAAGCTACCATTACTCTGTGGCATCTTGTAAGAGAGTATCACGATGAAAGTTGTCAAGATGAGTAGAATTTTTATTTAAAGTGTGTTGTTAATTTTGACAACAATGTCCTGGAAATATAGAAAAACTCAGCAAACTTCTTGGTTCTTAGTTACTTTAACAGTAATGGCAAACCTTGAACATGAAAAACACAAGCCTTTCTGTCACTAAACATACGCGTGTTTGAGACCTGACACTGTCCACGTTCCCTGGGTGTGCAGAGGAAAGTATGTCTGGCTGTAACCCCTGGCTGGTTAATTCTGGTTATGTGTTATGGTTTGCGGTCAGTGGGTCTAAAGTAACATCATAAGCTAATTTGATGCTGATGGTTTTATATGATCAGAGTCCACTCTTTAAGGCCACAAATTTAGTGTTTAGTTGTTTTAACCTAGGAAAAATAAAATTCACAGAATAAACATCAATCTTACATTGGTGTCTAGTTGCCTAACTTTAAGTAGGAGTTACTGTAAGCTCAATAGTCAACAATGTCCACATTTTATGAATGAATCGAAGAATCTGTAGCATTTGCAAATTTGCAAAGTATAATTTTATTCTATTACCTTCATCAGTAACTGCAGTCTGTTGTTTAATGCCATCGATCCACCTAACTATGGTGTTGTCACTGCTGGCAGACAGCAACCGACACTGAATGACTGTGACTTGTCATTGCAGTAATGCTGGTGCTACAACATAGCAGAAAACACAGATTGGTCACCTGGCACAGCTCGTCCAAACTGGATCCTCTGGGTAAATTGACTTTTTGTGTGTAGCATTTTGGCCTATAAGTAAGCATTGAGGCAGTGCAATATCCACAACAAAGTTTTCATTAGTGCAGAGTTTCAGGAAAAAAATAATGATATATTAGTTTCCTTTGACAGAGCAATTTATATCCTAAAACTTCATCCTCCTCAGGATCATCCAAATGAATATGAAACTGGCCTTTTGGAGTTTTTGGCCATTGTGATTTTGGGGGTTGTTGGGGCATAATGGCATAATGTCTAAGTTTAAACAAGACCTTACAGCACAAAACCTTGGAAATGGAACAAATAACAGAGAAATGGCCCAGCATGGTCCATTTATAACATCCAAGAGACCTCTGGTGATTTCATTTGTTATCAGGAACTTTGGTAGCAGACCCTATGGGTCCTGTTGTATCCGGTGTGTATAGTTTTTGTTCCAATGCAACCTGTGAATTAAATTAGGATTCAGTGGATTTGAAGCCCTCGTCAGTATGCTTGGCTTCTTGTGTTCCTCGTGCTGTACCTGTGCAGGTTTTGTTGGCATGGTGGGTGGTACGGGCTATAATAGCTTCCTTATGTATAAAAGAACCCAGGGTTTTCAGGCAGAATGTTGCACAGCAATCAGTGTAATTCACTTAATCTTTCAGTCGTCTCAGTGTTGTAAGAATTTGTGTTTCTTATGACAGGATTCCCTAACAACAAATCTTCATATATCTTCTCCTTAATTAAATTTCCATCACACCATGTTTCAGCATGTTTTGAAACACAACTGTTTCACATGATTGTTCATGCTTTAAGGTCTCAGTTTGGAACATCAAAAGCTGTATTTTATTGTCTACACTTATATACCATCTTTATCAGGTATCTATAAAGGTAATATGGGTGTTAGTCACTGATAATGTATATCAGTGACTAACACCCATATAAACACTTACAGCTCTGACTTTTATTTGCGCTCTCTATATACACAGCAGGTTTGATCAAACCGTCGATCTTTCAGTTGGAGGAGAAGCTCTCTTCAACCTGAGCCATGACAGTAGCGATGGTCTTTGATTTGTTTTCTATTACTTTTTTCATCAAGATGACAATTTGGAACAAGATTTTAGGGATAAGACTACCCCTGTCTGAATCAGTCACACTATTGGCAATCTACAGCCTGCATGTGAACACAATCAAATGAATCACAACTGAGAGGAAGATAACCAAAGTAGGTTACTGCTGGCATTAGTGATGGTGGGATCCTCCTCAACAAAACTGCATATTGGCAGATTGTACATGTGTGTATGTCCCTATGCTTATGTGTACATCCATGGATTTGGGTATGTGTGTGTTCCTCCTGGCACTGCAGCAGATTGCTGAGCAGACAAATGTGTCCATCAGCAAGAGACTCCAGGCCTTCAACTATGACTAATCGACACAACCGAGAGAAGTGTATGTGTGCATGAATGTGTGTGTAGAGTATGGGGAGATAGGGGTAACGGGGGCACGAATTGCGTGAAGAAACAAATTAGGATTGTGGCGCTAGTAAGGGGGTAGGTGAGGAAGTTCAGCCAGAGAGGAAGACGGAAAGATACAGAGACAATGAGAAAATATGTCCTTGTAAAGAAGAGATGAGAGTCTAAAATAGAGGCCGTAAAGAAGAAAATGACCAAGAGGAGAGAGATTTTTAAAAGGGACAAACAGATGGGGGCTAGCAAAAGGCCAGGAAATAAGTAATGGAAAAACAGGCAGACTAAACTGACCCAAAGGCCCAGACTGTGACTGATAAACATGGGAAAAGAAGAAGAGTGAGGGCAGGGGGGAGGACAAACTGAAGGCAGATAAAAGAGGGGCGAGTGTAGGGCAAGAACCAAGAAACGATACATCACTGTTTCAACTTCAAGGTTTGACTAAAGAAAAACTCAGTTTAACGTATAGTATGACATTTAAAGCTAATGTATGTTATATATTAGTCAATACAATATCAAAGGGTTGACTTTCCACAAATAATTATCTCCTACAAAATACAAAACAAACCTTAAAAAAGGCTATCTTCTAGGCACCGGAAATAAGGTGACCTGAGTAAGAAACCAGCCGTTGTCATATTTTACTTCAATTGGTCCAAATAAATTAGTTTTAAGGGTGACAGACATGCTTTATGGTCACTTTTTTGCTTCACTACAGTGGGCATTCATCCATCCACCCAACCATCCATCCATTCATCCATCCATCCATTCATCCATCCATCCATCCATCCATCCATCCATCCACCCACCCAACCATCCATCCATCCATCCATCCATCCATCCATCCATCCATTCACCCATCCATTCATCCACACATACACACACACAGGCAGTAGCTGAACATTGCAACTCTGACATACATGTTATCATGTTAAATTCCTATAGTTTCCAGTTAAATATCTTGCAAGCATGGAGCAGCTTTATTGTTACCTGACACTTTTTCTTTTGTTTGAATTAATTATCAATTGATAATAAAAATATCGATTGATATCATTAACAACAATAACTGGTCAGATATTGTGTCAGTTAATTTAAGTTTCAGTAACTTTAGTCTGCAGGTAAAAAGCTTTTGTTTGAAGAATATTCAATTAATTCATGATTGTGGCAGCTTGTTAAACTGTAACTCAGTTATATTCCAGAAACAAAAATGCAATCTGTTTGGCCCTGGAAATTTTAATCATTTTGCAATTTATATTAAAACTGCCTTTGTGCCAATTAATTATTTATCTTATTATTTATTAGCATTCCTGATCATTTTTATGTTACAATTTCTGCACTGTGTTAGAAACTAGTTTATCTTAAATGCAAGTCTTTTATTTCCTTGTCATGACACAAGTGTGTGTATTGCAAATATAGTAATCATTTCTAAACCTTAAATGTTACAGTGCATTCATTGTCTAAAATTAGATTCCTAACTCATCTGATTAGCATTTTATAGTTGGTGTATATTTACTTACCAGCATGTATTGCATTAAGGTAAATCTTTTGCTTGGAATCTTTCTGTTACAGTATATGAAATTAACTGGCTCATTATGGGTCTCTTTGCAAAAAGACCTAAAAGAAATCCTATATTTGTGATCAAAATTAAATCATAAGAAGCATCTGTGCCGTTCCTCCTGAGTTAAAGAGGCTACATTCAAGTTTTGTTATACTACGCAGTCATCGCTGCTGTTTCCTTTAGTGCACTTTTATAGCAGAAGAGACCTGTAACAGCTCCAGGAAATACAATAAACAAAGAAATAAATAAAATGACAGCAGGTAAGAATAAAACAATGAACCTAAACTAAATAGAACACCAGAAGGGGAAAGCATTGCTCTTACAAAAAAACATATCTTCAGAATAGCTTTGAGTGTGTTGACAGCGAACTGGTGGAGAAAGAAAATCATTTAGAGTAAAACAAAAGCTAGTTTGAATGTGTTTAAAAGTATTCAGCACAATTATAGTTGTGATGTTCATGTAAGCGATTGCATTGCCTTTGTACAAAGTTAAATCGAGCATTAAAGTGGTTAAAGTGTGCAAGTTTAACTAACTTTACAAATATTGTTTTTTAAAGATGAAAGATTGTGAACACTTCTGCTCAAACTCCAAACAAAAACTTTCTCTCCCAAACCTGCCCTGGGGTGACATTTGTTGTGATTTGGTGCTTATGTAAATACAACTTTATTTACCTGAATTCTAATTAAACTGACAACATTTTGAATAATTTCACATGTCAGGGACTGGGAAATAGATGTGGCATTGTTGACTATTACAATTATTGACTATATTATAATCTGTATTTTTTTACATGGAAGACGGTCCAAAGAGGCCTTTTTATTGTGGATATCAGGTTGAATGTAGCAGTTTCACAATTTGTTCCATGCTCAGATAAAAGATTTTGTCCAACCAGATGGATGCTGGGATTGAAGGCGTCATCGTGAGCTTATTCGAAGAGCTGACCTCCCTGGGTGTAAGGGGTGCAGATCTCCTCTTAGTGATCATGGGTTTTGTGTTGTTTCATCATGTCTAGTTACTTCGTGTTTGAATTTGTAGAGTTTCCCCATGTTTATTCTGCTGAGTTTGAGTTTTACTTGCTTTCCTTCTCACTCCTGGTTTTCATTACTTATTGTCTCACCTGTTGTTAATTTGTGATTTTCTGCCTCAGTATATTTACTCCTGGGTTTCAGTTGTTCCTTGTCAGATCATTCACTTTCATCCATGTTGTATGCAGTTGGTATTTCCCGTGGATATTCTTTTTTAGCTTTTTTTTTTTACCTTTTTACCTTCAGTGTACTCAATTTGGTTTGATTAAAAGCTTCGAGCCCATCACCGCCACGTCTCGCTCAAAAACTCAAACTGTGTAAGAAGACCATTGAAAAGGGGATGAACTGCGTATGAGTTGTAGGTCTGAGAAAGACAGTGTTGAGGGGAACAGAGAGAATTGCTTTGGTTACATATCCTGCTAACTGGATGGGAGAGACTAAAAACAAGGATGATTAGATGGTAAAAGACTCAATATCTGATGGAACCAGTACAAAGTGCTGCTAGACCGTCATTTCAGACTTGTTCCATTGTTTGACAGGAGAAACTGAAAAGTGTTTAAATGAAGGGCTTTTGTTTGTTTGCTCTTCTTTTGGCTGTGTGGAAATAAACTTCATGAAAGTAGAGAAGGAACTCTTACTGTTGGTCATATTAATAACAACCATTCAGACATTGTTAAAATATTGCTATTGTGTTGATGATATTGCCATTTGATGAAGTCTTTGGGCATTTGTTAAGTCACTGTTTTTGTATAATTAAACAAGATGGCTCTGTGCAATCTGGTCATTCATCCTGTTAAACTATCCTCAAAACTGAATTGCTCATTTGGAAATGTGTTCTATGACCTAGAGAAGGGAAAAGAAGGAAGAGGAGGTTATTTTATCATGTTCCATACAATAAGTCTGTAGACACATAAGTGCAATGAAAGTTGGTTCTGCATAATATGACAAAAGTAACTTAAATGTACAATTTAAATGACATCATAGGAATAATTGTTGTGTTAATCAGGGATGGACTGGCACTGGAAACGTACAGCATGACTATGGTAAGACAAACTAGTGATCACAATTCTGCTGATAACGTTTGGCACTGGAAATGGGAAGATTTCTGGAGCTCAATGGTTTGCACAGAAAAGATTCAAGAAAAAAGATCAGGTGAACATAGTAAATTTTAAACAACTAGAATTATCTCAGTTAATATTAGGTTGACGCAGTCAGCCTGTACTTCACATGTATTTGTATCCATTTTTGCCTCCTGTCTTCAATCAGTTTTGATAGAGGAGTGATGTTGCACAGGCAGATGTGAGCTGATTGTGCATACTTAGTGATACAAGATATCTAAAGTGACAATTGAACCTGAGCAAATGTCACGGTGTCCCTGCCTGGTTTCTCACCAGCACCACTCAGTGTCAAACTACTGTGTTGTGTGTGATTTTTCTTTCTTTTGGCTATGTGGTAGGGTTATTATAGCACACTACACCTAAAAATGTCTGTATTTGAACAACTCTAGCTTTACCAATAAAAAAACAACAACTTCCGTAAGATTTATTTGAGTGGATTTATTTATTGTTGGCAAATCAAAGACCCTCCATCGCTGACTGTCAGTGTAACAATAAAACATAATCTGACAGACAGCTTCTTGACTTTTCTAGAATGTCCAGTTGCCCAGTCCATCTCTAGTAATATACTGTATGGTTTGTGTATTACACTTAATTTATATGAGGTAAGTAAACTATTTTTAAGTAAGATAAACTTAAAGAACAATGACAATTAAAAGGAATCACTGACAGCCTGTTATATTCATTAAATGCATGTCCATGATGAGTTAAGTAATCCTCACACTGTTAGTTTTTTTATAGCATTGTTTTTACCACAAAAAGAGAAAACAGAAGAGAAAAACAGATATTTTATCTACAAGCGAATGAGATCCGTGTTATTGGCTTGGCTACATGTATCTATGTATGTCAAGTTAATCTGACAACATAAATTTCTGCTTCTCACTTACGTCTGAGGTCAGGTTTCCGGTTCTGCTCACATATCTTAAAACATTTTGTCAGAGAAGTAATCCACAGTGATAAGAATAACCTGCATATTTACTATAATCATGCAGCACTTACAGAACATACCTGCTGTTTTTCAACTCCAAGCCCTTTTCTCTTTCTTCTGGCAACATGCAGATGTTCAAAGCCTGGGTAATGAAATTTTGAGACAAAAAAGAACTTAAGGCTTAAAAGTTTCATGCAAATATATGCTGGTATTCCCAACATGAATTTACACAACGTTTCATAGCAATGTGGCCACAAAGGAATAAGAGAAGATGGAATAGAATAAAATTAAGATGAAAAGTTTTGGCAGCGAGGAGACATGAGAGAAGGTGGAGTGGGCGTCAGAACAGAGGAGCTGACTGCCTCACTGTGAAGGAAATGTTGAACATTGGCGAGAGGCAGCAACGTATCACTTCAAGTGCTTCACAAATTGGATGGACGCAGACTCTGCAACTGCCTGAGAAAGTGGGGAACAAGAGAGAATGAGGACAGAGGGCGTTGGCTCTATAATGTGTACTGGAGTGTAAAGATATCTGTCGCTTGGAGCACAGCATCAGACAGCAGCAGAATGAAGACACTCATTAAAAAGCTGGAAGTGAGGGAAGAAAAAATGGACCATGCGGAGAGGAATCAAATCAGAACCCAGATTTAAATGAGGTGTTGGTGTCTCTCTTCCTTATTGTGTAACTTCTTATCTGCCTGGCTGCTGGTAAATCTGTAGATACTGACTTTGTGGTAACATTAGCTGCTGGAGTTTTTTTGCTGCTGAGACCAATGTAGTTTTTAATAGTCCTAGGATCATAAAGTCTGGTAATGGATTGTATTATAACATTATGGCTATACTACGCTCATCAAGATGTGATATGTATATACAAGGTCCTCATGGTTACATAATATAAAAATCATGAGATGACCACTGTGACCTTGCAGTGGGAGTCATTATATTGTAAAGTGGTATGCTTATCACAGTTCCATTCTAAGTATAGGATTAAGGAAAATCAAATGTGAGTCAATTTGAATATCAATAAAGCTTTTTAGGCAGAAAGAGTAAAAGAGTTAAATGAAAGCAGTGCGATGTGGGACTTTTTTCCCCACTGTTGATTCAGCAAAATCACATTTTCTGATGTAGTTTGTTAAATGCTTCATTGAAGCATAAACACACTTGTTTATGTGTGTCAAAGGAATACTACACACATGTACCAAAATGTGTGTGTGTGTGTGTCACAATACTGTCTGATCTGCACATTTCAAAGCCAAAAGTCCACAGAGGCTGTTCTGACACAAATACACACACGTGTGCAGGTCCCAAAACACACAACAAAGACAACATCTTTTCTCAGTGGTCCTGAATCAGCAAGAAGGTACTCAGTTTTCCACTGGCATTAGAAAGTTCTGTTTACTGCTTTTCAGTCTTCAGACACATGCACAGAAAAAAACAAACAGTTTTTTGATGACAGTGAATTTTAATTCTACTGAAACAGATTCATCAGTATTATCTTATACTGAGGGTTGTTTACATTATGAGACATGAGGTGACATTATTGTTGAATGTTGGATTGAACTTTTTTTTCCAAGCATTTTTTATGGAGTATCATTAACAAGCAGATTGCAAGTGTTTGCAAGTAAATTTAACGTAAGAGTAGAGTATCTCATGGGAAAAGAGGTCTCAAAGTTCCCAAAATATCATGCAGCATCTACAAAGAAAAATACATTTACTGCAAACTATGATGTGAAATACATATTTGAAAATATTTCTGGTGAGGGGTTTCCTTGTTAGAGAAAGCACTCACCTTCACCTCGTAGGAATGCAGATAGGCCTGGGAGTATGTGTACACTGACTGATCCATCCATCCATCCATTCATTTTCCATACACATCCCAGCTGCCATGGCACACTCTGAACACGTCGCCAGTCAATCATAGGGCCAACACAAAGGCAATAAAGAACCATGGAATCTTACATTCATGCTTATTGTCAGTTTAGGATGACCAATTAACCTAACATGCATGTTTTGAACTTTTTGCTTTGAAGCAACCAGTCTAACTACCACACAACTGTGCAGCCCGGCAAAGAGTTTGTCATTTAAAATTAATGCCAAAATTAGTTGGACAAGTGACTCAGAAGCTATTTCACAGACAGTGAGAGCAATTCCTGGTTTATTCATTAATTTATGACATATGGTAATCCATGAAGGATAACAGTGGTCTATATATTCTATGAGTGCAGGATCCTTTTTATGGAGAAGAAAAATGTCCTCATATCATCCAGCTTCTTCAGGAGTTAAGCATATCTCTATTTAAGCCTACCATACAGAGAAGAGTTAATTAGAGCAAATACAGATGGTCGATAAACCCCATCTCAGAAAGCCAGACCATTTCTGGAACAGTATTCATGGGACAGGTGAAACGGAGGTGAAACGAAGATGAAACTGTGACAAAATGACAGCAAGAAAAAAACATGAAAAGGACTTGGAATGGCTCATATTCCAAATCAAACAAAATTGTCAGTAAAACAAATAGAGACAGTGTGTTGGCATTGGCATGCATGGCTTCCAATGACACTGAGTCAATAGTATATATTGATAATGTGACAGAAGATGCAGGATGAAGAAGCAGGAGGATGAATTGTGCAGGGATATACTGTCAGATTCAGCCAAATGCAGCAAAGCTGATTGAACTTTGCTTCACAGCACAGCTGGACAAAACATAGAGCAAAAGAAACCCTGACGGGATTTCCAATTACTCAGTATCAATATCGAGCTGCGTTTAACTTGCTAAAGACAAAGTTAAAGACAGACAAGACCCAAGAAATAAACAACTGAAAAAAGCTGCAGTGACGGCCTGGTAAAGCATGGACATAGTCTATGCGTTCAAGACTTCAGGCTGTCATTGTCTGCAAAGGACTTTTTCATAGTTATATTGATTTCTCATATTACATTTGAACCCTCCAGAAGAGATGTAAACCATAAACATATCTTACATTTTGGGTGTGAATACTTCAGTAGTTGAACTGAAACTGAGGAACTTAGTAAAACCAGCAGAAGCGTATTGTCTGAAACAAAGCTCTTCTTTTATACAGCGCATGCTTTCCTCTTTCTTCGTCTGATATTGGAAATGTGTCTGACTTTATCTGCATGTATCGTCAGTAACTAGTTTATTATATTTTTATGGGCTTCACTGTAATAATTATAAACCTTGATGATTATCAGTCATCCAGGTCATGGTAATCATAAAGACATAAAGGCTTCTGAGCCTTTCGGATGAGAGGTGAAACGTCTTCAAGATTTTTTGTATCTGTCCTCCAGGAGGTGTGTGTGCTGCAGAGGTGTGGACAAGATGTTTGGCGTTTTGTAGAGAAGACAGATTTTACATCTTAGGAACTGATCCATCTAGTTCATTTCACTGTTCACTTTCCCAACTGTAGTAGGACTTGCTCTCAGTCGGGAAGCGGATCTAACGCTCTAAAATCGGCTCATGGATGCTCTTAGTGAATTTTCGCACATTAATGCTTTTTGAGCATCTACAAATACACGTGCATGAGCACATACACACACAGCCACATGCGCATACACATAAACATCCCTTGCTAATTCCTCTCTTCTCCTCCCCCTTTCGTCTCCTCTCCTCCCTCATCCTCCCTTCGAGGGCTGCCAAGCTAAGCCCAGAACAGTTAAATAATCACTGAAGCTTCCAGCTGGCAGAATATTTTGCAGTTTTTTTGAGAGGAGGGAATATAGTGGGGACAGCAAGACACAACCGCAGCATGCCAATATGAATTGATAGTGTGCTGACAAAAAGTGTTTGTGTTTGTCTTTGTATGCTGACGATTCCCTAAAGTACAGTGGGAAATTGTTAGAATGACATACTTCATTTGAAGAGCACCATTTTATTGGCGCTGTGTTTTGATGAAGTTTTCAAGGCATGTTTGGACTGTGAAAGAGCCCACTAGGACACTAAGGATTTAAGAGCAGGCAAAGAGCTGAAAATGAACTCTGTGCTGAACCACCTCACTTTACTTCGATCTGTTTTGTGTGTGTGTGTGTGGAATTTGATTTTCATATGTTTGTTGGTCACTATGACTGTTTGCCTGTTCGTGTCTTCAAGAGGGAAAAACAAACTGGTGAACTCTTAAAGATTATATTTTCAGCCTGATGTAATAATTTGCAATTCTTACACAGCACTCACATATTTTGTTTATCCACTCTGCAATGCGGCAAAAAAACAATAGTGATCCAAAATGCTGATAACCAGAAGCGAATTACACACCATGATAATTTAGCTGAAAGTATGCCTTTTCTTTTTTTTTCATAATTTTGGCCTTCAGAGTTGGACTGTTAAGCTATTTTCTACAACAGTAAACCGGCTTTTGGAACTTAATACCTACAGTATCTGCCGCTGAAAGCAACTGAAGCAAGAAATGCTTAAAGCCAGGCTGTTGAGTTTGGACCCAAACACACATGGTTGCACACAAGCAAATACACACACACTCAAAAAATATCTTCTTTAAGAGATCCTTCCAGCTAGACATGGATGCAGGTACCTAAATTTAAAATTGGCCCCATAGGTCATATCTATATATATGAGCACTTCAAAGGAACTCATGGCCAATGGCTTTCCTCTCGCTCTCTCAATAACACACTCTCACACACGCACTTTGACACATATTGGGTTTAATCCATGTATTTTTAGTGTGGTTGGCTTTATGAGTTTTGGCCCAGGTAAGGTGTCAGTAACTTTATCTTTCTTGAAATAGCCAGAAAAACCCAAAGGAGAAGCAGAGTCTTTTAAAGAGATCCTCCTCACTGCTCCGCTGATTTATTCTACTTAGTGAAGACAGGAGGTGGTAAGTAAATCAATCATATAATCAGTCCGCCATTTCCAGTGACTGTTGGTCTGTCAGTCAAGCTTTCCTCACTCATGTGTCACCTCTCTCCCCCAGTCTCACTCCTTTTTACATGTTTCTGTCTCTCTATCCCAAACCCACATTTGCACACATCCCTGCCACACACACACACACACACACACAAAGATGAGGTGTAACAAGCAGCGGGGATTTTTGATGGCAGCTATTTTTAGCAAGTTGTATCTTGGTGAGTTTGGTAATTTCCTCTCCTCGGTAACAGTTACCAAGCAGAGACTGTTGTTATGAGGAGCAGGGAGGCAGCCAATCATCAGCCTTTCTGCATGATTGATGGGTCAACAAGGCATTTGGCATGAAGGAAATTGGCAAAGAATGGTTAAGAGACTACAGTAGGTGACAGAGAAGGCACCATGTTGTTTGCCTAGAACACCTGAGCAAAAGCAGATGCGCATCGTGTACATGTGAATAGAAGAGAGTAAATAGCAATTGGATATGCTCATAGAAATGCATACAGTAATAGGCATCAATGATTCATATTGTATCAACAGACATCCCAGATTTAGCAGTACTGAAACAGACTTATGGAATTTTTTTTCACCTCCATGATGTCACGCTTCTATCATTGTGTTCAGTCTATATTGATCACTAATGAAGAGGCATGCATTTATATAGCAGCTTTCCTTTGGCAGTGATATAGCCACGGGTATGCTGGAAAATGCAAAGAAAACAAACCAGTCAGCTATAATCTCAGCGATACCTGTGCTGCTGACTGCGTTAATGTTTCAAGCTGACTCTGCAAAATTTAGAAACTGCCAGCAAACAAATGTGCAATATTAATAAAATAGAAAAAACAAAAGGGAAAGGAGCTGTTCAGTTCAGGGTATGCAGTTTTTTATTTTATTATCTAAAAAAAAGATGCAGTTTCAGAGATGCATATGTTTAATGCTTGGTGGTTTGTTAAAGAGTCCCACTTTTTGATTATTTCCCTATGACTTTACCGCCTCTTTTTGTTTGTGTGTGTACATGGATACAAAAGGAGCATTTACTCACTTACTTACTTACACACCTTACTTCTGTTTTAAAAAAGTAAATATATGTATATATGTATATATATTTGGAGTTTGGAGAGAGTGGTGGCGGATCTGCATTAGTAACTGCCATCTAAGAGATCCAGATTATTCTTTTGTCTAAAAACAGTACATTTCATGTTGTTTTATCCTTCACTTTTATTTCCACTTGCTCTTTGGTTAAGTTTAAGCTGTAGTTAAATCCACCTATTTGAGTTACTTCCATATTCAAAAATATGCATGTTCAAAGCACTCCCTCTTCAAAAAGAGTCCTGTAATTTCTAATGAAAATTCACCAACTCAAACACACTCATACAGCATCTCCTGCTCCAGTGTTACAGGCTATGCAGCATTTTTCTTCTGTCATTCACATATTCACACAGCAGTGGTTGCATCTGGGGCAACGTGGTGAAGAGAAAGAGTAGTTGTCTGCTAACTGAAAGGTCGTGGGTTTGATCCACTGCTTCCGAGCGACCAAATGTGGAAGTTACTTTGGGTGAGACGCTGAACCCAACATTACACACAACATAAACAGATGTAAACTGATGTTGCATTGACTTCACCATGAAACTGACAGGGCTAGCATTCAGCAAATATGCAGTAGGTGGCCGTCTAATTCCACAGTGACTATGTTTGGCTGATCAACTCCTAAAAAGTCTCTATATGTAATAGTTTACCAGGCTTAAAGGGCTTCTGAAACCTGGGGTACCTGAGGAGAACCCACACATGCATGGAAAACCACACAGAAAGGGCCCTGCCGTGATTTGGAATAGGAGTCATCTTGTTGTGAGGCCAAAGTGCTGGAAAATCAACTAGAACTGATTCATTATGTCAAAAAAGTTCTGAATTTAAAATGGTGACCTAAATCGACATGAACTGGTCCATTTTAATGAATGTGAACTGAACTTGCACAACACTCATACGACATGGTTACGTTCAGAGTGGTGCATACATGCAGGAGTGATTCAATCAATCTACATTTGGTTGTATTATCCCCGATTTTAAGAAGCGTGATTTCATACAACTTTGGTCAAACATGTTTACATGTGTTTTGAAAGTCAGAATTTAGTCAGACTAAAACAATAATCTGTGTTTTAAAACACTGACTGAGTAGTGAGCAGCGTTACATGTGTGAAAGACACATTTCTTAAACATTACTCTATGACCAAGTCACACATAGCAGCTAGCTAGCATCCTGGGAATTCAAAGGGCTTTAAAGCACCGTCTTGGTTGTTACTGCCCACCGGCCACTCACATGGTCTACTTTTAAGAACCCTGTTAGAAGCTAGCTATGCTTTTTATTATTCCACCAACAACTGGATCAGAGGCAGCTACCTAGTAGGAGTGATGTTGCTACAATTTGGACATACCATAACAGCTCTACATTATTTTCTCTAGATGGTCCAATTACTTTGTCTGGCAAAGATGAATTTTAACAAGCAAATGGCAACAGAGAAAAAAGGAAAAAAAACAGAATAGCAGTGGTGCACAAGGATCTAGTGAAATATACATATTCAAAAATTGCTGAAGGGTGATAGATGGGGAGCTCCTTGTCTTTGCAACAGTAGGAAAGGTGCATGAAAGATCAAGGACAGAGCACGATGACCCAAATGAATAGTGTGTCAAAACAAACTAGAATGGAGGATCGTGCCATTATAGAACGTCGCTGTCCTCTGGGTCTCCTACCTCTGTTGTCACACTCACCTAAACAATGTCTTTCATAAATGAGTGAAACAGCATTGCAACAGGCTTTTCTTCTTAAAGTCTGTTCATTCAGTCATTTGTTTTATCCGGATTTTATGACATGTGAAATGCAGAAGCCCATTTCAGTTTTCCTTGAATGATTAGCAAAAACATCCTTCTGATGTTGCTCTGGCTCTGCCTGTTCTGGCCTGGTTATTATTTGTCTGTTTTACTAATAGATCCTGGTGTATTTCCCATCAGACAGAGGTCGGAGCACCTGAGGCCAGAGCTTCACAGTTATTTGTGTCTGGCTTGGAGGCTGCCTCCTTTTGTGTTCTATGAGACAATGTTTGTGTTACTTTGAGTTGTGTTTCAGCTGTGGACTCATTATGTCCCGCCTCAAACGTACACAGGAGATACAGTGGCTGACAACACTCATCTTCTAGCTTGTTACTATGTTTTACTATGTTTATGTTTAGCAGTTTCCATGTGTTCAGAAACTCAGTGTGTTTGCATACACACATTTGTAATTGGCACTTAACATAAGGCACCCATGAGGCTGAAGGTAAATATTATTATTTTTGAGCAAATTCAAATTAATATATAATCAAACCTAAGTGTACCTAAACTTTTAAAGTGTAAATAAACATGAAAAGTCCTTCAAGTATTATTTTCATCAACATATTGCATAGTTCAATTGTGTATCTTTATGCTGGTTGTAACAAATCATCCAAATCTTGTTATTGTCACCATTAATATGAGTGAACCTGCTTGCTGTAATTGTGTTTTTATAAGTAAGAGAGAAGTTTAAATCTGAATGCATTTTACCAACTTTCATGACAATAAGTAGGCTGAGCTTTACCTGCCACGGCCCAGAGTGGATAAAGAGGTGATTGTTCTTACACCTTCCATCGTAAACACAAACAAAAAAAAAGTACTCAGTCAGTGGGTTTACATGATGAGATTAACTCAGTTATAGCTATAGTTGGGTTATGCTCCTTATCTGAGCAAGGGTAATTATTCTTTGTTATATGGCGGTGAATGAATGGAATCACTGGCACAAAGCATGTCATACCCCGGTACGATAGGTGGTGCTGTCCCCATTTCAACGATCACTAAGAGAGCCACTTCCTGTTGACATCTTCACCACCAACAACAACAAACTAAGGCATTAGAGAAAGATGGCGAACGCAGAGCAAGATGAAGCTACATCCCTCTACATCTGTGATGAGCTGGTTATGGCACAGACGATGCACAATGGTGCATTCTCCATCGCGTTGTTTGTTTCTTTCTGACGGCGGCGACAACAACAGTAATATCGTCTCCTTCCACTTCCGGGTGACGATTGTGGGAAAAAATCTGTAGCATGCGCAGAACGCTCAATCCGATCCACTGTCGTCTCCAGGCTTGTTAAGTAGGCAATCGGATCGAGTTATCCCGGGGTCTTAATTCAATTAATGCAAGTAACACGATCCGATTCAATTTCTTGTTGGATTAAGCTTGTTACATGAGGTGAATAACTCAATCTTATTGTAATTTAGCCATTAATCCGATTATAATGAAAGCTTGTAATTGTTTCTTTAAAAAAATAACAAAAAAGTACTGCAGCAATATAATTTCCCTTTGGGATGAATAGAATATTTTTTTAATTTAATTTCTGAAGAGAACATAAAGCTTCTACCCTTAATATTCAATAATTTTGTTCTTTTTCAATGTTTTGTGTTGTATGGTGAAAGCCTCAGTTGTCCTAAACTGTGGCAATTCAAAGGTTTTTGTGAAATTTCACGGGTGTACCTAGGGCCAGCCTATTGTCCGACTTTTTTTCATGATAGTGAAGAATGTATTCTGATAGTTTAGATTTTCATGACTCTTGGCAAAATGCCAGACAGGAGTTGTTTAGCGAACCATCACATTTTTCTCTATATTTGTACAACTCTCCACTTAAGCAATCAGATTTAAAGCAAAGTATTGCTGAATAGGTGTTTCATGCTCAAGGGAACCAAAGTTAGAGCTATCAAAAATGTATTGTGGCCTACAGAAATTTAGTGAATCAATCCACATTCATACTTTGATATTAGTGCAAACACACATTGAACAAGGAAAATTTGACTTCACATACAGTCTGAAAATTGCCACCACACTCTGTGTTATACGGTATTTTACAATCTGGGTTGTAGTGCCTGAATAAGATAGTCAGTCAACCAATATTGAGTCAATTACCAAGTGCATTGAAGCAACATGCTGCAGCCAGATGGTTACGGTTGAATATAGTTAAAGCCATGCAGACATAATAGGGATGGTTGGAAAAAGCTTACGACATTACTGGATCAAAAGATCCAATTAGGACATGGAAGTATAGAACTCTGACATATCAGGGATAATGATTAATAAATCTAAAAAGTTCAAGGTTGTGTTCTGATCGTAACCTGTATTTTGGTAATCACAGCTTTGTATTAATTGTCTAGTTTAGGGTAAAAAGAACATTGTTTTACATCTAGCAGCTGAACAATTACAGCCTTTTTTCAGACTCAAAGCATTGTTAACACTCAGGGTTTAGAGAATTAAAACTAAATGCTGCACTAGGATTTATTGTCACTATTGTGGTTACGATATGTTATGATAGGTAACAAGATGTCATTGATGTGCAATACACATGAAAAGTTTCAGCTCAGACTTGGTCGAGAGTTTGTTTGTTATCTTCACTACTTTCAACTTTGTGGGGTAATACTGGTGAGGTCAATACTGTGAAATAAAAGCAAGACAAAATAAGATATTCGATATTCTAGATTCCTCAAAGAAGCCTCTGTTTGCTTCAGTTGTTGTATCTCAAAGTATTGCTGTATCAAGAAAATAGCCTGATGCATCCACCCTTGTAATCCATACTGTGTGAAGAACCTAACGACAAAATGAAGAAAGAATTTAAAAAAAAGACTGCTAACTTTAAGTTCAGTGGCAAAAGCATTAGTGCTTCCAAGATTTGAAATATCAAAATAGAAAAAAAGCCAATACAACCAAACAATGGAATTAATAAACTTTAAGAGCACTGCTCAGGCCAAGAAGCATTAGAAATCTGTGATAGAGCTGTGGAAATCTGAATGTTTAAGCAGGGAGTGGGAGGAGGGATACTGTGGTGCTTTGATGGAGACATTCTTGTCACTTTATGTAATATTTAAAGCAACATCTAACCAACATGGCTGCCACAACATTTTGCAGCAACAAATAATCCTTTTCAGTTTGACCAAGAAACACGTGGATGTGGTGCAGCATCAGATGACCAGACCTCCACAATTATCCAATTTAAATGTTGTCAAGATGCTTTGGAGTGATAAAAAAGCATCAGACAACTAGTCAGTGCACAGCAGAACTCCATCAAGATATTTGGAAAAGCACTAATGAAGCCATTCAAGAGAGTGACAAAATCCTAAATTTGTGTTTAAAACAGCCCTCTTATGTCTAAAGATGTCACTAATATGCAAGAAGACACATGTGCAAAGTAGGGAGTCTCTACCAATGACAGTTGAATACATTTCAAATACAAAGAGTAGAGCAGAGGAGACACGTGTAATTAAGATAATGTCTCCAGAGCTGACAAGTCATTACAGAACTTTGCACAATAAAAACTTCCCAACTGTTGGAAATCAACAGCTCACACCAAGGCATTAGGCGCATTCCCACTGTAGAAACCTTTTGCAGTTTCTAAAACCTTTTCAGGAATAGGGCAGTTTTTTCGCACATTCGGACATACAGGAACTCAGGACCACGGCCCTTAGTTCCTATAACCATTTCAGCTCCTTCTCCGAGGCAGGGTCTTTTCTGGGTTCCATAGGAACACATATGACGTAGGTGTTTGGTGGTTGGTAGCTACACCCCTTGTCTGAAACAAGACACAACCAGTGCATGTTTGATAAGTTAAACTTACACGTCGTCTCCTTTGTCTGCGGCACTCTAGCACTCTGCTCTCCTTCTTTCCTTCATGAAACAAAGAAGTATCGCCCGCTGCGCGATTCGTCGTCTCCTGACTCTCGCTGTGTGCTGATCCAGCCTCGATCTTAGACGCCTGATGTGATCGTCCATGATTAATACTGCCGTCATGCAGACCATGAACACGGTGGCCTCCTCGCTCTCCATATTAGCTTCATGGTGTTGTTGTTTTATTCTGTCCTTACTTTTCACGGGTTTTGTTTTGTTGTTGAGTGGCGCTAAAGTAACACGTCTTTCGCAGACGGCTGCGTCACATCAGTCCCTGTCAAGGTCCTTGACTTATGTGCGAATGCAAAATGAAACAGTTCCCCTGGGGAAGGGCAGTTCTTATAACTAAATTCGAGGTGGATAGTTCTTAGAACTGTGTTCTTAGAACTCTCTGTCCGAATGCGGCTATTGTCCAAGTGGTCCAGGCACCATGGATATCTCGATGAAATGGCCTTATTCTCTGTGTTCCAGGATTAACAAAACAAGCAAAAAAACACACACTTCCGCAGGACCGTGGCCTATCTCTGTCTCTCTGAGACTGTCCTGGTCTCCAAAACGTGCCGATGGGTCATATGTTCATGTATGCAAGTTGTGAGAGGGACTGCATGTGCATATTTTATTTCTGACCATACTATTTTTTAACCCCAACAAAGTGATGTTATTATCTGAAGATAAGCAGAAAGTGACTAACTTTGACGTGTTTCATTGTTGAAATGTTAGTACAGGTCTTAATACCTGCTTGAACAACAAAATCTGGTGTTGTAGGACAGTCTTTCAAACCGTCTTTAGACCAAAGTACACTGAGTTAAATAACAGTGCATGTGCAACATCTACACCATTATAAGGCATGAAAGTGTTATTGTCCTGAAAAAATACTTCTGAACATATGATTTTCATGAGTGCAGATTAATTTTAAGGGTTTAATCAAAGCCAGGTGGGGAACTATAAAACACATTTTCCTTTTTGAAACACTTGTATTCTTGACAACTACTTAAGTGACATTTGTGGATCTTGTATATAAAAGATCAAATCAAATATGTGATGACTATTATTAAAGTCATATTCAATGTTGTTTGAAATGTAAGTGTGTACCAACTCTGTAACGCTCCATTGAAGTGTGACTACAAAGATCTTTGCCTGTGAACAGAAAGAGATCCTTTGATAAGTGAAGTGAGCTTTTCTTTAAGTATAACTCCCTCACTGAGTTGATACTTTGAGTTTTAACTTTTAGTGCTCAGAAACTCTTCCCTTCTCCACAGAGAGTAAAAAGTTCTGTCCTCTTAAAGAGATAGAACATGAGACAAGGCAGTTGTTGTTCTTCTGCAGAATAGTAAAGTCCAGCATTCTTTGAGCAGCTGAAACTGCAGCCTGTGCGCCACAGGAGACTTCATCTGTCTTTGAATTTACTCTGGCCACCCTGGTTTCCCAACTCAAATGTCCACTGCAGGGTCTGTACAAAGAATATTGTGCTTCACTTTGAACATCACCAGTCACAGGGACACTACCTAAGGAGCTGGCACAGTCATGGGTGTCAGTGGAGAGCCGAAGTGACATTTGTTGCAACCTCATCAGGTTCAAGTGAAGCCTGTGTGTCACTGTTAGAAATGAAGGAAGGGGAAAGCAGACAATATTGTTTTTCATGAGGATGAATGATGAAGAGGGGGTACCTTTTCTCACCTTTTGTTGCTGCTGTGTACATTTCCCTGTAGGAATGAGTATGACTGCTTCACAGGATAAGAACACAATGTTTCAGAGTCATTCTTAAAGCTGCTGTTGGTGTTGGAGTTGGTATAGGGACCTTACTTAAATCTAAGAGCCCAGATGTCTGGGCTTGGAACTGCCAGAAGACTGTAAACATTCAATTTGATTAGAAAGAAAAAAAACTGTAACTCACTTATTTTAGAATCTTGGATTAATTGCGTAAGGATTTTGGAAATTTTGATCCTGACGCTTGAGCAGTTTTAATGTCTGATTTCAACAAAGCTGCTGTTGATATTCCTGTAGTAGTATTTAGTGAATGATATGGCTAAAATGTGGTAAAAGACTGCTTTGAACTGAAGTTAAACTTTTCCAAAGAACAGATGGCTGCGTCGTTACATTGTTGAGGACAGTATTTCTTTTCTGAATGAACTGAACTGACCGATGAAGTGATTGATGTGAGAACCAATGTCATGACTGGTCAACTAGATAGAGTATGTAAAACAGTCTGATCAGGACCAGCTTCACTACTTCTGAAGTTCATGAGAAGATTGTGCATGTACTCGTGGAACTGGAGTCATTAAGATAAGAACCTCGTATCATTAGTTATCAGTAATACAAAGAAAAAGCTCCAGTGGCATTATTTTCTTGATTTTCTCACACGATGCTGAAAAGAGTCTAAAAATGTGAATTATCCTGAAATTTCAGCTAACATGATTAATTCTCAGAATAAACTTGTTCTTTTCTTGAAAAATAAATAATGAGTAATGGATATTTCTGCAGCTCAAACTTACTTTGCACAGCATATGGACACTCAATGTATCACTCCAGCTATTTCTATTACCTGTTATCACTGTGGACACACACTTCAGGTGAGCCAGTCTGTCTTTCTGCTCTCAGAGGAGTTCAGGTATAACAACACATTTCCAAAACTGACATTTAATCTAAGCAAACAAATCACCATGGAAATCCCCCCCCATCCATCCATTAGACGAAATGTATTTATGGCCACATTCACACACTGACACACACGAACGGCACATGCACACATTCATAGTGATTTTACAGATCATCTCTCACCCATGCAGGCTGTCAGGAGAATATATGCTTATTTGTGATTTTATTGGGGAAAGCTGTGCCCTTCATTTCAATTATTGACACCATCTCACAGCCCCATGGGTTTGGGGGGACAGCTTGTGTGTGTTAAGGGTGGGGTAGAGTATAGGTGTCTTTTCTATACTCCTGCAGGTGTAGGTGCTTCATGACTATGTTAAATTAAAAGAAACTGATTGGCCTGACAGTCCAGCATGACAGAGCATTACGATATTCGTTATGTGGAAATTACCACTGGTTGAAGGTAGAGGGAGACTGCGAGGGAACAACAGCACTCCAAAAAAAATGAAAGTTTCCTGACAGACTAATCCAGCTTAGAAATTCTTACCAGGGGCCACATTGAATAAAGATGATGGGTTTAGCTAGGTAGATTTGGGAAGAAGGGGTGTGCTAAACTGGAGGCTGTGTGGGAAAAGGTTTCACTGGGGACAAGGATAGATTTAGGGTGTATACTAATCTCTGCGCTGCAGGCATTCGTGAAGTCGGTTGAGAAATATGAGAGAATGCATTTTTTTCGGGAATTAGAAATGCAAGTAGACCTCATGATACTTCATTTAAAAGTTTGTTTAGACCGAGGGAGATAACACATTCTCTAAGTAGATCATCTGGGATCTATTATTATCTCCTGTTGAAATCAGCTTTTCATTCACCCAGTTATAGTTTTATCAGTTTTTCTCCTAAGAACAAAAAGGCAGCAGAAAAAGAAGTAAAGCACAATGGGAGACAGATATGGAGGGAGTTGAGGGCTCAGTACTGCACTGACACTAATGATTTCTGACCTCTACCAGACGAACAGCCAGATTTTTCAATCCTCTGTGTTCCTCTCCTCTATCTATCCCCCCTCCATTGTCTCCAGGGTATTTCTTCACACCATTATTTGGGTGGAATTAGCTTTTACCATCCTCTGTCGCAATTTGCCTCTCCTCGCTTATTTAGTTCTATGTTCCTTACTTTTTGGTGTTTGTTCTCTGGTTTTGTCCTTTCATTTCTCCTTGTTTTTCTCCTTGTTACATTTCCTTCCCTTTTCCCCTTATTGCTCATCTCCTCCTTTCTTCATGAACTTTAATGTTACTCTTTTTCTTTTAATCTTACTGATTTTCTCCCATCCTCCCATTATCTACTTCTATTTGTTCTTCTCTTGTTTTCTGCTTTAATTTCATTGTTTCTTATCCTTTCCTCTTCATTCATCTTAATTTCTATCTCCTTTCCTTTTTCTACTTCCCACCTCACAATCTTTTCTAATATCCTGTTCTCTGTTTCTCCTTTCCTCATATTTTCTTTTCATTCCCCTTGTTTACTCAATCATTTTTGCTCTCCCCTCTTCTCTTTTGATTCTTCCTCCTCTATTATACCCTCTTCCTTTCCCAACACTCTCCTCACCTCTCTATCCCTCGTATTTCCCCTCCGACAAGCCCTCCAGGCTTTGGATGGTTATGCAGACGGCTGACCACAGCTCTGTCCATCTCCATCTCTCTTCAGACATCACCCTTACTTAACTCCCCCCCTCTTACTTCCCTGTGTGTCCAGAGGGTGTCAGCCGCCAGTGGTTACTCCCGTCCATCCTGCTGACCACCAGGCCATGCTGTGGCAAAGACACTAATCTGATGTGACAGCTCTCTCATTATTTAAAGTCAAAGCAGCTCTGTGTGTTTTCTGTGTGTGTGTGTGTGTGTATCTAAAGATTGTCTGAGCAATAGGGTGTGGGTATGTAAGTGCCTGTCTGACTGCCTTCACGTGTCTTTGCCCTTCTTTTCCAAGGGCCAATGAGGAGAGAAGAAACGAGGGCTAATGAAGTGAGCATTTGTTCGGAAGTCAGAGAACCATATCAATGTTTAAGGGGGAAGGCATCGATGGTCTTATTTGCCGAAAAGTCTTTATTTATTTCAAAAATGAGGAAACAAGCAAAGAAAAAAACTCGAACTAACAACTAACAGGACAGATACATAAAACTTCCACCAAGACCAGTCTGGTTACATTAAGGAAAATTAACAAACGATACTTGATCTGTATCTAAGGTAAATTCAGTGTCCTCCTTTATTCAGGCTGTGCCTCTTTACTTGGTGTCACTAAAATCAGCCAATCAGTGGCAATGAAGACATAACTTCTTTATGAGACATAAATCATTTTCTGATTTCTCTCTTTTCTGGTTAAATACAACACACTCTCTTGGTAGATCATAAATGTTTTTGTTGGTCTTTGGAAAAAATGCACAATACCAATGTTTTACTTCTGCTTTTCTCTGCTTTGCTACAGCTCCCATAATGTTTCCGATGAAGTTTTCACTTCACTTTCATGTTTATTCATGATGTCAATGAGGAAAGAAAATGCATTAAATCTCTGACCTTGTGTGCATGTTTAGCTTTACACCTTAAAATTATCATGGTCATGGTTACAAAAATATACATTGTGATGGACTACGAAGTTTTATACTCACTGGTTATGGTGTCTATCATGTGATGTGCTGCGACCACGCATGAAACAGTTGTCTAAAAACCACTATCCGGTCACTGCGAACATGTGGACAAACATTTATTGATTATAATTACTGGTGAGACCAGAAACCAGCCATTAAACACTTTCCTCCCAGGTGTATTATGCAATGTGCATCTCCAATGGAGGTTACCAGGTCACTAAATGATCCATCACATGGTTACTAAGCAACACCAGTCTTTCCTAAACAATGCATTTAGCAGCCACTGCATGCTTGGAATGCTTAAATGGAAATTCAAGCACACCTTCTTGTGTATAGCCAACCATTACAGCAAAAGTGTCCACTTTTCAAAGCACAGGCTAAGTGGGCAGTTAATCAAGTGCCAAGAGACCGAGTTGTCCTGAGATTTGATGTCACATAAACACACATTCTCTCCCTGTCTGACAGCGCAGTGTGTTTCTCCTGCACTTATATCTATCTCAGCTCAAACAAAGAGCATTTGACTTTTGACTTCTATTTGGCCAACAGCCACCGGGTCCAATATAAGCTATTAAATAGTGGCCACATCCACAACAATAGGCACACACACAGCCTCTCACTTATACACACAAACACTGACATACATGTAGAGGCAGGCGTATACCTTTGAACTCTAGCTCTAAAATGCCCAGGGCTAAAAACCTAAATTGAAGTGACCCTGGGGTCAGCTTAAACCAAAGAAATTAGGAAAAAAGTTTAGTGCAGATAGAGAAAGACATAAAAGAGAGAATCAACTACCTGAGCCCAACATACAGCTACAAGGTGCCGCAATGTGTTGGCCACAGCCATTCTGGAGCTGTGCCTGGTCATCAAATGCTGCCATTTAGTCACTGCTGGTTGAGGTTGTTACTTTTGAATTAAGCACCATAACGAGTTGTTTGACTTGTAATAAAAACATCATGGCTTGGCTTAAAGTACACATTTTTACAGCAAATATCTTCCATGTTGAAAAATGCAGCTAAAGATTATCCAGCGCAGTGTAATATGTAAAAGAGGAGCCCTGATAATGTATCGGAAGTCACTTAATACTTTGTTCCCATGTTTGTAATGTAGTGTGCATCTCCAGTGCAAGTTACCAGCTCACTAAATGGTCCATCACATGGTTACTTAACAAAACCAATTTTTGCTAAACAATGCTGTATAGCAGCCAGTGAATGCTTGGAATGTTGCTTAAATGAAGATTCAAGCACACCTTGTTGTGTATAGCCAGTCATTATAACAGCAGAAGTGTAACTAAGGTGACTCATTATGGGTTGCTTTCAACACATGATGAGTTGAAAGTGAGAATGATTTCCCATTACTTGCAGGTTTTTGAATACTGGTAGTATTTGCATTTGGCAGATGAGCTCCTCCATATGTAATCCAAATTCTCTTGCACATTTATACTCTCTTACCTCCCCAAACACACACAAACACACATAAATAAAGGCAGACTCCTTGGCTGGCCTGTCCGAGTGGATATGAGACACTATTCACCTGTGGCCCGGAGATGTAATGAGGTTTGAGAGAGCACAAGCTGGTCCTAAGGCTCTAATACCTGTGTCTGTATTTGCTGGTATGTGAATGTGTTCGCTTGAATCTTGTATTCCACTGAATGTGTGTGTGTGTGTGTGTGTGTGTGTCCGTGTGTGAGTGTGGGTGTGGGTGGGTGCGTACGTCTCTCCGGGCTGTAATACACGGTGGACTATTTCAGACCATGCCCCTGTATCTGTCTCCATTCACATTGGCTGTTGGTTACCTGAGGGCTGCTGGGGCCCTCTGACAGATATTAAAGGAAGGAAGTCCGCCAGCAGCATTTCTATATGAGGAAACACAATTGGAGCCACAGCTTTATTGTCTTAAAGGTGCAGTTGAACTAAAAGTTAAGTCAAAAGTCAGGTTGGAAACATGATTAAATGAAGATACAGTGGTGGGTAGGGGGATTGCCGTTTTGCAGATTTATTACCCTTTTGTTCAAAATCGAGTTTAAGTAAGAGGGCGGGGTTGGAGGGGAAAAAAGTGTATTTTTATGCTGGTTCTGGAAAGCTGAAATGAAAGTCGAGAGGTTGGCTGAAAGTGTGACAGGCTCCAAATGCGAAAGAAGATTGATAGGATGAAGTCAAATGAAGACAAGGAGGAAGGCATTACTTTACACTGGTCTGTTTCTTGCTTCGAATCAAAGAACAATAAAGGATAACTGTATTTTTTTCAGACTCACAGAGGAAACAGTGACTATCTAGCAACACTGTGTGAAATCAACAGATCACTCCTTGGCTAAACTTTGTCAAAAAAAGCATGTTACATAAACCGTAACTAATGTCCTTATAACTAAAAACAACTTTTTTTCTCATTTTAGAGCCGAGTTTGTCTGATGTCCCTCAAAACCAAACCCTTTTTTTTTTTTTTTTTGTAGGAATACCCATCAGCTGTGTGAGCAATGTAAGACATCTGTAACATCAGAACTCCTCTCTGTGATTTGGTCCAAGTGTGCCTTTGGCAAGCTTTTGCATAAAATATAACAATGTTATTCAGCAGTGTGAAATTATGCAGTCTGTAGGATTATTACCTTTACCTGGCAGGCATTATACCAGTACTGCCGCGCAGTGGATAACAGAGTGAAAGGCTTGTTCTTTTCTTAAAACGTTTGCATTTTAATATGCATTGTTGGTGTTCTCTACGGGAAATCATTTGCATTTCTCAGCTCTATTCCTGGGCTTTCTTTTGGTTTAGGTTGTGCACTTGTGACATCCACTGAATTTCTCTCTGTGAATATCTGAATTGGTACTTTGCCTCTTCTGACATCTGACATCAGCTTAACCTGTAAACACTCTCAGGCAGGTGGGAAAATAAATTATATCTGTATAATTTTTCTGTGGGTTGGGAAATGAGGGGCTCAGATGATGATTCCATGTCATGAATTCAAGGGAGAGCTTTGAGGCCCAGGATCCATTGTGATTACATGTTCTGAAAGCTGAGAATTTGCCTTGTGAATTCAGCCTTGATGGTGACTCATTATGACCATCTTTCCATTTCTGAGGCTTTTCTTCTTTTTTAAATGGTTTCTACATTTGTGTGAAATGTAGTGGAGACTGTGAAAGACTTCTTCTGAATATGCCTCAGAGGACCAGTTGACCCTCAAATTTAACTTTGAAACACCTTCCTCTGCAAAACTATATTGAGTAAAAACTAACAGTAGTTTTTAAAATGCATTTTGGCTACTTTGTGTACTTTGTGAGAGGGCCAACAATCACTTCACTGTGTATATAGGTCCTTTTGGCAGAGGTAAACCATGGACTTCAGGCTGCTTCACATAGTTTCGCCGGGCACAAAACAAACCCATCGTTTCTGGTTGAATCATACTGAACAGCCTTAATATCATGGTCACCTGAGTGATCTCGAATAGGTCGTCCTCATGTGTCTAAAAAGAGTTCAGATGAGCCAGGTGTGGACAAAGAACATCTCAGGGTGTCCTGAAATGTCTGCTACCAGGATGTTAGCAATAAATCTATTAGGTTGCAGGATGGGGGGGTTTGGCGCGCTTCCCACAGACGCCATCAGATTGAAGAGTTTGGAGTCTGGATGAACTCTTCAGTTGTTTACAAATTATTCTTCCTAAACAATTTTTACTTGGGCCACTGCTGTCTCTCTGGGTGAGGCTGCTACTGTAGGGGAAGCATAGTAAATTATGTAAACAATGTTTATGTCACAATAACATGCATGACTCTTAACCCTTTAGGCGCCAGAGGTTTTTTATGTAGGAAGCTTACACACCTAATTTGCATATTATGACGTCATGGGGTGGCAGCCATCTTAGATTATAGAATTTTTGTGAAATTTTCATGTTTCAATGATGAAATGCAGCCTTTTTCCCCAAATATGCCCCTATTAATCTATGTGCTATATTCAATATTCTATATTCAATGTGCTAGACAATGCAAAATGTTCAGGGAAATAGCAAAGAGTAAACCAACACTGCGATAACCTCACGTTTGCCTGCAGAGGTCAAAATAGGCCTATGCCTATCCATCCAGGTGACACTGTTTGTAGTTTTTTATAGTGTGATACCTCTCATTGCATGGTACCACACAAAGACCCACCCCACTGCCTACACCTGTATTTGGTCTGACGGCAGCCTTTAGGCCAGGTTTGATCAGAACATACAACACAATCTGGGTGGTCATCAGCCTTACCGCTGGTGAAATCTTGAATGTGGCTTGATTTCATGGGAGGCTAAAAACTGATGGGCATAACGATTTGTTTCTACAGTCAATAAATTCCAGAAATCCATCCATCCATCCATTTTCTGTACCGTCAATCCGTGGTCGGGTAGCGGGTGGGCCGGATCCTATCCCAGCAGTCATCGGGCGAAAGGCAGGGTACACCCTGGACAGGTCAATTCCAGAAATCATCATTGAGAAAAAGTGACAGAAAATCTTGGGCTGAATCAGCATTGGAGAGTTCTTTGTCCCCCCCCGGGTGCTGTGATTGACTGTCCACCACTCCAGTGTATATGGCATCTGTCTCTATGAGTGTGATCCTGTGCATGTGTGTGTTCAACAGGTGCCAACCTGGATGGGTTAAAGAGGAGTAATTTTGTGTATTTCGTGTGACAATGACTACAAGACAATAAAAGTAATCTTAATCTTTCAAAATAGAGAGCTTTTTAGTGGTAGTATTTTTTAGCATTATAAAACACATACCCCCATGTACAGCCCTCATCAACAACCAAGTAAAAGCATTCTCTTATGCAGTGTAAAACTCATGTAATGACCAACATTTTGGATGACAAGGCAGAGATGATAACACTTCTACAAATCAATATCTCAAAATTGAAAGAGGAGTTAGTACAGACCGAATACTAGGTTGGTAATGTCGTTGTTACCTTCACCAACACCATTTTGCTGGTTGACTTGATTACATGTAAAAATATGTTACAACTAAACTTTCTTGTTAGTTTGAGCAAATAACGTCACTTGATTAGGGGTAAAATATGATGTTTAGAACTTTTTATAATGTAACCATCACTCTCATGAATGCCATTTCATCTGTTACTTCCATGACTACTAGAGGTCACAAATCTACAACCATAATTGTATATCATTTAGGCCCCATGGGGCCATATTTTGGCAGATGAGGGTGCTATATGAAAAGTAGAATTTTAGCATCAGGATCAGCAGTAACACAAATGTAACACAACCCTATTCTTCACAGCACCTTTCACAAGGTGAATATTTTAGTGACAATGATGTTCTGACTGGACTGCATCTGACAAATAAAACTCCATAGAATGGATACCAAAGAAATGCTTGAGCAAGTTACTGGAAAAGTACACGAGAAGAAGAAGAAGAAGAAAGACAAGTTATTCTTTCAAAGCAAATTTCATTTTTCATTCAAAGAAAGTAGACACATATTAATTATTAAAACAAAGCCTCTGTGTGTCTCCACCATTTCCTAATTAAGTATTAATGCTTTTTTGGGAGAAATGTTCTTTCCCAGTTGTAGAAATAGTGGTAACTAGAGCCCTTTGTACACTGTTGGGTAGGGGGACCAAAAAAATAGGATGTATCTACCTATTTATTATACATTTCTGTTTGTAAGTTATGTCCAGATAAACTTGTGTGAGAGCTTTGACTCCAAAACTCAGAGCAATGCTTAAAGACCAAAACCAGGAGATTAAATCAACTCAGTTGTAACTAAGGAGTCTTTTCCAACCTCTTGCTGGTATTTGTCATCAAGTCTAATCGGGTCATACAAAAACCTGAACACACAAAACAATCGGGCAAAGAATCACAAATATGTGGCACAAAGTAACTGAATTAAAGATTGACACTCCTACACAGAAATCATACTGTAAACTGAACCAAGAAAAACACACAAACCGTTTGGGTGATAAACGATGAGACTGAGAAAATTACTAGTGAGATCCATCCCAAGCCCAGCAGCCAACAGTGGAGATCAATAATACTTTATTGGTAACTTTCTTTCTTTTTTATTTTTTTTCATTCTGTGCTTCTGTCTGCAGAGAAGGAGAGAAGACTGGCTGAAGAAAGTGTGTGTGGCCTTGGAAGTTGATTAAAAACAGGTGCAGTGACAATCGCATCAAAGTGATGGAAGTCTTATGTGGATGTGTGGCTCATATAATGTGTGTGTGTGTGTGCGCAAAGCGTGTGCGTCAATGGCTATTGATTGTTGATCATAATTCTCGAGGTGCAGTCCAGCCTCTCCATCACAACAATTCACTGGAGTCTGCATTGACTTATGAGTTGCGAATTTCTGTCAGCACTAACATGCCCTAAATAACTGAACAGAGAGACCTGATAGATAAATGGATATAGGGAGAGATGGAGAAAGAGGAGTTAGGAAGAAAAAGGGAAATCCATTCAATAGAAGTTCATTTCAATCTCCAGTATAATCCAGTAGAAACCCAATGTGAGCTGTAACATTTCTGAGCCATTGTGAGAGAGCCATGGCTTCTTTGCTCCTTCTTTAGGGCTGCTCCTGCCAGCCCTAAACCAGGACATTACATTTCCCTTGCATTGCAGCACCCTCCATTGACTGTTTCCAGAACTGAAGGGATGAAACAGCAGAATTCAAAACCACCCCAGTGATGGTGGTTAATTTAGTTCTGCCATGAGTACGCAGTCAGTGTAGTACGGTGTTTCAACGATGTTGCTACAGAGACAAAGACATAACTACACACATTATCAGCCCAACAACCAAACCGCTAGAGCAGTTCATGGACACTGTGGCAGGTTTTCCAGTTGGACAATAGATGGAGAAGAGATGAAGGTAAAAAGAGGTGCATGTTGAAGAGCAACAGCAATGACAGATTGGTAATGTTAAGATTAAAAGCTGGGGGAGAATGAAAAAGACAGTTGGATAGTGCATTACACAAATATTAAGATAGAGGATAGAACGACAAATAGGACAAAAAATTATCAAACAGCCAGATGGAAAATAGATAGCCCAGAAGACAGACAAACAAACAGTGGAGACAGGCTGAAAGACACATAGAGGGACAAGCAAACTGACAATTTAGGCCACTGAAGATAGTGAGTCCATAACTCTTATAGCATTCTTCCACAGTCAACATACAAACAATCCTCTGCCAGCTGGTTGGATTTAACTGTGCACACACTGTTAGGAGAACACACATGCAAATGCACTGCTTCTTATTTTGTCAAGCCTCACATGTCACACTCCATCTTCAAGACTTCTTCTCCACAGATGAGACTTCACATTGTGTGCCTACATGTCTGCACATGGTTGTGTGTGTATGCTTGTGCCTTTTCGTGGGAGTACAGTACTCATGTACAGTACTGCATGTGTGTGATGAATACAGTATTTAGGGTGGTGTGATCGGAGGAATATCTAACAAACAAAAGGTCAAGCTGTCAGAAAAGCAGGCAAGCTCACAGAGCTCACAGCGCGGCAGAATACCAAAGATCCTCTGCTACCATCCCAGCGATTCTACGTGAGATTGTTTGCGTATGGACACAAACGGCTTTTAATGTTCGTTTTCAAAACTAGAGGTGTGCTTGTGAAAGTAAAAAAATGGACATTAATTAATTTTTTGTCTCTCTCACGCATTCTGCGTGAGTCATTCACCATCTGTTTCTTTGCCATGTGTATTTACTCGGGCAAATCGATTAGCATGCTCCACATGTAAATGGGGGGATAGTGAAAGGGAAGAGATGGAGAGAAGTTAACACAGCAACTCCTGATGACTGCATTATTATTTGGTTAATGAAAAGGAATAATTCCTTCCATTCATTTTCATCCTCTTTTCCCTTCCCCTGGCTGTCTCCCTGACCTGATAAAAGTTTCAGCCACTCTTTCCCTGCATACTTCTTTTCCTCTTCTCCCTCCATTCTTCTGTGGTTTATCCCACTCTTCTCCACCTCATCTCTGACTTCCATCTCTCTCTATCTTTCTTCATGCCACTCTCTTTTTCTGCTTTCCCTTTTATCAGTTTTGCAGTCTTCTCCTCTCTTCTCCTTACATGTTTCCTCCTTTTTTGCCTCCCTCACCCACCCCCACCTCTCTGCTTTCCCTCCCCTCATCCCACCCTCCATGTCACAGGGTAGCATGGTTAATTATCCAGTAGTGCTTTTGGACTATCATTAGCATTTAGGCAGGAGCAAGGAATACCTTCGTTCTTATTCTGGCTGTGTACACCCTGGATCCACAACTCCACTGCCACTTTTCCTCCTTCTCTTCTCCCATCTTGTCCTTTTCCTGCCTCTCTGTTTACGGGTTCAGCTGGCCCTCTATTGGTTGCGCTGAATTTAAGTTGTTGCTTTTTTGCTTTGATCAAAAGTTGGATCATTTTCCTACAGAAATAGGGGCATGTGCCAGTCTGGCTGTGCTTGATAAACCGCCAGGATCGACTATCCAAAACCAAGAGTGTCACTTTGAAGTGGGACCTACATTGTCATCTTGCAATGCATCATCAGTGTTATTAACATTTGGGGTCATAAATAAACTGTTCCTTTTTTTGGCTGTCTTCATATACAAGGTTGATACATGCCTCTCATTGGCATTTTCAGTATTCAGTTTAAAAATCTGCCATTACACCCCCCCCCCCCCCCCCCCCCCACACACACACACACACACACACATTATGCTGTTTTGAATGTATTTGAGCTCCGTTCTCCATCATTTTCTCTCTAGTTTGTATTTTGTGCTGCTGAGCTTGTAAATGGTATCTCCCAGTGAGACTGCACCTGCATTAGTCAACTTGATAATTGTGATTAATTATAGTAAGTATCACCAGAGTGCATGCACACACATGCGCACGTGTCCACACACAGGCACACACACACTTACACGGACATCTGCGTGCTACAAGGTAACTTTGTCCTTTGTCTCTTGCACTTATACAGCAGGCATTCACAAGCACACAACATTTGGAGGGATTAAAAGCATTTTCTAAAACAAATTATTTCTGAGTACATGCACGCAAGCTGGAAGGGAATTTTTTTTGCCAGCCAGTTAAAAGATGGGCTCATTTTATTCAGAAAAACATGGTATTATACCTGCCCCATTCCTTCCAAGGACTTTTATCTTACTGATTGCTCCTTTTTTCCCCTGTAGGGAGATATTTACAATCCCTCTGACACGTCTGTGCAAATGACCATACTGAACCATTCTGCAGTAGAGTAATGCATGCATCTAAGTGACAGGTGAGCATGAATTATGGGATCGGTGGAGGGATACACAAATTCTAAGACTGCCCTGTAACCAATGAAGGAATTATTTAATCCATGCAATCTTCATGATGCATTGAGTATTAATTCTCACATTGATTGTTTCTCTTTTTAAACATAACATGCAATCACTCTAGTTCAAATGATTGTGAGTTGGTTTATTGAGCTGCATTTTTGTGCAATAAGAGCCTTGAAAACCAGTCACATGGATTCATCTTATAATACGGACACAGGTTGCAACAGTACAAAAAAGTATCTGTCACAGATCCACAATGTTTCTGCTGTAACATTATTTTGCATAAGATTAACAGCATCATTTCAGAAGTCTTGTCTTTACAGGCATGACTGTTAGGTATCCGATGTCAGAGTTTATCGCCATCCAGAGACATTACATTATTGTAAGTGTAAAATGTCTCAGGTTTGGTATTAACGCTATTATTGAAATTATATTTCATTGCCTTGGGGGAGAAGGCTGGTGCCACCGATTTGTTTGCGCATCTAATAAAATGCAGATCCAAAATGTTTGTCCTTAAACTCAAAAACATTGGGAACTGAACTCATCTAGGACTGAAATCAGACCCCTGCAGAGCTGTGCAGTGCCAGGCATGAACCCAGCCTGGAAACACAGACATGATCAATACCAATTTCATGATTGATACCTATCAATAACTCACAATATTTTTAAAAGGTGTACTTGCCGACTTCAACAGCCTGACAGCTGATTCATTTAGATACAGTTTGGCTGTTTTGTTGTATAGTGTTGCAAGTTGCAATACAGTGCAAAAGCCGGCCCTCAATACATTATTTTGCATTCTGCTACATAGGAATCTTTAAAAGGGGTCTTGAGTAATAGTTTTTGAGGCTTTCTGAGGGGCTTTCAACATTTTTATTTGACCTTTGCCTGCATTTTCATTTATTTCCTGTCCAGTCCTTGTACCTGAACATTTGAAGTGAAATAATTTATTTTCCTGATTTGTTAAGCCACTTAACACTAACCTGTGAAATATCCAAGCATTAAAAAGGCAGATAAATTAGTGGTTAAACCAGTGTCATATTAATGCATATCAAACAATTCACAATTTAGCAAAGAACCTTTGTTAGGAGCAAGCTGTCACAGAGACACATAATTTTCTTTAGCTGCACCTTTGAAAAATGCCAACGATAACACAGTTTCACAGACATATAATAGTATTTTTGCACCAACGAAGTGATTTGCATAGAGCTATTAGCTGAAAGCTTGGCAGAACTCATCATGTTGTGCAGTTTGTCCTTCAAAAGTTGAGAAAACTGGGCAAGTGAAGAACAAAAAAAGAAGTGTCAGGCCTGTATCTGAAAAGTGACACCCTCAAAAAATAGTAAAACATCTTGCAAATACAGTAATGCAGTGATGAATCTTCCCCAGAGCCAGAACGTCAACATTACTGAAACAGTATGAGATCATTTTGACAGAGAACGGAACAAAAGGTAGTCAACATCCAAAGAAGAGCTTTGGGATGTCCTTCAAGAAGCCTGGAGAACTATTCCTGAAGACTACTTAAAGAGATGACAGAAAGCTTGTCTAAGAGGGCTCAGGCTGTGTTGGAGAATAAAGGAGCTAATGCCAAAAATGTACTTGTCATGCTTCTTATAATTGTTACAGACTGCTTTATATACTCTATTTGACTGACTGTTTACACAAGTTTCAGTAAATTGTTGCACATGTCCCTGTTTTCCCTACATTATATAAAGAAATTCATTTTAAAATGTTAGTTTTAACTTTAAGGTTTCAGGGTTAAGCTCCCCAGTATAACTCTGACCTGCTGAAGCCTCTTTTAGGTCATCAAGTCAAAGGTTGCTGCTGGCCCGACGCACTTGGTTCAAAAGTCATAGGGGTCGGGCTTTCCAGGCAGTGGCACCAACTGAATTCTCCTCCGCTGTCTTTATGGTGTGCAGACTTCGTTGACCCTTTAACCTTTGACCTTTTTATACGGACAAGCTTTTAATTATGTTGTTTTTTTCTGTTGTATTCTATTGTGTTTTACATTGCTTTATATTACATGTTATGATTTCATTTCTTGTGTTTTGTGATGAACTACTTCGTTATTTTTATTTGTTAAAACTGCTACATAAATAGATTTTACTTACGTACTTAAATGTTGGGAAGCTCAAGACTTTTGCAAAATACTGTATGATATACAAACACTGTCTCTAAGCTCCTCACATCCTTAAAGGTATGATATGTAATGTTGAACGTAGCTGGAATATGAGACATTACAAAGGGATCCAGCTGAAATAAACATGCATCCCAACTGGTATGAGTCATGGGTCTGATGTTGAGTTCCAAGATAAAGGTAGCTTGAGTTGTTTTTACAATTCATTATTCATTATGCACAGGTAATTGAATGATAATTGAATAAAAAGTTAAGAAGTGAGCTTTAGAGGCTCTCGTTGGATGATTTATTTTTTTGCGTTTTCTCCCTACTCCTTAAGAATAAGAAATAAATAAGTAAAAGTTTAACAAATTCAGGACACAAAAATAGAAATACTCTCATTTAACTGGCTTTAAATGCAGGATTGTTACTGTTAAAAACTAACCTACGTGACATGTAAGACAACTGCACCTACATATACTGGCACTCACACACCCATCAGTTCCCTCATGGTGAACTGATGAGGTCAGAGGCACATGGGGGAGCAGTGTAGGCTAACTGTCTAACTTGGCACATCTCTAAACACAGAGACAGAGAGAGATGGTGATAGCCTGACTGCAGTATGTCAGATCTGGGCAGAGTGCCATGTCACCCCACAGTGGTAACTTCAGCTGCCTAGCAAGACTTTGGCAACTTTCTGTCTGTGCATGTGTGTGCGCGTTCATCGCTGGCTGTGTATGCATCGGTGTGCCCATATCTCTGTGTGTTTGTGCCATACAGTTCATGGGCTGCAAGCCATGTGAACATCATAGGAAGAATTTCTTCGCCACAGTCCTGGAGATAATAAGTTGTGGCTGAAAAACTGAAACTGCTTCTCCTTCCTGAGCTTCATCTTCTCTCAGCCACTCATTTTTTACCACTATAACATCTATAACAACTATAACATCATCACATCCCACCTTCATCCTTTTAAGGCTGCTGTGTCCTTCTCAGACCATAAATATTATTTAGATTGGCAAAGGGGAAGAGAAGCTGTTAACCAAGAATTTACAGTTTGATTCACAGCTATAATATACATTACCCAACATCTACCAACGCTGCCAAAGAGCCACAGTTAGAGGCAGTGTACACTTTTATGGAGGCACTGAAGTGAAATTATATGTGGAAAAAGGACAGATTTCATCTCATGCCTGCAAATTGGTTGACAAAGTAATCTTAATGTTAATTTTCATCTATCCCCTACTTCCTTTTTCATTATTTTCTTTCCTCATTTCCCCTACTCGAACTTCTACTTCCTCAATTAGCTTTCCACATCTAACCCCCTGACCCACCCTCCCCACTTTTTTGAGCCTCATATTTGTATTTCCTCCCATATCATTGCTTCTTTTCCATCTCCCTCATGTCTCAGCATCATTATGGACCTTCACATCCTATTGTTCTCGGCTTAAATCCATTGCTTTCTCGCAAAGCTATTAGTATTATCCAAGACGTCTTTACCCAGCTTAGCTGATTGAGTGCATTGTATGTGTGTGTGTGGGTGTGATTTTGGTCAAAAAGGAAGCTCATATTTCTACTCATGTCAGATGTTTCTGCTATGGACAAGTCAGGGTCATGCTGGTAATGAACATTATAAAACACAGCACACATCAGCCTGTGGCAGTAAGGACATACATGCACATGCAAGACTTTTATGTTTGCAATATATTATTTTATAATGATTAAATAGGAGGCTTTGCAACAGATTTAGTTCTTGGAACTTGATAATGTGGACACAATGTTCAGATGCAGCCTAATAATTTTTTTCTGGCACGTCCAGATTGTTTCCAGATTGTATTCAGACAGTCTGAACAGCAAAAAATTGACATGACATTCAAACCACATTTGGAAGTGGTTTAAATTGATTTCCATAGATCCTTCCCAGTCCAGATGGTCTTGTGGACGACATGGAGACTTACAGTTCCAAAACAGTCGTGCTGTGGAATAAATAATAGCTCCATTAGTCCGCAAAGTCAGCAGTTTCACAATACAGGCTTAAGATTTATAAAATCACTACACTTTCTGTGCTACAAAATTGTTGCCTGTTTACAACAGTATTTCGAAAAATTCTGAAATGCATTACACGAAACTGTTACAGATAATCAAAAATGTAAAATTACCATATTTTCAACTCTCATCAACGTTTCAGAACTATCTTCCTTCGTAAATTGTAAAAAGTCTCCAATTTGTGTCATGTGAATCTGTCAAAAAAGTGCTATTGTACAACTACAATGTGTTCAAAAGTGCTCACAAGTAAGTAGAAGGAGGTGGAAGATGGCATTGTGCTTAAAACTATCATATCACTGAACTGAGCCCCATGCAAACCAGGTTTGTCTTCAGTGTTAAGAAGTACATGGTGGCAGGCTAGCATATAACACTAAATGCTACCCTATATCAAACAACAGGCAGACTAAAGCTTAACATCTCACAATTTCCACACCTTTATTGTGATACCATGGTGCTTTGGACAATTGGACAACCATATGTATTACATGTTCTATTACAGTCTATGGATAGATAGGAATGGTGGGGAAACACCACCAAAGTGGTAACTTTGTAGTTAATGAAGCTTATGTTGTTGCCACAGCAACTCATATGGGTGGGTAATGTCTGAGCAGACAAATCTAAAGAGACCACATGCAGATATCAGTCTCTATGAGTGTGAATGCTTATTTGTATCTGTGTGGCACAGTAATGAACTGCCGACTCGTCCAGGGTGTACCCAGCCTCTTTCCCAGTGGCAGCTGGGATGGGTGTCAGCCTGTCCGCACCCCAGGATTAGGTTAAACAGGCATGGAAAATGCATGGATGGGTTAACTGGATTTCCTGAGTCCTCATGTCAAAGTCTTGAAACAAACACGGAACCTTACAGAAAAACAATTCTCACATATTTACCTTTCCCTGTAAGCAGGACATCTTTGTAATAGAAATTTCACACATTTTTTCACACACATTATTTCACACATTTTCTCTTTTTCTAAATGTTTTCAGTGCATTTTTTTAAAGTGTTGCTCATGATTGTGCACAAGAGCACTGTTGGGGAAACCCTGCACTCTATGAATGATGTACAATATCTGCAAATGCATATTCACCTTTTTCTCTTGGATGACTTTCAAAGATTGTGCCAGTTTGCAATAGAAGTTTGGCACAACCTCTGTTGGCAACAGGAGCAGAAAAATACTACAAACTATAGAGGTGGAAAGACTGCTTGACTCAGCTTTATGCAGTCCTTTTACCATCATTCACAGCTCCCAATCTGTTAATGCACAACTTATTTATTTATTTCTTAATCAAAATCAAAACTACCTGAATGATAATGAATAAAAAAGAAGGTGTGGGGTACTTAAATAGGACCACTGTGCGGTCATTCAAACTTGTCTCGCCATACGTTGATCTCCCTGAACTCATCTAAACAGGTGTGTCACATAGATGTTGCCTTGCTTTTGTTTGTAGTTATTACAGCCTGACTTTTCAAAGAAGCCAAAGAGAGATTGTGGGGCATACTAAACGGCATGAACTTCCTCTCACTCCCTGCAGCAAGTGTAAACGCAAAAAATAACAATTGATATTAATCTTCCCAGCCGATCGATGAGTGAACAGCACCAAGCTCCTCTTGGAATATCACAGGCCTGTTTACGACCGACAGTGAGGGAGAGGTGGAGAGAAGAAGAAGGGGCACAGGATGAATTGTCTGGCATCTGTCCAAGGATGTTTATGTTAATTCAGAGTAGCCCAGAAGTAGAGGGTTGCTGCTGAGTGTGCTGTTAATGAAATGGAATTGAAAGAAAGCCTTATTAATCACATGTAATCCGCTAAAAGCGATTTCTTTATAAACAAGATTACACCTGAGGTTTTTCCTTTAGTGCAAAGTATTTAAGAGTGCACTGCAGCTTTGCTTACTCTCGATGATCGAGGGAAAAGAAAGGAAAAAAACAAAAAGAAGAAAAGAGCAGGCCTGTTGCCTTGAAGACATGGAGCTCAAATTCAATACCAGTTGCCTCATGCATTTAATGTCAGAATCACTCTAAATACCATTTGAGATCTGCGCTTTTCGAAACATCAAAACATCAAAAAGTGAATCTTGAAGCTACAGTTGGAAGCCTGCCTGATCTCCCAGGGACTGTCTTTAATCTTCATACAACCTGCTCACACCAAAGACGGCTTGAGCCTCCAAACATCCTGACAATATTTTGTTCTTTGTGACGACCCGAGGCTTCTGCAGAGTTTTGCGCACCAATCTTTAAAATCTCATATTATTTTATAGGATTTCTATTGGCCATGCATTAAACGAAAGGTTGTGGGCTCTCAAAAGTACAAGAAAATACTCCCAGCTAAGTGCAGGCATGAACACACGCTTACACACTCTTTCCCAAACACAGAAAAACACACACCAAACTTCTCACCTCCTTTGACTACAAGATGCCCCTAAACACAAAGTATTGATTATTGTAGAGAGCAGCAGATATCTTTGAAACGTAGCTAAATTGTGCCTCTGATAATGGGATGTCTTCTTGTTCCTCTCCAGCAGAATGGCTTCCAGCAGCTTTCTACACAGCTCTCTCACACTTCATTCTGCTTTTGTCTCTCCAAGATGATCTGTTAGGCTTCCTAACAGATACTTCTACATTCTATAGACTCCTGGATGCAAATGTGAAAGTAGAGTGAAAAAGCATATTTACATATGCACCTTTCAAATAACTGAAACACCTAGAAGTCTAAAGTTATCCTCTCCAATTAGCATTATCAAGTAATGAGAAGTGAAGATGGAGGATTTGACCCCCATCCATTTAGAAGTCACACATCGCAGTGCAGCAGTCTGTCCCTCGGCTCCCAGCTGGGGATATTTTCAGAGTGATTTTTTTCCCTTTACTCTGGACACTCTCTGTATGTACACTCTATATGTAGTACCTTGCAGAATATTTACCACAATGTGCATGAAGACATCCCCCATGATGTGTTTATTCAATCAAAACAATTTCCCCGGACACCACAGCGCTAGCGTGCTAAGTTAATTGAATCCAAGCTTAAGCCATGCCTTTCTATCCTTCTTTTCCCCCCATTCCCACAGTCTCCAGACGGTTATGTGCTGTGCCCAGTGGGGGGCTGAGAGTTTAAGTGGTGTTGAATATTTACAGAGAAGAAAGTATTCATTCATATTTTTCTGAAATAGTCTTTCCCTTCTCTGTGCTCCCAGTCAGGTCTCAGTGGATGTGAGTTGTAGTAAGACAGACAGAAGACCAGAGGAGAAGCACGAGCAGGATTCATGTTACATGTCTTTCTTTTTTTAATGATATTTGAGATGTTGGGCAAAATTTGCTCCATCACTCTAATTTAGAAGTAAAATACCCAATGTTCACCTTCTTTTTACATAACCAGTCACAGCTTGTATTTACTGGATGCCCTGGGTCTAATCTCAACAGGTAGGACTCCTACACTGTTGACGCCTCCACTGTACTGAATATTCATATATCGTTATATTGCTTGTTTACAAATCCAGTACCTACATATTGTGAGCTTGCCAAATTTAAATCTGCTCCTACCAGTGATTCTCCACATGTATGTTATGGTGTACAGTGTTCTGACCACTCTCTCGTGTTTGTGTGCGTGTGTGTGTGTGTGTGTGTGTGTGTGTGTGTGTGGTGATACATGTCACTGGCATCTATGAAAAGCTGCTCCTCTGTTTGGCCTGAACTCACACATTAGCTCTTGGCAGGTGGCAGAAATTAAGTGCTGTACAAATTCTCTTGATCGCGTCAGATCCCAGATCTAACAGAATGATGATAATTTCTTGCTACATTATCAATCGCATGTACTTTGAGTTCAACCAACACTCTCGAATGACTGGTAAGCAACAATATTTGTCTTTGATATGATGATGAGAAACATGATTCTGGATCATGTCTTTGCACTATGAAAAAAATACCTTTCTGTAGTTCCTGCAGCTGCAGAAAGTTAGAACTATGCAACTATAGTCAACACTCATCCACAGCAGAGGGGAACAAGTCTGGGGTAATGTGATGTTCCATATCTGGCCCTAGAACACTTTGACATGTGAAGTGGGAAAAAACAATGATTGTGTAAATCTGTGCTACCTGGTTATGCTCATCTTGACTGCTTACAGAAAATATATCCTGAATTTATTTTCTGTTATGAGTAAAATTATAAAACATATCTTTAAAAAAAAGCCAGAAAAATTAATAATAATAACCACAACAGAAGTATTACCATTTATTCCAGCCACTTATACTTAAACTATAAAATGTACAGAATTTTGTTGACTCAAATAAACTCAGCTGTTACTCTGGTGAAAGTGCACACAAAAAACATTTCAATGACTTGTGTAACAATATTTACAAAATAGATTAAAAATGACTTATTCAAGAAAATGTATTGTGTGTATAAAAGTACTTTTTCATCTTTATTGAACTGAGTGTAATAAACAAAAACGCAGTTCAAATAAAGCTACCATGTTCACCAGTATCTTCAAAGCTATGGACTGCTCTCATGGATTATTTTTCAATTCGGTGGCAACAGCTTCTTAACTGACCTGCTCATTCCTGTACGGCTTGGATCCAGAGTGTTTGTTTTCTCTTATCACTGCACTTTTCAGCAAATAAAGCAAAGCTGAATTTTCTACACTTTAAAGTTAACCCCCTTAAGAGAGGTCAAGGATTTTAATTTTCTTCAGGTATTCTTTAGCTAAAAGCAATTCAGATTCAGAAGATGTCTCTGATTCACTGAGTGTCCATTTTTCTACTTTCACTGCTGGCATTTGAGTAAACGACTTACTTGCTGCCTTTGCACAGGGCATTATGCAATTTCCTGGCTCATCTGGCTTTTTGAGAAAAGTTCAAATCTGAATTAAATTGCAATGGAATCAATTAATGTTACAAATTTAAAAATGGTAAACTTACGGTATTAAAGAAGATTTAAAGAATACATGTAAAAAAAGAAAAGCTTTTCAACCATCATTTGCATCATTCAATCACAGTCTAAAGCAGCCAAAAGGCTTTAACATGACTACCATGTGGAAAACAAAGCTACAGTAAATCAGCAATTAAGACATTTCCATGTAACAAGTGAAAACTCACACACTGAAACACAGCAACAAGAAAAGAAATCTTCAAAGCGCCCCAGACCCAGCCCTGTCAACGCAGTAAATATTTCAAGCTTTTCTGCCTCGGGGGGGTTTGTATATTTTATATGGCAGGTGTAAGGGGTTTACACGTGAGGAAGGTGTGTGCATGTGTGTGTGTTTGCATGAGAGAAAACAAGAATTCTTATTTGGGCTCTCGTAACTGAAGTGGGTCCTTTCCACTTTAATAATGAAATGCACACCATGACACACAGATTTTGCTGTTCCACTGAAACTAATTAGTAATAATAGTAGCCTTTTGTCTCTTACCGCCTCCTTCACCTTCTCAGTGTTAAATGAAACAACAGCGGTGAATAAGTTAGCTCAGTGGCCTGAACTTCTGTTCCTGTGCAGTGTGCAACATTCAGAGAGCAAAATTGGAGACAATAATACTGTCCTTCAGTTTGAGTTTAAAAGTAATGTCATGAGTCTATTCTTACAGACTGCGTGAGCAACATAAGCATACGACTAAAATATGGAAATTTTTCAAAGGTTGTGGAATCCATTTTAACACATTATGTGGAAATTACTTGTGTGCATGACTGTATGTGTATTTGGGAATGTCTCTGTTGTGTGTGATGGTCCCCTGATTGAACAGCTGTCACTGCTGGCTGAGTGTTTGTAGCAACCAGATGGGGAACACAGGGGTCAATGGCACTGACACACTGACACCAGATGAGCTGGTTGGAAGATCCATAGCACACAAAGAGACACGCATACGCACATGCACACAAATACAACTGACATCCCCCAGTGGTATGTAAACAGATGGAGATGGAGTGCGAATGGCAACATTCAAGATTAGTGAGTAAGTTGTTGTGCTGTAAAAGGGCTTTTTACCCTGCAATAAATAGCAGGATTGCATATAAATAGTACTGCATTTTAACTAAAAAACGTATTAGTTTCATATAGCAGGGTACATACAAATCTTATTTGATCTATAATCAAATCTCTGAAAATAAGCTTTGGGGTAAACAAAATCAAATTTTCATCACAGTCCTTAGTTAAGCAAATCCAGAGTGACATGACTTAAACTTTTCTAATCTATAAGAGCATTTTGGTGAAACATACAAATAAATAAACTCAGCTGCCTTTTACTGTACAAACAGCACACAGAGTAACAAAAGATAATAGAGGGCGTAAATATATATATATTTTTTTTTGTCAGGGTGGGTGAGCAGTGATGAAAGGATCCAATGCATGAATACGAGAAATGACAAACCTGACTGAAAAATATGAAATATTATTGAGCACAAACCATGGGTGAAACGACGGCGAAGATCTGACAAAGACCATGAGAAATCAGAGAGTTTTACTACTGTGGGAACTGCTGAGTGAGCAGCAGTTGAGGCAAATAACACAGATGACCGAGTGGAGCAAATTACAAGAACACAAAGACGAGGAAACATGAGTGAGACTGTGAAACCAATCTGAGGCAAGACAAGACTAACAGACTAAAGCAATAATAACAAAGATCAACTAAGACAAATAAAGACGAGGCTACTATGAACAGAATAAAACCTGATTTAAACCAGTGACTAAACACAACAAGAAAACAGAAAAGAAACAAAAACCCAGAAAAATCTCCAAAAAGTCCACAAATATCCACAAACCCAAACCCTTTTGTGCTTAATTTCTAATATAGTTTTTTTTATGTATATATAACTAAGGTACAAGAAACCAGTTCCACTTATTCTTCTATTGTTTCATTAGTTTTTCTTCATTTAATCAGGGCAGATGTGTTTGAATGACTTGCTCACGGGTGTCTGATTGCTTGGTTCTGTGTTTGAGTGAATGTGTTACTGTCACACACTCTTTGCTGTCTGCTACCAACATATGCCTACAGTCTGTCCTGCCAAGATTCTGCTGACATGTTCAGAGGGTGCGTCTACATTCGGATGAGCGCATGTAAATGACGGAGAATGTGTTTTTTTGTGCTGAGTGGGCTTTTGGAATGGGATTTTATGCATCATTTTGCTCACTTATGTGCACCCGTTTGAATATAAGAGTGTTTTCTGTTTGGAAATGCACATTCACAACACTGTGGCAAGAGATCAAATGGAGGATGGTGGAGCTGCTGGTGTCAACTTGCAGAAGGTAATTACTAACATCATTATGTTCAGAATTTGAAAAAACATTCAAATTCAGCTACAACTGTCTCATTGACACACACAGTCCCCAGTTGTGGCAGAGCTGCCATGCAGGTGCTTTGATATCTGCCACTGAGAGCAGACTGCCAATTTTCTAATTGATAATTGGTAAATCTACCACTTGAATCATGTCTGTTAACTTAGTTCTCAGTGTTTTCAAGTTTTCAGTCATAATTTTAGCAAAGCTGAAACTTACCTGTAGTTCCTGCAGCTAAAGGCAGCTAAGAATATGGCTATCTGCGATGAAAATGTCCCTCTTCAATGAGTATACACTGCTGAAGCTGCTGAGCAATTAGTAACAATAATAATACAGACATTTACTGGTCATATATCAGCTGGCTTATTTGCATGCTTTATAACATTTTGGACAAAGATAAACACTGTGGGAATCTTCAGTTGTCCAAAATCAATGCTCAACACTATCCACACTTCCAAATTCATGTCCCAGAAGATCCAATCCTGAATTAGAAACTGATTTATCAACACTGGTGAAAGAAAAAAAGGTGGCATTTAACATAATAGTTTTGACTAAATGGTCACCATTTGGTCATAACTCATCTGGGTAAAATGTGGGTGTGGCAACTTTAATTAAGCCACGCTGCTGCTCAGTGCCCTTTTTTCTAGTGAAAGGAGGAAATACTGTATGCACTGGCAGCAGCAGTGAGTAAACAGAAATTACGTTACTTTATTTCTATTCTTATTTGCCTTGAGGATATGTGACGCAACCCAGCTTTATTCTCACTGGAACCCTTTGATTGCATAATGTGTAATTGAAAAAAATGTTGATTTGGAAAACAGGATGTAAGTCTTAAAGCCATTGCGCTGGAGGAGTTTTAAAGCCAAATCTGTTAAAGACTGATTATCAGATTAGATTGCTAATTAAGATTTCCTGTGCCATGCTTGCATGCCTTTTATGTCAAGTCAAGACGTTCAGCTTTTATATGATTTAACAGCAGCAGAGCCCCATGTGGCGTTAATCTTATAAGAACAAGAAGCTGTGTTTGTTCTCTGATGAAGACTGTATCCCAGAGTCTCCCAAAAAAGATGAAATATATCCGGCGCCTATCAAGCCAATGTTTGGAGACAGCTGAGTAGAGAGGCCTGCGTGTGACCAAGGCAGTCAGTGCATGTTGAAATCCATCATCATTGACCTAAAGGAGAAAAATATCAAGTTCTATGCCAAACACACAAGCAAATTCTCACAGACACGCTCACTCATATTATCTTCCTAACTGCTTCATTGCACTCTGTGATTCTCTGCTACTGTCACTGTGACCAGCTTGGTTCTGGCAGAATAAGAAAATGTATCCACCTTAGAATGAAGCACTGACATATACAGAAACAAATACGTCTGCACACCTCCACACAAGTGCCACCACGCACTAGATCGTAGACACAATAGGGGTTCAGGGATGCTTTTGCCAAATCCTTGGCCTAAAGTTGCCCCTTTCGGCACGACATGAATAATGGATAAATGCACACTGGGTGCCATCAAATAATAACAGAGTACTTAGACGCATCCAAGCACACAACCACCCACCCATCCCCATATACCCACCCACACACAAGAGCCCCCAGCTGTGAACTCCCGCCATGTGGGAGGGGAACCATGCAAAATGCCAGAGTTGAATAATTCTGTTTCTGTGGGATTATTTAATCTCAGTGTGGGTGGGTGGTGTGATTCAGGAACCGTATGAATATATGTCAACAAAAATATCTCCTAGTTTATACGAACCTTTAGCAGACTTGAAAAACGTGTGGTCATTAATAAGGGACAGGACAAACTTTCTTATTCAGGCACACATAATCAGAGTGAGAAAAAATACAAAATGTGTGAGAAAAAAATCCTTTGACAATAGCTAATTTCTTAGGACTTAGTATGATTTGTTCAAATATATCTTTTTAATGCTCGTGTCTTTTATGGCATCACCAGTCAGTGGTTTCATACCTGTTATGTGCTATCTCCCATTTGGTGCTGCTCCTTCTGGCAAATGTGCAATTTCATGCATCTGCTGTATATTATGCATGATGCTATTCCCCCAGCTTGTTAGTTTTGCCTATGGAAGGAAAGAGATGATAGGCATTAGCTCAGGATATTCTTACTCACACACTGATGAGGAGATGTGGAGTTAATATTTCATCATTGGAAGCCTTGTTCATTTGTGTGTAATGATGTTTTGAGGTGCATTGGAGTTTAATAGAACTCTTTAGGGAGTCCATCACTTTTTCTGTCATTTGTAAAATATCAAAACATTGCAGGAAATGATGGCAGCACTATTAAATTAGCTTGGTTTGTGAACATTATTAAACATGTATAGGTAAGACTGAGGAAGTGTTTCTTTTTCACTTTATGTGTCAGCACCATCAGAGAAGAAGCACCAGTTAAATATATCAGCATGACGATAATACCATATGCACAGGGAGAGTCATGAAAATGATTATTAATGAGGATTTTATTTCTTATGATATCTATATAGTATCATCTCACAACAAATGTCATCTCAAAGCACTTTAAAAATACAGCCCAGTTCATGCCAATTATAATTAAATTCATTGTAATACTATCAGAATCATAGGAAAACGATTCGATTCAGTCCCACGTCCTGAGCGTGGTGGAAGAACAACTCCTTTAACAGGAAGAACCTTCCAACAGAACCAGACTCAGGAAGGGTTGCCATCTGGGGATGGAGAGGACAGGAAAGAAGGGTTGACACGCGCCATAACACCAGGCCAGGATACCTGCCAATAAAGAGTAACATAAGAAAACAAAAAGGTCATGTGGACATGGAGAGTAAGGGAAGCAGGGCGAGGAAATGTGTATCTTCGGAGGTCCTCCAGCAGTTTAGACCTATAGCAGCAGAACTAAGGGATATTGTAGGGTCACCTCAGCCATCCCTAACAATAAGCTTTATCAAATATTAAAGTTTTAAGCTTCATCTTAAAGGTAGAGAGGGTGTCTGCCTCCGAACCCAAACTGGCAGCTGTTTTCCACAAGAGAGGGGCCTCATAACTGCAGGCTCTGCCATTCTACTCTACAGAGAGCAAAGTGCTCTGTTAGAAAAATATCAAACTATGAACTTTAGGAGATTATATGATATGTGGAGTGGAGGAAAAGGAGTTCTGCAGCAGATGTTCTGTTCGATGGTATCTCAACATCATGGGATTACAGGAGGGACTAAACACATTCTCCAATTAAACTGTTGCGATCCCCAGAATCCACTTATGATTTTTTGACATGCTTAAGAGCTTTCTAAAGCATGAAACTTGTTTTCAAGACTAGAAAAAAAATGTTGCATTTACGTGGATAACGCAGACAACCAAAAAAAACAAAACGGGACAAATTAAAAGAAAATAGAGACAAAAAAAGGAAGAGGGAAGTGAAGGAACAGTCCAGATCAACAAGCATGCCGGTTATTGGTAAGAAGATGAAGTGATGGGAAGGAGACTGGTGCCAGTAGCCAGAAAAGCAGCAGCGGAGCGAGCCAAGCCCAGAAGCGGCAGCCCAGCCCTGGGTCAGTCTGCTCCAAACTCCCCCACTGATCTCCACCCAATTAGCATGGAGTTCCATCTGCTGCTTGGAGAGAAATACAAACACACACACACACACACTGACATGAATACTGAAACACAAATAATCTCATTCACACAGACCCACAGCCATGCTCACACGCACACGTGCACACAGCTTCCATTACCCATAACAGTTGCTCAGTGACTAGATAAGTGATAGGCCCGTACAGCCTCCTGCCAATTATAGTGTAATGTGAAAGAGAGCAATTCACCATCATGCTCACACTGTTGGGTGGTGCAGCAGTGTGTGCGATGGTGTGGCTCCGCGCTCGTATGCTTGTGTGACTTGTAGAGTGTTTTCTCCATTCGCCGTGGTGCTGTGCTGCAAACATCTGTGACTAGGCCGAGACAGAAGGCTGCTCCTTTCTCTGCTGGCTGCAGGCTAGCTGTCTGTCTCTGGGCCCCTCAATCTCTTCTGTGATCAATATTTAACAATATACCCCTCACTGAGAGACAAAGACAGAACATTAGGAGAGGCTGAAAAGAGAGGAAGCAAAGTAAGTTTGAAGGAGGAAAACAGGACCTCTATTTGTTACAGTGTCCCACACCTGCCAAAGGTAATTTATGATATTCCTCTTTGACATTAACATACAGTGGGAGAATGCTGACAAAAAGGACCACAAGGCCTTCATCCTTAATTGGTGTTTCTGCCATGACACCTGCTGTCTGCTTCAAAAAAGAAAAACTGGCAAAACAACAAGACTTCCTCCAGGAAGTGTTTGCTTAACAGTTCTGTAAATGAGCAGAATCATTTCACACTGTGTGATCAACATGGTCAATGACCGCCCTTGACCATCTCCGGTTACTGAAATGATTAAATTTCACATTTTCACTTTTTCGACAGCATTTTGGAACAAAATGCTATCCTTCAAAAAGAATAATATTAAAGTTTTTTGTTTTATTTTTACTGTAATATGAGCGAGAGAAATGCTCTGTCTTCATCCAGTTATGCTTTATATAATTGTTCTTATGTAGCATGTGACGTTATTCAGCACAGACTTCTGTATCCACCCATCCATCCATTTTCCATCCATCCATCCATCCATCCATCCATTTTCCATCCCCGCTTAATCCAACTGTTGGGTCAGGGGTCTGGAGCCTATCCCAGCAGTCATTGGGCGAGAGGCGGGGTACACCCTGGACAGGTCGCCATTCCATCACAGAGCTGACTTCTATGTCTTTATTTATTTCCCAGAGATATAGCTGACCCCACTTAAAACACTGCTTTTTTTGTTATCTAATAAAACATGAGAAAATATTTTAAAAGCAAGATTCTGGTGAGCGAACTGATGAGGAGCATTTGTTGTTAAGGACAAAGCAAAAAAACAAACCTGGAGGAAGGTACAACATTTTCTTAACTTTGTAATGAATATTGAAAATCACATCGTATTGATTCCCAGTTTCCCACTTGTCAGGTAGACGGTCCGTGACCAACAACCACCCCGTTTTCATTCAAGCCTGGTGTTTTTAAACTGTTAAAAATTACATTCAAACAAAATAAAGACACATTTCTAAAGTAACATGTTGCATATTTGAACATATAGAACATTTAATTAGTTTACTTATTATTAACTACAGCATCCATACCCTATTTTATGTCTTACTAACAAGTCAATCAAAAAAAGCAGCAGCTTTAGAATTTTTCTTTCTTCTTTTCTTTTTGAAACATGAATAAAGGAGAAAAGGTGGGTGGGGAGTGAAGAATGGCATAAAGAGGGATAAGAAATGCTTGAACTGTCAAGGAAGGCATAAGATGTATTGTTAATGAAAATCAGTGATTACATTTTTTATGATGTTGATGCTTTTTTTCATAGTCATGTTGTAATTATATTGAATTCCTTTATAAATAACAAGTCAAATTGCTGTACTTCTAATTTATTTTCGTCACATATCTCTTGGGATTGCTCAGAAAGTAAACACTGGTTTATATGAAAACTAAAAAACTTGCATGCTTCACAGATAAAAGCTCATCATTAACTGTTCAGGTCAGTAGTTTATGGATGACAACGAGGGCTCTCTTAGTCTTTATTAGTTTGAGTGAGTTTTGGACATTTTTCTAATTTGTTGTTGTTTTTTACCAAATGAATGTTTCTGAGTTTGTTTCGGTGCCACTGTTCATGATGAAAACACATTTACTGTAATAAAAAACAGAAAATGTGCAGTATATAGAAAAGGACAAAGAATAGAAGGCTGTCACAACATGAATAATGGTAATTTGGAGTGAATCAAAACATGATGAGAAACCCTGTGAACGACGTGTGATACGACAAACGGCTCATTGTAATCACAGGCTCATTTTGCTGAGAGTAATAGCTTGAAATTTAGCAGATTACACTTATCTTCTTTCCTGCCAAAATTCAAATTAAGAAAACATCACTCTCAAACTAGGAAGCTTCCACCTGTTCCCAATCAGCTTTACTTAACAGAAAGATGACGACGTGGGGAAAAAACTGGTCTGGCTCAGTCTCAAGGTAACAAATCCACCTTGCAGCACCTGAAAAGCTCTTTACATCACATTTGTGGCATTCTATGGTGTTTGTGTCATCTGTACCAAAAGCATACAATGTGCAATTTGTTGTTTCACATTATTACTCATAAGGGATTTAATTTTGGCAGGTGTTCCTGTAATTACAGCTTTAAATGGTTTGTTCTCAGGAGCTACAGAATATATTTCCTTGTTGTAAAGATCTGCGCAGATAGTTTTGGTTTAAGTTCGGGTGGTCACATGTTCTGCCTTAAGACCTGTGCTCCCTTACTGTGCAGAAGATTGAAATTTCATCAGTGTGTACTCAGATGAAAATATTACATATTTTGACGAAACTGTGTTCACAAAACTTTTCTTTACTCCTGATAATCCACACTCGCTGCTAGAAACAGAAGAGCTTTTTTCAAAAAGATATAGCCTCAATAAAATGGATCTGTCAGTGTAACAGTCTCTGGAAAGTGAGGCTGTATGAAAATCTTTTTATATCATTAAGTGAGGCAAACATTATGAATATCATCCATTCCCCTGCCTTGCATTGCAGTGGAAGAATAAAATCTCTGATAATTCAGTGGAATCTGCATGGCTGGATACCACAAGAGTTACAAACAAAAACATGTTTTATATTCATGTTATATTCATTTCATTTTGACTCAACCTTTAAACAAGTTGTCATATCACAGGGTCACAGCACAGGCTGTAAAACAAGATTTTAGATAACAAATCAAAGCTTGTAGGAGTGTTCTCACCAGACATAAATATATTGCTTTTATGAGTTTTTACAAGCTGGCTTCAGCAGCTCAACAAGCTGATTCTGGCTTTGTATTCTAAAAAATGCTACACAGCCATCACAGCCTGTTTTCATCTATATTTTTCTTTTCAAATGGACTTTGCCAAAGGAGGCATTTTCTTCCCCCTCATTTATATACTGCCAACCATGTTGCTATCAAAGTTGGGTTTTCTCAAGGACATGATCCCTATAAAAAGGTCTATAAGGCTTTTTTTACATTAAACCTTAAAAATCCCTCCATTAGACACAAGCTTTTTCCAGTCTTTATAAAACCAAAGAGGTTTATTGAATTGTTTTTCTAAATCATGATTAACAAACTTCAGAGTTACTCTGTGACAACATAACTCCTCTCTGTCTTGAATAATATATGACCTCATGCAGAACAGTCACAATGTTTACCTACGGGGGTGGAAGTAAATGTCCCACCTTTACTTGTTTTATTAAGGTCAACTGCTGACATTTTAACTCAGGTTAGTAAAGCTGAGTTCATGACAATAATGCTGAAGCAACACAGCAGTTCATGCTAAATGTCTTAATAATTTATGCAGGTTGAGGATTAATTGAGAACAACAAGTAGCTGTACTGAGGGAATTTTAAAAGATTTATATACGGATGGGTGCATGAATGGTCAGGACACAGAGGACATTGCCTGTGAGTTGTTTGCGTTTGGTTTTGCTATCACAGCCTCCCTAAAAGTAAAGAGAATAGGCTTCTCTGTGGAAAATTGCCATTTTGTTTCCATTTAAAATCCATCTCCTGTGGGAAATGCAGCATTATGTTTATTTCATGATGCTGTAAAAAACGGTGCAAGGGATTTTAAAGCAAGTTCAGTGCCCAACAGCAGCAGTAAAGTTCTAAAGGCTCCTGTCTCTGGTGCCACATGTGTTGATTCTGCTGGCTTCACATCAAATTTTGCTGCAACTTCATCCCCTCTGCCTCTGTCTCTGCTTTCCAGCTTCTCAAATTAATGGAATGCAGAAATGTTTCCCTTTATGTGAAGCCCATTTCCCTCTAAAAGTCACTGCTGGGCAAAACAAAATCATCTGCACTAATTCATTTTCGAGTCTGCAGTGTAGTACGGGGTGTACTGAGTCCAGACTCTAGCTAAACTGCAGCTCCTCCAACTACTCTTCCCTCCCACTCATAACTGCTATAATTTACTGACAGAAATACACACTGCCAGTGCTTGCTAAAGCAACATGACCCCTCTTCACAAACTCACTACATACTGCTTAAGTTAGATTGTACATCCGTTTTTGTGGATTTTTGAAGGTCTTTGTTTGGAAATTTCTCACAGGACTTCATGTGAACATACAAAGGCAGAGTGGACGGAGCGTCACGATCTGGCACAACTCTCTTAAAACTCAGCATGATACTACCTTCCAAAAGATATTTAAATGAATAGATTTAGGAAAATAATAATAAAAAAAGACTGTACTTTGTTTTTCTCTTAAACAAAAATTCTGACATTTCAGTCTCCAGTGCATGAACAAGTTCAAATGAACGAATTCACAAGTGATACTTACCTTGAATCAGTTGAACAAGTCAGTTTTTAATTGACAAACGTGAAGTCAGAGCAGCTTTCACTCGCAATATTGAACTCTATTCTTGTCAACAGCAAATGTGTCATGTTAAATTGTGCCTGCAATGATTTCTGCACCAGACAGACAAAAATACTGTATGCACAGATAATGCAGCTGCATCAGGACAATAACACACATGTGTAGTTATAACCATATTGAACTATACAGTGATATTCCCACAGCAGGCAGCGAGACAGAATATAACAAAAGTAGTCTTATAAAAACAATATAAGGTTTCAGAAGACAGATATAAAGGAGGACCAAAAAAACAGAAACCTGCCAGCTGAGTCTCAAGGACATAACAGAGAACGTTTTGCAGCAGGAATCCAGAGGAGAACACCTGTGATATAAGCTGAACTTTTGTTCTGCCCTTTACACAGACAGCTGAGAGTTCACTGACTCTCTGCTACTGCATATGATTTTATCTGGTCTCGTGCTGATTGGTCTGCTGCTCTGTTTTCTTAGCTTATTTTAGGTGTATAACATATTCCTGGATGTTTTTGCTATTTTAAGTACACCTTTAGTCGGTTTCAGAATGTAGATAACTTGTCAAGAATATTAAACATATATAGCTTGATTTTCTCTAATTACTATTAGCTGGGTTTCAGTCACATGATTATGATGATGCACAAAGGCAGCGCGAGTTCAGATGGAGGGCAGGAAGTAAAAACTGAGAATATGTCTATGGAGGAAACTGTTGCAGATAGTCCGTATTGTACGGATTTAGAGCCAGTTTTGAGACAAAGATACAAACAAGTAATCAACAAATATGTCGCACGTGATCCGTATCTCATGAAGATGAGTGACTTTTCAACAGAACCTAAAGATTTGCCGACAATCGAGGCTGTTGACATCACAAACAGACATCCAACAACACCAAACAGTAGGTGAAAGCATATGAAAGTATGAAGGCATATAAATTTTTTGTCAGTGGGTGGGTCCATATCCTCGGTATCAAATGGCTCCACAATGGTTATCGTTTGGTCTTTGCCAGGGTGAGTGTTTGTTATTCTATTGTTTTATGTGTTAAGATGCTAGCAGCCCCCGCCTTTCGCCCGATGACTGCTGGGATAGGCTCCAGCCCACCCGCTACCCGACCGACGGATTGACGGTATAGAAAATGAATGGATGGATGGATGCTAGCAGCTAGCAGTAGCAGCGGCTATAATGTCAACAAACATGCAACACACCTTTTTTTTCCCCTCGTCCTGTCCACCATTATGGCAGCAGAATTATAATCTGAATACTGTTTATGCTAAACACATTTACTTTGCCAAGGGAAGCTACATGCAACACATCTTAACGATGATGTTAGCCTTTATGTTTCAAGGTAAACAACTCTGAGATCGAGCGAAACACTCGTGTCTGTCTGCTTCAGATCCAGGCTCATACCCGGGCTCTAAGCTGTCTGTTCGAGATCCAATATAGCCTCTGCAAATTCCGACCGTCTTTGTCAGTTTACCTTGACCTTCATTCTCTGTTCTTGTTGAAGAGATGACTCTGACTTGGGTGTAGTTTTTTGGAAACCGAGATTGACCGTCGGAGCCCAGTCTATCGACTCAAAGTCACCGTAAGTGCTAGTGCAGCCTAAAATGTCCCAATGAAGTCCATATTAGACTACTGGTAACTTTTTTAATCATTTCTAAGTAAATCAGCATTTAACAACTAAACTAATGCTATATAAATACAGCCACAAAAACCAAGTTAGCGAGCTAACATACATCTGACGAAGCGGTCGCTGCAGACACGGGCATTAGCAGTCTCTGCTCCTCCCAACCGCAGACGTAGGTTTAAAATCCACTGTTGTTCTGTGAGATTTTTTTATTTCTCACCTTTCTGAATGACTATTTTCGATACTCTAAAAAAGATCTTTTACTTTTGTCCGTTAGAACGATTAGAGCAACCATAAACCACACAAAACAGGCATTTTCCTCAGTTCACTTCCTGCCCTCCATCTGATTTTTCCAAGCAATGTGACTTCACAGTTGGTGGCTATGTGAGTAGGCCAATTAAGAGCAGAAACCTGGAGAGTGACATAAAAATGTTAACAGTTTGTTAATACTTCTCTCTCCATCCTTGAGCAAGATTTGAAATGCTTGCTATCTGAATACAACCAGTGGACCAGAGTCTTGTCAACCATGGATTACACAAGATTTTTAACTAAAAATTTACACTGTATTCATAGCCATTATGAAAAGAAAAAAAATCTACAGGCAGTCGCTGCATGGTTGCTGCATCGCAAAGAAAATGTCAGCGCAAACATTCAGTGCACCTGCATGAAGTCAATCAAAGAAACTCACTAAAATATGTTTCCAATGTTTTGCTGACCAAATCTAATAATACAAAGAGGGAAAAATATTCAATAATGCATTTCAATATAATTCATAGACACAGTTTAATCAAAAACTATAACAATGTCAACAACAATGTAGTTTGTTGCACATCTCTCGTTTTGGAATTATGCTAATCGTTAAGCCAGAGTAAGATTTTAGAATTTGTACCTCCATATGAACAAAATTGAAATTTAAACCCAGTGCCGAAGCGCCCTTTTGCAGTTCTACCATACCCCAATCTGCCCTGACCCACAGCTAGGAGGTATAGCATGTTTGGGTTTTAACTGATTTAATTTGAGCTGTTTTGTTGGACTCATCTGACTTTAAGAATGTCCTGAATGCTAAAAAAAAAAAGTCTCATCATATTTCGGCTTCATGTCATGTACCAAGCACAGATGACTGCTGAATCTTTAAATACTTGACTGATTACCAGGGGATTTTTACTTATATGACTAGCACCTAAGGCACGGAGAGCGTCGATGTGTCGGAATTTCTTCTAATTGTGTCAACATCATAATTACAATTTTTACTAATATGAATTTGGCTCGGCAAAGAGAGCTTAATTTATCCCCAGTGACCAATTAGCAAACTTTGCAAACTTTGCAAGCAGCACTGGATAAAAAAAAGTGAGAACTTGCCTCCCTAAGGCAGCGCTGTCTTTTATTTAATAATTTCATTAATTATTCACAGGGTAAATGGTAAACCAGTGAGCATTTAAAGGAAATTAAAGGAGAGATTAGAGTCATGTTCCAGAGCTGCATCATTTACTTTCATCACACCTTTATCCTATGTAACAGGTAAATATACTACCTTTAGTATTTTACACATACCTTTAAACTGAGAACATAAAATCCTCAATCAAGTGTTTCAAATCACCGCTTGTTAACTCTCATAAAGTTTAGCAGAGGAAAAATGGGAGGTAGCAACTTCTGGGATAGGATAGATTTGGGATTCTGAGCGATTTTCATAACACTGGTGTCTGATCTGGTAGGTTTTGTTGTTTCTCTCCCAAACTTTGTTAACAATTCAGTTGAAATGGGAATAGCTGCATGGTTCAATGGTGTACAATTTAATGCAGTCTTGTAGACTAACATTTTCCAGAGTCTACTATAGGATACTAAAAAGAATGCTAAAATCATTTGTTAGAGGATTTGTTGATCTATTTCTCTTTCTTTTTTTTCACAGAAGGTATCTAGTTACACAGCAAGTAAACAATAAACTGGAAGGCCAAGAACTACTTTAACTGTTGGTCTTAAAGCTCAAACAGATTATTAAACTGGACAACAGTGTGCACTTTAAGTTCATAAAGAAACATGTTTCCATACAAAAACCAAGGAAAATCACTGGGAAAGAAAATAAACCATAATGATTATTATGACCCTCTCTCATTTTCAGAGGACAGTCAAAGATAAATAAAACAGATGTAAAAAGTGGCAATAAAGTCTGCCTCTAACCAGCCAGAAGCAAACAGAAATGTTTGAACTCCAGCAGCTTATTAAAGTTTTACTACATTCATCAAACTTTTGTAAGATTTGGAAGAAAAATATCTTCTTCTTCTCAGACATTTTTAAAGCACGATTTTCATGAAGATTTAAACTAAAATGTACAAAACTCCACACCACACAGCGATATAGCTTAATTGGTTCTTAGTAACGCCAGCAGCCATGTAAAGCACAGTCATATTTTGAACTGGAGAGTCGTTGCATACTGACGTTTCAATAATCAAAGTGAAAACAATTAAACCTTTGAAGAACAGGAATGTGTAACATTTTCTGGGGATCATTCCTATAATTGTTGAGCTGTGTCCCTTCAAACTATGATCAGTAACAGTAATAAAAACTGTAAGAAGTTGCATTCATCAACTTATACAAAACATGGATGTTACCACAGTTATATCATATATATAGTGGTTTGTGAATTGCTGGTTTGAAGATAAAAGTTTGATATCCGGGTGATCTCTCAAAAATCTTTTTGATTATGAAATTATCTAAAAAACTGTCCACCAGCACCAATGTCTTTTGAGATATTTCAATGACTTCATGATGCTGAATGATCCATCTTGTATGGCGATATATGGGTCAACCAGGAAACACTTACTAAAGCAAGTGGAATACATGTCCAACACATGAAAGCAGAGATCATTTAAACATCCATTTCCACAAGGTTTCGTGGATCTCAAGATAAAAGACATGTAGAAAAAGGGCCACAGGTTAGAAGTTAAACCTGCTGCCAAGAGGACCAGTTCAACAACATAAAAATCTATTCATTTTCTATACCCACCCAATCCAATTCATGGTTGTCGGGGGGATTGGAACCTATCCCAGCTGCTGTTGGGCGAGAGGCAGGAATACCCTGGATGGGTCACCAGTCCATCGCACAGAGACGAAAGGGACAAACAACCATGCACAGTCACGTTCACTCCAAGGGACAATTTACGGTCACCAATTAATCTAACATGTTTTTGGATGGTGGGAGGAATCCAGAGAGAGAACTCACACAACCATGAGGATAACATGAAAACTCCCCACAGAAGAGCCCCAGCCAGGATTTAAACCAGGAACCTCTTGCTGTGAGGCAATGATGCTAACCAAGGTTTAAGGTTCACAAACTTCTCTCTGGTTGCTATAGATGTGGCCATTTATCTTTGTTGCAGTCAATCCAGTTAGAATTTCAACCTCTCAGTAGCCTCCATTGCTATTTTCGATTTGTATTGAGAGGATGTGAATAAGACATGGATAATGAAAGCTGTGAAAATTGCCATTTTATTGCTACTTCCCCGGAATTAAAACTTCTGCCGACACTACCCAGGCTAGTCTATTTAGTACATGTCAGTGGAAACATGCTTATTACGAACATGTCCAAATGCATATGCTATCAATGTCAACATAAAACACCCAGCAGAGAGCTTCATACAGCATTCTCAAAATGCTATAAACAAAATAAAACCATTTCCATAGCATATTTTATGCATTACATCCTGCGTCTGTTTCACTCTATCTAAATGCTGCTTTTTATTATTTGCAGCTGTGGGAACACATATCCAGTGAACATCATCTCAAAGAAAATCATCAACAAGGCATCCTCATCTTGGCACCATGAATCCATCCAGCACTGGTTAACACATACATACTGTGATCCCAAAAGCAATATTTATTACAACAAGCAATCCTCATAAAAGACAGTTTACAGCAAATATGACAAATAAGACCAGACCTGAACACTGTGCATGAGAGGGGGAGTAGGAACAGGGATTGTGCACTGAAAGTGTCCCAGAGAGAGATCGCAACTCTTCAATACTTCATGTAACTTAAAAACATGGTTACTAGCCTTCACTTCCATTTCATCAGATGAAGACATTGTGACCAGAGTCTATGTATAAAAATGTGTACTTTGTTGTATATTAGGGTGTGTTTGTGAATGTGTGTTTTTTGGTATGCATGTGTGGGCTTGCTTTTTCATCTTACCTCAAAAGCTGCAAAGCCTACATCAGGCAGCACAAGGGTGATTAAATTAGCGTAAAAATTGATGACGCTGTCCATAATGCAGAGGTAACATACGAGCCTTCCCCCAAGCCGGTGTTTGACAAGCTAACATGCACGCTTCGATCTCCAGGGTGATAGAGTGCATCAGTGTGTATATAACCTGGTGCTGTGCAGCAGATCTACGCACCTCAAAGTCTGCCTTGAATATGGAATGACTGCTGAATATTTCACATCCTACTTCTGACACCCCCCTTTATCTCATAAATCACTGTTTATGGATCATTTAGTTTCTGCCTGCTCTATATGCTGTGTATTAGTGTGTGCGTGTGTGTGTGTGAGTGTGTGTGTGACAAGACAAAAAGTCATTTTGTCAGGGAGGAGCCCATGTTGTTTACAAAGTGGCTTTAGAAAGCAGAAGTCTAGCAAAAATGCAACAGTAATCTAGGTTTAATGATTCATATGACTTTCTAACTGAACAATAAGCGTCTTTTAAGGATCATAACTGTCAAGATTTTGAGACCCAACTAAACAAACACAATTGCTCCCTTAGATTGCTACATAATACACATAATGTTAGCCTGGCAGCCTTGTGTATGTGTGTATTTATCTCTATGCGGATCACGAGACCATTCTGTTTAGTGAGCTGTCAGACATTTGGCCAGGGTCATAGCCCAAGGGACTGAGATGGAGGAGGTGGGTTCAGGGCGTAGTGGGAGAAAAGAGGGGCGAGTGGTCTGGGGGGACACTGGTGAACTGTAGAGACAGATATTGCGAGAGGACTTACAATGGCCTTCAGCAGCTGGAAGAGACAGCCAGTGAGAAAGGAGAGAAATCAAAAGTGAGGCTTTAAAGAAGCCTAAACCCTGGAAGCAGAGAGCTGTTGAATACCAAAGAGAAGTTCCTTTCCAGCAATACAGTGAAGCGGGATGGTGTTGTCAGGGTACAAAGCCTGAGGACAAATCTCTGAGCTACAATCAAATAGTTTTTGAATAGAATCTCCATGTTAAATTACATGTTTAAACTGCAGACTCTCAAATTGTAGATTTGTTTTTTATTTTTTTCTATTATTTTGGCTTTTATAATCACATCAGCTTGACTGTGAAAGCTTGGCTCATGAATTCTCTGGCCTTTTCCACAACTGTAACATAATAGGTCAGACTCTAAGGTCCGTTTTAAATGCTGACCCAGCAGTGGCGGAGGAGGAAAAAAGAAGCACACCTGGTAACCACAACTCATAACAGTTTGTCCTTCTCATGCATAACTGTGACTGCTGGTAAACTTAATAAGCCCTGAAAAATGTTGCGCATGAAGGAGATTTATTTGTAAGCTCTGGCAGTAAACACAACACACAGACTCGCTAAACATTGTAAAGAGCTTAACAAGGTATTTGGGTCTGTACAGTAACATTAACTATGATTAAGTGCATGACAGCAGCTAAACTGGCACTCCCCCACAGAAAATATGCACTGAAAAGATTCATGTACTTCCTGTCTAATGATCCCCACCAGACTCCCTGTCTTTTCAGCAGAGAAAACCACCCTGACAGGAGCTACTCATGGTTGGTTAGCTCTGACTATCAGTCTCCCCCCATGGCCCCTGACCAGGGGTCGCTGGGGCACCTGGCCCCTTCACAGATCCAGTCCAGAGAGGAAAAGCTGTAGCTTAAGAAATTTTTACAATTTAAGATTGTTTAGACAAGGTATCAACATATCTACATTTACTGTAAATTGTATTTGATTAATTATGACCATAACCAGTATTCCTGGCCTTATGTTTTAGTGTTTATCTCACTTTCATGTCCTTTCACCCCCCCTAACCAGTCTTCTGACAGCCGGTCCTGCTGGAGGCATCCTCTCATTGAAAGGGAGTTTAACCATCTCCAGTGTCACCTGCCGCCCCATCCATGCACAGGACAGCGGACTGAATCAAAGTGAAGATGTCCCTGTCACGGATACAGGACATGCCCATATTTTCCCACAGTGACATCAAAGTAGATGATCAAGCCATATATTAGTTTTTCACCTACACTTGTTTACATGTGCAGCAAGAGAGGAGAAGAGAGAGTTGTTATCCTTGAAGACCTCTGTCATTCATGTGAAGAGCCCCTTCCAGCTATCTCTTTTACCCAAACTTTTGTTTTATTGAGCTTGTATACCTCACTACCTGCCCCTGATTTAGCCTACAAGAAAAAAATACATAAATTTTATAAATGTGCTGGCCAAAGAGACAGAGGGGAAAATGGAGTGAGCACATTAAACATATACAGGCATCAGAAAGGAGAGGGGAGAAGAGAAGAGAAGAGCATGTGTTTGTGCCGTGCTTTTGTGTCTGGGCCAAACTAGGCCAACAGTATGTGCACAGGAGAAATGGATATTGGAAAACAATACATAAATATTGTCCCCTGTCAGCAAGATTAGAAAAGCAATATCCCATCACTGCATGCTTGGCTGCTGTAGACTGAGGGGGAGAGATAGTGGGGGCGAGAGCGGGCAGAAAAGTACGTCTGGGATAGAGAAACAGAGTGGAGGCAGAAGGCCGCAGATGCCCAAGGGTCAAAAGTAGGGGCAAAAGTTACATAGGGACAGAGGAAATAGGGAAATAAAGATGCAATAAATACATTCCTCCATGTGGAGATAAACACATTTGCTCTTTCAGTGAAAATATTTTTATCAAACTGTTGCATATCTGTCCAAGAGGAAAAGCAAAATGAAAATCACAAATACAGGTGGACTTCATCAATAAAACAACAGCCGCTCAAAACTTCTCTTGGGATGCCCAGGCAAGTGAGCCAAACAAATACAAATTTATATTGCATGAGGGTGCTGTGCATAAGGTTATACAATGTGTGTGTGTGTGTGAATGTGAGGGTGTTTGTCTACATTGTTTGGCAATTGTTTCCCATTTGACATTTCCATTTAATTTCTTGTTGAACCATGGTGCAATGACAATCAGTGCCAGACATTGTCTTTGTAGTGGTAAATAACTTGCTTGGATGGATGTTTATTATCCAACATCACTGACAGTGAAGGCATCACTAGTTCAACAGCAGCCAAAAATAATGGTTTCTGTGTTTTTGCTGGTGTAGCAACTTCTGCAGCAATTTTTTTAGTTAGACTGATACATTTCTCCTCAATATCACAGTTGAATGGAGGGTGAATGACTGGATCTGCATAGTTTCTACACACAAAACAGCATCGTCCAATATCCCTGTTTACAAAAGCTTTAAAGGTTTAATCTAGGTGCAGCTTTCATCCATCATCCCCCTTTAACCCCCCCCAAGCCATTACCATTCTGGTGCCCTCCACAGTGTTTGCTTTGTAAATATAGCCAACTTGCACGGACTGGGCTTGCACTGGATCACAAAACACGTTTTTCAATGTCTAGTTATAAAACCTTTGCTTGCGCCTTCCAGCAGTAGAAAATAAAAAGAAACATTTAGTTACAAAATTCTCTTTTTTCCAGACAACAGTCAGTGCGGTTACATGCGGGCAATCGGATCGGATTAATGGCTAAATTACAACAAGATTGAGTTATTCAGCCCATGTAACAAGCTTAATCTGACAGGAAATCGAATCGGATCGGGTTACTTGCGATCGAATTAAGACCCCGGGATAACTCGATCCAATTGCCCAATGAACGTGCACGTCGACGCCAGTGGAAAGGATCAAGCGTTCTGCTCGAGATTTTTTCCCGCAACCGGAAGTCGAAGGAGACGATATTACTGTTGTTGTTGCTGCCGTGGGAAAGAAACAAACAAGCGATGGAGAATGCGCTGTTGGGCATCGCGTTTGTGCCATAACCAGCTCATCACAAATGTAGAGGGATGTAGCTTCATCTTGCTCTACGTTCGCCATCTTTCTCCAATACCTTAGTTTGTTGTTGTTGGTGGTGAAGACGTCAACAGGAAGTGGCTCTATTAGCGATAGTTGAAATGGGTACAGCGTCACCTATCGTACTGTGGTATTGCATGCTTTGTGCCAGTGATTCGATTCATTCACCGCCATATATCCAAGGATAATTACCCTCAGATAAGTAGCATAACCCAACTATAGCTATAATTGAGTTAATCTCATCATGTAAACCCACTGAGTGTAGAAGCCCTTTGCTTTTTGCCACAAGTTTCTGCAGCAAAGAGTTCAATAACCTGATTTGCCTGCATTTATCAACTCCCAGCAGATACATGAAAAAGCAATCATCTTAGTAATATTCTGAAAGTTGTCTTGTTTTGTGAATATCAGGTACAGAAGAAGAGAGAAATGCTGAAATTTTGCCCAGATCAAAACAAGTAATACTGTTGTATAAAGCGGTGCTCACCTTGTTTGATTTAGGTGCCCCATTGAGTCATAAAATAGTTTTAATGGTCACTTGGCCTCAAAACTACATGTTTTGTGACAGGATGTGACTAATTCTATCTTGCTTTATAAACTGTATGACATCCATATGTGATGGGAGGAAAGATCAGTGTCATAGAACCCATCGATTTTGAACACTGGATCATGAAACTTTCCTCCCATCGCCCAAAACATGCATGTAAGGCTAATTAGTGACCGTAGGAGTAAGTGTGAGCGTGGATGGTTGTTTGTCTCATTTGTCTCCGTGTAGCCCTGTGATGGACTGGCAACCTGGGTGTAACCTGCCTCTCGCCCAGTGACAGCTGGATAGGCTCCAGGTTTCAATCGAAAATGAATGGATGGATGGATGGATCATGAAACTGAACCCATCGTAGTACAAAGTAATTGTCAACAATTGAATATGTGACTTAAAGCAGGAGAGAACAAATTAATTATTTGTTGAGAATCTTAACACATCAGTAAAAGCAAGAGTTGTTCATATTCCTTAACCTTATTTTTGCTATCAGCTACAAAAGCATACCTAAACAAACCCTTGCTTAATACTGGCCTGATTTTCACAGACTGAACATGTCAGAGAAAGCTCAGACTAATGAAGTAGTACATGAAGTTAATAAAGTGAACAGATATTAAAGTGTGAATGAATACAGGTATAAATCAACACGTGAGGAGGAGACATGAATATTCTGTTTGGAAAATATATTGGCTATTGAGGATATTGCACTGGCATCAGTGTCACATTAATTAGTCATTTATCAACTGTCATTTATACTACTTAGACACAGTAATAGATTTGTAGGGAGATGTTTGGGTCAATTAACTGTTAATGTCTATCAAAACATTATGTACTGAAGTCGGCCTTTGATTGAATTCTATGTCTAATTGTCATCTTTCAAAGATAATAAAATCAAACGGCAATGTTTCCCGAAAAGTCACGTTGAGCTCGTCTTGAATTTGAATTGTTTGCAGTGTTTGTATGTCGATTAATTACATGTCAGCTCGTTTGCTGTCTCGTTTGCTGTGAATCGATGGAATTTTGCTCCTTATTTCTATCTTCATTATACAATCATGGCATCCTCTTGATCTGACAAGCTCCCTCCATCCTTTTCAACTGCTCTTGCACCATCCTTTACTCACTCCCTCTCGTGAATTTCTCTGCTTCTTGGAAGACCAACTGCCATTCACATGCTGTCCGCATGCTGGTTTTTCTTTTCAAACTTCTGGCTGATTTTGTATTCACTGAGTAGTTTATCTGTCATCAATTTCACTTAGTATTGAGTACTTGTAAGCTAACTTAACTTTTCTTTCACCCTCGCTCATACAAAGCAAGGATTAATTACATGTTCGTTCGAGGAGCTAGCAATTATATTTTTCTCTTTTTTATGAAGTGAAAATCAGAATCAAGGGACTTCACCACAGTGAGAAGACATTGCTCACGTTGTCATGGTGAGGACTTTTGACTTTGATTGGCTGGAGGCGTAGCCTGAGGCTTTATGGGAGGCAGCAGCTGAATTGTGGCACAGAAAATGACAAAACAAAAGACCAACAAAAACAACACGCACACTTTTACACAGGGCTGTAAATGACAACCGAGCACATGATTAGAAATTACTTTCCCGAATATGAGTTACTTCATCTATATGCATGTTAATAATACCTAGGTATCCATTTATGTTTGTGAGCAATTGGCTGCTTTCAAGTGCATGCATATTTAATTATGTGTATTGTTAAAATTATTAAACGTGTCTTTGAAGAGAGTATCAGGTGTGTTCTATAATACCTTCTTTTACTTCTAATATATTAATGGTTTTGTTATTGCATTGTAAACATTTTGGCGAGTGGGCTTTTGTCTGCATAACTGAAGCTCCATGAATGTGAGTGTGCGTATGGTGCACTATCAGTCTGGGCCACCCATACCAGCGTGTGTGTGTGTGCTTCTGTTATGTTTTCATGTCTACAGTTGGATGAGTGACTAGCTATAGAGCTATGACAGCTAAGCATACAGCAGCACAGCTATGGATTTTAGCTTGAGGGCTGCTGTAGGGTTTCACAAATCAGTCTGTACCTCTCTTCCTTATCCTCTTCTATCCACCTCTCATCCCTCACTACTCTTTTCGCTGACTTCAGTCATAGTTCTTTAATCAAAACTCCCCTTTAGCTTTTGATTCTGATGCCACTCAGTCAGTTTCTACCATTAAAAGTTTGTCACGGTAGTGCAAGATTAGCAGAGAAAACTTAACAGTGAAGAAAGTTTCACTTGCAAGTCCCAGCAACGTTTGTTGTTGTGACTTGTACAGTTTTGGATTTTGACTCAGAGTTGTGTTTATTTTAAAATTCTTTAATATTCTTAGAAAGTAAACTGATGAAAAGACTAATGTTTAAAGTCTGTAAACAGAGAACAATGCCAATACGCAGCAACAAGTACAGAGAAAAAGCTTCTTGTTTCCTGTGCTACTGCACTTTATTTTACATCTGTTTTCTTCTCTATCAAATTCAACAAGGTGGATAAGACTTGACACAACTTACGTTATACAGCACTTCTCCCAAAAAAGCCCTCGAAACAAGGTGTACTTCTGTCTGTCAGCAGTGATGGTTATGGAAAATAAAAATGCACATATTCAGGCTCTGTGCTTTGGGGATCTCTTGCTGTTTCCGTCCATGGAGCAATTTGAGTGTCGAGGGAAGAACAAAAAAGGTAAACACATGTCACTCAGTTTCAGCGAGCTTACAAGCTTCAGTGGTAACTGGTGCATTCCAGTGAGTGAAAAAGAAAAAAAGAGGGGAAATAGGAGTAAACAATTCCTCCCTCTTTTTGTAACTCGGCCACTTTTTTGTGAGTGTGCATCTATCTGATTATGAAAAATGATCACATTTTGTGCTGGTGAATGAACGTGTCAATTACATCAGAACTGGAGTGACGGATTAGCTCAAGATAATAACTGATCAAAATATCCTGATAAAACACATATCCATGTTTCCATGAAAGACATTTGATGAAGTTACAGTTCTCTATATATTTACAGTACAATCCCACCTTTTATGTGCTTTCAGTAACACGTGCAGCTCTATGGGCAGCCATTGATTTAACTTTCCAAAGTGCAAGGTATATGAAAAGCTGTCACTCTTTTAAATGGTGAACAGTAATGGAACAACTCGCCATGAGTCTTGACAGACTAAGAGGTTGACATGACAATACCTCTGATGGAAGCTGTCACTCAGATGACCAGTATGTGGTGGCAGTTCCAGCAGGTGAGCTTTCAACCAACTTTCTTCCATATTTTTCTTTTGTTCCAGAGAATATTCTCTTAATTCTTTGTTCTCTTGACTCCCATCGTCAAGTTTAAAAAAATGTTAACTTTTTAGCATTATATTATAGTCTCCAAGCTAACTCTATTATAACCAAAGAGCCAAATTGCTCATGCTATAAATAAAAAAAAACTCACCTAAGAAATGTGGGCCTTTTGAGAATTTAGTCGCTAACCGACTTAATGTGTTTGCTGTCAGGTTTTAGAATAAATTTCTGAGTATAAATCCATCAATTTTTGTCTCAGGATCATTTGACAGACGGGAATCTCTGGTTTGCTTGGTTAAACTGTCTGTTGTCACTTGATTTAGTTTATTACTATAAGAAAATGTCATATTTCTATGACCACAGTGGAACCTTCATGCTTCCACATTGCAGTGTTTCCACATTGCCATTGCATATGTTGCACCTGCTGTATTTTGACTTTGGACCAACACGAGTGTGTAATATGCTTGGTTTCACAAACTGTCCTTGCATATATATACACCAACAGCTCAGGCTCAAATACGGAGAAACGTTTCACTTCCAGCAGTGGAATTTAAAACACAATAGAGCCTGATCAAAAGAAAATATGTTTTCATTACTGACGGATTGAAGTATCTTAGAATAATCTGGTACAATTATAAAAAGTATTTCAGCAGCATCCTGTGCTGTGTTGTTGATTTACAAATGATTCTTACCTTTATCTGTCATCATCAATGGATTTTAAATTGTTTAGAAGTTTTCTCCATCACTTTTTGCTCTGTGTTTTTGTTTTATCTGCAGTCTTTTGTTTTTGAAAGCATCCCTTTAAAACTACAGTTAAGATTGTATAAATAAGACAAAGTTATGAACAAATTCAAAGAGTTTTGAGACCTTGAGACTCAACAGTGCAACATTTTAAATTCCATGTGCAACCCTCTATCTCATCTCCAGCTTCCCACCGTCAAACTTTGTCTTAATACACTATCTTAACTTTTCTAACTACCAAGCCAAGTTAGCTAAACACGTTTGGTACTTAGCGCATTGAAATATAATATCACCTGGAGTCACTGCAGTTGTTTTTGGATATTCTAAATTCTCCGGAGACACATGCGGCTCTCTAACAGCCCTCACTGTTGTTGATGAGCAATAATGGAACAGATTAGAGTACACAACAAATGCAGACACAAATGTAATAAAATCCAGAATCCCATTTTTATGAAACTGAGGAAAAAATATATATATACCTAGACAAGGGTAAGAACTGATTACATCATCTACTACAACATTAACCACCAGGTGACAAATGATTATTCACTGATGATTCCCACACCAGACAGCTTTTAAATTTGCTCACACACGTTTGTACTTCTGCGACTGGAGTCTTGTTATTTTACAAAGTTTGTGCCTCACGTTTTATGAAAGAAACATTTTAATTTATCTGCATTCAATTACAGTGATGATGTGATGCTGAAGCAATGACAGCAATTCACTTGTACTATCTTTTAATTAAGTTGAGTGTTGGTGATTAAGAATGGAACTCTTTATGTTTATGTAAAATGGATGGACAAATCATTTTGCCAGTGACGGAGTCAATTATCCTGTCTTTTGAGAAGCCAGTAGGAAATGGTACAATCTTGCTATGGAAAAACAGCTTATATATCAAAGACTAATTACATTGAGATGCAACATGTCTGAAATCATAGAAGTTTTGCAACATCGTAATTATATTGATGAAAATTGATGATGTTTTCAAGGACAGTGAGAAATGTCTGTGCTGAATTACTTTCTGCTAAATGCCAATAAGGGGATAGATTTCACAAGCATCCAGGAAGAGCAAGTTTAAGTTTAAAATTCAATTTTCATTTAAAACGAGCAGAGCAAAGGAAGGATCATTTCATCAAAGTGGGTCAACATTCTTGTTCATTCAGTCCTTCTTACTCTGACGTTTGATACCATTTTAACATAATTTGGCAGGACACCATGTTCTGAAGTCACCTTTCTTTCATGAAAAAAAAAAAATGTCGGACAACAGGGTCTTTACTTTAAGGTCTTACCTTTAAGTAATACATTTGTAACATGTACTTATATATTTTCTTGAATATGCAGGATGCTTTTAAATGTCATCCTTAAATAAATGGTGGACTTACAATTTAAGTAATAGACTTAACATCTAGATTTTCATAGTTTAAGCAAATAGAAAAGAGGTTTTTACTGGGTCATATCATTGCTGTTGTGGGCTTTTATGTCTTTGTGGTTATTCTCTGACATTTAAAAATACATAATGAAAAATAATCAAAACACAAATGCCAACGTAAAAATAAATGTCAGACGATGTGATATGATGCAGAAAATACGTTTCTCAGTGGAAATTTAAGTTGATGAAACACTGTTATAATTGGACTTGATGCCTATATGAAGGATGACAAAACAAAACAGCCACAAATATGCAGAAACTGTTGCATGTCAAAAAACTAGTAGTGTTCCTTTGGTCGTTGTTATACCTGTTTTCCATCATGCGGCAAAATAATAGAATGTGTAAATAATAATCTTGTACATTTTTATGATTATATAACCAATTACTTTCTAACATTCTTACCTAACCATGTGCATTAATTCTAACCCTAACCATTTACAAGAGGGAGTGCAGAAGTACAGATAGAATAAGTAAGGATTCGCCAGTGGGCAGAAAGTCACAAACATCCATTTTGATAAACACCACTGGGACTTGGAGAGTGGATATCATCATTCAGGATCTCTGGACTAGAACATCAAAGTGCTGACAAATTGAAACTGAAGCTGCATCTGTGAAGAAAACAGAAAACTAAGTAAGGTTAGGCTTAGACCTGGAGATGACACATCTCAAGCTTTCTATTGAAATTTTTTCAGCTGAATCAATTCTTGACAAAACAAAAACTTTGAGCTCATCTGTCATTTTTTCTACAGCTGCGACCACAGCGGCTGAATGCCAACATTTTCTAAGAGCGCACACATAAGATTGTTTGGGTTTCAGAGTTGACAACAGGGCCCCAGGTAGCCAAAATGAGATTCTGTGATCACCTTTACCTTCTGTTTGGGATCACATATTTGACCTGTTACAAACAAATGTTGGGACCAATTTAAATCAGCAAAATACTTTTGAATAATAGGGGGGACCTGATGGCTTTTGTTGAGGAAAAATGACGTAAAAGCAGTAAATTGATTACATCAGTTGCTATACAGACCTGAAAAAAGAAATCCATGTAAGGTTTTACTTGTAACTCTGAACGATTTTGTTGGATTGGTTTATGCAACTGAAAAACTTATTTTATTCTTGGCGAATAAAAAGAGGTTCAAAGCAGCATCTATATAGAGCCCCAGAGGTCATATGTCCCAACTCCCATACAGCCCATCTCTGAGGGCTCCGTGCTCTCTGACTCTGGTTGCTGTTCAGAAATTTGATAGCCACCTGAAATTGATTTCTTCTCAGGCTAATGGTCTAGCTGGTCCAGACACTGTGAGTGCATGTGGGCGTGTTGAGCGCCTGTAAAACCTGATTTTCTGTATATTTTTGGATGTTCTAACAGTTTGTTTATACCACTGTCAGCCATAAATACACAGATCACATGATTGGTACTGAAACTGTAAGTTCCGTCAATATTTCAGTTCTCTGTCATTTTCAACCATCTAGGATCCAATTCTTGAATCCAGATGTTTCTATATCTCATTTAACATTTATAAACCCATCTTAAATATGTGGGAATGTATCTGGGTATGAGAATGCCTGCTTTCTGGGTGCCTGACGCCACATCGACACATCAATCAATGCAACAACTCCCTGGAGTTTGAGTCTAGTCAAGCTGTCACCAGGAAGCATGTGGCATGTCGGCCACTGAGTGGAGTCTTTATAATTTGGCCGTGCTCTTGTCTTCAAGGTCAAAAGTCAACCAGGCTTTAGCCAATAGCAGTTAATTGTCAAGCATATTGATCGATTCTTGAGCTGTAACTGTGATACTGGGAAAGAGCTTGGTTTTGAGTCAAAATTGAATGATCTCTTCTGGCTTAACAGCAATTAAGACACACACACACAGATACACACAATGACAACCTCACAGCTCTCAGCCACAATATGTGATGCCGTCACACACGTGCACCCACAGGTGAAAGTTGTTCTGTGCCTTCCAGTGCACCCTACCTGCTTGTTTGAGTCTGTAGAGAGATTCTTTAATGAGGGAGCAGTGCTGCCGCTCATGAAATCATTTAAATTTCAAATGCATGAGGTGATTATGCCAGTGAATTAGCGCAGTGACTTATTGTGGAATAATTTAGCTCAGTCAAGCACAATGGAGACAGCTAATGTCTGTAGAGATCTTGCAGACACGGTTAGACACGGTGGGTTCATGGGGAGGTAGGGAAAAAATGGAAGCTAAAAGAAGAGGTGGAAGATGAAGGAAAAATAGTGCCGGTTAGTGCGTACCAACATGCTAGAAAGGAACTGGACAAATGAGAGAAAGGAGAGCCAAGAGAAAAGTAGGTAAAAAATTTTATGAGAGTAAGAATGGATGTGAAAGACAGAGGGGACAGAAGAGGGAAAGGAAGACCACTTGGAAGGGATGAGCACTGAGAAAAATCAATGGACTGAGGGAATAGTGGTAATTGCCTGGCAGACATGAATGGATAGAGGACTTGAAGAGTGCTAGCATGGAGGTGCAGAACGGAAACAAAGAGGGAGGAGAGACCACAGATTTTTTTTTTTAAAAAGAAACATGCTTCTGGAGAGATTCTGAGAAAGTTAAATACTGAAAACTGGTTAAGAAAAATGGCAATACCTAAAGAAATGCTATCTTTACAACCACAACAACAGGAAGGAAAGAACAATCTTGAATTGCTGTCAGCTTTAATCAGTCAGCATAAACAGCCAAGGCATTTGCAATCAACACCATGTGACTGGCCTACGCAATTCTTTCGATGGCAAAAAGTGCCTTCTTGTCAAATTCAGTAGCATCTTTGACATGTGTATCAGGGGCCTTTGGGTGTCTGCTCTATGATAATCAAGCCACAGTAATATTCCTTTTTAAAAAGAATGAATGTGAGATATGTTACTTGTGTAACAGGTTAAGGGTTGATTGAAATAAGCCAGTTAGTCATCTTAAAAGATTTTTTTCTGCTCCATGTTGCCAGGAAGACGACATGATGTGATCAGCTCTTTGATTTGTGGGTCCTATAGAATGACAGAATGACAATGAATCTATTAGAACAGACCAATTGCCTTAAATTGATCATATTTTGCTTAAAGTTGAAGTTAAAGGAAGACCCACACCATGTGAGTGTAGTGCGGAAAATCAAGGCTTTTATGATGCATTTCAACTCCAACAGCTCTGTGTGTTACTCATGGATGGCAGATCAAATAAAAGGCAAATGTTTCACTGCTTGGACTGTTTTACATTTAGAAATATGAGCTTCCAATTTAAAAAAAGTTGTCCAAGTGAGTCCATCACCATCAATTTTCAAGTAATACCATCTTTAAATGGTAAGCAATTGAAAAGTTTAAAAGTTTTTTCTAAATGAAATGATTTAATGATCTGGTGTTCATTATTCCACTCTATACAACATATTAGTTAGCAATCTATCGTATGAGGCTACTCGTCACTGATGCTGAACCTGTGTGAACTGAAACGATTGAGATGGTTATGTGTGTTAAGCTGTTTTTCATTTTGTCTCCTGCTCAATTGTCATCAATTAGCTCCTCAGTGTAAGTGGATTTTTAATGTGATTTTTGATCAAGAAGATTTGCATCTTCCCCTAAATATGAGATATTTTTACTTTTGATCATCTTCTGTTTTTTTAAATTACACTTTGACGTTATCACCTAAACATTTCTTTTAGAGCTGAAGTGTGTTTTGGCTGTGGAAAAATTATAGTAAACAACAGTAGGCGAGGTTTTACTATCTTCTGAAGAGAGCATGACGGGCAAAGGCAAATAACTTGGAGTCACGTTCATTCCTCACATGGATAAAATGCTTGCCGTGGATGAGTGTAATGTTTGGGCTTGTAGCAGTAATTAGTCACACAACCAATCCGGGGATTTGATTGACTGAATCTGCCATCTAAGAAGTTGAGCTATTCTCAACTTTCCATTGCAAGCTACTTTAGCAACATGAGCAACAGACCAAACGGCAATGCAAGACCACACCAAATTTACAGTGAATGAGAAGGAGGACCGCTGACACCTGAAACATGTACATATGAATCCTGCCTCAATGCTCCTACTCGGTTAAGAGGAGATCCTCAAATCCTCAGATCCTCATTTTATTTACAGGAACTCCCTGCATTTGGTTGAAAGGATTTAGCTTTCACACACAGATTATCCCAGTGATCCTGTTAATTTCTGATTCTCTCCATTAATGACACTTTTACACAGAAACGTTCGGGTAGATGCTGGTTAAATTTTGGTTTGCCTTCATGTTCTCATCTTTGTCTTTTGCATATATTTGCATATATGTAAATAGTTGTGTCAACACTGAAGTTCAAATCAATCCAGATCGTAATCTTATTCAACTTTTTGAGCCGACTGTACTTGCACCAATGAGATGCATGCAGCCCAAAGGTTAATGAGGGTAAACAACCAAAAGGAAAACGAGCTCTAAATCACTGAGCTAAAAACATAAATACAATAAAGACAGTGAATAATTCTACAGGCTTGTTACTACATGGGACATACACAAGACCTCTTTCACATTACATCTGGCCTTTGACCTGTTTCTGATCATAAATTAGTGATTGGTGCAGCTGAAAAAAAAAATTTGATGTGGGAAGACAACAAGGACATAAAATGTGAATGACTGCAAAAGAGCTGGTTGCAACAAGAGTCAAGAGCTGCCTACAGAAGCACCAGTCGCTTTTTTCTCTTGGCGGCAGCCCACATAACACACTCAAAGTATATTATGTTCAGCTGTCACAGCAATTATTTGTGATTAATCATTTGATTGATGCGGCAAACATGTTTCTGCTTACGACCAAATAATGGATCAATCAGGGACAGGAGAGAGATCATTTAGAAACACAGGAGAAGCCATAAATTATCGTTGATTGCCTAACACATGATTAATGTCCCAGTGTGTATTGCCCTAATGTGATTCATCAGTGTTTTATATGTAACTGGTGCATATGGAGGGGTATAAATTAGACAAGTTCAGGTCAACATGCACACCCAGCTCTTGTGGGGTGATTGTTTGAAAAATTCTGTCTCTAATACCAGTTGAACAATTTTGAATGTTCAAACTAGGGTTAACTTGTATTAAAGCAAGTATAAATAGCTCACATGTTTTTAAAAATACCTACATTGTTGGAGAAATACTTCATACACATGGGATTTCTGCACATAAATAAAAGGAGTTGATTGCAAATCCATGTCTGTTTAGAAGGTAAATACTCCCTCAGATGTGTGCCTGCATTTGGTAATACTGTACAACACAGACCATTGATATAGTTTATTGAATCCGTGTTACATTCTGGTGAAGGTTCTGTTTATTTGAGCTCAATTGGAAGTATAGACTTTTAAAGTAAACAACAAACCACCAATACAACTGTGGAGACACGACATTTTTGTGAAAGAGAAGTCCATATGATGTGCACCCTTTTCTGAAATAAAACAAAATGACTCACCACATATAATAGCTAAGGCAGTTTTATCTATTATCTGGCAATACGAGATATTATTTTAAAGAGCACAATAAAGCCCAAGCTGTTCTCTGCAGCTACAGGGAGAGTTAGTGGCTTTGTGGCCTTTCAATCATTAATCTACAAGCTACAGCACTTAAATTTTTGTCTTGAGTCAGCAGTGTCCTTGTCCTGCCCTCCTCTCTCTCTCATTTGCTCCCATTCATGGTCCAACACTTGTTTTCTTATCAAGCTATAGTATGTCTTTTGACATTGTATTTAGCCTTATTGTAAACCAGAACTCAATATGTGTCCTAGTTTTGTTTGCTGCTTTGTGGTATCTGTTCTGCTGTTGTGATGTCCCTATAGTGGAGATGAGGCAACAGGGCCCAGGACAGTCAAGATATATGCTTGGTCACCAGATCTAGGTCCACTAATCACTGGAATATTGTAAGTTTTTTATTTTATGCATGCATGCCTAATTACATTAACTGCAGCATTATTTTATTACAGTAGGATTTTCATTCATCCTTTTTGTATACCTGCTTTATCCATTTAAGGGTCATGGGTGAGCTGGATTATGCCAGTTACCAGTAGGGAAGGGTACATCCTCGACAGGTCACAAGATGAACAAACATGTACACGCCGCCCTACAGTAAATTCAGAAATATTGATTCACCTGACCAAGTGATCTGCGTGTTTATGCGCAGAATGTCAAATGTCAAATTAGGACCAAATGTTTTCTCAGTTTGACAAATAAAATTGAAAGATACACAGATAAAATTTCAAACTCAAAGGTGAAATGTTCATCTTGAACTTTAAAAGGACAAACCAATCATCAAACTTTAAAAGACAAATGGCAATTACTTAAACTGGTCTCTCCTTGAATTTGTATTTTACTGTCAAATGTTTATAGTCAGGTCGCAAAAACCGGACATGAGCAGCAACCATGAAACAACTGCAATTTACTGTGACAACTTGGGGCAGCTATCCATGGTTAAGAGTGCTTATGTTTGCAAGTGATAGCTCAGATTGTGTGAAGTCTTGCTTGAATAAAAGTGTTGCATGAGTGAGAGGCAGCTGCCTTTGTACAAGAAAACCTCCATGCAATAAGTAGTTGGAAACCTCTGTTCGGGAGTCGCTTTATAGATATCAGCCAGCCACATGTCATGACCAGTTAGAAGCATGATCACAGCATTAAAACTTAAATACAAATGTAACAGTCTGTCATTCGCCATGCCAAATTTCAGCTTGCCCGACTGGATGATGAACCACTGGATGATGCCACCCTTATATGTTAGTTTCTGGACCTGTTATAAATACCCTGTAGCTCCCAGAGTACAGAGAATAAAGACACTACATGGGCAATGTGAAGACGTTCAATGGACATGTTTTTGTTTGATGGGCTGTACCAATTAAAAAGCATTTTAAATGGTCGTGAACAGAATTTTCCTCAAGTTTTTCTTCAATCTGCTGTGGTGTAGGATTTCTAATTCAATATGATTGGCGGTATTCATTCTAATACAATTCTTCTCTACAAACATGTTAGTCTGCAAGGAACAGTGTGGTGACAAAAGTCTGTGTGAGAATTAAGTGCATCAAACACTGCTGTTACACTCAGAGGTGTGTTTGTGCTTGTACATTTTATGAAAATGCAGTAAGAATAAAAATAATTCCCGTAGACAGCATAACATGATTGCACATTCACTTTTTAGTATGAGAACAACAAGCGGATGTAGGATCCTAAATTAAACAGCATGCTATCCAAAGATGCTCTTCATGCACAAATTGAGGTACAAAGTTGGGAAAATGTCTAACATGATGCCACAATCATATCACTGTGGATCACTGTGGTTGATACTGCACTATGTGTGCACTTTCACTCACATATTTGGTACCAGTTTATGCTCTGATATTGCAATCTCAGCATGACTCATTATAAAAGTAAGTCTCCTTTCACACATGGTAATAAGTAGTTGTCAAATTAATGTGTTTTGGACCTCCACGTTTCAAGTGACGAGGACTTCAATACCTTGAGCAGTTCCCTCTGTTCTTTCGCTGTTCCCTTTGAATACTCACTTTATTTGTACTGAAGTCACAAAAGACATATAGTCTGTTTGCATCCACAGTTATAGAACAGAGCAGTCACAAGGCCCCATAAAGTGCAAAGCCATTTGCACAGTTTGCACACTGCCAACAAGCAGTGTTGGACAAGAATTATAAAGCTAGTTCTTTTCATTAGACCACGGATCTCAGCACCACACAGCAGGACTGAGTTCGCTGCTAGCTGTCTTGTTAGATAATGATATAATGATAACTGTTTTTTTGTTTATCTGATGTTTGTATCTATCAATGACTTGTTGAAGACTACATTATTTTTCATTATTTCTTAATGCATAAGACCTTATTTTAAAGAGAATGTACTTTCTTTTTCATATGACTGCATGTTAGTCCTCATCTTTCTTCTAACACATAATGATACAGATGCAGCCACTTCTCCCAATAATCGGCTAGTTGGTTTCCAGACAGTTTCTGCCATTAACCTGGCAAAGAATCAACTGGGAAGCAAATGGTCGATGCACAAAACAGCCAAATATTCCAAGTAGCTGTATCTGTGATGCAACTTTCAAGCAACACTAGAGGAACCTTGAAGCTATGTGCATTGACTTTTTTTGTTTAAGTATACTGACTTTCATTTTACACATTCCTTAGCCTCAAACTGCCCTGGAGCTTCCCGGGGCTCAGAAATCTCAATTTAAAACATTGGGTTTCTGCCCTGCAACTACCTCAAGAGATTGTGTTTTGTTGTGTTTCGATTGTTAGTCGAAATCGATAACATTGTTAGTCCCCGACGTATTTAATTGTCGATAATTGTCGGTTACGTCATCACACGTCTTTTTCACGCTGTCGAGCTGAACATCATTTTTCATACGGAGTGAGTCATCACACTTCCTACCTATCTCTGCTTAGATATTCATGCGCGTTATGGTGAATAAGAGGGGGAGATGACCTGTATAAACCTAGTGAAATAGTTGCGGCTGAATTATCGTTCTCTCGTCCAAAAGTGTCAAGGGTCTGGGAGCATTTCACACTCAGAAAAAAAGATTACCTGCAAGTTTTGTAAAGCCGACCTCACGTGAAGAGGAAGCATGTTGGAACTCTGGGAGACGCGGTCTCACCATGGTAAGATATTTAGCTTGTTAGCGTAGCCTGCTAGCTATAAATAAGCGGAGTTGTCTTGGATTTTAACATTAAAGTGCAGCATTAAAATTGTATCATTCAGCTTCACAGTGTAAAGTTACAACCAGGCTGTATTCCGTTTCACTTGTTCACTTTTTGATTTTGATTTGACTGTTGGTGCATTACTGCCAGCCGTCTTCTTAACATTTTTAGTTAATGTTAAAAGTCAAGATATAATATGGCTTGAATGTATCCTTTTTCAGTTTTGGATTGTTTTAATTAGTAATGAACAATTAGACTTTCAAAACAGTCGACTAGTATTATTAGTTAAATATTAGTTGCAGCTCTAATTGACAATCAACTCACTTGTAACTTTATCACTGTCTGTAAAGTTGTTGAGGTGTGTGTGTCAATGATCATGAAAATATTATTGTTTCACCAGCATTTTAGATGCCGTTCAGAAATGTAAATGTTTCTGCTGGTAAACTTGACACCTAAGTTGCAACTATTATCCAGGCAAGCTGCTGCTCTGGCTTCACTTTTTCATGGGGAAATAGAAGATTGGCAATGTGTTGTTTACCATGTTTGCTCACTTTGTAGTCCCCACTTTCATGTATTTTAGTCAGGTGTTAGTTTGCACAGTGGTGTGGTGGTTAGCACTGTTGCCTCATAGCAAGAGGTATCCTGGGTCGTCTGCATGTTCTCACCATGCGTGGGGTTTTCTCTGGATACCCCAGCTTCCTCCCACTGTCCAAACAAATGCATGTTAGCTTAATTGGTGATTCTAGATTGAACCTAAAAGTGGGTGTGAGCATGCGTAGTTGTTAGTGTTTGTGCTGGCCCTGTGATGGACCTGCAATCTGTGATGGTAAACCCCACCTTTTGCATGATGGCAGCTGAGATAGAGCCGAGCTCCTGAAATGGATTAAGTGAGAATGGAAATAGATGGATGAAGCCCAGTGAGAAATCTACATGACAAAAGAAGTGTGTTCATCCATGTTATTGATCGGAGACTGAACAAAGATCATGATTTGATACCCACCATGCTTCACAGATGAGGCTTCACTCAGCCATCAAAGTGCTCGTTTCAGAGTTGAGTGCAAATAAGATCTTCTTAAGTGGAAAGGTTCAGTTTGTTTTTTGTAAATTTCACACCAAAGTCTGGAAGTATGCAATGTATAGTAATGTAATACAGTATATTCAATGTGAATTACAGTGCAAAAATATTAATTTTACATATGTGTCACATTCAAACAGAAAAAGAAAAGCAAACCATAAAATATAAGAATAATCATATTATTTTTGTTTGTTTGACTTTTATATCTTTATAAAAGTGTGCTTCTTGTTATGTCCTGTATTATTATTCTGCCTTATCAATAGTAATTGTTTTGGCCTCTGGAGGTGTCTTTAAAAGCCTTTTTAAGCACAACAAAAAAAATGAGATAAATGGCTGTGCATGTAAAGGGTTCAGATGGAGATTTTTACCTGCATCTAACAACTGCTGGGATTAGGGATGTGAATCGAGAATCGGCTCCCAGTAGTTTGATTCTGTGGAATAGTTAATCCGCCTGCCTAACGATCCCGTTTATAGGTTCTGATAACGTCTGACGCATTTTCGTGATGACGCCATGTGCACGCTTCGTATTTTGGTTCAGAATGTTTTCCAACATGGCACCGAGGCAGAAGCGCTCCAAAGTTTGGTTAAATTTCACCAAAAAAGGGCAATACTAGGGCCAGTTGCAACATGTGTAGAGCTTTGATCACATCAAAGGGGGAAATACCTCCAACATGCAGAAATATTTGACCACACAGCATGCAATTAATTTGCACGAATGTAAAGTCTTTGACACTCTGCTAAGCAATGGCGGCAAATCTCGCGGGGGAGCTTGTGGCACAGCGTCTTCTGTCTCAAAAGTCCCAGGTAACGTAAAACTTCCTGGTCATGTTGATTGTAACAGGGCTCTCAAGTCTCACGCATTGAGCGTGACAGTCACGCTTTTGGGTCTTTTGTCACGCACTCCCGCCACACATTGTATTTCTCACGCTGAAAAAAAAATGTCACTCTTACCTGCATTCAAAACTCGAGAGCCCTGTAACATACAACTTCCAGGTCCTGTTGATTGTAATAATGTTAGCAACATACTGTATGAATAATTTCCATCTGATATTAACATTTAGTTGACAAGGACTGCAAGAGTGAGGTAGAGTTACATATATAGAGTTATATATTGTACAATATTTGTACTATATAACTGGATGACAATCGATAAGAGAACCAATAAGGAACCGAATCGATAAGCGATATCAATATTGGAACCAGAATTGCTAAATTCTTAACAATTCCCATCCCTAGCAGGGATAGCCAAACAGCAATAATTGCCAGATTCTCTAGAGTTACTTTAAGAAGCAAACAAATATACCTTTTTTTTAACTTATTTCCAGGGAAAATATGTATAGATTGTGTTCTTACTGTTATGATATCTATATAAAATTCAAAGGTATATTCATATTTGTTACAACAACCACTTTAAAAAGACTAAATTCTGCAAAATCTGGGTGGTATTAGTTCACAAATTGTGCTTGTTTCTTTTAGTGTATTGTTTGTGTTCCACAACCTGCAATTTCTTCTTTTTCTATCAAAGTTCACTCCCCTCTTCCATGCATCACTTTTTCTCAACAGGCAGTCATTTTCAACACACACACACAAACACACACAAAAGGAAAAACACCAGTGGGGCACCAGAAACAACAAGTTGCTTTGTGTTTGCTGGACGTGTACAGCAATTGTATTTTTTGAGGAAGACTGATGAGCAACCTTCCTTCAACAATGAACTACAGTCTGATTAAAATGAAGTTAGGGTCCAAAGCTGTGTGACTCTTTTAAGGAGGCTCATATAAGCCTTTTACTCATCAACTCAGCTGTATACTCATCATCCATAGATAAATAGACTTTAAAAGGAGGCAAAAGTTTAATTTGAACCTTTTTATACATAAAACCATGTTAAATTATCACGAACGCGGAAAGTATTAATTGAGGATTATTATTGCCATTTTCATCTCTTTGGAATTGAGACACAGAGGGAATGACAGTTAATTGCAGAGTGCAGCATCTAAATATCTGCCATAAAAGGGAGCTTTGGTGCATGCTCTTATTAGAGATGTGGCATTTTGAAAGCGGGTAGCCATGGTTATGCACTGCTTTTATGTTATATCACCCAGGTTTCAGCATCCCTTGTACTTTAAAATTGACACTAAGGCTTAGAGAAGGAAATTGGGTTTAGGCTATGCTGCAAAATGTCTCATATCTCCTCATTTTTGCTTCCTTTGTGTGTATCTGGATATGCCAAAGCCCCCAGACCATTCCATTGTTTTTTCCATCCACCCTTCATCTTCACCTCAAATTTCCTGTCTTTTTAACCCCTTTTACCTCTCCTGCTCATTTCATACCATCCAGTAATTCTGGGTATTATTATTGGGTATCATTAAAACTACAAAAACTAGAAAATGAAAATTAACATAATTATTTTTTGGGTCCAATACCACAGTGCCACCAAGTGGTTCATAATAACATGGCAGCATTTGAAACTCCTGTTTACACTTGTGTGTGCTCACTCGGGGTAATGATGGATCTTTGGAGTTAGAGATGGAAGGTTAACAGTTAACAGGTGTTCTGAGTGAAACCCACACATGTGAAACATCTGATGAAAGAGGGTGAAAGACAGAGAGGTGGGGTGTTGGTGAGATGACAAAGAGAAAAGAGAAGGCAGCCTTTATTCCTCACATATACATGACAGAACAGTGAACATATTTTCTTTTTGTCTTCACATAATCCTGCTTTTTTTTTTTAGTTTTGGTCAGTCATGGCACCATGCTATTTGAGCACAGAGGGTTAGGGCTGTCACTCAAGGATCCAACACCATCTTGGCAGAGCAGAGGGTTTTACCCCCAACTCTCTCAACCCCCAGCCCTCAGAAATAAAGCCTTAGCAGTGAGCTAACATTACCCAGAAGGTAACAAAATGTGGGGGAAAAAATAAAAAAGAATAACCAAGGAAGTCCTGCTCTGAAATTAGAGGGACAAAATGAGCTAAAGGCCAAGCTGAAAAAAATAAAAACAAAAAACGCACACATACACAGAAACAAACAAAATCACACTCCGTTGTCTTTTTAAATGATCTCATTCTCTGTGATTCTTTGTCCAACTGCGCTCCATCACTTTTTGACAATTTCTAACACTTTGTTTTTATCCCCATCCATCAATTGACACCTCAAAGAGAGATATCACCATAAAAGCACCACTAACTTGTAGAGCTGTTTCCATCCACAAGACAGTTTTTCTATTTTGGATAAGAATCAGGAAATGAGAGGACACAGTGATGTTAGACAATCATGTCATCTAAATTATTTCCCTCTGAACCTACCATCTTCAGTTCTATTTTTAACAGACACAGACTCTAATTGTATTTAATTTGACTATAATTTATGAAAAGATATAGTTCTTACAGGATTATTGAGACGTATTTATAAAAAAATAGGGAAGAGAATAAATCATTACATTGCATTGCATTTAAGTTTCGAATGCTGGAATTGGCAGAAAAGGGATGAAAACAACTCTTAAGTCACACTGAAATTTAATTTAATTGCTATTTTTTGTATAGTTCTTTTCTTACTTACGTCTACTTTTTTTAAACTGTCATTAAGAATATAAACATCCATTCTGCTGTTGTGACTGTAAGAGAAACATATTCATGAGGCACTATTTATTTCAGTAGATATCACATTACTATTTTGTATCCAGCCATATTATCATATTAATATCTATGTTCAAAGGTGCAACATATAGTGTAATGTTACACCTTTGTATGGGTGAAAAAAGTATTCCTTATTTAAATTAAAGTACTTGTTCCTGTGCTTGAGAACATATATTTTGCTGTCTGAAGTCACTGCCAACTCAAAAACTAAAAATGTACTATTCCTGCCTTCTGTTTTGGGCTCCATATAGCTGAAAATATGACCTTTACTGAGCTGTTCAGATATATGACATGAGCACTTAATAGTGTTTTTAACCGGCTTGCAGAAGTTACGTTCTACAGTGTGTGTTTTAACAGCTCCGGCTGTTCAAAGCAACTTGCAACAAGATGGAGCCTAAGGAGAGATCAGTAGCCTACAACCTGACTCCGGTGTAACTGGAGTTAAGGGAAATGTAAATATTTAAGAACAAATGGCCAGTATTTTCCATAATTTTACATTGCGGTCTGAGCTATTTAACTCTTTTAAAGTTTTTGGAATGACTCATCCACACACGAGTTGCTGGTTTTATTTTTTATAAACTTAGATATTGCTTTTGCACATGGTTAAGAACTCAAATTCACATTTCATAAAGCAATCAGAATTATAATTGTACAGAGTATTTGATTTCAGGTGACAATAAAACTAAAATGTACTTTTGTATCCCTTGACAACAGGTTTACCAATTATACTTTTCCTTTAACGTCCTGTAGGTTTGTTTCCCATTTTTAGTCCTGTAAAAAAGTCACATGGGTCTCAGTAAATCAAAAGTCAAAGAAATGCATCTTTGCATTGCATTAATTTTTTTTTTTTCATCTCATGCAAAAACAACAACCACATCTTACACACTTGTACAAATGAAGAAACTCACTTATTTTCACTGCAGTTGCAATAAAAAAGGTGGCAGAAAGGCATTCACACAACATGTAAAATTAGCGTGAAGTTGTGGAAAAACTCGAGACTACACATCTGCATATTTCCTAACAGATGTGTCTCACACATGCACAACTCTTGATTTTCTCAACTTTTGCTCACCAAGGAGTAAACAGGCACGAGTCAACATCTTTCTTTACCACAGAAATTCTGAAGAAGAGATTCCACATCATTACAGAATCCAGAACAAAAGGTAACAAGAGCTACAATTTCAGACGCCACAATTCTAGAAATAAAAGCTGGATTTAGCTTAACAAAAAAATATTTGAGCAGCACTTCTTCATCCTGTATTGACGTTGAAATATCTGTTTCTATCATCAGCCAACTCATAATAATTATGGAAGATAATAGAGTTTTATTTCAAAACAGTCCTAATGGCAAAACATCTTCAGTTGCATACCATTAATGTTCTACTGGCTACTTATCTGTAGTTTGTCAATCTAATACCTTAAGAGTATTTCCTTGGTTTTAAGTAGTGTTAAATTAGGATTGGCTGTGGCTCTTCAGTTTCGGGTTCACACTGAATGGACATATGTGCACATCAGCTAAAAGGACAAGCAAAATATTTCTAAATGCAGAAGCCAACATTTGCAGAAACTAAGGAATATACCAGTGATTTATCATTTGACAAACCGTAAACTATAAGTGTACTGACTGTGTAGTAGTAGATGAGACTTCTCTAAATATGTATCAGCATCAAATATCGGAATGGTGCTGTTAGAAGGAAAGAATAGTACGAGGAATTACTTAGAATCTATGGACAAATTTTTTGATTATGACCTAAAAAGGGGAATAATTTACTTTCTGTAGCGTTAAAATAGTGTTATTAATAATAACAGAATTTAAACTGGCTTGCATTATTTAGCCTTGGTGTTGATTGAGTTTCTCTGATATTTTGACCTAACCCTATACCTAAACCTAAACCCTAACATTTAAACTTTAACTCGCCATCTAACTTCAAGTGACAGCTTTTCCACAAGTCTGCTTGCATCATGTTAAATGGCAAGTAAGTAACAATAGACACATTTGTGTTAGCCAAAATCTTGTTATTTTGTTCTTTTGGGTTTTTCTATTTTGCACATTTACAGTTCAGTCTAAAACATGCTTTATTTATCTTCCTGTAAGATTAGCTATGACCATGAATACACTGCTGCTGAGACACCCATATTTGCAACAATATTGTTGCCAGTAGAATGAAAAGCTTATTTAGAAAGGTATGAACTGTTTTGTTCTATACAATCAGCAAGGTTTCCTGCAACATACATATAAATGGAGATTATATATGTGGATTAATCCACATCATTAGTATGTTGATTCGCAGGATAGGCCCTCCCAATTAAACCAGTGCCAGGTGGTGTCTCGCCGGAGATATCATCAGGTCATGTTCATCCCTTATGTTGCATTTTGAAAAAGGTCTATAAATACACTACAAAAAAATGTAGCTGCTTCGTGTGCAAAGGGTTCCTTATTATTATGGTCTCTACAGGAAGAATGAACTTATGTTCACTTTTTCATGCAGATTTTGTTTCATATGCCTCCTCATTTGAATTGAAAGCTGCTCCCTTCATTGACTACTGCCAGTGAAAGTCAGTAAGGGATGCAAAGGCATGCAGTAAGCGTGATTGGTTGGAAACTTACTGGAAAGATTATACCCTACAACAAACAAACAAGTTTTTAATGAGACGGACAGAGCTGAAAGAGTGATTAAGCTGCTAATGAGTGTGTATAGGAGTAGAGAGACTCGGCCTAACTTTTGGTCATGACTGCGTGATTGACCACTCAGATCATTTGTCTTATTATTTATATTTAGCATATTAGTTAAATACTATAAACAACAAGTGAATAAGATTATGTATAAAAAGAAATACCATACCAAAGATAATCATTTATCATCAGACATTTTCTCCAAGTAATTTTTCATTGAATCTACCACTGACATAGTAATAAACAACAGTTCAGACATGTATAACTTCCTCAAAAGTGGTCAATTCTCATGTTAAGTTATTCAAAGTCAGAGGCATTTACTTTTAAACACATAGAAGACTATTTCCACTACATCAAGCAAGGACCAATAGGCTAACTAATGGCAATACAGAAATCTTGGCCATGACTCATTAATCTTAGTTTAACCTTAAGGGCTTGATTGAATTAATTCCAGAATTTAATGTTAAAACATGGAGGGGAGGATCTCCCTTTCTATTTTCTGAATGCAAAAGCAATCAACAAATGGCAGGTGGGGGTCCGATTCCCTGTATGATGCATCGTTACTGCATCATTAAGATGCGACGGAGCGCAAAACGACAGCAGAAAGCCATTAGGGCTTCCAGAGATGAGCTGGAGGAAGAGGGAGTTACATTAAGAAGAGGAGGTGACAAAGACTGTGTATTTAGAGATCATGCAGACAGCAGACACTCTCCCATGTTATTTGCACCTACTCAACCCAAAAGTAAAAAACTGCACAAGCTCCGTGTTGCTTCGTCTTTCTACACAATTCCTTTTTCTACTCTTTTTCTTTCACTTTCTGGTCATCTCTCCATTTGCTCGCTCTCAGCAGTTCTGCTGCTGGTTGATTGGTCATCCAGTATGAGTGAACATGATTGTCCTAAACTGGAAAAGCAAGAACACTTCCACTGATGAGGGAAGTGTACACCCTTTTGAGAATCAAACCACTTGATGCAACGGCCTCCGAATGGCAGCATTAGGTTTCTACCTCACAGACGTGCACACTGACGTGCGTGCACACACTCATTCACTGACTCCCTCCAATCTTTCCCCTTCTTCTTTTTTCCCCCTCCCTCCATCTGTTTGTTGTGCTCCACCTCCCTAGGCCCTTTGAGTGCATTAATCAGTCAAACCCCAGCCCCACAGCTATTACTCATCTGGTCAGAATAGGAGAGGGAGAGAGTCCATAACAGAGCGGAAGAAACAATGATGGAGTGAAATGTAGACTAAAAGAAGAGAGAGAAAGCTGGGGTAAAGGAAAAGGAGAGGTGCAGAGAGGGAGCTGCTCTGTATTCATTCATTTTTTAATATCTATCCTCACCTCAAGGCTTTTCATCTCCCTAACCCATTCATTCATCCATCCATCCATCCATCCATCCACTCATTCAGCCAGCAACCAGCCATGCATCCATTTATTCATCTATTTATAGATGCCACTAACCCCCTACCCACCCATCTAATCATGCATCCATCTTTCTATTCCCCCTTTCACCCAGCACCCCATCTTCTTTTCATCTATCCATTTACACCAGTCTCTATCTTTATTTCTTTCCTCATCTATCCAAACCATATTTTTTTACCCTTTTGGAGCATACATGAGCCCTAGACAGAAAATGGTGTGAGCTGTTTTGCTGCTCAGCAACAGGGAACAGCAACTGGGTGGAAAATTACATTTTTCAAACTCAAGGGCAAAAAATCTGCAAACAACTCTCTTTGTTCTTTTTTTTAAATCAGAACAAAGCTTAATAGACAAGGACATAATCTCCCCAAATCATGGTTAGCGGTGCTGGACAAAGTCAATGCAGAGCCCAAGGCAGATGTCATTAATGGCAGCCCGTAAAATCAAACAATGATATCAAGGTATAAAAATAAACAGTACAATGTAGGAAACTACTAATAAACCAATGCACCTCGTAGATATATAAGTGATCTTTGAAAGAAGATGGTAGTCCAGAAGACAACATTTAAAACACATTGAATCAGATATACTTTCAAGAAAATATGAAACCTGTTGATATTAGTTGAAAGTATGAAAAACATGCATTTTGTTCACACATTTAAATATATAACATTTACATTATATAATATATATATTATTTTATATAACACTACATTATATAATTTAAAGTCGAGTTCTGAGTGAAGGTGGTTCAAACATCTCTCTTCATTAGTTTTGAATATGAATCATTGCATTTTGAAATTGCTATTCATTTTATGAATAGAGTAAAATGTAAAATTTACCTATAGATATAATTTTTCTACATTCGTGCCTGCTTTTGATGCCAGTACAAAGTCATTATGGATGAACTGTATTAATGTCACTAGCATCAGTGCACAGACTGTAATTAAAAGAGTTATAAGGGAGAAATGTCCATAAAGCAAATTTTAATTTCCTCTATACAGCAAACTGTCTTGTGTGGAGAGGTTGACATCAACACAACCTTAACACAAAATCACCAGATTAAAAGAAAAATCAAATAGAGAGCAACAAAAAAGCTCAGAGCCCACTTTAATAGCTCATGTATGTGCTTCTACTGACACTGATGAAAAGGGGGAGAAAACACAATATAATGAATAAATATGACTACTTTTACATTGATTCCAACTCTGTTCTGCATGTTTGGATTGTTTTTGACACCAAACAAATTGTATCTCTTCATTTTAATGCTCATGAATTAAGGCATGCCAAGATAAATTTAAATTCTTACAATTCCGCCTTCCAGTAAACGGTGCCTAACACCACCATAGGGATGGGAGTTAAGAACCAGAGCCACCTGAGAACCGGTTCCAAATTTCCTAAAGCATCAGAATCATTCTCCTTTGAGCTTATCAGTTTATTTTTCAAAGCTGACAGGTGCTGGCAATGTGCATTGATTGCAAATCAGCAATGTTATAAATGCAGGACTCTCTCATCTCATGCATTGTGAGACTCACAATTAACACTTCTCACATGCTCTCAAGCCATGTCAATTTCCTCACTGTGAAAAACAAGTTCAAGATTTAAGTCGTCTAAAATGAATTTCCAACTGCCAACTTTACTTCCCTGGCAGGGCTCTAATCCACAGCGGGAACACTTCTTTCTGCCTCTACCCTGCTGCTCCATCAAAGTTAATCACCACACAGATGTTGTCTTTAACTTGTTTGGATGGCATTTCCACAACGTTTATGATAAATGCACGTAATTTCCTCTAAAGCAAATAGCAGTCTCAAAATGTTCTGATAGTGACCATAAGTTGATGTGTACAAAAGCTTTTCAGATCCAACAAATGGATTTGATCCATTCAGATCCAAATTGTCGAGTTGCACGTATATATTCTCCTCGAATGAGTTTAGTATTATCTTCATATAATTTGTCTTGAACTGGCAAAGATGACCTACACCTTGGTGTAGATGAACAATTAAACCCTAAATTTATGTTTTGGGGACTTTCACATAACTTGTGTTGATGTTGAAAACCAATGTTGTGTACTTGTTTCCTCATAGAAAGTTGGATCAAGAATTGAAGTACCAGATTGATAAGCAGATATCTGCTCATAAAGATACCTGGGTCTGTGTTTACACTATTTAGCAAACATGTCATAGTGGGGAAAATGTTGAAGATTCCTGGTGTGGGTTCTCTCCGGGTACTTTGGCTTCTTTCCGCTGTCCAAAAACATACATATTAGGTTAATTGGTGGTCCTAAATTAAACACTGGGTTGAGTATGAGTCTACATAGTTGTTTGCCTCTTTGTTGGCCCTGTGATAGTGACCTGTCCGGGTTGTAGCTTGCCTCTTGCCCAATGACAACTGGGATAGGCCCGCCATCAACCCTGAGTTTGATAAAGAGGACACTGAAAAAGCACAGATGGTGATAAAGTTAAAAGGTTTTCAGGACCACCAAAGTTATTACAATTTATCCTGAAGAATATTTCTCACATCTTTTCTATAGTTTAAGTTTCATAGCATGTATTCATGAAAAATATCCAGATTAAGGGACTAACAGAAACAGAGACAGAGTTCATTGGTCTCATCCTTTGTGATCTTCAGTGAATTTTGTATGAATTCATGTCATGGTCATTGGAATTTATATCTGGATGAGACTCATCAATGTTGGAGATCAAGCAGAAGCTGGATTAGTTATTAGCAAATATTAAGTGTCCAAGTAAAGTTATTAAAAGTCAGTAAAATTATGAATAAAAATTATTACCTTCGGGGCACCACTGACCGGCTCTCCAGTTCTGGTTAATAAAGACTTCAAAGGTTTGCGAGTGACTTATGTTTAAACCTACCAAGTTCACAACGGAGGATGGTTAATTTGCAAGCAAGATCATGACTATCAACTAGACACAAACTAACCTCACTTTACATACAAATTATTATCACTATAAAACCAATCAATACAATGCACTTCCAGAAAAAAGGTCCTATGCTTTACCATTACAACAGTCCTTGGAAATGGCTCTCTAGAAGAAGGACTCCGGTTGCTTCTTCTGGTCCTGTTGGAGTTAGCGCTCAAGCTAACTCCGGGTCATCTGACAGTGGACTCTCAGCTGTACCCTCACCTTGACTCGGGCCGCTGGCAGGCCTCTCTGATCCTGTAGGCTGTGAGAACAAACTGAGCTGAGTGGAGGAAGGGCTGGGAGATCTATGTCCTCAGAAATCTCAGGGATTTTTACTGACTCGATCATAGGGTGTGGCTACCTGGTAAGGAAGTCCAGTTTCCTCTGTAGATGAGTGACTTCAGTTGGTGGTATCTCCAACACCAGGAAAAAAACAGATGGCCTGTCTTGCAAATCAATCAATAGTTATTAATCTCTTTTTTTTAAACAAATATGTCGGCTTGCTTTTGGGGATAATTAAAAGTGATCAATGTCAGTTATCATCCTCCTTCGAGGCCCATTAATACCTGTTCAATATTTTTGCACCAGTTTATATTATGGATGTGGAGATCAGTGCAAAATGAGAATTTTGGCCTGCTAACAAAACAAGAGAATAGTCTAAGGGAGCACCAAAGCATTTGGGATTCATCCTCTGTGAACCACAGATATCTGCAGAACATGTGGAAGAAATCCAACCCTTTTTTTCTCAACGTTGCAATAAAAAGAATAAAAAGCTTGAAATATCAAAAGGAAAAGCGTTAACTTTGTAGTAATTTTACATAATGGACAGACAAAGTGACCAACATTACCATCTGCATTCAAATATTCATGTTATACTTTCAAATTGCACTCAGAGATGTCGCATAATTGATGAAAAGAGCAACACCAAGTAAAAGTGGTCACACAGTACTCCACAGTGAAAGCCAATGAACAAAAAGAATCATGTCTTGTGGATGAAAAATTAACAGGACAGATGGCTATGAAGCAAGTGGTTCACTAAAAACACTATCTAAATGTTACTGTACAGGCAGTGGACAATCAAGATACAGCCTGTGCAGGTTTTATGATCACCTTATAGTGTTTTGGCTCACACCATGAGCAGTGTGTCAAATCCATGTGCATGAACAATATTTCAGCAACCAAACAAGCTTTCAAGTAGGCTTCTCACGCCTGAGGTCCACAGGTTAATGTGAGTGACTTAAGGCTGTGCATGCATTCGCTGACTGACACATATGTCACATTAAGAGAAGGAAGCATTCAATTACCAGCTTAGCTCATTGAGCTCATGTAGCACAAGTTGTGATTATAAGATTTGCTGCAGCACCTCCATAACACACTCATGCATTCATGAAACAGAGCAGTAAGCAGCAAGACTGACATTTACGTTTCATTAATTTGACCAGTGCTCATCTTCTGAGCAACTAAATTGGAGTGCAACAGTAGAATTTGCAAAAGTTTTCCAAGAAGCTTGAATTGTACATTAATATAGATACAAAGTTAAGGTACTTGAGCGGAAACTGGACAGTGGGAGAAGGAATGAAATAAATAATAAAATGCCACAGGAACAACAGCTAGACTGTGAAAAAAAATGAATGGGCAAACCGATCGATCTGTGGTGGCAGAAAAGCACAGTGAATTGGCATGTGTGGACAGTGGCCTGGTGTTGTGCATATAAGGATCCCCTTGCTGCCTTGTTTGCCATTTGTAACAGTTTGTATTCCCTACATGTGTGGAGTGTATGATTGGGGTAACGTGGGACATCTGGATTCTAGATGAGTTGGGGGAAAGAAGTGCGGCTGCAGTGGGAGTCATAGCAGCCCAGACAGAAGATTAGAAGCTTCAGTGAGAAGCCTGCAGCAGAGATAAATCTGATTGTGGGTTTGGACTATCATGGTGTGGATGCTAGCACTTGCTACTGCCACCAACAAGTGACAAGTCTGGTGGAAGACAAGATTTTCTTCAGAGAGAAAGCATCTTTATTGCTAAGGCCGAATTTGAGGTGGTGGCTGACATTGGATGTCAGGGGCTTGGCTTGGCACAATGGGAAGCACAAAAAAACAGTAGCGAACAAATATAGTGGAGTGATCCTGAATGCCATGTGACACCTTCAATCATCCACATAATTGATTTAGTCCAGAAGCAAAGGTGCTGAATGCAGAGAGAATATCATTCTCTCCTCCAAGCCTTCTATATCTTTGTACTTCTCTGTAAACAGACCATGTTGTGTACAAATTACAGCTCCCCTTTTAACCCACAGCTCAACTAAAATGCACGTGACAAAATTAATAAAAGACAAATTGCCTTGAGGATATCATTGAATTCAACACCTCTTGTCTTGAACATATAAAAATGGTCGCTGGCCCTAGGGATATAATTGAAATATTTAGATTTTCTAAAATGAATGAGTTTCAACACACAGAGATAGCTTATATGTCAGACGGTGATTGAGAGGAAACAGCCAGAATGCTGTTATCCACTTTAGATTTTATTTCTCCATTTTCCACTCAGTGTCAAACTTCACCACCTCCCCTGTCGATGACTCCCAAGAGAGCGGTACAATGGCATCGCAAAATGATTGTCTCCTTGCTGTTTATGAGTGATGTCATATGTATTGTTTGTCAAGTGAGAGCTGTACTCTAGCACATGATATGGGTTAAAATTATCTTAGCTCCACATTAACTTGATGGGCAGTTGGTTTATTTTGCAGACGCTTGTTTAAACTGGTTGGAAATGGACAGACCCAAAAACTACTCGGGTGATGATTTGGTGAACTATTATTGGAGGCTATCTTTAATCAGTCAGATAACTTGTGGACCTTAAAGGTAGAATTAAACTGTTACTGAGGCCATTTAGTGGAAGAGTCAAAAACACTTTCTTTAATGCCTTAAAATTCCTGCAATTGTGGCCTAAAACGCTTTAAAAAGCATTCCCAAAGTAAATTTAAAGCTGTTCTTGAACCATCTGGAGTATGCACATGGTCTGATGGAAATTTCGCAGCAGGGGACTATGTATCTTTATTGACGTCAGATTTGTTGTGGACAAAGTATTTTACTGGATTGCAATAACTGGAACAGGACATTTTTTGTCGGAGTTAAACACGTTCTTTGAATACTGTGAGGCTTCACAGGCGAGTTGCATAATTTTTTGTATTTGTAGTATTTTGTATTTGAAGTATTTACTATGTCTATAGTTATGATTGCATCCTGAAATGTCAAATATCATTCGAATCTCAAAAACCTAAGCTTTCCAACAGTGTATAACATGTGTAGGTACATAGAAAGAGGGGCTGAGTCTTGTCATGAAATATACAACGTCCTGCCAGCGTGACGCTGGAACATTAAGGGTGAGCCTTCAATATTATACTCTACTTCTCTTTAAAATAACAAACATTGTCAGTTTTCATAAGTCTTATAGTATAGTGTCATCTTTGCTAAGCTTTGTAGGAGCTGCTACTATTGAGAGGTCTCTCATGAAAACCACCAAAAATGTTCAAACTTTTTTACATGTTCAGATTTTTCTTTTCTTTTTTTTCCCTTATGTTATGAGACATATGTGCACAAACACAGTGCTATGACTGAGGATTTTATGTAGTGGGACTGGATTGTGTAGTGGTGTAGGTATTATTGCCACCTTTCATGTGGGAGAGCTGGGTTCAAATCCCCCAAATGAAAGGTACATTGGACATTGAACATTGGACAAACTTATTCTGATTACTTGCTAGGTGGGGCACCACAGCAAGTGTACACGTGCTGTGATAAACAGCTGAAGCTACATAGGGAGTTAGCACTAGCTAGACCGTGAAGCTACTTGGTGTGTTTGGGGCTTGGCAGACTTGACATGTTCTGTTTATGGCTGTGACGGCACAAAATCAGAATCTGAAAGCCTTCGTGTCTTTATGCCGAAATATGTTAAACTACACCACAAGGAGAGTAGAGTTTATTTGGTGACATGACAATGTTCCATCAAAAATACCATATGGGATGGGCCTAATATCCACCTTTTTGGACAGCAGCTTCATAACTTTGACCCAATAAAGCCTTGTTTTGTGACTTAACTAATTATGAGCTGTATATATCAAGACTTATGCTTTTCCGACTGTTTATTTAGGAGAAATCACATTTACGAACAGGCATGTCGCTCAACCAGTAAGTTGATTTTTTTTTCTGTTTCTCTGTGTTTTATATTGTGTTGCTTTTATAATGTGTCTCTCTGTCCGGCACTTGTTTGCAATTGCTGCTTTCACTGGTTGAGTCTCCAACTGTGAGTACATGGGGCAGTGGCCATGTATCCAGAGAGTGGTCTCTACCCTGGCGCTCACCTTTTTAGAGACCTCACTGTGCCAGGGCTAAACGCTCGAGAAACCCACCAGAAGGAAGTCTCCGTCATAGGTTTAAATTCTTTAGACACCCACAAGACACAGTTTCTTCCTGAGTCACCTTGACTCTGTATCCCAGGCAGAGAGTCACTGACACTGGGGCAGCTCTGCTAAGATCTTGCTGAACATTAATTGGGTACAAGCTCCTCTTATATGAAAAGCCCGAGAGTCCTGCGCTAAGTGAGTGAGGGTTAGTAGCCTTGAAAATGATTTTATTGTTCTTTGGTCTCTACAGTACGGTGATAATTCAGCAGCATACGTTTTGTATAGTGTGAGGAGACTTTGCAGAACTGCTGGGAGGCTGATGTCACTAAATCATACACATTTCCTCATTACACTCAAAATAATATCTATAAATTACCCAAAAGTAGGGATTTAAATATGTAATTATTGAGCTCTGTAAATGTTGAACTTGTAAATACAAAATTGGTCATGAATGGGTTTATCATGTCAATTTAAAAGAGGTTTATATGCCAACGTTGTTTTTTACAGTTTTCTTTTCCACTTTCCCAAATGCTCCAGTCTGAATGTTGGCTTTTGATGTCAGTTGTGAGGCACTGTCTTGTGCCAACTATTGATTGTGCACTTCCTATTCCCAGTAAGTTCTGCAAAGCATTGATCCTTTGCACCAGCTGATGAAGAAACGTCAACCATCAAGTGATGGACAGACTCAAAACACTATGGACTGTGAGTAGAAGCAATGATTATGCTTGATATTTCAATCATAATCATTTGAGTTCCATAACTAGCTCGACGTATGTTTGGCTGCACTACAGCCCACTCAACTATCTGACAGTTTTAAAAGCTTTGTCTTAGCATTGTTCAATTCTCCAAAACTACATAGCCTTCTAGAACCACCATGCTTAAACCATTAAACAGCCCTTCAATTCTGATATCTAAATGTAAGGCGCAGTCTTTTCGCTGAACACTTCAGTTGGCACAGTGATATGCTCACGCAGTAAAATGCTGACTTTACAGCACTTTGAATTCCTGGATCACATTTAATGGCAGTCAATATAATTGTTGTCATTTAAAGACAAGAATGTCAGTCTTCTGATGGCACAAGAGATACAAGTCAAGGAGGTCTCCAAAGTCGATCAGATTCACCGACTATAAATCATTATTGTCTGTTAATAATTGAAAGGTAATCTATCAAATAGTTGTAACTAAGATTCTTTGCAATTATGAGAGCAAGTGTTAAATATTTGCCTCTTTTATACTACAATGTTGATCACTAATTTGCCCGCGGTGCTTACACAATGACACTTCATACATTATAAATTATTGGTATTGCACCTTTCACTGCCTGGTCAGTGTTATAGACAAGGAAATTACCTCAACACCAGCGCTCAGAAGCCTACAAGCTGTATAACATTACACATCTTTTACACTTCGCCTGGCATAAATCTGAACCTCTGCCAGCTATCTCCCTGTCTTTATCCCTTTCACACGTTTGTTGCACTTGCCACCCACCCACACAATCTCACACACCCAGCCACACAAACAGGAGTGACCTTGCCTCCCTGGGGAAGGGCCATGTTTAATTGTTCATCAGCACTTTTCTCAGAGTTCCGCAGACAGGGAATTAAAGGAGAGGAGGAGAGGGAGAAAAATGAGGACGGAGGTAGAGAAGTTAGCTCCCACGAGGATTGCAAATACAAGAGGAGAGGAGAGGAGAGGAGAATATGAGACAAGAGAGAAGAGGAAACCAAGGCATGTGCCTAATTGTTTTGGAGGCAGATGGAAAAACAATCATTCAAACACATTCTCTAACTTAATCAACTCCAACATGATGAGCATCCTGAGAATAAGCCCCGTAGCGCTGTGAGAAATTGTTCTACGTATATATCTAGTTAGATTCCAATGAGAGAGGAGTAGCATTGATATATTGTTAACAATATGGTGTATAACTAGGGAATGATATGCTATTCAAACCTTCGTAAATCACAGTGAAACATTAAACCACTGCTTTAATGGTAAATATATCGGCCCATCATCCCTTTTGTACCATGTATGCTGACTAATCATGTGCTCACCAAATAGGCTGATGTGTGAAGTGATATTCACTGATTTATTTCTGTCTTTCTTCCCTCACAATCTGTTTCCTTTTTCCTCCCAAGACCTTCTCTTGCTGCCTCTGTTTCTCCTCCATTGCTTTCATTTTTCAGCACCTCATCCTCTCCCTTCCTACACCAGGCCTCCGACTTGATGGGGTGGCAGATAGTGATGAGCCAGCAGTGGCCATGCTCGGCTGCTTTGGCTAATGGAACTCTCCTGTCTCTTCAAGGCCTCACAATGCAGTCCAAGACCAGGGCCTTATCTTGTCATCTGTGCGTGGTTATGTGTGTGGATGTGTGTGAATCTGCAAGCAGCATTTCTCAGTGTGCTTTGGATCAGAGTGAAGACCGAAACTGGACATTTGGGATTTTCAGGGTTTAAAATGTCATTGATTTGTCTGTGTTAGAATGACTTTGGTAATCTTTAACACATTTTGGCATTAGTATGATATTGGAAAAAAAATCTAACACAGCTAAAAAATTGGAAGAGAAAAACAATTTTAAAACACTGTCCTTTTTAGAGAAAAACATCTTTAACTTTTAATCAAGGTTCTTGCCATTGCAGCCAGATTTTCTGTATGATAGGAGATCGCTACCAACAGCAAACTTACGCTCAGCGTGTCGACAAAGTGACCTGCAGTGGAGCATCTGAGCCTGGTAGAAGGTGGTTTGGGTATAGCGGTGGGTAACTTCAAACAGGCAATACAGAAAATCAGGAAAAGGACCACTTCTTAATGTAGAATCTGTAATTCAAGACTGGATCACGTGCAGAAATGTGGTTATGGTGGTGACAACCTGTCTGACAATTCTAAAGTACCTGCCACCATCGTAACGAAAAAAAACCACAGAGTGCATATTTATCATTATCTGTTGCAGAAACTATTTACTACCAACAGTCGGTGAGTGTCAAACAAGGCTGGCAGCTTATAAGTTTATTACTGTGTAACATATGAGTTCAAAGTGAATCGGGTCAAGATTTGTTTAACTGCAATGAATGAAACATGAAAACCCAGTAAGGTGTAAATTTCTATTTAAAATAAAAAGCTTTTTTCACATTTTATGAACAAGCACAAAAAGAGGTAAAGCACAGCAAGGTCAGACAAGTTGTACTTTAATCAAAGATGTAGCCACTTCTTTTCTCTGAATGTTACGGACAAGTGCTATATCAGGAAAAGAGCTGCAAAAAGATGAGGAAATCAGTTTTTTCCTGCCATCATTTTTTCATATTCATCAGTTTCTCGCTGCTTTCCTCTCAGTGAGTGAATATTTCTGCAGGCCACATCTAATACAGACAGTGTGCCTGTGCATGTGCTGGCGTGTATAGGTGTGAATGAATGTACATGAGAAAAATGTGGAGATGTTTGTGGATCAATGTTTAGGTTGTGGTGCTTGCAGTCTCATTGAGTCCAATCTTTGTTTTCAGTCAAGGTTTCGCTCAAGGCTGTGTGCAAATGAACGTCTAGAAAAACAAATGATATATGAGTGAAATGAACCCTATACAGTACATTAATAAATGTATGGAGGCGGCAGCTTGATTGCTGGCACAAAATATTTTTCTCTCATCTTTCTGTTTCCTCACACTCCTACAGTGAGCAGACAGAACCGGCCTGTGGCCTCATTACTGCAGTCAAATATGTTTAACTGAGTGTATATTTACACAGGAGTGTCTGTATGAGTGCTTATACTGATGTGTGTGTTTTGTTTTGTAAAAATCCATTAAACTTGCATTGTTGGTTTTATTAGTCACGTAGTTACGGATTAGCTTTATGATTACAGAAGTTAGGAAAGTGAAGGGTGGAAGGGGAGATCATGAGGGGATGCATCTAATGCTGTTTGAAATGAAATGAATGAGTTTTTCCACAGTTTAGCTCTGCACAAAACTAAAATGTATCCGGGTATGCATATACACACAGTTCTATCTAAACACTCTAGTTTTTTTTGTGTTTGTGTTTACTGATGGCAATCAGTAAAGCGAACAGCCTGAGAGAAAGAAGCATCTGAGCTGAAGTTTCAGAGAAAGAAAAAACTGACAGAGCTGAAAACGCTCTTCACCGTATCCCTCCCAGTATGAAATACAAGTCTGTCACAGTCACAATCTCCACCATGGAGGGTGTGATCAAAGTGAAGACATTCACATGCTCTGAAAACCCACATGTTGTTAAACCATGAACACACACACACAGATGAGGACACACACACACACACACACACACAAGCAGAGAATATAATCATTTTGTCGGTCGACACATTTTAAGTAATTTGGTCCTCATTAACTGAAACAAAAGACAAAAGCCTTTCATTAGACTTCTTAGGTATTTAGTCTCTCTCACACACACAGACACACACATTGTGAAATTACGTACACTACATATGGTGCCACGCACTGTGACACACTGATTTCTTACTTTTCTTAGTTTCATTTCGTGGAGCACCAGCAGAGAATCTCAGATTTAGATCTAAATTTTAAGGTATAACTTACTATCCAGTAAGTTTCCCTAAAAACTGTTAGTCATGCAAAGCGAAATTGTGGTTTATTTTGATCTTGAAAAGACAAATGAACCTTTCATCTTTCGTTTTTCTCATTTGTTCCCTTTCGAAAGTCGTGGCTGCAGGATACAACCTCCCTCATATGACAGAGGAGGGCTGCACTCAAAGCAGAAGATTTTGCCTCAGTTTATTCCATCAAGTGCAAACTCATAGATTTTTATTGCTTGCATCTTTCCACTGGCATTTTTTCCAACTTGGCATGCTGTGGTATTTATTGTGTTAAAATCTATTCTCTGTTCTTATATTTTCTAAAATATATCAATCTGTGCATCTGTTGTCTCGTGATGCCAAAATGAGGTCCATTAATGAGGGAATAGAAGGACACTGACAGCATCTTTATAGATCATCTTTATACATGGCTTTCTGTCTGAAACCATAGAAGCCATGCCACATGTGGTATATGCTTGCAGGTAGCATGAATAACTCAATTGACTCACTGTCAAGCCTCGATAGTGTCAAGACACTCCCTGACAAGGGTCTTGTCTGTATAAACCTGTAAGAGTTTTTTTAGCAGTTAGCCAGATGAAACTCATAATGACAGTCTAGAGTACCCATTTCATGAGGGTCCTCACTTTATGCATAGGGATAATTGTAACGATGTAATGCATCCAAAATGTTATACAATAACATGGCATTCTCTAGCAGTGACCCTCCCCTTTAATTGGTCAGTTGTATATGGACAAAATATACAGAATTGAAAGTAGATTACAGCTGCCACAGGTAGCAGTGGCGGTGAATAGTGTTGTGTAAATCTGTAAAGGACAAAACTGCAAAGATTACAAAAGAATTGTCAATAGCCTAAACTTTTTTCCTTCTTATTTCCTCTTCTGTCTTTGTAACACAGATTCCCTATTGCTTTGGTCCTTCCCACCCATGTATTTCTTTTGATGATATGACACTTGTGAAGTCACTGGAACCACTACCAAGTGTCACACACAGGCAGGATGTTTTACAACTCATCCACAATTTGATAGTAATTTCACACTTGAGGAAGGCAGCAATGACAATACGCTCTCCACACACGTGGAGATCCAGAACTTTCCGTACTTTCAGTTGTGATGTATGTAGTTGTTTCATTATGTTATATATTTTATTAGATGACAGATCATTATGGGTTTGAAAGGGAACATCCCACTTTTTTAATTCCTAATTCACATCGGAACAAATAAAAGTACTTGACAGGAAATTCTTTCTATATGAGTTCACATTTGAATTCCACAAAGTTTGATGCATTTAAAAATGCATCATCTTTATTACAGTGCACTCTTGCATAGAACATTAAAGTGATTTATGGGCTGCATATATTAGTAAATATAAAGTAAATATAAGAAAAAGTTCTTGGTTTTCTATACTTATTTGAAGTTTTATTTTCACCCATTCCTGCTCTTTTTGATTTGTTTCTCTCAGACTTTGAGCTCCATGGGTGCACTTGTATGAGATTTGTTTACTTTCTAACACTGCCTGCAGCACTCCTCTTCCATCTAAGCTTATTTCTACATGTTGATAAGGTAGTTTTCTTTTCCCATTTAGTTTTCAGGCTGACAGGGTTATTTTCAATAAAACCTCCTTTTGTTTGGTTCTGAGTGTGATGCTTGTGGTTTGAACTAGCCCGAGAGAAGAGGTACACAAATATTTTAATTACCGTGTTTTTTGTCTCATATTTGATTGACAGCCAGATAAATGCGAGGCTTCAGGCAAAACAAAAAAGTGTGTTTGTGAGAAAGAGAGAAAAGGGGCTTAAAGGGGAATAAAAAGAAAATTCTTCAGGTAGATGATAAACATTGTTAAACTTCCAAGCTAATAATAAAGGCCTTAAACTCAAAATGCCTCTATTATTGCTTTTCTCATTCCAAGAGCGTCAAACGTTGCTCAACAAAAGGTATCACCAGTGACTGCATTTAAACACACACACACACAATATGAACAAGCAGTAGAGTCAATTTTAGCCAAATGGGATGAAATAGAAAAGTGACATGACCCACAAACATGTGACTCAAGAGAACCTTTACTTTGATTTTTCCTCATACTTTCATCATTATGTCATCTCAATTTCTCAATTGGGTTGAGGCACTTAAACTACTTGGCTAGGTTAAGGAAAAGAAAAAAAACGGTGTTGTTAGGTTTAATACACAGTTTCATCTTATTAATCCAGTGTCAGGGATAATGATACCAGAATATACGGCTTCACCTTTCTCTTGGCATGTTGAAAACTTCCTTCTAAGGCTTTTCTTCTACATAGATGGATGGATGGATGGATAGATAGATAGATAACTTTATTAATCCCTAGGGAAATTCAAATGGCAGGGTCCTGTAAAACTGTTCATATTTGACTCTGTCAGAGCAAAAATTCATCAGGTGTTTGGATAATTTAATTTCATGTACATGTAGCTGATTTTAAAAATGCCTATTTTCACTTCTTTTTTGTGAAATCTACTAATTTTGTGAAGAGCTGTGTTCACAAACACCTCAGTGTTTCAACTTTCAACTTATCAATACAGCTCAAAGCCAAACTGAAGACAAATGCTTTGAAGGCTATTTTTTTTTCTTTTCCTACAAGTATAAGTGTTTTCTACAAGTGATGTCTACAAAAACCTCCAATTCCTAAAGAGTTGGGACGATATAGAAAATGCAAATTAATTTCTGGCCTGAAACACAAAGTTGAGTAATAAATAAATAAGTAAATGAATAAATAGTCCACAAAAGGCTGCGTTTTTAGGGACAAAGACAGTCAGAGGGCCATCGGTTTGTCAACCAATTTTGAAGCAATCAAAGAAAAATCTCACTCTTCAGTTCATAATATCATTAATCAATTAAAGAAATCTGAAAGACAAGAGATAAAGCCTAACTTTGACACCTGTGATTTCTGATCCTTCAGACAGCACTGCACCATGAACTCCATCCATCCATCCATCCATTTTCTTTACCTGCTTAATCTGTCGGTCAGGTCACGGGTGGCGGCTGGAGCCTATCCCACCAGTCATTGGCCGAGAGGCGGGGTACACCCTGGACATGTCGCCAGTCCATCACAGGGCTAGAGCATATATGCTGCTCTTAAAATCTTTTCCAGGGATGTACAAGAAAATATCAACCCAGATTCTGCCCACATTACGTGGCTCAGGAAGAAGAGGTTACAGTTACTGGACTGGCCTGTCTGCAGCCCAGACAAACTACAGTCCTTTAAATATTTTAAAGTTTTACACATGGACCCATACTCAAGGAAAGAAAAGCCATACATTCATCATATGTATTAGTTATGCTGGGATGAGCTCAGTGCTTGTATAACAGAAACACTTTTGTTCAGAGATAATAAAAAAAAAATGTTAAGAACTTAAGTAGGAAGGGTGAAATATCTAAATATTACACAGATATTTGTTCTTTGACTCATTCACTGTTATGCACTAAGACTCTCAGCTTACACGCTAAAATAAAGTGAGTTAAATATAGCTCAACAATGATTCAGCCTCTGGTTAAATGCTCCAAGGCAAAGATTTTGAGTTGGCAATCAGTATATGTCTGATAATATGGTTGAATGTCAGCCTGTCTTATCAGTTTTAAAAGGTCAGGCTAACATTTGTTTCCTCAATAATAATTGGTTGATTCGAAGTAGGAAAGTTGGAAGGTTAAAAATAAAAATCAGGGTTATTGAGATAATTATGCAAATAAAGTACCAAAACATATCCAATCACAAAACATGTCCTGTATCTCTTTGAGATAATTGAAAGGAGACTTAAATGAGTTGTTCACACTAAAGAGTAATCACTTTGCATGGCAAGAACTAAAAGTCATCTCCAAAACTTGAAACTACATTCTCTCTATTCTCATTAGCATGCGTGTCATCTTTCTCTTTCTCTACTGCACAGCAGAGGTTGCAGAGTCCAACAGAAAATTAAAGACATTTTTAAAAATACTAAACTTGAAGAAGTGAGTGAAACAGGAACATTTAAACAAATTAGGAATCCAAAGTAAAATTAAAAGTAAAAAAAGTTCCATTTAAGCAAAAGCTTTTGAAGACCTTTGTTTTTCCATAATTTTCCTGATATTATTATGAAAACATTATTATAATAACTTATGATAACAGAATAAACTAGAATCTTTGCAGTTGGGCAGGTCTGAAGAGTCTTTACAGATGTGGAGACAAAGCATTTCAAGTCGGTTTTGGGGATGTTACCTGAACTCATATAAAATAAATTAGAATATAATAAGGAAATAAACAGGGGACCACAGTTTTCAAAGCTGAGACAACAAACTCTGGATGACAGCTCCCTAGAGCGTACATTCCATATTCTACATACTAGGAGGCCTGAATACAAGGATAAATGTTAATGCCCCATCATCAATTAACCACTTGACAATCTGACGACAGGAATTATTTTTATATACACCACTGCTGCTGATGTAAAGCATTTTTAAAATACAACCACCAAAACAGCCAATGCCAACAAAAATTAAGCACAAACTAAAAAAGTTCAGTCAACTCACTAATGAGGCATCCTAGTAGTCACTGATTGCAGCATGGTCATAACTGCAAAGCCAAAAAAATTAGGGGTTCCCAATCAGTGGCCAGTAAAGCATTTGTCAACGAGCTGTGATAGCAGAAAAAACAAACATAAATAGATAAATACATAGAGGATAAGTAGATCAATAAAATAAGAGTGCAAATTGAGCCATGATGATGATAAACACAGTACCGTCACACCCACATCACATACAGGCAGGTAAATTGGAGCTGTTCAGACAGTGGATGGGGGCACATTTGACATGCTCCAAACCCAAGTTTGGTGAGTTGTCATGGACTTATATTTTTAGTCACAAAATTAACTATGTACTAATTTAAGAAAAGATAGTGGTGCTAAGATAACAAAGCTTTATACTTATTTTATATATATTAACACACAACATGGAAACTAATTGCTATACACAAAAAAGTGCAGAGGTTATTACTGTGGATTTTAAATATCCATACCACTGAACCAAGTCAGTCTTGGTATTTTGCCATCTTCTAGTCCTCAAGAATGTTAGGTGAAGTATATTGTACAGCTAGTTTTATTGTTATAATTTCCACCATAAGAGCAACTAGGCTTATGTCAGTAAATGCTGTGTCGTGTTTTAAAATAACTAATGTCACACTGGTTTCCATTGTTTCCTCAGGTAAAACAGGCACATAAGTATTAACCAACAGCCTCATGATGCCACACTTGATCCCGTTTTAATGGAGCATAAATAGTTACTATGATAACTTATTGTTTTGTAATTTTTTGGGCTTAAATGACACCTATTGAGTTTACTAGAACTAACCATGTAATAGAAGTGGCTGCAGGATCAACAGTGTAAATGCAGACCATGCAACCAAAATACATATAATATACCAGACCTATATGCTACTTTCTAATCTTTAGAGAGATATGTGTTCAAGAGAGAGCAAACTTCAAAACTTCTGCTGTCATATTTGATTCAGCTTTTTGCAGTTGTTACAGTTAGTTACAGTTGTAAAGGTGTGGGTGGGGACACATGTCTTAACTGGGTAAAATTGTATTACATATGGCAGATACAAACTCTACTTGTTCATTCACTATCCAGTCAAACACACTGATGAAGCAACATTTAATATTCAACATCTTTCATTAATGTGATTAAATGTTCTAAATAATGACATTGACAATGCCTCTTTCTCCTCTATGTCCATTGTCCTATTCAACGTACTACAGTTACAATTACATTGTAATGCAAAGGAAGTCCCAAAATAACCACAGAAATATGTGTATGTTCTTATTTCGAATGCAGACATTCCGAGTGTAAATAATTTGAGAGCTCACAAGAATATCTTGTGAGAGTTTGAGAGATTGAGTGGAGGCCACTACTTGAGGTTACTCTCCCTCTCCTGCTGCCTGATCTTCCACTTCTTTATTTCCTGCACTCTCTTGCTCCTCTCTGTTAGTCATCTGACCTTCTCCATTACTGCCTGTCAAAACAATCCTCCACTTTTTCTTCATTAGATGTGGACAGACAAAAGGGTAAGGCTGAGAGGAAAGCTTATTATGGGACTTGTTTTTGTAAGATCCAGATAGCCTATACTCTTCTGCAACCAAATTTGCAGAAAGTACAGGCTCAAACACAGACAGAATCTGTACACAGTATCTACTTATGCCATGAAAATCAAACCAATAAAACATGTACTCTTATTTTATTTACCATAAATTATTTATTTCGCTTTTTTCTGCAACACAGTTCTCAATTTTCTAGGTTTGCCTCGGCCTTGTGACATCATTTTCAGACCTCAACAGACTTAAGTGGTAAATTGTGAGCTGAAAAGTGATACCATGTGACAAGTTTGGAATGACAATAAGTTACCATATCATGTGATTGTGGAAGACCTTTTAGAATGGGGTCATTCACAACCTCATCAGGCTACTGTGAACAGCAGCCACTCATACCAAAACACTGCAAAACTAAAAGTGAAACTTAAACTTAGATAACTGTTTTCAAAATCAGTTACATATGCAGACCTTTAACACACTCACACAGCCCTTTGCTTTACATAAAAGCGTCCAATGGGACTCCGATTATATGTGTCTCTTTGTGGGAGTCTTTTTAACAGAAGACGGGACGAAGGCTTAGTGCTCTGGTAAGAATATAAATGCAGTGCTATAGCATCGCATAGCAAAAAGCTGCTTGCTGTTGTGTTAAGAATTAAAATTCTTATGGCATTTTATAGAACAACATGTCATTTCTATCCCACTTTACTTTGGCATTTGATTTGCTTGCTTTTGATAAGTGAGGTTATTTAATTAGATTTTACAGTGGAATACAACATGCAATGGGTCAGACTGATAAAAGGACAAGACAAAGCTTGTAAATAAATTATTTTAAGTTATTTTAAGCATTTTTTTTATAATCAGAGTGCCACTTTGCAGTATAATTCTAGTAACTTGTTGTTTTATCAAAGGTATAAAAGCAACTGGCGTATCAACTATTCTCTGTGATGTCAGCGCCAGGAAAGGGAAGACAGTTTTTTTCCTGCTTAACTATATATTCAAGCGTCGTTGTCAGCATCAAATGGTAACACAGAGGGGATTTTATATTTCAAAACATAATTGCCTATGCCCTGTGTCTGCACATCAAGCAACCCCACATGGAGTCCCAATACCAGAGCTTAGAAACTGACTGCCATCCAGCTATCACTGACAGTGTTAATGAACAGAGAGCAGCATCCAGTTTTTGTCTTTGTTTCCTCTCACCGGGGTGACACACAAACACAGATGCCAACCAATTGTACCACTGATCCAGGCAGTAATTATCTGTGTTCATGCCTTCCTGAAATGCTGCTGGACCACCTGCTGTGTCTTCCAGTCTGTTACTTGTGGAGCAGACGCACACATACACACGGATTCACTTAACGTCAAGCTATAATGTGCCAACCCAAACCTTTATTATACCCTGTGATCACACAGGCAGCAATAACCTGCGAGTAAACAGGGGTATTACTCTAAGTCAAATTTGATCAGAATCCACAATAGTTAAATGTTATTTTCAGGTTATATTAAACACATAAAAAAGACGTAGGCATTGATGACCACACTGACCACAAATACTAAATGTGCCAACATTTAACAACAATCTTCAGTTGATTCAGACTTTTCTGAATGTGTCCGTGAGAATGCATACATGCAGAGGGGGTTGTCTCAGGCTGTCATGTAAACCACAGCGGAAGTCAGACTCCTTTAATCACTGCTGTCCGTTGTGGAAATGACACATGACCAGACTTCAATATAAGCAGAGCTGAGTGTCATTTAACACAAGTGTGTGTGCCTGTGTGTGGTATTATGTGCATGTGTATTATTCTATGTGTTATCATCTTTTCATTTCCGCTTCTTGCCTCCTTTGAAAGTCAGAGATGCCAGGCCATGGCCTCAAATCATCACAGATGTGTGTGTGTGTGTGTGTGTTTGCATCTACTGTAATTCTCTCATTCTAAACATGGCCCATCTCTTCCTCCCATCACTCTCATCTCTATTTCCTGTTTATCTTCATATATCAGCTATTTACAGAGTTGACAACCGAGAGCTGCAGATATGGCTTGAATTTTATTATTCTCCTCATATTCTAGCTGTTTCTGCATCTTCTCTATCCCAGCAAGGTTTGCAGTATTTGAATTATTTGAGATAAAATGGAATTGAAGATAAAGTGATTCCTCCGAGTCAAGATATTTAAACAGACTTATTGTCAATATTATCATCATGATTATTGTTGATAGTGGTGTTATTCTAATGTTCTTATAGCATGAAAACACTTAAAAGCAATGAGACTTCAACTGAGAAACTGTGTAGAGAGCGTCATCATCCACTTAAATTAGCAGAAAGTACCGGGCCGACTTTTCTACCAGGACTGCCTTCCACGGCTCGTTACCACAAGTTGTTGTATCTACAAAATCTTTGGAGCCAAGATACATTTAATGAATTATATATAAATGCACCACTCCAGTGTGTGTAGGTGGTAGTGACATTGCAGAGGGATCCACAGGATATGTGACAGAAACCATAACTATGGTTGCCCATATGTTACACCTCATCAGACCTTGTTGGAAGACCAGAGCTGAGAAATAATGAAACAAGTGAATTTAATATGGATGCTTGAAAGCAACCATCCTTCATACACCACACTGGCCTGCACATTATCCGCAGTAAGATCAAAATCTGCAGTTGTGTGTGTCTTATAGTTATTTGGCTGTTGTTATTAAGCGGAGCACAATTTATTCTCTTCCTGATTGAATTTAGACAATAACATCAAAACTATATGGTTAGGGTCAGGAAAATGTCATGGATGAAAATACATTCTTTATTATCTTTATTGTTTCCCTGAATTTGAGTTTTCTGTTCTGACACGTTGACATCTTTCTTTTTTTTTTACAACTTTGGCATTTTGTTTGAACTTGTTCAGAATTTTAGACGGCACTGGGAACAACCAACATCCACACTTGAGGATAAACTATCTTCTTGAGTGAGTTATATAATCCTTTTCATTGTTTCTACTGACAGCTCTTTGTCCATGTTTCCTGTCAATCAGCCAGGTGCAACTGCTTGTTAAGTTCTGCAAGCACTCTCTTTACCTGCAGACTAATTTATATATTTAAACTTGTGCAGGTATTTATTTTAGAAACGCAAATCACAAGACTAGATCATTTTGTTGTCACAACTGAGTAATCTCAGAATTGAATGAAAAACTCTAAAGTACCACAAAGAATACATTTAAAATTACTTTAGCAAAAAAAGATTAAAAAAAAGAAAACATCAAATTTGACCTCATGATAACGGAGACACTCGTTATTGTGATTACAACGTTTGTTTTTGACCTAATGATCCTGACATTACCTCTATTGTGGCTCTTCAAATGTCTTGGTCCAAGCACTTCCTAATATATTTAATTTAGCTGTTTTCAGGGATTTGTTGCTATGTGAAAATTTAGAAGTCTGACTCTGATCAGGTCTGGAGACTTATTACGGTATGCAGCTGATCTATTGATGAACAGAACTGTTTTGTCTTTCCTTCATGGGGCAGATATGACTGAAACAGTGACTTCAGTGACTGCAGATTCATCCTTTCTACTGTTCCTAATAGTAACATGATGGTTGAAATATCCTCAGTGATATGCTGCTACATGTGGATCAAGTTGGAATCAAGGGAATTGGCATCTCTTGCCAAGTAAAACCTTGTGATTACAACCATGGGAGGTAAATCTTTTGGGGATTGCCATTGCATGAATGAGGAAATTGCTTGGATTTTTCTATTGTACTGCACTCTCCCAAACTATTATTTTTTTCTATATCCGGCTTCTTTCACAGTCCATCTATTCTCTCTACCTAATGCATACCCTCTGTTATTAAAGAGCCTCTGCTTTTGGTTTTTGCTGGCCTTTAATCCACCTCAACACCTTCCTGTGATCATCACAGACTCTCTCCCCTGACTCTCTCTCATGAGTGTAATTCGAGATCTTAGAGCTCTCTGTGGAGGTCTTCACACATAAACACAGACATAGAGAAAGACTAAGCGAAACTAAATGTATGAGCCTCCTACTATCAACTCTTGGGGATTTACATGATGTCCCTGACATGAGAATGAGTTCCTTAATTCCTACAGGTTATCTGAGGATAGAAGCACAATGATCTCAGCTCACTTTTAATTGTGAGAAAATGCAGGCGTTTTAGACTAATCCATGTCATTCCCACTCTCATGTTAATTGCATTTTCATTTCTGTCACATTTTCAGGGTTTTTAGCGCTCATGGCAGCCAGAGGATCGTGTGTTGCTTTGCAGCTTGGGTATTTGTGTTACCTGAATTAAGTTTCAAATTTTAATGGGAATTATCAAAAAAAGATGACCTCACAGAAGATTGATGTTAAATATGCTAACACAAGTAGGCTTTATTTGACATAGATTTGCCATTAGAGAAAGAGCATACATGGCTGCACAAGTGCAGAAGAATATTTTCATCAGTGTGAAATATTTCAGCAGCAAACAACACTGTGGAGCTTCTTGATTCCCCCTTCACTATGTTTTAAGTAAGCAAACAAAAAAAAAGTGCTGATTTGAAGTCAGCCCAGTAATTTGATTTATGTTCATGTTGGCTTGGTTTGCAGCAGTTTACCTGGTCCATGCTGACCATGAAAAGCAGTACCCCCACTGTGGGTATGCAGTAGGATGCCAGCAGCCCATTATAATCAAGTACACTAAGGGCAGGCACAGGTAAGGATAGATGGATGGATGGATGGATGGATATATAGATATGATTACAGGTCATGGTTTGCTCACATAGGGTTTACTCACCCCCCTCATCTCCACACCTCTCACTATCTATCCCTCCATCTATTTGTATATTTAGCCATAACAGCCTAACTGCCATGTTAGTCGGTGTACTCTTGTATATGTGCTTGTTGTTAATCTTTTCACTCAGCCATCAATTTAGATATGAGTATTAAGGGTGAATTAACTGCTGCTCAAACCATTCCAGAGATGCAAGAAATCGAAACTGTAAAATATTTCACTCTTGCATGGCATGTACAAGAAATACTTATTTATGTTTGGCTAATATGAAGTTAGCTTAGCTTAGCATGAAGACTAGTAAAGGGAAGAGACTGCTTGGCCCCATCCAAAGGGAATCAATCATACCAAACAGCAGGTGGGGAACTTTCTACTTAACTTGTATGTTATTTTCAGAGTGATCAAAATTAAACTTTTTTACTTAAAACAACAAATTTTGATTTTACAGGGGGTAAATTGCCACAGTTTATATGAATTGATGCCTCTCAGGACATTTGGTGGTTATCTTTGGATCTATTTGATTAACTAATTCAACCCACTGCAAATATAATTTTCTCCAACTCTTATCAATGCAGCAAAAAAGCTGATTTCCCCCAAAAAATGTGTAAGTCAGCAAAAAGAACTTAGTTTAGCTCAAATTACAGATCAGAAAAAACGTATCGTAACATTGTGTTACACAGTATGTACCTGTAGTTCTGAATTACGCTGCAGTTTACAGTAAGAGAGACACAATTACATGGACAGTTACACCGCTGCTGAGAGCTGTAAAGACTTTCAAGGTCTTTTTCAATGATCAAATCACATCTTGATGTGGAAAGCTTCCTTTTAACTGATAACCATCTCAAGATCAGTCAGTGGGACTGTGACCCTTTCAACTTAATGCACAACCTACTGTGTAGCTCTGACGTCAGAATACTATGGGACAAAAAAGACTCTTTAGATGATTAGCCTGATGATTCCCCAAAGCAGCCATTACCCATCCCAGCATCATTTTACTTTGAGCAGTTTTCAAGGCTGAACACTGTGTAGTGTCTGTTGAGAAAGGAAGCCTTGTTTAATAAGTGAGCAGTGCTTCTGGTTGTTAACTTTTATGTGTCTAACCAGTGTTCAGGGAGAAATGTCAGAGACACGATAAGTTTTGATAATGCCAGTTTTGCTTCTTGCTGATAAAGCAGTATACCACATCAAATTGAGCTCTGGAAAGTTCAGAAAAAAAAAAACATGAGTCAGGAAAGCTGACAGTGAGCGAAGTAAAAGGATAAAAATCACCTCTATTTGGGTTAGGGATTTGGGGATTTTGGCAGTGACAAGATTTGAAATAGATTACGCTCCAAAGTCATGCATTTAAGCAAGCTTTTGTTAACCCTAACCCATCACCCTCCCTTTTCCAGCTCACTGCTTGATAATTCCATGTTAAAGAAACAAACTTTAACTATGTTCGAGTGAACCTGCTGACACAACAGAGGCTTCTCTGGTTTCTCCTCTTGCTTCAATAGGGATCCATTGCTCCTGTGTGAAAGCACCCAGTGAAGGCCAGGGGGAAATGTCTATCAAAAGTTGTTTACCGTGGTGTTGCCGTAGCCGTTAACCACACACTGTGTTCTAATTTTTTCAGAATTGCATAACCAAAATCTAATTTACAGTTCGAGTGAGCAAGATATAGTCGCATTTACCAGCAGAATACTCCCAACCATATGTTCCGTTTCCAGGAGTGTACAAAACACCACGATAAGTGGGGAAAATGTGAAATGATCTAGAATATGGCCTTCTGGGTTCTCATACCTTGTTGTAGTGTATCTTTTTGTCATCAGTCTATTTCTTGCACTTTAGTTAGTTTGCTTCCTGTTTTGTTTTGTAGAGTTTGCCTGTTGTGTGCTTCCTGTGTCACACCAGGTATTCCATTACTGATGACACACCCACTCCTTGTTTTGTAATAATCCCCCCACCCCAACATCAACTCTTTGGGTTTTCATGTGTTCTTTGTTCAGTGCCAGATCATGGTCAAAGTATTCTCTTTTTATACCTTGAGTTACCTGCCTTGGCAGCATCTTCTCTTGGTCCTTTTGATGAAGCTACTGTTTCTTCATCTGCCCACCTCTTGACTTTGCAGTCCTGCATTTGGATCCTATTCATCTGGCCATGGATTGTGACAAAAGCAGAAACTAAAACAGATTAACTTGAAAAGTACTGTATATCAACAAAAGCTCAAATCTCTTTTTACAGTGTAAGAAGAAGCTAAAAAAAAAGACTGTCAAAGGAGTTCCTTGAATCACGATCAGCCACAGTTTTTTGCTGTATATACACAAAAAAAGGGGGAACTTATATTTTATCCTGTCAGTCAATCAAAAGTTAGTTTTGCTTTGATAAAAAAATCAAACACAGAGTCTGTTTTGCCTGGTTCACATCAGGGATTCTCGTTTCTCTTCTCCCACTATTGACCATGTGATGGAAGCCATAAAAAAGGAGACCACATATGTTTGACCTCCAGCTTCATCTTCTGTTTTCTTCTCCCTTTTTTTTTTTTTTTCCTGCTGTATTCCTCAAGACTCCATAGCTCCCTGGTGGGTCTGCAGAACTGTCACATGCGAGTGGAGCGTGTCCTTAACTGTGTTTTGTCATCCTGTCATCCTGTCTTCTCTCATCCTATCCATCCATCCGTCCATTCACCCATCTCTCTCTGAGCTCCCAAGTCTCACAGGCCCCTGTGGGATTTCTGGATGACCAAAGCAAAGACCCTTATCTGTCTCCTTGTGAGGATGTAAGTGGATGTGTGTCTGTATGTATCTGTGTGTGCTTGATTTGAGACAGTAACAAATGCCAGGTTGGGATTTATAGGTGAGCAGTCATGGAAAGGCTGCAGATGTTGGCAGGCCATGCAGTCCCTCTATTTCTATTCTTTCCTCATAGCTCACTTTGTACTCTAGTAACTTGCACAGATGTTTACAGAAATAGTCAGAGATGATCTCCAAATACTTTGGCTAGCCTTTCCACGGTCTTTGTGTACATTACGTGCATGCGCATGTGTGTATGTGTGTGTGTGATGAATGGGCAGCGTTCCCTCGGTGGCCTTGGATCAATCTGCTTATCTGTTAGCTGCCAGCACTGCCAGTGATTAACGACCAGCTCCACACACAGCACATCCTTATTCATTACCAAACATGTCACACTTGTGCGTGTGCACGCGCAGTCAAGCAAACACCCATGCGCCCACATGCACACACACACACAAGACATCCTTTTTCATTATGGTAGACGATCACATTGGGGACAGTCTGGAGCTGGAAGGCAGAGAGGTGAGAGAAGGAGATGGAGGAAGAAAGATAGATGGGTGCAGCTTAAACACTGAATCGCACATGCATCTCCAACAACTATTTTCCTTCTAAAGTATCTCCCCTTACTTTTACATCACTAAATAACTCTCCGTACTCATGCCTTTCACTCATTATTCATCTTTGTCTCTTTGCATTCATTGGGTGTGAAACTTCACACAACACTTGACCTCCACAGTGAGTGTCTTACTTAGTCTCTCATCTGGCCAATCAGAGCAGACAGGCTTTCTGGAGAAAGTCCAAAAACATGTCGGGGCTGTGTGAAAACCGTTTCAGCCACACCTACTAATTAGCAATCCAATTAAATCTAAATAATTTGTCTCGTCTAAGAAATCCATTCACTCAAACACTCAAAATTTCTCACTGGCTGATGATACACCACTTCCTGTTACCCCGTTTGTGTTCTTTGTGTTCGTTTGACTTTTTGCTTAAACCTTTAAGGAACTGAATAATGCTGGCTTCAGAAATCTATCTGATAGATTTCAGTTTCTTCATATGAACGAAGAATCTTCCTTGCACATCAGTGTAAGTCATGGAGTTCCTCAGGGTTCTGTGCTTGGATGGATTATTTTCACTATATACATGCTTCCATTAGGCAGCATTATTAGACAGCAGGGCATAAATTTCCATACAGCTGTTGTCTTTGGACCCAGGCACTTCGAGAAGAAACTGTCTATCTACTTACTAAGTGGTATTTCCTTGGTTTGTAGTACTACAGTGAGGAACCTTGGACTTATTTTTGTCCTTTGACTCACATATAAAACAGGTTTCTAGGATCCCTGATGGCATCGGCTTCCCCCTGCAGGTCTGAAATATGTCAAAATGTGCTTGTTGGGCCTCCAAACTGACATATCCGAATACATTTTAGCATCCACTAAATGTCCTTCAGGCAGTTAGCAGTGCCTGTAAGATTGTATCTTTTCAGTTCTTTGTGAGCCACACATTAACTTTTGGATTCTGGTAATCTGAGATCAATCGCATAACCAGGTGGATTAAAACAGTGTCCAGTCTGACATATAGAAGTGTTCTTTGTTAGAGCCTGATGTCATCTGCGAATGATTTGATCAATGTTAATACAGCAAGCTGTGTGTCAAGCTCTGTGTACTTACGAAATCAGAGAATGCAGAATTTGTCAACACATTTATCTTGCTGCCTTCATACGGCTGCAGAGATTTAATGAACTGAAGAGGGATTTCACACAGCATTAAGCAGCCATGGACAACAGATGCTCATTAATATATAGATCAATGCAAGCTCCTTTACCAACATTCCTCTGCAAACCACACTGAAAGTTTTTGCTGTAAGTATTTCAGGTGCACTTTGGGCAAATTGACATCGATGCAGAAATATGAAGATGGACAATGTCTGAGATACATTATCCATCTATCTATGCACTTATCCTCCTTTATCCTTTTCAGGATTGCTGCCCTCCTGTCTCACCTGAAAGAGGCAGAGTACACCATTGACAAATCGCCAGTCCATAGCGTCACATCCATCTAAAAAGTGTAAAGTCACAGCAAGCCTTTATGAAACATCACCAGCCCTCCTTCTTTTTTTGTGCTCCAGAATGGGGCAATGAGACATCTTGATCGAGTTAACTTTGAAGCTGCTTTTTTGACCATCTTTCTCTTCCTTTTCATTAGTGTACGTCTTGTGTGGAATATGTCTAGTAGACTGTGTCACGTCAACTTTTGGTTTGTAGAGTACCGTTTTGAAGTCCTTGTTTGTCATTTTGATCAGTGCAATCTTGGATTTTTGGAGCCAAAGGTGATGTGGAAAGGATGAATGCGACTGAGAACCCAAGAGCACTATGTCACTTCATTAGTTAGCTGACAGCAAATGAAACAGGCAAATGTTGTGAAAACTCATCCCAGTTGTCACAAATGAGTAACCATGTTAATATCTGCTGTAAAATTGTTTTATTTTCTTGATTTATTTATTTCATATCAACATAATGGCCCTTGTCATGGGAGCACCCAGTTCCCTCCAGAGTGTGTAGGCTACACATCAGTCACAATACACAAATGCCTTAAACTCTATTATTTAATTCCATCAAGCTGGCTTCATAGAATTACTGTTCTTTTGTGTAGGTTGGCTAATGGTGTGCACTATTCTTGAGGAGAACACATTAGGTGATGTTTGAACTTTGGCTGAGAAATAGTTAGCACAGCAGAACAATGGAGGACATGGTTTCCATGCTAACTGAGCCAGTTTTACGTTTGATTATTTTTATGTCAGAGCAATTGAAATAATTGCAGTTCTTGCGTTGTTTGGACAAAGAAATATTAACTGTTGCTCATTGTTGATGTAGGAGGTTCTTCTGGTATATAAGCTCTGCAGAAATTAACCCTGACAGAGTTCAGTTTCCCTATAACCAAGGGCCTACCTCCAGTTTTTTTTCTGTTGCTTATTGGTCATTTTGCCATTCTTTGCCATAGTTATCTGTTTCTTTTTGTTGACAACACACCACCCCACAACTAGTCTGAATTACTTTGTTTTGTCTATCATGTATATCCATGTTTGTCCATGTCCATTTTGTCCACAATAAATAAACTTGACAATAAGTGAGAATTACTCCCAACCCCAGGTGTGCGTCCTCCACCTATTGGCATAACGTCTGTTAGTTTTGTTTGATTAAGTTTCTGGTTAGTCTTTGGTTTTTGCCATGTTTTTCCCTCATTCACTGTTGCCCTGCCATTAGGTTCACTCACCTCACCTGTATTTTTCCCCTCAGCTGCACTCCATCACTAATCATCCTTGGTTTTTAGTTTCCAGGTTCCCCCATGCACACTACCAGATCAGTCTGTTCTGTTCTGTTCTGTTCTGTTCAGGTCTGTGCAGGTCAGGTCAGGTGTTGTCTGGCCAACAATGTGTATTCTGGTCAGAACAACCTACACATCTACTGTCACATCCTGTTTCAGTTAGCATTTGCATTTGTTTAACTTTCCAACAGAACTTCAATCTCCTAAATAATCCTGCACTTGTGATATGGATATGAAAAAATAATTGCTTCAGAGGAGTATAGACTTTGAAAGTGTGCTGATGTTTTTTCCTTGTGAATGATGACAAATTAACAGAATTCCCTTCAAACTATGTTTTCTTACATTGTGCACTGGACACATTCACATTGTGCTTGACAATTTCAAGTCAGATAATTATTACATTTCAATCCACCTGGTTTCGCTCTCTGATTATTTCAAATGAGCCACTATTCTCTAGTTCTCCAGACATCTGTTTTCTGTTTGGTGCTTTGAATGTTGAATGTTGTAGCCTTAGATGTTAGATTTTGACCAGCTTCCACACAGCTAATGCATACTTACACATAGGTGCATAGGAACAACAGGCACTACAAGTAAAAAGGCAGTATTCTGTAAATGATACATTGGTGGAAAGAAGAGACGGTGAAGAAAAAAAGAGCAGTAATTTATGTTTAAAAAAAGGTCTAGTAAAAGACATTAATGATGATTACATAGTAGATTTGGAAAAAAGGTATTTGTCAGGTCAAAGTGAAAAAATTTATGAGCTGATGAAAAAGACAATGTCAACATTACAATGATTATCTCTTTCGATATCACTCTGTCTGTGTGTCTCATTTTTATCATCTCCCTTCCCCTCTTTTCATTTTTTTTTCAGCAGATAAATGCATGTAATTGTGTGTATGGGTGTTTGCATGCTTGTACGTGTGTGAGACAGAAGGAGAAAGAGACGGAGATTGGGTTATCCTGACAGCTTGCCTTTGATGTCATTTTTGACAATTTTGCTCCAAATTCAAATGGCCTCAGCAATGTCAGGTGTATGTCTCTGGCACCGCTACCAAGTGCTTATTTGCATCCAAGACTGACAACCCCAGCACATGTCTCTTTAACATACATAGCTCAGGTCTCGTCTCTATTTGACTTCAGCGAAGGGTTTATGAACTGAAGTGTGTGCTTGCATGCATGCACTCTGTACAGGACTTTCTCTCTTTTTTGTCACTACATTAGAGGGTGTTTATAGAGAAGCTTTGTGAGTTCATGTCATGTTTGTTTCTTGCACCTTCACGCTCCATTCATTTATCTACGAGTGAATAGAAACATCTCAAGGGGATGTAAGACATTGACTGTTAATTAAATAAAATTGACTTGCTGAAGATATAATCACAGGCTTTCATTACATTTGTATGAATGCAGCATCTCCAGAATTCTCAGACTAGGCACCCACATAGCCCTTTTTTTTTTGTCTTTGTCTACAAAAGAAAATGTGTTTTTATGAATTTTGACTCTTGTCATCATCTCAGTGTGGAATGTTCCCAAATGTCCCATCTCCTGCTATCCTTGTTGAATTTTTTAGATATTTGTCCTCAACTCAGTTTTCCTTGATGTCAATTACTTAAAAATATATTCTAAATCAAGGCCTTTTTTTTTAAGAAAACAGAAAACTGCCTCCACATTTATTTGGCCTCTCGGTGTGTCATCCAGTTTTTTTTACTTTCACTTTCACTTTGTCATGAAGAAAGTAAAACACCCTTTCAATTCTACGGGTTGAGGATGTAGTAAAGAACAATTTGGTTCTAGGTCGGAATTTCAGGTAAATACAGCCTTAGATAAGCAACAACACGACACATTGTACCATGTCATACTGTTTTTAATAAAAAAAACTTAGTCCAGATGTGGAACCAGGTTATGAAAAGGTATGCCCCATGATTCAGCAGTTTGTAGAGCTGGCTCTTCACCTTATACATGGTCCTATAAGATAATATCATCAGGGAATATTGCATACATCCATCCATTTTCTATACCCTCAATCCGTCGATCGGGTAGCGGGTGGGCTGGAGCCTATCCCAGCAGTCATATTGCATACATTTTCATTGGTATTCTGACAATTCTGGTTTCTGTCAAATTATTCAGATCGTTAAAATGCTTATTTGCCTTATGGACGTAAAGGCCTGTAACAATCTACTATCGAATTAAGGACTTCATAGTCTCATATAATCCTAACACAGCATGCCTGCTTGTAGTTCCTTGAGTTTTCAGGAGTACAATGAGAGGCAGAACCTCATGTTAACAGGCATCTGTACTGTGGAACTTGGCTTTAGATTTGTGAGGGAGACTGTCTCTCTACTTTTAGAACCATTTTTTTCATAAAGTTTTAAATCAGGGCTGGCTCAGGTGATTCTTAACAACCTTTCATTTGCTTTGTCCTGCTAAAGAGCTGAGACGATTCTTCTCCTACTCATGCAGCATTTATCCATACAGGCAGATATAGCAACTAATTATTTTAGAAGATTATGTGGCTGATGTCGTAAGAGCAATTGCTCGTGAATTATAAAAATGCCATTAATGACATGTCGTAAAAAGAACCAAATTATGTAATTTTCTGCATCCAACCAGAATGACAACAATATTTCGTTGTCACATATTTTCCTTACATGAAACTGTATTTTAGCCCGAACCATGACTGTTTTCAAACCCTAACCAAGCAATGTTATGTCCAAACCCAACAAGGAAGTGACAAGTGTTTTCGTAATACACTGAAGTAAGTCTTGGACAATGAACAATAAGTCTTGTCGTAATATTGGCATGCTCGTCTTGATCTCAAATCCCACAAAGGCCAGTGGTTGAATGCATAGTGCTGGATTTGTTGGGATGCAAAATTCTTTACAAATTTAAGCTGTGCTGCCATGTTCTTTAATGAGAAAAGGAGTCTTCTCCTTGAAACAAACCTGGTTTGTCCAGTTTTTCTCGAATTGTACTGTCATGAACTTTAACAGTTAACTGGCTAACTGAGGCCCATTGTCTGAGATGTAGCTCATGGGTTTTTTGCAGTTTCTTTGGGCACTGCAGTGTCTGACCTTGGGGTGAACTTGCTGGGATGTCTGCTCCTGGAAAGATTGGCACCTGTCTTCAATGTTTTCTACTTTTGAATAATCTTTTTCACTATAGAAAGTTGGGTCCCCGATAGTTTGGAAATTACCTTATAACCCTTCCCAGGTTGATGGGCAGCAACAGTTGCTTCTCAAAGAGGGAGGACATCAGCAATGATCTTAGACTGGCATCATGTAATCACATTGAAATGCTAAAGACCTGCAAGACCAGGTGGTCAAACTTATTGAAGACAAGTTACTCAAGTACATTTGATGGATACTTAACTTTTCAGTTCTTATGGAACCAGCAAGGGTGTACCTAGTTTTTCATGCACGGCTTCTGCATTTTGATTTAGTTTTTGTTAAATAAACAATGACACAGTGTAATATGTCGTGTTATTTTTCATTAGAGGTTGTATTTACCCAATTTTAACACCTGGTTAGGACTAATTGTTTTTTGTCCAACATAATTATAATTAAGAAGATTAAGCTGTGCTCTAAACAGTCACCTGGACTTAAAGTCCCTCCCTAAAGGAGCTACATTGTCTGGTCTCTGAGAGATGCAGACGCACCTGTGACATCGAGACCACGGTCCAGACACCGGCAGTGATTTCCCTCAGTGGGAGGAAAACATTTTCACACACTCTCCAGTGTGAATACTTTCTCCCAAGCATTCAGCTTGGACTTGCAACTCCAACTCACTCTGATGCTTGGCCAACAGCCACAGTCACTAATACAACTAACCTTTCTATCATAACCAAGCTTCAAGCAGACACACTAGAGTTATTAACCTCTGCCGCAGTGACTCCCTCCAAGGGTCTAATTGCTGCCAATACCATGTTATGGCTCAATCTAATAAAGATTATACATGCTGCGCCAAAAGGACAAATCGTTCGTCAGATCCACTATGTTCGTTCATTTGGTCCCTGTTGGACATAAAGTTATGTGAGCCGAAGAATAATGAACACCGTTGTAATATTCTTGGATATGAGGACCCGGATTAACTATTTCATTGAGTAATTGAGATGGAGCCACAAAAGGGGAGGGAAATAAAAGATCAGAAGGGCTGCAGAAAATACTCAATAATTCATAAGTCAAATAATGAAAATACTGCTCATTTATTATCAGGATGATCTCATTTGATGAAAACATGTTACTGTTCATGTATTCAGGCCAATAAAAGAAGAAGAAATTATACTTGTACACACAGATATCCATAAAAGTGCTTTATAATACGCACAACACAATATTTTTTTGTGTTTTTGTGGTGGTCTTATTACTAATCAATATAAGAAACGACTTTCCTATCTAAAAATTTTACTTCAGACAAGCAGGGCTTAACCTAATGAAAGTAACACAGACACAGCTTTGTTGCATGCTCATTTGTTGGGGTAAATCAACTGTATCTTAATAAATCAAGTTGTCTGTGTTTTAAATGTGTATATGTCCTCCTTCCCGTCCATTAGCAGGTTTACACGACAATGAAACAAAGAAGAATCATTGGATTATTGTGTTAGTCTGACCAAAACCAGACTTTTGAAATGCTTGTATTTATGTTAGTCTGACCAAGATTATATAGAATCAAGCTTCTCAAAACTGTACTCACCCAGAGAATGTGCTTGGGAATCGTGCTCGGCACATAGTTAATTTTTTTGTATTTTTAAAAAAACTGAAGCTGCTCTTATTCACATATTTTCTGTTTCTTCTGACAAACGGCAAAACAGAAATTGTGACTGAAAGGCGGCCAATTACGAACTTGTACTTTATCAACTTACAGTCGCTTGAAGCATTTCCATACTGTTGTTGTGCTCTAATAAATTCTTAGAGGGTGAGATCACAACAAATGTGATCTCAAAGCACTTAAATGATACAGTCCAATTCAAGCCAATTACAGTCCAATTCATTGTCAAAATCATAATCCAATCAAATCCATGCATAGAAAGCAGAAAGTTCTGAGACGTCCAAGTCTTTATGTCTTTCAGACATGCTTGTAGTCTGACCAACCTATTGGTTTCATAGATAAGTACAGCTGAGTATCATCAGCCTAGCAATGGAATCTATCTGACAAATATGACTTAAACCAGTCTAATGCAGTTCCTTTAGTCCCTATACCTTTCACCAGTGATGTCTCTGTGCTATCATGCACTAAAATTCTTCAAACAGATTATTTCTGTGTAAACGATCACAAAATTGAGCTGAACATTAGACAAAAAAGGGAGATTGGATATAGGTCAATAATTAGCTAACACTTCTGAATCAAGAGTAGGTTTTTTAAGCAAAGGTTTAATTACAGCAACCTTAAAAGTCTGAGGTACATATTCTGTCAACAAAGACATATTGATCAAATCCAATATGGAAGCATTGATTAAGGGGAAAAGCTCCTTGAACAGTCTAGTTGGGATTGGGTCTAAAATATAAGAAGATGGTTTAAGTAGATGGTTTACTACTGCTGTTTTTAGCGCAGACATCTCAACTGGACAGAAGTAATACAAATCTAAAGATACTTCTAAAGCTGCTGTACTTGATGATACATCAGTGATGATAATGGGAAGGATTCCACCAATCTTCTCTCTGACAGAAAAAATTTTACTGGTAAAGAAGCTCATGAAATCATCATGTTATTAGATTATCTTTCCGGATAAATTGAAACTCTTCTGAATTCGAGGAATGCCACTTTCTCTCCAGCTTCCTTGCAGTCTGCTTTAAAGCAGCTGTGAATTATACCAAGAATCCAACCTCTTCTGACTGATGACCTTTCTTTTCAGAGGGGCAACACTGTCCAGTGTTGTATGCATTGAAACTATAGTGCTGTCAACAAGAGAGTCAAGTATTGCTGGAGTAAAATTTAGGTAGCTGTCCTCTGTCATGTTTGCACTTGGCAGTGAAGAAAATGATGATGGAATTAATTATTTCTGGTTACTTTTTAAATTTCTTCTCAGAATCTGTATAGTCAAGTAAACTCAAAGGTTATCAAAAAATGGTCAGAAAAGTTAGGAGGGAACACTGTTAAGTGTTTAGTTTCAATGCCATAAGTTAGCACAATATAAGGGGTATGATTAAGACATCCAGTTGGATTTAATATAGAATTAAAGTTAATATATTTTCAACATCTACGTGAATATTAAAGTCACCCACTACAATCCCAGTCACAGGCAGTTGTCACTCGCCTTCGTCCCCCACTAAGTGCAGACCTTTTATAACCACTGCTTCATCAGAATAACATCAGTATTCAAGTTTCCTAAAGGCATTTGCAAGGTTAACTTGGCTATACTTAATTCTGCAATGATCTCCTACAGAGAAAATTAGTTGCTGTAGAAAAATCTTTAACCGCTTTTCCGCACAGACCGCAGCATTGCCAAGTTGAACATCAGTCAATTTGTCAATTCAGCTCCCACGCATTTAAACTTGAACAGGAATAGTGCTGCGATTAATAACCAACTCAACTCAGCTGTGCATGTAATCCCACCTCCAGCCTCCTACACAGATGATGACACAACCACAAATAGTAAATTGCATTCATTTAAAATGTAAGCTACATAAAATCGTTTATAAAAAGAGGCACAAACTAGTCTTCCAGTAGAGTTCAGTCCCTGAGTGAAAGTAATTAACTACTGCATCACTGGAGGACTGAGTGGAAGAGAGACAGCATGCAATGTTTAGCTCAATCAACACTTAGTGATTCTGGACTCTCTTTTCAGGGACCCAAAACACAGCCAACTACCAATGCAACATGATTAACAGCACAAAGCCCCATTAGCATAAATAACACCAGCTGTGATTAGAATATATAACTCAATAACACTGAAACTGCCAAAAGTTACATACTTAAAAGTAAATGTGGGGCTTCAAAAACAAACACAAACATGTAGCTCGACACCTGTCATCAATCTGTCCTTGGCTAATATGAAAAGTGAGAGTTACAGTATGACAGTGGAGTTACTGCAGGAGTCTTCCTCTTGGCTGAGGATGACATCTGATGTGTCCTGGTTAGTATTCCAGTGTTTTCTTGTTGGTAGATCTGTAACAGTGACAGAGAGCTGACAATATAATTATTTCCCCTGTGGGAGCTGACTTGTGGTGATTAGGAGGCAATACTGTGATATGTGATGCGGATGGTGATGAGGAACAGGAAAAGTGTGTACCTGTGAATGTCAAGTTCATGAATATACATTTCATTGCAAGATTGCTAGATGCGTAACGATGGTGTGTCATAATCTGTTGATGCAAAACAAAATGTCCCTTAGAGATTTCCTGTCAGGATGTGTGCATGTGCATGAACACAAACATTTATGCAGTCTCTATGTGTACGAGTGTGCACTGATTAATTGCACAGCAAAGGCATCCCGTGCCATTCACAGTTTTATCTCAAGGTTACAGAGTGATGAACCAAAAAAGATAAGCAGGCAGTGCAAACAAACACTGTACAAATTACTAAACACTTTTGTGGTGTTTACTCCCCAAAAATTCAGATTTTGTCGAAGTTACAGATTTGATATAGAAGGGAGCGTTGGCATGCAGACAAATATCAAACATGAAGACTTACAGCACAGAGATGGACAAGAAGACATATGAATATAAGATATGACACTGAAGATATGAATACCAGAATATACAAGGAAGGAAGAAGGGAGCCAAAATCCATGATGCTCACTCTCTGTTTCTTATTCCCTTGTCTGTCTGCATGAGTGACAGAGATCAGAGATGGAGAAATGTCACTTAGCAAGCATTAAGCTGCCCCTTTCATCTCCCCTCAGATCAGAGAGTTAGGGGTAGGGACCTCTAAAAAGACTTTAAAAGGGCTGCAAGCCTCCCTTTGACTTTGAAATCATCCCATCACTCATTTTTATCAGCGCAGAACATGTAAAACATGTACATGTGAAAAAATGTAAAATGTCAGAAGTTTTTTTAATCTGAACTTTAAAAACAACCCAGCAAAACGGAGGCCGGATTTTCATCCTGCTTTCTTAGGGCAGAGATGTGAAACTGTTATTAGAATGGAGAGAGTAAAGCTAAAAGATATGAAAAAATATTTTTTTCTGTCCATAACAAACAAGAGCTACTGAAACATGCTAAATAGCTCAACTTCTATAATTGCAAGTCTTGTCATATAGCCAGAAGAATCAAAGCTGTCAGTATGTTTTCGTTGGTTTGTTTTTGGTTTTTAAATTGTATTTTCATATCATTAGTATTCCATTGCACTGTTTCTTTATGCATGCTGTTATGCAAAATAAAGATGAGCAGATCCCTTCAGTGCTGTGTTTTCAGTGACTAACAAGGACCCTGAAACAAAACAAAACAAAAGTAATGATGCCCTCACCTACAAGACAGAGATATTTTTGCTTTATTATTCCCTTTTATCTGTGATGCACTGATGACCTGTCCAGGGTGTTCCCTGCCTCTCACCCGGTGGTAGCTGTGATTGGCTTCAGCCCCCATGAGACCTTGCATAGGATAAAGCAGGTATGGAAAATGTATGGATGATTGAATTTGACAGCTGGAGAGAATTTTTAGGCTTTTTCAGCCTCAACGAGCAAAGGTGTGTTGTCCTACTGTATTTGTTGAGAGAACATGATAATAAGAATAGGGTATTTCTTTTTTACCACTGATGCAACTGTTTATTTTATTCTTAAAACCCATTATTCTGGTTGGCTTGTGCAGAAAAATGTCAGTTTGTCACTGCACTGAGCAAAGCACACAGCATAGTGTGTGGCTCTGGAAGATTGAGATGCAGCTACATTGAGCTTTGACTGCAACTTGCAAATGAGGCCGCTAGGTAAGAAGAGAAGGAAAAAAGGATTGAAAACTCATTCTTTGTGTACCTGAATTCCCTGAATTGTCTAACAGAGCTTTGCACTTGAACAGTGACCTAGGGAGGAAAGCAATTTGAGTGACTTTTTAAACAAGACAATATGCACAAAAAACAGATGCATCTTTGAGGCTGGAAAAATATACAGGTTACAGGTAAAGGCTGAGTTTTCTGCTGTAACCCATCTTGAAGGGTGCACACACTTACAGTTTTTGTCATAGAAAAATGAATAATTGTGCAGATAAAAGCTAAATTAAATACAGCTCCACCACCAAGATATGTGAGACGATTTTTACATTTTAATCTTGAATCTTTATATCTAATCTTTTTTTCAAATTTTTGCTTTAAGTTTTACATTGTCAGGCAGTAATTGTATGATTTTTAAAACTGGTTTCCAACCCATCTATGTTCTAAAATTTACAAAAAGAGCATAAAAAGATTGTATATGAATAAACAAGAGCCTACATGTAATGGAATTAAATACAAGCCTGATTTCAGTTTTGTTTGCTTTAGAAAGTAGAAATACAATCTTGCATACTTTCCAACATTCAGGTCTGAAAACATGTGAGTTTGCTTTTTACTTTTGAAAAGGTAGGTGGTCACTACCAATAATCCAGGTTAGTTCTAGATTAATTTAGTTTACTCTGATTTATTTTTAGGTTTCATAATAGTTTCATGTTTTTTTTAGTTGTTTTAAATATTCTATGATATGTCTACAGATTTTACAGTAGTTGTATTCTATTTAATATTATTTAATATCTATTTAATCTTCATTTAACCAGGAAAGGAAAAAGCAGCAACTCAATTGGCACTTCTGACATACTAATACACAAAAAATATTTAAAATAAATAAATAAAATGTTCATATTGTTAGCATAAACTACAGAGACAACTGCAGAAAAATTGGTCATTTCAAGTTAAACTGGGGTAAAATGTGGTCAACTTGTATTCAGCTGTAGTTGTCCAGTGGGCATCTTCATCTACATCTCCGACACTGCAGCTTCTTAATGTGACTTTCATATACTCGGTCAGCTTCAAGCTGCCTGAATGTAGCAAATTAACATATCAAAAGTATGGAATTGATTGAGTTAGACTGCAATTACCTGTCACACGAATTCAATGACTAGCATGTACTAATCAACATGCCATTATTGGTACATTCATTCGGTACATTTGAAAGGTCTTAATCAATGGTGTCTTCTCAGTTAAGAGTGCTAAAGTGAGGCAAGCAACAATAGCTAAGTGGCTACCAAATTCAGCGTGTCTGTCTACTTGCTTTGATCACACCTGTCAAATTTTGTGCAGGATTGCAGTCAAACAATCAATGTCTTGTTTTAAAGTCTGCAGACCAACCCCATCTACCAAACCTCTCCTTTCTCCCATCTATTTTTTTCCAAGACAGGAGTCGGCTTATGTCATGTACATCAACATTGCAAATTTGTTGCTGGTAGCATGATGAAATTAATATTGGCTCAGGAAATGAGTTAGGAAAACAAAGAATATGTAACATTTGAGCCTCTATTGTTAAACTGCTGCATTTAGCACCATGAACTAACATAGGTACGATACATTCACTTCTGAAATCCGGTCGATGTGTCACTCTTTTATTGATGATTTAACTGATTTAACCCTTGATAATGAATGTGTTAAATGTGTTTCCTCGGAAGAACAACAAAATGGGAGGGTGGTAGGAGAGAAAATTAGAGAAAAATGGGGGTAAAAAAACTAATTTCTCACAAGCAGACCAACAACAGCAAAGTCCATAAGCTAGTACAGAGTTGTGTCCTTTTGAGTGAAAGACATCTGTATGTGTGTGACACAGAAATATCTGCCTGGGTCTCTTTTTATGAATTGTGTGTATGTAGGTTAGAATGAGTCCTGTTTTTTGTGAAGTTACGGTTGAATCGCTGGAGCAGATAAAAATTAATGACTTCCTTTGCCAAGTCCTGGCTTTCCAACTCAGCATCACAGTGTATCATGAGCTGGGACAGTTAAACACACACACACAAATACACAGACGACCTGAATCATCCGCACACAGATGCAAGTACGTGTGGGAGGATGATTGGAAATCCACAAACATACTCTGAGTTCACACTCTCACTCATGCACACATTATCACAAATCTCTGGGGAGACTTTGTTTCAATTAACATTTTCATTATACAGAAGGACGTGAAGGGAGAGAAAACAGGACTGAGAGTCAGGGAAGTCATATCGTGTGGTGTTTGAGTGAGCATGTGAACTTGTGGCATGCACATGTACACAAACATGCAAACTGACTGTTGTGCACATTTGCGTTTACTGGCAAAAGAAAAATATAATTTTCAATATGATTTGAGTTAGAGAAGGGCTAAGAAGCTTGATGGAGCGAGGGGAGAGGTAGGAAGAGCAAAGGAAAGATTCAAATTCATTAATTCTCTTTTTGCTCTTCATATGCAAGAGGCTTCATACAAATTGAGTTTTTCAATCAAGCATTATTGGCTGAGTGAACTGAGGGGCTACAAATGAAAATGGCTCTTAATTGCACATGCACTTGTGCTGTGTGAGCTTCCATAAGTGGTGTCACAGCTTCTTCAGAGTTCCATCACCTCTGGTGAACTGGTTCCTGATTCCATTAAGGCCTTTGTGGTCAAGGTCTACATGGCTATTAACCCCTTACAGCGATGGCTCTGGGGCTGTAAATCCTAATGAGCAGTTATCAAATGCAATCGACAAAAAAAGAAAAAAAGGTCGAACTTCAAAGAGGAGAGAAAGAGGCAAAAGGTGAAGAACGAATCCAAGAGGGTGACAGAAATGAAAGAAAGAAGTGGAGCAGTAGATAGATAAAAGCAACTGCAGCTGGTCATGTGATTTCAGCAAACAAGGCTTTGGTTTCTGAATCCAACAATAAGTTTCTGTGCAGCTGCAGCTGATTTTAAATATTTGCATCCTGAATATTTTACTGGATGGTTTGCACACAACTGCAAGTATTAATTTCTGGACAGTTTATGGCAGCTTTATTTTGTTTTGGATCATCAGTAGGATTTTATCTCCCACTGACTGCTTCCCACTCAGGCAATAATGAAGCAAGAAGATGAGTTGAGTGTTAGAGAGAAACCAGCAGATGAGGCTACATAAAATCACCACATGAAAGCTACTGGAAGAAATTGGTGATTATTAACCAAATTGTAAATTCTATTTTAATTCCGTCATTGAGTGAACTGCTCCCTGTTGTCGAGAAACAGTTAGATAGAAACACAATAATCTTCTCAATATCACAGATTGACACTGCATGACTGTTTAGGAGCAATAAGGACAGCAGGAAGAGAGGCAGATAAGACAGTGAGAAAGTGAGTGTGGAGGTTAAGTAAGATGGACGGATGAAGATACAGAGAGAAGAAGAATGAGACCGGAGTGGGTGGTGAGTTTTGTCTGTCAGAGCTGATTACTGTCAGCAGCAGATAGAGAGATTGATGGTCACTCTGAGAAGCAGAGTGTTTGAGCTGACAGATGTTGGAAAGGCCTCTGCTAACACAGATGTATTCACCTTGGAAAAGGAAAACAGAGGTAGACGGGGTGCATGTGTTTGTACATTTTTATTGCATCACACTTTAAATCTCTAACCTCATGATGGAGCACGTAGTGCTCGACCTCTCTGCATTCCCACATCAATCACAGCCTCATTCCCTCTGCTCACCTGAGAGCTTAAATGTGACCTATGACCCCACCCTTTTGTGTACCATATGGAAGGCCAACAGGAGTGAAGATGCCCTCCACATTCAGCGGTCAGAGTGCAACGGTTCAAGCGATCTTCTGTTCCTCTTGCCAAGAAATGAAAGGGTGAATTTCAAGAGTCATTTTCCTTAGGTCAGGGACCGTATTGTTTGAGTTTATACTATAATTGTGTTTTAGATTTACTGGATTTTAAGTTTCAATCCATGTTGCATGTGCACTTACTTCTTCTAAAGTGAAATAAGACTTGATAAATCAACACTAAGACCTTTGCTGTAAGTTAGCATCATTAGCATGTACACTCAGCTGATAAAGTACTACAAAATCAAATTAACATTACTGACTGACTGCTTTAGTCTACAGGTTTAAAGCTACATTGAACAATCAGGGTCGGGTCACGGTGGGGCTGGAGCCTATCCCAGCCGTCATCGGGCGAGAGGCGGGGTACATCCTGGACAGGTCGCCAGTCCATCACAGGGCCACACAGAGACTAACAACCAGACACACACTCACTCCTAAGGACAATTTCAGAGACTCCAATTAACCTAACATGCATGTTTTTGGATGGTGGGAGGAAGCCGGAGTACCCGGAGAGAACCCACGCATACACAGAACATGCAAACTCCACACAGAAAGGCCCCAGCCGGGAGTTGAACTGTGAGGCGACGGTGCTAACCACCTCACCACCATGTAGTCCCCTTTTCAAAGGTTTTCAAACATAACCCATTTAGTAAAGAGGCTCCATGTACTACTACTATATGAGCAAATCCATGGCACTGCTGTGTTGTGCTTCAGTTCTGTTGTACCCAATTTCATTGATTTGGAGTTTCAAAGGAGCTTTAGAGCTTTTCAAATCTCACTTGCAACAGGGACAAGGACAATTTCTGATTTTCAAATTTCTCACAAGTTCCCTCTTTTCATTGAGGATAAGGTTGTTCATTATGGCCTTGCAGCTGTAGAAGATTTACTGATTCAATCTGGGATTTTTCTTTTTTTCCCTCTAAGAGGGGAAAAACAAACAAGATGAGTGGAGTGTTTAAAGTTTAGGAAAGTAGTTTAACTGCACAAAAACTCCAAAGTAACCCTTTAGGACACCGTATAGCAAGTTTCCTAAGAACTAACTGTACCTCTGCAGTTTCCACTGTCATAGGAGATTCTGGCCAATCACAGGCAGAGTCTCTCCCAAGTGGCCTCTCTACAAATGCAGATAGGCATACATGCATCATCACATTTTGGCATCACATGCAGAAAAACTGCCTGCAAACCAAAAGAAAATAGGGACAGAGGAGTCCTTTTCACACAGTGGTCACACACTATCGGCATAAAAATATGTCATTAAGCCTCCACTATTCCCCTTAATCATTGCACACAGACCGAATGGAGAAACTCAGCCCTGTAACACTGTGCTTATACAGAGCAAGCTTTGCATAATCAACAATCAACATAATCACGGCATCGCATCAACTAAGTGACCTCTGCGTCAGTGGTGAGAACAATGGGCTCCATCGTGCCATCTTGCCCTGACACACAAGAATTCTACACCTTAACACAAGCAATTTTCAGTGCTTTAGCACTCCTAATTTTCATTTCAGCACCACTAAAAGATGATAGGTAAGCCTACAATCAGTATTTCAGGGTATTCCGGTTATTTCTAAAGACAATTTTGAGATTTTTTTCATGAGAGACGGTTGACAGTAAAGCTTCCAACTTCCAACTTAATTAAAGGTAGTAACAGCCAGGTGTGCAGCAACAGTATTGGCAGTGCTGTGCTACACCAGAAAAACTAAAGTTGGTCATATTGTATGTGTCAGAAGTTGAGTAAAAGTAAGTTCTGACGAAGCATGTGGGTTTTACTGAAACTTTAAAATACTCAGTTTTACTTTCATGGTGTAAATGACTTAATGTGCTCATGAGCAAGATAGCTAAGATAGCAAAAAATAAAAATGCATTTGATACAGATTCTAATAAAATGAAAATTTAACGAATGTACTTTAAAGAGAATCTCTGTGATGGATGTTCGTTCTTCTTAATTTTTTCTTCTTTTTAAAAAAGAACTGAAGTTCTCTTCAGTTTCTTGACTAAATTCTCAGTAACCCATCGTTTAATTTGAATGATACTTTATGTTGATATAGATAAACTGATACCTTTTTATGTGAATTCTGTGTTTCATTGGTGTTTTTTCCTTTTAGTTGAAACAACAAATGGAAGTGAGAGAGTTTAAAAAGGAGAGACCAAGAATGACGTAAGAAAGTCAACAGATAGTCAAAATTACAGTCATAGACAAAAATACACTCTTTGCCTTACTATTTTGCCTTAGTTATTTATTGTTGGGAATGGGGTAAACAGCTGATGTCCTGTGTTGAGTCTGCACAACGTAAAGTAAAAAGCTGTTTGTTTATTATCGCAGTAACACGCCATTGTCCATCCAGATGTCCGTGTAGAGCATGCAGTAAACTCAGTATAACACATGTCAACATTGATCAAGCATTAAAGAGAGGGAAGTTTGACATTTTACTGGCATTCTTTTACTGGGCAAATAAGCTGTTAACTTCAACTGACAACCAAAGGTAACTTTCACCTTTTTAAAAAGACTGATGAAACTCTTGTACTAGTGTTGCCTCTTCTTTACCTTTTCAATAAAGCTTGTGTTCACGCACATGTGAATTTTTATTGGATCACAGAGGAGTCTCCAGAGTCTTCAGCCTCAGCCTTTTACCCAGAGCTTACAGCTTATGTATGCATCGAGTATATTTAAAACGTTTTCATGATTCTTGAAAATGAGCTTCCTGGGGCCTGGGGCCTGTTTAGATCACTCCTCCATTCTGTTTCTGAATTCCCACTCATAGTTTTCCACCACAATCAGTGACCTCAGAGGAACTACTCCTCATCTCAGCAGCATCCTGTCCCTTTGCCTATAATCTGCCACCTGCCAGATCAAACTCATGCTTCACTCATGTTACTTCACACTTTTTAGCAGCCCACATCCTCTGCCTTCTCGTCTTCATTTCCACAGCTCACCCCTCTGCACTTTCTCCTCGCAGCTCTATCACAGTCTTATATTCACGCCCAGCAGGGATTTTTAATTTTTCTTTTTTTCCGCACAGCTATGTCTTTTCTTTTTCACAACTCTTTTCTCATTTGTAATATCCTTGGTTTAAAGCCCAACAAACCAGGTTGGAGAAAATGTGAGATGGACGAGTGAGACAAAAAAACAACAGGATGCATCTAGCAAAGGGAACTCTCTCAGATTCCATAAATGCACTCTGGACTGCATGCGTCTCTGTGTGTATGCTAGGAATGATGGTTACCCTTGAGGTAGAAGTCAACCTTTGAAGCTGAAAACTGCCTCCATAAGCACCTCTGTGGCAAAAAAGAAAAAGTTTGATAAACTATTCAACCAGTGCATCGTTTTCTGTGGAATTGCATGAAAACTATAATTGAAACTGTACCCACAAGCAGGCACAAAGTGGCAAAACAATCTACTATACAATTCAAAATCCAAGTGCAACCTGAGTGGATCAATAGTCCCTTTCGACCTCTCCTTCCTTCTTTTCTTTGCCTCCCCATGACAATATCCATAGTTTCGAACTCGGTGTGAGAGACTGACTCTCCAAGAGATTTAAAGCAAGCGACTGCCTTCTTCACACTCAGGGGGCAGAGATCATCACAGCTCTTTCTTTCTAACTTTTCTGTTGGAACTTCTGCAATTCTCTGCAGAATTGTATCTTAGGACCTCAAATATAAAAACTACAAAGACTTTGTGACAATTGTATCAATTCAGAGAGCGTACTTCCAAGTTACAGATGGGTAGAAAATAGAAAGGTGAGATTGAACAACTTTCTTAAAGTTTTCATAAGACTCTTTTTGAACTGTCCTCCTCACCTCTAGAACATATCGTCCTCTTCAGTAACCTCTTGCTACTTACACTGGCACCTGATGAATGGTCTGTTATAAAGGCAAGTGTCCCCAGCCAAAAACAGAACACTCTGTTCTGTTTTGCTGAAATGAAAGTGCAGCTGATGTGCGTGGTGGTCATCCTGTTTAAAGAAAAATTTAAATAAAAAAAAAAGCTTAAGCAAGAGTTACAAATGTACAAAAAAAAAAAAAGAAGAAATGTTTCTTGTCTAATGGGTATGTCTGACTGCAGGTGTAATATAAGGTGACCGGAATCCTGAAATGAAAATCGGGAACATTTTCATTGCATTGGTGAAAAGTCATCAAATATCATCATTATGAACTTTAAAAAAAATAAAAAAAACAAACAAAAAAAAAAAAAATACAGGGACAAGTACTTTTTCATGCATCTTAATCTTCTTTTATTACACAAAAGGTGGCAATCAAAAAAAATGAGTGACATTACAGTTATCTCCTCATTCATCCACCTTCCCCTCAGGAGCCTGGGCAGAATAAGAGCAGAAGAGAACATGAGAAAAACATGTCATCACCTGATAATCTCATGCTAATGTTAACGTTACAGCTCCACTAATGACAGATATGAAAACATAATGTTAACATTCACTGACTTTTATAACGTTACGTTAATTCTTCAATTCAGAAAAACAATCATACTTACTTTAATGTTACATCACCAAACACACACAGCCAAGTCTACTGCCAGTTCACACAAAATAAATAAGTTAATACACAACGTACCATTTTTTTTTCTTTTTCTTTCCTTTTTACCGCCTCTAGATTGTTGTTGTTGCTTCTGTACGTCATATGACGTCGTCTCTGGCGAATTTTGGAAAAGACTGTTGGGAAGATGTACCAAAAGCCATTGCTCCTCATATTTATAGTTGTATTAAAACTAAATAGAACAAAGACGTGTGTGATTAAATGCTTAAGAAAACCATTCACAATGTCTTGTGTTAGCAGACTAATTTAAAGCTATACATATAGTGCTTCAGTTACATCGATTCTTTATATGAATAAACACAGCAAGAATTTACCACTTTAAAAAGGTACAAACCAATCAGAAACACGTTCAATTATAATTAGACTGACTTATGTGTTTGACATGCACAAACTAATTCTAGTTTGAAGACCATCTGTGTTTACACAAAAGGTACAGACGTCCAAAGGTGCCTGAATATGTCAGAATGGGTCAAAATGAGCAACTTAGTTTATTCACTGTCAGTTTAGAGGGTTTTTTTAAACTTACTAGCAGAATAAGATGCATACAGTCAAGATAATAACTACAAAGTTAAAAATATACAGAGAGGGTTAAAGACACACAGCACGTTTACTGTAAAGTCCTTCAAGTAAATTGAATGTAAAATAATAATTGATATCACCCATAGCAATGGACTTCTTGATGTAATCATTAAAAATTAAGGTTGCTTTGCATGATTATTTGCATTAATTAAGCGTCATTATTTTTTCTGCTGATATGAGGACCATGAGGATAAACTGAACAGTTTGTAAAACCCTGACACTGGTGTAATACCTCAAAGGCAGAGTATGTCACTGGTGGTTAAGAGCAAAGCATTGGTCGATGCTGGAGCTTTTCTCCAACTCTCCCACAGATGGCTTCAAACTAGAAATATGAAACTCAGTACACGTGTTGAAGTGTTCTTGAGTAAGATACTAAGCAAAGTTTCTTACTGACTGAAAGGATGTTAGTGTAATTTCTTTTAAAACGCAGCCTTACTTGATAAACATGCAAAGAAAAAAACGCTTTTTTAAAATCAACATCGTGTCCAAATAAAACTTATTTCTTACCTTTTTGGGATGAGTTTCCAGTCCTCTGCAGCTGAACACAACTCAGTTTGGCCGCGTCTGATGCCGCCATTAGTCTAGGCCTCAGCTGATATAGGTTCCCGCTGATTGCATGCAAACCTGCTCAGAGGAACAGGAAATGATGCATTCTACTCGGTTTTACCTGACATCGTGAAGGGAGGGGGGAGGAGAGCGCTGTTAGAAGCAACATGGCGGAGAACCCAAAGAAGTGACCAAGAGGTTCAAAGGTGGATCGCACTAAAAAGAAAAGTTCTTCCCGTTCGGCAGAAGGTCTGTTGTCAAAGAAGAGATAGAGTGACAAAAGGAGAAGACTAAGCAGATTTTGCATCGGCGTCAAGCCCTGAAGGAGGAGATTGGACTGAGGTCTGACACCAATGTTGATCTGATACTGCTGGGTAAGTAAGTGACTGTTCATTAGGAGCATGATGTGTTGCTGTTACATGTACTTTACTTTTTGGTTTTATTGTAAATAGTGCTATGAATGTAATGTGTTGTTAGCAGTGTTGTTGTGTAAGTTACAAAGTGTGTAGCCCGTGTTGCTGTGTACAACTTACTGCGGTGAGTCTGTGTGCTGTGACGAGTAAATTTAGTTGCCTACACGTTGTGTAAACAGATAGAAGCTCTGCGTATAATATGTTGCATGACACAACAGGGCTGCAGACAGTGTAAGCTCACACATTGACAACAATAGAGACGTATCACGTTATGGTGGTGCAGGGATAGTGGAGGGGAGGGTTACACCGGGCCATACGTCATATTGATGTGCCGGCTGCATTGTTGCAATACCACAGAAATCTTCTAAGGGGCGACAGAAGATACACCCTACAGCTTTAACATTTGAAGGTATTAAGAATTATTTTAGGGAGAACATTAATTGGAAGACCACAAGGCAGGCCCATAACTAGAGAGATCACATATTCCATCATGTCTCCAGGATGGGAAGGTGGGAGCAAATTGATGTGAGCTCTATGTGTAAAGCATAGTTTATGCTTCTCCGTTATCTTGATGGCGTAGCTATAGCGTCGACATAGACCCCTACGCTGTAGCCTGATGTGCAGGTCCAAAAAATTCTAACTACACATGGACCGCAAGGGCTGTGATTGGTCCGCTCAGAACGTAATTTCCGGTAGTTGCTTTTTCCAGTCTTAATGGCTGTATACGGCAAAGAAGCTCGTCAAATCGTCCCATTGACATTTGAAAGTATCAAAAGTGCATTTGTTTATCCAGGTCCCTCAGTGGGTGAATCAGTGTTGTAATTTCACCCATTCCCAGCGTCGACCGGTCATACTGACCACCTCCACAAAAGTCTTCTCTGTCACCAGCGCTTCAACATTTGCAATATAAGCATTTGTTCTTCAATACTGATGAGCTCCAACTGCAAATACAGCTGCTCCACCTCGGTTGCCATTTTTTACTGTTGTTAACTGTGAACGGAAGAAAAATTAGGGATTTGGCTAGAACCCCTGAAACACACCCCCCTAGCGGACTGGCGAATTGCAGAGTAACATGTTCCCTTGACACAGAACTTTGAATGCTCAATGACGGCGTCTCATCTAAGTGTGCATATGTGTTGATGCATTTGGCAGACGCTTTTATCCAAAGCAACTTACAGGTAGGCAGATAGGGTAAGGGGGTCTTGCCTAGGGACCCCCTACAGGAGGTAGTACCTTTTCATGCAAGGGATTTGAAACCACATCTCCCACACGAAAGGTGGCAATCATACCACTACACTACCCAGTCCCTACCCAGTTCTCGTCTACACCGTTGATGTGACGGAGAAGCATAAACTAGGCTTAAGTGGGATTTTGTTTTAAGCAAGCTCAATTAGGGTGTTGTTACGACCAGCTCAAAATCACAACATAATAAGGAAAGTTAATTTTAGATTGGGAGCCAGATAGTGCTTCTTTTACTTCTTCACAGGCATGACGAAGATGCTCTCTGAAAGCACTGACATAGTCCAGCACATTCTGAGTAGGAGAAGCAACCCCAGTCATCTGCTCACGCAACAACTTCAGCGGTCCACGAACTGTGTGGCCAAATACCAATTCTGCAGGACTGAAACCCAATGACTCCTGGATAGTCTCTTGAACAGCAAAATGAAGGAATGGTATGCCCTTGTCCCATTCCTTACCAGTTTCAAGACACTAAACACGCAACATAGTCTTAAGGGTTTGGTGGAAGCGCTCTAGTGCCCCCTGGCTCTCTGGATGGTAGGCGCTAGAGACATGATGTTTCACAGCCAACTCTTCTAACACCTGAGCAAACACTTGACATAAAATTGTTATCCTGGTCTGTTGGAATAACCTTTGGCAACCCAAAAGTGGTACAGAATTTCATCAATTCTTTCACTACCACCTTGGCTTTGAGTGAACGCAGTGGAATTGCCTCAGGGTATCGAGTTGCAGCACACATTATAGTCAGGAGAAACTGGTGACCAGATTTTGATTTGGGTAACGGGCCAACACAATCAATGATTAGTCTCTCAAATGGCTCACCCATCACAGGGATAGGATGAAGTGGAGTCGGTGGGATCACTTGGTTTGGTTTCCCAACCAATTGACATATGTGACATGAGTGGCAGTGTCTTTTCAAACCAGGCCAGAAGAAATGCTTCAATGTACGATAGTAAGTTTCAGCTATCCCTAGATGTCCAGACAAAACATTATCATGAGCTAAGCTCAATATCTGTGCACAGTAACCAGCAGGGACAACAATCTGATATGCAGTATTACACCCACTGTCATCAGCTGAAGGAGCCCACTTATGCATGAGAATCCCATCTTCCCAGTAGTAAGCCACTTGAGAGGCACCAATCTTATCTTTAGGCAATGCTGCTGCGACACACGGCCTTCTGAGCCTCTATCAGCTGCTCCCTGCCAACCTTTACCTTAGTCTCAGACTCATCAGTCAAGGTGACAGGATGGTACAATGTAACCTCAACAGGCTCACCTACAATGGAATCAATAGATTGTTTAGCTACAGTTAACTCGGAAGTGGCAGAGGCATCAGCAGACACAGTTTCGACAATTTCTTCATGTGGGGCACTAAACACTTCTGAAAGGTCTACCACATCCTCAACCTTCCTTGACTGAGCGCGAGTTACAACACAAGCAGGAAACACTTTTGGCATCTGAGATAACTGATCACCTTGGTTAACAGACCTAGAGCTAACTGGCTTGTTCACAACAATGGGCGTAGGGAACACCTCCCCACCAGCCAAATCATTACCCAGAATCATTTCCACTCCTTCTACAGGAAGTTCAGGGTGAATAGCCACTGTCACAAGGCCTGTAACCAAGCCAGACTGTAAATACACAACATGCAATGGGGCCTCAAACCAAGTCAGTCCACACCCCCACACCAAAGCATTTTCACTGGTAGAGGTTTCTTCATAGAGTGGCAATACTCCTTCCACCAACAAAGACTGAGCGGCTGCTGTATCTCTTAGGATGCGAACTGGGACAAACTTCTCTAACTCAGAGGTGGCCACTAACCCCTCCATACGTAAAAGTGCAAAAAGGTCAGGCTCAGTGCTGTCCTCACTGGACTCACTCAGACCTTTCCCCAACCCAAGTCTTTCCTCAGTGAGCTGACTGAGACCATCTTCTTTACCAGGCAGACATGACACTGAAGCGAGCAATGCCACTGGCTCAGCAGCTTTCTGCTTCTTACTGAGAGCATGACAGTCAGCTATTACATGACCAGGCTTTTTACAAAAAAACAAACTCTCTCAGAATTTCGAGAGCCAGAACTAGCAGGCTTTGTAGCAAAAACTGAAGAACCAGGACTGTTACTGCCAGCTTTAAAGCGAAAAGGACGAGGAGAAGCATAGTTCCTAGCTTCACAAGGTTTATCATTAAGAATTGCTTTGTGAGCCAGGACATATTCATCAGCAAGCACAGCGGCATCCCCAACTTTGGTTACACGTTGCTCACTCAGATAGGTGGCAACTGCTTCAGGAACACAGTTTTTGAATTCTTCCAAAAGTACCAACTCATGAAGTTGCTCTTTGGTTTCAGTTTTTTTAGATGTGCACCACCTATTAAATAGAATATCCTTCTCCTTAGCAAATCCCACAAAGGTCTGCTTGTCAACCTTACGACTACCTCTAAATTGATGTCTGTAGGCCTCTGGGACCAGCTTATAAGCCCACAAGATGGCTGCTTTAACAATTTCATAGTCAGCACTTTGGGTGATGTTAATGAAGAGTAGATCTCCTGTGTTTTACCAGTTCAGACACACTGCAGCAACAAGGTCCATACATCTTTAGGCCAGTCAAATGTTGTGGCTACCCACTCAAAATGGGCAAAATATTTTTCCACCTCTTTGTCAGAGAAATAAGGGACTAAACTAATGTTCCTCCCAACATCAAACCAAGGGGAAGCAGAAGACGTATGACAACTGGTACTCTGAGAGTGCGTCTCAAATGACCTCATCTCCAACTCTTTCATTTTCTCCTCATGTACCAGCCACAACCTCTCCATTTCCAACTTCCTCCCCACTTCTCTATTCTTTGTCTCAATAAAAATGAACTGTTTTAGTTTGAACTGAAACTCCAACTCTTGCAAATGAACAGATTGAGCATCCTGAGTCTGCAACTGCACAGCGTCTGTCTTACCAGCAGACACCTTAACAGGATGACTTAAGTCTGAATCTTCAGACTCACTCAATAGCACCCCCTGCTGAACAAGAGCAGTGACTATTCTGGCTCTCAGCTCATCCTTCTTAAGAGAAATTGATGCAGTTTCAATGCAGTAGTGCTCTGCAATGGATATGAGCTGTGTCTTACTGTAATTAAAAAGCTGCTCTGCTGTAGGAGCTTCAATAAACCTCTCTAGGTCAAACTCCATAATGAGGTTGAAACAGTAACTTTATGCAAAGATAAAGAGATGCCACTGAGAGGCCCAATCCGGTGCAACACAGTAACACTACCACACAGCAAGTGCTATCAAAACCAAGCACAGTAAATGACTACAAATCCTCCAACATCACACAATATCACACTTCCACAATGAATTAAAGTGTTTTATAACAACAAGTTATAACAGTTAATGTCACCACCAGACTACACAAAGCTAGAAGTAAGCAATTAGAACTTACAAGGAACACACTAGGCTAAACCATAGCAGTTACTCCACAACTATTTCTCGCCACACAGTATAGAAATAATATTACTACTGCCACTTCTACATGAGCCAAAACCACTCAAACACTGAAGTCCACTGCTCTTCTCCACTGAGAAGGAAGTGGATCACAATTGTAAACCCTGCAAAAACCATGTGACCAACAAACATAGCCCATATATTCACATATGATCATCAGAGTCACACATGCTCCTATAAGACCACCACTACAGCCTAGCATTTGACAAAATCTACTGTGCAAAACAAAACAAAATTGCTCTAACTCCCCACACTCACCCAACAAGGTTGCATGTGGAAAACAAAGGCCAGCACATGCCACCACATGCTATCAATAGCTTAGAGGTTGTCTAAACTAACCTATTCTAGAGTTTACCTGGTTCCCTCTCTATCTAAGACTGTTTCCCTAACTTACTAGGACTCAACTAGTCTTCGTCGGCTTTCCTGGGCACGCCAGGGGCCACCCTAGGGTTACCGCTCAAAAACAATAAAGTGGTGATGGTCACACCAGCACCCGCTGGCTGACTTAACCAGGCAAACTCTCAGGAAAAAAAAAAACTACCTCATGTGGCAACACAAGCATGGACCTCCTAACAAACAAACAAAAGGGAAACAAAGCACTTACTCACCTACTCCAAACTAAACTTTAGACGAGCCCCCATTATGTTACGACCAGCTCCAAGTCACAACATAATCACGAAAACCATACTGAGTATGATGGAAAAGAATAACATTTATTTACAACCAAAAAGGAACTGCTCAGGGAACTACACCTTATACATAGAGACATGGCAGACACATACATAGGATGGCAACAAAAATATACAGTCACATGTAACAGTGTAGTTGCATCGTCTATTGATGTACCTTTGCAGCGTATAATTTAAAAAACAGCCTGGATTTGAGGGGATGAAGGACAGGCTTGATCGGAGCAGAGCTATGATGGAGAGAGAATGGGATGCTCATAATACACACACAATGAGACAGACAGGCGACCAAATAAGAGGCACATTGGGAGGTCAAGTAGAGGGAACAGAGTCAGGGCCATGACACAGGGCTACAACCCAGCGGTGACAGACTTGAGTAAGAGGTGATGACCACTATACAAGGACAAAATTTTTTATTTTTTTAAACAACTGTTAATGTTGAACATGGCTCTGATATTGTTATAAAGGCAGTATTTGCTCTTTGTGCTGACATTATACAGGCACTTTAGTTGGTACTCTTATGTAAAGTGCTTGTACAATGTAAGCTACTTTTCTGCTGGAATGAATGTAACACCTTGTAACTGAATGTAACAATACAGCAGACTATCATATTATGGAGTAGGTTAGCATTCTGTCCTTGAAGGTAATGTGCTGGAAGCAGAATAAAATGTAAAAGGTTTTGGATTTGAGTGATTCTGACAAGGGTAGAATTTTGAAGGCTAGTCAGAGCATCTCCGCAAATGTAGATCTTGTGAAAAGTTACTGGTTTGCATCAATATGAACCCACGGAAAGCGGTTTAAGATGTTGTTAACTTTGTGTCTGAAGGTCTTCGATGTAACGCTAACACATTGGCAGCCTGCGAGCTGCTGTCAGTCAAACTTGGACTAGTTTGCACTGATGTGTTTTAGGGAAACCTTGTTGTTATTATATATCCGGTTACTTGCAATATTCAGATGATCAAAATATTTTTGAAGAGTGTAGCCCATGAGTGAACCCTCCTTAAAGCCAATATAAGCACAGAGACTCACTTTCTTATCTTGTTTCTGTGCTTGTACTACTACTTCCTGCACCCTGGGAGACTGAACTTTAAGTATGCTGAGAACAAAAGTATTTGTTCCCTTTACTCTTGAGGTTGTGTAACTGCTGATACAGAGAAATGTCTCTTCATCCTCTGTATCTTCCCCTTCCCCTCTCTGTATATATCTCTTTCTTTCATGGTTTGAGTTTGACCGGAGGGTTTTTTCTTTGCAGCATGCTGAGCTTCTGATTGGACGCCAGGATATCTCCAGCCCTCCCACTGTCATTTCATGTTGAAATCAGGCTGACTGACACTGAGACGGTCATCTATACATATGTGTGTGTATATGCATAAACACATGCTGGGCCATACACGGATACACTCAAGTGAACTTTACATCAACTAAAAGCCTCTTTATGGATGGAAAGTGTGGTGCTGATGCCCTGTTTGGATTGACAAACATTCATGTTCTTTTACAGTTTCAAACAGAAAGCAACTTTCAAAATCATTAACTAATCTTTTGAATTATTTGGCAACATTCCATCTATTATGAACAATGTGTGAGCTTTCACACATGCAAAGAACTGTTTCATGACTCTGTGCAGCAGATAAACCCACACATTTTCCAAAATGTCTTTTGATAAATGCAGCGGGTCAAATAGAAGTCTGAGGTATTTTTCATGCATTTTTATTTGAAATCTATCATTTTCTTTGTTTCTCTCTCATATAAAATGCAAATGTGTTTGTCTTTAGCTGTGACCTTTGCAGCTTCATGCACTTCAATGCATTCATTAAAATGTATGTGTGAGGTTTTTTCCAAACCTTTTGGAAGATGTTTCACATTTACTGGTGGCATTTGACACGTGTTAAAAGCAAAGACGTAATAATTATTTTCAAAATGTCAGTGATGCGCTTACTGATAGAGATGTCTTATGATAAGATGTGACATATACCAACAATATCTTTTTTCACAACACAAACTTAGGACGAACAACAGTTGGAGGGTTCTAGAGCTTCACCAGGAACTATACAAAGTACCAGGGAGATATTTTACCCGCCAAAGTTACCTTGATCAGGGGGCCCATTTCACAGTCATATTTCTTTCATAGCTGAGTGTTACTCTTGGTAATTCCAGCTTCTCACTTCTGCCTTTGAATCTGAATGATCTCACTGTTACCTCACCTGTCAAAACACATGATGCAGGGAGGAGATGGAGAACCTCAATACAGGACTGACCAGGCAGGAAGTAGACAGGTGTCAGAAATAAAGATATCTATCAAACAAACTGAAAGTGCTGCCATGGCGGATAATCCAAGAAACAAAGACAAACAAGAACTGGGGCAGTCGATGGACTGATGTTAGATCCACTGAAACAATGTGGGGTGTTTTGAGCAAGTAGAAATTGAGCTTTCATTGGAGAAAGATGTTCTAACCAAATTCATTAAGAGCTAATATCAGACATCTCTTTTTTTTGTTAAATACATGATTGAGAAGTCCTGAGAGCAGCTGTGAAGTAAAGTCCATTTTTGCTTGTATGTTAAAAAAAATCAAACGTTTCCTATTGGCCTACTTATCAGGATATATTTTTTCTTCTTTGTCAAATGACTTCAGATTTTTATTTAGCTTTTTTCTCCTTTTTAATTAAACCAATATCCGATTCATTCTTGAAACCATACAGCCCCTGAAAAATATCATGGAGTCGTCACACTTGGAAGATGTCAATTCAGCTTGTTGATGTCCAAAATGTCAGTGTTCAGCTGTATATTTACTGTAGAGGTAATGACTCCCCTTCCCCTGTACCTTTATCTGACATCAACCCTTCATCAGCATCAATTGTTGAAAATGGCTTCATTGGACCTGCACCAAACTAAAGTTCCATCATCATCTCCTTGTCCAATTAAGATTGGTGATTTACCTCTGAACATGACTCTCATCCAACCATCCACAGTCCATGACTGCTTCTCTCTGTAAGTTTGTTTTCTTTTTTTTACCTTGATCTGCACTCCTTTTTTCGGGCCATTTATTTTTTTTCATGCACGCTCAGGACGGGAGATTGAATCGAAGAGAAGTTTCACGTCGTATTGCTTTGAGTCTTCTTTCTGCGCTTTCGCATCCTCCTTGATCAAACTTTATGTTTCCCATTTACAACCAAGAAAGGAAACTTAATGTTTCAAACTGCTCACATCTGAAAAATGTTGAAAAATGTCGACAATACTTCACATCAAAATGTCAAATAGATGGGAAACAAATGTCTCAACAGGTTTGTGTTTGTCCACTGTAGGTGTCATCAGGCGGCACTGATGTCTTTCAGGTTCTAACAAACATCAAACAGGTGGTGAGGCTGCCAGCTGTAAACTGCCAAGGGGAATAAAACTAAATGTAGCATTAAATGAGGCTGAACGCCCTGAACTCCGAGTGCATCCCCAAGTTTAAGAGGTAGGCTTGGTTTCAATGTAGAGGTTACTATAAGTACATACCGAATTATGGTCAATAATCGCATTAATAATGTAGAGGCTAAAACTGTTTGCTCTGTGATGAGGAAGCAAAGACAACAATAAGTCTCCTAAGATTCAAGGAATTTGTTACAGAATAATAAATCAACCTAGAATGAGCAACCAGCAATAGTCATCAATAATCATCAAACAGAGCCAGAGGCCAAGTCTCACTATTCGGTCGAATAAGGTGCAACCTCTTTCAACCACAGGGGTTTTAAGAGTCTGGGCAACCCGCTGATGCTAAGATCGGTCGTTTTACTCTGTCTTGATCACGTGCACATATTTGTTCAAGCAGTTCATGCAGTTCTATTATATAACAGTTCAGGGAAACCAAGTATAACACATGAACCAAAAACCGTAATTTCCCATTTCAAATTATTTGTAGTTTACATGTCCCATCATTGCATGAGCTAACAGACAATTTCCTCATTATTTTGAGAAGTCTAAGTGTGGTGGAGAGTAATTTTCCTTCGAGCAGTGATAGAATTATGTTTTGCTTTTCTTCACTGCCACTAATACATCAACTCATCCAACAAGAGTTGTATGACACCACAATAATGAGTTCCCATCGTGCTTTCCTGATAGCTTGCATTGTCTATCTTTTTCTTTTTTTCTGATGTAAGAAGGAAACAATGCAGACACAGAAAAGAAAAAAAATATGGGGGAGGCAGAGGGGCTCATCACAGCTCAGGGGATTGCTGTCTCTCTGTTTGTCTCTCTGAATTCCTTGATTTCTAAATCTCACCGGCTTGCCCTTGCTGATACTACCCCCTTCTTATTAGCAGGGCAGGCTTTGTATTGTAGTGACATGCCGACGCACATGTGTGAGAAAAACTGTGCACAGACTTATGAAATCTCTTGCAACTGTGCGGAGGGAACCATCTCCCCATACTGGTCCTGACAGGTTCCCTCAGTCAGTCGGGAACTCTGAAGCTCCTTTTCTGAAAGCCAGATCTCTCTCTCCATCACTGATGACATTAGCAGAACAATAAAACTTTTAATTGAGACTGTTCAAGAAGCAGATGATAAACACCTTTCTCATTCATTTAGTTTTTTTTTGTGTGTATACGTGCTCTTTTCTGCAGCTTCAGTGTCCATGTGTACCTCCGGTAACTTGTCTTGCTTTGACCTCTCCAATTAATTTTGCCATTAAAGTCGGATCTCAAGGTGAATGGCGGAGATTCACTGAAAGGTCAGTGTGCTGTATTTATGTATATTCAAGAATATTCTAATCAAGCAGCAGTCGATAAAAATTCACAAAGTGTGGTAGCAGCTCAGGGTGGGTTGAGTATGGTGGAGAATGACACAGAATATTTACTTTTTAAAGCCATATGAGAGAAAGTAATTTACTGTCAACCACAGGTATGAGCAGCAGCCCAAGTACCGAGTGGGAAATTAGGGAAAATTCAAGAGAATGTCATACATATGTGAAAGAGAATAGATCCTTTACAATTTTCAGTCCTCACAATTACTGCTTGATTTAGTCATGCTGAGACCACTGCTGCATGTCGACAGGTGTTGCCCACACCCTGAGTGTAAGTTACACAGTTTATTAATGTATATTCATATACATTTCCCTTTGAAACAAAGTGAAAGTCAAAGTAAAAGTACTGATGACAAATTGTGAAATGAGCCCATTACAAGTAAAGATATGTTTTAGATTAAATTTTAAGACTGAATTTCATCAGCAATCAAACCTGGTGACATAATTAATCACTTTGTGATTTGTGACTCATTGTGTTTACTTCTTAGTGTGAATTGTTGTCTTCATATGAAAAAGATGTGTTTGTATCGTTCCATTCTCTCTTTGTTATGGTCTTGTGCTTCTGGATATGTTTTATAAAATCAGTGTGCACTTGCATCCCTTCCATCTGTATGATACCATGGACATCATCACAGCAAGACTATCACAGGTAATTATTGCTTAACACACAAAATCCCTGAAGAAAACGGCTAATTGTGCTGTTTATTGCAAATTTCTAAATTTGGATCAAATCCCACTGGTTTACTACACGACTTAGGCAATGACACCTTGTGCATCAAGGAAGCTTTGTTTTTTCTCAATAACTGTGTAGTTATTGTAACTCTGAGCAAATTCAATCAATTCTTCCTCACTGTTGCATGAATTGATGGCCCTTTAATATCTACATTTCCCATTTACCTCACAGTTTCAAACATGCAAGTATAAAGGAAACCAATACACTCAGAAAAACACACAAAGCCAAGCACGTACATCTGCGGACAAACTACACAGACTCCCCTGGGATTCCATTACAAATCACAGAATTGTATGCCTGAATGTTAAAGTAGCTCTGCCTAAGAAGTACACCGAAATTGCATGCAAGATAGACGATGGAGAATAGCTAAAGGAGGTAGGAAATAGCTCTGGTGTGTATGTTTGTGTGTGTGGTTGCATGTTTGTGTGTGTCCACGCCCATACTTCGATAATGGTATTTCTGGATTTATCCCAAGTTATTACTGTAAATCAGGCAGGCTTTCAAGACCTTTAGCACAAAGTAACAGTTCCTAACAGCAGCCCCAGGCTGCCATATAGAAATTACATGAATATGGATTAGCAAGAGAAATGGGATGGAGGAGAATGAGGGATGGATTGAAGGTCTGAGCTGGAAAGAAAGAAATGAGGAGGGTTAGAAGAGTATTATTATACAGGAAGATGTTCAAGGAGAAGGAGATGTTGAGGAGTGAGTGAAAATGCAGAGGATGGACAGACTGACAGACCGAGGGAGGTTAAATAGGAAAGTTGAAGGTTAAAGGCACAACAAGTGGGGTGGATAGGATGGGCAGGTGTATACTGTGCTGGTGGGAGGTTAAAGATAGGGTCTAAGTCTACAATAACAAAAACAGGTGTGTTGGAGTAAAGGAAAAAAGGAAAAAAACTGTCTTTTCAAATGAAGAGTCTTTCACAACAAGTCAACCATTTCCACCTCTGTGACCCTTTAGGGATGGCTCACAACATGCAAACCAGGAGAATTTATGGAAATGACTGGTCCAGGGTGGACAAGAAAATTGGACTGACTTAATAGCCTGCTCATCACACACGCATCCTTGTCAAATCAGATGTTCAATAATGGGTCGTTATGAAGAACATTCCACTCATTTGGTAACGCATTGCAGTGTATGATTATCTTAAAAGCATATGGTGGAAAACTGTGAAAAATCAGTGCTAAACCTTTTCTGGTAATGTTTAAGTGCTGAATTAAAGCGGCTGACTTCCTACAGTTTGTTGACGTTAGATTCAACCTACCCTAACCTTAAAAAACAGTCCTATAAGAACATTGCTCCCACTCCATCCCAGTTTCTGTACCGATGTACTGCAGACTTTACACCTCAGGCTTCCTCAGCTCTAGCTGACCACTTTGATTCCCAGGCATTTAACCTCTTGAGAGGCTGTTAACTACTTGAGAGTTTTTTGAGTCACGTTTGAATTCTTAACCCACCCCAGCCTCATGAGATCCATCAGGGTTACATACAGTATCTTAGGGTGTGAGTGGGTGTTGAGATTATTAAGTCAGTTTAAACTGAAGACGCTTTTCGATTCGAGGTGTAATGTCTTCAGGAAACTCGAACAAGTCCATTTGCCTTATTTTAGCACTTCAAAAGCAAACATTGCCAGGATACCAGAGAATTGTAACAGACATTATCTACTCAGAGATAATGTGTTGACATTATATACACATTTTTATTTCCCATAATTGTGGGGCTCAGTCCATGATTGGCATTCTGAGGCCATATTTCTCTACATGTTGTTTCATTGTCATGTTTGCCTTCATTTACAGTGTAGAGAGTTGGGAAATACTGGCATAAAAGGAGCGTTTGACATAAATCACCCCTCAGTGGGGAGTGTTGTGTGGTGCGCGCCCCTAAACTCATCTTCCCTTCACCTTCAGATGCACTTCATGCTTATCACCTTTTACCTGTTCCTAACATGAAAACGTTGCTTCAGCAACAACATTTTTGCCTGTTTAACACTGGGCCCTATTTTCATAGTTCACCTGTCACAGTGAAGTATTATGATGACTTCGGATAGCTCAATCACTTCACTAAAATCTCCAAATTGTCACTTTTACTTTTCTCTATAGTTTTCAGAGTAAACCGCAGAGAGGTATTATTTTAGGTCTCACCTACTTCCATTTCCCATGCTAAACTAACAATACAGTCCCCATGTATGACTGGTACAGATCTCTTTTCTTTTGCACGTTTATAAATTTCAAGCGTCTTTCACACATAGGTTGTCTTCGCTAATCCACCGCTGTTCCTCCTCGTAATACACACATGCCAAACTGAGGAAGACCAGTCCCACATCACACATCAAGCCAGCATCATGGAATCAGCTGAGTGATGACAGCACAGTTGGTTTGAGTGGTGAATTCCATGACGCTGGCTTGATATGTGTAAGCACACATACAGGAGATTGTTTTTTCCCTCTTTTACTACCCCTTATGCTTCAGAGGCATATCAACACGGGATCGACTTAGACCCCCTGCTCTGCCTCTGTACTCTCTCACATGGCTCGATGTGTAACAAAGAGGCTTGAGTCCTGGCTTGAAAAGGTATATATAAGAGAATGAATGGTTGAGGAGACAGTCCCTTTCCTAACATGCACAGCCTGCTCTGACTGATCAGCTCCAGCAGTCTGATATGACGCTGACCACCATTCCTCTACTGCGATGCTGCAATTTGAATTTGGAAAAAAAAATAGTATACACTCCTACTCCTACTCCTACTGCAGGATCACTGTCATTTAAAATTATATTTCAGTTCATGAAAAACTACATTATACAAATACACTTTTTTTTTTTTTACATTTTTGGGCCAGAAATGGGGGTATTAGTGACATATAGACAAAGAGAGATCACATGCAAACATTTAAACATTAATTTAGGTTTCATGGGGACTTAAAAACATGCGATCCAGGCTTCTACTTATCACACACAGCACATGAAATTGATATTGATCTCCCCATCTCATTCAAAGGATGAAAGTACATAGGGGAAGTATTCAGTTAAATCACTGTGTACCAGATACAAGAAATAAATGAGTTCACACATTCCAATAAGGGTATAAATGGTCTATGCTCAACCAAGTATTAAAGTATCAGAGGTAGGGATGGACTACCCATCAGGCTTTGCTGTTCTTCATCTCTTATCACATAAAAATAAATCATTTTCAATTATCCCTCCTGAATACCAAATTTTCTTTTAGTATGAATGTGCACACATACACGTACACGGACATTTTGGTTAAATTTCTCCACTACTTTAACCTGCTCATCAGAAAACGCAAGCTTCATTTTAAGCTGAGAAGCTAAGAGTTCAAAGAGATTGAAATTCACATATGCAGTCACATACCCAAACACTCACGCTCACCCTGCAGATGTATTCCCACTATTACTGTGCGAGGAACACTATTAAGGAAGTGCTGTGGTTGCATCTGTTCTGAGTATGTGTACAGCCCAGAGCCAGTCATCTATTTCAGCAGCCTTCCCCTCTCCTCTAGTCAATGCAATGGAACACCCAACTCCTCTGAAAACAACTCTCCAGGCTCGAGAAGGACAGACCCGTTTCAACACCTCTGCGGCTTCAATTTTTCATTCTCATTATCTTCATTTCACACTTACACATGTTCTGCTTTTCCCTGTTTTTCTTTCCTTTTTGTTAATCTCAATATTGTGTCAGTGTGAGTGTTGAATGTGCTGGCTCACAAGGAAAGAGGCAAGTGAGAAAGAGCAAGATGCTGACAGTATGCTTGCTTCCAGCAGCACTGGTGACATTTCGCAGATGGTAACGCCAAAGACAGATACGGTGTCATTTTACACGAGAGTTGTGATAACAATCAGAGGCTGAACTGTGTCTCACTAGCATGTGGATTAATTTGTGTGTGTACGAGCACGAATACCCTGGTGTCAGATCACACGCAGAGAAACAAAGAAAATCATCCCTACATTGTTATCCAGTGACAAAACTGTCAGGGAGCATGGTTACAGCACTCTCTGCAGCTGTAGTTTCTTAAAAGATGTGCACACAAACACACAGCTGCACATGCACTGGGGCATCTTTTGTTTGCATCAATGACGAGTGATTTCACATGTATGCATGATCATGTGTGTACTTGGCCATGCACAGAATACATTGTGAGTCTACATGTGAGTGACTACCGTATGACAAGCTCTGTGTTTTTCTGCAGTGCTGTACTGCCATCTACAGACGGCTCTCGCTCCGGTTGGAGAACAGAGAGCCGGTGGCCATATGTGAACAGTGGCCTTCCCTTCACTCTCACCATGGGATCAGAGTCTTTCCTCTGAGCGAGTGTGTGCACTTATTTCTGTGTGTGTGTGTGTGTGTGTGTGTGTGCAAGTGCTGTAGGGAGACACACCATAAAGGTGAGAGGATGCAGGGTGAGAAAATAGCCTTGTATGTGTCTAGGTGTGTGTGTGCATGTTGGTGTGGCTTTTCACTTTTTGAGCTGACAACTAAAATACCACACTGCTTCAGTCTCACAGCCATGGCCTTTTCTTTTACCTTCAAGCCTTTTTTTCCCCCTTCTTCAATACCCTCCCCCCTCCTCTCTTCTCAGACTGTGTCTCTCCACCCCCTTCTGTACTTTTTCTTCAGAACTTCACATCAGTCCAGAAGTTTTGCCCTCCTCTTTTACTTGATCATCATTTGCAGTTGAGCTTAACAATGACTCTCAGAATTGTGCTGTCACTTGTCTTCAGCCCTTTTCAAGTTTAATTGAATTATAAGAGGCACTTTGCTACCAGAATCAACAACAGAAATGCAGTTCTGCCATAGAGAAAGCTTCAGTACTTTTTCATCAGTTATTTGAATTCCATTCACAGTAGTACTGCCAGCTTCTTCTCTTCTGATGTTGCACACTAGTCTACTGGCATTGCTTAAATTGTTTTAAAAAATGCTTTAAGGAAGAACACTGAACATCTTATTGATGAGTCACAGCAAGAGGTGTGATCAACAATAGCATTCTAATTATGCTGTTTGAACAGAGCTGGTCCTTACTCCTGTCTTTTCCTCTCTGTTTAAATCCTCTGTCCGTTTATTTATTCTGCCCCACAGAGAAACCGCTCCCGTCATCTCTTCCTTCCCATCCTCTGTTTTGTTCCCGCAGTCTCTCTGCTGGGGTTAATGAATGACTTGGCAGGAGGCGGTAGCTGTGACTGTCGGGGAGCCAGTAGGGCTCGGAGAGGTGAAGAGACTCTCTTCCTGTCACCTCCCAGCTACTATTCTCACTCACCAGGTTACACTGCCAGGAACAGGATGGCACCAGCTTATTGGATTACCTGTTAGAATGACTTCCTGGTTCTCAGTTGGGGCGCGGCTCTAAGGCAACCTGGGTTTTCAGCCACATTTGTTTATTATCAGTGTCAGCATATGGAAAGCACAGCCAGGCAAGCAGGAGAAAAGCACTTTGTAATGGAGGTACTGGATGACACTGTACACTCATTAGTCACACACACAGTGCAGCTGTGGATGGTTATGGTTCGTTGTCAGTCACTGTCATCCATTTTAGCTACAAATGGTTGGAAAGCCATCATTGTTAAGTGTTTTCCATTTCTCCATGGCACGAATCCTAATGACCTTGACTATACCATCACTTTCCATTCAGCACCATCGGGTCAAACCTTTAGGACCAGGGTACTGGGCAAAAATTGTACACCTGGTGATTTGTTTCTCGACATTGTATCCAAGTGATTCAGTTCAATTTTATTTATATACTACTAATTCACATCAAACCATCTCAGGGCACTCTACATAAAGAAACACAACAATTTCATCCATGCAAACACTTGGCGATAGTAAAAAATGTCTTTTGAACAGGAAGACAACTCCAGCAGAGCCAGACTTGGACAGGACAGCCTCTTTCTCTATGGGTTGTGGGGTGAGAGTACAGAAAGAGAGAAAAGGACAACAAGACTGAGAGACAACAACAAAAAAAAATGTTTTCTTGTTGTTGATCAGGCCAGTTTCACAGATCAGAAAGATTTAGCTCTGTGTCCAGAGACAGAAAAGCACAACCACAGCGATATGTAATGATATGCCCTGGCTTCTGAGTAGCTACGAATGCTAGATAGCTCTAATCTGTGGAGTGGAGCTGGACTTCCAAGCTGCACTAATCCTCACAATGCTGCGGAAAGATTACATTTTATATAAATGTGCTAAATCAATCAGAGGAGTAACTAACGTCTAACCCACTGAACAGAACACTTTAAACAGACATCATTGCTAATCACTAAACTAGTAGTGCCTAAATGCAAAGTATTATTGCAGTTGCTGAACATTTTATATAAAAGTTAATATTTAAATGATACTTCAAAATAGAGAGGTGATTAGATTTTGAAATGATAACAAAGGAAGCGATTCAATACGTCTTTCAGAGAAGATCAAAAAGTTTACTTTTCAACTAGCATTTTCAAGAACCTGAATAATATTTGCTCATATTTGCAGGCAATGTACTGAAAACATTTCTGTTGTAATGGTAAAATGTATGTAAATGTGTTCACTATCATCTATCACTGCAAACCGTTTTACATTATATATTATAAACAGGATGCAATGGCCTGAGACTTCCTGCATGGCTTTGCAGTGGAGCTAGATGTTGCAGCTTGTGAACACTGCAATCTTTTCTTAGGAGGCAGGGTGGCACAATTTTTTGTGGAATTTTGCTTTTTTAGAGACACAGACCGCTTCATAGACTCGGGCAACACTACATTACATTTGATAATTTAGAAGGTGTTTTATCCACAGCAACCTACAAATGAGGAACAACATTTGTGCTGCAGTATAATATGAGCATGAAGGACATCTTTATGAAGGGAGGAATACAAATAGATGGTGTAATTAAGTGTAAAGTAAGTGCAAATTAGGTGTTATGGTATTAAAGGTGTTATGAGATAGTCTTGGAAGAGATGACTCTTCAAGAGATTCTGGAAGAAGAATTTCCCTGCTCTGATTGTATTTGGCTCTTTCTGTTTTACCATTACTGAACTTCAAAGAGGGCTGCACAGCAAGAGAGTTCCTGGTTTGAATCCCAGCTCAGGCATTTCTGAGTAAACTGGAGTTTGTATGTTCTCCCCATGTATGCGTGAGTTCTCACCAGGTACTCTGGCTTCCTCCCACCATCTAAAAGCATGCACATTAGGTTAATTGGTGATTCTAAATTGTCCCTAGGAGTGAGTGTCAGTGGGCATGGTTGTGTGTCTCGTTTGTCTCTGTGTGGCCCTGTGATGGACGGGCGACCTGTCCAGGGTGTACCCCGCCTCTCGCCCGATGACCGCTGGGATAGGCTCCAGCCCCCCCGTGACACTAAATTGGATTAAGCAGGTATAGGAAATGGATGAACTTCAAAGAACATTTACTCATTCATTCATTTTGCATACCCACTTTATCCTATTCAGAATGTTCTAGGAGGAGGAAGCTGTCAGTCACAGACCACAAACACCAGTTTGGTCAATTCTACTTTGTGCTTAGGGAGCGGGAAAAATGGCAACAACTTCAGGTTTCAGGCTACATTGTTACTTATAATAGGATATAATGATGTTTTATAATAAAAAATATCACATTGCATAGAGCATTATTTTGCTCTAACATTACAGAACATTATGCTAGCTGGAGTCTGTAGTTTTGGCTTTGGGAGTCGTTTTAGTTTTCTACATCAATTGTAATAGATTAGATAAAAATTTCACTTTGACAGCTCATTAGTAGGTCAAAGGTTTACGGTGCTGATATCTAAGGCTAAATGAATACATGATCTCCACACATACAAGTCCGCTTAATTGTTAATCTTTTCACAAAGCCTCAAGCACTGATGTGGCCTGTTCTTTTAACTTTTAGAAGATTAACAAGAAAAACAGTTTATCCAGCAATACAATGTGGATTTAGTAAGTCAAGGCCGACGCATTTTTTCAGTAACCTTTACCATTCTACTTTGATGAGATTTGAAGAACAGATGCTGAAAAATGCTCATCAATTTATCTAATGGTTAAAAAATACCTCTTATTTATTGAATGTGCAGTCAGATATCTCCTTAAGTATTTGTAAAAGACAACCCTCTTGCGAGTCTTTTGTGAATCCTCAAATAGTGGGTCAAAAGTTTACAGAGCAAATGGGTACCGTTTTTTTAAAGCTATCACTCCTTTTGAAAAAAGCAGCAGATCCCTGGATTTATAAACTGTCTCCCCCATCTGCCTGCAAGGTGCTCATGTGCAGTGTGTGTTTCTATATGTGCCTCAGATTTGGGCTTCAGAAAAGCTCCATGTTGAACGTGAACTCACTATGGAAAGGACTCAGGGCACAAGTCCCAAACAAATGTGATTATTTGTTAGCTGACTGAGCACTGCTTGCTGAATAAATCCCTTTCATTGCCCTGTTTACTCGAAAAGAAAGAAAGAAAGAAAGAAAGAAAAGAAAGAAAGAGAAAGAAAGAAAGAAAGAAAGAAAGAAAGAAAGAAAGAAAGAAAGAAAGAAAGAAAGAAAGAAAGAAAGAAAGAAAGAAAGAAAGAAAGAAAGAAAGAAAGAAAGAAAGAAAGAAAGAAAGAAAGAAAGAAAGAAAGAAAGAAAGAAAGAAAGAAAGAAAGAAAGAAAGAAAGAAAGAAAGAAAGAAAGAGGGTGCTTCTTTTAGTAAATTTTGCTGAAACACTACAAAGGTAAAGATGTTAGCTGGCATTTGACTCAACCCCCCAAGTTGAAGAAGAAAGACCAAACCAGAGAGAAGCAAAACGTGGAGAGTCAAGCTGAGAAGAAGGGAAAGTACATGTGAGTGTGTGTGTGTTCATATGCATCCTTGCAACTGGAGTATTATTTGAGTATGCTTCCACCTATGTCACCCAGGAAGACAGTTGTCATGGGAACATGGCTGTCAGAGGAACAGGCATATTCCCAGCACCTTGTCTTTGTTCTTTTTTTTCATTGTAAAAAAAATACCAAAAATTACACAAACATTCTGCTTTACCACATTTTTTACTTGTAATTCTCAAGTCATTTCGGTTTTACAATCTTTTCTTCATAGAGTTACCAGCTACTTCCATTTTTAGCAGTCTGAGAAAGTGTGTAGTTTATCATCAAATAATAAATGATGACTCAGTATGTTATGACCCAAGGTCATATTGTATGGTGTGCAGTGTTTCCCCCTCCCTGTCATGTTGTGGTGTGAGCGTAATTTTTATGGATTGGTTTTGTGCGTTGGTGGTTGAACTGGACACAGGTGGCATGTACTTTAAATTGGCTCCTGTCAGTGCCAGTGTTTAGCTCTGCCTTTTTTCCAGGATTCTATCCAAACCACACCGATAAGAACCGTGACACGAGTAACGATAAGCTGAGGCTGCTTATGTGTGGAGAGTTTTTATATGAACATTCAGTTCAACTCGGTTTTATTTATATTGCACCAAATCACAACAAATGCCAACTCAACGCACTTCAAAGATAGTCCAATTCAAGCCAATTACAATCTAATTCAGAATGATATAATCATAATCCAATCAAACCAAATTCATTAAATTCCAAATGAGTCCAATTTATACAAATCCAGTTAGAAATAAAAAATCTAAAGAAACAAATAAAACCTGCCTAGCTAAGGAAATCAACAGACTGTATCAAAACTTCTCTTTGATCCAAGGAATGTGACATCACTGATAAAATAACACAGCGGGAGTTTGGGAAAGGAAGTATGCAGATGATTTGGAAATATTTAATTATGTACACAGTCTGTGTTTAGTTAACATCAGGGTGTTGTGGGACAAACTGAAACTTGGCCCGCATGGTTTCTGTGTTTTAGTTTTGTGGTTTCAACGTCTTCCTTCATCAAAAAAGTCTAATGGCTCCACTGGAACACAATAAATCAACAAGCTGATAATGATGAGTAGTGCTGTGTTTGAAAAACACCGGGAAATTGTGCGTATGTTATCTAACGTGGTTGTAATTCAGGAGGCATCCTCTCTATTATGGCAGAGCACATTACTTTCTGATGTGATTTATATTTTTGCCAACTACCAACAACATCAAGGCAATGCAAATGAATCAGAGGATTTAGAAGAGCACGGTTTTGTTTGGGCTTTTACCAATTTCAGCCTGTCATCCTCACAGGAAACAAACTCTGGATAATTTTCTCTGTGTGATCTGAATCACCATCAGTGACATGGTTGAAGATCAGAATGCTTATGTGAGAGCTAACAAGCTCTTATTGGTCCTACTGTGAAGGGCCTGCAATTAACTGCCTTGAACAGATGCAGACACACCACTGTGACTTGTTTACTGTCTGTCCGTTAGGGTACATGTTGCCTCTGTGGATGATAGCAGTTTCATTATACTTTAACTACAGGGAATATGTTATTCTCTTTTTTTTTCAGTTTGAAGTAACACCTGCAGCAAGCTATGAATTCACACACTAAACCACCCTTCCGTTAGCATAAAAATCAGGCTTTTGATATCCTTTAAGTCACTATTGTTAGTTGAGCTTTATGAAATTAGGAGGGGTTTGTTATCGTCACCACACCAGCTCTTTGAGTAGCTAATAGCAACATAGATTAGAACAAGTAGCATGGGGTTTGTTTGTCTTGGGGGTTGCTATCAGGATTTGTGTTTACTTGTTTGTTTCTTTATTTTGTAGAAGGGTTTTTCACCACACGAAAGCTACTTAGAATATCAATAGCAGGCCAGATGCGTTTGGCACATTCAGTATTCCTCTCAGGTGCAGGTGAAGCAACCACAGCATTTTTTTTTAGTTTTCTGCCTTTTCATGCTCCTCTCTTCATCTTGCAGTATGGTGGGTTTTAATCACCTAATATCATGGCACAATGAACAGATTGCCATGAGTCGCAAGTGGAGTCCGTGCGCGACAAAACAAAGAGAGGGTGTGGGAGAAAGATAGCTCTGCCTCTAATTTTGAAACAAGTGAATCTGGTCCCTATGTGGAGGTGTGCATTTTAGTATGTTCATTCTTCTCTTCATGTGTAATTGTAAGTGGGAATACATGTGTGTATATATATCTATGTTTTGTCAGAGCAAGGCATACCTAAAGAGGCACAGAAGAGGACCAGAGGACAAAATTAAATCTTATTCTTTAAGTATAGAGGATGATCAGCTGTGTGTAAGATGGAGCAGTGCTAATTTATAGTAGATAAGATTACATTAGACATTTGTTTGTAACTTTAAGGTTATGTTCTTCTCTCTAGGTGTGGTCAGATATGCACATAACCCCCAACCTCCCTGAATCACATTTCTTAATTTTCAAAACATGTGCATATAGCCAATGTGCAACACAGTATGTTACAGGGAATGTCTTACAGCAGCTGCTGAATGCAAGGATGTGTAGCAATACAGATGCTATTTGGTTGTGACAATAGTGGCAAAGTAAATAGTTACAATGTGTAAAATTCACAATTATTTAGCATTTGCTCAGACTGCTATGACATTTTCTTAGGTTGTTTTACATTATGTAAATTTGCTATTCTGTGGCCGCATTGTGAGCAAATCTTGGCTTAGCTCCCCATCAGAATTCCTCCATTATTCTCCCATCTGACAGCTGTCTACCACAGGTAAGACTCCTTCTGTATCACACACAACCCCACTTATAAAAACACTGAAACATCCAGTTTTTCCAATTATTATTCATCATATAATATATACAACATACATTAAAATAAGTGTTGTCACCAAGTCAGGAAGGCTGAGAAATGCGATCAAGAGTTTGCATCTAATGCGTAGATATCTCTAATGCATAATAGAGCAGATATACTGTAAGCCCCACTGAAGGAAGGTGAAAAAGAAAAGAGAAGAAAAGAAAAGAAAAGAAAAGAAAAGGGCTTATATCAAGACTCAACAAATCCTCAGTGCACAACTAAGAAGGTATCAGTTAAAAGGTTTAAAAAGTTCAATATTTCAAATTATTAGTTTTACTTTGTACTTAAAACTTACTTCCAGTCAGTGTTGTTGGGAGTTTTGTTATTTGTTCAGTTGACAATGCAGGTGGGACTGTCTTGCGGTGTGGGGCGGGGTCACTTAGAGGCTTTGGGGTGGTGGCTGGTGGCTCTATGCCGGGTGGCTGGGCCGCTCCGGCATGGGTGGTGGTGCTGGGCCTGGGCCCTGGTGGCTGGGCGCTGCCTTGCGCCCGGGGGGGGGCCCTGCCTGTGCCTGGAGGGGCTGGGTTGTCCTGGACGCGCCACAGTATGGGTGGGTTGGTGAAGGTCCTGGTGCCGGGCTTGTTGCTCTGGGACCTCCAAGGTGTCCGCAGATGGTTGTTTTTTTTTCAGGGTGTTGGGGCGTGCGGTGGGGGGGGGGGCGGTGCTTTTCCCCTGTTGGGGGGGGAGGGGTGGCCTGTGTGATGGTGGGTCTCAGGCCCGGGCTGCTGCGACTGGTGTGACCGGGAGGTTTGTTTGTTTGTTTTTTGTTGTTGTTTGTTTGTTGTTTGTAGAGGTCCTCCGGGGTGGGGTGGGGCGGGATGGGTACCTTCTGGGGGTACAGTAGCTCCCGCAATATGGTCGCTGCAGGCCCCGAGCCTGGTGGACATCAGCCCCTCCTGCCCTGGGTTGGCTCCCAGGTAGCGGGGATGCCTATTGCAGCCAGTCCCTGGCTGCCTTCTCCGGGGGAGAGTAGCTGCCCCGGTGTATATCCCCATACCCCTCTCCCTTCTGGCTCCTGTACACAGCACACACTCACACATGAAGGGTTTTGGGGGCGTGTGTGTTCGGTGGGGTGTAGTGGATGGGGCCACGTAGGTGGTCCCCTTTGGTTGCACTCTGCAGTTCCCCGCCCCTGTTTTAATTACACCTTAGACATTACTACTTATCAAACACACACTCACACACACACATTAGGTCTTGGGGGGTGGTTACACTGAGTGGCATCTGGTGGGCGGGGCTCTTTGGGTATGTAGGCTGCCCAGAGGGCCGCGCTCCCAGTCCTACAAGTTGGGCTGCCCCTCAATTTTAATCGCTCACTATTAGAAAATATTGAAGAACCAGAAGGGTGAGGGGAGGGGTCTTCTTCCCACACCCCTGCTTCCTGGTTGCTGCTCGGGGCGGGAGGGGCCAAGAGGATTAATTAATTGTTCTGCTGGTTCGGGGTCTGTGGTGGCTGGGGGGCTGCTGGCCCCCTGGTGTGCCCGCTGCACTACACCCCAGCAGAGTCGAGGGAGGGAGGATGTGTGGATGTATGGGACGTGAAAGTGTGTGTGGTAATGATTGGGCCTGGATCTGGGACTTGCTGTCGCCTGGCCTGCCTGTGCTTCTCCCGATGGGGGGGCGGCGTTGCCTCTCCCCGCTGCTCGCGACTTCACCCACCTGTGGGCACGTCTTGACTCCCAGGGCACTTGGCCAGGGGCGCTGGGGCAGGCGCTGACCCACTTTGTGGCTGTCTGGGGCACTTGGCCCTCCTGGGTATTGGGTGGGGCCTCTGCCGGGGGGTTTGGGGGCGCTCGGGCTCCCGGGGCCCGGGTCCAGTGCACGGCCCATGTCTGGGCGGCTGGGACCTGGCGGGGTCGGTGGGCTGTTGCCCCTGGCTCTCTGAGGGCCTCTGCCCTATGCTTATGGGGGCTCTATCCGGGGGCTTCCTCTGCAGTCTTCTGGGTGGATGCGTGGTTGTCCCTGCGGTGGGCTTCGTGGGTTCTGTGCTCCGTGGGGGCTGCTGGTGGCCTGGGTCTTGTGGCCCTCTCTGCCTGCTTCTGATTGCTGGGGGGGGCTGTGGATTGTGGCCCTGTACACTTATACACTCATAACTAACCACGGTTACCATGTAGATCCTGTGCCATGGGTGTTGCATGTTCTCACACACACATTTATTAGCCCAGTAGCATGCTCGCTAAGCAGTTTATGTGTTATCCTGTGGTTTCAGGTCATCTCTCCACAGCTGTGTTGTATGCGATTACCGCTTCTTGTGCTTGTTTTTGTTTGTTTGTGTGTTTGTTTTTTCTCTGCTTGTCTGCTTTCAGGTGCTCCTGGTGGCGCTAAGGCTGGATTCCCCTCAGAGGCCATGGATTGTTGTCTGTTTTGTTTTTTACAGGTGTAGCAGCTGGTTGTCTGGTTTTTGTTTCTATTTTTGTTCTGTTTCCTCTTCTTTCCTCTTCTTCTTTCCTTGTCCCCCGGTCCGGTTCAGTTCTATTACATGTCATATATTGTAAACAGAAATAAATAAATGGGCATCAAGGGGAGCTTTACATTTATAAAACTTCCTTTGGCAAAGCAAATCTGTTTGGCATCAAAGGTATTCAGACTACAATTCTGCTGCCATAACGCTGAACAGGACAAGGGGGAAGAAAAAAAAAAAAAAAAAAAAAAAAAAAAAAAAAAAAAAAGACAATGCACTTTTTCTGAATACTGCCACTGGTATGAAATTAATCTCCAGCAGGAGAGTTACTTTACTGTGGTTACCCATATGATCACTGAAGCTTCCCTGTTGCCTGCCCACTGGTTAGTCATCTCCCAATAAAAACTCTGCTGCTCACTCCTGCTCCAAAGCTTCAGTGGTTCACCCTGAACCATCTGACAGCACACCCTTCATTAATGAGTTTCCATTATCTTACTTTTCAATATGTTGTAGGTTGGTCCTTATTTTTGATAACAGATTTGATTCTTGTGGGATGGATGAAAGCAGTCTGTCAATCTGTGCTCTGTGTCAGAGAGAGCTGTTAATATCCCTCCCCCAGTATTACGGTTACTAAAGCAATTTACAGGGCAGTTCCTTATTAAGGGCAACATTTTGATAGTTTTAATCACTGAATACAACCTATTGATGTTGCTCAAGGAGATGACCTTGAGCAGCACCAAGTTAAAAAGAGATGAAATGCGATTTAAGGTACTAACAAGACAGCATAAAACCTGCAGTTGAGGTCACAATATGTATAAATCTGCTCTTATCAGATGCATATAAGGAGGAACTCTATTGAAAATCTGCAGTATGAATACTTGCAAAATTCTTTCACTTTAATTTTTAACAGCAACACTTGAACGTATGAGTTGGTGGAAGACTGAAACAGACTGATGAGCTACTTCTATGCAGTATTTCCCTGACAATGAGGACTGTCCTACAGTCCATCATAAAATCAACAGATTTAAGCAAATGGTCATAGTGCTAAAGCCCTGCAGTGTCCTTTCACACATATATCACTCTCAGCATTCACAAGCTCCACATACAGTTGCTCCACCGCTGACAGTTGAACTTCAAGGCTATAGAGAGCTACTTAAGAGTTTCCAGATCCAAAGACTGTATAGTATAATTTTCATCTTTTTTCTAAGAAAGGTTGACACATTTTTTTACATATTTGCAGTCAAACAAGCACAAGAAAACTAAGTGATCCATTTCTACAATATCTGATACATACAATTCACTGATTATCTTCTGGCAGCAAATAAATTAATGGAACTGAAATAGAAGGCAGTTGACTTATAGTTCAGCAGCAGAGTTTGAAAGACTTTAGCTGCAGAGTTAAGGTGCCCCTGTAGATACCGCAGGAAAAAAGCCACAGAAACACACATTTATCATTTGGTTATCATGAGAACTTTTAGGACTCTTTCATATTTATGTCTGTTTGATCTCAAGAAATATAAATCAAAAAGAAATCACTGTGTGTGAGAGAGAAAGCGAATGAGAAAGAGAGGTGGTGGGGGGGTCATACTAAGGTTAAACCAAGAAGAAAAATTACTCTATTATAATGGTTTTCATTTCTTCATATACCTGGGCTACGAGAAAATCAGCACTGGGATTACAATCAGTTCTCTGATAGAAAAGGAAGAAAAATCTAATTATAACAGACTATTTTAGAAGGAATTTGTACCAATGCAAGTGCTTCCCGAACTTTGGTATTATATATATATATATAAATATATATATATTATGGCATGCCGTTCAGGAAATTAATCTTTGAATATATGGAATGAACCTTGAATATATGGAATGAAACTCTGAATATATTGAATGATACTTGACTGACGTCAGACTTCACGGAAGTGCCTGCGGCCATCTTGTCTAAGGTGTGGCACTGGCTACTGTGGCGAAAAGTGAATGACAATGAGTCAGTCCGCTCGGATTTTCGTAGGAGGAATATTAAAGTATGTGGACATCATTAACACATTGGCGAATGCATGTACGGGCCAAAATCCTCCCGATAACCCTGCCCGTTCTTCTAACGAAGACGTTCGCTCGTGGCAGACTTACGACAACAGGCCAGGCAGCTGTTTATCAGGCCAACCTCAGCATGCCTTCAACCTCTCAGGAGTGGCACAAAACGGCAATGCAGGCTGAATATTTAGTTAAGTAACGATATGATGATCCATGACACAACTTTGGGCACGATGCATTTGTCTGTCCGCAATCTGCTGTGAGTAACGTGAACAAAGCTGTGTCGCGGATCATCAAATACGTTCAATACTAAACTAAATATTCAGCCTACATTGGTCTATGAATGTGGGTGATTCTTATTGTATCTAAACAATATATTAAGAGCTTCTCTTTCTGTTCACGAAATCCCTGTAGCCGCAGCAGCTTCTCCAGTGCCGGAGAAGTGCCGCGCCAGAGCGCAGTGTCATTACGCACGGCCATTCACTGTTTCACCTTTATTAAATCAACTGAAAACTTTATCAAGCTAACTATACAGACCTACATACAGACCTCTACACACAACAAACTGTTCTGTTAGTAGTTCTGCTTTTGTTTTTTTAAGGAGAAGCCGTGTTACCAGGGCTCATCATGGCTGCAGTGAGGTATTGTCTATATTACATCAGGGCCCTCGTGTTGTTTTGAATAAAGCCTATCTATTCCAACATCTTGTGTGTTGGGCCCTTTCTTGTTTACGGGTGGAGATTGCACACAGGGACTGTTTTGGGGCACTCCTGAGAGGTGGAAGGCATGCTGAGGTTGGCCTGATAAACAGCTGCCTGGCCTGTTGTCGTAAGTCTGCCACGACTTCTTCGTTAGAAGAACGGGCAGGGTTATCGGGAGGATTTTGGCCCGTACATGCATTCGCCAGTGTGTTAATGATGTCCTCGTACTTTAATATTCCTCCTACAAAATTCCGAGCGGACTGACTCATTGTCATTCGCTTTTCGCCACAGTATCCACAGCTTAGACAAGTTGGCCGCAGGCACTTCCGTGAAGTCTGACATCAGTCAAGTTTCATTCAATATATTCAGAGTTTCATTCCATATATTCAAGGTTCATTCCATATATTCAAAGATTAATTTCCTGAACGGCATGCCATAATATGTATATATATATATATATATATATAATACCATACTTTGTAAAACTTTTTTTTAGATGAGGAAGTGTAATGAATGATTGATGACATCATTACATTTAACAAATAAATAAGAAGAAGATGAACAAATAGGCATCATAGAGTTATATAAGGCTATTGCTGTGTTAGCTGACCTGCAGGAGCCTGTGACTGAAGATACTCCTTTGTTTATGTAGTATAGAAGATGTGCAGTGTTGTCGTTCATATTTAGCAGTTCATGGATGATCTCATATAACAGTCCCAACCTGGGTCACATGATATCTTATCAGATTTCTTCAACAGGACCAAGGACCAACTCTTTTAACCCTGTTGCACACTACTGCACATGCAAATCGCCTCAACCTGTAACTCATACAAAACATCACTACTAAGTGGAAGAAATGATATAGTAAATATTATAAGAAATACGTTCTACTGATGTAGATGTTCTACTGTTTGTTTGGAATTTTCTGTGATATTTGTGAAACATGTAGGTTGTCCATTCAGTTGTGAAGATATTCAGTGTGGATTAAAATAGTGGACTCACCTGCAGAAGCTACATCCCCACCTGCAGAGCTCAGCTGCAAGCCAGGCTGGAAATGTACAAAACCTGGCACTGTTTGTCCTGAAGGCAAACATTTTCATTTCCATCCTTCATGCCTTTTCATAGCATTCAACATTCTAAGTTTTCTTGCTATATGTAAGTGCTTTGAAGTTAGAATTTTCCCATAAACTTACAGTCTAAACCAGTCTTGACTGACTTCTAATGTTTCCAACTACATTTTACTGTCATTTCCACAAATATTTGGTCATATCTTCAATATCAGAGATACAGGATATATCCTAGTAGATATTGTGACAGTAAGAAGAAAAGAGCCAGCAAGAAATGTATTCAACAGGAAACAAAAAACCCAAAGGTACCGAACATACAGATTATTCATTATTAATGTTTATTAATTTACATGAATAAAAAGGTTTCATCAGTTTCCCTGTGAATGGCAGACTATGCACCACAATGAACGGCTCATTTGACGTTCCTAATGCTTCCCAAAACAAACAAATGGGCATTTAACAATTCAATTTCAGAGGAAATAAATGTTGTAATAATAGTACAAATTAATGAAGCAAACAATATTAATAATTTAATCACACAGAGACATTAGAATGGAGTCACACTGTGAAACTATTTGCATTTATGTATGCAGAAATGTTCTTGATATTTTTATTCCACTAATTAACAAAATATTAAAGAAAAACTTTTGTCAGAGTCTGATATAAGTTTATCTTGCTAGTAGTCCTTGATTAGTATTAGTACTGATCCAGTTAGCTACTCTTTTTTTTTCTTTTTACCTGGTTGTAATTATAAATTCCAAAAACACAGGCCCCACACAAAGCATTATAATATTGTCTGTGTACAAAGTGCAGGCTGAACGAAGTTTAGCAACAAGGTGTAACAAGGTTACACAAGTAAGTCTTACTTAGGAGGCATGAGACAAGGTTCACAGTTTAAAACATTCATTAAATAATTTTCTTAAAGAAAATCAACCATTCAAGCATAAAAGTAAAGGGGAAACTTGTGCTGAGCAGAGGCTCGTTGGTGGGGTGACGCTAGTGAAGAGAGAGGGGTCCACACTAAACACAAGCCACCCAGGTATCTGACAGGCACATACACACACTTACCCAGGTAAGACCTTGAATACCCAGGTCCAAATGGAACACTACACACAGGAGGAATAGGGGACACCAAGGTCACCAGCCCAACCACCACCACAGCCTTGTTGCCGAGTTGAATGCACACATGCAACAAGCGGGAGAGCTACCAGTGCTAACCACCGTAAAATGACTGGATTATGTGGTGCACATGGAGCAAGGCACATGAGCTCAGCCGCTCAACTGCGAGCTAACATCTTCCAAACAGAAGCAACGTGTTGGCAAAAAGAGAGAGATGTTGGAGCGAACTGTCCCATTTATAGCCCGCCTCACCTGCAGTGAGTGGCTACCACAGGTGTTCAGTGAGGGCCGGCAGAATGCATAGGATGCGGAAGAGCCCGTGCTGCTACATAACCATACAGACAGACAGACACACAAAATGTTTGAATTGTATGAATAACCTGTAGAGACAATAATAACCATGTACATCAAAACCAAAGGACATCAAAATATTGAAAGACATCATCAGCAGTCATTGTGGACAACAATGACAACTATGGGGCAATTATATTCAGCCATAACATTTAAAGCCAGGTGTTCCTGTTTTTCAGAGTGCTAACAATTATTTTGCATTTGTTTAATCAAACCATCCCCCTTGGATTCAGTTGTTTCTGCAGATGATTCCAAGTGGCAGCAGCATACTTGAAGGCCATTTCTCCCAGTTCAGTACATTCTTTGGGGATGGTTAGAGTGAATAAGTATTGAGAGCAAAACTAAATATTTCATATCCATTTTTGTGTGGTATAGCTCGGGTAGAGTGGAAGCAGCCAAATAATGGTTTTAGATACAATATATATATATATATATATATATATATATATATATATATATATATATATATATATATTATGTATTTGGGGAAAGAATCAGACCATCAAACCTAAGAAGACTTTGTAAAATGATGGATAACAGTTTTAGGGGTAAAATCATCATTGCTCCATGGTAGACTGTATCTAAAGTATATACGCATTGCAAAGACACATGCATGTAAACAACATGCTCATGATTCAGTACAGACTCAAATGTTGTACTTTAAAGTGGTAAAAGTATCTTCTCAACCTGAAGGCAAAGACAAGACATGATTCCAAATAAAAAATCCAGGTGAAGTTTTAATTTTTTTCACGAGTTGCTGGATATGAGACCCAAAAGACAATTTATCATCAACAAGAATTCCTAGGTATTTGTTTTGGGATACTAATGCAATCTGAAAATGGTTCTGAGGCTTTGCATTTAAGAGCATCATGAGTGTTGTGTTGTTGGCATTCAGAACAAGCTTTAAGACATAAAATGGAGAGACCCTGGAGAGAATTAAAAGCTTGTTGGAGCGGATCTAGCGCCTGGTTAGGTGTGTGTGTGCAGACTTATACATCACTGCATCATCAGCATACATCAGCAATCCAATTTTCTCTGGAGACATTTGGAGACATCATGAACATGATAATTAATGTATGAAATAAATAGCCAAACTCAATTCTGATTTACTTTTCACCTGTGCTACACAGTACTTACACACTATACTACACAAATTCAATTTGGAAGTTTTAAAACTTAACGAAGCATAAACTGAAAAAGAGAAAAAAGTTGATGTGCAATCTTGATCTCAAACTCTTGTGTCACTTTCCAGCCACTTTGTAAGGATGCCGTTGCTTGTTAATAAGTTTAGACAGCAGAATAATATTTGCATTTGCTGTTGCCATCCTGTTTTGCTGCAGCTGGTGTGTCATGTCACTGACACCAGCAGACTACTTATATTTATTTCAGAAGGACACCGGAGGATTTGACAAAACAGCAGTATTTGATACCGTGTGCATAAAAACAGAATAGTAAACCATGATATTGTGCTTCTGTTTTTAATTCATTGCAGTGTATCTGGTATTTTCAAGCAATATTAGTTATCATCCTATAATGTAACATGTTACGAAATATGACATGATATATGCGTCATATGTATCACTTTTTAACATAATGACTCAACTCATTGCACAAACATCTGCATCCTTCACTAATCCCCTCTTACTCCTTCCTGTTCACCTTTTGATTGTAAGCAAATCTGTTTCTGGCACGAAGGCCATCCGTCACTTGACTGGATTACCTGCCAGCACCAGCTGCCAAATGTATACAAGCTCTTAACACTGTGACTCAATTGGCTGTTCTCCATGGCTTTTTAATACACACACACACTGCAGCACATTAAATAGGCACCCACACAAACGCGTGGCATTCTAAACAGCTGCCATGAGTTCTGTGTAAAATTAGCATCAGACCTTTTCAACACACCTTATCTGACAGCTGAAAAAGTGATGATATGATGAGGCCTATTTGTGACATTTGTAAGGATTATTCAAAAAGAGAAAAATGAGAATAAACAAAAACTTGCATTCCAACATGCACTCTGGGGCTAAATGCATCTTGAAAACATGATCCCAAGTCAAATAATTTGTTTCCTTTATTATTATTAATTACACTTGCATGCCCAATAACTCTGATTAAAGCTCCTGGGTAAAGAGCATTTATGTAGTTAGAGTACTTATCAATTAATTCTAATTGCATAAAACATCAATTTGTCATTTTAATTCTATCAACTTGACACTAATTTTACAATTTAGTTATTTATGGACGAATTAGTATCTAAGGTACAAGCTGATGCAGCTTCATAGCAGATTATGAGAATACCAAAAGCAGACAAAAAGTTTAATCATCTTGTCAATAACCTTTTTGTTTTGCAAAAGAAGTGTACAGCAAAACTGTGACTTCATGCAAAACTCTACCAATTACTGCAAACAGCCAGAGACGCGACCATATAAACAGCTGGCACAGGCTTTACAGTCTAGTAGCTTTTAATTAAAGAAGAAAAGGGTACAACTACAAGGCTGTGACAGATGATAGAGTAGATATGTAGATGATAAAGATTCATCCATAGGCTGTTTTGCACTTCCAGCAGGTTGTCATGGGCCTTTTAGTGAGGAACGAATTATGTGCTCTTACTCATCCATAAAGGCCTGTCTGGTGGAGTGTTGCACTGTTGGTTGTCTAACTCAAATCTCCACAAAGGAGCTCTGATTCCGTTTCATAGTGACCATTAGCTTGTTGGATACTTGTATTATAAATCCACTTGATAAACTATAACTCAGTTTGGCTGGGTAGTGGGTAGCAAAATCCACACACGTGTGTATGTGTTGCCTTCACTAAGCAAACTCCAGTTGAAGAAGTTGCTATTGCGGTGATGCATTTTATCTGCTGCCGGATTTCTTTCTACGCTGACATTTCGGTAATTCTTTTTTATTTTTTTATCAGAAAGTTGCTGTACTTTCCTGTCTGTCAGCATGTTCTGCAGGTGAATGTAGGTCCTAAGGGAGAAATGAGAGGAAACTACGATTCAGTGTGGCACAATCCTACTTGTAGGAGACAAAGCATAGTAATGAGTGTAGAGGTCAGCATTTTTTTACTTCTGAGAGCCCTCACTCACACACACACACACAACAACAAAGACATACACACACACACACACAGGCTTCTGTTCCAGGGTCCCTTTTTCAAATCAGAGATTTGTTCAATTTTGTTTTCTGCCACTTTCAATATTATGCTACCATCAGTGGCTGAAATGGCTTTTTTTCCTGATAGTCAACTGCTGACTGACAGTCAGCTTTGTGAGTCTGGCTGGATGATTGCAGTAATAAGGTAGACAATGGACATGTCTCTCTTATACAGGCAGGAGTGGTTATTCCATTAGCCAGACAGAAAAAAAACTGCAAAAGAAAATGAAAAAAGCCAATTTTGAAAAAAAATCAGCAATATGAAAGCAAGGATGACATTTTTCTTACCTGGATGTTATTTCTTGTCAAGGATGTTACTGAAGTAAAATGCAGCAATAATGCATCTGGCACAATTACTGTTTTAATGAGAACGGTAAAATGATACCGATCGCTAAAAATTATGAAAAGATTCATTTAAATATTGCTCCAATTCAAGGTCAACATGACAGTGATAATGAAAATAGTGGTAAACAGTATTATTGGAACCACTTTCAGAGTATTTTGATGGACAGTAAAAAACTGACAGTCAATCAAAACACAGCAGGGGTCACCTCGCCTCCTCCGTGGTGCCAAAAGATGGACAGCTCCAGGGCTCTAGTTCTCTCTACCTTGTCTTATAATCATTCATATTATTAATAGAAATGATCACTTGAAATCACTCAGTCTTGGTACAACACTGTCAAATTACTTATGATGAGGGTCTTTGAATTTGTTCTTTGCTGAAGTTTGTGCACAAAGATATCATAGTAGTAATTGTTCTTGGAGTGAACGCCCCTTTATACCAATATCAGACAGATGAATGTCTAATTCTGAAACCTCTGACATTTTTCATTTATCAACATTTACAGTTATGGGGAAAGTTATATAGCATGTATTGATGCCGCATTTTACAACATGTATATCCTTTACTATTTACAGCTAGTGTCTGAATAGTCTTTTATATAAATAAGCAACTGAAACAGAAAAGGAAGACGTCTCACCAACAATCAAACAGGAAAATAAGACTTTTTAATTACCCATGACAGCTTGGATCTTGTGAAGAGTATGTGCAGGTGGGCGGTGTGACACATGAAGATGCAGATGGGTGAAATGAAAACAGATTATCCACCATGGTGACGCTTGATGGGAGCAGGTTAAAGACAAAGATTAATCTATGACGTAATTAACATATATTATCAGAAGATTTTCAAACCTGGCTGCGGGGAATTTTCCCTATTCACCTAAAGAAACAGCCCAGGAAACCACAATGCTAAAAACGAGGGAATGACGAGAAATCAAATATGAAATCAGGCAAATTATTTAAAATAAGACTAATGATCACCGTGCTTCATTTCTTAAAAGTCATGAATTATATTTTCTGATCTAAAAGAAGCCCTGTCTAAAATGATTTGTGTGGCTTGTAAATTTTTAACACTAATTAGAGCATGTGATGTTTAAAAGTCACAGTATTTGGCTACGTTCACACTGCTTCACACTGAGTCTTAATTCTCAATTCCGATTTTCTTTACTGAGATTCAATTTACTTGCATGGTTGTTTACACTATATTTTAAATGCGATCGCCATCTGACTCCAGTGCAAGCAGTCTACGGCCCTGAAGTCACCCACATGCGCAGAAGAAAACATGACGTCACACACAGCACGCTGCATTTACGGAAGTAAATATGGACGTTGCACATGTCAGCGTGTTTGCATCCGTTCTGAAGTTGTTGTGCAATCGGAGCCGACAAAATTATGAAGATTTTATTTTTTAAAACCTAACTTTCTTTCCACTGACTAGCTCCAACAAGGGTGTCTGCCATGCTTGTTTCATCCATTGTTTACATTTGATATCTCCACCTCCGGCCTCCTCCGGTGTAGAAATGTGACGTCCGTCTCTCTTCAATGACCTAAAAGTCTGATGAAATGAGACATGACCGTTCAGACTGAGGTCGCTATGAGAAACATCCGATATGTAGCCGATTTAGGACTGTCATATAAAATCAGATGTGGTTCACAAAAGAAGTCAGATTTTGGCCACTTTTGCTTACAGTGTGAACATAGTCTTTGTTTCATATTAGAAAACTTTAACTCACATGCTGCTAATTTTGTTTACATCACAATGCACTCGGAAGGTGATGTCATGTCTCAGGACCCTTTGATGAGAAAAATATTTCTTCTGTGTTTCCTTTTCAGTTTGAGTCTAGGCATAGCATCACTGACAACACTGAAGACCTCATTCAAAATCTTCACCAAAAGTAATAAGATTGGATAGGTGACAAGGTAAGTTTGGTTAAGTAAATGTCTGTGTTTTATAGCTAACCTGTAAGGAAAGTGTTGCTATAAAGAACTCCTTATGCGTAAAGAGCTCAGCTGTTCAAAGTATGCAACACTCAGTATTACACCGGCTAGTGTAAAAGCTCATGGGTCTGTGAGGTTGAAATTCAAGTCATTCAATACATGATGCTGTTGTGCTTTAGCGAAAAGTGAGATTCAATCAGTATTCATGGTTTGACTGTGTCTGCTGGTAAGAAATCTACAAGCTAGTCCTGATGTGAAGTGAGAAAGTCAGTGACGATTAACTTCTGGTTCTGACAAAGTGCAGTTTACTTGCGATGCAGGAAATCCAGCTTTTGTTATCTTATGTTTCCAACATGTCCTTCTAGTTTTCTGTCATAATATTTAAAACCTCCTATATCAGATGCGTCAGGGAAGAAAAACTGCTTTCGGGAGCAGTATTTAGGAGTCTCACATCTTCTTTTATTATCTAGAAACTACAACCTAAAGTAGCCGCATGTGGCATCGTACAGATCATTTCTTTGCTGTTGTCCAGGAAAAAGCAATAACATAATTGAAATGGTAACTGTTGATCGAAGCCAGATCGGCTCATTGGAGCAGCATACACCGTAAGAATGAAGTAAAGGCAGCTTCCACAGTTCCAAATATGTCATAAAACATTTCTTTGTGTATTTTTAACAAGATATTTTAGTAGGATTAAGACCTATAAGTCCTATCAGTAGAGGACCTTTAAGAAAATGTATCATCTGCGTTGCCAAGCAACAATTACCTCTCGCTCAGCCTGGACTTGTAGTGTCCTAGCAAATTTCAAAACTGAAAAAAGAAACTTATGACAAATTGCACGTATGGCCTATTTCTTATATATATAGGCCGGCTCTCTCTCTGCCCTTTATCACGACCACACAGGGGGACTGAGCCCTCACTTTCCTTCTCCTACTCCCTCACACTTAAGTGACATCTCCAGATCTCTACTTTTGAACATTTTTGCTGCTCACGTTTTCCATTCAGGTCTCCCCCTGCAGCCATCTTGTCAGTTCAATAAGGTTAGAGACTTTGAAGAAATTTAAGAAAATGTATTGATGCGTACGAGTTAAATTTCAAACAAATTCTGTTTTGTAATTAGATGCTGATGTCTTACCTAATTGGAGAAATTACATTAACCAAGGAAGGGGACAGGACAGAAAACCCAAGAAGTCTAGAGGATGGTGGTGGATGAGCAGGGATAGAAGGAGGCAGAAACCACTGATGAGGCTCCCCTGGTGTCAGGTAAAGGTGGAAATGGGGAGATAGCACAAAAGTCAGCCCGAGGGTACAATGACAGAACCAAAGAGAGTTTTAAAGAGCGGGGATCAATCTGATTGTCTGGGAATGTAGCACGAAAGAAAGCCATTAGACCAGAGTAGTGATGGCAGATTGAGAGAGAGGTAAGTTTGACAGCATGGAAAGATGGAAGAGACAAAGTGCATCAGGATGAAAAGTCACTCAAGAACACTCGAGAATAAGAGGGAACATACCTCTCTTACTGAACTTATACATAAGCCTCATATATAGTCATCTGGCTTTAACATTTATTTTACAAGCAAACCTACATCACAATACAGATGTGTGGCCAAATTGACAAGAAACTAAAAGTAAGGCAGCATTTTCCAAGTGGTACGAATCTTTAATTTCCAATTTGGCTGGTTTTAGTCCTACCTGGCAAAGAGATGTTTTTGTACTAGTCTCAATGAATGTATGTCTTCTACAGGGTCCTTCCGCTCTGGGGTGCTTCAGGGGTCTATTCTTGGACCCCCTCCTTTGCTCACTTTACTTGCTCCCCTTATGTTCCATTCTAAGGAAATATGGAATCTGGATCCACTGTTACGCAGATGATTGTCAAATTTGTATTCCCCTCAAACAGAATGATTCTCACTGTGTCCAAATACTGTTACAATGTCTCAGTAACATCAAAGCATAGATGGCTTTAAATGCCCCAAAAGTTCCCCCTGTGGAACGGGTTGCCGCTACATATGAGGCAGGCAATCATTACCTGTTTTTAAATCTCATTTAAACACCCATCTGCTTTCCCTGGCATTCAACACAGCATGAGTTGTTGCTTTGTCCCTGGTACATGAAATGTGGTGCTTGCTCCACATGTTTTGTCTATTTTGTCTTCTATCTTTTTTTTATTATTATTATTTTAGTGTCCAGCACTTTGGTCAGCTATTCTTCTTTTTAAATGTGCTTCATAGATAAATTGGATTGGATACTACTGTCCTCAAAATAGTATTATTTGAAAGTGTACCTCAAATTAGAGGTCAGCAGACAAGCCAGCTTGGTACACATGCATTTTTACAAATGCATTCAATGCATATATTTCACACAATTAAAGACACTGTAACGTTTTCAATAAGATGCAGTATCAACTTTCAGATGCATCCAATGGTAGTATAAAATAAAGGCAGGGAAGAAAGAGAGAAGTAGGGACACAGACAATATGAGAAGTGATCGACCCTCTGGTTTGCCTCAACCTCATAATGAAGCAAAACAGCATCTTATTTGCCTCTGATGAAGAAAATCGTTTTGTCTCTCCCAACAAATGTGCCTCCCAAATCTCATAAAGCTTTCCTTATCTATTAAAAAACTTTTTTTTTCATTCCTTTTTCTGTTTACTGTCTCTGTGATCCCCCTCCCTCCCCCTTTGTATCAAAGGAGTTACATTATTGTCCAGATAAGTCATGCTTGGAAGGATTTTTTCCAAGCACAATGCACTTTTGTTATGAAGGTGGGGGGATTAGTGTTAGAGATTAGCAGATACCATCTCTAAATCTTACCAGTGAGAGACCCTAATAATGATTCTCTTAGCTTCAAAAATGTTGACCTTAAGTTTTCAGACATTTTCTCCCTGCTCATCCCTATATTACTGTTGACATTTCTACATTTAATTACTAAGATGGAATAAAGTTTAAGTGAATCCAAGAGGCCTTCAAAAGAGGAGTGAGTCGAGCTCAGACTCCAGACAGACATGGAGAATTCAATCGTTTGCTAATTCTGATTTTGAGAAAGATAAAGGTTTTCAAATCTCCTGGTGTTAAGTCAGGATTTGGACCCACTAGAACCATGTGATGTTGACAGGGTTATTAGAGGGCAGGGCTTTGAATGTCCAACAGCAGTTGAGTTATGATGTTCCCTGTGTCGTTATCACCATCACTCTGAGCTTGATAGATTACAGAGCAAGAAAAAGAAGACAAAGAGGCAGAAAAAAAGATTTAGACTGTGTTCATGTGCAGTTCTCCTCCAGCTGCTTTCTTTCTGATTCCTCCCATTATCTTACTTCTGTTTTCGTATTCTTAATTTGTGAGATAAAAGTTTTGTTCCCCAGATTAAGGTCTGTCTTTTGGCTATTTCCCAACATATGAAAAGCCAAAGAAAAAGATTGAATTACTGGCTTTTTTATTTATTTATTTTCCTTTTAAGAATGTTTCTTTGCCAGAATCCCCTGGCAAACCCAGAACCTATGTAAATAATGACAGTGGTAATGGACCTTTAAAAAATAGAGAAGGTCCTGGATAGAATAGCAGAATAGAGTTACAAAGGATGCTTTAAAAAGAAGTGTCCTTTTTTTCAACTCTATTTTTTGTGTGTGTATGTCCTTGATTTATCTGGATGATTGGAGGAATACGGATGAAGAGCTCTAAAAGATACTCTTACATTGAGTTTGGGTCATTTTAGGGCTGCATATACACTTTCATGCAGAAGTACCAGCTGTCTCTGTACCATTCCCATGTCCCCACCACATCCCACTGAAGAGAGTGCTTTTCCTGTCTTCTAACCACCCACTACAACAATCCTTCCATGTGTCCATTCCCTTTTCCTCCACTATCTAATTATTTAGCAAGCAAGGGAGGTAATTTGCACTCTCTTGTTGCTGCTCAAGTGCCCATTAGAGGTAAGCACTTAATCTTTGTAATGAAGTTATCGCGTTAAATGAGTTGAAAAACTCTTTTCCTTTGCTCACATGTCTGAGGAGAAGTTTTTGGGTGACAAAAGCAGAACAGCAGGAGTGCTAGCAGAAAGAGAGACTAGTGACTGTGAGGAAAAAGTAACTATGTTCATAATCTGTCCCTGTCTATTTCTCTTCAACCCTAAAACACCCCAACCTGGTCTCAAAGATATAATTCATGTGTACTCGCTGATGTGTGCTTTTTCTGTCTTTCAAGATAATTGGTATACTTCAGGAGGACATACCATAAGTTTAAAACTAATGTTAGTATGAAGACAGTCCAGTTTCACCACAAAACTTGTGATATGCACATTCATCCACTTAAAACTAGTGTCACAACCCATGGTTGTAAGTTTTGAGATGGCAATGTAGGTTTAGGCTACATTAATCTGTCAGAAAGCATTCACATCATATGACAAAATGAGTACGCTGTAGATTTTTGTAATAGTTCCAACCCCATATCATGTATTTTTAACACTCAACCTAACTATTCACAGATTGGAATTTAGTGGAAAACTAATGCATCATTGTGTACGTTCATATGCATGTCAACCCAAGTCCATTCGCCCTTAATTCCCAATAATCTCTGACAGATGTGACCTTTTCTTTGATAATTGTACACAGGTTAAAATTTTTAAACTTTTTCTATTGATTTTGGAGAGAAGCAGAACTGCGTTTCATCAGGTTGAGATAAGATAGAATTTCTCTTTTAATTAAACAAATCCAGTCATCCTCAAATTTGAAGTGAAAACTTTGTGTTATTATTATTTGGAAGCTGTTTAAGATACTGAATGCATGCATAGTTGCTCATACATCTTTGAACAATGTCTTTTATTAAAATTACTTAGAGGCAGAACAACCTCTTTTATCTTATTGCTCGCCTTGTATTTTTAGTTTTCTTTCTTAGTTTCTATGTGCATATTTCATTAAACTGGATGTAAAAACTGTGGAAATTAGCTTTCCCCATTACTGCAGTTAAGTTTTCAATCATCCAAAAAGAAATCTACTCCCTTATGTTGAACATAATGGGGTACAGTCCATATATCAGACATAATTATGGACTAAACACACCAGTATGTGGAAACGGAATGTAAGGACTTATGAGTAGAGGAAAGTGGAAGAATACAAGGACTGTTGAAAACATTATGCAGGATGAGTCTTGGACAATCAGTCATTTTTATAAAAGCTCAGATTAGTTCTACCATTCCCTCCTTCCTCTTTCTGAGTGTTTGTGACTAATTTAACACTGGTGAGAAGTGGAAAGTGGGTGTTATTACGCATCAACACAGAAGGAGATGTAGAAAGCTGATGTACTGATGAACCAAAACTTATACTGCATGAGTGTGAGCAAAAGAGTAAGAAATCATACCGTTTCCTAGCCTTTATTGTGAAATTGTGATGTTGTATAGTATATAAAACGTGCTGCATAAATGAATGAATGAATGTTGGTGTCTGGATTAAAAGCGGGAATTCAACAAGTGCTATATAAATGCAGTTCATATCACTTATCAACAAAAATCTGAGTTAAAAATGTGCCAAATGGATGAGAGTCATGCTAATTTATCAATTTCTGAAACATCAGTTATGGTAAACTTCAAATTTAGTGCATGAGCAATGACACAATTTTTTGGTAGGTGATCAATAGCAAGAGTTTGAATTTGTATCACAGCAGAAAATTGATAGAAATCCATAGTGACAGCAAAAGATAGGAGAAGTGAGAAGTTATGGGAAAGGACAGACAAGAGGGAGCGAGGGAAAGAAAAAGAGAGGAGGACGAGATGGTGGAGAGGAGAAATAAAGGAAAAATGGCCCTGTCCCCTGTTTTGGGTTAGAAACACTTATAACTCAGGACCATAGATTATGACAGTCCAATCTTCTGGGCTGCTGCTTGAAAAATAACCACAAGCACCCGGCTGCCATGTACACAAACACACAACTATAAAGACACACATGCACACAGAGGGAGATGGGGATAAAGTGGGGTAGAGAGATGAAGGGCCAGGCGAAAGAGAAAAAGTGGGAAGCAATGGAAATGAAAGAACGACATAGATGTATGCAGAAAAGATGGAAGTGGCAAAGAAAAAGCAGGATGGATGAGAGCTTAAAGAGCAGAAGAAGTGTGAGTGTGATAGTATGCATAGTGGAAGCAGCAGATTGAACAATAATGAGAGAAAAGAACAAATCGGAAAGTAGGATTACCTGGAGTTAAAGGCCCGATCTCACACTGCAGTGCAAGGAATCACATTACAAAACAGTTTTTCATTTGCCTGAAGCACTTTATTACTTTTTTTATCTATGCAACCCTTACCATGTCATTGATATTACGACTCTTTTGCACAACAGACCTGAATATCAGGTTAACCAGGCCTAGATTTAGAGAGCTTGGTAAGAAAGACAATGACAAATAATGCTTAAATGTATCTATTAAGGTACATATGTAGGTGATTTATCAAAGGCAATGAGCACATTCAACTTTAAATTGCTCAGTAATCACACAGAGTAGTTTTCCTTTCACAAACTAATTTAGAGAGCTGCAATTATTTGTAAAATGTCTGGTTTGTACAGGTGGTATTGACCAGTCACAGGGTTGCAAAATCATTTCCTTTGCAGATTAAAAAAAACAACTTAAGGCGACTTGAGGTCACTTGCACTGCTTAAAAGATGCTTCGGTGGCACAAGAGGATTCTATGTATCATATAGTTGAATAATTATGTTTCCAGAATCCATAACTCCCATCAGAACTTATGTTTAAGCTCTAAAACAACCTGAAACATGAAGTGGGGGTTTTTAAAGTTGAAATGGGGCAATAGATTGTTCTTCTGAGATCTTGAAGAAAACTGTTGTCGACCTTTATAGAAAAGTTGTCATGCTTATTTTCCAAGGGTTGATTAAAAATCATTACACTGCAAATCTAGAATGGAGTATTTGTGCTTTTAAAAGGAGAGAAAGAAAACCAGCTGTCTTTTCCTTAATATGTATAGGGTAATGTCTAACATATTCTGGCTAACAGATCATTCAAACCCTTAAGTCCTTTTCCAATGTCTACATCACAAGAGATAACAGAGACAGACCAATGCTACTCATCCAAGTTAGATTAAACATGTTGCTTCATACTTCAACGTTTTTGCAGATCACCTCATGCTAAATGGAAAGTCTACATGAAAGTTAGAGAAAACAACTGATGTGTTTGAAACTCCAGCAACCTGAGACATTCTGTCTACATACCACTGCTTGTGTAGTAGATGGCCTGTGGGGTTTACATGTAAGTATTGTAAATAGAGAGGATATGTTTGCATCCGTAGAGTAAAAAGGATTAGAAAGATGAAGATCTATTATGAGATCTATTAAGTACAGATGATAAGGAATATAAGCAATAATTGCACCCAAGGTGCAGATGGCCGTATATTTGTACTACCTCTATCACGACTTAAATAATTTGTATAGTCTGAAGTATTACAAGATATGTTAAACTTTTCGATCATTAAAGTTATATTTCAGTAAGATATTCATTGTAGATGACATGTATTACTGCAAGATTTAGGGGATTCTGTTTACAACCCCAACAAAGTTGTGCTTTATAGAAATAAAGTCAGAATGCAATGATTTGCAAATCTCATGAATCAATGTTTTACTCAAATAGAAAACAGAAAGAAATGTGAGATAGAAGAAGTGAGATATTTTACCATTTCTTGAAAAATATTAGCTCACCTTGAATTTCATGTCAGCAACACGTCTCAAGAACAAAAAGGCTGTAAAAGTAAAAGAAAAAACTGGAGGAACATGTTACAACTAATTAGATTACTTGTCAACAAGTTAGCGACATGACTGGGTATTGAAAGAGCACCTTAGAGAAGCAGAGTCTCATTCTTGTCTGATATAGGATTCTACAGTCCTGGGTTTTCTTTGCTGTATTTTGCTGTTAATTATTCTGCAGCTGGACTCGTCTACTACGAAGCTACTGCTGTTGTAATAGATGCAGTGTGTGGTAAAATGAGCACAAATGTTGCTCTTAAACCTGTATGTAGCACTCCCCACTGATTGTGCCTTTGCAGATGTGCAAGTTCTGATAAGTGTATGGTCCCTCAACACTTTAGTCTGGATAATGCAGAATCAATGATTTCCTAAAATTCTTTAATTGACTATGAAGTTTGGATTTTCCACTTCACCTCAGTCCATTTTAAATAATCCTTGGTCCAGAGAAGATTGTGTAATTTCTAAAGCTGCTTGCATGTGGCTTCTTCTTTGTATGACAGAGCTTTAACGTGCATTGAACTGTGTGGATGAACTGTGTTCACAGACAATGAGTTTCTGAGCCCATGACAGAATTATGCCTGTTCTGCTGTGTTGTAATTCAGAACATTTAGGGGGCCCAAAGCCCAAACCTGTAATATGTACAGTAGATGGTAAAATATTGAAATTCTTCACAATTTCACACTGAGAAACTGTCAGGAACTCAGGACACAGATACAGGGTCAGTTCGGATGCAAAGAGGGTTTATTAAGATAACACAGCACAGGCAAGGCAGGGCAAGATCTCCAAGCAGAGCAAAAGAAAGGCTATGAAAGTCCTGAGCACTCTCCTCAGCAACTATGGGTGAGGTCGAGTGCAGCTATGAAAGTTATTAAACATAAATCTCTCCACGCCAGAAGGAAAACAGAAAATCTATGAACAGTTTAACAAAACAAAGACACGCTGTCCTAATGAGGCGGATTTAACAAAGGATGCACTCTTACAAAACTGAGGCACTATGAAACTTTAACTATAAACTTAAAGCTCTCCTTTAACAGAGGCGACTATGAAAGGTTGCAACGAAAAATCTCTCCTTGAAAATGGAGGAACAAACAAGGCTATGAAACTTATCGTATTGAATAAATAAACTATGACTAAGAAAAATAATAAATTACAAAATAAGGTAGCTCTACAGGAGACTCGCTTCACTGCAGGCTTGTGGACACTATGGCTCAAAGTAAGGCTGGTAATCAGGCTCATGAGAGGAGACAACATACTGGCACGAGACAAGAAACGCAGACTATTTGAACACATGAGAGACCAGGGGGTACAGGTGGAAACACTTGGGAATCAGGGAAGACAACAAGATGCTTGACACGGGAGGAAGGGCAAGATACCTGAAACGAGAGGGGAAAGTTAGTGCTTTTTCAAAATAAAATAGGAAGTAACGAGACAAGACATGAAACAGAACACAAATCATGACAGAAACATAACTCTGAAACTCCACCACATTTTTTGCTGTTGGACGACAATCTCTGATTATTAGACCATTTCTGTCATTTTTAGAGCCTCCATGTTAGAACTTACAGTCGTTAATGTGTGTTTATGTTAAGAAATCCTAAACTGTGCACACTCTCACAGCCTCAGGTGCAGCACCCTCATTAAAAATGAGTTCCAAGGGTTGTTGTATTTTTTGTTAGTTTGTTCAACAGGAAATGGGTGTTTTGTTGCATTTCGCTATGATTTTACTTTCTGAAGAGGCTTTTGCCAAGTACTATATAAGCTGTATAAATACATTAAAACATTCACATCAATGTTTTAACCATTCACATCATTACACTTTGAAAAAACTCACCTACAAGTCAGTGCTAATAGGGTCAATGTGTGCTTTAGGCATTTCTTCAATAGTTTTATTGAGATAAGAAGTGGAAGCAGGTTGAAAGTATTCTTAATATTGTTAACTTCTGACTAGCTGCAGGGCAGTCACTCAGCTGTCTGTCTTTTTTTGCTCCTCAACATGAATGTTTCCTGAGCAGAAAATTAATGTAATCACAAACTTAACTCAAATCATGCAACATATGACGAGACACGTAATAACTAACAAGAAGGTAAGCAAACCAAATCTCAGGGCAAACTGTATTGCTGTGCTATTGTTCACAGCTAGGCCTTCATTGTATAGAAAAACACTGTTGTGTATATAAAAGGGCATTGTCATGGATAATTATTTTCATCTTTCAAAAGAAAAAATGGAATATTAAGAAAAATCCTCTCAAAAGTGTCTCAATTTTGCTTTCAGAAATCTGTTAGCAGTGAAAGAAAAATGTCAAACTGACATTTTTAACAGAAGAGCAAGTAAAAGGAGTAAAAGTTTCCAGACTTTCAGGTTTGCCTGTGATTCATGATGGAGAGTCAAACATTTAATTCATCCTCCGACAGTATTTCTTCCTGTTCGCATTAATGTAAAATCCTGTTTAAAATGCTGAGAATTGATTTTCTATGAGTGAGAAATTCTGGGAACAAAACAAGCTAATGCAAGAGGAGACATTCCTGCTGTTTAAGATGAGTTATGAATGTTGGGGTACACTTATAATCCACAAGTTTTGTTACTTTATTTTTTAGTCATATTAAGACATTGTCTATATTCTATGCAGCTGTCTGTCTTTTTCTCTAAATCTATAGAAGGAATATTAATTAATTAATAGTCTCAACAATGATGAATTACTTAAGCAACATTTCTGGAAGTCGTGGTGAGCTTAACTGCAAATACTAACATTATACAGTGAAAGAAAATCTCAATTTAACCATTTTCTTTGGTAAATTTTCTCTAAATTTAATAAAAAAGGTGAGAAAAAAGTGCAATGTCATGTTGCAATGTTCCAACAGCTTATGACTGAATCGTTCCATGCAGCGCCCACATCTTACTAACATTAAGATACTAACATTGCATCAGAGATTTCAGGAGGTTGTGCTATCCAGCTGGGAAGGCTCCAGTAACTCTTTAAAACCACGCTTTAAATTTGCTCAACCACCCGAGGCCTTTCAATTCAGCCTCATTAAGTACTTTAGAATCAGGTCGTTTCGGATAAGTTAATGTTGTCAATACAAGAAAAAACTGGTTCCAGGATTGTTTAAATATTCTTCCAGGCGTTATAGTGAAGGTAGCTGTCTGTATTATTCAGTTCAGGCCTCGTAAAAGTGTCTTTGTCTGATTTAGCCTGTTTCAGAGTAACTCACCCCATCATCCACATTTTCACGTTAGAAACTCTTCTTAATCGTTTCTACAGAGGTAGTTGCGTCCATTTTCATGGAGTTTGATCCCCTTTAGCCTGTAGTTTTGCAGAGAGCGTCATATTGATCAGAGGTACTGCAAAAAAGAAAAGAGTGGAATGACTCAGTGTAAGCATTGCTTTGGAAAAGATTTTGCACTTTGGAACTGATGGCTCATATTACATTTCCACACCCTACAATGTCGGTTTCCCCATTCTCAGGTACAACAAAGTATAACAACTTCTTTTCACATTTCACATTTTTATCATTCACATAGGAACAGCCCCACCACTCACTGCTGCTGAAAGTGTGAAGCACATCTATCCGCCGACAGTAGTTAGAGCACATTGCACGACTGAGCATATTTAAATTGTTGAACTGCTATGTCTTTGAGGTATTATAAAAGGATGACTGGAGGTGGGGAGGGATTGGTTTAAGGCAAGGTCCAGACCCTGTTTTATCGTATCTTTTGTGAGAGATTCTTTTTAAGCTTTCGAATCAAAGCTATGAACTCAAGATTTTCTGAAAAGAATTACATGCGTAAAATAGCCCTGCCTTACAATATGGGTGTATTGTACTCCATTACGTTAAGAGTTGCTTCATATTCATAGAACGATTAGTAGTGTATCAGTGCCTCAATGATGGAAATGCACATCTTATAATTTTATAAGTTTATTAGTTTTTCAAAAAAATTAGAGTTTCATTATTGTAATCTAATGTGCAACAACAAGAGAAAGTGTTACTTTATGTCACTTTACATGTGAAAGCGATCATGTTGTGTGAAGATAGTATCAAATTATGTGACAAATGTATTCTATGACATGAATGCTTCTTAGCTCCAGTTCATTCCCAAGGCTCCAGCTCTTGAGTCTCATCCCAATCCACACATGAGATTTCCAATTTCATTTCATCTGCTGCAGGCGAACTATGCAATATGCTGACCGCCGTGCGCTAACACCCTAATCATGGTACAATGCCCGAGAAAAAGGCTGCATTTCTGGTGTGAAAATACAGCTAATACAGTGAATTATATTATTTTCAGAATAGAATAGAATAGAATAGATCTCAAGAACAATGAAAAACAGTATATACTTATGTATTATATACACTACATATGATTCTCTTTTGCACATTAGAAATTACACAACAACTCCAGTGAAGTTCACATTGGATGAAAGTTCATGTCTTGCTTTTTATTTTCAGAAGTGAAATTCTTGAACATTTTCCCAAATGGGGGGAAGACAGGCATAAAGAAGCAACACCGTCTTCCATTTGAAACCAAGGTAATTAAGATAATGACTATTAAAGAGAGAAATGTGGAGAGAAAGAAGTTAAGAGGTGCAAAACTGAGATAAAAAGGAGAGAGAAGTGGAAAAGCAAAGGAGAGCAAGAGTTGATGAGAAGGTGGAGGGAGCAAAGACGGAGAAAGGGAGGGTCGGAAAAGATGAAGAGGGGAGTAATATTTTAGAGTAATGGAGGTGAGAGGCCAGAAGATAAGAGAATGGACAGAATGTGGCAATGGAGAGATATACAGCTGCAAGGACTGTGAGAAGTGTGTAGAAGGAGCCAGCAGACTTCATTACTGCTTATCTTGGTGTTGGAGAAATATTGTGTGTGTAAGTGTGTCACTCAGACACACACCCAATTTGCATTTCAGCTCACCTCACAGCCATTACTATAAGATGAAGAGTGGAATTTGATGAAGTGGGTGTGGCATCAGGGCTGCTTCCAAACTACACAGAGTTATCCCAGTATGCAATTAGAGGCAAGTTACGAGCCCACCTTGCATGAAAATGAAGACTAGGATTTGTTGTGAGAAGCCCGAGCATTTAAATTTAAGTGTAGTTCTCCTTCGTAGATCTCCACATCTCACTCGTGTCTTTCTCTTACAGCTCACTCTACCTCGATCAATCTTTAACCCTCCCCCCTTATTCAGCCACTCACACTCCATCTTGCCGTCCTTCCATCTTAGCCCTCATCAATCTACTGTCCTGCTGTACCACATTCATGATGCTGAACTTCTCAGCTCTTCCTCTCGCCCCTAACTACCCGTTCTCTCGCCCTCGTTCGGCGTCCCCTGCCCTGAGTTGCTCCCTCCATCAATCAACCATCCAACTCACGCACTGCCAGTCTGGACCTCTTTCTCCCCTCCGCCCACCCACTCGAGGCATTAATCTCTATCAGCTGTCTTCACTCAGTAAGCTAGACAAGAGGCAGGCTACGCTCTGTGCTCTCTGTCTTTGTCCTTGTGTTTTCTGTCTTGCTTCTCTTTTTGTCTTTACATCTTTGGTGATGAACCCATAATTCGGTGCCTGCTACACCTACATGAGGGTACGCATTTGATTGAGCAACCCGTTACATCCCTTTACTTTATCTCCTGTTTTTTAATTATTATTATTTTTCCAGTCTGACAAATGTGATTTTTTTTTTAAATGCTTTATTTCAAATAGCATAACCAATCAAATTAATCTTTGTCTATTCATTTCATAATAGAAAATACAAATTAATGACAGCGACTGCTGTTGTTTAATCATATCAATGCAAACATCCCCTGACTTAATCTTAAAATTGTTTTATTTTTCCCACATGTGATTCCAATGTGAATATATTTTGAAGTTATCACCACTGATCATGCAAAATGAGTTAGTGGACAGTTTAATCTGGTTTTCCACAGTTTTATGACATTTTATAACTTAAATAGTCAATGTTGTAATCATATAAAATTCATGTTTAGACTGACTTATGACCTTCAATCAAAATTATTTCATCGCTTCAGTCCAGAGACTAGATTATAGAGAAATGATGACTAATTGGTGAAACATTGTTATATTTTATACCACATATACAACTGCTATATGTTAACCTAACCATGTAGTTCTTAATTTCTAAACCTTTTAAGTGGCTTCAGATAAATGTGGACGCTAAATGAATGTGATAGAAGGTAAACTGTTGGTGTCTGCCGTGTTTCTTGAGATGTACCTTTATTGATTCCTGTAGGGGAGGTTCTGGACATAGCAGCTTCCCACGAGTGTCCTGACTGTCCCAGTTGTGTCCCACTAGTTCCATCAACATTTAAAGGCTGCTACAGCTGTTGTGAGTGTGAGAGAGGATTCAGAGGATCCACATTTGATTTCATCACCTGTGGCAGTTGTGGCATTTGACCTCCACACTTTACAGACATGTCACAGAGACTTGGCAGCTCTTACCACAACACGGGAGGATGACCCTCACATACAAGCTAATGCTCTCTGGCATGAACACACACAAAAACACAAGTTTCACTCCTCTTTCAATCACAGCATGAATGTGAGAAGCCTGTGCACACACTCAAACGCATTATACTGTGAAATATTTACACACATGCTTAGACTGCACACACGCACACATTGGGCTCTGAGGCGATCCAGAGAGACATATTGGGCCTGCAAGTTTCAGCTGAATCCATCAAAACTGAGCCCACCTCTCAGTTTCACCACCTTCTATCCATCCATCATTCTCTCCTTCCCTCTTTGTCTCTTGTTCTGCTTCCCTCCCCTCACTGCTCCCCTCCTCTTCCACCTTCCACAGTCATCACTTCCATCTCCCTCTTTTATGCTCTCACTCGTCTCTTTTCCTCTAACCTTTAAGCCAACCTCTGCCTTTTAACGCTGTGCTCCAGATACATCTTAGCCACGTCTCTCCCCTCTGCTCTCCCTCCCAATCTTCTCCATCTACCTAAAATTTCCTTCTGTGTGGCTGTCTTCTTGCTTCACTGTCCTCTCCATTTATCTCTCTCTAAGCCTGCTTCTCATTTTCAATTTCTGAATTTCCCCCTCATTGAGCACTTTCTGCCCTTTTCTGGCATGCTGCTTTGAATCTTATTACTTTACCTCCCCCCTCTGTGTCAGCTTTTCTTGCTTTTTCCGGTCTTTGTCCCTCACTTTTAGACCCATTCTTGTTTTGTGATATCACCAAATTTTGAGATGTTTTAACATCAGAATTCAGGTTATCAGTGCACCTGTCTTTCATAGAGTTTGCCTGTATTAGTGCTAATCATATTCAAGTTGTTTTGGTGCCTCAGTTTTCATTATAACCTTGCTTCTAGCTGTTTATTTTTATCAGCCGTGACTTTAATTTAACCAGCAATTTGAATTTGATGTGGATTTAAATGGGGAAATCAATAATAGATCAGAGCTTTCACCTGGATTCTCTCAGTCAATCAGTTTAATGATGTGAGTATTTAGGAGCACAACCTCTCGTACAATTACTGTGTTTCCATTTGGGAAACACAGTGAATGCATAAATAATATTCTGTCCTTTTCCAAAAACTTTCATCAGTCCTTCTGGAGTAATTGTGTAGCTCTTTGTGAGTGTGTAGGCTATGGATGTGTGAGGCAAGTGTGTGAGTGTGCATAGGTGCGTTTGTGTGACATTTAATATCATAACTCTCACTGGCAAGCTCTTCATTACACTGCACTCAGTCTAATTTCATTGGGGCCTGCAGCCGTTTGAAAGCAGGCCAAATACTCAATGAGAGATGAAGAAAGGAAGAGGAAGAAGGAGGAGAAAAGGGGAGAGGTGAAACTTAGAATGGGTTGTTGATATTACACAGCAGCTGCTCTGACATGATGCAGCTATATTCCATCCACACTCACACACAGACACACAATTCGAACATCTTCATGGGCGCATCCACGCCTGCTGCTTCCCACAGAATTCTGCACTAATCCAATTCACGCCAATTCAAGCTGAAGGATGTTTCATTTCTTTACCTCTATGGCCCCCTATTCTCCTTTTTTCCCCTTTCTTTTCTCCTTTGCACTCCCTCTCATTCAGCAAGCAGGATAAGCTCTAGAATTGATTCTCTAGTTTTGGGATGGTATTGGATAAACAGTCGCTTGTCTTTGGGACATAGCTTTGAAAAAACACATTGAATGAGTCGACACAATGGAAAGAGGATAAACAGCAAGAGATAATACATTTGGAGAGAAATTAATGGATCCTGCGGAAATTAAAAAAGGGAAGATGGGAGGAGCAAATGAAAAGGACCAGATTAGGAAAAGTCAGTGAACAAAAAGACGAGGACAAATGGAAAGAGGAAATCATGCTTTGTTGCTGTGTTTGTTTTGGTTTGTGAGCCATAGATGGGTCGATCAGGTTCCAGGAAGTCCAGGGCAGAGACTGGTTAGCTCCTGCTCTCACACCTGTTCCTCATCTGCCCTCTTCAAGGCGTCTTCTTAAGGACCTGCAGGAGCAATCAGTCTCCGCCAGATTGCCTCACTTCACACTGTGGTAATTCAGCCAATTCCTGTGCTTCCTTGTGAAAAATATCGTTTGTGTTACTTACCCTGCCTCCTCGTGTCCCCAGCCGTCTTCCCCATTGTTTTCCTAGGCTCTGGCTTCCGAGACTTCGTCTCACCATTCTTTGTGGACGCCGCACCAGCCACACCTACCTGCCGTACATACCTGCCTGCTTGCCAGGACCTCTGCACGGACACCCACCTGGACTCTGTACGAGCAAATCGATCATTATCTTGATAAAGTCTCATACTCAAACTCTTACTAATCATCTCCCTCTCCTCTCAGAGACTCCCGCTCACCTGGATCATCCCTCTGGCTCCCCACACCACCTTTTTATTTATAAACCTCGTCTTAACTAAAGCTCTGTTGTTTCAGCGTCTACTGTTAGGTAATTTTGTGAGTCGGCTAGACACTAGCCATGGTAGAAAGGCTATCAACCAAACTTGTCAGTCATGTTTAAAATGTAATTGAAACTAAAATTAATTTCTTTGGCAAAGACAGTAGTATCTATCTCTGTGATTGTTTTTGCCTCATAGTAAATTCCCATGTATTAGCTAATGATATCAATATCTTACTGAAGAAAAGTTAGGTTTTAAAATGATATCTTTGGACTGTTTTACAACATACAAATTTGCCAGAAAAAGGAAAAAATAATGATTTAAATATATTATGGGCTTTCTAAATTCAAAACAAGGGGAAAATGATGTAAACACAAGAAAAAATCTCTTGAACGCAGATTTCGAACCAGGATTCCCTTTGGTGTGAGGTGACAGTTCTAACCACCACACCACCATGCAGCTCCTTGTAAACGCAGCATAAGCAATATCTGGCTAAACTTATGAAAGTCAAACAAGTTGCACCATGTATGAATCCTGAGATTGACCTTATTCAGTATCCCATCCACCGCCTTCTGTTCACTGTAACCAAAGATCTTTGTCACACCATTAAATGTTTCTCCAGGTTTCTCCAGATTATTGTCATGAACAGCAATCATTCAAAACTTTCTCGACTAAGAGTTAAAGCATCTTTGAGACTTTGAACTAGATATCTTCAACTCTGCAGTTGTTCAGACATGCCTCCAATAAACGTATTCCAACATGTATCTAACATCTCTGGGTTGTTCTGTACTGAGTTCGGATCAACCCAATGAATCAATCAAATGATGTCAGAACTCTAGCCCTTTTTATGTCTTGCCTGCATTAATGTGCTTTTTACTGAATAATTGCTGACATCCATATAATCTCATAACTCATTTGTATACCCTTATAAATGACCTATAGGGGCGTCCTCTAAACTATCATCCCAACAAGCAGTGAGAGGTATTGTATTTATCCAAACTTAATGACCACGTAGTAGATTTGTTCCTAACTTAAATACAACTCAAACGAGCATTTGCCCATCGGTGAAAACATCCCTCTCAAGTGTATGAGAGTGATGGGGAATAGGAGGTAGATGGCATCGTTGGGATTTTGGCTATGAGGTACAAATCCCATTCCAAAAACTTGGGATGCTGTGTAAAATAAAAAATAAAAAATGCAATGATTTCATGAATTCTTCTCCATCGTGCCCATATAATAATTTCTACTTCTGTGTAACTGCTTATGTTGAAACTATTGTACCTTTGCATGAGAATGTTAGCTGCACTCGGAGAGGTCACCGCTGTCTGCTCTCAGAACGGAGTGTCCCACAGCCTTGGCGGTATCAACACTACTGTCTGCACCGAGAAGAGAATATTCCACAGCCTCGGATTAATCAGCACCACTGTCTGCTCCCAGTAGGGCAGAAGGGAATGTCTCATGACTCATATCAGCAAAGCAAGCTTCTGTCTACTGTCCACTATAAAAGCTTCCTGAGCACTGTGTCTTTGAACATTTGCATCACAGCCTCTGTATGTAAATTGTTCCCTTGCAGCAAGTTAATTTAGTATCCTATGCTTTTGAATTTCAGACAGTATTCTTACTAATTTTCTAAACAGGAACATACACAACATATCAAATGTTGAAGGTCAGACATTTTACTGTTTCATTTAAAATAAAAGTTGATCTTGAGGCACACATGCACAAGTGTGTGGCAGCAGCACATCTAAAAAAGCTGGGATGTGAGCAAAAAAAGGGTTTAAAAGTAAGTGATACTAAACAGAAACAGCTGGAGGAACATTTTGATGTTAGTCAGGTCAACTGGCAATAGGTCAGTAGCATGATTGGGAATAAAAAGAGCACCTTAGAAAGGAGTCTCTCAGAAGTAAAGATGGATGGAGGTTTAGCAAATGTGGGAGGGAACAGTGCCTCACCACTGCTCACACCGTATACTGTGTTCTCTGGTCGGCAACGGAAGAGGTCTGTGGAAATGGCTGGCATCAGATAGGTTGGGTTCTGGTCACGTACACAGAAAATACCACAATCTGCTGTTTTCTTTGGGAATTCCATGTATGCTGCCATGGAATGTCTTTCTAAGATGTTCTGTTAATAAATTCCCCATGAGAGGCTGCCAAGGTGAAGTCCAACGACTGTGGTCACAAACTAAAAAAAAATAATCTTATAATTGTAGAGTTGTTTTTGAATAAAGTTTGTCAAAGTAAAATTGTAAAGACTTTGAATAGCTCATTGTCTACTGTGCACAATATAATCAAACAATTCAAAGAATCTGGAGACATCTTTGTGTGCAAAGGAAAAGGCCAAAAATCAATAATGGTTGTTTGTGATCTTCGGGGCCACAGGCAGCTCAGCATTAAGGACAGACATGATTCTCTCATGGAAATCACTATCTGTGAACACAGCTCACCGTGCCATCCACAGAAGCAGGTTAAAGCTCTATCATGCAGACAAGAAGCCACATGTGAACATGATCCAGAAAGCCTGCCGTCTTCTCTGGACCAATGTGCATTTAAAATAGACTGAGCCAAAGCGGAAAACTGCTTTGTTGTCAGACAAATTTAGATTTTAAATGCTTTTTGTAAACTGAAGACATCAGGTTGTCCAGACTACAGAGGAGCGGGACCATCTTGTTATCAGCACACAGTTGAGCAGCTAGAATCCTCTATCAGACAGGAATGGGACAACTTTCCTGTCCCAAAGGTCCAGCAGCTGGTCACCTCAGTTCCCAGATGTTTACAGATGTTGTTAAAAGAAGAGGGGATGCTACACAGCGAGAAACATAGACCTGTCCCAACTTTTCTCAGATGCTGCCATGAAGTAGAAAAATGTCTCATTTTTAAATGTTTTTTATGTTCTCGATATATTTGGAATAAAATGCTGTTTTAGGAGATTTGTAAATAAATGCATTTAACTTCTTATTAAAACTTTTTTGAATTGGGGTTGTTTGCAGTTGACGTGTATGTGTAACCAAAATAGAGCTGTGATGGATCTCCTTGTAGCGCTTCTCTTTAAATGTCAATTACTTCTTGTTGTTTCTGATCCACTCAATAAATGCTTAATTTTGGACATCATCTGTCGTATTATAGTCTATATTTTTCTAAAATTAAAAAATGAAAAAGAATAAATTAACTTTGAACTTTTAGAATTGTATTTTCCTTAACACAACGAACTACCTGAGCCTGCATGACTCGCCTGTTACAAGTGAATGACAGCTGTCAATCAGCTGCCTTCATGAAGTCATCTTCCCATAGTGATCAAATTTGACAGGAGCACCTGATCAGCAGTTTGAGTCCAACCTCTGAGTTCTACTCACTGCACTGAAAGCTGCACCTCAAATGACTTTCTGTTTTAAAAGTCTGAGGGAATCAGGTGTATTTTTGTCTCAGAACAACCTGGAGACATGTGTTTGAAAGCTCCAACTGTGTTATTTTTTTGATAGATGCTGAGAGGCCGCTGTCTCTCACAGTCTTGAAATGAAGTGAAAGCTCCCTTACAGAGTCTGTGCGAGTCAATACCTCGACTTTAAAGAAATTGACAAGCTGTTTTTGTGCACAAATCCTTCAGTTTTGACGTGTAATCCTGTCTGTGTTGAGCTCCGTCCCTCATCGAGTCTTTTCCTTGTCAGACAGGGCTAGTGTCTGATTTCATTTTGCTGCCACAAAAAAGGCAAAATGAGAGACGACAGGATGAGACTAACACACATCTGATAAGCTTTTTTTTCTCACAGCCATCTCCTTTTCCTTCTTGTTGACTGTTTCTTTCATTTTTTTATTCAACTCAGCCAAATCTTAGTTATCTCATCCAGTCCTCCCGTTTTCCGTCTTCCGTGCCGTCTTTCTCTCCATGGTTGTTTCTCAGATCTCAGTAAAGAAAGAAGTGATTTTCATTACAAAACTCTGCCCCCACTCCTCCACCATTGCTTCACTCTGTTCTGGCAGGCTTTTAATTTGTTTCTTGGACAGCTTTTCACCTTGATCGGGACACTAAATCCGCCAATTAAATCACCCAAATTGGTACTGTGGGCGCAACCAGAGGGTTGGAGGGTGAGCAACGGTAAAGGTGATATATACTACACAGCTATATACTATCTTTGTGTGTATGTGTAAGTGTTTTGACAACAGGGATTGGCTATAGCTGGTGAGCTTAGTCCATCTGTCAGAGGGTCCCCAGCCCAAGGCTAAAGGTGCTATCTGTCATGCCAGATGACATGGAGACTGAGAATCCGTGACAGGGGGTGTTATCACATATCACAGCAGCTAGGAAAGGAGATACAGAAGGAGGAAAGGAGGATGGCTAGTATATGGGGGAGATGAGGTAAGACACAAGAACAGCGAGCGTATGAAATTAGATTTACAGTAAAACACGAATGGAAAACCGGATGGAGGATAACTGAGCAGCAGAGAGAGACCTGGATGAAGAGAAGCAAACATATGGCAAATAGCAGAGGCTTGGGGGAGGAAGAGTAGTATGCCAGACTGGACTTGAATCAGAAACCCGAAGAAGGTGGGAGGTAAGGTGAGAAGCGAGTAACTGTATCTATGACCAATTGTGGATAGAGGGATGTAAGAAGAAAGGATAGCGGGAGAGAGCGGGGGAGGGAAACGGAGGAAGGGGAAAGTGGCGTTAAAATCAGAGAAGATTTGCTTGGTGGTGGTTTCACAAACTCACACTCACACACAGACACACACAGACACAAGGTGTAACTCTCTTTTCAATTACATGTGACAGCTGCTGTCCCCCTGATCCATGCAGCTACAGTGGCAATGGTGACAGGAATTATGGTGCAGCAGACAGGTGAGTCAGAGGGGAGTGAGAGGAGAGAGAGTTGGGAGAAAGGTGTGGAAATAGACCAAGGGTGAGTAGAATAAGTATAAGCTGGAGAGAGGGCATTTAAGAAATAAGACAGGAAACTGAATCCAATGAAATGTAAACTGAAGATTTGTTAATGATGACCTGAGATCATTCATTCAGTTGGGTTTGGATATCAGTAAGAAGAAAACTCAAAGGTTGCTTCAGAAGATTAAATGATGATACCAAATTTCAATGTTCATATCTGGTGCTTGTTAAATTGTCCATGTTGCCCATTTGCCTTTGCAGTGTGTTCAGTTTTCCTTTCTGTATCTATTTCAACAACCTGACCATCTATTTTTGTACCGACTCACTAGTTTTCCCTTTTTGCTTATTTTTGACCTACCAGCCATTTCTCCTTATTGACCATTAGCAATCACAGTACTGTTAAGAGTTTGTGGTTTTTGGTATGTTCTTGGAGTTTTTGTTTTTTTATTGTTTTTTTTGTATTCCAGTTATTATTTTCCTTTTAGTGTTTTGGTTTCAGATTTTTTTGGTCTTGGTATTATCCCTTAGTCTCAATTCCCACCTCTGTCCTGGTAATTACTCACCTGCTGTCACTCCATTCATCAACCCTCACAGTATTTGGAACCCTTTGGTCCCCTAAGTCATTTGCCAGCTCCTTGTTGACTCTTCCCCCATGGTTTTCCTGTTATGGTTTTTGTTCACTTTGGATTATCTGGAGAACTCCAGCTCTCTATGTTTGATTAATTAAAGAGTTCTTGGTTTATTTGTACAGTGTTGTTATAGTCTTTCATTAAAGCCTCTGAATACCTTTTCCACTACAGTCCTTTGGACTCTCATTTGTCTCACATTCAGAGAAAGCGATGATTCAAAGATCTTGGAGTCCAGATAAAGTTTGAAATCTGCCATTTTTTGCTGTAATCTCTTGTTTGAATACGTAGAACATATATTAGCAAAGCCTAAGGTAGGGGTCGGCAACCCGCGGCTCCGGAGCCATATACGACTTTCATTCTGATGCTGCGGCTCCGCGTAGCTTGGGAAAAATACATTAAACGGCATCCAATTGAAGTGTATTTTATTTGTGTTAGCTAAATTTTTTATTGTAGTCCTAAATTGGAAGATTATTGTGATCTTGAATTATTAAAATAAAATAATATTTTATTATTTTTTGTCGTTCAAAATATGTGTCACACGCCAAAACGCTACGCATTTATCGAGACTTTCGACCCCAGGTAAGCCAAGTATGGAGAAATGTAAGAAAAGAAAATGATCTGAAGCAAATAGATTTAATAGGACATTTAGTGATGCCTGGGCAGATTCATTTGCATTTACCTCTGATGAGACCAGTGGTGAGAAACTTTGCTGCGCTGTGCGCAGAGGTTCAGGAGTCATTAACCAGGTAAAATAAATATTTATGCAGATAATTATTTTTCATTGTTCAGTGAAATAGTGCTCCTTTTTCCAATCATTTTTTATTAGTATTCAGATCCGCTACACGCTTTTTAAGAGTTCAAAATGTGTTCATTACATAAATAAAATGTAGCACTTCATGGATTTCATAAGCAACACACTATTGTATATAAATTTGGTGGTTCAGTTGATATAATTTTGGCCAGTAGGAGCCACGGTGTACATGGTGTCAGATCATCTGAGCAGCAACCAGAAATGCAACAGACACACATAGTTTGAATCCCTGAGTGTCATATTTTGCTCACATACATTTTTTTAATAACTGCTTCATCTGCTTAAATGAAAGAGCTACACTCGGGAGCACCATTTAATTTAAGACTACCTGCCGAGCTATGTAGATTTGTATTTCGGTTTAAGACCTTTATGAAACTTGAAAATGGCACTATTATAGAACCAGCAGGGAAGACTGACTCTCAAGTATTTTTCTTTTCTATATAACTGAATAACTGACTTGCCTCGAGGCATCAAATGCTGTTAGATTTTAGCTCTTGACAACAGGTGGGCTGAGGCATGATTTTCTTAGAGCGCCTGCTCTACTTTGTTTGAAACCAAGGGCCACTGACCCAGTGACCTGTTGTCTAAAACCAGGCTGACCTTGAAGGGACAAACATCACTTCAGCTTGGATTCTTTTCATAAATATGCCTTCAAAATAAAGAAAATGAGAAAAGCGTGTCCACAATTAATCCACCAGGTTCCACTCCTTGAAGTGCTCCTCTGATCACCTGTCTCCTCTTTTTATCAACTACAGGAAGTAAGTTAGGATCCTTTACATCGATAGACGAACACATCAGTATCTGGACAAGTGAAATCTCGGTTCACTGTTAGAAATACACCATGTTGTAAAAAAAGATGAGCTGCATGTTCTGCTGTGTTTGGGACTGAAAACCTTTCCACAATGCTCTGATCTGACAAGTGCAGACGCATTCGATTACAAGAACGTTTTGCTCCTGACAGCAGAAGTATTCTAAATCCTCAGGGCTGTGTTCTGCAAGCTGTCTCACTCGTATGTGATAACCTTTGCCAAAGTGGTCACTTGTGCTGTTATCCCACATACATCTTGTAACTCAAGGAGAGAAGTGAGCATCTGGCCTCCCACACCTTCTCACTTCATTATGGACAGCGAGGTGACTTGGTCAAGAATCACTGCTGGAGGAGTGGCTGTCTGCTCATAGTGGCTTGGAAAATGTATTTCCCCTAAGGTAATAGAGAAGACTCTTTTCTCACGCTTCACTGTCCCTGTATTGTTCATGCAGCAGGGATGACGGCAGTCATAGACAGGTCTTTCCAGTGTGATCTTCACCTCACCTCTTTATTTCCCCCAGTGTTTTGCGTTAATGTAACGTCACCTTTTCATTATGTCTGTCTGATCTGTTCATCAGCTCTGTCCAGTTTGTTTCTCCTGGACCAAGTGCAGCTTTAGTGCTGTACCTTTGTCTCTTTTTTCCTTGCTTTTCTTACTCTGACCTCTGTCTTTACAGCAGGCTATCTACCTTGCACTTTTGGATATGTTTGCCAGTTTTTAATGCCTGCCTTACAGTCTTACATATTGAGAGCCAGATAGACTATGCTGGCAGAAACAACCACTAAGAGGTTTTGTTTTTGTTGATATACATTCACGCTCAAGTTAGAGCAATGGCTCCTGAAAATCTATCTGGTCTGGCTTGTGTCAGCATCAATATCAGCAGAAAATGTTGCTGATTTGTCTGTACTCAAAGGTATGGAATCATTTTGGCAAACAGAAAACAAGAATCAGAGGGAATTACACAGAATGAAAAGAACATATCTATGTTTTTTGGCCTCTAAGCGTTTTGTAGAAAGAACAAAGTTTGTTATTTTCACCAGGTGGGGGGAGTTCTAACACTCTTTGTTGCACAAGAGAAACAAGAAGTTCCTTGCCATTCCTTTTACATTACATTCTGTTTGAGAGGTAAATAATCACAAAACTAGCATCTCCAGGTTCAATCTGAGCTGGATACAATGGAAAAGGGTTCATAGCAGGAAGAAATGGACAAAGTGAGAGAGAAACATCCCTTAACTGCATCTCTGCTGGTCTTTAAACCTTAGTTCAGTCATTTTTCCTACAACAATCTGAAAACAGTGGGGAACAGTGGGTTGGTGGTTGGCTGTTTCTACTGTTATACGGTAGGGATAGCATCTACACATGCATGTGTGCTCACAGAGATGAAGAGATTTTGGATCTGAAGAGAGTAAACTGTTCACTCCTTTGGAAAAAGTCTTCAGTATGTCTATGTGCCCAGTACTGTGTGAGCATGTTGCTCTGTGTTTGTAAACCCTCTACCCTTTGGGTAGGATTGTGGGTGGTTTTGGAAAGGAATGACAGGATCAAAAATAGGTGCACCGTACATACGTAAGAACACCTGCAACACCAGATAGACACTTATTCAAGAGCACATACCCACACAGATGCCCTGCGCTTTAGCTGACTGCTCGAACTCGCTCTACGGGCTGCCTACAGAACCACCAACATAGCCATCATTAGCAGGGCCTATTTTCAGAGATAAAGTGTCTGAAAGTGATAGTTCTACAAAGTTTGTGGTTGCCAAATATCGAGCAGTAAATTGAAGCACAAGCAAATTTTTAACGGTGAATACTGAGTTCATGAAGTGTCACTGCAATCACACATTTCTCACTGTTTTATCACTGAAGTACATAAATTGCAGATTACATAAATCATTTTTATAGTCTATAATACAATTAAATTATTAAACAAACTATTGATCACATTGAAGGAGCAACGTGGTCACTGGCTGGGATACAAAATTAGATTTTACTTTGTGGAAGTAATTCATTCCCATATTTATCAACTAAAGGTAGCTAAACCCACACCCAAGTTTTTTTACATTAAGGCTGTGCCAGGGCTTTTTTTTTATTTATACACTTTTTTATTTCTAATTGGAAAGTCTGGATATTTTGACAGAAAATTGTCATTGGAAATGCCACTGATAGTATCTATTATTGATATTTTTTAGACTTGTTAAATACATAATTTAACACCTACTTGATAGAAAATAAGGTTAATCCCATCATAATTTCTCTTGTACATGATCAGAACTAAACCAATGGCTCCCTCCCAGAAGCTCAAGCTATGCTTACATTAGCATTGTCACTGAGTACACAAACAAGCCGACATATTTTGATTAAAAAAAACATCCGAAGATCATTCTTAGCACAGCTGTAGATTTAAGTATTTGTTTTCTTAAACTGCACAGACATGAACCTTTCTGAATTGATCTTTCTGAGGCACAGCAACATGCTATTATATACTCAGTGGTCAGTTTATTAGGTATACCTTGCTCATAAAAGGGTCTGACCCCCTTGTGCCTTCAGAACTGCCTTAATTCTTTGCGGCATACTTTCAACAAGGTGTTGGAAACACTCCTCAGAGATTTTGGTCCATATTGACATGACAGCATCACGCAGTTGCTGCGGATGTGTCGGCTGCACATCTATGATGCGAATCTCCCGTTCCACGACATCCCAAAGGTGCTCTGTTGGACTGAGATCTGGTGACTGTGGAGGCCATTGGAGCACATTGGAGAACTCATTGTCATGTTCAAGAAACCAGTTTGAGATGATATGAGCTTTGTGAGATGGTACATTATCCTGCTGGAAGCAGCCATCAGAAGATGGGACACTTTGCTCATAAAGGGATGGACATATCTATCTATATATGTATATACAAGGGCTGTCAAAATTAATGAATTAATTGTAAATATATTTCTACACACACATATATAGATATAGATACATATCTATATCTGTTAATGCATTAGATTTGACATATTTATAGAATGTGCAAATTAACCAGTAGCGGAACTAACGGAAATTTAATTTCCAGTCCGTTCACGCATTAACAGAATTTTCTGTTCCGCCATAAATTCGACTGCAATTGAAATTGAGACTTGTCAGACCAGGCAACGTTTTTCCAATCTTTTATTGTCCAGTTTTGGTGAGCCTGTGTGAATTGTAGTCTTAGTTTCCTGCTGTTGGCTGACAGGAGCGGCCCCCGGTGTGGTCTTCTGCTGCTGTAGCCCATCTTCTTCAGGGTTCCACGTGTTGTGCATTCAGAGATGGTATTCTGCATTCCTTGGGTGGAATGAGTGCTTATTTGAGTTACTTTTCGCTTCCTATCATCTCGAACCAGTATGCCCATTCTCGTATGACCTCTCACATCAAGGCATTTTCACTGGACCATTCTCAGTAAACCCCAGAGATGGTTGTGCGTGAACTGTTGAGTAAATTTTTGTGAAAGAATATGAAAGGTTCTTAAGAGATTAGAGTTAAAACACAAATAACTTCAAATTCAGCAAATTTGACTCACAGATTCATTCATGTTCATGCATAGTTACCTTTTCAGCAATGTGGAAAATGATGCACTAATTTCTCAGTGTTTTCATGCTTGGTAAAGTGAAATAATCATCCGTCATTGTTCACATCTTCACAGTGGGAACCAAGCACTAAAAGCATGCAAAAATCTAGAAAAAAAGTACTCATAACACCAGATTTAACACCATAAATCCAGATTTGTGATGGTTTGACGTCCATTCTTGTTTAATTGATGCAGCTCGTCTGTTCTTATCAGTCTCCCTGTCTTAAAGATGGACTTTGGTTTATCTTCAGTGATATGAAGTTTTTTTGCTATAATGTAGATTGAATTTAGGGAATGTTCCATCTTGACATCTTCCTAAAGTGGGAGAAATAGCCTACCGAGTCTGTTGTTTGTACAATAATATTTTTAACCAAAGAGTAAATTATGGGACACAAAGTTTCCACTCCAAGTACACATAAAAACGACTGGAATCAAGTCAATCTAGTTTGCTTTTTTGTCTTTACTTTAAGGACATTTGTAAAAGGATCAACCCAACGTCTCGCTGAATTAATTGGTACAATTAATTGCAGATGAGCTCTTTCCCATTCAAATGTGTTTTCTGTGTCAGGTATCTTCTTGCCACTCATAGGGTGAACCTGAGTGCTGTGACATATCTGATGACCTCGCGTGCATTCCCTCTATATGTCACGATCTGTGTATTTTTGTGTTTTCTCTGTTTAGTCTCCGGTTAGTTTAGTCTTGCCATTTCCTCAGTTTCCTCCTGCCAGTCATCAGCTCCACTCCCTTCACCTGTTTTCAGTTATCCTCAGCTGCTGTCATTCGTTAATCACTCTCCCCGCAGTATTTAAACTCCTGGTCGTCTCCATTCTTTGTCAGATCCTCAGTCGTTGTTCTCATGGGTTTTTCTCCGTCAGTCTTGGTCCTGCTCCAGTGCAATGTTACAATCTGGTTTAGTTTTTTAAGTTTAGCTTGTTGTAGTTCGAGCCTTGCTGCGATGCTTTGTGTTTGAATATATAGTTTTCGAATAATTTTGCCTCCTGGTTCCTGCCCCGTATCTGGTCCTCCGTCCTGGCCTCCACCACTCTGAACCGTGACACTATAGGGTAGCTAGCTGTATTGTCACACAAACTCAGTGTGACAAAACTGACTTCATGGAACTTGTTAAAATATTAGTGCTTCACGGTATTGTTTTACAAAAAAAAAAGCAAAAATAGAGATAAAGCCTAAAATGGCAAGCCATTCCCAGGCTCTTACTGAGTATTCTGTTAAATATATTCTGCCTTATACCTTGATAAAACATCAGACAAACACATTATTTTCTTTACTGAACTCATAAATTTGCAGTAAAAATAAACCCAATTTATTTCATATTCTGTGTTTATGACCACAAGGGAAGGGTTGAAAATTAAGTAACTTCCAAGGAGTTAAAAACAAACAACCCAAAGCTCAGTGCTGGAGGCTCCACAGGCAGCTAGCTGCATCTACACAGACGTGTTTGTAAGGGATGGATGCACTGAATTCATATTTCACAACACAATCACCCCCCCAACACACACACACACACACAAGACTGCTGTGTCTTCTTCATAATTCCTAATCTAAATATCAGGCAACACACACGCACACAAATCTCTATCAGAAATAACAAAGTGTGACCTGGCCTGTGTTTATGAGCAGATGTTAATATTTGTCAGTTTACAATTATCTCTCGCAGGGTTTAGTAATTCTCAAAGATAACACACACATACACACACACACAAACACAACAAGCATATTTGACCCAGGTGGAGCAGTAGCCACCGCATCGAGGAAGACAGGGCTAAATTACCCCACCGTTGGCATGGCGATGGCTCGTTGGAGAAAATGGCTGCTGCTCCTCCCCAGCTGAGCTCCTCTGAGCCTGCCAGGGATGATGGATCCATGTGAATAAATGAATATGATAAAAGAGCGAAGGAATAAATGAAAAAGCAGTAAGGCTGTTTACGGAGAATAGGAAAGAAACGAATAACAGATGAGGAAGAAATGAAAGGGATGCAATGGGGGATAAATGAAGAAAAGCTAGCTGTGGTTCCAAGACTCATTGGATTTTTTCTTGTTTGAAATGTCCACTAATTTAACTAATTTTCAGCAAATTTCTGTGGCAAAGTCAATATTTTCACGGCTAGTATCTTCTCTCTGCATGAGAAGGGCAAACAGGGATCGAGCATGTCTATGTTATATTGTAAAAAGAACTTGTTTTAGCCCCGACCGTGATCATTTTCTAAACCACAACCAAGCGATGTTACAGCCTAAAATAAAGTGTTAACATCTAACCATGACAAGCTATAAAAGGGCATCTGTGAAGCATTGCAAAAAGAATGTATTTTAGCTCACACCCTTATCATTTTGTGATTCTACCAATTTAATACCTTGATTTAGCACAACCAGAAAATGGCAGTATTGTTGTGCTGTTGAGGGAACGTATGTTGATCTCGATCTCATGTCCCACAATGGTCCATGGAGCTCCATCCAAACACTCCAATCTCCACCTTATGTGGCTTGTTAAATGATATCCGATATGGAAATGCTTGTATGAGCTGTATTCACTCACAGGGGCAGCATTTTTTTCTCATTTCTTAAGAACTTTACCCTCAAAAGTGAGCTTCATAATATTATTCTCATCATGGTGATTCCACAGAATTTTTGCTACCTTAAATAAGACAATAAAGCCTTATTCAGGGGGTACAGGATTCATAACATCTTCATCTACAAAAATGCCCTACCCAGTGATTTAAAATAACCTAAAAATCGAAATTTATTGACTGAAAATTAGTTTGTTGCATCTAAAATGCAGCTCCGCACCACCGCTGATGTTAAATGTAGGAGTGATTTAATTACATGTTAATAAACTAACTTTTGCTGGTAAAGGTTTGACCACAAACAATCAATGATAGGTGAGCATTTAGCTAATCTTTATTTATTTGACTGAATAATAGAATTACAGAGATACTGAAAAACAGTCACTGACAGGTTTAGCTGTGGTAAACATCCTTGGAGTCTGGAACAAAGGTAAAAAAAAAAAAGAAATTAATAAAAATAAACCTAATGTTGTTTTTCTTCTGCAGCTAAAAGGAGGCAGAAAAAGCTGCGCTGAGTCAAAAGGGGTGCTTCAGGTAGGAAGTACTGCAAATTGTTCCCAATTGATATTTTCTCTCCATTTCCCATCTTTTTTGGATTTTAATCTCCATGGTTACAGGGGAGAGAAATGGATCAGAGCTAATTTAGTCCACTTTAAGTACTGTCATAATGCAGGCGCTGTTACAAACCAGCATGTTCTCTGTGAACAATCAAACCCTGACGTGAGTCTCGCTCTTATTGTCAGTGAGTCAGAGCCAGGCAGGTGCCTTATAGTACACGAGAGTACCCAGATAAATAAGTACACCGCTGAGGATTTGGTAAAGACGAGTATAAATGTGTGCAAAGTGTGTGTAAAGTTTTTTCTGGCAAAGTTTCTTTTCTTGATTAAAAATTGCCACCTTTTACCCAACCTCTTGTCTAGATATTTGGGACTTTCTTTTCAATGCTTTCAGTTCTAACTCTGATACTCTCTATCCCACTCAGGGAGACATTTAAGAGGCCAAGAGGCAAAGAAAGATAAAGAAAATTACTTTACTTCTACCTCATCAAAGCCTCAACAAGGGACCCTTTTTTTTTTACTTTTCATTTTGCTCTGCCTATCAGCTCCCAAGATGGTTTACAAAAAGCAACCAGTACAGTCTGTAATTTCATTGTGCTACCTGACTGTGGTGGAGATTCCCTCTGACCAATCAACATGCCTTCTCACTGCTCAAAAAGCAGACCACTATGCGCCTCCTTTTTTTCCTCCTCCTCAGGGGTCAACTATGGTTTGGACCTTGCTGGCTTTGTGTAGTTCTATACTTCTCTGTTCTTCTACACTGTACTCCGCCTTTAATTGGGCAGCAAGACCCCTGATCGGTTGACAGAACTAGCAGCTAACAAAGTGAAAACCACTGTCCACGAAGTTTGAGTACAGTATGCATTCAGAACTTACAGAAAGCATGACATGCCCTTATACCGTACAAATGTATGATAACTGATTGTTTGCCCTTTCACAGATTTTCTCAAAAAAATAAATAAAAGTCTGAGCAAGGAGCAGACAGACAGTTTACCCAGAATCTTTTTAGCTTTTCAGTTTCAGTTGGGGGGCTGTAGAATTAAATCAAAGAGACTCTCAGTTTGCAATTATGTGGTGTCACCGGACTGAAAGTTTCCAGTTTTTTATTTCCTTGATTTCTTTTTGCTTTTGTACACTGAAGATGAGATGTTCAGACCCTCATGTCTCATTTTTTACCAAATATTCCCGTTTGATCTTGTATTTGATGGTGCCGCGTGGGTGGCCACTTGTTTCAGCAGCTCAGAACTTTTCTTACCTCGTGTCAGTGTTTTTATAGTGTTTTAGTGTACTTTTTGTTGCTATTTTCTTGTTTATTGTGTGGGTTATAGATATTTCTGTCTGTTCTTTTGTGTTTTTGCCCCTTTTTACTGTGTAGTGTATTAATTACAGCAGCAGAAAAGAAAAGTGTACTTTTCTGCTGCTGTAATTAGTATATTTCCCAATTGTGGGATGAATAAAGTATATCTAATCTATCCATCCATTTTCTATACCCGCTTAATCCGTCGGCCGGGTCGTGGTGGTGCTGGAGCCTATCCCAGTGGTCATCGGCCGAAAGGCGGGTACACCCTGGACAGGTCGCCAGTCCATCACAGTGCCACACAGACACAAACAAGACAAACAACCACACACACTCACACTCACTTCTAGGGACAATTTCAGAGACACCAATTAACCCAACATTCATGTTTTTGGACGGTGGGAGGAAGCCGGAATACCCTGAGAGAACCCACGCATACAGGGGGAGAACATGCAAACTCCACACAGAAAGGCCAGCTGGAAGTTGAACCTGGAACCCTCTCGCTGTGAGGCGACAGTGCTACATGTGAAAACAACCCCTTTAAAATATGTTTCCTCAGTTTTTTTAAAACTATATTTCTAACAAACTCCACTCACGAGTCTTGATAAACTAAAGTTAATACAGTCCTAACGTGTTGGATGGGTGGGATGAACAACACAATTTTAGGAGACTTAAGTGAAGATATGAAAGGTCATTGCAATTCAATAGAATTTCAAAGGGTCTTGTACCAAAGTGTGATTTTGGTCCACAATGTCATTGTGTTCAATAAGGAAAGTCTTGTACTGTAGGTCCTAGAATTCTTTGATACAAAAAAAGAACACCTGGCAAATCTGTTAACAGTGCAACAAAACAAATCTAATAATGTTTCAATGAAAAGAAAGAATATGATTCAACAGTAAACCCTTTTCCATCAACCCAAGATTAACTGCAATTCAATTTCAGTCTTTTTCACACATCCTGCAGTTCTCCAGCTTTGCAACAAAAAGCATGTGTTTTCTACTCTAATATTTCTAAAACTGACCATGTCATGAAATAACCATGTCACATTTTGCAGATTGTGGTTGGTGCTTACTGTGGTTCACCAAATGCTTCATAATAAAAAAAACACAACCCTTCTTTTGCCAGTTGAACACTTTAATTTGAACCATGGGCAATGGGAAATGTTGGTTTTGCATTAATAGTAATTTAGAAGTCTGATGTGCCAAGAGAATTGTTCAACTAATGGACAAAACCCATCTTGCATGTAAAATTTGACCTATTCATAGAAGCAGTGGTGTTGTCTCTTCTGCATGGGCTAAAACTCATCATACCGCTAAGTAAGTCAGCAGAGCTGACGCATAATTCTAATGCACTGCTCTAATGTAATGTGCCTCCACCATGTTGGATTAATTCCCACAAGTATAAGCTTGTGGTGCATGCAGTTCAGCAGAGTGAGGAATACAAACCATTAGCACCTTGTCAGCTCCTCCTCAGGTCAGGAGAAAACAGTTTGCGACATCTGAGGAATGAGAGACACCTGTTTTAAAACCACAATTTATTCAGTCTAACCAGAGGAATGAAAGAGGCCATTTATGTCGAACAGAGCAGCTATCACCAAACAGAAGAAGAGGCATGGCAACATCATTTATCAGTCACTTTTATTGCAGTCCCGAGATCCTTTCCCAGACAGCTTAACACCCTCTGGCTATTTTAAAGATTCCAAGTTCCCATCTCTGTGTGTTAAAACCTGACATTGCCGGCAAGCTCTGTATTTGACAGTAGACAACAGAAAATATGATGGCTTATAGGGTAGTGACTGTTAATCACAATATAGACTTTCTACTTTATTGTCTATTTTACTTAAGATGGGACCATATTTTAATAAATGGTCAGCAAGAAGACTTGAAAGGAGTAATTAAGACCATAAGTTCACCTCCTTTGTCTAAATTAGCCTCTTTGTCCTTTTCAGCCAAATATTTTGAAGGATGTCTCAATTCATAAAATGCACCTGGAGGACAAAGGATCAAAGAAAGTGATGAAGATTTGCCAAAAGATCTATATGCAAGGATGCGCCAGTGTTTCCTTTGCAGAAGTCTTTACAGCATCTGTAACGCCATGACACATTAAAAGTAGTTTTTATTCATTTGGTCTTTAAATTTTTAGTTCAAGGAGACAGAGTTTTACCTGGCTCCACCTGGTAATTCACACATACCAAACAGAGGAAGCTAATACATACAGCAGGCCAGCAGAAAAGTTATTGCTACATCATGAGCTGTATCCACAATGTTAACACAAGCTTTTTACAGTCAAGAAGACTTGAAAGGAGTAATTAAAACATTCGGTAATGTGACTAAATTTAGTGCTTAGGAATACTCAGTAGTGTCAACACCAATATCTAGTCTTGCTCTGGCTCCATCATTTCATATTTTTGTTGCTGAATAAAGTTTCTTTGTGGGAGGTTTTATTGGTGACGGTGATGCTCACTTACAAGGAGCTGCTGCTGTTGCAAGGAGCAGGCAGCTTGTGCATTTACTACTGTCGGTGCCGACTCCTGCTTTTCTCTCCTCCTCCTCCTCCTCCTCCTCCTTCTCCTCCTCCTCCTCCTCCTCCTCCTCCATTGGCTCCATTGGCTCCAAGAGAGACGGACACCTCAGTGATTCATGTCCCCTTTAAAGGCACAGCCTGGTTTTCAGGAGAGTTTGGTCCATTCCACAAGTTTCTCAGTTGCATGTCTTAGCTGCATACTATATGTAGGCCTTAGTCAACTTGCCTCCTATTTCCTTGTGTCTGTCTACACCTCCTCTACCACCATCTCTGGTGGGAGGGACCACAAACTGAGGAAATGAGTTGAGGGAGGACTTAAGTTTGTTCAAACTTGAAAATCAGATAAGGTATATATAATCATGCAGAAAGTGTTTTTGTGGGAAGTTAAGTCTTATGTAGACTGTCTGTGTAGACTTCTGTTTGCGACCAGACATCCACTGCTGGCCATTAGAAAGACTGCAGACTGAGGGACTTATTTATTCATATCTTTTATATGAAGTCTAGGCCAGAAAAAAACATTTCTTCCTTGATTTCCTTGATATTAACAAATCACATGCTTGCTGTCTGGATGTTAGATTTTGCAGACAAGCATGTGACATCAGTGACTCCCACCAGTTAGAACTAAAGATCCTTTTCAAGTGGAGCACTTTCAAGAAACTCAATCAAGTCCAGTCGTCTTTGTTTAGCTAGACTGTGTATTTCTGTCTGACACCGGAACAGAAGATTTTGAGGTAAAGCCAGTCTGTCTCATAGTCTTTGTCCAATATTAGTGCTTAATTCACCCAAATAGTTTTTACTGGAACTTTTGAAAACTGAAATGGCAAATTTCTAGTGCCCAAAATACACAATTCAAGGCTCTGAAATTAATCCACATTTGCTGTAGGCTGGGAATGCTGGAGGTTAATGGTTTTCTCAGAGGACCAGTCCCAGAGTTCTCCTGCTGCATACAGCCTGTTGGAAATGTTTGTTTCCTCCCTTAGACTACGCATAAAGGAAGAATTGACCACAACTAACTGGTAAATAAGATTGCTATGATAAAGAGATGAGTGGGCAGATGAATGTTTATGTGGATTTTGGCTTTTAAGAGAAAGAACAAAGTGGTACACAGAGGGGTCTTTTCATCTTTGTTATTTCTACCATTGGATACTTCAATGCCTGCAGTGTCTTTTCATGGACTGCTTTCCTCAAGCCCAGGCCATTTCAAAGAAGAGGGCTCATAAAAATGAGGACTTGCGGGGGCGTAAACTTGATCCGATGAGGGGGAGGATAACAATTTGCAGGGTGATGCAAACATGCTGAAGAATGCATAACATATATTAAAAAGTTAGTTTCTTTTTATTTTCTCTTTTTCTTCGCCTTTCATTCTTATCTCTATCTGACACCACTTCCTCCCCCTTCTGTCTGCCCAGCTCTCTGTGGCTCGAACTCTTACTTGCTATCTTGCACCTCAAATGGTGCAGAGACAGACTCACAGTTCACTTCATCTACTGCGCTTCCCAACAGAACAGACAGTTATGTGCCCTCACAACATGCGGTTAGGGAAGCGAACTAATGTGTAACTTAGACACACACACGAGCACACACTCTGACAAACACAGAGCTGTGAATGGCAATGTGAAAAACATTTTGCTCGTACAAATGCCCAGAGGTGAGCTTTATAGTCTCTCGGCGTGGCACATACACACACACACTCTCACAGATGACTCATTTATATGGGCAGTCAAATGGACTACCGAGTGCTGCTTCACCTCCCATAAAGCTGCCATAAACCCTCTCTGCCTCTGACAGCTGACTGATTGGTGTTATAACAAAGCAGGTATGTGTGTGAATGTGGTGACTTATGTGTGTGTTCATGCGCTGTTGTGAACAATGTGCCTCTTACTTCACATGGTGGTGGATCTGAAGGGAGAGAAAAGTGTCATGGTGAATTTATTTTGGGCCAAATGGCACCACGTTTGACTATTATGTGCAAAATCATTGACCTAAGACACAAGTTTCAGATGTGGTGAGTCATACATAATGACAAGTGGTGGCCAGTAACAATATGGCCAGACTTTCAAACCTGGCTGCAGGAATTTCTTCCACCCAGACATAAACGCATACTGAGACCGGGCTCAGAGGTCGGGCACTGGTGTCAGACGATGAGGCCTGGCTCACAGTTGGCATTCCAATTCATCCCAAAAATCTTGGCTGGGGTTGAGGTCATGGTGCTGTGCAGTCTGGTCAGGTTCTTCCACACCAAACTTAGACAAGCATTTCTTTTTTTCAAATACATTTTTGTCTATGTTGTTGAGATGGAGTGAAGAAAAGAGAAATTGGAAAAAGGTCCCCAGTAAAAATCAAAGGGTGTTAACTGTGAGTCCCAGGGAGAACTAAGTCTTGAAGAAGGTTGTTTTAGTCCACGATTATATACGATACAACTGTTGCTTATTCCACTGAAGTGCAAATTTGAATAAAAAGCAATGTGGTGCACATTGGTGCAGTTCGCAAGTCTTTAAAATGAAAACTGTAAAATATGAATTTCATCCATTTGGACGCACCAGTACTTTGGTACAGTGCTTGGTTATCTAAAAGTAAGATGGTTGTCGGGTTGGCTTTTCTTTCTGTGAGAAGTTTGCATGTTCTCCTTGTATCTACTAAGTTATTATATATATACATATATTTTGGTGTCTGAAATGACTACCAACTCAAAAACTAACAAAAACAAACAGTATCAAATAAAATCAGCTGTTTCTATAAGATTGTTGTGTGTTAGAGTGAGCTCTAAGTCTCCTTACTGTGTGCTCTCTCTTAACGATGTTCTTCAACGGTTATTGAAATATGCTGATTTTAATTTGCACGATAGCCTGAAGCTTTACAAGAAATCACAACTAAGATGGATTAATTGGATTGATTAATACATTGTTCACCAAATTCGGAGTGAAGAATTATGGGAATTCATCCATTCTGATGCTATGAGACAGTCATAGCATCAGAATGGATGAACAGTCAAGCAAACCAACAGTACACAGTGATTCTGGCCAATGACAATATGTGTTGGTACAATGCTGAATGGTTAACAAGTTGGTTTATCCTGGTTTTCTTTGTGACCACTGATCACTGTCTTTTCTAAAGATGGCAAAGCAAAAAGACATTAATCTGCTTTCACAGAGCGTTCCAAAACAATCAGCTCGTGTTTTATAGATATTTTTCTTTTTCCTCTAACTCTAATGAATTTAATGAACGACTCCTGAAATGATATCCTTTGCACTTGTGTATGTCAAATAAAAGTTCAAACAAATGTCAGCTTTAAGTTTTTCTTGCAAGTTTTATGGAAATTAGATTTTGTTCTTCCAGCTCTTTGTTTGTTTATTATTACTGTGAAACTGAACAAAAAAGATATACAGTGCAGATTAACTGTACCAACCTTTTCCATACCCAAAAAGAACACACACACTTTTACACACACTTTTCTATCTCATTATCCCACCACAAATGGAACAATGTTCAATGCGGTTCATATTCGCTATCCCATACTCACATTTTGAATTGGTACACTCACTCTTACTGACTCCCACTCTCTTGCTGCCACACACACACACACACACATCCTCACTTAGGCACACTCTTGCAGTGGCCCACAGCAATTGCAGCATTCCCCGGTGTGGACAGCTCCATCTATTGTGAGTGAATAATGTCCAAGGTCAGTGTGTACTCAGAGGGTGATCATAAAAACCATACCGCTGCTAACCACAGGCGAATCGCTGAATTAGACAGATGCTGGCTGAGAGGGAGGGAGGACAACAGAGGCAGAAGAGAAAGTCGGAGTTTGTGGCAGGCCATGGGAGAAGGGGGAGTAATGGAGTGATAGTAACAAGCAGAGAAGTTGAAATAGAAGAAGAGGGAAAAAGCACGGACAGAAAGGAGAACGTGACGATGTTTGAAGGGAGGAAGTAGTGTGAGGGATAAAGGGGTCCACAGCTGTCTCTTCTTTTAATCGGGCAGATCACAGAGGAGGGCAGCGAACCTTTGCAACCCCTTCGTCACTCCTAATTTCACTCTTGCTGGCTACTGGCCATTATTGGAACTAGCATGTCCATTTCTGTCATGGGCCACATCTGGGGACCAAAATTGGACTTCACACCAATTGACCGAGGACAGCTTGTCAAACTGGAGACACAATCTACTTTCTAAATTTGATTTTTACTGCACTTTCACTCAGCAAAATGTAACAACTTTCTGTCTTAATTGGAGTTACACTCAAGGTCAGGGTAAGCCCTCCGGGAATTATTGAGTGTGTGACTGTTAGTCAGCTCTGTGGATGCTAATCCCCGTTAATAAAACACTGTTAATAAGCCCAGAAAACACTGGTACCACTATGCTCATGTCACAACAGCCATTGTTTAAATTTTTTTTTTCATATACCCCAAACCAACCCTCTTCTCTTGACTGCCCTACTCGTGTGGCTTCCTGTTGCTGTAAGTGCATAACTTCACATGTTTTCTGCATCCATCCATCCATTTTCTATACCGTCAATCCGTTAATCGGGTAGCGGGTGGGCTGGAGCCTATCCCAGCAGTCATGTTCTCTGCATATATATATTTAATTTTTTTTGAGGTTCTGTGGTCTTCTGTTGCATCCACCAGAGCTTAAGTTAACTTATATGCTTACTTCTCCTCTTGTGTGTAACTCAGTCCACACTTGCTAATGACTTTGACAACATCAGTAACTCCCTCCAAAGCCGTATCTGTCAAATCTGCTCTTCCATGACAGACAAATGATTATCATTCAGCCGACTCTTGATGTCGCCTTTCTACTCAACATTCTCAATGTTGGGTGCTTTTCATGTTCTTCACTTCTTCAATTAATGTGTTGTCAGTCATTCATTCAAACTGTAAAATGATTTTCTTGCATGGGTAAAAGCTTCAACATGCTGAATAAAACCTAGTGTGCATGTTTTATCTATAACTACAGTGGCTCGTGATGCCTGGAGCCATTCTTGCACTGAAATATTTAATTTGCAAGTATATTTTTTGTGTTCTGTCTTGGATGGTATCTAAAGACTTTCTGCACACAAAATAATTCATGATATGCTCTGTATGTTGATCCTCCTCTGACCTTCCTCTGACCTCGTTAACACTATCAGTACATGATGCAGTATCACCAGGGAGGATGCTGTTCTTCTCGCCTTGCCAGCACCCTCCTCTTGTCCTTACTCCCCACTGGAGTTCAGACTCCTTCCACCTCCTATTCTACTAAAAAAATCAAATAATGGTAACTGGGCTTCAATACTTGTTTCTCAAAAATGTTTTGCCTCTCATCAGAAAAGTGTCTCCAGTTATTAGGCTCATAAACTTTGGTTTGGAGTCATTAAGTTCTTCCCAATGTCACAGTTACATCTTATAAGCCTAAAAAAACCCATCAGTTCCCTATTTTCAAATTCAGATATAAGCTAAGATTACCATCACCATAGTAACTCAGAATCTACACCAACATATTTAGTCATTAGTGCAGCTATCATTAATATTCTGTCTGGCACTATCACCGGCACATCTAGTTTAGAATAAATGTGTGAAAAAAATTTCAGAATCAAGCTTCAAGACTTTCTCTTCTCTCTCTCTGGCCTTGTTCATCTTTTTTTTCTCTTCTTCTTGCCTTTATCCATTTCAATTTTATATTTCATTTTCATAAATGTAGATATGATAATCTTCCACTTGACCTTTAACATTATCATGGGTGAATCCATTTTAGGGGTGAGGGAAGTAAAGACACACTTCCTGCACCTGCTCTGCAGAGTAACTCATATAGGAAAAAGAAAGACTCAGTCAGGTGGGCTGATCCACAATCAAATGGCCCGTAACCTGCACCTTCAAATTTTTGGATTTTAAGTTACCTTAAAGTTTCAGTTTGTAGCATGTTGACACATTCAGAGCTGTGAGTTTTAGTAAAGAATAGCTTGAAAAATACTTTCATATCCTAGAAGAAAAGGACCGGGGCTACAGCTTTATATGACTGTAGCCGTCATATAAAAGATTAAATTCTTTGTGACACTTTATATGTTGATAATGATACCAGTCTGTGAAATATCTACGGATTTGGGTTTGACAAATATCTATGACATATCTAAATGACATCTACCCCGTATTAACACGCTCCCATAACCATGCTACACAGCTAGCCCTATGCATGTCTTCACCACTTCTGCAAGTAGCATAGTGACCTTCTTGCACCCTCTCTCATCTTTATAATGTCTAACAGTCTGATTTTGCATAGAAATGATTTACCAGGTAGAGCAATGCTGATTTAGACAGTAAACGACACAAGATCAAGAACTGTCCACTTTAGAAACACACAACATTGTAAGGTAATACAGTTGTGTAGTTCTAAAATGATGACGCAATGCTATGTATGCATCTCAAATTACTCTCTCCAACCAGTGCGAATAGTCTGTCATGCACGTTTTTCATTAACTGTTGGGAACCATTTACACATAAATTAAAAATACACATAAATAAAAGGCTTAACGTCAAGAAAAGGTAACATAAAAGCATGCTCAAAAATGATTGTTTCAGTAGTCCCCACTCAATCAACGAAATCAGAGCCCCATGTTTGAAAAGAAATTGCTGTTAAAAAAAAAAGCTCATCGGTGCAGACAACTCAAAAAGAAACAAAAGAGAAATTATTTTTCAACGTGCTTCATCCAGTGCTTCTTTAAGTTCACACCTGCAGTAGCGACGTGGAGATAATCAAAACTGACATTCGAAAACAAATGCTTTAAAGGAGGCTTTCCACTGCATCACATTGTGCCTTGGCTTGTTTATCAGTCAGTATTCACATCACAGCTGCTGTAAGAATACATTTTGAATGGAAGAATAAAATCCCTGGCAATTTTGTTTGGGCCAGTTACATCCACAAAGAATCAAAACAGTTTGGGGGTGGACACTGAAAGAGAATCAGATTGTCATAATTGGTGTCCAGTGGACTCTGTTGTTTCCCTTAGGTTCTTTAGAAAACTCAGAGTACTCCAGAAATCCATTGTAAGATACTCATGCACGATATGGTAATCCTGAAATGTCAGACAGACAAAGTTAGGAAACAGTGTCTCCAGATCACTGCTTATGCTACTCAGTGTTTCCTGGTTGTGTGTAAACTTAATATTTCATCCTATAGATAGAAGGAGGGAAACAAACACTTTAGGTCATTCACTCAAACAGTGATTGTGTCCTAAATAAATGTCAGCATGATGTCAATGCAAATGCAAGCTCCAGCATCTCTGACCGAGATAATCCAAGGCATGACCAGGTGGCTCAGTGGTTAGAGTGGGTGTCCTGTTACCGGAAGGTTGGTGGTTTGATTCCCACTCTCACCACTCAAAGATTGGTGAACTGACAGCTGGAGGGGTGGCAATCCAGCTCCTCACCATGGCTGAGGTACCCTTGAGCAAGGCACTGTATCCCCATGCTCCCTGGGCACTCCCTGGGTGCTTCAGTGTATATGACAAAATATATGGCATCTGTCTCCAGTGACCATGTGTGTTCAACAGGATGGGTTAAATGCAGAGAAGAAATTTTGAGTATTTCCCTGTACATGACAATACATCTGATCTTAATCTAATAATCTTCAAAAAAGTGTGTTTTAACATGGTGAAGAAGCCCAATCGTCTCCCATCCTTATAGGTAAAAAATCTGTTCTCATTTCTACCAGTATTGCACATTCCCTTCTTCCTCGTCCTTGTAAGGACTGTGTAGCTGATCATGAGTAAACATTTCATTTTGAAGCTTCTTCTGTTTGTGTTTGATTTGTTTGACATGTTAGAAACACTCATATGAGTCATAGTTCAAGGTACAGATAAACAACCTCTTGTGTGATTTAGATCAGAGGACTTCTTTGAAAAACTACTTGCACAGCAGGTACAGCTGGTACATGAAAGAAGATTCGTGATCTTAAACCTGCAGTGCAGTACTTTTGTCTGTCCTCAGTTTGCAGAGAGTAAATAGCCAAAGTTTTGACTTGTGTTTATATAAAAAGTAACTTTTGTCAGCATTGAAATGTTCTTTTCTCAGACTCCTCTGCCGCCCTCTTAATTCTAAGAAACATTTTTTGGCCTTACTGCTGTGGCCCTTTCCATCTCACATACCAGGAGGCAACTCAGGAATGCTACAAAGTAGAGATACTTTTCTGTGACACAAGCTCATTTGGCAAGGGCTTAAATGTAAAGGATACTCATTATATTTAGAGGTCCAGCACTCTAACATTAATTCCAAGACAAGGTTATGCTCTACAAGAGCTGGCTCATGTGTGAAAAGAATTTAAAGTTGTTCTAAATAACAGTAGATGTAGTCACAGAGAGGAGCAAGAAGTAATAACTGCTACTTAAAAAAGAAAAAAACAGCATATGTTCTCAGATCAGCCTCAGGGTGTGTCAGAGAAACACTTTTGTAAATAATGAAAGTAAAAACTTATAGGAGAATTTTTAAATCCTGCTGTTTTCTCAACTCTTCAGGCTGCCAATTTGCTTTGAGTGTGAATATCTGATTGTTAGCTGCAGAGAATTAAGAGAAACTCAGGCAACCTCTTCACACCTTCCATTTCAACAGGCATCACCACCCCCATAAATATTCACATCTTATGCTGGAGTCTCACATTGTCACAATCTCTGACTCCATTTTTAGCAGCAAATCAACTCAGCACCTTTACACATAAATCTGTCCTGAACTTAGTGTTTAAAGTTTGGTACCGATGCATATTTCCACACAAAGTATGAGCCCAAGCAATAGATATGCCTGTTACTGCCAAACTGGGTTTAGTATGTGACATTTCAGTGAAAAACAAACTAATGCATTTGGTGCATTCATTTATTTGCCCTCTGCGTATGTAGTTTGTGATTCACTGCAGTGAAGGCGTCTTAAAGCTTTACCCTCCAATGCATAGCATTACATGCCATTAAAAATACCTATATTTAGCAGGATTAGATGTAATGTGTATAATCATTATATTACATTATTGTTCTGTTATCTAAACCTGCAAAATATGGAATCAAGACCGGAGCTGCCTCTGTTGCTGCATCCTCATGTGTATTGAACTTGTGGGTGTATAATGGGAAGCTAGAATGAGAGTCCTTCAGAAGAACTAAGGATTGAGAGTTGTCCTTGACATGACACAGAAAACTTTACCTGCGATAACTTTTTTACCTAAAATAAGCTGGCATAGGACAGAGAGAGGAAGATGACAACAGTAGGGAAAGCAAATTTATTCAAAATAAATAGATAAAAAAAATAAGGTCTTCCACCATCAACGGTGATCACAATGGACAGTGGACACAGTGGACAGTCCTTAGCATCCTGCATACCAAAGCAAAAGGCAAAACTTTGGTAGCAGTCAGTAAAAGTCTGCCACACCTGAGTTGTCATGAATACAATAAGCTTGGTTAAAATAAACAATATAAACAAATAGGCTGATCGAGAGAAGGCATTTAAAGTCCCAAAAACAATCTATCAGTACTAGACTGAAATTATTACAATACAAATGGTTGATGAGAACATACATCACCCCGGTTCAGTTAAACCGAAGGTCCCCTGATGTGCCAGACATGTGTTGCTTGGAAGGAAAGGGTACTCTGTATCACTGTGTATGGGACTGCCCGAAAATGAAAATATATTGGAACGAAATTCTGACTTTATCTGAGATTGTTGGAGTGAAGGTACCTCATCAGGCAAAAATATGTAGACTTGGTACATATCCAAAAAACTTTATGGTCAATCCTAAAGAGTCAACTTTAATTGATTTTGGACTCCTACAGGCCGGGAGGATGATCGCTCTGTCTGGAAAAAATGGACGTGCCCTCGATACAAGTGTGGATAAAGGAGATGGCATCTTGCATTGTGTTGGAAAGAATGACTTACCGTAAATTCCGGACTATAGAGCGCACCTGAATATAAGCCACACCTTCTAATTTCCAAAATAAATTTGATACTTGTATAGGCTGCACCGAATTATAAGCCGCGGGTGTAATATGATATATTTACACAGAAAGATGTTACACATGAGGATCTTTAAACCTTTAATTAAATGTGTATGGTAACATAAAGAAATACATTCTGCAAATGCTTTTTCTTCGAACAGTGCCTGTAAAACTGCTGGTAAAAAAAAAAAGACAGTAGCCTACCAGGAAAAGTCATTGATGCCTTCTTCATCTTCAAAGTCATCTTCTTCAGTGTCCGAATTGAGCCTCAGAACTTTGTCATTCATTTCAGCCTCTTCGTTGTCGCTCTCGCAATCTCATCTCAGATTGATCGCCTTTAATTTAAAAGCTGCATCATATGCATTTCTTCATTTGTTTTTCATGTTGAGGGTGAGTACAAATGACCGATTTACAATAATTTAGTGGTGTAAGTGTGTTTGATTTATTGTACAATTTCATTGGACCACTGTGAGCTCTTCATTAATTTTATTAGTCTAATGTTACGAGGCAAAATGTTTTTGGCGGGATGAAAAAAAAAAGAAGAAAAAAACATATATTAGCCGCACTGTGCTCAAAGCCTGGGAAAAAGGTAGAGGCTTATAGTCTGAAATTTACGGTATATAACCAGGGGAAGGACTGCAGAGTTTGAGACTGTGTGGACACCTTTAACAGAGCATTGTATTGGCGTGTGTAGTTGAGTGTTCGTGTGTGTTGCTGGTTTTAAGTGTGTGAAGTATGTGAAATGTCTTGTGGAAATTGTGACTGTTTATTCTATGGATGTTATTGTTTTGATTGATATCCATCTCAATAAGTGAAATATATATAAAAGTTATATATAAAAATTGATAGAAACATTTAAATGAGAAACAGAGGTAAATGGTGACTATTAACCATACATGCTGTCTTTCTAGTTTGTAGCTGGGATAACATTATATCTTCACATAAACTGAATTTCTACATTGATTTCAAGAAAATACAAAATACGGTGTTTCAAACATTGCTTAGGCAACAAAAATGTTGTGGGATATTGGGCAACTGGTCTATAGTCATTAAGGGTGGATTAATGGGATTTTTTTAGGTACCGAACGTTAGGTACCCAGGATGTTGCTGTGAGGAGCAGACCAAAATGTCTCCACAATGATTAGAGAGACTAATAACGTCATATCGAGTGTTTTTAGATTTTCCACACTAAAAACACTTAAAAGACACACACAGCGTTACAGGTCATATGTTATTGTTCATTTAAGGTTATCCTATAAACAGGATTTTTATGTCCTGATATGTAAAACCTTGGAATTAATGGAAGTATTTTCTTTTTCATATGATTACAACCACAAATTATTTCAAATTCAAATCAATAAGCAAAGATTTAAAATACTTGCAAGTGAAATCATACATGATAAATGCAGGATGATGAAAATATAAACGACTACGTCTACATAAACAAATAGCAAGTGATGAAATAGGAAAATTGTTGAAGTTGGAAGGAGAGGAATAGGGGCTATGAATATAAACATATAAAAATCAATAGTATTAAATTCATGGCACATCAAATGAAAAGTGACCTGATGTAATTATGATGAGATCTCGAGACAGCTAATATCAACAAACCATCCAAGACAGCATTTACATATGGTTTTATGGGAGGCCCTGTAAATATTGAAAGTGACCTTGACTATAAACAATAAATGAAAAAGAACTCCCTTTTTAATTTGCTTCAAAACAGGCATTTACTTTTCATATATGTGCATCTATTTTGCATGTAGTTTGTAAATGGCAACTTATTTGACTGTGTTTTCCATTCCAGTGTTGGTTTTTAATGAGGTGTGTTTGTTGTTGGGATTCTTTTTTTTGCTCCTTACCCCAGAAGGTGGTCATGATGGTGACAGTATTTGTCTGAATGTGTGTGGTTGTGTGTGTGTGGCCTGCTTTCCCTCAACTCCCCATGCACCTACATAATTAGTGTGTTCTTGGTAATGTAGTCTAATGGCTTCACAGGAACACTCAAAAATGCTGATGAACATCTGCTTGGCAGAAAACTTAGCACAGACACATGCAGACACAGCTTCTCCCTCCTTCCTTGACAGAAATGCACAGTCCTGCTGTCTGCATTCAGTCAACAGAGTATATTTGAAGCTGTTTGAATGTAAATTACATGAACCTGGATGAATTAATTCAGCTGAGAAATCTTATACAACTGCAATTACAGAAATGCCTTTGTAAAACAGAGACCCAGAGGCATTCATTACCAGTTTAGTTCTGCATCTTAAACACAAACACATACAAAACAATTTTTGCTTGAGGAGTAAATCAACCCTAGAAAATTGTTGCTGGTTTCTCCCTTTTAACACCCACCAAGACACACACAAATTGAAGCCTTTCCTCAGTCAAGGGAAAGTAACATTAGTGGCTTTATCACTTTTACATAAATGTTACTCACAGCTTCATTCACCAATTAACGTGATGGACAGACCCACGGTAACCACAGTATTTGCTTTAAGCATGAATTTGACAGCATGGAGATTGAGCTTTAATGCATGGGTCCACAGTTTTCAAACATGTTGCCATGACACTAAATTTTACCCTGAGTTGCGTGTTCTTGTGGTGTAAAACATGTCAGCATTTTTCCACGTGTTTATTCTTGTTGAACAGGTGGTGTGATAAAGAATTCGTATTGGCGTCTAACCGGAATGGTTTTATTACACACACGGTAATATATAGTTGTCATTTGGATTTACTGTTCGCTGCTCCACCTCTTTGCTGACTGTCATGTGTACTACAAATGGGTGTGTGTTTGTGTCAGGCCGAGAAAGAGAGGCTGCAAACATGGCAGAATATTCAAAATCGTCTCTTCCAGCTTATTTTGCTGAGGTGTTCGGAAAAACATGCTAATAATGTAAGGAAAACAACGCAACAGTAACATTTTGATGACAGAAGTGTGTACAGAACTGACTCAGGTGTATGTATTTTGGGGTTAGAGCTGTGAGTCTTTACTCGCCCCAGGATTTAATTCATTAACAATTTTTTTTTGGGGGGGGGGGGTGTTGAAGAGGTCCTCTATACCTCTAACTCATTGCTTGCCCTAGATGGACTGGTTAGTTGAGCCAATCCCATATAGAGTGGAGTGAGTTATGATCTAATAAATTTAAGTGTGTATCCGCTTTTCCAGGCACAAGTTCATCACTGGATATATTTACTAATTTCATACCACAATCTGTCAGATTCCTCTTCAAACTAAATCATATGTCAGATTAACCAACCCCTACATGTGGATATCAGTCTTTCAATGTGCAATTCAGGCTTCTATTGCATTGAAACTCATGCATAAATGTTAGAAGCTCCAGCCTGGTGAGATTCCTGCTGCGACATTTACGGAAAAGCATCTGGGATCTCATTCAGACATAACCAACACAGTCAACAGCTGTAAGGTTAATAGAAAGGAGTACATGTCTGAACATGCCGAACTCATAAAAGGTCAGTGACAACATGGAATACCATTTACATAAGAACAGGTGTATGTGTAAGTCTCTGTAAGGATTTAACAGTTTGCTGCTCCTGTCAAGGTCGTAGAATGACTCAGTGAACCCTAAGGCCTGTGTGTGTGTGTGTGTGTGTGTGTGTGTGTATGTACACCCTTGCCAGCTGGCAGGTTCCCAACTTGCTATCAGTATCGCCCCCTCTCCTGGAGACAGATCCACTGTCTCGTTAAGAAGGTAAGCACAGAATCTGACTCTCCTCTCCCTAATGCCTCTATTCCTCCTCTCTCTTTCTTTTCTCCATCACTCACTGTACTTGTCCTTCTGTCATCCTCACAAATATTCAGGCAAAAATCATTTATTTTTGTGCGATCAGATAACAGTTTGAACACCTGTACCCTGCGGCACATCTTCACATGGACCAAAACATGCATTTTATGTGACACCGCACGACTGACATTCATTCATTTCTAATTCTCAAACTGCAGGGTGGACAGATAAAGAGACAGTGGGATGCAGCAGTGAAGGAGAAGAGAGATACCAAGAGGGGGAACCATGTGATGACGGCAGCTTAAACTAACTGCCTAATTGGACACACGAGACCTAGCAAGTAATGTGGGAGAAAGCTATAAAAACACTTTTCTAATAACAACACAATGAGGAATGGGTGAAGATAATCACACCGAACACAACAATCCCAAACATACAGACCGACTTGCAAATACATTGCACACACAGTGACAAGATAAAAGTTGTGAACTTGGTTGTTATAAATTCTAGTCAAAGTTGAATGCAAAGCAGCGAGGTGGAGGGTTTGTGTCCTCCAATGACACGTGTACATGTGTACGTTTTTTAGAACACCCAGAAAGACACACGCTCACTGACACTCACAACCTTAATATAATAGGAGTCCCTCCGATCTCAAAGCGGTTGCATTATTTAACAGCAGGACTAGGATAGCCTGCAGTGTCTGGATGTGTATTTGTGTGTGAAAGACTCTCCTCTTCCAGCTATAAATAAACCTGCATTTGAGAATCCCCCTGTTCTGTAACTGTTGCTCTTTATCGCTCCTCTCTTGTTTCTTCTGTCGCTCCTCATCTCCACTGGAGCTGTTGTACTTCACTGAAATTTGGCACCATTTGAACAATATTTCAACTTGAGTCCAAACGTTATCTGACACAAAAGTGCAGCTCAGAATTACAGGATGATAAAGAAAAAGTCTTCAGCTATGCGACGCCTGCCATCAAAGTGAAACTTTTTAAACACAAGGTGCGATTTCACAGCCTTGTCTCGAAATGACGCTTTTTGACTTCGACACAGAAAACTTTTTATTTGTGCTGAGGAACACAAATCTCTTTTTTTTTCTTAGTTACAGAACAGTATGATTCAGTATTAAGTTGTCAAGTGTGTCAAGCATGTTTCAGGTGTTTCGCTGGGGGGGACGTAAGGTTATCTTGATTTGATATGGTACAACAGTGTCTGTTTTAATGCAAGCTATGATGGTTTCCTAACCTTAACCAAGTAGTATCCAATGTGTAAAACTGACAAAACCACAATAATTTTATAGTAAAGTTACTTTAAAACATCAGCACTGGCTAAACAAGTGAACTTTTATGACTAGACAAGACTATGTTACCTTGTAAATGTGATGCAACAGTCATTTTGTGACCATTTCAAGTGTAAACTCCGTACCTAAGGGCTACAGTTACACATTGAGTGTGGATAAAAGGGATTTATTTTATTTTTTTAACCGTAGGATTTGCTGTTTCTGTTGTCTTGCTGTTAACATAAAATGGCATCATCAGTTAAAACACAGTTTGAGCACTTTGAACATAAAGAGTACACCAAGTCATACTTTTTGTTCTTTCTTGTTAAATTCATGTCCTGTACTGTGAAGAGATGTCACTCTTCGAAGTAACGCTAAACACTTTCCTTTGACCTTCTCTTTACCATTTTGTGTGTAATTTTAATGGTGTTAAATGATGTAAAGACAAATGAAAGCTTAAATTGAATATAAATTGTACACAAAATGTGCTCCAAGTGAGGTGCTAATCATATGCTAATTCAACAAATTGGAGACATCGCTGTCCAGTTTTACAAGAAATTTATTCATAGGTAAATTTGTCCACAGAATAGTAGCATTAAACTGAAGGCACAGAAATTGCAAGATGATAGTGTTTATGCCTGTTTTTTATGGCAGCATTCAAGAAATGCCTTGTGAACACACTTACATGTAGCTTACGTATCATTTGATTGATTTGTTACCATAACCATGTATTTTTTATGCGTAAGCCTGGCAAAAAAAAAAATAGCAAAAGCCATTCACCATATGTCCCCTCAAACTGTACGAATATGTAACTTTTCAACACTTTTCTTGTACTTGTTTTTCTAAACTTGAATAACAGATGTTGGATCTCTCCTGCTGCTCAATTTTCTGAAACTTGAGGGGTGTTTAATTTAGTGCATAATTCATAAATTCACCTCTGTCTGGATAGCTATCTCCTCATCATTGCTGCGCTACTGACAGACAGCAAAGCAGCTTGTTAACTCCCTGTGTTCATCGTCCTCATGTCCCGGGTTAAAATTGTACCATTTTGACAGCAGAAGTCTTCTACATAAGCTTTTCTCACGTCAGAAAAAGTTGGAGTTGGAGCTAACAGCTCAGCTGCTGACTGCTACGTTACCCCGAGGGAATCAAGAAGTGCCATTGGCTGACTCTTTGTCGGTAATACATGTCGGAGAAAAGTTTAACATTGTAAAATAGCTGCACCAATATACGGTAGTCAACCTAATAGATGCTACTAAAAGCCAACACAACACAAAACAGACCCTGTGGATGTGCCGGAGGTAAAGGGGGAATAGTCATTATAATCTGGGGAATAAATAATGGCTGTATAAATTTTCATGGTAATCAGTTTAACACTTGAGATACTGACCCAAAAAGCTGTTGATTGACAAAATGTTACCAGTAAAACTTTTGATTTCTCTCCGTGTTTGTACGAGGGTATCGACCTCCTTTAATTCTCTCTCATTCCTCATTAATGCTAAAGAATAATCTCAAAAACACTTTTTAAAAGGAGTTGTTTTTTTTAACTAGTGCAAAAACAACCCACTGGGGTTCATATTCTAGTCTTTTTGTCATTTATCTATTTCATATATTTTTTGTGGATTCGGTTTGATGTATTAAACTGGGATTTAAATAATCCCCAGTGAGCCAATATTTTATAAAACTTAAAATCTCAGTCAACCTTACATCAGCACCAAGGATTGTGGTGTAATTACAGATATGTAGGATTCAAATCTGACATCTGCAGTCTCAGTGATAAGGTTCTTTTTAAATTGAGTTACTTAATCTAAAAATAAATATAAATTCACTTTTCTCCAAAGCTGGATTGAGTTTCTGGTTCAATTAATCTTCAATTCAGTTCTTCACATGGGAGGCAGTTAAAATAGCGGGAAGCAGTTAACTAAAGATGGACAGACTTTGCACTGTATCATTTTAACACTGGATATGGGCTATTGTCCTATTAAACTACTCACTACAGAAAAGTCTGCTGATGTGCTGCAGCTGGAGAAATGTTCAACTCAGCTAATAAACACAGGCTCTTTTTTTCATTTTACAGCAAAACATGGAAATTTTAATCCAATTATTGTGTCCTGCTGCATGGCTTCAACCAAACTGCAGCAGACATTTTCCAGCTCCTTTAAAGTTTGGTTTAAAAGTTGAAAGTACATTCAGTGCAAACATTCCCAAATTATAAGCTAAATTGAAAGTAAATATGTACAGAAACACGTTTATCTGAGATCAGAAACAAAGACGCAAGCAATAACAAAAGAATATATTGATTATGCAACTGTGCAGGACGTAACATTTAGTTATTAATTACATTTTGCCCTAAAACAAAGCAGTTACCTATATATCTTTATCCTCAAGTGTGTTCTTCATATTTTGTGCTTGCAACAAAGGCAGGAAGCATGGATGAGAATTTAAGATGAACAAACCATCTCCGATTCCAGAAAATATTTCTAAAGGACAACCAAAATCTAAATCTGCAGTTTATTCCTTTTTTAAAAACCTTTAGTTTAGCACATATGAATCCAGAGGTCACCTGTCCCGGGGGTAGCCCGCCTCTCTACCAGTGACAGCTGGGATACGCTCCCCTGTGACCCTGGGTTGGATTTAGCGGGTTTAGAGGATGGATGGATGGATGGATGGATGGATGGATGGATGGATGGATGGATGGATGGATGGATGGATGGATGGATGGATGGATGGATGGATGGATGGATGGATGGATGGATGGATGGATGGATGGATGGATGGATGGATGGATGGATGGATGGAATTTTGTCAGTGTCTTCACTGACAAACTTCATCATATTTAAAAAATCTGAACAAATGTAGTGTTTGATACAGATGATGAGGAGCTGGGACAAAATCGTGTTTAGCTTTTATTTACCATTCCATCAGCTTCCTTTTAATGACACTTTTTAATTCTTTGGGAACTGAGGACACTGATTGTTGCAGTTTTTCAGAGGAATCTGTGTCCATTCCTGCTGAATCCTAGATTTCAGCTGCTCAACAGTCCGTGGTTGTTGTTGTCTGGTTCTCCTCTTCATGATGCTCCAACATCTGCAGCAGGAGACAGATGTGGACTGCAGGCAGGCAGCCGAGCTCACACACTCTGTGTGTATGAATGAGGTCTGCCATCGTCCTGCTGAAATAACCACGGACCTCCCGGGAAAAGACGTCACCTTGATGGCAGCATCTGTCTCTCCAGAACTCCAACATCCAGCTGTGCATCAGTGGTACCTTCACACAGATGAAGCCCTCCATGCCATGGACTCTGATGCAGCCCCATACCATCACAGATGCTGGCTTTAAACCTTTCTCTGATAACAGCCTGGATTCTCTTTTTCATCTTTGTAGAAGCAGACGTCAGTTTTTCCCAGAAGCAGCTGAAACGTGGACTCATCTGACCACAGAACACGTGTCCACTGTCTGAGATGAGCTTACAGTTTCAGCCACACCACAGCTGTGGTGTTCGTAAGTGACAACATTTACAACCTCTTGTTTTCTGTTTAATCTTATTCTCTGTTTACCTCCAGTTTCATTCAAAGTTTTGCTCGTTAACCTTTCTCCTGATCAAAGTTAGGCGGGAAAATTACTAGATTTGGGTTTGATTTTAAATAACAGTCTCACCACGTTAATGCAGCATGTAGGGTAATATCATGCAAATATACTTTTTTGCTGCCATCATCAAGTTTTTGGTAAATAAAAGTTATTGATTGCTTCCTTCTGCACTGATTTGTAACACCAAGGCATTCTGACAAAGCTGCTGTGTGTGATACTGACAGAGTGAAGTGTGGGGACCTTTCTTAGGAGCTAACAACCATGTCACATCATTAGAGGGATTTGCATCCTGAAGGCTTTGTTTGCTGGTAAAAGTATTCTGTTTATTGTTATTATTAAAAATCAAAGTAAGCGTGTCATGAAAAGTTTTTTCAGCTATACTGTCCTAGTTTACGCTACCAAAGTCTTTAGTTTGGTGCCCTGTTTTCAGCTAAAAGGAGACTAGACTGTCTGGAAACTGTGCTGTGAAACTGTTGTCATAAAAATCTGTGACAAAGCAGACTTTCAAATGAATGGACCAGAGTCTGTGCTGTGAACACAAAGAAGATGAAAATGAACCCAAATGGGCACATGTTGAAGCTTCCCTTGATCAAACACGATAACGGGTCATGAACGCACATCATCTCAAAATGATTCCAGGAACGTGGCATTTGTTTCATTTTGTACCCCCACATTTTTTCAGAGCTGCCTTCGGTAACCATAGGGAGGTGGAGGCTCACACCATGTTTGAAAATCAATAGCGTGATACCAGCAACTGTTAAACAGCATGTTTTTCAATCTCTGTCTACAAGATCAAGGCAGTTCTCAAAGGAAAAAAATGTTCTTAGCATCAGCAGGGTGTACCTGCAAAGATGGACAATGAGTGCAGATGACTCCATGCCGCTGTTCAACGTGATGTACAGGTCACAACACTTCACACTGAAACAACTGGATTCACAAAAAGCACACTCAGGCCATTAGGGTGCGAATGCATTGAAGGCACTTGGTGAAATTGATTTTTGTTTACAAGCAGAAAATAGCAGAAGTCCCCAGTGTGGATCTGTAGTCAAATCATTATGTCGACTTATATAGAACAGTATCGAAATAAGCCCACATAGGCATTAGAACTCAGGTTTTTCTTGTATTTACTGTAGATGAGGGGAGCAGAGGCCCTGGGATCAATCGGCTAACAAAACGCAAGATAAAAGCAAGTCAGGGGAAAGGGGAAAAGGAGACCACCACTGAGAACAGGCACTGGGGAGCACAAATGCACTTAAGCTGCACAATCTTTCAGTCAAGTCCTGAAAAAAAGAGTATATGACAACAAAAGATTGCAGTTCTTCCTTTTCTTCTGCAACGATCGCAGCACTGGGCAGAGATGTGTTGGCATGTTCAACACGTAAATCTAATTTATTTTGATGTCTACCACCACTTACTTACCAAACAAGGGTTCTTGTCAGAAGGTTGTTGTGCGAAACTCTTTCCTTGACATGGGCATTTGATGGTGTTCGCCTTTGGAGTTCAGCTATAAAAATAAGTGGGCCCAGTGAAAGTCTGAGCAAAATTGAGAGAGTTCCGTAAAGGGGAAATATTTCTGTTTGTGCCTTTTCAGCTGTTTGAGTTTCTTACCTGCCGAGTGTTTTTGATCAATTCTTAAAGCAGATGATAGTTCTGAATATTCAAGTGCAGTTGCAGTTTTTTCTTGTTAATCCAACTCCTCCTGATTTTATTGCTGTCTTATTCATCCTGCTTACGAGTGAGTTTGATTTTTCCTCCTGTTAAGTTCTTTCACCATTGCTGCTGCCTTCCATGGGCAGGCAGGCAAACAAGATGAGAAACAAAAGAGCAGCATCAAATAAAAAAGTCAAAGAAGCTTCTCCGCTTGTCTCGTTTCACGTGTTTGTCCCTTTCTTCCCGTTCCAGCTCTGACTCACTGAGATCTCAGATGCTGCTGCTCATTCTTATGGTGCCTGAGTCAAAGACAGAATAATGTTCTGGTTTTCACCTCCTCAGGTTACGTTGCTTGTAAAAATTTTTAAACATTTTTGCGATAAGAGGAAAGTCACAAATGTTTGTTCAGACACATGCTGTATAATTGCAATGCACGTCCCATATGTTACACACATAGCCTGAGCTTATGTGCAACACTAGTCTCTGAAGAGTACACAGTTACACAGATAACAACATTATGACCTCCTCCAAATACTGAGTAGGTCCCCTGCTGAATAAGGCAACTGCTATTGAAGAATACCATTTCCATGAAGGTCAACAACAACACCTACAATGGTAGTACTGTCGCATCAACATGTATGGCAAGACCCCAGATTTCCCATCAGACCTTATCCCAACCCCCCTCCCATTGGCTTGCCTTCCCAAAGTGAATCCTTTTGTTTCCCTTGCTAAGTGACACACACTGACCCAGTCATCCACTTGATGTGAAAGAAAACATGATTTATTCATGATTATTTAGGACTAGGCCACCTTTTTTCGAAGCTATGTTGGCCAATTCTGATGCTCAAGTGCCAAATAAGTGCTTTCTGCAGCTATACAACCCTGTACCCAATAAACCTCAGATGTACTTGAACACTCGCTTTTTCAGCAATTTCAGTGACAGAAGCTTTTCTATTGGATCAGACAACACAAACCAGCCTTCTCCCCTAGTGCATCCCATGAACCTGCTGCTTGTTCACAAATTTTTCTTCCATTGACCACTTTTAGTAGGTCCTGACCATTGTAGACTCAGAGCATTCCAAAAGAAGTACAGAAGTACAGCCTAATCCTTCGGCTTGCTCATTTCTTCTACCTTCAACACATCCATTTTCAGGACAGACCACTTACATTCTATTGGAACCCACCCAGTTACAATACCCACAGTTAATCACCAAGTAGCATTGTAACAAATCAAATGTGAATCAGTGTTTTTAAGTTTTTATTAAACTCCTGAATCTTTGGTTATTCATCATAGAATTTGATTAATTTTACTCTGCTGAAGAGATATGAGAAATCTGATAAGATGGGTGGGAGGAGAAGCATAAACTCATTTCAGTTTTCTAAAAGGCTTCTTTCTCCTCTGTCTCCTGCTGCTTCTGCTGTGTCTGCTGCACCAGCAAAGACCAGCAGATCCAGCTGAACAACTGATGTTCCTGCTGTTCATGCATGCAGACCCTTTTGATTGCATTACCATGAGAATGTAGCTTACTTTCTGCTTACTTTTGTGATTTCTGTGAAGGGTACACGCTGCAGGTTTCATCAATAAAAGTGGACCCACAGTGGCAGTTTGTTTCAGCTGCACTGATTTCTGGTTTTACTTTTTTGAACTGCTAGGAATGTGCTGTGGGTATTTTGTCACCAAAATGGTCCCTGAAGGCCATGAAAACTAATTTGGCGTCTGTATGATATGAATGATGCCCAGTTGCAGTGGTACTGGATGTTGAGATAAAACCAGAAATATATTTTACCCCGGTTCAGGTCACCGCACATGATCCACAGCCGGTCCCAAAGCAAGAATATTTGTCAATTCTCCACCCTATCTGGTCCACAGAAAAAAAACTAACCAAATCAATCAACCATTGCTGAATCATGGCTGATCAAGTATGTGCTAACAGCTACAATGTGTCAGCCTGATTCAGGTGGTTAGAGGGAAAATGTTGAGAGATGCTTCACTACATAACTTCAGGTGGTCTGGAACATAATAAAAAACATTCTCTCAATCTATTTTAAGCACAGCTATCTAACCTGGAGAAATAAATTCACAATACAAATTTGTAAGCTATTCAAGTCTTTTTGTTAAGAAGGGCTAACAGCCCTAATGAATCCAGATTTACACCAAACAGACATGTACGACACTATCAATATTCTCATTAAACCCTCAGCAAGGAAACAAACATGATTATTTCTGTAAATGTGAACTTATTTCTCGGACAAAATGCACATTGATCGATTGATGATTTAGAAAATCTGACCTCAGATGTGCTTGTCAGTACAAACGGAGGTTTCCTGTTTTGAAAGTTATGGGTTAATGAGACATTTCATCTGCTAAAGTCCATTTTCAAATTCATACCATGGCCACCTATTTTAGAGAGAGAAGGAAGCTGACAGAATCAATTAATGCAAAGTTTGTTATCTGTCTCTGAAAGTGAGTGTTTATTTACTTGATCTGAAACTGATATAGCAAGTCAAAAATATCTGAAGAATAACTGGGTAAAATTAGACAAACTTTTATCTTTGTGCACATGCTCTATCGGCATATGACCAGCATGTACATCATCTGTGTATCACTTGTATTGTGCCCCACAGAGAGCCTGTGTTTTCATTGTGAAGTCTGTTTGTTAGCAGACCCCCTTTTGTGTCTGGGTCACAATGTTCCATTACTGCACAGTATGCATTGAAACCAAACAAATACAACACCAACAGACAAAGCAAATGGTTGCTCAGCACCCCGCTGCCTTTTAAGGCACAGTATGGGGTATATCCTGGGTGTGTTTGTGTATTTAGGATAATCAAGGTTAGCAAGAGAATTTTTCCAATAACTGGATGAAGCTGACAGTATGTGTGTGTGTGTGTGTGTGTATGTTCATTACAGCTGAGAGGAGGCTGTTTGTTACCTTATTTGTTATGTTAGACGCACAAGTTTCTGTGCATATTTATACATGCTGCCGATGTCCTGTGGCTACTGATTCACTGCCCTTCTGCAGACTCTGTCTGCCTGCTTCATTCTGTCCCCATAACACCCTTGTCTCTTGTTGATAAGTATCTGCAAGGCTGCACTCGCTCTCCTCAAATTTGAATGGGTAAGACAAAGTGCAAGTTTGTAAAAGAGCCTGTACACTTTGAATAAGGCAGAGATTAAGAAGAAGAAGAGAGAAGAAGCCACTGTCAAGTGGAAGACGGACAAACAATGGAGCACGTGCACAGACGAGAGGAGAGGAAGGAGAAATGATGATGATGAGTATGGATAGGCAGGGAGAATTGAATCTTTTAATCTCCCAAAGTGGGAAGAGAGCGACCTGAGGCATTTGTGATTGGATTTCCTTTAAGTCCACAAATAGGTCAATATGACTAGGATTGCTCATTAGCAAAGAGGGGGGAAGTGTAACGGAAAAGTTTTGTGTCGATACAGTTGGCATCATTCAGCTGCCCTTTCTTAAGAGGAGGAGGAGATGGATGAAGGAGCGAGAGTGCTATGGGAAGTTTGGCTTGCTTTGTTGACTAACTGAAAAGGAAGGACCACGTAGCAATTATTGCAAAGCAGAGAAGACTAGCAAAAGTGCATACATGCTATATATAAGCCATCAGGCTAGTAGAGGAGGTAGATTTCAAGCTTTAATAACTGACAGCTGAAAATCTCCTGTTTTGGGTTGCCAGTGAGATCACTGACCACTGGCTAAAAGCTTGAGATAATTTTTCCAGCACTGATTTTTTTCCACACAATTAGATCTTCCTTTTAAAGGAATTAGAAAATCGTTGCCAAGACGGCTGGAGGGAGGAAAGAGAGGTGTGCCAGAATTTTAGGAAAAGCAATTAACAGAACTTAAAAAGGTAAAGCTGAGTGTAGCACGCTTTTTAAGAAAATGTCAGTTTTTAATGCATTTATTGTGTCTGAATATGTGTTGCTTTTTTAACTGCCTTATTCTAATTTATGTTGATATCATCTCTAAAATTAGAGTAAAAAGAGTCCATTACAGCACACTGTTCTGCATATTGCAAGTTTATTTGAAAATTACATTCAGACAGATTTTGACTGTAATCTAAACACAGAACATCACTGACTTTCTGTCTCTTCACTGACTTTGTGAGCTTTGAATGTCCTTTTCTGATATCTTTTGGTTTACCTGGACAGCAGACTGGACTGAAAATGCAACATAGAAGCTGTCTACAAGAATGGACATAACAGACTGTACTTCTTTAGGAAGCTTAGGTCCTTTAATGTCTCAACCAAAATGTTGCATATCTTCTACAAGTCTGTTGTGGAGAGTCCAATCTGCTTTGCAGCCATCAGAGCCAGTGACTCTGACACTGAACAAACTAATCAAGAAGACTAGGGCTGGGGACTACTTTGGAGCCCCTGGAGATTGACAGGTTGGTGAACTTAAAGAACAACTCAGACAATCCTCTTCATAACATCATGTTGAAACAACAAAGAGTGATCAGTTTGAGGCTTCCCTAACTGTAAGCTTGCTGCTATAGGCCCAGATTGCTGGGGGACCTCCCATGATGCACCTCTCCTCCTCCTTTACTCTCCATGTACATATGACATTATTGTTGTCATTAACTTCTGTTTCTCTTTCTCAGCAGGTATCCCTGGTGTTATGCTGCTTATTGTCCCCTCTTTCCTCTCCTCTCAACCCCCAGCTGGTCGAGGCAGATGGTCGCCCTTCCTGAGTCTGGTTCTGTCAGAGGTTTTTCTTTCCGCAGTCGCCTCGTGCACGCTCAGGATAGGAGACAGGATCGAAGGGAAGTTTCGGTGCAATCTGTTGGTTTTAATGATTTCATTTAATATAATGAATTGGAATTGACTAGATTATGATTGTATTACAATGAACTGAATTGTAATTGGCTTGAATTGGGTTGTATCTTTGAAGTGCCTTGAGATGACATTTCTTGTCATTTGGCACTATATGAATAAAAGTGAATTGAATCTAGATCTTTAATAAACCACCTGAACTGCTCTGCCTATGCTGGCTGTGACTCTACAGACATGTTATATCGCCTATTGGATGTGTAGTGGTTTGATTCATGTGGTTTATTAATTATATAAATACCACAGACAATTGGCCACATTTAACATTTTTGCTTAATCCTTATAACAATCAGACAAACAAGCTCTGTTTTTGTCTTTGCTTGAACTTCACAGCAAAGTGAAGCAGGTTGAAATAAATGTAGCAATAACCACCAGTGAACTTTTTCAGTGTTACAAGGACACCTGATTGATCAGGTTAACTGTCTATTAGATCAGAGTGGTACCAATATACTCATCTAACTCTCACAAAAACAGTGACCAAGTACTTCACTTCCTTATAATCTAATTTTTCCTTTATCGTTCAATTGCTGTCAGATATTGCTGAACAACTTTTCTGAAATTACAGAACAGTGGTTTGAAAAGGTGTGACACTAGCTGGGTTTTCATTCGCATTTAGAAGATGTGAATAAGGAAAGGTAAGTAGAAAAAATTTAAAAAATCAACCAGACTTCCACAACAGCAAACAAGTAACTGACATGTCTGACTGGTGACGGATGTTCTGACAGATGAAAGTAACTGAAGAATAGCTCTCCATTTTCCTCTTGTGGATGTCCGCTGCAGTTTTTGTTTTCCTCAGCAGCTGTGAGCTGTAGTGCATGGATGCTAATGAGGCCAAAAAAATTTAGCTTCAACTACAGTCACACAAATCAATGATGTGGCACCTTCCTTCAGGGTTGTGCTTTTTCAATATATTCCCAGTTCTTTGTTGAGCTCCTGGTTACTGTAGGGGAAATCCAGCTAATATTAACATGTCGGAGTGGCACAACCAGAGTCCAGACCTGAATCCATCAAGATTTTTTAGAGGAAAATAAAGACCAAAATCCTTTAAATCTAACAGACATGTAGACTGTCGTGGAAGACGAAGTCCCAGTGGAGACATGCACAAAGCTTATTAGCAACTTTAAAACCTGTTTTATTGCTGTGATGGCAGAAAAAGGGTATGAGAGAGCATTTTTATATCTGTACCACTATGTCTCATGGTGTTTTGTTTCTTGCTCATTTCATTTTCAGCTGGAAGAAACATTCAAATTCATTTAGAATCCAAATAGGCACAGCTGCTGGATATTTTTCCTTTGTATTCTTTGCAGTAGCTCATGAATGACATGTAAGACTAAAGTGAACTGAGCTGTGTCTGCACTGCAAGGAGCTGTTTTTATAGTTGCTTAATGCATCTGGAGATGGGCTGCTTTTCATTTCTTTAAAAGTCTTAGTGTTACAAAGCTTTCGTCCCACATAGAAGTCAGTTTATATTGCCAAAGCCATTGCAGAGATTGTATAGCATTATATCAATTTTTGTTGGAATCTTTTCAAAAGCTAAACATATTCAGCTGATTTCCATATAGAAATTTGACTTCTCAAACAGAAGGTTTTGTACTTGTGGTTAGAAAAAAACTGCTTGATGGGCATAGCTTTAACCGTAGCATTTGTACTGGACATAAATTAAAGTTTGCTGTAAAATAGAAGCCCAGCCAAGCATTCACACTTTTACAAATATTCATATACCTCCTTTTTTATGTGCACTCTCACACGCACGTAATGTACAAGGGCTTGACGCTGGTGAGCCAGTGGCAGCCTTTGGGCTGAGACAGATGATGGATGGAAAGGGGTAGATGACTCTGTTGGGTGGCTGCTCACTCCCTTTCTGTTTCCCCCTCTTAGCCCTCCCCATACAGCATCCTTCTCTTTGTCTATTTCTTCTTACCTCTCTCTGTGTCCGTTCTCTGTTCAAATCGATGTCAAAGTCTCTCTTATTTTACTCGGTGATGAGTGATGGAGGGAGGATCTGTCCTGCGTCTGCGCTTCCTTCCTGCCACCAAGGGTGTCAGCATCTCCTACATCTCCGATGTTTGGCCCCAGTACAATTTATAGAACAAGTGGGGGACAGATGAGGGAGAGAGTGGACGAGACAGGGAAACAAGCAGACATGTAGTTCGATGGATAAGAGGAAAAGAGATTTGGTACGAGACAGAGATGGTGGGACAGGTAGAGATGGAAGGAAAATAACTTGAGGGGAAAGAAGCGGAAGCCATAGATGGCTGAAATGATGAGACAAAAGGCTCTGCATCAGTCATGAGTAGCGAGATGGGAATTTGTCTGCCACTTATGACAAAGACTCCACAAGTTAATTACCTCTAAAGCTGCAATCCGTTTGAATTTATTTAGAAAAAACTTTCATCTTGAGCATAAACCTAACCTCAGCCACATGGGACTCCTCGTGTCAGACCACACTGACGCTGTGGTTGTGCCAGAAAGTGACAACCGATTAAACTGTGTGAGATGGTTATTAGGATTAGCACAGAGTGATTAAATGTTAATGATATGATGAATAATGAGCCCCCACTCATTCTCATTAGCAAACAGTTATTAACCGTATACAAGGCCACTACAAGCTGAAGCAGAAAAGGAGGGAAGGATGGGAAAAATCTATAAAAAAAGATTAAAAAAAAGATAAAAAGAAACTGGGAAAAAAAAGAAATGGAGAAGCACATGGAGCGGAATACTACTTAATTGTGATTTTTGGATTCAAACTTAAGATGGACAATTTAATCCAAAGTCAAACAGGATGCCTCGGTATACTTCCTGGCATTTTGTATAGACCCTGGAGCAGGTTGTAGAACGCTGCAGCTGCTTGGGGAGCAAAAAAAGCTCTCTCATTTCCTGAAAATGCTCTGAAATCTGAGACAGCACCGATAACAAAAGTAGTGTTCACAAAAACAAGATTTTAATAGAGGGTTAGATCCTGTTTCGTATACGCATGTACTATTTTTTTCCATTTCTTTTTTATACGAATAACCCATTTATTTATTTTTTTACTTTTTGTTTTGCAGCCCTGAGGAGGTGGTTTATCCAGAATAACAAGAGCACCCCCATGAGGCGGGAAACTGGAACTGCTGGCTGTCTGGAGGGATAAGCATCGCTTCAGGGACCTGGCTGCAGTGAACTAGAGTAGATTAAGAGGAAAAATTATTTATAAATTTCAATTATTTATTGAGCAATTCCTCCCAGTGTTTACTCAGGGGTTATTAAATATTATGCTACGAAGCCAGTCAAAAGACAGAACTGTCAGAGGACATACCAGAATACTTTTAATTCCGGCTCTCGCAGAACTCACAGCTTCTAGAAATGACGTTCATGCAATTAAAGAAGGAAAATGAATTTACTGACCATTTCCCTTACATCCATCCATCTCTCTCTGTCTCACTTCTTTTTCTCATTCCTGCTCAGGAAGAAAAACTTGCAGTCTCAAAGACCATCATGTAGGGAAGCGCATGTGTGTACACAGGCCTCGTGCACGTCTGGCTGAGAGGTAATGGAATAAGCCCAACTCAGCTAATCCGATATTTCTCTTTTTCTCCATCTTTTCCTCTTCAGCAGACTGGCTCAGTAAACTGAGAGACAGACCTCTGTCTGTCGGCTCAGAGACCACCAATAGTTTGTCCAGATAGTGGCAGCAGGCTTAGCCAGAGAGGAGAGAGAGACCTTGGATTTTTATTTTCTTTTTGACTTCCACAACAAACTTTCTTTTAGGCTTTGGTAAGGGCAGGAACAGTCAATTTAACCTGGTTGTAAGTGAACTTCACACAGCTAAATCGTTCTGGTTGATACTGATAACACAGATTTAAAGACATGATGCAGCAGTCTTTGACAAACTATCACATTTGCACACATCTTTCTCTGAAACTAGAAACGCTGACAAAGAAATGACCACAGTTTCATCTAGTCTGTCTGTTTGGCATTTCTTCGACCACTCCTGCTGCTTGTTTGCCTCTTTTAGGGTTTCTCTCAGAAGAAAGGGCAAAAACAGGCAGATCAATGTGTGTGTGTGTGTGTGCGTGTGCATGCGTGCTCGTGTGTGTGTGGTCTTTTGCTCTGGTTCATACAGTGTTGAAGCGGAGAAACACAAACCATTGCTATCATACCTCTCCACTCTCACATACACTCACACTCTGTCTTGCTTCTCCTCTCTTGTTTTGCTTTGGTGAGTGTGTATGTGTGTGGTGTGTGCAACAGTGTGTGTGTGCATGTGGCCAGAGGCTAGAACAATTCAAAAGGCAGAAAAAGACCAATAAGGTGGTAAAGAGGAAGCGAGAGCAGGCATCACAGTAAAGCAAAATGTTTCATCTGCTTGATAGTCGGAGAAATCAAAGCAGGAAACAATATCAGCGTGGGGGTGTGCGGGTGGGGGTGTGCGCGTCTCGGTCCACGTCAGTTTGCGCTGATAAGGTTTGGTCCCAGTGACACCCATGCATGCACACACACACACAGCTCAGTCAGTGCAATAGAGACGACTGGTGGTCCCACATATTTCCATGGAGCAACACTGACCCCTACTGAAAGCAGCTATTTTTTTAAAACGCTGTTTCATTGTGACGCTCCTGAACACAGTGTTTCATACTGAGCTTGAAAACGCACTGACTCGAGCAGTAAGATGGTTTTCAAGAACAAAGTCCTGCCAGAAATAGAGGTGTAATGTAGTGTAACAGATGTGTTTTGTTGTGAAAAGGTGAGGTGTAATATCCAGAAATCCTTCCTTTGAAGGGGATCATGGGTCTTTCACTTTCTATCTGAACAATCACAGATAACAGGTTTGCTATAGCCTGGTGAATCCATCACTTTCGCTTGCCTATATCAATTAAGGGGGCTTTTAGTAGGCAGCTATGGATGCGAATGAATCTCTTTGAGAACTGCTTATGTGCTTTTCTGTTTTTTCTCTTCCATTGCTAAACCCTTGATTTATTATGTTTGACTTCAGAGGTATAAACTTTTAATCACCTCCATCTCAGCTTCCTTCAAAAGTAATGATTGTTCATGAGCGCACGCCTGTATATTTCTCCTGCTGCTTTCAAGGAGCACTGCCGACATTTTCAAATGGCAGTTTGGGGATTGAGCAGCAATCTTTAAGCTGATTGAACCTATAATGTCAGTCTGCTTGTGATTTGTGATGGAAACTGTGCAGGAACCTCGAGTCTGACAGGAAGACAGGTTTGCTAAAATACCAATAAAACAAAGTGTGAATGGGGCCAGCTTTCCATAGAAGCCTTGTTTTATCAGTAAATCTTCTTCATTTTCACCATAAAGACCACTGAGCTTTACTGATGTCACTTAAGCTCCGTTTATGTGCTTCTTTAAGAAAATATTACCTGTAAGTAAAAGCATGAGGAGATATTGTTTTGTCAAGTGAAGGCAGAGTGGCAGCTCCTTTTCACTGCATCAGAAGGCTCCTTTTAAGAAAAGTCCAGTAAAAGGTAAAAAAAAAGCTTGAAAATAACTTGGCTTCTACTGGTTAAGATGATCTTTAATAACTTTATAAATTAGGGTGAGGCTGGAGTGTCATAGCAGAGATTTTTGATCTATAGTGCTGACATCTGGCTGAAAAATGTGAAACTCAAGCTGAGTTTTTGTGTTTTTTGTTTCGTTTCAGAGGGATGAGTCCTTGTCACTTTGCTTATCCCAGCAGCTTTCCTTTCGCAGCAGTTCACTGTTCACTCATTTTGTGAATAATCTCAACATCAAATGGACGTATTTCCATTAAAGTCATTCATGGTTCTCAGATGATGAACGTCAAAAAGAATACGAAAATTACACAAGCGCGTATGATTAGTTCTGTAAGATGGTCAAAAATATACCCTGGTATTGTGCATTTCTTGAGTGTAAGTAAAGTGTTCATAAAATGATGCTTTTAAAAATATATGTCCTTGTCGAGAGCATAAGGAGCATTATCTTTAAGGTGCAATACTTAATGATTTTTGTCTTAGACCAACACTACGAAACCGATGGGTGGTTTTGAGAAGGAAGTACCACGTAATACTTGTTTTTACACTCACCTGCTTTGGAAATTTGGCTGTTTCAATATAAACTTATGCTTATACAGTATATACCTGTTTCTAATAACAAATATGCTAAAAGATGGAACTTGCATGTGCAGAGCACCTTGGCCTATTTGAGCCTATACATGCAGGAGCGACTTTAGCCCCAACTGCATTATCTGAGTTTGTCAATTCAATTTTGTATAATTTCAATCAGACGAATACATTTATGTTTGTTTTAAAAGTCTAAATGGCACAATGTGTTTTTTCTGGTGTCATGTAAATGAGTGAAAATGAGCTCACATGGCACTTTTAGAAAATAAGTACCAGCTCACGTGAAAGAAGAAAGAAAATACGCCCAATTTGAAAATGCCTGTAAAATTACTATTATATGCTGTCCTGTACTGGACTTTTCTTATCAGAGATGTGAGTGCCACTGTTCACTTCTTTTGCTCATCTGCTATCCTTTACAGATAAATTTAGTGATTAAAAGTTTACACCATAGTTGCTAAGTTGTTTTGTATAAAAATCTAGATGTAAGTGTAGCAACTTGTATGCTTACTTCTTTTTCTCCTTGTGTTACAACTAGGGCCGGGACTTTAATGCGTTAATTAAGATTAATTAATACACAGAAATAACGCGTTAAAATTAACGCATTTTATCGCACTTATTTTTGCACTGCGGGACATTTCTCACTGGATGAGTTTCAGGCATACCGATTATACCGAAGCACCAACTAACGTTCATGACTTCAGACGACAACAAACCACAGCGAACAATAGTTAAACATGAACGAAGAAGCTGTTGAGACCGCTTTGGTTGGACCCGTGGATGGGAAATGTTTTAAAAGACAGACGGATGGGATGGTCGGTAGCGTAGCTGTGGGATGGTGCAGGTGACCCATGTAAAGAGGCTACAGTCCTCGCTGCTGCCGGCCTCGTTCAAATCCCGCATTGGACGGCCTTTTACAGCGTGTCATCCCCCCTCTCTCTGCTTTCTGTCTCTTTTTATCTGTCCTGTCCATTAAAAGGCATAAAAAAATATATTTAAAAAAAACGGACGAATGGATGGAAGCGTCGATGAGAGCGCGGTTGGTTAAGTACCACCTTGAAAAAAAATAAACAATGTTTTTTAGCTTACGCTTATGTATTCAGTCATTATTCAATGGTATACTAAATTCCATGTGAAAAAAATTGCTTCTCACTGTTCTCAGGTGAAATATTTATATACAATTAAAATGCGATTAATTTAGATGAATTAATTACAAAGTCTCTGATTAATTAGATTAATTTTTTTAATCGAGTCCTGGCCCAAGTTGACAATGTGCTCAGTTAGATTTTTCTTTCTATTTTGAGGAAAATTTCAAAAGTTCAAATGTCAGTTTTGCTTCCCAAGTAACACATTATAACCTTTAACTAGATTGCTGTCAGATTAACCAGGCACATTCAAGCTCCTCTCAAAGTCTTAGACTGTATGTACATTATGGACGTATCCAGAGAATAGAATTTAGTGTCACAATATATATATTTTTTTAGACAGTAGAGGGAAAAAAATTACTTACAGTAAACCTATAATGCACTGGACTCCAAATGTTCACATACAAATATCAGTTTCATCTTCTTGACATGGAAACAGAGGCAGTAGATAAGCTGAATAATATAACTGAAACAGTGTATGATAGTGGTAACCAAAGCCAGAGCATTCTGAAAGCGTGGGTGGGCATCAGCCCATAGCTAAACAAGGAGAATTGACAAGTTAAAATGGCACTGAATCCACAGCAACCAGCAGATGATGTTTCTGCTACCAGAGTGTAATTCTTTCCTTGAGTGTGGGTGGAGAAACATGTGGAGGGGATAGTGAGAGAGGGGTGGCAGAGAGTCAAAGAGGTGAGAGCAGGAAAATGATGAAAGTGGGAGTCTGCACAAAACACATGAGTATATGAAGCATGGACATCACCTGTGGCTTTGAAAAGTGTAGTCAATCCACAAGTGCCTTAAAAATGCTTTATTTTCATTTGCCACACTGGAGCCTATCCCAGCTGTCATTGGAGGCAAGGTACACCCTGGACAGGTTGCCAGTCCATCACAGGACCACACAGAGACAAACAACCATCCACGTTTACTCTTATGGTCAGTTTAGAGTCACCAATTAACCTGACATGCATGTTATTGGGTGATGGGAGGAACATGCAAACTCCACATGGGGGCAACTCTTATTTTTGCACAAAGAGATCTGATGGCATGAAAATCTATCAGAAAATTAATCTATCTCAGACTTTTTTATTTCTAAAGTAAAGATATTCCTAATGGTCTCAATCACAGTGCTCATTTTGTAAAATGTTGGTCCTAGGAGAGTATAATAGATAATAACGCAGGATATGCTTTATATGCATGATTGGTTTGTAATGGCCAGAACACAATTATATGCATTGCATGTGCAGACACCCAGATTCATCTCTCACTCGTCACATCTGGTTTCAAGTAAGACAAGATAATAATTGTCAAAATGCCAAACGTGTCACTTTGAAACAGAAGTTCACAAAGAAATGAGTGGCATGGTGGTGGTTTCATCTATCTTTTGAAGAGTGCATGGCAAAGATCAGAGTAGAGAGGAAAAAAAGGGAAAGTGGACAAATGATGAAAAAGCTACATCAAAATGGACTTTGAAGGAGCTGGCACACAATTAAAAAGGCACTGACTTGTGTAATAGGCTAAATGCTGAAGGGCACTGACAAACACACAGTCACTGTTTGGACTTACAGGCCCTCAAAAAGTGACATGACAAAATAATCAAGTTCTGTAGAGCCATAAAAAGTATATGCTCAAATTGCCAAGGGTGGATTATAGAATCATTCAGTGTAAAGAATCTCTGTTGGACTTCTTGAATGTGCAAAAACTGTGGCCATGACAACATGAGGAAAACTGCATGTGAAAAGCGAATAATGACTGGTCCTAAAATCAAGTTATGACTGCAAAACTGATCCAAAACCTCTGTGACAGGATTCGTACAAACAGCACCGTGCTAAAAGATGGTTTCAGTCACGGCAGAGTGAAAAGTGCAAAAGTATGGCCGCTGAGCCTGATGTATTCAGATGCAAACAATATGAAAAGCCAGTTTCATCTATATAGCACATTTAATTAAACACAAACTCAGTGTTTTTCCCCTCTTTGTAAAAAATATGTAAAAACATTTTTCATTGAGTGCACACTGTGCCCCCCACTGACCATTTTTATTTCATATGTTTGGGTCAACTGGGCCAGCAGGAGCTCCAAGAATCTTTGGGATTTCTCTTTATCTCTTGCAAACACAATTGAAATAATGGTAGTTCATCCATTCATTTTCTATACCTTAATCCAAGTGTGTGTGTTTGTGTGTGTGTGTGTATGTGTGTGTGTGTGTGTGTGTGTATGTTGGGGGGGACTCAGACCATGAAGGTTTTAACTGTGAGGCAATCACACCACCGTAGTCCACTTTTTTATTATGTTTGGTCTTTTACCCCCAGTTCATCAAGCATATACTGCACATAGGCTGAGCTCAGTTAGACTTTTTTAGCTAACAAATTAATGAATGAACACATCCCCAGTCTACAGAGTTCATGCTTTAAGGTTTCATGCATCAAACATAACACAGTTTATTCAACATTAATGTTTCGACCTTATTCACTGTGCTGAACAACTGTCCTTCAGACAGACTCAACGGTATCAACATGTTGAACTGGCTAAAAAACAACATTGATGCAGTTCGACAGAGCTGACGGTGCTTTTGAAAAAAGAGTGTGGGAGAGCAGGGCGTTGACACGGCTCGAACCACATGTTGTTTAAGATCAGAACGAACCCTGTCAAGACAATGACGAAGATGTAGTAGCATTCTCAGACAGCAGAGATTGGGTTTGAGCCACACACACACAGAATGATATCGAAAGGTGTAAGAAGATCTCACAAACTAAGGTCGTTGGGAATTTTCATACATGTCTCTATGACGTTCTGTTCAATAAATTCCCCATAAGAGACTGACCAAGACGAGTCCGACTACTCTTTTCTGCACAACAAGAGGAAAAAGAGAAAGTAAACGCTCGGTCGAGTTGTTGTCAACATCTAAGACGATTTAATTTAGAGTTCTGAGGAAATTAACATCAACAACTTTTCTTCATGGCTAATTTCAGTTCTGAACATAAACCATCAGTTCAATAACCGTTTATAGACGGATTTGAATATTTTTCTTGATGATACAACTAAAATCAGTCAAGTTATGTATGTACTGTTAAAGCAAACAAGCTCACAAAATATCTGTTGTAATAAGTATTAGTTATTATAAGTTATTTCAAAAGATTTGGTCGAAGCATATCTGTTATCATCTTTACTTTTAAGCATGACAGTTCTGATTATTTGCTGCATTAGTTTGATAATGACACGTTTAACTGTTCATTATGGCATGTTAGTAATAGTTCTTGTTTAAAAGTGTTTATCAAGAGCTCACCACAGGCAGAGTATCAACCTCCAAGGGCAAAAAGACTAAATAAACATGAGAGTTTAAACCGTGCAGCATGTGCTATGTGGATTCAAATGAATAAGTTGTCACTTATTTTCTTTTTTAAATAGGATTAGAGGTCGTCTGTAATATTTCATTCAAAAACATGAACTGACATTAAAACTTAATCAAAATGAGTTTAAGTCAAACAGTAATCATTCCACCCATGTCTTGACTATGAATAATTATTTTCCTCTTCTTATTCTATTTCTTCTTCTTTCACAAATAGTTAATTCCTTTAATACTGATATTATGAACTAACAGAGTAAATGGCTGACATTAACCATACAATCTATCACTACAAATCAGACAAAGTCAACATGGGTTAAGTGTCTTAGCTTAAAGTTGTGTGTAAACTAAAAAGAGAGCAATAAAAAGCCTTGTCCCTTGGATTAATACATGTTCAATGCACCGATCAGTACTGAATGTTCCAAGGGGAACATTGCAGATCTGTGGAACCTGACTCAGCAACTTATTTAGTCTTTATTCTCTTTTATTTAATGACACTGCATAAAAGTAACCACTACAGTAAAACACACAGTTAGGTATATTTCCAGAATGTGTTCAGGCAGATGGGAAAAGGGGTATATTTTAAAAAGGTAATGGGACATTTAAACCAGCCAATGTACCCTTAATCCTCACATAACTCTCATTGAATCTTTATCTTTTGTTTAATAGTTCGTCAGACTGCTAATGTAACACATTAGGGGAGAAAAGGATATCAGATCACTACTCAGAGAACACATCCCCTGCTCTCACATTCATCTCAAAGAATTTGTTAATGACGATTTTGATGACTCGTGGGGCTCTGGTCTGTGCCAAGAAGTTCTCCTCAGAGAAGAAAATAACACAAGTCACAGGTAGGGTACATACATTACTAGTATATTTCATCATTAAGCAGATAAGGAACATGTTGTGTTTTTGGTTTACTTCCATTGTAGGCGGAAAGACTCAGCAAGATAGGTTTTGCGATATCAGAATCTTCTGCCAGACTTGAAGGACAAACAAGCCTCTAACTGTGAGACTGGCATGGGAATGAATCCAACACAGCTATTATAACATACACACACACAGTGATGGAAGACAGTGACATTGTGAACCCTACTCTACAGCTTTACTCCTCTCTAATATGAAATGGACGGTTCTATTTCATAAATAAATAACTCCCTGTGTCAAGTGTGGTCTTCTTGTTGTGTTCATTGCGTACAGAGGAGAAGGGCTCCTTTGTGTCCAGGAACTGTGTTGACAACATATTTAACCTAAATTTCACTACATTTATCACATCCCTAAATGTTTTAAACCTAATCAAGAGGCTACTGAGAGCAATTTTAATATCCAATTGAGAGAACATTGAATCTTTAAAGAAATTACATTACATGACAGTAATATTCAATCTTCGAGACCTTGCAAAGAAGGATCATTCGTTTAGGGGGCTTAGAAACTTTAGGGGGTTTAGGGGGTTTAGGTGGTGGTAAGCACCGTCACCTCAAAGCAAGAGGGTTCTTGGTTTGAATCCCAGCTGGGCCTTTTTTTGTGGAGTTTGCAAGCTCTAATCGTGTATGCGGGGGTTCTCTCCGGGTACTCCTACTGGTGACACTAAATTGCTTGACTCTGTGTGGCCCTGCAATGGACTGGCGACCTGTCCAGGGTGTACCTTACCTCTCGCTCTGCGTAATTTGGGATAGGCTCACACCCCACCGTGACCCTGAATTGAATTAAGCGGGTATAGATGGATGGATGGATGGATGAATTGTGTAAAGGACGACAACTGGTCCTTGTGGTGAAACCACACATGAATGAAAAAAAAAACATTTAAAGAAAAAAAAAATTGGTGTTGACGACAGATGTAAAAAAAACAAGTAGACTGACAGACTCACATGATCATGGAAATTAGGTTGGTGAATGATTGATATACAAAGAGCAATTTTTAACAACTTAATGTTTTTTTTTGTTTTTACCCCCCATGAGCTGTCACCTCACTGTGGTGGAGGTGTTTGCGTGTCCCACTCATTCTGGGAGCTATGTTGTCCGGGGCTTTAAACTCCTGGTACGGTCACCCAAGGCAAACAAATCCTAGATGAGGGCCCAGACGAATAACAGCTAACAAGACCCCCTATGAGGAAAAACATACCTGGAACACGTTGTCCCTTGCCCGGATGTGGGTCACTGGGGCATGACAAGGATATGATTGGGAGGAACACTAAATTGCTTGACTCTGTGTGGCCCTGCGATGGACTGGCGACCTCAACTAGGGACATTGTGAGTCGTTGGGGGGAATACTTCAAGGACCTTCTCAATCCTACCAAGATGTCTTCAGAGGAAGCAGAGTCGAAGAGCTCGGAGATGGGGCCTCCCATTTCTGGGGCTGAGGTTGCAGAGGTGGTCAAAAAGCTCTTTGGTGGCAGGGCCCAGGGGTGGATGAGGTCTGTCCGGAGTTCCTCAAGGCTCTGGATGTTGTAGGACTGTCTTGGTTGACACGCCTTTGCAACATCGCGTGGACATTGGCGGCAGTGCCTCTGGACTAGCAGATCTTTAAAAAGGGGGACCGGAGGGTGTGTTCCAACTACAGGGGGATCACACTCCTCAGCCTCCCTGGTATGGTCTATTCGGGGATACTGGAGAGGAGGATCCGTCGGATAGTCAAATCTCGGATTCAGGAGGTGCAGTGTGGTTTTTGTCCTGGCCGTGGAACAGTGGATCAGCTCTACACCCTGTGGAGTCCTGTGGGGGGTGCTGATTGGGGATGTTTGGTCTCTGTATGGCCGGTGTCAGAGTTTGGTCCACATTGCCGGCAGTAAGTCGGACGTGTTTCCGATGAGGGTTGGACTCCATCAGGGCTGCCCTTTGTCACCAATTCTGTTCATAATTTTTATGGACAGAATTTCTAGGCGCAGCCAGGGCGTTAAGGGGGTCCAATTTGGCGATCTCAAAATCAGGTCTCGGCTTTTTGCGGATGATGGAGCGGGAGATTGACAGGTGGATCGGCACGTCCCACTGGGAGGAGATCCTGGGGAAGACCAAGGACACGTTGGAGAGACTATGTCTCTTGGCCCCGGTCCCCCCCGAAGAGCTGGAGGAAGTGGTCAGGGACAGGGACATCTGGGTTTCTCTGCTCAAGCTGGTGCCCCCACGACCTGATCCCTGGAGAAGCGGCAGATGATGGATGGATGGATGTTCTTTTTTCAGATAATTTTATACCACATCTATGTAAGTAATAAGTAATAATAGTGTTATACACCTTTGACTTCCACCTATTTGCTACAAATTCTGCAGATCACCTCCTCAGGTGCTGTGATGGATTTGCAACTAAATCTGTTACAATGAATAAGCTCTTTGACATATGTTGGAAGTTAATCCCCTGAAGATAAATAGCTTGTGGCACTAATTCCCCCTGTAGCTACCATTAAACCACAGTACCAGATGACATTATTTTAGTAAGTCCTAGCTGATTACATAAAGGTGATATGACATGGTATATTTGTCAGTTGTCTTTAGCTGATTAAGTAATATTTGTGACTGGGGAAAACAAATAGTTAAAAGAAAGTCAAAACTGTACATGTACATGTCATCCTTAGTGATCAAACCAAAATGTTTCATTCCTTAATTATGGCAATGAAGAAAAAGTCAAGTGTTAAACCATGTCAGTGGGAGTCCTCCTTTTAGAGTTAAGAACATACTCACTTTAATGACAACATACTGAGAAAAGTTGGAAGACAGTTGGGACACTGTGCATAGAGAACTAAAAATAATAGCTCTTCTTGAATTTGATCGCGGCAATGCGTCTCAAAAACGTTGGGACAGGGCAAAAAAAGCTGGAAGGCTGGTACTCAGGAGAAAAAGCTGGAGGGAAATGTTACAACTACTAAGGTTAACTGGCAACAGGTCAGTAACAAATCAAGTAAAATTGACTTTGAAAGACTTTGAACATTCATCTTCTGTACGCAATATCATCAAAAGAGTCTGAGAATCTGGAGACGTCTCTGTGTGTAAGGAACAGCTGAAAATCAACATCGGTTGTCTTTGATCATCAGGCCCTCAGGCAGCAGCGCATTAAAAACAGACATGATTATGTCCTGGAAATCACTGCTTGGGCTCAGGAACACTTCCAGAAATAATTGTCTATGAACACAGCAGGTTAAAGCTCTGTCATGCAGAGGAGAAGCCACATGTGGACATGATCAGGAAACCCTGCCATCTTCTGATGGCCAAATGGAAAACTGTTCTGAGGTCAGAAAAATCTCAATTTGAAATTCTTTTTGGAAATCATGGAATCAAAGAAGAGGAGCTTGTTATCAGCACTCAGCTGAAATATTAAACCTGCATCCTGCAGGTTTTTAGATCAACATATGCTCCTGTCCAAATGATGTCTTGTTCAGGGAAGGTTCTGCATATTTCAGGAAAAAACAATGCTAAACTACACACTGCATCTTTACAACAACATGGCTTCGTAGTAGAAGAGTCTGGGTGCTGGACGGGCCGCCTGCAGTCCAGACTTTCACCAACAGCAAACCCAAAATAAAACCAAAGAAGACCCGGGACTGCTGAGCAGCTGGAATCCTCTATCAGACAGGAATGGGACAACGATGCTCTCCCAAAGCTCCAATAGCTGGGCTCCTCAGCTCCCAGATGTTTACAGATGTTGTTAAAAGAATAGATGCCACACAGTGGGAAACATGAACCTGTCCCAACATTTTTGAGACATGTTGATGCCATCAAATTCAAGATGAGCTAATCTTGTTCACAAAGTAATAGCATGTCTCACTTTCAACATTCTAAAATGTTTTCTATGTTCTACTCTTCATACAATTAATGAGATGTGCAAATAATTCCTTTCTGTTTCTATTTACATTTCAAACAGCATTACAGATTATAATCAACCTAATGATGTAGCAATCATCCTGCAGTCAGTACTGAAAGACTTCTATACTGAAAAATTTTTTTTCAGTATGGAGTTTGTGGACAATTATTTATTTTTTAATTGAGAATAAGTAAAATCACATAATTCACAAACATCTGCTGTTGACTGAAGAGAACAATGTATCCAAACTGAAAGAAACTAACCCAACCAAACATTTGACTTTGGACTGTTCAGCTACATCATTGACTATTGATGCATTTTGGAGGCTAAATAAATATAACTGTTATAAACTTAATTAGCTACTGAACAACATCCGACCAACTTCAACAGGAAAATGATAATTCATTGTTAACAGCTGCAATGAACATTAGCATTCATTCCCCTGCTGGGATAAGAATCTGAAAAATGTCATTAAGATCAGGGAGAATATTTCTATGAGTCCTCTTTGAATGTTTGTGAATACCTTTTCTGTTCACAGTGTGATATGTAGTACTGACTTCATGGCTGCACTTAATCTTTAACACACAATGAAATAGAAGGTGAATCTCAAGGACTTAAACCTATGTCTCAATGGCTTTAATGGACTCACAACAAATGAGAATATAAGTTAGTGAAAAAATTACATCAAAGTTCATGCTCCTCTGTCTCAGCTGCTTTTATTATATATATATAAAGATCTTATGAATAAGATACACCAGCCTGGCAACACTTGAAATAAATTTTCAACAACCTACTTGGAAGCTCATTAAGCACCGAAGATAGTCCTGGAATGATCTTGTAGAGAAGTTTCTTTTAAAACATAACTCTATATTCCAGGAAGAGGAGGCATTAGCCCAGTCAAGCACTGCTTCTTATTCTGTTTTTGACCTGTAAATAAAGAAAATTTTAAAAAAGACAATTAAGACTCGGATGAAAATTGCAAGACAAGGGTCATTTTTGGCCTTCTTTGTCAGTGTCATTTTCCTTTGACATCTTCTGTCTGCCTTCTTTCATATCTGCCTCTATGTTTTTCTTTCTCTCTCAGCTCAGAGAAAATTTAGCAGGGTCACAGTAATGAAAGGCAGTGCCTTAAAAAACAGTCAACCATTTTGAACATAGTGGGAGAACTAAAGTGAAAGCTGAAACAACTTGTGATTTTGAGAAAACACACGAGAGGTTTTTGTGTGTTTAAACAAAAGGTACTCGGAGGGGATTCATATCCGACTGATTCCATTTGATTTTATGTTTCTAAGTGTCATAATAGAGAAAATACTGATCATTGTGTTGGCCATGGAGCTGCATTTTCTCATAACTATTACCTGGATCGTTCATTTGATGGATGTTTATTCAGCAGCTCAACAAAAGCAGCTGGTAGCATTTTTCCACAGGTTCACCATTTTAAATAATAGAATGCATTCCTCCCCCACACCCTCCAGAATAACACTCAAAAGCATTTCTGTTCTGATTGGGTCAAAGGGATGGGTTTGTTTCTTTGAAGTAGACTTGTTTCAAGTCTGTCTCAAGTTTGCAAAAGCACACAGACGTACAGGCAGGGAACCCGAATAATGTACTGCTGCCAGAGGGCTGAGCATGAACAAAACTAATCGCCTAAAAAAACACGCCAGCTTAAGTGTGTGTTATATTTAGATTACTTTCAGTGCTTTACGATGTCATCAGACAGCCTATTCCAACAAGGAACGAAGCTGTTATATGCATGTACGCTTCATTCAAAGCCACCAGAAGAACAATGACGTCTCTGCTCAACCATCGCCTTGATCACTTTGTATAGCTTTGTTGTTTTAACACATTGGTTTGCTTCTGAACTAACAAAGTCAAGGCAGTGGCGAACCAGGATCCGCTGTGTTTTGTGAGGTAAAATCCTGTTTTTGTAAAAGAGCCTCGATGGCTTTGAAAAGAACAGCTTCGGTTCCAGGTTAGAAAGGGCTGTGTGATAACAAAGTATTAGCAGTAGAAGTATTTTAAGTATAGAGCACCCTCACTGATCGCAATCTATGGCAGGTGAAACAGAAATGAGGGACATATACTGCATATGAACCTCAGGATCTTTGTTGTGAGCTGATTTTGGCCTTTATTCTCAGCATTTACATCAAACACTGAAGGGTGCAGTCAATGCACTGAAAATATGTGTCTGGTGACTTAAAATGAAAACTACAGGCTGTGAAATGGACTTTAAGTATAAAAGTAAAATGGAAGACTTTGATGATGGTCTTCAGATAATCAGAGTGGACTTTCTGTTCTATCCAACAGACTGAGCTCATGTTGCAGTCCTTGAATACTGAAGCTATCAAATAAAGAATGTTTTTATGTGAATGTAAAGACTTCCAAGCATTTTAAACTGAAAAGCTCATTTAGTTAATAATAACTACAGAAAGATGCTTCTTATCTGTGTTTTTTCAGATTTGACAGAAAATCTTTGGATGTCAGATTGTTTGTGGGTTTATTTTAGCACAAGAAACAACACGTTCGGTAAGAATCAGTCTCACAACTGATTACGTCAAACGTTTGAGGAATAGCTTGTACTTATTCTGCTGTATTCCTGTTGTGTGGTTCACTTTGCTAGTTACCAACTCCTCTTGGCACAGACATCGGCGTCCCTTCCTTGTTGAGTTCATCCATGCCGATGGACCCACAATGAGATGATCATTTCCAAATGTTACTGTCCCATCTGTGAGGGTTTTGAATATCAATATATATACATATAAAATTGCTATTACAAATTACGAACATACTTTGAAAGCGTGAGCTGAGGTCTTTATTTACTTCAGCTGCTTAGGGATTGATAACCGTTTACATCAACGCTTTCACCTGAATTGAACATGTGTGATCTCAAAAAAATTAGCAAAACCCCCACATTTTTCTGCCCAAAATCAAACCAAATTAAAATCCCTTCTTCATTTAACAGCATAGAAACGACTCTGACTGTTAGATGTGCATCGAGGATTCGACACGTGCATTTCTAAGAGCTAAACCTTAGATATCGGTAATGTGTTGGTATCAGATTCTGTGCCTAACAGCGTTTCTAATCACCTCTTAAGATAGATATTGTTTGTGATCATGTCTGTGTTATGACATCCATCCTGCCTTCAGAAGTGGGCTTGATGTTTATGTCTTGGGGTGACTCTGAGCAGCCTTCTCTTTACCAGAGTTTAATTCACCTATTATCACATTATCGAGCTATGCGGTGCTGCAGGATTCTGCACATCAGGAGGAACTCACAGAGGCTCAAATACTAAATAAACGTTAATAGATCTGAGCCCCCACAAAGCTGAGTGAGTAAGTGCAGTATATTAGACACAGCCACAGTAACTAAATCAGTTCCACTTTGTGACCTGCATAATGTTTATTTCATCAAAATGATTTAATCAGAATTCATCAAAAATAATGTTTCTGTTTATTTTGGAGATCAGATTCATGGCAGCAAAGTACATGAGTAAAGAAGCTTAGGTTCTCTGTATCTGTTTGGGGTCGGGAGTGGAGGGAGGGTTACTGCACCATAGTGCATGGGCGGTTTTTATCTGAGTGGGTGGTAAAAAATCCTCCTTTTTTTTTTACTGTGAAAGACAATTCTAGACTGACCCCAAGTGTCTCACAGTGAATGAATCCAATGGCACAATTGTACCTTGTCACTGTAAAATGCTTTGGAGTTAAACCAAGTGTTAAAAAAAGCATTAAATTGACTCATAAAGACAACTGTCTTTCTTTCCTCCAGTCACCTGTACAGGAGGCTGGCACTTATTTGCTCATGTTGTGCCCCTGGACATCATAAGACGGACAGCTTTAATTAAATACTGATTTTAATTCAAGGTAATAGAGTTCTAATGTTAAGTAGAAATAACTTTAATAGTTTGGTCATTTTGCATATGTGGTTGATAAGCTAGAAGGTATACGATAGAAGCTCAATATTTTGCTCATGGAGACATTCAATCACACTTTTCCAATTCCTACAAGCTTGCAGCAAGATCTTTAAGAGTCATTTTCACTGCTTGGCTCCATTGAGTCTCTTTACCTGTATGACCACGTCAAGTGCGTTTCCTCATCTAATCCAAATCAAAGAATTAATGTAAAGACACAGCTAAAGACAACAGAGAAGGAAATGAAAATGTATTTTTCAAGATCTTCAGGTGGGATAGTTACATCAGGGATTCAATTGAACGAACAAACAAACAAAATTACACAAAGTTATGGTACAGCTTAAATGCACATGTACAAGGTAATGTCGGACAAACACGTTCATATAACCTCAGTTTTTCCAAACATTCAACAGTTTAACAATCCCTCTCACAGTGACCACTATCCATTGCCTACTGCAGATGCAGTTCAATAGATATTTCTCAATTGCTCCTCATAGAAAAGTCCTCTTGTTGTTGACTTCAAACATAAAAAAGGGTGGATAACATCTAGAACGGAGGCGCTGCTTTAATTCACTTTTTTTCCTTTCAACATACACACACAGAAACAGTTTAGCCACTGCTAGCTTTTTCCTCACCTTGAAAACAAGATTAAAATGTTATCGCTTGTTCCACCTGCACAGTGCTGCTTTGACTCTTGCTACAGATACAACACGTCAAGCTTAATCCTGAGAATGAGTCACACACACGGACTTGGGTGCACGGACAGACTAAAACAGCACTTGAAGATGCTTGTTACCAGAAATGATCCCTCTAACGAAGTGGGGTTTCTTTAAGAGTGCCCTTTCTATTCCATTAATACCTAAAAAAGCCAAATAAAAAGGACAAGCAATCATCTGAAAATCTTTGTTAAGCTCCTGTTATCTTCAACAAGGTACAAGGGTGACACCAAGTGTTTAAACGAGGTACTGAACGATGACTGAGACATTTCACACCCAGTTATGCTTTTATGTATTCTCTTTAAACTGAACTTATATACAGGGGGTGTACTAAATGAAACATTATGTGTTAACAAATAACTCAAGCGGTTTTCCTCAAGGTGCATGCTTCAGTACTTTAGTCTTGGCAAATACAAAATCTCAGTCAAGTTGTATCAAAAATACAGAATTCCCTTGTGTTGCTACCAAGTGTTAGTCTAACCCTAACCATTTCATTATTTAAACAGTGTATGACTGTAATATTTTTACAAAGGTTCGTTTCTCATAACATCCCCAAAATCAATAAACAACAATCTAATATCTATAACAAATGAGAACAGGGAATATTATATAGATAAAAACTGAGGCAATGAGATGGACCACAAAGGTTCGATGTTACAACTGAACAAATTCCGACAGAAGACTGAAACAACACTATTTTTAACTGCGAATCCTGTAACTTATTGATAAAAACTCACATCCAGCAATAGATGTGATAGAGTTGTGTCTGTGCCATCGAATCACTTTAATGATGTCTGATAGCCACTCTAAAGTTTTAAATGTGAACTGTTTGTAAAGAGGAGTGAAAGGAAGTCCAATTTCCACTTTTAATAAATGCAGGTTGTATCCATGGTTGTTAGGAGCTGCTGTGCTTCCAGTTACATTAAAAAGAATAAACATCTCAACATTCACAGAGAAATCAGGAATTAAGTAAAACTGGCACTTGGCCTATTTTGGTGTATGCCCCACTTATGAAACAATGTTTCCCATCTTTGTATAACACTAAAACAACTTTAAAAATGAACAGAAGAGCCTTCCTGGAATGCGCAGAAGAATGTGAGAATCACTTTAAGTGCCGGGTGCACAGATGCGGTCGCATGATTTAGCTCACACTTTGTAAAGTAAACTCTCCAGCCTGTCAATCTAAAACAAACACACACACACCAAATGTGTCTTTGGTATCACTGTCTGTCCATCATCATACGTCCAGGTGGATCCTCTGGTGACGTTTCAGGTTGCATTTCTGGGTAAAGCGCTTGCCGCAGGCCAGGCAGCAGTACGGTCTCTCCCCGGTGTGGACACGTCTGTGAGCTTTGAGGTTGCTCAGCTTCGTGAAGCTGCGACCGCAGAGCGAACAGCAGAAAGGCCGCTCACCCGTGTGAGTCTGCAGATGGGTTTTCAGGTTGCTCGGGTGGGGAAAGCACTTGCCGCACTGGCCGCAACGCAAGAGGTGTCTGGGGCCAGCGTGAGGGTGAGAGTCAGGGTGGGGGGCGGGGCCGACGTGATGAGAGTTTGCGGACTGATTTTGGGATTTGATGCTCATCCACGAGGCACCGGTTCGGCTCAGAGCTGAAGTCTGTTTGTCACCCTGGTGAACGCGCTGCACTGAGATTGCAGCAGGAGCGACAGTTTTGGATGTGGAGGGAATTCTGTTGAAGTTATTGAAATTTACAACCTGAGAGTGAGCTACAGACACGGCTGCAGTGGCGCTATTCTGGAGTGTGTGTGGGGCCTTTTTCATCGGTCGGTGGAGGTGATGCATCGCTGCCTGTAATCTGAGACCAGCACCCACTTTGGAATGCAGCTTCATAACCTCCTGCACAGTGGCTTTATGGTAAATGTGGTTTGGTTTGTGTGCTTCTGAACTTACTCTGTGCTGCTTTACTGAAAAAGATAAAGATGCCGTCCCAGTCTTTTTTAGTTTCTTTTCTGAATGCCCGCTTTCGTCACACCCATCAGAATCAATAACTTCCTCCTTAACCGTCACGCCCACGATGTTGCTGGGTTGCAGTCTGCCTTTAGGGGATTCTGAGGAACAAGCATGATCTCTGTCTGGGGCAAACTGTACATCTGCTCTAACAGAATCAGACAGTTCATGTTCTGCAAGCTTTAGAGAACTTTTAGTTTTGACAGGGTCACATTCCTTTTCAGCACCAAGTCTGTGATTCTGCAGCGGTCCAGCTGCTTTGACAGGCAGACCAACCCAGCTGGAGTCCAGTTCTAAAGATGAAACAAGAGGTCCATCTGCAGCCATGTGTGTTTCCTGCCGGTCCTCAGAAAATCCATACGCAGCAGATATCTGTGGGTCCTGCTTAATGACACTCTTCAATGATTCCTCACTCTTTTCTTGAGTCTGTTTCGGTGCCTCAACCACTTCATTTGTGATGTCTGATTGTGATGTCTCTTCAGGACCAGGTTCACCTGGAAAAATCAACCAGAACAAAACTCAATCAAGCTCATAGCACTTATCTGAACTGCTGGTACAATTAAAGAAAAAAAGCTCCATCTCTTGTTGATACAATGTACCTGGTATTTTGATCACAATATTTCACCCCCTTAAAAAACATCCAATAGATGTATGAATTTTACTCAGTACAGTTACATGCACAGTTGAGTCGAGATATGGTTACAGCTCGACTGGGACATTTAATTGGAATACTGTCCAAAAGTTAGTGTAAGAGCTTGACGTGCAGATGTCATAAATGGTAGGCATGTATGAACTGTAGGAGTTTTCCTGCTGCATTCACCTCATCTCATCTGTGGTGATCAGTGTATTTTGTGCAAAAAAAGTGTCAAATGATGCATGCATCGCCCCTTTTATACAATATGTGCAGTCACACAGGATCAAGAAGAGAGTTGGGCCAGCAAAGACGCATCATAACCACTGTCATAAAAACAGAATCCTTGCAGTACTTGTTAAACCTGTATTGTTATTATATTATTGTCTGTCGTACAGTTAGCAGTAAAAGTTAAATGTGCAGTAAATAATGCTTCACTTCCTTTTATTTATTGCTATACACTTCAAAACACTCACCATCAAGAGCACTGCTCCAACCTCTCAAGTGCACAGCAGAACAATATGGCTTGTTAACTTCTTCCTCTTTCATATCTACTGTGGGCATCACATCAGCCTCTCCTGTGGCCTGAACAAGACATGCAGCACATAAAATGCTGAGGATAGCATGGTGTTTCTCACCCCAACACAGATCTTATCCCTCATTTCCTGGCACATATAATCAATTCTGAATATGAAAAAGGGCTTTTGTCTTTATCTTAGCGCAGCATACGTTTGCTCTGACTCACCTGTGACTCCCTTTCAGGGCTCTGGGTGGCCGCTGGACTGTCTGGTGAGCTTGCTTTGACTCCGTGGTTTGACATCCAGCGTTCATCAGAATCTCCCTGTTTTTTCACATCACAGCCCCTAAACATTTCTGGAAATAAAAAGAGAGCGACTGTGCTGTTGTAATCCTATATGACCTCCCTCTACGAACACATCTCATCTTGTGTGTGTTTGTTCTCACCACCCTGGGAGTCCTCGGGCCTTTCCTCTACAGGGTCAGCTCTTTGTTCCACATGATTCCTTGCAAGGTCAATACACCTTTTGGTCTTTCCGCCGTCGTCACTGAAATTGCCTTCAGTCCACTGCAGCTGGAGCCTCAGGGACTCCACCTCCTCATTCCTGCGCTTCACTTCCACCAAGAAGACGTCCTCCACCAGTCTGGTGACCTCGAACATCGCTGTCTTCATCACAGCTTCCATCACATCAGAGAGCTGAGTCTGAAAGGTCACAACGAGGGTGTCCAGATCCGACATGGTCGACTCTGTCAGCGTCCCGTGTCTGTTACACTCCGGGATACCGTTTGTTATGGAGAGTAAGTAAGGGTCAACGACGAGGTCCTCGCGTTAAAAATGTTCGTATGAAAATTCTGTTACATCCTGTTGGAAGTACGCCATAAAGATAAAGCAGCATCTGTTCAGTAACGCATCCATTTGTCGGTATTCCTGGTATTGAGCGATAAACAGGAGCTAATTAAACTGTAAATGTAACTGCACAACTGGAAGCGTGAGCTAGCTAGCTAGCTAATATGTCTCCGTCGCTGAACATTCGTGTGCTAACAGTCATTAACAGGATGAAGCGACTCCGAGCAATTCGATGATTTCAACTATAGTTCAGCGTAAATTGCCAAAGTTGTCACATGGCTTTGTTGTTTAGCTAATATAATTAATGACGAGTGATTATTAAACCAAGCTCAGTCATCTACACCCACTTGTGGGTCTTGTTTTTGATATCACGTCATCGACGACGCCGTACGGTGGCTTCAATAGGACAGAAAGAATTACAAAACGCGTTTTTCTGAAGTGAAACCCGCTGGCTGTACCAAGCATCCACATATAACTTATCTACTTAGAAAGAAAATACATTTTAGCACTTAAATGACGCCTTAAAATCATATTTATTGCCACATAAGTCTAAAGTGTAAAGGAAATAAATGAGCTAAACAAACTATTTATGTGCTGTACAGTAACAAGCTATTTCCTTTTATATATTTTTGACTGCGTGTGACTGCGGTTTTTAAGGTAGCGTGGCCGAGCGGTCTAAGGCGCTGGATTAAGGCTCCAGTCTCTTCGGGGGCGTGGGTTCGAATCCCACCGCTGCCATTAACTTTTGGGGCCTCAGTGGTGAGAGTCGTCCAATAACCTGAAGTTCAGGTTACTGGCGGTTCGATTCCCACTCTACCTTCTTCTTCCGATAATGGCAGTTTACCTCCTTGCCTCAGCCGAAGTACCCATCTGCAAGTCATCATATCCCCGTGCTCCCCATGTACTGTGAATGGCTGCCCACTCCATTGTTTATGGCATCTGTCTCCATGTGCATGTTCAACAGGTACCAACCTGGATGGGTTGGAGTAATTTTCTGTATCGACATGACAAAAAAATCTCTTAATCTGATGATCATATGTGAGTCAATTTAGGTGTTCAGAATCGAACTACTGATCTTCTGGTTGAGAATGTCCATCGTACCTGCCAAGCCATGGCTGCTCCACAAGTACTTGGTCCCTCTGCCTTGTATATGATAATTTATGCCATCACTAAATTGATAAATTGTGTGTAAGCAGCATGTAGCTGCTGGAGCTTCAGCCTCTTTTGCGTTATTTACAGTTTTATATAAAGAGACTGTAAACAACAACCCAAAAATGTGTTTTCAACTCAAAATTCCTGATTTTGGTACAATATTTGATCATTCAACCTGGTACCAGTGTTGCCAACTAAACTGTTTGTCAGAAAACTAATTTACAGAGTTTATTAGCAGCATTGTGACTTCACGGAACAGGATTTCAGTAGTTGGGGTTAGTTAAGCCAGATAACCAAAAGCTTACCTGGATATACTGAACCTGCTCTGCATTACAGGCCCATGGTTTATATACCAGGTTCAGCCTGTGACACGGTTTTGTCTGATAAGACAGAGTGTTTGTAAAAGTAGGCAAATATGTCCTCAATTCTTGCTGTGAAGTGTCCAAGAGCCAAACTACACGTCAGTGTTTTATAAACCACAGCGTGATTTCATCTGAAAGGTTCCTGCAGGGACAAATGTCTAAAAACAAGAAACACGCAGGGACATTTGAAGCCAGTTTTATTCAGAATCAGTCAAGTAAACAAAACAATAAGGTTACTGTTTTTGTTTTTTTTCTCCCCCCGTTCTACTCATAGCTGGTGTATTTAAAGTACAAAATGAGCAGCTGAAATTGGGTATAAAGGAGACTTAGAAATCAAACATGAAACATATAATATCCAATGTTGTCTTGGTTTTACCTTATTTATTAAAAAAAGGTTTTCAATAATTGAAGAGAAGTTAGGAGTGTATCTGAGCAGGAAATATCTATAGCTTATAATTACAAACATTCCTTTTTTGACCTCCTTTTACCACAAACTATATTAAACCTCTTTTCAGCCCTGGCCTACAGGTCTGTCATGTGTTTGCGTTGGTGTGACTTGAGATGATCCAGGCGTTTGAAGCTGAGGCCACAAACAGCGCAGCAGTATGGTCTTTCCCCTGTGTGGGTACGCTGGTGAACCTTTAATATATCCGCCCTTGTGAAGCTCTTGTCGCACATGTTGCACCGATGAGGTTTTTCCTGCGTGTGAATTCTCCGGTGCAGCTTCAGATTCCAGAGTCGGCTAAACTTGTTCCCGCAAACAGTGCAGCAATAAGGTTTGTCTCCCGTTTGGCCACATTTGTGTGTCCTTAGATCCCCAAAGGAAGGAAAACCTTTACCACAGTGGCTGCACAGGTGGAGCCCCTGACCTGAGTGAATCCTCTGGTGGACTTTGAGATTACAAGCTTGAGCGAAGGTCTTTCCACACTGGTTGCAGGAGTATGGGGCCTCATGTCCGGTGCCTTTGTGTGTCTGTTTGTGGGTCTTCAGGGAAACAGAATCAGGGAAGGACGTGGAGGACTGGTTACAGGTGTCTTTCTTCCCCCCTCTTCCTGTACTCTGATGCTGCAACCTGTCTCCCAAGTTTAAAGTATCACTGTATGTATCTGAAGGCTCATATATATCCTTAGCGCCATCTACAGAGGGGTCAAATCGAACGCCATGTCCACGAAAGCTCGATCTACTGCCTGAATCACCAGACACCTGATCGGCATACATGACATTTGGGTCCTGAAGGTACCCTTCCTCATTTATCAGTAAACAGCTGAACTCTGCACTTACATTATTATTTGTCCTTGAGGGTGAGCCTGTTGGTGAACTCTGTGCAACCCTTCTGTTCCCTGGGGTGCCTGTTTGGTAACACGGGTGCTCAGCTTCTTCTGGTGCTTCCACATCCTCATCATATCGGTTCACATAACTCAGGTCATCAGTGAGGTGGGATGATGAACCTTGTAACCCATCAAAGTTACCCATGTCTATCATACTGGTGTCTCCATACCCGGTCTTGTCAAAGCCACTTAACTCATCCATGCTATACCTGCTCTGGAACAGAGGTTCAGAGGGGCCACCCGAGTGTCCATCTTGGTTTGACTCTGGTCTCTGGTCAAAGCCGGTTTCCCAGTTCACATGGCACTTTGGGATCTTCTGCTCACTAAAACGTTTACTAGGTCCTGGCAGGCTTGATCCATCCGTTTCTGAAAGATGTGAGAAGAGGAACCATAAGAAAAGAGCCGTAAATGTCCAATTCAGTCAGTGTAAAATTCTGATTTGACACTTGACTTATATGTGACCGACAACGTGCATCTTTCATACGTAATATGTAATGATTTCTATTTCTGTATCCTCTTGCTCACCGTCTGCTCGGACGCCCCAGCCCTGAGACTCGCTGATCTCTGGCTCGCTTTGAAGAGCTTCCTCCTTCAGGAGTCTATCAAACTTGATTCCTTGTACACCTGGTGCCTGGCAGACATGTAGGAAGACAACATGCACTTTTAGCTTTAACTGTTGGGAAAAGACGAGGGGATGTTACACGGCGGTAAACACGAGCTAATATTTGTCATTGTACAGTAAAATGTCTCTTTTTTGTTTGTTTACATTTTAGAAAGCTTCCCAACTTTCTTTTGGAATTGGGCTTGAATCAAATACATGAAAAATTCACTGTTGGTTTATCCCTAATTTGGAATGTATTAAAAGGCACGTTTGGCTGATTGAATTTTTTTCTTGTAGAAGACTACAGTCGATCAAAGTAGATTTAATGCAAAAAATAAAATATTACAGAGGTTCCTACTGTACATAACCTTGTTTATGAAACATATTGTGTGAAAACCCTTCCTACCTTGCTTACCTGTGTTGACTTGGTGACATTCTGGGAGTCTGGTTTTGCCTCTTCCATCTGATGACTGGCTGCCTCTCCGGTAGAGCCCTGGGATCCATGGAGCTCCTCTTGTAGCTCACACTCCTGTTTCAGACTTTTCTCTGTTGCAGAAAATAGTAAAGAGGAGCAGGTTAGAGAGAAACATGGGGGGGTCTACTGCACACTCATGCCTGGCTGGCTGCCCCGTGTGACACCTCCCCAACACCTACCCTGAGTCATACAGTGCTCCACAGAAATGTATCCATCCTAATTCTTATGTGTGAGTGTGCAAAGCTAGTGATGTGCATTAAAAGAAACAAGGAAATAACGTAAAAACTGCATATTTCCACTTTCAACTGAGAAAAGTGTATAACATTTCATCAGAGTAGATGGTTTAAAGTCATTTTGTGGCTCTGACTCAGTTCGTTTGTGAAAATATCTGGTTCATCATTTTCTGACGTCGACATAAAGTTCAGGTTTTCTGTTCACCGTCTGACTCGGAGCACACAGCATACACTTAAGATGACGAGGACCAAATACAAGCCACAGATGAAAATAAAGTCAGTTTTTTGTTTTTCTTAGTTTATTGTTGGAAGTTAACCAGTTGGCTTTAAAGGACCACCTTCCCAGTGGATCACCTCTTCCCAGAAAGCAGACACATTCGGGCCACAGCTGGACCATATTCAGCTCCAGATAAGTGTTGTGAGGGCCAGCTGTGACCCAAATGTCTTAAGTCAGCTCTAACCATTGTTATACTTTGGTGGACATTAAAGCCTGAATGTGGGCCATCAGAAAACTCTAGATGTGGGCTAAACATGCTTTACTATCTAGGTTAATGTAATGTAACGACCTTCCTGTGCTCATGTTTCCCAATGTTATCTGTGCGTGCTTAATGAAGAAGACTATAAATAGCTGTGTATCTAGTGGCGATGTAACTAAATGAATAATGACTTACACAGAACAAAGGGACGTGACTCACCTGTGGTTGAGGATTTGTTCTCACCGGACATCCCGACTCTTCCGCAGTCAACGCATCTCTCCCTCCTGTCTTCTTGCCTTTCCTTGCGGCGGCTCTCCGCCCACTTCAGTCGTCTTTTCAGGGACTCAACCTGCTCCTTGCATCGTGTCAACTCTTCCAGAAAGCTGTCCTCCACCAACCGGGTGATCTCATACATGGCGGCTTTGAAAACCGTTTCCATTACACCAGAAAGTTGGGACTGAAACGTTATTATAGCCTCGGCCATTATATAAATTCTACGTTATAAATAATCAAATAGAGGAGATTTTTTACTGGCACTTCAAAGCCACCAGCAGAGAGTCATTTCTGGGGCACAGTTGGTTTGGATTTCGTTATGGTGAATGTACCAGTCTCTTCAAGTCGGTTATTGCTGTAGTTATAGTTACAATATGAGGATTGTACCGGTTTACCATTTGTTTGTTTCAATCGAACGTTACACTGCTGTTAGCTAATTAGCTTGCAGCTCTAATTTTAGTTCCGTCACTGTTAACCGACCACTACTTGATTAACAATTATTTACGACAAAAACTGCCATATTCGTTCTGTGTGTCTAGAAACAAAACAGATTATATGTACTCTACCGTAACAATTTCTTTATTAAAATATAGCTGCTGCAGTTCCTCTGGATTCCCTCAACAAGAACACTTCCGGTATTAAAATACGGGTCGGGAAGTGAGACAGTCTTTATAGTCCCTCAGCGTCCCTCCAGTCGATCCAATCTAGAAGCGCCCGCAGCGAAACTTCTCTCTTTTTAAGCTGGGGAACAATCTGAAAAAAAGATAGTCGGAAAAATCAGGAGATTTTGTGTCCAGATCTATTTGTTTAATGTATATCTTGCTGTCTGAAAGCAAACAGTACATTTTTGACATTTTGGACTCGCCGTAGGCGGGACTCGAACTGTGGATTTTAAAGGGAAACTCTCAATGGATGGAGAGTGGCTCCCCCTGCTGCACTCCCAGGTGTTTGAGAGTTCCCCACTTAAGAAAGCTTTGCTAGCCCAAAAGTTTAGATTGTAAATTACTAGACAATATACAATAACTACAAAGACATGACTGTATTTAAGGTTCTTCCCTGCATCTTGTAGTAGTTATAGTAACTTAGTGCCAATATTTTTGATAAATTATTTGTAATGTGTAATATGTAATAATTTTTGCTTTTCTTCTCTCGCCAACCTGCAGGACCAAAAATCTCACTTGTCACAGGCTCATCACATGACTTGGATAGGATCTGAAACCTCTCTTGTTAATAAAATACTATGTTACTGTTATTGTTGTCATTATTCTTATTATCATTATTGTTATTATTGATATTATGACACTTTTGCTGAATTCCAGTTTTGTTTGTTCAGAGAAAAAATAAACAAAAAAAACACTTAAATAAAGAAAAAAGATTTCATTAAAAAAGACCAAAAAAAGTTCAACAAATGCAATGAAAAAGTAGAAAAAATCAATTATGTACAGTCAGCACACTATATATGTATCAATATTTTAACAAATAATATTTTCAAATATTTACAAACAACCATTATTTAGAATTATTAATTATACACAATGCTACTACACTATATACAACGTTTTACTATTTACAATACATACGTGATTACGTATTGAACTGTTTTATCCTCATTTCCTGCAACCACTGATCGTTAGGACAAAGGACAGTACACTGTGCCACGGTACTGACCGTGTCCAGTGTTAGCAGTGCGGAACTGACCACACTTCTTGCAGGTGTTTGCCTCTATTGTCCGCCTGTATGGTCTCTTCAGGCCTGCTCCAGCAAACAAATGTCCCTTTGGCATGATGGAGCGCGGGCGCTGACTCCAAACTGCCCGTCTCTGCTGTGTCTGACCTGCTGTACTCTCAGGCAGCCGGTACTGATGTTCTTGACAAGCTGGCGTGGGCACAGCAGGAAGCACTCTTGCACCCAGAAGAGGCTCGTTGGACACAGGGAGAGATGGTGTAGTCAGTTCTGTATCCTCTTGCTCAGCCCCAGCCATGAGACTCGCTGATCTCTGGCTCGCTTTGAATCAAACTTGATTCCTTGTACACCTGGTGCCTGGCAGACGTGTAGGAAAGACAACATGCACTTTTAGCTTTAACTGTTGGGAAAAGAGGAGGGGATGTTACACGGCGGTAAACACGAGCTAATATTTGTCATTATATAGTAAAATGTCTCTTTTGTGTTTGTTTACATTTTACATTCCATGTTTAGGAGATCACTGCTGTCAAAAAAGAAAAATAAACTAAAAAGCTCAAGGAAAAGTGTCTCGATTTAACACTGAATACTTGCATTAGACGTGAACTAAAAGTTTCAAGTCTTTCTAGTTTCAACTTCACAGTCCCACACGCCAGACCAATAGGTGGCAGTAATGCGCCTGGAAGCTCGTTGCTAGCTTTCTTTGGACAACCTGCCAATATATTCCAGAGAAGGAGAGGAACCAGGAAAGAACGTTCCTTGCCTTAATCGGTGTGTCGAACGTTGGCGCGACATTAAGAAATCAGAGGTAATGCGATACTGACACAAGTTTCTGTTCACTCATAGTCTGAATTTGAATCTAGAAAAGCGGATATTTGCTCAACTCCGGTTGTCAGTTGATGTGCGTCACACAAAGCGAAGACCGCGTCTATCCATGTGAGGGAGCCATGTTGGGCCAAGTCCTGGTGAGCTCTCTGATAATGGCGCGGTGAAGTTGGACCTCGTTTCGAAATCAGGAGCAACCACGATATCGAAATGTCGGCGGATGATTTTCAGACCAAGTATGCCTCCGTCATGGAGAGCATGCTGAAGAGCGCCATCGCAGAGACCACGAAACTTTTCGAAACTATGGTTGACGAGCTGAAGGAAGAAATATCCAATATTAGAAAGGAGAACGAGGACCTCAAAACAAGATGTACACTGTATGAGATTGCGAAAAGCCAACCGGTTGGACAAACCAAAGAAAGAGACCCTGCTGCGGAGCAAAGTGACGCCTTGGAAAAATGCGACACTGCCGTACAATGTGGTGAGTAATGATGCCTGTTAGCACCCTAAGCTAATTGATATTTACTATAATGATCGTACTGTAACGTTACTTAATGTTTTACCTAGGTCTCTCTGTATATTATCGTTATCTGGTGCGTTTATCGTGTCCGTTAAAGTCATCGTTTTGTTGGCTCAGTCTTATCAAGAGCGTGGGATCCAGAACAGGAGGGAAACCATACAGTGGTGTCCGGGTGTAAAGAATAGGTGAGAAACAGTAGCAACCTCTGGGTATTATGGCTGTGTGTGTTACGGATATTGTATATAACAAAAAGATAAGAAAGTAAATACAATCGTATGTGTTCAAACACATGTTGGTGAAGCTGAAATACATCGCAGATGAACATGAAGTCCAATGCCCTGATTACAAATATACTGCAAAAGTACGCACTTGTATATTTAGTAGAGTAAAACTTTTTGGTTTCAGGTGATCTTCGGCTCAAATGCTCTCAATTGATTTTAGTCCTGACCTGTAGTTCTGCATTGGAATATTTGAGGGGTGAGGTTGGTACATGTGTGGCCTGTGTGTTCTACTGAAATGGCTGGATTGTGTTAGAAAAGAACGGGTTAATTTGGCACATCTCGAATCGCAACGATTTATGTTGTAGTTCTCCAAATAGGTTTTATTTTTGAAGAATTTCTGCTGAAACCCAGTAACAGTTGTGTGAAGGCAGCCCTCCTGTTAGAATAAAACAGGGGCTTTGACGGTAAGGGTGTGTTGCTTCAGCTTCTGGAGAAACGTGAAATGGAAACCAGGAAGAAGAACATGAGTAACAGTGACGTCAGTGAGAATTAGCAGTGACGTCGCGTGCTTCAGATTCTGGTTCGTGGTTGCTGTGTTTTATGAGATATCGGTCTTGATGCTGAAGATGGCTGCTGAGATGTTTGTGTGAGAACAAAGAGTGTTTGACTGGATGCAGTAACTTATCTTGTATGTGGAGGGAGTGCTTACACATCCGTGAAGTTAAACAGCTCTAAATAGTTCAAAGCCCACTTTCAGTTGGGTGCAGGACCTGCAGATTTTGAGGCCCAATGGCAAGTAAAAACCATCATACCCACAAAGGTCCGACTTATTGGTTAAATTGTTTCCTTTGACCAAGTTTGCTTTCGAACAGAAAGTCTGCTGCTGTTAGCGCTGGTGTTGTCTTGTAATTAACATTATCTTGATTCCTGTTACGTTTGAAAGTGCAGCTACAGCTAGAGATTGAGCTGCATACATCTATGGTCTCTTGGCATTTAGATCTGATGCTGCAGGTGCAGTGGCGCCCTCTGTTTCCAGGTTAAAACGTTCAGGTTTAAGTAAAAAACTGTTGTGAACACTCAGTGGTGTGTCCAGGGATGCCACCGCTGGTTGTCCTACAGCTGCAACATTATTTCCATGATTAGTTATGGATTCCACGCTGATTGTGATTGCCTTATAGCACATAACACAGAAGCTGATCTCCATTTTCTCTCTTTTTGTCATGAAAAATAACAAAAACATTAGCATTACTTCCCTGGCTTTACGTCCAACAATGCCTTGCATTTTTTTCTACTTAAACCCATTATTGTGGCAGCGATTCAAGTACAGTTTGTGCACTTTGCTCTGCAAAAAAAAAGTCCTTTTAGATTATTTGGACACACCCTTTCAGGCATTAGGTGCGTAACATTAATAGCTTTATCGTTTTGTTACATTAACAGCATTCAGTTTTCTGACATTCATGTTCCAGTCATATTCACGAGCACATGAGTGACAGCCATTCATATTTTCACAACCAGATCTGTCACCATTAACAATTAAATCGTGTAATTTCGATTATTTTAGATAATGATAGTCATGGTTGCACAATTATCATAATCGTTTGTATTCACCTGTTTGAAGAAGGCTGCATGAACCCAACATACATGTCACATGTTGTCTTTGTTGTTTTCATGCTGGTAGTCTTTTAATGACGTCATCTCGTTGATTGATTTCCAATAAATGTCTGCAATTATTTGTTTGATTTAGGCTGACTATAAAATAAAGTAAAGTAAGAGAACACACAGTTCAGGAAAACACAGTTCAGGAAAACACAGTTCAGGAAAACACAGTTCAGGAAAACACAGTTCAGGAAAACACAGTTCAGTAAAACACGGTTTAGGAAAACACAGTTTAGGAAAACACAGTTCGTTATAACCTAAACTAATGAAAAGGCTAATCCACATTAGTAGTTCTGTTTATAATGTTTAATTAAAACACAGTTTAGTAAAACACAGTTTAGTAAAACACAGTTTAGTAACACACAGTTCAGGAAAACACAGTTCAGGAAAACACAGTTCAGGAAAACACAGTTCAGGAAAACACAGTTCAGGAAAACACAGTTCAGGAAAACACAGTTCAGGAAAACACAGTTTAGTAAAACACAGTTTAGTAAAACACAGTTTAGTCACACACAGTTTAGTCACACACAGTTTAGGAAAACACAGTTCGTTATAACCTAAACTAATGAAAAGGCTAATCCACATTAGTAGTTCTGTTTATAATGTTTAGTAAAACACAGTTTAGTAAAACACAGTTTAGTAACACACAGTTCAGGAAAACACAGTTCAGGAAAACACAGTTTAGTCACACACAGTTTAGTCACACACAGTTTAGTCACACACAGTTTAGTAAAACACAGTTTAGGAAAACACAGTTTAGGAAAACACAGTTCGTTATAACCTAAACTAATGAAAAGGCTAATCCACATTAGTAGTTCTGTTTATAATGTTTAGTAAAACACAGTTTAGGAAAACACAGTTTAGGAAAACACAGTTCGTTATAACCTAAACTAATGAAAAGGCTAATCCACATTAGTAGTTCTGTTTATAATGTTTAGTAAAACACAGTTTAGTAAAACACAGTTTAGTAACACACAGTTCAGGAAAACTAATGAAAAGGCTAATCCACACTAGTAGTTCTGTTTATAATGTTTCAGTAAAACAGTTCAGTCAAGTTCAAATCTTGAGAAGTCTTCACACCTACTCTTTGACTAAATTGAGCTGAGTATGTTATGCATATAATCTTATCACGCTTTAGTGATGCATCTTATGGTAGATTAGCTCTACTGTGTTGAAAATACCAAATTTAGCATCTGTTTACAGCATGTTGGTAATTAGAGAAACTGCTTTGGAGCAGGTAAATGACCAAAAAAAAAAAAAAAAATGACTGTAAGTCCTCTCCTGTTGTGTTCTTTACTCTACAGACCTCGTCCCTTGCCGCACAGTTCTAGTGGAGCAATGTCAACCACTGAGACACTCTGCACTGCAAAACCAAGAGATGCAGTGTGCCTCTGAGAGGGTGGACTACAGTTTGCAGGAGCACAACTATGTCAGTTATGGAGACAGAAATTCTAAGATGGCTTTGTTACTCGTCAAGCAGGAGGTTCGTGTGACTCTTGGTTACAAAAATAAGAATGGCCCCAGCGATTATGTTCCATAAAAATTGAACTGTTTGTCGCCCTCCCAGGAATCATACAGTGATTCCTCTCTTCAGTATGCCTTGAAGCAAGAGGAAATTGAGCCTCCTGTGGCCTCTGGACAATTCATCAGTAATAATTCAGGTGAAATTTTTTAATTGCTTCCTTTCCTGTTGTATTTGTAGGATTCAGGAAAACAAAGATTTGAGCATTACTACTCCACCATTTTCAAATGTTTCCTCTGTTATCTGTCTTTGTTGTACCCAGGGTCAGAAGAGGCTTCTGTTCGTCGAGCTGAAAGTAAGGAGTCAATGATTGTCCAAGAATGTTCAGCAGAAGAAATGAACTCCCCTCAGAAAGCTGTGGAGACCCAAGTAGTTCTAAATCTAGCATGTTTAGGAGGATCACAGAACATCCAGTACCAGTCATCTGACCCACAGCATTCATTAGTTATTTCACTCAAAGATGCACTGAGAGAGGACATTAAGGAAGAGTGGGAAGGTGGTCAGAAGCTGGCAGAGATGCAGGAAGAACCCACAATGTCTGAAAAAGCAAAACTGGTCCCTGAAGAGTGTCACCAAGACGATGCAGCATCCCTAAATGAGCAAACTGAAGTTATTGTGCAACAACATGCAGATGTGCACTGTACAGACAAAGAGTTGGCAAAGTCTATGTTGGTGAACAATGAAGTAACTTCTGAATATTTAAAAGATGCCGTAAGAGAAGGTGAGGGTAGTCCTAAGCTCAATTTGTCATCACAGCGTAGAAGAGGGCAGCCGCAGGTCTTGTCATTGTCCACTGAGGTTCCAAAAGGACTGGAGGGTATTAATGCCCCATCAGTAAGAGAGGAGGGGGCTGAAGTATCACCTGCAGTTTCTTCATCAATGTCTTCAGAAGCATCTCCAGCTGAGCCTTTGGAGACTTCATCCATTATCACTTCAACTGTCCACGAGACTGCAAACAAGAAGAAGGGAGAAGTTGGTTCTCCACCAGTTTCAGTTGAATCTTTGAGCAGCTGTAACATGCCAACTCAAGCTGAATCTCAACCACCTTCCAGTGCAGTGGAAGAAGATGCAACCGAGGCTCAGTCCTATGGAGGTTCAACAGTAAGTCGAACACCAAACTCAACACAAGCTGAGTTGTTGCAAGTAGCGTCAGGTCCACTCAAAGAACACCACACCTCTGTTAGTCTTCAGGATGCAATGCTTCTAGTTGAAGCCATGAATCAGTCCACCGTGGCAAAAGCAGTCTCCCTACCACAAAGCACAGATCAACCCAAAACCCAACATGCTCCACTTGTGGGTACATTAGAAGCAGTGACTGAGATTCCCGCAGCAATGCAGACACGTGCTCCACCTGTCGAGACTCTGCTCACAGCGAAAACACAGGATGTTGCTCCTCAGAGCGCCACTTCATCCAGCTATGCACAGGCTGAAAATAAAGTTGTCGTACCAAAACAACAGCATGCACTCACTCCTCTGCAGGGAGGAGGATCTAGCACTATCAAATCGGTGATCTTATCAGCTGCTGCAACTCAAACCACTCAGGAGTCGCTTCCACGTCCTCTGATAACATTGGGAGCACCCAGTAATGCACCTCGCACGATCATTATTGTCCCAAGGCCTGGGCAGCCTAATACGTGTAATAAGGTCACAGGAGTTTCTTCACCGATGTGTTCGAAAGGCACCTTGACAGCTGCACAGAATAATTTACTTCCACCATCTAAAGTTGAAAAATTACCTCTTGGAGCACATCCCCGTTCTTCTGTTTCCCGGAAAACAATCAAAGTTACTTACAATAAGCTGCTTCCTATCATTCCTTTACAGTCTTCCGCCGTCTTAACAGATGAATCGTTGGAACCTTCCCCACACCAAAAAATAACTATATCTCCAAGACAGGTGTCAGCTGAGGCATTGGCGAAACCAATTTCTCTCACTGTAAAGCAGGGAGCCACTGAACCGTCTGCTCCAGCTCCTGTAGGATCGTTGACATGGATGGAAACACATGATTCTAGTCCATCTTTCTTTGATGAAAGCATATTGTCTGACAAAATGGATGAGTCAACTGAATATATAGAGTCTTCCAAACAAACTACCTCAGTTTCTGAAACCAATACCTTTCCTACGGGAGTCTGTTCAAGTTCAGAAATGTCAGTTGGACAAGGACCAACACCTTTATCTTCAGTGTTACCTTCCAGTGCTGATCTGAAGCTCAGCCCAGTGGTCAGATTACAAAGACTCCCTTTCCCAGTGTCAACCAAAGAATCTGTCTTTGTTTCAAGACTATCTGAAGGATTTTCTGATTGCATCACTCAAAATTCATCAAACTCAACCATCTTGCACTCAGGAATGTCAGTTACATCCTCTGTGAACCCCCTCTGTGTGTCAGAAATTCCAGAGGGTTCATCCATATTGGAAGAGTCCCCAATCAACAGAGATGTGCAGCCATATTTATCGTCTTCTGTGTCAGAGACGGTCTTAGTGAAGTCGCCTGTAGCCAGCAACACGACGGTCCCATTACCTGAACCTACTTCTGTTAGGGAAGTAATTCCTCATTTGAATCAGGAAATTATCAGCAGTGTGGTGCAAGAGAATCCAACAGATGGCCTCTTGCGGCCAACTTCCATCACGTCCAAAGACACGTGTGACCCTCACCTACAAATGACTAAAACTCAATTTCTGGCACAACTGTCAGTATCACCAGTAGTCCAAGCCGTAGACAAAGAGGTAAACGCCCTGATCGTTTTATGGATGCTCATTTTTGTGTCTCCTATGTGTTGTTACTAAATTTGTGGTTCATCCTTACATTGTGTTTCAGTCCAGCACCGATAACTCAGCAGACGTCACAGAGACAAGAACCAGTAGGAGGAAACGCCTGCAGAAGAATGCGATTGTCGCCGGACTACGAAGTCACCTGAAAACTCACTTGGAAGCTAAAAGAGCTGCAACAGAAGAAACGGATGCAGAAATGGTGTATGTTGCCAAAAGCTCTAAGAAACCTAGATTAGAAAAGGACAATCTGATAAATGAGAGCTCTGCTTGCTCAACAAAATCAGATGAAACTGAGAATATTACTTCTGATACAATCCGTAGTACCACCTCTTTTGTTAGTCGTAGGAGACCTGGACTATCTCAAGATGTTTCAGCAAAAACCACTGTTGGTCAGCCGGCCTCTGTCGGTTCTAGTACATCTGAGTCTACTAGTGATTCTACTGCTGTGAGTTTTGGGGAGCCCGGATCAGTCACAGACTGTGTTGGCACAAATAATAACAATTCCACATCTCTGAGTCCAGAGCAGTTTAACTCAACAAAAGAAAGTACAAGCCCGAAAAAGACTAAATTAGCTTCTGTGAGTCTATGCCGATCTTCTTCAGACGGAGTTCATGTAAGTTCCAGAAATAAGAGATCCAGTTCTGTAAGTCCCATGAGGCCCAGCTCTGTTGAAGACGGGGCTAGTCTTCAAATGACTAGAGACAATTCTAGCCCCAAAAGTACAAAATGTACCTCTCCATGTCCTAAAAGATTAATGAGAGAGGTTACTAGCCCTAAAAAGACAGAGTCTCCCTGTGTTGGTCTTAGAAAATCCACTTTAAGTAGAAACAGCACCAGTCCTAAAGTGTCTGGTCCATCTAATAGCTCCACTTTCATTAAAGTGAGCCATTACAGCAAATCCATTAAAAGAGAATCCAGTTCTTTCAGTCCTGGGAGGTATAGCTTAAGTACTGAAAGTGTTAAAAATATCAAATGCCATGAAATGAAATGTCCTAAAACTCCAGGAGCATCTACTCCCGCCAAGAAACACAGATCAATTCAAGGACGTCCTGCTCTGAAAACAAATTTTAAAGTTGCAAATGCTTTGAAATTGGCTAAAGCAGCAAAAGCTAAGAGGAGACCTAAAATGAAAACATCTAATAAATTGAAAAGGCAGAAAAGACCGCTGGCAGAAAACCAGGTAAACCTGGAGGTGAAAAAGTGTAGAGCTAAAGTGTGGTATCCTCCTACACTACCACCTAATGAAGTGCCGTCAACAGAGTTCAGGAAGCCACCACCTGCCAAGGTGGAAGACAAAGTTCCCCTCATACCTTTCAACCAATCACCCATTGTGTCACCTTTACAGCCGTTAGCTGTCATTGGTAAGCACTTGTTGAGGAACCAGTGTGGGCAATGTGGTCGCATCTTCAGCAGCAGTCCTGCCCTGGAGAGCCATGTCAGTCTCCATGCAGGACACCGGCCTTTCTCATGCTCACTCTGCGGGAAGAGCTTCCCAGACTCCAAGAGTTTCAAACGGCATGGCCGGGTCCACCGCAACGGTCGGATCCACATCTGCCGTCATTGCGGGAAGGGCTTTGTCTACCGTTTTGGCCTCACCAAACATCAGCAGATGGTCCACGGCAGGCTAAAACCTTTTGTCTGCCAAATATGTAGCAAGGGATTCTTCACGAAACGAGATGTGGAGGTCCACATACGGATCCACACTGGAGAGAAACCCTTCCACTGCCACCTGTGTGAAAAGAAATTCACAAGGAGAGTGGAACTAAATGTGCATTTGCGGTGGCACAATGGGGAAAAGAGGCACTGGTGTTCATACTGTGGGAAAGGATTTTTAGACTTCAATAACCTGAAAAGGCACAAGTATACCCACACTGGGGAGAAACCACATACCTGCCCACACTGCCCCAAGAAGTTCACACAGACCGGCCACCTGAAAAAGCATTTGAAAAACGTGCATCATGACGAGTGAAAGGTTGGCTTCCGAGAGGCCGACCTGTTTCACTGAGAATTGTATAATAAGAGAGAAAGTTGCTTTTAATGGGCATGTTTCAGTTTTTCAGGCAGGTTTTTGTGAAAGCTAAAAGGAGGACTCTGATACTCCAAAAAATATATATATAACCCTGAGTATTTAAGTTTGACAAAATGCATGTTGCAAAAATGTATATATGTGTGATTGTGAAGGAGCGATCTGTGATCAATTTGCCCGACTGCTGCATGTTGCCTGGCAACCTCACATTAGTCATATAGCAATTATATTGATTGTGTAGCTTTGGCCTGCTGCTCTGCTATAATTGGCAGTTAAGTTTATTAATGTTGATTGTGCAATAATTGACCACCTGAAGTCGGGACTGTAAAGGTGCGTGAATGTTTTTAAGGTGTTTAACTCCTTTGGACATAAGCTTTTCGTTTGTGTTTGAGTAGTTACACTTTCAGCTGATGTTCTGCTGTTAATCTTGACATTACAACGCATGTGCCGCTGTGTACTTTTTAATAAACCTTTCACGTGTGGTTGAAACACACCTTCGGAGATGATGTGGCACAGGTAAAGATGGACTGCTTCAGCTGTGTGTTGTTTCTATTTAAGAATTTAGACCATTTTTTTATGGTCAACACCAGTTTTGATTTGTTAATATTTTCTCCTAGATGCTTTATATGCTAACCGCAGAGAAACATGTCAAATTACATCAATACATGCTTTTATTGTCAGCGTCTTTGAAGTCATTGTACATACTGTGAATTTACACTGATTTGATTTCTGTCAAATCTAGACGTATATTTTGTTTCAGGAAACGGGGAATAAATGAGATATTGTCCAAAAAAAGTGAGTGTGAGCTTTTTCTTTCAGTAATGTTTAGTTTTTTTCCCCATGACCCTTATTAGTATAAAGCAGGTTATGACAGGTTTCTACTTTGAATTGGATTAAACTGGTACAAAAATTGGATAAATGCTTCATCCAACTGAAGGTCCCTGGAACCTATTCCAGCACCACTTGGGTAAGAGGTGCGACACAACAACAAATACTAATTTCGGTGGTCATCTTAGAATCATCAGTCAACTTTAAAAATATGTTTTGGAATGCTGGGAGGAGCTGGAGAGAACCCCCACATGCACAGGCAGAATATGCACAGAAGGGCCCCAGTTGGGATGCGAACCAAGAACTCTTGTTGTAAGGCAACTCCCATACCCCTGTGCAGTGTGTTTTCAATCACAGCCTAAAAGATTATCATGCTGCATTCCATCTCACAACAATGCCCATTTGGTCTTTGTGATAAATACAGCTCCCACTTTCACAATGGCACACCCAAACTTTCAAAGTCCAAACTGGCAGCTGTGTGGATGTTAGGTTCAGTCCTAAGTCAACATGATGGACAGAGAGAGTTCAATGAGCTGTTGAAGAGGAAATAAAAGTTGTAACAAGTTACACAAACTTTCATGTAAGTGTGCTGAGGACTACATCCCATAACATCACTGTGTGTAAGCCCCCAGTCTGCACCAACAGACCTCTGTCAGTCACAGCGATCACAACACTTTGTAGTCTTGGAATTACAACTCCTGATCAATGGCAGTATGTTTCGCACTATCTCCATCCATTTTAAATATGCATATTATTATATTATATATTTTTATGTAAATTGGGTGAAAAGTTGTTGAGAAAAATGAACACGCGTTGCCATACTGAGAAGTCTGTATTTATTTATGACTTGGACAATCAAAACAGTGCAGAAGCAAAAACCACCGGTGTTTTTGGCAATCTAGGAAGTCCTTAGATTTCTGGATTTATTTACAAGAAGTCATCAAACCCCATGTACTTAATAATGGGGATTTTTTTTCTGTTGAGAAGGAGGCTATTGGTCAACATTTTGTTAGACGCTCAAAATAAAATGTAATCTATAAAGCATCATGTTTGCACAGTTTTCCCATGACAAGAAGAATCATTAATGGTTCTTTTCTCCCATGATGTGCATACAAGCAAAATGGTATAAACCATTGTTTTATTATCAACAGTATTATTAACAGTCATACAGAGAGCAGATAGAGGATTTTAACCCCAGCAAACCTACTTCAAGGCCTTGCCACAAAGATGGATACCAACAGGCAAAGCCACAGTGGCAGGGACAGAGTCAGAGCGGGGGGGCCGCCAGAGCGAACGATTGAATGATAGCACTTGCCCACATTGCCGACTTTGTCTACTGCTACAAATTCAACAATCTGTGAACAGCAGGACGCGCTGTAGTTTGCAAGGATGGTAGGAAAAGTCAGCGGGCTGTATATCAAGGTTCCATTACCCTTACTCATGGAAATGCTTTCTATCCCTGTGCCATTTCCATCGGTAAGGTTAGCCAAAAGCCCCCACTGATGAGGTTCACACTGGGACACATCTTGAGGGCAATCATCAGCCACAAAAGTCACTTTGCACTCTGGCTGAAAAAAATCTGTAATCTGGACAGAAAAAAAAGATGTGAGATTTGTGTTTATAAGAGAGTAATTCAGCATGTCAGTTTATAACAGAATGACACAGATGCAAACATGATTTTAGTGGCTTAGTTTAAAACGCCTCTACTCAGTTGCAATGGTATATAAAGATCTTCTGCTCCTGAATAGTAAAGTTAGTATATGATGAACTGATCTCCAAGGACAAAGGAGCTGAAGATAAAAGGTTATGTTCAACATTTAAAGTCAAATATATTATTTCCGTGTTGTACACTTTTAGAGTGAAGGAGGAGGAGAAAGTTTGACAGAAGAGTGACAGTAGTTACAGAGCCATGTAACATGGCACTTAAGCAAATCTTAAAACTCTTGAGCATTATGGTGGAGCTTTAAGGATGCTGTTACAGCCTGTGGCAAAGCGAACTTTTCACTGATAGACAGAAAAATTATTTAAATTAAATACCAAGAAATTCAGGATGTAAACAGCACACAGTCTGTGAAAACACTGAAGACAAGAAGAGGATGGTTACCATAAAGGGATAATGATCCTGAACACACTTTAAAAAATCTACAGCGGACTATTTCAAGAGGATCAAGTTAAAGATGTGCACTTCATTGTCCTCTCACCTATATATAATCTGAAGTTGGGCCTCAAAAAGGGCCCCATGTGTTAAACAACCGTCCAATCCCACATAATCAGGTATCTTTTAGAAGGAAAAATGTGTGACAAAACTTTGATGGCTATAAAATGCATTTGCAAGCTGTAGGGATGCCATGATATCAGATATTGAGTGATCGATACCAATACCAGTGAAATTCTACGATTCTCGATACCCAATTCGATACCACGGTACAGAAGTATCGGTTTTCGTGACATCCCTTTCAAGCTGTGAAACTTATCTACCATTTATTCATTTAATTTTGTTTGTGGGGAAGCCCTGTACTGTTTTGTTATTTTGAAACAGAAAACAGCTAAATTAAAGAATAATATCTGAGAATGTTAAATAAATGCCTTTTAGAAGTCAGTTCATCCCAACCTTACCTCACTATCCACTACTAGGAGCAGAAGTTTTGACCAGACATTAGCATGCCACTGTATTTCACTGATTCCAACCATATCTAATTGATGAAAACTCTGGTTACCTTGGTCAAAACAGACAATCTCAGAACTGCGTAATTGGAGTCAGAACCACTCGAAGACTTGGCTTCAATAGTCAGAGTGACATCAGTGCCTGATTCTGTGGCGGCAGGCGGTGTAATAGTCAATGTAGCATTAGCATATTGTCCAGTTGTCAAGGTGAGCCTGTCAAAAGAGGAGAAAATACAATTTTGAGATTTCAGTGTTTGGTTGGAATAACAACACAGATACTCAAACACACTCATTCACCCAATAAGGAGACAGGCATACATAAATTTAACTCTTCAAGTTGTAAGAGCAATGTTATAGAGAAGAGTGGGCCAAAATAACTATGTAAGAGACTGATGTTAATTACAGGAAACATTCAGTTCAAGTTACTGCCGCTAAAGATGGTTCTACAAGGAAGTCAATCATGGGGTGTATTTAGTTTTTCACACACTGCTACTGTATTTAAGCTTAGATTTTGTCCAATAAATAATAATGTTTAATGTCATGTGTTGATGTTCATCTGAGATATATCAGGACCAATAGATTTTTTTAATTTATGTTGATACTTATGAAAACGAGGGAGTAGTTTCTTTTTCACATGACTGACACGGGGCTTAGAGATTCAACTGTATTTCCGTTAAACTGAAGCAAGGCAAACTGTTTTCTTCTTCCACTTATCTAAGCTACCCTGCCAACAAATAACAATGGTATGTTATCATCCCAGATTTTAACATTAAACAAAGGAATTATTTGTAGTAGCTTCTTCTCACTGATCCAGGTAGGTCATGGGAAATTGTTTGTCATTTCTTGCAGTGATGGTGTATGGACCACTGCCACCCTGGGTCATTACACTAAAGGGGATACTGAAGGCCTTTCCTGGCTCCACACTGCTGCTCACCACAGCCTAGAAGGGATAAGGAGGAGAAACAGGTTAGGGGACTCATTGATATGCAAATAAAATGTCAATATTCTAATAGATTAAATTCTAGAATAATTTGGATTTATATACTCATTTTCAATCCTCATGGTTTCTGTCATCAGTAAAACAAGTCCAGTGTGAGGATGTAAAGAGGAGGTAAAAGGACATACCTGGATATTCACTTTGGATATGGACATCTGGGTCGTTGACTGCCTCTGAAATTCGCTGTTTGATACTTTGTCCACTCCCTTCATAATGACCACAAACTCCCCCTCGGGGACCTTATCAACTGTCACCAGAATGTTTCCATTGCCCATATCAGTCATATTTCCATTGGTAGCAGCCTCAGAACCAGACACTATTACCAAGCCGACCTCAGCAACAGTCATCGAGGCTGGACCTTTTCTACCAATTACTGAGAGCATCAGGTTGGCTGGCTGGCCTGGAGGGAAGAAGCAAGCGTTCAAGTTGACATAAAATAATCAAGACATAAATAATAAGTCTTAATGTAGTTACTTTACCTGCTTGTGGACGCCCACTGAGTGTTGCATAACCTGAGTGCGGTCCTCCGAAGCTTTCCACAAAATCATAGATGAAGGTAATTGTGCTCTGGCCTGAGGACAAACATTCATAGTAAATACTGACACTGAATAAGAACAACTCAGACACCACAAACGATCAGTTCTTAGAAACAATTGACACGTATTAGCTTGACATTTCTCTTGTTGCTATTTTACGTCTCATTAAACCAATTTGTGGCCTTAAATACCAGCAAGCACTTCTTTGAAGGTTGGTGGGCTGATGGGAGTTTAATGATACATGCATTTGTCCATGTAAGCTGTCCTAAACCCTGCACTTTCCTTAAAAGATGCCACAAGACAGCAGTCTCTTTTGGCTGAGAGGCAAATACATGGTTCAGAAATGTTGAGACAACAAAACAACTTTTCTGGTAAAGCTGAAACTGCAGATTACCTAAAGACATCTCAATTAGTAATTTAGTTCATTCTACTGTGTATATATGTAACACACAAATAAACAGTATCTGACCTGTGACTTTAAGTGTGTATGGTTGGCTGGATTTGATGTTGATCTTCCAGTTTCCAGTTTGCTTGTCAGAGTTGAGACGGATTCTTATCAGGTTTCCCACTGTCTGAATGGTTCCCAGTTTACTGTTGGGCTCATTGTGATTCTGGCTCACCCCTATAAAAGTTATTCACGCATCATCATGACAATATTTTCAGTGAGAAGCGAAGACATTCATACTATCTAAAGTGTTTGGAACAGTGAGTTACCAGCAGGGTTGGTCAGTGTAAAAGTAATGGATGTTCCTGTGATGTAAATAGTGATATTTGTCAATGATTCATCCAACATAAAGGGGAAGGTCACTTCACTTCCAACATTTGTTGCTCGATTAAGAACTGTCACCTGAGGGAAAGATGGACAATTTACCATAAATTCAGGTCTGATTCATGCTTCAGATCCAGGATATTTGTAGAGTGTCAAAATCTTACCAGGGCTGATGTTGAGCTATCAAGAATGATGGCTGTGGCCTGAGGCAGCTGTGCCTTTGATACCTGAATGGCTTGGCCTCCAGATGCCAAAGCTAATTCCTTGTAGTCTCCAAACGAAGGTGTGAGAGAACGACGGCGCCTACGGAGGGTATTAGTCATGAAGAACGACACCTGTGGAGATGAGTTAACATGACAATTATACGGCTTTCAACCTCTCACCTATTCAGACTGGATGAACACTGACAAACATTTCGTGCCAGCATTTACCTTTGATTTGGTGCTCCTCATGAGAGCAATAATAGTGTCCTTGAGTTTAAAATCTTTGGCTACAGCATCAGTGAAAACATAGATGTCGGATGAGGAGGGGGCACCAGTGAGAGCCAGCTGAAGAAACAAGGGTTCCATGTCTTTAAAGGGTTCATAACTTCAACCTTTTAAAAGAAATCCATCTAAGTTTGCGATTTGGCGATGTCATACCTGAAGCCCCGAAAGGCACATCTCTGGCTTATCACCACCACCATTTGCTTTGAGCTTAGAGATTTCTGCTTTCATCTTATCAGCATCTGTTGTTCTGATCATTGGTCCAAAACCTACATATGTTAACAAAAAGGAGCACAAAGACTAACCTGGAGTTCAATTTTTTTTTAACTAAATGTGTCATTTATCCATGACAACCAATGTGACTGTGTAGAAGTACAGGATGCATCTTGGTAAAATAAAACACCTAATAGAAGCATTAAGCTGACACTGACAATGGTTTCCTAATCAGGATTACTAAGGTAGAAGTATTCGTACCTGGATCATTGAAGGGCACCAGGATGTACTCTGAGGGCTCGTCCTGTGTTCCTTTTTGGCTGTCAATGATTTGGTAAACTACTGACCTGGCTTCTTCTATATCGTCTGACATACTGCCAGTGGTGTCAATCACAAAGCACACCACAGATGAACGGGCAATCCCCATCATTCTTTGAGAAAGGACAAGATAATCTTTATTTTTTTCGAACTCAGAACAATTTTCTGTCACTCATGCACAGGACCGCAATATGCATTGTCTATATCTTGCAGTTTTACCTAAGAAATTCTTCATCCCCTGCAGCAAAGCGGATGTCTTCAAGCAGCTGAAGGGTGGCTTCTGTGGCTGCTGTCACAGCAGCATTATGGTAGCCCTCGTTGTTCGAGTGACGCTCATCTTTGCTGATGCCTCCTCGTGGTACTGTTGTACTAGTGGCATCACTTTCACCTCCATGGCTACACTTACCTGGCACAGAAAAGGAGGGAGAGGACAAACCGGATTGGTTCAAACTGTTGTCTTTAATGCATCTGTATGTGTACTTGAGTGTAAATTTTTAGTTAGGATGAATTCTAGGAACAGTTTAGTCATGTCTGTTTTGGTGGTACAGTAAGCACGATTTTAATAGCATTGCATATTGATTTGAAGTACCTTATTCAGACACTAAATGCATATGTTATACAGGATAAAGGTTATGTATGCAAGTTATACAGGAGTGACTGCATTGCTGTTTGTTAATTACAGGTTAAGAATATTATTTATTCAGATAAGTTCTGATTATTAAGAAAAAAATCTCATGGATGGGTCCATAGAAAAATAGAATAATAAAGTAGAACACATTTTATATAGAAATACTATGAGAGTTTTGTTATTGCTAAAAGCCAGAGGTGTAGACTCATTGCTGTCCGGCAACTACAAACTACAGCAAGATACAAGCTTCCACTGCCAAAAACGTCAGGGCACTTTGTACAATGTAGATAAGAAAACTATTTGCAAGGCTCATAAACCAAAACTGTATTCACTGCAGAACATGTAAAACATATAGAATGTTGAGAATGAGATATTTTACTCTTTCATGAAGAATATCAGCTCATCTTAAATTTGATGGCAGCAACACGTCTTTAAAAAAAAAAGTTGAAATGGTCAGCAAAAAGGCTGACTAATTATATCAATTGGTAAAACATCATTGACATGATTGGGTATAAAAAGAGCACCTCTTATTAAATCATTAAGACTACATCAACAAAAAACATTTACAAATCATGGAAGCAAACAATATAAACAATATCTTCTATATAAAACATTGCAGGCATGATAAATATGACACAAACAAAAAGCTAAAAGTAAACAGACTTAACCTATTTGGTTTGGGCATCTTTTTGGAATACGAATAATAATACATGTTCTGAGAAGCTTTTTTATTAGAGCTCCACCTCAAACCTTTTCTTCAAGCTCCTAAAGTTACCATCATAAATTGGCTTTTTCCACCAGCCCGCTCTCTTTTGTGTCTCAAGCAATACTATGTATAGTGCAGAAAATACATCAAAATGGCTTTAATTACTCAATTGTAGTCATTAGTAGAGGTAGAGATAGAGGTTCAGAAAACTGCAAAGAAACCCTGCATCTACAAACTGTGAGACAACGGCAGAATAATGTTCCTCAATTTAAAGTCCTAAAAGCTTTATATTACGTATATAAAGACTTGATATTCCATCATCTACTGCACATAATATCATCAAAAGATTCAGAGAATCTCAACATTTCTCTGTGCGCAAGGGTGGAAATCAGCAACAGATGCCCACCATCTTCAGGCTCTTAGGCAACACTGCATTAAAAACAGTGATGATTCTCTCATTCTTTCTGTTCCTTGCATTACAATTTTGATTTCTAAAAATATAATAACCATTCATTTTCAAGAGACACGATACCTTGAGGTTTTAAAGGAGAGAAGACGTCCAAGTAGCCTGATGTAAGTATCTTTTCCCTCAGGATGTTGGGAAGGATCTGATTACGGCATTTTCCACTTGGACAGTCACCACAGGTGGCAGTGTTCTTATCTATGTAAGCAAAATGCAACATTTGTCACATACAAGTGTTATATATTTGTTTTTGTCAACTTCTGGACAAAGTATTCTAACAACTAAATGGTCTCACAGTTGAAAAATTCAAAACAGTAACAGGCTCTTTGGATAATAGATATGCTCCAAGATAGAATGACACATTGTCCTATGTAGAGAAATGAGATATTACACACACACACACACACTCACCTGCCAGGTTTTCCAGAGGAAGGTCTTGTCGTATAAGGTTGAGATATGGCTCTTGGTAGCCCAGCTCCACCCAGTTACTGTGGCTGTAGAAGTCCTGACAGTGCATGGAAACACGTATTCAAGATCATAAATATCACATGTTGTCCAGCCTTTTAAATGCATGGGCTCAGCTAAAACTGTTGTTTTCACATTTAGTTTTAAAATGTGTTCTGCTGTTTCTTTTTTCTCTCCTCTGGAACCAGCTGCCAGTTTGAGTAAAGGATACAGACTTCTTTGTTTTTAAAACTAAGATTTCAACATGTCTATTTGAAAGAGCTTCTATTTAATTCCCTATGTTTGTGCCGCTACTATTTTTTGTTGTCCACTTTTATTCCCGTTGTATTCATATTTTACAGCTATTTCTGAATTGCCATTGTAAGAGCTGTTAAGCTTTAAATTTTGTGTTTAATTTCCACATTTACTTCTCTGTCTTGTCTTTGCTATGTAAAGCACATTGAGCTGCACTTGTATTATAAAAATGCTGTATAAATGAAGTTGAGTCGACGTCTCACACACTTCTCACCTGTAGTGTATGAAGGATTCTTCCCAGTGTTTCCCTGGCGGCCTTGAAGTTTTCCTTGCGAATGTTGGCCTTAATGGCCGCCATGCCTGAAGTAATTAGGGAACGTCCCTCAAAGAAAGCTTCAGAGTTGAAGTGGTGTGGAGCACTGAAAGTTTTTTTGTTCACATGTAAGAGCAGATCTGATACTTTTTAAACACGTGTATTAATTTTTTATGAAGATTCTACTCTTTGTCATTTTCCTCCTTCCATACCTGTTGACAAAGTCGCGGTCTACGAGTCCATTCTGGGTGTAGATCTCTTGAAGAGCTGAGTGGAACTTGGCACCAGACACCAGCCCTGTAGCTTTGGGACCTAAACAGGCCTGGACCAGCTCCTCAGGAGATGGACCCTGAGTTTCAAATGTAAGAGATGATGAATAACGAGTGCACTATTCCTTTGACTGTTGATTTCAAGCATTTTATGTGTGTCCCTCTCTTGCTTTTGAACGCATGCTGTATGTAACCGGGCGGATTTTTCATTTGTTAGAACGGGGACTCTGTTTGTTTATCTGTAAATTGTGCTCTATCATCCTACTGTGGGGTTGAAGTCATCGCCGGCGTCCTCAGCCACATCCCGACATGTCTCAGTAACTATTTGCAGTAAAGCAGTTCCTGTGATGCTGATGTGAGTGGACACCCCTCCCCCGATGGGAACAAAGGCCACAGTGGGGGCCATTAAAGCCAAGGCCAACAGAGTCACACCCAGCAATGAAGTCATGACTCTACAAAGATAAAGAAAATGACAAATCAATTAGTCATCAGAAGAGGGCGGAGTTTTCTTGGTTATGTTTGCTCATGTTGCTTCATAATGATGCTGTTTGCTAGAGGAAACATCAGAATATTCCAACATCCTGTACTTTATCTTGGGTTAAATGACAGCACAAAGTTCCAGAAGAACAATGAGCATTTAAAAGATCCACAATATCACTTAAAACCAACCACAAAGCATAATTTTATAGAAAAACAGCAAACTGATCATTGTAAAAACAATTGCCTTCACTTATATACTGTATTTGCATAATTTTCTGGTGTTTTTTATGCAACATAAGAGTAAGTTTGAAAGGCCAATAATATACCACCAGTTCTACCAGTGCTTCGGTTTACTCAGGCAGACATGATGTAAAGAATTAAACGTAAAGACAAACACGCTTTAGGAATGTGATGCTGCCACTCCCAGCCAACATTATTGTTGTGTTTTTCTTTTATTTGCTCACAAAAATTTCAGCATTAATTTGATCAATTTAACAGTAATTCATTAAAAGCTACATATAGAACGGTCTCCAACTGTAATGTTATTCCTATGCAATTATTTGTTGGTTAAAATAGATGTAAATACCTAAAATAATCAGGACAATATATTCATATACTGTAACATACTGGTTACACATATACAACAAAAACGCCAATACAAACTTGTTTGAAACAAACAAATTACACAGTTTACTGATTGCAATCAGAATTAAAATGACACATTAACTTAACATTATCACATTGTTTTTTTTTTCATTTAAGATAATTTAGTTTCTACAGTGTACTATAAAAAATGCACAAAGTGCAAAAAGCAGAAATCTTTAAAAATGAATTAACAAACAATCATACCTGGATAGTTTCACGCTGGAATTGCCCCAGTGGCTTCTGAACAAGTCTAAAGTGCACTCCCACCTCACCTCTACAGCTGCATTTATACAGCACTGTCTTCACATTGATGGGTGTGGATCGGGATATGCGAACACAGCTCTAATGTAAGGAGTTTTCCTCATAAAAAGCTGAACACCATTTATTATCATAAAGCTGTCATACTTTACAAAATGTTCATACTTGCTGGAGTGCAGTGTAATGACACATTTTTTAATAAACTCTCTTCTGAGAGATGAATATTACTGGAATTAAAATGCTTCCAGTGGTTAAAATGGGCCAAGTTATGTCTACGAAATATGACTAGATTCTCCCCACCTCTCAAATAAAATGTTTAGTGCGTAACAATCATCAACGAGATACCCTATTAAGATATTATGGAGAAATACCTAAACAGAATTTATTTGTCAAGACTTAATATTTTACTTAAAAATGTTCTGTCTCACCAAATTACTGCTTTTATGGTTTCACATTAAAAGGGCAGTCATTGTGATACAGATGCCAAATTTCCCATGAAATATATGATGGTACCTACGATCAAATCATTAAATGTATCAGGTTATCTGTTCAAGAAGCAAACCCTATAAACCTTGTTGGTTCTTTACAACATTCTGAGATTAAAAAAAAAACATATACATGCCTGCCTTAAAGATCTTTTAACCTTAAGATAAGTAGGGAACTACGTAACACGTCCTTCCTGAATGATTCATCCAAAGTCTAATGATGAAGGTGATAGCATGCAGATAGAGGGCAGTTTTTCACACACATAAATGTCTTCTCATCTTTATCATGTTCTGTTAAATAATTAAGCCTATTCAAAGTAACACAGACTTCTACTCAGCCAACAGAAACAAGGCCGTAAAACGGGTGGTGGCCTCTAACGGAGGCGGAGGAGCTGGCCCTAAGCCAGAATATTGGAAGGCCTGTGGCTGAGGGAATCCCTGGAGGGAGCTCATCCCCCCAAGACACAATTGCCTTCTAATAGGCCTATAGATATCTTTTTTAAGCCTATGCATACAAATATTTATTTGTCTTTTTTTTTCTTTTGTCCCAACAGATTCTAATGGTGCCACTCAAAAAGATAATTGTCTGGAAATGCAAAAACATCTATGCGGTCTGATAACCATCTCCCGACGAATATTTAATCCTGTGCGCAGTAATGCTGCACCTTCATCCAGGGGATCGTTGTCAAAAGGACATGCCGTGTTCATGAAAAAAGTCGCCTCCTACTGTGTCTAATGGACTTCGAAAAGTTCTAGAAGAACTAGGCTACACCAAAACTCGCCTGCTGACTGAATGAATGAGGAAATCAAATGTCGTGTATGGCTGAAAGAGCGGAAACAGAGAGGAACTCAAGGTTTATTGAGAAAAACCTGGTCTCGACCAGGATAGGTTCATAGAGTCTGTTACTACGGTAACTGACCCAGAGCTTAACTTATCTCTCTGAAACAGGCTAGAATTACCCCTCTTTCTCTGGTTTGAGTTACCTCCCTTTGTGAAATGGAAAAAAAAAAAAACTCAGTTTCCCTCATTTCAGGGTTAATAAACTCAGAGTTTTCACTAAACCTGCTTTGTGAAACGGACCTCAGGCCCAAATCGTTAGACTAGCACTGTATGCATTCAAGCAATTTCCTGTAGCCAGATCCTCCCACATGGGGAGCATATTTTATTTTGGGGGAATAGTTCAGGTCATTGCTGTGCCCAATTGCCCCAGTTTCAGCCAGCCTTCACCTCTCTGTACTTGTCACCTATGTCAGCCCCATTCAGTTTCCATCTTCCTGCTTTACAGGTTGATTTGGCCTGAGAAACAACTCCTGGCATTGACTGAGACTGTGCTTGGAGTTTGGCCAACATAGTTTAGATGTGATCTCATGAGAAGAGGCTTTTCTTAGGGCATGCAATTTGGAAAACCCCAGTCAGACTTTTATGCGCCTTCTATGCAGAGTGACTTCCATGTGGCTTGAACAACATAATTTCAAGAAAGACAACGCTTTCTTAACCAGAGCGTTTTAGATCCAATTTCAGTTTGTTCACTATTAAAGAGAGTTCTGGTGGTCCAAAACTATCCTGCCAATAACACCGAAAGCTTTGAAAATGCTTGTATGCCCCTGCTTAATCTATGCCTGAAAATCAAAGTATAAGAAAAAATGCTCTTTCATTGCTTAAAGGAACTGCAAAAAACCAAAGAGCTACACCTCAGACTCTAAAGGGTTCAGTTGGCGTTTTAAATATCAGTACTGTTAAAAAAAAGACTGAACAAGTGTGGCTTGTTTGGAAGGGAGGCAGGTGAAGGCCTCTTCTCTCTAAAATGAAATGCTGCATATCATGTGATATGTAGCATCAGATGAAACCAAGTAACCTATCTACCTTATTGTAAATAAGATTATGGTGTTTAAAAAAGATGCATTTTGCATTCATATTCCAGTTTACATGTTACAGAGTGGGATGCACGTGGTGTAGTGGTTAGCACCGTCGCCTCACAGCAAGGAAGTTTATGTTCATGTATTTAGCAGACGCTTTTATCCAAAGCGACTTACAAATTAAGAAATAACAAGCTATATAAAAAGCTAACAATAAACTACATAGAAGGAACCCAATAGTCCGACTCTGTCAGAGGTGACAGAGTAGAGATAGAGTGCAGGCATAGAAGGAAGTGCAGAAAGATAAAGTGCAGAGATAGAGGGGGTAAGGAAGTACAAGGTAAGTGCTAGGATAGGAGGTGCTCTCTGAAGAGCTGGGTTTTCAAGAGTTTCTTGAAGATAGACAGGGACGCCCCTGTTCTGGTAGCGCTCGGTAGGTCATTCCATCATCGTGGAACGACACATGAAAAGAGTTTGGATTGTCTTAGGCGTGGTGTAGGAGCTGCTAGACGGCAATCCTGGGATGAACGGAGGGACCGAGTTGTGACATCAGGTTCCAGGTTTGATCTGTGTGGAGTTTGCATGTTCTCCCCGTTCATGTGTGGGTTCTCTCCAGGTACTCCAGCTTCCTCCCACCACCCAAAAACATGCATGTTAGGTTAGTTGGTGTCCCTGAAATTTTCTCTAGGAGTGAATGTGAGCGTGTGTGTGGTTGTTTGTGATGGACTAGCGACCTGTCCAGGGTGTACCCCGCCTCCCACCCGATGACCGCTGGGATAGGCTCCAGCCAGCCAGGGATGTTACAGAGTATCATCTGATTAGAGCGTCATGCCCACTTTACCCCCTCCCCTGCATTCTTTCCAATATTTGTTCCAATCCAAAGCATTCACGTAGCCATATCCTTCAAAACACAGAGCATTAATTAGGTTTCTTCCTCATCCCAAAAGTGTGCCCCTTTTTTAATCATAAGTCTTGTACTCTGCAGACTACCACAGGAGGAAGCTATTTTCTGGATTACAAGCACATTTAGATCTCAGAATACTTTTCGTACACAACTTTTATAAGACAGATCAGGAAATAACCAGATGCCTTTTGTCTTAATTTCACCTTGTCACCTGGCAGGTTTTGTAACAAGTCATTGGTAGTTTAAAATATCCCAGTTTTACATACAGTAATTCCTTACGATTGCTCCTTCACTTGCTTTGTATGAGAACAAGCCCGGTGGCATTGTGATGCCATTTTAAAAGTGATGTTCACTTGCAGATGGTGACATATGTATTTCCAATCACAAAGCAAAATCAAGCAAAAAACTGTTCTTTGCACTGCTTGTTCTATATGTCGCAATAGAGACCATATCCTGTTGAGGTGGTATATCACCAAAAAAAATCAACCAACAAACAATGTTTTTAGTTTCAGGGGAACAAGTTTACACAAGTCAAGCCTTGTTATGATACTCCGTCACGTTGCACAGATAGTGGCATATCGCAGATATCATATTTCAGTCTCTGTTTCTTCATTAATGATTTTTCTCTATGTGTTTGTTTTCACGTACAACTGTCTTCGTTTACACCTTGATTACATTTGCATCCGGTAGATTCACTCACTTCTGAGGAAAATGATTAGAGTAATGAGTGGGTGAAGTACGGGGAAGTTTGTGTGTATGTACGTGATTTAGTGGGCGTCTCCAGGATGGGAGAACTGTAAAAGTGACAGTACTGGAGGGATTAGCGTCTGTGATCATTAGACAAAGAGACTCTCAGGAAACACAACAGGATTCCTTCTGTACTCTGTGAGCAAGATCAAGTTTCTGGTGAGTGTTATTCAAGCTCCTGAAATGTTTGCTTGTAGCTTTAAACAAAGCTGTAGTCATTAATGTAGTGTAATCATGTATTTTTGAAACAGCTATTAGACATTTTAGTTTGTGTCTTTTCTTCTAAAATACTTGAAAAAGTATCTTAAATTGTTTAAATTGTTAAATTGTTGCACAGCTATCGATGCTGAAATATAGAATTCAAAGATGTTTTTGATATATATATATATATAAATATATATATATATATATTTCAATACTAGAATCTGGTTTGTTGTGACTGTATTTCGTACTGCTGTTGGCTTGTTTGGCTACAGGCAGGTTTTATATTAATAGTACTATGTTATCGAAAGATACAAACTTATAAGGGAAACTCGCACAAATGCCACAAGGTATGTCCATCTACTGAAAAGAAAACATGGATTTGCCTCCAAGTCATACAGCACTGTCTCATACATTACTAATTTCTTCAGATGTCTGTATTCATGTGCAAACACGGTGCTACGTTTACCTCATGGAGTAGTATAAGAGGATGTGACTAAGTCTGTGTACTGTTCAGAGCATTTTTTTCTGCATTTTTTCATTGAGGCAACAGTCATCTGTTTTTTCTAGAAATGATTGAATCGTCACTACATTGTTAAAGTAAAAGTTCTGAGATTCAGAAACATGTTTCTGCTCTAAAACAACAGCCCCCTTTTTTTCATAAAGCAGGCTGGTTGTCATACTGACATGTTGCTGACAGGTGGTAAAACTTTGTTTTGTTTGGCTAAAAATAGTACATTTTTTAAAAACTGTCATAAAGGAGACAGAAAAGGGACTTTACTGGGAGTAACTGAATCACACGGCTGAATGCGAGATCTGTTAACCAACAAGTGAGTAATGTGCTGAAATACAATCATTCACAAAATGTCTCCCATTTTGTGGATTACTAGAGGTGTGACGAGATCTCGTGCCACGAGACATCGTGAGATTAAACTCGACAATATTTACATTCACATAGTCTCGCGAGATTTGTGAGCTATCCAAACTTCTATTTGTGACTTGTGGGAGCAGTAATGCGCCTTTGCTATGTCTAGCCTGCCAGAACCTAAAGAAGGAGGAAAAGATGAGGAGGAGAAGGAGCGGAAGCAGCAAGCAGCAGCTAAAATGATCGGTTAAATGAAGTCTGTTGGTCCAGTCATATATTTTGTCGTGGTAGTCTTCTCAAAATCATGTCTTGTCTCGTTCACATGAGCCGAGTGTATCGTCACACCACTAGTACTTACATATAAATTCATTTGTATATTATATGAAGTCATATACAGTGGATTTAATCAGCATCTGTACTGATGATAAAGACGCGTTTAATACGGAGTACTCATTGAAAACTATTGGAACTATGGATCTATTTTCTTACTTGTAGTGGATAGTTGTGTTAAAATTTAGTTATGAGGATGAGTAATAGATTAAGGTATGATTTAAGAAACTGAACATACAGTTTGAGTATAAAAACACTATCCTGAATATAGAAATTGGGGTGTGTAAGTACAAACGACAGCCTGAGAGCAACCAAGAACACAGTGTAGTCTTAAAACAAACCATTTGGAATTTTCTTAACCTTTGTCACAATACTCATAGCCTTGGTGGCTGATGTATGATATATAACACGTATTTTCCTTGAAAGTATAAAGACGCACAGCTCTCTGAAATCATGGAATCATTGGGAAAGGGGCAATGACTCAGTTTTCGGGAAATAGGGAAACCAGACATTAAATCATTAATACTGAATGCTTGTTTTTTCTTGTTTTTGTTCCTCTGACGTGCAAGAGGTTGTTGAATCACTTTGATCCTCGGGTGGCCTACGGTACATCATATAATTTAGCAATTTACAATTAAAGATATATATATATATATCTTCCAAAAAGCACATACACACATACGTTACAGTATGTGCGCTCTGGTACTTTATCAAATAGTGTGGCACCCCTGCATCATTTTTGTTGCACTATTGAGTCCACGTCTGACAGCAGAGGCCCAACAGAAGTCCATCTTTTAGTTGTAAATGTATCCTTTTGATGGATATTCCTCCAACCACGCAGAGTAGAAGAACTGAGTGACAAAAATATGAGATAAAAACTGTGGCATGCCTTCTCTTTTTCATGAAATTTTCATGAAATTATAGCAAGCAAATCAATACTGACAAGTGTGGATTCAAAACTTTAGTTTTTTTTCCCCTTAGGCTGGAGTGTCTCATCTTAACAACACATCAGGTCGTGCAAAAACACGAAAGGCACCTAACGCCAAACATACAGCCTTCCATGTCAGTCGTCATGACATTTAATACTTTTATTATAACCTGGTGTTGCAGTTTCATGTTAAATATTAACCAATGAATAGTTTCAGGCATGCAATACTGAAAACAATAGTGCTTGAGCCCTCAAAACGCAATGCTAAAGTATTTGTAACTGGAATTTCTTTTTCCAGACTGGCATGTAAGCCAGAAAGACTAAATGAATAAGGATGTTATTGTCTTTCTTAGTTAGGATGCTTCAGTGAGGAACCTCAATGTAAGGCTTCCACCAGGCTGCCAACACACAAGCATTGGTCATAAAAAAGCTAAATTATTGAGAAAATTTTTTCTGGCGTCTTTAGCTCTGCCATGTCCTCACCTTTTTCCTCAGTTCTCTCTGGTCATCAGTTCCACTCCCTTCACCTCTGTTCATTATCATCAGCTGCACTCACTTGCCAATCACCCTCCACAGTAATTAGTCTCCCGGTTGTCATTCACTCATTGTCAGATCTTGACCGTCACACCTCGTGTTTACTTGTTCTGTACTACTTCTTGTTTTGTCATGTCCAGTTAGGTCTGTTTGCTCATCGGTTTTTGTTTGATCAGTTTTTGTTCTTTGGTATTCCGGCTCAGCCACGTTTTGTGTTACGGGTTCTTTTTAAAAATAAATCAAGTTTTCAATTATTATCTGCATGAGACAACGAGAGACCACGAGACAACGTAGACACAAAACAAAAACTAAACATAACTTAACGTGACTTTGTAGAAATGACATATTAGTTCAGCCTTGACCTGTTTCCTGGGTGATGAGTAGACTGTGGTGACATCATTCATTCCTGCCTTCATTAGGCGACATACAGATAAGTGTGAGAATGTTTCAGGCGTGCAACATGTCATCTTCAGCTTTTTCAAACTGAGCACAACAGCACTATTTCAAGATTAGTTTATATCTTTCAGGTGTGGCTACTTGCAATTATCTAATACAAAGTATTTACTTATCTTAAAATAAAATTGATAGACAGATAAAAAAAACATAACTGACCATTCGTACTTGGACCCTAAAGTCTTTGAAATGTCAATCTTTCTCCATCGTCTTAGTTGCCCAATAGCTGGTATGTGGCTGTGCTGCAGTAACAAGCTTTGACATGTTTTTGTAAAAGGCTTTTTGTTTGTTTTTGTCCTCTTTTCTTTTTCCTGACCTTTATATTCATATTATTTTGGTGTATTTAGTGAGACTGTGTTGCTCGCCTACCCAGTGGTGTGGGAAGTTAATTTCCCCCACATGTAGCCCAAGAATAGCTGTTAGAACTGTTGTTATGCGCATCACAGTACTGTAGAGAAGATTTTAACTGTGCAGATAAAGATACAAAAGATTTCAGGTTGTGTGACAAAAAAACAAGTCACAGCGACCCAGTGAAGCAGTCCCAAAAACATTGTTCTATCTGTGACCACAGACCCAATTTCTACATTTTTGTCATGCTGCTGATCCCAAAGAGGAACACAGTGTCAACACGTTTTGTGAAATATTAAGGATAATAAGGATATATGTAGTACTTATGAGTAGTATCCTATTTGCAGTAGACTGGTAAACGAGTTTGACATTTTTGAGATTTGACATATTTTAGACTGCAAAAATATACATATACTTACAGACTCTATCTGAGTAGCTTTAAGCATCCAAAATCCCATAAAAAATTCTCCTGATTCTCTAAACTGACTTCGCATTGACTGCTTTTTACTGCCGGTAAGATAAAAACTACTTATAAATACTACATACAACCCCACTTGAAAAAAAACGATTAAAAAAAGGACAATAATGGAAATATTCCTCGAGATGAGAGACAAAGTATGAATTTTTTTGTTTGTTCAACCAAAACCGATCTTTTGAAACGCATGTAAACATGTTGGTCCAACTGAAACTGTACAAAAACAAAGTTTTGAAAAGTCGGAATAACTCACCAATATAATGTAGTTGGGGATCAAATCAAATCTGCATGTATAAAATCTACAAGACTCAAAGGGACCTGAGCACTCTCCAAAATGTAATGGAATGTAAAATCAAAGAAGTATTGCAAAGTGCATATCAATACAGCCAAATTCCCAATGAATCTGCTCACGTTCACATATTTTTCCGTTCCACTTTTCAAATGGCTAAACACATCAAAGCACTTCCAGACAGTCGCTCTCCTCTAATAAAATGCTGATTTCATAACTGCAGTGTCAGCTGAAAAAAAATCACCATTCAAGTTACTAAAAGACAGCATCTGTGCAGTGAATTCAGTAAAATCTCCAGTGATCTCCCACAGAGAAAGTTAGAAGAGACTGAATGTCTTGAACGTTTTCTCACACATGTATGTTTACTGGGACAACGATGGTGGCTAATGTCAAACTGTAACTACAGCTGCACTCAGCTGTGGATGTAACTGTACCGTATGTGTCCTTTAACTGTGTTAAGTCGCTGTTTTGTCTCTATTTTAGACGTTAAGAACTACATGGTTAAGGTTAGGAAAACATTGTGGCCTATCTTTAAACTGTAATGTCAAAATATCCTTTTCCTGGATTACTGACTGCGGAGTTTCTCAGCAAAACTCACAAAGTGTCGGACACACGAGCCACACTCTTTCTGAAAACATTACTTAATACACAGCGTTCATTAGTGCTATTACAAGGATTACTGTTTAGGGACTATTTCACTTACTTAGTCTTGTACTCAGTCGACCATTTTTGATAACTTTTGATAAAATCAGATAGTGCTGTAGGAAAGGGATACACACAGGTATTAATTAGTGAAAGTAACCTTTAAAATGTTAGCCCTGGGCTATTCTATCAGGAAATATGTCCTGATAGTCTGCTTTTTGCCATCACCAAGCCAGAGTGAGGTTTGAAAAAAAATCCATTTTACACATCTTAGTTAACACCCAAAACCACAACAGGTGCCACATCGTGTTAAATAAGTGAAAGGCAGCTGTCCCAAAGTTGCTGTTTTTTTTTTTACTCTGTGGTTTCAGAAATGATCAGAGAAGGCAGAGATGCATAGAGGAAGCAGGACCTGTGGGTATGGCTAAACTAACAAGGGATCAACTTTCCAGATAAACCAAATAAAGATAAGAACGGAAAATAATTTAGCTTAAAACAAATGATAATTTAACAGGTTATAGGTTAACACACCTCCTATTTCTACTGAATCTAACGTATGGATATGGTGGATACGCCTAAGTCTGGCACACAAGTGTCTCATTGCACAACAAAGACATTAGTACCACAAATATGTATCAACAAAACATATAAAGACATGAGTAATATTAAGCAAATTGACACAAAAATAAGAAAAACTCCAAGAACAAACATGTAACAAATGGTTATATAATGAATAACTAACCGCTAGTAGGCCATCTCAGAAATTACAGGCACAAAGACAAGTTTCCACTTGTCAGAAAAAATATAGAGACAGAAAGCTGATAACAAGTGTTGCATGGTACACGTACACAGAGTGGTGAGCTGCTCACATGAAATCTTTCTTCGGGGCTTCAAGGAAGAGATCCTTTTTTCCAAGAGAGATTTTAGGAAAAGATTGCAGTTTAATCCGGTGCGAAGATTCCTGCTGCAGTTTGAGCTTGGTGCATGGAAGTGGGGCACCTTTCCAAAATGCTAAAGTGGTATTTGGATAAGGATAAGGAGGAGCACCAGAGGGAGAGATGTTGAGCCAGTGCATGCACCAATCCTTGACAAGAACCCAGATATACCAATATATTCACAAAATAGGGTTAAAAAAAAAAAAGGGGGCGGAAGGCTACACCAGAGGGACCAAAGAGCAAAGAGGTGTCCAACAGACAGTGTGGGTTAAATAGATAATCGGCATTCTTTATAGGGGAAACCTGGTCTGATTAGAAAACACAGCATCCATCCCACGTTGGAAGGGGGCAGCTCTCATGTCTAGAACTATGGCCGAATTTGTTATTCATCCAAGAACATGAGGGTTGAGACCTGGACACGGAGTTGTAGTTTTGCAATCTTCTCTGCAGTTTCCCACCTGCTGCTAAACCCCATAATGACTGTCTGCTCCCACACCACCCAAATTAAATAACTCAATGAACACAAGAGGAGCAAGTCCGGTAAATCTAAAAAAAAGTATTTAGACAAAAAAATTGAACCAAACAAAAAACATTAAACTGTTAAATGCGGTTAGCTGAAAATTAGATTCCTTCTGTCTAAGTCTCTGATCGTGATATTGATATATTTTGTTTACAGAAACAGATTGCCTGCAACTGGAGGATCATGTTAGCATCAACTCCCTCCGGCTATTTAAGAGCTCACATTCCAGGAGGAGTAGCAGCTATCCTCAGATCAGGGTTACTAATCAGTCTTAGACCCAGGACTAGTTTTAGCTCCTATGAATCTCTGACTCTTTCTCACCCAAAGTGGAAATAACAAAAACCTCTTCTCTTAGTTGGTGTGTTTCATCCACGTGGCCCTTACTTAGTTTCTGTCTAAATTCTCAATTTTTTTTTATCTCAGGAAGTGCTGAGCACAGATAACTGTAGTGAGTGACTTTAACATTTATGTAGATGTTAAAAATTATAGCTTGAATATTAACTTTTATTCTACATTAGATTCAACTGGATTTTCCACAAGTGCACACAGGCCAACTCACTCTCTTAATTACACCCTTTGTCTTGTGCTAACTTGTGGCATTGACAGAATTTTCTCATAATCCTGACTTACCTCACCTTTTTTGAGTTTACACTACTTGATAACACAGCACAGGTGTCTATCAGAGAATGCGTGAACCAAAATAGAGGACATCTACCTAAACTTTAATCCCGCACAACTTGACTGTTTTGTTAATGTTGCTACAGCTTCAGTGCATATAACTTTGGACAGTGTTGCCCCTCTGAAAGCGAAGGTGATTGGTCAGAAGAAGCTGAATCCTTGGTTTAAAAACGACTGCACGCATTCGTTACATCAAGATTGGGCTACTGTAATTCTTTATTATTGGGCTGTCCCAGAAATTCTCTGAAAAGCCTCCAGCTGATCCAAAATGCTACAGCCAGAGTTCTGACGAGAACTAACAGGAGAGATCATACTCCTCCCTGTCAAATTCAGTTATGCTGCTATAGGCCTAGACTGCTGGGGCCTTTTTTTTCACTCTGCAGGTATTTCTGCTTAGAAATTGGCAATAAATTGTGCTTTAGTAGCATATCTTGACCTGGTACCTGGTACCACCACCGTGGAAAGAGTTATTCAAGAAGAGAATTGTGTGCATCTGTATCTGCTAACTATCATGTCTTATTTATGTCTTTGATTCTTCTTTCAGATCAGTGCTGTCCAACACGGCCAAAAGCATGAACGTCTCAAACGGACGGTTACTCTGCCCTCTGCTTGAAATGATGACAAATCATGGACTCAATAACAACACATCAATCAATCTGATGGTGGTTTGCATCCACGGACTGGTCTCCCTCCTGGGCATTTTGGAAAACTCCCTGATCATCTGGGTGGTTGGCTTCCACCTCAAACGTCACACCGTGGCCTCTGTTTGGGTTCTCAACCTGGCCGTCTCTGACTTCCTGGCCACCCTGACGCTCCCACTCTTCACTTTCTACCTTATATCGTCACATAGCTGGGAGATTGGCGCTCCACTTTGCAAAGCACAGTCATCCATCTTCTATTTCAACATGTTTGTGTCAGCCTTCCTGCTGGCAGCCATTTCACTGGACCGTTTGCTTCTGGTGGTCAAGCCAGTTTGGAGCCAGAATCATCGGTCAGTGAAAGGAGCATGGAAGGTGTGTGCTCTGGGTTGGCTGTGGGCAGCATTAAATACAATCCCTTACACTGTGTTTCGCTCAGTGATTGAAAAGAAGGATGGTAGAAAGCTGTGCTATCATGATTTTGGCTTGTATTTATCCTCTGAAGCAGCACTGGAGAGAGATTGCAACGTGAGACAAGGAGCAACAGCCATCTCTAAGATGCTGCTAGCGTTCGTGTTCCCTCTTGTGGTAATTGCAGGGAGCTACATAACAATTGTTCTCAACCTGAGGAAAAGGCAGCTGAGGAGAAAGCAGAGCACTGATTTGCATGCTTCATCAAGAGGTGATAAAAATAACCCTGAACCCACAAAGAAAAGAAACACCACCTCTGGTCAGTCTCATCACAGGCAGCTATCTCAGAGTTTCACCAGAATGGTTACATCTGTGATTGCAGCATTTGTTCTTTGCTGGGCTCCCTATCACATCTTCTGCCTGATCGAATTGACAGCCCAGTATGATGAAGAAAATCTCAAACTGGTGGAGGTGGGGCTTCCCGTAGCTGCAACATTTGCATTTATAAATCCAATATTGAACCCCATCCTGTACGCCTTTAGCTGCCCGGACTTCTTTGTGAAGATCAGACAAAGTTTGGGAGCAGTGTTTGATGGACTGCTAGAAGAGCGAGAGAGGTCAGTGATGGACCCAGGGATGAACTTGAGAGCTCAGACTCGACGACAGAGCAGTCGGGATGTGAGCGATACAACACCAGGGCCACTAAATAGTTTACCCTGTCAGTTACCAGGTACCCAATCCCATTCCCCATCACGTTTTTTCTCTGAAGGCTGCCTCCTGGATGATACGGCACAGGAATCAATGCAGAGGGTGGAGCAAAGCTGAGACATCAGTGCCTTTATTTACTTCACGTTAGCATATAATCATATCATACTGTTCTTGATATACTCGTAGAGGCTAATACAATTAAATCATTGTGAGTTGTAACACAAAAGCAATGACTACTTCTAAAAAACTTGAAAGTATAGTGTGATATGAGGAGGCTCTGGCTCTTGGTAGTAGGTATTTTGTAGATTACCAAGGAATTTTTGTACAGACACTTGTGTTTCCTAAAGACTTTCTGACTCCCTGTCTTTACTGTGATGATGTATTTTTTTCCAAATATAGTTGAACGGATAAAACTGAACTGTGGCAATGATATTCTTGGAAGAACTGCATCCTTGAATCTCCTGACAATTCATTTTGACAAAAGTGGTAATGTAGCTGTCACCAATGTCCATATTCAAAGGTGATCACTGCTTCTGTAAAGGGAAAGTAGAACCTTACTACTTCAAGGTATAGCAGGGTAGGGCCAAGGGGAGGAATTGGAATTGAGCTTGCCACACCCTTTAGGCTCCAATCATATAGACTTTTTGAGTGTTGAAACTAACTGTCCTTCAGCTTCATGAAATGCCATATGTTTGTACATCTGTGTCTAAATTTTTTGCACGTGTCCATATACTGTACACTCAAAAAACTGTTGAGTGAGTCAGTCATTTCAAAAAACAGAAACCCACAGTGAACGTTATGTGACACTCTAATCACACTGTGTTGTTATATTAGCATCGTCACTGTCCATTTGTACATAGACAACAATATCATTCAAAATATGACAATATAATAGCTATGGTGTTCATATGACTTGTATTTGTCTATTCAAATAATTTTCCTATGAACAGGACTTACTCACATTAAGTCTCCTATCCTATTAGCTCTGTTCTCAAAGCTAAAACATAGAGTATTCATCGGGTTTATCCATCAACCTAAAAGTAGGGTTTCCTTTTTTTCTCTTTCTATTTGCAGTAATCCTCATTTCATTATTGTTTTCTCTGAATATGACCTTAACATACTTTAGGTTAAGATCATATTGTTTAGCTTTAAGGCCTTAATCACGTTAATAAAAGAATATTAAACAGATTAAGACCTTAAAACACGGCCACGATGAGCAGTTAAGCATGCTGGTATTCGCATTTTACTCAACACGCAGCTATTCATTACCCTCTTTAGAGATGATACTTTTAGGTGTCACGGATGGATAAATTAGGGTGGATCAGGTTTACGTTGAAACTTCCTCTCCTCATTCTCCCTTCTCCCCTAGCCTCACATGATCACGAGATTTAGATCTCCAGCAGACTGTATAAGGAAGTAAATATTCACCTACAATGGTGAAAAAAAGTAGAAACTATATCTGTTAAACATCTTAGCTTTTTTCAAAGTAAGCATATTAACATGCTGAAATTAGAGTTAGGTTCAACACAGGGGGATGACTTTCTCATATGTAACTATCATCAGTTCTAAGTTTAAATTTGCCTGGCCAAATAACCAAGTACCACCAAAAAAGAAGCATTGCAAATGATTATGATTATGTTATGATTATGTTTGCAAACCAGTGTTGTGTCTGTTTATCTGTGTCTTGTGCTCATATTCATTTTCATATATTCATATTCATATTTATTTACATTTTTTGCTTAATTATTTTAGTATTAGTAAAAACATTTTAAAATAAAAACATTATTGTAACAGAACTTTTTCAGCCACTTCACATCATTTGAATTAAAGGTAAAAGCTGTCTGTTTTTCTCACCCACAGTGAACTATAAACAGTCTTTGAGGGGTTAGAAAATAACAGTAAGGGGTCATGGGATGAATAAAGTTCCTAACCATTGGAAATGATGTATGACTGCATCAGGTAAGACTCAAGAAAACCAAAGAAGTAAGGAAAAACCACAGCCACCAGAGGGCAGGATAGTACTGATTACATAAACAGACATGAATAGATAAAGTGGGATTATAATTTTCAGGTTTTGTAATCCAGGAGCATTTCAAATCTGAGCTGCTGAATGCCTGACTACCTCTCTGAGTGATTGGATTGCAACATTTCTGATATCCATTTTGATTGACTGTCTCATCTCTACCGCTGCAGTTGTGTCGTTCAATCACACTCAGTCAGACACACTGACCGTGGCTGGGATAATGTAGGCTGAAACAGCATGGGATTACCATGAAGGTAGTTGTAATCTAGAAAGAATGTAGAGAAAGAAGATCCAGAGCATAAAAGAAAGATCGGGATTAAACCTGGGGTGAGGCTGATAAAGTTGCCCTTTCCCTCCAACCATTCACTTCCAGCAGATTGCTGTAGCTATCATCTCCTTCTCTGTATTCATCTGCTGTCTGTGTGTGTGGGTGTACTCGCATACAGATGTCATTTCAAAGAGGACACAGTATGGACAAAATGCAAATGAAATGAAACATGGGGGAGGCAGCAAATGAAGAAACAAATGTTTCCAGACATTTCATCTGCAGATTATGAAACACAAACAAAGACATTTTTCTGAAAGGGAAACTTATTGGCAGGAAAGCAAGAGGGTCATCTTATTAGTTCAATAATCACCTTCCATCTCAAAGAACTTTATTTTAAACGTTACTAAAGTTACTGTATAATCTCAGTTCACAGCCATTCTTTATGAAAAAATAGGAGAATCTAAAGGAAAAGTATAAACTCAGCAAAAAGGTCTGTCTAATCCAGCCCTTCACAGAATGACTACATTCAGCTGAATGGTCTGAGCATTACATTGTGTAATTCAGAAAATTGTTTTAGAGAGCCATGAATGGAATGATAAAAACATAATAAAGCTTAGAGGTTACTGACGCTCGACCAGTGGTGGATTAGAAGAAGATAATGAAACAGCAGGAGAACAGTGAGAACATCTGACAGCAGAAGATGTTGAAAATGATACAACCCAAGAGATTACGTAAAGTGCTGCGAGAAACAGCTGGTACAGATGAGAGATGAGGAAAGAGTGAAAGAGAAGGTAGGCAGGGGGAGTGTTGCTTTAAAAGGGTTTAATGCTTAGCTGCAGTACTTATAGCTGGCAGATGCTCACAAGAGTATTAAAGTTGAATTGCATGACAGAGATTTTCTTTTGATCATCCTGTATTTAAGAATACACTCATGCATACACACTTAGAAAGATGAAGAGCAGGGTTGTGTGAAAAACATTGAGAAAAGAAATAGAAACTGGTCACAAGGAGATTTTTACACGCTTTCACTTAAAGCGCGAGTTCACATTCTCTTTGTCTTCATCACTTTCTCTTTCACCTCTAAGATTTCACATATCAGGATATATTGGATATATACATTTATTGGTCTTCCCAATGCTTTAAAATGAGTTAGATACAACCTCAGAACAACAACACATGACATTTTACACTGGGTCAATGCCAAAATGCAGAAGCAGTATAAAAAAAACAAGTCTACCCCATGAGTTTGGTTCATTCTTCTTAAAAGGTTGGTTCAGTTACCTGAGGTTTGTAGGCTTTCATGCAGCTTTGTTAAGACCTTAATGTCTGAGTGTGAGTATATTTTATGCCACTGATTTCTCCCTAATTTCAATACTTTAATAAGGAGCGTCAACTCAATCATTTGAAAGAAAAAACTGTGCAGGTATTAAAGGGTAAACATCCCACCACCATGGGTAAATATTCCATTTCAGTGTTGAGTGGGACATTGTTGCTTCAATAGTTTCATCATCATTCATTATCATCCTGTCCTTCCACTTCTCTCACCAAATCTGTCTCTTATAGAACACGGTAATAAAAGGCTGTTTCCCATACTAAGCACTACCAAACACACAATTCAGTGCAAACCTAAGACAGCTGTTCATATGTTTCTGTCATTGTAAATGTGAAAGGGCTCCATATTTCACAACACTGGTATGAGATCAGCAAACCCGACTGATAACCTCTGCCCTCTGGCTGCCCCCGTCTCTCTGAGCTCCAGGTTTTGTTTCCTATCCAATGCAACATTATATAATTAGAACCTCACTCCCATTTGACTCACTTCTGATTAAAAGTTATTCCTGGTCAACCACATAAACATTAGCTCAAAAACACACGTCATGCACAGTGATGGTAGATGCATCACTTCTCAAATGAGCTAAAGCCAATAGATAAGGTTTAGCTTTACCAATACAGTACATGTCTAATGTTTTTCTGTCAAAGTGTAAATGTCCAGAATACCATGAAATCATCATCAAAATAACATGATGGCAACCACCTGATATGCCATGAGAAAAAAAACATGCTTACAACCTAAGATCAGATTTATTGTCATGCACAGGTACACACATGAAATTTGTCCTCCGTTTTTAAACCATCCAGGTTGGCACCAGGTTGGCACCTGTTAAGCATGCACACACTCATCCAGACACACTGGAGCAGTGTGCAGCCAATCACAGTACCCAGGGAGCATAGGTCTCCCGCTGTCAGTTTCACCAATTCTTGAGTGGTGAGAGTGGGAATTGAACCACCAACCTTCCAGTTACTGGACGACTTGCTCTAACCACGGCCTAACTGTCATGTCAGATAAACAGCTTTAATGTTGTCTACAAAAGTTTTGGCCCTGAAAAGAAGGATCTATAGTGTTCAGTCATTTTCTAACTGTGCTGTCATGAACTTTAACATTTAACATGCTAACTGAGGCCTGTAGAGTCTGAGATGTAGCTCTGGGCTTTTTCACTTTGGGGTGAACTTGCTGGGACGTCCACTCCCGGGAAGATCGAAAGCTGCCTTGAAAGTTTTCCACTTGTGAATAATCTTTCTCTTTGTAGAATGATGGACTCCAAATAGTTTGGAAATGGCCTCCTTGGCGTCGTGTTAACACACACCTGAATGCCGCAGCAAACTGACAAAACTTCTGCTTTTATAGAGGTGCGTTCTTACACGGGCTTATGTTCATTTGAATTGGATTAGCAGCACAGCTACTTAACCTTGTCATTTCTATGGAAGCTGTGACAGTGAAAGTTTTTTGCACTCTGCTTCTTAACTTTGACTTCTTTAACTTTTTTTTCATGCATATGTCTTTAAATGTAATTAAGTGGTGAAATTGTGGTCTTCACCATCTATAAAGATATGTACTTCCCCTAATGACGTCTCATTTATTGCAATATGGCAAATTTTATGAGTCATTACAGAATGTTTACACACACTGCATACACTAATAAATTACAGGTGTTACTTTTTACTGGCGTCATGATTAATTTTGTCTTAGATTGGCCTGTTAATAATCAAAATGCAGAATGATTAACATTGCATGTGTGATGGTAAATTTTATGTCTCAGGACTGACAGACTCTCCAATCCACATTAACCATTTGTATCACCCAGACACGCTAATTGTTTTAAACTATTTACCTCTTAATTAACACTCAGACAAGATAATTGTTTTAACCTCCTGTTTCTTAATTACCATCAAGACTGCATCCTGCCCCCCCCCCCCCCCGGAGATGTGATTACACATCTTCAAGAACAAAGCCCCCCATCTTCAGGTATAAATACTCTGTATTTCTTTTGTCTGTATCTTTTCATACCATTGCTGCTGAATGGTGTGGACTGATCTTTTTCCTTGCAACGAAGAATAAAAACTTAGCCGGCCGGCAGAAAAAGTAAGTTTCTCTATTTCATTGCTCATCAGAAGTATTAGGAAGGAAGCGATTAAAAACTTCCACAACACATGTTAAACTCAGTGTTTGAAATTGTAACCTAAGCATTTATGGCTGCTTCTTAACAACAGCTGGTACAAACCCGGGGCTCTCTATGATTCCTCAACATAGTAGTTTTTCAGTTTTGAATGTTACAAATGATGGTTGTAACTTATACAGGTTATACAAGCACCGTTATATAAAAGGGAAACAGGTTCATTTCACATCTATATAATGTACATTAAATAGAAAAATGGAAAAGGCAGAAAATCAGTGGAAATGTTGTGTGCATAGTCAGAAAGTAGAGGGCTTGGTAACAGAAAAGGCCAGAAATCCAACAAAAGTGGGATTTGAAATGAAACTAAAGTCCCTCAAGAGGCTCTACTCCAAATTTTCTTGTAAGTTCTGTTTGGTCATTGATAGAGAACTTACACATCTGCATGAAAATATGTGTGTATTTACCTGCTGTTACTAACAGATTCCAGAAGTGAGCCTTTCATTTCACAAATTATACAAAATTACATAAGATTAATACTTGACTTTTTACTTTAGTAAAAAGTCAAGATTATACTTACCCTTGTCCTCCACAACAAGACCAGGATCCCGGTGACTTTATCAAGTTTATGATGAGTTTCTTGCTGTTTGTGAGCAAAACAAAAGCAACACTTCTCTGTACTCTTTGTTGAGCTCAAGAGCTTAACTTGAATATGTCTGAGGTGGTGGTGCGACAAGCAGCCACATGAAAAATAGTTTGCTGCAGAAACTTGCTATATCTGATTCAGAGGAAGTGGGAGTTGTCTAGATGTCTAGCTTCTTGCCTCCTTTACAGAGCCCTTGATCAATCAATGTAGTATTACACATCTATGAATGCGGTACTTTCATTTTGATGTCACAATATTATGTGACAAACTGTGACACCGTCAGCTGGGACATTTCCAAACCTTGGTCCCCTGTTGCAGACCTAAGGCTGTCCACATACTGGTTTCTTTTAGTTTAAGGCAACCTGTAGTGTTGCTAACACATAGTCACCTCTCCAAAAAAAACTCCTCCACTTGACTTAAGCGCATTGGGACAAAAAGAACATCATTCAAAACATAATAGAGAAAATATGCATTTCGACCAATAGCACCCAGGAATTAAATGACATAGATGCTTTTCCAGGGACTAAAATAATAGTGAGGCCAGGGTCAGTTTTAACTCCTCTGAAGTTCTGGGTAGATTAGAAATTAAGTCAGCTGAAGTGTGTTGCTCTACCCTTTCTGTGCTCACAAAACCAGAGGTTTTTACACATGCTGCTGTCTGGGCTATGGTAAAGCGGATGATGCCCTGATTGAGCAAGCAGCCCACAAACAACAACGTGTGCTTTGGCTGTCATAATAACATTTCATTGCTCTAAATTTAATCTCAGCTGCGATGGCCTCTGCTGTCCTCCGCAGACATGGTGCTCTGTCCTTTGGATAAGACTGACCGAGAAACAAGGAAATGTGCAACAGTTGAAATTAATTGAAAAGTGAAATTAAGTTAAGAGTTTAGACCAAAGTTTAATCTCCAAACTGTTTCAAGGGACATTCAGTAAATGGAAGTAAAGACATATTATATCAGTTATTTAAAGGATTCATTTTTAATATACACGCAGAGAGCTCAGATACATTAGTTCTGAGTAAATTTAGCTGTTTCCTTAAAGTCACAAACTAATTCATGCCGTTTATGAATTTACTTTAGTCTGGATATGTCAAAGTTTTTCACAGGATTATACAACATAACAAAGTAAAAGAGATAAAAGGAGTGACTGTGGTGTTTTCTTTCCCAAAATGTATGTGGGGGTTGGCTCTGACTTTGATCACCTCTGGTTTAGACTGTTGTATAATATGCTATTTCAAATTATGCATAAATCAAATTAATCCCACAGTTATGGCAAACATCTGATTTTGGGTGATTGTGGTTACAAAGCTGGTGCAAAGATATAGTGAAGAATGACACATTCTCTCTCTGGTGCACACTTTAACGCAAAGGAACTTTCAAGTATGCATCTGTAGGAAAACGTGTGGAAACCCAGAAACACAAGCACATCAGCACAACGTGACTGTGCACTGCAATTAAAATACATTAAGCATGTAAGGAGGGTGGGGGAGTTGAGTGTTCACTATCCAGAGTCTATAATCTATTTTTATATGCCCAACATTCCTGTCGATCTCCCACAGTCAACAGCCACCAAGGCGGTAAATATGTGAAATAAGGACGTCTTAACAGCATATTACATGAAAAAAGGCACCGGCTGTTTTGACATTACATGTCAGTAGTACTACAGAACTGATAGTTTGGGGAAAGTGGGATGGAATGGTTTACTTAGCTTTTTCAACCCTTGCTCTCTGTTGTAATTTTCAAAAGAAATCCGCTGTGTTGAATTCTATATAATGTTAAAGTTGTCTACTTCTGTAGCTAGCCTTAGGATAGCTGATAATTATATTTTCACTTCATCCATCCAGCAAAACTTATCAGGTGCATATTTAGCTTTTCATCCCAAATTTAGCAGACCAGTCAAAGGTTTGGACATGAGGGTCAGTGTGTCTAAGCTATTGTACGTATCAAGTGATCAAGGAAATGTCTGAAAGGATCAATTTCCTTTTGAAATGAGGAGAACCCTCCTCTGTTTCTAAATGCCTGTATCACACATGATGTCAGACTTGTGTGTGAAAAAAAATGGTTTGGTTAATCACAAAACAGTTGATTAATTAATCAATTAATATCATGAATGCTTAACATTGCACCCTTTGCTGCGTGACTGTCATTGCAGACAGTTGTGATATTGTGGTAAAATCAAGTGTTAAATGGATTTAGAGTGCTGTGTAGCTCTGCTAGTTGAGCGCCTTATGTGTGGAGGCTAAAGGTCCTTGTCGCCTCCTTCTGACCAACTTCCTGTCAAGCTTCTGTCAAATAAAGGTCATTATTGCAGAAGAAAGACAACTGTCAGCAAAAAGGATTGTTTTTTTCACCCCTGACTCACATTCCAGAGTGAGTGACGCATCCGACAGGCTTCTTCAGATCTGAAGAAAGCACTGGTTACACTGGTGTTTGAATATGATGTATAATGTTAAGTAACATATTATTATACAAATAAAGTTGAGTTGAGTCTAGTTGAGTTTTCCTTTGTAGAGCGGCAGCCTCTGGGTTGTTCCTGCTGGCCCTTTCTTTGTGTTTAGCACTTTGTTTTTCCTGAAGTAACGTATAAAAGCTTTACAGGCTTCCCAGTAAACAACCAGCACCATGAAAATGAAGCAGCTAAATGGTAAAAGCTCATTTTTTTCTCTCTTTAAATTGTCCCATTATTCATGACATATCAGACTCCTATGAGAACATCTATCTATCAACCAACATAATAACTGCAAAACTCACCCTTGAATGGTTTTATACTTGTATTCTGGACAGCAGACAACTTCTAAAAAAGCACATTTTCTTTTCATCAGCATTTTTCCCATCTGCAGAAGATCTCTTGCTCTATTGAAACCATCCTTTCTCTCTTTTTTGTCTCTCTTGTGGTAATAATCTCTAATCTCCATTCACTTACTGGTACAGTCTTTAATTCCTCTGCTAAAGCGGTTCCTGCCACACCTATGATCACATTTTAACGCAAGAGTTTGTTTAACCCCCATCATACTGTGCATGTAAAGTGTTTATCTGCGTGTGTATGTGTGTGTGTGTGTGTGCACGGTCCGATATGGGAAATATGATAAACAATGGGAAGCACTATAAAATGCAGAGGATTGAGGACAAGCCAACAATAGAATCCCAGCAGACCAGATCAGAGGACGAGCCGGGAAATAAATACAGGATTACTAGAGATGTCAAACACATGAACAGAAAAATTTAAATAGTGAGGCTGATAATAGACACTGTTCTGCAAAATGGCTATTATTTATTTTCTAGTTTCTCTAATATAAACACATTTATACATATGTTAATTTGTTAAGACTGGAGGTAAAAATCTTTCCTCCTTAATGAGCTTCAACATGTGGGGTGCATAAATAAACATGTATGGTAATGATAATAGGATAAAGAAAAAGCAACAAGAAAGATGGACAGGAGCAGACAGATGACACAGTGAGTGATGGATGCAGAGACAGGAGGAGAGCTGAAAGATGGAGAGCGCCAGGGAGAGAAGGAGGAGCCAAAGCGGTTGGAGATACGCCTCAGATTATGAGCTGGAGTCAGATGCTAGGGACAGATAAAGAGAGGGTGAATGAGACCGAGAGACTGAGAGAAAGAAGACGTCTCTGTATAAGCCAGCTGGACTACAAAGATGACTGAGATGAAAAGAGTACCGTCTGTGGACGTGCAAGAGGGGAAATTAGTAAAGAAGGTCAGTGGATGTAATGCTGAAATATGGCTGTAACATGCTCCGTGCTGCCAGTGGTAAACTGTGGAAGCAGAAGTTCTGATCCAGGTGTCAATACTCAAGTCATCTGTTTACAGCTTTGAATTATCATTTAAAGACTTTCCTTTTTGATAACTTTTGTTAGTGCAGGGTCTTTTTGAACCGGTACATCATGACATTACTCTCGTTGCTGCAGCTTCTTTATTTTGCATTGCGTTTAAGTTTGAAGAGTTCAGTGAGTCAGAGTCAGTCCAGTTATCCGACCCTTCACCTATTCATTAAACCTTGATTCCAGTCGAATGATAAACCTTCAAACTTTTCCATTTTCTTTTATGCTCCAATTTTCAGGGTTCCATCAAGAAGAAGATTGATTCAATAAGGCGATGGAGTTCAGCTAGTATAAAGAGACCACCAAAGTCTAAAGCCAAGACCTTGAGTCTTTCATCCCCAGTTGGAGACCCTGATGACATCTGGTTGCAAGAGGGAGACAAGCGGAAGCTGCGCCCCATTGTTGCCTCTGTCTTTGGACAGGTAGGACACTGAAGCAGAAATAACTCCTCAAGGTGGCATTGTTTACATGCTTGGCTGACATACCACAGCATGTTGAATACCTCCTCACACATATAGCACTGCATGTGCACAAGTTTAAGCTCTTCAGTTTCTGAAGCTTTTCTGCTCGATGGCATCGTCCCTCCCCCATTTTTCTGAAGTCAACATCATAGAGTCGAACAAAAAACCAGAAGGCACTGACAAATCCCACAGAGGAATGATTACGACCCTGCCATGTACCAGCAGAATATCTAATTAAATGCACTACTCTCACGTATTTTCACAGCTGGTGTTAAAAGAAAATGAAATTGAAGAATTGCAATCGAACCAAAAGGCTTTTTTCCTTTTCTTGAATTTTATTATTTATTATTTATTGCAATTAGATGGTGATCAACTGTACACTGCAAAGACAGATTTAGCAGGTGACTAAATTCTATAAATAGATCTGCACTGGATCTAATCTTGTCAGTTGTTTGAGAAACTCAGATGATGGGAAGTGGGATGAAGCAGGGGAATAACATTGTACTCATTCACTTTGTGACAACTTTTACTTCCTTTAAAAAATAGGGTATAGCAACACAGTTTATTGGAGTCCAATAAACTAGAGAATAATCCATAAATATTTATGGCTTTAAGGCCTAATGTGAAGGACCAACAAGCTTGAAATGGTGCTTTCAGCCAGCTAAATGCTCCTTTTTAAATCATTTAACAGAGACTGTGATGGCTACTAAAACTGCAGAAGGCCCACTCTTGAGTCAGTGGTTTTTCGCTTCTGGACAACTGTAGTGACAGACCAGTGCAACATGGCAGTGGTATCCTTGGATATAAACTGCTGTTTACAGTTATAAAAACATAACAATTTTTATTTTCAGCAGATTCTACATTAAGAAATGAGCTGTAGTCATACGCATCTGTTCGAGGTATATTTGGGGCCAACAGTTTTTATAGAATGATCAGAGATGTTAATTAGCTAAACCTCTGTGTGATAATAAGTACTTAATGTGACAAAAACTGTATCAAATCTATTTTTGGTGTACTTTTATGGTGTTGTTTGGTTTCTGTCCTATTCTCTAACATGCAGAGTGATGGGCTTTATGATCTATACTGAATCCAGTCACCCGGAGGCATTTAGAACAATGTATCCTCATCTCACTTATATTATCACAGATATCGATATCTTTATATATAGACAGATATGTGCATTTGCAAAATATTTTGACCACCCAGGTAGACTTTCCTTTCAAGAATGGCATTCTTTGTGTTGACATATTTAGCAAGAACATGATAACATCAGATCCTTTTTCTCATTTAAAGTCAAGATTATGTTGATAGTGTTGACCACAAGCTCATTTGTTGTTCTCCTTTTGTTACTTTCAGCTTATAGCCAAGTGCTCGTAATTATTATTATTTTATTTTTCAGATGGTGTCTTAAATGTCAAAATGAATGTGGAAATATACTTTCCTGTCCTGTTCACCATATAAGGAAGTCTAAAAAACACTGTGGTGAGATAACGTATGGTTTTCCTTTAGTTTTAGTTTCGCTTGTGACTAAGAACACGCAAACTAAAATTATATTTTCAGTTGTTATGGCTTTGGTTACCTTAGAAATGCACCGTAATTTTTGTGTCAGATACTTTCAGTTCCCATGCAAACTGTCTGCTTTTTTACGGGGAACAAAGATAAAACCCACAGTTTTGATCATTCTCACACTCATCCAGCAGTCAGTTAAACTGTAGATTTCTCATAACTTATCACAGCAAAGGACAGATTCACATGATCCACCACTGAACAATTTGGAGATACAGTCACCACATCTGGTACAGTTAATGCCGACAGCTATCAACTTGAAATGATCAAATTCAGGTGCTTCACCAAAAAAACCTCTTCATATTCCACAAATATATATTATCCCGGAAAAACAGTCTTGTCACAGTAGTAAAAGCCCAACCAGTCCAGTCCTGTAGATTGTTTAACCCAAATAAATTCTCACAGACTTCTGTTGGATTGATTCAAATTAATCAAATTAATTTTCTGCTATAACTTCTACATTTCAGTTATCCTCGTGTTATGCCTAAAGTGCAACACACATGGTTAGCATTTGGCCGACCCTTCACTTGAGCCAATAGGAGCTTTCATGTGTTGTTTACAGGCTACAGTAGTCAAGGAGTCAAGGGGTGCTGAAGGTGGAGGACCAAAGTGCAGCCACATGTGCAAGAGGCAGGTAGAAAACAAATACTAGAGAAACAACTTGAAATAAAAATGAATCCAGATGTAAAACAAGAACAGGAAGTAAACTTAGCAGAAAACTCAAAGGACCAAGTTCTACAAAAAAAGGAAGGAAGAACCTCTAAAGCAAGACAAAGTCATCAAAGACATTTATCAAAACAGTGTAAAAATCTGATATTTGTTCTTAATCAATAGGCGTGTGTGTGGCTACAAAAAGCCTCCAAATGATACAAAATCTAATGTAGAAGCTTCATCTTTTTTAGACATTGGTAACAAATATAAAAAAAGAACTTGTAAGGCATCAGGCCTCTGCAGTCACGGATCAGCAAATATCTTTTTGTGTGCACGTTGAATCCATGCCAGCCACTCTCACACTCACAAAATGGTCACCTGTTAACCTGTTAATGAGCTCATGAAGTAATCTCAATGATGGTTGTAGGCGGTTTAACCGCACGCTTGCGCTAGCTTGTACTTCTCCTGAATGCTTGCAGCTGTATCGGTTGTTGTCACAGTGAAAACTTCCCTGGAATATAAACGCAAAGGTTACTTTAGAATAAAGTAACAAACATTGATCGTGTAGAAATAGGAAACGTGTGGTAATAGAAAGTATGTGAAGCAAATCTGAGGAATTTATCATTAAACCTGGCAAATTTGCTGCACAAGGGCATAAAGTATTATAAGAGTGCTTTCCCAGTGGTCAGTTTAGGCCACATAAGTTTGTATTAAAAAATTCCAGAACATTATTCAATTGTCCACTGAGAAGAAAAGAACATTGTGTTTTGCCTTGTTTTTTTTCTGTTGCCATGATTGTTCACATTAGTCATCCATACAGTCAGCAACAGATGGACCGAATGATGGAGGAAAGGGTGGGCAGGGATGAGGGATGGAAGGCTGAATCTTATTAAGAATTAAAGAAGAGATTGTTTGCGATGCAAAGGAAGATTAAAGCTTAGATAAGTTTTACTCACGCTGCTAAAGAAACAGCTGAACTTCCAGGAACAAGATGAGGTTTAAAACTGGATCTACTCTGAAAAGCTGTCTGATTTTCTTTACAAACACAGCACATGAGATTAAATATTGTTTTTTTGTTTTTTTTCAGACCCATGCTGCACAGCAACCTCTGTACTAGGTCACAGATAACAAATTGTGCTATTCATTTGTGGTATTGACTTGTGTCTATAAAAGACAGAAACAACACTCAAATTGAAGATATGAAAGCTGAAGCCTCTAAAGAATAAACCTAAAAGGTTAAAAATGCACACAATGCAATGAGGGTATTGCTATATAAACAGATTTAAAAGTGGGTTAGTTGATAGACCATAATGTGCAGCAACAGTTGTGCTTTATACTCAAGGATCTAGCGATAATAAACATGCAGTTCTGACTTCTCTGTGACATTCTGTCGCTTCATCCTATTGCAGAGCAGAATCTCCGTCTCTAATCCATAGACTTCAAAAGGAAATTACATCTAACTTTAACATCACATGAAAAGCAAAGTCTGGACAGGTGCCAAAGGCATTCATCCTTTTGGTGGTAGGTTGGTGGGTCAGAATGAGAGCAGGGCATGTGGGACAATCCAGACAGCTGCAGTCTGAAAAATGATGTCAGGTTAGATGGGAATCATTCTCTGAATGTAACAGCACCCTGTCTTTATTTCACTTCTCATCAAGCCTGGTTGGTAAGAACTTCCTGTTCTTTCTAATCGAACATACTTGTGCATCTTATGGACGATATCTTTTGAAAAGTTGTAAATTAATAGTCCGCCTCTCAAAGAGAAAACAGGCTTGATTTTTTCCTGTTTCTGTATGAGAAGGGACAGCGGTGGGTTAATGAGGATGGTGTTTTGATTAGGCACAACGCATGTATGAAGCAGACTACGTTCTTACATAGGTTAGCACTGGGTAATGCAGTGGTAAGATTGCTGTCTTTTTATGTGGATGACTGGGGTTTGAATCCTGACCCACCTGTAAGAAAGGTGCTACCTCCAGTAGTCCATAGGGAAGACCCCCTTACGCTACCTGCCTACCTAGGATATGAGTGCAAGTTGCTTTGGCTTTGGTAAAACTGTCACAAAATGCATTTTCAACCCTAACCCCAAGGTTTTTTGGGGAACTAATGGCCTGTAATTGACAGTGGATAGACAGGAAAGGGGGCAGACATGCAGGAAAGGGCTCCACGGCGTGGCTCAAACCAGACATTTGAGGAACTACAGTATATCTCCATGTGTACATGGAACGTCTGCTCAACCAGCAACCTGTTGAGCTATAAGGTGCCCCAATCTTCTTCATTTTTGTACTGGGCCATGACTTTCTCTCCCTCTCTCTCTGTTGACATGTATGTGCACATGAACAGCTACACACTGTAAGAAATACTGTTTTTGTGAAAGTCCTGAAAAAATACTTCAGTTTTGGCCAAAAAAAACCCCAAGAAACCCAAAAACCAAGAAAAAGTCCATATTAGACTATTACAAGACAAGCTTGTTGTAATAACCCTAACCCTGACCGTAACCCATAAATAGTCACTTAAATAGCATTACTGTAACATAGTCAAACAGTACAAGGTTTGTGTTTGGAAAGTTATTTTATGTATTTGTGACATATGAATGCAGAAATTCAGAAGTAGCCATTCTGAGCAGTGCTTCCAGAAACACAGTTTGCCTCAATACATACCACATGGCAGAGTCTCTATGTCTCTGTCAAGCAGAGGTGGTCGTTAGTATTTGTAGTAAGAATCAAATTGGTCACTTTATGATTTTGATCAATGTGAAAACGGTGGTGAATTCCAGCCTTTCAGGACACAGAATCCAATTTTTTTCTGACCTAAGGAAGCGATCTTTCCTGCCTGAGTGTATTTTATGCAAGTGAAGAGACTGGATTCTAATGCAGGTAACGCAGAATTGTTTGTGGCATTTGTTTTTGAAAAGAGGGGAATCTTCCAAAGATCTGATGGAATTCCAGATAGAGTGTAGACGCTTGAGCCACCTGAGACTGATTCCAGATAGTGGTTCCCTCTGTCCACCTCCTGCCAAGATACCTCTGCATGAGACAGAGGGACCAATGGTGACAGGACAGGGAGAGATCCAATTGGACAGAGATGGGAACTGTTTGCTTCAGGTCTTCTTCATTTTTTTATTTGTCTTTCAGCTCTCTCTTGATTTACCCTCCCTCCATCTGGTTTGTCTCCGGCTCAGTAAAAAGTAGCCTTGCTTTAAGTCAGATAGCTTAATACGCAGGGCTCTCAAGTAACGTACAACTTCCACATGCTCATGCCACACATACATTTTCTCATGCCCCATTAAACAATTGAAACAGCAGATAGCATTAAATATTGTGACTTTTGGGACCAACATCCTAAGGTCTTCCTTGCACTCCTGAGCTGCTTGTGCACGTACAGTGTTCCCCTTGTGGTGCATTAAAATGCAGTGGACTGTGTGAGAAAACTTCAAGACATCTCCTTGTTTTTAATTTTCTTACATCATACATGTGAATATAGCTAAAATCTGCACATGTTGTCTTTAAATGATATGCACTGTTGGTAATTGCGGCGTTAGAGTATAACGGCATTATTTTTTAGTAATCTAATTAATTACTTTCCCATGGTTGCAACACCGTTGCCATTACTGAGAATGTGAAGTGGCGCATTTCTACAATTTGGTTGAATAAAGCGCATCAGTTGCCTGGAGAGAGCAGGGGTGGGGATGATGATGCCGTTGCAAATGCGATGATGATTGGCTGGGTGGGCGGATCAACAAGCGACAGCGACAATGGCGACGAGCCAGGGAAATTCAACGGTATACACCTCAAACTGGAATTTTAATTAAAGGCAATTATGTTTATGTAACATGCGCGCTATTCCCAGGTTAAAACACTTTATCCACGTCTGCCTCAAGCAACTCGACTCTTATGAAGCACCTCACATCAACACATGGTAACATGAGACTTGTTGCTGCTGACCCAACCCGAAGCCCGAATATATAAATATAGTTTACTGTTTATTGTGCAGTAGGCTGAAAATAGTTGCAGAGATTTGCACTGCTTAATGGCCAGATTTTCCTTTGTTTCGTTTAACCCAAGTTTACACGTGTTACTCAATTTTGCACTTTCTATATATTTTTATTTCTATGCATGTCATATGAATGTGGGAGGCTGCAATCTATTGAGTTCAAATAAATACCAAATGTTCTATAGTGTTTTTATTCCTCAATCAGTTAATATAAACATCTTTGACGTTAAAGACGTTGTTGAACGTAATAGCATATAGAACATGAAAAATAACGTCACAGTTACTTTGCTGAGTAACTAATTACTCTTACAGTGAGGTAACTGAGTTATTAACTCAATTACGTTTTGGGAGAAGTAATTTGTAACAGTAACTGATTACTTTTTTAAAGTAAGATGACCAACACTGATGATATGTATGGTGATTATTATGCATGATACTAAGGTTATGTTTATTCTCTCAAAATATAGCCTCACTATTGGACAAATGAGAAATAAAATATGTGAAAGAGAGTTGCTTTAGTTGGAATTTTGTTACATTTATGTTCAACATAGAAAGAAAAAGGCAAACATGTAAAAAGCAGCTGGCACAAATTCAAAGTAGTGACTATCCCACCAACTGATATGACATTTTTGATTGGTAATAAATTGCCGTTAATCTATTTATTCCAATAACCAACAACTGTTTTTGCAAACATTTGTCTGTTCAGCTGCTAAATGTTCTCTGCTTGAGTGCAGAACAAAAGGAGTGCAGTGGCTCTCGGTTAAAAAAATTGGCTTACAGCAACCAGAAATAACAATAAATTTGCAACAACTCATGTTATATAAAGCAGTTTGATCCACTGTAAATGTAAACATTTCGATGACAATAAAATCAAATTAATTTATTGTAGCTATATGCAGCGATAAGACCTGGATTTATTGCAATCATGCTGTGAATCTTAATGGAATAGAAAGAGCTTATACACTGAATGAAGCTCGTGTTCATCTCATTCGGTCACTGCGTGACCTGTCAGTGCTGTCGTGTTGTTTCTCTTAAATGTGTGGATCAAACATGTGACTTGGTTATGTGGGTTATGTTAATGTCACCATTCAACGTCGTCTTTACTCAGACAGATTCAAACCAGTACACCTCATTTAGAGCTACAGATCCAATAGCTTTTTACAGAGATTATCTCACGTTTAGGGTTAGGAATCATCCATCAATCATTGATAGATGGATGTGGGTAGTACTGACTATAGACAAAGACTGATTGAAGGGATAAGCTTTATGTTGCCATTAATGTTCTGACATTAAAAGGCTTGGTATTCTTCACTTAAGAGTGTCATTACCAGCCTTTAATACATGGGGATTATGGTTCCAACCTTATAGGAGATGCAGCTTCAGACAGTGATGCAATGCAGGCTGTATAAGTCACAGTATGATGAAGCTTCAGTTTTCTGTTGGTGTTGATAAGTTAGTATAAACATAGTTTGATTTGTAAATCACTCTGTTCGCCTGATTTGAATTCATTTACAGACTGTGCTCTCAATGTATCTAAAAACATGCCCAATCCCAGCCAAACCCTACAGCAATGCTATTAACACAGCATGGCATGAAAAATCACAACTTTTGGAAAGTCGTCATATTTTTGCCACCCCAGCTCAGGAATTTCTGTTGGCCTGCTTTTCAACTATGCTTTCTGGCATCTGTGCTTGCTGTTGTCGAGGGATGGAGCACAAATATAAATTCTCACCCAGCTGCTGTGTTTGGGTTGTAAGGCTGAGGGGCTTTATGTTCGCACCAAGCTGTTGAATGAAGTAGGATGTTTGTCTTTTTTTTTCCTCACCCATAGTTTCCTTTTTTCTCTTGCACAACATTGCATTGTACAATGATTTCACTTAAAACCAGCAACACTTTCGTTGCTCAAGTTATTCTGAAGAATTCTATGTACGTTTATAAAGCACAGGCCAGGAAAATCCCATTACAAGACTGAGTCTTTCATTTTCAATCAATCTGTCGGGTGTCAGGCTGGATCAGTGGTCAGGGCACATACTATTATATAACAAAGAGCCTATCCTTGGATGCACGTCATCTCATTATTATCTGTCCTTTCTTCACTGGAAAGACTCTGAATTTAAAAAAAGGTATATATATATTTTATTTTTCTTCTTTTTTTTATCCAGCTTGGGTTCATTGAAAGGTCAGACTGCCAGGTCGAGGCAGAATCCCATCTTTGGAGCTGGAAGGCACTTAGTGATTCATAATGGTTTAACTCAATTTTTTTGCTTAATATAATTTCATGTTTATGATTAATGTCATGGCGTGTAAAAAAAAACCCCAAAAACATTGCAAATGATTTAAGTTAAGAGTTAAGAGAAATTGTGTTTCATAGGAAGGCATGAGGCTGACATCTGTTGGTTGTGTTGGAGAGTTACCTTTGAGTTTAAGGTCATCTTTCTGCTGCAAACAGGCTGTGCTTTGCTACCCTCTGCTGGTCATAGTGGCTTTTACAGATCTCGCACAAGAATTAATGTGAATTCCTGCAAAAATGCCTGATGAATTAGAAAAATTTTGGCCATCTGTCATGTGAAAATAAACTCTGTATTTCTACTTGTAAAGCTAGAGGAAACAAGCAAGCACGTAGAGAGACACGTAGCACAGAAAAAGTGAGCAACAAGAGATATGTAAGTGGAGAAAAACACGGAGAGGTGATGCTCAAGAAACAGAAAGGTGGGGGTGGTCTGGATGGATGTTGAGTAAGGTAGACAATCACAAACAATATGCTAGTTGTCAACAGCTAAATGACCACAGAGTATTAGGGCTGCAGCCTCAGTCTTTCTCATGTGCTAATCTCTGGCATACATGCAGCATAGCATGAGTCACATCACGACGGACATCAGCTCAGGAAACACAGCCACACAAAACTAGATTAACTCTTACTGCTGATACTGACAAATACTGACAAATTAATATCTGGAGTTAAATTATTATACATTTTGCATCTGATTATGGATAAGGAAGACAAGTTTATGCACTGAAAAGGCTGGAGATATATGATTGAAACTGATGGACTATAGAGTTATATGGAAAAGAAAGTACACCCTCTCCCAGGTCTAAAGGTTGTATATGGGCTCATAATGGAAAAAAATAATCTTTTCTTTACCAGGACTGTAAATAAACTTCAGATGAACAATTACAAATGACGTACAAAATTACACAAAATTACACAAAATACACAAAATTAAGCCAAAACTACCAAACAGTGAGTGAGACACTGAGATTATTCCATGACTCAACAGGTAGAAACACCTAAAGCACTCTTCTTTCCAGCGTTGTTTCAGTTCATTGAGCTTCGCTGCATTGGTTTATGCACAGCTCTCTTATGGTCCCATCAAAACATTTCAGTCACCAACCAAAGGACATTGTTCCAGAAGTCTTGTGGTTTGTTCAGATGCAGCTTTGCAAACCGTGCTGTGGAGCCCTGCGCGGGACTGTTTTCTTCATCCGCTGAATTTCTGACCATTACCACCAGCAACGTGTTTGTTACACTCCCGCCCGCTCCCGCAATGTGTATGTGCATTCCCGCCCGCTCCTGCAAAACTTTGAGAATTTATGTCCGCACAATAATAGAAATGCATTGATTTTGTGTCTTCTCCCGTCCCGCAGGAGAAAACACGTCATTTTATAGGCTATTGATAAAGAGATTCACGGACAATTGAGAAACTTCTCCAAATGTCAGACTTGCCTTGCTTTGTCTTTGTGCTGTAAAGACCTTCTTTGAGCTTCCTTTCCACATCATTTATTGACATCCTGTCGCTAGGCTACATCCCGATCCCGCAGTGGGTTTCTTTAGCCGCCCGCTCCCGCCCGCAGAAAAGCTCACACCCCCCGAGATTTGAGTTGGGTCCCGCGGGTCCCCCGGCGTCTTTCCTCCTTGGCATTGTGTTAACACACACTGGGATGCTCCAGACCAGCAAACTGACAAATCCTCTGCTTCTATGGAGGTGCCCACACTTGATGATGGTCAGGTAAATTTGCTCAGCAGCACCTGGCTGCTACTTACATGGTACTACGTATATAGTTTTCCATGCACTGCTTCAGCATTTTCTTCAATAAATAATGACGCGTGTTACTGTTCATCTGTAAATGGCATATTATTCATTCTTATATTATTACAGCTACACCAGATGGTGTTGCTATATAGGGTGTAGCTACAACTAGAACAAGCATTTATATAAGCAGGTGAGAATAGAATTAGACATTTCAGCCATCCAGATGGCACTTTGTTGCAGTTGTTTGACACTTTAGAAACGCAACCCTCTCCCATTTCAGCATGAATTGTTTTAATCATGTTATTTATGTTTGAATATATTATGGTCTAATTGTTTGCGTCCTACAACCATTTATGTCAGAAAATATAAATATAAAATATATATTTTACTGCCTTGATCCATCCAGTTATTTACTTTTCTTGATGCATAACATCCTTTATAATAGGCTTTATAAGTTAGTGCCCGAGGCTGTTTCTTCATTTAATGTCAGGTTTTCAGTTCATGCTTTTCTGTAGCGGAAGAATTTTACATCCTTCACAAATAATTAATTGAAAATTCATTCAGTCAAAAGCCACCACAAACATACATTAGTTGCCTAAACCTTACCTTTACCAACCTAAGTCTAATCAAGCAGGTAGATTTACAGGTCTCCTTAATCTATCTGTTAAACATTTATTTGAGGCATGGAAATTTAAAGATGTAACTGCAATATTTCTTTAACTTTTTTTCCTTTGACAAATACTTCTATTTTTTTTCCAGAGTTTCATTCCCTTTTTTTTCAACCATTCTTCATTTCATAAGCCTTAAAAAGTGGCTGACTAATTAGATTTCTTCCACTTGCAGCCCCATTACTCCCATCGCCTGTCAACATAGCTCTTTTCACTCTAATCTGAAATTCCACGGATTAAACAGGCAGCCAACTCTCCATCTATAATTCTACCATCCCCTCCCCCTTTGCCTCTCTCTCAACATGCACACACACACACACACACTTTAACAGTCAGAGTTTTGCCAGACTAGTCATTTTGAGAATGTAAGTAAGATGTTTGAGAAGCAGAGTGGGAAAGGTGGGTGGGATGGATTAGATTAAGTTGCACCAAATTGAAGGAATCACTTGTGACATGAGGGGGTGACAGATAAACAGGAAAAAACTGCGTGTCTGTGATTGTGTGTGAGAGAGAAGGGGGGGGGGGAGTTAGAAAGGGAGAGAGAAAACGGTAGAGTCCTGCAATCAGAGCCACTGTCTGGCACCAGCAGGTTGTTTTAGCCCAGATATGACCAAACGCTCCCACCCCACCTCATCATTCTCCATCACCCTGCTGCACTTCCATGATGTCACACTAAACGTCTCAAAGCTCATCAAGACAGCGCAGGAGTTTAGGATTTAATGTGGCACCATGTACCTGCCTCACTTCTCAATGGACCAATAGGATCTGGGACTGAAGCACATGTTCTGACAGGAGTCGCTCTCAGTAGTAATAGTAGTAGTGGCACAAGTGGACACAATCGCTGTTGCCTCACCGGGTGTTGAAAGGCGCTGCCCTCTGTGATGCAATGGATCTAGCATGGACTTCGGTGCTTTTATGTGATATTTGAAGAGAGAGGAAGACAAAGAGAAAAGGAGAAAAACCTGGAAGAATTATTGGGCACACCAAGGAAGAAAGAGAGGGGGGGGGGGCAGGAAGGCAGGGTGATGGGAAACATCAACAAGGCTTCAAAAAAGAAAAGTAAAAGGGAGAAGGTAAGGAAACAATCTGGTGAGATCCTGATCATCCTGAGATTTAATTATTCGTTTTTTTTTTATTAGTTTTGTTCTTCGTCAGAATAATCTGTAGTTTAATTTTCAGCTTTGTCTGAGTCAGTGGAATAAAGGTAATAACTATCTGTTTTGTAATCCAATTGGTCCCTCTCCTGTAAGGGGACATCACCTGTAGAAGGAAGCAGCACCCAATTGGCTGCTGCAATGCTGGGTGGTGCTGGGGAGGTGGACACAGAAGAGGAGGAGGAAGGAGGGAGCGAGCGTGTGTTCGAGGAGCCCCTGTGCGCTCTGGTTGAGAACTGCAACACGCTGCACAACATAGTGGGGCCTGCTTGTATCTTCCTCAGACAGGGGTTTGCACAGAGCCAACTTGTATGTATGATATTTCAATTCTCGCACCGCACAAATGACACAATTTAGCCTGAAATTCATTGTTCGAGTCCCCGAGAAATCCCTCCATTTTCAGAGTGACCCATCTCTCCTTAGTCAGGTGGGGTCAAAGTCATCCACGGAATCAGTTCAGCCCCTCCCATCTCCATCAATGACATCTTTAACCTCTTCATGTCACCTCCCAGTCACTCCTGTATATGTCGGTATTTGAGCAATACTGTTGTGCATGCAAAGGAACAAAGAGAATTCATGCATTACATAGAGAGACGACAGAGATCAGTTTCATAAATTCGTGACTGTGTAGCTAACTGAACAAAGCCATCACACCCGAGGTTTTGTCACAAAATGGCGGTGCTACACAGAGCCATTCAGTCCAGAGATGATAATTGACCCTAAACCGAGAAGTCTGAAGAGGAAATATAATAATACAGAATCCATTGTGGATATATTCACTGTAATCATAGATGGTGCTTTGTTCTTTCACTGTATTTTGTGGCTGACTCTGGTGTGTTTTGGCTTCATGTATCAGTGTTTGTTGCCAGCCTCAGAGAATTATATCAATGTCTGCAGCACTGACTGATTATCTGTCAAACATTGTTAAAATGAACATGCGTTACATTCTTAAGGCTGGTCACCCTCGAAACAATGGGAAAGTGGCAGCAACCTTAGAGCTGCTACATTCAGCAACCTTTGTTGTGATAGAACTTTTACAGCACAAAACGCATACACGTGGCTTTTTTTTTTAACATTGGTATTCAGCAGTATTTCATTTTTTTTCCAGTCGCTCTGCATTGATTATCCTCATTTGCTGCCACAGCATGCAGCTGTCAGGAATATAGAACAGGAGCATTTGGCAGCTGAAATGCTGAATATTTTATTACAAAACACTGAAAACTACAGTCTACAAAAGTTTGTCTTACACATCAATTTGGAAACACCACTCCAAATGGATGCAGCGCTCTGTCAACTGAATATGTAATTGCTATACTTTTTACCAATTTATTTATTCAATTCTCAGATTTTGTTAGATTATGTTCAAATTCCTACAAAATGTAATTTCCATCCAGTTCCAGTGTTAATGGTCAGTGCTTTGCAACAAACATACTAAACTTAAATGTCGACTGTGGAAACTCTTTAGGTTTTGCTCGACAAACGAACACATACAATCTTTTAACTTAATCAAATCAGCATTCTGTTATTGGGAGTAATGTTGGCTTTAATTTCAAAGCACAGTTGTGCATGGTGAAGTTAAATTATGTGGAATATTTTCTGAGTTATCACAGGCATTAACTTCCTGATCTCACAGTCCTAGAAAGACAGAGGTTTTGAGATTCCTCGACAGAGTGCTCAGATTAGTTCATGAGATACACAGGTTAAGACTCATGGCCTTTCCTGGCTTTTAATCTCTCCTGATACCCTTTGGCTGATGAAAAGAAAAAAAAGCAACATAAAAAAAAGAGCTGTGGACTGAATGCTTCTTTCAGAGTGCGCTATAATTAGTTTCAGTGTGCACTGTTGTCTTTTAGTGTCTTTCCATTTGATTTCCCTACATGTTAGAATTTCTTTACCTTTATGGAAGCAAATTGTGACTCAACATGTTTTTACAGCAAAAAAACTGGTGAAGACTCATTATCCACTGAAGGAACCAGCTGCACTCGGTTTGGGAACAAAAGACAAAAACTGTAAGAGGAAGAAGAAGAAGACGAAGAAGAATAGTTTCCTCTGCGGCTGAACCTTGGGGTTTCAGCCTGTGCATGTGTGTTAATTTCAGTTAAAGCAAAAGCTGACCAAACTGCAGTGGAAATGCAGATGAAAATCAGCCACAGATAGGGAAATGATGAACCGATAAGCCTTCATGATTTGTAATACAATTTACTGCTGTAATCTCCTTGCCTCTGCAGTCTCCTCTGCATTCTCTAATCCAGGCCTGTGTTATTCCTGCTGCTGATGTCGCAGCTTCGCAGAACATGTAGTGAACAGACTTAACCTGGCGTCACCTTTTATCCACGCCAGCACTCCCTGAAGCCACTTCAATATCAGCTGAAAGCTGGGATTTCTATATTTTACTGTTCATTTAAAGAGGTGTTTAATTTCAAGTTGCAGAACAGTGTGAGCACACAAAGTGTCATCAGTTTTGCTGCAAGAGGTCAAAGAGAAGCTGATTGTTTTGTGCATCTGCCAGCTTTTAATACATTTTAAATGCTTGCTGTGGAGCATATTAACAGCAGACAGTATGAGTTTGGACACAGCAGCTCAACCAAAAGGTTGCAAGGGTCAGCTAGATCAAAACAACATAATCCCTTTATAGAATTTCTGCTCATGCAGATGAATATGAAATAAAAAAAAAATTCCAAGGAATGAAAGATGAAGGAGTAGTGCTACAATGTTTCCAGCATGTTTGCTATTTATACTGTATATATAGAGCAAGACTCAAGGAATGAGGCTAAAAGTACAAGATGACTGACGTTTTATTTGTCTTTATTTATGCCCTCTCTCCAACCCATGCCACAACAGGATAGAGATCTACGACCAGAGGAAATGGAAGGTACAGAGACATCAAAAGCTTAATCCAAATCCTCACTCTATCTCCCGCTCCATTCCTCCCCTTCTCCTGATTTGCTGTCGTTTCTAACCTTCTGTTCGACTGTGAAAATGTGCATCTCACTCTGCAGAATTTAAAGATATCAAAGAGTTCCTGACTTTGCACAAATGTTTATTTTTTTACTTAAGTTATATAAGGTCAAAGTGAAGGATTATTATTCAAAGATTATTTTTCACAGTGTATTTCCTATCCCTCCTGTTTCTCATGTCTGACTCATATTTTCACATTTCATATTCACAAAAATGGATAAACAGACACTATGACTTTTTAAAAACTCAGTCCATCTGGTAAAATTAGGGAAGTGGAACATTTTCATTTATCTTTTGGAGATGAATTGAGTACTACAATTCTGGGTACCACTTTCAAGCTTGGCAAATAATCAGAAGAGTTGTGGTATGGAAACATTTAAGGAGACACTCCAATAACTTTGTATTGCCCTTTTGCACTCAGGCTCACAGTAAGCAGTTTTAAACAGGATAGAAAACAGCAGAATCTGAATTAGCCTTTCTTTAAATGTTATAGTGTGATAAGCTAATCATTTAGCATGGAGTGTCAGTTACAGAAGTTTGTTTTAGGACCACTTCTTTTGAACTCTACAGGGCCAGATTTTTCTTAGTCCACTTCGACACAGGTGACAATACTCAGTAAAAAGGCTTTTACAACCACAACTGACTAAATGAAGGGATAAAACCTGCATAATGTCCCCTGGCAAGGTGTTAAGCAGGCCTGATACTTTGTGTTGAACCTTGAAATTGACTCTACAAGTCTGTGGCAGCCAGATGGAAGATTGAAATGTCAGTCTTCCAAAAGATATTATCAGAGTGCTGCCAAATATGTTGGGTCAAATCCTCCATCAGAGCTCCAACATCTGGTGACAGCAAAGGCTGCAGGATGCAGTAAGAGTCACTTCCTTTTCCTTCATACTTCATGGGTTAGGATGTTGGCATCCTGGAAGACACCAGTTCCATTAGAATAGAATGATAATCCTGATCACTCACAGCATTTTTTAACTGATTTGACCCAATTTAGAATAAGCACCCAGAGAGAACCCATTCATGCAAACATGCAAACTCCACATAGAAAGACCCCAGCTGGGACTCTAACCAAGAACCCTCATGCTGAGAGGCGACAGTGCTAACACTGCCACTCAGCAGCTTTTTATGATCTGAGCCAGCAAACATTCAGCTCACATAACTGACCGGCATCTTCCTAAATATGATATGATATCCAGAAATATCTGGATGAATAAAAGATATTTCCTGCTCTCTCATCTTACGTACTCAACAAAAACACTCATATATTCAGCTGGTGAATGGATAAAAGCCGAGACAAAAAGCATGCAACTTAAGTGTCAGCAAAGGTAAAAATTTAAAGATTTTGGTGCAACAACAGACATTTTGGTCTTCAAACTAATACATGAAACAAACATGTAGCAATATTTCCATAACTGACACAATAACAGTTTTAAACGATACCTTTATGGGTAAATATTGGGATCATTTAGGTGAAGCCACTGCGTGCAGAATTTGAACTCTTAACCTAGAGTTTTCACCTGAAAACAACACATTACCGTGACGAGTTACCATGATGAATGTCTTATTTTCTGATAAAAATTGGCTATAATAACAAAAAACTAATTCTCACCTTTTACTTTCATACAACAACAATACATGTCTCTCACAGCCTAGCTCCTCTCCTCATCACACATGTACGTCTAACTTACAGAGCTGCGTGAGGCCTTCAAGGAGTTCGACAAAGACAGAGATGGCTTCATCAGCTGTAAGGACCTGGGCGAGTGTATGAGGACGATGGGATACATGCCAACAGAGATGGAACTTATAGAACTCAGCCAGCAGATCTGTGAGTCCTTCATAATCACACATTTCTTGTCTCAAACAATCTTCCACTGATATAATTAGACAAGCTGTCACAGAGTAGCTCTCAGAAGGTACAACATCTCTGGTTGTTCCTTCCTCTTTGACATGACATGAGGTGTCACATATGACACAAACACAGGTTGTGCCTTTGAAAAAAAACATCTTGTGTTACTCCTATCCCTGAATGATTGATGAAGTTGTTCTTTTGCTTGCTAGTGAAAGACGTTAAAAGATCATTATTTTCTTTTTAGGTGGAGGCAGAGTGGATTTTGAGGACTTTGTGGAACTGATGGGCCCTAAAATGCTTGCTGAGACTGCAGACATGATTGGGGTCAAAGAGTTAAGGGATGCCTTTAGAGAGGTCTGTAATACAACACACACACCTTCTGTCCTCGTTTTGATGCTTTCCCTTCTAATTTTTTATGAATACCTAAATTGTTTAATCTCCTAGTTTGACTCTGATGGCGATGGCCAGATTAGCCTTGGGGAGCTGAGGGAAGCCATGAAGAAACTAATGGGAGAGCAGCTCAACCACCGCGAGATCGACGAGATCCTGCGAGACGTGGACCTCAACGGGGACGGACAGGTGGACTTTGAAGGTGAGCAACACCTGAGACAGCTTAGAAAGCTGAGTGAATAAAAGGTAATTGGTATTCACAGGAAAGGATTATTTGATGATAGAATCCTCTTTAAGTTGTGTCCAGCGCAAGGGGGGGGGGTGTTCAAGCTAATTGTTTGATGGTATATGATGGAGATCATGGAACACCTTCCCTTAAGCAGTGATAACAATCATTTCTCTCTTTCCGCAGAGTTTGTGCGAATGATGTCTCGCTGACTCTTGAGCAAACCTCCCACTTCTGCACTGAAGACAACACGGACCAGACTGTGCACTGTTCCTGCTTCTTCCTGCTGTACAAAATCTACTTAGTGTCTGTAATTTTTCAGTTACCTCTATCACCTTTCAAGTTTGTGAATCCCTTTCATGTCAAACTGTTGTATAAATGTAATATGTGTCTAATAACATTATAGATTCTAACTCCAAAGCGTTGGTCACCTTAAAAGATTTCAAATTTGAATACATGTAAATATGTGAAGAAATTAGATCTGAAAGCCTGATAAAATCAAATCAAATCTGGCTTCAAATCTTTAATTATAATCTATTTCTTGTTGTTGTTTTCAAATTTGCATGAACTAGTCATGTAGCCCTGCAGCTAATATGTGATGTTAATCTGAGGCTAGATGTAACATACATATAAATATTCATATTTTTGGATAACATAAATTAAACAACAACTTTAACAGTCAGCACCTGTTGACTAGAAAGTTCTGAAGCTTATAGAAACAATGCGAGCTTTGTTAACAGAACAAGTCCATAAAATAAAATGTATACACCTTTATTGTACAAATGATAGAAGTTACTTTAAACTTACCTTCAGCTTTGCACTTTAACTTGATGCAATTAAACCAATAACCATTAATATGTTTTTTAAAACATGTTTAATGATACTGACAATATGTTTTTGTGGTGTCTGCTACTATTGTATGTCCGTGCACTTATTTGTGCACTTATTTATTCATGCACTTTCCTCTTGGCGAAATTTTGTTTACAACCTGTCTTGAAATACAATTATGCAAAACCATAAACCTGTTTAATGTTGTACAGTGTTCAAGAGGCCAGAAAAGGAATGTAAATAACAAAAACAAGTGAATAAGAAATAAAAAAAGTTTTTATTCATTAGACAGTTTTCAGTGCATATTTTGTTGAAGTTTATTTCACGTTGAGCATAATAATAGAAAACTTCACAGCACTTCCACTGCTTAGCTAATCTGCCATTGGGCACAACTTCATGCCCAACCTGAACCCAGCAGGGAAGTGTTAAAGCTCAAATGATGACACTTTAACAGATTATTCTTAAACACAAATTAATTCTGACCTAATGTAATAGAATTCTTAGCATAAGAACGTAATAAAGATAATTCAACAGGTGCTCCTTCTTTGCAGCAGGCTGCTGGCATTAACATGGCTGTTTTACTGATCTAAAGTGCTGATATGAGTTTTAACGTCCTGATCAGTAACACTCTCTATGCTGGTCATTTGGTGCCACCCGTTGGTTGCAGATGCACCTTACTGGCACCTTACTGTTTGCTGGCATTTTCTTTTGCAATTTACAGTCAAAACAGGACACAACAAAATCACAAATCCATTATGATCAGTACTGTATGATCACAGCCTCACACACTGATACACTCAGAATTCAGTTATGATATGAAATGGACCCAAAGACCTGATCCTGACCAGAGTGACTGTAAAAAACAGAGACTGGGACATCTAGTTGAGTGTTTTGCCCAAGAGTTTAGTTGTTCAGTCAGAAACCTGCATGACCTGGGCCAAAGTGTCTTTTTTTTACGGTGGAATCAGTGGCAACACCTTTCTTATTATCTCTGAACAGTCTGAGTCAGAAACGTATTTTTTCTTCTCACATTTGAATGATTGTATGCTAACAGAAAGCATGTAAAGCTTACATTTGCTCGTCTGTGTATGAAATGTTTTTAAAAAATGGTTTGCCTCATAGGGCCTTCCAGAGGTTTTCTACCATTGTGGCAAAATGTGTCAGATCACCTCCTCCTGGACATTTTTTAAGGTCCCCCATCAGTTGCTTTTTCAGTGCACGTGCAGCCTCACTGTAATGAACACTGAATGAAGCCATTGGTGGAGTTCCCCTCCAAACTGGAGGAATGTCCCAGTTCCATGCGTTTGGATCAAACTCCATCACATCTGAGAGCTTTGTGATGTCGGCCTTCTTCATCCCATCATCCCTCTGGATTATCTCATTGAGCTGTTGCACCAACTCCTTATCTCCTTCCTTCTCAACAGAAGACAACCCGGACTTGTTAACATGTACAAAATGACACAGCGGCTTCTTGCCTCCCCCTTTCAGACTTGTGAAAACATGAAGCACCTCCGTCAAGATGTCTGTCTCTGTGGAGCTCTCTTTGGAAACACTGACAATTGTGATGTCACTGAGCGCCACAGCAAGGCTCGCTACTTCTTTGTCACGTTCGTGACTGTGATCATCTTCAACCATCTGATGTGGCTTCAGTCCCTCTGTGTCAATGACCATGACGCAGTCACAGCCCAGCTCACTCCTGACAGCTTTGCTGACACTGATTAGCTGTATGAATGCCCCTCTGGTGCATGTTCCTTTGCTGACGGCAAACCTGAGCCCAAACATGGTGTTGAGCAGAGTCGATTTCCCTGAGTTTTCAGCCCCGATGATGGTGATGACTTTGAGCTTACTGTTGTCTTGCATAATGAAATGAAGCTCAGTAAGCACATCCCTAATCCATTTCATGGGGATGTTTGCTGCATCCCCATCAACAAGCTCAAGAGGGAAACCATCCAGCAGCATCTGTGCACACAGTGCAGGGAACTGTTCTATGGTTTTCCTCTGTTTGAAGAACTCTGGCAGGACACTCGCACATGCATACAGCTGCCCGCACTCTCGAAAAAAGTGGTCCACTCGTAAAGAGCAAACAGAAATTAGCCTGTCAATCGTTGCAATTTTTTCTGTTTTTTTAGGAGACTTCTGGTTCAGCTCTTTGTATCGATCCTGCAAAGGTGACAGCCGATACCGGGACAGATCACTGAGTTCCATTTCCAGCCATTTGAGGAAATAGTAGCGCTGCGATGAGGTACCTACACCTTGATAGAATCTTAGCATCACAGCTGACACATCAAATCTTGCCTGCTTCTTTTTGAGCCCTATTTCTTTTTTTTTTAAGGATTTGCGGTAGTCCTCTGTACTTTGGTTGCCAACTTTGCGCAGTCTCCAGTACTCTGTCTCCACCCATGAAAGTGCTTTCCAGGTGTGTCCCTGCGAAGGCAGCTCTTGGTCTTTGAACTCTGGGGTTGTGGCAACATGTGTAGCGATGTTTTTAGCATTCTTCCTGGCACTCTGGCATTCATCACTGTCCTCATCAATCAGGATCTCACAACAGCGCGCTCTTTCAGCCAGATTTGCAAGCGACACTTTGTCTGGGCTGCTCTCAAGTATCTGAGTGACTGATTCCTGGAGAACCTTAAGCAGTTCTGTTTCGGTCCTATTATTCAGACTCAAATTTTTAGTTTCAAAGCTTGGTTCCAAGGTCGCCATTTTGAGTATAGAGCTTTTGCCTTGTCTGCAGCAAATCAAAATGACTTTTGCGTTTCCTTGTTTTCCTTGAAGAGTCTTGAAGTAATCAACCTCTGATTCGTCACAGAAGACGTAAACAGCTGTGGATGTCTGATAGAGGAATGAGAACTGCTGGTCACAGGCCCTGATGTCTCCTCTGAGGTTAGCAACAGCGAGTGGTTCCGAGAATCTGTCTGTGCTTCTGTTTCCACACGGGAGGTACCAGCTCATTTCAACAAGCCCGTCTGAAATTCTTCTGGGCACATCTCCACACGCCAAGTCAAAATGATAAAACCTGTCATGGTGCTGCTCAGCGTTGCTCAGAAGTTTGTTTAACGTCTGAGACTTGGACAAGAATGTCTTCCCCAGCCTGACAAACGATATTAGAGGAATATCAAAGAGCACAAGTCTCTCCTCACAGCTCGTCTTCATGAATGCTTGTCGCGAAGGTCTGAAGGTTCTAACAATTTCACGCATAGACCACAGCATCATCGTGAGTTTTCTTGTTTCACTGTTAGGCAGCAAGAGTGGCACAGCAAACTGGCAGAGTGCCATTTTCTGCACTAAAACCTGCTGTAAAAAGCTGTCTGAGCAGAGAAACAATGCAGTTATCAGGTCCAAGGGGTGGATAACATTCTCCTTCTCTGTGTCCACAACACTCGATACACTTCTAGCCTTTGTGTTTAACATCAAAACACTCTTTAAAAAAGCCTGAGTAAGGGATTTTGGTGTTTCCGATTTTCTCTCTGATGTGTCATTTTGAGTAATCTCCAGGAAATCACTAACTGAGAGGTTGTTGTCATACTGGTCTTCAAGTCCAATCTTTGACAGCACCTCCCTGAGACATGGCTCTGTCAAAAGAAAAGAAGAATGTAATTAATGCACAGGTTGTGTTTATCTGACATTCATTCATCCATTAAACATGAGCACAACTACTACTTCCATTAATTACTATTTTGGGTTTGTCTCTGACCTTGTAGCCATAGATCTCTGAAAATAGATATGCCCACATATATATATATTGGCCAAAACACGTAAATTATATAATATTTTGTTTGACCAATAAAGTGCTGGTAAGTGATTGAACAGGTAATAGTTTAAAAATGCTTTTGAAAATGTTCTTTTTCACACAGATGATTATTCTCATGTTAAAGGTTGTTTATTAATGTTTTGCTTTTGTCATTTTAGGCTCCGGTACTCTCAGATGAATTAAACAGCTGCACTTTATTGGAAGTGGAAAAAGAGGAGGGGGTAACACTCTGGGCTAGGGATGCAGCACTGCATATGTTACCATGCTGCAAACTATCATGGGAGATCCTGCTAAATATTGCAGTGATATCCACGCTGCTTGTCAGATTAGTCAAGCAGACTTGGATGCAGAATTAGCATAATCTGCAACTGCTGAAAGCTGAAACTTTACAATTCCAGCGAAGCACAGAGCCTGCAAAACATCTCTCCAAATATAAACTGTGCAAAATTCTTTTAATATGCAAGAAGAAACAAAAAGTAGCTTTAGAGAGGCTATAACGCACTACAATGTAGTTTTAGATTATTAGATTATTCAAACATCTCACCTGTGTGTACAGTTATAGAAACCACTTTACTGCACATATCCTTCAGCACTGTTGAAACAGAGACCTCGTACTCTGTGTCTGCCTTTAAACCAGAGAACACCTTGGAGCAGTCTTTGGTGTGGATTACTTGGGGCTCTTCTGCTGGACTTGTGACTTTGATAAGGAATTGATGTGGAATTCTCTCCATGTTTTCGCCTTTGGTCCATTGTAACGACAGAGATGTAGAGTCTGAATGTCTTTTTGTTAAATGCCGAGGGGGGGGCACCTCTACAAGAGAGAAGTCACTGGTAAATGTTTTAATTTGCCAAATGAAATATTATCTGTGAACAGGAATCTTGAATTTTACCTGTGCAAACACGTGCTGTGACCCACTCGCTTAGATTTCCAGCTTCATCTTCTGTTGCCACACTGAACAGATGCTGTTGTCCATGCTGAAGGTTGTTAATTTCAATTTTGCAAATATCTTCAATGACTAAGGAACTTTCCTCCTCAATGAAAGACGTCCATTTAATTCTGAAGCGTTTTGGTCCCTCTAGTTCCGGCGGGCATCCCCAGCTCAGGACCACAGAGTTTGGCTTCACTGAATGGAACGTGATTTTACCAGGAGGGGGCACTGCTGGCCAACATCAGACAGAGCAGGAAGTCATTCTCTTCCACCCCAACACTCTTACAAGAAAGCAAGCGAAATGTCTCGAGCCCAAGCTGTGAGACGAATTTCGTCATATCTAATTTTACCGACTGGATACTCTTGTCATGAAACCAGGATATCAATGAATGAATGTGACAAATCTTTTGGGATCAGATTTTAAGGTGGACTGCAGACGTTACATTTGTGAGTTACTTAACACTGGTTTGGCAGTTATGTATCTTACTAACAGGAAAATGCAGCCAACAACTCACCTGACTGCACACAAACTACAAAACATTTTTATATACATGGCACAGAGACATTATACAACTTCATTATCCTGACTCCTTGAAGGACGTCACATGCCTGTGAACAACAAAGAACTTCAAACTTCCTTCTTTCCTAGTTGGTCTGATGTGATTATGGCAGATGTCAAAGATCAACTGATAACTTATCTTATACTTTCTGCTTTCAAAATGTTTCAATGAAGCAGTTGTTTTCTATGTTTTTCAATTGATTTCATTCAATTTGCTTAAATCAAATGCAACACTTATCAGCTGAAGAACTTTGAACTCATAGATTGCAGTTACAGAAGTGCAATATAAAACAATTAAAATGTCTGTCACCTGCATGGGGCTGTCCAAGGTCCTCACCATCAGACATCTGTAATTAAACAGCAACATTGTACAAACTGCAGCACAGCACCATTATGAAATATTACACACACAGTTTTTACACATTTTATATTTTCACCTGAAGCTGTGCCCTCTGTGAAATGACATCATGTCCGCTGTGATTCCGCTGCACACAAATGCTGCAAATCTGCATCAGATCAGTCCTACAGAAGAAATCCGGGGACATCTGAAGGTGTTGGCAGCGTCTTCTCTCAAAATCAAGGCTCAGATCTGTGACAATGTGTCTCTGCAGTAGTTTCTGGTGTTGCCGTGCATCAAACTTGCAAAAGGAATCGTTACAGGTCAGGCAGGTCTTCACAGCAGCAGTCTCATTACAAGTGTCACACATCACCTCATCGTGTCTGTTAAGAGAACAAGAAGGTGGAGCAATTAGTCACCAAATAACTAAGCAAAATAAAAAATATATACATTTATATTATTGAGGCTGACTGATGAGTCAGTCAAAATAAACTCAAATTTAAATAAACTAACAAACTACAGTGTCTGGAATGCAACATTAATAACCTCAGAACCATGACATCAATAATCTAAAATATTAAAATATTAATCAGAAAATAAAATGGTGTTTCAATCATTTCTTAACCAGCTGTTATTTCATGTAGATGTTGCAGAATTAATTTAACTATTTATTTCACAACTATAAATGTATTTATTGCACACTGATGGGTTGATCAAACATTCTGAGCAGTCGCATCTTGTCACCAACTCGTGCGCCGTCAACAGTTTACAGCGTTATTGATTTATTCATTCTTAAAGGGGCTCACATGTCCTCGTGTGAAGCTGAGTCCTCGCTGTACAGGGAATCTTTTGAATGACCTGATGAATAACTGGAGGTTTCAGATGAGGCTATGGATTTCGCTCTCTTTGGATAGTCCCACCTGAGAACGAAAAGCAAGACAAGAAAGAAGAAGAAATTAAGCAAGAAGAGAGCCACACGAAGTATCTGACAAGGTTCAAAGCATTTTTCAGGTTAATGGTGTATTTCTAAAAGTGCGATAAGTTTTTCTGGATGTGGAAGTAAATTAAGCTAATTTGTCCTCATTTACAAACATTTAAACCACACTTTTTCCCTCTAAGATTACTTCAGCTTTGAATAAGAATGTGGCACACAGTCCTGCTTATTATTGTTTCACCCATCGGAAACGATTCGGCTCATCCTTTGAAACCTCGTCATAATGATTACGACATCAGAACAAGTACAATAAAGATGCACAAATGTGTCACTAATGTGCATTTTTCAGCAGAAATAAGTGTGCTGTTACAAAAGAGGAAGCTTTCTTTTTACAGTAATGTGACAAGTTGTTGACTGATGTTCTCACAGAAGCATTACAGGTCTCAGTTAGCCTATTCAAGTCCATGACAGTAGAATTAGCACATGATTGTGGTGTAAGCAACTTTTTTTTTACAGTGCTGTTTACTATGCTTGACTGGCGTAGTGCCAGCAAGATATTTCAGATCAATTACATTTTATTCTGGCTGAACTAATCAACTTGGCACAAGTAGAGTGAATTTCACCTGCTGTGGGTGACATCTTTAGGGGCTCTTCGATCAGTTATTAGCACTGGATTTGCAGCAGTTGGAGGACATTGAACTATGAACCTGTAACTCATTACACACAAAGCACAACATCCATATATAAGGATATATGAATTCTGAGATAGTGTCGTTGATTAGATAAGTACAGCATTATGTCTGACAAACTGTGTTTTTATGTTGGAACCATACCTGGAAGTGTCCAAAGGACAGGTCACATGACTACCCCAGTATTTGGGTATCCCGCATGATACTTCACTTTGGAGACAAAAGTTTAAAAATGCTAAGATGCATAAATTCTGAAAACACTGTTCAGCCAAGAATAGTTTTGGAAATAATCAGAGCTGCTAGGGATAAACATGAAGATGACTTGTGATGAATTTAACAGTCTGGCTCACTTTTTGTTGGCAAAATGAGGAGGGATGTCCTTTGAAGACAGGTCTGACTCAGTCTCGTAAAGAGAATAGTCATCTGGTCTCTCCAGTCTGAAAATATGACAACATCAAGTGATCATTCACTGAACACCTTTTTGAACAGCAACCATGACAGCTTTGCAACTACCACACACAGCAGGCGTGTCAAGATTACACACTGAAGCGCTGTTCGGAGGTGGCAGATTGGGTGGTACAGCACACAGAAGAGCTAACATTTACACCAGAATTTACGGCAATTGCCAAATGATACCATTACTGGCCATTTCCTGTCCTAAATGCAGTTTAATTAATGTCTTGGAGGTTGATCAAGTTTTACTTTAGGGGTTTTAGACCTTGGTTTAATCTGTTCAATTTGATTAAGCACTTATTATCAATATTGGTATATTTCAATGGAGAAATAAATCAAACAAATCTAAATGAAATACACTAAATTAAACAAGAGGTATGCCATTTGAATATCCTGCAAAACTGATTTTCAGACGGGCGTTCCTTGAAGGCCTTGGTGGCTTGGTGTGTTGAATCAGAAAGCTATTTTTCACTGGGAAAAAAGTCACTTCATAGCAAAAGAATATGATCTTACAAAAAGACAGCCGGGCTAACGGCTTACACCCTGTTTCACATTGACAAGCTTCTTCATTCTAAGTCTGAAAAGAAATGTTTTTGCCAGAATGTGAAAGCTCTGAATTATCTGAAAAGGTGAAGCTGGGACTTTGTGGTATCTCACCGTGTGCCTTTGAATGCCAAGGGATGTTCAATAGATGATTCAGACCTTGCACACAGCGATCCACTGGATTTTGACCACAATGGTTTTGATCTGAAATTCATGTAACCATCTTAATAAATATTTGAATAATCACACCTATCAAACTAAAACATCAGCTTTATAAGCCATTTGGCACATGTTTTGTTTTTATGACCTCTCTTTTATTTGTGACATAATTTGTGACATCATTCATTATTATTCAATCTCATTAGCCACCCGTAGACTCAGTCACTGATATACTCGTATATACAAGGTATCACTTGGTCTACTGCAGGGATGTCCACATCCGGTTCTCAAGGGCTGCTGTCCTGCAGGTTTTAGATGTTTCCCTGCTTCAACATTCCTGAATTCAAAGGTTTGTAGTTCTGCACAAGCCTGCTAATGATGCATTGATCTGAATCAGGTGTGCTGAAGCAGGGAAACCTCTGAAACCTGCAAGGCAGCGGCCCTTGAGGACCGGATGTGGACATCCCTGGTCTACTGCCTTCCTATAGTTGTCCCTTAATTGCACAGAGAGGTGCTGGTCCTTGCTCCTTCCGTTCTCAAGACTATGTGTTGCTTTCTGTTCCATATGCTCGTACAGGACTGGGTAAAAAGGCTTTTGGCTACTCTGCACCCTCAGCATGGAATATATTGCAGAATGACTGGAAACTAACAGGGTTAATCTCTTTAAGTGCCCTCAAATCCAAACTGAGAACACTTCAGGCCGACTCCACTACATGTACTTGTTTTTCATAATCTGCTTGTAAATTCAATACTTTTTCTTTCATTTGTTTGTGTTTTTATCTGTGTAATTTGTAACTGTGGTTTGTATTTGCTGCTGCCTATCCATGGCCAGGTCTTCCTTGAAAAATAGATTCTTAATCTCAGTGGGATCTTCTTAGTTAAATAAAGGTTATAATAATTAAACTTGGTTGATGGCTGAAAGATGTGACAAAGGTAAAAAAAAAAAAATCCCACTGCATTCAAGACTTCAAGAAATCTAAGCAAGTTTAATATAAAAGATGCAATCTGATGCATAGGCATAGTATGTGGACCACAGTTTTTCACTGAAAAAACTATAAGGATTAACATGGTTACTGAATACACCAGTAATATTCCACACAATGAACTTGCGTTAATCCACAAGGAGTTTAGAGCAGAATTTAGATGATTTTGATCAATCTATATAAGGGCTACCTTAAAATGTAATGCCTTACTGTGTTTTTATATCAAGTGGGATGTCCTTTGATGACGTCTCCGTCTGAGAACCAGAAAATATCAAACCTGCTGCCTTTACCCTGAAATAATACAAACTCTCTATTATCATAAATGTCAATATATACGTCAAAAGAATGTATAAAGATTAGCAATGAAATATTGCCTTGCGTTTCACCCTTCGATTTGAAACAGGTCAATACTCCAAACCATGTCTGTATGCAAAACAATGCATTCATGATCAAAACAGGTGGCCTTAAAGGGAAAGTTCCGTTTTTTAAAACCTGGACCTTGTTTCTAGCTGTATAAACTCGTTGATAACATTTTGGTGTCACGCGGAGTCGTTCGGACGAAAGGAATCAACAGTACTATTCCCCTGTGAGTTAGGACTAGGAAGGCGTTTCGTGCCTTATTTAGAGGCTGCATTGGCCTTGCTCGTTCACTCCAGTTATAATAAACATGGATATATACGCGGATCTCGAATGATCTAAATAGCGTCCGAACGACTCCAAGTGACACCAAAATGTTATCAATGAGTAAATGAACGTATCTACAGCTAGAAATAAGGTCCAGAGAACGGAATTTTCTCTTTAAATTGTGGGTTCTGTTTAGATGTTTAATGGATTAAAATAGCTGATATCCTTTTTTCATATCATCATGTAAAATAAAGCACGTGAACTGAAAATTGAGAGAATATTTGCATTTATGGTGTACAAACATGATGCCAGTGTGTTTCTTGGAAAGAAAAGTAAAAAAGAATAAAATGGCTGTGAGTTTCTGATGTCTCACCGTGTGCCTTTGAAAGCCAAAGGATGTTCAATAGACGATTCAGACCTCGCACTCAAAGATCCACCGGACGATAATGTCTTCAGTCTGAAATTAGTTTTATAATTTTAATGAAATATATATCTGTTTGACACACAGATTTAGTCATTTTCTTGTCCATGCAGTTTTTTAGTTTATTTTTAGTTTATTTGAAATTATGGAAACGTTTTTCGTCCTGGTCATTTGTTGGCACTTAAAAACAACTTTGTCTTGTTTAAGACAACTTAGAAACCAGACCAAATGTCATTAAACCACATTAAAATACAGTTTGTGTCTTCAGCTGGGCATTTACAATAAGATTAAGCACAGGTGGATGTCTCTGTAGAGTATGTGGACCACAGTTTTTTTACTGGGAAAACTAAAAACACATGATTTAAAGGGTTGACTGAAACTGACACAAAACTAAATACCATACTCCCTCTGTTTGATTATGATGATGTCATCTATAAAATGGCTTCCAAGTGTGCCCTTAACTGCCTGGATGCTCTGCACACCACTCTGCCATCCGTTTTGCCACTGGCGCACCTTTTTTCACCCATCATTGTGATCTGTATAAACTGATAGGCTGGTACTCCATCCACACCACGCGACTTCATCATTGGTTTCTATTTATCTACAAGACTCTTCTAGGGAAAACACCTCAATACCTTTCCAGCCTCTTGCACCTTTCCAATAATAACTACCACCTGAGGTCCAGGGATTTCATTACTCTATCTATTCTAAAAGGCCGCACTGTCTTCGGCCAGAATTCCTTTCGTTTTGCTGCAGCTAATGATTGGAACTCCCTTCAAAATTCAAACTTTGAGCTTTCCCAGCACTCCATATGTTTAAACAGAAACTGCAACATTCCCTAGTTGACTCCCATTCTGCTCTCGCTCCATTTATTCTAGTAGTTATTTATGCTGTTTTTAACTTCATTGTCTCTTCATCATTGGTTTTGTCTCTTGAATTCATGTGTACGGTTTCTTTTTTATCTGTTTTTGTTTTGTTTTGTTTTTGTCTGCGGCATCTCTTGCCAGGTCATCATTGGAAATGAGAAGCTGTTCTCAGTTGATTTTATTTGGTAAAATAAAGGTAAAATAAAAACAATTCAATAAAAAAGATGGCTAACTGGCGACCGTGTTTAGCGTAGAGACATGATGACAGTGTCAAACATCTTATCTTCCTATTGGAAAATGTGAAGCTATTCCTCTGAATTATTTGATAACTGTGTGTGTGAGAGTTTCTGATGTCTCACCGTGTGCCTTTAAAAGCCAAAGGATGTTCAATAGACGATTCAGACCTGGCACACAATGATCCACTGGACGATGATGTCTTCAGTCTGAAATTAGTTTCATAATTTTGATGAAATATATATCTGTTTGACACAGATTTAGTCATTTTCTTGTTCATGCAGTTTTTTAGCTCTGTTTATTGAAATGATGGGAACTCTTTTCATCCTGGTCATTTGTTGGCACTAAAAAACAACTTTCAGTCTTGTTTCAGACTATTTAGAAACCAGACCAAATGTCATTAAACCACAGTTTGTGTCTTCAGCTGGGCATTTACAATAAGATTAAGCACAGGTATGTGCTTAATTAAGGTATAAGCACAGGTATGTGCTTAATCTAGGCACCCGCTTACTCTAGGCAGAGTATGTAGACCACAGTTAATCCACATGGAGTTCAAGGGGAGACTTTAGATGATTTTAATCACTGTATATAAGGGTTACATTACATTAAATGTCAGAACATATTGAACCTGCTGCCTTCACCATAAAATAATATAAACTTTCTATTACATTTATGTTAATTTAATATATATATGACTAACTGGTGACCGTGTTTAGTGTACAGACATGTTGACAGTGTCAAACATCTTGTCTTCCTCTTGGAAAATGTGAAACTATTCCTCTGAATTATTTAAAGAATGTGTGTGTGAGTTTGTGCTATCTTACGGTGTGCCTTTAAAAGCCAAAGAACAGTCTATAGACGATTCAGACCTGGCACTCAAAGATCCACTGGACTTTGGTATTTTCAATCTGAAATTAATAAAAAAATTTAGAAAACATTTTGTGAATAAAACCTTGCCACGTACTTTAATTTATCGGCACCAAAATAATTAAAAAAACAGTAGAAACTCGTCCTACTTTGTGTCCTTCTCCTTTGAGCCAGCACACCGCCCCGGTGATTCATTGTGGAGGAATTTAGTAACGATATTCTTTACATTCACCCTGCAGAGTATGAAGAGCAAAATCATTATCTAATAGTGCACCAAATGTGAATATATGAACAAATGAATGTCTAAACAACCAGTTAAAAAGATTAACAAAAGAGTAGTTATAGTTATAGTAGTAAGTTATTGACTTACTTTTCAGTTTCGTCTTTCAAAAGATCCATAATTCCTTTTGACTGATGTCTCAGATAAACCTCACAACATCCACCTTTGGGTCATTCAGGTGCCGAGTCATTACAGATAATCACCACCCTGCAGATGTAATAACAATCCACTCATCTAGAATCAAATCCTAGAATTATACTGAGTGATGTAAAAACTCAGAAGTAATATCTAATCAACTTGAAGCAGGGCTGTGATAAAGCAATGAATTATATTCCCGCATATTACAGCATACGACGTTGAAATGTCTCTCAGGAGGCGTTGAAGTTCAGCTGTGCACCAGCTCATTCAAATTAAGTTTTTTTTCTGTGAACTCACTTTTCTTTTGACATCTGCAGGTTTTCTTTGGTATTCAGGTTGGGGGATTGTTTTATAGAAAGCTGTTCAGCTTAAGTGATGTGAATGGGGGGGGGATTGCAACCCCTTGTGGCCCAATTGTTGAAAAACGTGTGCTAAAGTGCCCTCTTGGGAGCCAAAACGTGTGCTAAAGTGCCATCAAGTGGCCTCTTGGGAGCCAAAACGTGTGCTAAACTGTCCTCTTGGGAGCGAAAACACGTGCTAAAATGTCCTCTTGGGAGCCAAAACGTGTGCTAAAGTGCCATCAAGTGGCCTCTTTGGAGCCAAAACGTGTGCTAAAATGTCCTCTTGGGAGCCAAAATGTGTGCTAAAGTGCCCTCTACAGTGGTGAGGAGGCTTTTTTTTTTCTATGTGCCCTTTTTTTTTCTTTCCGCCCTTGCCCTTCAAAAAGTCTGTGCACGCCACTATTCAGCTTGTGTTTTTTGATGGTCTATTTTTTATTTTTAAGTGAGTTTGGGATTGTTGTGCTGTTACAGAATCCATCTTTTTTTTCATTCTTAAGTTTTTGTGTAAGATGTGATGTTTACTTCCAGTTTTTGTTGGCGTTTAACTGATTCTATTCAACCCTCTATCAGAGAAATACCTCAGAGTAGTTTCCCTGAATGTTTCATGGTCTTTCAGCCTCCCTTCACCTTTTCAGTCATTTTTTGAGCACATTATTGAGAAAACAGATTCCTGAAAACATCTTTCACATATCTTTACTCTAACCTCGCTTGGAATAATGAAACAGCTGCTCCTCTTGTGATAAGATGAGTGTCTATGTTATCAGCTAAAACCTTCCTTTCGGAATATACATTTTTCTTCTACAATTTTACATCAATGTCACCGCTTTGTCAGACGTTATGGTAATCTAAAATATTGTCAGGAAAGGTCTTACATGTGGAGTAAAAACTTACCGACCAGAAACTCCCTCCTGGAGTCAGACAGCTCCTGCTGAGTGAGTTGAGTTGTAGATGGGAGAGTTAGATTGAAGGAGAAAGAAAGAGTGGACTTTGGATTGTAGAAGATCATTTAAAAATTCCATTGGCAAAGTTACAGGGTTCTCCCTCATATGTCAGTATATGAAACTAGATAGCGTGCCTGCAGGAGGCTGGGATTTCACATGGCAAGGTGCGTTACAGCATGCCATCAATACTATTACTGTCAGGATTTGTCTTTTAAATCTACTATACGTGTGCATGTGTCCAAATTGCACAGATGATAGAATGACAATAACTTGGAACTGTTCAAACCTTCTGATTCATGAGGTTTTGTGCACACTTTTTGTTACATAACTTTGAATGATTTCAATTAAGGTTTGTGGGAGAGCATAAGAATCAGAATAAGCCTTATTCCAGCATTACATCTTTATATTTAGCTTTGCATTGTTTCTAACTTAATGTTCAAGGTTAAAGTTCATCTATTCGTGTTCCGGAGAGCTTTTATTTTGTTTGAGTGTCTCTGTTCTCAAGTGCCTTCATAAATGTTCAGTGGGGTGAAGGTCAGACTGTGGAGCACAGTTCACAAGCTGTACTTTTATTATTATCCTAAATCTCTCTGATCTTTTCCAGTTGGTGATCTCAGGCATTTATGTCCCATTGCACAAAAGGTATATCATTCACATTGTGTGCGTCAGTATATACAAAAATATTACAAGTATGTGAGTTGGAGACTCTCAGACTTATATTCTACCTTTCTGAGAGTTGATGTGAGTGCACACGGAGCTGCTCCCACACAGCAATGTGGTAAAACCAAGAACTCACCTCCTACCTGTACGAGTGGGTGGAGTAGTGGAGATTCAGGAAAGTCAGACATTATAACAGAAACACACACAGAGACACAGTTTGCGTACTTCCACCCGTGTGGGATGACTATTACAGCCAAGGCTGACCACCAGAGTCATAGTCCATCCATACCATGTGTAGAAAGCAAATAATGGCAAAGCCTGTGAGTTTAAAAAAAGTGTTATGCAAGCAAGAAATGTAGCACGTGATATTCATTTTCTTAAAGGAAAAAAGTAAGGCAAACATTTGTAACATGTTTTTGTAACATACAGAAAGGTTATCTGCCCTGATGTGACAAATCAGACACAATTTAGAAGCAACTGTCAAATTTTAACACAATTTTCAACACTAGAAATGATCCTTTATTAGCACTTTTACTCACTGCTTCTGCATCCTGAAATGAAAGACCTTTAAGAGTGAAAAAGACAATATACTTTAGTTTTTCTAAGTGACATTATTTGTGCAAATCAAACAATTAACCATGTGTATCATTGCAAGTATCAATCTTCATTAACAAGGCCACCACCATTTTCAGAGAAATAGTTTTTTAAACTCCTTGCAGTAAATACTCTGTAATAATGTAAATCCTTCATAAGTCATTGTTGGATCAACAATCAACACTGGGGAGGTCCTCGTCGCATGTAGAGGAATCAGGAGACAAAAGAACAAACAATCTGTGCAAACTAAAACCATGTGTAACAGCGCCTTTCCTGCCCACAAAACAAGCCAGAATTTCTAAAGGAGGAATGTGCTCGCCTCAGACATTCTTCAAACCATGTGTCCCTATGTTTTCTATAGCAAAGTAACCCTGATATGAGGTGGAAGCAGAGGTCACATCATTTACCATAAAACAAAACACACAGTTTCACTGAAATGTCTCATTTCTACAGTGATCTTTTTTCAGATTTTGATTCTCATTGTTAGTTTTTACATACACTTGTCATGCATTTTTATGAATGAATAACTAATAATGCTGTGAATAACTGCAGCCTTTCATCACATGTAGGGTGTAAGTTTTAATTTTCTGACACAGAGGCTTCCTCAGGACAGTTTTAAGAAAACAGCAAACATACCATGATTCATCTGTACATCTGTGTCCTCCTGCTGATCATCTCCACTCACACTGTTTACTGTAGAGGCTGCATGTAGCATATAAATCAGGCATAGTTATCAGTCCTCCCTTGTAGCCCTCAGATGATGCATATTTTGGATCCAACCATTCCCTTTTTACTTCTGCAGGTTCCTTTGCTCTGAACTTACAGAACTGATTGCTCGTTACTTTTCCAATTTGCAGTTGTTGTTCTGTTCGTTATTACACAACCTAATTCATCTGCGTCATCAATGAAGGTCTTAGTTTTACAATCCAAAAAACTGTGCTTCTTCTTTACTGTTGCAATTATTAAGTCTGTTTAGTTGTGATGAGAATATTGTCATGATATGAAAATAACAAATTAGGGGTGTCTGCAGCCATTCATGTCTAAAAATGTGAGTGACAATCAGATTTGTGCTCATGCATGTAGCTTCTTGATGACTGAGATTTATAAGAAACTCCCATATGTACAATCTGGCATACACACTGTTTTAATAATGAATCAACACAGTTACATGTATCCAACCCCTGCTGTCACATGCTAATGTCTGTTATCTTATTTATATGGTAAACCTCTTAATCACAAATATGACATGTGAATGAAATAGTTCACATTAAATCTTTTTTGAATAGAAACAAAAAAAAACTACCCACAAGACCCTATTGAGTATATTTAATAGAAAAAAACACGAGGTGTGAAAACATGCTCCAACAAAAGCAAAGGCAGTCCTGGAGATAACTAAATAGCATATCTGCCAAGCCAAATGATAGAAGAGAAACAGCCAGTAACGTGACAGAATCAACCTTATGTAACACTCTTTTAATCTTTAATGTTGCAGATGAGTATCCTCTTAGTTCGAAGTGCAGTGCATGTAAAATGTTGATGTAATGAATAACTTCCTGTATCACCAAAACCACCCTTTCAAACAGTATGAATGGGACTCCATTACTGCTCTTAGAAAGCATTACTGTTAGAAACAGGGATAATAATGTGGTGTATGTGATGGGCAAAGGGGGCACCAGCTCATGCTAAGTGGTGTGTTTGTTTGTTTGTTTTATGGATGTTCATTATTAAGCTTTGGGAAAAGTGTGGGATGATCTCCCTCTAGTGGGCTCTCATGGTCAAACCCAGCAGAGGAATGATTTGGATGATCTTGGATGGCACATGATACTTCACAATCTTTCTATTTGCACTGTTCTGAACTTCATCTTACACATAAACTCTACTCTACTCTTTTCGTATATTTGGAAAACTTAGGTCCATCTGCAAAGACATCTGCAGTATGAACTGTATAGCGAGAACAAATAATGGATATTGCTACAGTAAAGTTGCAATAACTTAGTTTAGAAAAAATCCATCCCATGACGATCATCAGGACACAAAAAGATATTATGAAAGCTGTTCATGCGGGCCTACGAAGAAACACACCAACACAGAATCCCATTACGCGTGTTGACATGATACTGCCACGCTGACTCTGAAGACTTACTGCTTAATGTACACTATCCACTGGACAATCCAATGAAAAGTGCCACGTCATCTCTAAAGTTTGAAGTGACATAACAAGGAAAATGGCCTACTTTTTACTTCCATGAATGTCGGTGTCCTTCAAACTATTTAGATCCGCATATTTCCATATATAGAGGCATCTGCCGATGCCCCCGTTCACTCCTGTTATATATGGATATACGCGGATCTAAGTATCGTCTGAAGGACGCCAACTTTCACCAAATTGTTATCGGTGAGTCGATTAATGTATTTTATGTCAGAAATAAAGTCCAGCTTTATTTAAAAAAAAAAAAAAAAAAAAAGAACTTCTCCTTTAACATCCATGTAACCTACATGCAGGTTTACCCAGCAGAACTGGACCGTAACAAAATGAGCTGCATTACTTACTTCACCTGTTAATGTTTTGGTGTATGTTTGCATAGACTCAGTCATGTTGGATGAGCCGCAACTCCTTCACAGTAAAAATAGAAAGTTGATATGGGAATATATGTCTAAAAGGAAGGAAAACCCAGATGAGACCAAGGATATGCATGAGAGCTTACTCTCACAGAGGGACCCTGTGTCTGCCTAGAGGCTTTGAAGGCACTGGTTTGGGAGGAGGAGGCCTGGCAGCCTCAGCTGCTGCAGACATCTATCACAGAAAATCAATCTTTATATAATTTATTACACTTGTAGTGCAAGTTGTTTTATTCAAGCAAATGGGTTTAGTCATATGAATATTTACAATGTGTTCTGAAAACTAAAATCTATTCAACATTAACCAGATAGCAGTGACAAACAAATACAAAATAACCTGTTTAATCTAACAATAATGATTTGAAAAAATATCACGTAATCAAGATAACAAATTTGTTTGACATAATCCAACATATGAATACATTCTGTAAACTGCACAGCATTAAAATCATAAAATCAGACAGAATTTACATTTACAGATATTTATGAAAATCTCAGTCCCCTTTGAGATCTCATGTTAGTCACTGAGCTTAAAGCAACCTGTATCATCTGCGTGAGCTCCACCATCAGCTGTCTGCCAAATTTGATTTTCAAAATATTGCTCATCACAAAATTAGTGCAACTCCAGCTTTAGTTGCAAGCAATGTTTGAGTGTGTGCGTCTAAATTTGCTATTAATTCCAGTTCCAAAAAAGAAATCCCAAATATGTCTTTTTGTAATATCCTTACAGTAGATGGTTTCTATTGGAACCACAAAGCCAAAACTTCACTCCTCGCAGGAAAGCTATCTCTCACAGATCCAGTTTTGCTCAATGGTACAGCTCTCATCATTCCAGTCACCGTTCCCTGTGGAACGGTGCCAGAACTCCACGCAGTCCTGGTTCCTCCCTTGATGGCTGTTGGGCTGACCTTTAGCCCAGAATCTGAAGAGAAAAGCACAGAAATCATGATCAGAAAAAAATATTGTCCATTTCTTTGGTGTGACCAATATTGTACAGATTTTTGTCAAAAGAGAGACATTTAGCTTCCTACGTTAAGGTCAGTGGTGTCCCATCTACCCATTTCCATTGCCCTTCTAGTCCTCCATCAGACAGCCCAATCCAGACTTCTTTGTCACTGCTATACAAGCCGTTGATGAACGTCTATGAGGAAAGAGAGATATAAGTTATTGGACTGTTTTTTTCTACATAAGGTTTAGATTTAAATAAGTGATGCTCATAAAGCAGGATAACTATACATAGTGAAAATATCTTCAGGTAGCAGTTTGTCTCCTTAGTTTAGTTTAGTTTAGTTTAGTTTAGTTTAGTTTAGTTTAGTTTAGTTTAGTTTAGTTTAGTTTAGTTTAGTTTAGTTTAGTTTAGTTTGTAACGATGGAAGTTTCCTGAACAAAAATGCCAGATGTTTGACAGCTAACCCTCCAACTTCTTAATGTGATTATGGCTCTTAAGCTATTGTGGTAACATGACCTAGATTTAACATTAAGCTCTACAGACTGGCTCATTATTTGGACCTACTACATACCTACTTATTTTTTAGTAGGACCCTACTACATACCTACTATTTTTTTAGTAGGACTCTACAACCTACTTTCTTTTTTTTTTAGTAGGACCTACTGTATACCCTTTCGCCTCCAGAAAACAGTCCCCAACAGTTCTAATATGTGTTTTAAATGGACATCGTACATAGACATATTCACTCATGTGTTTTGGTCATGTGATCAAATGCGGAAGAAAGCAAGTTCGCGCTATGATTCAAGAGATTAGTCGAGAGCAGTTTGCTATGTCTCCTCCACTTTATTAATTGAACCACCCACTTAAATCAGCATCCCTTCCACCAGAGAAACTTTTTTTATTATTTGAGTAGACTTTGTTTCATGACCTGTTTATGGAAATGTTATAATATGTATATAATATGTGTATTGTGTGCACACAACATAAAGTTTTGTTTTGTATTTATCTTTTGTACTACAGCAGATGTGGTCGTTTCGTTATGTTCTCTCTTTGTTTGTTTAAAGTTTTAAAGATTCAGTTAATTTAATGGTTGAATATAAAAACAGGAAGGAAATATTTGTGCAAGTGGTCTCAAATTGTCCATTTCTTTCACCAAGAAAATGGGGAGGGACTCACTCTCTTAGTCAAAAAAATGATGGTTTCCAACCGTGACAAAGTGGTTTGTTATTCCTAAACCTAACCATGTGGTTTCAGTGACCGAAACTAAAAATAAGACCAGCAGGAAACCAACTCGGGTCTCCTAGCTCATGTACCCAACCAATCAAGCCCCTGCATAAGGACTTTGTTTGTCATAAAAGTGGTGAACACTGACAGCATGACAGCTTCAGAAAAAGCAGTGTGGTATCCGTGGACACAGATCAATAGTAAATGCTAAAAAACTTCTGAGAATGTGTTAGATGAACTCACCATTTCCTCTTTACTGTCTATGATAACAAGGTCTGCTGCTTTGCTTTGACAGAATTCTCGGCTCAAACTCCAGGATTTCTTTGTTGAGGAGGTTAAATAGCAGCTGTTTTCAAACTTCTTCCAGCCAGCAGGGCACTTCTTTTCTGTAATTGGAAGAGATACTTATTGGTCAGTGATCACACACTGAAACAAAATCCATTTCTTATTGGATTTGTTTTTTTGTAGATGCTACACATACATGTGCATACTTAAACGAACAGGAAACATTCTGCAGCATATGTTTCTGTTTGTTTTTCTCTGCCTACCTTGAATCGTTGCATTCAGTCTGTTAATTTTCTCCAGCAGCTGATCTCTCTCAGCAGTCAGGTTGTCGGTTTTGGTTTTCCACAGATCTCTCTCATCGGTTACATTCTTGATATTGCTTTCCAAGTCAGATTTTTCCTTAATGATTGCCTCATATGAAGCCTGCAACTCATTTTGGGCTTTTTTAAGTATGTTACAAGTGGCCTGCAGAGTGTCGATCTCAATGGTTAGGTTTTGATGGCTTCTATCTAACTTGTCTTTCTCACTGGTTGAGAAGTTGTACCTGTCCTGTAAATGTTCTACCTTCATAATCAAATCATTGTAACTCATCTGCAGCTGCTGTCTTGATCTGGTAACATTGTTGTATTTGTTCTGTAGATTGTCCCTGTCTTTGGTCACAGAGTCATAACTGGCCTGTAACTCTTGTCTGCGTTTCACAGTTGCGTCATATTGTGTCTTTAAGCTGTTTTGAGCTGTAGTCAAACTATCTTTATCTTTTTGTAGCTGGGCTTTCGTGACTTTCAGTTGTTCTAACTCTTTGCTTAAAGCTGCGCTACTGCTCTGTAACTGGCTTTGGCTAAGTTTAATATTGTTTATTTCTTGGGTCAGTAAATCGCTGTTGGTCTGTATTTGGTTATTCTTCCTCGTTAAGTAATCGGAGCGTTCCTGCAGCTGATAGTGGTTGACTTCAAGGCTTTTTTTTTCATTTTGCACAGTGTTCAGCTGTTGTTGAAGCTTCTCTTTGTCCATACTCAGGGTTTTTAGGTTTGTCTGATGATCATGTTCTACATTTTGGTCTGCCCAGGAGAGAAAATAGAAATTAGCAATTTTATCTCGATATCAGACAACGTGAACACTTGACAGAGAAAAAACAGAACGGCAGACTCACTGTGGACTCTCTGGCCTATGACCCCAACCAACAGGAGAACACACAGCAGCCCGAGGCAAATTGTAGCTATCTTGAAAGGGCTGTTTCTCAATACATACGCTGAATGGAAGCAAGCAAAGTGGAAGTAGAAACTCAGAATTGATGAAGTGATCAAAGGAACTTGTGGTTTTACTGCAAAGTGTTGCAAAATATGAATACAAAACGTTAATTTCAAGTTAATACTAAAATAGACATAAATCTGATTATACTGAAGAAAAACAGCCTAAAAACACAAGTTGCATATGTAAACACACAATCTATAAAGTCATTTGCAACATAAAACACATTGCAGTATTACAGTCTTATCTTTTTGGCTGATTTATTCATTTCTAAAGTTTTTTTCTTACAAATGTGATTTATTCAGTAAAAATGAGTCACTTGGGGCAGCACAGCAAGCTGTTACCATAATAAGTGGCTAATTTAAGAAAATACATTTTGAGTCACAAAAAAAGCAATATCAAGTCGTGTTTTTGGTGATGTGACTGATTTAAGGCCAAAGTCATCATGTTAATATGAGTTTTCATCCATTGTTGTGGTAAAATAACCAATGAGATAAAAAAATGGTTTGAAGAAATTCTGCGGCTGCAGGCCATCACTTATTAACAAAGACAGTGTCGGTATTAGAATCTCAGCAGTGCTCAATGTCTAAGTCAAATGCATCATGATGGCCACATGACTCATCCAAAAAGACTTTGCAGCATTTAGCATTTATTGCAATATTTTTACTGAATGACATTTGGCTGATTTTCTACTTCAAAAGTGGAAAATTGCAGGATGACAACATAAAAAAACTGAGTGTAACAACATTGTTTGCCGAGATGATTGCACAGATTGTCTGTGTTAAGTTTATAGCCAGTCGATCTGCTTCTAAGACCCATTTACTTAAAAACTTTATGTTTCTGTCAGATATTCCACATACTGTACCACCCAGTCTCAGAAAGGAGTGTAAGACCTACATGTGTCCACAGCACAAAACGTTGCAGTTTTACGATAAAAGGCTCAAAATTTGTACAATGGCTGTGTTTTCCTGACTGTTTTTCACATGCTTGTGTTTCTCACAACCACCACGGACTGAATATCTTTTAAAAGTAAATTATTTGAAAGAGCAGATGTGCCATGGAGTCATTTTTGGGAGGAGGACAGCATCCAGAGATCACAAGATCCACCCACAATCCTCATTTCTATACTTTGCTGTCACAGATGAACCGTTAAGGTTGTTAGTTAAAGACACAAAATACAGTTTTTGGACTTACAAGTTCTACTACTGATGGGTTTTGGCTTGTGTGTGCTCATGTGGAGACTAACCTTCACAGAAAACAACAGCCTAGAGATTTGTTGGTATTTCAGAATTTAATATGACTGAAGATGTGGACAAAAGCACCTATTACATGTTTCTTTTGAGAGTAGACCGTACAGCAAGGCGAATGGCATTGGAGACGATCAGTTCTTAACTCCAGAGAATGGAGGACAATAATTTACTATTTCTGTTGATGAGAGATGAGTTATTTGAAATAAAGCTTATTTCATTACCTGAATGGCGAAGTTGGCTGCCGTCTGAAAAAAAAAGGTTGTTGCCAATCTTACTTTCTTCAAGGTCCATGTTTGTCAGTGTGGAGGCACAGTACTCGACAGTCATCTTTGCATCTGCCTCGAGTCTAATCAGAAAAAAAAGTATGACAGCATTAGTGTCTGAAATAGCATCAGCAGTGTTACTACAACAAGCTAGAGGGATTAAAAGAGTGTGTCCTTGAGATCTTTTCATATGTAAATGTGATACATACATATATTATACGAGTATATAATGATTCTGCTGAAGTTTTCATCAAATTTTCATAAACATAAGCAAATAATTAAACAAGCCTTACCTCTCTTTGCAGAGACAATGACAAACACAGTGGAAGCAGTAGGCTTATGAAGAAGCTTGTTTTCAGCACCCAGGGGTGAAGCCAAATGTACCCCTTATAATTTTCACATATGCTTTATGAAATGAAGTTTGATACATCCTCTTTTGCTTGTGGCCCGTAGGGCAGAAACTGAGGTGGGAGGAGCGAAAGCCTTATTCCTTTTACCAGGTCAAGAGTAAATCAAGGAAATAATGTCAAAGGCTGAAGTTTAACTTAAAATTCTGACGTTTTGTGATGGGTCTCAGCACAGCCAGCATCTTGCTCTGTTATAAAACCCCAAGAATTTTAAATTGCTGTTGGACGTGAAGAAGTTAAAGATCACTATAAGTGATTAATTAGCAGTTCAGCAAAGTCATCAAAGACTGGAGTATGATGATTCAGCCTCCTGAGAAGTTAGAGTCATGAGGAGATATAGGCAGATTTAGCTGGAAATAAGTAGTGTACAAACTAAGTTTGATAATCTGGAGCTAAATAAATGTAAAACATAGCAGCAGATTTGCACTTGAGAATCAAATTGGGAAGAATATCTTTGACCAGTGACCGTGCGTTTACCAGAATTATGTTTGTGGATGAAATGCATGTTATGCCATCTTTTTTTTCCTTCAACAAATGAACTTCAGTCTGACTTTGTCACCATATGCTGATGTGAAAACGTCACTGTCAGCATTTTTTGATTTTGTGAAATCTGTTCTTCCTCATTTGTATTTAGTTTGGTTCATGTTGAGAAACTTCTTTAACTCTGGATACACAAACTAAAATGAATCCATTTTTTTTTTATTTTGTTGGTGTATAGTTATATCTCTAAGCATGAAAAAGTTCAAACAGAAGTTATCAGAACAGCAAGATCTCATTCTTGGACCTTTTGTTTTGTGTTTGTGCTTCAACAAGCATTACGGATTATTGGTGGAAGACAACAGATATGGTGTCAAGCAGGAGACACGGTCACTTTGTAGGGTTATTGGGAAGGCAGCAGTAGTGGAAAAGGTGCAGAAAAGCATGAATAGATGTTACTCCTACATGCAGAGCAATGTGGAGTTCAGTATATTTCCCAAAGAATCTTCTTGGCGATTGAACAGCAGCTTTCTTATTGAAGGATGACAGCTCTACCTACTGACTATCCCACTACCGGCTGGACAAAAGACATTAAACACTGGAGTGGAAAACAATTCATGGGCATAAATGAATCATATCAATTTCCATCCATCCATCATCTGCAGCTTATCCGAGGGTCGGGTCGCGGGGGCAGCAGCTTTAACAGAGAAACCCAGACGTCCCTGTCCCCGGCCACTTCCTCCAACTCTTCTGGGGGGACCCCGAGGCGTTCCCAGGCCAGCCGAGAGATATAGTCTCTCCAACGTGTCCTGGGTCTTCCCAGTCTTCCCGTCCCTCTGGTCTCCTCCCAGTGGGACGTGCCCTGAATCATATCAATTTGTTTGGGATAATTCAAAGTCATTTTATTACTTTATGTTCCGTTGTTACACTCTATAGAAATCCTTTCTCCTTTTCTCCTTCCCATTAACATTAACATTAACATTAACACCACATTTTTGGTTTCTTGTACTTCTACCTGTACTTGTGCTACTGAACACAAATCGTCCAGGACTATCATTGATCGCCATGTACATGTCATGTATACATGGTCTGCTGGGGAAGTTCTGGGTATCTGAGACCGTCTAAAGTAGAGCTTTTTTATTGATGTTTGCCTTTGGTCTTACTTAAGTCTGCTCATTTTGCCACACAAAATGAATTTGGTGCATCTGGAAGTTGTGAAATATGTTAGAGTGCAGTTTTGATATTACACAATGATGTCGTGGGACGGCATTATTTCTGTAAATGAAGCATTTCCAACCTTTACACTTCCCAAAGTAGTTAACTGTAAAAAGAACACTGAACAACCCCCTGTAAAAATCTGTCCACACTAACCAGCAGAACCATAAGTTAAGTACATTTAGACTGACCCACAGTCTTAGATCCACAGACTATATTTAAATGATGCGCATGAACACAGTGCAACCACCCATTTGTGCGGGGCAGGGATGTCCAAAGTCGGTCCTTGAGGGCTGCTGTCCTGCAGGTTTTAGATGTTTCCCTGCTTCAACACACCTGATTCAGATGAAATGGATCTCTTCAAAAGATTGTTAAATTCTGCACAAGCCTGCTAATGATGCATTGATCATGCATTGAGCACAGATAAAGGGGTGAGACATGTTTTACTGCTGACAAGGTCAAATGGATGGAGAATAAGATCGAGAGAAGACAGCAGACAGGGCTGCAAACAAACCGCTACACCCTTCTGTTATCTCACCCAAGCAGCTGTGTTGTCAAAAATCAGTTGAAATGTCACAACAGCGCGAATGAAAAAACTGAACCCACTGACATGACACTCTGTGGAAATAGATTGAGGTGATTCTGTTTAGGATGAATGCATCATGAAGAGGACTTTGAAACCCATGAAAATGGTTGCAATATCTAGAAAAGTGTAGAAATAAAGATACAGCCTGATCCTATGATAGAATGTGAACTAGCTACACTGGTCCACAGTGCACAAAAAAGGCTAAAACAGTTGTGAAAATAGGCTTCTACATTGTCCTTACTCTGTTATTGTTCAATTTTGATTTGTCAGCCTGTCGAAGTCATATGTCTGCCTACATGTTCTTACAGGAAGACATCCACTTCCCACATCTTGCTAGAGTTTACTTGGCTACAAACACAGAAAGGAAGTTAGAAGGGATGTTGAAAGATGATCATCAATGACCCTTTAGGACACCAAACACCCTCGATCAAGAAACATTTACTTTGAGACTCATCCTGCACACATTTTTCCACAGTTATTGCACATTTATACTTCCCTCTCACTTGCATTTCTTTATGTTTTTTACTGAACTCTCAGCCCTGAATTGTTAATGCCTAACCCCATATGGTTAGATCTACATAGTACAAAATATACAGTTAAACAGTTTTAGACAAATTTTATCATTCAAGCCTCACGATCCCCATCATATCACAACAGGAAATAAAAACAGCCAAGGAGATGTTTCCATCTCATAATTTACAACCTTTGAGAAATGTTTAGGAAAAGTGGGAAAATGTTGTGTATTACACTTGTATATAATATGTGTATACAAAATGCATATGTGACAAAGAGTGGTGTTTATGGGATTTGGGAGTAATTTAAAAGGACGACGACACCACCTGGAGACTTACACCCCAGGATATAGAAACCTAAAAAGGACAAATGCAAAAAAGAAAAGAGGAATTGAACAAGGACTCAGGTTCAGGACTGACGAGACAGAGACAGTAGGTTCAATGAGAAAATAAGTTTATTCACATAAATGAGCCGAAATAACCAACTACAACTCAAAAGACTAAAATCAGTGGACTGAGGCCTCAGTCGGAGGCAGACTACTGGGAAAGTGCCCCTCCTCACTAGCCTGGGTGCGACACAACAAAACAAACACACAACATGCAATAGAAAATGCCCCAGTGCCTACAATATCTCAAAACCCACACACAAATAAATACAACAGGAAAAGCAGGCCAAGGTAAAACAAAAGCACTCAAAAGATCAAACTGGTGCAAATAAGGCCAGAACAAAAGACCCCAAACCCAAACCCAACAAACCAACAGGGCAGCCACCCTCAGGGACCAGCAAGAGAGAGCCTGAAAAACTGGGCCAGGTGAGGCCTTATATGCTGCACCTGGGCAGGGGGAGGAGCCTAACTGAGCTTCACAACACCTCAATACACATACATATGTTAAACATACACTTTGGGATATATTATGACATTAAAAATGGATAGGCTAGCCAATGCTAACAAACAAAATCTGCATTTAATATGATTGAAATAGAAAATTAACAGATAAAAGGTTCACTCTCTCTCTCTCACACACACAGAGACAGACTTTCTTTCACATGATTTCAGAGCTAATTCTTACTCATATCATCATGTAACACCACAATGGACAGGGTGACATCAAAGAGGTATTTGATATATACTTCCTTTATTCTTCTTCTACAGGTTTACTTAACTTTAGCAGACAGAAAGTACTTGATGAAGGTAAAGTTGAAGGTAAACCACCAGGCAAAATTAGCCACACTCAACTTATTCTTTACAGGTTTAAATGGGCTTAGACTGCACACTGCTTCATTTTCAAGGAAGCACAGTCATTATAAGCATTATAATGAGCATTTGACCATTGATGTTACTTTTTCTGATAACAACATTTTCAAAAATTGTATTCAGATTAGTCATCTGCTCTGTCTCTGAAGTCAGTGTCCATTTGATGTGTTTTTGCAGTTTTGAACTGTGAGACTATAGTGATGATGCCTCACACGGTAGAAAATCTGTTCCAGTAGGGACTGTCTCGCACCAGGTGTGACGTAACCATTAGTGACCCCAATACAGTTGAAACCAAGGCGCTTGTAGAGCTGATGTACAGCTTGTGTGTAAGCTGTGGTTCCCAAGACAACAGAGGAGTATCTCTGAGCAGCAGCAAACTCCAAAACTTTCTTTCCCAGTGCAACACCAACTCCACAAAGCCGATATCGCTGGTCAACACACATCCGCTGCAGCTCAACAACATCCTCTGACTGGCCGGCAGCTGCTACAACACCTATCACTTTACCCTGCATCACTGCTACCCACAGACAGGAACCTTAGTTGGAGGAAAGCGCACAAGCAAACACAAAAAACACAAATCATGAAACAGCAGTTAAACAAGTCTCCTCTTAATATTCCAGCAGTAAGTGTCCAATAGAAGTCAAAATTACTGCAGAAAAGCACAGCTTTTTTGTATGACTCTAGAAAACAAAAATAGAACTTCCTTCTTTGTTGCATTGCAAAACTTCAGCAACATTAAAATCAACCACATAGTTTTGCATTAGGATATAATGCAACGGTTTGCAGCTTTCACAAACCAAGAATAGTATGTACAAATCTGAGGCAATACTCTCACTGCACATTACACTGGCTGTTGGTTTCAGAGGACCACTGTGGTGCTATGCATCAGAAAATAAGAGGAACCATGGTTTTATTACTTTGGTGCATCAGTTAGACCAGGGAAGTCCACATCCGGTCCTCGAGGGCTAATTCAGATGAAATGGATCTCTTCAAAATATTGTTAAGTTCTGCACAAGCCTGCTAATGATGCATTGGATCTGAATCAGATTTGTTGAAGCGGGGAAACATCTAAAGCCTGCAGGACAGCAGCCCTCGAGGACCGGATGTGGACATCCCTGAGTTAGACGGTTTACTTTGTATACCTGGAGATTTCATGTAATACCCCTCGATGTCTCCCATGTCTCTGCTCATAGCTTGCTTCAGATAACCACGGATCACAGTTCTGCTGTAGAAGTAGCGCATACACACCACAATTGCTGGGATGAGTCCAATCATCCACCAGCACATGGTGATGACAAAACACAAAACTGCCAAACAAAAGGTAAAATGGTAAGTTGGTCGAAAAAGTCGTAAAATCAACTTATTTTCAGTGGCAGCACAAGAGAAAGACACAGTGTGAAAGAACTGTAAGCAAAACATAAAAGAATAAAGCTAAAAAAATGCTTAAATAAAGAAAATGTCTGTGTTTGTTCTTATCTAGACTCAGGTCTGAACAGTCGCAGCAACGCTGTGCTTGCAGTTACCACTAAAACTTTTCCAACTCGCAAAAGTCACTGAGGTAACCATTTAAATGTATCTCACCTGTCATGGCGGCATAAAGCAGGAAACTCTCAGGGTGAAATTTCAAACCTTTGAGGGCAGTGTCTGGTACCATCTCCATCAGGCCTTCATAAAAAATCCGTTGCACTTCTGGTTCGTCTGCAGGCTCAAATTCACGTACCAATATACTCTGTCCATTTTGAGCTTTTACTCCTTTGTTACCATTCAATTTTGATGCTTTAAACCTCATATTAATCTTAAGAGATGCTGAATGCAGCTTGCTGAGGATGTTTGGCATCTGCTTTCAGCAGTAATGTTGTGCAAAATTTACATCACTTCTGTTTTAAGGGGGTATGGCGTGGCTCCGTCAGTGCTACTGTTAAAGTTGTTAGAGTGTTTATCAGTGAGGCTCCCGGCAGATAATAATCCTGCAGTTGTTTTAAGACAGCTGTACACCCTCTTATCTATAACAGGCACAGAGCCAAACTATTCAGTAAGAAGCTGCCTCTGCCCACAGGCCTCCATTAAGCAGCCACAGCGCCACCTACAGACCAGAGGACAGTGACCATTTTGAAACAGAAAAATGTGAACCAAACTCTTGTTAGATTGGCAAAAGCAACATGAAGCATAGGCAACATTTAAGATTCAAAATTCTGATAGTATAAGGTTTTGCCATTTTACCCTGAATTATCACATAATTTACACATCTGTCAAATAGTAATAAAAAAACAGACGCACATCATAGAAGATTTTAAAATACTCATAGTTACTACTAAAAAATATAAATGTATTTGAGGCAAAATAGAATTTAAAGCTAATTACATCCCCAAATAGTGTGAAGAAAACATTCAGTCTGAGTGGTGGTCGTGTATAGTAAATACTGGAGACACGTTTGCCAATCAATCAATCATCAGTTAAAGAAGAAGTAACACAGCAACTAAAAATAAAAACACAAAGTAAAAACTCTACAGTCGTAATACTAGACTGCGACACGGGGTATCCAATGGACAAAGGTTTCAAGCAACATGAATTTTTAGGATGTTATAATTGACAACACAGCAACTTTACAGTGAAGAATTTACATTCTGGGAGCATATGATTAGTTTTCTCCTCTGTGTGCATCATTCTTCATCTCGATAGAAATTGCAGAGCCAGATAATAGCAGCAGGGTGAGAGTGAGTGCATTAAAGAACACACACAAACACCAACTGTTGCTATGTTGGCTTCAGGCTTAAGAATGAGCTGCAGTGGAGACTGTGTATACATGAGCACTACAAAGGGATGTAGTTATCGTAATTCAGTTATTATTGGAATTTATATCGAATTAGAATAGACTCTAAGAGCAGAAGGCGACTGGCTGGGAGGAGGCAGGACAACTGTGGGGGTAATGAGTCACTTCAGGTCCGAAAATTCTCGAAAGGTCTGTTGAGATTATAAAGAATTACTGCACATAAGACCAGATCAAACATGCCAAAAATGACATGACTGGAGGATCAGTCGGATTCTATATTTAACAGTGATGACGCGTTTGGTTGTGATGCATGAAGTGATACACATGCTGGTGTGGAGGAGAGCAGGAATTAAAAGTTAAAAGAAAGTAGGCAAAATAATTGGAAAAACTGTGAAAAAATACTCTTCAAGGGTCATTACCAGAGACTTTGAGGGCTGGAGCACATTAATTCACAAAGACATTAGACGACACTTTTCTGTCTTTTACATGCAAATAAGTAACAACACTGACTTATGCGAGAAAACTTAATCAGCTCATTCCAAATTCTTTCCCTCACATCTCAAGCAGAAACGCATTTTGACGTGCACAACTAATGAACATGAGACTAGATTTCTCCGAAATCCTAAACTAGAAGTCACTAATGAGGCAGAAACCCTGCTTGATAATACAGAATCACAAATACACCCACACATCTCCATCTTTTATTTTCCCTTTTTTTTCAGAGATGCGTATACATACTACTGTAGGAACTCGCGTTGCCTCCCACTCACAAACATTTGCTTTTCCAGTCAGTGTATTTATTTATTTATTTTTGTCTATTACAGTTGTTTAGTTCAATCTGATGTTATACAATGTAGAACTTACACAAATATGGAAAAGTCCATTTGTGTGACACTGTCAGGAAATCTAGTGTAGACAATAACAACGGGCCGTAATTTTTGTTAGGGCAAGGCAACTTCTATATTGTTGAGATTCAGATGAGAACATTTAAGCCATATCTGCCCCCCTCCCCCCAGTCTAAAGGGCTGAATATTTTTGATGCATTGTTTTTTGCACAAGCAAATTGTGATGTCAGAACAGCATCATAATGGTTTATAATGGTACTCACTGCAGTCTTCATCCTACACAGTAGGTGATGCTACTGAGAAAATGCTACAAGCAGAAAAAGCACAAGGAGGTTGTTTTTGGATGACTGTAGAAATGATCCTGCTAAAACACAAACCCTTCAGCTCTTCCATTTTCACACAGGCCACTTATGCAGTGCACAAAAAAAAATACAAAAAATGGGAGGTGCACGACTAGCCAAAACGACAACGCACCTAGTATGCCAGTTATTGTGATATCCTTTCTTATGTGCAGCTCCTGTTGTGGTGACAAGTCCTCCAACTGAACCCGTCATATCTGCAATCAAATCCTAATATACAGGATTCAACATCAGAGCTGACGTCATAGTCAAGTCTACCGTTTAACAACGGGTGAGGGTGGTTGGACAGGGCATGTAACTGCTGCGTTTTCAACCATGGGCCTTTGTGAGACCTGAGCTTGAAACCAACATACGTTCCATACATTCCAGCAAAACTTTTTAAAACACTGTCTCTCATTCTGGCTGGGCTCAGACAAAAACATACAGTTAGTATCATCAGAAAGCAGTCAAGGTTTGAGCTAAAACACATTCTTTCTGCAACACAATGCCGTACAAAGAATGTTAACAGAACACGTTAGAGTGAAACTGTTTCATTTGCTGCTCAGCTTTAAGCTGTAACATCACTTGGTTGGGGTCAGAGACTCTTTACAGTGTGACAGATGAGATGCAAAACTTTCTTATCCTTCACATGCAGTTGCTCTCTTGACCACTAAAGGTTGCATGTTATTTAAACGTAATTCTAGTCCAGATCTTCGCACATGCACATAGACCAGATAGGGAAGTTTTGGGGAGGACAGTCTTGTTCTTGAGCTAGACTGTTGAACTCAGATAAAGAACTTCATTACTATACTCCCTTGGGACGGGCAGTCAGAGAGCTTCACCCTCAACTGACATGTGGTTCAACTCAGAGAGACTACACCACTGAAGGAGAGGTGTGAGGTTAAACTGTTTTAGGGGGAAATATTAACAACATTTTGCACAGATTCAGACTCAATGGTTGGCAAACAAAGCCTCAAAGTAGCTCGCCAGCTGCCCAGACTTGTGAGCAGCTGAAATCGTGGCATACATCAAGTAAGAACAGGAAACCATTTCACTTTCAAACTTCAGCAATATTCTAGGTGTCTGTAGTTCCTGAATGCTTACAGAGATTTGTAAAAAGAAGGGTTGATGCAACACTGTGCAAACGTGCTTCTGTCTCAACACTTTTGAAACATGTTCCAGGCATCAAATTCCTAATGAGCATATGTTGTCAAAGAACAATAAAAACGTCACTGTCTTTACTTATTAAACAATGTTTGAGTTTTAAAAGAAAACAGGCTGGGTAACTACCTCCACTTCAGTGACATATCCAAAGCTTTTACAGCCAGTAATATGTTCTATTGACAGATGAGGTCATTCAAGTCTCTTTCCTAATTGGGTCATTTTAGGGCGAAGCCTTAATTGAAATAAGTGCTATTACATCTGGAACTTCCTGTCAGTCACTTGTTGCATCATATTTGAGTGTGTTTGCCTAGAAAAATATCTGCTGCTTTCATCATCTGTGCCTGTTAATTTCAAGGTCAGACTGAGTTAATACTTGACAGAGCTCAGATTGCTTACTGTCAGCCTGTGATGTCACTTAAGCCTCTGACTGATTTGCTACACTTTCATCATCCAAATCTTGTGATCCCCTCACACAGATGTGGATATTCTTTCATATTTTTTCATCCCTGTGCAGTGGTAGCATGACTGATAGCTTGTTTTTAACCTAATTTAGCCGGTGACTCAGTAAACTCAAAAGACACCCACTGCTAAGGACATTATGGGAAACGCATTTTCTTCATGCGATAAAATACGAAGCATGCAAACAGTGTACTGCCATAAAACCCTCCCACAGGGGAAATCCTATATAATTTACTGGGACAAAATACAACTCGACAGCCCACACCAGAAAGAGAGAACATTAGTTTTAAAAGTTGGTCATGACTCAACAACATGTGCATTCTCAGATTTTCCAGGCTATTCTGGTGTGTAAATACCCTTAAATCATGTTTACAAACCATACAACCACTGATAGAAGTCGACAATGCAGACAAAAGGCTATTCAAATATATGTCTGTTCAACAAAGAGGATTTCCCTCAGTGGTTCACAGGGTTGTGAACTCTGCTGCTGTTTAAGGCTTCAGTCAATTTCTGACTGGAAAGAACAAGAGAGAACTGGATCAGAGCCAAGAATAATGTTTCTTCATTTGCAGCATTTTTCTCACTTATAGTGAATTAAACAACTGTTCTTGTTTGAGAGAGTGAGCGCTGCCCTGACCCAAATCCCAAATGTACAGCTTGTACTGAGTGGGCTACACTGTGGACGCCTCTGTCCTTGTCTCAGCTCCCTGTTCACCTGCAGTGCCTCTAGTCAAGTTGTGTTTACCGCTGCTTCTCTTGCTTCCTCATTAGTTACCCATAACCTGCCTACAGATTTAACTATTTAACTCTAACATGCTGGACTGCAAATGAAGGAATATCAGTGAGTTAAGAGAGGTTACTTTAAAGTTTTATCTTAGAATAAACACTTTGAGGGCCTTTAGGATCTTTAGGTAGCCACGAGAGGTGGGAAGGCTTTCAGCTGGTTGCAGTCTGCAACGTCATCAGCGGATATCAGTAAGTTCTGACATAATTCTTCTGTAGGGGCTGATATGCTTCCTTAGAACTGTTTTTTAACCAGAGGCTTTCTGAGAACCAAGCCATCACAAACATGAGCTAGATGCTGTGGAATTAAATTCTATAAATGCCCCAATGCAAGCTCTTCTTTGGTGATACAGAAAACATGAGGAAGGAGTGGGTTTCCGAAGCCATCTGACCAACCAACTACGATGCTGCAGAATAGACTATTTTAGACCTCTAAAAAGTTGATGGAGGTGACATCATTGCCAACTCAGTCACTATTTTGGCAAATTACAACCTGGCACTGGTAACGGGTGGGCCAGCAGTGGTGACTATTCATGTGACTTAAATGAAATTCATGATTTCTTTGTGCATGTAACTGATTGGGACAGCAGACATGCATGTGGTCCTATAAATACTACCTTTTGGGTCAGATGTGCTGATGCTTCCCGTAATTTGGTCTATGGTACATTGTCAATCTCTCAATAAAAACAAGCATCCATGTTGATCTTCTGCTCCTCGACTTCTTTTTCTGGTATGTTGTTTTTCTGCATCTGGACACGTGTTCTTGCTGAGCTCAGGTGGACCCTTGCCACCTGGTGAGGATCTTGAAAGTTATGTCTCATAGGCCGAGCAGAGGGGCCAACCGTTGGTGCCATGTTGGTTGCAGTTTTTGTGCCTTTCTGGATCAAGCTAAGCTGTTGCGAAGGATGCAATAAAAAATTTTTCAAAGTTTTACACCTCAATGCATTTTCCTTTGGCTTTGTAGTGGACAGTTCACGATACTTTTGTCATGATCCCTGGTTGATTTTCCTCCTCTTTTCTATGGTTTTATTATTTCTTGGTGCCTTGGTTTACCCTCTGTTCTGTATTATTGGAGGCATTTTGTTTAAACTTTGTCCTCAGTGTTTAAATTTGGTCGTTGCCCCTGGATGCCCTCAGTTGCCTCACTTGTCCCCTGGTCTCTTTCACACCTATCTCCACTCACTCGGTCACAGATGCAGTCATTTTCTTGTTGCTTCCTCTACATATATATATGCTCCTTTGTAAATCTCTGTTCTTGCGAGATCCTTGCTCACACCAGTTGGTCTTCCCCTTGTTTCTTCCTGGGTTACCTCCTTGTCTAGTTGTTTCCTTTTTTTTAGTCATCTGTTTGTTTCTTTAAATAAAAGACTCCACCGGCGTCGGGACAACTTTAGGTGGTTTTAAATCACTGTACCTGTGGATATGAAGCATGCTTGCTACAACAGCAAGCTCACATTTTCATTTGCAAGATTTTAATTAACTTTTCTGACCTGTTGTTCAGTCTTCACTTCATGTGACTGCTAACTAGCTGGATCACTGTCACCAGCTCCCTTTGCTCTGTAGTTTGTTTTATTTGTGTTCCTGCTCATCTGTTCAGTCTGTTTGGTAAAAGATACTGTAATTCCCAGTATCTTGGGAAAAGAGTGCTTCTTTTTTAATCCCTAGATTTGACAACTCTTTTTGTAACCCCCCAGAAAAGAGCCTTACATATTTATTGCAGCTGTATTTGTTGCAACTTGCATCCTTTGGTCAACTGAATAAAAACGTTGTTCTGCTTCGTTGGATGCTGAAAAATTTCTTCAACTCCTCTGATGATACAGTCGAACCGAAGTATAAAGAGACCAAATTAAGAAACAACATCGCAATAGAAGGATGACCACACACGCGACTGTTGACTGTTGACACCTTAGTGACACGGTCAGTCATCACCAGCAGAACAGAACAGAACAGAACGTACAAGAGGATGACGAGGAGAGGAAAAGAGGACAGAGTGAAGAGTGTGAAGGAGGAGTTAGTGAGAAAAAGAGACAAAGAAGTGGGAAGATGTTGAGATGAGCACAAAGCTTCATTTGGTGCTCCAGGATAAAATATAGAGGTGACTAGGAAAGAAAAAAAAATAAAACGAGTGGAGCTGCGCCATGTGAGTCCGGAAAACGTGTCCCAGTGAACAGAAAGAAGGAAGACTGCTTAAAGCAGGTAGTTTAGATTAAAAATAGTTCAAAGATGAGCAAACTGTAGGTGGCCCTCATGATTGCGTGAGACTGAGAGATCAGACATGTTCGCCCCTCTGATTTCCACAAATATTCTGAGCTTTTAAGCCTCTGGCAACAATTTAACTTTGACAAAGTCATTTTCTGTGGGACAAACCTCTGCTTCCTCTCCACCGTGAAATATCTGCAAATTTGTGCGAACTTCTAAATTCCTGTATACCCACACTGGGAGGGAATGTTGAATAATTAATCACTGCTAAAACGAATTTGTCTCACTCGGATCAGTTTTCAAAGCAGTTTGCACATCTTTTTCTTTCCCAGCACCTCCTACATTTTTTTTCAAATTGAAATTGAAATGTAACACGTCAGTGGTTTTAAGTGGAGCAAAACTTTCTAATAATTTGAAAGATTAATGTCCAAGAAACAGAAAGTTCTTGGAAAAACTTGACAGAACATTTTCCTGAATACTTAATAGATTTTTAAAAAGCCCACACACAAACATATCAGTATTCAAGCTGATGTTCAGTACACTGACTCAGGTCCTATGAAAGATCTCATCATTTAGAATTCGAAATAATTCTGAGCTAATTTATCTTTTTTTGTTTTCTTTTCTAATTATAATGCACACCCACAAAATCACCTGAATATTGGTTTAGGCAAACGTAGGTTGAATATGTTATGACTAACCAAGTCAAGGAACGATAACACAACTAGTATTGAGTAAAAATTTGATTTACACAAGTAAGTTGAAAGAAATGCTAAATTGAGGTCTATTTGTGGTGTGCCAACACTTCGTTTCTGTGTTTGTTTTCAGCTTAAATCATCCCAGTGGAGATACTATTGAATCAAAAATATTTTGCTAAATATTATCCTCTTGGCACCTTCCTGACCCTTGCATTTTATTGGAGAAGTTCAGAATTCTGATCTTAGTGTTGGTCAACTTATCATTTGGCATTTATGTCAAATGTAGAGGTTGTGACCTGCACAACTACCTGTGGTCCAGTCTGTTGGTTTCTTGCAGGTTGAAAAGGGCATTAGGAGCGCCCTGAGCTCAAAATTAGGTGATAATGAAACAGAAGGTTAGATTTCAGTCAGGTGCAACAAGAGATTTGTGGTGAAAAATTAATAGAAGGTGCAAAGTTGAACTCCTGTCGCCTCAGTATCAGTTTCAGTTACAGACACAGTGGACTTTTCTCCTCATTTATCTTCTTTTCTTGCAGCCACATTTGCATAAACTTTTCTACTTAACCTTTCAAGTATTGTGTGTTTACTCTTGCTATATGAAAGGGTATAATTCATTATAACAAAACATACTAGATACATTCTACATCTAAGAGGCCAACTCCTAACCTCCTCTATTTTACACCAATAAGGAGCCCCCTTTCTTTTTGGGGGGAATCAAAGATTAATGGTCATTTAGCCACCCAAATGGTCTCTAATGTGCCATTTGAAGGGCTAATTGGCCACTTCTCCATGTTTCTCCATGGGATTTGGACTCTTGTCTTCATCACTTGACTTGTCTTCATCACATCATCTTTTCCACTCCCCTACATCTAATTAGTTCCTATTGTTACTTTTTATTTCTCTTCTTTGCTCCCTTTAGTCCTGCTCTGTCATCTGATTTTAAATGACAGCCTTACAGATTATGTCTGAATTAATCTGAGACGTCTGTATGTGTCTGTTTGCTTCCTTGCAGCACAGTCAGTCCTCTATGTTAAAATTTTTACTTGTGCACATCAATATTTGGTGAAACGGGCTTTATCTCATATATATACATATATACAGTATGCATGTATATATGTGCAGATCACTGCCGGTAAGTTTTTCTAAAACATCCAGATATTTAATATTTTGGGGACACGTGCATACGTGTATGTGTGTTCTTGTGTGCGTGCGTGTGTGCATGTGGGCATTCATGTGCGTGGATCCCACTTGTGATGCACTGAGAAACGTCTGTCTCCCAGTCGGCCTCTCTTAAGGCGTACCAGCAACGTAGACTGCTGCCAATGAAGACGCATTCGCACGTGTGTGCTTGCACACTTAAGCCTTCCAAATGTTCTCGGCTGAAGAGAGATCCAAGTACGTGACTCAGACGTCACACCTCCTCCTTTGCTATCTTTTTGTCTCCTTCTTTTTCACACAAATTCTTATTTTCATCTCGTTCTTTCACCACTTAGCTCTGTTTTCCACAATGTACTGGCGTCAGTAACTTCACCTTTTTTTTTATTTCTGTGGTTGCACACGCACATGCTCACAAACTATTTGCACATATAGTGTTTTCTCTATGATCTGACATGGCTGGCAATGTTTGTCTACAATGAGAGGTACAAAAACAACAGAAACAGTCTCAAGTATTGCTGTACAGATAGAAAGTAGAAAGAGTCTTGAAAAGGTATTGCGGGATGTTCTGAATTCTTTTGTATTAATATTCCTTTTAAATATTTGGCCCTTGTATGTGTACACAGTCAATTTGCACATCTCTATTTATAAATTCCCTCCCTTGAATATCATGCCACAACAAAATATCTTTCATGGCTGCAGAGCTGATCAAAAGACGTTTCTCTCATGTCGCTTTGTTGCAGAGGTGGACTTTTTTTAATCTCTTTGATAAGAGAGAAATTTCAGTTCATATCTTCAAAGGTACAAAAAACAAATGGAAGACAAAATTCTACAGAGTACAATTTTTGAGGAAACTGCAGTAGAATATTGTGAAACTAAAGTCACAGACAAATAAGAGGATTAAAGTGGCACATTTGGAGTTAACTGTTCAAAGGAATGAAAGAAAATTCATGAATCAGAGTAGCTTGTCAACTCAGCGTAACTGAGAAAAGAATCAACAATAAGTGTAATGTTTGGCATGACGTCAAGAGTGCTTTAGAGAAAGAAATGTGTGAAAACGCAGAGAGCTTATGTCAGGAAGAGATGCCCAAGAGTCTAAGATGTGGTTTCAATTCAAGCTCTGAACGCAAAATGAGTTGAATGACATAAAAAATGCGTATGCACATGAGAAGGTGAGAATGTGTGAATGTCTGTGTGAGGAAGACAAATTGAGAGAGAAATAGGGGCTCAGCAGGTGGAGACGAGTGTGGCAAAGTAGTGACGCACTCAAACAAGTGCAGAGCTTCCTCCCTGTTTCTGTGCTGCTCTGCCTCTCCTCTCGATGATAAATTGGGAACCATTAACATTCATCTATTCAACATACTGTAGCTTCGACAGACACATTCATGTACCCCCCACCACCACCACCTCACTCGCAGTGATTGAGATTGTGCATGTTCTCATGGGTGAGTGACATGGATGATGTCCAATCAAACCCACACAGTTTATATGTACTCTGTGAAGAAGGTGCGTCATGGAATTTTTCTGAGAAACAAAAGCTGGGAGACCGATAAGAACGTGAAGGATGAGCTGTGTAATGTGCTGGTGTCATCCTTATATAGACATGACAAACTGCGATTCAAGTGTGTGAGCTCCGTGCCACAAAGTGTGAACTGTGTGTTTACAGAATAAGTCTGTTTTTCTCGGTAACAGCTTTCTCATAGCTAGAAATCCAGTCTGGCACTCACATACTGTCGAAGTGAAGAAAATTAAGTTATTGGTGAGATAATTGCACAAAACAATATAACAACTTACATTTAAGAGTTGTAAAAGGGGAAATAAAAGTGCAGTATGTTGGTGCTTTGTGAATGTGAATATAAAAGAAAATTAGTATTCCATTGGAAAACAATTTCTCAATCATTCTTTGTTCAACCTGCAGATTTCAATGCGGCAAATTTCCACAGAAATAATTTAATTATCTTTTGTAAGAAAAAGGTAGATTAATGGTTTATTTCTAAAGTTGGTGGTGGTGCTAACTGTGCAGCCCCGAAATGGAAACTTATCCGTGTTTTTTTTCACATGACATGATGAGAATCCTGACCTATTAATAGTAAAATGTGAAAGCTGTAACCATGTAGAATTTTGTACCTGTCTAAACCATTCATTTTTTTGTAACTTGTAGACCTAAACATGAATTTGTGGCTTAAATCCTAGTCATATTCAGGTTAAAAGACAGGATCACTGGTGGGAGGGAAGTATATGTTCAGTAGAAAACACTGAGCAACAAGTCTTGAACTGGCAATCTTTTGCATGAAGGTCTGTGCATAAGGGCTTTCCACCTTCCTCCTTGACCTCCAGGACATGGAAAGTGGGTGCCATCATGTAAGTGGAGGCGTAACAAGTTGAACATTTACTTACGAATTTGCAAAATGTATGTATGAACCTACTTCATTGTCCGTTCATGGTCCAAATTGGATGAATCCTAATGACTTTGAGGTTCCTTTGACTTTTCCTGTAATGCCAGTAGTTTGTTAAAAAAAGGAGGATCACTGATGGTTTTGGTGGTTTGTGCTACAGGCAAAGTTGTTGATCTTGAACCAACAAGAATACCCCTCCATCTTGCAGTGTCATACCAACTCTGTTGTGCAGCCCCAAGCACAACTTTAGGCTGTTAAAGAACCACTGGCACATATATATATATACTCTATAGATAGATAGATAGATAGATATATATATACTCTATAGATAGATAGATATATATATACTCGATAGATAGATAGATAGATATATATATACTCGATAGATAGATAGATAGATAGATAGATAGATAGATAGATAGATAGATAGATAGATAGATAGATAGATAGATAGATAGATAGATAGATAGATAGATAGATAGATAGATAGATAGATAGATAGATAGATAGATAGATAGATAGATAGATAGATAGATAGATAGATAGATAGATAGATAGATAGATAGATGCCTTTCTTTTTTAGATAGTTGCAAGATGGACAAATGCCTCTTAAACAATGCCAACAGTCTGTGTGTCCACGTATGTGTGTGGGAGTGGGTGTGCATGTGTATGTGCACTTGATTGCTTTGGGTGTTTGATTGGCCAGTTTCCAAGACATAGAATGAAACTCCCACACATAAGCGAGAAAAAAACACTTCTTTTTTTTTAAAACAAGTATGAATTTATTCTTTCAAGAACATCCTTTTTCTTATACAGTAAAAATGAATAAATATATACTAGTTCTCTCTCAGATACAAAACATAGAACATGCAGACTGATAAACTAAACAAGGAAACTGGGGGAAAACTGGCGCTTTGGTCGTCTAAAAGTTACCTCACTGTCATGGCCACTGAAGAGCACCCGGGCTCAGTTTGACCTCCTCCAGGATACTCATGAAGAGACTGAACAACCTGATTGCACTGAATATTTTTCCCGTAATGATCTGTAATCGTGCCAGTAAATCTCAAAATATTGAGTTATTTAATCTAACTCTCAAAGCCAAGAAGCAACTTTTGCAAGGCTAACTGGCACTCGTATCTGCAAGTGCATTCACATGTATGTAGATCACTAAAGTCACCACCCACTCCTTTACTCCTACTACATCTTGGCCTTCTCCTAGTCACTTCTCTTGAAGAATGCTTTCACTGTCCTTGAGACATGCCAAATGAAAGAAAGTGGACAAAAAGGAGTAATTGTATCTCAGAATACTATCGTACTTCATAAATGGCAACTTGGATAACCTGAAAGGAACAGATTTTTAAACTGCCAAAGGAGAATAAGAGGATGCCTATATGTGGAAACTTCCTCCTTCCGCTTTTTTGTGTCTCATAGCTTCCTTTACTAGCTCTTTTGCAACCTCAGCGTTAACAATTCCTTCCCAATTCTTAACAAGTCTGACTTTTATGGACACTCATTTCTCACTTTTTATCACCTCTATCAGTCTGCATGCCAGTCTGTCAGTCTCAATTTATCTCCAGGCTCTAGTTGATCTCTTAGAGTATTTACAAATCAGCCCATTTGAAACTTGTCTGTCCATTTGGCATCTGTTACCACTGAGTCAGAGAAGCGATAAACCCTTCTGACGTATTTGTCTTTTGCAGTGTTGCCAGCTTGTGGCATCCTATTTTCATCCTATTTTCTAAGCACACACAGATACCCATCAGAGCCAGAGCCAGCACACCTTTAGTCACGGCTTAATCACAGAGGAACAATCTGCTACTTTTTTGTAGAAATGTTCTATTTTGTTTTGACTTGTTCTGTTTCACATTTGTTCATTCATATTGCTGCCAACACCAGTATGGGCCATCTTACAACCCCTTCAATCAAAACATATTGTAGACACTACTGTCCCAAAAAAGAAGCATGATTCGTGAAATATTCAGTGTATATTTTTTATCAAGATCTTCATCAGCATTCAAGTTAACAATCATTACACATTATATCAATATGTCACAGAAAGACATTCAAAACCAGTATCTCTGGCTTCCTGACAGGAAGCATTCTATCCATGTGGTTGTCGCAAAACAACAGCATATTTACAGAAAAATGGTGGATGATATGAATTGAATGGGCCTAACAACTACTAATGAGTAGATTTATTACTTATCTCCTGCAGGTTGCTGCTTCTACTGCCAGCACTGTCCTTCACTGTGTCTCACTGTTCACTCTCATTACTTATTGCTGCATGAACACTCTCCCCCTCCCATTTCCCTTTATCTATCTCCACTCTTTTCTTTCCCTGTCCTTTTGTTCGTCACCCCTCGTTCTCCAGTGACGTCCTGCATCCCTCCCACTTTTCTGTCTCTCTCTACATTCCTCACAGTTTTGTGCTCTTCGCCTCGCTGTGCACGGTGCTCTGTCACGTAGAGGCACAAGCCTTCACAGTTTTCCTGGATTGAGATGAAAGTGATTGTGCTGGACCACAGATGTCAGTCTGAACACTCACCGAATACATACCTATTTACATGACACTTTAAGTGGTTACGGTATTATAATTACTGTGCACTGGTTCTAACAGTAATTGTAGTATTTGTGGCAGCCAGGTAATTGGATCCACTAATAGCACAAGGATTATTAACTAAGTTGAGGTGACAAAATTGACAACATCATTCACAACTGCTATCAAATTGCGTTCGTATTTGAGATGGACTCAGCCCTCATAGCCCTGATTGCAGGGAATCGTAGCATGACATCATACAGGTAAGACACAGAAAGCCATACCTGTAGAGCATTGTAGATATATATGATCTTAGCTGAAGAACTCTTAGTAGCCCTAAAAAGTATTAAGCCCTATAGGTGGTAGATTCAGTATCTAGCCGTCCCCCCATCTCCCATGCTGTTCCTTGAGGATTTGCTTACAGCAAAGTGGGCAAAGGGGGTATAGAGAGTCTAATAGGGATCCCCCAGCCTTTAAAACAGGCTGGAAGAGAAGAGGAGTGGCACTAAGAGTCAGATTCAGCCAAATAGTAGGTGGAGGTTGAGACAGAAGGTGACAACAGAGAGGGCTAGTAGTGAGACGAATGAGGGCGAGGAGGATCTGGGAGAGGAAGAGGATGGAGGCAGATCGAACTCAGGTGGACATTCGAGCTCAAAGCAACGCAGGGTGACACCTGAGTCCTCATTGCCATAGTTTGCCCAATACTCTTCTGGATCAAGTTTAGGCAGCGCCAGCTCTTCCTCCCCCAGTTCATACTTGACTACTGAAGTGGTTGTGGATGGCCCTTTCCCGTACAAACCAGCTTTGACAGTCTCTGAGGCCTTTTCAAACAAAGCTTTAGTTGAGGACTGGGGCTTATTCTTGTGGAACCACCAGCGGGTTTTGGTGCTGAAGGTAGTTGTGGTAGAGCCGCCAATGGAGCCTGGGTCTGGCAGGGGGCAGAGGGCGAAGTCCATCTCACGAAGGAAGCGGAGGTCCTGGCCACGGCGAGTAGAAGGGGAGGCACAGATCACCTCAGATGAAGAGACACGGGCCTCACGGAACCACTCCCACAGGGCGCGGGCCTCACATCCGCAGGACCAAGGATTTGCATTGAGGCGGAGGAATTCGATGCCCTGGGTGTCTCTCAGGGTCTGGCTGGGCAACTCAGCCATGGAGTTGTTGAAGAGGAAGAGCATGGTCAGGCGGCCGAGGTCGCGGAAGGCGCGGCGGTTCACCTGCCTGATGCGGTTGTCGTGGAGAAGAAGTCGATCAAGGTTGACCAAGCCACGGAACACGTTCTCTGAGAGGGTGCGGATACGATTGCCATGCAGGAACAGCTGGCTCAGGTTGATGAGGTCAGAAAAGATGTCGTCCTGCAGGAAGTGGAGATTATTCTCCTGAAAAAGAAAAAGGAAAACAGTTTAGCATGAAAAGATCATCCACACTTTGATAACTGGACATGTGATGCTGTGTGTGAAGGAACATGTGTGGGTGGTTGCGTGTGTGAGTGAGTGAGCGATGAGCTGTGTGTGATCTGTGCTCATGTGCATGGCTTTCCAGCGCCCCTACCTGTAGGTAGAGGAACTGCAGGCTGTAAAGCTTGTGGAAGATGTCATGGGGCAGGGCAGTGAGCCGGCAGCGATGCATGTGGAGGCTCTGGAGTTTCTCAAGGCCACGGAAAGCTCCCCCTTCCAGCCTGTGGAGATTAGGGTTGTCCCCTAGGTCCAACTCCTCCAAGTCCCTCAGCTCACTGAAAGCCCCTGCCTCAATCCATGTGATGTTGTTGGAGAACAGCCACAGAACCTGATACAGAAAATATACAGGAAATTGAAAGGTTATTATATTTTCTAGAATTACACCATTTTAAATGTGAGAAAAAGAAAAAAGAACGTTTTGAAAACATGACAAAAATTCTCTTACCTGAGTTCCGAAGCCAAATGAGCCAACTCTAAGCTCCGTGATCCGGTTGTTCTGGAGGAACACGCGCTGCGACTCATACGGCACTCCGACGGGGACGGCGGTGAAGTTCTGCGCCTGGCAGCTCACAGTCATTGGCGTCGGGTAGCACACGCAGTGGTGCGGGCACGCCGACGCCGGACTTGGCTTGCCGAGGACCAGCCACACCACCAGCCAGAGGGAGAGACCGCCTGAAGGAGTGAGGAGAGAAGGGAGGTGAGTCGGAGCTGTCCGTTGTGTTGAAACCTTCTCTTCCATTCAGAACAACAGCATGAGGAGCCCAAAACGTCAAATATTTGCGCTCAATTTGCACAACATTTTTTGACCATTTGATTATTAATGTTAAAACTTTTACAGACTGTGATTCTAGCTGCAGTTGTGAAACTCACAATATGAACACCTCACAGAGCTTTGTTTATCTGCAATGAATGAAGTTTACTCTTCAGCACTGCACTTGCGCCGACTTTTACGCACAGCGTTGTTCACACAGAGTTCAATCCAAACACAGCAAGATTTCTCAGAGTTGATGAAAATCTCTTATTTGATTCCACTTCGCATGCTATATGTGCCATTTGGCCACAATAAATATAAAATATGTACATTTTCTGATATATAATCAAAGTTTTCCTTTCCTATTTGAGTTGTCCATCTACTCATGTATACACAGTAAAATCTCCATGTAATCTTAATCAAAGACATTTTCAAACACAACCTTAGACATCCTGGAACGTTGTTTGACACAGAGCATAAGCTCAATAACTATCTGTGAGATCCAAAGCCAAAGAAGACAAGAGAAAACTTACTTTTGCAGTTGCGCATGAAGGAGCTTCGTCGGCTCCGAGAAATAGAAGAGTTGTCCATCCTGAACCAAAGCCCAAAGCGAGTTAGTAAAGTAAAGCCTTGCTATCTCCGCTGATGCCCTGGTTCCCGAGTCGGAGCGACTGAGAGTGTGCCGGTTGATGGCTACCAGTGTTCCATATATACTCAAGCATGCCGTTATTGCCTACGGCAGTGGGCACCGTGGATTCTCCTACGTCACGGATCAGGGTCATGAATGAGTGAGGGCGGCAAGAAACGGAAAGGGGAGGGGCCGACCGTAGGGGATTCTCTTGGTGAGCTTGTATGCGCGTAAAAGCTGGTTGGAGACGTGCACTCGAACTCAGAGAGGAGGAGACTTTTCGACGCACATTGGATCAAGAGGGAGGGAGTGTGAAAGAGTGAATGTAGAAGGAATGAAGGGAGGCGGGAGCGAGCCAAGGCATGGTGCCCGGTAATGATGACTGAGCTCTGTGGAGGAGCGGAGGATGGGTAGGAGTGGCTCGTTTCCTGGCTAGCGTTTTCAGAGACACTTATGGTCCGTTTCCGGCACGTTGCAGCCAGACTGAGAGATACAGAAAAAAACTTAGATGGTTCTGTGTTAAGAAAGAAGGATGCCCCCGATTTATGAATCAGGCAGATAATTCAGTGCCAAAAGCAAGTCACACAAAACAACCATGATTGAGTAGTTGTTCTGGAGGTTAATTACATGCGCAGTCATGCTGTTTGTGTTTTAATTATAGCTCGTGACATAATTATTGATGATGAAGATATGAAATGTCTTTATATATCTGAAAGGGGAAAGGATGAGTGTATGAAAGTGGGTCTTATTTAATTATTTATGGTTATTCAGGTACTTCAGATACTAATAAAAATCTGAAATAACTGTAAATCTGCACTGAACATGTCAAATATAATTTCTCTCAGTTCTTATGGCCTATTTCCCTGTTTTTATCACATTTGTTGAAATTCTGTTTATCAATTTGATAAATGGTGTCAAATTGGCCTGTATTGAATCAAGAGAGCAAAAACACAACAGATGCCTTAAGATGGATGCCACTTTGAGACTGTTCTGCTCTGTCTGTGCCTCAAGCTGTCACTGTTTGTGTTTGAACACTAGCAGTACGATGGCATCAGTTGTGACAATCAAAGTGTCATGAATTATGACTTTTTATGCATTCAAATCACTTTTTCAAAATGTTTGTGAGCACATGAAGGATTAGAGAAATATAAACTGGTGTCTATTGGACTAAAATCAAATGCAAAAGTCCAACAATGAACAATGTTTCTTATTTTTTATGCCTTTTTGTCCAATGTTGAAACAGTACTAGACTTAATCTTTAAAAATCGTATTATAGACATACAATGAAGTACACAGCTAAATAGCATGGGATTCTTTAATGTCAAGCTTTAAAAATCTCTCCAAACTGGTGCCTTTTTGGTGCATTATTACTTTCCTGTTTTCTTTTACTAAATGTATAATGGCATGTAAGATTGCTTTTTTTACTCTCATGTTTCACAACTTTGAAAATGAGAAAAAAGAGAAAAGGTCAGTGTCACAAGGTAGGTGTGTAAGCCTCAATTGCTGGACACACACAAAGGGATTTGAGAAAGAGTGTCTTTTAATGTTGCTAGATATCCTTGGGGATTGTGTCGAGAAGGTAAGTGCGGGTGAATAGAACAGGTTGTTGTTGAGCTTTGATTGAAGGCAAGAGGACAGCAGGATTTCTCAGCGAGTACGCTAGCAGACACACCAGAGTTTGGTCTGTGGCAGAGGAGAAGACGACCCATGAATAAAAGGCAAGGACAGGTCAAAAGGCAAGTCACTATGGCTGAGGAGGCCTACTATATGATGTAATAAACAATCAGGCGATGAATGGAAGGAGAGTCCAGGTTAAATACTGTAGTAGATGAATGATGATGGTCAGGTGTGCAGGAGAAACTGAGGCAGCCACGCCTGCTTCTGGGAGGGTACACAGAGTTGGTGATCACGCCCACACACACACACACACACACGACAGAGGGTGGAAAGAGCAGGAAAGAGGTAGAAGGAGGGTCGGCACCTGAGAGGGCAAGGGGACCGTGACAAATCTTATTTGCAGTATTTGCTGTAAAAGGCATTACAAGTTTTGAAATTCTTGACCAGGTTTGCACAGAGCTTCTGTTATTTTCTGTGGTGTTTTGGTTGGGAAACTGTGAAAATGTCAAACATGCCAAAAGTTTTTCAGCATTGGCCTCTTTTTGTCTTGTATTTTGGAGTCTGAGGTGTGTTTAGGTATTTTTTTTGTTAAAAAACAAAAACATGCTATATTAATTTTTAACCTGGTTTACACAAAGTACTTTTTTTTTCTGGAATAAGCTGAGATATATTTAAGTCCATTATTTCATCTGCCACTGATATGTTGCCCATACCACTGGCTGCAAACCAAGCCCAGATGCATGATTGGTCCAGACCCATGCTTTTCAGGTATATTTTTTCCGTCAAACTGTCCATTGCAGCCAAAAGTTCTATTTTAAATTAATTTAGGAATTGTTGCCTTGTCTTGTTTAAATGTTTGATGAAAACTTTCGACATGACTTCCAATCAAGGTCAGAGTGTAACAGCACATCACCACTCCAGAATTTGTTGAAACTTCCTGGCAGTCGCTTACAGTCAGACGAGTTCTCCACAAAAACAACCCCAAGGGTAATTTATTCATGGATGCAAAGTGTGGTTTTTAATTTAAAAGTTAATGGTACTCAATGGTATTCAAAATGGCACCATTAACATGACACTGACATCGTAGAAAGTATCTATTTTAGTACTAATCATGATGTTTTGTTTTTCTTAATGATAATAATAAGCTTTAAAATAATATTAATAGTAATAAACTTTATTTACATGGCACTTTTCTAAACAAAGTGTTTTTAAAAAAGCTTCAGGTCAAGTAAAATCAACTTGAAACAAATCAATACAACCATACAAATTGTAAGAAAAAGTCATATGAAAAACAACTAATATAAAAGTATAAAAATGAAATGAAAATAATGCATAAGATTTGTTAAAAAGTGTTCCAGTGAAGCGTTGTCTATATTGACTGAATATAATACCATTAATCCCTCCGTCTGGGTCTGTTGGAGCCGTAGTTTGGAGGATGCCCCTATGGACAGGATAAGGCATGAGCCAACTACCTATTTGGTTATTTTGATTGAAGGGACTACTTGTCCAAATTAAGTGCCTTCCTAGCATTCTCGCTAGTTGCTATTAACTAATGACTTAATTACATAACTAACCGAAACAAATCTTCCTTGAACATTCCCCTTCTTTATGGCCATGGATCATTGCGATTTTTCTAAATGTGGCCAATAATGTTTCATCTTTGTCTCAATGACTTTTGGACCTCTTACATTCACCAAATGGTCGGAATATTTTGAGCTGGGGTGCTCAAACCTTTGCATTATACTATGAGGCGCTTTGAATTGGTGGATTGGAAACAGAGTTGAGATATATTTTTCATAGTTTTCCATTCAATCTGTTGTCTCTTCGTTTGAATAACTTGTCACTTTTAGTTCAGCTTCCTTAAATATATCAAGGCAATTGGTTTCCTGATATTTTGCTAGTAATGTGAACTTGTAAGGATAACTTATTTTTATGAGTACAGCTTAATTAACATAACTCCCAAGCTTAAGTAATCAAAATTGTAAAGTAAAGTGAACTTATTACAGTGTAGTTACTGGTTATTTTTTTTATCAAGGAGAGTTTTGAATGTGTTAATCCTCACAGACATGTCTGAATTAAATAGCTGTAGAAATCGATTGTAAACTTGAACCTTTTACTGAGTATTTTCTGAGGAAGATTTTTGATGAAAGCACACTTAAAAATAAGATGACAATACCAACGAGACTGCAGTCGTTGCAGTGGAGTAGGTCAGAGCTGGCCTTGAAGAATATTTTGAGCTTTCCCTGAATGTCTGACACTGAAAATGAATGAAGACTGCTGCTCAGACTGAGAGCTGTGACGACATAGACAACAGAAGCACAGCCATTCATAGAAACACACAGAATGTTCAACAGATGAGAGAATGATGGAGGATGGAGTCACACGTAAGGGCGTGTGCACAGTTGCATACAGTACACACTCATCTACATACCCACAGTTGGCAGAGTCTCCATTCATGGCAAAGCCAACAGAGCCACATGAACGATAAACAAATGAGTAATTGAGGGGATCCATCACACACTACGTGTTATTGTTCCCTCACACCTCCTGCTTTGTCCTTATCTGGACTTGTGGACGCTCCACAGGCTCTAGCCCACTGGCCATCAGGGACCAGCACCTTACTGGCTTCCCCTTCTCACACACCCACAGCACCTACTGTGAGAGTGTGTGTGTGCATGTGTGTTTGCATGGCTGCCTGCTGAGGCAAACTTTGTCTAAATGCCACCACGGCCCGTCAGTCAGTCAGCGTTGTGCCAGTCACCCACACAGCAGGTTCGCAGTAATGCGTAGGCACAGTCTCTTCAGTTTGTTTGATGATCGCTACATCATGTTTGTGTAATTCCCACACAGAAACAAAACGCGGCTTCCCCGGCCAGCGCCCCCGCCAGCACATCTGCCGGTCCGTCTATCTGTCCATCTGCATGTCTGTCCTCCTGTTTGGATCCCACCTGGCTGCATTAAAACCTGCCTTGGGCTTTGATCCACCATTACCTATCAACTGATGAGTGCGTCACTGCACCTACTAGCATGGCACGTTGTCATCTTGCACCCTGTGGTGAGAAACACCCAGAAATAAACTGATTTCACTTTTAAGAAGCTGATCATTCTAAATGAGGCTCCTGGATTCTTTGCTGCAGGTGTGATGATCACACCAATAACAGGTCGGAAAAGATGACTGCGAGGGTGATGGGACTCCATAATAAAGGTGTTTTTGTTGCTAAGGTAACAACACACATCCCTGTATTCTCAGGCCTGTGGTAAAGTTATCAAATTGAAATGATATCTCCCTGTTATGGAATTTCTACCTGATTCTGCCCAGTTCACGCTGGCTTAAAAACTCTCGATTATCTCTATATGAAAAGGTGTTAATTTGATATGGAGTCTCAACGTGGTTCATCTCACCTTCAAACTTAATGAGTACATTATGTTTACTTGCACAGCTTGTGAACTTTTGCAAGGAGGGGTGTGAGAAAGACAGGAGGACGTGTCCTGTGGTGGTTACATTAGACTGTGTGATGTGCATGAGTTAGAAGACTCGAAAACACAGACAGACACTGACGACACATAAAAAGAGCATCACGCATAGCCAGTCAAACAAAAGAACCAGGACAAGTACTTCTTGTAGGTGACTCAACGTGTCATATTGTTTTGAAGCAGCTAACACATTGCTCACGGGGACAAACCATGCACCCCTCGCAGAGACTCCAGCATCTTTCAGCGTCTGTCCAAATGTCACAAACAAAGACTCGTGTGCGTTTCTTCCCTGTCTTGCTCATTTTCGCTCTCTTACATTGTGGCTCTCTTTGTCTTCCAGTGCTCCCTCGCTTTGCTTTGCCAGTGATGTTCATTTGTTTGGCATCTTGGCGTCATCACTTCCGCTTAACCATATACTGCTGTTGTCTTTCCGCGCACAGAGTCTGCAACACAATGGTTGCCGTCGTGTCCTGTCACCAGTTTCCTTTTCCTAAAAGGCAACTAGTTTTTAAATTTCTAAAATGCCAGACAGCCATTTAGGTAAAATGTCATCACCTGTTTTTATTTAACTTATCAGATGTCTTTAAAGTTACTTTTTGTTGTTGTGGATAAAGATACATAAATTACATATTGTTTAGGGAATTTTCCTAACTTTAGAAGAAAACCATGCTTGTGAACATCAATTCCTGATAATGTTATAATTGAAAAGGACAGTTAAAACATATCATAAAGGCATTTCATATACATTTGATGTTTCCTTTCTTCTTTTTTGGCCACATTAGATTGCAGTGTTAACCAATGTAAAAAATTAAATCTACAGAAATCTGAGCAAACAAAAAGGCCAGTTCTGATGGTTAATGCTGGCAGAACATTTTAACCTTAGATGGTCAACGATACGTAAATCCATTCAATCAAGTTCTGATCAAAGCTAAAAAAGGTTCTGACAAAATAAATATCTGCCTAATCTTTGTAATGTTCTGTAAAAAATGTATTGAGCTGCAACAATTTAAAAAAGATTGAATATGCTTGTTTTTTATTACCGTGGCTGCTCCTCCACTTCCACGCTCAACGTCGCCAGCATACTGATCACCGGTTCTGACACTACAATTCCCAGGATTCCTCTGTTCATGTCATCATTGTCTGCACCTGTGTCCTCATCATTGCCCTCATGTGTTGCACCTGTCATCCCTCTACTTATACCCAGTGTTCATCCAGCTTCCTTGCGTAGTCTTCTTATGTGATGTCTCAAGTCTTTACCTTTGAAGAACACTAGGGTTAATGTCCAGCAAGTATTGTTTCATTCTGACACTGTTCCTCCCCCACTGCAAGCCTTTTACCTGTACAGATGAAGACAATGAAGCCCCTGTGCTACTCAAAGATTTATATTGTAACTTTAAGACCAAAGGAGATGCAGGGGTGTGTGACAAATAGCAGCAAAGTTAAGTAAAGGCGCTGTCAAATAGATTTTTCTTTCTCTTAATTTTTTGCTCCATAAAGCTTCTGAGTGAAATGACCCAGAAGTATCCAAACCTCAGCCGTGACAATAGCTGGCGAAATTCTCTTAATTCTAAGGAAATTAGCTTCAATGCATCATTTAGCACCTCCTTTACTATTTTGTCTGGCAGTCACATAAGTTGGAAGACAATCTTGAGGTGCTGTCTTCTTTTTTCCAACGTGACAAGTTTGAGCATGATGTGGCGCTCCGTCAGCACACCATGATCCTCCTTTCTCATCTCAGACATACTGCTTTTGAAGCAACACTTTAAAGTTTTTTCCTGGTCTGTTTTAAGTCAAATCCCAAACAACAGCTGAGGCAATCTAGCTCAACAATATATTGTCATTTTCATAGGCCTGCAGTTTATTTGTACATTTTTGTATTGTCTGTTTATATTTACTGTCATTGTGCACGTATGTGTGTGGTGTTCTTTACCTACCAAGGAAAGAAAGAAACTATTTCAGTTTTACAGAGGCAGCTTCAGTAATTCAGTTTAACACCAACGCTAAGTTAAACACCAAGTTAAATGAGCCAGTCAACTGTGGAAAAAGATCTGAACACTCAATCACTTCTGCAACACCAAATGAAGTCTGAGTAAATCTCTCAGTCGTGTCAGCATGGGTTTATCTGCGCTTGGTCTTGGAAACATTTGCTTTCTTTGCATAAAAACATTGTATTAAATTTACATTTGTCTGTATTATGGGAAATGTTACAATGCAATCAGAGCTTGACCCAAGTGACTAAAAGGCACACCATCTTTGGCATCTGGTGAAAGGATTTCACAAATTTGTATTTTTTCTTCAAGTTCCCAAGCTTTACAGGAGTGCAGCCCCCAGTTGCTACATTTCCATTTCATTATTCATGAAACACAGAATGGAGCAGACTACACAAAGCTGCTTCCTTACGTTTTGTTCATTATATTTGCGCCTTCGTCTCTATGAGGCTGGATCTCCAACTGAGTTAAATACCCAGAAGCCACATCAAAAATGTACTGCGTTGTTTTCTTGCAAACATAAGTTATTTTCAGTCTAAACATCTTTTATGTAGAAAAGCTGAGTGCCTATCAGATTATTCAAAAGTTCTTCAATGTTTATATACATGTTTGTTAGCTTGTAGAGCAACTAAAGTCTATCATGAAATAATAACAGACAGCTTATAGCTCAGAATATGATGTAATTTAGTCGGGTACCATCAAACTAATCTGCCAGTCGCAGTTTATCCGGTTTGTAATCCAGTAATAATCTGCTGTTATGAGTAGGAATGTTGATATCCTTGCAACTGGTTTGTGGTCAAAACTTTTTGTGCAATCTGTTAGCAACAGACAGGTTTTCGATATGTGGATGTTCAACAATAACAGATCTCAGCCCATCATCTCTCACTGTGTCAGAATCATCCATTTTTCAGGACTTCAGATGTCCTCTATCAGCCCAGAAAATAGCCTTTGGCATGAGCTGTCAATGCACTGTGAAACAGTGTGATGGTGATTGTGGCTCAGGTGGATTCACGGAGCTTCCACGAATGAGATGATCAGTGCTTCAGTCACCAGCCCCTCCACATGTTGAACTGTACTTTTGCAAGACATTAAACTCTAATGAACTTGTCAGCGTGCAAGTGTTTAATAGAAAAAATACATTTAAAGCAAATGTTGTGAAGCTCTTTGTAGAACTCAAATCTACTTAATTATCCAAGGCACTGGATTAACCAACATATCCCCACTTGCAAACCTTGTTGTGTTTGTCCATGCAGGCAGGTCCTGCCAAAAATTATGTTTGAAGAATATTCTGTGAGAGGTTGTGAGAGGAACTACATTTGAATTTAAAAAATGGTGTCTGTAACAGCACAATTATGTTGTAAAAATAATGTATTTTAGCCATTACCGTGATTAGTTTTACACCCTTAGCAAGTAGTTTTCATTTATAAATTTAACCAACCAATGTTATTTTCTAAAGCCAACCAGAAGAATGACAAAATGTTGTCATGGTTACTTTTACAGTGATGAAGGTAACCAGCAAAATGGTGTCAGTAAGGGTGAGGGTTGCACTGTAGACCTGTAACCCTAACCCTAACCCTAACCCTGTATATTTAAGCCCTAACCATGGTGGTTTTGTAACCCTAACCAAGGAATGTCAGTGCTTAAATCTCACCAGGAAGAGAGAAAGGTGTTTTATTTAAGTGTTGTCATGCAATTGACTGAATCTATGTTGGTCTCGATCTCACATCGCACAGCGATTCAATTCACAAGTATTCAGTAATGTTTCTAAGTAAGAAACTTGTCCATTGTGCAACTCATTCTCCAAAGAATAATGTAACCAAAGGGAAGTTTTAAAATTGGTGGTGACAGACATGTATCCATGGTAGAAGCCTACAAGAACAGAGTCTTTTTGGGCTGGAACTTCAGTCTTAGCTGAAATCAGGATGCTTAAGAGCCTCCACCACCCCAGCTTGTTTAATGCATGATAAAGCTGGTATCTAGTATGTGCGTGTGACCTAATATTTGCTTATACATGTGTCAAATAAAAAAGGAAGTCTTTAAAGAAAACAAATTAGCAACATAATAAATGAAGACACTGCATGTAATTCTGACTTTAAAAAGTAACACCTTATTATAGATCAGATATTATTAATCATGTTATATGGATAGTTTAACAACTAAAATATAGGCGTACAGTAGAGAAATGCGTCAAGTCACCATAGCACTGTCTGTGCAGATGAGTCAAACCACAAGGCTTGTCCAGGCAGATATGAGATAACACTGTACATCCGGCTTGCTACTTTTTTTGGTCATTGCAACTTCCGCCCCTCGTCTCATCTCCAGAGCAACAATTGTATAACACTTAGCCATATATGTTTACATGCGTTCAGATCAATATCGTCTACTCTCCTTCTTCGTCCTCCCCCACTGAATCCGGTCCTCCTCAGAGTTACTCTGTTCAGTGCCACTCACAGCTTCCTCTTGCAATTACCTATTAGAAATACAAAATAAATCAAGAAAAAATAGTGATCATTTAATCATCCATATAATCCCAAAGAGGCAAATTATTGTATTACATATATTACTGATCCTGACTCTGCTGCTCCAACAGATGGCCGCAAAGCAGACCCCAGTCTCCAGCACAGACCTATAGAAGATATGCAACGTCTTGCCACAACTATTTATGTAATTAAGATGTAAGAAGTATAGGATTATAATCTGTGCCTTCATCTTCCTCTCTATTTATACAGCCGTCTTTCTTTCACTTCACATAAGCTCTACAACTGCTAAAACATGTAATTTCTATAGCAGAGAAAATAATGAACTGCAGAGGAATGTGTAATATGTCAGTGTTTTTAATCAGCATTTTACAAATATATGTGTAAGAAACACTGATGTGAAACATCACAAGTTCTTTCTTGTCATATTTCTGTGTTTGCATGTATTTTTTGGTGGTGATACTTCATGAACATTAAAGGTCTGTTTTCAGTCTATACACTGCTGAGTTCTTCCCATCTGTCAAGGCTAATCAGTGTCTTTATTAACATAATGTACGTCAGAAACAAGCTGTTTGTTTTGTCTCTTAAAGATCAGTGTGAAACAGTCATTAAACAGGGTTATTATTTTATGATACTTTATATTGAAGGTGTGGTGTGTTCAATTAATTAGGGAACAATTTGTCAACAGAGGAAATGGAATTTTTAAAAGCCTAATTGATGTTGTTGTTAGTTTTGGACCCAAATGCAGGAACACAGGCAGAGATGGTCTTAGTGGATTTATTAAAGACAACTAAAGGTACTGTTGAGGCAGAATAAGCAAAAAAAAAACAATGACAGTAGTTACTTAAACAGAACAACAAACTTGCTGACTGATGGGAGGACAAACAAATTACGGAAAGGCAGATGGGTGTCACTACATCAAAACACTGGCAAGGAGCAAAGAAAACCTGGGAGAACATAAAGGGAGAGAGTGATTATAAAATGAGCTGCAGGTGAGGTAATCAGCAACGGTAACCAGGTGTGACAAGGAAGTAACACAACAGAATGCACAAGTGAGCAAATGTGTACAAAGCAAACAATAAGAAAGGAAATTAAAGAGCAAACCAAAAGATACAAAAACTCATAGAACATGACAGTAGTTTTGAAAAGAACCTATCCAGCTATATTTTGTTGTTTGTTATCACTTTACAGGTATGATAGCCAGAGGAGGAACTCTCTCCTGCTCCCACCAGCTTGAAGAAGCTGGCTTTATGGTCACTGTGGTTGTGAGCTGTTTTGGGAATTCAGATGCAGCTGAGTAATGTTTCCAGACAGAGGTGCCTAAAATAACTCACAATCAGATCATTAACCATCCAGATGAGTTCACATTTCACAGTAAACATCTAGATGTTATTCACTGAGGTCAGCGTCTCAGAAGGAGAAATAAAGATCTAAGTTGCTCTGCTCACTGCAGAGCTCCGAGTAAGACGCACAAGGGTTAAGAATCATGGTTTCTGGAAAGATAAAGTAGCAAACATCACAGCTGATTTGCTGGACATTGAAGTCTAGTTGTTTTTAACTGTGCAGTGTCAACAGTGTTGCATATCACACGAGTGGCAGCTCAAACAGAGGCTGCAGGGTCCAATTAACAACCCTGTTGGAGGATTGGCTCTTCATTTCTTATACATGCATATTCTAATAATATTGGTACAGTCCGTACCAAAACACATAAAACACTCTGGATCTCTACCCTAACACTGTATCTTGTACAGATAATATTTGAGGTCTTAGTCTCACAAATAATTTAGGCATCAGGCAGGAAATTTAGTCAGCTTGCTCTTAATTTGATCTTAGAGCGATTCCTACCGGGAGAAATTATTTTCACAGCAGAGAATGCTGCGCTCCGCTTTCATGCAAACCTCATCTTGTTTAAATTTTTACTCTGTCTATAGGGAGAGAGCGATCACAACCCCTGTGTTTGATTAAGATTATGTTCAGGGAGATCCAGCCCAATCAAGCTCTGTTGTGTGTGCTGAGTAAAAGAGAGTCACAGGGAGTTTTTGTTGTTCCTTCCTCTGATGTGTTGCAGCGTTTGATTTTCTCCATCATTCTCTTGTCTCCACATGTCTCTCTGACCAGCTTGATACAATTAAATGAAGCTCTCCTGGCATGATTGTACAGGGTTACTGCCAGTGGCAGAACAACTGAAATTCACAGCTTTATTCTTTTCTCATATTTTTCAGGATGACGTGCATCAGATAATCAAGTACTGCTTGTACTTTTTTCACCTTTGTGTTTCTTGTCTACGTTTGGAAAATGTAATTCTTGTGAAAATGTTCCCTTTTAACTTTTAATTATAACATCTTGTATCATTCAGTGTCGTTTCCTAATCAATTGTGCACTGAGTGCACATTGAGAACAAATTCAAACAGTGTTACAGAACTACAGAGAGGGGGGGAATAAGCAACTATGGTTCCTAACAGTCCCTCTGTGTGATAATGAAGTGTGACTGAATGAAGTACAACTAACAGCAAGACAGTGTGAAAGAATTATTAGCAAGTGGATGAAATTGACAGGATCTATGACAGGATATTCAAGAACATCTCGGTCAATCCAATTTGAAGAAAGACTCTTAATCCGTCATAAATGTATATTCAGCTTTGTAGTAGTGCCACAGTGGCTTAAAAAGGCTGCTATGAAAGACAGCATGGAGGCAGCAATCACGGCAGCACAAGATCAGGCCGTGAGCACAAGAGGTACAGAGTTCAGGGGCTTCCACACCAGACAGGATCTAAGGAGCAGGCTGTGCAAAGAGGCCTTTGAGACAGTCCAGCACATTGGGGGTAAGATTCAGGCAAATACGGCCTGACCGAGTGGCTGGAAAAGTGTACAACAACATATGTACTAAGTATGAATTGGAAGTCCTAAAGTCAAACAGGGAGATGCCATAAATAGCTACGTTCCTGAGGGACTTCTGGATTCAGACTGACAAACTGGTGATAGCTAATGAAGCAGACATTGTGGTAATTGACAAACTGCAGAAGACAGTAGTGATAGATCTGGCAATCCCAAGTGACACCAACATCGAGTAGAAGGAACATGAGAAGCTCAGAAAATGTGAAATGAGATGATGATGCCAGCGATAATTGGACCATCCCCAAAAAGGGCGAGTAGCTCTGTTAGATTCTAGAAACAGCATCATGGATCTCTGTTTTCCAGAAGAGCGCCGTCCTAGCTAAGAACCCTCAAATTCCCAGCCTTCTGGTAGAGAATCTGGGCTTAAAAAGGCAAATGCGCACATGAGGGTGAGCGTGGGAATGAGTGATCTTTGCTGGGGAAGATCTTTCCACATTGTATATAGGCGTATGTAAAACAAATAGGAATAAGTTTCCATAAAATAGTTTAAATCATATGACTTCATATGAAGTCATAATAGCTTGAAGTGGGGTTCTCAATACTGAAGTTAAATAGCAAACATCTGATGCAGTCCTTAATTGTGTCGGAACAAATAACTAATCCATCAAAAAACCTAATCCATCAAAAAACAAAAGAAAGAGTAAATGGAACGTCTCTGTTAGAGTTTAATATCTGCCTAATGTCATTTCTTTTCTGAGTTTTTACATTTTAAAAGAGACATAAGTAGTTGGTGGAGTCAACCTCCTGTTTAGATTTATGTTGTCATGATCCACCTCTGCAGGAAGCAATGCTTTTTCCTGCAGCTGTCAAAGACAATGGTTGTTGTCTGTGACAGCTGTCAGCTGAGAAGTCAGCACAAACCATTTGCCTTACTGAGTCTGCCAAATATAAACACAGGTATTCATATACACCTGAGTGATGGTGCAGTAACAAGAAAATAAACTCCAAACACACTGTCCGCAGCTCCAAATCAAGAGGCTGAGTTTGCTTAAGTGTGGCCAAAGTGGGCAACTGTTGTGTCAACTGACTTGTGCCAGTTTAGCTGCACCAAAGGTGATATTATCTGTTTCCAGTTATATATGCAGCTACTTTTAGCCACAAAACATAAGTGGTGAAAAGTCCTTCTAGGGCTTAAAGCACAGATGTCCAAAGTCAAGTCAGTCCTCGCTGTCCTGCAGGTTTTAGATGTTTTCCCGGCTTCAACACACCTGATTCAGATTAAATGGATCTCTTCAAAAGATTGTTAAGGTCTACACAAGCCTGCTAATGATGCATTGATCTGACTCAGGTGTGTTGAAGCAGGGAACATCTAAAACCTGCAGGACGGCGGCCCTCGAGGATCGGATGTGGACATCCCTGGCTTAAAGGCCTCAGCTACTGTAGAAACTGTGAGACGCAATAACCAACAGAAATGTAAATCAACTCCAGTTGTCTCATCTTCAAATGACCAGCCACTCTCTGTTAAGTTAGCATGACAGTCAATGCTCCTCAGGTTGAACATTGGGGGTTGAACAGAACCCAAATCTTAATCTAAAGCAGTGTTCTTCAACCCTGGTCCTTGGGACCCACCGCTCTGCATGTTTTCGATGTTTCCCTCCTCCAACACCTGATTCAAATGAATGGCTCCTTATCAGGCCACTGATGACGAGCTGATCATTTGACTCAGGTGTGGTGGAGGAGGGAAACATCGGCTTTAACAAAAAGCTTTAACGAAAAGTAACTGAATTTTAGACCTAATTTCACATCCAATGACTCACAAATAACTGAGAAATAGCTAGTATTCCAGTTTTGAGTGTCCTCTTTATGATGTTATTCCACAGAAGAAAGAAACACATGTGCAAACCTCACTTTTTTCTGTTTATTGTGGATAGTATTCATTATTCATAACTCTGGATTCAGATGCTTTAATTTAGCTTGATTTCAGCAGACAGCATTCAGTCCTCATAATGCCTCTGTCCCATCACGTTTTCAGGTAATGGACTATAGAATTCTATCATTGCATGAAGTATTAATGAATCAATCTTTATTTTTCTTCTGCAAGCTGCTGCCTCCTCTCCCCTCCACATCCTCTCTCCCCATTCATCAGTCCCCCCTCACCTCTCTCCTTGCATCCATCTGTTCCCCTTTCATCTGTTATTTTTAACCCTGAGGCTTGCCTCATGAGTGACGCACATGGGCACGTAATTCGGACACAGTAAACCATAGACGAAAAAAAGGTCTGGGCTACAGCAACACAGAGCCAGACAGTGACTGATATGAAAGCAGAAACACGGAGGGTCTTATTAGGGAGACAAGGAGCGACAAACTTCAGTTAAACAGTGGGGGCGCGGAGGTGAGACACATGAAAGAGAGGCATAAACTCTGTCATCCCTCATTTTAGAGATAATTCCCAACCAAACGATTTCTTAAAACTTGTTACCTGACAGACATCACTGAAATACCTGTCAGGAACAGTGTTTCACCCCAAGCTTTGGAACAAACCATGTTCAAACACTGAAAGCATAATCAGCAAAGCATTATTCCCACATCTTCCTTCTGCCTCTTTACCCCATCTATCTTCCTGAAAGCTCCACACACCCACTCATTTGTCTGAGCAGAAAGAAGAGGAGTTACATATCAATCTTACGTCACTCAGCAGTCAGCCTGAGACTTTTCATAGATGCACTGAATGAGCATCAACACCACATGACGCACACCAACTGTCAGGTTGAAGCATTTATGCACTTGTGTGTGTTTGCATGGGAGCGCAAATATGTGGAAATATAATTAGAAATTACTAATATGTGTGGCTGCAGCTGATCTAGACTGTAAGGAGCGCCACAGAACCATCCAGAAGACGGGAATTAGAAAGTTTTTCTTAATCTTTGTTTTACGACTTGTAATAATGAGTTAACGTTACTCATTACTGGACAATAACGCTAAAATTGTCTGCACCCACCTACTCAATATGTGTTCAAGCTGTTCCAAAACTTATACATCAGAGTTTCTGCATGCAACAATGAAAGCATTGAAGCAACAGCCAAGTGTAGTGATTAATAAGGCTACACGTAGGAACGTATTTTCTAATACAATAAAATTAGAACTGATGACACATTTGATTGCAGCCCAGAATCGATTACTTTGACAGCAATTACCAAAGCAGAGAATCATTTGCTCTGACTGAACTCGTTAAGCTTTCAGACAGACGGTGACTTAGTGGGAAGGAAAGATAAGGATTTCATTCTTCTGTATGGAAGATTAAAGAAGTCATATTGAAATTAAGTTGAAGCATGAATGATAACAAATGATAATTTAGATATGATTTTTGATCAAGGAAAAATCAAATGAAATAACTGGCTAAAGAATGGATGAATGTCCATAATGTCTTGTTTCTTTTGCTCAACCTGAAGAAAAGCATTTCTATTCAGATGGATGGAAATTACAATACACCGATAAAAGAGGTTAATTCCATCAGTTTTCCCGTTCACTTTTCATAGAGCAGAGTTATTATGACAGAACAAAACTCATAATACAGAAGGAGAAGTAAGTTGGGAGTTTCAACGCTCTATTTTTTAATGTTATAAGACGGCCGTGGCTCAGTACTAAGAGTGGGTCGTCCAATAGCCTGAATGTTGGCGGTTCGATTCCTACTCTCACTGCTCAAAAGATTGGTGAACTGACAGCTGTCACCATAGCCAAGGTGCCCTTGAGCAAGGCATCATACCCCCATGCTCCCTGGGCGCTGTGAATAGCTTTGGTGTATGGCATCTGTCTCCATGAGTGTGTGACCTAGTGTGTGTGTGTGTGTGTGTGTGTGTGTGTGTGTGTGTGTGTGTGGGTGTGTGTCAACAGGTGCCAACCTGGATGGGTCAAATGCGGAGGAGAAATTTAATGTATTTCATGTGACAATGACCACATGACAATAAAAAGTAGTTAGGAGTCACTATGCGTGCACTCTGTACATCACAGCTCTCCATTCAATACCAATGTAGAATTAATACAACTATGTAGTTTTCACTTGATGTGTCCAAAACATATTCACAAGTTTGAAGCAAAGCTGTTAGTTTGTTCATTCATTCGTCCCACCTCCCACAAAAGGTAGACACTGACACACACCTTCAGCCAGAGGTGATGAGTAAAAGAAAATACAGTAAATATTTACATCTGTAATAGTTTCCCAGATTATTACAGATTATTACAGGTTATTGGAAACCAGGTGAATCTGAGAACTATTTTTTTTCTTTACTTCTTTACCAGAAAGAATCTGTTTACACTGAAATTCATTTCGTAGCCTTCAAGCTGACTTTGTCCTCAAGGTGAACACACAGTTACAAAATAAAAGCCTTTCAACAAATGGGCTCACACCGACAGTACAAAAACGTAAAAAACTAAACACACACTTGTACATACTGAAGCGTACATGCCACACTTTATTTGATAGAATAATTAGTTCCTTGACTTATTTAAAGTCAAAAGTCAGTCAGATTTATTTGTATAACACATTCATGTGCTAAACAATAGTGCTTTACACTAAATAAAAGCATTAAAAATATGTAAAAGAATATAAATAGAAAGAAACAAAATAATTAAAATTAATAAAACAAGCAACAGTCTTGATAAGTTAAAAGATATCGTGCAGATTTCATGCATAGACACATGAGAAAATAAAAGTTTTTAACCTGGATTTAAAAACGTCTACATTTGGTGACAGTTTAATCTCCACTGGCAGTTTGTTCCTCTTGTTTGCAGCATAGCAGCTAAATCCTGCTTCTCCAGGTTTAGTCTGGACTCTGGACTGGACCAGCTGACCTGAGTCCTTGGATCTAAGACCTCTGCTGGGTTTATATTCTCTGAACATATCACAGATGTATTTTGCGCCAAAACCGTTCTGGGATTTGTAAACCATCAGCAGGCTTTTAAAATCTATTCTGTGTGGAGGCCAGTGTAAAGATTTTAAAACTGGTGAGATGTGTTCAGATCTCTTAGTCCTGGTTAAAACTCGAGCAGCAGCATTCTGGATGAGCTGCAGATGTTTAAAGCTCTTTTTGGAAAGTCCAGTTTAAGGGAAGTAGTGGGTTGTCTGCTCTCCATTTTGTGGTGTATACTGCAGATTACAACCACCTGAAAACCCCCTCCTCACTCTCGCCTTCCAAGTATGTAAAATAAAAACATTTAAAAGTTCACTCCACAACCAGTGAATGGATCCTGGTTATGTATTGGTATTGAATTCAATTATTAAAAGCATTTCTATTCACCTGAGCCAGAACTTTAGCTTCTTAACAGCAACAACCACTTAAGATGCGTGATAAATAATGTTTGTGTCGTAACATCTGTCCTGTCTGCAGATGTGGGCTCATCATCTGTGCCTCAGAGTGTTCATATGGAGTGATCAGCCGTCTATATTAAAGTTTAATTAGCCTATTATTGCATTATGACACCAGGTGGTAAGAATTCTGCGTATTTGGATGAACTCACAGAGACGGAATTACTAGATAATTGTTATCAAAGTTTTTAGAAAGTATATTAGATTCCCCCCAAAGTAACTTAGTTTAATTCCCAATATTAATCAGCATGTTTACAACAAGCAAAATATCAGGAAAATTTCTCAGGAATTAAGCAAGTTACAGTGGATTTTTGGAGACCAGCAGCCACAGACAGATGACGGGGATCTGTACAGGGGAAGAGTGGAGGTTTACACGTGCAAGTCTTATCTGAGCGTGAATTGATCACATCAGGTTGTCTTTGGATATGAATAACTTGAGCTAAGTTAATGAAAACACAACAACTAACAACGTAACAATTTTACAGTCAGGATAAGAGTTCAATAAGGAGAGATCCGCTGAAAGGTTTGTGTACAAAAAACATGACTCCAGTTAGTTGGACTCTGATGCTGCATCAAGGCAGAACGCAACATGATGGAAGAAAGGAAAGGCCTGGGGTCCAGATGCAGGGGGTGGGCTTCTGTTGAGCCTCCAACTTGGGCAAGTGAAGAAAGAGGATATAAGGAGGAGGTTTGTCTGGGAGGAGAATGACAACAGAGGTGAGATCAAAAAAGGTTGGGAAAGAGACTGATTGACTGTGTGGGAAAGGAAGCAGGAAGACCATTGGACCAGAGCAGTGACATCATAAATACTGTGGAAGGTTTGACAGTGTGGGAAAGCAGTGGAAACGAAATGGATCAGAGCAGAAGTTTCACTGTTATTAGTATTTTGTTGCAATTGTGCTTGATAAACACTGGACATGAGAGAAATCACAGTCCCGTTTGTCTTTGAGCAAATACAAATTTGAATAATTTCATGTTAAGTTTCACTAAGAGGCTCCAGAACCAGGCTGGACTGCAATACAGCTCAACACTTGTGATATTAAAAACCGCATTTTGGCTTTTAACTCAGTAACTCACTTTTAATCCATCATTAAAAAGATCTATCGCTAATCAGAATTCTATTTAAAATGACAGATAATGCAACTGTTATTATTTTATTTTAGAAGAGTTTTTGCCAACCTAAGTAGTGTCTGCAGGTGTTTCACTGTGGATTTTCTTTCACCAGGCTAAGGGTTAGCGCAGCTTACGCAAAGCCTCAGAGGAGCTAATGGACGAATGAACTCCTGAGGAACTCACGTCTTTATAGAGTTTGCTGAAGGTAACTGACCAATAAATGATGGAGAGACTGATATAGAGGAAAAATAAACATAAGTGGCTTTTCTGCTTTATCTATGTTAATTTCTTATTGTCTTTATTAATTGCTTTTTGTATCTCTTATTCCATAAGTCAGAGTTGATGTATCATCTCTCAGGAGAAACATTCTGGTTTTAATAAAATATTTCAACTTTCAAATATTTTCTATTTAAAGTATGTATGCAGCAGTGATATAGAACTGTAGCACGGTCATGGCACCTTATTTCAGCTGTAAAATAACACTAAGACAGATGTAGAAAATAATAAAAACTATAAAAACTGGAAATCAGGTCAAGTGACATAGCTTTGATAAAATATGTATCTCCTTGTTGTCACATTTCTTGGATTTAATCTTTAATAATGTAACATTCTCACAGTCCCCATAATAATTGCAGAATGTTTTAACGTTAACCCTTGTTCCAGATGTCACCCCAGTTTCTGTCCCCAATTCTTTTTCTCTTTTCAACCATAACATTAAACAATTTACATATAAAATAGCACTGTTCATCTTGTTATGGTGCTATGTTCTGCAATGAAAACCTGCAGGAGCAGTCACACCGGCCCTTATAACAACAGAGGACACCTACAGTGGCAGCCTCCCCCCAACAGGAGAGCAGTGGATGTCCCATAAACTGCTTAGGAAGGGTTCAAAGATAGTAATCTGATGGCATCTGTGAGAAGCGATCCACAAAGAGCCCACCCCACATCCAACAGAACACACTCACAGTCGCATAATGTTACGGCTGATTCATGTATTATTAGATTTACTTGTCATAAAGTTTCTAAACCGAGGTTATTTGTAGGAAAACTTCTCAACTGCTGCACCAAATATTTTTTTCTGGAACACAAGCTGAATGCATAAAGTCCCGACGTTATCCAGCCTTATTTTCTTCCCCCGATCAAAGGCTCCATCTGACGTCAGGATGGATAGTTTCCCAAAGGACGGAGCTTCAAATTTAAAACAGCTTTCATAATCATCACATTTTCAATTCATTAGGGGTCAAATTTATTTTTCCCAAAAGCTGCTCTGTAGTTCAATAGATGCAACTGTGACTGTGGTGGTTTCTTGTATCAGACAGAGATTGAATATATCCCCCTGACATTACATCAAATTAAACCTCCATCCCTCCGGGCAACCAGAATAAATGAGCTGATGCGTCTTCTCCTCCACACAAAAAAGAAAATGATTCTGTTGTTGTTAGTCTGAACACGGCAACCCTTCTGAGAGAAGAAAAGTGATGGAGAATATAAGTTGATGAAGAACGTTTAGTACACACATAATCATCTTCATTCCCTCCTGATTGTTGTTGTTGAACAGCCACCTTTCTGAGCAGCCAATCAGGCAGGTGCCAAATCCTCACATGAAGTGAAATTTGAACATGACAAAGAGGAGATTGAATGAATATGTGTGTAACTGCGTTTGTGTCTCTCCCACTCTCCCATTCATTCTCTTGCCACCAGTTATTTAGAAGTATTGTACCTCGAGGAATCATTAAGCTCTTAGAAACTCTCCCATAATGCCCAGCAGCTGAGACGATCCCAATTCACAGAGTGACGAAGCAGGGCTGGAAATAAGTGAAGCTGCATGTGTGTATATGGTGTCCGCTCTGGTCTACTCACATATGAACCTCGATATGTGTGTGTGTGTCTGTGTCAGTCTGACGTCAATACTCCTCCAATCTATATTTAACTGCACAGTGAGGAAGTCTCATAGCACCTTGTAGGTGTCTTATGTGAATGTATTTATAGAATGAAACTAAACCGGGTGCGAGTGTGACAGGTGAAGTGTGGCTTTTTCTTGCAGGTTTGTTTGGAGGAAACCTGAGTTTATTCCTGGAGCAGGGCTGCAGGGGAATATTTTTCTGATAAGACTTGCCTTTACCACTAAGCAAAGCATTTGAAGTAGGTCTGATGAAAAAATGGTGCAACACCTTATGGTCTTTATGTATGAAGTTACAGTGTAAAACGTAAAAATGCTGAATGCAGTGAGATCATGCAAAGAACCTCTTTAAGTAGTAAAATGTTCCCATTTTGTTGACGGGAAGACCTCTTTCTCTTGCTGTTTTTTTGCATCATTGTTGGTCTACCCATTAACAAACCAGCCTGGTTATGGTGCTGCCCCATCCACTGTAAGTAGATAATGCATCAATCTCTTACTCAAATAAAACTGCCAAATACTAAAGCACTGGTGGGATAAAAGCTGCGTTCCGGTCCCCTGACCAACCAAGCAGCTGTCGAGGTGGAGCTAGCTTAATTACAATTTGATTATATGTTTAACACAGCTGATTAAACTGATGGGTGATGGTTTATAGGAGAAGTAAGAAAAAAAACACTTAATGGTTACTTTGATTTTTTATGATAATTTAGATCCATCAACTTAATGACACTTCTTGATGGTTTGGGAACTGAGGACACTGATTGTTGCAGTTTTTCAGAGGAATCTGTGTCCATTCCTGCTGAATCCAAGATTTCAGCTGCTTAACAGTCCGTGGTTGTTGTTGTCTGGGTCTCCTCTTCATGATGCTTCATACATTTTCAATAGGAGACAGATGTGGACTGCAGGCAGGCAGCCGAGCTCACACACTCTGTGTGTATGAAGCCACGCTGCTGGAAGTCCTGCAGAATGAGGTCTGGCATCGTCCTGCTGAAATAACCACGGACCTCCCGGGAAAAGACGTCACCTTGATGGCAGCATCTGTCTCTCCAGAACTCCAACATCCAGCTCTGCATCAGTGGTACCTTCACACAGATGAAGCCCTCCATGCCATGGACTCTGCTGCAGCCCCATACCATCACAGATGCTGGCTTTAAACCTTTCTCTGAGAACAGCCTGGATGCTCTTTCTCATCTTTGTAGAAACAGACGTCAGTTTTTCCCAGAAGCAGCTGAAACGGGGACTCATCTGACCACAGAACACGTGTCCACTGTCTTTCTGTCCATCTGAGATTAGCTCATGTCCAGATAATTGATACATGGCTTCCTCCTTGTGCGATACAGTTTCAGATCACATCCTAGAATTCTATTATTGTTTATAGGAAAAAATTGTCAATCTTTACAGTTTGTTGTGATGCAGAAGTCAGTCAGAGTGAATAGCAGCTGCTTCAAACTCAGAAAGCTTTGTTGTTGGAGCTGGGATGAAAACTGCACCACTGGTAAAGTCTTCTAACACTGAGCAGACACTGCGCTCATTTAAAATGCAAACTCTATTAATTATTAACTGAACCCTGTAACACATATCATCAAGATTCAGCTTGGCATTGAAGGCGCTGCCAACAGAAGTATGAGCTCTGTGACTGAATGGTTCTTCCTGCACAATGTTTCTTCATGAGTCACATTTACCCAACACCTCAAATACATGTTATCGCCATATAGCTTTATGTTTTATTATTGTAACTCATCTTTTTTTATACAAATCTTAACCTTAAGTGGTCATTTAGCTAGAAACTAAAATCTCGGATGCCAAAAACTCACAGGGATGATTAGGCATACAACTAGGATCACTGCCGCAGACACAGCTCCAAAGAAAAAAGGAAGGCAGACTCCATCACCATGAACCTTTCCGAGGCCCTTCACCTCCTCTTTCAGCTGATCCATCAGGCAGCTGCTTCAGAGCTCCTCTGACCAAAAAAAGAAATAAATAAAACCTCCTTTAGTCCCACCGTTTTATACATTTCAAATAAGACCAAATAAACTCACACTCCTTTATAATCTACCTTGCACATCTACTCTGATTTATATACAGAATAACTTTAATGCTTTTTTAGAATATATATATGGATGTATATTTCTGTGTTTTTGTGATAAAAATGGACACCCATGAAAGACTCTTCATGCTCTTTTTTTAAGCACAGCAGCACAGGCCTGTTAGGGCATGAAGGGAATTATATGTGTATGTTCTGTGAGTTAAATTCTTACGTAGCAGGTCTTTTATCTTCAGAAGTTTAGATTTGTTAATGTTCAAAAGATGACTTATGAAAGAATCCACCGTGCAAATTATATTAATGAGCAATGAGATTACAGTAAGTAGTTTGAATTGATTAACGCTGATTTAACTGACCATAAAGACTCATGTCAATCATCAATCCATTGTTACGATTGTCATTCTTGTAGTTATTATCCTCACCTCAAGATCCCACAAGGAACTGTGGAAAAAAATATTTATTGTAAAAGTTTATAATCCTTAGAATAGGGTAATATCTTACACTGCTTGGTGGGATCAGGTGTTAGTCTTCATTTTCAACTTTACGACATGCAAACTTTAGACTGAGATCATCATTATCTTTTTTGATCCTTTAGGAAAGAATTGTGCAGATACCAAAGGAGTGGTGTTTTCACACTGTCTGGGCATTGTTGGAGATAAAAGACTAACATCACTGTATAGCTGTTTTATATATATTGTATTACCTCACTTAAAGGTTAAATTTTCAATATTTTTAACTATAGTGCAGCAGGAAACATCTATTTAAAGAAGTGGGCTTTTTGTGTTATCAGGTGAAAAAAATCCCTCAGTGTTATGGTGGTGTCCGGGCACATGTATGATAATTCAGTCTTAAGCCACAAGGCTTAGTGATATCTATAAGCTGAATTGAAGACTAAATGAGGGTTCACTCCTGTAAATTAACTAGTGATTTTCCAAGGTTGAACACATTACCTTTAATGTTTGATTACCAAGATGTTATTCCGGTGTCATCATAGTAGCATGTAGATATTTGTCTGTCTCAATCTCACGTCAGATAGAATAAAAGGATTTTAGGTGTTCAGTCAGATTCAACCCAAAGAGGACAAAAAAACTTTTCCACAGCAGAGCAAAGCTAAAGGACCAACAACAGACCGAACACAAATAAGGCTACACCTCAGATTGTTTTTAAGTCTGCCCCAAAGTGGCAGCAAAATGTAGACATGCATCCTCAGACAAACACAGACAGGTTGCAAAACCATGTTTCAGCCTCAAAGAGAACACCATTTCTATTTCTATAAAAATTACAAAATCTAAATTAATCTGATATTTTTACTCCTAATGATCAGGATCAGATTTTGATTCTGAAGGTTTAAAATTACAAAACTTTATTGTCTGTCATAAAAAATTACAAGTTTAAGATTTAATGGCTTACAAATACAGAAAGTATACAAACAGAAAGATTGATCAGAATGTTGTTTATCGTTGTTCATGTGTAAGCAAGGAAACCAGCATCCAATGACATCCAGGAGTGACGGTTGTGTTGTAGAAGGAATGTATTTTAGTCTTCAGCCTTGTTGTTTTCTAACCCTAACCAAGTAATTTTACAGCAGAAATACCAGGAATTGAGAAAGTGTTGTAGTAAAGTGTTGACGTCGTAGTTATTGTTGATGGAAGGTACGTTAGTTTCGATCGCGCAAAGCCCAGCAGCACTTAGCAGCTACATTCAATCACCCTTCCTTCCTCTTATTGAAGACTTTGAGGCTTTCTAAACAAAAGGATCAAGATAGATCAAGATCTATGTGATCTAATGTATTTCCCTTCCGCTACTTGTCGGGACGATACTTTACAGAACACCGTAGTGATCCATATTGAGGGGTATGAATAAACTATCATTTCAGTTGAAGGACTTGTTTGTCAGAGATGGCAGACAAAAAAAAAACACTGACACTGGCACATCAAAAATAGAGCCTTAAGTCATACAACAGTGACATGAACTTCTTTAAATGTATTTATTTGTACATTAAAATCAGCCTCACCAGGCACAGTACTGATCAGACTATCTGGGTCAACATCTGTCTGACACACAATCAAACATAACTGAACACTGAGGACTTCAAAGCTGGTGTTACATGGGTCTTATTTTGGATTGCATCACATCATGTTGATATTTTAGTCGTTAGAACTTCTTGTATCTTGTGTCATTCAAGAACTATCAACAGTATTCATATTTTTATTGCTGTTGGGAACAAATCCTTTTCAAAAGCAGACATGACAATCCTTCTGGCAGCTGTGGGAATGTGTATTCCATTGTGTACCATTACATGTTTCTTTCTTACACTGTCCTTTTGTTGCCAGGGTCAGTGAATAGAAAGTCTGTTCATCACATTGGAGTAAGCGTGGGTTCTGTATGGGTACTCCAGCTTCCCCCACTGTCCAAACACATGCATGTTAGGTTAATTGGTAACTCTAAATTGGCCCTAGGAGTATATTATTATTATATAGTGTGGGTATTACACAGTGGATATTGCACATTAAGTACTGCACATTGTCATTATTATTATTTCTATTTCACAGTTCCCAGTCCTTAAGTGTGTGTGTGTGTGTGTGTGTGTGGTCTGCTGGGGGGGTCAGACCTGGTCGTTAAACAGTCTGACAGCAGCAGGAAGGAAGGACCTACGATATCTCTCCTTCACACACATGGGGTGAAGGAGCAGGTAGAGTCTGCTCTGACCTTTCCTGTAAAGTGCATGGGTGTTATGAGTCCAGTCCAGTTTTTTGTTCAGGTGAACACCCAGGTACTGATAAGAGTCTACTCTCTCTCTATGTCCATTCCCTGGATGTTCACCGGATGGATGAGACATAGTGTATTGTTTCTATGTACTTTTCCATCATTTATCAGCTAAAATGAATGACACTGCATTGCAGCTTACTGAAACCTGTATTATTATGTTTGCATAGCTGAATCACACAAGCAATTTAAAAGGCCTGTCCTGTAACAGTCCTGTAACAGTCTAATCATCAGTGATGCAGTAATGATGCCAACATGACCCCCACTAAGCAACATAGCATACCAAGAGTGCCTATTAATTCCATTATGTATGATGTAGTTTAGTTTTTTTCATATTTGAAACGGGAAAAATAGGCACTGAATAATTTATCACATTTGAGAAACAAGAAAAAATGTGAATGCTAAAATGTTTTTGCATCTATTTGGATGCTAATGTCTGTAGACCACACTGGGCATCAATATTCTCTTTGGTCAGAAAGATAAATTATGTATGAAGTGGTGCATCATCACAGAAAGCTTAGAAAACACAACATAGACTTCTACGGAAACAGAGATGGAGTGCTTTTCTTTTTCTTTTTTGGTTTGTTATAAATCAACACGGCCGGGGCCAAATTGTTTTCCATTCACATTAAATAAAAACATATTGAGTGAAGACACTGGGGGTGGGCTGCGAAGAGAAAATTCCTCAAGATGTGTTTTAAAATGTAAGAATTGATTATACCAGTCTGCCAAGTTAAAAGTTTAGTGAGTCACTGACGTCTGTTTCATATCTGTTTAGTGTGTTTTCTCACACAAGCTTTCTTCCGGCAGAAACTCCTGTAACTGTGTAATATACAGCTGGAAATCAGCATGCACGTCTCTGGTGTGAACAAAGTTCACTCCATCGGTTTGTAGTCGCACTCTTTTCATTCAATTAGCTTCACTAAAAAAATTGAATTTGGTGACTTTTGTCATTATTCCCTGGATTTTAAACTCTTGGTACAATGGGGTGTTTTGCATTTTATAGCAGCTAAATATTCCCGGGAAACAACTTTTATGGAATCAATTCATCTCATCTTGTTTTTTGGGACATTACATTAACATCCCATGAAATTGTTTTTCCTTCTTCTACTATCTTGAACTGATACAAAATTGGGATTCTGAGCAGGCTGCTTGAGTTGACCAATCAGGGAAAACTGGGCTGATCTGGAGGGAGCAGTGTCCCTATCTTCTGTTTTTACTGGACATTAACACATATGCTAAAGCAAACTGCATTCAACTGCATTTTATGGGAATTTTAAGTCGTATCATTGCCATAGTTAGAAACCAAACAATCCCAAACAACATCTAACACCAATGTCTGATTTAAAAAAAGAATAAAAAACTAAAACAGGGATGTTACACATGCTCTGGCTAGCGTTAGCATCACCACGGCGTTGGTTCTATTTCCTCCTACCTTTTCAGAAGCAGTGGCTACATCCTTCCCTTCTATACAGTCTCTGAAATGTATGTTATTTAAGGCAATTATCACTTTTAAAAAGTAGAAACACATTAGTTCACACTTGTTGACTTATCTTGTAGCTGTTACATGGTATATAACTGTCTCTTTAACCAGGAAATTTCCCGTTATGTTTAGCAGCTAACTAATCAAAGATGCTTTGAAGGTCGAGAATGAACATAAACAGTCAAAAATAACATAAAATCCAAACAATAACCTGAAACATGTGTTTAATCTTGTGGTGTTGAGGTCATACTGCAAAGTCAGGTGTTTGGTTTTTTTTATAAAAAATTTAATTAAATTAGATTTCTTTATACAAACTTTGGCAACATTGAGTTTGAGATCTGTTATCAGCTAATGCCACCTTAAGTTATGATCGTCCTACTTATAGATACAACAGGAAGAGGCTTTGTCAATATATTTTCATCAGCAAACTATCACGTGCTAGTTAGGAGCCATTTTTGGTAATTTACGGTACCTCGTTTGTGTATTTTCTCATCAGGCTAGTGACGTCTGCGTCTTGCAGAGTGAAGATGAATAAAACTGAAAAAGGCCACATTTGTCATTTCCAGTAGAAAGAAGGTGGAGAAACTACACTCTTTCAGTTTTATGTTGCATTTTTCTTTTTAAGTCGCCTTTTGTTTGGGCATTGGCACCAAAATTACTATGTTGGATTTAGCACTAAGACTACTTTGTTAGGTGTAACAAAGCCATTTGTTTAGGTTTATGTACTGAAACTGCCTGGTCCAGTTCAGGCGCTAAAATCAACTGGACAGACCCACATTTTAGGGTTATGTAAATGCAACAAAAATAACTTTGTTAGGTTTAAGCAGAATAACTTATCTAAGTTTAGGCAACAAAAACATTTTGATCGGTTGGGTATAATTACCAAATCTATCTCCCCAGGTTTAAATGCAACAACTACTTTAAGTTTATGCAATGTGGATAGATAATAGGCATCACTTCTTGGTCAGGTTTAAAAAGAATATGTGACCTCTATGGTTGGGTTAGGCATTCAAAACTTGGTTAGGTTTTAGCACAAACATGTTTTTACTAGATGTAGGAAACAAATCTACTTGGCCAAGTTAAGACACCAAAATGGATTGAGTTGAGTTGCCAAATCTACACAATTTAGATCCACAACAAGTTTTAGGCAACAAACCCAGTTTAGTAAGATTAAGTGCCAAAGATATGTACTTGACAGCAGCAAATAAGACTTAAAACCTTACTAAATAATGCGATTCCCAAGGCATTTTTATGTTAAAAGGGAAGAGTAGGAATAGATTTTCCTGTTCAGAGATGTCTGTTCATGTCTGTCTTTCCACTCCGTTGGTATTTCACAACCACATCTGTTAAATAAGACATATCAAGTGAAGCAAGATGTGAGACGCTTTATTGGTTCAGCATGGATGTGGATCAGGATCTGAGCACAGACAATTTACCATCATTTTGATTTGTTGTGGCTTCCTTCCGTCTCAGTTCCTCCATCACACAAACAAACACAAATCCAAACTAGTGCCCCCCTCAGTAAGGCTCTAATGAGCAGCGTGAGGGCTGACGTTGGTGAGATGTGGAATAGAGCATGGGAGGGGGAGAAAAGGAGGGAGGGGAGGAGAGGAAAGTGGGCAGCTGAGAGCTGACACAGACGGTGAAGGAGGAAGAACAAAAATGGAGAGGGTGTTTATAATCAAATAGAGTGTCCGTGGTTCTTGTACTGATCTCCTCTTTAACTTTGTAGAACTCTCCTTTGATCACTAGATTACAACTAAAAATAACAACCTACTTTATTCCCTCCATCTTGCACTCAAACTGCAAAGAAAATTTTGGTCATAAGAGAAACTACTACACCCTCTCTCTCCTCTTTTCCTTCTTTGCCCTCCCTCCTCCGTCTCCATCTGCGTACCTGCCCTCGGCTTCAGCCTCTCCTCCAGTCCCTCTCTTCCTCGCCCTCGCTGGGTTTCACTTAGCGGACATGGTGTAGCAGCCGTGTGGGTGCCACTGCATGTCGCGGATGCGCCTAATAGACTGCATTTGGGGGTAGCGAGCACCAAACTCATTAAAATGCTTGTAGTCGCCCTTCTCTAGCAGGTACTGGGAGCCACGGTAGCCGGGGAACTGGTAACCCACAAAGCTGGGGACGGAGAGAGAAAGAGGAGAGGGAAAAGTAGTAGTAAGAAAGTGTTAGAAGGTTGCAGAGGGAATAATTCAGCAGATAATTTATTCAAGAAAAGGAGAAACGTATGGTTAAAAGATGAGCAACAGACAACTGAGAAATGTGGGAGAAAGATGCTTGAAAAACAGGCGCAGAGAAAGCAGGGAGGATAAACATCCAACAGAAATACATCGATCTGTTTGTTTGGCTTTAAAACACAGGATGGTTTGCCTTCCAGCTGTTTGTGTCAGACAGCAGAGAACACACTGAATAAAGTTATCGCAGCTGAGAAGAAACAGTGTTTGCTGTCTGCCACACCTCTGATAGCACAGACGGAGACACTGAGCTGCTGACGTTCATGACACCCTCAGCTAGCTGCTGATGGAAAAACCTCTATTCCTGAACTCTGTTGCAGACAACTCAGAGAGCTGGTGACTACCGCTGTTTCTGCCTGTTCGAGAATGACGTCACAGATGCAGAAACTGTCTGACACCAGCAGCATCTACTTTTTTGACGCAGCTGTTGCAAAAGCAGGTTGTAATGTTTTTAGACAGTACTGCTGAACTATGTATGATTTCAAATTGCCTCTTTATGAATCACAGCTCCATAATCGGTCACAAAAAACAAAACCGTGTTTAAAGGTACAGTTTTGTACTCAAATGTACTCATTTGCTTTCTTGCAGTGAATTAGATAAGATCAATAGCATTCTAATGTCTGTGCACTGAAAATGATGCACCAATAGGAAATCATTTAGCTTAGCGAAACACAAAGTCCAGAAACTGGGTCTGTTACACAAGCAAATCTCTCCATTTTGCACCTTAAAATGTCCCAAACATAAAACCTTATTTGTTAAACTTACAAAGTAGAAAAAAGTGTCAAGAATTGTACTTTTACGGAGTGTCTTGGTAAGTTAGCAACATAATAGTGACAAAGAATCTTAGATAGATAGTTAATACTCCCATCTGGGATCCCAAACTATTAAAAGCCAGCATAAACGTGTTGATTAGCAAACTTCCAGACTGTATGATCTTGTGACCACATCAGCTAGTTTTACCCTGTGTTTTCAGTCTTTATAAGATAACTGGTCTCTGCCTACAGCCTCACTTTTACCACCAAATCTCAGCAAGAATTTCAAAAAGATAAGACAGTGCCTCAATACTCACGTTCCACAGCTGACCATGATGCTGCCCACCCTATCAGTGAAACCATAGGAATACAGGCTAGGAACATCATCGTCCATGATCTCCATCTTGCGACCTTTGAACTCTCCAATTTCATACAGGCAGATCTTGTGCTTCTCGGGATCCTGCAAGATGGTGGACACAGAAATCAGGAAAGAAAACGATGGAAGAGAGAAAATGAGAACAAAATGACCAGGACTGAGCGAAATGTTACGTAAATCCTCTGAGGAGCAAAAGATAGGACTTACCATGCGGATAGGCCTGAAAGACAGCAGGTAGTCGTTCTTCTGGCAGTTGCTCCAAGAGTCCCAACGGGGGTACTCACCCTTCTCCAGGATGAACATTTCACCACAGAAGTTCATCTGCTCGAAGCCCACAAATCTGATGAATGGAAAAGGTCACAAGGAAGAGAAGGAAGGAAGATGAGCTCTGAATGAGGTCACTCACCACAAGGAACACTCATTTTTTTAAACCAGCACAAGATCCAATACTTTTGATTGTTGGTCCATTTTGAAGGCTAAAAGTCTTCAGTTTGATGGACAAAAACTTTGGACTCTGGAGGGATTTTTAATTATTCTTTTGTGCCTCTGGAAAAACTTCCTCCGGATATCCTTGCTTGTTTTGTTTGACTTATTCTTGGACCACAGAGATACTCGTCGCTACTATGTGCTGCTCTCTGCAGATCACTCGGGATAAAAGCATCACCTAATTGCCTAAAATGCCAAGTGTGAAATGCCACATAATGGTGAGGCACATCTGTGTAATCACCTGCTCTTTGCTCAGAGTGGTGTGGGTGCTGGGTACAGTACTTAATCATGTGGGTGTGTGCGTGTAGCAGTACGTGATTTGGCTACTTACGGCCCACAGTCGACACGCAGAGAGCGCACCCTGTCCATTCCTATATCACACACGTTCATGCACTCGCCGGTGATCTCCATACAGCGGCCCTGGAAGTTCTCCTGATCGAACACACACATCTAAAGGGTCGGGGTAAAGAAAAGACAATGAAATGATAAGTGAGCAAGGTGAAGAAAAAAAGGTGGTTTCATAGAGAGGTGGGGATGTGACGTAGGGCTTGTAATGAGGAGCCTGTGTTGTTATGACAGGTACTTTCACACATTTCAGCACATACAGTAGAAGCTTCACACAGCATTTTTTGTCAGTTGTGGTTATCGACCACCCCCTCGTAGAGCTTAAAAGACCAACATGCGTGGCACTCGACATGAGCTCAGAAGGTAAACTGTTTTTGACACCAACTGCATGATATATTTGTAAATGTTTGAAAATCTGCTACATTCGTGTAGGGCGTGTTTGTTGTGCTGTACCTTGTAGGACATCATGCCCATCTCAGCCGTCTTGCTCTGAGCTGCCTTCCCATCAGTCTGGGAAGCAGACTTTGGTTTCTCTCCTCCAGCAGACATGACTGGGATGAAGAGAGGAAATGCAGCTTTTACTCTCACATTAAGACACTCTACAAGTTTAGCTATGGGAAGCAGGAGGTTAAATGTTTTGTTGCTCTTAATTTGAAAAACTTTTTGAACAGAAATTCCCCTTAAAGCCATGCAGGTTCAGTTTGAAAGTTTAATTCCAAGGCTTTTTTGGAGATTAATGTCTTTCCCCTAATGTTTATCCACATTCTTAAAATATATCTTTCATGCCTGTCCTGAAAATGATGATTGATGTAAAACAAGAAAGGAAGACAAACAGAAATAATTGCATCTGGTCTGAAAAGAGCTCACATGCAAATAAATGTTGACCTTTTCAAGTGATACTTACATTTCTCCCTCCGGCAGCCATTGGTCCACTAATTTCAGATATTTTCTCTTCAACAGTTTGATGTGCTTAAATTTTACATGCAAATCTTTAAGTTTCATTGGTTTGATCAGAATGTTTATGGTGTTTGTTAGTGAAAAGAGGGATGCAATCTCTTTGTTGGCAAATTGATCCACAATGCAGCCCCCTTGGTAACCTGCCATCCCATTGTGTGTTGGTTGGGGATGTAGGAGCAAGAGGTAAGAGATTGACATCATCAGGGTATGATTATTTCAGTTCAAGAAACTGAAATGCTACTTTGTCAAAGAAAAGTTGGGTTATTGCCAGAATCTGAGTTTAGAGTCACTAAAAATTCAGATTAACAGTAGCTGAAATAAACAGAATATTTCTGCTGGGTTTCTTTTTTGTTTTTCACACAAGAACTGTCACTTTAGCTTTTTATAGCACATTTTTAAAAACATTTTACTTCTCCTTAGTTCACACAAATGGGAACAAAAGCTTCAATCACCTGACTATAACCACCAAAAAGAAAAAGAAGAACAGTAATTCAGTACCAAAAACAACACGCATCAGTTCAAACTTTTCCACACTTCATTATTTCAATGCATATTCGATCAAAAAACATAAAAAGATCAAATAAAGTGCATAATAAGTATGAAACAGGTTTTTGCAATTTACCTAAAAAGGTTAAAGCACCTTTTGAACATGTGAATGCACATAAAGTTGAAACTTTGAAAGCCTGAAACTCATCTGTGCCCCTTTACTAATTCTGTGATCCACAAAAAAAAATGTCAAAATGTAAACATTAGTTTTAACATAATCAACACTCAGAATGAACTGTTCATTTTGAGCAGCAATGTTTGACTTTAACTATAACTGACTTCATAGATTAACCCCATTGTCTGGTCTCTGATTCCTCTCTTTTCTGTATGTTTATCCACTGTCTTACCTGTGGCAGTGTGTGCGTAAAGGAGTAGATTCAGGGCTGGGACTGGTGGTCTGTGTGTGAGTACACTGGGCCCCTCATAGCTTTTATATGCTGGCGACCAGAGAGAGGGGATTATAGACACAGAAACAAACTCGCTGAGCTCACAGCCCCCACAGAATAGAAATACCCCATCATCAAAGAGAGGGAGACGGGCAGAGAGAGAGAGACAGTATATGGTTGAAAGAAGAGAAGAATAATCAAGTAATACGACAAAATTGAAAATTAATTAGTCTTTGGCCTGAGAAGAGTTAATGAAAGACTGAATAAATTCACTTAATTGTGATATGAATCCATCAGTATAGCTTAGTTAAGTAAGACTCATAGAGAGCTGAGTAGAGTTACATACTCATCCTTAACCCACATAATAGTATAATAATAATGGCAGCCAGGCTTCCTCTTTAAGAGCATGTCACAAAATTATTCACTCGCGTTCCCTTCAGTGATGTAATAAAGAGGTGCTGGGACAAACAATAAGAGAAAAAGCAATAAGCTGTGAGATGCAATAACTTTATGGTACTTTTGGGAAAATGGGTCAAGAGTGCTCAAGGACAGTTATCTGAATCTTTCCCATCATCACAATTGGAGAAAGCTATTGAATTAAAGCTCTCTGTCTTTTTCCTTGCGTGGGTGAGTACAATATTGCAGTGGGTGTTTGCAGCACAAGGAAAATCTGTGAGCTGCTTATTTCAAAGTGTACACAAGGGAACAAACTTAGTCGGATGGAGCTCCAAACGTGGCTACACAGGTGGGGTCATGTGACCTGTGACATCAAGACTTTAGAAGAAGTCTGGATGGAAACAGAGGCCACAGCTGTGCACCAGATGACATCCCGCTGCCGTAAAACAGATTTAACAGTCGGCCTTGTTCACTCTGCAAATTGAATTTTCTCAAAGGCTCGAGTGAGCATGAGTGGGATTTCTGTGGTGACAGAGGAAAAGAATGACCTGCAAAGCGTACTCTCAGTGGCCGATGGACGCCCTCAATCACTGCAGAGAGACACACGAATGACAAGAAAATGGCAAGATATTCAATATATACACTGAAACACTTAAATCTTTAAGAGAGACATATCTGTAAAGTTCTATTGAATTGTGTTCTGTGTTTTATAACGCTTAGATTTCTAGAGACGATACGACACAATAAGCCTTTCTGTTCCAAGCCTTTCTGCTCCATGGTGCTGAACATTTAGATAGATTGAAAAACATTTAGCTCTTAATGCTTATGCCAGGGTTTCTTGCTATATTGAGGCTTGAATGTTGTCCCTCACTTGTAAGTCAGTTTGAATAAAAGCCTCTGCTAAAAGACTAAATGTAAGTAATAAAACTATACTCTTCACACCAGGCACGACGTGTAACCAGATCACAAACAGGTTTAACTGTTGTCCTGCTGTCTTTTGCACAGGCAGCCTCTGATAGAAAATGTTGAGTTAGACCACACATGCATGGCTAGAATAATAAAACTGCAGCTGTCCTGGTTAAAATTAAAGAAATGGAGCCAACAAAAGCCAATTTTCACATTTTCTTTAAGTGTTGATACGGTGCTCTCTTCAAAAAGTATCTAGAGTACATGTGATATGAACCTTTGTATAGAAAAACAGTTTGATTCAGTTTTCAGACATTTTCAGACATTTTTTTTCACTTTTTCTATTTTAAAAAATCAATTTGAAGTCTTTTATACAACCGAGCGAACAACCATAGCTCATTGAGCACCTTTTTTTGCTTTACTCTCTTCCTTTCATTTGAAGTTTTGACATCTGCATCTTCCAAAACTTAATTTTCCACCCAGTGCTCATTCATCAGTCTATCCATCTGTCTGTTTGTCCACCATTTCATCAAACCGAATCCTTTCAGAATTGAATCACGTCTTTTCAGTCTTATTTCAATAGCTCAAAAAAAAACTACACATATGCTTCAATCTGTGCAGCGTACACAATGACATCTTTTGTCAGGTGCAATCAGAAAAAACACCACTAGCCCTGACCTTTGTGTCTGTTGGAGTGTGCATGTTCAAGTAAAGCAGAAATATCCAACACTGTGATCTATTTTCTAAAAGAATGGGCTTTTGGTTCAGTTTTTACAGACATTTCTTGTTTTTTCTTCATAACACAAGAACATTTGAATAAGTATGTTAATCAGTAGTTATCATTATTGATATAATTTGTCTGCCCTAATTTCCTCCACTTTTGGAATCCAACATTGAAACAATCTCCCCGGATTGCTCTCCAAATCCTTCTCATTCTCTGCCTATAGCCCCGGCCATTGTTGCCCTATACGATGGCACTGCTGACCTATACGAATAGACCAAAAACAGCCCCACATTCATCACCGCACCTCTGTGCCTGCGCTCTATATGATCTGCTGAGTCGACAGGCCGAATAGGGATACAAAGACAGAGAGACAGAGAGGTGGAGAGCGCGGGAGCGCTGAGTGACAGGCTCCAAGGTGCGCGCGCACGAACCAATATAACGCATGAACAGGAACGGCGGAGCGCTCAGGATCACACCTGCATCAAGGTGCCCGCAGTTCACCAGCGGAGCAACGGAACATTAATTTCATCATCCACAAAATAAAATCATAAATATGTGCGACCTTGTTTTGTGAAAACTGGTCTAATATGTTAGAACTTAAAGTTCACACATAACATGATCATAAAGAATACACGAGCCAACCTTTATTTCTTCATTAACTGCCCTGATAATGGGAAACAGGTGCAGTAATTTATTAGATATGTGCAAACATAAACGCAAATGCAGAAAATGAGGCAAAAACAGAATTTGTAGAATTCAAACAAAGTTGGAAGTCAATATTTAGTCAGAGATCCTTTATTCTCCAACACAGCCTGAACCCTCTGAGACAAGCTTTCTGTCATTTCTTTAAGGAGTCTTCAGGAATAGTTCTCCAGGCTTCTTGAAGGACATCCCAAAGCTCTTCTTTGGATGTGGGCTGCCTTTTGTTCCGTTCTCTGTCAGATGATCCCACACTGCTTCAATAATGTTGAGGTCCGGGCTCTGGGGAGGATTCATCCCTCCATAAGACCTGTTGCCACTGATTTTCAGTCCACTTCTTGTGTCATTTGGCATAGCTCAGCCTTTTCTCCCTGTTTCCCTTCCTTAAGAATGGCTTCTTGACAGCCACCCTTCCATGGAGACCATTTCTGATGAGGCTTGGGCCAACAGTAGATGGATCAGCTGAAGGTCCAGATGCATCTCTCAGGTCCTGTCAGGTCTTTGCTGGATTTTTTCCTCTTTCTTAAGGACATCACTTTCAGATCCTGTTCATCTGCTGTAGATAGTTTTGTTTTTTTTAGGTCTGATGCTACTTCTTTTCAGGTAAAAGAACTAGACTGAAGAGCCCCAAAAGAAGACCTTCAGAAATCCTGGAGAACTGTTGCTCAAGACCTAAGATCTAAGATTAAAAAAATAAATAAATCTGGCTCCATCTGAGCAAATTATGAAGAAATTAGGGGTGGCTCAAGACATTTGCACAGTGCTATAAATCAGTTAAAAGATACAAATGTGTATCTTTAAGATCCAGAAACCAGAGCTCATTTGTCATAGGTGTCACAAAAAATAAAAAACTTGAAATAATTAAAAAAAAAGAAAACTTATTCGTTAAAGAAGTGTTAAAGAGAGTATTCTAAATGGTCTAAATCAAATTAGAAAGGAATTGGGAAATATTTAGTTTCACAAATTCACATTTCTAAAGCTATCGACATGAAGCTGTTGAGGGTTATTATCAGCTTCAAGCTTTCTCTTTGTAATACTGGACTGCCTTTTGCAAAGTTAAGCTGTGTACGGCTGATGAATATTATTTTGAAGGGTTTAACCGGAAGTACTGGTCATTATTCTGGCTGTCTTTACATAGTAGAAAAACCTGCCTCGTTCACATCATTAGCGCGTTGGGGCAACGCGCGCACACGCACACGCACGAGCGTGCCGCGTGGACGTCGGTATAAAACAGAAGCTCCAGGTTCAGACAAAAGTTTACGTGGAGAGGATTTGGTGCGTGAGGAGCCCGAGGAGAGCATCCAGGTAAGATGACCCGGAAAACAGCTGGTTCATAACTTTCTCACGTGCGGGTTTAAGTAAATAATTTGCCTTTTTCTGTTTCATATTTAATTCTTGCTGGCTTTGATTGAGTGTGGAACTGTTCTGATTGTTCTGTGGGATAAATGAGTTTTCATATCGTCTGTGGAGATTTCCCCACACCTGTTACCTGTTATCATTCTGACCCTTGTTCTCTGACTTCCCCTCTTTCTTCAAGAGATGAACAGAGTGACAAAAACCAACATGACCTCATCCATGTTCTTCCCGAACATGAGCACAGCCCGTTTCTTTAAGGTGAGTTCCCACTCTTTCACTCTTAACGCACCCACAGATTTAGCCTGCAGACATGCACAGCCTCACTCCTCCTCCCCGCTGTGTTCCCCTGTGTGCAGGTGACTGTGTTTGAGCAGGAGTATTTCCAGGGCAGGTATACGGAGTTCACCTCTGAGTGCTGTAACATCCACGACTGTGGCATGGACAACATCCGTTCCATCCGAGTGGAGAGTGGAGTGTGAGTCACTCAACCTGTACGCCTGCGAGTCTCTGTGGACAGCTGACTGGCGCTGTGTGTTTGAGTGTGTGCTTCTGTTTATGTAAGCGTGAGGCCGCTGCAGCCTACATGTCGGGTCCACCCAACTTAAGCAGCATTGAGGAGGGATCAGGGAAGGTCTTTTCATCATCATCACCCGAGAAACTAACTCAGACTTTTTACCCTCAGTAAAGATAATGAGATTTCATGATTTTTTTTAATTTTTTTACTCTCTGGACGTTACTCAAAGCTGGAACGCGTCTCAGCTGTGGTTAGCCACATGCTTTCCATTCTTTTGATGAAGTAGTGTTCCCTTTTTCTCATTATGTTGGGGGGGTCTTAAGAGCCCTCTGGTAAAAAGCACAAAAAGAACATTTAGAAACTCCTTAATAAACCTGAACACACTATCACACCACACTCCTGTGCTGCTACTATAACTTTGATATTAGGTCTTTACTTAAACATCAATTATTCTGTTATTTGAAGAAGTATCCTGGGATGTTATCAGTGCTGACAAGTCCTTTGTAGTTAAGTACAATTTGGAAGGATTTTATCAGAGTATTTCTGTTTTTGTTGATCTACTTCGATATAATCCACTACAATCCAAGTGGAAATAGGCATGCTTTTTATTTATTTCATAGTTATTAAGGTTTTTCTTACAAAACATTTGGATTTGTTGGAGTTGTTTATGATTGTTTTATTGTATTTATCTTTTTTGGGGGGTGGGATTCACTTGTAGAAAGTAAATGTGAACTTAGGGCCAACATTTTCAAAGTTTCTGTAGTGAAGTTCAGCATTTATAGAGATATAATTTTAATAGATTTAGGGATCACCTGGTGACTGTCCAACAGAGTCCTGTGTAACATTTTGGGAAGACCCAGTACTTTCTTTGCTTAATTTGCGTTCACTCGTTGTTGGTTTACGTATCAGAACTAATTGGCACATCGTAGATTTGATTAGCACTGAATCTAATCTAATCGTGTTGAAAATCTGCTTCTTCAAGCTTATTATCAGGTGTTGTTCCATGAGTCAAAGTCAAAGGAAAGGTTTAGGGATGAAAACACCTCCAGTTGAAGTACTTAAAAAGGATCAACCATGTTCTTCTGCATGAATAAAAGTATTTTTTGTTATTTTCTGTGGCTCTACCAGCTGAACCTCGGGTAATGTTCTAAGTGGAAGGTTCGACCCTCAGCTCCTGTGTTTGTTTGAAGGACACTGAACCCCCCGCCCCCCCACACCATGGCCCCATTATGCTCATCAGTGTGCGATTGTAGAGATAAAGCACTGCATATGTAGAAAGCAGACACATGATAGTTTGAATGTGTGAATAAGAACCACATTGTAAAGTGTTCAGATAACCTAAATGAGGTTAATGAGGTCAATCATTTCCCTGTTTCAGGTTTTACTATGAAACCTCCTATTTACTCTAACTTATCTTTTTTTGGTCTCTCCCAACTCTCGATGGAAATATTTAGTTATTAGCTGACATATCTGAAAGTATGTTCACCAATTAGATGCAAACAGTACATTTTTAGAAACAATAATCATTGTTAATATGATAGTTCTTCCAGCTCTGGGCTTGAACCTATAAAAAGTTGAACCTGTGCAGAGCTGTGAAACTGATTCCATTTTGACTTAAAGTGGCTAATTAATTCCAACTCTCTTTGTTTATTTTGACATGATCTAAATGTTTAAAAAGTATTGAAATGGTAAAATGATACAGTGCTGGAAGAAGAAGTCCATCACCAGTGATCATGAACTCTGCACATTTGCTTCAGCTTTAAAGAAAATGATAGAAAATCAAGCGATTTTAGAGTAATCAGTTCCCGATGCGTGAGGTTAGATTTGAGACATGCAGCATCTGAGCATTCTGCAATACTAGAAAGAGAATTATTAGGAAAGAAAAAGCTGCACTTTGACTTAAGTTGTATGGCAAAAATCAGGAGAAGGGAAGTATATCGTCTCTTCATCAGGATACGAAATGTGATCAAGTGCTGGTGACTCCTAACAGGATCAGAAAAGCTTTAAAGATCCAATTTGTGTCACCCTCTATCCTGATGCACTTAAAGTCAGACCTTTTACTATGAATGACTTTATAAATACACAGCCCAGGAATTAATCAGGGTGTGAAAACAGATTTGTCTCCATCGTCTCAGCTAAGCAGTTTTAAGTGAAACATGATTTTGACCAAAGAAGGAAATATTTGTTCTGAGTTCTAGTCACAGGGATCAAGATTTAAAGCCTCGAGGGCAGATTTTCAGAGATGAACACTGAACTTAACCTCTTTGTTTCTATCTGTCTCACCCTTTTCCAAACAGAGAGGATAGATTACATGATATTCAGTGTGAATATTTTACTTTAAGAACAGCTGAAATCTAGGCAAATGGGAAAATCATGAATGTACCATCTCTGAGTTGCAGAGATGTGAAATCTAAATCAAGCCATCGTTTAAGTGTCTATCCAGTGGCATTTGTATGTTCTATGTTCAAACTGACTACTTTTCTCACCATTTTTACTGTCCACATCTCCAGCTGGGTGGGTTTTGAGCACCACAATTTCCAGGGCCAGCAGTTCATCCTGGAGAGGGGAGAGTATCCCAACTGGGATGCCTACAGCGGCTCGCTGTCCTACCACACTGAGCGCCTCATGTCATTTCGCCCCATCTACTGTGCTGTGAGTAGCTGCGGAGAAAAACAGGGATGGGGAGGGTAAGATTAAGCAATGGAAGAGGAGGTGAAGGAGCGAAAAAAGGGCAAGTGGAAATGAGGTGATGGTGAGTGATAAAGTGACAGAACATGGGGGTGAGCAGAAGACTGAGCCTCGCAGTGAGTGACAGCTCAAAAATAGAAACGAGACAACTCAGTGGTGAGTGTCTGCTTGCTCCATGCTCCTGGCTGACAGCCCCAGCACTAAATATAACAGCAGTTCTTTTGCTCCACCCTCTCCGCAGTCTCACCACAACAGCCGCATGATGATTTTCGAGAGGGAGAACTTTATGGGCCGCTGCTCCGAGGTGTGCGACGACTACCCCTCCCTGCAGGCCATGGGCTGGTTCAAGCCTGAGGTGGGCTCCATGCACGTGCAGAGCGGAGCGTAAGTCAGTGCTTCACCTGCGCTGGGTGGTAGCTCTTTATCACAGACAGGTTTTCATGGAGTTTTAAACACATTCAAAAAGAGGCAGTGTGAAAAGAGCGCTGAAGAATTAAATCAGTAAAGACCCTGAAAAGATCAGGATCAAACCATCATTAACATCAGCAACCTCTAGTGAAACCATTCAGATGAACAGAGCTATAATCCATCATGAGAATGCTCCAAGATGAGATCAGTTCATACTCAGAATTTCCCAAACAGATACATCTGATAAGAAATCACACAGAGAGTGAAACAGAAACAGTAAAACATCTGGTAACCATAACAGGAAATTAGATTTAAAATCTTTAAACCCACTAAAAAAATCTTATAGTTTTAATGGGAAATAGATTTAAAAAATGATCAGTGCTCAAGCCAGAAAAGCAGTGAGCAAAAACAGCTAAAAGCCTGAATGGGGACAAGCTTTAGATGACATTTATAATGATTTCCTCAGTTATGTAAATAAAACTGAAATGAACTGAAACTGCAGCTGGAACAAAACAACCAAGAAATGTCCTATTTTGATAAAGGCTCAGTTCTGAAAGTGAAGTACCTGTAAAAGTACCAGGTAAAGAAAGGTAGTTTGACCCTTTAAACCCATGTCATGTATTTTATTCCACAGATAATTACTTTTACCTTTACATTTCTTTGCAGTTACACTCCCAACAGTGTGGAGCAGTCCTCCATTTTAGTCCAAAAATATCCCAACAATACTGTAAATATTGACTTTGAAAATTGGCTCAGAAGTCTGTGTTCCCCACAGGATTAATTAGTTATTTTTGATAGCATCTAACTAATGAGATTTCAGTCAGCTCTGCACATTAACAAGCAAACACTTGCTCTCCAATGTGCTGACCCAGGAGGGTGAACACGGCACACAAACACTGTGCAGATGTCAGTGCATCAACCTAGAAAAGTTTCTGCCTTTTTTTCACTGCAGATGCTTACCTGCTTTCAGGTAACAGCACGGCTGTTTGTTGTTTCACACATTTCCACTAAATTTGAAAACCTTGCAGCACAGCAAAGCTCTAATTAAGGGTAATTTATAGGGTTTATAGGGTTAACGCATTATTTTGATTATTTGTTATTTTTATTGTAAATGTCTGTTGCTCACCAGCTTTTATTTTGAAAAAGTCCATCGTGGGTGAGTCTAATATGTTGCTTACTGCTGCGGCGCTCACAGGAAACAGTCAGAAAAGAAAAGAATGGCGGAAGAAGCGGGCTAAACAAACGTGGAGAAGGTTAGGGAACTTTGACACGGCCATTTTCATTTCAAAGTTCTTCCAGACTGCGCAGTCAACAGAGCCAAAGTTATTTGGAAGCACTTCAACTTGAATTGTCTTATCACGGCCGGTACTTCGATCATAAGACTGTATAGTTCCAATAAAAGTGCGTTATATGCTACTTTTGAAATCATTATTGGATTTTGCGTATAACAATGCCATTAATCGTGATTAATCACGGAAATCGTGCGATTAACGCGATTAAAGAATTTAATATTTGCCCAGCCCTAGTAATTTAGGATATAGCAGAGTATAGCTGTACTGAAATGTAGAAAAGTTTAGCTGTTACAGAGCCTGTTGACAAGTTTTTACTGAAAAAATGTCCCCAATCGGTTTGTTTTTTAGCCGTGATCATCAAGCTATTGATTTTATTCTAATAGTAACTGTTCTTAATCTCTCCTCCTGCCTGTCTTTCACCAGCTTTGTGTGCTACGAGTACCCAGGCTACAGAGGCCAGCAGTACATCATGGAGTGTGAAAAGCACAGTGGAGACTACCAGCACTGGAGGAACTGGGGCTCCCACTGCCAGACTCCAAAGATCCAGTCCATCAGACGCATCAGGCACTGAGTGGACACCGATCAGGACTGTTGGCAGCGGCGCAGCCCGGACTCAGACCAACACCTTGGTGTTGAACACTGGAAGGGCACAAACGGTTGATCTCGCAGTTTGTTTCTGAGCTCAGGGCTTCAGACTGTAACTACAACACTAACCATCAGTGATGTAGCAGCTACCTCTAAATCCCAGCACATATCAACACTCCTCTTTGTAATGAAGAGTATTTTGTTTTGGTACAAGTGAAATAAAGTTCAGACTGAGAATTTGAAATGTAATTTCTGTAGTTGAATGATCACATTACAATCTGTTAGTGGGGTTACATGAGCGCCATCGGATCGGATTAATGGCTAAATTACAATAAGACTGAGTTATTCTGTTCATGTAGACACCTTAATCTGACAAAAATCGAATCGGATCGGGTACTCTGGATCGGATTAAGACCCTGAGATAACTCAATCCAAACGTGCACTGAACGTGCACGTAGACGACAGTGGATCGGATCGAGCGTTCTGCACATGCTTGAGATTTTTTTCCCGGGATCATCACCTGGAAGTCGAAGGAGACGATATTACTGTTGTCGCCGCCATCAGAAAGAAAGAAACAACGCGATGGAGAATGCGCCGTTGTGCATCGTCTGTGCCATAACCAGCTCATCACAGATGGAGAGGGACGCAGCTTCATCTCGCTTTGCGTTCGCCATCTTTCTGAATGCCTGAGTTTGTTGCTGTTGGCGGTGAAGACGTCAACAGGAAGTGGCTCTATTAGCGATAGCTGAAATGGGGACAGCACCACCTATCGTACCGGGGTATGACATGCTTTGTGCCAGTGATTCCATTCATTCACCGCCATATATCCAAGGATAATTACCCTCAGATAAGGAGAATAACCCAACTGTAGCTATAATCCAGTTAATCTCATCATGTAGACCCACTGAGTGTATGAAACCATTAGGGGTGAGATTCCTGACAAAGGTTTCTATACGTTCTTAGTGTTACTATGGATGAGCAACACATCTTCACTCAGAAACAGACTAAACTGATTAAACATGACCGCTTCAACCATTAGAAAATTAAATGAAATGTTTTTTAGTCTTTCAGCCCGGACCTGTAATATGAATGAATGAATGAAAACCTGGATTATTTCAATCCCTTCCCTTCTTGACAGTTACGACAGCACATGATGATGCTGACAGGGTAGAAACATCTCAAAACAGACAGCAAACGCTACTCTTCCCATTTTTAAACATAATTTATCTATCTTATTGTCTCATGACGAACAAAACAAGCAGTCTTTTCATTATTAAAGCTGCAGTTTCATACAATAAATGCATTTCACTCAGAGAGATTAGTGCTTGTAACAGCTGCACTTTGACTAAGAAGGCAAACGTTTTACTTAAAAGAAACTCAGTAACAGTTATTAAAAAACTATTGTGCTGTTAAACTGTTAAACATCTGTTGGTTTAGTCCAAATCGTGTCTGATTAACCGAAAGAAACTGGGACAGTGTGTAAAATATGTCAAATAAAAGCAGAATTAAATGATCTTTAAATCCCATAAATCAACATCTGATTCACAACAGAACATAGGACATTAAAAAGTCTGAAACTACTCCACAAGTCGCTCTTTTAAAACCCGATCAGCTGACCTGTTGCTAATTACCCCGATTAGCTGCAACATGTTTCTTTTTAGTACTGCTCACTTTTCCAGCCTTTTGTTAGGCCAGTCCCAGTTTTTTTAGGCATTTTTCTGCCATCAAATTCCAGATGAACAAATATTATATCTCAGTTTCACTATTTGATATCTTCTGTGTTGTTTTTTTGGAATTTACATTGTTTGTTTGTTATAAAACTGGGAAAAAAACGGGAATTATTTATGTTACAAAAGCAACTTTTAATGAAGTTTCACAGGAAAAAAAGCTGTCTGGACGTAACGAAAAATGTGTCATCCGCATTTTTTCAACTGTTCAGTGGCAAAAAAGGAGAAAAGAAATATGACAAGAAAAGCAAAATAGTGGCACGATTTGTATCATCACTGAGATATGACCACATTCCTTTCATATCCGTCAAGCATCTGTGATGTGACAAAGGAGAGCAGAAGGCCGGCGCTCACTGATTCTACAAACAGACGAATGTTCTGGGATGAAGTGTTGATATGTTAAGCGTTTTGCTAACAGCGTGCTGAGTGAGATTACTTGAGCAATATGTCTATCCACAAGAGAGTTCACAGATGTCCCAAATGAATACATGAAACATGTCTGGCTCTACGATTTTTCTGTAAACCTTTGATTTATGGTCAAATATGGACCAGAAGGAATGATGCTATAAAAACGTATTTCAGTGTCTAGCTTATCTGCCCCAGAAGTCCTGATTTTGGCACGAAATGGCGTAAAATGGGTTTACCGTACAGAAAGGAAATTTCCCTCTTGTTGTTCGTTCAGGTTGTGATGAACAGTTAGTTGCCTCATAAATTATAGGTGAGGTATTGATGATATTTCTTATTTGGAGGAATCTAAAACAAAGCCGGCCGTTGTTGTGAACATTCAATATATGGACCCCCGTTCTCACTAAAAGGATCATTATAAGATTGTTTCTCCAATAAACTTCTGGCGCTTTTGTTCTTTAGCAGCTTGCACTTTTACCTTGAGAGCAGTTTATATCTGTTTTCGCTGAGGTTTAATTATGTGTGGGTGTATTAAAGTTCCATCACAATGACTCCAAAGAACTACTATTTTTGTCTTGCTATTCTTTGCATCGATCGTACCAGGACGTTTCCATGGTGATAGGTGTCTGGCTTTCATCACTAACTTGATATAAAGCGGGTGACTTGAAAACACCAAACACCACCAAATAAAAGAAACACAGTAAACAGCAGCTAATGCCAACACAATCTTTAATTACAGCTGTATCTAAAAGAGAGGCAGCTGGTGCAAAAACTCTGAGTTTTTCGGCTGGTCTAAATAGAAATTGATGACTTGTGAACTACAGGATAACTTCCTTAAACTTTAATGTACAGAAACCTACAAACATTTTCCAAAATAGAACCTTTACAATGAGAGCATGACAGCTTGTGGGTCTGAAAAACTCCAGAAAATTAGTTATTTTGAATTACACTCAATGTAACTATAGACAGTAAAGTTTTATTAGGTGTCCAGTAAACCATGACAATGAACGAACACCCACAGAAGCATCCGCTCACCTGGAGTGGGATGCAGCCATCATTAGGGCGCCTGTGCCTCCATGCTGACATGCCAAAAAACTGCTGTGAACGAGTTGTGTCACTAAATAAGCAAATAGAGGGTCTAACAAGCTCTATTTCACAGCAGATGTTTCAACCTGCCACAGGAGGAAAGACACAGGCTTTATGAATAGTATTAACAATGACTCTGATACATTTCATTGTCCAGCGTGGCACAACATCGTCATGAGCGAACCCACATGCAAAATAATTAGACCCTGAAACCGAAACAGCTAATTAACGCTATTATTCACACCTGTAATTTACCGCCTTCGACACATCAAACGATCTTCTGGTAGTCCATTAGGAACAATGACTCAGCACGGACAAAGCAGTTCTTGCGTCACGACAAAGAACAAAAAAGTTCAAATAAGACCTCTAATAACTGTAATGTTGTCACACCTTTAAATACTTTTAAGGCCTTTCAGGCCTAAGTTGAGCATTTAGCTTTTGCTTTGCACTCAAAAGTGAGCTTTCAGCTACACTAACCGCACATTTGTGACCCAAAAATCACCCTGAAGCTGACTTTGCCATCAAAGTTAGTTTGCACATTCGTGACCCCATAATGATTTGGTTTGATCAGTCTGGCATGCGGTACTTTGCTTTATAGCAGCGGCAGCGGCACAAACACGCGTACGGAAAATGTATGTAGAAAACTATTTTTGTGATGGAGCTTCTCTGGCATGAGCAAAAAGAAAAATATGAGCAACTGCTCAGTAAGCTCCCCGGTCATGTTGGCTTCTGAGACTGTGTGTGATCCCTCCTCTCCTCTGATTGGTTATTTTTTGCCACATTTATTTTTGAGATCATTAAAAGAATTGATGCTTTTGTTTGATGTACAAACATGAGCTGTTCCTGTGAGACGATCCATTTTTGATTTTATTTCTTTGTTCCTTGTCCAGCCACCAGTATCTAAATACTGCAAATACTGTTACAGCTTCTACTTCTGCTACTACTGTAACAGCTTAAGTACTTACTCTCACTATCAACTTTTAAGCACAGTTTTACCACAACTCCTTCAGTTATGTGTGATTGCTTTTCCTATTGGCTCATTTTTCGCTCTTTGGCTCCCCCGTACAGATGTGGGATGTAACACCACTGACATGAAACCAATTTGTTGTCATGCCGAAGAGGCCAAAAAGGATGCCATCAATAGCCAACTAAGAAAAAAGGGCTGGAAACGGTGGCATCTCATCCCCCAGTTGCTCCAAGGAAGCTTTTAGGGCCCTATAAAGTGAATTAAAAATGTCAATGTACCTCAAAATGAGGAAGAAGCATTTAGTTTTAAGGTTCACAAACTTTTCTGGTGTGCTTTAACACCATTACCACAAATAAGATGCTAGACTACATCTGTATCTCGTGTTTCATGTGCACGAGTCTCATTTAAATGAGACAAATCAAACACTGTAACCGACTTCCCTGTTAAACTTATCTGGACCTGCTGAACTCCACCAGACCTGCTGTATAATTCATAGCTTTACATGGTTGTACCTGCCACATGTGTAGCCAATTTTAATGTTCATGTATAACTTCTGTAATAATAAGACTTCACTTTTCTTTTCTCTGATAAATGTGAATCCAAGGACCGAAGATAAATAAAGACATCATAAAAACACTGTTCACGTCCCGCAGGATTGAGACGTTCTCTCTGATTCTTATTCTGTGAAAGCAAACTTCACATTTTGATTAAAAACAGAAAATCTATTTTTTTTCTTCTGTCCTTTTCAGTTCTTTCTTTGCAGGTAAGTGCTCTGCTCTGCTCTGCCCGATGAAGCACAAAAGCAACTAAAATAACCAATTATCAGCAGATTTGGGACATATGAGCCGCTAAAAAGAAAAAAAAAATAAAGGTTTTAAACCGTTTCCTGAGCTTTGGTTACGTCAAACATTGATCAGAGTAGAATATCTTTGAAAGTCATAAAGTTTAAAGCTTTTTTTTTTTTTTGTTCAAGTTAATAAATAAAAATCTGATACTTTTCCTCAGATTTCAGTGCGTTTCAGTCACTCCTTCTTACCTCTTGGGTTTCCTCCTCCTCCCTTCCCTTTTTCCCACGTTGTCACCACTTTAGTCCAATAGTTTACCCGCTTCCTTCTTCTCTCAGCTTCCCATTTTAATGATCACTTCTGCTGTCATGACCTTCTAGATCATGTGTCAGCATCCCACCTCCCTCCAACTCCAGCTTCTCCTTCATCTGAGCCTCATCTGATGACCACCACCAGCTTCTCCTGGCTCCAGGACTCCAGGCTTTCCTATCATACTTCATACTTTATTCTAATCCTATCTATCGAACTTCATTCCAATCATTTGTTCTTCAATCTTTTATCGTTGTATTCCTAATAATTGTGTATTGAAATAGCAAAGGAAAGGAAAACTCTGCAACATAAGTGCTCGTTGGGTGGAGGAAATCCCCCGTTTTACAACAAAAAGACTCTGAGGAGGATTCAGCAGAGTCGAGCGGTGCTCTGCTGATCTCCAACAAAGTTATCTGTAAAATAAATCTTCCTGCTTCCTACGAGAATACCAGCAAAGCATCCCAGAATCTTTCAAAAAGCCGAAGATGAAAAGAGAATGGCTTTTACAACAGAGCAATATTCCCTAAACACAGCTCGTAATCCACGATGGGCATGAACATCCATCGAGAATCTGTGCACGGGCTGCAAAGAGGCAGTCCAAGCAAGGTTTTAAGTAAGTTTGTGAGTAAAAACCCAGCAAACAAGAGCCGAAAAAGTCCTGTAAAAAGTATCTGAAAGCCGTGGTAGAATTTACTGTAGAATTTAATCTGTAAAAGATTAAAAGTAATCTGTTTAATGTTTGTAATCATTCACAGCAGCAGAACGTTTGACCCAATCTTTTGCATGCCGCTGTGTTTGCTGCTGCTGAACTCACGATTCGGGACTAATCATAATCATCCCATAATAATCCCAGTCCAGGCCCTGTTTGTTTCGTACAGTGTGGTATTTAAGGACGGAGTCATCAATACAACAGCATCAAGTCCATGTTCACCTCTCCTCTCCTGTACTATCTGTCTCACCCAGTTTCCCTTTCGTTTTCTCCACCCTTACTCTTCTTAATGTTCCTCCCCCTGCTTCACATCAGCGTCCTCCCATCTGCGCTGCTGACCCATGGCTCCTCTCCTCCAGGCTCTGGGTGAGTCAGCTCCCACGGCCCCAGCATCTTGGCCCCTTTCCTCCCCGTCCTCTGCTCCCATCTCCTCCACAACATGCTCGCCGTTCTCCTCCTTTCTCCTTTCAGCGTCTTCGTCATCCTCCTCGCTCCGTTCTGAATCGGACTCATCCGAGTTGTCCTCTTCCAGGTAGCGGTAGCCTTTAACCTAAGAAAAAGAATGTTGCAGCTTTTAAGTCACCACTGAGATGTTCAGACTTCAATCAGTTCAGATCAACCAAGGAAGCAAATGATACAGCTCTGTTTGCAGGAGTTGAAATTTCATAAAGCACCATATTTATAAAGTTTAAACTTTATAACATGATATAAGAGAGAGGGGAACAAAATTCTTTATGTAAACCTCTTTAATGCAGAACTGAAGCTATGTTTATGTTTATGAAGCTATAATAAGTAGACATTCTCCTAAAAGCTAGAAGTCAGATCTGTCTCTTGCCTTTACACACTGAGGTTTCCCCACATTCCCTGAAACTTTTCCCAATATTATCCTCTACAGGTGCTGAAAGACCAAAGTTCTGTGCAAATATTTCAACACTGAGATTTATTATTTGGCAAAAAGTGATGAGCCACGACCTGCTCTTGCTTAGAAAGAATCAGAATTTGGTGGAGATGCATGTTATAGCCAATCCTGACACCCTTATCTGTCATCGACTAATCTGCTGATTGTAGAATCTTTCACTATAGCGTTAATAACGTATTCCATAAATCCCGGTTAGTTACAGTTTCAGCTCAACATGGACATCTATTGGGACCCACTTTTCTTGTCCCAGTATATGAACACTGAAGAGGAATCAAATTATCACACAAACAATTTCTGACAAAAGAAACGTGAATGAGAGCAGCTTTACACTTCACCTTTACTGTTTTTATTTTTTAAAAATGCAGAAAGATGGAGCTTTGGAGCATGTACAGAGCACCCCGGACCATTTGAGTCATAGATATCTGGTTTCCGATGGGATTTGTTTCATTTAAGAACTTTGGCTTAATCTTAATACAGATCCAACTTGTGCTGTAAAAGAAAATTTTAATCTAAATACTGCAGCTAAGATAAGACCTGGCCCTCTCCATAACCTCCCTCTGATAGTTACTCATATGTTCATTGCCAGAAATCCATTCAACGCCTCCCGTACAGGATGAAATGGATACTTTTAGTACTATGAGAAACATTTAGTCCATTGTTACACATCTTCAAGATGCAACAGAGCACTTCCTCTCTCAGATATGTGAGTACTGAGGAAAAGAAACTTCCACACAGCAGTGAGAACATGAACTCTGTGCTCCTAAAATGTCAGCTCTGCCAGGTTACAGAGCAGAAACACTTCCACGTTGTTTGCTGTCTTTTTAATTTGTAAGTGTTCTCTTTTAGCTGCTGTACTACTTCTGTATCTCTTATAGTTAGTATACATGACCACAATTCAGCCCAAGTCGTTTGTGGGGCACAAACTGATCGTGTGTGATATTTTTTACATATTTCTGTTTCCAAGTTACAATTATCTGTGTCAGTGCAATGAAAATTCATTATTAATTGCACCAGGTGTCTTACTCCATGTCCCATGTGATTGAATGAGTTTGCATGTCAGTGAGCCTCAAAATGCTCCAGCAAACAAAGTCCATTACCTGCTGCTACATAGATGGAAACCACAAGAGAATTGTGCCCCTTCACAACTAGCTGTAAATATAACCATGTAATTTAAAATAAAGTCACATGCAACTGACACCAATCAGCCCTGTTTCCCACAACGTTATCAGTCTGGTTTGTTTAAAATGTCCCAGAAGCACATCTACTCATTTATAATTCTGATAGATGGCTTGTGTTTAGAAACTCAACTTCAAAAGTGGAGAATGTCTTGATTTTTGTGTTTAATCTAATAATAATCTTACTAATTTGATGTATGTGAATGTGCCCCAATGTGAGCGCTCTTACACATGCTCACATGAAGGCTTTTTAACATGCACTTTATAGTTCTGGCAGAGGTGATGCAAAACAATGAAGCCAAAAACGGGTCGACTATGATGCAAAATGTATGCTGAACTCTATTTTTCTTCAAATTGGATGCATAAACGCTGTGATTGGTTACCTTGTGTCGTGGGCGCGGTATGCGAGGCAGTCTGTGCGGCAGTTTCCTGGCGATGCGACGCTCCATTATCCAATAACAGTAGCAGGCAAGCAGCAAGGTGGCGAGCAGGATGGAGAGTTTGGCCTAAATGTGAAGGACAAAAAATAATCCAGGGAAATCTCAAGACTTACAGAACTGTGCAAAAGCCTTGAGCCCCATGTTTTCCTGTTTTCCTGGCACATATATATAACTGAGGGGTGGCTCAAGGCTTTTCACAGTACTGTAGACACACGGTACAAATGCTCTGAACTAATTGATGACACTTACCCTCATTGGCAGGTGGGACCAGAGGTAAACTATAAAGATGGCGACAGCCTGCCACCAGTGATAGATGGCGTATACAAAGTCCAGGCGTTCTTTTTCCTCAGCGTACAGCAAACCAACAAGGGCTGGCACACACAAAGACAAGTTCAAGCTACCACAAGTGATGTGTGAACATGTTATAACCCAGACACAACAACCTCAGGGGATACTTACTGCTGCAGCCCGTCTTGTTCAGGGCAGTGCCAAGTCCCCACAGCACAGAGATCACCAGCAGGGGGCCCAGGTACTGAGGCTTATTGGGTTCTACAGACAGTACCATGAGAGTGATCAGCAGCACAAAATGCACCGCAGCGCCACCCATCAGACACACCCAGCGAGGGAAGCGTAAGAGGCAAAGAGAGAGGGAGGAAAAAATGGAGCTGGAGAGGCCGTAGACGGCGATCAGGAGCCACAGTTTTTTCAGGCCCAGTATGCAGACACCATAAGACTGTGGAAAACGGAGAGATGGATCAAAATAATCAGTTTCCTGTCCGTTCCTTTCTCATTTCAAACTGGCCAAAAACACGATTTGCACATTTTGATCTGTTAAAAGTACGTGTAACAGTGCAGTACCAGGGAAAAGCCGCTGATGACGAACAGCACTTCCAATCCACTGTAGATGAAAAAAGGGCAGAGCAGTCGCAGGCGGTAGTCCCGCAGGTGTTTGAAAGGCAGCTGGAAGATGTTTCCCCAGCCGATGCTGCGAAGGTCGATCTCCTCTGTTGGGCGGTAGGCGGGGCCACACAGCACAAGGAACTAAGGAACAAGGAATTAACAGCACACACAAAATAATCTATCCTGAGTCATTCTGACTGAATCCTAAACTCTGTGGATACGCGTCTGTAACCTAAATAATAAGACAAAATAACCAACTCCAACATTTGGAAAACAATAACAACATATAAGAAAAGTGACTTTATCTTAGAATCACTTCACTTTAAGAGATGTGTCCCATTTCGAGTGAAAAAGCTGTAGAAGGGAGGGTTTTTAGCACGAATGTGTTTATTGTTCTAGTTTTAAAGCTCACAGCTTTGATATTTTTATTAAGTCTCATCGTCTCATTGGTCCACCTGCATGTTTCCCTTTTACAAGCTTCCCATTTCAGACACACTCAGAGCTGAAATGACCTTCTTGAAGGAGTTTTCTAATCCTTTACACTGTTTTACCTTTCAATCAGCTGGGAGGAAAAGCTACCTAAGCCCTGCAAGCGCTTTCTTTTAGAATAGAATAGAACAGAAATATACTTTATTCATCCCCCATTCAGTTCATTTAGTAGCCTCTTTTAGCTGCTGACTCGTTTGCATATTAAAGTTTGTGCAGGATTGTTTTAGAAATACAAACTACAAGGTGATTCCATCATCTTTCCCTCTACTTGAGGGATTTTTTTTCTTTTCCTAAGAAGATAAAACAAGTGACTGATGGGTGATTCCGTATTTTTGAACAGATGTTGTATCCGGTTGGTCAGTCAAGCATTAAAAAGCAAAGAACATACTGTTAATGTTTGGAAAGTATTAAGCAGACGGCTGTTTGCAAATACATTAGCCATGCAGCATGTTGTGTTAATCTAAGAGTGAAGCCTGCATGGGGGCAAAAGTTTGGACTTGAAAAAATCTTAAACTTATCCAACCTAAACTTTTGTCATTAAAGAAATGAACAACAAAAATAATCCAGATCGATCCAGGTCATGTAAAAAACATCTAAACATGTTAACTTCAAGAGAGCCAGAGACTTCTGGGAATACGTTGAAGAGCTCTTACGATGATCATGGAGAGAAAAGCGAAGCCCATGAGGACACTCTCCACCTGGATGAGCATCATGGAGCGGGGCAGGTCAATCAGCACAGTGGTGTTGAAGCCGGGGATCACGCCAGTGATTGATGCACCTGTGTGTCAGAGAAAAGGAAGCAGATGGGAAGCCTGTTTCAGTCCTGCTCAGGTTCTTTAAGTCAGATCTGAGTCATCTGTAATTAACAGATAAATATTCAAAGTGGCTGGTTATACCGAAACACTGAAACTAACAGAGCAGCAGCTTAAATGAAGGTGTGCGTTTGTGGTTTTGAGGTCGACGGCAGTCATGTGGTGGTGCAGTCTGGCCATAGTTCTGCTTCCTCTTTTTGTTCACATTAAATATGAGGCCCTGTTCCTGCAAAGATTCAGTGCTCAGAAAAAGGAACAGCAGCACATTTACTTCCACTTAACGGGGAAACTGTGAAACTGGTTTGTTGAAGCGTTGTATTTGCTGATTTGTGAGGAGCATCAGGAAAACATCAAAGTGCAAGACACTTTTCAAAGTAAAAATCTTTCACATCAAGCTGAAACAGACCACAGTATGACTCCATTTAGAGCCTTTTATCTGCCCACCACATTAACATTAGTTTAGTATTTGCTCAATTGTTGGAATTAGTTTGAACTGTCTCTCTGGTGTCCAGCTGGACTGATGTGGCTTTATTAGCTTTTACCCTAAAAACAGCTGTTTGTTTGGCCAACAAGGCTCATCGCAGCAGCAGAGTGTGTGAAACATCTGCAATTATAAGCCAAATAAACTCTACAAGGTTCCACTATAAAATACTGGGTGCTGTATTAGAGAAGCAGAATTTAACACTCAAATTAGAAACTAACTCAGAGTCCACACATCCCAACGCGTCCATAAACTTTAAATACTCGCTTGTTCAGCTGTCTGAGCACCAGAGGCAGGGTCCAGCTCGCCATCCCATTTCGTAAGGATGGCTCTCCTGTTACCTCTGCCCACCACTGATGCTGCTTGATTAGTTTATGTGTTGTTTTGTTTATGAGAAGATGGACCTTTCCAGAAGAAACTGAATTGCACAGCTTAATGCAAGATCTGCTGATCAACAAGCTGGTAAATGTGCCAAAATCAGACCCCCCCACGAAATCCAAACACTCCTATTAGTAAAGAAATAGAAATGCATTTAAATATCCAAGAAACATTAGCCTAAAGTATGGATTCTAGTTCTGTGCATAAAAAAGGCAGCTGCAGGGAACACAATGTGACAATATAAGCTCACATTCTGTGTGAATTTGTCTCTGAATACTAAATTAGACAAAAAAGTAATTATATCCACAACATTTAAAGGTATAAACGTCAGTGAAATACATTGAGTTTTGAGGATTTTTGTATGGATTCGACACATAAGACATGATGTTTAATAGTGATCTTTAGAGGTGATGGTAGAAGGATTTATGAGATTGTCCTGTTTCCGTTTTTATGTTAAAGTAATCTGACATCTGACCTTATATGAACGTTATAGATGGAAAGGAAGTGAATATAATTTTCACTTCTGTTTCTCATGAACAGAACATCGTATGTATTTATTATGTGCTTCACTGGTGAAAAACAAGGCGTCTTTACCGCAGTTTTTCACATTGTGGAGGATGTGCTCGTTCTCATGCAGGTGCTTGTTGAGGACGAGGCGCATGGGGAACTCAGCAAAGAAAAAGCTCAGCTGATGAGGAAGAAGAACAAAACAAACAAAAGAATCATGCTCATTTGCTCCTTAAGCTGTATTTGGCTCAACTTCAACAGATTTCATCCACCAGGGGAAATTAATGACTGAAAATACTGAGAAGAAAAGTCTATTTTAGACTTACATTGAAGATGACATTGAAGACTGACTGGAAAACAATGATGTAACTGTGGCAAGCGCCCTTTGGCAGCTTCTTCTGCTCCTGAACGTGCTCTTCCCTGTAGTTGACGTACTCGTAATACTGCTGTGCCATCCTGCATTGAGAGTAAGGCATAGTTGGAAGATATGATAAAATCGCAAATAGTACGTAGGAGGTAAAGAGAGCCTGAGGGTGAGCTTTGGATTTCAATAACCTGTTTCTCCTGGTGTTATATATGAGAAACTGAAAAGTTTTTTTAAACCAGAGACTACCTCGAAGCACTACAAAGTGTTGTTGCACTACTTTATGAACAGATGTGAGGTGCCTAATAAGTCAAGAACAGGTTTTTAGAGGAAGAAAAAAGAAAAATATACTTTGTGCCCAGTCAGAGGAGGCATCTCCTGCACATAGTGGTTGATCATGTTTCCAGTTTTTGGCTACATGAGGATTAAAGTGTAATAATGTGCAAATGACTGATTTTCAGTATGCTTTCCCTTTCACATCCAGTTTCTCACCTTGTGATATAATTTCCCAAGGAGGCCCAGAGCGGCACGATGGCAACACCGATGGCCACAGCTGATGGAACCAATGTGTAGTAACGCTCCCAGTAATTGGTGGAGACAAAGAGTGCGTAGATTCCCGAGGCCAGGAACATCATCCACTTCGTACCAAGAAACCTGAGCGTGGCAGACAATGTGTGCAGAGGGTGTACAGGCATTCAAGGAAAAGAACGATGTTTGCTTTTATGCGTGTGACTCTACCTGATCAGTATGGGGGTGTACAGGAGCCCGATGATCGGTGTGACGTTGATGCCCATTAGCATCTTCCGGTCAATGTCTTCAAGGCCAAGATTGCTGTACTTCACCTCACGGTAGGTCATATCGTAATGAAGGATCAGCTGCATCTGCAAGAGGCCTGCAGCACGCAAACATACAAAATAAGATTTAAAAATGGCTCATTCAAGAGTCTGAAAGAGTGTTTTCACCAATCAAACTCACCCATGTAAACACTGTACACGATCATGGCTCCAAAACTGGCTGCCAGAACATTCTTGATGACTCCCAGCCTCTTTCTTCTGTAGTACTTCCTCTCCTCCTCCTCCTCATTGTACTGTGTCTGTGGGCCCAAAAACTCATCCATCTGAGAGGAAAGAAAAAAAGTTATGCATAAGCATGACAGAGGCAAAGATTTTGTATGTAGTACATCAGGATAAGAAGTTCCTCAGAGAGGAAAGATCCTTGAGCTCAAAACAGATCAATCAGAGACTGAAGTGTGAAGTTTCTCTGTGGGCAGCGGCGCTCACCTGGCCCTGCATGTTGTCCTCTTGGTCCACATTTGGCAGTTCGTTCAAGTCGCCAATAGGAGGTGCTAGAAGCTCATCAGCCTCTCCGATCTCTTCTTCTCTCTGCATTGCCTCCATCTGGTGACCAGAAGGATCAGTACAGCAGATAAACCATTAAACACAGCTGCCTGTATCCCTTAAAAGGTGTTTTTTTTCTCAAACTGTAAAACACAACTGAAACCTCTTTTGCTTCTATAAAACAGGGCATGATGATGAAATTAGGACCAAATCTTAGCGTTAAATAAATCTGCACCAGTGTATCTACTTCTTAAAAGTTATTTTCCCCCTTGCTGCTAATCTCTTAAATGATGTCAGTGCATTTGCAAAAATATTTCACCACCTCTTGAACACAGCACCATCTGTCTTTTTATTGGTATAATAAAATATTCATAGTCTCACTACCTGGGAAATAAATATAACTACCAATATTTGAACAAAATGTAAACAGCAAAGATAAGGTGTTTGAAACAAATTACAAGCACAGGAGTCATACAAACCTATGAAATAAACCGAATAAGTGTTGAATAAAGTCACATTTGAGGGTGTATTCACCTCGTTTTAAGACCTGGTGAGCACCAGGTGACTTTTATGTCCCAATATATAAAACCTCAGCAGTGAAAGAGGTTATAGTTTCTTTTTTTTTTTCTTTGCAAAGCCCCTCTGAGTCCACATATGGATTAACTACATCATTAAGGATAAACTTGGACCTGGGCTGGTGCTGAATTAGATTATGTGAAAAACATGTGGAAGCGTTTTTATTGTAAACTTCGCCTTCTTCATCTAAAACATCCTCCTCGAATATAATAAATCCAGAGTGGATAGCACTGATGATTTCTTCAATATTCACAACTTTAAAAAATACAATATGCTGTTTTTCTCAGATGTTTATGACATCAGAGTAAAACTATGTTTTCAGGATCAATTACTTTTATCTTTATCCTAAAAAATATTTACAGAAGAAACGATAGAATGGTAAAAATACTCATTATCTTAACAAAGAGCTGTCAAATAACTTGTATGTATGGAAGAACACTTAAAGCATCAATGCTTTAAAGTTCAGACGACCCGAATTTCAGTGTCATGGAGGCTTCGTACTGTCCTTAATACATAACGAGTTTATCTTTTCAGCACTTCTGAAGCTCTGGTGGAGTCTCGCAACATGACTGATTGGTGATTTCTTTTAAAAATACAATATGCTGTTTTACTCAGTTTTTTTTTATTACATCAAAGTAAAACTATTTGTGTTCTGGACTAAAACAACATGACTGATTGGTGGGGGGTTGTCACACATAAGAAGATTTTTCTCATCTAACCGATCTTTATCGAGCAGTTCCTGCTGTTCTGCAGCTCAGTCTGTTTCGAGTCATTAACGTTTCATTATGACGCAGGAGGCTCCTGATTGGTGTCCGTTTCGCTCAGCTGCTCGTTAGAGGACTGCCTGTTTCCCTCCAGTTTCCCTTTCTCAACTCTATCTATACTATATTTTCAGCTGGAAATCGTTTCCCCGAGTCCAAGCAGACCATCGGTTCTGCTGTCTGTCATGTGTGTTATACTTCTTCCAGAAGTTGCCTTAGATCTGGGTCGTTTGTCAGTGACGTAGAACTCTGGCTTAAAGCCTTGTCGTGTGAACCTTGCTGAAATAAAAACTCCAACAGATGTATCAAGTCAGTATTCCATGATATTTCAAGGATGTTTGTGCACATCGGATATGGCACAGATGGAGGATGGATTGACATATATAATCTATCATTATGTGCTACTATAAATGCATAAAATCAAATGTCACGGCAACAGTTTAACTGTTAGTTGGAAAAAAACTTTGAGGACTTCAACTGATGAAAAACAATACTCTTTATCAATCATCTTCTCGCCTCACCATGGACCTTTTCCTATTTTTTTCTTAATTTCCACCATAGATTTCCAGTCCGGTTGAAGATCTGGGCTGTTTGCTGGCCGTGTCATTGAGCTGATGTCTTTTCTCAAGAAAAGTTTGAACACTTTGCTCTGCGTAAAGATGCGTTATCATCCTGAAACATGTCCTCAGCATCACCAAACATCCTTTAGACCGATGGAAAGAGAAGAAAGTGTCAGAGTCCACCTGCCATCTCCTGTAGAGGTAATGGCTGCCATGTCCTCTGGTCCTTTACCTGACATCAGCCCCATATCACCAATGATGGTGGAATGTGCTTGTTTTTCCTTCAGCCAGTCAGCTTTCTATGTTTCATTGGACCAAACTAAAGTTCCAGCATCGTCTTCTTGTCCGAAGCAGTGATTCATCTCTGAATCTCACTTTCATCCAACCATCCAGTTCATGGCATGGCTGCTTCTCTTCAGCCCACTGTGACCTGGTTTTCTTCTCTCCAGGACTTTGTGAGGGCTTATGTTTGACCTTTCCAGGCAGTTCATTTCCTAAACTGAACTTCAGTTCCTTCACGAACACTGACTGATTGCTTTAAAAACGCCAAGGACGGAAAAGGGCATCCTTGAAATGACACAGAACGGAGGACTGAGTCCTTGGAAGGATCCTTGACATCTGATGACATGACACCCAGGAAACGGCAGCTGTTAAGGACCTTTCCTTGACTTTAGGAAGCACCTTGTAGCTCAGGCTTTTAGTCCCAATCCTAACCGCTGGCAGGACAGGGCGTCCCTTTTCTTTTTGGGATCATTTAACCTAAATACTCCCAATTAGTGGGGTACATAACCCCTAAAAGTGGCTATTTAACCAACCTGATCCAGGCAGGATTTGGTATCGGACCATTGTAACTCCACACTGATTATTTAAGAATTTGGATCCTTTTTCCCCATCATGGTGGCAGAAGTGTGCTTATTGGGTTAATATACATGCAACGTGTAATAAAAAAGGAATGAAAAGGAAAGAAGTTACACCCCCTCCACTTCTAGGACTACAAGTTTGGGTCAAACATTTCCTCCATTCTAAGGCAGCTGTGAAAGGGGATATGACCCATATTGTCCTACTATTTCTTTAAGAATAACTTGCCCGTATTGTATTATCGACTGACACCGAGAGAGATCACTTACCGTGTTAGTCGCACGCGACGATTAAGAAGGAAAGGTCTGTCCACCCAGCTGCGACACAACCCAACTGTGTCGCAGTTGGGCTGTGGTTGCTGGTTCCCCTTTCCGACGCAAGCAGCAGGTATAAATAAAAGTTTCACGGGGGAAATGAAAGTTAGTTTTCTTCACTTCCCACTTCTGGCTGTCTGAGCGCGTTAAAGGCGCAGGTAGGCTTTTCTGAAGCCCTGCCTCTTCCACAATAAGCAGAGTAATGAGACGAGTCAACACGCACACATACAGGATGATGCCGTTTTATTGGAGGAGTTCACGCAAAGTACAGCGCGCCTGCCGTGGCTCGCACATGAAAAGCAAACACCACAAACATGGTCCACCGACACACAGCACGGCAAGAGGTTCAGGACAGAGATAGCAGCACCATCCTGTCAAAAAAGGGTAAACTATGCATGCGTCTCAAATAAAAAAGACATTTTGGCTCAACCAATACTGCCACTGATAATCCATGCGCCGATCCATCCATCCATCTATTGTGTTTCAGAAGGCAGACACTATGATGTCCGCTGTTGGACATTAAAAAACTGTCTCTACCTGAATGTCGTCTTGAGTTACAACCTCATGGTAAGAGCCAGTGTTTACTTCCCCATGCCTTTAAACTGAATAAAGTCACCTAAGTTTAATGATGATAAAAGCTCAAAGCTTACATTTAAGTCACTCTTTGTGGGGTTTTTAGCTTGTTATAACCACATATGCAGTCCAACAAGAGACAAACAGTAACAACAGTTCAACAGTTCTGGACAAAAGGAAAACAAGCACAAAGTGTAGCTCAGAGATGATATTAGGCCTTCCTCGGTTCCGGTTAGTTCCCAGCAGGCGGCGTCTTGAGCTGGATGTGAAATGAGTAAAAGATCCAGAGAGGCTGCTCGATCAAATGTGAGCAGTTTTCACATCTGCAGAGCGCTCTGCTGCTTCCTCTGCTGTTTGTTTCATCCTCTGATGCAGAAGAGGAGGTAGTTCATCCCAATGGACCCTCATCACCATTAACGTAACTTTTTTTTTCGTTTATTATTCTAATTAAGACACAAGTCTCTCATCCCAACAGCTAATCCCCTCCCTTAAACTGAGAATTCCCCACAGCGCTGCTCTGTTTCCTTCATCAGCGTCTCTATCCGCTCCCAACAGCTGCCTTCCTCATCACTTCCTCATCCTGGACGGAGAGCTCTGTGAGCTTGCGTCCCAGCCTCTCGTGCAGGTCCAGGTATTTGGCCACGCAGCGGTCCAAGCACACCGACTCGCCCTTCGTCAGCTCTGCCTCGTGGTAATGTGGTGGGACGCACTTCCTGTGGCAGGCGTTGGTCATTCTGAGAGGAGAGGAAGTCGGTCAGAAAGTTAAAGTCGTTTCATCATGTCCCAGCAGTGCTCTCATATACACCTTGATTTGGTAAAACAGCTCCATGTGCTGGAGTCTCATTTTCATTGTTTGGTAACAAGAAAACAGGAAAAACTGCAAAGCTGAATCACATGAATTTGAAGTAAATTAAAGTGAAGCAGATTTGATGTGGACTGCATCTTCTTCACCTGCAGAGGCTCTGAGGTGCACAGCATGACAACAGCAGGCGCATCGGATGGCCCGTTACAGAATGACAGGATTTATGCTATAGTGTACTTACTGTCCATTTTCAAATCAAATTTATTTCAAAACAGCTGAACAGAACACAAACAAGGAAACTAAAACATACAAGCAGAGACGCATTAAAAGCAAATTAAATGCAGCCAACAAGTCTTCAGGTGTGTTTTAAAGCTACCAACAGAGAGAGGATGTCCCACAGCTGCTGCTGCAAAGCCACAATCTCTTTCATTAAATAACTTCACCTCCCCCCATATTCCTCTTTCTGGACACCTGTGCTGCGTTCGCACACATTAACTGCGTCTTTGGCTGCAACTTTCAAGCAAGAACATATCTGTTTCAGACTACTGACAGATTTTCCAGCCTTACCTGAATGATCAGCAGCTGAGATGGTTTGTAAATGTAGCAGCAAACTGCTGGGTGTTATGTTCAAATGTTTTCCCGTTATTCTCAACGTCCTCTTAACACAATACAGTTTCTTTTATCAGGTGATGTTTGGCAGATGCATTTTTCCATTTAGTTTTGTTATACAAGATCATTCAAATCAATACAAATACACATTAAAAGCCACCCAGCTGCTGAGAAAATAATATGGATGATACGTTTTGGATGATGGATGATTCAAGTACACCTACAGGAATGAGGGAAAGCAGTTCCATTCTACTTTAACCCCCCTTTCATGACTGTTGTGGTGTTCAGTTCAAGTTAAAACGTTTTCAGATTGCTGGTAATTACACTGTGGAGTAATTTGTGCTCATCTGACTTGATGTCCTCCAGCACAGCTGGTCCTGCAGCCATCCCGAGGAGATGTTTCCAGTTATCCCAAATAGAACCAATGTGCAATTTAAAAAAATCATTATACGACCTAAACACCGATTTAAAACCTCATAAAACACGCAGGTTTTTTTTTTTTTTTTTAAAATCAATAAAATCTCCATTTCTTAATGTTTGGAGCAGCTAATGACAGCTTCAACATACTAATCTTAAAATATTTCATATTTTCCTAAGGAAAAAGCACACAAACCTCCAAGTCAACGTTGCTGAAATGTTGCAGAGGGATCCTAAAAGTAAAGTAATAAATAAATGCTGCAAACCTCAATGAACTGAAGCTGATGTGAGACACTGAGAACATCACACAGAAAACCACTGCTGTAAATACTGCTAATGCAGTTTTCCAGTTTCTGAATTTTAGCTTAGTTATATTAAGACAAGGTCTATAATGTCATGTTGTTGTTCATCTGGGGCTTTATATACGTCCTGGAAAGAACTAAATATTTGTATTTATCATGTCCTGATTAAGGGAAACCTAACAACTGATCGAGGCCATTTGTCTTAGTTAAATTTAAAGACTTCTTCGGTTGAGTAAATTAGACCATGATCTAATCGTAAAATGAGCAGATTTGAAATTAAATTGTTTTAAACACTTTGGCTTGGTTAACGAAGATAAATAAAGGCAGCGATAGTTAGACACATAATTTATGATGTACATATCAGACCGCTAGCGTGTTTAGCTTGAGGCTTTACCGGTTGTACATGTCAGCCATCATCTCCACCTCCAGCTCCGCCGCCAGCTGCTGCGCCTTCATGGGATCCATGTCCGCGTTTCCGTGCTTAAACCCGGCCTCTGCAACCACGCCGTCCCGGTGACCCTCTTCTACGGACAGCCAACAAAAAGCCTAACCGCTGCTTCTCCTGTAACCTTCAAAAATCTGCGAGAAAACACGTGTGTAGCATTTCCTCCTGCACTTCCGCTGTCAATAAAGTTTCATTCAAACGCGTAAGGCTAGAGTCACAGACAGTGCGCCCTCTACCGGTCGGTTCCTAAAATTACAAACCAGTCATTTGGAGAAGAAAAAGAGACGAAACTTTCATGAAAACTGGTTTTAATCGATCATATTTATGTACTTCACATAAAACACGATGTGCTTTGTAAATAAACCAAAACTCTTACAGAATAATTACTTACATGAAGTGCTTTTAACCTAATTGGTCTGAAATGATCAACTGTACAGAAAATGTAAAAAGTGTAAAATTGACCAACATGGAACATGGAAACAACTTTTTCCACTTGCATGTTATTAATGGGAATTAAACACCCATTTTAACCGCACATACTGAACTAAACAGGCGTGAAAAACTAGGCTGATTTCTGCACATGCAGAGGTAATAACTCCCAAACATGACTTGGCACAACAGAAGTGCTGAACTAACAGTGAAAAAATGCATGTAGACAAATATCACTCGGCTTCATCTCCAGTCACATCAATCTCATTCACATCTTCCTCTTCTTCTTCATCTGATATTATGACCATGTTGCTGGGTCCATCTTCACACCCTCTGTTCAGGGGTCCTTTCTCTGGGGAGTAAAGCAGGACATCCACCTCCTCTTCTTCTTCTTCTTCTTTTTGATTGCTGTCTGAGCTCACGCTGATCTCATCAGCCAGTGGCGCCGGTGGGCCCAGTTTCTTCGGGATGTGGGGGGAAGAGTTTGCTGTCTTGTTTTGTGGTGGCACGCAGGAGTCGCTGTGAGGTGCGTCTTCGTCGCTGCTGGCAAACTGAGTTACATCTGATCCTCCTGAGCTACAGAACGCTCCTGCAAGAATGATAATAAAAACAACATTTTAGAGTAACAGAGACACAAAAACGATTTTTGTCAGTTTACGCTCCAATTTAAGCACAACAAATTACTTTTCCCACAACTCATCATGGTGCCATCAGTTCAGTTTAAAGACAGTATCATTCTCCAGCTTCACCTTCTTCTCCAAATCTTGTCATTCATTCTTCTGGCTCCAAACAGACCTAAAAAGTGACTCCAGGCTTGAAAACAAGCAGGAAGTGATGCATCTACAGCCATCTCTAAGTACCAGTATCCAGGCATAACTTACCAACATCAGCGCAGTCCTGCAAAGTTCAAACTTGACAAATCATTACAGGCTGGAAGCATTTACAGATCAGCTCTAAAGAAACGCTGCAGTTAATTTACTTTTAATGTTTATCATCTTCTTAAAACTTAGTTCAGAAGTTCAGGTCTCCCCCAACAGGGTTTGGAGACCGAACTCAGAACTAAACAAAGAGTTTTATATCTTTTCTGTTCTAAATGAGCTTAAAAACTGTGACACAGTGGGAAAAAAAAAGCAATGTTTAAAATCGGAATCTTAGCTACAAACGGAGCTCTGACAGATTTAACAGAGCAGAAAAAAAGGTCAAAATATAATATCACAACTAGGGCCGGGACTTTAACGCGTTAATTAAGATTAATTAACTATGCAAAATTTAACGAATTTAATCACGCTTATTTTTGCACCGCAGAACGTTTCTCACTGGATGAGTTTCAGGCATACCGATTATACTGGAGCACCAACTAACGTCCATGACTTCAGACGACAACAAACCACAGCGAACAATAGTTAAACATGAACGAAGAAGCTGTTGAGACCGCTTTGGTTGGCCCTGTGGATGGGAAATGTTGCTTTAAAAGACAGACGGATGGGATGGTGCAGGTGACCCGTGTAAAGAGGCTACAGTCCTCGCTGCTGCTGGACCCGTTCAAATCCCGCATTGGACGGCCTTTTACTGCGTGTCATTCCCCCTCTCTCTGCTTTCTGTCTCTTTTTATCTGTCCTGTCCATTAAAAGGCATAAAAAAGTAAATTTAATAAAAACTGACGAATGGATGGAAGCGTCGATGAGAGTGCGGTTGGTTAAGTACCACCTTCAAAAATAATAAACGATGTTTTTTAGCTTAAGCTTATGTCTTCAGTCATTATTCAATGGTATACTAACATCCATGTGAAAAAAAATGCTTCTCACTGTTCTCAGATCAAATATTTATATGCGATTAAAATGCGATTCATTTCGATTAATTAATTACAAAGCCTCTAATTAATTAATTTTATTTATTTATTCATTTATTTATTATATTTTTTAAAATGGAGTCACAAACGATCAAAAATTAAGCTTCACAACAGATTCACTGATTGCAAGATAGAGCAAAGCTATGAGGTTGTTCCGAGCAGGGATTACGATTGCTGCACATCGTCTTCAGCCCTTTTCAGGCATGAGAGAAAGGTCATAAATGGCTTCAACGTTCTGTTGAACCTCTCTGGTGACCCAGCTGCCTAAATGACAACAGTCTGTTGGAATAAAGTGCATTAGGAGGCTGGTCTTAAAACACATTCCCACCGTCAGAAAACAATAAATGTGCAAAGAGAGCAAACAGGTCAACACCAACTCAGCTCCCCCCACCCCACTGAGTCCCCTGGAACATCTGGGTCAGATGTGAGAAGCAGTTTGTGGATTTTAGTTTGCATTTAACATAAACAGCCCAGAAGAATCACTATTCGATCCAGGTGCAAAGAGAAATGACAAAGAGCTGCCGAAAGCGTCTTCTGTCATCCTGATGCGCTTCAGGAGCTGCACTCTACTGAAAAAAGCATCAATAGATCAGCTCTGCACATCCAACACACATCTGCTCCGTCTGTCCGACAGTTACCCGGGTAACCACCTGTACAGGCTGCTGTAGGTCTCCCAAGAGCCGCTTTCATACACGACATACAGAACATTAATGGCTCAGTCAATCTGTTAATAAGACGGCCATAAAGCGTGTTGGACAGTGCATGAAGAGCAGTAATAAAAGAGTCCTTAAAGAGTCTCAGTTTTCTGAAAGCAGCAGCGAATACAAGCAGCTGTCTAATCACCATTTTATATGTTTAAACTGTCTTCAGGGTTTAATGGCACTGCAGTAACAGCTAAGATGTTATCAACTCCAGGAAAACATTTATTTCTCATTTTAAGCTAACAGACAGAGCAGAACAGTGATGGGTGGGAGAGGTTGAAAACTCCATTATACGGTCGGACAGAGCAGAAGCATTTCTCTCTCATTTATTGATCTCAGATGCTGAGTAAAAAACTAAATTACTGCTCTGAGTGAACAGCTGATCACAGCTGCTGTATGTTTGTTTGCAGCTGTTGACACTGGGGCTGCAGCGAGACGCTAATCTCACCATACGATACACGACATTCAGCCAACGATACGATACCATTTAATACACATCATGTTCTGAAAGATGTTAAAGGGATTTGACATGAATCGTTGCTGATTGGACGGTGGTCTGACCTTTGAACCTTTAGGACAACACCACCAGACAAACGGAAATAAAACAAACATTTCACAAATGTGTCTTTATGTTGTGAATATTACATCATTAACCTGCTTGTTTTACTTGCTAAATACCATCAACACAAATTCTAATTCTCTAATCAAAAAACGTCTTTTTTCATTTTTGAGAAGCTCAAACAATAAATTACAACAATCCTACATTCTATAAAACAGAAAAACCATCAAAACCTCTGAGCTTTGCACTTTATATACATTTTTATGAACTAATTTATCACTGTTTTGTATAATGTGACCCCCCCGGCATCATTTTGTATTATGTGTTTCCACTAATTGTAACATCTGACTTTTCAAAGTTTGCTAAAAAAATTAGATAATAAAATGTATACTTTAATGGGAAACAAAATAACGATGTATATGGCGGTATCGATTAAAAAAAAAAAAGAAGTTTAGCCCCAGTTCACACATACAACACACGTGAGCTGCCTGCTTTTGTAGCCACTTCGGGCGGCACCATTAATGCCGTTTCTGCGGCTCACTGCGCGTCAGAATCTATCCTTACGGTAGAAAAAGATAACTTGCAGTACCTTCATGGGGGCTCTTCAGCGGTTGCTCTTCCTCCAGGACACCAGAAGACGACACCGGATGACCCAACCAACCAGCAGAGCCGCTTGTGTCATCGTGCTGGGTTCTGCTACGCTGAGCTGCAGCGGCCTTGAAAAGCTCATTGTGATTTTCATCGACGGTGACGTTAACAAATACCTGATCTTGTGCCTTTGACATCTGTTCAACGTCCATTTCCGCCTCGTCAGCTGATCCACCCAGCGTGTCCCCTCTCTTTTCCTTTTCCTCCCTTACAGGCTTACAGATTTCCTGGCTTTCGTTCGATTTCTTTGTTTTGGAGTGTTGCCGCTTAATGAGCTTTTGGAACTCCTTCAGAGTGACCATCCACGAACGTTCAGGTGTCCCAACACTTTTCACCTTATCGTCTCCCTCAGCCTCCACAGAGCATTCATCACTGGCGGTCTTCTTCAGGGGAACTGCTGCTGCTTCTGTTGTGTTCGTCCTCCGTTTCCGGCCCCTTCTCTTGCCTTTTTCCTCCTCCTCCACCTGTGGAGGATCCTTGTCAGCTTGCTGCTCGCTGGCCTCGCCGTGGCTCTTGTTTTCAGAGATGACGGGAAGGTTCCCCGACAGGCTCTCCTCCAGCTTGATCTTACACGGCCTTCCTCGCTTACGCCTCGGGAGCGAGCCTCCTTGTTCATCCACAACGACAGCTCTGCGAACGACTGGTATTAAAACACGAGACATTTCTGGGATTGTGTTACCTGCATTCTCTTGAGATTTCTTCACAAAGCCCCTGGTTCTGATCCTAGTCGTCCCGGTGCTGAGAGCCTCAGGCCCTCTGGTTTTCTCACTCCCAGCTGGGGCTTCTTTTAGTTTCCTTAAACGGGTGCAGAACTTGTTGGAAAGGCTGGTCTGGTCCCTTTCCTTCACCAGCATTTTCTTACTTGACAAACTGACGAAACAAAAAGTCTTTGTTCCGTCACTGACTTTTGACTTTTTGGAAGCCAAACCTCTGGGCTTTCTCCCCCTCCTTTTCGGTGCTTCAGCATCCTCGGTGGTATCATGCTGGGTGCATTTTAAACTTTCCTTCGTCTTGTTGGGCTCAGATTTAAGCTCTGCTGCTAGTTTGGTGTCTTTCTCCTTTTCGAAGGCGGGACTCAAGCGACAGCTGTTTGGATCCGGACTTTTATTGGCTGCGATAGCCCTGAGAGGAAACTGCAGAGACCCGGGGGTTTCTGCGAGCCACGGTCGCCTGTGCAGCAGTGGCTGCCTCTGCGGGTCGTGTTCAGGGTTAGCTGAGCCGTGGGGGAGAGGCTCATCTTGTGCTCCAGAGGTACATGGCTCTAATGGAGAGAGACGCTCAGGAAGCCTCAAGTCATCTATGCAAGATAAGGAAAGAGTCTGCTCAGAGTGCGTTTCGCTTCCACACGAAAGAGGTAAAAAATCCAGAATGGTCTGATCTTCCTGGGAGGACGGCTGCTGTAAACAAGCTAAAGGCATGTCGGATCCTGTCGGGGTGGGTACAAGACAGATAGAATTTTCACTTTTGGATGAAAGCCCGTCCTGGATGCTCACTGCCTCACTGTGCCCCGGTGATCTGACTGATGATTCAAACTTGGAGCGGTGCTGCTGCAGCAGTAGATCCGGCTGTGCGGCCGGGAGGCCTGGGCAGCTCGGCTGGCTCTGAGCTCCAAAACAACAATGGATACCTGGAAGACAGGTGGGAAAAAGACTGATCAGTGCCTCTGGGATGATGATAGCTGAGGTGATCTGCGTTAGCGTGGGGGGGTAGATAGAGAACTGAGTATTTCAGTGGCTCCCGACCCGCCCAGTTTCAACTTATTTTTACTTGAATTTTTTTGGGTGTCTTGTTCAAACATGACGCAGTGAAAATGTGTTTTAATGCACAAACGGAGCGGAAATAAAGTAATAAAAGTGGACTTTTGCATCAAAATGAAGAATAAAGTCAAAACGAGAACCATGAAAAGTATTTTTCCTGTGCTATTGAGTAACAAATATTTGCAGTCCCCTGATCTGAAAAACATGGGAAGCTACAAAGGTGGGGTGGTATCGATTTAGTCAGCATACGACCGTGATTCAGGAGAAAATTCACTTTCCGCATCCAAAGTGTTGCACTTTTTCGGCTTCGAGGACACCTCGGCTGTGGTGATGAGCTCACTCACTTTACAGAAACAGGCCGACACAAATGCTAAAGGTGTGACCGATTTCTCTGAAAAAGGTGGGTAATAAAGTTTTGGTGGCGAGGGGGAGAGCACAGCTTCTATGTGGATGTGAAAGCAGCCGACTTAAATGGCAGGTTGCACTGAGGTGTGTAGTCAGACCTCTCATCAACTAACCTGAACCAGGCGCTCTGCTGCCCTCTAAGAACCAGTTTATTTTTACACAGGCTCAGTTACAAAGTTTCATCATTACGCTCCCTTTCTCAGCCCCTGAAGTAAGCGGTTCTTAGACGTGAAATAGCAAAGATATGGTCCTGTCCTGGAAATTACTGCCATAGCTAACAGCTGGTCCTCAGGCTGTGGAAGGATCGGGTCCAAGGTTACACATCAGTTTCCAACCATCAGCTGAAGAAGGGTAACAGCAGAATGAGACTGGAGAGGAGACAACCTCATGCTGACAAGGTGCCACCAACCTACGAGTCTGATCACTGTGTCTGATGAACGAATAACCGTCACCGTTCAGGAGGTAACAACGGGGGGATCCTTTGGGTTTAGACCAGATCAGACAAAATGTGCTCATTCTCACTCTTCTGGGCCACATTAGTGTGAAATTTAGAATAAAACAACTCTGGAAAAGTCAGCTTGGTCTCCTCGTGTGAAACTATCTTAATCTACTTGTTGACGACATGAAAACAGAACTCAAGAAACAGCTGATCCTTCCCCTCTCCCGCCTGTACCTGTTTCTGCTGATGAGTGTGTGCTCTGTGTTCCCAAATCCTGGCAGAACACACACCCAGCTGCGCCGACCACAGCGTGCACGTGGTTCTGCTCCACGCCGCCCTCTGTGCCAGGGACGTGGCAGAAGGCCGGCGCTCCGTCGTGGTTCAGCTGCGACTTCTTGCAGTTATTATCCATGTTGGGCAGAATATTCAGGCCCATCATGATGTCCTCCAACAGCCTCTCAATCTGCTCGTCGGTCTCCTCCACAGAGCCCTGAGGCGGAGGGAGCGCCGCCGACCCCGGCTCGTCGCACTGGTTTAGCACCACGCCGCCACTGGAGAGCAGATCGGGGTCTGAGCTGGTGTTGGGGGGGTTTGGCGTTTTGGGGGAAGTGGAGACAACAGGCTGAACGTTCTCTGGAAACTGGGCGTCTCTGCAGACGGTCTGAGGAGTTTTCTGGCTGGAGCAACCCTGTCGAAAGACGAGTAACAAGTCAAATATGCTCTGCTACACAAGTTCACCTTCAGATGTACTCAAATCAAAACACTTCATGTCATCCTTGGATGTGAACTTGAACAGATACTGGACTATTAGCACATTTTACTGGAGTTTTTTGGACTTATCTGCCCTTTCAGTGGATGCAGTTCAGAGGCTCAACTCCTCAGAAATGCTTTAAAATGCTGAACAGGAACACCACTGAAACAAAAACACGATTGCTCCATCTTAACTGCGTTACTAACAGATGCTTTGGTGCCAACAGAATCATTTACAGGAAAACCTCAGCGCTGCTTTGTTGGAAATCAGCCGTTCTTTGGAGTTTTTGTTTGTCATTTCTGCAAATTACGAAGCTTTTATCAGGAAACAAGTGAAGGTGTTGCGTGTTGATTTAAGTTAATTGGTTTAATGGCATTCCAATTAGAAAGAATGACCTTTTCCCACCTTAAAAATCACCTGCTCATGCTCATCTTGCTTTCTGGAAATCTTGAATTAAACTAGCACAGAAAGCTCTGAACAAGCATCTTTTTCTACTGATCATCGTATCTACTCACTGAAACCTGTCTCAGCACTGTGGGGGGGGGCAGGTATTCTGTGCCGCTGCTCCCTGTCTGTGGAATATCCTCCATGACACCATGAGGGCGCCACACTCCACAGACGAATTGATTTTTAAACTCCTTTTCTAATTCCCTTCTTTTTTATGTCAGTTTTTCATCTCGTTACATCTTTCAGAGGAGATGAAACTTTAAGAAGAGTCGTGGGGCTGCTCATCTCAGGTGGAGCAGACAATGCTCATCTCAGGTGGAGCAGACAATGCTCATCTCAGGTGGAGCAGACAATGCTCATCTCAGGTGGAGCAGACAATGCTCATCTCAGGTGGAGCAGACAATGCTCTCTGGTAAAAGTCTGACAAATCTGTCATGTGGTGATCCTTCAGAGCCATAAAAGACGGAGTTATTGTGTTCAAACTGCAGATGCTTCAGTTCGTTCTCCAGTCTTTACTGTGGAACATCACCTAAACTGATCATTATTTGCTGCATTTGTCAGAAAATGTGCTTTTATGATGTAGTGATGCAATGTAGAGATAACACTCAGACTTCTCCACCTGTGTCACGGAGGTAAGAACCGACAACGCCTCATCCGTGTCCTGCCTGCTCACAACCTCCCACACTTCTCCTTTAGTCCTCCTCCTCAGCTTCACCTGCACAGACGACAGAAAACACAGCGGTGCGATTGGAAAAGGTGAGAAACGCGTTCTTTGCCTTAATTGGCCCTAAAGTGATCCTGATCTGCACCAACACTGCACGGTTCCTCCATCAGCTCACAATCCAACTCTCCACAAAGTTAAACAAAGCAAGTTTGTGCTAAATTATGCTCCGAAACAGAGAGAAGGTGATGATCACACTCCTCTGCCGCTGCTCTCACCCTGACAGAAGAAATAAACTGAGACAGTTATTAGCACTCAGTATGAAGGCTCATCTGCAAAGGGAAGGTTGAAGCAGAGACTTTGACAAACGTGTTTTTTTACCGACCTTTAAAATACTTTATGCACAATTTGACTAAAAGTTAAAAGTCTTTGGCTCCCGAAGGATACATACATCATTTATGATGACGTAAGACAGAAATGGACTCAAAGCTGGAAATGCAGGTAGGTCAGAGCCGGCCCTGTCCACAGGCTGCCTTCCTCTGCCGTCTTCTCATCCCGGAGCGATTTCACACAGATTATTGCACATTAACCAGCTGTGGCTCAGTGACATCACACTTCAGTCGAGATGCAACCTCCACAATCACAAGGGAAGCCGTCTGCTGTGAAAAGGACCCAGCATTTCATGCAACCGTCTTTTCTTACGTTAATTCAAGTCCTAATCGCCACTTAAATATGAATCGTTGGTGAATGTTTGAAATAACTACATATATATGCGTCTTCTAAATAACTGACAGAGTATGTAAAGCCATGTTTGGCTCAGAGCACATTCTGGCATAAAACAAGTCCGGAAAGCTGTTTTACGATGGTCAAACAGAGGAGGACAACACTGACGTAGACCCATCTTATCGCCATTTTTATGATGACATCATAAAAACAACCTTTAATGCAGCCAACCGGAGCCTAAGGTTGTGTGAACCTAAGGTTGTTCCACCACCACTTTGGGGTCTTTGTTTTGACCGAGGAGGATCAGTTGTGACTCGGGCTGCAGTTACAGGAAATCAGAGAAGATCTGGTTCCATCATAACTTAAAGGTGTCGACGGAACAAACGACGACTGTAAGACTAGAGAAGGAGGACGCCGTTTTATATCGGTGATGTGTGGAGCTAAGGTGCAGACAGCAATGATGGACAGCGTTCACCTTTTCTACTGCAGCTGCTAATTATTAAACAAACTGCTGTTTTTTTTAACAGAAACAAACACTAAAAAAGGTCTCCGAAAGCTATAAATCCCTTGTTGTTTGCTCCATATTTCCACCTCCACCCAACCACGTTATTCTCAGCTGCTAAAAAGTGACATTTACGCATTTTCGTGCCCGTGAATCGACAATTTGATCATATTTGTGCAACTTTTGTCTTTCTTGCTGCAGGTAATTTTCTGTATTTTCAGACCAAAAAGTGCTTCAACAAATCTGAGCTAAGATATTAAAGTGCTGCGCCAAACGTAACTGAAGGTTGCAGTAATCGTTTCGCATTCTTACCCTTAAAAACTGGTTCCAATTTGCTGCCCAACACTTAAAGGAGACACATTATGATAAGAGTTTACACCTACAGTAAAGCAGAGACTTCTAGGAGGTGGAGTGAAACACTAAGCCCCTCTTTTCCTCAGGCTCTACCTCTTGTGAAGCACGTTATTTCAGAGTGCATACAACAGAAAGCCTGAGAGCTCAGAGGCAGCTGGTTGGCCACCGATCGCTCTTTTAGTCTCATCCTCATACGTCGAACTGGCCCAATTTGGTCTAACTCCATCCCAGTTCTTTCAGTCACACATCAGCTCCATAAACTCTGAAAATAAAAGTTGCTACATTTGTGTTTTGCAAAGAACTTTTGCTAATGTGGCCAATATTTCACAGATGCTTGGTTTTGATGGTGCATTCACTGACAAATGGGAAAAATCAGAAATTCTAACAAACGACTGATAAAAATAAATAAAAATCAAAGAAGGTCAAATAGAAGTCTGATTTCTTTGTCAAGAAATAAAACATTAAAGTACTTGTGGAGCATTTTTACCCCAATCACTCCCGATGTTCAGTGAACTGCTGATGAGATTTGATGTCGATATATCACCAGTCAACTTATAGCCAATGAAAGGTCATCTTAAATTGAAAGTATACAGAGCTTAGGAGAAAAAGGGGCCAGAGTGTGAAGTGATGCAAATTTGCCCTTCAGTTCTGAACACCTCACTGAATTTTCAGATATACAGGACCAAAAACACACTAGTACTGACTTCAAACACCTAATATACATGGTAAGTCCTCCCTTTAACTTAAATAGTCTGCTTATCTCAGTCAATAAACCATAACAGACTGAACACACAAAGTGATTTGTTTCACATCATTTTCTACATGACAATATTAACCGTTTCTGACCTTGATAGAAATCTGTGTGGTCTCCATCATCTCCATCTGTTTCATCTTGGCCAGGCTTTTCATTCCTGCCTTGGCACGCGAATGCCTCTTCTCTGTTGAGCTTCTGTTTCCTTCTTCTAACGTCTCATCTCTGCCGACCTGTCTGGGCTGCTTTGCGTTTCCTCCGCTGTCCAGAGCCTCGCTGTTCGCGCTGCCATTGGTCAACAGCCACATGTCGTTTCCAGACTTGGGGGACTCCTGGGAAATGTTTTCTCCGTGAGATCTCGGGGAGCTGGGATCATCACCAAGTAAAACGGGGAAGGATATTGTGTCAGTGGACAATGCCGAGGATGATGCAGGTTTACTCGCACTGCCAGAAGATTGTCCGACTGTGGACTCGCCGTCACTGGGAATGGTTGGGCAAGGAGTGAGGAAAAGCTGTTCATCAAATGTGGGATTCTGAGGTGGCAGAGAGACAGAAAAAGTTGCTGCAGGTGACACGGTCTCTGGGATTGGAGGTGTAGTTTGACCACAGCTGCCCACTGCTACGTCAGCAGCTTTAACAGTCTGTGTGCCAATAGAAACGCATCTTTTCATTCCAACCATCTCAGCCTGAACTTGTGCATCCTGCATTTTCAGCCCGTCACGCCTCTCTCTGCCGTCTCCTGTGTGAACGCCATTCTCTCTCCTGGTACTCTCCCTCTGGTCCAGGAGCTCTCCTCTTTTCATCCCCCCATCTTGACATTCTTCTACAAGGTCTGTGATTCCTAACTGGCGGGCTGCAGCCAGCACATCCCTCTGCTCTTTGCTTCCTTTTACTTCTATCTCCCCAGAGTACAGGAGGCCAACGAGCTTCAACAAGGTCTGGGCGGTTACCGCCTGCAGCTGAAGCTGATGTTTCTGTCCAGATGGAGGAGCCGGAGAAGAAGACAGCCTTTGGAAGAAGTATGGGCTGAGAGCTGCAAGGACACAGCTGTGGGTTGGGACTGAAATACCTTCATGAAAACAAATTGGAGAGGAATTAATTAACCATGTACAGTACACAGCTAAAATCCTAAGCCGCACCTTATTTCTTTACATTTAGTTTCAAAGGAGTCTTGTAATCTCTTCTTCTGTTCTTAAACACACATTTTGAGAGGAATGTTTTTTTTTGTTTGTTTGTTAAGTCACTTCACTCTGACCTATGAATGATTCATGTATAAAAAATTTTTTTAAAAGGCTCCTAACTCAAGGAATTAAGCAGAGTTTTGAGTCGACACAAACAAATTAGCAAAGAAGCCATTTTAAATTGTACTTTCAGGCACGTTGTTACTAGCAGTCCGTCACAAAGACGCATCATTTGTTCCCATTTCTTTAGTTGCATCTATGAAAAACAGCAAAGATAACACAGTTTGACAGACAGAAAATAGGATTTCTGCAGCAACAAGGTGATTCTCAAAGAGCTGTTAGCTGAAAACTTGGCATATCTCAGCATGGTGTGCAGTGTGCCCTTAAAACATTTGAGGAAACTGGACAAGTGGAGGACAAAAGAAGAAGTATCAGGCCTAAAAAACTATCTACAGCAGATGAACAGGATCTGAAAGTGATGTCCTTAAGAAAGAGGAAAAAATCCAGCAGAGACCTGACAGGACCTGAGAGATGCATCTGGACCCAAGCCTCATCAGAAATGGTCTCCATGGAAGGGTGGCTGTCAAGAAGCCATTCTTAAGGAAGGGAAACAGGGAGAAAAGGCTGAGCTATGCCAAATGACACAAGAAGTGGACTGAAAATCAGTGGCAACAGGTCTTATGGAGGGATGAATCCTCCCCAGAGCCCGGACCTCAACATTATTGAAGCAGTGTGGGATCATCTGACAGAGAACGGAACAAAAGGTAGCCGACATCCAAAGAAGAGCTTTGGGATGTCCTTCAAGAAGCCTGGAGAACTATTCCTGAAGACTCCTTAAAGAAATGACAGAAAGCTTGTCTCAGAGGTTCAGGCTGTGTTGGAGAATAAAGGAGCTCAGACCAGATATTCACTTTAAAGCTCATTAGAATTACTTTATATAATGTATTTATATTTCTGTTTTCTCATCTTTCCATAAATAGCTGCACCAGTTTTCTTTTATAGGGGCTGCATATTAAGAAATTGGAGTTGGCGGCAGACTTCCGCAATAAACTGTATTTTCTTTAAGTACGAAATTAATTTCAGTACCAGGTTTTCGGTTTTTATGGATAGCCTCACCTTCAGTTTGCAGCAGGGTATCGCAGAACTGAGCACTGTTCTGTTGTCTCTGCAGCTCTCCAAGAAGCTGCACCTCATGGCCGGGCCACCCGAACCGCTGCATGTCCACATAGGAACTGGGAGCGTAAATTAGACAGAAAAGGGTTTAAAAATGGTCTACGTTTTGGTGAAATAAACACAAAAAGTAGCAGCACAGCCACTGCTATGCCGTTAAGCTTCTTTTTTCTTAAACAGACTGCAAATTTAGCATTTTTTCGGGAGTTTTAATTGCTGGGAGTGTTCAGGATTCTTGTTGGCACGTGGAGGAGCGCAAATACTCACGCGCTGGAGTTAACGTTAATGACCTTTAAGGACTCTCCCCCCTTTCTTTGTGAGCTTTTAGTTGTCTCAATTACTAAAGTCATTATGCTCACCATTGTCCCAGGCTTTGGGATTTTTTTGTGAGAAAACTGTGCGATTAGACATGTTTCCTCCGAGATGGTTGGCGATAAAATGCCCCAATTTACTAGCTCACTGTGATTAGCTAGCTGAAGAGCTAACCACATGTCAAATAAATATTCACATCAATTACACAGACACAGTGTAGTTTAATTCACTAAAACAATAATCTAAAAAAATTATAATAAAACCGCTTGGTAATGGGCTTATTAGAAAGAAAGCTTAATTAGCCAACTGCTTTAACTTCACACAGTTGCTAAAATAGCGCAGCTTTCGTTACTCACCACTGTTTTTCTGTAGTGCAATTTGAACCCCGAAGAGCATTTGAGTTTTATTGATGAAACACTTTCTTCTGAGTCATTATACTTTTAAATTTAAGTCACACTCTATAAAATTGTGACATATCGCCCCTGCTTTTCCGAAATAGTTGTAGTCGACACCTCGCGGCGAGGCAGCGCCCCTTGAGGCCGCTGCGTCGCATTACACCAAACAGATTAAAACAAAACTTCCGGTAATTCTCATCATTCACTCAACTGGTCCCAATTCACTGAAACAAGCAAGAGACAATAGAGAAATCATTTTCTTTTTTATTAGAAACATTATTGCTAGTTACATAATTCATTCATAAATGAGGATGTGCAATTTTAAGAGCCAAGGCAAAGAAATTAAGGTGTTGTCCACAATCTGAATGTTCTGTTACAGTTTCATAATCTGATGACTGCATTGGAGGATTTTGTTCAGCCTACTTAGTTTGCTGTCTAATTAAGACATAAAGTTAATGTTCTCGATCAAAAACATAAAAACTGATTGCATATGCATTCACCCAGAGCACCCACAACAATGAAACCCAAATCAATATAAAAAAGAAATACGTAAAACCATTAAAATTAACAAATATTCTTCTGTAAATATATAGTCTAAATGTGCTTTTTTTTTTTATCCACTTCGGCTATTAGCAAATTCTGGTCTATGCCTCCTTACACAGATTTTCTGACACCAACCCTTGCCCTTCTCCATGTTTTTGGAGAATTAACTCTTGAAGGCAACACGTTAACTTGGGAAAAAATCAGGCTTCCTCTGTCATGTTTCAACTGGCATGGGAAAACAAATGAAAGGATAAAAAAAAAAATAATAATAATAATAATACACATTGTACCCCCATAGTGCTTCTTTTAATAATCCACTCAGTATCTACATCTCATTCAGCACTACGAAATGTGGGCAAAACCTGACAACAGTGAGTCATCTCCCAACTACCGTTCTGTACGCCTAAAGCCAGACGGGCTAAGGATGTGTGAAGCAGGTAAATAAAACCGAACTCATGAGTTTTATACCGATAAAAAAAATAAAAATCCAAGAACAAGCTCCTACATACAAGTTCACTTATTCTTGCAGAATAGGCTTCCATATACAGCACTCCCAATATGTACGCTACAGAGAAAAAGACGACTCGACTGGTTTCACGGGTCATGTTGGACACTCCCTTCAGACCCATCCTGAACCAAGGAGGCACTCCAGTTTACTCACTGTTAAGAACAGTTTTCCAACACATTCATAAGGTTTAAGACCAGGAGATAAAAGGAGAAGCACCCCTCTGAATCCTGTGATATCTCCAAACACGTATCAAGGTAAACGGATGATTTAAAAACAGTCTGTTCCATTAGAGGGTACAATACGGGACCGAGTGTCATGACGACACACGGATCTTCCAGGCTTCCATTAGAGGCAGCATCCTCTCACCGTGGGCACGATCTGCTGTTCATCATTCAGCATGTGAAGCTGTGAGGCACAGAGGAGTTGCACTGCTTCACTGTGTGTTGCATCATATCGATTTATCAGATGCTTTTACCCGGAGCAACTTATAAGTGAGGAGTATAGAGCAGTAATTGCACTGAAGGAGTTTGTGAAAGGATTTTAGTTCAGAGAGCTGAGAGCTGGGCTCCCGTCTGGTCTGCTCATGAGTTCATTACAAGTTAGATATCCATGATTTATGATGCAAACTGTGCGCTGGACTTTCAAACAGCCTAATGGAGCAAGAACGTGTGTAGGCCTACAGGTGATGATTCTTATCAGCAGACTCCTGATCAGTCAGTTTCCAGGTCACCACATAGTATCCGCTCGGCTTGCTAAGCAGCAGACAGAATCAGTTACGCGATACCACCTACAATGGAAAACCGTATTGAACCATCTAATGGAAAAGCACCAACAGAGGACCATCCTTCTGCTTTAATTCGGAGTATATCTATCTATACTGGAACCTTCACCGATTTCTGCTCCCAGACCAGATATAGAACGAGTGGCAAACCCACACAAACAATGCCAAATAAATCCCAAACAGTTGTCACGTGTGGCTGCTGGGAAGAAAAAAAAAAGTCTGTGTGGCAAGTTCTTGCATTCGGTCTTGGCAGTTGCAGCGGTAGCAGTGTCATTTGGCACAGGTACATCACTAATGATACAGAGCAAAGCAAGTAGAGGAACAGCTGCTACAGAAGCAGAAGCTTTACACATATCTAATTAGACTGATAAGCAATCATTCTCAGTGGTAGGAAACTTTTTTTTGTAGTGTTTAACCATCGAAGAGGGAAAAAAAAAAAAAAAAGACAAATTCCCTTAAGTGTCATCACCATGAATGTAATGTAATGTGCAGCTCCTTCTGGATTAAACGGTTAAAGTCTGCGCTCCAACCTCCAAAGAAATGCTCTCAGATGAAGCCACAGTCTGTTTTTCTGATAAAGAGAGAGCATTAGTGTTCTTCTGGTGGGCTGAAGTGTTGTTGCACGGAGATGTAGTGGTGTGGCCACGATATATCTGACTGAGTGGTTAGCGACTCGAAGAGCACAAAGTGTCCACAGGGAGCGAAGATCCACATCAGTTTTCGTGTTGTTTCATTCATTTGTCAGCTGCAATGGAGGAATGTAACAGAGGGAAGAAGGAAAAGAAAAGCTCTGAGAGAGTGTGGAGGGACTGAGGAGTGGCGTAAAGGATGGAATTTAGTCCCAGCGCTAGCGTAGTGGTCCCACCTTGTCAGTTCAGCAAGGGCAGTAAGTGGGGGGAGGCTGTCGTCTTGTGATGCATACAATCAGTTTTTCTGTAAGAAGAGAAGACGCGTGAATGTGGGAATGATGAGAGGCGCACAGCAGAGCATTTAGGAATAAATACACAAATACAAATTGCTGTGGGCAGCAATGTCACCACATTTTAAGACAAAAATGACACAAACTGTGCAGGAAGAAAGAAAAATGAGTCTTTACACCAGCAGAGGGAGCAAAACAACAGTTCAAATGAAATACAAAACAACCACACTGGCAACAGAGGTCACTGTGAGACACAAACACCGTTCTTAATGCACAACTAAAATATTAGGCCGTGCAGTGAGGTGAGACGCGAAGCCAGTGGGACACACATACCATGCGCTGACATGCAGTGTGACAGTGGGTGTAGCCTAACCATCGTATGAATCCATTAGAGGCAAGGAGGCCTGCCTCTCCCCATACATCCCTCCCTGAGAGAAAAGAAGAGGAAAAAGTAAAGAGACACGGAGTGTGTGATAGATTTCCAAGAGACAGTGAAGGCCACAGAGGGACGACACACACGCAGCGAGGTGAAAACATAAAAAAGGTGCAGAGGAAGTAGAGGAGGAGAAAGGTGCGTCAGACGGTTAAAAGTTATAAAATGTTAGTTGAACATTTGCTCGTTTCAAGGGAAAAAAGGACAAAGATGAGACGTAGAGATCGACCGCTGCGTTTTAACGAGACGTGCAGCAACATGCCGCCTGTGGGTGTGTGAGAACATTCACACAACAACATTCCAGGAATTCACAATGTGTGTGTGTGTGTTGCACAAGATTCATCATTTCCACATATTCTCCTCCTTTCAATAGAAATGCATCAAAATGTGCATTACTCAGCAGGTGACAGCTCAGACTGAACGCCGATGAATAAGCTGGAAGTATGTCACAGTGGTGGATGAAGAGGCAGCAGCTGCAGGACTTCACCAACACTCCTAAACCCCAACAATTCAACTCTTATCAGGATGAAGAACTTCTGACAAGCTGGATCCATCAAATATCTGGCATGAATTATAACAACCACCAACCAACTGCTGCCAGCTCTTTAACTTGCACTGGGGTTAGGAGTGCGGCGTGGGAAGTACTGCAGAGTTTGTTAGAAGTAGGTCACCCTTGGAGCTGCAGTCATGCAGGCTTGTGTGTATGTCTGGGGAATGGTGTGACGTGTGCTCAGGGGGTCGGCGTATACCTGTGCGCCATCTCTGTCAGCAGGTTCGAGAGTGTTATCCAGAGTGTTCCTTCTACCTCTCTGGTCCAGTGTGGAGTAGGCATCTGAAGGAGAATAAGACCTAAAGATTATTCTTCCACATTCGCACCATTATCTCTTTCGGTTATTGGAATGATGGTCAGCTGTGAGCAGGTATTTTCTGTTTTCCAACTTGCCTGGTCCCATATCATTCATTGGAATCATTTCCCGGTCCCCTTTGCCTCCTGTGTATCAAAGAAAGATGCAAACCGTAAGACTCGCTGTCCTGTTCCATCAAAGGCAAACTACGAGACGAGGATTTGTACAGCCATCATGATGACGGCCAGCCCTTGTTTTGGATTATCTGCGTCTTTGTGGCACATGCTCTTCAACAATACCGATAGCCTTCAGATAGCAACTTGTCAGGAATGTCAATCATTTGAAAACATGCAACACTTAAATTCCAAATGCATGTATCAAGTCTTCAGACTACATAATAACAGTGTTCAAAGCCGAGCCTATTGTGGGTTTTTGTTGTAGTTTTTCATGTAAAAATACTCAAAATGCTGCCTGACCTTTGTCTATAAGTGGCAGAGTGCTGTCCTCATATGCTCCGTTGGCTCTGTTGTTGTTACTGGGAGGGTTTAAGTTGACCATGAAGTCGGTCTTCTTCCAGCCATCCTTCTCCAGAGTGCGGCGCAGGTCTTTGTAGCCCCACACGGTCTGCAGCACCAGGCCGGCTCCACGCACCTCCCGTTCTGAACGGTTACTGGTTTTCCCCAGAAGGCAAGAGACAGACGGAAGGCAGGACTTAAACAAGAACTCAAAACTGACACCACTATAAACTTGAAAACATGGCCTGAAAAGGTCCAGATCTATTTAAATGGTTCAACTCTTACCCATCCTTGTTGATGAGCACCAGTCTCTCGATTCCTTGTGAGGCCCTGAGGGTTTTAGCCGATTCAACGCTGGAGCCCAGCACCTCATGGAGCGTGCTCAGTACAGACACCACAGTCTCTTCTGACAGTGCTCGCACCGGCTGACTCTGACCCCCGCCAGGCAGACAAGCCACTAGATGCGGCACCGCATGTTTACCTGACAACACACAGAGATGTTTAACCAGTCCTGATGCAACAAATCCTGCCGCCTTGTGGTTAAAGGACAGTTCTTGAAGACTCACCGAGTAGATCTCTGTTGCGTATGTCGATAGCCAGGTTGCGGAGGGCTCCAGACATGGCTCGGACTACTCTGTCGTTGCCGTGGGCCAGAAGCTCAGACAGGATGGGGAGACCCTTCTCCTGGCGCATCAAGCCACGGATGTATCGCCCATACTGAACAGACGTGCATACACAGACTCATTTATATCCAGTCTCACTCTAGTTGGGTACAGGCAAGTCATGGCAATCGCCATTTTAAAGACGCTGGGCCATTAAACATGCTTAAAACATGTCCACATAGAACTTTTCTCTGGCAGAGGAGCACTTCCTGTGTGCATTTCATTAAAAAAAAAGCAGTCTTCAAATTTCCATTTTAATCTCCATTTATGAGACTAAAATCCCCTCATTTCTTTGAAGGATATTTCCCATTTGACAGTCTTTGTTTCACTTATTTTTCCACCATGAGAGAGGACGCTTATCCTCTTATTTCTCAATAGATAAGCCTGTCACAGCTCAGTGTTAAAGCCGTAGACTGAGGTCATTTCCAGGCCTATTTTAGGTCAAACAAGGGACAGATTTAAGCTAAGACCAACCATCTCCAGAGACAGAAGACCATGTCTGTGTGTGCTCATCCACGGACTAGAAGCCATTTTCACTTAAATCCAATGTTTCAGCTTCACTGTCATCCTATTATTCATTTAATTTAATCACAAACAACATTTAATGTCTTGGGATCTGCTCCCACAAATGGGCGACTCAATCTTCTGGTTTCTCTTGTTCCCAGAGTGAACATTTCTACCCGTAAGATTTGCTGCCTGAAAAAAGCGAGCACCTGCATCTTTCTGAAAAGTTAAGCTTTTCAACTGGAAGTGCTTGGAGCGGCTGCACGATAAAAAGCAGAGCTCTCTGAAAAATAGGAGGGTTTAGTGCTTTTCCTTTAGGTGGCTGCATGCGGCCGCATACACTCTATTGGGAATAACTGGAAAGGGGGGAAAAAAAAATGCTATGTGGACACAAGCCCTCAAAAATCCTTAAAAAGACAACATACAGGCAGTTTTCATTACACTGCTTTGTGCAAATCCTTCCCACATGAATGCAACCTATTACAGCTCATGGAGGTACGTTTTAGGATGGAAACTATGGCTTTGGTGCCATTTGCAAAGACTCTTCCTGAAGGGGTGCACCAACTAGTACCCAAAACACCCTTTTCACCTGATGTTTTCCTCACATTTCATTTTTCTTCTAAGTCTAGACATGGAGATGAGTGTAGACAGGCCTCCTTAAAGAAATACCCCACATGATCCCAGTATTTCTCCCTCAGCAGACATTTTTGTACTTCGAAAGTCAAGAAAAGTCAGATCTTCTAATACAAGTCATAGTAGGTACGATTCAAGGTAAAAAAAAATGTATGTAAAGCGTTAGCATGTGTCCATTAGCAAAACAGCTACAACTATGAACGACTATCATCACAAGCTCCGTTTTTAAGTGTGAAAAAGCTGTGCTGGTGCTGTGAAGTTCGTGGACAGCAGCAGTTCTTACAGTCCAACGTCCAGCACACAGGTTCTGAATGGCTCCAGCTGAGGCTTCCAGCACAGTGGGGTTCTTGGTCTCCTTTAGCAGAGAGGTGTAGATGCGCACCACCTCTGGCTGGTGCAACAGCTCATAGCCTACAGGAACAACAGACGCAGCAGAGCGGAGGGCAGAAGAACAGTGTAAGAGCAACAGGAGGGATTGGTGTAGGGAGGACAAACAGGAGGAACAATACAGCTTTTCCGTAGAGTAAAGCATAAAAAAAAGGCATCAGGTGAGTCTTTGCTTACCTTTAGCAGGTGTGGTCCTCTTAGGGATGTCTATTGGATCTGCAGCAGCATCCTCGTCTCTCTTACCTGGAAGTAAACCTCAACATTAAAGTCTAAAATTTAGCCGAAACGGTTGTTGACTCTATATATACGATAGATTCTCTCTATCTAACAGCTCCGCTGTTAGTACATTTCTTCTAGCTTGGTTAGACATGCACATACACACAAAAAAATTTAAATAAATTAATTAAGATGCAATTTATTTACAGAGTACGCCACAATGACCCATTCACAAAAAGTGTGGATGTTAGTACGAAACCGTTCAGACCGTTAGATCAGCCTCCCTGCAACTGCATCCTCTAACTCTAAAGCAGGCAGCAAAAGCAAAGAGCCGTGATTCAGAGCAAAAGGAAGCTTACCTTTGGAAAACCACTCATCTGCAGCCGAGCCGGACAGCGGAGATAAGAATGGAGAAGAAGATGGGATGAGAAGGGAAAAGGAGTGGCAGAACAGGAGGAAAAGAGAGCATTTAAGTAAAAGGAAAGCAGCCATAACTGAGCCACCCAATGAACATCTGCTTCCATCCCAACGGCACCGCTGCCACCACACAGAATCAGCAGGTGACATGCCAGATAACAAGACCAAATAAAGCACACCAAGGACACACCCGCTCTCTAACTCCACATTCTCAATACTCTGTCCTCTGCTCAGTTTGAGACATTCAAGCGTAACAAAGTCCCAGATAAACATGTTCTGAGCTTTCATATCCGATGAATGTCACAAAGAGTCAAAGGTTGGACATAAAGACGGTGTGCAGGAGCTCTCTTTTCACTACATTTGGCTTTATACTTTGCTTTCTTAAAGAATTCTATACCATTAGAAGATGTATCACATTACAAGTAAAAAGGAAATGCACACATTGGTCACAGCACAAAAACTGCAGTGTGGGGTGAGTCGCTGAGAACCAGACAAATCGATATTCTTAGTGAAACACAAACAGCAGCTGGAGAGAGGATGAGCTTTCTCTGAGGGGGGATTTTTGACATTCCTGTGGCAGCCAGTGGTTTTGTTTGCCTAAGTGTGTGTGTGTGTGTGTGTGTTTTAGTATCAGTCTCGCGAGCAGGAGTTGTCAACAGTGACATCACTCCAAATGCTCCTGAAACTGACTGAGCAAACACAGCACATCTCTCTTCTTTCTGCAACACAGACCTTTGCCCTTGCGGGAGCTGAAGCAGCCCCCCTTTTGGCTGGAGGGGACGGGGCCCTGGTTGATGGGCATGGTCTCCTGGTAGCGCTCGCAGCCCGGGATTTCACGGTGCACGTGATAAGACAAGTTCCTCAGCAGACAAACGCTGTTTTCTATCAACTGCAGACATAAAGGAAATGGTGTGGTGTGCAAAATTAATTCATCAAATCAAGCAAAAATGTCTCTGAACTTCACACTTTCTACTGTTAATATATCAACTTAAAAAAAACAACGTTTAAAAAGGGTTTAACGGCCGTGAATCAGCCGTCCACATACCTTATTGTCCACATCTTTACAGTCAATCTGGGACTGAACGATGTACATGAGCGAGTCAACCAGTCCTGTGCACTCCCTCAGCTTCCTCCTCGCCTCACTTCGCTCTGAACTCACATTTCTTTCAACAAAGACAAAGCAGATTAATTCAATGCACAGCTCAACAAGTGAACAGGACAGTTAGAGGTTAAAGAGAGAAACGGAAGTCCGTTTCAATGACTACAAAAGGACTCCAGCACGTAATTGCAACCCCCGCAAGAGTTTTTTGAATGAAACTCCTGTTAAATTCATTGGTTTACAAAGAGAGTACAGTTCGACTAGATCAAGTTACATCTCTGGACCAATTTCCTCAGCTGCTCTCTGACTCACTCTTCAATCAAGATCTAACAGAGCTCGACGGAAAGCTGAGACAGTTAGTTGAGGAATGTAAAGTAGGAATTTAGCAGTAAGGCGTTCAGTGCTGGCCTTTTGTACTGATCTGTTTTTCCCTGCGACAGACACACCCTCTCAGACAATACCAGGACACATTCCCTTCCACAGCAGGGGGGGGGGGGGGGGGGGGGGGTGATTTCACTGCACCGCGCGGTGCAGGAAGTTCATTAAACATGCCACAATAAGCAAACATTCACTATGAAAAATGCAGGCACAAGTCTCTGGCAGAAAGCAAGCGCTCTTATCAGAGGAAGACTGCGTTGAACTTTCGCCTCTTCACTCATCGTTGATATAAAACAATAAAATCTGAGCAGAACTGATCATTAAACGGAAAACTGCCACCTGTCCTGTCCAAGCTGAGCTCAAAGCTAAGTGTCGAATCAGTCCAGTCATTTTCAGTGAGGACTTTCAGGGGGAAGAAAGTTAATCTTTATTCAAAAGTCTTACAAGCATTTCCTGTAACTAATGTGTTTTTCACCTGTCAAAAACTGAGCTCTCCAGATTATAAACGCCTCGGTTGTCAAGCAAAACCAGAGACTCGTTTGTCCTACACGGGTGATTAACAGTCACATCTTTAAAAAGAAATAAAAAGAAATGTTGCGATTATCCATGCTTTGAGCTTTGTGAGCCAAAACATTCAATGTGTAGGCAACGAGATTAAAAATGACACCAAACGCACGAGACGCTGCCGTTCTCTTTAATATTTAACTGGAGCCATCACTTCTGTATTAACGTCTCATTTATGAGTTACTGATCGGGGTAGTTCAAATCTGTCAGTATCCTGAAGCGAGTGCGTTTGATGCTTTGGAAAAGAAGGCTCCTCTGCTGTTGACCCAAAGCCAGAAGCCAGCTCTGCACTTTCTATAGTCACATGAACCAATTCACCAAATGACACAGACGTGCTCGTTAAAACATGATCAGGATCTATAAGGAGTACAGATCTCTTGTCATATTCATCTGCGCGGATGCTTTCCAGACCTTTCTGTAAATACCAAAAACTTATTTTCTTACACATTCTTTTCCCAACAAGCAGATGGACACTAATTAACCGTGAGTTTGAGGGGAATGCATAGATAACAGAGCCGCCAGCCAGAAAATGCTGCTTACACAGTAGAAGTCAATGCCCCACTGTCCTCTGCTCACCCCTCCGACTGTAAACTCTCAAATTCCATTCTTGCACATCTCCTGATCCCCACAGTTTGTGATGGATGGTTTCTCCAGTTAACGTGGAGGATAATAAATGACCCAAAAGTCTTTGATATGAATTCAAATGACCTTTTATGTTAATTGGGTCTGTAACTAGAGAAAAGGCATTCATTTCATTAAAGGTTTCACTTTTATTCAAATGTACCGTTACTTAAGTAATAAATAGATATTAAAGTGTATAATTACTCTGAAATATCCCTTAGTTTGAGTCAATAAAAGAGCTCCGAGGCAACAACAATACAAAGATTTCACTGTCAAAATGGTTGTTTCTTGTGAAGCAGCACGGTTTATTCTGATCTAGGAGTACATATTAGGGCTTCTTATTCCGACTGTAAAATGTTATGCATTTCCTGCTCTTCTGTGCTGTGAACTTCTTGTTTCCTTCTTCCTCCCACATACATCCCACTGCTCTGTAAATCTGTTGAACTGGCAAGCTTCCACTCTTTCCCTGTATACATCCACACTCCCTCCATCCGCTTCCATATCATCAGTCGGCAGTGACGCAGCTCTCAGCTCCTCACTGATGCTGCCTCCATCCTTCCCTGTCGCCCTCCGTACCTGAGGCAGCCAGCCGAGTTAGTGAGGGCCATCTCCCACTCAAGATGCCTGGGCTTGCAGTTTTCCTCGCCACCTCCTGCTCCGTTGCTGCCTCGCTCCCAGCCTGAATGGGGCACGATGACCTCGTCAGAGAGGGCGTGAAGTGCATGGTCCACAATCTCCATTTTCACAGAGTCATGAGACGACAAGTTCCACAGCGTCCCTGAGAGAATCACACAATTTAAATTTAGAATAAGCAACAATGCTCACTTTAATCCTGAAGCCTGATGAAAATCACACCAGTTGTTACTAAATGATGTGTAAATTGCTTAGTAGGAGGATGGACAGCTGTATTTTCTGATGTATGAGGAGGAAAATAATATCCGACGAGCATTTTTAACATTATTTGTCTTTTTCTGCGCAGAGACTTTTTACAAGCTGTTGATTAACCAGTTGAGTTGGGGGGGGCGTGTGCATAATGTAGAGTAGAGGTGACTCTACTTCACTCTAAGGACCCAGTTAGGGTGGTTCAAACATTTGGTCAGGAGGTGCTCTGGACATATCCCTCTGGAGAGATTACATCTCTCTGCTGGCTTGGGAACGCCTGAGAGTCCCTGTGGAAGACTTGGACGAGGGGTCTGTGGACAGGGAGGTCCGGGGAACTCCGTTATCCATCTTTATTTTCTTTAATCACTAATTTACTTTGAAGAGTTCTTTGGAAATACTATCAACAATCATTCAGTAATAAATCAAACTCTGGCTTATTAAAACATTAACTGCTTTACATTTCTTGTCATTTCATTGCTGTCTTGCGTTTATGTTAGTTTCCTGTGAGATTTAGGATGAAGTTAAGATTCAATTACCACACTGACCCGTGCCGAGTCCAGTGCCGCATTATCAAACAGAAATGTTTCACTCGCAGAAACGATGATATGCTTTTATAGTTAGCAGAGATTCATTAATGTGGGTCACAAAGTGAAGTCGAGTAAAGCGCTGAGGACACAGGGCGTAGTACACAAAGCTCACTTCACAGCACCTGGTGCAGACCCACAGCACCTGGTGCAGACCCACAGCACCTGGAGCAGACCCACAGCACCTGGTGCAGACCCACAGCACCTGGAGCAGACCCACAGCACCTGGTGCAGACCCACAGCACCTGGAGCAGACCCACAGCACCTGGAGCAGACCCACAGCACCTGGAGCAGACCCACAGCACCTGGAGCAGACCCACAGCACCTGGTGCAGACCCACAGCACCTGGTGCAGACCCACAGCACCTGGAGCAGACCCACAGCACCTGGAGCAGACCCACAGCACCTGGAGCAGACCCACAGCACCTGGTGCAGACCCACAGCACCTGGTGCAGACCCACAGCACCTGGAGCAGACCCACAGCACCTGGTGCAGACCCACAGCACCTGGTGCAGACCCACAGCACCTGGTGCAGACCCACAGCACCTGGTGCAGACCCACAGCACCTGGAGCAGACCCACAGCACCTGGTGCAGACCCACAGCACCTGGTGCAGACCCACAGCACCTGGAGCAGACCCACAGCACCTGGTGCAGACCCACAGCACCTGGTGCAGACCCACAGCACCTGGTGCAGACCCACAGCACCTGGTGCAGACCCACAGCACCTGGTGCAGACCCACAGCACCTGGAGCAGACCCACAGCACCTGGAGCAGACCCACAGCACCTGGTGCAGACCCACAGCACCTGGTGCAGACCCACAGCACCTGGTGCAGACCCACAGCACCTGGTGCAGACCCACAGCACCTGGAGCAGACCCACAGCACCTGGTGCAGACCCACAGCACCTGGTGCAGACCCACAGCACCTGGTGCAGACCCACAGCACCTGGTGCAGACCCACAGCACCTGGTGCCGTTTAACACAGTGTGTGTGTGTCTGCGTGTGCCTCCAACCTGTGATGATGTCTGCGAGGTCCTGATCGCGGGTCTTCCTCAGAAGCCTGACCAGGGCGGGAACGCCGTCACAGTTCTTGATGGCAATCTTATTGTCTGCATCTTTGCCATAAGAAATGTTCTTTAGTGCTCCACAAGCTGAGTAATGAACCTGTAACAGAGAAGCAACGACAGCCATATGAGCGAGAACGCATTTAAGAGTAACACCTAACGTTTCAATTCAACTATTTTGCTTTGGAGAACTCTTAATACTATAATTAACTGCAAATTAATTAGCCATATTCCTCACATGCTTTTAATGTAAATACAAGCTAATCATCCTACATCCTTTACCCGTGTTTCTTTTGTTTCTGATGCACTTTAAACATATTCGTCCAATCCACTAGATTTTTTATTTATTTTAAACACAAACAAACACACAAACCAGGGCCACATGAAAAGGATTTTAAAGACTCGCCCTGTCTGACCCATTTAAAACCAAGTCAACAAGTCAGACAACACAGAGCAGATTTTAAACGAATCAGTAACCCAAGTATGAAATGTGAAATTAACATGGTTCTTAGCTTCGGGGATGGAAAGGAATGCATGATGTGATTTATCTACCAACGTACATGCAAACATCAGCAAACTGTTGCCACAGCTGAGCATCACTGACAAGAAACCATAGAAAAGTCGACTTTAGCTGAAACCGTGCAGCACAAATGTTGACCGAGAGAAGTCAAATACGTGGAGCTGATTTATATTTCTCATCCATCTGGAACCAGACATTTACCAAGTAATCATTTAACCACTTAATATCAAACCTCTACTGACTAATATTATACATTTAGGTGTTTCTTTCCATAAAAAAAGTCATATTTGTGCCCGAATATTTACAATAGTAAATAGTCCTTCTCCTCTGACATTTAATGCAACCCTTCTGATATGCCCTCGAATATATCTATATATAAATAAAGGAAAAACTTCATAAACTTCAAAAACAGTAGCGAGTTAATAGAAAACCATAACAGAAAGCAGCAAACTGACCTCTCGGTTTGGGTTGTCAAGCATAGACACCAGCGCAGGAATGCCTTTTAGACGACGAACATCAGACTTCACCTGCAAATAAAAAGGATGGATATTAGCCATGATCTGAATGTCGGTTAAAAAGGCAAATTAAAGCATGAGCAAAACCAATAAATGTCCTCTTCACGTTAACAATATACAAACAAATGTCTCAATCACCTGCTGACGACACATTCAAGCTCTTTGTTGGAGGATTTTTTAAATTCAGGTTGATTAAAACACTTCAGGGACACATCATGTAGTCACCGACAGGAAAACAGAGAGGTTGTAAAAGTGGAGCGAATGAAGGAGCAACAGAAGCAGAAACCACATCGTATCACAGAACTCTAGATCTCAAATGAACTTTGGATTTTGGTTATTGTTACACGATTATCACTTAACAACCCACAACATAATGCTGACTCCCAAGGCTGTTCACTGTAGAGTTAGTCATATGCATACAAAGAACAAGAAAAGAATAGAAGACAAAGGGCAAAACCTCAGATGTAAATGAGAAAAGTTACTTTCTAATGTCCAGACTTGAACCTTCCTTCACCATCCACAACATCAAATCCACTTCATGAAGACAAAGGTACAGTTTCAAAGGGAATGTCTATAAGTCATGTTTTAGTTAACAGCCCTGTGATGGACCTCTCCAGGATACTCGCCCCACTGACAGCTGGGATAGGCTCCAGCCCCCCACGACCCTAAATTGGATTAAGCGGGTATAGAAAATGCATGGGTGGATTTTTTTAGTTAATTCTGAAACGGTTTCAAATAAGAACCAGCTGTGTTTAACCCTGTAAGACTGGCCCAGCTGTTCCCATGCATCAATCATTCTTACACACACACACACACACACACACACAACTGCTGCATGTCGCATTCAACACAAGCTTTAAATGAAAAGCGATAAGCTTGAACACAAAGCCTTACTTTGTCGTTCTTATAGGTTAGATGCTGCAGGTATGCAGCTGCGTTGCTCTTGACGGGGTCCAGCCTGTAGTTGAGCATGGCGATGACCTCTGGTAGCTCTGGCTGACGCCAATTGCTAGGGCCGGGGCCTTTCCTTAGAGTGCTGTCCAGGGAAGCCAGGCTTCCCCTCTCCCCCTGGGCCAGTGGTGCTCCTGCACCCCAATAGTACAAGTCTCCCGCACCAGTCATATCCCCATCCAAGGTGCCCTCATAACTCCTGCAGAGGGAGGAAAGGCACATTTGAGAACGACAGCATGCATGAATGGAAAGAGGGAAACCAAATTCGCCCTGTAATTTTTTCATTGTGTTATGTGTACATAAGGACAGCCTCAGACAAAAAAAAAAAAGAAAGACAAAAACTCCCTTTGAATCACTTATTTTGGTTGTGTTCAAATAATGACTTATAAGCCCTACATAAACATCATGCTTACGCAGTTCTGCGCGGAGGCCCATGAAGGTACGCATTGTGGTTGCGGGGCACAGTGCTGTAGTGCAGCGGGTGCCCCATGCCATAGTCAGGCTCATCAAAGCCCATGCTGCGCTGATCATCTTCCAAACCGTACGGATCTGGGACAAACCTCGGAATGGAGGATAGCTCCATGGCACTTCCCATTCGCCCAACCTACGTAGAAACAAGGATTATGATCCAAAATAATAGCAGCAACGGGAAAACTATTATGAAAAACCTCCTAGCAAATCACTTAAAGTAGCAGCAGCACGCTGATGTGAAATCCAGCTAAAAGACCAGTACTAAAGCAAATGGTGCAAAACTGTTGAACATACCTGTGGTTGAGCGGCATAGGGGTCCAACTGGTTCCTGCTAGGGGCTCTGTAGCTTGGATCAAGAGTTCTGTACCCATCTGGATGGACCGGTCTGGTGAGAGGAGGGAAAAAGAGTTTAGGAGGCATCAGGAGGGAGGAGATGTGAGTCACAAACGCTATAAGTTGTGCTAAAATAAATATCTGACCTGTAGCGATCATCCATTCGAGCTCCCCTGGTAAGGCTTGCGTAGCTCTCAGATGGAGGTCCAGGGCGGTAGTCGTCATAGCCCCCTGGAGGTCCGTAGTGGTAGTTGCGGGGAACAGTGTGAGTGGGGTAGTCCATGGGCACAGCGACCCCGGGGCCATGCCTGTAGACCCGGTCCATGGGTGTAGTGTAGCCCGGCATACCGGTCACAGACCCCCCACCATCTATGGACATTGTGTCTGACATAGAGGGGATGACTGTGCGAGTGGTGGTGGTCTTCACGACTTTCTTTACCTTCAAGGGAAACAATTGAAGCAAAAGGCCTATCAGTATGAAGATTTACAGGCGTGAAAGTCTGACATAATCGAAAAGGAAACTCTCCAAATCCATCCTTACTGTGGTTTCTGTTCGCCGTGTCGTCCCATCTTCGGTGGTCTCTACAGAGACAACAGGTGGAGCCTCCTGAGGGTCCTCCTCCACCGTGTAGGACTCCTGCATCATCTGACCAGGCTCCATCCTAAACTACACACGCATGCACACAATTCAAATGTATTCAGTATCTCTAGAATTCACCTGATCAAAATTAAATTGGACTGTATGATACAATGTCAAATAAATTAAATTAATTTGAATTAATCACTTTTATGCCATGTGATGATGTCATTCTGAATGACAATTTACAAGAGAAATTTGACCGAGACGTATTGATAAAGGGTTACAGTTATGTGATCAGCCTCAAAAAGACTCACGACCAAGAAAAGGAGCAATAATGGCCGTCTCATAAAAATCAACCCAATCCCTGTAAAATGGGTTCAATCCACCCAGATAAAGCTACTGAAATAAAAAGTAATAAAATATACCTGCGTGAAACTAGAATGCAAAGGAGCGGGCTCAAAAGAAGCTTACGTGATGTGTCCCGTTGATGTAACCCTCGTTCAGCGTCAGCCTCTCTATGTCTGCATCACAAGGAATGCGGCCGTTCTATCAAGAGACGGAAACACACGAGAGGAGATCAAACACAAAGAAAGTGCTTAGAAATAAACTGAGCAGCTGAACTTTTTCAGGCATCCAGAACGAGGATCAAGTAGAATACGGATCAAAGGTGAAAGCAGAAACACTTTCACTTATTTCATGTGAATCTCTGATATTCACCCACATCGGTTCATCTCAAAGCGCTTAAAAGGTGCAATCTGTGCTTGCATAAAGCAATACAATTAATTATAGAAGGAGTGTAAACTGTTCTTCCCTAAGGTATGTAACCATCAGACAACTTCACGAATGAACAGATGATAAAAGAGGATTATTCACTTATGAAAGGAATAACGAGCCACACAAGGGACAGAAAAATTCTTCCTCTCGTACGTCAAAACCATTGAGACTGCCACAGCAGAAGTGGTGATGGGTGTGGTGCACTTCTATTTCCAGACATAGAGGGAGCTCAATCTCTGCTTGCATGAATGCAGCTTAATCTCCTCTACTGTTGGGCGCAGAGGGGACAGCGAGGGGCAACATTTCTGAGCACCAATTCACAAATGCCAGAAATGATGTATTCTCACGTTAAAAAAGAAAACAGGAAATAACCTGCTGATAGACAGAAGCTGTGCTGATAGGTGGTGGAGCAGCAATTAGCCCACACATCAGAAACAGGGCACAAATTAAGCAACAGAGCACATTCTTTAGTTCAGATTAGGTCATGAGCAGGTACAATGGTCTAAAAAAATAAAAAAATCTTGGCAGATGTGAACGTGTGGGAACCTGCCAGTAGAGACAGATTTTGTTGTGCTGCCTTGAAAGAGCGGCAGAGGCATGCTGAAGCCTCTGGGCTATGTAAACACGCATTGCAGTGATAGGAGCCGGGACAAACTACATTTTTAACCAGCTCGCACTAAAACACATACATGTGCTCCTTAAAAACCACTCGGCACTGGAAAACCTTCTTATGGAGGCATGCAAGAGCAACAAACGTCAGAGGGGGGGTGAATGAGCAGAGAAGACTGTTTGTTATGTTGTAAAGGGTCCCCTAAGGCTAAAAAGTGAAGGTGTGTGTATGCTGTGTAGCTCAGAGGCACTAAGGCTGCAATAAGAAAGCGAAAGAATGAGTGAGTGAGTGTGGGTGTGTGTCAATGAGGTGAACTCACAGCATGAAGTCACAAAGTAGTTTTTACAGTACACCGGGAAACTGACTCAGCCATGATAACGACGGTGTGTCAGCAAACAGTGAGACATGCTAGGAACAGACTCAGAAATAAAGTGCTTTACCCAGCTGATGGGGCAGGTCTGACTGGGCCCCTGCTTCAGTTATAAGGCCGTGTCCCACTGAGGGATGTCCTCCTCGTACCAGACACAAACCCAGTTACTAATCAGAAATAAACAAGCTGACCGACTGTCACTGTTATTACAAGAGTGAACTTGTGATGATGGAAGTGAACATGACGACAAACCAAACATGGAGCAAGACACAGCTCAGCATGCACACGCACGGACAAGTCAAGACAAACACGATGGGCTGTGCCGCGTTTTTAAAGCTTGAACGGCAGAGGAATATGATCATGGGAAGACGTTTGTTTTGAATGAGATATGGACGGTTACTGAGGAGAGGGAGGAAAGGTGGAGATGAGGAAAAATGCGTGATCACAAGCTGCGAACGGAAAGGGTGGAAATGACCTCCTCGGGAAGACTTCACTGACAAGTGCTGCTTTCACTCGTTTTAACTAAGCTTCAAACATCAGAAACTTGAGCTGAATTCAAGCACATATCAAGAGGCCAGAGGAGGTACGTTTTACCCTTTGCATGGTCTGCTGCCATCCGGCCAGTCCACAAAGATGGGAAGGGGGTGACCATGGAGATGACTCAGGATTAGCTCGCTCGGTTCAAGAGAGAATCCGAGGGTCATCCGGATGGAAAGAGTGCATGAGGATAGTGGTGGTAGGGACATGGTGTTACCTGCATGTTGGGGAGGGGGCGGGGCAAGGTGCCGGCACACGACCTCCGCTCCTCCTCCAGAGCTCGGCTCAGCATCTCAAACTGCCTCTCCTGCTCCCGCACCGAGGCCAGCAGGGAGGCCGTACTCGCACACTGCTCCATTCACACGCTGAGAGCAGAGCACAGGACAGGACAGGACAGGGTCATCACCAGAGAGCAAGAGGAGAGTCAACCATCACCGGGATAAATCAAGAACAGACAGAACCACCCGAGAACAAACAGAGATACAGAGAGGAGCGTTGCAGATCTGTGAATGCTCACGGTGACCATGTGCTAACAAAGTTGATTTTAGAGCTGATTGCTAAGAGAACAGAGAGCTATAAAGAAGCAGGAACAGAGAAAACCTGGTCAGAGACAGAACAAGAAAGAACACGGAAAAGGAAAAGAAGCAAGCAGAGAGCTCCCAAGAAAAATGCACCAAGAAATGATCATTTATTTCAAATTCAAGGTGGGTTTAGTAGCCAGAAAGCAGCTAATCATGAAAGTTTCCATCACTTTTAGCGCCTTTCCTCACCTACTGCTAAGCAGAATTAAAAATAGAGAGTGAGATACACGACAAGAGGCAGTAACAGCATGTTTTCAGATGCAGCACGTGGAGCTTGTTAGCACTTCATTCTTGCAAAGTAGCGAGGAAGTGAGGAAGGAAGGAGGGAGAGGCATGTGATAGCAGTGAGAGGGGTTATATCCATTTTAAAAACTGTGATGTGCTTTTAAAAAAGGTTTGTGTTTGACACTAATTATGCATCACAACACTATAATTACAATCTTTTCTCTCCTTTCAAAAGGAAAAACTTTTGCACATTTTGTTAATTCAACTCGTGTTCAACTTCACCCCAAAACTACTCGGGCAGAAGAGGTCCGGTTTGTCCCATTTGTGACCACTAATGTCCCACACAAAGCATCCTCCGGGCCTGTTAAAGTATGATTAAGCCTCTTTACAAGAAGCTTTCTTATTTTGCCTGTGAATGAGTGCATGCGGGCATATACCAGCATTAGGTGGAAAAATGTGCCCGGATAGCAGAAACTGGCATTTACATCTGCACAAATGCAATATTATGCAACCGCAGCTCTGGTTAACAATCAGCCAATGAAGCATTAAACCGTTTCATTATTGGACTTTGCTTAGCAGAACGGTGTGTCTGCTTGTTTGACTGCACTCTAACTTTTCAAGCATTGTGTGTTTAATAACTGCTGAAATATTAATGGATTGTTTGACAAACTACACCAAAGAATTCAATTTTAACTGGAAAGAAAAGGAGCTGAACAGTTTTTTTCTCCCCCCTTTAAATGGGTCTGGACTTTTGGAGGGAAATGCAACCTAAACACATGCCACAGATGGCTTAAACCTAAATTACAGAGGCATGATAAAAACTGAATGCCACTCCAGCCCAAATTAAGACCATGACAGAGTCCTTTTTCCTCAAACTTTCACCCTCAGCAGGGTTGCTGGAGAGGGAGGACTAAGGAATCTGGGGAAGATTACTTCAGCAGTGTCTGTCTAATAGCCGGATGACATGAGTGTGGCTCATCTCCAAACCAGAGCAAAAATCATTTTCTACTTCAAAGTTCCCTGACTCAGATCAAATCTGCCCACCGTCCACGTACACAAGACCGTCTGAACGAACAAAGACTCCTGTGTGTGAGTGTCCCACGTCTGAGTGAGAACATGGGCCAAGCAGCGAGTGTGTGTTCACAGCAACATATTGTGCATGTGGGTCAGAGACTAAATAAAGTGGCAAGTGTGTATAGCTGACAGAGCTTTTATCCTTGAATACTCAAACAGAGCTGTGGCTACTTTTGGTGATGTTGAAGTCGTCTGATTTCCTTCCATGTGTGGAAAAAAACAAAAGAAGACATTTGTGGTCAAAGGAACGCACGAGCGCGACAAAAACACACGCATACCACCATTGTCATACATTCCATGGTGAGATTTAACGTGTCATATCCTGTCTCAGCTGTTGGAAGCTGTCCTAATAAGGGAACCTGTCAGTCTTCCATTGTGCTGCTCTCATTTGTCCCTCACATCATGTTTTTCTTCAAGACAAACGCTTGAATCCTGGAAAGGGAGAGTTGGCACAGTGAGTTTCTCTCATTCAATCAGAATCTGGGAGTCGCTGCTTTCTTTAAGTGGATAATACGGAGTTAAAGTTAGCTAAAGTGAGCCTCTGAATCCGAGTGCAAAGCTGCCCGCAGCAGAAACTCAACACAAAGAGAAACTCGCTGATTGTCATGAAGGTTGGCCGTAACAGCCATCAAATTATCAAAAAAATATCAGCACCACTTATCAGATAAGTGTACATACCAAAGCCTCAGATGTTCCTTGTTGCTCTGCCAAAAACAAACTTCTTTTTTCTGAGTAATAAAAGTGGACAATCTCCCATGCTTTGATGGAAAAGACCAGATTTAACAATGTTTACAGCTACTTAAGTCCTGGGTGCAGTTCCTTGTGGAAGCTTTAAGTGGCAAAAGCCACTTAGAGCCTGAGAATTAGTCATTACTCTATTGTAAGGCCATTAGCAGCAAATCTCAAACGTCGCTGCTAATGGGATAGCCCTGGAATTACACCACTAAGTCATTTACTACCCTGAGCCAACAGTGAGTTTACACTGAATAGATTGTTCATCCATCATTCAGAGATCAGAGCTGTGGTTGCATTGTATTCTCTCATTGTCACATGCCATCACTATTTCAGTGATTTTATCCCTGATGGTTGTGGCAGACCAACATGCATCCAGTTCCACGGTTATGGTAAAATGCTGCTGTGGCTTGGCCAATAACTCTGCTGACTAGGCCTCATTTGAATGGTCACACAGAGATTTGGCCTGTGTTAGCCGTGGCCCAAATCCAACAAGTCCCACCTTTACCATCCTGACATAAAACCCACCCACACACACCCTTCCCATGTGGCCCACAGTGTGGTAGCTGAAGCGAAATTGCATATTCACACACGCATACCTAAACTCACATTCACTCACACAGACTTTTCAGGGACTTATCCAAGGCCAGCTGCCTGATCTAGACAACACAAGCTTACTATTCTTGGTGAGAACGGAAATGTGCAGCCTCATTTAAAGGGAGGGCATCTGAATTGTAACTTTGGGCCAATATAATTAGCCAAATGCACAGATCCCTCGAGCTGGAAGGTCTGTTGATATCATGCAGCGCATTTGCTGGAATTTTAGGCCAGCAATATACATATATATTATTTCCCTAATTCAGGTTTTAATGGCTTGTAAAGAAAAACAGTAATTTCTGTGTGGATCTAAGTTTAGCTCAACTTCCTTCCTAATTTTTACAGCAGATGGATACATGAACAGCTGGTTTTCTGAGTACACCATAACAATTATCATACAACTAAATTGCATGGGTTTTTTTCTAGTATACCCACTGCAATGAGAGCCCACGCTCCAAGTATCTAATGCTGGGGGCCATAAGCAGCGTGCAACTAAGCATAAATTCAACAAAAGGAGCTAAGCTAACTACAACTGGCTTTCTGTTAACCGTGCTGCTGTTGTGTACACTGTCATTCACTGACTTCCAATAATTCAACACGATTGATCATTGTCTGGTTCAAGTTAGTCGCAGACAGATTTAGTGAGAGTTTAAGCTCTCAAAATAACTGGGAATAAAGAGTCATTGTAGCAACCAGTCTGCCATCAGTTAACACAAAAGAGTAAGGAGTAGTCATGACCAAAGATGCCATTTTCCCCCCATATGTGGTTAAGAGTTGATCCAACATCAGGACCTTCTAAGAGCCAGTTTGGTTTTCCACCACAAGCCACGTCACTACAGCTCAATAAAATCTCAGTAAACTACAACACTGGGTGTAGTTTCCACCTTCCTCTTGTGATTTCTGAATTCTAATAGGACCACAATCTCCCCCACAGATTGCATCTTCTTTCAGCTCCAACTCAATCTGTGATCACGCCGGTCCTGTTGCAAACGGCATTTAAAGTGTCAAATGGCATTTATAAATAGCAGTCGCAATGGGGTTTCTAAATGCCAACTGGTGATATTAAAACATCTATCAACAATGATTAATAAAGTTGCAAATGGCAGCTGTGAATGCAGTTCAATGAGCCGCATTCACATAAAATGACTAGCGATAGTTCAACATTAAGCGTAAGACATAATGAGAGTCTCTTCAGGTCAAAGATAAATGTTTAATTGTTCTGTGTTTGATTAGACAGATGAGATGCTAGACTGAATGAATGCCTCATATCCTGCTAGTTTCACATTTCTAAATGACCAATGATAACAGATCAAATGAAACAAAGTCACCCAGCTGTAAGCATTTACCCAATTTGATTAAGCCGTCGAAGTTGATCATAACTTTGATATTATGACTATCACAAAACAGCAAGTCGGGGATATGCGAAACATTTCCAAACACATTTAAAAATCTGACCAGAATTCCTGTTCAATAAATGAATAAAAATTGGCTGAAATGGCTAAAAAGTTACTCATTTATTTCAATTTAATTGCAAGCAGTGTGATCATTGCTCAGTCAGAGGGTTTAACAGCTGTAGTCTGGCTCAGAAAAGAGCAAACCAACACTCAACGTTTCCAAGAAATTAACCAGCAAGGTTCCACTTCATCGCCTCACCAATCTGTGCACTTTTGATTTCACTCTGTGTACATTACCACACGTTCGGCACACAGAGCCAAATGTTGTCGTCAATATTCCAGTAAAAACACACCGAAGGTAATAGAGATGAAAGATAAATAAAGGGAGAAGACAACAGATGGAGAGGAGGAGCGAGTACCAGAAAACACCAGCCTCTGTGTGTCAGAGGGACACACCCATGGTGTGCTCTGAAAGCCCATCATTACAGAGGCTCACAAATGATAGCCCTGGTTAAAACAACTGGCTGGGAAGCAAGACTTCAGTCTCCACAGACAAAATGGCTCAGGACAAACTCTAAAAAGCAAAAGAAATGTCTGAATTGTGTATTTTTTGCCCCTCCTCGTTTAATTTTAAAAGAGAGAACATTTCTGAGTAACCAGCTTGTCCAAACTCGTCCGCAATCTCTTCCATCTCTGTCCCAGCAGGTCAGAGTAGACATGCCCACAGGGTACAACGGGAGAATATGCCAGGCATGTCCATGCTGCTCTGATCAGCTGATTGAGGCAACCAAATTAAACAACTCAGGTACTACAGAGAAAACTGGTCTCCACTGGGTTTTTAAACATCAGACAGAAACTTTAGAAGACCAAAACTGCTAAATCAAAGGGGCACGCTTAATCACAGGGTGATTTCCTTAAGTATATCCATCCACATCCCTCTGAGTAATCAGCCTCTGTTCACACTGAAAAACTGTAAGCTGAGAAGGTGTCTGCCTGAAAGTAAGCCTCAACACAAGGGGCTGAATAATGAAGCAACAAACACGCCTGTTACCTTACCACACCCCATGTGTCCATACCCACACAACAGGTTTTTGCTCCACTACACACCAACTCCCTCCTCCACCACACAAACCACATCAAAAGACAGCTGCTGAAAAGATATGCACTGAGATTTCACACTAAACTTTGAACACACAGGCCCCAATCAGCAATTAAACATAAATCAAAAAAAGAAAAAAGAAAGAAAGAAAGCGCACAATGAGAGAATTGTCACCTGAAAGCTTCGTGCAGGTCCACGGGGAGTGGGCGTTACAGGTAAAACGCGTAATAGGAAATTGATAAGCAGAAACTGGACTTTGACTTCCAACTTTACGGTTACTAGCGCGTTGGGGTGTCCGGTGACTTCCGTGTACGCTCACCTGTCCAGAGGAGGCGTCACGTTGGGGAAAATGGGCGGAAAAGTCCGTTCAAATACAGCAAAGAGGACCTGAGGTTTAGTGTTTTATACGTCCCAGCAACACAAAAATCACACATTCTTAATAACAAACTCTCACGTTAGCTAATTAACCTTACATTTATATTTCGATCTGTCTTTATATCAACCACTTTTACCTTCGTGTATAAGTTTAGTTGAACTTTTCCCCCAACTTATCCATTAACGGCTGGAATACATCGGTGCTAGCCAAATTAGCTTGTGCTACGTTGCTAGCTTGCTAGCGCTGCGGTTACAACAATCAAGTTCACCAAATTACAAGCCGCCTCTCTTTCCGCCTCCAACAATTCAAATCCAGCTGTACCGAGCACAAAACACCAAAAGAGAAGCCATTACCAATTCTGGAGATTGTTAGGTTTGTTTTTCAAAGTCCATAAGTGTTTGTGGCTTCGGGCCTAGCCGACTTGCTGCTGCCGCTGGTGCTGCGCTGACACAACCCGAAGCTCGACCCGCAGGCGGGATGAAGAGTTGGGATGAAACGTCAAAAAACACCTCGGTGCTGTCGAGCGAATCACTTAAAAAGATGGGGAAAGAAACAGTTCACGGCGGAGCGAAGGTACCCACAGCGAGGACAGAGAAAACACCCACCTATGCAGTTATCTGTCTTCCTCCCCTCGGCTTGTTGTTCACTGTCTGTGCTCTTCCTCTCCGCTGGAGGGAGGAAGAGGTGGGGGCCAGCACACGTTAGGAGGACAGGACGGAGGAGCATGTACAGGCGACATTAACCCACGGGACATCACTTTTACATCGGGATTTATTAAGATGTATAGGACACGAAATGGGGTAACAACATTTATTGATTTTTTGTGGCTTCAGGGGGAAGCACTACGAGTTAACAAGGTAAAAAGTTTGAATTTAGCTAATATCACCGCAAAAAACTCCGTTTCAGGACTATTCCCATTGGTTGGTGGACATTTTGGTCATGAATATGCAACATTTCTTAATATTTTGCCTCCAAGCAGCCAGACTTTCTTGTGATTTTCTTAAGTGGTTTTAAGCAATGGTTTTCCAGACTTTCTGACTGTATTTCAAGTTTATGATGGCTTTTTTTCACTCATTTTCACAACAGTCCTTGTACCATTTTCAGAGGAACTGTTTCAACCATTTAAGCATCTATATAAAAAAACCCACCTAACTCGAGAGATGAACTATTGAAATGTCTACACACACAATTTTGCAGATAATCCATTTTAAATCTTATATTTGTGCATTTTATTACTCGCAGCCTGCCACAAAGACACAATTTGACCAACATGAAATAGTATTTTAGTTTTACTTTTGCTTCAACAAGATGATTCCCAAAGAGCTATTAGCTGAAGGCTTGGCGTGTCTCAGCATGGTTTACAGCATACTTAAAAATTAAATAGTAAATAGGACAAGTGGAGGACAAAAGAAGAAGTGTCAGGCCTAAAAAACTATCTACAGCAGATTAACAGGATCTGAAAGTGATGTCCTTAAGAAAGAGGAAAAAATCCAGCAAAGACCTGACAGGACCTGAGAGATGCATCTGGACCTTCAGCTGATCCATCTACTGTTGGCCCAAGCCTCATCAGAAATGGTCTCCATGGAAGGGTGGCTGTCAAGAAGCCGTTCTTAAGGAAGGGAAACAGGGAGAAAAGGCAGCCAACATCCAAAGAGGAGCTTTGGGATGTCCTTCAAGAAGCCTGGAGAACTATTCCTGAAGACTCCTTAAAGAAATGACAGAAAGCTTGTTTCAGAGGGTTCAGGCTGTGTTGGAATAGGACAGAACCAGAACCTACTTACATAAGCTGATTTGTAGTGAAAGTAAATTCATGGTTTCATTGTGTTCCTTATAAGACTTTGCAAGAGGAAATGCATTTTATCACAGCAATTCTTCTAATTTAACCAACCGTTCTGCACTGTAAAACAGTGGTGCTTTTCTGAGAAGGTTTCTCTTATTTATTCAGCTTATTTGCATTCATCATTCACCCTCTGGAGACTAAGCAGAAACACTCATCTCTTATTTTCAGAACATAGTATTGGACATCTAAATTAAGGATGTTGACTTGTCTGATATTGCCATCATGTGGTCATAATACTGAACTGTTCCTCTGGGTATTTTATCATCATCAGTGGCTTTATACTAAGATCCATCGACCCCCTTAAGCTAATTGAAGGTTGCAGGGGGGCTGTGGCCAATCATAGCAGACCTCAGCCCCTTTGATTTTGCTTTTTAGTTTTTAATATTACAGACTGAAGTTGAGCAGATTTTAACCTTTTTTCTTGGCACCAGAGATCCCAGTTTTTTGACTGAATGAAACTCTGAAACATCCAGTTGTTCATTTGTTCGATGCACTTAATAAGTGTTTGTAAGAGGTCGGGATCCCCTCCCAATGTGGTTCTGTAGACCTGCGGTAACATTTTTGCTGCTTTGCATAATCTGAGACATGTGAATAAAACAGGCTCCAGAATTTAACCATGGGGAAATTTCCATGTCATCTCCATCTGCTCAGATGTGTACAGACACAAAATTGTCTCTAATTTTTAAGTAAGATTCACATGTTGTGGTTGAACGTGTCAAATGCTGCACCATGATCCAGTAAAATGGAAACATTGTTGTCTGTGATTATTTGGATGTAATTTATTACAGTGTCAGTGCTGTGGTGTGAACGGAGCCCTGATTGGGCATGGCTGTGTGGAAAGAACTGATCCAGCTGTTGAAAAACAGCTTCTTGTATGATTTCACATTAAAAGGAAAGGTCTGATGTGGAAGGTGTCCAAATATAAGTCCCCACATCATTCATCTTGTGATAATTACTTATTGTAGCTCTTTACACTAATTATAATTTGTGTATTATGTTTTATATATGACTCGGTTTCAGTGGTTATGTGTTATCTACTGGCAACAGCCTGCAGGAGGAATAAATCCTCATTTACTTTGAAAAAAGTACAAAGATAAAATAGTAAATGTTAGGATTGACCTTTTTATTATTTCCTTTGTAAGATATTTGCTTATTTTGAGTTTGACTAATGTTTGAAGTGACCACAACTATCTGGGAAAAATGGAAACAGGTCCGTAACATAAGCAGCATCACTGACAAACTGTGTCTTTTTTAAGTAAAGATAGGAAAGAAGATTATCTGAAAGACAGTGAGGACAAATAGCTCATGTAGTTTGTTTTAATGCATTTGGGAATCTCTTTGTTTGTGGTACAAAAACAATTAAAAGATTGTGAGAATTTGCAGAAATCTATGCATGGAACAAGGCTCTCAGGGAGTTCTGCATGAAAACGATTCAGTGAAAATGGTGTCCTGTGCTAAGGAACCGCTCAGAAATGTTAATACAGACTCCATCGTGCCGTCTTCTCTGCACCCAAACTCATTTCAGATGGACTGAGGTGAACAACAATACTGTGCCGTGGTGCAAAGGCTCAAAACTCAGCTTCTTAATTTATATAACAGACACCCAACCTGATCTTCTGGTAAAAAGCAACTGTTCTGTGTTTACAGACAAAATCCCCTCTTTTTTGTCTGTTCAAACTGATAATAACTCCACAGAGGAATACAGTCCAAATCCAGTTCCTCATGGGATATTTCAAATATTTTACAAAGCTACAATGGACGGGGCCAAAATGAATAGAAATTAATCAAATAAAACACACCTTTCAAGGCGTCGCTAACACTGAAAGATATGAATAGGTTTTGGAGCAGCATTTTACTATCTTTTAGGAGAGGTTTTGTTAATAAAAAAAAAAAAAGAAAGATCAACAACAAAAGAGTCAGGTGCTTGACTGACCTGCCGCAGGTGACCTGTAGTCCATTTTGAGAGGAAATATATAAGATATATATAAAGATATATACAAACAAACCCTGAAGTGTGAACCATCTGCATGTGGTTGTCCAACCTGCTAAGAACCGTTTCAAAGATCCTTTTGGAGCAGCGTCTGCTCTTCTGGTTTAAATTTGGGGCTTGAGCTTGTGACTTCCACGTGTGCGTGTCGTCATTTCAGTTAAAGGGGTGGAAGATGGGCACACGCACTCGTGTTGTTGGAAACCTGGTTTAGACCGTTAGAAAAATAGTTTATTGATCCCGAAGGAACTTGGTGATAACACATTAATGTCTAATTGTACAGTGCCCGTTAGTTAGGATACAGCACAGGATTCATCGGGTCCCTTCAGAATATCAGGTTTGTTTGACCATTTCTGTGGCAGCGGGCGATAGTTATTATTAGTGGGGTCAGAGGAGGGAGGGAAGGGGCTGTCAGGATCACCTCTTTTTAAAGCACCACACTCGCTGGTTATGGATAGTCCCGCTGCGGACAGAAGATCCAAAGAGGGGGCTGACGGAGTCTTGGCTGGCGCTTCTTCCTCTGCTCAGAGCTTCGTCCGAAGTTGTGTCCGGTCGGAATACCGGGATGAGCTGGTACAGCTCATTAAACTCGCAGGACCAGTGGTGAGAAGGAATCACTTGTTTCACGGGTGGGCAGTAACTATTTAATATACTGTGGGGTGCGGGGTTGCTGTTATAACTCGTAGGAAGGATAACGGGACGGATACCGTTGCCATATGGTTACAAAGTGTCACTGAAAGGGTTGCAAAATGTGCTGCGTCGTTTTTTTTAGTTGTAAAAATGTGCACTGAAATGTCCCAGGGCTCGGCAAAACTTCGACACTCAGAGAGCCATTTGGACCCGTTTCCCACAGAAAAAACCCACCAGGAGCCACAAAACCCCTTTGACATCTAAAATGAAGATAACACTGCATATGTCGTTTTTTACCTTTATACCATGTGGCTATAATCATAATTTTTTTTAAAAACAGACACTGAGTTGAATGTTCCTTTCAAATAAAATAAATAAAAGACTAAATAAAAAGCCGAATTTAAAGCTGCAGTGCATAACTTCTACATGTCTATAAAAATCCGTTTCATCCAAGCCACTACAAGAGGAGATGATACAACGCTGATTCGGTTCCTCGAACAGCTCGCAGTATTTTTCAGTATTTGTTCTTTTTGTATTTTGTGGTGGGGCGACATTCCCGCGCTGGCTCACAGGAAATGACGCATTCTACTCTGTGTTACCTGACAACTAGAAGGGAGGGGGGAGGAGAGCGCTGCTAGAAGCAACATGGTGGAGGACCCGAAGAAGCGACCGAGAGGTTCAGAAGTAGATGCACCAAAAAGAAAAGGCCTTACCGTTCGCCAGAAGTTCTGTTGGCGAAGAGAGAGAGAGTCAAAAGGAGAAGACTAACCATTATTTGCTTTGGTGTTGCTTTTCCTCTATGGAGAGCCCTGAAGGAGGAGATTGGACTGAGGTCCGACACCATGTTGCCCTGATACTGCTGGATAAGCTGCTCATTAGGAGCAGGATGTGTTGCTGTTACATGTACTGGACCGAGTACTTTGTTTTCTTGGAAATGGTGCTATGAATGTATTGTTAGCATCCTGGTGTTCACCACATGTGAAGGGTACCGAGAGGGGAGGGGCGGGTTACACCGGGCGTTACGTCATATTGAGGTGCCGGCCGCATTGTTGTAATAACGCAGAAATCCTCTAGGGGGCGACAGAAGTTCCGCTCTGCAGCTTTAAATCCGGACATTTTTCAGCTAAGTCTGTGAGTTTCTTCTGGAAATGTCTTTCAACGGTTGCCTTTGTTATTTACCAGTTTCTCGCCACATGTGAAGCAGACTGGTTCATCAGCCTAGTTAGCGGTGAAAGCAAATTAATCTGCCCATGTAGCATAAAACGCGAAAAAAATGAAAAGCTCATTAATTCTCGTGCCAGTGGGTGTCACACGTTGCTGTTTCTGATGTATATTTTGAGCAACAAAAAAATGTAACCGTTTAATGTTACAAAATCACCGTAATCTTCACATTTAGATTTAGATAAAAAAAACAACAACTAATGAACCAAAATAAAATAAAATGAATGAAAATTATACACTGACTGACAACCACAAATTCCGCAATTAAGATATATTTTTAATCATTCTGAGTTTGTCTCTTGTGAATTCAATGCATATTTTTGTTGTTATTTATCCACAAAGGTAGGCTATACAGTTCTCTTTTTCACATTTTCAGTCCTGTTCTTGTTGTGGGATATGTTTTTTGTTTGTTTGTGTGGTGCATTGGGGATGGTCTCCTTCAAACAGCCGATGTGTAGACGACACAGGAAGAACACAGACTGAAACCTTTTATTGCCAACCAGGTCCGTATCAGAATTACAGAATGATGCATCAAATCTGGAGAGATCTTCAAAGGTAACCTTCCCATATTTGGTAACCCTGAAGATGCTGCACGTTCCCATCAACAGACACATAGTCAGAATATAATGTATACTTATCTGTTGAGCCTCCCCTGGACACACGAACTGAGGAATTTGTTATTTTCCAAATGTTTTATGTTTGACTACGTGTATCTCTTATCGGGTCACACTGCCCCAAACTCCCAACACAGTTGGTAAGTATCAGACGTTACACTAGTTTGTTCGTTAAGCCACTTAAGACTCACTTGTGAATAATTTAGGCATTAAAAGAAGACCCATTACTCAAGGGATGAACCGGTGTTGTGTCTCCACATAAGAGACAACTCAGCAAAGAACCAATTTAATATCATCACATCAACAAAGATAACACAGTTTAACAGACAGAAAATAGTATTTTTGCAGCAACGAAGGAATTCCTGATGAGCTGTGAGCCAAAAACCTGAAATATTTCAGCCTGATGTGCGGTGCGTCCTTAAGAATTTGAGGAAAATGGGCAAGGAGCCATTCTTACTATAGAGCTATTCCTGAAGACTACTTAAAGCAATGACACAAAGGTTATCTAAGAGGGTTCAGGCTGTGTGAGAGAATAAGGGAGCTGAGACCAGCTTTTGAGCTGTCATGCTTGTTAAAATAGTACAGACTTTATATACCTGATATTCTGAATTTCAGTGACTTGCTGCTCTTATTTCCTGTTTTCTTGATAATGTTTAAAGAATTGATAGGTGGCTCAAGACTTATTGCTGTGACTCTGCATTATCACACATATCTATATACTGAATGGCTGAATTGGATTTCATTGGATTGGCTCGAATTGGACCATGTTATTTAAGTGCCTTCAGATGACATTTGCTGTACTTTGGCGCTATATAAATAAACTGAATTGAATTTAAATGAATGGCCCAAATGAAAATGCTGACTCAGCATGATTTCATTTTCTTTACATTTACACAGAAAACCATTTCTTATTCACAATTTATAAAAATAAGTGTGTTGATGATGATACATCCGGAATTAATGTTACATTTCTCCTTTTTACATGTAGAAATCTCAGTTTTTGAAATTCTGTGTTGAATTTATTTCGCATGTTAAGTTATATAATAGCTCGAAAGGTTATGTTTCAGTTTTTAAAGCCAAAGGTGGAGGAGGAGTACACTGAGAGGCCTCTCCATCGGGATTTCACAAACGCTACAGTTGACGTTTATAGCCTTTGTCTCAGATTCTGTGTCAACATGGGCTCATTTGCTTTCATATTCATATCAGGAGGGTGTTGTGTCTGATGTTGTGTTTTCAGTTCATCTCTCAGCTGATGGTGTTCATGATCAGTATGATCAGCGTGGTGTTCTGCGGCCACCTGGGGAAAACCGAGCTTGCAGGAGTATCGCTCGCAGCTGCGGTGAGGAGGCATGCTTGAATCTGCCGATGCCCTCCGTCAACTTTCTTTTAGCTTTTAAAATATTCATAATGTGATTGCTGAATTTTGCTCTCCTCTGGCAGGTGGTCAACGTCGCTGGTATTTCCATCGGCACAGGTTTGTCGACTACTTGTGATACCCTCATATCTCAGGTAGAGTCCTCGGCCGAGCTTGTTCTGTAAACAGATCAGAATTAAGCCCTTTCATCGAGCTTTCTCTGTCTGTTTGATCTGTTTCACGCAGACCTTTGGGAGCGGTAACTTGATGCGTGTGGGTGTGATTCTCCAGAGGGGGGTTCTGATCCTGCTGCTGGCCTGTTTCCCCTGCTGGGCCGTCCTCATCAACACTGAGTCCATCCTACTTGCTATCAAACAGAGCCCAGAGGTTGCCAGGTCTTTAAGATTTAAAAAGAGGATTTTACAGATCCATTGTTAACCGTATATGGTCCTTCTCATGAGCAATGTCTGTTTGTCTTGCTGCTGTAAAGTCTTTCCCAGCTGTACGTGAAGATCTTCATGCCTGCACTCCCGGTGAGTTAATTTATTCTGCTTTCTCTCACGAGCCTGCGAATCAAAGCACTGAGACACCTGATCGGTGAATGTTGGATGATATCCGTAAAGTCTCCTGTGTAGCGCTGCGGCTCTATCACACAGTCATGGGAAAACTATTTCTTAGGTTCGATGTATGAACAAATAAAAGAAAGAATTATCAGGGCCTTACAAGGTTTTAACACTTGGTCGATACAACCTCAGATGAACAACAACACATGCAATATTACACCATGTTATTTATCTGATGCACCCAAAAAACCAGTAACCTGTAGAAGCCCCTTCAGCAGCAGTGAGCTGCAGTAATGGTTTCCTGTGTAACGTTATCAGTCTCTCTCATGTGGTTGTGGAGGAATCTCGGCACTCTTCTCTCCAGCGCTGCTTCAGCTCTTTGAGGTTTGCAGCATTGGTTTCTGCACAGCTCTCTTAAGGTCCCACCACAGCATTTCAGTCAGGCTGAGGTCTGGACTCTGACTGGACCATTGCAACACCTTGATTCTTTTCTTTTTCACACATTCTGCTGTAGATCTGCTGCTGTGTTTGGGATCTTTGTCCTGTTGATGAGCCAGTTTCAGCCCAGCTTTAGCTGTGGGACAGATGGCCTCACATTTGACTCTAGAATACTTTGGTATCCAGAGGAGTTCATGGTGGACTCAATGACTGCAAGGTGCCCAGGTCCTGTGGCTGCAGAACCAGCCCAGATCATCAGCCCTCCACCACCGTGCTTGACAGCTGGTATGAGGTGTTTGTGCTGATATGCTGTGTTTGGTTTCCTCCAAACGTGCTGCTGTGCATTAGGACCAAACATCTCCACTTTGCTCTGGTCTGTCCAAAGGACATTGTTCCAGAAGTCTTGAGCTTTGTTCAGATGCAGCTTTGCAAACCTAAGCTGTGCTGCCATGTTCTTTTTAGAGAGAAGAGGCTTTCTCCTGCAGCCCTTCCAAACAAGCCATCCTTGTTCAGTCTTTTTCTAACTGTGCTGTCATGACCTTTAACCTTTAACATGCTAACTGAGGCCTGTAGAGTCTGAGATGTAGCTCTGGGCTTCTTCACCTTGGGGTGAACTTGCTGGGACGTCCACTCCTGGGAAGATTGACAGCTGTCCTGAATGTTTTCCACTTGTGAATAATCTTTCTCTCTGTAGAATGATGGACTCCAGATAGTTTAGAAATGGCCTTATAACCCTTCCCAGATTGATGGGCAGCTTCTCTAAGCTCGTTGCTGATGTCTTTCCTCCTTGGCATCGTGTTAACACACACCTGAATGCTGCAGAGCAGCAAACTGACACAACTTCTGCTTTTATAGAGGTGCTCAGACCTGCTGATGATCAGTTAATAAAATGTTTTTCACAAGCTTAGTTCTTGTTAAGTAAATAATGCAACCGTGTAATATGTCATGTGTTGTTGCTCTCTGTTTATTTAATTTTAAAACCTGATAAAACCTGAATGTTTTTTTTATTTTTTTATAATGTCCTGATTTTGGGAAACCTTCAGAGGGTTCTGTGTATTGTAGTTATAGAGGAACCTCAAACAAGAGAGGCCTATAGATATTAGAAGCTGATTCATTAATATTTGAATTGTCCTCAGCTTTGTTTTTTTTTTAAACCGTCAGGCTGCTTTCATGTACCAGCTTCAAGGGAAGTATCTACAAAACCAGGTGCGGTGCCTCGAAACAAAATTATTTGCATGGAATTTAATAAATGCTCTAACATAGTTATTTAAGTCAACACTAAGATAGACGTTTAGTTGTGCTGGTGATTACAGGGAATAATGTGGCCTCAGGTTATAACTGGAACAGCTGGGAATGTCCTCAATGCAATCATCAACTACATCTTCCTCTATCATCTGGAGCTGGGTGTGGCGTGAGTTTCTATAGCATCACAATTCAAAGATGAAATTTGTATTTACTGTCTGCGTTTCACATAAACAAAAAGTTTAATTTCAGTCCTTTACTTTGATCTGCCTGACCATCGTCAGACTCCAGAGTGAAGTATTTAAACAGTTTTTGGATTTTCTTGGTAGAGAAAATCGGAGAAGAATCCCAGTTTGGTGACCCCCTCCACTTGTGATAAGCATTTCCAAAATGTCAAAAACATCCCACTTACCCACTTCAAGATGAAAAAACTGATTTGAATGATAAATTCCTGACAGTCTCATCTTAACCTCACAGTAAAAATACCACTTCAAGACTGAATTCAGTCATTTTCTGTTAAAAACACATTAAATGGGTCATAAATGTATTTCTCAACAATGTGTATGAAGCATTTCAACCATTTAGATTGGAATTGTGGAGCCAGGCTTCACAAACTGTGTTTCAACATTTCTGTCAGGATTTAATGGGCGTGCCTGAAATCCGCCGCCGCCTTACGTTTAGCATAAACCCGCCCTTGCTGCTGCTGCAGTATAAATACATTCAGCGCATTAGCCTCTGTGGTTTTCCCGCTCGATCCCGAGTCTCGGATAGCATAGCATAGCACGGTAGTCTGAGCCAGCTGGCTAACAACTGTAACCAACTCTCCTCGTTCGTGCATATTCCCTGGATGCCACAGTGTCCAGGGTAGTGGCTCCATTACTTTATTTAAATTTCCAACTGACAGCGGCATCAAGAAACGGAGGATTGATTTTTTTAGGAGCTACTGTGGAACATTAATAATCACCACCACCGCCGCCCGTCTCTGCAGTGCCCACTTTACCCCCGATAGTGTCACCAACTAAAGTCTGGATTCCTGAACAGCCCGTTGAGGCTGGTCAGGGGGGCCGTACCGACCGTCTCCCTCTCCGGCTTACGTCCTCTCGTCCCGCCAGCAGCAGGTGCCATCATCACCGCCACCGGCATTATGTGCTCGTACACATATTGCTGACTTGCATAAATGGGAGAAATACGTTGGCATTCTGTTGCAGACTGTGAGGCACGAGGTTGTGCATTTTCATTGTCTGGCTCAGACAGCTCAAACATGTAGGGCTGGTCACTATGCTGTAGTTAACTCTTGCATCCGTTACACGGAGGTGAACCCCCCCCCTCCCGCACTTGGGCGTGGTTCCAGCACCTCCAGCGGACACGCCCCCACACTCCCACACTGGAGCAGTACTGCTCATTTTTACCTGATTTTAGACGCCTATTTCATAAACTTATCGTTATTTTTAATCATTCAAATTTGGCTGCCTGGTTAATAACACTTTCTTCTTTAGTCCTACAAACTCAAAACACATTTATTTTCACTTTCCACGTCTTTAAACATGATTAATATAAGCAGTGGAGCTGATGTCACATTCTGTTTGATTTACACTGATGAGGATCCCAGAGACCCTACAAGCAAACCAAAAGATTGTGTTTTTAAGCACACCCTGTTGGAATAACTAATAAAATCTGATCTCCTGCACATGCTCTCACGAGTAATGAGATGATGAACACAAGTTTTATAATTGGTTTAGCTTAATAACAAAGAGGAAAAAGGCACTTACTTCTGCAACAGATTCGAATTTGATACTTCAGCTTGAATTAGCAAATGTAACATTCAGCCACTGCAAATATGACCCCAATTGTTTGCTGATTTTTAACTCTTAAACTCGTTCACCCTCCCAGAGCTAAATGCTGGTTTACAGTGTGTGCATAAAGCACCACTCCACCTGCCTCTTTTCTTCATCAGATTGTGACCACCTCTTCCCTTATTTCTTAATGCCCTCCCAAGGTTAATAAATGCCAAAGTTTGTTGTATTTATTCCTTAAAAAAAACATGTCCGACACATGAACTTTAAAGAGGGAAGAGAAGAAATAAAAAAACAGAAACAGGCCCTTCTTCTTTTTGGGTTCTCCCCTTTTCTTCACTGTGTAATCCAGTTAATTATATGTAGAAGGTCAGGATAATTTATTCTCTTCTACAGAAAACACTGCTGCTAAACTGGTCAAAACTCAGTCTAGACCTCTCTGTTACTCATCTACATGACAGTCTCTCACATTTGCATAATTTCACCACATGTCTCAACAAAGTTGGTCAAAACAAACCCAAGAAAGAGTTTGGTTAGTGGCACTGCCATCCTGAACTATAACTCTTCCCCAGAGCTTTGTTGAGGTCCCTTTATCTTACCGAGGACCAGACTCGGAGATCACTTTTACACCATATACATTGAGGACATTTTAGGCAACAAGAAGATTTAAAGGTGTGCTGAATCAGCTCATCGATGCATGAAAGAAAACCTTAAAAGATGCTGGAGCTGTCAGTTGAGGACAGAAGTGGAATTATTTATTAGAAATGGCTTATTATTAACAACTTTTGTCAGTGGAGCACAATAAAGAGCAGTTGGGCTAAAATTCAATGATCAAATCCATGCTGGTATTTGCCACTAATGGTATTTTGCACATTGGGGATTATAACTTGTTGTTTTTATTAATAGATTCTCTAATTCAACCTTCTGAAGTAAAAATATAACAACAAAATTAAAGACGCAGTTTTAAATTCTACATTGTTACTGTACAATAACGCCAGTCATGATTCTAAAATGTTTAAATAGTCATTTTTTTTGCTGTCCTCATGGTGTTACTGAAGTGGATCTGCAGCAGCCAATGCCATCTCGCAGTACCTGCTGGTTTTGTTGTTACACGGCTACATCTGCTGGAGGGGTCTGCACAAAGCCACGTGGGGAGGTCAGAAATCCTCATCCTTTCATTCTGCTTTATTATCCACATACGTTGTTGATTCCTGGGTGTCACTGTTTTTTGTTACACCTTCCTTTAACCCACAGGTTGGTCACTTGACTGTCTGCAGGAGTGGGGTCTCTTCATGAAGCTGGCCATTCCCAGTACGCTCATGATTTGCCTGCCATGGTGGCTATTTGAAATGGGAGGATTCCTGGCGAGTGTGATTAGTGAGATTGAGCTGGGTGCTCAGTCCATAGCCTACCAACTGAACATTGTGTTGTACACGGTAACTCCTTTTGACTTATCCTGTCTTATAATAGAAATATTAATATTGTGTTTGGGCAGCAATTATTAACTTTTCAAAGCTAGTTTTATAAAATCATTTGTACTCTTAAACAATAGGTTTCTCTGTAATGTGGTCATGTATTTTAGACTTTAACAGGTCTTAAAATTGAGTGAATACAAGCTGGGATGAGCAAAAATGTTGAGCCAGTGTGTGAAAACCCTTAGTCGGGTGCTGCTAATCAAATGGACTTGATTAACTGACCATCAGCAAGTGTGAGGTTAACATTTAGTCTTATAATAAATAACTACTTTTTGGTTTACAGAGGCTCTTTACATGAGAATACCCATAGGGAACATCTGTCTACAGGGCTGATGTGCAGCACCTCATCCAGCTCTCATAATAAATCCTTGACATTCCTCATAAGCAGAAAACCCACCGCTATAGTTTCTTAAGTCTTGATTGAATATGTGAAATCAGCTTTTCTAGTAATGTTATGCCCAGGCCAGTATCAAACATGGACACAAAACAAATACAGAAACCCTTGTCAAAAACAAAAGATTTTAGAACTAAAACATGTCTTTTGAAATAACTTTCCTGGATTTCCTGAAAAAAGCTGAATTATGTGTGGAAGGCTAAGAAAATAAGTCATCAACCTGTAATCCAACACTCCAGAAAACCTGCTTTATGCACTATCATGTAATCCTGATGGGCTAAGTTTAATCTGCCCAAAAACGTGGGCAGTTTATGGAGTAGTTTGTAGCAGTAGTTAGAAAAAGCAGGTTGTGTTACTTATGCCTTGAGCCTGGCTAGCTTCTTCCATAGCAACCTGCTGCTAGTAAGATCTGGTGCCATACTTCCTCATCAACAACGTGTCTGTCATGCATTCCTCTCCCACAGTTCCCTCTCGGGTTTTCTGTTGCTGCCACTGTGCGGGTCGGGAATGCTCTTGGTGCTGGAAACACAGAGCAGGCCAAACTTTCTGGCAAGATCCCCATCATCTGTGCATGTAAGAACCAGTGTGTACAGTACAAGATGGTCCATGTTGTTTGCTATAATGCAGTCGTGAGAACCTGGAAGCATTGACAATGATTTTTATGTGGACCGATTAGCCACAGCTTCAAAAGCTTTTATGTGCCAATCAAACCAGCTTTGTCCCTTTTGGGGCATAGGCACAAGATCTCTTGGGCACCAAGTATTTGGCAGGGGATTGCTTGGGTCCGGTGGGTTGTGGTGATTCTCAGTTTTATTGGATCTGGAAAATTTGGAAGACAGTTAAACAGCTTGTTCTCGCAGGATGCCAGTTTGTTTTTTTTTTGCTGCAGGAAGCTGCTACCATAGAAGAACCCTAAAACTGCTTCGTAATAAGATTCTTTCATTCTCTTGGCCTGTTAGTGAATTTAATGTTGTGGCTGATTGGTGTATCTTTGACAAATTAGACTAAAGTAGTAAAGAGTATTTGCTCTTTGTTGTTTGAATTTGTTCAACTTTATTGACAACGTGCTGTTTTACGTTCACAGTCACAGTCGCCTGCTTTGTTGGAGTTTGTATCGGCATCGGCAGAAATGTCATCGGATACATTTTCACCTCTGAGCAGTAAGTCCACTCACAGAAACAATAACTTCTGCTTTTCAGCAGAAACATTTAAGTTTATTGCGTGCGACTGAACGGGATTGGTTTCACGACTCCAATCACGGCCATAAATGAACTACGGAGCTGACTCACAAACATTAATCTGTGACTTTTTAATGAGTCTCAGTTATGTTTTACAGGTCTGTCACTTCATTGTATGTGACTCTTCCAAGTTGGTACCAAAGTCGTGCTCAACAAACACAATCTGTCATAAAGATCACAATATTCTGGTCACATGCGAGTGATGGTACTCTACCGTTTGACTAGAAAATCATTTATAAGGCATTTACCTCACTGAAGAACTGAATAATCTTCTTGTGACGCTTAAAGTTTCATTTCAGGAATGATTTGCAGTGGTCATTGTGTGTCAACAAAAAACAACATGTTTCGGCGTCTTTTTAGAGCCATTATTCTGAGGGTCGGAGATGTCATGCTTATATTTGGTTTCTTGCACATCTGTGATGCCACAGGGGTGAGCAGTAATCTGTCAAAGTGTTGTACCAAATCTATAAAGACAGGTTTCCATACACAGAATGTCATTTGACCATATTCTCCTTTCATACTTTCAGGGAGTGATAGCAAGCGTTCTCAGAGGAGCAGGAAAACAGCTAATTGGGGCTGTTTGTAATTTTGTGGGATTTTACCTTGTTGGGTTTCCCCTTGGTGTGTACCTCATGTTTGGCGCAAACATGGGGATTGTAGGTAAGTCCAAATACTGTTAATTTACTGCTCTCGTCACCTCGAGACACTTCAAAGATACAATCTGATTCAAGTCAATTACAATCCAGTTCACTGTAATACAAGACAACTAAATAAAATCTCCTATATTGGTTACAGGACTTTGGACAGGACTCACCAGTGGCATGTCACTGCAAACTATGTTGTTTATCATATTTTTGTGCAAACTAGACTGGAAAAAGGCCTCAGAAGAGGTTAGTAGCTATATCACCTCGGTCAAAATGCATCTCTTTACTTCATCCTCATACATACATTCATAAAGAAGAGAATACACCCTGTTTAAAACAAATCACGTGGTCCTTATCAAGCCTTAAACGTTGGTAAATACAACCTTAGTTGAACAGCAACACATGGCATATTTTACTATGTCACACACTGTGTGGAAAACTAAGCATAGCCTTCCACAGCTAGTTATCATTAGTTATCAGTGTTATAAGGTCATTTCCAATCTATTTGGAGTCCATCGTTCTACAGAGAGAAAGATTATTCACAAGTTGAAAACATTCAGGACAGATGTCAATCTTCCCAGGAGTGGACGTCCCAGCAAGTTCACCCCAAGGAGAAAAAGCCCAGAGCTACATCTCAGACTCTACAGGCCTCAGTTAGCATGTTAAAGGTTAAAGGTCATGACAGCACAGTTAGAAAAAGACTGAACAAGGATGGCTTGTTTGGAAGGGCTGCAGGAGAAAGCCTCTTCTCTCTAAAAAGAACATGGCAGCACAGCTTAGGTTTGCAAAACTGCATCTGAACAAAGCTCAAGACTTCTGGAACAATGTCCTTTGGACAGACCAGAGCAAAGTGGAGATGTTTGGTCATAATGCACAACAGCAGCACGTTTGGAGGAAACCAAACACAGCATATCAGCACAAACACCTCATACCAGCTGTCAAGCACGGTGGTGGAGGGCTGATGATCTGGGCTGGTTCTGCAGCCACAGGACCTGGGCACCTTGCAGTCATTGAGTCCACCATGAACTCCTCTGGATACCAAAGTATTCTAGAGTCAGATGTGAGGCCATCTGTCCCACAGCTAAAGCTGGGCTGAAACTGGCTCATCAACAGGACAAAGATCCCAAACACAGCAGCAGATCTACAGCAGAATGTGTGAAAAAGAAAAGAATCAAGGTGTTGCAATGGTCCAGTCAGAGTCCAGACCTCAGCCTGACTGAGATGCTGTGGTGGGACCTTAAGAGAGCTGTGCAGAAACCAATGCTGCAAACCTCAATGAGCTGAAGCAACGCTGGAGAGAAGAGTAAAATTGACAATGACACAGTGTAATATATACCATGTTGTTCATCTGAGGGTCGTTTTAAGACCTTGTAAAGACAAAATAATTTTTCATGATGTCCTGATACAAAAAAATCCTAGACTTGAAAGAGGGTGTACATTATTTTTCACTGTATCTGAAGTTAAAACTCACTCTAGGTTATGATTCTTAAACTCTCTCGTGTTTCTGATCAGGCTCTTGTGAGAGCGGGGGTCCGCATCACAGAGGAAAAAGAGACGTTTGAGTTGGAACAATCAGGTAAAAAACAGGCAGCTTTTAAGGAAAACTGAAGCTTATGTTATAATGTTGAGCTTTGCTAACTAGTTTTTGTCAAACTATCTCAAAACCTTAGAACCAAATCAGAACCGAACCCGTGACATGGCTATTGAGTCCAAGAATGCTGAGGAGGGCGGTGCAGATCCAGACGTCTGTGGTCCAGGCCAAAGAGAATTCACCACTACCACAGTGGGAGCTGTGTTATCAGTTAAAGAGCTGGTTCTATGGCGTGGGCTGGCCTTTTTAATCATGATCATTATCCTTGTGGGGGGAGTTATCACCAGCAACTTGCTGGTTGGTTCCTTAAAATGACTGTTAAAAAACAGCAAAGCGGCCCAGTGTCAAACTTGGTGCAGCTTCCAGACCGTGTTAACTTCAAATATTAGTCTGCTGGTCTAAAACCCAATAAACCACATGTGTCTCGTACCCAAATAAAGTCCTGATGAGATTTAAGACACGTGTACATGTAGGCAGCTTCAGATGGTAAAGCAGCTTGTTTTCTGATGCCAGAGGAAGAACATCAGCACCGCTTCAGTTTAATGACAACAGATATTAACCTATTGTTGACATAACCCTGAGTAACACGCATTAAAGAGTCTTTATGGCTTGTTGTATTCACTGTCTTGTTGATGCATCACTGACGACAGTAACTAAAAGACCAAACTTGGAAATGGGGAACTTGCATTAGACGGGTCCTGAATGCCTGTTTCTGAGTCAAGATTTTTGCGTTGCACTAGTCATGGAGGCGGTTCATTTTATTCCTTTAAAAATGATTTAAATTGATAGATTAGAAACAGAAATTGGATTTACGTCATGCTGGCCTCGTGTTCAGTGTTGTAAACTTTGTGCGAGGGTGAAAGGATGCTTCTTCAACTTGTCATTTCTTCAGAGGTCGCACTGGGAATTAGTGGGAGAATTAAAGTCAGCCGGCAGTGGAGCCGATGCAACCAGTTTGTTAGACAACACAGCAGAGGTGTTGCCAAAGAGATCCAACTTTTTCTTTTCCTTTACTTTACAGTTTTCCTTTCCTTTATTGATTTATTGTTTAAGATGGGGGCTGCACGGTGGTGTGGTGCTTTGCACCGTCACCTCACAGCGCGAGGCTTCCAGGTCCAACTCCCGGCTGGGGCCTTTCAGTGTGGAGTCTGCATGTTCTCCCCCTGTATGCGTGGGTTCTCTCCGGTTACTCCGGCTTCCTCCCACCGTCCAAAAACATGCATGTTAGATTAACTGGGGACTCTAAAATTGTCCTTAGGAGTGAGTGTGAGTGGTTGTTTGCCTCTGTGTGGCCCTGTGATGGACTGGCGACCTGTCCAGGATGTACCCTGCCTCTGGGAAGCTCCAGCCCCCCCGCGCCCCGACCAACGGATTAAGCGGGTATAGAAAATGGATGGATGGCTGTTTAAAATATACATGTGGTTGAAATCTAAAAATGAAATAGTTTGAATGTCAGCTTTCCAAATACGTCAAAGACGACGTTCTTTGAGCAGTTCATGATTAAATCAGAAAATACTCATCTGCGACTGTTATGCGTAAGCGAAGCAGCTCCTACGCAGTAAAACATTTAAAAAAAACATTAAAGCCTTAAAAAGTAACATTTGTTGGCTAAATAAGCAACTAAACACCAACTCAGAGCTTTCTGTAAATGATCAGACTAATCCGGGCCTGTTAACGGCTCATTCATGACCCGAGACAGCCGCAGATCTCATCAGTTTACGATAACATAAACGGCGCTTTCTTCGTCAGTCGACGTCTGTCCCACTCTGCTTCCCTTTGGTTCAGCTGCTTCAGACCTTCACGTACGTCATGCTGGGTTTAACTCCAGTGGGGTTGTAATTCATTGATTGCGCCTGTTGAAAATTCATTTATTAACCCATATGAGGCACTAACGAACGCACAGTTGCATAAAACAAGTTATGTGCTTCAATTTCCATTTTCTGTTGTGTAATGCTCTCTGTGCCTGTGCACACAGCAGAAAACGTGCACAGCACTGTGCAGTGTTGCATGACCTGACAGTAAATGCCTTATTTCTTATATGAACAGCCAGCCTTTGCTAAAATACAAGCCCCCTATAAGCTGCTATTATTTCATTTGTCAGCTTTCTTATTTTCTTTGGTGGAGGAGTTGTGTTGCTCTGCCTCCGTCTTTAGATAACGCCAAAAACGTTTCTGCTGGATTCAGATTTGCTGACATTCTGGGACAGACCCGCAGATACCTCTGCGTGTTTTCGTGGCATAATTTGGGTTGTTAAAATGTTGGATTATTTCTTCTCTGCCAAGCCTTCGGAGACTGGACTGAATCCTGTCAGCCAGTATTTTGGTGTGTTCACAGGTGTATATATATGTGTGTGTCTTCTTCACCAGCTATTATTGACCCATATCATCACACTCCCTCCTCTGTGCATCAGTGGCAGGTGGTAGTATGGCTCGGTTCACACCAAATATCATTAGATGTAAGTTTGTAAATGTGTTTGTACAGAAAGCCAGTCTTTAGGTTACGTGGGTCTACTTTGTGTTATGTTCATAAAAATCTACAAGAAAATACATTATTTATTCATACTCTCTGTCCTATTCGGGTGTATTTTTAATGTGGCATTTACTGTATTTACAGTCACTACATTGGATATTAATGTACTTTGTCTATAAAGTACATTTCCCTTTTCTCAAATCAATAAATTAAAACTTGTTCTTGACTCTTTTGACATTTAAGTTTTATTGCATATGGAGGCTGTTGTATTATGTAAAAGTTACCAAATGGTGTCTATGTAGTTTGAAAACACTCTGACTGTTGTGTTCTTGCTCAAAAACAGGTTTAATTTCTAACTTAATCATATTGAAATGAATATCTTGAATGAAGTGTATTGATATGCTCAGTTATAATGAACACATGCTTTAATGTCAGAGCCATACATTTGTTGTGCTGTGCATAGTTACACACGATAAGTTAATACACAACATACCATTTATCGCGGCCGCTGGTCATGTCTGGGTGGTGTTGATTTAAGCGTTTTTCTGTGCGTGTTTTTCACATAAAGCTGCTTGTTAACAGAACTTTAAAGCTGCTCACCGACAGGTTTGAGAGGCCCTCAATCCGCCTCTAATTCAATGCGGTTCATTGCACAACAGCCGATTTAAGTCCGCAAAATGCGTAAATACGCCTGTTTGTTATGGAGAAGCTAATAGGTTAAATGTTTATGGAACTTATTGTTATAGGTTACAAAGATAAACATTTTCATTCATAAATGAAACCGATTACCGGAAGTAAAACCTTTTCCCTCCAAAAAAGTTTTTCTTTTCCCGCGTGTTCCCGCAGATGGTTTCCTGGTTTCCAATGAGCCGGCAGGTGTGCCTCATCTTTCACTTATTCTCTTATAAGTTCAGTTTACATGTTAACCTTCTTAAAATGGTCATTTTAAAAATGCATCCCATCCGTGGGTAAAACATGTTGTCTCGTTGGGCCATCAGAAACCGGAGTAATCAGGGGCTGTGAACGGGTGGTCACTCACCTCTGAAACCAATTCTTGGTTAACTCTTGGTGGGCGGTCCTCTCATTAAAGCAAGCGCTTTAAAAACTCACTACAGCACACTGAAAGTATCGGAACTGCATGGATAGATCCTTGTGTCCGTTGGTGTAAGTTTTTATTTGCTTCTTTGCTAAAAATCAATATCTGTAGTTGAGCAAGTGAGCAAAACCCATCCGTGTTGTCTGGTAGCCTCTGTTGGATCATCAGAAATCAGAGTAGTCAGGGGCTCTGAACGGGCCATCATTGGACCCCCCCACCTGCGGACCCTACCTTTCAGGGTTCTCAGGACCTCGCTGCTGCTGGGTGTAAGTTTTAAAACGTTCTCATATGAGCTTAATTTCTGTTGATGAATAATTATTGTCAACCTTAATGTGAACTGTTGTGATTTATGACTTCTAGTTGGATTTAATGGACTTAACGGGACCAGCAGTTCTGATGAAGGACTCTACAACTTTCTGAATCTGTGTTTAACTGAGAATAAAATCTGACTTGTTATTCCTTTGTTTTCTCCTTCTTTTAAATCCAAACCATGTGCTTGATCACATCAGACATGTTCTCTCCAGCCGTCCAGTTTGAGGCCCAAAGAGAGCAGATGGTGCAGAGATGTACAGGTCATGAACAGTGTCTTTATCCCAGAACTACATGGTGAATTATGGGCTGGAGGAATGTTCTGAGCACCCACTGTCTTTAAACATGTTGGACCTGCATCTTTATCACAAACCTGCTGATCCAGAGATGGACTCATGGGAGAAGATCGGTGACTTTGTGCCTCAGAAAGCTCATCAGAGCCTCAACTTCAGGGCAGGTTCAACTTATTCAGCTCATCTTTAACACGGTGACGGTCCCACGGAGCGGTGCTATGATGCTGGTTATCAACTCAAGTCAACTCGGGTTTAAAAAACAAACAAAAAAAAAACCTTGCTTTAGTCAGAAGACTAGGATCTGCGACAGTGGAACACAGAAGGACAGAAAGACAATGGACAGAAAACAGGTGTATGTGTGGAAGTTTGTGTTGTGGTCTGTAAGTAACCTCCTTATTCCCCAAAAAATAAGGCCTCCCAGTAGTCTGACAGAGTAGTGATGTTCACTTTCACAGCATCAACCAGTGATCATGCTGGTGTGTTGGGCCAGTGCCACGCACCTCCACCAGTGCTCTGGATTGCCACATTTTCTGTGGACTTACTCTTCAGCACCTCGGTGTTCCTGTTGATGTGACAGTGGATCATGTCGACTGCAGCCAGAAACTCCTGAACAAGGCAGTAAACTGGTTTCTGGAATATCACTCTCTTTTGAAGAGTTCTGTACAAACTCCTGAATACAGTGATGCCTCTATAGTTATAACCTTGATTATTTCCCCCAGAGCCCTTAAAGAACATTTGTGTAACATCTAGAAAGAAATTCAGTTTCCATAAATATGTGTGAAATCATTTTTTTTTCCTTTCCATATCTGGTCATATGACTTTTTCTATATTCATATGACACCACCACAGTATGAATATTCTGAAAGCCCAGGTTGTTCTGAAAAAAGGATGTAAAATACTTGATTGTACCTCACAGGGCTGAGGTTTAATAAGCATTCTTACACAAGGAGGCCAGGTGAGAGGAAAATAGAAGAATGTGACATAATTAATAGGGTTGGTGGTTAATTTGATGCTTTAGTCTCCCCAAAGGTTTGTTTTGTTATATGTAGGATCGGTGAGGGTAAAAAAAAAAAAACAAGTGACCACTTTTTATGATTTGACATAATGAGTAATTATTTGGTGTATTGTTTTAATGTGTATCAGATCAAACTAGGTGAAGAGAGACAGGTTGAAAGCAGTGAGACAGGTTTCAGATGAGCAGGTAGGAATGGTATCCTCTGACAAGGCACAATTTAAATACAAAAATTTAAAAAAGCAGCATAGACTTGATGTCCTTATTATTTCCTGTCGTGTTCACAAAACACCCCCCTGTGGTTATAGAACCCGAAGAATTGAAATGATGAACATATCTGAGGTACCTTGTAAAAAGCTGGGACAGGACTAGCCAACTTGAGTAATAATTAAATATATAGTTAAAGATTTTCTCCTGCGGGGCATGTCCTCAGACCTGCTTTACGGGCGGGAAGCTCAGCCCCTCTCCCAATGTTCAACTCAAAGTTACGCCCTTGTGTGGAGGTTCTTTACATAATAAGTCTCAGCGATCGGAATCTTATGACGTGCACTTGAATGCAACATGGGGTTAACTCCATGGCAGTAACACCCCCCGAAACAGCAGCAGGAGATGGTTGGCTCTTAGGACACTCCTAAACTTCCAGCACGTGTCCAACCAGGAGGCTCTATAACCTCCGCTCCAGCCTCTCCTCTTTCTCCACCGCCGGTGCAACATCCGACTCACGTTTTACCAGCTCCTCTCTGACCCCGCTGATAGGGAGGCCACGGCAGAAATAAGTCCGCACTGTGTGCAGAGAACATTTCAGATATGGACGGCTCCGGGAAAACACCAGCCACACTCACTGAGGGAGAGAAGGTGGATGTGAAATCAGGTGAAGCAGCGGACTCCGAGGAAGGTTTGGGGTCCTGCCTGAAGAGAATTCATGGTTTCATTCCGCTGGAGTACAGGAATGAGCTGACACAACTTTTCAAACTAGCGGGACCAGTGGTAAGACTGTTGGCACACACTCCGACGCATCAGTGTATTGATTATCCGCTGTGCGCGCGTGCAGCGCGGCCCGCGTGTCTAAACTCAGAGATAAAGGTATAACTGACTGTATTAGTCCAGCACATATTTGCTGTCAGAGTTTCACAGCTTGTGTGTAAAGACCCACACGTGTCTGTGTTATGTAACACTTATTTAATTTAAAATCATTTCTATATATATGTCAGAAACCCAGGCAACATGTTTCATCAGGTGTTATTCAAACAAAATGAAATCTGATTGATGTAATTTACTGTATTTCTCTATTTGAACTCCAGGTGATTTCCCAGTTGATGACTTTCATGATCAGTTTTGTCAGCATGGTGTTCTGCGGTCATCTAGGAAAAACTGAACTCGCGGGGGTGTCATTATCGATCGCGGTAAGGAGACTTTTCTTTCGTCTTTGCCTCTACTTTAATCCCAGAATGCCAGCACCGGTATTATGTTGTTGTTGAGGATTTCCGTTTTTTTCTGTCTTTATTTCACGTGCAGGTGGTTAACGTAACCGGTATTTCCATTGGCACCGGTCTGTCTTTGACTTGTGATACCCTCATATCTCAGGTACTGTTCTTTCATTTTATTTATCTAACCAAGACAAGTACAACTATTACTGCTGGTTCCCAAGTCATCCTGGGGTCTCCTATTAAACAGCTCCACAGTCAGCGTTTGTATCAAGTTAGTTTTCCTTGGTCAGTCATACCCTTTGTTATGGTGTGTTTTCTGAGTGTCTTCTTGTCTGTTTCACGCAGACCTATGGGAGCGGTAACTTGAAGCGTGTGGGTGTGATTCTTCAGAGGGGGATCCTGATCCTGCTGCTGGCCTGCTTCCCCTGCTGGTCCGTCCTCATTAACACTGAACCTCTCCTGCTTGCTGTCAGACAAAGCCCAGAGGTGGCCAGGTCGGTCCCGTGCTGCTTCTCATTCACTGCCCTTGCTGGATGTCTGGTCGTGCGTAGAGTGATTGGAGTTATTAGTAATAATTTGCTCCTCCTCATTACTCCTATAACTACTTTGGGCCACTTGGGACAGAAGAAATCAACTGTAATCTCCCAACAGGAGCATATTTCCTGAAAACGATCCTCTAAACTGACTTTGTCTGTCAGTGACTTTCATCAATAATTCCTTCACAACATTTCGGTTATCTGTTGCTAGAAGATTTAAAACATTAAAGAGGCTGTTTGTTCATGTTCTGACGGCTCAACAACCTGCCCCTTTAGTTTCAACTGAATTCCCAAGATGCAGAAGCTCAGATGGGATTTTTAGCTCCACGGGCAGATAGAGCCATCGAGGGCAATGTTGGGCTACTTGTACATACTCATTCTCATTAAAGTTATCATAAGACATCCAGCAAAGCAGAAAACTGTCTAAGTCAGAGCATCAAATGTCCATTTTATGTTTAGTTACATGTCACAATTTCTCACGAATGCTTGTTTTTCCACATTAAGACTCTCCCAGATGTATGTGAACATCTTCATGCCTTCCCTGCCGGTGAGTTTCACTTTTCATTTGATTTGTCGTTACACAGCACAGGATTGTACAAAACATTAAAAGATGTGGACCTAAATGAGGACGTGAGTTGGCTTTGGAGCTGCCGAGTTGTTTCTGCTCTGGGGATGTTAACATGCCGTCATTCTCTGTGGTAAAGAACGACCCAAACGGGCCCACAGGCAGGATTCAGGAAGAACAAATAAAGTTTAATGAAACTATTTGGCCTCCAAAGGCAGGTGGTCAGACATAGGAATCAGCAATAGAGGCACGAATACACGATCTAACAGTAGGATTAGACAGAGAAAAGGTTTCATTTAATTGGACAACAAACAATTGCTTAATTACACTTTTATTAACCTCTGTAAAGGTTAAAATGAGCACATGCTCTCATATGTTGGTGACTGTGTCTGACGGTTTGGCATGTTCACGAGATATAATCAAATTAAAAACAGTGGATGTTTTTCATTTGCTGATTCAAATGAAAGAAAAGTTTCTTCTAGAGAATGAACATGGCCCATAACTGCTGATATATCTCACTGAAAGCTTTTTTTCCAGTCAGCTTTATGTCTTAAAACCGCGCTTCACGCAGGCTATACCTCCTGCTAACAGCATCTTTGTTTATTCACTTCAAACCTGGAAATGGGCCAGAAGTGAGTCTTTCCGTCTCTGCAGGTTGAGCTTTGAAGGCAGAGCTGTAGCACAGCAGAGAGGGAAGTTTTTATTGGCTGAAATGTTATGTTCCAGCCTCTTTGTAAGGTTAGAAAGCTCTGCTTTAAGTGAGGCTGGGAGCTGCCTGCAGTTTTAGTTTGATGAAGATGAGAAGTCAGGCATTCATTTGAATGTTTTGTGTTGGAGTTTGGGATTTCTGAACATTTCCATTTTCACCGTAAACTACATTTCAGCTTCACCTGTGGACTCTCTAGAATATAAATCTATGGGAGTGTTTGACATGCCTGCCCCCTCTCCACAAATAGTCAGTTGCTTTATAACAATGGAACCAGGAAACATGTGAGACAATGATGTTTTTGGACTGAGAGAGTTGTAGTTGGTCATTAACTGACTGTACGCAGCAGAATTTTTTAGAATCAGCAGAAAAGATATTTAAGCCTTCTGTTGATGAGTCACATTAATGTGATGTCCACAGTTATTATTCACTATTGACACTGAAGTTATGGTTTTCTTCCCATTTATATCGATAACCTGAGCAAAAATAACAGACAGAAAATAGGATTTCTGCAGCAACAAGGTGATTCCCAAAGAGCTATTAGCTGAAAACTTGGCATATCTCAGCATGGTGTGCAGTGTGTCCTGAAAACATTTGAGGAAACTGGACAAGTGGAGGACAAAAGAAGAAGTGTCAGGCCTAAAAAAACTATCTACAGCAGATGAACAGGATCTGAAAGAAAAGGCTGAGCTATGCCAAATGACACAAGAAGTGGACTGAAAATCAGTGGCAACAGGTCTTATGGAGGGATGAATCCTCCCCAGAGCCCGGACCTCAACATTATTGAAGCAGTGTGGGATCATCTGACAGAGAACGGAACAAAAGGCAGCCCACATCCAAAGAAGAGCTTTGGGATGTCCTTCAAGAAGCCTGGAGAACTATTCCTGAAGACTCCTTAAAGAAATGACAGAAAGCTTGTCTCAGAGGGTTCAGGCTGAGTTGGAGAATAAAGGAGCTCAGACCAGATGTTCACTTTAAAGCTGCTTAAAGTTACACAAACTCTGTTTTCATCTTGTTTACTGTTCTTTATTTACTGTTTCCATATGTTTTTTTATATTATATTTTTTCAATTATTCTTGGCAATATATAAAGAAACGAGGGGTGGCTCGAGACTTAAGCTTACAGTCCTGAACCTTTGCCCGCTGCTTTTCAGTCGTCTTGTCCTTTAATCAGTAATCTCCTGTTTGAATTCTGTGTAGGTGACACTTTATCAACTTTCTGTTTTCTGTCCTCAGGCCTCTTTTATGTACCAGCTGCAGGGGAGATATCTCCAAAATCAGGTCCAGTTGCTTGACACACACACACACACACACGACCACTGATATGTTTGATAAAGTGTTGAACGTAGTTTTTTTAAATTAACACTGATCTCTTTTGTCTAACAGGGAATTATATGGCCTCAAGTTATAACTGGAGCAATTGGAAATGTCCTTAACGCAATAATAAATTACGTCTTCCTGTATCGTCTGAATCTGGGTGTTGCGTAAGTTTCTCTCCATCATTATTGATTGCTGGTGTTCTATAAATCCCAGTCTTATCAAGTACTTTTTTATAGTATTTTTCAAGGTAATTATATAACATCACTTACTGTGTAATATTACTATAATATCAGTTCCCACCTTATATATGTTACTGACCTAAAGTAAATTCATTAAATGTACTCCACACACTTAACTGATCAACTTATCAGTGCGATTGATATTATATTGACTTATTTGTCATTTTAGCTGTGGGGTCTATCGACTCTTCATTCGTCTTCTGTTTTTATTTTCCAGTGGATCTGCAGCAGCCAACGCCATCTCTCAGTACCTACTGGCTGTGGTCTTATTTATTTACATATGCGTGAGGGGTCTGCATAAGGCCACGTGGGCAGGTCAGTCTATCCAGATGCTTTTGCATCAGTCACCATTCAGCTCTGTGTTCTTTCACAACAGTAGTTGACTTTTTAAGTATTCCAGTGGGTAATGGTTGACAGAGTTCGCAACACTCCATAATTGTGTAATTCAGTGTGCATTACTTTTCAGTCTATTGTGAAACACTTGTAATAACTGAATAATTTAACAGAAAGTCACAAGATACATGCAGTAAATGCATAGAAACTGACCCACTCTGCTTCCACAGGTTGGTCACTCGACTGTCTGCAGGAGTGGGGACCATTCGTCCGTCTGGCTATCCCAAGTATGCTCATGCTTTGTCTGGAGTGGTGGATTTTTGAGGTGGGAGGATTCCTATCCGGTATCATCGGTGAAAACGAGTTGGGGGCTCAGTCTGTGATATACCAGCTGGCTTACATAGCTTACATGGTAACTCCAGAGTGTTTCTCAGTTATGAAGCTTCTCTGTTGGTGACATTTACGGTTATAGACTTTTGGGAATTATAGTTGATGTTTATTTTTCCGTAGTTTCCTTTGGGATTCTCTGCTGCTGCCAGCGCACGGGTCGGGAACGCTCTCGGTGCAGGAAACATAGAGCAGGCCAAGCTGTCGTGCAAAGTGCCCATCATCTGTGGATGTAAGAGCAACAACACACAGATGTAAAGCACACAGTCACATTGACTTTAAAGTTGTTGCTTCCCATCAGCTTCAAATCAACCATTTACATGAAACTGCTGGGAACACAAGCTGGTGTCACTAAACCAGCTCAAACATCTTTGAAGCAGATATATCTGGTTGTAAATGCTGTGTCTGACCACTCTGTCCCTAATTGGCCGGTGAGGACTGATTTTTTTTTTTTTTTTTTTTTAAACCATGCAAAAAAATCCACAACGTTAAATTTAATTAAACAAAATTCAGTCGGCCATTTGATATCAAGATGACAGGTACCTCGGACTCAGGACACAAGTGCAGGGTCAGTTTGGATTCAAAGAGTGTTTATTAATATTTAACAGCACAGGCAAGGCAGGATAGGATCTCCAAGCAGAGCAAAGTAATGGGCTATGAAAACCTAAGCACTCTCCTCAGTAACTATGGCGGAGGACTATGAAAGTTAACAAACATAAATCTGTCCACGCTGGGAGGAAAACAAAGGGCTCTTTAATTTAACAAAACAAAGACACGCTCTCCTAATGAGGCGGATTTAACAAAGGATGGACTCTTACAAAACAGAGGCACTATGAAACTTTAACTATGAACTTAAAGCTCGCCTTTAACGGCGGCACAAAAAGGTCTTAACGAACAAACACAAATCGCTTCACTAACGGAGGTTTCTATGAAACATTTACCAACCAAAAACCTCTCCAAACGGGAGGAACAAACAAGGCTATGAAACTTACCGTATTGAATAAATAAACTAAGACTAAGTACAAGGATAAATTACAAAACAAGGTAGCTCTGCAGGAGGATCGCTTCACTGCAGGCTTGTGGACACTATGGCTCAAAGTAAGGCTGGTAATCAGGCTCATGAGAGGAGACAACATACTGGCACGAGACAAGAAACGCAGACTATTTGAACACATGAGAGACCAAAGGGAACAGGTGGAAATACCTGGGAATCAGGGAAGACAATGAGACGCCTGACACGGGAGGAAGGGCAATGTACCTGAAACGAGAGGGGAAAGTTAGTGCTTTTTCAAAATAAAACAGGAAGTGACGAGCAAGACATGAAACAGAACGTAAATCGTGACACAAGATTAAATTAACAGTTAAATTAGCAAATTAACACAATTAACTCCAGTGTAATTTGATCTGAATGCAGCAGTCTGTTTGTATCATTTAGAGGTAATTACAAACAGTCCTGAGCAAAAATGCTCAATAACAGCAGCTGTGACGGGGTTTTTGTCAGTTTCTGATCCAAATGGCTTGAAGAGCTTTTTTTTTTAAAGCTCTAATGTTGCTTTAAAGCATCTAAAAATGTTTAACTGTTTCTTCTACAATGTCAATAGAAAACCGGCACTTTCTACAATAGCTTTTTAGAATAGAAATAAACCTTTTAATGCATCAAAGTCACCCAAAAGCTTTAAAGATATTTTTTAGTATGTGTTTGACTTTGAGTTATTAGCACAAAAAAGATAAACTAAAATTAAACTGAACAGTTTAATCAGCGTCTGGATGACTCAGACAACTCCCTGGTTTTATTTTGACACAAATGCTTTTTAGTGCTGCTGTTTTAGTGGAAAGGTTACAATTCTGTGCAGGTTTTCTGAGGATTTACAGGTCTACACTGGCCTCTGAAACTCTTCATTTGGCTGTTTAGCTCACAGATTATGATTGTTCTGTAATTCATTCTAATCACGATGTCCTCGGTTTAAGTTGAATTTTCTCTGGGTCTCATTTTCACTTCTCTCCCTTGAAATTAATGTTTGCAAACACTTTTTTTCATTCTGTTCTCTGCTTCATTTTGTTGTTGCAGTCTTTACGGCCTGTGTTGTTGGAACAATTCTTGGTGCCTCTAGAAACGTCATCGGATACATTTTCACCACAGAGGAGTAAGTAAAACAGTAGAAAAAAGCATCAATCAGTCTGTTCAAACTGTTAAACATCAACTGAGGTCAACACCTGTCATGCTGATGCCAGATTAAACACAGCTAAGCTATGCTATGCATCCTATTCTCTCAGAGCCTGTCTCAGCTGCCCATTTTCATCTGTTTCAATTAACAAAATCAAACCTTATTAAACTCAACTGATAACATGGACTAAGATGCATTTTATGCCAGTTTTAGTTGTATTGGAATCTTTTAAAACACTGATATTAAGGTTATTTGTCAGTGTTTTAATCTGGATGTATCTAAAATACATGTTTCAAAGGTCTGAATCTGTCTATCAAATGAATTTGCTGTCTTGAGATATTTTCAGATACACTGAAAGAAACTCTATGTTCTGACTGTCAATCTGCCCGTTCCACAGAGAGATTTTACAGAGGGTTGCTGATGTTATGATCATATTTGGTTTCATGCATCTTGCTGATGCTGTTGCGGTAAGAAACAGTTTTACGCCCACACATTAAACAAGATTCACATATGAACATGTAATTTGACCAAATCTGTGTTTGCTGCTCAAAGGGTGTAACTGGGGGTGTCCTCAGAGGAGCAGGAAAACAAATGATTGGTGCTCTGTGTAACCTGGTGGGCTACTACTGTATTGGCTTCCCCATTGGTGTGTCTCTGATGTTTGCAGCCAACATGGGGATTGTTGGTAAGAATGAGTTACGATGTATTACAGTTTAAATGCAGCCCTGCCCCCTGACTTGTCTTTAAAACTTTAAATCTCTCTGATCTCTCCAAAAGGATTATGGACAGGACTTACAGTTGGTGTGTTAATGCAGGCAATTTTCTTCATCTTATTTGTGTGGAAACTTGACTGGAAGAAGGCTGCAGCAGAGGTGTGTACCTGCATCTTCAACCTATCAGCCGCTCACTTCTTCACTCAAAACACTAACAACTGTCTCCATACAGGCTCTTGTAAGAGCAGGAGTTCAGACCAAAGAAGATAAAGAGATGGTCAGGATGGAAGATAAAGGTGAGCTTGAACACACTGACTGAGTTTTTTTTATCAGGCTGCCCTGAAAAAAAAAATCTGGTCCTTATCAGACTAGAACATGTTCAACTTTACTGCTTCCAATGGAATTAGAAGGTTAATAGCAGTCAGGTGCTGCTAATCAAATATATCTTATTAATTGATCATCAGTCAGTGTGAGCACCTCTATAAAAGCAGAAGTTGTGTCAGTTTGCTGCTCTGCAGCATTCAGGTGTGTGTTAACACGATGCCAAGGAGGAAAGACATCAGCAATGATCTTAGAGAAGCTGCCCATCAATCTGGGAAGGGTTATAAGGCCATTTCCAGACTATCTGGAGTCCATCATTCTACAGAGAGAAAGATTATTCACAAGTTATTCACAAATCTACAGGCCTCAGTTAGCATGTTAAAGGTTAAAGGTCATGACAGCACAGTTAGAAAAAGACTGAACAAGGATGGCTTGTTTGGAAGGGCTGCAGGAGAAAGCCTCTTCTCTCTAAAAAGAACATGGCAGCACAGCTTAGGTTTGCAAAGCTGCATCTGAACAAAGCACAAGACTTCTGGAACAATGTCCTTTGGACAGACCAGAGCAAAGTGGAGATGTTTGGTCCTAATGCACAGCAGCACGTTTGGAGGAAACCAAACACAGCATATCAGCACAAACACCTCATACCAGCTGTCAAGCACGGTGGTGGAGGGCTGATGATCTGGGCTGGTTCTGCAGCCACAGGACCTGGGCACCTTGCAGTCATTGAGTCCACCATGAACTCCTCTGGATACCAAAGTATTCTAGAGTCAAATGTGAGGCCATCTGTCCCACAGCTAAAGCTGGGCTGAAACTGGCTCATCAACAGGACAAAGATCCCAAACACAGCAGCAGATCTACAGCAGAATGTGGGAAAAAGAAAAGAATCAAGGTGCTGCAATGGTCCAGTCAGAGTCCAGACCTCAGCCTGACTGAAATGCTGCGGTGGGACCTTAAGAGAGCTGTGCAGAAACCAATGCTGCAAACCTCAATGAGCTGAAGCAAGTGGGCCAAGATTCCTCCACAACCATGTGAGAGACTGATGACGTCACACAGAAAACCATCACTGCAGCTCACTGCTGCTGGAGCTGCTGCTGCAAGCAGACTTTGTTTCTCACACACTGCTTCAGTGTTTTAAATTAGCTTTAGTTGAATAAAAAAAGACACAGTGTGATATGTCACATGTTGTTATTCATTTTTAGACCAGATAAGGACCAGATGACTCGTTTACTATATCCTGATGCCTAAAACCATAAAACTACAAGATTGTGTTCTTTTTTTGTGTTCAGTGTGTTCACATTAAAGCTTTGTTTTGCAACCAGACTGTAATCACAGCCAGACCCAGGTCAGTGTAACAGCATCCAGTCGTGATGAGGAGGAGCACACGTACCAGGAAGTGTCCGTACCCAACCAGAAGAAACCCGCCACCACTACAGTGGGAAACGTTCTGTCGGTGACGCAGCTGGTTTTACGGCGTGGTCTGACGTTGCTGGTCATGGTCATCGTCCTCGCCGTTGGAGTCGTTGTTTCAATCTTCCTCACCAGGGTGCTGAAGTGACTCCTCTGATGACGCACATCTTATCGTCAGATTGATGGTTGTCAGGTCTGATAGCACAAAGTTCTAGCGAGTTATATTTTTGTTAACTTTGCGTCACTTTCTCCTGTGAAAAGGCCAGTTGTACTGCTGAGAAGCAACTTTGTGCAATGTTTAGACAACAACCCTTATCATATCAAATGATGCCGCTACTCAGTGCCAGAGAGCTGAATCAGATAAGATGATAAGCCAAAGAAATCCAGATTTTACCTTAGGCCTTTAAAGAAAGGCTCATTCTCTGTTTCTAATATGTAAGTTACACCAGGTAGGTGTCTCCTGTTATAATAGCCACAGAGAATTTGATGAAAGCTTGTTTTTGTCGCAGTCTTTAATGAATAATGGGCCTCATGCAGCGACATCACCTTAAGAGCCCTTAATGTTCTTATTTTTTATCAGAAATAAGAGAAGTCAATAAGCATCTGATGCTCAGAAAGTAAAACCGTAAATGCAGTTTATTTATTATTCAGCTTCAGATTTACCAATCATCCAGATCTGCTCCTACCCAATTGTGTTCACTTATAAATGCCAGCTGATCATAAATTTGGCTGATAAGCAAAGATAATTTTCCTGTAAAAACGAATAATAGAAGAGCAGGTTTCAAGTGCTGTGGGACAATATTCAGCTACATGCCAAAGATGTGAAGAGAATCCACCAAAAAGAGACGAATAATTGATTCTCCAGAGAGTCAGCGCTGCACAGGAAAACCAAAAACTCAGCAGCCGTTAAATATTTGTTGTGCTGCACAGCAACTGGACCTAAAAGTAATGAAAATGGGAGCAAAAACACTCGCCGGCCGAAGAAGTTTCCAGTCAGAGGCTCCGGTTGCCTCCTGTCCAGGGTAAATAAGGCAAAACACTTCTTTATTTAACTGTAAATACAGCAAAGACAACACATCAAAAAGTTTGAATTAAAGAACTCTTGTTATTTAGATATATATCAGGAATATAAAGAGGACATTTTAAATAAGAGAAGCACCAACTGTGAAAATATGGGTCGATAGCTGATACCAGTTGTTTTTGCCATTGTTTTCTTCCTTTAATATCAGGGATAAAATTAAATATACATTGAGAAAAAATAACAGAACAGTTAGTATTTCAGCCCTTCCTCACACTGCCTTTCATCAGAATGTATTAAAAACCTTTATTATAGCCTTCTAACAGTTTTAGAAGCTGTTAAACTATTACTCGCTCTCAGACTTTCCAGGACTTGGCGACCAAACCAAATGTTTTTGTGCTCTGATCTGGAATTAGGCCGACACCCGTCGGATATTTGCTGAATCTGCAGCTGCAGGCTTATTGTGTGAGTTTGAGGGCAAAGTCAATGCAACATCACGGCCACACCGTCTGTGCACATTATCCTTTCTGCCGATAGACCGATTGCAAGCTGAATCCTGGCTGATACCGATGTGTGTGCGGCTCATTTCAGGGCCAACAAAGAATTATATGTTAATATAGTGGATAATACTTATTAGTGTCAGCATTTGATGAGTTGTCTTTATACTGTTTACAAAGAAATACTGAATGTAAATATCTCTATTTAATTTCTATGCTGCGTCCTATTTTTCCCCATCTGTGCAGCTCTGTTCTTTCAGTGAGCATTAAAAGATTTAAATATACACACTGCATTTAATATAATGCATGACTTTAGAGTCTTTTTAACATTTGTAGAGGTTGAAAATTAGATCTTTCTCATTTCTTGGTAGGAGTGCTCCCGACCAGATAAGATTTTCTCTGATACCAGAGCAGTTGATCAGATAACAGTGCAGATCAGCACAGGTGAGGTTAAGGTTTTATTCTGGACCAACATCCTTTAGTTCTGCTCAGCAATCATCACTTTTATCTTTAGGGTTGTCTTTTTGCTGCACCGAATCACAAGATTTACAATGTTTGTTAGTGTTTTACTTTAGATTCATCTAAGAACTTTGTGGTTATGGTGTAAATTTTATTAACAAAATGCAACAGAGCCAGTTAATAATAAAAAAAAGCAAAATACCAAAGAAGTTTTTGTCACTGCACAAATAAACTGAAAGATTATTTGTATAACTGTGTTGTGAGTGTATTTGCGACGGTCTCCGTGTCTGTTTCTTTTCTCTGACGCTCACTGAGATCACGTTTCGAAGGTCAGCTGAACCACATGAAGCTTTGGAGATTGGATGCATTTCATTCGCTTTTTCCCGCACCTTCCACATTAACTATGATGTCACTGATCTGGTCCAATGGTCTTAATTCTTCCTTTCTCACCCAGACAATCTGTCTCTTTTCAGTCCTTTTTAAATCTTATTTCTGCCGTCATTCTCCTTCTGGGCTACGCGACCATGCATCCCACCTTCTTCTCTCGCCCAAGATTGACCCTCAACAGAAGCCCACCACCAGCGTTTGGACCTTTTCTATCGTCCATCATGTCACGTTCTGCCTTGATGCAGCATTCCAGTTCATCCATCAAACTTTATTCCTATTATTTGTACAACAAACTTTTGTACAGATAAGTTTGAGGCAGCCTGTCATTTGATCTCTTCCTCTGTATTTATTGGAAGAAGTGTGTTAGAGATATTTTCACTACTTTGTTATTTGAAAATCCCTGCATCTATGTCCTGTGTCCTGCCGGTTCGTGACAATGATATTATCTTCCAAATAGTTTCCACAATTAATCAAACCATAGTGTTGATAGTTTTAGCCCTGAACCACGGTGAAATGACTTGTCCATCCATCCATTTTCACCCACTTATCCGAGGTCGGGCAACAGGTCCAAGGGAGAAACCCAGACATCCCTCTTCCCAGCGACATTCTCGAGCTCCTCCTGGGGGATCCCGGCGTTCCCAGGCCGGAATGGAAATATAATGGTAGTGACCTCCGATAACAGATTTTTGTAAGTTAATGAATTTTGTTTGTCTGATGTAAAGATGCATAACCAAAGAGAAACTTTATTCAATCTTCCCAAACTTTTTCTAAGCTGTTTTATTATTGGTTGTAGTCACATTATCTATTATCATATAATAGATATAATATGATTTACAACTTGTGGAGTTTTAATTCTCCAAATAGCAGCTGTTATTTTTTTTAGAGAAAATAAACCCAAAATATCAAACCAGCTAAATCCCGTTTTATTTCCTGGGTAAAACGTTAAAAACTTCAGGGGGGTGCTTCCAGCAGTAATAATGTCGTTTACAGTTTTCCCTCCAGCAGAGGGCGGTGTTGCCTTGCTAATGGATACAACCCTCCAGACGTCACTTGATTGCTCTACACCTTGCAGCTGAAGTACTGGAACAGCTTATAGTTGAAAAAGGATTCATACCAGCTCACATTTACATGTTTACGGTACGAAATTAGGACTCAGGTCCCTGTTTAAGAAGCCTAATAAATAAGAATAATATATAACAACAAGAGAAAAAATATGTAAACAGTTAAGTAGTGAAGCTGAAATTAGATTTTCTAAATACTAAATACACATGTGAGAGCAGGAGGTAGGCCGTAATATTGCACCTATGAGAATGAATGAAATATTGCACGTTTGGTGGATAAAGGGATTTTTTTAGTGAAGGTGGTGAAGAGAGAGAGAGAGGGGGGTGGAAGTTTATAGAAAGCACAAGTGCTCCTGTTCTTAATGAAACAGCACCCCCAAATTTTAGTTTTATGGATAAATGCCGAAATGGGAAGCTGCTTTATTTAAAGATACATTCCAGCGTAAAGCTCATTCGGTGATTTCACTTCTTTTGAATATCTTAGTTTTATTTTAAAGGGTGTTCCTAGAATTCTGTTCTTAATCATTTACAGATCTCCAGGATACTGTGCAAGTTTTATTGATGAATTTTCTGAATTATTGTCTGTTATCTGGACTGATTTTAACCATTTGATCTTGACCGGGGATTTTAACATTCACATTGATAATATGACGGATGGTAATGCCGAAGAATTTTCTTCTGTGCTGGACATGTTTGGTTTATGGCAACAGAACCGACCCGCCTTCGAGGTCACACTCTGGTCATTTCTAAAGGTGTTGATATTTCTTCTGTTGTGGTAATTGATTTGTCCTTGTCTGACCATTTCTGTATTTAATTTGATTTATTGATTACTCAGAATGTTCAAACAACCAGCTTCTCAGTTAAGACGACGTACATTAATGAGAAAACAAGTGCTCAGTTTAGGGAGGCCATAGTTATGTCACCAACAGTGAGCGCACAGTCGGTTGACGGACTGCTGGATCATTTCAACGTTTTGAATTTTAAATGTAATGGAAGCTGTTGCACCGATAATAATCAAGAGCACCTTGAGCAAACAGGGAAACACCACAACGGTCAAAAACCTGAAAAGAGACTGCAGGAAAGCTGAATGTAAGTGGAGGAAAACAGAGCTTCAGATTCACTGTGAGCTGTATAAACGAAGTGAGCTTAGTTATAACGATGAGCTGTGCAAGGCCAGACAGCTGCATTTATCTGAAATTATTAATAAGAATGACAACAATTGTCAAACTCTGTTTGCTGTGGTTGAAAAACTCACAAATCCTTTTAAAAAGTCAAAACCAGACCTCCTCTCTACTGAGAAACGCAACAAATTTGCCATCTTTTTTAGCCAAAAAATCAAAACAATTAGACAACACATTCAACTATCACCAATCAATTATCATCAATTATCACAGTTATGCAGACGATACACAACTTTATGTGTTTCTGTCACCAGGCGACTGTAGCCCAGCAGACGTACTGTGTCAGTGTCTGGAGGAAATAAACTCCTGGATGAGAGAGAATTTTCTAGAATCAAATGAAAACAAAACTGAGATCATTCTGTTTGGTAGCAGAGAGAAGAGGGTCAGCATACTTGAGACTCAGGCCCTTACAATCACTGGCCAAGTTCGTAACCTTGGAGTGTTGATAGACTCAGATCTGACTTTCTGCAGCCACATCAAAGCTGTCACAAAGGCATTTTTTTTACCAACTCAGAAACATCAACAGAATTAAAGGTTTTCTCTCCCAAAAAGACCAGGAGAAACTCATCCATGCATTCATCTCCAGTAGACTCGATTACTGTAATGGTCTTTTAACTGGACTTCCCACAAAGAGCATTAAACATCTGCAGCTCATCCAGAACGCTGCTGCTAGAGTTTTAACCAGGACTAAGAGCTCTGAACACATCACACCAGTTTTAAAATCTTTACACTGGCTTCCAGTCAGTCACAGAATAGATTTTAAAAGCCTGCTGATGGTTTACAAATCCCAGAACGGTTTAGGCCCAAAATACATCTGTGATATGATAAACCCAGCAGAGCTCTTAGATCCAGGGACTCAGGTCAGCTGGTCCAGTCCAGAGTCCAGACTAAACCTGGAGAAGCAGCATTTAGCTGCTATGCTGCAAACAAGTGGAACAAACAAGTGGAAAAAACAAACATTTTTAAGTAGGAGCAATTTTTTTTTTATTTTCTCATGCATCTATGCATGAAATCTGCACGATATCTTTTAACATATCTAAGCTATTGCTTGTTTTTAATCATTTTAATTAAATTTTAATCTGTTTATTTCTTTCTTTTTATATTCTTTTATGTATTCTTAATGCTTTTCCCATCCCCACTGCAATGCTTTTATTTTATGTAAAGCACTTTGAATTGTTTTGTACATGAAATGTGCTTTACAAATACATTTGACTTGACTTGACTACAGAGAACGGCTCGAGTTCAGCAGTCTGACAGCTTCAGGGAAGAGGCTGTGTTTGAGCTTGGTGGTCCTGCTCTGAATGCTCCTCAGCCGCCAGCCTGAGGGTAAGAGCTGAAAAGTCTGTGTGCGGGATGGGTGGAGTCCTTAACGATGTTGAGGGCCCTCCCCCTGCAATGCAAACACACACGCGCGCGCGCGCACACACACTGATAATGACTGAGCGACTGTCAGAGGTGAGTTCTTGTTATTTAGTTGCCGTATTGCGTAAGTGCAGCTCGTATACGTCCAGTTTTATTACTGTGAACATGAACTTAAATGACAGAATATATCTGGGTAACAATACCAAGTGCACTGTCATCTGTCTGTACTGAAACTGGAGATTGGCAGGGGGGAATTTGTTGATATCTATTTGAATTAAATTGAATTGAATTGAGTTCCATTCAAGCCCCCGTCTACCAAACTTTATACTTGGCACAATGCAGTCAGACAAGTACCGTTCCCCTGGAAACCGCCAAACCCAGACTCCTCCATCAGATTGCCAGATGAAGAAGCGTGATTCGTCACTCATGAGCAGGGACGTTGCTAGGCTTCCAGCTGTACAGGGGCACAGCCCCCCAGTCCACCACCAACACTGCCTTATTGTACACAGAAAATGAGCCTGTAGTGGATGTGTAAGAACATTTATTCAAATTTGCATGAACCTCAACAGGTTTAACAGAGCTATAGACTATCTAAGCAAAAAAAAAGTTCAGCCATTTCACTTTTCAGTTCCTCCTTCACCTCCTCCAACACTCTGCTCCTCATTCTCTGTTACAGAAGAAAAAAACACTGTTTACTCTTTGCATACATTCCAGCTTGTATAACCTTTTCAGTCTATAGAAGATATTTCAGTAAATAGGCTATAATCGACAGGATAGGATATTGTCTCGCGTTTTTCATATGTCAAGGAACCAGACACTGTTTAAGCCTAAATGCAAACGTTGTGTGTTTGGCGTAAGAAATGACAGTGACCTACAGGCATGGGCGTCGACACAACATAGAAAACAAATATCTTACCGGCCTCCACCTTATTCTGAGTTCGCATTGCTTCTCTGTCCCTGACTCTCCTCTGTATGAATTTCCTCATGTCCATGACCACGATGACGGCAGTCCATCAATGTGTAATGGTTCATATAGCCTACTACGCTTCGATCGGCAAAATGTGTGGGCTACTGTCCGCTGATAAATATGACGGATTTTGCGCGCTCCGCGTCACACACGCATGTTCGCTGAACATGCACTGACGCACCCAATGCTTGCTAATAAAACCTCTTCACTTCACTCTTTGGAAGACCTATCCAGTGTTTGCTAAAGTAGGTTAGTGGTTGAAATAGGTCAAATCGTGCCTCTGTTATTCTTCCTTGGCACATCAGTCGTAGCATAGTTTGAAGGATGTATGTGGGAATTTTTACAGGGGCACAACGCATGTTTACAGGGGCACGTGCCCGGTAAAAAGTGTCTGGTGAGGTGCCTGCTCCAGAGAACGCGTCTCCACTGCTCTAGAGTCCTGTGGCGGCATGATTTACACCCTGCATCCGACGCTTTGCATTGTCCTTGATGATGTATGGCTTGGATGCAGCTGCTCAGCCATGGAAACCCATGCCAAGAAGCTCTCTATGCACTATTCTTGAGCTAATCTGAAGGACACATGAAGGTTGGAAGTCTGTAGCAAGTCTGCGCACTATGCTTCCACTTTGTTATAATACCACTGACAGCTGACTGTGGAATATTTCATAGCGAGGAATTTTCACGATTGGACTTGTTGCACCGGTGGCATCCTATCACGGTACCACGCTGGAATCCACTGAGCTCCTGAGAGCGACCCATTCTTTCACAAATGTTTGTAGAAGCAGTCTGCATGCCGAGGTGCTGGAATTTATACACCTGTTGCCATCGAAGTGGTTGGAACACCTGGATTTAATTATCTGGATATTTGGTGAGTGAATATTTGGCAATATTGTGTATATTGATCTTCTTTGTTTTTACAGCTTTTAGTCAAACACGTGTGTTTAACTACAGTTTCTATTTAACTTAACTGGTTTTACAGGTCTTAGTTAAATATCCACGTTATTACGCCTAGATTTCACCGACGTTAACGGAAAAATATCTTATTTATTGCTTTTACCCAATCGCTTGAGTGTTGAATATGAATCATATGCCATGATACCAAGCCGTGGTGGGTTCAGGGTCCCTGTTGTAGTAGTCCTACTACTGACAGCTGTTCTGTGAACAAGCTGGGACCCAGTGGGATTCCTGTATTAGTTAGTAAAAGAAGGAATCGAAAACTTGCTCGTGCTCCTGTTCTTAATGAAACAGCACCACCAAATTTTAGTTTTATGGATAAATGCCGAAATGGGAGGAAAGGTGGGGGAGAAGCGGCCTTATTAAAAAATCAAAAGTGGAGTGGACACAATTTATCCCCCTCAACATATTCACTGTTGGAGATGGACCTTACTGAATTCCCAGGGCTTTCTGCCCCTTTAACCCCCAGTTGCTCTGCCTCTGGAAATGGAAAAAAGGATGAAAGAACACAGTGAGTGAATCTCTCCACTGTGCAGAATGCTCCTGATCAGAATATTGAGCAACAGCTTTAGAAAGTTTTGGAGGCCCAACATCGCCACCAGGAGGAGATAAAAGCAAGCATGGAGCAACTATCAAAACCAACTGCCTCTCAATTGAAACAAATGCACACAAACTGGTCGACCATTTCCTAGAACAGCAAAAAAAAAAAGTGATCAAACGTGGATCAGCAAGCCAGCTCTGTCCCAGCCTTCCTGATAAGTTTATTCAATCTGTTCCTCTCTGCAGTCAGGATGAAGCTTCCATCACAGACACAGAGAAAACTCCTCAGACTTGGAACTGCACCGCTGCCATGTAGGATGAGCGGGTTGCTTTCTCTTTGCTCTGAGTAGGAATCCAGTAAGAGGAGATTCTGCATAAAGAGGTTATACAAGTAGCAGTCTGTTGTTGTTGGCAATATTGCTACTGGGCATTAAAGTCAATTAGAGGTGTGAATGTGTTAAGTAGATGAGTTGTTGTGCATAGAATGCCAGTAGTGCCATCTCCGGTCGATTCAGGATTAATCCCAAAACATGGCTTTTAACTTCCTGAATGTGTTGCTGACCTTCGTCCTTGCAGACTCGCTCTGTTTACATGACCTGTATTTGTTGCTATATCAGCCCATCCTCCTGTCAGAGAGCTCCATAACGGCTGACCACCATGGCTCTGAATGTCCCCGGTGTGATCGCGGTGGTGCTGTTCTACATACTGATTCTGGGGACAGGAGTGTGGGCTGCCCAAAAGTCCAGGAGAGCTGAGAGGAAGAGTGATAGCAGCAGGACTGAAGTGGTGCTACTTGGAGACAGGAATATCGGCCTGGTGGTTGGGATTTTCACCATGACCGGTAGGTTGTTGGTCAGCTGATCAAAAATAGATTTATTAGGTCATGTTATAAATTTTGGGTTTACTTTGCAGAACAAAGCAATCCAACCACTTTTCTTAACATTTGACTTATTTATTTTGCTGTGTGCATATTAAATTAGATAATGTCTCATTAGTACATATAATCATCAAATCTAAGTACAGAGAAAAGTTTTCGAAAGGTTGGTTTTGCAGACCAGGTCTTAAAGGGGAACTAAATAAGCTGTGCTGCAGCGGTGTGCGTCGATGACGTCATCCCAGTGTGTAGAAAGCCCTCTATAAGCCCCCCGATAGCCGCCAATAACAACAACACAGCAGCTATGAGCTAACAGAGCTATAGCACTCGTTCATTCATTCATTCTTCTTATAGTATTGGTGAAATAAAGACAGATAATGCCTTATTTAGAGGCTGCATCTATGCCCCCATTCACTCCGTTATATGGATCTCAAGTTATCTAAATATCTTCCGAAGGACGCCGACTTTCACCAAACTGTTCTCGGTGAGTAGATGAACCTATTTCACGCCAGAAATAAGGTCTAGGTTTAAAAATACCGGAGTTCCCCTTGAAGATGAGGGAAATACAACCTTGGATCAACACCAACTCATAACATATTACATAAGGACATTATTAAAACTGAGCTGATGATAAAACTGATGATTCATGATTCCTACTCAAGTCTAAAAAAGCAAAAGCAGTCGAGAGACCTCGATTTTGTTTAAGTGTCTTTATAAAACTGGTGTTATAACTGTGAGTTTTGTCTTCTTTTTCAAAGGTAGAATCAAAATCAGAAATAGATCACTGCTTACTCATATGTATAATAATATTTGCTACTGTGCTCATCATGCAAAAAATTAGGATTATTCTGCTCAGCCCATTAAATCCAGGTAGAAAAAGGCCTTCTGTGCTTTTATCAAGATTTTCAAGACAGTAAAACTGTTGTTTTTTTTATTAATATTGATTAATATAATGGAAAAATCAGGGATTTAATGTAAAAATCAAGGCTTTATTCAGAGGCTTAGAAGTAATAGTTTTAATGAACTGATTTAAGATTTTAAGAAATGTTTTCCAACTATGCTCCGGTTTCAGATTTATTTTCTAAATGTCACGTTTAGTCTTAGTGGGTTAAAGTGTGTGTGTTTCTTTCTCTTACAGCTACATGGGTTGGAGGAGGTTTTATCCTGGGCGTGGCTGAGGCTGTGTACACTCCCAAAATGGGCTTAATTTGGGCTCTTATGCCTCTTCAATACTCAGTGTCCTTCATAATCGGTAACTATAGAGGCAAGAGGATGAGCTGATCTCAATTGTATCAGACATGACAACATGTATATATGTAGCTTGGGTCAGTTCTAGAGATCTACTTTGCAGAAGTGTTAAAGGGGGTTGACAGAATGAATCCAAAATAATGTTTGATATCTGATGCACTGCATCAGGTGGTCTTTTCTTTGCCAAGCCAATGAGGGACAAGAAATATGTCACCATGATGGACCCATTCCAGGAAAAGTATGGCAAAGTGCTGAGTGGTGCCCTGGTGCTGCCTTGTCTGCTGGTGGATGTGTTGTGGGTGTCCTGCACTCTGCTTGGTTTAGGTGAATATACATGCTCAGCAGGCAATGAGCAAATTTGCTGGTAACTAAAGCAGTTTAAATCCTTATTGTGCGTGTTTTCTAACAGGAGCAACCATGAGTGTGATACTGGACTTGCGCTACATGTATTCTGCGTGGATCTCGGCAGCTGTGGCCATAGTATACACTTTGTTAGGAGGCTTGTATTCAGTGGCCTACACTGATGTCATTCAGCTCGCTCTAGCATTCCTCAGTTTGGTAAGTAGGAGTGCCCTTTACTGGACATGTGAACACAAACAGTGCAGTATGTGTAGTCAGATGCTGCTGCTTTATAATGTACTGATTGGTGAACTAAAGCGTGTTGCTCAAGGCAGAGCTGTTGTCATTAAATGTCTGTGTAGTGCTGTTTGCACGTGTTGATTCTCACAGTTTGAAGCAGTAAAAGTGTGAAAGACATGGAGAATTTCACAGACTCATTCAAGTTAGGAAGCTTTGACTCATGTCCATCCCTCACGTTTTTTTATCTGAGAGTTTTAAATAATGTGATCTGAATCAGCAGCAAAGTTTTACTGGCTGTCTTTGCACTCGCTCCAACTCTCAAACAGGTTTCCTCAGATTTGAATTTTTCTGTAATGGCGCTGACAAACATATGGCGCACCTGTTGGCATTTGGAACGACACATTCAAAGACACAGACTCCTTTCGCAGGAAAGGGGAGAGAAAAAAAGCCAATCATGGTTTAGTGTGTGAAAAAAATAGCTCGAGCATAGATATTTGTTGAAATAAACAAGTTCTGCTGTGTTTTGTGTGGTGATCTGTTCGCAGTGGCTGTGTGTTCCCTTCCTTCTTCTCAACCAAACATCTGTAAACCTCGACAAGACAGCTTTCACCCACATGTTTCAGGAGCCTTGGGTTGGCACTCTGGACAAAGACAGTGCCTGGAAATGGATTGATGATTTCTTAATGCTGGTCAGTAATTCATACCTCCATGACTTTGGCACTGTTTAGGCAGGGCATTAACATACACTTTGGTCAGTCTGATCAGCCTCACATGCATTGGGGAGGCACTGAGCCCTACATGCTGGCAGAATGTGGCCTCAGACCACCTCTGACTCTGACTCTGATCGATGGGGTCTCAAGATGTTGTGCACCTGTAGAGCTGTGAACTTGACTGGATCACTTGAAATGTTTGTTAAAGCCAGGTGTGACCAGGACCAATTCATTTCCTTCTCCAGCTTATGATTGTGAATTTTACATTCCCAGTGACAGATGATGCCTCAGTGACACACATGACTCACTCATTACGACATTTATTCCACTTTCCCTTTTATATATGATTATTTTCTGCTGTAAAGGTAGAAAAATAGGTAAACACCATCTTCTTTTGCAGTCTTACTCTTTTTAAATCAGTTTTAAAACTGCTGCTGTGACAAACTAAAGTGAAAAATACAACTAGAAACTGTCTTGTAATGAGACTAGTCTTGATGATACTGAGTTCTTGGATATGTGTGTAGACTGGATGTAGATACTCCAAGAGAGGGTTAGAATTAGATTACAAATTTAAATTAATGTGGGACAGGAGGGTTAAGTGCAAAGGGTATCGAGGCCCACCTGCTACACTTTAGTCTGACCACAGCAGTCTTCAAACTTAATTTTCATCTTAACTACACACAAGTAAAGCCCTCTGGTTGTGTTTGTGTTTAGAAACGTAATTGGCAGGCAGAGATAAGACGAACTCCGTACGTTGGCAGGCTTACAGCTGGCATAGTGAAGGCAGTTTAAACAAACCAGGTCAAGAAAACAGATGTGGGCAGACAGAACTGGACTGTGATGGAAGACTTTGGACAATATTGATGACCTGGCAGCTTTAATGGGGTGAAGGTTACTCAAAACAGATTATTTTTTTGTTGTTTTTCTGTGTTCATTGACCTTAGCTGTATCTTTTCAACAGGATTGTGTGAATGAACGCTGGACCATTCATAGCTCTGTGTTAAGAAAATTCTCTCAAAATGAGGCTCAGAGTCGCTGGAGACATTTAACACAAAACATTTATTCTTACAGCAAGGAGACAAGGCTGCACAACATGTCAGGAAGCTGACCCACAGTTGTCTGAGTTCAAAAAATGATACTATTCATGCTATTTATGTTTAATCACCAGCCACACAAGTTATGAGACATAAAGTTCAGACAGTAGACAAAACAACAGTGTGAGGAAGCCTCCCCCATCACATAGTACTTATTTTCATGTAATATATATATTTTTTTTTTATTTACATTCTTTGCATAACCTTGTAACTTCTGCATCACTGTTCAACACTTCAAAGAGATTATCTTTGAACAAATCACTGAGAATTCACGCTGGGTCATGCAAGGCACTGCTTTGCACTTTAAACGTCATCTGCATCCTCGTCTCCATCGTCCTCGAGTAGCTTGTCGTCATCGTCACTCTCTACCTGTTGATGCATTGTGTCAGTGAAGGGGTCGTTGTTCCCTGAGTTCTCTGCCAGCTCTGCTGAGAGTGATATGAGTCCCTCTAAGGCCTTGGTGATGCGGCCATCTGGGGAAGTATTGTTAGGAATAAAGGTGCAACAGAAAGTTCCAATCATTTTACACAGCCCTCCTTTCTCTGCCAGCAACATATCCAAAGCCATCCTTTTTGGCCATGCCATAAGGGAAGTTGGACCTAATTGTTCAGCAATGCCATGTAGATGTAATTTATTCAATCAACATTCTTATTTATTGTTGCCCACCAGAAAAGTAAATATTCAAAACCTGAAACAACTTGATTTCTAGCTTTAAAACCATCTGGGACTCCTCAGAACCCCAATGCTATCCAGGTACACTCTGTTGTCAAATGAACCTCCAGGCACAGTTGAACGCTTGAGACGTTGCAGCTTCTCCGGAGAGAGTTTGAGGCCTTAAAGTCCCCCACAGGGAACAGATGGCCTCAGTTTCATATCCCCACACAGCCACCAAAAGTCTGCGCTCATGGAAGTCTGGTTCCAAAACCAAGACGTTGAGTAGTTACCTGAGTGACATTGATGGATTCTTGACAATAATCTGACATGAGTGTACTCACATTCTTACCCGTACCCCTGTGACTGAAACATGTATAATTACCCCTATAAGACAACGCTGAGGGCAGTACATCTCTTTTCTTAACTGCTGGAACAACAAAGAAAGAGTTTTACGTTGCTCTGTGTTAGGTACAAAAGAGTCATTATACAATTGTAATGCACATTGTAAACCAGTTGCTTAATTTAAATGGTGCAGTTCCTAAATGTGGTCTGACTTTAGCACACGCGATACAATTAGATTGATTACTCTGACGGTTACCTCCTCATGTGATAACTGAGCATAAGTCACCTGTCACCCCATCTATTCCTGTAACAAAATGTAGGTTCACAAGTTGTCTATTGGACCTGAGGGACCTCCATCTCTGTGGTCAGCCTGTGTCCAGGGAGTGGGGGCGATTCCTTGTAAAGCATCATCTTTAGTTTTGTTCATCTGGGCTTAATACCATAGAATTAGGAGTATTATAATAAGAGCAAAGACTAACAATACTCAGCTGGTTCCTTTTAACCCTTGTCTGTCCCTTTTACCTGTTCTATTTTATCCACATTCTCGTTTTAGCCGTCGTTTTCGTCACTGAGGTTGGGACAAACCCCCTCCTGAGAGAATTCCCCTTTGTAGTCAGACTAATCTTTCCCTTCCCCTGCAAGTCGTGACCTTACTATTTTACAGTGTGATAAGTGCATCCAGGATATATTATTTTAGCTGCTGTGGGTGGTGTAAGTAATACCTGATATGGATCTTCCCACTTCCCACCAGTTCTTTTTCTTTATCACTTTGGTGAGGATCCAGTCTCCGGGTTTCAGAGATTCCTCCACAGGTTCACCTGGAACAGACTGGACAGAAGAGCTCTCTCTGCTTGTTAACATTTTAACCATGTACTCTGCTAAGGTTTCTTCTCTTTCTTTATCATGCCTGGTGGAAGTACAAATTATAAACCATACATAATCTGAAATAGAGTTAATCCTACGCTAGTTGGAATAATATGCATGTTTAGGACTGCTAGCGGTAAACAATAAACCCGATTTTCCTGTTTCTTCTATGATTTTCTTCAGCCTTGACTTGATTTTTCCATTGTGTGGATGATATGCACAGTGGTTTCTAAGGTCTATTCCTAAGTCCTTTAACCATCAGGGAGATGACATTGTTTACAAAGTGTGTTCAATTGTCACTGTAGATCTTTTCAGGAATTTCAAATCTAGGAATTATTTATTTTACCAGTGCTTTTGCTACTGATAGTGCAGCTGCTTATGCATACATATTTGACATGTTAGACATAACTTCTTAGAGTAAATAATAAAGCCATACATCGGAAATACCTTTTTATCATTACTACTATCCCTCCTGGTGAGACATGACACGGTCCATGGCTCAATTCTGCACCTTAATTCATATTTATCTGCAGGCTTAGAAGCTGCTGATAGTGTTAATATATTACTCCACTTGGACAACTCTCTGGTCACTGTGGCTATTTTTAAATGCGCCATTGAAAACAAACCTTGACATGACTTGTTATGACTCTGATTTACTGCAGCTGTCTTTAAATGTCTCTTTAAGTAAGCCAATGGTGATATCTGACTCCCGTAGCACATTTTATTGCTGTGTTTCTGTTACTATCCTAATAATCTCTCTTTAAACCTTTCTGTAAAGTACTTTGCTGCTCTGTTATGAGAACAGATAAACTGCTTCACAGATGTGCTACAGTTAAATAATTAAATGGTTTATTAAGCTCGACTATAAATGACCTCCTGCATTTCAGGTCTCTGCTCATCTGATTTCACTCATCCAGCTCTTTTTTTCCAGGGCCTCGGGAGCGTGTCGTTTCAGAGTTTCCACCAGAGGACGCTGTCCGCCTCCTCATCAGCGACGGCTCAGTTAATCTGCTATGCTGCTGCATTTGTCATCGCCATTCTGGGAATCCCTCCCGTCCTGGTTGGGGCCGTCGCTGCCTCCACAGGTGGGAATTAAGTTGGAAATTACATGGAGTTATTCGTAAATCTTGGACAAATTGATTTCATTATTATTACAACAAACGCCAGTTTGTAAAGCAATAGCAAACAGAACCAGCTCCTCCTGGCCGGTACTCTCTCTCTCTTTATATATATCTACGTTATCTATATCTACATGTACTTCTGTATGGAAAGCCTCTCTGTAAGAATATACTTACAGCTCTGTATAACATGCACAACAGCATTGTTCAAGCTATAAAACAACTTTCCCTGCAGTGAAAAATATTTCAGATGCATACTCGTCATGCCACCTGTCAGCATCTTAAGCTAGGCAGGAAAAGTCAGTGACAGCTGGATGTACAAAGTGGAACATTTAGAAGCTCAAGAGATGGTTATTTACCTCAAATGTGTGAATTAAGATGAAAGAAACACACTTAATTTAGACTCCAACTTAGATTCCAAACCCTGACTCTGTAGCGCTGCCTAATAAACCTATTCACACACAATTTAAAACAATATTGTCTTTCCTCTAGACTGGAACTTGACAGGGTATGGTTCTCCGGCTCCACATTTACGTGGTGAGCACAGTTTGGTTCTGCCCCTCACCCTACACTACCTCACTCCACCTTACATTTCCATAATTGGAATTGGAGCTGTGGCCGCCGCTGTCATGTCGTCCACAGACTCAGGCCTGTTGTCTGCAACTTCTGTTTTCTCCTCAAACATCTACAAGAACGTCCTGCGTTCACAGGTAAAGGGTGTAAGACGTGGTTGATGGCAGCAGCTTAGTTGCACATTGTGTCTTGTGAGATTTAGGTTAGGACTGGACTGACTCTGCCTTTCCACTCAAATAAAAATAAGACAAACTAATCACTTGAATACACTTTGAAAAGCACATGTACATGAACGAATGAATGATTCTGCATCTCCTCTCTGACTACATGTCTGCAGGCATCAGACAGTGAAATGCAGTGGGTGATTCGGATTTCAGTGGTGGTGGTGGGTTTGGTTGGGACATCGATAACCTTCTACACCAACAGCACTCTGGTCCTCTGGATTCTTGGAGCAGATGTTTCCTACACGCTCATGTTCCCACATCTGGTCTCCGTGCTCTTCTTTAAAGTGACAAACGGTTATGGTGCAACGGTGGGCTACATCGCAGGGATGACCCTGAGGATTCTGTTGGGAGAAAACATTTTAGGGATTCCCGTTGTTCTTCCTCTTCCAGGTTGTACTCTGGAAGGTGGCGTCTATGTGCAAAAGTCCCCTGTCAGGACGGTGTCCATGCTCTGCACCTTGGTAACCATCTTGGTTTTTTCCTGTCTGGCTTTTTTCACATTCGACCGTGGCCTGTTGCCTGAGAAGTGGGATGTTTTTAACGTAAAACGTAGTGTTACTGTACCACCGGCAGGCGCTGTCACCCAGAATCTCAGAGAAGAAGCCAGAAGTGATTCTGAGAGTGATGAAAACACCCAGGGAGTTGCCTTACAAACACTGTCACAGACGGGAATGTAACTGTATACTGTGCTGAATATGTGAAGTTATCGCCCTGCCTCTCATTTTGATTTCACTAATTGTGTAATTGTGTATATTTCCACTTTTGGTAAATTATAGCTCTCTTTATCTTAATCTGCCAGCAGCAAATAAGTGCTGACGGTCATGTTGTCACTGGCTTTAAAAACCTTCTTTCACTGTGCATGTATCTATTCTTTTACACATTTATGTTTTTGGAAATAAACCACATCTAGTAAAAAACAAAAAGAAGATTACACCAATTAACGAAGAGTATTATAGAAATGTGTTCCAACTACAACTGTGAATAATCTACAGACCTCACATTGTACATTTTTTTAATGAAGGAAAGGTTTTTGATCTGCAAATGTGTATTTTCAGACCTTTTAACAATAGAAACAATATATTTGTGCTGTTTTCTCCCTGCGAGGTAACAGCAGGAGTCAGGAGTGCACTGTGACACAGTGCCTGTAGGAGGAAGGAACTATTTAGTGTATTTAACTCATGTGACAACATGGATTTATGTAATCAATTCTGCCCTTTACACTTTTATATGTTTCTTAAATGAAACTGTTTTGTACAAATTATCATATTTGTTTATTCTGCTCTTTCAGGGGACAGCCACCACAGAATTATCAGATAATCTGTGTTTATTCACACGACCCTCAGTCCCTGTTGTTTTACAACACTAATAGAAAACTTAAGCCAATGCTGAGACCATCCAGCTTGTTGTCAGAACTCGGTTTAAAGGCTGATGGTTTTAGAGCCACATCCAGCTATTCCGACAGCGTGGCTTCGTAGGAGAAGACTCCGGCTGCTGGACTGACCTCCCTGCAGTCCAGACCTATTAGAATAAAACAAAGAGGACTGAAGTGACTGCTGAGCAGCTCCAATCCTCTATCAGACAAGAAAAGGACAATATTTCCAGCAGCAGGTCTCCTCAGTTACAGCTTTATTACAATATCCTCTATTTTGAATAGAAATATTTGTGTTTTTGATTACATTCAACAAAGCATCCCAACTTTTTTGGACTTAGAGTTGCACAAGTGCAGTTTTACGATGATACGCATGAAGGCTGCTAATGATTATCATTGTGCAGAATGTATTTTGACAGTATACACCATGGAGTAACAACAATAGCGATGATTTAGAAGGCTTTTCTGCTCGTAGAACTTTATAGATTCTCCTCTTGAATTAATAATGTTTGCATTCCCAGTAAATCAAACCAGCGTGCCAACGGGCTAAATTTGCTCCCGCTGTGTGTAACACAAGCCTTGACAGGCAGAAAATCTTCAACAGATGGCCTTGTTTTTGGCCCTGAGATTTTCTGCAGGACCAGCAGGTTTACCAAAACAATCTTATATGGAGATAATAACCTTGTGAATCTGCAGGACTGATCAGTTCATGGATGCCTCGTGGGATTATCCGAATTAGCTGAGTATTCTGTAAAAAGACCTTAACTTTACTGGCATGTCATGAGTTGACATTTGACAGCAAGAGGTTGTCTCCATATGACATAGATAGGAGCGGTTGTTTAGGGCTTAGTGTGCTAAGGTGAAATATGGATCAATCTATTTTAGGAGAGTAAGACCTCACGGGCCAACATAAATCTTGATAGTAACTGTCGCATTACGTTGTGCCATGTTATTTCCACCAGCAGCTATGACTGTTGCCCTGGATTTGGAAACAGAAATAGTGATCAACTGTTTAGCGGCTGACCCTCTGTTAGATGTGTAGCATTTAAAGCTAAAGACAGCTGTTATACAACCGAACTGAAGGTTAAAACCAGCCTGCACATACACAGCTGTACACCCAGCTGGTGTTACAGTGCAAGATGTCCGTGAATGTATCCAGGTCATCTTTCTCTATAAGGGCAACTTGAGTCAAGGGCAACTGGACTTGGCATCAGATCCTTCAAGGTGCTTTACCTGTCATCAAGCCCAGTTTCCCTAAATCGCTACTAAAAACCTTACTTCATTATACTTCAGGACTGATAGTCCTGTATTTGGATCCGCAACCTCTGCTCTTCCCATGACAACTAATTCTCAAAGACCAGCATACAACCTGGAAATGTCTTTCTGCTGGAACTTCTCTCTTTTAGTCCATTTCCCGCCTCCCACCACATTTCAATGCATGCCTTTTCTACCTCGTTTCCAGCTGAAATTGGGATTTAGGACACTCTGTCTTTGTAAAAACCTGATGTGCATTTCACCCTGATGACATGTTCCAGTCTTTTGTTTTTGTGCTTCAGGCTACTTCAGCATCAATCATCTCCTCATATCGCTCTGATCTTGAGTCAGTGACATACCCCTGCTTTTATCCCTCTTTCTGTCCTTTTCTTCTCTTCTGTGTTTTACTGATCTAACCTGTCTGCCTGTTGACAGCTGCAGAAAGACATTGGGCCTAAAGCAAGAACTGTTTGTACGAACAAATTTGTTCTTAAGTCGTGACGGCAAGTTATTTAAGAGAATTTCACCAATGTTTTCGTATTTTAAGATTTCTTTCAGATTCAGATTTTACGAGTGACCCGGACCTGTCGCAGGCGTTTAGTAAAATAGTCTGTTTTAAATAGCTGTATAAATAGCTGTTATTCAAGTCAAGTTTGCTTGTGTAGTGGACCTAAGAGTTGTATAATGCAACTCAGGTAGCCACTTCTTTAGCTCCTCCCCATGTTGTGTGGGGTGACTAAATAAAGGCTCAAAGTGGCTCCATTCAGCCTCTTGCTGAGCTGGTGCAGTTACCTGATCAAGGTGGTGAGGAGGGTCCCTATCGTGTGTGTGTGATGAACTCTGGCTTCTCACTAACGTGTTGTTTTGTCTTTTAGGTTTACTTGCTGCTGTGCTGTTTTGTGCAGTTCTGTTATACAGTTTTGGTTTGTTTCACTTTGTTCTGCTTTGTGTAGTTCTTTGTGTATTCAGTTTGGTTAGTTTAAGTATATTTTTGTCCCATTTATATTTGTAAAGTTGTTTTATGGATTAAGTTGCTGGTTTTATTAACCCTCTTTGTTTGTTGTTCCTTTGAGCTTCAGTGTGGCCTGATTGTCATCAGGTGGGTGGCTAGGCACTGTGGTGAGGACCTCACTTCCCATTTTGTATGCAAGTAGACACTGGAGCACATCTCGTGTGGTTGTAGAGGTTTCTTTTTGTAGTGTTGCATCCCAGGTTAAGGAGGAGGGACACACGCACCCAGTAGTATGCCTCCCACTGAGACTCCAGCCCACTGATTTTAGTTTTCTGTTGTTATTTGGATTTTTACATGGTTATAGCTGTCCCTTTTAGCTTCCTTTTTGTTAATAAAAATAATTTTACAAACGTATCTTGTGTTTAACCCTTTTTTCTTTTTCTGCAGCAGCAGTTTTACTTTTGCTTTATTCATCAGCATTTTCAACACAGATTTGTTTTATTTACTCTACTGTCTCTGCCTCCTCGGTCACGACCCTGTGTCCTTATAAGTATTTGTACTCCACTTGTTATATCTTGGGGTGCAAGTCCACAGGTGGCGTTGTTGGCCCTACAATTCCTTATACTACCCCGCTCCTTGCCACTCTTGACTAATAGATTGTATAATTAGTTTGAAGCAATCATAGATAAATATATACATTATACCCCATAATTATTCTGATTGACTTAAATTATGCACTAATTGGAGGTTAATTTGACTCTGCATATAACAACTGCCGAACATAATCCGAGCTCCAGACTGCACACATATAGGCGTCAAAGCACCCGTGCCGTTGTGGAGCGCACTAAAGGCCTGGTGCGTGTCGATAAACCAGCTGCAGTCATGGAGCGCCTGTCCATGGCGAGACGTTTTTTAAAAAATAAATTAAAAAAATAATAATGATTTTAAGCTATTTTCACATCAAACCATTTCTTCTTTATTTCGGTGACATTACGAACGACAGGTGACACGGAATTAACAGCACTCGTAATTGCTTTCTTCGCTTTAGCAGGTCTTGCAATTCCACTGCTGACACTGCTAGAAATGGCAGATTTTCCTTTTTGGATCTCTTAAAGCAGAACTCCAGTCTCAGAGCCCGTAAAGTTGTTCTTTTTGCGCCTTGATGCCATTCTCATGACTCAACACTTCCTGGCACAGGAGAGAGGAATCGTGGCCTTATATGGAGTATGCAAATGTGCTATCATCACGCACGCGCACTTAAATATGCACGGTGGCATTCATCATTTACGCAGGTCGTGAACACACTTTTTCCGAAGTTAAGAGCGTTTGTTGAATCTGACGTGGCGTGTTCTTACGAGACCTTCTTACCAAAAAAGTGAGAAAAATTTAGAATAAGAATACGAAAATGTTCTTGCATGAGGCCCATTGTCCTTGTCCTTTTTAACTCTGAGTGCTGTGTACTTGTTCAACATCCTACCTGGTTCATGACAAGTTTAATGAGTTGCGGTAATATTTATCCCTCACTAGATTAAAGCACTTAAATTATTCATATACTACAAAGTGTCTCCTTACATGTTTTGGAAGGTATTACTAAAACATGGGTTTCATATCTGTAAACCTTGTTATAAGTCGTCATCCATGTTCAAAGACGTTGACAGAGTTCTTGTTTCACTCTGTATTGCTTTGAAACATCTTGCAACAAGTTTGTTTACGCACGTCACGGTTTGTCAGCTGAAATTCAACAGTTTCCTCTTTATCGCCACATGTTGCATATGTATGTGCAGCTTGGACATCACACTGTCACAGAAGTTTTACATCAGCACTTTTAATCTGTGCAGCCATTAGCTTTCATCGCGTAAAAAGCCAGTCATTTCTGGCTTTCAGGAAAGTGTCAGATAGCAAATCTAAGAATATAAAACAGCCATTGAATGTGTCATAGTCCGGCTTTATTGGACTTCAACTCTTCCAGGCAGAAAGGAAAAATCTACTAACATAACTGTGTCAGAAGGAGAAGTATGAGATGCCATGCTGTTGTAATTGATGCAGTATGTGGTTTTACTTTGTTTAGCTGGAATATGCAAAACTTTTTGTAAAAAAAAAAGAACGACTGGATGGGAGCAGATGTTGCTCTTAAACCTGTTTATACCTGTTCCAAAGGCACTCATGCACCCCACATACCACCCGAGGTGCAGGCTTTTAACTGAGAGCTGATAATAAGCTGGCTGAAGGACAAGAGTTTGTCTCAGTCCATTTTAAATGAGCTTTGGTCCAGAGAAGATGGCAGTGTTTCTGGATCATGTTCACATCTGGCTTCTTCTTTGCCTAATAGAGCTTTAACCTTTCAAGGTGTCATTTCTGGATGACACCTTGAACTGTGTTCACAGACAATGATCTCTAAAATAACCTAATTAGCTGCAACAACAGTCTAGTTTTTGTACCATTTACTTTTCCACTCTTTCGTTACCCCTGTCCCTAGCTTTTAGACATGTGTTGCAGCCATTTTATTCACATATTACACAACATCCCATTGCTTTTGGATCTTAACTTCATGTACTGCGGGAGGCTGGAACCCATCCAAGCTTTTCTCAGCCGAGAGGTATGGCAGAACAGTGAGAACAGTTATATTGGGAAAGGATCAAGGATTTCCCAGAGCTCCAAGAGCAGGTTTATATTTTTATCTCTGCCTAATCAGAGCTGCTGGGAATTAAGTGTTCTTATGACAATGAATATGTAAACATAGATGTTACTGAACCAGTGTTTGAAACTCAACAGCAGTTCATGCACATTTGGTGCAAATGAAAGGAAATATGTGTGGAGAAGGTTAAACAGATTCACAAGTGGATATAATTTGGGTTATTTGCCAACATACCAATACTTTGAAGAGTAAAGTCAGCATTTTATAAAGTCTGTGTGTTGAAAGTAAGAGAATGGGTTTACCTAACACCAATGTGCAAACACAGTGAATATTGCAACATCTTCTGTGGTCCACAGCATTCAATGCTGCAACATAACGCAACTGAAGTCTGGTCTGGAACAGCTGTGAAACCCTGAAGCCAGAATTAATTTACTTCTCATTATTTCAGAGACAGTCGCACTCACAAATAAACTGAAGTGTACCTAAATGTATCATAAATAAAGAAACGATACAATTTGATCAGTTTGTTTTTGGTGCCAAACTTGCCTTTCGTGGTTGAAAGTGCTGCATGTTCACTTCTCCTCCTGCCTACGTATGTAAAGTTTATGCCTGCAATTCGAGAAGTTGAGCAAATGGTTGTAAAATAACCGGGCGCGTCAGTGGCTTTATTGCAACTTCAGCCATTTGTACACTCTAATTTTGTAAGGATTTTGGAGCTAGGATGTTTGCTTCAACGTTGAAAAGCTCATATGAGTTTTATTCCTCTCCTGCTACCTCTAAGGGCCTGTAGTTTGAAAGAAGGCCCCATTGGTTGTATTTTAGGGTATGAATGAAGAACCAATTTGGTCATTTTGATTTGACAGCTTGTTGAGTCCTTAGAGGAGGTCACTGCTTGGACTCATGAACGTTTCTGAAATCCATCGTCACTGAACGTTTGTTGCATCCACAAAGGCAAGTTAAAACTTTATCTTGCAAAGATGAAACATAAGACCAACATACAAAGCTGCCCCCTCAGAGCCAGAGCTTGTTTAATGGACTGAGGGGACGTGTCACACTGACCAAAATCTGAAATCCTTTTTTTTTGCAGAGGAGAAGTTCCATCCTGGTTATAACCAGTGCAAGGTTCAAAAGTTATCATGACAAGTTTTCAGCACATTGCACAGATAACTTAAACTACCGAAGGCACCGTCAGTGCTGAATGATATACAGTACATACAGGTTTTGAAGCAACATATGCTGTCATCGAGTCAGGTCGTCTTTGTTCGTATGGACAGAAACTTCATTCTGTTTTTATTACAGCAGCATTTCTCTGGGTATGAATTGGCCCGCTTGCAATCCAGATTTGTCACTCAGTGAGATCATTTGAAGTCGTATGAAAAGAAAACAGAACAGAGGAGGTTTTAAAGGGGAAGTTTGTTTTTTTTAAACCTGGACCTTATTTCTGGCATAAAATACGTTCATCTACTCACCGATAACAGTTTGTTGAAAGTGTTTAGATCATTCGAGCTCCGCGTATATCCACATAACGGAGTGAGCGGAGCATAGACAATACAGCCTCTAAATAAGGCATTATCTGTCTTTATTTCACCAATACTCATCTCAGTGTTTTTGGGTCACGCTGTTGTCGTCACATTTAAATCTGATCAGAAATCTTTCCAAAACAGTAACATTTCTCAGCTTCACGGTTTGACTATTGTACGGCTCTAACAGCATCCCAAATCTTTCAAATCTCTGCAAACTTCTTTGCACATAATCACTTGCATAACAGGCACATTGTTTTCCAGTTTTTTATCGAAAACCTTTGTTTTTTGGATAAAGACAGCGCTGCCCTTGCTGTACTATACGTGCAGCTTGGATATTACTGCATTCTGCATCCACACATGAAACTGAACTTTAACGCTGTTCAATGTTGATATCTTTAAAACACATCCAAGTGAGTCCGGATTCCTTATTGATACAACGTTGTTCTTAAGTTCTGATAAACCAGAGTTTTTTCCTTTGTGCATTCACCTCTTTCTCTTTGTCTTTAAGCACTTCAAAGTCAAGCAGTTTGTTTTCAAAAAGAACAAGTTGACCAGTTGCCTTGTTCCTGTTTATCTTACTCCTCATACTCCTTCTCATTATCAGTGGTCTTGATGTTTGGCTCACATAGATAGCTCTCTTGTCTGGCTACTAGTAGCTGCTGTGCCGGCCTTGTGTAGCAAGTTACATATAATTACACTGCTTTCCAGCGGCCTCATGGTACTGGCTGTTCCTTTTCGTTTATCTCTGAGAAGAACTTCAAATCAACCTGCTTCTCTGGCTTGCAACAGAAGCTACAATTCGGTAGTGGAATGTTTGGTGTGGTAACAACCATCACGTATGCCTGTCAGGTCACAATGTTGGCCAGACTCTGCCGCGAGCGGGGCAGAGAGAACCGGTAGCGAGCAAAAGTTCAATTTCTATGGCTGAAGGGGGGCTGTGTAACCAAATAACATGAGGAATGACATGTGGTGTGAATTCTTATGATTTTATGCAGTTGCATGTATACTGCAGGCTGTTTAGTTTTAGGGGACTAGCTGTGCTTCTGTCACGGTCATAAAAAATGCTGATAACGGATATCCGTCAAACACAAACAGATATTGTATCGCTGCAGTGAATCTGGGCTGTTTATACATTACCAACTTTCTTATGTGGTCGCAGAATCCTTAGTTGTATTTCTCTTTGTACACATTATGTAACGTGAAGAATGCTGAACCCTTTCATCTTTTTTCTTATCATATTTTGCTTCTTTCTGCAAGAGAGGGAGGCTGAGCCTCAGTGTTTCTTCTTGTGTTCTCACAGCGTGGCAGATTTTTGTCAGGACCCCTTGGTCGGTAGCAGGATAATGAGCAGAAGCCCTTGAATACAGCAGCGAGATGCCTGCTCAACCAGTTCAGCAACACAGCATCCTTAGAGAAGAGGTTTATTTTTTAAGCCATCCCTCCAGCCTTTCATAAATCTAAATCTAGTTTTTGTGCCTAAACCTAACAGGAAACTATGTTGATCTGATATAACAATTTCAATTTTACTCCAAATGGCAGGTACAATGATAGAGGAAATCAACATTTAACAGTATGTGAAAATAATTGCTGTGCCAAACTGGTCGTGAACTGATATCCCATGTTTCCAGGCCTTTATATTTTTCTGCCACAGCCCATTTTAACCCCTTCAAGAGGTCCCTGTTGTTTGTTGACAGCAAAATACTCAAGAAGAACATTCCAGAAAGTTTCCTTGTCAGTACAATATGATCCCAGCCCTTGCATCAAGCTACCAGCACCGACAATAACCTTGTAGCTTTCTGGGAGAAGTCAGGAGTATGGATGATGCTGTTGTATTTGACTCAAAATGACAGAGAGCATGAGTTTTTGTGCTTTTAAGATGGTGTGCCTACTGGAAAAATACAAGCACACACCACAAGGTTTAATTCTGATCTTATCCTTCCTTTGTTCGAAATACTTTTGATTAAGGTTGGACTATGCTTTTTGTGCCAATAAAATGTTTACTGGAGGAGAAACTGCTAGATTAATTTAGACTGAATAATAATCCCTTCAAATGATTCAGAGGCAGAGCAGCAAGGTCTATCTCAAGCAATAAGCCCTTCTGTGCTAACGAGATGCTTACTGTCAAACAGTGGAAATGTAATAGATTTATCACAAAGATAAGCATGCCTTTGTTTGTGGTGTAATCTATATAAAAGTTCCACTATGGAACAAGATATAATTCACATTTTTGTCATGAAATCAGTTACTGTTGTTGCAACTGAGGAATGAAAAAAAACAGCCAAAATGACCTGATTTGATGAAAGATTACAGACGAAATTGGCTCTCCTAATACTCACGTCCTATTAAACAAACATAGCCAAGGAATTTGTTTTTCAAGCTCTTGTTATTTGATAAAATCTGGTATTTTGAAGTTCATTTGAAACTTTATTTAACACAGTTACAAAGGAAATGATGATCAGTGTCTGATGCCAGTAAAACCCAGAAAGTTGGAAAATAAAAAAGATGATATCGCCCTGGATTATTCTACAGCCAGCAGATTAATTGGATTGGGTATAAAAGACTTTTCAAGCAAATATAAGTCATGGCTCCCTACTTTAATTTAATTCCCTCAGGGAATCATTTATCAGATCAGTTTGAAAGTTGCAAAATTGTAAAGAACTTAACATCTACAGGAGAGAATGTTGTGAAAAGATTCAGGGAGTCCGGGGAAATCTCAGAGTGTAAAGACAGCACTGCATGAAAACCCATCACACCACCGTGATCAATACAGCCACATGGGAGGAGCTCGGAAAAGCATTTTCACTCAACACAGTCCACGGCTGCATCCAGAAATGTGACCTGAAACTGTATCACACAAGGAGGAAGCCATATATCAGCTCTGTGCAGAACCACGGCCCAGTTCTCTGGACTCCAGCTCATCTCAGATGGACAGAAAGACAGTGGACAGGTGTTCTGTGGGCAGATGAGTCCACGCTTCAGCTGCTTCTGGGAAAAACTGATGAGAAAGAGCATCCAGGCTGTTCTCAGAGAAAGGTTTAAAGCCAGCGTCTGTGATGGTATGGGGCTGCATCAGAGTCCATGGCATGGAGGGCTTCATCTGTGTGAAGGTACCACTGATGCAGAGCTGGATGTTGGAGTTCTGGAGAGACAGATGCTGCCATCAAGGTGACGTCTTTTCCCGGGAGGTCCGTGGTTATTTCAGCAGGACGATGCCAGACCTTATTCTGCAGGACTTCCAGCAGCGTGGCTTCATACACACAGAGTGTGTGAGCTGCCTGCCTGCAGTCCACATCTGTCTCCTATTGAAGATGTTGGAGCATCATGAAGAGGAGAACCAGACAACAACAACCACGGACTGTTGAGCAGCTGAAATCTGGGATTCAGCAGGAATGGACACAGATTCAGAATTTTATGAAGATGGTCGGCTTATTTTGTGTTTGTTAAGTAAAGTAGATTTGCACACAAAACTCCAGTTTACATGTAAGAAAAAATCTCCACATTTGAATTAAAGTGAAATGTTGACACAGGCGTGCTATTTGTGCAACTCACGAAAACAAACAGCAGAACGGCACCAATTACCAGACTTTGAGAGTACAGCACACACCATCCAGGATGTAGAAATGTTTTGTTCACAACGAGCTGAGATATAAAAAGATGGGGGAACAAACAGAACCAGAGTGAACTTGTTTTCCTCTGCAAAGCTCACAGGCACTCTTGCAAAACTTGAGCAGGCTGGAAGTGTAATGAGCTGCAGGCCGATGGCTCCGAGCCATCATTCCTGATTTCTGATCATGTGCCCATCCACGGGGGTTTCACTTGTCATCAAAAGAAGTTCTGTTTACCCTCACTTATGTGGTAATATTTTTATATATGCATACTGCAAGCATACAGATATGTCAACGTATAAATGTCAAATATTTACTGTGAGATTTGAAGCTTGAGTGCAGATTCAGTAACACAGGTGCTTCCACTTATCTGGCTTGATGAGAGCAGACCTCCTCTCAGAAAGTTCTTGGCTTGTGCAGATCGTTACCGACTGATGAACATGTCACCAGATACCGACGCCTCCCTCTGTCATCATTGTGTTGATCCAGACCTTGCACCCGTGTGTTCTTACATTATTAGAGCAACCTACATTAAAGGTTGCATTGATGTTAGCTAAAAAATGCGACTTGTGCATGTTCCCTCCGTTCTGCATCACCTTATATTTGAATGACATTGGAAGTGAGACGGTTTAGTTCCTTGATTCTGATATTTTTGTGAATGCAGACTTTCACAGTCACAGTCCATGTTTTCTGTGTCTTGATTATCTGTCCTTTAGGCTCTTTGTCTTTGCTCTGGTTTAATTCTTTTCAGCTTACTACTGTATTTTTTTCTGTGTTCTTCGTTGGTATTTTACACCCTTGTATCCTGTTTTAGTTTCAGTGTTTAGATTCTTGTTTCTTGTCATTACCCCGAGTTGTCCTCGGCTCTCCTGTTTGGTCCTCAGCTCTCCTGTTTGGTCCTCAGCTCCACACTCCCCTTGTTCATTGTCAGTCTGTCACGGCTGCAGTCACTCACTCATTAGTGCCCCACAGTATATATATGCTTCTTTGTTTGTCAGATCCTCATACTTTCATCATCAAGCATCGATGTAGTTCTGTTCCTCGCTTCTCTGGTTGTTCAATTTAATCTTTATTTTCCAAGTTTAGTTCAAGGTTTCTCAGCTCAGCCACGCTTTTGGTTTCTGTTAAAAAAAGCTTGAATTCATCATCCATTGTCCTCCTTACTGCTGTTCTCTTAATCTGGGTCCTCCATAACATTTCTTTGGACTTCCATCTATTTCTTTTACACGCAGACCTGGTTGTTATCATGTAGGCAGCGTATCTGGAGAATTTTGACTGAGCACCTCAGATTGTGTCAGACTGTCTCCTTGATTTTATATCAGAATATGTGTTGATCCCCTTTAGTTGACTTGGTAATGGGAGACTGGGGGCTAACCTTGTTATCAGAACTTTATTCATGTTTTCACATGGTAAAAATGGAGGCATCAGAATGAGCTACAGAGGTCATTGCTACATAATCCCATGAAGAACTAGCTGAGAATGTCACTGGTTTTAAGATGAGACCCTGCTAGACAACTTTGATAATTATGTGGTTGAGAAACTTTTCCTCACTGTGTTTGAAAGAGCTTTTTCTTTTAACTTTTGAACCGAGAGGACAGAGAAAGAGATCCCTTGTCAGTGCTGTCAGAAAACTGTATACAATTTTCACTCTGAACTATTTGGCAAAGGCCTTTAAACTGTCAAAACATAAGACGACAATTATAAGATGAACGACGTGTATTTGGGCATGGAGCCAAGAGATTTATAAAAGTAAACGAAGGAGGGAAAATCTGTCTGTCAACATATCACTGCAGCTTTGACTCACTTACAGGTCTTACTGTTGTGCTATGCTTCTGTAATATGTATAGATATAATTTATCTTACTGAAATCAGCCAAACCTTTCCTGAAAAGCATGTTGTGTGAATGGCGTAGAAGACTGTCTCACGCCCACAAACCTGTTCATGTGGCATTTGTTCATGCAGGCAGGTTCAGCCAATGATTACGTCATTAAAAAGAATAAGCGACATCTAGTGGTGGTGAGATTAACTGCATGTGAAGGGTACGACAGTGACAGTGTCAATGTAAAAATAATGTATTTAAGCCCTAACCATGATCATTTTCTCACCCTAAAATAGTCATTTTTTGCCTTTACCAAAACAGGGAGTAACCAAAGTATTTGGTAAAGTGTTGTTATGTTATTAATCGGCCTCAAAATCTATAAAGAAATAATTCAAATGAACAAATTACCAAGAATGCACAAAAAGCAACCACAGACCGCTGAAGCTTGGAAGGCAGGCAGCGTGGAACAGAGCTGACTTCTCATATTAATCATGTAGCAATGGCATTTCCCAGTGCTCACACATGCAGAGTTACAGGAAGATACTTAAAGAGACAGAGTGGCCTTGGTGCTACATGCCAGAAAAAGAAAAGCAAAACGATGACACTGACTTTTACTGTGGTATTTATTTTCTAACCTCAGAATAGGAGGTTAAAAAGATTAAGCCCAATAAATCCTTTTTCTTTTCATCTGCTTAAAAAAAGAGGATGCGGTTTTTTGTTCCTGTGATCTAAGTTCACATTGAATTCTTAATTAACATGATCTCAGGATTTTTAGGCATTAAATGGTTTGGTTTTTCTTTGCTGATGCCAATGTATTAAAAAAACAGCCAAAAGACATTTAGCTTGAGGCTGTTTTTGACAAATAATGTACTGTAACTCCTGAAAATAAGCACAGCTCTTATTTTCTGTCCAACTTTAATCAAATTTTTGGCTCCATCGTTTCTGCCTGGCTCTTCCCCCATGATTCACTAAATGCTCGAGACACTAAACCATATGGACAGAACATGAAAAGCTTTGTGGAAGTCGTGGGTGAGGAGGCAGTCACTCTTCACCTGCACTCACACATGACCAAACACCAATAAAGCTGAAGAAATGGAAAATAATGAGCAGTCTAGAGAAGGAGATATTGTTCTCCATGTGATCCTGGTGGCATCTTTCACACTGTCTGTACAGTTTTTGTGAAACGCAACAGGTAGGTGGCAGATAGAGGTGCAGTAAATCATCCCAGTTAAAGTGCTAGAAAAGGCAATACGAGACGACGGGGGGGACTCAGTCTACCAACTGGGAAGTAAAGTAAAGAAAAGGGGAAATAAATTAGAGGTTAAAGTGAAAGATGTGCCTGAGCACAGAGATGCGGTGGGACAGAAAATAGGGGGAAGTGTAAATGAGCTGGTCACGTGCAGCTGGAGGTATCAGTCAAAGGCATCCTCATGCATAGCCAAGCTGGAGGGGCTGCCCCTGCATTCTGAGGACAGCTAATTGGCTGCAGACAAGAGCACCGATGCACCAATCGGGTGGCAATAGTGGCAGCTTTCATTTCCTTTGTGCACGTCTGTCCACTCCCACTACTTGAGCTTTAAAATCAAGCGAAAGCTGAGGGTTGATTCCAGAGCCTTCCATCCTCCTCACTGAAGCTGCTTCATGAACTTTGAGCAGCAACTCTGACTCCTCTCCCTCTTCACTGCAGAACACTTTGTTACAGAAAGAAAAACTAATTTAAGATTTACTTTTGACTGAAGTTTAGCCTTTCCTTCATTTTGTTCTTGGACACAATCTCCTGGCGGCCTCTCGCTCCACATCACTGTGGATGAGTTTTGAATGACTCTTTCTCTTCCTGGACCGAATTTATCACCTGTGAGAAAAACCTCTGCCCTCTCTTCACTTCACCACTAAGAACTGACACGTACTCTTTACTCTAGGTATGTATTCATTGAATATGTGCTCAGTTCTTTTTCTTTTTGACACATCCTTTTTGTGAGCGTCCACCTATCTGATTATTTTGTTTGGCCTAAAACTTGTCCAGAGTGTGCGCATGCACAGACTGTTTGCTTGTGAAGCTTATAAAGCCTGTTCATCTGGGGACACACTAAGTGAGAGTGCGTGTCTGTCCTAGAAATAGCTCTGAGGAGCAGTGAAGCCAAAATTTCTCTTGTGGTTTGTTTGACCATGGCAACCTATCTTTGTTGTCAGTATCTTCTCTTTCAGTAATCTTTAAGAAAACTGTAATTTTCCACCACATCTCACAGCATGGAGACTGAGATTGTGGTCAGACTGTTCTGTTTGTTGCATTTAATATTGTAAGACTGATGACTAAATACATGTTTAAAAGTGATGTGTTTTGGATTGAGTTATTAGTTTAAAATATGTAGGTTATAAAGGTTTTCTGTGATTTTGTTTCTCAGTGACAATGTTTGGGTTTGTTTTAATTTGCCATATTTCTCGAAAGTCCTTCCCATGTGTTTTTCATGCTTATGTTTTAAAACTTCTTCACTGTGGATCTGCATTTTCTTTTCCGTCTAATCAGTCAGATCAGCGTCATTTGTCTTAATCAAAGTCATCCTCTCTGAGGTGTGACTCACCCAGCGCCATCATCAAGGCTTTGAATGATCTTAAAAAGGCAACAGCTCGCTTAAAGACAGAGACTGACTTTAACTTGTCCTCTAAGTGGTTATCTTTTTATCATGATAACATCTACTCTTTATCAAATAATTTTGTCAGGTCTTCCACTTTTAACTCGTGCACCTCCTCTACCTTTGATAACATCTCTCTCTGCATTACAAAGCTGGGGGTGGAGATGAAGAGGAGGCAGGCAGCGAGCGCTCAACCAACAGAAGACTCAGTCTGAATGGAAAAGTACTGAGAGTCAGATAGAGTAAATATATGAGTAAACGGTTGTTAGGCAGCTGTTAATCATAGAAAAATGCTGTCCAAATGCCAAGTCGTGCTTCTGCACCTGTATGAATGCGAGCAAAGCAAAGTCTCCTTAAACGGGGAAAGCATTAATTAGTGCAGCATTAATGCTGTGGAGAGGATGTTTATTATTCTCCAAAACAGAATACAGTTTCCTCTTCATCCGTTGCTCCACCACAGCACTGTCTGTCTTCCACCTACAACAGCACTGGCCTTTTTTAGCAGTTTGTCCAGGCACCCACAGTTTTTGTTTGTAGTGCGACTCCCCCAGCAGACAACAGCATAGAACAGTGCACTCTCAATGATAGTGTGATAAAACACAAACAGGATGGGCTTTCTTTTTTAAAAAAAAACCTGATTCTGTAAATGAGTAGGCGCCAGACAAACATAAATGCATGCTTGAACAACAGGGAGAATAGTTTAAGGGCCCTCTTTCAACAGACGCAGCCCTTATATGTGGCGCTCCACATGAGCAAGCTGCCAGCCACACCTTGTGCATCTCAAATTTGTGACAATTCTAAGTTTGTTTAAGGTGATGTGTGACGAAGTAGCTGCTGACAGCTCTAAAACTGAATCCTGATGTGTAACTTTGCAGCCCAGACTCACCAAAAAACTTGTAGTAGAAATGTTTGTCTACAAAACAAAGCAGTGTCTCAAGCAACACGAAAAGAATAATATATAAACCCTTTTCCTGTAAAGTCTTAAACTCTCAATGTGTATTTGTAACATTTAGACCGAACCATTCATGTGTGAAAGCACAGTCGGAAAGCAAGTAATCCTGAGTGGCAAGAAGAAGAAAAGTACAATGACTTTGGAAAACCTTGTGCAGGATAAATAAAAAAAAAACACCAATCTGTTGCATTAGCATCAGTGGATTAGCAACTGCCACCATCCCTTCCATCCTCTTTGTTGGCATTTACAGTACACAGACATGACAGCACGTTGATTCACTGTCAAATTGAAACTCAAGTTGTATTTGAGATGGGAACAAAGTAAACGTATAAGATGCTCAATTTCTGTGTCTTTAATCTAAAACTGCAACATTTTTATGCTGTGGACCAACATAGTTATTTCATGCTCTGTTGGAAAATCCAGTTGAACTACCTCTAAACTTTATTCTCATGGAATGGTGAAGGCCTCTTTTAGGCCCGTGTTGCTTTCACGTGAAGTAAAGATTTTGTATTGAGAAAGATTTCAACCCCACAGTTAAAGACAAAAAATAGACCTCATCGGCATCAACCTTCTTTGTAAAATAATTAATTTACATGACAGCAAAGTTGACTTCCATGTCTATTAGGGCTGATGTTTGGAAACAATTATTCAGATATTCTGAAAATATAAGAAACATCCTGAGTGGACTCTGAGCTTCAGCGCTGCAGCCAGACAGTTTGGAGCACTCTCGAAGGAACGTCTATCATGATTTTGTCAACGGTGTCCGTAACTCTGATGCTCTGAGTGTTGTAACCTAGTGTTTTAATTATTAACCTGTCATTGAGATTACTCTGGAAGCAGATGTGGGAGAAATTTGGCTTGTATTGAATCCAGATCTTCACCATTAGAGAAACTCATATGGAGCATTTCTTGCGTTATGTGACTGATTCAGTTTAAAACTTGGAAATAAGGATTTTTTTCCATTCCTCTTCTTTGTTTGTTGGGTCTCAACCAGAGGCTGGTAACATAAGAACCTCGTTGTCCAACTAAGAACAGGCCAATGATCCACATCGCTGCATGGGTCCTCCTGAATTGCAGGAAAGAGAGTAAACCAGACAAGTATAGCGGGACTCTTCCTCCATAATCTCTGAAGTAGGTCAGTAGTTACATTGATACATGTGTATCCCAAAAGAGGGATCTCAATGTCTCTCACTGGTCTGTGAAATGTCTAGCATACCGTTACAGAGAGGAGATTGGGTGGGTTCACCAAAATAGTCTCTACTATGAAACTCGTAGCTACCTGAAAATGACAGATGGAGCACTGTGGGAAAGTAGAAATGCAAACTAAAATGTTCTAATATACATTACCTATGGATCAAATAAATTCAGGCTGTTAATGTAGCATAAAGCCCTGTGAAAGACAGCTTATGGGTCTCTCAGAAAGTTCTTAATTCTTTTTATGTTTATTTATGGGAGCTTTGTAAGCTGTGTAGCTTTGGGTATTAATAAACTGAGCAGTGATGGCATGACATGAAAGGAAAGTTTAATACTGTCATTAATAACATACTCATATTGTCCCCCACGTTGCAAAGTAGCTCATAACCTAAGCTGTAGGAACACGTTGAGGTAAAGTTCAAACACGTTCATCTTTGAAATTACATCAACAACAGACTTTATTTATAGCCTTTTTGTTTTTTGGCTCAGTTTTCTGCAGTTCAGAGCGATTAGCTGCAATGTGTTCAAGGTCTGTTCGTAATCCTAGCTTTTCTTTTAAACAAATGGTTCGATAGACTTTATACAGTGCAGAATACCGTAATGTTTGTATGTGCGGGCTGTAAAAGTGTGTACGGGCACACATGCATTTAAAGAACTATGGAGAACACAGTCATCTCTGTATGCTATTCAGGTTTTTGTTGACTTTGGCGTTGAGCCACTCCAGCTCCCTCCCATCAGCTCCTCAGCCATTCCTTCTATTCCTTCATGTTCAGGCAGACACACACATTCGCCTCTGACCCATAACTTCAGCTAAATCTTTTCCCAAACATTTCCCTTTTTCATCATAATTCTCCCAAGTGGATACAAATACAAAATTTTATTCTCACTCAAGTTTTATGATTTGAGCCAAAACCTTTTCGTAAAACCAGTGTGGTTTCAGAATGCTTTGACTGAGACCTGTTTTTATTTATGAAAGTGGCTGTTTCTAATATGTTCTGTCTATAATAAAATGTTTTTATAAGAAACTGCTCCCCTGTCAAATAAGTGGACCTGCATGCATGACACATGCTGAGAGAGAGCTTGACTTTGAGAATGAGAAAAATAAACTGTGAAATTGTGATATTCTACATTTAAAGCCCATTCTTAGCTCTTCACATTTCCCAATAAAGTTCAACCAAGTCAGGTTAGCAAAGCTGCTATAAAAGATAAGTTAATTTTCAATGGATCCAGAGGTTTTTTCTTCTTTATCTTTTAGCCTTTTTTTTTTTTAGAAGTTGCCTGTCCACTGCATGATTACAGTATCTGCACACACATTTATATACACACACATATGTACATATTAATGTGGCTTTGAGATGTGTTCACTTGCCGATGTTTGGGGTCCAAACTAGGGCCGCCCAACCACTGAAGACGGGGGACAACATCTGTCCGCCATCTTTGTCAATGCTGCCAAGTATTATGGTGAGACCCCTTTCGACTCTTCATCCCTCACCCCACCTTTGCCTATGTTTTTTTTTTTTTTTCTTCCTCCACCCTACCGTGTCATCTTTTTCTTAACCCATCTACTCTGCCAAGCAAGCAGAGCCAAGTCATCTGAGATGCTGCTACTCCTGTCTTTTTTTTCCACTGTAGCTTTTCATTCACTTTATTTCTGTAAGAACACATCCAGAATTTCTTTTCCACCCCACACAAACTTCTTTTATCTTCATGTAAATCCATCCTGTTTTCTGTTCATTGTTTATCTTTTGCTCTCAATAGCTTTCAGCAGATTATGAATGTAGCATTTCGTCAGAATTACCTTTAGTTTGTACTTGAATTTTTGCAAATTCCTCTCCCCCCTACCGCCTTGCTCTGCAGTCCTGCAAGTATTTGACACACAAATAAAAAATTTATTGTTTTGTATGCATTTTTTTTGTACACCTATGCACACAACATATGATACTGTTTTTTTGTAAATGCATGACTTGAATCCTAATATCTCCTTAATTCTGTCTCTCAACAGGACACGCACACAAAAGTAGTTCAGAATGGTTCTCAATGTACCGGGTCTGGTGGTGATGGCGGGGTTCTATCTGGTAATCTTGGGCACCGGTATCTGGGCCTCCATGCGGTCCAGGAGGAAGGAGAAAAAATGCACAGGAGATGGCATGGAGATAACACTTCTTGCTGGACGCAACATCAACCTACTTGTTGGAATCTTTACTCTTACTGGTGAGGCAGCCACGCATCGTCCAGTCGAAACAACAGAAAAGAGTTGCAAGTGATGACATATAGTTGCTGTTCACCTGTAATAGTTTCACTTTTTTCTCCTCAGCTACTTGGGTGGGTGGAGGTTTCATTCTGGGCATAGCTGAGGCAACATACAACCCAACACTAGGCGCAGTTTGGGCGCTCATGCCTGTGCCTTATGTCTTGACCTTCTTCCTAGGTGAGTAAAATTGACCAACGTGCTAAAACTTCATCGCTCCATCTCTGGTCACCTGTATTTTCGTAGTTTAGTGTGTAAAAGGGAGGAAAATTGTAGTAAAGCAACAGTTAATTGTCACAAGTCTGGCAATAGTGACTTGTTTTCGAGGACATTTATTTTCTCTTTTATTGTAGTGTGTCATGAACCAGTCACAAGTTTTGACACAAATTTTTAAAGTACACTTTTACTTTAACTAAGTTTGGTTAAGTTTAGGCATTGAAACATTCCTGGTTAGAGACAGGATGGCCTCATATTTTTCGCTCTCTCACAACTGTCTCAACAAATTCAATGAAACTCAATAATTCTCAAAAATCCCCTCATAGGTTGTTTGGCTATGACTGGTAATCACTGTGAAAGAATATGTGATCTTTTGAGGTTGTGAGAACAACTGTATGTGGAGTATCAAAATAGTGTCCAATAGGATAATGGTGGCCTGGTACTTAATCAGTACAAAGTATACTCTTGTCTAAACCCAACCAGGAAGTACCAAAGTGACATTGTAACATGCGCTGATGTGTCACTAAGACAACTAGCAAAATCAGGTCAATTAACGTAGCATAGCATTGTAAAAAGAATGTATTCAAGCCCTATCCATTACTGTTTTTAACCTTACCCAAGTAAAGTTATTACATAGACCCAAATGAAGTGATGAGTGTTTTAGTCAGCTGTTGTCCCTGTTTGTTAAACTCTGGTTGAAAGTGCACTAATATGAGTTGTCTTTAACCCGTTTGCAGTCTGTAGGGGTTAGTTCAGAGGACTAAATTAACAGTCTATTTAGGCGTTTTGAACGGAGGACTTGTTGACCAGTTTAGATGATTTAGGAGCATGTTATCGTTGCATTTCAGGGTTAAGATGCAAATATTCCAAGAAGCAGATATTAACTTTTTATCTGGAGACCCAAACCTTTTAACTTTTTAACCAAAGCTTCTTGCCTCGGTTTATAAAAGGTGGTGTTAGAATGAACTTCATTGACTCCAGCCTTCAGCTGAGGTGTAGCTGAGGTGTCCCTTTTCCCTATAGCTCCCAACTGGCTCCACTCACCTATAAAAGTGTCGCTCGTGTTAAAAATAGTTCCAAGAGAAATCCCTTTCGGATTGTAACTTGAGGCAACAGGTGCACAGAGATGAGTTCACCCAGAAACTTAGATAGCTTACCTCTGTATGTGCCAAGCTAACATACTCAGTGGTACGTCTGTAAACATTTGGAACAAGTTAAATCATCAGCACTGTCATGATAGCCTGCATGGTGTGAGAGCGATGGGAAGCGGAAACTTCAGTCTCTGATGAGGAAATATAACATTCCCCGTTCTGTTCTTGTCCATTGTTGACCAAGTGGGTCCATGAACTCAGCTCGGTGTTAATTGTGTTATCTGTACGGAACACTTGTTTTTGCAGTTGTTCTCACACACACACTCTCCCCTTTCACTTCCCCGCATGCCCTCTTCCTTTCCTTCTCAGCTGTGTTTCTCAATGACAGAATTATAGTCATGTCTTGCAGTTTTAGTGCTTCATCGTTTCCACAAAGAAAATTACATCTTGTGCTATGCCTTCCTTCTGCAGGTGGCTTTTTCTTTGCTAAGCCAATGAGGGAGAACAAGTATGTGACAATGATGGACCCATTCCAACAGAAGTATGGGAACGTCCTGAGCAGTGCGCTGATCTTTCCCGCACTCGTGGCCGATGTGCTGTGGGTGGCACGCACACTTGTCAGCCTAGGTAAGTTACCTCACACTGTAAAAGGGTCTTGGCACCATAATGAATGCTCACATGTACTAGTGCAATCACATTCTCATCCACAGATAAGGGTACATAATGTGCACAAACACTAGAGTGGAAAGACAGCTGGCCACGGACAAAGGGTGCTTTTGGCACCTACACAGTCATGTCAGTCATACTGCAGATAATCTAAAAGTAGAAGGTGAAATATTTCAAAATCTGAGGACAATCATAAAAAAAAAACAGCACCTTTATGAGAAAATCTCTTAAAACTATGTATTGGCTTCTCAACATTGTATATTTAGCTGAGCGTGAGCCGCACAACAAGGTAAACAAAGGTACTGTTTTAAACAATCACCCTCTAACCTTTTAAAAAAGGTGTTTTTCAGGTTATCTTTGCTTGAAAAAAGAAGACTAAATGTTGCTAAAATAAAACAGGAAAAAAAAGAAGACAAATAAATACATCAAACAGCAGTAAAATTATTATTACCTGAGAATGTCTGTGGGTTTTCAGAATGGTTTCAAAAAATGTTCTACTCAGATTTAAGGTTAATCCTCACGGGTTTGACCTTTATGCCTGAGATTGTGTCACATTTGCATGTGTTAGGCAGGATTCGCATGCATACATTTTAGTCCCTCTTCTCATTTACTTTAAACAGGGTGACAATTTTCAGGGCTTCTCAGCCAGCAATCCAGGCACCGTTAAAGGTTGTCAGATAGTGGGGTTACGTGAGTGCCATCGGATCGGATTAATGGCTAAATTACAATAAGACTGAGTTATTCAGTTCATGTAGACACCTTAATCTGACAAAAAAACGGATCGGATCGGGTTACTCGCGATTGGATTAAGACCCAGAGACAACTTGATCCAAATATACTCCAAACTAGCATGTAGATGGCAGAAGCACATGGTGGATCGGATTAAGAATTGTGAGCATGCTTGAGATTTTTTCCCGCGATCGTCACCCGGAAGTCGAAGGAGACGATATTACTGTTGTTGTTGCTGCCGTCGGAAAGAAATAAACAACGCGATGGAGAATGCGTTGTTTTGCATCGCGTTTGTGCCATAACCAGCTCATCACAAACTAAATGTAAAGGGACGCAGCTTCATCTCGCTCTGCGTTCGCCATCTTTCTGAATGCCTGACTTTGTTGTTGTTGGTGGTGAAGACGTCAACAGGAAGTGGCTCTATTAGCGATAGTTGAAATGGGTACAGCGCCACCTATCGTACCGGGGTATGACATGCTTTGTGCCAGTGATTCGATTCATTCACCGCCATATATCCAAGGATAATTACCCTCAGATAAGTAGCATAACCCAACTATTATAGCGCTATTACAATGCGTCCCTAAGATTCCTGCCTCAGAGCGCGTCATTCGGCCACTTTCATGTGTCATATTGTTGTTTAAGTTTAAGCTCGGTTAGTAGATCATTTAAAAAGTGAAGGATTAAGGGTTTATTATCTGAAGTGTCGTATATAATTTTTAAACTGAATATACCACCCTGAAAGTGAGACTGTGTAGTTTTAAAATACAAACTGCTATGTGGAATAATACTAATAATACAAGAACTAATTAGTTTTAACCCTCTTACTTCTAAATATTAGTCATCAGACATGCTATGCCTCAATCTTTTGAATTTAGACATATAACTGCGGAATAGCTCCTTGTCTAGTTAGCTTGGAGTGTTTTAAGCAAACCTGTTGGTCTCATATCTTTTTGCTATCTGCAATTTAAATGACTTAAAATGACAAGTTCTTTAACATCTGTAAGAAAAATCTAATTACATAACTGTAATATTTACTGCGCAGAAAGTGAGGCTTAGCTAACGGCCAGTAATACCATAACGTTACAGCTGCTCCCTGCTGAGCTATAAGCTGCTGCTGAAATGATTCAGGAACACACGCTGACTCACTAAAAATAACTGTTGGTGCTGATAAGTAGTACTACACTTGTAGTCTTATATTTGTGGATTATCATTTTTAAGCGCTCAGAGGAAAAGATGGATGATTTTAGGTGTACAGTGGCTCTTTTTCATGTTGCGGTGTTCTTTAAGTGATGATTGCGTAAGAGATGGCGTGTTGTGTAATGCGAGTGTGTGTGCCTGTGTGAGAAAATGTGTGGGTGCATGATGTTTTCCTGTTTGTGCCTTTTAACGCTGTTTTCTTTTCCAGTGTTGTTTGAAAAAGGGGGTTAAACATCGAGCAGCCTGTTGATTGTGAGAGGTGATATATTATTCAAACCAGACTGTTGTGTCATAAGACTTTTTATTCCCCATAGATTATACTGACTGACAAACCTCACATGATAAATCCTGATTTATTTCTTCTAAAAATGTTCAAAGGATTGAAGAAAAGCAGTAGTTTAAGCCTTCCACAAAAGGATTGGTAGGGAGGCGGGAATGTTCCTGTCACTGTTGTCCAAACCTGTTAAACAAACATAGAGTCAGGGGATCCCTTACTTCTAAGAAATAAACAGTCATGCAGACATCCTTGGCATGCATTTGGCATCGCATGCACGCACACAAACAGTTGAGATTCAAGAAAGTGCACTGAGTATTTGACCCTGGGAGACTGTATGTGTAATATAAACTGAGTTTATGATCTGCTTGAGGGCATGTGTGTGTGTTTGTGTGGTGGCTCAGTGCTGGAGAGGATTTAGCATTTAAAACACACTTTCATATGCTATGGCATGGCAGTGAGCTAGCAACAGCTCATAGGCATGGTCGAAAGAAATCAGTGACTGGGCAGAATTTGAAAGGAGCGTATTTGGGTGTTCGTGTGTGCGTCTGTACATGTGCATGAAGTGGGGCAAGAATCTAAAAACAACACGGAGGGTGTCTTAGAAGCCCCTGAACCTCATTCCACCTTCCCTCTTCCTAAATTTAGCACAGAAGAGAACAGCACAGCTCAGCACAGAAAGCTTAAGACACCTACTACTATATCTGGAAAAAATTCAGGAATTATTTATGATGCAGTGATTATGTTACGTCATGCCCCACTGCTATGAGAAATGACCAAACAAACACCTTATTAGAACTGGTTGTGAGGTATCCAAGTCAAGTCCAGATTTAGTTTATATGGATTTTATGCATCTAGTTTAACACCTTGTAGTCAGGCAAGAACATTTGTACAAAAATGACACTCATAACATCAATGCAAAAAGTGAAAAAGCAGGTTTGTTCATGTATGTGAAGATGACCTTTATATTGACCATAAGCCTATACATTTCGTTCAAATATCTGAGGAAAAACTAACCAACGATTGGAACATCCGAGGCACAAATGTCTGTCTATAGATATATAAAAAAAGAGGGAGAGAGATCCCTCAATGGTTTAACTTAAGCTGATACGATTAAAAATAAGTCAGGAAGTTAAGGTGGGGTCACAAGGGGTAACATTTCACTGAAGAAATCGGGGTGAAGGGTCAAACTGAATGGGGCAGGTCTCTGCTTGATGATGCAAAGTTAGTGGGGAAGACAGAAGGTTGAGTTGGGATGTGTTAGGAGGGGTGGGCACAGTGGGGTGAGAAGTCAGCAGGGGGGTGAGTGGGGCTCGATGGTGCCGATCTGATACTTCTCTGTTTAAGGGCATTGTTGTGGTGTGGCTGCAGGCTGCGGCAGGGGGATCCCTGGCAATGTGGGAGAAGAGACGGTGAAGGTAGTGATGTTTTGCTTGCCTTGTTTGAGTAACAAGATGTCTTTTTACTTTTATTATTCACTTGTTTATGTTTCTTTTTTCTTTTTTTTTTTTTTGCACTAGTTACACTATTTGAAGACACTCTTCTTTACCTCCTTTTTTCTTTTTTTAAAAATAAATTGAAATCATCAGTATTAAAATGGTGATAATTCACCCAAGAGGGTGAAAAAGGAATTATTTGGAGTCACAATCAATAAGCTGCTTATGTTATGTGTTTTATCAATGGTTCTGTTATAATTTTGTCTTCATAACTTTTTACGTTGGACTTTGGATGCTTCTTAAAGGTCTAAATAACAGTCACTTAAGCTTAAATGTAACTTTATTTCTATTTTGAAATACGTCAATGTAATTTGTTGCCATTTTGTTGTTAAAATGTGTGTTAATACTGCATTTTAGTAAATGACCAGTATAACAATCATAGCTTCTTATTAAATCTTAAGCATATAAGAGTGGATGCATGTATATTATTGTGTGTGCCTGTGTGAGAGGGAGAAACTGAGACCCTAACAAACAATTTGATTAAACAACGTCTGTAAACATTTGCATGTACCTGTAGCAACAAAAATCTGCACATTAGTTGACTTGCTGTAAGACATTTAGTCTCTGTCTGTGCTCCAGAGCTCCATTTCTCTGCTGTGTTGTTCCAGGTGGAACTATGAGTGTGATCCTGGACCTGCCCTACGTCTACTCCATTATCATCTCCTCAGTGGTGGCCATGGTCTACACACTGCTGGGGGGGCTGTACTCTGTGGCCTACACAGATGTCATCCAGCTTATTCTCATCTTTGTCAGCCTGGTGCGTAAAACATCTACCAACATGTTCAAACAGAGGCAGAACTTTACAGCTCCAGCTCAAATTACTCACACAGCAACAAGAAAAAGAAAGATGTGGATGACAGCATATTGAGGGATAAAATTTCAGTCGAGTCCAAAGGTATCTTCATAACAAAGCTAGCTGATTAAATTACCTGCTAATTTAAAACACATTCAAAATGGATGTCAATAAAAAAAGCAAACAAAGACATTTTAACTCATTAGATCTTTGATGTATTAATAATGCTGCTTGAAGACCTGCTCAGACCAGGATTGTTCACTTCTCTTAGGGAAGGTGGTGCGGTGATTGGACAGGTCTTTCATTACTTATTATCAGTGTTGTTAGTTACTTATTATACTATTGTTAGTGTTGCTCTGCTCAGACTCATGGGAGACGTTTGCTGCCGTTTCCATAGCGATAGCGGCGCGCCAGAGAAATTTGTTATACTTTTTTTTTTCAGCGTGTGTGAGCGTGAGAAGTTGTTGAAATGCATGAGAGCCCTGGATGCTTTTTGGCTGATTACAATTTGACATTTTGCCTAAATACTGACAATGCAGTAAAGATAATTTATTACTTTAAGAGTATATGACACTCACAGTCTACCCCCACACAAGCTTCTGATTGAGCTTCTGATAATATCTCATGTTCCTCATCAGCAAATAGAGTTTTACTGGATGAATTTTCCTTTTAAAGTCTATGAAAACACTATTGCCTAATACAGATATAACAGTATAGAGTAGCAAATGTTTGTTTTTGGCATGACTGAAATGTGCTCAAACATAACATGACAGTCAGATGCTGCACATCACTCAGTAAACACTATTCAGCTGCTGCTCTTTTTTGCCAGATTTCTAAATTAAAACGCCCTCATAATCAGATTAACTGAGTCCTCGTGTTTGTGTATACAGTGGGTGTGTGTTCCTTTCCTGTTGACCAACCCTCACTCTGTGGACATCTCACTGACGGCGTACAATGAGACTTTCCAGGCTCCCTGGGTGGGTACGGTGGAGCTCGATGAGGCCGGCAAGTGGTTTGATGACTTCATGCTGCTGGTGAGTGGAGTCGGGGAGGTTGTTATACAAGTACACACAGTGAGTGCTGAATGTCATCTCATGCCATCACAACATTTCGATTAAATTTAACCCAGCTGTTGAATCGAAGAAGCTTATTTCATTAAGGGAGAAAACAGACAAGCATGATGACACCAGAGCATTTGCAAGACTGTTCCTCTTGTCCTGTATTTCTGAGAAATATCATTCCTGTCATCATGTCTAACCTTGTTTTTTTTTGCCAGGCTCTGGGTGGCTTAGCCTACCAGGCATTCTACCAAAGAATCCTGTCTGCCTCATCTTACACTCAGGCTCAAGTGACCTGCTTCGCTTCTTCAGGCTTCTGCCTGGTGCTGGGTATCCCATCTGTGCTGGTTGGGGCTGTGGCTGCTTCTACAGGTACACCTTCTTAACTTAAAGGGGAACTCCGGTATTTTTAAACCTAGACCTTATTTCTGGTATGAAATACGTTTATCTACTCACCGAGAACAATTTGAAAGTCGGCGTCCTTCGGAAGATATTTAGATTCCTCGAGATCCATATAACGGAGTGAACGGGGCATAGACGATGCAGCCTCTAAATAAGGCATTATCTGTCTTTATTTCACCAATACTTTAAGACAAATGATGAATGAACGCATACTATAGCTCTGTTAGCTCATAGCTGCTGTGTTGTTGTTATTGGCAGCTATCGGGGGGCTTATAGAGGGCTTTCTACACACTCGTCTACTGGGATGACGTCATTGACACACGCTACTGCATAGGCTGCATCGTCTATGCCCCGTTCACTCCGTTATATTGATCTAAATATCTTCCGAAGGACGCCGACTTTCACCAAACTGTTCTCAGTGAGCAGATGAACGTATTTCATACCAGAAATAAGGTCGAGGTTTGAAAATACCGGAGTTCCCCTTTAACGTCTTTGGAAAATTCTGACATAATTTTCTCCTTAAGTATTTTGTCAGCAAGTTTGACTCTATCTCATTAATTCCTGCCGTCCGACGTTCCTAAATCCAAATATTTCTTCTAAATCTTCCCAGACTGGAACTCCACTGCATACGGTTTACCCACCCCGTATGAGAACAATCAGGCAGGATCCATCCTCCCCATCGCTCTACAGTACCTCACACCGGCCTACATCTCAGTCATTGGCATTGGAGCTGTTGCTGCTGCTGTCATGTCCTCCATGGACTCGGCCTTGCTGTCCTCCGCCTCGTTGTTCTCATCAAATATCTACAAGAACATCATCAGGAAGCAGGTTAGAAAATCAATGAAATATGATGTGCCGGATATTTATAAATAAATAAAAAGTTAATGGAAACAAAGCATGTAATGAATGTAATGTCCGTGATGTAACATGGTAAAGAATCTTGTGTGGGTAAACATTAACAAACCAGACTTTGTATAGTTTTACTGTACACTGAAACATCACCAACAACAAATGATTGTACGCCGTTCTGTACATACTGTACTGACAACCCACATATGTCTCATATGAAGCTTTGTTCATTATGTTTTCTCTCTCACAAAAAGCAAAAAACAATGGACCGTTTCACTGTTTCATCCCCTTAAGGAATGCTCCATATAATGAGCCACTTCAGTGCTGGCTCCTATGTACACTGGGATTTCTTTTTAGGGGATATCTTGGCCAAAGAGGCTGTAAGACAGGACAATCGTTACATTCAGACATTGTATAACAAGATGTGATGTGAAATTTGACTTTCCCTTGTTCTGATTCCCTCTACTCCTCTAGGCTTCTGACAATGAGATGCAGTGGGTGATCCGGATCTCGGTGGTGGTGGTGGGTCTTGCCGGCACTGCCCTCACCTTCCTGGACAGCAGCGTCCTGGTATTCTGGCTCGTGGGTGTGGACATGTCCTACACCATCATGTTTCCTCAGCTGGTTTGCGTCCTCTTCTTCAAGGTGTCTAACGGCTACGGAGCCTCTGTAGGCTACATCCTAGGCTTCGTCATGAGGGTGCTGAGTGGCGAGCCTCTCATCGGCCTCCCACCGGCCATCAGGTTCCCCGGCTGCCGACCAGATAAAGAGGGGAAGTTGACCCAGTTCTTTCCCTTCCGCACTACCATTATGGTCACCTCTCTTCTTTCCATTCTGCTTATTTCATGGTTGACATCCATAATTTTCAACAAAGGGCTGCTGTCTGACAAATGGGATGTGTTTGACATCAAACGCAAAGAGAGGCAAACAGCCAGAGCCACGAACATCAAGTTGGACCACACCAGCGAAGAAGCCTCTACAGGCAAGCAGCTTCTGGACACGACTAGCTGCTGAGGAGTTTCCCAAAGAAAGACAGAGAGGATGGGCACTGGCTGAAGACGAATGTCTGTTCGTCTGCGAGGCAAGACTTCATAGAGGGAGAACAGCAGCAAAGGCTTGACATTATGCACAGATTCTGTACAGTAACAGTAAATATATGGTGATTACGTGTACTTATACCGTCATCTATCACCGAAAGCAGTCCACTCAAAAACCCAAGAAGCCATTAGAGTAAATTTCCTTGTAAAAAATCAGGGGAAAAAAGAAAGAAATTGTATACTTGGGTTCATCCTCAAAGTAAAACACCTTGCACAAGCCTCTGTTTTGCTACTTAATAAAGAGCAGGCTTTTGTACATTTAAAAAAATATGACTGTATTTTTGCAGCCTTCATAGCGGTGGGCTTCTTGTTGGCAGACCTGAATTCAGCTCCTACAGCCAACACAGCTGCAGCGACACTTTATAGAAAAAGAACAAACTGATTCATCCCAAAGGAATGATCAGTCCCCCAGAATGGTGACAACGTAATTCAGACAAAACAAGTTTTTCTTTACTGGAGTTTGCTTTCTGTAAGATGCATCAGTGTATCACATGCCCCCTCAGAAACAAGGATGCAGCAAGCCATCTATCACTGTGTCGACCGGCAGGAAACGTGTCCTATAATGAGGCATTGCGATGCAACTGCACTCAGCTGCTCTCTCGTTGTGAACCTATGCAAGTGACTTGCAGCAACACACACGGCTCTTCTTCGCACCTGAACAAAGAAACCCTTTGCAAAGAAAAAATAAAGCGTGCACACACCTTACATGTTCCACGATGCATTTTATTAAAATGTTATCCGATTTCTTCCTCCCCTTTGTTGATCAGTGCGCACTACTTTCAACTCCTGTAACACTTCTTGCCTTTTGCTAGTCACCTACAGATTGTTAGTTTTAAAAGAATCAAAGATTTTACACCAACGTGCAGTGTACGAAAGTGCCTGGCTGTAAAGTCCAAAAATCTGTAAATATATGTAGGCACTTATGTTCACTTACTCAAGATGTGAAGATTTACATGGAAATATTTAGCTGTAGCTCAGATACAGTTCAGCAGACACCAGCAAGTTTAGTTCCAACCACACTTCTATCGTTTGAAACCACGGAGGTACAGATGTCTGAGGAGTCCCACCCTGACTGCTCCACACTCAATGGAAGTGACACAAACACTATTTTTTTTCCATGTAATATTTATGAATATGATCTGTTCTGTTATTAAAAAAGACCAGGGAAAGACTAAACTATCAGTCCATTCCCCTCCGCTGCATTTTGGTCAAATGATACATGAATTTGGCAGTTTTGTGCACAGAGAGTTCACCTGTCTTTCCTCATCTTTCTTCTCCACCTGTTCATGTCAGTTATTTTTGTAATGTATTGTTTTGTTTATCATGTCTGCAGAGCTGTAGTTTACAGTGGGATCATTTTCTTTTTCCTGCAGTTAAAATACTGAGAAGTCACGTTTCCTAACAGTCTAAATCTTTCTCCCTTTTCAATGATTTTTTTTTTTAATGTATTTTTATTTTTTAAATATACTTTGTTGTATTGATCCTGTAGTTGGTTGTTGTGCAAAGATATTTCTGCTAATGTGCGAAAGTCAGAAGGCCCTCCTTCACCATATTATCTACTTTAATATCACTGGAGACTCACTCCTCTATCGGCGGGTCATTGCTGGACGTGGTAACGTGGGTGGTTTTATTGTTGATTTCAAGTATCAAAAAGTTTTTAAAATATGATTCTTAGCTCTATCCAAAGCATACTGAGTGAATGTCAACAAGCTGCGTATCAAAACGGTGTGTGCAGGACACGATGCATGCATCATTTTATGTGTGATTGGGATTTCTACCTGTATTTTACTCTTGTACTGTATATATACACTTTTTATTTTTTATCTAAGTTGAATAGAAAGTAAGAATATTTTAAAGCAAAATAGATTCGCCTTCAGTTTTGCAGAACAATAATGAGGCCGTTCACTTGTGTCTTAACACATGAGCAGAAAAAAAACGTTTTATTTCAACATGCCTGTCCTCAGAAGAACCAGATTATGTCCCCCAACAAGACAGCTAATCATCAGTCATTAGCATGCCGTCCACAATACTGTGAAGGATCATTCATCCCAGATAATGGAAAGTGTGTGCATTTCAAGACTTACTTTCTTGATGAGTCAAACATCATTTGAGAGTACTGGACAGTTGCATTGGTCTTATATCATGCGGTAATGGTGAGTTCTCTATTGTATTTTTTTCCTTAAAAGGGTTACTTGGTTTTATAACATTATGCACGTTGATTGTTATGAACTGTGTTCATTGTATACTGAACCTTTCCGAAAGGCTGTTTTCTCTTGCCAACTTTGTACGCTGAAATGTAAATCCCCATGGGGTGATGTTCTGTCAGAATAAAGGCTGAAACTAAGTTGCGGCATGTTTACTGTCTGAGTCATCTCACTTAAATAAAGCAGCACACTGAAGTGTTCCAAGAAATGTTCGGCTGAATTGTTAAGTTTACCCAAGCTGTAGGTATAACAACTTTACTTTTTATTAGCAGAGATCCTCCTTGGAGCATGCCGGTAGTAAAAACTGCAAACAATGGCTTGAGATTATTAAATATATAGAAGCGAATGCCCAGATTTCACTCTGTGGCCCCCTGGTAATAAAACAGCTCTTTGTTTTATTGGAAACTGGTTTCGCTGGACATTTTCCATGAGATGCATGCCTGCACAAAATGAACAGCTTGTAACAAACACTCTGGTTTGAAGGCCCGAATGTTCTTTACTAAACTAATAGTTAGACTGGAGATGCAATGCAGATATGTGATTCACAGCTTGACCAAGGTGTACCATGCCTAACGCCCAGTAGCAACTGGGATAGGCTCCAGTCCCCTGTGGATCAAAACAAACATATCGCATATTGACTATCTAAAAAAAATTAATTAAGGAGTCAAAAACATCTTTAAACCGGATTTAACTTGCACAGTCATCAGGGTAATAATACATGAAAGCAGTTTCCACAAGTGTGAAAGTGATCTTTTATTAACCTTCTGAATAATAATGCCAAAAATGCTATTTTAGTTATATGGCTGATTAAAGAAGTTACTGCAGACTCAAGGTCTCTATGGTAAGAGGAAAGCACTTTATAACAGAGAGGAGGCCGATTTGGGTAGATGTTTGTAGACTTTATGCACTGGTCTCATTATACAATTTAAGCTCTAAATAAATGGTTTATTTGTGTCTGTCTTAACAAGCTTTTACCGTATATAAGGACTGCCTCTGTTGTCATTCTGGATACTATAATTTAGCAGATCAATAAACGCATACAGAGCTTTGCAGTATTCAAAACGTGTTTCGTATTTATTTTCTTTCCACGCTCCTACGATACTTTGTCAGCATGCCTGCACCGGCACAGCATCTAGTTTGAGTTCAGTGGGACCGTCCAGGCTTCATGAGGCACTTTAACCACGAAACAGAATGATTGACCTCAACTTCCACAAGCTTTAAACCATCTGAGATGGTTCGTGATCAGGTGGAGCGTATGTGAGAACTCCTTCAAGACTCAAAGTGTCACACTGTCATCTCTGGGTTGGACTTTCTCGGTTCACAAGCCAAGGATGGCTGTAATCGCTTGTTTTAAAGATACCAAAGTTAAAAAGCTGATCTCAGGTTGTGAGTTAGAGACACTATGTGAGAACTATGTGTTCTGTTTTTCCACAGAACAGCCACACCTAGAAGCCTTGTGTTTAATCATGTTCAAGCACTGAATTTAGTTGTAGCAGTCAAATAAAACCCGTGGCAACATTTCAGTGTGACTGTGAATTCATTTGGTCTGTGCGTTTGACAACTAGTTTGGTGTCTTCCTCCCACTGAAGCCATCCTTCCATTTGACATCAGTAGGTAAAGGACAGAATGTAAGAATATGAAATGACTCTCTTGTGGTCTATTACCTTTATAAACATACAGAGCATTTAAAAAAACAAAAATAAAGCCCGAATTTGATGCCTCCAGTGTATCTGCTTCTTCAGCAAGTTGTTTTAAAGGGGAACTCCGGTATTTGTTGTGTGACCTCATACTAGACCTTATTTCTGGCATGAAATTCGTTCATCTACTCACCGAGAACAGTTTGATGAAAGTCGGAGTCCATCGGACGATATTTAGAGTCCTCGAGATCCGTATAACGGAGTGAACGGGGCTTAGAGGATGCAGCCTCTAAATAAGGCATTATCTGTCTTTATTTCACCAATACTTTAAGAAGAATGATGAATGAACGTGTGCTATAGCTCTGTTAGCTCATAGCTGCTGTGTTGCTGTTATTGGCGGCTATCGGGGGGCTTATAGAGGGCTTTCTACACACTCGTCTACTGGGATGACGTCATCGACGCCTGCCGCTGCAGCACAGCTTATTTACTCCGTGCTCTGTGACAGTCGGCTAACTTCACACAGAGTTTGCTACTGATAGTTTTGTGCAACATGGCAGGATATTTATCAGATTTTGAAGACCTGGACTACAACTTTGAGTACGATGGACGTTCTTACCGGAGTGAATGAGCTGTGCTGCAGCAGCAGGCGTTGATAACGTCATCCCAGTAAGAGTGTGTAGAAAATAGATCGATGGAATGCAGTCAGACTATTGATGGGGCATATAATCTGTAAAGAACCTTGTTTATTGAATGTTCTTACCTTTTTGGCTATCAAAATGGTTGACAAACATTGTGCCACATTTGATTGGCTGGGATGGGGTAACCCTACTGTAGAATTACTGTAGAAGCTTTATTCCTCCATATTCTATAAAAACAGTCCTTACAGAGCATAAAGCACAGTTGCTGCTATTATAGGGGAGCCTTTGATCCTGCATGTATTTATAAAAAAACATGGTCATGTTTGTGTTGCCAGAAAGAAGAGGTAAGCCTGAGATCAATAGAGCTCCTCTAGCAGCGGATTTGTACTCGCCCAGAGATGACAGAGCTACCTGATGAGATCAGGTCAGCTGAGTCAGTGTCTTCTTTAAAAACTCTTCTTAAAACATACTTTCATCAGAAAGCTTTTTCTGATTTTACCTGATTTTTCTGGCTTTGTTTTATTGATTGATTGATAAACTGCCCATCATTTTTACTACATTATATATTTTTTTATGTTTTTATCTGTAACTTTGTGAAGCACTTTGTAACATTTTTAAAAAATTTTTATTGTTCACTTCTTGTGTGAGCTCCACTGCCAAAAAGACCAGAACCGCAGCTGGTGGCCATCAGCATCTCAAACAGAACTATTAATACGGACTGCTTAAGTTCAAACACTCTCATGTGACTAAGTTTCGTTTTATCTCTTCTGGTCCAGCAGCTTGCTTCTTGCGTGACATTTGAGCTCGGAGCAAAACAGACTATGTTGAGTGGCCTCAGCATGCATCGTCTGAATGATCTGGGTCAGAACTGGAAGGTTAAAAGATGTCTGAAAGTCAGAATTATCAAATAAACAGATATCCTCTGGGTATGAATACATGCAAGTTGTAATTTGACTAGTTTGGTTTGAATTAAAGGCCTTTACTTGGGGCTGTAATGGAATAAAAGCTCTGCAGATTCAATGGAGGAAAAGCACCAGGCTTTTCTTTCCCTCTCACCCTGTTTATAGCTGGTGGATGCAATCAACAACCTTCTTTAATTAGGAATGAAGAAGCTTGGGTTTCAAAGCAAAGCATAGCTCAGCTCTTACTAATAGCTTTTCCAAACATTGCAACCTGCTTCCATGAAAAATGAGCCATTTGGATACTTGAGGATCATTTGAGGTACAGCTCTTTCAAATAAAACATTAATAACATTAATTATTGTTCATTACTATCTTAGAAAGTAGCTTGTGTGAGTCAAGGAACTGAGAAGCAAAACACAAGGTAATTATGCTCCGTTAGCACTGCAAAATGTTAATATATGAATATTATTTAGCTAACTAGGTTTAAGTCCATTTAATGTAGTTAATGACGTTAATGAAGTGTTTTCATGCTGAGTCACAACCACATTAAAGCTATTTTTACTTCTCTGTTGGCAAGTTAAGCAACATTCCCTTTATGTGCAAGGCAGCTGTGGGTATAATGCTACAATCAGTTTCCTCTTGTTTTCTAGTTCTTTAATTTAAATTTGATTTCTTTCACCAGTGACCTGATGATGCCCCCGTATCTCTGTCTGTCAGTCAATAGAAACCAATATCTTATTCACAATCTATCAAAGAAAGCATATCAAATGTTAAAAGTGAGACATTTCTCTATTCATTAAAAACATGAGCTCATGTTGAATTTAATGGCTTCGATACGGGGGCCGTAAGTAAATGGCCCAAAAATGATAACAAGTAGAGGAACATGTTGCAACTGATTAGATTAACTGGCAACAGGTCAGTAATTGATTTTTTTTTTAATAAAAAGGAGCACCTTAAAGGGGTAGACTCTCAGAAGTGAAGATAGGCAGATGTTCAGCAATGTTGTGGAGCAATTTCAGAACAATCTACTCAGACTTAAAGATGCAAAGGCCAAAACTCACGCAACTTTGCAACTTTGGAACACTTCACTTTGTTTGTTCACTATTTTCTGTTATTCAATGAGAAATCTGGGTATGTGTGCCCCCCCCAAGTCCTTCTCTCCTTGTCTTCTCCTCAGAAGTGGTCTGTAGATTGATTTCGTCCTCTGAGATATGACTATACAGTCCTCTTCTAGCAGAACGTCAGATTGGAGTCTTGAGTTCTTTAATTGGTAAATTATATTAATCCGAAAAGTAGTTGTTCACATCCCCCGCTGAACAATGCCTGATGGTGGGCTCACTTGTGCTCTGCCAAATCTGAATCCTCAGCCTTAACCTTACAGCGCTGTAACATGGTAGTTGCTGTTAAATTATGCACTGTAGTGGTTGATATGGCTGTTACAGCGGCACTTGTGCACTGAGTGGTCACATAGCGAGTTTGATCACACAGTGTGCCTGTGTGTCATCTAATACACTAAGTGGGTGCCCATGGCTTTGTGTGTCAGACCATTGATGGCAGTGATGAGGGCTGGTGATTAGTCACATACTTTGTCCAGTACTTTTCCACTCGTGGAGCAACCAGGCTACACGTGATGTGTGCTTACATACCTTTGTGAAAGAAAGAAAAAATACAGCTCCCTTCACTGTACCTTATCAACAAACTAGAAGCAGAAAACAAAGCACAGAGTAACTTTGATGAGGCTATGAGCTCCCAGAAGAGAGAGGGACTAAAGGCAGGATTGCACATACATACAGAACATTATTTGTATATGCATTTGTAGTATATCATAGCTGTGGATTGCGAAACACCATCAAAACAAGCTTGATGGGGTTTCGCAATCCACATTCTAATCTGATTACCACAAATGAGCTCACAGACAACATGTGACACATTGGTGATCATATGTTCCGATTTGCATCTGTTCTATATCGGTAAGAAGAGGTTTCGAAGAGATTCCTGAGAACTTATCTTCTGCTGCATCCTCTTCTGACTCACCTGGGTTACAGTTAACATGATGCAATTCAATAAGCAGGTTTACTGTTTTTCTTACGAATTTTCCTGTCTGTCTGTGGTAAGGTTGTATAAGCATTCCATAAGATGGAAAACTTCGGTATTCCTCTTTCCATTGTTCAAACCCCATTTGAGTTGATACATCCTCACAGTTTCAGGTTACAATTCAGGAAGCAGTGACGACTTTCTACGGTACAGCTGAGCCAATATTGTATTGAGTATGTTGTCACGATGGTTTCTCACGCAGTACTGCCTCAGGGCTCAAAGGCCATCCGTCAGTGGCTCACCCGGATTTCCACAGACTCTCTGAATCTTTTCACAAAATGATGTGCTACGTCGACAAATATTTTTTGGAAACTTAATGATGAGTCTCTGATCGATTTTGAGGACAAAATGGTGACACATCTTTGCTCGGAAAGACAAAGTCTGTGGTGGATGCTACTTCTACAGCCAATCCTGACGCCCTCACAAGTAAATATGCCACAATAGATCTTCCAGAGAAGTGTGGCTTTTGTCAAGGGTTTATTAGCAGAAGTGGACCCAAATGCAAGACGCAGAGGGGGGAGAAGCCTGGAGATGATGATAAATGCAGCAGGGGCAGGACAAGCAAAACCGACTGTAGAGACCAAACCACAGAACTAAGAAAATCAGTATCACAGGGGAAAACAACTACAAACAATGATCCGACAAGGAGAAAACAAAAAAACAGGAAGAGATATACAGAGGGTGGGGTAGTTGACACAAAAACCAAGTGTAACACAGGAAATTAAAGTACAGGAGGTCTTGCAGTGCCTACATCACACTTAAGACAATCCAGACTCTCTGGAAGGTGGAATGACCTACCGAGTGCTACCAGAACAGCGTCCCTGTCTATCCTCAAGAAACTCTTGAAGACCCAACTCTTCAGAGAGCATCTCCTACCCTGTACTTCCCTCTATACCTGCACTCTATCTGTCACCTCCGACAGAGTCTGACTGGTGGTTTCCTTCTACGTAGCTTACTGTTAGCTTTGATGTTATGTCCTCATTTGTAAGTCGCTCTGGATTAAAGCGTCTGCTAAATGAACATAAACATAAAACAGAGCAAAATCAAAACTCAAAGCACAATCTCAGCTTCATGTCCTATAAACTCTTCTGTCTTTCTTTGCCTCGTGAAAACACTGTAAAATGAATGAATCGTTGTTTTTGGTAGTTTTTCCATTCGATAAAGGTTTAAACAGATTTACAGATCACAAACATGAGACTTTCCTGGAAATTAAGTTTAAAGACACGCTAACACACCTCCACTGTGTGTGTGTGTGTGTGTGTGTGTGTGTGTGTGTGTGTGTGTGTGTGTGTGTGTGTGTGTGTGTGTGTATGTGTGTGTGTGTGTGTGTGTGTGTGTGTGTGTGTGTGTGTGTGTGTGCATGTAAGACTCGCTCCTGTAGAGCGGAGATTGTTTGTAAAAGCCTGAACAAAAAAGGCATTCAGCCATGGGTGTATCCCTGTGTGTGGCATTTCTCTGTCAGTGTAGATTGTGTGATTTATGATGTAAAACTTCAGAACTTCAGAGGTCTGTTTATCCACTCCACATTGTTTTGAATCTCCACCTTTTAGGTGTCATGCCACAAATTCTGCAGCAGATCTGTGTTGCTGAAGAAGATGGCACATTCTAGCCCATTTCTGAGGAAGTGAAACGAGATTGAAATCACTAACTGCTTGGAAAGCTCAAGAGCTCATTTCTGCATCATCAAAAGGAGCCCAATCTGAGTGTCTATGAGTCAGGAGACAAGAGTGAAAAAGAAGTAGAGGGAGCCACCCACTTTCAGTTGGATCATCTACAAAGAATTTTGTTTCTTAATCTGGACAAAGGAGAATTCACAGCACCAGCCACTCCCTGGCTGACTGGAGATTGTAAATACAATTTAATTTGTTTGCTTGCAGGATAAACTGACAGTTTAGGACCAAAAAAGTGGAGTAAGTGTTAATCAAACACCAAAAAACTGTCATTATTTGTTTAACCAAACCATAACGCTTTTAATTGTCATCTTAAACCACAGTCTATCTGTTGAAACATTCCCCTAAAGAGCCCCTTGGTGTCAGTCATCTGCAGCTCAACAACTGTAAAGCCATACTTTGCAGCTTTGAAATCCAAGGATGAGAAACACTTGGGATAGTTCTGAAATACAATACGTCTTTATGTCCTCTCTGACAGGTCAGACAGAGATTTTAAAAACTACTGCAAGAACCGTAACTGCAGAGTAAATGAAGGCCTCATAACAATTAGTTCATGATAATGAGGTTATTGACGCCACTCTAAAAGCAAATCCAAAATCTATTTTTGTCATCATAGCACTGGGTGACCTATTTAGTTAACATTGCTCTAAGAGAGAAGAATATTTGTCCAGATGTTTGTGTCAAGCATCAGTTTCAAATGGTTTAGATGCGCGCGCCTCTATCCCTGCATACACTTGTTCGTGTCAGGATTCATTGGCACTTTGTTTTGAAATATGTGTTGTCTTGTCATTTCCTGTTTTATTTTGAAATATTAACTTCCCTCTTGTTTCAGGTATTTTGCTCTTCCTCCTGTGTCAAGTGTCTGATTGTCTTCCCTGATTCTAAAGTGTTTCCTCCGGCTCCCCATGGCTCCTCATGTATTCATATAGATCTCCCTTGTCTTGTGCCAGTGTGTCGCAACAATCAGTTGAGAGTTCTTCATTCGAGCCTTTCCTGGTGTTCCAATCGTGTTTCCCTTCAGAGAGTTTTCTTTTGGTAACGTTTTTGAATTGTAGTTCTAGTTTAGATTTGTAGAATTTCATAGTCTGTTTTGGTTTCCTCCATTTTTTTGGAGTGATCTTTTGTTTGTAACGTTTCATAGCACCTCCGATATAGGAGTGGTTGCATATAGCACTTTAACTTCATAGAAATCTCCATTAGAAGGAGAAGATTTTGTTTATTCTGCCTCTTTAGAAGAGTGCTTTAAGTTGAAAGATAATCTTTTATAGCTTTTGATTTTTTTTCCTCCTGGAGTGGAGTTCATATAGTTTATATCTACACTAGCCTCAATCCTATTTATTGAGGTTAGAGTATTAGTATTTCATCGCCCTTGTTTCCTCTGTTCGGGAGACCCATAAGTAGTTGAATAATAAAACTGTCTTATACTGAAAGATCTTGCATCTGTGTCCTGACGGTTTCTGACAGTTTGTTTCGGATGGATGAACTTACAGCAGGATAAGTCTGATACGAATGGCTGCAGAGTGAGGGAGAGGCTACTAGAGGCTAAGTGTTCTGTGCATCGTGGGAGATTCTCTCCTGATTTAGCACTAACTTCAAGCTTTATCAAAAAGGAAGGTTTTCATCCTAATCTTAAAAGTAGAGACGATGTCTGCCACCCAGATGCAAACCAGGAGCCTGTTGGCTGAAGACTCTGTGTCTCCTTCTGTGTTTGCGCTTGTGGGAAGAACAAATAAGCCTGCAGTCTTAGAGCAGACCGCTCTTATGATAGGATGTGCACGTTTATTCCTGAAACTGCCAAGAGCACCTGGGGTCTGAGATGTTGGGATTTCGTGGTTCACGACTTTGGTTTTCACTAGGGCTGGGTATCAATCAAAAATGTTCGATACCGGTGAAAAGAACCGAAGTTCGGTACCCAGCCCTAGTTTTCACGCCGTTTTGGTTCGTGAGTTCTTTGTCCTCATTTATGTGCACAGCAGTACATTTGCAGGACTCAAAGGAAGATTTGTTTTTATCACAGTGGTCTTATATCACACAACAGTAGGGGAAGCCATATTCTCTGGTATGACTTCAAAAAGTTTGTTTGAATGTAATAATTTGACATTTTATTCTCTATCATGTTTATGAGGGAAGTGATAAGATCTACATTTGGCAGAACTGATGCATGTGGATTCCTTTACAATTACCTGCAAGGAGTTCAGGCATCTTCCAGTTGTCTGTCTTGTTTGATTTACTACCATAACACTCCCAATCATGTGAAATTTGCTTGGAACATATTGTCTTTATAAATGTGTCTGTTTGTCGGGTTCGTGCTGGAGGTTGGATCAATGGATAATACAACCTGCATGATATTCTGTGCTGCACCTACTTTTACTACATCAAAGGAATTAGCCCCATACTTTCCTCTTAATGCCTTTGAAGTCAGAGTGGATTTCCTTCAAAACAATCTGACATCGCTGAAATTTTCATGTACCAACAAACAAAAATGAGAGATTACATTTCAGGCACTTTTTACACATATTCCTCGATTTGTCTCTTGCAGCTGTCAAGTCCATCTTTATGCTCTTAAGTTCAACTAATAATGCTCATGCAACATATAACCTGTGTCCAACCTAAAAACATTTAAAACTCCATGTGAAAATATATTTTGGGTAACGTGGTGTAAAAACCAAACTGTAACTTCTACAATCATGTTATTCTTGTGTGATTTTACTCCTATTTCCATATTGATCATTACACATGTGAGTAAGTGTAATCATCATTTAAATAAGTCCCCAATAATGCCTTTTGCAGTAATAATCATCTGGAATGTAATATGAAGACCCATACATTATTTCATTCAGCTTTCAGTGCAGCTAACCTTTTCAAAAAGTGAATTCTTTTTCTGTTATGCTTCTGTTTAGCATTATCAATTCACCGTAAACTTTTCATTTGATCAGCTTAAAAACGGTAACTGACTAATTCCTGAGAAATAGGTTTGTCTGACTACTAATTTGACTGCTGTAGGCTATGGGCTTGGCAGGTCTTATTGTCCTTATAATTTAGAACATACAGTCATTCTAATGGACCGTAGCAAATTTAACCTTCAAAGTTTCTGCAGATATTTTCCTGATAAGGCATCAGGTTGTGCTCTGAGTGTGTGTCACAAATAGCTCACAGCTGTAGTCACCTGAAGTCATCTCTTTATTATTTATCTTACTGCTAATTGGCCGTTGCCTGTTTTTTCCTCTTGTCATGTTTGGTTTGATTAAGCATTATAAATTTGTTTTCACATTCAGTAACACCCTACACTGCAATCGTACACTCATTACTGGGGTATGGAGATGACAGGTGTCGTTTTATGACTCATTTTGTGCCTGAAGGCAAAAATGAATACTTTTACGAACGAATTGACTTTGATCTTTCAAGGACAATTACTTTTATCATTTTCAAACGCTTATTTTAAATTCTGACTGATAGCAAGCCAATGCCAAGACTGCTAAATGGAGATAAAACACGGCGGGAAGAGGTGGAGCAGGGTGAGGAAGGCAGTGAATTTTGATGGGTATCTTGACCATTTCTAAGCTTTGTATATAGAGAAGACATTACGATACACATTATTATACGATCCTATGTTGACATTTGTAAAGTTGCAAACATGGCCGGTTAGCTCAGTTGGTTAGAGCGTGGTGCTAATAACGCCAAGGTCGCGGGTTCGATCCCCGTACGGGCCACTTCTCGTTTTGTTTACATTAAGGCTGTCATTATTTTGATCAGACTTACTTCACCATAGTACATATGCCAGCAAATTGAAACCAAAGCTTCTAGCACCGGCTACAACGTTAAAAGAAAGAAAATTATGAAGTATGAGTATGAGTATGAACAGTATGAACTGTCCTGCTCTTCCAGTATCGAGAGAATAATGGTACATCATGTTGCGTTTGAGACTGTGGCGCCATCTTGTAAAATACAACCTCCGTTACCTGTGCCTTATTTCTTGTTTGGCTAAAAAGACAAAAAAGTCTTATCTGATGGAGAGGGAACGAGACACAGGTCAAAACGAGAACGAAAGTTGTGTTGTGGTGGCGAGGAACGGGAATGATATAATGCCGTACATAGGACACAGTAATATTACTATAGACCTTGAACTCTCCATTATTCATGCGACGCTCACAACTGGTTCCATGGCCGTACCCGCCGGTTTTTGGACTGCCTCAGAGGTCCTAACACTTCCGAACACATTCTGTCAGGTCCGAACAAGGTCCGAACACTTTCCTAACGACATCAAAGAGTTCCTAACGAGGTCCGAACAAGGTCCGAACAAGGTCCGAACAAGGTCCGAACACAGGTCCGAACACAGCCAAAAATGGGGCAAAAGGGACACGTGACGTGACGTCGAAGGGGGCGCGGTTAACGCTTTTGAGTGTCGGCCATATTTTTCTTCGCATACACTTGTGACAAGCACGGGAACAAGGTTTGTAAACTTGATTAATACTCATAAAAGTAACGCCATGTATAAGCCGAATGTTAAACCGTGGGACAAACAATATGCAATTTAATCTTCCGTCCTCTCGGCACTTTATCCAAGTTGTATTTCAACTTCCTTGTAACGTAGCCATTTTGCCAATGGAAGTTCTGCCTGTAATAGCGTCGCTGTTCATACCAGCATTGTGTGGCGACGGTGGGGATGTTAGTGATATGACAGAATCAGAAGACAAATAGTAACTGATTTTTTTGTTTATTTGCCTTATAAACTCTGCCGATTCCTCGGGGAAAGCCTTAAAATTTGAACTATCTTTTTTTGCATTTTTGTCCGTCAGTGCAATAGTAATTAATCGGCTATCTGTGGCGTTTTCTCCACTCTGGTAACGGAGCCTGGTTATGTGTTTGAGCAGAGCAGACAGATGTGTCCAGATGTATTAACCCTTGTTTTCTGGTCATATTTTTGTTACTCAAGCAATGTTTGTTGGTCTGGTGGACCCGCTGCATTTTTGGGGTTTTTAATTCAACACAATCAAACAATTTTATGTTAAAATACTCTACAGATGTTTACTTCATCCCAATTTCAAGCAATATAAACAACAAGGTTTTTTGGTATAACTATCATGTATTATTCATTTACAACTTTTTTACAACTTTGAACATTTACAAAACATAAGTAAGATCTCAATCTCAGCTTGGCTGCTGACCACTTGGTCCTGGGGCCTGCTGCTGTCTAGCTGTGGTTCATTTTCATTTAGGAGATAGCTGATGATTAATGTCATCCTCTTCTAAAAGTCACTGTCAGACTCTGAATTTGATCTTCATATTCTGAAACCTCCTCCCCCACATTGTCATCAAATGTGTCTGTCTTGACAGGCCTTGTGTGTGATGAATCTTTTGGTTGTTGCGGAGAATCGGTTGTATTAGTAGTTATCACTGGGAAAGCTATATTTATTGCCCCCCCCCCCAAAAAAAAGAGGAATATGATAACAGGTGCAAGTGCGTGAATGTCGGTTTGACACACGCACATGTGTATAATTACAACAAATAGTTTGAAAGTAGTGTTTGTTTTACAGATCACCAAGAAGCTGGCTGGTGCTATTGGGGACAGTGCTGCATGGATGACAAACATCGGCAACGAGTTTGGCCAGGTTCTGAACTCTGTTCTGACGACGGGTGAAGGTGCAGGGTTGGAAGAGTTGTGCCATGGCATCGTCACTCGATACAAGAATGCGGGCCAAGCTGAACCTGAGGTCATCTATGTTGACCGGGACTGCTGCAGCCAGTCAGGTGGGTAAAAATGATCTTTATCAAATATACGTTTGAAACACTGTGTGCCACACACACACACACACACACACACTGTTACCACTCCACTTGTGGGAGGAGGGGTACTGGCAATTGGGCAGCGGCTGACTTTGTTTTTCACAGGTGTGTCTTCAGTGGTCAAACTCTTCCACCCACGGAGGTCTGCAGTGCGCTTGGACAGCTTCCATTTCATGCGGCGTTTTAACTGCGGCGTTTTAACTGCGGCGTTAAGTTTACATTAAGTGTCTGTCTGTCTGTCTGTCTGTTCGCAGATGATTGCACGTCTGTTACTGTGTGATTATTGTTACAATGTTAATAAAGTTTGATAATTTTACTTGAACCAAGAACAGCCTTCACATTTTTATTTAATTTCCCTTTGCAAAACAGGACGACAGTGAGTGAGTGACATCCATTTAATGCAATTGTCAAAAGTGAAGCCAGAATTACTTGGAGAATTATTTTACATTTATTAATAAAACCCAACACTCTTTGTCTCAACCAAAGATTTTTTAAAAATACTTTCTTTGCTCAATTTGGAATTTGTTTCATTCACTTGTGTTGCACAAATAGTGATACAGATAGATAGCTAGTGTTAGCCCGATTTTTTCATTGGAAGCCCAAGAACAAGCTGGAGAAATCGTTTATTAAAAAAGTATTTATCAGTGGTCACATAGTAAAGTATATTGCAGCGCTGGACTCGGAGTGCCAGAGCTCCCGCAGGAAATCCGTCAGGCCGAGCCCCGATATCCGGAAACATGTCATATTTATATTCAGCTTTATCTCACAGAAGTTGTTTTCACACTTGTCAGAGTATAATCGGCCAGTTTTTAGTGGCATGATCAGGCCAGTTGCTGTCCTTGTTGTGTTCTTTGGATGTGAGAAACAATGTGTGTGTATGTGTGAGTGCTGTTTTAGGCGTGGATCTAATGGACCAGACCTATCTACTCTACTAGAGATGTTTTGTCTGACCCAGTTGTTTATGTCATTCTAAAGTCTTGGACCCTTTTAAGGTCATCGATTGTGCAGTATGAGCAGAGTGGAAAAGTACCAGCTAGGAACATTTAGGAAAATACAGAATATGAATTTATAATGTCTAAGATCAAAGCCAATCATAACACTAGTCTCTCAAATAATTGAGTGTACCAAAAAAAGAGGGGAAAAATGATGGGAGACTTATTTACATTTACAGTTATACACATTTTGTGTGCTACCCCCTACAGTAGGCTTTAGTAACGTCCAAAGCACTGTGGTATGTTGGGGTGTTGCCACAATACAGGTTCGAATCCCACAAGAAACATGAAAATTAAATGGATGATAAACCTTGCAATAAGTGCAGAGGTGTGTGTAAACAATGTTGAGAAGATAAGAGAATAGAGAAAAGTGGATATAGTGTACATTTTCCTCCTTTTTTCTCCTTTTCTTTTTCTCTCTTTTCCCCCCCTCCTTCCTCTTTTTTTCCTTTTCCCCCCTTTCGGGCAGTCCCTTTTGCCCCATTTTTGGCCGAATGGTTAGCACTCTGGACTCTGAATCCAGCGATCCGAGTTCAAATCTCGGTGGAACCTGATTTTTCTCTTCACTATCCAAAATTCTTCAAATATATTTTTGTGTATTTTTCTTTTTTACACAGTTGGTACTTCAAGCAGACACTTAAACTCAAATTATATTAAAAAAAAGTTTATTTTCCAGCCATATAGTGTTTAAACTACAGACAAAACTAAATCATGTCAAGAAACTTTAAAATTATACGCAAACATGTGTAATTTGAACTGGAGACAATGTAAAAATATATTTATTCGGTTGTCATTTAATTTCATTTTACTTTTTTTCTTTCATGTTTGTTATTCTTGTTATTTTTTCTGAGTTTTCTTGGATGCTGCTGCCCTCTTCTGGCTGGAACTGGACCTGGTATTTCTGAGAAAAAGAAAGAAAAAAAGCTGTTAAAAACTGCTTAATAACCTCAAAATTTTTGCAAACCTCCTCAGTGCATTCTCATATGAAGAGATTTACTTACTTTAGAAGAGAAGCACTTACTTTGGTTTCTCTGTTGTTTCTGGATGAAGTATGACCACCTCCTCTTCCTCACTGTCTGATATCTCGACTAAATCCACTGTGAGACGAAGATTTCAAGGTTCATATAAACCGTTTAAGCAACTTTTTAACTTAAGTTAACAGAAGACAAAAAAATATACAAATTACCTTTTCTAGTGTCCACTTTTTCCTCCTCCATCTTCATAACTTCTTCCACTTTCTCTTCTCCATTGCCCTCTTCACCCTCCTCCTCCTCCTCTTCCTCCTCCTCATCTTCCTCCAAGCCCCAGCTGTTTTGCAGACCCTGCCCCACCTGCCCAACTCCTGGGACTGGCACCACCGGTGATGGCACCCTGGTGTTTGGTCAAACTTTAATCAGAAATTTAAAAATGACATTTTTTCTCTTGTCATTCCAGCTCAGATCAGGATACCTCGGAGTTGGGGCTTCGGTTTTCTGGACGATGGCGCTCGCCGTTTCAGTCACATCTGTCATCTCCACCGCCGTGTCGTCCATTTTCAGAGCCGTGATTCGCTCCTGAGGCATGGACTCTGCAAAGCCACACCTGCCGCCTGCCTTCCTGGAAAATTTAAGACAAAAGCTTCTAAAGTGAAGTCAAAATTTCTAATGGGCATCCCAAAGAAAACAAATTCGAAACCGCTCACCTGGCAGTCTTGTCATTCAACAGCGCTTTGTTGATGAGTTCTGTGATCTCCGACACCTTGACGCTGGCTATTTTACTGCATCTCATAACCTTCAAAAACAGAGACCAATATGAAAATATAAGAAAACTTTTGTCCTGCACATATCATCTTAAAAATAAGTGACAGCAACCTTGGAGGCCGGCTCACCTGCTCCTTAAGCAACATGATGCCCCCGCTGGACTGGATGGAGCAGATTTCTCTGTGTTTGTTCATGGCGATCATCAGCAGGCCGTCCATCACTCGCTCCTCCCGCTCGCACGGGTCCACCAGGAGAAACGTCCTGTGACAGTCAACCAGTTTATTACACCTTAAGAATGCGTCGTTTAGCAAATTAGTAAATGCAGAGCAAATTGTTTTTGTCACGTGACCTGATTGTGTCTTGAAATGACAAAAAACTGCCAGCTGTTACAGATGCAAACACAGGACCCCCCCTCCATTTGTCTACTGGAGTTTCATCAAGTTTCGTTGGTTCTCTGCAGAGATTTATGCACAAACAATCCCTAATTTCTCTTTGCTGCACCCCGAGTTGCATCCATCCAGTCTGTTCTCCTCTGAACGGCGTCTGCCAGCAGCAGGATGGGCAGAACAACACTGATAGATCCAAGCTGACACATATCCTGACTTTCTTTTCTCTTTTCTGAGTTAACAAACTGAGAAAAATATTTGACTATTGACTGGTGAAAACCCACCAACCAGCTAAACTCTGCAGTCTATGACACAATCATGGAGAAAATTACGAAATATCTTGGAAACTGTTGCCCGTGTGCAAAAAATTTAAACAAGAAAACAGTGAATCCTTCTTCACGGACACAAATGGTAACACCCCCTCAGTGATAAATAGCCACAGCAATAATTTACTAAACAAAAATATCAACAGAAGTGCCGGTTTGTTGGAGTCAGTGACCATTACAGTCACACCTGTGCAGGACTACCACCTTCAGCCAAACACATCAATCTCCATTCAAACTGTGTACCCTGGACATAAGAACTGAACCGCTTACTCTAATAGCTCTAAGATTGCTAAAACCCAGTAATCTCAGATTAGGAATCTAATAACTGGAAATGATCGCACCATGTCCACTGTGATCATTTGCAACACACGACCCTTTGTCAGCTTTCTCAGCTAAAAAATAACAATGAACAGGCAAGCTAGCCATTGCTCTCCTAATCCTCAACTTCAGCTTTCCTTCCTATTTACCTTTGACCAAGAGTTCAAAGATTCTTAATCAATAAGCAAGCCACAGGGAGGAAGAGGAATGTAGGAAAGATCAAGATGAAACAAGCTTAATTAGCAGCTCCCGCCTAAGTGTGCGTCTCTTTGTACGTGAGAGGGTGAAAGTGACCTTCTTCATCCCATTCTTCAGCCGGATGCTTGTTGACTTCAGCACAGCACAATTACTAAAACTCAGAGGGTGTCAGCGGCTGTGAAGTCAACGTGTTTTCAGGCCCGCAGGTCTGCAAAGTAAAGCTTTCATTCGAATGCACAGACTTACCCTTGTTGGAAGAAGGCGAAGCTGACACTGATGGGCATGTGGTAGATACTCAGAGGAATTGGGTCCCTCTCCTCTGGACTGTACTGAGGAGACAAACACAAAATTACGACCAGCACGCCGTGTAAGAGGAAGCTGAGGTAGGCACGTCCGCGGTGGTTGGTGCTGCCTCACCACTGTGACTTCCTCTCCCTGGATGCCCACGTCAGGGCGTCTGAAGTGGCACAGAGCGGTGATGGCGGCAATGCTGGCGGCATCCATCAGGTTCCCGTCATTGTTTAGCATGTGGACATCCACTCTGATCTGCCACACCTGATCTCACACACAAACACACACAGATCATCGTCACAGTGGATAAAAAAGCTCCCGTCTGTCTGTCTGTCTGTCTGTCTGCTTATCACCTTTTCCCCGGACGCCACGCAAAGCGACTCCGTATCAATGCACTTGGAGTTTCTCAGGCATCTCTCCAGCTGCCTGTTCAGCTTCACGGACATCTCCGACTGTCTGGGAACAGATGATAACTTTATGATATGAAAAGAAACGCCTCAGTAAACAAGGACTGAAAAGCATGTGTGAGGTCTGCCAGCAGAACAACAGCCTCCTCGGGTTGTCCTCACCTTCCCTGCTCGAACGCCGGCGAGGCCATGGGCGACAGCTCGATGTTGAAGAACATGATTCCCTCATTCGGGCGATTCTCTTTCGGCGCCACCAGCTCACACGACACCTGAGCCATGACCCTGAGGAGAGGACTGAGCTGCATCACACGGGCAGCGCTTTCTTTCATCATTCTGCTCTGAAGTGAACCAAATTTAAAGCTAAAGGGCGGGAATGTTGCATGTAAATGAACACATGTTGCATTAAATAGGTAATGTCGTTTCAGGAAAGGTATTCTCTCACTATGACAGTATGAAAGATTCACTTTATTGTTATTTCTCAGACCCAGAAGGAAACAAAATGCTGTTTGTCATCAGCAGACTGTAAGAAATACTGTAAAATATTCCAACAACAGAGGCAAAAAGCATCAAAATACAACTGAGATCAAATCCAGCTTCAAACTGTTTTCTTAGCATCATTCATTATCTTTATTGTGAGTAAATAGTATTATCGCCTCTGTTCTATAAACTAATTCATGGTGTAGGAACTACTTTTCCTCTGAAATCACCCAGGCTCCCACTGATCCAGCTCTTTCTCCACGTCCTCTTCAACAGCTAACAGGAAATCAGCAAACTAAGGCTGACAAACACCAAAGTATGGATGAAATTTGTTCATAAAAAGAAGACAGCTCTCCTGTCTTCCTAAGATTTTGTAAAGCCACACTATCTTGGTTTCTTTTTCTTCATCTGTGCAACGCACAGCAGCTGATCAAATGATCCATTTCGGGGCCTGGGTGCAGCCGGGGTGTAGCACTCACCGTTTACAGGACTGGATGCAGCCATCACCTCACCGCTCTTAGACAGGCAGATACTAACGCTGTTAGGCGTGTTCACTGCAACTAATTTGTATTTCTTTGTGTTTTTGGAACCGTTTCTGATCGTGAGCAGCGAGATCTGCTGGATCGGTTCAGAGTAAAGCTGTGAGTCATCTGTGAGTCTGAAGCAGACTCAAAACTGCTAAGATCTGCTCTGGTCTGTGGGCTGAATCAATCCTGCACCGATCAGCCATAACATCATGACCGCCCGCCTCATACAGCTCTCCTCAGCCTGCCAAAGGAGCTCTGACCAGTCAAAGTGTGGTCAAAGAACATCCGAGGGTGTCTCGGAGGGTCTTGCACCAGGACCTTAGCAAATGATCATTTGGACGCTGGTTGTGGGGAGGGTCTTCGTCTCAGACCACCTCTGAATGTGGTCAAACTGGCCATCCACCTGTAGAGCTGTTCATTACTGATCGGATCGGCTGGGACGCATGTTAATACCAGGTGTAAACAGCTTCTACGATCCAAACTGGATCACTTCAGCTGTCATAAAACCACAGATTTACATTGATTTCGCCTCTTCTTGTGTCACAACTTAAAGGTGAATGGTTACCGTATCAACGTAACACACATAAAACACCTATGAGAACAGTCCGTCATATTTTCTGACACACTGCAAATGTTTTAAATACATTCAGCCACAGTCTCACCTGGTCTGTCCCAGATTCACAAAACAGCATCCATAGTCGGTCCCAAAAGTGATCTTAATCTTCCTGTAGTCATAAGTCTGCCGTCCATCGATCCGCTGCAGGAGGAGTGAATGAAACAGCTCAGTCATCTTTTCTCACAGAGCAGGAAAACACCATCCAAATCAAAGGAAAGGAAAAACTCCTCATGGAAAGGAATTAAAGACAAAAGGCAAAGAAATCTGTACATAACAGTTGATACAGTGTTGAAAAAAAGACCCACTGCTGGTGGTGTTTGGTGTGTTCGAGGGCGACTTAAACTGAGTGTGGTCAGGAAGAAGACCACCAGCTCCCAGCAGGCTAAGCTACAGTTTACTCATGTGAATGAGGCTACAACAGCGACTGATCTCATGGGAATACCGGAGAAAAACATCATAAAGGGTGAAAAGAAAGTAAAAATGTGACCTTCTGTCCAGTAACAGTACAGTGGCTCTTCAAGTAAGCCACAACTTTCCAACTGGATGCAACAAGGGATGAAGTCGGTTTTGATCCACAAAGTGGAAAAACAAACACATTTCCTTTATATTTTTGTTGCACTGACAATTTCTATGAGAAATAATCCAGAAAACGCAAAGAAAACGCAAGCAGACATACAAAAACACTTTCATGAGTTGGACAGCAGAGAGGCTTTGAACGCACCTTTTTCTCTTCGATGGCTTTCAGCAGGAAGTCCCTCTCACAGTTGGACAGCGGCGTGTCCTTCATTCTGCTGTTTTTTATTGCTGTTTGTAGTTTTATTTAAATGATTTAAATCAACCCTCCACAACCATGCGGACACCATCAATGTTTACCGTATACGAGTCGCGCATGCGCCGGAGCGCACAATTTACGGCACCTCTTGGAACCTGTTTCGGTTTAAACGCCGCAAATACTTTTTTTCAAAGATTCAAAAGATTCAAAGATTTTTGTCATTTCGACACGTTAAAAACAGGGTGAAACGAAATCTGTTTATCTGGCCCCTGTGCAAGCCCAATAAATAAAAAAAAATCTAATTAAGGATATATTCAAAGCAAGATAAATAAAATACGCAAAATAAGTGGAAATTAAACAGTCCTGTACCATTGAGGTAGTGTGCACTTAGGAATAAAATGACATCTTAAAGTGACAATTGTAGTGTTCAAAGTTTTTTTTTTTTGGGGGGGGGGGGGGGCAACAGTCTCACAGCCTCCAGGTAGAAGTTGTTCCTCAGTCTGGTGTTCCTGCTCTTAATGCTCCGCAGCCTCCGGCCTGAGGGGAGGGAGACAAACTGTGTGTGCGGGGTAAGTGGGATCCCTCATGATGCGGGAGACCCGCTTTCTGCTTCTGGAGGTGTACATGTCCGTGGTGGTGGATAGGCTGTGTCCCACAGTCCTTTGTGCAGCTTTCACCTCCCTCTGCAGCGCCTTCTTCTCTGCCGCAGAGCAGCTGCCGCTTCACAGGGTGATGCAGGAGCAGAGGACGCTCTCCATCTGTAGAACTGTCAGGACTGAGCTCCCAAGTCTCAACCTCCTGAGGACATGTCTGTGTTTATAACTACCTGTTTGAGATATCTCTCTGGATGTTGCTCAATAAAATATGTTAAAAAGAAAAACATTTATATGACGAATTGATCTTAATCTTTACACGACATGAAGGAACACTGGGAACTCACCGGTGACTGTATTCATGATTCGATTATTGGAAAGTACGCAGTGAAATTTCAGTGTTAGCACCAAAAGTCCACCAAGAGCGGGCCTTAACACAAAATAGAATTATTTCACTAACTAATTAGCTCTGTTCTCTCACATTTCCGGTTTAGGCTGCCATTAAATTGAAAACAACACATCTGTATGAGGGATGTGTGTAGGGGACGAGAAGTTAGCACCATCCAGGATGTTGTGTCCATCCTGCCAACCTTGTAGCCCCAAACCCGCTCCTGGCTCTGCCCATATCTGTGGCGGCATCCGAGCGCTCTTTCTCAGCCTTTCTCAGGCTGAAAACCTGGCTGCGCAACACCAAGACGCAGGCTGAAACTAAAACATTTGGCCATTATGAACGCTCACAGTGTCCTTAAGGATGAAAACCATGTCACGACTGTTTCAAATTTTCATCAGAAGGTCAACTGAGAGAAGATCTACTTTTGGAAATGCATGAAAGCCCAGAGTCATGAGCGCAGACTTTTTTCATTTGGGGTGTATTTTATCTGCTATGCCTGAGTATATTAAGTATTGCTACTGAATAAACGACACATCCAAATAAATCACTGAAAAGTTTGTGTGCTTAAAATACTTCCAACGTCCATTTCTGTACGCCTCCAACCTCCCAACGGCCAAACTGGAGTTGATGCCAGTTTACGACAACTGGAAGCGCTCGAGCGACTCATGCTACATTCGCATCAACTGGGAATTCAGAGTTGCTGCGCAATAATCTGAAGAGACGATTCTTAGATTGATAACCGGAATCCTCATTTAAAATGGTGATAGATATTTATCTTTGTGATAAGTTCCACAGAAAAGATTTAACAGTGACAGAAAAATAGTATGCTTTGTGACTCTGAGGTGGATTGCGCATCTTTTCTTTGTTGTGATTTTATAAAACCATTGTGGAAATCTGTTCAACACTGTACACTGTAAAAAGTTTCCAAATCACATTGTATCATCATTGTAGAAGATAATTACATAATTTCCTCGACTATAATAGATTATTAGAGGAATATGTGATGTTAAATATTTGTATTATTACTACTAGACAGTTTATTCATAGATGTGGAATAAAAGAAGCCATAAACATATTTTTCACATGCCTGAATCGGTTAGGCATATTTGTGAAAGCAGTTATTAAATTTAACTTTAAACAGCCGCTATTAAAATCAACTCGCGTCCGACATCATGTTCAATGTGACAGCAGCTTTTTACAATCAGTCGCCAGCTGTTCCGCACCTTTAGTCAACGAAGTAACTCTTCTCTCCTTAATTTCGTGGGCACCTGAAGGTATCATTCACGTTCTGCTTCTGCACGAAGTGCGCATGCTCCTCACCAGAAACTGCCTTGCAGCACTATTCAACCTCACACCGTTATCCGGGCCAAGCTGTCACTTACGGTCCATCCTCCCCAGCCGATAACCGTCCTCTCCCTCCAGTTTCCTAGTGAAACTCAAAGCGGGCCAGCCGCACAAGATTCCTACGCTGTTTTTGTTTGAGAAGCAGTTTCAAGGGAAGACTTTTCCCCCTACAGTTGCAACAAGGCGCAAGGTTTGTGTGTGCGCTCGACATCCCCTCCTGCGCGTTATTGCTGCTAAGTTAGCATGCTAGCAGTTGCTATCCATTCATTTCTGCTGGCCATTAAACATTTCGATCACAGCTTACTTCGAATATCATTTTTGCAGCCTGTGTTTTTAATTTCAGGGCATATTTCACTGGTCAGCTCCATGTATTATACCTTTTGGTTGTTAGATAAACTGTTGTTATGCTAACGTTTGCTATTTGTGACTGGCGCGTGTCCTGCTACGATAGCTAGCATTAGCCAGCGGAGCAGGTGCTGTGGACTGTGCCATTCATCTGAGAGTTTGGGCATTGCAGCGCTCGGTGGCAGCCATGTTAACTTCACAACCCTGTCCTATGACCTTTATTTTACTTCAATTTACAGTGCCCATACTTATATCATATTAAGGTTAGTTTTTTAAAGAGTTTTAGAACGAAAATAGAGCTTTTATGGCTGTTTAACAGCAGCAGTCAGAGGCTGATGAGTGATGTTGCCCCATGAGATGGACTGTGTTTACAAGAGGGACAGAAACTTGAATTGCTGTAATGTAATACATTTGAGGTGTGTCCTGTTTGTTTGGGGTTTTTTTGTACAGCTTGCATTGTGGATATAATTAACTGCAATTTGCTCATTATCTCATTTTTGTCTTGTCATGATGAGCTTGTCATAATGGTTGTGGAGTCGAGATGAACGTAATGGTGGTGACGGCTGTACAAGCAATTCACCGAAGAAATGGACATTATTGAGTCCTGTCTGGGATGTTTTATGAGGAAGTCACATAAAGCTGATGCACAGAAAGGATGTAATTAAATTAGGGGTATCAGAGAGCCATGTTCCTTTTTGACATGCGGTGTATTGTTCTTACAGATGACGACAGTCACTTTGTGGATTTAATTCAACCAAAAGGAACCGGTTTGGTTTTAGTTCGTACTCCACATGACTAGTTCCCAGGGAACCAAAGCATTTCCACAGCAGTTTCCATTCAGCTGGGTTACATTTGAGCTGACACAGTTTTAAAAACCCTAAACGTGATCGGTATTAGTAACAAATCTGTCCTAAGAGGAATAGCTTGGTAGTCATTGCTGTTTTTGATTCACAGTTAGAAGATCTTAATGAGAAAAGGTGATTGGAAGCAGTGTAAAAAAAGTCCACTACTGCACCATAATGTTTATACTCTTGCTTGAGGTGGTTTTTGCCTGTTTCAAAGGAGACTTTATGTACATTAGGACACTTTTGGACACATTTCTGGTTGAAACCTGCACACAGTAAACTCGTGTGACTGACCAGCATCTTCCCAGACATGATGGAACATCTCTGTGCCACATTTTCTCATCTGTTCCCACCATTTGATTGACTCTTATTGCTTCTCTGTCTTCTCTCTGCCGTTCATTCATGTCAGTTCACCCCAAAAGATTTAACACAGGTGAATTAATTCAAATGAATGGGGGGGGGGTTCTATATTTCTGTATTCAATTTCAAAACTTTAGAGAAGGATAGAATGTTTTTACATGTGATTTCCAGCTGTTAGTAAGTCTAAGCTCACCTGTCTGGATTTTAAAATATTGTTTACAGTCACAGTAAAAATGCAGATGGATGAGCAACATTTTAGCTCTTTTCATGATAAGATAAATGCGTTTTTGTGCTACGTGATCAGCGTGCTGTTTATCACGTACGCTTGATATTCTGTTGTTAGCAGATGGAACACCATCAGTGTGTAAATGAAAGTTAAGCAGGAATTGAGTAACGCGTGCTGCTGTGCTGTCTGCGGTGATGCTTTTCATGTCCTGCATCTTCTAACAAAGACCGGCTGATCAATAGGAAGTTATTGATGCTGTTGTTTGACAAAATAATAGTGAGCCCTTTACAGTTTCCAATACATGTTAATTTTGAGCTGTGAGGACAGTTAGAAGGCTAGATTTGTAGGGATGCATAAGGAGATGGAGGCATATTTACAAAGGTGAGATGTTTCTGGAGTAGAAAAGGAGCATTTTTTAATCTTTAACTTCAGGCTCATGAGTAAAGTGTGAGATTAGAGATGTGATGACACGGTTTGCATGCGTGTTCTGCTCTAATGTGACCTTCATTTCTTTGCTTGCTTTTTATCTCACACACACCTCCCTCCATCTCTTAACACACTTGTGTTCTCTATTTATATCACTGACCCGACGCACACAGTCACTCTCCATAAATAAAACCTATCTCAAACTCACCTGCCTCTTCTTTCCGTGCCACTCGCCCCCCCCCTCGCCCGGCTTCTCTTTGTTTATCTCAGCATCTGCTCACCACTCCCATTCCTCCCCTGTCTTAGATGAAGTTGGGCGGAGGCTGGACGTGGCGCCTGCTGCTCCTGTCCTCCCTGGCTGTGGCAGCCGTGGTGGCCCAAGAGCAGCAGCTAGAGGCTGACGTTTCAGACGATGACATGGGTTTGGACGAGGAGGAATTGAAAGTTCTGCTGGCAGAGGATGAGGATGAGGAGGAGGCGACAGTGATAGACGAGGAACAGTCTGATGAAAAGGAAGCTGAGATGACTGGAAGTGATGCCAACATCTCCTTTCAGGTCAGAAACGGGTCTTACATCAAATGCACATGTTGAGGTGAAACTTATAACAATCGGACATCTTTTCATGTTTCCCAGGTAACGTACAAAACTCCCGTTCCCACCGGCGACGTGTACCTCGCAGAGACGTTTGATGACGGCTCACTGGACAGGTATGAGAGAAGTGCTTCTAAGAATAAACGTGCAAAAGGATTGTGTTCATGTGTGTGAGAGGGAGCTTTGTGATGTTAATCCTGCAGGTGGCAGACGTCAAAAACAACGAAGGAGGACGCGGATGAAGACATCGCCAAATATGACGGTGAGTTGCCGCTCTTCCTCTCATCCAGATGTGTGCTGTCTCAACTCCACACAGAGACACTTTTCTTATCTAAGAGTTGAACTCTTGTAGTTAGGATCATGAAAATGAAATTTTCTGACTGAATTATTTGTGTTTTGACCTCCATCCAACCCCTCTGTGACGGCAGGAAAGTGGGCTGTGGAGCAGCTGAAGGAGAACAAGGTTCCAGGCGACCTGGGCCTGGTGCTGAAGTCCCGGGCCAAACATCACGCCATTGCTGCGATGCTGGACAAACCCTTTGTCTTCGAGGATGAACCTCTGGTTGTTCAGTACGTTAACACGAGCACAGAGTCTCTTTTTGCTTACTTTCACTTGAGAGAAATTGTTGAAATTGTTTGGGTGTCTTCTGGTTGTAGGTATGAGGTGAATTTCCAGGATGGTATTGACTGCGGTGGAGCATACATCAAACTGCTCTCAGACACTGGCAGTCTGAATCTGGTTGGTTTACTGTTCATCTGCTGCAGATAGTTTTTTAGGCCTGACACTTCTTCTTTTGTCCTCCACTTGTCCAGTTTCCTCAAATGTTTTAAGGACACACTGCACACCATGCTGAGATATGCCAAGTTTTCAGCTAATAGCTCTTTGGGAATCACCTTGTTGCTGCAGAAATCCTATTTTCTGTCTGTCAGACTGTGTTTTCTTTGCTGTTTTTCATAGATGCAACTAAAGAAATGGGAACAAATAATGTGTCTTTGTGACAGACTGCTAGTAAAAAAAATTAAAATGATTCTCTAAGTTGTACACACTGGTGCACTGAACCCTGGTCATCCCTTCAATTAGGTGCCTCTTTATGCTTGAATGAATCATAGGTCAGCGTTAAGTGACTCAACAAACAAACAAGTTCAACTACGGTATTTTGTAAGCAACCAGAAAGCTAACTTAAGACCCTCAGGAACCAGAACAACTGTCTCTCAGGATCAAGACTTTTGCACAGTGCTGTATTATAGTTTAATCTCACTTACAGTAGTAAACATAATGCTTCAGTTTGCCCCTCTGTTGTCAGCTTATTGACTTGGTCACTTAGTTTATAGATATTTCAGACCAATCAGCCTGTTTTTTATTGTTTTTTTTTATGTATTTTCCTTGTAGTTTATTACCCTTAAGAGGCTCATAGTTACTGGCTGCTCTCTGATCATTGTACATGTGAATTCTGCAGAAATTACAGCACTGTAGTTGTATATAACTTAAGAATTAAGTGATTTTTGTCAAATGCAAAAAAAAGCCCTACATAGCCAGTAGTGTGGGTCTGCACATGTTGGCTGCAGCTGAAGAAAAGCACACATTTTCATTGACATCTGTCGGTGTAAATATGAAAACTGCTTTAGAGACACCTTCGTGTCATGTGTGCTAAAGAATTTTGCAAAGATTGTGTTGACACTTCCAGACTGAAAACTTCCTCATCACATCTATCTCCTGCTCTGCACCGCAGGAGCAGTTTCACGACCGTACACCCTACACCATCATGTTTGGACCCGACAAATGCGGCGAGGACTACAAGCTGCACTTCATCTTCCGCCACAAGAACCCTCTGAACAAAGACATGGAGGAGAAGCACGCCAAGAGGGCCGACGTCGACCTGAAGAAGTTCTACACCGACAAGAAAACTCACCTCTACACGCTGGGTATGTGATGTACCCAACGTGAAAAGGCCTGCTGAGGGATTTTTCATGTACTTTATTCCCTTTTCTCTGCTGTCAGTTCTGAACCCGGACAACAGCTACGAGTTGTTCATCGATCAGTCGAGCGTGAGCCGCGGCAGCCTGCTGAATGACGTGGTTCCTCCTGTCAACCCACCGAAGGAGATAGACGACCCAAATGACTCCAAACCAGAAGACTGGGATGAGAGGGCCAAGATTCCTGACCCAGAGGCGGTGAAGCCTGCTGACTGGTGACTATAACATCCTTATAAGTAGTTAAGAAGCCTTCATCTCTACCGAGGAGGAACTACATAAAGAGAGCAGTTACATTATTCTGCTGATGTGTTAGTCCCAGATTTAATTTCAGTGGGAAATCAGTGTTTGGTGTATGTGTGTTTTTAAGGGATGAGGATGCACCTGCAAAGATCGAGGACCCTGATGCATTGAAACCAGAGGACTGGCTGGATGATGAAGCAGAATTTGTTCCTGACCCTAATGCTGAGAAACCAGAGGACTGGTAAAGAGATTCAAACTCAGCAGTAGGGCTGTAGCGATACACTAATCTCACGATACGATACACGGCATTCAGCGATACGATTTTATACGATTCGATACGATACGATTTAACACACATCATGTTCTGAAAGATTTTAAAGGGACAGTGTGATTTGACATGAATTGGACTGGTGGTCCGACCTTTGACCCGGAAGGACAACACCACCAGACAAACGGAAACAAAACAAACGTGTCACAAACGTGTCTTCAGCGTACGCAGACTCAAGTTTATGTTGTGAATATTACATCATCAACCTGCTTGTTTTACTTGCTAAATACCATAAACACAAATCCAAATTCTCTAATCACAAACCGTCTTTTTTCATTTTTGAGAAGCTCAAACAAAACATTACAACAATCCTACATTCTATAAACAGAAAAACCATGAAAACCTCTGAGCTTTGCACTTTATATAACATTTTTATTAACTATCACTGTTTTGTATAATGTGACCCCCATGGCATCGTTTTTTATTATGTTCTGTGTTTCCACTAATTGTAACGTCTGACTTTTCAATAAAGTTTGCTTAAAAATTTAAATAAATAAATTGATATTCGTTGCTGAAAAATCGATACTTTATCGGGAAATAAAATATCGCTATATATCGCGGTATCAGTAAAATTGCTCAGCCCTCCTCAGCAGCCTGTGAGCTGTGTTATTTAAACAGTGGAATGACGCCTGAAAGCTCATCGTTGTGTCGATCTGTGTGTGCAGGGACGAGGAGATGGATGGAGAGTGGGAGGCCCCGCAGGTTCCTAACCCAGCCTGCGAGACGGCCCCTGGCTGTGGAAGGTGGAAGCGCCCGATGATCAACAACCCTCAGTACAAGGGCAAATGGAAAGCTCCTCTGGTGGACAATCCTAACTATCAGGTAGCAGCTGATTTTTAGCTTTTGTGGAACGTTTTGTCCCGACAGCCGCATAGTTTCCACTAGTTGTGTTTATTTTGTCTTACACTTCTTCTCCAGTCATGTCTACTTTAGATTTTTATCTTTTATATTTCGCCTTAAAAAAACATCAAATTCGAGTAGGAAAAAGTAAAATTTATTTTCCTGTGAAAACAACAGCGAGCAATTTCCTTCGAATAGCCCGTTTTTACCGTTTCTTTCTGCACCAAACGTGACGACATTATTCAGGAAAAAGCTTGGTGTGAATAATATATCATGAGTCTGGTTTTACTTGGTCTATCAACACAATTTAAACCTGGTTTATAGTTTGAAGTCTGCACTTTCAACACAAGCTGAAATGGAGGCTGCATCTTGCTGCTACATCATATGTTTTGACTCCAGAGGTTTAAACCTGTCCTCGCTTTCTTTGTCTGACCCCAAGGGAGTCTGGAAGCCACGCAAGATCAATAACCCAGACTATTTTGAGGACCTGCAGCCATTCAGGATGATGCCGTTCAAGGGACTGGGACTAGAACTGTGGTCCATGACCTCGGATATCTACTTTGACAACTTCATTATCACCTCACACAAGGAGGTGGCCGACCGCTGGGCCTCTGACAGCTGGGGGCTGAAGAAACTGGTGGCCAGCGCTAACGAGGTCAGTGTGCAGCCTTATGACGGCAGCAGGAAGGTTAAATAGGCACGTGTAATTTCCCACAGCGCCATGATGTTCCTGTAAGGAAAATACTCAAAACTTGATCTCTGGTCCATTTTTTATTTTTTTTTCCAACAGCCGGGGATTTTTGCCCAGCTGACGATGGCTGCAGAGGAGCGACCGTGGCTCTGGGTGATCTACATGCTGACAGTAGGCCTGCCCATTGGACTGGCAGTGCTCTTCTGCTGGCCAAAGGTACCAAGACCGGTCTCATTTCTATTGTCCACGCTGATCATGACATGATTTAAGTCCTGAGTCTGACCGAAACGCTCTGCTTTGTGTTCCAGAAATCAGATGAGGACTATGTGTACAAAAAGGCGAATCTTCCCAAGACTGATATAGAAGAGGAGGAAGAGGAAGAGGAGGAGGAAGAAGAGGAAGCGGCGGCAGCAGCAGATGAAGACGGAGCAGCTGAGGCCTCGGAGGCAGCACCAGCTGCAGGTGTGACAAACTCTGCTGATGCTGTGCTGACCAAAGTATCTGAGCTACACCGTTTCTGAACAGTCACCACCATTCGTTTTCTTTTCCTCTTCTTCTAAAGCAACAGAAGAGGATGAGATGGAAGACAGCGGTGCAGGAGGGGACAATCGAGATGAGGATGATGAAGATGAGGAGGAGGAAGAAGTAGAGGAGGAGGAGGAGGAGGAAGAAGAAGAAGGAGAGAAGGAAAGCAAAATTCCTGAGAGAACAGTAGAAGAAAAGGTTGGTGTCTCCAATTTTTACCGGATTAACTGCGTTAGCAAAAGCTTTGATGGATGTGTTCTTACCCAAATTAGGTCAAATGATCACATATAACATGTCATTGTTGGTTAAAGTCACAAAGCTCTAACCCTTTATGGTTTAGAAATAAAACAGCAGTTGCCGCACTGATCAGACTGATTTGTGCAGATTAAATGCGTTCAGCGATGGTTTAACTTTCTCCATCTTTGGACCACAATTATGAGCTCGGATTAGTTAAGGAACCTGGAGTAGTTGAGCAGCTTTACTTTAAAACATCTCTCTCATTACCAACATGTCTGTTTTAGATGGAGTTGGTTGAGAATAATTTGAAAGCGTTTCAAACCGCTGTCACATAGTTTAAAACGCTTCATCCTTGTGAGTTTAGGACTTCGAATCATGTCTTTTATCTCAGTTTGAAGACAACAGAAGTCGCAGCAGTGGTGTCGCCTAACGCCATCCCGGTTCAAGGACCTTTAGGTGCTGTTGGCCTCATGGACACGGATTTTCTCATATTAACTAACCTGAAAATGCTGAAAAGTTTGCTAGCAGTGGGCCACATTGCTGCTTGTATGTGACCAGTATTAGATCCCAGGGATAACTACGACCCAGCTCTGCTTTACAGACGTTGTTCTAGTTGTTCCCCTCTGATTTTCTGTTAAGATTCGTACTTGATGACTATTTTCAAGGAAAAAGGGAACTGTTGAAGGCTGGGACTGCCTACTATCATGGGTGGCTGGTTACCTTTTTCTTTGCTTGGGTGGAGGAGAGAGAAGATGAACCTTACCAGGAGGCTATGAATCGCACAGCCGAGTGCAAAATCCACTCATTTACAAGAGGCTGAAATCTGAGCAAATACATCAAGCAGGCTTGATTTTATGGCATGATACTGATTAAAGTGTTGGACTTGAATGCATCAGCTGGCCAGAAGCAACATTCGTTAGTTTGTTCATGAGTGAGCATAAGCAAACCAAATGTTTCCACTGATGGGTTCAGGCTGCGTTGAGTCACCAGAGGCTGGCAGAACACGTTATATTTCTCCTGGTTACAAATCAGTAGAAGAAGCAGTTGTCCTAACCGGTAACAAAGGGATGTTAGATTTTCACAGATTTTCACCTTTTCTTCTTCACATCGTCTAAATGTGAATCAGAAATGGAAATGAAGACCTTTCTAGTTGCTGTAATTTTGTCCACGATGACCTACGAATATAACGTTCATCCAGGCTCTGACCCTTGTGGTTAATCACTGGATGGGAATACTCTCTCCCTGCTTCTCAGGCACTTTGATCTTAAAAGAAATGAGCAGAGTCTTGTTGTTTATTTTAGTGTTAAAATGCATTTAAATTAAATTCTGTCCCACAGCTGAAAAACGACGGAGACGGCGCTGAAGAGGGCAACAAACAAGCTGTGAGGAAGAGGAGGGTACGGAAAGACTGAGGAGGCAAATCCCTCCTCTGCTGTCTTCTTTCTCCCCCGATGAGAAGGAGGTGGAACCTCTGTTGCTGCTCCCTCCACCCTGAGCGGAGCAGCATCTTTCCTCCAACCCAATTGGTAGCCTGCAGTCACCTGGCTGCCCCATCACACAGCTCCACCCACCCAGGTTTGCAGTCTCACAGAATCCTGCATCCTGCCCCCTCGTGTTTCCTCCTCCTGTGTGGAGATTAATGCATTTAGCTCTCCACCCTCCACGCTTTCCTCGGCCTTCTTTTCTGTTCTAGATACAGTTGCTGTTAAAATGCCTGCGTCTTCTACCTCGTGTCTGTCCTCTCTCTGAACATAACCATCGCAGATTTACCGCTCTTTGTCCCGTCGTTGGCGGCTGCAGAGAGCGTCCGCGCCGACCGCCGTCTGCTCCACTCCCTCTAATCTTTTTTTACGGCATATCACCGGGGGCCACATCTCAGAAGTTTAACGCTCGTGTCCTTGTTTTGACGAACACGGTTGAGGACACGGTGTCGGGACAAAGGTCCTGTCTTGTTTGAAGTTGTTTGGCTTTTGGGATCGGGAGGCGGCGCCGGGCTGAGGGAGGACTGAAGGAGATGTTGCTGCAGAGTGAGCAGAAAACTCACCTCAGCTTCCAAACAAAATGGATTCTTCTGTTTAGATTTTAGCTAGTTTGTAACAAGCATCAGTTACTTTTATGTGTTTTTTTTACTGTTTTAGCAAGTTGAGAGTTAGCACTTATAAACTATTTATTGCTTTTTATTGTTTTGTTTGTTTATGCCAGTATGAATAAATGAATATTGCAGTGTTTGGACGGCCTTGAGGCAATTCTCTTGACACATACACCACTGATGTGCTTACTTCTAGCCAAGGTCTGGAGTGTTTTTTTAAGAAACGACATAGTCGGTGTGCTTGCAGCAGAAGTAGGTACTTTTTCTTGCCTTGGCCATCAGTTGTGAGGCAGAGTTACGTGGGTTTCTGCAGCTGGATATGAAACACGCCTCATTCAGTCAGTACAAAGCAGTGCTTTCCCACAAATGTCCAGATAAGCAGGAGTTTGTTGCCTGAGAAAGACATTTACGCAAATTAGTTGTTTTTTTATTGCTGTCTCAAGCTTTTTGTAGTTCACCCTCCTGCCAGATGCTGGCAGATATCCCTGTTTACATTTGTTTGCAAATTGTACATGGCTCTTGGAAATAAAGTTATTTAATACAAAAAGACACATTTTCTCTGGATTATAATGTTGTGTTGTGCAGGTTATAAAGACTCAGAGAGCAGTGATCTTCTGTTTTATTGGAAGAAAAGTACTTAAAGGTGTATCGTCCACACACGGGATGAGTTTAAATCATCATGTGTGCAGAAAAGGCATTAAGCATGCCTGACAACTCATGAAATACCACAGTACAGCTGCTGAAAATATCAAAATAACCTCAATAAATTACAACATAAAGTGTTCGTAGCCTTCGTTAAAATGATCAGGTCATCCCTTGTTAAACAGCGTTAAATTCTTTGTTTTAATGTTTACCTTTTTGTTGAAACGTGGTTTTTTTTTCACTTTTCACTGCCTCCTCATCCCTTTCATCTGAGGCAGCGGCCATCTTGGACACGCCCTCCTCACTGCTGCACACTGAGGGCGTCGGCACTCGGACGGTTAAAGCCATTTTCTGGCAGGAGATTTGTACTCAGGCCAGAAAGACTGGATCAATAGCACTCAAGGCCTCTTTAATGCTTTTGTTCTTGCATTTAAGGGGAAACCATCTGTTACAGGAGCAGGGAAGCAAATGTAGACAACGAAGGTTCGTCTTTGCCTCATTTCTGCTCCTGCAGACACCAACACTGAAAGTTCATTCTGTTTCAAATCAAACACTTGTAATAAGAACATGACTACAGTGCTAGTTTATTTTTAGTGTATGTGCTTTTACTAGGATCCACTTACTATTCCTAAATAGTTCTCAGTAACTTTATACAGTCTGCAATTCACTGATTAACTTACATTTCATTAGATGTAATAATCTGCCAAACAAACACTCGAGATATTATTTATACATGCCATCCAAGTACATTTTTCATGTTCTATAACACTGTTAAGTTTTACCAGCTTTTAAGTGACGATATCCAGTCATAAGAGAAGATTTGAGACAGATCAGTCTGCCACACAAAGTACTTTACAAAAATAAACCGGTGCCTATCATGGAGGCAGTTTTGGGTCAGAATGTAAAGTCGAAATGTTGGGGAGTCCACAGGAAGTCAGAGGTGTCCTCAAAGAGAAAACCATCCAGCTGAGAATTATTTTACAAACATTACTCTGATGGAGAAACTCAGATTTAAACGACCCGTCGCCACTAAACTCACTTCTGGTTTTGCATTAGTGGCTAAAGGTTAATGAGGGGAGGACTGAGGGCCAAATTAACTTAACATTTACGTCGGAGCTGACTGGATGGGTGACAAAGTCAGCTTTAGTTAGTTTTTTTCTTTATATTTACACTGTTAGTTCTGGAAACTCCCAGTTTTGCAGAGAAAGCAAACCCATCTCCGTGGTGGGTTTCCTCTCCCAGCTGCTGGCCCCAGACCTCAGGGTTCCTTTGAGATTGGCTCACTTCCGCTTGCCCTTGGTGTCGGTGGTCTGGAAGACGCTCGAGGCCGACATCAGATTCTCGATGTACTGCCCCAGGACCTGATTTTCCGATTTCAACTTCAAGTTCTCCTCTTTGACTGCGTCGACTCGCGCCGACAGATCTGCAACACGACAGAGAAGAAGAGTCTCAAACACAGAGCTCAGAAGGATTAACACAAATCTGCTTGCCCTGTTTGGGGATTTTATCTCGTAAACGTTGCACTGGAACGCTCAAAAACCATAGTTTTTCCCCTCTGAGTAAAGCTAGATGCAGGCCTTTGCTTCATAATTCCCAAATAACTGCAATAAGATGACTTTTAGACCTTTAAACGTTCAGATGTGGTCTTTTAAAGCTGTGAAGCTTTTTATTCAATGTGTTAATTGATCCTAATTCCAAAAAAGTTGGGACACTTAGTTAAAATAAAACAGAGTATTTGGGTTTTTTTAGCAGCAGCAAGTCTCAAAAAAGTTTGTCTGGGGCAACAAAAGGCAGGAAAAGCGAGTGATACAGAAGGAAACAACATGAGGAACATCTGATCAGGGTAACTAGCTGCAGATCAGTGACATGATTGGATATAAAAACCATCCATAAAATACAGGTTAACGCTCTTTCAGGCAAAGAAGAAGCCAGGTGTGAAATAATGGCGTCTTCTCTGGACCAAAGCTCATTTAAAATGGACTGAGACAAAGTGGAAACTGTTCTGTGGTCTCTTAGAAACTAAAGGAGAGAGGGTTCATCCAGCTTGTTATCAGTTTAAAAGCCTGCATCTCTGATGGTATGAGGGGGGGCATTAGCGACTGTGGAACAGGTAACCTGCACATCTGGAAAGGCTCCACCAATGCTGAAAGGTGTGTACAAGTTTTACAGCAACATCTGCTCCCATCCAGACGACGTCTTTTTTAAAGAAGGCCTCGTATGTTTCAGCCACCTACTGCATCTGTTCCAACAGCACAGAATACAGGAGAAACCGCAGATTTTAATTCTAACAGCGGAGATCTTGCTAAGCAGAACTATAATGATGGTTATCAACCTGAGGCGTGTGCTACGAAGCAGGATAAGCGGCTTAGTGAGCGACCTTAAGGTTCAGCAATCGAAGTACTGAAACATATAAAAACATCTGCGAGATGACCGACTAAACTGTTTGACTTTCACCAAGAAGCAGAAATTACTCTAAAGCCTTGTTTCTGCCGATTTTGAAAGAATTGGAACTAATATTTATCATTTTAAGACTCATTATTTCTTAAAATCATCAATATGTTATCAAATATTGCGCTTTGGGAAGCTAAAAACAGTTTTGTTTAGCCATTCTGAGACTTTAGATGGTACAAAGAGCATTTAACTGAGCCCCTGCTGCATCTGACAGAATAACACTGAGGTTGCTAGATGTATTTCCCAGGTGCTTCCTTGAAAACGAGTAGATAAAAAGGTGCAGAAATGTGCAAGTGGCAGCAGAGTAAACCAACAAAGCCTTTTCTTTTTATCTCTGATCAGTAGTCGGTGTGTCTGTGCATTAAGAGGAGAGGCTCTGCTGCTCTGGAGAGGATTAAATTAATGTGAAAGTTGTTGTTTTTTTACCTTCCAGTGTGTGCTGAAGTTCCAAAACTTGATTTATCAACCTCGTCTTCTCCTCCATCTCCACCTGGTTCTCCATGTCTCCTGAAGTACACACAACAAATGTTGCTGTTTACGCATCACAACATCTCCGGGTTAAAACCTGCACAGACCTCCTGTAAGAAGACTTACCGTCTATGTCGCAGTTCATGATGAAAAGCTCTGTCTCCTGTTTAGTATACAGGGCTGCAGATCCACCGTCTGCTGAAAGGGAAAAGGGACAAAAACTGTGAGTCTCTTAAAGTCATTTCTTGGTGAGAACAGGATGCGGTCAGGTGGTGGTTCTGTTAAATATGCAGGCATGTGTACATTGCTTGTATGAGAGAAGGTGGTGTGTCAGGCCCACATCGTCTCAGAAAACACAGAATGGCTTTATTTATAGAGGATGTAAGAGAAACTGGTGTTAAATCCCGCTGAAACTGAGGCCTATTCACGTCAGTCTGTCAAAAACCAAAATGACGGTAAAAAGCGATAGCTGTGTAAACAGTTGAGATGCCTCAGTGTAGATGATAGTAAAGGGAGCAGATAACCGCACCCAGCCTGTGAGGTGATGCGGGGATGCTGCTCGCTGCTGACCAGCTGGAGAACCAACTGCCGCCGTCTACTTACTAGTATGATATAAAACCGCCACAATTTAACAAACTACAACCCTGTGTTCATGAAAAACAAACCTTACATCTGCCAAGCAGAACCACACCGTTACCGCTTTCAACATCATCTCCCAGCCAAAATAAATGCTTGTCAACTCTGTCCGATAATGGGAGTGTGTACGTTAGCTTTTTAAGCTAACCAGCTGAGCGACTGGCCACGCTAACTAAGAAGAGGCAGACCTAAACATTTAGCTCCAAACACGAAGCATTTTCCCCACATTAGAAATTACCTTGACAGTCAAAATGTTTGGAATCGACTCTCTTAATAATACACTTAACGTGTCGTCGGACGTTAAGGGAAGCAGAGCAGCTAACTGCTACAAGCTCATTTATGCTACTAGCTAGCTTTAGCTTCAAATGAAATACCATTTTCAAAAGCAGAACGAGATTTTTCCCTCTGAAGATTTTAAGAAACTATGGAACGTATCGTTTACCCACCTATAGTAAAAAGGGCTTCCTGTAAACAGAATACTGTGCTGCGGAGGAGGAGGAGGAGGAGGATGATGATGATGATGACAGATGAACTTCATCAATCGATATCGTCATCAGTCTGCGCACTTCACCTCAGCGACCGACAGGGGGAGCACAACCCAGTACATTCAGGTACACAAAAACACTCACTGCAGCTCTGCACGCACAGGCGGCCTGTAGCAACAACAGCTGGATATGAAAACCTTTGAATTTAGCCCCATCAGACCTTTGTGTTTTAGTTTAGTTCTGTTTTGTTGTTTAGTGCATATATATGATGCAGTGTTTGCTGGCTGCTGTGCAGATTAGTCAATGTGTTGTATCCCTGCAGCTTCTGCTCGCTGTTTGTTGGCCAATACAGACCCTGAGGATGCTGCTGCCGCCCCCAGCAGCAGTCTGTGGCCGGCCTATTCAATTTTTTGCTCTGTTTGAAGGCTTTCTGAAGGATAATTTACCGTAATAGAAATCTGAGTGGGTTATATGTTATTTAGATATCCGCTACCTGTATTTTCACTGGACTACAGCCAGTGGGTGTCTAGATTGCAAATACTTTCAGGTACAAGAATATAAAATCCCCAACATAAAGACAAAGTTGTGATAATTTAAAAACTAATCTGAAAACGACTGTATTTATAATGAGTTTAACTTTGTTGAAAATCACTGTAAAATGAAAGGTCCTGAGCTCAGAGATAACTGAAATAAGCATCAAAATGCAACCAGAAAACTACCAAAAGAATCCGAAAAACTATTTTACTGCTGTGTCACTACACATATCACATCTAAAATGTGAAAAAGGGTGAGTCTACATCTTAGAGGGGTTTGTTGTTTTAAGATGAAGAGACAAGCTTGTTTTAACCCTATTTTTTATCTACAGTGACTGTAAGTATCATCACATTAAGTCATATTAATTGAACTTTCATGGTAGAAATACAAAAACAGAAGAGTCTGCAGCTTTGCCCCTTTAAGGAAAAGTCTTGTGTTTCTCCCTCTGGTGCTTTCTCCTTTGAAAAGGGCACAGAAGAAGTCCTGACAGCTTGATTTTAAGTCAAAGTCTCTGAATATCGTCTGTGCATATCTCAGCGGATTTGCGCATATTGATACTTGTACAGTATTTACTTAGTCCTGTTTTATAATCACAAAATACATAGAAATGTCACTTTGATCAATACTCGACCTTTACACGCTGTGGCTCACGAGTAAAAGCCTGAAGGGCTTCACAACTTTCTGTTTGCTTGGGTCAGACAGTCATAATAATTTCGATAACGTTCTATTTGCTCGCGCTGGTCGTATTGAAAGATTTGACACATCTGATAAAGCAAAACTTGATAACTTATGGCTGAAATACTCTCAATATTCTGGATTCTCCGGCTCTAAACTAACAGGATTTCAAATAACTAAATTCTTAGGGTAAATTTGCATAACTAAAGTATTTAAATAAGGTTGCACTGAGGTTAGTATCCCATTAACTGTACCGAGTTTGGCTCCCTGTTAAATCCAGAGTAGAATTTAAAGTTCTTCTCCTTGCATATAAAGCTCTTAATGACCGAGCTCCATCATATCTTAAAGATCTCATAGTTTTTCCTAACAGAGCACTTTGCTCTCAGGCTGCAGGTTTCCTTGTGGTTCCCAGAGTTTCTAAAAGCAGAATGGGAGGCAGAGTCTCCAGTTATCAGGCCCCTCTCTGTGGAACCAGCTGCCAGTTTGGGTTCATGAACCCTCACTACCTTTAAGATTAAGCTTCAAACTTTCCTTTTTGATAAAGTTTATAGTTAAGGATGGCTCAGGTGACCCTGAAACATCCCATAGTTATGCTGCTTTAGGCCTATGCTGCTGGGGGTCTCCCATGATGCACCTCTGCTCTCTTTACTCCTCATTAACACATGACATTATTGTTGCTATGGTGCTTGTTGTCCCCTCTTTCCTGTCCTCCTAACCCCCAGCCGGCTGAGGCAGATGGCTGCCCTTCCTGGTTCTGGTTCTGCCGGAGGTTTCTTCCTTTTAAAAGGCTCAGGACGAGGGGATTGAATCTAAATACTTTGATGCAATCTGCTCTGTTTTTTTTTTAATTGGCTCTGTGTGAATTAGAGTAATTTGGAATTTAATTTGATTGGATTGTGATTTTATTACAAAGAATTAGACTGTAATTGGCTTGAATTGGAGTGTATCTTTGAAGTGCCTTGTGAGGATGATTGTGTCTCACTGTCAAATACACAGTGAAGGCAGACCAAGGGTTGTGGTGTGATCTTAAATTTGGATTGGAAGAAATCTGTAAAGTCTACGTGAATGAAAACCAAAAGCAAAGGCGAGTTAGGAGCCACACCTGAGTGCTGTCACAGCACAACACACACAATAACAACTCTGCTGCTACAAACCTTTGCTTCTGCCTTGCTGACCTTTGCCCAGTTCTCACATCGGCTTCAGCTGTCTGCACATTAACAGTTGAGGAGCACAGTAATCCTTCTGCACAAAAGGCCAACGACACTGAAGCGATTGTGAAAACATTTCAAGAAGTGGGATTAGCGCCTTTTTTCAGACATTTCCTTCCTTTCGTGTTGAGATTTTCTCAAACTGGAAGGACTCCTGTTTTAGGTCAATCAGCTGCGGGTTATAAGAATCTGTGTTGGCGTTTGCTTTGAGCTCTTTAAGTTAAACGAGCTAACTTAAGAGCAACTGCTGTACCTGCGTCGTCTGCTAAAGAGATCGTAGTAAACATCCCATCATCCACGTCCACCTCTGCCTCCAGGGCCCGAGTCTCTTTGTCGCCCTCCAGCTTGGACTCCTCGGGGTTTTTATCTCACAAAGTCACTCATTGTGCTCGGATATTTCCACCGTTTGTCACTCGCTTTTGCTGCCTCTGTCCGCCTCCTTTTTCTTCGGCCCTGTTTGCTCATGCACCTGCTGTTTCAGCCATTCGCTTACCTGCTCTACCTGACTGACGTGTCGGGTTACATAGCTGTCATTGGAATGGGTCACCATGGCAACCTCTGGTGTAAAACAAACAAAAAAAAAAAAACAGACCAGCCCCAAGGAAAACTACCAGGGGTCAAAGTTTAAACTCAAGTCAGCTCTTGTGAAATTGGACCATAAACATAGCTCTTCTATACACACTTATTTGACATTAGGAGTGATGCTGCTGGAGGTTTTGTTCACATCCTACAGGCTACAACACTGTAGCTCACAGGACGGCAAGAATGTAGATGCTTTCCACCTGTTCCAAACCAAAACTTCAGAGTTAAAGCTTGTATGTAGACATGTGGGAGCAGTGTGAACTCTAGTGGTTAAAACTGAACACTGCAGAACGGCAACAGACACGTCCCAGCTGAGCAGTTCACAGAAAGCCTCATAGGTCTAATTCTTCATGTAGGAAAACATTTTTAAGGGAGTTAAACACCAAGTCAACCTGTGATTCATGCGAGGTCAGATACGACATCTGAAGTGAAAGATAATCCTGCAAAAAGCCTGTAGCTTTAAGCACTTTCAGGCAAAATCTAAACCACAAATTCCAAAGTAACCTTTAACATAAAAAGGCTTTTTAGCTGAGGAGTGGCTTGCCTTGTTTCCATGGGAATAATTTGATTGTCTTCACACTGCTGGAATGTGGTTAAAAGTTATGAAGATAGTGTGTTTTTTTTGGCTCACCAATAATAAAGCAGGATGTCCACCTTTAAGGGCATTTTTTCTCTTTTCAGATTTATCGTCAGTTTGAACCAAAACAATAAAAAATCTGAAAAGGAAGCAAACTTGACGAATTGTGTGACCTGCAGAAGCTTTTACTCTCCTTAGTAAAATCTTTTTTTAACCTCTACAACCCGGGGGTGGGAGGGGAACCTCCGGTTTGATCCAGCTCTGATCTGCTTGAGTCTCACATGTGTTAGCTTTATTCTGATATGAACATGGTTTAATTCGTTTTGGGCATATCATTTTAAAGCAGGAACCCCAGAAAGACTCCTGGGGATGAACAGGTTAATCATTTGATCGCTTCGTCTGTAAGTGGTACTCGACTGGACCAAATGAGCAACATAAATTATCTCATTAAACCCAAGATTTTCACATGACAGCTGGAGATTTGGTTAAAATTTGAGCAAATTTCGGATAGAAACCTGGCTGGTTAACTGCATATCTGTAATTAAGGTTGCAGCTAAAAAAAGAAAAAAAAGACAAGGACGCCCTAACAGGCAACTCAAGTCAGCTAATTAAGTGTAATCATATGAAAATACATTCACTGGCCACTTTATTAGGTACACCTGGTCTGAGTATTTCAGAAGCTGCTGATCTGCTGGGATTTTCACCCACAACCATCTCTGGGTTTACAGAGAATGGTCAGAAAAAGAGAAAATATCCAGTTAAAATGCCTTGTTGATGTGAGAGGTCAGAGGAGAATTGGCAGGCTGGTTCCAGATGATAGAAAGGCAAAAGGAACTCAAATAAGCACTCGTTTCAACCAAGGAATGCAGAATAGCATCTCTGAACGCACAACACGTGGAACCCTGAAGAAGATGGGCTGCAGCAGCAGAAGACCACACCGGGGGCCGCTCCTGCTGGAAACGGAGGCTACAATTCACACAGGCTCACCAGAACTGGACAATAGAAGATTGGAAAAACGTTGCCTGGTCTGACGAGTCTCCATTTCACTCGCAGTGGAATTAGTAGCAGAACAGAAAATTCCGCTAACGCGTAAACGAACCAGAAACTGGATTTCCGCTTGTTCCGCTACTGGGTTAATTTGTCTCAAAATTAAAGCAAGTTCGCTGAAAATTAACGTTTTAACGCAAAGTTAGCTTTTTAGGCAAGATTAACACGCGCACGATCTATAAATATATCAAATCTAACGCGTTAACGTGTTTTTATATCAATTTGGAATTATTTAATTTCGACAGCCCTTGTATATACATATATATAGATAGATATGTCCACCCCTTTATGAGCACAGTGTCCCATCTTCTGATGGCTGCTTCCAGCAGGATAATGTACCATGTCACAAAGCTCATATCATCTCAAACTGGTTTATTGAACATGACAATGAGTTCCCTGTGCTCCAATGGCCTCCACAGTCACCGGATCTCAGTCCAACAGAGCACCTTTGGGATGTCGTGGAACGGGAGATTCGCATCACAGATGTGCAGCCGACACATCTGCAGCAACTGCGTGATGCTGTCATGTCGAAATGGACCAAAATATCTCTGAGGAATGTTTCCAAGAAGAATTAAGGTAGTTCTGAAGGCAAAAGGGGGACAGCCTTTTATTAGCAAGGTGTACCTGATAACGTGTAGCTATTTACTGTGCAAATGATATGAATTACATGGTTTGTCACCTCAAACACGTGTTTGTAGCTGTTTTTCTGTTTTTGAATTGTTTGTACTTATGTGTGTATTTGCTCAGAAGTGTATTTTGACTTGCTTTTCTTCAGTTGATAGTGTCTGTTTGCACGTGTAGCCATAGAAAGCTGAAAAGAAACTGAGATTATTGGAATTATTTGCATGCATAAGCATGGTGGAAAGATGAACTTTTCCTTCAGAATACTGCCCGAAGAGCTCCCTCCGAACCCATTTATTAATCTCAGATTGGTTTTTTTGGTGCTAAAATGCTATATGAATATTAATATCTGTATCTATATGCAACATATTGCAGGAAGTTAACATCTAAGGCTCTGGGACTCTGTCATGTATGTATTTATGTGAGTTTTCCTTTTAGAGAGCAAAATAGACAAACACTTTGTCGATCTCAAGAGAAATCAGAGAATCCAGTGGCATAGTATCGACACTCAGCTCAAATCAATAGAAAGTAAATAGAAATAAATCGGTGCACCATATCTTTGTTAACTCACCCAATCAGACAACTGCATCAAACTTTCTACTCACCCAAACACAAAGTTTAGTTATCAGCAAACAGTTGAGGAGGCTGTGATGCGCTGGCAGGCTCATTTTAATACCTTTAATCTCTGGAATAATAGCTGTTTATGATCTCCCAGGAGTGGACAGTAAGCTGCTGAGGAGTGAAGTCATAAAACTCATGGAGGAGTTTCATTCATCTAAGTAGACCCAGAAAACTTTTTATGACCGAAGCCAAGAAGCACATCTTAAATACAGTGATAACTAACCCTGTAAGCAGGTTAATACATATATGTCGTGTATTATAACAAGAAACAAGTTGTTACTGTACGGTTAAAGGCTCCTGGCTATGAACAGGTCTGCCTGGTTGACTTATTTGGTCATCACTGAGGTGAGTTGGCTGCGTCTGTGCTTGTAGATTGGCAGTTTTAGCACCTCACCTCCAGAACTGGACAACCATCGGTGTTTGTGATTTGCAACCACGCCCTAATTTGTTCAGCTTAGTAAATCTGGGCCTAAAACTGTAGTTTCACCCAAATCACTTAATCAGTGCCCAAACGACCAAAGTCTTACTGCAGGCCCGAGAGTTGGTACCTGTCCAAAGGTGTGTTTTTGGTCCCGAGCCGTCCCTCCAGATAGGCCTTCTACCAGGAAGTTAAAGTGGATGACTTACCACTGCTTTCCCTCACGCAAACACCAGCTTGTTTCTAACAAAAACTTAAGCCATTGATAAGCAAAAAGAGCTTTTTTATGGCCCTCACTGCACAGCTGTTTGCTTGGTTTGAAAGGTGTGTTCAGTGTTTTTCTCTTCTTATTCCTGTGTGTGAATTTGATTATATCCAAGAAAAAAACTAGATCTATGAAAGGGAGAGAGGAGAGGAGATGAGGCGGGCAGTGTATGTTTTTTCCTGCCTCCTCTCCCCTGTGATAGTCCACAGACCAGATGCCCACTTTGGCACCAACGCTCTGCCAGTGTTATGTTAGGCATGGGGCACACACACGCATGCATGTGCAGATACACTAACAACACACTGAGAGGAGAAAAGGCTGTAAAAGAGCACTCGTCCATCTGTCCATCTCCCGGCTTCGTTGGTGCTGAGCACATCAGCATGTTTGTGTCTCCTGCAGTGTCCTCAATGTTGCGAGTGTGTCTGTGAATGAGCCTCCGCTGTGTGGGAGCTAAACTCGGTGCTGTGGAAAAATACAAATAAAAAGCTTCCTCTAGTTGTCCACAACTCAGTGATCCAGAAATAGATGGGCTGAACCCTGCAGTTTAAACTTAATTACTCATTTTTCACCTCCAGCTCTTGATTTACGCCTTTGTCAAATAAACAAATGGAGAATAAAGAGACATAATTTTACTTTTAGTGAGAAAACGTGACAGAAACCTGCGAGACCTGTGGGAGGATTTTCAGGATAAATGAGGAACTCTGCTGGCTGCAGAGTGTATCTTTTTGTTCATCTTTTTAATGATATTTGTAGCAGACATTAATGTTCTCTAAAGGTTTAAAGATCAAACATTTAATTTGACCGTTTTGTTTTGACCAGCAACACTAGCGGCATTACTTTCATCCTCGGTTGAACTCTGATCCTTTTGGTAAAGAGCAAATGTTAGAATTCCATCCATGTGTGCAAACTGATCGGGGTGGATGTGCACACAGTCCTATCTGTAGATTTGTGGGTCGGCTGCACTGAAGCTGTTCATGCATGGGCTTGTAACCGGTCTGCAGGACCTTTTAGAGGTGTGGATGATAGTGATTCTCTACGAGCGTTGTGAGCGCGCTCAGTCTGCAGGACTGCAACGATTTGAAATAGACCTGCTGGATCCTTGCAGACTGGTTTGGTTGATAAAAGTGGACGTGAAAGCCTTGAATTGGCTTTAACCCACCAAGCTGAGGTGATGTACGGTAAACATTTTACCTGCTGAACAACAAAACGTAAGCTTGTCTTGTGCTAACAAGACTCGGTAATTCTAGCAATGATTATCAGCTTAACTTAATCTTTCAGAAATGTGTAAAATAACCTCCACTAGTTTAACTCACATTGTATTAATGCTGATTAAAAGAATTAAATTAGCGTCATCGTCATGGACACAGATGCATATTCCCCAGTTATTTTTAAGACATTTGTTACTAGAAGAGTGGAAATTTCTCGACATGGTTGCTATTGATTTTAATTCAATGCACTGACCTTAGAGAAAAATAAAGTTGCACATGTTACATTAGATTAAAATGCTGTAGAAACCAATGAAGAAGAAGCAGCAGCAGCAGAAGACGAAGGAACATTTAGCTCCAATGTTATCTTAATATGACGGTGATATTTTATGGAATATAGCAAAGGTGGATGGACTCTAGCAGTAAGATAGTTAAATTAAAGAGGACACCCGGACTCACCTTGGTGAAACTGGAAACCACAAACTAGATTAAACACACGCGTTATGTAAAATCTGCCTCATGAAAATGTATCTTTGTGGTATTACCACAAATACAACCATCCACGTCAGCTGTTTTTTTGCCCTCAACAAACATCTCCAACCTCACTGAGGACAGCCAGGCCGACAAATCAGTCAAGAATTAATGAGGTTCGGTCAACTTTGGGATCTTTCTCAGAGGGAGGGGCTCTATAGGAATATTCAGTCGTAGATTACTCTGTCTGCCTGAGGGCCCAAAAATCACGGGCATCAAACATTGATTTTCAGCCGTGCCCCTTGCACACAGAGATATCTTCGGTCTCAGAATCTTTTGATGATTTTATTAACAGCAGATGATGAAATATTGGACATGTTGAGGAACATTGCTCTGAAATTGCTCCTTAATTTGTAGGTGCAGTTTTTGCAGATTCCTGAACCTTTGCTCAGCTTCACGTCTGAGAGACTCTGCATCTCTAAGGTGCTCTTTTTATACCCAGTTGTGCTACTGCCCTGTAAATTGAATTAGCCACAACATGTTCCTCCAGCTGTTTCTTTTAAGTACAACTTACTTTTCCCGCCTTTTCTTGCCCCTTCACAACTTCTTTAAGATGCGCTGCTGCCTTCAAAGTCAACACGAGCAAATATTTTTCATTGAAATTGTCAGAAAATGTCTCACTTTCAACATTTAATGCATTTTATATGTCATGGATGATGATGTATTACTGGTTTATGAGATTTTCATTACATCTGAAGTGTTCCAACCTTTTTTTGGAACTGGGTTTCTACATTATTCTGCTGCGTGTTATTTGTGTCACACTAACTAGCAGAAATAATCCGCCTTCTTGTCCTTGTGTGTGTTCAAGACTTTGTAGATGTTGTCTGTTTGTGATGCTAAATGTGTGCTTGTTTGTCTATGTGTGTGTTTTGCCATCGACTAATTGCTCTAAAATATTCAACAGCCCGAGGACAAACAAAGCATTTGAATGACAATCAGCGCTTTATGTGTCTGTTTCACAAATCAATCTATCTATCTATCTATCTATCTATCTATCTATCTATCTATCTATCTATCTATCTATCTATCTATCTATCTATCTATCTATCTATCTATCTATCTATCTATCTATCTATCTATCTATCTATCTATCTATCTATCTATCTATCTATCTATCTATCTTTCATTCTATCTTTCATTCTATCATTCTATCTATCTTTCATTCTATCTATCTATCTATCTATCTATCTTTCATTCTATCTATCTATCGTTCTATCTATCTATCTATCTATCTATCTTTCATTCCATCTTTCATTCTATCTATCTATCTTTCATTCTATCTATCTATCTATCTATTTATCTATCTATCTATCTATCTATCTATCTATCTATCTATCTATCTATCTATCTATCTATCTATCTATCTATCTATCTATCTATCTTTCATTCTATCTATCTATCTATTTATCTATCTATCTATCTATCTATCTATCTATCTATCTATCTTTCATTCTATCTTTCATTCTATCATTCTATCTATCTTTCATTCTATCTATCTATCTATCTATCTATCTTTCATTCTATCTATCTATCGTTCTATCTATCTATCTATCTATCTTTCATTCTATCTTTCATTCTATCTATTTATCTTTCATTCTATCTATCTATTTATCTATCTATCTATCATTCTATCTTTCATTCTATCATTCTATCTATCTTTCATTCTATCTATCTATCTATCTATCTATCTATCTATCTATCTTTCATTCTATCTATCTATCGTTCTATCTATCTATCTATCTATCTATCTATCTATCTTTCATTCTATCTTTCATTCTATCTATCTATCTTTCATTCTATCTATCTATCTATCTATCTATCTATCTATCTATCTATCTTTCATTCTATCTATCTATCTTTCATTCTATCTATCTATTTATCTATCTATCTATCTATCTATCTATCTATCTATCTATCTATGTATCTATCTATCTATCTATCGTTCCATCTATCCGTCTCTCCAGTAAAACTCCACTCCAGGGTTTGCAGACAGCTACGACAGGCTACAGTGTGAGTTTACCATACATGTTCCCCCTCCTCTCCCTCACTCTTTTCTTCCTGCCTCAGTCTCATCCCACTCACACATACTCTGCTCTCTCACACACACACACACACACACACACACACACTAACACACACACAACGCCAGCAGAGTCGCTGCCTGCACTTTGAGCAGCTACTTCTGACTCTCTCAGCCAGAAACCACCGGACAGAGCCCAGCTGTAGATTCATCAACTGTCATCGGCCTCACCTGCTCACAAATCTACCAGAATAACACACTAACACCGTGACACAGACTGTCTGTCATCTTTGTTTTCCTTACATGGTTAAACACGTAGAAAAGTGACTGAAATAATCCAAACTGGTTGCACTAAACAGATCACCAGTTAACAGCTTCACTTTTACATCCTTCTTGTTCATTTTCTTAACCCATGTGTAAGTTTAAAAGCCCTGAGATGACTTGTGAATTTTTAAAAATAACTGAACTTAACTGACTAATGCATATACATTAAAGAGTGTACAGATATATATATATGTTGGAGCGCCATCTTGTGAGGTATGTCTGCTGTTACCCGAGCCAACTGCCATGATCGCCCGGTTACCCTTAGTTATTTTTGGCATCAAATCTCATGGAGAAGGATGGAGATAAAGATGAGAAATGAGACAGACAAAGGGAGATTACTGAGAGAAATTAAATCACAATGCCAAGTAACAAGATAAACAACAGAAATCCGTGCACTGCGCTGGATTTCTGACCATGATGCTATCGTTCCAATCCTTTTAAAACTGTTTTTGGAACAATTGGATGCATGTTGCATGAGTTTAAAATACAAGGAAGCTCATAAACAGTTTTGCAGAGGCTTGGTCTGCAAATTCACAGCTGATGTTGGGTCAAAATCGAATTCCCAGCAGAGTCTGACTCACTTTTTGAACCTTGCAGTGGGTAAATATGTACAGGAATGATCCAAAGGTACAGTAGCTAATCAAAGCCACATTTACAGAATGAAAAATGAATATACAGCTTCAGCAAAAGTTAAGAACTGCTGTTCTGTTTAGAAATTAATCATCCCTGACTTACATCTTGTTCCATGTATCGAGTCATGTACTAAATTTTCTTTTAAGGGAGAGATACACGCTCCTAGATGCTGCTGTTTTTTAAACACTACATCTTCAAATGGGATCGATCACTTTTTGTAGAGCTCCTTCATGAGCTGCAGAACCGCTTCTTCATGCTGACTTTTCAACTGAACTAGAAGTAGATGTTTTTATCTAAAGCACAACAGTCAGCCCGGTTACATGAACAGTTGATTCGAGCTACAGTTCCACCTCAATTTGTCCCCATTTTCATGCACTGGCGTGAAATCAGATCATTAAATGATGTATGTCTGACTCTGGGAAGCTGTGAGCTGTGTGAGAAAACTAACTTTCTCTTTCGGAGATCATCATACCCGTAAGTACAGCTGATTTCACCGCACAGACGTTTCACTGGACATGCTTTAAGCGACTGTGAGCTGTCACGTAGTGTCATTGGGCTGATGTTTAGATATCTGACAAAAGAAGTATAAAAATACGTGAATAAGAGCAACTTCGTTGGGAATTCGGTCGTATTAATCTAGAAAAATATGTAAAAAGATGGAACTTTGGTACCATGGCCCATGGAGTCCAGTTGAGAGTTTACATGTGGGAGTTATTCAAATCCTAATCGTATCTGGGTGCACTAAGATGGCCGATTTCAAAGTTGTAAACATTTGTCTTACGAGAGTTGTGGTGTGATCTCGGTCGTTTGGTGTAAGGTGGGCGTAAAGGTCAGTCCAGGCCGTTATGAGGCAGACTTTTCAATCAAAATGGTTCAATATTATCATAAGTCTTTGGTCTCATTTTATTCAAATTGTGTCGTTCAGTGACAAGTTCTGAGTTTTCAACCAATACGTGCTCTGCTCTCACTTGCAAACAGGAAGCAGGGGAATATGTGACCAAGAGTGACGATGAGGCAAAAAAATTTATAATTATGGCAACAGTACGAATTTCTCTACGACATGGGAAGAAATTGCTGCAGCACTCACTGAATGTTCTATGGTGTCTAAGATGCTCACTGGTCGACTTCACTGTTATTAAGAATTTCCACCTGGTGCATGATGGGAAATAATCTCAGAAAAATCTTGTTGTGGTCTTACAAATAGTGCAAGATGTCACTCTTTGCACAACCTTTTAAGTCTGTGACTTAAAACTCATTCTGGGAGGCACGAGTCCGGCTTTGAGAAGCCGGAGGTCATCCAACATGCATTTAAAAAGTAAAAAGTTTTCCTTGGACAGGTACAATATTAACTTAATTCCATGGAGACATATGCTGTGATGCATGTACAAACAAACAAAGAAACTAAAAAGAAACTATAAAGCACAAGCAGATATCCGACTGATGGTTTTCACTTTCTCTCTTTGATGAATCTCTTAAGGATTAAACTTATTTTGAATAACATTTTGGCTCATTGAACTCCCTCAGACGCAATGGATAGGCTTAATGAGACATATTAGATGAGCTTTAAAAAAAGTCCATTTATCTCATTACTTGAAATGTTGGCATTTTGAAATTTTGAAAGGTTTTTACCCACAGCGCAGACACAACAACAGCATTTGGAGCCCCCTCTGAGACAGGCCCTCGAGGCTTAATCCACCCACCAGTTTTAGCTGCATGGTGTAATGACTTAAACCAAAAGTTTATCTCACACAGCATGACTGAAACGACTCTGATGTGTGTATAAACTTATCTGAAAGCACTTTAAGGCAATGGTTGTCCTGTTCTCTAAACAAATATGTGCTGAGAGGAAAGAAAAGGAGAAATGTGTACATGATAAGCCCTCAAACACAAACAGATGCACACACACAGCTGCGATGTGTCCACAGAGACACATTCCAGAAACAGTAGATGACGCTGATTATATCATCGATGCAACTTCCTTTAATGATAATCAGCAAGTGGCTCCTGCCAGCCGTCAATATAATATTGATGGTTCTTTTGACCACAGACAGCAGCAATGGTGCTACACTCCATCACTAAGTCATTAAACCACATCTTTTCTTAGAGTTTTGATTGAGAGACTCAAATGAAGTTGGCTCTCCTGTCCAGGCTTTTGTTGGACCCCGACAGGGTGGACAACAGGGAATAGATGCAACCTGCAAGTTTTTGATTTTACCAGCGTCACCCAACAAGTGTTTAAAAGGCCTCTCCGTGGGGTGATCAGATACTACACTGCACCATATAAAGGAAGAGAAATATGCTGATAAACTACAGGAAAAAAACAGTAAATATAGATAAATAAAGTAGATATACTGTAGAAAAAGGTGTAGAATTGTTCTTTTGTGGTTTTGAATCCTTTTAACCTATTTAGTTGAATTAATTCCTCTTTATTTTCTACTTTTATTTACTTATTTATCTATTTACTTCCTTATTTTTGTGCGTTTTGTTCCATAGAAGTTACAAACTATGTGTTGAAGGAGAAGCAGTGACGAGGAAGTAGCCAGTCTTACATCTTTAAGGGAGCTGGTGTAAACTTGATGGAGGGTTGAATTATTACTTTGTTTATTAAACATCAACAAATCCAGTCATAGGAAATGATTTTCAGATGCAAATCGAAGTGAAAATATAGTTTACAGAACTAACAACACAGAAGCACCTTGCACAACATATCCCAGAAGTGTAATTTTAAATAGTGATATTATCTGATCAAATTTCTGCCAGTTGGGATTTATTTTATAAACCAAGCAGTTTCGTACGGCTGGAGCTGCATAAGAGGCTCCACATTTACATCCGTGTGTTGCTACAGAACTGATGATTGTGGCTGCTTTAGGTTTTTTGGCAGGTTGAGATAATTAGTCATGTTTTTGTGCTTCTCTGTAACTTTTCTGATGTCAAGAATACAAAAACACATCTAAGATTTCAACACAGAAACCAGTCTCCAGTCTTCTTCACGGTCCAACCGTCAGCACGTACGTTCGGGATTCTCTTTCAAATGAAATCAGACGCGAATATAAAAGGAAAAAAGATTGTTTTGCATTCGAGCTGCAGAGTTGGAGCCGCCTTTGTGTTTTTCTATTTCTGCAAAAACAACAGTCATATCTAATTGTTCTCTTTGCTTTACGTCACCGTGACATGACAAGAAAGTGCAGAAAAACAGTGATTAAAGGATTTTCCATGAGTGATGACTGAGTCAGTGTGTGAAATGGGATTATTGACATCAGTTAGTGGTGATGCTTTTCCAACTGACCGGTGTGAGCGCGTCTTGATGCTCTCATTAGGTGAAAAACACATATTATAATCCAAATTTAGAGGTTTGTCATGTGTCAGTGTGTCTGTTTCAGGGTGGACGAGCAGGACTTGTTATTATATTATCAGGACAGCTTTATCATTACTAAAAGTTTCATTTCAGCAGATCCTCCCACGTGAGTCTTTTACAGAAGACAAACAAAACATCGTGACCACTCTTCAGTAATGTGCTGATAGTTCACAACGGCCTCCATCAACCAAGACTTTGTGAGACTTTGTGTCTTTAGGAGATATAAACAAAACAAACTTCAAATCTGACGCCGCAGCACAGTCAGTAAAAGTTGTTCCAGAGTCATGTTTCCCATCAGTTTCCCTTTATTGACACTTTTTAATGCTTTGGGAACTGAGGACACTGATTGTTGCAGTTTTTCACAGGAATCTGTGTCCATTCCTGCTGAATCCCAGATTTCAGCTGCTCAGCAGTCCCTGGTTGCTGTTGTCTGGTTCTCCTCTTCATGATAACTGTGTATGAAGCCACGCTGCTGGAGGTCCTGCAGAATGAGGTCTGAAATAACCACGGACCTCCCGGGAAAAGACGTCACCTTGATGGCAGCATCTGTCTCTCCAGAACTCCAACATCCAGCTGTGCATCAGTGGTACCTTCACCCAGATGAAGCCCTCCATGCCATGGACTCTGATGCAGCCCCATACCATCACAGACGCTGGCTTTAAACCTTTCTCTGAGAACAGCCTGGATGCTCTTTCTCATCAGTTTTTCCCAGAAGCAGCTGAAACGTGGACTCATCTGACCACAGAACACGTGTCCACTGTCTTTCTGTCCCTCTGAGATGAGCTCATGTCCAGATAATTGATACATGGCTTCCTCCTTGTGTGATACAGTTTCAGGTCACATTTCTGGATGCAGAGGTGGACTGTGCTGAGTGAAAATGGTTTCCCAAGGTCTTCCTGAGCCCATGTGGCTGTATTGATCACGGTGGCACGACTGCCTCTCTGCCGGAGGTCATCCAACAGCGATTTCTATCCTTTGCATTTGCACACTGAGATTTCCTCAAACTCCCTGAATCTTTTCACAACATTCTGCTCTGTAGATGCTGAAGGATCAAAGTTCTTTGCAATTTTAAGAAGTCTTTCTCTTGAACTGATCGATGACTCTCGGATGGAGTTTGGCACAAAGCTGTGTTTTGTTTCTAGTATGAAAACATGTTTTGGTTGTCACTATTTGACCAATAACAGGAGGTTTTGGCTGGATATAGTAAAAATGAACTGTGGGGGGACTTGAGGAGAGGGATCAGCTTCTTTTAATCCTCTGAAATTACCTCCCACTCAGCTCAGTTGCTGTGAAATTCAAGGCCCACAGGTCTGCTCAGTCTTTGCCTCCTCTGCTGTTTGCAATGGTACACTTCTTTTATATCATGAAGACGTTCATGTGGCGTATTTGAAGTATTTTTGAGTATTTTGCTGTATTCCCTTCACTGATACAGCGACAGGCAACAGCACAGCAGCAGTCTCTAAACCAATCACTGTTGAGTTTCATATCGATGAAAAAATGACAAAAAGATTAATTTAAGTCATATCAGCTGGATCAGACCTGTGCTATGTGACAGGAGCATGAGTTCTGGTGAAAGATGACAGTTGGATTGTTTTTTATTTGTCTCTCATTGATAAATGCTCACTCTGTCGACTGAGAGCTCCATAAAAGATGCACTAACCAGGTCGTCCGGCTCATTTCTCCAACACACTGACAGCTATTCTATGCTCATTTATTGTCCACATGCATCACTGTTATAACAAAATCACTAATGTTTGCTTTACCTTGGAGTTGTCATGGTGTTTCGTGTTTTTTGTTCGTTTGCGAGACATAAAGTTGTTTATTTGTTTGTTTTCCATAAAATCTAATGTCCCGCTGTTGTTTTTTCCAGCCTTGAAATCCATCCGTTTGTCAGTTTCTTGTGCAAATGGTGCCTAATGTTTTTATCTGCGTGCATGCTCACAGTAAACAGTGACATTGTAAGGACTTGCCATCTTTGCCTTCCTTCTTGGGATTAAAGGCATGTCTCCACAAGGTAAATCCTTAAATGTCATAATACCTGTTTATGACTGTAAGGATTTGGGTTTGCAGAAGTGTGTCTCTCTAAGTCTTTTTGTGTATGTGTTCATCTTTAAGACACGGTCAGCGGCTGAAAGCGATGTGTCGTTAATAACTGTGTGTGTGTGTGTGTGTGTGTGTGTGCCCTCAGAGTATTTGTGGTATTCACAAAATTAACATATTTTGAAAGGAAAGGAGATGTTGTTTCTTAATGACAGAGGGCATGTGCATCTCATTATAGCATCATTAGCATAATTATCCAGCATCGGTTGTGATCATGACACGCACGTATAAGTGTGTGCGTACATTAGATATTGTTTTCTCTGCCTTCATAATGTCATTGTTAATCCCCCCCCTCCTTCGTCTCTGGACTTTTCTTTTTCTTCTTTTCTTGAATTTCTCTGGCGGTAAATTAACCGACAGAAACATTAAGAATATATTTGTTCCTTATTTCAGCATCTGGATTGAGTGTCAGTTGCTTTTTACTCGTCTGTAACAGCAGGTTTTTTAGCTTCTCATTTCCAGCCTCTATTGACAGTGTGGTCCCTGCTCCTTTTTCCCCAGCCAGAGGTTTTCGACTGCCTCAGCAGCACAGAGAGTAAACACTGAAGTGACGTAGTTGTGGTAACAACAGCTCTCCTGAATGAAAAGGTGCAGTTATGACAGCCTTTGTGAGTCTAATATGATGCCAGGGACACACTGAACAGAGTGTGTATGTGCTCATTTACACACATTTGCTGATATAATGTGCCTTGCACTTTTAAAGTGATGCTTGAAGGTTTGAGAACACTTAAGATTTCAAAGAGGATGAACGACTATAATTTAAAAAAAGTTGTTGACACCATGTTCAATGTTAAATAAAAACAGAATTCAATGATTTACAAAGCTCATAAACCGATATTTTATTCACAATAGAACATAGACAAAAGTGAGACATTTTAAAAATGAAACCTATTAGCTAATCTTGAGTTTGATGGCAGCAAAGTTGTGACAGGTTCACGTTTACTGTCTTCTGCACTGTGCAGCATCCCCTCTTCTTTTATTCTTTATTTGCTTACTTCTTTCTTCATTATTTGTAGATATGTATAAAGCCTTTATGTTTGTACAGAGAGCTAAACTAACTTGGGTCAAATTCCTTGAATGTGTGCACATACCTGACCAATGAAGCTGATTCTGATTCTGATTAGCACCAGTGTGTAAACATCAGGGAACCGAGGAGAGAAAAAAGTTGTATTTTAAATGAAAGGCACCCGGACTCTTCTTCTACAAAGCTATGCTGTTGGAAAAGATGCAGAATGTGGTTTAACACTGTTCTGCTGAAATATGCAGGGAAATATTTTAGGAGATGTCATCTCGAGGGTAGAATATGTTGCTCTTAAGGTTAAGATTTATTGTCATGCACACACATGAAATTTGTCCTCCGCTTTTAACCCATCCAGGTTGGCACCTGTTGACACACACATGCACATGCACAGGGTCACACACTCATGGAGACAGATGCCACACACTGGAGCGGTGGGCAGCCGGGGAGCATGGGAGTACGGCGCCTTGCTTAAGGGCACCTCAGCTGTGGCAAAGAGGTGGACTGACACCCCAACATCTTTTTGAGTGCGAGAGTGGGAATCGAACCGCCAACCTTCTAACCACTGAGCTACACCTGTATATACCTTTTGGCATTAATGGTGCCTTTCCAGATGTGCAAGTTTCCAGTTCCATAGGCACTAATGCACCCCCATATCACCAGAGATGCAGGCTTGTGAGTGCTAACACCAACCTGGATGATCCTTCTTGTCCATGATTTCATGCAAGCATCAACTTTTACCAACAGCACTCTTGAAGTAAATTCATCTTAAAGCTTGAAGATTACTTGCTACACTGACACATAATGTCACTCTGAGATTTTCAGAGATTTTGCCAAGAAGCTGTCTGGAAAATCTCTGCAAGAAGTCTAAAGTAAATATGGCAGATTTCTGTGTTCTCACAAGCATCAGTGTGCACTTCAGCGAGATTGTGTCTCCATTGTCCTGTAATTCCTCAACTTTTCAACTCCCAGCTCCTCGCTCTATGTAATTCTCTCCCTGTGGCTCATCTATACATCAGCTGCCCTGATTCCCTCTTTATCTCTCTCTCGGAGGCAGTGTCGCATGCATAAAATATTTAAAAGTAGAAGGCCTAGTGCAACAACTCGGCAACCTTTTCAGTGGGAGAAAGACAAAAAGAGCTCTTTCTTTCTCTTCGATTGGAGACTCCGTAGGAGCCCAAAGGCTTGGAGAGCCCCATTTTGCCCCTGGGTATCACCAAATACGTGTCAGGGCTGATCACAAGGTGAACAATGGAGCCTGAATGTCAAAAAGAGGTTAATGTGGCCGGCTCAAAGGAAGACAGAGGAGGCTACATGGAATAAAAGGAGGAGATATGCGGTGTCAGTGTGGGAGGAAGTGTTCAAATTAGGTTAAACACATTTCTCCTGCTTGGTTGTGTTTGGTCTGAAACTCTTTGATTTGTTTATGATGTAACTCTGAGCCCGATGCAGCACATGCATTGATTCAACTCTTCTCTTCAGGCTCTCAGTTCTCAACCATGTGTGTGTGTGTGTGTGTGTGTGTGTGTGTGTGTGTGTCTTGACATATGTGTGTCTTTTGTGTAAACTCTTTCTTTACCACCCACACTTGACGTCGTGAGCAGCCAAACCGGCATGACAGTGAGCAAAAGAGAAATATATTTCTCTTCTGTTCAAGAATGAACAACAAATGATCCTTTGTGCTTTTGTATGTGTGCATAACTCAAAGGTAGATCAAGTGGAAAGCGTTAAGAACGTTCCTCCACTACCACAACTCTTATTTAAACACGATGACCGGTTAAGTACAAGCGCGAAACTGTACTTGCAGCAGTAAAATACCTTTGCAGGGTGTTGTATTCAGTTCGGCTGCCATGTATTCATGGATACTGAGGCACAAATGATCTGAGTGCATCACAGAGAGCTCAGGCTGGGGCTTTTTTATGGTGAGAAACACATATTTTAAGTCAACAATAGCTGCTTCAGAGTGAAACTGCAGCTGGACACTCCCCCGCTACAAAACCTGCAAACATCCACCACCCACTCCCACAATCTCAGTGCTGACAACTAAAATGGATGGAAAGTAAAACCATCTCCCTTTAAAACAAATGCGGTGTGTGTGTGTGAGAGTGTGTGTGTAAAACAACATTCCATTCATTCCTCAAGCACTAAGCCGTCCAGACTGGCCAGAGCACCAGAGCACCAGTTACAGCCACACACACACACACAAAGCACAGTCTTTTTCTATCAAACTGCTTGTTGAGCTCGTTGGTTGATGTGACGCAAAGTGGTATTCATGGTTTGTGATGCACTGGGGAGTAGGAGAGGAAGTTACAGTGATAAGTCAGGCCAGGGTCAAATATTTGCAAGACATGTTTTGAGTTGGTCTTAAAGTTGCATTGAATGACAAGCAAATAAAGTAAAGTAAAAGTTCTAAATGTCCAAACCACAGGGCCATGACTCACACACATGTTTTTGGTCTCTTTTCCAACTCTTGCACTTTCACGTGGTTATGGCAAACAAATCCCATTGTTTAACAAGTCTGGAGGGCACTTTGGAAAACATGATGTTTGTTGCAGCCATCTCATCTGCTTCTGGAGAGAATTTCCTACAGCTCATGCTGTAAAATGCAACACAAACTAGAAGCTGGAGTCTTCATTTTTACCCACAATACCAAGGCGGTTCTGGAAATTTCTCAACAGCTTTTGATGATTTGATATGAGACCTGGTACAGACATTCGTGTACGCCTTGCTAAGAGCTGCAGTAGCTGAGGTCGCCTTAGCTGAGGTGGCTAATGCTTAAAACTAACAAGAAACCCATCAAACATAGATGTAATATGTACTAAATGTCAATTAGCAAGTGTTAATACACTAATATCTTTCACTAAAGTATGATACGCTGTGAACATCATCTTCTTAACAAGAGCATGTTAGGAGGGAAGTTAGCATTTAGCTCAAAGCAGTGCAGCAGTTATGGGGTGTTTTTAACATGTTTAACTGCCTTTAAACATGTGCACAGTTGCTAGTATAAGATGGATTAATACTTTACTGTTGGGAGGGGTAGTTTATGCCTTCGATGGGGGTATTGGGGGGCTATAATGTATCAGAACCAGTCCTGTAAGTGCTGTAGGAGTAAAAAATAAAAGCCTCATAAACTATGATACTGTGCACTCGATATCATTTTTAAGTGAGTAACTATAATCCCCTTATCGTTATTGAGTAAGACCCTACATTGAAATGTCTTAAACGGGTATTGTGAAAATGTACTACACTGAACTGATGGTGTTGGCCCAAAAATAATGGAAATAAGTCTGAATGGTCCCTAAACTGGCCCTGACCTGGACATTTTTTTACCCAACAGTACCACCTCAATCAGAGTCAAGGGAAGGCATTTAACTGCATCTCTCAGGCTTTGTTGGACTACAATTTCTGATGATCATGACTTTCTGAGATCATTGGGTTATTATTTGATAAGATGGGAACTGAAAGTGAGATACCAGACGGACTTCAAGCAGGTAAAATCGATCTTTCTCTTCTCCTTGTGTTTCACGAGTTGCTCTTATCAGTTTCAAAGCCGCATTACTGTCATTACTGTAAACATTTTATCTATAAAGATGAGCTAAGATCTGCCAGCTATTGTAGCTATGACTGGAGCATCATCATTGAAATTAGCGTGCGTTCCTGGGTGTTGTGTTCCCATTAATGCCAACCTGATCTGGAGCTGTTAAAGACCTGTGACCACAGCAAAGTCATTTGTCACAAGGCTAAATGTCAATTAAACGCAACTCAAAATCCAGATTTTTGTGTTTCAGGGGCTTTCTTAACAGTGTAAAAGGGGCTTTATTCTAGCTGTTATTCAGTACGGTTATGTGAGCGCCATCGGATCGGATTAATGGCTAAATTACAAGAAGACTGAATTATTCAACTCATGTAGACACCTTAATCTGACAAAAAATCTAATCGGATCGGGTTACTCGCGATCAAATTAAGACCCTGAGATAACTCAATCCAAACGTGCACTGAACGTGCACGTAGACGACAGTGGATCGGATCGAGCGTTCTGCACATGCTCCAGATTTTTTCCCGGGATCGTCACCCGGAAGTGGAAGGAGACGATATTCCTGTTGTTGCTGTCAGAAAGAAACGAACAACGCGATGGAGAATGCGCCGCTGTGCATCATCTGTGCCATAACCAGCTCATCACAGATGGAGAGGGACGCAGCTTCATCTCGCTCTGCGTTCGCCATCTTTCTGAATGCCTGAGTTTGTTGCTGTTGGTGGTGAAGACGTCAACAGGAAGTGGCTCTATTAGCGATAGCTGAAATGGGGACAGCGCCACCTATCGTCCCGGGGTATGACATGCTTTGTGCCAGTGATTCTATTCATTCACCGCCATATATCCAAGGATAATTACCCTCAGATAAGGAGCATAACCCAACTATAGCTGTAATCCAGTTAACCTCATCATCTAGATCCACTGAGTGTCTGAGGTTGCATCTGAATGATTTAAAGCAGCTCGGCTCTGTGTGCTGTATAGCTCAACTGGTTGAGCAGGCATCCCATGGACTGAGGCTGTAGTTCCTGGTTGCATATCTGCCCCCTTTCCCGTCTACCCACTAGAAGCCAAAAAACCTTTAAAAGAAAGTTGCTTGTTTCAATACAAAGCACAACACAGAGACACCTCAGACAGTTACTGTAGAAATTCTGGGAATGCTTTGTTACTAAAGAATGACTGAAGAGCAAATCGATGATTAGATAGATTGATAATGATCATTAGATAATGATTAAAGAGTATTAAAGGATCTGTTAACAATATGACACAAAACATATGTATTAACTATTTTTACTTATTTAAGTTATGAAAAACATGACACTGCTTGTTGAACCCAGAAAACCTACAAAACCTTTAATGTACTTGGTCCATATCATGATCTTTTCCTAAACTTAACTGGGTAGTTTTAGTAACTGGACTTTACCAAAGAGAGAGGTGCATCAAACAGAAATCTCCAGACTGCCAGTCCATGCACTTACACAGTGACAAAGCTTTGAGGGACATTTTAAAGAGATTTCTTGTGCTCATTTATGTTGTGTTTCAGGGGACAAACAGCCTATGGGGTTGGTTAGATTGGAGGATTCATTGAATCTGTCTTTTGGAATATAAACGTCAGCACATTTGTTGTGCAATGGTAGGTGAAGCCTGATCAGGCTGCTGGAGTTGACCAATCAGAGCAGAGTAGGGTTTTTGTGGCAGCGGCAACTTCCTTCACGTCTCTTTTTACAGGAAATGTCGAAGTCAGCGCTGGAAAATAGAGCTCTGATAAGCTTATCTGTAAATTATTCACAGCTCCACTTTCTTCTTGAGTTTCTAAATAAGTCAGACAAAAACACAGAGCTCATGCACAGAAATGGCAGTAACTCTGAACTACAAATTAGACTGATTCCTCACTTTACTTTGAAGGGTTGACAGATACATTTTCTTATATTCTGATCATTCTGCAAGGCTTTACATTTAAAATAATTCTTTCTTCGTCAGTTTTATTTACTGTATTGTGTTATGTTTATGTTGCTGGTTTTATACTCACTTTACTTTAATACCAGCTGCATACATCAAAATATTCAAGATGATCTTATCGTCGTAATTTGGATGTTTCAAGCATCGGGTCAGTTCTTCCTGCCGGTTCCTTATGTCTGTTGCCTCTTTAGCCACTTTTGTCTCCGCTTTTTGCCTCTGCAGTTTATTAAAACCTTTTTGTGACAATAGGTGGCTCCTCCCAGCACACAGCAGCTTTCAGGGGTTTTGTTCTGTGGAACAAAGTGACAAAGAGACACCTTGATGCAGTACAAAAGTCGACTGAGAGCCATGCAATGTGAGTGTATCTTAACTGTGTTTTATGCAGTTCATAAATACTGAGTTGTAGTTCATAAGTGAGAAATCATTTGGTGAATAACAGCATTCATTGAAGTGATGAGTGTACTCACCTCCACGTTTAAAGAGCAGCTACCAGGGACTGATTAGTTCAAAGAATACGGGCGGAAAGATTCACTGGATGTGAATGAGCAGCACATTTCTAACCTTTTTAACATTTTAAGTGAAAATAAAGGGAAAGTTGAAGGGACAGGCCTTCCCACACACTTTGTGGATCCAGTGCATACTTTATCATAAAATAATCCCTCATCTTTAATGTGCTTTTCTTCAGTGAGACTGAGTGATTAATCATTTTGAAATTGAGTTTTTTGCAGCTAGACGATCTGAATAATCACCTCATCATTTTTGATGGATAAGACTTGCTGCCACCTTATTAGCAGTTGGATTAAAATGAGAAACAGCTGGTGGATTATGAACGATTCTCTAAATATTCCAGGTAAACACTTAATCACACTTTCAAAGTTCTAAGCTCAGTAATTATTTTTTTCATAATCAATATCATTATTGTTATCTAAGGCGACACGTGTGCTTGATGAAGTTCTGACCCTGTGTTGGCAAAGAGAAGTGAAGGAGTGAGAATTTGTTGTTCAACAATTTGTAGAATTGGAGCTAACAAGACTGTTTTATGATGAATATTAGATATTGTTTCACACAGCTTCAGACTTGCATCCAAAGCACAACTGATAACATCAATGGGTGAAATAAACCAGGGATAAAAGGTAAGAAAAAGAAAGGAAAGTAGTCGTTAATAACGTATTATTTCCACTTTCTTTCATTTCCCCTCTCATATCTCCTTCATATTGAGCTTTAACTATCAGCTGATCAATTCTCACATATGAACAACTGTGGTTTCATGTCATTTTATACAATTAAATACATTTCTTGTCCAAATTTTGCTTTTTAAATTTCAGGGCCTGATGCAACGGTGCAGAGGGCAGTTTTGTCTTTACAAATGCAAACATTTTTACACTTCATGGGTAGCTTCTGTTGCTTGGATCGTCTCAAATCGTGCATCTGGCAGATATGTTGTTATATGCTTGAGTGTTGGTGGGGTCAGGTGAAGAAAGGACCTATCTCGGTATTCTTATTCCAGATGTAACAGCTTGATTTCTATGGACCAAACCTGTTCAAAGCATAATAACTAACAGCAGAACTTAATTTCCATAAACACTGGCTGAAGTTTGAAAGTTGCTCTCTAAGTCCAGACACCCCTCGCTTCAAAGATGTAAAAAAAAAACACCAAGAACTATTTAAGCCCATGTTTCGTTCAGGGTTTCTGAGACATCAACTCAACATATCAGCTCACAAACCAAAGCCTTTCCTCTGATTACAATGCGGAGACAAAACCAAGGTGTCCCAGGAAAATCCTGGTGATTCAGTTGTAGCAGAAGACGGGTGATGAAATAGCTGGAAACCGTCTGTTATGAGCTGCCACTTTTTATTTTTCCATGTGACTGTCATGTCAAGAAGATCAAGGTTGTAAGGTCCCTGTTTTACTTTCATTTTTTGGTGACAGGTTTGTTCTTTGCTTCTGTCGTGTTGCACTGATCACGGATTACTACAATACGTGCTTCCTCAGATGCCCAGTTGATGAAATTTGATCTTTTTTTTGTCTTTATAGCTGTTCTGGGTAACTTCTTAACTTATTTTTCAGTGTATTCTAAATGTACGTTGCTTCTGAGTCCTTCCCAGATACTCCCCAGTTTCAAATATAAACTGTGCTTTTCTGTGACACCCTGCATGACTTTCAAGTAATATTCTAACTGGGGAGTTTCCTTGGTTTAATTTCTGACTTTTGCAGATAGAGTGGAGCTCCCTGTAAGGTACAAAGAATTGTCTAAATCCCTGCAAACATGATGTTTCATAGGCTCTAAGAAGCTGGATGGCATGCATGTGTGTAACTCCTCCACAAGTAAACACTGTTTGAAAAATACCATGAGACTGTTCTACATATCATAAGTACATGAAAGTTATTAAACTCAATGTCATGTACTGCTCCCGCCTACCTCAACGCTCTCATGCAGACCCGTGTTACCCCTCGGCTCTTTTGTTCCTCTAAGGAACATCGTCTGGCGCTAACACTCCCACGACACTCCAGACTATTCTCCGCCATGGTCCCCTGTTGGTGGAGTGACCTACCAAGTGCTACCAGAGCAGGAACGCCCCTCTCTACCTTTAAGAAGCTCTTGAAAACTGCTTTTTACCGAGAGTACCTCCTGTCATAGCGAATTAACATTCATTTCCTTCGCTCGTCCCTTTTATTTTTACTGCTCTTAACTAACCTAAACATAGATTTAGGTGGTCTGACTGCCTCTTCGCGTAATTCTAATTGCTTATTGTAAATTGTTCTTTGAAATATAAGTCGCTTTGGATAAAAGCTTCTGCTTAATGCATGAATGTTATTTTAGTCACCTTCTCTGCTGACACTGAAGCTGACTTTTGGTTCGTAGCTTTTTGTTCAGTAGTCAAAGGGAAATCTTACACCAAATATATCAGCTCAAATTGCAGATATTATAGGGACAGCTCTTGTTTTCACCCAGCAGACATCTTACGATGTGGTGATATTCTGGCATGACATCAGTTTTTGGAGCTGAGGCACACTCAGTGACCCTGATGATGATCAATAATGATCAATCGATGGGATCCCAATCCAACCTGTCATGTCTGTTGGTTTTGTTAGGTTAAGTTTCTGGTTAGTCTTTAGTTTTATCATGTTTTTCCTCTTGCCCTGGTCATCAGCTTCACTGACACGTCACCTGTGTCACCCCTCAGCTGCACTCCTTCACTAATCACCCTCCTCAGTATTTAGCCTCCAGGTTTTTCCATGTTCCATTGCCAGATCCTCGCTGTCATTGATCCCATGTCCAGTCAGGTGCTATACTATGTCAGGTTAGTGCTCATGGTGTTTTTTGACAGTCACAGCCAGGTTTTGTTTTTTTTTCCATAGTTTAGGTTTTTTTTGTAAAAGCCGTGCTTTTTGTATTTTGAAATAAATCAGGTATTTGTTTTGAAATATCTGCATCCGGATACTCCCTTCACCACCACGACCACATCGTTATGACACAATCCAACAAAAGACAAAGTGATAAAGCAGCTGCTGTGAGAATGAACAAAAACAGGCAAATCACTGCTTGACAAATCTAACCTTTACCACAATTAAAGCCTCATCAAAAACTCTTAATTTGCTCTCTAGAGCAAGATTTGAATCTAAAATGTAATTGTTCCAACAAGACAATGTGCTGACCCAAAGTGGCTCTGTGATACTAGTGCTGTGCCCCCATGTTAAGATGCTGGTGGATGAGGGGATTTGGGCACAATATGATTAACTTGATTCAGAAGCACACTACTATTTTATGTGTGAAATTGTGCTGATGCTATGATGTGTGTTTTAATCCAAGCTGCTTCGTTCTGTGTTATGGCAGCTGGGCTTATTAGTGCATCTGAGTCCCTGCTGTAGACCAGGAGAAAGGAAAAATTCCAGGTATAAATCCCCTGAATAAACCAAATTCTTTGGCTGAAACACCAGAATGTGCCTTGCTTTGGTTTTCAAGAGGGAGAAAGAGATCTTCTATGAGCTGTTTGAAGGACTTAGAGTTAAAAAATTTAACTTTTTTATGTTCATATATAGTAAAATAGAAATATTTGTGTCCATTCTTGGTAATCTTTGGACTGTATTCATTGATTATCTCTCAAAACTGCTGTGAGACAACATTGGTGTGATAACACAGAGAGACTCATCTTGGGACCAATAATTTCTGGCGTTAAAACGCTGTAGGAGGGATTGAAAAATATGTCTGAATGTGGACACCTCATTCAAGCCATTGAACGTGTTAAACTGCCCAGAGACATTCTGAAAAACTTTAAAATACAAGGAGCAGAAACACTGCGAACGGAAGTGTTCATGTGAGAATCACTGAAGCCTGAAGAGAAGAAACAGAAATGACTAACAGCAATAGTGTGGAGGCACACACATGGTGTTCACGTTTAATTGCCATGTAGACAGTCTGATGGCGTGTGTTCTTGTCTGTGTCAGCGTACATTGTGTGAGGGAGCGAATGACTGTGTGTGTGTTGGTGGGATGGTTAGAAAGGAGCACATATGGCCCAAACAGTCGGAGATGGAGCTCAGAACTCCCACATGACACGGCAGATAAAAATAACACTGGGAGAGAGAACTGGTTTCTGACGTGACACAACACCGAGCGTCCGTGTGTGCACGAGGACGTGTGAGCGCCCGCGATGCTTTTGGTGAATGGGAAAATGGGGGTCGTGTGAGTTCATGTGCCCAGAAAAAAAAAGCACAAAGAGCATCGGCACAAGATGATCATTTGGGTTGATTGACCACAGATCAACAACATTTTGGGCCTAAAATTACCATCCCTGATATAGTCTTTGAGGTTCTTTGTTTCTTTCTTTCAATTAAAATCCCTCTGAGCTTAAATAAGGTTTTCAGCCTTGTTAACATGTCCGTGAGTTTTTGTTTTTTTGTAAGTTACAAGAATAATGAGCAAGTAATGAGCAGAGAGCACCACCAGCATTCAGGCAGAGGAGCTCTGCTCCACCTACAGTCTCAGGAAGGAGTGGTCGGGCAGCTCCAACCTCTGACTGCTTTCACAAGTAACGATAAAGAGGGGTTCATGACAGTTTCACTGAGCAAATAATTTGACAGTTTAATGGAAATGGAGAATTAATTTATGCTTTGACCGTCACCACATGGGCTCAGGAGCACCTCTGAAAATCAGAGCCAGCGCGCTGCACCCAGAGAGCAAGTTAAAGCTCTGCACTGGAATCAGTCTAAGGTGAAGTCACTGTCTTGTGTTCTGATAAATGAAAATTTTACCTTCCTTTCAAAAACCTGGGCTCTGTGGATTGTTGTCTCACATCTGAGATGAAGGTGCATCGGTGTAGGATCTGTGAGGGCAGCATGAATGCTCATTAAATATATACGGCGGGGAAAATAAGCATTGAACTCATCAACATTTTTCTCAGTAAATATATTTTTAATGAGGCTACGGACGTGACATTTTCTCCAGATGTCGGCAACAACCCAGATAATCCGCACATACAAGACATCAAAGCAAAGAAGGCCAAAAAATTAAGGTATGGGTGATAAAGTGAAATAACACAGGGAATAAGTATTGAACACGCCAACTGAAATTCATTTATAACTTAGTAGAGAAGCCTTTGGTGGTAGTGACAGCTTCAAGACGCCTCCTGGGTGGAGAAACTAGCCGCAAGCATTGCTCAGGAGAGATTTTGGCCCTTTCTTCCACACGACCTGTCTTCAAATCTTAAAAGCTTCTTCTGTAAACTCTTTCCATCGATGTCGGGTGACTTTCTAGGAGCTTTATTTTCTTTCCTTGGCTGTGTGTTTGGGATCGGTGCCTTGCACCCTTGTTTCTTCTTCAGCATCCTGTTTGTATAAAGTTTGGCTGTAGCATATGCTGAAATACAGCCCCACACCATGATGTTCCCACCTCCAAACTTCAGTGCTAGTGTTTCTGGGGTGATGTGCAGTGCTTTTGGTCTCCTCGGATGAGACGATGTTCTCCCAGTGGTTCATTGGCTCGTCCAGATGTTGAGCAGCTAACTTTAAATGAGCTTCAACATGCTTTTTCTTCAGCAGTGGAGTCTTGTTTGCATCGAGGCCATAGTGGTTCTGTGACCGTTCCTCCTAATTCCAGGTCTTTCTGAAGCTCTCCGTGATTCTTAGACATCTCCTCTGGGTATTCTTTTGACTCCTCTGTCAGAAAATCTTACGAGGAACACATCGTCGTGGCCAGTTTACGGTGAAACGATATTCTTTCCACTTCCGGAGTATGACCCCAACGCTGCTCAGTGGAGCTTTCAGAAGTTTAGAAACACATCTGCATGTTTTGCTACAATCAGGCTGCAGAGGTCTTGAGGGAGCTCTTTGCTTTTACCCATCATGAGATGCTTCTTGTGTGACACCTTGCTAATGAGAAACCTTTTATTAGACCACCATTTAGGACCAAACCAGCTGATATTAATTTGCGCTGACAGGGGGCAGAATTGCTTTCTAAATACTGACAGATTTCAGCTGGTTTTATTCCTCCTTTTCTTGCTGTGTTCAATACATATTCCCTGTGTTGTTTTACTTAATTACACATAACTTATTTGTTTTGATGTCTTTATATGTGTGGATTACTGGCCAAAATGTCATGTCAATAGCCCCATTATGAATACATTTACTGGAGAAAATGTCAGTGCGTTCAATACTTATTTTCTTCGCTGTATACAGGTTTTGGAGGGACACATTCTGCCTTCCAGACAACGTCTTTTACAGAGAAATTCTCCATTTTAAACCACTAAAATCCTCCCATGTGCAGAAATGGGAAATATTTTACTTTCTAAACTACATCACTTGGTCTGAAAAGTTTCCAAATGTTTAGAGTAAAATTGCGTAAAACTCCAGAATGAGCAGAAACTTTAAAAAACAAAAAAACAATAGAAACTCAGCTCATGTGTCTTTGTACCATTTCTACATAAATATAAGATCAAAATTGTTTTCACAAGGTCAATTACACTCATTCAACCCCATCTCTTCGGAGAACAGTATAGGCTTGAAAATTGTACAGTTACTTGGTTGGCTGTACTCTGTTCACTACACAGATCATTGTGTTCCACAGCTTCATCTTTGCTCCTACATCATGAAGCCCTCGGTCCATTTATTGCTAGTGTTGATAATAAAGAGGATGGAGGGAACTGTGAATGTGTTTGAACTTGTTATATATCTTTTTTCTTGCACCTTATTCCAGCATGTGTGTCAAAGCACAAAGGATGAGAGTTTCTGCTCCTTAATGTGGTCTTTAAATGTAACTGAAACTTATTTGATTGCAGCACACTTCCTGTGTCATGCTTACTGCAAAACAACACCTGAATGTGGGTTTACAGGAGCTATTCTCTGCAGATGAAGCATTAACACATCTAAGAGGTAGACCCCCAAAAAATAATCACATAAGCAGGAAGATGGAGCTTCTATATGGTTGATTAATCCGTCACAGGACATATTTAAATCGAAACATAAGTACATAAGCTTGTCGGTGTTTTGTCATTCTGGTCGTCCGTGATCTGCACACTGAAGCGTGATGAGTTTGTGTCGGGTACTTTATATCTGGAGCTGATCTGGCTGCTGATTTCCTCGATGGATTCAATTCCAGTTCAGACGGTTGGGATTCCAAATGATTTTCGAATAATTCAGTTTCAGAATAAATTTGGCTCTGCTGTGAACGAGGCTTTTCACAAAAGTCATTGCAGACAAATAGATGAATAAATCAAATACTCTTTTTTGGTCAGGTGCATTCTTAAAAATGTTGCTTTATTTTTGTCCAGCTTTTCTCGGTCTGCAAACTTTCTGTATCCAAAATGATGCAGCACATCTCGCCCTCAGGAGCGATGGAGGTTCTGTGGCTGAGGCCTGGTGAAATAGTCAAATAAAACGACCTCCTATCATCTTTTCCTTGACTTCGATGCTTAGAATTATGTCATATATATCATATTTAAGACAATACAGAATATAAGTTTATCTTCAAAGTTCTTAACTGGAAAAGTTGAATGTTGTGCTGCCACAGACTGGATGATAGGGCAGAGTTAACGCCATTCTCTCATAAAAGATGATCTGGTGTTTTCTTTGCTAAACAAGATCATTAATGAAGCATTTGAACTCCATTCTCTCGCATTTGAACAGCTCTTATCTTGGCTGATACTTAACTATTTCCGGGTAATTTCCCTCAATTAGGAAGGCTCCTGAACAGCACAGATTACTGGACCAGGCCCATTCCTCGCAACATTAATCTTGTCGCTCAGTGTCGCGACTAAACGTGCGAAACTATTATCGCGAGATTTCCCCAACGAGATTCCGAACGCAAATGATGCCGAATGTGGATTTCTTTCTTTTTTAACTAATTAAAGCATCAATCGTTTATTGACACGCGATAAAACATTATGTATGACAGTGAAAGTATAAACAGATCACACACATACGGAAATGAACAGATACAAATGACTTTCATGCTAAATTCAAATGTGTTTCCCTTAAAAACACGTTGAACCGTTCTGAAAGTGCTCCAGTGTCAGACCCCCTCATGCTAATCTGACTCTAATCCTGCCTCCACCCACTCCCCCCATGACAAATGTGAGATTCTTGTGTAAAATGGGTGTGACTCGCCCTGCTTCTCAGGATAATAAATGCAAAATGAGCCAAACAGAGAAATGACGGCAAAAGTTTTCCCAGTTTGTCAACACAAGAGCAGCTTTTAGAACAAATCCCTAACAACGTCACTGATAAAGTGTTTTTGTGCATTTGTGACCTCCTTCAGAGAGTATATGTGTGTTGTTTCTTCTTTTTGTTTCTCCTTTAATCGTTTTATTTTCTTTGAGAACACCATCATCATTTCAGGGTCTGTAACTTATTCAAGGATTTTATTTCGTGTTTGCAACTTGCTTCAGAAATGTGATTTTTATTGCTCCAGATATTAGTTATTTTATTGCTTTTATTTATTCCTTAAATCTAAATGGTTTGTTTTGTGTTTGCAGCTCCCTTCATCGTGTTTTTTTAATCGTTTTTGTATAATTTTCTTTTAATTTCTTTATTCTCAGAACGTCTTCACAGTCTTCTTTAGTTTTTCTGTACATTATCCTTTCCCACATTTGACTAAAAGCTCTTCTGACACCCTTCCCATTTGCATGCTCTCAGTTATTAGGTTGCTCAGCTCTCCGGGCCGCTGCAGCTCGTTTAGTTGAACTTGCACGCTTCTCTCCGGGATTCAACCGCACTCTACTCCGGGTTTTCCGGTTGTCTTATCAGCGGGCTCCTCACAGCTTCGAGCTGGTTTTTACTCAACTCCTGTCCTGATATCACTCCGCTGGCATGGTGGAGAAGCGGACCTGATTATTGTGATGGTGGCAGGCGGCAGCCAGAGACTACAGACTTCCGCCACTGCTTCTCATATCCGCGTTTTGCGCCATCTGAGTTACTCTCGTTGCCTCACAACCGGACTACCGAGGGCGCTTGTGCTCTTTGCCTAACTCAACGACATCTTCACCGGGATTTCTTTCAAACCAAAACCATATGAGATGCAAGTTCACTGGGAAACTCCGGACCCTGTTCGGTTAAGGCTGCAAAACTTTTTCTCAAAGGACAACACCGCAGAGCGGAGAGTGGACTGTTACTGCTGCCGCCTTTGCTGCTCCTTCTCGGGACGGTTTGTGTGTATATGACGGGTGTCTGCCTGCTTTATACATTCCCTTCATTGTGTCTTTTTCCTGATGAGTTGTTGTTGTTTGCAGCGTGGCAGCGGCTGTATTGTTGAATTCACTTCAGGCTTGTTTGGGTCTCTTTCGGGCAGTGTGTTGTTTCTGTTTGCGGACGTTTTGTTTAGTAACAAGGAGTGAAGCAGAAGCGGCCAGCTGCGACTCCTTGTCGGTGCGTAACATCCAGGCTCAGAGCCTTTTAAAGCGACCCGGGTGTCGCGCGTAACCTCCGCCAGCTCCCCGGCTGTTTTGGGACCTTTCACCGCGGAGGACGCACACAGGCGGAGAGGACACTCGGTGGTGGAGGTGGAGGTGGCCGGAGGAGGAAGAGGAGGTGGCGGCGGTCAGCTTGACTGGGAGAAAAGTTCTTCCAAAATAGCAGCCACTCGGCGCACTGATGGGGGACTTCGCCTCCCCCACTGCCGGACCCAACGGCAGTATCTGCATCAACAACAGCATGAACCCGGCCAGCGGGAGCGTGGTGTCCGCCGGAGCGGTGGGCATTACTAAGCACAGCACGGTGGTGGAGCGGCTGAGGCAGCGCATCGAGGGCTGCCGGAGACACCACGTAAACTGCGAGAAGAGGTACCAGCAAGCTCACGTCGAGCTGCTGGAGATAGAGCACAGGGAGACCGTCAGCCTGTACCAGCGGAGTCTGGAGCAAAGGGCCAAGAAGTCCGCCGGCGGCAGCAGCAAACAGCCGGCGAGCAAGCAGCAGGAGCCGGACTCTGGGTCTTCCACGGAACAGAGAAATAACACGCTGATAGCGGTAAGGAGATACTCTCAATAAGGGGGGGATGTGCCATTAGACCCCCACAACACTCCAACAAGCACATCACACACTTTGGTTTACTCTGCATCTCTCTGTGCCTTAAAATCTGTTAACAAGCACAACTACTCGTTCATCAGTGTGAACTTGTTGACACGCTCAGTACGCGCTGGCAATTGCTCTCCAAACGCACACTTTACTTTTTAAACACGAGTGCCAACTAGTGCTTTGTGTTTACAGAGCAGCTCAGCCCCTCGGTGGAGACAACAGGCTCCTGGAGCCTGAATTCTGCTCTATTTGGAAATGACCATTCGTGACAGCTGATATTTGATCTCAGATGCTCAGAGGAAGCTGGAAGTTTGCAGGGCAGGGCTGATTGTCACACTCAGATTTTTTTCAGCTCAGAAACTTAGAAAACAGCGCCTGGAAGGGTGGCTGATGTTTTGCATGAAAACAACTTCTCCTTTCTTGTTCTTTTGTTATGTGAGTGTAAGTCGGTCTGCAAAACAGGCAAAGCTGTGGCATTGCAACACCGCTTCCTTGCTCTAAGCTGCAATAGTTTATGTTCCAGACACCACTGAGACATGCAATGAAAATCAGAACAAACGTGTGATGCCCACAGAGTTGAAAACAATGTGATCGCAGACACCTTCTCGCTGAAAACAACCTGCCAGCAGACATGAGAACGACTTTGGATGCTGCTTTAGTTCTTTTCTCTGATTAATTAACAATGAAGCTTCACATGAGCTGATCACATGACACAAGAAGGGTTTACTACTACTACTACTACTACTACTGCAAAAAAAAGAAAGAAACTGCAGGTCCTTTAAACGTTGTAGCTCTGCTGCAGAAAATCTAAATGCTGTTACAGTTAGAATGCTACAGTGGTTTCCTGTTGGTAGGGGGCAGTGGTAACATATGGAGGATTGTTGAATCTCTTATGGCTGTTCTATGAAGAGCTTGCTTTTTGCAGATCACATTTTTATTCCCAGTCTTTGGCTGGTTGCACGGCAGAGGTGGAGACAGACGGAGGCAAACGGTGTGGTGTCCCCTTTTCACACCACATCCCTCGTGGGCAAGCTCCAGTTTCCTTTAGAAAACACCAAAGGATACACGTCGGGAATGTCAACATTGTTATCCCTTTTGTTGCTGCAATGAGCCCAGTTCCTCCTCTTTTGAAATGCAAAATCAGTGTGTCTTTAATTTTCTAAGGCTGCCTCAGTGGTTATTTAAGAGGCGCGCAAGCCAGACCAGCTCCAGCTCGAGAGAGCGGCAGTGATTTTTAATAGTGCAGGAGCTCCCAGCGGCCCTTGTGGACATTAAACCGAACCGCCCATTAGATGGCCGGCAACAAATGCTCAGAGAATGGAGGGATTACAGCTTAAAGACACAGTGGCATCCCTTTGCTCTGTCCATCTCTGCCCCTTTTCCTGTCACTGAAGGAAACGGCTTGTATGCAAACACAACATTCAATAGCTGAAACACACAGAACTGCCTGTTAGGACCCTTTTTATGCTACGTTGTAAGTTCTTGGCAATGTGCAGGCATGCATTGTAAGTGGGATGAAAGGAGGCAGAAGTCTGCAATCTCCTCTCCCGTTTTTCCTCAGAAGAACAGAGCTGCAGCTAGATGGCTGTATGTAGTCGCTTCAGACGCAGGCATTCTAGGAAAAGCCAAGTAGGCTGTTGATGTGACTACACAGACATGCATAGAAAAATCCCCAGCGGGCTATAATCCGGAGAGTCTGTCTATGTGACGCACTGTTCTTAGACGTGTGCAGTTTGGAGAAGCCGTGTTTGAACGTTGCTTCACCTACACCTGAAGAGTTCAGCAGCACATGTGATCCTGTCATGGTTTGACGTGTGAAGTTAACAGCATGAAGCCAAAATGTCACAAATGAACTCTTTGGCTCTGAAATGCATGTGCTTTACTCCTGGTCGACTTCCTTTTATGATCATAGTAATTGTCAGCTTCGGGTTAATAAAAGAAATGGTTGAAATGTGTGGAAATCTGTGTTTTAAAGAGACATTTAAACAAAGAAGAGGCCTCGGATACCAATCATGCGTTTCCAGGCGGTTTTAGTGTGATTTTCTTAAGCTTCTTGCTTTGCCATGTGCATCCCAGTACAATGTGCTTTGGTCTAATGGTTCTCAGACACACCCACGTCAGGGCAAGGGCAAGCCTGTAATTATGGAAAGTGTGTGTTTGTGTTTATGGGCTAAGTATTAGTGAGACTGGAGAAGAAGACACTGGGAACCCTCTCTGTCTTTCCCACCATGTCTTTAAGCGGTGCAGCAGCCAACTAAAGCTGAACGGGACCCAGGAGGTGATGCTTCCAGTTCAGCAGCAGAAACGCTCACAGGCAGCAGCCGTCGGTGGCTCGTCTGGAGACTTCCAAACTTATCGTCTGATAACAAGAAGGTCGTTCGCAGAACACAAAGCCTCCTCTCTGCTTTCTACAACCAGTCGTGTGTCGTGTTGCACAAACACGGTTACGGTCAAGGACTCTTCTTAAATATTAGAAATTTAGGCTGTGCTTTTATTGTGCATGTTGTGATGGGAAAGAGGAGATTTACGAGCTCCTAAGCTGGCTGGGTATGCTCCAAAACTGATGCTGACTTTCTAGTCTGACTTCCTGATTATTCAAGTTCTCTTTCCAAGCAGACATGGCGTTTGTAGTATAAACAGTGTCAGATGTGAGAGTTTATTTACATTTAAATCAACCATATCTCGGTTTAAGTAACTTCGCTGTACACAACATGCCATATGAGGGTGTTATTTTATGTTTTACTATTTGCAGAATAAAGTATGACTCGGTAAATGATTGACAGACTAACTGCTTTTAAAGATGGCTGATCGTTGTGGCTCCATCACACAACAGTTTTAGAGTCCTGAGGATCGTAGATGGTTCGTGCCCACAACAGATATCCATATCTAACTTATTGACTGATGAAATACACATACAGTTATAGCTGTTTCAGACACAAGATTGTGACATTAATGGCTTCATGAGTCTGGGAAAAGGACAGCGTTGAGTCAGCCAGGCACGGGCCACATTTATGTAGTTGTTTTTAATTGTGATAAAAGAAAGAGCCACAGAGCTCACAAACCGTTTAACAATGGCATGACAACGAGAAGGTTTAACTTCACCGAGTTAAAGTTAGTTTCACAGCAATGTGTCTTATTACCAGTATTGTTCATATTCGCAAGACTTGTGGATGTATGAAACGATCCGAATAGTTACAGATGACTCTAATTGGGTTCTTGAGGGAGTTTTATTGCACTTGTATTAATGAGCATAGTTGTTGTCATCTCAAGGAGCAGCTTTTCATTTCACCTGGGAAACTCTCTTGACAGACACCTCTGCATTGCCCACAGAGGGTGTAAATTGTTCTGTCTGATTCCCCTAAAGCAGAAAACCCACCGCTGCTGTGCGTTTATCCGTTAAAGGCATATTCTGTCAGTTTTTAAGCATGGTTGTGTGAAGTATTTATGAGTACTTTGTGTTCTGGAGTAGACGGCACCCTGTTTGGAGAAGCAGGGGAGAATTCAAACTAGCAAATGCTCAAAACAGAGACGGAAAAGGGTGAATTTTTGCAAATATCAAACTTATACTGATTTGAGCGTATGCTAGAATGACATTTTACTCCGGTTATCTTTTGCATCAGATAGTAGTGAACGGTCACTGGCTCATGGTTGCTTGTGCACTTTCTGTGTGCTACAAATGCAAAATAGAAGTTCATCAGATGAGATAATACAGTCCCAGTGTAAATACCAGCCAAAGTAAAGCAGTGTAAAAAGTGTTTGATTGAACTGCTAAAACTTTATAAAATGTGTCCTCATCTTCGTTTTGAGCAGCTGCTCGCCTGGCTTGTCCATCAGCTCTCATAACCTGCTTCTTTAAACTTGGAGAGCTCTGTCTGCTTTTTCCTGCAGGTACAACGAGAAAAAAGATGAATTATTATTGTTAGTCCGACCAAAACACTGACTTTGGTCCAACTGAAATTGTACAAACAGACTGAAACACTGTGTAAAGCAGTCAGGGATCGAGTCCCTCTTAAATGAGTCTTTAACGAAAAAGATCAGCCCAATAAGACTGCATCTCCAGCCTGTCGCTCTGCTCTAATAAAACCCTGATTTTACCACCACAGCACCATCGAAGAAAAACACCGTCCACGTGACCTAAAGACGCCGTCTGTTCAGTGAACTCAGTGAAATGATCTTCCACAGAGAAAGTTAGAACCAGAGGAGTTAATTTAATGTTTTTCTCACACAGCGTTGGACACGCCTCATTACTTGGTTTCCTCTAGTGCATGTGCACTTGGATGATGGTCCATTTAAATGGTCAAGTCTGGGTGTAGCCGTAGCTCGACTCCACTGTGCATGTCCCCCTGCCGTCTGAGCTCTGGTAAGCATGGAGCCTCCCCGGTTTAGAACAGATATCCAGTTTAAAATGGCGTGCGAGTGAAGGACTTAAACGCCAGAAGTGATAAATGATCGGTACTCGGGTAGTAAAATAATGTTGTAACCTGTGATCAAATGAAATATTACCAAATGCTAAGAAGCTCTAAATTACCACTACACCTATGAAACATTACATTTGAGACAGACATGAGTCTGGTTGGGTGGCCAACATCAGGAAGCTCTAAAGTTAGAAAATGCTTGGTGATGGCGAGCAATGCCAGCGTGTCGAGATGAGACTGCGGTGAACGGCTGAACGTGTGGCTGCAGGTGATCGCACCCTGTCCAGTGTCTCCACGCCCGCACATTTTATGTTATTTCTGCATCGGTTTGTTCATCTCACTGCGGTTTTCTGCAGCACAGCCAATTGCTCACATGAGCAATAACATGCACCTGTCGAGTCTGTGTATTTGGTGAAAGGGGGGGGTGTAAAGGTCATTATACCTTCAGATGTAATGACCGGGCCAAATTAACTGGCTCAGAATGCTGAAGAAGCACTCACAAAGCTTCAGATTGGGCTCAAGACAGTGAGTCTCAAGTCTCTGCACATTAGAAACTGATACTAATGATGGTATTATTACAAAGTGTGCAGAGTTAGTCCTAAGTAAACTACGGGCAACCCTGGGCCCCTACCAGCCCCCCCCCCACCAAAATACGACATGCCTCTGTATCCCTTTAATGTGACTGCAGCAGCTCAGACTCCAATAGCATAAGATTGCTTTCTCAAATGTGGCGGGAAAAGAGAAGCCTGATCATTCGGACACATTCAGTTTCCATCAGATTAATGGGGGGGGAAAGGGCCAGTCTGACAGGGGGCATGTTCCAGCAATGGTTTTTACGAATCTGTCGGCAGCTTACTGTGAAAGACAGTTTTTAACGTGAGCTTTTGTCTTCTTCTGCTGTGCGGCCTGTTTTCGTGTGGATGATGCGATGCACCTGTGAAGGGTCGGTATCAGCCGATGTCAGTCCATCCGTTGGGCTCTGTGAAGGGTCGGTATCAGCCGATGTCAGTCCATCCGTTGGGCTCTGTGAAGGGTCGGTATCAGCCGATGTCAGTCCATCCGTTGGGCTCTGTGAAGGGTCGGTATCAGCCGATGTCAGTCCATCCGTTGGGCTCCGATGCACACCCTCCGTACCCGGAGAAACCAACAGAATGTGGACCTTTCAGCTGCTGTATGTTAACACTTACAGGATCCTTTTAGTGTTGAAAGGCCTGCAGAGTCTGTGTCTAAGCTTTTTATATCGATAAACTCTCGTGTCAAGTTAAGCTGGAAGCTTTTCAACGTTATTTTCGTTCTGTCAGACTGATGGAAATGTTTGATTTTAGACCTTTTTCAAGATGTCCGTGATTCTTGAAGATCCTGTATTTAGTGGCTGGAGTATGACTGTGTTTCTTTCTGCTCTTTCACAAACGATCAGTGAAATTAGGAAACAAAACTATGGCATCAAAGCGGTTGTTGGTTTGGCCGTGAGTGAGTCCTCTTTCCCCCAAACTACTTTGCGTTTCTATCAGTTCCAGCCTGATGGCAGCAGTAGTTTTGCCTTCCAGTGGACTGGACCGCTGTGTCACTGGTGTAGTTTGTCACTTTGTGAGCTTGTTTGGATACTGGGATAAGGACGGCGGTCCAATTAAAGGGCCATGTTGGGCTAGAACCGCAGCTTAACTCAGCTGTCTGTGTAACTCTGAGTTACATAGATCCAGACCTGTTTGTGGGGAAATGTTGGATTTGTCCTCATCCGATATGAAAGATCTAAAAATGAAATGTGCACTTTTATACCGTGTAACTCTTGACTTAAAAGCTGAAAAGATTGATTTAATTTGACTGCTTCCAGAGCTCTAGCTTAATGTGGCCACGGGTATTTAAAAAGAAACATGTTCACGAGAGCTGTCATGCTTAACCGGGTTCTGTTCAGATCCAGATGGAAACAGCTGGGCTGCTGCCCGTGACCTTTGGGCTACAGGCACGTGTCTCCAACCCAACAGGCCACGGCGTTGCTTCAGAGCAGAATTCTGACCCCTTTTGCTTTTTTCTGACAAAACATCCAGTCAGATCTGATTATCTAATCGCTTACAAGTTTACAGCTGCGAATCCGACGGGCACAGCGAGGGGCTCGTTAGTTCCACTAAAACACAGTAGCTCAGGACGGTCTGTCTTCTGCTCTGCTCGCTCCTTGGCATCCACCTCACAGAGGAATGTCTCACACACACACACAAATGCACACACACTCTCGCTGTTGTCCTACTCAACTCTTGGCAGCGGAGGCCAGAGTGTGGGCGGCTGAGTTTTCATAAATTTGAGGCCTTCCCTCTTTCCTCTGCTCTCCTCTTCTTCCTCCCTCTGTTCAACACGTCTCCGGTTTCAGGGCTGCTGCGGCGTTAATGTGGTGCGGATTGTCTTCTTGGTAGCTATGGCATTGTTAAAGTCAGCTGGGACTGTTGCCCGTTTGCTAAATTTAAACCAGTGAGCTGGCGTGAGGCTGACACTCTATAGTACGCACATGCACACGTGTGACGTGGGTGAGCACGTGTGACATCACGGCGTGCTGTTTTTGACTCATTACACGCTTGTTTCTCTGGTTTCTCTGTTTTATATCGACCGTGGCTTGGTAACTCTGCTCTTTACCTTCACCGCATTCAGAATTTTTGCCACTGTTCTTCTAACCCTCGGCTCCAGCACACGAGCTCTGGATGTTTTTGATTCGGGGCGTCTGCGGCCACATTCCCTTCCTCCCCCGCTTGTTCACATGTTTGACAGGAACACACTTTGGGCGCAGACCCTCGAACGAACGAACGAGCGACTAAGCAGTTTTTTTCATAGGTTCATCTTAAAAAAGTTGAAGCAGCTCAAAATAAAAGGAAATTATTTGAATAAAGCTCAGAGCTTGAAATAATTACTTGAGTTGTTTCTCTCTTTCATGCTCGTCCGTACCTGAAAAATCTGTTAATCGGTGATGAAGAGCTTCTTATTTCACCTGTTTTTTGGTTTCTTTGTTGTCTTTGCACCTCTTCGGCTTCATATCGTATTTGTCAGCTTAAGATTTAATTTTGCTTCAAAAACCAAGGACATTTGCACCTACTGACCCTCTGCAGCTGCTTCCACAGTTTCTCAGCTCACCTGTATTTGATTTCTCAGGGATATTTTTCTGATGTAAAACACAACTTAACGATGAAAGAAAGCAGGGTGACAAGTGACACAGGTAATCATACCAAAGCCGCCTTTTAGCCAACCCACCTGTCTGTTGATACTTTGTTGAAGCATTATTACTTTCTTCCCGTTGCATTCACACAGAGTTTATTATTATTAATCAAACTGTGTTTTCTTGACATGTTGAAATGAGTGAATTGTCTCTGTTTAAAGTCTTATACACAGGGACAGACTGGGAACTGAATTCAGCCCTGGCCTCATTTTCCCCCAGCTTGCACATCTCACTCTAAAGCAATTTAAAACATATCAGCGAGATGATACTGAGTTATGGACGGCTCTGCTTTTGTTTAAAAAAACACACATAATCTGAGAGAATGCCTGCGTCGTAGTTTCACCTCCTTTCAGGGCCAGTTTTACCACAGTTTACCACCGTTTTAGATGCTTTCTTTCACCGTGAGACAACAAAATGTCCACAGTAAAACATCTTCTGTTCCCTTTTTTTTGTCCCCAAAGCGACAGACATGGACCTTTTCTCTTCTTTGTGTTTCCTGTAGTCTATAATCACTGTTTGCCTTGATTTATTTCCTGCCGACTTCTCAAATGAACACGGGCAGATGTAATTGAAGGCCAATATAAACCTAATTCGGTATAATCAAGTGGGCGGCAGCACCTTGCAGAGTTTTCAGTGCAGCACCCGAGTTTCGTTTCACGGCATTTTTTGTAAGTAGTCTGTATCGGATACTTTTTTTAGTGACAAATCGGTCCCAAATGGGCAGAGCTGAAGCTAAACTGTGGTGTGAAAACACTGCGGACCACCGATTGGTCTGAGAGCCTCGCTCACTCCAGCGCACTGCCTTGTTTTCTGAAGATACAAGTTTTTTTGTAAATCTCTACAACAGTTTACTAATCTGGCTGGATGGAAAACATAAGAAACCAGTTTGAGATTGCACACATGTTGGTTATGGAAAAAAGCTTGGAAAAGATCTAATAATGGGCTTAATATAGAAGAATGTCAGTAAGACCTGTTACACATCTGTTTGCCAGGTCAAAATTTGACATTTATTTAGTAATTTCTTGTTATTTTTCAGCTAGAATAGATATCAACACCAGTATATCTGGAGTTAGTTCATGCTAAACTCTACAGGCAATGCTTTGAAATGCAGCTTAGTTAACTACACTCCAAAGCTGCTGGCTTACTTGGAGATTTAAGTGCTGGTAGAGGTGTTTTTAAAGCAAGACTTTTGAGAGGAAACACAAATAAATATCCTTTTCTGAATGTTGCAAATGAGAAAATTAAACTTGCTTTATGTTGCTTCATCCTTTCTTGATCTGACAACTAGCCTGTGGAGGCTTAACTTTCCTCCACTTGTGGTATAATTACACTTTGTCGTTGTGTTAAACATGGCCCTTTAACAGTTTACTGCAGAAACTCTCGTATCTCATCTCTCGTGTGCCAGAGCTGTCCTTTTGTTTGTTTTCTGTCAAACGGCCGCTAGCTTCCTCCTCTGTGCTCAGTCGCTGGTGTAGTGTTAAAGAAGCATCTGAGTGGCAGTTTAGGTTTTGCATTATTGATACTAGAATAGTGGGAGGCCATCTTTGTTGCTTCCACCCCCTCATGCACTCTTACAAACAGTAACATGGTAAAATATGAATGATGTGGTTATCAGCAATGCCAAGAGTGTCTGTGAGCTTATGTGTGTCAGATTGTAAGATATGAAACTATGAATGGAAAGGTGTTTCTGCTTTAACACCTAACATGTTTCTAAGATAATGACCTATTTGAGTCCTAAAAATGGACCAAACTGACTGTGTCAGCAGACTTTAATGAAAAATTGACCAGAATATGTAAAAGGTTGCAGTCGAGTGGCGGTTAGAAGTAGTTCATCTTCAGGCTCCGGTTTAAAACCACAATTTCTGAATGAATCTCTGAATAAACAAAGATTATATCCACTTGTTTTTGTCTGTTAGTCGCTTTTCTCAACAACCGTAACCTGAATATGTTATCCGGAGAGGCACAAACGGACACACATGTATTCACATGCCTCGCATACCTTCACAGTCAGTTAACTTTTGCCCATGTGGGTTTGTCCCGCCCCTTTTTCACGCTCTTCCCTGCTGTCGCTGTTCTTCTTAGACACGCCCCCTTTAACGTGACATTTATGGCATTTAAGTTACCTTGGGATTGGGCGTATAACTATGGAGAGCTGTCTAGTTCAAAATTAGGTAAATAAATAAGCTCTGAAATTGATAAATATCACATGAAATAAATACAAAATAAATTAATAAAATGTAATATCTTTAGCGCCACTTTTGTTTCAGTTCCTTATACTCACATGAAGAGGCGTGGTTATCTGTGTTGGGCGTGTTTGGCCACAGTCGGTGCCGCGTGGAGCCTCTCCACATATTAATCCTGCAGTTTACAGTCTTAATTTGACCATAGCTGGGAAATCCACCATCAAATACCATTCCTCCTGTGTGTTGTTGGAAGGGATGCAGATACACGTTTCAAATTCATCATCAAATTAATTAATTTGGCTTTCTTGTCTCAGACAACTGCTGATTTGCTCCCTCCTGCAGCCAAACACGCCCCCACATAGGTGGCCACGCCCCCTCATTTGAATATAAGGAACTGAAAATAAAAATGCACATTTTATTAATTGATTTACATGTTATTTAATCAATGGCATATTTATTCAGTTCAATGCATATTTATTTACTTTTATTTATTTAATTTTGAATGAAACCGCTCTCCATATGTAACATAACTAAATATCAGCTGATAGTAAAAAGGGGCGGAGCCCCGATGGTTGAACAGCCTCGATAAAATGACCCAACGTAAAGGTGGTGCCAAAAACTTGTAGAAGTAACTAAAAAGGTGCCGAGAGACCGAACGGCCTCGAGTGAAATCAAGCCCACGCCCCCCAAAGAGCAGAGCAGCAACAGGGTGGTGCCTAATCTGACCCCCCCCCCCCCTTTCTTTGTTCAGGACCCACAAAGAGTTGTTACCCAGGTCAAAGAAGTGCTTATGTCAGGGGATGGAAGGTGGTTTTCCTGCTGTTTAATGTTTAATAAAAGGAGAAATGGCACTAAAAGCTATTATTATGAATGATTATTGCGACCATTGTTGATTAAATAAGTATGGTACACTCACTCATTAATAATGTTATCAGCTCATAAATTAGGATATTATGTCAAGTTTCAACATATTAACATTTCAGTCTTTTAATATCGCAGTTATTGTCGATATCGGATATTACGATGCGTGTAAAATGTACATTAATGTCACCGGCTGACATTTATAAAAGCTGCTCAAAATAACCTTTATGAATCCAGTTCGCACAGGTGATCAGCGCACCGGTTGGAATTAAACACATCAGTTTCTAACCATTTTCGACCACAGGACTGAATAATTCTGAGTGTCCTCTTTGGTATTTTCTTTTAACGTTGGCCTCCTTTAAGCAGACTTCGCTCCATTCAAAGCACAGACATGAACGCACGTTGAGGGCTTCGTACAAAAGGTCTCGCGTTTGCTGTTCTGCTCTCTTTCACAGCAGAGCAGAGTAAAAGTAAAGTGTCGTGCCGGACGCCTTTTTGTTGATCTTTCCCTCCGTCTCATGCAAGTATTTGGCTGCCTGATAATGCCACATGTAAGTTCCTTCATATGCAAATACCCCTGACGGAACAGTTTGTTACCAGATGACGGCTTTTATTTAAAGTTTAGTGCCAGTCTAAGAGGTGATTAATGAGCAAGCATTTTAAATGTTCTATATTTCACTTATTTATGTCTTCAGCGGTTGTTCGAGTGCGTAAATGTGTCTTTGGTGGAATCTGGATTCCTTGGACATCAGAATTTAATGTTATCACAGTTAAATTTGATGGGTTTAACTAAATCTTTAAATGGCTGTTGGTGTTTTTACAGTAGATCGTGTTGATTTGTGAGAAGCGTCTTTCTGCTGAAGCTTTTCGTGAAACTTTGAACAGAACTCGATGGATTTCTCATCAACGTGACCTTTTGTCTCATAGTGTTGAGGACATACAGTAAAAGGCTGTGCTTACTACTGAGGAAATATCACCTAATCTGTGACGGCCAGTTTTCAGCTTCCTGTTAGTGGCAGGGACTTCCTGTTTCTCTTTGTCTGTTTAAACTCGTGGCTTTGCTGGAAAATCATATTGTTGGACTCAATAATTAGTTGTTCAGTTCTTTCTTTTACCCTTGAAACCTCTGCCGATGCTTGATGTCTCCTTCGTCCTCTTGCTTTCGTCACCCTTCCGTTCGTTCCTCTATTTGACCTTTTGTCCCTTGTAATCTGTCCTCCCTTCTTTACTTTCCATCATTCAGACGCGGCCACGCTTTCCACCCTCCCTCCCGTCTCTTTTCTCCATGTCTCTGGTGATCCCCGGTTCAGTCTCGGCTAGCAGGCTTAGCGCTCTAAAGCTCTCCCAGCGCAGGTCGGTGGCAGGGAGAAATCCTGTGCTAAGAGGGAATTACCTACCACACTGACTCCTGAAACATACCCGGGCTCGTATACACAGGCTTTATTTGTACGCTTACAGATCTGCACACTAAACTTCACCTTCTTCAAACTGATGTTCATGTGCTTTTATCTGTTTATCTGCCTCTTCCCTCCTCTGTTAGATGACATTTGTTGTTCTTTCTGGGGCTGGCCAGATCCCCCGCACCTTCCTATTGAGCCAGAGTCATGAATTTTTTATGTGTGTGTGTTGGTGGTTGGTGGTTAGGTGGGGGGGGCTGCATCAATAGCCATTAGTGCAGCAGCTGTGGTAATTTTGCCACAGTGGCAGCAGTGCAGGAGGGGAAAAAAAAACACATTAACTGATAAAACTGCAGAGGGCAACAAGGAGGAGAAGATGGAGCCTGGACACAGTGAGACAGCAGGACAGTGTGAGGGAGGATATTGACCACGTGATGGGACCGTTAACAACATGGTTGCTATGCTGCCGCCTGATAACTGATTTATACCAGGTGACCTCTGGTTTAGCAGCAGGACCTACATATGATACTGCTCAGCTTTGCATGGAGCTTCTGGCTGAAATGAGGATCTGAGCTGGATGCTGTTGGTGTCGGCTCGTTGCGTGTGTTTGGATCATTTCAGGAGATCAGGGACCACATTTAGACGTGCATCAGTATCCAGGTGATGATTTGAACATCCCATTCTGTTAGCAGAAACCTGGATTTAAAACAAAAACCGGGGGCCTTTACTGCGAAGCAGAATGAGCGGCTTCAGGTTCAACTCCGGCCTTGTTGACACGTCGGGGTGTATCGACATGACAACTTATCCCGGAAACCTCACCTGCTCCGGATGAGATTAGGTTCAGGATAACAGGCGGCACATGTAAAAGCGCCACCTCCGGACCGAAAGGTTTTCTCAGAAAATGAAAAAGCAGAATATATTGACACGTGGATATTGAGAGTTTCTTCTTTCTTTCATCTTTCTCAAATTTGAGTCATTCTGTTTGACTTCAACAGAAGCATCTTAATGAGAGTTATCTCATCAGAGGGGAATGTGTGTATTAAACAGAGATTTGTTTCCCTTTGGACAGTTTACAATCATTGTTATATGAAAGAACTCTTGGCTGCTTTCTCATAGTCTGTGAGGGCAGAATGTATCCCGCTTCTACGTTTATCTTCGGATCCACATCCATCTTATAAAATGCTTTCAAAACTTCATGAAATTACCATGATTTCACTTCAAAAGTACTTTTTGTTTAACATTGAAGAGCCTAAATAAGAGAAAATGGACTGAGATATCTGCAATAAGGCCTCGGAATGACGTGAATCACTCCTATGTTTGTTTTTATTTAGAGGGTCCAGCTGGAAGTGATGGCGAGGGAGGAGTTTATCTCTGAAATGGAGGGAAAACTGTTTTCTTGTGGGAAGAAGCGTCACTTTCAAACATAATCAGCTGGAACTATCAAGATTCACTGAGGAAAGAACATTAGCAGCGATCATTTGCCTGATAATTTACAGCCTGGAATGAAACACTTAGTAATTGACTTCATTCATCCATTTAATGCTACCTTATTGCTTGGCGTAAAACAATCTTGTCGAGCCTGTATCAACGATATGATTGACGTGGGTTTATATATGCAGCTGGAACGGAGGGCCGTCCAGCGTATGCGGCGGCTGACACGCAGTTTAAATGGCGTGCCAGACTCCACCCGCTCTGCACAACTCTGGTTGCGCTGGTGTCCAAATGGTGCGAAGCCTCAGGAATGCATCTGTAGTACAGAAACGTATCCATTTGATAACGAACACCATCCTAACTCATGAAGTCTGCTGCAGATTTCATTTATTGATCAGCTTATTTATGCTTTGCTCTCACATTGTCAGTATTTTTTTTTACCATCTTATCTTGACAGTAGTTGTGTTTCAGCCTTATTAGCCGAGATTTATTTAAATTCAGCCTGACTTTAGCGAGATCTCCATTGTTAAGTTTAATCGGGTCAGATAACCAGAAGATACGCTGGATATGTTGAGGAGAATTAATGTAAACGCCCTATCCAGATGTGGCTGATATGACGAACATGAGCAAAACCTGGAAACGACTGCACATGTAAACACTATCTTTGGACTACTGACTAAAGACATGTCTGCACGGATACTTTCAGCCTTGTAATCTACCTTTGTGCTTTACTGAGGGTTTATTTATTCGTTTCAGTCAAACTCCAGTTTATGCTGTCGTCACAAGACTCTGTCCTTGGTTTCTTTGCTCAGTTTTTGCTGTAATTTTGTAGAGAATCCCAGAATAACAAACGTGTATAAAAGCCAGATGAACCCCCGGGATGATGTGGCTACGTTCACTCAGGGGTGAAATAAAAACTTGAGTTAAAGGACCAGCACAAGCTTTTAAACGTAAAAGTAAGTAAGCATTAATGTAAAACTTCAGTCAAAGCGTTGAAGTGTTGGTTAAGTTTAATCACGCTTTAATCATGCTGTATGTCACTACTTCATAAGCAACTTAACAACAGGAGGCATGAGATTGATACAGATGTGTCCTCCTGCTCCTGCACTAGAACATGAACTTTGTCTTTAATCTGATATTTGTGTGTATTTGACAGCTGTCCAAAGCTCACAGATGCCTGAAATGTGACCCCAACAACATTCTGAGACAAACCCGCCGGTTTAGTCTTTAACAATGTGTTTGGAAACTTCATCCTAACCAGTAACTAAAGATGTCAAATGAAATGGAAAAGTTGCATAACTCAAAGCTGCATTTAAATACAGCGCTTCACTAAATGTTTGTCACTTTTCCTGTCACTGACAAAGTGACTGCAAGTTGCAAGTTATTTTACGGCTGAACTTTACACACCTTAGTTCCCTCCTCGGCTGAGATTGCTGACATGGTAAAGCACTAATGGATTACAGTAGGCGTGGAACAGGGAGACTGAAAATTACAGGATTATTGTCCAAGGGATGAAGTATGCTGCTCGGTGCCGTGAGATTTATCAGAGGGGATCTCAAATAACTTGTTTGTTTCATATAGTTGTGATGAGGACAGAATGAAGCTGAAAGCTCTGCAGATCACTAACTTCCAGAATAAATTAGATCCGTAACTCTCGTCTTTCTGGAGTCACCCTGTTACACTGGCTTGTTTTGGTTTGTGATGCATTGAGCTCAACACTCCGTCAGCAGCCTGTCTGCAGATCACTTCCTGAATGGTTCCCAAAATAGCAGCAGCAACGATCACAACCAAGGAAACATGCCAGCTGCGCTTTTCAAAACCACCCTCACCTTCTGCCTTCTCTCCCCATGGTCGGGTATTAAATGGATTTTATCAGCAGTTATTCCGGTGATGAACACACTCAGCCAAGAGTTATTGAATATTTTTTGCCTTTTTGATGCTCCAGAAATGCAAAATCATTAATTTATCACAACATTAATAACCCGCTGAAAAGTATTTATGTATTTATTGTGGAATTTGCTGACAGGGCGGTTATTTTGTACCAAAATGATCTGCAGCTAAGACTTCAGTTTGACATGAACCAGATAAATGAGACAACTTTTTGTTTGCTGTTAGCTGGCAGTACTTCTTTATATTTAGAGAACAAATGGAAACGCTTGAGTATCTAAAATAAATGAAAGCACCAAAGATAACTACAAAGACAGTTTATTCACGTTAGAACAAAACATCCAAAAGTGTCAAAAACATGAAGAGATGGCAAAAAAGTTGCCTGACAGCTTCATTACGGTTAATTTAATTGCTTGGTTTAATTAATAGTTGGATACTCTGTTTGACACTTATAAGGTGCAGACAGCAGCCACTTAGCTTAGCTTAGCTTAGCATAAAGACTTGAAACTAAGGGAAACAGCTAGCCTAGCTCTGTGTGCAACAGCTGAGTTATAACATGCTGATTTCTGAAACTTAAGAAGTTAAGTTGTTTTTAAACCGTCCGTTTAAAAGAAGCAACCTCAAAACTTGGAGCTTCTGGAGTGGATAAAATCCGTTTGCTCAGAAATTTGAAATGCTTGAACTTCTTTGTCACGAGTGCGATGCAGAGACTGTAAACACGGCATTGAACAGTGTGACGCTGTGGCGTGAGCGGAGATGCCTGAGGTGTGAATGTGCCGTTTCATATGATGAATATGAGACTTGTTGGTACTCTTTACTCTGAGAGTTTTATTCCAGTTTATGATGCAGTTGTTTTCCTCTTTTCTTCTTCTTCTGTCTGTCCGTGTGTGTATTATTCATTGTATAACACGTTCTGTAACCTGACTTTACTTCTTTCCTCTCAACACTGTCAAAAAAATGTCTTTTCCACTTTTCAGACTGCTTCCCCTCCCTCGGCTCGGCCTTTCTCCTTGTCATCCTTTGCACATCCTCTCATCCCTCTGTTCCTCTGCTGCCTCCTTCTGCTTTCTCTGGTGGACCCTACTGAGCAGACAAGATGGCCAGATGTTTGCCTTCTTCTCCGCTGTCACTAACTGTTCGCTTCAGTGTATCACGCAGTGTGCTGGAACTCGTATGATGAGTGCAGAGTAGTAAAAATAGCCAACATAAACTACATTTCCCTGTGGATTTTGAACAGATTTGGGTCAGATGTGTTGTGTGATTTATTTATTTTTTTTCAAGCAAGCTTTGTGAAGTTTAAAACTCACCTGAGATTCTTCAGTGTTCATTTCCTTAAAAGTATCACCGCCTGTCAGAAGTGTAACAGATTCATAGTGGCGGCCCTGTAAAGCAGGGGGAACAGCAGCGATTATGCTCTTTTCAAGCAGTTCTGGGATTCTTGTTTTATTTTCGGCTCGTCAGCGCTAAAAGAGGCATCGAGTCTTTTTAATGGATACTTAATGACTGCTGTGCAAAACATAACTGAGAAAGCCCCTCGAGGATCTTCGCTGTCAGCCATCGCAGGTCCCCGGAGAGGCGGAAAAGTCCAAATCTTTGTCATGCACATATGCTAAATATTGTGGAACATTAGTGGTATATTTTCCACACCGTTGCTTTTACAGTGTGTTCCACCTGAGTGTTAAGAAAATGGGCCTGATGGAAGAAACAGGGACTTTTCAGATGTAAGATGAAGACGAAAAGAAGGAGGTGAGCTCTTATATTATTAAGGTTTTAGACACTGTACAAGTTACAAATGTAAAGCCCTTTTTTAAGCTCAGCTGCATGTTCACAGGGATGGTTGTGAGCGTATAAACTTGATCATGTTGGCTCAAATTGTCCATCTACCAACCTGTTTCGATGATTTAAACACCCAGAAAAAGAGAAATATTTAAATTCATCAGGCTGGAATAAAGAAAAACTAAATGACGCGGTCAGATTCACATTTTTTAAAAGCAATAGATGCCAGAGTCATACTGGGAGTAGTGGTGCAGTTGGGAGTCACTGCTGAGGTTTGGGTCGAGCAACATGACAAAGTGTCAGAGGTTTTGGCAAAATCAGCCCGTGCAACTTGAAAGAGTTGCTCACATCTTGTTTAATTCATGAACACAAGCCGAGTTATATTCCAAAGTAGACCTGTGAGCTGCAACCGACAGGTAAAATGAGCAAAACTGCTCATCTTTATACACTTTTCCAGGCCATCCTGGAATTGAAATGGATCATACTTTGCTCCTCGTCACCAACCTAAACATTGTGAGAGACCAGTCATAAGTTCATGTGACAACAGCAGGATCTTCCCCCAGCTAGAAAGGAGTAGCAAACCCCCGCAAACGCTGCTTAAGAACATACAGCAACGAGTTTCCAGGTGATTTCGGCCTCCAAAACTCCTCAGCAAGGCCCAAAGGATCCATTTGTTAGTGTCCTGGTATTAAACACTTCAGATGTTGTTTGTCCACGACTTCACCGGTCGCTGCTCTCAAAGTTGTTCATAATGTTGTGGATTATTGTAAAATCACAATCATGCTTGGACTCTTTATGATAAGAAGTGCTGTATGAGTGAATTAGAGATGCTTTGTAAAGCACTTTGTGGGGCCTCGGTGGGGTTTAAAGGTGCTCCTGGCTGATGGAAGGGGCACCGCTGAAAACAAACGATGAGTGAACAATTAGTTTGATTTCTGAAAGAGTGCACGTGAAGTGGTACATCCCTGTGACGCCGATAAGTCTGATCTTAAATTCAAATGCCAGTCGGAATGAGCCCAGCGCCGTGCAGCTTCAGGATCGCTCAGCAGGTTTGGGCGCCGCAGGAAACGTAGGAAAGTTTCACGGACTGCGACTGGGAGTCAAAGCAGCGTGTAGATTTTTGTGGGATTCCTGTCTTGATGCATGCGACTCTCACTTTCACACAAAGAGAGGGAAATGTTCTGGAAAATGAAATGTGACCCCCTTGTGTTTGGGAGACCTCGCTCTTTCCTGAGGAGGGTAGGTGGAGGAAACAGATTTGGGAATTTGGTGCAGAAAAGGCACGGAGGCCGAGCTGGTACAGCTGCACGTACACATGAGCTTCACATTAGTCCGCTCGCTTTCTCTTTGTCTGTCTGTCTGTCCCCCTCCCTCCTCCTCCCACCAAGTGGCTGTTTTTGTGGATTGTTCTCTTGCTGTTGTCATAGCGACTGTGATGCAGACAGCCCGAACAGGCTGCCTGTCTGCTTGGATATGTCAAGTGTGTGTGTGTGTGTGTGTGCGATAAAACACCAGGGTGCACTCTGCTGAGAGAGGAAGTGTTTGGAGAATTATGTAATGTCCTTTTTTTTTTAAAAGAGGAAAAAAAGTAAAGGCGAATAAAAGTCCTATTTGTCCAGCTGCACCGAGCAGTGAGAGTGGATCAGGATTGTCATTCAGTTTGTGGATATTTGTCCGGTTATTGTCGTCTGGACTCTTCTGTTTTTGTTAGCCGGCTGCAGTTTCTGAGCTCGCAGGCAGCTGGGGGTGACATGAGGCTCTTTCCTGTGTGAAAAGTTTCCACTGAAGCTGTGGGCTCTGTGCCAATAGCAACCCCTGTATAGATGGAGGGTAACGGGGGTTCGTAAGGAGGAGGAGTATCCGGGGATGGGATGGGAGGAGAAAGTGGGAGGAACTTGTTGGGTGAGACAGAGGGAGGTTGGGTTTGTTGCCAAGTGGGAGGTGTGTGAATACTTGTGACGCTGACATTCACCCGCAGAGAGCCCTGTTATTGGACATCATAAGGGGGTCTATTAATAGGACCCTAATCTGCGAACGGGAGGGCTAAATATAGAAGGAGATGCAAACAGAGACGGAGGCGGATCATGAGAGGTCGCAGAGCAGTTTGATGAGCTGTGACCTTAGTAAGAGGTGCAATTAAAAAACAAAGAGTGGTTCAATCATACACACCTGTAGCGTTCGCTCACTGTCACTTTAAGAGGCCAAAGCTGCACGTTACCTGCTGTTTTTGGAAAAATACCCCAAAGTGTCTTCGTTTTCCAGGAGAAAAGTCTTAATTTATGCCACAACCTTAAATATAACCATCCTCCCTGGTTGCTTTGTCTGTACTCAGAGGAAGTGAGCAAAGAGTTGAGTGAATATTTGCGATAAATCATTGCTAATCGGTTTCTTCTTGTTGAAAGATGACAACATTACGGGCGGTTAAATCTCTGCTGTGATAAATCACCTGTTTGAAGCAGGATTCAACTGGCATAAATGGTGAGAAGGTGCAGGTTGCTGTGTGCTTATAAATCATTTTGAAAGCTGACAAAAAGCCACTGCGAGGAAACGGCGGTCTAAAAGTGGAAGGGCTCGGCGTGAAGTTCGCTCCTGATCTTCAGCTTGTAAGATAAACTTTTAAAACTTCTAATCTGCTCTCTCCGCCAACCTCCCCCTTTCTCCCCACTCATTCATAGCTTTCTCAAGTCTTTAATTATGTTCACTTGCTGACTGAGTTGGGAGGGTGGGAGTGCGTCTGTGTACTCTACAGTTGCCGCATGCTTAAGCCTGTAATTAGCGTTCTTTAAGATGACAAAAATTCTGAGAAAATGGTACAAAAGAGTCGGTCTGAGCGTGCGCATGAACGCACACAAGGCCACCAGAAAGGGGGGGAGGGGACTTACTGCAGGCTTCTCTAAGAAGAATCTGTTTCTTTGCTCTGGAGCCTGAGTAAAAAGGTAATAATTTGTCACGAGTTGGTACATAACTTTGTGTTTGTCAGGACTTCTGAGGGACAGGCTGACTCGTTACTGAGAGGTGGACTCGCTGTGAATTTGACTATAATGAGTCTATATTTAAAGGTGTGTGTGTGTGTGTGTTTTAGAATGTGACTCATCTTTTGTGTTTGTGCTAGAACGGTAACTCAACACCCAACCCAGTGAAGCACCAGAGCAACACTTATTATTCTCTCCCTCTTACCGAGCCTGCTACACCCCCCCACCTCACTTTTGCTTTTTCTCCTTCTTTGTGTGCTTTTAGTTCGCTTTATTTCCCTTTTTCACTGCTCTGAAGTTTCTTTCAGACTCCTACGATTGTTCCTCCCTCAGTTTCACTCTGTGGAGCTTCTCTTAAAATCTTCTGCCGCCAACACCAACAAAATGCAGGCAGAGCGTAGTCACTTTGTCACTTCTCTGTGAGCTTCAGGCCGGGTTGAGTCTTCCCAGCCTCCGTTACACGTTGTCCAAGTTTTGAAATGAAAGAGGAAGTGGTGGTGCAGCTGTCTAATGGCAGAAACTGCTAATAAGATAGGCACATATAGCATTGAATGGACTTTTATTGTTCCAAACTAACATTTCAGTGCAGCCCAGGTTCAACCAACAGCTTCTCTTGGTCCTTGCCTTCATCCATGTTGCTCCCTTTGGTTGGTCTGTGTGTATTAACTCACAGCCGCTGAGTTTCCTGTGTTGAGTGAATTTTCCTTCAGGCCCTGCTCACGGTAGATTAGGGATTGTAAATAAGAGCACAGCATTGAGCATCAAGACTAAAAAGTCTACTTTTTAGGTGAAAAAATATAAGCAGTGAACCAGATTACAGGCGAGATGCACAACTCTCGTCTTGTTTGTAACTTTGAATCGAATAAATGCTTCAAATAAGAAAATAAATGGTGTCGATCCACCGTCCGTTTCCTTTTTAAAAATTTAGTCGTTGGTTTTGTTTTATTGGTTTTGAGATTTAGGCGAACAAAAGGCTTCTATCACCACTTTTTACCGAACTGTCACACCTCATCGTGTGGAGACCATAAAGGATCAGAAAAGCAGCGTTTTTTATCAGCAGAGGCTTGAATCTGTGTCCTTCTCTGTAGCGTCGTGGTGACACAGGCACCCGCCTGCTTTATCCTAACACCCTGAAACTAAAAGGTAAAACATCGCAGGCCGTTATTGGTCATGCTCATAATAACAATATAACCGCTTATAAGACGGGTTGATACATGGGTTAACGTACCGTAGGAGATCGTGGATCTTTTAAAGCGAACAATTCAAGCCACTTCTTTAAATGTGATGCTGGTTAGCTACCTTTACAAAGCTGTATTGCATAAAAGACCAGAGGATGACGGATGTATTTCTTGTTTGGCTTCATTCTTTACTTTGATATAAAAGTCTGGCACACGGTCGCCTGTGAAATACAGACTCGTTGGGACCTTTTCTTTTTACAAAAGCTCCATTTAGGCTGTTCTTGCTTCTGCTAGTTGCATCAACATCCTGAGTTTCACTGCGTCCTCTCACCAGGTGAGCAGGTCTGTCACTCAGTCCTCGGCAGGTTTTTCTCCAACTTCCCTTCCTCATAAAACCCAAGAATGATGGTGTAGTGTAAACCGTGTCAGCGCTGGTTTTCAGACATGTTTGAGTTCACCATGCTTTGCACAAACGCCACGTTTATCTGCTCTGAGTGGGTCGTCCAATATGCAGGCCTGCTGACACTCAAATTAAATGCTATACTCTGCTCAGTCTGCACACGAGTACAGATGCAGGCCCACGCTTTCTTTCCCCTCTGAAATCAAAATATTCCTTTGATTCTGTCGGATCGGCAGCAAATTTCAGTCAACCAGCCTTCAAGTGTAGAATTATGCGATTGACCAATGTATGACACATTTTATTCCATCCAGGACTCCAAGTATTCATTCTGACCACATCTTCAATGTTAGAATCAGGTTCTGATTCTTACAGGTTCATCTGTACACTTTGATGAGCATTTTTTCCTGCAGCTGGATGCTTTTTTCCTCTTTTTCAAAACTCCTCAAATCTGTTTGTGTTCTAAAAGTTACAGCATCTTTTTCTCTCTCTCATTTGCTCAACAAAATACTAATTAAACTGGAATTAAATCCGATAACTTATGGACTTATGTAGGGTAGGGCTGCAACTAACGACTACTTTGATAGTGACTCGTCGTCGATTATTGAAACGATTAATCGGTTAATTATTAATTAAAACAATCTAAAACTGAAAAAAGATACATTCAAGCCATATTTAATCTGGACTTTTAACATTAACTGAAAATGCTAAGAAGAGTGCTAACAGTAATGCACCAACAGTCAAATCAATACCAAAAAGTGAACAAGTGAAAAAGAATACAGCCTGGTTGTAACTTTGGACTGTGAAGCTGAATGATACAATTTTAATGTTGCACTTTAATGTTAAAATCCAAGATAACCCCGCTTATTTAGCTAGCAGGCTATGCTAACAAGCTAAATATCTTATCTTTAAATGTTCGTGTATGACAGACGTGCTCCCCTGATACGTGAGGTCGGCTTTACAAAACTTGCAGGTAATCTATCTTTTCTGGGTGTTGAGGGTGAAATGCTCCCAGACCCTGGACACTTTTGGACATATTTTAGCCGCATCCATTTCACTGTGTTTATACAGATCATCTCCCACTATTATTTACCGTAACGCGCATGCGTCTCTAAGCAGAGATGGGTAGGAAGTGAGATGACTCACTCCGTACGAAAAATGTTCATTTTGACAGCGTGAAAAAGACGTGTGATGACATAACCGACCATTATCGACAATTAAATATGTCGGCGACTAATTATGTTATCGATTTTTGTCGACAACGTCAACTAATCGTTGCAATTTAATGTATGGTTTGCTATGTGCTCTCTGTCAAAAGAAGAGCCATAAACTCATCTGAAATGGTAAAAAATGCTCTCAGACCATGAGAAGGTTTGTCTCTACAATGAAGGAACTGAAGATGTAGTAGACTTCCTTCTGGAAATCGTGTCCAGGCTTTATTGATCCCACAGTACATGCAACACAGGAAACGCATTGGAGTTGCTCCTCTGTCCCCGGTTACCCCCAGAGTCCCCAGAACTGTTTGATCTTAACCCGCCTGTTGAGCAACGCCGTCCTCGGCATCTTCACATTTTCGTCAAATCATCAATAATTGGTCTCCTGTTTCAGTTTCTGTAAACTTGGGTCATTTTTAAAGCATTAGTATGTTTTTTTTTTATGCCTTGGCAGCTCATGCTGCGGGTGATACAACTGCTTCCGACCTCAATCGGTCTGTTTGCCAAGTACTGGAAGAGGTGGTGAAATTCTGGTCTGATTTGTAATTTTCAAATGAAAAAAAATGCCAAATTCATGCAGTGGTCTTTAAGGACTTTTAAATGTCTAGTGGAGAATGATTAAGGTGTCTGTTAATCAGAGAAGAATGGGTTGACTGGAATCGTACAATGATGATGATGGGTGAAGACAAGGTTGTGCCAAGATGGCCTCTCCTTGGTATTTACTCATTTAACCAGGAGAGACATGGTGTGAATCTCTGTGTCTCGGCCAGTCTCTGCAACCATCTTTCTTTTCACTCCGTGTCTCTTTCTCTGTTTCACTCTCTATCTGCTTTCCCCCTTCTGACTGTCATTCCACATTTATGACCGGCCTGTGATGTGTACCCAAGACCGACGGGGCACGGCAAGATGGCCACTGTTGCCCTGGAAACAGAGTAGAGAGAGAGAGCTGGAGGAGAGATTATTTTTTTCCTTTTTTTGTTGGATGTTCAGGTTAGCGGGGAGAGATGGAGAGTGTGTGTGAAGAGGGCAGCAGTGACACATAAAGAGAAACTGTCAGCGGTTCAGTTTCTAGTCAACCAAAAGCTAAAACCAGCGCTGATAATCAATATCAACTCAGATAGTCTCACTTCTTGGTATTTAGCGTAAGAATCAGCTTCAGTTTGTTCAGCGACTTGACACAGACCCGGAGTTTAAAATTGGAGATGTTGTGAGTCTGTGTGTGTGCGTAAGGGAGCGCTGGTTGTGGTCTTTTGCTGTCTTTCTTGATGCGGTGCTGGATTAGAGCAGTTACATAATGCGCTCTGAGCTTCAAGCAGCATACGCTAAGAGGATTACCACAAGTCTACTAAAGACATTGGTCCACACACACACTGCTTTAGAATATAGTGTTCACCTACGTGTGCACACACATGTGTAAACGTCCAGCATGGCACATGACCCAAGACATTTGTTTTGGTTCACACAGGCTACCGCTGCAGGACACACACACATGCCAAATACCTCTGACCGGTGTTGTGCAACATTTTTCTTTTTAGAAAACACATTTCAGTTTATTTCCACCTGTAACAACAACTGATGCTTAGGACAAGAAACTAGAAAGTACAGTTTTGATCCCCTTTTTAAGGAAATGAGATGAGAAGCCAGCAAAGTAATGCTTTCTCAGACTAGCATGTAGCAGTACTACATGTAAAAGTTGTGTTTTTCATCTAAAGGAGCATTTTTTTTAAAGAAAATATTCAGCAGATGTCATTCGTAGAAAAAGCTGAAAGTGTGACCATAATGTTGAGATTAAATTTGAGTTCTACAGATGATCAAAACTGTGTGTAGATTAATGACAAAGGTTTGAAGTATCCTGCGTTTGTTAGCTGCGTCGGTTCTGCGCGTCCTCAAACATTGACCGATAGGGGGTGTGTAACCGGGGGCTCACACCAAAAGCGTCGTGAGCGGCTGTGGTCGCTCACAACCTGCCGCTTGTACTTCTTCTGCCGCCGGAAGCGGCTTATATGTATAGCAACTAGCATATATATAATAATCCATACATACATCGGTTCCCTCTTTCACCATGGATCGTACTCTTGGCAGCCTTCTTTCTGTTTCTTTGTGTTTGCGCTCTGTCATTTTCCGCTTTTTTCCACCTTTTTTTCTCGCCTTTTTTCCGCCTTCGGAATCCAGATCGGCCCAAATTGGCTGTCGTCGCGTCACTGCTCATTTGCATAAAGTTGAGCCTTTCTCAACTCACGAAGCTCTCGAAGCTCACAACGCGCCGCTCACAACGCCAGCTTACATTGAAAATGAATGGCAGCTGGCCGCTCACGACACTTTTGGTGTGAGCCCCCGGTTAGGCTTACTTTTGATGTGCAATGCTTGGTTAAAGGCCCCAGTATGGTTGGTGCGATGACATCACGGTGTCGTACCGGCCATATATAGTGGCACGAGTGCCAGTAGTTGCAATCTTTTGCGTCACAGAGGTGAAGTTTCCCGCAAACTACTCCACAACGACGAAAGTGGAGAAGAAAACAATGTGTGGTCAAGAGCAGGAAGAGTAGCACTGCCATCAAAGATCAGCATTCTCACCTTTACTTACATAATAGCTGATGAGCCTGCAGAAGGTGTGCTATCACCATTACAGTCTGATATAGTACTTAAAATAATGTTATTGGACTTTTAGTGTATTGCGTTGCCTTTTCTTTGTTTCTTTGTTATGAAATAGTAAGCTTCAATAGGCACACTTGGAATTATCGTTGCCTTTCAGGATGCTGTTTTACTTGCTTACGCCGTTTCAGTGCAGACGCACTTCCCCTCTGAGTCTGTTTTTCGAATTGATCCATCCGGTTTGTCGTTCTCGGCATGCGTCAAGTTACAAATTTTGACTGGTGTCGTCATTTTGACGCATCAACTATAGAACAAGCTTAAGGCGCCTCACATACCATCTGCAATACCGGGGCTCTCGCTTTTTCTGTCGTGGCCTTAAGATCAACAATATGCTAGCTTCTTCTTCTCTTGACGCCATGTTTACCGTGTAAAGTGATCAGGTGAAATCCTTCTGTGACACGCATACAACACGCAAGTTTGTAAGTAAGGAACCGAGACAGCCTAAAGCTGTTTTTGTGCACAAAGATAGAAATGATCATATGTTCTCGGGATGGGCACTTTACGTGAAGTCGACAAATCGCGCCAATTGAAGGCGATTCAGTGAGCTAACATTAATCACCAAAACAGTTATTTGCTCCCGTCGTTTGCTGTCACAAGAGCGTTAAGCTACAACAAAACCAGTCATTTTTCTTTTTGTGAGTGAGTCCTCATCGCGCTGGTAGGACCGTGGTAAGCGAGCTTCATCCCGCACCAAGTGGTTCGTCTTTGCTGTCCAGTTAAGGGAAATACTGCCATGCTTTGCTTTGTTTTGCTGCCGGTCTGTTGCTTCTGCTTTTGGTGCAAACTCCGGCAGTAAAACGGCTCCGTAAACATCAGTTGTGCGTCTCTGCATAGTGAAAGTAAGTGAAAATAAGTCTCCTCCTGCCCCAGACAAAATGTAGCTGACGATGTGCGCTGTTCCGACGGATCTATTAGTCGTGCACATCCCTAATGTGTATTCTGTTCTCCAGATTTATGAAGCAACATACATGTTTGAGATTTCTTAAAGAGAACCAATCACTGTGAAACTGCAGCATGTAGCACGAACCTGAGGTACGCTCCCGTTTTTATTTCTGAATAGGGTTGGGTATCGTTTGAATTTGAACGATTCTTTTTCCGATTCCTCGTTACGATTCTCGATTTCCATTCTTTTTAAGAGGCGGGATCAAAAAAGTTTACATGAAATTAGGTGGCTTAACTGTTAGTTCTTTCTGGATGAAATAGTCTGAACTTCTCTATGAATTTTAATTCTATGAACTCTTTACATTTTATTAACTTTACTATGAATTTCTCACAGGGCTATTTTAAACCAGCATATAAACCCGGTCGGCGCACTGGGTATTGAAACTAGGAATCGAAATTAAAAAATCTGAACGATTCGGGGAGAATCTAAATGTTTTTCCCAGTTCCAATCAATACTCGATGCCCAACCCTGGTCCTGAATGGGTGAAGACACACTGATTTACTGATTTACATATGAAGACCCTATTTGCACCACAAGAAAACGGATAAGAATATGGAAACAGTAATGGAGAAGCTCGTTTCTTTTGGATTATAAACCCCAAGACGTTGAATTATCAGTGAAAAATTCGGTAATCTCGGTTTGTAATCACGAATCTGAGTAAAACTTAGAAAATAAAAAGGAATCAGAAGAGTCCGAAGACACCAAAGTGGCAGAGCGAGCAATAGTAGCCAACAATGGCGACCATACGCTCAGCTTTCTGTCACCAAACAGTGAAGGTAAATAGATTTTTAGGGTAATTTGAGCAAAATAAACACAAGTTTTACCTTTTTCTTTGATCAGTTTGTTCTACGCACAGATGACCTCGAGTATTTGTCACCGTCGCTGCTGTCCTCGCCGTTACCATGGCTTCTAGATTTCTAAATTTGTTAAATCGTCGTCACAGTTCTCTGTTCATGTACTTTAGGGAACACGTTTGAGGCCTTTGTGCGTTGATGTCCTTCAAGCTGACATGAGTGTGTGCTGATTGGTGACCGCTCTGCTCAGCAGAAGCATAGAAAACGTGAGCAGGTCTGGTTTAGGGGGGCTTTGAGCCCATCTTTGTGTGTTTGGCTTGTCCAAACGTTCTGTTTTTCAGTATTTTGCAGGCTCAGTTTGTACATGGTTAGAGTTCTCACTCATAGAAGCTTGGAGTGTGTATGGTTATGGGGGTCAAAAGAGGTCTGGTCACATGGGGGTGGGATGGAGAACTAACAGGAAGGGGGGGGTCTTTGGCGCAGCTCAGGGGTTTTTATAGGTGCGTAAAAAGGAGTCCTGACAGGAGGAAGTAATGACAGACCAAGCCCTCCCCCACTTCTGTGCATGTGCATACACTTTGTCTCCATTTCCTGCAGTAATTGACCCATCTCTCTTTTCTCTTCTCTATCCCTGCAATTAGACCATCCTTACCCACTTGCACGGAGACAGGCAGACACACAAACGCATAAATACAATCGACGGCCATTCTTTGACCCGTCACCACACGAGAACAAGGGAGCCAGATAGTGATTGGGAGACAAAAGAGAAAAAGCAGAGATCTATGGGATGTGGGGGAATGAGAACAGATAAGGGCCTTCATTCTCTTAAGATGTGAAAAATGAAAGACTGAGGTGAGCCTGCAGGGATTCAAGATGATGAGTGCCGTCACCTTAAAAGAAGCACAATCTGTGCCTTTACTCGCATCTCTCTGCAACGTTTAACTGAGATTATGATCCACCTCACATTTTTGATTTCACACCAGTTTCATTGGTTTATTTTGCATTAAAGAAGAGCTGGAAAACTACAAAGTGGTGCATTGCTGCCACCATCTGCTGAGGAGTTTGGATAAACCCAAACAACAAAATATGGCAGCTGTGCTCCCTCTGTAAGCCCTGACCATCAGCAGCAGGTGTCATTTACACCGTCTCATCCCTGTTTAGGTGGCAGCAGGAGCTTCACAGGCAGGATGGAGACGAGGCCTCACAGGATGTCTTTGAAAGCAAAAAAATAAAAAAGAAGAAGAAGAAGTCAGATTTAAAGCTTGACTTGAGGAAGAATTGTTCCATGTTCAGCAGCTTGTAGTGCTTCATGGCACCGTACTTATTTACACAAATGTACAAACGTAATTGTATGATTCCCTTTGAAACTTTATTTAACAGGCACAAGAACAAAGGAAGTGGTTTTCAGTGTCGTCACTGACCGACTTAATTCTGTTTGGAAAATACAAACAAATGCAGCAACAGTCGAAGAAAAGAGTCAAAGAGAGCAGGACTGGGTATAAGTCCACCGAATGGGTTGTAGCTCATCACTTTGTGTTCATGCGTCAGACGATCATCAATAAGTCCAATAAAAAGAAACTTTGATCAGCAGAATACTGTGAAAAGATTAAGAGAGTCTGAGGAAACCTTGGAAACCGTTGTTGGATGACCTTCGACCCCTCGGGAAGAGAAGCCGTCGTGCCGCCATGATCAATACAGCCACATGGGCCCAAAGCAGTTATGGAAATATTCTCTTCAAACACGACACACTGTAAGATGAAGCTTTCTTCTTTACTGCAGGTCAAACAGGTCATTGAAACGGTTCAAAATATTTGTTGTGTGAACAATGAAAGGTTAACTGATCCAACATACTGCAGTTCTCTGGACTCCAGCTCATCTCAGAGGGACAGAAAGACAGTGGACACGTGTTCTGTGGTCAGATGAGTCCACGTTTCAGCTGCTTCTGGGAAAAACTGATGAGAAAGAGCATCCAGGCTGTTCTCAGAGGAAGGTTTAAAGCCAGCGTCTGTGATGGTCTGGGGCTGCAGCAGAGTCCATGGCATGGAGGGCTTCATCTGGGTGAAGGTACCACTGATGCACAGCTGGATGTTGGAGTTCTGGAGAGACAGATGCTGCCATCAAGGTGACGTCTTTTCCCCAAACAACCAGGGACTGAATCTGGGATCCAGCAGGAATGGACACAGATTCATCTGAAAAACTGCAACAATCAGTGTCCTCAGTTCCCAAACCATTAAAAAGTGTCAATAAAGGGAAACTGATGGGAAACATGACTCTGGAACAACTTTTACTGAGTGTTGCTGCTGCATCAAACTCTAAATTTGTTTGTATTATCTAAACTTGAGGTAGTTTGTTAGTGAAGAAGCTGAAAATAATTGTAGATTTCAAGAAAACTTGACATGTTTTGTGTGTTTGTGATGCACCGAGGGAACCTAAAATGCTACTTAATGGCTGATGACTTATTTAATTCATGGTTAAATAAAAGTAATGTCAAAATCTTTCTATCAGCAGATACTTTGAAAAATACATTTTGTATCTACAGCGACCAAATATTATGCTTGTTTCACCGCAAAAGTTAAATAAACCAACAATGGTTAATTTCCTCTTTTGGTATTAGTTTGATGACGTTCGTCCCCGCCTTACTTGGCTTAAAACATAGTTCTGAAGTTCTTCTGAGAAAAGAATATGTAAAATGTTCAGATGGAACATTTCCACAGGATGAGACATGCGTAAGGATGTCTTGATGGTTTCTAACAAAGCAGAGCTAATAGAAATGAGCAATAAGGGCAACAAACCACATCCAGCACAAGTTCTAAATGTTTTAAATGAAATTATATTATTTAGTCAACATATCAGTTAACAAGTGTGAGAGGTTTATTGCACCCGAACGCAGCATGATTGTGTATTTGCTCCCTCTTTGGAGCCCGAGCTGCAGGTGTGGGGCTGTAAGTGGTTCTCTGAGCCAGCTGCAGCTCTGGTTGGTCACTGAAACGTCACGCCGTCTGATCAAAGCCTCCTGTCACCTCTCATCTCCCGTTCAAAGCACACAAATGCTTCTCGGCCACGAACGCTGATTAGCAACATTTCAGGCTTGCCTCTCAGTTTTTGCCAGCCTGTTACCTTGTTCACAACACGATTGGTTTGTTTGTCTTTGGACTTCACGCCGTTGGGTTACACTACCCGTGTGTTGTGGCGTTACTACAGTACTTTGATGTAATCTATGGGTGATCAGCAGATAATTCTTTGATTTATGGCTAAAAGAGATGCTGCTGTTGACAGACTTTCCAAGTTGTCTGCATCTAAAAAAGCTTCAGTTTCTTTCTCTCCATATTGGCCGTGTTGACAGAGCTCATAAATCTTTCCTCTCTGGGTTTCCATTCCTTCTCATGGTGTCCATTTTTCTGTCTTCACTCTGTCCAACTTCGCCCCCCCCTCTCTCACATCTACTCTCAGCTGCTCGTTGCCTACATTGTGGGCTTATTTCAGCGATTTTTAAACGTGACAAAGCCTTTCTCTTTTCTCCTCTCTGGTAATCTCTTCATTCGGGGTTCTGTGTTTTCTTTTTGTTTCTTCTCAACCTGACTGAGGGACTCGGGTTTCTGGCAGTAAGAAGACAAAGTGAAAGTGGGTGGGTTGGAGGGCTGAACTTTAGCAGCAGGTAACATGTGGCAGTAGGGGAGCTTTCACTGGTGCTTTTCTCTCTCGAAAACATCCCGTCCGTCTCCGTCTCTCCCCGTGTGTCTTTTAATTTTCTCTGGTTGATCTTTTTTACTTTTCCTTCCAAGCTTCTCGCTGTCTGTTTCTCAATCTGTGCTGGTCTCACCCTCTCTGTCTCTCGCGCTCTGCACCCAGCCAGCCACAGGAATGTATCTCGAGGAACGCCTGGCGAGACGAACTGGATCAAACGAGTTCAGAGCAGCGCTGGAGCCCGGCTGTCTCTTGCTCTCTTCCATCTCTTCGCCTGCTCTCTACTCGTCTTCTTCCTCTGCGCTCCCCCTCCTGTTCCTCTGTCTCCTGTTCCATGTTTTCTCCCTGTCTCCCCCTCCTCCTCCAGGTCTCCCTCTTTCCTCCTTGCTTTCCTGCAAGCCCTTTTGCTGCTCTTTTTCTCCTCTGTGCTCCCTTTTTTTTCTCTCCTCTTTCTCCTCTATTTCTCTGGCACGAAAGGGAGACAAAGAGATCTTTTGAATGCCTTTGCGTGTAGGAGGTGGACCTCAAGGGAGGGGATCATGTGGATGTTTGCCCTGTGTGTGTGTTTGACTCTGTTTATGTGCACATATTAGAGCCCTTTAGCCCAAAGCTTTAGCTAAAAGAGAGGGGAATGCAATTTGATGCAAAGGCACACACCTTCTGCACATCAGACATCTCGCCGTGTCACGCTCTCCACCCTGTCTGTCAGTCACTCAGGCGGCACTCATAATTGGCTTATAATGCCCTTGTTACCATAGAGGGACCCTTTTGCCCCACCCCCATTTCTGTCTGCTCGCCTGTTTGTAACTCTTCGAAATAGGCTGTCAAGCATGGGGGTGGGTTCATATCTCCGTGTGTGTGTTTGTGTGCACATTCGCGTGGAGGTTAAAGGGTGGGTGCAGAATCAGGTCTCCCCCAGGGGCACTTGCACAGGGATGCACTCCCATCTTTGTCTGGGGGACAATAGAGAGCTGCGTGCGCGTTGGTTGACATTCATAAAATGGTCGTTTTTGATCTCTGCCGTCGTGCTTCAGCTTGTGTGTCACTGCACGCGCGCATGTGTGTGTTCACAGATAATTAGTGTCTCATTTGTGCATCAGACTGTTGACTCCAAACAGATCCAAGGTCAAAGATTCTCTCTTGTCTTGACCTGCTCGGCTGCTGACTGACACATCATGTTGGCTAAATCCTACAGGCTTGATGCAACTCTGTCAGCTAAACAGGATCGCTGCACAGATCTCATTAACTGTGGTTTCTGGAAGTGTTTTTAAACTGGAGAAATTAGAACCCATCCAGTTACCAACGTTTAAAGTCTGTTATCACATTTTTAGAACAACAATTCTAGTCCGAATCTGGTCTCGATGTCACACCAAGGCTAATAAAATGTCAACAAAACCAACTAAAGGCCAAAACCAACAATGAACTGACTAATGGCTCTGATGAATATCACTCTCCTCCCAGAAATATCCGCTGAAGAGCACCCGAGCCTCCCAAGAAAATCTGAAAACAAACGCATCTTAAATGCCTTTTCTTTATATCTTGCTTATTACTTTTGAGACACCTAAACGAATAACTATGGGATCACAAGTGGATACCAACAAAAAAAAGGGCCATTTTAAAGTGGCTGATGGTTATATCATGTGACAGAAATGTTTACCTCTAACATTAACATTTTAACCAGTAACTGTTTTCTCTGGTTACGAAAAAAGCTCCTCAGTTAAGTTTAGAGAGTGATTAACCCGGTTATAGTGAGCATTAAATGTTCATTTTAGGGGTAAAACAAGTTCATTAAACAGGAAATAAGCCTCATTGCATGTGTTTTTAAAAAGAAACTGAAAGCACACTTTGGACACTTTTATGGTTTCCAGAAATGTGAACGTATTATTCTTGAGACTGGGCTCCTAAATACATGCAAATCCACAACAAATAAACAGTCATTTTCTTTATATTTTACCCCCTTTTTAGTTAAAACTACACTGTGTTGCATTTGAATAATGAAACTATTTAATTTAACTTCTTTTCAAAGATTTACAGCTGCTTTTTTAACCATTTCAGTGAAGATTTCAATAAAATTTGCAGCCAGTCACACTAACATGCTGTAAGTTCAGATCACTTTCATCAGCTTTTCTATCCATTGTTATGAGAATATTGATACTTGCAACTTAAATGGTCTAAAAGTGATACTAGATATGAAATATTATCACACGGATCAGCTGCAAATGATTTACATGGCACAGAATGCAGTGGTATTTAATTTTTTAGGAGGTAAATTAACTCTTTTTAAGTCTTCATATGTATTATTAGAGCAGAAATTCAGGTTTGAAAACGATATGTTTGCTGCTAATATGTTTTGAAAGAGTTGCATGAGGCTACCTTGGAAAAGTTGTACTGAAATACCTGCATATTGCTTTGGCTCTTAAATGGTTAATTGGCTTTAGTGACAGAGTCACCGGTTCAATTCCTGACCCCTTGCTGAATCCCTCTGCACTCTCCTCACGTTCCCAATCCATCTAAAGCATGTCTCAAAATATATCCTTTGAGGAAGAGAATCATGACATATTGTTGTTCATTATAGTGTGCTTTACTTTTTCTCAGTCATACTGAAAATACAGTTATTTTTGGGATATATGTAGGGCTGTAAAATCATGTCGTATTAACCCATGCTGAGCTATTCAAAGCAGCAGTTGCTTCATTGTAAAATTTCTTTGTCTAAAGAGAAAATTCCTCTTTTCTTTGTCTCTTCTCGGTCTGTTTCCCTCTTGCTGTATGTAACTGTCGAGTGCCTCTTTAAACCGCATGCTTTTTGAACTGAGGAAGTGGCTTACCATCCTCTCATTGGCTGCTTTAGCGGATTGTAGGCGGGCTGTAGTCACTGTGACCCAACAGGGGATAAAAGCCGAGGTGGCTTCTGAGCTACGGCAGGCTGTGAGTTTCCAGATGATCTCCCAAAGGCAGACGCAAACACACACACACACACACACACACACGCAAATACGAGAAAATCTACGTGCTCGAGATGAGTGATGTGTGTGGGTGAACATCAGGAAAGGCATCGGAGAGGAAGTATCAGTGGGATGAAAATTAAGGGAGGGGCGGGGAAGCTAGCTTGGGTTGAAAGTGAGAAAGATTGGAGGCAAAAGGAAAGATGAGAGCAAGACAGGAGAGATGAGAAGAGATCTGAAGGAGCGCAGCATAGATGGAGAGCCGGAGTAAAGAGTAAGAGTGGAGCAAGAAAACGCTGGGAAAATGAGGGCGGTGGGAGGCAAGACGTGCGTGTCACAGCCACGAATGAACGAGAGGGAGGACGGAGGAGAGGAGAGGTTCATGTGATTAGGAGAGAAGAGGGGGAGGTGAGGTGGGAGGAGGGAGGACAAGAGCGCCGTATGTCATCTGGAGAACAATAAGAGGCGTTCATGACACGTCTCCAGGGGTATCGACTCGACGTGTTCCCCCTAATAGAAGTTAAAATAATTAATAACTTCCCATGTATTGCTCCCACACAAACGCACGCATTCAGCTTTGCTTCTCCTGACATACAAGGCCCCATTCAGACGCTGCATGTACAGTATGAGCAAACACACACGGGTGAGTAAAGAGCAGCCTCTTCTTACCCTGAAAAACACACATTGCAGTGAGAGGGAGGGACGGATTCAGGGAGGGAGAGTCCTGTTCTAATGTTCACTCACATGAATAAGTGATGGTGTTAAGAAGCGACAGTATGGGCGGGAGGACGCTCGGGTGCGTGCATGCAGTCACACACGCATGCAACACTTATTTTTTTGCTTGAATGGTTCCTCAGGACCTCAGAACCAGCGCTCTGGAACAAAGCCTTCCACTGGTGCTGCTCAGTGTTGGTGATCTGTGCGTGTGTTCATTGTGTTTCATGGCATGTGTGTGATGTTTATGGCCTGGGGCTCGAGGGGAGAAAGCAAGTAGGAGGAGGAGAAAGAGGCAGAGCCACAGATATGGAGGGGAGGGGAGAGGCAGCGAGGAGAACAGGGGGAGGGAGGGAGGAGGACGAGTGCATGTAGTCATTGAGATGTTGAAAGCGAGCCGCAGGCAGACTCGCTCCCTTTAATTCTCCCCACCCCTCTCTTTCTCTTCCCCTCTCCTCTTTGTAAGCCTGGAGAGCAAATAAAAGCCATCCTGGTCTTGAGGACAATAATGGCCATCGCAGCTTTGCAGCAGTCGGCGTCGCCTACCTGCCGTCTCCAGCATCGGCTCACGATGAGCGCCGTGCACGACCAGCGGCTGTGTATGACTGTATGTAAACGTGTGGCAGCGCTCCTACCTGAGCTTAGTGTCACACTAAACCCCTCAACCTCCCCACACATGCAGCGGACACACCGCACGCTGTTTTATCTCAGCACAGCAGCAACGCTCGCCTTTGTTCACGCACGTACTGTAGGTTCCATACATAAAAACAGGGTTCCCATGAAAATCCACAGCCAAACGAGGATACAAATCCTCCGTTTTCAAGTAGAACAGAAAGTTCAAACCACCCACAAGATGAGGAAAAGCAATCCCAAATCGTCCATTATGCATCAACATAAATTACGAGACTTTCAATCTTAGAACACCACCAATCGGTCATGTTGAGACTTCACCGCATCGATCGCTCATCTTTCTTAGTGCAGAAATCCGCTCAGACTCTTTGTTTACGTACACAAAGACTCTGCCGGACATCTTCGAGGAGCCCGGTCTCATTCACGTCGTCTCGCCCCTCCTCGTGTCCAGGAAACAGCTTTAAATCACTAAAAAAACCACAAATAGTATCAAGAAGCACTTGTCTTTAGTATGGTTAGCTAACTAAATCAATCCTGTTTGCACATTTAATTTGATTTATTCTTGATTTATTGATTTAGCTTATTTCTAAAGTAGCCTCATGACTGGCCTTGTTCCTGTAATATGATTAAAACACTACAAACAGATATTCGAAATGTGCTTTAATTGTTGTTACGACGTCGTAAATGTAACTTTATTCTGGTCGATTAAGTTTTATTTATGTAGCTCCAAATCACAACAATAGTCATCTCGAGGCGCTTTAAAGACGCAGTTTAATTCAATCCAGTTATATTCCAATTAATGCAAATTCTTTTAAATCCAAATGAGTCAACCTGATATGATGCTAATTCATAAAACGTTGCCTCTCTGCAGTTCAATCCCTAAAGAGAAAACTAGTTTGTGTCTTTGGAAGGATGCACAAACATCTTAAAGTACGTGATGAGTGTAACAATCAGTCCAAGTGTGTTGGGATACAGGTGAAAAATATACGTCTGCTGTAAACTGCCATCGATACTGAGATTTAACTCGGGTCAGGACCCAAATGCAGGAGAGGCACAGACTGGCAGATGGTCTCTGAGGCTTCAACAAGAAAAACTGAAAGTGTCGCTGCACGGCGGGGAAGCTCAGCAAAATAAAACAGGAAGTAAGAAAGCTGAAGATGAAGAAAAGTAACTGACAGTAGAAAACGAAACGTAACATGATCCACGTGTTGCTCTGATGTTAACGGGGAACTTCCAGCATTTATATGTTCACTCCACCCGCTCCACATGAACACGTCTCTCCACAATCAGTAAAAACAGCAGCAATTACATGAATTGTGCGTTGATTTGGGCTTTCGACTTCTCTATCTGCCGCCGCTGTGATTTCATGTTGCATTTTCCGTGTGGTGTTTTGTGGGGTTACATTTCCACTGCTCAGCTGCTCCCATCCTGCAGCATTAACCCAGTCAGAGTCTGCCGCTTGTGTGTGTGTGCGTCCTTATTTTTAAATGGCACGGTGTGCGATGTGTGAGGTTAAGGTTTTTCATGTTGAGTGCGTGCAGTTTGTGCAAGTCTGGTGCACTGAAAGTATGTGAAACCCATATCATATTTGCCAGTGTGTGTGTATGTGTGTGCCACATTAGCAGATGTATTTTGCTGGAAGTCATTTATATGGTAATGATGTCATTTACCTCTGAAATGTATCTTCCTCAGCACTGCCAAATAGGGCTTATCCATACTGGCAGAGCTTTGTGTGTGTGTTTTATGTGTGTGTGTGTGTGTGTGTGTGTGGACTTGCAACATCTGTATCCAGTAATATATCAAGATGAGTTGTATCTGCATGCATTGGTTTTTTTTATGTGCGTGCGTGCACAGCGGTTTGTTTACTTGACGTTGATAGGAATGTGAAATTGCCATGTTTTTGGGGAAAAGCAGAAGTTATTTGTCCAGAGTGAGTCAAAGCCCACAGCGACACAGCCTCACTTCCCTCTTTGATGAGCACCCACTCACACAAACCCAAACCTCACAAACACTCGTGTTTGCATCTGGCGACATGCAGTCCCAGACTCTCCTGCGGGGCTCATGGACACCGATGATGTCACCTCTCCTCAGATATGGCAGCCGTCAAGTATATATGGGAGATAAAGAAGACTGTGAGCGCTCACAGACAGCAGGAAATGTCCCTCAGCAGCTCCTACCTTCATTAGCCTCTCGCTGGTCTCCACAGGCCGTGAATAACCACACAGATGCTGTCGCTTTTAGCGATAGCTATCATTAACATGCTGATTACAGGCCTGAACATCTTAAAATAACACTTAGACTGGGGCAGTGGATCGATACTTCCATGCTGGGGTAATGAAGGGTCTGCCTGCACAGATGAGTTGATGCATTACACCGGATGGGATGGATGGAAGGAGATGTAGTGAGAAGATAGATGGGACACACTGTAGGGAGGTGCAGACAGATGCATGAAGAGTGATTTAGATGGAGTTTAAGGGGCCGATGTGGCTTCTGGGACAAATAAAGGGTATTTTTGTTGATTTTGCAGAAAAAGCAAACGAGGGAAGTGAGAATGACCACACTCACGTAAAGCAGGCAAACACACTTACTGCTGCATTAATGCTGACATGAGATGGGATAAGTGCAGGAGAGGGGCAGCGATAAACAGGGAGGTGTATTGTAGAGGCTCTGAGAGAAAAGCATTTCTCTCTTCTGGCTCTAATCATGATTCATAGCCAGAGGCAGAAGATTTAATTACCACATTCACACTCGTGCCAGACATATATTCAGGGATTCATTTACAGTGTACACTGGTGATGCAATTAGTCAAATCCTTTAATAAGTAAAAGCAGCAAGCCATGCTGAAAAAAATTAAAATTATGCATTCAGAGTATTTCTTAACTAAGAGTAAAATACAAAATGTGTAAAAAAAACAGTAGAAATACTCATTATTCCAGCGTGTTACAGGCACTGCAGTCCCCCCACAGGTGTTTTTAATGATTTTGGTGCATTAGACTTGCAAATAACTGTCACTTCAACATAAAAGTTGTAATAACAGCTGGAAGATGAGTTCTTCTGAAAGTCACCACTTAATGCATGAATGACAGCAAAAGCAAGCAAATATGTCACATTATCCAAAGTTAAAGGAATTATGTTGAAATTTAATTTTGTGCCATGTTGGACTGGCATGAAATGTTTGATATTTAATTGGTATTTTTCTTATAGAGGATTATATGTGCTTTGTCTGCCAGGCTCTGGTCAGTTTGTCAGATTTTTTTTTAGGAATTTTGTATTTGAAAGCTGCAAAAAACAAGCAAAAAAGGGTCAAAACACACTGAAAACTTCATTTTCAATGTATTGAATCCAAATACAGTAAATAAATGAATAAAAAATCATTTTACAAGCGGAGGAATCTCCTTTTCACTGGACAACATGGCTTTATTCTGTAGAAAACTAAATATTAGTGTCCCTCTGAGCTGTTTTCAGTGCACTGATGGACAGTATTAAACAAACAGGGAGAGAAGTGTAAAGCATAGACACACGTGATGTATTACAGCCTATTATAAAAGACAAATGATCTCCGTGTTGCTCACCCACTTCATACCGTCTGTGTATCTTTGTGTCCTTGGATTTTGCCAGCACTCTGGGCTGGACTTTATTCTTTCCAGGTTTAGATGAAATGTGTATTTAGGCAGTGTAAATACATGCTTATGCACATTGAAAGAATCATAGCAGCAAGACAACAGCCGTCTACTACTGAATGACCTAGTTATGAACACAGGAAACAAATACAGAGAAGGGAGTGAAGACAGCCAGGAGGAGAGGATGGAAACAACAGTGTATCATTTAAACAACATCCTGCTGCTGTCTCAACAGGAATATATCAGGGTTGACATGAGGAGGCTGGTTGATCAGCTAATTGGTCAATCCACAGGGACATTTTTGAGAATTAAAAGGAAGTGATTCTGGCAAAAGTTTTAAAACTACCCCACAGTTCTTTATATATGGCCAGGAAACCAGGAAACACTATCAGTGTACAGTTTGTACAATTCTAACAAGCATGAAAATCAATATTTGTGCGAGCATTCCTTACTTCTTTATGTTTTCCAGACATACAGGAAAAAGGTGCAGTGAGTTAATAAAACATGTGCAAACATAAATGTTAATATGGTGTATAAGACAGCAAACAGTTTGTACGGTTCTAACCAGTTTTAAAGTAACTTTAAGCAGCTTTAAAGTGAATATCTGGTCTGAGCTCCTTTATTCTCCAACACAGCCGGAACCCTCTCAGACAAGCTTTCTGTCATTTCTTTAAGGAGTCTTCAGGAATAGTTCTCCAGGCTTCTTGAAGGACATCCCAAAGCTCTTCTTTGGATGTGGGCTGCCTTTTGTTCCGTTCTCTGTCAGATGATCCCACACTGCTTCAATAATGTTGAGGTCCGGGCTCTGGGGAGGATTCATCCCTCCATAAGACCTGTTGCCACTGATTTTCAGTCCACTTCTTGTGTCATTTGGCATAGCTCAGCCTTTTCTCCCTGTTTCCCTTCCTTAAGAACGGCTTCTTGACAGCCACCCTTCCATGGAGACCATTTCTGATGAGGCTTGGGCCAACAGTAGATGGATCAGCTGAAGGTCCAGATGCATCTCTCAGGTCCTGTCAGGTCTTTGCTGGATTTTTTCCTCTTTCTTAAGGACATCACTTTCAGATCCTGTTCATCTGCTGTAGATAGTTTTTTAGGCCTGACACTTCTTCTTTTGTCCTCCACTTGTCCAGTTTCCTCAAATGTTTTAAGGGCACACTGCACACCATGCTGAGATATGCCAAGTTTTCAGCTAATAGCTCTTTGGGAATCACCTTGTTGCTGCAGAAATCCTATTTTCTGTCTGTCAAACTGTGTTTTCTTTGCTGTTTTTCATAGACGCAACTAAAGAAATGGGAACAAATGATGTGTCTTTGTGACAGACTGCTAGTAACAAAGTGACTGAAGATCCAATTTAAAATGACTTCTTTGCTAAGTTGTCTGTTATGTGGTTCATCCCTTTTTTATACTTGAATGATTCGTTGAGTAAGGACTAGACAAAAATTGGTGAAAAAGCAGCCAATTTCCAAAGAAAAACTTTGAAAGACCTTTTAGAAATCCTGGAGAACTATTTCTGAAGACCATTTAAAAAGATTACAAGAAAGTCTGATGGCTTGGAAGCAAATTATGAAGAAAGAGATGACAGTACAAGAGACAAAGGGAGGAGTAAGGCCAAGGGGTGTCGTGACTCAAGTAAGTGGGATGTGCTCTCTTGCGACCATCGATCTGCACGACTAAAGACATCTGGAGCGCAGAGCACACACACACACAAACCTCAGAGGGTTAATTCCTCTCAGAAAGGCTCAGCATGTCCTCTGGCCTCTTACTCACACACTCGTTTACACTGATGTGCGTGTGCAGCCAGTGAGATTCTGGCGTTGCTGCCAAGTAGCCATCAGGGCCCCTCCACTCGCTGCCACAGTGATCTGTTACCATAGCAGCCTCTCTGCCTCTCCGTCGTCCCTGCACTCTCACTCTTCCCCCTCATCTCAGAGGTTAGAGAGCAAAAAATGGTGAAAACGAGAGGGAAAAAACCCCGTCTTTCCTGCCATGAGACGTCCATAAATCTGTGTGTCTGTGTGTGTACGTGCACCAGTCTGCCCTCACGACAGGCGCTGGCAGAGCCAGAAGCCGGCTGGGTTTTGACGCAGCCAGTTGCACTTGGTCACCCCAACGAGCCAATCAGAAAAGTCCCAGTGGAGCACACAGCTGTGCACAGACTGTGCACACGACGACATTTCACACCAACTTCATACGACTCTGTGTATCAGCATCTGGGATCGGAGGAGGGTTGATGTTAGGAAAGGTGAAAATCCTCCTTTTAATCCCCCCGTTGCATCGCTCTCGTCTTTGTGTTTTTGCTGAGTCGCTTCCTGTCCTCCTTCACCCCCCCCCCCCCTCTCTGGTGTTTGATGCTTCTCGTGTCGAGCTCAGCCGGCCGCTCTTACTCACTCTTTTTCTTGTCATGTCCGGAGAGGACAGGTGTTGGACACAATCTGTCTCCATCTCTTTCTCTTGCACACATACACACTGAAACCTGCACACACCGACACACACACAGCTGTCAGGGCCCTCCTGGTCACCATCTGGCCATGAAGCGAGAAGACCCCTCCCTTCTCCTTATCTCTATTCACTCTTAGCTTCACTTCCCTCTTTTTCTCTTGTGCTCATCTTTTAAATTCATCTGCAGGAGGGTCTTGTTTGTACTTTCAGGTCAGAGGAATTAGCAGCATAAGGTGAGTGTAGAAATGCATCTTTAAAGCTAACAAACCTGTTTGGTGATCACAAAGACTGAAAGCAGTTGCAGTTTTTCCCACAAATGAGGTTGTAAACGCTGAGAGTCAAATTTATTATTAGTAATTTCCCCAAATGACTGATGCTCTTTTTTTAATCTATTATCAGCTATCGACCTGCCACCGTTAGGTCGTAACGTTTATGAGAATCACCTGAAGGCACCCTTATCCTTCCCCCATAAACCAAGAGAGCCAACAGGGCTGTACTGAGGACACAGCCCCCCACTGACCACCCAAAAGCAGGCGATGCCCACCATCCTTACAATGGATTTGTTTCAATTACTGTCCTCAACAGCTGATGGAAGCTTTGTACTTGTGTTGTTGTTCCAGAAACCTCTCACTGATGTGTCCATGGCTACAGAGGGCTGGATGTTAACACGCAGCACAAGAAACTCGCCGAATTTCAGTTTCAGACATCCTTTATGGAACAAAAAAGCCAGTGAAACTAATAGGAAACAAACAACAAAGGAAATTCCAGCGGAGTTAGCTGGAAAAGTTTCCTTTGAGAACAACACAACATTCTCTTATTACTTATCAAGAGAAACCAGACATGCAAGTTTGATTAATATTTAATCTCCACCTTATTTCAGGACTTATGCACTCGATGATTATTAAGTTTAGATTATGACAGCGTGCTAACTTTAAAAAGCATCCTTCACGCAAACCAGGCCAAAGATCTGGAGGTAACGGATGAAATAATCAGCATTTAAACAAGTTTTGTGTTTTGCTGTGACAGTAAAGGAAGGAAAACAAACCATGCAGCGTTAACTTTGTTCTCAAATGTGGCAGAATCAGAATAAGACGTTTTTTGACAGTTAATTGTAAACCGAGCAGCTACCTTCGGTGGACAGGCCAGCTGCTGATTAATCGGTGGGTGGGCTTGGCTCGCTCCGGACACCAGTGATGTTCTAATGCCGCAGACTCACTCCAGCGATGCCTGACTAATCTTTCATTGTGTTTTCACTCCGTCTGCATCTGCAACAAAACTTAAGTCAGCTGTGTTTCTAACGGTCGAGTCGGTTTATGGTGCCTTTTACTCGGTCCGGGTCCCCGCCTGCTGACACATTTAAATCTCCACGGTTACGTCTGGTTCTGATTCGTGTCGGTTCGTGTTTACACCCCTGCTGCTCGTCCTCAACTGAATATGATTCACATCAGGAGCGTTTCACTGCATCACAGCCATGCGTGACCCAGCCTGTTGCGACGCCTTCTGACACCACCATGTTGCCCAGTTTGTTTGCTCCAAACCAGTTTGTGAATTTATAATAATTTTCTTCTGTTTCGAACCATTTAAAAAGTCAAATCTGAACAGTTTCTGAGACTCTTTTTGAGCTTTTTGTTTTTTATTTCTGAAGAACCTCATTTGAATCACAATTGAAGAACAATTGAAAAGTCATATTCCCACAAACATTTTGGATGATGGGTCAACATTTGCTGCTTCTAAGCTCAGTTATTCCCTGTCAGCAGGCAGTTTTTATCATCAGCATCCCAGTGAGAAGCGTAACTCTAATTTCACCATCAAATGTAAAAATACCCTCCTAATTATCCTGTTTAGTTTGGTCTGCTTCTTTCCCCTTTCTTTGGTGTGTAGTTCAGCTCGTAGCTGCTGGCTGAGCCCATGTTGTTGAGTACGTGAGGGAGGGGGAGGAAAAAGAGATGGGGAGGGAGGGAGGGAGGGAGGGAAAGGAAGAAGAGAAAGAGAGTGATGGAGAGAAAAGAGAGGGGGTGGATCTGTTGATTTACTAAAGACTCAAACAAGACCATTCTCCACTCCCACACACCCACTCGCACTTCCTCCTTCTCCTCTCCTCTCCTCACCTCACTCTTTTCCTCTCCCTCCGTCCTCCCCACTTCACCCCTCCCCTCCCACCCCACCCCCTCCTGGCGTGATGGTACAGCTCCAGAAACAGGAAGGAGCCGCAGCTCTATAAATAGAGAGGAGCTGCTCAGCCAGGAACCACACACAAACACACGCACTGTTTCCCCTCTCTCATCCCCTCATTTTCTCTCTGCTCGCCTTCTTTCGTACTTACTTTATCTCATAAATGTACACACTCCGAAAAACACACACAGATGCTCGCTTAAACCTCACCCCCCCCCCCCTCCAGTCTCTCTCTCCAACACACACGCACAGTCCTTGACTTGGAAGATAATTAGTCGTGCGTTTAATGCTAATGGTTTGTAAAAGTGTCTTGTTAACACACGCTGCTCCTCAGCCTTTCCCATTTTTTTATTTTTCTTCCTCCACTCCTGCCCCCTCTAACACAAACACACACACATATTAAAGACTCTGTTATTGAGTCAGGGGGGTCGGGGATGGAGGGGTGGGGGGCAGTGATGGTTCTCCAGCCACTAGCTTTTTATGTCAGGTCAGCAGGTTTGAAACTGCTGATGACACATGTACACACTGGCACTCTTCTCTTTCTTACTGCGCATGTGCACGCACACACACACACACACACACACACAGGACAAACAAGAAAAGGGTGCTTATTGAGTGTGTTTAAGCCATAATGTTGCACAACGCAAATGAGGCTAAAAGTATGCTGCTGAATAGTTTTATTTGGCTAAAGGACAGAGACACTTGACATCCGCCAGCCTGCACTTAAAACGGCAAAATATTAAAACCAGTGGAGGATCAACTGGACTTCTTTGCAAAATGATAAAAGAAAAGAATGAAGGTGTTTTTGTTTGGAGGATTAGAAGTGTGTGGGTATTGGAGTCAGGCGTGTACAGGCCTCCTGTGTACAGGAGGCAGACTGGCAGGCGCTTTCTCACACATACACCCTTCTCTGGGACGGCAGCCAAATGTTTCTTTTGTTTGCACCTTCCTCTTGTCACTTGGAGTTTTCTGTCCTTCGCTCACACAGACTCTTTGTTTTTGTGTTTTGTTCATTTATTGCTCAGTTTTAAGGGATCGGGTCAGTTACAGCCAGAACTTGGTGTCTGAAAATGTTCATTTTCAGGAGGAAAAGTTTCAGAGTTTTGCAGTAATGGGCAGTAATGTGGAGGGCTGAACAGGCTGGATATTTTGTCTCTGATATGATGCTCAAAGCTTTTTTTTAAATAAATGCTATTGTGATTTACTACTTTGTATTTATTAGAAGAAATTACAGTCATGGGGTAGCTGTTTTCCTCAGTTTGCAGCAAGGGAAATCTAAGTGAACTGACTCCATGTACATGCTAACCAAATAGAGTCAGGAGCATGTAATTACCTGGCAATGCGAGGCAGTATACCAATCAGACAGTTTAGTACTGTTTAGTGCGATTAAATCTGACACTATTTGTATGTATTTATGTAATTCTTCTCACTTGTGATGCAGATCTGCACCAACCTTTTCCTCTTCGTAGGCCATAAGGTGAGCTGCAGACTCTCTCTGAGTTTAGGCTCGCTGCATAGATGTAAATACAAATCGTGATGTCATCACAGTGCCACAGCCGTTGGCGGTACTTCAGGCTTGCTGGACTCTGTTTTCCTCCAGAACAGTAGGTGCTGCCACTGAGGCGGCGGCACCCCAACACCGTGCAGAAGAAGTGCTACAGGAAGTCTAATATGCATAAAATAAACCGCACAGTTTCAACTCCTCTGAGCAGCTTTTGATGTTTTTTAACACCTGCAGTTATTGTACCTTCTTGGGGTTTGATGGGTCGTGCAGATGCCTGCAGGGACGGACCTGCTCCCAACACCCCTCATGCTGCGTGCCCCAGATTAAATCAAGAGTTGCACGACCGGTCCAAACCAACACCACATTGCCCAGAGCGCGAGCTATTGTGATGACAATTTTGATGCACAACGTCATGCACAGCGAGCACAACATTACACACACAGTTAGGCACAGGAGGGGAATGGGTTTCTTGAGTCTGCCTCCTCTATTACAGATGGCGATACGCCCTCATAGTCTTTGTTCTTCTTGGGTCACAAGCTTAAGCAACTGTCAAACAATTAGGCTGGCAGCAAAGTGGTACCATGTTGAGTTGCAAATCGCATTATCTGGGTGTCTTAGTCCAGTTTGAAGAAGCTCGATTTCATGCGATTTTGGTCAGGCTGACATGTGTTTACATGCATTGAAAAAGCTCAGTTTTGGTCTGACTTACATGATAATTAGTTTTTTTCTCGTGTCTTTTAAATTTTGATCAAATGAAAACAGTTTTATTAGTATTTCAGTCTTGTTAAAATGCAGAATATGAGAGCAAAGATGGTAGGAGATAAGTGAACGAATGTTAACTGCTGACAGTGTTAGCAGTTAAGAGTAAGTATAACTAAGTAAATACAGTTATACTTTGAATATATACTTTGAGTGTGTACATTTTTTGGGCCTGAAGTTACCAAAACTTTGAACTATTCCTTGGAAGGGCCTACATTTGGGATTTCATGACATTTAGAGGTATAAATCACAAACTGTAAGCAACTGAATACCACCAAAACACTTAAGATTCGTCTTTTTTCCTTTCTGGGCTACTCTAGAAATGCAGAGAGCTGGGAAAGGAGAAATAGCTAATATCTTTACTTACTTTCATGCAGCTCAACACAAATTTAAAAGATCATTATAATTCCTTATGTAGCATTACTGTAGTTGTTCCAGGTAAGACTTTTAAGGACCTTCACTCACATTCTCTCTCAGGAAAATGATCCAAAACGAGGTGTTTTTTAGTTCAGACCGAGTCACAGATGCAATGTGTCGGGATTATTTACATAAAAGCCCTCACGCCTGGTCTCAGTGACTTGCTCAAGGACTCTTCAGCAGGATGGATGTTTGCTGACGTGTGCTTGAATCGGTGTCCTTGAGTTGAAGGACAGACTTTGATTCATTCACCCTCTTCTTTTCATTCAGAGTACTTCAGCAGAAAGCCAGTAAAACAACTGAATGTCTCATTAAGTTCACAGAGATTGCACACAGATGGAGAAGTTTTAAAACTAATGATACGTTCTCAGTGTTGCTGCAAGTCAGAATATCACATGGTCACATGCCAAAAATGCTTGAAGGCATTGTGAGATTTACTAGCAAACGCTGATTTCTGAGCAGCAGCTGGTCCTTGTTTCTTTGAAAAATGAGCCACTGACGTTGTTTTTATGTATTGTCACTTTTGTATATAACAAAACAGAAAGAAATGAGCGTCACTCGGCAGGTAGAGTGTGCTGCAGCCTGTGTGGAAACGTTCATCCAACGAGCGAGAGAGCGGACGAAGAGTGTGCTGTTTCAGACCTGAACAGTAACTTTTAGTGTCTAAACAGCAGACTTTTTTAAGACGTTTTTCAGCCAGCGTTGACAAACCTTCGCTGCCGTCACTCATGCACTCTTACACTCACACACAAAGCAGCAAACTCGTTTACTTATTAAAGACTGTTTGATCTAATTGACTCATTTCACAGTCTACTGAGTCAGACCAAGAACAACAACACTTAGCTGCGTACTTGCCCTCAGCAGGGAAGTCGAATGAAATTTAAATTATGACTGATATCTGTGTGTCTGTCTGCGTGTGAGGGAGTAAGATTGAAATGGATGCAGGATTTTGATTGGATGTTGGTGCTTTGCTGATGAAATATAAATGCCTACTTGAACATTTTCGCTTCACATCCAATAATTCATCTTAAGAACCTCGGTTTACATGAACTACTCTGGGGTTTGTTAACGGATGGGCTCTGCGTCTTTCACTTAAAGGCTGATGCTGTCATGTTGGCTGATGGGTTCACTAAAGTCTGCACATGCGGGTTTAAGATTTGGTAGTTTTGGAGCACTGAACTACTACAAGAAAGTAACCTTAAGCTCAAGTTTAATCGAACTCCAGCTCCAAACGGCTGATTTAAACACGGCACATGGGTGAACGCTAGTTTTAAAGCAGCACTAGAGGAGTGTGTTGACTTTTTAATGAACATTCCCGGGCCTGAAACTGCCCTGGACCGCCCAGGGGTTCATAACTCCAGCCGCGCACCACATCATTTGCTCGCTATGCTTCTGACAGCAGGGCTCAAATGGAGATTTGTTTTATTCACCTGTAGCAGGAGCCAAAGAGCAAAACAAAAGAAACTACAGCTAATCTTCTTCTTCGAGACTGTTAAGTTGTTGTTTGGAGATTTCAGGTCAGAGTTGTAGATTTATGCATTTATCAGATGCTTTTTATCCAAAGCGACTTACTCGCTTGTTTGTAACTTGTTAAACGTGACTATTTCGGGTGGTCATCTTTATCTGAATACAGTGCAAGGGGGTACTTTTAACTCATGACTTCTTGATTGTTTGAGTTACCGTTTGCCTTGAAACTACCTGCTGGAGTCCCAAAATCAGATGCCTGAATATGCTCTTTGACCTCTTTGGCTACTTCTGCTGCTATTTTAGAAATATATTACCTTTGACCCCCCCAGGTTATTTCTCCATATCTTGCAAAGATGCAACAAAGGAACAATAGTGTCAGCCCTGGACTTGTTAGATGAGAGAAATGATGCTCTGAGTTTATCTCAGAACTAATGATTATGAGTTTTGATGCATATTGAAAAATGCTGGATTACTGTTTGATGTTTAAGGAAAAGCGTAAATAGATTAAGAAAAGTATTCAAATAATGACTTTTCCCTCAATTAACATGGCAACCGTCAACACTTTGAAGCATTCGGATCAGGCCTTGCATACAGTGGGGTATGTTCGGCATGAGAATTCCCCACAATTTATGCCAAAATATCTCCAAAGTAATGGATGCTTCATTGAGACTCCACACAGAGTCAAAATTCAACGGGGAATCTGGTTGCTGTGAGGAAACGGTACATCCGCTAAAATACCTCGTTAGATATGAAGTGTAGCAAGAGGCCAGAAATATTCCACTTTTTTGCAGCAGCGGCCAAATCCAGTTAAAAAATAATCAATTTTGGCAACCTGCCGCTCTGACTGTAGATAATGAGATCTGAAATGCTGATATCATTTATCCTGACACGGTAACAGTTGGAGCTAACTGACTTTTCCCAAATTACTGGATCCCGAAGTCACAACTGCAAGGTTAATGGGCCCAAAATATTGATTTGATGGTTAAACCTCTTCTGTATTCATTCAATCAGTTAGATGCTGTTTTTATGAAAACACAGAAAATTATGAATAATAGATGCTTCTTATGACACCACTGGGACCTTGATATGTTTCATCAGTTGAGACTACTATCACCTTCTGTCAAAAGAAGAGAAAAACATTTCAAATGGAGCAAAAAGGTGTGAAAAGCAGGAGTGGAGGTAAAAGGATGGAAAGAGGGTTTGTGGAAGGGTTCCAAAAAGCTGTTTCTGCCTTGCTTTTTGATTAAGTTCATGTCTGTAAGCAGGACAGGTGTCATTTTACAGACCAATATTAGATTTTTGACCATTATCCTGAGAGCAATATCATTTAGTTTGCCGTTAAGAATAGAAAATAAAAAACAAGCATCGACGTGTTCCTTTAGTGTTGAGACTTGAGATCGATATGATGCTCAACATCTCAAGAGAGCGAAGCAGAGGAAAGGGTGCAGAGAGGTAGACGAGAAGGGAAGAGAAGGCAGGTTGTTGGAGAGTGAGTAAGTGAGTGAGAGAAAGAGGAGGAGGAAGAGGAGGATGCTGCACACAAAGCACCAGAGCAGCAGGTTGCTATAACAACAGCACCTTAGTGGTTCCATCTCTCTTCTCTCCCTCCCTCCTCCACTCTGATCACCCTCTCATCGTTTGCTCCCTGCTGTCATTTGGCGCGCTATGCCTCTCCATCAAGCCACCTAAACCCCCCCCCCCTCAACGGCAACTCCATGTCTCCTCTGATTCACCCTCTCCCCTCCTCTTCATCTTCACGTTCCGGTCGCTTTTTCACTCAAAGGAAAAAGACCATCTGCCGACAAATAAATCCCCTCTTCCTCCTCACGAGCATGTCTCCCTGTTTCACCTTTGTCTCTGCGCGTCTTTGTCGTTCTCGGCGTGTTGTGGTAGCAGGCAGAGGAGCAGGCAGCAGGTGTTTATGTCAAAGAATACACAGAGAGACGCAGGAGGGGAAACGAGAGGCGCTCGCTCCTGTCTTTGCTCTTTTACATCTTTTTGTCACTGCGATGGTCTTTTTCCTTCTAGCTCTTGCTAAGCACTCCAGCTTGATTAAACTACTTCAGAATTCCTTGTCTTTGACTCAGTTTTCCCGGCTCTTATTCTTTCTCATACGGGTAAACATTCATTCCTCTCAAAGGTACTTCATTGTCAAACGAATGAAAATATTTCCAGAATATGTTTGCAGTGCTTGACAGGTTTATTACTGTAATTCAGAGGTGTAATTAGGTTCCTAATGTGCTTAAAAACATAAAGGATTAATTAGCTAAAGTTGTGGTAGCTGACAGTTTTGTCATCTATCCCTCAGGCTGTGGCATCCTGACTCACACAGAACCACAATCCTCCGGTCTTTTTCCACTTTGCCCGGACTCAATTTTATTTGTTTCTGTCTCTGCATCGAGAATTTTATCATGAAGGTTAAATGGATAATGTTTATAGGTGGGTGTGTGTTCAAAACCTGTGTGAGTGTGTGCATGCATCTGTGTGGGAGGGTGCCACAGTTCACACCACCTGGATAATTATGGGAGTTTTTATAGGTGGGCTTTGAAAGGCGAGTCTGTTATTATCAACATGAGTCACTGGCATTTAGGGAAAGCCTGTAACACACGAGCACACGCACGTATGCACGCACGTATACTAACCTGCATACACGAGACCTGAATTATTTAAACCCATTGATTATAGGACCACACACACACAGAGTTGCCTGTCGTGGCAGTGGCGATGTTCGTTTTGTCATGTTTTGGCCCTTTAATGGCTGCACCAGCACAGGAGTTCAAGCCTCACACACACACACACACACACACACACACACACACACACACACACTGGAGTTTTGGCTGCCAATACTAATAATGTTCATCATTTCATAAACATAATTAGGCTGACTGTCAGTCATGGTGGAGAGCACAGGAGGCAGCCTCCCCTACAGCACCACAGATCCCTCAAAGCACACATTCGCACTCCACTAAACCAAGAAAACAAAAAAAAGGCAGAATTTTTGTGCTTTGTTGTGTTGTGGCGTGTGTGTCTGCTAGCTTGAACGGGTCCACCTTCAGGTCAGAATACAATCTGAATATATTCTGTCTGTTGTTCCATCTGAATAACAAAGAGCTAAGTGTGCATTTGCACACGTACCTGTGTCAGTGCATGCAGCTTCCTTTGTGTGTGTTTGACTCTTTCACATGTGACAGTGTGGATTTTACAAAATATGTTCCTGCTTCGGAGCGCTTTCTTTTCCAGCTGGTTGTTTGAAGTGTAGATGTGTTGGATGCATGTGACTTGTGAATGGCTCCCATCATTGTGCACTTGTGAGCCTTTTCTTTCTGTTTTCATGCGCATGCATGGATTGACAGAATAAAAGGACAATTTTCCATTGTTTCTAGTCGGTTTAGTTACATTTACATTACCACAACCTTAATGCAAAGCAATGTGGCAGCTAGATTTATTCTTTTAACATATCAGAAGGTAGCAAGTGAAATACATCTACATAAATACATCTTTCAAGGGCTTCAATGGCTTCTAAGGACATGAAAAGCAAAGCCACGCCACGTATTTTTGCTAAAAACATTGTGTTTTTGTTTGAACCTTAAACTTTGGCTCGGATTCGGGTGTGAGCATAAAATTTGTGCCCTGGGAACCTTGCAGAAATGAGGTCCCTGCTTCCCATTTGTCATTTTAATAGCATTTGCTGCTTCCTTGCCAACTTCATTAGGGGCAAAATTGAGACTGAGAGTTTATTAAATTGCACAGACACTCAGAATAATTTTATTTTTGCGCGTTTTCATTGTTTACCCGACTGTGTGTCTGCTTATATTGTTGTTACAACAGAGACCGTTTAAGACAGGACGAGCTGCCCGATACTTTTCCGTAACAGAGACGGCAACATTAATGGGTCAAACTTGCATGCAGTCACTTGAACAGATAGACACACGCTAATGTTAGTTTAGCATGAAATGCTCTTCAGATGAATCCGTCAGATCATCAAATGAATAAAAATCCAATCCAAACTTTAATGCCTGCAGAGTTTTTCATAGCATTTCGGAGAGCAGATCCAGGTAAACAGAACAATTACAGGCACTGAGGTTTTTTTGGTGACTGGGGAGCTTCCTGATGGACCTTATGAGTTATTTCTTTGACTGCATTTGCATCTCAGGTGGAAACTTTGAGGTGATGTAACAGCCAGCAGACACAAAATGATGTTGCTCTGCGTTTCATAGTTTTTTGTGATGGTGGGTTCATTCATGTGTAAACCCACTTATTACACACCGAAGTCATCTTGTGATTGGATAAAATGACGGTTACCCATAGTTCCTTGAGTGCTTAGACCAGGGATGTCCACATCTAGTCCTCGAGGGCCGCTGTCCTGCAGGTTTTATATGTTTCCCTGCTCCAACACACCTGATTCAGATCAATGCTTCATTAGCAGGCTTGTGCAAGAACTTAACAATATTCTGAAGAGATCCATTTCATCTGAATCCAGTGTGATGAAGCAGGGAAACATCTAAAACCTGCGGGACAGGCAAGGACTGCATACACACAGAAAAACATGCGTGTGCCTTTTCCTACTCGTGGGCTACTCCTCTATAAAGAAGAATGTGATGAAAATGCGTGCACCTCCTGCATTCTTTAAACCATGTGCACGTATGTTTTAAGAGCAATTCAAGCTAATATGATGAAGTGGAAATGGAAAAAAGTTTAGAGAATTTAGGATAAAAACAGGCTTCAGGCTTCTTCAGGCTATTAAAGAAAACAGCTGACAACAATTCAACAGCAGGAGTTTCCTGTCCTCCCACTGCAGCCATGATTCTGTCCTTGTGTGAGCTGTCTCGCTTTTTTTGTCTCTCGTTTGTTATCCAGTCGTTTCTTTTTTAACTCAGTTTTCTTCTGTTTTCTGTTCATCAGTTTTTGTTTTGTTCGTGCTTCCAGAGCTGAGAGCAGTTAGATGTTTGGTAAAATTGTGCTTCTTCTTCACTGTTGCTTTCATAGTTGTGCCAGCAATGCTTTTTATTCATGAATAATTAATTAGGAGGATATCTGAATCCATTGATGACTAAAAATGGGAGTGGAAATCAGGCTTGTAAGCATGTGTGTAGGCACAGCTTTATAAATCTGGCTAAACAAACACATTTCTGCTTCTGTGTGAACGCGCAGTTTTAGCCATGAAGCTACAGAAACTTTTACAAATCTTGTCCCTGATGTTTTTTTTAGGGTTGGCTGTTTTAATGTAGGTGCTGTAAAAACCTTACGAGTGACGAGGCCTTGTTGAGCAAGCTGAAACATGACAAAAAGGGATATTTTTAACTGTTGCCCTATGTTTCACACAACCACAATATGCTCGTGGCTGACATCAGTTGTTTTTGTGACGTGGTGCTGTAGTTGTTGTTGGTGGCGCTGTAGTTGTTGTTGGTGGTGCTGTAGTTGTTGTTGGGGGTGCTGTCCAGTTTCTTGCTGTGTCTCTGTTGTAGGTTTGAAAGAAGAACATCGGTGTTATCATCGTTGCTTTAACAGACTGATGAAGTAATGTTGTGTGCAGTGCCTGAAAAGACCTCTTCTTTGTGTCTGTACTGTTTCATTTCTTTTAAATTTCTTGTGTTGGTGTCATCTCGGTCTCTCTTGTCATGTCTGAGGTTCTGTTTACTGTCCGTTCGTACCGCCTCTTGTCCCGCCTCCAGGTCTATGACGGTGATTACTTTAACTGCCAGCCAGCGTTTGTTAGCACCCCATCGTTATCTTGTCTGTGCTACGGCTGAGCCAGTGAGACAGTAAAGTTCAGAGGACGGTGTGGTGGCTGCCCCACAGTAAGGCTAAGAATGTGTTGTGGATTTTGAAGGAGCAGCTCATCTCCTCATTGGCTGACGCTAATGACGGGGAGATTACTACGGCTGTTGTTTTGAGCTGTCCAAATCGCAGCAGAAAACCATGCGTATAGCCTTTTGGGATTGCTCACTGACTTAGCTTCTTGCCCTCTCATGTTTAGCCTTTTGTTTCCACACAGTGTGTGTGTGTGTGTGCATAGTGCAGAGGATGTACTGTAGGAACTCATTGGTTTGGTCAATATTCAGTCAGATTGACTCCAGACTGAAAATACAATTGATTTGTCTTTTCAGCACACTTCTTGCTTTCTCATGACAATTCCTGGTGTTAAGAGGGAGCAGCCTGTTGCCTTATTGATTTGTATCTCATGTTGTTCCATTATTAGCACCCTGAAGACCGCAGAAAAGCTCCCATTGCTAACATGTCTCGTCTCTGTTGGGCTCCAGCTTTAATGTCTTTTTTCCCCTGCTTTTTTACAGCTCCAGGAGACTGTGAAGCGGAAACTGGACAGCGCACGATCACCTCTGAATGGAGACCAAAACGGCATCTGTGATGGAGGCAGCTACTCGCCGACCACCAAACGGGTACGGAAGGAGGGCTCCAGTGGTTTGGATTCGCTAACAGGCCTCCCTAATAACAATAGCAACAATGTGCCACCCATTTCTCCACTGCATCACCAAATGGACATTAAACCCCTGCTCAGCGGCCCCAACACTTCTACTGGAAACAACACTACAAACGGCAACGGCACGCATGCAGGCCGGACATCAGATGAGCTGGGTAAGAATGGTGGCAGCCACCTCCCAGATATGAAGCTGAATGGCTCCCTTGACCTGGAGGACAGCTTCGGCCTCCTAAAGGACCTGAAACAGGAGCCACTGGATGACGGGGGCGGGATGGAGTCCTCCGATCCCCAGTCTCTGTCCAATCAGAACAAACTGTTCTCTGACATCAACCTCAATGACCAGGAGTGGCAGGAGCTGATCGATGAGCTGGCCAACACTGTGCCAGAGGATGATATGCACGACCTCTTTAATGAAGACTTTGAGGACAAGAAAGAGGCAGAGTTTGGAAGGCCGGCGAACAATCAGACACCTGGCCCACAGGAAGCAGGCGGGAATACGACGGCATCTGGAGGAGGGGCGGCGTCAACGGCACCGTTACCTCCTCCTCCTCAGCCTCCACAGGGAGTCCCACAAGTACCCATTGGTTCACCACAGGTCAGTATTAAGAGGGTCAACTTGATATTGTGTTGCACACCCGTGGTAATTTTGTACGGGCAAACAGACCCCGAGACTGACAGTGAAACTGATCATTACGTTTTAAACACATTGAAGTGGAAACCTCTATCCCAACATTGGTCCTTAAATGATGAGAAGTGGTGTAAACACAGTGCACAGATTTCCATTCGTATATTGATCCAAAGACAGCAGGAGAGGATTTCATTTTTTTCCCTCACACAATTATACTCAAAGGTCAGTTTCGTTGAGAGGCAAAAACATTTGTTCTTAAAGAGAGCAACTTGTTGTCGTTGTTATTATTTTAGTGCATTAGCTTCACTCACCACTTCCAGAACAGCCAAACCACGTCTGTCTGTGGTGGTGAGAACTGGCTTTGGTGTAGAAAAGTCTCTGCACAGGCGAGATGGTAGCAAAGTTATAAGAGCGAGATTAAGGGAAGTAACTCCCAGACAAACTGAAGTTGAAAGTGATTCATTTAGTTTTCAGATGAGACAAATTAAAAGCAACTCCCGTGGAGTTTTGAAAGAGCAAGACTTGCTGCTCTCTACGTTAACTACCCTTTTTTGTGAGGTCTTATTGAGACGGGCTTTGGTCAAAATACCTGTTGGTTTTAGCACAGTTGTTGACAGCACTCAGTTTCTAGAGGTGGACACTGAGCAAGCTCAACTCCACCCCTCTGGTGAGGTCAGCAGCTACTCTATTGCCCTCCAGAATGGAACGATTAAACTAGAAAGCACAAAGAGATGGCGTGAAAAATAATCTTAATCTTTCCGAAAGTAACAGCAAAAACTCCTTAGAAGTTGGTGTACCTCATCGTCATTAGCTAAGCTGTTAGCTACTGCTAAAGAAGAAAATAAATAGATAAATAAACCATGAGGAGTTATTTCTCAGATACTGGTTCAGTTTCTTCAGTAGTTGCTGCACATACACAGTCTTTAGCTAACTCTGCTGGGACATTTCCCTCAGTACAGTTTATTCACCGGGCTCTTATGTCCTCTGAGGCTGCTGCTGGATGGAAGATGCATGCTCCTCAGTACAGTTTATTCACCGGGCTCTTATGTCCTCTGAGGCTGCTGCTGGATGGAAGATGCATGCTCCTCAGTGCAGCTGACAGCAGAACACTTCCACCAGAAGCTGGCTTCATCTGTCCAGCAGGGTGGATGTGAGTGGGCGGGGCTGAGCAGTGATGACAATTTTAAATTAAAATCGAATTGGCTAAATGAGGAATTTTAACACAAAGGTGCACTAAAATAAATAGTCAGAATTGTGTTTTTGAGTTTTTCCACGTATACATACACTCTAATTTTAGCTCCCAGGAACCAAAAAAAGGTTGTTTTTCCATAATATGTCCTCTTTAAACTGTTCTTCTGTGTCCCTTCCTCTCCTCAGGTGCGACCATCATCATCAGGCCCTCAGTTTGCAACCACTGCCAATGGTACCCCTCCACAACAACCTCTACAGCAGTCTCCAGCCGTTGCTATGGCATCAGGTTCACCATTGCACAACTGTGTCGCTCGCTCGCCTCAGACTCCAACCCAGGCTCAGACACAAGCAGTGTCCAGGCCTGGGAATGGATACATGATGAACCCAGGCCCAGGGGTCAGTCAGGCCGGCACAGCACCTGGAGCAGCTGGCGTTGCCTCTGGGGGTCAGCCTGTTGGGCCAGTGACACCTGAACTTTCTCCAGCGGAACAGCTTAAAGCAATGGCCCAGCAGCATGCTAAGCTGCTGCAGCAGAAGCAGCAGCACCAACAAGCAGCTAACTGGTCTCCAGCAGGTGCTCCAACCAGTCCCTACAACTCTGGTCCCTTTAACCAAGACAAACCCAACAGCCCCATGATGTATCCACCGCAAGCCTTTAACACACCACAGGGCCCTCTAGTGGCTGGAATGGCACCCAACAATGGGCCAAAAGCCCCCATGAACAACTACCTCCCTCACAACCATATGGGCATGATGGGCCAGCAGCAGCCAAACAGCATAAACCAGAACGCCCTGTCCAAACAGCAGCAGCAGCAGCAAACAGCAGCCATGTTGTCGTACAGCAACACCAAACCACTGAGTCACTTCAGTGGCAGCGGGGTGGATCACATGGGTCAGAGGATGACTCCGCCCATGGGAGGGAACAGTCAGGTCAAGAACCCCATGATGCCTCCTTACATGGGCGGTGCGGGAGGTGGCGGCCAAGTGGTGGGTCCAGGCCAGACGCCGGGACCAATCCCGGGTCAGACGGCACACCTGAGTGAGGAGCAGAAGAGGATGATGATCATGAAGCAGAAAGGGTTGAGCCAGAACATGACCTACAGCACCATGCAGCCTCATGGACAGGTAAGGGAGCTCTTTATTATCGTGTCAGTGTTATTTACGGTGTAGCTGAGGTACCGCTGGTCCTGTTGGATTTTCATTCATCAGGGGAAAGTTGACCTTCAGCAGTATGTTCTGTAGTTTGAGATTCCAGGATCACTGTTGAGATTTGCCATGTTTAGGGAAAGGTTCAGTGCTTTGGACTTTGAAAAAAGTTAACATGCAACTTCATGCTTGAGTAGATCATTAGAAACACTCATGTGGCTCTCCCACATGAGATTTTCAAAAAAATGTGCGTGGAATCCATTTTACACACGATGCCCAGTGGTTTAGAAGTTAAATTAGGAGCTAAAATGATTTGAGCAGTTGCTTGGGACAGATTTGAGAATACTCTTGAACAAAATTCTTCCTGAGGTGCACCCAGGGAAGGTAAAATGGCGGTAGTTGCCCCAGCAACAAGCCAGGGCTGAGAATAGGCATTGGAAAATGGCCTGTCGAGAGTGTATTGATGCCTCTGCAACTCTAGCAGCACTGATAGCCTCCTCCCCCAGACACACAAGCTTGTGCACTCACACACCAGGCAAACACCAAAGCTAAACGGCTCCTTAGCTCATATCCCCAATCTGTCACAGCTGACTGATGGCTGAGATTGGACCACTAAGCCAAGCTAGCTGCTGTCATTACCGAAAGCCCACCTCAGGCAGTTTGTTTCCCAGCGACCAACACAGCCCACTCTGAACGCTCCAGAGGTTCAGCCAGGTGTCAGGTGTCCTTAATAATGCACCGGACGGGGGCTGTTACACTGTGGGTGGACTGTATTTAACAAATAAACACCCACACCAGTGAAACCTCGCTGTGTTTCTCATTATATTAGTGCAGTTTTGTTATTGTTAAGAGGAACCGTACGTGTTTTTGCCCGCTGATGCTGCACTTGTCCTTCTCACTTTATCTTTCTTGTCTCTGTCCTTACACTTTTCTTGTGCTGATGATATGGCTACAGTCAGTCAGTCAGTCACCTCCTCCTCCCCTTTGGTGATCTCTGCATCTCCTATCCTGCTCCTTCTCCCTCCTCCTCCTCCCTCTGTCTCTCTGCCTACCTCTGCCAGAGACACTCAGCACCAATAAAGGAGCAGATTTATTAATATAAGGCCTTTGTGGCTGCTGCCTGGAGGGGCTGCGTGTTTGTGTGTGTGAGCGAGTGCAGCTCTGAATGCATGTATGTTTGAGTGTGTTTCATAGATTTAGGATGGTGGGGGGAGTACAGGGGGAGGGAGGGGAGATTTATTTGAGCGACAGAGGAGAATTGGAGACCTGAAAGAGAAAGGAGAGACATGTGCAGAAAGGAAAAAGAGAGGAGAAAGGCGAATGCACAAAGCAAGAGATTTATTGTAGAGTGAGAATGGAGCATATTAAAAAGAAAGTCAAGGGCTTGGAAAGAGAAACATAAGTGAGCTATGCCGAGTGGAGTGTTTGATATGCAAAATAGCTTCCATTCTACAAGTATTAAGCACCATTTAAAAGTTTGCTTTTAATTAATTGTCACTTACCTCGGTGAAGAAAATCATCCAGAAATTCCACAGATTTCCCACATCAGGACCAGTTTACATGCTCAGCTCGTGACAACCGGAGGATCTTTGGAGTACCTAACAGAGGTTGGTTGGACGAGAGGATGCCAATAATGCTCCTAGACTAAAAATAGATAAGATTTTAATATTGGAGTTTCGCAATCATCTGCGACCAAAACCGTTGGCACAGCAGACAAAAAGCAGGAGATGGCAAGATGAGAAATATTGAAAATACTGACCCAGCTCCAATCTGACGGACACTGAACAAACATGCTCTTTATAGAAGAGGCAGATTTATTGAAGGAAACGTGTAGCTGAAACACGTATTGCTGAATAATCAGAGGCAGAATTAACACCTTTTTTAACACCCTCGAAAACTTGTTAACCTACTTCCTTAAGTAAAGGTTTACAAAAAGCAGAGGTTAAACCACTCCTCGTGTATGAAAACCTCACTTATAATCCTGTTCATACGGATAGTTAGATAATTAGATCTATTTACATGACAGAGGACACATAGAAAAGGTACAGAAGTACAGTGTGCACTTTCACAAGTCTACAATGGATTCTTGAAGGAAGAGAGGGAAGGAAACCTCCGGTAGTAATTGGTAGCTTGTTCCATCATCGTGGCATCACAAATGAACAGAACAGTTTATATTGAGATTGTCTTACAGTTATAGTTTAGAAGAAGTATTAGCCTGAGCTCAGATAGCTAGGTGCAGATTAGCAGGTTAGCATTTGTGACTTGAGTCAATGGGAAGTGGAGTGACTTGTGTTGTTTTTGGCTGATTAAACACCAAGCACATCTGGACCGTCTGTTGGGTTTTCACACTCTACAATTAGAGACCTGCTGTAAGAGTTTCAGTTGTCGAGGGTCGAGAGAGTTGGGTAGCATACTGAGTTAGATACAACTGGATTTTTCCTCAAGTGCAAAGTGGCAAATGTTCATCTGTGAAGATTTTCATGTTGATCTGGTGTTGGCTAGAACGATTGGCTGGGATGATCTTAGAGTCTTAGAGAGATTTAGTTGTAGTGTCTAGATTCGTTCACCTGTGTGAATGTGTCAGGGACGAGCTGTTCTGGTGTCATCTGGTGAGACTGGAAGGTACAATTGGGTATCATCTGCATAGCAGTGATACAAGAAGCCATTTGAGTGGATGTTGTTGATTGTAAAGAGAAGGGGTCCCAGTACACATCCTTGGGGCACTCCGATAGAGCAGCATGATGCTTGCTGTACGTGGTTTAAAATTGTGCTAGGGTTTCGCTTAATGCTTGGATGGAAACACAGCTAGTGTTGGTAACTGAGAGCTGTGGCTCAGCATGAGTTAAAGGGGCTTTCTGGTAGGATGTGGCGGGTGCTGCATTTCCAAAACCATTCGTGTTTGTGCGTTACGTAGTGTGAGAAAAGATCGGCCGGGCGATCCTTGTGCTCAGTGCAGTTAAGACGGGTTGAATTTTTTATTTGGATTTGCTTTGGCTGATTTAAACAAATCACTCATCTCAGACAAATTGCCAGATGTTCAGTAAGATGATCGGCTGCTTGACGTAGGTTCTCATTTTTGTTCGTCAACTCTCTCCAACAGGCTCATATTGCGCCCTATATTCAGCTTCAAGTAGACCTGGAAGTGATCGCTGTACAGGTGTAGCTCCCAAGCAAGCCTCAATTCTCCGAACTCTCCTTCTAGCCCCAATGATATCATGAACCCAAACCATCCTAGCTAATGCAACTCAATGCCATGATCAAGATCATCAATCTAATCACAATCGAGGCAATGTCATGGCATTTTCCTGCTTTGAAGGCAGCAGTTGGTCTCAGTTGTGTAAGAGGTAGCAGTGGGTTTACAGAAACACGGTTGGCCAAACCCCACAGCTACAATTATGTTTATTTGTTTTTAACTTAATGAAATAAGGTTGGATTGTCAAAAATCAACAAAGTGTGTAAACTGTCTCAGATTTTTCCATGAAGCGGACGATTTCTCGTTGTGATGGCAGTCGGTTTTGTTGATAGGTTGCGACACACTTGGCAGGTGTTTGTGTTTAGGTGAAGTGGTCCTGGCTGTGTTTACATTCGGTTTTCTTTGTCCGTGTGTGTGTGTGTGTGTTTTGTCTCACAGGTGGTGCTTAAACATCACTGTCTCGGCTCCATCCTCTCCCCCTCCATTTCTCTGTGTGTGTAGGCTAATCCAGTTAGCAGCTGCTCGGGGAAACTTCAGCCTCGCTCCTCAAAAGCTCGTTAGTCAAGCTTTAATTGTTGCTCCCTCGCTTTGCATATCACCATGACGCTAATTTATGCCCGTTGTCGCGGCTACCGTCGCCACGGTGGTGGATGTCTCAGTGGAAGCAGCAAGTGGGGGAACAACGACGCGTGCGTGAGCCTTTTGAAGATGTTTGTGAGATTGTCTGCGTGTGATGGATGATGAGGTTGCCTGTGTGTGTGTGTGTGTGTGTGTGTGTGTGTGTGTGTGCAGCTGTATGCGTGCAGCTGTGTGGAGCTGTGGGCGGGTCTCTGGGGTTATCCGAGTTATGATTGGATGAGAGCGGATTGACGGGCATTGGGCTCAGAGGAAGGGTTCTGGTGTCACTGATAGATTGAAGCAGGAGTTGAATGTGCATGTGTGAATGAGCGTGTGTGTAGGAAATCATGGTGTCACACACTGACTGTAATGCACGAAGGAGCTGCTGCTGGGGCTGATAGCCATGTGAGTCACGACAATCAGCCCTTCACTACAAATAAACACTCCGAGAAACACCCACTGGCAAAAGCACTCCGATAAAGCCTCTCCCTCTTTCTTTCTTCTCCACCCCTCTCTTTTCAAGATGTAAAGTCTGTTTCATAATCTCCTCCATCTTCTTTCATCTCCTCTTTTACTGAGGACGCTGACCTCCATCAGGTCTCGGCTGTGCCAGGCAGCCAGTCTCACATCAAGTGCTTCAAATGCGACGGAATAAAACAAAGCCAATGAGTAGGTGGGGCCAGTATTACAGGGTTGATTTTCCCCTAAATCAGATACATTATAGCATGTTCCCGAAGCTGCCAGGAACAGGCTAATATATAGCTGAAGTGTCATATATAACCAGAAAAAGATGTGATTGATAATCTGTGATGCTCTTGAATTAAAATTCGTAATATACATGTGCAGCAGGCTGTGCCCACAGCTGTTTGCAGAATCAGAGTAAAGTGCAAAGTGGCTGCTGCACCCGCAGCCACTCCTGCCCAAAGATTTGTTCATATCTGTTGTTGTTCTGTGTCGGGCTTTTTTCCCATGTAGAGTTGGTTTAACTTACTACTTATCTCACATGAAAAAGATTATGATGCCAACAGTGCTGTCTTGAGCCACACATTGTTTATTTTTTATTGTAATGCCCTTGAGCAATAGTTCTCCAGGCTTTCTGAAGGTTTTTGAGTTTTTCTTTGGACGTTGGCTGTTTCTTCACTCATTTTCAGTCCAGTCCTTGGACATTCTTATTTTCAGAGGAATGTTTTTTTTCTCTTTTTCTTTGTTAAGCCACTTAACTCTGACCTATGAATCATATAAAAGGCCCCTAACTCAAGGTGTGTTGTGTCGACACATAACAGACAACTTAGCAAAGAAGCCATTTTAAATTGGATCTTTAGGCACTTTGTCACAAAGACATTTGTTCCCGTTTCTTTAGTTTCATCTATGAAAAACAGCAAAGATAACACAGTTTGACAGACAGAAAATAGGATTTCTGCAGCAACAAGGTTATTCCCAAAGAGCTATTAGCTGAAAACTTGGCATATCTCAGCATGGTGTGCAGTGTGTCCTTAAAACATTTGAGGAAACTGGACAAGTGGAGGACAAAAGAAGAAGTGTCAGCCCTAAAAAACTATCTACAGCAGATGAACAGGATCTGAAAGTGATGTCCTTAAGAAAGAGGAAAAAATCCAGCTGTGACCTGACAGGACCTGAGAGATGCATCTGGACCTTCAGCTGATCCATCTACTGTTGGCCCAAGCCTCATCAGAAATGGTCTCCATGGAAGGGTGGCTGTCAAGAAGCCATTCTTAAGGAAGGGAAACAGGGAGAAAAGGCTGAGCTATGCCAAATGACACAAGAAGTGGAGTGAAAATCAGTGGCAACAGGTCTTATGGAGGGATGAATCCTCCCCAGAGCCCGGACCTCAACATTATGGAAGCAGTGTGGGATCATCTGACAGAGAACGGAACAAAAGGCAGCCAACATCCAAAGAAGAGCTTTGGGATGTCCTTCAAGAAGCCTGGAGAACTATTCCTGAAGACTCATTAAAGAAATGACAGAAAGCTGGTCTCAGAGGGTTCAGGCTGTGTTGGAGAATAAAGGAGCTCAGACCAAATGACCATTTTTACATATCGGTTGTGATATTTTCACTACATGTTGAGCTGGAAGAGAAAAGGTGAGCAGAAGAGAAAAAAAATCGACCCAAGGGTAAATCATTTCCCCTCTTTTCCTCCATCTATTTGCAGGAGAAGGAGATATTGCCTTCCTTCTCTCACATGCACACATTTTATCTCTTGCTCGCTCTGTTACCCCCCCACCCCCCCACCTCCCTCCACACAAACACAAACAAGTGAATGCTGCTCACTCCTCCATCTCCCTTTCTCTCAGCCACATGTGTTGAGGCTTGAGCTGAGCTGCTCTCAGATCCTATGGAGAGACTCGGGGGATGTTGGGGGCTGTCTCTGGGTGGAGCAGAGGAAGGTGGGGTGGAGGGGGTTGACTGCTGTGTGCGTGTTTGCTCTCTGGCTCCTTCAAGATGCTTCATGTTAAGACAAACACAGGACAAACGGCTCTCTCTGTGTTCCTGCCGTCCATTTCTCCTCATTTTCTCTCGTCGCTTCCTCTCCCCTCGCTGTCACCTCTCCTCTTCCTCCTCCCTCTCCCTCTTTAACCATTCTGCCTCTCCTGTGCTCACAGAGGGCTGTTACTGCTGAGCTCCACTTCACTACTCCCAATCAATAACGTGTGCGTGTGTGTCATTGTCTGTGTTGTGTGTATTTTACACAGTAAAGACATATGATGGTGAGTTTATTCAGCAAAAACATACATTGAGGTTATTGTGTGCACACAGAGATATATATATATATATATATATATATATATATAGTATTTGTGTGTGTGATGGAAGAGCATCGGTAGCAGTGGAAGAAAAAATAAATCTCCAACTCACCTCACACACACACACTCACGCCACCAAAGGTGTTTGGCTTGCTTTGATCGCAGCAGAAAAAAAAACACTCTGAGACAGACCATCTCCACCTATTCGACACACCCTGGAGGTGTGAATTCAGGCTCGGAGATGAAATATCAAAACTCTCGTCCACGGCTTTTTCAGAGGAATGTCACCGTACAGCAGAGTGTTTATTACCGGGGAGTGTGTGTCTGTAATCAAGCCTTCTCTAATATTAACCTCATCTGCAGTATTGACCCACAGGCCTCACGGTGGAGAAAACCGTTTGCAGGGTGTCTGCCGGGGCATGCTGTGTGTGTGTGTGACTGCGTGTGACTGCGTGTGTGTGTGTGTGACTGCGTGTGTGTGTGTGTGACTGCGTGTGACTGCGTGTGTGTGCATATGTGGAGGAGAAACCACAGCCAAGCGTGTGTGTGAATGTGTGTGTGTGTGTGAGGCGCTGGCGAGGTGACAGCAGTCTGTTTAGTATGCAGCCCTCTGACTGCATTTCCCTTCCTCCCTCACTTTGGCCCACAGACACAGCATAAGAATGACCCCCTTCCTCACCCCTCCTCTCTCTCTCTCTCTCTCTCTCACACACACACACACACACACACACACACACACACACGCCACCGTTCATACAGAGAAACTCATGCTTGGTTGCTCTACCTCACATACACAGACACACGTACACATAAACGGACGCACGCAAAGCGGGAGACGCACGCACGCACGCTCTCCTCACGCCAGCATCTCAAACTTTGGCTGCCGGTAACCATGGCAACCGTTGCCCACAGCACTTTGCAGCCCAAATCAATGGCAACTTCAAGACGAGGGTAGGCGTGCGCCCGCGCGTGTGCATGCATACGCGCGACAGCCTGTCTCCGTCCAAACGTCTCAGGCTGTAAGCCGCCGTGCCCGTGTGTCCATGTGATGAAAACGGCGAGGGGATCGACCGCGGACCGCTGTCAGCGTTAGTCAAACCAGAGTCGAGCGCAGAATAAACACAAAGCGAGAGGTCGTCGTTGTCATGATGTTCGTCCCAACCTGCTGATCGTCCTGTTTGTGTTCGTGGCTCAAAATGTGGCCACCATGCCAAGTGACACATGCAAACAGAGACAAATGCGATGGACGACACAGATGTGACCCCGCCCCTGTCCCTAAATTGCACCCATCCACCCAATCTGCTCAGTCAGCTGCCAACACACACACTTACACAAGCTGGCACCACTAATAACACCACTCACCGCTGTTTGGTGACATGCTTCAGCAGGTATACCCCCCCCCCCCCCCCCCCACACACACACACACACACAAACAACAGAAGCAACTACTCCTGTAAAAGTCATACAGTTCACCCATGTGTGTCTGTCACAGGTCTACCCCTGCCCACCCCCCCCCTTCCACATCTCTCCTTAGAGTGATCTGCAAAAAAAGGCTTTGGAGGGTTGGAAATAAACCCAAGAGAAAGCAGATAGAAGGGGTGCAGGACAGGGGGAGGTGTGTTAAGGCTCTTTGAGGATTAGGTTGAGAATTTTGACTCTGTCTTACTGAGGAGGAAACAGGAGGTGGTGGCGATGGGGGTAGATCGACTCCTTGGAGCAATTTACCTCAAATGGCTCCGACACAGCTAATCCGCTCTTAAAGGAGCCTAATCCAACAGACTTGTACCTGATACCGGGAGAAAGAGGCAGCAGAGTAGCAGGAAGCGGACAGAAGTACTGGGAGAAGCTGGAGGCAGGGTGTGCAGAGAGATGTGCCGCCTGTAGACAAAACATTACATCAAAGGTGCCATTTTCAGATCGAAGAAATGACCTAAACTCGTGTTGATTTCCTCTACGTGGACAGGCTGGGTCACCATAACTCCATTCGTCTGAGTTTTATCACGGATTCAGTCTCCCAGTAGTTGCAGTATTTCTTCTTTTTTGGTTCTGGTCTACTTTCGAGTTTTATAAGTTTTTAAGTTGCCTTTGTGACCAAAAAGCCATTCTGTCCTGCTTTAAGAATCATTTTGTTGAGTTCCGACTGTGAGGCATCGACATAGTTGACACTTCTGACTGCATCAGCTGCAGAGAGCAGGAAGTTAAACACAGAAATGTCTTAAAATCGTCTGGTTAAGACAGACTTAACCTCGACTCTTTTTTTTGTTAATACAACTTTTGGCTGCTTTTTATGAAGTTGGGTAAAAAACATGAAATCACCTTACAATTTGCATTTCTAACAAAAATACCTGCACAAGTATAAATATGGAAATGCATTTGCAGTTAAGAGGGTTTTTGCAGAGCTTAACAAGCTGTTACACTTGGCTGATTGACACAAAAACGTGGCTCCAACACGAAAGCTGTCAGTGGAAACAATGGAAAGGATTATAAAACTCCTTCAAGGAGGTAATTCAACTCATACGATGATGGTTGTTCCCATTCAGTTGTGTCTGAAATTTGGAGAAAGGACAATAAAAATGGAAAGGTTGTAAAAAGGAAACATACAGGTCGACCAAGGAAAGCATCAACGCATCAGGACAGAAAAGTCAAAGAAACATGTCTGGTAATAGAAAATGCACAACAAATGAAATGGAAAAATAAGGGTGATAAATATATCTTAATGTATGTAGTGTTCAAATGTTCCTTCAGGGAACTCAATGTCACGACCATCAAACAGTTCGGACCTCAATCTGATTGACAATTCATGGTGGAAAGTGAAAAACTGGTTCATGACAAGGCTCCATCCTGCAAAGCTGATCTGTCGACTGCAACCTGATTTATGTAGAATTTAAGCTGTCGGAAAAGACAGCGGAGCTCCACCGAAGTAACTGACTGGGACTTTTTGTTGTTGATATTATTGAGTTTTTCTTCTTTCTTGGTTTATTTTCCATCATTTTGACTGGTTCCAGATTTTTCTCTACTTCATTTGGACATATTTTACAAAGCAAATATGTTAATCTGCCAAACAAAAGAAAAGCGGAGTGTGGCGATTCCATTGTTTCTGCCGACTGAATTCTACTTGCGCCTCTGAAACCCTCCTTGTCTGACATGAAGCTGCACGATGGACTTAACAAAACTGAATTCCAGCCTAAACATCCAATGAAAGCAGGGATTAGGGAACCAAAAGACTAGACCAGACATTGTACCTTGGACTATAGAGTCCTGTGTAATAGTTACACAACTTAACTCTGTTAGATAAAACAGAAACAATAAAACTATCGTCTTAGATTATCTACAAACAACGTTTTCTGCTTAAAATCCCCTTGTAATCCTATAACAGGAAGTGTCAAGCGTACTCTAATTATTTGGCCATTAGTTTCAGTCTGTACTTTGCTCCTGCATCTTCCACATTTTTTACTGATAAATAGCGATAAATAGACCATTTAGGCTACGGAAATACTCAAATAACTTACAGGAAACTGTGACAAAGTGAAAGAGATCTTCATTAAAAAATAATGTTATTTTAAACACATAAATGAGTCCTGTACACTTCATCCTCAGCACATTGTCATATCAGTGAATTGTCTTTTACACGAGCATTAATCTGTTTATCAGTTCATTTTAAGTTGAATTTAATTCACCATCTAGGACAGAATCACACAGGCTGTCGTTTATCACTTGAACTCTTCTTTTCCTTCACCATTTCATTGTAAATTGAGACCTTTGAGTAAAATCTGCAGCTTTTCTTTGACACTTTGGTCTACGTATTGGATTCTTTCCTTTTCAGTTTTTTTGTTTGCTGACAGATCCGTCTCGTCCTGCCTTTGATGTGGTGTGGGCAGATGTGCATTTGTTCATAGTCGCCGTGCTGCTTTGGTCTTCTGTAACTCTTTAAAGTTTTTGGTCAAAAGCAGCAGATACGCAGTACTTGGAATTCTTTCTTTACAATATATCATAAACTGAGTTATTTCTGCAGGAATGAGAAGATTTTTTGTTGTGAAAGAGCTTTTATTTTTAACACGTAAACTGAAGGGGAAGCCAAGCAGGGACACTCGAGTGAATTTTCAGCATCTAAAACATCCCAAATGCTATGCTACACAATGCTATCGTGGTTTGAGTGAATGGAAGAACATCCACGTTGTTCCTCATTGCAGTGCAGCGGCTGCTCTATATATCCTCACCTATAGTTGTGCCAGTGTCTTCAAACTGCGATTAAGTGTTTGCGGTTTGGGGCGATGTATATTATTCATGGTATGTATTCAGTTTCACAAGCAGGTGACCCACGCTAAGCTTAAAAGGTGAACGACCAGAGTGCTTAGAAGTTCAAACAAATGGGATCTAAAGGAGTCTTTTTACAAGAAGTACAAATCAAAAGAATAAACCAAGTTCCACAAAAAGAGAGTAAGACCCTAGTCCCCAAACGTTAAAGGCTCTAACTTAGGTCTCACTTTTGTAAATCCTTCCAAAGCAGCTGGGTTCTTATGATGGTCCCAAGATCACAATCATGAGAAAATCCATCTTGCGAGATTCAAACTGATCTGTTTTTGGCCAAAACCCAAAAGTTTGGGCTATGGGCGGCTTTTAGATGTAACAACAATCAACAATGGTTGGCTCCTGCTCACTGACATGTTGGCTCTGCTTGGTTCAGGTGACTGGTTTCATCTAATCAGTCTTTTTTTCATACAGCTTTTAGGATGTCTTCTCACTTAGTTCTGTGTGACAAAACCCGTAGAAGGGTTTCATGAAGCCTGGTGAAGAGACATTGAGTCTTTGTGCCATCGACATCCATCTAACCCTTTTTGAAGGATTGTTCTCACTGGCAGATGTGGGTAAATTCAAAATGGACACTTGGGGAGAAGATTAAGATTCTAAGAAAAGGAGAGGGTATTGGCTGATTAAAGACATGAAGAGGGAGAATATAGAGTCATGCGAGTGGAAAGAGGGAGTATTGAGTTACATTTAAGCAGGGAAATACTGTATGACGTGGAGAAATAGTCTGCATTGGAAAAAGAGATTTGGATGAGAGCATGGGGAAGATGGACTCATGGATTTTATGTTTTTATAGGTCAGAGAACTGAAAGCTGATGCCAACATGATATGCTTACAGAAAAGAGGGGGAAAACATGTAGAGAAAAAGTGAAGTAACCTAGATACAGTTGTCCAAACAGTTATGAATTGTGACGGCAGCGCAGTAGGAAAGCAGGAGGGACAGAGTAGTGATTGAGGAGATGGAGGATGGAGGTAGTTCTGGTCTCCAATTAGGGCTCTGAGACAGGCTGCAGACTCAGAAGCACCTGATTCATGCTCTTCCTTTTCACTCTTTCTAGAGATTTGTCTCTTGTGCTCGGTTTGTGAGTTTCTGTTTTTAGCATTTATGTTTCCTGTACGCTCTGCTTTCATTGCAACCATCTGTACTCTTTTCTGCACTCACTGTATCTGCAGACATGCAGTTCTTCTTTTTTTTTCCTCTGCTTTCTTGCGGGCACAAATCTTCAAACTCCCCCATCCACTTCTTCCCCACTGCCTACCCCCGCATCCTCTCCCTCCCAGGTACCTCCCTCAGCATGCTGTTTTCTCCCTCTGCTGTGTATATCAAAGAAAAATGAAGCCAAATAAACTTGAACCCCAAGAAGGTGATTGATGGTTGCACAAAGCTCCTTCTCTCCATCTCTTTCCTTTTCCCTCTGTCTTTATTCCCACAGTCACTACTCCCTCCTCCTCCTCCTCTCCCACTGGTGCTGTGGCTGCTTTTCATTCACACACAAACGCACAGTTTATAAAGATTGATTAATTATTTCAGCCCACAGGGTACAGCTAAGCTCATGTAAGTCATTTTTATATACTGGAGAGAACTGTGAGATGAACGGTGATTTTTTTTTTTTTTTAGATGCTTCTGATAATGAAAATAAAATAAAATTGTGCTTAGTTGGTAAAAGTAATCATCTGCAATGTTTGCACATAAAAAAGTGTTCACTTTGCGACTCTCGTCACCCGCTGACTGCACGCAGCAGTATTTCCATCTGCACCAAGCTCATAACTTAAGTGGAATTCATTTGGACTGACAAGAGCGCCACCTACAGCCTCATCTGCAGCCTTCAAATACAAATACATATTGGCTTTGCAAGCCTGTTCTGTCGGCTCCTCTATCATTTTGACTTATTTATTAATTTTCTTTTACCTGAGGTGTGACTTCAAGACCGAAGGTTCTGCTGTCTTTGCAGCCAACCTTTCTTTTCCATGACACACAGCTTTGAGATCTGATGTAACTGCAGGACCTTAGCTCTCCTTTATGAATAACCACATGTGCTAATAAGATATTTATTTGCTGAGCAAGCATCAAACAGAGCTGTAGTTAAACTATGAATCCCATTTAGTTTTCCCTTTCTTTTTTTAATTTTCAAACTTATATATAAAGTGGTCAAAATGTCGAAAACCCCCGCTGCAGATGTCTTTCCACTCCTCACACAGCTCTAAACATGACAAACTCCCAGATCAACTCCGCCAGCGCATGTGGCAAAATCGACTAGAATAAGTGCAAACAGCTGTGCATGTTGACCAATATAACTCCAGCTGATCGTGATGTACAGTCATGTGAAAAGGTAAAGAAAAACGGTTAGTAGATGTGCAACGCCACAAAGATATCAATGGATAACTAAAACTGCCTCATTTGGCAGAAGTAACTTCATAATTTTTACTATTCCCCCATGTAAATTTACTTGAGCTGCAAGATATTCTCTTGTAAATTTAGCCTTTTTGACATTGTGTAAGAATGTATCTTATTGCTGCTTGGACTAGACCATAACATAATAGTATTTCTTTGGAGTCATTCATTGTTGGACTCAACTTCAACTTTCAGACAACAAACAATCATACATCTCTGGGATGTTTGCTAAAAGTCCCCTCAGACCATCTACCATTCATCTGTCAATTTTAAAATGCATGCAGATATGTTTGCCTATCATACAAAAAAATCGGACAGCATGTCTGAAAATGTCAGACAGCTAAACGCATCTCAAATTGTATTGACTGTGTGTCAACTCACAGCCACTTAAAGCATTTCCACAGTTATTCTCCTCAAATAAAATCCTGATTTTATAACCGCAGCATCATCTCACAAAATCATCAATCAAGTAACTCAAAGACAACGTCTGTGCAGTGAATTCAGCTGTACTGACATATCTCTGACGAATATCTCTCGTAAAGAAAATGTCAGAATGTCCTCAGTGTTTTCTCATACAGTCCATCAGACATACTTCGGTCAGTAACTTGATTTAGCTCCTGCACATATATACTGGGGCAAGGATGATGGTCCAGTTAAATGGCAAAGTCTTGCTGTAACCGCGACTCAACTACCATGTGGTCAAAATTCAAGCTAAGGACATCTGGGTGCCAACTGATGATGGCTAATTTTAATATTTCAGTACAACAAAATCATAAAACAAACTGTTGCTAACCAGCTTCGGTTATTTTATTGGTTCTTATTCGGAAAGATTAAAAATGCCAAAAGCAGTTAAAGCTGCTTTGCTAGCATAAAGTCCTGAATATATCCCTGCATGCTAACAGAGCTGCTGACAGAAGCTATAACAAGCTAGCAATGGAAAAGTAGTGTAATGTACACCAAATAGCCAAGCTTTATCAGTTAATAAGTACAAATTGAAGCTAATTTTAACAGTGATTATAGAGAGGTAGTTATATTTGTGTTTGTTTGTTTTTCACAGAAAAACATTCCCATCCAAACTACATATTTTGTATCGGCTAGCATAGCTAACAGTACTAGCATTTTTCATTTCACTTGCATAAGGCGAGTAGAGAGGGGGGCTTTAAACCCTCAAATAGCATTAAACAAGACAAAGATTATTGAATTTATTAAATGGCAAATAAGGTTAATCGGTAATTCATCCCAAATTTAGGCCAGGACATTGTGTTAGCATTAGCATGCTTCATCCACAGTGTGCATTTGTAGCAGTCCAGGGTTTGTTTTTCTTTCATGTGAGACTGTACCAGCCGATTCCATCTATCAGCTGGTGTGACAGCTGTGGTGCAGGCAGGCAGTGTTATCAGGCATGGCACAAGACACCTATCAGGGGTCCTATTGTCCTGTCTTCCATGATAAGTAGCCCAGAGAGAAAGATGGAGGAGGTCTGTTGTGGGAAAACTATGCTGCTGGGGGAAATGTCTGACACAAACGCACAGCTACACCATTCAGTGTCTCCCATCTACAGATGAGGAAATAATAAATGCTCTTCAAGATGTTTAAGATGTTTGATGGCACTGTCCAGTCACAGCACCTTTTAAAAGCAATACTCGGACAATTCACACCACACCAGAGGTGTATGCTCGAATGAATTGTGTGAGAGTGTCTATTTGTTTAACTCCCCCCTCTCCAGTTCTTTTTCAGTGTCATATCACTGTTTCTCAAGCTTCCCAGCATCCCATCCAACTGTACAAATAACACACGCACACACACACACCCTTACCGGGAAAGATGTGCCGTCACACTCATTTCTGATACACACTCATGCTTGTTTTAACTTTAGGGAATGACACACAGACACACACACACTGAGCAGTAAGGCAGCCCCAGTGAGCCAAAGATAATTCACTTTAGACAGAGAGTATCAATTTGACGGTGCTGAGCGTCAGTCTCACATGCTTCGTGTCGCCCTGTGAAGCTCTTTGCAACAGCAAAATCCATTTGTCTGGTATGTGTGCTTGTGAGTGTGTTAAATGTGTTTGCGGTTGCTATTTTTACCTTGTTTTCTGCATATTTCAGTGTTCTTGTTTCAAGTTTGACTGTTGGATGAACATGTGATACGGATGAACGATGAGCGATGGTATAATTGATGGATTGCTGCACCCTTGCCGGTGGGGTTCCTGGTCTATTTCATAGGCACCTTCGAAACACCAATTGCACACCAAAGCTTTGACTTTTGTGAATTTCACAACATTTGCTTTTACTGGTCAGTGAATCCACATTAACTGAATACAAAGCAGCTGCATTATGTCTTTGTCGAAAAAGGACTTTCAGCTTCATAGGCACATGTTGACGGTATTTTCACAGATAAAACTTGAGCCACTTGACAAGCTTTCTGTCATTTCTTTAAGGAGTCTTCAGGAATAGTTCTCCAGGCTTCTTGAAGGACATCCCAAAGCTCTTCTTTGGATGTCGGCTGCCTTTTGTTCCGTTTTCTGTCAGATGATCCCACACTGCTTCAATAATGTTGAGGTCCGGGCTCTGGGGAGGATTCATCCCTCCATAAGACCTGTTGCCACTGATTTTCAGTCCACTTCTTGTGTCATTTGGCATAGCTCAGCCTTTTCTCCCTGTTTCCCTTCCTTAAGAATGGCTTCTTGACAGCCACCCTTCATGGAGACCATTTCTGATGAGGCTTGGGCCAACAGTAGGTGGATCAGCTGAAGGTCCAGATGCATCTCTCAGGTCCTGTCAGGTCTTTGCTGGATTTTTTCCTCTTTCTTAAGGACATCACTTTCAGATCCTGTTCATCTGCTGTAGATAGTTTAGGCCTGACACTTGTCCAGTATCCTCAAGTCTTTTAATAGCTCACTGCCAAGTGGCCAAGTTTTTAGCCAATGGCTCTTTGGGAATCACCTCTATGTTTGTAAAAGCAATTTCCTGTCTGTCAACCCGTGTTACTGTTGTTTTTGTTTCTACAACTAAAGAAATTGGAACAAATAATGTGTCTTTGTGACAGGCTGCTATTAACAAAATGCCTGAAGATACTGTTTTAAATTGGTTCTTTGCTAAGTTGTCTGTCATGTGTCGACACCACACGGGTTCATCCCTTGATTTAGGTGCCTTTTATTATGTTTGAATGATTCATAGGTCAGAGTTAAGTGGCATCGGAAACAAAAGCACATTTCTCTGAAAACAGTTTGGTAAAATGACTGGACTAAAAATGACTGAAAAAGCAGCCAACTTCCAAAGAAAAACTTTGAAAGAGCTTCATAAAGCCTGGAGAACTATTGCTCAAGACCACTTTAGAAGATTAGGAAGGGATCATTTTAGGATAAGGAAGTCTGGCTGCTTGGAACAAAATGTGAATAAATGAGAGGTGGCTCAATACTTTTGCAATTTGTTAAAATATGTGTGAAATATGAGTGAAGCACAAGATTCTGTTGGAATGTTTTGAAATTTTCTGTTTTACGTGCTCCAAGGTGCTTTTATACAGCTTTAACTTGATTCAGGCATATTATCACATGATTAAGCTCTACCTATGAGTAGCATGGAGTAAAATGTGCTCTGTGCCACTGCTGTCCCCAAGACAGCGTGGTGGGTCAACCAATGAGAGCTCACCTTCCCCACGAAGTGTACTTTCTGACCTTCCATATGCCATCGTTTTGTTGATGGTAAGCACTAAAACACATTGTCATTCTCCTTATCCTTCCCTTCTCCCCCCCTCACCCCCTCCTCCCACTCTCCCTTATTGTAGTTTTTGCTCAAGAAGGCAGAAAATCTGCTTACCAACACACACACACACAGGGATGTTTGCCACTCTCACCTTAAGTTCAAACTGCTTGGGAAAGCACAGCTTTACCTGCACCATCAACAGTAAGCGTTTGTGTGTGTACTGTCCGTGCACACACATTTTCTCTCCTATGGCTGTGTGTGTGTGTGTGTGTGTGTGTGTGTGTGTGTGTGTGTGTGTACTGTAAACAATACCTGTGCATAGCTGTGTGGGCTCTGTCCCACACAAACAGGAATTGGTTTTGCCTTCCTTCAGGACTCACACCTTCAAATGAGAACACGGAAATTGACTATTAACACCTTTTTTTATTTGTTCATTTTCTTACATTCTGACAGTTTATTTCCCTCTGGGCTACGGCACAGAGCTTTAGAAGTTACATAAAGTGATGTTGGGTCGTTTTACATACTGCATATTAATTTACCCATCATACCAGGTGACGTGAACCTATATGAAATGAATCATGAGGGGAATCGCTGTTCAGAGTTTCTTTATTTTTGTTTTAATCTTGTAGTCTTGAGCAGTGAATAAATGGGAAAAACAGCAGAATTTCACGTCATGTTGCCTAAAATAATCCAATTGTGCAGACCAGCAAATCTAGCCGACGTGGAGGCTATATTTTGTCATTGTTAGCAGTGGGAATCCTGGCTGTCAGCACCGCGCACTGCTCCCACATCCCCGGCGGTTCTGGTATCAGCACCTCAGACAGCCGCTTTGACACAAAATGTTAGAAATGATTAACCTGAGCTCAACAGATGAGGCGGCCGGTTAATATGCTGCTACCAGAGACTATTCAGTGTCCACAATCTCTCTTTTAATAATGCATGTTTTTCTAAAGGCTTTAATTTGCCTAATTTGCAGCATTTTGTCTGAATTCTTCTCCGCTGGACAACTTTTACTTTATTGAAATCATGAGAATTCACTCAAAGGGGTCATTCTGTTTGACTGTATTGCTTTGGTGACAAAGCGGCTGCTACGTGAGGTGCCATAATCATCCAGCGGATCTGTAGTCTCGTAGCAAAACAGCAATTATGATTTCATTGTACATTGTCCTAGTGGATAGAAAGTGTTTGCTTGTGTGCACCTGGAGTGGCGCGAAGCAGAGAGGGGAGAGTTGTGCTATTTCGTGCAAGCTGCAGGGGCAGGAATGGATGGAAATGTAATGTACTAATTCCATGGTGAGTGATTGGAAATGTAGGACATTTTAATATTCTGAGGTCCAGTTCAGCAACGAACCTGCAGGCGTTTTGACCTCAGTTTTGCTGGTTAGAAAGTGGTGAATTTCAGAGGTAAAAATAAAAAATGTGCTTCCCGTCCAAGCTTGGAATGCAGACATGCTAAATACGTGCAATGCACCCTTTAATACACATGCGGTGTCGTAGGCTAATCCATAGCAGCACATTTTTTACAGTGAGATTCTGCTTAGCAGTTGCCCACTTCCTGCCTGCAGTGGATTAGACCTCAGATCGTGCTGACATGATCATTCACAAGACTATTTTTGGGCGTTGGAGGTTATATATGTCCGTTTTAAGAGGGAAGACAAGCACACACACACACAGACAGAAGCACAAATGAGCTACCATCAGTCTTCAGTAACCGTTTGACACCAGGACTCTTGGCTGGCTGCTTTATTTTGCGTCACACAGAAGGGCATATGGGACTCTTTTGGCCCGTTTTGGTCTCTATCACATGGTAGAAATATACACTAACACCTCAGTCCATGTATCACAATGTCATCCCTAACACCTGAAATAGAAATGTTGCCTAAGCAGCTGCCGACCAGGTGTAACGTCACAGATGGACACTCCCTGAATAGACAAAAAAAACATGACACTTGATCTCATATCATTGAGCTGCACGTTTACAATATTCTTCATGGACTATTAAAAATACGGTAAATACTGTGAGACTGATTCTAAATGAGTGATATTCCCAGAATTAATGCATTTTTTGACCTGCCAAAGTTTAAAAAGTTGAAGTTGTTGGTGTTCAAAAGAAGCAAAAGCATTGAATTGCATAGGAATTGAGTTCAAAATGGCGACCAAATGAAAATATGATTTCTTTAGGTCATGTGCAACCTGCACACCTCTACATCCTCATTGTCCCACTGATTGCATGAGGTAGATGGAAAAAATAAATCACCCTGCTGCTTGTGTGTCCGACAGTTATTCCAGACTCACTGCTCAGCAGACCAGTGGTTTGTTACAAGCACATCTATTTGTTTTCCGACTCCATTTCACCTTGACATGGACGGCAGGCCTGGGTTTATGACATTGTGCGTGCATGTGAGTGTGTATTCTCTCTAAAGGTAGGCTAGTGTGTTTTTCTCCCTCTTGTAGAAAGCAATCTCCCTGGTTGAGCTCATAAATCAAGGTGGGGGATGGTAATGAAGAGCGTGTGTGTGTGAGTTTGTTTCTTTTACCTGTCGTTAGTGGGTGTGTATGGCTTGTATTTGCTTTGCTTCACATCAACATGGCCTCTTTGTCCATGACATGGCCAATCTATCTGAAGGGCTACCATTTCCTCCTCACGGTGGGATTAGACCACATTAAAAATGTAGAGTGATTTAGGAAACTAATGAGCTGTAATAGACTACGTGCCCTCAGAGCGACAGCAATGCAGTCACTCAGAAGGTAAACTCCTCCCGTGCTCCTCTCAGGTGTGAGATACCTGAGGTGTGTGCGTGAAGCGGAGAGATTGTCATTTGGTTTTGCTGATGACACGCTCATTGAGGTGACCTCCCTGCCTCATCTCTCCTCTCGCTGTCTGTCCCAGTCCTCTTGTACTGTTGACTTTGCACTTTTGCAGTTTTGACAGTCTGAGTGGGGCGTATGCTTTAATGTTTAACTCGATGGCACCAGACTGATAACAGCAAACTAAAGACATAAAGGTGGTGAGAGTCTGCTTACAAATCATTAAAATGAAAGCAGCATTCACTCTGAAATGGAGCGGTTCAGATGGCTACATAAGCCTGAGATCTCTCCTGTAGGTCCCTTCTGGTCCCTGTGTACATTTAAATGGACTCCATTGCCCGTTTAACATCAAAACAGACTGTCTAAGCACAGACTGGCATGAATAATATTAGCATTACCCTCACTCTTCTCACATTTTCCATCTGACACCCCTGACAACTGGCTAACCTGCTAGCTGCATGCTTATAACTATGTTCAGACTTCTAGCAAATCAGATCTTTTAGACAGACTGTCGCTGCTTTTTTTTGCAAGTGTTCAGATAGGATTTGTGTGTCCAGACATCTGCAACTTGTGGTTTGCTTTTGTAATGATGAAGGCGTCAGTGACTGCTAAGCTATGTGACACAACTTTCCAGCAGCATGATTCTTCACATTGACTTATGACTCAATGTCAACAGGCAGTTTATTTTGGTGTATGACTACTTGGGTGAATGTGGCTTGTAGTGCCGTGTACCAACATGCTGTCCTGTGAACTCCTTGGTTAGTAGCAATATTAATTCTGCTTGTCTGAAATGAGACGTGTGTCTTTCATTTGCTTAAAAGTGAACCCTGGGGCAGTTCGCTTACAGTGGGAAATGCAAACGGAGCGAACCAAAGCAGGACAGCTCGCTGCCTCGCCTCCTCATACTGGGCAGCTTCTTGTGAAAAAACAATTAGGTTTGAAGACCAAAGTAACAGAATCCACAAGCCTGCTTAAATTTGGTGTTGCTCCATTGTTTGCTTTTGTTGTGAACAAGCCGGCTGAAGGGGATAGATTTCTGTTTTTGGTCCCGGCCAATCAATGAGCTGGGTTTTCTTCTTCCTCGCGCTTTTTCACTTCCTCATCAATGCTAATTTTGTGCAGTAGCGCCTGAACGAGCAGCTAACTGCGTGACTTTGTCCAGGCGGTTTGGTACACTTTTAAAGGTGCAGTGTGAAAGTGAACCGAACCAAAAGAAGGCCAAATCAAACCGACTCCCTCAAACTATCCTGGTGTGAAAGCGTTCTTAAATACATCCTCAATACTTTGGTGTGCAGAGGAGTTCATGGTGGACTCACTCAGTGGGGTTTCATGAGAGCCATCAGATCGGATTAATGGCTAAATTACAATAAGACCCTTCCACCTATCGTACCGGGGTATGACATGCTTTGTGCCGGTGATTCGATTCATTCACCGCCATATATCCAAGGATAATTACCCTCAGATAAGGAGCAGAACCCAACTGTAGCTGTAATCCAGTTAATCTCATCATGTAGACCCACTGAATGACTGCAAGGTACCCAGATCCTGTGGCTGCAGAACCAGCCCAGATCATCAGCCCTCCACCACCGTGCTTAGGTTGGTATGAGGTGTTTGTGCTGATGTGCTGTGTCTTTGGTCTGACCTTGGGGTGAAATTGCTGGGAAGATTGAAGGCTGTCTTGAATGTTTTCCACCCATGAGGCTGTAGCTTTGGTCCAAGGTTGTGCACAAATCGTTGCTCTTCACACAAAAACGCTGTCATGTGATCACTTTGACAGACCGATGAAGACATTAAACCTGAGTGGGTTTTTTTAAAACTAAATTCTGCATTTTAAATTAACCAACTCACACATTTTTTTAATCATCTGCCACTTGAATAGAATAAAAGTGCCACCCTGCCTCTATCCTGTCGTCTTCTTTTTTAAATCATGTCTTGATTGACTTGGTTGAATTGAATTGGTTTGACTTCCGGTAAACCAGCTCTGATTGGCCTGTACCTCTGTTTGGTTTTCTCCTGTCTGGCAGCAGCAGTGCTTAGCTTGAAGGATGCTTGTGTACGCTTCGTCTGGTTTAATACAATGTAAGCTCTCCTGTCTCACTATTGTCAAGGAGTCTTAGGAGCACTTCTTATCCAAATGCTACACCACTGAGCTGATTAGGGAGGAAGTCTGCGTGTGCGCACGTGTAGTTTGTGTGGGTCTGTGTTTGTCAGTCTTCTTTTACATCATTTCGGCTTGGTGTGAGTGAGTGTGTGTGTGCGTCACGCGTCATCATTTCTTTAACAACTGCGAATCTTGTGTTTCAAAGAGTGTGAGTGTGTTTCTGTGGAAGTGTGCGTCTTTTTGAGGTTTCTCAAAAGCAGCTTTTTCCCTCTCATGTGGCTTCTCTGGTATGTTTGGTATTTCACAAAGTCTTAGATCCTCCTCTCTTCAACGACTGGGGGAGGTGTGTGTGTCTGCGCGTGTGAGAGGGAAACATGCTGGCTAACACACATCCAGACATTCGTAGATCTGAAGTGTCATTTCTCTGCCTTGTGTGGAGGGGGGTAGGGCTGTAAGGGAGTGTGCATGACACTGTGATTAACGCACACGCACACACTCGCTGGTTCTGTCGCTCCAAGTTCCTTTTCTTGTTAGCGTGCATGGTAGGGATTTCTTGGTTGGCTGGAGAGGCAGCAGTTGTGTGTTTATATGCACATATGCTTCGTGCATGTGTGTGTGTGTGTGTGTGTGTCTAAGGAGACCAGGATGTAATTAGACACAATGGCAGTAGCTAATGGAACAGCTGCCTCTTTGTAAATGTTGCTTGCCGCTGCTGTGTGGATGCACAAATGCTCACACACACACATTTGTTGACCCACCAGTCGCTCAGGGCACCTCACTCTGTTTTCTTTTCTTTTCCTTTTCTTTTTGCTTTTGGTTTCACCTCTCTTTCACCTCTACATTTTGTGTTTTAACTTTTCTTCTGCACTCTGATCTCCAACACAAAGACTTCCTCCTCACAATCTTCCAGGCTTTTTTGTCCTCTTCTACCTCCTTCTTCTTGTCTTTCGCTCCCTCTTTCCTTTGCCCTCTTTTTCCTCCGGCCGTCTCCGTCTTTCTTTTGTGTCTGCTCTGCTCCTTTGTGTGGCACTATGTCTCTATCTCTCTGCTCTATTCCTTTTCCCTCCCTCCCTCGCTTTTTTCTTGGCTATCAGACCATTTTTCCTGCAATGAGACTCGTCACCCCTCCCCCTTTCTGTCCTCTCCCTCCATCCTCCTCCTCCTCCTCCTCTTGTGGCAGAGCTCCTATCAGAGAAATGATAACACTACGTCACTCTGTAATCTGGCAGAGGAGGGCTGCACCACCACACACACACGAAGCTCTTTACTGTCTCCATCACTGCTGTAGCAGAGACCAAATCTGTCTTGTTTTCCATCTGTCACTCTCTCCTTCTTATTCTCCCTTTTTTGCTCCTGTCCCACCCTCTTCCTGTCTTTCACTCTCTGGACAAGAGACCTTGATGTGTGCGTCAGTGTTAGATAGTCACAACAGTCTCCTTCGGCGTCATGCTGCCGTAAAATCTCCACAGAGAAGTGACCTTGCCCGTCGCAGCCCTCCATCTCGTCCATGTTTCCATCTTTCTTCCCTCCGTCTTTCTGTCTCGCTGTCCTCTGACAGGCAGCTGTCTGGTCCAATTGATAAGGAAGTAAATCTCTCTTTGACCTCATCGTGGGCGGGTTCTGCCGCCGCTCTGCCTCGAGAGGAGAGAACAGAGATAGCAGGGGTGGGGTTGTTTGTCTACATGTAACGAAGACACGTATCCTCTCATCATATTTTCACTGAAGCTTCAATCATCTCTGCCAGTTTAATACCTGGAACAATCCCCCTCAGGACAACTGTCCAGATAAATGGCTTTAATTGAGCAGTGGTTTGATCTTGACATCTTGAAGCGGCTGCTCATTTAATGCCTGCTGCTGCCGTGTCACCCCGGTCTGGAACAGCACAAACAGTTCCTGCTGAAAGTGCGCAATGTTGCCCTCCCTCTCCTCGTTATCAACCTTGATTGCTGTCTCTTTCTGTCTATTTCTCTATATTCTGCTCCTTCACTCAACCCTTACCCTAATATTCCAGCACATGTTATTGTAACCTCAAAGAGCCAAATTCATGACGCTACATTGAAGTGTTCCTGAACAGATGCCTTTTTATCCTAGGAATGGGACTAAGGTTACTAAGTTTAGTTTTAACCCCCCCGATATCAGACACTGAGATATCCCATTAGAAAAACTGAGACATTTATGCAAGAACTTGGTAAAGGATCAGGTCATCTTATGAATTAGTTTTCCAGCTTTTAGTCCTAAATTCAGTCGTTTATATGAATCAGTTTTCTTCAACATCATTTTGCAGTGATGGAAATATCATAGGCAGTAGCACAGAAATAATCACTTGTTTCCCAATGAATACTTTGATCATTGTTATCCATCTTGGTTGTAACAATAATGGTAACTTCTGTGACTCTAGCCTGCTTTAGCATCAAAATCCATCCATCTCTGATCAAGCCGCACTCAAATATCGTTCAGCTGCTGTTGAATTTAAAGATATAAGAAGCTAACGGCGGCCTGTCTGCTTTTCATGCTGCTCTTCTATGTTTTTCATATCAAACATAACTCGGCTAGAAAAAACAAACATATGTGCACTAATTTGAGTTTAAAAAGCGTATGTGAGTGACTTTGAATTTGCTAATTACGGTTTAGCATTCAGGAAATGCGGCAAAATCTCAAAAAGTAAAAGTGGGCAAGAATAAAAGCAGATTTATGTTATTTGTTCTTTATTCTTTAAACAAAATCCACATGAGGAAATTGTTGCCAATGTCTGTTTGCTAAGTAGGGTCTTGGACTAAGAAGATCTTTTAGTACAGCTTATATTAACGACTGAAGACAGGGAGAGTTTGCTAGCCTGGCTCTGTGCAAAGCATAATTTTTCCTGCTTATCTTGTGAAGCAGCTGGACTCTTGTGAGATGTGGGAGAGTTGGATCGTAAGAGAATCTATCTTTACAGACTTCCAACTTATTGCCAAGGCTCAACAATCTGTCAATCAACATCCTATATTTGTAGATTCGGCTGCACATGAAGCGGTTAGCCGGGATGTAGCTAACACCCCAGTATACCACAACTGGAGAGGTTTTTCGCTCTTTTTCTCAACCGACTTTGGCAAGACTTTGATCTAAAAACTGGCTGTGCTGACAGATGGTTCATCAAATTACCTTCCGAGTATTTTTTTTAAAAATGCCTGTCCTTCCTAGACAGATTTCCAAGGACGACTTCCCTCACGGTTGACTGTAACAAACCATCTGGTGCATATCCTTCCCACATTAAAACTTGTTTAATTCTTGCAGGTGACTCATAAAATAATCGTTAGTAAAAAAATACAACTTTGTTACTCACTGTAAGACTGGAAAATGTTTGCGTATGCGTCAAAGAAATCAGATAGAGAAGCTAGAAGATTGTCTTAATGCTAAGTGAGTCGAGCCATGTGTTCGCTCAAGCCTTTTATACATGTTGCAAAGACGAAGGAAGCAAGTTCACAAAATGTCCTTCAATCCGAGATCAGTCCAACATATCTTACAAATCAAAACAAGTGGTGTCCTAGATGTGTGCACTCGTAGCTTTCTTGTCCTGTTAAGAGTTTTCACTGTTCTCCTTTTTACTCTCAGTGAAGATAATCTGGCTTTGCCGAGATCGAACGGCTCACCTTTCTTTCTTTGTCCTGTTTGAATTGAGATGTAGTTTTGTTCCCAGATCTCAGTGATTCTGGTACATGACAGGCATTGAGCACATTTACTATACAAGGCACTAGATAAAGCAAATCATTGTGTTAGTCCAACTCAGCACTGGACTTTAAAATGCGTGTAAAGATGTTGGTCCGTCCAAAATTGGACCACATGTCGAAGCGTCCTTGGGTCTTGCCTTGAACCCCACGTTGCTCACCGATGCATCTATCGGTGTATGAATGTGTGTATGAATAGAAAGCACATAGTTATAGACTAAGACATGCTGTGTGAGTGAATGGGTTTGAGTGGAAAAGCACTGTGCAAGTACAGTCCATTTACCGTTTACCAAATCAAGCTTCTTAAAGCAGTTGGTGTTTGAGTCAGTCCTCAACTAGCTGCTCTGCACATGCACATATTTTTTGTTTCTTTTGTCAGATGGGTAGATAAGTCGGAGAAAAAACCCAGAAAAATCAGCACAATTCGAGGTCGCTGAAAGCATTTCCTGGCAGTCACATTGCTCTGATAAGATCTTGATTTTAAAACCACAGCATCTGAGGACGTAAACATTCAAGTAACTTAAAGACAACATCTGTGCAGTGAATTCAGCTGTGCTTATATGAGCCTACAGTTAGAGTTAGAAGCAGCAGGATGTCTCACACAGTCCTCAGCATTGTACCGTCATGCTTCACTCAATAAGTCCACATGCATGTATTCTGGGACAAGGTTGATGGTCAAATTAAATGACCAAGTTGAGCTAGAACTGACTCAAATGTGCATGTAATCCTGCTGAGTTTGCAGTAAAATTGCTACCTTGCTGATATTATCCAGTGGTTTCTCTGTATTTGTGTGTGGTGCCGGCTAATTTCAGAGCATATGTTTCAGTTCCAGTGGACACAGTTTAACTGATTTTCTGATGATGGGTTATCTGCAGAGTTTGCCAGCTTTGTTTTTTGTGTATGCGCTAATTTGCCAGAAGAAACACCCGCATATGCAAACGCCGTGACATATAAAGGTCAGGTTTAACACTCGTCACCACACCTATAGCAGCTGTTTTGATATGAGCAGATACCTGGAAGGTCACTCACCCCAAGCTGTGTGACCGGTCATGTGAGACCTGAGTCGATGAGCACAAACACACTCGCATTTTCCCGCACAAAGCAGCAAACACTGTTGGGCCCACACTCTACTCATTTCTGTGAACTCATATGAGCCTGCATGGGGATGGGGGTATGTTTTCATTCCTGTTACTTTGTCTGTTTGATCCTCGCCTCCCTCTCATCTTTCTTTCCCTTCCTCTTTACTTCTAATAGCAGTCCCCCTCCTCTGCTCGCTATCTTTTCCCTCCCTCTGCAGAAGGTCAGGGATATGAGGACGCACTGAGAGTCACATGATACCGTAGTTTTCCTCTGACAACTTCAACATTCACCAGCAAGTTGGTGAGAGGGAACTTTTTTACACCACAGCCTTGTTTCTACGCAGATTGTTTGTTTTTCACCAGTGAGAAATTCTTAAATCCTCATTTGTATCCCATTGTACTCATTTCGTGTTTTTTTGGCCGGCCTTATCGGGCCGGTAAAATGCATAGGATCATCTCTGCCTCTGTTTCACAGTCCTGATCCTTCACTCTCTGTCTTCCAACGCCAGCAGCAGGAGGAAACAGTATTATTCTTCTCTGGAATGTCGCATCGAGCTAATTTTAGAGCTTTAGTTTCCGTTCCTCCTTCTCCTCCCCCTGCTCCTCCTCCCCTGGTCCTCCTTTTCTCCCTCCTTGCAGATGACACTGAAATAGTCGGTTTTGCGTCTTGAGACTCACCTGGGAGGACAGAACCTAAACACTCAACTTTTCTACCTTTGACAGAGATATTAGGCATAGATATTGACCTTGACATGATGTCATATTCAACTAAAACCCTTAAGAAAGGCAAGCTTTTCGCAAAATACTTTAATTAATGAACAGCATATTTTGATGGTTTTTACACCTCTTTTCATCCATTTCTTGTCTTTTTTAAACAACACAGATTGAAAAGTAATTACATCTTCTTACTTATCTATGTAACCTTTGATTGTTGTGTAATATCACTTGACATTGACTCTTAACTATTATCTCTGCTGCTGTGGCACATTGGAGTTGAAAATACTTTCAGGACTAAATCTTTCTTTACGTTTGCGTATAATGGCATCTTTCTGTTGATCAATTGTGACTTTAGTTATGTATTTTATTCTGTGTACCTTGACGTTGTCCATAACAAAAGTTTGATGGGATTTAATTGAGTTTTTTCTCCCTATTTTTCTTCCCCAACATGGTCATTATGACTAGATTTGTTGTGTCTTCTTCCTGGTGGTTTTGTTTCCAGTTAAAAGGTCACTCTTTTGCTTATTATGGTCATGGGTAACATAGCCTGCACTGCCAGCTTCTGATCACAGTACACAACCACGTTCATTTGGAGTTTCTGTTTAGTGACACTGACTGAATTCTCTTTAGATTCTCTTGAACGTTTGATGCAAACACAGCTATTGTGACATTACCTCTAATTGCTGTGATAATTCCACTTCCAGCTTTTGATTTGATAAAAGGAAAAAGCTGTACGGGGGTGTGGTGGTTAGCTCTGTCGCGTCACAGTGAGAAGGTTCCTGGTTCGAATTAGTCTGGGCTCCTTTAAGAGCTGTGAAGGTGAAAGGAGTAGAGATTTACCATCAAGCCCTTTTAACACAGGTAGGCTGCTCTGTTATAATGTGCTAAGTGTTTCTCTCCTCATTTTGCTCCTGTTGGAGAATGTTCTGAGTTCTCTACGTGTATTTAGCTTTGTGCTTTGTGTCTTTAAATGTGTCGCAAACTATCAATAGAGCCCTCAATTGTAGCCATTAACCACTGATTCATGCCTCACTCCTAATGGTCAGATCATTAACATTACTTAGACCAAAGGCTGTCGGTCTATGTTAGTGCTTGCCTTTCACCCCTCGCACATTTGACAATCGAGGAATGTTTGTGTGCTTATTTTTAACGTGTGTGTGTTTGTGTCTGACTGTCCTCGGGCTGCTCTAAGTATTGATCTCCATATGGTCAATGAGCAAGGCTAACAGCGCTACAATATTCCTCTCTCGCCCACCCTCAATCGATCTCAGCAGCCACGGCGTAAATGGTCCTCGTTGGTGTGTGAGACGACCTGACGCACTCGCCCACCGCGGCTAATATTAACCAGCATTACTGAACACCTCCAGGTTTGTAAGACGCCGGTGCTGATGAGGATTAGCAGATAGGTTAGCATATTTTAATCACTGAAGCTAGGAAATTATGGGGTCATCCCTCTGTGGTCAGAGAGATGAGCAAATATCCACTAACAAGCTATAAACATTAATAAACTTCAGTGCACACACACACACATTCTCACAGTGACACGCATGTGTTGCTAAGCACCCCATCATTGGATTTCTAAGGTAGGAGGGTTGTGTTGTCATTGATTTCTCTGCAGCAGAAACTGGAGGCATAGCATTAGTCTCCCAGGACAAACACGCGCACACATGCACACAAAGAAATGCGGAACATATCAATACGTCGGGTCAATAATCTGGGATATCTCCTCTGTTTAAAGAAGCAGCTGTTTTTGGCACAGGATGGAAAGAGGGGTAGAAAGTCAGAGGCAAGGAGGAGAGAGGTGAGTTGCAGGGATATCCCCTCTTCCTTCCACATCGTGTTGTTCTCTTCCTGCATCTCCTGAGGCTCAGCAAGAAACCGAACAGCAGAGGCAGACAGTCGAAATAAGACAAGCAGATGTTGCCGGGGCACTGGTAGCATTACATTCACCGTTAGTCCCTGCAGATTTCTCTATCACTCACTAAAACCCGTACAGCACAGTTAAACACTTACATGCTCAGTTAGTCACTAACAGCACTCTTTTTCTCCCCCGCCCCCTCCTCATCTCTTTCTCTCTTCTCCTCTGACTGTTTGAGGTCTAAATCCCTCCATACTCAGCGACTTAACCCCTCTCTTTCATTGCGCCCCCTTCACTCGTGCTTGCAACTACCGGTAACCATTAGCAGCAGTGTGTCTGTGCGTGTGCATACGTGTGTATGTGATCAGTGAACTAATGCGTTGTCGAGCTCCACGTTCCCGGCACGTGGCAAACCTCACTGCAAATGAACCCCTCGGTATCTGCTGAAACACCCACTTCCTCTTCCTCTTTCTCTGGCACAACCTTTAAAGCCCAAACACATTTTACAATGTTTGCAACCGTCAGTCAGGTTCTGCTCTGCACACCACCGTGTTTGATTAGCAGGAACACTGAATTTCCTTTGGAATGCTTACCAGCCTTATTTATATTACCAGACGTAATGATGAGTTTTACTACATTTAATCGTTCATCACATGCACAAATGCTTTTAGAAGACATGCAAACATCCATCCATCCATTTTCTATACCCGCTTAATCCAATTTAGGGTTGTGGGGGTGCTGGAGCCTATCCCAGCTGTCATTGGGTGAGAGGCGGGGTACACCCTGGACGGGTCACCAGTCCATCACAGGACCACACAGAGACAAAACAACCATCCATACTCACAGTCAATTTAGACTCACCGATTCTAACAAGCTTGAAGCAGTCTTTAAGGAGTCTTCAGGAATAGTTCTCCAGGCTTCTTGAAGGACATCCCAAAGCTCTTCTTTGGATGTGGGCTGCCTTTTGTTCCGTTCTCTGTCAGATGATCCCACACTGCTTCAATAATGTTGAGGTCCGGGCTCTGGGGAGGATTCATCCCTCCATAAGACCTGTTGCCACTGATTTTCAGTCCACTTCTTGTGTCATTTGGCATAGCTCAGCCTTTTCTCCCTGTTTCCCTTTCTTAAGAATGGCTTCTTGACAGCCACCCTTCCATGGAGACCATTTCTGATGAGGCTTGGGCCAACAGTAGATGGATCAGCTGAAGGTCCAGATGCATCTCTTGTGTCAGGACATCACTTTTAGATCCTGTTCATCTGCTATATTCAGTATTTTAAGGACACACCAAGTTTTAGGCCAGTAGCTCTTTGGGAATCATCTTGTTGGTGCAAAAATACTATTTTCTTTGACAGACAGACAATAATATATGTTATCTTTGGTATTTTTCATAGATGCAACTAAAGAAATGTGGTGGCCACTGCCCTGCTTTGCAGTTTGTGCACGTAAAATCCACTTGAGTTAATTTTGTTTCACCAAATAACCTACATTCCAGCAAAAATAGATAAACCAGCTGCTTGAAGAACCTCCAATCTCAAGGTTTCAGCTCTTGTTCTTTTCTGTTCTCAAGTGACACACAGTTAGACTTTTTACTTATTATACCTTTGAAATAATGCATGAGGATGGTACATTCAAAATCCGCTCTTTAGCTGAAAATAAACTCACAGAGGCGATGATTGGTACCTTTGGAAACCATCATGTCTGGTGCTGGAGCAGCAGCGGAACCCAAAATTAAACCTAAGATGCTTTTAAACAGCTCGTAAATCTCTCCGTCTCAGATCAATCTAATTGGTTAAGACTCGGGTTATGTCTGGAGGCCTTTTAACTAACTAAATAAGGCGGTTTATTCAGTGGCGGAAACGCTCGGATGCCCTGTGTATGAATGTGTATGTGTGGAAAGGAAATGCTCCACGCTTAGAGATTGGTCGAACGTGGGTTGTGCCAGACAGATCTTACAAGAATGAGCACCTTTAATGATCTGGATGTTGTCTTTCTGAGCTTTTTCAGAGTACATTCAGTGACACCCTCTTATTGACACGGCAGTGTGTGCATAATCTTCAGCAGTAAGAGCCTAAATGAGGCTTTTTAATTGTTGGTTTATGTAAAAGCGTCTCAATGCACGAGTAAACAGACGTCACAAGTTAGTCCCCCGGGCTTCAGCTCCTCTCTTTGCCTCTTTTGCTCTCTTTTGATGGAGTGGTTTCAGATAACTTCAGACCCACATCAGTGCCACCTCCTCACCCCTCCCTCCTTTATTTTCTCCTTCGTCCATCTCTATCATTCCTTCCCTTCTGTCCGCCTCCATCGCTCCTTCTTTCTCTTTTTTTTTTCCCACCTCGCCTTCCCTCCATTTTTCCCTTCCTCTCCCCCAGCCCCTCCCACCCAGGCCGTCAGTGTTGTGAGAATCCTTTGGTAAACGTCTGGTGCCTTGCAGAGTTGTCAGTAAAGCCAGAGCTAATTAGCAGAATCACAGAATAATTAGGTTTTTTTTTCTTGTCATGTAATTCCCACCACCTCACGTCACCCCATCCCCCCCCTCCCATCATGCAATAGTTTTTCGTGCCGCCAATTGTCAACGCTGCCACTGGGCTAAAGCAAGTTTATGTCCTCTGATACTTTCCATAGTTCTCTAAACATTCTACCTTGTTTTGATTTGAATCTGTTTTTGTCTGAATCTCTGGACGTCCTTCTTTTCGGCCTCTTTCTACTTCTCACTGTGCCTGTTTACCTTCTACATCTGTCTGCTCTCCCTGTGGAGTGTTTTCCCGCCCACACCTTTTTCTCTATTGAGGTTTCTCTCGCCGCTGTTGACTTAGACACATGGTCGAGCTTGTTTTCTCACTCTGGGCCTTCCTCCCACTCTGCTTCCATCTTCCCCTCCCTCCCCTGTCCCTCTCTGTGGCTCACTCTTGTTTATCCGTACAGCCAGTGTTTGTTTACACATCTATTTCTCCCTCTAGCTTGGCCGACAGTCCACTCCTTCAAAAACGATTTCCCCCTATACATCCTCCCGCAGCTTCTCTTCATCTCCTCAGGGCGGTTGCTTGCTGCCTTCCTTCATCAGCAGCTTTCCCTCCATTCTTCCCTGTATCATTCTTCCACCCACCCGCCCCTCTCTCAGCTCTCTTCCTCCCTTTTAACCACTCCTCGATTGCTCATGTTTTGTAGAAAAAGAGGCTGCAGGTGGAGGAAGGCACTCTGATCACAGCCGGGATAATTGTCACGGTATGGTTCGTGTTTTGTGTGAAGAGTCTTCAGGTTAATCTGAGTTAGCAGCCTCTCTACCAAAGCCCCATGACGTAGTGTCAGCACATGAACTCCATCACTTTGTACGAGTTCCATACAGGAAATAGTAAGTACATCCCACTGAGACTGTTTGCCTTTTTTTTTTCACATATCTCGATGAGACGATGCTCAGATAAAAGTGATGGATTTAAGCTAATACAGAGGAAATTGTTGTTTTTCTTAATAATATAAACTGATCTAACATTCTTCTGTGGTTTTGGCTCCTTCCATTGTCCCATTAAGCAGAAATAACTTATCATAACTCATGGCCAATTATCCAGCTTTCTGTCACATTGAGTTTCTGAATTTTTTACTTTATACTTCCAAGATGCCTTTGCATGTTCCCTCCTGCATGTTCTCCCAGTTGCAGGCCGTCCAAACACCCTCCACTTGGTCTTTTTAAGCCATTTCTTCATTTTTTGGTAGTAAAGCAACTCTGAAGCATAACAATTCCATCTTATTGCTGCATTTGACCTAAAAAGAAGTAGTTTAGTTTGGACCAAATATTTCCACCCCAGTCTGTGACCAAACAACTCAAACTATGATTCTGCCAAAGAGCATTATTTAGATGTATGTTTGGTAGAGGTGTGACGAAATCTCGCGAGATTAAACTCGACCATATTTCGATAAAAATATATCTCGCGAGATTTGTGAACTATCCAAACTTCTATTTGTGACCTGTGGGGGCAGTAATGAGCCTTTGCTACATATAGCCTGTCAGAACATAGAGAAGGAGAAGGAACAGAAGAAGAAAAGGAGGAGAAGGAGCGGAAGCAGCAAGCAGCCAGAATGAAAATACCGGTATTAGCATTGAAGATGCCCCCGCCACTTCCAAATCGTTTGTTTGGCGGCATTTTGGGTACCCGGTGGAAATGATTAATGGCAGTAGAGTGACACGAGCAAAATGCAAGCATTGTATGAAAATAATGCCGCACACCGCGGCTAATATAAAGAAATATTTTATTTTAATTTTTATACATTTTAGTTTTAGTTTCAATTTGTGGAAGAAGTTTATTAAAAGCTCATGCTTACATCGCATTTCAACAAGTTCTCACGCTCACACGCCACACATGGTATTTCTCACGCTGAAAAAACAGTTTCCGCTATCGCTATGGAAACGGCAGGAAACAAGCACGTCTCCCATTGGGTCGGAGGCGGGATTCTCGCTTCATTCAAAACTTGATGAAAGTTCATGCAAGTAAAGAGTTATAATAAAACATTTAAAAATGCATGTGCAGCTCGGTTAAATAACCCAATATCGTGTCTCGTCACACCCCTGATGTTTGGACATTAAAACAACGCGTCTGCACACAAACTGATATTGATAAAGGAGGGATGTCCGTACATCATGATTTTTGAAAAACAAGCCTGACACAACGTACACTGAAGTGGAAATTAAAAAGCAAGGTGCGGTAGAAATGAACATAAAGCAAAATAATTAGCTTTAAGTCTGTGAACCTTCATGCTGCGTCCAATCATCTGCTGCACTTTTCTACATGCAAACAACTAATTGATGGAGGGTCTAAATCTTCTCATGAGTACTGATCTGAGTGGAAGTCAGCCATGTTGAGATGCATGCAATTTCACAGTTTTTAAGATTCATAAAGAGATCAAAACATTTCTGCCTTTGATCGTGCACACATGAGTCAGGACTGAGTGTTATCCACGTGGCTGCCAGTAGCAGCTGGTGGTTATTGTGTAATTCGTCTAAGCGCATCCCACAACAAGATCAAAGTTATTGAAGGCTTAATCAGACGACAGAAGGACCTAAGTGATGATCAGAGCAATGTGTGCATTCTCACCCACAGTTTCAATACAAGTGTCATCTGGCCTCGGCATCTTAAGATATCATTGTCAATAAAAGGCAAAAGCAGCTGACATGAAATGATAGAATACGTAATAACGCAACCACCAGCAACTGAACTCAGCGTTTCAATCAGTCTTGATATGTGAAAGAAAAGGAAAACGCAGAGAATCGAGCTAAATTTGATCTGAAAGTTGATCTTAGATTACCTCTCCTGTAAGGAGCCACCACTGCTGATCTCTGCCTCACCTTCCTGTGGTGATCCTCTGATGTGACGTTGTTTTAATACATTTTAAAGCTGCATAAAATCTCTACTTTTATGCGTATTTGTCAGAAGATAATGACTCTTAACGTGCACCAAGCTGCGTGTCAGTGGTCAAAACAGAAACTACCTTCTCGTACTGACAGCTACCAAAGTTTTAGGTGTGTTGGCGGTCGGTAACAGCGTCTCCTATTTAGAGTTTACTTGAATAGACAATCATAGATGGACACTTCTGAATATTTAGAAGTTGTTGTGACCTTTATTAGCCTTTTGTTCTACTGTCTAATGGTGCTTTTCCATCACGGTTCTGAATGGTACGGCTCTCTTTTTGTTTTATATGGTTTTCCGTTGCTAGCCCAGCCGATGCTACACGGGCACATGGAAACGTTGCAGAGCACTGATTAGTCGGACAGAATCATTGCCTTTTGGGATAGAAAAAAAGTAATTACACAAAGATGATTTGTGTGCACAGATAGCGCATTGTGTCCATGATCAACAGATACATGAGCATATTTATCATCCATTAGTATTAATCAAGCAACAATCACTGACTAGAGTTTTTCTGGAAAGCACTCAGTGATCGCAATCTCTCCAATAAGACCTTTCAGTGCTAAGATCCAGTCATTTACTTCTCTGTGTTCCTCACTTGTAAGACAGTTTGGATAACAGTGTCGGTGTAATGTACTAAACGCACAACGCAGCTTCTCAGATTATGATGATAAACAGCTGATCCTGCACACAGATGGGGGGATACTGTCTGTAATGGGAAACAAAACATTAAAGAGCCGTGCTGATTTTAACCAAACTGTCCCACACCTTCACTTGTAAAGAAAAAACACCTTATAATGTGTATAAGCTGTTAGCAGTAAACAAACCGAGCACCAGACAACAGAGTTAGCAAGCAGCTGAAGCAGTCGACTTCACCGCTACGAATATATGTTTATACATCTGAACACTGAAATAATCATGACAGGCCAGAAGGAGGCGATAACATCTACATTAACGTCACGTCACAATACAAGAAAAGAACATTCTGAGCCTGATCAGCGGGTGAAAACTTCAGAGCCAAACAGTGGTTTGTGCATTGGTGAAACTGGAAGATGAATGCAGTTAGGTTGTGAGAACAGACGAAGAAGTGTGGCGTTACAGTATAGACTGAGCAAAGCTAGCCGGATGTAGAAAAACCGTGTATAAGCGCCATTGCTGTTATGGTTTCCAGTAAATGCTCTTTACACAAAGCAATCGTGGACGTAACAGGAAAAAATCTGTTTTTACCACTAAAAATGCTGTTTGCATTTGGATGAGAGGTGCAAACTCAGGACAACTCTCAGGACAATAAAACAAAGATAAAAAGAAAGAGAATAACAGAACTTGTACTGAGCAGATTGAGTTGAAATGAACACTGATGTTGCTATAGATGTGTCAGAAAGAGACCGTTTGATCAGTCATATTACATGTGTGAGGACATAAACTGTCAAGTTTAGTGTTTTTTTGCTTATTTTACTGCCCTCAAATTAGCCCCCGAAGAATAAAAAATTAAAACAACTTTAAATGTCATGACATGCGTTACATCAGCAGCATCTGATTTAGACTTTGGATAACCAGTAGCTCTGCTTTCGTGATTGAAATGAAAAGTTTTTCCTAAGTTTCTCGGCTGCAGGCTGATTATTTTCAGCTTAATCAGTTTTACTGCCACTGGTTGAGGGCCATGTTTCACTATGTCTGGTAACCAAGAGGATCCAGGCATATTTGCTGAGCACATGGTTCGTCATAAATCACAGAAAACCTCTGGGTTGGAAGTCTTCTGAGCGGAGAAGAAGAGCTTGAATGCATTTCTGCTGTTTTCAACAGCACATCCTGTGCTTCTGTCGAAAAATGATCATCGTCTGTTGATTTCAGTGCTGCAGAAGAAGACTAACTCCTCTGCACCATGTCATGATGAAGACTTAATTATTAGATCAGGTTGTCTCCGTCATTATGATAAAAGGTTTTCAAAAGCAGAAGCTACAGCAAAAATGCCAGCACTGTCTTTGACAATGTGCCACCGTACAGATATACCATGAGAATGTTCTCAGCTTAGGACATATTATCTCACAGCATGCTCATATGCCTTTTGTTCCGTCTGCTGGAGAGCATCTCTGTCCTTCTGTCTCTGTCCATCTGCTCTGCTGATCCGTGCGATCAGGACAGGGTCCATACATCACCTCTCCACCTCTCATGGGACAAGTTTGTGGAGGAGGGGATGGAAGAAAGGAGGAAGAGATTGGACTGTCTTTCTTTCTGTTTTCCACATACAATCAACACCACCAGCTGTTAGAAATGACTGCAAATTGTTTTCCCTGCACCTATTTGTAGCACGCAGCTGATTGCGAGCTCCTTTTCTCTGCATGCATGCCTCCGTTCATGCCTGCTTGTGAGCCTGAATTAGATTAACTTTTTTTGTCTTGCAGTTTCATGGAATTTTCCATTTTCTACTTTTTGAGAGCCCGGTGTGGTCCGGCGACAGGTCGACATAAACTCGTTTGGAGTCACATAGACGGCGAGAAACAAAGAGACAGTGAGAGGCGAGGGAGGTAATAGATAGGAACAGACCGTGTGTGACTGACGGAGGGAAAGAAACAAACAGAAATGAAGAGAATTTAGAGAAAGACACAGTAATGCACCGAATGTGAGAGGCAGGGCTGCAGACAGAGAGATGAGTAGAATGCAATAATGTGATAAAGCAGCAGAGGAATGGAGGTTTTTCTACACTCTGATGCTTTTAGTCCCATTTCTACTTTTTACGGCAGATTTCATCATATTACCAAAGGCCATTTTGGCTCTATTGTGGATAATAGGCTACTGTGGAATTATTGGAGATGCAGGCTTAGATAATGGTCATTCTCTCTGTCTCTGTCTCCATATCGCTCTGTCTCCCCTGCATCTGAGGGGGAGGAAAAGGCAGAGGAAATAAAGGAGGCGGAGGAGAGATTAATGGCGAACAAAGATGGGCAGAGTTGGGGGCGATGAAGATAGCAGAAGGTGCAGCGCGCAGAAAGGCAGCTTAATGTGTAAAACAAAAGGAGGTGAAGATAGTTTGTGCTCTGCGGATTGTGGCGTTTTGTCCCTGCGCCGAATGATTTGTGAATGTTTGCTTATAATACAATAAGTGCACTAGAAAATAGGATTTTTTTCCCTCATTATTTTCCCTCTCCGGAGCGAGTGAACCACTAGAATGGCTTCCAATATCTTAAATATCCGTTTCTAGCACACATTAAAAGAGGGTTTGTCAGAAGAGCTGCAGCATTTACAAAAATAGATTAATAGGCTTCATTAGGGCATGGCTGTTGCACCTTTGTTACCTACCGGTTGGCGTTTTCTGCCATTTCACTCAAAAACAGTTGGCATAATCTGAAACGTAGGCTATTCTTGTTAGTGTTTGTGCCTCGGTCGGCCCCTTAGCTTTGCCCTCCTGCAGAAGAAGAGAGTAGTAGGCAAAGAAGTGCTCTGTGTTGGAGTAAAACTAAGCGTGAAAATAACTGTCCATCGCAGCCATTGTCTGTGCTGCTCATTGGGGCCGTGACCTTTCCTTCAATGGTCAAACTTCGATGCTTCAGACTTCAGACGTATGCGCAGGTTCATAAGATCCTTAGAATTGTCTGTTATGTTTCAGTTTATTGATATTATTGTTGTTCTTAGTTATTTACTTCAAAAAGGTCAACGCTGTTGTTTTAAACGTGCTCTATACATAAACTTGACTTGATTAGAAGTGGTTTCTTATGAGATCGAACAGAAGGTGCTCCAGTATGAGCTTGACCTGATGGATACCCTGTTGACCTCTCTGTAAGATTAACTCATGTTACGTCAGCTACAAAAAAAAGGAAACTGGGAAACAAAGTTATCTGTTAGTCGGGTTTGAACCAACATCATCTGACTGCCTGCTTTTCTGCACTGACAAGGTAGTGAGATTTATATGCAAAGATATGCAGCCAATAGGTGTTTTAATGGTACTGCAGCCATGATATAAAACTCCAGGTCACATAATCATCTCTTCATACACAACACTAAACAGGAAAATATTAGATTAATACTACTAAACAATTAATTTAAAGGCAATGTATCTGTGGAATGTAATAATTCAATTAAAACACTGTAATATGATGCTGTTTTAATATACTTTGAGTAGGTATAGCGACCTCTTCACTAACAGCAACGCAGCCATACTTACGGAGTATAGAAAAACAGCTATTGAAGATTGTCTCACTGGAATATGGAAGGACGGAAGGAGGGGTGGGGGTAGTTAGAGGGATGGAGAGGATGGAAGTAGCAAATTGTCAGAGGATGTGATGTTGGGAGGAAGAAAGATATTCAGGAAGAGATGGAGAGACTGAGGAGGAATGACAGAGGGATGGAGAAGGGATGGGGGACCTATTGCCCTGAGACTAAAGCAGAGAGTGGAAAGAGAGGTAGAGAGCAAAAGAGTGATAGCCTTACAGCTGCACCTAATGGCTTCTCTGGAGAGAGGAGAAGAGAAGGATGGAGGGAGGAGAAGGCATAATGAGGGGGCTATGAGACAGGCACATAGATTCAGAGAGGTAGATGGAGGGAGAGACAAAGAGGTGGAGGTTATACAGCCGTTCAGAAAAGATGGAATCAAAGAAAAACAGGAGGAGAGAGTGAAAAATGGTAGACATTGAGAGGGGAGGGAATGATGGCAGCTGAGGCAGCGGACGGATGCAGACATTAAAAAAGCAGCCGCGGGAATAAAGATGGATGAGCATGGATGAAGAAAAACAAGTGTGAAGCGGGTAGAAAAACAACTGAAAGCAGGAAGAAAAGGAGGATCGAGAGATGAGAGCGGTTGAGCAAGAGGGTGAACAAAGGAGAGGAATGAGGGGAAGATGGATGGAGCTGAAGGGTGGAGGGAGAACAAGGGAGGAAGGGCGACAAGGGGTGGAGGAGTGAAAGCAGGAGAACAGTGGGAAAGCAATCAGGTGAGGAAGAGAATGAGAGTGGAGCGCAGGGAGGGTGGTGCGACAGAGAAGGAGGAAATTGAAGAGGAGGTTGCTGGATGGATAAAAGGGTAGTTTTCTGTAATAACGAGAGAAAGGGGGAAGGAGGGCGGGGAGCAGAGAAGGGGGGATGGACGAATGTGTGAAGTGTATCTTCATCTCAGTTAACAGCCGTGTAATAGCACTGATCACAGCTGTGAATAATTCAAAGCCTCGAGTTTGGGACTCTCTGGGAAGAGACCAGATACTTGGCAAGTTGATGTGAAAACCTTACATACATAAAAAGGCACAGGTGCCCGCACACTTTGATTAAGGGTTTAATTCTCCTACCCTTAACAATGATGAGCACAACAACCAGTGAATATATGGGATATAAGGGGCACAAGTCGGGGAGGTGCAGAGAAGACACAAGAAGAGGAAGAGCAGTCCACCTGCTGTTACTGGAAGGCGTCACTCTGATGTTCCACTCACAGCCGCCATGATTAGATTACGCAGAAAACACACCAGTCTCTCCCTTCTCTTATCACGCTCAAACTTATCTCCCAGTTTAGATCACACACAGTCACTCATTCACCAACACACACACGTCCTCACACGCAGCTTTCCCTCCGGAGCGCCTGCCTCGTTGTGTCTTTAAGGTCTCCATGGCGACCGTTTCCAGGGTGATTTACAGTAGCACCTGGTCCCTCTCAGGGTGGTACCCTCGTCTGCTCGCCTCAGTCGCTTCCTGGCCACCAGTGATCTCATCCCTTTGCTCTGCTCGCGCTCCCCTCGTCTTCTTCAACCTCCCGGCTCGTTGTCATGACCACGGTTTTCTCCATCTTCTGTCCTCTCGCTGCTCGTCATGCCGTGCCGCCGGTTATCCTCCTCCTGTCGTGCATGTAGGTGAGGATACGGAGGCCAAAAAGGTGTTGGCAAGAGGGAAACCTTCAGGTTAGGAGATGTTTTACACCGAAATCTGGGGCTTAATTGTTTAGATTATTAACAGAAAATTAATGATTGCAACATTTAATTAAGCATTTAGTACCTCAATGAAGCAAAAATGCCTTTTAAAATGTACTTATAGTACAATTCTAAGTGTTTGAATGGAGGGCATTTTACCTCTGATCTGAAGTTTCTTCCGTTCTAACCTTCCATAACTAAGAAAAGAGGTCCAGTTGACGTCTGTTCAAGCACTCAGCTTTACCATGAGCTGGTACCTCCACCAACATATGCTCCATGCACACCAAAACTGAATATACAATCCAATAAAAGTAGAACTATTGAGATATAAATAGGTATGGAGCCTCTTTAAAACTTAAAGGGGAACTCAGGTATTTTTAAACCTAGCCCTTATTTCTGGCATGAAATACATTTATCTACTCACCGAGTAGCCTCTAAATAAGGCATTATCTGTCTTTATTTCACCAATACTTTAAGAAGAATGAATGAATTAACGCGTACTATAGCTCTGTTAGCTCATAGCTGCTGTGTTGTTGTTATTGGTGGCTATCGGGGGGGTTATAGAGGGCTTTCTACACACTCGGCTACTGGGATGGCGTCATCGACGCCCCCCTGCAGCACAGTTTATTCACTCCGTGCTCTGTGACAGTCGGCTAACTTCACACGGAGTTTGCTGCTGATAGTTTTGTGCAACATGGCAGGATATTTATCAGATTTTGACGATGTGGACGACAACTTTGAGTACAATGGACGTCCTTACCGGAGTGAATGAGCTGTGTTGCAGCGGCGGGCGGCGATGACGTCATCCCAGTATACAAGTGTGTAGAAAGCCTCTATAAGCCCACCAATAGCTGCCAATAACAACAACACAGCAGCTCTGAGCTAACAGAGCAATAGTACTCATTCATTCATTCATTTGTCTTAAAGTATTGGTGAAATAGTCTTTTAGTCCAACTTTAGTGTAAAAAAAGAAGCTGATTCAAACACCTTTAATATGCCAAAACTATGTGAAAAACAGTAAGGTATCAAAACCATTATGACATGGCTCAGATTCATCTGTAAACCACCCTCCGTTGCTAGTCCTTCACTCCCTTTGGCTTCCAGACATGTCAGTCAGGGCAATCACAGCCCCAAATCCCAGTATTTGAGGCCAAATGTCTTCTTAATCATGGAATTTATTTTCAGAAGCACTCATCAGATGGAGTGGAAGCCTCAAAGGATGACATAATGACTCATTAGAAGAGTTTATTGATTTAGTATTTCATGGGTGTCGTTAACATATATTGAATGGGACTTTATTTGAGCCAAAAATCCCCACTAAAAGCTAGGTAAAGATTAATAACTTTCAAAAGTAAGCAGTGTCGAGTCTGGCTTAAGGCAAAATTACTTTTTAATTTTCGAGTCTGAATTTAAATCAACAGAACTGGGGAAATTTGTCAGTAAAACCATCCACCCTCTTATATACACCCATCCATCCACGGTATTATGATGTTGACAGAAGTGGGAATTAGTTTCCGTGTGGTGCCTACAACACGTGCAACAATCCTAGATAGATGTTTCTAAATTATGTATATACAAGGTTTCTGTCCACGTCACTTGTCACTGGCTGTAAAAATAAACATAAATCATTCTGATTGTTGTTGTGGAAATCATAGTTTAAAGAATTTCATGCTACATGATTGCAAACGAGCGTGAAGTGACATTCCAGGCTGTGTGCTGTCTGTGGGTGGCATCCTGTGTCTGCAGAGAAATCACTTTGTTAAGCCCAGTGCCTCCAAACGACGTTCATGCTGCAGGGATTCATTTACTTAAACTGATCCACTCCTGCATGCCCACATGCATTTCACAGTGTCCCTGCATGGCATCACGTTGGTTCGGTTATGGCTTTAGGATGATCCCAAAAAACCCTGTTAACCCAGCTCTTTGTTTTTCAGTCTGTGACGGGAGATTTTGCAGTGACTTTGCCCCCTGAAATGATCTGTGTGTGAGTGTACAGATTCAGGAGATTCAGAAATAGGCCAGTTAGGGTTTAGAGCAGAGAGATGTTAGAGATTAAACAGACCTCTGTGGGGAGCAAGACTCCTCTCCAGCAGTTTAAATATAACTCCCCTCTGGGAGAAACTGAGTAAGTAAGTGTGTGTGTGTGCCTGTGTTTTAGGGAGTGGGGTGAATGTCTTCAGAATCACACTTTAAGTTATCACTCAGCACGATGCACAGTTGAGTCGACACATTAAGCACATTTGTTGTGTTAGTCAGACCAAAACTGGATTTTTAATAAGGATGCAAACATGTCAGTCCGGCTGAAATCCTACAGAATCGAGCTTCTCAAAGCCGGACTAACACACTCTAAGACAATGCAGCTTGGGTTTGAATAATTCCGGCGTTTCTACGCTCAACTTGGCTCAAATGGGCCCTTGGCTCACATGCACCACAGTGTAAGCGTATCATAATGCAACCTAATTCCCAGTAAAGCTGCTCTCATTCACATATTTTTTCTGTTTCTCTTCTCAGAGGGCTAAACGTGTCAGAGGTTGTGACTGAAAATAAAAAATTAAGAGTCACTTAAAGCATTTCCAGACTGTCGCTCTGCTCTAATAAAATCCAGTTTTTATAACCACAGCATCATCTGATAAAATCACCATTCAAGTAGCTTCAAGGCAACGTGCATTCAGCTGTGCTTAAAGGTACGATGATCTCGCTCAGAGAAAGCTGAAACTGCACCTATAGCTCAGCTTAACTGTGCATGTACCCTTTGTTTGGGAAGTGCACTTGGTTTTAAGGACAGCGAGAAAGCCTTTGTTATGTTAGTGAATGGGCGAGGATGCAGGGACTGTAAGTAAGGTAATCTAAGGCCCTCTGAAGTGATGAAAACACAACTCTGTGTGTGAGTGTGTGTCAAAGTGATGTCTTCTTTACCTGTGGCGCTGTGGGGATAGTTGAGTACTGTGAGGTCTGGCTCCACCATCTGCTTGGGGTTAGTGCGTTTGTGTGTTTTCACATGTGCATGAGACTTAATAAATCAGTCATCGTGTGCTGCATTCCTTACATAATACTGATGTTTTAACCATGACCTTCGATACTCTGCATGTTTGTTTGTTTTCGCTCTTATTTTTTATGCAATGCTGTATTTATTTGGTTTAGTCTTTGGCTTCACATGCTCACATTAAACACTTTTAAACACGTGCAGGAAGTTGTTATCTTTTAACGTACCTCTCGGACTAATCACATTTGTCTTGGGTGATGCTAAACCCAGGATAAAGGAACACCGTCCCTGGATGAAAACTCTGTCCTCACAATCAAAAATCCCTGTTTGCATGCTGTGAATCACCTTAAAACTATGTTTCTGCACTCAGACTCACTGTTTCCTGTACAAATGGCCTGCATCCCTGTTTGAGCCCGTCTCATTGCACTTAGGATTATGCTGTGCAAAAGTTCTGCCTGCGAATTGTTGCTTTACCATCTCAGATTGCTGTGAAACACAGATTCCAGCCTGTAGAGTGCCAGATATGATGCCAATGTCACCTCTTCCAGATCACTGGTTAGCTGGCTTCAGCACTTGCAAATATGACCTGAGCTAGCAAAAAAAAGTACATTGGTTCAGTTTTGAATTGATCCTGTAGTCTGTGTCTGAAGTAATTAAAGGCATTAAATGTAATTTAATCTTATGCTTCATGATTCAAATGCTCCTGATTAATTGAAAATTATGGGCACCTCTGTAAAAGCAGGTTTTCTGTCACTTGGCTGCTCTGCAGCATTCAGGTGTGTGTTAACACGATGCCAAGGAGGAAAGACATCAGCAATGATCTTAGAGAAGCAGCTGTTGCTGCCCATCAATCTGGGAAACAAACCCCTGATGTGGAGGGCTGATGATCTGGGCTGGTTCTGCAGCCACAGGACCTGGGCACCTTGCAGTCATTGAGTCCACCATGAACTCCTCTGGATACCAAAGTATTCTAGAGTCAAATGTGAGGCCATCTGTCCCACAGCTAAAGCTGGGCTGAAACTGGCTCATCAACAGGACAAAGATCCCAAACACAGCAGCAGATCTACAGCAGAATGTGTGAAAAAGAAAAGAATCAAGGTGTTGCAATGGTCCAGTCAGAGTCCAGACCTCAGCCTGACTGAAATGCTGTGGTGGGACCTTAAGAGAGCTGTGCAGAAACCAATGCTGCAAACCTCAATGAGCTGAAGCAACGCTGGAGAGAAGAGTGGCCAAGATTCCTCCAGAACCATGAGAGAGACTGATAACGACACACAGGAAACCATTACTGCACCTCACTGAAGCTGAAGGTGATGGATCATGGGGTTCGCTTAGTTTTTCACTTACTGCTTCTGTCTCTGTTTTTCTTCAGTAAATAATGACACAATATGTCATGAGTTATTGTTCATCTGAGGTTGTATTTGCCTCATTTTAACACCTGGTAAAGACCAGCTTTTGTCATCTCCTGATGCATATCAGCGGGGAATTAAAAGAGGATGTTCTTTGTTCCTGACATGACAGCACACTGATTCTTGGACTCTACATTTCCACTCAGTTCAAGTGCAACAGCCTCCCTTTCTGTGCAGAAAACAGTCATATCCCTGCCAGTGTGTTGGATTAGCATATTTCTGCACTGCTCAGACATAACCAGAAGGGTCAGAGTGTAAGTGTGAGCTCGAAGGACGTCGAGGCATTGATGAGCTTTGGCTGTGAAAGAGATATCTGACCTTCAGCCGGCCACGGTAACCATAGACACGGCTGAAACGCTCTCCGTGCTCCCGCACCACAAACCATCACCAGCTGCATCTCTGGTGCAGCTTTTCTGCCGATCTGAATGCAGACTTTAGACGTCGTGGAGGCAGATGCACTTTCTTTTCACCGTCTCCGTCTGATTGCAGCTGTACTCTTTGTGAGAGTCTCCTCATCCATCCAACCCTCACTCTGTGTGTCCTCTCTCCTCTTCACACCCTCCCCCTTCTCTTTTCTCACACAAGTGGGTGACAGATGTGAGGCACTCTGGAGAGCACACACACACACACCCAGCCAACGCTCTGCTGCCAGCCGCCGCTGCTCCTACAGGCTGTGTGCGTGTGTGTTTCTTTATGCGCAAACTGTAAGGCGTCACGTTGTGCTGTTTGGTCTGTGTTTGTCTTTGTTGTTCCCGTATGGGTGTCTGTATTTAGTGCTGTTGTGTCTTATTTCATAGTAGCAAGTGCAACCTTTAATCTCACTCCTTGTGGGATTCATCTCAGCTGGTGAGTGGGTGATCATACCACTGGATGCATATACAGTTTTAAACACATCTTTCTGCTACACAATGCATCCACACACACATTTCCGCTCACTTCAACTGTAATGTAATCACCTGGGCTCTCCATGCCTCCTAACCTAATAAAACTGACAGGCTCTAACACACACACGCTTATACACACACAAACAAACACACACATCCTCCGGAGTGACCTGTAATACGTTCAACTCTTGTTTCATCGTCTTTTCCTATTTTTCTGCCTTAAACCTACGAAGCAGTGGCTCACAGAAGCTGTTGCGGTTCTTGTAGTGAGCCGTTTTAGTTAAGAATTTGACTGGAGGTCAGTATGAGGTGCCAGAATGAAGGGTCTCAGGAGCAGAGAGAGAAGCTGATAAAGAGTTGGATGGACAGGGCTAAAAGAGAGAGCATACTGCAGATGCTCTTTAATGCATTATTAAGCTACAGTACTTAGCAGAAGTCTTGAGCTACCCAACACTTCAAGGGAAAATGAGAAATAGTTTAAACGTGTGAACATAAATGTAAATACAGTAAATAATTCTGAAAAGCTCTAAAGTTAATATTTGGTCTGAGCTCCTTTATTCTCCAACACAGCCTGAACCTCTGAGACAAGCTTTCTGTCCTTTCTTTAAGGAGTCTTCAGGAATAGTTCTCCAGGCTTCTTGAAGGACATCCCAAAGCTCTTCTTTGGATGTCGGCTGCCTTTTGTTCCGTTCTCTGTCAGATGATCCCACACTGCTTCGATAATGTTGAGGTCCGGGCTCTGGGGAGGATTCATCCCTCCATAAGACCTGTTGCCACTGATTTTCAGTCCACTTCTTGTGTCATTTGGCATAGCTCAGCCTTTTCTCCCTGTTTCCCTTCCTTAAGAACGGCTTCTTGACAGCCACCCTTCCATGGAGACCATTTCTGATGAGGCTTGGGCCAACAGTAGATGGATCAGCTGAAGGTCCAGATGCATCTCTCAGGTCCTGTCAGGTCACAGCTGGATTTTTTCCTCTTTCTTAAGGACATCACTTTCAGATCCTGTTCATCTGCTGTAGATAGTTTTTTAGGCCTGACACTTCTTCTTTTATCCTCCACTTGTCCAGTTTCCTCAAATGTTTTAAGGACACACTGCACACCATGCTGAGATATGCCAAGTTTTCAGCTAATAGCTCTTTGGGAATCACCTTGTTGCTGCAGAAATCCTATTTTCTGTCTGTCAAACTGTGTTTTCTTTGCTGTTTTTCATAGATGCAACTAAAGAAATGGGAACAAATTATCTGTCTTTATGACAAAGTGCCTAAAGATCCAATTTAAAATGGCTTCTTTGTTAAGTTGTCTGTTATGTGTCGACACAACACTGGTTCATCCCTTGAGTTTGGAGCCTTTTTTTTATTCTTGAATGATTTATAGGTCAGAGTTCAGTGGCTTAACAAAGAAAATGGTCAGGTTCCAGGACTGGACTGGAAATGGATAAAAAAAAGCAGCAAATATACAAAGAAAAACTTTGATAGTCCTTCAGAAAGCCTGGAGAACTGTTGCTCAAGACCACTTTAAAAGATTATAAGAAAGTCTGGCTGCTTGGAAGCAAAATACAGATACAGAGCGACGAAACAGAGGGTGGCTCAGCACTTCATCTGTACTGTATAATTGTGAGTTAAGACAGAAAGAATGTATGATGGTCTGATAAACAGAGAAAGAAGAAATCAAAGAAAGTAGTTATTACAGGGTAAATCAGTGCGTTTGTATGTGTTATTTGTTTGGGTCTGCCCATCGCTTCAGAGGGTGACCAGGCGCGGCGGCCATAACCGCTCCTCTGAGCGCCATCTGCTCCTCACCGCAGCAACTGTTGCCAGGGTACCTGCTCTCCTCTCCTCCCCTCTATGGCTCGTCACCTCCTCGCAGCCTCTTGATTTTTCTCCCAAAACGAGATCGACTCTCAAATTCTCCTCCTCTGCCTCTCGTTCTGCTCTCCTCCCTCCTTTCTCTGCTCACACATGCCGTTTCCTCCTCCCTTCAGTTGGTCTAATTTGCTTTTTCACTCTGAAGAGGATACCTGCTTCCCATTCAATGAGCTTTATTGGCGTGACATTCAATTCACTGTATATTAGCAACGCTCCGGCAAAGTGCTGTTAAAACTGAAATGACACTGATGCTGCTACCATTCATTTTCTCCTTTTTCCTCATTTTCTTCAAGTGCCTTCCTCTTCTGCCGGTCTTTATATGACCATATTCAGTGTGTTTATGTTGCAGTCATCCTTTCTTCACACACTACCTCCACCAAAATCTTTAATTCTTTGAGACCTCGCTCCTCTTTTCTCTCTAATCCATCTATCTTCTGTTCATTTGTGGTCGTGTGGACATGACTCTGGGCTCCCTGCTTTTTTACAGATTGAGAGAACCAAAGAAAGAGTGGAGGAAGGAGTTTGGTTGGGGGGGTGTTTAAAGAAAAGAGGAAGAGGGAGTAGGGGAGAGGGAGAGATCGTAGATCTGAACCGTCATGATTGAGCCATCTGCTGAGAGGAGGCCAGCGAGACTCACACACACACACACTCACACACACACGAACGTATATGAGCTCAAAGATCATCACTGCCACCCGTTGGTCATTTCCTCACACTACAACTTCTGCTTCGTCTCTGCTCATCTCCTCCATCCTCTGACGGCCGCGCTGCCATCCGGACAGAAACATGCCAACCGGAGATGAGACACGTATCTCTGAGCATCGATCAGTCTGGTCTCGCTGTCTGGTGAGCCAGTCTTGAGCGGACGATTGTGTTTGCTCTACAGGGTGTTTTTCTGCTCTAATATATGAGGTTTATCTCCACCTAACTCTGTTGTAAGAAGAGCAGAGCCTCAACACGGATTATGAGGCTTTGGCTGTTTCAAAACATATTGAGTATGTTGGTATGTTTGAGAATCCAGCCAACGCTATGATACTTTCCCATAATCCTGCTTTGGCTGTTTTGTTCTTCCCTGCAGTTAAATATGATTTGTTGTACACTTTGAGCTCCTCTGTCTGGTCGTGTGTTGTTGTATTTCTATGAGTGCAAACGCTCTATAATAGCCTGATTCATTCTTTACTTTCCTCTCGGGCCTTTCCCTTTGCTATTGCTGGCGGGCCTAAACGATGTCCACTCTCGTTCAGCTGTCTAACCTTTAATAGATCCATAAATACTCCACTCCCATTGGCCAGAGCAGGCCATTTCATCCCATTAGAGATTAGCATACGGCTGAGTGGAGAGGGAAGTGCTCTTTATATGCTAATGAGGAGATAATGTATGCAGCGAGGACAAACCATTGCCCTATTGGGAGGATTCAGGGTGGCCCGACTCGCTGAGTCTCCAAGCAGTCCTGCCTTTCTTTAGTGTTCCTCTGTGAGCTGAAAAGCACCGTGCACAAACTGTGGAAAGCTGTCGCAGAATATACCTGCAGCTCCTGAAGGTGTATTTGTAATTGCCGTCTTTTCCATATCTGGTTTTATTGTGTGGCATTCGCTTGCGATGAAGAGCAGTAACGGTGACGCTCAGGAGGTGGCATTCATTGTGTGAAATTACTTTGTTAAATGATGAGAGGCTAATTTGGCTCATTTATGTTCGGTTTTACCCCGGTAACCACAAAAATGTGAATAAGGTAGTCTTTAAAGGGAAAATACTTTACATTTTGGGGGAAATAGGTTATGTACAGAGCCCTCCATAATGTTGGGGACACAGTGAGATTTTTCTTTGAGTTCCCCCTCTGCTCCCCAGTGTAAAATTCTCAATCAAGCAATTCAGATGTGATTAAAGTGCACATTCCAGACTTTAATTTAAATCATTTTGACATCAACTCCTGCCTGTTCCCTCTTCAGCATGTAGATTGCACGCTCAGTTGGATTTAAATCAGGTGACTGATTTAACTCAGCGCTGATGAACTCCGGTGCTGCCTCAGCATCATTATCTTGTTGCAGGATGAAGCTCCATCCAATGAGTTTGGAGGCATTTACTGGAACTTGAGCAGATCAGATGTTTCTATCCAGCTCAGAATTCATTGTGCAGCTGCCGTCAGCAGCTCCATCATCAATGAGGATAGGTGTACCAGTACCTGTGGCAGCCATACAGCCCACGCCATAACACCCCCACCACCGTGTTTAACAGAGGATCTGCTCTGCTTTGGATCTTGGGCACTTCCTTTTGGTCTCCACACTTTCTTCTTGCAATCACTCTGATACAGGTTCAACACCTTTTTCTAGAACTCTGCAGCCTCCTCTTTTTTTTGGCAAACTGTAATCTGTCCATCCTGTTTTTGTGGATAACTAGTGGTTAGCATGTTGCAGTGTAGCCTGTATTTCTGTTCATGAAGTCTTCTGGGGATAGTAGTCTCTCACAAAGACGCTCCTGCCTCCTGAAGACGGTTTCTGATCTGTAAGACGGGTCTTTGATGGTTATTCTTTACAGAGGAGGTCTTCCTTGGCCTACCAGTCCCTTTTCAGAGCTCCCCAGTGCATTCTTTCTTCGTGATGATATGTGATAGATGTAAACACAGCTAACATCTTCTGAACACTGACGTCAAACGGGTATTTTCAGACCAACGAATCAGCAGGACTGCCTCTTTGCAAAGTAAAGCTAATTGTGTCACCCAAATATAGCCCAGATGCTTCTTGATTTTAATATTTACTGCCATACAATACACACCTAAATTTACTTTTATCCATCCGTTCAGCATTTACGTCACTTAATCCTTGCCCATTTAGTAAAAACTAAACCCTGTTATCACAGCTTGAGTTGTGGTAAGTTGTTGGTGTAAAGGATCCTTGCTTCAGTGCAGTAATGAAGACAAGATCACCCTCTTTGTCTGCACAAAAAATACTCTGTTAGAGCCACACTAGCTTAGGTTTTAGCAAACACTGCCAGTTAGCTTAGCGTTGTCTCAAAATAACCAAGTCCAACTCCTTGGTTTGATATATGTAAAGAGTGAAATGAAATCAGCAGCTATTTGAAAGATATTTTGACATTTTCGAGCAAAAACAGGTCCTCTTTTCTTATTTTGCCTTCTGCAGCCTCTCATTGTCATTTCATTGTGAACTTTTTTGGTTGCAGAAACATTTTCTATTATGACAAACAGAAGACGAAGGAAAAAGTTGGTAGTTTTATTGAAATTGGGAACAAATCCATTGTCCTGGAAAGTTATCTATGAATGTGTAAAGAGCTAGCTGGAGGTTAGCATTTGTTAGCACTGGATAGAGAAAAGTTTAGTTTTTTCCCCCCATTTTTTCCCCATCCAGCAGCTGTAGCCTCGTATTCAATGTGCAGGGGTGTGAATGGTCGTTAATATATGACAGTATATGACGTGATTTGGCTAATTTTCTGCTTCTTCCTCTGTTTATGTCCAGGAGCAAGGTGTGGTGGGAATGTCACGGCCACCTGGTGCCATACCACCTCCTCACCCTGCTGGGGGTGTTGCCTCTGGGGTGGGGCCCAACCAGGGGTCAGGTCCCCCTCCGGGCTACATGGCCAACCAGCAGCAGACAGCCATGATGAAGCAGATGATGGCGATGGAGCAGGAGAAGAGGGTGCAGATGCAAATGATGGAGCACCAGAAGCAGCAGCTGTTTAGGGAACAGAGGCAACAGCAGCAGCATCAACTTCTGGCAAAACAGGTGAGTTAGTTAGGTTAGGTTAGGTTAGTTTAGCTGTGGTAATTATAAAGCCTGCGTGATTTATCTGCCATGCATTAAACTGTGAGTGTGTGTGTTTGTCCATACATCCATGTTTGTCTGTCCATGTCTGCAGCTCTGACAGGAGCAGCTAATCCTGTCTTCTTTACTGTTGTCTGGTTACATGTATAATTACTCACAACCAGCCCCCTCCTCACCGCTCCCTTTCATCTGTGTGTGTTTGTATGTGTTCATGTGTGTTTTTTGGCACGTGCTGCCCGCTGTGATAATGTGGTGTTTCCTTTTTATATCTCGCTCTGTGAGGGAATCAAGTGTTAAAGTTCTGATCTCTGAAGTCGCCCCCCACTATGTTGCTTTTTGTTTGATCTGCAAAAACACACAGAAACACAAACATAGGCGTCTTAACTGAAACCCAACTTTATTGTGTGTTGTTAACTGGATAAAATGCTTTCATTTGGATGAGCAAAATGTCCATGCACACGTTCAGGGGCTGCTTATGTTGCTGCAAGAGACCAGAGCGCTTAATAATGACAAAACCCTTCACATGTTTCATTGCTGGATGTACATCGACATCAGTATCGGTCAATAAAGGCTAAATATAGGTTTTTTACACTTTATTTTATTAAATAATTGTACTTATTTATAAAGCAGATTCTATTTCCAGTAGCGTAGGGTAGTACAAAGGAGGTTATTTTCAGTGTCTTCACTAACGAGATTAATTGTATTTAGAAAATATAAAGAAAAATCTAGAATTTGATGCAGCAACAAACTCAAAGTTGTTGTTATAGAGTCATGTTTCCCCATTGTGTTCCATCAGCTTCCTTTTAATGACACCTCTTAATGGTTTGGGAACTGAGGACACTGATTGTTGCAGTTTACAGAGGAATCTGTGTCCATTCCCCCTGAATCCAAGATTTCAGCTGCTCAACTGTCCGTAGTTGTCTGATTCTTCTCTTCATGATGCTCCATGAGTTAGGCACAAAGTGGTGAGCCACGACCTATTTCTGTTTGGAAAGACTAAACCTTTGGTGGATGCTCCTTTTATACCCAATCCTGACACCCTTACCTGCCACCAGGTAATCTGCTGACTGGAGAATCTTCCAGAACGATGTTGCTTGTATATTGTATCAACTTTTTCATCTTTCTTTAACTCTCTCCCAACTGTTTTGAGCATGAAGACACTGAAAATCCTTTTTCTTCGCCTCTGAATTACAAATGACAAAATTTTAGATTACTGTTCCCTAGTTTGTGCTTTTGACTTCCTGTTTGACCCCCCATCAGTCATGGTGTCATGCTCGGATGCTAATTCTGACAGTACACATCTGTCTCACTTCTAAATCCAACAGTACCAGTATCTGTCCACACTGCACCAAACATTTTACCCCAACAGTCTCTTCTGTGTTAAACATCTGTTCGAAACCAACAGCACCAACATCTGTTCCTATGGTGTCAAACATCTGTCTAATCTTAGTACCAGCATCTGTCTTTACTGCATTAAACATCTGTCTAGCTTTAACGCCACCAACATCTGTTGTGCCAAACATCTGTCTGACTTTATCTTTACCAAAACTTCTTTCACTTGGACTTTACCTGTATCAACTCTTCCTAACATCTGCATAACCTCCATAACACCAAGATCTGACTCATTTGCATAACATCTGCCTTTACGCTCACTCTCTCGTTGTATCCTGAGGCCATTTTTATCTCAACTAACCCAGCATCCGTGTCAACTCTACTAAATTGGGACTAAATCGCAGTTACAGCTGTTATTTGCACCACTGATCGTACTCGATTACTTGACCCATATAGTACTTGATAAAATCTCTAAAAGTAAGTGTGGCATTAGTTATAAAAATGCTCAGAACTGTGAGAACTTTCATTGATGAATCATGTAATTCACTCATAATTAAATCACTGTAAATAACTTAAATAGACTTATTAACAAAATACACTCTTAAAGTCCAACTGCAGCAGTAATTAATCCCCTAAATACTCACCTGTTCGTCTCAAAATTATACATTTAAAATATTTTTTACAACCTCAATGGCCTCAAATTAGCTGGTATATGACTTCTGCTTCATTTAGTGAGTAGGAAGCTATGAATTTGTTAAGGTGAACTGGCTGCCCATCAGCTGATGACACTCCCTGCCCTATTTAGGCTTCACTGTGCAGCTTCCAGTTCTAATATTTAGGTAATTCAGCTGTAAATGTTTGAACTAAAGAGCCAAAGCCAAGAAGAGGAGGCTAAATTAGACCAGATTGCACCTAAGTGGAAATATACGAATGGTAATTTAGCGCTTTCAACAATGTTAAAAGCTTAACAGTAATATCAGCCTTTGTCCTGACAAAGTAATCAGCTGATAATGTGATGCTGTCAGGTAATAGCGTGACATTACAGGCAGCAAGTTGTGTGGTGTGACCGAGAAACTGCCACAACGTTAAGTGCAGGAACTGAGAACAAAAGTGGGACAAAAGAAAATAAAATGCACCTGTGATGTCACCTGGATAAATGGCTGGAACAGCTTTATAAACCAGCTTTTGGGTCAAATCTGCAGGCCAGTGTCCAAAAATGAAGACTGCACGACTGTGTCCTTTTTCCAAAGGCACTGAATGTAAGTAAATATTAAAAATAAACTGAATCAAGATGGACAGAAGGAGTGGGGCTTCATCAGCTGTAGTTAGGGCGCTGCTCCATTGTGGTGAAGAGGGAGCTGGGCTGAAAGGAGAAGCTTTCAGTTTACTGCTCCATCTTTGTTCCAACCCTCACCTATGGTCACAGATCTGGAAGTGACCAAAAGAATGAAGTCACTGATACAAGCGGCTGCAATTGGTTTCCTTCAAAGGGCGGCTGGGCTCAGCCTAAGAGACGGGGGTTCGAGCTCGGCCATCCGGAGGGGGCTTGGAGTAGAGCCGCTGCTCCTCCGCATCGAAAGGAGTCGGCTGAGGGGGTTCAGCTGGCTGGGATGCCTCCTGGTTGCCTCCCTTTGTAGTTTTTTCCAGGCACATCCGACTGGGAGGAGGCCCCAGAGGAGACCCAGAACTCTCTGGAGGGATTATATATATCCCCTTTGGCCTGGGAGCACCTTGGGACTCTCCCAGGAGTAGCTGCAGAGAGGGTTTCCCTCCTGGACCTGTTGCCTCCACGACCCGACTTCAAATAAGCAGGGGCATCTTGTGCTAATTTCTCTTTTCGTCAGCGCCTCACAGTTGATGCAAGTTAACATTAAACCCAGCCCAGACAGCAGTCAGCATTGGTCTGACCACCCCCATCTGACTGTAGTTGTGGCTCTGCAGATTCAAAGCAGCCTTGGCGTTAACGGCTCATTTTGCTCATGATTTGTCTCGTAACACATGCTCTTATGGACTTATTACCAGGTTAAAAACTTTCTTTTTTGTTAGAGGAGGACTTTAATAATTTGTATCTGTCTGAATCTTTTTCTCCAGCAACAGCAACATCTCCCCAGACAGATGGTCCAGGGCCAAAGGAATCCATATCCACAAGTCAGTCAGTACCAAGGTGAGAAACACAGACATAGACGTCCTAAATCGAGCAAGATGTGATGATAAACATGTGAGGGTGTGTGCTATACATCACAATCACATTGCATTAGGATTACAGTGCATCCACGTATGAGAAGTGCTACAAAGTGACTCCATTTTGTGTAAATATTACAACACAAGAACAGACCAGTTCATGAAAAAAGAAGAAAGCAAACCTACAAGTACAGGGAGTAGCATTCAGAAATCAGTATCAAACAAATGAAGGGCATCTTTGTGCTGTGTAATTAAATATGTTCCAGTTTCTTGGATTTCGCTTCTTGAAGCCTCCAAGAAAAGGGGAGATTTCAAAGATTATATTGTGCTGATCCTCTATAGTTGGAGCATCCGGTTTGAGCCACTTCTTTATAATTGCTTTCCTGGCTCCAATTCTCAATATCCAAAACGAGTATTTTGTTTTATTGTTTGCAGGTTTTGAGGCTGGAGCCCCAAAACGCAGTTCTTCCCAATTAAATATGTTTTTCATGTTGAATATAATCAATTGTTCTGCTTTAATGAACTACAATGAACCAGAAAGTTAGGCCCAAAATTATGTAAATGACTGGGTACCTGAGAGCCACGATTTCTCCAGCATCTAGAGGAGCCTGAGATGTGCGAGTTCTGGACTGGAGTCAAGACTCTGCCTGCCAAATGCTCTCTTTAGAGGTCGAATTTGGGATTTTCCATTGAGACTCACAATATTTTGTCCACTGTTCCTCTGAAATGTAACTGTAACATTCCTTATCCCATTTATGCCATATATAGGTCGTGCTTGTTACTTTAGTTTCACAAAGACTCCTGAATTTGTAAAGTATCGAGATTTTTGTGCATATAACTGACCAAACCTCGTCCCTTCTGTCTGCCTCAGTCAGACATATCAACGTAAATGCTCTCCAGCCTCTTTCTCCTCTCTTTTCTCTCACACTCTCCGGAAAAAAGGAAAAACTAAATTAAATATTCCTGCTTTGCCTGTTACCACGGCAACTTGTCTGTCCTGGATCCCCCAGAGTTCCGGTGAAGTCAGTGAGATGGATGAGAGGAAGGAAGTGGGAGAGAGGAGGGAAATGGGAGTCGAAGGCGGGGTGGGGGGGGGCTGGCAACAAGAGGAAGATGTAGATGGTTCAGTAGGTAGAGGAACGAGTGGGTGAGACAGAGATGAAGAAAGTACAAAAAGAGGAGGAAAGGGGACAAGTCGAAAACCATTTATAGCTATCAGAGTCTGTCTGCAAGCCTACGAGAAGAAGACTTTGCTGAAGAAATGTACCTTAGGTAGGCTGCAGTGTACTGTGATGGCATCGCCTGCAATGACTGTGCTCACTGCATTTGTAACATGTAAAATGTGTTTGGCAGCTTTGCAGTGCTGTTACTTTCAATTCTGCTGTTTTTCCTCCGTCTCCCGGGCCTGGAGTGAGTGATCCGCTTAATTTTCACTCCTCTGTTACATTTCCAGTCTGAGCTGTGAGGTGAGGGATTAGTGGAATGATGTCAGAAGTGGGTTTATTACAGGATTTAGAGCCATTTCCATGCTTGCAGACCTCCTCAGCTCTGCTATTTCCCGGCGTCTTAACAGGACAAAGTGTGGAAATGAGATGTTGGCGCTTGAGTGTGTTCAAATGATTTTGGTGTGGTGAACCAAATTGGATTGGAAACCTTCATTTCTGGAGTAAATGGTTTGTCTGAGAATATAAATCTGTGCCTCATCATGAATTAAGTTATTAGATCTGTTCTGTGTGCTTTTCTGTTACTTAGGTGCGAGTACCTTCTTGATGATTCCTCTCTTCAGATGGCTCTTATTCTTTTCTTGTTTTAACTCTTATCAATTTCTATTCTTAGGTCCTCCCCAGAGCATTCGGACCACACGTCTCCTACAGCAGCAGCAGCAGCACAGCCAGCAGCAAATGGTCCAGATATGTTCTGTTCAGGGCCAGGGAGGCTCTGTGGGACCCCAAACCGACATGGGACTACCCTATGGCACCCAGGGGACCAACCAGGGTTCCTTGTATGGGCTCAACCCCTCCATGAGCCAAATGATCCACCAGCAGCAGCACCAGAGCCAAAGCGTCCAAGCCTCCATGGGTCTTCCACCACAGCACAACCCTGCTGGAGGGCCACCCCGGCAGGCAGGTGCAGGTCCTGGGGTTGGAGGTATGCCTGGAGGCCCTGGGGGTGGTGGAGCTGGAGGGTATGGAGGACAAGGGATGTTAATGAACTCCATGACCCAGCAGCCCCTCAAAGGCCCACCCAATGCCAAAGCCCAAGCTCAGAGACTGCAAAGCATGCTGGGAGCTGGAGGAGGAGGTGGGGGGATGGCAGCTGGTGGCTGGTCGCAGCAGCAAGGACAGAGTCTGCAGGCCATGGGGGGAGGAGTCGGAAGGACTACAGGAGGAGGGGGAGGAGACATGGTGGGGTTCAGCTCTGCCCAGGGCTACGGGATGCAGCCGAGTCAACCCCCGCGCATGGCCAAGCAACACTTTCCAGGACAGGCAATAAGCCAGGGCATGGACCCCAGGGTGGGCAACCCAGCTGCGGGTATGGGCGGCCCCATGATGGGCCCACACATGGGTGGTCAGCCCAGGACCAACCAGCCTCGCCCCATGGTCATGAACCAGGGCATGAACCAGGGGGTGATGGGCCAGGGGATGTCTGCAATGGGGGGTTTTGGGCCGGGTCCTGGAGGGCCAGGAATCGGGGCAGGTGGAGGAGGAGGTGGGCCTTATGGACCAGGAGGAGTCGGGGTTGGAGGTCAGCCGCAGGGCTACCAGAGGACAGCCAATCAGGACATGTCATCCTATGGATATGGGGGCGGGCCCTCAGGCGGGGGCGCCTTTGGTTTGGGCGATGGCTCAGGGGCAGAGCTGGACACGAACGATGGTTGGATGGAGGAATTTTTCCCAAGCCAATAGCCGATGGGGAACGTTTTTACAGAAGGAACTAAACATTGCGGTGGGACAGATGTGAAATCCTGAGAAAGTAACACAAAAAAGGATAAGGAGACGTGGACTGGCATGTTTTTATTTTGTAAAACACGAGAAAGGTTACAGATGAGTTCTTGTGTTCTGTTTTGTGCGTGTGTATGTATGTCTGTGTGTGTTTGAGATGGAAAGAGCTCTCACTTGTCTTGTTCATATTAATGAAAAACCAATATAGAGATTAAGAGGTGTGTTTCATTAGTTTCACTTTTTTCTCCACAAGATGAATTTTCCTCATGTTCCGGTGTTAGAAAGCGAGCCTCGTTTACACCGCAGCGCTTTGAGCCCGAACTTCAGCAGGGGCTGATTGAAAACTGCAGACTGATGAAGGGGAGGGAAGACTTGTCCTCAAGACAGCAATTTATTTGTGTTTGTGTGTTTGTGCCACCCAGCTCAGCATTTCAGATCTCTCAACTATGTGAGGAGCTGAAGGGAGTAGAAAGCACCCTCAATGCTCCCATTTCCTGTCTTAGATTTATGCCTCTCTTATATATGAATTCACACATGCACACAAATGCGTTACCCTCACACATACCCTCTCAGAGTCTCCCGCCTTTCCCATCCTCCCTCTGGAGCCTCATTCGTTGCTCTCTTTCTCTGTTTTAAATTGTGCAACATCACAACAGAACAAATGATGTGCAACACAAGCGAACTCTGCCCTCTGGTACTTCTGCTAGGCGACCGACCTGAGGGCGGGGGCGTTTACTGCATTATGTCGCTCCGGCTGATTGGTGTGCACGTACAGAGAGACAAAGGGAGTAAAAAGCAGAAAGATGGAGGGAGAATAGGCAGCTAAAGCAAGCGCTTGGACTCAAAAGGCGTACACACAAAAAAATAAACAGACAAAGAAAGCATCAACCGGGGAGGATGTGTGTGAGGCAGCTAGCAGAGCTAATATTACATAAAACCCTCTGTCTGTCTGACACAAGCCACATCACAAGCTTCATGCTGACACGAAGCAGAGCGTTCGCTGGGCACTGAATGTATTCAAGCACCACAAGTGACTTCTTCTTCTTTTTAAGGCAGAGAAATTGAAAGCCCAACTGTCTGTGTTTTATCTCTAACGGTAATGCTGGTTCTGTCTTTGTCGGTGAAAAGAGGGGGAAAAGAACTTCAATGAAAACGTGTTTGCCCTCCTTCCCTTCCATTGTGACGCAGCAGGTCGTCAGCCGCCGTATCCCCTGCTTTCCACCGCGGCTTCTCCTCTACCGCAGCTTGCCCCAAACTACATCCGTGCTTTACTGTAACACTACTGTGAAGAAAGACAAGTTGCCCCCCCCCCACCCACCCTTCTAGTGCTTTACTAGAGAAATTAACCACTTGCTAAGCCTCAAGTTTGTAGAGAAACTTCCGACGGCTGATTTGGCTTAAAGTGTGACGCCAAAAACAATCAGTGCTTCCACTGAAGTCGGCGTCTCCCCGGTATGAAACTGTAGGCTTAAGGCATTATGGCTTTTATTCATCATCAACAAGCTGTCCACTCTTTTGCCCCCATGTTTTAGTAATTAATGTGTCAAATAGGTTTTAATACAGTAGTTCTTGTTGACATCTTGCATCTCTAACTGTTTTGTGACCTTGGGTAAAAGATGAATGACAGAGTGTCTGTATTACTTTGTATTTAGCTCATCAGAGTGAAAGTTTCAGGATGACGATGTAATCAACAAAACCAAAAAGCCTTCTCTATCAAACTTGCTCCTCGTCATCATCTGTTCTCATGGTTGTCGGTGTTGTATAATCCAACCCTTTAAATAGAAGTTCTAACCACCGCGCCCGTCGTCCTGGAGGCTTCACTGCATTTGGCAGCATCTGCTAAAGAGGCTCAGCGTTTTGTTTTTGGGTTTTTTCTGTCATGTTTTGGGAGCAGACGTCCTCCGTCTCACTGTGTGGAGTCTGAACATCGAGGGCAGGCTGGTGTGGGGTTGTAGCTCTCCCCTGTTTTTATCAGGGGCAGGTTGTCAAATCATTTAAACCCCTCCATCACCGGATAAACTCTCAGATTGTTGAGTCTGATCTCCTCCGTTCATGCTTCCAGAACTTTAATACGAGTCTCGCATTTAAATTCAGAGTGTTGGACCAGTGAAATGGAGGAAATGGAGGAGCCGCCACCTGAGGGCTTAGCGCCCCAAAGTGGAGGCGAGAAGGTAAAGAAAAACCTCTGTTTCCGTCTTTTTAAAAGTTTGAGATCCGGTTTGAAATCGTTTCAGACAGAGAAAGAAAGCTTCCTCCAAATATCACGTACCGGGACCAAGTTTGTAGACAACACTTTAACAAAAACTGTCGTTATTGATGTTCTCTGTTTTATTTTATTATTTTTTTTAACTGGTGCTGACATATATGTGATTATGAGAAAAAGTATATAAAAGATAATGGCTATTTGTAAATATGCTTTTACAGGTTTAAATACATCAGATAATACAGTCTCTACTCTGTAAAGAATTTACTGTTTGTTGGAAAATAGAGAAGTATTTTTATTTGGAAGTTTTTTTGTTTTCACTTTTAACCCATCTGAGCTATGCCATTGCACTTCAGACAATGTCTTACTACTAATTTGTATCGTAAACCTCCTCTCTGTTTTCGGGATTTTATTTTATTTTTTTCCTAGTTTGAGATTAGACTCAGTTCTTAAGCAGTGCTTATTTCTTTTTATTCTGTACAGAATACTGAAATGTTAACAAAAGAGAATTACAAAAGACTTTTTTGTTTGTTTTTCAAAAAGATACAATAAAGAGAGAATGTTCTCGCTGATCATATTAAATGAAAGTTTCTGTCCTTCACTGCGTCGTTAACTTCTCGCCTGGTGAGCTGGAGATTAAACCAGAGTGTAAGTAAAACTTCTCTTGCACAATTACACACTTCTTCTTCTTCTTCTTTCGGCCGCTCCCTTTTATCAGGGGTCACCACAGGGAGTCGATCTCATTGATTTGGCAACGCGTTTTACGCTGGATGCCCTTCCTGACGCAGCCCTCACCCTATGTAGTGGTAAGATTGCCACCTTTCATGCGGGTGACTTTGGGTTCAAATCACCTGCATGAAAGGTACTACCTCCAGTAGGGGTCCTTAGGCAAGACCCCCTTTTGCTACCAGTGTAAGTCGCTTTGGATGAAAGCGTCTGCATAAACATTTTATCTGGTCACTAGAAACACACCTAGGTCACACCTAGGGACAGTTTTGTGTCATCAATTAACCTAACGTGCATGTTTTTGGGGGGTGGGAGGAAGCCAGAGTACCCAGAGAGAACCCAGAGAACATGCAAGCTCAACACAGAAAGGCCCCAGATGGGAATGGAACCTGGAACCCTCTGGTGCGAACCACCACACTACCGTGAACGAATAAAACGAATAAAACTGGAAGGCTTTCAATGCACCATTTCATGAGTACTTCATCCACAGTGCATTAAACAAACGGTAAAGCCTAAAACTACACGAAATCAACTCAAAGTTCCTGGATGAACCTGCTCAAGGTTTGTTTTGTTTTGTTGTTTTTTTTTAATCTACCTGCCAGGTAGATTGTTTCAAACATCTCGGAGGACTCGGTCCAGTGGATTCGGGTTTCCGTGCTCCTGAGATCAGAGCTCATTGAAACCCATACGTCTGCTTCAAATATGTATAAAAATTGGAAAGGATAAAGAAAAGTTACCATGAATAAATCATTGAAAAAGTATAAAATTTTAAAATCTAATAGATAGAAGAAGCCCAATAAGAGATAAATGCGATATGGCCCTTTTTTCCAGAAGCCGTTTGGATGCTTTGTAAGGCTGAAATAAGAGAGATTGAAAGTAAAGAAGCTCATTCAATCCTTAAGAGAAGAGATGGAAAATTTAAAGCAAACTATTGTAGAGGTATATTCTCGCAGTGTATTTTGTGTCAGCAACGAAACCCAGAATTTAAGCTGCTCAACAGTTCAGGACCCACTTTGTTGTGGTTTTGCTTTCTTTATGCACCACTTAATTTCATTCCATGGCAGGTCAGTTTAGCACCATGCTGTGGTAACGATGCAGAGCCCTCCCTGGAAAACAGATTTTCTGGATACGTTGTTCTAAAACCTGTGTTTATCATTCGTGTTTAATCGTGCCTACGCAGATGCTTAAGTTCCCCATGCCTTGTGCACTGATGTACAGCCATATTGTCACAGTTGCTGGCTTTTAAACTGTTTAAGCCAGATGGTTCCCTCCTTTCTTTTTAGCCTGAGGATGCTCAGTCACTCTTAAACAGCTCTGGGTTTGAAACAGCATTTCTGGGGCTTGTATGCATTTGTTTTATTAAAAATGTCCTAGTTGTTGTTTAATTGTATTTGTGGACTCTGTGATGTACCGTTCACTGTCAATGGTTTCCAGAAGCATTCCTGAGCCCATGTGGTCATTTGTTATCATATTTCAGCTAATGTCAGAGAGATTTCTCTGGATTCTCTGAAACCTTTACAATGTTGTGTTGAGAGGCAACAGTTTCCCCGTCTTTTACAAAGTCATGAATTCCTCCCAATCTTTACCTCCGAACAACCACATTTAGATGCTATTTTTACACATAAATCGAACAACATAAATCTCCAGACCCAAAGGACTCTGACTTCTTGCCTACACCTAAGGACTCTGACTTCTTGCCTACACCTAAGGACTCTGACTTCTTGCCTAAACCTAGGGTCTCTGACTTCTTGCATAAACTAAAGAATCCGGACTTCATAACTCTGACTTCTTGCATAAAATAAGGACTCTGACTTCTTGCCTACACCTAAGGACTCTGACTTCTTGCCTAAACCTAAGGATCCGGACTTCATAACTCTGACTTCTTGCCTAACCCTAAGACCTCGCTCTTAATGCCTCCTCTTAAGGCTCACTCTTTCATTTTGACCCCCTTTAAAGGCTTGACTTGTTTGGTTGCAACCCTGACAGCTCATTTTCTCCTTTTTAACACCTCTGACACTCTATTGGCTATGGGACACACCCCGAGTCTAGTGATAATGACCGAAACACCCCGTGATCCTGAGGTCCACTACTGATGATACCCCCAAATTCAACACACTCACTGGGGCTACATGGCACTGTAAAGAATTGGATTAATGGCTAAATTACAATAACACCTTGGTTTGCAGTCGGATTAAAACCCCAAGATAACTCGACTGATAGTCACATTAAACGTGCCTGTAGACAGTGAAGCACTTGGTGAATTGGACTTTGCGTTCTGCTCATGCTCAAGATTTTTTTCCCCAGGGTCGTGACCCGGAAGTCGAAGGAGACGATATTAAAGTTGTTGTCGCCGCTGTCGGAAAGAAACAAACAAATTAAATGTAGAGGGACGTAGCTTCATCTCGCTCTGCGTTCTCCATCTTTCTGAATGCCTGAGTTTGTTGCTGTTGGTGGTGAAGACGTCAACAGGAAGTGGCTCTATTAGCGATAGCTGAAATGGGGACAGCGCCACCTATCGTACCGGGGTATGACATGCTTTGTGCCAGTGATTCCATTCATTCACAGTCATGTATACTTGGATAATTGCTCTTGCTCAGATAAGGAGCATAATCCAACTATAGCTATAATCTGATTAATCTCATCATGTAGACCCATTTAACCCTTTGGTTACAGGTAAGATTATTCAGTTGGTGGGTCTAGGTTCAGCAGCATTTTGTGCCCAAAATATGAGGTAATCTGACAACCTGAATAAAAGGAAGATTTAGTCTCTTTTTTTGTTCACAGTTATTGCTCTGTTATGTATGTAGGGATGTATAATAGTAGAATAATTCAACAGTTTGAATAAAAAATTATTTATTGTTAGTGCACCGTAATAAAGAAGATACATACATGCATACAAACCCATTCACACACGTCCCTCTTCTTTCCATTACATTAAAAATCCAGTAATTAAAAGCAGAATAGTTATAGCATCAATAAATATGTAATATGCTAAAAACTGCACATAAGGTTATATAAAGTGGTTAACGGTTATTGCCCATTCAGGCTTCCATAATCATACTGTGGTAAGCACAAGTGACATTAATACTTACTCTGTTAGCAGATGAAGTTCTGATGGAGACACAATCATGTAGCACCTAAAACCAGACTGACTAACTGCAGCTGTAATGATTCGTCTAACAGACCTGATTTGCATAATTAGACTTGCATATGCTAAAGAGCAGAGCCTTAATTCTGTCTGGCAGTAATGGAGACAATGAATCACCAGCTCCCTGCTGGTGTCAACAGACAGACAGACGGACAGAGGCCACACACAGGGCCGGGACCTCTCCGCTCAATTCCTCTTCCACACAGGCCACCTCCTCGTCATCCTCCACCAGCCCCGCCTCTTTTCTTCATCCTCTCTCATCATCGCAGCCTCCTTCCTCTACCTCTTCTCATATTTCTGCTACATCTCTCCTTTCTCCTCTCCCCAGCTGCCTTGTTTTTCTTCCTCTCTCCGTCCCCCACCCACCATCACCACACACACACATTCGTATCCAACACACTCCTGCTCTCCCATTTGACATTGATAAATGGAGACTTACGGAAATGACAGCATCATTACTCATGCTCAGTAGCGACACCACCTAGGACAGAAAAAAAGGGAGTAAGAGTGAGGATGAAGGACAGGAAGGGAGGAAGATGGGAGGTGGAACAGGAAGGAACCAGTTGGAGGTGTTTGCTACGATCCTGAGTGCGTATCTTAACATCTTCGGAGAGCTCGACGTTGAGGTGTTCATTACTTCTGTGAAAAATCAGAACAACTGTTGACAGCAGCTGCAACGCAGAAGCTTCAGAGTCATTAGTTTTAAACACAAATCACAATTAAAACAGGAGAATAAAGATTATCTTTATCTCTAGATCTGCCACTCCTTTCAGTTAATCATTTCTTACATAAATGTCAACATTAATGGCCTCTCACATAGTCTTAGAGAATACGTCATTATAATTACTGAATAAACCAGCAAACCTGTCAGCAAATGTCTTATATTATATCAGATTCAGAGTAGAATATCAATGCCATTGATTACCATTTATAGTCAAACCTAAAATAATCGATTTCCGTATGATTTCCATGTTTTGATCTAATATTAATAAGATTTAATTTGAGAAGAGTTTCCCATCCCTGCGGTCTTCCATTTGTAGACTGTAGACAGGATTTGGATCAGGAGTCGGGCCGGGCTACTACAGAATGTTCTTATCGTTCATGTTATACCGTTTCTTGACCACTTGATTTATATTTTCCAGATTGTTGTCTTGTTGAAAGCTTCGATGCTGCCCAGAGTTAGGTTTTTCTGTTGATTTCCTGATGATTTCTACAACTTTTGCGTGTAAAATTTAAGTCAAAACAGAATCCAATCATATGCAAACCTTCATAAACCAATATTTTAGTCACAATAGAACATAGAAAAGATATCAGATGTTGAAAGTGAGACTTTATAACATTTCACGACTCAGGAGACCAGTTGCTGGTTCTTTGAGAGAGGAATGTTGTCTCATCCTGGGTCTTCTTTGTTGTATTTAGTGTTTCTTGATGCTCCAGATGCTTTCAGGTGGTGAAATGTCTGGACTGCAGGCAGGTCAGCCAAGCACCTCTTCTACTACGGAGCCATGCTGTTGGAATAGATGCAGTGTGTGGTTCTACATTGTCTTGCATACGTTGCTCTGAAACCTGTATATATCTTTCAGTATTGAAGGAAGCTGTCCAGATGTGCAAGTTTCCAGTTTCAAGCGCTGATAAAACACAAAACAGGCTTTTGAACTGACCTCTAATAACAAGCTGGATGGTTCCTCTCCTCTTTAGTCTGGAGCAAGCAGCAGTTTTCCACCCTCCAATCAGTCCATTTTAAATGAGCTTTGGTCCAAATAAGACAGCATGTGGCCTCTTCTTTGCCTTCTTTGCAGCTTTAACCTGCATATGTGGACGTTTCGGTGAGCTGTGTTCACAGACAATGACTTCTGGAAGGGTTTCTGAGCCCATGCACGTCATTTCAAACATAAATTATTCATAAATTGCTCCACAAATTGTAGATGCAGTTGTTTGCAGAGTGCTGAACCTCTGCCCATCTTTGCTTCTGAGAGACTCTGCCTCTCTTATGTACTTTTTGAATATTCAATCATGTTACTGCTGCCAGTTAACCTGATTCATTGTGATGTGTCTCTTTTTTGTCCCTGTTCCAACTTTCTTTGTGTTTGTTTGTCAGGATATTTCCTCATTATGTCTTTTTCCTTCTTGTCCCTGTCTGTCTGGGCTTCTTCTCACTTACCTGCGCCTCATCTTCTCTCCGATAGCTCATATGTTCCAGTCTGCCCTCCCTCCCTCGCCACTTTGTCAGTTTACTTATGCAGTACACAGCTGGCCTCCATGTTTGTGACTCAGATCGTTTATACTGAATCTTGAAGTAACCTGTTACTTTCTTGCTTGACCCGCTCCAACGCTCATACTTTCCTGGATGATTCAGAGCCTGTTCACTTACCGCCGCCGCCTCACCTGTCTGAGAGAATCTGACCCACTCATCACCACTCAGTATTCATCCAGTATCTGTAGTTATTTAACTCAGCTTTTCCATGAAGACACCAGACCACCTTGTGACTTTCCATCCATCACTTACCTTTCCATTCACCTGCAGGTTCTGCTGCTCTGGACTTGAATATCCATCATCCTGGAGTCTTCTTCCTGAATCCCCAGAGACATCTTCTGTCTGCATTAGCTGTTCGATCAAAAATGAATCCGTTAGATTTCCATCAGTCCATCCTCTTCTCAGACGACTTAATGCTGTTGCCACCATCTGATTCAAGATGAGCTGATGTTTTTCACGTGATAGATAAAATGTCTCCCTTTCAGAATTTCATATGTTTTCTGCAAAACATCCAAACTGTTTTGGCATTGGGTTTGTAATATATTAACTAAAATGAAGGCTATGGGCTGATTGTGTTTAGTGAAACAAGAAGGAGTTCACAAGAGGAACGAGATCTGAAGCCGATTTTCATGCAATCTATCCAGTTATAACCAACAAAAACCAAGAAAAACAGCAGATTGTCAGCGTGTGAGGACTTAACTCTCCCAGCACCAGATTTCCTTGTAATCCCTCCAGTAGTTAAGTGTAGACCTGCTGGAGAACCAAGGAGCTATAAATGTTGCTGTAAAGCAAGATGCACATAAAAAGAGTGACAGTGGTTCTTTTAAGAAATGTTTACACACAGATGTCTTCCTCGATCCCCTACAAATCGTCGGGAAAGCAGACTTAATGACAGCTTGCTTCCTTCTGTAGCCACATGCTAACAGGCACACACCTCAGGCGCTGTCATGGGCCCTAATCAGAGCAACAAATGATGTGTCACAAAGAAAAGATGCTTTAAAAGAATCTCCACCTCTTGGAGAGTAATAATAAGGTGAAAAAATGTAGCTGCAGAAATGTGGAGTGGAGAGACATATGGAGAGGAGCCAGGCAACAGAGGACGGGGTGGTGTGGAGTGAAAGAAAAAAGTGTGTGTGTGTGTGTGTGTGTGTGTGGTGTCAACTTGATAAATGTGGTGCAGAAGCCATTGTGGTGGTGGAGGAGTAGGAGGCCACCAGATAACAGCAGAGCAGTAGAGCAAGGACTAAGCTGTGTCACTCTCTCTCTCACACACACACACACACACATTTATTTAATTACCTTTGAATGACTTTATCCTCTGTTTCACCGGGTTGTGATGTGTGTGCTGTCCCAGCTTGTTCAAAATGCACATATGTATGCTCTGTAAACACAGGCTAAGTTTATCACATGCTTGGAGGAATTAAAGTATTACAGAAGTAGCTGTCTTGTTGGCAAATGAGCTACAAATTGTCTGATTGTGAGCAGTGATACGGTTTCACCGCTTTTGTGTCGGGATGGTGCCCTCTGCTGGCCGGAACATTAACATTCTTCAGCCAATTTGACACCAAAACGGCGTTTTCCAGCGTAAATGAGATGTTTCACACGTCATTTCACAGCTGGTATGTGTAGTTTGGTGTTAATATCCTGGCCTACGTGGCCCAAATCTTTTTTTTTAATCCTTGATGTCATCAGAAGATCTTCTAGCTGTGGCCAGATTTAGATCCAAGTCTGGTAAGATCACTTTTAATCACTGTGATCCTGCTTTCTGGAGCGGTTTCCTCGTAATTAAATGTATGATGTCTTTTTTTATTTTGTGGTGCTTTGTTTTAATGCATATTGTGCATGTGCTCTGTCAATTTCTTTTAATCTTGTCTTTTTCAACCTGTTTTCACATGTTCGTGCCTACATTTCTGTATTTTATCTTTCAGAGTATGCACATTGAGTTACAAATGTGGGATAAAATGAAAATTCCCATTGAAATTGCCAAAACAGGTGAAGGAAAAATTAAACCTAAACATCAATAATGGACGGATAGTTCTGCATCTCATGAAGATTTAGGTTAAGTATTATTTGTATAGTTTAGCAGCAAGAAGTGATTTAAATTAAATTCTAAAATACACCGAGCCAATATGAGTGAATTGAGCCTGTGAGGGCAATAAATGGCTTCAAAAACAGGCATGTGGCATATGGGAATATGGGAATGTCCACCGGTTACATATTGCTCAAATATTAATTGCCCACACAGGTGATGCTCAGGTATGTGGAAGCCCAAAATGGTCGTCTTATCTTGGTTTTATATATTTAATTTATGGCCATACTCAGACCTTCCCTTAGTTGGTCTTAGTAGGACCACTAATGGGTATTTTGTAACCAAAGGGCAACATAAGTGGGGCTAATTTTGGTTTAACAAATGACCGAAGAAACACATCTGGGGCGCATCCAGCACTCTAACAAACTGACATGGGTAAACCCAAATGGGAAATTAAGGTTTTCATTTACGGCACCTATTTTACAGGTTATTTATAACTCACAAAGGTGCCCACTTACAAATGTTGGCAAGACAGCTGTTTGAGAACGAGGCACAAACATGATAATTACAGGCAAAACAAGAAGTTTGCACCATGGCAGCTCAGCCTCGTGAGAAAATGTGTCATCGGAAATTGTTTCCACATGTACAAAATGTCGTAGTGTCACAATTACGTCACAGAAACTGGGAGATGGTTTTTCACTGTAAGCTTCAATCGTATATCTATTAAACTGTAACCCTAGCCATGTATTTCTTCATGCCTAACCCCAAACAACCGTGTCTGGCAGCAAAGTCGAAAAGGGACGTTTTTTAAACAATATTAGTTCGGATGGAACTCGAATCTTGAATAAAAGTGATGTAACGCCACCATTCACTCCCTCCCAAGAGTTAAACATGTTATAGTTATGCAATGTGTGACAGTTTCATGTTATGGAAAAGGTGAAAATTGAGTCATTTTCAGTTCTTGAGCATACATGACAGTTTCACACAATGCAAAACATAACCATGTAATGATTCTGGAGCCAAAAAAGTGTAGAAATTGTGCAGTTTTTAAAGCAGTGCCATGAAACCGCTACATTCCACTTAAAGGTTTTGTAGTTTTTACACATTCTGGTGCCAGACACAATCTTTTCTTTAAGCTGTTGTCTTGGATGTCTTGTTTTGAACTTTAACTTGCTGGCTATGTAAAAACTGTTTGCAGCTAAATGCAGAAAAAACAGAAGCTCTACTGTTGCCCCTGACATTGAGAAACACCTTGGAAGACTTTGCATAATTAGACTTGGAAGACTTCTGTCTAAGACTGACCCGGAGATGATTATTCATGCTTTTATTTAATCTCATTTAGACCGTTGTAACAGCCTTTTTACCTGTTTAAATAAGGAGGAGCTTGGCCGTCTTCAGGCAGTTCAGAACGCTGCTGCTCAGCTTTTAACCAACAACAAAGATGCTCCTGTCTTGGCCTCTTTGCACTGCATACCGGTGTGTTTTGAAATCTTAGCTCTCACATTTAGAGCCATATCCGGTGAGGATCCGGCATACATTGCTGATCTTATAGATATCCACATCCCTTCTGGCAGTCTGAGGTCAGCTGGTCAAAGACTGTTCGTGGTTCCATGGACCCATTTTAAGTCTCGAGGGGACGGGGCTTTTAAAGCTGTGGCGCCCAGACTGTGGAACGCTTTGCCGGCGTCTTGATGCTGCCTTGATTCTGTTGAAAGTTTTAAAAAGCAGCTGAAGATCCTACTATTTAAGCAGGCTTTTAATTAGACATGCGCTTGGCTTTATGTCTGATTTGTTTTATGTTACATTTGCTGACTTATCTCTTATCTCCTGTGCTCTTATGTTTTTATATGTGTCTGCTTTCATTTTTATTTTTGACTATTGTCAAGCACTTTGTGGCTTTTAACTTGTGAAAAGTGCTGTATAAATAAACTTTACCAACTTACTTTAACTAAAAGTTGGTGTTTTTTTTGCTCTTTTCCACCAACCAGACGTCTCCATTCTCTCTTATCTTGTCACTAACTGAACCTGTAACTTATTCTTCATTAAAAAAATCTTTTTTTTATTATCATTAAAGCATTCTTGATTTTTTAAATCAGCCCAATTAAAGAGATGTCTTGTAGTAAGGAGGATTTTCTGCATATGTTCTGTCAGTCTGAGATAATTTGTTTCTCAGAGACTCAAATGACAAAAGTTTATTTTGTTGCATTGAGGAGGTAGTTTGGTTAAAAAGTACAAAACTGTGAGATGTTTATGTATTTTTGTCATGTAATCCTCACCAAACAGTGAGAGACAACAAACTGAGTTTGAATAAGTCCAAATAATTATATGGAATAAAGAAACAAACATCTTTCTCCTGAGTGTGGACTTTATGGGCATTTGTAAAAGCTTCATTTCTTTTATTTTTTCTTACTCCTCCCCATAATGAGCTTCTTCTGCTCCTGCGTTTCACAGATCAGCCTGAAAAAAACAGTCTGAAAGAAGCTAAAACTAACAACTCAAAATAATCAGCTGAAGTCATTGTACCAAAAACAATTTTTTATATCCGAGTCCCTCTCACAAGCCTTTTCTACCCACTCTTCCTCCCGTTTGAACCATTTCTTGCTGCGTAGTTCCTTCTCTTTTTCTCTTCCTGGACTCTGCTCATCATTGAGCAAGGCATATCCTTTTGAGACCGCCCCCCCATGACATCACAACTGTGCTTAATTTGTTTTTTATGGGGTTTGAAAAGAGAATTTGGCAGAATGACACGAGATATAGATGATGCTATTCTGAGTTATATCATATCATATCCCACAATGAATCATTTGATGGAAAAACCTGGTTATTTAGTAAAATCAGGTGACTTGTTTATTGGTGGGCATATGACTTGAGGAACTGAAGAAACCCCTTATTGTCCATATATGTATTTTTAAGTGGGGATGTGTGAAGTTCTTATGGATAGTCAGTGTCTTACCTGTTGTGGACAGATTTCTCTCAGTTTAGAGAATCAGAAACTTTCCTGACAGGTGAGCAAACGTTAAAAGCTATCCAGAAGAGCCATTTTTTTGCCACAAAAACCTGCGTTGCAACACGGTTGCCACTACCATGTAAAAAGCAGTGGGTTGCAACACCATGTGGCAACATGCATCACGTTACATGAACCAGTCCATGCAACTGTTTGAGGAAATCTGTGTGAATATCTATTTGCTTGAAATGCAAATAAAGTTTTGAGGCTGGAGTTGTTTTAGATGGTGATTTTTTTCTGTCTTGTGGCCCCCTTCTGAGTAGCTTTTAGCTTTAGCTCACCCAACTGGACCCCTTCTCATTATCCAAACTGAGAAAGCTCTGACTGCTGTCTACTGCAGATGAGACACTGACTACTTATGTTTATGTTTATGTATTTAGCAGACGCTTTTATCCAAAGCGACTTACAAATGAAGATATAACAAGCTATATACAAACTTATACTTCATACAAACCCACTGCAAGAAAAGTGAACTATCCCTTTATATTCAGGGGGAGACTTTTTTTAAGCCAGGCAGTGTATTTTTCTTCCAATCAGCCAGATGTTCTTGTATTCTTTTAAAGTGGTCTGAAGCTATTGTTCTGCAGGCTTTCTGAAAGTCTGAAGGAGGAGGAAGGGAAGCAGGGAGAAAAGGCTGAGCTATGCCAAATGACACAAGAAGTAGACTGAAAATCAGTGGCAACAGGTCTTATGGAGGGATGAATCCTCCCCAGAGCCCGGACCTCAACATTATTGAAGCAGTGTGGGATCATCTGACAGAGAACGGAACAAAAGGCAGCCCACATCCAAAGAAGAGCTTTGGGATGTCCTTCAAGAAGCCTGGAGAACTATTCCTGAAGACTCCTTAAAGAAATGACAGAAAGCTTGTCTCAGAGGGTTCAGGCTGTGTTGGAGAATAAAGGAGCTCAGACCAAATATTCACTTTAATGCTCCTTAGAACTGTACAAACTCTGTTTTTGCCTTATTTACATTTATATGTTTACAAAAAAGCTCTGAACTTATAATATAAATCTTTATAAGTTGTTTCGTACTTTTTGTGCTGTTTAGTTCTGTTTATAAAATGTTGTGTTTTTAAATTGTTTTTTAAATTATTGTGAATTGTTATTTTCTAATTAATCTGAAACTATTTAGCATTTTCTGTTGTGTTTTCTAAATGATGTTTTCTTGAATGTCCGGTTCTGGGTTATGTTGTTATTTTTTAAATATATTTTTGAATGTGTTGATTGTATTCTTAAGTGAAATGTTTAGTTTCCCAGCTAAGGGTCACCATAACGAACAGCTCAAGTGTACAGAGGGTATTATTAATGACATGTAATTAAAACAGCTCTTTTAACGCCATTTTGAAAGGTATCAGCGCTTCCGTCAGCATGAGGAGGAAGTGTTCAGGGAGAGAAAACGGAGCAATCGAGCAGAGCGGCTGAAACAGGCGAACCAGGGCCACCATCACTCTACTCGTCTGGACTACCCGGGCTAACTTTAGCTACATGTGCTGAGGTGTAGGGGGAAGCTGATCCTAACTGCAACCATGCCCACAGTAACTTTACCGCCGAAAGAGAACGCTCTCTTCAAGAGGATTCTGGTGAGTTGGCCGTTATTTAGCTGCACGACGAGAAGAGCCGAATTTAAAGCTCCATCGGCGGCCCCCTGACAGTTAGTGGAGCCGTTAGCTTCAGTTTGTTAGCAATATGGCATCATTGAATGGGTTAGCTAGCCCGGCCTTATACGCGCTGTCACTGCAAAGCCTAATTGGTTGATCGTAAACGTGTTTGTATAATAGAAAGTGCCGTGATGGTAATAAAAACACAACGAAAACAGAAAACACAGAGGCGTGTGTTTTAATAGTCAGAGTTGACAAGTAGTTTGCGACAGGCCGCACCGCTTGTCACACAACAAACGGCAAGTTATCGCGAGCCCCCATGGAAGCTAACGCGCTAGCTAAGTAACCGCCGTGTGCGCTGATGAGTTAGCTTGCACTTTTCAAACTTCACGCTACTTTTGTAAATGTTGCGGCGTTTGTTTACTTCTTAGCGGAATGCAAAGCGTGTGTTTGGACCGGAGTTTTTGCTTTGTGTCAGGCGGAGGCTATGCGAACGCTTTCTGGACATTTCATGTTTCTTAATCGGCTAACTAAAGCTAACCTAGTTAGCTTGGTAAATGTCAGTTTCGTCAGTGTGTTGTCTTCCTCCACCTGCACTCGTTACAGTTATTGGTCGAGGTCGGGTCAGGTCAGGTCACTGTTTTGCTGTGCATGTATTATAAAGGGGAGAGGCAAAGGAAGGACCGGTGTGATGGTGTCAGCAAATCTGTAGCTGCCTCAGGCCTGCTGCGCTCCTGGAGCTACACGGCCATCCTTTCCTCCTCTCCATGCTTGAATCCTTCTGCAGCCTCGCAGTTAATTTGCAGTTTGCACACAGTTAAATGTAGTTCAAACGAGTCATTAAGTTTAGTCATAGTTTTAAGCATGTAACTGAGCGCTCTATTAGCTCACTTCGTCTCAGTCAAGTTGTCTCTGCCTCTGCCATGCTTAGTGGTTGTGTTTTCTTCAGCGTCATAGCTGGCACGTCTTTCAGGACACTTTCCAGGAATCGGTGTGGGCAGTGACTACTTGAGCGTCATTATCTGGTTCACATAAACTTCATTATTTTTGAAAGGCAGGGGGCTCCTCTGGGAGCTGGAGGATGTTTGTTGAACATTGGCAGAGGGCTGGCATTCAGTCCCTGTACCTCAGACAAGGAAAACAACCTGTGACCTGCACCTGATCTTGAAAAGTATTTGCTACACACCACACTGAATCATTGTTTGGTCTTAAACTGATTTTGACTGCACTGTTTTGTCCGCTGGATAAAAATTTACACTAAACTAACACTTTGACTCTACTTTTATAATACATGTTATGTTAAATTTCCTTTGGGATGCAGTGAGTTATGATGCTTCATATAAAGATCTTGGCTGTCAGATAAGCTGCACAATAATCCCCAAAGGGAAATTGTATTGCTGCAGTGTAAAAGAAACTTTACATCTACACTGGTATGGCTAAAAAGCATCACCTGTTTAGTAGGAGGGTACCGGCTGCAATTTAAGGATCATTTACTGACACAACAGTCATGCATTTAGATTTTAGATTAGCAAAAATGAAGCAATCAAAGGCACAGATGTCTCTTAAGTAAAACTAATAACTAACTAACAGTCAAATGACTGCTAAGGATTTAATTTAATTTAAATTATTAAAAGTTTCATGAATTCTAACCACCTTAAAGGGGGAATTAATAAAGGTAAAAATTGCTCTAAATGTTTCATATCGCAGTGAAACATGTTATTAACCATCCAGCCAATCGTGAACGAATAAATTTATCAAGTATCAAGAAAATGAGTGGTGTGACGTGTCCTCTGACAACTCTGATTAAATGATCTGAGACTAACTTTAAACTACTTTCAAACTACACTAATGGGGCTGAGCTCCAGAGCTCATTTTAACTGAACCAACCACGTGTGCAGAGTGTGTTTGTGGCTTCACAAACACACTCTGCACACATGAGATCATGTATGGTTGTCAACATTGTTAAACGGTACAATGTGGAAGGGAACGTAAACTGCTTAGAGGAGTGTCCTGGGATATAACTGAGGGTTTTAACTTGACGGATAATTGATTTCACTGGCGCCTGTAGCAACATGCCCACACCAAAAGGGAGCTCCTTATGTGTTTTAGTTGGAGCTCAGATTGCAGTGGAACAGTTTGAGCAGAGCACAACTATCAGTTGAAGTAGTTTAATTTACTGGGTTGTGGGAAGTTCTTGGTGTGTATCCCAAATGCAGCACAAATATTACCCAATAAAGGTGCACAATGTGCCGTTTGAGCATCTTTTGGGCAGTGTGGACATTTTCTGTAGTTGCCGCAGGGTGATTGGCTCAAACTTGTTATTATAAATCTTTCAAACTGTTTACACAAGGAAAATGATCACAACAGGTCTGATTCTATTATAAAGTTTATTGGATTTGTGGAATTTGTTTGCACCACAAAGCCACACAAATGTGTGTGGGACCACTGCGTTTCTGCTTATATTGCAACATCTTATGTCGCCCCCCTACCAATGCCCCCTTTTTTCTGACACTACAATTAAAAGATGGAGGTATGCGAGTGTCTAAAGTTGTTGCCAACTAAACTGAAATTGGATTAATGATGTAAATTCACAGCCAGCACAAAGTGAAAAGTCTCATAAATTCAAAACTTGTGACGCATACCAACAAAATTCTCCCAGGCTGCCGTCCTCCTTCCAGCACTTGTGAAAGTGGCATCGGTGCTCGGAGGAAGCTTTGAAATGTTTGAAAGGAAACAAACGCTGGCACACACGGCTCTTTGTTGTCAGCCTGGCAGTCTTGAGCCACATGCTCGGACAGATTTTCTCTGGAACTCAGGAGGCAGAGTTATTCTGGTACAGAACACGCTGGGTAAGCGCAGCTGGTGGTGTAAATGAGGCTAAATTTACATTAAATGCACAGATGCTTTCAGGATTCGTGTCCGACTTCCTAAATTTGGCATTTGTTGGGAGACGTTACTTCTCAAATGATAACGGGAGCTTCATGAAATACTAATCCGTGTTTTTAATGCACTCTCCTGGTTTGTGCTGCCTTGTGTTTTTAAACCCGCTCCCTTTCGGCTTGCGTTGGGGGAAGTCTGATTTCTTTAAATCGCACCATCTACTCCAAACCCTGCGGCTCATGTTTCATTCCATCTGTTTACAGTCGGTTTTTCAGTGAAGATGGAGCACAAATTCCATCCAGATGCTTTTATGAGCAAGTATCAGTATTTTGTGTACAAAGCAGGGGCTCATTTTTTAGTCTTTGCTCTTGTGCACCAGAATGTGCAGTATTTGTACTTATTGTTTAGTCACATTGTCCACAATGAGTCTTGTCCTTGTGTCCTCCTGCTCCACCTTACTTCTTGGGGTGTAGCCCTCCTCCAATACATTTCATAACCTGTCCTCCTTCCACCAGAGAAGCCGTTGGTGGGGCTAAAAAATGCCATCTGCCAGCTTAGCTCCTCCTCTCTGATGAAAACGCACACTGTCTCCACTGGCAGCCACTAATCAGCTTAACAACAGAGGTGGGGTGCTGTTTGTGCGACTGCTTCCCTAAATAAAACTTTGGTGCAAAGACTTTGTAATTTGCAATAGTCTTCCTGTCAGAAAAGGCTGCTCCAACATCAGCCTGGGCTCGGTTTGTTGTTGTTGTGGGGGCCTCATCATCGCTGGGATTGTGGAGGGAAGTTGCATACAGGCACTACATTATCTGACAGTGTTGTGTTTTGGGATGTCACGACTAACAGACGTCTATTGCAGTGCAAAACACAACTTTTAAATGCCGACTCAGCCAGACTTCTGTTTTTTATGTGGCTTGAGGTCCTAAAGAAAGCAACAAGTCAGCCGTCCTCTCACATGCAAAGTGCGTTTTAACGCTGCTGAGGGTGTTGTTCGTGTGTATTTACCGACGTAGTTAGTAAAAAAAAAAAATAGAAAATAAGTACCGGTAGATAAATTATAAATACAAGATGTTCACGATGGAACAGAAAAGGAAGAGAATAAACCGGTTGGATGTCTTACAGTTTATATGTCCATTACTTTGTTTTTAAGTTATTCTTTCCACTTTAAAGATCTCTTACAGTTTCCAACCACTGTTGTATGGTAGGTTGTTCACTTCCGCAACACTAGAGGAGTGTGAACCTTAAGACGATGTGCTTCTGACTCGTTTTGAGGTGCACCGACCTGTTATGCACATTTCAAGACCTCAAACTGCCTTAGTGCACCAGGGGACTGACACACCGCAGTTCACGACCTTGGTTTCCGGCCTCAAGCCGCACTGCTTTGCTTTATGGACTCTTGGCATTTTTGTGGGGTTTTAATGGCGTCTTTTTGACCTTTCATGTGCACGGCTGTACATGTGCACGGCTGTACATGTGCACGGCTGTACATGTGCACGGCTGTACATGTACAGGGCTGTACATGTGCACGGCTGTACATGTGCACGGCTGTACATGTGCAGGGCTCACACAGAGATCTGTTGTTGTGACTAAACAGTAGGGGGAGCCAAAGAGCAAAAAGAAATGGTCAAATCCTCTCGTGTTTCGTTAAACATCGGGTTTAAAATATGTGTTTTTGGTCCGCCTTATTGGACCAACATCCCTGCCAGCAAGAGTGTGAGTCTTTAATTTAGGTGTGATGAAGTAGCGGGTTGATGAGTTGGTTTTTGTTGTGATTCACACATGCTTAACCACTCCTCTCTCTAACTTTACTAAAAAGGTTCAGTCTCTTCTGTTTCGGTACAGAATGACTCGACTTGTTTCATGTAGCACCTCGTTGTGCGTACCATAGATCAAAGGGTAGCTCGTTGTGATGAAGCTGAGTGTTAATCTTCTGTCTGATTTTCTCTTTTTCCTTCAACAGCGATGTTACGAGCACAAACAATACAGAAATGGACTCAAGTTCTGCAAACAAATCCTGTCAAACCCCAAGTTTGCAGAGCATGGAGGTAAGCAGCAACAGTGTTGATGAATGGAACATGTAGCCTTTTAGTTGATGCTTCACGGTCTCCTGTATCATTTTCCTGCCGCAGAGACGCTGGCAATGAAGGGCTTGACCCTGAACTGCCTCGGGAAAAAGGAGGAGGCCTACGACTTGGTGAGAAGAGGCCTGCGCAACGACCTCAAGAGCCACGTCTGTATCCTTACGCCTGACATGGCAGCCGGGAGATGTGCTCCACTATTCTTCCACAGCAGCATCATTTGGCAGAAAGTGCATGTGCTACCTGTTATGAGGAAGAGCTCTTTTTGGCACGGGAGCATCCTCTCTTTGCAGCTCTCTGACTCTGTGCACATTTGGGTAGATAAGTGCTATCTCAGCCTAAACTCCAGCTAACATCAACACACAGTATCTCAGTTTATAGATATCCATCATTTCCTTGATCTGCTCATAAATCAAGTGTCATGTTATGAAGAGCAGAAGCTGAGCCAATGATTGTCAGTTCATTTTATTATGTTTTTGTTTGTTTAGATGTCTTATCGGTTGAAAGAAGTGGCTCAGCTTTGTTAAGTCGGACTATAAATGAAGCCTGAAGGGAACATTGTCGAAGGCTTTGGTCTCTATAAGTCTATCATTGGCTGTCAGTTTGCTCTTCAATTCAATTAGTCAATTTTTCAAGACCAAACTTATCATTGGGCATCTACATGTTTCCTTTAATTTGGAATCTGTCGTATAAATAGTACAATCTGCCTTTTTAAGGAGAACCTTCTGAGCGTCCAGTCCACAGCAGACACTGAACACAGGTCGACTCTTATGAAGTCAGATTAGTTGCCAAAGACGGTCATTGCTCTCGATTATCCTCCCACTGAAACGGTGTCGTCATGGAGACTAAAAAAGCAGAGGAGAGATGGTGCGTATGCTCTTTAACCGCCCTTTGTCCCAGGCTGGCACGTCTACGGCTTACTGCAGCGCTCGGACAAGAAGTACGACGAGGCCATCAAGTGTTACCGCAACGCTCTGAAGTGGGACAAGGACAACCTGCAGATCCTCAGAGACCTGTCCCTGCTGCAGATCCAGATGAGAGACTTGGAGGGCTACAGGGTGAGGGCCGACTGAGGAGCTCAGGATCCGTGGGTTGTTGCTGGGGGACGTAAACCAGCACGTTGTGGTGGAGTTCACCCGTTGAGAGAAGCAGATTTAAGAAATGGGTGAACTTTTAAACACGTCAAACAATAAAAGACCTCTAGTGATTTGTAGGGAAATAATTCCCACGTGTCGCCGTGCTTCGTCCAGGACTGAACTAAACAGCCGGCAGATTTACGAGTTAGAACAGCTCTCTTGGTACACAAGCTTAGGATTCAGATTTGTTGAGAGGGGAGAAATGTTAAGAAAAAAAGTCTGTTTGAAAGGATTAAAGATGCAGCTGAGAGGGAGTGGCTCTGAAGCAGAGCGTTTTAGGTGGTTCTTATTCGCTCTGAATGAGCCAGTTCGCATCAGAACAATCATTTGGCTGTTTTTGTAGTTTCTTTCCCCCCAGCAACGCATCAGATTAGCAGATAAGCCATCCAGATGTTATTTGTGAATAATAGACCTGCTTTCTGTTTCTATAGGAGACACGGTACCAGCTTCTGCAGCTGCGTCCAGCCCAGCGGGCCTCCTGGATCGGTTATGCCATCGCCTATCACCTTCTGGAAGACTATGAAATGGCAGCAAAGATCATTGAAGAGTTCAGGAAAACGCAGCAGGTTAGATCCAGAGACGGCTCAGTGTTTCTCTTACATAAAAAGTCCAGAATATGAAGCTCGTCTGACTTGATGGATCCATCTGAATGTGTCAAAATGTGAGTGTTGGTCACAGCAACAGGGCTCTTCCTCTTTGCTTCTGGCTAACTCCTGATAAGACCCGTATGTTTCCTGCCTTTGTGGCATCTGTGTAATACAATAAGCTGGAGTGATTTAGCAAATGCTCGTAAACACAAAGTCTGGTTCGGAGTTTCCTGAGCAGCACAAATCGAGTCCAGCGGCTTTGACGGTTTTAAATGATTCCAGTCCTGTGCTCAATGATACAGAAGCTCACACTCGCCTGTTCTTTGTGTGCTCTGCCCAGACGTCTCCGGACAAAGTGGACTACGAGTACAGCGAGCTGCTGCTGTACCAGAACCAGGTGCTGAGAGAAGCAGGCCTGAACAAGGAAGCCCTCGAGCATCTGTCCAACTATGAGAAGCAGATCTGTGATAAGCTGGCTGTGGAGGAGACACGAGGTGAGTCAGTTCAGTCTCCAAAGTGTCCCTCCCACTTGTGATGCAAGTGAAGGAGCTGAGGAGAGGGGCGCTCCACTCCTCAACCAGGGCCAATGCCCTGTCCTGTAACTTTGCACAAGGTGATTCAGATTGGCACCATTATGTCACGAGTTCTTCCTTTCTTCCCACGCCCGCCACCAAGCCTCAGAAAAATCAGCCGAGTACTTTTTGTGCAGCTTTGCTGGCAGACAGACGGGTGGAGACAGGTGGAGAAGCAACACATATTCCCTTTTTTTC